>NC_092746.1:18837468-28837468 GCF_047496795.1 Chiloscyllium punctatum | reverse complement strand
CTGACTAATGCACCTAGCACTGTGGGCAAATTAGCATGGCTAATTCACCGAACCAGCACATCTTTGTTGTGTACCATTTTTCCCTCATGAAATTTATCATGGTTGCTACTCCTCTTCGGTTACCTCTCTGGAAACCATTTTTGCATCCCTCACAATAGCTTGCAGCTCAACATCCATCAGTTATCCTTGCTGGCTTTAAGCAGGAGTCAGGAAGGAAACAGTGGTGCCATGGTAGCTCAGTGGTTAGCACAGCTGCCTCACAGTGCCAGGGACATTTAATTCCTGCCTTGGGTGAATGTCAGTGGGGAGTTTCCCCGTGTGAGTTTCCTCCTACAGTCCAATGGCTGTGCAGGTTAATTGGATTGGCCATTCAAATTGCCCTATGCTGTGCAGGCTGGGGTGGGGGGAGTTAGCTATGGTAAATACAGTGTTACTGGGGGGAGGGGGGTTATGCGGGCAGTGCTGTGAAATGCTTTTGGGACAGTTGGTGCAGACTCAATGGGCTGAAAGGACTCTACTGCACTGTAGGAATTCTATCAAACATGAAAGTAAGGCTAGGTGTGAATTCAGAAACACAAACCCATCCATTCCTTTATTTAAATGGGATGGGGCTCATAAAATGAAACATGGCCTGCCTGCCATTTCTAGCTTATCCCTAACCTGTCTCCTATTATTGGAAGCTGGGTAAGATGTCAGGCAGCTATCCACCTGATCTTGGGTCAGTTGAGGTCCTTAAGTAGCCAGTTAATGATCACTTATGGCCTTCATTCCATCCCTGCCTCTATCATACATACACTGGGGGAAGGCAGAAGTAGAACAAGCAGCCCAGCAGCTTTCACCTCATGCTGTAGTGTCAGGCACAACCGGGGGCAGGGGAGATGGGATATCTCCTTGTACGGTCCCCTGCACCCACTGGAAGAACCCTCTACAAAATTGCTCTGTTCCTTTTAGCCTTCCCCTTGCCTCTGGACTACAGAAGCCCTGCAAATGCAGGCCTGTCCAAAATCCCTGGACTTATCTGAGGTCCAGGATCCATGCTCTTTCTCCAAGGAGTGCTCGTTGTCCCAGAAGTGGGCACTACCTAAAGCAATTAACGAAATTAAAGTCTGCAGACTCAGTGGGCTGAATGGCCTACTTCTGCTCCTATGTCTTATGGTTTTTAGATCTGTATCTAAATCAATTTACCTGCCTTTTATTAGTGACTAGGCAGTGTCAGTCATGTCACCCAAGAGCCATGGGCAGTATGGCTTCGTGCATGCGATGCCATGAAGCTGCCAGTAGGGGGTGATGCCAGACTGCCAATGCTTGTCCAGAAATACAGTCCCCTTTCAAAGGTGGCGCGGGTGCAAGTGCTGGCTATGGGCTGATATCCACTGAGTGCACGAAAATCAGGTGTGAGGGATGTCATGGGCACAGGCTAGGTAATTAACGTGGTGAGTTTGGTAAGATAGGGAGGGAAAACTCAGTAGGCTCCGCAACAATAAAACTCTCCAACAAACCCAATGCAACCCACACATAACCAAAAGGACGCAGGTTTCGGTTCTTAGTGTCCAGAGTGGTTCCTGAGCTCCGTCTAAACTGCTCAGCTGGCTGCCCACGGGGCAGCGTTGTCATTTGGAAATTCTGTGCATGCTGATTGGAATGCTGATGAATTGGTTTCTGCTTCCAGAAACCCCTGCCACACACACCGTTCAGCAGAGGAAAAAAAAACGAGAAGGAATGTTGGCCTTGAGCACACACTGCTGTGATTCACTGGTGAAAATATTAGTACTGACTTTGCTCAATTGCTTTATGGCTCATAAAATTAATTTGTGATAACAAGTTCTCACACAGCAACAATCTCACAGAGCTTTCGCCTGGGCAGAAAATTCCTTTGTCTAGATACGTTTTAATAGAGACTCCCATTTGTTTTACAATCTCTCCAGTTGAGATAGTAAATTACCTGCACAGCACCAAACAATTAACCAATTAACTGAATCCTCTGGAAATTAATCGACAGTCGCTATCTTATGGCCTATCAACATTATTACATTTCCCCAAGGTTAGCTTCGAAGCATATATTGAGTTGCCATGGTTAAATAGATGCATTTCAACCTTTCTAACAGAATGGTTTTGGAACTGAGGACTTACAGACATGTGCAATGCTGTACATTTATAGGCAGCCATCTAAAACAAAATGCAACCTCATACCTTTTCTGTGGCTACCAGTTGAAACTATGTGATTCCCCCTGAGAATCCAATAGTAGGAGCCATTTCATTGCTCCGCCATTGCCAGAAGCATTATAGTTATTATGTCAGTATACACAGGGTGAACATTTAAGCTAATACAAAATTACAATTGGGATCAATGAAAAATTGAGATAACTCACTATATAGTCGGTCAAATCTTCCATCAATTTTGTAAAATCTTTCATTATGTGGGCATGCCTGGCATTTACTGCTTTTCTCTGATCATTCTTAAGAATGTTTAGATTCACAATGAACCACTGAAGATCTGTTGATGGCAGTTATTCATACAAAGATATTAATTCCAGGGTCGTGACCCAGTAACAAAGGAACCGAGTGAGAATTCTTTGTGACGGGGAGCGTTCCTTGGAGATGAAAGCAATCTGAAGTGTTCTGACTGGTATTTAATGCTCAACCATTACTGACAGAGCAGTTTATCTGATCATATGTCTGAATGCTATTGATAGAATGTCTGCAAATTAGTCACTACATTCCTCAGGATTGTAAGAATCACCAAGCCTCACAAGAGTTTGGGGTGTCCTGAGTTCATGAAAGTTATATTATAAATGCACATTCTTTTTAATATTAAAATAATGTGTAATTTTCCAAACTTCTGAGTGTGAAAAACTGTTGTAAATATACTGGTCAAATACTGATTAAGTCATATGTTCCAGTTGATAAATGTCTCATATACAGTATATTCATTGGAACCTGTTATCTACTAAGTAAATTTACCAGGCTCGTGGAACTTGGTTTGCATTGTCTCCTTTTGTTTTTCGAGCCTTTTAGGACCCATCACACACTTCAACCAATAGGTTTTAAATGAATTTACCCAGGTGTCCCACTATACTGGAACAGTCAAATCACTACAGACACACAAGTTGGTTCCAATGCAAACAGTCACAATTTTATTAAGGAACAATGAGACTTCAACACTAACAATATTATTCCTAATCTTGCCCAGTCCCCTGAGTTATCACAATATTTCCCAGAGGCTTGTAACTTCAGTCAGGTTCAAAATGTCATTATTCTTTTCCTCTCTCACTCCAGATGGTAAGTCAGTCTCTGCCTTTGCTTTTTCTGAATGCTTTCAGTTTGTTTTTTTTTTCAGTTGAAAATATACATCCCTCCTTTGTTTTGTTGATAAATTGTTGGGGGTATAGCTGTCCAGGATAACTGTCGATGAGATGCATCCTTTTACACTATGCTAATGTCATTAGAACCTGACCACTGTGTCTGTGCAGTGTCTAGTTTCTGAGTTTGCAATTTGTAGAGCTTTATCTAGCCAATGTGTCCCATACCCAGCATCATAGAACATAGAACATTACAGTACAATACAGGCCCTTCGACCCTCAGTGTTGTGCTGACCTGTCATACCAATCTGAAGCCCATCTAACTTACACTATTCCATGTACTTCCATATGCTTGTCCAATGACGACTTAAATGTACTTAAAGTTGGCAAATCTACTACTGTTGCAGGCAAAGCATTCCATACCCTTTCTACTCTCTGAGTAAAGAAACTACCTCTGACATCTGTCCTATATCTATCACCCCTCAATTTAAAGTTATGCCCCCTCATACTTGGAAAAAGGCCCTCCCTGTCCACCCTATCTAACCCTCTGATTATCTTATATGTCTCCATTAAGTCACCTCTCAAACTTCTTCTCTCCAATGAAAACAGCTTCAAGTCCCTCAACCTTTCCTCGTAAGACCTTCCCTCCATATCAGGCAACATCCTAGTAAATCTCCTCTGCACCCTTTCCAAAGCTTCCTCATCCTCCTTATAATGCGGTGACCAGAGCTGTACACAATACTCCAAGTGCGGCCACAACAGAGTTTTGTACAACTGTAGCATAACCTCATGGTTCCGGAACTCGATCCCTCCATTAATAAAAGCTAAAACGCTGTATGCCTTCATAATAACCCTGTCAACCTGGGTGGAAACTTTCAAGGATCTGTGTACATGGACACCGAGATCTCTCTGCTCATCTACACTACCGAGAATCTTACCATTAGCCCAATACTTTGCATTCCGATTACTCTGTCCAAAGTGAATCACCTCACACTTGTCCGCATTAAACTCCATTTGCCACCTCTCAGCCCAGCTCTGCAGCTTATCTATGTCTCTCTGTAACCTACAACATCCTTTGTCACTGTCCACAACTCCACTGACCTAAGTGTCGTCTGCAAATTTACTAACACACCCTTCTACACACTCATCCAAGTCGTTTGCTGTTTGGCCAAGTTGGCAATTTGCTTGTGTTTTAGCAGTCATGAGGCTGCGACACATTTCCCTGGTAAATACATTCAAGAACATGAGTTTTGTTATGTAGGTATCTATTCCATACTGTCCAAAAAATCCAGAGCACTCACCAGCTGAAATGAGAAATGTCACCTATCAGATTATATTAACTCAGCTCATTGTGTTCTACTTTCACTTGCTCCACTGCTGCCCTCTGTGATGGTCTTTGATTTCTAACTTCCTTTTATATCAGGTATTAAATCATTGTTTGATTTGATCAATGTTTCCTTCACATTCACCAAATCAGAATTGCAGGTGATCAGACAACAAGAGACAGGATCATGTGAGGTGCTCAGCTCTGCTTCAAACCATTTAGGTAAAAACAATGACTGCAGATGCTGAAAATCAAATACAGGGATTAGTGGTGCTGGAAGAGCACAGCAGTTCAGGCAGCATCCAACGAGCAGCGAAATCAACGTTTCGGGCAAAAGCCCTTCATCAGGAATACACAGGAAGGGCTTTTGCCCGAAACGTTGATTTCGCTGCTCGTTGGATGCTGCCTGAACTGCTGTGCTCTTCCAGCACCACTAATCCAGTATTCAAACCATTTACCCTATCATTCAAATGTTACAAATGTATTCTAAAACCTCACACTCATGCTTCTAATAAACCATCAAATTTATAGGTTTCCAGATACCTAAAGGTTCACGCAGAAGGTGTTGCAGTACAAAACATAATACCATTAATAATAAATAGGTAAGAATGCAGCATTTATTTCTTAGATCTCACCACTATAAAATAACATAATGTTCAATGTGGCTTTCAACTCAGTGAATAACCACAGATTTGGTGGCTATAGCCTGTGTTGTTTAATTACTGTGATGTTTAATAAACCTTGTGATAACTCTTTTACGGCCCACAGCAAATCACTAATTAATATCGCTGTGAAGCTTGTTGAGTATGAGTTCCCTTGACAACAGGCAATGGTCTGCCCAGCTGGAGAGTGGGAAGAGGATAAATGAAAATGGAGATGGAAAGGGGAGGCCTCACGATCACAGGAGTGAGGAGAAACCCTCAGACTTGGAGGTAGAGGAATGTGATAACCTCTTCAAGGCCCTGGAGAATCTCTAATTAATCTCCCTGGGGAAGTCATTGAGTACAGGTTCCCTTGGTAACAGATATTAGCCTGCCCAGACGGAACGTATCACCCGAGCCCTTAATACAGCAGAACCTCTAAGATGATAAATAAAAGGATAAACAACACCCCCCAACTCGATTTTGATTTAGATCCTTCCCTCTCTCCTTTGATGGTTTGTATTGCTTTGCATGTAATGGGTTTTGCATATAAATACTGAATTGGCTACATGGGTGTTTTTATTGGTGGTGGCGGATAGTAGTTTTTAAAAAAAGCAAAGCAAAGAAAAAAGAAATGCAAAAAGAATCGTTGTGGGTTTTGTGGTGGGTAAGTTGCTCAGTTGTGTGTTATAGCACTTCTGGCTATAAAAACAAAGCAGACCTCCCAGTTCTTGTGGTGCAGCGGTAATATTCCTACCTGTGAGCCAGGAGGCCCCAGTCAGGAGGCAGACTCCCTCTTACTTAGCCAGGAGGTGTGCAGTAACATCTCTGAATAGGTAACTTAGAAAAATAGTTATAACAAAAAAGAATTTTAAAACTAAAAAATAAACATATACAGCAGAGCACCTCCACCCCCTCGGTTTCAATGGTGCAGTGGTAGTGTTCCAATCTCTGAACCCTGGCAGGCAGATTGCAACATTTTATCCTGAACAATGAATTCTTTTAAAGGTTCACATACAATGTTTCTCCCTTTTCCAAGAGAAAATTTAAATACTTAAACTAACAAGTGTGCCTGTGAGTTTCTTTAACATTTAGGTAATTTGTTGATGGCTGCTTTTATGAGCAACACTGCCGTTTGGTGAAGTGTTGCAGTTTATGGGTATAAAGGTGTGAGAGTTGCGCTTTACAGAATTGTTACGACCCAGAAGAACGCCATTTGGCCCATTGTATGTATAACAGTTTTTCAAATGAGCATCATTACCTCGTTCCAATCTCCTGCCTTTTCTCTTGCACACTATTTTTATCCAAATAATCATCCAATTCCCTCTTGAATGCCTCAACTGAATCTGCATCCACCACATTTCAAGGCAGTGTATTCCATTCCTTAACTACGCGCTGTATATATTTTTTTGTCTCATATCATTCTTGCTTCTTTTGTACATCACTTTAAATCTATGCCCTCTTATTCTTGTTCCTTTTATGAATGGGAACAGCCTCTCCCTCTCTACTCTATTCAGCCCACACGTAATTTTGAAAACCTCTATCAAATCTCCCCTTAATCTTTTTTCTCTAAGGAGAACAATCCCATCTTCAATCTATCCTCATAACTGAAGTTTCTCATTCCAAGAATCATTCTTGTAAGTTACTTCTGCACTCCGTCCAATGAATTCACATCTTTCCTATAAAGTGATGACCAAAGTGTACATAATACTCCAGATAAGGTTTAACAAGTGCCCTGTACAAGTTCAACATCACCCTTTGACTCTTGTACTCTGTGCCTCTGTTGAAGCAGCATTCTTGAAGCTTAATTTACTGCACTCTCCACCTGTCCTGCCACCTTCAATGATTTGTGCACATATACACCCAGGTCCCTCTGATCCTGCACCCCCTTTAGAATTCTGACTCCTATTTTACATTGTCTTTCAGTTGTCTTCTGACCAAAGTGCATCACCTCACACTTGTCTGCATTGAACCTCATCTGCTACCTATCCACCCATTGCATCAATGTGTCAATGTTCTTTTGGAGTTCCACACTGTCCTCACAGTTTACAATTCTTCTAAGTTCCCTGTCATCTGCAAACTTTGAAATTGTCCCCTGCACACCAAGATCCAGATCATTAATATATATATTAGAAAGAGCATCCCATTACAAACATTCCCCCAACCTGAAAAATATCCATTGACCTTCACTGTTTCCTATCACTCAGCCAACTTGTATCTACGTCATTACTAATCCTTTAAAACCATTGCCTACAACTTTTGTCATAAGTCTGTTCTGTTGTTTTTAGATTAGATTAGATTACTTACAGTGTGGAAACAGGCCCTTCAGCCCAACACCACCACCCCGCCGAAGCACAACCCACCCATACCCCTAACCTAACACTAGGGGCAATTTAGCATGGCCAATTCACTTAACCTGCACATCTTTGGACTGTGGGAGGAAACCGGAGCACCCGGAGAAAACCCACGCAGACATGGGGAGAACGTGCAAACCCCACACAGTCAGTCGCCTGAGGTGGGAATTGAACCAGGGTCTCTGGTGCTGTGAGGCAGCAGTGCTAACTACTGTGCCACCGTGCCGCCCAGAAGAAATCCACATACATCAATAGGATTATACTAATTAAGGGTCTTTCTCGTGTAGAAATCCATGGTCATTCTTCCTGATCAGCCCACACTTTTCTAAGTGACAACTAATTCTAGCCCAAATAATTATCTCTAGTAACTTCTCTATTGCCGAAATTAAACTGCTTCCTAATTGTTGGGATTATAAGCACAACCCTTCTTGAACAAGGTGATAATATTTGCAATTTTTCAGTCTTCTGACACCTACCTGAGTCCAGGCAACCAAACTACTTGTACTATGAAGATGGCCCATTGTTCCCATTGTTCAGTCACTGTTTTTCCCATCAACCTCTTGTTCCAGTCAATTTTGCCAAGCTCTGCTATTGCCCCATGAATTGTTGCATGTGATTCTCCACTACCATCCTGAATCCTATGATACAGTGATTACTGTCTCTTAAATGTTCCCCCAGTGACACTTGACACAGGGATTTACAAACATGCATGTAAACTCTACTTTGGACTTGATTTCTTTCTCCCTTATTCTAAGTTCACCTATTCATTTGCTATTCTCTATAGTTGTGCTAGCTGTATTCCCAAGTATTTTGCAAACCCTGCTATCCTTCTTCACTGTTCTCCTGCCAAATCATTTTAAAGCCTTCCCAAAAGCACTAGTGAACCGTCTTGTAAGGAACTCAATCTCAGCTGTGTCCTTGTGCAACCCGTCTAGCTTGTACAGATGCAATCTTCCCCAGAGCTATTGCCAGTGCCCCAGGAATCTAATGCACCATCTTTCCAGTCTCATGCATTCATTTACCTTATCCTCCTACTTCTGTCCTCACCTGACTAAATGTGACAGAAACAATCATGTCTGTTCCACTGAAGTTTGTCGTAAGCAGGAAACAGGTAACCAGACCGCAACAATTACTTCCATTAAAGTTTAAACTAGTAGACAAGATTCAGGAAAACACAGCAACAATGATAATCATTCTGTCAGTTTCTGCAAATTGCACGTATGCTGCCCGTTAAATAATCTGGTCTCTAACCAGATGCAGTGCAGCCTTAACCAGCCTTTTCTAAACTTGGGATCAGGGTTTCTGCTACCAAAGAAACTTACACTGTTGCTGTTCATTTCCTGGATCTTACAACTTGTTTAACTTTTAATGTCATGCTGGTATGATGTCATGGGTGTAACTGTATATGAAACAATAGATTAGGTGGTGACAATATAGCATTTCCATAGGCAGAAAAATGGTCAGATGTAATTTTATACTAAGGATGGGCAGACTTCGTTTGTACCACTGATTCCTGGCACTGATTTTGTGTGATTTTGACATACCTCATGGTTCTTAGCAAGGAAGTTGATGTCAGTGCTGATATCTGACCAATATACTAACTCTCTTGTGGATTTTCTCATTCAGTTAATGCCGGTATATAGAACATAGAACATAGAACATAGAACAATACAGCACAGAACAGGCCCTTCGGCCCACGATGTTGTGCCGAACTTCTATCCTAGATTAAGCACCCATCCATGTACCTATCCAAATGCCGCTTAAAGGTCGCCAATGAATCTGACTCTACCACTCCCTCGGGCAGCGCATTCCATGCCCCCACCACTCTCTGGGTAAAGAACCCACCCCTGACATCTCCCCTATACCTTCCACCCTTCACCTTAAATTTATGTCCCCTTGTAACACTCTGTTGTACCCGGGGAAAAAGTTTCTGACTGTCTACTCTATCTATTCCTCTGATCATCTTATAAACCTCGATCAAGTCACCCCTCATCCTTCGCCGTTCCAACGAGAAAAGGCCGAGAACTCTCAACCTATCCTCGTACGACCTACTCTCCATTCCAGGCAACATCCTGGTAAATCTTCTCTGCACCCTCTCCAAAGCTTCCACATCTTTCCTAAAGTGAGGCGACCAGAACTGCACACAGTACTCCAAATGTGGCCTAACCAAAGTCCTGTACAGCTGCAACATCACCTCACGACTCTTGAATTCAATCCCTCTGCTAATGAACGATAATACTCCATAGGCCTTCTTACAAACTCTATCCACCTGAGTGGCAACCTTCAAAGATCTATGTACATAGATCCCAAGATCCCTCTGTTCCTCCACCTGACCAAGAACCCTACCATTAACCCTGTATTCCGCATTCTTATTTGTTCTTCCAAAATGGACAACCTCACACTTGGCAGGGTTGAACTCCATCTGCCACTCCTCAGCCCAGCTCTGAGTAAAGACATTGTAGAATATCTAGTTGCAAAGACCCTGGTATTATGACATGCCTTCCTTTAAAATGACTTCTTGAAAAGGAGCAGCACTCCGAAAGCTGGTGTTTCCAATTAAACCTGTTGGACTCTAACCTGGCGTTGTGTGATTTTTAACTTTGTACACCCCAGTCTAACACCAGCATCTCCAAATCCTTGAGAGATGCCTAGCTCAAACTCAAAGGGTTAATGTGGTGTCATGTACTCACGGACATGCTGAATTGAATCAGGCCATTCTTTAATGATGTTTTCACATTGTTTCTCCACTATGGAATCTTTTACTGCTGTTCTTGTAACTTCTGTAACTCTTGCAACAAATGCATTTGTGTTACTCAAAGAATTTGAGTCAAATTGAAGTACATGTTCACACTCGATGTCAATAAAGTCAAGTTGCAGATGCAAAGGTATATCTTTTATTTTCACTGGGTTGAATCGTCTACTAAGTCCATCTGATGTGACTATTAGGTTGTTTCATTCGTACCTAATCTCACCTTCAGAACCTTGGATCTTTTTCAGGGACACTGAAACCTTGGTAGTGCACTCCTCAATAGTCATCAATCAGCTTGGGTGGTTTGTGGTCAGTCTCTACCACAAATGTTTCCTGAATAGATAGGCAAAAGCTCTCATGACTTAAATAATTAAAGCTAAAGCTTTCCACTCAATATTTGAAGAGTTGGATTGCACTGTAAACAGAGATATTGAAGCAAATGTGATCGGTTTTCCTTTTGGAAAATGCATGACCCCAGTATTTTTCATGAGGCAATTACTTCCAGTGAAGTTCTCCCCTGACAGTTGTAAAACTGCATGGTTTTTCCACACTAACTGCTTCAGTGCCATCGGAAAGGAACATCCATTCCCAATAATCCCTTCAGTAATGAAAACTCTTGAATGAAATTGGGAATGTGTCATGCTAGAAATTAAAGAGGCTTAGTTCTCTAGTTAAATTGGATCAGGATGTATGCCCTCACTGGAATAAATAGAATAGAAATGTTGAGTCTGTGACATGTTGATATGATCTTTCTGACTGTTTTTAGCATTAATCTTTCATTGCATGCCATTTACATCAATGGCAAGTCTACCTGGAAACATCCATGGAGGGGAGGTGATGGATGTAATCAACAGTACAATAAATCTGCTTAATACCTCCTCATCTGAAAATTCACATACTGGGTCCTTCCTCTGCATCTGCCCACAAAGTGATCTCTGGAGTCTGTGGTCTTTAAACGACATGATTTCTAGTCACTGATTACAAAAGATTAATCTGACTCTGAATTGGTCTCCTAATATGGTCCATACATTTTGTGGATTGATTTGCTGTTTGGCTGTTAATCCTGGTGTGTTTAGTCTGTGTGGATCTTTTTTTTCACCTGCTAAGCAAATTATAATTAGAGACGAAAAAAACTGCAGATGCTGGAATCCAAGGGGCTGGAAGAACACAGCAGGCTAGGCAGCATCAGGAGGTGGAGAAGGCAACATTTCAGGTATAATCCTTCCTCAGGACTTGGGGTGGGTGTAGGAGGTGCTGCAGACAATGGGGGGTGGGGGAGGCAGACCAGTGAGTGAGGATAGGCGAAGACAGATAGAAGGTACGACCTGTTTGGTTAGTGGGAGGAATGAATCTGGTTGGTGGCAGGGAGCAGCGGAGGGGCGGGGGAGGGGCTGGGAAGGGAATCAGGGGAAGGGAAGGGAGATTATTTGATATTGGAGAACTCAATGTTGAGTCCTCCGGCCTGTAGACTGCCCAGGTGGAAGATGAGGTGTTGTTCCTCCAATTTGCGGACTGATTCATTGTGGCAATGGAGAAGGCCAAGGATGTCATGTTGGAAAGGGAGTGGGAAGGGGAATTAAAAAGAGCAGTGACTGGGAGGTCCAGTTGGTCCCTGTGGACCTGGCTGAGATGCTTGACGAAACATTCCCTTATTTACATTTGGTCTCCCTGATATAGAGTAAACTAGGTTGGAGGAGAGGCAGGTGAACCTCTGTCTCACCTAAAAGGACTGTTTGGGATCCTGGATGGAAGTGAAGCGGATGGTGTACTGACAGGTTTTGTATCAAACAAATTATAATAGCTTGTTTTTCTGCATCAGACATATCAATTCTGGAAGCCAAAGCTTCAAATACATTTAAAGATATTACATTCTGTTCAGAGGTCTGCTGTGTCCCAAATTAAATGAGGGCATTCTGTAACATTTCTGACAATATGTTTTTGAACTTCCTTTGCTTGCTATTGAGCCAGCACATACCCTGATTACTTTCTTCTCTCCCATGAATTGAACTGGCCTCTCGATCAGGATTTTCTGCATTTTCAATACTATCTAGCACATAATAAAGTCAGTGAATATAATTTGAAACTGATTATCATGTGCTATACTTGAAGATTAACATGCATGCTCTAGTGTGGAAGGTGTCATTGACATGATATTATTCCATTTTGTCTTTGAACTTTTCATAATTTTGCCACAAATCACGCTATAGCCATGTCCCTCAGACCCTTATAAGATATCCTCCATGAAGTCTGCTTCTCTCTCCATAGATGCTGCCAGAGCTGTTCAGTTTTTCTAACACTTTCTGTTTCTGACATATGTCCTCGGTCTTCCTCATCAATAGATACTTTGTGGCACTCCTGGTCTGAGGTTGACAGTTCCTTCAATACCCTTATAGCTACTAGGTCTACCTGGCTTGTTACTCACCTTTGGCAGGCCTCAGAAGATCAAGGATCTGCTCTGTGCACTGTATCCATGTCCTGCTTACCACATTGCTGCTGCTAGCTTCTCAAATGACCACTAAGTCACCTCCTGCCACTTTCTGGGAATTATATATTCCCTTGGCCCCCACAATATGATCACTAGGGAGGTGTTCCTGAATTGTGAGGCTGCTTTACAAACATGTTTGGCAAATTGATGCAATGAACTCTTCCACCCTCAGTGACGAGAATGTCTGGCTACAGCCACAATGACAAGCACCCTTTAAGTGCCAACATCTTTCTCCCTATCTGCTGATTGGAGGCAACCCACTAATCTATCACCTCCCACTGTGTTCAAATGGATGTCTCACAATGACTGCAAGTAGAGTCAGGGCTGGGCTTAATATTTCTACTCATGAAACCAAATAGAAATTGTATGCTGTTCAAATTGTCATCTTCAGGTCAAACATAATCTTCAACCCCTGATGATCCAGTCCACGAAATTTATAAATTCAGATTTGAAATCAGTTCTAATTGTATTAAAATTTGCTTTCATGTTGGGTCATCCTGTTGGAATTTTACTAATAGCTTGGAATTTGGAAAGAAAAGGTCTTAAGTATTGTTGCCTGTCAGAAGATTAATATGAACTTAGAATACTGAAATGTGCTGGTATCAGCAGCTGGTAAGACTGGAAGATTAATAGGAATAGTTATTCAGACTTCCCACAGGGCCTCAGAGTTCTAATTGACCAATTTAAGTATCTCTAATAGACTGAAAGCTTGGACATATTTGCTATACCTCAGACCTTTATCACTCGGGATAGGTTAGTTCCATCAGCATTAAACACAACACCTAAATCATTCCAAATGTTTGCAATTCTTTTGTTAGCATATAGTAAAAGAATTGCAACTTACAACTATCTAGATATTTCCTGTTGCTCATTTCAGAATTTATCCGATATGCATGACTGATGATAAACAAGGAACTAAGAAAATAAATTGTTAAATTGTGCCCTGTTTGAAGTTGTGACTGGTATAGCACAGATGGCATGATAGAAACAATTTCTTCAGGGTGTGCGTGATCATGTTAGCTCACTAGGGTTGATGAATTCTTCAAGTTCAAAAGGCATATGGTCTATTAAAGGACATAAAGTTGAATTATGAAACAAAATGTGTAACAGCTATTATTAACGTGTTGCAGCTTCTTAGATTGGATTAGTTTTTTTTCTGGCCCATTTATAGTGAGGATGTCTGGTGAGTAATGGAAAACTCATCTCCCTTTTCTCAATTTCTTCAATCAGATTGCAATCATTAAATTATTTTGATTCATCTTGTTTAGGAAGGTGACAAGTTTCAAGATTAGAAGGGCTTTAGCCTGAATGGAATTTCCATCTTGCAAACTTGTTATTTATGAAACAAATGCAGTTCTTCACCACATTATCCAACAATATGTCAAATCCCCCTTCACAAAGACAGCATCACTTGATTTGATTTGTTTATTGTGACATATACCTTGTTACAAAACACAGTGAAAAGTGTTGTTTAGTGTCACCATGCTCCGGCGTGATCCTAAAACAGAAAAATAAACCAAAGCATAGAATGTAAAGGCAGAAAAATGAAGAAATAAAGAAAGTGTCCAATTTTACAGACCTTCTCAGTGAGTACTCCTTCGTGGGCCATGGGCCTGGTGGCCAGGCACGAGTCCCCTTGGCCACGCTGCCACCGCTGGAATGAAAGTCACCACTTGTCGACGCCACTTAGCCTCCCTGATGCCCTCACCACTCTGAATCCTCACTGGACCTCACTAATGCTGTCAGGTACCAAACTGTCCCAAACTCTGATGACTCTGCCACCATCCCGAGTCCACTTCAAACCCACTTCGCTGATGCAGCTGCTGCTAATGCCTCCAGCTGACATACTCGGCCCAAACTCTCCTCCGCCACCACCTCCATGAATCTGCACTGGATGTAGAAGTCCCCAAGAACCCAAACCCACCTTCGCAGCAGCAGCAGCAATCAATCAGCAATAGGACCACCTCATCAATGCAGACACCACTGAGAACCCAAACTCGCCTCCAATTGCCCCACCCTGAGTCCGCGCTACTGGGCCTACCTGCTGCCACTGATGCCATCACTGTGACCGAGCTCTTCAGAGAATGTAACTTAGTGCAATATTCCCTCAACCAAGCAATAAAATAGGTTTTCAAGACTGCAATCCAGACATTTCTTCCATGGTTTAAGCAGATCTGTCTTAAATGACGCAAGACGTTTTTCTCAAAAGTTTCAGCCTTAAATTTAAATCAAAGTCTATGGATGTGCTATGGTCAGCTTCTTACTGGGCACCATCAGCTGAAACTCTCAATGGTTCTATTTTCGAGCAAATGACTAAAGGTTTAGGTTTTTTTTTGATTCTGGAGAATTTTCCTGATCCATATATTTCCAATCCAGTGAGGAAACATGTCTGGATCTGGTTTGAGGCAATGGGGTTTGCAGGTGCATTAAGGGTCAGTAAGGGAACTTTTATGGAAAAGTAATCATACGTGGAATTATAACCATTAGTTCAGTCTTGAAAAGGACACGGAGGAATCCAGAATGAAAATGGTTTAGTGCCAAGTTCAGTGACGTGAGAATGAATCTGGTCCAACTAAATTGGAATAAAAGATTGACAGGCAGGCTGTCATGGAACAATGGGCAGTCTTTAAAGAGGAGATTGTTTGCATACATTCAAGGTACATTCCTTCATGGGGCACTGGAGATTAGAGGAACAGGAGATAGTACAAATCTAGAGTTCTGTGGGTAACAATAATCTGAATCTGGAAAAAAAGATGTGCAAGGCTACACGTCAAGTAGAAATACTTAGCTGAACCAGGTTGAATATAGAAACCTCAAAGAGAATTGAACGATGGACAATGTAGAGGCTGGTAGGTAATATAAAGGAAATCCATCAAGATTTCAATGGGTATACAAAGGAAGTAAGCAGAATTGTTGGGCTGGTCAGCGACTGATTAGGGTCAAAACAGAAAATCTGCTCATGGAGGCCGTGGACATGCAGTGGTATTAAATGAGTATGATATTTCTGTCTTTATCAAGGAATAATATATTACTAAAGCTTTGTTGAAAAGAAGGTAGTTGAGATACTGGCTAAAAATGGATGATGACATTAGAAAGGTTGAATGTACTTAAAGTTGAGATGTCACTAAGGTCAGATGGGACTCATCTTGGGATACTGTGGCAAATAAAACAGGACATTGCTGAGGAAATGATTGCATCTTCTAACCCACCATAGATAAAGGGCTGAAGCCAAAGAAGTGAAGAATTATAAACGGTACATCTTTGTTGAGATAAGGGCAGAAGGATAAGTCTAGCTACTGGTTAATCAGTTTAACCTTGGCATTGGGAAAGCTTTTAGAGATGATCATTTGGGATAAAATTAGCAAACCCAGTTTGCCACCAGGCTAAAACAGCCTCAGACATCTGGGTGAATGCCCAGCAGTATATGAGAAAGATTACTGTTCTTCTGCATTCTGTAAATGCCAGCGCCTCTCCAATACTTCACACTCACTCTGTCTCTGCTACTATACCCTCACCCACCAAGGCTAATGCTCTACCACTCTCACTGTTGCCTGTAACATCTTTCCTCACTTGCTCTCATTCACCCCAACCCCCAACAGCAATAACCCTGTAAGCCTTCTGTACTGCCTTCTCTCTCACTCGGGACACTACCCTACCTGCACAGAGATAACGGCTGGGCCACCCACATTCATCTCCCTTAATACCTGCCACTCTCTCCTTCCAGGAGGAAAATTGCCCATAATAGGGTGGTAAGAATCAAGACGGGTGATGGGCTGCCCATCATTTGGCACCTCACCCTTCATGTGGAGAACATCCTGACTGACAGTGTCCAAGCCCCTGGACTGCTATCTGAAGCTGTCCTTCACCTAATGTGCTGGCAGCCACTATTTCCACAACTTGACTGGGGCCTGCTGGCAACAATGACAAGCTTCCTGCATTTGTCTCCAAGCTAAATGGCAAAGCAAGACAGAAGTAAAATCAACCTGGTATCTCTGGTTGAGCAGTAAAATGCTAAAAGACGAGGCAATGCAAGGCAGGGATTCTCTAGGGAACAGGTTGGTAGGCTCAGAGAAAATGAGTGCAATGGCAGTAAGTGAAGGGCCAGAAAAATAGCCAGTCCATGAGCTGGGCACATGCCCATAAGAGCATAGTGTCCTTGCTGCAATATTACAATAATATTTGCTGGTACAGCCCAAGGTACAGCATTGAAATTCAGAAGTATACTGTAAGTGAATCAGAGATGTGCCATGTAGGTTCTTAGAGACTGGCACATATCAGATGCCAGTGTCTTTGTATATGGGATGTATAGTGGCCAATACCATAGACCATGCCCTGAGATATCAATGCCTGGTGTTCACCATGGAGGTCCATCAGAGAAAGTAGTGAGCTCAAGCCACCTGGTCTGATATCTGTGTCAAGTTTGGTCAATGTCAGATTTATTTGGTGAGATGGGAGGCTGATATTGGCGTGTTGAGTTGAGCAGTTAACAAAGTGTTTAACGAGCTATAATCCTCCCCAGTTGGCAATTCACTATTTAAGAAAAGTGGTAAGGAAAGCCAGGGAACAATAGACCAGTGAGCCTGGCGCCAATGGTAGGCAAGTTGTTGGATGGAATCCTGAGAGACAGGATTTACATACATTTGGAAAGGCAAGGACTGATTAGGGATGGTCAACATGGCTTTGTGTGTGAGAAATCATAACTCACAAACTTGATTGAGCTTTTTGAAGTAACAAAGTACCGATGAGGGCAGAGTTGTAGATGTGATCTATATATGGACTTCAGTAAAGCTTTCGACAAGGTTCTTCATGGTAGACCGGTTAGCAAGGTTAGATCTCATGAAATACAGGGAGAATTAGCCACTTGGATACAGAACTGGTTTGAAGATGGTGGTGGAGGGTTGCTTTTCAGACTGGAGGGCTGTGACCAGTGGTGTGCCACAAGGATCGGTGCTGGGTCCACTGCTTTTCATCATTTATAGAAATGATTTGGATGTGAACATAGGAGGTATAGTTTGTATATTTGCAGATGTGTAGTGGACAGCGAAGAAGGTTACCTCAGATTACAATGGGCTCTTGATCAGATGAGCCAATGGGCCAAGGAATGGCAGATGGAGTTTAAGTTAGATAAATGCGAGGTGCTGCATTTTGGGAAAGTAAATCTTAGCAGGACTTATACATTTAACGGTAAGGTCCTGGGGAGTGTTGCTGAATATAGAGACCTTGAAGTGCAGATTCATAGTTTCTTGAAAGTGGAGTCGTAGGTAGATAGGATAGTGAAGAAGGTGTTTGGTATACTTTCCTTTATTGGTCAGACCATTGAGTATAGGAGTTGGGAGGTCATGTTGTGGCTGAACAGGACATTGGTTAGGTCACTGTTAGAATATTGTGTGCAATTCTGGTCTCCCTCCTATTGGAATTATGTTATGAAACTTGAAAGGTTCAGAAAAGATTTACAAGGATGTTGCCAGAGTTGGAGGGTTTGACCTACAGGGAGGGGCTGAATAGGCTGGGGTTGTTTTTCCTGAAGCGTTGGAGCCTCAGGGGGTGAACTTACAGAAATTTATAAAATCATAAGAACCATGATTGGGTAAATAGACAAGGTCTTTTAAGAGAGACCTAAGGGACAACTTTTTCACACATAGGGTGTATGTGTATGGAATGAGCTGCCAGAGGAAGTGGTGGATGGTAATACAATTATAACATTTAAAAAGCATCTTCATGGGTATATGAATAGAAAGGGTTTCAAGGGATATAGGCCAAAAGCTGGCAAATGGGACTAGATTAGTTTAGGATATCTGGTCAGCCTGCATGAGTTCGCCCGAAGGGTCTGTTTCCATGCTGTACATCTCTATGACTCAAGGCGATGCAAGACAGGTATACTATGAGCATCCAGATAGGTTCAGAGTGAGTACTTTGAGAGCAAGTAATGAGCCTGACATGCAGCGTGCTCCAGTTTATGAGCTGAGTGTGTATCCTGAAGCAAAAAGTGTCCTTGCAGCATCATTACAATGATATATGGTGTAGCCAATATATAGCACTGAAGTGCAGAAATATCCTGTAAATGGATCGGAGATGATTAGATTCACTACAATGTGGAAACAGACCTTTCGGCCCAACAAGTCCACACTGACCCTCCAAAGAGTAACCCATCCAGACCCATTTCCCTCTGACTAATGTACCTAACACTATGGGCAATTTAGAATGGCCAATTCACCTGACCTGCACACCTTTGGACTGTGGGAGGAAACCGGAGCACCCAGAGGAAACACACGCATACACGGGGAGAACGTGCAAACTCCATGTAGACAGTTGTCTGAGGCCAGAATTGAACCTGGGACCCTGGTGCTGTGAGGCAGCAGTGCTAACCACTGAGCCACCATGCCACCGACCCAGGAGTGTTCTTAGAGGGTGGCACATGTCAGATGCCAATGTCCTTGGATGTGGGTTATGCATGTAGCTAGTGTCCATGGAGCATGCCCAGAGATGTCAGTGTACAGTGTCCAACATGAAAGTGCTTTAGATCAAGTGGCAATTTGAATTCTCCAGGTACCCGCTCTCACTTCCATGTCGAGAGTTCTCAGTGCCCAGAAGTAAAGTGCAGAAAATCTAGAAACACAAAAACTGATTGGAGAACTTCAACAAGTTCTTACAGAGGACAGCACATTTTGAGCAGTTATTATCGTATGTAAAGCTGAAAAAAACAACAGGTCAATCACTCTTTACCTAGGAGATCAGATGAGAAGGTGAAAGGGTATGTAGGACATCGCATGAACGTGTTGTCATCCCTCATTTGGGAAAGTGTGTTGACACTTGAGCCTCACTGCTCCCAGGATCATCACAAAGATTTAACTAAATTACTCAAAAGTCCCAATTTACCTCTCTGCTAGACTCAGGTTAACAGAAATCATTGACCAGGTCTTTGTACTTAACAAGAGTTAATATTTATCATACATAAATCAACTCCAATCACTGGCATGCAAAAATATGGTTTATCAACATATAACTCTACTAACTGAAACTCTGACCCCATTCTTAATCCCCTACACACACATACATACAGACACAGAGACTCAAAGAAACATGGTTTATGGAAAAAAAAGTCCTGGGAAAACAATTCAATAGCAGCAGTTCACAGGATTTGATGAGGTGCAATTTTTGCTTTCCAACACCTCTGTTCTCCAATCTCCTTATTTCTAGATTGTTTCACTTCTTTGTGAAAAATACAGGGCAGCTCACACACAAATTATGAATTCTTTCATTTACTAGTTAGTGGAAAGAAGCCTCCAGACTGCTGAAAAGGTCTCTCTCTGCAGTGAAGTGACCAGACAGTGAGACAAGGACAGAGGTGTCTTGTCTTCTCTTGCAATCTGGAGGCTTCTCTCTTGTGTTGTCAACATAAAGCTGTTCACCTGCCAAGGAGCCAATCAGAAAGCTGTTGTCATTAGATTAGATTACTTACAGTGTGGAAACAGGTCCTTCGGCCCAACAAGTCCACACCGACCCGTTCACCTAACACCATGGCCAATTCACCTAACCTGCACATTTTTGGACTGTGGGAGGAAACCGGAGAAAACACACACAGACACGGGGAGAATATGCAAACTCCATACACTCAGTGGCCTGAGGTGGGAATTGAACCCAGGTCTCTGGCACTGTGAGGCAGCAGTGCTAACTACTGTGCCACCATGCCACCATGCTAATAACTCCTGGCAAGGGCAACTACAGTAGTCCCAAATGCACAAACCAATCAGCAATCTGTTTCTGCCTAAGCTATACACACTTTGGAATTGTCTACACAATTGGTTTGTTAATGGTCAGTGATCAAACACATTCACAATAGAAACTAATAGATTGCGTGTGCTAACGGAATTGAAGATACTGCAGGAAGGTGGATTTAAAATAAAAGATTTTGAATTTTGGAGCAGGCTTAAATGATTGAAAGGCTAATTCCCGCTCCCATTTCCTATTTTGTTACATTCTCAAAATGATGACTAATGCACTTAATGGTAAGGTTCGAGGGAGTGTTACTGAACAGACACCTTGGATTGCAGGTTCATAGCTCCTTGAAAGTGGAGTCACAGGTAGATAGGATAGTGAAGAAGGCATTTTGTATGATTTCCTTTATTGGTCAAAGTATTGAGTACAGGAGTTGGGAGGTCACGTTGCGGCTGTACAGGACCTTGGTTAGGCCACTGTTGGAATATTGCGTGCAATTCTGGTCTCCTTCCTATCGGAAAGATGTTGTGAAACTTGAAAGGGTTCAGAAAAGCTTTACAAGGATGTTGTCAGAATTGGAGGATTTGAGCTATCGTGAGAAGTTGAATAGGCTGGGGCTGTTTTCCCTGGAGCGTCAGAGGCTGAGGGGGGACTTTATAGAGGTTTATAAAATCATGAGGGGCACGGATAAGATAAATAGACAAAGTCTCTGCCCTGGGATGGGCGAGTCCAGAACTAGAGGCATAGGTTTAGGGTGAGAGGGGAAAGATATAAAAGAGACCTAAGGGCAATTTTTTCACGCAGAGGGTGGTACATGTATGGAATGAGCTGCTAGTGGAAGTGGTAGAGGCTAGTATAATTGCAATATTTAAAAGGAATCTGGATGGGTACGTGAATATGAAGGGTTTAAAGGGATATGGGCCGGATGCTGGCAGGTGGGACTAGATTGGGTTGGGATATCTGGTCGGCCTGGACAAGTTGGACCGAAGGGTCTGTTTCCATGCTGTATGACTCTATGGCACAAATTAAACAACAGTGAGGTCTGGGCCTCTTGAGATATTGACTATCACTGAAAATCAGCCTGGATCTTTAGTATGATCACTGGTGGAAATGTGGCAGAATAGCTCTACCTTCACCAATCACATTGAATTCCATTCTCACATCCTTCCTCTTGGCCTACAGTATAGGTACAATAGAGCCCACTGATCAATACCAAGCTCAGCTTCAATGGAGAGAAAAATCATATGGTCAACCAATACCATTGGTTTGATACCACGATTAAAGCTGAGTTTTGCCAGTTGAATGGCCGTGTATATTTTCAAGTATTATGATACACCAATGAATGCAGGATTATCATGTAAGAACTGCATTAATTCAGACATAGCAAATGACCAATGAGTGGATGAAAAACTAAAACACTGACAATCTGTATTCTAGAAACCAAAAAGAGCGCCAGGTCTTTGAGACTGCATTGTTATTGTTACATTATTACAGTTGTCATTACAAACTGTTTTCCTCTGTTTCTTTAGAAAATAATGCAGCAACTGCTCATCAAACCTGATATTTCAACTTCTTCATGAAACATTTGATCAATCCCCATGTACCTCTACTGTAGCCACTGTCAGACCATTCGGGGAGCTAATCAACTACTCAGCTGTCATTTGTGGTGAAACGTGACATAATTTTGTTTGCAAATCTATATTTCATATAAAATTTCACATGTTTATGATGAAAACAAGTGACACCCCGAAGACAATCTTTCAGATGGGTGTGTGGAGATTTCCTTCCCTTAGCACTGAAGAGCCAGCAAGGAATGCGTCTCGTTCATCATAGTATGCCAATAACCCATTAACAATCTGAAGACATCAACTTTGGCAAATGGGGTTAAGGAGAATCCAAAGGGTTTTTAAAAATACATTAAGGACAACAGGGTAACTAGAGAGAGAATAGGGCCCCTCAAAGATCATCATGGCAGCCTTTGTGTGAAGCCGCAGGAGTTGAGGGAGATACTAGACGAGTATTTTGCATCAGTGTTTACTGTGGAAAAGGACATTGAAGCTATAGAAAGTGGGGAAATAGATGGTGACATCTTAAAAAATGTCCATATTACAGAGGAGGAAGTGCTGGATGTCTTGAAACGCATAAAGGTAGATAAATCCCCAGGATCTGATCAGGTGTAGCCTAGAACTCTGTGGGAAGCTAGGAAAGTGATTGCTGGGCCTCTTGCTGCGATATTTGTATTATCGATAATCACAGGTGAGGTGCCAGAAGACTGGAGGTTGGCTAACATGGTACCATTATTTAAGAAAGGTGGTAGGGATATGCCAGGGAACTATAGACTGGTGAGCCTCACATCAGTGGTGGGCAAGTTGTTGGAGGGAATCCTGAGGGACAGAATTTAGAAGTATTTGGAAAGGTAAGAACGAATTAGGGATAGTCAACATGGCTTTGTGTGTGGGAAATCATGTCTCATGATTGAGTTTTCTGAAAAAGTCACAGAGAGGATAGATGAGGGCAAAGCAGTGGGCATGATCTATATGGACTTCAGTAAGGCGTTCGCCAAGGTTCCCTATGAGAGACTGGTTAGCCAGTTTGGATCTAATGGAATACAGGGAGAATTAGCCGTTTGGTTACAGAACTGGCTTGAAGATAGGAGACAGTAGGTGGTGATGGAGGGTTATTTTTCAGACTGGAGGCCTGTGACCAGTGGAGTGCCACACGGATCGATGCTGGGTCCACTACTTTTCGTCATTTATATAAATGATTTGGATATGAACATAGGAGGTATAGATAGCAAGTTTGCAGATGACACCAAAATCAGAGGTGTAGTGGACAGAGAAGGTTACCTCAGATTATAATGGAATCTTGATCAGATGGACCAATGGGCTGAGGAGTGGCAGATGGAGTTTAATTTAGATAAATGTGAGGTGCTGCATTTTAGGAATGTAAATCTTAGCAGGACTTATACATTTAATGGTAAGGTCCTGGGAGTGTTGCTGAACAAAGACCTTGGAGAGCAGGTTTAAAGTTCCTTGAAAGTGGAGTCGCAGGTAGATAGGATAGCGAAGGTAGTGTTTGGTATGATTAGGTTAGATTCCCTACAGTATGGGAACAGACCCTTCAGCCCAACAAGTCCACACCGACCTTCCAAAGAGTAACCCACCCAGACCCATTTCCCTCCGAGGGTGGAATCAAACCTGGGTCCCTGGTGCTGTAAGGCAGTAGTGCTAACCACTGAGCCACCATGTCACCCATTTGCTTTCCTTTATTGTTCAGAGTATTGAGTACAGGAGTTCGGAGGTCATGTTGCAGCTGCACAGGACATTGGTTAGGCCACTGTTGGAATATTGCGTGCAATTCTGGTCTCCTTCCTATCGGAAAAATGTTGTGAAACTTCAAAGGGTTCCGAAAAGATTTACAAGGGTGTTGCCAGGGTTGAAGGGCTTGAGCTATAGGGAGAGGCTGAATAGGCTGGGACAGTTTTCCCTGGAGCATCAGAGGCTGAGGTTTATAGAGGTTTACAAAATCATGAGGGACATGGATAACATAAATATACAAAGTCTTTTCCCTGGGGTGGGGAGTCCAAAACTGGGGGATATAGGTTTGGGGAGAGAGGGGATAGATATAAATGGGATCTAAGAGGTAACTTCTTCATGCTGAAGGTGGTGCATGTATGGAATGAGCTGCCAGAGGAAGTAGTGGAGGCTAGTACAATTGCAACATTTAAAAGGCATTTGGATGGGTATATGAATAGCAAATGTTGAGAGGGATATGGCCCTTGGATGCTGCCTGAACTGCTGTGCTTTTCCAGCACCACTCTAATCTAAACTCTGGTGTCCAGCATCTGCAGTCATTGTTTTTACTAAGAGGGATATGAGCCAAGTGCTGGCAAATGGGACTGGATTAAGTTGGGATATCTTGTCGGCATGGACAAGTTGGACTGATGGGTGTGTTTCTGCGCTGTACATCTCTATGACTCTAATTGACTGGAAACAAAATGTCCTGCCCTCACCCGATTAGTAATCCTACCTCAGAGGGCTACCACCAAACTAATTTACCAACAGCACCAGTACCAACAGTGGCCAGGAGTGGGATTGCAGTCAATTCCCAGATTCCAGTCCCCGTCCCACGTCCTCTTGAGTCCAGGACACAGCAAATTAGGGTGTGCCTTATGGCGAACAGGAGCAAGAAGCCACAGGAAAATGGTGGGGAGAGAAGGCTGTGGATCCTGCTAGAGAGACCAGGGGGGAAGCAGGAACTGTGGATGAGGGGGGGGGGGGGGGGGAGGGGGGGGGGGAGGGAGGGTGATGCAGAAAGGGGCCTCTTCACTGAGGCGCCTCCACCCACACTATTTCCCACACAAGACATAAGCAATGTGAATCGCCCAATCCCTTTCCACCATACGTCCTCCCACCTCAAAATGCAAGGCTGGACAAGAATTAGCCCTAACAGTCAATAAGTGGCTCCTTAAGGTCCTTATTCGAGGTGAAGGAAGGAAGGCATCCCAAGGCATTGCCCACTTCAAGTAAAATTGTGGTCAGGACAGGGTGGGAGGGCAGTAAGAAGGCTGCTCATGAAACCTCCCATCCCTGCCTCACCCACCCACAAAATCACCAGCAACTGAGGCAAAGGGAGACTTAAAATCCTGCCCAAGACTGATCCCTTGTCTTGGATCTGGAGAACATCAGGTCTCAAGCCCATGCCTAATACACAGCTCAGTTCTCTCTAGATAGAATGCTCACAGAGTTTTGTGGGAGAACCTGTCCTAGGAATATAGGTGCTACGATTAGAGAACCCCATTGGCACCCTCAATAGTTCTCAAGGGTTATATCCGCTCGGTTCGATGAGCTGTATATGGATTGCCACAGGGATGTCTGGAGGAATATATTGTAACTGAGGATATACCTTTCTTGTGGCACAGGGCCGTTATAGCTCTGCTGCCAAAAAGGGGGAATGCCTGCTTTCTTAAAAAGTAGTGCCCAGTCTCCCTCTTCAGCACAGATTATAAAGTCTTTGCCAGGGAGACAGCTTTCCACCTTGGCACCTTGCTGGACCATATGATCCCTCCTGATCAGGCCTGTACAGTCTTGAGCTGGACCACTTATAGTAGCATCCATCTGGTCTCAGACCTTCTCTGCCTTTCTCTGTCAGCCACCTTCCAGTGTCATTTGATCAGGAGAAGGCATTCAGCAAGGCAGATGGTATGTCTCTCTCTCTCCAGTAAAATACCTAAATTCTGAAGAAAAACCAATTGATTTCTCTCTCACCAGTTGCTGTAAGCTGGTGCTTTTAACCAATAAGCCAAAGACATCATACTTCATCAACCAATCATTGTGCACCTTCTGTGAAGAATTGAGAGAACCTGAAAGATCAGAAAACTCAGACTTTGGAAGCAAAAGGAACACTCCTTAAAATCCTTAGGATTGGTGCCACTGAACTGTTTTTCAGTATTATTCTCTTCCAGCCATAACGCTATTATGTTTGTCTGTTGCATGTAGGTGGAGTGGTGGTGAGGCCCTCAGAAGGAAGGTGTTCAGAAGGATGTTAGAGTTTTAACTAATAGAATTATAATTCAACAGTTCATTCTTTCCTGTGGTTAGAATCTCTCTGTAATAAATAGTAAATGTTAAGTATGGAAACCTGGTCCATGTTTGCAACTAACCTGGATATATCCAACAGGTAAATTGGAGTCTTTGTGTACTTTTGAGATTAAATGTTTAACTTTTGAGATTATTCCAGGCTTGATTTCCAGTGTGCTACCCCAATGAGGTGTGACATGACTAACTTTACATTCAAAGAATAATCTCCTCAGTTTCATGATTATAACATCAACATTTGAACATTGTTATTTACCTTTTGTTAAACAGCCAGTTATAATTTTCCTGAAGGACATACGGAGTTATCATAGAATCGCTACAGTGTGGAAGCAGGCAATTAGGGCCGTTGAGTCCACACCAACCCCTCCAAACAGCATCCAAACCGGATCCAACCTATCCCTATAATTCTATATTTCCCATGGCTAATCTACGTACCCTGCATATCTTTGGACTGTGGGAGGAAACCAGAACATCTGGAGGAAATCCATGCAGACACAGGGAGAATGTGCAAACTCCACAGACTGTCACCTGTGGAATCGAACCTGGGTCCCTGGCGCAGTGTGGCAGCAACTGTATTAATTGGTTCAGCCAGTAATTTCATGTCCAATGTTGTCAAATAGGAATTGCTGAGGTACAATAATTTTGGGTACTGCAACACTAGCTTAACTATTTGCAATAACCTTTCAATAAAATACCTTGTTCTGTCACGCAGTTAAAATAGTTATTTCAGCATTTATCACTATTGAGTAACTAAGGAAGTGAAGCACTTACAATGATTATATGTTGGTTTTAGGTCATAAGTTCACCAACAACAAAAAAGATTTAGTGTGAAAAGATTGGTACTGAGAACATGCAAGAGAACCTAGATTACTTACAGTGTGGAAACAGGCCCTTCGGCCCAACAAGTCCACACCAACCCGCAACCCACCCAGACCCATTCCCCTACATGTGCCTCGTCACCTAACACTACAGACAATTTAGCATGGCCAATTCACCTAACCTGCACATTTTTGGACTATGGGAGGAAACCAGAGCACCTGGAGGAAACCCACGCAGACACGGGGAGAACATGCAAACTCCACACAGTCAGTCACCTGAGGCAGGAATTGAACCCGGGTATCTGGCGCTGTAAGGTAGCAGTGCTAACCACCGTGCCGCCCACTCGTCAGATTTGCAAAAAAAACTTTATCAGTAGCAATTGGTTAGAATTGGGAATGGACTGCCTGAGAAGGCATATTCAATTGTGGCTTTTTAAAAGGGAATATGAACAATTATCTGAAGACAAAAATAATGCAGGGCAAATAGAAAAGGTGAGCAAGTGAGAAATCCAGTACAAGCATAACAGCTGAGTGGCCACCTCCTGAGTTGCAACCATTCGATGTTTCTCTTCTGAATGCCCAAGGATTGATCTATTACTCATTTTTATTTACTAATCATGAAAGCAATTAACCACATCTGGATTCCCAATTAACCACATGTGGTTGTTCGTGGTTAATCGTTTGGACAACAGAGCTTGAGTCAGCTATTGGTGTATGAGCAGTAGCTTCAAGCAGAGTTGAAATGGATCAAATGTTTTAAACTTGTTTTGAAATCCCAGTGTTTTAAAAAAAAAAGCAAATGCAAATGCTTATCGAAATATAAAATGTTTTCTAGCCTTTTTAATTCAATAAACAGAGTCAGTTCTCTGCAAATTTTACTTCAGCAAAAATTTAACCTTAGTGTACAATAAATAACATCAAAAGTATCTTTTGTTTCATTCAGGATGAATTAATTCATTATATGTGGCACATTATTACTGTTTATTAGTTTCGAGGTCTTCTGGTGTTTAGACCACTCTCTGTCCATCAGAAGTTACCTTTCTTTCTTTTTCTAAGCCTGTACATTCCTTAACATCAGAAGGTCACCTAACTTGTCAGTCCCATCCTTCACCTTTCTGGGAACATGTTACACTTTGTAAAAACTTTTGGGTTTTTTGTTTGCATCTTATGGAAAAAGGACTGTTTTAAATCCAGAGACAGTGGGAATAATTACTGCACCTTTTAAAACAACTTGTTGAAGTGTGTGCACGGCTTTATTCAAGTACAAGAGTGTGGTGCTGAAAAAACACAGCAGGTCAGGCAGCATCCAAGGAGAAGAATCGATGTTTCGGAGATTCCTGATGATGGGCTTACGCCCGAAACGTCAATTCTCCTGCTCTTTGGATGCTGCCTGACCTGCTGCGCTTTTCCAGCACCACACTCTCAACTCTGATCTCCAGCATCTGCAGTGCTCACTTTCTCCCCACTTTATTCAAGTAGTGTGGGTTGGAAGGGGAGGAGATGTCTGTAGGTGGCACAGTTCCAGGGTACCTTTGCACAAAGTGTAATTTGGTTGGTAACAAGTAGTTGGTTGGTTGGTTTATGCAATTGTGACTAGTCACAGGCGGCACAGTAGCTCAGTGGTTAGCACTGCTACATCACAGCACCAGGGTCCCAGGTTTGATTCCAGCCTCAGGCAACTATGTGTGTGGAGTTTGCACATTCCCCCCATGTCGGCGTGGGTTTCCTCCTGGTGCTCTGGTTTCCTCCCACAGTCCAAAGATGTGGAGGTCAGGTGAATTGGCTATGCTAAATTGCACATAGTTAGGTACGTCATTCAGAGAAAAATGGGTCTGGGTGGATTACTCTTCAGAGGGTCGGTATGGACTGGTTGGGCCGAAGGGCCTGTTTCCACACTATAGGGAATCTCATCTAATGAATGTCAACTGATTTGTTTTGATTTATTGCAGTTACATGTCCTGAAGTACAGTGAAAAGCTTTGCTTGTGAGCATAGCAAACAAGGATATTCATATCATAGGCTGCTTAGACAGACCAAGGCATACAAGGTTAGACTACGCACAGGAGGAGCAGAAAGCAAGATCAACGTTAACTTCAAATAATGTGGATTTCACTAAAGAGTCCATTCAGCAGTCTAATAATGGCAGGGAAGAAACTGTTTTTGAACCTGTTGGTGTGTGTGTGTGTGTGTGTTCAAGTTTCTGTAGCTACTGCCAGTTTATTGGCCTCTAAGTCTTCTGGTTGTAGAAGAGCATTACCTGGGTGCGGTAGGTCTTTGATGATGTTGACATCCTTTGCACTGCAAGAAGTATAAATGGCTAGGCTGTGCACACATCTTTCAGTAGCTTCTTACTGACTTGATTAGAGCAGTTGCCATACCAGGCCGTTATGCACCTGGACAGTGTGCTTTCAATGGTGCATCTGTAAATGTTGGTGAGGGTCCATACGGACATGCCAAATTTGCTAAAGCACCTGAAGAGGTAGCGTTGTTGTGCTTTCTTGGCCATTGCATTTATGTGGGAAGTCCAGGACAGATTGTCAGTTATTGTCACTCCTACGAATGTGACACACTCAATTCTGTCTGGCTTTTGGGCAGCTTTACAGGTTATGAACACAAACAACACAGGCATGATATAGGAAGATGCCTTTGAGACTGCTGGAAGGGCAGGTTATGCTCTCCAGGATAAGAGTATTTGAAGCCTGAAGAGAACCAAGTAGTCCCACCAGTTGTTGTGCACTGTTGCCTTAACCAGTAACTAAGAAACTTCATAAGTTGTTATTATTATTACACAAGTTATGAAGTGAAAAGAGTCTGGAGAAAGAAGGTTAAAGAACAGAAAGACTTGGCAAGCAAAAAGATCATCTCAATGAACTCTGTGAACTTTTATTACTGAGATGAGATATCCCAGCTTCTCTCCCTTCATAGGAACAGGGGTTGGCTATTCAACCCCACAAGCTTGGTCCACCATTCAACAAGATCACGGTGGATCTGTGGCCTAACTTTATATTCCTGGCTTCAGCCCATATCTCATCACTCAAAATAAAAATTTGTCAATCTCAAATTTAAATTTAACAATGGAATTAGCATAAATTGTCATTTGAAGAAGACTGTTCTTCTTCAAACCTCCAATACTGTGTAGAAATGCTTTCTAATACCGCTCTTGAATGGCCAAGCCCTAGTTCTTAGACTATGCTCCCAGTTCTAGAATCTTCAACCAGTGAAAATAATTTATCTCGATCTACCCTGACTTCTCCTGTTAATATCCCGACAAGGTCAATTTGATCACCCCCTTCTAAATTCTACAGAATAAAGGCATAGTTTGTCTAATCTCACCCCATTTATCTCTGAAGTCCAGGTGTCATCCTTGTAAACTTGCATTGAACTCCTTCCAGGGCCAAAACATCCTTCCTGAGGTGCGGTGCCCAGATCTGCTCACTGTACTCTAAGTGGAATCTAACCAGGATTTTGTAATAACTGCAGTATAATGTCTGCATCCTTATACTCCAGTTTTTTAGATATGAAGGCCAGCAGTCCATTAGCCTTCATGAGTATCTCTGCATCTGTTCATGATATCTTAAGGAGCCATGCACCTGAATCCACAAATCTTGTTGGATAGCCACTGTATTTAACTTTGTGCTGTCTAAAAAGTGTACCATGATCTATCATATTTTGGTCAAAAATGGATAACCTCATATTTGCTTACATTAAAATCCATCTGCTACAGTTTTGCCCATTCCGCCTGGGAACCCTCCAACCACAAGGGATGAACTCAGATTTCTCCAGTTTCCTCATTTCCCCTCCCCCTACCTTGTCTCAGTCAAATCCCTCGAACTCAGCACCGCCTTCCTAACCTGCAATCTTCTTCCTGACCTCTCCGCCCCCACCCCACTCTGGCCTATCACCCTCACCTTGACCTCCCTCCACCTATCGCATTCCCAACGCCCCTCCCCACCATTTATCTTAGCCTGCTGGACACACTTTCCTCATTCCTGAAGGGCTTATGCCCGAAACGTCGATTCTCCTATTCCTTGGATGCTGCCTGACCTGCTGCGCTTTTCCAGCAACACATTTTCAGCTCTGATCTCCAGCATCTGCAGTCCTCACTTTCTCCTCTATTCACCTAATCTGCCAATATTCTGTTGTAATTTTAAGCTGTTGCCAAAACTGTCTATAATGCTGCCCAATTTGGGGTCTTCAGCAAATTTGGATATTTGACTTTCTATGCCATTATCCAAGCTATTAATACATATTGCGAATTGAGGCCCCAATATAGATCCCTGTGGGATGCCACTAGTTACATTCTGCCAATTTGAGTACATCACCATTATTTGAACTTTGTTTCCTGTCAATTTTCTTCTCAGGTCAGTAATTTGCCCTCATTTTCATGGGCTTCCACTTTAGCTAATGGCCTTTTGTGTGGCGTTTTATCAAAAGCCTTCTGGAAATCCACATAAACAACATTCATCAACTTACCTTTGTCCACTACTTTTGGAGTTTTTTTGAAGAGGAGACAAAGTCTTTCAGGCATGACATACCATTCATGAATCCACGCTGATTCTCCACGATTAACTGAAATGTTGAGAGGTGATCAGTTACCCTATCTTTGATTATAGACTCAAAGAAATTTTCCTGCCACAGATGTCAGATTAATGGTCTGTAATTTCCTGGTTTCCCTTAGTTATCCTTCTTAAAGTTAAAAATCACACCACCAGGTTATAGGCCAACAGGTTGATTTGGAAGTACAAGCTTTAGGAGTGCTGCTCCTTCGTCAGGATTATAGGACGCAGAATTTATAGTAAAAGAACAAATTGTCATACAACTGATGCAATGTATTGAACAAACCTAGTCTGCTGTTAAGTCATTAATCACTGAGAATGGGTCGCAGGTTTCGATTCACTAACATGTAAACCCCAGAATTTCTTTCAAGTCAACATTTCCAAGATAACTTGGTGAGCGGCACGGTGGTTAGCACTGCTGCCTCACAGCACCAGCAGACCTGGGTTCAATTCCCACCTCAGGCTGTGTGGAGTTTGCACGTTCTCCCAGTGTCTGCGTGGGTTTCCTCCGGGTGCTCCGGTTTCCTCCCACAGTCCAAAGATGGGCAGGTCAGGTGAATTGGCCATGCTAAATTGCCCGTAGTGTTAGGGGTATGGGTGGGTTGCGCTTCGATGGGTCAGTGTGGACTTGTTGGGCCGAAGGACCTATTTCCATACTAAGTAATCTAATAACTTAAGATTTTATAAAAAAAATAAGGTGACATCTCAGCTCAGACAATGCATTAAAGACAACAGCAATCTAGGTTTGTTCAATATATTGCATCAGTTATTTGACACTTTGATATTTTACTATAAATTCTGTGTCTTATGATCCTGCTCCACTAGCTAACTGACAAAGGAGCAGCTCTCCGAAAGCTAGTGCTTCGAAGTAAACCCGTTGGACTATAACCTGGTGTTGTGAGATTTTTTAATTTTGTTCACCTCAGCCTAACACAGCTACTGCCTCATCATGGCTACCATTCTTAGAGTGGAGTGAAATGTACAAATTTCCAATCCAGAGGTACAACTCCGGATCAGGGAACTTAGAGAATAGGGTTAGGGTATTGCAATGTGTTCTCCTATCTCCTGTAACATGGGTGGATCAGGTCCTAGGATTTGAACCTCTTCAGTTACATTAATTTGCCTATTACTGATGATTTACTTAATCTAATTTTATTTAGACCCTGCCCCTGATGCTCTATTAATTTCTTTGGGACTTTAAGTTATCTTCCCTTTCTGCTGTGAATACTGAAGTAAAATATCGGCTATTTCCCCACAATCATTGGCAATATCCCTATCTCAGCCTTCAATGGATCAATAGTACTCTTAACCAACAATTTTCCCTTTCTATAAACTATAAAATCTCTTCTTCTTGTCTTTTCTGTCCCTTGCAAGTTTGCTTTCATAACTTTTTCTATTTGCCCTTATAATGCCACATCATAAACTTTTTTTTTGGTTTGTCTGTGTCTGTAGGGATTTCAAAAGAGAGTGTTAAGAGTTTAATTAGCAGGGACATGGTTGATAGTCGGTAGCTGTTTATAGGTGATTAGAAGTTGCTCATTGGTAATGAACAGTAAGGACATGCACCTGGTCAGTGAATTATGTTAACTTGACTCCAGCAGACAGATAAATTGGGGACTTCATGTACTTTAATCAAAGTATTAACATTTGTGGCAAACCTGGGAGGAGAGTGTCAGATAATCAGAGCACTTTCCCACATGGGTTGTAACCCCCTACATTTTCATGGCTTTCTTTTTGAGAGGCTCACTATCCCAATAAAACCTTTTCGACAATAACTACTCCCAGTCCTAGAGTCATAATAGCACAGAAACAGACCCTTCAGTCCAACCTATCTACGCTGACCAAGTTTCCCAAACTAAAATCAGTCCCACTTGTCTGTGTTTGGCCCATATCCCTTTCCTATTCACGTACCTGTCTGAGTGTCTTTTAAACGTTATAACAGGACCTGCATCCATGTCTTCCCCTGGCAGCTCATTCCACATACAAACCATCCTGTGTGGAAAAAGTTGCCCCTCAGGTCCCTTTTAAATCTTTCTCCTCTCACCTTAAAAATATGCCCTCTAATTTTGAACTCCCCGATCCTACCACTTTAAACAGTTTACATTAAAATTTGCCTGCCTCCCCTGTTTGGAATCTGTGTTTCTGGTCTATCTTTGTCATTTCCCATAAGTACCTTAAATCTTACTGAGTTAGGCACCACCAAAATGCACCCCAATGACACATCTGTTACTTCACTGGCTGCCTTCCTTAAAACTATGTCCTGCATTAACCAATCTTTGGGACTTTCTAGGTGTTGGCTTAAAAGTGCTCCTCGATACATTTTAGGATTCAGCCGCTCGAAGCCTTTCACCCTTTATATATCATATGATATCAAGTCAAAATCCCCTATTATTTCTACGCTAATGAAACCTACCCATATATTTGCACTTTTCTGTCTCCTGCTGTCTGGGGGGTCTACAGTATATTCACAAATTTAATTGCCCTCTTTTTATTTTTAAGTTCCTGTCTATCTTGCTTTAATTGAGGAACTAAGATATCATCTCTCCTTATTGTAGCAATTGACTCTGATCAATATTGCAACTCCACCTTAATTTTTACATCCCTCCCTGTTTTGCCTGAAGATTTAATACCCCAGATTATTGAGCTTCTAGTCCTGTCCCTGTATCTCCAAGTTAATCAGCAACCTCAACTCATCCACTTTACGCACAAGACTCCCGGCATTAAAATAAACGTGATTCAGCCTTGCCATGCTTCCCTTTGTGCCTGGACTGTAGATGCTCTGCCTTCCAGATTGATTTGGTTTCTCTTCTATATCTGTCCGTGCATCACATCTGTTACACCTTTACTCTGCCCCCATTCCCCAGTCAAATTAAACACCTCACCAACAGGACTATGATTACATCTACAGACCACTTGAGCCAAATTGCTTGGGTCAATGTAATAAAGTCCAAAGTGTTTAATATGTCCAGTCAGATAGAGGGGTAGAGAGGTCAAACCATTGTGCAGCACCAGATGGATCAAGTCTGCATTCATTGGACCTGTAGCAAAATTGGAAAATTATAACATGAGATTAAGCAGAATAAAATAAAGAGTAAAGGTGTTGATGCTGACAAGGGCACCAAAAGGTGGACATGAGAATGGTGAAGCAAATTGACAACTGCTGAACTAGAGTAGAACACAGAGCTAAATCATGAGACAGAAACGATTTAGAAAGTATAGTTGATTTTCAACTGGCAGACACCAAAAGGTGACGTGGAAAGGGGTAGGACTTGTGGTGGCAAGGGATGCAGGACAATGATAGGACAAATATTAAGGTGCAGGTTTCGTTCCTGCAGTCATCTCTAATTCTGAAGTCCCAGCATGAGGCTACACAGTATCCCTCCAGAGATGCAATGTTTCATTTGCAGGCCATGAGTCTTCAGCTGCTAATGACTGTTCACAAATTGTCAGGAATCTCATTGTTTTGTTATGTCTCTCTCCACCTTCAAAACCTGAAAAACTTACCATACATTGGCCCACAAACCACCTTACAATGATGGATGTCACATTCAAATGGTTTTTTGTAACTTCAAATAGACACTTGTTCTGAAAAGTCTGCTGCTGACAGTACCAGCCATTTATTATCTTTACTGTCTTGAGCTGTTCATGACCATATAGAACATAGAAAAGTACAGCACAGAACAGTCCCTTTGGCCCACGATGTTGTGCCGAGGTTTAATCCAAATATAAAATATAATAACTTAAACTATGCACCCCTCAACTTACTGTTCTCCAATGTGCCTGTCCATAATATAATTGAGCTTAAAACAATAGGTAGAGAATTCGTATTCTTTATTATGCACACTTTTAAAACAGAGCAACACGTCGCAGGAGAAGGTATTACTGAACTGAAAAATGTGTTTGACTTTGATGTTCCCTTCTAAAACAAAGTTGCATAGTTTCTCTTGACTTTCTTTGTCCTCAAGGGTGTATGTTTATCAATTAATTTTTCTTCTGTAATAACTTTTCAGTGGTCATACTCACAACTATTTGAAGATCAGGAAACATCTTTTCCTGGAAAAGTACACACCAACACAGAATAAAAGTCTCTAATTGGTAACACAAATATATACTACTCATCAATCTCAACATCAAAATGTCCTCTCGGAAACAATTTCAGCAGCTTACTCACAGGACTTCTGTGGGCATTTTCACCTAATCATTGAAAAGAGCACATTATGGGTTTTTAAAAAAAATTGTGTATTCTAAATTTTTAAAATTGCAGTGAGGAACATTGGGAATTTTCTGGATTTTTTTTAGAAAAGAACTTCATTTTTTCTCAAATGAAATAGTAACTCAGGAGAAATTTAAAAACAGTAACGAGAAAGAATTCTACCCCATTACTGTTATTCATGGGAAATAATTTCTCAATAGTTGTTGGCAACTTGGAACATTGTATCAAATATATTTTGTTGCATTCGTGCAATGAATGAAAATAAACTACAAAACATAAATCTGGAAAAGTTTTTATGTTGAATCTCCACCCAACAGATCAGATTTGGTTTCATCTGTAAAAACATTATTCATAATGATTTCATCTGGTGCAGGAGCTTTGGTTTCTTCCTGAATAATGTCAGGCTTTTTCAGTTTCAAGAAGTCATCTTCCTCCAACAGCTGGTCAACTCTTAATCTGTCATCAGGGTTGAAACAAATCATCCTTGAAACTAGGCTCAGCATTTTAGGATCCTTTGAAAAAGGAAGAAGAAAAATCCTTTGGTACAGACAAGAAATGGTTCTATTATAGATGTTCTTAATTCACTATGTCACATCTTTGAAATTTTAGTTTCCCCATAGGAGATGATAAAAGTAGTTGCTTAAAAACATGCTTCTAATCAAAGTTAAAAATCACACAACACCAGGTTGTAGTCCAACAGGTTTATTCGGAAGCACTAGCTTCCAAGGCGCTGCTCCTTCATCAGGTACTTCGAAAGCCAACGCCTCCAATAAACCTCTAGATTAGATTAGATTACTTACAGTGTGGAAACAGGCCCTTCAGCCCAACAAGTCCACACCGCCCCGCCGAAGCACAACCCACCCATACCCCTACATTTACCCCTTACCTAACACTACGGGCAATTTAGCATGGTCAATTCACCTGACCTGCACATCTTTGTGACTATGGGAGGAAACCGGAGCACCCGGAGGAAACCCACGCAGACACAGGGAGAATGTGCAAACTCCACACTGTCAGTCAGTCGCCTGAGGCGGGAATTGAAACCGGGTCTCTGGCGTTGTGAGGCAGCAGTGCTAACCACTGTGCCACCGTGCCGCCCACTAACCTGTTGGACTATAACCTGGTGTTGTGAGATTTTTAAACTTTGTCCACCCCAGTCCAACACCAGCTCCTCCAAACCATGGCTTCTAATCAAAATCCGTGTTAGGTTTCCCATAGGGCATCTGACACTGACAAGCTGGAATTAATGAAAATAAGTCTGGCATATCAGGTTTTAACCATGTACAATGTTACTGTGGTAATTCTAAAAGTCTGAACTCAGCAGATCATTGTCATGACTGTGTCCGCGCGCATGCATGTCTCTGCTGTGTGCATGCATGTGCCTGTGCACATGTGTCAGGGCTGGGCAGGGGAACCAAGAACAGGACAGCCATTAACTTTGACTAAAAAAGTTTAAAAAGACATTTTTAATAACATATACACACTTGGGCCCTTTTTTGAAACTGAAAAAAATGACAGACACAGGAAGTGGCTGCAATAACAGGACAGTAGAACAGAATGCAAACGGCTTTCTCTCAAGACTGATCAAAATTTGACGTGGTCATCAATTCTTTACTTTGTTGCACCATTTGCACCAATGATACTGCTCATCTAGCAACCAACTAAATCCAAAAGTATTTTACAACATTTAGGTATTATTTTAGTTCAACTTCACTCACTGTAGGAATGAAATTCATGAACAAAAAACAGAAATCAAGCCCAGATGCATAAGATAACTCTACTTTTACCGCACTAAGTCTTATCACCACACTAGCAGATATTGATAATGTGAATCAATCCCATAAAAATAATACTCAGAGGAGCAAGTAAAATCAATTAAAGAGTCCAGAATTCTATGATGGCTCTAACTCTTCAAAATAGCACTTTTAAAAATGAATTGGATATTTCATTTAAGTACAAAACAGACAGGTACAGAGAGGAAAAACAAAGAAGACCCAGTCAACTCTCAGTGGGAGGCATTAGTATAGTGGTAATATCACTGGACTAGTAATCCAGGTTAGAGTTTGAGACATGGTCAGAGTGACCACTGTACATTCACCGAGGAGACAAAATCCTGTATTCACATTTAGAATACCCACCAAATTGTGTGGGATTACAGCAGTGTTAAATTGTACACACTTCAAAGAGATCTAGCAACTCAAAACTGGACAACCATGAACCACTGTGGGCCATCTGCAAAACAACTGTATTTACCACAAACTATAATGGCATGGCATGGCATATTCCACACTCAACCAATTACCAGATCAACCGTAGTTCAATGAAAGATGCAGGGGAGCATACCAGGAGCAGCATTAAATATGCCTAAAATCAAGGGGAGGTGAGACTCACTGCCTTTGACCAAATGTAGCACCAAGGAGCTCTAACAAAAACTAGAATCAATGGGAATCAGGAAACTCTCCACCTGTTGCAGTAATAACAAATACAAAGGCAGGAGGTCACGGTTGTTGGAGGTTAGTCATCTCACGGTGGCTCAATGGTTAGCACTGCTGCCTCACAGCACCAGAGTCCCAGTTTCGATTCCAACCTCAGGCAACTGTCTGTGTGGAGTCTGCACATTCTCCTACAGTCTGCATGGGTTTCCTCCAGGCGCTCCGGTTTCCTCCCACAGTCCGAAGATGTGCGGATCAGGTGAATTGGCCACGCTAAATTGCCCATAGTGTTAGGTGCATTAGTCAGAGGGAAATGGGTCTGGGTGGGTTACTCTTAGGCAGGTTGGTGTGGATTGGTTGGCCCGAAGGGCCTGTTTCCACACTGTAGGTAATCTAATCTCAGCTCCAGGACATCTCTGTAGGAATTCCTCAGAATGCTGTTCAAGGTCCAGCTGCTTCATCATTTCAATAAAAAGGTTGGAAGTGAACATATTCATTAATGATTGTACAGCATTCATCATCATTTCGGTTTCTTCAGATACTAGATATCTGTGTATATTTGCAACAATACCTGGACAACATCCAGGCATGAGCTAAGTGACAACACTTGCACCACATAAGCGCTGAACAATGACAATTTCCAAAGAGAGAGAATTTAACCATTGCCCCTTGACGTCCAATGGCACTACCATCACCAAATATCCATTAACAACATTCTGGGGGTTACCATCAACCGGAAACTGAACAAGTCTTGTATGGATTGTAGTTACAAGACCAGGTTAGAGGCTAGGAATTCTGTAACTCACCTCCTGAATCCTCAATACCTGCAAGTTACATATCAGGAATGTGATAGCATATGGAAGGGTGCACCTTCAACAGCACTCAAGACATTTGGTGCCATGCAGAACAAAGTAAACTACTTGGCTGTCACCTTACCCATCACATTTCACATTCACTCCCTCCAGTACCAATGCAGAGTATGTACCATTTACAAGATGAACCATAGTAACACACCCAGGCTCCCTTTGACAGCACCTTTCAAACCAGTAATCTTTAAATCCTTAACTTTAACATACACAATCAACTTTGCATAATGACTGACAAGCTAATACAATCCTAAGAAGGAATGTTGTTTTCTAGAATTTACCTGAAGCATGTTGAATTTGTGGAAGCCAAAAGATTCAATGGAAATATTGGAAAGGCATGAATTTCATGAGAAACACCACAGATGAGTATGCACATTACATGGTTGCAAAGTGATCAAGACATGGAATCAGACTATTGAAGAGCACTTGACATTTTGTTGATAGGAAGCTAGGAAAAGGTTGTGCGGTAGCTCTAAGTTAAGGATGTCATTAGTGGGCAATTATATTATCTCAAAAGAGCAAGATTATAGAATCAATTCATATAGAAATGTTGGGTGCATGCAACAAGACCCTATGCTTTCGCCAACGATTTAATAATTGCTGAGAACAAATGCTGGAGACACAGCAGATCAGGCAACATCCTTGCAAAGAGACAGCAAGCAAACATTAAGTCTGGATGACTCTTAGAGTCATAGAGATGTACAGCATGGAAACAGACCCTTTGGTCCAACTTGTCCATGCTGACCAGATATCCCAACCTAATCTAGTCCCGCTTGCTAGCACCCGGCCCATATCCCTCCAAACCCTTCCTATTCATATACCCATCCAGATGCCTTTTAAATGTTGCAATTGTACCAGCCTCCACCACTTCCTCTGGCAGCTCATTCCATACACGTACCACCCTGTGTGCTAAAAGGTTGCTCCTTAGATCTCTCTCATATCTTTCCTTCTCACCCTAAACCTAAACCCTCTAATTCTGGACTCCCCCACCCCAGGGAAAAGACTTTGTCTATTTATCCTATCCATGGCCCTCTCAATTTTATAAGCCTCAAAAAAAAAGGCACCCCTCAGCCTCCAACGCTCCAGGAAAAACATCTCCAGCCTATTCAACCCATGCCTATAGCTCAAATCCTCCAACCCTGGCAACATCCTTGTAAATCTTTTGAGCCTTTTCAACTTTCACAACATCCTTCCAATAGCAAGGAGACCAGAAATGCACACAATATTCCAAAAGTGGCATAACCAATGACCTCCCAACTCCTGTACTCAATACTCTGACCAATAAAGGAAATCATACCAAGTGCCGCCTTCACTATCTTATCAACCTGCGACACCACTTTCAAGCAGCTATGGAACCTGCACCCCAAAGGTCTTTTTGTTCAGCAGCACTCCCTAGGACCTTACCATTAAGTATATAAATCCTGCTAAGATTTGCTTTCCCTAAATGCAGCACCTCTTGTTTATCTAAATTAAACTCCATCTGCTATTCCTCACCCCACTGCCCTATCTGAGCAAAATCCCATTGTAATTTGAGGTAATATCCTTCGCTGATCACTACACCCCCAATTTTGGTGTCATTTGCAAACTTACTAACTATACCTCTGATGCTCACATCCAAAATCATTTATATAAATGGTGAAAAGTTAGTGGGCCCAGCACTGATCCTTGTGGCACACTACTGATCACAGGCCTCCAGCCTGAAAAAAAACAACCCTCCACACCACCCTCTGTCTTCTACCTTTTAGCCAGTTCTGTATTCAAATAGCTAGTTCTCCCTGTATTCCATGAGATCTAACCTTGTTAACCAGTGTCCCATAGGGAACCTTGTCAAACACCTTACTGAAGTGATTATAGATCATGTCTACTGCTCTGCCCTCATTAATCCTCTTTGTTACTTCTTCAAAAAACTCAATCAAGTTAGTAAGACATGATTTTCCATGAATAAAGCCATGTTGACTATCAGTCCTTGCCTTTCCCAATATATGTACATCCTGTCCCTCAGGATTCCCTCCACCAACTTGCCCATCACCAATGTCAGGCTCACCAGTCTATAATTCCCTGGCTTGTCCTTACCACCCTTCTTAAACAGTGGCATCACATTAGCCAACCTCCAATCTTTTCGCAGTTAACCTGTCACTATCGATGATACAAATATCTCAGTAAGAGACCCAGCAATCACTTCCCTAGTTTTCCACAGAGCTCTAGGGTACACTTGATCAGGTCCTGCGGATTTACCCACTTTTATGCGTTTCAAGACATCCAGCACCACCTCTTCTGTAGTATCAACATTTTTCAAAATGCCGCCATCTATTTCCCCACATTCTATATCTTCAATGTCCTTCTCCACAGTAAATACTGATGCAAAATACTTGTTTAGTATCCCCATCTCCTGGAGCTCCACACAAACGTCGCCTTGCTGATCTTTGAGGGGCCCTATTCTCTCCCTAGTTACCCTTTTCTCTTTAATTTCAAATAACCCTTTGGATTCTTCTTAACTCTATTTGCCAAAGCTAGCTCATGTCTCCTTTATGCCCTCCTGATTTCCCTATTAAGTATACTCCTACTACCTTCATACTCTAAGGATTCACTCAATCTCTCCTGTATATACCTGACATATGCTTCCTTCTTTTTCTTAACCAAACCCTCAATTTCTTCAGTCATCCAGCATTTCCTACACCTACCAGCCTTTCCTTTCACCCTAACAGGAATATACTTTCTCTGGATTTTCGTTAACTCATTTCTGAAGGCTTCCCATTCTCCAACCGTCCCTTTACCTGTGAAGAAATGCCCCCAATCAGCTTTTGAAAGTTCTTGCCCAATACCATCAAATTTAGCCCTCCTCCAATTTAGAACTTCAACTTTTAGATCCAGTCTATCCTTTTCCATCACTATTTTAAAACTAATAGAATTATGATCGCTGGCCCCAAAGTGCTCCCCCACTAACGCCTCAGTCACCTGCCCTACCAAGAGTAGGTCAGGTTTTGCAACTTCTCTAGTAAGTACACCTACATACTTAATCAAACAGATTTCTTGGACACACTTAAATTCCTCTCCATCTAAACCCTTAACACTATGTCGGTCCCTGACTATGTTTGGAAAGCTAAAATTCCCTACCATAACTGCCCTATTATTCTTACAGATAACCGAGACCTCATTACAAATTTGTTTCTCAATTTCCCTCTGACTATTAGGTGGTCTATAATACAATCCCAATAAGGTGATCATCCCAATAAGGTGATATCCTCCCTCAGTATAGCTGTAATGCTATCCCTTATCAAAAATGCCACTCCCCTCCTCTCTTGCCTCCCTTTCTGTCCTTCCTGTAGAATTTGTGTCCTGTAAAATTAAACTGCCAGTCCTGTCCATCCCTGAGCCACTTTCTATAATTGCTATGATATCCCAGTCCAATGTTCCTAACCATGCCTCAAGTTCATCTGCCTTCCTGGTTAGGCCTCTTGCATTGAAATAAATGCAGTTTAATATCAGTCCCACCTTGTTCTCTGCATTGTCACTGCCTGCCCTGACTGTTTGACTCGCTTCTTTTCTCAACTGTACCAATCTCAGACCTATCTCCCACCCCACCACTTTTCTAGTTTAAATCGTCCACAGCAGATCTAGCAAATCTCCCTGCCAGTATATTAGTCCTCCTTCAATTCAGGTGCAATCCGTCCTTGTACAGATCACTTCTACCCCAAAAGAAATGACCAATGTTCCAAAAATGTGAATCCTTCCCTCCCATACACCAACTCATCAGCCATGCATTCATCTGTTCTGTTCTCCTTTTCCTACCCTCACTAGCTCAGAGCACCAAAAGTAACCCAGATATTACTACTCTTGAAGACCTTCTTTTAAAATTCCTGCCTAACTCTCTAGATTGTCCCTTCAGAATCTCATCCTTTTCCCTTTGTGTCGTTGGTTCCAATGTGTACAATGATCTCCTGTTGGGCTCTCTCCCCCTTGAGAATGTTTTGCATCCTCTCAGAGACACCCTTGATCCTGGCACCAGGCAAACAACACATCATTTTGCTTTTTTGCTGCTGGCCACAGAAATGTCTGTCTTTACCTTGGACTAGAGTCCCCTAACACAATTGATCTCTTGGAACCCGAGACACTCCTCACTGCATTAGAGTCCGGCTACATTCCCCTGAGAATTCCTCACCTCCTACATTTTCCAAAACAGCAGACTTGTTTGAAATGGGGATAGCCACAGAAGACACATGCACTACCTGCCTATCTCTCTTACCTTTCCTGGAGTTAACCCATCTGTGACTGTATCTGCAACTTTTCTCCCTTCCTATAACTGCCATCCATCGCAACCCCTTGCTCTTGTATTTCTTCATTACCTCTAACTGATCCATTCGATCTGATAGGATTCGCAAATTTACAATTATTACAAATATAATCCTTAGTAACATAAACTCTCCCAAAACTCCCACATTCGACAAGAAGCACATATCACTCTACTAAGGGCCATTTTTGCTTATTCCAAATCTACAGGCCAAGAAAATAGCACTGTTTTATTCCTCTACAAAACACTGCTCCAGGCTAACTTAATACTTATGGCTTATATTTTCACATTTAATCAAGAGACATATCTCAATAAAACATATCAAGAAAAGAACACACACACTACCTCACTATTTTAGACTTACAGCAGGGCTATACTTCGAACTGTTCACTTATCTGTTTGTGTGTGACCTCTCCCAAACAGGTTCCTCCAAGATCAGTTGTGAATTTCACTGTTAATTTTCCCAGAAGCACTCAGATGTCCAGCGATACATGAATTCAACAGCAAAGGCAGTAACTGTGCAGGTTCACTGCTGTGTCAGTTAGCAGTGTGGGTTTCTTTTGCTTTCTCTCTCTGCTGCACCAACCTCACCATGTACTGTCTATTGTCTGTCCCCCTCTCTTTTAAAAGTGCCGCTGTTTTGACTTTTTTTCCTCCATAGCTCCAAAACAATGCAACAGCATTTAAAACAGTAATCGCTGCTCCTGGAATTCAAGTAAATCACCTCCAACACTAAAATAGCTCAAAAAAAAGGAGCAGCCTGTCCCAGCTAGAAATTTTTTCTGTCCTCCATCTTCAGAGTTGAAGCGAAGAGTGGAGGGGACAGTATTGATGCAATAGTTGGGGGGGGGGGGGGGCAGGGAGGGAAAGAGATTGGACTGTGAGAATGGCAGAATGATGGTGTGTCTAACTGCCAGACTGGAAAGAACAGACAGTCCCACTGGAGTGGGTGGGACGGGAGAGAGGAGATGCTGACAGAGAATGTAACAAGCAAAACCGAATGGGTTCACAATCTGAACTCAATATGAAGCCCAGAAGGTTATAAAGTGTCCAATTTGAAGAGGAGTTTTGCTCCTCCAGTGATATGCTGGAGCATTGCAGCATGACAAGGACAGACAAGTGGGCACGTGAGCAGGACGCAGTGCTGAAATGACTGGCTATGTGAAGGTCTGGATCATTCTGTTATTTCCAGTCTGGCAGTTAGACATAGCAATATTCTGCCATTCTTATACTGCAATCACTTAATCTGAACCATCAACATCCTTTCTTGCTGAGCACTCCAAACCTCCACCCAAACTCCACCATTATTGCACAAATGCTGCTGCCCCCTCCATACTTAACTTCAGCTCTGAAGAATCATTTAGACTCAACGTTAGCTTCTACTCTCTCCATGGATGCTGCCTGACCTGCTGTGATCTTCAGTATTTGTTGTTTACAGATTCCAGTGTCTGCAGTAATTCGCTCCTATATTCAGTAATTGCTTTATTTTCAAATTTCAGTTAAGTAAACTACTTTTTCAGGGCATGCTCATTCAAAATCATTGGCCTATACCTTTTGTTAATGGATTAAAATAGTCATGCAAATAAACATTTATCCAATTTGACAAAAAAAAATTTACTAACTGGCTGTATTTATGATCATGCTGCACTGGAGAAAACACATTGACAATGCATGAACCATCTCTTGAAGACTGCAAACAAAGATTTTACAAAGTGATAACCAGCAAACCCAATAAGCAATAAATTTCCTTACAATACTTAGTTCACTAACATCTGGAGTTCCATCGGAGTTTGTTTTTAAGTTATTCTTGGGAAAATTCAGCTGCAAAAATATAAAACAATGTTATAGTTTCAAATGTTAACATTTTGACATCTTATTAACTCAGAACCTAGCAGCAGAGCACAGCAAACCAATTAGCTCATGAAGCGTACTTTGTTATTCAGTGAGATCATGATTGATCTGTGACTTAACTCCATGTATCCACTTTTCCCCTATACCTTATAATGCTTTGGTTAACAACAAATCATCAATTTCCAATGCAAAGTTACAATAAATTCACGGAAGGGTGTCAAGCTTGTACCTATCTTAATTCCTGAAAAGCCTAGTTCTAATCTTCAGCATTTCTCCTTATCATTGCTTTCTAATTGCCCTATTACTTCTTAACATCTTGGAAACTTCAATCAAATCAATTTTTAATCTTCTAAATTCTCGGCAGAACAATCCTAGTTTGCATGATTCCTGTTCATAATTTAACTCTTTGAATCTAGACATCATTCTAGTAAATATATAGTGCATTTCTTGTAAGGTCCTAACACGTGGTATCCCAAATCAGAAACAATACTCCAGGTGCGGCTTCTATATGGTTTACCATGAGTTCTATGCCTTGATGTAAAAGCCAGCAATCAAATTTTTTGGACTTGTCCACGACATTTTAATGTTCGATGGATTGGATCCCTAAATGTCTTTAGCCCTTAAGTGCTCCTACAGTTTTGTACAACTACTATCAGCACCTCTGAAACTTTATGCTTCCACCTATGTTGCTTATAATGTCACCTATTTTTGTGTCATCAACCAACTTGGAATGGTAGCTCACAACCCATATCAAACTTGTTAATAAATGCAGTGGATAAAAAGGTGCCTGAGAAACCAGAAACAAAAGATAGGAGGAGGCTTGACAGGGTAGATTTGAGAAGATGTTTTTATAGGGGTATCTTAAATTAGGGGACTAGATTATAGAGTAAAGGGACATTAATTTAAAATCGTGATGAAACAGTATTACTTTTCCAGAGGGTAGTGAATGTCTGGAATTGTCTACCAGAGTGTTATGGAAATTAGATCACATTTAAAGAGGTGGTAGCTAGATTTTTTTTTAAAATCGTACGTTGACTGTTATAGAGAGCAGCACAAATGAGAAATTGAGGTGCCTGCGGGTGTGTGTGCGCGCAGGTGTGCACATGGCACAGGCCTGTGGAGTCAAACAGCCTTTTCCTAATTTTCATGTTTTTATATTTCAATACAAATCCTCCTTGAATACTACTACTCATACCCTACCAATTAAGAGACATTGCTAACTTTCTATACTCTGTCTTTGCCTATTCAGCCAATTGCTAAACTTAGTTAACTACTTGCCCCTAGTTCTGAGGGTCAGTTTTAGATTAACAGTCTCTTGTGGACAGTTTTTAATCAAATGCCTTCTGCAAGTCCACATAAATAACATCTATAGGTAGTCCCTTATTCATGACTTTACTCACCACTAAAAAAAACATTGCTTTTTAGGTGAATTATATTTAATATAAATTAAACATACCCATAAAAGCAAACAGCCATAAGCAAAAACATCAGATGCAAGCACAGCGGGTTGGCCGTTTCTTACTTCCGGGGCTACAAGTTCTAGTTTATCTGCTATCATCCAGCTAGCAATATTACGTTGATCCTAAGTAAAAAAAAAAAATTATATCTCTGTAAAGCATTGCATTCCTGAGAAAGGCTTGATGTCAAAACTACTTTACTGGTTAAAAGAAACTTCAGACATTGAGGGGTCATGGAAATTCTGGATCTAGGTAGGCTGCACGGTGGCCCACCTATATCAAGATATAGAGTTCAAATGGGTCAGAAATGGACATTTTGCCACAACGAAGAACTAAAAATCGACCATTTCTGAATGGCTTCAGAAACGTAAATTTCGCCAGATGGTCTATCTTTTAACGTATTCATGGAATGGAAACGTCACTAGTTGTTGGTACTTGCTGTTGGTACTTAATGGCCTTTGAGGAGATGTTGGCGATCTGCTACCTTGAACTGTTGCAACCTGTACAGTGCAAGTTCACCAGCAGTACTGCCAAGGTGCGAGTTCGAGAATTTTGAATCAGGGACTGTTTACGAATAGTACTAAGTTCCCATATTGAAAGACAGTCCACATATTTATCACTCAAGTCATTAAACTCCCAATGCTGTAAAAATATAACAGACGGCATCCCAATTGTAACCATATTCTGTCCATACCCAAAGACTAAATCCTGCATTAATGCAGGCAACAATGCTGGTATGTTACTAGATAGAGGCCATCTAGACCAAATCACACACACTTGCTAGTTTTCAGCGTTACTGTTCATTACAGATGTAATTTGTCTAGCAGTACACATTATTGCCCTTTGAATGAATTTGCCATGTTTTCATTTTTATATCCTTTACTAGTAGAAATATAGCAGTCAAATGTGATAGGAGGAAGTGTTTGCTACATGCATGGCAAACACTCAATCTCCAGTAGTGTTATACATCGGGAATCAAGAACAAGTGCTGACCTAAAGTAAATCTTAGCTAAAGTGCAAGGATAATCAGAACAGGACCTGCAAAGGTAATGCTATCGACAATTCAAAGTAACACATTCCTTTCTTGTTCATATAATTATATACTAACTTGCTAATTTCAAACTTATAATGAAAACAACTCAAGTTAAATGGGTCACATGGAAATTCTATAAATCCACCAGGGGAATATAAGTGGAAAAACAAATTTGCATAGACAATTTCTATTCTATATGTAGACAGGGAAATCTATTAAAAACATTTCAGAATAAATTAAAAGATTACTACATATACAAAGATTTGTCTTACATAAAGCAGCACAGTGGTTGGCACTTTTGCCTCACAGTGCCAGGGAACTGGGTTCAATTGCAGCCTCAAGCAACTGCGTGTAGTTTGCACATTTGCCCAGTGTCTGTGTGGGTTTCCTCCCACATTCAAAAGTTGTGCAGATTAGGTGAACTGGCCATGCTAAATTGTCCACAGCGTAGGTTATTAAGTCAGAGGTAAATATCAGTTAGGGGAACGTGCCTGGGTGGGTTATGTTTTGGAGGTAAGTGTAACCTGCTTCCACACTGTGGGAATTCTAATAACATTATTCATGCTAATGAGAATTAAATGGTTTGAGATAAATAGGAATGACCACGTGAGTTAAGTGAAGACAAATGATAGCCACTGATTCATTTAGTTGCTATAATGTCTTTACCTCTGTATTTAACTTTCAAGTTTAAGAATACACATGTAGTAATCAAGCTGTCTGAATTGGAAGTGAATATCTGATATTCAACAATGAGGGGAAATGAGGAATAAAACACAAAGTAAACAATGGATAGCCCTGGCATCATCTGTGGAAATCTGAATAAGACATTTACTCAGAACTGAAGCTTTTAGAAATACACTTTTGTAATTCTCTCATGAGACTGGGTGTTGTTAGCTGGACAAGTATTTATTGCCCATCCTTAGTTGTGTTTGAGAAGGTGGTAATGAGTTGCCATCTTGAACCGCTGCAGTCTGTTGGTTGACTCACAATCCCACAGGGAAGGGACTCCAGGACTTTGATCAAGCAAGTGAGGGAATGGTGACATATTTCCAAGTCAGAATGGGAAGTGGCTTGGAGGGGAATTGGCAGTGGTGGTATCACCATGCATCTGCTGACCTTGTCCTTCTAGATGGAAGTAATTATGGGTTTGGAAGGTGCTACCTAAGAATCTTTGGTGAATTTCTCCAGTGCATATTATAGACAGGGCACACTGCTGCTACTGAGTGTCAGTGATGGAGCGAGTGGATGTTGGTGAATGTGGTGCATATCAAGTGGGCTGCTTTGTCCTGGATAGTGTCAAGCTTCTTGGGTGTGACTGGAGATGGATGCAGCCAGACACACGGGGAGTATTCCATCACATTCATGACTTATGCCTTGTCAATGGTGGACAGGCTTTGGGGAGACAGGAGGTGAGAGTTACTTGCTGCAGTATTCCGAGCCTCTGGCCTGCTCTTGTTGCCACTGTGCTTACGTGGAGAGTCAAGTTGAGTTTCTAGTTAATGATAACCTCAGATATTGATAGTGGGGGAAGTCAGTGATAGCAACGCAATTGAATGTCAAAGGGAGTGGTTAGGTTGTCTCTTATTGGCGATGGTCATTTGTGGTGCAAATGTTACTTGTCACCCCAAGCCTGGATATTGTCCAGATCTCGTTACATTTGAATGTGGACTGCTTCAATAGGTGGTGTTGCAAATGGCGTTGGTTATATTGTCATGAAGGGACAGGGAGGGTAGTGGGAATTGTTGAATGAAAGTGAAAGTCTGGAATAGGTTTGAGAGCGAGAGCGAGAGACATAAAATGACAAAAAGTCAAGGAACAAAAGACAAAAGAACCCTAAGAAACAGCAGGAGTAGGGAGCTCATCCTCTCAAGCCTGCTCCATGATTTTACAAGATTGTCCAAGACCTCAACTTCTTTTTAGTGCTAGCTCCTCCAGACCTCAAAACTCTACCCAGTCTTTAAATATTTTCAGTGATCTAGCCTTCACAACCCCCAGGGGTAGAGAATTTCAGGCAGTAATTTCTTTACAAAGAAACTTCTTCACATCAGAGTTTTAATTAAGTGTCCACTTATTCTTTAACTGTGTCCCCTTGTTTGAGGTTCCCCTACTAATGGGTACAACTTCTCACCATTTAACCTGGCAAGCCCCCTCGAATCTTGCAAGTTCAATATGATCGCCCGTCATTCTTCCAAATCTCTAAAAAAGTGCAACATATTTAGCCAATCTTGGTAAGTCAGCCCCTTCATCCCTGGAGTCAGCCTAGTAAATTCCTCGAGTTGTGAATACATCCTTTTGTCAATATGAAGATTATAACTGTATACAGTACTCCAAGTGTGGCCTCACCAACGCACTGTACAGTTGTAAGATCTCCTGATGTTTAAATTCCACCCCACTTCCCCACCCCCTTAGCAATAAAGGCCAGAACTCCATTTTCCTTGCAAAAATGAGATTAAGCATTTGTCCCAAGTGGGTACGAATGCCAGAATAATGAACAAAAAGAGAAACCAGATTAAGACAAACAGAAAAGAGAATCAAAATGAGGGGCAGAGTTTACAATCCGAAAATTGTTGAACCCCAAAGGCTGTAAAGTGTCTAATTTTGAGATGAGGTCTGCTCCTTGGGTTGATCTTCACTGGATGATTGCAGTGAGCCAAGGACAGAAATGTCAGAGTGAGAGCAGGGTACTGAAGCTTGAAATCATGCTTGCAGACTGAGCAGATATGCAACAAAGTGGCCAGGCAGACTGTTTAGTCTCTCTACCATACAACAGACTATGTTGTGAACACACACAGTATGGAAAAGTTCAAAGAAAAGTTAAGGTGGTGCAACCCAGTGATCAAGTTGTACAATTTGCAGGGAGAAAAATGTTTTAAAAATATGGACCTGGATGATAGAAAATGTAGAAATGAAAAATATAGAGAGTGAAGTTCACTAGATATTGATTTACAGTAATTTTAAATAAAATATAGCACTGTATAGACAAAGCAAAGCACTTACACAACACCATGCATGTCCCCAAGGTGGCCTGGAGCATCTGTAGCCATTGAAGGCAGGCTAGTTACAGGTACACCATCAGCAAATGCACTGGTCAAGGGCCCACAAACTGTATGAGTTAAGAGACCAAGGTTTTTTAAATGTTGCTATTTAAAGGATAAATATTACTCTGAACAGCAGAATAACCTCCCTATTCTTTTTTGAACATCTTCCCACAAACAGGTATTCAAGGTTCTGTGACAAAGGTGGGACATGGGTTTAAAATCTTGATTTACTGGTGCCTTTAATATCACTGCAATGGAGTTGGGCCCCAATTACTTGCTCAAATAGTGGCTTTTCAGCGCACGCACAACATTCTGACTTAGTGTTATAAGCATACCATTGTGCAGCAGCCGTACACATTTACATGAATCTCTGTCATTAAATCAAATATGCAGTGTGCTTCATAATAATAGATCTGGCAGAGGGCCAAATTATCACAAAGATTAGTCTGCAGACGACAATGCCTCTATGCCTTTTGCTAGCAATGCAGACCATGTACTAACTTTTTATTTCTAGCTCATTATAATGACTCCTGCATGCAGCTAGTGCCAACCATGCTGTTGCTTAATTGCATGCAATAGCAGAGGACCCATAATCAATGTATGGTGGCTCTGCTCAAAGCTAGCCTTTACCCCCTAAAGGGGAAATGCATCATGACTGGATCAAGTTATTACCAATCATGCTGGAAGTGAACCTGCCATAAGAAATAGTGAAGAATGAGGGAAGAAAAATAGGTTAACAACAGACTGCATGGTTTTCAGACACTGGAGACTTTGTTAAGCAATTGGAAAGTAAGAGATATATTGAATAGAATAGAATCTCGACAGTGTGGAAACAGGCCATTTGGCCCAACAAGTCCACACCAACCCTCCAAAGAGTATCCCACCCAGACCCATCCCCCTATCCCAAATACTCTACATTTCCCCTGACTAAAGCACCAAACCTACACATCCGTGAACACAATGGGCAATTTAGTATGGCCAATTCACCTAACTGTGCATTTTTGGAGTGTGGGAGGAAACAGGAGTAAATCTACACAGACACTGGGAGAATGTGCAAACTCCACACAGCCAGTCGCTCAAGGCTGGAATCAAACCCAGGTCCCTGGCGCTGTGAGGCAGCAGTGCTGACATTCAACCATCGTGCTGCCCACCAATTTGGAGAATGGCATTTCAAATTTAGGTCAGGGATCTGACACCTGGATGGGCAGCATGGTGGCTCAGTGATTAGCACTGATGCCTCACAGTGCCAGGGAGCAAGGTTCAATTCCGGCTTCAGGAGACGTTGTGTGTGGAATTTCCACATTCTCCCTATGTATATGTGGGTTTCCTCCCACAGTCCAAGGTATGCAAGTTAGGTGGATTAGCTATGGGAAATGCAAAGTTACAAGAATAGTGTAGGGGCTGGGTCTCGGTGGGATACTCTTTGAAGGATCACTTGGGGCTTGATGGGACAAATGGTCTGCTTCCACACTGTAGGGATTCTATGGATGAATTCTGCATTTGACCCTGCACTCTCAACATCATTGTATAGGTGTTGCTATTTTCCAGTGCAAAGTTTCTAACTCAGCAGAAGCTGTACTCAATGTCCAAGTATTGGGGACAAGCATAGTTAGAATACAGGAGCTGCCTGTCAGATGTCAACAAGGACACTTGGCAGCTCAAGATAAGGACTGCCACTACCCATTGCTGAAGAGAGAAGGCAACTCTTTTGTGGAGGTAATATGCATTATACAATGCAAAACACGCAAATAGCTTAACCACCAAATAAAAACATTGCCTTTGCCTTGTAGCAATCCCCAAAAGCTGACACTAACATGCTACAGACTGGATTTGCTGAATTCTCCAAGGATTTTGGGATTATAATTTCCAATGAAGTGTTGAAATGCTTAAGGAGTTAAACCTGGTTTAATTGGAGGAGAGTGCAACTGAAGCAATGGTCACTCCTATCACACTGACATTTCACCTTCAGCTTGGACAGAAAGCAGTTATCTACGTTGCTTCCATTCTTCTTTCTCATATTCCTGCTCCTTAGCTGATCAACTAGAAGCTGGTGGAAGGGGCCATGCCGTTGTAATGGGGAGATTGTGATGTACAGAACTGTCTACAGTAAAGACTACATTATTTAAATTTTCTTTTTGACTTTGGACGAAAATAGGAAAAAGCACCATTTTAAAACCAAGGATTATGGAACGAATTGCTGTATTTTTGAAAACAAATTACTGGAACTTTTAGTGAGTTGTGGTTACACTTTTGCTTTGTAAGAAGTAGGGGAGGAGAGATAAGAAAGGGAAAAAGTGAGGACTGCAGATGCTGGAGATCAGAGCTGAAAATGTGTTGCTGGAAAAGCGCAGCAGGTCTGGCAGCATCCAAGGAGCAGGAGAATCGATGTTTCGGGCATGAGCCCTTCTTCAGGAATTCCTGAAGAAGGGCTCATGCCCGAAACATCGATTCTCCTGCTCCTTGGATGCTGCCTGACCTGCTGCGCTTTTCCAGCAACACATTTTCAGGAGAGATAAGAAACCACAGTACCAGAATGTATGTCTGGGTGTGTGTATGCATTGCACGTCCAGAGCAGGCTTCATCTCGCAACAGATTACTGATCGGTTTGTGCAATTTTGACCAGCTGTGGACGCTGGACACCATCAGTTTGACAACAATTCCCTGACTAGCACGTGAACAGCTCGAGTGTTTTGTGTAGATGGGTGAAGCTTCCAGACTGCAGAAGTAGGAGGTCTTGTCTGAGTCTCGCTCTCATGATAAAAACTAATTAATGCCTGAAGAAACCAGTTATTTTCTCCCATCAGTTGCTATAAGCTGATACCTTTAACCAGTAACCTAAAAGATTTCATAACTGGTGCACAAATCTCCCTGAGAAATACAAGAAAAGTAGTTCTGGGACGCAAAAGAAACATCTTATCAACTCCAGTGGACTGGGACTATTCAACTGAGTTTCCCCAGTTCAGTGTTTCTTCCAGCCACAGCACCAATGCTATTTGTTTGTCTGGCTGTGTGTGGGGGTTTGGATTTAAGAGCTTTGACTAGTAGAGTTATATATCGATAATTCACAGTTGTCTCTACCTGTGGCTAGACTCTATTTATTTATAACAAGGATTACTATTTAAGTACAGAAAACCCATCAGTATTTTTGTTAACCAGAGTGTATTAGACAGGTTAATTGTTTAGACAATAGACAATAAGTGCAGGAGTAGGCCATTCTGCCCTTCGAGCCCACTACCATTCAATATGATCATGGCTGATCATCCTTAATCAGTATCCTGTTCCTGCCTTATTTCCATAACCCTTGATTCCACTATCCTTGAGAGCTCTATCCAATTCTTTCTTAAATGAATCCAGAGACTGGGCCTCCATTGCCCTCTGGGGCAGGGCATTCCACACAGCCACCACTCTCTGGGTGAAGAAGTTTCTCCTCATCTCTGTCCTAAATGGTCTACCCCGTATTTTTAAGCTGTGTCCTCTGGTTCGGCACTCACCCATCAGCGGAAACATGTTTCCTGCCTCCAGAGTGTCCAATCCTTTAATAATCTTATATGTCTCAAACAGATCCCCTCTCCGTCTTCCAAACTCAAGGGTATACAAGCCCAGTAGCTCCAGTCTTTCAGCGTAAGGTAGTCCCGCCATTCCAGAAATTGACCTCGTGAACCTACGCTGCACTCCCTCAATAAGTTTAATTAATGGAGAGCCTCAGTAACCTCGCTTATGCGATAATGGGAATTTGCAAGATGTGCAAAGTGTGAGGTGCTGCAGTATAACAGGTAGCATCCCTGCCTCTGAAGCAGAGGACCCAGATTCAAGTCCAGTACTTGCGAGCCACAGAACACAACTTGGCCAAACAGATTTGATCAACAACCTGTAAATCCTTCCAATGCATCTACAGTAGGCAGTAAAAGTGAAAGTGTCTCCTGGTCAGACATGCTTGATGCAGGCTGGAGCCGCTCATTTTATAATCCCTCGTGACAGGCTGTCAACCTTATGGGGAAAAACAAGCCATGGCAACATACATAAACATGTGCTTTGTCTGCCATCTGTGTCACTTGATATGACAACATCTAAGCAGGTCTATTATATGCTGCAGACATCTCTCATGTTGTGCCATACAGATTCAGACAGGAGAAACATTTTCTAAACACTGTAGGTATGATTCCTCTCTCCCCATCCCCTCACCACCCACCCACCCTGAAGAGTTCAATTTCATATCTGAGACTTTGTAACATATAATGTATTATTCCACTGGCATGTAGATCCAAGTCCATCAAGGCCAGAGAGTTAAATAAATAATGCCTTCCATCTCAGAGAGTCTAAATAAATCATATTTTGTGTTAACAATTGCTTTTTTAAAAATCAAATCAGTGGAAATGAAATCAAAAGTCTCATGATTTTTTTCCATTTACTTCTAACACACTCTGAAGTAAAAAACTAAGTATTTGGACATTTCGCTGTGCAACTCCCAGGAAAGTTATCTTAACATTGGCAAAAAGAATTCCATAGACGACAGCATTATTTAAGGGAAAAGAAAATCCACCCAGTATTGTGACATTGGGGAACCTTGGTGCAACCTCAGAGGTAGCACCTTTCAAATTACAGGCAAAGATACAGCTGAAAAACATTATAGTTCTCAGGAAAATAGCAGTAGGACTCCAGTCTGAGAAGGAATGAGGCTTCACATGAAAAATGTTCATTATGGTATTGAAAGAACCAAACAATAGTTTGGTGTAATTGCACAATGTAATTTCTCATACATTTTATGAAAGAATTGGCAATAGACATTACTTCAGAGAAAAGTAATTTGATTTTTCCTAATTGTCTCCTTTGCCAAATAGATGGTCGATAATTATGTAAACCATATGTATGTTGCTCTTTGACTCAAATATCGTAGTGATAAATCACGTAAAACATGAAATCATTGGCATTTATAGAACAATGAAAAAGACAACATCAAGTCCTTCACAGTAAAGTGCATGAAAAACACAAGTGACCCAGCAAATGATGAGGTGTTAAAAGAGGTGATTTAAAGTGTGATTAAGTGAGAGGGATGTACAATAAAAATTGCTAAGCAGTAGGGTGGACATCAGCCAAAATGTAATGCATTTATCAAAAAATTACCAGGACAGCCCTTTAAAACAGATCATATAAATGGATTCTATTGATGATTAGACACTTTCCAGGAAGAGAAAGAATTGAAGGAAAAAGGGACAAGATTTAATGGGGAAAGATGGAAAGGCCTGTTAATTTGATTCTCCTAAACTGCTCTAATATAGTTCAATATAAACTTCATGCAGTGTCTCATCTTTGTCTTGGGCCCACAATAATGTTAACTTAAAGTAGTTAGCAGAGCCATCTTCCTTATCATCATTGTAGATTTATCTAGTGCCATTCACATTTTGCATTACAAAAGTCACATGGGTACATACTCTAGACTTTTTTTACTTTTCCTGAAATTATCAAATACCAAATCATGCTACTCCTACTTGACTTGATCTCTGTTGTGCCCTAGACATTAAATGCTTAAGTAGTATTAAAACAGTATTATATTCATTAACTGATTCTTTGCAAAAATAAATTTGCAATTTTCTTTTCGTTTAAATTTAAGCCTGTACCTGTTGTAAGGTCGGTTTCTCATTTTTTTTTGCTTTTTAAAATTGAGGATTGAAATTAGAGAAAATGGTTTTAAAGCCAGTGTTTTGAAAGAATCGCTGTATATTTTCAAAAGCAAAGAACCACGCATCCATGGCAAGCATCATAAATAGCTGTTTGAACAGACAGTAATCAAAAGAACAGGAGCCAAAAAACTGTGTACAGATGCAGCTAGGTGGCAAGAAGTTGATTGACATACTAGTCACTAGTCCGCAAACCAATGACAAAGGCCTTTTGTTTGCTGACAGCCGTTGATTGGTTGTCAGGAAACTGACTTGCTTGGAGCTGGGAAAAAGTTATAGTTATGGAATTTCATCTCCACTAGCTCAGAAGTGACCTTGCTGTTCTCTGCAATCAAAACACACTTTAAAAGTGAAAAATATCAATTAAAAACTTTCCTTCAACAGTATCTCTAATCTGTGTCTTTTCACTAATAAATCAGACACGTTTCCAAGTGAACCAGCCACCTTGCGCCTCTTGCAAACCAGTGGAAGCATTCAGAAAAGGGAAACTAAAAAGGAATGCTCAGATCAGTAAGAAGCAACTCAATAGAAGTCGAGAGCTGTCTTTTTAGTTCTCCCCCTCAATGTGTTTTTTCTTCCACTGTCTACATGTCTGTGTGCACGTGTAAGAAAGAATTTAAGTGTTTGATTATATACTGAAAGTTTACCACGATTTAACTGTAGCCAGTATGCAATTCCTTGCAATAAATCGGAATTCTTACTAAATACATAAATCTGGTCCAACGTTTCTTTCAACCTGGTTCCGAAATCCAAAATTTTGCAACACCCTTGATTTCCAGTGGACTACCTCCAAAAAGAGTTGTGATAATGTCCTAGCTCATCATGATCAGTTTTAGTTAAGCAATATTTTCAACCTAATTGTACTAGCTCTGATGTAGACGAATATCTACACTGGTTTCTCTTTCAGGTTTGATTAACCTCCTATGAATGTTGCAACATTTTCTGTTTTGTTTCACCACCAAGGATGTTCATGCCACACTGAAATTCAAAACAGAGTGGCATGTTGTGCAGAAAAATCAACAAATAACAATCAAAAATAAACATTTTAAAATAAATACAACTATTATAAAATAGATTATATAAATTAAACTGTAGAAATAGCTAAATGCCAAAAAGAAAACAAAACAGATTACGATTCATGGTAAGCACACAACTGTAGCAAATTTTGTACCACACTAAAATACTTACAACAGTCTTGGTAAAATCGAAGTCTCCCACAACTCCACGCTCACGGTTTACAGCAAATATATTGTGTGGATGGAGAGCGCCATGAATAATATTCGAGTTGTGAAGTGTCTGTAGGCCAACAGCGACCCCTTGCATTACTTTACAAAGCTCCTTCAAATACAAATGCAGATGGAATAAATTTTTAAGTGGAAAACCAGACGTTGATTGAAATTGTCAGTAAATTTAAATCTGGAAATTGTGGTTGTACTAATTTAAATTTGTACAACACATGCATTAACAATCTGCCTACTTTTTCAAATGCAGGCTGCTGGAAGGTTAGGTTTCATGCAAAAAGCTAAACTCAGAAAATTGTCCCAATTGGAACCCACATGCATAACCAAATGAAATGTGTGGATGTTCTGAAATCTTTAACACAAAATAAAACTAAAGACTACCAGACATGAAGCAGGTTATACAACTTGAAATCCAGATGAGGACAGCAATCCAAAATGCTTGTCCTGTGAACATTGATTAAAAGAGGTTTGAAATTCCCATTGAGAAACAACTGGACATAAAGAAAAGACTGCGATAATCACATTAGAGAACTTGTGGATAGTGTCTGGGTACCACAAGAACAAATGGAAACCACTACGTTGTGGCATGCGCCAAGAGATTTTGGAGTTAAAGTTCATTCATTAAGTATTAATGAAGTGTGCATGAAAATTTCTCCATCAGATATTTTAAATCAAGTTACTAACTCATTTACTTTGCACTAGGCTTCACGATCAGATCAATAATTAAACATAACTCACCTCTGGGATTAAAGGCTTGATGGCCTGCACAGTTTTCAAACACCATCCTGGATAAAATGGTACCATAACATACGTCACTGGTTCAGACTATACAGAGAGAGAACAGGAACATAATTTCAAATTACCCAAAATGATCTTTACTCAGACTTAACCATTTTATTTTTGTATAATTGTTACATTGTATTCAGTAATCATAACTCTGCAAAGCTTCTTTATTAACACAAAAAACCGATCATATCCGTTAGAACACGCAGATATCCATATTTTGGATAATACACTGTGAAAAATAAGGTTCTGAATTTTGTCAGTGCTCCCCTCGAGCATAAGCTTCTCTTCTCCTCTTAACACCTTAGAAAACTTGCTGTGTATCTCCAGTGGTTTAGCATTTTAATGCCGATATGTGCAGAGACCTCGATAATGGTGCATGTCCAGGTCTGGTCCTCTTCAGCCATCGACATGGTCAACAACACCATTCTCCTCCAACAGCTTAATGAAACTAAAATTATTCCCACACAGCCATATAACGGTCACCAGGATAATTTCCAAAACTGGTTCACCTTTTTGTTCCTTCATATTTATACTTGAGCTCCCAAGAATGAATGCTTTGTGCCCTCCACTTCAAAATGGAGCCGATTGAGGACATCATCTAAAGGCATGGGGTAAAAATTCCACAAGAATCATAGAACAGAATCACAGAATCCCTACAGTACAGACAGAAGCCATTCGGCCCATCAAGTCTGCACCAATTCTTCGAAGAACATCCCACCCCATCTCCAAAACACCTTTTTTAAAACCATGGCTAATCCATCTAACCTGCACACTGTTGGGTATTACGGGGTAATTTAGCATAGCCAATCCACCGAATATGCACATCTTTCGATGGAGTGGAGAAACTGGAGCATCCGGTGGAAATCCGTGCAAACATGAGGTGAACTCCACACAGACAGACAGATAGTCATGCAAGGCTGAAATTGAACCTGGGTCTCTGGCACTGTGGAGACAACAGTGCTAACCATTGTGTCACCGAGGCATACTCATGACACCCCGTTTTCCCTCTGTACATTACCTTGATCTTTCTACTGACCTGTGCTGCAAGACTACCAGTCTGACATGCAAATAATAGTTAAACCTTCTTCCAGACAAGCACTGGGAAATCTAAAGCCATCACCTTGAACTCCACCACAAACAGCACTCTCACCACTGTCGCCATTGCCATCTTGGTTCAAAAACATTATTTGCAACCTCAGCACAGTTTTTGAACCCAAGCTGATTATCATGACCCCATATCATCTTCGATAGGGAGAGTTCCTATTTTCACCTTTATGGCATAATCTGTCTCTCCCTATTTGCTACTGAAAACATCTACAATTTTGTTACCTCCAGCTTCAATAATTTTAATAGGCTCCTAAGCAGTTTCAAACCTCCACACTCTGTATACTTTAACTCAGCCAAAGCTCTGCTGTCTGTTTTTCATCCTGCACCAAGTTTTACTCTCAATTTCCTCTATACTTGCTGACTTCCAGTTCCACAACATCAATTTAAAATTATGAATCTTGTGCTTAAATCCCTTCGTGACCAACCTTCTCATCTCCAAAATTTTCTTTTGCCATACAACCCCTCCAGAAAGGGATTCCTCTGATATTGGCCTCTTGTTGCCACTATTTGTTCCTTCATGCCACACATCAGCAGACGTGTGCTCAGTAATCTAATGCACCTACAAATTATCTCCAGTTCTCTCTCTCTTTGAAGAGGCAATTCAAGCTCACCTCTTCAACCAAAATTTCAAGTCACCCCTCCCCTTAAAAATGTCCAAGCTTTGTCTCTGCATCCATCCTTGCCCAATTACTGCAATTCTTACCACATGGCACCTTTTCCTGCTTTAAACTTACCAAATAAATGAAAGTAGTTATTACTTGTGTGTCTTTTAGATTAATATAGTGCTTTTCAACACACCTTGCAAGCAAACAGGTAGAGAATAGGCAGAAGTCCAGATTCTTCCTTCAACACAGACCAAGCTCGGTGATACTGGGCGGCTCTTTCTATCATTTGGGCTTCCGTGGCAGTATCTACAGAATAACCCTATTAAAAGGAATGGACAGCCTTTATCAAGGAACACCAAAAAACAAAACACAAAGCAGGATTGATGATTGATGAGGAATGGACACTCCATAGAAAGATACAAATTAAACAACATTTATAAATCTACTTCTAACAAGGTACTACCTTTAAAAGGATTTTCTGGGATTTAATTTCAGAGCACACCAATGGTCGCTTGCTGCTTAGTTCTTTCATGGGCTCTGGATCAAATAAATCCCGCTCTAGGCTGTCAGTGAGTAAACCAGCAGATTGCTAAAAAAGAAGAGGGTATTACTAGAATATGTTATTTGGTGAAGGGAGGGTCAAGAAGGCAGAACTATTACAAACCTCAAAACAAAATGTTCCATTTACTTCTTTCACAAATTGCAGCCAACATTACCATTATACTTTTGCAGCTGTGTTCAGTCCATAACTTTGAATTCTGTTGCTTATAATTAAATTTATTGTGCTTCCAATTTCACAATTTTGTATAGATACTATATGCTCAAGAAGCACCTTCAGAACCTATTAGAGAACTAACGACATAATGGTCAGAGATAGTACAAAGAGCTACCCATGTGTTTCATAGAATCCCTACAAGCGTGGAATCAATTCGGCCCATCAGGTCCACACCGACTCTCCAAAGAGCATCCCACCCAGACGCTACCCCCATAACCCCACATTTCTCATAGCTAACCCATCTAGCCTGAACATCCCCGGACACGATGGCAATTTAGCATGGCCAATCCACCTAACCTGTACATCTTTGGACTAGGAGAGGAAACCCACATAGACACAGGGAGAGGGTATAAACTCCTCACAGTCATCCAAAGAATCAAACTCTGGTCCCTGGTGCTGTGACGCAGCAGTGCCAACGACTGAGCCACTGCGACCCCTCACCCCCTTCTCTAGCCGGGGATGTTCAGGTTAGGTGGGTTAGCTATGAGAAATGTGGGGTTACGTGGATAGTGTCTGGGTGGGATGCTCTTCGGAGAGTTTGACTAAGATGGGTCAACAGCTTATCTTCGGGTTTGTTAAATGTATAATAGCTGAAAACATACATACAATCTAAAAACTGTCCCTGCAACTTTCCAATATACACATAGTTGAAACCATCAATGTACTTCTTCTTTATCATCCATTAGATTCATTTTCCCTCCTCCTCTATTAAAGAGAGCTATTATATCCCTGATCAGTGTGTACCCAGCACATGTAATGGAAGCACATTAGTATTACAGAAAATAGTTTTGCTGTTGTAAAATGATTTGCAGCTACATTTTCCTCAAAAAACTAAAGACTGCAAAATTTTACATTACAGTATGTACTCAAACTAATTACCATGTAAGTCCTGATTGCTGCTTCAGGATAGAGGAGAGGAAGTTCAGGAAACCAATTTTGAACTATATCACCAAGTCTTTCCTGCAAAGTGAACAGAGACCCATTCATCAGAACTCCGAAAAATCAATACAAGCTGAAGACACACTTCCCTTAAAAGGTAATCTTTAGTGCAGATGCAGAGAAAGATCTTTAGCTGCTGCAAGGTAACAGTGAATGTTGGTTGCTAAGGTACCAACCAGAGAAAGCTACATCCAGATCTTACTGTCGTCATTTCCATTCTAGCAGTAATGACAGTAGCTGAAAATAATCAACTTTCATTCATAGAGCACACAATGACAACCAAAGAAGTTGACACACGGTTCTAATTTTCTGACACTTTACATTACCATGCCTGGTTAATGCTTGCTACCTCCATACAACAAGATGGAAACCAAGAGTCCAGAAAAGAACTGGTCTCTCACTGAGCTATAGTATCACAATCATCTATTCCAACATACACCATTGTGCATGAACATTCCCCACACTGATGGATTTAGTAGTGCAATATCTCACTTGTGGAACTGTGGCTTCACAGTTTCATATTAATTTAAATTAATCTAACTAATTAGCCTCATAGTACCAGGGACCCAGGTTCAATTCCCACCTTGGGTGACTGTGTGTGGAGTTTGCACATTCTCCCAGCATCTGTGGGGGTTTCCTCCGGGTGCTCCGGTTTCCTCCCACAATCCAAAGATGTGCAGATCAGGTGAACTGGCCATGCTAAATTGCCCATAGTTAGGCGTAAATATAGGGTAGGGGAATGGGTCTGGGTGGGTTACTCTTCGGAGGGTCGGTGTGGACTTGTTGGGCCGAAGGGCCGGTTTCCATACTGGAAAGAATCTAATCTAAAAATTTAAAACTGCAACAAATGCATCATAAAACCTCAGTTAGGTTATAGTTCAGGATTCGTGACTCTACAACAGCAGAAATTCACACACAATTTTAAAATATAAAAGAAAAAAAATAGTGACATACAATATACACTGGAAATCTGAAACATAAACCCTTCTTTAAGAATATAACAAGAACCAGGAGCAGGAGTAAGCAATTCAGCCCCTCAAGCCTGCTCCACAATTCAAAACAATCGTGACTGGTCTCGTCCACTGATCTACTCCACTTTCCTGCCCACTCTCCATAACCCTTCTCCCATTAGTAATTAAAAATCTGTCTCTATTGTCTTCTTGAAATTCTTCAATGTCACAGTATCCACCAGTGATTGGAGTAGCGAATTCCACAGATTTATGACCCTTTTGAGAGAAGTAATTTCTCCTCCTCTATTTTAAATCTGCTACTGCTTAACCTCGAACTATGAGCTCTCATTCTACAGGAATTCCCACAAGAGGAATACTTTGTCTACCTTGTCAATTCCCTTTCGCATCTTTTGTATCTCAACTAGATCCCCTCTCAATTTTCTAAACTCTAGCGAGTATTAAGTCCAAACTGCTCAATCTCTGTCTCAAGAGAAACCTTTCAATTCTGGAAACAATCCAGTGAATGTCCTTGAACTGCAACTACATTCCTCCTTCAGTAACGTGACCAAAACTTCATTTTTCATATACCTTGTGCTAATTTTGTGAACAGCGTTGGTGGAAATAGTCTGAGGATTCAGAAATATTTGTAGGTAGCCTGTGACAGCTGCTCCATGTTGAAAGTAGACCCAGGACTAGTAAGTGGTGGCATCATCGGCAATCCTCAAGACCTGAGTCAAGATTGTGGTGCTGGAAAAGCACAGCCGGTTAGGCAGCATCTGAGAAGCAGGAGAATTGACATTTCAGGCAGAAGTCCTTCATCAGGGATGAGGTTTGTGAGCTGGGGGTGGTGGTGCTGAGTGATAAATGGGGGTGGGGTTGGGGCTGCTGCGAAGGTAACTGAGAGTGCAATAGGTAGATGAAGATGGGGAGAAGGTGATAGGTCGGAGAGGAGGGTTTGGCAATGATGCCTGGAGGAAGATCATCAAACCCTAATCACCCGATTCCTGGATGAAGAACGCCTCATCTTCTGTTTTGGGACCCTACAACCACATGGGATTAAATGTAGATTTCACCAGTTTCCTCATTTCCCCTCCCCCCACCTTATCCCAGTCCGAAGCCTCCAACTCAGCACCATCCTCTTGACCTGTCCATTGTCTTTCCTACCTATCACCTCCATCTACCTATTGCATTTTCAGCTACCTTCCCCACCCCCATCCCCACTCCTCTCCCATTTACCTGTCAGCACCGCCAGCCCACAAACCTCATTCCTGGTGAAGGACTTATGACCGAAACGTTGATTCTCCTGCTCCTCAGATGCTGCCTGACTTAGAGTCATAGCGTCATAGAGACGTGCAGCATGGAAACATGGATGTCCAACTCATCCATGCTGACCAGGTATCCCAACCCAATCTAGCCCCACCTGCCAGCACCCTGTCCGAATCCCTCCAAACCCTTCCTATTCATATACCCATTTAGATGCCTTTTAAAATGTTGCAATTGTACCAGCCTTCACTACTTCCTCTGGCAGCTCATTCCAAACACGTACCACCATCTGCGTGGACAAAGTTGCCCCCTCAGGTCTCTTCCATATCTTTCCTCCCCTCACCCTAAACCTATGCCCTCTAGTTCTGGACTCCCCCACCCCAGGGAAAAGACTTTGTCTATTTATCCTATCCATGCCTCTCATGATTTTATAAACCTCTAGAAGGTCACACCTCAGCCTGCGACGCTCACTCTCGACTCTGATCTCCAGCATCTACAGTCCTCACTTAATCCTTAAGACCTGGCCTTGTTTTCCACCTCTTAGAAGTATTACTCTTGGAATAACCTACCTTCAAAAAACTTTGGTCTTAAATTTTCAACTTGATGTGATGAGTGCGTGCGTGGACAAGAAACTGCTGGTTGCAGTCAGCAAGTGAACAGCAAAGTTCAATCTTGGATCTTTCATCAGAATGAGCGGGATTTCTTTGCTGTTCTCACTGATGACCAGCCTGAATAGCACTACTAGCATTATCTGCTTTTGCTTGAAATTTCTATTCTTTGCAATTCTTAGCTTTTGTTGACATGAAGCAGGACCTAATTTTTACTGTTATTAAATATTTTCACCAAGTAATTAGCCTACACCATAGAAGTAAATAAAAGTCATTCAAAATTTAAACAGACAATAAAATAATACTGGAAACACTAATTTAAAAGCAGAATCAAAATTCTTACATATTCTCTTTGCTCGCGACAGATCTCTTCATAGATGTCATCTCTTAGTCTACATATTTCTTCCTTCATCTCCTGAACCTTGACTTGATCATAACTGCCCAACTGAAGGAAAATTACATGGAAATATTATGTGGCATTGAGAGAGAGCTAAATAAGTAATCAGAGCCCCTACAGTGTGGAAGCAGGTTATTCTGCTCATTCAGTCCACCCAGACCCATCTCCCTAACCTATCGTGCATTTCCCATGGCTAGCCCACCTAACCTGTCCATCCCTGGACACTGTGGGCAGTTTAGCATGGCCAATCCCTGGACACTATGGGCAGTTTAGCATGCCAATCCACCTAACCTCCACATCTGTGGACCATGGCAGAAAACTGAGCACCCAGGGGAAACCCATGCAAACACGGGGAGAATGTGCAAACTCCACACAGGCAAAGGCTGGAATCAAGCCTGGGTACCAGATGATGTGAGGCAGCAATGGTAACCACTGAGCCACCACTCCACCACAATAATGCTAAATTCTAATCAATGTATGCACAGCCACTCGGCATGTGCTGATCTCCAGCATAGCATTTACTACTATTCATGAAGGCATCATTTCTTGCAGGTATATCGACTATATCTCAAGAAAAAGATTTTTCCTAGATTATCCACTGACAAGACAATAAGCAACATTTGAAGTTTATAGTTGATTTACTGACTGCTCCAAACTCTCACCTTCAAACCAAATATTACTTAATGAAACCTATTGGTCGAATGACAAACAAGTGTGCGGAATCATTTCTCAAAAGACAGTTAATGAGGAATGAAATTTATCCAATTTATGGATTAGTGGTGCTGGAAAAGCACAGCAGTTCAGGCAGCATCCAACGAGCAGCGAAATCAACGTTTCGGGCAAAAGCCCTTCATCAGGAATAAAAGGCAGAGAGCCTGAAGCATGGAGAGATAAGCTAGAGGAGGGTGGGGGTGGGGAGGGAGTAGCACAGAGTACAATAGGTGAGTGGGGGAGGGGATGAAGGCGAGTGGGGGAGGGGATGAAGGTGATAGGTCAGGGAGGAGAGGGTGGAGTGGATATGTGGAAAAGGAGATAGGCAGGTAGGACAAGTCCGGACAAGTCATGGGGACAGTGCTGAACTGGAAGTTTGGAACTAGGGTGAGGTGGGGGAAGGGGAAATGAGGAAACTGTTGAAGTCCACATTGATGCCCTGGGGTTGAAGTGTTCCGAGGCGGAAGATGAGGCGTTCTTCCTCCAGGCGTCTGGTGGTGAGGGAGCGGCGGTGAAGGAGGCCCAGGACCTCTATGTCCTCAGCAGAGTGGGAGGGGGAGTTGAAATGTTGGGCCACGGGGCGGTGTGGTTGATTGGTGCGGGTGTCCTGGAGATGTTCCCTAAAGCGCTCTGCTAGGAGGCGTGCAGTCTCCCCAATGTAGAGGAGACCGCATCGGGAGCAACGGATACAATAAATGATATTAGTGAATGTGCAGGTAAAACTTTGATGGATGTGGAAGGCTCCTTTAGGGCCTTGGATAGAGGTGAGGGAGGAGCTGTGGGTGCAGGTTTTACAGTTCCTGCAGTGGCAGGGGAAGGTGCCAGGATGGGAGGGTGGCTTGTAGGGGGGCGGGTTGTAGGGGGGCGTGGACCTGACCAGGTAGTCACGGAGGGAACGGTCTTTGCGGAAGTCGGAAAGGAGTGGGGAGGGAAATATATCCCTGGTAGTGGGGTCTTTTTGGAGATGGCGGAAATATCGGCAGATGATTTGGTTTATGCGAAGGTTGGTAGGGTGGAAGGTGAGCACCGGGGCGTTCTGTCCTTGTTACGGTTGGAGGGGTGGGGTCTGATGGCCGAGGTGCGGGATGTGGACGCGATGCATTGGAGGGCATTTTTAACCACATGGGAAGGGAAATTGCGATCTCTAAAGAAGGAGGCCATCTGGCGTGTTCTGTGGTGGAACTCGTCCTCCTGGGAGCAGATCCGGCAGAGGCGGAGGAATTGGGAATACGGGATGGCATTTTTGCAAGAGGTAGGGTGGGAAGAGGTATAATCCAGGTAGCTGTGGGGGTTTGTAAAAAAATGTCAGTGTCAGTCGTCATCAATGGAGATGGCGAGGTCCAGGAAGGGGAGGGAGGTGTTAGAGATGGTCCAGGTAAATTTAAAGGTCAGGGTGGAATGTGTTGGTGAAGTTGATGAATTGCTCAACCTCCTCGCGGGAGCACGAGGTAGCGCCAATGCAGTCATCAATGTAGCAGAGGAAGAGGTGGGGAGTGGTGCTGGTGTAATTACGGAAGATGGACTGTTCTATGTAGCCAACAAAGAGACAGGCATAGCTGGGGCCCATACGCGTGCCCATGGCTACCCCTTTGGTCTGGAGGAAGTGGGAGGACTCGAAGCAGAAATCGTTAAGGGTGCGGACCAGTTCGGCCAAATGAATGAGAGTTTCGGTGGAAGGGTACTGTTGGGGACGTCTGGAGAGAATAAAAACAGAGGGCTTGGAGGCCCTGGTCTTGCCGGATGGAGGTGTAGAGGGATTGGATATCCATGGTGAAGATGAGGCGTTGGGGCCGGGGAAACGGAAGTCTTGGAGGAAGTGGAGGGCGTGGGTGGTGTCTCGAACGTACGTGGAGAGTTCCTGGACTAGGGGGGATAGGACAGTGTCGAGGTAGGTAGAGATGAGTTTAGTGGGGCAGGAGCATGCTGAGACAATGGGTCAGTCAGGGTGGTCAGGCTTGTGGATCTTGGGAAGGAGATAGAACCGGGCAGTGCGGGGTTCCCGGACTATGAGGTTGGAAGCTGCGGGTGGGAGACCTCCTGAGGTGATGAGGTTCTGTATGGTCTGGGAGATGACGATTTGGTGATGGGGGGGTGGGGTCATGGTCGAGGGGGCATATACCTCTCTGAAATTTATCCAAGTCCAGCTGTCCAAAATAATCAACTTATACCAATGGGTTTCCTGTGGAATCCTTCACAGTAGGTTGGAGGATGTCAGGTTTCATAAAACAAGATCAATTTTACTGTGCAATTCACAAAGGGATAATTTGCAATTTGGCCAGTGAGTAACACAAAAGGTGTAATTTTATAACCTTGAAATCAACTAGAAGCTGAAATTCATCAACATGCAATTGTTATGGCACCTGATTTTATTTGAAAGCATTTTTGCATCTTCTACAGCATGAGGGGTTGATGGCTTTGTTTATTTGTTATTCTTCATATTGCCAAGCCTAGTTGTCAATTCCAGATTGATGAATAGAATTTAAATGCAGTCAGCCAGTGCTTTGAAATTTGAACTCACGGCCCCATAGCACTAACCTGGGCCTCAACTGATGTACTGCTGCCAAACAATCATGGCGTAAGCAAACAGTCTAATGCTCTTTGGAACATCCGTTGAACGTGAAAGGTGTTATACAGAAGATTTTCTTTTTGTGTATTGGCACTCAGATGAAGACCAGGCAGCATTCGTTATTAGATTTGCTACAAGTTTTCAAAATCATTTGAGAGCTGAACAGAGTACATGGGAGACACCTTTCATTCTCATAAAAGGATTGAGAATAATAGGGTATAGATATCAGGTAATTTGCAAAAAAGACAAAACGCAATGAGAGAAAGTATTTTTCAAACAGTTAGTAGTTAGGGTTTGGACCACATTATCTGTTAGTAGGTTCAATTGAGGGCATTGGTTAATTATTTGAATAGTCAGGGTTATGGGGAAGAGTCAGTGAAATAGCATTGAATCATAATGCTCAAAACGCCAGTGCCGACACAAATAGGCCAAACAGCCTTCCTCTGTGCTATAACAAAACTGATTCTTTTAGCAGCTTTTAAAATTTATAAACAGAATGAAAGAACATAAAATTTTGCAGGTGATCCTTATAAAGTGTAACAAACATAAACATACAGTAGATCCACTATTTAATTCATACATACGTCTTCTAAATTGTTCTTTTCAACAAGTTTCCATCTCAACTGAGCTTTAAGATTCTTCACAGATCTTTTGATTGACAATAGATCTTCAACACTGGGATAACTATTAAGCCACTGTCCAACTTGTTCCTTAAACTACAAAGGACGGAGGATTAAAACAAAGTTTAAAAAAGAACAAGGAACTCTATTTCTAAACATTCATCAAACATGAATCAGGAATGTTAAATAGGAAAATAAGACTACCAATACGATTAACATATGGCTCGAGTGAATTTAAATCAGACTGATCAGATGGCAACATGAACCCACAATTAGCACATCAGTGCAGATCACCTTACACAATATTCTCAAAACAGAAATATGCAAAAATCAAACTATTATTTTTTGCTGAGTTTGCACCAATAGTAGTAGGAAAAACACATTACTACTTTCTTCATATTTTCCAAGGTCTCCATATTAACGAACACAAAGCATTCCAAGTGTAACTTCTATGTACCGAGAAGTGGAAAGAAAAAAGGACATTTTTAAAGGAAAAAGTTATGTTTTGATGGATATATTGCCAGATTGTTTTAGTGGCAATTTCAGGCTTATAAAAAACAAGTCAAGTTTTGAACATACAACAATAAAAGTACCTGAATGCTGGCTTCATACTTGTTTTGTATAACCAAAAGAAGGTCTTGCTCCTTAATGATCATCTGCATTGCTTTGTTGAATGCACTACAGATTATCTTTATGTCAGCATCATCTTTTTGCTTTAAGGGAAATAAAGTTTCACTTTATAAAATTATTATACAACAACCAAATGAAAACCTTTACCTCCACCAAGAAGAACGAAATCAAAATTTCTACTTCCTGAATGCAGGTATTAACTAGTAGATTATTACAAAAAAAATTAAGTAGTGTGCTAAAGGAGGAATTGGATTGTAGTTAACAAGGGAGTTCTTTCACTTCTGAAATTCTACATTCAGCCCAAAATATTTGCAAATAAACCTCCTTGCCAAATGGTCACATGCGCCCCAATGAGAGAGATTGGGAACTTTCAGGTCTCAATGTGTGCAGATAGCACAGGACAAAACATCATCAATTCAACAATAATACTTTTTCCTGGGGTGTAAGTGTTTCTGGCAGGGGCCAGCATTTATTGCCCAGCTCCAATTGCCTCAAGGGGGTGGTGATGAGCCGCGCTCTTGAACCATGCAGAAGGAACATTAATGATTGCAAGTCTTCTAAAACAGTGCTTTGCAACATGAATATTTTCATGGATTTCCGTTTAGTGTTAATATGATGTTCAGATTGTCTTGCCAATACAGTACATTAATGCAGCTTTTATCATTTTGGAATATACTATATTGCTTCTTTTGTTTCATTCACTTGTCTGCTTTTTATCACTCATACTTGGTTTGATATTATAACTGTACATCTTGCATCACCAGTGTGCTGCTGCTGTCCTGCAGACAATTTACATCCTCAGTTACCGACAGTTTGAAACATGGGCAGGATGATGGGTCAGTGGTTGGCATTGCTGCTTCAGAGCACCAGGGGGTTTTGGGCTCAATTCCACCATGAGGCGATTGTGTAAACTCCAGACAGACAGACATTCTCCCAGTGTCTGCATGGATACCCTCCAGGTGCTCTTGCTTCTTCCCACAGTCCAAAGACATGCAGGTTAGGTGGATTGGCCAAGCTAGATTATCCATATAGTGTCCAGAGATGTGTAGGTTAGGTGGATTAGCCATATGAAATGCAGGGTTGCAAGGACAGGGATGGGTCTGAGTGAGATGCTCTTCGGAAGGTTGGTATGGACCCGATGGGCCAAATGGCCTGTTTCTACACTATAGAGATTCTGTGATTTGAAAGAAATGGTACTAGAGTTGGTATTCATCATCATTAGTGAAAATTCACCACAGAGTCGCATGAAGCTGTGCACGTGCAAATGGTTCATAACCAACATCTTGAATTGCAGCCCGTATTCGGAACAGCATTTTAAAAGCGTTACAATTACAGATGTTTATTCAGTAATTACTGGGGTGTGTCATTGATTTGCACCATGTAACTGCATGATTCATATTAGTTAATTAATTCTTTTTCATATATTATCCACTGAAATGCTATATCGAGTGGCAGCATTACTTCCGATTCAGTTTAAAGCTTCTCAGATTTTAAAATGTGTACGAGTATATGTAATTAAAGTCATAAATAGATTTGATTTAGTGCATGACATGGTGTTTTAGCCACTGCTGGCATCAGCCACAAACACAGTAATTTAATTTTCATATTTATGTTACAAAGTTGCTTTAAACCACAACATTGGATGAAAACTTACAGACGTGGAAATTTCAAGTTCTTTACAAACATCTTGTTCAGCTTGATCTAGTACAGCATCAACATCATTGATTACCTCCGTGGAGGTCAATGAAGCACTAGAGTTCAGGTCAAAAAACTAGAACAGAAAAAAAAAATGGATGCTTGAGCACACATTGATGCAATAAGCAGTTTTGAAATAATTCATCAGTTAAAAGCATCCAAAGAGAATACCACATAACGATCCAAATTAGGTACAAAATAATTTGTACAATTTCTAGAGAACAGCAGAGAGGAGTCAGGAATCATGCTATTTTCTACAATTCTAATATCTGGAATTTAGAAATCAAACAAAATATACTCACTTGTTTTAGTAAACAATATGCCATCTTTCTTGTTGTAAAGCATTTCCATTTCACATGCACAAACTATTCCCAGATGAGACACTACTGAATTTATACACAATTCTGATAAATCAGTGCCAGAGACCCGGATTCAATTTCCGCTTCAGGCAACTGTCTGTGTGGAGTTTGCACATTCTCCCAGTCTCTGCGTGGGTTTCCTCCCACAGTCCAAAAATGTGCAGGTTAGGTGAATTGACCTCCTAAATTGCCCGTAGTGTTAGGTGTAGGGATAAATGTAGGGGAATGGGTCTGGGTGGGTTGCTCTTTGGAGGGTCAGTGTGGACTTGTTGGGCCGAAGGGCCTGTTTCCACACTAAGTAACCAAACCAAAGCACGCATATTTAATGGAGAAAACCATTTTGTTTAAAATATACATATCTGAAAAACTCATGATGAAAAATATTGTTGAGAAAACTTGAGAAAGACAACAAAAATGACAAAAATAAAATTACTCATATGTAGGAAAGAAAAATTTGGAGAAGTGATCAAAAGAAGGGGAACACGCCAGAAAACTGGAACATTGGTAAGTATTATGGTCTTGTTCAAGAAAGGCTGCAAGGATAAGCCCAGCAATTACATAATGGCCAGTTTAATATCTGGAGACAATTCTTCAGGATAAAGTTAGTCATCTTAAGGAAAAAGCTGAATTCATTAGAAAATATCAACACGGATTTCGAAAGGAAAAATGGTATTGAATTACTCATTGGAGCCTTTTTGTAGAAGTTACAGAAAGGGTCAATAACAGCAATGTTGTTGATAGTGATATACAAAGATCTCCAGAAGGCGCTTGATTCAGTGACACACAACAGCCTTGGCTTATAGGTCATGGTATAAAAGAATTAACGGCAATGTGGATACATAATTAGCTATGTGATAGGAAACAGAGCAATGGTCAGCAGGAGAGGTAAAACATAGACTATCCTCAGATTTATTAAAAGGGGCATTAGTAGAAGAATAAAGAGGTCATAGTGAACTTATAAAAGGCGCTTGTTAGACGACATCAGCTAGAGTGCTGTGTACAGTCTGGGCGCCAGAGTAAAAGGATGTGAATGCTTTGGAGGGAGTGGAGAAGTAATTTACAAGAATTATTCCAGGGATGAGAAACTCCAATTATGAGGGTAGACTAAAGAAGTTGAGACTGCTCTCCTTGGAGAGAAGGCAGCTAACAGAAAATCTGGTAAAAGGTTTTCAAAATCATGGGTAGATACATTAGATAAGGACCAACAGTTCCTACTTGTAAATGGAAAAAAAATGAGAAGGCGTTATTTGCAAAAGAAGGGTGATAGGAAAAAAACTCTTATTCACTTGGTGAGTACTTAAGAGTTGGAATGCACTGCATTGCCTGGAAATGGGATTGGTGCAGATTTAATTGAGGCATTAAAAGGTGCTTTGGATGATCACATGGAATAAAAATAATGTGCAACAGTATGGGGAAAAAGTAGGAGATTGATACGAAGTAGTGACACTAATTTGAAGAATCGGTGAAGGTATGATGGTCTGAATAGCCTCCTCCATAATACCTCTTATGTAAGTCTGCAAAGGGAATACTTCCAGTCTAGGGGACACATTTGGATTTGCATAGAGCAAATGCAGTGAAAACTCTTTATTCTTTGGCAAGAAACCAACCGAGGCAATTGAAATATTGGTGGAGGGGGCAAATGGTCGACCCCATTGCTATTTGTTATGGTCTTATAAAAAGGCAACTAACATCAATTTGAAGGCTGCAATTCTTCATTCACAACCCACAGGTCATGTGTTGACTCTGCAACTCAGCAGGTTGGAGAAGTCCATCGGAAGCAATTGAAATGTGAAACAGATCTGATATCCAGGATATCGAAGTGCTGGTGTTGGACTGGGGTGGACAAAATCTGAAGTTACATGACACCAGGTTATAGCCCTATAGGTTTATTTGAAATCACAAGCTTTCGGAGCACTGCTCCTTGGTCAAATGGAGTCTGACCAAGGAGCAGTGCTCCAATAGCTCGTGATTTTAAATAAACCTGTAGGACTATAACCTGGTGCCATGTGACTTTTGACTATATCTGATATCAGCAATTAAAAAAAGTGTACCAAAAGATCAGCCACAGTCAGAGGCCTGTGTTGATAGAAGCCATTTGAGCTCCCTGAAGTGAATGGTGCGTCTGGAAAGCAACATGCTGCTTATTATTCCAAGTGCCTTGGATACATCTGAGTGGCAAAACACCCTACCACCCCCACAAGACCGCAAAGCAGTGGGGGTCCACACATTCACTAGCTGGACCAGTGAGGTGGTAGCGCATGGTCTTTCAGGGTCACAGCAGGGACGGTATGCTCCACAGCCGCAGGATTTACAAGCAATAGTTTGTATAGGGATGGTCACTCAGGCATTTCTGGGGACAGCTCTGTCAGAAGAACCAAGGGCAAGGGCCATGACCTGGAGGCCTCATGGGAAGAGCCCACATGATCATTCTCCCTCTCCGAACGATGACCACGTCCTTCCTAATAAAGAAAATTTGGATGTATTTGAGCATCACATTTAGCCATTGAGACAATATTTTGATCAATGATTTTCAGCTAGAGTTAAAAGGTTATTGTCTGGGCTAACATCTATCTGTTGGCCTGTTGTCTATGACATTTGAGTTTCCATGTGGCGGCCACACTTTGAATGAAAATGGTCACGTGCACAGAAGCCTAAACTATGATGGTACTCATCACTGTGATGGACCTCTCCATTTTCTGGATAAGGGTGCACACTGCCTCTTAGAACAGAGATAGCTATTTGCAGATTTCCTGCACAAGTATCTGAATAGTATCTGCACTCCCCTCCATGCTCCATAACCCCTAGCAATTAATAGTCAGACAATATCAATTCAATACAAATAACAGTTCAATGCTAGGTGGTAGGAGAAAGTGAGGACTGCAGATGCTGGAGATCAGTAAAGAGTCTGGTGCTGGGAAAAGCACAGCAGGTCAGGCAACATCTGAGGAGCAGGAGAATCTACGTTTCGGGCAGAAGCCCTGCATCAGGAATCCTAATAAAGGGACTATGCCCGAAACATCAATTTTCCAGCACCACACTCTTGACTTCAAATGCTAGGTGGCAACATGATAATTAAAGCTTTCACTGAGTCCCAATGCCGCCCCCATCGCTCCTTCAGCGATGGCATGTCCTACTGCCCTTATCGCCAGGGCATCTTCCTATAACATTGGTTATTGGCGCTCACTCGCCCAGAATTCTCTACATATCCCTGCAGTTGCCAGTTCTCCATTTTTCCAAAGATAAAGCGGAGAGGAATTATGCAATTGCTGAGGATGGAAGCACAATATTCAACAGGATGGGGGTGGTAAGTGGGGGTTGACTGTGGGTGGGATAGTGAGAGGAAAGCAGTTTGTAGCAATTTGTGGAGGAGAAGTTTCAAGAAGGAACATGGGAAGTAAAGGGGCACTGTACAAGGATAGTGGAGTTGTAAACCACTTAGGAATCAAGACATCAACCTTTTCCTCTACAGCACATTCTAACTATTTACATCCTCTGCAACCCTACACAGAAATCATTGAATCCCTAGTGTGGGAGCGAGCCATTTGGTCTACCAAGGCCACACTGACCCCTGAAGAGACCCCGGCTGTTCAGTGAGGCTGGCTAGCTTCCTCCTTTCAGAAAAATCACATGCCTCTATGGCCTGACTGCATCTGGTGTAATCTGTAGGAACTTGTCTACAAAACAGAGGCCAACCATCCCCCACTGTTCAAGCACTGTCCTTTATCTTACCGCGTATTGGGTGATTCATACTGTGCAGTGATAGCAGTGAGTGTCGCCTCAAATAGAAGCCTATGATTTCAGCATTACAGACATCATTCTTTCTCTAACTGGTCAGTAACATCTGAGGCAGCTATTAATTGGTTGGCTCCAGGAAAGAGCAACCAGAAAGTCCATCAATTTGTGAGCTGTACTCATAACTGGATATGTACTCCCATTTCCAGGGACCAAAGCATCAGGATTATGCCCCACAATCAAGACGTCCATTTCCCACAGACTTTAAGCAACAAGGGAAAGGTTTTTGTGTTCTATACTTTGACCTCTGCTGAGTAACAGCAGTTGTCTTCTGCCCAACCATACGCCATACCACATGACAGAGGGGATTGCCAGCGTTCCAGCACAAAGGCAGTAATAGCCCCGCCTGTTGACCCTAAGCTGGGGCTTGAAGGACATCACTGAACATCAGCATCACTCAGGGTTCAGGCATACATGCCCAGTTTTAGATTCTTGGAAAGAGATCTCTTCCCATGAGGGTCAGGTGACTACCAATACAACAAACAGTTCTGAATTTCCTCATGTCCAGCACCATCCAGGGATCTGATAATGGCATCCGTAGAATCATCCAGCTGATGGATGCCAACTTCTGTAGATGTGGGGCAGCTTCTAGTTGATAGAAGAGTGGCAAATGGGACTCCCTTATTTCTAAAAGGGTACAAAGACATTCCTAACTAAAGACTGGTCAGTTTAACAACAGAGGTGGTTTCAAAAAATTACATTTAGGAGTAAACAAAAACACAACAGAAATTTGGAGAGGTTTGAGTTAATTAAGGAGTCAGTCTTGAATTGTAAACAGCAGATCACGCTTGACTAACCTAATTGAATTTTTTGATGAAATTACAGAGAAGGTTGATGAAGGGAAACAATGGATGCTTTCTAAGTGGATTTTAAGAAAGCATTTGACAAAGCACCACATAAAAGACAGTCAACAAAACTGAACTGGTAAGAGGGCGACTGGCACAGGTCTAAGGAAGGCAATAAGGCAACGATGTGCAATAGTAGTAACTGTAAAGATTGGATCGAGAGGAGTGCATAAACAAAAAAAAAGGAATAAGTGAAATTGCAGCATACCTGAGGAGGACTGTGCAAGACAAGGCTGGAAAAGTGAATTTGAGGGGGTTTTCATTTGAATGCAACATTGGGCTGAATTGCCTACTTCTCTTCCATAGAGACTGGCCGGTCATTCAATTAGATGTGAACACCATCAAGTTAAGCTGTGAGACATTAGCTCAGGCAGTGCCTATTCTTGCAAGGCCCTCCTCAAACGGTCACATACAATTGGCAAGATACATCAGGAGGAACTGGAAATAAATGTTGCCAAAAGCTTTATCCATCACCTGAAGGAAAGTGGCAGGGGCTAACAGAGCCCAAACAACATTCTTGTGTATTCGTGAAGTCCCTCTCCCATGCCCGTTCAGATTACTGTCCTTCAATATCTCATTCAGTGATGGGCAGTTGGTTATAACCATCGACCAAAATCAAGACTGCAGAAATAATGTCTACCGTTCAGAGGTCCCAATGCTTCCTCAATCCTAAGTGGAGGGTAAGCATCATAAGGTTTAGCACTGGATGCCCATAAATCATTAAAAGTCTTCAGATTTCCATAATTCTTCCTCACAATAACTACATGAAGCACACATGGGCTGGACATCTCCCTCCATGTCTCAGTCTTCCTCCCAGTGATGGGGTGAGATCCACTGGTATGAAACCTTGACTGGACAGTCAGCTTTAGGTCATATTTTTGTGGGTTGCCATATCACAACACCCAATGTCATCACCACCTTTACTGAAAAGTTGCACCATACTTGGAGAAAATAGAAACAAGCTGCCTCCTCTGTGTCTCCTCCAACTCAACAATGTCCATCTTTGAAATGGGGTTCATGACGTCTACTCCAGTCAATCCACTCTCAATTACAGCGGCAGTTTTAAGGATACCCACTGGTATTCTTAGTTGAAGTAAACACTTTTGTCGCTGCCCGCTCCGCCCACATGGATGATGGTGGCTCTTAGAGTTATAAGAAGTGGGAGCTCTGCTACATATCACAATGTTCTGTAAAACTTGACATTGATCAGCTGAAGGCAGCCAGCAAGAGCTTTCAAGAACAGTGATGGAGCGGGTAGGTAATACAAAACAAAACAGCCCAATTCCCTGCTACTCAAACAGTTCAAAAGGCTCCATGTAGCTTGAAATACCTTTGGCACATGCAGCAAGGTCAAAGACTTCTGTGCTTGGTCTACTAACCTTGGCATATGCTGCTCAGAGCAGTCACTATCCTGGTTTTCCAAGTTGCTCATTCTGGTCTTACCCCCACCACCCCACCCCACCCCCTCACTAGCCTGGCTCTCGTTCCCTCCTCGACTACCTGGTCAGGTCCACGCCCCCTAACAACCCACCCTCCAATCCTGGCATTTTCCCCTGCCACTGCAGGAACTATAAAACCTGCGCCAACACCTCCTCCCTCACCTCTATCCAAGGCCCTAAAGGAGCCTTCCACATCCATCAAAGTTTTACTTGCACATCCACTAATATCATTTATTGTATCCGTTGCTCCCGATGCGGTCTCCTCTACATTGGGGAGACTGGGCGCATCCTAGCAGAGCGCTTTAGGGAACATCTCCAGGACACCCGCACCAATCAACCACACCGCCTCGTGGTCCAACATTTCAACTCCCCCTCCCACTCTGCCGAGGACATGGAGGTCCTGGGCCTCCTTCACCGCCGCTCCCTCACCACCAGACGCCTGGAGGAAGAACGCCTCATCTTCCGCCTCGGAACACTTCAACCCCAGGGCATCAATGTAGACTTCAACAGCTTCCTCATTTCCCTTCCCCCACCTCGCCCTAGTTCTAAACTTCCAGCTCAGTAACTCTCCCCTTGACTTGTCCAGACTTGTCCTACCTGCCTATCTTCTTTTCCACCTATCCACTCCAACCTCTCCTCCCTGACCTATCACCTTCATCCCCTCCCCCACTCACCCATTGTACTCTATGCTACTTTCTCCCCACTCCCACACTCCTCTAGCTTATCTCTCCACGCTTCAGGCTCACTGCCTTTATTCCTGATGAAGGGCTTTTGCCCGAAACATCGATTTCGAAGCTACTTGGATGCTGCCTGAACTGCTGTGCTCTTCCAGCACCACTAATCCAGAATTTGGTTTCCAGCATCTGCAGTCATTGTTTTTAGTCATCGCAGTCATTGAAGTGACATCTACCAGAGGGGCAGCCGGGAAGGAAAGCAGTGAGTATAAATACTCACCCTTCGACACCGACAGCCATTTGAGTGGGAGCAGCGGCTGAGTAAAAACAAACCCGGAAGAGTACAGCTAAGGTAAGAAAGTTTGTTTTAAAATTACTTACCTGTAGCGGGCAGCAGTGTTTTTTGTTCCTCTCTCTTCACAGAAAGAGCGGGAGCAGCAGGGGAAGTGACGTCTACCAGAGGGGCAGCCGGGAAGGAAAGCAGCGAGTATAAATACTCACCCTTCGACACCGACAGCCATTTGAGTGGGAGCAGCAGTGAGTATATAAATCAGGAAGGCGGCTAAACCAGAGATTCTACACCTGTTGTATCTCCCACCCACCCTCCTCCTCCTCCTCTAACCTCCTTAACTACACTGGGTTTTTTTTTAAGGTAAGGATTTTCTATTTCTTTACCAGTGACTGGTTAAAAATTTACTTTGTTTTTGTGTGTGTGTACATATTAATTCTTTAGGAAAGACTATAGTAGAGAGGTATCAGAAAGTGTTCTAACTCAAACTTGTATAAAGTAACTAAGTAATTAATTAACTAAGCAGAGATGGCTGGGCAGGTGATGTGCTGTCGCTGTATGATGTGGGAGCTGGCTGATCCCATTGTGAATGGCAGTGACCACATCTGCAGCAAGTGTTGGTTGCTGGAAGAACTCCGGATCAGAGTTGATGATCTGGAATCTGAGCTTCAAACACTGTGGCACATCCGGGAGGGGGAGTGTTACCTGGACGCTTTGTTTCAGGAGGCAGTCACACCTGGGAGATTAAGTAATTCACATTCAGCTAGTGATCAGGCTCATCAGAGTGTGACTGTAAGTGAGGCAGGTAGGGGGAACCTGAGTTCAGGAGTGGAGGAGCCTCAACCCTTGACCTTGTCCAACAGGTACGAGATTCTTGCTCCCTGTTCAGATGAGGAAAAGGGCTCTGGACAGGATGAGCCAACTGACCAAGGTGCAGAAGGCCATTCAAGAGGGGGAAGAGTTAATAGACAAGTCGTGGTTATAGGGGGTTCTCTAATTAGGGGGACAGATAGTATCCTTTGCAAGCCGGATCAGGAGTCTTGCATGGTGTGTTGCCTGCCCGGTGCCAGGGTGCGGGACATCTCCGACCGGCTTGAAAGGATATTGGCATAGGGACAAGAAAATTAGGCAAGTAAACACGTGGCTAAGGGATTGGTGTGGGAAAGAGGGATTCCACTTCATGGAGTATTGGCATCAGTTTTGGAACGGGGGGGGGGGGGGGGGGGGATCTGTACCGTTGGGATGGTCTCCACCTGAACCGATCAGGTACCAATGTTCTAGCGAAGAGGATAAATAGGGTGGTCAGTAGGATTTTAAACTTCTGAGTTGGGGGGTGGGGGGACGGGGAAGGGGAAGGGAAAGTGAAAGCAACAGGGAGTATGGCGTTAAATGGAAAGACAAGCAGCAGGATAGCATGTGTCCAGGCAGATTTAAAATTGAGGCAGACTGGGAATGCAGAAAAAAAAGCAAGGATAACTTAGGACATCTTATGACTTCCAATATCTCTATGATAACAAAGTTAGCATTAAGGTGCTTTACCTGAATGCGCGTAGCATTCATAACAAAGCAGATGAAATAATGGCACAGATCATAGTGAATGATTATGATGTGGTAGGCATCACAGAGACTTGGTTACAGGGGGGGGTCAGGACTGGCAGTTAAACCTCCAAGGAGTTTCAGCTTATCGAAAAGACAGGGAGGTCGGCAGAGGGGGTGGGGTTGCCTTGTTAGTTAAGAACAATATTAAACGTATGGCACTGAATGACATAGCGTCAGATGATGTGGAGTCTGTGTGGGTGGAATTGAGGAACCACAAAGGCAAAAAAAACCATAATTGGAGTTGTGTACAGACCTCCTAACAATGGTCAGGACCAGGGACACAACATGTACCGGGAAATAGAGAAGGCATGTCAGAAAGGCAAGGTCACGGTGATCATGGGAGACTTCAATATGCAGGTGGACTGGGTAAATAATGTTGCCAGTGGATCCAAAGAAAGGGAATTCATGGAATGCTTACAGGATGGCTTTTTGGAACAGCTTGTCATGGAGCCCACAAGGGAGCAGGCTATTCTGGACCTAGTGCTTTGCAATGAACCAGACTTCATGAAAAGATCTTAAAGTAAGGGAACCCTTAGGAAGCAGCAATCATAATATAGTAGAGTTCAGTCTGGAGTTTGAAAGAGAGAAGGCAAAATCAGATGTAATGGTGTTACAGTTAAATAAAGGTAATTATGAGGGCATGAGAGAGGAACTGACAAAAATAGACTGGAAGCAGAGGCTAACCGGGAAGACAGTAGAGCAAAAATGGCAGGAGTTTGTGGGTATAATTAAGGACACTGTACAGAGGTTCATCCACAAGAAAAGAAAAATTATCCGGGGAGGGATTAGACAGCCATGGCTGACAAAGAAAGTCAGGAAATGTATTAAAGAAAAAGAGAGATCCTATAAAGTGGCCAAGAGCAGTGGGAAATCGGAAGATTGGGAAAGCTACAAAAACAGAGGATAACAAAGAGAGAACTAAGGAAGGAGAGGATCAAATATGAAGGTAGGCTAGCCAGTAATATTAGAAACGATAGTAAAAGTTTCTTTCAATACATAAGAAACAAACGACAGGCAAGAGTAGACATTGGGCCACTTCAAACTGATGCTGGAAGCCTAGTGATGGGAGATAAGGAAATAGCAGGAGAACTTAATAAGTACTTTGCGTCAGTTTTCACAGTGGAAGACAGGAGTAATATCCCAACAATTAAAGGGAGTCAGGGGGCTGAGAGGAGTATGGTTGTCATTACAAAAGAGATAGTGCTAGAAAAGCTAAAAGGTCTTAAAATTGATAAATCTCCTGGCCCTGATGGGATACATCCTAGAGTTCTGAGAGAGGTGGCTGAGGAAATAGCGGAGGCATTGGTTGAGATCTTTCAAGAGTCACTGGAGTCAGGGAAAGTCCCGGATGATTGGAAGATCGCTGTTGTAACCCCATTGTTCAAGAAAGGATCAAGACAAAAGATGGAAAATTATAGGCCAGTTAGCCTAACCTCGGTTGTTGGTAAAATTCTAGAATCCATCATTAAGGATGAGGTTTCTAACTTCTTAGAAGAGCAGAGTCTGATTAGAACAAGTCAACATGGATTTACTAAGGGGAGGTCATGCCTGACAAACCTGTTGGTATTCTTTGAAGAGGTGACAAGCAGGTTAGACCAGGGAAACCCAGTGGATGTGGTCTATCTAGACTTCCAAAAGGCCTTTGATAAGGTGCCACACAGGAGGCTGCTGAGCAAGGTGAAGGCCCATGGTGTTCGAGGTGAGCTACTGGGATGGATTGAGGATTGGCTGTCTGACAGAGGGCAGAGAGTTGGGATAAAAGGTTCTTTTTCAGAATGGCAGCCGGTGACGAGCGGTGTCCCGCAGGGTTCAGTGTTGGGGCCACAGCTGTTCGCATTATATATTAAATGATCTGGATGAAGGGACTGGGGGCATTCTAGCGAAGTTTGCAGATGATACGAAGATAGGTGGACAGGCAGGTAGTACTGAGGAAGTGGGGAGGCTTCAGAAGGATCTAGACAGTTTGGAGGAGTGGTCCAGGAAATGGCTGATGGAATTCAACATGAACAAATGCGAGGTCTTGCACTTTGGCAAAAAGAATAAAAGCACAGACTACTTTCTAAACTGTGAGAAAATTCGTAAAACCAAAGTACAAAGGGATCTGGGAGTGCTAGTCGAGGATTCTCTAAAGGTCAACATGCAGGTTGAGTCTGTGATTAAGAAAGCAAATGCGATGTTGTCACTTATCTCAAGAGGGTTGGAATATAAAAACACCATTATGCTAATGAGACTTTATAAAAGCTCTGGTTAGGCCCCATTTGGAGTACTGTGTCCAGTTTTGGTCCCCACACCTCAGGAAGGACATATTGGCACTGGAACGTGTCCAGCGGAGATTCACACGGATGATCCCTGGAATGGTAAGCCTAACATATGAGGAACGGGTGAGGATCTTGGGATTGTATTAATTGGAGTTTAGAAGATTAAGGGGAGACTTAATAGAGACGTACAAGATAATACATGGCTTGGAAAGGGTGGATGCTAGGAAATTGTTTCCGTTAGGTGAGGAGACTAGGACCCGTGGACATAGCCTTAGAATTAGAGGGGTAAATTCAGAACAGAAATGCGGAGACATTTCTTCAGCCAGAGAGTGGTGGGCCTGTGGAATTCATTGCCGCAGCGTGCATTGGAGGCCGGGACGCTAAATGTCTTCAAGGCAGAGATTGATAGATTCTTGTTGTCTCGGGGAATTAAGGGCTACGGGGAGTATGCGGGTAAGTGGAGTTGAAATGCCCAGCAGCCATGATTGAATGGCGGAGTGGACTCAATGGGCCGAATGGCCTTACTTCCACTCCTATGTCTTATGGTCTTACCTCTTGGTAAGAAGGCATGGCCATTGCACTAGATAGAGGTACCTGTGCCTGAGGGCAGTGGCTGTTGAGGGCAGTTTTGTTTAATGTGTCCCACCTGGTCACAATGCCAATACATCTTTGGAGCATCCTTTCCAGCAGGAACAGACATGAGGCTTACAATGGAGACAGGGCAGCAAGCACTGGGTCTGTGTTGGCTATATAGCAACATATGCAACCTGACCCATCAGCCTGAGCCTTATATGACAATCTGTGCCAATAGTCACTAGATGGCAGCTTCTTTCCTGCTCTTGAATCCAACCGTTCCACATTATCAAGATAATGTGATCCCATGCTTCAAAGAAAGGCAATTGAGGATTGTCACATTTAAGCTACCTCAAGTCTATTGGGTCGTTCCCATCCCTTATTGCTTCTGCTTGGTAGTCCTTCAGCACCCTCCCTGGAGCGAATCGAAAAGGGACCAGGAGGAAGACAGCTTCATCAACTCCAGGGACACAAAAATCAGATCCTCCCCTTCGGATTGCTTCCAGCATAAAAACCCTGCTGTAACTGTGTCAGGTTACTGCTGTTCACAAAGACCTTTGTCAGTGCCTCAAAGATCTGCTTTGGACTGCTTAGTACAACTGAACTGTACCTCTTCCCAGTATTTCCCAATAGACATTTCTATACAGATGCTCCATCCATAAAGCACCTCCGTACTTCCACTGAGGGCCCTGGATACTATAATCACCTAAACACCCTCAACCTGGTCTTCAATTGCCAGATCAAGATGTTTCTCATCTTCTTCAAAATCTGTTCAGCTTCTTACTCATCAAGAGATACCTTTTCCAACCTAGTGTACCATCTCCTTCCTCTACAGTTTTAAGGGAAAGCACATGGGAAATCTCTGCCTGGGCTTAAGACCTGACTCCATCTGCCAAATCTTTAATCCCAAATGACTCCAGAGCAGCATCAGACTCTGTCAATGGCCTGTTTCAACTCGACCACTACCCGCTCCATTTTGGCCCGGTGCCTTTCAAGCTGGTCTACCATGACTTGATGTCTGTACTATAGAATCCTACTGACCATGCCAGAAATGAGATATCAGATTTGTACACAAAAATGGCTCAAAGGCAATTAAACAAAGGATAACTTATTCAACTGGCATCAGGTCATTAAAACTGGAAGGGAAATGAAAGATATTTACATCATATACAAGGAATGACTTTATGGAATACATTGGGAAGGAATTCCTTTTCTGATACCTCTCCCTTCCCAACAGCCCTCTCAACAACAAAATCAGTCTTTGACCAGCAAGTTCCTCTCTGTTGTAATTTAGTGCAGAACTGTTCAGCTCCCTTGCTCATAGCCCTCCATCACTTCCAAACCTGCTGGAGGTCCTACCACATACAGCTTAAATCAAATCAATGATTCATTTCATGCACGAGCTCTTGTGGAAAGTGACGAGAAACACAGACTCAACGGGTTGAAAAATCACAAGCTGACAGAAAAATCTTGCCTAGTTGTAAACCCAAGTCATCAATTTCCTCCTGACGTGGGGAGGTTGCTGAAGTACCACAAACAGGAGGGAGTGCTCAATAGTATGCAAATAGAATTTAAAATTAAATCAGCTTTGAGAAAAAAAAAGTTCTATTCAGACTCCACTAATAGAGAGATGAGCATCTCAGCTACATGAATTCTTGCTTTAGAATGTTCTCCAAAAAGACAATGATGTCTTCCTCCTCATATATGAAATTTCCACGCTATATGCTTTCCCAGTCAAGTGGAGGATGGAATCTTATTCCAAGAATTCCATCAATGTCACAATAGATTTGACGGATACAGTAATTGAATTTCTCTTCCTCACTGCAAAGTAAACTTGGCATAAACATCCACCCACAATCACAATATTGGGGCAAGGGTAGGCCATTTTGCTCATATCTGTTCTATCATTTAGTGAAATCATGGTGGATCCATGATCTAACTCCACACTGCCTTCTACCATATCCCTTAATTTGGAGTCTGTTCAACAAAAGTATTAACAACCAATCTTGCATCAGTGATTATTTTCAGAGTCGAGACCCAAACTTCACTTCCCTGTATAGATGTTTCCTAACTTCATCAAATTCTCTAAACTTTAGACTATGTCTCTCGTGCTAATCTCAACAGAATTGCTTTCACCTACTTATGTATTCCCTTTAAGATCCTGAGAACATCAATAAAATCACCCCTTCAGTTTAAATCTCAGGGAATATAATTACAATTGTGCAATCTCTCCCTATAGTATTAACCCCTGGAGTCCAGGTATCATCATGCTAAATCTACACTGCTATCCCTCCAAAGCCAATTATCCTTTCCAAAGTCTGGTTGAAAATGAAAATAAAACACGCAGAGCTCCAGATTCATTCTGACAATCTGCAGTACAATCCATCGTAGTTCCCACAGAATTGCATTACTTACAAAGTTGTACTTTAACTTTAGCATGATTATAAAGATACAAAAAGGTTAACCAGAGATTTACCTTCATAGTTTTACGGAACCACTCAGACAACAGTTGGAGTGAACTGTCTGTTCTATGCTTAATATTGTTGAACTCCTGTAGTTTATTATCTCTCCACTCAAAAAACTGATCAAACATTTCATTCGAGTTGTGCTCCACTTCATAAGGGCCATAAGCAGCATCCAGTGAAGAAGCTAAAGACTAAAGAAATATGCACGTAAATTATGACATTCTGATTTTGAACATGCAGTTTTATTTTGATTTGCAAGAGAGATCAGCATACATGAAGTTTCTGACAATACGCATCTGAAAAAACGTTTTTATTTATTTCAAATCCGACTGAGAATGAACTCAAAATGGAATTTTAGACTGAGGTAATTTGATCTTTCAGCAATCACGTCAAATGGCAGATATTAGATCAGCTTCGCTTTTACATGTTGCTCAATTTTCGAGTCAAGTGACATGGATAAATCTAACTCGCACTGTTCTAAAAATGAATTTGATACTATATATAAAGTTCACATGTTTAGTAAACATTTGAGAGAAAATAATTAAAACTTTTGGGTAAAATATACAATATCATTTCACTCAAACATTTAATGTTCCTTTTGTAGAGCTGATAATCTACCCAGCATACATTGTATGTTGTTTTATGTTGTATATTTTGATCACAATTTCACAATTCTTAAAATTGGTGATAACAGAGAGCAAAGTTTGCTTTGATAGGAAGCATAAATGAACATACTATTGGGAATTTGTACAGAGTTAAACAGAATAACTCATTTGGGGCAGCACAGTGGTTAACACTGCTGCCTCACAGCACCAGGGTCCCAGGTTCAATTCCAGCCTCGGGCGACTGTGTGGAGTTTGCACATTCTCCCTGTGGCTGCATGGGTTTCCTCTGGGTGCTTCAGTTTCTTCCCACAGTCCAAAGATGTGCAAATCAGGTGAATTGTCCATTCTAAATTGCCCATAGGTTAGGCACACTAGTCAGATGGAAATGGGTCTGGGTGGGTTACTCTTCGGAGGATCAGTGCGGACTTGTTGGGCCGAAGGGCCTGTCCCTACACTGTAGGGAATCTAATCTAATGTAAATTCACACAATTAAAACTATATTCAGGACACTTGAAGGGCTTGTACCAGATTTCTTTTATTTGTTGGAGTCTTTCTCCCCCCCCCCACCAAAAAATGGTCATTGCATGTGTAGGAAGCCTGGTATATTTGGCTTATCGGAATTGGCTTAATATATACCAGCATTCTTTCGTTTGCCCTCATCCCTAATTCCAGGACAGTGCAAGCAGGACCTCATCTCAGTTCCTTTTCTGTTTGATACAATTGCCAGTTCATGGCCACTGAACGCCATCTTGCTTCAGAGGAGGAATATGCTGATCACATGACCTGCAACAATGGCAGCCTTCACAAGACAAGGCAGCTGCTACAGGACCAGAGTGCCTTCCATATCACAGTCAAAGTCAGTGGGAAGGTGAGGGCAACATCTTCCAGAGTCCTGTCCAGGGCACTCTTCCTTCATGTGAGAGAGCTTCCTTTGGTTGGAAGTGCTAGGAATTTGAATAGGGATCTATTACAATCTATCAGTCCCTCAAATTCTGGTGATTTATGGCTGCCAACTGTGCTTGCAGGCATTCCTGGAGATTTTATCATGTGATGCTCTGGTAAGACATCAGACATCACAAATTATCTCAAGATGTCAAGAAACGTTATTAGATATTCCATAGAAAGATTGGATCTCATGCAGATGAGAACACTTGTGCAGTCATTGTATGAGATATTCCAAGGGTCAAGAGGCCACATATAAACAGGTGAAGTACCAGAGAGAGAGAAAAGGGAAAATAATGCCCTCAGTCCTTCTAAACTCCAGTTTCCATCTCCATTGCTGCCTCAACTCCCATTCCAGACCTCCATTCCCTGCCTCAGTCCTTCTCACTGTGATTTCCACACAGCATTCTAAGCTTCACAGCTGCTCAATAACCTGTATTCTGGTTTAATCGTACCAAGCAGAGAGCTCAGAATTTCTCTCAGAAGGAAAATGAGAAGAAGGGATGTTGCTTCTGGGCCCTGATTCCGAGCACCTTGTCCCATCACTATTTCACCAGCACTTCTTGACTTGTGAAATGAGGATGTTTTCAGCCAGTATCCCCTGGGCAGAGAAGCCCCTCAATCCCCTCTATTTCTACATTCTGGGATAAAGTTGTGCAACTGTATCCACAACCAGAGACTTTACTGGCATGGGGTCCTCTTCGACCACGCTTGCTGTATAAGGAGTCTGTACACAGATGTCGTTAACCTACATGCCCCATCTTTTAAATGGGAAATTGGTACTCTCTTTACTTCATAATTTGAGAGTTTCTGTTCTTTTGAGCAGCAATGGGTGGTAATTATAATGAAATTAATTTGTGACTGTCAGTGCCTGTTTTGTGCAGATTTCACTCTACATGAGAAATAATGCATAAAAATTGGCATGCGCATTTTTGCATTGTCAATAATTATCTTTATAATTTAATTAACCCTTCAAAACAAAACACACAAATCTATAGGTAGCTGGAATCAAGTAGCTCTGCTACTGCATCATCTGCCAAACAAACTACTTGACTGCAATCATCACCCCTTCCCCCTCAACCCCCAAGCACTGGCAATCCTGATGAAGGGCTTTTGCCTAAAACGTCGATTTCGCTGCTCGTTGGATGCTGCCTGAACTGCTGTGCTCTTCCAGCACCACTAATCCAGTACTGGCAATATAGATCCTGCTTCTCTCGCAGAATCTTATTACGAACAGATTTTATCTGGAAGTTAGCAGTCTTTTCCCACAGAGACAAGTCAAGATCTTTGAAGAATGAAAGGACAGCTACTACAATGGTACTGCAAACTGGTACTGAATAAAAAATGAAATTGGAGTTCATCCCCTAGTCCCTGTATATTAAACTTTCACTAGTGGGGCCAGCAAATTCCCATTACGAAGATGGAGAAATTTGATCAGCTCATCTCGAGGCAATCTAAACTAGTACTAGTTTAGCAGTAATAATGGGGCAATTTGGGGGTTATCTTATTCCATTTATATGCTGGGTAAACAATATGGGAAGAGGAGACTGAGTAAATAAGAGTACAATAGGTCACTTAGTACAAAATGCAAGCACTGCAGCTATTTTAGATTATTTAAATCGAAGCGTCCTTGCAGCACATATCTACTGTGTATGTTTTCCCATCAAAATGTTAATAAACCAAATACCGAGGAATGGCTTTTGCAATAACTACCACTTTCAGTAACTGCTAAATTAGCTTCTCAGCAACTACTGAAGTGGTAAATTGGTACTCATTATTAATACTACAGAATCGTATGCATCCAATCAGCTGAGAAACATTCTAACCTTTAGAACATTCACACGATCCTCGATGGGCAACTTTTCTACTTCAGAGATGAACTCGTCTGCTGCAGCATAAAGAGAGCTGCGTACTTCATTACGCTTGTCAATTAGGATGTGCACATCATCCTGAGAATTATAATCAAAATATGTTCCAAATAATACACACAGATTACATACAACAACATTAACTATCCCATTATTAGGAGATTTAATAATAGACCAAATGCAGTTAAAATTATTTGGGGAAAAAAAATACAGATAAAGTAGTAAGACGACAAAACATCTCTAAACATTTGTAGCAAATGTTATATATAATACAGTTTTCATATTCATGAACTCTCTCTGGAATTCTTTTCCTGAAACAGCAATGGAGGCTGGGTCAATGAAAAATCTAAACTTGGCCTTGAATAAATTCGTTGACAAGAGATCAAAAGATTCCAGGAGGCAGACAGGAACGTGGAGTTGAAACCACATTCAGATCAGTCTCAATCTTAACAAGTCTTATATTTCTTAAATTTCTACCTGAAGAATTTGTTTGCTTCTTGCATCCCAACAAAAAAAAAATGCTATTTACAAAAATAAAACACTAATTAAAGTGGCTGCTGAGGAGTTTAAATGCTTGCTTGCGAAAATCATGAAGACTTATATTGGGAGTTAGGATGATAGGTGAAATTGAAGAGAAAGCAACGTTTAAGACCACTAGATTAAAGTGGAGGTTGAATTATTTGGATACACCAACACACCTTGCATTTACAGTTTCCAAACAAAACCTTTTGCAAAGAATGGAGAATGTGTTGTGAGTGGAGAAATGCAAATACATAGCAGAAAGCCCATTTATTAACCTATGACAGGCAACTTGTATGCTCAAATCAATGCATTTATGGATACAAATCAGCTATTAATAATCTAGGGGATGAGATTACATGGTAGGTATGATATGCCTATAAACCACTCTAAAGATATGCTGGAAAATTAACATGTTCAATAATTACAATGGACACTGTATGCTGATGATTCATCAATTGATCTGTCAGTCAGTCAATTCTGAATTTTATTCAAAAGAGTCCACAAGTTGGAATGTAACTGATGAGGTGTCTCTACTCCAAAAAGGAATTGCTAAAATTTCATTCTCATACAGAAGGGAAATAAGCCTCACTGACCAGTGAAATCGAAGGTTAAATTGGCAGAAGGGTTGGTGTTGCATGTACAGCATGACCTTTGAAACATGATTGGCCAGTTAGGTTCTGACCTGGATATGGGGTATTTCTTAAAGCTGATCTACTCAAAACTACTAAAACCGCAAATTAACTTTAGGTATTGGAAAGTAAATGGTGTTAAACAAATACTACATGCGATAAAACAGCAGCAGAACGACTGGGATCCCACAGCATTTAAAAGGTGTATAGGCCAGATACATCTCTGCCAAGTACTTATTTCCATACATGTGACAGCCACCAATATTGCAGCAAAACTGCTTCTATAAATTCCATTTCAGGAAGAGAATCAGCTAAAGATTTGCAGCAACTGTCATAGAGTTGTTCCCAGACCTAAAAATAATAAATATACTGTTGCTTCCTTGTTCAGTAGAACCAGCTATTCACATATTAGAACAAGAATCTGCAATATAAACAGGTTTGGAACATCACACAGAATTGGTCAGCAAGGTTATTTCAGCAAGAAATGCACAGTGGTGCATACATACAATGCAGTGTTTCAATTTGTACATTTTCTTGTCAAGAAAAAAAAGTCAGAAAATGCCAAACCTTAGCTTTAACATAAATTTCAAGTATTTCAGAGAAATCAATTTCACTGAAAGTAGCTGTTCTCCGAGTTAGAGCCACACTGATAAATGAGGTCTGTACAATTAACTGAACCAAATGGACTTAGTTTAGAATGTGCAAAACATCACAGGATACAGGACTATGACTCAGTACAACATCAATTGCATAGGCTTGTCATTTTGGATCAAAGACTGATATTGATGCTCCGAGGTACATGAACCAGGAGCCGAGCATGAGGGACGAGAGACAGAGATATAAAGGTAATTAAAGGGAGAGTGTCTGTAGGTTTGGATGCAATACTTGAGCTGTGTTACTTGATGTAGTACTGCACATAGCTTACAGGTATTTTGGTATTGGATAATAAAGCTCCTAAAGATGATAACAGTTGCCTCTCTCTCCCCATCTAGTTCGTGCACAAAACAGTCAATTCAGTTTTCCAAATCAAAGGGTATACATGTACTGTGTACAAATCAAAACAGGAGCCTCATTTATCAAAACCAAAGTAAGAACGGTTCACAGAGAGCCAAAAAGTCTAATCTTCCATCCTGAATTTTAAAAAAATGAATTGCACTGGTCCAAACTGTGGGGCCACCATGTTCATCAGACTTTATATTCAGAATTTGCATCACAAATTGCAACAGGATGGCAAATGAGTAATCCAATCACAATTAAAGGGATACAATTTTTAATTAAATTTGATGAACAAGTGTAGTAATTAAGTGGAGTTATGCTTCTGAGTCATAGATAAAATTCATGCATAGTCTTCACTGCATCTGTTTGGAGACTTAAGGATTCTGCATTGAAGACCATGCACTTGTTAAAGTAGATGTGCAAGTTGAACAAATGGAAGTGACATAGTAAGTGAATGAAGTTTTCAGATTCCTTTGCACCTGGAGCACATGCACATGAATTTCTGGGTTATGATAATCACAGGAGAGCCAGTCAGCGTGCTGCATTGACACTTTTTGCTCTTGCTCTATTTGATGGGCCAAGAGGGAGCAATTCTCTGGGAACATGGAGCCTGGGGCTTAAGTCCCAGCCACTGAGAACTGCTGGCTAATCAGTGACTGGCAGGTCTATTGATCAGCAGAGCCACTGGTCAGAGATTAGGGATGGGTCTGAGGGGAGAAAGCAGAGGGCAAAATGTGTACCATCTACCCAGCTCCCCTGATCAAAGCAGAGCAGGGAAGTTTGAGAACAGCCTTTTTACCAGAGGTCATTGAGGGTTTTGAGGATTTCTTCCCACCTCTACTATTTCAACAGCAGAAAAACTAAGTTCTCTGAACCTCAGAACTTAACCAATATCCCTTGAAAACGTATCCAACTGAACTGCTTGCCTAATGCTTCCACTGTAATGGCTGGCTCAGGGGTCTGTTCCAGTCCAGACAGTAGCTGCTACTCCTAGTAACTGCTGGGAATGAAAAGCTGCCAGCCTTGTGACCAGCTGACAGCTCTTGAATATGGGACCCTTGCTCATAACATGCACAGAAACCCTGACAACAGGCAGTTAACTGACTGATCAAAGGTCACTCTCCAGGAACTGGCTGCAGCAAGATTGTTGCTGCTTACCAGCCAGTGGATGGTGCCAGCATCATGATCATTAAATTCAGTCCACCATTTCCTCAAACACTACCAAAATGATCATTCCCCTGCTTCAAGAATATCCATAAAACTATCCAAAAGTTCAGAGAGACACCGGATTGCGGGTTACAAAATACAGACAGACAATCTTGCACAAACAGTAATGCGACTTATTCACTCACAAGATGTGGGTGCCTCTGAGCCCTAATTGACCCTTAACTGCCCTCAGGGCAATCACATTGCTGTGGGTCTGGAAAGCAGACTGCTTTCTCCACCCAAAATTACATCACAAAGAATGAATGCACATTAGTAAAGGTCCAAGGGTCAAGTGACTGCCATTTTGCTGCTTGGGTCTTTCACACTAAAGAACAGCTTTATTTTGTATGCAACTTTATTTTGTCTTATAACCAACTAACTCAGAATATGTTATAATGCAAAAAAACCAACTGCTGCACGTTATTAAATCACGTACACATGCTCCAAACATGCACATGCAAATAACGTAGTTACCATAATAAAACAGCCCAGAAATCAGGCCAACTCACCATCGAGTTACATGCTTGAAGGGTTTCTTGAGCACAGTTGTATTCATTCCAAGTATCTTCTAATTTTTTCATTGAGTGCAGCATGTATAGACATGCCTCAGTAATTACTTTCACTGCTTCAGATAGATCATCTCCAAAATGATTCTCATTGAACTCACATCTAAAGGGGTCCACAAAAACAGTGCTAAAGAGTTAAATTTTCAGAACCAACTTGAATATTGTGTTAGATTTCCTTTAAATAGGACAAAGAAATTTGCATTTAACATTCCACAATGATGAAAATTTAATTAAAAACCTAATGCATGAATTAAGTCCAACAGATAGTTCCTGAAAATTTGTAATCTTAAAATTTTTCAGCTCTGAAAGCTGCACACACTTATAACTTTTCCAATTTGTCTACTGCCATTTAATAAGAGAAAGTGAGGACTGTAGATGCTGGAGACCAGAGTTGAAAAATGTGGTGCTGGAAAAACACAGCAGGACAGGCAGCATCCGAGGAGCAGGAGAATCGACGTTTCGGGCATAAGCCCTTCTTCAGGATCTGAAGAAGGGCTTATGCCCGAAACGTCGATTCTCCTGCTCCTCGGATGCTGCCTGTCCTGCTGTGTTTTTCCAGCACCACATTCTTCAACTACTGCCATTTAATATCTTGTACTCAAAAATATTTACCTGTTAAATTTAACAGTGGTGACCAAAGATCAAATATTAGACCTTTAATTCAGCGCAACTAGATTGTGAGGTTTTCCAGTAACTTCAGAGGAACTTTATATAAATATACAGAGCCATTAGGTGAGTTAATTATCCTAAGGTACTTCATTGGAACACAATCAAACAGAATTTGAGCTAGACAAGAAGAAATTAAAAGAGGTGACTGAAAGCTTGAAGTATTGGAGGCTGAGAAGTGACCTTACAGAGGTAACAAAATCATGAGGGGCATGGATAGGGTGAATAGTTAAAGTCTTTATCCCAGGGCAGGGAATTCTAAAACTAGATGACATAGGTTTAAAGTGGGGGGTTTAAAAGGGACCAACGGGGCAACTTTTTCAGAGGGTGGTGCGTATATGGAATGAACTGCCAGAGGATATGGAGGAGGCTGCTACAATTACAACATTTAAAAGGCAGCTGGATGAATATATGAATAAGGAGGGTTTGGAGGGATAAATGTCAAATGCAGCAAATGAGACTAGATTAATTTAGGCTTTCTGGTCAGCATGGACAAGTTGGGCTGAAGGGTCTGTTTCTGTGTTGTACAACTCTATGACTCTATGAACGAGATAAATCTTAAGGGTTGCCTGAAAGGAGGAAAGGTAGAGGGATTAGAGGAGTGAATTCCAGATTTTAGGGCCAAGGCAGTTTAAAGGAACAGCCAACAACGGTGTAAATAATTAAAATTAGGAAAAAAATGCATAAAGCCAGAATTAGAGATCAGAGGATTATAGAGCTGGAGAGATGACAGAAACAAGGACAGGTGAAGCCATGAAGAATTTCAAAATCAGGACAAGAATTCTAAATATTTTAAAGAAACAGAAAGGACATGATTTCTATTTTCACAGATTTTGAAAATAGATAATGTAATCCAGACATTATATTTAACTTGAATTAAATATGCATCTGCTGACTAAGAAACACAATGGGATATAAAATGCTAGAGCATGCGCAGTAGTTGTAAAATCTCTGAATTAAACTTCAATAGTGTTGAAAACTAACACACACAAAAACATATTTAAGTAAGGAGGAGAAAGAAAATTTTTAAACAAAGTGGATTTTTATTTAAAATTTGGCCCATTATCACATATACATATGTGCATACTTCGTCTTTTAAGTGAAAGGAGATGAGCACAAGCTGTCAGCATTTATCACAGTACCACTGGTGTCAGCAGAAACTTAGTATGCATAAGTAAAGGAGATAACGAAAGAGCGAATCAATAAAAAATAAGCTGCATTACCGACGAGGGAGGCCATGGCCTAGCTGCTGTGAATGTTATCCATCTTGGTCTCAGACATGAGAGAGAAGAGATGGTATGGTATCAGAGATTTAGTCAAAACGCAAGTTTGAGCTTGCAACTAAGTATTTTGGAATCTACAATGGTGCTAATGTTTGGTCCTATACAAGTTAGAATCAATGAATGATTAGAATTATAAAACGGCCAAGGCCTAAGAGATGGCCATTTGGTCCACAGAGCCTATGGTGTCTCTCTGCAAGAACAGTTCAGGTGGTTCTTCTCCTGCCCTTTCAGCATATCTCTGCATCTTGATCACCATCCAGCACTTAAGCCATTTCCCTTTGGACAGCTACAGCTGACTCAGTTTCTATCATCCTCTCAGGAAGTCCATTCCCATTATTTACAACTCATTGCTCTTTGAACGCAGGATACACCCAAACAAATTTTATCACAGGCATATTACCAGTGATAAGTCAGACAGAATTATATTTATCTTTAAAATACTATATCTAAAGTACTAAACTGATAGCTTACCTTTTGAAAGAATGGGCATTGTAGTATGTTTACAAGGAGTTTAATATACTGAGCTCTTTATATCCCAGTGTGTTTCTTATGGAAATTACTGTTACTTAACACATAACCAGATAAGAAATCTAGATTTTAAACAGGAAGTACCAACTTGAATATTCCCAGTGATTTTCATTTTGTTTTACCACTTAGATATCAACTTTACTTCAGTTATACAGTCTTGTCTCTGAAATCTAACGTTGTGGGTTCAAGTCCATTCCAATGAATTCAGTCCCTAATCAAGGCTGATACTACATTTCGATACGGGAATGTTGGAAGTGGTGTCTCAGATAAAACATTAAAACAAAGCTTCATCTGCCCTTCAGAGAGATTGTAAACAGACCCTCTGGTCCTATTCAAAGACGACCAAGAAAGATGCCCTGATCAATTATTGCTCAACCACATCACAATGGTACAATATCTGGCCATTTACTTAATTGCTATTTACAGGACCTTGTTATTCACAATTTGCCTGTCTCATGATGATGGTGTAGTGGCAGCATCATTGGACTAGTAATTCAGAGGCCTGGGCTAATGCTGTGGATACATGGGTTCAAATCCCACCAACATCACTGGTGGAATTTAAAATTAGTCTCAGTAATGGTGACCATGAAACAATCAATCATCCTTTGTTATAAATATCTAGTTGGTTCACCAAAAGGCCAGAGTTTTCTGCTGGTTGGATAATTGTTACTCCAACGGATATGGAAGCGTGCATGGCATCTTGGTGGAATCCCCTCACTCTCAGGAGTTTGAATGTTCTGTTCAACAATTTCTCTAAACCTTTAACCCTCTGAAAGTCTCCATTAAATCAGAACTTGCAGATGATTCCGACCAAGTAAAGTAGTCAGTCTGGAAGAATGAGATACTACTGAATACACGGTCTACCTTCAGAGTAACTATTAAACAGACCCTGTACTTACCTCACAAACCCAGATCCTGAACCAATCCCCCACCTTTCCATATAAAAGAGAGCGCGACAGGGAACAGATAATGGACCATCAGAATACTGCTGTAAAAAAGTGGAATGGCCCCATTGCTGGCCAACACCAGGGTTTCACCCATTGAAACCTATCACTTCCTCTAGATGAAGCCACTAGCAAATGCAAAAAGTGCAGTACAACGACACATTGGGTAGATCAACCTGTGACAGCCAAGGAACAACTCTGAAACACAGACTGGAACCAGCATTTCAAAAGGAGATTCCAAAGGCATTTTGGTAAATAATTGAAGAGAAGTTAATTCTCTCTGAAATAGATGGCAGCCGGTTCCCACGGCAAAAGCTAGAGAAAACTCAAGGAACCAAGAAATTTCATTGACTGCAACATCTGCTACAACTGACTGCAAAGAAACCAGTTAATGAACAGCTGCCTCAAGGTAAAATCTTACACTCAAAGAGAACCAAGGGATTTCAACCATAAAATCTTATACCTTCTTTTACATTGAACATTATCCGCCTTTAACTTTTGTCAGTGTGAGAACAAGTCAGGATTGAAGTGGCTGCACAAACAGCCTGCCGTCACTACATTTTCAAATTTCTCAAGGGTTTGCATGGATTGCCACACCTTGGAAAATCTGGATCGTGGCCTTTTAGGGAAGGAAACCTTCTATCCTTACCCTGTCTGACTTCAGACCGACTGCAATGAGTTTTCACCTCAATTCAAATGTAATGGAATTCCCCTCCCTAATGGAATTGTGGGTCAACCCAGAGCAAATGAACTGCAGGGGTCAAGATGGCAGCTCACCACCACCCTCTCAATGGCAATTAGGGATGGGCAATAAATGCTGGTGGAGCCCACATCCCACAAATGAACAAAGAAGAATTAGAGATAGGCAATAAATGCCCATATCTTGTGAAAGCATAAAGTTTAAAAAAATTCCCCACATGACTACAGCATTAACTCTTCAAACATGCTTTGCGTCCTGAAATGCTCTACATGTAAGTGCTATTGAGTCAAACTGAAAAGCAATTTGATCATGTATTGATCAATAGCTCAGTGTGGTACAATGAAGGGAGGTTAACAACGAAGACTTAAGGGAATTAACATCTTCACATTAACTGAACTATTTAGATAGGGGACATTTATAACTCAAATAGACATAATTCAACACAGATCAATATGATATGATGCACTTAGGTTAAAAACAGCTGCAAGCATATTCTGAATGAAAGGTAATTCAGTGGCATGGAAGGACAGTGGAAGTAAAGAAGAGGTTGATAGCATGCTAAAGAAAGCAACTCAGGTTGTGGAGGTCTTTGAAGATGATCAATAGACTTTTCAGTTTCATGATCAGGTGGTCATGGGTTGTGTACCGAGCTGTGGGTTGCACACGGTATGATGGATGGACGGAAAAACAAACAAACAAACAAACAAACAAACAAACAACTTCTGTTTGGTCCTCCATGACCCAGAGCATCTTAAAGTACTCTATGTGAACATAACTAACGTTGACACTGCTTAATCAAATTTCCTACTCGCCCATTGGTCAGAAAATTTCAACAGTATAGAAAAAACAGCTCCTGATTTGCATTCCTTCTTCCCAATAAAGTTCATTGTACGACATGTCTGTGTTCACAACACAGCTTTTTAGCTGGGGCTTGTGGTTAATCTTACAGGACAAAAATTAACTTAATTCTTTATCTCCAGTTTCAAACTGGATACTCCATAAATTCTAATTGTGTTCAGCAAATTTTGCGAGCAAATGTCCACATTAAAATTTTAATTAACTGTTCAGTCATGAATGTTTGACATTGAATTGACAATGTTGAATAAGATGGTCTCAATGCAGTCATGATTAAAATTACATCAAAACTTCACATGACAGAGCCAAAAACACTTACCTAACCCGTCTGAGTTTTTCAACCTTGTTTGTCAAGCTTTTGATTTTTGTTTCAACAGCATGCTTTAGTTCATCTGCTAATTTTAATTCTGTTTCCTGATGCTGTTTTAATTTTTCTTCAATTTTCTAAAAGAAACAGACAATAGCTTCAATGTTCTGATGTCCGATCAGCAATAATGCACTTGATACTTTTTAAATATAAAACATATGTTCATTTTATAACTTTCTGCATTACCAAGCCATGCACCAACTGCAGCCAACAGCCTGGCAATGGCCCTGACTGTTACCATTTGATATGTAACAGAGGTCTCCCTCAGCTCCCAAAGAAAATACTAAATGACAATTTGCAACAGCAATACAGTGGGACTGAGGAGTAAGTGGGTGCCATACTTAAAATTATTTCTTTAAATCAGGACATAAAAGTGCACAAAAGGAAACCATTTCTGAAAACAGAAATGTTCTAGATTGCAAGTATTTTGTCCATTCATAAAAATTCTCTAACGTAATAGGCAGAGGTGCATAAGAAACATAGCCTGGTCAATTTGTTTTCTGCATCTTTTCTGGCAGCAGTAATTAGAGCTTGATTTGCGAGGCACAGGTGCCTACAGCCGACTGGCTTGACTTCTCTAATACTGGATTAGTGGTGCTGGAAGAGCACAGCAGTTCAGGCAGCATCCAACGAGCAGCGAAATCAACGTTTCGGGCAAAAGCCCTTCATCAGGAATAAAAAGCTTTTTATTCCTGATGAAGGGCTTTTGCCCGAAACGTTGATTTCGCTGCTCGTTGGATGCTGCTTGAACTGCTGTGCTCTTCCAGCACCACTAATCCAGTATTTGATTTTCAGCATCTGCAGTCATTGTTTTTACCTTGACTTCTCTAATAGCCAAGATAAGCAACAATATCACTAGAAATGCCCTGTATGACCATTTGGGCAGAAGCAGATCTATCAAGGATGTTCAAAACTTCTAGAAACCTATGGACAGAAACATGGGAAGGTCATGAGGTCTCAGTCATAGAAACACAGAAGATAGGAAGAGTAGGTCATTCAGCCCTTCAAGCCTGTTCCACCATTCAATACGACCATGGCTGATCATCCAACTCATTATTATGTTCCTATCCCACACACTTTGAACTATGCCCAACTCCTTTGTGTTTAGTCTCAACCATTTTCTGTCGCAGAGAATTCCAGAGGCTTATGGCTCTCTGGGTGAAGAGATTTCTCCTCATCTCAATTCTAAACGGCCTGCCCATATCCATTGAATGTGACCCCTGGTCATCGTGAACATTCTTATGTTTTCCTGTCTAATCCTTTTAGATTTGTGGGTCTCTAAGCTCCCCCATCATTCTCCTAAACTCCAGGGAATATAGCAATAAATCAATCCAATGTCTCTTCATACATCTGTCCTGCCATCCCCGAAATCAGACTGGTAAACATTTGCTGCAATCTTGTCTCAGATAGGGAGACCAAAACTTCACAAAATACTCCATATGTTGTCTCACAAAAGCCCTGCACAATTCCAACAACATCCCTGTTCCTGTACTTTAATCCTCTTGCTATGAAGGCCAACATATGATTTGTCTTCCTCACCATGTGCTGCACCTGAATGCCTACTTTCAGTCACTGGTGTACAAGGACATCCAGGTCTCACATTGGGGCCGGGATGGTGCAATCTTCCACCATTCAGATAATAACCTGCCTTCCCATTTTTGCTGTCAAACTGCATAATGTCATACTTATTCACATCACAATTAATCTGCCATACATTTGCCCACTCACTCAATTTGACCAAATCGCACTAAAACATCCCTAAATCCTCCTCATAGTTCACCCTCCCACCCAACTTTGCATCATCTACAAAACTGAAGATATTACATTTTGTTCCTTCATTTAATTTCTTACTGTGTGAAGAGCTAGGGCCCAAGCACTGACCTCTATAATACTCCACTAGTCAATGGCTGCCATTCAAAAGGACCCATTCATTCATACTCTGTTTCCTGTCTGCCAACCAGTTTTCTACCTATGTCAGTACATTACCCTCAATTCCATGCACTTGAGTTTTGCACACTTATCTCTTATGTGGGAGTTACCGGTTAGAGAGCAAGCAAAAGTTCTGTTTTATTTCCCGGGAGATCTGCCGCATCATCTTCCCCATGGGCCAGAAGCAGGTCTTCTCCCAGGATCAAGGATCTCAGGGTTTGAAAGTCCCACTCTCCAAGAATTGCTGGCCGGAGACTAGTAGCTGTACTGAATAATAACAGCAGGTTTACAGGCAAGCTGGCAGCTGCTGCCAGTATGACACACACCCACTATCCAATCATATTGTATGATGCCAGGCCAAAGGCATGTGACTGGAGGGGTCCTAGGGCGGGGTCCACTAGCAAAGGCAATGGATCAGCTTTCAGTAGGGCCCCACCTCTTTGTGCCAAGTCCCTTGATATGCACTGAGTGCCTTTAAAATGAACCTACCAACTATCCCTAAATTATCTGAAGGCCCATGAAGAACCTTCCAAATCACTGCAAATTGAGACCCTTAAGCAATAAACATTCTTCATTTCCTTTTATCTGCTGGAGATTTAGGAAGTACAGTGATCAGTGTTTGTGGAGGTACAGTGAAAATGAAGTGTCGCAGCACTTTTCCAAGGAGCTTGAAGGTCTACAAGAACAGAGTTTGCTATGCTTATGAAGGCTATGGATGTTGCATGGACTGCACCATGAGGAGGTATTTAGACACTGATGTCAGAGAGTGAAATCTGTGCACACAGAGAGAGGAGGAAGAGAGGTTTTAACAGAAACCCCGACACATCAAGGATCTTCAGGCAGCACTGCTACATCTATTGAAGCTAGAAATGTCTGCAGCAGTTATGCTTCAACAAGGACGGGGTCGCTTACATGTGCTACCATATCCAAACTTTATCCACTGAACAGACCGAAGGTGGCACTGCCAATGGCAAAAAGATCACCTTGGCCCTCAATCTCAACAGCTCTAGACCATCAGACAGGAAATGGCAGCATTGCCAACAGTTCAGCTCATCATGCATCACCTCACTGGGAGGGAACTTAGGCCCTGGACACAAGGAGATGTGATTTCATTGCTTTCTTTCAGAGAGAGAAGCAGGTGAAATGGTTTGTGACTTTACCAAGGTAGCAAATCTTCCTGCAATACTGAGAGCCACCAATGCTATGCACATGGCTCTGCAAGTGCCATATCATAAGAGGGAAAGATTGCAGCAAATGGTAATAACCCTCAAACCGGTTGGTATACAACCCTATCAGCCTGGCAGCAACTTTTATCATTTGTTACTGCCATTTTTAAATCACCCAGAAAGTGGCTACTTTGAGATGAAGGTCACAAACATCACAGAGACCATGACTCCTCTGCCACTCAAACACAATGGATCTACGTTGGCTATGGCCAGGAAGAGCTTGGAGAAAACCATAGGTGTTCTAAAACCATGGCTCCTCAGTCTCATTCAGGTGGAACCCTACAACACTTGCTGGAGTCTCTTCAAAAGGGACTGCTGTGCTCAACACATTTATTTTCAGAAGCGTGCAGCCCTTACCACCAGTCTTTTAGCTTCAAGTGGAGGAAGTGGTGGCAGCATCAAGATCATATCACTCCAGGTCAATTATTCTGAGCAGTAGTTAACCTGACCCTGGAACTACTGAAATCACTCCAAGACCAGCCATGTTCCAAAGCTGTCGACCTTCCCGCCCTCCTGCACAGAGCAGCACAATATCCACCTTCGCAAAACCCTGAGATTAAAAAACACCCAAAGGAGGAATATTCCCGAACAACTTTATCCAACAGCACTTCCAAAACCACCACAAAACTGAACAATTCACCAGTGACCATCAAGGAGGTGTCTAAGTCCTGGCACTCTTTGCAGTATTACCTCAGTGACTTTTAATAGGAGGAAGAGGGGAGGCAATGGTCTACTGGTATTAATCACTGGACTGTTCATCCAGAGACCCGGATAACCTTCTGGGGACCCAGATTCAAATCCTCCTTTGGCAGATGGTTGAATCTGAATTCAGCAAACATCTGGAATTAAGAGTCTCATGATCATCATGAATCCATTGGCAGCTGTCAGGAAAACCCATCTGGTTTACCAACATCCTTTTGGGAAGGAAACTGCTGTGCTTACCTGGTCTGGCTTACAGGTGATTGCAGACCCACAGCAATTTGATTAACTGTCTTCTGGGCAATTAGGGATGGGCATTAAATGCTGGCATGGAGGGGGATGTCCATATCCATGTCCATGTGAATGAGAAAAAGATAAATGGACTTGCGGGACATCGAGGCTCAGAGCTGCTCATGGAGCCATCTTCAGAAGATGTGCCAAGCTGGGACCAGACCCCTCATTGTTCCTGGGCAGTGACATAAGAATCAGTGGCAATACAGCCAACATTCCAATGGGTATGACTTTGAACCTTCTCCTGATGCAGCACTAAAGTTCACATCTAAATTTGCGCAAAATGATCTGGGAGTTAGCACATGTGCCATCTTTTCTCTTTGTGATAGCTACAGAACACTTGTACCCAATGACTTATCACATGCCAATCCCCCACTTCCTCACTCCCTCTAATGGGCAAGTCAGTGGTTACAAGGATTGAATCAAACGGTGGTGCTCCATCTTCAAATCGGTGTTCTTGCTCATGTCCCTCATTGAGAGCCTGCATTTGTTGGCCAGGTAGTAGCTCGAGTACGAAAACTTAAATGCAGAAGTGAAGTTTAAGAAAGGAGAAAAGTGGGAAACAAAAAGGTCCATGGTCACACCATCAGTGGTTTGTACTTCATGCTAGATTGTTAGATGATGGTGAAGTGGAGTTTGATGTATTCACGATAGAGTAAGATATCGTCATCCTTGATGTTCTCAGCTACAACAACTTTATTCAACACAACCCCTATTTGCAGCACCATCGCCTCCAAAATGTGCCTACCTCCCTTTGATTATCTGTTGCTCCCTCATTAGGTGCCACAGGACTTGACAAAAAGGGAAGAATGTTTGTGTGCTGGAATATATTTGAGTAATGAACACATCATCTTTGAATGGCTGGACATAAGTACCTGCTGAGATGTGAGGTTTCCAGGAGTGCTAAGTGTGTGAGACAGACAGAGACAGAGAGATACAGAGAGACAGAGACAGACAGCTGTTGCAAACAAGTGTTACTTCTGAACCTTGTTTCCTGGGATTGTTGATGGGTGCGTGACGGTCTTGAGTATGAATGGTGGGGAGTTTACCTGTAAGAGATGGCACTGGAATATATATTACTTTGACTATGCAAAGTCATTGGCCCTGTGTCGCAAAAAGATCAAAATCCCTGAATTAACCGTCATGATTAATTTTCCTCTCAATCTTTTCTTAAATGTCTACCTTGTGGCCTCCTGCAGAAAAATCCTATCCTCTCCTATGGATCTTCCAGACAAAAAAAAAACGTCAAAGGCCTGATCAACTTGTACATCAAGTACTGGACTGGAACACAATTAATTTCTATAAATGAATATACTGTTAAGTTTCACACTTAATTATCAAAGGCTTAAAATAATAATGTTTGGTATTCAGTGCTGCAAACCCTGATGGTAAATCACAACCACATACTTTTACTACCTTTCCAACACAATGTAGATGCTCTCCGCCTTCCTTTTCAATTCTAACTAAATCCTTATAGAAACACTAATGTCTCTTCTCCCTGACACTGCAGTATTAAATACTGCAGGATTTTACTTTCTATTCCAGCATTAATAGTTTCTTCCTTTTCCTCAAGGATGTATACAGTCAGCTCAATATACTTTGAAAAATCATACAGTAAACAGCCAGTACTAGAGCAAAAACTACAATATTCATTTCTGTATTCCTGCAGCTTTGCGAAAGCTGAGTTCCGTATGAATAGGTTCTCCTGCACATTTTTAGCAACAGCTTCAAAGCTTAAAAAAAAAATCTTTAAAGCAAAATTTTAGAGCAAGACTAAGAAAGTCTCAAAGTAAGTAATCACATTTATTGGACAATAGTTTACCTTCAATTCATGTTGCTGCTGCTTAATCTGGCCCTGCAGTAAATTGCAATTTTGGAGATATTTGCTATTTTTGACTCTCAACTTTTCATTTTGATCTTCTAGTAACTTTTGATCATGTTGCATCTTCACCATATTGAGCTTTTTTCCAGGACGACATTGACCTGATATTTGTCTCTCCCTCAAAATAAAAGGGATTTGAAGTGGTTACTGAAAATCACTTTTGACTTCTCTGCACTATCTATTCATTATGCTTTAAGACAACCAACTTTGATGTAACTTGTTTCAACACAGTATAAAAAGCAGCATATTTTGCAACAGAGCAAATATTTGATAAATTTGTCTAGTTTCATTTGGAGCAGTGAGTGACAACTGAAGAATCAAAATCTGTACTTAAATGTAGAAAGAACCTCAAAACTTGCGTGATCTTGACAGGATGCAGACATCTGTCCTAGTAATGCTAACCTTGCCCTTGGAAAAGCTGGTTAAAGTGCCATGTCACATATTTGGAGGTAGACAAGAAAAGATAAAATCCTCTCTTTTAAATGCTCCCACAGCTAACAATTATACTGTTCTTTTAAGCATCAAAATAGAGCCATTTAATTAATCCTATGAGCAAGTCCATTGATTTCAAAAAGGCTGAATGATCATGATTTCTCTAGCCATTGATACTAACCTAACAAAAACAATCATAGCAAAATTCTGTGACATTCAAGCATTGACAATCTTCTATTTAGTAACCTAGTCTCAAATCAAATTGGTGACTGTAAGAAACAGGAGCACAATTAAGCTATTTAGCCCCTCAAGATATGTTCCATGATCCAATAAAATCATGGCTGCCCTCAGTCTCATCTTAATGACATTTTTGTTTTGCTTGTCCCGTATAACCAGAGACTCCTTTATTGATCAAAGCTCTGCTTAATTTATTCTTGAATCCATCTAATAATCCAGCCTCCACTGGATTTATGGGAACCAGAAATTCAAAGTCTAACAAGCCTGAGAGGAATTCTCATCCCAATCTTAAACAAGAGACCCCTAACCCTCAGCATGTAACCTCACCCAGGCCCCTCAGAATATGTTCCAATAAGACAAATTTTTCTAACCCCCAATGACTGGGCCTAATCGACTCACTGTCAAGGTAACCCATTCATCCCAGCAATCATCTCCGTTCACCTTCTCTGTACCATTTCTAGTGCAATTATGTTGTTGCTTAAGTAAGCAGCCAACATTGTGGAGCACTCCAGATGCACTGTCACTAAGGTTTAGTAACGCTTCTCCGCTCATATACTCTATTTCCTTGCAATAAAAGGCAATATTCCATTTGCTTTCTCAATCATCTGTTGCAACTGCATGCTAGCTTTTTGCAGTGTTGCACAAGGACGCTTAAATCCTACTCTACCACAGATTTTACAGTCTCTCTCTTTCCATTTATTCTGCTTGCATGTCTCCCAGCCAAAATGTTCATGCTCACACTTGCATTTTCTTAAGATTCTTTTACCTTTACCCTCTAACCACTTGTTCAAAAACTCCACCATTTGTTTCCCCAAATTAATTCCCCAATCTCTCCTCCTCTTAAAGGGAACAACGCTCACATTAAGCACATCTTTTTCATATTTTTGTGAAAATGTTTTATATTTCTAGTTATTTTCCTCTCATTTGAATTTCTCCAATATTAGTGTTTTAGTCAGTTTCTGCTGGTTTCTAAAAGATGTCCAATCTTCTGACCTCCCATTAATGATATGACCCTCAGCCTCTGAATTAGCCACCAATGGTGCATCCTTCTTGTGGAATGTATCTGTTCAGTTACAGAAGTCTACTACAATTTCTCCCCCAACTTACTTTCCCAGGCTATTTCAGTGAAATCTGTCTTCACACAGGAAGGACCTGAAAGAAGAGAGCTAAGCAGCAACACAAGGGGACAAGAGAAGTCATTGGCAGCTAGAATCAAGGAAAACCCTAAAGCTTTGTATAGGTGTGTCAGGAATGAAAGAATGACTCGAGTAAGATTAGGGCCAATCAAGGATAGGAGTGGGAAGTTGTGCGTGGAGTCAGAGGAGATAGGAGAAGCACTAAATGAATACTTTTCTTCAGTATTCACACTGGAAAAAGACATTGTTGTCAAGGAAAATACTGAGATACAGGCTAGTAGACTAGACAGGATTGAGATTCAAAAGGTGGTGGTTTTAGCCGTTCTGGAACGTGTGAAAATAGGTAAGTCCCCTGGGCCAGATGGGGTTTATCCTAGGATTCTCTGGGAAGGCAGGGAGAAGATTGCAGAGCCTTTGACTTTTGATCTTTATGTCATCATTGTCTACAAGAGTAGTGCAAGAAGACTGGAGGATAACAAACATCGTCTCCTTGTTGAAGAAGGGAAGTAGAGACAATCCTGGTAATTATAGACCAGTGAGCCTTACTTTGGTTGTAGGTAAAGTGTTGGAAAGGGTTATAACAGACAAGATTTATAATCATCTAGAAAGGAATAAATTGATTAGGGATAGTCAACACAGTTTTGTAAAGGGTAGGTTATGCCTCACAAGGTAAAAACAATGACTGCAGATGCTGAAAATCAAATACTGGATTAGTGGTGCTGGAAGAGCACAGCAGTTCAGGCAGCATCCAACGAGCATGCCTCACAAACCTTTTGGAATTCCTTGGGAAGGTGACCAAACAGGTGGATGAGGGCAAAGCGGTGGATATGGTGTATATGGATTTTAGTAAAGTGTTTGAGAAGGTTCCCCATGGTAGGCTATTGCAGAAAATATGGAGGTACGGGATTGAGGGTGATTTAGCGGTTTGGATCAGAAATTGGCTAGCTGAAAGAAGACAAAGGGTAGTGGTTGATGGGAAATGTTCATTCTGGAGTTCAGTTACTAGTAGTGTACTGCAAGGAACTGTTTTGGGCCACTGCTGTTTGTCATTTTTAGAAATTACCTCGACGAGGGCAAAGAAGAATGGGTTAGTAAATTTGCAGATGACACTAAAGTCGGTGGAGTTGTGGACAGTGTCAAAGGATGTTGCAGGTTACAGAAGGGCACAGATAAGCTGCAGAGCTGGGCTGGTTCCACAGGTTGGTGCAACATCAAGGGCCTGTACTGTGCTGTAATGTTCTATACCCTTGAAATTGCCATACTTAAGCTGAAGAAACCAACCTTCAACCAAAATTTCTCACCGACAAACAGAACACGTATACATTGTTGCCCAGAGCATTCTTCAAGGAGGTCATGCACTAATCTTGGCTGATTACACACTCCAAAACCGCCTGCTCCCTAGTTTGCTCTAGAACATGATGCTCTAAGAAATTATATTGAACACACTATGAACTCACCTTACAGGCTGGCTTTGCTAAAGAACTTTATCCAATTGATCTTAGTACAATGTCTCTCAGTTATTGTCGTATTTTCTTATAAGTCCCCTTTATTATGCATTACTACCTTACAGGAGTTTATATAAAACCAACTTAACTAATGTTTCAAAAACAGAATAATACTGAGCATCTTGTACTTACAATGAACATACAAGAGTATTTCCATGATCCAGCCTTAGATCTCTGTCATATTCAATGGTGTCTACTCGTCCCTTAGGTTCATTTCCCAGCCGATCATTTCTCAAATCAAGGGTAATCTTCATTCTCTGTGAACCACTACCAAATCCCTGAAACCCTTCAGCATTTCTACCAGAAATCAATGGGACCACGTTACTTTTTATTCCTTCATTGCTGTGGGCAGAAGTGGTCCTGCACTTTTCAGCAAATCCCTTTTCCATAACTTCTTGTCCAACATCTAGAGCATCACTTTGTGCATCTACAAGGAAGGCTCCATCCTGAGCTGTATCTCTGTGATTAACTCGGATTATTTTGTCATTTACCAAACTGGCCAGAAAACTTCTTCCCTGAAGGAAGGAGAAAAGAAATCCATGTATTAGAGCAATTAAAGTCAATTAACTATCCACTGCTGGATATCCAGTAAATAAGGAACTGAACTCATATGGAATGTTGAACAGGCAGACAGGGCTAAAAATGGAAACATTTAGAAAATAGTTAACAGAATCTAGTTTTGTAGTAAATACGAATACTTGATTTCCTCCAACTTGTGTCACTCAACCATATCCACACAGTTCTTGTTAATAAAGTTAAAGTCTGCTCTGAAAGTCAATTTTTAAAAATTTATTCTTAGCACTGTTCAAAGTTCCTGTCAACCTCAGCGATATTACAGCTTCCATTCCATTTCCAAGATTCCTACCATAAATAAAGACAATTTCAAGGCTGATCACTTCGGAGAATATTTGGCGATTTTAATTTGCCATTTTCCCTGTAAGCAGTCTTTATATTGTAAACATCAGTAGTTGGATCAGTGTCTATACTATCTGGCCATCAGTTTGCTGTGCACCTTATATCCAGATTCATTATTATTTGCGAATAGTTGCTTATTTTTAAAATTTTTCTGTCTTTTGGCTCCTCCTCTAATCAACTAAATCCTCTCTATCTTGAATACTTATACTCATGAAATTGGACCTTGTCCAATTCAGATAAAGTCCATTCCATTTATATAGTTTCCCCAATCCTATAAAATCTGTCCCAATGTCAAGAATTAAGGAACCTTCATTTCTATTGTGATTTAAGATGCGCGAGTTATATATTTAAAAAATTTTTTAAGCATTTGGATCTTGAACCAGTGACATGTGGGCTCAGTTTGCGTATCTGAATGGGGTGAATGATTAACTTGCAAATTATTCTGTCACCATGTGATTTTTTTTTAAAAGATTCCCTACAGTGTGGAAACAGGCCCTTCAGCCCAACAAGTCCACACCAACCCTCCAAAGAGTAACCCACCCAGACCCATTTCCCTGCATTCACCCATAACTAATGCACCTAACACTACGGGCAATTTAGCATGGCCAATTCACCTAACCTGGACAACTTTGGACTGTGGGAGGAAACCCATGCAGACACAGGGGCAACGTGCAAACTCCACACAGACAGTTGCCAGAAGTGGGAATTTATTTACATCAGTTGGAGAAAGTGTTCCTGAAGAGTACTGGGGCTTTTTTACTTTGGGAACTTTATGAACAAACAGCATAAACAGAAATGCATTAGGTTTCAGACAGAAAGATCCAGTATGTTTTTCTGAATATTTGGCTTGGGGGAAAAGAGGAATAGCTTGTTCCATTTTCTTTCTTTGAAAGAGAAAAAGGTTTTTAATTTCAGTATGGGAGGTTTGCAGAAGCCCTGGTTGAAGCCAGATGTGTAAAACAGTTGCTCCTAAAGAAGGGAGCTAGTTTCTAATGGTTAAGAAATAGATTACTTCAGCCTAACACATTTAGTTTTAAAATTCTAGACCGCCAAGTCCAATACACTGAAGGGTTATTTGAAGCTGAGAAAGCCTATAGTTAACTGTAGTAAGAGGTCTGCAGAATTTTAATGGATGGAATTGAAGCCACAGTTAAATTTGTCTCCATAGATGTGACAGAGAAAGGAATTATTTCTGGTGAGTACAGTAGAAGAGTACTGTTAGGATTAGTGGAATCATCTTATCATGTTTCAAAGTATTTTGAGTTATTAGATTAGATTACTTACAGTGTGGAAACAGGCCCTTCGGCCCAACAAGTCCACACCGCCCCGCCGAAGCGCAACCCACCCATACCCCTACATTTACCCCTTACCTAACACTACGGGTAATTTAGCATGGCCAATTCACCTGACCTGCACATCTTTGGACTGTGGGAGGAAACCGGTGCACCCAGAGGAAACCCACGCAGACACGGGGAGAACGTGCAAACTCCACACAGACAGTCGCCTGAGGCGGGAATTGAACCCGGATCTCTGGCGCTGTGAGGCAGCAGTGCTAACCACTGTGCCACCGTGCCGCCCACTACATAGTTTTTTTTAAAAAAGATTAGATTAGATTCCCTACAGTGTGGAAACAGGCCCTTCAGCCCAACAAGTCCGCACCAACCCTTTAAAGAGTAACCCACCCAGACCCATTTCCCTCTGACTAATGCACCTAACACTACGGACAACTTAGCATGGCCAATTCACTTGACCTGCACATCTTTGAACTGAGGGAGGAAATCCACGCAGACACAGGGAGAACGTGCAAACTCCACGCAGACACAGTCACCCAAAGCTGAAATTGAACCTGGGACCCTGGCACTGTGATACCACTGAGTGCTAACCACTGAGCCACCACGCCGCCCGCAATTGTATAATTTTAATCTTTGTATAAACTTCTACTTTTTATTAAAACCAAACCTATAGCATCATATACTAGTGGTCCTGTGAAAGATCAACTAACTAATCTTGCCTATCATTAGTTGCCTTTGAGAAGGTGGTGACAAGCTGCCTTCTTGATCCACTAAACAGTTAAGAGGAGCACTCCAGGAGTTTTACCCAGTGACATGGAAGGATCAGCGATATATTACCAAGTCAGGAGAGTCAGCAGCTTGGAGGTGGTGGTGTTCCCATGTATACGCTATTCTTGTCTTTCTAGGTGGCAGTGGTCATGGGTTTGGATGTTATTTCTAAAGAGACTAGCCTGCGAGACAGTTGGAATTTTGACATGAGTCACAAGATGTCAATAAGGAGGATTTTGCAGGGTTGACAGGGGTATGTTTGTAATTATAATTTCCAGTGCCCAAGTTGGTGTTGGGTGGTCTATCTGGTTTCATGCCTTTTCTCCTTTCTTGCAGTTTATTCTATCAGCTTGTTCAGCCATTTCCAAACGCAGTTAAGAATCAACCACATTACGGTGGGTCTGGACTCACACGCAAGCTAGACTCAGTAAGAGTAACACTTTCCTTCATGAAAGGACAAAAGTGAACCAGACTGATTTTTTTCCTGACAATCAAGAATGATTTCAAGGTCGTTAGGTTTTTAATTCAAAGTATTTATTTGTTTCAAATTCCACCATCTGCTGTGGTGGGATTTGAACCTGGGTACGCCAAAACATAAACTGGGTCTCAAGATTTCTGATAAAGCAACAATACCACAAGGCCACCACCACACCAAACCAGGTTTCAGTCTGGGATTTGATTTGTCCACTAATAACATCACTGCTATCTTATTATTGAATAAGAAGATTGCATAATCGTTAACCTGCTTAAATCTACCCTCTTCATGGTACCAGGAATAACTTAGCAAACTATTCCCCAGGCCTTGATCATTAATCTTGAATCTACCTCTACGAACTCATACGACCTTCACTGACCTCTACTTACACACGAACCATGAATTTTGTTATAGTTAACTTTGTTTTCAGTGCAGAAGTGACATCCAGTGGTCAAACATCAAAACATCAGTACTACTCTGCATGTTCTTTTATAGGTAAAAGAACTTGTTGGAGTACAGAATATGACTTGGTCTTAAATTTGATGATCACAAATTTGCTACAATTTGTCTGAGCTAACTTAAAGTAGGGCCCGGTTAGCAAATTACAAACAGTAGTGTAGCACAAATTTGTAAACTTCACTTTCTATTTAAAATTTGACTACTATTCTCTTTTTACCCCCATTCCCTAACTAGCTGTCTTCAACAGTTAACGTTGCATCAACTGTCCTTAAAACCATAAAATTAGGTTTTGCTAATTGCAGCAAGGGGTAAGGATTTCTTCTCAAACAAATGCGTTGATTAAACCAAGGTCTATTTACAGAGTTATGATAGAACAAGATCCTAAATGCATTCTTATAGGTGGTAAAATAGGCAACCAAGTGCTAGTTCTGCCATCCTTCAAGAGATCAAAGCTGATTTGTATCCTAATTCCATTAAGCACCTCCCCAAATCTAACAAACTCAGATTTAGAATTGTGAATTGATCTAGCAAAGACTACTTTTTGTTGGAGAGAGTTCCACACTTATACCAACTTCAGGAACTTCTTTCCTGAAAGGCAAACCTCTGGCTTTAAAGGACACATTCCCTGGAGGGTGTAAAAGGTTTATGCAAAAAGCAACTGATCACTTCTGTTCCCTTTCTCACTTTACACTCTAGTTCTAAGTTGCACTAAGAACATAACAATAACTAGGAGCAAGAGTAATTCAGCTCAAACCTGCTCCACCATTGAACACCATCTCATCTTGATCTCAACTCCATTTTCCTGTCAGCTTTAACTAATTAAAAATCTGACTACTTTCTCCTTAAACTTGCTCAGTGCCCCAGGATCTACTGCACTCTGTGGTAGGGAATTCTACAGATTCACAATCATTTGAGAGAAATGATTTCTCCCCATCGCTTTTAAATCTGCTACCCCTTATCCTAAAACTATGCCCTCTCTCATTCCAGATTGCGCAAATAGGAAACATCCTTTCTACATTGACTTTGTCAATCCCCATTAGCATCTTGTGTACCTCAATTAGATTTCCTCTTATTCTTCCAAACTCTAAGTGACATTTAATATTTATCAGAACAGGTGAAATTGCTGTAAATAAAGCAAGCAAGCAAAGACAGGCTAGCAATGCTAAGGACAGAAAACAGACATTGGTCAGGATAGCTGACAGACTATTTGAGTGGAAGGATTCTCTTGAAGGAAGGCAAGTGGATTTGTATGCAACTTTACAATGAACTTTGACGAACTTTCTTCCTTGAAGACATTCCTTAAAACTTCTTTGACCAGCTTTTTGGTCATCTGACTTCTTTCCTTATATGACTTATTTGTTTTACTATGCTCCTGTGAAATACCTTGCTAAGTTTTATTACATTAAAGGCAGTACACAAGTTGTTGCTGTAAGTTCACTCAAATTATTAGAAATCAACTTAAATTAGTTATTTATAAATTTGCATTTCTGTGCAAAACTGAAAGAATTGGGTGACATTTAATGGAACTACTAGAACAAAGAGCAAAAGAAACAACTCTTCTGTTTGGACCCTTCAGATCAAATCACTTGAACCATACAGGTCTTATCTTCTGATGCTGTAATCTTCATGAATAAAACAAAAACATTTTACAAACTTTGCACATCATGAAGCAAGTCATTGCATGGGCACCATCAAGACGATCAATATGTTGTGCATTACCTGGTCAAATGGAGTTACATCTTGATTATGTGGAATCCGCAGACCCCAGAGTCTGAATCTGCTGGCCAATCCAGGATACTGCATATCTTCCAGAAGTTCGACAATACATGACTTTTTTAGAGTTTCAGAATTTCCATAATCGACATAAGTCATCAGACACTGGGAAATAAAAAGATAAATTTGGTGTTTTTTATGCACAAATACCTAAAGCAGTTTCACCAATGATTTTTTTTCTTAAAAACCAAAAAAAAGTTTGCTTGGTTTACTCAGTACTGTGCAATAACACACAATAGCATTAGAGAAATGCTACTAACAATGCTTCCATCACAGGCTATGGATTCAATGGGAAGACCATCTAACAAATACTTGCATCCTCTTTAAAACCAGGAGCACATAAGGTGCTGACAAAACTCTTGCAGAATCAACTACAATAATCTGGGCATTGTGCCTAGATGACTGAAAAACAATTTACTGCATCAGATTCTGTTTTCTCACTTCTCACATTGTCAACTATCTGGGAGAGGACAAAGAAATTGCTTCAAATACACTCAAGCTCTGCTTGGAACACAGACAGCCTCAACTTATCCCACCCCTCTCATCCACTCCAACGCACAATCCTCCATTCCAACCCCAACCTCACAAAATAAACTAGTGGACACATCAACCTCTACATCACCGAAGCCAAGCGCCAACCCAGGGACACCTCCTGTCACCAAACCAACATTTCCCCGACCATCACCTCAGAGGATCTCCCATCCAGCTCCAACCTCAGTTCTGGAAATCCACACCGCCACTTCTTACCCAAAAATCCACAAACCTGACTGCCCTGGTCAACACATAGTCTCTGCCTGCTCCTACCTGACCAACACATCCCTGCATACCTTGACACCATCCTGTCCCCTTTGGTCCAGCAACTCCTGATATAGATTTGGGATACCACACATACCCTACACCGCCTGCATGACTTTGGTTTCTTCTTCCCTCAATGCAGCATCTTCACTGTGGACATCCAGTCCCTGTACATGTCCACCCACCAGAATGAAGGCCTCCAAGCCCTCAGCTTCTCCCTCCCCACTGACCCAACTAGACCCCAACCACCAACATTGGTTCAATTGGCAGAACTGGTCCTCAATCTCAACAACTTATTCTTCAAAACATCCCACTTCCTTCAGACCAAAAGGGGTAGCTATGGGCACCTGCATTGGCTCCAGTTATGCCTGGCCCTTCACTGGATACATGGAACAGTCCATTTTCCAAAGTTACACCTGCACCATTCTCCACATTTCCTCTGCTATGCACCATCTCATGCTCCCACATGAAGGGTGAACAGTTCATCAACTTCACAAACACCTTCCACCCTGACCTTAAGTTCACCTAGACCATCTCTGACACCTCCTTCTCCTTCCTCGACCAGGGTAGTCTCTATCTCCAGTGGCAGACTCAACATATTTCAAACCCAACTCCTACAGCTACCTTGACTACACCTCTTCCCACACCCCCCCCCCCCCTTCCTGTAAAAATGCTATTCCTTATTCCCAATTCCTCCATTATATCTGTTCCCAGGAGGAGCAATTCCACTCCAGGACATCCCAAATGGCCTAATTCAAAGGCCGCAATTACCCCACTCACGTGATCAACAATGTCCCAGCATATCTCCTCCACTTCCCATACCTCTGCCCTCGGACGCCACCCCTCTAACCGCAATAAGGATTGAATAACCCTTGGTCCTCACCTTCCACACCATTAATCTTCGTATACAGCACATTATCCTCTGCCATTTCCACCACCAATGATCACACCGCACCAAAGATACCATTCCGCAGAGACTATTCCTCCACCCACAGCTCCCCCTCACTTCCGTCTAAGGTCTCAAAGGATCCTTCCACATCAGGCAGAGACTTTCTTGCACATCCTCCCACTTCATCTACGATGTTCACTGCTCTCAAGGTGGTCTCCTCTATATCAGCAAAAAGGACGCCAACTCGCTAAGGGTTTTAGGACACACGCATCAACCAACCAACCCACCGACCTTCAACTCCCCCTCCCACTCCCACTCCCCAAAGGACAAGCCCTCCTCCACTGCCTAATAAAAGCCACCTGGCAACTGAAGGAACAACGCCTCGCCTCATCCTCCACCTTGGAACCCTTCAACCACACATCGGCTTCACTAGTTTCCTCATCTTCTCTCCTCCCAACTCTTTCCAGATCTAACTCAGCACCGCCCTCTTGACCTGCCCATCTCCTTCCCACCTATCCAACCTCCAACTGCATTGACCTATCGCCTTCCCAGCTATCTTCCCCTAATTATCTCTCAGCTCCCTTTCCCTTCTGTATTCCTGATGAAGGGCTTGTGCTCAAAATGTCAACTCTCCTGCTCGTCGGATGCTGCCTGACCTCATCCGCTTTTCTAGTGAGACACTTTTTGGCTCCAACTCTTCAGCATCTGCAGTTTTCACTTTCTCCAAGCACTTTAATGAAAATTCTTGTTGTAGCAAAACCCTTCAAAGCAACTACAGCCCTACTCAAGTAAGGGGACCAAAATTATATGCAATACTCCAGCAATGATCTCACCCCCAATACCTTGTACAGTTGCAGCAACACTTGCCTAGTTTTATAATAGTCCAGGTTTGGAATACACTGTCTATAAGTATAGTTGAGGCAGGTTCAAGTGAGACACTCAAGAGGGCATTGGATTAAACAACATGCAGGGTTACAGGGAAAAGCTAACAGTTTGACTGAGTCAAAATTGTCAGACATCCAACATAAACACAACAGAGAAAGTGTCATCCTTCAGCACCATCACGATTCTGTGATGTCAAAAATGCATCCTCTGGATCATGTGAAACAACCACCACATTCAAAATCAAATGTCGACCTGCTGGAACAGACACCTACTTTGAAGAATACAAGTTTAGATTAGATTCCCTACAGTGTGGAAACAGGCCCTTCGGCCCAACAAGTCCACACCGACCCTCCGAAGAGTAACCCATGACCCATTCCCTACTAACACAACTATCATTATGGGCAATTTAGCACAACCAATTTATCTGACCTGCACATCTTTGGATTGTGGGAGGAAACCGGAGCACCCAGAGGAAACCCATGCAGACACGGGGAGAATGTGCAAACTTCACACAGGCAGTCGCCCGAGGCTGGATTCAAACCCGGGTCCCTGGCGCTGCAAGACAGCAGTGCTAACCACTGAGTCACCGTGCTGCCCGTTGTGCTCAAGCAACCCACAGGCTCAAAATTGGACACTCTAAAATGGACCCACAGCCAGAAAAATTGGACCTAATATAAAATTGGCCAAATTAAATTCAATAGCAGCCAACAGCAACAGAAAACAGTGAAAACTAAGGTCAAAGAGGTTACAAAGGTGCAGGGGAACCAGTTACAACCAGTTCACGAGTTGGGTATTAGAGAAGTATCAAACAGACGTTTTGACACTTTGACTTCTACCAAGTGCCTGAGAAGGTGTACTTTACACATCCCCGGCATGGCAACAAAGAGTGTTGGCATGACCGCATTGGATGCTTTGAACTGTGCCCATGTCTGCATTGGCCAATGGTCACAGAATATTCTGGAAACTCAGGGGCAAGCAGGGATAAAAATACACACCTCAAAGCTACCCTCTCAGTGAAGACTCGCAGCAAGACTCATGGCAGAAGAATGTGCAGCAACCCAAGACCACCCAGAAGATCCAGAGTGACCTGCAAGACCCACCTTCATGGAAGACAGCCAGTCCTACATCAGAGAGGAAGGAGGTTCCAACTGCCCAATTTGATTACATGGATTGTTTTGGGCAATATATTTTCTCAGATAGATAGAGCTAGTCAGAGAGAGTAGTACTGTGGAAATTTGGGGAACGCTCAGTGTTTTTAATAAAGAAAATTTTGTTAATAAAATCAGGTTGAACCATTACCAAATTTTGTGTCCCTTTGTCCACCTCAGCAACAGCATTGGGTAAAGTGTTTTTAATACAGAAACTTGTCAGATCGCCCAAAGCACAAACACAATACATCCAAGTATAGTCAGTTCTGATATAACAACAGTTTCGTTCTTGCGTGATCTCGCGTTATTAGAAAATTGCACAGTAGCTGCACCATTTAAACTATTGGGGCCAGAATTGCATTATAGCCAATACAGGTAAGGAAAGTTCACATTCAACAAACAAACAATGGTCTAAATTCTTCAATTACGTTAAAGCCAATTTGCGTTGAAGAAACATGCGTTATAGCAGAACTGACTGTATGCAATACCTTTTCATTGGTTATCATCTTTTTCAGCTTGCACCTATACCAACATTGGTCTTCAGAATATAATCCACCATAAATCTGCAAGAATAAAAACATTTCCATTTTGTTCCCTGTAAAAGAGCTATTACATGATACAAATGTGTACAATAGTCAAGAACTTACTGAACAATAAGTTTACAAACAACAGTCAAATTAATAGGCTGAATAGATATTTTAAAACAGGACATAAACTAAGTTTCAGATCTCATCAAAACCTCATAATGCAAGGTGTAAACTAGATAAATATTCAGTGAACACCTAACCTGGGAGAACATTAATCACTGCTATATCACTGGAGAAGCAGGGCACAAGCAAAAGATCTTTAGTATCCACATCGCACTTGCTTGGCTATCAGATACCTCCTTACAGAGCTGATTTGAACATTCCAATGCACTGTTAGGAAATCTGGATTAGATATATCAAGAACCTGCTACTGGTGATCGGAATGTGTTTTTAAAAGGATCGCAAAGCACATCTATAAATCTAAATGCAAACAGCAAACTGTTTAGGATGTCATAGGATGAGGACAGGAGAGAGATGGTCCCTCCAGAGTGCTGAAAGGGGAAAATAGGGGAAGATGTATTTGCTGACAGAACTGCATATAGAGCTGGCAGAAAATGATCTGTTGAATATGGAGGCTAATGGGGTAAGAAGTCAGACCAAAGGGACTAACAGATGTTCTAGGAAGAAAGATGGCATGTGAGATAGTGCATGAAATGGATTGGACACAACAGAGAGAGTCCTGTCAACCATGCTATGAGAGAATCATCAGCAGAGCAAAAGGAAGATGTATCAAGGAGGGCTTATGTGCAAGGTGATGTCAACAGAACAGATGCTGGAAAAATGGAATGGAGTTCTTACAGGAGTTAGGATACAAGGTGGTACAGTTGAGGTAGCTTTGAGAGTCTGTATTAACTATTAGTTGCTAGACTATCTCCAGCAATACAAAGAGGAATCAAGTGAAGAGTCAGAGATAGACCAGATTAAATTGAGAGGAGGGTAGAAATTGGAAATAAAATCATTGAGGTTTTCCAGTTCACAACCACAGCAGAAGGCAGCATTGATGCAGTCATTAATGTATCAGAAAAGCAAATGAGAGAGAAAACCAGAGGAGGACTCAAATTATACAAATTCTGCACCTCCAAAAATACAGAGCTAATAACTCATTGACAACCCCAACACAGCATAGCCTGGGGTTAAGATAGAATCTGAATGGGTAACCATATTTATCACCCACTGTCCCTAGACACTACAAGGGAAACTAGAACTTAACTAGAAGTCATGCTGCTTCCAGGTGAGTAGATAACTATTCCCAAATCAGACACCAAGGGTGTGGTGCTGGAAAAGCACAACAGGTCAGGCAGCATCCGAAGAGCAGGAAAAAACTATTTTTCAGGAAAAAGCCCTTCACCAGGAAGGGCTGTCTCCAGGTGGGTCCTTCAGCTGTGGGCTGTTTTCTAACAACTCATGTTTTTCAAACATCATGAAGCTAATGACAGCTTCCAAATACTGTCCACTTTCCACTGACCTCAGTGTATTGCCCAAGCTCTGTGGAGTACATCAGTTTGAGAATGAGTGCTAACATACTTCATTGGAATAAAAAAAACTTCAGCTTTGTCTACACATTGGTGGACATCTTAAAATTTTTGAGAAGCCCTAGGTGAAAGCACTTGTTGATATCAACCACAATGTGAATGTAACCAGTTTTGGTCCAAAGTTCCATTTTAAGGAAGCGTTCAGAAAAGATTTACCAAGATGGAGGGTTGGAGTTATAAAAATAGGCTGGGCAGACTGGGACTTTTTCTGTTGGGTTGAAGAGTGACTTTACAGAGGTTTAATAAAATCACAAGGAATAGAGAAGGTGAATAGCAAGGTGGGGGTAGTTAAAAACTAGGGGGCACATTAAGATGAGAGGAGAAAGTTTTGCAAAGAACACAAGAGGCAATATGTTTACTCGGAGTGGTTCATGTGTGGAATAAACTGCCAGAAGTAGTGGTGTATGGAGGTATAGTTAAAAATGTTTAAAAGACATTCGGGTAAGTATATGATTAGGAAAGATCTGTAGGGATATACGCCAAATACATGAAAGTGGGACTAGCTTAGTTTGAGAACAGGAGTAGTTGGACTGAAGGGTCTATTTCTAAGCAAATGCTTTTGTTTGTATTTTGTTCAGCTTCACAGCACAGGTAATGAACTTTCAGAGATTTACATTTTTCAAAATGTAGGTCTCTCTCTCTCTCTCATTTGACATCCTTACGTTTACAGTCCTGCACAGTCAACCCACACATACATATGACATTTATCCATAATAAATGGCATCCCGCTATGAAGTGCAAATCTGCGGGGGACTTATTTTTCTCGTTTAAGGTCTTATCACCTGTACAAACCTTTGTATAGTCCACTGACTTGCAAATAGTTTCCATGACAATTGCATTCAGATCACTAATAAATTTAAATGAATAGCTAGGGCTTAAACACAAACTCAGAATCCAGTTTGCATACAGGACAAAAGGCAATTAATAGCAATTATGTGCCTAGACCAATCATTGTAGCCCTAAATCTGGAAACCTTGGCTATTTTTATACCAAAGTGAAAGTGAGTTGCTGCCATATGAAGAAAATTCCAAAGCAATCCTTTGCTTATTTATAGAATTATGCCGTAAGGAAAGCACAAAATGAAGTGGAGGGGATAGGGGTGCAAATTATCTTAAATAGCTGCTTCATCAATTTATCTCAATTTGTAAAATACCTTTCCAGGAGCAGGATCTCCAAATACCTTGGCAGCAAATGGGCAGATTTCTGTCAAAGCAGTAGATATCTTTAGAAGATCTTCAATTAATTCAATTGGCTAGAAACGAAATAAATACAAGATGTTAATTTAACAATATTTCAGCAGTTTAGAATTCAGGTGTAAGTGTCATGTAATGCACTTGATTCCAATAAAGAGATCAACCTACTGCGCTCAAGAGAGTGAAAACTACATCACACAATCTAGCCACCATGTAATATCTAGTATACCTAAAATAAGTTCTAAGCATACAATGTAGAAAATTCTTGAGGGGACCTGGACTGAAGGACATAGGGGTCAATGTTAACGCCTTCATGACAGGCAAACAAAAGAGGCTGATTTGTTTTTAAAACTGCAAAATGCAGTCCGAACTGATTGCAGTCATAGTGTTATACTGTGCAAAGTTTACTGATAAGCCGGTGTATATCTTTCTGCAGTAATGGGACACTTCATTACAATATGTAAATCAGGCACCCATCATGTAAATTGAGAGTTTGATTTAATTATTGCAAATCTTAAGGCTTGGGACATTCAGCAACTTAAGTAAAACTAAAATGGTTGCCGAAGGTCCATTCTTTTTATAGCAGCACTCAAGAACAAGTGATGAGCAAGAAATCTGCCAGCCATGACCTCTCCTCACAAACCACAATCTGATACGTGAATCAACTTGTTCCCAGGGATGCTGCTCTCCCTGGTGCACCCGTTGATGTACGTGATTGACTGTCTCCCCCCTTCAACCCATAATTTCATCCTCCCTTCCAATAACCCCTCCAATCCCAGATCCCCTCCCTCCCAATTTGATTTGTGCCCACATCCTCCACCCTCTGACCCTCAAATCTTTTCTGATTGCGCGATCTGCTCTCAGCAGTTCCTAGCTGCAGCCTACTGTGGCCTTTTCTGCTCTCAGTTAAGAGTGACCACGACACTATTCTAGGAACAAGGATTTCTCCCTGGTATCCTGACCAACATTTACCCCTAACCAATGACACAGACAACTGCATCGTCACCATTCAGGTTGGTCAGACCTTACAACTTCAACGGTACAACTAATATCCAAATTTTAAAAAAAATATTTTATAAATTGCTTTAACTGTTTTGGGGCAGCCTGAAGGTGGTAGAGAAAGGCAAGTTCTCTTTCTTTTCATGAGCAAAACAAAAGCTCACTTTATAAAATACATTTACTTGAACTACACTATGGATGAGGGCACTTTTGGCATCAGCAAAGAGACACAATATTAAAGAAGGAAATGAAGTGAGTAGCAGTATTAAAGACAATACAGCTTCATTGAAGCATAATTTAAATATAAAACTGATCCAAACAGAATCTCTACGGATTAAATTGAAGATTAGCATGGAACTAATCCATCATTGAAAATGGTTCCTTGCTAATCCCTAGCTGAACAGTGCAAAGAAAATTAAAGATAAAATGTGAAGTATAATTAGACTAACATATTTTAACAACAATTGTATCTGCACAAGACTTAATTATACAAAATAGGATGAGATAGAGAAAGTCTTTTGGTGATAAATAAGAAGCATATTTTGTGGTGTTCAAAAATGTTCCAGTTAGTTAAACTATTGCTACTCCAATAAGAAAGGAAGCACAACATGACCCTGACTCTGGTAATAGAATAATTATATACCCCCAACATGAGAACATTTAGGAAAACAAGCAGAGAAATAATTTGGCTCCTTGGCATATTTTAAGCAGTAAAGCTCCAAGAGAATGCATTCAACTAGATGAAAAGATTATCCAAACAATAAGAGTAAACTTCATTTTCTATTGTTGAGCAAAAGTTAAACTACCAAGAAATGGAAGGATACAAATATTGCACATTCTCGTGAGAAAAAAGCACAGTCAAATCTTTGGATCCACAGCTGCAGATGGAATACTACCAAGGATTGAGCAACATTTAAAGAAAAGTTTAGAATTAATTTGGGCATGAAACTACAATGCTGTTGGAGGAGGATAGGATGGATTGTCCACTTGGGGGCTTTAGATTGAGATATCAAATGCTTCAGCCTTTTCATTCGCATTGATGTGCTAAGGCCTCCTATTACTGACGGTGGGTATATTTATGGAACTAGCTCCACCAGCAAGTTGCTCAGTTGTCCACAAGTTAATGTCTTGATTGGGCAGGACTGTAGAGCTTTGATTTGATCCATCAGTTGTGAGATGACCTACATGTCTCTCACATGGTATCTATACTGACTGGCACTCAATTAGACTGGTGTTGTGGCTTCACCAGATTGACACCTCTTTTTAAAAGTTGTCTTGTGCTGCTTCAGCCACACCCTCCTGGCTTGGTGGTAATCATAGATTGGGGCATATGCCAGGCCATGAGGCCAGATCATGGTCAAATACGGTTCTGATGATGGCCACAGCATCTTGTGGGTGCCCAGGTTTGCGTTGCTAAAATCTATCCATTCAGCATAGCAGTAGCACCACATGACACAGTGTGGTAACCTCACTGTGAAGCAGGAACTTCTCCACAAGGACTTCTGCAGTGGTCACTCCTATCAATTTGGTCACAGACATGTGACAAGTAGATTAGTGAGCACAAGGTCAAGTGCAGTTTTTCCTCTTGCTGGTTCTCAACACTTACACAGGCTGTCTAAAGGCCTGTCCTTTAGAACTCAGCTAGCACATTCTTCCTGATGATACACCCAGTGTACATTTATTCCCTTTGTCACTCAGTTCATCTTTCAGAAGAGAAATGATTTATCAGGTGAGGGCAGAGATTAAGGGTGAGGGCAGGGCTGGCAGAAGATGGTGATCAGCATTACCACTGACTTACCATCTCTGATGCCATGAAATGCCATAGAGTCAATGTTGAGAACTCCCATGACAATTCCCTCCCAAGTGTACACCAATGTTGTGCCACAAAATAGACAAATGACTCAGATGAGAAAAGCAAAAGTAGGTGAGAAACTGAGGATGACACAAAGGGTCTGCAAAAGGACACAGACACATTAAGCACAAGGTCAAAACTTGGTATATGGAATATTATGTAGAAAAACGTGAGGTGATGCACTTTGGCAGGAAGAATAGAGGACATCAATATTATTTAAATGGAGAAAGACTGCAGAAAACTACATAATTGAAGAATTTAGAAGTGCAAAAAAAAGCCTGCATCCAAGTTCAGCAGGTAATAGGGAAGGCAATGTTGACCTTTATTGCAAAAGAATGGATTGTCCAAGTAGGGAGCTTTACATGATAGTCAGACCACAGCTGGAATACTGTGAAGAGCTTTACATAGTTTCACTATGCTGATCCCAGGTTTGGAGAGATCATCTTAATGAGCAGACGTTGTGTAGGCTGAGCCTGCTTTCACTGGAATTTAGAACAACGAGGAGTGACTTTCTTGAAACAAAGATGATTCTTAAGGGTATTGACAGGGTAGATGTAGAAAGATTGTTTCCCCTTTTAGGAGAGTCTAGGTCCAGAGGGTATAATCTCAGAATAAGGGGTCATACATTTAAGACAGAGATAAGGAAAAGTTTCTTGGCTCAGAATGCCTTGAATCTGTAGAATTCTTCACTCCAAAGGGCTGCTAAGGCTGGATCGTTAAGTATGTTCAAGCCTGAAAAAAGACAGATATTTAATCATTAAAGGAATCATGGGTGGTAGGGAAAAGTCAGAAAAGTAAAGTTGAGGATTATCAGATTAAACATGATCTTTTTGAGTGGCAGGCTCAATGTCCAACTGGCCTATCAAAATCATATGTCTCATGATCACCTCTGGTGGGTCTGAGGCATTTCCTGCAAAGTATAATTCCAGAGGAATGACTAGCCTTTAAGTTAACTTTTAATCATAGATTTATTACTTGGATAAAAATTCCAACATCCGCTTTGGGAATTGAACACATGCCCCCACAGCATTAGCCCGAGTATCGGGATTACTAGTCTAATAACAATACCATAAAGCAATCACCTCCCTGTACCTAGATAAAGGGCTTCTTTTCCTAAAGACTAACCATTCATAAATGAAATAGTAAAACAAATAGATGGAATTTACTTCAACTCATCAGCCAAATAATAACATGGAAATGCAAATTTAAAGTACTACATCATGAGCTGAAGGCAAGTTTAGAGTATTTTTCATTTTGCACAGGATTAGCAAATTGTGGAATAATCTGACACAACCTATTAATGTAGAATCCATAAATTTGCTTTTTAAAAAACACATTCAGTTCAGGGAAAGTGGGCCATGATAAAAGTCATTGCGCAGTCATAGAGCAAGACGAGCAGATGCAGCTGGTGAACAGAAACATTGACAAACCTGTCTTTGTGATGAACATCGTATGGCATTTATTAAGTCCATCTTTTGAACTATGTACATACTTTGTAGTCTCCTAAAACTATACACTCTCACAAACTCCTCCAGGAATCTAGAATACAAAACTATTTTATTGTACATAAAAGGAAATTACATTTGTATTACCTGGCCCCAAAAGGTAATTGGGTCTTCAATGTGACTTCCCATTACATCTTCAACTTTTAATACTAGAAATTACAAATATTTAGCATTATCAAAAAGGGACATTTCAATATGCAAAACCTGAGCAGTTACTCACACTTTAAAATACATTACTTCAGTTAAAGAGTTTTGCTGTTCAGCCTTCATGCTTTGGTATTGCATAAAATAAGATCATTGTGAAATCTCTGCAAATTGAGTTCATTCAAATTATTTCAAAGACCAGGTGCTGTTATGGATTAGTAGTCCTCCCAGCACAGGTTCCCAAGTTTAAATTAAATATATCCAAATGGGATAAAGGCTTTTTCATTGCCGTATCAGGACCAGTACCTCAAATTCCTCTGGAGGTACAGTTCATTGATTTTAAAAACTACAGTCCTTAGTTACTGTCTATCTTACATTTTCCTTGCAGCACCCAAATATGATCAACAGTCAAACTGAGCAGAAAGGAGTGAGTGAGTGGGAGGGAGGTGATTTAACTGTTCAGGTTTAGGTCATCAGATCACAATTCTGACGGAGTGGAGAAATTTATGTGCTCAGGATGTTGTCCTGATTTTTCTCTTTACAATACCAGTTGATCTACTACCTTTTCAATCTTTTCCATTTTCACGTCAGTTCCCTCGACTTTATTTCTACCTTTCCAATTTCTCATTATTTCTAATGTGTGCCTTTCATCTTTTCACCGTCCTGCTGGATTTTATATTCTTTGTTTTACTATTTTTGACTGCTTCACTTATCAAGTTCTAGGGACGTACAGCACAGAAACAGATCCTTTGGTCCAACTCGTCCATGCCAACAAGGTATCCTAAATTAATCTAGACCCATTTGCCAGCACTTGGACCATATCCTTTTAAACCCTTCCTATTCATACACCCATCCAAATGTCTTTTAAACTGTACTAGCCTCCACCACATCCTCTGGCAGCTCATTCCATACACTCATTACCCTCTGCATGAAAAAGTTGCTCCTCGGGTCCCTTTTAAATTTTACCCCCTCACCCTAAAACTATGTCCTCTACTTCTGGATGTTCTTCTTAATTAGAATGGAATTGTTTAACTCATTAACCGCTTCTTTAATTAAAGTATCTTCCATTTATTCCCTACTAAGGGGCTTATTTTTTGGAATCAAAGCATTGCAACAGAACATTTACAGATCCAAAAGGAAACCATTTGGTGGATTGAGGCTGTTTTGTGCTTCTACAAAAGCAACTCAGCTGATGCCACACTCCCATCTTTTGCCCCAATTTTCCCTACATTTAGAACCAGAGCTTTCACAGCATGCAAAGTGGGCAATTGGCCTATCGCGTCCACACCAGTCAAACATACTTTTCTCTTCAGATAAAGTATCCAATCTCCATTTGAAAGCTATAATTGAATCGGACTTCACCACAGTTTCTAATGCATTGAGTTAATGATTTGGGATGCCAAACACTCATTGTCAAGAAGATTTTTCTTCATATTAGCTTAAATTCTTTTGCCAATCAACTTAAAATTGGTGTCCTTGGATTCAGAACCTTTCTACTAATAAGGAAACGTTTCTGAGGAGCTCTCTTGTGGCATAATGGTAGTGTCCCTAACCCGAACAAAGAGACCTGCATTCAAGTTCCAACTGCTCCAGATATATATACTGACATCTCTGAACAGGTCGATTAAAAAAACCAAGTTAAATAAAAAAAAAAGGAACTGTTTCTCCAGATCTATTCTGGCTGAACCCCTCATGATTTTGAGAGCCATTGTCAAATCTCTTCTCCTTGTAGAACTAAAAGTTGAGAATAGCCCCAGCTCCTGTCCAATTTACCTTTGTAACTGAAGTTCATCATCCCTCGAAGCATTCTCACTTATTTTTAAATACTCTTTCTAATACCTTTGTCCTTCCTCAAGTGCAGTGAACTGAAGAAGACAATACTCCTGTTGAGGCCAAACCATTGTTTGATAACTTCCATGTTATTGTACTCTATGCCTCATTTATAATAGGCAGGATCCCATCAGCTTTATTGACTAGTTTCTGAAGCTTCCCCATTGTGTCAATGATTTTTGCACGCATACCCAAAATCACTTTGATCTTGCAAAGATTTTTGTAACTGAATCCTTAATATTTTATTCCCATTCCTTATTCTAAAGGAAAATGTACCACTTCACATTTTCTGCATTAAATTTCATCTGCCATGTGTCCATTTCACCAGTTTATGTCCTTTTCAAGTCTATCTCACTCAATTCACCGTAATTACAAGTTTTGCATCAACAATAAATTTGGAAATTATAGCCCCAGACACCTAAGTCTCAGTCTTTAATACTGATCAAACTAATGGTCCAATACTACAATACATGTTTCTCCAATCTGAACAAGAACCATTCAGCACTATTCCTAGTTATTAGCTAACTTCAAATCCTTTCAGTCCTTTTTATTCAACCTGATATAGATATTGTTAAGAATGGAAAATTAACAAAGTGTCAAACGAATCTTTGTCTATTTGCTGCTGATTGATACACACATATATACAATTACATATTCTAAAGGAGGAAGTAGTTCATTTCCCTGTGGTTACCACAGAAATATTACACTAGCCTGAATTTTTTATTAAGACAATCAAGATCAACAACTATTACTATACCTGTCGTGTCTCAGAAGTGGAAGTTCGTGTAAATTTCATTATTTGAAATGCCCCTGCACACAAGGTCAATGCGAAAGAATTCACAGACAGGATGTACCAGAATTGCTGAAATAGTTTCACAACCGGAAAACTCACATTCTACATAGACACCAGGTGGCATAGTAGCTCAATGGTTAGCGCTGCTGCCTCACAGCACCAGGGACCCAGGTTCGATTCCAGCCTGGGGTGACCATTTGTGTGGAGTTTGCACATTCTCCTTGTGTCTGTGCGGGTCTCCTCCAGGTGCTCCGGTTTCCTCCCACAGTCCAAAGATGTACAGGTTAGGTGGATTGGCCATGCTAAATTCCCCAGTGTTAGATGCATTAGTCAGGGGTAAATGTAGGGGAATGGGTCTGGGTTACTGAGGGTCAGCGTGTACATATTGGGCCAAATGGCCTGTTGCCACACTGTAGGGAATCTAAAAAGACTTTCTACTTAACAATATCATTTTTCACTTAAAAGAAGGACTAAGTTAACTTCTTGTTCTGATGACCATATCTGCAGCAGAAAGTGAAGTCTGAAACTTACACCAAACATATGAAGCTAAAACATAAGATACTGAAGATGAATAAGAAGCTAGTTGACCATCCAAAAGAGAGAGAGAGAACAGTAAATCCAAGCAATTCCTTGCATCATTCTGGTTCAATAGTGATGACCAACAGCATTTTCATTGGTCCACAGTGGTACATGATCATGACTTGATGAAATGAATGCTTGCTCAGAAAACTGGAATTGAAGGACATGAAACAGTGTAACCATTAGGAGCTTAAAGCCAATGTGTTTAGTGAATGCAATCATCCTATAACAGGTTCCCTACCGGTAACTAATAGCAATCATTTTTTGTTTCTCCATCATACTATCAATGACTCCAAACAGCACATCAATGTCCCATTGTTTATTCTAAAAAGGAAAATAGTACCCAATTATCCTATCACAAAACATGTAAATAAATTAATTTTACCTATTCAATTAAATAGTTAGTGATGGCAACAAGCAAAATTAACGTAGATGAAAGAAAAGGTTGAAGTTATACACATTAGCATTACTACAATGCAGATAATTCAAGTAGACTCAGTTGTACAGCATGAAAACAGACCCCTCGATCCAACTCATCCATTCCAACCACATATCCTAAATTAATGTTGTCCCATTTGCCAGCATTTGGCCCATATACCTCTAAATTTTTTCCTTTTCATTACACATTCAGATACCTTTCAAATGTTGTTATTGCACTGACCTCCATCACCTCATCTGGCAGCTCAGTCCCGACATGCACCCACCCTGTGCATAAAAAAATTTGCGGCTCATGTCTTTTTTTAAATCGTTCCCCTCTCACCTTCGACCTCTGCCCTCCAGTTTAGGGCTCCCCTACCTTGAGAAAAAGACCTTGACCATTCACCCTATCCATGGTCCCCAGGATTTTATAAACCTCTAAAATCACCTCTCAGCCTCTAACACTCCAGGGAAAATAACTCCAGCTTATTTAATCTCTCCCTATAGCTCAAACCCTCCAACCCCAGTTATATCCTTGAAAGAGTGCAGAAAAGATTTAGAAGTTCAACAACATCTTTCTTATAACAGGGAGATTAAAAATTGAACACAGTATTCCAAAAGTGAGCTAACCAATGTCCTGTACAGCTTCAACATGATCTCCCAACTCTTTTACTCAATGCACCAATAAAGGCACTATCCCAACTTCACTATCCCAACTATCTGGGACTCCACCTTCAAGGAATTATGAACGCGCACCCCAAGGTCTCTTTCTTTAGCGACTCTCTCCAGGACCCGATCATTAAGTGTTCAGGTCCTGTTCCGATTTGTTTTAATAAATTAAACACCATCTGCCACTGCCCAGCCATTCCAATTAAATATCCCTTTGTGCTCTGAGGTAATCTTTTGAACTGTCCACTACACCAATTTTGGTGACATCGATAAACTTACTAATCATTACTGGAAGACAATGGACTTATCCTAGTGCTACTGAATTTTTCAATTCAGCCAGCTGTTTGTTGTCTGCATTTTTGTTACAGTTGCAAGTAGTTCTGAAGAAGAATCAGACCAGAATGGAAAAGAAGATGCATTTTTCTCTCCACAGATGCTCGCAGCCTTGTTGAGCTTCTCCAGCATTCTCTGTATTTGTTTGTGTGGAAATAATGCTAGTCCAGCATTCACAACCCAAGTACTCTAAACACCATCTTAAACTGTACTAAACATACCAGATTATAGTGCCACACTCCCATTAAAGAGAAATGACTAGTGGTGGTTTAACCTGAAGGTCACCGCATCTCAGACAAGGGGAGAGGTTAAGAAGCAGAGTCCTTTATGGCAACTTCAGCTATTATAGGAGAGGTCACTCTGAATCACAAACCAGCCCTCCAGGTAACTAAGCTAAATCAACCCCCTATACATTGGTCACTAAGCATCTCTATAAGCATGCATGGTTTCACAACTTTTTTTCGAGAATATAAAATTCTTCTCAGTGCACTACATGTTTTAGATTCTTCAAAATACGCAGTATTCAACAAAGTTGGCAATTGATATGCTCCCAGACATTCCCAAAGCCAGGCAAGAAAATATAGGGAATATTGGGCGGCACGGTGGCACAGTGGTTAGCACTGCTGCCTCACAGCGCCAGAGACCCGGGTTCAATTCCCACCTCAGGCGACTGTCTGTGTGGAGTTTGCACATTCTCCCCGTGTCTGCGTGGGTTTCCTCCGGGTGCTCCGGTTTCCTCCCACAGTCCAAAGATGTGCAGGTCAGGTGAATTGGCCAATCTAAATTGCCCGTAGTGTTAGGTAAGGGGTAAATGTAGGGGTATGGGTGGGTTGTGCTTCGGCGGGGCGGTGTGGACTTGTTGGGCCGAAGGGCCTGTTTCCACACTGTAAGTAATCTAATCTAAAGCCCAGCTCTTATTTTTTTTTCATCCCTCCAAAATTCCTCTGCTAAAGAATTTGATAACTAAATATAATTATGTAGAACATAGGAAACCTAGTAAATGTTTAAGTACCTATTCCTTCAGGAGGATTCACTTCCTTTCCATCATCCATCTTGAAAATTTGCTGAAACAAAGTGGAAAAGCATTATTGCATGTGTATGCATAAAAGGTACTTATTCTCTCAACCTTTGTGCACAATATAAACTTTCCCAAGTCAACCTGACCCTGACTGTTGAAGAATTGTGTCAATCCAACTCTGGATGTACAATAATCACAAAGTGCTCAAGAGCAGGTCAAGGCAACATAACTGGTCAAGGTCTCTTTGAGAGGAAAGCCTTTGCACTGCCTCACCTCAACCTTAGACCTAAAATCTTCGTACAAAAAACCATGAGCAAATACTGTCTCACTTCTATGCTAAAGGTGTGATATAACCATGAAACTGGGAACTTCTGTGATACAGTGGTAGCGTACTTATGTCTGGGCTTGTCTCAGAAGTGTGTGTCATAAGAATCTAAACAAGTTCATTAAAAGTAATTTTTTTATAAGCGTTTGATTTCAGTGCAGTCAAAATACTGTGGTCAGGGCTGAATCTCCGCAAAGCGATCAAAGTACATTTTTAAAAAAATGTCCTCAGGGAATGGCAACTCTGACCAGCACCCCCAAAACATTTACTTAACAGCTATGGCCAGAGATTTGTGTGTATTTATAAACATGGACGAAATCTTTCTTGTAGCCAAGAAAATCTGAAGGCAATGGTTTATGTTACACCAAAAAAGAACTACAAACATGTATTCTTTTTATTTTACCCATCTTTTTAAAAGAAGTTTACTGATGAAATAATTTGAACCAGCCGTGAAAACTCAACAAAAGCTGGTGTTTTGAGATAAAAGCTGCTCTCAAAAATCCACACTTTATATAATCCTTTTTGTCTTAGTTTAACTCAGAAATTAAATTTATGTCCTAACCAGATCAGTATCGTGAAAACTGAAAAAAAAATCAGAAACAAAAAAACAGATGGAGAGAAATCAAAGCTAACATTTTGGGTCGAGTGAATTCTGAAGAAGGGTGCAGCCTAATGGAAACATGTCTTTAAATCAAAAAAAAGGGGAGGAAATAGGTATTGTTACTTGCCACGTACGTACAAACATTTCATTCTATTTATTTTAGCTGTTCTCATGTTATTCTACATTATAGCAGGGAGACCAGAATTGAACAGTTTCCAAAAGTGGCCTAATCAATATCCTGTGCAGTGCAACATGATATCCCAACTCCTATATTCAATACATGCAAGTGTATCATACACCTTCTTCACTACCTTGTCGACCTGCAACTCCACCTTCAAGGAACTATGAACCTGAGCCCCAAGGTCTCTTTGTTTGGCAACTCTCCCCAGGACCTTACCATTAATTGTACAAGTCCTGCCCTGACTTGCTGTACCAAATTGCAACGCCGTACGTTTATCAAAATTAAACTCCAAAACTTGGTAGATAGCCTTCATTCACAACAATCAATTCTAATCTATAAATCAGCTCTTAGGAGCTGTTCAAAACCTTCCAGTTCAGTTTTGTTTCAGTTTCTTCAACCATCCAGCTTTCCTCAACTATCTGTGACAACATATCTTGGAAACCCATGAAAAGTCAGGAACTTATCACATTTCAGGTCACAAATACAAATTCGCATTTCTTACTAAGTACATACTGGAGTCTTATTCTGCACTCTGCCATTTTGGGGGCAGCAGTCAAAAAGACAAGGTTCATGCCTAATCCTGTTGTTCAAGGGCAACCAGTCAAATACCTGCAACAGGTGAGCACAGCCAACATAAGATACCTCTCACTTCAGGTCTACTGCAGAAATTCTGTCAGGAATCAGGTCTTTGAAACAACTGGCTCAGTGAGCAGTGATCAACGTCTCTCCTCGAGAAAAGCAACTGCTCTGTTAGATGCAAATCCAGCCTGCCTTCCTCCCCACTCAGCAGTACAAGTGTATTGAACAAATGTACTCAGCTGTACAACCAACCCATTGAGAAAGGCCCATAGCTGACTTCAGTTAAAGCATGAGCTCCTTACTTTACATATCTGACCGCTCCTCACGAATCAAAAACACATTGTTCTTACACTGTGAGGAAGGTAGCAATCACATCCAGAAGCCTGAGTATATCATGTGCATCTTCCTACATGCACCATGTCACCAGTATCTGCAGGGAGAATATATTGTGGAGCACGTGCCTTTACCGTAAATTGTTTTAAAACACCGACAATCAAGTCCTACTTAACCTTGAAAAACACATTTGGTTTTAATTCGAATTCTAAACGAAACCTGAGCATATCTTCACTCATTCCAGCCCGTATGCAGAAAAGTTCAAGCTACCATAACAATAAATTGAGAAGCCAGCGAAGAAAAGACTGCAGCCTGCACCGGTGCCTTACCGAGTGTCCAGCCTCTGACCCAGATCATAGCCCAATGCACCGAAAGAGGCTTGGACACTCCCCCAAAATGTGGAGGGAAGCAGCAAAAGGCTGTTCCAAGAGCTGGGGAAACACTTCCTGAGAGAGGCTGTGCAGTGCAAGTGGGTTCTGACAGCTCAGGTTCTCGTTTAGAACCGCCTGGGCACCCAAAAATTGAGGTTCACAATGTAACTTCAAATCAGATATTACAAAGGAAATTACAACAGAACTGTGCATAATTGGACAGACTTGTTCCCCCACAATGTTCTGTCCATCTGCCGAGCGTTATTATTAAAATTCTCATCAACAATGCGTTTGTGATGACTATTTTTGCTGATGCTATCAAAAAGATTCCAAGAACCATCAAAACATGGGGGTTTACCCCCAGTTGGCATTACTTATTAGCGGTTATTATTTTGTACAAATGAACACATTCTCCAGTGGCTGGATTCTCCCGGGAAGTCCTCTGTTCACGTTTTAATTCTTGTGCCTTCCACAAAGGCCTTTTATTCACCACGTGTTCACTGTGTTTCCACGAATAATAAATCGTATACAGTAACTGAAAAAAAAATCATTGTTCAATGTGAAACACAAGGTAATGAATTTGGCAGAAAGACCTCTAATGATCCATTGCAGTGTCAGAAAGTTACAAATGATTGGAAAATCCTAAAATAAACGAATCAGATGATGAAGAGCCCTGCTTTCCAGTAACTTTTTATTGGAATTTTGAGCACACATCATTTAGCAGTTATAGCCGCAATTAGATTGCCTGTAAATATTCTCATTAATGCAATGCCAGGTTAATAAGCTAAAAATATTCATTTTGGGCAAGCCTTTTTTTTCTTTCTTTTAAATACCCCCACCCTACCGCCTAACGGCAGCAGAGCTTATTTTCCCCTAGCACCCATGTTGTGTGTGCAGGTGTAGGACATAGTGGAGAACTAGTGCAGAAACTATTATTCATATTCCACTGCCCGGAAGAACAGAAGCACGTGAGTGGCCAGTGACAAGCAGTGCCCTTCTCATCATGCCTAGATGATCAAAAAAAGTGAAAGGGAGGACAGGGATTAAATCAAAATAGAATCTGAGGAGCAAATAAAACATTCCACGCCCTGCAGTGCCCACCTCTCCCTGAAAACCTCATGGATGCTGGTAGACAACACGTGCTCCTTGCACTTTCTGTAACACGTGCTCCTTCTCCAGAGACACCGGGTTTTGGGCAAGTTTATTTTCTTTCTTTTGTTTAAATGAACCCCCACACTACCACATAACAGCTGTAATGCTTATTTTTCCCCAGCACCCGTGTTGTTAGAGTGCAGGTGCAGGACACAGTGAAAAAATGAGTGCAGGAGACTTTATTCATATTCCACCACCAGGAAGAAAAGCAACACCTGAGAGTGGCCAGTGACAAGCAGTGCCCTTCTTATCAGAGAGCAATGCCTAGATCATCAAAAAAGTGAAGGTGGGGGGGGTAGGGATTAAAGCAAAATAGAATTGGAGGGGGAAGTAAAATTCTTCACACCCAGCGATGCCCATCTCTCCCTGAATACCACGAGGGTGTTGGTAGACACTGTGTACTCCTTCCCAGTGACACATAGATTTTGGGCAAGTTTACTTCCTGTGCAGGTGTAGGACACAGTGAAGATCAACAAGTATGTAAATCTTTATTTGTATTCCACCACCAGGAAGAAAGGAAACACCAGAGTGGCCAGTGACAAGCAGTGCCCCTCTCAGCAAAGGGCACAACAAAGTGAAGGGGAGGGCAGGGATTATATGAAAATAGAGTTATAGAGTCAGAGTCATAGAGATGTACAGCATGGAATCAGACCCTTCGGTCCAACCTGTCCATGCCGACCAGATCTCCCAACCCAATCTAGTCCCACCTGCCAGCACCTGGCCCATATCCCCCCTAATGCCTTTTAAATGTTGCAATTGTACCAGCCTCCACCACTTCCTCTGACAGCTCATTCCATACATGTGCATGAAAAAGTTGGCCGTTAGATCTCTTTTGTATCTTTCCCCTCTCACCCTAGCCTATGCCCTCAAATTCTGGACTCCCCTACCCCAGGAAAAAGACTTTACCTATTTATCCTATCCATGCCCCTCATGATTTTTGGAGGGGGAATTAAAGCACTTCACTCCCTGAACAGCTCAAGGGTGTTGGTGGACACTGCGTGCTCCTTCTCCAGGGAAACATGGGTTGTGGGCGAGTTTTTTTCCTGTATTTAGCACAGAGTCGGTCCCCTAAACTGAGGAGATTCTAAATCTCCTGGTTATATTTTTTTTCCCAGCACCCGTGATGCATGTGTGCAGGTATGAGACAGTGAAAGACAACAGGTGTATAAATCTTTATTAATTTTCCACCACTAGGAAGAAAGGAAACACCAAGATGGCCAGTGAAAAGCAGTGTACTTCTCATCAAAGGGCAATGCTGCTTGATCAAGAAACTTAAGTAGAGAGCAGGATTAAATCAATCAGTAGAGATTAAATCAAGATAGAGTTGGAGGGGGAATTAAAACACTCCATTCCCTGCGGTGCCCACTTCTCCCTGAACAGCTCGAGGGCGTTGGTGGACACTGCATGCTCCGTTTCCAGGGAAACACGGGTTTTGGGCAAGTTTTTCTTCTCTTTTTCTCCTCAAAACCAGCAGGAACACATTGACTGTGACCCAGCCAGCAGAGAGGTCAGTTCCATAAATTGAGGATATTCTAAATCTCCTGTTATATATTTTTTCTTTTCTTTTATAAAACCGGCCAAACAGCGGTAGTGCTTATATTGTCCCCAGCACCCATGTTGTGTGTGTGCAGGTGTGAGACACAGTGAAAGAAAACAGGTGTAAAATCTTTATTCATTTTCCACCACTAGGAAGAAAGGAAACACCAAGGTGGCCAGTGACAAGCAGTGCCCTTCTCATCAAAGGACAATGCTGTGTGATCAAAAAAGGTGACGGGGAGAGCAGGGATAAAATCAAAATAGAGTTGGAGGGGGAAATAAAACACTCTACTCCCTGCGGTGTCCACCTCTCCCTGGACAGCTCAAGAGTGTTGGTGGACACCGCGTGCTCCTTCACAGGGACACCCGGGTTTTGGGCAAGTTTATTTTTTTTATTTTTTTTTCTTCTCTTTTCTTTTTCTTTTTTTATTTTCTTTTTTCTTTTTGCTGTGTGATCAAACAGTGAAGAGGAGGGCAGGGATTAAATCAAAGACAAGCCTGTTTATTTTATTTTTTTTTGTGTGTAGGTGCGAGACACAGTGAAAGACACAAAGTGCACGAATCTTTATTCAATTGCCACCATCAGGAAGATATGAAAAACACCCGAGTGGCCAGTGACAAGCACTGCCCTTCACATCAAAGGGCAATGCTGTGTGAGCAAAACAGTGGAGGGGAGGGTAGGGACTAAATCAAAATAGAGTTGGACGGGGAAATAATGCACTCCACTCCCTGCGGCGCCCACCTCTCCCTGAACAGCTCAAGAGTATTGGTGGACACTGCGTGCTCCTTCACAGGGACACCCGGATTTTGGGCAAGTTTATGTGGAACTGCAGTAATTAATTCAGTTAACTTTTTGACTGAACATCAATTGCAATTTAAGACTTCTTTTAAGATATGTGATAGTGTAAACATCAGAACTTTGATAATTGGTTATAAGTTGAAGGAAGGAAGCAGCAATAAGTCTGTCTGGAAGTGACAAGGACAAATGGGAATTGGTAGCAGTTAGCAATGTCTGGGAAAAGAAGAAGTTGAAGCTCCTTAAACAAAATTGTTTTAACAACCATTTGATAAATGGTGGCCTTATTCACAAGGACAAATGATTATCCTATAGAAGAACTTAAGGAGCAAACTGCAAGAAAGTTGTGTCTTCAAATAGACAGTCAGTGCGAAATCTAACAAGGAATGGGGAAAGTACTTATAAGAAAACAACTTTTATAGATGTACGATAGAAAGCATTCTATCTGGATGCATCATGGCTTGGTCCAGCAACTGCTCTGCCCAGGATTGTAAGAAATTACAGAGAGTTGTGAACACAACCCAGTGTGTCACACAAGCCAACCTTCGAATCCATTGAGTCGAGAGTGTGATGCTGGAAAAGCACAGCTGGTCAGGCAGCATCCAAAGAGCAGGAAAATCGACATTTCGGGCGCAAGCCTTTCATCAGGTTTCCTTATGCCTGAAATGTCGATTCTCCTGCTCCTCAGATGCTGCCTGACCGGTTGTGCTTTTCCAGCACCACACTCGAGGCTCTGATCTCCAGCATCGGTAGTCCTCATTTGTTCCCATCCATTCATTCCAACTGCACTTCTTGCTGCCTCAGAAAGGCTGCCAACATCATCAATGAATCCCCAGTTATAATCTCTTATCTCTTCCATCAGGCAGAAGATAAAAAGCTTAAACACACATGTCGGCAGATTCAAGAAAAGCTTCTTCCCCACTGCTATTAGGCTTCTGCATGGACCTCTCAAATTTCAAATCGAACGTTGATCTTGCTTTTTGTGAACATTCTTTGCAGCCGTGACTTTGTATTCACTGCTCTCTTCTATCAATCTATGATCTTTGTATGGTATGATCTGCTTGTACTGCATGCAAAACAAAACTTTCACTATACCTAGGTGCATGTGACAAGAATAAATCAAACCAAACCAAATCAAAAGCAGCAAACTTGATGGTTCCAGAGAAGTAATCAATATTGTAGATGAAAATGTTATGAAGATGTGGGTGTACTGTACCTTTAAGAGAGTTTAAAAGCTAGCAAACTAACTGACAGCACCAAGTGTTCTGAATAAGGTAACAATGTAACACTGGGTTGAAAGCTAGAGTAGCCGGTTGCCCGGAGACAAAAACAGAATTGAATTAGGCCAATCAGTTTAAATTAGACCCTGAAAAATACCAAATTCCAATCAAGTTTGATTTTAGTATATTAGCAATCTTAAAAGCCTATGATACAATCCGATGCTTTGGGGATTTAAGACCGGAGAAAATTGAACAGTTGAGAGGAGATCTGCCATGCCACCAGCATGTACATGCTACCCAAAAAATAGCTCTCTTAAAGGTATCTTTATTGATCAGTGACCAGTGAAGCTGAATCCCCAAGAAGAAGCAAAGAAGACTGAGGAAGATATGAAGAGAAGATTTGATATCTGGCTGGTTTTGAAAACTTGAATCTTTAGTAAATCTTAATCGGGGTGGGGGGGTGGTGGTTAACTTGGCTATTATTATAGAAGGGAAGGTAAAAGATAGGTAGAGGAAGGAGTTGTAAATAGTTGTTAGTTAATTATTCTCTGTTATACTTTAAGAAAAAAGTTGTTAATTTTCACTTTACATAGTTCTTGGCCTCTCGAATTTTCACAGATTACTGCACGGGGTGGTAGGGTTGTTTCGTGTGTATGCCCCAGAGATGTTCTCTGAAGTGTTCCACCAGCAGGTATCCTGTCTTCCCAATGTAGAGGAGACCAAACTCCAACATCATCATCAAACCAATGGACAAGGCGGAGCAGTGGTAGTTTGTCACACCAACCTCTACACCCCTGAAGCCAGGCACCAACTCGCGGATATCTCCTCCTACTGCCCCTTGACCACAACCTCACCACCCATCACCAAAGCATCATCTTCCAGACCATACACAACCTCATCACCTCAAGGGAGCTCTCACTGAAAGCCTCCAACCTCATAGTCTAGGAACCCCACACCATCTGGTTCTACCTCCTACCCAAAATTCACAAACCTGACTGTCCCGGTTGACCTATCGTCTCGGCCTGCTCCCGCTCCACGGAACTCATCTCTATATTCTTGACACCATCCTATTCCTCCGGTCCAAGAACTCCCCATCTACGTTCGGGACATCGCCCATGCCCTTTACCTCCTCCATGACTTTCATTTCCCCAGCCTCCAATGCCTCATCTTCACCATGGACATTCAGTCCCTCCACAACATCTATCCGCCATGATGAAGCCCTCCGTTTCTTCCTCTCGCATCTACCCCACCAGTACCCTTTCACGCATTCATTTGGCTGCTGGTCCTCACCCTCAATAATTTCTCCTTGGAACCCTCCCACTTCCTCCAGACCAACGGGGTAGCCATGGGCACCTACACGGGCTCCAGTTATGCCTGTCTCTTCATTGGATATGTGCAACAGTCCAACATATGGAGCTTCAATGGCCATTCCCCACCTTTTCCTCTGTTATATCAATGACTGTATTGGTGCCACCTCGTGCTCCGTCAAGGAGGTTGAACAGTTCATCAACTATACTAACACATTCCTCCCTGACATTAAGTTCACCTGGACCATCATAGATACCTTCCTCCCCTTCCTGGACCTCTATGTCTCCATTAACGGTGACCGACTCAAAATGGATATCTACTACAAACCCACTGACTCCCACAGCTACCCGAACTACACCTCCTCCCACCCTACTCCTGTAAAAACACTATCCCTTATTCCCAATTCCTCCGCTTCTGCCCCGTCTGCTCCCAGGAGGACCAATTCCACCACAGATCATACCAGATGGCCTCCTTCCTCAATTACGGCAATTTCCCCTCCCACGTGGTTGGTATTGCCCTCCAGCGCATCTGATCCACTCCCCACACCTCCACCCTCAAATCCCACCCCTCCAACCACAACAAGGATAGTTCAAAGTTTGGTAGAAGATTTGTAGATCGGGTGCTCGTTGTTGTGGTTCTGTTCGCCGAGCTGGGAATTTGTCTTGCAAACGTTTCGTCCCCTGTCTAGGTGACATCCTCAGTGCTTGGGAGCCTCCTGTGAAGCGCTTCTGTGCTGTTTCCTCCGGCATTTATAGTGGCCTGTCTCTGCCGCTTCCGGTTGTCAGTTCGAGCTGTCCACTGTAGTGGCCGGTATATTGGGTCCAGGTCGATGTGTTTGTTGATAGAGTCTGTGGATGAGTGCCATGCCTCTAGGAATTCCCTGGCTGTTCTCTGTTTGGCTTGCCCTATAATGGTAGTGTTGTCCCAGTCGAATTCATGTTGCTTGTCGTCTGTGTGTGTGGCTACTAAGGATAGCTGGTCGTGTCGTTTCGTGGCTAGTTGGTGTTCGTGTATACGGATCGTTAACTGTCTTCCTGTTTGTCCGATGTAGTGTTTTCTGCAGTCCTTGCATGGGGTTTTGTACACGACATTAGTTTTGCTCATGTTGGGTATCGGGTCCTTCGTTCTGGTGAGTTGTTGTCTGAGCGTGGCTGTTGGTTTGTGTGCTGTTATGAGTCCTAGTGGTCGCAGTAGTCTGGCTGTCAGTTCAGAAATGCTCCTGATGTATGGTAGTGTGGCTAGTCCTTTGGGTTGTAGCATGTCCTCATTCCGTTGTCGGAACGGAACGGAACAAGGACATGCTGCAACCCAAAGGACTAGCCACACTACCATACATCAGGAGCATTTCTGAACTGACAGCCAGACTACTGCGACCACTAGGACTCATAACAGCACACAAACCTACAGCCACGCTCAGACAACAACTCACCAGAACGAAGGACCCGATACCCAACATGAGCAAAACTAATGTCGTGTACAAAATCCCATGCAAGGACTGCAGAAAACACTACATCAGACAAACAGGAAGACAGTTAACGATCTGTATACACGAACACCAACTAGCCACGAAACGACACGACCAGCTATCCTTAGTAGCCACACACACAGACGACAAGCAACATGAATTCGACTGGGACAACACTACCATTATAGGGCAAGCCAAACAGAGAACAGCCAGGGAATTCCTAGAGGCATGGCACTCATCCACAGACTCTATCAACAAACACATCGACCTGGACCCAATATACCGGCCACTACAGTGGACAGCTCGAACTGACAACCGGAAGCGGCAGAGACAGGCCACTATAAATGCCGGAGGAAACAGCACAGAAGCGCTTCACAGGAGGCTCCCAAGCACTGAGGATGTCACCTAGACAGGGGACGAAACGTTTGCAAGACAAATTCCCAGCTCGGCGAACAGAACCACAACAACAAGGATAGAACTCACCTAGTCCTCACCTCCCACCCACCAACCTCTGGATACATTGCATTAGCCTCTGCCATTTCTGCCACCTAAAACAGATCCCACCATCATGGATATATTTCCCTCCCATCCCTATCTGCATTCCGTAAAGACCATTACCTCCATGACTCCCTTATTCGGTCTACGCCTCCCAACCAAACCATGCTCCCTTCCCAGCTCCTTCCCCTGCCACCGCAAGAATTGCAAACCTTTGCCCACACCTCCCCCCTTACCTTCATGCAAGGCCTCAAAGGAGCCTTCCACATCTGTCAGATATTTATCTGCACTTCCACACATATCATCTACTGTATCCGTTGCTACCAATTTGGTCTCCTCTCCTGGGGAGACAGGATGCCTACTGGTGGAACGCTTCAGAGAACATCTCTGGGACACCTGCATTAACCAACCCCACTGCCCTGTGGCCAAACATCCCCCGCATTCCACCAAGGATGCAGGTCCTGGGCCTCCACCATTGCCAAATCCTAACCACCCAGCGCCTGGAGGAAGAATGACTCATCTTCCACCTTGGGACCCTCTACCAACTTGGGGTCAATGTGGATTTCACCAGTTTCCTCATTTCCCCTACCCACACCTTATCCCACATCCAACCCAGAACTGCCCTCTTGACTTGTCCTACCTGTCCATCTTCCTTCCCACCTATCTGTACCACCCTCCTCTCTGACCTATTAACTTCATCCCCAACTTCATCTACCTATCACCTTCTCAGCTACCTTCACCCCGACCTCCACTCCCTTATCATTTATCTCTTGGCCCCCTTGGCCTATCCCCTCATTCCTGCTGAAGGGCTTATGCCCGAAATGTCGATTGTCCTGCTCTTTGGATGCTACCTGACCAGCTGTGCTTTTCCAGCTCACCAGCACACTCTTCAACTCTGGTCTCCATCATCTGCAGGGCTTACCTTCTCCGATGTATTTTGGTTGCTACATGCAATAATGTTTAAATAACTGTTTTGGTATTTGATTGTCTGCAAGATCATAGAATCCCTACTGTATGTGAAGGCCATTCAGCACCTTGAGTCTATACTTATCCTCCGAGGGGCATCCCACTCAGACCCACTACCATACACTTTCATGTAACCCTGCATTTTCCATGGCAAATCCATCAAGCCAGCATACCTAGATAGTATGGGCAATTTAGCATAGCCAATCCACCTTACCTGCATACCTTTGGATGATGGGAGAAAACCCAAACGTAAAGTGCAAACTCCACACTGTCACCTGAGGGTGGAATCAAACCTGGGACCCTGGTGCTGTGAGGTAGTACATAAGAACATAAGTGAGTATAAAACTCACTGAGCTCGGGGAACGCGGCTTAGTTTGTGGAGAGCAGTCAGAAGGAGGAGCAGCAGCAGCATGGAGCGAGTACAAAACATACTGAGCTTGGAAAACGCAGCCTAGCCTGCAGGGAGCGGTCGGAGAGAGAAACAACAACAGCATGGAGTGAGTAAAAAACTCATTGAGCTCAGGGAACACAGCCTAATCTGCAGGGAGCGGTCGGAGGGAGGAGCAGGTGAACCAGTAACACAGAGTGAGAATAAAACTCACTGTCGCTGTGAAAAATACTGGAGGGATGTCACAGGGAAGCTGTGACCTGATTGGCTGGTAGGAAATCTGCAGCAAGTTTGAAAAAGAAGAATTAGCAGAGAAGTATTAGAAATTAATTAACTCATAAATTTATATAAATTAATAAAGTAACAAATTAAGTAATGGTGGTTGGGCAGGTGATGTGCTGTAGCTGTATGATGTGATAATTGGCTGATCCCATTGTGAACTGTAGTGACCTCATCTGCAGCAAGTGTTGGTTGCTGAAGGAATTCCGGCTCAGAAATGATGTGCTGGATCTGAGCTTCAAACACTGGCACAACCGGAAGGGAGTAAGTTACCTGGATGCTTTGTTTCAGGAGGCAGTCACATCTGGTAGATTATGTAATTCAATTTCGGTCACTGATCAGGGACAGCAGGGTGTGATTGCAAGTGAGTTCAGGAATGGAGGAGCCTCAGCTCTGACCTTCTCCAACAGGCAAGGTACTTGCTCCTTGCGTGGATTAGGAAAAAGGCTGTGGGGAGGATGAGCCAGCTGGGCCATGGCACCATAGTGCAGGAAGCCTTTCAAGATGGGAGAGCAAAAAGACAAATGGTAGTTATAGAGGATTCTATAACTAATTAACGGGATAGATAATATCCTTTGAACGTCAGATCGGGAGTCCTGCACGGTGCGTTGCTTGGCCAGTGCCAGGGTGCAAGATCTCTCTGACTGGCTTGAAAAGATATTGCAGCAGGAAAGGGAGGATCCAATTGTTGTGGTCCGGTTGGGACAAACAATATGGGGAAGGCTAGGAAAGAGCACCGGTTTGGGGATTATCAGGCACTAGGAACAAAACTAAGAACAGGTCCTCAAGGGTCATAATCTCCGGATTACTACCTGAGCCACATGTAAATTGGCTTAGGGAAGAGAAATTTAGGGAAGTAAACACGTAGCTAAGAGAGTGGTGTCAGAAAGACGGGTTCCATTTCATGGGGCATTGGCATCAGATTTGGTACAGGAGGGATCTGTGCCAATGGGATGGTCTCCCCTGAACTGATCTAGAACCAGAATTCTAGCAAAAACAATTAGTAAGTCAGGGGGAAGGGAAGGGGGAAATGACAGGAAGTACGATGATAAATGAAAAGGTAAGCAGCAAGTTAGTATGTGTGCAGATGGGTTTAAAAAAGTAAAAAGGAAGAATAACATAGGAGATATTATTAGAGATACTGGAAATCATGAGGATATGAAAACTAACATAACGGCCCTTTACCTGAATGTTCACAGCATTCGTAACAAGGTCAATGAGTTAACGGCACAAATAGTCGCGAATGAATATGATTTAGTAGCCATTATGGAGACGTGGTAACAGGATGGTCATGAATGGGAGTTAAATATCCAGGGGTATCAGACGATTCAGAAGGCAGACAGGAAGGTAAGGGAAGTGGTGTGGTTCTGATATTCAAGGATGACATCAGGGCGGTGCTGAGAGGTGATACAGTTTCTCTGGAGAATAAGGTTGAATCCTTTTGGGTGAAAATTAAAAATTCTAATAAGAAAAAAATGTCACTGATGGGTGTAGTCTATAGGCCATCAAATAATAACATCACATTGGGGCGGGCACTAAACAAAGAAATAACTCATGCCTATAAAAATGGTATGGCAATTATCATGGAGGATTTTAGTCTACATGTCGATTGGTCGAACCAGCTCAATCAGGGTAACCTTGACGAGGAGATCATTGAGTGTGTCTGCGATAGTTTTCTTGAACAGTATGTAATGGAACTGAGGGAGCAAGCTATCCTAGATCTTGTCTTGTGTAATGAAACAGGAATAATTAATGATTTCACAGTTAGGGATCCTCTTTGAAGGAGCAATCACAGCATGGTTGAATTTAGAATACAGATGGAGAGTGTGAAGATAAAATTCAATGCCAGGGTCCTGGCAAACAACAGAGACCACAATATAATGAGGTAGGAGTTGGCGAAAGTAGACTGGAAACAAAGACCTTATGGTGGGACAGTTGATGAGCAGTGGAGGACTTTCAAAGCAATTTTTCAAAGTGGTCAGCAAAAGTATATTCCAGTGAAAAGGAAACACTATAAGAGGTATTCTGCCATGGGTGAAATAGGGAGGCTATCAAATTGAAAGAGAAGGCATACAAAGTGGCCAAGATCAGCAGGAAACTAGATGATTGGGACAGCTTTAAAGGTCAACAAAAAGCCACAAAAGAACTATAAAGAAAATATAGAACATAAGAAAAAAACTAGCACAGAATATAAAGACAGATAGCAAAGGTTTCTAGCAAATGTGACTCCACTGTTTAAAAAGGGTGGTAAACAAAAGATGGGAAATTATAGACCGTTTAGCTTAACTTCTGTTGTGGGGACATTGCTTGAGTCTATTATCAAGGAAGAAATAACAAGACATCTACATAGAAATTGTCCAACTGCGCAGACACAGCATGGGTTCATGAAGGGCATTTTATCTTTACTGATTTTTTGGAATTCTATGGAGACATTACAAGCATGGTGAACAACGGGGACCCAGTAGATGTGGTGTACCTAGATTTCCAAAAGGTCTTCAACAAGGTGCCATGGATAGAGGATTGGTTGACGAACAGGAAGCAAGGAGTGGAGATACGTGAGTAATAAGAGAATGATCAGGGAGAAGGTAGGGCTAGTCAGGGATAGCATAGGGAACTTGTACGTAGAGTCTGAGCAAATAGGGGAAGTCCTAAATGAGTTTTTTTGCTTTGGTTTTCACAAAGGAAAGGGACCTTGTTGTGAATGAGAACCTTAAGGAGCTGGGAAACAAGCTTGAACAGATCAAAATTGATGAAGTTGATGTGCTGGAAATTTTGGCAAACATTAAGATTGATAAGTCTCCAGGGCCAGACCAGATTTATCCCAGGTTGCTCCAGGAACCTGAAGAAAGGAGGTTGCTAAGCTGCTGGTGAAGATCTTTACTTCCTCACTCTCCACAGGAGTTGTACTGGAGGATTGGAGGGAGGTAAATGTTGTTCTTCTTTTCAAGAAGGGGAATAAGGAAATCCCTGGCAATTACAGACCAGTTAGTCTTACGTCTGTGGTCAGCAAGGTTTTGGAAATAATTCTGAGGGATAGGATTTCTGACTACTTGGAAAAGCATAGAGTGATTAAAGGCAGTCAGCATGGCTTTGTGAGGGGCAGGTTGTGCCTCATAAATCTTATTGAGTTCTTTGAGGGGGTGACAAGACAGGTCGAAGGTCAAGCAGAGGATGAGATGTATATGGACTTCAGCAAGGCATTTGATAAGGTTCCCCATGATAGGCTCATTCATAAAGTAAGGGGGTATGGGATACAGGGAGATTTGGCTGTCTAAATTCAGAATTGGTTGGCTGACAGAAGGCAGAGAGTGGTTGTAGATGGAAAGAATTCTGCCTGGAGGTCAGTGGTGACTGGTGTCCCACAGGGCTCAGTTCTTGGGTCTCTGCTCTTTGTAGTTTTTATAAATGACTTGGATGAGGAGGATGAGAGGAGGGTTAGTAAATTTGCCAATGACACAAAGGTTGGAGGTGCCATTAACAAGAATCGAGGGCTATTGAAGGCTGCAGCGCGACATAGACAGGATGCAGAGCTGGGCTGACAAATGGCAGATGGAGTTCAACCTGGATAAATGCAAAGTGATGTATTTTGGAAGGTCGAACTTGAATGCTGAATACAGGATAAAAGACAGAATTCTTGGTGGTGTGTAGGAACAGAGGGATCTTGGTGTTCAAGTGCATAGATCCCTCAAAGTTGCCACCCAAGTGGATAGGATGGTTAAGAAAGCATATGGTGTTTTGGCTTTCATTAATGGGGTATCGAATTTAAGAGTAGAAAGGTTTTGCTGCAGCTCTACAAGACCCTGGTGAGACCACACTTGGAATATTGTGTCCAGTTGTGGTTGCCCTATTATAGGAAAGATATGGAGGCTTTGGAGGGTGCAAAGAAGGTTTATCAGGATGCTGCCTGGGACTGGAGGGTTTGTCTTACGAAGAGAGGTTGACTAAGCTCGGACTTTTCTCTCTGGAGAGAAGGAGGAGAGAGGGGACCTGATCGAGGTATACAAGGTAATGAGAGGCTTGGATAGAGTTAATAGCCAGAGACTTTTCCCCAGGGCAGGATTGACTGGCACAAGGGGTCATCGCTTTAAGATATTCGGAGGAAGGTCAGAGATAGGTTCTTTACGCAGACAGTTGTGAATGCATGGAATGCATTGCCAGCAGTGGAAGCAGAGACATTAGGGACATTTAAGCGACTGCTGGACATGCACATGGACAGCAGTGAATTGAGGGGTGCGTAGGTTAGGTTATTTTATTTGAGATTTGGAATAATCCTCAGCACAACATCGTGGGCCGAAGGGCCTGTTCTGTGCTGTGCGTTTGTATGTTCTATGTTCTATATTCTACGTTCTATAAATCGGTGCTACTCTGGTTGGCAATCACTACTAATGGTGTGCCTCAGGGAGCAGTGTTGGGACCGTAATTATTCACAGTTTACATTGGCGTTCTAATGATTTGGAGTTGGGGACCACATGTAGTGTATCAAAGTATGCAGATGACACTAAGATGAGTGGCAGAGCAATGTGTGCAGAGGACATGAAATTTTACAGAGGAACATAGTTTAAGTGAATGGGCAAAGGTCTGGCAGATGCAATACATGTGAAGTTATACATTTTGGTGGTAGTAACAGTAAAAGTACTATTGCTTGTATGCTGCTATGCAAAGGAACCTGGGTGTCCTTTTGCATGAATTGCAGAAGGTTGGTTTGCAGGTGCAATGGGTAATTAGGAAGGCAAATGGAATTTTGTCCTTCATTGTTAAAGGGATTGAGTTTAAAGCAGGGAGGTTATTTTGCAGCTGTATAGGGTGCTGGTGAAGCCACACCTGAAGTACTGTGTGTAGTTTTGTTCTCCTTACTACAGAAAGGATGTCCTAGCTCTGGAAGGGGTGCAGATGAGGTTCACTAGTTTGATTCCAGAGTTGAGGGGGTTGACTTATGAGGAGAGACTAAGTAGACTGGGATTACATTCATTGGAATTTAGAAGAATGAGGGGGTGATTTTCTCGAAACATATAAAATTAAGAAGGGAATAGATAAGATAGACAGGGAGAACATGGTTCCATTGGAAGATGAAACTAGAACAAGATGTCATAGCCTCAAAACTAAGGGGAGCAGATTTAGGACAGAATTGAGAAGGAACCCCTTCACCCAGAGGGTTGTGAATCAATGGAATTCCCTGCCCAGTCAAGTAGTTAATACTACTTCAGTAGATGTTTTTTAAACTAAGATGGATTTTTTTTTGAACACTAAAGGATTTAAGGGTTAAGGTCAGTGCAGCTGAGGCCAAGAAAAGATCAGCCATGATCTTATTGTCTGGCAGAGCAGGCTCGAAGGGCCAGAGGGCCTACTCTTGCTCCCATTTCTCATGTCCCTACGACATGGTGTATTCACTTTGTTATAAGTTGTGCACAGATATTGTATATCACACACAGTGAATTTTTAAACGTTGTGTCTAATGTCGTACCTGTACTGTATTGTACACTCAGTGCACTATATCCAGTACTCTGTGTATGATCTATGTTAACACACTGTGTACTCTCTTCACCCTCGTGCACCTCTGGTTGCTGGGCGATCCGTTGCTGAGCAACGGGCGGATGGAGCGGATCACTTTGGACAAGGACGCAGCGGCCGCTGTCGACGCTTATGTCGATTATCGGAGGTGAGAAGCCGCTTCCCGTGCCTCCGTCCACAGATGTGTGCGAGTGGTGGACCCAACCCTGCGCTGTGTCCGCTCCTGGCCTGGGCAAAGGCGGAGAGAGCGGCCCGCACTCACCGGGCTTAGGGCCCAGCTCCGCGCCGGCACACAGGGCGAAACCGCTGGGCGGGGAGCTCTGCTACTGAGACAGCGTCATCCTGTGGAGCTGGCTGTGAGCAAACATACTCCCAGGGCCGAGGTTGACCTGCCCGGAGTCTGTCTGTATGGTACTGGGGTCTGTCGCGCATCAGAGAGTGTCTGGGATTAGGGTTTCTGTCTGGCATTGGCGTCTCTCTGGAATTACAGTCTGTCTGGGATTGGGTGTCAATCTGGGATTGGGTGTCAGTCTGGGATTGGGATGTCTGGAATTGGGGTCAAAATCAACGAGGTTAAAAACAATGACTGCAGATGCTGGAAACCAGATTCTGGATTAGTGGTGCTGGGAGAGCACAGCAGTTCAGGCAGCATCCAAGTAGCTTCGAAATCAGCGTTTCGGGCAAAAGCCCTTCATCAGAGGGTATCTCTGGCATTCGGGTCTGCCTGAAGTTAAACTCTGTTTGGGATTGGGGTGTCTTTGGGACTGGAGTTTGTCTGGGATTGGTTTCTGCCAGGGATTTTGAGTCTCTGGGATTGGCATTAGGATCTATCTAGAATTTAGGTGTCCAAAAATGGGGTCTCTTGGATGGAGATGTTTGTGGAATTGAGATGGGTTTGGGACTTTGATTTGGCTAAACTCAGAATATTTCTGCAAAGATTCCTGGTGAAAGGCTTTTGGCTGAAATGGCGATTTTCCTGTTCTTTGGATGTTGCCTAACCTGCTGTGCTTTTCCAGCACCATGCTTTTGACTCTAATCTCCAGCTTCTGAAGTACACACTTTCGCCCTGTCTCAGCAATGAAGTCTACCTTGGATTGAAGTTTGTCTGGAAAGTTGTTCTACCTGGCACTTTGGTTTGTTTGGTACTTAGGTTTTACTGGAATTGGGATCTGCCCAGTGATTAGGGTCTGACTAGGACTGGCCTATGTCTGGGGTCAGGGTCTGTCTGATACTTGGGTTTATCTGAAACTGGAGTTAAAAAGCTGGAAAAGCAGAAGAGGTCAGGCAGCATCCGAGGAGCAGGAGAAACGACATTTCAGGCATAAGACCTTCATCAGGAATGTTGGGGATGTGGGAGAGGGCTGAGAGATAAATAGCGGGGTGGGGCTGGGTGGATGATAGCTGGGAAGGCAGATGCAGATGGGGGTGATGTTGATAGGGTGGATCAGATAGGTGGGAAGGAAGGTGGATAGGTGGGACAGTTCAAGAGGGTGGTGCCAAGTTGGATGGTTGGATCTAGAATGAAGTGGGGGAAGGGGAGATGATGAAACTGTTGAAATTGACATTGATGACCTGTAGTTGGAAGGTCCCAATGCAGAAGATGAGGCTTTCTTCATCCAGGATTTGCCAGTGGAGGAGGCCCAGGACCTGCATGTCCTTGGCGGACTGGGAGGGGGATTTGAAGTGGTTGACCACAGGATGGTGGGTTGTTTGGTATCCCAGAGATGTTCTCTGAAACGTTCTGCGAGTTGGTGTCCTGTCTCCCCAATGTAGAGGAGACCACATCAAGAGCAACGAACACAGGACATAAGGTTTTTGGATGTGCAGGAAAATCTCTGCCAGATGTGAAAGGACCCTTTGGAGTCTTGGATGGATGTGTCAGGGGAGGTGTGGACACAGTTATTACACCTCTTGCAGTGACAAGGGATGGTGCTGGGAGTGGAGGGTGGATTGGTGGGAGGCATGGAGGGAATGGTCTCTGTAGAATGCAGATAAGGGTGAAGAGGGAAATATATCTCACCGAAATGGTGGAGGATAATGCGCTGTATCCAGAGATTGATGGAGTGCAAGGTGAGGAACGGAGGATTCCAACCTTGTTGTGGTTGGAGGGAGTTGGATTCAAGGGCAGAGGTAGTTTAGCACGCTGTCTTCTACGCTACTGTAGCCAGCCGCCAACTCATGGACACCTCCTCCCACTGTCCCTCGACCATGACCTCACCTCCCACCACCAAACCATCATCTTCCAGACTGTCCACTACCTCAACACCTCAGGGGATCTTCCATTCACAGCCTTCAACCTTATAGTCCGAGCTACGTGGACTAGATCTCCTCCCAACCCCCTCCTGTAAAAATGCTATACCTTACTCCCAATTCCTCCGCCTCTGCCGTATCTGTTTCCAGGAGGTGCAATTCCAGATGTCTCCTACTTCAACAACCGCAATTTCCCTATTATATGGTCAACAACGCCCTCCAGCAACCCCTCTCCCCCCCCCCCCCACCAATCCACCCACCTTCCACTCCTGGTACCTTCCCTTGTCGCTGCAAGGGATATAAAACTTCTGTCTACACCTCCCCCCTCACGTCCATCCAGGGTCCCAAAGGGTCCTTTCACGTGCAGCAGAGATTTTTGCACAAACAAACACCTCATCTACTGAGTCTGTTGTTCTTGATGTGGTCTCCTTTATAATGGGGAGACAGGATGCCAGCTTGCAGAATGTTAGAGAACATCTCTGAAGCACACTGAGAAACCCCACCACCCTGTGGCCGACCACTTCAACTCCCCCTCCCACTCTGCCAAGGACATGCAAGGACATGGGCCGCCTTCACCACAAAATTCTAGCCATCCAATGCCTGGAGGAAGAACGCCTCATCATCTGTGTTGGGACCCTCCAACCACATGGCATCAACATTGATTTCACCAGTTTCCTTGACTCCCCTCCCCACACCTCCCAGATCCAACCCTCCAACTCCTCACCACCTTCTTGAACTGTCCCCCTGTCCATCTTCCTTCCCACCTATCTGCTCCACACTCTGCTCTGACCCATCAACATCACACCCCCCTCATCCCAGCTACCTTTCCCCCTGCTATACCTGTCCCCCCACCCCCGTCATTTCACCAGCTCCCTTCCCACCCCTCACATTCCTGATGAGGGACTTTTGCCCAAAACGTCGATTCTCCTGCTTCTTGGAATCTGCCTTACTTGCTGTGCTTTTCCAGCACCACAGTTTTCAACTCTGATCTCCAACATCTGCAGTCCTTACTCTCTCCTTATCTGAAGCTGGAGTCTGACAAGGATTGGGATCTGTCTGGGAATGAGGTTATTTGGTAACTAAGCTCTGTTTGGTGCAATAGTCCCATTGGTCTGGCCTGAATCTTAGTTAGCTTCATTCTGTTGGCTGTTGGGACATGGTCACATTTCAGTCCATAACATTGTATCATCAGGACAAAATGGAAAATTAGTTCTGTTGAGACAGCAGACAGTGGGATTATTTTTCCCAAACAGAGGTAGCTAAGGATAGATTTCATGAAATCTGTTCAAAGTAGGAAGGTTTTGCACATGAGTAAGGATAATCTGTTTTTAAATAATCTCTGAGATAGTGGGCAAAGTGACAACACATTTTCTTACACTTTAATAAAGAATGCTATTCCACAGGGGATAAGTAAGCAATTACTGTTGCATCTTTTATGGCACTGGCAAAACAAAAGAGTGGGGAGAGCAATTCGATCTGCATGAAAATAAATTTTGCTTCTAATATGTGGCAAGTAACCATTAGCATTAACACTTGTACTTTCTTAATCCTTTGCTCTGGGCACCCTCACCATCTGTTTCATTCTCTACAGATACTGCCAGACTTCCTGAGTTTCTTGAGTACTTTATGTTTCTGGTTCATAGCTGCAGCATCATGCTTTTACTTAAACATGAAGATTGGGTTAAATGAAAATTCTGGAGTTTTGCTTCACTCTCTACTACACGCTCCAACAGTGGATTAAGTAAGATTATAGAAGGACCAGTTTGGAGCTGCCACATGAATTCTCTATTCCAAGTTTTCAAAAAAGCTGTTTTCTCCTGTTGCTGCTGGTTTAATATTTTTATTTATTTCTCTTGGGTGATATGTTTTACCCCTGCCTTTCCTGTGGAAATATAATATCGCGTATGAGTGCAATCATTAACAGTTGCATTTAAAAATCATTCCGAACACATTCAAATGTAGTCAACAATGCTTCAGTATATTCCAATGTATTTCAAATAATTTCCTGTGTAAATGAGTTAACTTTATAATTTTTGTTTTCATTAAAGCAGTGAACACTAGGGAAAAACAGATTAAACTCTGTTTCAGCTATCATTACAATTGTTTTGTGGATCAAATAAAAGCTAGGTTGCAATTCACCTCTACAGCACAACTTCACTTTGCCAATCACAGGTCAACAACTGTTTTATTTTCTAACATCCCTTTGGGTTAGCACCTATTAGTCAATGATCAGGAAGTTGTCTTGAGTTGTGGGCATCATTAGCTAGGCCAGGATGTATCACCCATTTCTTATTGTTCTTGGGAGATAATGGTGAGCTACCTTTTTGAATTGCCACAGTTTTTGGGGTTTAGGCATACACGTGGTAATGTCCCATTCATCAGTTTCCCTTATTCTTCTAGGTGTTTGCGGGTTTGGAAGATGCCGTCAAAGGAGTTGTGGTGAGTTGTTGCAGTGAATCTAATAGATATTATGCATGGCTGTCACTCTGTGTCAGTGGTGAAGGTGGTGGATGGAAGGTCAAGCAAGCTGCTTTGACCTGGATAGTGTCAAGCTTCCTGAGTGTAGTTGAAGATACATCCATCCAAGCGAGTACTCCATGAAACCTCTGACTTTTGCCTTGTAGAGGGTGAACAGGTGCGAGAGCGTCAGACGGTTACTCACCACAGAATTCCTAGCCTTTGACCTGATCTTTTGGACTTATTATTGTTATGGCTGGTCCAGTTCAGATTCTGGTCAATGATAACCCCTGTGATGTTGATAGTGGGAAATTCAGTGATGGTAATGCCATTGAATGTCAAGAGGAGATTCTTAGATTCTCTCTTGTTTGAGATGGTCATTGTCTCTCACTTCTGTGTCACTTATTAGCCCAAGCCTGGATGTTGTCTTGATCTTGCTGTATATGAACACAGATTTCATCAATATCTGAGGAATGCTGAATCATCAACAAACATCCCCACTAATGACCATATGATGGAGAGAAGTTAATTGATGAAGTAGCTGTAACATGTTGGGCCTAAGGTTCAACCATGAGGAACTCCTACAGTGATGTCCTAGGACTGAGATGATTGACCTTAACCAATCACTACCATCTTCCATTTGCAAGGCATGGACTGCAACCAGTTGAACGTTTTCCTCCTTCTTTCCATTATCTTCATGTTTTGCTAGGATTCCTTGATGCCACACTCAGTCAAATGGTGTCTTGACATCATGGGCATTCACTCTCATTCCAACCCTGGAATTTAGCTCTTTGGTTCATGTTTGGACTAAGGCTGTAGTGAGGTCAGGAACTGAGTTGTCCTGGTGGAACCAAAACTGTCTGATATGCCTTAAACCATGATTGATTATCCAATGCTCTTTCTCATTCCTTTTCTGCTGTTCAGTGCTGAACTCTACACTTCAGCATGTGAGGAAAGTTGCTTGAATTATACTAGTAAAGTAGTAAGGTTTATCGCCAGTCCCAACTGAACCTTCTTGGGTGGCTGAATTTAGAAATCAAAGTTTCAAATAAGCTCTTAGGGCAAAAGTCAAAAAAAACCTTTGTGGTCTTTTATGCTGGCTCAACTATATAAAATTTATATAAATATGTGAGATCCTATCAAGTTTTGAAACAAAAGTACTTCCCCAAATACCACAAAATTAATGACACAGTATCTTCAATTTATTTCAAAACATAAAATGGTTTGAATCTGTTTTCTATGCAACTTTTTGTGGAACAATTCAATTGCCAATTGTAGCTTTAATTTTAATTATTTTTGATCATAGAATTGTTGGTGAGGATGATGGCGGCACCCTCTTCACACCAGAGGAGTATGAAAGGTATAAGAAAGAAGTATTGCCAACGCGATTACGAAATCGATTGTTTGTCAGCTGGACATCACCCAATGGCATTGACTGCAAATTAGTTGGTCCAGAAACACTTTGTTTTTGCAGACACAGGTAGATTTTTAGACCTTCTGATTTTGTTGCTTATATTCTGCTTTTTGTATGTCATGTTTGTCATTGGTAAATGTATGGTTCAGCCATTGATCACATCTTTCAACTTTTCTAGACAAACAAAAATGGACAAATCAACATCTAACATGAATTTGATATGTTGGACCCTGCATAAGACTCTTAGTTGTGACCTCCAAGTGTTTTTTTATTTTGTTCCATCATGGGATGAGTGCTTTTTTGGCTCAACCACTATTTATTGCACATTTTTCATTGCCTTTGAGAAGGCGAAGTTGAACCACTACAGACCATTTGGCATAGGTAGACTCACCATGCCATTATGGAAGGAGTTATAAGATTTTGATTCGCAACACAAGGAAAGGGAGCATATTTCCAAGACAGAATGGTGTGACTTGGAGGGGTACTTGCAGGTGGTGATGTTCCCATATATCTGTTTCCTTCATCTTTCTAGATGCTAGTGCTTGTGGTTTGCTAGGTGCTGTCTAAGAGCCTTGATCAATTTCTGCCGTCTACCTTGCTCATGTTGCATATTGTACTGAACATTGGTGGTGGAAGGAGTGAATGTTTGTTCTTGTGGTGCCAATCAAGTGGGCTGCTTTGTCCTGGTTGATGTCAACCTTCTGAATGTCATGGGAGGTGCAGTCTCCAGGCATATGTGGCGTATTCCATTGCTCTTCTGGCTTGTGCTTTTTGGACAGGCTTTTGGGAGTCATGTGGTGAGCTACTCACTGCAAACTTCCTAGCCTCTGACCTTCTCTTGTTGCTACAGCATTTAACAGACTTGCCCAGTGCAATTTCTCTTCATTGGTAACTCCCATCATATTGTTAGGCATTTAGTGATGGTAATGCCATTGCATATTAAGGGTTGATGGTTAAATTCTCTCTCATTGACGAAGGTCATTACCTGGCACTTGTGTGGAGTGAATGTCATTTGCCACTTGTTAGTCTAAACTTGGATATTGTTCAGGCCTTCTTGCATTTGTACATGTACTGCTTATGGAGATGAGGAGTCATCAATGATGCTTGTTATAAACCAGGCCAGACCCCTCAAAACATTCCAAGAAGGTCGCCCAGATTTAACTTTGCTAGTTGTTTTAAGCAGGTGTAAAACAGATATTCCAGGAGAGATGCCACTGGCAAAACCACTTCATTTTAAACAAAACAGAATTTATTTATAAGATTACTGAATGAAACACAAACAAAAGAGAACACAATACAGAATAACTTAACCTATCTGAAAACCCAACAGACTATCCCAGTTTAATGATGCTGTTCCCAATACTTGTAACAATCCCCATAAACACCCCTTGGCACAAAAGGTAAAATCAAACCCAGGATCTCACAGGAGGAGGATCAGCTTAGACCTGCTTCTTTGGGGTCCAGCAGCTTTTTCGACTCGACTGTACTCAAACCAAACCAAACCAGAGAAAAGTTGAGCTGGGAGAACTGATCATTCCTCTTTCATTGTACAAGTAGAACATAGAACATTACAGCATAGTACAGGCCCTTAGGTCTTCGATGTTGCACCAACCTGTGGAACCATTCTCAAGTCCATCTTACCTACACTATTCCATTCTTGTCCATAATGCTTATCCAATGACCATTTAAATGCCCTTAACGTTGGCGAGTCTACTACTGCTGCAGGCAGCGCATTCCCCTACTACTCTGAGTAAAGAAACTACCTCTGACATCTGTCCTATATCTATCACCCCTCAATTTAAAGCTATGTCTCCTCATGCTAGCCATCACCATCTGAGGAAAAAGGCTCTCACTGTCCAACCTGTCTGACCCTCTGATTAGCTTATATATCGCAATTAAGTCACCTCTCAACCTTCATCTCTCTAACAAAAATGGCCTCAAGTCCCTTAGCCTTTCCTTCATAAGAAGCAACATCCTAGTAATTCTCCACTGAACCCTTTTCAAAGCTTCACATCCTTCCTATAATGATCAGAACTGTATGCAGTGTTCCAAATGTGGCTGCACCAGAGTCTTGTACAGCTGCAGCATGATCTCATGATTCCGAAACTCAATCCCTCTACCAATAAAAGCTAACACACTGTATGCCTTCTAACAACCCTATTAACCTGGGTGGCAACTTTCAAGGATCTATGTAGCTGGACACCGAGATATCTCTGCTCATCTGCACTACCAAGTATCTTACCAATAGCCCAGTACTCTGCATTCCTGTTACTCCTTCCAAAGTGAATCACCTCACACTTTTCTGCATTAAACTCAACTTGCCACCTTTCAGCCCATCTCTGCGGTTTATCTATGACTCTGTAACCTACAATGTACGTCGTCACTCTCCACAACTCTACTGACCTTAGTGTCATCCGCAAATTTACTAACCCATTCTTCTATGCCTTCATCCAGGTCACTTATAAAAATGATAGCAACAGTGGACCCAAAACAGATCCTTGCGGTACCCCACTATTAACTGAACTCCAGTATGAATATTTCCCAGCAACCACCAGCCTCTGTCTTCTTTCAGTTTGGATCAATTTCTGATCCAAACTGCTAAATCACCCTGAATCCCATGCCCCCACATTTTGCGCAATAGCCTATTGTGGGGACCCTTATCAAATGCGTTACTGAAACCCATATACACCACATCAACCGCTTTACCCTCATCCATCTGTTTGGTCACCTTCTCAAAAACTCATTCAGGTTTGTGACACGACCTACCTTTCACAAAACCGTGTTGACTATCCCTAATCAACTTATTCCTTTCTAGGTGATTATAAATCCTTTCTCTTATAACCCTTTCCAACACTTCACCCACAACCGAAGTCAGGCTCACAAGTCTATACTTTCCAAAGTTGTCTCTACTCCCCTGCTTGAACAAGTGCTTTTTTAAAAACTTAGATATTGCCTCAGGCAAAAGGCTTCTATCAGCTTTAATCAAATTGGCCCTGAAACCCTTCAACTTAGACTTTTCGGAGTCTGTGTCTCTTACGACATCCCTGAAAAAAAAACAAGGACAACATTATGCCAACAGCAGAGTGGCACAGTGGGAGTATGCTGGATCCAGTAATTGCTGGATCAAAGCTATCTTCTGGGACCTCTGCGCTTTGTGATTTTCATAAATGACTTGGATGAGGAAGTGGAAGAGTGGGTTAATAAGTTTGTCGATGACACAAGGGTTGGTGACGCTGTGGACAGTGTGGAGGGATGTTGTAGGTTGCAACAGGACATTGACAGGACATACAACTAGGCTGATAAGTGGCAGATGGAGTTCAACCTGAAAAAGTGTGAAGTCATTCAATTTGGATGGTCAAATTTGAATGCAGAATATAGGGTTAAAGGCAGGATTCTTGGCAGTGTGGAGGAACAGAGGGGTCTTGGGATCCAAGTCCATAGATCTCTTAAAGTTGCTACCCGGTTGATAGGGGTGTTAAGAAGGCGTGTTGGTGTGTTGAGTTTCATTAGCAGGGGTATTGAGTTTAAGAGTTGCAAAGTTATGCTGCAGCTCTGTATAGAGTCCTGGTTGGACCACATTTGGAATATTGTGTTCTGGTTTGGTTGCCTTATTAGAGGAAAGGTGTGGAAGCTTTAGAGAGAATACAGAGCAGATTTATCAGGATACTGGAGGGCATGTCTTATGAAGAAAGGTTGAGGGAGCTAGAGCTTTTCTCAATGGAGCGATGAGAAATGACTTGATAGAAGTGTCCAAGATATTGAGAGACATAGAGTGGATAGATAGAGACTTTTTCCCATGGCGAAAATGTCCAGCATGAGGGGGCATAATTTCAAGGTAATTGGAGGAAGGTTTATGGGAGATGTTAGAAGTAGGTTCTTTACACAGTGGTAGGTGCATGGAATGCTCTGCCAGCAGTGGTTGTACAGTCAGATACTTTAGGGACTTTCAAGTGATTCTTGGATAATATAAAGAAGGGTAAGGTTAGTCTGATCTTAGAGTAGGATAAAAGGCCGGCACAATTTCAAGGGCCGAAGGGCCTGTACAGTGCCGTACTGTTCTGTGTTCTATGTTTATAACCTTGTTAAAGGAGCAGCAGCATCACATGCTGAACATTGTGTAGTCATCAGTAAGTGCCCTTGTAACCTTGTGATGGAGGGAAGTTTGTTGGTGAAGCAGCTGAAGATGGTAGCTAATTCAGAGATGGTAATGCCGCTTACTGTTAAAGTAGTGATTTAACTCTCTTTTGCTGGACATGGCCATTGCTTGGCTCTTGAAAGGCATGAATATTACTTATCCACTCAAAGTAAACTTCCATGCACCGCAGGTAATTTAAAAAAGGCTGAGCTGCCACATATAATCACTTGTATTGTTTTATTTTTATGTTTTTGTTCTTGATTTGTTCTAATTTAATCTTTATTATTTTCATTTTGACATGCTTGCTTATTTATCTTTCTTTAAAGAAATTTGCAGTTGTTCTTTATTTTCACTCACCCCTTCTACCTTGTCTATGGACTGAGTTACTTTGTGGTGTTTTTGAATTCTTTTATATGACATGAGCAACATTGGTCAGGCTAACATCTGCTGCCTATCCCTAATTGCCTTGAAGAAGGTTGTGGTGAGTTGCTCTCCTGAGTTGTAACAGAACAGTATTGTTCAATGGTTATTCTACTGGTTTAGTGATGTGGAAGCTTTGAGTGTGAGTTTGAGAATTTGAATTCATTTTAATATCTGGAGCTAAAAGGATAGATATTGTAAAAGTGACCATGGTACCACCAAGTTGTTATAAAAATCCACTTGTTCACTAATGCTCTTTAAGGGAGGAAACTGAGTATTGTTATTCAGTGCAGTGTACATGTGGCTTTAGTCTAACACCATTGGCTTGTTATGCCATTTCAGAGGGCAACTCTGGTGGGTAAGACTGGAAGAAAGTGAGAACTGCAGATGCTGAAGATCAGAGTCGAAAAGTGTAGTACTGGAAGAGCATGGCAGGTCAGGCAGCATCTGAAGAGCAGGGGAGTTGAGGTTATGGGCATAAGCCCTTCATCTGGAATGTGGTGGTGGTGGTGGTGGTGGTGGTGGTGGTATACTGGGGTGAAGGTAGCTGGGAACGTGAAAGTAGAAGAAGATAGGGGTGATGGTGATATGTCAGAGGGAAGGGTAGAGCGGATAGGTAGTAAGGAAGGTGGATAGGTAGAATGGTTCAGAAGGGCAGTGCAGAGTTGGAGGGTTGGATCTGGGATGAGGAAACTGGTGAAATCAGTGATGATACTGAGTGGTTGAAGGGTTCCAAGGTGGAAGATGAAGCAATATTCCTCCAGGCGCGGGTGGCTTAGATTTTGGGGTGAAGGAGGCCCAGGACCTACGTGTCCTTGGTGGAGTGGGAGAGGGAATTGAAGTGGTCAGCCACAGCATGGTGTGATTGTTTGGTGCATGTGTCCCAGAGCTGTTTTCTGAAATGTTCCAGGAATTGGCGTCCTGTATCCACAATATAGAAGAATCAATATCGAAAGCAGTAGACACAGTAGATGCGGTGTTTGGATGTGCAGGAAAATCTCTACCGGGATGTGGAAGGATCGTTTGGGGCCTTGGATGGAGATGAGCGGAGAGGTGTGAATGCAGGTTTTAAAGGGCAGAAAGAGAAGGTGCCAGGAGAGGAGAATGGGTTGGATGTATTGAAGGAGTCACAGAGGGAATGGTCTCTGCGGAATGCCAATAGGGGTGGTGAGGGAAACATCTCTCTGGTGGGCACTGATTGTAGGTGGCAAAAATTGTGGAGGATCTTGCACTGTATCTGGAGATTAATAGGGTGGAAGATGATGACCAGGCGGTTCTATCATTTTGCAGTTTGAGGGGTGGGGTTCAAGGACTGAGTTCAGGAAGTGGAAGAGATGCACTGGAGGGCATTGTTGACCTCTTAGGAGGGGAAATTGTGGTCCTTGAAATAAGAGGCCATCTGGGATGTCCTGGAGTGGAATTGCTCCTCCTGGGAGCAGACACGGTGGAGGCAGAGGAATTGGGAGTAAGGGATAGGGTTTTTACAGGAGGAGAGTTGGGAGGAAGTGTAGTTCAAGTATCTATGGGAGTCAGTGGGTTTGAAGTAGATGTTGAGTCGGTCGCTGGAGATGTAGACGGAGAGGTCCACTAAGGACAGGGAGGTGTCAGAGATGCTCCACATGAACTTGAGGTAAGGATGGAAGGTGTTTTTGAAATTGCTGAACTGTTCAATCTCCTCATGAGAACACGGAGTGGTGCCGATACAGTCATCAATGTAGTGGAGGAAAAGGTGGGAAATGATACAGGGGTAACTGTGGAAGATTAACTGTTCCACGTATCCAACAAAGAGGCAGGCATAACTGGGGCTCATGCAAGTACCCATGGCTACCCCTTTGGTCTGAAGAAGCAGGGAGAATTTGAAGGAGAAATTGTTGAGGGTGAGGACCAGTTCCACCAATTGAATGAGTGGTTTTGATGGAGGGGCACTGGTTGGGTCAGCAGGAGAGGAAGAAATGGAGGGCTCGGAGATCTTTATCATGGCGGATGGACATTTACACCCATGTCCATGGTGAAGATGAGGCATTGGGGGCCGGGGAAACGAAAGTCATGGAGGAAGTGGTGGGCATTGGTGGTGTCCCAAATGTGCGGAGTTCCTGGACCAAGAGAGACAGGACGGTGTCAAGACATGAGGAGATAGGTTCAGTGGGGCAGGAGCAGGTGCAGACGATGGGTTGACCAGGGCAGTCAGGTTTGTGAATTTTGGATAAGAGGTAGAACTTACCCGGGTGGTGCGGGGTTAAGGGACTGTGAGGTTGGAGGCTAAGAATGGGAGATCCCTTAAGATGATGAGGTTGTGGATTGTCTGGGAGGTGATGGTTTGGTTATGGAAGGTGAGGTAATGGTCGAGGGGGCAGTAAGAGGAGGTATCCGTGATTTGGCACCTGATTTCAGTGATGTTGAGGTCAGTGTGCCAATTTACCACTGCGTTTCCCCCCGCCCCCCCCCCCCCTGCTGATTTGGAGTGGAGAGAGTGGGGAGCTGCACTTTGTGAGGGTGAGAGGGTTGGACAGGTTGAGGCTGTTGATGTCATGGTGGCAGTTGGAGATAAAGAAGTTGACGGCAGATAAGAGACTAGGACAAGGTGTCCAAGTGGATGAAGTATGTTGGAGGTGGGAGAAAAGGTCCTCTGAGGGTGTGTGAGAGTCCTGATGGAAGAAGTAAGTGCAGCGGAAGAACAGTTCAGTGTCGTAACACATATAGAAATCGTTGACCTAGGAGCATAGTGGGATGAAGGTGAGACCTTTACTGAGGACTGATCGTTCATCCTCAGTAAGGCAGAGGTCTGGGGGATGGAAAAACTCAGAAGGGCTGGGGGCTAGGATCTGGTGTAGAGTTGGAGTGGGAGCAGAGACTGTCTCTGCATGCGTGTGGTCATGGTATCATTGGTGACGTAAAGTGCAGTGGTCAGGGTTGTGGAAGCGGTGCGTTCGGTGGCTTCCGTGGGGGCGGAAGTGACATTCTGTGTGACATTCGTGGTGTCTTTGGCAGCTGTGAAGGCAACATGGTCGCCGGGGCTGGGTGAGTGATGTCAGTGGGGGCGGAAGTGGCAAGTTCAGTGGCAGCAGCAAGAGCGGAAACAGCAGCGGGGGCAGCATGTTTGTCAGTAGTATTCTGGTAAGTGAGATCAGTAATGGCGGAAGTGGCAGAGGTGGTGGCAACCACAGGGGTGGAGGTGATGTGACGGGCAGCCTTCACCAGAGGTGGTTTTGGTGGTGTTCGCAGAAGTGATGGCCCTGGTAGTGACCATGGTGGTGGTATAATCAAGCACAGTCCGTGGGACAGCAGAGGCGGAAGTGACATCAACATTTGCAGCAGTGGTGGTGGCTGTAGCAGCCACCTGGGTAATGGCGTCCGACTGGTTCCACAGGTCTGGAGTGATCGAAGAATCCCAGGCTTGAAGTTAAGTACATGAGAGTTCAGTGTACTTGCATACCTTGATGTTTGATAAGCTGGAGAAAAAGCATTTGTTGAGTGTGTGGATCCTGCTTAGGATAAAGAACAGCAGATGTCCTTTGCAGGTTTGGGAGAGTGTGGCCCTGAACTGGGACAGGGCTGACTGAAGGGATAGGAGGTGACAATGCATGGCTGGGAGCATGATACAGAGGACCTGGAGGGAGAATTGTTTTGGAGACTTTATATTTCTGTAAGTAGTGGTTGTCCTGGTCCAAGTTGTGATGGTCTTAATGTAGTCTTGAGTCCATGTGGAATAAGTCCTACCTGTCCATCTTCCTTCCACCTATCTGCTCCATCCTCCCATTCATTCTATCATCATCACTACACACCTGCATCTACCTATCGTGTTCCCAGCTATACCTTCACCCCTCAAGTCCCACCTCCACCCACACACTCCTATTTATCACTAAGCAGCAGCACCCCCCCCCCCACCCCCCCAACCCCCACCCTTCTTGATGAAGGGCTTATACCCAAAATCTCGATTCTCCTGCTCCTCAGATGCATGAACTGGGTAAGACTGAAGTCAAATATTGATTAGATCAGGTAAAGATGGCAGGTTTCCTCCTTATTTTTAAGCCAATTGTCTTTTTAACAATGTTCTGGCCGTTTCATAGCCATGTTTACTGATATCAACTATTTTTTTAAATTTTAAAGAGAATGGAATTAAAATCTTTAAACAGACATGCTCGCATATTTTTCTTGAGATTACTGATGATCTTATTCCTGTAGATGTAATTCCCAAATGTTATTCCATAAACTAGTCAGTTTAATGTCAATTTGAAAATCATTATTTCATCCATATGTGCACTTCCTGAATACAATTTCTTACCTCATCATCTTCTAAGATATTTAAATAGGTACAAGAATGGGAAAGGTTAGACAGGATATGGGGCAGGAGCAGGTAAGTGGGGCTAGTTTAGTTTGGGATTATGTTCAGCATGGACCTGTTTCCAAGCTGTATGACTCTGTGACTCTACTACTACTTTATCCTGTCCTGTCTGTTTTTATCAGCGGTGATTTGACATCACTTTCTATTTATAGCAGTAGGATAAGTAGGCAGTCCCAAGTCTACTTCAGTTGCAATAGGAATTGATCCTACGCTACTACTGTTATTCTGAACCAAGCACTATTCTGTCTGGAGTAGTTGGCACTGCTGCCTCACAGCGCCAGGGACCCGGATTCAATACCAGCCTTGAATGACTGTTTGTGTAGACTTTGCACATTCTCTCTGTGTCTGAATGGGTTTCCTCCCACAATACAAAGATCTGTGAGTTAGGTGGATTGGCCATGTTAAATTGCCCATTGTATCCAGGGATATTGTAGGGGGTACGGTCTGGGTGGGATGCTCTTTGGAGGGTCAGTGTGGACTTGTTGGGCCAAATGGCCTGTTTCCACACTGTAGGGATTCTATTCTACTTGCGACGCCACTGTCAAGGAACTATGAACCTGCACTCCCAAGGTCTCTTTTGTTCAGCAACGCTCCCTAGGAGTTTACCGTTAAATGTATAAGTCCTACCTTGGTTTGCCAAAGTGCAGCACCTCACATTTATCTAAGTTAGACTCCATCTGCGACTTCTCAGCCCATTGGCCCATCTGATCATGATCCCATTACACTGCTGAGGTAACTTTCTTCACTGTCCACTACATCTCCAAATTTGGTGTCATCTGCAACCTTACTAACCGTACCTTCTATGTTCACATTCAAATCATTTATATAAATGACAAAAAGCAGTGGATGTAATAGGAAAATGAGGGATATTGTGACTGAGGGAATATTTAGATTGTGAAACTCACAAACAACAGGATGTGGTTAAGGTAGATAACAGCTATATTCAGGAGAGAAAAGGAACAAAGACACACTGAGACTGAGATAAGGTAGATGAATTGGAAATGGATGAGTTTTTATTTGAATATTCTATGTAGCCTTGTACATTATTATTTCTTAGCTACTGCATTACTGCAACATTTGCTGCTTGGTAAATGTTTGAACTATTGCTGACTATGATTTTGTTGGTTGAACTGCAGTGGTGGTTCACAATAGGTGATATATTTTGACAAATAAGACCGGTCGTTGATCTGTAAGCCATGTTATTAAAGCACTCTAAGTTTTTTTCATGGCATGTATGTATTACTGGAAAGGCCAGCAATTATGTATTGCAAGATCCTAATTGCTCTTGAGAAAGTGATTGTGAGCAGACTACTTGAGCTGTTGCAATTTGTATTTTGAAGGCACTCCCAAACTACTGTTTTACAAGGAGTTGAGGGTTTCTGTGCTTTGAACTAATGCTGATGAAGAAATTACAATAGTTTTCCAAGTCAGGGTAATGTGTGATTTAGAGGGAAACATGCAGGTGATTGTGCTCCCCTTTTCTGTTCAGAAAATAGACATTGCAGGTTTGGGATTGTGTGGTTCCACAAGCCTTGGTGAGTTGCTGCAGTGCATTTTATAAATAGCCTACACCACTACCATGTTAAAACCAGTATTGCAGGAAGTGACAATTTAAAGTGTAGATAAGCTTCTGATAAAGCAGGTTGGTTTTGAAAGTTAATTGTTGCTAAGCACCTTGAGTGTTGTTGGAGTTACTTTAATCCAGGCAAGCAGAAAATGAATTTTATCACATTTCTGGACTGTTGTTGGAGGTGCTAGAAAGACTTTGGCGTTCAAACAGTGAGTTACTTCTTATATAATACACAGTTTCAGATTAGCTTTGGTGTTATTATAGCTGATGCAGTTAAGTTTCTGGTCTATAATGACCTCCAGGTTGTTGATGGGGTATTCAGAGATGGTGATGCCGTTGCATGTAAGGGTGGTATTAGCCTCACTCTTGGTGGATATGGCTAATTCCTGACATTTGTGTGTAACAAATATTACTTGCTACTTATCAGCTCAAGTCTGGTCTTGTCCCATGAGGGCGCAGCCTGCTTCATTATTTGAGGAGTTGTGAACAGAACAGAACTGAACAGTGTAATCGTGAGTAACTTCCTCACTTCAGACCTCAAAATGAAAGAACTTTAATTGATGAAGCAGCGGAAGAAGGTGAGGCAAATGACAGTGCCGTTAGGAACTTAGGACACCTGTGATGTGGTAGCAGTGTCCCTACCTCTGAATCAGGTACCACTTGCTCCAGAGGTGTGTAAAAATATGCCTGCCCTGAGAAACTCCTGCAGCAGTGACCTAAATCGGACATGATTGGTCCTCAACAAATGCAACTATCTTCCATCCAGCTAGGCCAGTCAATGAAGAATTATCCCCCGATTGCCCATTGAATTCAATTTTGCCAGACTCTTTGATGCCACACTCCATTAGATGTTGTCTTTATGTCAAAGGCAATCACTTTCACCATGCCTCTGGAATTCTGCCCCTGTTGTCTGTTATCGGTTCAAGGTTGCCCTGAGGTCATAAGTTAAGTAGACCTGGTGGAACCCAAACTGCTTATCAGTAAATAGATTATTGCTACATAAATGCCGCTTAACTCTCGCAATTGCAGATAATGACAGGGCAGTGATTGGACAGTTTGGATTTGTCCTGCTTTTTGTAGAGAGGACAAATCTGGGAAATTGCTCACATTCTGAGGTAGATGTCAGCATTGCAATTATGCTGGAACAGCTTGGTTGGGTGATCATGCTTTCATCACTATAGCCAGATTGTTGGCAAGGCTTGTGCCAAATATTGAGTACACTTAGCCTTTTCTTGATATCATATGCAGTAAACAAAACTTTTTTGAAGTCTAGCTTCTGTAATGCTTGGGCTCTCAGCAGGAGGCCAAATGTGATTGTTGACATGGTAATTCTGGTTGAAAATGATTGCAAATGCTTCAGTTGTATCTTTTGCTTTCACATGCTGAACTCTGCCATAATGGAGGATGGAAATGTTTATATACTAGTGTTCTAGCTCAGGATCTCTGAAGGTTAATATGCATGTTCATTTGGCAGTTAGGAAGACAAACGCAATGTTAGCATTCATTTCAAGAGGGCTAGAATATAATAGCAGAGATGTACTGTTGGGGATCTATTAGGCTCTGCTCAGCCATTTGGAAGATTCTGAGAAGTTTTGGGCCCCCCGTTGACAGAAAGTGTATTGGCATTGGAAGGGGTCTAGAGGCGTTCTACTAGAACAATCCCAGAGATAAAAGGCTTGTTACATGAGGACTAGTGGAGGAATCTGGATCTGTACTTGATGGAGTTATTTCTTTAGCCAGAGAATGATGAAAATGTGGAACTTATTGCTGCACAAGGCTGCTGAAGCCAAGTCATTGAGTGCATTTAAGACAGAGGTACATAGGTTCATGATTAGTTAGAAGATAAGCAGTTACAGGGAAAAGGCAGGAGAATAGGATTGAGTAACATATAAGCCATGATCAAATGAGAGAGTAAACTCAATGGGCTGAATGGCCTTATTCTGTTCCTATACTTTATTGTCTTTCTCAACTCCTCAACTCTTGTCCTTTCTAACCCCCCATGTCTTATATATCTCTAAAGTGACTCAACTGTATTGCCTAAAGTAATCGATCACTCTTGTATAAAGACAAGTAAAGAGCAATCCTAAATTAGTCTCTTCCCAATTTATCTATATAACAATGGCTATACTTTAAAACATTGGTCATTAAGCATTTTAGAATGTCTCAAAGTCACAAGAATGTGTTACTCAAATATTTTTCCAGTCTGATCCCATTTCAATATCTCAGATCTCTGTGATCCCAGAATAAGAAATTTTGAGCAAGGGGGTGGAGTGGGAAGAAAGATGGTGACTTTCAGTTGCTGAGCAAGAGTGGAGAAAGCTCCAAAATCAAATGTAATAGCAAGAAAGTAGCATTGAATTACTTAATTATTGAAGTGCCACATTGAATTTTACACATAAAAAAAGTTGTGGTAATAAATTTAAATCAACTTGTGAAAGTATTATTGTCAAAAAGTGTGGTGCTGGAAAAGCACAGCTGGTCAGGCATCCTCTGAGGAGCAGGAGAGTCGACATTTTGAGCAAACGCTCTTCTTCAGGAATGACGACTGATATTCCTGTAACGAACTTTTGCTCGAAATGTTAACTCTCCTGCTCCTCAGATGCTGCCTGACAGGCTGTGCTTTTCCAGCACCGCACTTTCTGACTCTGATCTCCAGCATCTATAATCCTCATGTTCTCCTTATGAAAATTTTATCTTAATCAAAGCATTGAATAGGTATTTTGTGTCAGTCTTCACAGTGGAGGATACAAATAACATCCCAATAACTGACAAAGAAACAAAGATAGATGAGGACCTGGAAACAATCATTATCACAAAATAAGTAATGTTGGGCAGGCTAATGGAACCAAGGGTAGACCAGTCCCCTGGCCCTGATGGAATTCATCCCAGGGATAAAAGAGTTGGCAGGAGAAATAGCAAATGCACTTGTTATTTTCCAAAATTCGCGAGACTCTAGAGCAGTTCCAGCAGATTGGAAGACAGCAAATGTGACACCACTGTTTTAAAAAGGGAGGTAGACAAAACATGGGAAATTATAGACCAGTTAGCTTAACATCTGTGGTGGGGAAGTTGCTTGAGTCTATTATCAAGGAACAAATAGCAAGGCCTCTAACATAGAAATTGTCCCATTGGGCAGACACAGCATGATGGGCAGGTCATGCTTAACTAATCTTTTGGAATTCTATAAAGATATTACAAACATGGTAGACAACAGAGACCCAGTAGATGTGTATCTAGATTTCCAAAAGGCATTCAAGATGCCGCACAAAAAGCTGCTGCATAATATAAAGATGCAAGGCGTTAGGAGCAATGTACTAGCATGGATAGAAGATTGGTTAACTAACACAAAGCAAAGAGTGGGAATAAGTGAGTGCCATTCTAATTGGCAATCAGTAACTAATGGTGTGCTTCAGGGATCAGTGTTGAGACCACAATTATTCACAATTTACATAAATTATTTGGAGTTGGGGACCACGTATAGTGAGTCGGAGTTTGTGGATGGCACTAAGGTAAGTGTAGAACAAAGCATGCAGAGGAATGTGAAACTTTGCAAAGGGACATAGATAATTTAAGTGAGTGGGCAAAGGTCTGGCAGATGGAATGCCATGTTAATAAATGTGAAGTCTTCCATTTAGCTAGGAATAGCATTAAAAAGGGCTATTACTTGAATGATAAGAAATTGCACAGGAGAAAGCGAGGACTGCAGATTCTGGAGGTCAGAGTTGAAAGTGAGGTGCTGGAAGAGCACAGCCGGTCAGGCAGCATCCAAAGAGCAGGAGGATCGACATGTCGGGCATAAGCCCTTCATCAGGAATAAGGCTTATGAGCTGGGGGGCTTAGAGATAAATGGGAGGAAGGGTGGGGTTTAGGGGGAGGTAGCTGAGAAAGCGATAGGTAGATGAAGGTGAGGGAGAAAGTGATAGGTCAGGGGGAGGGGGGGGGAGTGGAGCGGATAGATGGGAAAGGTTTGGACAGGTCAGGAGGGGGGTGCCGAGTTGGAGGTTTGGGGCTAGCGTAATGTGGGGAGAGTTGAACTGAGGAAACTGTTGAAATCCACATTGATCTTTTCTTGTTGCAGTGTCCCAAAGCGGAATATGAGGTGTTCTTCCTCCAGCTGTCGGGTGGTCAGGGTTTGGTGGTGGAGGAAGTCCAGGACCTGCATGTCCTTGACAGAGTAGGAAGGGGAGTTGAAGTGTTCAGCTACGGAGCAGTGGGGTTGGTTGGTGTGGGTGTCCCAGAAATGTTCTCTGAAATGATCCACAAGAAGGCATTCTGCCTCCCCGGTGTAGAGGAGACCACACTAGGTGCAACAGATATAGTAGATGACATTGGTAGAGGTACAGGTAAATTTCTGTTGAATGTGGAAGGATCCTTTGTGGCCTTGGACAGAGGTGAAGGAAGTGGTGTGGGTGCAGGTTATGCACTTCCTGTGGTGGGAGGGAAAGGTGCCAGGAGTGGGATGTGGGCTGGTGTGGAGCATTGACCTGATGAAGGAGTTGCAGAGGGAATGGTCTCTCCGGAACGCTGATGGAATGGGGAGGGAAATATATCTCTGGTGGTGGTGTCTGTGTTGGAGGTAGCGGAAGTGGCGGAGGATGATGTGATGAATGCGGAGGTTGATGGAAAGGTGAGGACCGGGGTGTCCTGTCCTTGTTGTGTTGGGAGGGGTAGGGTTCAAGGGCGGTGGTGCGGAAAGTGGAGGAGATGGGCTGCAGGGCATCGTCAACCACGGGGGAAGGAAATTGCGATCTTGGAAGAAGGAGGCCATCTGGGATTTTCTAAGGTGGGATTGGTCAGCCTGGGAACAGATGAGGCGGAGGCAGAGGCGGACGAATGGGGAATAAGGGAGGGCGTTTTTACAGGAGGCAGGGTGGGAGGATGCTTACTCTAGGTAGATGTCGGTGGGTTTGTAGTAGATGTCTGTGGTGAATCAGTTGCCGGAGATGTTGATGGAGAGGTCCAGGAAGGGCAGGGAGGTGTCTGAGATGGTCCAGGTGAATTTGAGGTCTGGGTGAAAGATGTTGGTAAAGTTGATGAATTATTCGACCGCCTTGTGGGTGTTTAAGGTGGCGCCGATACAGTCATCGATATAGTGGAGGAACAGGTTGGGGATGGTGCCAGTGTAACTGTGGACAATGGACTGTTCCACATACAAAGAGACAGGCATAGCTTGGTCCCATGCGGGTGCCCATGGCTACCCCCTTGGTTTGGAGGAAGTGGAGGCATTGGAAAGAGATTGCAGCATGCTGCTGTGCAAAAGGACCTGAGTGACCTGGTGCATAAATCACAGAAGGTTGGTCTCTAGGTGCAATGGGTAATTAAGAAGGCAAATGGAATTTTGTCCTTCATTGCTAAAGGGATTGAGTTTAAAAGCAAAGAGGTTATGTTGTAGCTGTATAGGGTGTTGGTGAGGCCACACCTAGAGTACTGCGTGCAGATTTGGTCTCCTTACTTTAGAAAGGATGTACTGGCACTAGAGGGATTCCAACGGGGTTCACTAGGTTGATTTCGGAGTTGGGGGGGAGGGGGGGGTTGGCTTACGAGGAGAGACTGAGTAGACTGGGATTATATTCATTGGAATTTAGAAGAGTGAGGAGGGGGGTCTTAGGGAAGCATATAAAATTGTGTAGGGAATAGATAAGATAGACATAGAGAGGATGTTTCCAATGGTGGGTGAAACAGGATAGGAGGGCATAGCCTCAAAATTAGGAGAAGCAGAGTTGCAACTGAATTGGGAAGAACTTCTTCACCCAGAAGGTAGTGGATCTATGGAACTTCCTGCCCAGTGAAGTGAGTGAGGCTTCCTTGGTGCCTGTTTTTAAAGCTAAGATGGATAAACTTTTGAACAATAAAATAATTAAAGATTATGGTGAGAGGGCGGGTGAGTGGAGCTGAGGCCTCAAAAAGATCAGCCATGATCTTATTGAAGGTCCAGATGGCCTAACAGGGCTTCCCAGGAGATGTTATATCCACAATTCTATTGGATAATGCCTGTGCTGTTTTAATTATTTTACATCCACATTTTCACATAATAGCCAGTACTGCACATTCAGAATGGTGAAAGTATAGAATGGCAAGACTTCATAAACAGTTTCTACAAGAACTTGTTATGTTTGCGAGTTTTGAGAAGATTTGCAGCTCATGTTGGGGTTCTGAATGTAGGTTTGCTTACTGAGCTAGAAGGTTCATTTTGAGAGGTTTCGTCACCATACTAGGTAACATCTTCAGGGAGTCTCCTAGTATGGTGACGAAATGTCTGAAAATGAACCTTACAGCTCAGTGAGCAAACCTACATCCACTTACTATGTCTGCATTTATTATGGTAGAATTGACAAAAAAATGTGCACAGATCCAAGGTTTTTTTAGTTATGTTGGTAAATAGTTGGACATGTGAACATAGGAAGTATGTTTCAGTAAGTGTAGAACTGAGCTGTGTAATCCAAATTTTTAAACCAAATAATTCTGAAACCATGTAATGAAACTTTGTAGAATATATTCGTCTTATAAATGTGCACATAAACATCTGTTTTGAAATATGCCCCATTTGGTTCCAACAGATATAAACAGCACAAGACAGATTTCAAAGAAATTCCAACAGAGCGTCCAATCTTGCTCCCCTGCAGAGTAACAGGTTGCCGGTGTATCTCCTACAATTATGTACCACTGAATGGAACTCAGCCAATTCGTTGCAGGTGCAAACACTTTGCCAATGACCATAATGAAATGACACCATATAAATGCCAAAAATGTGAGTGTTTGTATTATAGTTCTATATTATCAATAATTTTGTATCTGGTTAAAGCTATTTCTTCTAAGTTTCCTTCAATTCTTATTTCTTCTTGAATTATAATCTTGTCTTTGAGGTAAATTATTTTGCATATGTCACTGAGGGGCAATACAGAGCTAAGAAATAATAAGGGTCAAGAATAGATCCTTGAGGAATATTAGAAGCAAATATATTAGAGATAAAGGTAAAATGATTGCAGATATTACTTTGGTTGGATAGGTGTGAATGGAATGAGGCGAATGCAATCTCACCCAGCTGGATGATGGTAGAGAGCTATTGGAGGAACATGAGATGATCAACTATGTTAAAACCTGCAGAGGGAGAGAAGTACAAAGAGTAATCAGATATTTTTGCATCAGTCAAACAGGATGTCATTTGTGACATTGTAAAGGGCCATTTCAGTACTGTGGTTCAGGCAAAAATTTGATGAGAAGAATTCTTACATGGAGTTTTATAAAAGATTTGGAATTGGGAAGGAGCAACAAATGGCTTTGGAGAGAAAGGTACTTTGGGTCGTAGTTGGCAAGGATGGTTGATTGAGGGTTTTGTTTTTTGAGAAACTTGTTGATCATGTTGAGACAGAATGACTTCAATGAACATGGATACCAAGAAGGGAAGTTGGATGGTCATTAGTTTTATGTGAATAATACCAGGAGAGTAGAGGCGAGCCTTATAGAGAGGTTGAGTTCCAGGAAGGTATGGGGGTGTTGATAAAAAGGATGTAAAGGGAGCTAGGATCTCTGGGAGAGGATAATGGGAAGTTCTAGCAAAACCTTAATCCAGTGAACAAGGGAAAGGGAGTGAACCAACTAGTGAATCGTTTTCATTCTTAGCATAAAGATGTCCATGAATCTTTACACTTATTGTTGGAAGCAAGATTGGATGTGACAGGGAAGATGGGTCAGTATGCTATAGAAACAAAGAAGCTTAGGGATCATGTCTGCATTTAAGGATGATCTTGGAATATTTAAACAGTTCTAGCATATAGGAACAGGGCCTAATAATGCTTTATGTGGTCAAAGTGGGTCTGGTGGTGAGGGCTAAACTAGTGTCTGCCATATCTATTCCATTCTATGTCCCTTGAACTTGAAGCAAAAGCAATGAGACTAATGGCCAGGTTGGAGCTCTGGTATCAAAGGTGAAGTGAGGGAGAAGTTGACCAAATTTTAGCTGCAGAAATGTTAGGGTGAATGATGGACATGAGACTGGATTGTTGGGATTTTGAAAGTGCAGTCATAAATGAATTGGGATTAGATTTTTCTGAGGCAAATATGTAAGATTGGGAAATTGATGAGGGTTGTGGTTATGATCTAAACTTGCTTTTGAAAGTTACATTCCAGTGTAAGTGCCCTTTCATTGATGTGATAAGGCTTATTTATTGCCAACCAGCCCCTGACATTCAAAATTGATCCCCTCAATTATGGACTGTTATTCCTTCGGGAATGAATTGAAAGATATAAAGTTTATAATGTTATTTTTAAACATTTTACTTATTAGTCCCTTCTTTAATTTAATAGTTCTTTCCTTCACTTTATTTTCCTTCTGTGCTTGATTTAATATTGAATTCACACACTCTAATTTACACTTCCTTCTTAATCCTTGGACTTTTTTCTTCTCAATTGTTCAATCTAATTGGTGAAGGAGATTCAATGTTTGCCCTAATTACTCAGACCCCAAGATGCCAGTTTTCCCTCCCAGCACTGCTTTGTGGGAGGCAGTGACATAGTGGTAATGTCACAAGGGGCACAATTGGTCTGAAGGTGTGTGGTTGGTTAAAATGACAGCATTGATGCAAAGGTGGCAGACATATCACCACCATGCCATCCCATTCAATTTTACATTCTCTTTCTATCAGATTCAAACATGCTTCTTGGAGGCTGTAAAATTCCAGCTAAGTCAGAATGTGATAAAATGCCCATTTGTCAGTTGAATTGGTGCAATTTCTGTAAAACTCAACACCAATTGAGAGAAAGCAATCCACTTAAGTGGTGTCTAAGCCCCTAGGTTCAATATCCATCCTAGCATTTATTGTGTAAAATACCAACCAAAGTTGCAGATTGTGGAGAAGTGTTGAGGGATCAGGATTTAAGCCACACACTGTACCCAGCAATCCCATTCAGTAGTCATAAAGATCCTGAATTTCCCACAGTTGCTCCAGCTGTACCACAGTAGTATGACTGGAATTATGATTGACATGGAAACGTAGAAAATAAGAGCCTACTTTGTCATTCACATATGATCATGGCTGGACATTGAGCTCAATGCCCTAACCCCACCCTCCCCATGCCCCTTAATCAATTTAGCCAAAAGAGCTAAATCTACCTCCTTGAAACACATAATGTTTTGGACTCAACCATTTTCTGTGGTAGTGAACTCTATAGGCTCACTATTCTCTGGGTGAAGACATTTTTCCTCTGAGACCTAATGGGTTTACCCTATTAAACTCTTCAACTATGAACCCTAGTTCTGGGCTCTCTCACCTTCATGAATCCTTCCTACATCAAACCTGTCTAATCCTCTTAGAAATTTATTGACTTCTACAAGATCCCCTTTTCTTGTAAATTCCAGTGAATACAATCCTAACTGACTCAATCTTTCCTCATTTGTCAGTCCTGCCATTCCAGGAATCAATTCAGTAAACCTTTGCTGAGCTCCCTCAATAGCAAGAACATCCTCCCTCAGATAAGGAGACCAAAAACACATGCAATGTTCCAGGTGTGGCCTCACTAATTCCCTGTATAATTGCAACAGCACATTATTGTTCCTGTATTCGAATTCTCTCACCATGAAAGCCAAAATGCAGTTCGCCTTCCTTATGACTTACTCCACCTGCACACTTACTTTCAGCGACTGGTGCAAGACAACACTAAAGTCTCATTGAACATTTCCCTCTATCAATTTACAGGCATTTAAATAACAATCTGCCTTCGTATTTTTGCTACCAAAGTGGACAACCTCACGTTTATCTATATTCCACTGCATCTGTCATGTATTTGCCCACTCACTTAGCCTGTCCAAATCACACTGCAATATCCCTGCATCCTCCTCACAGCTCACACTTCTACCCAGTTTTGTGGCATCTGCAAATGTCGAGACCTTATATTCGGTTCCCTCGTCTAAACCATTGACATATATTGTGAATATCTGGCTTTCTAATACTGATCCATGTGGTATCCCACTACTTATTGCCAGCCATTCAGAAAAAGATCAATTTATTCCAATTCTGTTTCCTGTCTGATAACCAATTTTCTTTCCAGCACAATACACTCTTAAGCTTTATTTACACATTAATTTTTACACATGAATCTTTTATGTGGTATTTGTGGAAGTCCAAATAAACCACATCCAGTCCTCAATGCCACTCCCCTGAATCCTTGAAGCATTCCAGTAAATTTTACTCTTGTATGACTGGAATTATGATTAACGTAGTAATGTAGAAGATAGAAGGCTGCTCTACCATTCACATGATCAGAACTGATAGAAAACCACATTTAATATAAAATGTATGGATGACCAAGCAAATCCACATCGACTGTCGGAAAAGCATCCCAACCAAACTCAGCTGCCTACCTTATTCCTGTAACTTAGCATTCCCTATGGCTAATCCACCTAACCTACACCTCCCTTGACACTGCAGTCAATTTAGCTTGGTCAATTCACCTAACCTGCACATCTTTGAACTGTGGGAGGAAACCAGAGCACCCAGAGGAAACCTACACAGACATAGGAAGAATGTTCAAACTCCACACAGACAATTGCCTGAGGCAGGAATTGGACCCAGGTCCCTGGTACTGTGAGGAGGCAGTGCTAACCACTGAGCCACTGTGCCACCCATGATCATTAAACTCAATACCCTAACCTTGCCCTCCTGCCTATCCCTTGTTCCATTTAGCCACAAGAGCAATATCTGATTCTACCACTGTTTTCTAATGCTCTGCCATAAATGCTCTGTTTTCTAAATGCTCTTAGTAATGGACTCTCGCATCTTCCCCACTACAGACATCATACTCGCAGGTCCATAATTCCTTGGTTTCTCTCTATTTCCCTTTTTAATTAATAGGATAACATTAGCTACCTCCAATCTGTCGGAACAGTTCCATAGTCTAAAAAATCTTGAAAGATGATCACTATTTTTAGGGCTGTTTCTTAAGTGGTGTGGGATGTAGACTATCAGGCCCTGGGGATTTATCAGTCTTCAATCCCATCAGTTTCACCAACACTATTTCGCTACTAATATAGAATGGATTAAATTCCTCCCTTTCACTAAACCCTCTGTTCCCATAATCTCTGGTACGTTATTCATGTGAAAACCTCTTCAATCCATAATTTGAGTTCCGTAACACTACTAGCAAAGTAACTACTGTGGATTAGAAGCAATTCCTTGGGACTGTCAGCCTTTGTCTTTATGATCTCTTTGTCTGATGTTGCCACAATATTACTACTACCCAATGTCAGTTTTAGTGTATCCTTACATTTGGTATAAATAGAAAATAATTAGTTAATCAATAAGCAATACATTTTCAGTGTTGTCTCAGAGCTGAAAAAAACAGATTCAGTCGACTATAAAAGCCACGTGTTCCATTTATAATAACTATGTATTCTAATTAATTTTACTTTACCACGCTGTTAGGTCAGACTAATGATCTGTTGCTAAGTCTGCATTGCTGATATTGAGTAACTGAGGCAGAAAATGTAAACAACAGATTTTTTGTTGTTGCACCTGGAAGGAATCTCCAACAATATCTTCCATGATGGTTGGTTGAAATTAGAAGCTTGATGCAACGCAATTCACAAGCCTAAAACAAATGTAATAACTTTGATACTATTCCTACATGTTGATTGCTTCCTATCTTGTTTTAGTTTGATCATTTGTGTATCCCTTTACCCAATGTAATATGCAGTGTGGCAGGATAATGGTTGAAATTCAATGTAGTTATTTATTTTTAATGCAAAATTTGTGTAGCTGTACTATTTTAAAAGTTCTTGTCCTCTTCACATGTACTTTTATACTTTATATTGCATGCAAAACCTATCATTTCTTTCCTGTAGGTATAGGATGTGCTGGGTTTCACAGCTCCTTTACCTGTGGGTGTACCCACCCAACATATGCTCATACAATGATTGTCGAGACCAAAGAAGAACGCTTGGCTAGAGGACGATCAGTAGGACCAGATGTTCCCTATGCCGCTATGGGAGGACTCACTGGATTTAATGCATTGGCAGAAGGATATATGCGACTAGACTCAAGTGGAATAGGTTAGTGGTTTCAGTGCTCTGCATATAGTAAAAATAGAATAGTGGTTACTATAAATGGAGAAAACTGCAAGATTGTACTTTGACTGACTGATTCTTAGGGTGTTGTGTGCAGTGAGGGTTAACATCCTTGTTAAACATTTTTAAAATTGCACGTACATGATTATCTACTTGCTAATTGCATTGCACAATGTGTGATGCTGTACAGAGAAGTCTCAGTTTGATCCTGAATCTGTTCTTGGTTAGCTGGAATAATCATGAACATGCACAGATTGACTATAGCAGTCCTACACTAACAAGGGAAATAATCTGTTCAAGTTAAGATTCTTATCTTACTCATTAGTAAGTAAACTTACATGTAGCTCTGTATAGGACAAGACTCAGACTACTTTGAAACAAACTATAATGGAGTGACCTGATAATACCACCGTAGATTGCAATCTGTGATATTGACATATGTCAAGCTGTAGTTCGACATAGGGAAAGGCTTTCAGAAAAGAGGTGAGGAGCAATGCTATAAAGTGGTGGTTCCATTCTGGTGCAATCCCATGTTATAAAAAAATCATGTAATGGCAGCATCATTTAAACTAATGGGGCCGGAATCACATTCTAACCAATGCACGCTCTAAAACTTTGCACTTTAGAAACAGTGTCTCCAATTCATCAAGCATGTTTGAGCAAATTTGTGTTAATGAAACACGTGTTGTAGCAGAACAACTTGTAGGAAGAAATGAAAGCTCAAAACAAGTCAATAGGTGACACTAGCCACATATATCCTTCCTCAACAGATATTTGACATTTTACTAGGAGAAAGTGAGCACTGCAAATGCTGGAGATGGAGTTGAAATGTGTGGTACTGGAAAAGCACAGCCAGTCAGGAGCATCCAAGGAGCAGGAGAGTCGACGTTTTGAGCATGAGCTCTTCATCAGGAATGTGGAATACTTGCCACCCACCTGGCACCTATCTAATATAGTGGCAGTGCACCCTGAAAGCCCAGGCATCGCCAGCAGTTCTGTATTGGGTACAGTTACTGCATGGACAGGAAGCCTGCCCAAGTCTTGGGCCAGGCCTCCTACTAGGACTGCTCGATTACTGTTTGAGCATTCGTTCATTCAGCACATAGTATCATACTTATAGATTGTATTCCTTGCTGCGCTGCACCTTGCAAGTTGGTGCAGCCACACAATAACACAGCAGTCATGGCTTAGTCATTCTCAGATAAGGATACATACATGCTATCTTATGGCAGTGTGCCACATCAATACCACATTTGTATGATGTGGTAGATTTCATGCTAAACAAATGGCACCTGCAGCAAGTGTTGGCCTTATCCCAGTGTCTTACAGAAGTAGTCCTTGATGAAGTCATGGAGGCACCCACCAGTCAGGGTGTCCAACACATTTAGTCGCGGGCAGCCTCCCACATAAGTGATAGAATGCAGGTCAGAGCAGAGAGCTGGACTTGTCTATCCATGTCAGCCTCCAAGCAGTCTGTGGAAACAGTCACATGATTCATTGCATTGCTGCAGCTTTTGGGCATTGTGTCCCATATTCCTGCTGCCGCTCCTACTTCTCCCTGTGTATGTTGACAAAGCTGAAATCCTACTGGGAACTAAGCAAGTGCCTGGTCTCTCGCAGCCCTCTGAGTGCCAATTGCCAGGGCACTCATCCTTCGCTGTACTGTTCCATAGTTCAGTAACTTCTGTTAGCATTTATGCAGTTTTCAAAGGATTTCTAAGCATTTTTTAAATGCTTTTTTGCAAACTGAAGCTGGCTGTCAGCACCAAACCTGTATTTTTTTTTTGCAAATATATGGATCTAACCTAAGCTGCCAAACCTAATAACATCAGGTTAATGAATGCTTTTCCCAGAATATGTTGAACATAATGTTTTTAAACAAAATTAAAATAATTCCGAATGTATTATCAATTGCAACAAGAACTTTGCTAAGAGCAAATTGTATTGGTCTCAATTCTGAGGTCATTTAAAAATTTCTGTCAATTTGATAGATACATCTAGTGGTTTATAATACCACTTCAATTAAGTGATATTTTATTGTTTAAAAGATACAATGCGGTATTTTATTTTACTTGTTTGTTGCTAGCTGTGATTTGCTTGATAAAATTCCATTTTATCTACCAATTTATGAATAACTACTTAAATATATAGTCGCTAAATTTGAAATGGCTTATTCAGTTGAATTTTCTAAATACAAAAGATGGATATTTAGAGTTTTGATTATATCTTAGGAACACTAAAACACATTTGCAGAATTGGATACTTGAAGGAAAGGCGCCAAGTAAAGCTGAAAAACTTTTCTGAACCAGGATACTGCATCCTCAGAAAAAAATAAACCAACCACCTTGGTGATCGCAACAAATACAATTTAGATTGAGATCAGGAAAATAAGTCATTCATTGAATGTTATTATAGATAGTAAGGGAAGGCTGTAAAAATGTGATAACAATGTTTTAGAGGATTTGAGTTAGCACATGTTGACTGAGAAAGGAGGAGATAGAAATCTGATGGAATAACATATGTTTGGTAGATGCTAACTAACTCAGCTGTTAAGCCAGCTGTGTGATTGGAGGTTATTCTCAATCTGATCTTTAAGCATTTTGAATAAAGCACATATAAGGGAGTGATAATCAAAGTAACATTTTAAATTAACTGCTCGGGACAGTGTGCATAAAGTACACAGGTGCATAAATAGAAAAAAAGAGTAAAAATACAGCTTCGAAGGAAGGGTTTTGTATGACCTCATTGCAATACTACAATGGTTTGCTAATCTACATTAGTAGACTATGAATGATTTAAGGTACTGCCAGTATCAAGTATCAATGACAAATTTGTAAAAATGGCAATGGAGCCAATGTAATTAGGAGTTATGTTAAAAAAAAATGAAGATAAGCAGCTGACTTTTAAAATACATTCAGAACGTTTATAACTCCAAAAATTGGATAACTGATAAAGACAAGAAAAACTCTGTACAAAATTACAATTATAGAAAGTTAAAAAAAAATAGAATTTCCACCTGCTGACAAGATCTAAAATAATAATAGAGGTTTGTTTTCTCCAGAAGTATTTGCTTATCAAATACAGGGCAAAGTAAAATATTGATCCAATTACATTGATTAGTGCTGCAGCATCTGTTTTCATGTAAGAAAGGGAAGTTGTCCATGTCACAAATCATATTTCCACAAATATTCTACATTTTGCAAGTAACGATGGATGTGTTTTTTTTTAAAAATAAGAAATCAGTTTGAAATCTACAAAGCAATGTGTCAAGGCCATTGCTTTGAAATCTACAAACCAATGTGTTATACTCTTAGTAATTTTTTTTTAGAAAAGGTTACAAGGCAAATTGGAATTATAACCTCCCTCCCCTTCCTGGACCTCTCCATCTCCATTAATGAGGACTGACTTGACACTGACATTTTTTACAAACCCACTGACTCCCACAGCTACCTGGATTAGGAAAGGTAAATCAGGGCAGGACCTATGCACTTTATGGTAAGGTCCTGGGGAGGGTTGCTGAACAAAGGACCATGGAGTGAAGGTTCATAGCTCCTTGTAAGTGGAGTCACAGGTTGATAGGATAGTGAAGAACGTGTTTGGTATGCTTTCCTTTATTGATCAGTGCATTAGGTATAGGAGATGAGAGGTCATTTGCGATGGTACAAAACATTGGTTAGGTCACTTTTGGAATATTGTGTTCAATTCTGGTCTCCCTCCTGTCAGAAGAATGTTGTCAAATTTGAAAGGGTTCAGAAAAGATTTACAAGGATGTTGCCAGGGTTGGAGGATTTGAGCTGTGGGAAGAAGCTGAATAGGCTGGGGCTGTGTTCCTTGGAGCGCCAGAGGCTGAAGAGTGACCTTACAGATGTTTATAAAATCATGAGGGGCATGGATAGGATATACAAACAAAGTCTTTTCCCTGGGATGGGGGAGTCCAGAGCTAGAGGGCATAGTTTCAGGGTGACCGGGGAAAAGATATAAAAAGGACCCAAGGGGCAACATTTTCACGCGGAGAGTGTGTGTGGATGGAATGAGCTGAAATGAGAGGAAGTGGTGGAAACTAACACAGTTACAACATTTAAAAAGACATCTGGATGTGTATATGAATAGGAAGGGTTAACAGAGCTTTGGGCCAAGTGCTGGCAATGGGACTGGATTAGGTACGGATATCTGGTCGGCATGGACAAGTTGGACCGAAGGGTCTGTTTATGTGTTGTACATCTCTGACTAAGATCTGTACATATTAGTCTGCCCGCTGTTGAACAGTTGATAGAAAATTTCAGGAAACCGAGATATGTTTGTGTACTGGCACTGCAATGTAATTCTACCAATGCATGGAGTTGTTGATTCATTATATGCTGTGATATGATCTCTCATATGCTGTACCACTAAACACCCTTTACTGATGAGCATGTCCTTCAGGATGTGTTGTGGTAATTTGTTGGCAGCTCTTGCACCAGTTTAGTTTTTAGTGTGTATTGGCCTTTCAGGACATATGGTACTGTATTATATTGTAAAAACTTATGATTGCTGTATAAAAATGTGTGCGGCATAGTGTCCAAAATTGACTGTGTTGAAACTTTGGTCATCTTCTGAAATTTGCCATTCTTTTATTTCCCTCTGAATCTCACTGATGTGTTTGCACTTGTGCACTTTCATAACATTTTCCTTGCTGTCATTGTTGTGCTGATGTAGTAGCTTGTTGTGGGGTCCAACTTGCCTTTGAAATCTGATTTTCTTTGCAAGTGCATGTATAGTATCTTATTGTGCCACAGTTTTACGATATTCAGCACAGCTTTTAGGTAGAAACAACAAATCACATTTGTTATTGATTTTGTTGTCTTGGGTGCACTTTGTAGCGATAGTGTTGGCTATACCCAACATAATTGTTATTCATCTGCTACTATTGCTTTATGGTTAAATCTATCTTCAAGCAATGCATCAATGATTTGGCTGTTTTTCTCGCCCAAAAGATTATTCCTTCCTAAATGTTTTATTTGATGTAGAAGTAAAATAACTAACTCAATGAGCCTCGCTAACAGTCAGAAAAGATACATTTTGTGATTTGCAGCAACATCTTCTGACAAACTGATCAATAGACTCTAGGAGTTGCTATCTAACTAACACGTGAAGACTTTAATCTTGAGGTCAATTCTTATTTTGAGTTGGTCTTCAAAAACTCTCCAGATCTTTTATGGATTTTTCTGATCATCCACAAAAGGACTGGATGTGTTAATTCCTTGAAACATCTCCTTGCCAGTAGTGTGCAAGATGTTTAGAGAGTTTTTTCAGGATCATTTATTGTTTGATCTTTAAAAATGAATAGTCATTTGAACAGGTGTAATTTAGCAAGGGTAACACTGGATATTGTCCAATCCACAATGAGGTTTCTGCAGTCCATTGTTCTTTCTGCCTGAACTGCAACCCTTTAAGCCTTACATTTCTAATTATCTATCACTGTGATTAGAAACTTGCTTCTTCTTTAAGGCGAAGCCTTTGTAGCTGCTGCTGTTCTAAGAAGGGTAACTTATGTGTCAAATGCTTGGAACCAATTGTATTAGCCTCCAGCTTCTGTATGGCATTGCACTGACTTTGTGATGTTGTTCAATAGTGTATCCTTTTCTTCCCTTCCTTAAATTAATATAACTTTTTAAAAAGTTATATTATCATCAAAGAACATAAATTACAATCAACAGAAATTAGCTTTGTTTTATTGGTAGTTCATGCCCTATCTACAAATCTGTACAGCTTTCTGTTCTCAGAACAATCAATGCACTTGGAGGTAAGAAGCTGTTACTTTGTCCAGAATCTCTGTTGTCCAAAGCTCTTGTCCAGTTTGTTTCCCAGAATTAGTTTTCCAAATATTTGCCACAAAGATATTCTTGCATTTTTTAGATGTCTTTCACTTATCTCCAGCAGAGTATTCTATCTGATGTGCCTGTAAGATAAACAAGAAACTGATTGTGGATATTGTGTTGTTTTTTTTATTTCAAAATATACTTTATTCATGTAAATAAATCTTTGGTACTTGTACAATTTTCCATGTCGTTCATAGTTATATACATTGCATGTCTTAACATTACAAAGAACAAATTGAATTAATCGAATTCACAGTTATCCTATTAACAGTTACCTTTATTAACTATCCAGTCTCTTGGTATTTGGCTGTGGCTTCAGCGGAACCCACCTCCTGAGTGGGTGCCCTGTTATATGAAAGCAAATGAAACTTCTTTAACCCCCAGTTGATGGGGTTACCATTGTCCATTTGACTGTCCTGTCTCTGGGGTGGCTGTCTACATCCCCAAGGTAAGCACGAACTGCTGGACCTTCGCTGGGCTGAGGTAGCTATCCAGCTCCTCACTGGGGTCATTTACCCGCTCTGGTGTCATTGAGCCAAGGCAAGGGTCCTCACTGTCCAGTTCTGTGTCTGACAGTGGGACTGTCAGAGGATCACAGCTCTTGGTTGCCTGTAGTTGTGGGGCAGTGGGTGTGTTGTTACAGAATTCAACAGATATTTATTACAGCTAATTGTTATGTACAAACTTTGCATTCATCAGACACAAGTGTGTGGGCTAACATTAAGCTAGTATTACCTGCTAGTGTCATAGAGTCATACAGCATGGAAATAGACCGTTCGGTCCAACCAATCCATGCTTAACATAATCCCAAATTAAACTAGTCCCACCTACCTGCTCCTGGCCCCTATCCATCCAAACCTTTCCAATTCATGTATCTATCCAAATGTCATTTAAACATCAAGGAGCAGGAGAATCACGAATCGGGTTGAAGGGCTTATGCCTAAAATGTTGATTCTCCTGCTCCTCAAATGCTACCTGACCAGCTGTGCTTTTCCAGCACCGCTTTCAACTCTTCATGCAAGCATACTACCCTGCCTCTTTCAAAGGTGCAGGCTGCATTTAAATAGTGTTATTTGCTCATAATATCAGACCTTTGCTGATCCAAGCAACCAGGAAAATCATTGTTCATTTGTTGACCACATGCAGCAATCATCAGGAAGTATAAATTTAATATACTGCTTTACACAGTTGGTTAATTCCACATTGTGACTCCAGAAACAGTTTTCAGGTCTTATCCAATTGACCCTCCGAATATGTATTGGAGTCTTTATCCATAAAAGGATTTATTATTTGTTTCAGGGGCACCAAGCGATGAAATTCTTGATGCACCTTCTACTTCAATGGATCATCCTTTTCTGAGAGCTTATGGACCACAAATGGATGCAATAAATGCTGGACACTCTCCAGATGGTAAGAAATAAATTAAAAGGCATAATTGTAGCACTTCAACTTATTCTAATTATAGACCATTTTATTCTTTGTATTGAGTTACACAAAATAATCTTTGCGTTACATACTTACAAGATTTCATATGTACAAGTGAGCAAGAATTAATCCAAATGTATCTTAGTTTTGCATAAAACATACAGTCTTGTTATTACAATAATAAGTGTTTAAATAAAATAGTAAATGCTATTTTCTGTAGCTTATATTTTATTCCTCATTCATATAAAAGGCATTAGAGCTGAATTGAATTATGACTTCATACTGGTTTGTGCAAAATAAGTGAATTGTGAAATTTGCATAAAGTGGAGCTCGAGCAGCTCAAAGCTCTCTATTTAAGAATAAAAATAAACTTCAAGAGAAGGAAGGAAGGAAGTAATGGATGGCTGAACACATGACCTTTGGCTTCGAGGCAAAAATGTCAATGAACACTTCCCACTTGATGTGAGAAATGAAATTAGAGAAGGCTTACCATCTGTAGACTTTCTTTCCAAAGTTTCACCCCCTTCCCTTTGCTCTGCCGATGTAGGTCATACCCTCCTGTCCGACCTATCACTTCTTCTTCCTCACTTTCATTTGCCTATCGCATTTTTAGCTACCTTCCCACCTGCCCCCAACTACAAACCCATTCCATTTATCTCTCGGCCCTCCAGCTCACAAGCCTCATTCCTAATGAAGGGCTTATACCCGAAACATTGATTCTCCTGCTCCTTGGACGCTGCCTGATCTGCTGTGCTTTTTTTAGCACCACACTCTCGACTCTGATCTCCAGCATCTGCAGTCCTCATTTTCAACCCTACTGTGAAGCCTCTTCCAAGGATGCCTACCTTGAAGAAGTTCTCCTCCTCTTTCTACAAGGATCTCAGTGAGTCCCTCTCACTGCATCCTCCTCCCCCCCCTCCCCCCCCCCCCCGGTCATCTCCTCTGCCCTGAAGCTTTTCCACCCTGTCCTGAAGAGACTCACTATCTGTTGCACCCGATGTGTTCTCCTCTACATCAGGGAGACAGGATACCTACTTGTGGATCGTTTCAGAGAACATCTCTGGGACACTCGCATCAACCAACCCCACTGCTCCGTGGCTGAATACTTCATCTCCCCAAGGGGTGGCAGGGTGTCTCAGTGGTTAGCACAGCTGTCTCACAGCACCAAGGTCCCAGGTTTGATTCCGGCTTCAGGCAACTGTCTGTGTGGAATTTATACATTCTCCCCATGTCTGCATGGGTTTCCTCTGGGTGCTCCGGTTTCCTCCCACAGTCCAAAGATGTACAGGTTAAGTGAATTGGCTGTGCTAAATTGCCCAAAGTGTGAGGTGCTTTCGTCAGAGGGAAATGAGTCTGGGTGGGTTACTCTTCGCAGGGTCGGTGTGGACTTGTTGGGCTGAAGGTAAGGAATCTAATCTAATCTAACATGCAGGTTCTGGGCCTGCATCGCCAAACCCTTACCACCCGAAGCCTGGAGGAAAAATGCCTCATATTCTGCCTTTGGACTCTGCAACTACCTGGGATCAATGTGGATTCCCCCTCCACCACATTATCACAGTCTCAAGCCTCTAACTTGGCACCACCCTCCTGACCTGTCCATCACCTTTCTCATCTATCCGCTCCACCCTCTTCTCCGACCTATTACCTTCTCCCTCACCATCATTTACCTATAGTATTCTCAGCTACCCCCACGTCTCCCCCCCAACCCCCACCTTTGTCCAATTTATCTGTCAGACTCCCGGCCCACAATCCTCATTCCTGATGAAGGGTTTATGCCCAAAACATCAATTCTCCTAATCCTCGAATGCTGCCTGACCTGCTGTGCTTTTCCAGCACCACCCTCTCGACACAGCTGTTAATATTCAGGCCATGGCATTAGTCTACCATTTTTAATTCTACATTTCATAATATTGTTTCCTCTAATTCCTATAATTTCAGTTCTCTAATTATTGGCTAGTTAGGTGTAATAACTATATGGTATAGTTTTTCAAACAGCTGGAATGTAGACAAGTGTTGCACTGGTGTTCTTGAGGGCATATGATAATAAAAGCACATGGGTAATATTAGAAAGATGTCAATATAAATATTTATCTGTAAAAAATATCCAAGATATTTTCTTAGAAAAAATGTTAGTCAACTTCTATCACTCAATTAACTGCAAATTCCTGGTTCTCTCAATAAGAAATTTCCACGCCACACATGGTAATAATCTGAAGCAAACATTTCTGAACAGCTATAATTGAGTCACTTTGTTCCTCTGAAATACAAATTTTTTGATTACTGGAAGCTATATGTGGTTTTCAAATTCATATTATTCTGCACCATTGGAAAATATTTAAATATGTCCACCCAATATGAAATTTGTACAAGTTAAATTAACTATTCTTATTGTAGAGTATGTGGATGAATAACTATTTAATAAATTCCATGATATCTCTGCAGATGTTTATGGTTTAAGTCGATTTGCTCACCTTCCCACAGCTGAGGAGCGAGACATGGCTTACTTTGAAAGCCAGTATCAAGAACGGGTATAGTAACCTTAGTGCAGCAAATGTGAAAATAAGCTATGAAATATTTCATGGAGCAGCAATTTTTTTAACTTTTAACTTTTCTAAAATTAAAATATTTTCTTGAGATAAAGTGTAGGTAACACTGACAAACCAAGTTATAAAACAGGACATTTGAAAGAAAACTTGCAAATAATTTAACAATTAATTTCAAAAGTGTTTTGTGGTAGTAATAACAAGATGCATTGTAGACATTCACCACAGATCCTTAGACTGCACCTTCCAAACCAATAACCACTTCCATCTAGAAGGACAGGGCTGCAGTTACATGGGAATATCATTACTTGCAAGTTCCCTTCCAATCACTCACCATCCTGACTTGGAAATATACCACTGTTCCTTCACTGTTGCTGGTCAGAATTCTGGAATTCTCTTTGTAATGGCGTTATGGTTCAACCTCCAGCATATAGACTGCAGCAGTTCAAGAAGAGGGCAGTCGTGGAGGGTTGTTTTTCAGACTGGAGGCCTGTGACCAGTGGAGTGCCACAAGGATCGGTGCTGCGTCCACTACATTTCATCATATATATAAATGATTTGGATGTGACCGTGAGAGTTATAGTTAGTAAGTTTGCAGATGACACCAACGTTTTCACGCAGAGGCTAGTACATGTTTGGAATGAGCTGCCAGAGGAAATGGTGGAGGCTAGTACAATTGCAAAATTTAAAGGTACTGGATGGGTATATGAATAGGAAGGGTTTGGCGCAATAAGGGCCAAATGCTGGCTGGTGGGACTAGATTATATTGGGATATCTGGTCAGCATGGACGAGTTGGGCCGAAGGGTCTGTTTCCATGCTGTACATCTCTATGACTCTAATTAGGAGATTCACTGCATATATGTGAATGCAATAAGTTTAATCAATAAGATTGGTGAATTACAGGTGCAGATTGCCATGTGGAATTATGATGTTGTGGCTGTAACAGGGTCTTACTCAAAGAAGGACCAGACAGGATGTTAAATATTGCTGGTAAAATGGTGTTCAAGAAAGATAGGAAAGGAACAAAGGAGGGATAGCAGTATTGGTTAAGCAGAGCATTTTAGTGCTGCAGAAAGAAGCTATCCAGAAAGTTTAAGGACAGTTGATTTATCTAGAACTAAGGCCAAAATGGGTGCAATTACATTGCTTGGTGTAGTTTACAGACCATCAAATAGTGGCAGGATGGAGAGGAACAAATCTGGAGAGAAATTATGGAGGGGTGTAAATCTCTTAGAATATTTATAATAGGATACTTCAATCACCTGGATATAGACTGGGATATTGGTAGAATAAATAGTAGCAAGGGGCAAGCATTTGTAAATTGTGTTCAGGAGAATTTTCTCCAGCAGTATATGTGCAGTCCAACAGAAAAGGAGGCACTACAAGACATGATTCTTGGAAACAAGGTTTGCCAAGTCGAGCAAGTGTCACTTGGAAAACACTTAGGCAACAATGACCATTGTTTCATAAGGTTTAAGATAACAGTGAAAAGGATAATGGATAATCCAGAGTAAGAATAATTAGGGTGTAGGTTTGCTCGCTGAGCTGTAGGTTTGATATCCAGACGTTTCATTACCTGGCTAGGTAACATCATCAGTGGCGACCTCCAAGTGAAGTGAAGCTGTTGTCTCCTGCTTTCTATTTATATCTTTCTCCTGGATGGCGTTCCTGGGGTTTGTGGTGATGTCATTTCCTGTTCATTTTCGGAGGGGTTGATAGATGGCATCTAGATCTATGTGTTTGTTTATGGCGTTGCGGTTGGAGTGCCAGGCCTCTAGGAATTCTCTGGCATGTCTTTGCTTAGCCTGTCCCAGGAGAGATGTGTTGTCCCAGTCGAATTGGTGGTTTTTTTCATCCATGTGTAGGGCTACGAGGGAGAAAGGGTCGTGTCTTTTTGTGGCTGTCTGGTGTTGTACAAAATTCCATGCAAGGACTGCCACAACCACTACGTAGGACAAACAGGAAGAAAGTTAGCCACCAGGATACACAAACACCAGGAAGCATGGAGGCAGGAAGCATAGCTGAGGTGTTCATGAATATTTTGTGTAAGAAATGGTATTCACTACAGTGCCACAGAAGAGACTTCAGAGAACATTATAGTTCGTGGAGTAAATTTGGATTCAAAATTGGCTGATGGATGGTTGGATATTTTTCTGACTAAAGGAGTATTTCTAGTGGAATTCTCCAAGGTTCAGTTTTGGGATCCTTGCTTATCTTGATGTATGGTCACCATCTGTATCTTGGTGTGCAGGGGACAATTTCCAAGTTTTCAGATGGTACAAAACTAAGAAGCACTGTAAACGGTGAGAAAGCCTGTGTAAAATTATGGTAGGACATGAACAAATTGGTGGAATGGACGGATAGGTGGCACATAACTTTCAATGCAAGTCTTACATTTTGGGAGAAAGAATATGGATACACAGTGTAATGTTAAAGGACGTGCAGAAACAGAGATCTGCATATATATCTATATATGCTTGATTCCCTGAAGATGGCAGGCCAGGTACAGTGAGCACTTCATAAAGCATACAGTATCTGAGGCTTTAATAACACTGCCATAGAGTAAAGGAGCAAGCAAATTATGCTAAACTTGTATAAACTACTAGCTAGACTTTAGCTGAGGTGCTGTGTACATTTCTGGTTATCACAGTTTGGGAAGGAAGAGGTTAATAGGTTGGGTTATATGCAAAACTTCAATTATTGAGACAAATAGGAGAAATTGGGACCATTTTCCTTTAAGAAGACAAGGCTAAGAGGAGATTTTATTGAATTTTTCAAAATCATGAAGGGTCTAGACAGATCGGGAAAAATTGTTCCTTGTCATAATAGGATTGAGAACAAGAAGACACAGATTTGAAGTGACATCTATAAAAGAGGGATTGAATTCAAGAGTCGTGAGGTGATGTTGCAGCTGTACAGGACTTTGGTTAGGCCACATTTGGAGTACTGTGTGCAGTTCTGGTCGCCTCACTTTAGGAAAGATGTGGAAGCTTTGGAGAGGGTGCAGAGAAGATTTACCAGGATGTTGCCTGGAATGGAGAGTAGGTCGTACGAGGATAGGTTGAGAGTTCTCGGCCTTTTCTCGTTGGAACGGCGAAGGATGAGGGGTGACTTGATAGAGGTTTATAAGATGATCAGCGGAATAGATAGAGTAGACAGTCAGAAACTTTTTCCCCGGGTACAACAGAGTGTTACAAGGGGACATAAATTTAAGGTGAAGGGTGGAAGGTATAGGGGAGATGTCAGGGGTGGGTTCTTTACCCAGAGAGTGGTGGGGGCATGGAATGCGCTGCCCGAGGGAGTGGTAGAGTCAGATTCATTGGCGACCTTTAAGCGGCATTTGGATAGGTACATGGATGGGTGCTTAATCTAGGATAGAAGTTCGGCACAACATCGTGGGCTGAAGGTCCTGTTCTGTGCTGTATTGTTCTATGTTCTATGTTCTATGTTCTAAGTGTAGCATGATAAAAACATTTCACACAGCAAGTGGTCCAGGTCAGGAACACACTGCCTGAAAGTGTAGTGGAAACCCAGTTCAAGGGGGCATTAACTGAATATATAAATAGAAACAATATTCAGGGTTATAAGGAAAAGGCAGGAGAAAAGCACTGAGTCATAATGTTCAATCGGAGAGGTGGTACACAATCAATTCATCTTCGTTTGCACCATAACAATTCTGTGATTCTTTATTGACCTCAAAGTAGTTAGCAATCAAGCATATGATTAGATTTTCATTAATTGTGTGTGTTACAGTAGTGATCTTATTACATTTATGCACATTAATTTAACACAGTTTTTGAAATAAAACATTTATTATGATAGTTAACACATAATATTTTATTTTAGCTTAAGATGGAAAAGGCTGCTGCTAAGGGACAGAAAAAAATTCCGGCATCTAAAGGTGAAACTTCACAAGTGCCAAAACCATCAAGACCACCAAAACACTGAAAGTCCAGAGAACATACATGTATTTAAATGTCTTTCCATTTATCAAGTACATCAGATAAACTATTGATGTCATTACACCATTCTACTTGCACCCAACATTTCAAACTTTCATTGTCATCAGTTTATGACTTGAAAATGGTTATAGTGAACTTCATGAATATATGTACCTTTAAAATTGTCATCCTCGTACAAATAAACATCTTGGAAATGAAACGTGTCCATTGCTTAGCAATGTCTGCACAGTTATTTCTGAAGAACAGATTTTTTAAAGCATTTTTACCATGATAATATTTGTTGGCATAAATATCTTCAGGACAAATAAATGTGTCAAATATTGCCAAGTTGCAGTTTTTAGAAAGGAGTTTAATCTTTGGGCCTGTACTGTTATTCACATTCAATCAGAGGCAAATTCCTAGTGGTTAATAGCAATAAGAAATTATCTCTCCTACAGCTGAAGAAGTTATGGGGAAGGAATAATGGGAAAATCGGAGAAAAGTATTCAAAGGTAATATGGAAAGTAGTGTTTTGAAGTAGACTCTGCACCTGAACGAGTAATTTGTCTGTTCTTTTCGATTACTAGTTCACCTGCATCAGCCACAACTTCCCCTGGCTTCTATTGGCCACTTTTTGCCCCATGCTCAATTTCACCCCATACCTGGGCTCTTATTGGCCCCAATCCCCAGGCACTACATCCACTTTAACAGCCATGTTTCTTGTGGGCTGTCAGCTTGCTGCTTGACATTGAGGTTTTGAATGAATGAGGGAGCCTGAGTGAGTGTGTGAGGGGGGGGGGGGGGGAGGTGATTGATCTTCAGCTAACTTCAAATAGCATAGAATTCACTTCAGAACAGCTGCTTTGGATATCACTTGGGCCTTCATCTGTAATTAGGAAACAGCATGACTGCTCATATCTGAGGCAAAAGTGAGGACTGCAGATGCTGGAGATCAGATTCAAGATTAGAGTGGTGCTGGAAAAGCACAGCAGGTCAGGCAGCACCCGAGGAGCAGGAAAATCAACGTTTCGGGCAAAAGCCCTTCAACAGTGCAGAACATGTCCCAGCACATCCTCCCTAGCTCACAGGTTACCTGCTGCTCGTAAATATGATTGGTATGAATTACTCACTTTTCCAGTAATTCCAGTTTCAAACATATGTCTCTGGTTAAAGAGCAGATGGACACGTTTGAAAATTTCTACTGCCATGACCTGATTTTTTTTTTCTCTGGATTCTCAACATTTTTGTTTCAGTTTCGTTAATGTCTGCAGCTTTATATTATACACTTGAAAGCAAGCGTTTGTATTTGCACAGTTCCTTTTACAACTGAAGAGGTTCTGAAATTGTCTTATATTAATTAAATAATTTTGAAGTGCATTCATCATAATTAAGAAAACACATAATTTGCAAGCAGGAAATCCCACAAGCAGCAATAACATACATGGCCAGATAATCTGTTTTGGTGATGTTGATTGAGGGGAAGTATTGGCCAAGTACTAGAACACTTCTGCTCTTCCTTGAAGTGATTATTAACAATGGAAGACAATAGTCTACAAATAGGTAGCACCTTTAACATAAAAACACCATACCAAGGCACTTCTCAGAGGTATGATCAAAAAACTGGCTAACAAAGAAAAGACGTTTTAGGAGGGGTGACCAATATCTTTTTAAAACAGATGAGAGGCATGGAATGCAGGACATGAAGCTGGTGCAGCAGAAGTTATCACTAAGATATGATGTGCAAAAGGGTGGAGGGAATTGTACAACAGGTCAGACCAGAAAACTGGAGGGTCTGAGGGAAGGATGGGAGTTAAAGGGCTGGAAGATAGAATCGTACATGTCAATGATGGTATTTTGCCATTAAAATTTTAAATTTAAGACGTGCAAAATAGAAGCAGAAGTAGGTTTTTCTGCCTCTTCAGCCTGCTCTGCCATTCAAAATGGGCATGACTGATGGGGCAAATCAGTACCCTGTTGCCATTCTTTTACCCATACCTTTTGATTCCTTAAGGCCTAAGAACTATATCTAACTCCTTTAATATTCAACCTTTTGGCCACAACTACTTTATATGGCAAAAATTCCACTGGCTCATCATTTCTCCGGACGAAGAAATTTCTCCTCATCTCAGTCCTAAATGACCTACTCCATTTAGACTTAGAATAACCCCTGGTTCTGGACTCCCTCATCAATGGGAACAATATTTCTGCGTTTAGTCTGTCTAGCCCTGATAGAATATTTGTAGAGATCTCCCCCACTCATTCTTCTAAATTCCAATATCTGAACTGTAAATGCTCCTAACTGATCCAGTCTCTCTTCAGACATAGACACAGAACAGTATAGCTCAGGAACAGGCCCTTTGGCCTGTCCTGTCTGTGCCAACCATGATGCTATTTTCAACTAATCTCATCTGCCTACAAATAGTCCATATCCCTGTATTCACTACCTGTTCTTGTGTCTGTCTAAATGCTGCTTAAAATTTGCTAACATTTCTGCTTCTACCACTTCTCATAGTCGTGCATTCCAGACACCTACCACCCTCTGTGTAAAACATTTTCCTCGCACATCTCCTTTAAACTTTCCCCCTCTCACATAAAACCAGTGCCCTTCGTATTTGGCATTTGCACTCTCAAAAAAGATTCTGACCACCTGCCCTATCCATGCATCTCATAATTTTATACACTTTTATCAGGTCGCACCTTAGTCTCCGATGTTGCAGTGAAAACTATCCAAGTTTATCCGATCTCTATTTATAGTTAATACACTCCAATCCAGGCAATATCTTGGTGAACCTCTTCTGCACCCTCCCCAAACCCTCCACATCCTTCCTGAAGCGTCATGATCAAAACTATGCGCAGTACTCCAAATGTCGCCTGACAGAAGTCTTATACAGCTGCAACATAACATGCCAACTTGTATACTCAGTGCCCCAACCAATGAAGGTAATCACGTCGTATGCCTTCTTTGTCGTCTTATCCATTTGTATTATCACTTTCAGGGAACTATAGACTAAGATGCCAAGATTCCTCTAAATATCAATGTTCCTAGGGTCTGGCCATTTATTATGTGCTTTCCTCATGCATTTGACCTCCCAAAATGCATCACCTCACACTTGCCTGGATTAAACTCCATCTGCCATTTCTCTGCCCAATTTACCAATTGATCTATATCCTGCTGCATTCTTTGATATTCTTCCTCACTATCCACAACTCCATCAATTTTTGTGTCATCTGAAAACTTATCACTGACATTTTCTTCAAAACCATTTATATACATTCCAAAAAACAAAGATCCCAGGACTGATCCTTGTGAAACACCATTGGTCACAGACCTCCAGTCATAAAATATAAAAACCTTCCACAACTACCCTCTGTCTTCTATGACCAAGTCAATTTTGTAGACTACTTACCAACTCACCATGGATTCTATGCAATCTGATCTTCTGAACTGGCCTACCATGAGTGACCTTGTCAAATTATTTAGTTAAGTCCATTTAGACAATATCCACTGCCTTACCCTCAATCATCTTTGCCACTTCCTCAAAAAACTCAATCAAGTTTGTGAGATAAGATTTCCTCTGCACAAAACCATGCTGACTAATAAATCCATTCTTCTCCAAATGCAAGTAAATCTTGTCCCTAAGAATCTTCTCCAATAATTTCCCTATCACTGAAAAAAGGATCATTGTGTTATAATTTCCTGGATAATTCTTGTTGCCCTTCTTGAACAAAGGAACTACATTGGGTATTCTCCAGCCTGTCCTGCCATCCCAGGATTCAGTCTGGTAAACCTTTATTGAACTCCCTGCCTAGCCAGAACATCCTTCCTCAGATAAGGAGACTGAAAATGCCCATATTATTCAGGAGTGTAGTCTCACCAAGTCCCTGTACAATTTTAGTGATATCCCTGCTCCTGTACGTGAGTCTTTTTGCTATGAAGGTACCATTTGTCTTAACAAAAACTGGAATTGCTGGCAAAGAAAGCAAAGTTAACATTTTGAGTCCTGTGACACTTCATCAGAACTGTTAGCAGCTAGGAAAATGTGGTATTTATACTGAAGATGATATGGAGGGTGTTACTGTGTGAGCTGTTAGGTGAAGATGGATCCCAGAGAGAGACATGATAGAGGTGGGCAGATAAGGGCATTACTGATAGTGGGCCAGCATAGAATAAATTAATTCACTTGCATATTTCTTCCATCTTGAAGAAGTTCATCTCCACTCTGCAACCAGATTTCTGTTCTAACTTTTCTTCTTGTTCACCATTATTACTTTTGTTTTCAATCCGAGTGTTTGACAAAACTCGCTTCCCATTCCTCAGTAGCTGTCTCTGCTCATATTCACTCCATGTGACTCATGCTTTGTGTTTTGAATCCACTAGGGATCATTGATTTCTCTGATTTACAATACTCCTCAGAAAGCTGGTCTCATAACATCCTGAAATCCACTCTCAGTGCTATGCATTGCCATTTGCAGAATGTCAAACTCTCTCTTCGTCATTACTGCCTCATGCTGGCTCAGAGCTGTCCTATAGTCATAGAATCCAGCCCCCAGGTCCATTTCATTCTCTAGCTCATTTAACATTCTCACCAAAAGCCTTTCATCATTAAGAAACGCTAACTGCAATAACTCAGAGATACCCATATCCCTCTTTTAACTTCTCTTCTGTCTCCATCCCTTCTCCTAACCCCACCTCTTGTCAAGTATTTATAATCCCTTCTGACCATTGGCTTGCAGATGCTGAACATTCTGTACTTAGCAAAGGTCTTAGTTTTATCCATCTGTGCACCCACCTCAATGAATTATAGGCATGTTTAACCTTGAATTCTTCCACCACCTTTGCCTCCATGCCCATTTCTTCAGACAGGAATATGCCTTCTGTCTCACAGACTCCTTCATCCACCTCCAACACTCTCCCTCCAACTGGAGCCCTCTCTCTGGCCTTTTATCTGCACTCAACCTGTTCATTTAGAATTGTCAATGTGACATCGGTTGCATTAATTTCTCTGTTTCCACCCCCCACTTACCCATTCAAACTATTTCCCTCTGAACTGACTGCACGCTCTGCTCTCAGATCCAACCGTGACCTTATAATCAAGCTAACCAATAAGGGTGGTGCTGTTGTTGTCTGGCAGAGGCTGAGCACCAGCTCTCACATACTTCTACCTATTTCCCCTTGGACATGACCCCACCATTGAGCATCTGACCAACTCACCTCATCTGGGGATCTCCCTGCAACAGCCTCCCAGCTCCCCCATCAGGATGGTCTCAGGATTCTCCACTTTTTCCTGGAAAGAAGGCCTGGACCATCCACATCCATTACCTCTCTCCTCTGTTTGGCCGGGCTTGCTCCACTTTAACTTCTCCCACTTTCTGCAGATCAAAGGTATGGCCATGGTACCCACATAAGGCCCAGTTATGCCTGTCCCTTTGTGGGGTACTTGGAACATACCTTTTTCTAATCCTACTCAGGCCCCCATCTGAAATTCTCTCTGCATTACATTGATTACATCATTGCTGTTCCTTCCCTCCTTCATTCAGAATTGGAAAAATTGATCAATTCTGATTCCAATTTCCATCCTGCTCTCACCTTCCCCTGGTCCATCCCTGACTTCTCCCTTCCTTTCCTTGATATCTCTGTTTCTGGGGATAAGTTGGCCACCGATATCCATTACAAACCCATCGATTCTCACCATTACCTTAACTATACATCCTCATACATTGCTTCCATAAATGACTCTATCCCATTCTCCTGGTTTCTCCATCTCTGTCACATCTGTTCTGATGAGGCCATCTTCTTCAGGGGATTCAGAAATGCCCACTTTTTACCTCAACTAAGTATCCCCTGCTACAGCAGTTGACAGGGCCAGTAGTCATCTCCGACCCATTTCCCATACGTCTGCCCTCACCCCTTCCCTCCCTTCCCACAACAATTATTGTGTCCCCCGATCCTCAATTTCCACCCCACCAGGCTCCAATTCCAAAAGATTATAAGCTGCCATTTCGGTCCCTCCAATGGGATGTCACAACCAGACAGACATTCCCTCTTTCGTCCCTTGTCAGCATTCTGCAAGGACCGTTCCTAATCGCTCCAGTCAACTCCGCCTCCATTCCCAACAGCTCTCCAAACCCCCGCAGCACCTTCCCATGCAATCGCAGAAAGTGTAATACCTACCCGTTTACCTCCTCCCTCCTCATTATCCAAGACACCAGGCACATTTTCCAGGTAAAGCAGCAATTTACCTGTGCTTCACGCAATCCAGTCGATTGTACTCACTGTTCACTGCGTGGTTTCCTCTACATTGGGGAGTTGAAATGCAGACATGGTGACTGTTTTCAGCATTCACTTTTGGCCCATAAAATTGACCCACACTGATCAGTTCCTGCCACTTTAACACACCATCGTGTTCACTGGCCAACATTTCTCAAGCCTGTTGCAATGTTCCATTGAGCCTCAGGGCAAGTTTGAAGAACAACATGTCATTTTCCACTTGGGGACCGTGCAGCCTCTAGAACTTGAAATCGAGTTTGGAACCTGATTCCATCCTTCCATGTTTTTTTAACCATCCTCACACTCTGGTCCTGACATGACATGGATTGCTTTGAGCACAGCCAACCCATTCTCTCCTCTCAGCTCTCATTATCACTTATACAACTTCTCAACTGTCCTAGCCTATTATCGACAACCCTCTTGTTTGTCTCTCTCTCTCTCTGGGCTCTGTCTCCACATATCCGCTCACAACTCCCACCACCCTCCAAAGCCCATCTTCAGCATTAATACCACTTTCTCCTAGCTGCTACCAGTTCTGCTGAAGAATCACTGGAATCAAAATGTTCGCTCTACTTTCTCCCCACAGGTGCTGCCAGACCTGCTGAGTTTCGCCATCAACTTCTGCTTTAGTTTCAGATCTCCAGCATCTGTGGTTCTTTGTTTTATTATACCATTTCCTGCTTCACCACCTGCTGCACCTACATGATTACTTTCACTTTATCTGCCATGCATTCGCCTTCTCATCAATTTGTCCAAATCACACTGAAGCATTTCTGTACTCTCCTCACAGTTCATCCTCCCATACAGCTTTGTGTCATCTGCAAAATAGGAGATATTACATTTAGCTCCCTCATCTAAATCATTAATATATTGTGAAAAGCTGAAATCCAAGCACAGATCCCTGTTGTATCTAACTAGTCATTGGCTGCCACTCATAAAACTGTTTATTGTTACGCTATGTTTCCTGTCTGTCAACCAGTTCTCAATTCATATCAGTATGCTACCTCAGTCCCATGAGCTTTAATTTTACATGCAAATCTTTTGTGTAGAACCTTATCAAATGCCTTCTGGAAGTTCAAGTAAAGCCCATTCACTGGCTCCCCCAACCACCCACCCTCCCGTCCTGGCACCTTCCCGTGCTACTGCAGGAATTGCAAAACCTGCGCCCACACCTCCTCCTTCACCTCCATCCAAGGCCCCAAAGGAGCCTTCCACATCCATCAAAGTTTTAGCTGCACATCCACCAATATCATTTTTTGTATCTGTTGCTCCCGATGCGGTCTCCTCTACATTGGGGAGACTGGACGCCTCCTAGCAGAGCGCTTTAGGAACATCTCTGGGACACCCGCACCAATCAACCACACAACCCTGTGGCCCAACATTTCAACTCCTCTTCCCACTCAGCCGAGGACATGGAGGTCCTGGGCCTCCTTCACCGCTGCCCCCTCAACGCCTGGAGGAAGAACACCTCATCTTCTGCCTCGGAACACTTCAACCCCAGGGCATCAATGTGGACTTCACCAGTTTCCTCATTTCCCCTTCCCCCACCTTACCCCAGCTCCAAACTTGCAGCTCAGCACTGTCCCCATGACTTGTCTTTCCTGCCTATCTTCCTTTCCGCCTATCCACTCCACCCTCCCCCCGCCCCCGACCTATCACCTTCATCCCCTCCCCCACTCACCTATCATACTCTATGCTACTTTCTCCCCACCCCCACCCTCCTCTCATTTATCTTTCCACCCTTCAGGCGTTCTGCCTGTATTCCTGATGAAGGGCTTTTGCCCGAAACGTTGATCTTACTGCTTCTCGGATGCTGCCTGAACTGCTGTGCTTTTCCAGCACCACACTAATCTAAACTCTGGTTTCCAGCATCTGCAGTCCTTGTTTTTACCTAACTGGCTCCCCCTCATCAACTCTACTCATTACACCCTCAAAAAATCCAGGAAATTTATCAAGCATGATTTCCCTTTTGCTGCTGACTTTGGCCAATTTTATCACTGTTTTCTATGTGCTCTGCTGTTAAATCTCCTCCAATTGACTTTGCATTTTCCCTACTACTGATGTCAGCCTAGCTGGTCCATAATTACTTGTTTTATCTCTACCTCCTTTTTTTAACTAGTAGAGTTACAATAGCTACCATCGAATTCATAAGAAATGTTCTAGAGTCTAAAAAATCTTGAAAGATGATCACCCATGCATCCATCTTTTCTAGGGCCACTGTCTTAAGTGCTTTTGGATGGAGGTTATCGGGCTTGGGAATTTATCAACTTGTAATCCCATCAATTTCCTATTCCTTACTAATGCTGAGTTTATTCCTCCTTGTCATCACACTCAGAGTTCCCCAACATTTTGCAATATGATTTTGTGTTCATCTTTGTGAAGACAGAACTAAGGTATATATTTAATTTGTGTGCCATCTCTTGGTTCCCATTGTAACTTTCCCTGTTTCTGATTGCAAGGGGAATACATTTGGCTTCACTAATCTTTTTCACCTTACATATAGAAACTTTTATCATCAGTTTGTATGTACCCTCTAATGCTATTCTTTAACACTGTTTTCTTCCACTTAATTAATCTCTGTCTTCCTTTGCTGAAATTGAAATTGCAATTGCTTCCAGTTGTCAGGTCGATGGAGTTATTTGGCAAATTGCATATCCTTTCCATGGATCTAATACTATCCCCAATTTCCCTTATTAGCTACGGTCAGGCTACATTCCCACTTTTTTGTGTTAGACAGGAATAAACAATATTTTAGTTACTCCATCACTCTTTAAACGTTTTCCATTGCAGACATTCACCATCATCCCTTTAACTAACATTCCCCAGTTAATCATTGCCAGTTCGCACTTCATCATCATAGTTTCTTTTATATAGGTTCAGGAACCTAGTCTCAGAATCAATGTCATTTTCCATCTTAATAAAACATTCTGTCATGTTATGGTCATTCTTGCCCAAAGGGCCTTGCACAAATAGATTACCAATTATTATTTTCTCTTAACACAACATCCAGTCCAGGATGGCCTGTTCTCCAGTTGGTTCCTCAATGTATTAATCCAGAAAATCATCTTGTAAACTTCAGAAATCCCTCCTCACTGGCCTCGTTGCAAATTTGATTTGTCCAATCTATTGCTGCCAGGAAGTTGAGAGAACTGATATTTGGGCAGCGGCTGAACCCGAGACACTACGCATGTAGTGTTTCCCATCCATCCTCCTCCTCTAACCAAACAAAAGACTGGTGTGTTGATAAGGTAGGGTTTTTCTATTACTTTTTTATCGTGTGATTGGTTAAAAAAAATTATTTTCTTTTTTCATTTTTCTCTTATTTGATTTTTTGAATTAACTCATAAATTTATTTAAATTAATATAGTAATTAATTAAGTAGAGATAGCTGGGCAGGTGATGTGCTGTAGCTGTATGATGTGGGAACTGCAGTGACCACTTCTGCAGCAAGTGTTGGTTGCTGGAGGAACTCCAGCTCAGAGTTGATGATCCGGAATCTGAGCTTCAAACACTGCAGCACATCCAGGAGCGGGAGAGCTACCAGGACGCTTTGTTTCAGGAGGCAGTCATACCTGATAGATTAAGTAATTCAAATTCAGTTAGTGAGCAGGGACAACAGTGTGTGATTGCAAGTGAGGCAGGTAGGGGGATCCTGAGCTCAGGAATGGAGGAGCCTTAGCTCTTGACCTTATCCAACAGGTATGAGATGTTTGCTCGCTGTGTGGATGAGGCAGTTGACCATGGCATCATGGTGCAGAAGGCCATTACAGAGGAGGGAGCAAAAAGACAAGAGGTAGTTATAGGGGATTCTATAATTAGGGGGACAGATAGCATTGTTTGCAAACCGGATCAGGAGTCCCACATTGGTCAGGTGCCAGGGTGCAGGACAACTCCGACCGGTTTAAAAGGCCACTGGAGCGGTGGGCGAAGATCCAGTTGTTGGGACTAACAACATGGGCAAGGCTAGGAAGGATTGTCAAGCACTAGGAAAGAAATTAAGGAACAGGTCCTCAAGGGTCTTAATCTCTGGATTACTGCCTGGGCCTGTGAAAATTGGCTTAGGGATAAGAAAATTAGAGAAGTAAACACGTGGCTAAGGGAGTGGTGTGTCCATTACATGGGGGATTGGCATCAGTTTTGTAACCAGGGGGGATCTGTACCGATGGGACGGTCTCCACCTGAACCAATCTGGAACCAATGTTCTTGCGAAAAGTATAAATAGGGTGGTCACCATGACTTTAAACTTGTGAGTTCGGGGTAAGGGAAAGGGAAAGCAACAGGAAGTCTGGTGATAAATGAAAAGGTAAGCAGCAGTATAGCTGTATGCAGGAGGGTTTAAGCTCAAGGCAAACTATGAAAGAAGCAAAAATGAAGGATAACTCAGGAGGTATTAGAGATCTTGTGAATCATGATGATAAGAAAGCTCGCATAAAGGCACTCTACCTGAATTCTCGTAGCATTTGTAACAAGGTTGATGGGTTAACGGCACAAATCATCGTGAACAAATATGATTCGGTAGCCAACACGGAGACATGGTTGCAGAATGGTCATGAATGGGAATTAAATATCCAGGGGTACCAGACTATTCGGATGGACAGACAGGAATGCAAGGAAGGTGGTGTAGCTCTGATATTCAAGGACGACATCAGGGTGGTGCTGAGAGATGATATAGGTTTTATGGAGCATGAGGTTGAATCCATTTGGGTGTAAATTAGGACTTCCAAGAAGAAAAAGTCACTAATGGGGGTAGTCTATAGGCCACCAAATAATAACACCACATTGGGCCAGGCAATATACAAGGAAATAACTAATGCCTGCAAAAATGGTATGACTATTATCATGGGTGTTTTTAATCTGCATGTAGATTAGTTGAACCAGCTCGGTCAGGGTAGCTTGAGGAGGAGTTCATTGAGTGTATCTGAGACAGTTTTCTTGAACAGCATGTAATGAAACCAATAAGGGAACAAGCCACCTGAGATCTGGTCCTATGTAATTACCTCATAGTGAGGGATCCTCTTGGAAGGAGTGATCACGATATGGTTGGATTTAAAATACAGATTGATAGTGTGAAGATAAAATCCAATACGATGGTCCTGTGCTTGAATAAGGTGTATTATGATAGAATAAGGGAGGACTTGGCTAAAGTAGACTGGAACGAGACTGGAAAAACAGCAGGAATCCAGAAGATTGGGAAAATGTCAGCAGAAAGCCGCAAAAAGAGCTACAAAAAAAGTAAGATAAGAGTTTGAGAAAAAAACTAGCATAGAATATAAAGACAGATAGCAATCATTTCTATAACTACATAAAATGAATAAGAGTGGCTAAAGTGAATGTTAGTCCTTTAGATGAGAAGGGGGAGTAGTTATGGATATGCTGAAATGGCTGAAGCATTGAACAGGTACTTTACATCGGTCTTCAAGTGGAGGATACTAATAACCTGCCACTAAGTGACGAAGAGACAAAGGTAGGTGAAGACCTGGAAACAATTATTATTATGGAGGAGCTAGTGTTGGGTAAGCTAATGGAGCAAAGGATAGATAAGTCTCCTGGCCCTGATGGAATGCAGTCGAGAATGTGGTGCTGGAAAAGCACAGCATGTCTGGCTGTATCAGAGGATCGGGAAATCGATGTTTCAGGCAAAAGCCTGAATGCCCAAAACATCGATCTTCCTGCTCCTTGGATGTTGCCTAACCTGCTGTGCTTTTCTATCACCACACTCCTGACTCTAATCTCCAGCATCTGTCGTCCTCACTTTCACCTGATGGAATGCACCCCAGAGTACTAAAAGAGATAGTGGGAGAAATAGCAGGTGGATTGGCAGTACTTTTCCCAAAGTTCGTTGGACTCTGGGGCAGTCCCAGCAGATTGGAAAACAGCAAATGTGACGCCACTGTTTAAAAAGAGAAGTAGACAAAAGATGGAGAATTATAGATCAGTTAGCTTAACCTCTGTAGTGGGGAAGATGCTTGAGTCTATTATCAAGGAAGAAATAGCAGGGCATCGCGAAAGAAATTATCCCAATGTATAGGCGCAGCCTGGGGTTCATGCAGGGCAGATCATGCTTCACAAATAATATGGAATTCTATGAAGACATTTCAAACAAGGTGGACAACAGGGACCTAATGGATGTGGTGAACCTAGATTTCCAAAAGGCCTTTGTCAAGATGCTGCACATAAGACCATAAGACCATAAGACATAGGAGTGGAAGTAAGGCCATTCGGCCCATCGAGTCCACTCCGCCATTCAATCATGGCTGATGCGCATTTCAGCTCCACTTACCAGCGTTCTCCCCGTAGCCCTTAATTCCTCTAGACAACAAGAATCTATCAATCTCGGCCTTGAAGACATTTAGCGTCCCGGCTTCCACTGCACTCCGTGGCAATGAATTCCACAGGCCCACACTCTCTGGCTGAAGAAATGTCTCCGCATTTCTGTTCTGAAATGACCCCCTCTAATTCTAAGGCTGTGTCCATGGGTCCTAGTCTCCTCGTCTAACGGAAACAATTTCCTAGCATCCACCTTTTCCAAGCCATGTATTATTTTGTACGTCTCTATTAAGTCTCCCCTTAATCTTCTAAACTCCAACGAATACAATCCCAGTATCCTCAGCCGTTCCTCATATGCTAGACCTGTCATTCCAGGGATCATCCGTGTGAATCTCCGCTGGACACGTTCCAGTGCCAGTACGTCCTTCCTGAGGTGTGGGGACCAAAACTGGACACAGTACTCCAAATGGGGCCTAACCAGAGCTTTATAAAGTCTTAGTAGTACATCTCTGCTTTAATATTCCAACCCTCTTGAGATAAGAGACAACATTGCATTCGCTTTCTTAATCACAGACTCAACCTGCATGTTTACCTTTAGAGAATCCTCGACTAGCACTCCCAGATCCCTTTGTGCTTTGGCTTTATTAATTTTCTCACCATTTAGAAAGTAGTCCATGCTTTTATTCTTTTTGCCAAAGTGCAAGACCTTGCACTTGCTCACGTTAAATTCCATCAGCCATTTCCTGGACCACTCTCCCAACCTGTCTAGATCCTTCTGTAGCCTCCCCACTTCCTCAGTACTACCTGCCTGTCCACCTAACTTCGTATCATCCGCAAACTTCGCTAGAATGCCCCCGGTTCCCTCATCCAAATCATTAATATATAATGCGAACAGCTGTGGCCCCAGCACCAAACCCTGCGGGACACCGCTCGTCACCGGCTGCCATTCTGAAAAAGAACCTTTTATCCCAACTCTCTGCCTTCTGTTAGACAGCCAATCCTCAATTCATCCCAGCAGCTCACCTCGAACACCATGGGCCCTCACCTTGCTCAGCAGCCTCCCGTGTGGCACCTTATCAAAGGCCTTTTGAAAGTCTAGATAGACCACATCCACTGGGTTTCCCTGGTCTAACCTACTTGTCACCTCTTCAAAAAATTCCAACAGGTTTGTCAGGCATGACCTCCCTTTACTAAATCCATGTTGACTTGTTCTAATCAGACTCTGCTCTTCCAAGAATTTAGAGGAATAGACTGGAAGCAGAGGCTAACCAGGAAGACAGTAGAGCAAAAATGGCAGGAGTTTGTAGGTTCCTCTCTCATGCCCTCATAATTACCTTTATTCAACTGTAACACCATTACATCCGATTGAGACTGCTGCATAAGGCAAGATGCATGGTGTTAGGGGTAAAAGTATTAGCATGGGTAAAGGATTGGTTGACTGACTGGAAGCAAAGAGTGGGGATAAATGAGTGCTATTCTGTCTGGCAATCAGTGACTAATGATGTGCCTCAAGGATCGGTGTTGGGACCACAATTATTTACAATTTATATGGATGCTTTGGAGTTGGGGACCATGTGTACAGTGTCAAAATTTGCCAATTACACTAAGATGAGTGGCAGAACAAAGTGTCAGAGGACTGTGAAACTTTGCAGAGGAACATAGATACATTGAGTGAGTGGGCAAAGGTCTGGCAGATGGAATACAATGTTAGTAAATGTGAAATCATGCTGGGTGTGGGTTTGCCTTCTGAGCTAGAAGGTTCATTTCCAGATGTTTCGTCACCCTACTAGGTAACATCTTCAGTGGGCCTCCAGGCGAAGTACTGCTGCTGATGCCTGCTTACTATTTATATGTTTGGGTTTCTTTGGGTTGGTGATGTCATCTCACTAGTATCCTTACATACAGCTAAGGAAGGACACCACTTTGACTGGGACAACACGTCCATCCTAGGCCAAGCCAAACAGAGCATGCACGAGAATTCCTAGAAGCATGGCATTCCAACCGGAACTCTATCAACAAACACATCGAGTTACACCCCATCCACGACCCCCTGAGAAAAAGAACAGGAAATGACATCACCACAGGAAATGACATCACCAACCCAATGAAACCCAAACATATAAATAGAAATCAGGAATCAGTAGCAGTGCTTCGCCAGGAGGCCCACTGAAGATGTTACTTAGTGTGGTGACAAAATGTCTGGAAATGAACCTTCCAGCTCAGCAAGCAAACCTACATCCAGAACCTCAACCTGAGCTACAAATCTTCTCGAAACTCATAAAGTCATACATTTCGGTCAGAGTAACAGCAAAATAGATTATTACTTGAATGGTAAAAGGTTGCAGCATGCTGATTTGCAAAGGGAGCTGGGTGTCCTTGAGCATGAACTGCAGAAGGTTGGTCTGCAGGTATAACAGGCAATTAGGAAGGCAAATAGAATTTTGTCCTTCATTGCGAAAGGGGTTGAGTTTAAAAGCAGAGAGATAATGTTGCAGCTGTACAAGGTCCTGGTGAGGCCACACCTGGAGTACTGTGTGCAGATTTAGTCTCCTTATTTAAGAAAGGATGTACTGGCACTGGAAGGGGTGCAGAGGAGGTTCACTAGGATTGATTCTGGATTTGAGGAGGTTGATTTATGAGGAGAGGCTGTGTAGATTGGGATTATATTCATTGGAATTCAGAAGAATGAGGAGGGATCTTATAAAAACATACAAAATTATAAAGGGAGTCAATAAAATAGAAATAGATAGGATGCTTCCACTGGACAAGAGGGTGTGGCCTCGTTAGAGGGAGCAGGTTTAGAACTGAACTGAGAAGGAACTTCTTCACCCAGAGGGTTGTTAATCTGTGGAATTCCTTGCCCAGGGAAGTAGTTGACACTACGTCAGTAATCACTTCTAAAGCTAAGGTAGATACTTTTTTTGAAAAATAAAGGATTTAAGGGACATGGTGAAAAGTGGGTAAGTGCAGCCAAGTCCACAAAAAGATTAGCCATGATCTTATTTGGTGGCAGACCAGATTTGAAGGGTTGAATGGCCTACTCCTGCTCTAGTTCTTGTCTTCTTATATTCTTATGAAGTAAAAAGGAAGGATAACTCAGGAGATATTATTAGAGATGTTGGAAATCATGAGGGTAAGAAAGCTAGCATAAGGGCACCTTACCTGATGCTGGAAGCATTTGTAACAAGGTCAATGAGTTAACGGCACAAATCATCGCGAATGAATATGATTTAGTAGCCATTACGGAGACATGGTTACAGGATGGTCACAACTGGGAGTTACTTATCCAGGGGTATCATACTATTTGGAAGAACAGACAGGAAGGTAAGGGAGGTGGTATAGCTCTGATATTCAAGGATGACATCAGGGCGGTGCTGAGAGATGATGCAAGTTCTATGGAGAATAAGGTTGAATCCATTTGGGTGGAATTTAGAAATTATAAGAAGAAAAAGTCACTGATAGGCATGGTCTATATGCCACCAGATAATAACATCACATTGGGGCAGGCAATAAACAAAGAAATAACTAATGCCTGTAAAAATGGTATGGTAATTATCATGGGGTATTTTAATCTACATATCAATTGGTCGAACCAGCTTGGTCAGGGTAGCCTTGAGGAGGAGTTTGTTGAGTATATCCGTGACAGCTTTCTTGAACAGTATGTAGTGGAACCGAAGAGAGAGCAAGCTGTCCTAGATCTAGTCCTGTGTAATGAGACAGGAATAATTAATGATTTCACAGTTAGGGATCCTCTTGGAAGGAGCAATCACAGCATGGTTGAATTTAGAATACAGGTAGAGAGTGTGAAGATAAAATTCAATACCAGGGTCCTGTGCTTAAACAGGGGAGACTACAATAGATGGAGATGGCTAAAGTAGACTGGAAACAAAGATTTTATGGTGGGACTGTTGACGAGCAGTGGAGGACTTTAAAAGCAATTTTTTCAAAGGAAAAGTTCAGGAAAAGTTTATTCCAATGAAATGGAAGGCAAAGAAAGAAGACAGAAGGTGGTGGTAGAGGGTTGCCTTTCAGACTGGAGGCCTGTGGAGTGCCACAAGGATCGGTGCTGGATCCACTACTTTTCATCATTTACATAAATGATTTGGATGGGAGCATAAGAGGTACAGTTAGTAAGTTTGCAGATGACACCAAAGTTGGAGGTGTAGTGGACAGCGAAGAGGATTACCTCAGATTACAACAGGATCTGGACCAGATGGGCCAATGGGTTGAGAAGTGGCAGATGGAGTTTAATTTTCATAAAATGCAAGGTGCTGCATTTTGGGAAAGCAAATCTTAGCAGCACTTATACACTTAATGGTAAGGTCCTCGGGAGTGTTGCTGAACAAATAGACCTTGAAGTGTAGGTTCATAGCTCCTTGAAAGTGGAGTCACAGGTAGATAGGATAGTGAGGAAGGTGTTTGGTATGCTTTCCTTTATTGGTCAGAGTATTGAATATGGGTGTTGGGAGGTCATGTTGCAGCTGTACAGGACATTGGTGAGGCCACTTTTGCAATATTGCATGCAATTCTGGTCTCCTTCCTATCGGAAAGATGTTGTGAAACTTGAAAGGGCTCAGAAAAGATTTACAATGATGTTGCCAGGGTTGAAGGATTTGAGCTATAGGGAGAGGTTGAATAGGCTAGGGCTGGTTTCCCTGGAGTGTTGGAGGCTGAGGGGTGACCTTATAGAGGTTTATAAAATCATAAGGGGCATGGATAGGATAAATAGGCAAAGTCATTTCCTTGGGGTGGCGGAGTCCAGAACTAAAGGGCATAGGTTTAGGGTGAGACAGGAAAGATATGTAAGAGACCTAAGGGGCAATTTTTTCATGCAGAGGGTGGTACATGTATGGAATTAGCTGCCAGAGGAAGTGGTGGAGGCCAGTACAATTGCAACATTTAAGAGGCATCTAGATGGGTATATGAATAAGAAGTGTTTGGAGGGATATGGGCCAGGTGCTGGCAGGTGGGACTAGGTTGTGTTGGGATATCTGGTCGGTGTGGATGAGTTGAACCGAAGGGTCTGTTTCCGTGCTGTACATCTCTATGACTCTATGACTGTAAGAAAAGGAGTAATCTGCCATGGGTGTCTAAGGAAATAAGGGAGGCTATCAAATTGAAAGAGAAGGCATACAAAGCGGCCAAGAACAGCCGGAAACTAGTTATTGATTGCCAACCACATTAGCATGTATTTATCCCCACTGTTTGCTTCCTATTGGTCAACCAATCCTCTATCCATGCTAATAATTTACCCATAGTGCCATGCATCTTTATCTTATGCAGCTTCCTAACTCCCACTATTCTATTTTTGTAACCTCTTCCCTATTTTACTTATGTTATTAGTACCAATTAGCAGAACGTCCCGCAGCCATTTGGAGACAGTTTTGATCTGGACATCCAGGAGACAACATTTACATATTCCTCTTACAGTTGAATCCCTATTACACTTAGTCCTCCTCTCCCATGAAGCAGAGACAACCATGGAGTAATGAATTTTGCTGTTGCTACTTTCTTCTGAGAGGTCATCTTTGGGGTCAAATGGAGGTGTGACCTGAAAACCTAGGTGACAAGTCAGGTGGCTCGAGGCGAAAAGTGTGATGCTGAAAAAGCACAGCCAGTCAGGCAACACCCAGGGAGCAGGAGGGTCGACGTTTCAAGCATGAGCTCTTCATCAGCCGAAATGTCGATTTTCCTGCTCCTCAGATGCTGCCTGACCGGCTATGCTTTTCCAGCACCACAGTTTTCGACTCTGATCTCCATCATCTGCAGTCCTCACTTGCTCCTTGGTGGCTAGAGACGTAGCCTTTGAGCTAAATGCATTATCTTAGAATTGAGCTGACATCTACCATGAAAATACATTTTTATTAATAAACGATCTTATTCCAATTGTCAAATAATTTGGTTTCTACCTTTAAATGCTATGGCATATTTATATTCACACATTTTTTGGTGGTCAGTAACAGAAAGTGGTGGAGGCTGGCACAATTACAACATTTAAAAGGCATCTGGATGGGTCTATGAATAGGAAGCGTTTAGCGGGATATGGGCCAAGTGCTGGGAAATGGGACTAGATTAATTTAGGATATCTGGTTGGCATGGACAAGTTGGACCAATGGGTCAGTTTCTGTGCTGTATATCTCTATGACTCTATGACTCTAGTGACAAACAGAAACTCATTCCCACCATTTTGAAACACAGCCAAGAGACAGTCACATTGTTAATTGCCAGTTTACTCAATATGGTGTGCAAACTTTTTTTAATTTCAAAAATATACTTTATTCATAAAGTATTTTGATAGTCTGTACAATTGGTCATGCCATACCAACGTAAACATTCTATTTCTTTGCTTACAGAGATAGAGTAATCATTCGTATGTACAGGTCTGTACATTTACTATCCATATATTTAGTTGAGGCGTCAACGGACCCCACTTATTGAGTGGGTCCCCTGTTCTTTGGCAGGCAGACATTACACGGTGGACTTTCCCCACTGTGCCTTGGCGGCAGCTGCCCCAAGCTTCAGCGCATCCTTCAACACATAGTCCTGGACCTTGGAATGTGCCAGTTTGCAATACTCAGTCGGGTCAGCTCCTTCAGCTGGAAAATCAACAGGTTTCAGACAGACCAAAGAGTGTCTTTCACTGCGTTGATGATCCTCCAGGCACAGCTGATGTTCATCTCGGTGTGCATCCCAGGGAACAGACCGTAGAGCACGGAGTCCCGCGTCATGGAGCTGCTCGGGACGAACCTCGACAAACACCACTGCATTCCTCTCCAGACTTCCTTTGCGTAGGCACATTCTAGAAAGAGGTGTGTGACAGTCTCGATCTCCCACCCAGCCGCTTCGAGGGCAGTGTATGGTGCGGCAGAGAGTCTGGGCGTGCATAAAGGATCGCACAGGCAGAGCCCTCCTCACCACCAGCCAAGCCATGTCTTGGTGCTTGTTGGAAAGTTCCGGTGATGAGGCATTCTGCCAAATGACTTTGACAGTATGCCCAGGGAATCGCTTGACAGTATCCACCCTCTCCTTTTCCCAAAGGGTCTCAAGGACACTATGTGCTGACCACTTCCTGCTGGACTTGTGGTCAAAGGTGTTTTTCTTCATAAATTTCTCCACGAAGGACAGGTGATACGGAATGGTCCAACTACTTGGAGCGTTCCACAGCAGCAAGGCCAGGCCCATCCTTTGCAACACCGGGAACAGGTAGAACCTCAGTACGTAGTGACACTTTGTGTTTGCGTACCGGGGGTCCATGCAGAGCTTGATGCAGCCACACACAAAAATGGCCATCAGGGTGAGGGTGGCATTGGGTGTGTTTTTTCCCCTGTTGTCCAGAGCTTTGTACATCAAGTCCCTTCAGACCCTGGCCATCTTTGACCTCCATATAAATTGGAAGATGACCTGGGTGACTGTGATGGCACAGGTTCTGGGAATAGGTCAGACCTGTGCCACATATAACAACACAGACGGTGCCTCACACCTGATGACCAGGTATTTACCCATGATGGAGAGCGACTGTAGCTTCCATCTGCCCAGTTTCTGCCTCACTTTCTTGATATGCTCCCCCCAAGACTTGGCGCATGCCCCAGCCCCTCCAAACCAAATACCCAGCACCTAGAGGTGGTCAGTCCTGACGGTGAAGGGGATGGAGGATTGGTCGGCCCAGTTTCCAAAGAGCATAGCCTCGCTCTTGCCTCGGTTGACCTTTGCTCCCAAGGCTGGTTCAAACTGGTCACATATGCACAAGAGTCTGTGCATGGACAGCGGATCCGAGCAGAAAACGGTGACATAATTCATGTACAGGGAGGCCTTAGCCCGCAGGCCCCCGCTGCCAGGAATAGTCACCCCTCTCAGGCTTGCATTCTTCCTGATGGACTCAGCAAATGGCTCTATGCAGCACACAAACAAGACATGAGAGAGAGAGGGCAGCCCTGCCTGACTCCAGATCTGACTGGGAAGCTATCTGATTCCCACCCATTGATTGAGACTGCACTGATAATATTGGTGTAGAGCAGTCTGATCCAATTGCAGATTTCCTCCCCAAAGCCCATTTTGGAGAGAACATCTCTCATATACGTATGTGATATCCTGTCAAAGGCTTTCTCCTGGTCCAGGCTGATGAGGCAGGTGTCCAACCCTGCCCTGCACGTAGGCAATCATATCCCTGAGGGGTGCGAGATTATCAGCGATCTTCCTGCCCGGTACAGCACAGATTTGGTCAGGGTGGATCACTGATCCCAGAGCAGACCTGACCTGTTTGGTAATGATCGTTGCCAAGATTTTGTAATCCACATTTAATAGTGAAATTGGTCTCGAATTTCTGATTTCCTCCCTCTCTTCCTTTCGCTTGTAGATGAGGGTATGGTGTGCAAACACTCTCCCCAAACGTTAGTGCTCTATTTTGTCAGTATAGAGATTTTTAGTGTTGGTTGGCAAGAATCAATGTTTAAAGATCCAAAATAAGGTCAGGACAACTGCTGGGTAGATCTCAGCAAATACTGGGTAGATCTCAGCCAGTGTATTGTGTACAGTTCTGGGTGCCATTAGCAACAATGTGAATCATTGGAGAGAGTTAATAAGAGATTTACAAAAACGATTCCAGGGAGAAGAACATTAGAAATTTGGACTGTTCTCCTTGGAGAGGAAAATCAAAAGTTGAATTGATAAGTTTTCAAATCCTGAAAGGTCTGAATAGAGTAGATGGGGAGAAACAGTTCCCACTCCTAGAATGAGCAGGCATGGATTTAAAGCAGTTTGCAAATATAGCATAAGTGATGTGAGAAAAAAGTTTTTTTCAAATAAATGGTTTTGTATCAGGAATGCATTGCCTGGAAGTGTGATGGAGGTAAAATAAGTTGATATATTCAAAACTTCATGAGCTTATTATCTAAACAGAAATAATGTAGAAAGTTATGGAGAATTAGCATGAGGCTAGTACTAAGTCACAGTGTTGGTTAGAGAGCTGGTACCAACGAAAAGCGTCAATTTTCCCCTTGCTGTTCTGCAACAATTCACTTTCTGCAAATTCTTGCCACGCCCCAAGGTTTCAACAGTCAGATCGTACATGCGCAGTACGGGAGAACAGGGACTGCTGGGATGGATGATCGGAACTTAGAGGCAAGCGGGTGAGCGAGCGTACTGGCGCTGCGTCATAATGGGTAGGGGCTGTTGAACGCTCCCTTCCTCCAGTCCCGTGCTCGGGTCTGTAACCGACCGCGGGGTCTCTCGGCCCAAGCCCCTGCCCGTCCGCGGGGTCTCCTGGCCCAAGCCCCTGCCCGTCCGCGGGGTCTCCCGGCCCCGGTCCCTGACCAGTCCGGGGGTGAGAGTGATAGTCGAGTCTCTGGCTGCCTGGACAAGAGGGCTCGGTCTCCCAATGGCTCGAGAGCAGAAATGTACGAGGAGTTCGTGAGTTTACATGATTTTGGTAAAAACAATAGAGCATTCCGATAGAGCATTTTTGTGAGAAGCTGTCTTTAGTGCCTTGCCCGTCATTTTTGATCACTTCACGCCCATGCTTCCCCATTTGCAGCTACCTGCCACTCATTTACGATGGTAAAGTTGTCAAAGGTAGGTGGTGTGTCAGCCGCTCCGCTGACAAAGATCTCGGTTCCATCTCCGACTCAATGCTCAACTTCCAGCAGACACGGATCCTGCTGGAACGCCATTTTCGGCCTCCCTGCCACTGACAACACCGAAAGGGCAGGAGTTTGCAGTTGGAGGAGCGATAAAGATACCCACCATCTTTTTTTCTTTTTAAAAGACGCGCATTTAAGTTTTTGTATGCGGAATATTTATAGAGTGTCGTGGTACAGTGGAAAAATGTTTGCAAGTAATACAAGAACGTACGAGTTCAGAGGGGGTGTAAGCCTTTTGGCCCCTCCAGATTGTTCTTCTGTTTAACGAGGTCATGGCTGATTTGATTGCAAACTCCCGACATTCCTGCCTGCTCCCTGTAACTTTTCAAACCTTAGCGTAGCAAGAATCTATCTCTGCCTTAAAATATGCAAAAGCTGCTTCAGCTGCGTTTTGAAGAGAATGTCTCGCAGCCTGGAGATGGGTCGTTGAGCAATCTACATTATAGCAAGTAACTGACAAAGCAGTTGGTAAAGAGAGGTGATGATGGTAGGAGCGATTTTGTTGTTGACATAGATCTCTGATCAAGTGACTGTAGATATATCGACGTTTCGGGCAAAAGCCCCTCATCAGGAATAAAGGCAGTGAGCCTGAAGCATGGAGAGATAAGCTAGAGGAGGGTGGGGGTGGGGAGAGAGTAGCATAGAGTACAATGGGTGAGTGGGGGAGGAGATGAAGGTGATAGGTCAAGGAGGAGAGGGTGGAGTGGATAGGTGGAAAAGAAGATAGGCAGGTCGGACAAGTCAAGGAGACAGTAATTGAGCTGGCAGTTTGAAACTAGGATGAGGTGGGGGAAGGGGAAATGAGGAAGCTGTTGAAGTCCACATTGATGCCCTGGGGTTGAAGTGTTCCGAGGCGGAAGATGAGGCGTTCTTCCTCCAGGCGTCTGGTGGTGAGGGAGCGGCGGTGAAGGAGGCCCAGGACCTCCATGTCCTCGGCAGAGTGGGAGGGGGGAGTTGAAATGTTGGGCCACGGGGCGGTTTGGTTGAACCCGCTTTTGCCATCGATTTCGCTGCTCGTTGGATGCTGCCTGAACCGCTGTGCTCTTCCAGCACCACTAATCCAGTATTTGGTTTTCAGCATCTGCAGTCATTGTTTTTACCTGACTGTAGATATAACCTATTCTCCTTTTTCTGAAGCAAGACTTTAGCTTTCAGCTTAACCTATTACCTCATTTGCTTTTCTTGTAATGCAAGTAAAGGAAATACTTCAACTGGATACTGCAGTCTGAATGCATCTGAAACAGAATTTTGGATTGGTGAGAATTAGTATTAGGCTTCTGAATAGTTTTTCTTTTTGATTGTCGGCTTTAAAATGTGCTGTGCATAGGCAGAAAGTATTTCTCAATATCTGCATTTACAACACCACACTGACACTGTTCTATAACCACTGCCTTAATCATGTGATTGTATGGACTTGCAACTATCCAGTTACAGGAAATCTCTTATCATTTCACTGCATCACTCTCCACCACAGCTTTTTCTCCTTTTCAACTCCTTCACCTGAGAAAGTTCAGTTTCTGCTCTTTCAGAATCCAAGAATTTCTAGTTTTTGGCCCTCCATTCTCGATAACATCTACTCTTCAGCAGTTCCTCCAGCAATTTATGGGAAGTTTATGGAATTTTGTAATAAATAATGAGACCATCTGATTGGCTGCTCTCTCACTTCATTTCCACTAGCTGCTAGACTAACCTTCGAATCAGCTACACTTCCTTCCTCCACTTCCACCCTACACTTCCATTACCTCCATGTCCCAGCCTTAATAATTTTTTTTATTTATTCACAGGATGGAGGCTTTGTTGGTTGGGCCAACACTTATTGCCATCCCTTAAGAAATTTGTGATGAACTGTCGTCTTGAACCATTGCAGCCCATTTGTGTAAGTACATTGCTGCACAGAAAGGAGTTCTGTGGTTTTAACCCAGCAGCACTGAAGGAATGGTAATATATTTGTATTATATTTCCAAGTCAGATGATGAATGGTTTGGAGAAGAATTTACAGGTGCTGGTGTTCAATTGTATCTCCTACCCTTATCCTTCTAGAAGGACAATGTGTTGCACGTTTAGAAGGTGCTGTTTAAGGAGCCTTAGTGAATTTTGGAGTGCATTATGTAGGTGCTGCTTACTGTTGGTACCCAGTATCAGTGACAGAGATGTGTGTTGTGGATGTGGTGCCAACCAGCTTTGTCCTAGATGGTGTCATATGTTTAGTGGTGTTGGAGCTGCACTCATCCAGGCAAGTGGGGACTATTCCATCACATCCCTGACCTGTGCCTTGTAGACATTGTAAGATTTTGGGGAGTCAGGAAGTGAGTTACTCAATGCAGGATTCCTGGATATCAACTTGATCCTGTAGTCACTATTTATATGGCTTGTCCATTTTAAGATCGGGTCTATGGTAATGTTGAAGAATTTTAATAATAGGGAATTCGATGATGATGACATTGAATGTCAAACGCTGGTGGTTAGATTCTCAGTTGTTAACAATGGTTATTGCCTGGCTCTATGTGGCATGAATGTTACTTGACATTCTTCAACTGAAGCCTAGATATTATCCAGATTTTGTTGAAATTGAACATAGTCATGAGTCATGACCACAGACTCTTTGGTCCAACTAGCCCATGCTGACCATGTTTATAAACTAATCTAGTCCCTCGTGCCTGTGTTTGTCGCATACCCTCCAAGCCTTTCTTATTCGTGTACTTATCCCGAATGTTTTTAAACATTGTAACTGTACGTGCCTCCTGCACTCCCTCTGACAGTTAATTCTGCATACGATCGGCTGTGTAAAAAATGTTGACCCTTATCCTTTTTAATCTATACGCTCTTTCCTTAAAGATATGCCCCCTAGTTTTGAATATTCTCCCTTTTGGGAAAAGACCCTTGTCATTTACCTTACCTACACCCCTCATGATTTTATATACCTCTGTAAAGTTACCCCTCAAACTCCTAAGTTCCAGTGAGAAAAGGTCTCAGCCTATTTTTATAACTCAAACTCTCCACTCCTGGCAACATTCTGGCAATCTTTCCTGAACCCCCTCCTGTTTAATATCCTTCCTGTAACAGGATGACCAGAACTGCAGTCCTCCAGAAGATGCCTCTTAAATATGTTGTACAACCTCAATGTGATGTCCCAACTCATATCTGAGGTCTGAGCAAGGAAAATAAGTGTGCTAAACACCTTCTTAACGACCCTATCTACCTGAGTCGCAAATTTCAATGAGTTATATAACTGAAATCCTAGGTGTTTCTATTCTACAATACTACCCTGGGCCCTACCATTAATTGTATAAGTTCTGCCCTTATTTGTTTTACCAGGATGCAATACTTTGCAGTTATCCAGACTTAACTCCATCTGCCACTCTTTACCCCAATGACCAAGATCTGTTTGTAATCTTAAGTAGTCTTCACTGTCCACTATGCCATCAGTTTTGGTGTCATTTGCAAACTAAGTAACCATGCCTCTTTAATTCTCATCCAAATCATTTTTATAAATGACAGACACTTTTCTGACCCGTGTAGAACATCGCTGGTCACAGGCCTTCAGTCTGAAAAAGAACTTCCATCATACCCTGCCTCCTAAAGTAAATCCAATTTTATATCCAGTTGGCAAGCTCACACTGAATCCCGTGTGATGTAACTTTAATTAGTCTATCATGCAGGGCCTTGTCAAAGGTTTGTCTAAAATCCAAGTTATAAAATGTCTACTGCTCTGCCCTCCGTCCTTTTTCCTTAAACTCAATCAAATTTGTGACATGTGATTTCCTTTGCACAAAACCCATGCTGACTATCCCTAATCATTCCTTGCCTTTCCAGATGCATGTAAATCCTGTCTTTCAGAATCACCTCCAACAACCTATCCACCACTGATGTCAGACTCTCAGGTTTGTAGTTCCCTGGCTTCTCCTTACAGCCTTTCTTAAATAAAGGCACAACATTAGCCATCCTGCAGCACCTCAACTGTGGTTGTAGTTAATACAAATGTTTCTGTTAGGGGCCCCACAGTTTTCTCCCTAACTCCCCACATTGTCTTGGGTTACACTTGATCAGGTCCTGTAGATTTATCCACCTTTCGTTTTCTAAAACCTCCCAAACTTCCTCCTCCTACAATGTGAATTATTTTCAAACCATCAATATTTATTTCCCTGCATACTCTTGCATCCATTTCTTCCACAGTAAAAGCCAATATGAAATATTCATTGAATATCTTTCCCAACTTCTGAGGTTTAATATAAAGATACCTAATGGACAGCTTCAGAATCTGTGAAGTTGCAAATGGGGCTGAACACTGTGTATACATCAGCAAACGTGCTCATTTCTGACCTGATTGTAAAGTTAGGTCATTAGTTTGGGGGGCACGATGGCTCAGTGGTTAGCACTGCTGCCTCACAGCACCAGGGTCCCAGGTTCGATTCCAGCCTCGGGCGACTGTCTGTGTGGAGTTTGCACATTCTCCCCATGTCTGCGTGGGTTTCCTCCCACACTCCAAAGATTAGATTAGATTAGATTAGATTACTTACAGTGTGGAAACAGGCCCTTTGGCCCAACAAGTCCACACCGACCCGCCGAAGCGCAACCCACCCATACCCCTACATTTACCCCTTAGCTAACACTACGGGTAATTTAGCATGGCCAATTCACCTGACCTGCACATTTTTGGACTGTGGGAGGAAACCGGAGCACCCGGAGGAAACCAACGCAGACACGGGGAGAATGTGCAAACTCCACACAGTCAGTCACCTGAGGCGGGAATTGAACCCAGGTCTCTGGCGCTGTGAGGCAGCAGTGCTAACCACTGTGCCACCGTGCCGCCCAAAGATTTGCAGGTCAGGTAAGTTGGCCATGCTAAATTGCCCATAGTGTCAGATGCATTAGTCAGAGGGAAATGGGTCTGGGTGGGTTACTGTTCGGAGAGTCGGTGTGGACTGGTTAGGCTGAAGGGCCTGTTTCCACGCTGTAGGGAATCTAATCTAATTGTCAAATAAACTAGTATTGTGTATCAGTATTGTGGGCGGCACGGTGGCTCAGTGGTTAGCACTGCTGCCTCACAGCACCAGGGTCCCAGGTTCAATACAGCCTCGGGTGACATTCTCCCCGCGTTTGTGTGGGTTTCCTCCGGGTGTTCCGGTTTCTCCTCTCAGTCCAAAGATGTGCGGGTCAGGTGAATTGGCTGTGCTAAATTGCCCATAGTGTTAGGTGCATTAGTCAGAGGGAAATGGTTCTGGGTGGGTAACTCTTCGAAGGGTCGGTGTGGACTGGTTGGGTCGAAGGGCCTGTTTCCACACTGTAGGGAATCTAATCGAAATGACATAGCTGAAGAAAGTTGTGCCGAGAATGCTAGCATGTGGAACTCTTGGGGCTCTTGTGGTGGTGTCTCTACTCTGAGTCCTCCCTCATTCCTGATGAAGAGTTTATGCCCAGAACATCAATTGTTTCCTGCTCCTTGGGTGCTGCCTGACCTGTGCTTTTCCAGCACCGCGCACTCAACTCTGAGCCAGGAGGTCCAGGTTTGATTCCTACCTGTTTGAGGTGTGTCTTAGCATGCCCGAATAGATTGATTAAAAATATTTATCCCAAGGAACTTCAGAGACAGGTGTCCTCATATTCAACAAATGCAGCCATCTTCCTTGGTGCCAGATATGACTCCAATCAGTAGAGAGGTTCTCCCCCAGTTCCCATTGGCTGCATCTTTGCCAGGACTCATTGATGCCACACTTGGTTGAATGTGTCTTTCATGTCCAAATCAATCACTCCTCCCTCTTGTGTCTGTAATTCATCTCTTTTGTCCATCTTTGAATTAAGGCAGTAATGTGATCAGGAGCTGGGTGGCTCTGACAGAACCTGAACTGAGCATCAGTGAGCAAGCTAAGTGAGTGCGGCTTCATTTAACTGTTAGTGATGCCTTCCATCACTTTACTGATGATCAAGAGCAGATGATGGGGCAGTAATTGATTGACTTAGATTTATCCTGCTTTTTGTGTACTTGACATATGCTGGCAATTTTGCCATTATAGTAGCAGTAGTGGAACGCTTGGCTAGGGGCATGACAATTTTAGAGCATGTCTTGAATGCTATTGCTGTACTGATATCAAAGCCAATACCTTAGCAGTATCTACCCATTTCTTGATATCATATGGAGTGAATCGAGTTGGCTGAGTACTGCCATCTATGGTGCTGGGGATTTCTGAAGAAGGCTAAGTTAGATCATCCATTCGGCACTTGTGGCTGAAGATTGTTGCAAATGCTTCTGTCTTATCATTTACCCTGATTTGCTGCGCTCCCCTGTTATTGAGAATACGGATGCTGTGAACCCTTCTAGTGATTTGTTGAATTGTCAATCACATTTCCTAAATACATGGCCAAGAGCGCAGAGTTTAAATCTGATCTACTTAGCACTATAGATAGATTGGAGATGTTGGGACTGTTCCCCTTAGAGAAAAGAAGCTTGAGAGAAGATCTAATAGAGGTTTGGAGTGGGTGGGGAGAAGCTGTTCCACCTTGTAAAAGAAACAAGAATGAGGGGGCATAGATTTAAACTAATGTGCAAGAAAAGTCAGGGTAATACGAGAGAGAGCATTTTAACACAGCTAGCAGTTAAAGTATAGAACATAGTCACTGGAATTATGGTGAGGCAGGTTCATTTGCAGTATTTAAGGCATTAGGTGACTATTTAGATAGAATTTATGTGCAAAGGTGTGGGCAAAAAGCAGGAGATTGGCATACCGTAATGTTAGCTTGAAGTACTAGTGCAAAGCATGATGGGCCAAATGGCCTCCTTGCCTATATTTGCTGCTGAATCTTTCTAGAATGCAAGTGGCCTAGTTCTGTATCTTCACCAGGTTGTTAGAATGGGGTAATGTGCCAGGCCATGATGTTGCGTGTTAAATCAGAGTATATTTTGACTGTTGATAATTGCCTACAGTGCTTTACGGGTGCCCAGTCTTGAATAGATTTTACAACTCAATGTCTATCCCAATTAGCACGCTGATGGCACCATGCAGTTCAATGGATTGATGTTTGACGTTAAGACAGGACTTAAACAAGGACTGTGCAATGACCATTCTTACTAATATTGTCATACAGGTGCATCTACAGCAGGCAGATTGGTGGGAATGAAGTCAAATATGTTTTTTCCTCTTGGATCTCTCCCCATTTACAGCAGTCCAGGCATTGTAGCTGTGTTGTTTAGGACTCTACCAGCTTGTACAAGCCACAGTTGCTGATAGACAATGAAGTCCTCCACTCAGAATACATTCTGCCTCTTTGCAACTCTGTTTCTTTTAAAGTGCTGTTCAACATGGAGGAGTACTGGTTTACCAGGCAAGGCGAATCAGCAGCAGGTCTCCTAGTCCATATTTCAGCTGATGCTATGAGTCACCAATCAATATTGAGGTCTCTGAGAGAAACTCCTTCCTGTTGGTGTACCATTCCTGTCACCACCTCTGCTGGATCTATCCTGCTGGTGGGCCAGAACATTCCCAGGGATGGAGTTTTGTCTGGGAGACTTTATGTAAGATTTGGTGGTGAGTGTGATTATGTCAAGCTTTATATAAGCCAGACCAGGTAAGAATGGCAGTTTCCTTCCCTAAAGGGGCATTCATGGATCAGGTGGGTTGTTATGACGATTGACCATGGTTCAATGGTCGTCATTTTAATTCCTGATTTTTATTTAATTTGGATTCTACCTGCTGTCACGCTGCTGTCAAGCTCAAACATTATCTCAAGTTTCTGGTACCCAGAAAGTTATCTGGGTTTCTGGTCTGCAGTGGCAGTACCACTAGGCTATGATGTATTGCATCTTATTCTAGTTTCTCTCATTTCTGCCTTTGTGCTTTTCAAAATCATCATTTTTTTTAAGGCTCACCTCCTGCTCCCAGAATGCTGTTTCCACCGAAATGCTCCTTCTTCAATTTGCCTGCTGGACTCCTTATTTGAAACAAAAGTAGTTATTTCTCATCAGGTAGTATTCCCCTTTTAAATTTCCTATCATTACTTTTCTACCCCACCCCCACCCTTAGCAAGCTATCACTGTATTTCCAACCGCCTTTTGTTTCCAAGTTAGTTGAATGTCCAGTTGCCTGACAAATCTACACCTATTGCTCCTGCAACACAGTGTTTCAATCCTTCCAGTCAGAAATTGGTTCAGCACACTGTGAAATAGTCTTTATCAAATCATGAATGATGTCTGTGTTTGTGACCATGATAAACAATTCTCATCCTTTTCTACCTGTTTAAACTTTTAATGGTTTTATGATGGTGTCATTCTCCCAGTACCTTTCTTCCATTGTCGAGCTGTGTGGACTGAATTTGCTTGGCTTCATTCTTAGGTGTGTAATCATAACTAGAGGATCATTTGTAATGGGTTCCCTTTCCGCTTCTGGATCATAAATTATTGTGGGACACCAGAGGTAATCTTTGTTCTATTTCTCATAGATTTGCAACCTGGAGCTCATGCAGATTCTATAGCACAAGGGTGCTTGAATTGATTTCAGTTTTTTTGACTGAGATATAGCTGGGATTTTAAAGGCAAAAACTTGAAAATTGCTGTAAAAAAAAAAGACATTTTGTTGAAGGTTTCCATTTTTCATTCATCAGGACATTTGCAATAATAATAATACCTTTTAGAAGTTTTTGATTACCTCAGCTTTACGGAGGGTAGAATGACTATGGCTGGCAAGGGAATACTCACTAATATTTATCTGAAAAAGCAACAGGGCGCTGCTGTTACCCAACCTTACCTTACCACCTTTTTTGATACTTCCCACTTATCTATGTTATTACACCACTTAAAATAAATATTAAGACTGAAACAGTTGTCTTCTGTTTTTGCTGGAGCTCTGTATCCATGTCAGCAATTCTATTCGTCCTCTTGACAATAGAATGAGGTTAAGTCAGACTGTTAATAACTTTAATATTCTGCTTCACCCTGAGTTGAATTCACCCCCACTAATCTGTGCCATTATTAAGGCTACCCAGTTGCACAAATGGAACAAATTGTCCAAGTGCACCCCGGTCTCAGCCTATCTGCTTCAAATCTTCATCTTTGGAATAATCAGTCTAAAAAGGTAAAAAAAAAAGCAAAGTATTCCTTGCCAGCCATAGTCATTCTACCCTCCGTAAAGTTGAGGTAATCAAAAACTTCTAAAAGGTATTATTATTGCAAATGTCCTGATGAATGAAAAATGGAAACCTTCAACAAAGTGTCTTTTTTTTAACAGCAATTTTCAAGTTTTTGCCTTTAAAATCCCAGCTATATCTCAGTCAAAAAAACTGAAATCAATTCAAGCACCCTTGTGCTATAGAATCTGCAAGAGCTCCAGGTTGCAAAATCTTGATTTGTAATCCTTTCATTACCTTGCTCCTCCCAAATTCTTATTCCCTACAGCCTTAACCTTCACAATAGCTGATTCATTCTGTGATTTGTGCATGATTGTAGTTGTTTCACCTTTTGGCTTTGTTTTCAGATCACAAATCTCTACAATATGGAATTCTCACCATCAGCCTGTGACAGCTTCGATTTTTTTTTTCTTTTTTAAGATCCTTAAAATCTGCATAAAGAATTAAATTTTTGGTCATACTTGGTTCTACTGTGCTAAAGGCTAAAGTTATTATATAAATGGATGGCAATTAGTACTGTGGGCGGCATGATGTCTCAGTGGTTAGCATTGCTGCTATACAGCGCCAGGTGCCTGGGTTTGATTCCATCCTCAGGCAACTGTATGAAGTTTGCACATTCTCAATATATCTGCATTATTTTCCTCTGGATGTTCTGGTTTCCTCCCACATTCCAGATATATGCAGGTTAAGTGAATTGCCCATCCTAAATTCCCCATAGTGTCCAGGGATGAGAGAGCTGGGTCAGTTAGCCATGGGGAATGCAGGGTTGCAGGAATAAGGTGGTGGGGGTGGTGGTGGTGAGTTTGGGTAGGATGGTCTGCGGAGGGGTTGGTGTGGACTTGATGGGCCAAATGGCCTGCTTCCACAGTCTTATGCTTTATAAAATACAAATAGACTGTTTTGCATTGACTGCACTCGCCTTTCAAAGGGCTGAATCTAGACCATTGCTTCAAAATATAATTTGCTGTACTTGGACAACAAACAGCATTACCAGTTATTCTCAATGATATTATGCATTGTGTTACAATCAGTAACACAATCAGTTACAACTGGAGCTGTTAACATTCAAACAATAATCTAAAAGCCTTCATACAGCTAATAGAACTAAGCCACAAGATTTCACTAAATAAAACAGTGAAAATGATTATGAAACTGCCAGCATTCATTGCCATTACAGTAGTGAAACTACATGTTCAAGTCCCAGTGTATAAATGCAAATATTGTACGTAACTCTGTTTATCCAGTGACTGAAGTGTTAACACTAGAAATAGGAGCTGGCGTGAGCCATTCAATTAGATCATAGCTGATTTCTATCTCAGTGCCATTTTCTTACATTATCCCCGTGTCCCTCTGTGTATTTAGTATTTAGAAATGTATCCATTTCTAGATTGAATTTCCTTAATGATTGACCTGCCACAGACTTTGAGGGTAGAGAATTCCAAAAATTTACCAGCCTGTAAATGACAAAATTCCTCTTCTCGGTCCTGACTGGCCTGTCACTTGATTTGACACTGGTTCCTGAGGCTTGTTTGCAGCCCTCCTTGTCCAGTGGGAATTTTCTTGTATCTACCCGGTCAAACCCATGAGAATTTCATGTGCTTTACTGAAAGCAATTCCCATTCTTCTAAACTCTAGAGAATATAGGCATAGCCTCTTTGTTGTTGGACAATTCTTCCAACCCAATGATCAGTCTGGTGGATCTCCACTATACTGTTTATGATAAGTATAACCTAATATTCTACCAGACTGCATCAGTGAGAAATTAATTGCATTTATGAATACTTTCACTCTTGCAGTAAAAGTGCTTGAATTGATTTCAGTTTTTTGAATGAGATATAGCTGGGATTTTAAAGGCAAAAACTTTAAAATTGCTGTTAAAAAAGACATTTTGTTGAAGATTTCCATTTTTCATTCATCAGGACATTTGCACCTTCCCCAATATAAAGTGGAACAACATTTTTTACCTTGTAAAAAGAAAATGCTGATGATTTGCACCTGTACTCTGACAAAGGATCAATGCACAAATTAAATGTTGACTACCAAGTTTTTGGTTTAAATTTAAATCATCTTGAAGAATGAACTGAAAAATGGCCAGCACCTGTTTTAAGTTGAAACAGACACGATACATCTATGTGTTCTTTCTGTCTGCAAAGATCAGGGCCCTGTGAATTAATATATATAGAATGTGCCCTACTGTGAATCCAGCTGACTGTCTTACATTGGTAGTTAGCATAAATCTTAGCACATTTGTGTACTTCGCAAATAAGAAAGATAGAGACTTTGGAGCGGGTGCAAAAAAAAGTTTACCAGGCTGCTGTCTGGACTGGAGGGCTTGCCTTATGAAGAAAGGTTGAATAAGCTTGGACTTTTCTCTCTGGAGAGAAGGAGGAAGAGAGAAGACCTGATTGAGGTGTACAAAATAATGAGAGGAATAGATAGTCAATAGCCAGAGACTTTTCCCCAGAGCAGGATTGACTGGTACGAGAAATCATAGTTTGAAGATATTAGGAGGAAGGTATAAAGGAGACATCAGAGGTAGGTTTTTTATGTAGAGAGTTGTGAATGCATGGAATGCGTTGCCAGCTGAGGTGGTGGAAGCGTAGTCATTGGGGACATTTAAGCAACTGCTGGACATGCACATGGATAGCAGTGAGTTGAGGGGTGGTGAGTAGGTTAACTTACTATATTTTACATTAGGATTAAGTCTCGGCACAACTTCATGGGCCTAAGGGCCTGTTCTGTGCTGTACTTTTCTATGTTCTAAGTATTGTCCAATGGCAGAATCACATCTATTATTGGACCATCTTGGACCACATGGATGTTGGATATGGTTGGGACCATGACTGTTGTGAACGGTCAAAGGTATGTGCTCTGCTTAATGTAATCTGCCAGTCTTCGGGACATGCACCCGACATACTGTTACGACACTGGGTAAACCCTACTGCTAATGAAGCCAAATGCACAGAAAAGCTCACCTTGCCTCATAATCTGTTAAAGTATGAGTGATGAGAACCACCCAAATTCCATTATTTAAAGAAAAAAATAACAATTTTATTCTTTAACTCCAAAATTCATAGGGCACTGCAGCCTTCACCATTCAATTAGCTCACTTAATACCTTTGATTAGTAAAAATCTATTGATCTGAGTTTTAAAACTAATGATTGCTTGACCACTTTTGCCATCTTTTTTGCATATGGATGTGTTTATTTCACTCCAGAAATTCTTGACTATGCCCCTTGATTCAATAATGCACCCCCAAGCAACAGAAATAATATAAATTGGAAGAAACTATTTGTTTGTCTTTATATCATGAGATTTTCATTTGACTCCTCATAGCCTTCAGTTCCTGAGAATAGAACCCTCGTTATTTAATCCCACTTCATAGCTCCATGTCCAATTATCTTTCCAGTGGACCCGTGCTGCACTTTTCCAGGGCAAATAGCTGTCCTAAAATGTGTTAACATGAAGCTCCCAATTTAACCAGGAATTCATAAAGCTGAAGCATGACATTTAGCTCCTTGGATTCTATTCCTTTAGCTATAAAGGCCAGCACTCTATTACTCTATTATTTTCTGTACTGATTATTGACATTTTAATGTTCTATGTGCATGGATCCCTATGTTATTTTGGCCCTCCACTAGCCTGTTCGGAGTTACTATCACGTACCTCTGAAGCAGGTGGGACTTGAACCCGGGCCTCCTAGTCCAGGGGTTGGGATAGTACCACTATCCCACAAAAGGGCCCTTATCATGTCTAATTTTTTTTTGAAGAACTTTATACTTATGTTGCTGATGTAATGTATCTTTGGATCATCAACAAATTAGGAGATGTGGTATTCCAATGCACCTTCTGAATTAATGATGGTGGTGACTAATTAAAGACCAAACAACGATCCTCCTGGACAGCACTAATCAAAGAAGAATTGCAACACAAAGCAATCATTCAGCCCATGTGTCTGAGCCCAATATTTTGCATTTTCTAAATTACTTTCTCATTTCTATACTTCCTATACTCAACTTGCTACGATATTAGTTTCTTTTTGTTTTAAGATTGTCATAAACTGTGTTTTTCTACTTTATCTTACCTTGTATTCTTCAGGACAACAGAGGAAGGGGGTCTCTCGATTGGCAGCAGCATGCTTTGACTTTGTGGGATAATTTCCTGGATTTTATACTTCATTGTGAGTGACCCCATAAGCAGCAAAAGTTCATGATAATGGAAGTTTGGCCATCCACATAAAATGCAAGAGTATTCAGTGTGTGTGTGCCACATGCAGAGACCACTGAGTATTCAACAACCTTGATGGAGTGCTGCCTGGACCATGGCAACTATAGACAAGGAATTTTTAACAGTAGAAACAACAAAGGAGAGTGGGCAGGGATTATAAATCCTGCATGGTGTGTTCCCTCGGTGTAATGGTAAAAGATGTCAAGGAGCAGATGAGTAACACTTCGCAGAGGGAAGGGACTGAGCCAGAACTTGTATGATTGTACCAATGACACTGCAAGGCAGATGTTGATTATGGATCTGCTCTTCAGGGGCTGAGAAGGAAGTTAAAAGGTAAAAGACCAAACGTAGTGCACCTTGGATTACTCAGCATGCCACACCCTGAGAATATTAATAGATAGGAAGCATCAAGGCATCACTTGAAGCATTATGCATGAGAAGAGAATTTGCCGAGGTAAAATAGATCCAAATATCTGACAGAAAAAAGCTGTTAAGAAACAATAAATAATCTCTGGGGTGATGATTCACGTAAAGGCTAGGAACATTCAAACGTTAGGGAATGATGGATCACAAGCCAGGGCTCTTGAATGATAGTGTTTTGCAAAAAAATTAAACAAGAAGAAAACATTCATGTGATTGAGAGAAAATGAGGACTGCAGATGGTGGATATCAGAATCGGAAAGTGGTGCTGGAAGAGCACAGCAGTCAGGCAGCATCCAATGAGCAGGAGAATCAACATTGTCAGGCCAGTATTTCAAGTGAGAATCTGGCCAAATAAAAATGAAGATGAGAATGGAATGGAACTTAATATAAAAGATCATCCAAGGTATAATTTTGTGCCATATAAGTAGCAGGTAATAGGGGTTTGTGTGTATAAAGGACAAAGGTGATGATACATGCCAAGAGCTGCGAGGTAGGGTAGGTGAGACTACTTGAGAATGTTGCATCATTCACTGACAAAGAGGAAAATGATAAAATATGGGTATGACCGACAAGTGGGTATAAATAATGAATGGGTGAAAATTGACAAGCCAGATGTATTGGAAAGGCTGATTGTGCTGAGGATGGATGAGTCACTTAGTCCAAATGATTTGGGCAGTGCAGCAATAGCAGAACAGCCTGCCATTATTTTCCCAAAAACTCTGGAGGTGTCTGATGATAGGAGAGTAGTTCATGTGACTTATTATTAAAAAGAAACTGCAAAGCCATTCCTGATCACTACAAGCTTGTGACTATCACCGGTAGTGAAAAAGATTTAAGAAATAAACGGGGCTGGGGAGAGAGAAAAATAATGGGCATGTGAAGAATTTTGAATGAATTTAATCTAAATTTTTTTTTTGATGTAGTGTAGATGATTCATAAAAGGCATACAATGGATATTGCTTACGTGGCTTTTCAGAGTATATTTGACAAAAGGTTGGTCAGCAAAATTGAAGGTCATGGAACGAGCTGGTGACTGTCCTCTCTGATATAAAACTAAGTTCAGGACAGAAAGCTATGAGCATGAAGAATGATAGATGGTGATGTTCCTCTAAGAGCAATGCTGGATCCATTGCTTTTTTGATAGATAAATCACTTGAATTTAAGTTCAAAATAAAATCTCAGAGCTTGCTGATTATATCATACTTGGATGTGGGGCATACTCCTTGTGATTGCAATTGCTTTTTCTTCTAAACAATATATTTTTCATGCTCCTATATTTCCTTTAATAGTAATATTATCAGTATATCTCTTACCCAACACTTCTCAACACAACTAGAATCAATGTTTTCAACAGTGATTTTTTTTGTACATTCAATTATTTTTTCCAAGAATAATATTAGATTTAACACCATCTGCCTTTTAAATCTATGCTATAACTCAAGTCTTCCTATTGAGAAATTTTGTACAGGTGTTACTCTGACAGTCCTCTGACACAAAATTTATATTCAAGGATCTCTGAAAGATGGTAGTTGTGGGGCTATGTATGCCTTTTTCTCCCTGATATACTTGCACTTTGTGTATTTAGAAAATTTCATACCAAATTCTGCTTTGAGTACATTCCTCATATGTTAAAAAGACAAAAATGTAAAAAGTTAGGGTTAAAAATGTTCACTAGCACAGAAATCTAACTTTAAATAACATAAGTATGAAAACTGTTCAAGTGTATTTAGAATTTAGATATTCCCGTCCATGCATCAGCTCCTGCTAAAGGTTCTTGTGGGGAAGAGTGCAAATGAGCATTTTTCCTGAATGTGTACAATGGTTTTACTGACGCCAAGGGTTATAGACATGTTTCATGCCATTCTTATATCTTTGCAAAGATTTATCAAGGGAGATTAGTTCATAAAATCCCCTTCTTGCCGCATATCGTAACTTTTTTGTACCCTTTTAAAAGTGTACTTTTCCAGAATATCTGTACCGAACGATGCTTTCAAATGGGGTAGGACTTTCAACTAGAGCTATGTAAAGCAATGTCATGAATGAGGCTCAATTTAAAATATTTTAATTTTGTGATATTATAGTCAAGTATATTCCTAAATCACCACATCTGCGCATTGTTGTTTCCAGTTCAACTTATTAAGTACTGTGACCCTTTTTAAAATCAATTCACAGGATGTGGGCATCACTGGCTATTGCATGTACCTAATTGCCTGGGGGATTGTTAAGAGCCAACCAGTCTGTGGGTCTGGAGTTAGATGTGGGCAAGACTGGGTAAGGACAGCAGTTTCCTTCCCTAAAGGGCATTAGTAAATCAGATAGGTTTATACAACAATCGATTGGTAAATGGTAATCATTTAACTTTCCAGATTTTTATTCCAATTCCACCATTTGCCATAGCAAGATTTGAACCCAGAACATTATCTGGGTCTCCAGATGAAGAGTTGAAAAATGTGGTGCTAGAAAAACACAGCAGGCTAGGCAGCATCCAAGGAGCAGGAGAATCGACGTTTCGGGGATAAGCCCTTCTTCAGGAATGGCTTACGCCCGAAACATCGATTCTCCTGCTCCTCGGATGCTGCCTGGCCTGCTGTGTTTTTCCAGCACCACATTTTTCAACTCTGGTCTCCAGCATCTGCAGTCCTCACTTTCTCCAGATTAATAGTCTAGTAGTAATACTAGGCCATCTCGTCACCTGATGTACTGATTTCCCATTTCGGATATCCACATCATAAATCTTCACAGGAACAGTACTATTAACTGGCTTTTCTGTAAAGGCTCAGACATCATGATTAAAATATGCATGATTTTATGACCTGGTATTTAGTCTTATTTTAGTCGGCTGGCATTTTCTTATTTTTCAACTCTTAGAAATCTATTTTGTTGTTTGTATGCATATATTTGTTACAGGAAGTAGTTAAAATATACTTCACTGCACATATCATTTGCAGACTGCTTTCCTGATGTTAATGGTGTAATCTGTAATTGAATTGACCAGACCCCTTCTAAGAACAGCGTAACCTTTCACTGTGAGCAATGCTTTGGATGATGTGCTTGAAAGGAAATGGTGTTGCTAGAAAGGAAATGGTGTTACAACATTTAATGGGAATGTGATCCTGTGCTGAATAGTTAAGATGAATCTTCTCAATTTAATATTTGACTTAAAATGGAGTAGATGTGAAACAGAAATTGACTTTAGTGTTTCTGGATTTTGTCAGAAAATAGTGATTACACAATTGTTTTAATTCATCCATATTTTTGGTTAAAAAATATTTCCTTGGCTTTAGTGCAACACTCTGTAATCAGTAACTGATCACCTTGCATGTTTGAAACACTCAACAAATTTAGCAGTATCTGTGGAGAGAAGGGATGTTCATGAGGCTTAAAATGCCAGCCTTACCACCCTAACTGCACTGATATTACCTGACCTACCAAGGGTTCAATTTTTATTTCAGATTTTTAGTATCAACCTTACTTTACTTTTAAATTGTAGGTTTTGTATATCTTTTTAAGTCTTACTGTTTGCAAGTGTCTGGGCTGAGAAAACAGCATAAATAGTTCAACTACAGAAGTTCCTCTGTCAATGGCTGTTCCTAAGAGTGAAGTTGAAAATGTTTCAACATTTGGGATGATATGTCAGGATTCCTTTGGTGTATAGTATTGCCATCGTTTTTTAATCTTGGTTTCAGTGTGCATGATTGGCATTTAGATTTATTTTTGCAGTGGAAAGTGTTAACTGCACAATCATAAACAAGACTTCTTGAATTATAAGACAGTGTTCATACCAAAATGTTTGCATCAGAAATGTGTCCTGATGCATACAACCTCTTCTGTGTTTGTCTAAGAGTTTGTACCATAAATTCGCAATGATATCTGTTATCATACAATGAAAAACTCAAAAAAAAATGTCAATCCTAAAAGGTCTCAGTTTGATAATGCTGGCAAAGGTTAATTAGAATCTCTTAGAAAGATGGAGCATATTGGTATTTCCCAAGAACACCTCCTTAAAAATGAAATGATATTCGCAAGACTCTGAATTCTGCTACCATTGTGACCCAACACCCCAAAATCATTTCAGATCTTTTACTCTTCCACTCCAACCACTTTCCGAATTGTCTTTTTCTCTATCTGAATTTTTTTTTCTGTTTATTGTTTGATGACATGTGGTTGTCATTGGCAAGGTCAGATTTGTTGCCCTTCCTCAAATGCTCTTGAACTGAGTGACCTACAAGGTAATTTAAGAGATAGATAAAAATAATCAACATGGCAGCATGTCTGGAATCACATGTAGCCACACCAGGTAATTTGTGGCCAATTTCATTCCTGAAAAGACATTAATGAATCACATGAATTTTGCAATAATCAATGATATTTGCCATGGTAGTCATTACTGAGAGTAGCTTTGGATCCGTGATTGATTTGATTAATTGAATTCAAGATCCGCCAACTGCAGTAGTGGGATATGAACCCTTGTTCCCAGAACATTAAACTGGATTACTAGGCCACTGACATGACCGCAATGTCACCATTTCCCTTTCCTTAATGGGAAGTAAATAGTTCCTGTATTCAGACGTGGCACCATTTGAAAATAAGTGGGCAAGCAAAGGATCTAAAATTTATCCACAGTCAAATGTATGCCAAAAAAAAAGAATAATATGTAATAGGGCATAACAACAAAATAAAAGACATGTTTGACTTGGAGCAGGCTGGGCTATAGCAAACTCTGTTGCACGTGAGTCAGTCACTGGAAAAAACCTTGTTATCTAATCACATTGTATAGTATCAGCTTCTGAGTAAGAAGCAAATTAAAAGAAACATGTAATTAATTATTTTTATGCAAGACATTATTTAGAATAACACAACTATTTATTTTAAAAGGTTCCAATGTAATTTGCAGCATTGTATAACTCTGTTGCAGTACGTTCTAATGAGATATTTGCCACTGCGAAAACAATAGCTGCAGCATTCTACTAGATCAAACGTATTTTTGAAGGTAAAGCTTCTTAAATGGTTCTCTCAAAAATAAAAAGCATAAGTCAATTAATTGAAGTTTTTTTTTGATTTTTCTCTTAGCAAACCTATTGTTTAACATAGAACACTGAAGATAAATGAAATGGAATTCAATGAAACACCTCCTTGACTTTCCTGTATGCGGTGCAATCCTACTAACTAGACATTGCTAACAAATTGTTGTAAGTTGATCTTGAATTGTTTACTGCAAAAATTGCATATTGAAATGCTTAGTAAGCAATTATTCCATTGTTTTGCCCTGTATAAAGCAACAAACTCCAAATTTTCTTCAAAAATGATGCAATACAAGTGGAAGCTAGTTAGTCTATTGTGCTTGTCCCATCTCTTTTTTTAAATAGAGTTAGCTTCCCTCCCTGACATTTTTCTTTTATTCGAGTCCATAATTTCTTTTCAAATCTTTATCCAATTCATTTTTAAAATTATTATGGAAACTGCTTCCAACAGTTAGTGCTTTTCATATAACTACTTGCATTAAAAAAAGTTTTCTCATGTTGTCTCTGATTTTTTTTTTAACAGCCTCAAATCTGTGTCTTTCAATTAGCAACTCTTATGCCTGAACCAGCTTCTCTTTTTAGTTTATTATAGCTCTTTATATTTTTCTTAATTTTCCTTGTATGAAGAAGAATGACCTCAGCCCCCTGTAACCCTTGATTTTCCTATTGATTAAAAATCTATCTATCTCGGCCTTAAGTATTATAAAGGAGTCTGCCTTCACTGTGGTCTGTGGCAATGAGTTAAATTAGCATTCTTTATTTCGAGATTGTGTTTTCCCATGAGAAGGAACATCCTCTCCGCATTTACCCTGCCAAACCCCTTAAAAATCTATGTTTCAATAAGATCACCTTATTGTTCTAAACTCCACTAAGTAGGGTCCAAACCAATGTAGCCTTTACTCATAAGATAATCTCTCCGTGCCAAGGATTGTTCTTGTGAATCTTTTCAGAACTGCATCCAATGAAATGGTATCTTTCTTTAAATAAAGGAACCAAAACTGCTCACAGTACTCCAGATGTGGTTACACCAGCACCTTTGTAGAGTTAGATTGAGACATCCCTACTTCTGATACATCAATCTCCTTGAAAGAAGGACCAACATTCCATTATCCTTGCTGATTAATTGCTTTACCAGTGTGCTAACTTTGTGTTTCAGATGCCTGCAAGTCCCTTCATGTTGCAGCTTTCTGCAATTTTTCTTCATTTAAATAATTTTTATTCTCCCAAAATGCACAACTTCAACATTTCCTACATTATACTCCATTTGTCAACATTTTGCTGATTTAAACCATCAATTTCTGTGTAAACTGTTAGTATCCTTCCCAAAGCTTGCCTTTACACCTATGTTTGTGTAACCCTTGATTTTCCTATTGATGAAAAATCTATCTATCTATGACTGCAGTACATTTGCTTCCTTCCTCCAAGTCATTAATATATAATGCTGTTGTGCTGGCACTGATCTCTGGAGATGTGTGTATCAAGTTGTTACAAGTTACAAATTACAAACCTGGAAGAGAACCGTTTATCATCACTTGCTGTTTCCTACCCATTAACCAATATATTACCTACAATATGGTGGGCATTTATGACTGCCTTTCGTGAGATACCATGTTGAAGGCCTTCTGGAAATCCAATTACAACACATCTACTCATTCCCTCTATCCCCTCTGGTTGATACTTCCTTGAAAAATTCTATTAAATGAGTCCGACATGATTTTTTCTTTCATGAAGCGGTGCTGACTCTGATTAGATTTTGATTTTTCAAATGTGTTGTTTTACTTCATTAATGATCAATTCCAACATTTCTTAAATAATAGACAAGGCACATCAGCCTATAGCTTCCTGCTTTTTGCCATCTCCTCCTTTTGAATGAGGGTCTCAACCCTAGCAATTTTCCATTCCTCCATTGTTTTAGAATGGTTCAGTATAATTCTTTACTCGTTTTCTAAAGTCAAGGATTTGATGTCTCCTTCCTTGGCCTGCCCCACCCAAAATTGTGTACACACACCAATAGGTGTTGGTCCCTTTTTGTTTTGTTTTGCTCTCTAGCCTAATGAAGGATATATTTTGAAACAACGTTCACTGGAATGACGACTAGTGTGAAAGAACTAACTCATGAAAATAAATTGTGTAGAATAGGCCTGTATTTATCTTTTGGAGTTTAGATGAGAGGTGATCTCATTGAAACACAAAATTTCTAATGACGCTGACCGATGTTTTCCCTGGTTTGAGACTCAAATTGTAGGGCAATATTAAGATAAACTTGTGGCCAATTAGGGCTGAGATGAGTGATTCGTTTATTAGATGGGTCATGAATCTTTGTAACTGTCTATCACAGAGGTGATGTTTGCCCAGACAATAAGTATATTCAAAACTGAGATTGATCGACCTTAAAGCAGCAAGGAAAAATATAAAAGAACAAAAAAATAGAGTTGACACTGATACAGTAAACTTAGTGGGTTTTTTTTGTCTAATTTTTCTTGTTTTTAATTTCCACTTTGGCTGTAGAGCAATATAAGGAATTTATGGATTTTTTTGTGATCAATTTTTAATTTAAAAAGAAAGTTGGCTCACTCTCTATTCTAAAGAATACATTTCCTTACATTTTACAGGTCAGAAGGTGAACGTCAGATGAAAGGGCTTTAAAGTGATGAACTGATGAATACACTCACATAAAGGATTCTAAACATTAAGATGCTCATGATGTGACTGGTTTATTTGCAAAGAGAAGCTGTAGTTGGACAATCATGTTTGGAAGTCTGTTCAGAAGAAATCCATCTCAGAAGCTAAGTGTTTTGCTGCTGATTTTTGGATTTATTTGGGGCTTGGTGTTGCTCCGATATACATTCCAGCATCCAAAGCACCAAAGCAGCATAGAACTGCGTGAACAGATACTGGAACTCAGTAAAAGATATGTCCGAGCTCTAGCAGAAGAAAATCAGAATGCGATGGAGGGTCCTCATGGTGCTTCAATGGCAGGATATGGTAAGAGCTGAAAAGCATGTTTTTTTTTGTTTGTTCCTGTTGGCAAGAGGAATCCTGCTCAAAATCTCTGTCCCCTTTTAATTGTGGTAGCCAAGTATTGGGGTACTGAAGTTTAATGTGTACAGTTTTGATAAGCAACACTTATGACATCATCTGATATTACTCCTGGACTAGTTAGATCACCGAATGAAATCTAATTTGATAGGCCATATTTTGTTGTTTTTTTCCAATTAACATTATGGTCTTTCACTGAAACACAAACATGCAAGGCTGCAGATTGTTTTAACAATAACTGAATAAGGTGGTCAAGGAGGCATATGGATGCTTGCCTTCATCAGGTGGGGCATTAATTCCAAAAGTTGGCAAGTCATATTGCAGCTGTTGATGACTTTTTAGTTAAGCCACTCTGGAGGATTATGTGCACTTGTGGAGGCTTTGAAGAGTGCGCAAAAGTGGTTTATCACAATGTTGCCTGGATTGGAGTGTATTAGCTCTAAGGAGAGGTTGGACAAGCTTCTGCTGCAACATCAGAGGCTGAGGGGTGACCTAATAGCAGTGTATAAAATTGAGAGGTCATGAATGGGTTTGGTAGTTGATTTTTTTTTCTTATATACTAGGGAAATACTAGGTTGAAGGGGAGAAGGAAAAAATTAAAGTGTGAGACTAATGATGTGGAATGTGATCTAGTGGTATTATAGTTAAACTATTAATCCAGAGACCCTGGTAATGTCCCAGGGATGCAGGTTCAAATCTTGCCGTGTGAGATGGTGAAAATTGAATTCAGTAAATATCTGGAATTAGGAGTTTGGTTTCATGGTCATCACCAATGTCAGGAAAACCCCATCTGGCTCACCAGTGCCATTTAGGAAAGGAAATGGTTGTCCTTACCTGGTCTGGTCTACACATGACTCTAGATCACAGTCATGTGGTTGACACTTAACTGCCTTCTGGGCAGTTAACGATGGGTAATAAATGCTGACCTGGCTATGCATGCCCGCATTTCTCGAATGAATTTAAAATGTTTTTTTTTAATAAAGAGGGTGATACGTGTGCAGAGCACACATCAAAGGGAGATGATAGAAGCAGACACAAAAGTAATGTTTAACAGTTTTTAGAGTTTGGCAGGCAGGGAATAGAGATATATGTACCATGTACAGGTACATCAGATTAGTTTAGGATGGTCAGTACAGAAGTGGTGGGGTGAAGGGTCAATTTCTGTGCTGTAATGTTCTATTTTCTGTGTTTATTATAATAAAAGAAGTATAACAATTAAAAAGATGTCAAACACCTGGTGCAGAGTACAAAGGCAGTAGGAGTATACTTAAGAGGGAAACCAGGAGGGCAAAAAGGGGACATGAGATAGCTTTGGCAAATAGGGTTAGGGCTAATCTAACGGATTTTTATAAATGTATCAAGCATAATAGGGTAACTAGGGAGAGAACAGGGCCCCTCAAAGATGAGCAAGGCAGCCTATGTGTGGAGCCGCAGGAGAGGGGGTTATTTTGCATCAGTGTTTACTGTGGAGAAGAACATGGAAGATATAGAATGTGAGGAAATAGATAGTGACATCTTGAAAAATGTCCACATTACAGTGGAGGAGGTGCTGGATGTCTTGAAACGGATAAGTGGATAAATCCTCAGAACCTGATCATGTGTACCCTAGAACTCTGTGGGAAGCTAGTGAAGTGAATGCTGGGCCCCTTGCTGAGATATTTCTTTCATTGATAGTCACAGGTGAGGTGTCGGAAAACTGGAGATTGGCTAATGTAGTGCTGTTATTTAAGAAAGATGGTAAGGACAAGCCAGGGAACTATAGACCGATGAGCCTGATGTTGGTGGTGGGCAGGTTGTCAGAGGGAATCCTGAGGGACAGGATTTACATGTATTTTGGAAAGGTGGAGACTAATTAGGGATAGTCAGCATGGCTTAGTGCATGGGTAATCATGTCTTGTGAAATTAATTGAGTTTTTTGAAGAATGGGCGGCACGGTAGCTCAGTGTTAGCACTGCTGCCTCGCAGCGCCAGGGGCCCAGGTTCGATTCCAGCCTCTGACTGTGTGTGGAGTATGCACATTCTCCCGTGTCTGTGTGGGTTTTCTCCAGGTGCTCCAGTTTCCTCCCACAGTGCAGGTCAGGTGAATTGACTGTGTGGATATGTCGGTGTGGACTTGTTGGGCCGAAGGGCCTGTTTCCGCACTGTAGGGCATCTTAAAAAAAAAAACGCAGTGAAGAAGATTGAGGGCAGAGTGATGCACGTGATCTATATGAACTTCAGTAAGGAGTTCGACAAGGTTCCCCATGGGAGACTGGTTAGCGGAGTTAGATCTCATGGAATACAGGGAGAGCTAGCCATTTGGATACTGAACTAGCTTGAAAGAAGAGTGGTGGTGGAGGGTTGCTTTTCAAACTGGAGGCCCGTGATCACTGGAGTGCCGCCAGAATTGGTACTGGGTTCACTACTTTTTGTCATTTATATAAATAATTTGGATATGAGCATAGGAGGTATAATTAGTACGTTTGCAAATGACACCAAAATTGGAGATGTAGTGGACAGAGAAGGAGGTTACCTCAGTACAACGGGATCTTGATCAAATGGGCCAATGAGCTGAGGAGTGATAGATGGAGTTTAGTTTAAATAAATGTAAAGTGCTGCATTTTGGAAAAGTAAATCTTGGCAGGTCCTGGGGAGTGTTGCTGAACAAAGAGACCTTGGAGTGCAGTTTCATAGCTCCGTGAAAGTAGAGTTGCAAGTAGATAGGATAGTGAAGAAGGCGTTTGGTATATATACCTTTATTGGTCAGAGTATTGAGTACAGGAGTTGGGAGGTCATGTTGCAGCTGTACAGGACATTGGTTAAGCCACTGTTAGAATATTGTGTGTAATTCTGGTCTCCTTCCTGTCGGAAAGATGTTGTGAAACTTGAAAGGGTTCAGAAAAGATTTACAAGGATGTTGCCAGGGTTGGAGGATTTGAGCTATAGGGAGTGGCTGAACAGGCTGGGGCTGTTTTCCCTGGACCTTCGCAGGCTAAGGAGTGACCTTTATAGAGGTTTATTAAATCATAAGGGGCATGGATAGGATAAGCAGACAATGTCTTTTCCCTGAGGTGGGGGAGTCCAGAACTAGAGGGTATAGGTTTGGGGTGAGAGGGGAAAAATGTAAAGGGGACCTAAGGAACAATTTTTCCAGGCAGAGTGTGGGGCGTGTATGGAATGAGCTGCCAGAGGATGTGGTGGAGGCTGGTACAATTGCAACATTTAAGAGGCATTTGGATGGGTACATGAATAGGAAGGGTTTCAAGGGGTATGGGTCAAGCGCTGGCAAATGGGACTAGATTAGGTTAGGATAACTGGTCGGCATGGGCGAGTTGGACCGAATGTTGGAGAGATTATCTGGGGAAGAAGGGTTTTGAGTACACCCTTGTGTAGAACACCAGGGAAAGTAGGGGAGAGAGAGGGGGCAGGCAGTCGGTCAATAGAAGACGGTGCCTGTTTAATCACTGAACAAAAGACGCGGACACTGTTGGAAACATGTCTTTGTAATGTTTCCATCGGTACCTGGAGATCTCCTTTGGATAATCTGATTTTCGGATAATTGGTATTCGGATAAACGAGGTTCCCCTGTAATTAGTATAATATGAATGATTACTATGCGGGGTGGCACGGTGGCACAGTGGTTAGCACTGCTGCCTCACAGCGCCAGAGACTCGGGTTCAATTCCCACCTCGGGCGACTGACTGTGTGGAGTTTGCACGTTCTCCCTGTGTCTGCGTGGGTTTCCTCCGGGTGCTCCGGTTTCCTCCCACAGTCCAAAGATGTGCAGGGTCAGGTGAGTTGGCCATGCTAAATTGCCCATAGTGTTAGGTAAGGGGTAAATGTAGGGGAATGGGTGGGCTGCGCTTCGGCGGGTCGGTGTGGACTTGTTGGGCCGAAGGGCCTGTTTCCACACTGTAAGTCTAATCTAATCTAATCTAATATGCATCACAATTTTTAGTTCTGAAGAAGAGTTCTACCAGACTCAAAACATTAACTCTTTCTCTCCACAAATGCTTTCAGACCTATTGAGTTTCTCCAGCGCTCTGCTTGTTTTTTATTTCAAGCATCCGCATTATTTTGCTTTTATTATTTGGTATTGGCTCTTTGATGTCTAAACCTGCTGTCAATCTTTGACTGTGCCTGTTCCCCTATCACCGCATAAAGAACCCAAATTTAAACCACATGATGATAAAAGAATACTGACCAGTGAATCTTGCCTTCACGCATTCCCTGTAAAGGTAATAATACAAACACTTCATCTGTTTGAAATGTTCTGGTTTCAGTAAACTCATTGGCACATATATTCATCTTTGCCTGTAAAGGTTTTAAATGCTCCTGCAATTGAGATCCAACATAGAGGATTTTTACTTGATGAATTTTATTTCATAGCCACAGGTGAATTCGAATTGACCAAACCCAGTGGATTCATTTGGCAAATCACTGGTAGGCAGTAACAGAAAACCTGTACCTTTGCCATGACTAGGATAGTACACTTTATTGTCTTGAGAATCTGATGCTATCTCTGAAGGACTCTCCATGCTATGGACTACAACTGTTTTTCACACAAGTTATGCATTATGTCTTGAAAATTGTTAAACATGAAATTGAAATCTTGGTTTGACAGTGTTTCTTTTGATAGCCCTTAATTAATTAAAAGTTGAGTTTTTTTTTCACCTTGACTTTACCTGTGATTGTCCTTGGAGAAATCGTCTCTGGGAACGGAGTTTTTATGTTCATGATAACATTACAATTAGAATTAGGTTTATTGTCATGTGTGCTCAAGTATGAGAGTAAGGTGGAAAGTTTACACTGTCACCCCTCCTGCCAAATGAGGTACCAAGTACTTGGGTCTTGGATACATGAAATAAGTTACAGTACCTTAATGATTCATAATATAAGTTGGAAAAATAAGAAATAAAGTTAAAAAGATAATCATTACAGTCAGATAAACAGATGATGGGTAAAGATTACATTGCAGTAGATCAAGGCATGGGGCTTTGACATGTGATCTGACCATGCTTGCAAGCCACTGACCACCCACACCAGTCCCCAGTCCAACAATCATCCCTGCTCTGGGCTCCATAAATAAGGATATAGTGTAATTCTACTTTTGCTTTCAGTATTGGTCCTTCACAGTCTACTAAGATCCTACTGAATGGTTCCCTCCAAAACTGATAATAGATATTCAGCGTGCCACTTTGATTATGTGTTGAGGCATTCCCACCAATTCACATATGTGATTAGCTTACTTAGTGTGGAAACAGGCCCTTTGGCCCAACAAGTCCACACTGACCCGCCGAAGCACAACCCACCCATACCCCTACATTTACCCCTTACCTTACACTACAGGCAATTTAGCGTGGCCAATTCACCTGACCTGCACATCTTTTGGACTGTCGGAGGAAACTGGAGCACCCAGAGGAAACCCACGCAGTCACGGAGAATGTGCAAACTCCACACAGTCAGTCGCCTGAGGCGGGAAATGAACCCGGGTCTCTGGCGCTGTGAGGCAGCAGTGCTAACCACTGTGTCACCGTGCTGCCCACCATACCCAGCCATTAGAAATGTTGATGTGTCTATGTCTGAGTTTCTGATACTCCGATATGTCCAGCTGGAGGAATTTCATGTGCTTTCCAGCTGTATCTCTTCCGAAGTAGAGGTTGTACCACAACTTAGTGAGCACTTATCCTCTCTCATAGTCTGCAGATCTGTAAGGAGAACTCAATTTTCTCATCAGAACCCCTCTTTTTGAATTCATAACTTAAGTTAAAACATAGGAACAGACAGCTGAACCAAAGCAACCTTTCCACTTCTATTTGCAACACATTAAGACTGAACTGTTGAAGACCTCTAAATAGTCACTCCAATGGTTTCAAACCAGACTTTTGAATAAGCATTCCCAGATTTTGTGAATAATTATTTCCCGATATCAGTTTTGTATCTCAAACCAAAGACTTAATTTATTAAATCCAAACTAACATTAGTGGAGACAAAAATTAAGCAGTACAGTAAGCTGATTAATGTCTGTGCTTTAAATACATTAGTTTTCAGCCCATTCACACACAAGACAGACGGACAATCAAACCCAATTAAGGGATAATTTTATTTTTTTTAAAAAGTCAAAACTATCCAGATTACTTAAATGGTTTTCACAATGCATTGTTTCCCAAGCATAAATGTTAACTCCTTGGCTGTCTTCCTGAAACATTGATTGGGATCCTCATCTCAGTTCAACTTGAAGGCAATAATACTTTGAACTCTGCTTTCCTCTCTCTCTGGGCTTTTGGAAGTTAGTGCATCATATTAGACAGGGAGCTTTCAAATCCTCATGTTAGTTCCACTATATTCCAGAGCCATCCCTCAAAAAAATTCTAAAGCAACTTTAATTCTGGTTCTGTCCTGATAGACTGAATCTCCCTGAATCCTTAGTTACCATTCAGCAATTGCCATCATCATTGTGCTTCAACATGAGCTCTAATAAATGGAGGAATTGAATTTTTAATTTCTTCTAAGTGAAGAATATCTTTGATTGCTTTGTATATTACTACTTCTCCCCTTTTCAGTCCTACCTCTCCATACCCCAAGTGCTTTTGCAGCCACCTCTGACTCACTCCCCATTCCTGCCACACCCATCTCCCTGTGGTTCCCTAGCATTTGAAATTCCCAGATCCAACAGAAGTCCTCTGTTTGGCCAAAGGCATCTCCCACAAAGTCATGTTGCTTGGCGAAAGAAGACAACCCCCCCCCCCCCCCCCCCCGCAATGCCTCTGTCTTCATTATACTGGATATAAGACTTTAGAGCCATGAATGATTTAAGCTTTCTCCTATTGTCTCATCTGACTCCACACACACACCCACCCCCACCTCATTCCGGATTCCACCTAGTGCGTTATAACTATGTAATATTCTCATTTAAAGTAATTATCCAATGAGCTTTCATAGTTCCCACATTAACAGAAAACAGAAACAGTGATCCAGCAGCAGTGATATCATAATTTGGATTTGTCATATGAACAATTATAACTTCAGCAATTTACCACTTTGGAAAAATTTGGAAAAATAAAAATCCTTTGTCAAATATGTTGACTTGACTTAGGTGCTACTACTAAAAGTTAATTAACTTGTGGACTTGTACATGTTAATATAAATTTAGTACCCATTTCTCTCATTTTGTTATCTCTAAAGCTGGAATTTTTTTTAAAGACATGTATTTTCAGGATAATATTTTTGGGGAAAGCATACTTTGTATTAGTGGTTTGTGTATTCAGTTTAAAAGTTAATGTGAAATGTGTTAAATGGAAATTGATTATGATATTACACATTTAATATTCTTTTCTTCCTCAGCTGATCTGAAAAGAACAATTGCTGTCCTGCTTGATGACATTTTACAACGCTTGGGAAAGCTGGAAAACAGAGTGGATGACATGCTTATAAGCAGTTTGACAAATAGTACCAACAATACCAACACCAATCCTGTGTCAGCAGCTTCCAATAAACAAATGAATGTTCAAGGTAGTATTAGATAGCAAGTCTGCAAAGGGGGTAAGAAAATGGCATACTATTTTTGTTTCCTTTTCTGTTTTGGTAACCATCAAATCTTACAGACCTTTTCCAAACGTTTCATTGAAATTTCTGTCCAGTTCAAGCACAGTAAGTATCTGGTGCTGTGTACAGTCTCATAGAATTTTGAGATCAGTACATTGTGTTAAAACTAATTTTGCAAAACAAAATCAACCTAATGTCATACTGGAACAGATTGCATGTGAATGCAAATTCTTGGGGATCTGTCTCATGGTTCAGTGCGATTTTAGTTGGCTGGATTTTTAAAATGTTATGCTTGTAGACAAAAGAGATCTGTTATATGAAACAGAAATTACCTAGTCAGACATTAGTCCCACTAATATGTATTTAAAAGTTGTCATATCTTTACTGACATTAATGTTATTACAGTTTAAAATGAACTATTTTAAGTGCACTGAATTTGCATGTAAATACAAAACAGTCATGCTGAATATTTGGTCAGTAATGATATGTTTCCATATGCTACAAGTATATCCTAGAATCACTTTCAAGTATGATAATAAGGATACATCACCCCCATTTTCTATTCATTTCACCTAGAACTTGCACTGATGCCTTCAAAGCTGTAGAGAATTTTGAAATGACTGATAGTGAATGTACTGCACAGATTAAAGCTATTGCAGATATTTTGCAATATGCTTTGGTTAGAAAGGAAGGGAACCTGATTATTTATGCATTCATAAAGACATAGATGGACAATTAATTTTTTCAGTGTGCTGCACGTTTTCGTGTACTGAACTACTACCACTACCTTATCTTTCTGTACCTGCTAGGCACCTATTTAGGAATGAAAAGGACTTCTGCTTACTTTATTTAATTTGATTTATTTTTTTACTGTAGGAATTTATTTACATTGTCTGCTTTTAAAGTTTATAATTGGTTTGCAGATTCACCTTGTGTACAATATATTTCAGGTCTTGAGTTTCTTGATGGAAACAGAGTTAATTGTGGCCTCTCCCCAGTGTAATTAAAACTGCAGTACTTCATAGTAAGACATATCATTGGAGAATAAGGTATCCATTTTTAAAGTACAGTGAAATTTCCAGGCCAGTTGGCCTTTGTGTACGCTAATGGAGAAAGCCTGTAGGTGCTTTCATTGGAGCTGCAGGTAACATTCATAAAACATAAATTGACTTGGAAAAATTCACAGGTACTTTGCCTATGTATTCCACTCTTAAAATGTAAATACATTTTTACTGTAATGAATTTATTAGAAGCTGTGCATTGCCCATAAAACAAACTGCATTAATAGTCCGACATCAAATGTTTCCTACACAGTGCTGCAGATTTAAGTGTAAATGCTTTTTGTAACTCTATGCTTTTTGACCTGTTAATCTGCTGAGCAATAAACGTCTGTTTTGGGGCTTTGGGGTTTACATTTGCTTTGCTATTTATGCTTCATTTAAATGTTCCTTTTATTCATGCTGTCAAATGTGTTTTGCAAAGCAAGTGAGCAACATAACAGGAAAGAAAATGAACAAAGTTACTTGGACAGCATTTGAGTTACTCAGTTTGATACTGGTGTTAAACATACTGTTGATCTCAATAATTGGCTGCAGCAGTGGGCTGTCATTATATCCCTTTGTGTTGAGGTCTTGGGGCTAAAAGAGTCTCTTCGTAGCGATATACGTCAAGAGAGCTTGAACAGTCTCAACCTAGCTTTTAATGAACCTAAGCAAGTAACATAAAATTCACAGTATTACTCAGGGAAGCATCAAGAATCAAAACATTCATTGTGTCCTAGGGAATACACTTCTAAGATAAGACACAATAATGAGACAATGTAGAAGCTGATTTATTTTGCAACTCACCTGAGCATAGTTCATGTTGACTTTCAGTTGACAATTGTAGAGATCGCATTTTCTACCACTGTTACATCTGACATAGATGACGACAAATTTTCAGCGAGACCATTTTTAAGTCAGTCTTTTTCTGGCTTACCTGCACTATTGTATTTTCAAAGAAGTTTGCAGATAAGTCACAGGTTGGAATGTTGGATTTAAAATCTAAATTATTATCACAACTAGCATTGAAATTCACCTTCAAACTAATTTATTATGATACTTGTCCAGATAATGTTAATAGGCTAGGAATTGACTTCATTTTCTTAACTTTTGCCCATCATGTGACCATTTCTGAAACACCGTTGTTATCTTAAAATTAAATGAAGAATCTAGAAGGAAATCTAATTTGAATTAAAGCAATCTGAAGAGGGGGAAATGAATCCTTCCAAAAGATTTCCTTACTGAACTTTAATCCAGGTCTAAGGTTGATAGCTTTCTGCTGAAAGTGTATTTTATTTCTCCTCATTGTATACTCTGTTACCATAATTGTATTTTTCAACAAGTGTAGCTAATGTAATGTACCCAAGTAGCTGAATATGAAGTAAATGATGGAAAAAAATCCACATTTTAAGTCCTCATTTCAGTATTGTAAAAATAGTAATACTACACCATTAGGCAATTATGTTTTATATTTTTTCAAGGTAATTTAAATAAATAGATGGTGGATGATCATCTCGAGAGAGAAAATTGGCAAGAAAGTAGGACTTGTGGAATTGGTCTTCTAGAGAACTGGTATGGATGTTGCAGACCAAATGACATCCTATTGTGCTGTAATGTAAAAGCTTCTGCTTACTTTGTTACTAATATCATAAATGTGCATAGTGAGTCATTTTAGTTTTCCGTTTATGGTAAAATTTAAGTGCATTTAATTAATTATTTTGGTAGCACAAGCCTGAAACTTCTGAAAATTCCAACATTCCAACCTGTCCCAAATTTATTTTGATAAATGTTTAACACCAGAATCGCATTTCCTTTCGGTTCTTGATGTAAGTGAGTTCAGACTAAATACAACTTTTTGGGTTAATTCATTCTTGAGATATGGGTGTGACTAACAAAGCCAACATTTATTGCATATCACTGAGAATGTGGTGGTGGTCCATCTTCTTGAACTAATGCAGTCTGTACAGTGAAAATAATTCTATTGCTGCAATTCTTTTACTGGCTGCCATATTTTCATTAACAGAAAAATCTATGCTCACTTTGTGCAATATTTGTTGCTTTGCACTTATAACAGAATTTTTTGTAATTTTTATGCCACTGCTGGGTTAACCAGTTTTTCTTGCAATTTGCACAGCGGTAATATCATCTCCAAGACTGTTTGTTTGATAGTCTATTTCAATAATAAAATTGAGATATATGAACTATTTTTGAGAACTTAAAAATACTGGAAATAATTGTATTTCACCTGAGTTTTTTAAATTGTAAAGCAAAATAATGTGCTGCTGCAAAGCTTAATCATTATTATGTGACACTGTTTCTGGAGCTTTGTGGTTGGAAGTACTTCTAATAAAGTTCATTTAAAAGGCTTACAGCGCTATTTTTCACTTCCCTGGTCTGTCTGGTTCTTTTTAAGTAATGTTTTTCTTTGGGAGTCATTGCTATTTAATGCATATTTCCTGGCTTCTTTCCTTCTGCTTACACTGTGTCCTCTGCCAAAAAATACTTTCCCATTATTGGTTCATATTTGTTTGAAGGTATGATTCAAAATCAGCTTACGGGAGCCTCTGAAATAAAATTACACAATCTACCTCAGATACTGAAAGAAAAATACCCTATAGTTATTTGCCACTCGTTTTGAAAGAGATTGTTGTTTAGTTTTCTTTTAGAAGTATTGATTTTGATCTTTTCCTTAGCCAAAAAGTAAAATGGTCGTGAAATATTTGGAAACAGAGGCAAATAATAAATAGGTTACAAGAGGAGTGCCTGTGTTAGGGAAGTAAGGTTGGAGTTGTCATCAAATGGCTGATATGAAGAGGATGGGCCAAATAACTACTATTATTTACGAAGAAACATTTTGAAACAACTCATAGTTCAGGTGTAGCAGAAAGGGAAATGCAATTCTTCACAGATCACAACATATTTTTGGTCTATATTAAAACATTTTCCCCTCCCTTCCACTAAAAGTCATTATATTTTTGTTAAAATTAGTATAATTTTTGATGGTATTGAAATAGGTTAATTTACCTGAAAAAAAATCATACAAAGCAACTTTCTATTTCATATTTTAGAAATAAACTGCTTTGGTTTTTAAGAGATTACCATAAGACATAGGAGTGGAAGTAAGGCCATTTGGCCCATCGAGTCCATTCCACCATTCAATCATGGCTGAGAGGCATTTCAACTCCACTTACCCGCACTCTCCCTGTAACCTCCATTTCATGAGAGATCAAGAATTTATCAATCTCTGCGTTCTGTGGCATTGAATTCCACAGGCCTATCACTTTCTGGCTGAAGAATTGTCTCCTCTAATTCTAAGGCTTTGCCCACGGGTCCTGGTCTCCCCACTTAATGGAAACAACTTCCCAACATCCACCCTTTACAAGGCATGCGTTATCTTGTAAGTTTCCATTAGGTCTCCCCTCAACCTTCTAAACTCTAATGAATACAGTCCTAGGATCCTCAGCTGTTCATTGTATGTTAGGCCTACCATTCCAGAGATCATCCATGTAAATCTCTGCTGGACACGTTCCAGTGCCAGTATGTCCTCCTAGAGGTGTGGGGCCCAAAATTGGACACAGTATTCTAAATGGGACCTAACTAGAGCTTTATAAAGTCTCAGAAGCATATCACTGCTTTTATATTCCAGCCTTCTTGAGATAAATGACCAACATTATATTCATTTTCTTAATCACACACTCAACCTGCAAGCTAACCTTTAGAGAATCCTGGACTAGCACTCCCAGATCCCTTTGTTCTTTAGCTTTATGAATTTTCTCACCGTTTAGAAAATAGTCCATGCCTGTGTTTTTTTTTTCCAAAGTGCAAGACCTCACATTTGCTCACATTGAATTTCATCAGCCATTTCCTGGACCACGCTCCTAAACTGGCTAAATCTTTCTGCAGCCTCCCCACCTCCTCAGTACGACCTGCCTGTCTACCTAACTTCGTATCATTGGCAAACTTCAACAGAATGCCCCCAGTCCCTTCATCCAAATCATTAATATATAAAGTGAACAGCTGTAGCCCCAACACAACCTTGTGGGGCACACTGTCACCGGTTGCCATTCCAAAAAAGAACTTTTTATCCCAACTCTGCCTTCTGTCAGACAGCCAATCCTCAATCCATGTCAGTAGCTCACTTTGAACACCATGCGCCCTCCCCTTACTCAGCAGCCTCCCGTCAGGCACCTTATCAAAGGCTTTTTAGAACTCTAGTTAGATAACATCCACTGGGTTTCCCTGGTCTAACCTCCTTGTTACCTCTTCAAAGAATTATAGCAGGTTTGTCAGGCACGACCTCCCCTTACGAAATCCATGCTGATTTGTTCTACTCTGACCTGCACTTCCAAGAATTTAGAAATCTCGTCCTTAATGATGGATTCTAAAATTTTACCTACAACCGAGGTTAGGCTAATCAGACTATAATTTTCCATCTTTTGACTTGATCCTTTCTTGAACAAGGGGGTTACAACAGCGATTTTTCCCATCATCTGGGACTTTCCCTGACTCCAGTGAGGATCAATTTTTAGACCTTTTAGCTTTTCTAGCACTTTCTCTTTTATAATGGCTACCATACTCCACTCTGCCCCCTGACTCTGCTTAATTATTGGGATATTACTCATGTCTTTCACTGTGAAGGTTGACACAAAGTACTTAAGTGCTTCAGCTATTTCCTTATCTCCCATCATGAGCCTTCCAGCATCAATTTGGAGTGGCCCAGTGTCTACTTTTGCCTCTCGTTTGCTGCTTATGTACTGAAAGAAACTTTTACTTCTAATATTACTGGCTACCCTACCTTCATATTTGATCCGCTCCTTTCTTATTTCTCTCTCTTATCCTCTGCTTGTTTTGTAGCCTTCCCAATCTTCTGAATTCTCAATGCTTTTGGCCACTTTATCGGCTCTTTTCCTTTGATACATTTCCTGACTTCCTTTGTCAGCCTTGGCTGTCAAAACTCCCACCCTGGAAAATCTTTCTTTTCTTTGGGACGAACCTCTGTACTGTGTGCTCAATTACACCCAGAAATTCCTGTCATTGTTGCTCTACTGTCTTCCCTGCTAGGCTCTGCTTTCTGACATGCTCTATCTATTTCCCGGTGTATCTTGCGCCCCTGGTCCTGACCACTGTTAGGGGGACTGTACCTAACTCCCATTATGTGTTTTTTTTTGCCTATGTTGTTCCTCTACTCCTCCACAGAGACTCCACATCATCTGACCCTATGTCATTCACTGCCATAGATTTAATTTCACTCTTAGCTAACAAGGCAACCCTGCCTCCACTGCCCACCCCCCTGTCTTTTCAATAAGTTTTAAATACTTGGATGTTTAACTGCCAGTCCATCATTCTCTATGTGAAGGGCCAGTTGAAATATCATTTCGTGAGGTTAGTCATCCTTACAATTCTAGGTCTGGAATGAATCTCTCAAACTAACTTTTAAAATGAACAAGAAATATACATTACCCATTACGTGATTGACTGAATATTCAATTTCGTATTGTGATATGCAACTGAAATGAGACGTTACTTTTGACAAAACAAAACTTTATCTGATTATTTCTGACATCTTGAGGGCCTACGTTGGAATTAGCATATTTTATTTTCATCTCCTACAGCTTGTAAAAATTGAAAGGTTCATCAAACAGTAAAAACACATTTGACGAACAGCAAGGTACTGAATATTTACATTTCCAGAACAACATTTCTTCCTTTGTTGCTGATCAAAACTCAATTCAGTTTCGAAAAATTTCCCAAGGCCTTGGCCTGCATTTTTGTCCCCAAGTTGCAGGTCCACAAACCAGACCTAGGAAAAAGTGCCCCAAAACTTCAGATTTTGTTTGGACGGAGTTAGGGAGAGGTGGACAGGTTTTATGAAAGTCATAGCTGTCAATCAGGGGTTTAAGGGCTGCTGGGTGTGAGGCAGCCTTAGAAAAAGGCCACCTTTGTTGCAGCACTAAAGAAAAGGGTAAAGTAAAATAAAATGGCCCACATTTCTCACTACTCCCTCCTACTCCCCATGCTTTATACTTGTCAATTCCCATGTTACCAATTGGCCCCTCGCAACCTTGGTGCCAACCTACACCCTGTATCCAGCTCCTCCTGTGCTTCTCAAAGATATGCTGCAACCTTTGTTGCTAACCCACACCATACCATCCACTTAACCATGACACTTCATATTGTCACAACCAAAATATGCACCTCAATCCATTCACTTGTCCCTTCACACACTTGATTAACTCATGTCCCTCTACCTAATTCAGATAATTGCTTCCTGCTTTATAATTTGTCATTAGCCTAACCAAACTTTATATCATTACAGAACTTTCAGCTTTGTGTGGTTTAACATCAATAGATGGTTTTCCACATTGTGAAGAGAAAGTTAAGGTGAGGAAATAAACCTTTTCTTTCTGAATCTTAGTAATTAAAGTTGATTTTTAAAACAAAAACTTAACCGTTCCTTAAATGTTTGTTACAAGTTTTTTGAGGTGGTATTAGCATGTGTGTTAGTGATACTTAAAAAAAACTTTCATGAGCATAGTTCCTTTCGAAGTTGAATATGCTGTCAGTATTCACTGAAGATCTTATGAATGTTCATATAGGCAAAACTACTGGATGGCATCTGGTGTCATTCCAGTCATTGTCTTGCAACAATTTAAAGGTTGAGTACATGTACTGAAAAGCAAAACTCAATTTTGGAGGTTCTTATCTGGTGTGAGATAGTTTTGATTTATGTTAGCTGATCACCAACCTCAAATAGATGGCATCAGCCAAAGAGCGGGAAGACCATCTTGTCAACCATTGTTTAGTGTCTTTGATGAACCTGAGGAATGATGAGAAAAAAGTGTGCATCTCAAATATACCTTTATTTTTTAAAATATTGATTGCCTATACAGTCTTGTACAGTACGTAGAGATAAACTAATTTTGTTCCTGCAACCATTCTGTTCAAAAAGACACATAAAATGCCAATCACTGGTTGCTAAAGGTGTTGCCAATGCCTGATAATTTTAAGTATGGATTTAAAGGTGGAGTAAAAAATATGATAGAGCAGTTTTGGGAACAGAACCCTTGACAAGGTCAAGTTTGATCAACATAGTCAAATTAATGTCTGTCGGGATGTTTACAAATGCAAATTAGGTCATCAATGAGGCTCCAGCAAAGGTCAGACAGGACTGAACTTACAAGCATAAGTCAAGGTCCAATGAGACCATCGATGCTATGATTTATTAGTTGGTAAAATTGAGATCTCTGCTTTTTTTTTCATTTTTTTTATTGTTTACTTTTGAAATGTGCCTACTGTACTGTACAGAAATTGAGGGTTTTGTTAAGGAAAAGAAGGAAGCATATGTCAGGTATAGACAGGATAGATTGAGTGAATCCTGAGAAGAGTATAAAGGCAGTAAGAGTATATTTAAGAGGGAAATCAGGAGGGCAGAAAGGGTATATGAGAGAGCTTTGGTAAATAGAATTAAGGAGAATCCAAAGTATTTTTACAAATACATTGAGGACAAAAGGGTAACTAGGGAGAGAATAGGGCCCTTCGACGGTCAGCAAGGCGGCCTTTGTGTGGATCCGCAGAAAATGGGGGAGATACTAAACAAGTATTTTTGCATCAGTATTTACTGTGGAAAAGGATATGGAAGATATAGACTGTAGTGAAATAGCTGGTGACACCTTGCAAGGCGTCCATATTACAAAGGATTAAGTGCTGGATATCTTGAAACGCATAAAGGTGGATAAATCCCCAGGACCTGATCATGTGTACCCTAGGACTCTGTGGGAAGCTAGAGAAGTGATTGCTGGGCCTCTTGCTGAGATATTTGTATCATCAATAGTCACAGGTGAAGTGCTGGAAGACTGCAGGTTGACTAATGTGGTGCCACTGTTTAAGAAGGGTGGTAAGGACAAGCCAGGGAACTATAGACGAGTGAGCCTGATGTCGGTGATGGGCAAGTCATTGGAGGGAATCCTGAGGGACAGAATGTACATATGTTTGGAAAGGCAAGGACTGATTAGGGATAGTCAACACGGCTTTGTGTGTGGGAAATCATATCTCATAAACTTGGTTGAATTTTTTTGAAGAAGTAACAAAGAGGATTTATGAGGGCAGAGCGGTAGATGTGATCTATATGGACTTCAGTAACACATTCAACAAGGTTCCCCGTGGGAGACTGATTAGCAAGGTTAGATGTCACAGAATACAGGGAGAACTAACCACTTGGATACAGAACTGGCTCAAAGGTAGAAGACAGAGGGTGGTGGTGGAGGGTTGTTTTTCAGACTGGAGGCCTGTGACCAGTGGAGTGCCACAAGGATCGGTGCTGGGTCCTCTACTCTTTGTCATTTGCATAAATGATTTGGATGTGAACATAAGAGGTACAGTCAGTAAGTTTGCAGATGACATCAAAATTGGAGGTGTAGTGGACAGCAAAGAAGTTTACCTCAGATTACAACAAATCTTGACCAGATGGGCCACTGGGCTCAGTAGTGGCAGATGGACTTTAATTCAGATAGTGAGGTGCTGCATTTTGGGAAAGCAAATCTTAGCAGGACTTATACACTTAATGGTAAGGTCCTAGGGAGTGTTGCTGAACAAAGAGACCTTGGAGTGCAGGTTCATAGCTCCTTGAAAGTGGAGTTGCAGGTCGATAGGATAGCGAAGAAGGCGTTTGGAATGCTTTCTTTTATTGGTCAAAGTATTGAGTACAGGAGTTGGGAGGTCATGTTGCAGCTGTACAGGACATTGGTTAGGCCTCTGTTGGAATATTGCGTGCAATTCTGGTCTCCTTCCTATCGGAAAGATGTTATGAAACTTGAAAGGGTTCAGAAAAGATTTACAAGGATGTTGCCAGGGTTGGAGGATTTGAGCTATAGGGGGAGGCTGAACAGGCTGGGGCTGTTTTCCCTGGAGTGTCAGAGGCTGAGGGGTGACCTTATAGAGGTTTACACAATTATGAGGGGCATAGATAGGGAAAATAGGCAAAGTCTTTTCCCTGTGGTCGGGGAGTCCAGAACTCTAGGTGAGAGGGGAAAGATATAAAAGAGACCTAAGGGGCAACATTTTCACACAGGGTGGTACGTGTATGGAAGGAGCTGCCAGAGGAAGTGGTGGAGGCTGGTACAATTGCAACATTTAAGAGGCATTTGGATGGGTATATGAATAGGAAGGGTTTGGAGGGATATGGGCTGGATGTTGGCAGTTGGGACTAGATTGGGTTGGGATATGTGGTCGGCATGGACGGGTTGGACCGGAAGGGTCTGTTTCCATGCTGTACATCTCTATCACTCTCTGACCCCCACCTCTGACATCATGATGAAGCTGTTCAAGATGCTGGAGTTTGGGGCACTGCTCCGAGGAACTTTACAGCAATATTCTAACAATCACAACCAATGTCTGGTGGAAAATTTTGCCTCATCCCAATTGTCTAATACTTTGCTGGAAAACCTTGGTTCCACAGTCAGTCAAATATTGCTTTGTTATCAAGGGAAGTCACTATTCTCATCTCTTAAATTTCGCTCCATGCAGATACAATTGTGTTTTGAAGTCAGGAAGACAAGTCATCAATTCAAGAGGGATGGTAAAAAAGTACCATGGTGTCGGTTGGCATACGCAAGAAAACTGGTTGTATGCTTCATTAAAATATCACCAAGGGGAAACATGTGGATTAGGAATAGAAAAGGGTCAAAGATAGAACTTTGAGGCATGGTAGATATGCTGATTAGGATAAATAGGAAGTAACCCAGTATGTGCAATGCCACATATCAGACACGTGATGGAGCAGGATGGTATCATCAAGTTTGTAACACAAAGTAAACATAGAAATAAATGAAGGGAAATGATGGAATGATCCATAGAAAAAGCCCTACAATATTTCTCAATGTCGACTTTGATCAGGTTGGTCATGATGCTGGGACTAAATTGAAGGGATTCAAACAAGTAATGATGGGCATGGATTTATTAATAACAAATCATTAATAAATAAGCAGGAGTTAATGTCGGAGCAATGGTTGACTATAAAAGCGGATTCAAATGGACCTTCTTTAAGGATCACCTAAAAACTGTAGGACAAAGTGCCAAAATCTGAGTAACTTGATTTGAAGGAGAAAAGATAAAAAGCTGAATGGAAACCAAGTTTTAAGATTAATATTTTTGTAAGATGTTACAATATATTTTTCTATTTCTGTCCTTTTTCTAGTAATGCTAATGATAAAGGATTATTTTCATATTAGCAAACACGAATGTAATAAATCTTCTTAATACTGAACACTTGCGATTATAATTTTCTTCTCATTTTATATTTGTTCAAGTGGATGCAAGAGATGTGGAAATCTGAACCTTGCTATGCAAAATATGGTGTCAATGGAACTGTATGTTCATTTATTGTGTATCTCAGTGAGGTATGTTATTTTTACTTCCATTTAAAAAATTGTCTAATGTCTCTGGTTACATACAGTGCAGGCGCTAACGTGTGACTTACCTATGAGCAATGTGATTTTTTTTTCTCTCAAATTCCTGAAACATTCAATTTTCAATAACTAATAGTGAGCCTGTCAGTTAATACAATATCATTATAGTTTTCCCATGCATTCTACTTTGGGGAAAAAAGATTCAGGCTACTGACATTGATTCCAGTGAATATTATTTCACCCATCAGAAACCAGGCTAAATTTAAATAAATAGCATCATAGAATTGTCAATGATGAAGGAGCCTGTAATTTTTTTCTTTATTTCTACACCGCAAAAGGTGAGCCGTAGACTTAAGGCATAAAAAGAAGTACATCTAATAACTTCACTGAATTGCAGCAAGACTTTAGTTTTCAGGTTTGCAAAATTCAGCAAAGTATTAACTATTGCCTTTTTAAATTGGTTTGCTACTTTATATTGACTGTATTATGCATATTTATTATGTCACTTGGGTTAACCTTCTTTGTTTTACCATACTGTCATTGTTTAAAAGTTCAAGCAATGCATAGTGACCTCCTATTCAAATATAATGAACATGTACTCTTGGTGAACTTAATGTAAGAAATATGAGCAGGAGTAGATCATAAGGCCTGTTAAGCCTGCCCCACCATGCAATACAAACCTGGTTGATTATCAGCATAAACACCGCTTTCTTACCTTTCCTTTGATTCCACGAGAGAGAAAAAATTTGTCTGTTTCATCCTTAATTGCAATAACAATGAAACCTCCACAACTCTGAGGTAGAGAATCCCGAAGATTCGCAACCCTTTGAGTTTAGAAATTTTATTTTAAAATGTCAGTCCTAAATTGTAGTCATCTTGTCCTCAGACTGCCCCAGTCACTCTTCAGCCAAGGGAACAATTTCTCAGTGTAAAGTCCCTTCAAAATATTGTATTTTTCAATGAAATCACCTCTCCTTCACCAAAACTTGACATAGTACCAGTGCAATTTATTGTGATTGGGAAGCAATCTAATCAGGAAGCAAGCGATCTCATTGCTGCACTGTGTTGGAATACAAGCATACCTTTCCTTCAATGTGGAGGCTGAAACTGAACACAGTATTCGAAGAGTGGCCTTGCCAAAGCCTTATACAATCTCAGAGGACTTTTTTATTCCAAATCTTCAATCTCCTGAAAATAAAGGCCAACATACTAAATGCTTTCATAATTACTCACTTTGCCAGCATGCTAACTGGATGTATTTATACAGATACACCCAAGTCTCTCTGAACATCAACATTTACAAGTTTCATATTTTAAAGAATACAATTTTTTTATTCTTACTATCAAATTGAATAAGATTGCACCTCCCACAAAATAACCTGTCTGCTGTCACATAGCTCAATTACTTAACCTTTGCAAATACTTTCTGCAGCATTGATGTGTCCCCCTCACAGATTTCATTCCCATCAAGCTATGTATTTCTAGTTAGTTCTTTTAGTCTCTTACTTTTAGATTACTTTTAGTCTGTTTGTCTAATTCATTAGCATTGGGTGTAAGTACAGCAACTGTGGCCCTAGACAGACATAACCTACTAATGTAAAAATGTACCATTTGTCTGTACTCCACTCCTTATTCACTAATCAATCCCCTATATGTGTTAGTCCAACTCAGAGTCGTGTGTAGCATCTTTTGGAAATTCAAGTATACTACATTTACTGATTCCCTTTGTCCACGCTGCTGCTTGCATCGTAAAGAAATTGAAGTAAATTTGACAGACATTAGTTCCTTCCTATAAAACCATGTTGATTTTGATTGTGCTATGATTTTCTAAAATTGTTTATATAGTCATGTTGTTGCGACTTTCTTATTCAGAAACTCAAGAATTATCCAGATGATTGATGTTGGTAACTGACACACACAGTTCCCTGTTTTCTTCCTACTATCTTGGAAAGAGGAATTGCATTTGCTGACTTCCAATCTGTGGGGCCATTCTAGTATCTAGGAAATTTTGAGAAACTGCATCCAGTACTAATATATTGCTTGTACTTAAATCATTTGTTACAGGATTTAATTTCCTGTAATTAAGGTACTTTCAAATATTAACAAATGAGATGTTGTTTTTCCTCTTTTTCTTACCATGCTTTGTCTTTTTCTTTACTACTGAAACATGTCTTCATACTGCATTCTAAAATCACAACTAAATATGATCATTTCTTTGCTCATCCTCAACGCAGACATACTTGCATACAATAAATACACACTTAAATACAGTAAACACATCTTGAAATTTTTATTCTTAGAGTGATGTTTGTAAATGTTGTGGAATTGGAGAAACTAAAGCCAATTTTGATGATCAGTGCTCCAAACTCTGTTCCCCACTTCAATTCTAAGCCAAAAGCTAATTCAATCTTTTCCCATGTTTAAAATCATTTGAAGTCAAATTTAACACTGTTGCCCCTCCAGCTGAGATCAAATTTTCAAGAAGTACACTCTATCACATAAGGTAATTGGAAATATATCAAACCGTAAATCATTGGGCGGCACAGTGGCTCAGTGGTTAGCACTGCTGCTGCACAGCACCAGGATCCCAGGTTGGATTCCAGCCTCGGTGATTGTCTGTATGGAGTTTGTCTGCGTGGGTTTCCTCTGGGTGCTCCGGTTTCCTCCCACAGTCCAAAGATGTGCAAGTCAGGTGAATTGGCCATGCTAAATTGCCCATGGTGTTAGATTAGTCAAAGGGAAATAGGTCTGGTTGGGTTACTCTTCTGATCTAATCTAATCATTCAAACCTGTATTGTCCATTTCACTACTTATGAACAAAATGAAAAACAATGCATTAATTTTTTTTTGTTTTGGTAATAGGCAATATTGAGTTCTGACCGTGCTGCACACTGAATAGCACATGAAACAGGATGTGCAATACAAGAGTTCAAGCAAATGATTTAATAATATTTGGCAAATGCCAAATTGTCATTCATTTTAAACCATAAATTTACAACCCTCTTTCCCAGAATTGCTAACTTATAGCTTCTTTTCAGAAGATAACCAGAGAAGTCCTCACTCTTCCAAGAGGCTCAGAAATGGGCTATCTGTTGTTCAATGCCTTAACTTCTAACATTGACCTTGAAGATAACACACATTAATTTTAAATATACTTTAATCCTAAGGTTGTTTGAATTGCACTTATTTTCATGTTTGTTTTTAGGGTTTCTTATCAATGTGTTCACCAGGTGCCCAGTTTATCTCCAGTTATTTTTCAGTTTGGGGATTTCAAGTTTTGTTTTCTGAAATATTCTGGATTATCACCTAGATATTTATAATATTACTGTTCTTCTCTTCACACCACTTGGTTTCACCATAAATTAAAGGCAATGTTTCAAACCATAACCATCCTATAATGTTTTGTATTCTTAACATTATTAATATAGAATAGGATTTTGGTAACCAAATAAATTGAGTTTTTCTTCCTGACAAACTTGCTATATTGCCAGTGAGTGACTCTGAGCACAATAGCATGTTAGTTGGTGTGGGTCATTCCTTTTCATGAAAGCATGAAATAATTGAAAGCGAAGCCAAAGTTCATATTAAGGTGTAAATATTGAATTGTGTAGTTCTGTCATCGTTAGAAATTATAGAAATATTGATTTTTTTTTTCCACTGTTCTTCATGAAGCCACTGATGTGGACAAAGTGAAAGAGAGTTGTAAAGACTGAGAACTCTTCAGTTTATAGGTAGGACCCCTAATAGAATAGAGTGATAAATGTGCAGTGATGACCTACTTTTACTGTAAACTGCAAGGATAAACAAAAACTTAAAAGGATGGTTCTAGATCCATTGAAAATTGGAACTGATGTCATTACCGATAACTTAGAAATGAACAAGAATTCACCATTTAGAAAAATTCATCTGTGGTTTAAGGCGCATGACAAAAGTCAGGCACACCCACTGCAAAATAAATTAAATTGAAGAGTCAGCCATTCAGGGCTTTCATATATTCCAAACAATTAGTTTCAGAGTGAAAGAGTTAAAGATAGATTCTACTTCAAGTTTTAAAAAAAATACAATATCTATCTCTTGTTCTGTTATATTGTTCAATTTTAATGTGATATATTAATTGTCTATATTTCTTTAGATTGAGAATTTCTGCCCTATGCTTCCAGTAAGAATAAATGAGGTTGCTAATAATGATGCGTTAAAACCCAAGGTGAGAGAGTTGAATCATTAATACATTTTAAATGTTTTTAGAAATAAACTATCAGAAGCAATAGTTTTTGTAATTCTCATTCAAGTATACATATGTTATTTAAAGCACATTATACAATCGACAAGGTATTCTTATGCTTTCTATCAGTCTTTCTTGAAATACAATAAACACATCTTGAAATTTTTATTCTTAGTGATATTTGTAAATGTTGTGGAATTGGGGAAACTAAAGCCATTTTTGATGATCTATGCTCTAAACTCTGTTCCCTACCAACTCTATACCTTTCATTGATAAGAGACTGAAATTAAACTTGGACATGAACTTTTGCCACATTGGAGAGCTCTCCATCATAGCAAAGATAGCAGAATTTACAAAACCTAAGACTTGCTGCCACGCACCTGATGAAAAATCATCTAGATTCAAAATGTTAGCTTGCTCTCTGACAACAGAGTTGCCTGACCTGCTGTGATTTCCAGCATTTATTGTGTTAAGTACAAATTCTAGCATCTGCAGTAATTTTCCTTAAATATTTCTGACTTTTTAAAAAGTTGTTTCTACCTTAAGTGCCCATAACCACATTGAATAGCTATTACCTAACTAACCAGGATCAAAATACTAACTAGCTTAGACTTCTTACATACTGACCTAGTTGCAGAGCAGCAAGCACACCCAATGTGTTCACTGTATTTAAAGGCATTTGCAGAGCCAAGTCTGGTGGCTCCACCCTAGCTCTCCATAATATGGATGCAGGAGAGGCCTCTCCTATAAGGTAAAATCTCTGTTGGTATTTTCTGAAAAGCTGACCCATGTCCAGGAGTGATCAATTATGTGCTGGAATGCCAACTAACAGAGCCTAGCAATGGAAATTGCAGCTATTTGTATATGTGCCCAAGTTGGACAGTTTCTTAAGGCCAAAAAATGACCAGAATTGACTCCTACCTGATACTCCAACTGGAAGATTGCATGGATAGGGTCAGTAAAGTCAAGTACATTACCAAGATAGATTTACTCAGGGGAAACTAGCAGAATCCCTGGTAGCCTATCCAGAGGAAATTTCTGCCTGTGTAACTTATACCAGTGTTGAGTCATGCTGTTTGGACTCCAAAATGGTTCAGTAGTTAGCACTGCTGCCTTACAGTGCCAGGGACCTGGGTTCGATTCCAGCCTCAGGCGACTATCTGTGTGCAGTTTGCACATTCTCTCCGTGTCTGCGTGGGTTTCCTCCCAAAATCCAAAGATGTGCAGGTTAGGTGAATTGGCCAGGCTAAATTGCCCATAGTGTGCGAGATTAGTCAGGGATAAATGTACAGGAATGTGTCTGGGTGGGTTACTCTTCGGAGGGTCGGTGTGGACTTGTTGGGCCAAAGGGCTTGTTTCCACACCGTAGGGATTCTCCAATTCTAATTTGAAAGGCCAATGAACCAGATAGTGACAAGTTTATGTAATTTTGTAGTGTACCTAAATGACCGCTCAGTGTACAGCAACATATAGGTAACATGCTGAGAACAACTGGAAGTCTTCTCTGGAAAATACAGTCAGATGACCTAATGGTCAGTCTCTCAAAGAGGGTGTTTAAGGCCCAAGTGACCTTTCTAGGATATGTAGTGGGTCAAAAATGAGGGCTGCAAAGGCAGCAGCTATATTACAGTTACCCCTTCCTGCAACAAAAACAGGAAATAGTTTCTTTTTTTGGGAATGTGAGAGTTCTCCTGAGAAGTTGTCAAACTTCAGAATAGTAGCTGTGCCTCTAAGAAACCTGTAACAGTTAAAAGCAAAGGTTGCATGAACCAAGGTATGCCAAACTGCTTTCAAAAAGCTGAGGGCCATTTTAGCATGCAAGGTTGTGCTTGCAGTTCCAAACTTTAAACAAGCTGTCAATTTAATCAGTATGAGTGACATGAGGATGGGGGCTGTTCTCCTTCAGAAAGATAAATCTGGAATGGAGAGACCAATCAAGCACTTTGCCAAAAAAGAACAAATATCAGAGATTATATTCTACAGTAGAGAAGGAAACCCTTAGTTAGTTACTGCCTCTGAAATATTTGATGTAACTATCAGAAATGGGTACAGAGAGACATAATCTATACTGGCCACAAACCGTTAACTTTGCTGAAAAGTTTAGGACCCAGAATGCCAGCTTATTGCATTACAGTTCATTCTTTCAGTCATATCACCTCAAAATCACCCACTTTGCCAAGAAATCAAATGTGATTGCAGATGCTTTATCCATAATTTAGTGACCTCATTAGAAATGAAAAGATAACGTTGGCTGAGACTTAGAGAATGAAGGTATATGTTGTATTGTTACATATTTAATTCATTTTCGCCCTTTGTAATGAAATAGGAATGAATCTAATTTCATTTGTCATGCAGCGGAAGTATTATGACCACTGGTCAGAATTCTGAAGTACTGTGGACGATTTTAACTTGTAATTCCAAAACGTTTTTTTTAAGTGAGAGCCTGTAATGACCAAATTTACTGGTGTGTGCTAGTGGGACTGAACGTTTTCATGGTATACCAGCCTAAATTCAAATGTTACTGTGCTACAAAAGTGGCAGTCAAGAAACTACGCCTTAGTCATTCCTACAGTGAAGGTAACAATCTCTTACTTCTGAATGGTAGGGTGAGATAGCTACACAAAATAAAATAGGAAAATGAAATGAATCTCTCTCACCCTGAATACTGGAATTTAGTGACAGTTAAAACGAGTTGGAACTACAGAATTTCAACTCATTTGCAAATCCGAGGATTATACAGCTGACTGGTCAACTGCCAACGTCAATGCCAACAGTAATCTCTACCACAGTAACTGCAGTGTTCAGCTATTCACTCTTAGTCACAGAGTCCTACAGAGCAGAGACAGGTTCTTTAGCCCAAACTGGTCCATGTCTACCAAGATGTCCATCAACACTACCCCCATTTCCCTGCACGTGACCCATTTTCTTCTGAACTGTTCCTTTGCATGTATTTGTCCAATGCCTTTTAAGTGTTGTTAATGTATCCATCTCAACCACTTCTGCTAGCAGCTCATTCCACATGCATACCACTCTCTGTGTAAAATAAAAGTTGCCCTCTAGTTCCCTTTTATTCTTCCCTTCTAACCTTATCCTGAAGCCCTCTAGGCCTTTATTCCCCAACCCTGGGAAAAAGACTCAGTGCATTCACCCTAACTATGCCCCTTATGATCTTACACACTTCTATAACTAATCCCCCGTCCCGTCCCCCCGCTTCAGTCTGCTATGCTCTAAAGAAACGAGTCCTAGTTTTCTCCAACCTCTCCCTATAACTCAGACCATTCTGGACCTGAATCCTGGCAACATACTTGTAAATTTCTTCTACACTCTTTCCTGTTTGATAAAATCCTTCCGATAACAAGGTGACCAAAACTGAACACAGTGCTCCAAGTGCAGCCTCACCAACATCCTGTGTACCTGCAACATAACTTCCCAACTTCTGTACTCAGTGCCCTGACTGATGAAGACCAGTGTACCAAAAGCCGCCTTCACTGCCCTGTCTATCTGTGCCTCCACTTTCAAAGAATCATGCAGCTGAACTCCAACATCCCTTTGTTCCACTACACTCCTTAGGGCCCTACCATTCACCATGAAAGTCCTACCTTGATTTGACTTTCCAAAATGCAAGTTCTCACACTTAAAATCCATCTGCCATTTCTTTGCCCACTTCTCCAGCTGATCAAAGTCTGCTGCAATTTTTGATCATGTTTCTTACTGTCCATGATAACGCCTATTTTACTGTCATCTGCAAACTTACTAATCATGCTTTGTACATTCTCATCCAAATCATTGATATAGATTGTAATGGGCCCAGCACTGACCCCTGAGGCACTCCACTAGTCACATGCCTCCAATCCGACAAACATCTTTCCACAATTACCCTCAGCAACCAACCATCAAGTCAATTTTGTATCCACTTTGCCAGCTTGACCTGGATTCCAAGCGATCTAACCTTCCAGAGCAGCCTATCATGTGGAACCATAATCAAAGGCCTTAGTGAAATCCGTATGGACTATGTCTGCCGCTCTGCCCTCGTCAACCTTCCTGGTCACTTCATCAAAGAACTCTAACAAATTTGTGAACAATTCAGACATTGATCTGTAAAGCTTTTAGTTTTTATCTTTTTGGACTCCCCACTTAATTCTAATCTGTGTCTGTGTGCACCGCATTATTAATTCTTTTTTGTTTGTAATTAATTAGTTTAATATTTTTAACATATGAGTTAATTGGGTATGGGAGAAAGAATCCACAAAGTTTTAAATTAATCTTTTTGTATCTAACTGAGGGATCGTGTGAATAAAGAAGAGCCAAAGAGACCTTGGAGTCCAGGTTCATATTTCCTTGAAAGTGGACAAACAGGTAGATAGGATAGTGAAGAAGCATTTGATATGCTTTCCTTTAATAGTCAGAGCATTGAGTATAGGAGTTGGGTGGTCATGTTGCAGTTGTACAGGATATTGGTTAGGCCACTGTTCGAATATTGTATGCAATTCTGGTCTCCCTCCCATCAGAAGGATGTGGAACATGAAAGGGTTCAGAAAACATTTACAAGGATGGATAAAAAACAAGGGTTGGAGGATTGAGATATAGGCAGAGGGTGAATAGCCTGGGGCTGTTTTCCCTTGAGTGTTGGAGGCTGAGGGGTGATCTTATAGAGGTTTATAAAATTATGAGGGGCGTGGGTAGAGTAAAGAGACAAGGTGTTTTCTCCGGGTTGGGGGAGTCTAGAACTAGAGGATATAGGTTTAGGGTGAGAGGGGAAAGATTTAAAAGGGACTTAAAGGGCAACTTTTTCTCACACGGTGGTGCGTGTATGGAATGAGCTGCCAGAGGAAGTGGTGAATGCTCGTACAATTACAGCATTTAAAAGGCATCTGGTTGGGAATATGAATAGGAAGGGTTTAGAGAGATTTAGATCAAGTGCTCGCAAATGGGACTCAGTTAGGTTAGGATATCTGGTTGGCACGGACTAGTTGTACCAAACGATCTGTTTCCATGCTGTACATCCCTATGACTCTGAGCCAGTTCATCCATCCTCACCTGGAATTTTCAGTATTCTGTCTGGAACTATTCTGGTCTCCCTCCTATAGGAAGGATGTTATGAAACATGAAAGGGTTCAGAAGAGATTTACAAAGATGTTGCCAAGGTTGGAGGATTTGAGCAGAACAACTATTAGAGACCCTTGTTTGGATCTGGTCATAACAGTGCTCTTTATTACAGTCATCTGTACTTTATCTGAGAGAGTACTTTTTCTTCCATTGTTGCATTATTTTCTGTTTGGTGTTCAGAATCACTATTACTCCATTATTGTTAGGCCGAGGTTGCAACCAGTCTTGATGGTTTGCTGGAAATGCTGGCTGAACGTAAAGAGCTCACGTGGATAAAACTAAGAATAGAAAGGATGAAAGAGAACTGGATCATGGATATGAAAGCATTGGCAAAGAAACGGAATTTAGAAAATCGACCAAAAAAAAAGGTATAACATTGCAAATACGTTACCTTAAATTTCTTTTTTGTTTCTGAAAAAAGCACTTTGACAAGTTATTTCCTATGTGAGAGTTTGGTTAACATACAACTGCACTTGCATATGCATCTAAAAATCTGATTTTTTTCTACAGTGAGCAACATTTTTTTAGTGGTAAAAAGCATACATTTGATGAAGTGACTATACAGTTTCATTCCAGATACTTTTAATAGAGTTGTTTTAGAATGTAGGAATATACATCTTGCATTTATGCAAATTTTAATGTGTGAGTAAATATACATTTATATAAATGCAGACCTGGTGAACATGGAACAATGTACCGAAGAACTGTACAGAAATGAATACTAAACCAAATTAATGGGAGAAGTGGAAGACATAGAATTTAATTAAAGGAGAAGATGAAGGTGGAAGGTTCGGGGAGAGAATTCAAAAATGTGGCAGTCAATGGTGGAGAAATTGGGTGGAGATACTAGAGACACAGAAAATTTTGGAGAGAGTGAGATTGAAACTTTGGAGGAGGTTACAGAGATGTAACAATTATGGTTATGTATTGTCCAAACACAAAAATATAAGTTTTAGTTGTTGTGAGGCCAAAACCTAGTAAATGTCAGTTAACCTAGAAATATTGCGAGACTACTGTGGAATAGATATGACAAAGGTAATTTCATCCCCTCTCATTCTTAACCAGAATAGAGATCGTGGAAACGTGCTGTGATAAACATGGGATATATTTTGGAGGAGACAAATGAAAAATATCACAATTTAATAGCATTCTATTTTTGTAATTTGTATTTTGTAAGCCCCTATGGGTCTTCAGTTGGGGTTTCCTCATTTGCTGCAGGCCCCGAAGTAGTGTTTCCATGAAATATTTTTCTATGCAAGTCCACTCCTTTTGTGGCAACTTTCAATCTTGTATTTATCAGATGATATAGCCGTGGAGAACATTTTACATGTTGTCAAGTTATTGGAACCAGAGAATAATTGCTTGCCTTTCCATCAGGCAAAATCATGAAAACCATGAGCTACAATTACTTACTTGGTCGTATTTGTGATGTCTGTTATTGACAAGTTTTTGAGCACTATGAATACGCTCTATTCCTAAACTTTACTGTTATTCTGCAATTGAACAGTAGCTCTGGGCCTTCCAAATATTTCCCAATGAAATGCTGAAAAAACAGAAGCCACTGTCTTTGATCTCTATCAAAAACTTAGTTCTTGAACTATCATCCTAAAGAGCCATATCAGACTCAAAACATTTAATGCTGTTTCTTTCTCTACAGATGTTGCTAGAACTGAATTTCTCCACCATTTTGGTGTGTTGTTTTAAATTTCCAGCATCCACAGTATTTTGACTTTAACTTTGTCGTCTTTGACAACTGTAAGGCTGAATAAAAATACTTTCACAATCTTGGTGCTGGACCTTGGCATGAACTTTAATACATATGTGCTGTCATTAAGGCCACCTTTTCCACGTGTACACTGCCTAATTCCATCTCTGTCTCAGTTCATCTGTTGCTGAAATGTTCATCCAAATACTTTGCACCTCCAGACCTACACAATCCTGACCAATCCTAACATACTGCACCATCTCTAAACGTGAAGTTGTTCAAAATTCTACTACCTATGTCCTAATCATGTTCACTGATCAGCATGAATTGGGCCACTGCCTAAGCAAAAGCTTGATTTTAAAATTTGAATCTATTGTTAAATCCTTCTATTGCCTCACCTTCTTTAACCGTGTCATCATCTTCACACCTACAATTCAAGATATTTAATCATATTCTTGCCTTTGAGCCTTTGTGATTTTAATTGCTCCAACCATTGATAACCATGCTTCAGCTGCCAATGCCCTAAGTTTTGGAACTCCTTAACCCCCTCCTCTTCTCTTTCCTCCTTTAAGACCTTTAAGGATTCTTTGAATCTCCAACATTATTTCCTATGCAGTTTGTTACCAATTTTTGCTCGATGATTTTCCTCTGGAGTAACTTGAAATTGTTTATTACATTAAGCATGTTATATAAATACAAATTGTTGGTGTTGAGAACAATGTTCTGTTCATATAAACTATAGTTTCCCAGTTATGGTTGTACGTTTTGGCCTTAGACTTGTTTCAGCTAAATGCCACAAATGCCAATTAAAGATGATATATTACATATTTGAATATTTTGTTAGAACAAACTTTATATTGTGATTTTGCTGGTAATGTGTAGTTAGTACAGATGTTTTTACCAGTTAGCATTTATGCAGATGCGTCAGAGAGGTCAACCAGCAGTAATGAACACACATCACATCACTAAAAGGAGACCTGTATTGAAATAGACAAGATTTAGCATTCTCTGGCAAGTTGACTTCATATCTACTATCCACGGATATCAGCTTCACACCATTCAAGCATTGTCTGATGAGGAATAATGCAACCTGTCAGTTTGCAAATGTAATAGTGGGGTTAATTGGAGTGATGAAACTCAGACTGCAACTTCTGGATTTCCAAATTTGACAACATGACTGCCTTTGACTAAAGTTGCTGTAGTGTTCATGCATGAATAACAGTGATCTCCATTAATCTTAATTTTAGATCAATTTGTAGGCCATTCCACCAATATCTCAAAAATGAGCTTAAAAATCTAAATGTATACATGTTTTTCGTTGCAGAAAGCAAGAGTTCCTTAACTGCTAAAATAAATGTTAGTGAGACTATTGGAAGTGCTTCAAGACTTAACTCTTCTTAATGCTCCAGAAATAAAATCAAATTTCAAGTAGTGAAATCACTTCTATTTGAGAGTTTTTGCTTTGTATGAACAATCCTGGGAAAGTCATAGTTTACTGAAGATGTCATGGCATTCGACCTGCCCACCTTCTTGAGTTCCAGGATAATTTTGTATCCTGTCTCTAGGTTGGATGGATCATCCCACGTGAACTTAGGTCCACCTTCCTGCTTGGTTCCTAAGGTTGTCATCATTTCCCCATCCCTGTGAGAGTTCACCTCACTGCAACCCCTCAGGTCTCACAGCAGAACCTCCAGGTAAGAGAGAGCCCAAAGGAAAGCCTTCCTAGAGCTCCAGTTCCCATGTTTACTGCAGTCTCAAACATCCAAGAGCTGGTGAGTGTGTGGAACACAAGTTGCAGTCCCTTTAACTAAGAATCCTTCCTTTATCAGGAATGACAGTTCCTGCTCGCTTCCTTAATCGATCTCAGAAGCCATCTTTTAATGTTGTGGCTTGGGGAAATTGTTGTGGCCAAGCTTGCCAATTAGTAAATCTGTATCCTAACCTACAAGTGTTCTTGCCTTTCTTGCAGGAGCTAAGTTTGCAAAATTCTACCCAACGATTATGCCTCCACTTCTGTTAGAGAGGAATGGTCACAATGAACAGCAAAGCTATTGTACTAAGAGACGTAAAATATTTTTCCCTACTAAATTTCTTCCCTATTTCTCTCTAAAACTCCATACATTAGATGTATATAATTCAAATGATGGTAGTAAACCACCATTACCTTGCCCAACTACTCATCTTTCATGAGCCTAAACAGTTAGTTTCAGCAGACCCTTCAATCAAACAGTGTTTTCGGCTTTATCTCAGTTGTATCTTATGTGCCCACTTACAAACTTGTTTTATAGCAGAAATCACTGTTTGGTAACCAGGAATAAATAATAAATGGTCCCTACTTGTTAAATAAGACCTTTTCTGCCAAGGTATTTGAGTGCATTACATGCACTTTTACATTGAACTGTTAGAGATGCTCAATTAAAGTCAAGTATAAGCAAAATACAATAACAGATCTAATGCAATTTTTACAGGGTCCACTTAACAACAAGACTAGTATGCTTTAAACAGTATAATTCTTTGTTTTGAGGTGGACTACCTTTCAAATTCAGTCACAAATAATGCATTTATAGATTGTGCGGTTTCTGAATTTCATTTGTGTCCCACTTGATTTATATTGTGAATAATGAAAACTTCCAATTATTTTATTACTGTTGCTAACACATCAGGCTTATTTTCTTGAACTGGAGTTTTTTAAAGTGTCTCAATTTAGTCTGGAATTAATTCAACTGCCAAAGTAGTGTGAATTCAGTTAGGACAGATTTCACAGAAATAAAGACTAATTGCGCATATCAAACTTAAAATTAGAGTGTTTAACAACCATGTCAATGATGCTTTAAAAGTTGATTTCATACCAAAATGATAAAAACAAAAACTAATCTTTTCTCTTTTTTGTTAGATTTTACTTCATTTAGGTCTTCTGACAAAGGAGTCAGGATTTAAAATAGCCGAAAATGCCTTTAAAGGAGGCCCACTTGGGGAATTGGTGCAATGGAGTGATCTCATTGCCTCAGTGTATTTATTAGGTCACAACCTGATGCTTTCTACATCAGTAAATGAATTGAAAGGGTAAGCTATACTGAACAAGACACACACTTTTCTTAAATATCTGGCAAAAAATAATATTGGGAGCTGAATAAAAGGATTGCCGAAATGCTGGCATATTTCAATTGAGTACAATTGCTACTTAAAATTGTTGTACTATAAATAACAACGTAATGAATGCTAACAGCAAAAACTAAAGGAGAAACAATTTCTTTATATAAATGCAAAAGTAGTGAAACTAAATATGGAATATAACTGAAACTCTATAATTAGATATAGAAGCAGAATTAGGCCATTCGGCTCATCGAGTCTGCTGTGCCATTTGATCATGGCTGATGTATTTTTCAACCCCATTCTCTTTCCTTCTAACTCTGGATCCGCTCGCAAACAAGAAACTATCGATCTCTGTCTTAAATACGCTCAATGACTTGGCCTCCATGGGCCTCTGCAGCAATTAGTTCCATGGATTAACCATCCTCTGGCTGAAACAATTCCTCCTCATCTCAGTTCTAAAGGGTTATCCCTTCACTCTGAGTATGTTACACAAACACTTAATGTTTATTTATGAATGTGTAAATGTGCAGTATACATATTGATACTGTATATTATTTATTGGATGGATAAAGTGACACTTAGAAGCAGATGAGTGCATTGTTCTCAGTGTGAGATGATATGCACTGACAACATTTCATCTGGTGTTGAAAACTCATGTCTGAGAGCAAACTGCTTCCAGAACCAGATTGTTCAAGAATAGCTACTACACTGGCACCTTCCTGACAATGGAAACTTGTTCAGTTGTATCCTATCAAAAAGATAATCTAACAACCAATTGTCATTCAAATGTTTTCTGATGACTGTCATGATCTTGCAGCAATGTAAATGTAGTAACAGATGGTAGACCATTGAAATATAGAAAATAATACAATACACATGACTCTCACATTAAGTAGATCAATAGTATGGGAAAGTAAGTGGCCTCAATGTTAACCTTCCATTTATTGAAGAGAAAATGTTATGTTCATGTTATGGACCACGCCAGACCCCCTCAAAACATTTCAACAAATATCCCAGACCCTAACTTTGCTAGTTGTTTTAAGTGGACATTCCTGAAGGGATACAGATGGTCAAACATTTAGTTTTAAACAAAACCGAATTTATTTACAATATTACAGAATGAAACACAAACAAAAGAGAACAGATTACAGAATAACTTAACCTATCCAAAAACACAACAGACTATCCCAAATTAATGATGCTGTTCCCAGTACTTCCAATAATCCTCTTAAACATCCATTGGCACGAAAGGTAAAATCAAACACAGGGTCTTAAAGGAGTGAGTTCAGAGAGAGTGAGATTCAGCATGGACCTGTTTCTTTGGGTCCAGCGGCTTCACAACTGTCTGACTGCTTTCCGTGACTAACCAAACCAGAGAAGAGCTGAGCTGGAGAACTGGCTGCTTCCGTTTCATTGTACAAGTGCTTTTTTTTAAACTTGGAAGTCTTTTGCCTGAGGTAGCATCTGTTAGCTATCATCAAACTGGCCCTAAAACCCTTCAAACCTGGATTTTTCTGAGTCTCTGTCGTTTATGACCTTGCTGTAAAAATAAAAGCCAAGGATAACATAAGCTTGTTAAAGGAGCAGCATTATCACACTACTTTTCTTAATTACTTAGGACAAAATCTGTTTTGTAACTTATCTAAAATTTGCTTATGATGTATCTTATACCCTTTCTCCAAAACTTTTTTATTATGGATTTGCATAACTATATTTTTAAGAATACCTGTCTTGTTGTATGTTATTCCTCCAATGTGTTATGAAGTTGATGGGAAACTGTTTCAACCCAGTGGTCTCCTGGGAACGGATTTCACATGTAAAGCGTGATCAGTGGTTTGTTCACTGCCTTCCCACCTATTCCTGACCATGTCCCCAGAATAAGCAACTCTCTCCCCTTTTGATACATATGACTAACAACTTGCCAACAAATCAGCTGTTCCAAATATTTGGCTACTGACACATTGCTGCAGTTGGAAGGAAAGTTGGGTGCACCTTTTAGGGTGTGCTGTGTGTGGTTGGGAGCACACACCAAGATGATACAATTCCTTCTTTGAGTCCTTGCTTGATGTCCAAATCCATTGCCCCTCCAGCTCCTTAATGTCTGTCCTAAGGATGCCTGATCTCTTTTCTGCACTGAAAGCCTGGTACTTACATTAATTTGAGGTCCATTGTAGTACTTCCTTGCAGTCCCTCGACGACCCATTACCAGGTTCTGCTACTGCTGGAGCTGCTGGCTAATCTGATTGGTAGATTATTATCAAGGGCAGCAATTCCTCTCTCTGACAGTGATGTGCCACTTTCTGCTCATTAAGGCCACTCACATTGAGGTATCACTTTGGGAAGTCCTTTTTTTTAGAAAGTCAGTTTAAAGTAGGCTTCTATAATGGCAAGTGAGGGCGAAATGAGCAATATGCATTCCCCACCACCTTAAAATTCAGCCCCTCACTTTTTCATAGAATCACAGAATCCCTACAGTGTAGAAACAGTCTATTAGGCTCAACAAGTCCACACCGATACTCTGAAGAATAACCCACCCAGACCTAACATTTGACCATGACTAATGCACCTAACCTACACATTCCTTAGCACTTTGAGAACTTTAGTATGGCCAATTCACCTAACCTGCACATCTTTGGACTATGGGAGGAAACCCGCACAGACAAGGGGAGAATGTGTAAACTCCAAACAGACAGACACCTGAGGCCGGAATTGAACCTGGATCCTTGGTGTCGTGAGGCAGCAGTGCTAACCACTGAGCCACTGTGCTGCCGTTTTGTTTCTCATTATGTTTGTACTGACAAAGCTGAGCTCTTCACAGTTTAGGTAACGCCCTGCAATCTTGCATGTTTCCTAGAAGTAAGTGCCCCTGAACCCCAAGTTTTTTTGGTACAGCTACAAAATACCATCGAGAAAGTACCCCGATCTTTCCTTTCTTGGCCCAAAATGGAGAACGTCACGCTTGCTTATATTGACTGCTGTAATTTTGTCCACTCACTTAGTCTATCAATATCCCATTATAATTTTATGCTATCATTACACTAGCTACAATGCTGCCTAACTTCACATCATCAGCAAATTTGGGTGTATACCATTATCCAAGTCGTTATAAATAATGTCTATAACAGAGGCCCTAACACCAATCCTTGTGGGACACCACTATTTACAATCTGCCAATTTGAGTACCTACCCAGTACAGTATTCCCACTTTGCCACCTGCCATGCAAGCAATTTTCCCACAATGGATTTTGACTTCATGGGCACATTTTCATAAAGAATAAAATTTCAAGTACCTTGGATAATAAAGGCATTGCAAATGTATGTAGAACCTGCAAGTTAATTCAAATGGTACAATGTTTAACATCTCCCATCTGCCAAATGTAACAGTATTTTTATTTAATTTGCGTTAGTTACTTGAGCATTTTGACTGGAAATAAAGGTGGATGTCCAATCAGAGGACCAAAGCTACTGGACCTAATATACATTGATATTGTTGGGTTAAAACAACTACAAACTGTACTAGGAGGATCTTTCACCCACTATCGGTAAGACTGTACCATCCTTACGCTTCTGTTAATTGCATGACAGAAAACAACATATTCTTACCTTTTGGTTCATCTTCACACTTAAAATTACAGTGCACTGAGTCAAAATTAAGAAATTTTATATTATTTCTTGGATTAGTTGGAAGTCTCGTTTTTCACAATACCTTGGGTTTACTAGCCATTCACTTGGGAGACGTGGTTAGTAAATTTTCAGATGACACTGAAATTGGTGGTATAGTGGACAGTGAAGAAGGTTATCTAATATTACAAGAAGATCTCAATCAATTAGGTCAATGGACTGAGGAATGGCAGAGGGAGTTTAATTTGGATAAATGTGAGATATTATATTTTGACAATGCAAACAAGGATAAGACTTGTACAGTGAACAGTAGGGCACTGTTGTGCAACAGAAGGACCTAGAGGCTTCAGGTATGTAATTCTTTGAAATTTGTAGACAGAGTGGTTAAGAAGGCATTCAGCATGCTTGCCTTCATTACTCAGACCTTTGAGTATAATAGTTGGGATGTACAGTTAAGGATATGCAAGACATTGCTGATGCCTCTTCTGGAGTACTGTGCAGTTCTGGCTGCCCTGCTATAGGAAGGATATTATTAAATTGGAGAGAGTCAGAAAAGATTCGCCAGGATGTTGCCAGGAATGCAGGGTTTGAAATCTAAAATAGACTGGAAAGGCTGGTTGTTTTTTCCACTGAAGCACAGGAGGTTGCAGGATGACCTTATAGAGGTTTATGAAGTCATGAACGGCGTAGATAAGTGAAAAACAAGTGCCTTTTCCCTTAGGTGGGGGAGTTCAAAACTAGGGTGCATATTTTTTAAGGTGACATGAGAAAGATTTAAAAAAAAACATGAGTGGTTCATTTGTGGAATTAATTTCCAGAGAAAGTGATGGATATGGGTACAGTTGCGTTTAAAAGATAGTTGGATAAGTTCATGATTAGGCAAGATTTAGAGGGATGTGGAGCCAAGCGCAGTCTGGTGGGACGACTTTAGTTTGGGAACAAAGGTCTGTTTCCTTACTGCATGACTCTGACTCTGCAAGTATCATAGTACCTGCATTTGAAGCAAAATGTTGGGAATGCGGGAAAGTTGTAATAGAAACAGAAATTTGTGGAAAACACAGATCAGGCAACAGAAAAAAAGAGAATACGTTCATGTTTCAGGTCAATGAACTTTAATGAGAACATATTACTTGGCAATGAAATCATCTCTTAGCATGACCAAGCAAGGGTGAATTTGATGTTGAAGCTTCACTGGCTGTACCTCATGAAAACATTCATATAAGGAAACTTAAGTTTGGTTGGATAACAAAAAAACTGAAATTCCATTTTCTTGTATGGCAAATTGATTGTGTTGTGGAATTTATCTAGGATTATTATGGTTAACCTTCACTTAGAGAGTAAAAGAATAGCTGGTGTTTCTGCTCCTGAAGACCTTTGCCTCCTACATCGCCATGTGGCTTTGAAGTACTTCACTTTATAGAGGAAGCAGCAAAATGACATTTTCATGTTTCTCTTTCGCACATGCCGTACATCAAAGCAGTAATGAAAGGGCAAACAATGCAGGTTGCTGATCTGTCTGATCAACTTAAGATCAAGAACTTTGGAACAATTATGGAGAATAGGGAATAATGTATTTAAAAATATATTCTGTGAAAAACAACAAATAGTATAGTTATGCAAACCAAATCATGCTGCTGAAGTTAATCCATAAGGGAAAGTAAACTGGTTCTAATTTATGTATGAGTTGGTTGTAGTATGCAAGTGTGTATCTTCCATTCAATAAGATATTGCCTTAGATTTGGAAGGTACTAGTATGGTGGTAATGTAATTGGAGTTGTAATCTCATTTTCCATTCAATCATTACCGTCCAGCCAGTGAATTAAACCTTGTTCAATGAAGAATTAAGGAAGGAGAGCTTAAAAATGAGGTGTCAACCTGGTTAAGCTGCACAACGGGACTACTTTTATTCCAAACAGCATGAAATAGACAAAGGTAAACAATGCCACAAGCAATGGAGCAGATCAAAGCTCTGCAGCCTGTCGTATTCAATTGTCAATGGTGATTGACAATTAACAGCAGGACCAGGCTCCACAAATAATCCATGTCCAAAGATGGTTGGCCCAGCATATTACTGAAAAAGCCAATACTGCAGACTTGTATCTTGTTTCAGTCAGAAGTTCTGAGTGGGTAATCCATCACAACCCCTTTCTTTCCTAGCTATTCAGCCATTTTTGCCATTCCACATGATATCAAGAAATGGCTGAAGGTATTGGATACTGTAAAGGCAACATTCCAGCAATAGTACTGACAACTTGTGCACCAGATTTAGCCTTGCCTCCGGCAAAGTTATTCCAGTGAAGTTACAACACTGGCATCTACCTAACAATGTGAAAAATTGTGCACCCAATCAATTATTGCCCAGTCAATCTACTTGCCCACATCAGCAAAGTGATGGAAAGAAATGTTGACAGTGCTATCCAGCAGTATTTGTCTACTAATAACATGCTCACTGACTATCAGTTCCAATTCTGCCAGGGCCACTCAACTCCTGGCCTCATTACAAACCTGGTCCAAACATGGACACTGCAGAGGTAAGTTGAGAGTGACTATCATTGACATCAAGGCAGTGTTTGACCAATTATGCATCAAGGAACCCCAGCAAAATTGAAGTCAGTAGGAATCAAGGAAAACTCTGCACTGGTTGGAGTCATATTGAGCACAAAGGAAGATGATAGTGGTTTTTGAAAGGTCAATCGCAAGAAATCACTAGAGTAGTTCTTCAGAGTTGTGTCCTAGGCCCAACCATCTTTTGCCTCTTCATCAATTACCTTCACTCCATTATAAAGTCAGAGTGAGATGTTCACGAAGGATTGCACAATATTCACCATTTTTCATTGCCTCAGATGCTTAGGTAGCCTGCACCCAAATGCAGGAAGTCCCAAGCAATATTTGGGCTGATAAGTGACAAGTAATGTTCTTGCTGCACCACTGTCAGGCAATGACCATCACCAACAAGAGAGAATCTAATAATTTCACTGTAACATCAGCAAAGTTGAATCCTTCAGTGTCAAAATCCTGGGGGGTTACCATTGACCAGAAGTTGAACTGGACCAGTTTGTACAATACTTGGCTATAACAGAAAGTCAGAGTCTGAGAGTTCTGCAATGAGCAACACACCTTCTGATTCCCCAGCCTCAGTCCACCATCTACAAAGTAGAAGTCAGGAATGTGATTGAATATTCTCCAAGAACCTGGTTAGATTCAAGTCCATCAACAATTAGGCTTGTCACCATCCAGGACAACAACCTGCCTGAGTTGCAGCCCATTCATCACCTGCACAATACAGATTCATGAATTAAAAACAGGAGCGAGTAGGTCATTCAGTCTCTTGAGCCTCCTCACCATTCATGTCTGTTCCTGAAAACCTTTCACACTCTTCACCGCTGACATACACAACCATGCACCATTTACAAGATACAGTGCTCCAACTAACCCAGGCTCCTTCAGCAGTACCTCCAAACCCATGGCCTCGACCACTAGAAGGACAATGAAGGCAGATGTATGGGAAGACCATCATGAAAAAGTTCCCCCAGAAGTCACATAATATCCTCACTTGGAGCTATATCGCTGTTCATACACTGACACCAAGTAAAATTTCTGGAACCCTTTTCTTAAAAACACTGGGTGTTCCCGCATCTCAAGATTGCAGCAGTTCACAAAGGCTGCTTACCACCAGGGCAATTAGGGATGACTAACAAATGCTGGTTTAGTCAGTGATGCCCACATCCTATTGGGAAATAAAAAAAATGTTTCTTAAACTTATCTAGTGTTTAACTGGATCTGTGCTGTAAAATGCTGATGGATGACGGACGTGATAAACCACGGAGGGACAAGTATGTGTTTAATACAAAGAAAAAGAAAAATCTGCAGATTTTGGAAATCTAAAACAAAATCAGAAGTTGCTGGAAACTCTTCGGTCTCGCAGCATCTGTGGAGAGAAAGCAGAGTTAACCTTTGGCTCTTGTGACCCTTCAGAACAATCCTGAATTTTCTGCATTCTCTCCACAGATGCTACCACACTAGTGTGTTTCCTCAGCAATTTCTGATTTTCTTTGTTGTACAACAGTTTTGAAATACTGTTGGGAGTATACACTGACAATGCAAGTGATTGAAAGGTGGCAAGCAATTCCAGCAAAATAGATGTGAAGGAGTGAATTGAGTTTGCTTCTTAGTGTTTAGAATGAATAATGATATACACAGTTTTGCCAAGGCCTGCTAAAATATGCAGATAAAGGGCAGTGGTTTGTTCCAAAAATCTGGTGTTTCCAATGGAAGGAATTTGGAACAGTTATCATTACAGTATCTTCAATAATTACACAAATACTTTGAGAATTTTAAATCGCTCCACATTCACATGGATATTTTGCAAGTTCAGAACTAAGTATTCAAAACTGGTAAATCAGTCTTTTGACTCTTAACAAACAGTCATTGTCTCCCTGATAATCTGAAAATTTTGATCATCATGCCAATATTTTTCATACTTCTTGCATCCTTTCTTAGATGCTTGTTGAGGGTTCTTGATTCTTTTGGAACTGAACCAGAATTTAACCATGCTGAATATGCCAAGAAAAAGAACCATGGATCTCCCTGGGGCAAACTCAATCTAATTCCTAAGCAGTTTTACAACATGTTCCGTAAGTAAATACATGTAGAACTCATTCTGGGGCTTTGTATCAGAAATAATTTGCTGACTGTCCTCCCGTAATTACATATATGTCGTATCCCACAAATAATATCAATCTCTACAAACATTTTTACTTAAGGCACACTTTGTAGCAGGTCCATTGCATAAATTTTTCATGTAATTTGCTTGCTCATAACATAAATCTAGATTCTAGATCCATTTCAACATAAAATTGTGCATGATAAAAACAAAAAATACTTAAAATGTTGAGGTTTGGACTGAGATTTTTAAATTCATTCTGGAGGTTTAGGTTTTGGTTGGGCAGCATATATTGCCATCCTGTTTTGTCTTTAAGGCAGCAGTGGTGAGCGGCCTTCTTGAACTGTTGCAGTCTGATTTATGTAGGTACACCTGCAATCTTGTTTGGGAGGGAGTTCTAGGATTTTGACCCAATGACTGTGCAGGAACAGTGATCTATTTCCAATTCAGGATGGTGACTGACAGGGAAAGGAATTTGCCGGTGATGGTGTTCCCGTGTATCTGCTACCCTTTTCCTTTGAGCTGATGACTTTGGAAGGTATTGTCCAACGAAGTTTGTGAATTTGTGCACACTACTGCTATTGTGTATTGCTCATGAAGGCAGTGAATGTGTCAGGACATGGGGTGAATCAAGCAGACTCTCTTTTCCTGAATGGTGTCAAGATTCTGTGTTGTTGGAGTTGCACTTACCAGCAAATGGATCATATTCCATTGTATTACTGATGTATATAGTTTTAGATGGTGGGCAGTCTTTAGGGAGTCAACGGTGAGTTTCTAGCTGTATTCCTAGCCTCTGACCAGCTTTCATAGCCACAGTATCTATATAGCTAGTCCAGTTTTGTTTCTGGTCAAAGGTAGCCCCCAGATGTTGATGGTGGGGATTTGGCAATGGTGATCCTATTAAATTTTAAGGTGAAGATGGCTAGATTCGCTCGTAAGAGAAAAAGCTAATTTTGTTAGTGTAGCTAGATCCTTTTGGAAAGAGTGGAAAGACATGGCTTGGAAAGGGTGGACGCTAGGAAATTGTTTCTGTAAGGCGAGGAGACTAGGACCCGTGAACTAGAGGGGATAAATTAGAGCCTTAGAATTAGAGGGGATAAATTCAGAACAGAACTGCGGAGACATTTCTTCAGCCAGAAAGTGGTGGGCCTGTGGAATTCACTGCCGCAGAGTGCAGTGGAGGCCGGGACGCTAAATGTCTTCAAGGCAGAGATTGATAAATTCTTGATGTCACAAGGAATTAAGGGCTACGGAGAGAATGCGGGTAGGTGGAGTTGAAATGCCCATCAGCCATGATTGAATGGCTGAGTGGACTCAATGGGCTGAATGGCCTTACTTCCACTCCTATGTCTTATGGTCTTTTGTGATTTCTATGAACATGAATGGTATTGAAATGAGCCAAGAGTTAGGGAGGAAATTCTGCGATATTATTTTCCAGAAGAGTTCCAAGTTAGGGTAATGAATAACTTGAAGGTAGTCTTACTATTGGCTGCTGTCCTTGTCCTTTTAAGTGGTAGAAGTTGCAAATTTAGAAGGTGCTGTTACAAGAGTAGGTTATAAGAGTTGCTGTGGTGCAACTTGTAGATAGTACACTTTATTGCATTCACTGTGCATCACTTATGAAGGGCCTGAATATTTAGGGTGGTACATAAACTACAAATGGTGGGTTGCTTTGTATTGGGGTGTCAAACTTCTATTATTGTTGAAGCTGCATGCATCCAATAAAATGAAGACAATTCCATCATATTCCTGAGTGGCGCTGTTTGGATAATCTTCAGACTATTTTTTGGCAATGTCTTGTAGCTACAGTATTTAAATGGATGGTGAAGTTCAGTTTCTGGTCAGTGGTAATCCAGAGAACGTTGATGGTGGACTGGTAATACCAATAAATGTTAAGACCATAGTTAAATCCCCTCTTGTTGGAGACAGTCACTACCTGGTACTGTGTGGTCCACTAACACTTGAGAGATAAGTGAGGACTACAGAAGCTGGAGGGTCAGAGTTAGGAAAGTGTGGTGCAGAAAAAGGCTCTGTAGGTCGGGCAGCATCCGAGGAGCAAGAGAGTCGACGTTTCGGACAGGACCCTTCAAGACTGGGGAAGGGGTTGGAGAGATAAATAGGGGGGAAAGGGGAAAGGTAGACGATAGATGGGTGAAGGTCAGAGGTGATAGTGATAGATCGGTGGGAAGAAAGATGGACAGGTCGGGCAGATCTGAGGAGGAGGTTTGGATCTGGGATGGGTTTGTGGGAGGGGAGATTTAGAAACTGGTGAAATCAGTGCTCATGCCATGCGGTTGTAGGCTCCAGAGGTGAAAGATGGGTTTTCCTCCTCCAGTTAGCAGGTGGCCTTGTGTAGGCAGTGGAGGAGCCCAGAATGGATCTGTCTTTATGGGTGTGGGAGGGGGTGTTGAAGTGGATGGCCACAGGAAGTGTGGGGTTGGTTAGTGTGTATGGACCAGAAATATTCCCTGAACCATTCTGCGAGTTTGCGCTCGGTCTCTCCAATGTAGAGGAGACCACATCTAGAGCGCTGGATGCAATAAATGAGGTTGCAGGATGTACAAGTAAATCTCTGCTGGATTTGAAATTAACCTTTAGGGCTTTGGATGGAGGGGGAGGTGTGGGCACAGGTTTTGCATCTCTTACCTGTGGCAAGGGAAGGTGTCAAGAGTGGAAAGAAGGTTAGTGGGGAATGTGGACCTAATGAGGAAGTTCCCCTATATGTCTCTACCCCGTTCCCTCTTCCCAGTCCTGAAGAAGGGTCCTGCTCAAAACGACTACTGTCTTGCCCATTAACATTTTGTCCAAGCCTGGATGGTGTCTAGATTTTGTTCAACATGAGATTATGAACTACTTCATTATCTGAGGAGTTATGAATGGTATTGAACATTATGCAATCATTAGTGAAGATCTCCATTTCTGACCTTATGTTGAGAAGATCATTTAAAGCAGCTGAAGATAATTAGGGTTTGGACACCCTGAGGTGATGCTTTAATGGTGTCCCTGCTTCTGAGCCAGGAGGCCTAGGTTCAAGTCCCATCTGCTCCCCTAGGTACATTATAATCAGCTTGATTAGAAAATTTGGGACATGGAGTACATTCTGTACTTTTGTTACTCTCAGTGCTTCTTCCAAGTGGTGCTCAAAGTGAAGAAACATTGATTCCATCAGTCAAGGGTGAGCATAATGTTGATAATAGGTAGCTGCTTCCTTGCTCATGTTCTATCTGATGCCATGAGTTTCCATAAGCCAGTGTTGAGAATTTCTGATGTGACTCCTAACTGTATCCACTGTTCTCCACCTCTGGTAAATCAGTGCTGCCAGTGGTATACCCAGGGATGGTGATGGAGGAATCTAGGATATTGGCTGTAAGGTATGATTCAATGAACATGTCTATATCAGGCTATTGCTTGACCAGTTTATGGGACAGCATTCCCAAATTTAGTCCAAGTTCCCTGATAATCATGAGGAGGACTTTTCAGGATTGATTTGGTGAGTGTAACTTTGTAACTTCTAATTCCTAAATTGATGCTGCGTGATCTGCCTAGTTTTTTAGTGCAGAAATTTGGGAGGATTGAATGATTTGCTAGGTCATTTCAGAGGTCTGAGATTAGAGTGGTGCTGGAAAAACACAGCAGATCAGGCAGGAAAGATGAAGGGCTTTTGCCCGAAACGTTGATTTTCCTGCTCAGATGCTGCCTTCACCCATTGCAGAAGTCTATTGGGAGTCAACCAATGGCTTTGTGTCTGGAATCAAATGTGGGCAGAAAGAAGGCAGATTTCCTTTTCTGAAGGACTTTGGGATGTTAGAATATTTGGGACTGGTTTGAGCCAGAGTTGTTCTGAGAAAATAAAGTTTAGTGGTTAAAAAAAAGGCAATGATGAGGGTTTCTGCAACAGTTCAGTTGGGGTGGGGGAGGAGTCAGGTGATGTTGCAGAGGTGGAAGCAGGCATAGATATGTCGTCATAAGGTCATCGTTGACCCCAAGATGAAAACAGACTGCTCCTACATATCATTTTTGTTTTAAAGTAAAAACTTAATTTATTTTTTATTTGAATAAAGATTTTCAATTGTTCTTTAGTTTTTTGATGCATCCTAGAACATTAGATTAATGGCATATGGTGAGACTGCACTATTTAATTTTAGCTCCTAAAGTTATGACAAAAATATCAAACTCAAGCTTTTGGAAAATATCTTATTAATAAAAACTTAATGTGTTCAAAATTCCTTTCATTGAATAATATGTAAGTTTTCCTGCAGTAATTTTTATTTACTTTATTTTGTTTTAACATTTCAAGTTACTGAAAAAAAGATTTGTGGAGGCAAATCTTCTGAAAGTATTTTGACTAATTTGTGATAAAACCCAATATAAATGGGGACTTTGTCACCTAGAATGGAAAAAGAATGTAACTACTGGAAGTACTTTAAATATAATGCATTTATTTATCTTGCGAGCATGAATTTCATGATTTACTCTAATATGCAGCTGTCCAACTTATTAAATTTTTATCACAGGTTGATTAGAAGTTAAGATAGCAAGTGAAGTCAGTTTTACATGACACATTTACTTCAAATGTCAGTTTTTTACAAAAATGTGATTAACAACAGTATAGTAGTCATATTTTCACTACTCACGTAACCACATGATATCAGTCTATATCTTTAAAGGGCTTTCAATGTTTTGATAAATATTTGTTAGTATGTGTTACCAGATAATGTCTTCAAGAATGTTAAATTTATTGTATTTTCCAGCTCATACACCTGACAACAGTTTCTTAGGCTTTGTGGTGGAGCAGCATTTGAATAGTAATAATATTACTCTCAGTAAAATACCAAGAACTAATAAAGCTCTGATTTATGGTAAACTGGCGGGCTATTGGAAGGTATGTGCTGTCTTCTTTTATCCCTTAAACTGTTGATAATTTTATTGCCTTTTTTTAATTCTGAAAAATATATTACTGCTTGTTCCAGGTGCTAACCTCTTTGTACTTGTACTTCCTTTTGAACACTAATAATTTTCTTACTATTATTTCCGAGTTCACTACTTTCACACCTTTTGTGAATGAAATGGAACAGGATACTAGAGCATTACAAAATTTACTGATGATTTATGAACAAGTAATTAACATTTTCTTTTTTTTGCCTTTTTCTAAACAGCTGGTATAACTTAGTGAAGTTACATTAATGATAGTTAATTTGAATGGTTTGTTTTAGAAGTCTTTGTTAGCCAAGGTGTGGAATGTTCTATTTCTAGTTATGCTTTCTGATTTTCACAGGATAAATCATCTTTCCTGGATATTGTCAAAAATTATGCTGAGATCCATGGTACTTTTCACAATGAAAATAACGTCCTTTTACCTAATTTTATAATTAATCATGGGATCCTCAGTGGGCATGACCTTCACCTCTTGCTAAGAGGGACTAAGGTTTGTCAAATATTAACAATTTGTAGTAATTTGTTATCAGTTTTATGGATGTATTTAAAAGAAGACAAATGTACCTTTAAATTAGAAATGTTAATTCATCAATGTCCAGTGGACTATTCTTTAGGGAAAAATTATACCATGATCGTAACATAGAAGTGAGATTGCCTAATCAAATGGCAAGAAGCATAAACAAAATACTTAAAATATGAGTGAATCAAACTCTTTCCACACAAGACAATGTTTATTATACTTAACACAAAAGAAGTTGCAAAGGACTCAAATAGTTGAAACCAGTTCTTTTATTAATCGTTCGATTCTTTGTGTATAAAGATACAAGGCAGTGGAGCTCCTACTTGAATATGCAAATAATGTGTCCTCCAGAGGGAAGTAATGGAAACTGTTTGGAAAGTAATTAAAGTATGCATTTAGTTAAGTCTAGTTTTCTGAAACTGAAAGAACCCATCTAGAAGCCTTTGGATCTTCGTCTTCAATCAAACAATGCCCATCAATTGTGTATCTTTAACAACGTAATCAACAAACCACTAACTTCAAAATATCTCCAGTACATTACATTATACATCTTGATCAGTTGTTTTCTTTGGCATCATATTTTCAAGACTAATATTTCAAGAAGTGTGCATATTATATAGTTCCATGACACCCCTTCTGCAGGAGGATTCAAAGAAGACTCTCTGTTGCAGTCATGATCTGCGTATCAAGTCTTGGTAAATCAGATTTTTTTACCTGCTAAGGCTATTACAGGGTGGGCCGGTGGGGGGAGAAAATGATGTTTTTAATAGCCTCACATTTTCCCAGACATGACACACTTATAAAGCTTAAGTAACGTACCATTTTCTTAGCCATTAAAATAAGTTTTGCCAATAATCTGTATACAAATGTTATCCTAAATTTTATCTTGCATTTAGAAAGTATGCACTATCTTCAAAAACTTGTTTGCCTCAAGACACTGAAATAGTATGAGTTAGTTCAAGGTGCAATGTTGTATATTATACCAATGTTACATCTGCAGTATTTGTCATATAAATGTCATTTTTACATAAGAACTAAGTGCTGCCGACACTTTTTCTTGAAAATTGTTCACATTCAGTCTATCAGGACCTTGTTTTATCTCCACAATTGACAGTTTGCTGCATTGAAGAAGGGGAGCTCTTTACCCCATTAGCTTGTCCTGAGTCGCAACTCAAGGTTTGGGAATCCTAAGTTACTCGTTGAATTCATCAAGACATGATCTATGAATTTGTAGATATTGAATAAACAAAATATTTGCTCCTTCAAGATTATACAAGTTTGAAGACTGATATCTGTTTGGTAGTATTCCCAAGACACTAAAGTGCGAATGATTGTAGAAAGTACATTTATCTCCCCCTTGAAGGGATAGCCTGATTCACGTAGCCCACGGTAATAGTTGGAAAACTATGGTTATTTCTTGATGTTTTGTTAATTCCTAAATGGTGATCAATGTCTCATTGCTATTAAGCTTTAATATTGAGTATTTTAAGTGACAATGCAAATGTTTTTCAATGAGGCTATGAAGAAGCAGAAATGAGTTTCATCTCAATTTCTTTCCAATCTGCCAGCACCAGCATTAAAGTATTTGGGTTGTACTCATTCCATACCCTAACAAGAACAACATTTCTACTAAAGAACTTCTATCAATAAATGTCATTGGGAAAATGTGTAAGAATTTTTCATATGATGAACATGATGAATGAAGTTTTAATGTGTAAAATAATTGTTTTATTCTTTAGGTTTTTGTAGGGCTAGGGTTTCCCTATGAAGGCCCAGCACCTCTTGAAGCAATTGCAAATGGTTGCATATTTCTGAATCCAAAATTTAACCCTCCAAAGAGCAGGAAGAACACTAATTTCTTTCAAGGGAAACCAACATTCAGAGAGGTGTTGTATACAAAATATTCATCATTCAATATGAATTGTAGAGTTGTTGAATTATAACTTTAGTTTGCCATTTTTATAAATGTTATACTGCACTGGGAAAATGTGTTTCATTGACCACTTTCCTAACTAGGTAATGATACACCAATTAATATAATTGCCAACGGTATTGCATTGTAACAATTTTTTTTTACGACAAACCAGGTAAGGATTAGATTAGATTAGATTAGATTAGATTACTTACAGTGTGGAAACAGGCCCTTCGGCCCAACAAGTCCACACCGCCCCGCCGAAGCGTAACCCACCCATACCCCTACATCTACATCTAGATCTACCCCTTACCTAACACTACGGGCAATTTAGCATAGCCAATTCACCTGACCTGCACATTTTTGGACTGTGGGAGGAAACCGGAGCACCCGGAGGAAACCCACGCAGACACGGGGAGAACGTGCAAACTCCACACAGTCAGTCGCCTGAGGCGGGAATTGAACCCGGGTCTCCGGCGCTGTGAGGCAGCAGTGCTAACCACTGTGCCACCGTGCCGCCCACATTAAGGATAATGGATTAAGGATTAAGGATAATGGAACCAAGATACAGAGCTGGGAAGGGAAGAGACACATAGAAACAATATAAGGTTGAAGACAAGGTGGAAGAAGGGAATATTCTGGCCAGAACGGGGTATTCTGGTTCAAGGAAAATTTTGAGGCTAAATATTAGCAAGTGAAGTAACTAAATATTGGAATGGTGGTTGAGGATACAAAATGAAGGAAACATCAAAAGCTTTTGGGGCCTTAATGTTGCTCAGTGGGGAGGAATTGTTAAACAAGGTTGTAAATGTTGAGCCTAGGGGTTGTAATATTGTTCATTGGAGGTAGGGAGATTCAGTGGAGATCTTGCTCACCTAGATTAAATGTTCTAGTCAATTAGCCATGTGATCCCAGAAGTTTGTGAATATCTGAATGGTAGACATGCATCTTGAGAGTTTCGGACTGCTGGTAGGTGAATGATGTGGTGCATTGAGCAATGCTAGTGGTATGCTAGGGAGGAATTGTCACATACAGATGGATCCACTGATAGCCCATATGACATTATTAAACATCTTTTGGCACTGCTGTCAGGTCCTTGATGCTCAAGTGTGGGAATTTTGGTATCGCTTGGCATTTTGCAGGCCTGCTTACTCCATTCACCATAACTCTCTATTTTACTGGGGGTCAGTTCGCTCAGTTTGTTGGACAGAAATTCTCCAGTGCAAAGTGATGCCAACAATTTGGGTTAAATTCCTACATTGGTTGAGGTTAGCAGGAAGTACTCTCCTTCTGAACCTGTCACCTTGCCTGAGGCATTGTGCCCCCCAGATGACTTCTCATGATTTAACCTCTAATAAGAGAGTAGCCTTTGGTTTATAGAACCGTGGCAGTTTAACTTTACCACTTGATGTGAAAATATGTCTCTCTCTCTGCACCTGTCCACTCTCCAAGTGAGCAATAGGGGTTGCGATCTATAGGCACTTCATTTTGCTCAGGTGTTTGGCTCCTTTATTTGGTATTGTAGTGCTGGAAATCAGACACAAATCCTTGTGGTTCTGTGCAGGTTCCCCATATGGTTGATAACTAGGACATTTTAGGCCTTGTAAAATGTTAGGTTCCCAGCTAGCCAACAACTTAAGACATGCTGAGCTTCAGGCAGAAAGCACTTAAGTCATGAAGCAGGAGGCAAATCATGAACATTGTGCCCAAAATGTATACAAAACAATTTTTAGATGTTAATTTTGATTGAACATTTGGTCTGATGATCCAGTGATTTCTTCTTTTTTCTTCTGTTGTCAAATCACTTATATACGGGGATTGTCTTGAGAATTATGTGATTAGATGAAAAGACTTCCCTTTTTTTCAAGGATTTTCCATTTACTTTTCCTGAAAATCCATTTTGCTGCAATTTCAAATGTCTTTACAAATTGGTTTTAGTGCCCTACTCTTTTTTAAAGTTGGCCATTCTGAAAATCAGTTAGACAATTATGTTAATGCAGCAGATATCCGGAATTAAAACTCAATCTTCATTTCTATTAACAGCTCTCATCTCAGCATCCATATGCCGAGGTTTATATTGGGAAGCCCCATGTTTGGACAGTTAACATTGACAATCCCAGTGAACTAAAAGAAGCAATGCGTCAAATAATGGAACAGAAGGTAAGAGGAAAAACACATTAAGTACACACTTGTTGAACATTTATACGTTATTGTACTGTAAGTAATAAGGAGTATTGTTTTAGACCTAAGGAGAACACAGATTAGTATTAAATACAGAAGTGTAAAATAATAGTTTGGTAGGGAGAGGCCAGTAAACTAAACGGTGCAGTTTTAATAAACAGAGACCTGGGAATAAAGAGCAGACGAAGCTTTGAGGGTGGTAAGACACAGTGATCTTTAGCTTTACAAAATAAAGCAAAACCAGGGAGAATGTGCTATACCTTTATCGATCACAGTTGGCATCTTGTGTCTAATTCTGGATGCCATAATTTAGAAGGAAGGCCAAGGCCTTAGAGACCATGCAGATAAGATTCACTGACAGTATTTCAGTGATGTGGGACTGATATTATCTGGAGAGTCTACAGAAGGTAAGGTTGTTGTTCTTTGGAACAAAAATTATTTTGGAGACATTTAGCAAAGGTAGTCAGAATTATGAAGGGTTTTGACAATATATCTGGAGAAACTATTTCGAGTGATGTAAGGGTTGGTAAACAAAGGACACAGATTTGAGGTAACTTGGAAAAGAACCAGAGTCAAGAACAGGAATTTTTTGTACAGCACTTTGTTGTGAGTGCATTGTCTCAAAATGTAGTGAAAGTAGAGTTGATAATAACTATTGAACGACAATTGGATAATAACTTGAAGAAGAAAGATCTGTGAAGCTAAGGGAATAGCTATTTCAAAAGGCTGACACAAACATGAATGGCCACTGTGCTCTTTCATTCTTCTCTGTCACATCACTATGAAACAAGGCACATTAATCTTCTACATATTTAAAAGATTAGATGTGATTTTTACAGAGTCTAGGTTGATTTCATTGGATAATATGTGATGGATGGAATTTAATAAGAAGTTTAATTGAATTGAATTTATTGTCACGTGTACTGAGGTAAAATGAAAAGCTTCGTCTTGTGAGTAATACGGGCAGATCACATTGTTAAGTAACATAGATAGTAAATAATAGGTAAACAAAATACAGGTACAGGTGAATGTTAAGAGTTTGTGAGTCCATTTGGTATTTTAAAAATAGTAGGGTAGAAACTGTTTTGAAACTGGCTGGTGCGTGTGTTCAGGCTTCTGTACCTTCTTCCCGATGGTAGAGGTTGTAGAAAAACATTGCCAGGGTGGGATGAATCTTTGAGAACGCTGGCTGCCTCTCCTTGACAGCGGGTCTGGTAGATGGATTCTATAGATGGGACGTTGGCCTTTGTGATTGTCTGGGCCTAGTTCACCACTCTGTAACCGTCTCTGATCTTGAACGCTACAGTTGCCATACCAGGTAGTGATACATCCAGAAGAATGCTCTCGATAGCGCACCTGTAAAAGTTGGCAAGGGTATTCGCTGTCATGCCAAATTTTCTTAGTTGCCTGAGGAAGAAGAGACGTTGTTAGACCTTTGCAACCAGTTTGTCCATGTGAAGGAGTGTAAGATTGTGCAATTTTAGCGCAAGGGGAAGGATAAAACCATATGGACTGAAAGGTCCCATTTTGATGCCACAGGAAGAGAGAGAGACTAGGGATGGGGTTGGGTGGGGGTATAAAAGCAAAAGAGGTATGCTGACTTACATATCTAGAGCATTGCATTGAATTATGGTCACCACACTTCAAAGCATGTCTAAGATTCATTAAGATGGTGCAGAGAAATTTACCAAAATGGCTCCAATGATGAGGCTACAAATTTAATTTGTAAGTTCTGAATTAATCATGGAGCAACAGAAACTGAAGAAAGATGTTATAGACTTGTTTGTGATTGTGACAGGTTTGTACAAAAGTAGACAAGGAAATGTTGTTCCCATTAATTGATCGTACAAGGTAACTTGAAGAAGAACCAGATGATGCAGACTTGAGCTACATTTGCAGGAATTATGTAAGAAAGAACCTTTTGCGCAAAGAAGATAATACTATGAGAGTGGTGAATGTAAAGCTGGTGAATAACTTTAAAAGGAAGTTGTCACTGACTAGATTCTCTACTGTGAACTAGCATGGACTTAATGTGCTGTATGGTCTGCTTCTGCACCATTGACTGTTGTTTACCACTATATTTGACTAATTTCATTTTCTCCAAATCATCAAAAGTTGTAGTGTTATTATATTCTAGTTTTTGAGAAATAAATGCAACTAATGTAGAGCAGGAATACTGGTATTGTTGTACTATAGCTCCCTCTAAAGGCAAAATTAGCTTTAACCCGATCATTTACACTGGAGCAATATTTAATTTTGTGGTATGTCATTTTTGTTGAAGAGTACTTTTGCCATTCTAGCTAAAAATAGAGCAACATTTTATTGAATGTAGTGATTTCATGACTATACCATTCTGAGTGGTTAACCTATTCTGCCTTTATTATGTTAAAAGTCACACAACACCAGGTTATAGTCCAATAGAGTCATAAAGATGTACAGCACAGAAACAGATTCTTCGGTCCAACTTGTCCATGCCGACCAGATATCCCAACCCAATCTAGTCCCACCTGCCAGCACCCAGCCCATATCCCTCCAAGCCCTTCCTATACATATACCCATCCAGATGCCTGTTGAATGTTGCAATTGTACCAGCCTCCACCACTTCCTCTGGCAGCTCATTCCATACACTTACCACCCTCTGGATGAAAAAGTTGACCGTTAGGTCTCTTTTATATCTTTCCCCTGTCACTCTAAACCTATGCCCTCTAGTTCTGGACTCCCTCACCCCAGGGAAAAGACTTTGTCTATTTATCCTATCCATGCCCCTCATGATTTTATAAACCTCTATTAGGTCACCCCTCAGCCTCCGACGCTCCTTCCTCAGGTAGCTGTGAAGCAGGATCGTACGACACAGAATTTATAGTGTCATGCAACTGAAATGATATGTTGAACAAATTTAGATTGCTGTTAGGTCTTTCATCTTTTAGAATGGGTTGCAGGTTTCAGTTCATTAATATATAAATCCCAGAACTACTTTTAAGTCACATTCTCGAGATAACTTAAGGTTCTCTTTTTTAAAAAAAGGGGTGACATCTCAGCTCAGCCAGTGCATTAAAGGTGTGAGGTTAGGGACTGTCTGTATCCCAATCATGAGTCAGACTGGTTCTGTTTCCAAAGTAGGAATTTATAAAATGTTACATGGTTTGACTGCCTGCAGACTGTATCCTTTTTGAGCAAAGTAGAATGTGTCTGTAAATTCAATTCTGCAAATACAAATTCACCCCATAGACATTTATGTCTGTGTGCTTGCATGAGAGAGGGAGTGAGAGTGTGTGCATGTGAGTGCACGTGATTATTATGGTATAGTCAGCAGTACAGACCTTAAGGATTTTTCCTTAAATTTTTATAGAATGCACATATCACTGGCAAGGTGTTGCCCTTCCCTAATGTTTGCTTCACAAAAATATTCTTGATTCATAATTCAAATTGAACATTGAAATAGATACAATGAAATATCACGTTTGACAGTCAACACCTTGCACTCTTTGGTAACTCAAACCAAATGCAAAATTGGAATATGTACTAAATAGAAGAATTATACACATTATAATGCAAGAATACACCCAAACAGGTTCTGTAGGTTAACAGCCTCTCAGTACATTATGGCAAAAAGGTGGTGGCCATTCCTCACTGTGCTTTGTCAGCGGCTGTCCCATGCTTTAACATGAGAACATAAGAACAAGGAACAGGAGTTGGCAATTCAGCGCTTGAGCCTGCTTCTCTAATCAACACCATCATGGTTGACCTCATCCCTGTCTCAACTCCACTTTTCTGACCATTCCCCTTAACCTTTCAACCCATTACTAATTAAAAATCTGTCCATCTCCTCCTCGAACTTTGTCCCAACATCCACTGCACTGTGGGGAAGTGAATTACCCAGATTCAATATCCTTTGAGAGAAGTAATTTCTCCTTATCTTAAAAGGACGATTTCATGTTCTAGTTTGCTTCACAAGAGGAAACATCCTCTCTATATCTAGTTAAAAATCACACAACACCAGGTTATAGTCCAACAGGTTTAATTGGAAGCACACTAGCTTTCGGAGCGACGCTCCTTCATCAGGTGATAGTGGAGGGCTCGATCGTAACACAGAATTTATAGCAAAATTTACAGTGTGATGTAACTGAAATTATACATTGAAAAATTGATTGTTGTTAAGCCTTTCATCTGTTAGAATGCAGTGATAGTTTCACTTCTTTCGTGTGTAAATCACAAAACCTTTTTTTAAAATTGCATTCTGGGTTAGCTGTTAACAATGGTGATAGCTAGACAATATGTTGAAGGTGTTGGCCCCCTGTGTTCTCTGTCTATGCCATGATGTTTAGATTGATTCTAATCTAAAAAGTGAGATAAGAGTTTTTACATGAATGCATGAAGTTTTTGAGCAAAGTACAATGTAACTCTGCAAGTACAAATTCACCCCACAAAATATATGTGTGCATGTGGGTCTTTTTCTGTGTGTGTGTGTGTGTGTGTGTCTGGGGTGGGGGTTGAGAGTGTGAGAAAGTGTGTGTGTGTGTTTGTGTTTAGTGGGGTGAATTTGTACTTGCAGAGTTACATTATACTTTGCTCAAAAACTGCATGCATTCATGTAAAAATCTGTTATCTCACTTTTTAGATTAGAATCAATCTAAACATTATGGCGTAGATAGAGAACACAGGGGGCCAGCACCTTCAACATATTGTCTAGCTATCACCATTGTTAACAGCTAACCTGAGAATGCAACTTTAAAAAAAAGGTTTTGTGATTTACACACGAAAGAAGTGAAACTATCACTGCATTCTAACAGATGAAAGGCTTAACAGACAATCAATTTTTCAATGTATAATTTCAGTTACATCACGCTGTAAATTTTTGCTATAAATTCTGTGTTACGATCAAGCCCTCCACTATCGCGTAATGAAGGAGCGTCGCTCCGAAAGCTAGTGTGCTTCCAATTAAACCTGTTGGACTATAACCTGGTGTTGTGTGATCTTTAACTTTGTACACCCCGGTCCAACATCGGCATCTCCAAATCATCTCTATATCTACGTTGTTAACCCCTTTTAGCAGCTTATGTACCTCAATTAGATCTCCTCTCGTTCTTCTCAATTCTCGAGAGTACAGGCCTAAACTGCTACATCTCTCTTCATAAGACATAACCCTCACCTCTGGAATCAATCTAGTGACTCTCCTCGGAACTGTCTCCTTTGCAACTACATGCCTGCTCAAGTAAGGGGACCAAAACTATATACTTAAGGTACAGACGCATTAATATCTTATACAGTTACAATAACATTTCCCTAAATGTTTATTCTATAAATAAATGCCAACATTCTATTTGCATTCCTTATTACCTGCTGAATGTACAAACTAATTTTCTACAACTCTTGCACAGAGATACCTAGATTCCTCTGCACCAAAGTATTCTGAAGTTTCTCTCCATTTCGATAATAAGTTGCAATTCTTTTCTTCGCGTGTGTCCCTCAGCAAGTAAACCTGGACATTGAAATATACCAGTCTGCAAAGTAGACCAAAGAGCATCTTTCACCGGTTTGGTGGTCCTTCACATAGTTATGCTTGTCACAGTATTGTTGTGTCGCAATAGTCTTACCAGACCATCGGGCTGCTCTCTCGTTAGAGAGAAGCAACTGCTGATGATTTTAACTAGGTGAGGGAAGAGGTTGCGAAGGAAAGTCCTTCGTGCTAATCTCAAATTGGTGATGGGAATTGAACGCATGCTGTTGGCATTACACTGCTCTGTAAACCAACGATCCAGCCAACTGAGCTAAACTGATTCCCTCTCAGCGTATAGGCCTGCAACCTGCCGGTAGAGCATTCTAAACGATATGTCCAGCACCGTCAGGTAATCTGACCTGATGGTGAAGGAGATAAAGGATCTAATAGTCCAGTTCCTGAAGAACATGGCCTTGCCTCAATTTTTCTTGGCTCTCAAAGCCAGTTCGAACTGGTTGCAGATGTTCATGAGTCTGCCCACTGATATTGGATCCAAACAGAAAAGATATCTTGCAAGTGCCCATCCCTAATGGCCCTTGAATAGGTTGGCTTGCTAGGGCTTTTCTGAGGGCATTTAAGAGTCAACCATACTGCTGTGGGTCTGGAGTTACATTAAGGTCAGACAAGTGAGAATGACTGATTTCCTTTCCGGAAGGACGTTGGTAAATCAGGAAGATTTTTTAGAATAGTATTGTTTTGATGTTGTAACAATAAACTAAAAGAATGGAGAACACTGCAGAGGTTGCAGAGCTTCTGTGCAAATCAAGAGAAGCTAGATTAATACAACAGCTTGATTATCTTTCATTAGAAAAAAAAGTTAAGTAAATAGCAAATGTCAAGCCAGGGAAAAATGCAAGGGGGAGGGAAATAGAAAGAGGAAGGACTGTGTTAAGATAGAAGGTGAAGGCAGAAGTGATTAAATTAGTGGTGATAGTGCAAAACAAAAGGAATTGGTGATGAGAAAGTTTTCCAAAAAACGTATTTCTAGACCAGGTGTAAATTGTTACAGTGAAACAGCAGAGGGAGAAAGAAACATGCAAAAATGTGCAAGGAGAAGAATGACCCTGCGAGTTTGTTGGAGAAGGTTGGCAGAGGTCAGACCTGTGAATCAGCCTAACAGCTTCTTTGCTGATTATGAATCCCCATTCTCCAACTCCACCAAATATTTGGTATAGCCATTACAACAATCTGACAAATCTGAGCCATGTTGAAGATATATCAAGAATATTATGAGGATTCCTGAAATACTAATGGTAGTCGTAAAATTGGAATTCATGTAAAAGGACAGAACCTCAGTTTAACTATTATCTAAAGGATGGCACCTCGGTCAAGCACAAATATAGCACTAGTATCTTTGTTTTAGTACTGTGAAATGTTGCTGAGTTATAAATGTAATAGAGCCTAGTTTTTGCAGCTCTGTCTCAGTCTTGTCTTTCAGTCGGGCTGTAGGGTTCAAGTTCTTCTTTAAGATTTTGAGCATCAAGTCTCTGCAGATACTATTTTGCAATGTTTTGGAGGCCTGGTATTGGCTCAGATGAGACACTAAACTGGTGTTTCCATCTGCTTTCAACAGACAATGGGAAAGATTTCTGGGGGTTTGAAGAAAGGCAGGGGATTTTCTCTGATGTTTTGGGTAATGTTTATCTATAAACTAACAGCATTAAGCAAGTTAAACAAACCTAGTTGTGATTTCATAATGATTTCTGGGAGCCCGTTTTTTGCAAATCAGCTACTTTATTACAATTGAGACAGTGCCCACATTTCAATAGATACCTAAATGATTGGAATGTGCTTTGGGATGGCTGGAGGTCTTGATGATCAATAAATAGAAGTTCTTCCTTCCTTTCATTATAATGTAATCAATATTGTCTGCTTTTTCTTTTGAACAGGTTGACCAATATTTGCCATATGAATTCACAAGTGAAGGAATGTTGGAAAGATTAAACGTTTTTATTGAAAAACAAGTATGTTTAATATTTAACTTGAGAATATTGTTAGAAAAATCATATTTCCAAATGGATCTCGGTGTAAAAATTCTAAATATACGGTATAAAAAGAACTTCCAAAATCTCCAATGATTTGATAATTATATCCAGCATACAGCTGAGTCATATAAACCAGCAGGTTCTGTGTTGATCCCAACTTAGTAATGTTAGAAGATTTCTGGTGAATTGGCAATGAGAGCTTTTTTTTATTAGATGTGACTTAGAGTCATAGAGGTGTACAGCACAGAAACAGACCATTTGGTCCAACTGGTCCATGCCGACCGGATATCCTAACCTAATCTAGTCCCATTTGCCAGCACTTGGCCCATATCCCTCTAGTCCTCCACCTCTGCAACATCCTTGTAAATCTTTTCTGAACACTTTCAAGTTTCACAACTTCGTTCCAACTTAACATGAGGGAAATTAGCTCAGTCACAACTTGAACTATGTGCTCATCCTATATTCAGGATCCATGTTGTGCCCTTATTGCAGATACCTACGTGATAGTTGTGACCCAGTGTAACAATGAACTGTATGTCATGACTTTTGAATATGCCCTTATGATTCACTGGTGTTTCTGATGGCTGACTTGTAAATACTTTAGTGAAACAGGGTGAGATATCAATTGGTTAGGTACATTATTTTATTTTACCAGTACAAAATCAATTTACAGAGTAGTAGATGCAATTATGTTTCTTCTAGATTCAACTATCTATATAAACCTCAAAATAAGCTGGAAAATTTACACAAGTATACCAGAGTTCTTGCTGTAGACTTCCTTAGTTAACCTTTGTAGCTAATTGTCTGATTTTGATTAGCTCTGGACTTGAAAACTGAGTTCTCTATTGCTGAACCAGACTTTATGTCCACTTTTAGTTAGTTGCCTGACTGGCCCTTTTATTTTTTTTCTATGTTTGCACTATACAGAACGCTTGTTTTGTGATTCATCAATAGGATTTGTCAGAATCAATCAAATCAATGTCCCTTGGTTTCCTAAAGGTATATTCTTAATGAACACCACATTTTAGCTTCACACAAATAGAAATAAGGCTACCACTATAGATGTAAACATTCCTGGAAATTCTAAATGATCGTTGTTATCAGAATTCTGAACTCTGCATTTATTAGATTAGATTAGATTAGATTAGATTAGATTACTTACAGTGTGGAAACAGGCCCTTCGGCCCAACAAGTCCACACCTCCCCGCCGAAGCGTAAACCACCCATACCCCTACATCTACATCTACCCCTTACCTAACACTACGGGCAATTTAGCATGGCCAATTCACCTGACCTGCACATCTTTGGACTGTGGGAGGAAACCGGAGCATCCGGAGGAAATCCACGCAGACACGGGGAGAACGTGCAAACTCCACACAGTCAGTCGCCTGAGGCGGGAATTGAACCAGGGTCTCTGGCGCTGTGAGGCAGCGTAGGGTGTATTGAGCAGATGAGTCAGTCTCCTTTTTGTCTGAGATAATGTTGAGCAACTTGTCTCATGGAAAAGCTCATCACACAATGTAATGATCAACACAAGCTGCAATGGCACTTTACAGTTCTCTGTTTTTAATCAAGCAACCAGATACAGTCCCCTGAAACTGCATCCAGAAATCTGCCCCTAAAATACCTTCATAGTTTGTTATGCTTTTGTTTTCCATACATATCTGCTATGTGTTTTTGAGCTCTATTTCTCTATCAACAGAGATGGGATTCTTCCTTGGTTTCTGAAATTTCTGCCTCCATGTTTCAGGCACTAAATCATGAGTGCCTTTTTTTATGTTATGTTGACTGCCATAATCATTTCTGCCTTACATTTTTAATTAAATTATGGAATATGGAGGTTGCTTATCATCCATTATACTGATAGTGCAAATATGTTGTGCACCACTCCAGTGCCAGACAATTCTGGCTCTTCCATAAAGACAGTCTAACATTCCATGGTATTACTTTCATTTGCATCCTTTATCATCAAACAACTCTCATCACCAAGCATTGATCACGACAACCAGAAATGTAAACACAGCAGCCGCACAAATGCTGAGCTACCAGAGGCTGGTATTTTACAGTAAATGACTCCCAAAACCTTTTGCAATATTCTTAATGTATCTGGAGAATATGGTGGTGGGTCATCTTCCTGAACTGTCACAGCATTTGGTCCAAGTATACCCAGAATACTGTTGGGTCAGGATGTCCTGGTTTTTGACCCAGCAACAGAAGAGGAGTATTATCTTTCCAAGTATGGGCTATAGGTCAAGGAGGAGGCAACTGTATTCCAACATGTTTGCTGCCTGTGTTGTAGACTGTTGAAGTCACATGTCCAAGGGTATTGTCAAAGAAGCCTTAGTGAGTCATGGCAATGCATCTTTTAGATGGTACACACTGCAACAGTCGTGTCTGTGACTTGGATGGAGTGACTGTTTATGCTGTTGGATAGGGTGCTAATAAAACAGGTTTCTTTGGCCTGTTATGATTTTGAGCATATTTGGTGTTGATGGAGTTGTAATTGTCCAGATAAATTAAGAATACTCAAAGGTTTTAGGGCTTTATTTACTGTAGAATATCCAGCCTCTGGTAGCTCAGTATTTATGTGGTTGTTTTGTTTACATTTCTATCATGACCAGTGCTTGATAATGCAAGTTGTTTGATGTTAAGAGGTAGAATGAAAGCAGTGCCATTGAATGCTGAGGGGAAATGGTTAGACGTTCTCTCGTTGGAAGTGCAAGTTGTCTGACACTTGAGTGGTGCAAATATACTTGCTGCTTATCAGACCAGCCTAAATGTTGTCCAGATCTTGCTCCATCTTTCCAGACATTCATACATCTGTGTTATACTCCTATTTCTCCTAACTAGCATATAGTAAAAGAATTGATCTGAAGGTTCTGACATTAGAGGCTCTGCATGTTAATTTCTTCCCTCCTAAAATAATCCCTCTTTTTACCTCTGCTGTTGATACAAACATGGCTCTTTACCTTTGGTGGTTCATCCCATAGTCTATCATTCCCCCTTCTGAATATTCTGAAGTCACTCGGTGGCATCCTGTCTCTGGTACTAGGGAAGCAACATACCATGGTGGAGTCACATCCGCAGTAACAGAAACTACTATCTATTCTGCAAACTTTCAAATTCCTCTATCAGTAATGCTTTTCTGATCACCCTTATCCAATACTCCTGTCTGTCATGTACTACACTGGTGCTCATCAACTTGTCTTAACTCTAATGCCTAGAGAAAACATCACACTCAACTGCAGAAGATCAGTTACACTCAAGCTCCTTACTTTGAACACTCTGTGGACTGCTGTCAGAGACTTGCTACCTATAATTATCTTGATCTATTTCTGTACTCTTATAAAGTCCACATTATCCAATCTCCAAGTTCACAGATTCTCGGAACCTGATCGCTGAAAGATGGATTGATTAGATTAGATTCTCTACAGTGTGGAAACAGGCCCTTTGGCCCAACAAGCCCACACCGCCCCTCTTAAGAGAAACCCACCTAAACCCATTCCCCTACTCTATGTTTACCCCTAACGCACCTAACACTGGGCAGTTTAGCATGGCCAATTCACCTGACCTGTACACCTTTGGATTGTGGGAGGAAACCGTAGCACCCGGAGGAAACCCACGCAGACACAGGGAGAATGTGCAAACTCCACACAGACAGGCAGGAATGCTTCTCATGCTGTTTCCCCTAAGACTTGTACTCCCTGCTCTCACTGACTTTCTTCAATTATTTTATCCTGTTGCCTGCTCCACTTTTTCAGGGTTGCATGCTCTACTTTCTTTATCAGGTAAATTACTATCTCAGATAGCTATTACCAGCTGTTAAAAGTTTCAAGTTTACTTTGTAGTGGTTGGACAAGTGTACGTGAAGGCATTTGCAAAAGGCATCGTATTCAATTAAAATCATAAAGTGGTTCAATTGTTAGAACGTTCTTCCAAAGTCCCCTTCCAGATGCAAATTTAGGTTTAGGACAATTTTGCACTACATTTATTGTTAATACCACCACGAGGTGACATAGTGCTTGTGCAGGCTCAGGTTTGCAGCGAGTGCCTTGTCACTTCAAAGAGAGGACACTGCAGCTTCCAGGAATCTCATCTGTGTTTTCCATTTAAAGTTTTTTTTCAAGGTTTGCGGCCTACAAAAAATGTTTTCAGAGTCATTTAACCTAGCTGCTCCCTCTGCCTGCCTAAAAACCCACTAATAGTAATTCTGACAAACAAACATCAATCTGGCAACAGTCATATGATGGCCAGGCAGTGAAGTGCTGGCATGCCTCCCTGCCAAGGAGGGGAAACACATTTTATCCCCACCTGTTTGATCCTTTACTGTAGTCTTTTCACCAAACCTTCCACTGAAGATCCTGACGCCACTGTGCACAGAATGTGACAATGTCAGCGATGGATTTCCCTGTGGCCTGTTGACCTAATGGCCTGCTTCTGCAAATGTCCGGGGTGTCATTTTGGCATTTAAAGTGGTCACTTCAGTTTAGATTTTGGGTAGTATCATCACACATCTGTATTTTAGATGGTTTAAAATGCCCACTACAGCCAAGAGACCCAAAATTGTAATATCCCACTTCATAGCTCTGATTCTGAATGTTCAGTTCAGTGCAGCTGGTGATCAAGAATGCTTTGAATCTGATCTTGTAAATTTAATGGTTTAACTGCAGGATTTCTGCCGCCAAAGAGAAAAATGGCCACCACTGACTGCCCTTAGAGTTAAAATGGCCCAACCTTCCGAATCATGTGTTGAAGCCTGCCAAAGAGAGCAATTAATGTGTGAACCTGCTTTCTTCTATCAACTCAACAAAGAAGTAGAGCTTAAGAGGTAAGAGTTCTGCCCTAACCTTAATATTGTTACTGCGCCTCCTGTTACAGGGAAATTCCCAAGTTCAGATGTTATTTAGAGTTTAGAAATGCTGTGAACACAGGTGTTCAAATGATTTAATTCAAAATTGTTTTCTATTGTCCAATCGCAAGTTAAATTCTTCATGAGAGAGGTAAGTACAGTAAATGACAGATAAGCTTGTAAAACCATACACTGACAAAAGGCAGGATTTAGGTAACTGGGAAATTCTTTTTGTTGTGTGCCCGTTTTCACAAAATGACTATTACAACAGCCATATTAAGGATACCATAATGCAATAATTCTATGTGCTTATGTGCTATAGAGGCCAACCTCTTTCCGCCCCCCCCCCCCCCCCCCACTCCCCAAACACATGGCAACAACTAATGTCTGCAGTCAAAACCTCAGTTGCAAAATTAAGGAGCATTAGATTATGTCTTGTGTTTATTTCAAATGCTTTGAAGATATTGGAGATCGTACTCCATAATAAACTCATTTCTAGCTTGACCCATTTGAATATTGCTTTTAAACAATCACAAGATCTTCTAGTTGTATAGATCCTCAGTTTTTGAACAGATTAGTTAAGCTTAAGAGGAAATGACCACAAAGTCACCTCTGCGAAGCAATATAGTGATATAACTTAACATAGCAGTGAAATAGATGACTGCCACTGATGCAGGTAAATTGCCTTTGGTGGCATGCAGCCTGTAGTTGATTACACAGGTATTTATCAATACTCCTCCTCCAACTATGAATGAGGCAGCTTCATAAGTAGCATCAAAAATGTTATGTCAGCACCAAACGCGCTGAACTCCTACTTGCCAGAATGTATTTGAAGTTCCTGTAGGTAGGCTTGCAAGACTTTGCTTCATTTCATAGTGAGAGTTTGCCAATAGCAAGAGAGAGGAAATAATGTACAGCGGGATTTCTCAAAAGCTGTACTCAGACATGTTTACTCTGAAATGTCAGTTCAGAGAAAAGAACACTCATCTCTCTTTGTCTGTGTGACCATAACCTTTCAACTTGGAGGCAGAAATACTAACGTTGGGCTCAAGTGCATTCATTGTCTATTCTCTCTATTGAAGCAAAACTTTGTTCTTTATAAGTGACTGGATTTACAAATTTTATTCTAATTTATGATCTCATCCAGCTATCAACGGAGTTGAATTTTAAACAAAAATAAAGATAAAATAACATAACATGATCACTTTAGCTATTTTTGAAGGAAGAATCAACCACTGTATTTAGACTGAGAGAGAGAAGAAAATAAACAATCAATTAAAGTAGCTGTACGAGGTATGGGCGTATGGCTAATATTTGATCATATTTGGAAGAGTGAGTAATTGATGCCACAGACTTAAATGCATCACACCAATGAATCGTGTCACCACCCAAAAGGAGAGAATCAGTCTGTAAGTGATGAAAAATGGTATCCCTAGCATAGAGTATTGGATAAGTTTTTTTTTAAATTTGAGAAAATACTTTTAAAGTTACAAGAACAATTTAAAATGTCCTTTCCAGCTATATTGGCAAATCATTTTCATTATAACCACTGCAAACCAACATTGTTGTGAATATTCAGCGAGATATGAAATAACGCATATTTTGAGGCATTTGAATGACAAATTGTGAGTGCTTCCACTCAATTACTTGAATGAAACACATTCTGTTTGACTAATTTATTAAGAGATCTTTAAGGAAGTAACAAGCAATTTGAATAATGAGAATTTGTGAACATATTGTATTTGGAATTTCAGCAGCATTTGATAATGTCATGTCAAAGGTTGCTATACAAGAGTTTATGGTGTAGGGGGTAACAGAGGTTTGATTGGTAAACATTGCTAAAGTTAATATTGCAAAGGAAATAGAATTTAAAAGTAGGGAAGTGTTGCCAACATTATGTAGGACATTGGTGAGGCTATATTTAGAGTACTGTGTACAGTTTGGCTTCCTTATTTAAGAAAGCACATAATTGCATTGGAAGCAGTTCAGGGAAAGTCCAGTTTACTGACTCCTGGGATGAAGATTTATCTTGAGCAAAAGTTGACAAGTTGCACCAATATCATTGGATTTGAGAAGAACTTACCTTAATGAACATAAGATCCTGAGGGGACTGATCAAGGTAAATGCTGAAAGGACTTTTTCCTTTGTGGGGGCAACTAGAACCAGGGAACATAGTTTGAACATTCAGAGGTTGGCTGGTGACAAGATGTTTTTCCTCTCAGGTAATCATGAACCTGTGGATTTCTCATCCCTAGAGAATAGCTGAGAATGTGTTGTTGAAGGTTTTGAAGGCTGAGTTCAGTCGATTGTTGATTAATGATGAATTCATAAAAAGGATAGGCAGAAGAAAAGAGTTGAGGTCACAATCAGATCAGCCATAACCTTAACAAATTTCACAGCAGGCTCAAGGGGGCTTGCTGACTCCTGCTCCTAATTTCCATGTTATTTCATTCCACATAAATTTACAGAAAGCATATGATTCAAAATAAAACACACTCATTGAGGCAGTGTGCAGTGATATGGTTTCATTTCACTGTTTGCTGTTGCATGATCACAGGAAACAATAAGGTTTGTGTATTCTATGACATAACATCATTTTATGATAAATTTAATCAGATATTTTCCTGATATTCTACAGACAAGCAGAAAACAAACATAGGAACGGGAGTGGGTAATTTATCCCTTCAAGTATTTCCCAACATTTATGAGTTGATTGAGAATTAAGTGCATTTACTCCCCTTTACGTGATATAATGACCTCAGTGTTAAAATTAATATTTCAGATTTATGTGCATAATTGTCAACATGAAATTTGTGAAATTATCTACTTTGTTTTTGCAGGTATGGAATACACTGCGACTCTTCAAAAACAGAAAGTGATTTGTATCTGCCAGCATTTAACCCTGAAAACCAAATGTGCCTGTTTCAGTCAGATTACTTGCTCTTCAGCTGTGCAGGATCACATGAACATTACAATCGAATCTGTCCATGTCGAGATTATGTCAAAGGACAGGTTGCTTTCTGCCACAATTGCTTGAAAAGTGAAGCACATAACTAATTTGCATTGTTTACTGAAATGAAGGAACCTCCTACCTTTAAACCAGATATCAAGGATACATCTGTTAGTGTTGCTGCAAGAATCGTGTGATGATACCAATAGTGACAACAGGTGGACCAGAAACCATTTTCCTCAAGTCCTTATATCAATCATATGTTATTGTAGATAACTTAGAAACTACCAAAATGTCGCCTGTCTTCCATTTCCGTTCAGCATCTTAAAAATATTATCTGTTCTTCACAGAGTCATGGAGATGTACAGAATGGAAACAGACCCTTCAGTTCAACTTGTCCATGCCAACCCGTTTTCCTAAATTAAACCTGTTCCATTTGGTGGCACAGTGGTTAGCACTGCTGCCTCACAGCACCAGAGACCCGGGTTCAGTTCCCGCCTCAGGCGACTGTGTGGAGTTGGCACATTCTCCCCGTGTCCGTGTGGGTTTCCTCTGGGTGTTCCGGTTTCCTCCCACAGTCCAAAGATGTGTAGGTCAGGTGAATTGGCCATGCTAAAATTGCCCGTGGTGTTAGGTTAAGAGGTAAATGTAGAGGTATGGGTGGGTTGCGCTTCAGCGGGTCGGTGTGGACTTGTTGGGCCGAAGGGCCTGTTTCCACACTGTGAGTAATCTAATCTAATCCCTGTAAACCCTATCCATATACCCATCCAGATGCTTTTTAAATGTTGTCACTGTACCAGCCTCCACCACTTCATCTCGCAGCTCATTCCATACACTCACTACCCTCTGCGTGAAAAAGTTGCCTCTTAGGTTCTTTTTAAATCTTTCCCCTCTCTCCGTAAACTTATGTCCTGAGGGTTTGGACTCCCCTACCCTAGGAAAAATACCTTGTCTATTTACTCTATTCTTGCCCTTCATGATTTTATAAACTTCTATAAGGTTACCTCTCAGCCTCTGACATTCCGGGGAAGACAGCTCCAGCTATTCAACCTCTCCCTTCAACCTCTTGCTCAAACCCTTTAACTCTGGCAACATCCTTGTAAGTCTTTTCTGAACTTTTTCAAGTTTCACAACATCCTTCCTGTAGCCATGCAGTATTCTGATAGTGGCCTAACCCCCAATATCTTGTACAGCTGCAACAGGACCTCCCAACTCCTATACCCAATGCACTGACCAATAAAGGCAAGCATACTAAATACCTTCTTCACTATCCTATCAACTCTACTTTCAAGGAACTATGAACCTGCACTCCAAGGTCTCTTTGTTCAGCAACAATCCCCAGGATCTTACCATTAAGTATATAAATCCTGTTCTGATTTGCTTTTCCAAAATGCAGCACTTCACGTTTTTCTAAATTAAATTCCATCTGCCACTCCTTCGTCCATTTGATCAAGATCCTGTTGTACTTTGAGGTAATCTTTGCTGTCTACTACATCTCCAATTATGGTGTCATCTACAAACTTACTAATCATACCTCATGTTCACCTCCAAATCATTTATATAAATGGCGAAAAGTAGTGGACCCAGCACCACTCCTCATGGCACACTCTAGACACAGGCCTCCAGTCTGAAAAGCAACCCACCAGCACTACCCTCTGGCTTCTACCTTCAAGCTAATTCTGTCTCCAAAAGGTCAGTTCTCCCTGTATTCCATGTGATCTAACCTTGATAACTAAACTACCATGTGGAACCATATCAAATGCCTTACTGCAGTCCATATAGATCACATCCACCACTCTGCACTCATCAATCGTCTTTGTTACTTCTTCAAAAAACTCAATCAAGTTAGTGAGATATATGATTTCCCATGCACAAAGCCAAATTAGCTATCCCTATTCAGTCCTTGCCTTCGCAAATACATGTAAATCTTCTCCCTCAGGATTCCCTCCAACAACGTTCCCACCACTGATGTCAGATTTTGCATCTTCTCTAGGTTCATCCACATACTAAATCAGAAAACGTTCTTCTATGCACTTAAATTCCTCTCCATCCAAACCCTTAACACTATGGCAGTCCCCATTTCTGTTTGGAAAGTTAAAAGTCAGGCACAGACAGACATTTCTGCAGCCAAATATAATCGACCATAACCACCCTATCATTCTTACATATAACTGGATCTCCTTACAAATTTGTTTCTCAACTTCTCGCTGACTATTTTGGGTGGGGGTGGGGGTGGGGGGGAGAACTATAGTACCCCGATAAGGTCATTGTCCCTTTCTTATATTCCAATTTTACCCAAATAACCTCCCTTAGATGTATTCCTAGGCATATCCTCCCTAAATATAGCCGTAATATTATCCCTAATCAGAATGCCACTCTCCCTCCTCTCTTGCGCCCCCCCCTTTCTATCCTTACTATAGCATCTATACCTTGGAACATTAAGCTGCCAGTCCAGTCCATCCCTAAGCCATGTCTCTGTAACTGTTACGATATCATAGTCCCATGTTCCCAACCATGACCTGAGTTCATCATCCTTACCTGTTAAGCCTCTTGTAATAAAATAACTACATTTCAATTTATCAGCTCTACACCTTGTTCTCTACTTTGTACCTACCTGCCCTGACTGTTTGCTCCTTTTCTCAACTGTACCAGTTTCATATTGAAATATTTTACCATCAACTTCCTGGATCCCACCCTCCCACCACCACCCCCCGCTCACCGCATCTCCTGTTGTATCCTCCTAAACAGCTTTAGCAAACCTCCCCGCAAGTATATTAGTCTCCTTCCACCTCAGGTGCAATCTGTCCTCATACCCAGAAGAGATTCCAAATATCCAACAATGCAAACCCTTCTTCCCTGTGGCAGCTCCTCAGCCAAGCATTCATCTGCTCCATCCTCCTATCCCTAGACTCACTAACTCATGGCACCAAGAATAATCCAGATATTACTACCCTTGAGGGCCTTTTTTTTTAAAATTCCTGCCTAAATTCCGATATTTTCTCCTCAGAATCTCATCCTTTTCTCTTCCTGTGTGGTTAGTTCCAAGGTGTACAATGACCTCCTTTGCAGAATATTCTGCACCTTCTCCGAGACATCTTTGATCCTAGCACCAGGGAGGCAACATGCCATTCTGATGTCTCACTGTTGGCTGCAGAAACATCTGTCTGTGCCTTTGACTAGAGAGTCCCCTTTCAATTACTTGGAATCTTGTGTACCCCTTGCTGCATTGGAGCTAGTCTCAGTACAAAAAAACCTGGCTGTCAGTGCTACATGCCCCTGACAGTCTATTATTCCCTACACTTTCCAAAACAGCCTACTTGCTTGAGATGGGGATAGCCACAGGAGACTCCTGCACAACCTACCTCCCTCTCCTATCTTGCCTGGAGATAACCCATCTACCTGACTGTATCTTCAATTTATCTCCCTTCCTTCAACAGTCATGCATCACACCCCCTAACTCCTGCAAATGCCCCATTTGCCTCTAACTGCCCCTCAATGGAAGTAAAGGTTTGTGGTTTTGATAATGGTGGCTAATCTGCATTGTCAGCTTCATGCCTGGTCAATATGTTGAAAATCTCCCCCAACATTTCTTTCCTGTTTCCTGTGCTGAGTGCTGTCCTTTATTCCAAATTATGGAGGTTCTTCAGTGACTACGAATTTGCAAGAGTCAACTCGGTTAAAAACAGCTTAGCTTGTGTGCTTGAAGGAGATTTGAGCGGATCAAAGCACTTCCATTGTGTTAAACTGATATTTTGCTGTTGACTCCTGCACATTATATAGAGATCTGATCAAAATGCTGAAATATAGGGATCCTTGTTAGTAATAATCCAGCCATAAATATTTTCTAGTATTCAATTTGTCAAATTAAGTTTTAGCTTCAGGTATGCAGCAGGTGACATCATCAGAGACTGATGTCATGGTATTACCTGTACACAAGAAGATGAAAACTGGCAATGCCTGTCACATCTGAGTGAGGTCACGGGGGGATCTGCTTATGTGTGCACTCTCAGCAGCCATCTTTAGCATTGGAAACACATGCTCTGTTCACATATTAAGGTTATACTATGATATATAAATTTGGCCAAGGATATAATGATGAATGCAATAATTCTGTTTCCATGTGGAATACCACCTGTATGTTGCAAAAAAAAAACGACACAATTGGACTGCAGGCAAAATTGAAGTGTCATAGAGGCATTAAGAAGCAAAAGGAGACAATTTGGCTTTATTCTAGTTCGCTGTAGGGCAGTCCATTAACTCTGTAAAATTAGTCCCATTCTCCTCCTCTAATCTGTTAAAATTATAAATTTATTGACATGTCCATCCAAATTCCTTTTGAAGTCACAAAAAGAAAGCATATAAGATTGACAGGTAAGAGAGAAGGAAAATGGCATGTTGGCATTAATTTCAAAAGGAATGGTGCATACAAATAGTGAGGACTTGCTTAAAATAAATAAAGCACAAGTTAGACCATACCCAGGAAATTGTAAAAAAAAAGCCTTTTTTCCTTATCTACAGGAAAACATATTGGATTGACGGCAGTCCACAGAAGATTCATTAGGTTGAGCCTGGGTAGGCAGGGATTTTCTTATAAGTGGTACAGTTTGTTGGGCCTGCACTTGTTGGAATTTAGAAGAATGAGAGATGAATTTATTGAAACAAAAGATTCTGAGAGGGTTTGACAGAGTAAATAGTTCTTTCCCCTTTTCAGAAAGTCTAGGACCAGAGGACATAATCTCAGAGGAAGGGACTGCCCAGATAGAACAGGGTTGAGGGGGAATTTGTTATGAGAGGGTGGTGAAATTGTAGAATTCTATAATGTAGTAGGCTGTGGTGGTTAGGTTTTTCAGTATATTTAAGTTTAAATAGACAGGTGATTAGACAGTAAGGAAGTCAAGGGTTATGGGAGAAAAGGCAGTAAAGTGGAGTTGAGGGTGATTAAATCTGCCATGCGATCTCATTGAATGACAGAGCAGATTCAATGGGCCAAATGGCCTAATACTACTGTCTTGTAGTCTTATGGTACCACTATCTGTCTTAACTTGAAGACATCATTCCAGTTCCCGCACAGAACAGCAGAGGTTATATATCTACTTCTTGTGTTGGAACTTCCTGTGAATCTATTCATTTACATAAATTCAGTTTCTCTATTTTCCCTGTCAAAGTGCATTATCTCACATTTTCCCCTCATTATGCTAAACTTTTGTCCACTCACCTAAGCTAAGCTGTCTATATCCCTTTGTAGATTCTGTCATCCTTAGCACTTGCCTATTTTTATGGCGGCTACAAACTTGGTATAAGTAAATTGACTGCTGTCATCCAACTCATTATATATTGTAAATAATTGTGGACCTAACACTGATCCCTACTGTACTCAAATACACTCTATAAATTCTTTTGTTGTGGCTACCAATTTGACTTTCCTAATCTACAAGATTAAATTAACCAGTGATGAATACATTTTTACATACCCTCATTATGTCCTGTTATTCTCTCTGTTCCACAGTATAGCTACTGTCTAGGGACCTTAGACAATTCTTACCAATGTTTCTTCCCCTTGTTATTTCTTATCTCCATCCTTATATTCTATAAATTCTGATCTAAGATCATTTCTTGATATTGTACTTAGTCAATCTCATACTACAATGCTATCGTGCCACTGTTTCCTTCCAGCTTTTATATTAGATTACTTACAGTGTGGAAACAGGCCCTTCGGCCCAACAAGTCCACACCGACCCGCCGAAGCATAACCCACCCATCCCCATACATTTACCCCTTTACCTAACACTATGGGTAATTTAGCATGGCCAATTCACCTGACGTGCACATCTTTGGACTGTGGGAAGAAACCGGAGCACCCGGAGGAAACCCACGCAGACACGGGGAGAATGTGCAAACTCCACATAGTCAGTCGCCTGAGGCGGGAATTGAACCCAGGTCTCTGGAGGCAGCAGTGCTAACCACTGTGCCACCGTGCCGCCATCCTTGCAAAACATCATATACCATTGAATATTTAGTTCCCAGTTTTAATCTCCTCGAAATCATGTCTCCATAATGGCTATAAGCATATCTGTTAACCTTATTTGTCCCATTGATTAATTTATTTTGTTCCAAATACCGTATGCATTAAAGAGTCATTTTACCATTTTGACCCTATTTGCTGCTATGGGTCTTTATGTACCAGATATCACAACTAATGCAATACTCCTCTACCATGCTGAAGTATGTTAATATGTTGCTTTAGTACAATAGTTATAAATTTGCCTCTAAGTATCCCCAGTCAGTTGTCTTAGCAAAGGTAACTTGTTTAATGATAGCTTCACAATAGCTAGACACTGTGATCTTGTCAACCTTAGTGATTTCAGGAACTATAATTTACTGTCAATTTGGTGAAATTTTTCAAGCAGTAAAACAATACAAAAGGAACTTAGATTGTTGGAAATACCAGGACAGTACAAACAGAGTTATGCACTTATGCCCTTTGCACTCCTGGATCACACTCTGCCCTTACATCACCTGATTCACTGCGATGCATCTGCAATAGCTACTCCATTCCTGTGACAATTCCCCTGAAATATTCCTTCATGGAATAAAATATTCTCCTATCTGAAATATAAGAAATATAATACTTTAAATTCTTAGATTTATCACAGTTGGTGTGACCAATTAATTCATAAATTTGTATTTTTCTATTGTGATATACTGGGGCAAATTAAGGTATTAATCAACTATGTTTAGATTAACTAAAGGGGTAGGGTAGGGCAATGGGTCTGGGTGGGTTACTCTTCAGAGAGTTAGTGTGGACTTGTTGGGCCAAATGGCCTGTTTCCATGTTGTAGGAAAATTAATCTAATCTAATTTGATGTTTTTACATTTGTGTTCTTCACATTTATATTATATACCAACATAATATTGCCATTCATTCTACTTATATAATGACACTTATATAATGAGGATTTAAAATCTGAATTATCTATGTCATAATTATACATTTTGCTTGTTTTTAATGACTAAACTCTTAGTGCTGAGGCTTTAAAATACTATCTTTAATTTTAATAACTGAAAATAATAACTGACAGTTCAAAATTTAATTTTTAATTGGCTTTCAGACAGTTTTACTTGTGTTTTTCATGATTACCTTTAAAGCATTACCAACAATTTTCAGTGGGAATTTTTATAGAATTGTGGAATCCCTGAAGTGTGGAAGCAAGCCATTTGGCCCATTGAATCCACACTGACCCTCAGAAGAGAATGCCATTGAGACCCATACCCCTAACCTATCTCTGCATTTTTCATGGCTGTTCCACCCAGCCTGTACATCCCTGGGAAATTTAGCATGACCAAGACACCTAACCTGCACATTTTTGGACTGTGGGAGGAAACTGGAGGACCCAGACATGCAGACTGGGAAGACAGTTGCCCATGGATAGAATTGAACCCAGGTTCCTGGAGCTGTGAGGCAGCAGTGCTAACCACTGAATCTCCGTGCCATGATGGTTACTCCCCATTGATATATTTTAATACAAAAACAGTGGAAAACCAAAGAAAGTTCCATTATTGCTCACTGATACTTCTGCACCACTTTACACTCAAGTACATATTGAGTTAATATTTAATACACAAAGTAAATCCAGACCTTAGTTGATCCAATATCAATTGCTGTTGGTGTTGTATTTTGTGTTGTCAGTTGGAAATGTTGACTGTGTTAAAAATGTTGTATATTTTCATATTTAATTAGATATTTGGAATTATTTTTCACTGTAACTCTGTGCTATATCTACTGTGGATCTGTTTACAATTTTTAAAAAGTATTCTTGCACTTGTTCTGCTGTGACTGCTGGGCAGTTAATTAGAATATTATATTTTACTCAGGGTATTCTAATAGCTTAATGAGTTTCTCCAGAGAGCAGCTGAGTCTTGTAAGCCAGGAAGATTGAAAGTTTGATCCCTTGCTCTATGTTAGCAGCTAATTTCAGTAATATGAGTTTGACAGTTGGTATCAATGTCTCTGGGTTTAGAAATAGAAAATATGTCAAAACTTCCATTTTAATTTTGCTTTAATGGTTTTGCTATATGTATGCACACTAGATGAATCAGCTGCACTGTCAATTGTTGTTGAGAATCTCATTCAGAATTTCACTACTTTTAGGGTGGTGATGCTGGTCGGGACAAAATTTAGATCTGCTCAATTTGTGAGGTTATTAAATAGCAAATTGTCAGTATTACCTCTCTGAATTTGACCATAACTTCAAGATTTAGTGCAAATGCAGATTAACTCTGAAATCCTGGATAGGTAGACTTGCAACATAGACTGCACAATAGATGCCTCCCCTTCACTTATAGCTGCACAAAACTGTCAATCAGTGAGGTCAGTCTATAAACCTTTTCTTTTCTCTACAGCTAATGAAATACAATGTCTACTCTTATATTTTCAAGGAATAATTGTACTTGTGTGATACACACTTCCTATTATAATTATACAATTCTGTTAAATAGGTGCTTAATCCATTTAGCTTTATTAGTGCTTCTAAAAATCAGCTAAATTCACCCATGAAAATAAGACAAATTACTGAAGTGAGTTTCCTTATATCAAACAATAAATTATAGTGCATATTCTATTTATTTTTTTAAACATATGTTCAATTATTTACTCGCTTTAGCACCACACATTTATTTGGGGAACTTTTATTTTCTACTCAAGGGATACAAGAATTGCAATTGAAGACAAATATTCATATCTAAATATTATTATACTTGCCTCAATATTTGAATGTAAGGAATATTGGGTTTTATATAGAAAAAGTCTCTGGTTAGTTACTTGTACCGATTTACCTCAAAAAGGTTGTGCTATCCAGTTGGCCGTGTTTAATTAAATGCCAGCTGACTTCACCATAGGGTAAACTTAACTTTGCACTAGTAACACTTAAAATATTATTTTGTTTTCTGCATTTATCACTTGAATTTAGTTTTCCATTTGACTATCTATTCCTTTGTCAATTCTCCTGATTCCTGAAGAAATTGAATTGTTACTAGGATACTGTTACAAAGATGCCAAGCATCTTGTGTCAGTGAACAAGTTATTCACATGAGCCTTAACAGTAAGCATTGGCAAGCTATTTGATGAGAATGAACACAGCCAGCCAACCCAAAGTTCACTTACACATAGCCGAAAACCTTCCTAGTCTGTATGATTCAGCTGCTCACTAGTCTGTTGAGCTAACTCATTTCAGGATGTTTGTAATTATTTTATGCTGTGTAACTATAAATCATTTTAAAATAACTGAAGAAAAATGAATGAATTGTCTGCTAAGTTCTACATTTACACTGATCTGAGGAGGTGCAACCAAACTTTCAATAATCCTAGTTACAACATCTAATTTAACAGAAATATAGTTGAGGAATATTTGTAATTTACTTATTTATGACGCTTTGGCTGGTTTGTCAGGGGTACTTTAACAATGTAAATTGATACAAAATTGTATTGTTATTTTGGGACTACTTGGGAGAAATGCACAGAATAAACTTAGACATGTTTGATTAATTGAACTGTGTATTAATGCCATGACGAATGCAGAACAGTAACTTTGCTGCTTCAATTTGATTCCACACAGTGGTAATTCCTTTGCAATATCAAATAGAATTTAAAAGTGACATGCCTGTTACATACTCTTATATCTTATCCATATTTGGATTAGGGTATGAAAACACTTGCTTTTTTAAAAATCTAGACATAATAGCTGATGTTTCCTGGAAATTCATAAACCACAGGCAGTCCCCAGATTGTGAACAGGTTCTGTCCTTGAGTCTGTCTGTAAGTCAATTTGCACCAAAGTCAGAACACAATGCAGGACAGAAAATAGCCATTTGTAAATACAAACAAATTTTTTAGTGAGATTTTTAAAATTATTATTAATACACCTGTTATGGAATTGTGTTTGTAAGTACGAGCATTCATAAGTGGGATGTTTACAAATCAGGGACCCCCTGCATTATCAGAGTTTCTGTGCTCCTTCCATAGTAGAGAGTGCACCATTGATGTCCAGACCCCCATCATCACCAGATTCCAGTAATCCCTTAATAATCATAGAAATAATAAAACTATTACACTGTAGATTAATTTGAAACTGCTATACCTCATTGAGTGAATTGTAGCTAGATAGTTTATAATCCACACTAACACTTTTTTAACTTTTTTAGCTCAAGTAGGCAATCCTGAGTGAATACACTAATTTCACTTTAGCTTTAAGTAAATATTACATTAACTTCAAAATAAAATTATTAGTTGATGCTCAAATGATTAAAGCACAATTCATTTGAGCTAAGTTCTGTTATGGCCAGGCCAGACTCCCTCAAAACATTTCAAGAAGGTAGCCCGACCCAAAGTTTGCTAGTTGTTTTAATTGGGTCTAAAGCTGATATTCCAGGAGTGATGCAGCTGACCCAAACACTTCGTTAAAAACAAAATAGAATTTATTTGCAAGATTACAGAATGAAACACAAACAAAAGAAAACAGAATACAGACTAAATTAACGTATTCATAAACCCAACAGACTATCCCAACTTAATGATGTTATTCCAAATTCCTGCAACAATCTCCATAAACACCCCTTAGCAAAAAAGGTAAAATCAAACACAAGCTCTGAGGAGAGAGGAGAGATGGCAGAGCGTTTCACATGGAATCTTCCACTTTCTTCTATATAACTACTTCTATATAACAGTCTCAAAACTGACTGCTTGCTAAAACCAAACCTAAACTGAGCTGGGAGAACTGGCCGCTCCCTCTTCTTTGTACAAGTGTGTTTTTTTAAACTTGAAAGCTTTTTGTCTGAAATAACATCTGTTAGCTATAATCAAATTGGCGCTAAAACCCATCCAAGCCACTTCTCTCACAACTCTGCATTTATGATCCCTCTGAAAAAGAAACCAAGGACAACATAACCTTGTTAAAGGAGTAGCATCATCACCGTTCCTATTTTGTTCTGGATTCATAGCCAATTCTGTCTAGTTAGGCAGTAACATTGAGTCGTCACAGAGAAATCTCAAATGTATGCAAGATATTTAAGAGGAAATCAAAAAAAAATTTCAAACAACTTCAAGTTCTAAACTCTTTCTATGTTATTATAGAGAAAAAAACTATAACTCTTGAAAATAAAAGATGCTCTGTGGTGCAAAGAAATAACAAATCTTTTTTATTTTTCTGCACATTTCATTGTGGACTAAAATGGGAAAAGGACTGTTTAAAAATCAAGGATTGTGGAAGTGATTGCTACAATTGTAAACACAAATTGCTGAAACTCATTGTAAGTGGTGATTACACTAGTGTTTTGTTCAACCAGTGGTGGGGTGGTAGGGGTGGTGTCTGGTTGCAGACAGGTTGGCACTAGAGGTGAGTACAAAGTACAATTTGGTCAGCAAGAAATAACTGATTATTGTTTGGTTTTAATCAGTAAAAATTATCTGTCTGCCAACAAACCATGTGACAGCTTCCTGGTTATTTGAACATCGTGTTGGTGTGAACAAGACTGCAGAAAGTCTCTGGGCCTCTGCAAGAGGAGGTGTTGTGTCCTGCAGTCGAAAGCACCTGAAGCCTAAAGAAAGCCAATTATTTTCTTCCACCAGTTGTTGTAAGCAGTTGCTATTAATCCAGACATCAGCTACTTTAACACTCGTGAATCAGTTGTTCTAAACCTCCCGCAAGAAAGGGAAATAATTGGTGAAAAGAGATCAAAGCTGAAAATGTGTTGCTGGAAAAGCGCAGCAGGTCAGGCAGCATCCAAGGAGCAGGAGAATTGACGTTTCGGGCATTAGCCCTTCTTCAGGAATGAGGAAAGTGTGTCCAGCAGGCTAAGATAAAAGGTAGGGAGGAGGGACTTGGGGGAGGGGTGTTGGGAATGAGATAGGTGGAGGGAGGTCAAGGTGAGGGTGATAGGCTGGAGTGGGGGTGGGGGCGGAGAGGTCAGGAAGAAGATTGCAGGTTAGGAAGGCGGTGCTGAGTTCGAGGGATTTGACTGAGACAAGGTGGGGGGAGGGGAAATGAGGAAACTGGAGAAATCTGAGTTCATCCCTTGTGGTTGGAGGGTTCCCCGGCATGTCCTTGGTGGAGTGGGAGGGGGAGTTGAAGTGTTGGGCTTACAGGGTGGTTGGGTTGGTTGGTCCGGGTGTCCCAGAGGTGTTCTCTGAAATGTTCTGCAAGTAGGTGGCCTGTCTCCCCAATATAGAGGAGGCCACATCGGATGCAGCGGATGCAATAGATGATGTGTGTGGAGGTGCAGGTGAATTTGTGGTGGATATGGAAGTGTCCCTTGCGGCCTTGGAGGGAGGTAAGGGCGGAGGTGTGGGCGCAAGTTTTGCATTTCTTGCGGTTGCAGGGGAAGGTGCCGGGAGTGGAGGTTGGGTTGGTGGGGGGTGTGGACCTGACGAGGGAGTCACCGAGGGAGTGGTCTTTTTGGAACGCTGATAAGCGAGGGGAGGGAAATATGTCCCTGGTGGTGGGGTCCTTTTGGAGGTGGCGGAAATGACGGCCGATGATACGTTGGACATGGAGGTTGGTGGGGTGGTAGGTGAGGGCCAGTGGGGTTCTGTCCTGGTGGTGGTTGGAGGGGCAGGGGCTCAAGGGCGGAGGAGCGGGAAGTGGAAGAGATGCAGTGGAGGGCATCGTCGACTACGTCTGGGGGGAAATTGCGGTCCTTGAAGAAGGAGTACCACGCAGATGGCCTTTTTTTTTCCTCTGTATTTTTCCTTGTGGGCTGAAGTGGAAAAAGACCACTTTTAAAAACCAGAATATATTGCAGGATTGCTGTACACTTTTAAACTCATTGTAAGTATTATTTACACAGCTGTTTGTTCAATGACAATTGGAAGCCTAATTTGCAGACAAGCTTGCGACAAAGGATCTGTATGCATGGAGCTTTAGCTAGCAACATATATTTAATAGGTCCATAGGTGAGTGCCCAGTTACAAATAACAAAAGCCATCAGCCTGCTAACAGCTACATGATTGGCTCCTGAGTAGATGGACAATTTGTGGATGTGAACCATACTGCTGGAAGCATGTGGGCCTACAGAAAGAGGGGTGGTGCATTCTCTGCAATAGAAAATGAGTGTTAAGTGTGTAAAAGAAAGTTTTCTAATTCACAATGTGGATGTACCTGCTAGAGAAGGTCCAAAACTTGACCTACTCTTGGGAAATAAGGCAGGGCAGGTGACTGAGGTGTCAGTGGGGAAGCATTTTGGGGCCAACGACCATAATTCCATTAAATATAAAATAGTGATGGAAAAGGATAGACCAGATCCAAAAGTTGAAGTTCTAAATTGGAGAAAGGCCAATTTTGACCTTATTAGGCAAGAACTTTTGAAAGTTGATTGGGAGCAGATGTTAGCAGGTAAAGGGATGGCTGGAAATTGGGAAGTCTTCAGAAATGAGATAGCAAGAGTCTGGACAAGTATATTCCTGCTAGGGTGAAAGGAAAGGCTGGTAGGTATAGGGAATGCTGGATGACTAAAGAAATCGAGGATTTGGTTCAGAAAAAGAAGGAAGCATATGTCAGGTATAGACAGGATAGATCGAGTGAATCCTTAGAGGAGTATAAAGGCAGTCGGAGTATACTTAAGAGGGAAATCAGGAAGGCAAAAAGGGGACATGAGATAGCTTTGGCAAATAGAATTAAGAAGAATCCAAAGGGCTTTTACAAATACATTAAGGACAAAAGGATAACTAGGGTGAGAATAGGGCCCCTCAAAGATCAGCAAGGCGGCCTTTGTATGGAGCCGCAGAAAACGGGAGAGATACTAAACGAGTATTTTGCATCAGTATTTACTGTGGAAAAGGATATGGAAGATATAGAATGTAGGAAATAGATGGTGACATTTTGCAAAATGTCCATATTACAGAGGAGGAAGTGCTGGATGTCTTGAAACGGTTAAAAGTGGATAAATCCCCAGGACCTGATCATGTGTACCCTAGGACTCAATGGGAAGCTAGAGAAGTGTTTGCTGGGCCTTTTGCTGAAATACTTGTATCACTGATAGTCACAGGCGAGGTGCCAGAAGACTAGAGATTGGCTAACGTGGTGCAACTGCTTAAGAAGGTGGTAATTCCAGCCAGGGAACTATAGACCAGTGAGCCTGACGTCGTTGGTGGGCAAGATGTTGGAGGGAATCCTGAGGGACAGGATGTACATGTATTTGGAAAGGCAAGGACTGATTAGGGATAGTCAACATGGCTTTGTGTGTGGGAAATCATGTCTCACAAACTTGATTGGGTTTTTTGAAGAAGTATCAGAGGATTGATGAGGGCAGAGCAGTAGATGTGATCTATATGGACTTCAGTAAGGTGTTCAACAAGGTTCCCCATGGGACACTGGTTAGCAAGGTTAGATCTCATGGAATACAGGGAGAACTAACAATTTGGATACAGAACTGGCTCAAAGTTAGAAGACAGAGAGCGGTGGTGGAGGGTTGTTTTTCAGACTGAAGGCCTGTCACCAGTGGAGTGCCACAAGGATCGGTGCTGGGTCCTCTTTTTGTCATTTACGTAAATGATTTGGATGTGAGCATAAGAGGTACAGTTAGTAAGTTTGCAAATTACACCAAAATTGGAGGGGTAGTGGACAGCAAAGACGGTTACCTCACATTGCAACAAGATCTTGACCAGATGGGCCAATGGCTGAGAAGTGGCAGATGGAGTTTAATTTAGATAAATGCAAGGTGCTGCATTTTGGGAAAGCAAATCTTAGCAGGACTTATACACTTAATGGTAAGGTCCTAGGGAGTGTTGCTGAACAAAGAGACCTTGGAGTGCAGATGCATAGCTCCTTGAAAGTGGATTCGCAGGTAGATAGGATAGTGAAGGTGGTGTTTGGTATGCTTTCCTTTATTGGTCAGAGTATTGAGTACAGGGGTTGGGAGGTTATGTTACAGCTGTACAGGACATTGGTTGGGCCACTGTTGGAGTATTGCGTGCAATTCTGGTCTCCTTCCTATCGGAAAGATGTTGTGAAACTTGGAAGGGCTCAGAAAAGATTTACAAGGATGTTGCCAGGGTTGGAGGATTTGAGCTATAAAGAGAGGCTGAACAGGCTGGGGCTATTTCCCTGGAGCATTGGAGGTTGAGGGGTGACCTTATAGAGATTTACAAAAGCATGAGGGGCAAGGATAGGATAAATAGACAAAGTCTTTTCCCTGGGACCGGGGAGTCCAGGACTAGATGGCATAGGTTTAGGGTCAGAGGGGAAAGATATAAAAGAGACCTAAGGGGCAACATTTTCATGCAGAGGGTGGTACATGTATGGAATGAGCTGCCAGAGGAAGTGGTGGATGCTGGTACAATTGCAACATTGAAGAGGCATTTGGATGGGTATATGAATAGGAAGGGTTTGGAGGGATATGGGCCGGCTGCTGGCAGTTGGGACTAGATTGGGTTGGGATATCTGGTCGGCATGGACGGGTTGGACCGAAGGGTTTGTTTCCATGCTGTACATCTCTATGACTCTATCCTTGAAGAAATTATTTTGTCCTACCTGTTGCTGTAAGTTAATGGTTTTAACCAATAGATCAAAAACTAAAGTTTGTGAACCAGTCACTGTGTCACCTGCAACGAACTGAAAAGCACTGAAGACAGACTAAAAAACACTAAGTTCCGGCAAACAAAAGGATCATCTCAGTGAACTATGTAGATAGAGACCATTGAACTACCTTGCAAGCTTTTTTAATCCCTCCACCCATAACATCAATATTTTTGAGTCTGTGTGTGTACGCCATGTTTTATAAGGGGTTATAGTTTCACCTAGTTCAATTAGATATCAACAGTTCATAGTTATTTACCCACAGCTAAAATTTATTTATTTGTAATAAATAGTAAATCTTGCAAATTTCAGAAACACCAGTCTGCGATTTCTGGTCACCTGGATCTAAACAAACAAGGGTACATTGGGGATCTTTCGTATACTTTGATAAAATCTTAAGTGGAAGTCTCCGCATATAGAGATGTTTAATTTCTTTCATGCTGCCCCTGCGAGGTGTGACAGCAGAGTGAAACAGGGGTAACATTTCAGCGCATGGGATAATGTTTCACCTTTCCTACCAAAGTATATGTTTTCAGAGTGTTCTAGATTTCTGCTATTGGTTTAGGAGTTTACATTGAAACTTTGCACTTTCGATAAGTTTTGTTGGATCAAATTTCCTGCGTTCTTCTTCAGCAACGGTTTAAAATCTACACTTTCTGTTGAGTTAAGTGGTGCACTGTTTATGGTATTATACTGTTGGAAATTTCAGAAATGTTTAACATTTTATAAAATTGTTATCTTGCCCACCTTTATTTTGCACAAAACATTACTGTGCTTAGAACATAACCACTCAGTTCTGATGATATCTCCACAAACTTATTTCTCTAGCTTTAACACTTTTGTTGGCACTGGCAGGGGGACCAGTGATGTTACAATGTGGAGGTTGAACCTTCTGTTAATTAAAAACAACCACCCAGAAAAACTCACCTTGCCTCGTAATCTATTAATATGTGAGTGACAGAGAACTTCTAATTTCTACCATTTTAAAAAAGCTTATTTTCCTAACTCTAATAGTGAACACTGAACAATATCTAATAACAAATCCAAGACCCCCCTCATTCTTAACTACTTACTATCTGACCCACAACTCTACACAATCTCTGACTTCTCCACTGTCTTCAATCTTCCAGCTGATGATCTCCCTGGGTGGTTGTCTTTCTTTTTACTGCAAGTGTGTTTTACATGAAAAGGTACTTTTGATAGAGAGTGTTTTCTAATTTCTTGGAGAGCATGATTTTAGATGGGCAGTTAGCTCAACGGCAGTTGCTCCCTCTGACCAATTTTCAAAAAGCCCATTTTTTTTATATCCCCCCAACATCATACCATCTCATTGGTCTGATGTTGTCAAAAGAATAAATTCAAACTCAATTGGGTGTTAGTATCCTGGACATAATCTAATCTAATTCGTTAAATTCAAACTGTTGGCAAAACAACAACCAAAACTCAGGTATCCGTTTAACAGCCATTTGCGACATGTATCTGTTTTGGAACTGCTCAAATCCCAGCCTTTCCACTAGGGCAGCTGAGTTAACATAAAGTTAATTTCAAAATTCAGAAAATACTTTCTATTTTAAAGTGAAGATAGATGCTTTTGACTTTGTAACAGTGGCAGTGTTCATTTTTCACGTTATTTTCTCTTTAATTTGTACATCGCAAATTTTCTGCTAGTTACTTCAAAATCAACCAAATCAGCACAAAAGATTGCAGAATTTAAACCAGTTTGTGATCTTTTGCACTCCGCTAAACAAACATTACACTGGAAACTGGTCCTGTTTCCAGACTGAATTAATCATCATGGCAAGTTACTGCTAATTGCACCCATTTTCAGGTCTTCATGAAGTCCCATTTGCGATTTGAAGCTGCTTTATCATTTGTACTTCAACAAAGATAAGTGTTTCAAAAGATAAGTTCCCTCTCCGCATCCATTTTATTTCTTAAATATGCAGATTTTGCCCCACTAACTATTCAGGTCATCACTCTAAAATTGGGAAAAACATGTTTAGAAGTGCGTATTTACATGATACAAAAACAGGCATTGCTAATAAAACTCAACAGGTCTGGCAGCATCTGTGGGAAGAAAACAAAGTTAATGTTTTGAGTGCGACGACTTCTTCAGAACAGAAAGCAACTAGGAAAAACATTATTTATGGGTTTAGAGGGGAGAGCAGATAGGTGGACATGGAGTCCATAGAGAGAGATGAAAGGGGTAGGTAAATGAGGCTTTGTTCCCACAGATGCTGCCAGACCTACTGAGTTTCACCAGCTATTTTTGTTTTCAGATCTCCAGCATCTACAGTTCTTTATCAAATTATGCTTGCCTAAACAATTATATTACAGAAGTGCCAATTAAGTAAAAATAATTTAAAGGGTGCAGGCCAGAAAAGAGATCAAGGTTCTTAATCTTTCGCAATCTAAATTCTTCAATTGTGAAGTGGATTTTTTTAAATTGAAGTTTAAGATTTTGGAATGATTGGTCAATTCTTATACATCCTGGACATGGGCAGGACTGATTAAGCTTTTGGAAACTGCACATAGTTTATTATGGACTGTTGTCAAATTTGAACACCAATAAAAACATAATTAATAAGTACTTTTAATGTACATAAATATTATTTTTGTTTTCTTGTCAAACTAAGGCAAATTTTAAGTTTTTAATATATGAAAAGGTACTTGAAATGTTCCCAGTGGTCAGGTTAAGGAGTGTTTTCAGCAAATAAAATCAGGTTGTAACACTGGTATTATCCTGCCTCTGTCAGCTTTTCCAGGGATAGGTTAGGAATATAATGGAGAAACCCTATGGCTGAGGCACAATGCAATTTGAAATACTTAAGACAATTAGAAATAATTCTACATATGAATCTCCCCTGCCTATATTGCAGGAGATCCATTTTGAGACTACAACTCAGTGTGTTTGAGAAGATCAGCAGAGGAAAAAGTGTATCCTCACTGAACCTAAGAAGTCTTCAATCAATCACATTGGGAAAAACTCTAACCATTACCAATTGGAAGGCTGTGGGTCAAAGCAGTCCTTTGTCAGTATATTATTGATTCCTTGATATAAAACAGTCAACTCCTGGAAGGGTGCTTCACCCAAATTCAACAGTACTTCCCAGCTGCTTAACTTCATAGTGGCACGGGAGCAGCTTATGTGTCTTTACTATCCATGTCTGTTGAGGATCAAACACATGTGCTCACCACAACTGACTACATCAAGTGCAGCACCAGCTGCTTTCTCAACTACATTTCCTCTAAAAGGCAGAGGGGATGTTCCCTTGAGACCCAGCTGGAAGAAGGTACTTCCTAAAACACACCTTTCACAGGCAGGTGATCAGTTCTCTTAGCATCTCCGAGCCTCACTTTATCTGGAGGACCTCACAGCTGGCCCTTGATGACATCTGCATTCTCATGTGCAAGACCCCTTCTCCAGTCAAACCAAGGAGACTGCATTGCCAATGGCTGTCAAGTTGGTTATCGCTGATGGCCAACCTCCTGGCACCTTTCCTCCTCTCTGTTGCTCTGCTTATCCATGTTTTCTTCTGAAAAGATAGGAGCATTTTTAAAAAATATACATATATATCCTTTGTAGATGTGGGCATCACTGGCTAGGCTAGCATTTAATGTCCATCCATTATTGGCCTCAAGCAAATGACAGCATCTGTTTCTTCAGACAGTAAAGTCCTGGGGTGTAGGTAGACCCACAATGTGGTTAAGAAGGGTGTTCAGCTAGTTGAAAGTGAGGACTGCAGATGTTGGAGATCAGAGTTAAGATTAGAGTGGCGCTGGAAAAGCACAGCAAGTCAAGCAGTATCTAAGGAGCAAGAAAATCGACGTTTTGGGTAAAAGCCCTTTATCAATACTGATGAATGGCTTTTGCTCGAAATGTTGATTTTCCCGCTCCTCAGATGCTGCCTGACTTGCTGTGCTTTTCCAGCACCACTCTAATCTTGTTCCAGGGTTATGTCCAGTGGCAATGAAGGAACAATGTTTTGGTTCCAAGGGGTGGGTGGGGTATTTCCATATGTCTGCTTTCCTAGTCCTTCAAGATAATCACAAGTTTGGAAAATACTGTCTGAACAGTTTTGGTTAATTTCTGCAGCACATGTATGTGATCTATATTGTGGGTGGAAGGAGTTAATGTTGAAGGTGTTATGTAGGGTGATAATCAAGTGGGCTACTTTGTCTTAGGTGGTGTCAAGCTTCTTGGCAAGTGGAGAATATTCCATAACAAGTTCATTGTGTTTCATAGATTGTGGACATGCCTTGAAGAATCAGAAGGTGAGTTCTCACCAGAGAACTTCTGACCTGATCTTTTAGTTACAAAATTTATGTGGCTGCTTCAGTTCAGTTTTTGGTCAATTGTTATCTCCATGATGTTGATGGTGGCAGATTTATTGATAGTAATGCCATTGAGTGTCAAGTGAAGATGGTTGGATCCTTGCCTGTTGGAGATGGTCATTGTATGTATCTTGGAATGCCAACATTATGTGCTATTTATGAACCAAGACCTGAATGTCTTGCTGCATATGGACACAACTGCTTCAGTATCTGAGGAGTCATGAATGATGCTGAACATTCTACAATTCTCAGCAAACAATCCCTCTTCTAACCGTATGATGTAGGACAAGATCATTGATGAAACAGCTGAAGGTGGTTGTGCTTAGGACATTACCCCAAAGAACTCTTGAAGTGATATTCCTGTGGCTGAGACAATTGAACTCCAACAACCATAACAATTTCCTTTGTGCAAGTGTGGTTCCAACCAGTGAAGGGATTTCCACTTGACCACTACTGATACCAATCAATGCCTTGATGCCATTGTTGATCAAATGGTGTCTTTCTGTCAAGGGCAGTCACAATCACATATTCTTTTCACAGAATTTTTACGGTATAGAAGGGCATTCAACCCATTATATGTGCACCACCTCTGAACATTTTGTGTCATCCTCCTGCCTCCTTCCAATAGCCATACACAATGTTTATTTAATCACCAAATGCCCTTTTGAAAACCTCAGTTGAACTCTACGCACTTTCAGGCACTGCATTCCAGACCCCAACTACTCACTGAGGGGAAAAAGGGTTTTCTCTATTCACATTTGCTTCTTTTGCAAAGTACTTTCAATCTATGGCCTTGGTTCTTGATCCTCTTACGAGAAGCAATGATTTCTCCTTATCTAGACTGCCCAGAGCCCTTATGATTTAAAAAATATCTATTAGATCTACTCATGATCTTCTCCTCTCCAAGGAAAATAATCTCAACTTCTCCAGTCTATCCACAAAACTGCAGTTTCTCATGCCTGGAACCATTCTCATAGGCCTCTTCTGCACTGTCCAATGTGTCCACATCCTTGCTAAAGTGTGATTTCCCAGAATTGTACTCAATATTCCAGATGAGGTCCTACATAAGTTCACGATAACCTTCTTGCTCTATGCCTCTGTTAATGAAGCCTGGAATATTGTAAGCTTTATTAACCGTTCTCTCCATCTGTCCTGCCCCTTTTAATGACTTACATATAAATACACCCAGGCCTCTCTGATCCTGAACACCATTTAGAATAGTATCCTTTATTTTATACTGTTTCTCCATGATCATTGTACAAAAATGTGTGATGAAAGTGTCTTATTATTTTGTGTGTTTAAGAAGAAACTGGATGCAAATGAAAAATAAAAGGTTTTAAATCGGTGTTTGAAAGGGAGGCTGCAAATTTTGAAAGCAAGTAATCTGATACCCATGCCAAGCATCATGTTTAAGAAAGTAATTGAAGTTTGAGTTTCTCACAATTCTGAGCAAAGGGGATGTACAAATGCAACTCTTGTTGGCAACACAAAGTTGATTGGTCTATGGACTGGTGACCAGTTCTTGATGACAGAGAACACTTGCCTGCCACTAACTGTTCGACTGGTAACTAAACAATTTGGAACTTGAAACAAGTCACAGTCAGAAAGAGAAAGGTGTTCCGTTCTTTCCCAGCTTATTGGTAGTCTCTCTCTGTTCTCTGTAGTTAAAACTTACTGAAAATCTGAAGAAAACCAGTTTATCTTTCCTGTACCAGTTGTTGTAAACTAAGATTTTTAACTGATAAGTCAGAGACTTTTTATAAGCAGACTAGCCACCTTGCGTCTCTTACAAATAGTGGTAAAAGAGACCAGAGAATGATGACTGGCCAGAAGAGTAATAAGGATCATCTTAGCAAGAGAACCTGAGAACAAAGACAATCAAGCTGTCTTTTCAGTTGTTCCCCAATAGTCTTTTTGTCCAATAACCTATTTTCCCTGTCCTTTTGTCTCTGTGTGTGTAATTGGAAGTTTATAAGGAGATTAGAGTTTCATTTAATAGTGTTCTATGCTAATGAGTTATAACTGTTTACTTATAGCTGGAATCTAATTATTTGTAACAAATACCAATTCTTGACAATTACAGAAACTGGGTCTGTGCTTTCTATAAACCCAAGTCTTAATGTTAGGTAAACTGGAGATCTTTGCATACTTGATAAAATGTTTTAACTTTTGTGACAACTCTGTAAGTAATGGGGCTTCATATCCAGAGTGCTACACCAGTGAGTCATAACAAAGTTTGGGGCCTCATTGGGAAACAAAGGCAACAAGGATTTGGATCTGTTACTGGTAAATACTACAGGTGAAAGAACACATCGGGTTCTGTCCTGCACTCAAAGCTTGGTACTGCAATTGACAACAGACATTTTGCGGGTGACAGAGATATTGCTGAAAAAATTCAAGGAAATTTCAAAACCAAAGATGATTGTCTTGGTGGATAAACTGGAGACAGTATTGCCTGACAGCTAAAAAGGCCAGAAGTGAAGATCATTGAGGTGTTAGTATGGCATTTGAGTTTGAAGGAAATACAGAAGAGGCTGAGTACTTCAGGTAGTGAAACAGCAATACCAGGTGATGTTCAGTTACAATTACAGCAGCAGATATATAAGAGAGAACGAACAAAACGTTTAAATTTGCCTAGACCCAACCAAAATTTGAGGAAAAGGATGTGGAGTGTTTTTCATGTATTTTGAGAAAATAACCAGGCAAATGAAGTAGACAGAAGAGGACTGGACTTTGCTAATGCAGAGTAAGTTGATAAGTAAAGCACTGGAAAATTATATTTTATTGTCAGATGAAGTTTCTCAGGATTATGATGCAGTGAAAAACTATACTAGCTGTTAAAGAGTTAGCACCTGAGGAATATAGGCAAAGGTTATTGGGTGGCACAGTGGCTCAGTGGTTAGCACTGCTGCCGCACAGAACCAGGGTCCCAGGTTTGATTCCAGCCTTGGGTGACTGTGTGGAGTTTGCACATTCTCCCTGTGTCTGCGTGGGTTTCCTCCCACAGTCCAAAGATGTGCAGGTCAGGTGAATTGGCCAGGCTAAATTGCCCGTAGTGTTACTCTTCAGAGGGTCGGTGTGGACTGGTTGGGCCGCAGGGCCTGTTTCCACACTGTAGGGAATCTAATCTAATTTAGGGAAGGAGTGTATTGAGTTTGAGGAGATTATGCCAAGTAATATTGACAGGGAGAGAAGAACATTAGAAAATGAAAACACACAAGAAGCCCTTAGAGATTATTTGACACAAATTTAAAAACTCACAAATGTCCAAAATAAGAACTTATATTGAGGATTGAAGGATTGCAGCTGCTAGACAGGCAACAATTATGGCTGGCAATTATGAGTTGATCCATAAACTAAATTATTTTGTCATCATCCTCGTAAATCTGACAGGGATGGAAAATGGGAGCATGAAAGGAAGACTAATAGCCAAGGTAAAGAGAAGAGTCAGGAATGCCCGATGGTCTTCTCCTCAGGTCAGGAAGGAAAGTACTAACAGTGGAGGTGAATTTCAAAAGCCAAGTGTTTCCATTGTAACAAGGAAGAACACATTAATTCAAAATGCTGGAAATTGAAAAGGAAAAACAGGGGGTTTACTGGAATGCAAATCCTAAAATGAATATCAGATGTAAAATGCCTTGATCAGTTTGTAGCTTTAACTACAACTAAGAGATTGGAGGTAGGCATTGCTGTGAGTGTAAAAGTAGTACAAAGTGGAAGTGAATGAGATGAAGGGTTTTTAATCAACATTATCCCCCTTTTCTTCAAAATTAGCCTCGAAGCCCATAAATATTCTAAGAGAAACAGAGGTAATTCAAGCAGATGTGATTGAAGAATAAGGACAATTCAAAGAATGTATTTAGTATGTCTTCATTAATCAATGCTCAGGAAGCCCATCTGGAATTAAGTAGTACAGACAACTCTCACTGAAGCTGAGGCTAAATGAGTTCCAGAGTGATATTAAACCTCAATACTGATAAAGAAGTGGAGACGTTCTCATTGACCTGCAGAAGAAGAATAGATTGTTGTTCATCCAATAGTGGTACCACTTAGATACCATAAAATGATGTTGCGAATAGCACAAGAAGTTTAAATGGCAGGGCACGCACGAATACAGAAAATGCAGACATTGACAAACAAGTATTTTATATGGTCATGACTTGATAAAGACATAGGGCAGTTCTGTAAAACAGGTCATGCAGTTCAGGTGGTAGGAAAACCTCAACCTGTAATTAGACTAGCACCTATACCAATTTGTGAAGAACCACTTAATCAAGTGTTAGTGGGTTGTGTCAAGACACCTTACATCCTCACAATCATGGATATGACAAAGGAATAACTGATGGAAACCAAGTCGAGGACAATTATAGTTAGTGTAGTAGTGGAAAAGTTAAGGCAGTTCTTTAAGAATTTTGGACTATCAACTGAGGTACAATCTGAGTGGGGTTCTAACTTGACATCTAAAGTCTTCCAGGAAATCAGTAGTTTGAGTGCATAACAATTAAAGTTGACTGCATATCATCCACAAACACCATGAGTTTTGGAGAAACAAAAGCAGACTCTCAAAACTACATTTGAGGCATAGAAATTGCTGAAGAAGCTCACCAGTTTTGACAAGATCTGTGGAGAGAAACAGAATTAATGTTTGAGTCCAGTGTGACTCTTCCACATTAGCTATGTTTATTTCAGATTTCCAACATCTGCAGTATTTCGTTTTTACAAGATTAAGGCATATTATGATGACAACTCATAACATTGGTCGAAAGGATTAGATTTCTTACCATTTTCCACAAGAGATTCCCCAAATGAATCGACTAGATTTAGGCTATTTGATTTGGTTTATGATACTGAGATTAGAGATCCATAAAAATTGATTAGGGAGAAGTTCTTGAATGAGAAGGATGCATCCTCAATGTTGGGTAACATGTTCATGTTTTGACAAAAACTCTCAATTATGTACAGTAGCATAGGAACATCTAAAAGTTTCACAGGTAGAAATGAAACAATGAGCAGATAAACATTCAGCAACCAGAATGTTTCAAGTGGGTGATGAAGTATTGGCATTGTTGCTGTTATAAGTGAACCTCTGAAAGTGAAATTAAGTTGTGGGGAAAATCACCAGCCTCGGGGTCAGAGTCAGGGTTCAACGACAGAGTTTATTGTACAAGGAAATACTGGTGATCTGGGGAGAGAAAGACACCAACAACACAGTGGTCAGCTGTGAGTTGTCTCTCAACCTGGAGCACATGTCAAGATACTTATATTACAAAATGTATAAAATAGGTCAATGATGACGTTACTGTCTTTGTCACATAGTTTATTGTAAACATTGCAGAATCATTGAATGCAGTCATTATTAATTGTTAATCATTGTCAGTTTCAGCACAGGCATTGTCAATTGCAGCATCTGCGCGGAAGTCCATTGCTGTAGTAAGTCGCTCTTCCTGAGAAGGATGATTATGCAGCCCTGGCTATTAGCACTTTGTATTGAGTCCGTATCAAACAGCATTTCTATCAACGATGTTGGCTGGACCCAGACACTTCGACGGCAGTATACATTACGCATGTGTATTCTCTCCCTCACCCGCCTTAAACTAATCAACTAAGTTGTGAGTGCATTGTGTTGGCATTCTGGTGACCCAGGCAGTATCTGTGTTTGCTCTGCTGTCTTTCTCCATCTTGTGTGTCAAGTGGTTAACTTATGGCTCAGCAGCCATCTTGTGTGTCCATGTACCTTGTGTCACCCTGCCCTGTGCCATCTCCCACTTAAAAGTGGTCCATATAAAGTAGCTGGAAGGTCTAGTAAAGTGACTTTTCTGACAAATATTGCTGATCAAAGGAAGAAGAAATAAGTTGGTCACATAAATATGTTGAAATATTTATTATAGGGAAAGAATAAGGAGCAAGTGTGTCAGATGACAGTGATAAAAAAATGACAGAAATAAGAGTGAGGTAGATGAGGTAGGCAGTTTTCAAAGTGAAGTTCCTACATTTCAACTAGCTAACACAGAAATATCGTGATGGTTAGATACTGTGTTTTCAACTTTATTGAAAGCTCAATTAAAGGATCTTAAGACTTCTGTTAAAGTTGAGTAATCTATAGGTAACCTGGATGTACATTAGCTAGATTTTATGTGATGGAAGATCCACATGATTATGAACTCAGATATGAATTTTTTTTTACTACTTAACTGTTTTGGTTTGTAAAACAAGTTTTAAAATGTGAAATTTAATCTGTTGCCAACAAGTTACACTTTGCAGATGAAAATCTGTGCCTTACTACTTCAATATTAGAAAAGATGAGTTATCAATTATGGTATCATTACTCTTGGAAGGCAATAATATATCCTTAGATATTCTTCTCCCAAATGATTCAAGGGATACTTTGAGAAGTTATGAAAATATATAATTATATTTCTCAATATTCTCAAGATGAATGTGAGATTTTCATCTCTACACTGATATCATCATGGACAGATTATCTGCAGCAGGCAGTTCGGGAAGGATGAAGTCAAGCGTGTATTTCCCTCGTGTTCATTCCCTCATTGCCTATTATAGGCCTTTAGGACTCCATCAGTTTGATTTTTGGTGTTGCTACCAGGCTACCGTTCGCTGATGGATACCCTCAGCACTTCAAGCAATGCTCAAAATGGAGGAATACTGATTCAGCAGGTGAGGGCTTCCTTGCCTACGTTTAATGTGATGACTTTATGGCATGTGGAGGACTCCTAGGGCAACTTCCACATGACCGTACTCTGCTGCCACCTCTGCTGTGTCTATCTTGCCAGTGGGACAGGACATGGTAAGGGTGACTAGGTCATTGTCATACTTATGGAGTCATACCTTATAGACAATGTTAGGCTGTTACTTGACTAGTGTATATGACTGCTCTCCAAATCTTGGCGTTAGCTCCCAGACATCAACAAGTAATTTGCAGAGTCAGCAGGACAGTATTGCCTTTGTTGTTTCCAGTGCCGAGGTCGATGCTGTTCATTGTCTGGTTTCATTCCTTGTTTGAGATTTTCTAGTGGTTGATACATCTGAGTGGTTTGTTAGCTATTATTGTGGTCTTGCAGGCACATGTAGGCCAGGCCAGGTGAAGAAGGAAGATTTCAATTGGTGAACCAAATGCGTGTTCCCAAGAATCCACAATGGTTGCAAAGTCATCACTCGACTTTTAATTTCAGATTTCAAATCTGCCATGATGAGATTTGAACCTGAGTTCTTAGAACACTTCCTGGCTCTCTGGATTCCTAGTCCAGCAATAATACTATTACACCATCGCCTACCCTAGCAGCTCAATAAAGTTAGTGCAGAAAAGATTGCTTTTCTCAGCTTGTAATACAGAAGTCTATTCATGACTGGAATATTGATGGGACATTGTCTATTGTGTGCCAATTAAATCCGGATTCAACCTGGATGAGTAGACAATGGAATGCATCGATACTGTTGTCATAGGATTGACACTAGCTGAAGAAAGCCAAAATCACAAATCATAAGGACACCCCAATCAGGTCATTTGAGATACAAAGACTGGACATTTCCCACCCAGCACAGAAAAGGACCTTGCATCAAAAGCCACTTTAAGCATACAATTGAGACATATTCATTTTAGCTGCAGTATTACATCTGTTCACTACAGGAGCTTGAACACCTCCATTTGGAAAGCGAGATGCTTGCTGTTATTTGGGAATACATAATCAGGAACACCTGACCTTCATTTTCCTTTGGTGCAATTGAAAATCCTACAGGTCTACAACATGTCTTGACCAGTAATAAGAAATGACTTCTTTTTACACTTTTGATAAACAAATATATGCCACATCTTTAAAACTATTTTTCTACATATGTAATTGATATGACTGAAGTGTAGATGTTTGTTATATTTAGATTGCTGGTCTTTTGAAAAATAAATATTTCTCCTTTGTTTTCATTTAAACCTCCAAGAAAGCTTATTTGTGAATATTCTTACGAGTCAAAGTACTCCAGGGGTTAGACCACACCTTCCCAAAGACATTTTTTTGCAGTCAGCCAAGAGGTGAGGAAAAGGAGAAATTAACCCAATCTCTTCCCCGTCCCTAATATTTTGTTATTCATTAAATGCTGATTATACTTCAGAATATAATGTATCTACAAAAGCAAGTTGTCACGTAAATTTTGTTTCAATACAACTATTTCTAAACAAATTGTAAACATTTAAATGAATGTGATTATACAAAATATGCAAGTACATAATGTTACACATACTCATTTTGCTGACAAGAATGACTTAAAACGAAAAACTTGCCAAAACTGATATTCCTGATTTTTACCCTAATTCAATATATGCACTAATCTCAGACAAGAGAGCATGCAGGTGATCCATTTGCTGTCCTTTTCTGATTTCATGTGCATTGCTATATCATAAAAATGCATATCAGACAACACAGATCCACTTTCCATGTTAAATATTAACAGAGACACAAACGCAGTAACGTAAACTGACCCTTTTACAAATAACGTTTTCATTTCTGGGAATAGGTTGGCCACTGACATCCAATGTAAACCTACAGACTCCTACAATTCCCTGGAATATATATCCTCACACCCTGCTTTCTGGATTCCACTCCATTCCCTCAGTTTCTCCGTCATATCTAATCAGATGGTGTCACCTTCTGCAGTAGGGAGTTAAGAAATATCCACTTTTTTTCCCTCAACTAACAACTCCACACTGCTTTGGTTGACAAGGTCCTGAGTCTTGTCTGACCCATTTCCTGTACTTGTGTCCTCACCCCTTCTCTTCACTCCCACAACACCAATATTGTCCCTCTGGTCTTCACTTTCCACCCCACCAGCAAACACATCTAAAGGATCATGAGCTGTCATTTCTGCCACCTCCAGCCAAATGCCACCAGTAGACAAATATTACCTTCCCTCCCTTGTCAGCACTTAGTCGTAAAGATATACAGCACGGAAACAGACATTTTGGTCCAACTCATCCATCCTGACCAGACATCCTAAATTAATCTAATCCCATTTGCCAATATTTGGCCCATATTCATTTAAACCCTTATTCACATACCTATCCAGATGCCTTTTAAATGTTATTGTACCAGCCTGTACCACTTCCTCTGACTGTTCATTCCATACATGCACCACCCTCTGTGTGAAAACGTTGCCCCTTTTACATCCTCCCCCCCCCCCCCCCCCCCACCCCCCCTCTCCCCACCCCACCACCTTAAACCTGTGCCCTCTAGCTTTGGACTCCATTACCCTGACTATTCACGATTCACTCATGATTCTATAAATCTCTATAAGGTCACTCCTCAGCCTCCGATGCTCAAGGAGAATGGTCCTAGGCTATTAAGCCTCTTCCTATAGCTCAAACCCTCCAAGCTGGCAACATTCTTGTAAATATTTTCTTAATCCCTTCGAATTTCACAATATATTTTTGCTTGATTAAAGTTATGTGGCACAAATTCAAAATAGTCCGAGATCTGTGCTTCTGACCAACAAAGGCAAAGATACCAACACCTTCCTCACCGCCCTATCTACCTGTGACTCCACTTTCAAAAAACTATGCACCTGCACCCCTAGGTCCCTTTGTTTGGTAATACTTTCCAGGACCTTACTATTAAGTGTATAAGTCCTGCCCTTATTTGCTCTCCCAAAATGTAGCATGTCACATTTATCTGGATTAAACTCTGCCACTCAGTCCATTGGCCCATCTGATAAAGGTCCCACTGTACTCTGACATACCCTGGTCCACTCCTCCACTCCCAACACCACCCCACGCCCCTTTCCAATGTAGTGGCAAAGGTGTAACATTTACCCCCTCCATCCTCACTATCCTAGGCTCCAGGCATACCTTCCAGGTGAAGCAGTGATTTACGTACCTCACTCAATCTAGTCTACTGTATTTGCTGCTCACAATGTGGTCTCCTTTCATTGGGGAGACCAAGTGCAAACTGCGCAGCTGCTTTGCAGAACACGTATGTTCTGTCTGCAATAATGATCCTGAGTTTCCAATTGCTTGCCACTTCAACACATCACTTTGTTTCCTGAAGAAACATTTTCGTGTCGGGCCTGCTGCAGTATTCCAGTGAGGCTCAGTACAAGCTGCGAGAACAGCATCTTATTTTCCACTCAGGGAATCTGGAACCTTCAGGACATAATCTTGAGTCAACAGCTTTAGCACATGAACACCTTCTTTTATGTCCTTTACCCACCCACACTCCCAGGCACATTCATGCCATAAGCACAGCATACCAGTTTTACATTACTAATGAGCCCTTGCATATGGTATCATCCATCCCTTTGTCTGTCTACCTGACATTGTCTCTCTCGGGTTCCATCTCCATCCATCCGCTCACTCTTATCCTCACCCACTCCCTGACTTCAGTATCTATACCATCTTTTCCTAGCTATCAGTTCTTAAGAAGGGTCATTGAACATAAAACATTAACTCTGCTTTCTCTCCATCAATTTCTGCCTTTGCAAATAAAGCTTGAAGGTTTCCATATGAAAATCCAAGCTTGATAAAAGTGAATGAGACTGTTGTTCACAATTAATGTTTTTTTTTTATTAAGTTACACATCTGTAAGATACATTTTTCTTTTGTCTTACAGCCACTTTCAACAATAAACCATCTCTACTATTGTTTTACAACTTAATGAAAATCACATGGAAGAATAAAATTGATTGTTAAAAAATTTAACCTATGCTTCTAATCAAATTTTTCAGAGAAGTTATTACACACCTCTGAAGCAGGTGGGAACTTGAACTTGGGCCCCTCAGCCCAGGGGTAAGAATACTACTACCAGTGCACTGCAAGATGGCCCACAAAATTGAAGTCTCTTGATTATTTATTTAATGAGCTACCACAGTTCTAGTTAGAATAGAATGCTGGAATCATTCAGCACGTTAGGCAGCATTTGTGTAGAGTTAAACAGAATTATTGGGTTAGATTTAATGCAGGTGCAAGGATGCACCACAAAGAACCCAGAAGGAAAGCTTTGCACCTTTTAAATCTATTTTACATCGATAATGCACTGCAGGCAAATCAAATTGGCTAATAATGTAACTATTGTCCTCACTCAGGAGGGCATCCTGCCCTCGGGAGGTGTCAGCCAACCAGACGTCAGGTGTACAGCTGATTTTAGCCCCCATCCACTTGGTGTATTATATGGATAAGTTTCTGAGATACATCTATATCATAATCAAAACTGTCAGTTTATATCTCTCATATCTCCCATCTGACTGTCCCAGTATATCTGCTGCTAATACCATAAAACCTTAAAACATAGGTGCAGAAGTAGGCTATTAAAGCAATCAAGTTTCTTCCCCTACTCAATGAGATCATAGCTTATCTGACAATCCTCAACCCCATTTTCATGCTGTTTCACCAAAACCTTTGATTAAAAATCCATCCATCTCAGCGTTTAATATACTTAATGGACCAGCCTCTACAGCTTTGTTTGATAAAAAAAATTCCACAGATTCACTACTCTCAAAGAAGGTACCCTCTCTATATTAATTAGTGAAACCTTTTTATTCTGAAATTATGACCTGTAGTTCTAGACTCTCCATCAAAGGGTAACAGCATTTCTGCATCTACCCTGTCAATTCCCTGATAATCTTGTATATTTCAATAGGGTTGTCTCAATTTTCTAAACTCAATGAGTACAGGCCCAATCTACTCAGTCGCTTCTAACCTATACCATTAGATTTAACCATTTTAACATCCTATTGACCAGCTTCCTTTATTCTGTGCTTTATAAACTGAGATAAACTAAAACACTGCAGACCATATCCTAAAACATGTTGAAGCCTGTTCACTTGTCAACCTTGTGTTCGCTGAACTACAACAATCCCTGGTTAAACAACTTCAAAACACTCATCCTTGTTTTCAAATCCCTCCATGGCCTCACCCCTTCATATTTCTACAATCTTTGCCAGCTCTACAACCCTCCAACACCTTTGTACTCCTTAAATTTCAGCATCCTTATTTTTATCACTTTATGATTGATAGTTGTGCCTTCAACTGCCAAGGCCCAAAAAGACAATTCCCTACCTCAACTTCTTGCCTCTTCATCTTGCTTTGCTCCTTTAAAGCAGTCTTTGCTACCCACTACTTTGATTAAGCTTTTGTTCATCCAACCTTTTATTTCCTTCTGTGGCTTGGTGTTAAGAATTGGTTTTATAACTTCCATGAAGCTGTTTGGGATGTTTCTTTACACTTGAAGCCTCGCTGTTACGCACATAAAAGCCTTGAATCTTGGTACCTGATTTCTCTAAACCATAAGACATAGGAGCAGAAATTATGCCATTCGGCCCATCAAGTCTGCTCTGCCATTAAATCATTGCTGATAGATTACTCAATATCATTTTTCCACCTGTAAACTCTGATTCCCCTTGGCAATCAAGAACTTATCTATCTCTACCTGGCCTCCACAGCCTTCTATGGCAATGAATCCACAGATTCACCACTCCCTGGCTGAAGAAATTTCTCCTTATCTCTGTTATAAAGGGTCTTCTATTTACTCTCAGGCTGTGTCCTCTGGTTCTCGTCTCTCCTGCCAACGGAAACATATTCTCAATGTCCACTCTCTTGAGGCCGTTCAGCATTCTGTAAGCTTCAATCATATCCCTCTCATCCTTCTAAACTCAAACATATGTCAATAGCCACAATCTCCCAACTAATTTAAGATACATTTCTACAATTAATATTTTTGACTGGATTGCTAAAACAAAATACAAATTGAATGCCATCTTCTGTCACAACAATTTTTATGGTAATTTTCAATGATGGGATCATATTCAACTTTCCTTGCTGGTCAATAAGGCTCAAGAAGCTTTAGGAAATACAGAGATTATGGAACAAATACAGCAAAAGTCCACTCTCTGGTGCTTTTCTTAACCAAGAAAATGAGATCAACACTCAAGTTGCTGTCCAACCCTTAACTCCCACAAATTAGTGCAAAGCAGAGGCTTTCAGGCCAAAGGTTCACAACAGTTTGAAGAGGAAGTCTCACCAGTCATTAGCTATAGGGAGTCTGGAGTGAGAAAAATAATTTTGCCCAGGGATGCTGGATAATGATCAATTACTAGGAACTCTGCACACTTGAGCTTGGGGATATTGACCTCCAGCTGACACCATATAGTTGAGTGGAGTGCATAGGTTGAACCTTAGGGACCCTAAATCTGCAGAATTTTCTCAGAGAAAAGCTGGACAACTGAGGTTTTTAATTTAAGCATTGCATTAAGTTTTTGTTTAAAATCTTGTTAATCCCAAGTAAAATGCATAGGTTTTGAAAAAGGTTGAAATCTGCAAATAAAATTTTATGGCAATACTGAATGAAGGTGAAAAAAAAGTTATTAAGTTATAGTGTGTTGTTAAATAGATGCCCCTTTCTCATCTTTTCACTGTTCATGCTTCAGCATCACATCTTACAAAACAAGATTCAACTTGTCAGGGCAGACATCTATCAGAAGCAAAACAAATCTATTTCCTTTCTGGCCTTATCTTTCCAAGCTCAGAATGACAATCGTGGCCTTCTTAAAATGCTTAAAGGATATGTGAGAAACAAAACTCACATATTAATAAATTACATTCAGAGTCAAATTGTGAAGCAGCGACTTTTATTGATACGAACTTGCAAGAACGGGTGCCTAATGAGTAAGCATCCCAATCTAAGAGTTACATTCTGATTTATACTGTTCAGCTGTATCTCTTGGTCCTCCCCTTTCACCCCACTGGTTACTTTTGCTGTAGCACGTAGCCTCTCACAAGCTCTAGCTTCACTCCACCTTTGTCTAACTTCTCTCTGCCTCTGTTTACTTCTCCCATTACTCTAAGCCTGTCGCCCCTTACTCTTATTTATCTCATTCCTTATATGTAACTATCCTGGCATAGTTTGCTGTCTTCGTACAATCATCCTGCCAAACTAAATTCCATCCGTTGGCCACATCCCTCCTGAGACTGGCACACTATTCTCCTGTTACTGGTACATCTCGCTACATGGTTGCTCTGCCCTATTAGTCATAGATAATTCTACCTGTTTTCGCTTCTCACTGTTTAGTATTGGCATGCGCAGCCTAATTTTATAATGTAAGCTTTTGCAGAAGCAACACCTGTTCCCTTATTCTGCACAATTTTAACCCTATATCTTACAATCCCTCCCTTTTCTTCTTGGCTACTAAGTGTTGTCTTCTGCATTTGTCTCATACGTTGCCTTCCAGTTTGCTAGCATCATCCCTGAGATTTCATTTATTGTGGCTAATTCCTTAAGGTCACCCATCCTCTCAGTGTTCAAGAGGTTGAGTTCCCCTGCCTGATTACCATTTAGAGACATTTGTTTTACCAAGGCCGTCTCAATTAGTCACTGGGTTAACCCCTGTACACAAGGTATGATACAACAGCCAATTGCTGTCAGTACCCCTGCTACCACTATCAGGGAGGTAGGGATGGAGACTACCTCACCTTTCCTCTTCCCAAACCATGATTCCAGCCATCCCGTGAGTGATGTGTCCACTCCTGAATTTTCAGCCAATTCTTCCACCAAGATGGTCAATCCTCGCAAGGCACAAGAGATTGACCCATCAGGTGCTGTATTATTTGGAGTAAAGGTACAACAGCTACCTCCTAACATCACACATACACCCCCTTTTCCGGCTAGGATCATATCTAAGGCCAGTCTGTTTTCCCAGGCCATTCTGCTGGTTGCATCAAGTTACTTGGAAATACTGTTTGTAATTTTTATTAATGACTTAGATGAGGGAGTCGAAGGGTGGGTCAGTAAATTTGCAGATGATACGAAGATAGGTGGAGTTGTGGACAGTGAGGAGGGCATTTGTCATTTGCAAAGGGACTTAGATATGATGCAGAGCTGGGCTGAGGAGTGGCAGATGGAGTTCACCCCTGCCAAGTGTGAGGTTGTCCATTTTGGAAGAACAAATAAGAATGCGGAATACAGGGTTAATGGTAGGGTTCTTAGTTAGGTGGAGGAACAGAGGGATCTTGGGGTCTACGTACATAGATCTTTGAAAGTTGCCACTCAGGTGGATAGAGTTTGTAAGAAGGCCTATGGAGTATTATCGTTCATTAGCAGAGGGATTGAATTCAAGAGTCGTGAAGTGATGTTGCAGCTGTACAGGACTTTGGTTAGGCCACAGTTGGAGTACTGTGTGCAGTTCTGGTCGCCTCACTTTAGGAAAGATGTGGAAGCTTTGGAGAGGGTGCAGAGAAGATTTACCAGGATGTTGCCTGGAATGGAGAATAGGTCGTACGAGGATAGGTTGAGAGTTCTCGGCCTTTTCTCGTTGGAACGGCGAAGGATGAGGGGTGACTTGACAGAGGTTTATAAGATGATCAGAGGAATAGATAGACAGTCAGAAACTTTTTCCCCGGGTACAACAGAGTGTTACAAGGGGACATAAATTTAAGGTGAAGGGTGGAAGGTATAGGGGAGATGTCAGGGGTGGGTTCTTTACCCAGAGAGTGGTGGGGGCATGGAATGCGCTGCCCGTGGGAGTGGTAGAGTCAGAATCATTGGCGACCTTTAAGCGACATTTGGATAGGTACATGGATGGGTGCTTAATCTAGGTTAGAAGTTCGGCACAACATCGTGGGCCGAAGGGCCTGTTCTGTGCTGTATTGTTCTATGTTCTATGTTCTATGTACCCTTGACTGCATCTCTAGTGTAATTGATGAATCTTTGCTGGTTGTAAAAAGAAGTTTATCCAATCCACATTCTTGTTGACCGTTACCCACCAAAATAGGGCTGACTCAAAACCTGCTACAATCTGGTTGCAGGCCTTGAACTCATCAGGGACCCCTCTAGGAACTCCTATAGAGTTGAGATAAATCCTATCATCAAAGAAAGTATCTAATACCGACCTTTTACTCCTCTCATTCTTTGTTACTACCACCTTCTCCTTCTCAAATGCCAAGGTGAATGGAATTGCTAATTGCACATATCCCTCTCCAGTCAGGAGGTAGGGTAGAGGTCTCAATATTCTCCCTCCACAGTACCACCAGAGATCCACCCGGGGAACCTGGAGTGCTGAGTAGTTCCCTCCTTTGTCTGTTTCAGTGTCATTCTGAGTTTTTATACATAACCTCAGCTCCCCCAAGTCTCTAGACCGATTTGTACCCTGTCGGTTTATACATGATATGTGATTCCCGACCGTGGTCAAAAATGGAGGGGGAGCTTTCAAATCTGTCTTCTCCAAGGGAGGAACATTAGAGATAGGGATATAGAATTCCTATCATTCCATGCACTTATCCTGATACAGGGCTATCATACATTCCATGCCCTTCTTGTTTCGGTTCCACCCGAGCAGAAAGGGGACTATGTGGGCAACTGATCTACTGGAGGCACATGCATAGCAATTGCTTTTATTCAGAGTTTTAACAGAGTACTTTACCCATTCAACCCAGGCATTTGCGTCCCCATCTCCAGTTTCTATTTCAATGGTCTGCTTCAAGTCCTTCACCTCTATAATTTTTACCACCTTTGGGTCATTGGGAGGGGCAAAATGTTGTATCTTAGTATCAAGTTGATTGGCTCGTTTTCCATTTCCTACGACTATTCAGAAACAGCAGCCCGAAAAACACTTCCCAGTGGCTTCCATTACTATCTTTAAATCGTTACTAAGAAGTCGAGACCCATTTTTACAGGGAAAAGAGTCTTTAGAGGAGGTATTTTTGATGGTGATATATATCGGGCGGCACTTTTTGTCAGGACAGTCTAAGGTTGGGCGAAAGGGGGCTCTATGGATAGTGATGCCAGGTGGTGGTTTTTGCGAACCATACCTTGTGTCCAGTAGGGTCTTAAGAAGGATTTTGGAGGAAATATACTCCCTCTGATACTTTACATTTGTGCATTTTACTAGGCTGCAAGCATCGACCTCTATTACTTGCGGATATTCAGACTCAGGGACCTTTAATAACAAATATGGAGATGACAGCATTGTTTGACAAAATCCCAATATTAAGAAGGCTAATATGGTAACCCAAAGCGTCCCCAGCATCCTACAATATTATTGAAGGACCAAGAGATTTAACATGCAATACAGTATATAGATATCCTGCGTCCGCATAAAATTCAGATACTTAAAGTCTTTTGAGTCTGAGTTTCAGTGGTTCTTCCGTCGATTCGGCTGTCCAGACTTCTTTCTTAACTGGGGATTCCACCGGTCCTTTAATCCTGGTGTAGTGAGTCCAGCTTTTCTCTGCCGTGCATATCACCGTTTCAGCAGTCAAAAGAGCCTGGTACGGTCTCTCCCAATCCGGTTGCAATTTAGTTTCTGTCCATTACTTAATTAGGACCCAATCTCCCGGCCGGATGGGATGAACGGTGAATTCAAGGAGCAGAGTCTGTGCCAGTAATCCTTGTTTCCAAAGAAAAGAGGAGGACAAGCCCAGTATATACTTCTTTAAGAACAGATCTTTAGTCTCCAGGGTTGGCAGTTCCCCTTTCGTTCCCAGATAGGGCAGGTCAAACAATATCCTATAAGGGGACAGCTCCGTATCCTTGGGGCCGTTCACACTCGCAAAAGGGCTTTGGTAAACACTTAGTCCAAGGGAATCTGGTTTCTACTACTAATTTAGATAACTGCTTCTTGAGTGTCTGGTTCATTCCCCCAACCTTTCCTGATGAAGGTGGGTGCCAAGGGTGTGAAACTCCCAGGAGATACCTAACCCTTCATTTATGTGGACTATTGCTGTTTCCTTTGGCAACAAAAGGGATTCCAATACTTGCTTTACCAATTCCTCATGAGCCAGTTCTTTACCCTTACTGTTTATCAGCCCCCTCTCCTGCCATATCTTCCTAAATGTGTGTGCCACCCTGAAGGCATTCTTAGAATCTGTGTATACAGTTCCTTCTTTGCCTTCCAAGGTCTTAAGGGCCCTTCCTAGTGCATAAGGTTCGCAAGTCTATGCTGACCAATCATTGGGTAGTCAACGAGCTTCAATAACACTCCCCTCTATTCCATCCACTACTGCATATCCATTGTGTCCTTTACCTTCAATCACTCTGGAGGACCCATTAATGAACAGTCTGGCCCATGCATGTAGAGGGATATCTCTAAGGTCCATTCTTACTTTAGTCTGATATTTTATAATGTCAAGGCAGTCATGTTCTGGGTCTGAGGGAGCTTCATCCTCCCCTTTCCAGAGAAAAGTAGCTGGATTCAGACAAATGTCTGTGATCAATGTAAGGTCATCCCTCTCTATTAGAATTGCTTCGTAGTTTAGAATTCTAGAATCCGTAAGCCACCGCCCTGCTTTCTGATTTAGTATGGTCCATACCTGATGTGGGATGCTGACTATTAAGGCTCCCCCAAAAGTAAGTTTCGAACTTTCTTCTGCCAATAAGGCTGTTGCTGCCACTGCCTGCACACACTCTGGCCAGTAATGTAGCTTTCCATTCTTTAATTAACAATGAATTAATGCTGGAGGAGGAAGTGAGGACTGAAGATGCTGGAGATCAGAGCTGAAAATGTGTTGCTAGAAAAGCGCAGCAGGTCAGGCAGCATCCAAGGAACAGGAGAATCGATGTTTCGGGCATAAGCCTGAAGAAGGGCTTATGCCCGAAACGTCGATTCTCCTGTTCCTTGGATGCTGCAATGAATTAATGCTGTCATGTTTTAAATTAGCTATGAATCAATATGACAGGTCACTGAGAGTGTGTGAAGCAATCCTGCCAATTAATATTGAGTCAGGCTAATACAATTGATTTATTATAAATATTAATTATTAATTATATATTATATAAATAAAATAATCATTATCTGTAATTCAGGGTGGAAATGCAACAAGTGACATTTTAGAAACTGTAATTGCGTAGTTCTGTTTGTTTACCAGTCACTTGTGACTTCTCATTCTGTTTCTGTAATTGTTTTGCTCAAGCACATTCATTTTTAAAAACCTCAACAGATTCCATAGGACCATTTGCAGTTAATTCAATCCCCAATTTGGTGGCAGTATCTTGCCATGAGCGCAAAACTGATTCTTCGTGCCTCTCATCACAAAACTGTCGCCATAATCCAACTAACTCTTTCGTTCCTGCTTCCATGTTACGTTGCCAGATCAATTGCTGAGCCGATTTGACCAATTGAACAGCTTTAGGGCCACCTAATGGCCATTCTTCATCACCCAATGTTTTGTTTAAACCTTGATTTTTTAAAAGAAATATTACAATATTTCTTGCTCCCTATAGCTTCAAATATCAATTTATCAATTTATGCTTGTCTAACCTTAAAGTCTGTTTCTAACTATACATTTTGGAATCTTACTTTTAAATATATATTTATATATTATAAATTCATTTATTCAGTATTTAATAATTAAAATGTAAAATGCATACAGTTCCCAACTTTGAAATCCACTATTATTATCCGGTTTTAGTCCCTTAATTTAAATCCAAAATTAGTTTTCTTAAGTAGTCCTGACCAGTCATTGCTCAATTACAATGCTATAGGTCGTGAAATAAAAGGATTTATCTATTCAAGTTAATAAAACAACTTCTAATGCATGATTAATGGCCGAATCCAAGGTCACAGATATTAACCATAGGATTGATTTATTACAATCTAATGTTGAACTGAAACTTCAACTGTCATTAAGGGAGGGAACTTTCTCAATAAAGCTATGGCTTAAAATTAAGTGAAAACAAATGAGCCTGAAACACAAAAAAAATTATCATTTTGTTTTCCTCCGTATTAAGCTGATATGAAATCACTTTTATGTAAGGATAAAAGAGATGAGTTAGAAACTGATAGTAAGGCAGTCATGACCTGTAAAAAGAACAGGAATTAACATTTTATTTCATAATCACTGTAAAATCCTTAACCTTAAAAGAAATCATGTTAAATTTCCATAATAGAAATCAGATTCAAAACAGTCCCGGATCTCAAGCTCCACGGAACAAAGTACAAACATTCAATCACCAACAAACAAATGTGCATTCAAACCAAATCACAAAGGGTTAAACTTTCTATTAGCTATACAGCTCTTTTCTCTCTCTCTCACACACACATACACACACAGTATCTCACAGACACTTTTTGAGTTTCCCGCAACAACAACTCTAGAGGCTTCTCGCTCCACCCCTCTATCTTTTGAATTTTTTACTGGATATAACACTCTACTTGTTGGGGTCTCCACCTCTGTCCTTGTCCCTGTCGATTGGACCCTACGAAAAGTCCTCCTCGTCCTATACCCCTTCCTCTTTGTTCTACATGCTGCCACCCTCCATTCCAGTTGCTAGTCACCTGTTCGATTCTTTTCTTGACTACTTTGTCAACCATGGTTACCATCATTTTGCCTTGTTTTTGCTTCTCATCCTCTCTCTTTGCAAACACTTTCTGTGCCTTTCTTAAAAATTCATCAAGTGATTCCTCACTCCACCCATCTATTTTCTGAATCTTTTTTGGATGTCTGGCCAAGATTTAGTTACGAAGTGTACCCTCAGTAGCCCTTCAGCTACTAGTCCTTCCGACACAAAACATAATCTGATCCCTCCTGACTGAGAGGCTGTTTTCTGTTGACATAAAAATTCAAATATTTACAAACACAGTCTTTGTCCAACCGCACTTTGGCCAGAAGACGGCAGGACGAAGAATAGATTCCTTAGTCCGTACAAAGCAACAATATTTAATAATCTTTTTCCTATCTTTTTCCCTTGTACAAGTATCATTTTTCCAATTCCACAACATCCTGCCCAAAGGACTTTCTGGAGGTATGTTGTCAGGGACCCCGCCTCCATTTCCATTTGTTTTCCCCGGAGGCCCATATTGAGTTCCTTCGTTAGACACATATTAATTACTAGAACTTAATCCCAGCCACCAAGGCAGTACTTAAAAATCTCTTTTCCTACCTTGGTCCATGCACGGAGTTGCCTGGCGCCCTGTGCCTACTTATCTTTCGCCTGGTTCAGATAGACCCTCATCAGATCTCAATCAGTCAACCAGAAGGGGGAACAAACCACCGAGGAACACAGGACTGTTCTAAAAGGAACGGGATGCGCCTTCCCAGCCGTTAACGGTGCCCACCCCACTGGTGATGATGGATATCCCGGACGAGCCCTCACATTGTGTAGGGCGGCACGGTGGCTAGCACTGCTGCCTCACAGCGCCAGAGACCCTGGTTCAATTCCCGCCTCAGGCAACTGTCTGTGTGGAGTTTGCACATTCTCCCCTTGTCTGTGTAGGTTTCCTCCCACAGTTCAAAAATGTGCAAGTTAGGAGAATTGGCCATGCTAAATTGCCTGTAGTGTTAGGTGAAGGGGTAAATGTAGGGGAATGGGTCTGGGTGGGTTGCTCTTCGGAGGGTTGGTGTGGACTTGTTGGGCCAAAAGGCCTGCTTCCACAGTGTAAGTAATCTAATCAAAACAAAACTCACATATTAATAAATTACAGTCTGAGTCAAATTGCGAAGCAGTGAATTTTATTGATACGAACTTCCAAGAACGGGTGCCTAACGAGTAAGCATCCCAATCGAAGAGTTACATTCTGATTTATGCTGTTCAGCTTTATCTCTTGGTCCTCCCCTTCCACCCCATTGGTTACTTTTGCTGTAGCACGTAGCCTCTCACAAACTCTAGCATCACTCTCTCTCTGCCTCTGTTTACTTCTCCCATTACTCTAAGCCTGTCACCCCTTACTCTTATTTATCTCATTCCTTATATGTGACTATTCTGACATAGTTTGCTGTCTTCGTGCAATCATCCTGCCAAATTAAATTCCATCCGTTGGCCACATCCCTCCTGCGACTGGCACACTATTCTCCTGTTACTCTGTTACTGGTACATCCCGCTACATGGTCGCGCTGCCCTATTAGTCATAGATAATTCTGTCTATTTTCGCTTCTTCTGTTTTCCTATGCCTGGTACATCCTGCTATACAGTTGCTCTGCCCTATTAGTCATAGATAATTCTACCTGTTTTCACTTCTCACTGTTTAGCAGCCTAATTTTATAATGTAAGCTTTTGCAGAAGCAACACCTGTTCCCTTATTCTGCACAATTTTAACCCTATACGTTACAGGTACACTACATTGCAAGTATAATTTGTGGAGAATAAAAAAAAAGCTTGAAATTTCATGTTCACAGAGTTGGAAATTACCAAATGAGTGTTTTCATTCTGGCCGTTCAAAAACCACTGTGCCTGACTGCCAATGGATTGAGGATATCAGCCATCTCTGAACCGATCAAAACATAAGCGAAGAAAGTTATTAACAATGCAAAGGGACTAAGAGAGACAGTGCCACTATGTGTAATGCCTTGTAGTTTGCCTATAGGGTTCATCAATTATTCTGTATGCTATACACATCTGCGTACATCTTGCATTGGCAACCATCTTGTTTAACAATGTATCCTCTAAATCCCTGTTTCGGAACTCTCGGTCTTCCATGTATCTTGTTTCTCCTCTTCAATACTTCCTCTTGCCAACATTGGCTTAATCGAACAGAGGGGGAAAACAATACTGAATATGGATTTAACAAAAAAAAACTAAAGTACCAAATGCATTTTGTTATACGTCCTATAAAACGAATCTAGTCTCGAACTGTGTCTATCAGAATGCATAATTTATCCAGTTCTGGACGTCAGAATATTGGCAAAGCTGGAACCCAATGTCCTTTTACTCCAATTAAATTCTGCTCACTTACTTTGACGTGTAATATTTTAGCCTTATGCTGCAACCAGGGAAAGGCAAACAATCTGGAAAGGGCAATATAGGTGAAACAAATTGGGCGGGACGGTTAGCTGTTAACCCGGCGCCGAGCCGCCTCCATTTTGCCTTTTATTGAGCGTCTTCCATTTCCCGCTCGTGGCCCTGAGGGTTCAAAAGAAAACCGACCGGGGAAAAGGAGCGTCACGCGGGGCACTGAAAACAGGGCGGGCGTGAATGATTAAAAAAAAAACGCGTTCTAACATGCAAACTACATTTGCTGAAATCGGGCGGTACCCCTCTAACAGGGCTTGTTTTACAGTGCCAAAATGAAAAGCAATTTTAAGTTTTAAGACTAGGGCGCGCGCTTGCTTCCATGGAGATGGACAGTTGGTCGGTGACGTCACAGAGGCCGGGCTCGAGCTCGAGCAGCGCCAGTGTCGCCGCCATATTGTCAGGAGAGAGCGGCAGAGGCATCAGACAGGGAAGGTTATTGCTCTCACATATACACAAAGATATAGGTTAAACTTCTATAATTCATAGCAACAAAGATGAGTGACATTGACGAAACAGCCTACGAAGGGAGGGTGAGTGCGGCGAACTGTTTTTGTAATCTGTTTTTTTTTAAAGGGTTTCAGTAGTATTTTATGTAAGGGGGGTGGGTGTGGTGGTTTTTATTTTATATCTACGTGCACATAAAACATTGAGGATAGAGGCTGCTGCGAACATGAGATTTAGGCCTAAAGTGGCGCCTTCAGTATGCGGGCGGGTGACTGTCGTCGATCAAAACCTTACTCACGAGCTTCAAGGCCAGAGTGGGAGGAGGGGAAAACTAGTTTGAGATAAATTGACAGCGTAAATAGAGCAGGCTGACCGTTTTAACTTTTTTTTTGCCCTCCCTAATATAATATACAGGTCACAAACTCGGTCACGCAGAGTGGCCTCCGATTGATAGGCAAAAGCGAGTTGTCCGGTCCCGCACTTGGCGATCTTTCGTCTGCGTCTCGATTGCTCTTTTATGGGAAAAAAAAATTCCCTCATCGGTGTCGGGGCTTTGTTTTCGTTAATAACCGAGTTCCGTTTTTTGGCCTCTTTTTAAAAAAAAAATCGTTTTTAAATCGGGAGAACAAACCGCCGCCTGGCCGCGTGCCAGCAATCGACGGGCCGCTCGCCCACGAGCACCTTCCGGCGCGCGCCTTCCCGCCCGTCAGCTTTCGCAGGCTTCTCGGGCCGGCGCGCTCCAGCCGTCTGCTTCCGTGGACACTGTTCCCTCGGTTTCCTTTCTCTCTCTTCTTCACCCCCCCCCCCCATCACGCTTTCATTGTCCTGCGGTAGAGATTCTTCTCACCGCGCTTTTGCTCCGTAGGTTTACAGCGAGAACTCATTCTTTTTCACCCCGCAATTCCCGAATTCCTCTGAAAGGGCAGTGATTATGCCTGAAGCAGTTTTGAACTCGAGTTGCCTTGTCTTAATTCGTTGTGAAATATTGTAAGACTCGTTCTGGAAAAAAATGCATTTAGTTTATTTTGACTGTGGAACCTTTCTAGAGGAGAGTAAGCAAAATCTACCGTACACCATCTTGAAGTGGTCAAAGATTTTTTTTAAAAATCACGCAACACCAGTTTATAGTACAGTAGGTTTATTTGGAAGTACTAGCTTTTGGAGCACTGCTCCTTCTTCAGGTGTTTGTGAAGTGGTAAGTCGATAGGCAGATGCAGCAGTAAATTTTAAGGTAAATTATATATTGGTTTTCATTGCAAAGGGGATTTGAGTTCAGATGTAGGGATTTCTCCCTGGGGTTTTGGTGAGACCATACCTGCAGTTTGGTCGACCTACCTGAGAGGATAAAATTGGGATAGAGGGAGTGCAGCAGAGGATACTGGGGATGGCAGGATTGCACTGAGAAGAAATTAGTTCGTTTGACTGGGCCCAAATGCAGTCCAGTTCAGAAGGATGTGGGGATCTAATGGAACGTACACTATTCTAACAAGACAGGGTAGATGAGATACAGGAAGGATGTTTTGCATGGTTAAAGTGAGGACTGCAGATGCTGGCTTTAGAGTTGAGTATGAGGTGCTGGAAAAGCACAGCAGGTTAGGCAGCATCCGGGGAGCAGGAGAGTTGATGTTTCGGGCAAAAGCCTTTCGGCAAGTCTAGAACCAGGAGTCAGAGTCTCGGGGTGTGGATTAGGCCGTTTGGGACAGGGTTGACAAATTGAAGTGGTAGGATATTTAAGCTAACATTTTATTTCTTCTTAGCTTTTCTTTCTGAGCCATTTTTATCTCCTCCACTTAATTTTTTTTTCTTATCCTGTGAAGGTAGTGGTTTATCCTGGGTTAGAATTCCAATGGTATAGACTCACGATTTCCTTAGAATAGTCCAGTTTAGTGTTGTACTCCCTCATCCAACTATGGGCTTCAGTTTGTGATTTGCTACTTCAGGTACATAGCACTACATTCCAACTACTGTATAGCAAAGAAATACAGCAGTATCTCTAAAACATCTGCCTTTTGCAATGAAGATGCTTTATATCATGTGAGTGTAGTGCTCAAGGAAATCATGGCTCAGGTCTGCAGTTCTTAAAAATGAGTTGGATGCTAATGTTCTAGATGAATGTGGTGGCAGTGACCATTGAGATACCACAAAACCTCAGCATTTCACTATAAATTCATATGGTATATCTTGTAAATAAAATAATCAAAAACAAGATTTCAGAGTGATTTAAACAGTGTGAAAAACCAGGTGGACAGAGTATTTAAACTCTTGATACATTGTGAAATGTCGAAAGTGATTTGCCTGTTCTGTACACCACTCAATGAAAGTAGGTAGGCAGATGCAACAGTAAATTGGAAGGTAAATTGGTTTTCATTGCAAAGAGGATTTGAGTTCCGAAGGAGGGATTTCTTACTGCAATTATGCAGGGTCTTAGTAAGACCACACTTGGAGTATTATGCAGCTTTGGTCTATCTATCTATCTAAAAAGGATATAGTTAGGATCAAGGCAGTGCAGCAGAGAATGTTGGAGATAGTGTGATTGCTCAGAGGAAAAATTAGCTAGTTTGACTGGGCTCGAATGTAGTCAAACAGGACAGGATAGACTGCAGGAAGGATGTTTTGCATGGTTGGCAAGTCTAGAACCAGGAATCACAATCTCCGGGTGGATAGTAGGCTATTTAGGACTGGGTTGACAAGTTTCTTCACTCAAATGGTAATGAACTTATTGAATTCTCCACCACTGAAGATTGAGGCAAAGTCGCTGAATTAATTCAAGAAAGAATCTTTAGATGTTAAAGGCATCAAGGGGTATGAGAAGAAAGATATATGGCAATATAGGGCGAATCAGCTATCGTCACTTTAAATTTCCAGAGAGGGTTTGAAGGGCCGAATGGTCTACTCCTGCGCCTAGTTTCTGTTTCTATGTTGAACTTTCTCTGAGTTTAACAGCACAAATCCAAAAACTTAACCTGGGACCATTCTGATCAATGTAGGCGGTACTCTACAAAATGGTGCGTTTACTTGTTGAATTATGCCCTCTGATATGTTAATTCTCATGGAAAATTTACAAGTGTCATTCTTGTTCAAGTTAAATTAATATGGACTTCTTTCAATGTCTTTTTATTGTTTTATAAGGTAGTTATTGGCCTTATTAAAGCCAGTTTAGGCCTTGAAACATTTGCAAACTTACTGTTATCTCTTAAAAAGAGAATGGACTTGGAAATTCTAAAATGCACTTGAGTTACTTATTTCATTTATATTTTTCAGCTAGAAAGTTGGTCTTGAGACCTATCGGGCTCCTTCTGAAAAATGGGTTCAAAGTTGCCAATACATCATACTCTTATTCCTGGGATTGGCAGGGGACTGCACGCTACTCTTGGTTTTAAACTAAACTAATATTGGGGATGCAGAATTTAGATAATCATAGTTGAGAAAAGCTTTTGATTCTTGTTTTGTTCAATGATAGCATATCTATAAGCATAATTTAGTTTCAAGAGAAATCAATAGCTGGTATATTGTAATTTATTATCTAGTTTATGCACAAGGTGCTGATTTTACGATCTTCAGTATGACCAATCGCATTTTAAAAAGATTTGAACTTTAAAGTAAATAAGATTTCAGCTTTTAGTTTTAGCTGAGACTGAAGCATTTATGTTTAAAACTTCAAATATATCAAATAACTGAACATTTTACTAAACCTAATTTCCTTTGTAGGCAACTTTACTTTAAACAGTAGAAGTAAACAGTTTCTTGTTGTGTATCACGTCACACTGTATGCAGAATTAGCTCTTTATGGCAAAAAGGTCACTTTTCATTTTGAATGGTTTGTTTTTTTCCCATTTTCCTAATTGATTAACTTTTTGACCCCAGTGTTAGCTGAGGGCTACTAGCTGCGTCCACCGTACACAAATCTTCCAGCCTCATTTTAACTACTCAGACTCTGGTCCCTGTCTATATAATGAACAATAGAATTTTCTCTGCTTAAGCTGCCAGGGTGGCTAGTTCTTTTGCTCCCTATTTTTCAGTTGGCTACAGACCTCACGACTAAACTGCCAGCTACTGCGTGAGATATTTGAGCTTATTGAGAGGCGAGATGGCACGAATGTTTTATATATTGAGATATTAATAAGTAAAATGTCTGGTTCCAATTAACAAGTCAAGGGAAATTGGGAATCTACACTCCAGCCATTCAAAACTGTTCTCTAATGCCGTAAGCTATATATTAATGCATTGGTTGGATATAATTTGACACATTTGTTAATCTAGAGTCAAAGTGTGTGGTGTTGGAAAAGCACAGCCGGTCAGACAGCATCTGAGGGGCAGGAGAATCAGCATTTCAAGCAAAAACCTTTCATCGGGTCCTGATGAAGGGCTTATGCTCAAAACGTCGATTCTTATCCTCGGATGCTGCCTGACTGGCTGTACTTTTCCAGCACCATGCTCTTTTACTCTGACCTCCAGCATCTGCAATCTTCTCTTTCTCCACGTTTGTTAACAACATTATACAGTTTCACTCATTGTTGTTACTGGAAGAATAGAGGGGGGTTTTTTTGGAACTTAAATACAAATCCTTCCATCTCAAATATTGCCAATCCGTTAGATATTTTTTGATTAAAACTTTACAGCCCGAGTTCTAGAATTCTCTCTCAAACTATCTTCTCTAAAACACCTCCCAAAAAAAACATGCTCATGTACATATTTAACTAGATTTTTTTATGTTCTGTCCTCCTATCCCAATAATTGGCTTTGTCATTTTTGGTAATATTCTTGATATTTTATTGTTAAATGTTTCTATGTAAATATAGGCTCTTGGTAGCTGTGCCTACTTCTCATTAATATTAGGATACTTGTGCATTAAGGCAGAGAGTGTAAAAATGTATATGTGCATCTAATATCTTTGCTGTTTCTTCCTATCACCTGCAATTTTGTTTTCTTTCTGCTTGTTTGATCTTGTGACATGTGCCATGAACTGAGCTGTTGATCACTAGATCTGCTGTTGCTGGTCTTCCCACCTTACTACTCGTTTTGCTTGGACATTTTTGACTTTTCAAAAAAAAATTCTTCAAATTGGCATTACGAAAGTTCTTTCCATACCATTGTTAGAAATTAATTTTGAGGTGTAAATGGTAAGCATTGTCCTAACTCAACCATTGGCAAACCACTTAATATAAATTGCTACCCCAGTTAGAAAAAAAGTCATTATTCTTATAGAAAAGTTAGTTTGTATGTATTAAGAAAATCTAAAAGAAAATAAGTTACAACTGGGCTACTGAAAAAGACTGCCTTCTAAATAAAAAAAAGTACACATGTTTCAGAATATTAGTTTATACATTCTTCTTGGGTAAATGTCTTGTGCAATGAAAGTAAAGTTGGGGCATTTGGCTAATGTGCGACCAGTGCGTGCAAGCAAGCAAACTGAATTTGATGGCTAGATTGTACAGAGTGGTATGTTTACAAGGTTTAGTGTGTTTTTATTTGCTATAAAGTTCACACCGCAACATAAAAACTGAATTGTACGCATATCTTGATATAAACTGAAAGATAAATTAGTGATCTCATTTTGTGAAATGGGTAGACAGCTAGCTGACTAAGTCTTTAAATAGTCAAGTTAAACTTCTAGATTTAAATCATGAGATGCAATAACCTTTGTTTCCATCCCCATAACTGATACAATTTAAAAGTCAATTAATAAAGTATTCCTTAAATGGGAATCTTAATTAGTATTTTAGGAAGCTTATTCTACTCTTGCAGTTTATGAAGTTGCATTGAATTGCATGTAAAATCTTTCAGGGCTGTCTGTCATTGCGATCCTAGGAATCTCATAATGTTTTAAATTGAAACACTGACCAGTCTACAGTAAATGAAATTTGGTCCCCAATTTGCTGGGGATGTGGAATGGTTTCTTATCTCCCAATTAGTTGGGATAGAGAAGAAATTTCATCTTGAATCTAACCTGATTATACTTTGACTTGGAAGTCATTGGTACTGTAATTTTAGCTGCAAAAGTTGGACCAGGGTTGGTTGGGGGGGGGGGGGGGTGCTGCAGAATTTTGTTATGCCATTGGATCATAAATTCTTCCTAAAGTAACTAAATATCTGGGCTGGCATTTTGTGCGTGGTCAGCTATGTTCTATGTGCATAGTGATTGCAACTGGCATGTGTTTTCCAAGCAGTTTTATTTTGCATGAATCATTTTAGCCACCAACTACTGGTATACTTCTTATATTTCTGGAAGCTGTTGTAAAGAATTAGTATTTGTTGGTTGTTAATTTTTTTTGTCTTGGACATTTAAAGAAAGGGTACTCATTCTGAATCAGATTGAGAAGACACCCATGCCACCCCCAGTCTTAGTACTTTGCTGATTGCCAGCTAATGTTAAAACTTGTAATGTGAGCTGGAATTTAAAACTTCACCTTAAAGTTAGAAAGGCATGATTTGCTTTTCTGTGATCAGGAGAGACAAATTAGTTTGAACATTGAGGCTTGGTTGCAGTGTTGTAACTATTTGAGCACCTGTTGTACCATGTTTGTTCATTAAGGATAATAGAGTTCTTGTGTTCCTGGCAAATTTTAAATTAATTCCATCCATGCATTTTTAGGTTAGACATTTTTATACAGTACTTAGCTATTGGTGAAAATTCATATTCCAGAAAATGTTTTAAATATCAAATCATCATGCTTTGTGCCAGGCAGTACTGCACTTTAAAGTTTTTCCACTTTTTGTTTGGAAGCGAAGAGGGGAAAAAAATTAGAGAATCAAGGCTGATACTGGCATTTTCATTGTAGCATTTTTAAAAATTTTACATACTGAGTAAACTAAGTAAAGCCACAGGAGTAATACTTGATTCAGGCATTTTATCAAGGAATTTTTAAAATTAAAAATAATGGAATTATTCCACCTGCTGGTCTTTAGTTAGAAAGATGGTAGGCTGTAGTACAAATCCAGCAGATTGTAACCCCATGCTTCATCCTACTGAATGTTCTTTTTCCATTAAGGTTAATATTGAAGAAATGGAAGAGTATTTTCCAAGAATGTGGAAGAATAATCAAGATAACAGAAGGCTAATCACAAGTATTGCAGATCAGAAAATAAAATTTGAATGGGAAATGAACAGAAGATTGGTCAGATAGAAGAGCTTGCTTTTATAAGGCATTAATGAATTGTTTGAATTGGGAAGAATACACGGAGTATGAAAACTCTGAAAATGAAGAAATGAAGAAAATAGAAAGCAAGAGTGAACTAAAATTAAAAGAATCTGGAAAATTAAGAATCTGGAAAATTAAAAGAATCTGGAAGATTGAATGTGTCCTAGGTTAAGTAATGTATGGTTTACGTTCACGTGTCTGTATGCTCAAGTTTTAGCATAAAATGCATGATTATTTATGAAAGTTTCATAGAATGTTGGTGATTAGGTATATATGTAGGGAATGTGTATTCTTTAGGAATGTGCAGTACTTACTATGGGCTGAACTTGTTTTAGCAAGGGTCAAAGTGATATTAGTGAAGGATAGCTAACCATTTTGGCCCTCTGCTACTTCCTCAGACAGTATCTGAATTATAGTTGGAACACTGCTAAGGTTTAACAATTCTATATTTTGTGTAGTTCAATAAATAACTTTGTTCTGTCGTGCCAGGAGTCACGTTCACCATCCAAATCTCCAAGCGGGAGTGCTGGCCGTGTAAAATCAGAAAGCCGCTCTGCATCTCGCAGCCCATCTAGGGCATCGAAACGTTCAGAATCACGCTCCCGATCAAGGTCCAAGTCAAGGTAATTATTTATTTAGTGGATAGGTACGATATGCAGTTTGTCTAAAGGCTTTAATATGCATTTGGTCTGTAATACTACAGTAATAAAAAAGTCTTACATTGCTGTTTGGCCAATATCTGTATGGCAGGAGTTTTTTTTATTAACTGTTGGTCCTAGTTTTTTGTTTCTGCTTTGTTTTTCGTTTCCTGAGCCCCTCTTTAATCAAGGCCTAAGCTGTCTCCCAGGCTAACAGCTGCATTTTTCTGCGTGCCAAATCCAAAATGCTATATGGTGAAGTCTGCACAGTTATACTCACTGACTTTCATGGAAGGGTCAATGCATTTGTTTCACGCTGCAATGGAAGCCGACAAAAGCAAAAAAAAACTGATTTTGGCCAGTTATCTACCCTGTGGTGACTTTATTTCTTGATTATTGTTTCATTCTCTGTCTTGGAATACCTTTTTAGCATCTGATGAGTAATAATCTTAGATTCATGCTGTCTTCAAATGCCTGTTAGTTTTCCTGTTGCACTGGTACAATGCAGAGTATTTTGAATTGTGTTGGAATTGAACAGACTCGTTATTAGAATATTGCATTGTGTAAAAAAAAAATCAGTATGGCCATTGTTAGCCAGGATGCAAGCTTACTACTGTCTACTGCCATATTATGAGATACTTTGAAGGACAGTTCTGTGTTTAAATTTGAGACAAAAGTTGAACATAATGTGTGTTTAGGTTAATGTAGTTTCTTCTGATTCTTGTGGTCAAGATTGGTCAGTACGTTACAGGAGAGACGATATCTTTATTTTGCGATCTGCGACATAATGTTCTACCCAAGATATTAAATCTTGGACTTTAGAAATTAAACATACTGACCTTGCTTAGTGTCTGTTTTCCGGTGTGACATAAGGATGGTAAACATGCCGCCTCCATGGCTGTGTGATTGAGTGAACAATTTTTGGTTTGTACTCAGGTGGGTTAGCTTTGACCACTTGGAAAAAAAAGTTCTAGAATTAATCACTGTTTAAATCTTTTATTAAAGCAAATGGAGCACAGGAAATATGTTCTCATAGACTTCCATGATAGATTAACCTTAAATTTGCATGCTTCATGTTTATGGAAGGTACTAATTAAGTGTTTTTGAAATGTTACCACTAGATCTCACTCAAGAAGACATTCGCATCGGCGTTATTCACGCTCCAGGTCACGATCCCACTCACACCGAAGGCGATCTCGTAGTAGGTCTTACACACCCGATTATCGATCACGCAGAAGGAGCCGTAGTCACTCTCCGATGTCCAGCCGAAGGCGCCATGCAGGAAGTAGAGTAGGTTATAGCACTGCATATATAGTCTCCCTTTATTCCATCGCAAATGGATATGACTTGTGAAGTTCTGAGAAATGGAAGCATGTTTGAAAGTAACTGTCATCAGTTGAGTTTTAAGCAAATTCTATTTCGATCTGGATATGATCTACCAAACAGTTCCATTTCTTGGAAGTGTGATTTCACTGAACGCAAAACAGTTCTTGTGACTTTCTGGTGATTCACACAAGTGAGTGGTCATTTGTAGACAATTGTGTGCATCTGTAGAATAAAAAATGTAATTACTTTGCTAGTGTATAAAATTCTGGGACATTAATATAGCAAAAACTAAACTTGAAAGTGTTGTAATGCAGTAGCATTTAAATATCTTGCATTGCAGTTTTTTTGGGATGTTTATCAACTGCTGGCTTGGTGGCCACTGTTAACTTTGTCATCTTAACCCTTGGATCTCATTTCATGAGCTGTCTAGGAGTTCAGTCCTTTAGCCGTAGTTGTGAAGTTTTCAATCTTGTCTAAGTTTATGGGCAGTATGCCACCTGATAGTGGAGCATTCCACCTTTATGGGAGGGGGGAAAACTCATTCTGTCCCTCTTGTCCTACAGACGGGACATGTGTCAGCGAAACACGGAGCGTTGATAGTAGATGTGGAGAAGTCCGCTGCCAGGACTGCCCCATCGTCCCAGATGAAGGATGATTCCTGGAGGCGAACAGGATATGGGAAGAAAGAAGGGAAACTCGGTTCTCAAAACGTAAATTGAAAACTTACTTTCAAACAAGTTAATTGTTTCCAGATATCTAATGGATGTGTTGTGCATTCAGTCTCTTTACAGCAACATGTTCAATAAACTGTTGGCGATCTCACTATTCTAATCCTTAAAAATCCATAAGTGCATAAATATCCATCAAGTTACAGCTTAGTAATCTGCTGTGACCCTATGCTGTCAGTCCTTACCCATGTTGATCATGGGAATGTTTATAGGATCTTTGCAAAGAAGGAGGCTTTTCAGCCCACTGTTTGCTGTCATTCTATAAAAGCATTCGACAAGGTTCCCCATGGGAGACTGATTAGCAAGGATTACCAAGAGACCTTGGAGTGCAGGTTCACAGCTCCTTGAAAGTGGAGTCGCAGGTAGATAGGATAGTGAAGAACGCGTTTGGTATGCTTTCCTTTATTGGTCAGAGTATTGAGTACAGGAGTTGGGAGGTTATGTTGCAGCTGTACAGGACATTGGTTAGACCACTGTTGGAATATTCCATGCAGTTCTGGTCTCCTTATTGGAAAGATGTTGTGAAACTTGGAAGGGTTCAGAAAAGATTTACAAGGATGTTACCAGGGTTGGAAGATTTGAGCTACAGGGACAGGCTGAACAGGCTGGGGCTGTTTTCCCTGGAGCATTGGCGGTTGAGGGGTGACCTTACAGACGTTTACAAAATTGAGGGGCATGGATAGGATAAATAGGCAATGTCTTTTCCCTGGGGTCGGAGTCCAGAAGTAGAGGGCATAGGTTTAGGGTGAGAGGGGAAAGATATAAAAGAGACCTAAGGGGCAACTTTTTCATGCAGAGGGTGGTATGGGTATGGAATGAGCTGCCAGAGGATGTGGTGGAGGCTGGTACAATTGTGATGTTTTAAGAGGCATTTGGATGGGTATATGAATAGGAAGGGTTTGAAGGGATACGGGCCGGGTGCTGGCAGGTGGGACTAGACTGGGTTGGGATATCTGGTCGGCATGGATAGGTTTGACCGAAGGGTCTGTTTCCATGCTGTACGTTTCTATGACTGTATGGTCCATTTTCCCCTGTATTTCCTATTGCCCTACAACTCTTTCTCTTGAGATAATCAAATCTCCTTTGAAAAGAATGCTTTGCATCTACTCCACACACTCTGTGCATTCCAGATTCAGGCCCTATATTATATATGAAAGCTTTCCTCCTAATTCTGGTTCTTTACCAGGCTTGCATTAAGTCTGTAATTCTTGACTCATCATCTGGAGGGAACGATATTTCCCCAAGTAGTCTGAGCTACCTGAACATAATTTTGAAATGCTGTATAAGTCTTCGCTAAGGAAAAGAATGTTGAGGAAGAAGCTGACATAACAATGTCTCTGGATTGATAATCCAGCAACCCAGGCACCTGCTGACATTTGAATTTAATTTTTTTTAAAAATCCACAATAAAAACTGGTATAGTGATAACCATTGTCATTTTCATAATTCATCTGGGTCACTGATGTCCTTTTTATGGAAGGAAATCTGTTGTCCTTCTGGTCTGGCCTGCCTTTGACTCTAGATCTGTTGCAATGTGGTTGACTCTTCACTGCTGTTTTGTGAATTAGGGATAAATAGTAAATGCTGACCTAGCCAGTGACAAAGAAATTAAAAAAAAAACATCTTCTCAAGTCTCTCAACTCAATGCAGCTCATTGATCTGAGCCAAGAGCTCAGACCTAGTTCATAAGTCTGAATGGCTTATTCCTGTGAAGTTCTTGAACCATATAACTGAGCTTGGAATTAACTTGTAACCTACCATTGTTGCTGCGCTGTGAATTAACATAAATAACATTAGTCAATTTCTGTGTGGAATTACCCTTTCTCTTGCCTATTATGTAATTCTGCATGTTTAAATTAGGTATCATCAGCTGCAGTTGATCATGCAGTTTTGATTCCTTCAGTCACTTGTGAATGACTTGCTCACAGTTAAGTGGGTGAATCCCCAATCCAGCTGTCTTGCTGCTAAATGCTATAATTTTGTAAAGTTGTTTTTAGCCAATTGACTTATCAGTATTGAGGTAGAAAGCCCATTTATCCCACTTTCTCCCCCCCTCCTCTCTTTTCCCCCCCCCCCCCCCACACCAAAACCTACATCATAGATTACCTAAGTGACTAATACTGTGATGGAAGGGTAATATGTTCAAATTCAGGATAGAATTGGACTGATTTTATCTGCTTGTGTTTTGATGTGGCAGTATGGGAACCGTGGCAGGGCTAACCTAGACATACAGTTGTAGAGACACTGCACTGAAGGAACCTAGACTAGGGTAATATTGAATTTGTGGAGTGGGGTCATTGTATTCTGTTACCAAACTGATTATTCAGACAAGACCAGTGATAGAACCTATTCAGGTATTTGAAATTAAAATTGGTATAGTTCTGTTCAAAATAAATTGCATTTGGCGACACAGGGTGGGGTTCTGTGATAGTAACCCTCACTGCCCTTGTTCTGTTGAATCTCCCCAAGTATTCATAATTTTCTCTGTAAACATTACATGGATTCGGGTATCAGTACAAAAGTGTTGAAATTGCACCAGGAGATTGAAAGGTAGTAGTGTGGGGACTTTCACACCAATTTGGAACCAGTTGGGGGAAAAGTAGGTTTTGAAAATATTAACTTGTCACAGTGGGGTTTAATTCCAAGTTGTTTTTCTGTGGATTAAGACATGTAGACAGCATATTGAACATATGCAACAGTTGTACTTGGCCCAAGTTGAAAGTTTGAATATATTTCTGTTGAAGTTGGGATAGGCAATTTGAGCACCAACACGTAATCCTTTAAAGATTTACTTTTAAAGCTTCAGGTTTCATGTACATGATTCCTTTAATGGAATATTTACTTTCTTCTGGGTTTTCAAGTGTGGTTTGTTGGCCAACCACGATGGAAGATTAGATTTTCATCAAATTAATAATGTCATGCCTATCCTTTAAATGAGCATTGAGTGCTAATGTATTCATATAATCCTAAAATGAAAGACCTTATTGATTCTCTTCACAGGTGACTTTGTATGTAGTCGAACCTGATTTCTGGGAGATGAAATTTATTGAAATTGATCTTTGGAGGAATCAGCATCACTAAATTCTTCAGAGCTATTCGTGCATTGTTTTTTCAGGCTAATCCAGATCCAAACACTTGCCTAGGTGTTTTTGGTCTTAGTTTGTACACCACTGAACGTGATCTTCGTGAAGTTTTCTCTCGGTATGGGCCATTGGCTGGAGTCAATGTTGTCTATGATCAAAGGACTGGTCGTTCACGGGGATTTGCGTTTGTTTACTTTGAAAGACTGGAGGATGCTAAAGAGGTAATCGGAAAGCTCTCCAATAACACATTAGCTTTTTGTTAGTGCTACTTTTATGGTACTGCTGACTTAATTTTCTCATGGTTGTTTCTTGATATGAAATTGCAAAGCAACTTCTATTGTATGTTTGAGAGTTGACTTGGCTTGCTTCAGTATGTTGTGTTTATGCATTAAGGTGCTGGAAACTTTGTGTTATTTGGATATAATTTTATTGGGTGGAGGCAAACTTAAGTTTGGATTTTAAAATGTCTTTCTGCAGGCAATGGAGCGTGCGAATGGAATGGAACTGGATGGTAGACGAATTCGTGTTGATTATTCTATTACAAAGAGGCCCCACACTCCCACTCCTGGGATTTACATGGGACGACCTACTCAGTATGGATAAGCAGCTTCAGCCATTCTTTAAACGTTGTTTCAGTTTGATTTCTTTTTACTCATAGTTCCTTTTATTCCATATTAGCAGTAGTGGTGGAGGTGGTGGTGGAGGACGTCGCCGTGATTCTTACTATGATCGAGGTTATGATAAATATGATCGATATGATGACCGGGACTATGATTATCGATACAGGTAATGTATTTTACAATATATAAATTGTTGTAGAAGGTCAAATCATAAAGCCTAATGTGTAATGTTTTTGAAAGGAACAGTGTTCTTGCAGCCTCCTCTACATGTGTAGTTTAATCAATTCATGGTTGGAAAACAATCTGTTCATGTGATATAATTACTAGTATTAGTGATTGCTGGCGCATTCTATCCCCATGTCATGCGTGGAGCCTGATGGCGTTTTTATTTATTCATTCATGGGGTAATGATGCTACAGGCCAGACCTAATTTGTTGCATGTGCCCAGTTCACCTTGAGAAGCTTGTGGTGAGCTGCTGCCTTGAACTGTAGTAAACTTTGGAGTGTAGGCATAGTGTTAGAAGGGGTGCTCCAAGATTTTCACCTGGGGTTATGAAGGAGTGGCAGTGTAGTTCTAAATCAAGATGTTTGGCTAGAACATGAACTTGTCGGTTCCCCCCCACTTTTTAAACAGGGAATGATGTTTGCACACATTAGTACTGTCTGTAGAATTTCAGCAGGATCTCAACCAGTGTCTGCACAGATTCAGCAGTCTTTGCTTCTTCTTTAACCTACAGTATATCCTATCCAGGCAGGTTGACTCCTACTTGGAGATCTGTCAACCTTTTAAGAATCCCTAATGTCTTTTTGTCCTCTCTAGTATCACTATTTTCTACTTTTACTTCTACATAGGCAGCAGCCTCAACTCTTCTGAAACTGGATGCTAAATACTTGTTTAGTACCTCCGCTGTGCCCTGATGGGGTTGCTATTTGTTAATTTTCATACCGAATAACTTGACTCCTGAATTATGTATGTTTGTGTGTGCAGACATTAGATAAATGAAACTTAAATGTTCAAGTGTCACTGAGAGTAAATCCCTCTCTTCCCCCACACAGTGTTCCAGAGATACTATCTGTACTGCAAATGGTAATAGATAATTTTGATCACCAAAATGACTCTTCTTTGATATGAGTGAAAATCATATACTGGAGCCATCCAGTAGACAAAGATTTCAGTGTAGTACTGTGAACGTCAGTGTGATCATTCAGGAATTTTGCTTCTAAATTTTAGTGCCACAGCAGCTGAGTCTTCCAATCTGTTGTTTCATTATAGTAGACGACGATCACCATCACCCTACTACAGCAGAGGATACCGATCACGCTCGAGATCTCGATCCTATTCACCACGTAAGTACTAAAACAGTGTTAATTGCATTGCAGCTGACTTGAAAATGTGTGGTAATGAATTGTATGTCGAATATTAAAAATAGATGCAAGGGTAGGTCATTTGGCACCTTTTAAACCTGCCCAGCCATTCACAAGATCAAACCTGATCTGTTGCAAGCCTCAACGTCACTTTCACGCCAGCTTGTCATAATCCCCAAACTCCCTGATACCTTAAAAGTCTATCTCCTTGATATTTTTTACTTTTGTGATGTAGCCTGAACACGGAGGTGAGAATTGCAAACATTCGCTGTCCTCTAGGAGGAGAAATTCCTCTGTTTTAAATAGCTATCCCCTTATTTTGTTTCTAAGTGTTCCCTCTGATTTCTTATGCCTCTGAGGCTCATGTTAGCAATGACTCCTGGAGCCAGAAGTTATTGCTGCGATCAATGTCAATTGCTGTGTCCATGCAAAGCTTAAAGAGGGTTATAGGTCATGCATGTCCCAGGCTTGAGATTCTCCCACTAGTGTCTTCTCAACATCTACTCTATCAAGCCCCTCAGAACCTTGTAAGTCACCCATCATCCTTCCAATCCCTAATGAACAAAGACCAAACGGGTTTGCCATACTTGATGATGCGTCACTCCCTTCATCCTGTGAATCACATGGTGAATCTCTTTGAAATCCTTTGAATGCTAGTGTATCCTTAAATACTGGACTAAGAATACATGGTCCTCCAAGTGTAGCTTTACCAACACCCTGTACAGTCATAACAAGACTTTGCTATTTTCAATCTCCAACCCGTCGCAATAAAGGCTGAAAGTCCATTAGCCTTTTGATTACTTCCTGCAACTGCATTCTAACTTTGTCTTTCATATGCAACAACCTAAATCTGTCTGCATTTTTTTGGGGTGTCTCAGTTTAATTTATTTGAAATAGTTAGCATTTTGATTCTTTGTGAAGTGCATGATATAACTCTTCACCATTAAACTCCCATCTACCAATTTTGTTTCCCCTCTCATTCAACCTATTTATCGCCTTGGAGGCTCCATATGTCCTCAGCACAGTGTGTCCTATCACCTATTCTTAAACTTACCCCATTGGTGATGACATTAGTGTGATCAAGCAATTTTAACATTTTTTAAGGGCAGCCAGCAGGGCTGTGGGGGGGAGTGGATCTCCTGGACATTAAAAACTATCAAGTAAGCTCACTTCTGTCCTGCATGAGCGATTATAGTTAGATATCAAACCACTTGGCAAAGTTCCCCCTTCCTAGCTTGCTGGTCTTGGACACAATGAAGACAGTTAGGGAATATTGCCATGACCCAATAGTTATCAATACTGTTACTATTTGGCAAAGGGAAGGCAATATGGCAAAACATCCCCTCTTATACCTGTTGTGGGTAAGCAGTGTTTTTAACCAGGGATGGTAGATTCAGGATTCAAACATTGGGCAGCTAGGGGTGTGTCTTGTGTGGGTGATTTATTTGAGGGAGACACAATGATATCCTTTGACCAGTTAGCACAGAAATATGAGCTATCTAACAGGGACCTCTTTCAAGGTAGGGGTTTCATTTTTTAAAAACTATGCTTTTGACCCCTACAAATCCGACACAAAGAGGAGGGTGCTCATTGCTGAGTATACTTCCTGTCAGCACTTGATATCATCAGTTGGAGAGCGGCCCCTCAAATGAGTTTGTTTGACTCTGCCGGGCATGGGAGAGAGAGCAGGGTAGCTGAGGTCTCTTCTGACTGAGGCATGGGGAAGATATTTGGGAAAACACAAAGATATCAATTTGCAATTGGACCCATGCTTTACAGTTGAAGATTCTGCACAGGGTCCTCTTAGCTCTGGAGAAATTTAAACCAGGGGTATCTTCATGTCCCGAGTGCAAGGTTGGTGCTGGCATGCTTACCCATTGTCTCTAGTCCTGTGGTGGGCATCAAACATACTGGAGCGTTATGGTGGGTGCAATTGTGGGGATTTTGATTGTAAGGGTGGAGAAGGGCCGGATCTCTCCTCTTCGTGGCCTGTCCAGTGTGTTCCCTGGAGATGTGCATAAAAAAGGTTTCAATATCCTCACTTTCTGTGCAAGAAAGAATATTAAGTTGGGTATCTGAAAATCCCCTGGACCTGTCTGGTTGGCAGAAGATTATTAAGGAGCATATCCTCTTGGATTTTCTCCCAAGTATGGTACACCACAAACTGAGAATTTCTATAAGACATGGCGATCCTTTTTGGAGTATCTGGACACAGATTTGCCTGCTATGCTAATAAGGGCTTTTATGTAGCCGTAACCGTTGTGCTTTACGAGCCTAATATTTAGAGAGGGGGAACTGCAAATGTATGAATGTGAAAATTAATGCACTTGATATTTGAGAGTTAGTGTTTTGTTTGGCTGAGCTGTATTATTATTGATTATTATTATTAATTTAGTTAAGTAGTTAGTTGGTGTTATATATTTTTAATATACATGTTTATACATTTGTGTATGAGGTGGTCTGTTTGGATTTTTAACTGTTTTGGTGTTCTTTTGTATTTTAAATTGTATTGTTTTGGATGTAATAAAAATCTATTTTTTCAATAAGTATGTTTTTAAAAGTTACTAATGTAATTATAATTGGATGGTAATCAAATTACTTAGTTCTACAATGTGTTCGCTTTGCAGGTCGTTACTGACCAGACTTCTGCTTGCTGGACAACTGTCTGAAGATTTTTAATCACCGTGTTACAGTAACTTTTTTGGGAGGGGGGTGCAGGGGGAGGGGAGATGGGTGGGGTTTGGGTTAAGATTTTGGTAGTTGTGCATGATAGTTTCTGTGCCTGTATACTGCTTTGGAAAGGCCATTCTAAAAGCTACTTGCTTGAACTGATTTATGTAGTTCATAACCTGATGTAAGGAAAGGACAGGGCTGGAATTTCATGGTAATCTCTTAATTACCAAGTACTGGTTGTTTTTGAACATGCAAATGCCAACAGTCATTAGTTTTGTGATGGTGTTTGATTTTTTTTGTCATGGGGTTGTTTTTGCTGTTTGAAACTGTCCTAGAGTTCTGAGGTGTATTTTTTTTATTCAAAGAAAATCTGATGTAAACCTGGCAAAAAAAATCAGTATATGCATTTTACAAAATAACTATTAAAAATGTACAGAAAGGTAGCCAATTGTGTCATGTCCTTCTGAAAGATTCTAAAAAGATTTTGCAAGTTTTGGAACCTATTGATTTAGATGAGTACAAGTGGAAAATTGACTTTCTGCATTGATTGAAAATGTGATGTGACAGAACTCTTTGTCTTCACAATTGTAAAGGATTACAAGGATTAAATTTTTTTGTTTTTAGTTAATTGTGTATTTCTATATTTTGACCTGCAAGGTAGATCCTGCACATCAACCAACTGCTATAATGTACAACAGTTTAATAAAAATTAAAGATGCCTCGGAGGGAGATACTTGGGGTGTTTCATGAATTGCTGTTGGAATATCTGATTTGACTGTCAATAGTGGGAACAATTTCTTGAAATGAACTTCTGGAAAAGGAAACACCAACATTTCTTTTTGCTTTCTTTTATAAACTTGCATACAAAAACCTGGCCACAAGTGTTTAATGCTCTGCTTTTAGACAGAACATACCTCCAAGTCTCTGGTAACATAGAATCAAATGTAGGGATACATTGTCAACAAAATGTTCATGACATGTAGAGTTCTCATTTACATTGAGAGATCCTGTAACAGATCATTGTGTAAAGTTAATGTTTGCACATATGCTACCACAAACACTTAATATTCTCCAGTTTTTGTAATCAACTCTTAAAAGTTTAGTGCACGTAGAAAGGGGAACAAAACAAATGGTGAAAAAGGGATCTGCTCAACAAAAGCTCGTGTTCAACTTCTCTTCTGAGTGGAGATTGTCTGTCTGGTGAATCTTTGTATTGAGAAGCAACACATACCCACTGTTAGATTGCCCCACGTGCACTCAATGGATTGTTTAGATATGCACTTACCCATATATTAAAGCTTGACATTTTAAAAAAGACATGTAAAATCTGTCCTGTTCGTACAGAAAATGTAAATTACTTTTTCGAACTTTTAGTTGATAAAGCACTAGTCTTAACACTCTAATTTCCCTGTACACTGCTGCAATGAAAATGTTTACTTCTCTTATGTTGGGGTGCAGGTTTATTCAATTTTAAGAAAATGTTCTGTAACGTAACATTGAGGGGGGACAGGGAAAGTAGTCTGTTGGCTGGTTTGCAATGCAGAATGACATCAACGACAGGTTCAAATGCCACACCAGCTAAGGTTGCCATGAAGGAATCACCATCTCAAATGTTCCCCTTACCTGAAGTGTAAATGTTAAATAACCAGTTATCTCACCAATGAGAGAGCAGCCCTATGGTTTTGTAACACTGGTGACTTTACAATAAATGTGCAATTAGAACTGACTTTTGAAATCCCTATGTCAAGTTTCATACTGTGTACAATGTTGTGCTACAGAGTCTCTAATCTTGTTTCTAAATTGTGAACTTACTTTCTAAATCCTTTAATGATTTAAGAGGGAATCACAGACTGATCTTCAGTGAAACTCAGCTGTTAGTTGATTAATGCTTGGAGACCATATTTGAAAATAGTCAACAGTGTGTGCATTCATCTTGCATTTTTGTATCCTTAACTTTTTTGGTTTCGTTGCATCTTTTTCCCCCACTAGCAGCACCAGGTTTGTTCTCTTTTGAGTCTGACTTAATGCTGCCATGATTTACAACTGTAACTTTGGAATGTGCTAATTTTTATAATCAGCTCATACTTTTTTAAGGTTGTGTTTGCACGTGTATGGATTCGTTTTCAACTCTGTTACCGGATGTTTTTTCTCCTGGAGTTTTCACCTGCTTTTGACCACACCCGTGGCTGGTCAGATGCTGTAATGCAGATAACAATTTGTTCAGTTCTTATCGAATTCTTAAAAATTGCACTGCCTCCATATGAGTATTAAATTTCTTAAATAAACCAGTATTTTTGCATTTACCATTCTACTGATAAGCACTTTTCAGGTGTTCGTCACTCTGAATCGGTCTATAACATAAATGAGAATGAACCAGAACCTCCTACCACCTCTTAAGAATGTAAGCACGATTTAACTTCTATCCAGTTTACTGATCATTTTTCATTATGCATTGACACCTTGTATTGAATCAGTGACTCCCATGTTTCCTTGATCATCACAACTTTATGGGATAAATGACACAATCTTGGTTATTTCTGTCTCCAGTCTTTTAGGCTTGTCATGCTCAATCGTTCTTGGGTGGGGAGGTGTTAATTTCATGTTCCAACAAGATTACCTTTTATTCTCAGTGTTCATATACTTGAAGTAGTTTCAAGTTCTGATCACTGATGCTGGCACAAGTCAGGAATTGTTCTGCTGACAGAGTTGTGTACAAAGGAAAGAATACTGAAATTTCCACACTTTTGACTTTAGGGCATATACTGAAGGGAAGTTTATATAATACAAACTGGTAGGTATTCATTGTTTCAAGGTTCAAAGGCTATGGTTGAGTCTTATCACTAAGTTCTTGACTATACAATATGTTTTACAAAGGAGGAAGTGCTGGACGTCTTGAAACTGGTAAAGGTGGATAAATCTCCAGGACCTAATCAGGTGTACCCAAGAACTCTGTGAGAAGCTAGAGAAGTGATTGCTGAGCCTCTTGCTGAGATATTTGTATCATCAATAGTCACAGATGAGGTGCGGAAGACTGGAGGTTGGCTAACATGGTACCTCTGTTTAAGAAGGGTGGTAAGGACAAGCCAGGGACTATAGACCAGTAAGTCTGACATCGGTGGTGGGCACATTGTTGGAGGAAATCCTGAAGGACAGGTTGTACATATATTTGGAAAGGCAAGGACTGATTAGGGATAGTCAACATGGTTTTGTGTGTGGGAAATCATGTCTCACACTTGATTGAGTTTTTGAGGAAGTAACAAAGAGGGTTGATGAGGGCAGAGCAGTAGATGTGATCTATATAGGCTTCAGTAAGGTGTTCAAGATTCCCCATGGGAGACTGATTAGCAAGGTTAGATCTCATGGAATACAGGGAGAACTAACAATTTGGATACAGAACTGGCTCAAAGTTGGAAGACAGAGGGTGGTGGTGGAGGGTTGTTTTTCAGACTGGAGGCCTGTGACCAATGGAGTGCCACAAGGATCAGTGCTGGGTCCTCTACTTTTTATCATTTAAATAAATGATTTGGATGCGAGCATAAGAGGTACAGTTAGTAAGTTTGCAGATGACACCAAAAGTGGAGGTGTAGTAGACAACGAAGAGGGTTACCTCAGATTATAGCAGGATCTTGACCAGATGGGCCAAAAGGTGGCAGATGGAATTTAATTCAGATAAATGTGAGGTGGTGCATTTTGGGAAAGCAAATCTTAGCAGGACTTAATGGTAAGGTCCTAGGGAGTGTTGCTGAACAAAGACCATGGAGTGCAGGTTCACAGCTCCTTGAAAGTGGAGTCGCAGGTAGATAGGATAGTGAAGAAGGCATTTGGTATGCTTTCCTTTATTGGTCCGAGTATTGAGTACAGGAGTTGGGAGGTTATGTTGCAGCTGTACAGGACATTGGTTAGACCACTGTTGGAATATTCCATGCAATTCTGGTCTCCTTCTTATTGGAAAGATGTTGTGAAACTTGGAAGGGTTCAGAAAAGATTTCCAAGGAGTTACCAGGGTTGGAGGATTTGAGCTACAGGAACAGGCTGGGGCTGTTTTCCCTGGAGCATTGGCAGTTGAGGGGTGACCTTACAGACGTTTACAAAATTGAGGGGCATGGATAGGATAAATAGGCAATGTCTTTTCCCTGGGGTCGGAGTCCAGAAGTAGAGGGCATAGGTTTAGGGTGAGAGGGGAAAGATATAAAAGAGACCTAAGGGGCAACTTTTTCATGCAGAGGGTGGTATGGGTATGGAATGAGCTGCCAGAGGATGTGGTGGAGGCTGGTACAATTGTGATGTTTTAAGAGGCATTTGGATGGGTATATGAATAGGAAGGGTTTGAAGGGATACGGGCCGGGTGCTGGCAGGTGGGACTAGACTGGGTTGGGATATCTGGTCGGCATGGACAAGTTGGACCGATGGGTCTGTTTCCATGCTGTACATCTCCTATGACTCTGTCTACAATGTTTCAAAGCAAATGACACGACTTGCTCGGAGTGAATGGATGAGGTTTGATTTCGTCAAAGAATATTCCAGCCACATTGGCTTTTATTGGAAGCAAGCTTCCTAACATGACCAGAATTTAGTGATTTAGCCATTTTCGATGGGAGAGGAGAAAAATACTTTTAAAACTAAACTAAGCTGCCATAAGAGTGGAAATGTTACTGGTTTCTACCAAGATTAAAATTAATTTTTAAACTTATTCAAGATCCTAATTTACTGGTGAAATTTCAATATTCCATTGTTCAGAACAAAGATTTTTTTATTTACTCAAGTGTACAAATGTTAAATACTCTTCAATATATATTAACGTCCTGAATTACCTGAAACTTTAAAACATAACCATCCATTGTAAACATTACATATTAAATAAATGGTGGGTGTAACAAAGCTAGATCTTGGAAATTAGTATGACAGACCACATGTTATTCATTAAACTCTGTTATAATATCGTTCTAAGCTTCTTTACAAAGAATTACAGCACATCTAGATTGGAACCTGATCTTTTCCCTGTGAAAGAAAAACTTGATCCTGCTATCTGAAGGCAAGCTTCTGCTTTTCAATAATCACTGTGTACATTCATAAACTTTTCAATGCAAACAAATCCCCATAATGACTCTTCCACCACCCCCTGCTCTCCCAAACCCATACAGACATTATTATTTAAAATTGTTGCAATACTGGCAACTTAATCATTAAGCCCTCACGCACAGATTGAATGAGCAGGATGAGTAGTTTAATGTCAACAAAGTATCACACCTTACAATAAGTGGATTACTTCCAATTTCCTGCCATTGAATTTGATGGGCTAGTTTTATCTGTTGATTTGAACCCCTCAATTCCAAAGGACATGCTGACTTCCAGTACCCAATCAGACTGTAATTTGATGGAGGGTCCATTGTGATACACCCTGCTCATAGCCACACTCCTGGTTTGTTTGTGATAGGTGTAATATTCAACCGATAAAAACTAAATTTGTAAGATATCTGACAGATTATCAAGCAGCTGTCAGGATTGTGGATTATTAATTTCCCTCATATTTGCATTCAACATCAGTGAGAATAGATTGTGGCCTGATCTTGCAAGCACTCTTATCATCTGACACAGTGGCATTATTCTGTAGGGTATTATTTATTCTATTTAGTATTACCAACAAGGAATGGTGTTCTTGAGGTGATGTTAGAGATCCTTGCTTTTCCATCCATTTTAAAGTAAAATAAAAAACACATTATAAAAAGAAAGCTGCACTAGTGAACTGTTCTTTTTGCCAATAGCATCCAATCTATTTGCTTTTGAAAGCCTCAAATTCATGTATGGATTTCTGACTTTTTGTCTTATTCATTAGAATTCTATTCTTTACATTACCTGCAGAACCTCAAGATCTGCAAAGATTGTCAAATAAAATTTTCCTCATCTAAACCTCTGCTGCTTGCTAAACAAATTATTTTTATGTATGAATTGCCTCAGCCAAGATTACCAAACTTCAGAAGTGATGTGTGTGGTTTGTAACACACAAGCTGTTATCATTTCAGTGTCTTCCTGGCTAAACATTAAGCAGTTGGAATGTAGGGTGGAGTATTTGGGTATTATGCTTCTCTGGCAGATTTTTAAGATTGGGTGCATGTGTAGGCTGCCCCACAGACTAAAAATGAATGCAAATAATAGTAAATTGGGCCTATTCTAAACTGTCCTAATTTCTATGGTTCAAAATGGATGCTAATGCACCAGTATACAACAGCAATAGCGGCACGGTGGCTGGCACTCGTAGTGCCAGGAAGTGGGTTCAATTCCCACCCCTGGCAACTGTCCGTGTGGGTTTCCTCCGGGTGTTTTGGTTTCCTCCCACAATCCAAAATGTGTGCCAGTCAGATGAATTGGTCATGCTAAATTGCCCATACTGTTAGGTGCATTAGTGAGGGGTAAATATAGGATAGGGGAATGGATGGGTTACTCTTCGGAGGGTTTGTGTGGACTTGTTGGGCTGAAGGAAATCTAATTACTCAAATTATGTTCTATTGTTGTTTTAGACTTCAATTTCTAAACTTGAGTATTAATGCAAATGAAGCCTAACTTCCACAGTCTAAAATTTCAGTACATGATGGAATTGCCTGCAGGTATTCTTCAAAACTGGTAATTGGCTTGAGTACTCCAGCTACTGTAGACATACCTTGGGTACCGAGAGAGACAAACTGTAATGTGCGGTCATACAAGGAAAAGGGGAAGACTAAAATCTCAACTTTCTCTTGAAACTGCCAACTATATATGATTGGTTCATTAGGTACCATAGAGACTTAAGTTTAAGAATAATGAAGAAAGATTTAAGGAGTGGGGAAAGGAAATCTATAAAGAACATAATCCAGGAACAGTGAAGAGTTAGCAATGAATGACTGACTGGGCAAAAGTGAGGACTGCAGATGCTGGAGATCAGAGTCGAGAGTGGTGCTGGAAAAACACAGCAGGTCAGGCATCATCCGAGGAGAACGCTTCGGGCAAAAACCTTTCATCAGGAATGAGGCCGGGAGCCTAGGGGGTGGAGAGATAAAGTGGGGGGAGAAGGTTGAGGCAAGGGGAAGGTAGCTGTGAGCGCAACAGGTGGATGGAGGTGGGGGTAATGGTGATAGGTCAGGGGGAAGTGAAGCAAATAGGTGGGAAGGAAGATGGACAGATCATAAGGCAGGTGCCAAGTTGGTAGGTTGGATCTGGGATAAGGTGGGGAATGGGGAAATGAGGAAATTGGTGAAATCCACATGGATACCATGGGGTTGAAGGGTTCCAAGGCAGAAGATGAGGCATTCCTCCTCCAGGAAGTTAGGATGTAGCGATGGAGGCGGCCCAGGACATGCATGTCCTTGACAGGGGGAGGAGTTGATGTGTTTGGCCACAGGCGGTGGGGTTGGTTGATATGGGTGTCCCGGGAATGTACTGTGAGTAGGTGTCCTGTCTCCCAATGTACAGGAGATCGCATTGGGAGCAATGGATATAGGAAATGACATGTGGAAGGTTCCTTTGGGTGAGGGGAAGAGGTGTGGGCGCAGGTTTTGCAATTCCTGCAGTGGCAGGAAGAGAGGATGGGTTGGTCGGGAGGGGCGTAGACCTGATGAGGGAGTTGCAGAGTGAACAGTCTTTACATAAAGTGGATAGGGGTGGGGAAGGAAATATATGTCTGGTGGTGGGGTGCTTTTGTAGGTGACGGAAATGGAGGATGCAATGTATATGGCAGTTGGTAGGGTGGGGTTCAAGTGCAGAGGTGTGGAAAGTGGATGAGATGTGCTGGAAGGCATTATCAACCACGAGGCAGGGTGGGAGGAGGTGTAGACCAGGTAGCTGTGGGAGTTGGTGAGTTTGTAGAAGATGTCAGTTTTGAGTCAGTCCCCATCAGTGGAGATGGAGAAGGGGAGGGAGATTGCTGAGATGGCCCGGGTGAACTTAAGTTCAGGGTGGAACGTGTTGGTAAAGTTGATGAACTGTTCAACCACCTTATGAGAGCACGAGGTGGTGCCAATGCAGTCATCAATGTAGCGAAGGAAAAGGTGTGGAATGTTGTCAGTGTAATTATGGAAGATGGACTGTTCCACGTAGCTGACAAAGAGTCAGGCATAGCTGGGGCCCATGCGTGTGCCCATGGCTATCCCTTTCATCTGGAGGAAGTAGGAGCATTCAAAGGAGAAATTATTGAGGGTGAGGACCAGTTCAGCTAAACGAATTAGAGTATCAGTGGAAGTGTACTGGTCGGGACATCAGGAGAGGAAGAAATGGAGGGCTTGGTAGTCCTGGTCATGGCGGATGGAGGTGTATAATGAGTGGATGTCCATGGTGAAGATGAAGCATTGGGGGCTAGGGAAACTAAAATAGTGGAGGAGGTGGAGGGCATGGGTAGTGTCCTGGACCGCGGGGGATAGGACATATCGAAGAATGTGGAGATGAGTTCGGTGGGGCTGAGACGATGGGTCGGCTGGGTGTGTTGGAGGCGGGCAAAGGGGTCCTCAGAAGGTGGGCCGAGTCTTGATGGAAAAAGTGAGCCTGGAGATGGAGGCGTCGAAAGAAGTATTTGATGTTAAGGTTAAGGTATTTGCTGAGGACTGATCATTTGTCCTCAGTGAGGGGGAGTCTGGGAGTCGGTGAAAACTTGGCAGGGCTGGAAGCTAGCACCTGGTGTAGGGCTGGAGCTGGGAGTGGGGATGGAGACTGTAACTGGAGTGGGAGCGGTAGTAGAGAGACCGGGGGGTGACATCATTTATGGATGTGGCGCTCACATGGGGTATCGGAGGTGGTGATTGTGGGATCTGCGTGGGGGATGAATGACTGGGTCAACAAATCAGTTTCACAGATGGTGTCCTTCAAAGGTGAAATTGGATATTATATGTTCTGCACATCCTGTATCAATTAGGAATAGGGATAGGCCATCCAACCCCTTCAGCGCACTCTGCCATTCAATCACCTTATGATTATTCATCTGATTATTCTATGTTCCTTCCTATCCCTGACAAACTTTCACCCCTTGCCTTAAGAGCATTTAAGGATTCTGCTTCGACCACCTTTTGAGGAACAGAGTCCCAAAGATTCGTAATCTTCTGTCAGGAAAGAAAATTCTTTTTAGCTCTATCTTAAATGGGCAACTGCTTATTTTAAAATAGTTTAACATTCTCCCACAGCCACCATGTTAACCCCTCAGGATGCTACATGTTTAAATCAAGTTCCAATAAATACTAGCCAAATCTGTTAACTTTACCTCATAAAAATACCTGCCCATTCCTGAAGAAGGGCTTATGCCCGAAACGTCGATTCTCCTGCTCCTTGGATGCTGCCTGACCTGCTGCGCTTTTCCAGCAACACATTTTTCATTCCAGGTATGAGTCTAACAAATCTGAACTGCTTCCAATGTACTTACATCTTTAGATACAAGATCTGTCCAGAAGTGCTCTCACCAGCATAACGTCCCTACATGTTTGCTCAATTCCCCTTGCAATAAATAATAACAATTTATTAGCTTTCCTCATTACTTGGTGTACCTCATCTTTTGTGATTCGTGCATTACCACACCCAGATCCTTCTGCAGTTCACATCTCTAATCCCTCAATATTTAGATAATATGTTTCCCTATTATTCTTCCAAATGAACAAATTTACATTTTTGCATATTATACTCCATTTATCAAATCATTTTATCTATAGCCATCTGTAGTTTTCTTATTTACTTTTCACAATTTATATTCCTACCTATCTTAGTATAGGGAATTTAGCAATCATATGTTTGATTCCTTCATCGAGGTCATTTATAAAGCTGAGGGCCTAGCACAGATCCCTGTGGCACATCAATTGTTAAACTATGCCAGAAAATGACCCATTTATGTCTATTTGCAGTTTCCTGTTAGCCAGTCATAGAGCAATACCCTACAGAAACAGACCCTTTGGTCAAACTCATTCATGCCAACCAGATATCCTAAGTTTACCCAGTCCCACTTGCCAGCATTTGGCCCACATCCTTCTAACTATTCAAGTACCTGTCCAGATACCTTTTAAATGTTGTAATTGTACCAGCCTCCACCACATCCTCTCTCAGCTCATTCCATGCACATATCACCATCTGTGTGGAAAAGTTGCCCCTTAGGTTTAAAAGGGACCTTTCTCCTCTCATCATAAACCTATGCCCTCTAGTTTTGGACTCTTCTGCCCTGGAAAAAGGACTTTGGCTGTTTACCCTATCCACCCCCTGATGATTTTATAAACCTCTATAAGACCAAACCTCAGCCTCCCATGGTCCAGGAAAATAGCCTAGACTATTCAGCCTCTCCCTGTAGCTCAAACCCTTCAAACCCAGCAACATGCTTGTAAATCTTTTCTGAACCCTTTCAAGTTTAACAACATCTTTCCTATAGCAGGGAGACCAGAATTGAATGCAGTATTCCAAAAATGGCTAAATCAATGTCCTGTACAGCTGCAACAAAATCCCACCTCCTCAACTCCAATAAAAGCAAATATTCCAAACTCTCTTCACTACCTTGCCTATTTGCAGCTCCCAAGGAAATATGAGCCTGCACCCTAATGTCTCTGTGTTCAGCAATACTCTCCAGGATATTACCATTAAGTGTGTACGTTCTGGCCCAATTTTCAGCAAAATGTAGCACCTCACATTTATCTAGATTAAACTCGATCTGCCACTCCTTGGCCCCCCATGTGATCAAGGGTCCATTATACCCCTAGATAACCTTCTTCATTGTCCATTACACCACAATTTTGGTGTGACCTGCAAAGTTACTAATCTTACCGCCTATATTCTCATCTAAATCATTTATATAAATGACAATCCTTGCAGCATATTACTGATCACAGGCCTCCAGTCTAAAGAACAACCCTCTACCACCACTCTTCGTCTCCTACCTTCAAGCCAATTTTGTATCCAAATGGCTAGCTCTCCCCGGATTCCATGTGATCTAACAGTGCTAACCAGTCTACCATGCAGAACCTTTCTGAAGTCTATATAGACAACATCCACCACTCTGCCTTCATTAACCTTCTTTGTCACTTCTTCAAATAATCAAATTGGTGAGACATGACTGATTCTTGGTCATTATTAGACTCTTTAATTCCAGATTTTAAAAATTGAATTCAATTCCATCGTCTGTCATGGGGGAATTGGGGTCCTCAGAACATTACCTGGGTCTCTGGATTAACAGACCAACAACAATACCACTAGGCTGTCATTTCGTTAAATTAGTATTCACAATTACGGAAAAGATAGGTTTGCTGGATACCCCATGTACAGGGAGTCTGCACAATTACTATAAGGAAGGCAACAACACCCAAAAGAAAGATGCATTGAAGTGTGATAAATACCCTGGTGTTTTAGAGAAAGTGAGTGAGAACATTTTGGATGCCCTAACTAAAATCTTCCAACAATCTCGTAATTAAAGAAACATTCCTTTAGATTGAAAAATAACTTGTCATTCCATTATTTAAGAAAAATGGAGAAGGGAATCCAAGGATTTATAAACCAATCAGTCAAACCAAGGAATTATAAGTGAATTAGTCAAACATTTAATGTAAGGAAATTGCTGGAGTTTTTACACAAAGGTATGGTGTCTGAGCACCTTGAAAATTTTCAGCTGATGAGAAAGAACCAACATGAGTTTGTAAAAGGCAAGTCATGCCTGTTGAATTTGATTGAGATTTTTGAAGTGATGATAAAAGAAGTGAATATTCGATTGGATGTTTTTAATATCGCCTTCAAGAAGGCATTTGATAAAGTCCCTCTTGAAGTATTGTTTAAAAATATCATGGAATTGAATGTGAACTATTTATCTAATTGAGAAAAATTCACTTAGTAGACAGGAGACTTTGGACTGAACCTCATGGTTTTTTGGCTGAGTCCAAGACCTGTTGATTTTGATGGAGTGATTCTTGCCATGAGGCCAGTTGAGGTTTCTCACTATGTCTTACCAAAGCTACTGTATCCATTAACATTGAGCTCTGAATGTAAGTATCACAATGCAAGTGTCCCATCTTACCAGACACCATTTCCAGAATAACTTACCACTTACCAGCTAATTCAAATTTACCAGCAACCCTTGGCCCCATGCTATTTTTAAAAGCCCACTGTGGACCCAGACAAAGACTGTCAGTCCATCACTTAGCCATACAGCTCCTGACATTTGCCCCTGTCATGGCAGACAGGCAAAATTGGATTCTGGTGGTCCTGCTAGATAGGGTAGTGTACTGGCAGGACTTCCTCTTCTGTCAGGCCCGTTACAGGAGGCCATGATACGAGCCCAGGATAAAGCATTCTCAGTCATCTGGAGGAAAGCACAGCACTGCAGGGAGAAGGAAAATGTCCTTCTCTAGTCTGTCCAGCATAATGACATAGTCTTCAATCTGATTGCCCCTACTCATCGAGGTCTATCTTCATCCCACTTTCGCTGTTGCTTGCAACATCTTCCTCATTTATCTTTATTTACTCCAACCACTGAAACTAATAGCCCTGCATGCCCCTGCACATTCTACTCACTTGTTCAGGCCACCTCCTCCCTTAACATAGTAAAAGCCATGCCACGCACTTTTTGTCTTCTGTATTACCTGTGTCTCTCTCATATTCCATGAGGAGATCTGCCCACAAGAGGGCAGAATGAGTCAAGGTGGGCAGTGTGGGGAGGATCATGACTGTAGCTGTCCTGAGCAAGCTGTCTTGAGCAACCAGTCCTGGACTGGTTTCGCTCCTGACTTACCGTGCGGGGGATCTCCTGTGCATGTTGGATGTCAATATCTGTGTATGTGGGTGTTGTGGCGACAAATGGATTTAAAAATCGGCAAATATGAGATCATCCACTTTGTAACCATGAAGTTATCAAAATCTCAGTCATAGATTATTATAATGTAGAGATAAGAAAACCAGTTGAAACAAAACATTGTCCCAAAATTCAGTCAATTTTAGCACAACTGGCATTCTAAGGCAAAGTAGCGCATGCTCTGTCGTGAAAATGGCTTTATGGCAAGATCGTTTGAAACACAAATTATTCCAAACTGCATTAAAAAAAGTAGGCAGCAGATCATGGAAATTGTGGTGGATTCAATTGATTGAACCTGTAGTACTGATTCATAGAGATAAACACTGAGAATATTTTGCATTCTAAGCTATAGTATACAACAGTCTTTAATAAGTCTTCTGCTGCTGTTGTTACCAGTTGTCAGGTACAAGTAGAATGTAAAGTACAGATGCATTCACATCAAGATTTTTTTTGTATTCTTAAAACTATTCAGAATGGCACTGGATTGTGGCAACAGTGGAAAAGCTTTTCACTGTATTTTACTGTTTTTCTCACTGTAAAGTACACATGACAATAAATCATTCAAGTATGTCTGGTGGTTTTTTTAAAAAAATATAACATTCTGAATTACATTTCACCAGGGCAGATTTATCAGACAGAATGTGCAAATTTACTTTTGTGAATAATCCTAATAAAATTTGTTTGCACATGGAAAACCTTAAGCATTAGCGCTGTTCATTCAAACTCCCTTAGTTCTGGACAATCCTTCTTTACAACGGTGTGATGACCACACTGAAGGCCTCCGCTATTCAAATGTTGCTCCTCTTCTCATTGATTTGCTTTAAGATGCTCATATAAGCATTAAAGTCACTGTGACCTTTTTTCGTTCTGTGCAATAGTTTCTTCAATAGATTCCCATTTAACAAAAGATTGAGTCTTTTTGAAAGGTCTGTTGAAAGAAGATTACCTGTCACATTCTTTAATTTGTCTATCTCCTCCAGATTACTTCAAGTAACATCCTAGTTGATATATTTACTGTCAGGCAAACCGATATTGCCCAAGCTCAGCGTGTCATGGGAAATGCAGGGTGACAGGGATAGGGTTGGGGGTTGGTGGGATGCTCTTCAGAACATCGGTGTGGATTTGATGGGCCAAACGGCCTGCTTTCAAGCTGTAGGGACTCCTATGATTACTTGTCAAAGTAGGCATGACATTGTGCACAGGGAGAAAGTGAGGAATGCAGATGCTGGAGATCAGAGTCAAAATCTGTGGCGCTGGAAAAGCACAGCTGGTCAGGCAGCATCCTGATGAAGAGCTTATGCTCGAAACTTTGACTGTCCTGCTCCTTGGATGCTATCTGACCACCTGTGCTTTTCCAGTACCACACTTTTTGACTCTGACTTTGTGCACAATTTATGCCAGAATGGCTAGTTTCATCCGAAACAGAAACATGACCCCACACTGAAAAATACAGCCTTACATCACAGGAGTGAGTAGTATAAGGGAAGGTAATTGGTGTAACATTAAAGACAACATGTTCCTTTGTGGAATCAGGAGTTTTATTCAGAGGTATGCTGTAAATACTATGTGCAAATACAATTGCATTGAGGAACCTCAGAATCCAACATGCTCACAGGGAAGAATTTGGAACATTATTGCATTTTCTATGTTTAATTTAAAATGTTATTGAATGTGCTTTTACAAATGTTATGAATAAAGTGTATTTTGCGGGGGGAAAGCAAGCCATGTCTCATAGCTATGCTAGGGAGTAACAGTTTTGTCTGAAACGACATGGAGTCTCTTAATTCTGCTTATTTTTTCAAAGCGCTGTGTAGACATAAAATACCAGAGATTTTTACATCCAACAAGAAGTGGATTTGAAAAGAAGATGGTGTAAAGAGTTATAGTGTTTTTACTCACAAAAACGTTTCCCGCTCCATACTATATATAAAACATTGAATTAGAAACAAACTTGCAATATAAAAATAACAATCTGGCTTCCTTTCGTAGCGGGTTTCCCATTTTATGATTAAAATGCGCATGAAAATAACTCAGCACCTGCTCTCCTAATGACTGTGTTATGTAAAATGGCTGTGTTACAAGATAGTCTACTTATAAGAAATTGTGATTTTCGTAGCCCTTATGAGCTGAAACATGCAATTTAAATTGTGATAAACAAGAGTATATGTCTCATGATAAGAATATATCATTATGTTACTATGACACCTAGATCACTGCAATAGGAACAACAGATGATTATTCCCATTTCACCCACTCAGCAGCCTGGTTGTTTGATCCACACCTTGCCTGAGTTCAGAGCATCAACATTTTTATAGCAGCTCATGTGCCAGTCTCCCAGCTCCAACCCACCTAAAAGCTAATTTTGAGGAGGTGACACTGGGTTGGATAGCCAATTAGATGTGTTAAAAGTATTGTTAAACCCAATTAAATGTGATGGACTGTAGTTTACAAATGGTCTCTTCTTCTTTTGGTAGGGACTGGTTTAGGTGCCAGTAGGAGATATTGCTCTGGGGAGACCTCGAGCCCTCCCTTCCTGCCTGCTGAGGTGTGTGAGCAGACAAGGGTTGATCTTGGAGGCAACCCTCTCCTCATTTTTTAATTAAAAGATCAACGATATTGGAGAGAGGTCACGTCCTTGCTGAAATATCCTTTCTTTTATTTCAGTGTCACTGCAAATTGGCTGCTCCTCTCAAGTCGCAAGGTTGTTGATTGATCCTCAAGTATCGAGAGCCTGCCCACTATCCCTAATCAGACAGGCAGCCCTTCTCCATGCCAGTTAAGGGGCATTCTGGTAATAATTCCAGTAGTTGAATGCTTCAGCATCCAGAAAAAGTCCTGATTTCTGTTTCCCCCCCATCTCAGTATTGTGTAATATGGCAAACATGGTCATCAAGTGCCAATGACAAATCCTTTGTTGCCTGAGAAACAATATACCATTTTCTGCCATTCACTTTGTAATTTAAAACAAAAACCAAGTTTTAAAACGTGTGAATGTGGAATACAAATTCTCTCTATGTTTTTAACTAAAAGTTGACTTTTTTTGCAGCCTGTCTTCATGGGCAGTACATTGGGATTAGGAGTTGGAATGTCATGTGGCTGTACAGGACATTGATGAGCTCACTTTGAGAAAACTGCTTTCATTTCTGGTCTCCCTACAATAGAAAAGACGTTGTTAAACAGGAAAGGGTTCAGAAAACGTTTACAAGGATGTTACTGAGATTCGAGGATTTGAGTTATAGGAAGAGCCTATGCTGGAGGCAAATTAAATTGCGACTTTCGAAAGTCTACTGAATGAAAACCTTACAGGGCTCTGTGAGAGTGGGACTAGCTGAGCTACTCTTTCTTGGACGTGGTTTATACATGATAGCCAAATGGTCTCCTTCTACGGTGTCATCATTCGATACTTTTATGGATGCCAACTCCATTCATTCATTTGTGGACATCAGCATGATGCAAAACCTGATGATTGATGTTGCATTTAAATTGCAGCAAAAGCACATGATGTTGGAGTATTCAGTGAAAGTTCAGACTTGTATACACATCCAAACTGCTGACATCAGGACTGTGTATTAGAGTGCAAGGGATGTTCGGATATTTTCTTTTAAACATGTCCATGAGATGTAAGTAAAGCCCATTTCCATTTGCCTTTGAGAAAGTGGTAGTAAGCCACTTTCTTGAATCGCTGCAGTTCATGCTGAGAAAGTTTACCTACATTATTGTGAGAAAGAGAAAGTATTTGGCCCTGTTATACTTCCAAGTCAGGATGATTTTTGACTTAAACGGAAGGAACGTACAAGTGGTGATGTTCCTATATATTGTCTTTCCTTCTCCATTTTGGTTTACTTTGAAAGTGCTGTTAGAAAAAGCCCAAACCAGTTACTACAGTGTATCGTGTAAATGATACATTGTACCATTACACCATTGTGTGGAAAAGGGAGTAAGTGTTTATAGAAGTGAATGAGGTACCAATCCTGGTCCTGGATGGTGTTAAGCTTCTTGAGTGTTATTTTAATTTAAATATATGGAGTATTCCATTACACCTAACTTGTGCATTGTAGCTAGAGATAAGCTATGGGACCCTAGTCCTAATGAACACAAGATCCTGCTGGACATGGTCAGAACAGTTTCAGTAACTGTGCAATGGTTCTGAATGATGTGCAAGCATTGACAAACATCCCTACATTTGACCTTGTGGTGGAAGAAAGGACATTTTTAAAGTAGCTGAAATGGCTGCACTTATTTCAGGACAATATCTAGGGAGGAATGCCTGCAGTGATGTCTTTGGAGCAAGGTGCAGGCCTCCAGCAACACAACCATTTCCCCTTGTGCTAGATATGATTCCACCCAGTGGAGAGTATTTCCCCTGATTCCTATTGATCTCAATTTTGCCAAACTTGGTCAAACTCTACTTCATGTCAAGAACTCTTGTCTTCCCTCTGGATTGTAGTCACACCCCTGTTTGGACAAAGGCTGCAATGAGCTGTAAAGTTGAATGGCTTTGACTGAGTATTGATGATCAGGTTATCATTGAGTAAATGCTTGATATCATTGTCACAGCAGACTATCAATCCGTTCTGCAGCAGATTACAAGGATTACAATGGGGCTGTCCTGAAGGATTAGCAATGCATCTGAATTACTGTCGTCACTCGGGAAGCCTGTATGCATTCTGAAAAATCAGCTTTCCCTGTACCCTGGCCACTTCCTCTTGGTTGATGGCACTGCCCACTGCCGAGTTGTTTAGCCCCAGGACATCATCTTAACGAGCCATCTGCAGTCTCCTCCACTTCAACTCAGCAGGCTTCTTCAAGTCATGCTGCATTTACTGGTTGACACTGCATAAAGGTAGTAGGGCATACAAGAGAAAAGAGGAGACAAGTCCTAATGGAATACATGAAGATGGCTAGTTGACTTTTGGCAAGGTAGCATTACAAATTTGGTTTAGAATGTTTGCTTTATTTATTTCTGTGGTCAGTGACTGAAGGGAAAATGAGGCATGGGAATGTTGGAGAAATACAGCATTAGATTTGTAGCAATCATATTACATCTCAGGACAGTGAAAAATTAATGATATCCTATAGGTAATAGCAACCATGAAATTATCATTGATTGTTGTAAAAGAAAAGCTTCCATTTCACAAAGTTCCTTTAATGACAGAAATCAGCTATCCTTACCCAGTCAGGTTACACGTTACTGCAGGGCCACAGCAACTTGGTTGACTCTTAACTATCCTCGGAAATGGCATAACAGCTCAAGGGCAATTAGAGATACCAGAGATGTCTGTAACTCAAAAGTATAAAGGGAAAATTAACTGACTTTCATATTAAGTTTGGAGCAACGTATTATTTAAGGCCAAGATAACAAGGCATGAAGAGGAACTACTTAAGGTTGTAGACACGATGCAAATAACAGCAGGAAGTATTTAAAAGCTACAAATTTAAATTTTCAGCATAATTACATTTCATTAAGAAATAAAGACTCAGCAAGAAAGATCCCTCTGTGGTTTTTCAGAGAAGTTATTAATGAGAAAGATGAAGTTTGTAGTGTTGTCTCTAATATATTAAATGTGAAATGTAATAGTAAGCCTGAGGAAAGGAAAAGCATAGCAACTAGCAAAAGTTGTCCAAACTGTAGTTATTGTAACAATGTCAGCAAGGTGGACCTCAGAGAATAGGAGTTCCCCAAGTGGACCAGATTAACAGCCCCAATCAGGGATCCCTGGCTGACAGATAAAAGGAGCAGTTTGTCACTGGCCACTTGGGTGTTTTCCTGTCTTCCTGGTGGTGGAACTTGAATAAAGATTCGTGCACTTTGTGTCTCTCACTGTGTCTCACACCTGCACACACACACCATGGGTGCTGGGGAAAAAATAAGCACTACCGCACTTAGGTGGTAGTGTGGGAGTTAAATTTACAAAACAAACAGAAGATCATTGCCAAAAAAAAGGAAAAAATACCCAGGAGATTAGCATTGCCCTTTTGATAAAAAAAAAAGGAGCAGTGTCAGACATTCTGACATTCAGAGCTGGCTCTGAGGAAGCTGGATCAGCGTCAAGGATTTTCCACATGTAATTGAAGGGTGATTTGTGATTGAAAACTGGCTGCTGTCGAGTTATTTCAGTGGTGACAAATGTACAGCATGTTCCTGAAGAAACTCACTCGCAACATCCATCTTTGAGTTGGGGGTAAGCATTTCTTAGACTTGTTCAATCCTGCCAAACACTGGGTCCAGTTTGTGGAAAGAATGCATTACGTTATCTGAGCAAATGGTGTTGGGGCAGACAAAAAGCAATAAGTAATTCTCTTGACAGTTTGTGGACCCGCAGCTTTTTCGGTTTTTAGGAGCCTAACTCTCCCTGAGGCACAAGATACTAAAACCTTTCAAGAGTTGACAGATTTAATTAAGGCATATTACAACTCCAAGCCTCCTCTAATTCTGAGATGCTATTGTTTTTACCCGGCAATTCGAGAACCAGGGGAATGCATATTGAGATATTTAACTAGATTAAAATGATTGGCAAAGGTGTGTTACTTTGGTGAGATTAATGAGATGCTGAGACACCAGTTGGTATGTGGAATAAATGATGTAACCATGCAAAAACTCCTACAAGCTGAAGCCCAACTAGACATCACACAGGCACTACAACTGGCTTTATCATTGAGAAAGGCAGCAAGTGAGTCTATGAGTTGCATGATATTCCAATGGAAGTAGACACCCTTGCCAGTCCAACTGAGCTTGGGGAACACTATTTGAGTGAATGCAATTGCATAGCCTCACTCAGGATATATCCTGTACAGATGGATCCTCGGTCAGCCCATGGCAAAATCCCAAAACAATGTCAAGTCATGCCCAAACAGTTAAAATTTTCTTCAGGATCCAGGTTGGCAAGCCAGGTGTAGCTGCAACTGGTGTGTAGACTCGAGACAGCAAAGGAGTCCCACCAGACCTAAACTGAGTAACAGAATTCATAGGCTGGTATACAGGACAATGTACACCCTGGAAAGCCCACCTACACTTGGTTCGAAACAATTATCCAAATTAGCAATATCCAAATCAGAACCAAACAAGGTAAACATCTGGTTAAATGATCAGCCAGTTCTAATGGAGGTTGATACTGACGCGGCCATTTCAGTGATCGGAGAGCTAGTCTTTAACAAAAGTCGCTGTGGACTCCAACCCTTATGTTTACACAAGATCTTGGCAAGACTGAGAACCTATATCGAGGAACCTCTACAAATTAAGGGTACAATTTCAGTTCCAGTCTCTCTTATGAGAAGCAGCTTGTTCAGTTACCACTGATTGTAGTAACGGGCTCAGGACTAAGCTTGATGGGGTGGAATTGGTTGACAGAGATTTACCTTGATTGGCTGAACATTTTTCAATTAGAAAACTATTGCCTGAATGAGGTCCTAATTAAATACCTGAAAGTATTTCAGGAAGGTCTAGGGACTATCAAAAGATCCAAGGTCCCCTTGCATGTTGACTTGGAAGCATTTCCATGATTCTGTAAGGCCCACCCACTGCCATTTACGTTATGGGCAAACGTAGAGGCAGGAATCAGGAGGCTGGAAAGCGAATGAATCATCAAATCAGTACAGTTTGTGAAATGGGCAGTGCCAGTCATACCAACTGTGAAACCTGGTTCACCCTTGTGGGGCTTTCAAACAAATGGTAAACAGTTTTTTGCAGCTGGATTAACACCCAATCCCTCACATAGAGGATTTATATGCAAAGCTGGTGCACGGGGTAGGGCTGTCCTTCATGAAGGTGGACATGAGCTATGTGTACTTGCAATTGAGGTTAGATGATGATACCCAGAAGTACGCTACAATTAATTCCCAGAAGGATTGTGCTATTGTCACCCTGTGCAATTTTTCAGTGGATGATGATGAATATTTTGCAAAGTCTACTCCAAGTCGCCATTTATCTAGATGTTGTACTAATAACAGGGAAGCTACTTGGAGAACTTGGACATGGTCCCTTGATGTTTCTCTTAGGCAGGTGTACACCTTAGAAAAGAAAAACATGTGTCACACATCTCAAGTGACTTATTTGGGCTACAGAGTCGACAAGATTATGTTACATTTATTGGAAGATAAAGTAAGAGTAATCAAAGATGTCCTAGATCCCACATCTGTACCAAAGCTTAGGTCTTTCCTTGGGCTGGTGAATTATTATGGAAAGTTCATACATAACCTGGTCTCCTTCCTGGCACCTTTGCATCAACTCCCAAAAAAAAGGGCCAGCCTTGGAGATGGTCCCATAACCAAGTCATATTTTCAACGAAGTGAAAGCTCAGCTATCATCCTCTAAGGTGTTGGTGGACTACGATCTCAAGTGAGATCTGGTATTACCATATGATGTCTCCCCATAAAGGATCAGGGTGTATTGGCTGATAGGTGGCCCATTTGAGAGGAATTCCCAATAGTGTTTGCATCCAGGACTATGGATAATGCAAAAATAGAGAAGGAAGGTTTGGTGGCCACACTTGGAGTCCAGAGTTCCATCAATACCAATACATAAATTTGTAATAATAAGACCACAAACCCCTACTAGAACTACTTAAAGAGGTCAAGGCAGTCCCACCCACAGCTTCAGGCCAAATTCAATGGAGAGCTCGAATAATAAATGCATATAATTACAAGTTGGAACACCGTCCGAGATGCCAAGTAGCAAATGCGGATATATTGAGCTGCTTTCCACTGACGGATATACCACTGGTGGTGCCACTGCTCGAAGACTCTGCAATGCTTTTAAATATTCTGGACATATTGTCAGCTATGACTGTTAGTATCAGACTTTGGACATAGAAAGATCCAATCCTGGTCAAACTGAAGCAGCTGGTGGTGATGGGGTAAACCAAAGGGCTGCCATATCCAGAACTGAAACCTTTTTGGACCTCGAGAGACCAGATTACATTAGAGGACAGCATGTTATTATGAGGAGGGGGAGGACTGTCCCGAACAAAGGTTGCTGCCAGATACTGGCTGAACTCCATCAGTGCCATCAAAATGAAGGTGTTGCAAGAAGTTATGTCTGGTGGCAAGGCTTGAATGCAGACATAGCTGTATTGGTGGGGATATGCCCAGATCACCATGGACAAAACTTATTGCCAGCTGCTCTCCCAAATTCATGAGAATGGCCAGGTGAACCTTGGAATTGGTTACATGACTACTACACAGGTCCTTTCATGGGCTCAATATTCTTAGTCACTGTAGACATCCACTCAAATTGGGCGTGTGTAGAATTCATTCAAACACAGCAACAATGATAGGAAAACTGCATGCATGTCTTACAATAGAAGGACTCCTGCAAGTGCTGGCCATTGTTTACCAGCAGGGATTTTGAGTATTTCTTAAAATCAAATGGGATATGATATATAAGGACAGCTCCATACTATCCATCATCCAATAGCCTGGCAGAAAGAGTTCAAACTTTGAAGATGGGCTTGAAGAAACAGCCTACAGCTTCTTTAGATACTAAACTGTCTCAGTTCATATTTGAGGACCACACCTCTCGCAACTACATGGATAGCTCCAGCAGAGTTGCTAATAGGTGAAGACTCTGCACCAGGGTAAATCTGATCTTTCCATATCTGAAGGTGGTGGTTGGAGACCAGCATCAGGAACACCAATGCCAGACACCAAATTCCACCAGGCAAGAAAGACAGTTTACTTCAGGTGATGAAATTTGGTGTAGGAACCATGGGAATGGTCCTACATAGGTAAGAAGCTCGGTCAACACAAGTTCAGGTCCAGAAACATTTAAAGGTCTGGTGGTTGCAATGGTCCTGAACAGGTATGTGGACAACATAAAAGCTGCAAACTTGCAAATGGTGCAGAAGCAAGACGTCCCCTGTTTCTCGGAACAGTCAGAAAGGGTGTTTGAACTTGTTGGCTCTCCCTTTATGTTAAATGTTGAAGAGAATATAAGATGGACATGACATATTTCCCTAAATTGATGCCTTTGCCACAGAAGAGGAGAGTGAATTTCTTCCAAGATGCTCTAGGTGCAATTGGCGAGCTCCTGTGCATTATGCACTGCCTGTATCTGAGACAAAGTCAGAGGAACATGACCTGGTGCTAAAACACCTCAGGAGGCGCTACAAGGAAAAGGACTGGCCTATGTCCTCAGACTCAGAGGGGGAGGGATTGTACCAAGATATGCTGGGTGGAAATCATAGAAAATGAGCTCCTTGACTGAGCTGTTAACCAGGTCCAACTCTGTGGATGTTAGACCAGTGTCAAGGACTTTCCACATGCAAGTAAATGGTGACTTGGTGATGGGATATCAGCCTCTGTGGAGTTACTTCACAAACCATCGATTGAAATGGACAAAAATAGAATGAGCATTAACTCACCAGGAACATAACATGATATAAGAGACTTTACAAGTACATAAAAAGCAAGAGTGTAGGTTAAGTAAATATTGATTCCTTAAAGGCAGAGACAAAAGAAGTTATCATTTGGAGAGAAGAAACAGTAAAGCAATTGAACAAATATTGTGTGTCTGCCTGTCTTCACAGTAGAAGACAAGAATTATACCCCAGCAGATAACCATGAAAGTTACAAATTTAAGTTAATTAATAGTAGCAGAGAAAAGATATTAAATAAACTTAAGGGACTAAATTTCCTAGGACATGATAGCTTGCACCTGAGGGTTCTGTAAAAGGTAATAAACACAGAAAGTACTGGAAAATCTCATCGGGTCCAGTATAATCTCTGGAAAGAGACAGAATTAATATTTCGAGCTCTATGATTCTTCCGTTCTGAAGGAGAGTAATTAGCTCAAAATGTTAACTCTGTTGTCCTTCTAAAGATGCGGCCAGACCTGCTGAGTTCCTGCAGCACGTTCAGTTTTTATCTTGGATTTCACGCATCCACAGCATTTTCTTTTGTCTTCCATAATAGGTGGCTGCAGAAATGCCTTCTGAAGGATCTTAGATTGTAGAACAGTCTCAGCAAATTGAAAACTAGCAAATTTAACATTCCTATTCGAGAAACGAGGAAGGCAGAAAGGAGATCTACAGGCCAATTAGCCTGAGATCAGTGACAAGAACAAGCTGGTATCAATTATTAAGGAAGTCATCGCAGTACGTTTCAAAAATCATAGGATAATCATGAAAGGTCCACATGGTTTTACGGAAGTGACATGATATTTGATGAATTTCTTAATCTGATGAATAAACCAATAGGTTAGGATTATGATCCAAGCTGATATTAATACCGGACAAGTCAGTTACCAGACTGAAATTTGGCTTGAACAATTACATTTGGGTTTTATTTAACAAGTTTTTTTCCCCCACTGAAGCACAAAAACGAAATGCTGCAGATTCTGTTTTAACAATAAAATATGAGTTATAGAAAATATTATATAATTATACAAACTGGAATGAACAAAGCTATTTACAGGGGATCGCCGATTTACAAATGTCTGACTTACAAATGCTTGTACTTAAGAATGTGATCTTGTACAGGGATATAATTTTAAATATTCAACTTTCAAACATTTTCTGTATTTACAAACAGATGCTTTACATTGTCCTGCATGGTGTTTCAACTTGTTTACAAATTGACTTGTAAACTTACTCCAGAACGGAACCCTTGCGCAACCCAGGGACTGCCTGTATGTAACACAATGTGAAAAATATTTAACACAGTAAAATACAATACCATCTATCCTAACACCATTACTTTACAGTACTCGTGCAGAAAGAATTCTCTTCTCTTTCACATCTACTTAACTGTTTCTTTCAATTCCTATTTTTAAGAGTTTGAGAGCCTTTACCTTGATTACCTTAATTCTATCTATACCCCTCGTTATTTTTATAAACTTCTATGAGATAGACTTTTTACACTGGAGGTTGAGAGGCAAAGTCTATCTGAAGAAAGGCTAGAGCCTTTCTTTAGAACTCAAACCTTTCATACAGTCACGCAATTGAGCGCAAAGCTTTCTTAACTTCAAGTAAACCCTTCAGCGTTCTCACCAAACAATTCTGGTCTGGTGTTTCCAACTAAAATCCTTAGCAAGCGGGAACCCATTTCCTGACTTTGCAGAAGTACCTCTTTTCTACAGGAAGAACTGTTTCAAACTGCCTCAATAAGGATTTCTACAAACCAAAACCTGAAGCTTTCCAAATTATGGATTTCTCTCCCATATAAAAAAGGAAAATAATTTTCTCAATTTAATAACTGAAAGCAAGTCTATATATAAATCATACAACTTATGTTATACCATACACAAAAGAAGAATGAAAATATGTACTTACAGTCATAGAGATGTACAGCATGGAAAAGGCCCTTCGTTCCAACTCATCTATGCCGACCAAATTTCCTTACCTAGTCTAGTCCCATTTGCCACCACTTGACCCATATCCCTCTAACCCCTTCCTACTCATATACCCATCCAGGTGTCTTGTAAATGCTGTAATTGTACCAGCTTCCACCACTTCCTCTGGCATCCCATACATGTACCATTCTCTGCATGAAAAAGTTGCCCCTCAGGTCCCTTTTTATATCTTTCCCCGCTCACCCTAAACCTATGCCCTCTAGTTCGGGACTCCCCCATTCCAGCGAAAAGATTTTGTCTATTTGCCATATCCTTTGAGTGGCATTTTCGTGAGTTATCAAAAAATAACAACATTTTACATCACATAAACTGCAGTAAGAAAAACATTAAAGACACAACGAATTACACAGTAACCATATTTTACCTGAGTCCACAGGCGCCATAGTCCTCAATGTTCTTCATATGTGCTCTCGATAAAACCTCCTCTATAACATTTTCTTTTCTTGACTCTTGAATGAGTTTCAAGTTCTTTTCTTGAAATTTTACAAGAAAATCAAAGGATTGTGGTTCATATAAATAAGTTTCACCCACATTGTTGGTGATATATACAGTAGTTCAAAGTACTATCATAACAACACAGACTCAATGTCTCTTTCTCAACTGCTGAATATATTTGCTGGGATGCAGTTTCTTTGAAAATGTAACTGACAGACCATTCAATCCTCATCGTTTCATCTTGCAGCAAAACAGACCCACCCAAAAGCACTACCATTAGCAGATAGTTTGATTGGCTTCTCATAGCTCAGCCATGTTGAGTTATCAGAATAGCTTTCAAGTTTACAAAGGCACTCATGCACACAAATCTAATCAATTGTTCTGCCTTTCTTCAACAAATTCATTAAAGGTGCAACATGATAATATTCTTGTGAAGTTCAGGACAAATTTGCCGTAAAAATTTCATTTTTTATTCCTGGCAATGGGAAAATCCAAAATAGCCCTTATTTTGACTTCTGTATGTGTTACCCGTTCCTGTCTCACAACGTGGCCCAAGAAAGACATTTTTACCTTGGTAAGTTCATTCTTAGCCAGATGTATAACCAGATTGTTCCTTTTTGATAGCTGATCAAACAGTTCAATCAAATGGTAAATGTTCTTCCCAAGTTTGGCTAACAACCAAACTGTTAATGTACCAGTATAACTACATCATTCTTCAATATCATTATTGTTTAGTCATTAGAATATTAGTGCATTTTGTATCCTAACTGGCATGATTTGTATTGAAAAAGTCCACCTGATGATACAATAACTGATATTTCCTTGGCTTTGTACGTTAACAAAACTTGTCAGTACCTTATTCATAAGTTGTTTTTTTGTGACAAATTGTGCAGGTCCAATTCATGTAGTGCATTCATCATCATCATCACAGTCCTTGTGAATTAAGTATTGACTTCATATTTAGAATACCATCCATTGTGTTGTGTGTCACTATCATTGTGCTAAACAGGATAGACTTTGAACTGACAGAGCAATTTAAGGCGTTGTAAGCCATTAACAGTAGAATCATTCTCCTGCAATCTCATAACCCAGCATATCCTCCATTCAACAATTACTATCAAACCTGGTTCAATGGGGAGTGCAGGAGGGCATGTTAGAAGTGCCACAAGGCATACTTAAAAATGAAGTGTCAACCTGATGAAGCTTCCAAACAGGACTACTTGCATTCCAAACAGCATAAGCAGCAACTGATAGATGGATCTGATTTGTTGGTTGAGGGATCTAAGTTCTGCAGTCTTGCCACATCCAGTCATAAATGGTGGTAGACAATTAAACAACTCACTGAAGTAGGAGGATCCACAAATATCCCATCCTCAATGATGGAAGAACCCAGCACGCCAGTGCAAAAGATAAGGCTGAAGCATTCACAGCAATCTTTAGCCAGAAGAGCCAAGTGGATGATCCATCTTGGTTTCCTTGAGTAGTCCCCAGCATTACAGATACTGGTCTTCAAAAGAAATTTGCTTTGCTACACATCATATAAAGAAAGGGTTGGAGGAACTGGATACCGTAAAGGCTACGAGCTCTGACAATATATCAGCGATAGTACTGAAGAGGTACGCTCCAGAACTTGCTGCTCCCCTGGCTAAGCTGTTTTAATACAGCTTAGCACCTACACAACAAATGTAGAAAATTGCCCAGGTTTGTCCTGTACACAAAAAAGGACAAATCCAACCTGGCCAATTACCGCACAATCAATCTGATCTCATTCATCAGTAAAGATATTGACAGTGTCATCAACAGTGCTTATCAAACAGCACCTACTCAGCATAACCAGCTCAGTGATGTCCAGTTTGTATTCTGCCAGGGCCACTCAGCTCCTGACCTCATTACAGCCTTAGTTCAAACATGGTCAAAAGACCTAAATTCCAGAGGTGAGGTATGAGTGACAGCCCTTGATATCGAGGCTGCATTTGACAAAGTTTGAAGTTAAGGAGCCCTCACAAAACTAGAGACAGAAGTCAAACTCTCCAATGGTTAGAGTTATACCTGATGCATCAGTAGATTATTGTGGTTGGAGGTCAGTCATTTCAGCTCCAGGATATCTCTGCAGGAGTTCCTTAAGGTAGTGTTCTAGGCCCAACCATCTTCAGCTGCTTCATCAATGACTTTACATCCATCTAAGCTCAGAGGTGGGAATGTTTGTCAATGACTGCACAATGTTCAGTACCATTCAAGCATCCTCAGATACTGAAGCAATCCACGTTCAAATGCAACAAGACCTCAACAATAACCAGGTTTGGGCTGACAAGTGGCAAGTAACATTCAGGCCACACAAATTTGAGATAGTGAGGGTTGCAGATGCTGGAAAGTCAGAGTCAAAGTGTGAAGCTGGAAAAAGCACAGCAGGTCAAGCAGCATCAGAGGAGCAAGGGTGTTGACATTTCAGGTCGGAATCTTTCATCAGGATTGGTGAAAGTTTCCAGTTTGAAACATTAACTCCCCGACTCCTCTGATGCTGCTTGACCTGCTATGCTTTTTCCAGCACCAAACTATATCAAAGCCACATAAATGCCAAGCAACAAATATCTCCAATAAGAGGCAATCTAACCATCGCCTTTAACATTCTGTTAACATTACAGAATCCCCCACTATCAACACCCTGGGGCTTATCATTAACAAGAAACTCAGCTGAACTCATCATATAAATACAGTGGCTACAAGACAGATCAGAGGCTAGGCATACTGCAGCGAATAACTCACCTTCTGACTCTCCAAACCCTGTCCAGCATCTGCAAGACAGATGTCAGGAGTGTGATGATATACTTCCCACTTAGCCAGATGAGTACAGCTCCAAAAACACTCAACAAGCTTGATACCATCCAGGACAGAGCAGCTCACTTGATTGGCACCGTATACAAGCATCCACTAACTCTACCATTGGCACTTAGTAGCAGCAATGTATTGGATGTATCTACAGAAAGTACTGTAGAAATTCACTGAAGATCATAGACCACACCTCCCAAGTTCATAACCACTTCCATCCAGAAGGACAATGGCAGCAGATACATGAAAACACCACCACCTGCAAGTTCCACTCCAAGCCTTTTATCATCCTGACTTCAAAATATATCGCTGTTCCTTCACAATTGCTGGGCCAAAATCCTGGAATTCCCTCCCCAGCAGAATTGTGGGTCTACTTACAGCAAACTGACTGAAAGAGTTAAAGAAGGCAGCTCACTACCACCTTCTCAAGGGCAACTAGGGACAGGCAATAAATGCTGGCTAGGCAGTGATGCCTATGTCCCATGAATGAACAAATAAAAAAAATTCCTTTCATCTTGGATTCGGATGCAAGTGTACTTTTGGTACCATGTCGACCTTACCATCATCAATCTAGAATCTTTCTGACCTATTCAGTTTCAGCACAATCACGATAGGCAAGCTCGGGCTATTTATGACGAGTTCAATAATGTTGTTGTCCATCATGAACTTCATCTCTTCACTCAATTGACCTATTTTCTTTGGATTGAATCTATTGTTTAATCGGTAGCATCCCTCACATTAACATCATGAACAGCCATATTTCCTAGGGTCAGCCCACAAATTGATTTATGCTTCTGTCACAGACTTTGTAAATTACTTCAATAGTTTCTGGAAGATAAAATACAATGCTATCTAACATTTTAAGCACTTTTTTTATGCAATCTGATTTTTGGAGGATCAGCTCTGGAATTTTCAATTTCCAATTATTTCTCCAATTGTTCTGATATTTCTATTTCATTCCCCATTGCTTTCACTATAAGTATATTTTTTAATCCCTGACTATCGACAATGTTATTATCTATTTGACATGTTAACATGATAAACTCATGGATTCTTTTTTCAATCTTGAGTATTTATTACAAAAATAACATCAAGTTTCTTTTTGATTTGGTACTGTCCCGTATACCTTACTTTCCCCAAAAAACTGTCAACAGTAACACTTGGTATCCAACAACATTTCAGACTTTGATCATTTTGTCTGCTCTAGTTTTCATTGTTTGTTGAACACACTTCAAATGCATGTGAGCCAATTCATATGCTTTGATCTATTTCTCTCTGGAATTTGAAACATAGGCTGAAAGCATAGTCTCTAAACTAATCATTTTTTCTTTAGATTAGGTGTTCCTCTTGCCTCATGTCCATATGTCAGTTATAGAGTCATAGAGATGTACAGCATGGAAACAGACCCTTCGGTCCAACACGTCCATGCTGACCAGATATCCCAACCCAATCTAGTCCCACCTGCCAGCACCCGGCCCATATCCCTCCAAACCCTTCCTATTCATATATACGTCCAAATGCCTCTTAAATGTTGCAAGTGTACCAGCCTCTACCACATCCTCTGGCAGCTCATTCCATACATGTACTCTCTCTGCGTGAAAATATTGCCCCTCAGGTCTCTTTTATATCTTTCTCCTCTCAACCTAAACCTATGCCCTCTAGTTCTGGACTCCCTGACCCCAGGGAAAAGACTTTGTCTATTTATCCTATCCATGCCCCTCATAATTTTGTAAACCTCTATAAAGTCACACCTCAGCCACTGACGCTCCAGGGAAAACAGCCCCAGCCTATTCAGCCTCTCTCTGTAGCTCAGATTCTCCAACTCTGGCAAGATCCTTGTATATCTTTTCTGAACCCTTTCAAGTTTCACAACATCTTTCTGATAGGAAGGAGACCAGAATTGCACGCAATATTCCAACAGTGGCCTAACCAATGTCCTATACAGCCACAACATGAGCTCTCAGGATCTGAACCAGATGGGCCAATGGGCTGAGAAGTGGCAGATGAAGTTTAATTCAGATAAATGCAAAGTGCTGCATTTTGGGAAAGCAAATCTTAGCAGGATTTATACAGTTAATGGTAAGGTCCTAGGGAGTGTTGCTGAACAAAGAGACCTTGGAGTGCAGGTTCATAGCTCCTTGAAAGTGGAGTCGCAGGTAGATAGGATAGTGAAGGAGGCATTTGGTATGCTTTCCTTTATTGGTCAGAGTATTGAGTACAGGAGTTACTGCAGTCCATATAGATCACATCTACTGCTCTGCCCTCATCAATCTTCTTTGTTACGTCTTCAAAAAACTCAATCAAGTTTGTGAAACATGATTTCCCACGCACAAAGCCATGCTGACGATCCCGAATCAGTCCTTGCCTTTCCAAATACATGTAAAAGGATTAAATCCCGTGGACTTAATGAGTGTCCTTAATGGCAATCAGAACCAAGGAATTTTCTTAACTAAACCATTAGAATATTATCAAATCATACAGCATGGAAACAGACCCTTTGGTCCAACCAGTCCATGCTAGCCATAATTCCCAACTAAACCAGTCCAACCTGCCTCTGCTTGGCCCATATTCCTCAAACATATCTTTATTCATGTACTTATCCAAATATCTTTTAAATGTTATAACTGTACCCATATCCATCACTTCCTCTGGTAGCTCATTTTACACAAAAACCACTTTATCGGTAACAAAATTGTCCCCAGGTCTTTTCTCCTCTCACCTTAAGAATATGCCCCTAATCTTGAAGTTCCCCATCCGAGGGAAAAGACATCTTCATTCACTTTGTTTATGCACCTTATGATTTGATAAACCTCTAGAAGTTCAACCCTTAACCTCCTATGCTTCAATGAAAGAGGCCACAGTCTATCCTTATAACTCAAACCTTCCATTTCCAGCAACATCCTGATAAATCTCTTCTGAACCCTCTCCAATTTAATAATATCCTTGTTATAACAGGATGACCAGAACTGGACACAGTACTCTACAACAGACCTCACCAACATCCTGTACAACCTCAACACAACACCCCATCTCCTATACTCAAAGGTCTGAGCAATGAAGGCAAACATGCTAAATGCCTTTTTTAACCAGCCTGTCTACACATGATGCAATTTTCAATGAATTATGTACCTGAACCCGAAGGTCTGCCTGTTCTACATTACCCAAGGCCGTATATTTAACTATAAAAGTCCTACCACTGTTTTCATAGAATCTCTACAGTGTGGAAACAGGCCATGTGACCCTCTCCCCTACCCTACATTTCCTCAGACTAATGCACCTAGCCTACACATGCCTGAACACTACGGGCAATTTAGCATGGCCAATTCACCTAACCTGCACATCTTTGGAACGTGGGAGGAAACGGCAGCATCTGGAGGAAACCTCAGCATCGGGAGGAAACCTCAGCATCGGGAGAAAACCCATGCAGACACGGGGAGAACGTGCAAACTCCACCCTTGTTTTACCAAAAAGCAATACCTCACATTTATCCTAATTAAACTCTATCTGCCATTCTTCAGCCCATCGATCCGATTGATCAAGATATCTTAGGTAACCTCCTTCACTGCCCACTACTCCACCAACCTTTGACAATAAGCCCTAATCACAGTATTGAAATAGTCGGTGGCCCCATTGCAGCTCAAGACTGTGGGCAGGAAGAAGAATATATAAATTGTTTTATTCCCGAACTAGTCATCATTTCTTTGAAAATTTTGATCATCATATTTGAAACTTGATGATTGCATTGCTTGACTAATTCATACTTTGTTTAAAAAAGTTGAACTTTTCCACTACCGTTTTTTGTCACTTTACCTAAGGCACTGCATCCATAATTGTTAAAAGGTATTGATTCCCACTCTTGTTTTAGGTAGGGATCTAGCACAATCTATTGATTCAATAATTGGAAACAATCTAGTTCTTCAAAAGGTGGTATCGGAATTAAAGGCTTATTTTAAGTGGTTTAATTGACGGTTGGGGTTTTCCCACTACCTGATATTTTTGGCATGCCTGGCAAAATCTTTAAGTAATTCTGACCAACAAAATATCTAAATATTTTAGGGTATTTGGAAAATCCAACCGAAGTGAGTTGCTATTAAAATCTCATTATGATTTTCGGATGGGACTGAATTCAGATGGATCACTGGCTATTCTTCATCAGCTGGTATTTGAAGTAGCCTCCATTTTCTCACTAATATTCTGTCCTTCAACTAATAACATTCAACCACTGACTATGATGTCTGGGATCATGCTTTCAATTCAGAATCAGTTTGTTTCATTTCTGTTAAAGAAGATGAAGTAATCATCACATCAGCTTCATTCTCTCTACCTTTACCTTTTTCAATTAGATTTTCAAAAGACATTGCATCGATAACTAAATTCTATTGTTCTTCCTCTCGAATTCTACAGGGTACTGAACTAGCCACAACATCGTCAGGAAACCATCCTGGATTTCCTCCAGCAACATTTCAATTCTTTTTACCTCCACTGGTTGTTCCACCACCAGGTCATTTTGCAAAATAAGCAATTTCTTCTATAGGAATTTGTTTCACTACCCCCACTACAACATCTCCATTTAGTGGGTCACTCTTTAGTCCAATTCTTATAATGAGATTAGTTAGTAAACTTCAACTTACAAGTAATAGTTTTTCCTTCAAGGCCAATAATATCATCAGCAAGAATGACTTATTGACTTGCCTCAGTCTTTTAACTCCTTTGCTGGTTTTCTTCTTTGATTCAATGCATAAAGGAATATCTCTTTCAATATAAAATACTCAGAACATCCATTGATCTGACCCTGCTTATCAGTTTTGGGAAAGAATCTTTGAGACTCTCCTGAGTTATTTCATGTTAAGGACATGTGCTCTTTATACCATCTCTACAGTTTCCTTTACATTTCTGAAGAATTGTTAGATATTCCTACTACTGGATTGGTCTCCCAATCGCTTGCATTGATTAGTTTTTGGTATGTACATTTTTATTAGCATTAGAGGCATGTTAACTTCTTTTTGTCACTTTTTGGTTATGACCATCCTCCTTTACTACTTTGGCATTGTTCTGTCTTTTCTCTAAAACTAGTACCTCTTGCATCCACAATTTTTTCTTTTTCATCATTCTTGTGGATTTCCTTATGAACATCTACCTAACTCCAAAGGTCAATGCAAGATATCATAATTATCTGCCAGAACTGCTGTTTCTCTGATCTTTAACACTTTATAGTCATCTAAATGCATTTTAACTTTGCAAAAATGTGACATTGCAATTCTTCCATGATTATAATTTCCACACATTCTCAAAATATTTCTCTAGCTTTAGCGATTTAAACCACTGATCTCACACCATTTCTTTCCTACTTATAAATTTCACAAATTAGATTTCTTTCTTACAGGAGAACATACTTAAGAAAATAGAGTAGGCAATTCAACTTCTCAAGTCTGCTCCAACATTTAATACAATCATGGCTGGATCTCAACTCTATTGTCCTGTTCAGTCTCCGTACCCCTTCAACACATTACTAAATAAGGGTATATATTTACTCAAAATCCTAGCATTTGTCGTACTCTGGGATAGCAAATTCCAGATTCAATCATAAACCTCAAACATAAGCTCATAAACATTGAGTGGTCAAGCTGTTCCAGTGTAGCTACAACATTGGCATCCACCTGATAATGTGCAAAATTGCCCAGGTATATCCTGTACACAAAAATTAGAGTGAATGCAACCCAGCCATTTAAATGTATTCTTTCAATGTATTCTCGATCATTAGTAAAGTGATAGCAGATATCAAACAACATTTGTTTTTAGCAATGACCTGCTCACTGATGCTCAGTTTGTGTTCCACCAGAGCCACTAAGTTCTTGAACTAATTACAGCCTTAGTTCAACGTGAACAAAAGAGCTGAATTCCAGAGGTGAGGTCAAAGTGACTGCCCTCAACATCAAGGTCGCACTTGACCAAGTGTGGCATCAAGGAACTGTAACAAAACTCAAGACAATGGGAATCAAGGGGAAAATTGACTTTGAATGAAGTCATACCTTGCACAAAGGAAGATGGCTAAAGTTGTTAGCGGTCTGTTATCTCACTTCCAGGATTTCTCTGCAGGAATTCCTCAGGGTAGTGTCCTCAGCCCAATCATCTTCAGATGCTTTATCCATGATCTTCCCTTCATCATAAGGTCAGATGTGTGGATGTTCACTGATGATTGCACAATGCTTAGTACCATTCAATACTGAAAAAATTCATATCCAAATTCCAAGTAACATACACACCACACAAATGTCAGGCAATGACCATCTCTAACAAGAGAGAATCTACAATTGTTCCTTGACATTCAATGGCATTCCCATTATTGAATCCTTCACTATCAACATTGATCATTGGTTCACAATTGGCCAGAAACTGAACTGAATGAGTAATACAAGTACCATAGCTACAAGAGCAGGTCAGAGTCAAGGAATACTCACCTTCTGATTCTGCAAAGCTTGTCCACCATTTTCAACACGTGATGAGTATGAGGGAATACTCCCCACTTGCCTGGATGGATGCAGCTCCACAAACACTCAAGAAGTCTAGAGTTGTTGGAGATGCATACTATCCAGGATGAAGCAGTTCACTTGATTGGCACCATATCCACAAACATTCACTCCCTCCAAAACCAACTCTCAGCAGTAGCAGAGTGCACCGACTACAAGGTGCATCACAGGAAGTTACCGAGGTTTCTTCAACAACAATGTCAAACCCCACAACTGCTATCATTTTAGGAAGACCAGGACAGAGGATGCATGGGTACACCACCCAACTGTCCTAACTTGGAAATACATTGCTGTTTCTTCAGTAAGCCTGGACCAAATTCTGGAACTGCCCAATGGGCACTCAGGCTGCAGTGATTAGCACTGCTGCCTCACAGTGCCAGGGAATCAGGTTCAATTCCAGCCTTGGTGACTGTCTATATGGAGCTTGCATGTTCTCCCATGTCTGCACAGGTTTCCATCGGATGCTCCAGTTTCTTTCTACAGTCCAAACATGTACAGGTTAGCTGGATTAGCTATGCTAAATTGCACAGAGTGTCCAGGGAGGTGCAGGCTGGGTGGGCTAGCTATGGTAAATGTGAGATTACAGGGATAGGCTAGGGGCTTGGGTCTGTGTGGGATGTTCTTTGGGAGTGTCATTGTGGATTCAATGGGCCAAGTGATCTCTTTCAGCACTGTAGGGATTCTATAAGTCAGCTTATCACCACCTTCTCAAGGGCAACACAAAGCATGAATCCCTAAAAATGTATATTTTTTGATATAGTCATCCCTTTCAACATTTCTCCATCCCCATTTTGTAGATTTTATTATGTGTTTAGTGATTATTTTGCTGTTTTTGCATCATTCCCATTCACCACTATTCATGCTAGATTTTATGTGTTTTTTAGTTTCATGGTGCTTTCTACCACTTTAGTTGTTGAGATCTGCCTTTACTGGTAAGTAAAGCTCTTGCCTTAAAGAAAAATATACACTGTTTTATGTTAAATTTTTTTACGAATAGCTCTCATTTATCTTGTATGATTTTACTCATTAGTAGATACGTCCAGTTTACTGAGGACCATCTCTATCTCATTGCATTGAGATCCTATTCACTCAGACTTAAACTTAGTTCCTCTAGTCTGTGCAAGATAATAGGAAACTAGTTGTAAGGGATTCAATGAATTAGAAGACGGAATACATTCTTTTGTGAGCAGGATAGACAGCCCTATATGAGATGGTATCTACCTAGTTACAAGGTGAGGACATCTCAAACTGGCTTGAGAGAATACTCATGAAGAATGGGTATGATATAGTCATTGATAACAATGCCAGTGGTCCTAATCCATTCCATCTCTTATATGCCAGCTCAGGTGGAATCTTGCTCTTGAAGATCTTGCTCAACATATTTCACCTGATCTTTTTCGGTCAGTTCATCTTTTTCCCATCTGGTAGTGTGAAATCAGCCTTCCTCAAATCTAGATGTTTGTACCTGTTTTAATGTGATGTTGAACTTAATTATATTATGATTGCAATTAGATAAACGCTCATTCACTGTAATGCTGATAACTGCTTGATCACTAACAGTAAAATGGTGTTCGCATTTGAAGGTTCTATGATTTATTCTTCCAGTAAACAATCTTGAACACATCCAAGAGCTTACTATCTTCCTTATTTATGCTAGTTTGCTTACCATAACCTCTACAAAAATTAAAATTCATCACTACAACCATTCTGCCTTCATTACATGTTCACTTAATATAAATCACCACTTCACTGCTGCTGAAGGATACAATGTGCATTATGTCTTTTTCCTTAACTACTTACAGATCACAGTCCATTTTCCTCTTGAACATCCTCTCGGATCAATGAACTGATGTCATCCTTAGTCATCAGGGTCCCTCCTCCCACAACCATTTTCCTATAATCCCAGTAGGTCTTATAAACTGATATCTTTAGATTAGACTACTTACAGTGTGGAAACAGGCCCTTCGGCCCAACAAGTCCACACCGACCCACCGAAGTGCAACCCACCCAGACCCATTCCCCTACATTTATCCCTTCACCTAACACTACGGGCAATTTAGCATTGCCAATTCACCTAACCTGCACATTTTTGGTCTGTGGGAGGAAACTGGAGCACCCAGAGGAAACCCACGCAGACATGGGGAGAATGTGCAAACTCCACACAGTCAGTCACCTGAGGCGGGAATTGAACCCGGGTCTCTGGTGCTGTGAGGCAGCAGTGCTAACCACTGTGTCACCGTGCCACCCACAATTTAGTTTCCAGGCCTTCAGTCTTGCAGTCATCTCTCAATGATGGCTACCATTTCATACCATCTAAGTTTGAACTTCAGCAAGTCAGTCAACTTTTCATTACACTCTGCACATTCTTTTGGATAACAAATTCTAACCTATCATTCTGTACTACACAGTTTATTCACACATTCTTTATTTTCCTTCCTGGTTCACTTAATTTACATATTTTAGTTTTCCCTTTTCCTGTCGACTTGAAAGCACAATTTTTGACTAAACCTAACACTTCCTCTCTGCTTGTTTTGAAATATTCAGGTACCTTCTTTTCCTAGTACTGAAGCCAATGTTAGGAGAATGGACCCCTTTTTTGTTTTTTAAAACCACTAGGGTTTCAGCCATGTGTTCAGTTCCCCAAGACAATTTGCATGCAACTCAGGTTAATAATAGATGATAACCCTCTAATCCTGTTCTTTAATTTACCTCTAAGTTCTTCATACCCTCCAAAAAGAACCATTTTGCATAACAGTGTTCTATGTTTTTGGTCTCAACATTGTTATCAATGACTAGATCTTACCCATTCTTCATCAGTATCCTCTCAAGCCAGTTTGAGATGTCCTCACCTTGTAACTACGTAGATACCATCTCATATAAGGCTGTCTATCCTGCTCACAAAAGAATATATTCCATCTTTGAATTCATTGAATCCCTTACAACTAGTATGTTTGACCTCCTCTCTTCATCTTCCTTCTCTGCCTGGGCACAGCCTTCTGCTGCAGGGTGCTATGGTCAATATTCCAACAACCTTTATCCTTCGCCTCAAAAGGCAGCAAGTGCATTGTATCCACCGGACCTTAATCTACCTACCCTACCATTCCTTCTCATCTGGTTTCCCCTTCTTCTGTCCACCAGCAACACATTCCATTCCTGTAATTAAGTAAACAAAGTTCTGTATTGAGATTTCTCCCCTTCCTTGGAGCATTAGAGTGTCTCCAGCTCTCACTTAGCATGATTCTCAGCCAGATTTGCGACAGAGACAGGTTTTCTCTAGAAGTCAGCACTGTCCAGAATCTCCTATATATTACAGTTCCAACAAACTACTTTGCTCGCAAACTATTTCCTTCAAATCAGCCTTTTACAATTCCTGATTCTATTGAAGAAAATGGCACCCTAAGTACTCTCATGTCTCATGACAGAGTCCATGTTTGGGATTTGTTTCCTAGTGACAAATGCTGTTCCCTGGAGTTCAAGTTTGCGTGGTGGGATGGAATTAGGCTGCACTGAAATTCTGTTAGGTGTGAAAAGTTATCACCTACTTTGTCTACATAATCAATGCTGACATTATTTTATGATTTGGAGACAACAGTGTTGGACTGGAGTGTACAAAGTTAAAAATCACACAACACCAGGTTATAGTCCAAGCACTAGCCTTCTGAGGGCTGCTCCTTCATTAGAACACCTGATAAAGGAGCAACGCTCCAAAAGCTAGTGCTTCCAAACAAACCTGTTGGACTGTAATCTGGTGTTGTGATTTTTGACATTTTTAATTCTCATGACTGCTTTTCAAAAAAAAAAATCATTCAAATCTTGTGAATCATAATTTTTATTGTAAAGAATAACTTTTGAATAATAATTTCTGAAGCGTCCCTGCCACCTTAGCCCATTTAACCACATCCCACCCATCTTCTATCTCCCATGCAATCTTCATCTCCTGCAATTCCACCCCTCTCATTCTATGCTTCTCATGCCATGCCATTCTTTTCAGTCCTTTTATATCATGCTCATCCTATTATGGCCATGCATATTCTGCCCATAAATCCCATTCCTCTCAGCTCCAAGCTAGCAGGAACCAGAAGGTTAAACTTGTTTTCATGGTCACCTTCACAGCCACTGACAATGTGCTTCTTGACCTGTTCTATTGTTGTGGGTGTAGATGGCAACTTTAATGTGGTAATCCTTGTTGAAGTGCAGATGTCTTAGACATTTTCTGATCAACCTATTCAGAGGTATTATTACACACCCTTGGAGCATTTGGGTCTTGAATTTGGTGCTTAGGATACCACCACTGTATCACAAGACTCCTGAGTGCAGATGTCATGTACTTTTACAATAAGTTTCAGAGGAGTGAATTGCTCTCCGAGTAGATAGGGCTCCCGATAAGAGTGCTTCTCATCTTCTTCCAGCTCTCATCTTCCTGTGTGTGTCTTATATTCGTAACATACTAGATATTATGGGAAACAGCTTACTGCATCAACATCTGGAGCAATAGGCTTTTGGAAAATCCTTCAATTCCACAAAACTTCCATCAGAATCTGCCACCCTACAGCCTCTGGATATTTTTGAAATACCGCTAGAATCATTGCTTCTTTCTGGCTATTGCTATCAGTAATAAATCTGCAAGGAGTCACTGATTCCTTCAAATAATCCCAGTGAAGGGGCCATAGCTGCTACCAAACACATGTTTGGTTAGGCAAGCAATTGAGAAAGCAGGAGGTGGAACTTTGATGCCAAAGTGTCACCACTAGTTCCAAATCAGTGTTGCACTCAGATGCATGTCATGGTCTGCTTGCACTACTCAAGTGCTGGCCCATGCACAGCTATGGTGTCTAGTGGTTTTTTGCCTCTGAAAGATATGCACATCCTACAGTCACCATTTTAAGCATGAAGGGTACTCAGAATGTTTAAACAATAAGTGCTCCTAAGCCCAATTTTGTGCTGAATGATTCTTTTTTAAAAAGCAAAACTATTTCAATTGTTTCTCTGTCTAAATGCTCATAAATTTTAATAATTTCCTCAAGCCGATCACAAATTTGGTCTAAGGTTACATAAGAAAAATAGCGTACTTAATGAAAATCAGAAAATGCTGGACATACTCAGCTCATCAGGCATCATGATCCAGGGGAGTGAGGGGGAAACATTAATATTTCAACATTGTCATTAAAGTTGACATAACTTCTCTCTTCAAATGTGCTGGCAGCTGTGCTTAATATTTCAGGAAATTTTTTTGTTTTGCTTCTTTTCCTCATATTCAGAAGCTTTTTAAATCATTAACAGAAGTGTTTGATGCTGTTAGTTGAGCATCATATCTAAGAGTGAAGTGTGATGCAAAATTCCCAATTTTGTATTTCTGCCATTTCTTGAGCATCTTTTAACAACTCCCCACTTAAGGGAAAAAAAGTTTTCCAATTGTTAGCACAGTCAATTGTCTAGCAGCCTCTTTTCTATTTATCTTTTGGCTAACCTAGCAAGCATTTTAAGAAAATAAAATGTTGTTAATATTTTTGCTTTGTTGTGTATTATGCACTGCTAATATATATTCTGAAAAAGATTTTACATCTTATTTGTCTTTGTACATAGCAAATTAACCATTCTGGCAACTTCTCACCATTCATCTATCTTTTGAATTTGGGCAGGGGGATGCAAGTTCTCTCTCTCTCCTGATTAGAATACTTGTATCTTTCATAACTTATTGAACAAAATGATAAAAGAATGTAAGGTTTGATACAGCATTGTAAATTCAAGTCATCCAATTAGTCTCATAACTAGCTCAAAAGGCTAAGTTAGTTGGAACCTTTTGCATTTATATATTGATGAATATTAAATTACATATTCATATAAATAAGGCTGTTGAACAACATTTTTGATTTTTTTTAACCTAAAGAAGCATTCCTGATTTAAATTGTCCTATTAGTGGCCATGTCTTCAGAGGTCTTAGCTGTGAGCTCTGAAGCTCCTTCCTTGCACATCTTCACCTCCCCACCCTCCTTTAAAACAAATTTCTTTCACAAAACTTTTATTCATTTGCCTTAATATCTCTTTATGCAGCTTGTAAAACCTTGCTTTATAATATACTATTTGGAGGACAGTTAATGAGTAGGTCCGTTCAATTTAACCTTTCTCTCAGAGTCAATTGGAATAGCGCTCGATGGAAACATTCTTATGGCAATTGACAGTAAACATGTGACAGTAGGTAAAGGGCAGACAAAGATGCATATTAATTTCCATTTGCAATCTGAATAAAACTAGATCAATTAACTACCTTTCCCCTCATTAATAAGCATCTGAAGCCTTGAAGCATAATTTCCATAACTTGAATTTAAGTAGCAACCATAATACAATATCTCAAACCACTTCACAGAAGCATTTGTAAACATTGTTTTGAGTCAGGTATTGCAGGAGGTGGTGACATATATAGTTTTTATGATGACAATTTAGTTAGAAACTCATCTGAGTGAAATGCAATAAAAAGGTTGTGAACAGTGTGACTCAGCTTCAGATATTTGCCGGGAAGGGGATAGTCACTGACTGGGGAACAGAGAACCGAGAAATGTGGTTTTGGATCTACCCACTATTCTACAGGATGAAACTTACGTTCCTCCAATACAGAGTGCTATGCAAGCAGTATGACAAGACAGATGGCAATGTCTCTGTGAAAATCAAGACTGGCCTTTAGTTGACAACAAGTAGAAGTAAGTAGATGAGAAACAGGAGGGCACCAGAAGTAGTATGCAGTAACAAGAAGAAAGGCATTTCAGATGTAGGCAGATAAGAATTAAACCAGTTCCATGCAGTTCCATTCAGCTAGATGACAGTGAAGAATATTGATAAATATCATATTCAACCATGTCAAACTCTGCAGACATGTCAAGGTGGGATAGTTTATTAGTTACACGGACGGCTTGTGACACTGACAAAAGCCATTTTGATGCTAGGGCTTCGGCAGAGACCTAATGAAAGGATTTGAAGATAGAATCCTAAGAAAAATAGTATGGGTGTGAGAGATGACTACATGTTTGAGAACTTTGAAGAGGAAAAAGAAGTTGGAGATGGCATGATAGTTTTTCAGAATGGTCAAACTAATGATTTCTTTTTAAGGAGAAGGGAGATGGTGGCAGATCTGAAGGAAAAAGGGAGCAGGAGAGAGAACCATTCATCTTATTTTTAAAATGTATTATAAACTCAAATGGGAATCAGGTCAGCAGTTTTGTATGAATAGGAATAAGGAAGCAGGAGATGGATATAATGGACAAGATGAGCTGAGACTGTGAGGGGAAATAGCAGACACTAGGGATAGGTTAAATCCAGGGCTAGGGAGAGCTCCAGAGGCAGTTTACGGATAGTTTAAATGTGAAAAGTACACATTAGATGCAAGTTAAAAGGTAGACAACAATTGTTGTTAACCACATTAAGTAAATATAAAACAATATATAAAAGTATACAGAGATGTGCTAGATAATAAGCAAATTGATTGTTAAATCCATACATTCTGATTAGTCCTCTACTTACAAATACATAATACAGACAGAGCATATATATCCAATAGGAGAAAGTGAGGACTGCAGATGCTGGAGATCAGAGTCGAAAGTGTGGTGCTGGAAAAGCACAGCAGGTCAGGCAGCATCTGAAGAGCAGGAGAATAGACATTTTGGGAATAAGCCCATCATCAGGAATATATGTCCAATAGTCTGAAATCCAGACTGCAGTATACTCGTGGATATTTAGGTATCAGAATTTTTTTTGCGTTGCGAATACAAACTTGATTTATCTACATGAATTTGCTTTTCCACTTAAAGTTTGAAAGTTCCTCCTTGTACTATGATAGAAATCACAGGCTTCCATTTGAAACAGAATAGTCTCTCTATACCTAAGAGTACATTTTTTCTTTGTCATTAATGTTCTTAATCCAAGTACCTTTTGTTACTTCTATTTAATTTTTGAAACCCTTATACAGAATTCATCAATCCATCAGGAGTTAAGTATTGCTTCTCCAGTCCCCAGTTTCTGTTCTTCATCTCAATATATGGTCAGCATTAGTGTAAACATATAAAATTATTAGACTATTAGATACTTGTATCTTCCTATTTTTAAATGTTATCATCAACTTCGTTGTCACTACTTTCTCTACAGGAACAAACCTGGGAACAATTTTTTTCATTTGATGTTTTCTCTCTCCTTTCCTCTTCATTTCTAGTTTAAATATTACAATTTTGGTAAATAAAATGTCATCCATTTGATTCGTTCCAATTCCTTATGTAGATGCAGTGCATCTGTTTCAATCTGCTGCGTATTCCCTGAAATGCATTACAATATCTATTGCATTTAATTACTTTTACATCTTTCTAATTATCCAACAAATCTGTGAACTCTGATTTTTCTTCACAGATGCTGCTAGACCTGAACTTTTCCAACAATTTGTTTTGTTACAGCACGCATTTTATTTTTCAGTTAAAGTCTGTCAACTTATTGCTTAGAGTATAGCACATATCACAGAAATATTTTCTTCTAATTGCAGTACATTTTCACCATATAGTATTATCATTCTGTCATATTCTTATATAGGCATTCGTACATCCTGCAGCTTGTTAGAGAACAAAGCCATTACCAATTACTGAGGTATAAGATCAGACTTCAGTGTTTGTATGTGATAAATTTTCAACTTTTAAAAACTGTTGCAAGTGTGATTCCACCTTGATTTTAATGCCCACATTGTATGAAAAGAAATTGAATGCTATTTTAAAAAAATAAACTAAATTCCTGCATTTCTTGGTACTTAGTGTCATACAGCACGGAAACAAACCCTTTGGTCCAACCGGCCCACTAAATCCCAAACTAAAATCCAATCCCAAACTAAACTAGTCCCACCTGTTTGTGCCTGGCCCATATCCCTCCAAACATTTCCTATCTAAATGTCTTTTAAATGCTGCAGCTGTACCCAAATTCACCACTTCTTCTGGACATTAATACCACACATTTTTGCCAAACTTTTCTTGGTCTCTCCCGTTCTCCTGAAACTTCAATCCCTCCTTGCATTCTCACACCTTGACCACTAACCATTTTTCTAGTGAATAACTAGAAATGTGTTGGCAGGTAGCTCAACATGGTGGGCATCACTGCTGAATCCAATCTTACTCTGTCAAGATCAAAAATTTACAATCAAATTTTCTTTCCTATGCAGTGATTTTGAAGTCAATTGTAACGTTTATATTACAAGATCACCTGAAACCAACTAAATTGGTACAAACTGGAGGTCAAGGGCAAGTTCCCTCTGGTCTACATTAACCAGCAAAACCATCAACACACTTTATTTTGCAAAAAATATTAAAATTCCCTGATGCTATTTAATAGAGTATTTGATGGCCAAAATCTATTAGCATAAAGAAAATCAACATATTTAAAAATAAATAGATAATCATTTAAAGAAATTTGACTCACTGAAGCCACTCCTCACCCACAGGTTTTCGGAGACTCAAGTGGAGGTAGAAATTGGTTATGGCTCATTAACGGGTGCATAATCAGCATTATGATGATGATGATGCAACCAACAGAGACCAGAGTCTGACCCACAAATGGGATTCAAGTTTTTAAAAAATTATTTGGACCTCTAAAGCCACCAGATGCAGTTGAAGCACATGAATGTTAGCCAAGTCCCGACAGGCTTGCAGTACCAATGGGGAAGGAACCATTATAATTGTGAAAGTCAGTCAAGCATTCTTGTTCTTCCTGACTCCACTGGGATAATTTTCCCTTTTTGTTTCAAAAACAAAACATATGGTGCACATAGGTATCCAACGGGAGCAGGCAAATTTCCCAAAAAGTTCTTAAAACAGGTGTGACCACCCTACCACAAAGTTTTCATTGTTGATGCCATTTTTATGCCCCAAAACAGATACCAAGCTTCCCACTTATTGTCTTTGGTGGTGTTCAAAGGAAAATTTCAAAAGTAATCTACTCAAATTTGCATAGCTACTTCCCTGAAGGCATTTACTTACAATAGAAACATTCTAAATTAAAAAAAAACAAAAAGGACTGTGGATGCCAAAATCAAAAGCAAAAACTGAAATTGCTAGAAAAGCTCAGCAGGTCTGGCAGCATCTGTTGTGAGGCAGGATCACTAGACCGGAAACTTTACCTCTGATTTCTGTCCACAGATGCTGCCGGACCTGCTAAGCTTTTCCAGTAATTTCTGATTTTGTTACTGGAAACATTCTGCTTCACTATATTTCACCTTTAAGCCTCTTTCTTAGTTGGATAGTGATCAGCCATTTTGAACAAATTAATCAAAATTATTTGATTTGGATGGTGGTGCGTTCCAGACGTCAACTTGTATCGGAAGGAATACATTCTACTAATCTCTAGTTTTGTTAAATTGTATTAATTTCATATTTGACATTTTATGTTATCATTTTACTTACAGCAATTCTGTTTCATTCTCAGCCATTTCTCCTGTGCTAACAAATTCAATTACTTCAAAATATTCTATCGAGAATCATACGTGATTGTTTTCAATACTTTGATGCAGTCATTTTGAATTTTTAATATTCAAAACGTCATGAAATATTCCATATATATTTTAACTCTAACGAACACAAAATGCCAGAGAAATTCAGCAGGTCTGGGAGCATGTGTGGACACCATTAGAATTGAAGAGGCGGCATACCAAACTTGAAATGTTAACTATTTCTCTCCACACATGGTGCTGGATTTGCTGAGTTTCTCCAGAATTGTTTGTTTCAGATTTCCAGCAACAATGCCATTTGTTTTTATTCGATGATTTTAAGTGTTGAATCATGCAAAATTGAAATAACCTGTTTAATTTACAGCTCTTGAATATATAACTAATTTATTAGTCTGAGAACCATAAATTAAGTGAAACTTCAATGAATGGTCAATAATCATCACCTCTATTTTTTTTGCAGCTTTGATGACAGATGCCAAATTATTTGCATGCATTCATTGGCTAACATACATTAATTTACATGATATATTGTTCTGATCTGTAGGCGAAAGGTCCAAGCTCAGTACCATACTCTACATCATAGTTTAAGATAATTACCTACACATTTTAAGACAATTCGGGTGAGGTTCCATTTTTTTGTATAATTAATTGATTCAAAACTATATTAACCTTCAACAAAAAGGGTGCAGTTATTAAATATACAAATTTTTTTCTACTTCCATTAAATTCACATCACAGCTTCCTCTCCAATAGTATAAGCAAAAGTTTAAAAGTCCCATACTAGTAATATAAAAACTAGTGACTCTCTCCTCCGGGCAACACCATCAAAAATGGATAAATTCCATCGAAGTTAGTGAAATCCTATGTTATACAAAGCATTTCCAAGTTTGACTAAGAAATAAAAAAAGTGACTTAGTACTTATGAACGGGATTGATAGTTGGTGGAAGCGAAGAGAATAAAAACGATGGAATTAGAAGTATTGCTCTTATGGAGGATAGACGTCAATGTGGATCTGTTGGGTTAACTGGCCTGTTTCCTAGCTGTTATTTCTATATAATTCACTGCATTAATTAACTGAATTTAAAGTTATTTGAGAAATTTTATTTTCCATCCTTCTACATCAAAATGCAATTGCACTCCTTTCACAAGTTTAACCATGTTGTGTGTATACAAACTAAGGCAGTTGGTAGATAAGCTTGCAGAAGATACATATATATGCACATGCTTACCATTTAAAGAAAAAGATGTTATGGCTACACTTTTTAAAAGAAAGCAATAATCTCAATTCAATTCTTGATAATTGCAGCAAATGATTATATAAATAAAATTGTCAAAATGAGGGGTGAAATCAGGTAAATGACTTGAGATTTTCAGAAATTACTCAAGCTGCCACAAATTCAAACAAAATTCATTTAAGTAGTAATCAAGTGTTTTACCCAAGTTATTCACAGTAGAAGTCATAAATACTACTTTTTAATAGTAGTTTTACATATTGCAAGATTAACTTTAGGAATGGTTTTCCTTGCAGACCAGACCAAAGCTCTTCAATAACTTTATAAATTTAAAGGTTTTGAATAATTTGCAAAATTAAGTGAATTTTTGATATTTTTAAACTTAAATGTTTAAAGTAGACAGGTAAACATTCACAAACAATAAACAAAACTGCAAAATCCTTATTGTTCCAGCTTTCTTTTTACATAATCAAACTTTCAGAATGTTCTAGAGGATATCAACTTTAACAAAACTCATCTTTTTATCAAGTTGCAATCCAAAATTCAAACATTGTTTCAGCAAGTGTTAACTATTGGTTGAATTGAAGGGAAGTGTTTGATGTTTTGTATCTTGTAATGGACTGTTTGAAAGAATGGGGGAAGCGGATTCAAAAATAATTTTTAAAAGGGAACTGGATATGGAGCAGGGGGATCATAACTAATTGTATAACCCTAAAACAGCTACCACAGGCATGAAGGGCTGAATGGCTTCCTATATAATTTTAATTAATTCTTAACATTAACTAAAATTGTGAACATTCTATAGAAAATTGAAAGACAAGATCATTCTTAATTTTAAACAAATAATAGAAGGTAGTGTCATGGCACCTAATTGTTTTAACACATGCTTTCCTTGACAATAGGTAGCGATGTTTTTAAAACAAATATATAATAAACCCCTTCATCAAACTGTCTCATTTTGAAGAACCAAATATTTTGTCATCAATCTTTTTGATTTGAAGAAAAGTTATTATTGAAGTATTAACACCCAGCATGATGCAAAACTGGCAAATTTGATCCTGCTCTCCGAAGTCATGTTTTATTGAAAAAATATTCAGCAGAAATAAAACTCTTTCCCACACAGGGGATGAGGAATAGCAAAAGGGAAGTTATTAGTAATGTTGGCTATCACCTGAAAGCTACCTTTAGGAGTCTTTGATGAAACTCCACATTTAACAGTATTTCAAATGCAGATGCAAATAGTGTCCAGTTAAAAGAGTCACATGCACCCTAAACAATTAAATGTACAGTTGAAATTTACCATCATAATAACTTGGAACTTAAGAAAAACATTAATCAAATACTTCAAAAAACACATGATAGTCGTGAAGACTCATGTCCATTGCTCATTCCCTTGGGAGGTGTTTTTAAACTGTTAACTTGCTTTGTGCTCTTCATTAATGAAGCATCATCATTCTGGGTTTTCTGGCAATTATCTTCAAGACTGTTTTTCTTTCCTGTAGTCAGATTTCCTTTGTTAGGTCCTGCTACCCTGAACTAATCTTTGGGCATTATTTTCTATCTTTCTATATATATCTTGCAACATAAAAATCCCACTTATTTGTGCTATTACTTACCTGGTGCATATTTGGTCTCCCAAGAAGCCATTTTCCTTCACCAGACTCATCCATATGTGGACATTAGCATTACTATTGCAAAATTTCAACAGTTGCTACTGTCACAGCATTTTCATATCAAGCATTGTTCACATTTTAAAAAAAACTATGATAAAATGAATCATTCTAAATCAATATTTTGTTCTGTATTTGTTTTCAATTGTGTTGAGATAATTAACATTGATACAGATGAATGAAACTTGATAATGGGTTATTTTAGCTTTTCCAAACAAACATAATTGAGAAATTAAAACAAAAAAAAGACAATGGAGAATCACCAGAAATAAGTAACATAGGAATGTGATCAAGTTGAAAAAAGTAAAATGAAAACAAAGAAACATATTTCAACAAAAACAAAAAACCTGACAGACATGGGAAAAAAAACCAGCAATAAATATTAAAAACAGAAATCAGGGAAGAGTTCAAAAGTAAATACATAAAGAATGGAATGAAAACACTACTTAAAAATTGACAATTCAAATAAAGGCACCTATTAAATGTCATTTTTTTAAAGAGATACTCACAGTAGAAAGCATGTTTTGGGTTTATTTGAAAGCAGTTTTAAAATTTAAAATCCATTTTCCTTCACCATGTGAAAATGAACAGAATTTCCTTCCTCTTAGCCCACATGATTTTCATAATGGAAAGGCATAATACATAAAGGTTTATTTTCTTTTTTTTTTGTTGGATAATCAGACTTTTCAGAATCTTGCAATGTCCATCAAGATTATTAATAAAGTAGATTTATTCAGTCTTAGGATTGAAGAGTATGGAATATCTCAATATTTATTTCATTTTACAAAAGATTTCAACTTCTGGCTGATGGCATAAGTTGTGTTTAGCATTTAACATTTTATCTCAAATTTTAAAATTGATGTCAAAACTCAGATTTACAAATGCCATTGCATTAGAATCATCTTTATTCTCAGAATGTTGAAAGACTTCATATTTTGTGAATAGTTTGTGATCATAACATTTTCATATTTTGAATCATTAAAGTCCATGATTTCATATCCTGCTTTTAAGCATTAATATACTATTTTCTGTAAAATGCTACAGATAGATAAGATCATAGAGTCATACAGCATGGAAATAGGCCCTTTGGTCCAACCAGCCCACACCAACCAAGTTCCCAAACTAAACTACTACCACCTTCCTGTGCTTGGCCCACATTCCTCCAAACCTTTCCTATTTATGCACTTAACCAAATGTCTTAAAACGTTGTAACTGAACCTGCATCTTCCACTTTCTCTGGAAGCTCATTCCACACAACCATTAAGTAAAAAAGCTGACATGCATGTCCTTTTTAAATCTTTCTCTCACCCCTTAAAAATATGCCCTCAAGTTTTGAACTCCCACACCCTAGGTAAAAAGACACTTATCTATGCCCTTCATAATTTTATAAACTTCAATAAGGTCACCCTTCAACCTCCGACGCTCCGGTGAAAGAAGTCACAGTCTTTCCAGTCTATTTTTATAACTCCAATCCTCCATTCCAGGCAACATCCTGGTAAATCTTTCTGAACCCTCCTATACCAGGGCAACGAGAACTGCACACAGTACTCCAGAAGAGGCCTCACCAACGTTCTGTCTAACCTCAACATGACATCTCAGCTCCTATTCTCAAAAGGTCTGAGCAATGAAGATAATTGATTATTACAGACTATAATGTTCATTTTGATCTCTCAGCTCACACAGTTCAAGAGCACATATAAGCTGTCTTTCTTTTCAAAATTTATTAGAAACTTCCAGAATCTAGTTTATAGTGAACAATTAAATAATTCAAGTTATGAATTATGAAGCAACTTAGCAAAAACATAAACTTAACTAGATAAACATGTAATTCTTGATTAAAGGTATGGTAAGGAAAGCAAAAGTCCCACTAGACAACAAAATAATTATCAGTTTTGGATAATGTTGATAAAATTGTTATGGACTAAATGAAACCCCTATTTTTGATGACTCCAGTATACAAGGACATGACCCTTTGTTAATTCCATGTAGTAGTTTTAGTTTTAAAATAATTCAACAATCTAATTTGAACATTTAGACTTAAAACTAGTTCATGTACTTAACAATGTACCAGTTACATTGTGTTTACATGCCCAAACAATAATTTAGAATGTTATTTCACATTTTTAAAATAGTTTTTAATTGCATTCTTGTTTTAGGTTTTTACAGAAAAAAGGAGGCATAAAGGAAATGGAAAGGACATAATCTGGTTTTTATTCTGGTTAAGAATATTCCAAATAGCTTTTAAATTACTTTTCCCATCAGATTCTTTGGGAACATTCCCTAATATTATGAGTTTTGTTTAAACTATTTTAATAATCTATTATTTGCTTTGCACTAAATATATTACTTTTTTCAATAGTAGTTAAAACAAATCTGCCACAGTATACAATACTTTAAAATGGCAAAATTAATTTTTGTATTGAGTGTCTATAATCATGACTAAGTTACATTTTAATATATATTAATTAATCCATTATCAAAATTACCTTGGCTATAACAAATTTGTGCAATATTGTTTAATCACAAATATAACTGTTTATAACTTGCAAATATTTTGATAATTTTTAAAAGTTTCGATGTATATTTATTCTTGTGGAAGAATGGTTTTACTCAATATTAAATAGTTTCAAAAGAGTTAAGGAATTGCATTTTTATTGTTAGTAGTGACTATAGTATCGACACAAAGAATGAAATGTGCAACATGCAAAACTAAGTGAGATTTGTCCTCACGAAAAATAGGTTGATCAATTCAACATTAAAAAAAAACAAGTTTCAAGGATAATGAACAAAAACTCAAACCCTACAAGATTTTCAGAAGTTTTTATATGTTTATAAAGGTGGCATTGCTTTATATATTTTCAAATCAGAGACTCTCTGTACTACTTCTCATGTTTTAGTTTGAAAACAAAATTTCAATGCATTTATTCAAAGTACTTTACCATTTTGAATTCATGTTTTCATATTAAAACAGTACATATAGGAATTAAAGACAATTGAAAAGTCAACATAAAGACTTTTTACTAAAACACCCAGTTGATATTTTACATTTTCGTTTGAAAATGAAAAATTTATACTATTAGTGAAAGTGCAATGTTACTAAGACTTTAGATTTGACATCAGTTTTTGATCATTTCAAAATGAACGACATTGACACCTCTGGTGTTTGAAACTGATTCAAGTAGAGTTGGATGATTATGGGGAATGCAAAGACAGCTTTAAGGAACAGTAGAAAGTTTGAACTTTGTAGTAGAACAAAGATTTAAAACATATCACAACTATACTGGAACATATTAAGTTAGTTTTTCTTTTCTGCCATCAAATAAGTTTCTATAATGTGTCAGATCTTGGATATAATAATTTGTTCATACTGGATTATTTCTCTAACAGACTTTTTTTGGATTTTTGAAAACAATGCAGCTCTTATATTAAGTCCTACGTTCCATTTGCCCCTCCCCTATTTGAAGTGGACCTTCAGTGTTCGAATTGATCATTTTAAACATTGTAATCAAATTGAGTGGGTATTTTAATCTTTCAGTAAACTGGCAAAACAAAATTTGAAACGTTTTATTTACTTACACCACACTTTTCCCCAATCAGTCCAACTGGGACGGCATACCACACAATTAAAAATAAACGTTCAATTGAAACACCAATTTAACAATTTTTTTTACCTTGGCAGGTCCAATTCGAAAACACATTAAATACGCAGCAAATACAATTTTAAAAGTAGTTTGTAAATCAATTACATCAACTAATACGGTTTAGGACAAAATGCAAATCCTTCACTTCAAATCAACATACTTTAGCTTCCCGAAGATCGCTACAATTTTTCAGGAGAGATGATAGGCAAACGGAATATGCAATCGGAACAAAAGATTTCAGTCGCAGTTAACATAAACGAAATAGCACGATTGACTTCAATTTTGAATTTATTTAAAACGTGCTAAACACGAGTATGCTACATATTATCTAGCCCATTAAAGTAGACAGCTAGAGTCATTAAGCATGATCGCAAGGCACAACTTCATTCTCTAACGATTATTTTATTTTCATAACGAAGCTAACCCCCCCACCCTGGGGGCAATCGTTAGCTGTGTCCGTAACGAGCAATGTAGCTTCGAATAATTTTGAATCGACAACACCGAACTTCTGACATACGCGTTTGCCAACAAAGGAAACGGGTTTGAATCTCGGATGTAGATTTTTGTTCATTCTGAACACTTCCGCCAATAAAGTTGTGCAATGTGAATTTGGTTAACTATTTTTCCTCCATTCGCGAAAAAAAACGAAAACGTTCCTTTCTAAAGAAAAAAAAACCGCACCAGCGACGGCTCAACACGAGTTATTTAAAAATTAAATTCTGATGCGCTTTTATTTTACAATTTTTAAAAAAACTCGCCTGCGGGCCAACATTAAACCAAACGACCTCTCAAAAAAAAAACCAAAGACCTGGAGTTCCAATATTTTATAAAGGTAACGTTGCCTCATGTGAACAATAGTGGAGTTGCCGAATAGAATAAGAAAACGGCGAAACTGCTATAACTTTCAAAAGATCACTTTCGATTAACATTTCAATTAGATAATGTAGTTACCCATTCAGTGGATCCCACCAAAATCAGGGGGCAAAAACGTCCTTTAATATTAAAAGAATAACGTCTCCGTTATTAAAGAGCAGCCATTGCAACGTATCAGTTTTGGTGCGACCCGATTAGACATCTCCTGAACGTGGTATCCTGACCACATTATTCAGCTTAAACAGGGAGGGGACGCACAAGATGGGCAGATCACTGCGAAAATACACTCCCTCCCCCCTCGATTCACACAAGCAGCCCCAACCCCCATCGCTCAACAAGACCAATAAGTCGCATAACCATCACCACATTGGGGAACTGCAACAGTCAGGAGAATTTTCGCGCCATCGCCCTTGTAAATGGCAGCCTGATTTAAACCAATGAATGAAATTTGCAGGCAGAGAGGGAGAGAGAGAAAAAAAAAACTTGGTCAATGGTAGCGAGGCTGGAGACTCTTGATAGGATCCTAGACTCAGGCTGTGTGCGAATGAGAAGATGGAAAGTGGGAAGAGGGAAAAAAAGGAGAGCCCTCCAAACTACTATTATTCCACAATCAATATGTTTTTCGGATTCTTGGAGCACAGATTGTCCCTCCCTCCCTTTCTCTCCCAGAATCATTGAATAGCTGGCATTCCTCACGTGAGAAGTTGATGTATAGTTTGACCACGTGGCTCATTCAGCCGGAATATTCGGGGATTTTTTGGAGCTGCATTTTATTCAGAGGCGGTGCTAGTAGTAACGTAGTGTGACATTTTTACAGTCTGTTTGCGAAAGGGGTTTTGGGGGAAAGACAAAAAAAATAGTTTTTTTTCCCTCTCTCCGCAGCCCGCCATTCTTGACTGCTAACACTACTTCTGGAGATTTATTTCATCATTGATTCTCCTCAATCCCATCTTTGTATTCAAATCGACCGATTATTTCTCCAAGGGGGGAAGATAAAGGCGGAAAGATCTTTGTCTTTTTTTTTGCAGTTTTTAAGCAACATGAACAAGCTGTATATTGGGAATCTTACCGAAAACGTAACCACTGTGGACTTGGAAAGTCTGTTCAAGGAATGGAAGATTCCCTTCACTGGACAGTTTCTGGTGAAATCTGGTTATGCATTTGTCGATTGCCCAGATGATAACTGTGCCATGAAGGCTATAGATACTCTGTCAGGTAAGCAAGTCAATCCCTTCTACTCCTAATATTATCTCAAGTTTTGAAGCGTAAACCTTGTTTCGTGAGAGGCCTAAGGCAGCTCCCTGCGCACCAGTTTCGCACAAACTGACTAGGGGGGCGAGCGAGAGGAGGCTGCTTATTCCCGAGTGTTTTGCAAATATCCATTCCCAGTATCCACCCCTAAATTGGACTTTCTTCTGACATTCGCAGAAGAAATCGAGTTTCTTTTTTTTTATAGCCTTTAACCTAATCTAAACAATTTTTGGACACCCCCCCCCCCCCCCCATTTATCCTTCTGAATCTGCACGCGGTCTTCCCCCCCCCCTCTCGAAATTGTCACATATTTATAGCGTTCATTGGCTTGACAGTTACTGCACGGAGATGCATTCTGTACAGGATTCTTTATGATTTGCAAACTCTTTATTGAGCCAGTGCAATTGGACTGGGGGGTCGGAGAATTCGGCCCGTGTTCGTGTGTACCTTGTTGTTTAGAGTGTAGGCCTTTAACAACTCCAGCGGCAGCTCAGAACCACCATTCAAATCAATGTGCACCAGGAAAGGAATATACGCTTCAATTCTTTATACTTCTGTCGGAAATAAACAACAAGTGAAAGCTCACCCATCCCCAAACTATTGAAAGCTCACCCATCCCCCAAACTATTGACGGTATAAATTTTTATTTTCGTTCGTTCTGCCCGCCGACGCGAACGCGTTTATAGTCGGCCATACTGAGTCGCAAAAGTGTCCTTTAGGTCTCGACCACTAGAAAAATGGCAGAGAATTAGACACCAGAACAATTGAGTTCACGTTTCTTAATTTATTTCAAATTGTACTTGTTTACATCAGGTTTGTGACTACTGTTGACCGACTTCTTTATGCTTTTGCGCCGAACTTTGTTGTCGACACCACTCCGAGATTCTGTAACGTAGGTGCCCAGCAAGTGGTTTCAGCTACAAACCCTAATGCTTAGGATCAAGTGAAGATCATTGAAAATAATCTCGGCCCAACGGTCAATTTTAAATGTTTGTAAGCGTTTAATACGCACTGTGTTTTTGTGCTTTTGCTTCAGGTAAAGTGGAACTGCATGGAAAATCCATAGAAGTGGAGCACTCCGTTCCTAAACGACAAAGGTAAAAAATAGCTTTAAATCGTATCGGATTTCTTTCCCAATAGGTAGCATTAGACTACAATTCAATAATTAGCGATTATATCTATTTGGAATTAAGTTATCTAAATCGTTCGAGTCTCTGGAATTCGTCTACTTAAGTTAGCAACTAATTATCGTTTGAATCTGGGATACTTTTTAATGACCTTTTTGTGCTCTTAGTTTGGTTTATAACTGAACTCTTGTATTTCTTTTATATATTACTGGAGTATTTGCCTTGAGAAGATACCAGAACTTAGTTCTAGTTTTAAAATTAGATCTGGTGCAGTGTTTTTTTTGAGAAGTTTGGGCGTCAGCAGGAAATGATCTGAGATGCTATGCATCATGCTAATCGACAAACACGTGAGAAGTTCTCAATTTAAGAGCTAACAAAAACGAAAATCACGGTCCAACGTTTCCTGTGTTGTCCACGAAATGTAAGAGGTCATTTGATGTGGCGGGGAATTATTTACTATGTATTTAATGGTTCATGTAAGCACTAACGTGCAATCGATTGTTCGTCAACCTTAACAATTAATATTCTGTGCTGGACAATTATTCAAAAATATTGTTGCCTAAATATATAAATGTTAGACTATGCATATAGTGTTGTAGTGAAACATCAATATTTCACTCTGAGACTAATTTGACATTTCTAAAACAGGATTTAATAGCATTAGACAGCACTACCAACTGTTGGCTTTCAAAAAAAAGATCATTATTGGTTTGAATGTTCTGTATGGATTTATCCAAGTTGAATTGTTTGTCATGGGATGCTTTTGTTATACTAAGTTACTGGTTTTGTTTTTGATCTATTTCCCACTGGCTGTTGAAGTTGCCTGTAGAAAGGGAACAAATTTTGAAGAAAGACTTTGGATGTAAACAGTTTCATTTTAGTCTTCAAAGTGTACCTCCATTCTTTGTGTTGAAGCTTTTAGTTCAATATAATTTGATTACGTGGAGTGTCATGATCATCTTCAGGTCGCTGAAAATAGTACATTTTGAGAGGCAGAACTGCTTGAAGGGCAAAAATTGTTGTGGGAGTTACTTTAGGTTACTTCCTGTGTATTGATTCTTCCCTTCACCCTTTCTTTCACTTAAGTTTGTTTGACCTCCATCTATACAACTTTTATTCCATGTGCTCTGTAGTTCATTAGTACAAGCTGAGTTAAATTATTAGTCTTCAGCCCTCTTTCTTTGCCAATCATTTAAAAATTTTAAATATTTAATGTTCAGTAGGATTAAGATTTGAATCAAAAAGTTGAATGCATTTTTAACTTTGCACCATGGCATTTAAAGCTATACGTATTTATAAGTTGCTCTACTTTTTTAAAAGAACTCAGAAAATTTTCTCAGTAAAAGATTTTCCATGTTTTAAAGCAAGTTATTAAAGAATGAAAAATAGAAATTTTACAAACTATTCAGCTCAGCATATTGTTAATATTCTTTAATCCCACCTTTCATAACTTCAAATTATTTTATAACTGCAAAGAGTGAATAGTTGTGTACCAAATTAGTTTCTCTATTCTGTTCGTTCATTCATTCATTCATTCTTGCTTGCTGGGATTTTCAATTTAAAACTTCCATTTGGAACTTGAAGTTTAAGGGCGTATTTCCTTTTTATTTCTAAAAAATACTTTTTAAACTTGTATAAAAAATCTTATTACCAAGGTTTTTGTTTTAGAAAATCCAGATCTGCAATATCAATTGACATTTTTGTTCTTAACATCACATCACTAATCAAAACTTGGCACAAATTTTAAATCTAATTTAGAAAGCCATTGTTAGACATAAACTTAAAATCAGTAAATATTCTGAAACCCCCTATTGAAAGCACAATTTTTGTTCTTTTCTAAACTCCATTTTCATTTTCCTTCATTGCTGGTGTTCAATTGAAATATTTTTGCATAGATATGACGGTGGAAGTATTATTCTGGCATAATCACCAATGTGACTCCTGTACATTACAAAAGGGTGCAGTGTGCAGTCTTGTTGAGGAGGCCATCTTGAGTTTCACATTGGAATATTATACTTTGAATCTTGATGCAAAGCTGGCTTTAAAATTGCCATCCGTTAGATCTTCCTAGTGCTTTATAAGTGAAAAGAAACCCAAAAATACTGGAGACATGAGGAAACAGACATCAAAGTATGCAGAGTTCTATCATCGATTTCATGCTAAAAATGAAAGTTTACATATATGTAAAGAAGCATGTATACTACTTTTTTTGGCAAGTATAGTATATAGTTTTTATTGCATTAAGTTGACTTTCTACAAGTATTAAATGCTTAAATTAGACTGCAGTTACCTTTTGAACACTGTCTTATCACTCTGTTGCTGTTTGTTCTCGAAGCATTGTTTTGTTCCAAATTGTACATCAGCAGTAACTTTGTATTAGTGTGGTGCCTTTTAATGTAAAAATGCTCAAGCACTTTTAAAGATATGAAAGGGACAAAAAGAAATCTAAAGAAGAGGATGGTGCATGTATGGAATGAATTGCCAGAGGAAGTGGAGGCTGGTACAATTACAACAGTTAAAATGCATTTGGATGGGTATATGAATAGGAAGGTTTAGTAGGATATGGGCTAAGTGCTAACAAATTGGACTAGATTATTTTCGGATATCTGGTCAGCATGGATGAGTTGGACTGAAGGGTCTGTTTCTCTGCTGTAAATCTTAATGACTCTACTGTGTTTGTAGTTTGCAAAACAACTTAGTTCTGTTCATGTTTCGCATTCTGCAACTACAATTTCATCAGTACTGCAGTACAATATAAGGGCAGTCGTTGAATCTGTATTATTCTTAGCAGTTTCCATGATGAAATTGGAACAATTATAACAAAACTTGTTGAAATAGGTTAGAGAATTCATTTTTTTTTAAAAAAAGCTGGCGCAGTGACTTGAAAACTCAGCCTTTTACAGGCCTTGAAGTCAAATACCAGTCTTGTTGACCTCAAACGCAATAGTATGAGTTTCTTTCTTCCACCTTTTTGGAGGAAAACTTTTTATCTTGACTAGTGGTAAGGAGAAGGAAATAATTTTCAATCCCATCTTAAATGTTAGTACCATTTTGTGGAAGGCAGGATGATGGGCATGGAGAGGTTTTTAACTCAAAAGCATGTCCTCGACAAAATTTGAGAAGCAGTGGTGTTGCATGTTTCAAATATACTGAACTTCATCTCGATACATCAATCACTAGTCCAAAACTGATTTTAGTACAACTTTAATTTTCTGCATGGTATTTATATAAATTCAGTGTTTTATGTTCAGCGGTATAGAAGTAACAGTTGTTCATCTTGAAAGAAATGTTGATTTGGTGTTTTTTGTTTTTTTTTTCAAAAGTTGAGCTGGTCTAGGTATACTGCTGAAATACTGTAATAGTTCATGTAAATTCCTTGTGTCCATTATGTTTTGAGCGTAATAAGGTTGATCGGTTATTTAGCTTTTTCAGTGAGTTTTGCTTCTGAATTTTTTGAAATCTTGCTGACTTACCAGCAAACTGGGTGGGCTTCTGTACTGGTATGTGAATTCTGTGAGCTGTGTACTTAAGCTTTTCCCACACAAATATTCACGATGGTCCAAAATGAATGAGTGTACATACCTTTTTTAGTACTTATCTTTGTTTTATGAGGTTTTATTTAAACCCTACCTTTATGGGAGTTTACTAGAATTGGTCAGCGATTCTCAAATTGTGGACGGGGGTGGGGGAGGGGGACAACGTGCTTTACTAATGACAATTGATTATATGTGACTTGTTTGTTTGTTTCACTCTGGTCTTCCTGCTCAGTTCATCAGTGCATAATGTGCGGTTTTTATCCAAGTGCCTGAGACCTGTTTTCCTTCTGTTTCACGTTGGGGAAATTCAGTTTGAATTATCCAGTTGTTTTTCTCTTGTGACTTGATGTGCATAGCTAAGCAGTTAGTAGCTTCCTTTATCCTGCTCACTTTGCCATGAGGTTTGGAGGCAACTGAGTGGGGTACTGCTAATCCATATGCTCCTCACGTAAAGAAAGGTCAAGAGGTGGTGTTAGTAAGGGTTTCCATAAAGTTGTGTTGAGGCCGGAGGACCAATCAGGAGAAAGTGTGCTTAATTTGTTATTCAAAGTGAAATTCTTGGGCCTAGCAGTCACTGCATTCCAGCTCGCGTTGGAACGTTCAGAACTGATGTGGGTACGCCCACCATTGCAAAAACGACCTTTGTACCTGCTGTGAAAGGCAGGTTGGGAATATGGTGCCATAGAGCACTTACTGAAGCGTTAAAAAGATGAAAGACTGCACACACTGTTATTGGAGAGGGTTTGGTCAAAGCTTACATGGTAGAAGAGTTGGGATATATAATAGGGGAGGGTTAAGCCCCTTTAGGACTTGTGTTTAAATATATGCTTTTTCAACTGTCAAAATGTACAACCAAAGTCTGCATATGTCAGCTTTACAGGGTCTCTTCAAATCTGTACATTCAATACAAGCTGTTAGAGGAAAAAGAACTGAATTATAAATTAAGGTTGCTTAAAATGAATTTCTAACTGAATTTAGCTAACAAGTTTTCGATTATATCAGAAATATATGCCTCTTTCTCTCTTCACATTCTTGGCTCAAAAATTTGTCTTCAGCTAAATTTGTGAGGCACTCAATACCATATAGTTCAAATAAGCTGAACTTCATTTCTATACATCAATCACTACTCCAAAATTGATTTTAGCAGCAGTGTTCCATAGTCTTTGCTTGATATCACAGCAGCTGGTGTCCAGTGGACAATGTACATGTTCACAATCTGGTTTATGCAAACAGCCTGTTTGTGGTGCAATGGACAGCTTTTAGTTTTGGGGGATGGGTACAGGCCTCACACTTGCTATCTAGGGTTAAAATCTGTTGAGAATTTTTACAATTTCCATAGAACAATAGGTGAACAAGTGTTATTTTCCTGGAGAGAAATTGTAAACACTTCCTCCCTTGTGCATCTTGGTGACGGAAGTTTGAGGGGTCAAATTGATTCTGCTATGTGCAAAAGAAATAATTTTAAATGGTTGTGAAGTGGGTGTTCTTCCCTTTGTCTAGTGTACTTCCTCCTTGATGTCAAACTATAATCAGTATAGCAGGTAGCCTTTGCATACTAAACTAGGCAGGCAGGAGGCTGGAAGAACACAGCAAGCCAGGCAGCATCAAGAGGTGGAGAAGTCAATGTTTCAGGTGTACTCCTTCAGGGCTGGGTGTGGTGGGGGCAGGATGATGAGGTGGGTTTACGTGAAGACAGGTAGGGGGTATGACCTGGTTGGTCAATGGGAGGAATGAATCCGGTTGGTGGCAGGGAGCAGTGGAAGGGAGGGGCTGGGAAGGGATTCAGGGGATAGGGAGAGAGGTTGCTTGAAATTGGAGAACTCCCATGTTGAGTGATCCAGGCTGTAGACTACCCAGGTGGAAGATGAGGTGTTGTTCTTCCAATTTGCGTTAAGGTGCATTTTGGCAATGGAAGAAGTCAAGGATGGTCATGTCAGAAAGGGAGTGGTTGGAGGAATTAAAATGGGTGGTGACTGGGAGATCTGGTCAGCCCCTGTGGGCCTGGCTGTGATGCTCAGTGAACTGTTCCCTAAGTTTATGTTCGGTTTTCCCAATGGAGAGAAGTCCACACTGGGAACATCTGATGCATCTAGGTCGGTAGAGAGGCAGAAGAATATGTCTCGCCTGGAAAGACTGTTGGGGGCCCTGGATAGAGGTGAGGGGAATGGTGTACTGACAGATTTTCCATCTTTTCCAGTTGCAGGGGAAGGTGCTGAGGAGAGGGGTGGCGCAAACTAAGGTCTGTTGAAGGGAACAGTCCTTACGGAAGGCACAGAGGGGTGGGGAGGGGGAAGAAGTTCTTGGTGGTGGGGGTCTGGTTGGAGTTGGTGCAAGTGTTTTAAGAATGATGTGTTGGATGCAGAAACTGGTGGGGCTGTAGGTGAGAACCAGGGGGACTCTGTCTTTGTCTTTGGTCTTTATGTGTTGCTTGGGGGGTGTGGGGTTGCGGTTAGAGCAGTGGAACAGGGAGTGGAGGTGGTGTGATAGAGGGCTTTCTGGATGACTGGGGAGGAAAAGGACATTGTACAAAGTAGCTGGACATCTGGGAAGCGCGCGAGTGGAGGAATTGGGAGAATGCACTGGAGTTCTTGTAGGATATTGGGTGGGAGGTGTAGTTACAGGAGAATGTACAGAAGCCTACACAGACAGACACCAGCTGGTTTCCTAACAGTTTCTACACTACTGTTGTTAGAATACTGAATGGACTCTCAAACTCTTAACATTTGTCTGTACCTGTGTTTTTGTTTTTTGCCACTGTTTACCTATTATTCACTATCTATGCTACTCAAATATGTGATTTGTCTGTATCGCTCGCAAGACAAAGCTTTTCACTGTACCTCGGTACATGTGATAATGAATTCAATTCCATTATGGGAGTATGTAGGTTTGTAATAAATGTTCATCTGGAGACTGTCGCCGGAAATGGTTAGGTCGAGAAAGGGGAAGGAGGTGTCCGAGATGGACCCAGTTGTAGACTGCTTTTGATTGTTGAATGTATTAGCAGGATGTCTGTGGTTTCTCCAGCTTTTACCTTTTTTTATTTTGCGTGTTTTTGGGGTTAAAATTGTGGAAATTATTAATAGTCATATAGCAAAAAGAACAATGTGTTGGATGTGTAAATCAGAAGTAATCTAAGTTTGGTAAATCTTACATCTGATTGAAGTACAGCAATTTGCTAAATGTAGCAAAAATGGTGAGTGCAATCTGACAAGTTTGTTCAGTATAGTAACTCAAATACGTAGCAGCTTGTCAATGTATTTTAAGACCAGTTTCATTTTTCATCTTGTTTTAATTTTTCAATCTGTTGCTATCTGTTACAAATTTTCCATAGTAAGTGTCTTTGAATTTTTTCAACTGGTGAACAACAATGAGACTTGTTTTAGGTGTGTGTATCATACATTTCAACATAATGTACTTACATTTAACCATGTCTTGGATCAAATCAAAATTTATTTCGATTGATTAGGCAATAGAAATTGGATCTCACTTCTAGTCTGACTAGATGTGGAGTGTGATTGTGTGGACTTATGATTTAATTTTTCCTGAAACCTCTTTTTTTTTTAAGAAAAGAAGGGTCAAACATTATATTTTTTTGAGTAAATTTCTGTTTGTGCAAACTGTACTGGTACAACCCAATGTGACTTTTTTCCACCATGTAAAAAGAGTATGACTCACACTTTTTCGTGACTCAAAGGTAGCTGTAGACATACTTTGAGAAGGTCCTTTTGAGTGACAGAAACTTTTTTTTTAACCAAAATGCAGGCAAAAGCAGATGTAAATGATCTTTTTCTGGGTACTGTTGAACTTTGACTACAATAGGTACATTGCATTGTGATGCTGTGCAGAAATGAGGAAATGTCTGCTCTTAAAATAGCTTTGATCAGTGAAAGTTCTGTTTACAACTAACATGGAGTGGCTTGGTGCATCAATGGCTTACTGTTACAAATGTAGAAATGGCTAATCTGTTACTAACAGCAAGATGCTGTGCCTTTTTTTGGTTGCCCAGACTGTGAAAAGACTAACATCATGATGAATTAGATTTTACTGTATTTCAATCAATGATAAATGGTTTAGAAACTATAAAGGTATCCAAATGTTTACATTGAATATCTAGTAAATTTACTGTAGGAAATCACATGATCATACTTCAGGTGAAGTGCAGTTACCAACAGACTTGTCAAAGTCTCACTTGTGTACTTAGTGATGGAAATGTCTGGGAGATGAAAGAATATTTCTAACTATTTAAATAAATGTGGGGTGCAACATCTGTGATCACTTGCTGGGATTGCATAACAATGTGGCTTGCATTTTCAATTCTCAAGACATTTTAAGATCAGTTAAAACCAACCATATCTGTTATGATGCTGACAATAAAAGCACATGTTAATGTATTTTCCTAATTGAATATCTTTTATAAAATGGTTAAACTAATGGTGTATTGCATAAAACGTTGTGATATTAAGTGGGTTTGAACTTAATTACAAAGTTGAAAGGCAAAATTTAGCAAAAGTTAACATCCATTAGTTTTTAAGGTCTTAAAAGAAGTGGTTAGTGAGATAGTTGGGTGTATTGGTTTCAATTTTCCAAAATTCCTTTGATTTTTGGAAAGGTTTTACTATATTGGAAAATAACAAATGTAAATACTTCCCTTCAAAAAAGAGAAGCAAAGCTGGAAACTGCAGGTCAGTTAGCTTCTCTTTTTTTTCATGAGAAAAAGTTTGAAGGTGTTTTAGCCAGGTAGTTGGGTAAACTCCAAAAGTAATCGGGTAGAATTGCCATACTTTTGTGAAAGGAAAATTTGTTTGGGAGTTTCTTTTTGAGCAGGCACCATGTTCTATGGATAGCAGGGAACTGACGGATGTACTATATTTGGATTTGCAGAAGGCAGTTGATAAGCTAGCATATCAAAAGTTATTGCAGTTTATGGTGTTGGAGAAAGCCTATTGGCATGGCTAGAAGACTGGCTAGCTTATGGAATGCAATAGGCGTAAATACATAATTTTCTAACTTGCAAGATGTAACAAGTAGTGCACCACAGGGATCATTGCAGGGGCCTCAACATTTTACAATTTAAAAAATGGATTTTGAAGGGGCTAAAGGTATGGTGGCTAAGTTTTGCTAATGTGATAAAGATGAATAGGAAAGTAAACAATTGGCAGTACAGAACTTTGCTAAAAGGAGACAGAGTTGAAGTCTTTTTGTCTTGTAGTCTTCAGCGCTTAGTTTAGAAAAACAGATGAGGGGTTGGTTGGGGTGGTGGGAGGTGGGCACGAATTCCTATAGTATGAGAAGTTAAGTGCATAAATTGGTGCTGTTATTTCAAAACTATTTTTATGTCATAAGTGAATGCAAAATTAAAAGCTTCAACTTGCTTTCATACACCTTTACAAAAAGGAGGCTGTTGTTACATAAGGAAGCTTCAAAGGGAAGTAAGTTGTCAATGGAAAAATCAGCAAATAGAATATTCTGGGAAGATGAGAAATACACTTTTTGACAGGAAGAACAAAGAAGCATATTACTGGGAGTCTTAATGCATGAATCACAAAAGGCTAATATGCAGGTACAGCAAGTAATTAGTAGAATATTTTTCAATTATTAAAAGGGAAATTGAACACAAGTATGGAAGTTGTGATTAAGTTATGCAGAATACTGAGATCACATCTGGAGTATTTTGTGCAATATTGGTTTCCTTTTTTTTAAGAATGTAAACGTGTTGGAAGCATTTCAGAAGTTTAAGGTAATATCTGGAATTGGCAGGTTGGACAGGTTAGGCTTATCTACTGGAGTTAAGAGTAAGATGTGACTAGTTTGAAACAAAAGATGCAGCGTGATGTTGACAGAATGCAGAATCTAGGACTGGGGCACACCGTTTGGAACTCTTCCTCCAAAAAATAGTGTCAGAACAGTCTTTGAATATTTTTGTGGCATAAGCAGATTTTTGATAACTTAATACAGTTAGGCAGGAATCTGGAGATTTCAGACCAGCTGTGACTTTAACCAGTGTTGGAGCAGCATAGAGGGGACAAAGGGCATAATTTTGCCCTTGATTCTTATGTTTGAGTTCATTTTATAACTGGCTCAGCATTGTGTTCTGAACATAGCTATGTTCCCTTAACCACTGAAAACTGTTTTTTTTTGCTTTGCTTTCAGCAATTTATTTATACTGTGTGCAGTAAACAAGAGCAAAATTCTAAGGTTGTCGAGCTGGTTCACCTGTAATGTAATAGGTGGTGTTTAATCAAATTTGAAAAGATTATAATACGACCCTCAGTATTTAAAACTAGTAATGTAAAATGTTTTTGACTTTATTTGACTCATCTACTGTTTTTTAAAAACTTTTTTCCAGTCAAATAAGTATGAAGCATTGTTAAGTGGCATTATGTATCAATTACAGTACATTAAAAGTTTTCCCGAAAGGCTTTATTGGGTTGTGTAGGTGCATTCAGAATTCAACTGTGTAATTTCTTGTGAAAAATTGATTTTTGTTTTAATGAATATCGAGGTCTTCAATTCAGTCTCTGAATGTAATGGCTGTTAACAAGAATCATCCTATGTACAATTACTGTACTTTGAAATGTTTAGTACTTGAGAGGCATTTAAAAATGGGTGATATGGCTGTGGATTAAAATACAGCAAATAATGAATCCTGCTAGAAAGTGATAATCTCTCAGACAATTTGGTTATAAACCAGATGTTTTGATTTACAAATATTTCCCTTAAATGGTGGCCAATTTACTAACTTCTGCCTTTGCACAACCTTTGCTGGGAGTATACACCGTATACAGATTATCCAGACATTTTAAATGCCTAAAATATATCAGTTTTTTTTAAGAAAAACAAAAATCGCTGAAAACAAAGCTCAGCAGGTTTGGCAGTATCTGTGGTGAGAGAACAGAAATAACATTAGAAGCCTAGTTACCTTTCTTCAGAATACAGGTCACTTGACTTGTAACGTTAACTCCACTTTATCACCACAGATGCTGCTAGACCCGAGTTTTTATTTGAGCAATTTCTGTTATTGGTTCTGATTTCCAAGGCCTGCAGTTTTTAAAAACTGTTTGAGTTGTTGTAATGTTTGCATACGAAGAGGAATTTTACAATGTTGCTTTAAAATTGACAATGCTGTATCTTAAAATAGATGCTTACTAAAACTATTTTGAAATTGTATCCATTTGAAGTTTTTGATTGTGTAGCAAGAAAATCTCTGAAGCACTCAAAAAGTATCGGTTTACGTTTGACAAGTTGAATAAAACTTAACTAACTTTTCACTTTTAACTCGAGCATCAGGAAATGCTTACTAGGTTTGAAAATTATTAAATTGAAGGCCATTGTTTTAGTAATCCACCTTGTAACTACGGAAGTAAACTGTGAACTTTGTCATTTTACCTTACAATTGAAGAATTGTTCAATTTATTTTTGTCTCTGGCTTTTTGAATTACAAAAATTTCAGGCAATATGCAGAGTGTAGAAGGTAAAGTGAGATTATATAGGTGAGTATTATAAGCCTGTCAGTTTTACACAGTCGCTAGTGCAGTTCCATTAGTAACAATTAAAATTTGGATTTGTAGAGAATTCATCTGTACGTTCTAACTGAGAAATCATTTGAAGTTTACTTGCATTTTAAAAATTCTAAAATCACAATTTTGATTTTATTGCATAGGAATTGAATGTCAGTATATACATGGTACTTATTTTTATCAAGCAATATCTGATCAAGCTGACTGACAGTGGAAAAAATAGTGTTGGTGTTAAAACCACCTTTTTGTCAAGTTTGTTCATGTGCACAATTTCTCCCTCCTTTGCTGAAAAGTTTTTTGGTATTCACTTCCCCAACGTATTGCTCATTTTAGATCCTACAATTTCATTTGCGCTTTTGGTTGACTGTCCTATTTCCTTGTGTGGCACATGAAGTTGAGGTTTTTCTTTAATAAACAGTTGTAACATTGATAACAAGTGCATTGTAAATATGCTGCTTTTTGTTTTTTTAATGCCAGGGTATGATTGTACTAGGCAGCTTTTGCTATGTCCATATTGTAAGAATTGATTGGCTAGTTAAAGTAGAGGAATTTGAGTTGAATTGATATTGCTCCTATCATATTTTCAACAACAGGTTGCCAAATGATTTTTGGGAGCTAGCTTGATGACTTATTTCTCCTCTTTGAATTAGGGACATTGAGACCAATTGTAACACTTTCTTTTTTAAAAAAAACTACTGCTCTGGCTACTTAGGCTACTGAAGTTCTCAACTTCTATAAAAAAACTGTTTGGTTTACTGACTTTTTATTAATTTAAATTAATAATTAATTAAAATTTTGCTCTGAACTTTAGTTCACTTTAACAGGTTAAATGAATCTGTTAAATTCTCAAGATGCTCCAAATTTAATTACAGATACTATACAGAAATGTTAACTAATTAGAATCGTCAATTCAAACTGCTCCTGAATGATGAATTTTTGAATTTAAAATGGCTGAATATATATTTTTTTTAAATGTAAAGATAGCTTTAAACTTGGGTGAAAAGTTGATTGTGTACCGATTATTAAATTCTTAGCAGAAACATACATGCAACACAGCCATAAATATCTTGTTGATTTAAAATTGAATAAATTTATCTAAGCCATTTGTATAAAAGGGTGTTAATTTCTGTGCATGGTACAAATAAACTAGGCATTAAAAGATGGCTAGGAGAAAGTAAGGGCTGCACACATGGAGATCAGAGTTGAGAATGTGTGGTGCTGGAAAAGAGCAACAGATCAAGCAGCATCCGAGGAGCAGGAGAATTGAAGTTTCTGGCATAAGCCCTCCATCATGGATGGACCCAGATGAAGTGCTTATGCCCGAAACGTCGATTCTCCTGCTCCGTTAAAAGATTGCTTTCATTAATATGCCTTTGCTAAATGTTCAGGGTTTTTTGAACCTTGTATAAAAATAATATGCCAAAGTTACATTTTGTCAAATTTTAGCTTGATAATGCTCCTTTTGAAGTGCATTCATGTTTAAGTGTGCTATATGGCAAACCTACACATTCAATGTAAAAAGTGTTGCATCTCAATCAAAATTTTAAAGTTTGCATTATAAATATGATTTGCTATTAAAATGGGCACGAACATCTTTTAATACCCTACACTGGTCCTTCATAAATTTGCCTTTTCAAAAAAAAAATTATTTTTTGAAACTGTTAGTTTTATTTGAAGGTTTCCCCAGTGTTTGTCACTCAACCTTGTCTTCTTTTTTGAATCCTATTACAATGTTTATCTGTAGTGGTGGGAGGTAGTTGGAAACATTGCTCAACTCACTTTGTGCCATTGCTAACTAACACACTGCCACATGCACTGCAAGTTGCATGTTAATAGTGTTCTTTAATATTGTAAAACATCCATGTAACTTTACAGGTTTTTATCATGCAGAATTTGATGAAAACTGAATGTTTCCAAAGTCTAATTTCTCCACATTGGTGACATTCCTTTTGTGCATGTAGTAGTGGTGATTTAATATTCCATGTTATATCAGTGAATCAATCTCCTATATCATATTTTGTAAATTGGATTATAGTTCTGCAAACTCTCCAACCCATGCTATGGTGCCATGAACACATCCCAAGAGCTGTGCATCAGTGTAAATGGAATATTTGACTTTTTTCTTCTTGAGGATTAGAATGCAAAAAAAAAGTGATTTTTTTTTTATTCTCCAAAACCCTGGTTTAACCATATTTTCAGTAATGTTCAGCATTTGGTGTCCAATATGACAGGGAATTTAGAGATTGGCAAAAGATGCAGACAGCTGGTGAACAAGATTTATACAGTAATTAGTTACTAAATTCACTGGTTGAAAGTGCATTGGAAATAAAATCTGGAGTTGAGTCTAATGATGACTAATGATCATACAACCTCCTTTAAGGAAGGTTACTGCTGTTCTTACCTAGTCTGGTCCAAATGTGACTCCAGACCCATAGTAATTTGTTTTGACTTTGTTAAACTGCCCTTTGAGTAACCAGGGATGGGCAATAAATATTAGTCTAGTTGAAGTGCACATCCTGTGAATGCATTGAAAATGAAAAGCTGCAATTGTGGCTTTGAAAGGGAATGTGATAGTTATCTATGGAACAAGATTTGAATGAGGAAAAGTCAGATCATGGGATTAAAGTTGCTCTTGCAGTGAGCTGTTATCAGTGCTGTGGGCTGAATGGCTTGCTTCTGTGCTGTAACAGTTGATACTTTTGATGTTCAGCTCAACTCCACTATGGTCTAACCTCTGTGGTGGAAGAGGCTTCAAGGATTGTGTGGCAATCTCCTGTTCTTATGACTGATTTCTTGTGGATTTCAACTTGTTTCACTGCAGCAAAGGTGGCAGAAGCAGTCTTAGCCATGCACTTGAACTCACAATTAATCACTTTACATAACACTGTTCAAAAGGATCTTTTGCAAGCATGGTCAAAGAGATTTCATTCACCTCTAAAACTGACCAAGAAGCCCACCCACTCTGAGGGGAAAAAAGTGAAAGTCCCTTGGGGTATTTTGTAAATATGTTGTGGTCTCTTATTTTTCGGGTTTCTCCATTAAATTTAGCAATTTGTGAGAATCGTGATTTTTGATCACCCTCTCTTCCTTCCCCCCCCCCCCCCCCCCCCCTCACTTGGCAGACTGGAGATTTCGCCTGGGGTCTACTTAGCCTGTGAGAATCATCTATTTCCTCAACTATAATTTTGCGGGTTGTACCCCAGAAAATTGTCTCTACTCATTCCTTGTTATAGTTGAACTTTTCATAGTTGACTTTTGAATATATCCAAAAAGAAGTTTTTTTTAATGCTAATGTAAATAAATTTCCTTTTTTTTCAAGAAAAATAGACTATTATGATTAAAAAAAACTAGCAAGTATATCTCATCAAATTTTAAGTCAGTGCTTTAAAGTTGAAAGCAAACCAACCATGAAAAAAAGTGATTTCTTTTACTTTGGCTCAGTGATTAGCACTGCTGCCTCACAGCATCGGGGTCCCAGGTTCGATTCCAGCCTCGAGTGACTGTGCAAACTCCACACAGACATTCTCCCGGTGTCCGCGTGGGTTTCCTTCAGGTGCTCCGGTTTCCTCCCACAGTCCAAAGATGTGCAGTCAGGTGAATTGACCATGCTAAATTGCCCGTAGTGTTAGGTGCATTAGTCAGAGGGAAATGGGTCTGGGTGGGCTACTCTTCGGAGGGTCGGTGTGGACTGGTTTGGCCAAAGGACCTGTTTCCACACTGTAGGGAATCTAACCTAGTCTAAAATCGTTTGTGATTAACTTAGGCAAACTTGCAAGTTAGAAAGTCTAGCATATTAGTTTTGTTCTTTCCAATGTGTAACAAATTGGTCTTAACTTGTATAAAATTTGACAAGAATGCAGATCCTTAATCTTCATTCAGATTGAATTTTTGTGATTTGCACAATTGGAAGTTTGTGTTAAATTGTTCCTAACAATTTCTGTTCTGCGGTTTCTGAACAAACCTGTTTGTTTGTAATTGGTGTAGATTTAAAACCATTTAATGGGCTTTTTTTTTAGTTTCATGAAGTTGCAAATTAAAATATTCTGATCAAGAATATTTGATGGTTTCATATTAAATGTAAAACAAATTTATTAAATTGGCCAGTTAGTCTGAATTTTTGAATTTGTTTAATTTGAATTTGAACGTACTTTTATTGAATGCTTAATACTTGAAATTGCTTGTGAATTGCTCAAGTCTGTGGGCTGAATTTGAACCAAATGCAGATCTGCATCTTGGCCAATCGTAAAGCTATAAGAAGGCAAGCAGGAAGTAGTGGGATCTACTGCATGTAACTTGATCAAACTTATGGAAACTTCTATTGAAATTTTACAAAATGTAAGTATTAAAAGACTTTGTTTCTAAACCTTGCATAATTTGTTCTGTCTGATTTGAGATCTCTCAAAAAAAAACAAAAGTTAAAGTACACCACAATTGAATCTGATATGTTTGGCTGACTGTTCATAGCGGAGTTATTTTTTAAACTTCAAGGTGCTTAACATAAATATTAGGCACGAAGTTCAATAATTCAAAAACATTTTAAACTTAACAGTTGTTCCATTTCCAAGTTAAACAACCTATATAGAATTGGTTCCAACAGCTACAGCAATTATGTTGATTTAAATAGTATTTGGTAGAATATGCTTCTACTTTAAAGATCAAAAACTATATTTTTGTATACTCCTTTCTCTGCAGGGCAGGATATCAGTGCAAAGCGAGAAAAGGTAAATTTCCTTTCTCCATGGTGCTAAGTGCATTACAAATCTATTGACTAATTGAAATGGAGCATTTGGAGATCCTAAAACATTCACTTAAATTTCTCCATCCACTATATTGACAAGAGTTTTACGCAGCTTTTTTAGTGTTCAGTTTGGTATTTAAGCAATATGCACTATCAATCTAATTTTAAGTATGATAACCATTCAGATCATATCCAGAAAAAAAAACTTTGTACTAGGACTGTATATTGAGAACAGATTTTTATCGTGGATGTAACATAGGCAGATTATTAGATTAACTTCGGAGTCATTACTTCAATGTGTAATTATGTAGGCATCTCTTTTGGGAAGAGCAATAGAGAGGACATGTGCACCAGTTTGCACAAATTATTAAAATGATTCTTGGACAGAAAGATTTGAGGATTCATGAATGAAACATTAAATGTTAGATTGGTACAACACATTTTTAAAATCCAAGATATGTAAATTTATCTTTAAGGGGCTAGAATACCTTTTGTTTTAAAAAAAAATTCATTATTCAATTCCATTTTCAGTTATGTCTTTGTGGTGGCTGGATTCCAAGGCAGTTTGAGGCGTGTGAGAGCAATTCACAAATATGTTGCTCAAGGAGAAACTATGATTTTTAAAAAAAATGTTAATGGTGATTAATTTTTAAAAACTTTGCACTTTTCGGTCAAAACTACTTGTACAGATTTAACTTTGTATCCTTGGAGCAGAAAGAATAAAGACTATTGTTGAGAAAAATCTTTATTTCTGGTGGGACATTCCTTGCGTTTGCTCTGTTTAAAGTGCATTTGGAATTAAAATGTTTAGACTTCAGTAGTAAAGCAGACACTGTTTTGGAAAAAAAATAAAGTTAGGGTGAAGGGCATGTGTATAGTGATTTATATATGTCCATTGCCATACAAATTGTTTTTAAAATATTGAACAAGCTGGAATTATTACAGGAAAAGATAAGACTTGTAGAAAATTTGGATATGGGATTTCAAATCTTTTATGAAGTGGTCCAATAGAATAGATATGGAAAAAATTTTTCCACTTCTAGGGGAGTCCAGGCAATAGGAATAAGTAAGCTAACCACAAAGACCAAATAAATGAATTGCTTGTCAGAGAAGGACGTTAAACTTGTTTCCACGTTAAATAGTTGATAGCATTTGCACTAGGAGAGGCTTGACATATGCAAAAGGGTGACTGGGATAGGGGCTAGCTAGGAAGAGGTATGAACCATTTACCTCAGCTAGTTGGGCTAAGTAATCTAGTTCGGTCCTTTTTTTTTTGGAATGTATGTCATTAAATTTGCAGTTGGTGGGAGAAAAACTTGTGATCTGGACTTCCTTAAAAGCGAGTAGTCTTTGGAATTGATGTGAGATACAGAAGACCGAATGCTTTTTAAAACTGTCACCCAGCTTTGGATGAGTGACGTGAAGAGTTGTGATCTCCCAGATTATACAATAATACAATACAGCACAGGAGCAGGCCCTTTTGGCTCACCAAGCCTGTGTCGATTCCTAGTCCTTTATTTAAACTGGCTCTGTTTGCTTTCCATTGATGTCTATCAAGATGTGCCTACTTCCACCACCTCCACTGGTAATGTGTTCCAGGCCACACTCTGAAATTTTTACCCTGAACTTTTGTCCTAGACATCATCCTTCTCCCCACCCCCCACCCCCCCGCCGAAATCTGTGTGCTATTACCACCAAGGAAAAAAGTCTCTGACTGTCCACCCTATCTCTGCCTGTACCATAATTTTGTAGACCTTAATCAGGGCTGCTCTTCAGCTTCTCTTTTCAGTGAAAACAATCTGAGTTTATCCAACCTCTCCTTGTAATTGAAACTCTCTGGATCAGCAACGCCACAGTAAGCCCTTCTATCCTTTCCAAAGCATCCATGTGCTGCTTGTAGTGTGGTTGACCAAACAGTGTGCAGTATTCTGAATGTGGCCTCTCTAAAATATTAGAGACAAAGACGACTGCAGATTCTGGAATCCAAAGTAGACAGGTAGAGGCTGGAATAACACAGCAAACCAGGCAGCATCAGGTGGAGATGATTAGTTAGGGAATATAAAACAAGGGTCCCCAACTCTCTCCATAATTTATGGTGAGGCCAAACACTTGGTTGTCGGTGGCACTAATTAATGTGAAGTCTCCTCTATTCAAGACATAACTTTTCCACATTTAATAGGTGCTCTCGTCTCTAGTCATGGTGAATTAATTTACTGATGAAAAAATTAGGCCTGCTTTGTAGAAACAAATGATTGGGCGAGCATGTAAGTAAAAGCACAATCCTGTGGATGCTGGAAATATGAAAGGTAATTTGATAAGGAAACAGCAAATGAAATGAACAGTCATTTTGATATGTCTTCATTGTAGAAGATACAAAATATATCCCAGTAATAGTTTTGATTCACAAGCTTGGAGCAAGAGAGAAATGTGGTGAATTTACAAACGCCATGGAAGGGATTCTGTGCAAATGATCTGCCTGCAGCTCTATGTTTAGGTGGCATTTGGTTAAAGCATCTCAAAAGGTTGCTGCTCAGTTATTGGACTCATTGATGTTAATTTTCTGAACTTTCCTAGATTCTGGGAAATTCCACCAGACTAGAAAGTAGCAAATGTAACTACTCTTCAAGAAGAGAGGGAAACACAAAACTGGGCAGGTTGTTGCCTGTCAGAGGGCTAGGTATAATAATCTATCACTTAAGGGTGGCACGGTGCGCACAGTGGTTAGCACTGCTGCCTCACAGCGCCAGAGACCCGGGTTCAATTCCCACCTCCGGTGACTGACTGTGTGGAGTTTGCACGTTCTCCCCGTGTCTGCGTGGGTTTCCTCCGGGTGCTCTGGTTTCCTCCCACAGTCCAAAGATATGCAGGTCAGGTGAATTGGCCATGCTAAATTGCCCGTAGTGTTAGGTAAGGGGTAAATGTAGGGGTATGGTGTGGGTTGCACTTCGGTGGGGCGGTGTGGACTTGTTGGGCCGAAGGGCCTGTTTCCACACTGTAAGTAATCTAATCTAATCTAATCTTAAAGGGTTTATGGCTGGACATGTAGAAACTTTCAATGTAATTGGGAAGAGTCAGTATGGTTTTGTGAAATCGAAAGTATTTTATCAATTTGTTGGAATTATTTACAAGTTCTGAAAGATAGAAGGAAGCCTGTAGATTTACTGAAATGTGAAGAGATAGTGGGAAAAGAGGAATCTGAGGCTGATACAGTAGAGAAGAGGAGCCGGCTAAATTGTCAAAACAAGCAAAAGCATGGCGGAGAATGATGTGAGACTGATGAATTAAACTACATTTAATCTCAATGCAAAAGGCCTGACAAATAAGGCATATAAACTTTGGGCATGCTTGGGAATATGGGATTGGGACTTCATAGCTGTTACAGCTACTACGGAAAGGTGGCTCAGGGATAGACGTGACTGACAGCTTTAATGAACCAGCGTATAGATGCGATGAGAGATAGGGTGGAGGTGCATTTTGGTTAGGGCTAACATTGCTATTGTACCGAAGTACAATATTCTGGCGACTACATTCAGTAAAGTTAGTTATTTGGTATAAGTGAGAAATAAAGGCATGAGTGCTTTATTGGGATCGAACTGTAGGTATCCCAAAGGTCAGTGGGTAATTGAAAAGCATATATTTAAAGAGACCTCTGATATCTCTGAGTAATAGGGTTGTAACAGTAGAGGATTTTAGATTGGGTTTGCTGTGAGGAATTTTAACTATGTTCACAGCAGCATGGTGGCTCAGTGGTTAGCGCTGCTGCCTCACAATACCAGGCTCCCAGATTCAATTCTAGCCTCTGGTGACTGTGTGGAGTTTGTACATTCTCCCCATGTCTGCGTGGGTTTTCTCTGGGTGCTCTGATTTTCCTCCCACAGTCCAAAGATGTGCAGGTCAGATGAATTGGCCATGCTAAATTGCCCATAGTGTTAGGTGTATCAGGTCAGGGGGAAATGGGTCTGGGTGGATTACTCTTGTTGGAGAGTCAGTGTGGACTTGTTGGGCCAAAGGGCCTGTTTCCACACTGTAGGGAATCTAATCTAATCTAACATTTTCTTACTTGCTATATAGGTGTGCCTACTAGAGAAGGAGCAAAACTTGACTTGCAATAAGGCAAGGCATGTGACAGGTGTCAGTGGGGGAGCACTTTGGGGCCAGTGACCATAATTCTATTTGTTTTAAAATAGTGATGGAAAAGTAAAGACCTGAATTAAAAAGTGAAATTCTGAATTGGAGTAAAGCCAATTTTGATGGTATTAGGCAAGAACTTTCATAAAGTTGGGTGACTATTTGCAGGTAAAGGAATGACTGAAAAGTGGGAAGCTTTTAAAAATAAGATAATGAGAATTAGGGGCAGTATGTTCCTGTTAGGTGAAGGGTAAGACTAGTAGCTGTAGTGAATGCTGAATGACTAGTCAACAAAAAAAGAGAAGGCATATGTCGGGTATAAATAGCTGGCATTGAGTGAATCCCAAGAGCAAATTATTGCAGATGCTGGAATCTGTACTGAGAACAACAGATGCTGCAGATCATCAGAGCTCTGTCATCTAGACTCAAAATGTTGGCTTGCTGTCTCTCTGTGGATGCTGTCTGACCAGTTGAGTTCCAGTATTTGGTGTTTTTAAGTCAAGGGTATGAGTGGTAGGAGCACCCTTGAGGGAATTCAGGAGAGCAGAAAGAGATGGCTTTGGTGAATAGGGTTGTTAAGGAGAATCCAGAGAGTCTACAAAGACATTAAGGACAAAAGAGTAATTAGGGAGACAATAGGTCCCTTTTTAAAGAACGGCAAGGTTGCTATGTGTAGAAACACAGGAGATGGGGGAAGATCCTAAATGAGTGTTTTGCATCAGTGTTTACTGTGGAGAAGGATATGGAAGCTCAAGACCTTGAACAAGTAAATAGTGATATCTTGAAAAGTGTCCATATTAGAGTTGGAAGAGCTGGACATCTTAAAATGCATAAAGATGAAGAAATCCCCAGGACTTGATCAGGTGTACTCCAGAACTTTGTGGGAAGCTAAGGAAGTGCTTGTTGAGCGATTTATATCATCGATGGCAGCTCACCCGTGGCTAGAACACTGGAGGTTGGCTAATGTGCCAATATTTAAGAAAGGTAGTAAGGAAAAAACTGAATTATAGACTGGTGAGCCTGATTTCAGTGGTGGGTAAGTTGTTGGAGAGGTTTCTGGGACCAGGGTTTACATGCATTTGGAAAGGCAAGGATTGATTAGCCATGATTTGTTTGACTGGGTGGACAAAGTTTAAAAATCTCCCAACACTAGCTTATAGTCCAACAGGTTTATTTGGAAGTACTGGCATTCGGAGCACTGCTCTTTCATCGCTAACTAGTGGGACAGGATCATGAGACACAATTTATTGCAGTGCTCCAAAAGCTAGTACTTCCAAACAAACTTGTTGGACTATTACCTGGTGTTGTGATTTTAAACTTTTATCATTAGGGATAGTCAGCGTGGATTTGTGTGTGGGAAGTCCTATCTGACTGATTTGAGTTGTTTTTTTTGAATAATTGAACATAGAAAGAACAAAGAACATGGAAAGCAAGCGGTGGACATTGTCTGTATAGACTTCAGCAAGGTGTTCAAGGTTCCGCATGATAGACTGGTTACATCATGTGGAATCCAGGGAGAACTAACCATTTGTAAAAGAGAATTGGCTTTAAAGTAGGAGAGTCAGGAAGTGTGGTGATAGAAAAGCACAACAGGACAGGCAGCATCTGAGGAGCAGAAGAGTTGATGTTTTCGGGCATTCCCTAACCTTGCTGATGAAGGGCTTATGCCTGAAACATCAATTCTCCTGCTCCTCTGATGCTTCCTGACTTGTGCTTTTCCAGTGCCATTTGTTTAGACTCTGACTGTCTAGCATCTGCAGTCCTCACTTTCTCCTCTTTAAAGTATGAGACAGAGGGTGGTGGTGGAGGGTTGCTTTTTGGACTGGAGGCCTCTGACCTATGGTGTGCCATAAAGATTGGTGATGGGTCCTCTGCTTTGTGTCTGTCTTTTTTATGGTTAGCAGGATTTGTACACTTAACAGTAAGGACCTGGGGAGTGTTGCTGAACAATGAGACATCCGGGTGCAGGTTCATTGTCCCTTGAAAGTGGAGTCATATGTAGACAAGGTAGTGAAGAATGTGTTTGGTTTGCTTTCCTTTTTATTGGTCTGAACATTGAGTATAAGAGTCGGAAGGTAACGTTACGACTGTACAAGATATTGGTTAGGCCACTTTTGGAATGTTTTGTGCAGTTCTGGTCTACCTTCTATAGGAAGGATGTTGTGAAACTTGAGGGTTCAGAAAAGTCTTAAAAAGATGTTGCCAGGGTTGGAGCTATTTTCCCATTTGAGGCTGAAGCTTATAAAAGCACAACAGGACAGGCAGCATTTATAGAAGCTTTTATAGAAGCTTATAAAATTGGCCGTGGATAAGGTGAATAGCCAGGCCTTTGCCCCAGGGTAGGGGAGTCCAAAACTAGAGGGCATAGGTTTCAGGTGAGAGGAGAAAGATTTAAAAGGGAGCTCGGGGGTAATTACTTCATGCAGAGGGTGGTGTGTGTATGGAATGAGCTGCCAAAGGAAGTGATGGAGGCTGGTACAATTACAACATTTTAAAAGGTGTCTGGATGGGTGTACGAATAGGAAAAGTTTGGAGAGATATGGGCCAATGCTGGCAAATGGGACTAGACTAATTTAGGATATCTCTGTATGGATGTGTTTGGCTGAAGGGTCTGTTTCTATGCTGTAATAACTCTGACTCTATGGCTTTTGTGACACATTACCTCTGAACTAGGGTCTGTCTACCCCAGAGGTGTGTAAATAACATCTTTTGAGCAAGTTGATTTGGAACATATCTATGAACATATTGGAGGCAGTTTGGGAGAAGTTTTACCTGGGCTGGAATGAATGGGTCATCTTTGGAATGGTTGGTTTTGATCATCTTTTTTTTGTTTTCACTGACATTTTAGAAGCTTGGGGGTTTACTTGATTGAAACATCAATGCATTGAAGTCTAGACTATAAAAGCCGATATGTTTTGAAGTAGAAAGAGAATTTAAGGAGGAGGAACCATTGGCTCAGCTGATCGACTGAAACATATCGGATGCCTTGTTATTTCTAGATTTGATAATTCTATTGCTCACCTAGTGGACGTCCAAACATTTGAAAATTTGAACTACTACAAATCCTTTGTTGAAGCTTAACTCTGGCCTATTTGTTCTATGGTGTGGTGCTGACGGCACAACCATCAGAGCTCTAAGCTTTAGAATTCCATCTCACTTGTTTTTTTTTTCCCTTTTTTTTAGAAAATAGATTTTTTAAATTAAAGCTCTTTAATTGACAAAGTATTGGACCTCTATCTCAGGATCTCCTAATGTGATGTTTACTTTGTTTACAATATCCTTGTGAAGTTCCTTTAATGTTTTACAGCAATTTTATATTGGACTTGGAACACCCAACTTGGATTCATTGTGTTGGCTTTGCGTAATTGCCTAGAATTCACATCTACATTTCTTTTGGGTCTTCAAATGCAGGTACAGTCAAATTTGATGTTGATTTAAGGTTGCAGTATCGGCATCAGTTGGTCATTGTTTACTGCTGTGGAGGCTACTGCTAATTTTGTCTTTGCTTGTGTTTTTTTGTGATAACCTGAAAATTCTATTTTTCAAATTTTCATGCTGTTTGTTCTAAAGGCTCCCAATGAACAGTAGATACTTGGTCACTGAATATATTCAAGATTTGAATTTTTTCTTGCTACTAATGGAGTCAAGGGATGTGGGATTACTGTAGAAAGGTGGAGTTGAGCTGGTAGATCACCTATCATCCAATGGAATAGGTTTAAAGAGTCAATTGGCCTCCTCTTTATTCTTGTATTATATTACCTTAACTGTGCCTTCTCTTGAATTGTTTGTATCAGTTGAATGTCTTTGCTTTCAAATGAATAGAGATGAAATGTGAGGTTGAGGGATTCTTCAATCAAAATGCCGATGTGATTGTTTGCTTCCTGAAGTAGTTCACACTTTACACCCCAGCTACCTGCTACTCTTGTCCTATTTTCTATGCTCCTCCATTTCACTCACCTTATCAATATTCATATTTTGTATTGTAAATGCTGTTTCTTGTGTCTCATTTAATATCTTGTTAGCCATTTAACTGTGTGTTTTCTGCTAAAGCCATTTTCCAGGGCACTTAATTTACGCTTGTATCCCTTTTTCTTACCTTTGTCTGTTTGCTTTAAATCTTTTTTGTTCTGTTATTGTTCCTATGCCAGTAGTATTAGTTTGCCTGTAATCTCCATTGATGCTACATGTTCCAAATATCCAGAGTTTGTATTTCATTGACTTGTTACATGACTTTACCATTTAGATGGTTACCTCATTGCTGTACAGATGTATGCAGCTATCTTGATATTTTAGCAAATGTTCTGCTTTTAAATAACATAGCAAGTAACTTTTAACACGTCACAAACAAGTCAATCTAGCTATGTTTGCTTGTATATGAATGGCTGAGTTTTTTGAAGTGGCTTGCTATGTTTCTTGTATCACTCTGACCTAATGCATCCTAAAAATTTTACATGATTATCTGACTTGAGGGTTAAAAGCTTTTTTTTTGGTAGAGTTTTTTTTCCCAACTCAGCTGTTAAACAATTGGATCACCTTCATGTCTCTTCCTGATTTTAACTCCCAGAGGTTGGTCTCTCTCTGCCCGGAATGAGATTCGATTTTTAAGGCTTGGATGCTGTAAATGAAATAAAATCAGAGTGATGGTGAAACTAAGCAGGGCTGGCATCATCTGTGGAGAGCGAAATAGTTAATGTTACAAGTCCAATTTGATTCTTTTGGAACTGTAAAGAGTTGAAAACCGGGTTTTCCACAGAGCATGGGAAGCAGAAGAGAAGCTCTGGATCAACGAGATTAGGGAGCACAAATGTCATAGCCCAAAAGGGAGTGTTAATGGTGGTAACCAGGTTCCTTTGTCTGACTTTGTCCTACCTACAGATTAGGCACATCTGCAGCTGCATGTAAGTCACGTGATATCTTACTCTCTTTGTTTGAAAGAACACATCACAGCTACCTGATGAAGGAGCAGCAGTCTGAAAGCTAGTACTTCCAAATAAACCTGTTGGACTAAACCTGGTGTTGTGGTTTTTTTCAAACTTTGTCCACCCCACCCCAACACTGGCACCTCCCCATCTTGTTTGCAAGAGGTTTAGCTTTTATTTGAGGATATGGGCAAATGACAGCTTGTTAGAGTTGTCCTAACTTGCTTTCCAAACACTTTTGACGATAAGCAGCTGCCCAGACGTGTGGCCAGCAGATGTCAAAGTCCTATCCCTATACTTTTTACCAGAAGCAGTCATTGTCTGGTGTTATGAATCCCAGCAGATGTAATATGCTGTTAAAGGGAAAAAATTGCCACTTCTCTTCATTTGGAATTGGCATGTCAGCTAGATATAAAATGTTAGTTTACTCTTTCCAGCATTTTTTTGTTTTCTGTTCGGATTCCAGCATCTATAGTAATTTGTTCATAATCTTTAAGGGACTTACTCTTGATCTCACCACATTATGATGTGGCCCAACTCTCTCAATCTGATTCCATCTTATTCAGCTGTGTCCTCCTAGAACATAACATGCTGAGGGAAGCATGTGACAGTACAACCAAATTGCCTAGCTTGAGACCAGGCTTGCAACTGCAGACATATATGTGTAGATACTAAGGTGTAATTACAAGTTTATTTGAGTTCTTCAGTACTTTGTGACCCTCTTCTCATGTATTATAGCAACTAACCGGTATCTCAGCGTGGTAGTTGCAAACAGTCAGTGTTTCATGCCATATGACATTAGTCAGGGTGACACATTCGTCAGTGTGTCAAATTATTTCCAATGGTCTGTGATCACTTTCCACAGTGAAAAGCCTACTAGATAAGTGCGTGAACACTAGAACAAGTGTTGAAATAATTGACTTACGTTAGACTTTTGGGACCAAATTTTGTTAGTTTATACCGTACACATGTCATCCAGGCTGATGATCTGTCTCGGAACGTAATAGAGTTGGATACCAGTTTCTGTTGACTGTGCTTTGTGCTTTGATTCGAACATTTGATAGTGGCTCTTGTGCCATCCAACTGGTACATCTTGATGAAGAGATTCTTTTTAAGGTTAGAAAAGGGTTTGGCATGTCTGGTGCTAGAACTCAACCTGCAGAGATGGCTCAGGTTTTTCTTTTATGTCTTGGGGCTAGGCATATGTTCTACATCGTTTGATTTTGCTTGACTTGAAATGGATCCCAGAACCTGAATGGGTAGAGCGAATTTAGTTGATACTTGCTATTTAAGACAAGTCCTTCAAAATGAGCTGCTATCACCAGTGAATGTGGACTTGGTCATGCTCATCTTTTGATATTGCACCATTAGGCAGAACCATCACCATTGTACAAAATATTCTCGGATGTGCATATAATTCTATTCATGTATTGCTGAAACTGATCTTGACTAGTGTCCACAAGGTAGTCTCTCACGCAGTATTTTTCAAATGACAACTTGATGTGACTTCACAAAGTGAACTAACCACTATCCAGCTTGGAAAATAATTTTGGTTCTGATGAGTTTAATATTCAGTTCTATAACATGTTGGAGTTTTGTGTGAGCCCATTTTTAGAGAAGGTTAAAAATCATACAACATCAGGTTAGAGTATAGAAGTTGGGGGGTCATATTGTGGCTGTACAGGACATTGGTTAGGCCACTTTTGGAATATTGCATACGATTCTGGTCTCATTGCAAATAAAAGTATGTTGTGAAACTTGAAAAGATTTACAAGGATGTTGCCTGGGTTGGAGGTTTGAGCCAGAGGGAGAGGCTGAATAGGCTTGGGGCTGTTTTTCCCTCCAGTGTCAGAGGCTGAGGGGTGACCTTTTATAGAGGTTTACAAAATTGAGGGGCATGGATAGGGTAAATAGACAAAGTTAAAAATCACACAACACCAGGTTATAGTCCAATAGGTTTAATTGGAAGCACACTAGCTTTCCGAGTGATGCTCCTTCATCACAATCACCTGATGAAGGAGCATCGCTCCGAAAGCTAGTGTGCTTCCAATTAAACCTGTTGGACTATAACCTGGTGTTGTGTGATTTTTAACTTTGTACACCCCAGTCCAACACTGGCACCTCCAAATCGTAAATACACAAGGTCTTTTCCCTGAGGTGTCAGAGTCCAGAACTAGAGGGCATAGGTTTAAGGTGTGAGGGCAAAGATATAAAAAGACCTAAGGATGACTTTTTTTCACGCAGAGGGTGGTACGTGTGTGGAATGGGCTGTCGGAGGAAGTGGTGGAGGCTGGTACAATTACAAAATTCAAAAGGCATGAAGATGGGTGTATGAATAGGAAGGATTTAGAGGGATATAGATTGGTTACTGGCAGGTGGGACTAAATTGGGTTGGGATGTCTGGTTGGTATGGACAAGTTGGACCGAAGGGTCTGTTTCTTTGCAGTACATTTCTATGACTCTCTATCACTGTATAGTCCAATAGATTTATTTGGAAGCACTAGCTTTCCACGTACTGCTCCTTCATCAGGTGGTTGAAGGAGTATCACTTTGAAAGCCAGTGCTTCCAAATAAACCTGCTGCACTATAAACTGGTGTTGGGTGATTTTTAACTTTGTTCACCCCAGTCCAACATTGGCATCTCAAAATCAAATCTTTAAAGAACGGTTTAGTCATTTTAAGTTCAAGTATATCCTGATTGTGCCATTTCTCTTCAGAATTCGAAAAAACACAAATGTTTGTGTTGATGGGCATGACAAATTTATGCCATGTCCAGTTTCTCTTTGTATTACAAGGCTGTACTTGAAGTTAGTGGACTTGGTGCAATACAATACCACCTTTTTCAAACTTTACATGGCATTGAAGCTATTTGGTACATTTGTTGCAAAGTTTGGACCAACTTGATGTTATTCTTTTGACCTGTTCTGCTACAATTGGTATCTTGTGAATGGTTGCAATGTTCAGTTCTGTTGACACAAGTTGTTATATTATTGCTTGTGCGCTTGTGTTCACCAGGTAAAATACATTTCTGTGGAGAAATGCCACAGCTAACATATGTGTACCAATAAAAGGAATAAATATTCCACTTTTATATGCAGTCAATTTAACTGTTGTCTTTTTTTTTCCCTGTGTCATTTTGGTGGTTAATGGTACATATTCAAGTAGGCTATTTCTACAAGCTGTCTTGCTGACTTTAGTCTTGAATGTGTTTACCTATTTTCTTCAGACATGATATTAGCATCAGTCTCTAACTGAATTTTATCTTTTTTTTTAATTCATTCAACATTCTTGGGATGTAGCCTCATTGGCTCGGCCAGCACTTATTGCCCATCCCTAGTTGGTCTTAAGAAGTAATGGTTAGCTGCCTTACCGAACCTCAGAAGGTATGGTGTAAGCACACGCACCATGGAGAGTGTGGGGGGGAATTCAGCACTTTGATGCAACAACAATGAAGGAACCGTTGCAAGTCTGGATGATTTGGCATGGAGAAAAACGTGCAGATGGTGGTGTTATCCTGCATCTGCTGCCTTTGTCCTTCTAAATGCCCATGGGTTTGGAGAGGTGACTTGGTGAATTTTTGCAGTATATCTCGTAGGTGGTACTGAATTGCTACTCTGCATTGTGTATACATCTTATACTGCTGCAGTGTCACTGGAAAGCTAATATGCTTTCTTATTGTAAGCTCTTCCATTGAGTTGTCACCCTTTACAGTCCTGCTGCTGAACTAACGTATGCACGTGATTATGCAGGGCTCTGTTGCACACTCTGATATTGCTGCCTGCATGTGTTTTCTGTATTGTTGCATTCTATTGTAGCCTCTAGTTATGTCTTGAGAACCAGATTTTCTGTTTGCACAGGTGAAGCCAGTGTCCCTTTTGCACTGAATAAAATTGCAAAGATAGAGTCAGAGATGTACAGCATGGAAACAGACCCTTTGGACCAACCCGTCCATGCCGATCAAATATCCCAACCCAAACTAGTCCCACCTGCCAGCACTCAGCCCATATCCCTCCAAACCCTTCCTATTCATGTACCCATCCAAATGCAAATTAAATGTTGCAATTGTACCAGCCTCCACCACATCCTCTGGCAGCTCATTCCATCCACGTACTATCCTCTGAGTGAAAAGGTTGCCCCTTGGGTCTCTTTTTAAATCTTTCCCCTCTCACCTTAAACTGGTGCCCTCTAGTTCTGGACTCCCCGATCCTAGGCAAAAGAGTTTGCCTATTTATCCTATCCATGCTCCTCATGATTTTGTAAACCTCTATAAGATCATCCTCAGCCACTGACGCTCCAGGGAAAACAGCCCCAGCCTATTCAGCCTCTCCCTGTAGCTCAGATCCTCCAAGCCTGGCAACATCCTTGTAAATCTTTTCTGAACCCTTTCAAGTTTCACAACATCTTTCCGATAGGAAGGAGATCAGAATTGCATGGAATATTCCAACAGTGGTCTAACCAATGTCTTGGACAGCTGCAACATGACCTCCCAACTCCTGTACTCAATACTCTGACCAATAAAGGAAAGCATACCAAACACGTTCTTCACTATCCTATCTCCCTGTGACTTCACTTTGCAGGAGCTATGAACCTGCACTCCAAGGTCTTTGTTCAGCAACACTCCCTAGGACCTTACCATTAAGTGCATAAGGCCTGCTAAGATTTGCTTTCCCAAAATGCAGCACCTCGCATTTATCTGAATTAAACCCCATCTGCCACTTCTCAGCCCATTGGCCCATCTGGTCCAGATCCTGTTATAATCTGAGGTAACCCTCTTTGCTGTCCACTATACCTCCAATTTTGGTGTCATCTGCAAATTTACTAACTGTACCTCCTTATGCTCGCATCCAAATCATTTATGTAAATGACAAAAAAATAGAGGGCCCAGCATCGATCCTTGTGGCACACCAGTGGTCACAGGCCTCCAGTCTGAAAAACAACCCTCCTCCACCATCCTCTGTCCTCTCCCTTTTTTTGAGCCAGTTCTGTATCCAAATGGCTAGATCTCCCTGTATTCCCTGAGATCTAACTTTGCTAATCAGTCTCCCATGGGGAACCTTGTCGAATTCCTTACTGAAGTCCATATAGATCACATCTACTGCTCTGCCCTCATCAATCCTCTTTTTGTTACTTCTTTTAAAAAACTCAATCAAGTTTGAGACATGATTTCCCACGCACAAAGCCATGTTGACTGTCCCGAATCAGTCCTTGTCTTTCCAAATAGATGCACATCCTGTCCCTCAGGATTCCCTCCAACAACTTGCCCACCACCAAGGTGAGGCTCACTAGTCTATAGTTCCCTGGCTTGTCCTTACCACCCTTCTTAAACAGTGGCACCACGTTAGCCAACCTCCAGTCTTCCGGCATCGCACCTGTGACAATTGATGATACAAATATCTCAGCAAGAGGCCCAGCTATCACTTCTTTGGATTCCCACAGAGTTCTCAGGTTCACCTGATCAGGTCCTGGGGATTTATCCACCTTTACCTGTTTCTAGACATCCAGCACTTCCTCCTCTGTAATATGGACATTTTGCAAGATGTCACCATCTATTTCCCTACATCTTCCATATCCTTTTCCACAGTAAATACTGATGCAAAATACTTGTTTAGTATCTCCCCTATTTTCTGTGGCTCCACACAAAGGCCGCCTTGCTGATCTTTGAGGGGCCCTATTCTCTCCCTAGTTACTCTTTTTTGTCCTTAATATATTTGTAAAAACCCTTTGGATTCTCCTTTTAATTCTATTTACTAAAGCTATCTCATGTCCCCTTTTTGCCCTCCTGATTTCCCCCTTAAGTATACTCCTTCTTTCTTTATACTCATCTAAGGATTCACTCGATCTTGAAACGTTGAATAGTTTCAATATGGGTGCAATAGACTGCTTATCCTATACAGTTTGCTTTTTTTGTTTTCTGACAACAAGTGCATCCACTGCTTGCCGATGCTCTCGATTGTGTGTGGCTACAATGGTTTCCTATTTTCTACTGTTCCTAAGCATGAGCTTTTGAAAACAAAAAAATCTTTTGCAAGAAAAGATACGCATTATAACTATAACCACTTGTACTTTCTAGTTAGGCAGCTAAGCCTTGGGGAAATTCAGTCCTTGCCTTTGTCAAAGCGCCTGCTGAGAAAATGATTTTAGTTTACGTGATTTAGATTACTTACAGTATGGAAACAGGCCCTTCGGCCCAACAAATCCACACCGACTCTCCGAAGAGCAACCCACCCAGACGCATTCCCCTACATTTTTTACCCCTTTACCTAACACTACAGGCAATTTAGCATGGCCAATTCACCTAACCTGCACATTTTTTAGACTGTGGGAGGAAACTGGAGCACCCAGAGGAAACCCACGCAGACACTGGGAGCATGTGCAAACTTGACACACAGTTGCCTGAGGTGGGAATTGAACCCAGGTCTCTGGCACTGTGAGGCAGCAGTGCTAATCACTGTGCCACCCTAACATCTAGGGCGATCAGCTGACATCTAGCTACAAGAATCAATTGAAGATGGTAAATTCCAAAATTTACTTCTCAGCAAAAGTGCTTTTCTGGCACATCCCATAACCTAGGGCCAGAAATCCCACACTCAATATGGCCTGCAGTGTTGAATGTGTGACTTCTAATTTCCAGTAGTAATCTTTTAACTTCTCTGATTACAAAAACAGTTTTACATTAACAAAATCTAAAAAGTATAGGCCTACCATTTTAAAAATCCTAAATTTTGTATAAGATGCCTGTGACATCATAGAATTCCTAGCAAAACACAGAATTTCCTTTGGATTTTCGCTGTATTTTGCAAATGCTATCAGTCTTGCTACTTTTAGGGTTAGTTTAATGTTGGGGTTGGTTTATGCCAGGAGACTGGGTGGTTGGTTTGCGAAGCAGTGTGATGCCAACCGCATCGGTTCAGTTCCCCTTACTGGCCTGAGGTTACCGTGAAGGACACTTCTCAACTCTCCCCTTGCCTGAGGTGTGGTGGCCTTCAGGTTAAATAGACATCATTCGATCGCTCTCGCTCTCTCAACAATTCCAGGACGATGTGTACCCCTATAACCAGGCGTCTGACGTGATTGCCCAAAGTTGACAATTTTCTTTTTGTCTTTTTTATTGTAAATTACTACAATACTCTTTCAGCTTTTCAATAAGCTCACCATCCTTATTGCATAAATATTTATTCTTTGTAATCAATCAAGCCTCTATCCCAGTTAAACTCCTTCTTTTCCCCCCCCCCCACCTGTTTGCACAAATTCTTGTGTTATTTGTTGATGTGCAGATTAAATAGCAGAGATTCCGTTTACTTGAAAGTATCGCAGATTTATTTAACAGCTCAGATTACAACTTGCCTATTTCGACCTCTGTATGCATTGCTCTCTTCCTCATCTTCCTCAGAATAGTCTGTTGGGTAGCCCAGTGATCTCTACTTAAATCGTTTTTTTTCCCTTGGCATATTAACGTATCTATTACTGAAAGCAAAACGCCTTTTTGTAGGTGGCCTCCATTTAAAGTGCATGTGTCCATTGATCGAAGGCAAGCTGCCTAAGCCATTCAAATGCCAGGTATGGCTGATTTAGGTGGATTCTTGAGGGTACAGAAACCTAATGTCTGTCTTGTTCCTCTGCAACAGCAGCGTCCATTGTTTTACTGCTGTGCTAACTACTGACAAGATGTAAAGATGCCCATCTGTTCCTTTTGAGGGTTAAACTTGAGTACTTCAGCCCATAAATCTGTATTTGATGGCTGCTTTATCAGGATTATATTCTCTTAGCTTGTGCTACCTCAGTTTGAGCTCCTTTTCTCTTTTTGTTTCTTTCCATTCTTGCTCCTAGAAACCTCTTTCCTCTTTTTGACACCATTCTAGTTCTTACCTTGATGTTGCAATTTTTAACTTCTGTTCTCCTGTCCTTGATTTCCGCTGCGTTTGTAATTTGTCATCGGTTTTGTAATTTGTTACTCTGGGTGTAATTACACTTCTAAGTGTCTAGGTACCTTTTTAAAAAAAATTATTCCAAGGACAATGATTTTAGTTCTGTCTTTCCTTTTTTTAAAAAAATGTCTTTATGGGGCCATTAACATCAAAATATGGAGAATTTTAGCACTTACTTCACACTGCAGGTAAAATCTTTTTGCAGCTTCTTTTTGATGAGCTTTTTGAAGTAACAATTTTTTTTCTTCTGCTCAATCCTCTCATTTTACCTGTGGGAGCTTCTGGCAAAGAAACCAAATTTGTTACAACTGAGGAGAGGTGAAACAGCTCCCCTTTTAATGCTGTTGGTTTGCAACAATCTTTTATGACATGCAGTTGAATCATATTTCAATTAAAATTCAGAATCCAATCACGAGGCTTTCATGAGTGCAAGATTTCATTACCTACTAATTCTGAGAAAATAATGCAACACCAAACAGTCTCAGATACAAAGGGTAATGTAGTTTTTGTGTTGGGAAGAGAGTCTTCCATTCCTTTCTGTAAGAAATCATTTTTTCTCTGTTCTGCCCAAAAGCTGTTCAGCTCCATATACAATGTATTCATGTGTTCCTGTATCTGGCTTGATTGCTTTATAAAGCTGAATAATTTGCAGGTGACTAAAATGTCTAAAAAGCTGCAACTGTACAATAAATGGAAGACCCCAGATTTTTTTCCTGTGGCTGACCCTGAGTTTCATTGCCTTTTGATTTAAAATGTTATTTTAGTTTCCATTTGATATGTTTATCTTGCACTGTTTTCAGCAACCTGGCAGCCATCTTAAATTTTTTTGTCTTCATTTTAAAATCCCTCTAGTCCATGAAAGACTAGATCAAGATCAAATGATCCAAGTTGAAAATTGATAGTCCATACTTTATTGCTATTATGACAGTGCAGCTTCTAAATTAAACAGATCTGCTGTCAACAATGACAACCTTTCATTATAACCATGACATAAAGATTTTGAATAAGTATTATGCTGCTGTAAAATGTGGACCGAACTACATATGTATCCCCCTAGTCTAATTATCTCACTTTTACTGGAGACTTTCTTTGTTTCCTGTATGCGGTTATGGTGCCACATATGAAATCCATGTGTCTTTCTATCCTTCACAAATCAGACAATATTTTAGTGGTTGGCTGCCACATTTATGTTTTATTGTAGAAGTGCCAGTTTTAGTTTCCCCATTTTTTGTTTTTGGGTACCAGAAATAGCAGAGAGCAACAGAAACGGTATGAGGGGACAGATATACAGTCAATAAATGTCACATTAATGTGGCAGTGACCAGATTGAAGAAATTAAGAGTTAAAAAGAATGTAATGTGTTGAAAAGGAGAATGAGAGAAAGATGGTGGTGAGCTGTTTTCTTGAACTGTTTCAATCTAGTCAGTGTCGTTCGATTCAATATCATTATGGAGTTCTAGGGGTTTGACCCTATGAAACTGAGAAAAACAGCAATATATTTCCACGTTGGAAGGGTGTGCCTCTTGGAGGGGAACTTGCAGGTGGTTGTCTTCTCATGTATTGGCTGCCCTTGTGATTCTAGACTGTGTTGGTGATGGCTCAGGGTCTTTGAATTTCTTCGGTGCATTTTGTAGATATTAGCAGCAGTGTGCACTAAATGTTAGTGGTGAAGGGAACGAATGTTTGTAAATGTAACTAACTGTACTTCTCTCTGCCCATGCTCCCAGACCTGAGTTTCACCAGCACTTTTTGTTTCAAACCTCCAGCATTTGCAGTTCTACTTTTTTATTATTACATTTGTATGTTTGTTGGTGTAGTTTGTAATTAGTTGCAGGCACAGATTGTTACTTTTGAGCCATGTTATTTTACAATGTAAACACAATCAAGACCAGGTCCTGGTGAAAGAGGAGTTGTAATCAAATAGGTTGTCATAGTGTTTATTAGATGGTTCAGTACCAAATCTTTCTGGTTTGATTTGAGGAAGAGTAACTGTTTTATACTGGGTACTCTAGAAATCGAAAGAGTGGGAAGGAGATGAACAAATTCCAGCAATGTGTATCAAAAGAATATAAAGATAATTGAAGTCTTCTAATTTTATTACTACTTATAGACTGGGAAAAATAATCTCCCTGAAAGAATGATCAGTGTGCCTCCTTCCAGTCCAACAAAAAAGAAAACATGACCAAATGGATGGTCACAGTAGAAAATCATCTAATAGTTGCCACAACTTAGCACTAATTGGATTTAAAATAATTTTGGAAATAAACCAGAAACTAGCAAAAGTAAAAATACACAATTGCTCACTTCACTTCTGCTTTTACAAGTGCCAGTGTAATGGATTGAGGAAAAGTTTAATTCCACATTAAAGGTGGAATGGAGCAATTTGAGTATTATAAAAGAGCAATTTGGCCCAAATTGGGCATATTCCATTTGAAGGAAAAGATTTATGAAGAAAATAAGTTAAATACTGGAGAGAGCAGAATCTCATTCATTAATAACTAGGAAGATTATAAATTGTACAGGCAGGCTTTGGAAAGGTGGTTATGGAGGCCAATGCAAGAAGATACTGTGTGGAGTTTGCACGTTCTCCCCGTGTCTGCGTGGGTTTCCTCCGGGTGCTCCGGTTTCCTCCCACAGTCCAAAGATGTGCAGGCCAGGTGAATTGGCCATGCTAAATTGCCCATAGTGTTAGGTAAGGGGTAAATGTAGATGTAGGGGTATGGGTGGGTTACGCTTCGGCGGGGCGGTGTGGACTTGTTGGGCCGAAGGGCCTGTTTCCACACTGTAAGTAACCTAATCTAACCAAGATTAGCAGGTAACATTTAATGAGTGTTGAGAAGACTTTGTAGCTCGGGTTGAGATTTTGGATGTAGGTTTGCTCGATGAGTTGAAAATTTCTGGAAATGAACCTTTGTTACCTTACTAGGTAACATCTTCAGTGGACCTCATGCGAATCAATGCCAAAAATTCCTACTTTCTATTTATATGTTTGGATTTCTTTGGGATGGTGATTATGTCATTTCCTATGTAATGTCCTGTGTCATTTCCTGTGGTGAAGTCACTTCCTGTTCCTTTTCTCAGGGGTTGTAGATGGAGTCTGACACTGTATGTTGATAGAGTTCCGGTTGAAATGCCATGCTTCTAGGAATTCTTGTGCGTGTCTTTGTTTGTTTTGTCCTAGGATGGATGTATTGTCCCAGTCGAAGTGGTGTCCTTCCTCTTCACTATGTGAGGATACTAGTGAGAGAGGGTCATGTCTTTTTGTGGCTAGTTGGCGTTCATGTATCCTGGTGACTAGTTTTCTGCCTGTTTCTACATGAACCCCAACTAGCCACAAAAAGACATGACCCCCTGTCACTAGTATCCTCACATATGGATGAGGAAGGACACCACTTCAACTGGGACCACACATCTGTCCTCGGACAAGCCAAACAAAGACATGCATGAGAATTCCTAGAAGCATGGCATTCCAACCGGAACTCTATCAACAAACACATCGAGTTAGACTCCATCTACCAACCCTGAGAAAAGGAACAGGAAGTGACTTCACCACAGGAAATGACATCACTAACCCAAACATAAATAGAAAGCAGGAATTTTCAGCATTGCTTCGCCTGAAGATGTTACCTAGTAAGGTAACAAAACGTCTGGAAATGAACCTTTTTCAGCTCAGCAAACAAACCTACATCCAAAAGGTAACATTTAATATATTTAAAGAGTGCACCCCAAAATGCATTGAAAGTATAAATTTATAACCAAGTTGGGAGCACTGAATCCTTTTTCTCTCGTCCCACCACTTCATGGGTCACAAAATAAATTTAACTATTTTACCCATTTCTCAAATGACCAAACATGTACTTTGTTAAATGAAATGATCAATCAACCAAGTTCAATAAAAAAAACAAAATTAATGATTTATGAAGCAGATTGGTTTAACAAAGACACAAACCTTGATAATACATTATTATATAATGGAAAATATTGCAAACCTCCCAAAATGGCCTAGAAGAAGTGTGTGAGCTCACATCAAAAGGGAAACTAATCTGATTTCTCTGCCACTTGGGTGAACATACTACCTTTGGCCAATAAATGTTTGTTGAAGGGAAAGGTAGTGAAATTTGAGATGTGCAAGTTTAACCTTTGGTCCGTGGATGTGGCTGAAAATGGGGGGGGGGGGAAAAATTGAGGAAAAGGTTGTTGCAAAAGCATCTGAATCAAAGTTCCAGGTACAACACAGGTTACAAAACATTTTTATCAGAAATATGAGGGCTGAGTTTGGAAGCTTTTCTTGGGTAGCTTGGACACCAACTAATCAACTGAAAACCAAAACAATCTCCACTGGCTATAAGCACTGTTCAGCAGATGGACTAAAACTTTAATCAGGTGTCCTACAGGAAACCAGTCCAGCAATTGGCTGACACCATGTGATTTTTCAATCTTATTTCCTTAAAGTTCCAATAGACCTTTCATAGACCTTCCTTAAAACAAAAAAGGGGGTTTATCTCCACATTCTTGAAATCAATTTTTCACAGCCCCTTTAAAAAGTCTAGAACTGAAAGATGATTAAATATGAAACCTTCAGAACAAAATGTTTTGCTAGGAGAAATGGTTAGACCTATTAAGGTCTCCTAGGAAAATTTCAAGTACAGTAGAGGACTGGGCTAGTGAATGGAGTACTTTTGGAAACATTTGTTTCCTTTTTATGAAGACCGATGCAATTTGCGGGAATTGTGATTTTTTTTTGTGTGTAAAATCACCTGTCACACCAGTGATGTCCTGAGAGGACATCGAAATTTTGGAATTTTCTTAGGCTGCGCTTTCCTGGACAGCGATCCTGATTCAGTGACACTAGTCAAGTGTTCTGGGATGGGGCGTAGTGAAATGCTGGCTGTCTGTCGGCATTAATGTAACCTACAACAGGGTGGGTTTGGCAGCTGCTGACCCAAGCAGCAGTAACCGGTTTGTCTGTCTCTTCTGGAAGTGCTAGAAAGAGGTTATTGGACTTTTCCCTGTTGACCTCTGGATCCTGGACTCTGGCGATTTAATATATTAAAAAAAACACAACAGGCCATAATCACAGTCCTATTTTTACTGAAGGGTTCCAGTCTCTGATTCAGTTCAAAAATTTCTCTCCACTTCGGTGTACTTAACACTTCAGTCTCAGTACCTTTAGCGAAGAGAGGAAATAACTTAGTTTGTGAAAAATTTTTCAAACCTTTTCCAGAATTAATTTCTGAGGTGAGAGATGTTCGGCTCAAAATGAGTATAACAACAGGCAAGCTAGAAATAGAAATAAGTTTTGATAGGGTTATGATTATTTTTCTAAAATAAGTAACTTTTCTCCTTTCCAAAGAAGTAACATTGGCATCTGTTTAACCTGGCTGACAGTCGACTTGGGCAACCGTTGAATGTAAGGAATACTTGTCTCGTTCTCATTCTCACTCTCACTCCCCCTCTCTCACCCCAGTTTCCTCTCTTTTCTCCCTCCCTCCGCTGCCCCCCCCCCCCCCCATTTTCTTGAAGACCTATTTAATAAAAAAAACTTTTATTTTTTGTAAGTGGACTGAAATGGGCAAAGGACTAGTTTTAAAGCCAAGGATCGCCCTTTTTATAAGTCAGTTACCTAACACTCGCTGTAAATGCTAGTTCAAGGCCTGTAGAAAACCTAGTTTCAGATGAGCTGGAGCAGAGGGCTGTGTATGAATGCAGATTTGGCCAGCAGCAAGTAGCTGGTTGGTTGTAAAATAGGAACCAGCTGTTAATGCCACAAGCCTCTTGCCTGCTAACAATGTGACTGGTTCCCAGGTCACAATAGCATGCAGGTGTCTTTGTTCAGGGCAAACTCCTTAAAGGGAGGGAGCTGCCCTTCATCTGCAGTGAACAGTATCTTAAGCTTGAAGAAAGCTACTTTGTTTCCCCTTATCAGTTGCAATAAGCTTGACTTTTTAATTGGTAAGTGTCCTTTGCTATACATGAGAACCTGTTATCCAGCACCTCCAGAAGGGAATACCTTTTAAGGAAGAAGCAGGGTTGTGCTCTGTAAAAGGACCATTTTAGCAAACCCCTGTGTACTGAAACTATTGAACTGCCTCCCAGTCTTTCCCTCTGCCCAAAACACCTATTTTTTTTATTACACATTTTGTCTGTCTACCTATCTCTGTAGAGTGGGAGGTTTCATATGGGTTAGAGGTTAAACTAGTAGAGTGGATTGTTGATGGCTCATAATTATTTATCTGTATTGAGAATATATTTATTTGTGATAGAGCTTCTTAAGTACAAGAACTTGGTCCACACTTTAACCTGGGTCTAAAAGACTATAGATTAGGAAATTCTGGGTACTTTTCATAAATATTTAACTGTGTGACTATTTGGGACACAGTAAGGCTTGGTTTTTTTTCAGCACTCTGCTCCAGTGTGACACAATGATCTCTCCTGATATTTACAGCTGCGATCTTTGCCATAGCTTTTCTTAATGCGTGGGTGATCTCTGTTCAATCTTGATTTCTCACTGCAATTATTTATGACTTCAATCCCTTCTTTCCCACTGATCTCTTTTCATTTGACATAATGTTCTGTTCATTTATTTAAATCTGTTGCAATGTTCACTTTGTTTTGGTTAATAACAAAAACTTTTGCCAAACTTGAACTACTCCTCCTGGACATTTTCTTTTTCTCTCCATTCATCAAAATTGTCAATAGATGACTGGAGAGCTGGCTACTCCGTGTCTATAGCTGGTGGTCCTGAACACTGTTCTAAGTGGAGAAAGTGAGGACTGCATATGTTGGAGATCAGAGTAGAGTGTGGTGCTGGAAAAGCACAGCAGATCAGACAGCATTAGAGGAGCAGGAGAATCCTGATGAAGGGCTTATGCTTGAAATGTCTATTCTCCTATTCTGATGCTGCCTGTCGGCTCTGCTTTTCTAGCACCACACTCCTGCATGCTTCTAGGTGCACACTTTGTATTTTCTTGTATGCTTTTAAATTAATTCTCACACAAAAGGCCAATTTTGACGGTATTGGGCAAGAATTTTCGAAAGCTGATTGGGGGCAGATGTTTGCAGGTAAAGGGATGGCTGGAAAATGGGAAGCCTTCAGACAGGAGATAACAAGAATCCAGAGAAAGTATGTTCCTGTCAGGGTGAAAGGAAAGGCTAGTAGGTAAAGGGAATGCTGGATGACTAAAGAAATGGAGGGTTTGGTTAAGAAAAAGAAGGAAGCATATGTCAGGTATAGACAGGATAGATGGACTGAATCCTTAGAGTATAGAGAAAGTAGGAGTATACTTAAGAGGGAAATCAGGAGGGCAAAAAGGGGACATGAGATAGCTTTGACAAATAGAATTAAGGAGAACCCAAGGGGTTCTTACAAATACATTTAAGGACAAAAGAGTAACTAGAAAGAATAGGGTCCTTCAAAGATCAGCAAGGTGGCCGTTGTGTGGAGTTGTAGAAAATGGGGGAGATATTAAACAAGTATTTTGCATCAGTATTTACTGTGGAAAAGGATATGGAAGATATAGCCTGTAGGGAAATAGATGGTGACATCTTGCAAAATGTCCATATTACAGAGGAGGAAGTGCTGGATGTCTTGAAACACACAAAGGCAGATAAATCCCCAAGACCTGATCAAGTGTACCCTAGAACTCTGTGGGAAGCTAGGGAAGTGATTGCTGGGCCTCTTGCTGAGATATTTGTATCATCAATTGTCACAGGTGAGGTTCTGGAAGACTGGAGGTTGGCTAACGTGGTGCCACTGTTTAAGAAGGGTGGTAAAGACAAGCCAGGGAACTATAGACCAGTGAGCCTGACCTCGGTGGTGGGCAAGTTGTTGGAGGGAATCCTGAGGGACAGGATGTACATGTATTTGGAAATGCAAGGAATGATTAGGGATAGTCAACATGGCTTTGTGCATTGGAAATCATATCTCATAAACTTGATTGAGTTTTTTAAAAGAAGTAACAAAAAGAGGATTGATGAGGGCAGAGCAGTAGATGTGATCTATATGGACTTCAGTAAGGCGTTCGACAAGGTTCCCCATTGGAGACTGATTAGCAAGGTTAGATCTCAGGGAATACAGGGAGATCTAGCCATTTGGATACAGAACTGGCTCAAAGGTAGAAGACAGAGGGTGGTGGTGGAGGGTTGTTTTACAGACCGGAGGCCTGTGACCAGTGGAGTGCCACAAGGATCAGTGCTGGGCCCTCTACTTTTTGTCATTTACATAAATGATTTGGATGTGAGCATAACAGGTACAGTTAGTAAGTTTGCAGATGACACCAAAAGTGGAGGTGTAGTGGACAGCGAAGAGGGGTTATCTCAGATTACAACAGGATCTTGACCAGATGGGCCAATGAGATGAGAAGTGGCAGGTGGACTTTAATTCAGATAAATGTGAGGTGCTGCATTTTTGGGAAGGCAAATCTTAGAAGGACTTATACACTTAATGGGAAGGTCCAAAAGAGTGAACAAAGAGACCTTGGAGTGCAGGTTCATAGCTCCTTGAAAGTGGAGTTGCAGGTAAATAGGATAGTGAAGAAGGCGTTTGGTATGCTTTCCTTTATTGGTCAGAGTATTGAGTACAAGAGTTGGGAGGTCATGTTGCGGCTGTCCAAGACATTGGTTAGGCCACTGTTGGAATATTGCGTGCAATTCTGGTCTCCTTCCTATCGGAAAGATGTTGTGAAACTTGAAAGGGTTCAGAAAAGATTTACAAGGATGTTGCCAGGGTTGGAGGGACCGAGCTACAGAGAGAGGCTGAACAGGCTGTGGCTGTTTTCCCTGGAGCTTCGGAAACTGAGGGGTGACCTTTTATAGAGGTTTACAAAATTGAGGGGCATGGATACGGTAAATAGACAAAGCCCTTTCCCTGGGGTCAGAGTCCAGAACTAGAGGGCATAGGTTTAGGGCGAGAGGAGAAAGGTATAAAAGAGACCTAAAGGATGACTTTTTCCCAGAGGGTGGTACGTGTGTGGAATGAGCTGCCAGAGGAGGTGGTACAATTGCATCAGTTAAGAGGCATTTGGATGGGTATATGAATAGGAAGGGTTTGGAGGGATATGGCCCGGGTGCTGGGACGTGGGACTAGATTGAGTTGGGATATTCGGTCGGTATGGAGTTGGACTGAAGGATCTGTTACTGTATGACTCTAATTGACGTATTAGTTTGCATTGTCGATTCTTGCTTCCTGACTCCCCAAAGACTGTCCATTGTCTACTAATGCTCCCCACTTACTTGGATGAGTGCAACTCCAATATTCAAGTAGCTTGATGCCATCCATGACAAAACCTTCATGATTGGCATCACATTCACAAATGTTTGCTCCCTTCATCGCCAACACTTGTTAGCATCAGTGTGTCCAATCTACAAGATGCTCTGGAGAAATTCATCAAAAATCCTTGGCCATCACTTTTCAAACCCACCACCTATGTAGTCTAGAAGGGTGAGGGCAGCTGATACCTGGGAAGATGATCACCTGCAAGTTCCCTTCTAAGCCACTCCCCTTTCTGATGTGGAAATTATTGCCATTTCTTCAGTATTGCTGAGTCAAAATGCTCAAACTCCCTAGTGATATTGAATCTACCTGCACCAGCTAGATTGTAGCAGTTCAAGAAAGCAGCTTACCACTACCTGAAGGGAAACTAGGAATGGGCAAAAGGAAATGATGGCTCAGCCAATGACAGCAACATTCATTTAGTGAAAAAAGACACCATTTCAGAATGGTGCAAAACAATTTTTTAAGCAGTTCACTTTCTAGAAGTTTTTTTATTTTTAAAATTTATTCATTTTGTGGAATTTGGGCATTGCTGACTGGCCAGTATTTATTGTCCTTGAGGAGGTGATGGTGAGCTGCCTTCCTAAACCCCTGCAGCCCATCTGTTGTGGGTTGACCCACAATACCATTAGGGATGGAATTCCAGGTTTTTGACTGAGCGATAATGAAGGAACGGCAATATATTTCCAAGTCAGGATAGTGAATGGGTTGGAGGGGAACTTTTGAAGGTGGTAGTACTCCCAGAAAACTGCTACCTTGTCCTTCGAGATGAAAATGGTCATGGGTTTGGAAGGTGCTGTCTGAGGATCTTTGAATTTCTGCAGTGCATCTTGTTCATCGTAGTACTGTGCACACTACTGCTCCTGAGTGGCACTGCATTCACTCCCTCCACCACTAACAATCAAGTGGGTGCTTTGTCCTGACTGGTGTCAAGTTCCTTGAGTATAGTTGGGACTACGCAGGCGAGTGGGGAGTATTCTGTCCCACTCCTGCCTTGTGCCTTGTAGATGGTGGACAAGCTTTGGGAGTCAGGAGGTGAGTACTTCAGTATTCCTAGCTTCTGACCTGTTCTTGTAGTCACTGCATTTTATGTGGTGAGTCCAGTTGAGTTTCTGATCAATGATACATCCCCAGGATGTTGTTAGTGGGGGATTAATTGATGGTAACACCCTTTGAATGTCAAGGGGTGGTGGTTAGTCTGTCTCTTATTGGTGATGAGCATAGCCCAGCATTTTTGTTTGGCATGAATCTTACTTGCCACTGTCACCCCAAACCTGGATATTGTTCAGATCTTGTTGCATTTGGGCAGGGACTGCTTCAGTATCTGAGGAGTCGTGAATGGCGCTGAACATTGCGCAATCATCAGCAAACATCTCCACTTCTGACCTTCTATGATGGAGGGAAGGCCATTGAAGCAGCTGAAGATGGTTGGACCTAGGACACTACCCTGAGGAACTCCTGCAGAAATGTGCTGGAACCGAGGTGACTGACATCCAACCACCATATCATCTTTCTATGTGTCGGGTACAACAGTAGCTACTGGAGAGTTTTCTCCCGATACTCATTGATTCCAGTTTTGGTAGGGCTCCTTGATTCCACACACAATTGAACGTAGCCTTGATGTCAAGGGCTGTCACCTTGCCCACTCCTCTGGAATTTTGCTGTTTAGTCCATGTTTGAATCAAGACTAATGTCAGGAGCAGAGGGCCCTGGCCGAACCCAAACTGGGTGTCACTGAGCAGGTGCTAATGTCCTTCATGGAAGGAAATCTGCTATTCTCACCTGGTCTGGCCTCCATGTGACTCTAGACTCACAGCAGTGTGGTTTACATTCATTTGCTGTCTGAAATGGCCTAGCAAGCCATTTACATGTACCAATTGCTATAAAGTTTCTAAGAAATGAAACCAGATGGATCACCGGGCGTTGACCTCTGCATCTGAAAAGACAACGCCTGAAATAGCCCCCTCGAGGCTGCAAAGTCATCCTCACTAGTATCTAGGGACTAGTGCCAAAGTTAGGAGAGCTATCTCGCAGACTAGTTGAGTAACCGCCTGACATAGTTATACTCGTGGAATCATACCTTTCATTCTGTGTCGCAGGTGACACCATTACCATCCCTGGATATGTCCTTTCTCACTGGCAGGACAGGCACAGCAGAGGTGGCGGCACAGTGGTATCCGTTCGGGAGGGAGTTGTTCAGGGAGTCCTCATCACTCTCTCCAGACCCCATGAAGTCTGCCGTCTTCAGGTTAAAGATGGGCAAGGAAACCTCCTGAATACCACGTCCCACAGCTGATGATTCAGTACTTCTCCATGTTGAACAACACTTTTTTTGGAGGAAGCACTGAGGATGGCAAGGGCATAAAATGTCCTGTGGGTGGGAGATTTCAAGAGTGGTTGGGTGGCAGCACTACAGATCAAGCTGGTTGGGTCATTAAAAGATAGATATAATTGCTCAACTGGGTCTGCAGCAGGCAACAGGAGAACCAATGAGGGTAAAAATGCTTGGCATAATCCTTACCAATCTACCAGCTGCAGGTGCATCTGTCCATGACCGTATTGGTAAGAGCAATCATCTCTCAATCCTTGCAGAGACGAAGTCCCCTCTTCACATTAAGAATAGTGTCCATTGTGTTTCATGGCATTATCAACATGCTAAATGGGACAGACTTTGAATAGATTGGGCAATTCAACTGGGCATTTGTGAGCTGCTGCGGGCCATCAACAGCAGCAGAGTTGTACTCTAACACAATCTGTAACCTTGTGACCCTGCATATCCCCCACTTAAATATGACCACCAAACCAGGGGATAAACCCTGGCTCAACGGAGAGTGCAGGAGTGCATGCCAGGAGCAGCACCAGGCATACCTGAATAGGTGTCAACCTGGTGAAGCCATCAAACAGGATTACTTGCATGCCAAACAACATAAACAGCAATTGATAGAGCTAAGTGATTCCACAGCCAGCAGATCAGATCTAAGCTCTGCAGTCCTGCCACATCCAGTTGTGATTGGTTGACAACTTTCTGAAGGAGGAGGCTGCACAGATATCCCCACCCTCAATGATGGAAGAGCCCAGCACATCAATGCAAAAGGCAAGATTGGAGCTTTCACAGCAATCTTCAGCCAGAAGTGCTGAGTACATGATCCACCTCTGCCTCTTCCAGTGGTCCCCAGCATTACAGATACTAGTACTCAGCCAATTTAATTCACTCCACTTGATGTCAAGAAACAGTCTGAGGCACTGGATACTGCAACGGCTACGGGCCCTGACAACCATTCCAGCAATAGTACTGAAGGCATGTGCTCCTGAGCTTGCTGCTCCTCTAGCCAAGCTATTCCAGTACAGTTACAACACTGGCATCGACCCAGAAATGTGGAGAATCACTCGTGTCCTGTATATAAGACAAGACCAATCTAATCTGACCAATCACCGCCCCATCAGTCTTTTCTCAATCATCAGTAAAGTGCTCATCAACAGTGCTATCAAGCAGCACCTGCTCAGCAATAACCTGTTAAATGCTGACCAGTTTGGGTTCTGCCAGGGTCACTCAGTTCCATTTAAGTAATAGTCATAGCTGTTACAGACATAATGGACTGAATGGCCCTCAAGATTACTTTTGACTTTTTCCACTTATTAATAATTTGAGCCAGAAACTTACTAATTGTGTTATATTTGCCTGTTCTTGTACTTAGATGACTCAATGGCTTCAGGATAGTTATGTAGTTCAGGATTGGATGGGCAGACCAGATTTGTTGCTTTCTCTAAAGGACTTTAATGAATCTATCTTCGTACTGAGAGAGACTTGGTGAGCAAACCACCAGATCTATTAACTAGGGATAAGTGATTAACGAAATAAGACCCATGTCTACTGTGAGAATCTTCAGAGGATTTCGGATTTTTTTTAAATTTGTAAAGCAGTTTCGGATGGAGTATCATTTTTGATCTGTCCCCATCAATTTCAACAATGGCATATTTAATATTTGAGGAAAACAATGTATTGTATGATTTTTGTTGAATGAAATAAAAGAATTTGCAAACTGTTGATATTTCACAGTTGGCTCCAGGATCTTTTGAGGTAGCGTTGGCATAGTGGGTTAAACTAAGAAAAAGCAAAGGACTGCACAGCCTGGAAATATGAAATAAAAGTAGGTTCTGGAAGTGTTCAGGAGATTTGCATCTGTGAAGAAAACATGCAAGTTGACACCTTTTGTGATTTCTTCATCTGGACAGAAGAATGTTACAAGTGGTTTACGCTGAAAGGTTTTACTCACCTTTTGCAAAGCATTTTAATAATAGTGTAGCACACAGTAGGAAATGCAATAGTGGCAATAGCCAAAACAACAGGTATTTTGTGGATGGGAAGGTAACTAGATACTGACAAAGCAAGCTGCACTGTCCCAGGGACCCGCTATGAATGAAATGCGTATTGACACCAAGGATGATGAGCAGCATACTGACAAGGAGTTGCTAACATTAAGCAACAACCACCATATATCACTCCCAATTTCATTGTTGTCATTTTGAAAAGGTAGTAATAGTTTATGGTTTGAAAGTCAACATTATGATTAGATCATTGCAAAGTGGCCAATAGAAAGATCGATGCTATTCCCTAAACTTGATTTGAAGTTTAATGGAACAGGGTAGAATGCGGAAATGAAGAAAGAGAAGGAGAGAGACTTGAAGTGGAGTTTGAATAAAGAATCGAGAGAATTGAAATGGCAACAGATTAGGATCTTTGGCATCCTGCCTAGAGACAGAATTCAACTGTTTGGCACAGTCAGCAGTTTGTTTAAATCTGTTTTATCTTGAAGGTGAGCTGGAGAGGGTTTAGAGATTTACAAAGCTCTTGCCTGGAATGGTGGCTTTGAGTGATAAGGACAAGCTGTGACTTCTTTCACTGGAGACAAAAACTGCGGATGTTGGAATCCAAAGTAGACCAGGTCATGCCTACCACCTTAATTCCCCTATCACCACCACCACCTACCCCCATCTCCAATCCTGAAGAAGGGTTATATCTAAAATCTCAGACTTCTCCACTTCCTGATGCTGCCTGGCATGATGTGCTTTTCCAGCTTTCTTTTCTACTTCTTTCACTAGAGAACTGGATATTGAGAGGTGACCCTTTTTATAGAGGTTTATAAAATAATGAGGGGTATAGATAAAGTGAATGGGTGCCTTTCCCTCCGATAGGAGGTTTCCAAGGCTAGGGGCATATTTTTAAGGTGAGAGGAGAAAGATTTAAAAAGATGAGGGGCACTTTAGAGGGTGGTTGGTGTGTGGAATTAACTTTTCAGAGGAAATGGATGCAGATACAGTTAGAACATTTAAAAGGGGCATTTTGGATTACACAATAAAGACAAGGTTGGAGGGATATGAGCCAAGCACAGGCAGGTGGGACTAGTTTAGTTTGGGATTCTGGTTGGACTGGAGTGTCTGTTTCTATACTGTGTGACTCTGACTCTGACTCTGATTCAATTCTTCTGCCATTTCCTCCTTCCCTATTATTTCCCTTGCCTCATTCCCTAAGGGGTCTCCATACATTTCATTTCATTTTTTGATTTTCTTAAAAGATATTTAATGAAGCTCTTACTGTCTGTTTTTAAACAAATCCTCTTCATTTTTTTTGTCTTTTAAAGTTTTCCCAATCCTTTGGTTTACCATTAGTCTTTTCCACATTGAATGTTTCTTCTTTCAAACTGGTACTACCTTTTTAAGTTCCTATTTAGTTAACCATGATCAGTTATCATTCTTCCTCAAGTCTATCTTCACACATGCTGTTTTCTTTGTTTCTCATTATTTCTATGGCAATATTTGGAGATTCTGGTGTTGGACTGGGGTGTACAAAGTTAAAAATCACACAACACCAGGTTATAGCCCAACAGACTTAATTGGAAGCACTAGCTTTCGGAGTGCTGCTCTTTCAGGTGGTTGTGATTTTTTTAAAAAATCTTTTTCCATTGATCTCCTTTCACAGTTCTTTCCAGCCAACTCTACCCTAACCCTAATGTAATTACTCTTCTTTTGTTGAGTACAGCTGTTTCAGGTCCAGTTCCTCATTCTCAGACTGAATGTTAAGTTTAACAACATATATGGTCAATGTTTCCTAAGAGACCTTTTGTCATCCCGTTCCCCCATCAGTCTAAGCAAAACATTCAGACACAGTATAGTTTTACCTCCTTCATCTTTATTCCGGGCCCTGGATGGAGAGAATAATTGATTGTCCATGTGCACAGAGACATGAGTTCACGGTTTTCTCTGGAATAGCTGTTTCTTAATGAATTATGTAGTCATTTTATAGGGAGGAGCATCCAGATATGGCAACATACTGATTGGATGACCATTACAATCAGCGAGCATCAACAGTAAAGATTAAGCCATCTGCTGTTAAACAATGAATGTTTGTTTTTAACCTTAACTGGCTTTGCATAATTGAATACTTTAACTGAACCTTACATACTGAATGCTTCCAATCTTGTTAAATGGCTCTACATAATGAATGTTTGTTTTTCCACCTTGTTAACCCATTATCCTTGCCTCCAGCACCTCATTCTTAACTGAAAGTTCTTATCTGATGCATGCTCAGCTGAACTTCTTGTTTCACAAAACTCAAAACGTTAATCTTTCCCCTACACATGTTCTCACTGTCTTACTCTTTGGGGTCATTTATTAAACCTGCCACATTACCAGATCCAAAAATGCATGGTCCATAGATGGAACCACAGCACGTTTGTTCCAGAAACTCTCCTGAATATACTCTGACTTCTTTCTCATGGCTACCTCTCCTAATTTTGATTTAAAAAAAAAATTTTACATGAAGAGTGAAGTCATCCGTGATTAGTGTGACTGCACATAAAAAGGGTAGTTATGTCCCTCTCATGTCCTTTGATTTTCGACAAGACCAGTTGGCTCTGCTAAGTGTTTTTTTTAACCTAGACAAAGAGGAAAAGGAGCTGATATGACTACTCCACTCCGATTTGTGAATTTGATGCAGAGTGGAGTCCATTAAATCCTAAAGGAAATCCTTTTATATCTCAGGTGCAAAGGGTGTTTGTTCACCGAGGACTCATTTCTTGAGGAACCCAACAAAGGATATTTGAGAAAATTGGGTCTCGTGAACACCCCTGGCAACACTATCTACTTGGACATGAGTGTCGTTAAAACTGAACTGAAATGCGCAAGTTGCTGGGTTTGTATGTTTGTTGTGAGAATCTGTACTTGTTCATTGGGGCAGGTGTGTATCACCATGAGAGTTGCAGTGCAAAGGACCATTGCTTCCTTGAGTGGTATGTTGGCTATCGTTGGCTATCATTGTCAAATGACCTCATGGTCACTGCAGGATCTGCATAACAATTGCAATGCATAGTCTTTTATAAATGTAAGTAAATTCTTATTGTTTGTGGTAAACATGCTCAAACTGTAGTAATTCGCCCAACTGTTTGGCTAGTTCAGAAATAAGTGATCATAAGATGAGCAGAAAGTGACATTAATTATGCCATGGTGTGGGCAGCACATGCAGTCTTTGAATTCCACTGACCTTGTCTGGTAAAGTGCTTCATTGTTATGGATGGGCATTTGCTGGCCTTCTGGGAATCCATCTGGAATCTTCTAGAAGTCCCTGTAATGCAGTTATTTTCCCCTCCCCAAAATCTTAACATAGACCAAGACAATTATTATTTATGTGGCATCTGTTTTACTTTAAGTTGACCTGTTTTGATGGCCTGGATAAACCACATTTTTGCATTTGAAAATAGCTGAATTCACCCCATTGATTTTACCAGAATTCGGTTCATTTCCTTTTCTTGTCTTGGTGTTTGTTCGATTGATTTTGATGTAGTGAATTAACCAATGGGTGTGTCTAAAGTTCAGGAAGTTAATCGCATTATTTCTAAATGTTTCACTTGTATTCCCCAGTGCTCTTCAACTTGCTCTGCTTGAGCAGTTTTCCATTCCATGCAATATCTGATTTCATTGCTAGGATCACCAATATGGAAAATAGTAAACTCATTGACAGCATTTTGGGGATGTTAAGAATAGTGACATTCTTAGTCTTGATATTTTCCACTTTGTTTTGATCATTCCCACAGTGTTTCTCTATTCCCTCGTTTACGAGGTGGCATCTACAGAAAGTTGATCTTTCTCTTTTTTTCCAGACATTGACTTAGTGTACTCTAGTGTAACTTTATGCAGTTAATTGGACTGTTATTGATTCACAATGCTTTAAAGTTTGTTTCAAAGGTTAACATGCTGTGGTGTTTTAATTGTTTTTTAAACTGAATTTTCAAAATAATACATTTAACTAGAACGTTCCTTTGCATTCATTAATACTACCACCTAACCCTTTTTGCAACCCAACGTGTAGGATAGTCTCTACGACTTCTTGTTTTTGCAATTCTTTCCGTAGCATTTTTTTTTGAATCATGGTACATCCAGATGGCATTAACATGATTCCCCAAGAGTTTACATTTGCTTGGGCATTCTGATTTTTATCCCAAATAAATTCCAGTATTAGATTCTTTTAGGAAAATAATTGCAATTGACTCATTTTAATAAATAGCATGTATGTGAATCTTCCAGATGATGCTCTTTAATTGCACTGCACATTAAGGTTTTTGAACATAATTTCAAGGTGAGAATATTCTAAATCAATTAGAATCTCTTTCTTCTCCTTTTATTTTACTTAGAGTGCAACTTCACTCCTCGTTTTTCTCTTCCTTATACACCTTCCTTAGCACAACTTTCAGTCAACCACAGCCCAAATTGAGACTTTTTTAAAAGCCATATTGCAAAAGGCTGAATTGGCTTCAAATTCAGTGTTTCCTTAGAATGAAACACCATAACACCCATTGCAGATACAAATGTTAAATTTTGAGCCATCTTGGAGCAGAATAAAGTAAAAGTTCTGTAAGCTTTGGTATTTAGTTTGGTACATTGATACATGCCTTGATAGATAAAACATTATGTTGCGTTATATTTTCATATGTTGCACTTGTAGAGGTACCTATCCCAAACTGGTATCATCAAATTGCACTTTGACTCAGTCAGTTGCAGATAAATCATGAAATTAGGTTAGGTTATAAAACAGATATCTGCAGGATTACATTTTGGTAAGAATCCTTTCGTTAAATAGCAATGTTGGTGTGTAACCCTTTTACCTTCAATGTAAATATCATTTGATAATTGTCCAACTTTTGTGACTGGATTATAATTGCACAGAAAAAATGGAGAATTTGGAAGTTTTTTGCGGTTTGAAAAATTTAAATGGTGAAAATGTGCCCTTTTCTCAAAATCATGAGCATAACTCATTCAAGTGATGCACTATTGTATCTGTAATTTAATGATTTTTAAACTTCTGCCTCAAATGAGATTGCATTGGAGTTCTTAGTTCAGGGGTAAATGTGAATTCATAACTGTAGGATGGTAGAACCCTTGATAATTGCAAATAATGGCAGCATATATTGTAATTTTGAAGTAACTAATTTCATGTATTTTGCATTCCTCTTTTTTTGTGTTAATTTGAGTGATCACTTAAGATTTTCAGTTCACTACTTTCACTTTTTCTCTCTTCTTTAATGTCTCCAAATATTTTCATCTGTGCTGAGTGTTATGGGTAAAACTACATATGGATTGTTTAATTACTGGGTTTCATAGATTTTGATATTCCAGTAACCAAATGAAGAATGTGAAGAAACGTTTTGAATCCTGGAGTTGCAGTCTACTTTGGACATCTGTATTTAATGAGGCATCGTCTTAAACAGTGACATGGTGCATTCAAGTTACAGTAGGGGCAAGGAAGCATTCACTTTAAGTCCTTAAATACTATTCATTTTGAAAATTTAACTATGAAAGGGGTAGAAAGAACTAACTCCTGTATTGCTCTATTTCTCAAATTATCTATCTTTCTCTCCACAGGAGTCGAAAACTTCAAATCAGGAACATACCCCCTCACTTGCAGTGGGAGGTAAGTATTTCCATACTACTTAGTAAACTGTGTAAAAAGTGATGCTTTAGTTTCTTATTCTGCCTGCCTTAGTGAGAGAGTTTCATGAAATAAGGATACTTAAGGATTTAAAGAGAGGTCATGTTGCACCAACTTGAATTTTTTAGAAATAAATCAGGAGTGAAGTACAATCATTCCTCCGTATCCATGAAGTGACTTCCTGAAACGCCCGGCAAGTGATGAATTATGCTGAGACCATGACCTTTGCCTATTTATTTCTGGATTAAAATAATAGCCACTCAAACATCTGAAATTCAGTTAATAGAATAAAACATGAAAAATAATTATTTATTGTCACCTTTAAAACTGATCAGTTACAAGTCTGCATTCCAGTCCTAGGCATTGCTGGGGGAGGTTATGGTGATTACTGGGTGTGGGAGGGGGAGAACGGTGCAGATGTATCTCCCTCCCAGCCACTTAACCTTGATGGTATGCCTCTTCCTTTTACCTCCATCTGGTGGATGTCCTGAAGGATTTCCTGAACCTGTTCATCTTCCCAAGTAGCTATGCCCTGACTCGTGGAGGTTTCGGGGAAGAGCTACACAGCAAGATTGCTGTGTAAATAAAATTTGGTCGTGAATAGGTGAGTTTTTTTTTTACCCATAGATTTTGAGTGGCTACTTTTTTTTTGGCACCGGTTCGTGATTTCCCAAATATGTAGGAATGACTCCAGTATGTGGCAAATTGCCTGGCCCAAGAAACATGAAACAAGGAGGATCTCAACTTTGATTACATTAGCATTTTCCATCATTGGTTTTGTTGGAAGTTGATTAGTGTGATATGCTTGCTGCCTGGCCAAAGTCACAATTGCTGTTTGGGTGGGTAACAGAACAGTGGGTAAGAAAGTGGTATTGTTGGAAACCGCAGTTGTATTGCCTGTGGGACCTTGAAACATTTGTTACAGGAAAGGTTAGCAAGGAATGGGAATGAAATCAGAGGAGACTGTAGGCATTTGTGTGCAGCCAGAAGAAACATTTTTTAAAATAGTCTAATTCTCTGGTTCAGGCATCCTGTTCCTTGCCTAATTTCAGGAAATCCATAATATGGTTTGGGAACTATATTGGAAGTGTACCCCCAAGCCCCGCCCTTCCTTCATAGCTTCTCCAGCTGCAATAGTCCTGTGAGCCAATGATTTGGGCTTGAAATACTCATTGGTGAGTAGGGCAATACACTTATTCTGTACCTGAACATTCGGCTTTCAAAAACATTCCACATTAGATATTAATTGGTATGTCACAAAATAGGAAATGGAAAATGGCAGAGGATGAATTTTGAATTCTAAAAATGAGAAATTGGGTAGTGATCAAACTCCTGAGAGTTTGATAACTGTGATCCTTTAGGATGGTTTTGATTTTTTTAAAGATTTGCTCGCTTGAGTGAGAATATGGTGAGTGAAAGCTCCAACTAAAAGTATGATGCCAAGGAAGGTACAGTGTAAATAATACTGTCAGATAACCAGAGTGTTTTTGGAACCAGTTAGTGTGTGGCAGCTGCATAGGAAGCAAATAATTCTGAATATGGATTTGGAGTATGGAGCACTTTAATCTTTGTAACACTTTTTTAGCATTTATTATCTAACTCAAATCCTGGGTTGGTTGTTTTTAGCTGAGCGACTGGCTTGCAAGGCCACCTCAGAAGATCTTAAAAGGAAGAAGGTTCTCTTACCCTGAACTGTATAGGAATGATACTTACCCTTTACGTAAGGGGTATCGGTGAAGTAGTTGAGTTTCTAAGGTAATCTGATATTGTCACTAAATTGTAACACATTTGAATATTATTTCCAGATTTTTTTCAAACTCTCTTGTTGGGTTTTCAAACTGCGGTGAAGTCTGTCCATGTCCGAATATAGTTATTGTTGTTTATAACAAACAATTCACTATCTTCCCATTGATTTGAGAAAGGAAGCTTGCCATTATTGTGGATAGATTTGTGTAACTTGCACATTGATGATAAATACTTTTTTAAAAGCTGAGGTTTTGGGGCAGCGGGGGAGACAAGGGGCATGCTGCCATTTAGATGTTTGTCAAACATTCCTCTGAGTAGAGGGTTCTGTAATGGTGACCTCCAAAGGAAAGTAGCATTGTTCTTAAGAAGAAGAATAAGATTTCAGATAAAAAGTTTGAGTGCAGTAATAAGTACATGATGTATAACCAAAGGGGAAAATAGCTATCAAAAGTTTTGATTTGATTAAATTTTCAATGAGTTCAAATACCAAGGGCATAAGTTAGAAATTATGAAATTATCTGACAGTGTAGGAATTTCTCATGCAAAAGAAATGTTAAGAATTGCGTTTAGGAGGCTGTTTATTGAAGTACATTTTAAGTAGTATTAAGTTGAGGAAAGGCATTGGTTTGTTCAGTATTATCACCTGCTTTGATTATTGGACAGGGAAATTTGAAAGCTACAGTGGAGCCATGCAGGTAAGACTGGATAATCATAAATTTAGTTGTACAGAAAGTTAATTTTGATATTAAAACTGAATTCATGAAATGATAATCTTGTAGCCCAGCCTGAGGAAGATTTAATGTTGTATCAGACTTTTGTGATGAAGACAAAATTTCAGCCTTGTGAAATAGGAAAAAACCTTTGTTAAAGTGGTGTGCAATATACAGAATTGAAAGCAGAGTTCTTTCAAACTTCACACATCTGGAATTGTCTGCTTTGTTTGAGAATTAGAATAAAGAAATTCAAGATGTACATTTAAGACCTTTACAGATTTGTAGAATAGTGCCTCTCTGACATTGTTTTAGCATGCAATGCTGTTAAACCCCCCACAATATTGAGATCTAGAAGTGCATAAGCTTTGAGTTTCTTTAACATGTGACCCAGAAATTTAGCAGTACATTGGGATGGTTTGCAAAGCTCAGTTCTGTTGGAATTTTATTAAACTGGACAGGAGCTGTATTTGGAAAAGGGATTTTTTTTTTGTGTATTGACTATTAATGTTTCTGTAGGACTTTGCATGCCAAAATAACTTTCTGCAGTATTCGAGAATGCCCTGATACAAATTAGGGAGGCTCTCACAAATGTATTTTCCTTTTCTGATTGGTGCGATTGAGTGGAACAGTTCATTTTTGAATGACCTATCCTGCATTAAGCACCAGTTATTCATCACTTTTTTTAAAAAAAAGTAAATACCACTTTTTAAGTTGGATTGCTCTGATAGATAAGGCCTGCTGTTTTTGGTGGTATGGGAGCAAGATCACAGCTTACCTGCTACAAATTAAAAAAAAGTCCTGTTTTATTTGATATGCATGCACACAGACAAATATGCACCAGTCATTTGCATGTTTGCTTCTGCACTTTAAGCTTATGGTTCCCCTTTTATATTTGTGTGCATTGTTCTGTAAGTGCACTTGGGCATGTCTTCCTTTATGTGAATGTTTGTTTGTTTTTTGTTGCTTGACCCACCCTAGTCTGAGAGCATTCTAATTCCTGCTCATAAAACTTTGTATTGAAGTAAGATTTTGTCATCTTCAGATTTTCCTAAGATTATTCTATTGAAATCTAAAGGGAGTAATGCTTTACGTTTATTCTCTGTATGTTGGCATGGTCACATTTTAGGGGCTATCCCTAATTGTCCAATGACTGTAGTGGTGGACAGTCTCTTTGAATTGCTTTTGTGTCTGTGTTATTGGTTTTTGCGTGGTAATGTTTGCTAATAGAGTTTAGATTAGAGTGGTGCTGGAAAAGCACAGCAGTTCAGGCAGCATCCGAGGTCTACTGCTCCTCAGGTGCTGCTTGAACTGCTGTGCTTTTCCAACACCACTCTAATCTAAACTCTGGTTTCCAGCATCTGCAGTCATTGTTTTTACCATGTTTGCTAATATACTACTGTCCTGGATTACATGTCCCAAAAGTGCATGGTTTCTGAAATGGAAATGATGACCTTCTATTCACAACATTGCTGTTAACTTTTGATAAGTCATTGGAAGCTTGGTGACTTGCTGTACTGCACTATATATATGTCCTGTGTTACATAATGTGGCTTTAGTGTGCTTTTGGTGAAGGGATGCTAAGCCCACTTAGAATTTTGATCAAGTAGATCACACTCTCTTCTAAGTAGTAACAAGGTTCTAAATTCTTTTGTTAGCTGCAAAATGATTTGAAACATGCTTTTTTTATAATAAAAGATTATACATAATAGAAAATCCAAAAATTTTAATTTCTATCTTTTGGATATGACTAGGTGAGCCAGTCATTGCAATATCCTTAGCCGTCATGAACACAGTGGCTGAGATCATGTAGCTATTTCACTTCTTCAAAATGTCTTTTGTCGATAAAGGCTTAAACTAGCCAAATGATTGGGCTTTGATTTAATTATAGGCTTGTACCTTTTTGATATACATGTAACTGTTGCCCCTGGTCCTGTTGTAAGTTTTTTGAATGAACCTGTTTGCATATGTGTAGCGCAGGGAGTTGAATCTGGACCTTAAGCCAAAACATTGTTCTTCTCCCATCCTCCTGTTCTCCTTCCCCATCCACCCTCAAGGTGATCTTGCAGGTTGACGTGTTATTGAAGAATGGATGTAAATAATGGAATTAATATTAAGAGGGAAAAGGGAAAGTAATTCAAGCAGCTTACTGTGTGTGTGTTTCTGTCATGAAGTCTTATGCCTGTGGCTAGGTAGAGGCTATGACTTTAGCCCTGATGGGCTTTCCCTTGAGCCCTAATTTATTTCTATCAGCAGTCATAGTAGGATTTGAAACTGCTCTTAGAATGTTAGCCTGGGCCTCTGGATAACTTACTCAAGTTATTTGTGCCTGTATGCAACCATATCTAAATTGTACAGAATCAAAAGTTTGTCTTACCATTCTTGGTATCAAACTAATCTGAAGTTTTGATACCATCATTAAAAATCCTTTTTAGGGTTTATTCTTGTCTCTTTTTTTTTTATAACTTGACTTTTGCCCGAAACATTGATTTTCCTGCTCCTTGGATGCTTTTCCAGGACTACTGGTCTAATCCCTGGTGAGCCAGTGATACTACTGTTCCACTTGTTTTTTTTCAATTATTACTAAGCTGTCATAGAGATGTACAGCATGGAAACAGATCCTTTTGGTCCAACCTGTCCATGCCGACCAGATATCCCAACCCAATCTAGTCCCACCTGCCAGCACTCAGCCCATATCCCTCCAAATCTTTCCTATTCATATACCCATCCAAATGCCTTTTAAATGTTGCAATTGTACCAGCCTCCACCATTTTCCTTTGGCAGCTCATTCCATACATGTACCACCCTCTGCGTGAAAAAGTTGCTCCGTAGGTCTCTTTTATATCTTTTTCTCCCCCCCCCCCCTCGCCCTAAACCTATGCCCTCTAGTTCTGGACTCCCCAACCCCAGGGAAAAGACTTTGCCTATTTATCCTATCCATGCCCCTCATGATTTTGTAAACCTCTATAAAGTCATCCCTCAGCCTCCAACGCTCCAGGGAAAACAGCCCCAGCCTGTTCAGCCTCTCCCGATAGCTTCTACAACCCTGACGACATCCTTATAAATCTTTTCTGAACCCTTTCAAGTTTCACAATATCTTTCTGATAGGAGACCAGAATAGCACACACTATTCCAACAGTGGCCTAACATGACCTGTACAGCCGCAACATGACCTCCCAACTCCTGTACTCCATACTCTGACCAACAAAGGAAAGCATACCAAACGCCGTCTTCACTATCCTATCTACCTGCGACTCCACTTTCAAGGAGCTATGAACCTGCACTCCAAGGTCTCTTGGCTAGAAACCACACAGTTTTGAAAAGATTGAAGCCACAATCTAAGTGTTTGAAATCACAGTTGCAGATGCCTGAACATTTCTTTCACTTCTATGTTCCAAAGCCATTGAAATTGAGGTGTCCTGTCTGCAAAGCCGCACCAGGATCATTTTTCTTGAATGAGTGTGAATGGGGTGATTTGCTATTAATTAGCAATGCATCAATCATCGAGAAACTCAACAAGGGGAAGGCAAATCATTTGGATGTAATCAAATGAGCAGTGGAAGATAATGAAAGTAACTTGGCAGGGAGTCTAATCCTCTAAACTAATACAGCTTGAATCCACTACTGTATATCACAAATGTACTTGGTGTAATAGGCCATTGGAATGAGGGGGGGATATGTGGCATCTTTAGGCAGCTACTTTCTCAGTTGTCTGGGACAAGCAAAATATAGTGTTGAAGAAGTAAGATCCCATGTATAGATCTCTGTCCATGCCATTGACAGGTTTTGGACCCTATTTTTGTTTTCTCTCTCGCTCTCAATGTGTAAGCCTAGTGACTAAACTTCAAGAGCTCTATTTCCTTTTGTAAATGGCTTAATATGCCCTTCCACTTAGTCTGCGTATGTGTGTGTGTAAAATTGAAGCATGTCATTATCTAAGACCAGATTAAGTACAATAAATATTATTGTATTTATTTTTGAAGACTCAAAGAAACCTGTCTGAGTCACCATAAGTGAACAGTTAAATACGCACTGAATAGGCCAGCATATCCTTTTTTCAGAAAGGCAAAAGACTGTCAAATTCCAGCTTTCCAGCACCCCTCTCAGGGGTTTGTCCAGAATTAGACACATTACTTTTTATATTTAAACAAGTCCCCCTTATAGGTTTTATTGTGATTTTCAGTGCTACGATACTTTAATGCCTGTATCTGAGATCAGTACCTTAATAGAACAGCATGAGGTAACATAGGAAGGACTTTTCTCAATCCTTCAAAATTTTTAAGTCTAGTTTGGCATTTAGAGATGTCTGTCCAAAAACTAGGAAATCTAAGTCATAATCATGAGGCCAACATTTTTTCCATTTGAACTCTGGTGACTGGCATGTAACTTGAAAGAGGCTAGTATTGGGTTACAACTGGAGCAGCAAAGATGGACTTGACAAGGATTTCAAGCCAAAAAAGAAGTCCAGGTGAAACATGTGATTTTTGCCAGACCATAAGTTTAAGCTGTCAGCATGATATTAGAAACTTAAAGACAGACAAAGTCACCCAACTTTTGGCTCATAATGACCAACCCCAGTTTTCATGTTCCATATTGAATCGATATAGCAAATCTGAAAAACCCAACCTGTTATAGTCTATGATTGCTTGAGGAATGTGAACTATCTCATTTCTCCTGCCTCAATAATAAGGCATCTATGGCAATTGCCTGAGGTATTCAGTGCTTTGATAGACCAGTCAAGGCTTGCACAGAGCGATCCTGGTTTAAGATTGTTAATGATCAGCTGCTTGATAAATTATGGTTGAAATATACCATCCTATTTGAATTACTGGAGTTATCACATGACAGTTTGTTTTAAACTGAGGTATTCTCACCAGAATTTTCCAAGCAGCTGAGAAGCTCAGTAAGTTCGCACTCACTCTGCACAACTTGTAGGCCGTGCCCTGTTTGACTTGCCACACGTGTAGCTGGCATTTTTTTTTTAAAAAATTAATTGCAGAGTTTGCCTTCTAGAGGGAATAAACCAATACACTCTTTTTTATGTTTCCAATTTAAATGATGTAGAGTATCCAAATCAGTCTGGAATGATCTGAGTCAGGGAGAAAGTGAGGACTGCAGATGCTGGAGATCAGAGCTGAAAATGTGTTGCTGGAAAAGCGCAGCAGGTCAGGCAGCATCCAAGGAACAGAGAATCGACGTTCCTGAAGAAGGGCTTATGCCCAAAACGTCGATTTTTCTCCTGTTCCTTGGATGCTGCCTGACCTGCACTTTTCCAGCAACACATTTTCAGCTCTGATCTGAGTCGCTCAACTGCAAAGTTTGTACTTTTAATGGGCTCTAATTTCACCAATCTGTATTAGGCCGATATCCCCCTCAACTCTTCCTATTCAAATATCCATGCAGATACCTTTTTGCATGTTGCAATTGTACCAGCTTCCACTGACAATTCATTCCACATGCAAATCACCCTCAGCATGAAAATATTGCCCTTCTGGTCTTTTTTTTTTATTGAAATGTTTCCCTTTTTATCTTAAGCCTATGTTGTAAACTATAGGGGAAATGCCTTGGCTATTCACCCTTTCCATGCCCCTCAAGATTTTATAAATCTGTGTATTTGGTCACCCTTTGGTCTCCACTTCAGGGAAAACTCTGGCCTATTCGGCCTCCTTTCCAAAATAATGGGAAAATCTCATCAGTTGTATTCTCTATTTGGACTGTGATGAGGAAAAATATCCTGCTTTCTGTTCCCTTTTTAAAGACCAATCTTTAAAGGATCAAACTCTCCGAAACCAGGTGAGCTGCTATCACAGAATGTGACTGAATTAACTCTCAGACACCTCCCAAAGTAAGTTGGCATCTTATTAGTTTTTTTTTTAAACAGGTTAGGGAGAAGGCTTGCAGATTTAAAAATGAAGCAATTTGAATAATAAAGCCAGCAGGGGTATGCTGGTGTTTTCTTTGTGACAGGTCTGGTCATCTGAAAGCTAATTGTTGGCAAGCTTTGTTTAGCACTGGGTAGAATTCTACTTTGCAGCTACGAGCTGGGGAAGTTCTTGAAATCCTATGCTTGACAACATTCAGTAAAGACCAAGGAGGTTAACAGAAAACCAGTGGACTTTTAAAACTCCAGATGGTGTCATAAAATGTATGGAGGGCTCAAAGTGACACCAGCAAAAAGTTTATAAACCGCACAATGAATTCAAGAGTTTGAAAAGCATACCCCAGAGATTAGGATGGCAGAAAGCCTTCCAAGACTTAAATACGGGCCAAAATATTTCTCCAATGTGAATGTAGAATTGAGAGAGGTTTGTCAGAGTACAGCAGAAGCTGAATATCTGCCTACAGGCAGTAATGACATAGCATATGGGGTTGATGGGTGAAAATCTGTTTACTTGATAAAGGAAGGGTAACATATCCTAAATCTAACACATGTGCAAAACAGAGAAACTAGAAGTGCAACTAGTGTGGAATTGCCTACTGGAAATGACCTGGTTGGGTTTTAAATTGAAATCTAATTGAACTCAGCCAATACACTTCAGAACCTATTGAGGCCAACAAACCGGAGGACAACCCAAATGCTTTGTAAGGGCTTGAACAGTGCATCGTTCGCTGTCACTCCAGAAATCAAGCCTGTCCATGTACCAGACATTAAACCCATTGTTTGTGGGCATGCCAATTAAGGGTTAAAACTTGGCAACGTGGGTGTACTGTCTGTAACAAATATTTGGAGAGTACAAATTTGGAAGCCAAGACGTCTTTTCCGCAGTAGCCTGTGAAATTTGATCTTCTCAGACTCTAGTATTATACCTGAATTTCCACTCAATCCAAAATTCACAACTGGCTGTAGATCTGATGTTAAAGTATCTCGAGCACGACCACTAGTTGTTGGTGAAAGCCCAGACATCATTTGATACTCAAAAGGCATTGAGAAGGACAAAGGCCAGGTGGTACCAGATTTCCAAAATCACTGCAGCTGCCCCTAACACTAAGCAATTAAATTACATTTGTGTCTCATTCAAAGAGTTGAGAAATTCAACTTTGCACAAATACAGCTATGCTCTGCTTCATATTTAATGAAAGTCTGAAGTGTGTATTTATGGTTTTTAAAACTACTTTTATAATGAATTGCCAACACTGCAGCATGATTACCTGTCCTTCTCCTCCTATTCTACTTCATCTACCCAGCACATCTACACCAGTGTAGTCTCTCCTTACCATTCATACAGCATAGACTTTTAAAATTAAATGTTAGGTTTCAAATAATGTATTAAAATGAATCTCCATTCAGGTGGGTGGGGGGCTAGGTATGATATTCAGAATAAAACAGGATGTTCTCAATGTTATGGGCCAACATTGCTTCAATCTGCATGAGCAAAAAATTGCGTTGTCTGTGCAACTTCAAGCTCAAATTAGCATCATAAACGTTTACATTGCAGGACGTGGTAATTTTGCCATTTGTGCCTTAGAATAGGTGCTTGAAAGAGCTGTTCAATTTCGTCCCACATTTTACTGTTTTCCCTGTAACCATTCCAAATTAGTTAGGGTATACCCTACCATGGGGTTGCAGATTGTGTTGGAGCATGATTCTGTTTCTGCTGATGGCTTACAGTGCATCACAGCTGCCCAGTCTTGAGTAGTTAGACCTGTTAAATGTGTATGAGGGCAGTTAAGAGTCAACCATGTTGCTGTTGGTCTGTAAGTGCATGTGAGGTCAGACCAGGTAAGGAATGTAGCTTCCTTTCACAAAGGGCTTTCGTGAACCACTGTACAATATTGTCAATAGCTGACAATCGTCAATAGTTTCATGATAATTATTCGACTCTAGTTGCATTTTTAAAAAAACATTTTATCATCTACCAGTGGGGTCCCCAGAACATTACCGAAGTCTCTGGATTACAGTCAATACCCTTTATCGCACCTCCCTGAATTTGTTTTTTAAAGGCTCCATATTGCACCTCTTAAAGAGGAGGACATGTATCCCGTCCAACTGAATCCAACATGTTCCAACTTTTTCTATCCTCGCCCATTCGCTTCCTTCTCATGATGCCAATGGGTACATCTTGGTCTTCACTTGCCACCAAAAGACTTTAAGCTTTTGGCTACCACCAATATCTGTTGCACCCCTCTTTCCCTTGGTCCACATTCTGCAGATACTGTTCCTTCAGGGGCGCTCAGGTCCACTCCTCCTCCTTACCCAACATCTCCCCACATCTTATGGCAGCTTCCTATGGAATTACAGTAGATGCAACACTTCTCTGTTTACTACTTCCCTCCTCAATATGCAAGGTCCTATGCCCCTAGTCCTGCTGTATGCATTACTCTCTGCGCAGTTAGCTCTTTCTCAACTATTCACCTTTCTTGTTTAACACCCTTTCCAGCATTTGTCTCTCTTTATCAACTATCCCTATTGCTGATCTGCTCTCATTGACCTCGCTCACTTCTAGGACCAGAGGGCGCAGTCTCAGAACTGAGGGGGTCAGTTTAAGACTGAGATAAAGAATTTCTTCTCTGACAGGAGAGTCTTTGGAAATTCTTGCGGCAGAGCGCTGTGAGGCAAGAGTCCTTGCGTATATTTATTTATTTATAGGGGAGGCAATGGCCCAGTGGTGTTGTCAATGGATTGTTAATCCAGAGACCCTGGTAATGTTCTCAGGAACCAGGTTGAATCCTGCCATGGCGGATTATAAGACTTGAATTTAATAAAGATCTGGAATTAAGACTGTAATGATCATGAATCCATTGTTAATTGTAGTTTTGTTTTTAAAACCAATCTAATTCACTGATGTCCTTTTAGAGAAAGAAATCTGCTGTCCTTACCCTGGTCTGGCCTTCATGTGACTCCGAACCATTGCAATGTGGTTGAATTGTAACTACCCGCTATTCAACTAGGAATGGGCAATAAATGCTGGTTCAGCCAGCGATGGCCTCGTCCCATGAATGATTTTTAAAAAAAAATATTTAAGGTTGAGATTCTTGATCAGTCAAGGATTCAAGAATTTTGGGCAAATGCAAGGAAGTGGATGTGATGGATGTCAGCTCAGTCATGAACCTGTTGAGGAATAATGTTCTTGTTTCTGGTCTTGTGGTGGACTGGTGATGGCAGGTTAAACCGCCAATTGTTAACTTATTCCAATTAGTTTGCGGTGGTTGATTTGATTATATCTGAAATGTTGATAAATGTAATTCCAAATTTACAAATGAACTCTGTCACTAGAGGAAGCAGTCTTCTCCTATCATATTTGCAACTAACTGTGTGAAATACGGTGCAGTTTGATTTAATTACATACTGTGCAAATGGTTCAGCTGAGAATATGTGCTTATTGCATTGATTTATGATGTAACCCAACTTTTAGTATGTATGAGAATAGTTTCAAAGGTAGATATGGAAAGAGGAATTAATTTGGAAAGGCTGGGGAAAATATTCTTTCCTGCAATGTTGCGCATCTGGAAACCAGTGATTCAATGTGGCTGGTTGGTGTAAAGCCACCAAAATGTAAAATGACCTAATAGCTCCATTTGAACACTCTCTCTCTCTCTCTCTCTCTCTCTCTCTCTCTCTCTTTCTCTCTCTCTCTCTCTCTCTCTCTCTCTCTCTCTCTCTCTCTCTTTTTCTCTCTCTCTCTCTCTCTCTCTTTTTCTCTCTCTCTCTCTCTCTCTCTCTCTCTCTCTCTCTCTCTCTCTCTCTTTTTCTCTCTCTCTCTCTCTCTCTCTCTCTCTCTCTCTCTCTCCCTTCCTTCCCCTCCCATTTTTTTTAGTCCTTCTTTTCTTGATTCTTTTCTTCTCTTCACCTCTCCAATTTTGTTCTAGTTAAGTGTCAATCTGAAGTTCTAAAACCCAGATTGTCGAATAGAACATTTTGCTTTTACACTGTTGCCAATTCATTTCAGGAATGGAAATAGTTTTCTTCCTCACGTCATTGAGGATTTCCCTTCATTCCAGGATAGTGGCTATAAATAGATATTGTATGAATTGCCAAAAACTTTGCTAAACATTCTGGGTTCTTGACAGATAGTAAACTTAACTCTGCTCCCATTCCACAGTTATTGTCGTCTTTTTAAACTGTCTACCTCCTGTAATGCTTGAACCCTGTTGCCTTGCACAATAGTTGACTTGTATTATGTTAGTCCCTCTGTTCAAGCAATATGATCCTTTTTATGCTCGTTCCTTTTTTTCGATATCTATGCTTTTTAAAAGGACTGATCTTTAGCACAGTTTAGGTCACTATATCCTGATTCATGACTTGGGGCCACTGATTGAAATGTGTGTTAATTAGGGAGGAAAAATGTTTTAAACTGTGGCTATGGTTCTTCCTTTTACACAGCACTGGCTCATGAAGGCCAAAGTTTGGGCTTCACTAGACAGGCCACTTTTTGAAAATATTTGCATTATTGTTGTTGAATACACTATGCCGTTTTGGGAATGTTGCTTGTTTCAAACTGTTTTAAGAGGAAAAAAAAGTTGATTTTATTTGTTTTGTCCAGCAGCTTTTGTGACCTTAGGGCCACTTGGCCAATGAACTACTTTTTCGGTGTAATCCCTGTTGTAATAATAGAAATGTGACAGTTACTGCACAGATACTAACATTGCACAAATACCAAGGTCCCAAAAATAGGAACATCTCATTACATAAGGAATAGAAGCAGGAGGAGACCATTTGACCCCTCTAGTCTGACTACCATTCAGTAAGGTAAAACAATGACTGCAGATGCTGGAAACCAGATTCTGGATTAGTGGTGCTGGAAGAGCACAGCAGTTCAGGCAGCATCCAAGGAGCTTCGAAATTCAATAAGGTCATGGCTGATCTGTCCCAGGCCTCCACTCTTGATGGCTACCCTGTCAAGGCTCCACTCAACCTGTATGTTTCAATAAGGTCATCCCTCATTCTTCTAAACTTACCTGGCAGTTCTTGATAACTTCTCCATTCTAGGAATCTGCCGACAGTCTTTTTTTTCAAATTGTGTCCACTGTCGGTACATTCTCCTTTTAACTACAAAGTCCAAAATGGTTTTCTAGATGTGGCCTCACTAAACCTTTTTGTATGGTTGTAACAAGACTTCCTAAGACCGGAGATATAGGAGTAGAATTAGACCATTTGGCTCATCAATCGTGATTGAACTTTTGAAAGTATAAAAATATTTACTTATTAAAACTAGCCTGGTAGTGTTTTTAGAGCAGGAAGCCTGTGCTCTTTTCTGGGTCTGTAGAACGTTGAGGTGCAAAGATGGCCTTTAGTAGAATGTGCTCTTCCTGTTGGCTGTGGGAGATTAGTGAGAGTTTCCATGTTGCTGATGGATTCTGTCTGCTGATGGATTAGTTGTGAATCTTATTGGATCACATGGATCGGTTGGAGTGGCAGTAAGAGGCAATGAGGAATTTTATATCTCCCTCCCTGCAACTGCCATCCATCACACCCTGTAGCTCCTGTATCTTCGGTTTAATCAGGTAGATGGGTAACTTCCACAAAAGAAAGGAGAGGGAAACAGGTAGTGCAGGAGTCTCCTGTGGCTATCTTCATCTCAACCAAACAGGCTGTTTTGGAAAATGGAGGGGTGATGGACTCTCTGCGCAATGTAGCACTGACAGGCATATTTCGGGTACCAACACTGTCTTTTAGTGTAATGAGGGGTATGTCAGGTTCTGAGCAATCTACTTGTGATAGGGGACTCTGGTCAAAGGTACAGGCAGACATTTCTGTGGCCAACGGCAAGACATCAGAATGGTGTATAGCCTTTTTGGAGCCACGATCAAGGATATCTTGGAGAGGATGCAGAACATTTCAAAGGGGAGAGGGACCAGCAGGAGGTTGTACACATTTGGAACTAACAGCATAGGACAAAAGGATGAAATTTTGTGGTGAGGATATAGGAAGTTGGGCAGGAATTTATAAAGGAGGTAGTAATATCTGGATTACTTCCCATGCTATGAGCTAGTGAAGGCAGGAATAGGAAGTTAGAGCAGATGACTGTATGGCTGAGGAGCTGGTGCATTGGATCACTGGAATTTCTTCTGGGGTAGAGGTTATCTGTACAAGAAGAATGGATTGTACCTGAATTAGAAGGGGACTAATACACTAGCTCGGGAGATTTGCTAGAGCTGCTCTGGAGAATTTTAAACTAGGAAGGTGGGGGTTGTTGGTGGGACCGAAGGAGGTAGTGTGGTAATAGATCAGCCTGAGATTGGTACAGTTGGGAAAGGGACTTGGAGCAGGGCAGACAGGAACAAAGAATGAGGTGGAACTGCTGAACTGCTAAACTGCATTTATTCAATGCAAGAGGCCTAACGGGTAAGGCCAATGAACTCAAGGCATCATTTAGGAACATGGGATTGGGATTCCATACAAATTGGAGATGTGGCTCAGGGATGGACAGGACTGGCATCCAAGATATCTAGTGGATAGAAAGGGTGGCAAGAGAGGATGGAAAGTGGGGTTTCTGATCAGGAATAACATTATAGCTATATTTAAGGAGGATATTCCTGTGAATACATTCAGGGACATTATTTGGGTGGAACTGAGAAATAAGAAAGGGATGCTCACCTGATTGTACAATCCCAATCTACTTTCCCCAATAGTCAGCGGGAAATTGTGAAACATATTTCTTAGAGTCATAGAGATGTACAGCATGGAAACAGACCCTTTGGTCCAACCTGTCCATGCTGACCAAATATCCCAACCCAGTCGAGTCCCACCTGCCAGCACCCTGCCCATAACCCTCCAAACTCTTCCTATTCATATACCCATCCAATGCCTCTTAAATGTTGCAATTGGACCAGCCTCCACCACATCCTCTGGCAGCTCATTCCATACATGTACTACCCTCTGCATGGAAAAAGTTGCCCCATAGATCTCTTATTATATCTTCCCCTCTCACCCTAAACCTATGCCCTCTAGTTCTGGACTCCCCCAACCCAGGGAAAAGACTTTGTCTATTCATCCTATCCATGCCCCTCATGATTTTGTAAACCTCCTATAAGGTCACCTCTCAGCCTCCGATGCTCCTGGGAAAACAGCCCCAGCCTGTTCAGCCTCTCCCTGTAGCTCAGATCCTCCAACCCTGGCAACATCCATATAAATCTTTTTTCTGAACCCTTTCAAGTTTCACAACATCTTTCTGCTAGGAAGGAGACCAGAATTGCATGCAATCTTCCAACAGTGGCCTAACCAATGTCCTGTACAGCTGCAACCTGACCTCCCAACTCCTGTACTCAATACCCTAAAAATAATAGGGGTGGTTATGGTGGGGATTTTAACTTTCCAGACATCGACTCGGACTGCCATGTTGTTAAGGGTTTACATGGAGAGGAATTGAAGTGTATACAAGACAAGTTTCTGATTCAGTATGTGGATTTACCTACCAGAGAAGGAGCAAAGCTTCACCTACTCTTGGCAAATAAGGCAGGGCAGGTGACTGGGGTGTCGGTGGGGGAGCACTTTGGAGCCGTGACCATAATTCTATTAGTTTTTAAATAGTGATGGAAAAGGAAAGACCAGATCTAAAAGTTAAAATTATAAATTGGAGGAAGGCTAATTTTGACTGTATTGGGCAAGAACTTTCAAAAGTTGATTGGGGCAGGTGTTCGTGGGTAAAGGGACAGCTGGAAAATGGGAAGCCTTTGAAAATGAGATAACAAGTGTCCAGAGAAAATATGTTCCTGTTGAGATGAAGAGCAAGGCTGGTGGGTGTAGGAAATGCTGGATGACTAGAGAAATTGAGGCTCTGGTTTTTAAAAAAAAGCCATGTCAGGTACAGAGAGTAGTAATCTGTGAATCCTAGGAGTATAAAGGCAGAGGAGTATTTGAGAGAAATCAAGAAGGTATAAAGGGGACCTGAGAGCTTTGGCAAATGGGGTTAAGGAGAATCCAAAGAAATTCTCCAATACATTTAAGGACAAAAGAGTAACTGAGGAGAGGATAGGGCCCCTTTAAAAATCAGCAAGGCCAATTATCTGTGGAACTGCAAGAGATTGGGGAGATACTAAACAAATACTTTGCAACAATGAGAAGGATATAGAAGATAGACAATGTGGGATTTAAATAGTAACAGCTTGAAAAATGTCTGTACTACAAAGAGGGAGGTGCTGGATGTCTTAAAAGGTGAATGAATGCCCATGACCTGAGCAGATGTTTCCTGGAATGCTGGGATGCTAGGGAAGTGATTTCTGGGCCCTTTGCTGACATACTTTAGAGTCTTGGATGGACAGCATCGAAATAGATCCTTCAGTCCAATTTGTCCATGCTGACCACATCTCCTAAATAAATCTAGTTCCATTTGCCAGCAATAGGCCCATATCCCTCTAAACCCTTCCTATTCCTCTACACATCCAGATGCCTTTTGAAATGCTGTAATTGTACTAGCTTCCACCACTTCCTCTGGCAGCTCATTCCATACACGCACACCACCCTTTGCATGAAAACCTTAAATCTCTACCCTGTAGTTTTGTACTCCACCATCCAAGGGAAAAGGCCTTGTTGATTTACCCTATCCATGCCCCTCATGGTTTTATAAGCCTTTATAAAGTCATTCCTCATACTGACACTAGGCAAAATGGCCCCAGTCTATTCAGCATCTCACTATAGTTCAAACCCTCCAATCCTCGCTACCTCCTTGTAAATCTTTTCTGAACTTTTTCTAGTTTCCCGATAGCCTTCATATACCAGGGAGGCCAGAATTGAACATGCTATTCCAAACGTTGCCTAACCACAACATGACCTCCTATTCTCAATGCACTGAACAACAATGGTAAGCATATTAAATGCTGCCTTCACTACCTTATCTACCTGCAACTGTACTTTCAAGGAGCTATGAACCTGCACTCCAAGGTCTCTTTGTTCAGCAACATCCCCCAGAACCTTACCATTAAGTGTATAAGTGCCGTCCTGATTTACCTTTCCAAAATGCAGCACCTCACGTATCTAAATTTAAACTTGGCCCATCTGATCAAGATCCCTTTGTACTCTGGGGCAACCTTCTTCTCTATCCACAACACCTCCGCCTCCAAATTTAGTGTCATTTACAAATTTACTAACTATACGTCCTATGTTCGCAGCCAAATCATTATATAAATGACACAAAGCAGTGAATTCAGCACCGATCATTGTGGCATACCACTGGTCATAGGCCTCCAGTCTGAAAAGCAATCCTCCACCACTATCCTCTGTCTTCTACCTTATGAGCCAATTCTATATCCAAAAAGCTATTTCTCCCTGTATTCCATGTGATCAAACTTTACTAACCAATCTGCCCTGAGGAACCTTGTTGCACACCTTACTGAAGTCCAATATAGATCATATCCACTGTTCTGCCCTCCTCAATCCTTCATAATCCTGACTGTTTTCTGTGCATTAACCAATCCTCCATCCAATCTAATAAATTTACCCCAGTACTGTGCATTCCTATCTTGCGCAATAGATGTGGTGTGACATCTTATTGATTTGTCTTCTGAAAATCTGAAAACAATATCAGCCAGCTCCCCTCTATGAACTCTGCTGGTCATGTCTTCAGAAATCTACCAAATTTATCAAAGTGTGACTTCCCTTTAACAAAATCATGTTGACTGTTTGATTGCATTAATATTTTCCAAATATCCTGCTATCTCTTCCTTTATTTGGAGATGCCGGTGTTGGACTGGGGTGTACAAAGTTATAAATTCTGTGTCTTACAATTGTGCACTCTACAACCACCTGGTGAAGGAGCGGTGCTTCCAATTAAACCTGTTGGCCTATAATCTGGTTTATGTGTGATTTGTGACTTTGGACTGAAACATTTCCGCCTGCTTGAACACTCCCTAAACTTAATGAGTTCTGGAATATTTTGTCCAGTGCTTCTAATGCAGCCACTTCCTTTTAAAACCCTCGGGTTCTGGTGACCTGTCTTCCTTTATTCCCATTCGTTTGTCAAATACTTTGCTTCTCATGTTAGAGACTGTTAAAAGATCTTATTCTTGTTAGCACCTTGCTTATCTGTTTTGTAGTGACCTCCACCATGCAACTGATGGAAAATATTGGATTAGTTATCTGCCATTTTACTGTATCTATTTCCATGTTGTATCTCCCAAGTGCCCCACATTCACTTTCTCAGTTTTCCTTCAGTAAACCCAATCGAAGTTCTTGCTAATTTACTCTTTTTATAATCCATTTTCTCCCTCTAGTGGCTGCTAGCATAAAAATTCTCATTCTTTGCCATTTTGATTACCTTGCTTTTGGATTGGAGATGGTCCTTTTTTTAACCAACCACAGGTGGGTTCATCTCTCAGCAGGTTCTCCTTTTAGACCAGAATAACTTTTTTTTGCTGAGATTGAAGTATGTGCCAAAATGTTTGGCACTGCTCATGTGCTGATCTATCCTTTTTTTGTCTATATTTTCCCAAACATACTTTCAGACAATTCTTTTTCATACTTTGTAATTGCCCTTTATTTAAGTTGAGAGCTCTCTGGCTTGAGAGACCCAAGTTTCTCTCCCTCAAATTGACTTGAAGATTCTACAATGTTGTCATCCCTACCCTCTAGAGAATCCTTAACTCAGAGCTCCTAATCCTACCTTATTACTGGATGTAAAAATAGCCTGTTCCTTTGTTAATTTTGAAGCAGTGGTAGTGACAAATGGAAGGAACATCACTTTTTTAGCAACAGGTGCTAATGTAGCAGCTGAGTCTCCACTGTGTTGGCATTTGTCCAATCTTTGCTCTGTGCCAGCCACCTAGAATATTTGTTAGGTTTTTGTTTGCAAATTCTGACTTACAATTTGTGGTTAGGTAGCTATAAAGATATTAAAACTTTCAAGAGCCCTGATGTTGACTTGAAAAACTGAAATGAGGTAAATTGCAAAACCAAAAGAATCTCTTCAATTGCAAGACCTTTTGTTTTCAAAACAGTTCATATGGCAGGTGTTTATTTTAATCTTTATTAAAATTGATGGTGTGAAATTACACTACATGTCTGATGGTTCATTTATCTGCCAGCACTTCAAACATTTAAACTTGCACATGAAATGGCAAAACTGTTGCCTTTGAAGCAGTTTTATCATAGATGTCTTTAAACCAACTCCAGGCTTTTTGCAGCTAGTATTAATCGCATCAAAAAATGTGTTGCCTCTGTCCTAACTTGCACCAAACTTACTTTTGTTGGGTTGGGGGAGATGAGAGACTGGAAGGACTAAAGCCAGAAAGGGATTTGAAAACTAGGATGGAAATTTTCAATTCATCTTCTCCTTAACAACCAGGACCTATTGTAGATCAATAATGCAGGAGTGATGAGTAAATGGGACTTGGTGCTAGCGTTCAATAACTTTAAAAGTCTGAACTTCAAACTTGTGAATAACCAGTGGTGGAGGAACTTGTTTTGGGAAGTTGATGAGAGATTTTAATGTAACTGATTTGAGTCTAACCGTTTTTTGTGTATAGAAGCTGAAGAGAGTGGTCTTCAGCAGTGTGGGCCATGACTACACAGTTCTCTGAATCAGGAAACCTGATGAAGGGCTTTTGCCCGAAATGTCGATTTTTATTTTTGTTTTCCCTGTTCCTCGGGTGCTGCCTGACTTGCTGTGCTTTTCCAGCACCACTCTGATCTAAACGCTGGTTTTCAGCATCTGCAGTCCTCACTTTAGCCTACACCGTTCTCAGCATGTGAATGGATAGTCCATAAATAGATAGGCTGGATGAGGGTTCAAAAAACAAATTTGGCCTCAAAGAATATCAAACACCTGGTTAAAATTCAATTATTGGAGTAACCAGTGAGAAAGTTACCATCTCATGTGGGAGTGACAGGAACAACTGCTCCAGTAACGTGCGTCCTCTCTTGGGTTTGCTGTAACTCCGTAGTGAGTCAAACTGTGTGGGCAGTGAATTGGCATGAGTGACTGAGACTAATGCACCAAAATATTGTATCTTTCAACCTGTAAGTAAACTGATTTATGATTGAAATACACGCTTGCTGTCATGCATTCACACCCTCTTGCTCTTTTGGGCAGGTTCATGAAATATGTTGAGGTAAAAAGATATATTTAAGAAATAGATAAATAAGGTTTGTCACAAAGGTAAGAAATGTTGGACATTAAGTGCTGTAGATGAAAATACAGTAAATATCTTGTAATTCTCACTTAATGAGGTGCTCCACAAGTGACTAAAGGAAAGTGAGATGCAAGGTGTAGAAGTGTGAATAGGATCTTGATGACACATTGCATATATGATATATCTCCAGTGCATATATGATATATATATATCTCCAGTGGATATGTTGGATTATTGATGGGTCTAATTCTTGCTTGTGAGCAAGCATTTGGTTTCATAATCAATGTATGCATGCATAGTTTAACTGTTCTATCAAACTGTTCTGTCTGTGTACTTAAAACCATAGAATTGTAGAATACCTATAGTTAGAAACAGGCCATTCACCCTGTTGAGTCCATACCATGTCCATCACTGCATGCCCTAACAAGATAAAAATGGGTTATTATTGTTGTATGTGGTATCAGGTTCACCCATAGATGGTGCTATTGGTTTCAAATTTTTAACAATAAAACTTGGAGATACCACACCACATCAGATTTTGGTTGCAGACTCCTTTTCAACATGACCAGGGAGGGGTGGGTGGGTGAAGACCACTCAGAAGAAATTAACCCAGTCAAGTCTGAAAGGAAATCTCTTTCTGCTTGAAGCTACTCCTGATGCATGATTTGCTGTCATGATGTGCCACACCCCCCTGTCTTGGCAGCATTCTCTACCTATCCATACATGTACCTCATTTGCCGAAAGGCTAATATTCTTCATCTGTGTCTAGATTGTCTCCTCTTTCTGCTGCCCTTCACTTTGCTGTCTTGATTTATTTTTGGACATTCACAGCACTGATCAGATGGGCCTAGATGCTGACATTTTACATCCTAATATTTGTTTTTGAATACTTTCTATCTTACAAATTTCAAGAGCCCTCTTTTTTTTGGTTTATGGAGTTTCTAGATGTTCAAGCATCCATATTTCAAAGATCTCTTCAGATCTATACCTATTGCCCAGGTTCCTGAGGTGTTCAGGAAATTGTAAATAATTTAGCATCTTATGAGTGTTGTCTTGTAATAGGTTTGGGTTTTCTTAAAATTACTACTGGCTATCTCTGTCATCCTCCTCACTTCTGCATCACATCTGTCATCTTGTTATCTTTTATCCTAAATACTTTAGTCTAGTGTGACATCATTCAGTTCAATCTCCATTTAAGTTTCTTGTAATATACTCCTTCTAACTGCTATGGTTGTCCTCTTTGGTATTTATATTTAATCCATATTCTAAACTTCCATTTTTTTTCTTGATCGATATTTGGTAGGGCCCCTTTATGTTCTGATAGGGCTGTCTGAGAAACATTCGACCAGACAGGGTAAAAGCAGGAAGGATGTTTCCAATGATTGGGGTATCCAGAACCAGGGGTCTCTAAGAATATGGGTTAGACCTTATCGGACTGAGATGAGGAGAGATTTCTTCACTCAGAAAATTATGAACCTGTTGAAATCTCTGCCGCTGAAAGCAGTTGAGGCCAAAATGTGTTCTCCAGGAAGTGTCCGATCTAGTTCATAGGGCTAAAGCAATCTGAGTACAGAGGAACCTCGATTATTCGGCATTCGATTAACCAAGTTTTGGATTATCTGAACGAGGTCCCGATGCTTGGCTAACTGTTATCTGGCATTCGATTAACTGAACAAAATGCTCCCTGCCCGTGTCCTTTAGATAATAGAGGTTCCTGTCTATGTGGGAAGAAAGATAGTCATACAGCATAGAAATAGACCCTTCAGCCTAACTTATCCATGATGACCAGTTTTCCCAAATTGAACTAGTCCCATTTGCCTGTGTTTGGCCCATATCCATCTAAGCCTTTCCAATTCATGGACCTGCCTAAATGTCTTAAACTTTGTAATCGTACTCTCCTATACCACTTCCTCTCGTAATTTGTTCCATACACGCACCAACAGTTGCCCTCTGGTCTGTGTGTTTTTTCATCTTTCCCATCTCACCTTAAACCTATACCCTCTCTAGTTTTGAACTCCCCTGCCTTGTGGAAAAGACCTTGGCTATTCACCCTATCAATGCCCCTCAATATTTTATAAACCTCTATAGAATTAATCCTCCCCCTCCTACAGCGCAGGGGAAAACAGTCCTGGCCAATCCAACCTTTCCTTATAACTCCAACCCTCCAGTTCAATAGCATCCTTTTTTCTATAGCAGGTGAAACAATATACTCAACTGGATGATGAGCCATGATATTGAATGGCAGAGCAAGCTTCAAGGCCTGAATGGCCTACTCATGTTCCTATGTTCTATGTTTCTGTTCTGCGTGTAGAGTGGATGTTGAAGGTAGTAGAGGGGCTGCTTCATCCTGGATGATCTCAAGACTCTTGTGTTGTTAATGGAGCTCTTGACTGGGCGAGTGTTTCACAATCCTGACTTGTTCCTTTTGATGGTAGACATCTTTTCAGGACCCTGAAGGAGAGTTACTCACTGCAGGATTTCTAGTCTCTGACGTAACTCTTTGAGTCTGCTGCACCATTCATTAAGATCATGGCTGATATAATCTTTCATGCCCTTTACTAATCAAGAATCTGCTACCTGCTGTTGTAATCACAATATTTATATGGTAGTTCAGTTTCTGGTTCATGCTAGCCCACAAAGTTAATTAAATGAGGGGTTCAGCAATGGTGGTGTCATTGAATGTTAAAGGACACTGGTTTGATGCTCTCGTGTTAATGTGGTCATTGCCTCACACTTGTGAAACGTAAATTTGGCTTGCCAGTTATCAGCCGCAGCTTACGTGTTGTACGAATCTCTTTTTTTTAAATTTGTGCATGGACTCCTTTTAGTATCTGAGGAGTCAAAGGTGCTGGATGTTTTACACTTTTCTGTGAATGTCCCCACTGCTAATGGAGAGCAGGTCATTAGAGTCGTTGAAGGCAATATGACCCAGGATAGTATCCTGAGGAACTTCTCTAATGATGCCCTTTGGCTGAGATGACAGACCTCCAAAAACTACAACCATCTTCCTTTTCTACTTGGATATGCCTCCAACCATTGGAGAGCCCACCTCCTTCCTTTTGACTCCGTGTTGCTAGGACATCTTGATGCCATACTTGGGGGAAAAAATGCAGCTTTGATGTCAAGGGTAGTCATCCTTGCCTGCCTTCTTGACTACAAATCTTTTTGTTCGCATTTGGACTGGAGCTGGACCGAGGTGGCTGTCAGTAAGGACTCTATTGCTGAGTACCAGTTTGTAGCATTGTCAGTAATACCTTGCATTAATTTTGAGTGTCCTCTAATGTGGTGATAACTAACTGGGTTGAATTTGTTTTTTTTTCATAGACAGGCATACTGGACAATTTTCCACATTTGCTGTGTTGTAACAGTACTGGAACTACTTGGCTAGGGTTATGTCTAACTCTGTAGCAGAAGTCTTCAGTTCTGTTGCTAGAATATTGTTAGAACCCATGTGCACCTATTGGTGTTTTCAGATGTTTCTTGATTTCAATGCATGTCATTCTGCTATAACATGACAAGTTGTGTTCCCTGTAACCCCATGCTCTAGAAAATGGCGCTATGTAAAACCACTATAGAAAATCGCTACACTACTTCAGTAGAAGGTTCACGTTATTCCAGACATTGTCTGTCTGTAATTCCTCAATTGTGTTTTAGCCAATTTGCATTGATGAAACGCATGTTATACAGTGACCTGTGCAGTGAATTGAATTGGCTGGTAGCTGTGTCTGTAATGCTCCAGACCATGGATGCTGAGATGAGTCACCCAGTTGGCTTGCCTGAGGATGTTTGTAAATGCTCAGTTTGCTTGGACATGCAGAGCTCCTCTGTTATTGAGGATGGAATAATTTATGGATCTGCAGTGACTTATTTAATTGTCTGTCACCATTGATGTACGTGAAGCAGTGCTACAGATCTTTTTGGTCTGATGCTGGTTATACGCTCAACTACTCTCAACTAGCCTGTAAAAAGCCCCTTGCATTGTTGTATTGCTTAGCATGCAAGTAATCCTATTCCGTTGCTTCCCCAGACTGACATCACCTTAAGTTTGCTGGGTGTTGGTCCCAGCAATGCCCTTTGGCACTCAACATTAAGCGAGAGTTGATTTCCTGGCTTGTTGGTAATGACCCTATGGACAATATGGTGGGCCATGAAATTAGGATTGTAGTTGAATGTTTTCAGCTGCTTATTACTCACAATATTTTATAGGTGCCCAGTTTTGAGTTTAGATCTGTTTTGAAATCTATCTCCTTCAGCACATTGGAAATGCGACATGATGTGCTGATTTACCGCATAATGATCCTCCCTCAGCAAAGTAATCAGTACTCCTCCATACTGAGTAACACATGGAGGAAGCACGGAGGGTGACAAAGGTGCAAAATGTACTCTGGGTGGGGGATTTCAATGGCCACCACTAAGACTAGCTCACCAACAGCACAACTAATCAAGCTGGTCAGGTCCGAAAGAACATTATTGGCCTGGACTGATTCTGCAACAAGTGGCAAGTGAACCTTTTGGCGGAAACACATATTTGACCACCACACAGTCCTTGGGGAGGCAAAGTCCTGGCTGCATATTTGAGAATCTCCATTGTGCCATACAACACGATCACTGTTAAATGGGGCAAGTTTCAAACAGATCTAGCAACTCAAGGTTGGGCATCCATGAGGTGCTCTAGGCTATCAGCAATATACAGTACTCCAAATAAGGACAACTGAAGTCTTATACAGCTATAACATGACTTGCCAGCTTTTATATTGGAAGCCCTGACTGATGAAGGCAAACATGCTGTACACCACCTTTTGGCATCTTATCCACTTGTGTTGCCACTTTCAGGGAGCTATGGAATGCACTCCAAGTTCCTTCTGTGTATAAATGCTTCTAAGGGTCCTGCAATGAGTTGTGCATTTTCCTCTTGCATTTGATCTCCCAAAAATGCTTCACCTCATACTTGAGGTCAAACTTTGCCTGCTATTTCTCCACCCAATTTTCCAATTGATCAATATCCTGTAAAGAGGACTTCTCATTGTTGATAGGACTGTTTCTGCCATTATCATTGCCACGCGGTCTTGTTTCATTTCGTTGTGAAGTCTTCATAGCAATTTGATACAATGGTGGCTTGAGTCATTAGTGAGTCATTATTAAGTCCCATGATTTAAAAAAAAATCAGGACGAAGTGGGCAAGTGGAAGATGAAATTTATTATAGAGAATTGTGAACTGACCTCAGTTTGGTAAGAAGAATGACAAGGTGCAATATAAAATAAAGGGTGAAATTTTATATCTGTGTAGAGCAGAAAGACTGGGGTATTTGTGCACAAAAATAATTTATGACTGCTCAGGTTTAGCAAGTGGTTAATAAATAACACACAATCCTTAGCTCTATAAACTAGTATAGAGCAAAATCTGTATAAAACGTTTATTTAGACTCTGTGATCTGTACCGCACATATGAAGACGTTAGATTAGATTACTTAGTGTGGAAGCAGGCCCTTTTGGCCCAACAAGTCCACACTGAAGCGCAACCCACCCAGACCCATTCCTCCTACATTTACCCCTTCACCTAACACTACGGGCAATTTAGCATGGCCAATTCACCTAACCTGCACATTTTTGGACTGTGGGAGGAAACCGGAGCACCCGGAGGAAACCCACACAGACACTGGGAGAATGTGCAAACTCCACACAGACAGTTGCCCGAGGCGGGAATTGAACCTGGGTCTCTGGCGCTGTGAGGTGGCAGTGCTAACCACTGTGCCACCATGCCGCCCAAAAGGATGTAGATAAGAATCCTACATATGGTTTGGGTTGAGGAATAAATGTATTATGAGCAGTGTCTGGATTCCGAACAGATTCCATGTTCTGGAGTCCATCTGCAAGTTGATTTGTATGTCACTTGCAACACTATGCAGGACAATGTAAAGCAGCCCTACAGGAAACATTCAAATCTCCGGTCATTTAAAGGTTACATCTCCATAAAGGATAGCACTTGTTGATGTTGGTGAGGAGACTCCCTGTAGTGGAGAAACCTGGAAGGTGTGGTAGCATCTGTGGATAGAGAAATTGTGTTGACGTTTCAAGTTTGTTTTGACTCTTCAGAACTCAACCCATTCAATTCCAGAACTTTAGTTTCTCTGGCTGAAGCCTCCGCTTCCAGTTTTTATTTCAGATTTCCAGTATCTTCAATAGTTTGCTTTTGTGCAAGAGTGAGGGATTTCCATTACATGATTAGACTTGAGAAGCTGGTGCTGTTCTCCCTGGAGAATGGATAGTTGAGAGGAGAGGCGGTGAAAGTATTAGAAAAAGTATCGTTACATATGTAGTCAGAGTAGATGGTAGGAAACGGTTACTAGTGGTAGAAGGTTCAAGAACTGGATAATAGATTTAAGGCCATCTATAAAAGAAGCCATAGTAATATATGGAAGAGCACTTTTGTAGTGAATGGCTCAGATCGAAAATGCGTTGGCTGAGTGTGATGTCAGTGCCAACCTGTCATGGGATTGTCTCCAGAAGGTGCTTGGTTCCTTTTGAGCATCTAACTTGCCTCTCAGCCATTTCCAGCATCTGCATTTGAACCCAAATAGATCATCAGATGCTTTTACAATCAGCAGGTGATATGCAACAAAGAGAAAGTCAAAGAATGCTTCTAGAGTTCGAGGGACAAACAACACAAATGTAAGATTGTGAACCTCATCGCCAAAAGGCGTAACAGGGCAGAACATAAGAAAATGGATTAAAGGCATTTTTGGCTTTCTGTTTCTGCTTCTCGTTTTCCCTTTTCACATACACTTTGTGCCTCACATAACAGTTCTTCCATCTGTCTTTCACTCCCTCCATCTGTAATTTCTTTTGTATGTCCGGCCATGATTCAGTTATAAACTGGACCTTTAAGAGTCCCTGTGCTATCTGATTGTCTGGATCCATTCCCAAATACTTCCTAGTGGCCTCCTTGAGCCATTTAAGAAATGCAGAAGGGGTTTCATCCTTCGCTTGTCGTACTTCAAAGGCCTTAACAAAGTTTTGTGATCTAGGTGCCACCTCTTTAATTCCTAATATTACCGTTTCTCGTAGATCCTGCATTGACTCCCTATCTTCTGTCATTATTTTCCCAATGAGGGTCAACATTTGGGAATTTCTGTTCTGCTGGGGCCCCTTCTTCCCCAACTGGGTGATTCTTTTCCCATTCCTATAAAGCCGCTCTCCTAATCATGCCTCGTTCTTTCCCCTGAAAATAACGTTCCTAAAATTGCCATCAGTTCTCCCCAGGTATATAAATTAGGCCCTAGGAATTGCTCTAGTTGTTCGGCTAGTCCAACTGGATCCTCTATTAAACTTTTCATTTCCTTTTTTTAAAGACCCTAACTTCACTGCTAGTTAAGGGAGTGTTTACATATCTGATTGTAGCTTCCCCAATTGGAACCCCTCGTGAGGGACATAATTTTACATTTTCCATTATCTCTGTCCCTCCTTTACGTGTGGTGGCTCGAGTGATTCTGAGCCCCCTAGGTTCTGCATCTTTTAGTTCAGAGTCCGTTCCCCTTTCTCTGTCTGGACTTGGTTCTACTTTGGGAGCTGTAGGCTTGTTCCGGGAGTAGTATATGGGAGCGGCAAACACGTTAAGGGATCCCATTGTGGCTTCCCTCTTTTTTTTTCCCCTGATTCCTTCCGTGGGACATAAGCTTATTCCCACGCTCCCTGTCCAACAAGTTGCATATTCTGACTCTTCTTGACTGTATGTTTCTTTCCGATTGATGTATATATTTAGATCTTGGCACAGCCAATCTTCATCGGACCTATATTTGGGCCAAAAAAAACCAGGTGCCTTAATACTTTCTCTAGTCCAAACCAAACAACAATAGTTTATCATTTTTAGCCTTATCTTTCTCCCGCATCCGGGAGTTGTGTTCCCAATTACCCAACATTTTCCCCAAAGGACTGTCGGGCGGAATATATTCCCCTTTAACGTTATTTACAGATCGATCGTTACACAGGCAACTCCCCGTGCCTCCCATTGTTGCTAATTTAATTAATCTTAACGATGTTCGGTGTCATCTTCTTCCACAGCCCCTTTAGGGTCCTGACTAGACACCTTACTCGTCCGATTAATCTGACCAATTATGTGCTTTTTTTTTTGAGACTTCAACTGTTCTCCATAAATCACTTTTATGTAAGGATAAAAGCGATTAGTTAGAAACTGATAGTAAGGCAGTCGTGACCTGTAAAAAGAACAGGAGTTAACATATCATTTCATAATCTGTAAAATCCTTAACCTGAAAAGAAATCATGTTAAAATTTTCATAGTAGAAATCAGATTCAAAATAGTCCCTGATCTCAAGCTCCAGGGAACAAAGCACAAACATTCAATCACCAACAAACAAATGTGCATTCAAACCAAATCAAAAGGTTAAACTTTCTACTTGCTGTACAGTTCTCGCTCTCTCGCTCTCTCGCTCCCCTCTAGCTTTTGAATATTTGTCTGGACGTCTGGCCATAAGTTATTTATGAAGTGCACCCTCAGTAGCCCTTCAGCTACTAGCCCTTCTGACACTTGCTGTTTTCCATTCACATATGCTTAATTTTATATATTGCCAATTCCCCGTACTTTGGTACGTCCCGACCACCAAGGCAATACGTAAAGATCTCTCTTACCTTGGTCTGTGCACAGAGTTACCTGGTCATTTCGGTGTGCCCCGTCCCACGGCAATTCCTGCAGCAAATACCGCTGCCCCGGTCGCCCGGATATATCCTTTAAGACCTTTCCCTACCCAGGTCTTGTGCACAAGAGTTGCCTGACCGAACCTGCCGCGTCTGCCCGCTTTGTTTCCAGGGTGTCCCAGTCCGGATCGTGCGAACGACAAGCAAGGGAGTCGGAGATCACTGAAATCGGCGAGGTGCACCTCCCCCATTGTCCCAAGAGTGTCGAGCGGTCGGAGTATTGGACCCCGGAATGAGGCCCCCAATTGTGAGAAACAGAACTCGCTCACAAATCAATCAGCCTGAGACAAAGCCTTGGAAACTAGAACAATTTATTACAGCCTTGCAAGTACCGGACGCTTCTGCAATCAAGCAGAAATGTGCGCATAACAAAACATGTAAACTTTCTTTGTTCAGTTTGCAAGTTGTTGAATCACACCTCCCTTTTCTCATTGGTCTAATCTCATCCTATCAAAGCTGGTTACCTCACTTGTTTTTTTTCTCTCTAGTTATTTTCTTATCTGGCCATCCTGCTGTCCTTGTATGTCTGCATTCTTTGTTCCTTGGAGAAAGTGAGGACTGCAGATGCTGGAGATCAGAGCTGAAAATGTGTTGCTGGAAAAGTGCAGCAGGTCAGGCAGCATCCAAGGAGCAGGAGAGTCGACGTTTTGGGCAAGAAGAAGGGCTCATGCACAAAACGTCGATTCTTTGTTCCTTGTTTGTTACAGCTTGTTCTTTTATTCAGTTTCTGTTATCATACTATAAGCTTTATTGTGAAATGCCCCTGCTACTACTTTTGTGGTCAGCTCAAACCTTCAGTTATTTCCTAGCTTAAAGCTATTTTCTTTAAAAGACCCTCTATATTCATAAAATTCTTAGCCTTAAGTATGCTACATGCTACAAGAATTCCGTCTCAGTTTGTATAATGTCCCACCTGTCTCACCCCCCCACCTGCAGAAATTGCATTTCTAACCTCCCACAAAGTTTACATCAGCCATGTTACAATTGCAACTGATTATCTTTACTTTGACGATATTAGCATCCTCTGGGCAGTACTTGCTAAACAATTGTGGAATCACATCCAACAATTGGTGTTTTATTGACTATTTTGTAAGCATACAGTTTGTAATTTGCCTCTTATGAGCATCCAAAGGAACATCAAGTTTTATTCAATTAGCCAGTCGATGGGCTACATATCAGATTTCAATCCTGCACTGAAGCTCAAATTACGTTCCTCGGTTTTGGGATGCGCAGAAAATAATTCCAGGCTGATAGCATCCTATTGGTGGAAAAACTCAATAGATTGCCACAGGACAGTGACTTATTTACACTGGTGAGAAGTGACATTCATTCATATACAGGGATCCATTTTGTGCAAACAAGTGTGCCATCCTGTGCCTCCTCTTTAATTATCTTGAAGTGTAAGGAGCCTATTACATGTACAATGTACATTTATACATTGATTGATTAGCTGTAACAATGCCATGGAGAAAGCAGAGTTGATGCACCAATCAGCTCCCTGTTCTTCAGTGCTATGAACTGTAGTGAGCATTTGAAATTTGACATTCCTGTCCTGATGAATGCAGGACAAAGCTATGGCGACATCACTTTTCAGCAATATTTAAAGCATTTTCTCTTTTGCTAAGAAAATTACAAAGACTGTCTGTCTGTCACAAGTTCAGTAATCTAGTTTGTCCTTTGCAATGGATTTGCTAAATTTATGTAAGACTGCCGCATTCGTGTTTCATGAAGGATACTTCAATTTTGAATTCAGTTGAAGAAAACAGCCGAGTATATTCACCTCCCATGTCGTCTTTTTTTTGTATTCTAGGTGTTGGATAGTTTGTTAGCTCAATATGGTTCAGTCGAGAACTGCGAACAAGGTATGCAACTGGAAAAATATTTTTGTTTATAGATCGATATTTACCGGTCAACTGTTCCAATTTTACAAAAAAAGTCACGTATGTTTTTTGTTCTGTAGTAAACACCGAAACAGAGACAGCAGTAGTAAATGTGACATACTCTACCAAGGAACATGCGAGGCAGTGAGTATTTAATCAACATTTTTTTTTCGTGGTTATTTTAATTGTGGAAATATTAGTGCCAAGAGTTTTGTGACCATCTTGGTGCACCACTTAAGGACTCACTCTAACAAATACTTTTTTCCCCTCAAGATTAATGTGAGTTTTTCCTTCCCATCTCTCCATTTTTCAATATCATAGTTATAAATGTTCAGTACTTAAGTATTGCTGACCAAAGTTGCATGCATTTGAAGTTTTGTTTACATTTTATTCGCTTGGGGGAGCGGTGAAAATGGGTGTCACTGGCTCAGCTAGCATTTATTGCCCTTTTTAAATTTTGTTTTCCTTGAGAAGGTTGATGGTGAGCTGCCTTCTTGAATCATTGCAGTTTACGTGCTGTAGGCAGACACTGAAGGAATGGTGATGTATTTCCACGCCTGGATTGTGAGTGACTTGAATATTTCCACCTTGCACTCGTCAGGACAGAATCACAAGAACATCATATCTCTTCTTATTACATGAGAAAATGATGCGGATTTTTGGTTGGCAAGTTGACTCTGATTAGAGGTGTTGGCACTGAGAACGCACTGGGGAATGGTTCAGTGCTATATACTTTTCAGACTTAGAATCCCTACAGTGTGCAAACAGGCCCTTCAGCCCAACAAGTCCATACCGACCCTCCAAAGAGTAACCCACCCAGACCCATTCCCCTATCCTATCATTAACACTGACTAATGCACCTAACTTACACATCCCTATGGGCAATTTAATACAGCTATCCCAGCTAACCTGCACATCCTTGGACTGTGGGAGGAAACTGGAGCACCTGGAGAAAACCCATACAGACACAGGGAGAATGTGCAAACTCCACGCACAGTCGCCTGAGGCTGGAATTGAGCCCAGGTCCCTGGCGCTATGAAGCAAAAGTGCTAACCACTGAGACCCCATGCTGCCCCCTGAAGTTGTTTAACTTCAAACCAGGCAACTCAGCTGTAGCCACAGCAAGGCCATATGGGAGATTTTCAGCAGTACTCCAAATTTTGTTGGCATTTTGGGTTGTGCAATGCAAAAGTAAAATACTTTCAGATACTGGAAATCTGAACTAGTCAGAATATTATTATGTGAAAACTCTGGTCAGGTGACCGTTGTAGCAGGGGAACCATTTTTTTTTCAGGTTTGTGACATTTTATCAACATTGAAAGAAGTTAGAAATGCAGCAGTTCTTTAAACAGGTACTACGAAGAAAATAAGAGTCTGTGACATGGTGGAAACAATAAAAGGAATGATAAAGCAGGGCAAATTATGGCAGTAACAGACCAGTAAAGAAACAAAATCTCCTCTAGAAGACCAATAAACTACAACACCAGAGCTACTGCAAGCATATGCTGTCTCAACAAAATTTGAGCAGTGGTAAAGATCAGGTGGTGGGGTATTTAATTGGTTAGTGTGTACACACGTGCTCCCATATTCTGCTGCCGGTAGTTCTTTAACATGATGGTTGCGTTCCTATGCAACCCCGCATTATAGAAAAATCACTGCTTTAGTAACAGTGCTTAAAGTGTTGGTGATGTAATCACGTTACAGTCAGCACACGTTTTGAAACTTTGTGCTTTAGAAACAGTATCCCAAATTTGCGAATCGCCTTACAGCAAATTTGTGTTAGTGAAATGCTTGTTATAGCAGAGTGACCTGTACTTGTTTTCTGACTGCACATGTTTTACTGCAGTGGAAGTCCACTTTAACAAAGTTCAACATACCACAAAGTCACTTGTAGCATGGAAATGTTCTAAAAAGAGGCAAGGTCTTTGTTTTGCTAGTTAAGAATAGAAGAAAATGATTTCTTAATCCAACTATAATGTGGCATTACTTTTCAGACACTAACATCGAAGTGAAAATGAACTTGCGTTGTACTTTAACATCTCTTCTAGAGTTTTCCTTCCTCATTTTAAGATCTCTTTTACCCCCTTCACCTAAAAGCACTTCTGCCAGATGACTGATTCTTCTGTTCCAACTAGCATCATTGTGACAAATTCATACATACACCTGATACTACAAAAGTATTACAGCTTACAACTTGGATTTGATATTGTGTTGCTAAGGATCACCGGTTTAAAGACATTTCTTAAAAGTTGCAATGTCTGCCTCACATTTTGTGACGATGTATCCAAGGTATTCCTTCAAGTGAAGTCAGTCTGCAATTTGCTGCTTGCATGTTTCTGGGTCAGGCTTAGAAGGAAGCAGTCTTTAGTTTTTTTTTGATGTGAGCCTTGCTGATGTTTATTGCTTAACTGTCTTTGTCAAGCTGATAGTAAGTGCCACTAGACTGTTGCAGGCCATTTGGTGTAGTTACATTGATAGTAATGTTAGCAATTTTGTCTAGAATAATGAGCTTGTGTATGCCTAGTTAATCTGTCTCTTACAAGGCACACACTGGATATTAAATTTGCATAAAGGTCATTCCGCTAAAATGTGGCAGTTGCGTTCCTTTGTGACCTCACTCTATAGAAAATCACACGATGGAAAACTGCTACAGAAACTCTCAATGTGGAAGATCAGTATAGGAAATTGTTGTACCTGTTCAGAAAGTTGACGTTATCGAAACAACATACACAATTCATCAATTGCATTTGCTCTGACAAAACATGCTTTATACCAGAACAACCGGTGTTCGTGGATTATCCTTTCCAAAACTCCCCTAACTGTTTGCTGTACTAATTGAAAGTCCATCAGGAAATGAAGATGTTCCCTACGTTCTCCTTAAACTTCCAAGTGAAAAAAAAACTTTTAACAATTCTATTTATTGTGCGTCCTGTGTGTATAAAATATAAACAGACAGTTAACTAACAAAAACAAAATTCTGAGCATATCGAGACGGCGCATGCTGAGGAATGGCTTAATTAAAAAGTCAGGTTGGAGGTGTTCTTATTGACTCAGTGATGGTGTCCCTACTTCTGAGCCAAGGGCCCGAGTTTAAAGTACCACCTGCTCCAGAGTGTGTAATAATGCCTTGAACAAGTTGTCTAGAAAATATTTAAAAACCAGCTTGGAAAGAAACTTGATTGTTTTGCAGTGCAGGAATTTTTTTCCCTTAACGGTGAGCAACATTGAATTACGAGACTTCAACAAACGCGTTTGTTTTTTCTGGTTTCTAACAAATCTGCTCTAGGTAAATAGTTCATGATGGTAAGTTCTACTTACCAATTGGGTTGGGAAAAAATGGTTTGGGAACTTTATTGGATTGGAGAGAGTGGGATGGGGATAAAGACCAGGATAGTTTGTTTTACTTTTGTGATTCCGATTCAAAATCGGACAGGTTTGACTCTGCGCTTTCTGTATAAGTGAAGGGATACTGTATTCTCTCTCTCCATTGGTAGAACAGAACATAATCAATACTAAAAGAGACTGATTCAAAACATTTTGGTCTAAATTTATCAGGGCTAGGACATAAACTAAACTTTGGAACAGCACCAATAGATTTGAGAAATAGGTGGAGAGTGGTTGGAATGAAGTTGTAGCTGAATCTGTTAATCAGTTAGCTAATCTCCGATCAGGCAGGTAGGCTGATTTTGGTCAGGACACTGCCACTGGGAATTCAGCAGAAATAGACAGTCTTCATAAACATTTCTCAATTAAAAAAGGCACAATATATGCATAAACTCTCTCTTCCTACAAAGCTTTTGGTCCCATGTATAATATGTACCTACATACACAGACATGCACACCAAAGTAAGACCAAGTGATGTCTCGAGATGCTCAGGATGTAGGATAGGCATCCCAAAAAAATTGGAAAGCTCACCATTGTTAATAATAAGAGGTGGACCTGAAGGTAAAGTGTGTGTGGAAACACCAAGATGGCTGGAACAACGTTAAAAGTGGCAGACTGAAATAATTGCCAAAGCTGCAGGTCACCTTCTACAAGAATTTTGATCCAGTAGGGTATCCCCACTCTTGGTACAAAACATAGGAAAGATGTATTGGCTTCGGGGTGAGGGCGAACTGCCTAAATTTAATTGTGCATAGACTCTTATGGCTTAAGCTATGAAGAGAGGTTAAAGAAACTAGAGTTGTATTACTTGGAATTCAGAAAGTTGGGGTGAGACCATGGAATCTCTCAAGGTATGAGGGGAGCATTTTAAGTAGATTTGGAGAAGCTTATATCCTCTTTTTAAGGGAGTGTTGGAATAATGGGTATAAACCGTGGAAACATGTGGCTTTAAGTTCAGGAGTGAAATTAGTCTTTTATGCACCAAATGTATTACCATTTGCAGACTTTTAGATGTTTGTAATGTAAAGAAATATATCATTTTTGAATTTTAGGTTGGGGAAATGGGGTAAAAGTGTGTATTTAGTGTTATGTTGCAGATCAGCCATAACTTCGTTGAAGGGCTTTTGAGGTGAAATGATCAACTCCTGTGACCATGTTACAATATCAAAAATTACATTGTGATATTGGCAAGCTTTAGTTTTGATAAATGGTCACTGATCTGAATTTTTCCAAATATTAATGATCTTGTTCAGTGTTTTCTGATTTCCAGCATAAGTGTTTTGAGTTGGAGGTTGTTTTTTGGATTATATTGCAATTTTCTTAATCTTAATAAACCCTTGTTTACTAATGGAAAGCAAAGTGCATGTACATCTAGTGATGAGTATAAATAATGTTGTTTTCTTTTAATAGGGCAATTGAAAAACTTAATGGTTACATGTTGGAGAATTGTTCACTAAAAGTAACCTACATCCCTGATGAGATGGCTGGTCAACAGAGTTCACAGCAACCTACTTCACAAACACGGCGTGGTTTTGGTCAACGAGGTCTACCTCGGCAAGGGTCTCCTAATGGTACAGTTAGACCAAAACAGCAACAATCTGATGTTCCTTTGCGAATCATGGTTCCTACTCAGTTTGTAGGTGCTATCATTGGGAAAGAGGGAGCAACAATCCGGAATATCACAAAACAAACACAGTCAAAGTAGGTATAACATTTGGAAATGTTAATGCGAAGAGCATAATCGGTTGTTTTCATTATTAAGATTGTATGCTTTATTCTGAGCTGGCTTGGGTAAGCGGGCAAATTATCAAAGCAGCTGTTAAATTCAATGTTGGGGGGGGGGGGGGAGTTGTCACCTCACTTTTTTTTCTTTTTGAACTCTTTCTCTTTCCCCCACCCCCCCATCTTTTAAATGTGTACCCCTAAGTTTTAGACATTTCAGCTCTAGTGGAGGGGTAAAGACTCTGACTGACTGTCAATCGTATCTATGCATCTCATAATTTTATAGACTTCTATCTGGTCTCCCCTCAGCCTCCAGTGCTCCAGAGAAAACAACCCAAGGTTTTTCTAGCCTATCCTTATAGCTCATATCCTTTAATCCAGGCAGCATCCTGGTAAACCTCTTCTGCACCCTCCCCCAACTCCATATACTTCCTGTAATGTGGAGACCAGAATTGAACAGAATACTCTAAGTGTGGTGGAAACAAAGTCTTTTTAATTCAAACTTTCAGCTAATAACAAAGGGTGACGATTTCATATTTTAAACATTAACCATAACAGTTCATCAAAAGCTCTATTAACTGAACAGGTTCTATAGGCAGGTTCCACCTTAAGCTACCAAATGGAAAACCCCTCCTTATTCTTGCTCCAACTGGAAAAAAGTCTGGTTTTTAGGTAAACTTTAAATAGTCCTTTATGGACTTGTTCAATTTTCCCAGAATCGATCCAAAATGATTAGCTCCCAACTATTTATTCCAGTTTTTTTTTCTGTCAACTAGCAATCTTCGAACTGACTTCTACAATGAAGTTTTTTTTGGAGGTATTCCCTCTACCCCAAACTAGGTGATTCCTCTCATCTGGGTTTTACTCTCCTACGAGTTTGGTCTTTTGAATCCAATCATATCCAGTTGCACCACATTGTATCATCAATAGTCACCGGTGAAGTGCAGAAGCCTGGAGGTTGGTTAATGTGGTGCCATTTTAAAAAAAAAACTGGTGGTAAGGAAAAGGCAGAGAATTGTAGATTGATGAGCCTGACATCAGCAGTGGACAAGTTGCTCGAGGGAATCCTGAGAGATAGGATTTACATGTATTTGGAATGGCAAGGACTGATTAGGGATAGATTAGAGTGGTGCTGGAAAAGCACAGCAGGTCAGGCAGCATCCGAAGAGCAGGAAAAGTCCGTGTTTCGGGCAAAAACCCTTCAGGAAAGTTTAGGAATAGTCAACGTGGCTTTGTATGTGGGAAATCATGTCTCACGAACTTGATTGAGTTTTTTTGAAGAAGTGTCAAATAGGATTGGTGAGGGCAGAGTGGTAGACGTGATCTAAATGGACTTTAGTAAGGCGTTCAACAAATTTCCTTGTGGAAGACTGGTTAGCAAGGTTGGATCTTGTGGAATACAAAGAGCACTAACTATTTGGATACAGAACTGGCTCAAAGGTAGAAGACCTGAGAGTTGCTTTTGAGATTGGAGGCCTGTGACCAGTGGTGTACCACAAGGATCGGTGCTGGGTCCACTGCTTTTCATCATTTATATAAATGATTTGGATGTGAACGTAGGTGGTATAGTAATAAGTTTGCAGATGACACCAAAATTGGAGGTGTAGTGGATAGTGAAAAAGGTTACCTCAGAGTATGACGGGATCTTGATCAGATGGGCCAATGGGCTGAGGAGTGGCAGGTGGAGATTAATTTACATAAATGTAAGGTATTGCATTTTGGAAAGGCAAACCAGGGCAGGACTTGTACACTTTTTTATGGTCAAGTCCTGCGGCATGTTGCTGAACAAAGAAACTTTGAAGTACAAGCTCGTAGCTACTTGGAAGTGAACCGTAGATCGGGTAGTAAAGAAGGCATTTGATATGCCTTCCTTTTATTGATCAGAGTATTGAGTACAGGAGTTGGGAGGTCATGCTGCAGCTGAAGGACATTGGCCAGGCCACTTTTGGAATGTTGTATGAAATTCTGGTCTCCCTCCTATCAGAAAGATGTTGTGAACCTAGAAAGGGTTCAGAAAAGATTTAGAAGGATGTTGCCAGGATTGGAGGATTTCGGCTATAGGAAGAGGCTGAACAGGCTTGGGACTGTTTTCCCTGGAGCATCGGAGACTGAGGGGTGACCTTATTGAAGTTTGCAAAATCATGAGGGGCATGGATAGGGTAAATAGACAACGTATTTCCCTGGTGTGGGGGAGTCCAGAACTAGAGGGCATAGGTTTAGGGTGAGGGGAAAAACTTTTGAGAGCTAAGGGGCAATGTTTTCATGCAGAGGGTGGGGTGCATATGGAATGAGCTGCCAGAGGAGTTGGTGGGGAGGCTGGTAGAATTACAACATTTTAAAAGGCAACTGGATGGGTATATGAGTAGGAAGGGTGTGGAGGGATAGAGGCTAAATGCTGGCAAATGGGAGTGGTTTAGGATAGGATATTTGGTCAGCATGGATGAGTTGGCCCAAAGATATCTGGATAAGTATATGAATAGGAAGGGTTTTGAGAGATATGGGCTGGGTGCTGGCAGGTGGGACTAGACTTGGGTTGGAATATCTGATCGGCATGGACAAGTTGGAAAGAAGGGTCTGTTTCCGTACTGTACATCTCTTATGACTTTGACTGTAAATGAGATTCGATTAAATTAGATTCCCTAGTGTGGAAACAAGCCCTTCGGCCCAACCAGTCCACACTGACCCATTTCCCTCTGACTAATGCGCCTAACACTATAGGCAATTTAGCATGGCCAATTCACCTGACCTGCACATCTTTGGATTGTGGGAGGAAACCCACGCAGACACTGGGCGAAAGTATAAACTCCACACACTGTCGCCCGAGGTTGGAATCGAACCTGGGACCCAGGTGCTGTGAGGCAGCAGTGCTAACCACTGTGCCACCGTATTTGCTATTTTCGAAAACTGAATTCTAAGGTGGTCAGTTAGCTTGGTTTGAACTGCAGATTCATGCCCATTGATTTAGATTCAGTTCCCAGATAAAATCATGTTACCACAAAGGACTCTTCTCCAGAGCCTCACCCATCACCTGAGAAATGGTGAAACTTGAGTTAAATCACCCCCAGTGTTCTCGTTCTATTGAGAGAGCAGCCCTGGGGTCTGGAAGGATTATGGGAACTTTATCTCTGTAAGAAGCACAACTGTACAACCTGTCATACTCAACACTATTTCTGCAACAACTTGCACTGTTAATGATGCATGGGCTGCTATAATGATCTCCAATCAGAAATGCCTTTCACATTCATCCCATAAAACAACCTAAACCTCCCTTTCACACCCAGCAATAATATAACCGGCAGACTTGAGTAGCTAACAGTCTCTCTTTATTTTGCCTCCAACTTAAAAATTTCTTGAAACCTTTAAAAATTATCACCTTTCTAATTGCATAAAAACACTGATATAAGCATGAACAAAATTTCAACAGCTGACCATATGCAGGATTTTTATTTGCTTAAGAGATGGGAGCATCACTGACTGGGCCAGCATGTATTGCTCGTCTCTAGTTGTCCTCAAGGTGGCAATGGTGAGCTGCTGTCTTGAACACTTGCCACCCATTTGGTAGTCACTCATTAGGATGAGAGTTCAGGATTTTGATTCTGTGACATTGGTGGAACAGCAATATAGTTCCAAGACAGGATGATTTGTTTTCAGGGGAACTTTCTGGTGATGGTGCTCCCATGTTCCGCTTCCCTTATTCTTGTAGGTGACAGTGGTCATGAGTCTGAAGTCAAAACCAAACTTTAGGGTCACCTATTCACCTTTTGTGAAGAGATATTTAAGAAAACAAAGTTGTATTACAAAAGCAATCTTTCAATTCCCACCTAAGTTCGATCTTGATATTTGAGTGTTTGTTTTTAATCTGTAACATAGATCTGCAATAAGATTGAAAAAGGCTTATTATATGACCATGTCAGAATCTACACAAGACATTTTTTTTTGTCTGGATTGGAATAAATGCCTCTTCTCCTCTTCCTGCCTCCCATGCAAAGTCCTTGAATTAACAAAAGATATAATTGCTCATTCTTTAGTTATTTATGGACAACAAAATGTTGTTAATGCAACATATTTAAATTAGTTTACTTAAATTTTGAATTGTTAATGCTCAGTTAATTTCTTTTGTTTGCAAGCATACTTCACATAATGGAAGAAAACCCTTCACAACCTGCACAAGCAATCGTGATTTTAAAGTTTGCTTGAAAGATAGCACACCAAATAAAATGGCGTTCCTTCAGTACTGCACTGGAATGCCAGTATAGATTTTCTGCTCTGGCCTGATTTACGATATAGGTCAAACTGCTAACAAAGAAAACAATTGTTCTAACTAAAAGCGCACTATATTGTATTTGTCAAGCATTCCTTAATGATTAAATTAGACAATGTCTCCTTGAGGGTTGATTTTCTGTCAAGTGTGGTGCTGGAAAAGCGCAGCAAGTCGGGCAGCATTCAAGGAGCAGGGGAATCGACTCTTTGGGCAAAAGCCCTTCATCGTTTTCTTGCTCCTTGGATGCTGCCTGACCTGCTGTGCTTTTGCAGCATCTGCAGTACTCATTTCACCTGGTTGATTTTCTGTGGCAGACTCTTTCAGATGTTTTGCTTTGTCTATTTAGCAGATGTCTGTCTTTGCCCCTCTTCAGAATATCCAGTCGATAATAGGTGGATTGGCACTCTCCTCATTTCTTTATCTTAGTACTGATTTGTAACTTTTTTTTTTAAACTGGCAAATTTGATCCCAACACCTGTTTTGGAAATATGAAGCGCAGCTGAAATCAACACTTTGTCAACCATTGTGCAGAACAGAGAAAATTGTACCATACCCTGTCAGTGTACTATTGTTATAGCTTTTGACCGTGGGGTTTCAGATTCTGGGTCTGGCAGTGGGGAAGAGGAGTGGAATAATGTAGTGGAAGTTGTCTGGTATGTTGGGCATGTTCTTTTTAGGAATCTTGGGAGGTCCCAGTCAACAAGGCAAGAAAACTAGGTTTTCAATTGTCTAATGCTTTTACTCGATAGTTATTAACTTAGAATTTTCCAAATTCTCTGACACTAAGCTGCTTCCTTCAGAAGGGGAATTACCCATTGGAATCATTTGCACAGGCAATTCCCATGAAATGTGCAATTTACTCAAACAAAGCAGAGCAAAGAGTAATGAGTACTTTTTACTTCCTGCTTAGTTGTCTAAAAACAGAACGGAGATAATTTTAGTGTGATGCACTTGGTTCTCCAGTCACTGGAGCAAAACAGAAGGACTTTTCCAATAGTTGGTCAATAAATTATCTACCACTTGTCTTGATTTAGATGCTTATTTTAATTTTCCTTCTGGTTAAGTGATGCAGAATATTCTGCTGTCCTTTTTTAAAGCTGTGGATTTCGCCATTTTCAGGTTGAGCTCAACCCCATTGTGTTGGAGAAATTTCAAGCCTTGTTCTCCAAACCACCTATTCTACAGTACCCAGTAATGAAGGCCATTATCCAGGCTGGGGAATCGGCATAGATCCTTCAAAAGGGGGAAGATGTTATTTCTTGGCTTTTTTTAAATAGAGTTTATGTCCACGAATAGGAAGGGTTTGGAGGGATATAGGCCGGGTGCTGGCAGGTGGGACTAGGTTGGGTTGGGATATCTGGTGTGCATGGACGGGTTGGACCAAAGGGTCTGTTTCCATGCTGTACATCTCTATGACCCTCTAGAAATGTATTTTGCTACTTAGGATTGAATATTCACTTTGTTGCTCATACCTAATATTCACCTCCCTTTTATAAACAGTTACTAGATACTACTTATTCTTAAATAACATAGACGTGGCGCCTTTTGTGTTTAGGATTGATATTCATCGCAAAGATAATGCAGGTGCTGCTGAGAAACCAATAAGTATTCATTCAACACCAGAGGGGTGTTCAGCTGCTTGCAAGATGATTATGGAAATCATGCAGAAAGAAGCTCAGGATACAAAGTTGTACGTACATCAAATACCATTTTTATTTAACATTTTGAGCAATTTTCATTTGTACCTGCTAAATGGACAGGGGTTTTTAACATTGCCAGGGCATCCTGCCTTTGTTTCAAAAGTGGTATCTTTTGAAGCAATGGGCACATTGGGAACTGCAGCATTCTGCAGTCCATTTGGTGACTGTCACAGTTGGCTAATAAAAATTTACAGCTCTTCCCTAAATTGAGTGTTGTCTGCATATCAGAATGATGCCGCCCCCACCCCCCACCCCCCCCCCCCCCCCCAGCCAAATTCAACCCCACTCTAAATCTAAACTGTGCACTTCCACTTTTCTAAGTACAAATATTTCCAGAATCTATGCAACTTGCAAGTTATTTGCGGTTCGGTTTTTGTTGTTTAAATCATTTCTATCCGAGATCCTTGGATTTGGCCTTCTGTATGAAAGCCATAAATAAATTATCAGTTACCTTTCTCTTCACCCAAAACTTCTTCTCCAGAGTCTTTATGGTAACCCTGTACTGTGAAGCCAATTATGGCAAATATATGTAGCTGAGACCGCTAAGTCTCCTGGCAGCCAGGGACCTTCTGGGTAAATGCAGCATTCTTTACATTGTTGTACAGACCCAATGAGCCCCAAAGACAGCACTAATAATTTGTGTGTCAGTAGCTATCATGTGGCATTGCCCTGAAGATTAAGAATGAATGCTGGATACTTTTGGATCATAATTATGCCAGTTAAGCAAATTGTCATTTGTAAAAGTTGAAAGCTGGGACTAAATCTCTTATTTACCTAATTGCAGCACAGAAGAAATACCTTTAAAAATTCTAGCACATAACAACTTTGTTGGACGACTCATTGGGAAAGAAGGAAGAAACCTGAAAAAAATTGAACAAGATACTGACACTAAAATCACAATTTCTCCGTAAGTTTTGGAACTCTGGATTTCAGTTTTCTATGCGTTGCCTTGATGATGATCCTTCAACAAAATATAAAATGCTTGTGTTGGTTCTGCAGGTTGCAAGACTTGACTCTTTATAATCCAGAAAGAACCATTACAATAAAAAGCAGTATTGAAGCATCTTCCAAAGCTGAAGAAGAAATTATGAAGAAAATTAGAGAATCTTATGATAATGATATGGCTGCTATGAATGTAAGTAATCCAGCAATTGTTTAGTATAAATGTAATGCTCTTATTCCAGATTAGTTGTTATCATTTTGGACATTTTGATAATTATTCTCTTTTGGGTAATTTCTATAACTGTCCTTTGTTCCAAAATCTGCCTTTTTCCTAGGTTTATGCTAAGTTTTTATGTGGTGTGAGGATTAGCCAATTGTGCATAATTCAGCAATCTATGAGTTGAATTTCGAAAATCTTGTTCTTATTCCATACTTTCAAAAATTAAACTTTAAAAAATCTTTGACTAAAAAACACACCTTTTGTCCTTGTACCTAAGTGTGGCTACGATTGACATCTGCTTATATTTATTTTGGTGGAAAAATGTTCTATGCATAAAATGTGTAATAGTCAATACAGTTAAGTGGCTACACCTATTGTTGTACAATACAGAACAATTAAATGCAAAGCAGTTAGGTTAAACATAGTACCTTTTAGTTTCTTAATCATCAAGCTCGATACAATTGTTTTCTAGTGCAAACAGCCAAAAATTTTATACTCCTTCTAGGCCCTCCTTGTGCAGTAACAATTGGGCTTCAAACTATGGGCTTTCCCTATTGAACTTTGTTGCAAATTGGCTCAGGTGAAGTTAAAGTCCTAGTCATATAACACAGAGACCCATTAAATCTGCACTGGCCTATCTGTATTAATCCCACTTTTCAGCACTTGGCACATAACCTTGAATGCTATCAAAGAAAATTGTCCTGGTGTGTGCTGTCTCCAGAAAACAACAGAATAAATTTACATTGACCGGTTGCTGTTGTACTTAAGTGCCTTTGAATAGTGATACAAGTCAATAATAGTACCATCAAGTGACATCTATCTCTGAAAACAAGTCGTTGGTGTTGGTTTTCATTCCAGCACAGCCACTTTGGCTGCAGACTTTATTGCCATTTTTTGATCCAGGTGTGTATGCCAACTGGTTAATAGTGGAGAGGCAAGTGTAGGTGTATGATAGAAAGCATGGCACAGGGAGTGTTTATAAACCTGTGGGCGTTGTGAAAACATGCCAACAACTGAAATCCTACCTGACCGAGGAGATGGCTGTGAGGATAAGCCAATTATAATGGCCCCATGGCATACTGCAACACTTCTGCACAGCAGTGTTCCCAGCTCAATTTTCTTCGGTTGTGACAACAATAACCTTCCACCTGTTATACAGTCAGAAGACATGCAAGTGACTGAGAATTATTATTCTGCTCCATTGTTAAATCCTGCAACAATGACAGTGTATCTGTACCAGACTACAGCAGAGCCTGGGCAACATCCAGACTTGAACAAGTGACAAATGACATTTACGTTGCATAAATGGCAGATAATAACCAGTAACTAGGGATCAGCTACCGTAGCCTGACCTTCAACTTTCCCTTGCTGTAAACAGGTATAGATTGCATCATTATTGGGAATTTGTGAATTTAACAGTCCCATTCCTGACATTATGATGGCTGGAAGGGTGGTCACTGAAACAGCTGAGATGTTATTTTGCCAATGTCGCAGGGCTTCAGAAATTTGTGTACTTTGACACTAAACACTCTGAAGTTCCCAATTGACTCACATTTGACCTCCACTTTGTTTGAGCTACCCATGGTCCCATCTTGGTCTGATTCTAATGAAGGAAGTTACTTCCACCTCTTTATCATTCAGTGATTTTGCTTGGGTCTGGATTAGGATTTGAGGCCTAGAATTGAGTAGTTCCATCGGAACTCGAGTCAAGATTTAGTGAATAGGATAATTATTGATGAAAACATATACATACTTTGTGTGCAGGGTAGAATTTCAAAGTTTGCAAGCATGCAAATCTTGGAAGTTTTGTGAACTTGGAACAAGATAGTAAAGAACTTCAAAAAGACATGCAGCTTGGTGGATTGGGCAGGCAAGTGACTGATGAAATTTAATGCAAAGTCTGAAGTGCTTATTTTTCTAGGAACACTAACAATATAACGTGGATTCCCTTTAGAATTGTACATTAAGGGATCTGGGTGTATATATGACTAAGTCATGCAAGGTGGTAGAAAGTTAATAAACCATACAGCATCTTGGTCTTTTATCAATAGAAGAATAGAATCTAAAATTGAGGAAATAGTTTAAATCTACATGATACATCATTCTTGCCTGAACTGAAGCTTTATATCCAGTTCTGAGTGGCTCGCTTCCAGCAATGTCTGTCTGAAGATTATTAGGGATGGGTGCAGACAGGATTTGTGAAAATAGTTCCAAAGATGATGAACTTTAGCTATGAAGAAAGATTGGTAAAATTGGGGCTGTTTTCCTTGGAGAAGAGAAAATGAGAGGATATTTGACAAAAGTATTCATTATCATGGTGATCTGGGCAAAGTGGTTGGCAGAAATATTGTTCCCATTCGGTAGAACAATTGGGAACCAGAGAAAACCGGTCTTTAAGGTAATTGGCAAAATAAAACAATAGTGAGATGGGGAAAATGTCTTCAGGCAGTGTATGGCTTACATCAAAAATACATTCCAAGTGTGGTGGAAGCAGGATCTAATAAAGTATTCATGAGGAATTAGATAATTACATGTATGGGAAGAATATGCAGACCACTGGGAAGAATGCAGGGGAGTTGCGCTAAGTGAATTGCTCCTTCGGCAAGCCAACATCAACACTAAGGGATGAATTGTTAGTTCATGCTGTGTAACCATTGTGTGAATAAGTATCCATGAAATTAACAAAATGGCTTTTCTACATTTAATTGTCTATATTTGACACTTGGAGATAGATGAAGTGAGCATTCTATATTACTCCACTAAACGCATTAACTATACCCTTCATTATTTAATTTGTGAGACGTTATTTTCAACATTGTTGCTGCACCCCTTTTCCCCTCATTTGTCCTTTTCTGAATATTCCTGTGGTGTGCAACCTTTGATTCCCTATTGCGCACAATAGTGTTCTTTCCTACCATAATAGGTCCCCAAAATTGCATTTCTGCTTCTAAATTGTTTTGCTCCATCTTCTATTTCTCTTACTGTTACTTTTTTTTTCCAAAGAAGAGGTAATTATGGTTTTATTTCAGAACTTCCATGTTCTGACAGCGTTTTTAGATGTTAAACCTGTGCACTGTCATTGTTAACATGGGTGCAGTTGTGGATGTAGGTTTGCTCGCTGAGCTGAAAGGTTCATTTCCTGGCGTTTCACTACCCTACTAGGTAACATCTTCAGTGGGCCTCAGGCGAAGCAATGCTGAAAATTCCTGCTTTCTATTTGTGTTTGGGTTTCTTTGGGGTGATGTAATTTCCTGTGGTGAAGTCATTCCCTGTTCCTTTTCTCAGGGGGTGGTAGATGGGGGTCTAACTTGATGTGTTTGTTGATAGAGTTCCAGTTGGAATGTCCTCCCTCTAGGAATTCTCGTGCGTGTCGTTGGCCAACAGCAGCTGTGATCTGTAAAACAGGAAGAGTGGCATTGAGCTTGATACTACCTTGATATACCTAGTTAAGACTTTTTTGGTGCCTATTACTGTACGAAATTAAATGGTCTACCAAAACATCTTGATCAGTAACCGTTCCAGTATGTTGAGGAAATCATTACATTACATACATTTTTATGGTTGTTACTGTTGGTTGAGCCTGATTTTCATGCTAATAATTATTCAGATTCCATTTATAGTATGTGCTTCATTTCCTTGCAAGTACTGAAATGGGTACTTTATGCCCTAGCTATCCAAAGAGAAATGTGTCACAATTGCAAACATTCTATATTAATGTATAGTTATAAAATCCAAAAGTGATGTTCATTGCATTGAATGCATAATTCTGAATATGGTGGATTCTCAGTACATGATCTGAAGGATTCTGGGTAGACTTGATGATATTGACATCCATTGACCTTAATTCAAAAAAAATGTTCTGCTCTTGCATTTTCTACTTGAAAGGTGCTTTATGAATAAGAGTTATCCTCAACGAAGACAATTAAAAATTTAATTGTGTGACTTCTCTTTCTTACACAAAAATTCTTTGGTATTTTTTAAGGAAAGCAAATAATTTTTGGTTAAAGCATTTATGCAAAAATGTTTTAATTTTGCAGCTTCAAGCACATTTAATCCCTGGTCTAAACCTGAAAGCCTTAGGCTTGTTTCCACAATCTTCACCTGTTCTGCCACAGCCTTCTGTGCCCCCTGCTTATACTCCATTTGGGGTAAGTGCTTAAAGATGCCCAAAGCATTTGTTTTCATAGGCTATTGCTTAATATGTTTGAATAAAGTGTTGAACTTCCAGGTGTCGCTCAAGTTTTTACAGCTTCCTAGGATGGTTCAGTGATTTGGGCTCTTGCTCTTCTACTTTTTGTGGTAATATATTACACCATTGCTGTAAGATCTTCATTTCTGGAAGGTACGTTTAAATTGTTGTTTAATTTTAAAGTAGTTCTTTTTAAATTGATCAATACAACCAATATATACAGTATTGTTTGTATTAATCAATTTAAAGAACTATTGGCTGTTTAATGTATCGAAGTCTATACTTTTACATTGAAATGCTATTCACTCATCCTTGAATAGTGATGAAGGGAATCTGGGGCGGGAAAATATTTATAACTAGTAAGAATTAGCATAGACGCATTAGGCAATTAGCCTGATTCTACTGTTGTTTGGCTTAATTACAATTGCTACTATTTATTTCAAACAGTAATGCCCTGATCAAGACTTAATTCACCTGATCTGCAAAGCCCTAAAGCAATTAAAATATCTCTAATGCTTTAAATTGGTGTATTTGATCTCCTTTTTTGAGAGTTAGCATTCAAGCGAGTGCAGATAAATTTGCAGTTTATTTATGGGGCCTTTTTTGCCTCATATACTAAATAGAATTTGAAACAAATGCATGAACCTAAGAAAACATTCCGGTCTTAAATGACCTGAGGTGAGTCATGAATGACTTTTTTTTAAGGTATTGAAATAATTATTTAGTGTTCAATGAAGATGCTTAGTATGTTTGAGATTTGTCAAAATACAGGTGAAAGTGTGCATTTGCTATACACACATACTGTATTCCCAATGAATCATTAATGGAGAAATATAGAAACAGGTGAAAGTTCTGTTATCCTTTTTAATCTAAATATGAATCTTGTGTACATTTAGATGTAGGCGTTCATTTAATATTAAAGCTTGCAGTTTTACCATTGTTATGGAATATGGATAGATGTTAATCTTTTTGCGCCATTTGTCATTTTATCAGGTCAGTCATTTTTGAAGTTTTGTGACTTTATTGTAAAAGAAGCAGTTGCCTTTGCTGGCAAATTCCCACAAATAACAATGGGATAAGAGGGCAACTGCAAAACTGTTTTCTATTTGTAGAATTGAGGAGAAAGAGGCATAGGAGTTTAGGAAAAAAAATGTTGAAGGTGATGTTTCAGCTGTAGAATGGAGAACTTATTGAAAAAGAATGTGTATCTTTAAAGCAGTCTACCAGGGTAAGCCACTTACTGAATATCTTTTTGAGCAAATTGTTTATCTATTCTTTAATGATCCACAATTTCCTTTTGGATAAGTCTGGAAAGATGGTGATCAGGAGGAGGAATCTAAACTTGTGCTTCTGTCAAAGTAATAGAGCTGAGGCCAATTGCTTTCCTCCCACTATGTAGCTGCATACATTTTAACAGATGGGGATAATTTATCACTGAAACATTTTTACGTTCATTTAAAACTTCATTTTGGAATTTGGTTGCTCAGAAAATAGTTATAAGCATATTGATTTAATTTCAGTTGAAGATTGAGTTTTAATGTAGAACGTTTAATATTAACAATGAGGTGTGATCACAATGTACAATTGCAGTGAATATAAATTTGTACCAGACTATCTTCTATGTGTTGTGTATGCAACAGGTGACTAAGTGTAATCTGGTGAAGCCAGATTACATGACAGGAGATCATGTAACATCTGCACACAACACTATGTATGCAAATGGGAAATTATTAAGATAACTTTGATATTTTCCAAGTTGAATTCAAAATTTGCAGTCATTTAGAAAGCAGCAAAGTAGAATTGGAGCATGTATCAAAGCAGCCTAAAGAACTAGGAGGTGCAAAATGGTGTTGAAAAACTTTTTCCTGCACTTGGTGCACACTCAGTGCAGTATGACAAGACCATATAATGCATTTCAGTAAAATGGCTGAAGTTTAATAAACATTTTAACAAATTTGGTAAGTTTTTTTTTAAATGTAAAAGGTTGCAGGTGTACATGTTACTCTTCAGCATAAGGAAAGCAATGTAACTTGGAGACTACCAACTTCTCATGCATAATTTCTTGAACTCACAGTGCACGATGGCAAACATACCTTTTTAAGATGCTAGTTCTAATCTCAACCATAGCCTTTGACTTGTAGAACAAGGAACAATACAGCACAGGTACACACTTTTTTTCCCCCCCCACCAATCCTGTGATGCCTGTCTAAACTAAAGACTCTTGCTTTCTTGAAAGAAATGCTTTCACTGATCCAAGAAGCCATTTATCATTGAGCTAAGTAGGTAACAAGCTATTAAAGACACATGGTATTAGTTATAAAGTGAAAGTTATTTGTCTGACTGTGGAATATCTTGACACTTTTTTTACTCATTGTGTTTTCAGCCTTTTCATTATTCTTAGCCTGTGTTTCTGGATGCTGCTCATGGCCATTCTTCTGAGCCATTCTCTCTCTCTCTCTCTCTCTCTCTCTCTCTCTCTCTCTCTCTCTCTCTCTCTCTCTCTCTCTCTCTCTCCTTGATTTCCAGTATGCCAATTTTTGGAGGGATCTGGTATTTGATTTTGTGAACTTAAACATGTGCCTTTCACTTATTTCTTGGGCTAGCCACTTGTCTTGTGCTATGCTATCCTTTCATTCTTAAGTTGTGGTGACAGCTACTTCTTCGGTGCTCATGTTCTGGAGTATACCTTCCAAATAACTCCCCCCCCCCCCCCCCCCCCCCCCCCCCCCCTCCCCGGCACCCCCAGTCAGGAGGGCATCGGGGAGAAGACCAGTGAAAACTGAGAGAAGATCTGCAAAATAAGCTGAAGGTAATTGGGGGTAATAGTAAAGAACTTTGCAGTGCCTGTAAATTGTGCGTGACTCCTATTGGAATTCCAACTCCACTTTGGGAAATCTTGGTACAGAGCAATTAGGGCTTCCCAAATACTTGGGTCATCTGTTGGAGAGACTCTTTTAGTGCTTTGTGTGCTATTGGATGATGATTGATTGTGATGGTCCATTTACTGTAATTCATGTGCATCATGTGACTAATTTGCACTGTTGCCCTCTGATTAGCTAGACAATTTGTTCTGCTGGCTTAAACACAAACCTACTTACCCATGCCTACCTCAAACCCATTGGTACCTTATCTGTCATGCTTATGAAATATTTTGATATATTGCTTTAAGTGCTTTCTTGAAGTAACATGAAACTTAATCCAATGAGCTCCTCCCCATTCTGATTCACTTGCACAATTTTGTAATCTTCAGTTACCATCAACACACACCTCCATTATTGGAAGCAATTTACTTTTTTGAAATAAATTTCAATTTTATACTAAACGTTTTCAGGTGGCTTGTGCATAATTCAGGTTTTTTTACTGTATGGCCAAATTATGTGGTACCTACTCCACTATTAATGCTTATGTCTATGATCTTACTATCTGAATCCACTTGGTTAAAATGTTAGAGACTATGGAGATTACTAGAGTACCTACTTAGAAGTAACAAATGGCAATTTTTTTTTGTTCCATTATATAGAATGCATTAAATGAACGTAGAGTGGGAGTTGGACCATTTGATCCCTGGACCCATTTTGCTATTCAATAAATGGGTGACCTTTTAACCAGCTTCTGCACAATCTTTGAAAGGCTTAATGCTCAACAATCTATGAACCTCTGCTTTGAATGTGTACAGTGACTTGATTATTCACTGCACCGAGTACAGAATTCCAAAGGCTTTCAACCATTTATTGAGTGGAGAACTCTTCTTTTTTTTTTCTTTTTCTTTTTTTTTTCCCACCCCAATTCTGAATGGCATACCTTTTTAATCCAGAGACTGATGCTATCTTCCAGATTCTCCAGCCAGGAGAAATCTGTCTCTGAACTGTCAAGGTGCTCGAGAATTCTATGTTTCGGTAATGTGTGAATAACCTAAACTCCTGGAGAATATAGACCTAATCTATTCCGTCTTTCTTCTGGGGGACAGCACACTCATCCCAGGGAGCAGACAGTGAATCTTCATTGCACGTCGTTGAGGGCGAGTACATTTTTCTTTGTGTAGGGAGATCAAAGCTTCTCAATGCTTTGTGTGACCTTGTGCGATTATAGTAAAAATTATTTATTCTACAATGCTGATTCCTTCATAACAAAAGGGCAACTTGTCTTCCTAATTGACTGTTATTTCTGTATGTTAATATTCCCAATTTAAGGAAACCCTGGTCCTTCTGAATGCATGCCCTAGTCTCTCACCATTCATAAGTTATGTCCTTGCTACTTTGTATTCCATCTGTATTATTTTGTTCTCTCACCCAAATCCTTTCTATCCTTTTCACAATCCGTATAATTTAAAATTCTGAGAGCACAACGTTTTGTTGATATTTTCGATCAAATCTTAACAAATTTTGTCAAATGTGATTTTTGTTTTATACCTCTGTCTTTATTTATACAATTAAATACAGTGCCCAGTAACTACATCCTTAATGTCTTCTAGTGTTTTACCTTCTATTGTGGAAGGAAATTATTGGTAAACTTCCTTCCTTACACCGCTTTTGAAAAAGCAAGGTCACATGTTAGCTTGCAGATCTTGAGAATTCTGGCAGATCAAAGCGTCATGGTCACTGTGCCCCTCGCCGACACCAACAATGTGTGGACTCAGACTGGCTCAACAACTGATCCGGTTTTCCTCGAATTACAGCCATGTACTGCAGATATGGTCGTCCAGTTTCATAGTGCCCCTAGAAACACGCTTCTGCTGCTCTTTCATGACAATTTAATGTTTACATGTGCATTTGAGGTTTTCATTTAACTACAGTACATTTAACTACAGCCTAAATTCATATCTAAATGTTAAAATAACTTTGGAAAATACGATATTGCTACATTTAACAATTTGTTAAATATGCTTTCATGACTCTGTCGATCTCTGTATGCTGATGGGAGTTGTCAGTAAATCATTTTATAGCCCATTTATCCTGAGGTTATTTTAGTTTTTAGGTTACTTGGAGTTTCACCAAAAATCTTTGTAAAGTTTGACTGTACCTCGAGTGAGTGTTTTTTTATTATTTAGCTTTTGTGGTCTAAACTAAATATTTTCATTTATGCTTGCTATATTGTTTCAAATCTTTGGGCTTATTCCCTCTTCAAATGGATTTATAATGTTGAACCAGATATCCAAATCAGCAGAATGATTCTGGTTCAGCTCCTGTTAACCCAGTAACAAAGTTAAAACCTCAATCTCTATTTTCTCCTAAATTTTGGTTTGAACTGTTGGTATCCTTGGCTGATTTTACATCAAGGGGTAAACCTAGGCTTCTTTGCATACTATTAATAGTTTGACATCTTGCCAATTGTGACGTGAGCCAAGCTCCACCAGCATTGGTGGAGCTTATTGTTGTGGTTCACGAATCAAATTTTAACCCAATTTTTTTAAAAAAAAGCTTTTTCACCTACCACTCTCCTCACTAGTCCATGACTCCAATCTAAATCAGAATAACAATATTAAGTTCCATGCATTTGATATCCTTCATAGGCCTTTGTATCTTGGTGATTTCCAATTTGTGATAGGGCCAGCAATTTATGGTGTGCACTCTTAAAATGTTGAAATGTTTGGTTTAGGCAATGGCTTTTGATAAACCACATATGGTTGCTGCAACACGGATTCATTGAGTGCTGTTATTTGATTGGCAAATCTTAATTACTCACATAGCAATTTAATGTATTATTTCATTGATGACTCCTTCAGAAATCATCCTGAAGAACCTTGCAATATCCTTGAAAAGGCTATATTTCCAGGATTAGAGGATTTGAGCTACAGGGAGAGGCTGAATAAGCTGGGGCTGTTTTTTTTTTTCCCTGGAGCATCTGAGGCAGAGGGGTGTCCTTTTTATAAAGATTTATTAAATCATGATGGGTATGGATAGGGTAAATAGATAAAAGTCTTTTCCCTCGGGTAGGAGAGTCAAGAACTAGAGGGTAGAGGTTTAGTGTGAGAGGGAGAAAATTTTAAAAGGGACCTAAGGGGCAACGTTTTCGTGCAGAGGGTGGTAAGTGTGTGGAATGAGACCATAAGACCATAAGACATAAGACCATAAGACATAGGAGTGGAAGTAAGGCCATTCGGCCCATCGAGTCCACTCCGCCATTCAATCATGGCTGATGCGCATTTCAGCTCCACTTGCCAGCGTTCTCCCCGTAGCCCTTAATTCCTCTAGACAACAAGAACCTATCAATCTCGGCCTTGAAGACATTTAGCGTCCCGGCTTCCACTGCACTCCGTGGCAATGAATTCCACAGGCCCACCACTCTCTGGCTGAAGAAATGTCTCCGCATTTCCGTTCTGAAATGACCCCCTCTAATTCTAAGGCTGTGTCCACGGGTCCTAGTCTCCTCGCCTAACAGAAACAATTTTCTAGCATCCACCTTTTCAAAGCCATGTATTATTTTGTACGTTTCTATTAGATCTCCCCTTAATCTTCTAAACTCCAACGAATACAATCCCAGTATCCTCAGCCGTTCCTCATATGCTAGACCTGTCATTCCAGGGATCATCCGTGTGAATCTCCGCTGGACACGTTCCAGTGCCAGTATGTCCTTCCTGAGGTGTGGGGACCAAAACTGGACACAGTACTCCAAATGGGGCCTAACCAGAGCTTTATAAAGTCTTAGTAGTACATCTCTGCTTTTATATTCCAACCCTCTTGAGATAAGAGACAACATTGCATTCGCTTTCTTAATCACAGACTCAACCTGCATGTTTACCTTTAGAGAATCCTCGACTAGCACTCCCAGATCCCTTTGTGCTTTGGCTTTATTAAGTTTCTCACCATTTAGAAAGTAGTCCATTCCTATATTCTTTTTGCCAAAGTGCAAGACCTCGCACTTGCTCACGTTAAATTCCATCAGCCATTTCCTGGACCACTCTCCCAACCTGTCTAGATCCTTCTGTAGCCTCCCCACTTCCTCAGTACTACCTGCCTGTCTACCTAACTTTGTATTAATGAGCTGCCAGAGGAAGTAGTGGAGGCTGATACAATTACAACATTTAAAAGGCATCTGATGGGTTTATGAATAGGAAGGCTTTAGAGGGATATGTCAAGTGCTGGCAAATGGGACTAGATTAGGTTTGGATATCTGGCTGGCATGGATGAGTTGGACTGAAGGGTCTGTTCTTGTACTATACATCTCTCTAACTCTACACATTTAAATTTAAATCACTCAATCCTTTACTTTTCAACCATAATTTTAAATTTTTTTTCAGTTTATGACTTATAACAAACTGATACACAGTACATTTAGATACTTTTTCCATTTATTAATGTCTTGTCATGTCAGGAATTGCATGAATTAGTTTAGTCATTATATCTATTGACATGAGAAGCACTCAAGTGCAGGGTTTGTGGCCACACCATTCTGGTTATTAGGCATATTCAGCCTTCTAGCTGATGTTTTTAGATTTGAGGGAAACCACCAAATAAAGAAAGATGCCTTTTTTTTCATTCCCCCTCGACAGGTAGTTTTCAGCTTTCTTTGCCTTTCTATATTCCAATAAAATAGGGAGTTTTGAGAGCTGTTGTTGTAAAAGTACAACCTTGCAAAGTAATTCAAGTAATAGCCAGTTGTAAGTATAATCTGGAATGTGTTATGTAATATATAAAAACCATTAATATGAAAAGTCTCATGTGCAATCGAATGTTTACTCTCTCCAAATTTGTTAGCTGATGAAATTTCAGGAGTAGTGTAAGTAAATGTTAGTTTTAAAGTTTAACTACTCATTTTGAAACTTCATTAATTACATTTAAGATCCTGCAGTGCTCTGTTGTAGTTGAGATTAACACTTGTACTGATACAACAATAGTTTATGCTCAGTATATGTGAATAATGCAGTGCATAGCTTTGTATCACCAGCATGTGATTCCATTTTCACTTGTGGTAAATGAAACTTCTACCTGGTTTTAGTTTGATATTAACTGCACTTTACCACCTGAAATTTAAAAATGCTCATCATTATTTTGGTAATGACGTGCCTCTTATTAGAGTTTGTGGTATGCAGTACACCTACAATATTTGAACCTCAATTTGTTGACCTAGTCTTTAGCATGGTTGAACAATTTGTTTATAATCGGCATGTTTTGCCCTAAGTTGGTAGACAATATAAAATTTTGAGCACAGAATGCATTCTCACAACTTGAGTTTATATAATTTGTGCCAGTTGAAAACCATTGCAGTTGAAGTTGACCACGCTCCTAGGTTGAAAACAAAACTCATCATCTTTTGGCGAGTTTCTACTGATTTTGATTTGTACTCCTTTTGAGACTAGATTGGTCGGTTCTTTATGGTGCCAGAACACCACTTTTTTTATTTTTAAAAATGTCGTACCTTAAGACATATGGTTCTATTTCAGTTATGAAGATATTTTAGTTTTGGAAGTTGTTTACTCTCGGGTGTATTGACATTGCCTCAGCATTTATTTTTTGTAATAACTGCCTTTTTCAGCCATTCTAATCAAATTATACCTAGTTACTTAAAACTGCGTGAGTTTTCGGGGTGGGGGCTCTTGGGGTTTTTTTTTAAATGTTTCGCTTTTTGATTGAACTGGTTCATTTAGTCAGGTAGATGAGTTTGAAAAGGTGGAACCACTTTCAAAATCAACACTTTATTTATTTGTATTTTATGTGAAAGCTATCCCATCATCTGTTTTGTTTTTTATTATCTACTTTTTCCTATAAAATGCAACATGTACTGTATTTTTGTATACAAAATTACATAATGTCCATACGTGGTTGTACTTTGTTTCATTTTGGCTGTTCACCTTTTTTATGATTAATGCGAACGTGTAATATTTCTGTTTCATATCTTCACTGTTCTCCATTTGGCATCTGCAATGGAAAGCTGAACTGAAATTCGGAGCAGAAACCGAAGTTACATAAATGCCCATTTTCTTTGTGATTTAGAGCTATCCAAATTTCTGTGATGTGTATGAGGTATCGAGCATTGCTTCAGGGGGCCAGCAACTAGCTGTAAGTGACTATTTTTAGTCTGGTATGCACAGCACCATTTGCCTGACCTGCTTTCCTGCTGAAGATGTAGTAAAAATAATTCTATCTTCGCATAGGATGAAAAATAAACTGAATAAATGGGACTGATTTTGGTGTAATAGCTTTATTGAAGATGTAGTGGTGGTGGAAAGAATCTGGCATTCACAATTTTTTAAATGTTTAACCTGCACAGCTTTACTTTGGTAACCCTAATTACATTGGTCATGCTAAGATTATCCTAAAACAACATGCAAAGCAATTATCTGAACTTAGCTGTATCTGATTGCTAGATGTTAATAACTGGGTGGGTGAAAGCAAACATATCTAGCCAGATAGAGGCTACCAGAGAGCACCATCTTACTAATGGTACGTTTTTGCACCGAACAGCTGTTCTGTTTGCACCATAACTTGGTGGGCATAAAAGCTGCTAACTGTGGGACAGGACGTGAGGGATCTCGATGAGTGGTGGGTTGAGCAGTGTTTTACCACAAGTTTAAACATGTTTATTTCTCAAATTGGGAGGCGATTCTGTGTCTAAACAGATGCTCAAAGAGAAATACAGAAAGAAGTTGGACAGTGAGTAAACGCCATAATTTGTCATTAAATTAGTGGTTAATTAGCACCATGTTATCAAATATCACCATTGTTAAAATAGACTTTCTCTTTTAGTCACCAGATTTGATATTCTGTGGCTACTTTAATTGACAATCGTGTTAAAATCTAAAATGCTGATATAATTCAGGATACTATGTTTGTAAAACCAGACTGCAGAATGACCTAGATTGAGCAGAAAATTCTGAAGATTGTTTACACCGTATTTTTCGTAACCCTTTGAACTTGCATGCTACTTTGTGCATGTAAAAGTAACGTGCATCATCAGTGCATCAGTTTTATAGCCCATGTAATGATTGAGCCAACAAAACATTTTATTTTGAAGACACCAAGTAGTCATCATTGCATTAGTTCACATGTGCCTTTTGTGGACTGCTACAGCTTATGGACCACCCAGCTAATGCATTTCCACATTATGTCAAAGGGTACCTCATACACGAGGTCTTCCAATTAAGACTTCAAGAATTAATTGGAAAACAGTAACTTGTATCAGTCACACAAAATGGCTTTGGTTATATTTGCTGCCATGTTTGAAGCAGTTTTGCCTATCTCAAACAATTCTCTTGAATTTCTAACAATCAAAAACATTGTACTGGAAAAATGTGCATTTTGTTAAATTACTTCATCGTCTATATGGTCATTACAATTCACTTAAACTGGGGTGTAAAGCAGCAAATTCAAAGTAATCATGTGATGCTTCAGTATGAATCAAAGCATAAACAATACGACTCTGCTTTTAATAACCTAAAGAGCATTATTGGGGTTTTGGCTGAGATCTCTAGAATTTCTGAAAGAATCTTAAAGCTACATTTCTAAACTGTGAAGATATATTTGTCACAACTCCAAATTCATTTCTTGAACTGTAATCAGTTCCTTTTGGTAATATTCTATTTTTTTTTAATTGGTAAAACTGCTATATTCAGTCAGACTTTGGACTTTTTATTACTTTTTATGTAGAAATAGTGCAAGTATTTAAAATGTGTGAGGTAAATGATTGCATTGTTTACATGATCATTTATATCAAACTTAACTATTAATTTCTTCCCTATTTAATTTTCCAAGTTCCTCCAAAGTCAAAATGTTTGTCATTTCAAACAACCATTTGTAAGAGCTTTTCTAAAATATAACCTTTTTTTGAAATTCAGAGTTGTCCAATTTTACCTATTTTGTTTGCACATAGAGCTGGAATCTAATTCAGTTTTAGTTTTGCATTACCTTTAAAGAAATGTCAGAGATAGGAGGGTGGGGATCCTTGCTTTTTTTAACCTGGTACTTTGAGACAGACATCGTACGGCATCAATACAGCATTATGGCAATGTAATTTAGTCTTGTAAAGTAGACACGCAACAGCTGATTTTCACAGCAAGGTCTCACATCAGCAAGTTAATGGTCAAAATTATTTATTTCTGGTGGTTTCTGTTTAGGGATAAATGTCAATGAGGGCATTTGAAAGAAATCACTGTACTAATTGATTAGTGCTGTAGGCTCTTTTAAACCCATCTGAGAGTACAAACTCCTGTCATTTGCAGTATGTTTACAAACCCCAGAGTACTAGTTTGCCACCAGACCTGGAGCTGATGAATCAACACACTTTACTGAAAGTGCCAAACTTCCAGAAAGAATGGCAGTGCACTTTAAACACATCCTCAATTGGTCTTTTTTTTGTCAATGTACAGTATGTGACAGGTTGCTACGAATTGCTCTTTTGATGAACCTACTGTGCTGTTGGAAATAATAAACACATAGTTCCAGGAGTTGTTGCTTTCCCACCCGAGACCCTAGAAAGTTTGAGGTCAGTATCTGGTCAAGAGGTGCGCAAGGTATTTTTTTGGAGGGGTGGAAGCAAGGACCTATCCTGCAATGATGCAAATATGCCTGTTGTCCAAGAAGTAAATGAGCTGATCTTTTAGACCTACTCCTCTGTCACAATCAGAATCTTCATTTAAAACAAAAATGTAATGGGGAACCTGACAATATGGAATTCTGAGAGAGAAGGCAAAAAGGAAATAAAAGTAGTAACAGGGTAAGAATGCAAAGAGACTAGGAGCCAATATAAAACATGAACCCAAAAGTCTTCCATAGGCACGTGAAAAGTAAAAGGCTGGTGAAAAGAATAGTAGTAGGGTGGACTAGGAACTGAAAAGGGTGTTTATGGATGGAGGCAGAGGGCGTAATTGAGGTATGAATTGCATACTTAGCATCTGCCTTTACAAAGGGAGAAAAAGGAAGTAATTTGGACAATAGAACTGTTTAAAATCAACAAGGAAAAAGTATTAGGCTGTCAATACATAAGTGAAATTTTACACCCTTATTCAAAAAGCATTTGACTGCTAGCTAGTGTAACCTGATGGGAAGTAGTAGTTCAAGACAAAATTAGTGGTTACTTGGGCTAATATGAGCGAAATTAATGTTTAATTAATTTACTGGAGCTTTTTTTAAGTGGTAATAAAATGAGAGTAATGCAGATAATTCCAAAAGATGTTTGGTACAGTGCCATGTGTTGAGATTATGTGCCAAGTTACAGAGTCATAGAGATGTACAGGGTTAGGATATCTGGTATAGATCATAGAATAAAAAAGAACAGTATAACATGAATCTGTGGTTATGAGTGACAGGAAAAAGTAAGGGGTGATTTGCTTTTTGGCTAAAGAGGGTTCAGAGTGAAGTTTCCAAAAGGTTTTGGGACCATCTTTTTTTTTGTGCCCTGTATGCCAAGGTCCACAATATTGATTGATATCAATGTCAAAGTTTGTAAATGATATCAAACTGTGAAGTGGCTGCTGTTAGAACTTCAGAAAGATTATAGACTGCTTTATGAAAATGAAATGTGATGGAAATCAATCAATTTGTGTGTTTTGATTCAATTTCCAAGTTCTACAAGAAGCTAATCTAGGTATACTGCGCATGGTCTAACCAAACATAAGTGGTACAGCCTCCTTCAAAAGCAAGTGCATATCAAAGGCAATGTGAAAGTAAGAACAGGAATCCAGAGCCTGTAAATTGTGCAAAATTCCATCTGTGGTATGTGATCATATTTGCAGCAGAATCTACCTTTGGTAGTCGTCCATGTACTCTCCACCAAATATCCCACGTGAACTTGATCATCTTCACCTCAAAAGATGAACAAAAAGAGATAGAAGGATCTTTTGTATCTATTTGAGATCAGATCGGACTGAAATTTAACATCTCGTTTAAAAGTTTCTAATAATTGAAACTTGGTTGTGCTGTTTTGTCTGGACAGGCAGCCAGTAACCACCTTAACCTGGAATTCCTCACTTTTTCAAGATCTCCTAAATCTCAGCCTTTTTTAAAAAAAATATATATTTAATTACCTCTTACTTTCCATAACCACTGCAGTAGCTTTAACTAATTCAGTGTGGTGGTGTTTCAAGCGTCTAACAGTTTGAAACTCCAAACTGCCTGTTGGAGGATTCTTTTGAAATAAAAACTGTTCAGTAGTAAATTTACAATTTCATGTGTACTTCCTAAGTTTGTCTTAAATCAATGTACACTTTATTTTCTTAAATGTGTTGTCCTGAATTAATTCTTCACACATTTGCAGCTTTTTTAACGGAAAACTAATATCTTCATGCAAAACTAGTCTGCACATTTTGCAGTGATGTAAGAGCATTGGATTTGCATTTTCCAAAATGTTACACCACATGTAGGTAGTTCTGCAATAACACCATATTTGTGTTCCCGTGCAATGCCATGTAAAAGAACTAATGTGGCCTATGGCGAAAACAGGGTAAGGGTGAACCACCAAAAATATCAGTAAAAATTAAAACACAAATGTAGTTGATTGTGCTATTGTTTGTGCTAGGCTAAGTAAATTTTGATCTGTTGTAATTGACATGTTGCATGGTACTGTACAGTGCAATTCATCAGAATCTTTGGTTACACTCAATTGGCATCTGTACTAGGCTGCACTACATTCTAGCCAGTCTTCTGATCCCATCCAGTGGTAACACTGCAGAGGTCAGATCCAGAATGAAACCTGCCTTGATAGATCAAGGGCTGAATCTTAACTTCTTTTGCTAAGTGTCAGTTTTGTCAGAGGATTTCACATAGTGATGCTTGGGGACGTCTACCACCTTATTTTACAAAACCTGCCTGATTTATTACCTACACCACCTTTTGGTGCCCCTCTCGCACATTCTAGCACCATCATACCATGTGCCATTTCCAAAATAACTCATCACTTTCTGGATATTCCAGAATTGGCCAACATTCATGGTGCAGTACCATCTGTTTAAAAACAAAAAAAAATACTGTGACCTAGACAAGAGCTGTCAGTCTGGTGCTGCCCTGCATGGTTCCTGACATTGGCCCTGGATGTAGCAGAGAATGGAAAATTGGTGCCTCTCTTTGTGGGCAAAGACTTGGAGATGCTGCAGATGGGGATGGGGTGAAATGGAGGCAGGACATCCATTTTCTCCCTGGCCAATGGATGAATCCATCCTACTGGAACCACGCCAAGCTGGACCAGGGTTCGTATCCAGGCCAGTGCAGTCTCAACCATCTGAAGGAATGCACAGAATGTAGGAAGAAGATCAATTACCTTCTGCACTCTGCCAGTGAAGGTGCTACCATCTTCTGAATACCTCACACTCTCTGCTACTGTACGCACAATTTCCTGCAACATCTTCCCCACTCACACGCCTCCTGGCTAACATCTGACCCTGACTAAGTCTGAATCTCTCCTGTGCTGCCTACTCACCCCCTCAGGACATTTCCACACGTGCACCAAAAGTAACAGTGTGCCACCCACCTTTCTCTCCCTTGCGCACTATGTGCAGAGTTACCTGACTGACCACCCTGAGCAGCTGATTGACCACACCCAAGCCCCAGTACTGGTGGTTTTTTGCAGTTGGTTACCATAGTGATTAGTCATTGAAACAGATTCACATGAATCTGCAGATATTCTTTAACATCTAAACTTTTTTTTTAAACAGGGGGAAAAAAAGTCTTGATACAAACAACAAAGCCAAGTTTCAAACTGTTCCTTCATACTGTCCTTTTTACTGCTAGTCAATTCCTGTGAAATTTCACTCTTATCTAAACTTTAAGTTTTTAAATTAACAGATTGCTCCCAGCTTCTTGGCCTCAGGCTGTAGAGACATTTTCACAATGCTTTTCCAAGTCCTCCAACATAAACATTTCACAATACCTTTCAGGAAGCACTTCATGAGAGAGCGCATGAGCTGACTGATATGATGCTGACAGAGTCCAGTGCTGGGGATAACAACAAACAGAAGTTTGCTTTATGCAAAAACGTCGACAATTCACCAATCATGTTACAGTCAAATTGCATTTAATAAGCACGTATTGTAGGTGAATTACCTGTAATTCATTCAGTTTCAATGCAATTTCAATTAAAGTATCTTAGAATACCCTATCTATTGGAATTGTGGAAGCATTAATTGTCCCCAAGGTCTGGAGGGCTGTAAGGAGAAGTCTAGATGTCCATCCCAAGTTGTGCTGAGGTGGTAATTAGGTCATCTCCAGGATTTTGAAGATGATGGAAAAGCCAATTGTTTCTAAAACCCTATGAAACATTTTTAGTAAATGTGTAATAGATGAAAAAGTTAAAATGCTTACTCCCAATGCATTTTGCATTAACAGTGAAGAAATTTTACGAGCTGTCTTTTCACTTGAACCAGTGAAGATAAAAGATCTGGGATGGGTTTTGTTCCTCAATTTGTATCCATTCTTATGCATGGTTGCAAAAGTTCTATAATGCCTTGTATGGTGAGTTCCTAGCTTTGTATTGACAATCCGTTCTACTGAGGCCCTACTAAAGTTTAATTCAAAAGCTGAATAAAAGACATCATTCTGGATTGACCTACAATTGTTTTAGCATCGATAGTGTGAGGAAATAATTTTAAAAGCAGCATCACTTGTCTTAAGTTTCAGTAGATCTGGGATTTAATGGACTTTTAATTCATTTCTAAGCATTAGCTTATGCATCTGACATAATCTTGAAGCACTAAGTGGGGGAAAAAAGTTCTCCCATTCACTTCATAGTTAACCAACATCTGTCTTTTTTTTTAGGCAAGAGAAAGAAAACCGGTTTGCATTTGAATGTTTACAGTCAGCTATTAAACTATTAAAGTGTACTCACTACTTATTGTGTTGGCATTGTAAAGTTAATTAAAGCTATAGAGCATCTAAATCTGCCTAGTTTAATTTGGATGCCATGTGTCCATTATTTGACAATTTGAAGTTATTTTTTAAAAAGACTGTTAACCATGCGGGTAGCATGGTGGCTCAGTGGTTAGTACTGCTACCTCAAAGCACCAAGGACCTGGGTTCAATTCCACCCTCTGGCAACTGTCTGTGCGGAATTTGCACATTTTCCTCGTGTCTGCATGGGTTTCCTTTTGGGTACTCTCGTTTCCTCCCACAATCCAAAGATGTGCAGGTTAGGTGGATTGGCCATGGGAAATGCAAGGTTACAGGGATATGTTGGGGGGAGGTGGGGGTGCCTGGGTCTGGGTGAGATGCTGTTTGGAGGGTTGGTCTGACCTTTTGATGTTTGGTCGAATGGTTGGCTCCCACACTGTAGAGGTCCTATGATTTTATGCTATTCGTTTTTGATTTTTGTATGGCCATGTTTCAGTCTGAAGTTAGATGGTGGTATAGGAAGAGAGAAACTCTTCAAAGACTGATGAAAGGAAGAATAAGCACTTTCTTGGAGGTGAATTAATCTTCAAGGGCAAGTCTTTTTTTTAGAACTTTTCTCAGCAAACGTCTCCAATAGTTTGGAGGACTAAAAGTCTTTCTTCTGGCTTTTGATTAGACTGGCTTTCTCTTGCTGATGCAATCAGATACTGTTTTATCACATATGTATCTGTTGGCAACTAGTTCTGTATAAAAGTTAAGCAATTGGATTCCACACTAAGTAGTAGGACATGCTTTTGGGATTTTAATGCTTTTGGCTCAGAAATAATACAGAACAAGTTTGCCAACTCAGTGGTCGCAGAAGGGATAAAACAAACTACAAATAATAAGATTAATTGGTTCTTGGCTAGCACTGAGACTAGGGGGAAAGTTTTGTGCAATATGATCTGAAGTATGTGTTTCGACTGTCATGTTACATGTTGATAATGACTTTCTCTATATACTAATTGCAGCAGCAGTCAGAATCAGAAACAGTTCATGTCTTCATCCCTGCCCTGGCTGTAGGTGCAATTATTGGCAAGAAAGGGCAACACATCAAACAACTCTCTCGCTATGCAGAAGCTTCCATTAAGGTAACTTTTTATTTGTATTCTATTGGTATTTGTTTTAGCAAACAACTTTAACAATGGGGATACAAAAGCAAAGTGTTGTAGATGCTGGAAACCTAAAATAAAATTTAAAATGCTCAGCACATATGACAGTATCTATGGTGAAAGAATTAACATAAAGGGCTTCTCAACCTGAAATAGAACTCCTCTGTTTCTCTCCACAGATGCAGCTTAATCTTCTGAGCATTTCCAGCACCTCCTTGCATTTAAGTGAAGATATTTAACAATGCAGTTGCAATACTCTGGCAATTTTTGCAGAATATTTTTGAGTTTAATGCTTAATTTGATATACAGAGGAGATTTTCTCGCACATTCACCCACCTTATCTACTATGTCCCTTGCTCTCTGTGGTGCACTCTACATCGGGAGACAGGGCACCAAGTTGGACATGAACTAAATAACCCCACCGCCCTGTGGTTGACCACTTCAACTCCGCCCTCCCACTACCCCAAAGGCGTGCAGGTCTTGGGGCTTCTTCCACTGTCAATCCAAGCCACTCAATAACTAAAGGAGGAACGCCTCATCTTTACCTTGGGACCCTTCAACCACGTGGCATCAACATTGACTTCACCAGTTTCCAAACCATCCCCCGACCCCAAATCCAACTCTGCACCACCCTCTTGATCTGTCCTACCTGTCCATCATCTTTTCCCACCTATCCACTGCAGCCGCCCAACCTATCACTATTACCCCCTACTTGTGTCCACCTATCACCTTCCCAGTTACCTCCCTCCTTTTTTTTCTTCCCCCCCCCCCCCAACCCCAAACTCTTCCCCATTTATCTCTCAGATCCCTACAGTCTCCAAATTCCTGATGAGGGGCTTGTGCCCGCAATGTTGACTCTCCTGCTTCTCCGAGGTTTACTGACTGGCTGTGCTTTTCCAGCAGCACACTCTTTGACTTTGACTCTGACTCCAGCATCTGCAGTCCTCACTTTTCTCCTGCTTAATTTGATATACAAGTGTTTCATACTTTTGACAGTCTACCCATGTTCATTTTTCCTAATGTAACCTCCAACTGTTGTTGCCCTGCTCCATCACTTTATCTGGTCATCCATCTTTACTTCGCTTAATGACATTTACATGGTGGCCATATTAATTTTACTTGTTTAGAATGTTCACTGATTGGATCCTTAAGACTTTTCTGATTTTCTTCACTCCACCACTGACAGTTGGACATTCTGTAACCATGGCCTTAAATTTTAAATTCTCTCTCAACTTTTCTACTTATCTATCATCTTTTAGGATACCAATTAAAATCTTAGATGAAACATTTAATCAGCTGTGCCCAATATCTCTTTATGTATCTTGGTATGAAATTTTATTTGAAGATGGCTCCTGTGAAGCACCTTGGGATGTTTTTACTACATTTAAAGGTGTTGAGAGCAAGTTGTGACCAGTTTGAAAAATTAAAGTATTTTATTGCTGGATAACACTTAAAATAGAGTTGCTCTGTTTGGACCCTATTTTTGAGCATTCACCGTAATTTACTACATGCATGGCGACGTACCTGTATGGTAAGAATGAGGAGTTAATCACTTCAGTGACTCAATTATAAAAGCAATTGAACAAATTTTAACAAATAAATCATTCCATGTTAAAATGTAAAAAGTCTATCAATGCTGGGAGTATGTTTCTTCCACAAATAAAATGGCTTGTTATAGGGTGATTAGTAATTGCCTTAATCAACATAATGATCTGTTTCAGAGTTGTTTTTCAGGCCAAAATACTTTCCCAAGTCAGTTCTCCAAATTTCGTGGCCAGTATTTATTGTGCTCCTAAATAGCAGCATAGCTGTTGATGTTTGAATTCTGTTTTTCCTCATTTGTGGGAATAGAGAAGGAAGAATGTGCTATCTTCTTCAAAGAAGAATTAGTCCACAATCTCAGCAGTTATACATGCAGTTAAATGCAAAAACAAGGAAGTTACTGTTTGGAATTTCCCTGCTCCTCTAAACATTGCATGATATCAATAACTTGCTGAGGGACACATCACTGAAATACAGAAGTGCTGAATTAGAATACTTGTGTGATAGATATTCAGTAAGCTGACCAGGAAAGTGGTATAGTTTGTCAATTCAAATGTGAGTGAATTTCTAACCTCCGTTTCTGCCAAATAAACCATCTGCCCTGAAATTTGACATGTACTAGTGTGGAATTTCGTTCCATCAGCTTTATAATTATCTGAGATTTTCAATTGAATTAACTATCTAACTTAAATTTTTTGGTTCAGGCCCTCCATACCTCCTCATGGATGCTTCATTCTGATTAAGGCGAAATACCATTTCTTGCCCTGTTGACACTGGTCCTAGAACCCTGTAGAAAATATTGTACAGTTTTATCTTTCAAATCATACTAAATAGTAATGTAACAACCTATGGAATATGAGTGAGTTTAACAAATGGTTAGTACTGTTTAGTCATTGCTGACTGGAAATGTCCAGGCCATTGCTGTGCTTCAAATCTGGTATATCATCAACATTCTCTAATTGGGATCCTGCATCTTCTGTACCTAAGTCACAATGTATACAGAGGAACCTCCATTATCCGAATGAGATGGGTGGGTGTTACTTTCGTTTGAATAATTAATTATTCAAACGAATTTATTTAAATACCTTTCCTCTGGAGCTGAGAGTTTTTAAGTCCGCTCCCCGTTCAGGACACGAGGCAGCAGGGCACCGCGCGTGGGACCTAGTCCCCCCAACCCCCTGGCCAATCCCCCTCTCTGGCAGCTGGACTGGACATCAACAATGAGACTGCTGCTGATTTTTATGGGGCGAGTCTCCAAATAGCGCGCGCACACGTGCACACGCACATGCGCACACAACTTTTTACTGCAACTTTTGAACAGGTTCCACCTTTGCCCTGTACAGGATGATGTTGGAGAGATTATGTGGGGGGTGGGTTCAGGGTACACCCCTGTGTAGAATTGTGGGAAGCGAGAGAGGGCGGATACTCCCATCATTTGGAGATGGTGCCTGTTTAATCATTGTAAACAAAAGATGTGATCAGTGTTGGAAACACATCTTTGATGTAATGTTTCTGTCGGGACCTTGAGATCTCCTTCGGATAATCCGATATTCAGATAATTGATATTTGGATAATAGAGGTACCTCTGTAAGGTGCTTCTGCTGCCACAGTCATGGTGGTAGAGGGAATGAATGTTTTAAGGTTGTGGGTGAGGTTCTGCTCATGACCATGTTTTTCCTTTTCTGATGGCAAGTTCAAGTGTTGCTGGAGCTGTGCATGAAGTGTAAGTCATTATATCTTTGACTTGCACCTTGCAGATGGTGGGCAGGTTTTGGAGAGTTAGAAGGGAGTTACACTCCCAGATTTCTTAGCCTCTGAACTGCTCTTGGAGCCAAAACTATTTATTCATCCATGTCATGTGATTATTTTGTGGCAAGTAATTATTGCCTGTTCCTAATCGCCTTCAAGAAGGTGTTAGCTGCTTTTTAAACTATTGTAGCCCTTTTCAGTCTAGGGCCACTTACTGTGCTATTAGGTGGGACTTCCAGGATTTTGTGCCATTTGAGAAGGAAAGGATCTTGCTGGTGGTGGTGTTCCCATGCGTCAGCTACCATTATCTTTCTAGATGGTACGGGTCACGGTTTGGAGTGTTCTGTTTTGGCAGTAAGTTACTGCAGTTCATCTTACAGATGATGCACATTGCAGTAACTGTGCTGGAAGTGAATTTTGGAAGTAAGGGAATGGTTTTGGCATGGAGCTGCCCAGGCAAGTGGAGAGTATTCCATCACTTCTGGCTTGTGCATTGCAACATGGATCAGCATTGGGAAGTCTGGATGTGAGCTACTTGCCAGAATTCCTAAATCCTCACTTGTTCTTGGAGCTTCAGTATTTATATGGCTGGTCCCATTTAGTTTCTGGACCTTAATAGATCTGCCTAGTCCATAACCCTGAGCAGATCCTGGAGTGATGTCTTTGGGGTAAGTTCATTGACCTTCAATACCTACAAATGTTATCCCTCATGATAGTTATGATTCCAGCCAGCATTTGTATAATGTTGTTCTGCCTATGTTTGGGCAAGACTAATTGTCAGGGGCTGAGTGGCCCTAACAGAGCCCACACTGAACACAGTGAGCAGGTGCTTTTGCATGCGCCTCTTGATAGCCGTGTTAGTGACTCCTTCCATTACTTTACCACCAATAGCGAATAGACTGGAAAGTTGCAATTGCCAGGTTGGCTTTGTCCTTGTTTTGTGAACAAGATGTACTGGGACAAATTTTCACTTTGTCAATATGATACTTTTGCAGTTACACTGGAAGAGCTTACCTAGAGGTGTAGCAAAGGATGTGGCTAGTTCTGGAGCGTAGGTCTTCAGTACTGGAATGTTGTCACGAACCATCGCCTTGGCAGTATCCATTGCCTTTAAGCAATTTGATTGTTATCAAGAAACTGGTCAAGACAGATGCATCATCCACTTGATGGTACTTAAGTCATTTGCACTGATTGTATGCTGGGCTGTCCCATCATTTTGAGGATGAGGTTATTTGTAGAATTTCCTCCTATTCATTTTAATTTTCCACCACCATTCATGACTGGCTATAATTGGACTGTAAATCTTAAAATTGATCCATTTAGCTGTATTTGTTGCATTCAAGTAGTTGTTATTTCTAGTGCCTAGGTTGATATTTGCTGATATGACCAGTTTCTTTCTTCCCTTGGTTAGATACAACGGAGTTAACTGCCCTCAGAAATAGCCAAGTAAATGTCGAGCCACGTTGCTGTGGATCTGGAGTCATATGACTCCTGGTCAATATGTAGGTCAGACCAGGCAAGGAAAGCAGGTTTCCTTCCCTAAAGGACATGAGTGAATTGACAATGATTTTGTTGTCTTTGTTGGATTACATTTTTTAAATGCAGATTGTTGACTTCAAATTTCCCCCTCTGCCACTGTGAAACAGGAGTTTTCATGCAAGTCTGGATGTCTGAATTTGCTAGTCCAGTGATATTACTATTACACCACTCTCTCTTCTATGACTGATCCAGCATGAATGCTGACGGCACCAGATTCAGTGATGGCAGTGCCACTGGCCTCCACTGGAGTTGCTTAGAATCTCTCTTGACTGTGATGATTATTGTTTAGCTTGAGGTGTGAATGTTTCTCGCCACCTTATCACAAGATTATCCACATATTGTTGCATGTGGAAACAGACTGCTTTGTGGAGGAAAGATAATTTGCAGGGTAAATACCACGAAAAATTGAAGTGAGTGAAGTAATTTTTGTATTGGTTGATTCAGCTTTGTGTTTAAGGTGTTGTTGGGATTTGTTTTGCAGATTGCTCCTGCAGAAAGTCCAGATGCTAAACAGCGAATGGTGATCATCACAGGGCAGCCTGAAGCTCAGTTTAAGGTGAATATTTCTGAAATTCAAAGTTTACTCTGCAAAAATATAAATCTGTACCAAGAAGGTTTGTTTTTGCATCAGATTATCTCCTGAACTGTATCTAATTTTAAGTCTGTTTTCAGAACTTGTAATCCATGCATCGTGCACAAACTAAGTATTTATTAATTTTAAAGTTAGTATTAACCAGTAGTGGGGAGAGATTCTAACATGCCTGGCAGTCAAAAGAAAGTCTTAAATTATTGTTTTATTGAATATTCAAGATCTTGGTGTGCAATTTGAAACACGACATTTCGAATGTTGTTAACCTACGCATATGTTAATTGATCTGAGCCCTCCAGCATTGTATAATATAGTGGCATTCATAATGATATTAATTCACAAACTGTGTCTCTGGTGAATTTAATGGAGTTGGGCTATGATAAAGCACTTTATTAAAAGCAAATAACTGCAGATGCTGGAAATCTGAAACACACACAGGATGCTAGAGAAACTCATCAGGTCTAGCAGCATTCATGGAGAAACAGTTAACAATTTGAGTCCAGTATGCCTCTTCAGAATAGAGATCATACAATCCCTACAGTGTGGAAACAAGCCATTTGGACCAACAAGCCCACACTGATCCTCCAAAGAGTAACACCTCCACACCCATTCACATAGGGGTAAATGTAACTAATGCACCTAACCTACACGTTAATGAATAGAAGTCTATTCTGAAGAGGCTATTCTGGACTCAATGTTAAATTGGTTTCTCTCTCCACAAATGCTGCCAGACCTGATGAGTTTCTCTAGCATTGCCTGTTAATGATAAAGAATTGATTAATACCATTGTTGTGACTTTATACAGTCACGCTGAACTCTTAGCAAATTGTTGTTGCATTCATGATGTCCTAAACAACCGGCTATAATAGTTTTCTCTTGTTCTTTAAAATAAGAAAAATACAATTTCTGCTCCTTGGTGGCATATGCTTCAGCTAGAGCATATTTTGGCACATATCCTGATTAAAATTTTGGCTTAAATATGCTGACTGGTGGAATAAATTTTCCATCAGTGATCATTTTGATTAATGGATCTTTTACATTTTAAAGTTCTGCAAGAACTTTTTAAATGGGAAATGAAGCCCAATTCCTAAATGGGAATAGTTATATTTGGAAAATGTTTCATCTTTCAGGCTCAAGGAAGAATCTATAATAAACTTAAAGAGGAAAACTTCTTTGGACCCAAAGAAGAAGTTAAGTTAGAGACTCATATCAAAGTGCCATCCCATGCTGCTGGTAGAGTTATTGGGAAAGGAGGTAAAACGGTGAGTACCAAATGTAATGGTCTGTGTAATTTGGCTTGTGGACTAAATTTTACTTTTTTCATTTTCTGCTGTCTGAGATGTAAATAAGGATATGCCATTTACCTGCCCCACCTGCAAACTTTTAAATGTAATTCAGTGAAGCCCTACATGCTTTACCCCACTGTTTGATGTTAGCTGCAAATTTTAGCATCATACCTTCCTTACTCGAAATGCTTTTCTTGAAAATCCATGCTGACTGATTTTGAATATCTAATTAATTTTCTTACCTTGTATTTTAGCAAAGCCTCTGCTTTTGTTTTCCTCCTAGTGGTACTGGAGTAATTGTTCTTCAGGTCTTTGATTAGTTTAATCCCTATACATAGAAATTGCACTCCCCTGGAAGTTGTCCTGCTGAATTTCATAAATGTGCAATTGTTTTTATGCACATTTCACATTTGGGATTCTTAATGTTGGACCATTTATTTAAAATATTGCAAATATGTGTATTTTTTCTTTTTTAAAAAGGTAAATGAATTACAAAACCTGACAAGTGCAGAGGTGGTAGTACCACGTGATCAAACTCCAGATGAAAATGATCAGGTTATTGTGAAAATAACTGGTCACTTCTTCGCAAGTCAGGTAATACCTTTATCAGCATTAACTTTGCACCTTGTTAAAGATTAATGATTTGAAATGTTGTTGATAAAATGTTTATCTTTGAGTAAAAATGTTGCTCTGTACACCGGAAACTGCAAGTGGTGTAAGATAGTGTCTCACTTTCTATGTTTTATGGTGTAGGTCTCTCAGTTGGAACATGTTATGGTGTGATACTTTTACCAGTTAATTTCTAATATCACCTAGAGATGTTTCGCCCAGTCTGACTATTTTCCCAGTCATTCATCTCAATAGTTGATGGCAGAGGGGTTATTCTGAAGTGTGGATAGAGCTGAATGAAGTTTCTTTTCCCCCAATCGCAAGCAGGTTTATATTCAGAAATTATTGATAATTTGGTAAGTTATTGCTTAAACATGCACCAAAGGTCAGGCAAAGAGGATAAAAATGCGAAATTTGTTTGAAAAAGTTTTGAATGTTAAGTTTAAATGTCATCCCTACTCCTGATTTGATCTTGTAGAAAATTCACATAGATTACTATTTGATGTGTACATTGATGACTGTCCAGTGTCAACATGCTCAATGGGTAGCATTCTTACCTCTAAATTAGATATGGGAAGTTGCACCAATCTGTGCTGGCACAAGGAATTATGAATTGTTTACTGTACTATCAGAGGTGTTGGCTTTTAGAGGAGATGATCATCTGTGGTCTTATCTGAAAACTCTGGTAGATGTTAAAAAGAGGTGAGTTAGAAACAGAAGTAGGTCATTTTAATCTGACAAGCTTGATCCACCATTCAAACAGATAATAGATGATCATCTTCCATGACTCCATTCCTCTCCTCCTCCCTCACCACCACCACCACCACCACCCCAACAAAAGCTATCCCATATTTCTTAGTAGTATCCAGACCTAGGTTTTTTAGTTTGACTGATACCACATATTGGACTAGTTTAAAAAAACAGGTTTAACTTTGTGATTGACCCTAAAACACAAATCATTAATGCACTGTGGAAATTGTTTTCCAAAACATATCTTCCTTTGTCCTCTGGGCTAGAGGATTCCAAAGGTTGATCATTGACGGAGTGAATATATTCCTCCGTCTCTGTCTTCAATCACAGGCTGTTTATTCTGTGACCGTGTTTTCTGGTTCTAGAATTATCAGTTGGTGGAAATACCTTTTATCCATACAGGTCTTTCTGCTATAAAGTGCTTTTCGTTAATGCAAATTTGGGGGGTGGGGTCACTGTTTCTAAAGTGCAAACTTTTAAAGTGCATGTTAGTTATAATGCAATTCCAGCCCCATTAGTTTAAATGGTGCTGCTGTTATTCAACTTCTAATAACACCTGGGTTGCATGAGAACAGACCTACTGCATTATAGCAAAACTGACTGACTCTCCTGTTCAATGCAAGAGTTTTTCACATGTTTAAATGGATCATCTCTCATTCTTAACCTCTGGAAAGGATCAGGCCCAGTTTGGTTAATTTCTCCTAGTGTGACAATCTTGCCTTCTGAGTATTCATTGCACTCCCTCTAAGGCATCCTTCCTTTATGCTCTACACAATGGCAGCAAGACTGTTTTGCTCCCATGCTGTAATCCCCTTGCCATGAAGGCCAACATACCTTTGCCTTCCTAATTGTTTGCTGTACCCGCATGCTAGTTCTTAGTACATCATGTGCAAGGTCACCCAGGTAATTTTGAACCACATTTCACAATGTCTCACCATTTAAGAAGTGCTGCACCTTTTTTGTTTTTTTTTCTATACCAAGTGGATAACATTCTAAATTTTTTCACATTTTATATTCTAACTGCCACTTTTTAACCCATTCACTTCACCTGTCCAAGCACCAAAGAAACTACCTTGTATCATCCTTCCCTAGTTTTATCAACTTGGAAATATTACATTTACCCCTCACCTGCTCTTGTAGCCAGTTCTTAGGTGTTACCATTGACCAGAATTGAACTTAATTAAATATATGAAGTGGGGGGGGGAATTCAAGATGGTGGTGACCCAGTAGGTCTGCCTTGTAGACCTCTGCACCAGAACCCAAAGTGGAGCACTCACCCTCTCTTTATTATCTAATGTGGTAGAAATAATTACTTTTGACCTCCTAGAACTGTCCTGTGTTAGTTTAAAATCATTAGGAATATGACTAAAGGGAAGTGAACACGAGGATTGCAACAAGCAGGGACCCCAACACCAATGGATGCACCTCTGGCTGCAGCGTTGGCCTCCATGATCACCCCAGGGGGCTTGCCTATGGAGCAGAGCCTGATCTCTTGAGTTTGTAAAACTGAGAGAAGATTGAGTCAATGGAAGAGACCCGTGCCAGGCTCGAATCAATCTCTGTCATGCTGCAGAAGCATGACCAGGAGATCCAGTGCCTCAGGCAGCATGTCGGGGAGGCGGAGCAACGGGCCGCGGCCTCCGAAACCGCAGCGGAATCCTTGGCGGGTCGGGTCCAGGCCTTGTAATGGTGGGTACAGGCCTTGGAGGAGCAGGTCAAGAACCTCAAATCAAGTCGTCGAAAGAACGTCCACCTAGTGGGGCTTCCTGTATGGGAGGGGGAAGGTCAGCTCGTCAGCTTCTTGGAGCAATGGCTCCCGTGGGTTTTGAAGCTGGAAGTAGGCAAGGTAGGCCGGATATGAGTCAAGCAGGCCCACCAAGTTGCAGTGCGCAGGCCCAGATTAGACCAGCATCCCCACTTGGTCCGAGTGAGACTCCAGTTTTATAGAGATAAACAAATAATGCTGGAAGCCTCTAGAGCACTGGGGAAGCATCCCCAGGCTATGGTATATAAAGGATCATGAATTATCCTTTTCCAAGGCTTCTCTCCAGTCGTGATTCGTAAGTGGAAGGCCTTCGATGAGGTAAAAAGGCGGCTGAGGGAGTTGAATATCCAGTATTCTGTTAGATATCCGGCAATACCATGTTTTAGACACGGAGGGTCCGTGTTCAATTTTGACTCATTGGAAAAGGCAAAGGATTTCTTGGATGCTTTAAAATAGACCGACTGGCGTGAATAATATAGACAATTATGTTTTTTTCTCTATAATTTGCCTGATTTACCTGGTTGTCGGGGGGGCGGTTTTGTTTATTTTTAAATGTCAGGGTCATAATTGTTTCCTTGTTTCTTCCCTTTCTCCTCCCCCTTCCCATCATCCTTCGTTTCCCTGTTTATTTTCTCAGTATTTCCTTTTATTCTTTTCTGGTGGGGGGTGGCGGGGGAGTGGTGGTTGGAGGAAGCTGGGTGTGGTTATATATTTTTGTTCTACCAGGAGTGCCTAGGATTACAGTAATGGAGGGAGTGGGTGGAGTGTCCACTTTTAACTTTCTTGTTATAAGATTTTGTATTTTTTTTCCTCTTTGTTGTGTCTGGGGTGGGGGCTTGGCTTCAGTGAGGAGGAATCATGGGGTGGGGGGGGTTAAATGATAAGTATGAGTGCTCCCTGTGGACAAGGGGGAAAGTCTCCTTTCATTTGTGTTGTATGTTGTAGAAGTAGCTGTTAGAAGTTTTTGATTTTGGTAGTTTTGTAAGTTTTAGATGAACTGTTTATGGTTTTCACTCAGCGCATTGTATGGGGTTCTTCGTCCCGGGTGGTTACTGTTTGTTTCGGACAGTTATGACTAGCCATTCATTTAAATGATGCACAGAGTCACTCACCAATTAAGAGAAAAAAAAGATACTGTCAAGCCTTAGAAAAGAGAGGGTTGATTGTAGTCTTGCTGCAAGAAACACATTTAACAGATGAGGAGCATTTGCAGTTCCAATAGGGAGGGTTCAGCCAGGTGTTTTTCTCACCCTTTAATTCGAGAAGTTGAGGAGTTGCTTTTCTCCTCCAGAAGAACCCCCCTTTTTAAACGTTCGACCAAATCAAGGACGAGTGTGGGTGATTTATATCATTCTTAAAGCTTTAATACATGGAGAGGAATATGGGATTTTGAATGTATTCTGCCCCCGGGCACACCCCCATAAACTTTTAATGGATGCGTTTTCCAGGTTGATGACCCTTTGGGCATGTCATACAATTTTAGGGGGAAACTTTAATCGTCTTATTGACGCCAAAGTGGACAGGATGCAGAGGGGTATTGCAGGTATGTCCCCACAATCCAGGCATTTGGTGGACCTGAACAGGGAGCTGGGATTGGTGGACGTGTGGAGATGCTTCACCCTGAAGGTAGAGATCACACCTTTTCTTTTTCCCTAATCCACATAAGCGCTATACTAGAATTGACATGTTTTTTGTCCCATTGACCTTTTTGAATTCGGTGCTGCCTTGCAGAATAGAGAACATAGCCATTTCTGACCATGCAGCAGTGTACATGGAGGTCAAGGCCGGTGGTAATGGGACAGGCTCCCAGCAATGGTGCATGGACTCTTTCCTTCTGAAAGATAGCAAGTTTATAGAGTACTTTCCACGGGAATCAAAATCTTTTGGGATATTAATTTCGGTATGGCCAATAATCCATCGCTGCTTTGGGAGACTGCCAAGGCTTATGCACTGAGTTTTATTGTTCATTACTCTGTGACTGGGAAATGGCAGAGGGGAGAAGAGCAACGTTTGCTTGAGGCTCGCCTGAAGGCAGCTGAGACAGCATACTTTGAAAATGCAGCAGATTACAGCCCTTAGGGCTACTTAGAATGCTGCGCTCACCCAGACAAGAGATTATTTGAGTACGGTGATAAACTGGGTAGATACCTAGTGTGCCTGGCCAGAAAGAAGAATGTCCCCCAGTCTTTCACATCCATTAGAGAGTGTGCTGATACTCTTAATTGCAAAGCCAAAAAAATTAATGCAGCGTTTAGGAAGTTTTACTATGAGCTGTACCAGTTGGAAGGCTGTGAGGACAGATTGATGAAGATGGAATCCTTTTTAAAGACCCTGGACCTTCTGGGTGTAACTTCAAAGCAGGGTCCTTTTGAATGCCCCCCTGACAATTCAGGAAATGCAGGAAGTGGTGAGGTTGCTCCAGAGTGGTAAAGTGCCTGATCCAGGCAGATTTCAAGGAGTTTGTGGATAAGCTGGCAGGCCATTCCTGGACATGTACAATTACTCATACAGTCAGGACTGCCTCCCATCTTCTTTAAGAGAAGCAAATATTTCTCTTGTTCTTAAGAAAGGAAAAGCTCAAGAGGATTGCAAATCGTACAGGCCTGTATCGTTACTGAATGTGGATTTCAAAATCCTGTTGAAAATGCTGGCGTTAAGGAGGATCAGACAGGTTTTATCAAGGGTCATAGGTCTACCAATAATATTAGAAGAGTATTACATATCGTCCAAGTATGCCAGCAAAGATACATTCCAGGTTTGGTAGTCTCTATGAATGCAGAGAACGCACTTGACCAGGTGGAGTGGTCAAGTACTTTTATGTCCTGGAACGGTTTAGTCTTGGAGGGGTTTTTGCCAAGTGGGTGGCGGTGTTAATAGTGACCCGAAAGCAGGGTTCTCACTAATTGTATGTGGTCACATAGTTTTAGTGTCAGCAGAGGCTGCCAACAAGGGTGCCCTCTCTCTCCACTATTATTTACATTGCTGATCGAGCTGCAGCGGAGGGCATCCGGAGGGATTCCAACATAATTGCCCCGGAGCTAGGGTCAGGCAGGTATAAAATTACCCTCCTATGCAGATGACTTTCTTCCTTTCTTACCTGATTCAATGACATCTGTGCCCCGTGTAATACAAGTGATTAATCTATTTGGCTTGCTTTCAGGGTATAAAACTGTCTTGTGGAGGTTGCACATTCTCCCCGTGTCTGTGTGGGTTTCCTCTGGATGCTCCGGCTTCCTCCCATAGTCTAAAGATGTGCAGGTCAGGTGAATTGGCCATGCTAATATTGCCCATACTGTTGGGTCAATAGTCAGAGGTGGGGGATGGTGGGTTGCTCTTCGGAGGGTCGGTGTGGACTTGTTGGGCCAAAGGGCCTGTTTCCACACTGTAGGGAATCTACTCTTTTTTAAAAAAAACTAATTTCATGAAGTTGGAGGCCATGCCTGTGGGGGGACCTTACTAGTATATCCAACTTTTGGGATGGAATCAGTTTCCCTTTCCGGTGGTCACAGGGAGGTTTCCTGTATTTAGGCACTTTTATCATTTCTGGTCTTCAATCAATTATATAAAAGCTAATTTGTAAAGTGCCTAGAGAAGATAAGGCAGGACTTTCGGTGTTCGGAGGCTCTTCCGATATCTTGGTTGGGAAGAAAAGCTCTGGTTAAAATGAATTTTCTTCCTTGCTTATTATATCCTATGCAAATGCTCCTTTTGATGCTGCCTAGGCAAGCACTACAGAGGCTTTACACTTGGCTCGGGTTTTTTATCTGTTGCCACAGGCGGCCACTTATTAAGCTGGATGAATTGCAGCTCCTGCAGGGGAAGGGAGGTTTGGTTTTTCCGGACTTTAAGAAATATCACTTGAGTTCTCTACGATCCTATGTGGCTGACTGGGCCTACCAGGACCCGCAATAGATCTGGTTGGACATTGAGGCCTCTCAGGCAAAATCCCCCCTCATCAATTTCTTGTTTATGACAAGATGAGGACTGTTATGGACCATTACAGAAACTCAACTGTCCTTAACGCAGATAAAGCATGGAGAATGATGCGACAAGGTGATGGCAACTTACCAAAAACTTCCCCTTTCACATCCATAGTGGGAATGTTGGGATTCTGGCTCGGATCAATGGACTCTTGGCTTCAAATTCTGGGAGTCTAGGGGAATCTCCTGTTTGGGAGATTTATTTGATGGGAGGTCATGATGATGTCTTTCAAGCAGCTGAGTCAGAAATTTGAGCTACCTGAGAAAGACCTCTTTTGTTACTTTCAGGTTAGGGACTTCATACAAAGACTACATTGATGGCTAGTCCCAGTAAGTCGGATGTGGAGAGTGCTCCAGTTTACGGGCGCTCTCTTGGTTAGCACTCTCTATCACTAATGCTCCCAATGGTGGGGAGCTTTGGTGGAATTGCACTGAGTGTAGTAACTTAATTGAATATAATTTAAGTTACCTTGGTATAACTTGGTTTAATCTTATTTTGTTTGTTTTTTTCCTCTAGTTATTTATTGAATCGTAGTTGTTTGTAAGGTTTTTCTCTCTCATTTCAATGATTTGTGGAGTAGTAGTTTGTTTCCTGTTATTGTCACTATTATCACATTATTTTGTAGAGATTTTGTAAAAAAAACTTAATCCTTTTTCTCAATAAAAATTATTTCCAAAAAAAGAAGTGGAGAAAATTGTGTGGCTGTGGAAGAAAGAGGTGAAGTGAAGGTTATCACTAACCGGATAGCTCCGCGCAGATAGGTTTGGCCAAATTACCCTACTTTGCAGTGAGTTTTTGATTTGCAACCTTTTTGGTTTGATATATAGATTAGATTCCCTATATAGTATGGAAATAGGCCACTTGGCCCAACAAATCCACACTGACCCTCTGAAGAGTAACTCACCCAAACCCATTCCCCTACCCTATATTTACCCTGATTAATGCACCCAACACTGTGTGGGCAATTTAGGATGGCCAATTCACCTAACCTGCACATCTTTGGACTGTGGGAGGAAACCGGAGCACCCGGAGGAAACCCACGCAGGCCCAGGGACAATGTGCAAACTCCACACAGACAGTCAACCAAGGCTGGAATCGAACCTTGATCCCAGGCGCTGAGAGGCAGCAATGCTAACCGCCTGAGCCACCGTGCCCTATGACTTGAGGATTAATCTATTTTATTTATGCTCCAAAAAGTGAAATTATTGGTTATGTAGAGAAGGTGCTAGAGGCCTTTTTTATATTTACAGTATTTCTATATTTTTTTTAGATTAGATTAGATTACTTACAGTGTGGAAACAGGCCCTCCGGTCCAACAAGTCCACACCGCCCCGCCGAAGCGTAACCCACCCATACCCCTACATCTACATCTACCCCTTACCTAACACTACGGGCAATTTAGCATGGCCAATTCACCTAACCTGCACATCTTTGGACTGTGGGAGGAAACCGGAGCACCCGGAGGAAACCCACGCAGACACGGGGAGAACGTGCAAACTCCACACAGTCAGTCGCCTGAGGCGGGAATTGAACCCGGGTCTCTTGTACCCAGTTTACAGATCTTTTAGCCATTTGTCTGTCTTTTCATTTTTACTAATACCTTGTGAAGTGAGATTTCAACACTTGCGTGTTCCACTTTGCATTCAAGCCTCATTTAATCAATGTAAATAAGATTTGTGAAAATTTCTTAAAATTAACTGACCTCTCTCTTTTGAAATGTAGCTTGCTCAGCGAAAAATTCAAGAAATTTTGTCCCAAGTAAGAAGACAACAACAGAAATCAGTGCAGAGTGGACAGCCCCAACCACGAAGAAAGTAAAAGGTTCAGGATCTGCAATCTACCACAGAGACAGATGCCAGACCAAAGAGAGAGAGACTGTGTAATCATGGGCAGTTAAACCTGTCACTGATAAAGAAGCAAATGTTCCATCTTCCCAGTCACCTTTTATTGAGGACTAGGCAACCTATGAACTCTGTCTTTGTGCGAATGTATTCTTCAGGCATTCAAAAAGAAACCTTGTGAAACCCAGCTTTAAATAAGGCCCTTTCACTTCCCTTCTTTTGTTCGAATTCAAAACTCTATATTGCCTTGTTAGCTTTCCCAAAATTCTTAGACCTGTTGGGTTTAATGAAGTTTTCTCTTCTGATTTTTCACTGGTTACAAAAAGGCATTGCTCTTATAGTTCGAATCATTATAAAACCCTTAAGTTTTTTTGGGGAGGGGCTAGGGGAGTTGGCAAGATTGAGGCATCTGTCCCAACATGCAAAATGGCTTTTTTAAATTGGGTTGTTTTACAAAGATTACTAGAACACTGCCATTAGAACCTAAGGGAAGTGTTGAATGGTGTTGGCCAGGGCATGAATTGATTATGCATTTTACTAAACTACCTCAGGCATTTAGTACCTCAATTGTTCCTTTTTTCTGCTTATTTTGTATACTTTATAAAAGTAATAGTCAAGCATTTTATTTTTTTAAAAAAAAAGTAAAATTTGATCAGCTAAAAGCCAGGAGCAGTACAGAGAAAAGTATCAATGTAAATGTGTTGCTTCTAGCTGCTGGCTGATGGGAGTATTCAATAAATGATGCTTGCCTCAGTTTTCCTGAGGTCCACAACACCATCATTTGATCAAAATTCTGTGAATGTTTGAGACGCCGAATGATGCCAATATATACTAATAGCAGCAATGCCATTTTTTTTCTTTTTAAGATATGATGAAAGTGTTTATTTCCTATTTTTGATTGATGGTACTTTTGGGAACAAAACAAGGAAGTGATGGCAAGAGGCTGGGGTTGGGGAAAGAGACTGCAAAATGGAGTAGCTTTTAGTATAACTGGGTATTTTAAATGCATGGACCCTTGGTGCCTTCGACCATCACTGCATCTTGATGCATAATAACACAGTCTATTTGGATCTGGCCATTTTGATCAGAGCAAGCTTCATCTTCAGTTACTGGTAGAGCTATTAGATCTGTCCAGGTACACTGGCAGTCTTTGCTAGAGTGGACTCTGAATTTATTGAACTACACATTTGATCATAATTGTGGGAGAAAGTCAATGCTGCTTGCTCATTCTAAAGTTGTTGAAGCTAAGAGAGTTTACATATGCAGCTACTGTAGTGGGCTACACAAAGCCATGGGGGGAGGCTGTTAGTTTCAACACTCTCTTTCCTCTGAGCTTAATCCGTTTATGCACATCTACAGATAACCAGTACAGCAATAAATGCATTAATGGCCAAATTGACAGCGACAAAATAGTTTTGATCCTTCTCCCACTCCCACCAAATGTAGTCTGACTAGAATAAGCTAAAGCAACTAATTTGTGGTAAAGTTGAAATGCTCCAGTCAACTTCCTGAGTGCACCCAATTTCCAGCTACCTCAGTGCTTTAAATGAAGGCAGTGCACATTTAGTGCATAAACACTGCTGTGTGTGGTCTGAGCAGAGCCATGCTATTACCTCTGAACCTTTTTGTGATTTTTCTTTGTGCATGAGATGATTGTTATCATCATGCTGCACTGAAATAGAGGGGCACAACTTGGCAAAACCATTTATTTCATCAATTTTTGATCTACCTCTTAGATACATTTGAATTAGAGGCATTTCTGCATAGGATAGGTTGATATTTTCCCAAAGATCATTTTTTGTACAGATTAGACAATTAAAAATGGTCTGGTGTGTTTTTGCCTACATATATTCATTACTAATCAAAACTTCTCAAAGCTTATGTTGTAGCTTTAGCAAAATGGATTAATTCTCATTCTTTTGGCAGAGTGACTTCTCCATATAGTGATAGAAATGTTTTCTTACATTGATAAAATAACAGAATTACAGGAGGTCATTTAATAGCTTAAATGAATTGACGTGAGGCTGAAAGGTCAGAGCCCACTTTTTGTTGCAAGTAACATTGATTGATTGATTGATTTACCATGGTTTTTGGTTTAATTGCTGCATTTTCACTTCCTGATCTGCTGCTGTATCATTAATTTTCTGATCTATATAACAAGATTGGTAATTTGGAAATACTGGCATTTAGTAGAAGGTAGTTCTGTAAAAGAAGTGAAACCAGCAAAAATAACTTTGCTCACTTTTCTCTTTTTTTCATCTAAATACTGTGCCCCTAATGCAGCCCCATTTGTCAAATGCCTCTGTTTGAAATAAAATAATTTAGCTCCTATGTGATTATGTATGTTTCAAGGTATTAAGCAAAATCGTACATGTTGCAAGTTGAAGTATAACAGGATGATTTCATTCCTGTGGCTTGCACTTGTGTGTATAAACACACTGCACAAAATTTCTTGTATAATGCCTTGGTAATGAATATACATTCAATTCTCACTTCATTCCATATGAAAAATCAATCATCAAAATTCTGAAAACCTTTTTGTTTCTAAGACTAGCCAGTTTTAAATAAACTTCCCTCTGCTTTCTTTGAAGTGTCACTTCCAAGACCATTTTGTCTTGCAAAAACACATACATGCAAAAAAATCAGCTTTTCTGTTTTGTTTTTGAACAATGTGAAATTCTATTTAGAAATTTTATGCACCATTTTTGAAATTGTGAAGTTGTAAAATCTTAAAATTCATTCCAATTAAGGGAGAACTGACTGCATGCTTTTAAGAAACAGCAATGTCAACTAATGTTTCAATGGTTCAATAAATTAATTCTGTTTGATTTTTAAACAGTAGAGGGTACTCCAATATGTTCCCTCTAGTTACACCGAGCAGGTCCACTGCATGTCATCCAGCACTAACCTTCCATACCTTACAGCTGTTATTCAGATGGTACCCAGTAATTTTTAGACCACAGTGAACTGGTATTCATAATTTATCTGCAAGACCCAAAACTCTTACTGTGCCAGAGTTGTGGCGATGCATGTTTTTTTTAATCTGCCTATGTTTCTTTTCCAATACTATCACTGCCCATGTCAAATGCAATTTTTTTGCAATGTTAGATAAGTGTCTGATGTGCTATCCCCCTTACTAACTATTGTACATGTCAAATTTCATGTTAAAAGGACAAAAAACATTTTAGCCTTTTATTTGTAACAGAAGCTTCAGCTCATTTTGATATAACTCAGTGTTACATACATTGCTGTCTAACTTCAAAGGTTCAAATATGTGGCTTATGCATTACAGTTTCTGGTATACAATAAATACATTCAACACCAGAAAATTTTGTAAAGCACATCCAACTAAAATGCTGCTACATTGATTTAGTTTGCAAAATGTAGTCAGTTCAACTTTTTATAAATCAATGCATGATCCAAATGTCAACAGCTTGTGTGTAGTTCTTACAAGCTGGACTTCATTTCAATAGACCTACTTTCTCTACCTTACACCAGTTAGACCAATCCTGTTGCCTCCAACTAATTTCCATTACTCATTCATTATTGTGGATGAGTTTGAATTCTCACAAATACTGGTTCAATGCTGTGAATCCCTTCAAGACAATCTTCTGAAATCACTGCTGTCTTCATCTGGGTTGTCAGTTGGTCCATATATAAAATCTCTTGGTAGAGTTTCTGGAGGTATCATATTAAATTGATCATCATAGGAACGCAAAGTCCATAGCTTCTCCAGTTCATAAATGTCCCTGGTTTCGGGTAACATGAAATGTACGACTATGTTACCTTGGAAGGGAAGAAACAAAACATTTTACAGCAATACCCAAAAGCAAATGCCCACTTAAAATCGTGCTTGTAGTTTATCAATGGTTTTCTTCATCCACGATGGTTTTAAAAAAAAGAATTTTGATCCAATCCTGTTTCCCAGAATTTTATAAATAGTGTCTTCTGGTTGAATTTCAAGTCTAAAACCAAAGTTAGTATCATTAGCCTATTTTATATGCGTAAAACTTTGTCCAAAGTTGGACAATCCAATTGGACTACCTGTGAAGAACAAGTAGACACAAGGGATTAACTTTGAAAACTTCCTGGTCTGACTAAGTATCAGATGGTATTGACAGCTCATATTTTATGCATTTAATTTGGAATGAAGCCAAACATGTAACTCATCTGCTTTATAAACTGCAACTGACCATACTGAATTCCTTCAGCACAATTATTAGAATTATTTCCAGGTACCAATTATTATGCTTTATTGAAGTAACCTCTGCCGAGAAGATGCTTTGAGCCTGTGGCAGTCATGGATCATTTTTGATTCCTTACAGGAAGGTAAGAAAAGTACTGCCTCTTGTCGACACACAAGCACTATTCTCCAAATTCTGCCCTGTCGCGTATCAGCATCCAAATTAAGTACACTGTATTGATTTTTTAAAAAAACAAATGCTGGAAGTATTCAGATCTGTGCAAAGAAAAACAAAAGTATCTTTGACCAAATTAACATTCCATGTGTTTTTTTCTTGCTGCTGCATGGACCATGAGGTTCATGTGCAACAGTGGTTTCCAGAAGCCATATATTGTCATGTATCTTCCTAGTTCACCCCCAGCTAAGAGAATGTTGGATCAACTTTCACAGAACTAATGAACTGAAACATTAACTCTCTCTCTTCATTGGTGTGACATGTATTTTGATTTTTTTTTAAAATCAGGCTGCCAATTTCCACCGTATTTGTGCTCATTTAGTTAAAATGTTTACAGATTTTACAGAACTCACCAAAATCAATGCACTTCCAATCATCTGTACCTTTTCCTTCAATGTGGGCATGAGCATTCTGCTGTTTCTTTAACTGTTTATACTGCAGGATAAAACATTTTACAGTTCAGTAATTTCACAGACTTTAGCATAGCCAGGGTGATATAATTTAGCAAAATTAAATATAATCTCAAGAGCTGCTTGGGGCAAACTCTTACATGTGGAAACAATTATGCTTACCTAAGTTGACTGTACTTCAAATCAATCAGGGTGTGTGAATGTGTTGAAATATTTTTTGCATTTTAGTTTTTTTTTGTGTTTGCACCCTTTGTCTCCTATCATTGGAATTAATGGCCTTGTGGTCCTATTGCTTGACCTAATCCAAAAATCTCAGGTAATTTTTTGGGGGACCCAAGTTCAAATCCCTACCAAACTAATTAGTAGAATTTACATTCAATAAATATCTAATTAAAGTCTGCTGGAAACCATTGTCAATTGTTGGGAAAACCCCATCTGGTTTCCTAATGGCCTTCTGGGGAAGGAAATCTGCCATTCTCCCTGGTCTGGCCTAATGTGACTCTAGACCAATAGCCCTGTGGTTGACTCTCAACTGCCCTATGAAATCACCTAGCAAAGCACTGTTTTCACAATCACTACAAAGAAATGAAACCAGACAGACTGCCTGCTATTGATCTAGAAAATGACAATGGCAAAATAGCCCTCTGAGCCTTGCAGTAGCACCACAGTCTTGGTCAGATCGTAAAAGGGGCATTTAAATTGAGTTTTGTTTGCAGCAAGTGTTGAGGGAAAAAACGACCTGACTTCATCCTCACAAATCTACCTGCTGAAGTTGCATATGACCATGTCAGTAGTGACAATGGCAGAGTCCTTGTGGAGATGAAGTCCCATCTTCACGTTGAGAATACCATCTTGTTCTGTGACACTGTCATTGTGTTAAATGGAACAGACTTCAAACAGATATAGCAACTCAGGACTGGGCATTAATAAGGTAGTATGGGCTATTGGTAACAGCAGAATCTTTTTCCAGACAAAATGTGCAACCTCATGGCCTGGTATACCCCCCACCCCCACTTGACTACTGCCATCAAGTCAGGAATTAACTAGTTCTCATATGCTTTGCACCATTAGCATGCCCTAACTGTAAGTGAGATGTCAAGTTAGTGAGACTACAAAACAGGACTGCTTGCACATCAAACATCATGTGATGGATCTAAGCAATTCCACAATCAGATCAAAAGTCCTACTCAATCAAGTTGTGAATAGTGATGGACGAGTCAAATACCTCACTGGAGGAAAAGGTTCCACAAAAATTCACATTCACAATATACGATGTTCAGCAGCATTCATGACTCCTCAGTGAATTAATCCATGTCCAAATGCAGCAAGACCTGGATAATACTTAGTATTTGTCAGCCTAAGCTTGACAAATACCAAGTAATATTCAGGCCACATATGCAGGCAATAATCATCACCAATAAGAGAATTTAACCATTGCCCTTTGAACTCAATGGGGATTTCCATCACTGAATTCCCACTACCAACATTCTGGGGGTTACCTCTGACCAGAAACTGAAATGGACAGTGGCAACAAACACTGGTCAGGGGCTAGAAATACTGTAGTCATTCACCTTCTGCCTCTCTGAGCCTGTCCTCCTGTCTATGAGGCACAAGTCAAAAGTGTGATGGAATATTCCCTGGATGACTGCAGCTCCCACAACACTCAGGAAGCTTGGCACCATCTAGGACAAAGTAGCCTGCTTGATTGGTACCACAGCTACAAACATTGTCATTCCACCACTGATGCTCAGTAGCAATAGCATGTTCCATCTACAAGATGCACTATCGAAATTCACAATGGCTCCTTTACAGAGCACCTTCTATCCCACAATCAATTCAATCTAGAAGGACAGGGGCAGCTGATAAATGGTAACACCATTACCTACTAGTTCCTCTCCAAGCCACTCACCATCCTGACTTTGACCCAGCAACAGTGAAAGGACAATAATATATTTCAAAGTCCTGGAATTCATTGCTTAACAGCAGTGTGGGTCTACCTATAACACACAGACTGCAGTGGTTCAAGGTGGCAGCTTACTACCACCTTCTCCAGGGCAGCTAGGGTTGTATAGTAAATGCTGGTATAACCAAAGTTTAATTCTCTTTAATTTCCACTGTTCCACGAAGTTCATGTAAGCTTGAAGAACAGCACTGTTTCCTTATGTACTTTACAACCTTCCAGACACTCAACAGATAACCTCTTCCAACCACCACATTTTTCCCCTGAAGTCAGCAGTTAGTCATGATTCTGCTCACTCACTTACATTTCTGTTAGACCCATACTTTGTTTCTTTACTTGTCCCATTGCCTTCCCTTTTTGCCTTGCACCATCATCGCTTATTTCTTGCTGACAATGCATCAAGTGCAATGTGGATAGCATGGTCAGAGAGTTAGTTACTCTGCAGGCTCAGCATATAGGAAGAAAGGCATGGGTGATTGTTAGGCAGTCCACAAGAATCAGGTTGGTAGTGCAGGAGTCTCCTCAAGGATCTACTCACTATCAACTTCTAAAATTTGACCTTCAAGAGATACGGTGATGGTGCAGGGAAGTTGATGATCAGTCTGGAAAAACAAGTAGGTCAGTCACTTATTTCATATATACCTAAAGATTAGGCTTTGAAAAAGCAATTCAGATCTACTTTCCCTACGTCCATTTCTCGTTGAGAATTCACTGGATTCTAGAATTTTACCAACAACCGAGGTTAGGCTAATTGGCCTATAATTTTCCATCTTTTGTCTTGATCCTTTCTTGAACAAGGGGGTTACAACAGTGATCTTCCAATCATCCGGGACTTTCCCTGACTCCAGTGACTTTTGAAAGATCTCAAAATATTTCAGGCATTCCTTTGGTTCATTATTCTCTTGCTGAAGTCCAGCAACAAAAAACTGTTCCTATTATGGGATGTGTGATCCACGATTCTTTTATTTCATTCATTGTTCAGTTGTTTGGAATCTGAAGCCACCTATTTTAGTCTCCTGATACAAAGCAATAATGTGGTTGAGGTGAAGCAAGAATGTGGTTGAGGTGAAGCAAGAATGCAAAGCTAAAGCCAAAGCATTAACATATTTTAAAAACTACTTCAAAAATGGCAACTTTGCAAATCTCCTCAATTCAGCCAAAAATAAACAAACAAACAAACAATCTCCCTACTCCTTTTTTTTGAAATTTGAACATTTAATATTGTCTGAAGCTTTGCCAGTGAACTCTCTCTTCAAATGGGCTGGTTCTTTAAACTGAGTTTGGGGAAATGGGATTTAATCACTGCAATCAAGTTTATTCAGAACAATTTTAGTTTCCATTAAGTTTATTGAAATGAAATATTCCTCAGCACCACAATTTAATTTGTCAAAACACACTGGTCTTCACTTCTGTACTCGACTACACGTTGTTCTGTTATAATGCACATTTTGTTAATACGAATTTGCTATAATACAATTAATGAATTGAAGACACCGTTTCTATAGAATGAACTTTTAAAGCATGCATTGGTTATAACACTATTCCAACCACATTAGCTTAAATGGTGCTGCTACCACACACCTTTCTTATAACACTGGGTTGCACAAGACTGAACTATCCCGTCACAGCAGAACAGACAGTATTGGAAGTTCTACAACCCTTTCCCCAAGCTGTTATGACAAACTTGATTATATAGTGTTTTTTTCCCCCCCAAAAAAATCATCCTTTCCATGTTTAATATTTTTACAAATTTACTAAGCAGTCAACCAACTCAAAATCTGGGAGTTTTTTTCCTGATTTCCATAACTTAATAAAATGAGTAAGATAAAACTCAAACCATATACAACACTGCACCTCCAAAGTACAATTAATTTACCATAAAAATCACAAATGGTAAAACTTTGTTTGAAAGATCAAACTTATATTATTGTTCAGACATACACTTGACAGTCTTGATCATTCACATTTATTCTAATCCTGGAATTCTGATTAGAGAGAATTTGTTATACAACAGAAGATTAATTTTTATGGTACATTTTCTACAAGTGAAATGTCATCTGCAAAATATTGTTTTGAAGAGCTAAATCTAAGTTATTGTTCATGAAGAAGTTAGTTATTAGGTTTACGTTTGGGTCCACTGCAATAAGCTGAACCTTACAGAAAGTGACATTTCCAAATCAAAATATAAGTTTATGTTGTGGGCATGAGACGTAGATTCTAATAAGCCAAATAGTAACAATTCACAATACCACTTACCACTTTAATTGCATATTGTGCCATGGCTTGCAAATGTCTTGCAGAAGTTCCACTCACAATAACAAAATAATCGGTGTACTTTATTTCCTTGGGTAGTTTAATGACACATAGGTCCTTCGCATTCTCCTGACGTAACAAAGCCACCAAAACATCAATGTTAAAAACTGGCTGATGAATAAAGCCTAATGGAAGGAAGCAGAGTGCACATGTTTAGGTTCGCTTTCCTGGAAATAGTAAGTAGAAATACCTTGGTCCACTTTTGCTTTCACAAGTTACAGTAATTAAATTGAAGAACTACAATTGAAAGCTGCTTTTAAGGCCAACACCATCATGCACTTAAGGGCTAATTCAATCCAAAGCATCAGAGTAGCAACTGCCTGAACAGACTAGACCAAAAAGAGGCACAATTCTGACCTAGAACAACAGGACAAAACCAAATGATATTTGGTTCAGGTTTCTTCCCTTGTAATTGTGTTTCAACTCATCACAGAGCAGCCAGTCAAACGGGGCATTGGTTGGTGCTCTGATGCATATCTGTAAGGTGAATGCCTCCTGCTACATATCCATGCTGTCAGTGCTGCTGAATCCCTATGGCACTGAAATGGCACAAGATACCTGAATCAAACAAGTATTATTCTACAGGATAAAATATCAGCCAAAATCAGCAAGTCTGCTGACCACGAAGATGGAGCAAAGCCAAACTACCCCCAACTCTGTATTGGCAATGACAGACTGCCTACTTCTATCTCTAGTTCATTTTCTGTCTCAGGCTTTATTGCTTAAAATTCTCATATGCTCATCATTACCAGATGTGATTAATTCAACATCATCCCTGCTCCAATTTCTGTTAACATCTAAAGTGCAAACTACTTTCATTCTAATCTGCAGCAAGTCCTGTTTATCCTCATTGTCTCTCAGTCCCAAATTTCTCATCCTTGTATTCAGATTCCTTCGTGCCTTCATTGGCCTATTGTCTATATATTCCTTGATTTATGACCCTCCTTGAACTCAACATAGAAAATAGGAGCATGAGTCAGCCATAAGGCCCTTCAAGTCTGTTCGACTGACAATTGCTTTGATCTCTTTAATCATACAGCACAGAAGCAAGTCTTTTAGCCCACCACGTTTATGCTGACTAACAAATACCAAACTACAGTAATCCCTTTACCTGCAATTGGTCTATAGTCTACTGTGCTCTGACATCTTAATTAAACATTCAGATGCCATTTAAATGCTGAGAGAATACTTCCTTCCACCACCCTGTCAGGCGGTGTTCCATATTTCTACCACCCTCAGTGAAAAGACAATGTTTCCTCTAATGTCCCCTAAACCACTTACTGCTCAATTTAAACTTCTGTCCTATCATAGACACGTTTGCCATGAGGAAAAGATTTGCATGACCTACCCCACCCATGCCCCTTAATTTTATATGCCTCAATCAAAACACACACACACACCCGCCACCCCACCACTGCTGGGAAAACAAACCCAGCCTATTCAAACTAAAAACTATATCTAACTCCTTGAAAACATTCACTATTTTGGCATCAACAGGATTACCACTTTGGCACTGAAGAAAGTTCTGCTCATCTAAGTCCTAAATGGCCTTCAGCATATTTAAGACTGTGAGCCCTGGTTCTGGACTCCCCTGTTCCCAGTCTATTACTGTAAGACGTTTCTTCCTGTCATGGTCACTCGTCCATCCAACTACCTTTCCCCTATCATTTACACCTGGTGGCTACTTGGATCTTGACTTCTGGAATTCACGCTCTCAGCCTCTCCATCTTTATGATGCTTCATAAATCACACCCTTTGATCCAACTTTCAATCACCTCTTCTAATATGTCCTTTGAGGTCACCAAATCGATGTTTGTCTAATGAAGCTTGAATTTAAGATATAAATGCAAATTGTTGCTGTTGCTACTGTCCATTTTTTCATTGTGCTTCCTTTTTTGTCTCATGCTTATATTGGTCATTCTCTTTAACCGACTGTTCCACGCTTAAGCATTTTCATAGTCAAAACCATTTGTCAATGGTTTGTATTTTACTCATTTCCCTCTTCTGTTAACTTTACAAACTTTTGTAAGTAAACTTTTTTTTATGTAGAGTAAAACAAAACCACTCATGTTAACTCCATAAAAGTGTACAAGTTGTGACATACAGAAAGGACAAAACCATTTCAATGATAATTCAAACTTAAGTTGTATATGAAGCTGTGTGTTATAGCAGTATCAAACCATTTTGAACCATGATTTATTTATGCTATTTCCAATTAACTGTTTCTATTACAGGTAATTAACGAGCTTACATTTCAGGTTCCTTTACACAAGGAACTTGGATACATTGAACACTCTGAATTTTACAGCAAGTATTAAAACAGGAGAAAGTGAGGGCTGCAGTTGCTGGAGATCAGAGTTGAGAGTGTGGTGCTGGAAATGCACAGGTCAGGCAGCATCGGGGGATCAGGTTTTGCAACCTTTCACATCAGACTCTTAAATCTGAATTTAAACAGTTTTGTTGATTGTAAGCAAAAATTTAAAAGGGACCTAAGGGACATTTTTCATGCACAGGGTGGTGCATGTTTGGAATGAGCTGACAAAGGAAGTACTGTAGCAACAAATTACTGGAAATGCTGAAATTTACTGAAACAAACAAAAATGCTGGAAATCACAGTTGGTCAGGCAGCGTCCGTGGAGAGACAGCAAGCTAACTTTTCGAGTCTAGATAACTCTTCATCAGAGCTCTGAAGAGTCATCTAGACTCGAAAAGTTAGCTTGCTCTTTCTCCATGGAAGCCTGTCCGCCGTGATTTCCAGCATTCTTTTTTTGTTTGCTGCCAGAGAAAGTGGAGGCTGGTACAATCACAACATTTAAAAGGCACCTGAACGTGTACGTGAGTAGGAAGGGGCTTAGAGAGAAATGGGACTAGATTAATTTAGGATGTACGGTCCGCATTGACGAGTCGGACCGAAGGGTTTGCTAGCTTGAGTTTAGTGTGTTCAGCCGCCTGAGAACGATCAGTCAGTGCCAACAGCCGTCTGTGCACTGTCCTCCGTGCTCTCTGAACGAGCCCCCCTGTAACCGTGCTGGCTCGTCACGTTAACGACACGCTTGATAACCTGCGCTGGTTTTACCAGGCTCCGCGGCCGCGCCGCAGCTCCTCCGGGCGTCTCGCGCCAGCCGAGCCCTGGGATCAGGGTGGAGCGGCGCGCGCTGTCCCAGATCCCGGGCTGCCCGCGGCCCGCTCCGTGTGACAGCACGAGCGTGTGCAGCCAGAGTCAGGAGCATCCCCCTCATGGCCCATGCAGCCGGCAAGGTGATCCTGAAAGCGAAAGAAACTCTCCGCTGTCGGCACCGCAGGAAACGTAACACCGCCGACCGGAAGCACCCGGACGCCGGAAATTCAATCCGACTGGCGAACAGCGGCAGCAGCTGCAGTTCCCGCACGAATCGCCAACGTTTGAAAATAACCGCCGCCATCGCGAGAGCGAAATGTGGAGCCAGTGGTAAAACCATGTAACTGGAGTTAATTTAAGAACGACGCACCTAAAGTAGGTGTTTTAAGAACTACTGCTTACAGAACTTATTAGCGAGTTTCGCATTTTATTGTCCATTCCGATAAAAAAAACATGTTGGTGACGGTGAACCCGAATTTTCCGTGTGCCTTACGAAGGCAGTTAAAAGTTAACCACGTTGTCATTAATCTGGACTTACATCCATACTAAACTGGTGATTATGTTAAACAGTTTTATGTGAAAATCAGATCACCACCATTTTGATTTTAAATTATCTTGTCAATGTATCACATTCTTCCATTGGTTTAATATATACTAGCCATGTAGATTTATCCATGGGAAGTTCCCGAGTTGGAAATGCAATATCCCTCAATACAAGGAGTGCCTGTTTGGATAATTGCATTTGTAAGGATGTGTGATTTGCTGTCGGCTTGGCCTCACCAATGTACTTGCCTCGGGTCATCCTTGCCTGTGGCGTATCAGATGGGCAACATTGGCCGAGTCACGCAAGTGCCTGCCATGCATATGGTAAATTGGCGAAACCAAGCAGATGCTACAACAATAGATGACTGGACATCACACAACAAACTCCAGACAGGGATGTTCCCTCCCAGTCGGGAAACACTTCAGTGGTCAGGGGTATTTGGCCTCAGATCTTCGGGTGACCATCTTCCAAGGCAGATTTCAGGATACGCAACAACGCAGAGTGGCCAAGCAGAGGCTGATAGCCAAGTTCGGTACAAATGAAGATGGCCTCAACCAGGACCTTGGGTTCATGTCCCACTACAGGTGACCCCACTACACTATACACTCTTACACACGAGCACACATACACACACTCTTACATACTCTCACACTCATACACATGCTGTTTCTCAGGCACACATACCCCACACTCATGTCAATGCGCACACGCTCACAGGCGGCACGGTGGCTCCATGGTTAGCACTGTTGCCTCACGGCACCACGGTCCCAGGTTTGAGTCCAACTTCGGGTGACTGTCTGTGTGCAGTTTGCACATTCTCCCCGTGTCTGTGTGGATTTCCTCTGGGTGCTCCGGTTTCCTCCCACAGTCCAAAGATGTGCAGGTTTGGTGAAGAATTGGCCATGCTTAAAATTGTCAGTTAGGTGCATTAGTTAGAGGGAAACGGGGTTTGAGTGGGTGACTCTTCAGAGAGTCACCTGTGGACCTGTGGGGCTGAAAGGCCTGTTTCCACACTGTAGAGAATCTAATCTAATCAGATACTCAATCAAATGAACACACACACACACACACACACACGTCTATGGGGTGAATTTGTATTTGCATTATTGTATTTGCAGATACATTCTATTTTGTTCAAAAAGCACACAATATATAGGCAGTCAATATTTTTTATAATTCATGTGACATTTTATAAATTACTACTTTGGAATTTGTTAAGTGTGTCCAAGACAATTTTCTGATTCAGTATGTGGATGTACCTACTAGAGAAGGTGCAAAACTTGACCTACTCTTTGGAAATAAGGCAGGACAGGTGATTGAGGTGTCAGTGGGGGAGCACTTTGGGCCAGCGACCATAACTCTATTAGATTTAAAATAATGATGGAAAAGGATAGACCAGATCTAAAAGTTGAAGCTCTAAATTGGAGAAAAGCCAATTTTGAGGGTAGTAGGCAAGAACTTTCATAAGCTGATTGGGGCAGATGATCGCAGGTAAAGGGACGGCTGGAAAATGGGAAGCCTTCAGAAATGAGATAACAAGAATCCAGAGAAAGTATATTCCTGTTAGGGTGAAAGGAAAGGTTGGTAGGTATAGGCAATGCTAGCTGACTAAAGAAATTGAGGGTTTGGTTAAGAAAAAGAAGGAAGCATATGTATGGTACAGACAGGATAGATCGAGTGAGTCATTAGAAGAGTATAAAGGAAGTAGGAGTATACTTAAGAGGGAAATCAGGAGGGCAAAAAGGAGACATGAGATAGTTTTGGCAAATAGAATTAAGGAGAATCCAAAGAGTTTTTATAAATACATAAAGGACAAAAGGGTAACTCGGGAGAGAATAGGGCCCCTCAAAGATCAGCAAGGTGGCCTTTGTGTGGAGCCACAAAAAATGGGGGTGGGGATACTAAATGAGTATTTTGCATCAGTATTTACTGTGGAAAAGGATATGGATGATACAGACTGTAGGGAAATAGATGGTGACATCTTGAAAAATGTCCATATTACAGAGGAGGAAGTGCTGGATGTCTTGAAAATGGGTAAAGGTGGATAAATCCCCAGGACCTGATCAGGTGTAAGCTAGAACTTTGTGGGAAGCTAGAGAAGTGATTGCTGGGCCTCTTGCTGAGATATTTGTATCATCAATAGTCACAGGTGAGGTGCTGGAAGACTGGAGGTTGGCTAACCTGGTACTACTGTTTACGAAGGGTGGTAAGGACAAGCCAGAGAACTATTGACCAGTGAGCCTGATGTTGGTGGTGGGCAAGATGTTGGAGGGAATCCTGAGGGACAGGATGTATATGTATTTGGAAAGGCAAGAACTGATTAGGGATAGCCAACATGGCTTTGTGCGTGGGAAATCATGTCTCACAAACTTGATTGAGTTTTTTGAGAAAGTAACAAAGAGGATTCATGAGGGCAGAGCGGTAGATGTGATCTATATGGACTTCAGTAAGGCTTTCGACACGGTTCCCCATGGGAGACTGATTAGCAAGGTTAGATCTCACGGAATACAGGGAGAAGTGGCTATTTGGATACAAAACTAGCTCAAAAACAGAAGACAGAGGGTGGTGGTGGAGGGTTGCTTTTCAGACTGGAGGCCTGTGACCAATGGAGTGCCACAAGGATCGGTGCTGTGCCCTCTACCTTTTGTCATTTATATAAATGATTTGGATGCAAGCATAAGAGGTACAGTTAGTAAGTTTGCAGATGACACCAAAATTGGAGGTGTAGTGGACAGCAAAGAGGGTTACCTCAGATTATAACAGGATCTGGACCAGATGGGCCAATGGGCTGAGAAAAGGCAGATGGAGTTTAATGCAGATAAATGCGAGGTGCTGCATTTTGGGAAAGCAAATCTTAGCAGGACTTATACACTTAATGTAAGGTCCTAGGGAGTGTTGCTGAACAAAGAGACCTTGGAGTACAGGTTCATAGCTCCTTGAAGGTGAAGTCAGAGGTAGGTAGGATAGTGAGGAAGGTGTTTGGTATGCTTTCCTTTATTGGTCAGAGTATTGAGTACAGGAGTTGGGAGGTCATGTTGCGACTGTACAGGACATTGGTTAGGCCACTGTTGGAATATTACATGCAATTCTGGTCTCCTTCCTATTGGAAAGATTTTGTGAAGCTTGAAAGGGTCCAAAAAAGATTTACAAGGATGTTGCCTGGGTTGGAGGATTTGAGCTATAGGGAGAGGCTGAACAGGCTGGGACTGTTTTCCCTGGAGTGTCAGAGGCTGAGGCGTGACCTTACAGAGGTTTACAAAATTATGAGGGCTATGGATAAGGTAAATAGGCAAAGTCTTTTCCCTGGGACTGGGGAGTCCAGAACTAGAGGGCATAGGTTTAGGATGAGAGGGGAAAGATATAAAAGAGACCTAAGGGGCAACTTTTTCACGTAGAGGGTGGTACATGTATGGACTGAGCTGCCAGAGGAAGTGGTGGAGGCTGGTCCAATTGCAACATTTGAGAGGCATTTGAATAGGTATATGAATAGGAAGCGTTTGGAGGGATATGGGCCGGGTGCTGGGAGGTGGGACTAGATTGGGTTAGGATATCTGGTCAGCATGGATGGGTTGGACCAAAGGTCTGTTTCAATGCTGTACATCTCTATGACTCTAGAGCCTGAAGTCTACTAAATAAATTAGAAATACGGAGAGAGAAGCATATAAAGGAGACTGACTAGCATTAGGTGATAGAGTTCAGGGGATGGTCTTTCAATAATGTAATAGTTGGAATAGTGCCTAGAATATTTCTGAATACAATATATTATAGTATTTAATTTTATTATATAATAAAGGTGCGATAAAGAAGTTCAAGCCTAAACTTAGTTGTTGACTGTACCTTCTTCTTGAACAGTCAGGCTTGAGCCCAAACTCTTTGATCTAAGAATAAAACCACACGACAAAAGAAACCCACAGATACAGGTTTTATAATTTTTTTTGTTGAAATATAATAATATCAGCGCATTTATAAATGTTTCAATTCAGGTATTTATTTTGAATGAATAATGTTAGTGATCATCAATCATTTAAGGAGCTCACCTTGTCAATGTGAGAGCAACTCAGTGAGTCTCACTTCTAGCCTTTTCTGCTTAGCATTGAAAATATTTTCTCTGCAGATACCATCCAATTCTGTTGTAAAAACTATAATTGCCTCTACTATTAATCTCAGGCTGTACATTTAATATTTTATTTATTCATTGTGTTAAGATGCATTTTCTCATGTCACCTTGATTCTTTTGTCAACCATGGTGCCCAGAATTGGTCACAACATGCCAGATGAAGAAGAACCAATCTCCTCTGCTGGTTCATCGTAAGTACCTTCTTTTTATAAACCATGCCTCTACTTATTAAGCCTCAGGATCTTTTTTGCTACATTATTCTTTTCTCTCAATCAACAGTGATGTGTACAGTACACATAAAGCTCCAGGTGCCCCTGGGATCCTTCACCAGTTTTAGAATTGTATTTTTATATGTTGGTATCTTTCCTACCAAAATCCACTATGCCACAAATCTTTGCATTAAATTTAACTTGTTATAAATTTGTCTCTCTCACTTGCCTGACGATGTTCTCTTGAAATCTGTGACTAGCCTCTTAACAGTTCACAATCCTTCCAAATTTTGTATCATTAGCAAATTTTGAAATTTTTCCCGACTCACCAATGCCTAGGTCATTAACATGTGCAAAATAAAGCAGTGCACCCAGTGCCCACCCCACTGCATTCCAACTCTGAAAAACAGCCATCCACCACTACTTCGTTTCCTTTCACTCAACTAATATCATATTCATGTGATCACTTTCCCTTTTATTCCATGGGGCTTCAACTTACCAACAAGCCTGTTAAATGGCACTTTATTAAATCTGGGTGAGCTAGTTTCCTCCCCCAGCCCAAATATGTGCAGGTTAGGTGGATTGGCCATGCGAAATTGCCCATAGTGTCCAAGGATGTGCAGGCTATGTGCATTAGCCATGGAAAATCCAGGATTACAGGGATGGGGTAGGGAGGTGGGTCTGGAAGGGATGCTTTTCAGAGGGTCGCTATGCCCTCAATGGGCCAATGGACTGCTTCCACATTGTAGGGACTCTATGAAACATGGCACACCTAACAGCACTTATAAATATTAAATGCTTCAACCTGGTGCTTACCCTTTGTGGTTATCTTTTGGTGCTCTTTTGTAGTCTGGTGCTTCTACTGAGTGTGACCTGAGTGTCAGTGCACGTGTGGTGGACGGCTGCTGTCATTCTGAAGAGGGCAACATAGAAATCTTCCTGCCATGCCCTATAGAGACTGTTGGCTGTGATTGTCAGTTTCACACTGTGCAATATCAGTGTAGACTTCACCAGTCAGGGCTGTGTGGCAACTGTCAAAACAATAGTGGAGTGACAGCGGTAGGTTAGGAGGAGTGATACTTCCATCCAGACAGAGCCTAAAACAATCCTGCTCCATAATTAATTCACAACTACCTTGGGGCCTCTGTTGAGATCACTGATTGACAAGCCCGGGAACAGATCTCAGGCACGGATGTCTGGTTGCAATTTCTTTCCAATTGAGAAGCAGGAGCCACCAAGAATGCTGCTTGAGTTTCCCTTGCAGCACTTTGTTTATCCACACGAGCTGCAGTTTCTGCATTGGAAATGGTGACTTCAGTCATCAGACACAACATTTTACTGGGCTCTATATAAGTGGCTGGAACTTATACGCCTAAGATAGTTGCTTCTAGAACAGTGCATAATTTTATTCCACCCCCTCCAAAATCATGGCCTGTTTTCTTTCAGTAAGGTTCTTTATTGCATCAAGGGTGCTCCCTGAGTCTCCATTCTTACTGCTAGGTCCTTACTGCAGCCTGCTCTGAAAGACATTGAGGTGAGTTCCTTGAGGAACGGGAAAGTGGTTGAAGAACAGAATGATTGAGGGCCTCAGGAGGGTGGGGAAGGTGAGTGGTGTAACACTTGGGTGCTAAACCTTGCTTTCGGACTTTTCTAGCGTTCTCCTGCCCAGCATTCCCAGGATAACAGGCTGCAGCGCTCCAGTATTTCCTGTCTCTGCAGACACCTCGTCAATGTAACATTCGCCACTCATGCTCCCCCTCAGCCTGCCGTCCTTTTGTAACCATGTCTCACAGTCACCCTCTACAAATGTTATCCATCACTCCTCTCCACTCAAACCTGTGGTCAAATGTATAATTCTCAGCATCCCAGAAAGCTGCACATGACATTGTGGTGAAGCATGGGAATGATGGGGGTGGACAGACACCTTGATGGCCACTGGCAATGAGTGCCTATCTGTTCCACTGGGGAAAGGTAATATTCCAGAAGACTGCAGATACCAGCAGCATCCTGCCTTGGAGCCTGCTCCTTCCGATGTATAGGTGCTTTCATATGTCAGGGATGTGAGCTAGAGCTGGGATTTCTGTATCCTTCCACTCTTCCTTATGGAACAGCATGTGGCTGAGGAGATAACAGCTGTTGAAGTTGGTGCTGCTGTTCCTTCTCTGTGATAGAGGTGGAAGGTAATGCTGAAGAAGCGGCTTCCATCTTGTGGTAAAGGCTGGCAGCAGGGGAGTGAAGTGAAAAGCAGGTGAAATGACTTTCTTGAAGTTTGCAATCATTCATAAAGCAGGGAGGGACTCTCTGAGGAAAAACTGCTCTCAGCATTAGCCCCTCTGCCAGCTACACTGGAACTCTGTTGTTTCACTGATCAAAGGAATCCAGACTGTCAGTTTTCATTTTAGTTTCACTGCTGTGTACTGTCCTTGGCAAGTTGCTGAAACTCAAGAAATAAGTTTTGATGGTTTTTAAAACCAGAATCGTGAGCTCCCTGAATATATAAATACCTTAATAAGAGCCTAGTGGTATTATCGTGAGATTAATCCAGAGACCAGGTAATGTTCTGGGGACCTGGATTCGAAGATGACCATGGCAGATGGTGGATTTTGAATTCAGTTTTTAAAAATGGAGGATTAAGAGTCTAATGGTGACCACGAAACCATTGTCAATTGTTGGGAGGCCATGTTGTGGCTGTACAGGACATTGGTTAGGCCATTATTGGAATATTGCGTGCAGTTCTGGTCTCCTTCCTATTCGGAAAGATGTTGTGAAACTTGAAAGGGTTCAGAAAAGATTTACAAGGATGTTGCCAGGGTTGGAGGATTTGAGCTATGGGGAGAGGCTGAACAGGCTAGGGCTGTTTTCCCTGGAGTGTCGGAGGCTGAGGGGTGACCTTATAGAGGATTACAAAATTATGAGGGGCATGGATAGGATAAATAGACAAAGTCTTTCCCCTGGGGTAAGGCAGTCCAGAGCTAGAGGGCATAGGTTTAGGGTGAGAGGGAAAAGATACAAAAGAGACCTAAGGGGCAACTTTTTCACGTAGAGGGTGGTACGTGTATGGAGTGAGCTGCCAGAGGATGTGGTGGAGGCTGGTCCAATTGCAACATTTAAGAGGCATTTAGATGGATATATGAATAAGAAGGATTTGGAGGGATATGGGCTGGGTGCTGGGTGGTGGGACTAGATTGGGTTGGGATATCTGGTCAGCATGGACAGGTTGGACCGAAGTGTCTGTTTCCATGCTGTACATCTCTATGACTCTATTTCTACCCAGATGAACCCATTTTTAAATTTAAAGATTTCTTTCAGGTCTCCTCTAACCTAGAATAAACATTGAAAGTGTTGGGGATTCTAAGCTGATCTAGCAGCATTTGTGGAGACAGAAACAGAGTTAATGTTTCAAGTCCAATATGACGCATCTTCAAACTTTCTGTCTTTATTTCAGATTTCCAGCATTTGCAATAATTTGTTCTTCTCGCTATACATTTTCTAAGAAGAAATCTCAACTTGTTCAATTTTTAACTGTTGGCTGTAATCTCCCGGTTCTGGTACTACCTTTGAAGATCTGTTGTACACTTCTATCACTGTCTCTATGTCTTTTTGTGTTATAAAGACCACCACTGTGTACAGTATTTGAAATGCAGAATAACTAGGGTTCTATATAACACAAATCATATATGGTTGTTGTGTTATAAGTCATATGCAGTTGTTTAGTTACTATTCTGGTTAATTAAGATGGTTGAGGTGTAGGATTGTTTTTCAGGTCTGAGCAAACAACTCTAGCCGATGTTGTTATGGTGTTGTAAATTGCGAGAAGCCATGCACGGACTGTGTAGACAGTGCCAGTACATTACAAGGAAAAATACATTTCCAATGTCTGAGGCATACTTGTCAGCTTCCCATAGTGTTCAGGGATGTGTAAGTTAGGTGCATTAATTAGGGGTAAATGTAGAGTAATGGGTTCAGGGAATGGATCTGGGTGGGTTACTCTTCGGAGGTCAGTGTGGACTTGTTGGGCTGAAAGGTCTGTTTCAACACTGTAGGGATTCTATGATTGAACGCTTCAACTGCCCACAAGCACTAACTGCAAACCCAAGAAATGTGTTTGTTTGACAATGAAATTTGTGTTTCAGCTTTGTACCTAATGTGTTTAATTATACAATATTGAAATCTCTTCTACCTAGTTTCAGTGAGTGTTCCATTATTCAAAAAGCAACATGAATTACATGTGATAATTTCTTCTTGTATATCAGGAATTAAGGGCGGTGGCTACCTTATTCTATAGCAATAATATTTAAACAATATAACAAGTAACAAGAAAGTTACAAGCTTGTATTCTTCTGAAATATTCAGAGCTATTGTCAATTCCTTTAGTTACAAACAAGCATCGTATTTAACAAAAATATTTTGATGTAACATAAATAATTGCGATTAACAACAATACTAAACTTGCCGATAGTGTGTTCCAATCAATAGGCAGTAAAATTTTAACAGCTTAAAGTAACAGGGACCCAGTTTTGCTCAGTGAACTGTGACTTTATTCCCAGAGAATGACATTGCCATTTCTAGTAAAATGAGATCTGCCACTTCTCTCTCTGCCTTCACAGCTGCTCCAGATTGCAATGAAGTGAGAGCTCAGAGAAGAAAGACTGATCAGAAAATTACCCCAAAATGAGAAAGATCCCATGTGGGAACTCAAAGCTGTTTATTGTATTTTTACCACTTAGGTTCCTCTGCTTAAAGATCTCATTCTGGAACTTTCTGTTGCTGTGAGGATTCACATGTAGCTGACACGTCTTGACATCAATCACGCCTCAGAAGAAATGCCTCATAGAAAGACATTTGTTTCAAATAACAAAACCAATCACGCTGAAATACATCAATTTTCCATACCTTGGCTGGGCAGCTTGGTGTATACTCACTGGTATATAGACATTTGATAGAAATTTACCAGGCAGCAGTTTGCATTTTTTTTCTCCTTGGTATTGGCAGTTTCCTTGATTAGTGCTCTGTTTGATGGCTTCTAAACAGCTGCAATTTAAACTCACTACTTGGGAGCATTTTTATTGTTATCATTTCAACTTGAGTGTCAGCATTTCTCAAAGCATCTACACACAGAAAAATAGTGTGACAACGTATAGCCTCAACCTCAGACATGTGCCTACATTTTCTAGTCAATTGCCTTAATTTCCCTGCAGGCTACAATTTCAACGCATATCGCCAAGCAAAACTAAAAACACTTGCAGCTTGTTCAAAGATGGCAAAGTGTGACAATGAATGCACATTACATTGCTACAGATTGGAACTTTTTAGTGAATGTTTCAGGATGACATTTCAATGTATAAGTAAACTTCAGCAATAGGAATGGGAGCAAACAGTTCAACTTCACTGGCTCATTGTTTCCAATTGCTACCAGTTACATTAATTAACAGAAGCATTAGTTCCCTTAATGGCTACAAATGTAAATGGTATAGGGTAGGACTGGGCCACATCCAACAGCTCCTCTCTGTTGAACCATACTGTGTTAAAAGATAGGAGTCTCGTATACAGCAGGCTTCAACACCCTTGGGTTCTGAAAGCAGCTGCTCCTATTCCTGACATTCATTCATTGACAGCCTTCTTTTATAAGATGCAAGTGAGAGGATATCATCTTTAAAATAATTCAGATTTGGCTTGAGGTAATGCCAATGACAAAATAATCTTCCTGTGTGGAAATCAGTGTGGGATCTCTGCCTACCAGCTGCAAGGTCCAGGGTGAGTCCACTTCCACTTCTTGGAAATCTTGACCAAATTTTACAGTTGTCAGGCAACTAGTTGCCTGAGGCCTTGGCTCCAAACCACTGAGGGGGAGGCTCTGTCTTCAAGAGCTGCCAGTCACCAAAATGTAAAAAGGAAAGTAGCTGATCATGGTCATGTAGATGTAGTGTATCTGGACTTCCAGAACAAAAGGTTAATATACTAGGTACGAGGTGATGCACCTGGGCAGGATTAACAAGCAAGGGAATACATGATAAATGGTAGGACCTTGGGAAGCACTGAAAGTCGAAGGACCTTGGTATGCATGTACACCTTAGGCTAGCAGGACAGGTAGATAATGTGGTTAAGAAGACATTTGGGATTCTTGCCCTTATTAGCCGAGGTACAGAGTTTAAGAGCATGGACACTATGCTGGAACTGTATAAAACATTGGTTAAGCCACATCTGGAATATTGTGTACAGTTCTGGGATCCACAGAGTAGGAGTGCTTTTTTTTTAAGTTTTCAGCAGGCTCGTTGGAAATTTAGAATAGTGGGAATGGAAGTTAAGGCAGTTGTATGTTCCTCCTGCAGCATGTGGGAGGTAAGGTTCACCACTACTGTCCCTGCTGACTGCATCTGTGGGATGTGCACCCAACTCCAGCTCCTCGAAAACCACTTTAGGGAACTGGAACTGGATCTGGATGAACTTTGGATAATTCGGGAAGCAGAGGAGGTTATTGAGAGGAGTTACAGGGAGGTAGTCACATCTCAGATAAAAGAAGATGGTAGATAGGTTACTGTTAGAGGACAGAAAGGGAATCGGCAGGCAGTGCAGGGATCCCCTGTGGCTGTTTCCCTCAACAAGAATATTGTTTGGATTCTGTTGGGATGGATGACTTACCAGGGGTAAGCAATGGGGCACAGGTCTCTGGCACAGAATCTGTCCCTGTTGTTCAGAAGGCACGGTGGCACAGTGGTTAGCACTGCTGCCTCACAGTGCCAGAGACCCGGGTTCATTTCCCGCCTCAGGCGACTCTCTGTGTGGAGTTTGCACATTCTCCCCTTGTCTGCGTGGGTTTCCTCCGGGTGCTCCGGTTTCCTCCCATACTCCAAAGATGTGCAGGTCAGGTGAATTGGCCATGCTAAATTGCCCGTAGTGCTAGGTAAGGGGTAGATGTAGGGGTATGGGTGGGTTGCGCTTCGGCGGGGCGGTGTGGACTTGTTGGGCTGAAGGGCCTGTTTCCACACTGTCAGTAATCTAATCTAATCTAAGGAAAGGGGCAAGAGGAGCAGGGCATTAGTCATTGGGGACTCCATTGTTAGGGGGACAGAGAGGAGATTCTGTGGGCATGAGAGAGACTCCTGGTTGGTATGTTGCCTGGGTTTGTGATGTCTCTGTGCTTTTGGGATCCTTGAGGGGGAGGTGCCAACAATATAGGTTGGCAGGGAGATGGGAATTTAAGGCAGAAATTCAGGGAGCTAGGGTAGAAGCTTAGAGCTCGAACAAACAGAGTTGTTATCTCTGGTTTGTTGCCCGTGCCACATGCTAGTGAGGTGAGAAATAGGGAGAGAGAGGAATTGAACATGTGGCCACAGGGATTGTGCAAAAGAGAGGATTTTGGATTATTGGGGTACTTTCTGGGATAGGTGGGACCTCTACAAACTGTGCAGTCTTCACCTGAACCAGAGGAGTACCAATATCCTGGGGGGAACATTTGCTAAAGCTCTTTGGGTGGGTTTAAACTAATTAACAGAGGGGTGGGAATCCAAATTGTAGTTCGAGTATACTGAAGGTTGAGAGTAGTGAGGTCAGAAATAAAGTTTCAAGGTTGCAAGAAGGCACCAGCAAGCAAGAAGTTGGTTTGAATTATGTCTACTTCAGTGCCAAGAGCATCCGGATTAAGGTGGGTGAGCTTGCAGCATGGGTTGGTACCTGGGATTTTGATGTGTGGCCATTTCAGAGACATGGGTAGAACAGGACAGGAATAGTTATCGCAGGTTCCGGTATATAGATGTTTCAGTAAGAACAGAGAAAATAGTAAAAGGCGGGCGGGGGAGAGATGTTTGTGTGGCATTGTTAGTCAAGGACAGTATTACGATGGCAGAAAGGACGTTTGAGGACTTGTTTGCTGAGGTAGTATGGGCTGAGGTTTGGAAAGGAGAGGCCACCGAGTAGTTCCAGAGATGTAGAGGATAGGGTAGCAAAGATGATCCTCAATAGGACCAAGAGTGACAGGGTACTTGTTATGGGGGCTTTAACTTTCCAAATATTGACTGGGAATACTAGAGTTCAAGTATTTTAAATGGGTCATTTTTTTGTCCAATGTGTGCAGGAGGGTTTCCTGACACAGAATGAGGACAGGCCAACAAGGGGCACGGCCACATTAGATTTGGTACTGGGTAATGAACCAGGCCAGGTGTTAGTTTTGGAGGTGGGTGAACATTTGGTGATAGCGACCACAATTCTGTTATGTTTACTTTAGTGATGTAAAGGGATAGATGTATACCACAGGGCAAGAGTTATAGCTGGGGGAAAGGCAATTACAATGTGATTAGGCAAGATTTAGGATGCATATGATGGGGAAGTAAACTGCTGGGGATAAGCACAATTGAAATGTGGAGCTTATTCAAGGTCTAACTACTGCGGGTCCTTGATAAGTGTGTACCTGTCAGGCAGAGAGGAAGTTGTCGAGCGCAGGAGCCGTGGCTTACTAAGGAAGTTGAACCTCTTGTCAAGAGGAAGAAGAAAGCTTATGTTTGGATGAGATGTGATGGCTCAGTTAGGGCACTTGAGAGTTACAAGTTAGCCAGGAAAGACCTAAAGAGAGAATTAAGAAGAGCCAGGAGGGGACATGGGAAGTCATTGGCTGATAAGATCAAGGAAAACCTTAAGGCCTTATATAGTTATGTCAGGAATAAAAGAATGACTAAGTAAGATTAATGCCAATCAAGGATAGTAGTGGGAAGTTGTGTGTGGAATCAGAGATGAAAGGGGAAGCGCTAAATGAATACTTTTCATCAGTAGTCACACTAGAAAAAGACAATGTTGTCGAGGAGAATACTGAGATACAGGCTACTAGAGTAGATGGGATTGAGGTTCACAAGGAGGACGTGTTAGCAATTCTGGAAAGTGTAAAAATAGAGAAGTCCCCTGGATCAGATGGGATTTATCATAGGATTCTCTGGGAAGCCAGGGAGGATATTGCCAAGCCTTTGGCTTTGATCTTTATGTTGTCATTATCTACAGGAATAGTGCCAGAAGACTGGAGCATAGCAAATGTTGTTTCCTTGCTCCGGAAGGCGAGTAGAGACAACCCTGGTAATTATAGATCAGTGAGCCTTACTTCAGTTGTGGGTAAAGTGTTGGAAAAGATACAATTTATAATCGTCTAGAAAGGAATAAGTTGATTAGGGATAGTCAACACAGTTCTGTAAAGGATAGGCCGTGCCTCACAAACGTTATTGAGTTCTTTGACAAGGTGACCAAACAAGTGGATGAGGGTAAAGTGGTTGATGTGGTGTACATGGATTTCAGTAAAACATTTGATAAGGTTCCCCATAGTAGGCGATTGCACAAAATACAGAGGCATGAAATTGAGGGGGATTTAGCGGTTTGGATCAGAAATTGGCCACCTGAAAGAAGACAGAAGGTGGTGGTTGATGGGAAATATTCATTCTGGAGTTCAGTTACTAGTGGTGTACCGCAAGGATCTGTTTAGGTCCACTGCTGTTTGTCATTTTTATAAATGACCTAGATGAGGGCATAGAAGGATGGGTTAGTAAATTTGCAGATAACACTAAGATTGGTAGAGTTGTGGATAGTGACAAAGGATGATGTAGGTTACAGAGGGATATAGATAAGCTGTCGAACTGGGCTGAGAGGTGGCAAATGGAGTTTAATGCAGAAAAGTGTGAAGTGCTTCACTTTGAAAAGAGTAACAGGAATGCAGGGTACTGGGCTAATGGTAGGATTCTTGGTAGTGTAGATGAGCAGAGAGATCTTGGTGTCCATGCACATAAATCCTTGAAAGTTACCACCCAGATTGATAGGGTTGCTAAGAAGGCATACAGTGTGTTAGCTAGGCATACGGTGTGTTAGCTTTTATTGGTAGAGGGATTGAGTTTCAGAACCATGAGGTCATGCTGCAGGGGTGATAGATATAGGACAGATGTCAGAGATAGTTGCTTTATTGAGAGAGTAGTAGGGGCATGGAACGCACTGCCTGCAACAGTAGTAGACTCACCAACTTTAAGGCCATTTAAATGATCATTGGATAGACATATGGATGAGAATGGAATAGTGTAGGTTAGATGGGCTTCAGATTGGTTTCATAGGTCAGCGCAACATTGAGGGCTGAAGGGCCTCTACTGCAATATAATGTTCTATGAATGATAGAGTCAAACAGACCCCTCAGTCCAACCAGTCCATGCTGACCAAGTTTCCCAAACTAAACTAATCCCACTTGCCTGCATTTGGCCCATATCCTTCTAAACCTTTCCTATTCATGCACCTATCCAAGTGGCTTTTAAATGTTGTAACTGTATTTTCCTCTACTACTTCCTCCAGCAGTTCATTCCACATACGATCCACCCTTTGTGTGAAGAAGTTGCCCCTCAGGTCCCTTTTAAATCTTTCTGTTCTAACCTTAAAAATATACCCCTAGCTTTGAATTCACCACCCTAGGGAAAAGACCTTTGCTATTCATCCTTTCATGATTTTATAAATCTCAATAAGGTCAACTCTCAACTTCCTACACTTTAGTGAAAAAAGTCCTCGCCTATCCAGCCTATCCTTATAATTCAGACCCTCCATTCCCATCAACATTCTGGTCAATCTTTTTTGAACGCCCTCCAATTTAATAATATCCTTTTTATAGCAGGGTGACCAGAACTGCATACAGGACTGCAAAAGTAACCTTACCGATATCCTGTATAACCTCAACATGATGTCCCAACTCTTATACTCAGAGGTCTGAACAATGAAGGCATGTGTTCTAAATGCCTTCTTAACCATCCTGTCTACCTATGATACAACATTCAACGAACTATAAACCTGAACCCCTAGGTCTCGCTGTTCGGCAACACTACCCAGGGCCCTAACTTTAACTGTATATACCCTGTCCTTGTTTGTTTTACCAAAATGCAATCCCTCACATTTATCCAAATTAAATTCCATCTGCCATTCCTCAGCCTATTGGCCCAATTGATCAAGATCCCTTTGTAATCTTAGATAACCCTCTTCATTACAGACTATACTACCAATATTAGTGTCATCTGCAAACTTAGTAATTGTGTCTCCTAAATTCTCATCCAAATCAGTTATGGAGGGGGTACAGAGGAGATTTGTCAGAATGTTCGCTGAGATGGAGATTTTCAGTTATGAAGAGAGATTGGATAGAGTGGGGTTGTTTTACTTAGACAGAGGAGACAGAAGGGGGACATGATTGAAATGTATGAAATTATGAGGGGCAGAGACAGGATAGACAGGAATGAACCTTTTCCCCTTAGTGGAGGCATCAATGACAAGGGGGGTAGATTTAAAGTAAGGAGAAGGAGGTGTAGGGGGAATGTGAGGAAATGCATTGTCACAGAAGGCTGTGGAGACCATGTCATTGATTATATTTAAGGCTGAGATAGATAGGTTCTTGAGGATCAAGGGTTATGGGGAGAAAGTGGGAGAATGAGGTTGAGAAACTTATCAGCCATGATTGAATGGTGGAACAGACTCGATGGCTGAATGGCCTAATTTCTGTTCCTATGTTTTATTGGTTTTTCACCCAGGGTGGTTACTATCTGGAACTCTCTGCCTATAAGGGTGGTAGCGACAGAAACCTTCTTAGCACTTAAGATGTGCATTTGTGATGCAAGGGTATACAAGGTTATGGGCCAAATTCTGGAAAATGGGATTAAAATGGTTAGTTGTTGTTGACTGGGGCAGGCTCAATAGTCCGAAGCACTTTTTCTTGTGCTGTAAATCTCGATGAGAAAATGAGATCACATGGGGCCGGACATAATTTATTAACTTGGAAAGAGAATCTGCTGACCAACAGAAAGCAGAGTTGGAATAAAGTGGGTCCTTTTCTGGCTGGCAGGAAGGGGTGCCATAGGGTTCAGTCCTCGGGCTTGGACTAGTTACAATCTACATTGATGATTTTGATGTGGGGCCAGAAAGTACTATAGCTGAATTTGCAGATTACACTAAACAGGTGGGAAAGTAAGTTATAGTGAAAAATAAGAAATTTACAAATGGATTTAGATAAATTAGGTGAATGGGCCAAAATTTGCAGATGAAGTTTAATGTGGATAAGTGTGAGGTTGTCTATGTTGATCAGAAGAATAAAAAGGCAACTTATTATCCAACTGGGGAGAAACTTTAAAATGGTTCAGTTAAGAAGGATCTGGGCATTGTCATGCAAAAGTCACAGAAAACTAGAATGCAGTTATAGCAGGTAATAAGGAAGGCAAATGGAATTTTAGCAGTTATTGCTAAAGGAATGGAATAGAAAAGTAGGGAGGTTTTGTAACTGTACAAGGTGTTGGTGAGACTATATTTGGAGTATTACATACAGTTTTGGTTCCCTTCCTTGAGAAAGTATGCAATTGTATTGGATGCAGTTCAGGAAAGGTTCACCTGATTAATTCAGAGATGAAAGCCTTGTCTTATGAGAACAGATTTAACAGTTTAAGCCAGAGTTTATGAAGTTGAGAAGAGATCTCATTGAGGTATATTAAATGTTAAAGGGCATTGACAAAGTAGACATAGAGCGGATGTATCCCCTTGAGGGACAATCTGGAACGAGAGGGTGTAGTTTTAGGCTAATGGGTAGCAGATTTAAAACAGAGACAAGGAAGAATTATTTCTCACAGAGGGTCATGAATCTATGGAATTGACTACTCCAGAGTGCAGTGGATGCAAGGACACTGAATAAGGTTCAGAAGGAGATAGACAAACAGATTTTTGATTAGTAATTTGTTGAAGGGTTATGGAGGGGTAGGCATGAAAGTGGAATTGAGATCAGTCAATATAGTATGGTACATAGCAGGGTGGGCTCAAGGAGCTGAATTGCTTACTCCTGCTCCTGGTTCCTATGTTCTTATAAGAGGGTCAGCAGCACTTCACACCCAGCAGTGCCACCAGAAGCATTGCTGGGACTGCAGCCAGCTCCCAATCTGGATCAGCAATGGAAGCTAGAGAAACAGATATGTAGTATAGATTCCCCAAGGATTGAGTGGCAAGGGAATTGTGATTGGATCGCCATTGGAAGGAATGGAACAGGAGCACCACTTTCTGCTGGGCGAGAGGCCCTCTGTTAAGTACATGATGTCTAAACCAGAAGGGACCACCCCAACCTAAGCTTCCGGTCAGACCAACAGGATGAGAGACCACTGGATGCAGGTAGGGGAATATTACCCACCCCAACCTCAGTCTGCATTTGAGTGAGTATAACATTCTGGCCAATGTCACAGGTGAGGGCTGTCTACTTGTTGTGGCCTAGGCATGCTGGTCCCTGTGAAAATATACCAACCAAAAATCAGCAGCACTATTTGGAAGGAAAATAAGTTAATTTGGTTTTGGTACCTCATACAGGTGGCTATTCATATGTGAGACAAGATAGAGCGTGTCAATTGGCATTTGATTATGGGGCCCCACAGCTGAAGCTAGCCCTGTTCTCAAAAAAACAGAAGCAGGAATTGCTGGAGAAACTCGGTAGGTCTGACAGCATCTACAGAGAGAAAGCCTGCTCTCAAATAACATTCATGAGAACCATTTAGGAGTGAGGAGATGTTTTGGTGAAATGAACCTACTGCAAGGTTAAACCTGGCAACCTGCTCCTTAATAGTAACTCACAGATCAGTCTGGAGAAGGTTGTGGTGAAGGGAGTGGACCAATTGTGAGCTGACAGCAAGAGTGCTATGGTGTTGGAGATTGCACACTGTTTGGTACATGGGGCTGATATCTGACCTTGTAGTTGGAACAAGCAAGAAATGGACCAGGAGCATATTAAGGAGTTATATTGATTTGAATTGCTGTGTCAAATGTTATGACTTGAGAGCGGTGATTTTCTGCCGGAGGTCTGTTGGCACTTAGAATGTCTCATTCTTTCCCCCTTCCCCCTCCCCCTTCCCCCCTCCCCCCTCCCCCCTCCCCCCTCCCCCCTCCCCCCTCCCCCCTCCCCCCTCCCCCCCTCCCCCCTTCCCCCTTCCCCCTTCCCCCTTCCCCCTTCCCCCTTCCCCCTTCCCCCTTCCCCCTTCCCCCTTCCCCCTCCCCCCTTCCCCCTTCCCCCTCCCCCCTTCCCCCTCCCCCCTTCCCCCTTCCCCCTTCCCCCTTCCCCCTTCCCCCTCCCCCCTTCCCCCTTCCCCCTCCCCCCTTCCCCCTCCCCCCTCCCCCCTCCCCCCTTCCCCCTCCCCCCTTCCCCCTCCCCCCTTCCCCCTTCCCCCTTCCCCCCTGCCCCCTTCCCCCCTCCCCCCCTCCCCCCCTCCCCCCTCCCCCCTTCCCCCCTTCCCCCCTCCCCCCTTCCCCCCTCCCCCCTTCCCCCCTCCCCCCTTTCTGAATGTGATTGCCAATTAGTATCAAATTGGACACAATAGAAAATGGATTAAGCCAGTCAAAACTCATTTCACAATGTCATTTTGGAGCACGATATTTCAGCTAATGGCTTGTATTAACCTTGCACAGATGAATGTGCACTCAGTAGCAGCAAAGGCTTCCTCACTAAGTCTGTTCAAAGTGATCATCAACTAGTTGCAGTGAGTTGCTGGTTGATGTTGTCTGATTGATGATGGTTGATGCTGGTTGATTGCTTCTTTCTACCTGTATTTGGGTCTTTCCCACATAGCTGTTGCAAGTTGCAGAAGTAGAGGAGGAGAGTTGTAGCAGGTGCCAAAGTAGTTTTGCTAACTTCAAGGTATAGACTTGATCATAAGAATATAAGAATATGGAGCAGGAGTAGGGAATTCACCCTTAAGCCTCCTCTACCATTAAATATGATCATCTCAGTCTCAACTCCACTTTCATGCCACTACCCATAACCATTTGACAATTATAAAATAATCTTTTAAAATATAAGGAATTTCCAGCATCAGAGGACACAAACTAACCACAAGAAATGAGAGAAAAAAACCGTAGAAATTGCTGGAGAAACTCAACAAGTCTGGCAGCATCCGTGGACAAAAAGCAGAGTTAATGTTTGGAGTCCAGTGAACATTTTTCCTTTCTGAAGAAGAGTCACTGGACTCAAAATATTACCTTTGCTTCACTTCACAGATTTGCTTCACTTCACACTTCACAACTGGGATTGTTAGTACGTAGGTTTTGGTGATTATGCATAGTTTTTGAGTTACAAAGTATGCATGAACACTTTTGTGGCATGAATTTAGCCAAAGTTTTAACACTGAGAACTTCAGCAAGAACAGGTGCTGGAATTATACAGAGCTGGCAGGAGGTGATGTGTTTAATTCATCAGGTGTCTTTTTAGAGCTCAAACTTTCAACTAAAGTCTTCTTTTAAACTCACACTGGTGAATACACAGAAGACCCCCATCGGAATAATTAAAAGAAATCGTCAACTACTTACAGGCAAGTAGTTTGTTCATTTTCTTTCTGGTTATTACTTCAATTTTCCAAATGATTGGGGCTTTCTATAGTTGTCTCCAGTTACAAATATCTGCACAGAGTGGTGTGGAAAATACTTCAAGAAGGAAGATAGGTAGGTTTGGGATCCAAGAAGAAGGGATTGGTTTGTTCATTCCAATACCCTTACTATTCTCCTGAAAGGTTTAGTTCTCACAATATACCTGTTACCATCAATGACAGCACTGGGTGCTTGTTGGTTTCTTTTTGTGAGAATAGAAGTGGCTGTTGCTGTGAAAAGAGGGAAGTGTAAAATGTGATGAGTTTTGGATGTAATCATTCTAGTTCAGCTTTGGATTTTACTGTCTCTACTAGGTGCATTTTCAGTCAGGGTTGGGACACATAAAACAGAACGAGTTGCTAGACCAACCCCCTTACCACCTTCCTGCCCAACTCTGACCCAATCCCCATAATCCTGGATTGCATCACTCACCCACTATTAGCTGTATTGAAGCCCTTAAGTGGCCAGTTGTTGCCAACTGAAGGCCCTTTATCTGCTTCCAATTCCATAAAATACAACCCCTCTTGGTCTCCCAAATCTACCATACCATCAGCATCAACCCTCCTGCTTCTCAGATGTGCCTGACCTCTGTGCTTTTCCAGCACCACTCTGATCTAAACTCTGGTTTCCAGCATCTGCAGTCCTCACTTTTGCCCCTCACTAAAGTGCCTAATCCCTCCTCAACAATGTCCTGCCTTAACAGCATGGATCCTAGAGTTGGTTTTATTTGTGGGACCATCTGGAGTCCTAGCAGCACCCACTACTGCGTTCTGGTGGTGTTGACTGTAAGAACTTGCTTGTCTTTCAGATTGACAGTCCTGAAGAAGGGTTACATCTGAAACGTTGACTTCTCCAACTCCTGATGCTGCCTAGCTTGCAGTTCTTTCAACCTCCTGCTTGTCTATTTCAGATTGACCAGCAGCGCTCAATGGTGGGACTTTTTTTTTGTATTGAAGGGCAGAAGTCCCACTCTCTGCTTGTTTAGGCCACCAGCATAAAGTTATCACTGCAGAGTTCTTGTGTATCTTCCCATAAAACATAAGCTTTTACTTCTGCTGTAGCTTTTGAGAAATATCAATCAAGAACTATCTTCTAAAAAATATTTGGAACTGTGTATGCTAATAATCATCAATAGTTATAATTCTGGCACCTTTCCAGTTATACATATTATTAAATTAGAACATCCAATCCAATCTAGCAGTTTATGTAAGGGAATTAATTAAACAAACACATATTGTGTGCAAAGTTTGAGTCTTTGAAAGCTAACTGTTTTCATTATCGTCTTTGTACTTACCAGTGTGAGAAACCCTTTCTCATTCAATTTTCTAATCTACCCATTAGAGAGGAGCTGCATTAAGTGTTTATTACCTATACTACAAACATAAAATATTGTTTCTGTGCAAACATTAAATGGCCCAGTTGTAATTTTCTGATTACATGTGAAGAACTGTTTAATGACATGGTGAGTAAATCCTGCTGCGTTAATCTTTTGTATAAAAGGATCACTATCCTCTTTTAAACACGATGCAATAGAGCAAGGTCAGATTCACCAAATTATTCTATTGAAATTAATCTCTGTAATGACATTCACTTATTTTCCCTCTACACTTCTAAGCCCCTACAGGATTTTGTTTCCTCAGTACTCTCGGGCTAATGAGCTCATTTTCACACTGGATTTCCAAACGCTCTGCATCACTATTTCCCACAAGAGCAGCCTGATGACTCTGCTTCTTCACATTAGGGAGGCCACCAATCTCTATCCTCCTCTGTCTGACTGAATTTGTTCAGACATTGAACAAATTTCCCTTCCTCCAAATAAAGCAAGTTGCTATGAGAACTTGTTTGGATGCTAGTTTTTCCTGGTGTATTCTGGGTTAGCTGGAATATTCACTGTTCCAATTTTACTCAGATTCCTTCCTCCATTCTTTGGAATCTGATATTCCCGCCACATAAATGCCAGGGAGTGACCATCTCCAGTAAGAGAAAATCTAATCACTGCCCCTTGAAATTCAATGGTGTTACCATCTCTGAATCCCCCACTATCAATATCCTGGGGGTTACTATTGACCAGAAACTTAATCCTGAGTGTGCTACTGGAAAAGCACAGCAGGCCAATCAGCATCCAAGGAGCAGGAGGATCAACATTTCAGGCAAGAACCCATCATCAAGACCATTCCTGATGAAAGGCTCTTGCCAGAAACATCGATTCGCCTATTCCTTGGATGCTGCCTGACCCGCTGTGCTTTTCCAGCACCATACTCTTGACTCTGATCTCCAGCATCTGCAGTCCTCACTTTCTCCAAGAAACTTGATTGGACTCGCCACATACACAAAGTGGCTACAAGAGCAGGTCAGAGACTAGGAATATTATGGTGACTAACTCATCTCTTGACTCTCCAAAGCCTGTCCATCATTGACAAGGCACAAGTCAGGAATGTGATGGAACATTCCCCACTTGCCTGGATGGGTGCAGCTCCAACAACACTCAAGACACCGTCTAGCCTGCTTGATTGACACCACATCCACAAACATCCACTCCCTCCACCACCGATGCTCAGTAACAGCAGTACATACTATCTATAACTTGCACATCAGAAATTCACCAAAGATCCTCAGACAGCACCTTCCAAACCTACAACTATTTCCATCTAGGCATCTATTTCCATCAAGGGCAATAGAAGCAAATCCCCTTCAAATCCCTCCCCATCCTGACTTGGAATTATACTGCTATTCCTTCACTGTCACTGGGTCAAAATCCTGGAATTCCCTCCCTAAAAGCATGGTGGGTCAACGTACAGCAGGTGGACTGAAGTGGTTCAAGAAAGCAGCTCGTCACCACCTTCCTAAGGGTGACTAGGGACAGGCAATAAAATGCTGGACAGCGATGCCCATGTCCCATAAGTGAATTTTTGAAAAAATGACAGCATTATTTCCACTTGCTCCACTTACCCGAACCTGGAAAGTTCGGCCAGCTTTGCTCGTAATTTTCACCCCTGCCCAACATTCAAATCATTCATCTGTTCCCTTTCCTTCTTCAGCTATCTTTATTTCTCGAGATACGTGTTGATCAATACTAATATAAATCCAGGGACTCCTACTAATGATTTCATCACATTTTCTCCCATCCTGTTCCATTTATTGTTTTTGTTCCAATTGCTCAGTTCCTTGGTTTCCATTTCATATATTCTGATGAGGTCACCCTCCATGTCAGTGATTCCAATATCTTTTATTTTCTCCCCTAATGTGCATTCCCTTCCACTTTGACTGACAAAGCTGTCAACCATATCTGTTCTACTTCCTGTACTTCTGCTTTCCTGTTTCCCAGAAATGGCCATATTACAGCCCAACAGTCTCCACAGTCAATGAAATACTTGAAACGCTTTCTATCACTTCTGGCATAAACAATCATCATCTCAAATTGTTAAATATGGTGTTGAATCTGGAAAGTTGTAAAGTGCCGAATATAACTGTGAAGTACTGTTCGTTTAGCTCAGACTGTACTTTGTTGGAATAAAAGGATAGGGAGGTCAGAATGAATGTGGAACTTCTTTACCTTCACATTCTGATGGGAGCTTTCTGTCTATTACACCTTGGCCCATGATTTATCATTTCCAACACCCTCCCATGTAAGCACTTTCTCCCATGTAAGCACTTTCTCCCATCCCACCATTCTCCTTCCAAGTGAAATAGCAATTCTCTTGCTATTTATTTCAACTTTGTATCTTGTAATTTGGTGCTCACGATGCATTTTCTTCTACATCATGAACATCAAATGCAGATTGGGAGAATTAGATAATTATTATGGTGTAAAAAGTGGCCATTTGGCCCACACTGTCTGCACTGGCTCTCTGAGCATTTTATCTCATTCTCCCAAACCCTTGCACATTCTTTCTATTTAAATAACCATCCAATGTCCTCTTGAATGCCTCAGTTGAATCTGCCTCACTACATCTCTAAGTGATGAATTCCATAATCTGGATTATTTAAACTGCACTCTTTAGTTCTTGACCCCTTTACAAGCAGGAACGTTTTCTCCCTGTCTACTCTGTCCAAACCCTTCATGATTTGAAAACATCTATTAAATCTCCTATCAGCCTTCTTCTCTCCAAGGAAAACTGTCCCAACCTCTCCAATCTATCTTCACCACTTTGCTTTCTCAACTCTGGAACCGTTCTTATAAGCCTCTTCTGCACTGTCTTTTCAATTCATTCACATCCTCCCTAAAGTGTGGCACCTCAAACTGCACACAGTACTCCAGCTGAGGAGTATTGTCCTGAGTACCCTACATACATTCAGCATAACCACCCAAATCTTGGGCTTTATGCCCCTATTAATGAAACCTTGAATACTGTACCTTTTATTAACCACTCTCCTTACCTATTCTGCCACTTTTAATGATATATACACTTATTCTCTCATGCAGACCATTTAGAATAGGACCCTTTATTTTATACTGTCTCTCCATGTCCTGTGTACCAAGATGCATCACGTCACGCTTATCCTTACTGAACTTTATCTACCAAATATTCACCCATTCCACCAGTTTGTCAATGTTATTTTTAAAGTTCTTTACTGTCCTCCACACAGTTTACAATTCAACCAAGTTTTATGCAGTTTGCAAACTTTGAAATTATCCCCTGCACACCAAGATCTCGATCCGTTGCATAAAAAAACAAGCATCTCAATCCTGCACCTTGGGGAACTCCAATACAAACCTTCCTCCATCCTGCACAATATCCATTAACCATTCTTCTCTGTTTCCTGTCACTCAGCCAAATTTGTATCTACATTGATACAATCTTGTACATTGCATAATTGATAGGAACACGGCAACAGGAGTGGGCCAACGCCTGTAAAGCCTACCCTGATATTCAATATGATCAGAGTTGATCGAACACTGTAATGTCTTTTATCCATCCCATCCCCTAACCCTGTATAGCATTAGTAATCAGAAATCTACTAATTTCTACCTTAGATATATTCAAAGACTGAGCTTATACAGCTCTCTGGGGTAGAGAATTTTACAGGTTCACACCCCTTTTTGTAAAACAATCTCTCTTCATCTCAGAACTAAATGGCAACCCCTTATTTTTAAATTGTACACCCTGCTCCTAGACTCCTCCATCAGTAGAAACTGCATGGATTTTCTCCGGGTGCTCCGGTTTCCACTCTCAATCCAAAGATGTGCAGGTTAGATGAATTGGCCATGCTAAATTGTCCATAGTGTTCAGAGATGTGTAGGCCAGGTGCATTAGACAGGGGAAATGCAGAGTATTCGGGCTAGGGGAGTGGATCTGGGTGGGATGCTGTTTGGAGGGTTGGTATGGATTTGTTGGGCCAAATGGCCTGTTTCCACACTACTGTCGTGATTCTATGATTCCATAATCTCAACTCTATCTATTTTGTCCATCCCATTCAGTATTTTGTATGTTTCAATAAGATCACCTCTCATTCTTCAGAAGTCTAGACAGTACACCCCAATTTGCCTATTCTCATGACAGGACAGTCCTGCCTTCACAGGAACAAGATCTTTGTTACCTTCCTTCTATGGCAATAATATCTTTCTGAGATTAGGAAAACAGAACTGCACATGGTACCCTAGATACAGTCTATCTAAGCCTCAATACAAAGAAGCAAGAAGAAAGCTTTATTAACAGCAAGACCTCAATACTTCTAGACTCAAATCCTCTTGGAATTAAGACTAACATTCCATTAGTCTTTCTAAAAGCTTGCTATCACATGTTAACCTTTTAAGACTTGTTAACAAGAATGTCTAAGTCTCATTGTACATCGATACTTTCCAATCTCTCACCATTTAAGAAGCATTTCACACACATGTTTTGCCTAGCAAATGGATAATCTCATATTTTCTTTCATTTTATATTCTATCTGTCATGTTCTTGCCCATTCACTAAGCCTGCCAAAATCCTCCTCCAACATCTTCCTCAGAACACACATTCCCACTTAGCTTTTTATCAGCAGCAAATTTGGAAATAATACATCTGGTCCCCTTCTCCAAATCACTGATATGTATAAATAAACAGTTGGGACCCTAAGATCCTTGCAATACCCCACTTATCATAGTTTGCCAATCAGAGAATGACCGATTTATTCCTGCTCTCTGTTTTCTATCTGTTAGCCAATTATTAATCTATGCAAGGACATTACCCCACTATCCGACGTGCTTTAATTTTTCTAACCTGCCTGCTATAAGGAACTTCATGAAAAGCCTTCTGAAAATTTAATTATACGTCATTCATCAGCTCTGCTTTATGCATTTTGTCATCCATCTTCAAAAAAACTCCCACAACTTTGATGCATTTTATTATTTGCAATCCATGCAATGTCCAATCGGACCATAATCACCCATGGGTCTATTTATCAAATCCTTTATAATAGATTCCATCATTTTCTCAAATTAAGTCTTACAAGTTTGTAGTTCACAGTTGTTAAGTGTAAAAGCCATACTGCACTTGAAATGTTAACTCTATTTCTCTGTCCACAGGTACTTCCAGACCACCGGCATTCTCAGTGTTTGCAGTTCCCTGTTTTTACACTCACTCCTTTCTTAAATAGTTTACCCCTTCTCATCTGCAGGAATAATTCCATAATTTACAGAATTTGAAAATGAATCATCAATGAATCAACTATCTGTATAGCCACCTCTTTCAAATCTCTGAGATGTAGCCTATCAGGTCCTGGGGAATTATCATTAATTCTGCAATACAATCAGCTATCTCACAAGCCTGTTATGTGGCACCGTACTGAATACATTTTGGAAGTTCATGTATATCACACCAATTACATTGCCCCCATCAACCCGCTCTGATAGCCCTTCAAAAAACTCCAGCAAGTTAGTATATATACTTCCACCAAATCCATTCTGGCTTTTACAAATGAACACATTTTCTTATCTCTATTAATTCTATTTTAAATAATTATTTCTAGAAGTTTTCCAGCCACTGAAGTTAAACTGGCACATCTATATTTGCTATGCTTATGTTTACAACCTTTCTTGAACCTTGTTTGCAATTCTCTAGTCTTCCAGCATCAGAAGGTTAAATGATTATTGCCAGTGCCTCTGCATCTTCCACTCTCACTTCTTTCACTGACTTCTGAGTGAACTGCTGAACATCTCCATTCGGTCTGCAAATATGACCCTGAGATTCCGATTGTTTGCAAATGTAGCTCTATTCCCTGCTCCTTCACTGAAATCTCTGTCCCCAGACAAGCTCAAAGAACAGCGTCAAGCTGTTGGTAACATGATTTAACCTTTCTGATGTACCGAACATCAAAGCTCAATAATTTCACATCAGGATCTCTTCTCCCATTTCTTTTTTTCTGGACAGTGCCATTTGCCATTTAAGTATCCACTAGACACATCTTTAATTTCTTGACTTGTCTCCATTTTGCCTTGCAGTTTTATTTTTTAAAATACATTCATGGGATATGGGTGCCACTGGCTAGGGCAGCATTTATTGCTTTACCCTAATCCCACAGGATGCTTAAGATTCAAGGGCATTACTATGAGTTTAGAACCACATGTAGGCCAAACCAGGTAAGGATGACAATTTTCTTCCCTAAAGGGCAGGTGGGTATGTTAGGTAACAATCGACTCATGGTCATCATTAGACTCTTGATTCCAGATTTTTATTGAATTCAAGTTCCAACATCTGCCTTGGTGGGATTTGAACCCAGGTCCCCAGAATATTCCCTGGGTCTCTGGATTAACAGTCCAGTAATATTGCCACTAGGCTGATGCCTCCCTTTATGTATATGTTTTATCATTTGTCCCTCCTTCCATCTGTCAATTTCCTCCTTTCCTGTTCTTTGCTCCCTCTCTTGCATTTTCGACCTCTGTATTTGATTGCAATTTACAACGTCTCTAATTCTTCCTGATTGTGATAAAAGGGTCTGTAATGTTAACAGTGTCCATTTCAACAGATTCCCTGCCGTGCTGATTATTTCCAGTATTTTCTTTCTAAAGATTTCCAGCAGAAGTATCTTTCTTTTGTGAAAGAATTTCAGTTGTTCCTTCAGGGATCCTATGTCTGAGCCATGCACAAAAAAGAGTTCATTTTCTTTTGCTATAAGTGTTTAGCCCCAGGAAGAACATTGTCTTCTCCTACCTGTTCAGCCAACTCATGAGGTCAGAGAGAACTTTTATTTTCTGGTACAAAAGTAAACCAACACTGATATGGAACTGAATGTTCAAAGGATAAATATGGATATGTGGTTACTATTTTGAAGTGCTTAATATAAAAATAATCTAATGAAAATAAGATGTGACATGAGAAATTAATGCATAAATAGGTGGCAGATTTGCAAGGCCACAAGCTGAGCTTGCATTGCTTCAGTCTGAGCATTTGTCATTTATATAAATGATTTGGATGTGAACGTAGGAGGTATAGTTAGTAAGTTTGCAGTCTACACCACAATTCGTGGACAGCAAAGATGGCTACCTCAGGATACAACAGGATCTTGATCAGATGGGCCATTGGGCTGAGGAGTGGCAGATGGAGTTTAACCTAGATAAATGTGAGATGTTGCATTTTGGGAAAGCAAATCTTAGCAGAACTTATACACTTAATGGTAAGATCCTAGGGAGTATTGCTGAACATGGAGACCTTGGAGTGCAGGTTCATAGCTCCTTGAAAGTGGAGTTGCAGGTAGACAGGATAGTGAAGAATGCATTTGGTATAGAGTCATAGAGATGTACAGCATGGAAACAGACCCTTCATAGCAACCCGTCCATGCTGACCAGTTATCCAAACCCAATCTAGTCCCACCTTCAGCACCCAGCCCATATCCCTCCAAGCCCTTCCTATTCATAATACCCATCCAAATGCCTTTTAAATGTTGCAATTGTACCAGTCTCCACCACTTCCTCTGGCAGCTCATTCCATACACGTACCACCCTCTGTGTGAAAAGTTTGGGTCCATTTTATATCTTTCCCCTCTACCCTAAACCTATGCCCTCTAGTTCTGGACTCCCCCCAACCCAGGGAAAAGACTTTGTCTATTTATCCTATCCATGCCCCTCATAAATTTGTAATGCTTTATAAAGTCACCGGTTAGCCTCCGACGCTCCAGAGAAAACAGCCCCAGCCTGTTCAGCCTCTCTATATAGCTCAAATCCTCCAACCCTGGCAACATCCTTGTAAATCTTTTCTGAACCCTTTCAAGTTTCACAACATCTTTCCGATAGGAAGGAGACCAGAATATTCCAACAGTTGCCTAACCAATGTCCTGTACAGCCACAACATGACCTCCCAACTCCTGTACTCAATACTCTGATCGATAAAGGAAAGCATACCAAATGCCTTCTTCACTATCCTATCTACCTGCAACTCCACTTTCAAGGAGCTATGAACCTGCCCTCCAAGGTCTCTTAGTTCAGCAACACTCCCCAGGACCTTACCGTTAAGTGTGTAAGTCCTGCTAAGATTTGCTTTTCCAAAATGCAGCACCTCGCATTTATCTGAGTTAAACTCCATCTGCCACTTCTCAGCCCATTGGCCCATCTGATCAAGATCCTGTTGTAATCTGAGGTAAACTTCTTCACTGTCCACTACACCACCAATTTTGTTGTCATCTGCAAACTTACTAACTCTAACTCTTAAGCTCACATCCAAATCATTTATATAAATGACGAAAAGTAGAGGACCCAGCACTGACCCTTGTGGCACTCCACTGGTCACAGGCCTCCAGTCTGAAAAACAACCCTCCACCACTGCCCTCTGTCTTCTGTATCCGATTGGCTAGTTCTCCTTGTATTCAGTGAGATCTAACCTTGCTAACCATGGGGAACCTTGTTGAACGCCTTACTGAAGTCCATATAATCACATCTACCGCTCTGCCCTCACAATCCTCTTTATTACTTCTTCAAAAAATTCAATCAAGTTTGTGAGACATGATTTCTCACGTGCAAAACCATGTTGACTATCCATAACCAGTCCTTGCCTTTCTGAATACACGTACATCCTATCCCTCAGGATTCCCTCCAACAACTTGCCCACCACTGACATCAGGCTCACTGGTCTATATATAGTTCCCTGGCTTGTCTTTACCACATTTCTTAAACAGTGGCACCACATTAGCCAACCTCCAATCTTCTGGCACCTCACCTGTGACTATCGATGATTCAGATATCTCAGCAAGAGGCCCAGCAATCACTTCCTTCGCTTCCCATAGAGTTCTAGGGTGCACCTGACCAGGTCCTGGGGATTTATCCACCTTTATGCGTTTCTAGACATCCAGCACTTCCTCCTTTGTAATATGGACATTTTTCAAGATGTCACCATCTATTTCCCTACATTCTATATCTTCCATGTCCTTTTCCACAGTAAATACTGATGCAAAATACTTGTTTACTATCTCCCCCATTCTCTGTGGCTCCACACAAAGTCCGCCTTGCTGATCTTTGAGGGGCCCTATTCTCTCCCTAGTTACCCTTTTGTCCTTAATATATTTGTAAAAATCCTTTCAATTCTCCTTAATTCTATTTGCCAAAGCGATCTCATGTTCCCTTTTTACCCTCCTGATTTCTCTTTCCTTTATTGAACAGATCATTGAGTAAATGAGTTAGGAGATCAAGTTGTGGCTGCACAGGACACTGGTTAAGTCACTTTTGATGGATAGGGTAAATAGATAAGGTCTTTTCCCTGGGGTGGGGGAGTCCAAAACTAGAGGGCATAGGTTTAGTGTGAGAGGGGAAATATTTAAAAGGGACCTAAGGGGTAACCTGTTCATGCAGAGGGTGGTACGTGTATGGAATGAGCTGCCAGAGGACGTGGTGGAGGCTGGTACAATTCCAACATTTAAAAGGCTTCTGGATGGGTTTATGAATAGGTAGGGTTTAGAAAGATATGGGCGATGTGCTGGCAAATGGGACTAGATTAATTTAGGATATCTGGTCGGCATGGATGAGTTGGACTGAAGGATCTGTTTCCGTGCTGTACATCTCTATGACTATTAGTCAAACTTTATCCTGCCACATAAATAAAAACCAAAAGAACTGTGGATACTGTAAATCAGAAACAAAAACAGAACTTGCTGGAAAAACTCTGTGGGTCTGGTAGCATCTGTGAATAGAAGTTTCGTCAGAAGCTTAACCTAATCTAAATACAGTGTATTATATACATGGTCAGTATCTGAGCTAGTGACTGCAAATGTTGAATTAAGTGATGATTTTCATTCATCATCAGTTTCCTTCTTGCTCCTGCACTAATCCCCAATGCGGTTACATTGCTAGCATGTATAAAAGATGAAGATACGATTGTAGGGTTTTGCTGCGGGAGGCAAAACGTGAAAACGAGTAATAGAAAATGTGCATTTTAATCAAATAGGATTTAATGATATTTTAGAACAGAACTAATCTACCAGAAATTTAAAGGATTTTTTTTACAGATATCTCTCTCAAAGGCAGACAGCCTCATAAACCAGACAGAGCTCATTTACTACATTTCGAATCACTTTTCTAAACAATATGACGTCTCGATGATTCACTGGGTCAATTAATTATAGCCTTCGGTTTATAAAACATCAGTAAAAAGGCAGTCACTAGATAGAACATCATCTTGTATCCATGAACAATATGGTCCATTAAAATTGAATAGATGCCTTTGAACTGCGTCACTGTACATTCATTGTTTTCTGTCAAGACAATATTCTGTTAAGGTAGAAAAATGCTCAATGAAATGTATTGTAAGTAGTACTGTTTTACATCAAATTGGTTTGGATGCATTCTACAAGTATGCACTATCATAAAAAGTCTTCTTTAATTTCCGAAACTATTTAAGTCATGTTAAAAAGTCAGCAAAAAAAATCATGAATTATCCTGCCATCTTGGGAATCTTCATTGCACCTCTTCCAAGGCAATAATAGCTTTCAGGCAGTCAGAAGTCAAAACTGCACAAAGTACTCCAGTTGCAGTCTATCCAAGATTCTTAAAATTGTAGCAAGGTTTCACTACTGCTGTAGACAAATCTTCTTGTGATAAAAACTAATATTCCATTCGCCTTCCTAGTAGCTTGCTGTACCTGCATAGTAGTCCTCCGTGACTTATTGACACATACACCTGAATACCCGTTGTAAATCCACACTTTCCATTGTTACCATTTTTTAAAAAACTCTGCACATCAGTTTCTCCAACCAAAGTGCATAACTTCATGTTTCTCCATTTTATATCCTATCTGCCATGTTCTTATCTATTTGCTAAGCCTGTTTAAATCCTCCTGAACACTCTATATATCTTCCTCACAACACAGCTCCCTGCTTGGTTTTGCATCATCTGCAAATTTAGAAATATTACATTTGATCCTTGTCTCCAATTCATTGATGTGTTAGGAACAGCTGGGGCCCTAATTGTTGACCCTTGCAGTACCCTGCTATCCACAGTCTGCCAATGTGAGAATAGCCCATTTATTCTTGCTCTATGTTTTCATTAATCCATGCCAGAACATTACCCCTTATCCTAAGTGCTCTGATTTTGTTAACCAACCTCTTCTGGGGAAATCTTATCAAAAGCCTTTTGAATATCCAAGTACAGAGGAAACTCGATTATCTGAAGGACACGTGCAGAGAGTATTTCATTCGGTTAATTGAATGCCGGATAACCGATGCCGGATAATGTCGTTAGACTTGCATCAGGACCTTGCGACCTTGTTCGGATGATCCGAAGTTCGATTAATCAAATGTCAGATACTTGAGATTCCTCTGTACAGTATGTCCATTGATTTCCCTTTATTAATTTTGTTCCATCATTTGTCAAATACGTTTTTCCATTCACAAATTTCCGCTAACTACGCTCAATCATGTCATTTTTATTCTAGAGTCTATCTATCATGGCTTTTATAATAGATTCTCACATTTTCCCTACTGCTAATGCTGCTATCCTTTCAGGTAGCAAGTTCCAGATTCTCACCATTCTCTAGATGAAAAAACATTTCTTCACATCCCTTTTGCATCTCCTGCTCCTTACCTTAAATCTATGCTCTCAGTCATTGATCCCTCCACAAGAGGAAAATAACTTCAAGCCCAGGCAATAACCTTGTAAATCTCCTCTGCACCCTCTCCATGCAGTCACACCCTCCTGTAGTCTGGATTCTGGAACTGTGCACAGTACTGTAGCTGTGTCCTAACTAATATTTTATACAGTTTCAGCATAAACTCCTTCCTCTTAAAATCTGTCCCTTGGCTAATAAAAGCAAAAGTCCAAATGCCTTTTTAACCACTTTATCCATCTGTCCTGATACTTTAAGGGACTGGTGGACATGCACACCAAGGTCCTTCTAATTCTTGGTACTTCCCACAATCCTACTGTTCATCATGTGTTCCCTTGCCTTGTTGGTCCTGCCCAAGTGTATCACCTCACACTTATTTGGATTGAATTCTATTTGCCACTGATCAGCCATTCTGCCCAGGCCATGTACATCCTCCTGTAATCTGAGGCTGTCTTCCTCACTATTTACCACCCCAACAATTTTCCCTGCAGCCTCTCCGTGACATCCTTGATTCTGGTACCAGAGAGGCAACATACCATCCCGGAGTCATGTTTAATGCCAAAACTGTCTGATCCCGACTATAGAATCTCCTATCACCGTTGATTGCCCCTCCATTTTGCTTTCTCCCTCCGAGAATCTCATGGTGCTGTGGACCTGGCCCTGAATGCGTTCCTCTGAGGAACCATAGCATTTGGACATTTTGTAGGCACTTGGATCATGGCCAAACTCTTGTAATCTCTCCTTTCAAGTCAATTGACCCCTATTCCTTATAATTGCCCATTTCACTAGATCTGTTAAGATGAAGGTGGAACATGTTTGGATTTTGTTGCACTGTGCAGGTTCCTAAAATTGCTCTTATTGGTGAGCATGCTGTACTACCCATCACCCACATGCCTTAACTTTTTTTGTGAATCTCTGCTGACTGCCAGCTAAACAGAGCCGTGTTCTTTTTATTTTGCCAATTTCTTAAGTTGGCAACTCGTCCATCACTGAATTCCCCAAGAAAATCTCGAGAGCAATTAAAACATGTCTTTCCCAGCTTTCAAAGCATCTCACAGAGCAATCTATATAAATGCGTCATTATTTAGAGGCACCCAGAGAGACCAGGAACAGAGAAGGCAACAAGCTATAGACTATTTTTCTTATCTCATTGAGCAAGTGGCTCTTCAGGTCTGTAGGAACATGACAATTGAAACATATTCTGGGAAACCTAGTCAGAATTTGACTATCATGTGACTCCTCTCTATCTGCAACATAATTGTTCCTTTCTCGTTCAGTATGAGATGGGCAACAAATTGCAGCGATTCTCTTACTCATGAACAATGCTGCAACATCAACACCATTCAGCATTGTGTAGCTCAAAAACTGAACAGACTCAATTCACCGCATGTGTGTGGCTGATCCTCGTAATGGAGGGCAACTTTCATGGTGGTGCAGAATGTTTGACCCTGGAAGGAAGGTCAGTGGGCAGCTGATCAACTGGAAAGTTATCTGTCCTGCAGCCATAGGTGACTGCACGCCAACTAAAAGGCAAACACTATGCTTCAAAGGTAAAACTTCATTTGAAAGCTGGAAAGAAGAGCTGGGTTAGAGTATAGGGGCTAGGAAAAGAGAGAGGCTAGTGACATATAGAAAATACTGAGGCCTTAGAGAATGAACCTCTTTAAGGATCCATTGAAGAGTCCACGAGGTAAAAATTAGAAAGGGAAAGGGAAAATAGTACAAAGACCAGAAGGGGATAGCAACAACGTGTAAAGGAGACTACTCAACTCTCACAGTAAATGTAGTCACCAGAGACATTAGGCTCCATGTAAGGAACAGTGAACAGGCTGAAAAGAAAGAAATAGTCCAGCACTACAGAATTGGGAAGACCTCAATTTATTTAAGCTGTAAACAAGCAATTTATTGAAACTTGGTGAAATAGTCTGGCAGAAGAAGAAAGATCAGGGAAAAAAATAAAGATTCTAAAGAACCAGGACTCAGTGAATGAGCTGGAGTTTTTGGTGGGAAGGTTTATAAAGGCTGCAGCCAGAGATCTTTATTTAAAAATGTATGTAAAAGGAAGTGCTTGGTGTTGAGTTTGTGGAAGATTGTACGATATCCATTTTCCTTCAGAAGAAACAAGGAAACTCCACCTTGGCTGCAGAAGATGGAAGATGGAAAACCCTTTGAAGAAGTGGGTACCCACCATTGTATCATTAAAAAAGAGGAAAACCCCAGTCAGCAATACTGAGAGACAGTATTACAAATGAACAGGTTCCAAAAACTTCAATGAAATCCTTTACCTCAGAATTGCTAGTGATGCATTTTAAAACTTTAATGAAGATTTATGGAAGCTAATACAGATTGCACGGTGGCTCAGTGGTTAGCACTGCTGCCTCACAGCACCAGGGTCCCAGGTTCAATTCCCAGCCTTGGGTAACTATCTGTCCGGAGTTCTCCCTATGTCTGCGTGGGTTTCCTTCCACAGTCCGAAGATGTGTAGGTCAGGTGACTTGGCCATGCTAAATTGTCCATAGTGTTAGGTGCATCAGTCAGAGGGAAATGGTTCTGGGTGGGTTACTCTTTGGAGGGTCAGTGTGGGCTTGTTGGGCCGAAGGGCCTGTTTCACACTCTAGGGAATCTAATTCAAAGACTGGCATATAAGGAAATATTGCAATAGCGTGGTACAGAATCTAGCAAGCTCTACATTTATCCAATTTAAAACTGGTGGACACAAGAATGCAAGGTTAAAGATAAGCACATTTAAAGCATTATTAAAATGATGCAGATTTAAAATAACTTTAGAGTATTAAGGTTAATCAGCACATTGAGAAAAACTAGAAAAAAGATATAAAACTTCTCAACAAGTATAACATCAAAAAGGGATCATATAGAACACAAGACTGGATTTCATTGAGGTGACTGTTCTTAAAAAACAGCCTCAAAAGCAAACACTTACACTGAAGGTGAGCAAATGAATACACTATAATCGTCAATGCATCTGATTGTGGATGAGGTGATTAATAAACAAAACATCAAAAAGAAAGAAAAAACACTTCTGAAGTTTTCCCACAAACCTTTGATAATTATTTAAATTAAAAAACAAATAAAATTCTTGAAAAATCAACATAATCAAGAGTTCAGCTTCCAGGAAAATCCATAAACGGTTTTATTAATAATCTCCACAGATTTGTTGTAAATTGTTAATTTTGGTGCTTTGAAATCAAAATTCATAAGGGATAGGATTGTTGTTGAAACCATCAGATTTTGTACAGTCCAAAGAAGATTTCATTTCGGAGAAAGTTATTCAATTTGTGCTGGAAACAAAACAAACAGAAAGCCTCATAGACAGGTCTTGGGAAGTAGAAGACTAACGCTACCTCAAGAGGGCAACAGAGTCTATTAACTTCATAAGGTATGGACATTTTAGACAGGCATGTGACAAGCCCACTCAGAGAACAAATCAATACAAAGATAATATCAGGAAAACTAGAAATCATAAGAAAAGACAAGGTTCAGCCATCACTATGCAGTGCCACATTTACAAAACTGTAGGTCAGCTGCAGAAGGTATGCAGGTGACAAACACAATTCCACAGTACTGCTGATCATAAATATAAAAAAGTCTACACGATAGAACACTCACCACCATTAGAAAGGATACCTCCATTGGAGAAGATACTCCAGGCATTCCTCAGAGTACTAGATAGTACAGACAAACTAGAGTAGAAAGATCTTGTCTACATCAGTGGACAATATGTAGATTTTGTGTTTGAGACCGGGTTAAGTGTCAGACTAGTTACCAGGGCTGAAGAAGTAGAAGTTATGACTGACAGAGATAAAACCACAAGGTGGTGGTAGAATAATTGTCGCAAAAATAGGAAAGTGCGTTGTGAAAAGGACATAAGGAGACTACAAAAATTGGTTCTGAAGTAAAGTTATACCCTGAGTTTTTCCAGCATTCTCTGTGCTTGTTACAAAAACATTTAGACAGGTTAATTGAGAGGAGATAGACCTAATAAATGGAGTATAATGAGGGAAAATGTGAAGTTGTCCATTTTGGCATGAAGAATGACTGAAAGAAAAATTATCCAAATAGTTAGATATTGAAGAGTTCTGCGATGCAAAGGTATCTGAGTGGTCTAGTGCATGAATTGCAAGAGGTATAGCAAGCTTATAAAGTAAATAGAAAATTATTATTTATTGTGAGGGAAATTGATTACAGAAGCAGGGATGTTATGCTTCAGTTATAGAGGGCACCAGTGAGATTACATCTGGAATATTGTATATTGTATTGGTCATCTTAACTCAAGAAGGTTGTGAATATGCTAGAAGCAGTTCAGAGAGGGTTTACCAAACTAATACCTGGAATGGGTGGGTTTAATAGCCTAATGAGGAAAGTTTGGTTCGGCTCGGCTTGTATCCATTGGAGTTTAGTAGTGTAAGAAGTGACATTATTGAAACAGATAGGATCCTGAGAAGTCTTGACAGAGTAGATTGTGGAGAGGATGGGAGAATCTTGAAGTTGGCATTATTATAGAATAAATGCTGGTCCAATTAAAACAAAATTGGAGTGATTTTATTTCTGAGAGTTGAGAGTCATTGAACTGTCTTCCAGAAAAGGTGGAAACAAAGCCTTTGAATACTTTAAAAGCTGAGGAAGATAGAGTCAGAGAGATGTACAGCATGGAAACAGACCCTTCGGTCCAACCCATCCATGCCGACCAGATATCCAAATCCAATGTAGTCCCACCTGCCAGCACCCGGCCCATGTCCCTCCAAATCCTTGCTATTCATTTACCCATCCAAATGCCTCTTAAATGTTGCAATTGTACTAGCCTCCACCACATCTTCTGGCAGCTCAATCCATACATGTACCACCCTGTGTGTGAAAAAGTTGCCCCGTAGGTCTCTTTTATATCTTTCTCCTCTCACCCTGAACTTATACCGTTTAGTTCTGGACTCCCTGAACCCAGGGAAAAGACTTTGTCTATTTATCCTATCCATGCCCCTCATGATTTTGTAAACCTCTATAAGGTCACCCCTCAGCCTCCGACGCTCCAGGGAAAACAGCCCCAGCCTGTTTAGCCTCTCCCAGTAGCTCAAATCCTTCAACCCTGGCAACATCCTTGTAAATCTTTTCTGAACCCTTTCAAGTTTCACAACATCTTTCCGATAGGAAGGAGACCAGAATTGCACGCAATATTCCAACAGTGGCCTAACCAATGTCCTGTACAGCCGCAACATGACCTCCCAATTCCTGTACTCAGTACTCTGACCAATAAAGGAAAGCATACCAAACGCCTTCTTCACTATCCTATCTACCTGCGACTCCACTTTCAAGGAGTTATGAACCTGCACTCCAAGGTCTCTTTGTTCAGCAACACTCCCTAGGACCTTACCATTAAGTGTATAAGTCCTGCTAAGATTTGCTCACTCCAAATGCAGCACCTCGCATTTATCTGAATTAAACTCCATCTGCCACTTCTCAGCCCATTGGCCCATCTGGTCCAGATCCTGTTGTAATCTGTGGTAACCCTCTTCGCTGTCCACTACACCTCCAATTTTGGTGTCATCTGCAAACTTACTAACTGTACCTCTTATGCTCGCATCCAAATCATTTATGTAAATGACAAAAAGTAGAGGGCCCAGCACTGATCCTTGTGGCACTCCACTGGTCACAGGCTTCCAGTCTGAAAAACAACCCTCCACCACCACCTTCTACCTTTGAGCCAGTTCTGTATCCAAATGGCTAGTTCTCCCTGTATTCCATGAGATCTAACCTTGCTAATCAGCCTCCCATGGGGAAACTTGTCGAATGCCTTACTAAAGTTCATATAGATCACATCTACTGCTCTGCCCTCATCAATCTTCTTTGTTACTTCTTCAAAAAACTCAATCAACTTTGTGAGATATGATTTCGCACGCACAAAGCCATGTTGACTATCCCTAATCAGTCCTTGCCTTTCCAAATACGTGCATATCCTGTCCCTCAGGATTCCCTCCAACAACTTGCCCACCACTGAGGTCAGGCTCACCGGTCTATACTTCCCTGGCTTGTCTTTACTGCCCTTCTTAAACAGTGGCACCACGTTTGCCAACCTCCAGTCTTCCGGCACCTCACCTGTGACTTTTGATTGTAAATGAGGGAAAGATAGGTTATCCAGACTAGGAGTATGGATTTGAGATTACAGTCAATTCAGCCATGGTCTTATTAAATCATGGAGCAAGCTCAAAGAGGCTGATTGACCCACTCCTACTCCATGTTTGTATGTTAACTCATGTTTAATTTTGAAGACAAATGAAAACAGACGTTACTGGAAAAGCTCAGCAGGTCTGGCAGCATCCATGGAGAGAAATCAGAGTTATTGTTTTGGATCCAGTGACTCTTCCTCAGAACATACTGGACCGAAATGTTAACTCTGATTTCTTTCCATGGATGCTGCCAGACCTGCTGAGCTTTTCCAGCAATTTATGTTTTTGTTTCTGATTTTCAGCCTCCTCAGATCTTTTGGTTTTTATTATGTTTAATTTCCTCTGGTCAGATTCATTTGAACGTAAAAGTTACAGAAAGTATAATTGTGTTTGTAATTTCTCCATTTGATCATTGTTTGATAGATCCACAGTTATCAATCAGTATTGTTCTGACCACATGTTTGTGAAAAGCCAAAAGAAAAGGAAGGGACTGCTGGTGTATTTTGGTCATTTCAGTTAATGTTCTCCTACAAGGATCCTAATGGGGTCTTAAAGAAGGAGAGTTGGAAAGGTTTAAAGCATTGGGGGGAGTGAGTGCTAGATAGCTGAAGGCATGTTAGGGCAAAGGCAAGGGGCTTAAACAAGAATTTGAAGTTGAATTTGCGCAACTTTCTCCAAGGGTTGAACAGCAGAAGAGATTTATTCAAACTCCTTTTTGAAATTATGAACAAAACTTTAAGCTCATAAGATGAAGGCAAATTATTGACCTGGTTAGGAAGTTGGCTTAGCAGCAAGTGACAGTCAGGATAATGAGTAGGTGTTTCAATTGTCAGGATGTAACCCAATGGCATCCATCGCACCTGGAATATGTTTGGATTCATCTCTTCGATGATTGGATTTCTGACTGTCTATCCCCGTTTGATGATGTTTAAAGGCAGGTGACTTGGTAAAAGTAATGCGAATACATTATTTGAGAATGGGCAAAACTGGATAATGGGTTACGAATGTAAACTGAAGTCATATGCTTTGGATCTAAAAAAGAAAAGGTCTAAAGCACATTTTAAATGGTGAAAATCTCAAAACAGTTGAGCTCCAAAAAGACTTATGCAGTCATTGACACAGATCATTAAAATGTCATGGACATACAGAAAAAGTTGTTGTATTTTATGTGTAGAGGACTAGAATACAAGGGTTTAGAAGTCACGCTTCAATAGCATAATACCTTACTTCGACTACATCTTGAGTACTTTGTTCCGTTCTAGACATCAAAGCCCAGGAAAGATTTTGAAAGTCTTGAAGGGAATGCAGCATAAATTTACCATAATTATATCTGAATTTCAAGATTAAAATTGCAAGGAGAGATTATACAAACAAGGATTTGAATTTTTGGACTTTAGAAAGTTAATGGGCGATTCGATCAAATTTTCAAGATAGCAAAATGAAGTAATTGCATAACTAGAAACTATTTCCACCATGAGGACCACCTAAGTTTCGAGTCATTAAAATCAATGCCTCCATTAGAGTCCATCATCATACTTACATGGTACTTTGCAGCAATGTTCTCCTCATCCCACAGCACATCAGATGTTTCACAAGTGATGGCGCACTTTTGACCGGCATTTGTCACCTATCAAGTCATTGCTGTTAACTTGTGAATCACCGAGATGACAATGTTAGTTTAGGTAGCGCCAAAGGCATTGTATAATCTGCCATTGACCAGCACCTGTTGCATAAGCACATTCATTTTATTACAAATGGACAATGAGATGATTGGGAGTAAAATGGAGCTGGAGTTTGCAAACCCGTGCATCATATACTTGTGTGTAGAATGTCATTATTTCCAAAATATGCGCTTTCACCCATCAAACTGACGTGCCTCCACATATCCTGGGCATTGCCTCAATCACTTTCAGTTTCATTTTGCATGTTTAGAGGAAGGTAAGAGATGGCAGTGAGTGTACCTCATGGAAGATACACTTAGTACCTGGCATCCAGGTGGAGCCTGGTACTCCCACCCCAACCTCCTCCTCCTGTGTTACCTCACACTAACCCGAAAGCCCATTTCCACCCATCACATTGCGTTTAGACTCCAATCTTCCACCCTGCCTCATTAACCCAGACTTCACAACTTGCTGACGTCAACCCAGTTCCTTTACCTGCCTCTTGTGGAGGCCAGTGTACTGGTCATTACCAATAAGTTCCCCCCCCCCCCCCCCTGCTGTTTGGCCTACCATACCCTCCAATGTTCTTCCCCATATCCTCCAAACATCTTTGATCTCACCCCATCACTATTCTTGTTTCCACCTTCACAAATGTCTCTGCTCCAGCTGCTCCCCCCACCCCCAGCATTGTCTCCCCCAGCCCTTCATGCAGTTACCCTTCCAATGTTCCCCCAACTCTTTAACAATCTTGGACACCTCAAACTGTATTTGCCCCAGCTTGTTGACCAACTTTGGCCAGCAGCCCTAAGACATGATGTACAAGTCCCCTGAGCGCTGTCCTTGCAGATCCATAGCTGATAATATGCGACCTCTGACTGCTAGTGCTGGGGTGCTACAGGATGGATTGTTGCCCACTCTCTGGTACACAGTTGGAATGAGGTCCCCTGACAGCAAGTGTCCCACACGGATGACAAACAATGGCCAAGGCCTTAGGCTGAGCGTGGAATGTGGCCGTGACTGATGATACTGGGTTTGCTGATGACCTAACTGGAAGGATTGCTGAACAAAAAAAACACTGACATGGATTATCAGGAACATCACATTTTTTTCAATGGAGTAAGATTAAACATAGAGATAGCATCATTTAAATTTTTCAGATTATAAGTGGAACAGACAAGGTCATTCTGAGCAAAATGGTCACATTCACCATGAGTTTACATGCCAGGAATCAAAATCTAAAACATATTCGTTCAGGGGATGTAGGCTTTGCTCGCTGCACCAGCATTTATTGCCCATCCCTAACTGCCCATAAGGCAGTTAAGATTTAGCCACATTACTGTCGGTCTGGAGTCACATGTAGGCCAGACTAAATAAGGACAGCAGATTCCTTCCCAAAAAGGACATTAGTGAACCAGAGGTCGGGTTTTTCCTGACAATCATTGTGATGGCCATCATTAGAATCTTAATTCCAGATTTTAATTGAATTCAAATTCTACCATCTGTCATTGGAGGATTTGAACACAACTGTCCAAAAGCCATTTAACCTGATTCTCTGGTTGATAGGGTTGAAAATTCATGGTGAAATAGACTCGTTGGTTTCCTTTTTACAGGAGAGCAAAACTGTCAGAAAATAAAAAGCTCCCAGTTTTGAAAATATAGACTTTTAAGAACATTATTAATCTAAAATCCTAAGGCAAGAATGTATCAGGTGGTTTTGGGCTGCAGTCAGGGAAGTTCCTGTACCTCCCAAGAAATAACACAATAATTAAATGAGAATCTGCAAATAATCCTAGTTAGACCACATTGTGGTACCTTCCATCACATAGATGACCCACCTCATCATTAAGATCTATTTCAGCAGACTGTAAATGGTTTCTTGTTTATTTTGTTTTCTATATTGCTTCAGATTCACACTGAGAAAATCCTGAGTGTTTCAGAAGGCAGCTAATTATGCAACTTTTGAAGGCTTTCTCACCAGTTAGGTTATCTGCCAATTGGTGCTTATTTTGATGCAAAGAGTCATGTTCATATAATTTTACAACAAATCTTTCATTAGTCTAATGCTCCTTATATGTAATGTCAGTAGGACATTACTTGTCAGTATGATTTGAGCATTCATAGATAGTCTGACAATATTAACACTTCACAACCACATTACAGATTTCAAAAATTGTCAATTTCTGGAGTGTTACTAACAATAATATACTCTTTTTTATGGCGGACTGCATTTATTTGCTGTATACACATGAAAACGTTATTTTTCAATTAGTTTTATGTTCACGTTCATAAATTTTAATAAAACACATCTCAAAAAATTACGAGCCATGGAATAATTTTTGAAATAGTTCAATACATAATTTTTGTGAAAGAATTTCAATAATTATGAAGTAGATCTAACGCATGTTAATACCTAAACTTAAGATTAAAGTGTAGCTATTTACTGTCTTAAATTCTGACAAGTTGAGAACTGAATGTTTTGTGGTTTTTATTAATAAACAGATAATATTTCTCTTTTGGAAGTTATGTTTGCTGGTAGTAATTATGATTGAAAAGCACAAGAGCTCTTTGGGAACTCAGCAATACCATTTATCAAATCGTGTGCATGCCGTGTGGGGTCACTGTCACTTTCCCATTGAGTCTTTTACTTAATATGAGTTTGCTGGAACCAGAAAGCTGTAAAACGAAAGACTAAACTACAGAGACTCACCAGCGTAACAGAGAGACATGATAGTTTGGCAAGGTAATTTGTTACACTTTCCTTTATTGGTCAGTGCATTGAATAGGATTTGGGAGATCATGTTGAGACTGTACAGGACATTGGTTAGGCCACTTTTGGAATACTGCATTCAGTTTTGGTCTCCCTGCTATATGAAAGATGTTGTTAACTTGAAAGGGTTCAGAAAAGATTGACAAGGATGTTGCCAGAGTTGGTGAATTTGAACTACAGCAAGAGGCTGAATAGGCTGGGGCTGTTTTCCGTGGAGCATCAGAGGCTGAGGGGTGACCTTACAGAGGTTTATAAAATCATGGGGGGCAAAGTCATGGTCTTTTCCCAGGGTAGGGGAGACCAGAACTAGAGGGCTTAGGTTTAAGGTGAAAGAGTACAGATTTAAAAGGGACCTAATGGGCAACGTTTTCATGCAGATGGTGGTGCGTATATGGAATGAACTACCAGCAGAAGTGTCGAAGGCTGGTACGATTACAACATTTAAAAGACATCTGGATAGCTGTTTGAATAGGAAGGGTTTAGAGGGAAGTGGTCACATGCTGGCAAATAGAACTAGATTAATTTAGGATTTCTGGTCAGCATGGACGAGTTGGACTGAAGGGTCTGTTTCTGTGCTGTACATCTTTATGACTCTATAGTAAACATGATTTTTCACCTCGTGTGTTTCCTTCAAGATTCTTGGGGATAAATAGTTAATCTGCTTGTGTCTTACAGTCATAGTCATAGAAATGTACAACAAACAGACCCTTCCATCCAACACATCCATGCTGACCAGATATCCTAAATTAATGTAGTTCCATTTGCCAGCACTTGGCCAATATCCCTCTGAATCCTCCCAATCATACACCATGCAGGTGCCTTTAAATGCTTTTAACTGTACCAGCCTCCACCACTTCATCTGGCTGCCCATTCCACACATGCACCATCCTCTGCACGAAAAAGTTGCCCCTTAGGTCTCTTTTATATCTTTCCACTCTCACCCTAAATCTTTGCCGTCTAGTTCTGGACTCCCCCACCCCGGTGAAAATACCTTGCCTATTTATCCTATCCATGCCCCTCATAATTTTATGAACCTCTATAACATCACCCCTCAGCCTCCAATGCTCCAGGGAAAACAGCCCCAGCCTATTCAGACTTTCCCTAAACCTCAAACCCTCCGACCCTGGTAGCATCCTTGTAAATCTTTTCTGAACCCTTTCAAGTTTCACAACATCCTTCCTTTAGGAGGGAAACCAGAATTGCACTCAATATTCCAGAAGTGGTGTGTGTGGAACTTTATATGCCAACTGTTCATTATGGGGAATGTGGGTGTATCTCCATTCTTAGTTGAAAGTGTGGTGCTGGAAAAGCACAGCAGGTCAGGCAATGGCTCATTCCTGATTAACAGTTTATACCCGAAACATTGATTTTCCTGTTCCTCGGATGCTGTTTGACTGGCTGCACTTTTCCAGCACCACGCTCTCGACTCTGATCTCCAGCATCTGCAGTCCTCACTTTCTCCTAGTACCTCCATTTTTAGGCCACTACAGGTGCATGAGTGTGATCAATAGCTTTAGTTATTGGTTTGTCCCTGTTCACTGTCGAATATTCTAGAAGTACCAAATTATAGTTAGATGTGCAATTCTTACAGGTGCAAAATTGATCCAATGAGAGTTGCTTTTGTGATCAATGGCTAATATCTGCAAAACTTTTGATATTCATTCAAGATTTGTGAATAAACATTCTTTCACATTCGTTAAATCTAGATGAATCTACTTAAAATGGGCGCGCATCCTGTAGACATGAAAGCAATAAGGGGAACTTGCCAGAATAATCTATAATGCTTTCTTATCTCTGTTTTAAATGTCTCACTCCATATTCTGGTTCTAGATTCTCCTACAAGGGGTAAAACTATTCTGAGTCTACCCTGTCAAGTTCCCAAACAATCTTGTACGGTTCAATAAGCCTCGTCTCATTCTTCTAAATTTGAAGACAGGCTCAACCTATTCAACCTCTCCTCATAGTCCCTCCATACTGACGGGAACCTTCTTTGGACTGCCTTCAATGTCAGTATATCTTTCCTTAGATAAGGGGTCCAAAACTGTTCATAGTATTCCAGCTGTAATCTGACTAGTACCTTGTATAGTTTTAGCAAAATCTCCCTACTTTTATATTCCATTCCCTTTGGAATAACGGCCTCTGCATCATTTGCCGTCTGCATATTGAATGCTAGGTCTTTCTGATTTGTGGAGAGGACTCCCAAATCCCTGTAAACCATAGCTTTCTGCAGTCTTTTAAATATTCAGCTCCTCCATTCTTTCTGTTAAAGTGCTTAGCCTCACATTTCCCCACATTATCTGCCAAGTTTGGCCCTCTCCTTTAACCTGTCTGTATCCCTCTTCATACTCTTTGTTACTTTCTCACCTTTTTCTTTTTCAACATATGGAAGTTTCCCTAATCTTAAGAGGAACAAGTTCCAGAACTTCCTAACAGAAATATTGATGCATAATTGTTTACTGTGTTTGTCGTAAACTCTCCTGATGTTCACATGAAAGACATTGGTTTTGAAGGCTACTTCTCTATCAGCTCGTTTTAAAAAGAATTGCTATGCCTACGGAAATACTTACTAGTTCAACATTAGACCTTTCTGACACACAGGACAATCCGTATGTCACTAATACAAATTTCAAAAAGCAAAACTTAAAATAAACAAAACTAAGTAATTGTACATCAGTGGTTTTAGTTTCATTTAAATTCCGAAATAAATTCTGACAATGGTGACAGTACAGTGACAACAGTTGAAACAAATCACATCAAAAGAATAATGGTTTGAATACAATTGTTCTTCTGGATGATAGTAAAGAGTTAATGACTGAGAAATGACTCACTCAGTCCATGTTACATGACAAGGCTTAGATTACGATGTTGACATTTGGCAAGTATGTTAGGCTGCAGGCTCACTGCATGACAATTAAAAGCATTTGACCCCTGTTGTTTTGTGAGACATTCTCAGGTTTTTAATCTCCTATTGTGAAGGATACTTCAACTGTAGCAGGCAACAACTTCTGATGCACCAAATCATGTAAGAACAAGGCAAGTTAAACAGGAGGATATTATTTGCTGACATAAACTCTATTCAAGAGTAAGAGGATGGTCGGTGTGAAGTACTGGTGCAACATTGGTTGGTGAAATATTGAGTTAACACTACCTACCATTACTAGTGTTAATTCTTAAAATTGGAAAGATTTGGTATAAAAATTATAACTTGCCATTTTTTAAAAACTTAAACAATATAGATTGATAGTTGATCCATAAAGTTCATTAATTGTTTATTTAATCTCATCAATCCTTAATAGAGCTCTTTAAAAATAGCTGTACTACAACTGCTTGAGCTTGATGAAGCCTGATTGCAGGGATCAACAAGCTGCATCCCAAAGATGCCCGAAGAATGCCCCAAATGAGATCGGGTCAAGCCTCTTTTCAGGAGCCCAGAGGCACTTTGGACATTTAGATTCTTGCATAGACTAATGAGTAGTGTAATGTTTTTATTAGAAACCCTGAGGAAAACTGAAATGCAGAGACATCAGCTCTGCTCCCAGCTTTAACTGTGAAGGTTTTCAGGACATCCTGAGGTTATGAAAGTCTTTCTGTTGAGTAACAAATGGAGCCTTGGGCCTTACCCAAGGCAATTAAAGCCCATTATCAGAAATGACTTCCTCATTTGATTAAATATTAGGATTGCCCACCCAACCTGTTAATTTGGGTAGGGTGGGTTGGTGTCAGTTATAGAGTCATCAAGTCATAGAGATGTACAGCACGGAAACAGACACTTCGGTCCAACTTGTACAGGCTGACCAGGTATCCTAAATTAATTGAGTCCCATTTTCCAGCCTATGTCCCTCCATACCCTTCCCATTGTTACACCCACCCAGATGTCTTTTAAATGTTGTTATTGTACCAGCCTCTGCCACTTCCTCTGGCAGCTCATTCTATACGTGCACCACCCTCTGTGTGCAAAAGATGCCTCTTAGGTCCCTTTTAAATTTTCCCCTCTCACCCTAAACTTATGCCCTCCAGTTCTCGACTGCCCCACTCCAGGGAAAAGACCTTGTTTATTTACTATATCCATGCCCCTCATGATTTTATAAACTTCTATAAGATTACCCCTCAGCCTCTGACACTCCAGGGAAAACAGCCTCAGCCTATTCAGTGTTTCCCTATCGCTCCAACCCTTGTAAATCTTTTCTGAACCCTTTCAACGTTCACAACATCCTTCCTATAGGAGAGAGACCAGAATTGCACACAATATTCCAAAAGTGGCCTAACCAATGTCCTGTATAGCCGTAACATGACCTCCCAACTTCTATACTCAGTGCTTTGACCAATAAAGGAAAGCATACCAAATGCTTTCTTACTAGTCTATCTACCTGAGACTCCACCTTCAAGGAACTATGAACCTGCACTCCAAGGTCTCTTTGTTAAGTTCTTTGAAGAAAGTGTTTAAACTTAATTTTTTTTCTTTCAGCACATCTTCTTCAATCCAACTATTGCAAATTTTATGCTAAAACATGGCTGTTTAAACTTATGTTGTGCTTGGTGCAAATGCCATGTCCAAGTAGAGTGAGCATGCGGCGTGTCATAACCCTATGTCACAGAAACCATAGAAGGAATTGGAGCCGCCAGGCTCTACTGGAAGTGTGAGTAATGGAATTTAAGATCTCTCTGGTCTGCTGTTGAGGATGAGTAATGGGAATCAGAGGGAGGTGGGGTGTGACCATATAGCAGTTCCAGCCCTTAGTGTGGCCTCCTGGCTTCAGGCAGGACAACAGCCACGCTGGAATGTGGCTGGAGAGGGCAAGTGCACTGGCAATCCCAGGGTAATGTTCATGAACACACTGCTACATCCTGCTGCCTGTCACGGCTCGCCAATATCATGCACTGTGCCTACACATGTGAAGGGGTCTTGTTCAGGATAGTTACTCTATTGAACTGAAGTGAGGTTGCAAAAGGAGAAGAGTCTGGACATAATATAACATTTGGTATTTCCTGAAAGGAGAGGAGCAGCTGTGAAATAAATCTAGACAATGCCAATCAGAAGGAGTGAAAATAATGCTCTTAACCTGCTGTTGGGGACCAGAGATTCAGAGTTAGAGCTGGAAGCTGAGTCTGTGCTACAAGTCTGTCCAAACTGTTGAATAATCATACGAACAGATATAGGGTCTTTTCCCTAGCTACTGGATGAAATCCAAATTCCCACTCTTGGCACCACCATCAGCTCCACCCACATTTCTCCGTGTCGCCAAATGATCTCAAATAAGGAATAGCAAGATAATGCCTACTGTTGGTTCAGAGGAGGAGTAGGACATACTGCTTGTATCGAAAAAGCAACACTCAAAGCTGGTGCCGAATCCTGGGCATTGTGACCTTGATGCACCTGTATAGTACAACCTGCCTGGAAAGCATATAAGATAACACTTTACACTGTAGCTCAGTCCATCTGACAACAATCAATGACTCAATAACTCTTGCGAGATTGGGTGGCTATTCTGGAATTTTATTTTGCAATTAAGGCATGAAAATTAGCATTTCTGCTGGCATTTGCTCTGCTTCTTTGTTTCATTGGTTTAGGTGATGGCAAATTGAACATCACATTGATGAAGTCCCAGATACATTGCTGACATCACTGTGGCATTATTATTTGACCTTTTTTGAAGCGTGCATGTGGGCATTGGATGATTACTTGGATAAAAATAATGTGGAGGGCTATGGGGAGAAAGCAGGAGAATGGTAGTTGGTAATGATGTTTATTTAACGATCTGGTGCAGGCATGATGGGCCAAATGGCCTGGTTCTGCCCCATAACACTACTGTGCTTCTGTGATTTGTAGCAATTTGCAGCACAAATGTTACACAATCTGAACAGTGAAGAATAAAGTCCAGTTCATGTTCATCACCACAAGATATGCTATTCCAGTGATTTCTGGTCCAGAATCTCTGTTCCTTTGGCAGAGTTATTGCTCTTTTTACAGATTACGAATTTTCCAGGGTATATATTTTCTGACAAATCTAGATAATAAAGGAAGCCTTCTTATGAATAAATTTAAATCATTGTGACGCTAACATTCCTATCTGATCTTACCATCTGACCACCAATACTTTTTGCTCCTGCCCACCAATCCCAGCTGGACAAGTCATGAGGCAGCCATTACAAATGTAATTTAAAGAAATCCTTAACCATTGTCAGGGTTCAATTGAATAAACTTTTGGATACTGATTAATTACAGTCGCGTGTCTTTCTTTACCTTACTGAATTTGAAAGTGATTGTAAATGATATCATTGGTTCTGAACTTGCAGCAGGCATTGCAGTTATTTCTCAATGGAAGCCTTTCTAGAAATTCCACTGTTGAAGAGGAAGAGAAAGACAAACTAAGAGGGAGCAAAAGAAAACTACAAAGAGAGAAGAGAAAATAAGAAATGAGGCATTCTGAAAGGAATCAGTATCTTTTGCACTGGGTTTGTTGGTCTCTGGACATACCAGAAGCACTCAAAGAAATAGCAGTAAGGAAGTTTCAATTTTCTTGCAAGGTAACAATAGAGTTGTGCTACATCCAACACAGAGATCTTTGACCAAATGCTACCGCCAAATCAGCATTTCCTGCTGTAGTCAAGGTCACTGCAAACCTGAATTTGCCTGATAATCTTCAGTCTATGCTTATCACTCACCAGGACATTCAGTGGCATTTCTTTAACTGAATTGCGGGATAGGCATTGACCAGGAACTGAACTGGACCTGTCATATAAATATATATTTTTTATATATATATATGTATAGTGGCTACAAGAGCAGGACAGCTGAGGCTAGAAATTCTGCTGTGTGTAGATTTGTTCCCTAAGCTGGAAGGTTCATTTTCAGACATTTTGTCACCATACTAGATAACATCTTCAGTGAGCCTCCGGATGAAGCACTGCTGGTGTTTCCTGTATTCTGTTTATATGTTTGTGATTCCTTGGGTTGGCGGTGTCATTTCCTGTGATGATGTCATTTCCTATTCTCTTCCTCAGTGGATGATAAATGGGGTCCAAGTCAATATGTTCATTGATAGAGTTCCAGTTGGAATGCCATGCTTCTAGGAATTCTCGTGCATATCTCTGTTTGGCTTGTCCAAGGATGGATGTGTTGTCTCAGTTGAAGTGGTGTGCTTCCTTATCTGTATGTAAGGATACTAGTGAGAGAGGGTCATGTCGTTTTGTGGCTAGTTGATGTTCACGTATCCTAGTGGCTAGTTTTCTGCCTGTTTGTCCAATGTAGTGTTTGTTATAGTTCTTGCACGGTAATTGTCCAATACATGTCACCACAGGAAATGACATCACCAACCCAAGGAACCCCAAACATATAAATAGAAAGCAGGAAGCACCAGCAGTGCTTCGTCCAGAGGCTCATTGATGATGTTACCTAGTATGGTGATTAAACATCTGAAACTGAACCTTCCAGCTCAGCGAGCAAACCTACATTCAGAACCTCAACCTGAGCTACAAATCTTCTCAAAACTTGCTAAATTCTGCTGTGAGTAACCTATCTATTATCCATTGTCTGTAAGGCTAAAATTAGCAATATGATAGCTCATTTGTCTGTATGAGTACGTGTCCAAAAACACTCCAGAAGTTTTACTGCATCGAAACAACACAATCCACTTGACATCCACCTTACAAATTCACCGCCACCGTGACTGCTGCACCACAGCTGTAATGTGTACCATACACAAGATGCATGGCAGGAACTTACCAATTGTTCAACAGCACCTTCCCAAACTGTGACCTCCACCATCTTGAATAACCGAGGTAGAAGAAGCAAGGAGACCACAGCGTCTGCAGGCTCAGCCTGAAGTTACACACCATCCAGGCATGGAAATATATCGCCGTTGCCTTATCATTTCTGGGTTAAAATCCTAGAGCTCCCTCCAAATGAGACTGTAAACACCTTCATCACAGGCCAAGAAGGCAATTCACCACCAATCCCCTCAATTAGAGATGAGCATTAAATAATGGCCACATTCCATGAACACATTAATTAATTAAAAATTAAAGGGCATGTTACATTCCAATTGCAGTGCTGCGGTTCAGCAAACATTTAGGAAAGCAATAATTTGAATGTCCCTCCTTGCAGGAGAAGGGAGGCTGAACTGAAGTTGTCAGAGATTAGAGGGAGCAGGATGATAATGTACACCCAGTTGATCTACTGTGAGGGAGATCTTGTTCCAGGAGAGTACAGATATTAGTATCGACTTGTCATGAAAGAACAAATCCTCTGTCTATAGGCTCTGATGTGACGGTCTTGCCTCCTTGGAGCTGGATCTCCATGTCATAGGAACATAGTACAGCACAGCACAGTACAGGCCCTTCAGTCCACAAATTGTGTCAAACCTTTATCCTACTCTAAGATCAGACTAAACTACATACCCTTCATTCTACTATTATCCATGTGCCTATCCAAGAGTCGGTTAAATGACCCTAATATATCTGACTCTCCTACCACTGCTGGCAGTGCACTGCATGCACCCACCACTCTCTGTGTAAAGTACCTACCTCAGACATCTCCCCTAAACCTTCTTCCAATCACCTTAAAATTATGCCCCTTCATGATAGCAATTTCTGCCCTGGGAATCCACTCTATCTATGCATCTTATAATCTTGTACACCTCTATCAAGTCACCTCTCATCCTTCTTCACTCCAATGAGAAAAGCCCTATCTCTCTCAACCTTTCTTCATAAGACATGCCCTCCAGTCCAGACAGTGTTGTGGGAAATTTCCTCTGCACCCTCTCTAAAAGCTTCCACATCTTTCCTATAATGAGGCAACCAGAACTGAACACAATATTCCAAGTGTGGTCTAACTAGGGTTTACAGAGCTGTAGCATAACCTCATTGCTCTTAAATTCAATCCCCCTGCCAATGAAAGCCAACACACCATACGCCTTCTTTTATTTTGTAAATATATGTATTAGCAAATTTTTTTAACTTTACAAAAAATAAAGTTATTGAAAAAATACAAAAATAGCAAATATCAGTATAATAAAAAAAAACACAAATTACAATACAACTACTGTCTACTAACTACTAACATACCCTATAATACAAAACAAACCCTAACATTGTGCACAGCAACATCAATAAATAAGTAAATAGCTAATAGATCAAAAAAAGAAAGAAAAGCAAAAAAAAAACACAATACGGAACAGCTATGCTCGGCACAAAGCTCCCAAACAAAGGAACGGTACCATTGTATATGTACCCGTATTAACTCAGGAGCCCCTCCAGGGCCCAGCGCTCGACAAACGTAACCATCCTGGTTAAACAAATGCCCTAGTTAAGATAGCTGACAAATCTATATCCAAATAACTCAAGTAGGGCTGCCATGTCTTATAAAAATGGTCTGTTTTGTGGTCCACCATGTTTATAAAACAAAAGTCCAAGGGAATGTGCTCCATAATTAATTTCTGCCATCCCAGCAAGCCTGGCGGGTTCTCAGACACCCAGTTCATCAGAATATTCTTCCGTGCACAGTATGCAAGAATATTAAATAGTTTCTTCCCATGCCCGTCTAAAGATGGTAAGTTTGGTGGACCTAAGAGGACAGATATCGGGTCTACTTTGACTTCAGTCCTCAATACCCTCCCTATCTCTCCCGCCACAGCACTCCAATAAACACAGAGCTTGTGGCATGTCCAGATTCAATGGGTAAGAGTACCTACACTTATTTACATATGCAGCACATTGAAGATGCCCCTTTTTAAAATTTCACCAGATGGTCCGGTGCCAGATGAGCCCTGTGCAGAACGTTTAACTGGGTAGCACATGTCCTATTACAGATTGCGATCTTTTGAGCATTCTCCTATATGTTTTTCCATGTTTTAGAATAGATCTCCACACCTCGCTCTTGCTCCCAGACCTCACATAGCCGGTTAATATCCTGCCAGGCCCTGCCACGCAGTAGGCAATAGAGGGCACTAACCAAAAGGGTGCTTGTGGAACGTAGCAACAACCCCTCTGTATCGGACTTATAAGGCTTAGTGAGAAGCGTAGTCTTCTTCTGGATGAAATCCCTAACCTGAAAAAACGGAAAAGATCTCTGCTGAGCAACCCGTATTTACGGCTCAGTTGCTCAAAAGTCATCATACCCTTCCCCTCAAACAAGTCTCCCAAAATAGAAACTCCTCTCACTACCCATAGTTTGAACTCTGAGTCCATCATCCCTGGTCGGAACCCTGGCATGCCAACTATAGGTGTATCGCCCTCCACACCTTGACTGTACTAATGTCATTGGGGTTCTGGCAGTGGTCCATAACTGTCCTCAACTTATCCATGAACAACAGGTTAATAAGAGGGCACTTTGCCTGGGAAGCCTTGATATCCAGCCATATTGAGTTTGGATCGTTACCTACCCAATCGCAGACAAAGGACAGCAGGGAACTCAATTGATACCTCCTGATGTCTGTGAAATCAACTCCTCCCCCTCCTTGAGGCAACTGCAATTTAGTCAGTTTGATGAGGGGCCGCCCACGATGCCAGACAAAGGAACCAAACCACCCCATAAGCTTCCGCAGCGTTGACCTGAGAAACATTATAGGGAGCATACACATGGGATAAAGCAAACGAGGAAGAACATTCATCTTAATGAGAGATATTCAGCCCAGACATGAAATGGAAGAGGTAAAAACAATGACTGCAGATGCTGGAAACCAGATTCTGGATTAGTGGTGCTGGAAGAGCACAGCAGTTCAGGCAGCATCCAAGGAGCTTCGAAATCGACGTTTTGGGCAACCCCCTTCTGAAGGGCTTTTGCCCGAAACGTCGAGTTTGAAGCTCCTTGGATGCTGCCTGAACTGCTGTGCTCTTCCAGCACCACTAATCCAGAATGAAATTGGAAGAGCCTCCCATCTCTTGAGATCCTGCCTAATATTGTCAAGAAAATGACCAAAGTTAGTCCAAAATAACAGATCAAACTTGGGGATAATAAAAATGCCTAGGTACCGGAACCCTGCCGAACTTAGGGTGACCTTAAACTTCTGGCACATCCTTCAGTTTCCCCAAACGCATAGCCTCCGATTTTGGAAAGTTAATGTTATATCCTAAAATAGCCCCAAATGAATTGGTACATTGTATCAAATGGGGAATGGAGGTCATCGGGTCTGATAAAAACAGAAGGACATCATCCGCATACTGTGTAATCTTGTGTGCCCTCAATCCCACTTCTGGAGCAGTTATGTGGATATTCTGACGAATGGCCTCTGCCAGTGGCTCTATCACTAATGTAAACAACAACGATGAGAGGGGGCAGCCTATCCCTACCAATCCTAAAATTCCCAGACTTCACACCATTGGTGATATCCGCGGCCAGAAGGTGGCGATATAAAACCTCCACGCCCCGAGCAAAGACCCCACCCAACCCAAACTGTTCTAAGACATAAAAAAGGTACAGCCATTCCACCCAGTCAAATGCTTTCTCTGCATCTAATAAAATCACCAACCCCTGAATCGATTGTTGCTGACAAACTTGGACCATATTCAGCAACCTTCTAATATTATTAGAGGACCTACGGCCCCTTATAAAGTCTGTCTGGCCTTCTTTAACAATATGGGGCAACACCTTTTCCAATCTCAGCGCCAGGATCTTAGACAGAATCTTCAAATCTGAATTTAATAGCGAGGTGGGTCTGTATGAGGCACAATCCTCAGGAACCTTTCTTAAGAATTAAGTAAATATTAGCTTCTCTCAAAGATGGTGCCAGGCATTCATGCATATAGGAGTAATTGTACATCTCTGATATCGGCCCTGACAGAATCTCTATAAACTCCTTATAAAACTCACCCGGAAGACCATTAGGGCAGGGCGCTTTCCCACTCTGAAGTTGCCTAGCTGCCTCCCGTATTTCCTGAACTGTCATGGGGGCATTACAGAGAGAGGCCTGTTCTAAGGTTACCCCGGGAGGTCCAGGTTCTTAAAAAAGGTCTCCATTTTAGCCCTCCTGTTCTCGCAACCTTCAGACCGATACAATTCAGAGTAGAAACTCTGAAAAGCCTCATTACTCTTTATAGCATCGTATGTAAGGACCCCAGCATTGTCTCTGATTGCAATAATGGATTGGGGAGCATGCCTTTTCCTAGTCAGGTACGCTAAATACTTCCCTGGGTAAAAACAAGGACTGCAGATACTGGAAACCAGATGAAGGGCTTTTGCCCAAAACGTCGATTTTCCTGCTTCTCGGATACTGCCTGACCTGCTGTGCTTTCCAGCACCACTCTAATCTAAATACTTCCCTGGACTAACCCCATACTTGAACAGCCTTTGTCCAGTAAAAGCAAGTTCTTTCTTTGCGTTTTGTGTCAGTATTGAATTCAAGGCAGCCCTGAGGGCCGTGATCCGCTGTAGTTTAGTCACCGAAGGCCACGCAAAATGTGCCGCCTCGGTGGCTTTCAACCGCGTCTCAAGTAGACGCTGCTGTTCCTCCTTCTGTCATTTCCAGCTAGCCGAATAGGAAATAGCTAATCCCCTTGCAAAGGCCTTAGCAGTCTCCCATAGCATAGACAGACTACTAGCCGTGCCTGAGTTGATAGTCAAGAATTCCTGAAACTCCTTCAAAAAGTATTCCACAAATTTAAAATCCATAAAGAGAAAAAGGTCCAAATGCCAGTGCTGCAAACCTAGCCCCTCACTCTTGGCCTTAACTTCCAAATAAACTGCCGCATGATCAGAGATAGCTATATTCCCAATTTTGCAACTCATAATTGAATCCAGAAGGGCTGAGGGAGCCAGAAAGAGATCAATCCTCGTGTGACATTTATGTGGGTTTGAAAAAAAGGTGAAGTCCCTGCCAATTGGGTGAAGACATCTCCAAATATCCACCAACCCCAACTCCTCGCATAAGTCAGCCACCTGCTTGGCCTGTGAAGATGTAGTTGGGGGCGTACAAGGCATCCTGTCCACTGTCAGATCCAAAAGACAATTAAAATCCCCCCCTATAATAATGTGCCATGTTCCAAAGACACTCAGCTTAGAGAAAGCAGTAATCAAAATTTGGGGGAATGCACCAGAGGACAGTAGGCATTTAAAATGCCATATTCCTCTCCATGTATCAGGGCTTTAGGTATTATAAACCATCCCTGCTCATCTTTCACCTGCTCTAATAATGTGAATGGAAGATTTTTCTGGATAAGCACTGCCACTCCCCTACTTTTAGTAGTGAAGGATGAAAAGCATACACAGTCATAACCCACTTCTGTTGTAACTTCAGGTGTTCCCCATCACCAAGATGGGTTTCCTGCAACAAAGTGATATCAACCCTTTCCCTCTTAAGGCTAGAAAATACTTTTTTTCCTTTCAACAGGCAAATTACTCCCCTTGATATTTCAGGTGCACCATTTAATAAGACACTGAGACATATCCCCTTTCACAGACCCTTGAACCCCTGGGATGGGGAGCCCTGTTTACAAAGCGCCGAGCACAAGTAAATAAACACTCATAGAGTCGAAGAATTATGTATACAAAAACTAATCTATCATAACTACAAACAACTATTACTACCAAAAAAAACAAAGAAAACCAAATATAAAGCCTTGAATGGAAGATTCTTCCCCTTGCCCTGCACTCACCCTACCCATCCCTTCCTTCACAGCTCCTTCAAACTCAGACTGTGCCCCAGCCTTAGGCCAGAAAAAAAACAAGGAGATAGTCATAGTCATAGAGATGTACAGCATGGAAACAGACCCCTCGGTCCAACTCTTCCATGCCAACCAGATATTCCAACCCAATCTAGTCTCACCTGCCAGCACCCGGCCCATATCCCTCCAAACCCTTCCTATTCATATACCATCCAAATGCCAAATGTTGCAATTGTACCAGCTTCCACCACTTCCTCTGGCAGCTCATTCCATACACGTACCACCCTCTGCGTGAAAAAGATGCCCCTTACGTCTCTTTTATATCTTACCCCTCTCAAAATCAACCTATGCCCACTAGTTCTGGTCTCCCCGACCCCAGGGAAAGACTTTGTCTATTTATCCTATCCATGCTCCTTCATAATTTTGTAAACCTCTATAAAGTCACCTCTCAGCCTCCGACATTGCAAGGAAAACAGCCCCAGCCTGTTCAGCCTCTCCCTGTAGCTTTAATCCTCCAACCCTGGCAACATCCTTGTAAATCTTTTCTGAACCTTTTCAAGTTTCACAATATCTTTCTGATAGGAAGGTGACCAGAACTGCACGCAATATTCCAACAGTGGCCTAACCAATGTCCTGTACAGCCGCAACATGACCTCCCAACTCTTGTACTCAATACTCTGACCAATAAAGGAAAGCATACCAAACGCCTTCTTCACTATCCTATCTACCTGTGACTCCACTTTCAAGAAGCTATGAACCTGCACTCCAAAATCTCTTTGTTCAGTGACACTCCCTAGGACCTTAGCATTAAGTGTATAAGTCCTGCTAAGATTTGCTTTCCCAAAATGCAGCACCTCACATTTATCTGAATTAAACTCCATCTGCCACTTCTCAGCCCATTGGCCCATCTGGTCCAGGTCCTGTTGTAATCTGAGGTAACCCTCTTCGCTGAACACTACGCCTCCAATTTTGGCGTCATCTGCAAACTTACTAACTGTACCTCTTACGCTCACATCCAAATCATTTATGTAAATGACAAAAAGTAGAGAACCCAGCACCAATCCTTGAGGCATTCCACTGGTCACAGGCCTCCAGTCTGAAAAACCACCATCTGTCTTCTACCTTTGAGCCAGTTCTGTAAACAAATGGCTAGTTTTCCCTGTATTCCATGAGATCTAACCTTGCTAATCAGTCTCCCATGGGGAACCTTGTCGAACGTCTTACTGAAGTCCATATAGATCACATCTACTGCTCTGCCCTCATCAATCTTCTTTGTTACTTCTTCAAAAAACTCAATCAACTTTGTGAGACATGATTTCCCACGCACAAAGCCATGTTGACTATCCCTAATCAGTCCTTGCCTTTCCAAATACATGTACATCCTGTCCCTCAGGATTCCCTCCAACATCTTGCCCACCACCAAGGTCAGGCTCACCAGTCTATCGTTCCCTGGCTTGTCTTTACCACCCTTCTTAAACAGTGGCACCACGTTTGCCAACCTCCAGTCTTCTGGCATCGCACCTGTGACTATCGATGATACAAATATCTCAGCAAGAGGCCCAGCAATCACTTCTCTAGCTTCCCACAGAATTCTCGGATACACCTGATCAAGTCCTGGGGACTTATCCACCTTTACCTGTTTCAAGACATCCAGCACTTCCTCCTCTGTAATCTGGATATTTTGCAAGATGTCACCATCTATTTCCCTACAGGCTATATCTTCCATATCCTTTTCCACAGTAAATACTGATGCTAAATATTCATTTAGTATCTCCCCCATTTTCTGTGGCTCCACACAAAGGCCACCTTGCTGATCTTTGAGGGGCTCTATTGTCTCCCTAGTTACCCTTTTGTCCTTAATATAATGTAAAAACCCTTTGGATTCTCCTTAATTCTATTTGCCAAAGCTATCTCATGTCCCCTTTTTGCCCTCCTGATTTCCCTCTTAAGTACACTCCTACTTCCTTTATACTCTTCTCAGGATTCACTCGATCTATCCTGAGATGATCCTTAAATCAACAGAAAAAAGACGAAGTCAGGATGAGCACTCCACCCATCCCTGGTTTCATGTCACCCCTACTTGTGACTAAAAGAGAAACAGAACAAACAAAACATAAGGGTGAGACAACTAAAAACATCCTCAAAATTTCCCATCAGAAAATCCAGTTATATAAAAAAAAGAACAACTTATTCCAAGTTTTTCTTCCCCCTTTCCAGAAAAGAAATTATTAGGGAGAAAGAAAGGAATAAAAAAAGGAAGAGTAAACGTGGGGAAAAGTAGGAAAAGAGAACAAACGTTAACTATATTCTTCAGGCCTGTCTGTCTATTTTAAAGTGTCTACAAAGTTTTTAGCTTTATCCGTTGAGTGAAATGTTTCAACTGAGTCCTCATGGCTGAAACGGAGCACTGCGGGGCACCTCATGACGTACTGAATACCCAGGTTCCTCAGCCTCTTTTTAACTTCGTCGAAGGACTTCCTCTTTCAAATTAAAGCTGCTGAGAAATCCTGGAAATACATGATTTTTGACCCCTAGTACAGCAGTGCCTGTGGATCATTTCCCAGTAATCGAGAGGCTTCTAGTACTTTTTGCTTGATCTTATATGAATGGAAGCGCGCTAGGACCGGGCGGGGATGCTGCACCGGCCCTGACCTGTGCACTGTAACCTGATACGCCCTTTCAATCTGTAGCCTGCTGGATTTGATGTGAAGGCCCAAAAACTTCGACAGCCAGCTTTCAAAGAAGCTGACTGGCTGCTCACCTTCCTCACCTTCAGGAAGCCCAACAATTCGGAGATTTATCCTCCGATCTCGATTTCAAGGTCGTCGATATGGTTTCACAAGGCTCGCACCTCTCGCTCCAGCACCTGGATCCGACTGGATGAGGACTCCATCACAGCTTCCGAGGCCTTAGTTCGACCCTCCACCTCCTCCAACCTCTTCCCGAGGCCCTGGATCTCCTGCTCGTGCTTCTGCAGCATGGATGCAATAGGTTGGACCTGGGCACAAATCTCCCCACGGATTTCCTCAATCGCAGCCACAGCTTTCAAGGTAAGTCTCTCCATCGCCACAGCCAATTCCTGTGAGTCTGTCAGGTCCCTGGGGGGGTTCAGAGAGGCTGCTGTTGCTGCAGTCTCTGTTATGCCTGGTGCTGCAGGGGAGTGTCCTCCCTGTTTCTGTTTGCTCACTCCTGTTCCCTTTGGCATCCTTCCCACTCCCAAATATTAACAAATATGTGTTCTGTAAGATTTTAAACTAGTAATTCCACCACATAATGGGATGGCAAAAAACACCCAGTATGCCTTGGCTATTAGGCAGAGCTGTCCACAGCAATTCACAAAATTGCTGCCATCTTGCCGAGTCCCATGCGCCTTCTTAACAACCCTATCAACTTGGGCGGTAACTTTGAGGGATCTCTGGACATAAACCTCAAGATCCCTCTGTACCTCCACACTGCCTTTAACCTTGTATTCTGTATTCAAATTCAACTTTCCAAAGTGAATCACTTCACACTTTTCCAGGTTGAATTCCATCTGCCACTTATCAGCCCAGTTCTGAGTCCTGTCAATGTCCCGTTGCAACCTTCTACAGCCCTCCACGCTATCTATCACTCCATCAACTTTCATGTCATCAGCAAATTTACTAACCCACCGTTCCGCTTCCTTATCCAAGTCATTTATAAAAATCACAAAGAGTAGAGGTCTCAGAACTGATCCCTGCGGAACACCACTGTGTCAATCCTCTTTGTTCTGTCAAAATCCACGTGGCCCAGGGGAAGGCTGCTGCTTTGGCAATGCTGCTGCTCCACCTACAGTTGGTACTGTTGGAGCTACTCCTCTAGTTTCTCACCTAAGTGCAATATGGACCCGTATTAGCTTTTCCCAGGCAGTGATGGGAGATTGGCACCAGCAAGATACAGCAAGCCTGAGAAGAGTGAGGTGCACGACAGATGGATTGATTTAAAAGAGGTTGCTGAGAAATAAGTGGACTATCTCAGAAGAATTCAAAGGAACAGTCTCTCACTGGGACATGGCTGGAGTTATTCAGTTTCACTATCTTAAGGTTTCCCAGTATCATTATTACTTTCACAGAAGAAGTATTCCCAACTCTCCATTGTCTCACTGAGCCTCGAGATTCTGAACAGCTCAAGAGCTAGCTTTTAAAGCCAGGTGTTGGGATAAATCCTGAGTTAATTGCCTCTTTCCAGCTGCATGGAGGTCCCCTGCTTCCCTGCAAAATCTACTGGGTTAAACCTGGAAGGAGGTATGGTTATTTTTGACCCAATATCACTGTTTGATGCTTTCAGTCCCATGCCTGGATCTGAGCCCACCTTCCCTCAATAGGAAAAGTTCTGTCCCTTCCCCAGCTGAACAGAGTTCATTCGCCGGTTTGGGCTTAGAAAAATGCATCTCCACTTTAAGCTTCAGGTCCAGTCTTCTGACTCGGGCAGTTGAGTTGTCTACAGGGCTCACATTTTAACATGATAGCTCACATCACCATATGTATGAGAGAAGTCTAGAAATTGAGGTGCATACCCTATCAACTCTAATGATTGCTCATTGGTCTTTCTCCATCCATGCTTTCTGGGACCAGAATGACCATCCAGATTTTGAGAGCAATTGGTTCAAAGCAGCTGCATTGGAATATTCCCTGGGAAGAAAGTCTTTGGCTATTCATTCTATCTATGCATCTTATCATTGTGAGTCCAATGACCCCAGCATTTCCTTTGATCCATGCCTGCTTTTACTGATGACAATAAAAGGTGCATACGATTGATTAAGAAATAGAACTCATACGCACAAATATTACTAAACATAACGTAAAATGTTTTTCTGGTTCAGAGTGGGTGAATAATCTCCATCTGAATATTCTCAGCCATCTGCCATCATCATCATTTTTTCTGCACTTTAAAAAGTGAGGTTAAAGTTACACCAAAAGTCAAATTTCAGTAAAGATGAATACAAAACCATGTTGAGTATAATGATATTCAATCATGCTAAGTTGTTCTGTGGAAATATGAGTGTTTATAAGAACAACTAATTTTAAATGATATAATGCAAACCATTCAAAACAAAATCACCCAGTGTTTACTGTGATGAAGGAAAGATGTATCTCGTTGATAGAGTGGACATTTGCTACTGAAATATTTCATGTGTGTCTGTTCACTTCTGGATAATTGTTGATTAACATAGAAACTAAGGTGCAGAAGTTTTGATACCAATTTTAAACCGAAAGAACTGCAGATCATAAAATCATAGAATCATAGAGATGTACAGCATGGAAACAGACCCTTCAGTCCAACCCGTCCATGCCAACCAGATATCCCAACCCAATCTAATCCCACCTGCCAGCACCCGGCCCTAATCCCTCAAAACCTTCCTATTCATATACCCATCCAAATGCAAATTAAATGTTGCAATTGTACCAGCCTCCACCACATCCTCTGGTAGCTCATTCCATACACATACCACCCTCTGAGTGAAAACGTAGCCCCTTAGGTCTCTTTTATATTTTTCCCCTCTCACCCTAAACCTATGCCCTCTAGTTCTGGACTCCCTGTCCCCAGGGAAAAGACGTTGTCTATTTATCCTATCCATGCCCCTCATGATTTTGTAAACCTCTATAAGGTCACCCCTCAGCCTCCGACGCTCCAGGGAAAACAGCCCCAGCCTGTTCAGCCTCTCCCTGTAGCTCAGATCTTCCAACCCTGGCAACATCCTTGTAAATCTTTTCTGAACCCTTTCAAGTTTCACAACATCTTTCCGATAGAAAGGAGACCAGAATTGCATACAATATTCCAACAGTGGCCTAACCAATGTCCTGTACAGCCGCAACATGACCTCCCAACTCCTGTACTCAATACTCGGACCAATAAAGGAAAGCGTACCAAACACCTTCTTCACTATCCTATCTACCTGCGACTCCACTTTCAAGGAGCTATGAACCTGCACTCCAAGGTCTCTTTGTTCAGTGACACTCCCTAGGATCTTACCATTGAGTGTATAAGTCCTGCTAAGATTTGCTTTCCCAAAATGCAGCACCTCGCATTTATCTGAGTTAAACTCCATCTGCCACTTCTCAGCCCATTTACCCATCTGGTCCAGATCCTGTTGTAATCTGAGGTAACCCTCTTTGATGTCCACTACACCTCCAATTTTGGTGTCATCTGCAAACTTACTAACTGTACCTCTTATGCTCGTATCCAAGTCATTTATGTAAATGACGAAATGTAGAGGGTCCAGAACCGATCCTTGTGACACTCCACTGGTCACATGCCTCCAGTCTGAAAAACAACCCTCCACCACCGCCCTCTGTCTTCTACCTTTGAGCCAATTCTGTATCCAAATGGCTAGTTCTCCCTGTATTCCATGAGATCTAACCTTGCTAATCAGTCTCCCATGGGGAACCTTGTCGAATGCCTTACTGAAGTCCATATGGATCAAATCTACTGCTCTGCCCTCATCAATCTTCTTTGTTACTTCTTCAAAAAACTCAATCAACTTTTTGAGACATGATTTCCCACGCACAAAGCCATGTTGACTATCCCGAATCAGTCTTTGCCTTTCCAAATACATGTACATCCTGTCCCTCAATCCTGCCCAACTTGCCCACCACCGAGGTCAGCCTCAATGGTCTATAGTTCCCTGCCTAGTCTTTCCCACCCTTCTTAAACAGTGGTCCCACGTTTGCCAACCTCCAGTCTTCTGGCACCTCACCTGTGACTATCGATCATACAAATATCTCAGCAAGAGGCCCAGCAATCACTTCTCTAGCTTCCCACAGAGTTCTCGGCTACACCTGATCAGGTCCTGGGGATTTATCCACTATTAACCATTTCAAGACACCCAGCACTTCCTCCTCTGTAATATGGACATTTTGCAAGATGTCACCATCTATTTCCCTATCGTCTTTATCTTCCATATCCTTTTCCACAGTAAATAATGATGCAAAATATTCATTTAGTATCTCCCCCATTTTCTGTGGCTCCACACAAAGGCCGCCTTGCTGATCTTTGAGGGGCTCTATTCTCTCCCTAGTTACCCTTTTGTCCTTAATATATTTGTAAAAACCCTTTGGATTCTCCTTAATTCTACTTGCCAAAGCTATCTCATGTCCTCATTTTGCCCTCCTGATTTCCCTCTTAAGTATACTCTTACTTTCTTTATACTCTTCTAAGGATTCACTCGATTCACAGGATTTATTCTGTCTGTACCTGACATATGCTTCCTTCTTTTTCTTAACTAAACCCTCAATTTCTTTAGTCATCCAGCTTGTTAGAATTCAGAAACAAAAACAGAAATTGCTGTAAAAGCTCAGCAGGTCTGACAGCTTCTGTGGAGAGAAATCAGAGTTAACATTTTGGGTTCAGTGATCCTACCTCAGACCTTCCTCAGAGTGTACGAAACGTTAACTCTGATTTCTCTCCACAGAAGCTGACAGACCTGCTGAATCTTTCCAGCAATTGCTGTTTTTGGTTGTTTGTGTAGAGGTTTTGATTGTATAGCATTCCTGCTTCTTCCAGTGCAATCCACTAGTTATCTTGTTAGGCACTTCTGGTACTCTGCCTTGCCAGTTTAGATTATCATTACTTGTTGTCTTGGACAGTTCTAACTTCATTGATAGGATCTGACACTCAGTCCTGCTAAATAAGTCACAATAAATTAACTTCTCAGGCTTGGCTCAGTGGCAGTAATCTCACATCTGAGTGAGGAGGTTTTTGGTTAAAGGTCAATTTCTGGACATCAAAGCCAATACTTCGTTGAGAGAGTACTGCTCTAACGAAGGAGCTGCCTTTCAACTGGACATTAAGGCATTAACTGGATCTTTATCATTAATAAGCAGATCATCTGATCATTTATCCCACTTGTGGTTACTTGTCATATGCAAACAGGCTGTCACTGTTCCTACATTACAAGACAGGCACTAGGGGAGAAGTGTTTAATTGGCTGTACAATATTTGGGATGCCCTATGGTCATAATAAGTGCTACACAAATGCAGCTTTTTTTCCTTTCTCACTAAAACTGTATCCATTGTTACACAACTCGATGCAGTTACGCTATTTTTGAAGATTCATTTTTGTTTACCAATAGCTCAGCAGTTTTCTTGCATTACACCCTCTTCCCAACTTATTCCTTTCACATCCTAATGATCTCTTTGTCAAATCACTCAAATAATTCTCCACCTTTCCTGACAGAACACACTACAGTTGTGGCTTTCTTTGAAAAATGCAGGCCTCCATGGGATGAAGCTGGCCTAAGAAGGACACACATTTTCTCATTTTCCAGTGAGGTTACACTTAATACTGTTCAACTTCTTTGTTCTCCTATTATTGAGTAAACTGTTCTGTCTCGCAGATGGATGCCAAGATAAATTTTTAACAAATTGAAAGTACGTGAGATTAAAACATATCAGACTAGATTTCACACAGAGGAGTCAAAAGTACTGAACATAAAATCACAAGACATATTAAAGCAATCTTCCACTTATTTTGATGGAGTAGCAAATCCCTATATTTTTGTAGATGAAAAACAATGTCTGTTTTCCTGCTTTGCCATTCAATTTTAACATCAATCACCATTTTACGCAAAGTGGGCAATCTCAATCACAGATGTCACAAACATTTCTGATGCAGGACGTGAAACCATTCATATGGGCACATATGGAAAGCTAGTCTGAGCTGAATATTGTTGCATGGAATTGTGAAATTCAATTGAGCTATTTGCATAAATTTTTGTTTTTCATCTAAGCTGAGACTTGCAGCAGCTGATACTCTACAGGATTGGTCCTCCAGGATTTACAAGGCCAGCTCAATTAAATATCCATGGGTGGATCAGGACCACAGCTCACATGAGCCATGCATAGGGCCTTTAATTTCATAGTCTGTAAAAAGCCAAAAATAACTGAAGGTTATAGCAGCTGCTTGGAGTTAGTAGGAAAGTGACTGGTATCAGTGAGTTGACTATCAGGGAACTACACTGTTCAGTTTAAGATGAGATTTTGTGCTCATTTTGAAGTCAGTTTCAAAGTGAAGGATCGAATTGCTGAAGGACACAAGTTTTGCATTAGATCATTACAAAATTACAAAAGTTAAAAATAAAAGGAATTGCAGAGGCTGATAAATGGTGAGCAGCAAAAGAGTAGAAAAAAAACTGTATGATTATTTACACTCCTTGTTGATATGGCAGAATAGTGGGGGCATGGAGTGGGGGCAGAAACATTGCAAGGTTTGCAAAGTGACCCTTTGGGTAGAAGTGATAGGATACCTACTTTGTAAATATAAACACAAACACAATTTAATTACATTGAGGTATATATTTATCTTTACCACTTGGATATTAGGCACAGCCTCAGGGAAACATGTGAAGGAAAATTGGGTAAAGGGGAATCACTTATTTGTAATGGAATGTGCTTGATTGTCTTACCATCAATATAAATATAAGGAAAATTGGATGGGCTCAACAATCAGCACATAATCCTCCTACCCATCTTCCTTCTCTGTCCACTGCCCGGTGGTAAAGATGAAAATCTATTTACATGTTCCCCTTTAAAAACATAAAAAGGAACGATTGTCAGTTAGGCAGTGTCTGTTTTTTCTCAGGATGTCTCAAAGTGTTTTATAGCCAATGAAATACTTTTTGAAGTATAGTCACTAACTTACGAAGTGCAGCAGCCAATGTGCAGATTTCACAAGTAGCAATGTGATCATTTATTTTTAATATGTCGGCTGAGGGATAAATATTGGCCAAAAAGAACCTGTTCATTGATTACTGCTTTGGGATGTTTAAAATTCACTCAGCAGAGCAGTTGTGGCCTTGGTTTAACAACTCATCTCAAAAACATCACCTCACATTGCTCTTCCTCAACCACCCACAAAGGTAGTGCAGAACCCCCTCAATTTTCCACTGAAGTGAGACTCTAAATGTGGTACTTAGGTTCTTAAAGTAGGAACTTGAACTAAATCCACAGCCTGTTATCTCAGAGTCAGTGTTATTACCCACAAACATCACCTCAACAGACCCAGTTACATTAAAGCTGCTCTTAGGACTTAAGGGATATTTAACTAGTCCGTGAAATACTGTTTGCTTTGGTGATACTCTCAGTAAATAACAGTGCCGTCCTATATATGTCTCCAAGTATCTGCAGAGCAGTATCGACCAGCTATTAAATGGTGATCAATATTGGGAAAGTATCAAAGAAACAGTTAAATACAGGAAGTTCCTAGGAGCTTCGTAAGTAGGAATTTCCAAAAAAAAAGGATTTTCCAAAACTTTGTTCTGAACTGGAAAGTGATCAGAATGGAGACCAAGCAATTATGAGGCTACTTTCAGGAGAAGATCCAACATGCCGGCTGGGTATGTACTCCCATGTTAGATCACCATTCTAATTCCACAATATGCCTGTGCTCTATTTGATGTGGAATAAATATTAAATGGTATAAATTTTAAAAATGTCTGCCACATCTTTAAACCTCAGTTTTCCCATGAAAATACTAGTCTTTTATTTGTGTTGTAGTTTCTCCATAAAGTATACAGCCCTGATTTCAATTCCATTCTATCCTATCCAATCACCCTTTGAACTCTGATATCCAATGTACTTGTAGCTTTAGAGTCAAAGAGATGTACAGCATGAAAACAGATCCTTCGGTCCAACCTGTCCATGTCGACCCAATCTAGTTCCACCTGCCAGCACCCAGCCCATATCTCTCCAAACCCTTCCTATTCAAATACCCTTCCAGATGCCTTTTAAATGTTGCAATTGTACTAGCCTCTACCACTTCCTCTGGCAGCTCATTCCATACATGTACCACCCTCAGCGTGAAAACATTGCCCCTTATGTCTCTTTTATATCTTTCCCCTCTCACCCTAAACCTATGTCTTCTTGTCTGGACCCCCCACCCCAAGGAAAAGACTTTGTCTATTTATCCTATCCATGTCCCTCATAATTTTATAAACCTCTCTAAGGTCACCCCTCAGCCTCCAATGCTCCAGGGAAAACAGCCCTAGCCTATTCAAACTCTCCATATAGCTCAAATCCTCCAACCCTGGCAACACTCTTGTAAATCTTTTCTGAACACTTTCAAGTTTCACAACATCCTTCTGATAGGAAGGAGACCAGAATTGCATACAATATTCCAAAAGTGGCCTAACCCATGTCCTGTCCAGCTGAATATGAACTCCCAACTCCTGTACCCAATACTCTGACCAATAAAGGAAAGCATACCAAACGCCTTCTTCACTATCCTGCGACTCCACTTTCAAGGAGGTATGAAGCTGCACTCCAAGGTCTCGTTGTTCAGCAACACTCCCTAGGACCTTACCATTAAGTGTATATGTCCTGCTAAGATTTGCTTTCCCAAAATGCAGCACCTCACATTTATCTGAATTAAACTCCATCTACCACTTGGTAAAAACAATGACTGCAGATGCTGAAAACCAAATACTGGATTAGTGGTGCTGGAAGAGCACAGCAGTTCAGGCAGCATCCAACGAGCAGCAAAATCGACGTTTCGGGCAAAAGCCCTTCATCAGGAATGAAGGCAGTGAGCCTGAAGCGTGGAGAGATAAGCTAGAGGAGGGTGGGGGTGGGGAGAGAGTAGCATAGAGTCCAATGGGTGAGTGGGGAAGGAGATGAAGGTGATAGGTCAAGGAGGAGAGGGTGGAGTGGATAGGTGGAAAAGAAGATAGGCAGGTAGGACAAGTCCGGACAAGTCAAGGAGACAGTTACTGAGCTGGAAGTTTGAAACTAGGATGAGGTGGGGGAAGGGGAAATGAGGAAGCTGTTGAAGTCCACATTGATGCCCTGGGGTTGAAGTGTTCCGAGGCGGAAGATGAGGCGTTCTTCCTCCAGGCGTCTGGTGGTGAGGGAGTGGCGGTGAAGGAGGCCCAGGACCTCCATGTCTTCGGCAGAGTGGGAGGGGGAGTTGAAATGTTGGGCCACGGGGCGGTTTGGTTGATTGGTGCGGGTGTCTCGGAGATGTTCCCTAAAGCGCTCTGCTAGGAGGCGCCCAGTCTCCCCAATGTAGAGGAGACCATATCGGGAGCAACGGATACAATAAATGATATTGGTGGATGTGCAGGTGAAACTTTGATGGATGTGGAAGGCTCCTTTAGGGCCTTGGATAGAGGTGAGGGAGGAGGTGTGGGCACAGGTTTTACAGTTCCTGCAGTGGCAGGGGAAAGTGCCAGAATGGGAGGGTGGGTCGTAGGGGGGTGAGTACCTGACCATTTAGTCACGGAAGGAACGGTCTTTGCGGAAGGCAGAAAGGGGTGGGGAGGGAAATATATCCCTGGTGGTGGGGTCTTTTTGGAGGTGGTGGAAATGTCGGCGGATGATTTGGTTGATACGAAGGTTTGTAGGGTGGAAGGTGAGTACCAGGGGCGTTCTGTCCTTGTTACGGTTGGAGGGGTGGGGTCTGAGGGCGGAGGTGCGGGATGTAGACGAGATGCGTTGGAGGGCATCTTTAACCACGTGGGAAGGGAAATTGCGGTCTCTAAAGAAGGAGGCCATCTGGTGTGTCCTATGGTGGAACTGGTCCTCCTGGGAGCAGATACGGCGGAGGCGGAGAAATTGGGAATACGGAATGGCATTTTTGCAAGAGGTAGGGTGGGAAGAGGTGTAATCCAGGTAGCTATGGGAGTCGGTGGGTTTGTAAAAAATGTCAGTGTCAAGTCGGTCATCACTAATGGAGATGGAGAGGTCCAGGATGGGGAGCGAGGTATCAGAGATAGTCCAGGTAAATTTAAGGTCAGGGTGGAATGTGTTGGTGAAGTTGATGAATTGCTCAACCTCCTCGCGGGAGCACGAGGTGGCGCCAATGCAGTCATCAATGTAGCGGAGGAAGAGGTGGGGAGTGGTGCCGGTGTAATTACGGAAGATCAACTGTTCTACATAGACAACAAAGAGACAGGCATCGCTGGGGCCCATATGTGTGCCCATGGCTACGCCTTTGGTCTGGAGGAAGTGGGAGGATTCAAAGGAGAAATTGTTAAGGGTGAGGACCAGTTCGGCCAAACGAATGAGAGTGTCAGTGGAAGGGTACTGTTGGGGACGTCTGGAGAGGAAAAAACGGAGGGCTTGGAGGCCCTGGTCATGGCGGATGGAGGTATAGAGGGATTGGATATCCATGGTGAAGATAAGGCGTTGGGGGCCGGGGAAGCGGAAGTCTTGGAGGAGGTGGAGGGCGTGGGTGGTGTCTCGAACGTATGTGGGGAGTTCCTGGACTTCGGGGGATAGGACAGTGTCAAGGTAGGTAGAGATGAGTTCAGTGGGGCAGGAGTATGCTGAGACAATGGGTCGGCCAGGGTGGTCAGGCTTGTGGATCTTGGGAAGGAGGTAGAACCGGGCAGTGCGGGTTTCCCGGACTATGAGGTTGGAAGCTGTGGGTGGGAGATCTCCTGAGGTGATGAGGTTCTGTATGGTCTGGGAGATGCTGGTTTGGTGATGGGAGGTGGGGTCATGGTCGAGGGAGCAGTAGGAAGAGGTGTCCTCGAGTTGGCGTTTGGCTTCAGCGGTGTAGAGGTCAGTGCGCCAGACTACCACTGCGCCCCCTTTATCCGCTGGCTTAATGGTGAGTTGGGATTGGAGCAGAGGGATTGGAGGGCTGCGCGTTGTGAGGGTGAGAGGTTGGAGTGGGGGAAGGGGGACGACAGGTTGAGGCGGTTAATGTCCCGGCGGCAGTTGGAAATGAAGAGGTCGAGGGCAGGTAATAGGCCAGCGCGGGGTGTCCAGGTGGATGCAGTGTGTTGGAGGTGGGCGAAGGGGTCCTCGGAAGGTGGGCGGGAGTCCTGATTGTGAAAGTAAGCTCGGAGGCGGAGGAGACGGAAGAATTGTTCGATGTCACGTCGTGTATTAAATTCATTGATGCGTGGACGGAGGGGGATGAAGGTGAGTCCTTTGCTGAGGACTGATCGTTCGTCCTCAGTGAGTGGAGGTCTGGAGGGATGGTGAAAACTCAGCAGGGCTGGGAGCTGGGATCTGGTGTGGGTGTGGAGCTGGGAGTGGGGTCGGAGCTAGTACCTGGAGTGGGTGTGATGGTGGGGGGAATGGGGGTGGAGGCATGAGCTGGGGTGATGTTGCCCTCGGGGTTCTGGGGTGTGGGGATAGTGACAGTGGGGTCTGTGGGAGGCGTGTCAGCAGAATGCAGGTGAGTGGCGCTGGTGGAGGCGGAAGTGGTGGTGATCATGGCAGTAGGGGTGGCGGAAGTCACTGAGCATGTGGCATCAGCGATGATGTGAGGGCCGGAAGTGGCTGTGGGAGTGGCCATGATGTGGGTGGAAGTGACATCATCACTCAGCGTGGGGGTGGTAGCTGCGTCAGCCGCATGGCTAATGGCGTTTCCGAGGCCAGGGGAATCTTCTGGAATGTTTGAGGAGCACTGGTTATGGAGGTGGGTGGATAAAAGTTTGTTGTACTTACAGTTTTTGATGTTTGAGATGGAATTGAAATACTGTTTGTTGAGAGTATGAATTCTCCTGAGGATGTAGTACAGAGTGGGTCCTTTGCAATTCTGAGAGAGTGTGGCCCTCAGCTGAGGCAGGGCTGACTGTAGAGAGGTTAGGTGCAGGCGCATTGCTGCAAGCGTGGAGCGGAGGATCTTGAAGGAGAAATGTTGCTGGTGTTTTTGAATCTGTAGTCTGTACTGTTTGTCCTGTTCGGGTCCGAACTCTGCTGGTTTAAAGGTGGTCTGGAGTCCGTGTGGGATGAGTTGGTTACGGAGGCATGCACTAAGGAAGCAAATGTGGCTGTGGTACCGAGTTTGTTTCACAACATGGTTGAAGAGCTTCAGAGCAGAGGAAATGACCTGGGAGTTGCAGTGGGAGAGGGACTCCCTGAGATTCTTGTAGAGAGAGGAGGAAAACTTCTTCAAGGCAGGCATCCTTGCAAGAGGATTCGCAGTAGGGTTAAAATCAACAAGGTAAAAACAATGACTGCAGATGCTGAAAACCAAATACTGGATTAGTGGTGCTGGAAGAGTACAGCAGTTCAGGCAGCATCCAACGAGCAGCGAAATCGACGTTTCGGGCAAAAGCCCTCCATCTACCACTTCTCAGCCCATTGATCCATCTGATCAAGATCCAGTTGTAATCCGAGGTAACCCTCTTCACTGTCTACTACACCTCCAATTTTGGTGTCATCTGCAAACTAAATAATTATACCTCTTAAGCTCACTCCAAATCATTTATATAAATGACAAAAAGTAGTGGACCCAGCACCGATCCTTGTGGCATTCCACTGGTCACAGGCCTCCAGTCAGAAAAAACAACCCTCCACCACCACCCTTTGTCTTCTACCTTTGAGCCTGTTCTGTATCCAAATGGCTAGTTCTCACTGTATTCCATGAGATCTAACCTTGCTAACCAGTCTCCCATGGGGAACCTTGTTGAAAGCCTTACTGAAGTCCAGATAGATCACGTCTACCACTCTGCCCTCATCAATCCTCTTTGTTACTTCTTTAAAAACCCTATCAAGTTTGTGAGATATGATTTTCCCACACACAAAGCCATGTTGACTATCCCTAACTAGTCCTTGCCTTTCCGAATACATGTACATCCTGTCCCTCAGGATTCCCTCCAACAACTTGTCTACCACCAACTTCAGGCTCAATGGTCTATAATTCTCTGGCTTGGCTTACCACCTTTTTAAAACAGTGGCACCACGTTTGCCAACCTCCAGTCTTCTGGTACCTCACCTGTGACTATCGATGATACAAATATCTCAGCAAAAGGCCCAGCAATCACTTCCCTAGCTCCCATAGAGTTCGAGGGTACACCAGATCAGATCCTGGCGATTAGGTAGCTTTCTTCCCCAATACGTTTTGTATTTAATGGTGGGCTTTAGTGGGACCATTGCCTTAGAATAGATTGTAGTGAATTTCCACAACCATTGTCAAAACCTACAAGACTCTTAGGATGACATTACATTCAACCCATTGAAAGTGATATTATTTTTCTTGTCAAATGTTTATGGAAAATCTTGCTTTAAATTAATGAAACAACACACTTACTAAAAATAATAAAAATGAATGAAAAGTAATTCAGAAATATAATTTTTATTTGTTTTTTCATTATGCTTTTGAACTACTGTACAAAATAACACTGAAAGCAGTTCAATCTCATATTTGATTCAATTTTACTGTTTGGGAACCCACTCATCAATTTTATGATACTTATCTTGGGCTGTAAAACTAAACGGCATTGTCCTTGACCAGTCTAAAAAGACAGTAAACTGTATTTGATGAAATTAACTGCATACATAATGCATTATCACAATGCTTGTTGCTAGGCAAAGATTAGGTCAAGGTGCAATAGCCATATCTCCATAAGCTGCCTCAACTACTTCTCCCAGAGTATGTCCTAAGGCAGGTCACTAATAAAATCAGCTTTGCTGATGGTGTGGACACAAATACACACACTTTTATTCAGTCCCAGATGGTGCTTCACTACACACAATGTAATATGTGCACAGCTTTTACAGTTCACTCATTGTACTAACACTAATCTTTAAAAAAAGATTATAGACACTTTTCTCACAAGACCATTGCATTTGTACCAGATTGTAACCCTAGAGGCAAAATGCAGATTTCAGGTTATTTTTAACCTTTTCACTTAACCATTTCCTTCCTCCCTTGATGCTGCCATACTATGGAACAACACTTTGATGTAAATGAGAGAAATATTAACAGACCACTGTCAATTGGCCAGTTTAAGTTTACCAATTTTAATTGTTAAAGCCATATAACAAGAGGAGAAATCCAAATTTATAACTCCATTGTTGGAACAGACAGTTCAGTGCATATTTCCAAAAATGATAAAATAAAAGCAAATTTTCTAAAAGAAAACTGGAACACATAGCAACATAAGCATCTCGGCATGATACCTACCTGTGCATATTGACAACATTATGTTAAGAGTGTGATACCTAACAGCAAAACAAAAATTAAAGGGACAGAAATAGAATAAAAAGGAATGAAGTACAGTGAATGAGAAGTAGAAATGCCACCATCCAGACTCCCTGCTGTTACTGATCTGACCTGTTGACCATTAAAAAGATCACAATGTGCTTCAAATTGTTGCTGAGCCAATAGTTAATGCTACCAATCTATTGAACTGTTGAAATGAAAACCAAGTCTGAAAATTAACCCTGATACTCAATAAAGGATTGTGGCAATCTCGAGGACAGAGGCACCCTGCGGTTTTCTGCCCTTATTCTCAGTGGAATACATCTCTTGACATTAGTCTGACATTTGTTGTTAAAAGACAAGTAAATGGAATACAATTTAAAAATAAAATTTGAATTTTTGGGGGTTTTTATTTCTTTGGTTTGTTTCTCTCAAACCTGTTTTGGACCCATCTTTGGGATCTATACCTTTGGCTGCCTGGCTTCTACCTAGTCTGGTCAACCTTACTTGTTCTCCACCTTCTTCTCAAAACCTACCTCCTTTTTATCAAACTTTTAGTCATAACTGCTGCTAATGTTTCCTTCTGCAGTTTCGCATCAATGTTGCTTATGCTTCTGTCATGTATCTTGTAATGCCTTCCTTCATGAGAACATAATATAAATGCAAATTGTTATAATATGTTGCTCCATTTTCAGAGATATGACAATTACAAATATCAACAAGTGAAAGGAATAATTTTGGGTTATATTCATCACAATATCTAACACTGTACTGCATTCTTCAAGTGACAAATCATGGAACCCTGACATAGAGGGACTAGTACTACTGCTACTTGCTTGTCTTTTTGTACCTATTGACATGTAAGGCAACACATTTCTTCCAATGCTGCCTGTAAAAGTGCAGGATGTTTGAATTTGATCAAAGTATCATCTTGCCTTATATCCAATTTTTAAATGGTTATCCACAGTTGATATTTACAGATGTAGTTGGTAAGAGGCCTGTCCTGATTCTGGCTTGGCTGTGAAATCAAAAGCAATTTTACTTGGACATCTCATTATCCTGACACATGATGCTCCTCCTTGGGCATTCCTTGCAATGGGTTAAAGGTCACTTTAAGTAAATAATCTATAGGACATCTATCAAAAATGGACTCTGGACAGTCTGAGCTTTCTGTTTTACATTCATCAGGACAATTCAGAATCTTACCTTTTACAAACCTTCATTCCTCTCAGGTAGATAGCCTCCCCACAGAATAACTCAGGGAAGTAGAAAAGTGCATATCAGGGTCACATTGGTTATAGAAGAGAAGCCTCTTAATTAACCCTCAAAGCCTATGTTGTGCATGTGCATTGTGCACCGGGGTAGTGTTTGGGAAGGGGGGTGTAGTGGGAGTTTATGGTGTGGGTAGTTGTTCAGATCAACCATAAGAATTCCTCCTGGGGAACGAAGATACTTTCCGAAAATTCTGGACAATTGTAGTGGCAGGATTTAAACTGATACCTTCAAACCAGACTGTTGCGGGTTAATCATTAAATGTTAATGGGACATAACAATGAGCAATTTAACTAAAGTGGAAAAATACATGGAAAAAGGCCTAATGCAAAACAGTCTGTTTTGACTGAGAGGTGACCATGTGATAGTAAGTTGAAAGATCTGTCCTGTTAGGATGTCACACAGAGCCACCTGGAGATGTTTTCCTGTATAATGGAATGTCTGGAAAAGTACTGAAAGTACCATGAAATTGTCATATAGCACGTAATCTTAGATTCAGTATTGTATTAATATCAGCGACTTTGGCGAATGCATAGGAATTCACCTCAGGCTGGGATTTGGGGCTGTAAAAAGGCAATGAAACTCGCTGACAACTTAATACATGTGTTAGATGCTGTCTGACTTCATCTTGGACTGGGATCATGAATAGTGCCAGGAATCCTGAGTTTTCCAGACTGGCCATTATAAAGCATGGTCCCTGATGGGCAGAAGGGCATGAGACTCATCAATATATATTTACTGCTTTATATAATATATTAATTGCAGTATATATGAATTTACTGTGACATAGATATATTTCCTGCTTAATATACATGTACCGCTAAATTTATAAATTTACTGCTTAATGTATTTACTGATTAATATCCACTATATATATATATATCAGTGCTAATAAATGTGTTAATTTAGATCACTTAACCAATAGAGTTTTTCTTGTCACATCCCACTGAATCCACTATTGAACCTTAACGACAGTTCAGTGCAACATTGAGTTCAAACATTCTTGCCAGCGAGATCTCATCCAATGTGATAGAATCAGTTGCTGGAATAATTGGAGCTATTCAGAATGATAAATGCTTGAGCTGAAAGTGATAGGTGCTAAACTATTGCTGACAGCATGTAAACTGGAAGGAATGTTAATGCAGGTGAAGACAAGATTGGGTTTGAAGTTTTACAGCAGTTTACCGAACTCTTACGAACCATTGTTTATCTACGATTTACTTTTTAAAATATTACACCATTTTAAAAACTTCACTTCCAAAATTTGTGAACAAAACTTGATAATATATATCACTTATGAGTAAGATGATTCATTTTGAGACAGAAATACCAAGTAGTGCCCTTGTGTTTGGCTCATTCACACAATTTTAGATTACAGGCATGGTAATATTCATAGTTATTTACACCAACTATGCACGCTTAACATCCCTGTTTGTCTATATTTTCATGAATTTAGAATCAATTTAACATCAAAATAATTAAACAATACATGTGATTACATATGATGCTTCTCCAATTATTTATATGCAACCATATTCAGACAGAGATGCTCACACACAATTATCAAAAATAAGCAAACATCTTTATTCCCTGTTCATACCAAATATGGGCATCTTTATACACCTTCACACGTCACTTTTACTTTCGCATCTTCGTTGTCATCACCAGTTAGACATTTCACTGGCACACACTTAGGAACCACATTATGCTGTCACTGCCAATCGACTCCCAGCAATTCCATATTTGATGTTGTGCTGTGAGAAAGCCTAAATTAACTGATATTTTTTGTGAATCAGAGATTTAGCTACTAAAAACCATTGTGTGGTTTCTCTACCCAAAGCTTAGGGTTTTGAGCTCTCAGCACAAGTGCCATGGACCAAATAGGTAAAAACAATGACTGCAGATGCTAGAAACCAGATTCTGGATTAGTGGTGCTGGAAGAGCACAGCAGTTTAGGCAGCATCCAAGGAGTTTCAAAATCGACGTTTCTGGCAAAAGCCCTTCATCAGGAATAAAGGCAGTGAGCCTGAAGCGTGGAGAGATAAGCTAGAGGAGGGTGGGGGTGGGGAGAAAGTAGCATCGAGTACAATGGGTGAGTGGGGGAGGGGATGAAGATGATAGGTCAGGGAGGAGAGGGTGGAGTGGATAGGTGGAAAAGGAGATAGGCAGGTAGGACAAGTCTGGACAAGTCATGGAGACAGTGCTAAGCTGGAAGTTTGGATCTAGGGTGAGGTGAGGGACGGGGAAATGAGGAAACTGTTGAAGTCCACATTGATGCACTGGGGTTGAAGTGTTCCGAGGCGGAAGATGAGGCGTTCTTCCTCCAGGCGTCTGGTGGTGAGGGAGCGGCGGTGAAGGAGGCCCAGGACCTCCATGTCCTCGGCAGAATGGGAGGGGGAGTTGAAATGTTGGGCCACGGGGCGGTGTGGTTGATTGGTGCGGGTGTCCCGGAGATGTTCCCTAAAGCGCTCTGCTAGGAGGTGCCCAGTCTCGCCAATGTAGACGAGACTGCATTGGGAGCAACGGATACAATAAATGATATTAGTGGATGTGCAAGTAAAACTTTGATGGATGTGGAAGGCTCCTTTAGGGCCTTGGATAGAGGTGAGGGAGGAGGTGTGGGCGCAGGTTTTACAGTTCCTGATGTGGCAGGGGAAAGTGCCAGGATGGGAGGGTGGGTTGTAGGGGGCTTGGACCTGACCAGGTAGTCATGGAGGGAACGGTCTTTGCGGAAGGCGGAAAGGGGTGGGGAGGGAAATATATCCCTGGTGGTGGGGTCTGTTTGGAGGTGGTGGAAATGTCGGCGGATGATTTGGTTTATGCAAAGGTTGGTAGGGTGGAAGGTGAGCACCAGGGGTGTTCTGTCCTTGTTACGGTTGGAGGGGGGGGATCTGAAGGCAGAGGTGCGGGATGTAGAAGAGATGCGTTGGAGGGCACCTTTAACCACGTGAGAAGGGAAATTGCGGTCTCTAAAGAAGGAGGCCATCTGGTATGTTCTCTGGTGGAACTGGTCCCCCTGGGAGCAGATACGGTAGAGGCGGAGGAATTGGGAATACGGGTACGAGGGACCAAACTGCCTCCTTCTGTGCTGAATCATTCTACCAGATACTTCCCAAAGAATGACTCATCAGTATTTTCTTTCGAGTGAGATGGCAATGAATGCTGAGGAGACGGTTAACATGAGAAGCTAGCAATGAAGCACAGGCTGGATTGCTATTATGAAAACATTGAGATCAGCCAAAAGCTCCAGGTTGAGATTTATCCAAAACACTGCTGCTTGTATCTGAACTCATGCTTAGACCCATTCATCCACTGAACAACACACTACAACTGTACAACTGTAGCCTTGTCTGTTTTCAATTCCCACTTAGCATTTCATCTCCCTATCTGTAGAGTCTCCTCTAACCCAAAACCTATGAAGATCAATTCATCAATGTTAATCACATCGCCAATAATGGCCGAGGCTCCAGCTCCCTAAGACCTAAGTTCTAGTATTTCTTAACTAAAGCTTTGTGACTTTCCAACATCTCTTTTCCTTAAGACTGATGGTTTTGTCCAAGCTTTGGATCACCTATCATCTTATGTTGCTTGATACCAAATTTTCTTTGATAACACTCTAGTGCTTGGAGATATTGTTACACTAAAGGTGCTACATAAATATGTGCTGTTGTTTTATTGTGATCACAACATCTCCTCATTATACAGGTAGAATATGCAAACTAGGCAGATGGTACTGTTATTGAGGCAATAATGCCTACAAATTGCCCCCTGTAATCAGCCTGTTCAGATATGTTATGACCCATCCCTGGAGAAGGTGGGACTTGGTCCCAGGCTGTCTGCTCTAATTAACCTTCTTTATCTTGCTCAAAGGCAGCTACTATAATTAATCAGTGATTTTTCTGGACCACCCCTCCATCACAAGTGTTGTCAGGAAATCAATTTGAGATCTGAGATGTTTGCTTTCATACTGGGGTAAATGAAAGTAATCTTAGATAATGTGCAAGACGGTATAGCGGGGGGGGGGGGGGGGGAAGGTGCCTTACACGGAAAGACTGAAGCGACTGGGCTTGTATACCCTTGAGTTTAGAAGACTGAGAGGGGATCTGATTGAAACATATAGGATTATGAAAGGACTGGACACTCTGGCAGGAGGGAACATATTTCCGTTGATGGGGGAGTGATCATATTGAATGGCGGTGCAGGCTCGAAGGGCAGAATGGCCTACACCTGCATCTATTGTCTATTGTCTATTGTCTAAGGTGAAGAGAACAGACAAAAATTAAACAATTTTTAAAAAGGTCATTTAAAGATTTCATTACTGGCTTGGATCTTTCAGGAAGCAGCAATCAACTTTGCTGCTCTGCTTCTAGTTTTCTGTGGCCAGACACCACAGTGAATATTTAGCTGGATCATCTAATGCAGACTTCTTCAGAAATGCAGAATGAACAGTCTGTTGCAGAGTACCACTTTAGAAAATTAGGATGGGTGGAGACAAGGGTCCCACTTTCTTACAACATTAGCTGCTTATGTGGAGTTTAAATGTTCAAAAGTGATTTTATAATAAATGGATGAGTGAATAGCTGGGAGTTGGGGGAAGACAGGATGAGTAAGTGAATGAGGTCAGTGGGTGGGATGACAGGTGGTGTGAGAGTGAGGTGGTGGTTGAGGTGGTAGATAGGTATGGTGGCGGGTGGGTCTAGTGGCGGATGAGATGGTGGGTGAGGTGGTGGGGAGGGGGAGTAGAGTGGTGGTGGTTCTTGTGTAATCACAGTATTATGAAGGTGCAGTCAGAGGCCATTAGGCACATTGTGCCTGCACCAGCTCGATGATTCAGTCCACTCTAATATCCAGACTGTCTCTATTGCCCAGTCTGGCTCTGTCACCCAGTCCAGCTCTGTTACCAATTCTGTCTCTGTCACCCAGTCTGTCTCTATTACCCAATCCAGCTGTGTTACCCAGTCCAGCTCTGTTACCAATTCTGTCTCTGTTACCGAGTCTGTCTCTATTACCCAATCCGGCTGTGTTACCCAGTCCATCTCTGTTACCCAGATAATCTCAATTACCCAGGGGGAGGTGGGTGCTACAGATGCTGAAAATTAAAGTCAAGATTAGAGTGGTGCTGGAAAAGCACAGCAGGTCAGGCAGCATCCGGGGAGCAGGAACCTCGACATTTCAGGCATCAGCAGCAAATTGATGAAGGGGTATCCAAATAATCGCCTCCTTGAATTGAAGCTGTTTTCACCACATTTCCAGGCTTTTTATTGCCTGGTTGCAATGTTGGCAGATGAGGGTAGGATGGCAGGAGGGTTAGATGGCAGGAGGGTAGGATGGCAGGAGGGTGGGTAGCTGAGGTAGGTGGTGTTGGTAAGGGGTTGAGTGGGTGGTTGGGTCAGGGAAGAGTCTAGGAGGTTTGGGCTAAGTTAGGGTAGAGAGTTGGTCAGGTTGAGGGGCAATCGGAGCCTCTAGGAGTACAGTTAGGGGTCAGGAAGTAGCTGGAGGTTCCAGGCAGAAGTTCAGGGTCAGTGTGAGTGACTGCCGCGGTGAACTCTAACGCAGATCCCCAGCGCTGAGACAAGTGTGTAATCATCGAGCTCGGTGCCTGGGGACTGTCCACCTCAGCCAGAGACATCTTTCACAGAGTTTCAAGGGGGGTGGGGGGGGAGGTATCAGGATTTAAACTCCCCCGGTAAAGGCGACACGGTTCAGCGTGTACCGCGCCGGTTCTCCGCTCTCCGACCGTATATAGACTGAAAGCTCCGATTTCCTGGGAGTCTCTGTCAAAAGTTGGGCTTCAAGAGTGCACTTTCTATTTTCCTCATCCTCATCCTCCCTGTCACCTGGGAATATTTTAAATTTACCCCCGAATGCCAGATTTAAAAACAGCAAGTCTTTTTTTTCCCCTTTTGCACAGAAATCCATTTCGTAACGCCTGTCAGCGTTTTTATTTCTTGCCAAGAATAATCCCCAAACTAATATAATACCGGACTCGCCTTGTGTTTCAAATGTGCATTTACTTTCCTCCATATCTGCAAAAGGTTCCCTCTGACAAAGCGTCAGTCCGTTCACAAATTCTCTCTGTGTGGAGAACTCTCTTCGAACCTCATTCCTTGGGTGATCATTTTCAATTTAAGATCATCTTCCTGCAACTCCCCCAACCAGAGGACAGAGTCTTTTCCAGTCTCTCTATCAATCCTGTTCATAGTGTTAATAACTTGAATTTTAGCTCCTGACAGACTTCCTTGCGAGAGAGAATAATCTTATTCCTCACCTTTCGTTCTAAATAAGCCGTGACCCATGGTTTTGGGGTCCTCAGTATTAGCCTGTGAGCTGCGGAATGTCCTTGTTCAGTAGACACTCATCAATCTACATGTTTGGTGGGAAGATGCAATCAGAAGCAGATTTGAGAGAAGAGTTGCAGAAGATGCTAACAGATTTGTATTTCTACCCCTTCAGCCCCTCTATTTCCGACTTGCCCTTTCTTCCAAATATTGAAAATCGGCGCCTGTCATGATCATCAGCTTTTTAACAAACTGCAAGATGCTTTTTAAAATGTATCTCTTTAAAGTAATGATGTCTGAAAGTGCTACTCTTATTGTCAATATGAACCACAGGGGAACACGTGTCCATCCCACTTTAAGGTCCTGACTGACTGACGTCTTTTGACATGAATTGCTGAACTGAGCAATTACGTCTACATTACCCAGTTCAGTGTTTTCCTCTCTCTCTCTCTCTCTCTGTAGCTCGCTCTCTAATTCGCCCACCATTACTTCAGAAAGTCTGGAGAGTGTAAAAGCACATCTCACTGCTTAGGCAATGATAACATTTGTGTGCTAGCGTGAAGCAGGAACAGCAAACGCAGCGTACCCCCTCCCACCTCATGTGATTCAGAGATCAGATGTAATTTTCAATAAAACTTTCACACCTTAAATATCCATTAAGCGGAGGGAGCAAGAAGATCCATTTTATCTGCTTTCATTTGTAAAGTGGACAGTACGTTCTGAATACTAAATGATTGTGCTCCAACAGCGTTGAATTCCTGTCACCCGCGATCAGGAATATCTGGCGTCCCTCTAGTACTCCAGACATTGAGTTTTAAAGAAGCAAAAGCCTCTACGAAAATGAGGGATGGGGTAATAATCTAGATTGTGGGAGTCCTTGAAAGAATCTTGCATGGTTAATGTTTAAAATGTAACTGTGTTGTGCGGACCCCTACCTCCCACAGTCCGCCGGGAAACAAAAGCATGTGTCAAGTATTGACAGCGGGAGGTTTGCTCTGTGGAGCTTTGAGCTCACTGTCATGAGAGTGGAGAGCACTTTTTCTGACGTGTTTCTTGATCTCGAATTTTGTACTAGAGTTACGACAGACATTCCTGCTCACGGGTGACAAAAGTGCAAAGCTTTTGGAGCACAATCGTTCAGTATTGAGAATGATTCTGTTTATGAGGATTTCCCCTGTCGGCGCCGGGTTTGTAGTGATACCTGCAGCAGTATTTGGGTCTTCGCGATCTCCTTTATCCTCCCTCACTGGCACACTCACTCACAGACACACCAGCAGTGAACACAAAACTATCACATTATTCAAAGTCAAAGGCAAACCTCACTTCTTGGAAGAAATGCATTTAAACTGAAAAAAATTGATCATCTGTGTATGTAATTTTTAAGAATTAAGCAGGGCTGACCATCCAGCCAAAAAGAGCATTTTACTAATAAGAGACTTGCGCCTCTCATATTTAGACCAGGCAGAATGCACCTTTCCAGACTGTAAATACAATACTGGGGCTCTTCCGAGGGTCTCGAATTATTTCAAAGATTTATTTCCAAAGATCTTAGATTACTTAGATTCGTGGGCGGCACGGTGGCACAGTGGTTAGCACTGCTGCCCGGGTTCAGTTCCCGCCTCAGGCGACTGACTGTGTGGAGTTTGCACGTTCTCCCCTTGTCTGCGTGGGTTTCCTCCGGGTGCTCCGGTTTCCTCCCACAGTCCAAAAATGTGCAGGTTAGGTGAATTGGCCAGGCTAAATTGCCCGTAGTGTTAGGTAAGGGGTATGGGTGGGTTGCTCTTCGGAGGGTCGGTGTGGACTTGTTGGGCCGAAGGGCCTGTTTCCACACTGTAAGTAATCTAATCTCCTGGTAGATGTTTTGAAGGTGCTGCAGTAGAGCAATGTGTAACGGCCCCCAAATCAGAAACATTATTAACCAAATTGTTATAAGGATCGTTCGTTTTAAACATGCGCCAGTGATAATGTGTTTTATTAAAATCTTTGTTCCTGACAACCGTGAAACATAAAAACAGAATAGAAAAGGATGTGAAAGTGTAGAGAAATACGTGCAAATCACCCGAGAAATTTACACTTGAATGTATTGCAGGGGCTCCGAGCTCCCAGATGGGTGATTTTCTGCTTGACACACAGATCAGCAAATATACAGCGTGAGCCATGAAGCAATTTAGCCTTATCTCAGTCGAAGGCACGAGGAGGCTTGCAGACTAAGTGTTCGAGTGTAGAGTGTTATTAATAGATAATAATTGAGAATTGCTAAAGCTTGTTTTAAATACCATTGTGTCGCGAATTCTCCCTTGGGATATTAAAGGGGGAAGGGGTCACAGTAGATAGGACCGAAAGTTTCCTTTGAGTTGGAAGGAAGCAATCAGTGTTATCAATGATATATCAGCAAGTTAGTGACAGGGCTCCAACACCGCCGCTGCTGACGTCGTTTCGCCTTTGCAGGAATGTGATAACGAATTCTGGTCAATTAAGCGTGACCAGGAACCTCCCTCAATTCCTCCAAGGGAACACATAAAAAGCATGACATGTCAGTAGCTTCTCAGACTCAAAAAGACGGCGACCAGCCAGAGACGCACACAGAACAGCGAGAGTTCCTCGTCTGGTTCCCAACAGCTTCCTCTGACCATCTGCTGGACCCGAGATGTGAGTAACATGAACCCGGAACAAGGCTAACACCAAATCGGCTTGTCTCACTGAGGCAGGCTCTCTGTGTAATGTATAGATTACATATGTTATATGCGGAAAATATTCTAGGGGAAAGCGTTGCGTGAAAATCGACCGAGTTTGACCAATTGTGATTTTAGATAGCTGAATGCAACTTAAACTAAGAAATGATCAGCTCGGTGGTGATTTCAGACTAATTTCAGAATAAATGCATGCTTTATCAAACATAACAGTGAACGTTGGACTTAGCAAAGTTTCTTGCACCGATATCAAACAGCTTAACCAAAGGATAATGAATAATATAAAACTGGCATCGAGCGAAAATGGGAAGCGCCCGAGGTTGTGTTCCCAGCTGCTGCGCAGAATATTCCAAAGGGATGAGCTTGCGTGTCGGTGTGTTTTGGGAGAATTGCTATGAGCAGGCAATCTGAGTCTGTTTTCAATTTCTCTGCACATAGATTTGTGTCACTGTGTCTGTGAGAGACCCCTCAGTGATCGTTCTGGTAAACGGCTGCACTTGGTGCGATGTTTTGTAACGCTGGGGAGTGTCCCCAGTTTAAGAACTGGATTGTTTTTGTTTTAATGCGTATGTCTCAGAAACGGTAGCTTGTCTGGAAGAAAAATGCGCTGCTCAGTTCATTTTTTTTTTGTCCTTCCAGATGCAAGGCAACATGAAGTTTTGGCTGGGAGTTGCATTTTGCTTGCTGATCTGCATAGGAACTTTTACCGAGGCTTACCCGCCCAAGCCCGCCGACCCAGGCGAAGGCGCTTCTGCTGAGGACCTGGCCAAATACTACTCCGCACTGAAGCACTACATTAACACTTTGACCAGGCAGAGGTGAGGCTACATGCTCCATATCCAATAGATTTGGTGCCATGAACCCGGGGTATTGTTGGCTACTCAGTTCTTTAACGTTTAGGAAACATCCAAAGCAAGGGAAGCTAGAGGGAAAAAATAGTTCCAAGACAGTGTAAAACACACCTTATAGAGTCAAAACGTTTCAAATTCTGTATTTTTACGAATATTATTTAAGTTGGCTGCTAATAAGCACTCAGGGTTTCAACATTTTAAAATCTCACTCTGAGATAGAGCATAAATGATTGCTGACATTGGGCTCAGCGCCGGATTGGTGACAGTTCAAATGGCACATGGCAACTTCAGTTTAGTCAGTCCATCTCACCATATTGCCCTAATCCTGGTATGATAGAGCTGGATCCAGTTAGGAACACGATCACTTGCAATACTGTCTTTTTTTAAAAAAATAAAACTATACACAACATTTCGGGTTATTACAGCAGGATGTCGTTTGTGTGCAGAGATATCTAAGTGTTTATAAATACACGCGTGAAGCGGAATCTGGGAGCATTTCTAAGACAATAACTGACTGTCTTAAAGACTGCAGTTTGAATGTGATTATCCTCATTAGAGCAGCAAATGTATTCAGTTAGGTAAGTAATATCCAATAATGTTACTGAGATCAGAACCTCCCATGAAATAATTTATGTCAATTCTCTGATGCGAGAGTTACTTTAAGATTATGTAATGAATTGATGTGAGCCCAGAGAAGCTCCACCTAAAATATTAAGTTGCAGAACACTGTCCCAGTTAAAGGGAAAGACTAAATGCACCGGATTTCTGCTCTGGCTACATTTACAACATCTTGGTATCCGGTATAAGCGGAGTCCGAGTCAATCAAATTCTATTGGTGGAGTCTGGAAATTTCGATATTAGCCAATTCCAACAATAACAGACGAGATTGAACTAACATTGGACAGCACTACACCGAATGAAAGCAGCACTGAATGGCTTTGTTTAAACTCTGTACTAGCAACTTTCAGGAAATCGATATCCCACTCACAAAAGGAACACGACTTAATTCTGCCTTTGTGTAGCTTTGACCGAGAGGAAACAGTGGGTAAAATATCTGCTGTTTCCAGACTGAATGTCTCACTGCTATAGACGGATTTCAGGCGGTCCTCCTCAAAGGCAGCAAGCCTCAGGAGTTTCGTTCGACTGCCATAATTCTGATTTAAAAATCACACACCACCAGGTTATAATCCAACAGGTTAGTTTGGAAGCACTAGCTTTCGGAGCGCCGCTCCTTCACGTACCCCACAGCCACCTGATGAAGGAGCGGCGCTTCGAAAGCTAGTGCTTCCAAATAAACCCGTTGGACTATAACCTGGTGGTATGTGATTTTTAACTTTGTACACCCCAAAATGTGGCCGAACTGTCAGAGTTTGGGTAATGGGGTGTCATTTTCACGAGAATGCCTCTGTCTGCCGTGGTAATGAAAGGTTGCAGAAAGATACTGCTCAGTGTTACTGTCATTGAAAAGCATGAAAACAGCAGCACGCACACCACGACTTTTATGATCTAGATTGAGAGGTGGGATGTTTGCTCTGGAGCAGCCACATTCACTGCAGGACCAAAGGGAACAGTAACCCGCACCCGGTTCAGCGTCAGGGGCAGCGTGTAACCCCTGAAGCGCAGTCCATGGAAAGCGAGCAAGTGGCATGTCATTTACAAAGAGTCCGAGCAACAAGTGAGATAAAGCGCCGCTTTCTAATGGTGTTGGCTGTGAGGGGGAGTTGGATGGAATTAGTGAGGAGAACGTGGCGATTTTTAATCTCCACTTGAAAAGAGAAGGAAAGCTCCGTTTTGCTGGTTTTGTGTCTGAAAAGACAGATGAGAGTTGACACACGATCTGAAATGAAAGACCTGCCCCATGACCAAAGGCAAAACTGAAGCCGATACGAATTGATTTAATTTTACAAAAGCAACAGAGTGCGGATGCTGAAAATCTGAAATGAGTGGAAATTGCTTTTTTTTGCAAAAAAAGCAATGCGGCAGGGCTGATAGCATCTGTGCGGAGAGAGAAATAGAGTTAACGTTTCAGGTCTGCGATTCGTCTAACCGTTTGTTGTCACTTTCTCAGGCCGCCCGGTCCCTGAACCCCCTCCCTGTCCCTCTGTCCAGTTGCTGTTCTCATTAAGTGCCAGGCGGAGCGGAGCGGGGGGTTTAATCGTACATTGCCACCTAGCGATCAAACTCAGGTGCTCGGAACAAATTACTGCAGATTGTTCTGAAAACAACAAATGCTGGAGATCACGGTGGGTCAGAACGTCCATAGAGGGGGAGAGAGAGAGACCAAGATAACGTTTTGAGCCTACATGACTCTTCATCAGAAGCTGAAGTGAAAACTCTGCTGAAGGGTCATCTAGACTCGAACCGTTAGCTTGCTGTCTCTGGTCGCCCCATGTTCTCTGCACCGTGCGCTGAAGGAGAGACGAAAGTATTACAGTAATGGTTTAGTGAAGGCATCAGGTGGACTTCTCTGACTGAATGAATGTTTTAACAATGTCGAACAGTAAATGTGCAGATCCTCGTGAATTTAGAATTAAACATTCTTACAAAAGGAGTACAGGGTAAATGAAGATTTCTTGTATGCGTGTTTTGACAATGCAAGTTCGTGGGTATGGTGTATATACAGAGAGCTAAGTTTATTTGCAGGGTTTTGACCAGAGCGCGAAGGCAGCTAATGGCAGCTATCGGAATGTTATTGTAACCGTATCTTGGCAGAAAACTTGATCAGTTATTTGCTTTTAGTCAACGCAAATTATCGAAGCAAAAGCATTTTAACAGAATGAGTCACTGAGGATAGATTGGCAGCTACTGGATTAGATGTCACGTGGAAGATGACCATCTTCGCCGAACTTCCAGCATCTAAGTCTAAAGGGGAATGGAAGCTGTTAACCCGGCATTTCTCAACCACTTCCTGAAGGAGCTGCCGAAATAGCACACAGTCCTACTCTTCCCTCATACCTCGTTCACCGATTTCTTTTCACGTTTGTGTCCAATTATCTTTAGCTAGTTATAATTCACTGTTTCCGCCACACCTCTGTGGGATGTATTCCAAAGCTAAACACTTATTATTGAAACGAAGTCTGCTTAACCTCTTATCTTGGCATTTCTTTTAACCGCTTTGTCTTTGAAAGTTAAATTGGTAACTCAAATGCACCTATTAATTTCTCTATTTACTATATCAAAATCCCTCATAATTTGCCAATATTAACGTTCCTCTAATGGGAACAAGTCTCATTCCCTCATCCCTGGTATCATTCTGTTAAATTTCTGCTACACCCTTTCCAAGACCTTGGCACCTTCCTAAAGTGTGATCCCCAGAATTGGGCACAGTAGCAATTTAGAGGTTTACAATAATTTTCTTGTGTTTATACTTTGCCTTTTATGTTTAAACCCAATACCCTATTATGTTTATTCAAATAGCTTTACCAATTTCTCCTTCCATTTTCCATGATTTGTGTATGTGAGCTCAGATGTTTCCGCTATGAAGACTGACCAGATAGGCTGCAGTTGTTTCCCTCCGAGATGAGAAAGGTGAGGGGCGATCTGGTTGAGATGTCCAAAATTAGAGGGTAGGTAGGAAGAATTCTTTCCACTTAGTAGAAGCTTCAATAAGCAGAAGGCATAGCTTTAAGATAAGAGATAATAGATTTAGAAGGGATTTGAGGAAAGGTTTTTTCACCTGTAGCTTGATGGGTATTTATAACTCACTGCCTGTAAAGTGATAGAGACAGGAACCATGACAATATTTCAGAAGTGTTTATATAAATACTTGAAATGCCAGAGCATACAAGGCTACAGGCCTCATTCTGTAAAATGGAACTGGAATAGTTTGGTGCCTGATGACTGGCATGGACACGATGGGCCAGATGTTGTCTTTGTGCTTAAATCTCTGACACTAACCCTTCAATCGCTTTGCTCCTTTCCCAAAAGGAGAAAATATACAGATAGCAGTATTTCTTTTGTACAAAATAACTAGGAAATCAGTGTGGATTATTCCTGGGGAATAAAGTTTTGATCATTTGTTATTTCCACTAATGTTTTCTTTAATAAACTAACACATAATATAATTGCCTCTATGAAGTCATGAGTAGGCTCTTTTAAAAAATTATTAATACTCCAGTGAAAACAAGCTGCATTAGTAATTTTCTAGTATCAGAAATTGCTTACGTAACTTAAATAGAATTCCAGTTACCTCTGGTTCAGTGCATAAAGTATTTAAATTAATCTGCCTTGATCTTCTTTATCCACAAATCACTTGGTTCATGAATGGGAAATCTCTCATTATTTACTCAATACAATTCTGAGAGATCTGCAATTAGAAAAGCCAGGAGATGGGATCCACCAATCTCACTATAAGCTGACAGTGCAACGTAACCAACAAGAACCAAAGCCTACATCAGTAGCAGTGAAAGTATAATCCACATGAAATGTTTCCAGGATGTCAACTGATCACTTACCATGCTGTATATGCCAAGCATTTTCAATGTATTACAATTGTCATTTTGAAGTTAACCGATTTATTGTTTTTTGGGGAGAATGTACTAAATGTTCTTTATGTTAAGACATAAGTTCAATTTCTTTCAGGACTGAAAGAAATATGTTACAAGATAATAACAAAGATGAGGTTTTAAGAGTCATAGAGATGTACAACATGGAAACAGATCCTTCGGTCCAACCCATCCATGCTGACCAGATATCCCAACCCAATCTCGTCCCACCTGCCAGCACCCAGCCCATGTCCCTCCAAACCCTTCCTATTCATATATCCATCCAAATGCCTCTTTAAATGTTGCAATTGTAGCAGCATCCACCACTTCCTCTGGCAGCTCATTCCATACACGTACCACCTTCTGCATGAAAAAGTTGCTCCATAGGTCTTTTTTATATCTTTCCCCTCTGACCCTAAACCTATGCCCTCTATTTCTGGACTTCCTGACCCCAGGGAAAAGACTTTGTCTATTTACCCTATCCATACCCCACATAATTTTGTAAACCTCTATAAGGTCACCCCTCAGCCTCCGATGCTCCAGGGAAAACAGCCCCAGCCTGTTCAGCCTCTCCCTGTAGCTCAAATCCTCCAACTCTGGCAACATCCTTGTAAATCTTTTCTGAACCCTTTCAAGTTTCACAACATCTTTCTGATAGGAAGGAGACCAGAATTGCATGCAATATTCCAAAAGTGGCCTAACCAGTGTCCTGTACAGCCGCAACATGACCTCCCAACTCCTGTACTCAATTCTCTGTCCAATAAAGGAAAGCATACCAAATGCCACCTTCACTATCCTATCTACCTGTGACTCCACTTTCAAGGAGCTATGAACCTGCACTCCAAGGTCTTTGTTCAGCAACACTCCCTAGGACCTTACCATTAAGTGTATAAGTCCTGCTAAGATTTGCTTTCCCAAAATCTAGCACCTCTCATTTATCTGAATTAAACTCCATCTGCCACTTCTCAGCCCATTGGCCCATCTGGTCCAGATCCTGTTATAATCTGAGGCAACCCTCTTTGCTGTCCACTACACCTCCAATTTTGGTGTCACCTGCAAACTTACTAACTGTACCTCTTATGCTCACATCCCAATCATTTATATAAATGACAAAAGGTAGAGGGCACAGCACCGATCCTTGTGGCACTCCATTGGTCACAGGCCTCCAGTCTGAAAAACAACTGTCCACCACCACCCTCTGTCTTCTACCTTTGAGCCAGTTCTGTATCCAAATGGCTAGCTTTCCCTGAATTCCATGAGATCTAACCTTGCTAATCAGTCTCCCATGGGGAACCTTGTCGAATGCCTTACTGAAGTCCATATAGATCACATCTACTGCTCTGGCCTCATCAATCCTCTTTGTTACTTCTTCAAAAACTCAATCAACTTTGTGAGACATGATTTCCCACGCACAAAGCCATGTTGACTATCCCTAATCAGTCCTTGCCTTTCCAAATACATATACATCCTGTCCCTCAGGATTCCCTCCAACAACTTGCCCACCACCGAGGTCAGGCTCACTGGTCTATAGTTCCCTGGCTTGTCTTTACCACCCTCCTTAAACAGTGGCACCGCGTTTGCCAACCTCCAGTCTTCCGGCATCGCACCTGTGACTATCGATGATACAAATATCTCAGCAAGAGGCCCAGCAATCACTTCCCTAGCTTCCCACAGAATTCTTGGATACACCTGATCAAGTCTTGGGGATTTATCCACCTTTACCCGTTTCAAGACATCCAGCACTTCCTCCTCTGTAATCTGGATATTTTGCAAGATGTCACCATCTATTTCCATATTGTCTATATCGTCCATATCCTTTTCTACAGTAAATACTGATGCAAAATACTCGTTTAGTATCTCCCCCATTTTCTGTGGCTCCACACAAAGGCCACCTTGCTGATCTTTGAGGGGCCCTCCTGATTTCCCTCTTAAGTATACTCCTACTTCCTTTATACTCTTCTAAGGATTCACTCGATCTATCCTGTCCATACCTGACATATGCTTACTACTTTTTCTTAACCAAACCAATTTCTTTAGTCATCCAGCATTCCCTATACCAACCAGTCTTTCCTTTCACCATGACAGGAATATTCTTTCTCTGGATTCTTGTTATCTCATTTCTGAAGGCTTCCCACTTTCCAATCAGCTTTCAAAAGTTCTTGTCTAATACCATCAAAATTGGCCTTTCTCCAATTTAGAACTTCAACTTTTAGATCTGGTCTATCCTTTTCCATCACGATTTTAAAACATAGAATTATGATCGCTGGCCCCAAAGTGCTCCCCCCACTGACACCTCAGTCACCTGCCCTGCCTTATTTCCCAAGAGTAGGATGCAGATAGATACTACAGGCTCTCCATAAAGCATTCATTTGTGAAATGATTCTATGGTTTTCATCCCTGATTATCTGAATGCCCATTCAATGTCTTGATCACTCTGTGGAACTAAATATTTTTGAACATCAGTCCTTTCACAAGTTTGAACCTGCATCCAATTGTTCTGCATTCACAAGTAAATCCATTTAAAAAATCCAGCTCTACCTTTCCCATCAAATTAGCCCAAAAACATTTGCTATCAGGCTACCTGATACTCGGCACCAGCATTCAGGTTTGTATCTTTTCTTTGCATTGCCTCAACACTCACTTGTCGTCTTTGTGCTTCATTGAGCAGAACTGGACACTATATTCTTGGAATAAAGCCAAAATGCTACAGACCTCAGCCAATCAGGCGGCACCGTAGAGAATCAAACAAATGTTAAGGTTTTGGGTTGAAAACCCTTCATCAGATCAGGGAGTCAAGATGTGATCTGACCCTGAGCACTGTACAGTGTGATTATGGCATTCTCTAATTCATTTTCTGTTGTTTTTCTTGTGGTATCCAATATTCTGTTGATTTTTAATGATTATCACTCTCTACATTATTTGTGTATGTTGAGGGTGAAATCAGTTGACAGTATTTGTGCAATATGGGCTAATAATTGACAGATTACCCCATGACAATTTTCTTTTCCATTTTGTGCTACTGACATCACCAACTTTAACTCGGAGTGAGTCTACCATCACATGAGATTTATTTTAACTTCGCCCATGACTTTTAAACTCTATTTGTGGAATATGTGTCACTGTCAATTATTCCTCCAACTCCTGTTCAGTATTTAACTTTTCAAATTTAAGCTGCCATTCTCGAGTCATGTGTGTGTATATATTTTCTCTAACTCCTCCTGCTATTTTTGAGTTATCATCTTTTGATTCCCTTGGTGTCCTAGACTCTGTGACTAATTAGAACTAATTAGAAGTTTTTAGAACTTCAGACAATGAGGAAGACGTGTACATCTTTCCCATGTCTTTGCAACATACTGGTTATACTTTTTAAAAACTTGAAGCAGAATATGATTCAACAAAGCAGTATGCTTCAAAAAATGAAATCCTTGCCTGAAAAAGATATTAGAGTCACAAAGGTCCTGTGGAACCAATTTGAAGCCCATCTGACCTACACTATTCCATTCTTGTCCATATCTATATCCAATGACCATTTAAACGCCCTTAAATTTGGCGAGTCTACTACTGTTGCAGGCAGTGCATTCCACGCCTCTACTTCTCTCTGTAAAGAAACTACCTCTGACATCTGACCTATATATATCGCTCCTCAATTTAAAGCTATGTCCCCTTGTGCTAGCCTTCGCTAGCACAAAAAGCTCTCACTGTCCAACCTATCTAACCCTCTGATTATCTTATGTCTCAAATAAGTCACCTCCCAACCTTCTCTCTAACAAAAACAGCCTCAAGTTCCTCCACCTTTCCTCATAAGGCCTTCCCTCATACGAGGCAACATCCTAGTAAATCTTATCTGAATCCTTTCCAAAGCTTTCACATCCTCCTTATAATGTGGTGACCAGAAATGTACACAATTTTGTACAGCTGCAGCATGTGAATTTGAAGCTAATGGGAAGCAGACGCCATATGTAACAAGCTCTGAATCCTTGATTCTACACAAGGCTTCCATTGCATGATAAAGCCCTTTTAACTGTGTACAACTTTAGTTCTTTGACTTTGTTTAAACCAGACCTGATGCAGGTAATGAATACTGTTGAGAAACAACAGTTATAATTTAATGTCAGCTACTTGTAAATATTCAGTCGTTTTCTGAGGATCTGGATGCAAGGAAGTAAACAGAAGTACATGATTAAGTTTCTCAAGTCTGTTCTACCTTTCCATGAAATGACAGCTGACATAAATCCTAATTCCAAACACTTTCCTTGGCACTATATCCCTTAATATCCACTACTAGCAAAAATCCATCAAGCTTGTGTTTAAAATTATTTGTTAAGCTAAAATTTGTAGGACAGAGTTTTATACTTCCCTTTGGATGAAGAAATGTTTCCTAACATCTCTTCTGAATGGCTTATCTCTGATTTAAAAATTACATTCTTTGCGGTAGAATAACCCAGAAGTGGAAAAAAAACTACCACATCATTTTATTTTCAAACCTCAATCAACCCAAATTCCAGGGAAAACCAGCCTAGTTTATGTAACCTACATTTATTTAATAATACAATATTAATGGCGAGTGCTGTAGAGTGAGCAAAATGGTTTACAAGGATGACACCAGAATTGCAAACTTCCGTCATTAAAGGATGGACAGGTCAGGTCACTGTTCCCTTCAAACGAGAAGGTGAGGGGTAACTGTACTGATAGATCAGACACACAGAAAACATCTATCATTTGGAGTATAGAGAAAAACAAGAGGCTATTATATAAGTTCACCACTGATAGGAAATTCAGAACAAATGTCTTTACCCACAATATACTCAGTGAGCATATGGAACTTATTCTCACCAGGAGTTGTTGAGGGAACTGCTATGGGTACATATCTGGCTTCTCCATAAATCTAAATGCAGGGTTATATTGATAGTTAGATGAGGAGGAGCAAGAGAAGGCAAGAATGGAACACAGACACTGACATGGACCATTTGGACTGTCACCTTTTTGCGCTTTATGGTCTATGTATTTTGCAGTGCAGATAGTAGTCTCGTGAGTCTATACTGCGATCTTTGAGACCAGTGTATTTTCTTAGTGTCCAGAATTGTACAGAGCATTCTAGATGTGGTCTAACCAGGGGTTTATATAACTGGAACAAAATTTCCTCCCCTTCATATTCTCGCTATCTAAATACATGGCTAACATTATTTTAACCTTTTTTTTATATCTGGTCACCAAAATATATACACTTAAATTCTTGTAATGTTCACTTGTCCTAGCTTTTCACTATTTATAGAAAGTAAGGTAATGTTTCAGGTGAGGCAGTTTTTGAGCATGGAACAATTCATTAAGCAGATGATTCCTGGCCAGTTCTGATGTAGTGTTACACTAACTTTCAGATTCTGATTGACTTCCTGTACACTATTTGTTTTTATTTCTGACAATGGTTTATTTTATTGTGTTTTTCCTAAACTGAATGGATGTGTTTAAATGAATCAGAATTTAGAGTCTTCAAGATGTACAGCATGGAAACAGACCCTTTAGTCCAATTCGTCCATGCCGACCAGATATCACAACCCCATCTAGTCCCACCTGTTAGCATCTGGCCCATATCCTTCCAAACCCTTCCTATTCATATACCCATCCAAATGCCTCTCAAATGTTGCAATTGTACTACAACCACTTCCTCTGGCAGCTCATTCCAGACATGTACCACCCTCTGCATGAAAAAGTTGCCCCTTAGGTCTCTTTTATATCTTTCCCCTCTCACCTTAAACCTATGCCCTCTGGACTCCCTGACCCCAAGAAAAGACTGTCTATTTATCCTATCCATGCCGCTCATGATTTTGTAAACCCCTATAAGGTCATCCTCAGCCTCCAACACTTCAGGGAAAACAGCTCTAGCCTATTCAACCTCTCCCTATAGTTCAAATCCTCCAATCCTGGCAACATCCTTGTAAATCTTTTCTGAACCCTTTCAAGTTTCACAACATCTTTCCGATAGGGAGGAGACCAGAATTGTACGTAATATTCCAACAGTGGCCTAACTAATGTCCTGTAGAGCCGCAACATGACCTCCCAACTCCTGTACTCAATACTCTGACCAATAAAGGAAAGCATACCAAACGCTTTCTTCACTATGCTATCTAGCTGCAACTCCACTTTCAAGGAGCTATAAACCTGCACTCCAAGGTCTCTTTGTTCAGTACACTCCCTAGGACCTTACCATTAAATGTATAAGTCCTGCTAAGATTTGCTTTCCCAAAATGCAGCACGTTGCATTAAACTCCATCTGCCACTTCTCAGCCCATTGGCCCATCTGATCAAGATCCCATTGTAATCTGAGATAACCTTCTTCACTGTCCACTACACCTCCAATTTTGTTGTCATCTGCAGAATTTATTTGACATGCATACTCCACTTTCTTTAAGAAAAGTGTATTTAAATATTTGCAGAATGAATGAACTGAACTAGCTTGGTAATTGTTTAAAAATGTTTTGGTTATTTGTTTACAACAGGTATGGAAAGAGATCTAACCCTGAAGCTCTGATCACTGATCTCTTGCTGAGGGAGAACTCAGACAGTTTTCCTAAATACAGGTGAATATATTTGGCAATATTTTTATTTGTAACACTACAGCTTTTCATGATAGCAGCGTACAGCTTAAAGCAATTCGCTAGTGACAGCACCAGATGCAGCATTTGATAGATGGGGGTGGGCATGCATTAATTGACTTCTGCAGCATCATTAAATTTAATTAGTTTAGTCTAGGTTGAAGGCACATATTTAAATAATGGTGTGTTCAATCATCTAAGAATTGATGAGAAATTCCATCAGAGGTTCAGTTCTTTTTTAAATCACACCCATGTTCAAGAAAATTAACACCAAAGCTTAGTTTGGTTGCTAGAAAGAGATTTAAATTCACCTTTGGTGTTCTAACTAGTATGAATAAGAAATTAAGTAAATTTAAGCACAACTCAACACCTGATGGAGTGGCACTCCGAAAGCTAATGTTTCCAAATAAACCTATTGGACTATAACCTGGTGTCATGTGATTTTTAACAATGGCATCAAGAAAGGTAGATATTTTGCTTAAGTGGATCAAATTTATACTTTCAATTTGATACATGACCAGAAATTCCGATTCATTTTTATTCTGCAAGAATTTCACCCAACTGTTAAGGCTTGAGTTTGAGGCTGGGGGGTTGGCAGGAAGTTGGGGGGGGGGGGTGTGTTGGTAGGGAGTGACGCTAGAACTGAACAGGTTAAAGGGTATATCAATGAGAGCTTTCTAACATGAAAGGAAAAGATAAAAGGCTGAAAAGATTAAAAATAACATAATTTTGAACATTAAAGTATCCACACTTGTGTTTAATTTTACAAATATCTTGTAAGTAGCTTAGCATTGAAAATACAACAAGGTGCTGATTTTTGACTGGAGTGGATACTTCACCTGATGAACAGCATCACCCCGAAAGCTTGTGATTTCAAATAAACCTGTAGGACTATAACCTGGTGTTGTGTGACTTCTGACCCTGTGCAACAAGGACATAATTGAAAGAAGCAAAAATGATCACTTTTTGCCCTTTGAGCCTTCTCGGAAATTCAGTAAAGCTCACCTTATTATAATGCTGTGCATTTGTCGAAGATTTCATCTAAAACTTGAAGTTAATTTGCCCTCCATTAAAGAAATTATTAACCAAACTGTTAATGCAAAAACTTAGAGTCATAGAGGCATACAGCAGGGAAACAGACCCTTTGGCCCAACTCGTCCATGCTGTCCAGGTATCCTAAACTAATCTAATCCCATTGGCCAGTACCCAGTCCATATCCCTCTAAACCCTTCCTATTCATATATGCATCCAGATACTTTTCAAATGCTGCATTTGTACCAGCCTCCACTACTTCCTCTGGCAGCTCATTCCATACACGTACCACCCTCTGCATGAAAAAGTTGCCCATCAGGTCATTTTTATATCTTCCCCCTCTCACCCTAAACCTATGCCCTCTAGTTCTGGACTCCCCCACCCCAGGGTAAAGACTGTCTATTTATCTTATCCATGCCCGTCATGATTTTATAAACCTCTATAAGGTCATCCCTCAGCCTCTGACGCTCCAGGGAAAACAGCCCAGCCTATTCAGCCTGTCCCTATAGCTCAAATCCTCCAACCCTGGCCACATCCTTGTAAATCTTTCCAAACCATTTCAAGTTTCACAACATCCTTCCAATAAGAGGGAGACCGGAATTTTGTCTGGATAAATGTGGTCATGAGTAGAAGTGGTACAAGTTGTCACCTGTGTGACAACTTTTGTTTGTGAAAAGACAAGAAAATGAGAACAGCAGTCAGAAAAAGTCCTTTGCATGTTTAAGCATGTCTTTGATATCGAATTAAAAATGTTAGCAGTTGCCTTTACTCATACTTTGTTTCTGTTTCAGGTATGATGAGCCTTCTATGTGGTGATTGGAAATAGAAGTTTTATTTAATGGGATCCACATTTTAACATCCATTGCTGTGGAAATGCAACATTCTCCATGTTCTAAAGACCCTCATGTTATATTCAAAGACCGCCAATGCATGAAACCATCTGTAGATTTTATTTTTCTTGCAGCATATATGGTATATAAAGTTTATTTTAAAATAATTATGTCTTCACTGAATATATAATGCATTATAAAGGCTATAAAGAAATTATTCGATTTATGGGAGGGACTGGTTTGTGCCATTAAAGTTCAGTAATGAAACAATACAACCTAAATGGAAATGTGTATAAACTTACATAACCTAAACATGAAGTTAAGCAACAAAACTATGATTTGTCAACATTATATATTAATGATATTTGAGAACTCTGTAGAATTGTTTTCTACATCATACTACACTTCAACTCTTTTGGATTATAAATGAGTTTTCACAAGAGTGTACTTAACTAACATCAAAATACATAACACTTAAACATAATCCCTAAATACATAAGCCTAGATCTTCTTCCTTCTTGTGTTAGTAAAAGACCTAAAAGGAAATCAAGAGGAGCCAATCTCCTTTTATTGTGCAAGTTTATTACTAAGAAAGAAATCAAGTAATTCAGTAGGATGAGTTAACTCAATGTTGGTTGTGCTCAATACTTTTGAGGACAAGGTGGTAAAATAGAGAAATGTACTTTGATGAACTGCAAAGGACTAACATTTAAGGAAAAGTAGAAATAAAGCTTTTCAACTTCTGAACAAAAGTTGCCAACAGAAGCAATACTAGCCTCCAAGGCTGATTTTGTTGTTATGAGCTGGGCAGATTATGCTTCTAATGAAATTGTTGGTATTTGGCTTTAAATTAATAGGTGGTGCACTTTTCATTTACACAGAATAATTCCTTATCATGAAGATATTGAAATTGCTGTTATTGATTGTGGGAATACTGAAGTTAGTAAAGCCCCCTGCATGCGCTTTATCACCTGATAATAACTTCAATGTTTTAGCGATTTAATTGCATGGTTTTAGATCTAAATGTTTTTTGATACTTATACAGGGATAAGAAGTATAAAAGGGAGAAGTGGGGTCAAGAGAGTGATGAGGTGGTGGAGGTCGTTAAAGGATCATTTGCAGCTTGTAATCCCAGCAGAAAGGGGTTTTCTGCAGGGCCTGACAAATGTAAAGGCAGGATCTGCTTTAATTGTCCAAGAGATTTCCCTGCTGTAGCCAACCGGACTGATGGTTGTACTGGGTGACAGCCTGGAAATGGAGCAGATGTAAGTCTGCGGAAGGGGAATTGAACAATCTTGAGACCAGTGGGGTGGTGTCAGCTGATCACCTGACTGTAAACTTGGTGGAACATTCCTGCTCCTCCTGGGCTACAGACTATATTGTGAACATATTTTCCGATGAGTCCCTTGCCATCGATGATCAGGCTTCCTGGAGAGTTACAACATTCAGCCTGCAGGCATTAAAATAAAAATGGTTACATTGATTCTCCTAAATTGTTAGCAGCACCTTCACCTGTCCTGAAGAGTGAAAATTACCTCCTTAGATCCATAATTTATTTTATTCTGCCTTAATTATTTAGTTTTAGTTTTTCTTTGGTATAATTAGGATTTGTAATTATAATTCTTGGTATGTTTGAAATAGTCAGTGAGTTGTTGAAAAGCTCACAGATATGAATCTCTTTTTGGCCACTGGTTCAATCTATTTTGATACATTGTGATAATAAAGTTGATTGCTTGGTCTTGGATGGCTTTGAGCTTCTTGAGTGTTGTTGCAGCTCCACTCAACCAGACAAATGGACAATATTCATTTCATGCCTGGTTTGAGCCCTGTCGATGTGAACAGACCTTAAGATATCAGGAGATGAAATATTTTCTGCAGAATCCCCAGACACCTGATCTACTTTCACAGAGACAGTATTTATAAGGTTGGTCAGTTACATTTCTGATGATCAATGAGGGTTTCCAGGTGGATGCAGCAATGACACTGTTGTTAAATCGTGAGATGGTTCAAATTCGTTCTTGTTGAAAATGGTCATTGCCTGGCACTCGTATGGTGAAAATGTTACTTGCCAGTGATCAGCCCAAACCTGATTGTTGTGCAGATCCTGCTGCATGGAGGTAGGAATTGCTTCCTTTTCTGAGGAGTTGTGAATGGTTGAAAACTACACAATCAGCGAGCTTCCTCGCTTCTGTTTTATAGTGGAGAGAAGGTCATTGTTGAAGTAGTTGAAGATGTTTGAATCAAGGCACCTTTCCATCACATTACTGAGAATTAAGAGTATGTAGAGGGGGTGGTAATTGGCCTGATTGGTTGTATTCTGTCTTCTATGTGATGAACATACCTAGGTTATGTTCCCATTTGTTGGATTATTACCAATGTGTGGCTGTACTAGAATAGTTTGGTTGGATGTCCTATTGTCTCTGAAAGTCTTCAGCATTCTAAGTACTATGGTGTCGGACCTCAAGAACTTCACTGTATTCAGTGCACGTGGTTGTTTTTTGACACTATGTGGAGTGATTTGACTTTCTGAATAGTGTCATCTGTGATCATGGAAATTCATGAGCAGGCTGACATGGATAATCCAATCAGCACTTCTGGTTAAAGTTAGTTACAAATGTTTTCAGTTCTCTTGCACTCAAATGCTTCTCCTTGACAACATTGAGATGCTCATAGGATCACTTATTATTTGTTTCATTGTTGACCAATATTCACAACTGTAGCAAGACTTAAAGATTTGTCCTAACCTCATCTGTTGGTTATGGGATCACTTACTTGATTATGGGAGTACAGAAATTACTTCTGTCATGAGCATCCTTCTTCCCCATTTAGCCTGTGTTAGTCCCACATTGTAGCTTTTATCAGGTTGTCCTATTAGAATTACCATTAATGACGACCGACTTGACACTGACATTTTTTACAAACCCACCGACTCCCACAGCTACCTGGATTACACCTCTTCCCACCCTAACTCTTGCAAAAATGCTATCCCGTATTCCCAATTCCTCCGCCTCCGCCGGATCTGCTCCCAGGAGGACCAGTTCCACCACAGAACACACCAGATGGCCTCCTTCTTTAGAAATCGCAATTTCCCTTCCCACGTGGTTAAAGATGCCCTCCGACGCATCTCTTCTACATCCCGCACCTCCGGCCTCAGACCCCACCCCTCCAACCGTAACAAGGACAGAACGCCCTGGTGCTCACCTTCCACCCTACCAACCTTCGCATAAACCAAATCATCCGCTGACATTTCCGCCGTCTCCAAACAGACCCCACCACCAGGGATATATTTCCCTCCCCACCCCTTTCCACCTTCCGCAAAGACCGTTCCCTCCGTGACTACCTGGTCAGGTCCACGCCCTCCTACAACCCACCCTCCAATCCTGGCACTTTCCCCTGCTACCGCAGGAACTGTAAAACCTGCGCCCACACCTCCTCCCTCACCTCTATCCAAGGCCCTAAAGGAGCCTTCCACATCCATCAAAGTTTTACCTGCACATCCACTAATATCATTTATTGTATCCGTTGCTCCCGATGCAGTCTCCTCTACATTGGGGAGACTGGGCGCCTCCTAGCAGAGCACTTTAGGGAACATCTCCGGGACACCCGCACCAATCAACCACACCGCCCCGTGGCCCAGCATTTCAACTCCCCCTCCCTCTCTGCCGAGGACATGGAAGTCCTGGGCCTCCTTCACCGCTGCTCCCTCACCACCAGACGCCTGGAGGAAGAACGCCTCATCTTCCGCCTTGGAACACTTCAATTCCAGGGTATCAATGTGGACTTCAACAGTTTCCTCATTTCCCCTTCCCCCACCTCACCCTAGTTCTAAACTTCCAGCTCAGTAACTTGTCCAGACTTGTCCTACCTGCCTATCTCCTTTTCCACCTATCCACTCCACCCTCTCCTCCCTGACCTATCACCTTCAACCCCTCCCCCACTCACCCATTGTACTCTATGCTACTTTCTCCCCACCCCCACCCTCCTCTAGCTTATCTCTCCACGCTTCAGGCTCACTGCCTTTATTCCTGATGAAGGGCTTTTGCCCGAAACGTCGATTTTGAAGCTACTTGGATGCTGCCTGAACTGCTGTGCTCTTCCAGCACCACTAATCCAGAATCTGGTTTCCAGCATCTGCAGTCATTGTTTTTACCTATTAGACTTACCTCCTGCTACTCCTGGCATGGTTTTCAATGTTCTTCCTTGAACAGGGTTGATCTTCTGGCATAATGGTAATGTTAGAGTCAGTGATTTGGCAGGCAGTGAGGTTACAGGTTATAGTGGAATATAATTCTGCTGCTGTGGATGGCACAAGGCACTTTATGGATGCCCAGCTTCTAAATCTTTTCTGATAGACAGTATGGAGCTTCTGAATCCTCATTATGAGGATGAAACGTGGTCTCCACAATGTCTACCAATACTATCAGATGTGGCAGAGGCAAGTAGATTGAACTATTGATATAAAATAAAGAGCTGCAGATGCTGGAAATCTGAGACAAAAGCAGAAATTACTGATAAAGCTCAGCAGGTCTAGTAGCATCTATGGGGAGAAAGCACAGTCAACGTTCCAAGTCTGGCGAGTCTTCATCAGATGAAGACCTGCTGAGCTTTGCTAGAAATTTCTGTTTTTTTTCTGGTAATATTGAATTTTCTTTACAAATTAAATATTGCAAATATGATAATTCAATGTAACATAAAGGGCATGGCACAATACCTTGCTGTGGTAATTCACCTAAACCCACTCCGAATCGTTTATTGTAATTGATCATTTTCTTCATGAGCATTTTAAATATCTGCTTTTACCTTTTTGCAAATAAGGTACTCTTCGATTCAATGTCAAATGAATAAAATAATCTGATCTGTTTAACACATGCATTGATATTACCTTTGATTTTTTTGGCACTAGATAATCCTGCCTTTAAGTTGATTGTCAATGCCAATAACATTTCTCGGGTTTAGGATTGGAGTTAGAATTTGATAATGGATCTTCCAACAAAAACAAAGGGCTTGGATACAAATGAAATTTCAAACATGAATGGAATCAGATGAAATTTAACTTGCTCCTTTAACACTGGAAGGTGAAACATGTGATCTCGAATTCAAAGTAACCATGAGAAAGAAACATTTATTTTGCTTGAGCCTTTTTTCTTCAACTGACTGTGGCAACTTATATAGTCATGGACTCATGCTAATTTATTTTGTCTCCTGAGGGAGATTAACAATTCAAGTATAATAAGAGGATAAATGCCTAGCCCCCAGATTAACATTACCATCCATATTATTTAAGTTGCTGGTTGGATTCCACAGTGCTAGTGCGAGTACATGAAGTATTTGAGGAAGATTTGTAAAATTACTCTTTCAACATTATTTCTCTTAGAAATTAACACGAAGTGTTAAATTATAAAGTACTGTGTTTTCCATACAAAGCTCCATTTTGTTACATTTTACAAAGAAAAATGCCATGAAATGCTAAACACTAGTATTATTTAATCAGGATGTAGAATGAGTAACTTAAAAGAACATTACACTTGGATAAGAAATTTTATAAGTAAAGCATAGAACATATCAATTTATACGAAAATCTTTTCATTTTATTTTATTTAATCATTCAGTACATAATGCAAGTGACTTATAAATATGTTAGACACTTTTGACTTCGAGTTCCAAAATTTACTGTGGCCATTAGATCGTAGTTGGACAAATACTAAAAAATTGATAATTGGAAATCATATTCCTGGATCAAGTTTTACATTTAGAAACATGAAGAGCACATGAAGAGACCAGTAGGTCAAACACATATGCGCTTAAAACACAGCTCAAAATCAGTGAGCTATTTGCTCACTCTATAATCCAATTCTTTTTCTTGGAGTGTGTCTAATTGTAATTAAAGGCTATTTACATATTCCTGTTTAGTGGTTTGTACTGATGGATTATTCTAGAATTTTGTCAGCTTTTGAGTTACTTCCAACTTCTTAATTTTTAGCATTTGTCCAATATTATTTGAAATTACATCACGATACACAATATCTCATCATATGATCAATTCTCATTAGAATCTTAAAAGTCTCACTCAGGTAAGTTCAGCATCTCTTCTTTACCAAAGAAGAGAAAATCAAAATTTTTTTTACTCAGCTTATTAAGTGCCTGTAATAAACCTGCCTGGTATTCTTGTGCCTGTCTGCATTTTCATATGGTAATTAATGGCCAAGGTAATGGGACCATCTCATGCATGGGGCTGAATAGGTGGCTGATCTCTTGCTTCTTTTAGTGTCAGTCTCTTCCTTGAGAACCCAAAGTCTCTGAGTTAGTGGCGGGTGCAAGTGAAAACCTGGCCATTGCATCCTTTGAGGGTTCAAAGCAGGGAGCAAATTTCCTTTTCCTCTGAACCTTGTCCTGAATGTTGAGGCTTGAACACATTCTTTCTTGCACTGTATGGTTTGGTGCTGCAATTGAGTTCTAATATGATGTGAAAACCAGAAGGCTCCAACAGTGGCAAACACTTAACCCTCTCCAATAGTTTCATTCCCTGAGAAAGACAGCCAAGAATCTGTTGTATAACTAACAAGGTGAAGAGTGGAAAGTTGTTCTGAGCTGTGGTGTATCAGGCTCCATGTATCCACAATAGGCCAAATTGTTTCCTTCTGTGCTGTATGATTCTAGCAAGTTGCTTTGAATATTGAAATTCTCCTGTAAAGGACATGTAAATGGCCCAGAAAAATATTAAGCTTTCGCTTTTTCCTGAACTATTTCAATAAGATTAATTCAATAATTATATTGCTTTCATCTCCTACTATTGTTGTGAAGACTAACAGTCATCAGTTTAAGGTTAGAGGGGAAAGAATAAAAGGGAATCTGAGGGGCAATTGTTTTACACAGAGGATGGTACGCATAAGGACTGAGCTGCCAGCAGAAGTGGTTGAGGTGGGTACATTAACAACATTTAAAAGACATTTGGACAAATACATGGATAGGAAATGTTCAGAAGGATATGGGCCAAGTGCAGGGAAATGGGTTTAGTGCCGATGGACATTTTGGTCAGCATAGACCAGTTTGGGCAAAAGGGTCTGTCTCTGTGCTGTACGTCTCTACGTTTCTATGTCAGATATTAATTTTTAAATGATCAGTCAGAGACAGACATTGGACTTTTTAACCAAAACAAAGATAATGACTGAAAGTAAAACAAATGTGGCATCCAAACTGGCAGAATGGCACGGTCATTGACCTTCTTTCTGCATTGTTTGTGTTACGAAGGTGTAAGGACTACTGTACCTTTAAGAGAGTTGAAAGCTAGCAAAGACTCAGAGAGACACAGAGAGTCTGGAACAAGGTAACAATGTAACACTCGGTCAGAGCAACTAGCACTGGCTGGGTTGCTATGAGACAAAAACAAATTCAAATTCGGCCAATCAGTTTAAATTATGTCCCAAGATACCAAACTCCAATCAACTTTGACAAAATTAAAACCAATCAAACAATCAAATGTTTTGGGGGTATAAAACCGGATAAAAATTGAACAGTTGGAGGAGAACAGCCAAAAGACCAACAGGTATAGACTGCGAGTAAGAACTCTCTGAGAGGTACCTGTCTGGAGAAGGAGTTTGCACAGAAATTAATATCAACATTGACCTAGACAACAAATCTACAGAGGAAGATACAAAGAGAAGATTCGAAATTTGAATTTTTTGGTAAATCTTAATCCGGGGTTTATCAGACCAGTATTGTAGAGGGGAAATTAAAAGATAGGTTAGAGAAAGGAGTTGTAAATAGTTGTTAATTAATTATTCTCTGTTAGACTTAAAATTTAAGTTGTTAATTTTTTACAATTAACAACTGTTAATTTTGTTCATTTTTACTTTAAATAGTGACTTCTGGGATAGTTCTTTGTCTCTCGAATTTTAACAGATTACAGCACAGGGTGAATTTTTTCTGGTTGGTTTAAATTAGTGTGCCATAATATTTGCTACTCCTTTGAACCCTGGAGATGGCACTGAACCAGGTGGCAACCTCAGACCAGGTTGGCAGGGTCTGGTGGTGCGGACACCTCTCCCATCGTCTGGGAAGAGGATCCCTTTCCTTTGTACCACCTCGTCCACCAGGAGCTCCTGGTACCTGTCAGACAAATTTAATGTCATCTATCTCTTGTTCACCATGTTCTGCCTCTGTCAATGTGCAATGCAGTTTCAGAATGCCAGTGCTTCTCTGGGCACAGTGTTGTCTTTAAAGATGGTGTGGATGCAAGGAACGTCAGTCTTTTAGTGACCTTCTTTCTGTGGTGAGTGGTGAGATCTTGTTGCAAAGGCATGTGGCAAAATGCTGGGGATCTGACATGAGAGAAGCCATGCAGAGCAGGCTAGGGAACTAATGCCAAAAGAGAAAATGCTGGAAAATTTCAGCAGGTTTGGCAGCATCTGTAAGGAGGGAAAAGAGCTGATGTTTCAAGTCTAACTGATCCTTTATCAAAGGGTCAGTTAGACTCAAAATGTCAGCTCTTTTCTCTACTTACAGATGCTGCCAGACTTACTGAGATTTTCCAGCATTTTCTCTTTTGGTTTCAGATTCCAGCATCCACAGTAATTTACTTTTATCTAGGGAACTAATGCAGCAGGCTTGGTAAGATACAATGAGAAAAGTTACAATGTTTCATTGACAAGAAACAATCCAAAAATTTTATGCGACTTGCACTTAGGTAAAAAAATGTAAGGTTCAGCCGAAGCACAATTCATAATGATTTTAAAAGAGAAATAGATAACTATTTGAAAAATAAAAGTGAAAACTCAAAGGATCTAAGACTATTAATGTAGTTCTTTCAGTGATCCATCACACATGCAGCAGGCTGAATGGCCTCTTCTATGTAAGTTCTAGAGGATGAATCATCCATTTATTGGCTGTCTTAATTGCATTGAATTATTTGGAGGCTTTTCTTCATGGGTCCTGGCATGATTTCTTGGGCTGTCTTTCCAAATTCTCCTCAGTAACTATCTAGCTTGCCCCTACAGCACCTGTCATATCTGATTCTGGCCTAACTACCACACATCATACCCAGAACAAATCACCACTCAGTGGATCTCTACTGGCAAACTTGCATTCCTTGTGTCTGTGCCAATTTTGAACAGCTTCTGGGTACCCAAGTGAGCATTGGTAATCCAGTATTGCCACCACTGCAAGGTCATAGTATTGCAGCCATGAAGCCATGCTGCCTACAGCACATAGCTGCCTCACACATACAAACCCATTTCGTTAGCCTAGTTACTGCTTAACAAACACACCATACACTTTCCTTGTCTGCACTACATCTTGCCTGAACACCCTCTAAGTCAGTGATACCCTGTCTGCAATTTCCACTATAGACAAGCAGCCGTCATTGTTGACAAAGAGAACATCACACACAGGCATACAGTTGGACAAAAATGAGCTATTATTTACAGACATCAGAAGGGAATGCTAAACAAAACCAACAGAGACTGAAACATGCTCTGACAATGCAAACCAGATTTTAGTCTTATGACCAATGACTATTTTACATTCCATAGTGGTCTGCTGCACCCAGCTCTCTTCTACTGGAACCATGTCAAGCAGATCCTGTCTGACTTGTAGTGACCAACACAACTGAGCTCTATCATGGGCAATGACAGCTTTCTCCTCCCCAGTAACCTCATTCTCCTCCTTGGAAAACCATTCCCATTCCCCCAGTTCCTCAGTATCCAGCACATCCCCTCACTGTCTGCTCCAGCTGTGTTGAGTATAGCAGTGCAGGGTGGTGAGGCACACTCTCCAGAATATACCTGAGGTTCAATCAGATCAGTCCAAGCAGCAGAACTGTATCTTCAGTAGCTCTATCCACTGCACCACCATGGCTCTGATTGAGGCACAGGCAGCATTGTATCTGCTTCAGTCAGAGGGTGGTGCAATAGTGTCATGAGCTGAGGTCACATTGGACAGTTCTTATCCTTAATGGAATGGATCCCTTTCCTGTTGATCCATTCTGCAGTGTTGGGATATAATCTTGTCAGTGCCACATGTTTGCTGTCGATGGAAGACAGTACTTGGGGGAAGTCAGCTATGTTGCTGAATCATACTGCTGGCTGCAGCACTGACCTCACCATTGGGGTGGGGAGGGGGGGAGGGGGTGCGCAGAGAGTGAGGAAATGAACTGGTATGACCCTGCTCAGAAGGTTTCAGTCAATGCACTGAGGGATTCATAGGGGGTGTGGGGGGCGGGGAGTGGGGAGTATGGCTGTGTGATCCCACACAGGTCACCATTACTCCTGGAAGAAGCCAGTCACAAAGAAATTCGGAGCTACTTTCACAGCCACTAGGAGACAGTGGCCTCCCACATTTACAGCCCTCAGTACCAAATCCTACAGCCCTCAGGGCCCACTCCTACAGCCCTCAGTACCCATTCTACAACCCTCAGTACCCAATTCTGCAGCCCTCAGTACCCACCCCTACAGCCCTCAGTACTCAGTCCACAACCCTCAGTAAGGTAAAAACAATAACTGCAGATGCTGGAAACCAAATTCTGGATCAGTGGTGCTGGAAGAGCACAGCAGTTCAGGCAGCATCCAACGAGCAGCGAAATCGACGTTTCAGGCAAAAGCCCTTCATCAGGAATAAAGGCAGTGAGCCTGAAGCATGGAGACATAAGCTAGAGGAGGGTGTGGGTGGGGAGAAAGTAGCATAGAGTACAATGGGTGAGTGGGGGAGGAGATGAAGGTGATAGGTCAGGGAGGGGAGGGTGGAGTGGATAGGTGGAAAAGGAGCTAGGCAGGTCGGACAATTCCGGGCAAGTCATGGGGACAGTGCTGAACTGGAAGTTTGAAACTAGGATGAGGTGGGGGAAGGGGAAAAGAGGAAACTGTTGAAGTCCACATTGATGCCCTGGGATTGAAGTGTTCCGAGGCGGAAGATGAGGCGTTCCTCCTCCAGGCGTCTGGTGGTGAGAGAGCGGCGGTGAAGGAGGCCCAGGACCTCCATGTCCTCGGCAGAGTGGGAGGGGGAGTTGAAATGTTGGGCCTCGGGGCGGTTTGGTTGATTGGTGCGGGTGTCTCAGAGATGTTCCCTAAAGTGCTCTGCTAGAGGAGACCACATCGGGAGCAATGGATACAATAAATGATATTAGTGGATGTGCAGGTAAAACTTTGATGGATGTGGAAGGCTCCTTTAGGGCCTTGGATAGAGGTGAGGAAGGAGGTGTGGGCACAGGTTTTACAGTTCCTGCGGTGGCAGGGGAAAGTGCCAGAATGGGAGGGTGGGTCGTAGGGGGGTGTGGACCTGACCAGGTAGTCACAGAGGGAACGGTCTTTGCGGAAGGCGGAAAGGGATGGGGAGGGAAATATATCCCTGGTGGTGGGGTCTGTTTGGAGGTGGCGGAAATGTCAGCGGATGATTTGGTTTATGCGAAGGTTTGTAGGGTGGAAGGTGAGCACCAGGGGCGTTCTGTCCTTGTTACGGTTGGAGGGGTGGGGTCTGAGGGCAGAGGTGCGGGATGTGGCAGACGACGTTGGAGGGCATCTTTAACCACATGGGAAGTGAAATTGCGGTCTCTAAAGAAGGAGGCCATCTGGTGTGTTCTGTGGTGGAACTGGTCCTCCTGGGAGCAGATACGGCGGAGGCGGAGAAATTGGGAATACGGGATGGCATTTTTGCAAGAGATAGGGTGGGAAGAGGTGTAATCCAGGTAGCTGTGGGAGTTGGTGGGTTTATAAAAAATGTCAGTGTCAAGTCGGTCGTCACTAATGGAGATGGAGAGGTCCAGGGAGGGGAGGGAGGTGTCAGAGATGGTCCAGGTAAATTTAAGGTCAGGGTGGAATGTGTTGGTGAAGTTGATGAATTAGCAATAACATCCGCCCAGTTACCTCCTCCCTCCTCAGTACCCAAGGGCCCAAATACATCTTCCAGTTGAAGCAGCACTTTATCTACTCTCCTCACAATCTAGCCTGCTGCATTCTCTGCTCACAATGTGGTCTCCCCTACACTGGGGAAATGGAGCGTAGACTGGGTGACCACTTCACATTTATGCTCTATCCACAAAAAAGACCCGGAGCTTCGAGTTGCCAACAATTTTAACAAACCATCCTGTTCCCTGGCCAACATCTCCATCTCAGGCTTGCTACAGTGTTCCATTGAAGGTCAGTACAAGCTGGAAGAACAACACCTCATCTTCCACTTGGGGACCCTGCAGCTCTCTGGACTCAGTATCAAGTTCAATAATTTTCGGGCATGATCTCTCTCACGTCTTAGTCCCTTACTCCACACACCAGGCCTTATTATCACATAGCCTGCTATTACACACTACTTATTGTTAGCCACGAATAGTCTCCATTATCAGCTACAAAAACAGAAAAACTCAGCAGGTCTGGCAGCATCTGTGAAGAGAAATAAGAGTTAACGTTTTGGGTCTGGTGACCCTTCCTCAGAACGGGCAGAGAAAGTCAGACGACTAATGTTGACAGTTCTCAATAAGCAGGTCAAGTGCAGGCAAAAGGCCAGACGGAGGGGCCCTGGTGGAGGGAGAGTGTTGGAGCTGGACAAAGGGGTCTGTGGGTCTGTAAATGCTGCAAATCAGAAGCAAAAACAGATGTTGCTGAAAAGGCTCAGCAGGTCTGCCAGCATCTGTGAAGCGAAACCAGAGTTAACATTTCAGGTGCGGTGACCCTTCCTCAGAACAACTATTAATAGCTATTCACCCACGTAGACAGGGTGTTATCCACTCCTTTGTCTGTCCAACTGTTCTCTCTCTTTGGGCTCTACCCCCACCTATCGTTCACTCTTTACCCCCTCCCCCCACCCTATCCTCTGGATATAAAATGACATTCCCCTAGCTACCATCAGTTCTGAGGAAGGGTCACTGGACTTGAAATGTTAACTCTGATTTCTATTCACAGATGCTGCCAGACCTGCCGAGCTTTTCCAGCAATTTCTGTTTCTGTTTCTGATTTACAGCATCTGCAGTTCTTTCAGCTTTTATTTACAATTAACTTAATAGTCTGGCATTTTTACTAGCATTTACAATTTTGAAAGCGTAAAGAAGGCAGCATAGGCTGAGAAAAAATTAACTATGCTTGGGATTATTTGATATTAAAGTACGTAAATCGATGACTCATTGCATTCTTGGATTTATCAGCATGTGACTCATTATTTAACATAATTAAATTTAGCACTCCTATTGGGAGAAGTGAAGTAGTTTAAGCAAGATCTAGGCTGTAAAGTCATTTTAATGAAATCAAAACATAAACAGCAGATATTTAGATAAACAAATTTATAGCAACTTTTTAAATTCAAAATTTTGGGGTTCAAGGCAGCATTGACTGGACTAGTAGTTATTGTCCAACTGTAGTTGCCCTTGTGAAGATGGTGCTGAATTGCTGCAGTTTGTGAAGCTACTCCCACAGTGTTGATAAAGATGGAAATTCCAGGAATTTTGTCCAGCGACCTTGAAGGAGTTGTAATAATGTCAAAGATAAGGCAGTGTGCAACCTAAAGGGGGACTTGGTGAGATTGTGTTTCAAAATTATTGTTCCTCAAAACTATGGTAAATGGGATAGGGATGAAATATGAACATGTTTTAATACAGTTAAGTCAGCAGACTGAATTCTCTATGTAAGGAAATTGATCTTCAGTTTTCAGAGAGCAGGGAATTAAAGCTTGCTGATAACTCATCACCAGGACATATCCCTAGTATTTAGTTCAGTACATTTTATATTGAGCTAGATATTGAATATAATCAGAGAGTCATACGCTCAGAAAATTTTACAGCACAGGAGACCATCTGATTCATTGACCCTATACAAGTTCTTTGAAAGAATTACTCAAAGATTTCCACCTGTGAGTTTACCTAATTCTACTCTTAAAGTTTCTATTTAGTTTGCATTCACCGCTTTAAATTAAAAGTTCACTTTATTTCAAAAATTCCTTTAGTTCTTTTGCCGATTACGTTAATTCAGTGATCATTAAGGGAAAACGTAATAGACATGCTGAAAATGAGGAATGTTTATGGTGGAGTATATAGTGAATGGGAGTTTTGATGGGTATATAGTTAGTGGGAGTTTTCATGGAGTATATAGTGAAAAGGATTTTGATGGAGCTTTATTGGTCAGAGCAATGTGTATAGGAGTTGGGAGGTCATGTTGCTGCTGTACAGAACATTGGTTAGACCACATATAAAAAATAGACAAGGTCTTTTCCCTGGGGTGGGGGAACTCAGAACTAGAAGTCATAGGTTTAAGGTGAGAGGGGAAAGATTTAGAAGGGACCTAAAGGACAACGTTTTCAAACAAAGGATGGTGCGTTTATGGAATGTGCTGCCAGAGGTAGTGTTGGAGGCTAGTACAATTGCAACATTTAAGAGGCATTTGGATGGGTATATGAATAGGAAGGATTTTGAGGGATATGGGCAAAGTGATGGCAAAGGGGATTAAATTAGGATGGGATATCTGGTTGGCATGGACGAGTTGGACTGAAGTGTCTACTTCTGTGCTGTACAGCTCTATGACTCTATAAAGTGAAAAGGGGTTTTGCTGGGGAATATAGTGAAAAGGGGCTTTGTAGTATTTGGTGAAAAGTGGTTTGATGGGGTATTTACAGAGAAATTGTTTCCACTAGCTTCACCTTTCTGCCTATATTTAGATGATTAATGCTTGAAAAAAAAATCAGTCCTGAATACACTCAATGCTTTAAAATTTACAGTCCTCTCGGGTTGAGAATTCTAAAGATTCACTGCTCTGAGTGAGCAAATTTCTCCTTACCTCAATCCTGAAGAGCTGATCCTTTTTCTTGAGACTTTGACCCGAATTCTAGATTCTTCAGCTGGGGTAATCAACTCCATAGCATCTGGATAAACCCTCTAAAAATGTAGACATTTCATTGAAATTATTTCTAAATCTCAGAGAAGATAAATCCATTCTTCTCAATTTCTCTCCATTGGACGACACTTTCATCACATCAATTGACCCAAAATTTCACCTCTATGTCTCTATTTATATAGCTAAAGATCCCACACGGTAACTTAACAGTTTATCAAATTATACAACCATCTTCAAAGATTTTTGCACATTAATCCCAGCTCCTACGTCTCCACCTAACTGAAAGATATATCACTAGTTCATATACTCACTTTTCATTCTTCCTTTCAAAATGCATCAGTTCTCATTTTCTGCATCAATTTTAATGTAGCATCTGTCTGCCCATTGCACCTATCTGTCTTTGTCCTCCTGAATAGTCTCTTCTGCATGATTTGGAGATGCCAGTGTTGGATTGGGTGGACAAAGTTAAAAATCACACCAGGTTATAGTCCAACAGGTGTATTTGGAAGCACTAGCTTTCGAAGTACTGATGAACCACTTGATGAAGGAGCAGCGCTCCTAAAACTAGTGCTTCCAAATAAACCCGTTGGACTATCACCTGATGCCGTGCGATTTTTAACTTTGTCCACCCAAGTCCAACACTGGCATCTCCAAATTGTGAAGAGGAAACTATTCACTACAATTCCCAATTCCACTGAAACTTGGATACTTTGATTCATATATGTGAGTCCAAGTTATAATATAAATTAAAAGCAGTGGTGCTCTAACCAATTCTACAGGGACGCCATTATATACTTCTCTAAGTCTGAAAAAGAGCCATTCACAAATAAAGTTGCTTTCTGTTGCTTTACATTTCAAGATTAACTAGGCCTGAATTTAGTGGAGCCCATGACCAATTTGCAGTAACACCAAAATGGTGGAGAGACCCTAGACCCAAAAGTCCCACTCTATATCAGGCAGAGGGTGCAATGATAAATAAGGCAGGATGTGTTAAAAATAGGAGTGTTAAGAAAAGGGAGACATGTTAATCATTTTTACAGTTTCATTTGTGAACTCGGGGCTTTGGTGCTGAAAAGTCTGGAGGTCTGCTTTGTTTATATCGATTTTAAAGAGTTTTACAACCCTGATTTGAAGAGCTGAAGTTTATCTGTACAGTGCATTAAGATAAATAACTGTTACCATGTGATAGGTTCCATTGACACAGAGCAGAGCAACCCAGAAAGTCACTCAGCCTGTGTCTGTGGGTGCCTGACAAGAGAGACAAGGCTTCTGAATACCGAGTTTATCAAATTCTGTATTTGCTTTGAAGTTAAAGTCATTGAGAGTTTAGTTTGCAGTTTGTTTTGAGTGCCCTGAGGGAAAATAGCTTACAATCAATGCACAGAAATTCATCAAAAAGTAAATTCCCTACAGCCATGACACCCTGAGGAAGAAATGTGGAGATAGTGCTGAGTTCAGCTGTTGGGCGTAAGCATGACGCTGGGATAAAGGGAATTCAAATAAATGTATTTGAAACAAACACAGAAAATGCTGAAGAAACTAACCAGGTCTGGGGGGCACCTGCAGAGAAATAAACAGAGTTAAGATTTTGACTATCCATTCCTTAACACCTGAAAGGAAGCAGTAAAAAGCATCTTGTTAAAGTGTTGAATGAGATGAAGAATGAAGTTGAAAAAGAAATCAAAGAACTGCTGGAAATCATAAACAAAAGCAGAATATGCTGGAAAAGCTCAGCAGGTGTGGCAGCATCCGCAGGGAGAAATCCAGTAACACTTCCTCAGAACCCTGAAAACAAAGTGGAACTGGGGACTGGGACAGATCTGCGATAATGTGAGGCACTGCTGATAGAGAGAGAGGGGTAAAGACTGTGGACTGTATGTGACTGTTTTTCGCTCCACAGATACTGCCAGATCTGCTGAGTTTCTCCAGCATCTTATGTATTTGTTTCAGGTTTCCAGCATCCACAACATATTATTTTTATTCAGTTTGAATACTTTTCTGATGTCCACATTAAATCTTTTCCCAGCCTTTCTTTCTGTCCAGTGTATTATAGCTTATGGGTATGGTACCATCTCTCATTGCAACCACAGAGGCATAGCAGCCAGACCATTTAGATTTCTGTTTGAAGTTAACAAATCACTGAAGAAGACGAGACCTTGTGCCAAACCATGCCCACTGTGACAAGGTGTATGTAGGAAATGTGCCTTAAGACCCACAGCCTGCCAATATGAATATATGTACCAACAGTACTGCAGTGATTATACCTTGTGCAGGGTGATGCCACTCATGTGGTTGCTATATCTTCAACCACTTTTCACACTATCCAGCCAACACCAGTGCAAAATAATCGGCACTGCATAACATGCAGAGCTGCCAAACAACCTTGGCTTGCTATGAATCCATGGCCTCTACTACGAAGATGTCTAATGTTTTAGTGCTGGGGAGAAACCACACTGTCGTGGCTAGGAGCACATGTGCCTTCCTACTATGTAGGGCATCCAATTTTGTCACTGCGTAACACTCACATGCATATAATTGCCTTCCACACAGCACTTGTGGTTAAGTACAGCAGATCAATTGCATTTTAGAAACCAGCCACATCAATGGCCCTCAAATGCATCTGTTTGATAGACAACAATTGCTGCCAGGTAGCTCTCAGTCTGTCATCCTTGATCAAATACTACTTATCATCTGAAAGACTAGCTAACAAGCCTGCCTTCCATTGACTTTATCAGAAACAAGCACTGTCAATGAGAGTTAAAATCATAAAAACAATGTAATTGGTGGCTTAACCATTTTGGCATATCTAACGAACAAATGAATGCTTCCCAAGTCATCTGGGTAGATAATTGTCAATGTCAATGCCTACTTCATAACATAAAGTTTGTTGTCAACTAAAATATTACTTTCCTGTATCAGGTGAATGTTTAGCTGGTATAAAAATGTACACTGTAATTGAGTTTGTGGTGGCCTGCTGGTGCAGTGATAACATTCCTACCCCTTTGTCAGAAGCTCTAGGTTCATGTTGCACTCCAGGATGCGATGACTGAGACAGATATTTTGATAACGCAGCTCAGCAGGATCTGTATCATTATGAACACATATCAATGGGAGGTGATAAGGACAAAAAAAAATCATGATAAGTCCCATGAGGGGAGGAAATTTGGAGTCGTTACCATCACTGTTCATAACTCCAGAATACAACATGCAAAAGACTATGTTGGCATAAACTTCTTGTCTCTTTGGGAAGCCCATTACTTGGTTAATTGGTATGTTTCAGATTGGTGCCAATAACATCATCACTTTATCTCTTTTGGGAAGGCTCATCATATCTTCTTCCATTGAGACACTTGAAAAGCCAGTGGTGGACATTTCCCCATGATCAAAGCTAACAGCAACTGCAATTTTACCAAGGACATGGTTGCTGTGCCACATACCACCAAAGTGTAGGATTGCTGTTGGATTCCAGGTCAGGCATGATATAGGCTGGGAAGGGGTCGTGGGGTAGGGATTGCACGAGAAGGATTCAGCAACAAGCTCACTTTCAGCTGGCCTTCAAATCTCATTGAGTGGCACATATTTGAATGGGGTAGCCTCCGCAAGTCCCAAACTATCATGCTCAGGTTTACTTGTTGCTTTCCCCCACAGCAAGCCTCTTACTTACCATTGACTGGCATTGGGACGAGATCTTCAAAAATGCATAATTCGTTTAAAAAATTGTGGGCTTTAGTCAGTGGCAGTATGTGAAGGCTGCACAAAGACCTTCCTGGTCACAGCCTTAACCCAGCTGCAACTGGATTCCCACCTGTTCCTCTCCACCAAATTGGCATGGGGGGAGGGGAGAATGTTGTACGCAACAGCCAAATACTCCCAAAGTTTACACATTTCAAGCAGCAAAATAGATTATGAATGGAGATAATTTTTTAAAAATTCTATAATTCCTGTTGCAGAGTGTCTTGCAGCAGAAATTTGAGACTACAATTTTGCAGATATAATCTGATTAAAGACAACATTATTCTTTTCACTTTAATCCCTATTTGGAAACTATTGTTCCATTTTAAAAATATCTCTTATTTTGGAGCAAATCAAGAGCCATCAGTATTTGTTGCCAGCTTCAGTGATCGTTGCCCAAGTTAGAGTCATAGAGTCATAGAGACACAGAAACCGACCCTTCGGTCCAACCCGTCCATGCCGACCAGATATCCCAACCCAATCTAGTCCTACTTGCCAGCACCCGGCCCATATCCCTCCAAACCCTTCCTATTCATACGCCCATCCAAATGCCTTTTAAATGTTGCAATTGTACTAGCCTCCCCCGCATCCCCTCGCAGCTCTTTCCATACACATATCACCCTCTGTGTGAAAAAGTTGCCCCTCAGGTCTCTTTTATATCTTTCCCCTCTCACCCTAAACCTATGCCCTCTAGTTCTGCCCCAACCCAGGGAAAAGACTTTGTCTATTTATCCTGTCCATGCCCCTCATGATTTTATAAACCTCTATAAGGTTACTCCTCAGCGTCCCATGCTCCAGGGAAAACATCCCCAGCCTATTCAACCTCTCCTAATAGCTCAAATCCTCCAACCCAGAAAACATCCTTGTAAATCTTTTCTGAACCCTTTCAAGTTTCACACCATCTTTTCAATAGGAAGGCGACCAGAATTGCAGGCAATATTCCAAAAGTGGCCTAACCAATGTCCTGTACAGCCACAACGTGACCTCCCAACTCCTGTACTCAATACTCTGACCAATAAAGTAAGGCATTCCAAACGCCTTCGTCACTATCCTATCTACCTGCGACTCCACTTTCAAGGAGCTATGAACCTGCACTGCAAAGTCTCTTTGTTCAGCAACACTCCCTAGGACCTTATCATTAAGTATATAAGTTCCAATAAGATTTGCTTTCCCAAAATGCACCACCTCGCATTTATCTGAATTAAACTCCATCTGCCACTTCTCTGCCCAATAGCCCATCTGATCAAGATCCTGTTGTAATCTGAGCTAACCTTCTTCACTGTCCACTACACCTCCAATTTTGGTATCATCAGCAAACTTACTAATTATACCTCTTATGCTCACATCCAAATCATTTATATAAATAATGAAAAGTAGTGGACCCAGCACTGATCGTTGTGGCACTCCACTGGTCATAGACCTCTAGTCTGAAAAACAACCCTCCATACCACCCTTTGTCTTCTACCTTTGAGCTAGTTCTGTATCTAAATGGAGAGTTCTCCCTGTATTCCACGAGATCGAACCTTGCTCACCAGTCTTTGTGATCTATTGTTACCCAATTCTTCATTCAATGCATCAATACCCATCTAAAATATTTAAAACTGCGCAGTTATTTGAAACATAAGAAGAGAATCATTTTAAGTGATTAAAGTTTTAAATAGGATGGTGTGCATAACCTTTCTGAACCATAGCCAAGATTATTAAGATACATACTATCTGAACAGAAACAAATACAAAAATGTTTCAGTTACTGAGCAATTTCCTCTTCTAGTCATTAGATGAGGAAAATGAAATATTGTTATTTATAATAGATTCATTAAGTGGTAATGAATTCATAATGAAGAATTAGGCTAATGAAATAGAGAAAGATCACAATTCGTACTGTATCTTGCACTCAAATCGTATACCTTTTCTATTCAAATTAATGGAGCACAAAATTTAAATGTATTTACAATCTTGAATAGCAGGAGAATTCATTTGTAAATGTTCTTTTGTAGTTCAGTCTCTAGACATTATTTTGAAAGGAGCTTGTAAAATGGTTTGTCACTAAATCTAGTGACTTATCAAAATTCATTATTCAGGAGTTGCATTTTAATGGTGATGGGGTCAGGGGAGAACTATATCACTTTAACTGTATCATCTTTATAATGGGCTACCAAATACCTTGACAGCAGCTCCTTCATAGGAAATAAATAATAGTTTCATGCATATACAATGGTCAGCTTTAAATATGAGAAAAAATATTTTTATAATGTAGATAAGGAAAATACAAATTAGGCAAAGGCAGTATAGCACAGCAAAAGGTATCTGTGCATTGTGCTCATTGAGGTTCTTAGCCTTCACTGTAGAACAATAAAATACAGGTGAGGAAGGGCAAGAATGTAAAAAAGACAATATAAAGAAAACAAGATATATTAAATATTGCAAATAGAGGTCATATTTTAAAAGGAAGAAAAGTAAGGATAAACAAGAAAGATTAATAAATAATATTAATGCAGTAAAAAGACTCAGAAAGGGTGAGTGAAAAACATAAGGTAGGGAGTTGCAAACGCGAGAAGGTGGGAAGCCGGAACTTGAATTAATTTGTGGGGAAACTGGGCTTCAGGCTGTGACTGAGGCTGATATTACAGAAAACTTAAAGTCATAAATTCAGCATGAGATTTGAGGCGCTTCCAACACATGCTCCATGGTAGCAGCATTTGCCTAGGAATGGCAGAGCATTGATGAGTCATGCGTGAAGTGTCTGGACATTTCAGATTGCTGTCTCCATCCACCATCCCAGATAATTTGACACAGGAAGCTCGACCAAGCAGGACTGATGAATGAAGTAAGAACAGAAAGTGCTGAAGAAACTCAGAATATCTGGAAGTATCTGTGGAGAGAGAAACAAAATTAATATTTTAAGTCAGTTCTGATGAAGAATCATATCAGATTCAAATCATTACCTCTGCTTCTCTCTACCAGACTTGCTGAGTTTCTCCAACATTTTCTGTTTTTGTAATCAGATTTCTAAACCTACAATGTTTCGCTTTTATTTGAGGACTACTGAATGGTTGTGCATGACTGAACATACTTTAAGTTGCTCAAGCAGCCCTCTCATTATCTAACTTTACAAGTGAGCATCTTTTGACTTACTTCTACCACTGTCGACAAACATTTGCATTCATACAGGGAGAACAGAGGATTGTCTCAACAAGTACTCTGCAAGACGTAAAGGAAATGTTGTTGCAGTTCCTCTGGGTCAGGGATGATCACCTTATGGGGATTGTATTATAGACTTCCTAATAGTCAGAGCAAAATTGAGAAACAAATTTGTAAGGAGATTTCAGTTATCTGAAAGAATAATAGGGTGGTTATGGTGGGGGATTTTAACTTTCCAAACAGAGACTGGGACTGCCATAGTGTTAAGGGCTTAGATAGAGAGGAACTGAAAAATGTGTTGCTGGAAAAGCGCAGCAGGTCAGGCAGCATCCAAGGAGCAGGAGAATCGACGTTTCGGGCATAAGCCCTTCTTCAGGAAGATAGAGAGGAGTTTGTTAAGTGTGTACAAGAAAATTTTCTGATTCAGTATGTGGATGTACTTAATAGAGAAGGTGCAAAACCTGACCTACTCTTGGGAAATAAGGTAGGGCAGGTGACTGAGGTGTCAGTGGGGGAGAACTATGGGGCCAGCGACCATAATTCTACTGGTTTTAAAATAGTGATGGAAAAGGATAGATCAGATCTAAAAGCTGAAGTTCTAAGTTGGAGGAAGGCCAATTTTGATGGTATTAAGCAAGAACTTTCAAAAGCTGATTGGGGGCTGATGTTCTCAGGTAAAGGGATGGTTGGGAAATGGGAAGCCTTCAGAAATGAGATAACGAGAGTCCAGAGACAGTATATTCCTGTCAGGGTGAAGGGTAAGGCTGGTAGGTACAGGAAATGCTGGATGACTAAAGAAATTGAGGTTTTGGTTAAGAAAAAGAAGGAAGCATATGTCAGGTATATACAGCAGAGATCAAGTGAATCTTTAGAAGAATACTTAAGAGGGAGAATACTTAAGAGGGAAATCAGGAGGGCAAAAAGGGGACATGAGATAGCTTTGGCAGGTAGGGTTAAGGAAAATCCAAAGGGTTTTATAAGTACATTAAGGACAAAAGGGTAACTAGGGAGAGAATAGGGCCCCTCAAAGATCAGCAAGGTGGTATGAAGCCACAGGAGTTGGGGAAGATACTAAATGAGTATTTTGCATTAATGTTTATTGTGGAGAAGGACATGGAAGATATAGAATGTGGGGAAATAGATGGTGACATCTTGAAAAATGTCCAAATTACAGAGGAGGGGATGCTGGATGTCTTGAAATGCATAAAAGTGGATAAATCCCCAGGACCTGATCTGGTGTACCCTAGAACTCGGTGGGAAGCTAGAGAAGTGATTCCTAGGCTCCTTGCTGAGATATTTGCATCATCAATAGTCACAGGTGAGGTTCTGGAAGACTGGAGGTTGGTTAATGTGGTGTCTCTATTTAAGAAAGGTGGAAAGGAAAAGCCAGTGAAATATAGACTGGTGAGCCTGACATTGGTGGTGGGCAAGTTATTGGAGGGAATCTTGAGGGACAGGATTTACATGTGTTTGGAAAGGCAAGGACTGATTAGGGATAGTCAGCATGGCTTTGTGAATGGGAAATCATGTCTCACAAAGTTGATTAAATTTTTTGAAGGAGTTGGGAGGTCATGTTGCAGCTATACAGGACATTGGTTAGGCCACATTTGGAATATTGTATGCAATTCTGGTCTCCTTCCTATCAAAAGGATGTTGTGAAACTTGAAAGGGTTCAGAAAAGATTTACAAGGATGTTGTGAGGACAGGACATTGGTTAGGCCACATTTGGAATATTGCATGCAATTCTGGTCTCCTTCCTATCAAAAGGATGTTGTGAAACTTGAAAGGGTTCAGAAAAGATTTACAAGGATGTTGTGAGGACAGGAGGGAAGAGGACTCTCCACAAAAGTGGCAGTGACTGTGGGCAATCCAAATCACATATTCCCATCTCAGCTATGCCCTACACTCAAGTTCACAAAAGAAGTGATTTCAGAGTTGAGCAATATCCACTTGCTGTGTAAACAATGTTTTTCTCAGGTTGTCTTTTGTTGACCACCTTCAATCTGTGTTTTCTAGTTTTCAACATAGATATTCTCTATCTGTTTTGCCTAGACACATCTTGATTTTGAATGCATATCAAATCCCCTTTCAATCTTTCCTTTAGATAACTGCAAGAGAGAATGTAGAATGTCAGTGATTGTGTTGCCCTGTGTTTGGGAGATTTGCCTGCCATTGCTGAATAGCTGGATGCCTGTGGAGATATTATGAAGTTGGCATATTTGTTAGGGTGAGGTAGTGTACCCCATGGCTCCTGGGCACTAGGACCTACTGATGGATGAGGGATGATGTATTGCATTGAGCAGCATGGGGATGAGTAAAATAACCTGTGAAGATGGATTTACTGAATGATAAATGAGACGTGCAGGTCTTTTGGAATAATAGCACTTGGAAGGTGTAGGTTTCGATAGGGTACGGGAACAAAAGGGTTCACTACAATTGCATCAATGGCTAAAAATTGTATCACAGGTTCGCAAAAACATTAAGGCATACCAAGCACTAGGCTTTATTTTTAAAGATATGGAGTAGAAAAGTAAGTAAAGTTTTGGTAAATCTGTATCAAAACTTTATTAGACCACACCTTGAGTACAGTGTGCAATTCTGGTCATCATTACAAAAATGATACAGAGATACTGGATAGGGGTACAGAGAAGATTTGCAAGGATGATACCAGAAATACATGGATAAAATTATCAGAAACAAGATGACTGATTGTGTCTCTTTTCATTTGAAATTTTGATTTGAAATAAGAATGCTAAGGGCTGACCCAACAAAGGTCTTTAAAATTCCAAAAGGCTTTGATATAGCGGATACAGAGAGAATGGTTGTTATTGTGGGAAGCAGCATAACTAGAAGCTCTCAATATAACATAGCCATCCAACAACCCACTGGAGAATTCCAAAGAAACCTCTTTATCCAAACAGTTGTAAGAATGTTGAACTTTATACCACTGGGTGTATTGGAAGAAAATGGAAAGGTGAGTGGAATATAAATGCCAGCGAACAAAAAAAAATGTTTGGGCAGAATGGCCTTTTCTGAGCTGTATACCCTATGACCTTGAGAACCCAGGTGAGGTCATTAAATTTGTTCCTTCACTGCTGCCAGCCTCTCAGTGGAGAGGTGAATCCAAGCTGAGAAGCAACATCATCAGAAGTTTTGAGATCCTTGCTGAATTGTGATTGTGAGCAGGGCTTGGAGGATCATCGAGTGAGCTGAGCTGATCTGGGTGGAATTTTATGCTGGCATTAGCCTAATGTAATTTCAGCCAGAGCTATGACCCCCCAACTAGTGGTTTGCGGCCCAGGCCAGAGGGTCCTACAGTCAGGGTAGGATCGTTAATCGACCGGAACTTCCTTGTGAAAACAGTCCTCCTGGATTGCTGCTGTTTCCATGTAGCAGATATTTTCTATCTGCAGGATTTCCCCAGCGGGAGCTGCTTTGTCACGGGCATCAGGCGTGTGAAGCAATGTGAGTGTCTCTTGAAGAAATTTGAGGAGAAAGGAGGTGACCATCCCCTCTCTATCCTGTCGGCGGCACCAATGTTCATTCTCTGTTGTTACAATCCATATATACAACCCCCACAACCCGGTAACAAATGTCCTGCCCTTCCAGGGAAAGTACATACAGCTTGAAGGAGGCAGCATCGATGTAATGGATCCCTTCAGAATCTGGAACACCTAGTAGCAGATCAAGGTAACCCTGAAGGTGGATGATAGTGGGAACACCCTCCGCCCACCTTCCAGTTTCACAATTTACTGAAGACTGGTATCTGTAATTTTGGGGACCACTGGAAGAGGCCGCAATGGATCATTCACTAAGTACAATCTATCTGAAACTTATTGTGAATACTGCATCATTATCAATTGCACTGATGAACCTCAATCATTGAAGATGGGGATATTTGTGGAACTTCCTGCTCGGGTGATATTGTTGCATTATGCACCACCATTCATAATTGAATATGGGAGGATGTTGAGCTTAGATTGGACCCATTTGTTGTGGAATTGCTTAGCTCCATCTATTACTTGCTGCGTATGCTGTTCTGTTCCTGTTTTGTAGCTGGACCAGATTATCACATCATTTTAGATATGCATGATGGGAGCGAGTATATCTTTCTGCACTTTTCTTTAAAGCAGGGTTGACCCTCTGACTTGATGATAATAGTAGAGTGGGAGATATGCTGGGCCATGAGGTTACAGATTGTGTTAGAGTACAATTCTTCTGCTGCTGATGGCCCACAGCATGTCATTGATGGCCAGTCTTGAGTTGTTAGATTTGTTTAAAATCTATTCCATTTAGCATAGTGATCGTGTTGTACAACATGGTGGAGGGCATTCATAGAATCATAGAATCTCTACCATGTGGAAGTGAGTCCACACTGACCCTTTGAAGAGCGTGCCACCCAGACCTACCTTTTCCGTATCTGATGGATAATCTATCTAGCCTACACATCCCTGGACCCTATAGCCAATTTGGTATGGCTAATCCAGCTAACCTGCACGTCTTAGGACTGTGGGAGGAAACCAGAGCACCCTGAGGAATCCCACGCAGACATGGGAGAACATATATACTCCACATAGTCAGTCACCCGAGGAGGGAATCGAAGCTGGTCCCTGGTGCTGTGAGGCAGCATATTCTCAATAAGAAGATGATACTTGTCTCCACAAGAATGTGTGGTTGTACACTGTTGAAAAAGGGGAGGCGGAGGAAGAACAAGATTGAGCACAGGAAAGACTGAATAATTATGCTGTTAGGGAATATCATATATTTCTTTGACTAACAATTCCCCTTTGAATCTTTTATTACATTTGCAGTGTTACATGAATGCATACAACATTTTTGCCAACTGTTTTATCTTCCCTTTAATTTGATCTGCACTTTAATTAGTCTCTTTTACTTTTCCATATCAGTTTTAAAAAAAGGTCTTTTACCTTTCTAGATGTAACTGGACAGTGATATTGGTTAGTAGTAATGGACAGGCAAAACGCACCTATGAAAATAATCCCAATTCTGGTAATTTATGTTATGCTAAGTATGAAAATACTTTCATGAGTTAAAGGTCAGGATTGGTATAAATATTTAAATTTAATATAGTCAGTTAATCAGCATATATATGTTAAATAGGCAAAAAGGTGTTACACTTTCTGTTTGTTGATGAGATTTTGCAGTAAATTGGGATATTGTTAAGAATTGTAGAAACCAGTCACCTTAACTTGTTATTTTAATTTGTTTTTTTAAGTCGCGACTGAAGTGCTCAAGGCTTATCTTCCTCTGCACTAAAAGATACATCATCCTGTATGTATTACACAGAAAATAACTTCCACCTCATTAGTGTTAAACAATTCTCCAGAAGTGTAACTGAATATCAATCAGAGAAGTTTCTAGACAGCCGTGAGCAATCCAATTTGCTTTATTAAAGGTGGATGGCAGCATGATAGAATCCCACGGATTCTCACTGGATAATTCATTACATTAAGGTATAATTTCAGTTAAGTGAGGAAGTTCTGATTAAATCTTATGACCTTTTTAATTCCTAAAACATATTGATTTACTAATCTACTATCTGATTAGGTTATGGATGGTAACATGGGTAATGTAGGCTTCTTTGAGTTCTTTCATATAAATTTAAACTGTAATTTAGTTTGATCACATAATCTGCACCATATTGTTGTAATAGATGTAGATTGAACAAAGGATAGTTTCACATGAAACTGGCCTTACAATTCCCTTCATTTATGAAGTACAGGTAAAAAGGAATCTCATTCAAGTAGTGTGACAATACATGCAAACAGAACCCATATTTAAATGTTCACAAAAACTAGAACAATGCTTTATGGCTATGTCCTGTAGAGCAATACTTTCTTAACAAACTTGCACTTCTTAATCTTACCATTCCCAGGAATAACATTAGCATCTCCTCAGATGAGTTGTTGTTATAAAATTGTTTGAATGTTCTTCTGGGGGTTAGTTACTGGTCTGAAAACAATTAGTTTTAACAGTGAAATGTTTCATTGAAAATTGTGGCAGTGCCATCCATTTAACTATGAATGATTAGGTTGTCTTTATCTGTCAGCAGGAAATTCAAAGCCTAGTTTGAATATAAATGTAACCAATTACTAATGTAAATTACTACATCTAGATAATATACATTCATACTTAAATAATTTTGCTTTTGTTCCATTGAACAGTGTATAGTTAATTACAGGTGAAATTCTGGTCTCATAAAGTAATCTAACATTTCAACATTTCCTTGAAACTTTTCCATTTGTATTAATAGGATATGTGTATGCGCACAGTGTATACCTTGTAACTGGAAGAAAAAAATGTTAATATGGCTAACAGAAGAATTCAGACAAAAATAAGGTTAAAATCAAGAAATGTTTTGGAGAGAGGAGATGTTAAAATGGTGAGTGTAGTGAACTTTTTTGTCTCATCATAGCCTTTGTGATATCAGCATATTAAAATGTGTTAGCTTATGGTTACTTGTCCTTCATGCCCTTTTTCTACTTTCTAAGTTTCATATGTAGTGTCACTTTGCATGTGGTCTACAAATAATATATAATTCAACAGTTTACAATTACAGACATAGATTTCGTTTTTCATAATCTCTAAAATTCGTCACAAGGGAATATGAAAAATATTAAAATATTTGATATAAATGTGATGCTGAGGAATGTGACATCATTGTGCAGTTAAATGGAAAATTAGCCGAAGTGCTTGACTTCAGAGCAAATAGCTATTACAATACATTTTGTTGCTGCACAATGGCTGTACATATGATTCATTTGTTAGTTGCAGATACTTAGTGGTTTTCTTTTCTCTTCAGCTATACAATTGCTCAGATTGGGGAATACTTCATTTATGGGTACAAATAATAATTTACTCAATGAATTTCCCAATATTCAAAAGACAAAAAAGATTCAACCCAAACAACCCCTTCCATGGAAAAATACACTAAAGATTAGTTTTTCCTATATTTACAGTCTCTGATTTTTGTCATTTTTCAGAAAAATAAAATGTGTTATTCACAAATCAAATAAAGTGGTTCACTCCTGAAGTATGTCCTCCAGTTGCTTGGTTTCTATGGAAGTAAAACAGAGGATTGCCATTTGGTACCACTTTGCAAGTGGCCGGGTTTGCTATAGACTTTTGTGGATCAGGCAACAGGCTTGAAGAAATTATACCGAGACAGTTGATTGGGCTTCATTAGCTTACTTTCTGGGCAAATACCAGCTATGAGCTTTGTGACTCCAATGCTAACCATGGGTTTACTCCATTCTGTGGGATGGTATGGTGGTTCAGTGGTTAGCACTGCTACCTCACAGCGCTGGCAGACCTGGGTTCAATTCCAGCCCCAGGTGACTCTCCTGTACAACTTTGGACTGTGGGAGAAAACTGGAGCACTGTGTGGAAACCCATGCAGACACAGGGAGAATGTGTAAACTCCACACAGTCAGTCGACCAAGCCTGGAATTGAATCTGAGTTCCTGGTGCTGTGAGGCAGCAGTACTAACCATTGGAGTGACAATGTTCTGATTTTTCTGTGCGCCAATGGAACAGTGAGTTTTAGGGTTAAGTGTCACTAATTGTTCTTAACAAAAAATCATTCTTTTCCTCTCCCTATTTTCACTAACGTTCAGTAATCCATTTTAAGAAGGATTGGAATTCTCACATTGGTGGCTAACTAAATTCAGTTTTATTGCCTTTAAATAAATTAGCACCTTCTGTCAATATGATACCTTTTTTAATGCACACTTCCAGAAGATTGCTGAAATTATTGAACAAAAGAAAATGTGATGCAACAATTTAAGTAACCATTCCTTTACCGTCAACTCTTTCCAACACCTTCAAAACAGGTAAAGGAGATTCATTTCTTATCCATAGACAAGTAAATTAACAGAATATATTAAAGATACAAATCTCAATAAAAAAATCTGTGTGGAGTTTGCACATTCTCTCTATGTCTGTGTGGGTTTCCTCTGGCTTCTTCCCATAGTCCAAAGCTTTGCAAGTTAGCTTGGCCATGCTAAATTACACATAGTGTGCAGGGTAGGTGGGTTAACCATGGGAAATGCCAAGTTACAGGTATGGGAGTGATAGTTCAGAGGGTTTTTCTGGGCTGAATGGCCTGCTTCCATGCTATAGGGATTCTACTTTAATCCACAAACACCACTATGATATGACCACTGGATCTGTATTATGAGGTAATTTTCATCTGTGCTGTTTACTTCTGTCACTGTAGTAATGATATTCTAATTTCTCCCTTCATTAAACTAACTAAAGCTAGAGCTGACCATAGAACTGTCAAATACCTACAGTGTGGCAGCAGGCCATTTAGACCCACAAATCCACACTGAGCCTCGAAAGAGTATCCCACTAGATCCATTCCCTATCCCTGTAAACCCCAAGGTGCATGCACCCAGTCTACACATCCCTGAACACTATGGGCAATTTACCATGGCCAATTCACCTATCCTGCACAACTTTGGACTGTGGGAGAAAACTGGAGCACTCAGTGGAAATCCACGCAGACACAGGAAGAATGTGTAAACTCCACACAGTCAGTCGACCAAGCCTGGAATCGAATCTGGGTTCCTGGCGCCGTGAGGCAGCAGTACTAACCACTGAAGTGACAATGTTCTGATTTTTCTGTGTGCCAATGGAACAGTGAGTTCTAGGGTTAAGTGTCACAAATTGTTCTTAACAAAAAAAATCATTCTTTTCCTCTCCCTATTTTCATTAATGTTCAGTAATCCATTTTAAGAAGGAATGGAATTCTCACATTGATGGCTAACTAAATTCAGTTTTATTGCCTTTAAATAAATTAGCACCTTCTGTCAATATGACACCTTTTTTAATGCACACTTCCAGAAGATTGCTGAAATTATTGAACAAAAGAAAATGTGATGCAACAATTTAAGTAACCATTCCTTTACCGTCAACCCTTTCCAACACCTTCAAAACAGGTAAAGGAGATGCATTTCTTATCCACAGACAAGTAAATTAACAGAATATATTAAAGATACAAATCTCAATAAAAATTCTGTGATAATACTACTCTGTTATCTGCAAATAAGCTGTCTCACACTGAGTGTCTTATCTGCCTCTTCCAGACTTTCTCCTCAAAGAATGTTGCATACGTGGCACTGAATTGCCTTCTCTCATCTGTTATTCAATGTTTATTCAGCTTATAAATTTTAGCATTTAAAAAATTCAAAAGTTGAAACAAATTCATTGCACCCTCAGACTCTGTTAGATTCTGGAAGTCAATGATCTTGATGCTAAAATTCCAAAATTACTTTAATGCATCAAAAATACATCAATCTTACATTAATTTTTTGACAATTGCATAAATATAATTTTCAAATTTCCACACAGAAATAAGAAATGTGATGTATTATAAAGCACCATCTGTCACAGCAGTGTGACAAGGCTGTGTTTCATGTTCTGTTGCAGCAAAATGCAATACAAACATGACCAAGACTAAAAGTAAGGGGCACCATCATAGAGTCATACAGCTCAGAAACAGACCCTTCGGTCCAACCAGTCCATGTCAAACATAAACCTAAACTAAACTAGTCCCACTTGCCTGCTCCTGGCCCATATCCCTCCAAATCTTTCCTATTCATGTACTTACCCAAATGTCTCTTAAACATTGTAATTGTACCCACATCCACCTCTTCCTCTGAAAGTTCATTTTACATGCGAACCACCCTCTGTGTAAAAAGACTGTCCCTCATGCCTTTATTAAATTTCCCTCCTCTCATCTTAAAAATATGCCTCCTAGTCCTTAAATCCACCTTCTTAGAGAAAAGACAACTATCATTAAGTCTATCTATACCCCCCATTATTTTTAAAACTTCTATAGGATTGCCTCTCAGCCTTATAGTAGGTTGCCTCATTCCTGATGAAGTGCTCTTTCCTGAAATGTCGATTCTCCTGCTCTTTGGACGCTGCCTGACATGTTGTGCTTTTCCAGCACTACACTCTTGATTCTCACCTTCTACATTCCAGTGAAAAATGTTCCAGCCTATCCAGCCTTTGTTTATAACTCAAACCTTTCATACTCAGCAACATCCTGGTAAATCTCTTCTAAACCCTCTCCAGCATGATAATATCCTTCCTGTAACTGGGCAACCAGAATTGGACACAGTATTATGACACTATGACTCTATAATAGGCTACACCAATGTCCTGTCCAATCTCAACATGACTTTCCAACTCTTATACTCCAAGGACTGAGCAATGAAAGCAAGCATACTAAAAGCCTTTTTGAATCTTTTTCTCTTGTTAATAAATTTATATAAGTTGTCCATTTAAGAATTATTTTGAATGAATATTCCATTCTTATTTTCTTTTCCATTGTCACAAAACTAGTCCCTTTTTTTTCTAAAAGCTGTTCCTTGGCTCAGGGATACTCTGTGCATGTGGTAGGTCACAAAAAAGTGATGGAAAATGCGTTGTCAAGACTCAAATGAGATACTGAGGCGTTTGGTGGTGGGTGTACCATGGCCTGAATTTGCATGTAGTTGTGCATGCTTGCATGTTTATAGTTAGTATAGTGCATGTGTATGTTTAGACTACTAACTGGGTTTTGAAGGGTTAAAATTGAAGCCATCTTTTGGTATTGATGGTTCATTTTTTTAAGGGGAGAGGTGTCACAAAGCTAGTCCCTTTCTTTCTAAAAGCTGTTCTTTGGCTCAGAGCAGTAATAAATCAGGCTGGGCTCTGATCAGTCTGGTTTGATACAGAGATGAATGGATTTTGAGAGGCCTTTTGTTTATATATGAATAGATGAGACTTTAGGCCAAAGTGGTCATGCTTTAGAAATGACCTGTAGAATGAAAGGGGGGTGGTCAGCTCTCTAAGTGAGCAGTTTAATTCAGTCCTGAACTGGTGGGGAATTCAACAGGAAGCTGTGTGGAAACTCTCTCTTTCTTTCTGCTCTTCAACTTCAACCTGTAAGCATGTGTTCCAATTATACTGGTTTTTAAAGAGAGTTTGCTTATTGGGACTGTTGTATATATTTGGAATAGCACACTTAAATCTAGTTTGGATAGACTGTGTTCTTTCAGGGTTCTTTATTCTGCTCTTTGTGTTTCATTGTGCAATTTTGTTGTTAAATTTTTGTCTGTTTTAAAGCTGGTAGTCAACCTCGCGAATTAATCTGGGTAATTTTCACAATACACGTACCAAAACAAATTGCAAAGTTATGGTCTGGGCTGCCTGTTTAACAATGTTTTGAATGGCCTTGGCTAATCCATAACACCATGCTCTGGCTCAATCACTAAAATTCTACATTTTAACACTTCCTTCAATTATTTCTTATTTACATGCATCACTCACTTGTCATAAATTCTGCTGCTATTTTCTCACATTTATTAATACAGTCAATCTTACTCTGGTGCAGTTTTAGTAGCACTAAATAATGCAGAAGAAAACATTGATTAGATTCAGACCTCAATTGTATTCAGAGGTAAAGCAAGATGATATAAAGGAGATGCTCCCAAAAAAGGCATTTGCTTCTGTCCACAAAGGTTTGACTTTTTTCTGCACATTTCACTGTACTACTTGACCTTCATTCAGTCACTTTCAATACAGCAACAACTTTTGAACTGCCCTCCTGTACAATGAAATGAGGACTGTTGGTATATATAGCCCTAAATTTCCAAAGGCTCCATGATGATTTAGAATATTGCTGACAGCAGAGCAGAAAATCAAGTCCTTAGTTTTGTGTTCCAAAGTTTACACCAGCAGAGGGGGGCATACTGGAGGCATATAATGACGGGGGAGTGGGGGTGTGGGTAGGGAGGTGAAGATCAGCTACTGGCAGAAGGAAAGTCACAATGAGCAAAGAGAAGACATTCTGCTCTTCTTCATCTGTAAACAGTCTAAAGCAGGCTGAACCTTACAGACCCAGCAGATGCTGTCTCACTATCGATACTGGATGTCCCAGTCCTGGGGATAACTCGCACAGCACTAATTGATTTGTGCTTCGAGCTCCCAATTGTACGTTGGGAGCCTTACATTAACAAGAAAGGTACCAAGAGTATGAACAGTGCTTTGTGTATGTATTCCCATATTTAGATCCATTCTCCCCACCTGCTTCCCTTGACTTTCCTCCATAGGGAGGGGTTTGTGCATCACTGCTACAATCCACACAGTAGATTCCCCTTTAGGTTCCCCCGGTAGGTTATTGCACAAAATACGGACGTGTAGGATTGAAGGGGATTTAGCGGTTTGGGTCAGAACTTGGCTAGTTATAAGAAGACACAAGGTGATGATTGATGGGAAATGTTCATCCTGAGTTTCAGATACTAGTGGTGTACTGCAATGATCTCCTCTGTGCCAGTACTGTTTGTCATTTTTGTAAATGACCTGGATGAGGGCATAGAAGGATGAGTTAGTAAATTTGCAGATGACACAAAGGTCAGTGGAGTTGTGTACAGAATGGAAGGATGTTGCAGGTTACAAAGGGACATAGATAAGCTGCAGAGCTGGGCTGAAACATGGCAAATGGAGTTTAATGTGAAATGATTCACTTTGGAAGGAGTAACAGGAATACAGACTACTGGGTTAATGGTAAGACTCTTTGAAGTGTGGATGAGCAGAGAGATCTTGGTGTCCATGTGCATAGATTCCTGAAAGTTGCCACCTGGGTCAATAGGGTTGTTAGGAAGGCATTGGTGTGTTAACTGTTATTGGTAGAGAGATTGAGTTTCAGAGCCAAGAGGTCATGTTGCAGCTGTACAAAAGTTTGATGTAGCCACATTTGGATTATTGCATACAGCTCTGGTTGCCGCATTATAGGAAGGATGTGGAAGCTTTGGAAAGGGTGCAGAGGAGATTTACCAGGATGCTGTCTGGTATGGAGGGAAGATTTTATCAGGAAAGGCTGAGGGACGAGGCTGTTTTCAACAAAGAGTAGAAGGTTGAGAGGTGACTTAATAAAGATGCACAAGTTGATCAGGTGATTAGATAGGGTGGATGGTGAGAGCCTTTTTTTCCGGGAATAGTGATGGCTAGTACAAGAGGACATAGCTTAAAATTGAGGGGTAATAGATATATGACAGATGTCAGAAGTCGGTCCTTTACTCAGAGAGTAGCAAGGTCGTGGACCACCCTACCTGCAACAGTAGTAGACTCGCCAACTTTAAGGGCATTTAAATGGACTTCGGATAAACATATGGATGATAATGGAATAGTGTAGGTTAGACGAGCTTCAGATTGGTTTCACAGGTCGACACAACATCGAGGGCCGAAGGACCTGTACTGCGCTGTAATGTTCTATGTTCTATGTACACACTAAGGATCAAGAAAGGCCAGTCAGAGTATGAAGCTTCATAACCAATTGACTGTACTTGCTGGGTCATAACAGTAAACTACAGAGTGACTCTAACCAATTAATTTCGCTAATGTCTAAGACATGGCTTCTCAAACCCTGGGTCATGACCCCAGTGGAGTCATAGTGTCATACAGCATGTAAATAGACACTTCAGAGCAACCAGTTCATGTTTACCATAATCCCAAATGAAGCTAGTCCCACCTATCTGCGTTTAGCCCATATCCCTCCAAACATTTCTTACTCATGTACTAATCTAAACATCTTTTGAAAGTTGTAACTGCATCCACATCCACCACTCCCTTTATAAGTTCATTCCACACTCGAACCAGTCTCTGTTTTAAAAAAAACTATTCCTTATGTCTTTTTAAAATCTTTTTCCTCTCACCTTAAATATATGCCCCTAATCTTGAAATCCCCCACCTTAGGGAAAAGACACCTGTCAATCACATTATGTATACTTTTTATGATTTGATTAAACTGTATAAGGCCGTCCTCAAACTCCGACACTCCAGTGAAAAATGTTCCAGCCTATCCAGCCTCTCCTTATAACTCAAACCATCCATTCCTGGCAACATCCTGGTAGATCTTTTCTGTACCCACTCCAGTTTAATAATACTCTTCCTTTATCAGGATGAACAGTACTCCAGAAGAGGCCTCACCGACATCCTGTACAACTTTAACATAAATCCCAACTCCAATACTCAAAGATTTGAGCAATGAAGGCAAGCATGCTAAATGCCTACTTAACTAAACTATTTATATGTACTGAACCCATTATGTGGATGAACCTCTAGGTTTCTCTGTTCTACAGCATTACCCAAGGCCCAATTTTTAATTGTATTAGGTTTTTCCTTTGTTTATTTTACCAAATTCCAGTCACAAGACTGTGGGGTTGTGAGGCAGCAATGGCTATTGTGGAGTGCAGACTGATTTCTGACAGCTCTGAGACTTCTTTAAATTGTCACATTTCTTCCTATCAGTAGGGAATGGAATAATGGACAACTCTCTGAGACATGACTGCTACAAAACAAAAAAATAACCAACATGATCAACAGCGTAAGTAACCCCACTCCACAATGCTGCTCCATCACTGAGATTCACCCACACCCCACTCAAACACAGACATGTTGTCCACACTCCTCAACAAATGTAGCCTTCCCCCCATTCAAAGAACAAAGAACAATACAGCACAGGAACAGGCTGATTAGCCCTGCAAGCCTGTGCCGACACGTTTTACCCTTTCATACTAAAATTGTTTTCACATACAGAATCTGTATCCCTCTATTCCCTTCCTATTCATGTATTCATCCAAGTGTTTCTTGAATGCTGCTGTTGTGTCTTCTTCCACCACCTCCTCTGGCAACCCATTCTAGGCACTCGCTATCCTTTATGTGAAAAATTTGCCTTGTACATCTCTTCTTTTTATATAGATATTTTTATTAGAAATTTAACATTTTTACAAGTTTAAAAAAATAAACAAAACTCTCAAGTACAAACATTGATATATAATTACATCTTAAATAAATAATAACCAAAAGTTAACAAAAGAAAAATACAGAGAAAGAAAAAAAACAAAACTCAACTAACTACTAATCTAACCTACAACTAACCAGAGTGTATAATTAAGTCTCTTACATTATTCAAATAAGAGAAAGAAAAATAAAACCTATGGATAACATAGAAATTGGGTAGTGAGATACATGCTCGGAATGTTTAACAACAAATGTAACAAAACCCGTATTCGTGCGGGATTCCTCTCCCAAGGGGCCCCGGACCAGCCAGGTTCATAATCTCAACTAAATAACAGCCCTTGTTAGGATAGCCGAAATATCTGTATTCATATAATTCAAGAAGGGCTGTCATATTTTATGAAATAATTCGGTCTTTCGGTGCACCATATTTGTAAGGAAGTCAAGGGGAATATATTCCATGATTATTCTGTGCCAATTTGAAAGTCCAGGGGGGCCCTCAGCCACCCAGTTCACCAAAATATTTTTCCTTGCACAGAAAAAGAGAATAGAAAATAATCTCTTCCCGTGCATTTTCAGGGAGGGAAAGTTCGAAAAGCCCAAAAGGGTCCACTTTAATTTCCGTTCCTAAAATTTCTGTCAGGGTACTTGCTACTTTAGTCCAGTATCTATGGATCTTATGACAGGTCCATAGGCAATGTACAAGAGTGCCCACCTCTATTTTACATTTGGGACACATTGGGGATGCTCCTGCCTTAAACTTTGCCAATCGATCCGGAGCTATATGGGCCCTATGAAGTATTTTCAGCTGGATAGCCTGAGTTCTGTTACAGATGGTGATTCTTCTGGCGTTTCCCAAATGTCATTCCACGTTTCTATAGAGATTTCTAGTCCCAAATCCTGATCCGATACTTAAAGCAGATTGTCCATATCTCCTGATACTTCATCATGTAGTAAATGATAAATAGTACTGACGGAAGATACCCCCACTGGTCATAGTACTCTACATTCTCTATCTGATTTATAAAGACTATCTAATAACGTAGTCTTCTTCTGTATATAATCTCGAATTTGGAAGTATCGATAGAGGTCTCCATTAGGTAATCCGAATTTCTGACGCAGCTATTCAAAAGACATCAGGACCCCATCTTTAAATAGTCCCCTAGACATAAGATACCCCTGGATCTCCAGAGTTTAATAGTGGCATCTGTAAACCCCAGTTGGAATCCCCATGCTCCCAATATCGGCGCATAGGGGGATGTTTTATGTGAGTTGCCCTCATTTTGCCGCATTATATTCCAAACTTTAATTGTGTTTAGTATTATAGGGTTTTTACAGTGATCTGTAATGATTTTCCTCTTGTCTGAAAATAAAAGGTTAATAAGTGGGCATTTTACTTGAGAAGTCTCAATGTCCAGCCAGATTGATTGCGGATCAGACAAGACCCAATCAGCTATGTAACTTAATAGGGAACTTAACTGATATTTCCTAAAATCTGGGAAGTCCAATCCTCCCCTTACCTGTGGAAGCTGTAGCTTCTTCAGCTTAATGAGGGGCCATCTATGATTCCAGATAAAGGAACCCAACCAGCCATATAAAAACCAACCATCACCGGAAGCATTCTCATAGGGTATTGGAGACAGGGCAGGACATTCATGCATGTCTCTTTTAAACTTCCCCCCTCACACCTTGAATCTGTGTCCCCCAGTAACTGACCCCTCCACTCTGGGGAAAAAGCCTCATACTTTCCAATCTATCCAATCCATTCACATTCTTAGAAACTTCCATAGGTTGCCCCTCAATCTCTTGAAAACAAGCTCAGTCTATCCAACCTTCCTTGATAGCTAAAATCCCCCATACCAGGAGACATCATGGTAAACATTTCCTGTACCCTCACCAAAGCATCCTCATCCTTCTGGTAGTGTAGTGGCCAGAACTGTACACAATATTCCAAGTGTGTCCTAACTAAAGTTCTATAAAGCTGCAGCATACCTTGTCTATTTTTATACTCAATGCCCCATCCAATAAAGGCAGGCATAACATAAGCCTTTTTCAACAACTGAAAACCTCCTCTCACTCTCCCTAAAGAACTGAAACTTCTCTCCATTCAATAAATAAAGATTCCACCCTTTTCCCCACTCACTCAACAACTGAAGCCTTCCCAACTTCCTATCCATCAACCCTGTAGCACCAAATTATACTCCTTGGTCACATGAAATCTGAGGCTGGGAAAATTTTTGAAAAGTGCTGCCGGTTTAAAAAGATCCAGTAACTAAACAAAATAGAGAGATTTAACAATACTTCCCAATCATATTTATTTTTATCAGGACCAGAGTTGTTTTTCAAGTTATTATTCAGATTGTTTTTAAAACTACTTTATGTCTGATTAAATAATGTGTAGCTTTTATTAGAATGTAAATAGCAATGTGAGAGCACTGGATACTGCAAAAGCTGTGGGCCCTAACAATATTCCGGCAATAGCACTGATGACTTGTGAACCAGAACTTGCTTCCTTAGCCAAGCTGTTCTAGTACAGCTACAACATTTACTCATCAATGTGTATAATTTCTCAGGTACGCTCTGTACACAAAACACAGGATAAATCTAACCTGGCCAATTACCACCACACAATTCCTCCACTTTCAATCATTAGTAAAGTGATGAAAGGTGTCATCAACAGTTCTATCAATTAACACTTAGCATTACCTGCTCAGTGACACACAGTTTAAGTTCTGTCTGGGTCACTCAGCTCCTGATCTCATGAGAGTTTTGTTTCAAACATGGACAAAAGAACTAACCCCCTGAGATGAAGGGAGAGTGATAGTCCTTGACATCAAGGCTACATTTGACTGTATGTGGCATCAAGGAGCCCTAGCAAAACTGGAACCAATAGGAATCAGGGGACAAGCTCTATGCAAGTTGGAATCATACCTGGCACATAGAAAGATGGTTGTGGTTGTTGGAAGTCAGTCATCTCAGTTCCAGGACATCTCTGTAAGAGTTCCTTTGGATAGTGTCCTCAGCCCAATCAACTTCAATTGCTTCATCAATGACCTGCCCACCACCATAAGATCAGAAGGGGGGGATGTTTGCTGATCATTGCACAATCTTTGATGTCATTCATGATTCTTCAGATACTGAAGCAGTCCATTTCCAAATGCAACAAGTCCTGGACAAAATCTGGGCTTAGGCTGACAAGTGGCAAGTAACATTCACACTACATAAATGTCAGGCAAGAGACAAGAGACAATCTAACCACCATTTCTTAACATTCAATGGTGTTGCCATCACTGAATCCCCCACTGTCAATATCACTGAGGTTACCATTGACCAGAAACTCAATTGGACCTGCCTTTAAACACAATGACTACAAGAGCAGGCTGTGGGTTGATTGTGAGTAATACCTCCTGATTCCCCAAAGCATGTCCACCACCTACAAGGCACAAGTAAGGAGTGTGATGGAATACCCCCCACCTTCCTGGATGGGTGCAGTTCAACAGCACTCAAGAAGTTTGGCACCATCCAGGACACAGCAGCCTGCTTGATTGGCATCAAATGAACAAGCATCCACTCCCTCCACCACCTACGCTCAGTGTTGCACTGTGTACTATCTAAAATAAGTCACTGCAGAAATTCACCAAAAATCCTTAGACAGCAACTTTCAAATGCCTGACAACGTCCACCTAGAAGAACAAGGGCAGCAGATACAGAGAAACACCACCACCTGAATGTTCCCCTCCGAGTCACATACCATCCTGACCTGGAAATATATAATGATTCCTTCACTGTTTTTGGGTCAATCTATCTCACATAGACTGCAGTGTTTCAAGAAGGCAGCTCACCACCACCTTCTCAAGGACAATTAATAGTAAATGCTGGTCTAGCCTTGAGTGAACTAAAAAAAAAGACGTCTCCTGAGTAAATTAGTTGTGTAGTTTTTACTAACCAGTCAAAGATTCCAGAGAAAGCCAGCTAAATACTAAAGGCCTGGCTAGCGAAGGTGTTACAAGTCAGGTACATTGAGGTACTGTGTGTACTTTGGAAAATCCTTAACATTTAGTACAACTCTAGGAATAGTGGGGCTCGAGTTATGGCACACTACCCCAGTGGATCATAGCAATCTGCACATGTTAAATTCTGAACTTGCGGTCAGTTTCAGAGTAATGATGGCAAAGCAAAAATCCCAGCATAAAGAAACTGACCCTTTGATCCGCCTGGTAGTACAATTCACAGATATACAAAATGTATTTGACTACACGTTAGCATTTTAACATTGTTAGGGAGAAAAGAAATTTAATAATACAGAGAATGTGAAAATGAAAGGTAATAGTCACTGACCTGCTGCCTGCATTACTCTGCATAGGACACACAAACAGTGTTTTATTACCCTGCCTTGTAACACTAACACACTGTCTTAAATGAAACAATAATTACCTGAACTTAACATGGAGCAAAATTTTAAAACTGAAAAGGAAATGAGTAAAATTATAAGCACTGCATCATTAACCTCTTTGCTATCTCCAATCACCACTCTCCCTCCAACCTCTACAATCTCATTAAACTTCTGGACCATGAAATCTCCTTCAAATGAATACACCCATCTCTCCTCCCCACTGAGTGCACTAATGACATCATCTGTGAGAGCTGAATTTCAGTCACTACAGAACTATCTACTTCTATGTCACTCGACCCTTCCAGTTTATCTGATATAATTTAAGCATTGCATTGATATCTGACACAAACATAAGCAGAAATTGCTGAATAAAACTTAGCATTTCATATCCAATGATCTTTCTTAAGGACCCTTCTTCTGAAGGAGGGTCACCTGACCTGAAATGTTACCTCTGCTTTCTCTCCGCAGATGCTGTCAGATCTGCGGAGTTTTTCCAACAATTTCTGCTTTTGTTCCTGATTTACAGCATCCACAGTTCTTTCAGTTTTTCTTTAGCACTGATATATAATGTCACTTCACCTGAAAACTAGGGGATGAATGTGAACTTTCAGACTCACTCACAAGGATTCTGGCGAACTGAACTTACAGCAGCAAGATTGCCAGTGGCTTTGTTACCCAGCGTGGCATCTATCCAATCAATTAGAGCAGGCGGACCCGATGATAACTCTCACTCATCTCATTCAATTCCACCATTTAAAGGGACTCAGTTAGTGTTGAAAATGAAGAACGGTGGTTGAGTTCTGATAGATGCAGCACTTGAACAGATAGAGGCTCACCTTTGTAAGTTAGTAACATGCTTCTCAAGTGTGCCTTTGGAGATAATGCTGTGAGCTGTAAAGAACATTGGGCAGAGTCTATTTCCCATAAATAAGAGAAAAAAAGTAGAGAACAACTGACATGGCTGGAAATCACACCGCGGGTCAGCACATTTCTCTGGATACAATGTTACAACAAATTCAATGACCTGATCAAAGAAGGTGAGGTGAACTGGTTTGTACCTGAATGTAATGAATGTTCACATGATGAATTCCATTTGCCTACAGTCATAGAGATTCATAGCATGGAAACAGAAAATTTGGTTCAACTTGCCCTTGCCAACCAGATATCCTAAATTAATCTAGTCCCATTTGCCAGTAGAGGGATATGGGCCAAAGTTTGGCAAATAAGACTAGATTAATTTAGGACATCTAGTTGCCATGGACAAGTTGGACTGAATGGTCTGTTTCTGTGCTGTACAATTCTATGATTCTCAATGATTCCTGGGGAGTGGAATTCATCACATTAACATTCATCATTTTCAGGTCCAATCCAGTACACACTGTATTCCACAGCCTTTTTCTGCACATCGATCCTCAGATCAATGAATTTTGCAGGTCAATCCACTTCATCTCTGTTGAGGCATCATCTTAAAACCATATCTGATGAATTATTCTGGACACTCACAGTTACACTCCTGAAAGGAAGAATGCTTTGAGAATCAAGCCCCTGCTCCACGTGTCGCACCTTTTATGTAGCTGTTTAAAATCAATTACCAAAATAGTTAGCTACTTGGAGAATTGGACACGACAGGCAATTGAGCAAGTTGATTATTACCTGTGTCCTGAACACTCAATCTCCAGCCCTCAGCAAAACGAGAGAAATCCTCTCCTTTATTGTTCAGCTCTTCACTCAACTGCTGCAAAGTGCTTTCCAGATCATAACTCCCAGGGAACTTCTGGTAGGCCTGTAGGGAAAATAGAGAAAATTGTGTTAGAAGGTCCCTTCTCAACGTGTTCCCACTCCTGATGCATTAATCCTCAGTTTTTTGACCCATAGGCCACAATCAGTAAAGATTGGGGACAATATTTCATTCTCACTAACACTCAACACTGAAGCCCACCCAGCGGTGTATACTCAGACCCCTAGTGTACTCACTGCATAACCATGACTGCGTCGCCAAATACCAGACTAATGCCATTTACATGTTCACTAATGACATCACCATAGTCGGTTGAATCTCAGATGGCAACGAAACAGATTACAGACAGGAGGTGGAAGACCTGGAAAAATGGTGCACTGAGAACAACCTAGCTCTCAATGTCAGCAAAACCAAGGAACTCATTATTGACTTTTGGCAGGATGTTACTCATGCCACCTCCCCCCACCCCCAGTCCCCTACACATTTACAGCACAGAGATGGAATGAGTGGAGAGTGTCAAGCTCCTGGAAGTGGTCATCAGCAACAAGCTTTCTTGGACTCTTCGTGTGGACACACTGGTTTCAAAGGCCCAACAATGTCTCCTCTTCCTCAGGCAGCTGAGGAAATTTGTCATAACAGCGAATACCCTTGCCAACTTTTATAGGTGCACTATTAAGAGCATTCTGTCTGGATGTATCACTACCTAGTATGGCAACTGTACTATTCAAGATTGGAGATGGTTTCAGAAAGTGGTGAACTCGGCCCGCCTATGTATAGATTCTGGATTAGTGGTGCTGGAAGAAGCTCCTTGGATGCTGCCTGAACTGCTGTGCACTTCCAGCACCACTAATCCAGAATCTGGTTTCCAGCATCTGCAGTCATTGTTTTTACCGCCTATCTATAGAATCCATCTATCAGCCCCGCTGTCAAGGAAAGGCCACCAGCATTCTTAAAGATCTATCCCACCCTGGCAATGTTTTTCTACAATCTTTACCATCAGGAAGAAGGTACAGAAACCTGAACACACGCAGCAGCCAGTTTCGAAACAGTTTCTACCCTGTTGTTGTTAGAATACTGAATGGACTCACAAACTCTTCGCATTCGCCTGTATTTGTGTTTTTGTTTTTGCTGATGTTTACCTACTATTTACTTATCGATGCTACTTAACTCTGTGATCTGCCTGTATTGCTACAAGACAAAGCTTTTCACTGTGCCTCAGTACACTTGACAATAAATTCAATTCAATTCAACTTTAGTCAAAGCACAACATGTTGCCTTCTGAACTGATGATTGAGTTTGCCTCTCCAGAGAAACATGTGAAATAACCCTTGATGTTGTTCTCAAAGGCTTCTAAAGCCAAGATCATCAAAACAGTCAGCACAAGGCAGCAAGCAACCTGCTCCTAACTCTGCTAAAATCACAGGAATGGCCGACACATAGGAGAAATAGAGCAAGGAACTTAAAGGAATTTTAATTACCCAAGTAAACATCTCTGCCTGCATCATATGTCAAAACCTAGTCCAATCTGATATCAAGATGTGGATAAGACAAATGTCCTCAAGCTCAATGTCATAACAATGAAAACCATTTTCGTTTGGGTTCAATGTTATATCTCAAGCCTTCATTTCATTAATTTTATTGACAACCACTTCAGATTGCACCGAGATGCGCAGAAGTTGCCATGTTGCTTGATCTTCAGATCAATTTACCATTTCACCTTTGTTCTTTCACCAACCCACTTTATACACAGCCGTCCCTTTTCACTTGCTGTCCACTCACTAAAATTCTAAATCGTACCTTCATTATCTTGTGGATCAATTTCTTGAACTCAGATCTCAATCATCCAAAAGCACCAACTTAAACAAACTTCTGCAAACTTTCTCCAAGCTGAAATTGAAAGGAGATGAACTTTGCCTTAATTTTTACTTTTTTTTCTTCTTTTCTATGACTTATGTCATTATTACAGACATTGTGGTATGGTGACTTATAAAATTTTTCACTTTTTTTGTCAATTGCAATAAATAGCTATTCTATTCCAAACTGTATCCAGATCTATGAAGAAACTTTACTTTTGATAATGATTTGGAAATGCCGGTGTTAGACTGGGGTGTACAAAGTTAAAAATCACACAACACCAAGTTATAGTCAAACAGGTTTAATTGGAAGCACACTAGCTTTCGGAGCGCCGTGCTATCACCTGATGAAGGAGCGTCGCTCCGAAAGCTAGTATGCTTCTAATTAAACCTGTTGGACTATAACCTGGCGTGTGTGATTTTTACCTTTGGTAATGTTCTCCTGCCTTAATCTTCACTTTTTTAAATCTGTTTTTTCCAATAGTGAGAGTTTTTCTGTTGACCTTACATTATCGCTGGTGATCATTAGATCTGCTACCAACCCTTTGGAATGCCATGCCCAAAATGTTGGATAAAATAATCACATTGGTTAAAATTAGCATTATATTGTCCCACAGCCAAATGACCCAATTCCAATATTTTAGGTGTATTAGAAAAAATAATTTATATTAATTGTCATGCAGATGAAGAACAGCATTAATTTCTAGATTAGATTACTTACAGTATGGAAACAGGCCCTTCGGCCCAACAAGTCCACACCAACCCTCCAAAGAGCAACCCACCCAGACCCATTCCCCTACACCTAACACTACGGGCAATTTTAGCATGGCCAATTCACCTAACCTGCACATCTTTGGACTGTGGGAGGAAACCCACACAGACACGGGGAGAATGTGCAAACTCCACACAGACAGTTGCCTGAGGTGGGAATTGAACCCAGGTCTACTGGCGCGATGAGGCAGCAGTGCTAACCACTGTACCACTGTGCTACCCTAATAAATTGACCTGTGTAAATAACAATACACTTCTGAATAAACACAATGGCATATATCATTGCTCCTGCAAAAAGCTGGATCCCTCAAAATAATTAAGCACATCGAATTTCACATTAGGAATTCTGAATTCTTCAGAATATTGTTATGACGCAAAAGCAGTTCCTCACAATGGAATGAGTAATTACAATACAGTGATAACCTAGCATTGAGTGAGGCTTTACAAGCTGCTGACACACCACAAATGAGGAAAGTATCATCCTTTATACTATCATCCAATTACCATAGAACGAATGCAGATTTCTACTGCCTTTACTTCTATTATAGAACAGTCAAAGGTTTTCCTGCCCCAATTAACTCTATCTCAGATTAAAGTTTGATTTAACTCAGTATCAGAAGACTTTAATTTATCCAACAGACCATTTACTGGAACTGGAAGTTGTAAGTTTTAATTGTGTTGTCTCTCATCAGGGAAGCAGTTCAGTAGGCCTTGGAGAAGGGCATTTTTCTGTGGGAATGAAAAGTGTGAGAACTATCATAATAACCTACACAAATCCTCCGGCTGGATGAGGCTAACTTCAGCTTTTAACCTCTCTGTATTTCTTCCGATGTTAAAAATGACATGAATAAAACAGTCTCTCACTACGTAAACTTAATTAAAACTATTTCTGGGGGGGGGGGGGGGAGGGGGCCATGGCAATCCTCTCTGGTGATGAAGTAGTAGTGACTGCTGGCAGTGCTGCACCTCAGATCTCCTGCTCTTAACTGTACATAAAGCACCAGTCACTATGCATCATGACTGTCATTTCAGGAGTGAGGAGTGGAACTAGTTAATACATGGGCTTATAGTAGAGTAAGATAGAATTGTATGCTTATTGGTGCTGCTGAAACAGCACAGGTTAAGCAGAGCAATAGAAGGGCAACCCCTGTTGGTTGTGGGCATTTGCACTCCCTTTTTAGTTACCTAAAGAACTTTTTACAATGTTTTTGGTTGTACTTCTATCTCATGCTCCTGACCTTCGGGCACCCGATGCGAAGGGGTATGGGCAGTTTAGAAGATCTCTTCATGGGTCTGCTCCTGGGGCTGGCCAGGCTGGCTATAAACAGGTCCAGGCAGTGGACCGTGGAGGGGGTAATTTCTGTTGACTGCCTGTCCCTCTTTCACGCTTATGTACGAGTCCAAATGTCCTTGGAGAGGGAGCAAACGGTGTCCATCAATGCTCTCGATGCCGTCAGGGAGAGGTGGACACCGTTGGGGGAGGGGGTGGGGCTGGGCTTTATTTCCCCCTCCGATTTATTTTGATTTAATCTCTCCCCTCCCCCTTCACTTTCTTCACATAAGCAATGCCCTCATCTGGTTTTGCTTGTTACTGATTCATTGGCCACATGGGTATTTTCCTGGTGATGGAAAATATAAAACGTTTTGCACATGGTGTCTTTACTGAGTCACTGCACATATACACACATACCATAGGTGTTGTGGGGGAAAAATAAGCACTATTGCTGTGCAGCGGTAGTGGAGGGGAAAATATAAACAAAAAAAAACATAAATTGGAGATGCAGAATCTCCTCAGCTCAGGGACTATAAAGAGACTATAAAGACTATAAAGGGCAACCTGGAATGCTGAAGGCACAGAAAGTTATTTTGCTGGGCATCCCTTCGAGCAGCTAGTGTCAGATCAAGAATTCTTGAGTTTTTGGCAACTGGACCATTTTCAGACCATGCACAACACTCCCAACTCCCACTTATTAAAACGCAAATAATAACTGCAACACTCAAAACTTGTATCATAGCTAATCTGCCAACACTGACACTATTTTTAATTATCGAATGTTTTGATCCAGGAAACAGTTCTTTGTTCTGTAGTATGTGCTAATATAAAGCCATTGTGATATTCCTCATATAATAATGGTTGATTAAATAACAATTAGACAATAAAATAAAAGTAAACACAATGGCACGCAGGAGTCAGCCAGTAAGTACTCAAGGACCCTCACCGATTGTCTAAACTTGCTGTGACAATAAAGCTAATTCTGATTCCAATGCTTGTCCTCCATTTCTTAATGCAGTTCCCTTACGAATATTTTACCGCTATTTTCAGACAGTTTCAACTTGATTGAAGAAAATGATGCTTTGGATGGTGTAACCAGCAAATCAGCTTAAAAAAAAACAGATATTGTACTTGAGATTCATAGACAGTCTATTAATGGTGAAAGGTAGTGTCTCAGATGGGTTTCCTAAAACCAGTCAGCATTCTTAATCTGGGGAAATGAAGGTCGGATCCCATCAGAATCATCAATTATTAACTTGAATAATTGAATTAAACTTTTAATTAATGGGAAGTTTTAATTAATCTTCTACAATTTGTGCAGATTTTCCTTTATGCTAGATTGAATTGGAAAATTGCCAAAGTTACTCTATTATTTAAGAAGTTTAGTAGAGATAAACCTGGAAATTATATGTCTATTAGCTTAGTGGTTGCTGTGGGGCGGTTGCAAGAATCTATCATTAGGGACAGAATGATGCAATACTTGGATACATACGAGCTTATCAGAGAAAACCAGCATGAATTTATAAGTTGTATGTCATGTCAGACGAACAGAATTTAATTTTTCGAGGAGCTAACTGAAGCAGAAGAAACAGGAACGTCCAGAATTCTTGTGTATATGGCCTTTTAGAATGCATCCAATGAGGATCCAAATAACAGATACTACTCAAAACAGAAATGCTTACAATTGGAGACAATCTATTGATATGGGCATGAAATTGATCATCAGATAGCAGACATAGAGATAGGGACCTGTACAAGATCAAGGTGTAGTTCATCACCGATTTTTCTCATGGGCAATGAGGGATGATGTGTATGTTGGGAGGAATTTGTGATCACTGTTATCTCATACACACAGTCAAAAAATTGCAGCAATTTTCTGATAGGTTATTGAGTTTGTTAAGAAGCAGCAGTCTAGATATGAAACATGAGTTAATTAGAAAACCTATGAGAAAGCATACAACCATACCAGAAGAGGAGAAAGTGAGGACTGCAGATGCTGGAGATCAGAGCTGAAAAATGTGTTGCTGGAAAAGCGCAGCAGGTCAGGCAGCATCCAAGGAGCAGGAGATTCGACGTTTCGGGCATAAGCCCTTCTTCAGGAATGAGGAAAGTGTGCCAAGCAGGCTAAGATAAAAGGTAGGGAGGAGGGACTTGGGGGAGGGGCATTGGAAATGCAATAGATAGAAGGAGGTTAAGGTGAGGGTGCTGGGTCGGAGAGGGGGTGGAGGCGGAGAGGTCGGGAAGAATATTGCAGGTCAAGAAGGCGGTGCTGAATCCGAGGTTTGGGACTGAGATAAGGTGGGGGGAGGGGAAATGAGGAAGCTGGAGAAATCTGCATTCATCCCTTGTGGTTGGAGGGTTCCTAGGCAGAAAATGAGGTGCTCTTCCTCTAGGCGTCGTGTTGCCATGGTCTGGCGATGGAGGAGGCCAAAGACCTGCAAGTCCTTGGCGGAGTGGGAGGGGGAGTTAAAGTGTTCAGCCACGGGGCAGTTGGATTGGTTGATGCGGGTGTCCCAGAGGTGTTCTCTGAAACATTCCGCAAGTAGATGGCCTGCCTCCCCAATGTAGAGGAGGCCACATTGGGTGCAGCGGATGCAGTAAATGATGTGTGTGGAGCTGCAGGTGAATCTGTGACGGATATGGAAGGATCCCTTGGGGCCTTGGAGGGAAGTGAGGGGGGAGGTATGGGCACAAATTTTGTATTTCTTGTGGTTGCAGGGAAAGGTGCCAGGAGTGGAGGTTGGGTTGGTGGGGGTTGTGGACCTGACGAGGGAGTCGCGGAGGGAGTGGTCTTTCCGGAATGCTGAGAGGCGAGGGGAGGGAAATATATCCTTGATGGTGGGGTCTGTTTGGAGGTGGTGGAAAAGACGAAGGATGATACGATGTATCTGGAGGTTGGTGGGGTGGTAGGTGAGGACCAGTGGGGTTCTGTTCTGGTGGCGATTGGAGGGGCGGGGTTCAAGGGCGGAGGAGCGGGAAGTGGAGGAGATGCGGCGGAGAGCATCGTCAACCACGTCTGATGGAAAATTGCGGTCTTTGAAGAAGGAGGCCATCTGGGTTGTTCGGTATTGGAATTGGTCCTCCTGGGAGCAGATGCGGCAGAGGCGAAGGAATTGGGAATATGGGATAGCGTTTTTACAGGGTGCAGGGTGGGAGGAGGTGTAATCTAGGTAGCTGTGGGAGTCAGTTGGTTTATAGTAAATGTCCGTGTTGAGTCAGTCACTCGATATAGAAATGGAGAGGTCTAGGAAGGGGAGGGAGGAGTCTGAGACAGTCCAGGTAAATTTGAAGTCGGGGTGGAAAGTATTAGTAAAGTGGATGAACTGTTCAACCTCCTCGTGGGAGCACGAGGTAGCGCCAATACAGTCATCGATGTAGCGGAGGAAAAGATGGAGAGTGGTGCCAGTGTAGCTGCGGAAGATGGACTGTTCAACATAACCGACTAAGAGGCAGGCATAGCTGGGGCCCATGCGGGTGCCCATGACTACTCCTTTGGTTACTCTTTCCAATACTCCCACTTCCTTCAAACCAAGGATATATTTCCCTCCCATCCCCTCTCAGCGTTCTGGAAAGACCACTCCCTCCGCGACTCCCTCGTCAGGTCCACAACCCCTACCAACCCAACCTCCACTCCTGGCACCTTTCCCTGCAACCGCAAGAAATGCAAAATTTGTGCCCACACCTCCCCCCTCACTTCCCTCCAAGGCCCCAAGGGATCCTTCCATATCTGTCACAAATTCACCTGCACCTCCACACACATCATTTACTGCATCCACTGCACCCGATGTGGCCTCCTCTACATTGGGGAGGCAGGCCATCTACTTGCAGAATGTTTCAGAGAACACCTCTGGGACACCCGCACCAACCAATCCAACTGCCCCGTGGCTGAACACTTTAACTCCCCCTCCCACTCCGCCAAGGACATGCAGGTCCTTGGCCTCCTCCATCGCCAGACCATGGCAACACAATGCCTGGAGGAAGAGCGCCTCATTTTCCGCCTAGGAACCCTCCAACCACAAGGGATGAATGCAGATTTCTCCAGCTTCCTCATTTCCCCTCCCCCCACCTTATCTCAGTTCCAAACCTCGGATTCAGCACCGCCTTCTTGACCTGTAATCTTCTTCCCGACCTCTCCGCCCCCACCCCCTCTCCAACCCAGCACCCTCACCTTAACCTCCTTCTACCTATCGCATTCCCTATGCCCCTTCCCCAAGTCCCTCCTCCCTACCTTTTATCTTAGCCTGCTTGGCACACCTTCCTCATTCCTGAAGAAGGGCTTATGCCCGAAACGTCGATTCTCCTGCTCCTTGGATGCTGCCTGACCTGCTGCGCTTTTCCAGCAACACATTTTTCAACCATACCATATGAGAATGCTTTACCAATCACAAAGCCTTTTGGTACAATGGAATAGCTGGTCAGCCTTATTGTAGTGTTGGAGAGTTCCTCCCTGATGTTGTGTGGTATTTGTTGGTAAACAGTCTTTGTTCTTCACGCAGGCTGAGGTGGGTAACTCTTGTACTCCTCCTGAGATGTTGGTGGCTCATTCCCCTGGATCCATTTGCTCTCTGTGTCCATCTCCCTCCTGTTGATACGTCTTATTTTGTGAGCTGGCCATCTACGCTATGTCAATGATCTATCTCAACCCTCTCAGCCAATGATCATGGACAGGTTCTCCTCATGCCAGGATTGCCACTGTTTCCTTGCCCAGCTCCAATTGAAGATTAGTTTTCAATCCTCCTAAGAAGAAAAACTTCATATTCTTGTAAACATTGTACTCATAGTAGGGAAGCATGGCACCAATAAATCTTTCGTTTATGTTTGTAGAAGGCTAGTTATTGCTTGAACAGAGGTAATGGAGGTCGCAAACTTTACAGGAAACACTAAATATGATATATTAAGAGAACACCATTTTAAAGGGAATTCTAATTTTCAACAATGATTGCTTGCCTTGCTAATGATGCTCACTTTCCTATAAACCAACACATTTTGAATTTTTCTGATTTTTTTATTCTTTTGGATATGGACGACCAAGAGGTAGTCTCACGGAGATGTTTAAATTGATTAAAGAATTTAATAGATTAAACAGAGAGCTAATAGTTCATTTCATGAGGATCAATGATGTCAAATTAAGAGTTGGCCATTCATGTTAGTGTAAAAATCCTGGGGCTCAGAATTCAGAAGTCTTTGCTAATTAACAAATTCAAAATCAAATGTGAAGGCTGGCTATACATTTATTTTAACTTTTTGAATACACCTATATTGTGTTGCATAACCAGCAAGGAATTAAAACAATACAATTAAAACAAAACAATACCTCACCCTGAATTGGAAATTTGGCTTCATGAAAATTATACTGTGCTTACTGCTACCAATATGGTTGTAAATACAGCAAGTAGCTCAATATGGACCAGATCAAGTAGATTTTTCCCTTGAGTTGGTTCTCTCATTGTCTGCCATAAACCTAGTCTGGCAGATATGAAAGCATAACAGAATTATTACAGCACAGAACAAGGTACTTTGGCACATCATGTCCCTGCCAGCACATTGTGGGAATAATGTACCAAATACTAGTACACTGCAATCCCCCTGCAGCCCTTCACATTCTTCCTTTGAAGAGAACGATCCAATCCCATCTAGAATGCCTGGATTGAACCTACCCCCACCGCAGTCTCAGACATTGTGCTCCAGATCTTAAGCACTGTCTGTGTGAAAAACAGCTTCTCCTTGTGTTCCATTGCCGCCTTTGACAGTAATTTAAACCGTGGCCACATCCCAACACTTCTCAGCCTTTCACAATTTTGAATCTTTGTCAAGGTTCTTTTGCTTATTCTATAAAGGATGTGGGTGTCACTAATGGGGCAACAATTATTGCCCATCAGAATTGTCCTTGAGAAACTGGTGGTGAGCTGCCTTTTTGAATTCCTACAATCACTTTTCTGTCCATAGACCCACCGTGGGGGAGGGAGCTCCAGGACTTTGACCCAGTGTCGGAGAAATTTGCCCAATAACATGGAGACCACACAAACCAGCTCAGGTGAAATTGACATGCTGTTTATTACAACGGATATCGCTGGAAGAGAAATTGACTAGGCTGACACAGCACTGACAGTCTGTGCAGGTAGATCAGAATTTCTGTTCTTTGAGCTGAGGATGAAGCCAGTTTTGATGATAATCCTGTACAATGAGGCTAATTAGAAATGGGGAAAATACAATATCTCTGGAATATATCTGGAAATGGAGTAATCTAGGTACAATGATGCTAATCGAAAAACAGTTATCGGAGGAATGCCCTAATTCTCTACACAAAGCAACATTCGGGCAGTATCAATGGATTTAGAGCTTCCATTCCTCTTCGCAGGTAGGTGCTGATGTCTCCTCTGAAACGGTGAGGTGCTTCCGTTGTCTGGTCGTGGGAGTCGTGTTCTTGCTGGTGCCTCTCGTCTGACCTTTTCTTTGTGAAACTGCCCTTGGGGCTTTGCGATAGCTGTGGTGCTCTGTCATTGTTATTGGGTGCTTGAAGTGTATTTCCTTGTCTGCGAGTGCTGTCTAGTTTCGCTTGTCAGCCTGCCTGGTCCCTGTTTTGGTACAGTTTGGCCAATTTTGCTTTTGTGGGCCTATTATGGGTTGGCAGGGTGGCAGATCTTTTCCCACACCCAGTGATGCTGAGGGAACAGCGATATATTTCCAAATCAGAACGGTGAATGGTTTGGAGGGGAATTTTCAATTTGTGTAGTCCCTGTGAATCTGCTACCCTTGTCCTTCTGGCTAAGAAAGGTTGTGGGTTTGGAAAGTGCAGCCTTAGGAGCCTTGGTGAATTTCTGCTGTGCATCTTGTGGATGGTACACACTGCTGCTGCTGAGCGTCAGTGGTGGAACGACTGCATGTTTGTGGATATGATAACAATCAAGAGGACTGCTTTGACCTGGATGGTGCCAAGCTTCCTGAGTGTTGATGGAGCTGCACTCACTTGGTAAATGGGAAGCATTGGATCACACTCCTGATTTGTGCCTTGTAGATAGTGGGACAGGCTTTCAGCAGTCAGGAGGTGAGTTCATCGCCAACAAACTTTTAACTTCTGACTTGTTTTAGAAGTAATTGTATTTTTATGGCAAGTCCAGTTCAGTTGGCGGTCTATGGTAACCCATAGGATGTTAATAATGGGGGATTCAGTGATAATGATACTATTGAATGTCAAGTTAGAGTCTTGATTGTTGGAGGCAGACATTGCCTGACACTAGTGTAGTGTGAATATTGCTTGTACTTGTCAGCAAAAGCCTAGATATTATCCAGTTCTTGTTGCATGTGAACTTGCTTCTGTATCTGGAGAGTAACAAATGACGTTAAACACTGTGCAATCATTGATGAAGATCCCCACTTCTGACCTTATGATGGAGGGATGATCATTGATGAAGCAGCTGAAGGTGGTTAACACTTACCCTGAGGAACTTCTGCAGAGCCATCCTCGATCTGAGATGACTGACTTCCAACAACCACGACCATCTTCCTGTGTACCAGATAGGACACCAACTGGTGGAGACTTTTCATTATGATTCCTATTGACCATAGTTTTGTTCGGACTCCTTGATGCCACACTTGGTCACATGTGACAAATAAAACAGGAGTATTTACTGGTAAAATGAGCAACAGTGCGTAAAAATACCACAGTAGTCAGCTGTCAAAATTAAAGTTCAGTTTTACTTTAATTTTTATTAAGGCAGGAATTTTGGAAACAGCTTAAAAAAATGTTAAAGATTGGTAAATCAATTCAAAGGTAAGGAAGTGGGAATATGTGGTAATAGTGGAAAAGGTGTAGATGTGTCATAGGATAAAAAGGCCAGAATCATCCCAAGATAAAAACAAAAGGGCCTGAATCTCCAATTTTGTTCTAAGAGGCCTGAAACTTTCCAAGAAGAATCAAAAATGGTAGGAATCCTGTCTTCTGCTTTATTTCAAGAACATTACTAGAGTATGGAATTTTAAGACACTAAGTGATTTTAAGTGTACAATGCTTTACAAGAAAAACACTTAAAATTTGGAAGAAGTGAAGCCGGGCTTTGTTTGCACTTCCTGCCCCCTTTCTTGTTAATACATCCCCATCCTGTTCTTACCTTTTCCTATCCTCACTCCTTCTATACATCTTGCTCAACTCTAGTTTAATTATGTGTATAGTTTCATTAAATTTCATTATATTTCCTGTATGCCAAGATCATAGTGTCTATCAGATACAGTCTGAGTTCCAATGCTGTCCCTTTGCAATTCCACTACAAACCTTCTCCCAGCCTCTGGAGCGTACAGCTCCATTGACCACTGCTCTCTGTTTCCTGTCTCTCAGGCTGCTTCATATTCCTTTGACTGCTATCCTTTTCATTCCATGCTCTCAAACTGTTGCGCTGCCCTTTTTCAAATATCCAGTGTAAGTCCACTTATGATTAGATTAGATTACTTAGAGTGTGGAAACAGGCCCTTTGGTCCAACAAGTCCACACCTACCTGGCAAAGCGCACCCATCCAGACCCATTCCCCTACATTTATCCCTGCACCTAACACTACAGGCAATTTAGCATGGCCAATTCACCTAACCTGCACATTTTTGTGCACCCGGAGGAAACCCACACAGAGAGTTGTCTGAGGCGGGAATTGAAGCAGCAGTGCTAACCACTATGCCACCATGCCACCCTATGTCACATGTTCACCACAATCCTCTCTTTACCTCAAAAAAACTCAGCAAGTTATTTAAAGATGGTCTTCCCCTGACAAATCCATGTTGCCTTTCCTTCACACTGTGGCATTTTTCCAAGGGATTTTTAATTTTGTTCTAAATTATGTTTTCTAGAAGCTTTCCCACTGCTCTGGTTAAAACTGGCTGACCTTTAATTGTTGTCTTTATCACTACAGGTTTTTCTGAATCAATAGACAAAATGATAAACTTTCCAATTTCAACCCTCTTCTGCCATCACATTTAAGGAGATCTGGAAAAAGGTGACTAATATCTCCATGATGTTGACTCATATTTTTCACAGCGTTCTTGAATGGACCTCATCAGTCCTGATATGTTATCAGCTTCAAATACAGACCACCTATCCAACCCCTCTTCTGTTATAAAATCTTCAAGTGTCTAAATTGCCTCTACTACAGCATGAGTTTTGCAGCATTATGCTTCTTGATAAAGATGCAAAGTATTCATTCAATACTTCAGCCTCTACCATTGCATAATTCATCTTTTTGGTCCTCTGCTTCCACACTCATCCTTTTACTCCTCTTCTACTATTTTATATGTCTATAGAAGAATTTAGATTCCTTTTTCCTTAGCCGCTAGTCCCTTCTCATTTTCTCTCTTTGCTTCTCTTATTTGCTTTATACATGCACACAACCTAAAAGGAAACATTGCTTATTTGAGGCCCTTTTTCTCTGACTAGCATATTTCCGATATTGTCCAGCCACATACCTGCAGAGCTTAGGGGAGCATTGCCTCAGCTCTTTCCAGCCAATGACATTACTTTTGAAATGTCACTGCTGCTGTAATTTAGGAAATATAGCAGCCATCCTTCACTCAGCAAGCTCCCAAAAAGGCATCTGATCATAATATTGTGATGTTAATTGAAGGATAAATATTGACTATGACACCAGTGTTAAAACTTCTGCTGTTCTTTGAAAGAATGCCAGAGGATCTTCCACATTTTGCCAAACAAAACTGACATGGCCATAGTTTAACATCTCATCTCATCTATGTCTACAAGACACAAGTTTAAGCACAATACTGAAGTGAACGGATTATGGCACTTGGGCTTTGCAGTGGGACTTGAACCCACAAACCTCTGACTCAGAAATGAGCAAGCTCCCCACCTGACCTATGAATGTTTTTAACTAACTGGACTTAAATTCTCTAGAATTTGAGCTGAAAACTTTCCAAAGTCTCTGAATTACTAATTTGACAAGATAACCAGCATGCTACCAGACCCTTGAAACTCTAGACTCTAAAACCTACACTCTAAAACCTTGAATCTAGGGTAATTTGAAAATGTAAAAACTGAGGCAGATTTTTGTTTGGCCAGAATATTCCAGAGTGTGGATGCAGGACAGTTAAGACCAGGCTTAGGAGCTGGATGGTCTATTCCTCTTTTCGTGACTTTATCCGAATTTGCAAGATTTATCTTTTTAGAAAATCTAACTGGGCCATTAAGAAATATCACTGATTAATTCATACAATGTGTGACTGCTATAATGTAATAGAGTCGTCATTCACAGCAGTTCAAGTTTTCCTAAGTAGCATAGAGTTGAATACCCAGGTTAAACTGTTTGGCGTGCAATCAGCTGAGGATGAAATGATGGACACAACAATAGAAAGCTGACAATATAATATTACGTGTTCTGTGAGGTGCTCTATATGCAGTTACTGGATCATAGTTAGTGAGCTAACTTTCAGGTATCCTGATTTAACTATGCTTTCAAATCAATGATCAAAGCATGCCAAAGGACAATATTTTTATGTTGGCTTTTCATTTTAAAATCAAATGCTTATGAATGGGAGAATGGTTCATCTAATCTCTTAATATATCTTTGGGCAGCATCTTCTCAGAAGTGGTGCCAGCAGATGCTGTGGCAAATGTTTCTAGAGTTAGAGTCTCAGAGTCATAGAGATGTACAGCACGAAAACAAACCCTTCGGTCCAACTCGTCCATGCTGACCAGATATCCCAACCCAATCTAGTCCCACCTGCAAGTACCTGGCCCATATCTCTCCAAACCCTTCCTATTCATATACCCATCCAGATGCATTTTAAATGTTACAATTGTACCAGCCTCCACCACTTCCTTTGGCAACTCATTCCATACATGTACCACCCTCTGACTGAAAAAGTTGCCTCTTACATCTCTTTTATGTCTTTCCCCTCTCAGCCTAAACCCTCTAGTTCTGAACTCCCCCACTCCAAGGAAAATACTTTGTCTATTTATGCTATCCATGTCCCTCATGATTTTATAAATCTTTATAAGGTCACCCCTCAGCCTCTGACGCTCCAGGGAAAACAGCCCTAGCCTATTCAACCTCTCCCTTTAGCTCAAATCCTCCAACCCTGGCAACATCCTTGTAAATCTTTTCTGAACCCTTTCAAGTTTCACAACATCTTTCTGATAGAAAGGAGACCAGAATTGCAGGTAATATTCTAAATGTGGCCTAACCAATGTCCTGTACAGCCGCAACATGACTTCCCAACTCCTATACTCAGTACTCTGACCAATAAAGGAAAACATACCAAACGCCTTCTTCATTATCCTATCTCCCTGCGACTCTACTTTCAAGGAGTATGAACCTGCACTCCAAGGTCCCTTAGTTCAGTAACTCCCTCGGACCTTACTATTAAATGTATAAGCCCTGCTAAGATTTGCTTTCCCAAAATGCAACATCTCACATTTATCTAGATTAAACTCCATCTGCCATTTCTCAGCCCAATGGTCCATCTGATCCAGATCCCATTATAATCTGAGATAACCTTCTTCACTGTCCACTACACCTCCAATTTTGGTGTCATCAGCAAACTTATTAACTATACCTCTTATGCTCACATCCAGGTTATTTATATAAATGATGATAAGTAGAGGACCCAGCACCGATCCTTGTGGCATTCCAATGGTCACAAGCCTCCAGTCTAAAAAACAACCCTCCACCACCACCCTCTGTCTTCTACCTTTGAGTCAGTTCTATATCCAAATGGCCTGTATTCCATGAGATCTCACCTGGCTCACCAGTCTCCTATGGGGAACCTTGTCAAATACCTTACTGAAGTCCATATAGATCACATCTACTACTCTGCCCTCATCAATCCTCTTTGTTACTTCTTCGAAAAGCTCAATCAAGTTTGTGAGACATGATTTCCCATGCATAAAGCCATGTTGACTATCCCTAATCAATCTTTGCCTTTCCAAATACATGTACATCCTGTCCCTCAGGATTCCCTCCAACAACTCGCCCACCACCAACGTCAGACTCACTGGTCTATAGTTCCCTGCCTTGTCCTTCAATCACTTCTCTAGCTTCCCACAGAGTTTTAGAGTACACCTGATCAGGTCCTGGGGATTTATCCACTTTTATGCATTTCAAGACATCCAGCACTTCCTCCTCTGCAATATGGACATTTTTCAAGATGTCACCATCTATTTCCCTACATTCTATATCTTCCATGTCCTTTTCCGCAGTAAATACTGATGCAAAATACTCGTTTAGTATCTGCCCATCTCCTGTGGCTCTACACAAATTGATCCCTGAAGTTTGATCCCGTGGAAATTCCAAATGCTTAGTTTTCAAATTTTTCAAAATTATCACAGCTTTTTCACACAACATTCCTACTATCCAACACATTGGCTGGACTGTAGTTTTTCCTTACATTGTGTCATAGATATCATTATTTTGTCACTTAACTCTACTCGCAACTTAATAAGCATAATGGAACTGAAAGACGTCTCCTAAGAGTGTCAAAATGCATAATTGAATGTAGTTTTGTAAATAATTCCAAAATAACATTTATTTTCTTGCAGAACCATTATAGTTCTCACTTTATTTCCTTTCTTAGAGAGGCTTTCTGAGCCATTTAGAATGCATAGAAATAAGACAGAAGTGTGAAAGCTTTGTTAACTTGTCTCTTGGGTGTATCCTAGTGCCCGATTTGGGAACTGCACTGGCAGAGACTTAGGATGTCTTCCTTGGCAAAAACAAATCTAAAAGAAATAAGTTGATAAGAAAAAAAAACAAAATAGGTGGAATTGTCTGGAGTACTTGAAAGCATGGGGAAAGGGTGGGAGGCAAAAATTCAAATTACCTGATGGTGGGTTAGGTTTTGACATTAAGTTTTTGGAAACTTTTAAGTCTCATCAGCTCTTTTGTATTCATTAGCACATTACGTGTATTTATGAACACCCCATACCCACTGAAATTGCATTCATGATCACAATCTTGATGGCGTAAGTGTGGGAATGTGTGTTCACAAACAATTTACTGGAGAAACTCAGCAGCATTTGTGGAGAGAAAACAAATTTAATGCTTCAGGTCCCATGACAGTCACTACCAGACCTGTTGAGTTTCTCGAGCAATTTCTGCTTTTGTTTCGGATTTCCAGCATCCTCACTTCTTTGAGAAGGTGAGGACTGCAGATGCTGGAGATCAGAGTCAAAAAGTGTGGCTCTGGAAAAACACAGCAGGTCGGGCGGCATCCTAGGAACAGGAGAGTCGATGTTTCGGGAATAAACCCTTCATCACATTCCTGATGAAGGACTTATGCCTGAAATGTCGACTGTCCTGCTCCTTGGAAGCTGCCTCGCCTGCTATGCTTTTCCAGCGCCACACTTTTCGATCCACAGTTCTTTGTTTCTTTTACTTTCATGTATATGAGGCATGTACCAGGAGGTGTAAACATCTTCCACAAAGTTGCAGTGAATGCACATTTCTTCATGAGCATGGATTCTTCAAAACGAAGGCATTTCTTTGCTTAAACTGTTACAGTGTAAGCGATGCTGCCTGCTAGGACACTCAGCTCTCAGATATAATCAAACTTGCAAGGTACTGTTGTTGTCTACTGTTAACTGTATAAAGGTGCAGACAGTCCGGCAATAATCCTTAAGACATTTGCTAAACAAAAATGTATCATTTTTGAGTCTGATATAGATCTTGTTTGGTAAGCAAAGGTGTTAAGAAATATGGGCCAAAGGCAGACATATGGAGGCAGGCTACAGATCATCCATGATCTCACTGAATGATAGAACAGGCTTGAGGGGTTGAATGGTCTACTCTTGTTCCTATTTTCCTGTGGTAGATAGTTGATGAGATGAGTTTGGGGTGATATGGTAAGAAATCTCACTTGACCTCACAGAGAGAAGCCCTTTGTGAAACTCAGCCCATTGAATCTTGTGTTGGCTCTACATCATTTTGAAATGTACATCAACAAGAAATCTAGGTGGATCACGCGAGAAGTGGAATGAGGCCTTTCATTATCACCCTTATTAAAACCAAATCTTGTCTCATTAATATGCAGCTTCCTATCATACACAGCAGATAGGAACTAAAAGCTGAGAGTTCCTGACATGAAGGTCAGAGCGGGTACCTGGTGAGTTCAGCTCAACACTTGTTCTTCCAGGCTGCCATCCTGGTCACTTGGCACCAAACTTCACAGGACATGTTCTGGGGCACCAGCCCTTGTGTTTCTCCCCCTCTCTTTCTTCCACTCTGTTTCTCCACCCCAGTTTCTCAGTCTCGTGAGAAAGCAGAGTAACAGAACAGAAGAAAAGGATATGTATCTTACACTCCGGATTCCATTAACTCATGGTACATCCTGCCTCATGCGTAATAGATCTGTGGTCAAGAAAAGAATGCTCTGTCATATGAAGATACGAGGCAGAAACTCGCCACCCAGAGTAAACATCTTTCTCAAATTGAGGGATAGCTGATAATGACTCAAAGCAAAATTTGTAAAGCCCAGGATTCAGTATGCACACAAACTGCTTTCTCAATTTGCCCTCCCACCTTCAACAGTTTGAGCACATAAAGTTCCAGATCTTTGTGTACTCCCTTCAGAGTTGTACTCTCAAGATTCCTAAAAGAACTGCATCACGCTGATTACAGTGTGTTTATAGTTGTGTGATCTCAGGAAAAAATGGGCTGCTTTGCCCCAGTGCAGGTTTGCATCCCTTCCCAGTGCTGCACAACAACAAAAAAAGCCAAGAGTTCATCTAGTGACTTCTGGGCAATTCAAATACAATTTGGACATTTGAAATATGTTTAACAATGATTTGGTTTGGGTACACCAACACTAGCATTCTTATAGTACGCTGATGAAAACCAAAAACATAAACGGAAGGTTTATATAAGAGAAATCCAGCAGTGAAGTGTACTACTAGTGAGATTTCTAATGAGTGCGACCATAAATATTTCCATAGAATCACCACTCTGGAGATGGCTGTTTTTTGTGGCTAGCCCTGTTCCAACCAATATTTTTGGTGGAGTGAAAATGAGACTGAGTTCTGGTTTCATTAATTTTCTGATCCTACTCTGTCAGCGATCTTATAGTTATATGATTACGATTGTAAAATGTCTAGGTGAGTAACTAACTATTTCTAATTAATCTGCACTTTCACCATTGATCCAGTGGGGGACAGTAGTGCACCAGCACATATCAACCTTTATAACGAATTCCATTGTTCACTATTCTCAATAAGTTAGCCAGTCTAATGAGGTTGACATGCAATATATCAATGTAGCAACATTTTACATTAAGAGCCTATTAATTCAACAAAATTCAATCTAATACAATAACTTTTTTAATGAAGCATTTATTAGAGAGTATATATAAGATAAAGACCTCGAACTGGTATTTCTGTAAACTCTAATGGGTAAAGCAGAAATGTACCTCTCTAGCAATAGGTAACCAAGGTTCAAATAGGACTGACATCAAAAGGCAGAAAGACTTAAAAAAAATACAACCTTCCATTAATGTTTTTATCATGATTGACCCTTCTGGGATTGCTTTACTATAACTGGCTTTCTTTCAATTTGAAATTGACATTTATTCAGGCCGGCAAGTTTCCCCTGTGTTTTTCCACATGACTGCAAAGACGGATTCATGAGCTGTAGATCATTGGGCACATGGAGTTAGAAATAACCAAAGCAAAAATACTAGTTGGAATCCCGTTGGATGCATTCAGGCCACACATTTGAACTATTTGAGCTGTATATCATCTGACATAACTTGATAAATCTGCTCCATTTGGCTGTGACCAAACATATAAGATTAACATTGTTATTTGAAATATTTGGTGTTGCAACTGATGCATTTCTTGCAAAGTGGTTCATAGGAATGTATAGCTTCGTGCATACTCACATATCACCATCATCTATCATTTTCAATGATTTCAGGTGGCCCCTCGTGAGGATCTGTAGTAGCATTTAAGATGGATAATGCCAATGTTTGGGACATCACATGCATTGTAAGCAGATAGCTTATCTTGTGTCAACTATACTATGCTGTGCCATCTCCTCAGTACATCTCATGTAAGATGCATAAAGGGATCATACTTCTATGGGCACTAATATCAATTTTGTCATTTGGAGTATATTGTCCATTCCTATTGCAGGTATATCACTTGGATGGAGATAGGTTTCCTTTTTTTCTGATGGTGCCCCAGTGGTTTGTTAAAGTGACCACATCTGATGGTGTATACAAACTTTAGCTTTGCAGTTACCTCTTACATGTTGTTGACATGTTTCCTTGCCATGGGTAGAAATTTTGGAAGCGCTCTTGGAACTGTTCCTTGGTTGGGTCTTCTTCATATGCTTCTATGGAGTAACATCTCATACATTGTGTTTCTCTGAGTATGTGGATATTTGCAGATTTTTGCCCAATAACCTCTTCAAGAGTATTGCTTTAATATGTCATAAACTATTGGACACAGTCTTGGTGAGACAAACCACTCTTCAGCTGAACCTGTTATTGGCTACAATAGTTATTCTATAGTTAAGCACTTGTGGATGATACTGGCCTGCTATAATTGTTTTAACCTTGTGTCCTTCTTTTAGTAGTGAATCAATTGCATATTATAATTTCCAGCACCTGCAGTTCTTTTGGTTTTTATTTTGTCGTTTGCATATTCTTTGGATTTGGACAAAGTGAGGATTGTAGATGCTGGAGATCAGAGTCAAAACTGCGATGCTGGAAAAGCACAGATCAAGGACAGAGCCCCCCAGTCCTCACCTTCCACGTCACTAACCTCCATATACATTGCATCATCCTCTGCCACTTCCACCGCCTACAAACAGACATGACCATTGAGATATATTTCCCTCCCTACCCCTATCAGTGTTCTAGACAGACCACTCCCTCTGCGACTCCCTTGTCAATTCCACGTCCCCCTACTAGCCCTCGCCCCACTCACGGCACCTTCCCCTGCCACTGCAGGAAGTACAAAACATGTGCCCAATACCACCCACCCTCACCTCCATCCAAGGCCCCATCCTTCCACATCTGACAGAAATCTACCTGTTCCTCCAGCAATGCCATCTACTGTAACCATTGCACCCGATGCTGTCTCCTCTACATCGGGGAGACAGGACACCAACTTGCGTTTCAGAGAATATCTCTGGGACACCCACACCAACCAACTCCACTGTCCCATGCCTGAACACTTCAACTGCCCCTCCCACTCCACCAAGGACATGCAGGTCCTGGGCCTCCTCCATAGCTAAATCCGAACCACCCAATGGAGGAAGAACACCTTGTCTTCTGCCTTGGGACCGTGCAACCACATGGGATTGATGTGGATTTCAGCTGTTTCCTCATTTTCCTTCCCGCCCCACCTTATCCCGGTCCCAAGCCTCTAACTTGGCACCACCCTCTTGACCTGTCCATCGTCTTTCCCATCTATCCTCTCCACCCTCCTCTCCGACCTATCACCTTCTCTCCCACCTTCATCTGCCTATTGCATTCTCAGCTACCTTCCCTCAAGCCCCACCTCCCCTCCCATTTATCTCTCAGCACCCGCAGCCCACAAACCTCATTCCTGATGAAATCGATGTCCAAAACGTCGATTTTCCTGCTCCTCGGATGGTGCCTGACCTTCTGTGCTTTGGATTTTATGGATGTGCTTTCCTGAAGGTTTTGATGGGCATAAGGGCAATGACCAGTTTGATTAGACTTCCAATTATATTGGTTTGGAGACACCATTGTCTGTAAGTTCACATCCACATATAAGAATTGGCCGATCATTTCAGTGGGCTGTTCTGGGTATGGCATAAACTCAAGCCTGTGTATCCTGAAATCATCTCCAAGTTGATCTTCTATAATCTGAAAAATGCTGTCAGGACCTTTGAGGCCATTTCAGAAATACTGGAAGATGTCATTCTTTTTAACCCTTCAGTGCCCAAAGTGAGAACTTTGACTACCTGCCTTTCTGTTGTATCTATCTGCTGACCCATAAAGTTAAGATTGATTTTTTTCTTTATTCTCTGAAAGAATGTCAATGGTGTGCCAGTCCTTGCTCAACTGTTTGCTTTCCATCTTTCCATTTTGTAACTTTGTGTTCTTTAAGAATATCAGTGTAAGAAACAATATTGCAGTGTGGTCCCTATTATGTTTTCTTCTTTCCCTTTTTCTGTTATTATTTTTCTGTTATTATTGAGGATGTTACTGTAAAAGTTGCAGGATTCAGACTGTAGGTATTGTTTGCACCTAAAAAAAAGTCCATGGTGATGTTATAAGTGCTTTTTTGTTTATTTTCATGTTGTTTTTAGAAAACAAAATGGAGGACTCAACCAACATTTGGAAACAGGTAATGCTTCTTTCATATGATTAGATTACTTACAGTGTGGAAACAGGCCCTTCAGCCCAACAAGTCCACACCGACCCTCCGAAGAACAACCCACCCAGACCCATTCCCCTACATTTACCCCTTCACCTAACACTGTGGGCAATTTAGCATGAACAATTCACCTAACCTGCACATATTTGGACTATGGGAGGAAACCGGAGCACCCAGAGAAAACCCACACAGACACAGGGAGAATGTGCAAACTCCACACAGACAGTTGCCTGAGGTGGGAATTGAACCCAGGTCTCTGATGCTGTGAGGCAGCAGTGCTAACCACTGTGCCACCACGCAGCCCATAGAATGTTTATTTAGTGCTTTCAGCTGAATTATGTTCTAAGAGTGTTTTGCTTAGATTGGAACTTCCAGCAACTTTGAAACAGCCATTTTTAAAAATCAGATCAGGAGCAGCCTCCTAATTTCTTTTTTAAAAGATGGAATACTCACCGTGTCTCAGACAAGTTTTACAGCCTTTAGTTTTCGTTGCAGTTGTAACTTGCCTCCTCACTTCCATCCCATCTCTATTCCACCCAATTCTACTCCCCATCTCTGTCACACATACCCTCACATCGTCACTTGCACAATCTCTCAATCCTATGTATACGCTCCTTCGTCCCATGCACTCTAATTCCCTCATGCACACTCACTCACACCTTACAAACACATTGTCTCACTCACACACCCATTCTTTCTCTCTGGGTTAGGCAGCTGTCTCTACTATCTTGAATGCAGTTCTTTAGGTAGCATGACAGAGAGAGTCTTGACTTTTCCAAGGCAAGCCTCTTCCCTGCACCAACTCATCAGGTATCCTGTCCCTGCAATTTTTCCCCTCCTCCCCCCGCAACTTACCACTACCCCCAGGGTTGGAGCCTTGGGTTGAAGGAAGTTGGAATGTTCACAAAGCTTACTGCTCTTCCAATCAAAGGCCATTTCCTTCTGCGTTCGCTGCTGATAGGACCAGCCTTGGCCTTTCAGTGGAAAATGTGAGACAGAAATGTCCTCCTATTTGAGGAGCATCTGCTTTGCTGAATTTTCCTTGTATATTTACCTGAATTTCAAACATGAGACAAGCCAGAAAGAGCCCCTATGTGTGTCATTGTCTGAGCTACAGGCCACATATTGGTCAAGCCTGAGCTAAACAGAATACCTGCTATATGCCATTGGCAAGGATGTAATCCAATGTTGTATAGATAAATTTGATCATATTTGTTCAGTGTTAACAAAACATAAAAGTTTATAGTAGACAGCTTGTAGAAACTCTCTTAAAGCTAAACCCCTTTACATGTATTCTCCTCCACACAAGGTATAACGTGCATCTCTTGTCACAAATGACAGAGGCTGCAGATGGAAACTGGGCTGGCTCGATGTGAATAAAACTGAACTGAGAGAATCCCATTCATATCTGCAACCCTGAAAGGTTGAATTAGGCTTGACACCATTACAACGAGTGATGTCAACTATTTTCTTGATAGTTTTTTATTACTGCCAAATCCTGGGTACACCAGAAAATTTTACTGAAACTAACTCTGTACAAGTACAGAGTTTCTCTCCCCACTTGAGGCCAGTCTGCAGGGGGCTATCTTTCGCTGTAAAATAGTCATGAATACCCATTGAATTCTGAAATGAATATCCAATTATTCTATACCATAGCAGGTTGAAACATTATCATGCAATTCAATTCTCATGCGTAGTTTTCTCTAAGAATATTGAAGAGACAGGTTCAGAAAGCACCACCTGATTATACCAAGCATAATTGCTAATTTTATTTGCATCACTGCATTGAATGTTCTGTTATCAATCCCTCTGTCTCCAAGAGCATTCCACTCCATTCACTTACCACCTGCTGTGAAAAATAATTAAATCAAAACCATCTTTTCACTGAACTTAACAATAAATTAACTGTCTGGATGTTTCCTCATTCCTGCTTCTGGGACTGTTCTGCACACAAACTGCCTGCTACTTTCCTGACATTATAACTTTACATGTCCTTTGCTAGTAGTAAATACTTTGGTTGCCCAAATGAAAAGTGCTATATCAACAAAAGCCTTTTAAAAAATCTTTTTGACTGTGAGGCTATGTCTTTGAGTTGTAGGATCTGTGATGGTTCAGCAAACGTTAAACATGCACTGGGACTTGGAAGCTGCAGGAATGGGGATGTGAGCCTCAGAGCCCTGTGGTTGTTATCCAGACCACAGGCATTGTGAATTCTCGAAGCTGCTGGAGAACAATAACCAGAAAGGCATAAAGTCTGAGGGTTATCTTGAGAGGGTGGAAATCAGTAAAATAACAATGTAAGTGTGTCTCTTTCACCTTGGGGCTGTCTGCAGGATTCAATGAGCAGAGAATCTGAGACTGGGGTGTTCTCCGGGTTTCTTGAGGCAACATAATGCTTTGTCTTTGCGGAGCTGAAGAAGAAAAATCTTCTACAGGAGACTTGGAATATGCTGTGATGCCTCATGAATTTTTATAGTAATTGAATGGGCTTCAGGGAAGGAGATTTTAAATCCAGCAAGGAAGATCAAATAAGGCAAGAAGTTCAGAGGAGGAAGAAGTAAGACGGAGACTTACCCAAGGGGTAATTTGGAGAGGCGGGCTACATACCACTGTGATGGTGTTGGCTGAATAAGTATGGAAAGAAAGCTGGGGAGAGTCTTTAAACAAGGAGGAAGACGTACAACCTTATAATGTTCATTAGCATTCTTCAAGATTATTAGCCCTGTTTTTATTGTATCCTTCTTTTGGTTTCTATTTGTAAGGCATTTTATTCTTGCCACACTCTTTTCATAATGTAGTAATATATTTATAACAAAAATATCTCCCAAACAAAGATTCCCACTAGTGTCGTGAGGAAGGACACCCACTGTTCATCTCATCTCTAGCCCTCATGGTTTTATAAAGCTCGATGGGTCGCCTCTCGAACTCCTGTGCTCCATTGGAGAAAATCTCAGCCTATCCTCCTAGATTTGGAGTCATAGAGATGTGCGGCACGGAGGCGGACCCTTCGGTCCAGCTTATCCATGCCGACCAGCCATCCCAACCTACTCTAGATGAGATTGGGTTGGGATGGCTGATCGGCGTGGACAAGTTGGACCAGGGGTCTGTTTCTGTGTTGTACATCTCTGACTCTGACTATAAATGCAAATTCACCCCATAGACCTATGTGTCCGTGTGCATGTGAGTTTGTGTGTGAGAGTGTGCATAAGAGAGTGCATGTTTGCGTGTGTGGATGCTTGGTAAAGTGTGAGTGTGATGGAGTACAAGCCTGTGAGAGGGTGTGTGTGAGTGTGGAAGGTGTCTGAGAGAGCATGTGTCTGAGAGAGGTATGGATAAAAGCTAGGGGTTGCATTTTGCTAAAACAAATAAGGACTTGTACAGTTAATGGTAAGGCCCTGGGTCTTCTTGTAGAACAGAGAGAGCTGGGGAGGGGTGGGGGAAGGTATAGTTGGGGAGTGTTCAGGTACGTAGCTCTTTCAAAGTTACATCACTGGTAGGCAGAGTGGTTAAAAAGACCTTGAGCACACTTGCCTTCATTGCTCATGTTGAGGTTGCCAAGGGTGTTGCTAAAGCCACTTTTAGAGTAAGTATAGTTCTGATCGCCCTGTTATAGGAAGAATACTATTGGAGAGGGTTTGGAAAAGATCTACCAGGATGTTGCCACGTATGGAGAGTTTAAGTTACGGGGAGGAGCTGGGACCTTTTTTGCTGGAACGTGGGAGGTTGAGGGGTGACATTGTGGAGATTTGTAAAACCATGAGGGGTGTAGGTAAGGTGAATAGAAAAGGTCACTTCCTTAGCATGGGATGTTCAAAATTGGGGGGCATTTTTTAGGGTGAGAGGAGGGAGATTCTTTAAGGGGATCTGAGGGGCAACTTTCTTTTACAGAGGGCGGTTTGTGGGTGAATGAGTGGCCAGAGGAGGTGGTGGATGCAGGTGCAATCACAACCTTTGAAGGATGTTTGGATGGGTACATGAATGGAGGGGTTTAGAGGGATATGGGCCAAATACAGGCAAGTTGAGTTTGGGAACCCTGGTCGGCATGGATGAGTTGTACCGAAGGGTCTGTTTTTGTGCTATATGACTCTATGACACTAAGGACCAGAAGTGATTTTATTGAAAATGGTAGAATTCTGAAAGGGGCTTGACAAGGTAAATGCAGATAAAATGCTCCTTTGCTGGGGTGACAGAATCCCCACATTGTGGGGGGAGACCATTTGGCCCATTTCTATGACTCTATGACTCTATAACTATGAAAAGTTACTGGCAATGTTACATGGTATGACTGATTGCATGAGTGTGCCCTATATCTCATGCTATGAGTGTCCCATGAAGCATTGCAGCGTAGGTGGATCGCTACGTCAGGTTTGGCACAATAACATTACCTGGGAACACACTGGGCTTGCAGTCTCAAGGTATGGTGAAGGATTCCCTCCCCAATCCTTCCCAAGCATCAGAACCACGTCTTCAGCAGACCAATAGTCTGCTCCATGATGGCTATGGTGGAAAAATTGGCTGCATTGTCTGTACACTCAGCCTCAAATTGGGGCTTCTGTCACAGAGCTATCAATCATGGCTGCAATTAATATAAGGATGAAAGGCAATGCAGGTTCTGCTTGACAGAATGAATCACAACCCTCCCCCCCTACAAGTCTCCATGTTTCTTTTTACTTTGCACTCCCTGTCAAGTCCACCAATACTGAACTTCTACACTTTCATATCCAATATTTTTGTATTGGTATAACCCCCCCCCCCCCCCCCGATCCATGGCTCTTCAGATCAATTATGTCAACCATCGTGATGTACTGACCCCTATTGAAACCTGGGTGATTGTAACCATTGATGAGCTACTGTCCCACAGTAATCTGTGATGTCCAATGCAATCTTGTCTCCCTCAACGATGTGTTGAGTTTCTCCCATCACACTAACTGTCCCAAATGTATGCTGTCTCCAAACCCAGAACTGATTCCACACAGTTCCCTACCACAACAATGGTCTCTTAAAACCTCCTTTGACTTTCATTGAACTGATCCCCAGGACTGACCATGGCCCATCCCCTGCCCCCACTACCCCCCCCCCCCCCCCCACCCATATCAGATCGATTTGGTTGTTGATTTCCAGGTCCCAGAACAATTTCTGTGCAGCCCTGACTGACTTACTATGATTCCATGGACTGGTTGCACTGCAAGACTGACAATGACTCACTCCCCGTACTGTAGTGACACAGATGCTTGGATCCTGACTGCACCAAACATGTTTAAGACCTTGGGTTGATATTGGATGATGCCTTTGACAGACTATGCTGAGACCTCCAGACTGATGTTGTCTCTCTTTGCCTGGTTGAGGACTAGAACTTTCGAAAGCTGATTGGGGGCAGATGTTCGCAGGTAAAGGAGGGCTGGAAAATGAGATAAAGAGAGCCCAGAGACAGTATATTTCTCTTAGAGTGAAAGGAAAATCTGGTATGTGGAGGCAAAGCTGGATAACTAGAGAAATTGAGGGTTTGGTTAAGAAAAAGAAGGTAGCATATGTCAGGTATAGACAGGAGAGATCGAATGAATATAAAGGCAGTAGGAGTAAACTTAAGAGGGAAATTAAGAGGGCAAAAAGGGGACATGGCATAGCTTTGGCAAATAGGCATAAGGAGAATCCAAAGAGATTTGATAAATATATTAAGGACAAATGGGTAACTAGGGAGAAAATAGGGCCCCTCAAAGATCAGAAGGCAGCCTACGTGTGGAGCCGCAGGTGATGAGAGTGATACTAAAGGAGAATTTTGCATCAATATTTACAGTGAAGAAGGACATGGAAGATATAGAATGTGGGAAAATAGGTGGTGACATCTTGAAAAATGTCCATATTATAGAGGAGGTGGTGTTGGATATCTTGAAATGCCTAAGAATGGATAAATCCCCAGGAAATGATCAGGTATACCCTAGAACTCTGTGGGACGCTGGGCAAGTGATTGCTGGACCCCATGCTGAGATATTTGCATCATTGATAGTCACAGGTGAAGTGCCGAAAGACTGGACATTGGTTAACGTGGTGCCACTATTTAAGAAAGGTGGTAAGGAAAAGCCAGGGAATTATAGACCTGTGAGCCTGACATCGATGATGGGCAAGTTGTTGGAGGGAATCCTGAGGGGCAGGATTTACATGTATTTGGAAAGGCAAGGACTGATTAGGGATAATCAGCATGGGTTTGTGTGTGGAAAATCATGTCTCATAAACTTGATTGAGTTTTTTGAAGAAGTAACAAAGAGATTGATGAGGGCAGAGCAGTAGATGTGATCTATATGGACTTCAGTAGGTGTTCAACAAGGTTCCTCATGGGAGACTGGTTTAAGGTTAGATTGCTTGGAATACAGGGAGAACTAGCCATCTAGGTACAGAACTGGCTCAAAGGTAAAAGACAGAGGGCTGTTGTGGAGGATTGCTTTTCAGACTGAGGCTTGTGGCCAGTGGTGTGCCACAAGGATCAGTGCTGGGTCCACTGCTTTCTTCATTTATATAAATGATTTAGATGTGGACATAGGAGATACAGTTAGTAAGTTTGCAAATGACACCAAGATTGGAGGTGTAGTTAGACAGCGAAGAAGGTTACCTCAGATTACAACAGGATCTTGATCAGATGGGCCACTGGGCTGAGGAATGGCAGATGGAGTTTAATTTAGATAAATGCGAAGTGCTGCATTTTGGAAAAGCAAATCAGAGCAGCACTTATACACTTAATGATAAGGTCTTGGGGAGTGTTGCTGAACAAAGAGACCTTGGAGTGCAGTTTCATAGTTCCTTGAAAGTGAAGTTGCAGGTGGGTAGGATAGTGAAGAAGGCATTTGGTATGCTTTCCTTTATTGGTCAGAGTACTGAGTACAGGAGTTGGGAGGTCATGTTGCAGCTGTACAAGGCATTGGTTCAGCCATTTTTGGAATATTGTGTGCAATTCTGGTCTCCTTCCTATTGGAAGGATGTTGTGAAACTTGAAAAGGTTCAGAAAAGATTTACGAGGATGTTGCCTGAGTTGGAGGATTTGAGCTATAGGGAGAAGCTGAATAGGCTGGGGCTGCTTTCCCTGGAGCATTGGAGGCTGAAGGGTGACCTTATAGAGGTTTATAAAATCATGAGGGGCATGGATAGGGTAAATAGACAGGTCTTTTCTATGGGGTCAGAGAGTCCAGAACTAGAGGGCATAGGTTTGGAGTGAGAGGGGAAAGATATAAGAGGGGCAACTTTTTCACGCAGACAGAACTGCCAGAGGAAGTGATGGAGGCTGGTATAATTACAGCATTTGAAAGGCATCTAGATGCATAGATGAATAGAAAGGGTTTAGAGGGATATGAGCCAAGTGCTGGCAAATGTGACTAGATTAATTTAGGATATCTGGTTGGCATGGGCGAGTTGGACCAAAGGGTCTGTCATGCTGTACATTTCTATGACTCTATGACTCTACTCCCTTTAGACTGAGAGTCTTGGCCATTTGGTTGAAGCATATATAGTGTGTTTGATGTATACATGACTGGCATGTGGTGCATGTCTGATATTGACGTAGCAATATGTCCACACTTTTGACTGATGATAAGCTGCCCAGCTTTGTGTGTGCACAAACTTCATGTTCATTTCTTCCTTACAGTCCCTGTCAATCCCATCAGCATTGCACTTGCACACATTCCCACACAACACTTTGACTTAAGATTTCATCTCCCAACATTCTGCCTGAGCCCCAGCCCTACAGCTTAGTCATGCTAAACATTGTGCTGCAATGATCTTGTATGAAATATTTGTAAAGTATTGATGAATGATAATGATGACGTGTCTGTGTAATTTTTACACATTATCATTGAGCAATAATTTCACACACAAATATATAAAGGAAATCTAATCTTGCCCTTGTAAAAGTTCATAAAGAGACAGTTACTGTTTGTAAGATAATGAACAGGTTACATCATGATTTTCCTGGAATTGCACACATATGCTATTTTGGATTTTTAAACTAAATACAATTTCAGAAAAATTAAAACAAAATTGCAAGTAACACAGATGGATAACTGCCTTTTACATTTCATTGAGCATTGAATTTACTACACAGTATATGTATCCAATGCTTTTGATTGTATGTTTCATGTTTCAGTCTGTTTTTCTGTAATTACACAAAAACAGTTGGTTTGCACAAAGCAACATGCGTGTCTCTTTAATCTAGTTAGCAAATTGACCCACTTCTTTTCCAGCGTTACAAAGCTGTCACACTGTTCAAAAATGAGCAAACAGTATAAAACAAAAGCATTCCCAGTATATTGCAGAACTGAACATACAATGCCATTCAGTGTTATAAATATGGGTCCTCTTTCACTGAGTATGTATATTTTATATGTATTCTAATACGTCACATTTAAAATATCCTCCATTTCATCTCTTATGTCTTTCTATGAGAGAAAATAAATGCAATAATAAACTCATCAAAATATTTACACATCCATTTGCTCTCTTTACTGGTTTACTGATTCTGATTATACTGTAGAAAACAAACGTATATGTATTCCAAATGTTTGTTTTCATATTTTGAAACAAATCCCTTGATCTCAGAAGCGAAGCAGCAGGAGCCGTGGTTTTGAATAGCACTGAGACGCTGACCATCTGGACACGGTGGGTCAGGAGAAAGTTGTCATGCAGCCAAGATTCAGAGGCTTCAGGATGATAATTCAACACAAATGATTAAAAATATTTAGAGACTGCCGAGAGAGTAATTCATGAACAGAATTTGTAACAGATGAATGGGAAACAGCAGAAAGATGCAAACAAAAATATTTTCACTTGTGGAATTGTTTCAGGCTATATGTGAAAAGAAAAGCAATTTAAAGCATTATGGCCCATATAGTTGAAAGTTATAAATAGAACAAATCTCTTAGAACTAGGATTTTTGGGAAACCACAAAAACTGCTATCAGCAGAAATTAACTCAAGGATTCTCAGAAAGTATACGATGATCTCAGTGAATATGCTGAAGAAATCGCACTGTGCTTTAAGAGAGAGTACAAAGTAGAAGCAATAGGAAATAAGGAAATACAATATAAAACATTGAAATCAACTTGATATTTTCCTTTTATGAATACTGATTATATGGCAAAATGTTTAATACTGTACTATGAAAATTTGGGAGATGGTAGATTGAAGCAGACAGTTTCTAGTGCTTAGGGATTATGTCTAAATCTGAGAGCCAAGAACTTCTTTACACGAGGATTTGGAATTAATTGTCAGTGTTAGTGATTGAAATCAATCAAATTAAATTGAACACATGGATGAAGTGTTGAAGGAAAAGAACTGAAAGGATATGGAATTAAATTGGTCATATATGGAGTGCAAATGCTAGCAAATTTGTTGAGCCAAATCACTTCTTCCATGCTAAAACCTTTGCAAATGGAGAACGGAGATGAGGGTGGCAAACAAGATGATGTATTCAAGGAAGGAATAAGTACCCACGAAGCAAGAAAAGAAGGTGCAACTTGGTTTAAGGACCATGCAAATACCACAGTGCTAAGGGAGTACGGATGGTGGAAAGTAAATACAAGTACTGAGTTTCAGAACTGGCCTCCAGTCATGAATCATGTTTCAATCAAAGGCAGAATGTCAATCCCTAAAAATGTTGTTAATGGCAATGATGTGTTCACTAATGAACATTCAGGGGTGGGAGAATAGAAACTCAAATGGAACAGTAACTAGTTAATCAGCTTGCAGTCAGAAGAGGTAATGGGGCTTAAAGGCTTCTCTGAGGTTGGTATGCCATTCTCTTTACACATAACATATTAAGCATTTGCAGTGGATGAATAACATGAGGATCAGTTGATGAGGGACTGAAGCAGTTTTGAGGATATTTACCAGATATTTTATCAGATATTCCTCCCTTATCACCTCAAAATTATAAACTGTAGGAAATATATTGAGCAGACCACAATTACATGTCGGACTTTTCTTGAGAACTTTTTGAGGACGTTTTTTATGGATTCCAGAGGCTTCCTTTTTATTCTCACTAACACACATTAGCTGCACAGTCAGGCAGTAACAATATGTTCTTTTGTGTTGGCATGTAGGCTATTTGGACTCACACAGGAACAGAAATAAAAGAATTCATCAATATCCTCAATGATCCTCAACTGTCTGTTAAACTTATAGTTGCAACATGCAAAAAAACATTAATTTCTTTGACACCACAATATTTAAATTGAGGCAACAGTTAAAAGTTTTGTTGATAAGCTTGAAAGGGTTCAGAAAAGATTGACAAGAATGTTGTCAGATTAGAGGGTTTGAGCTATAGGGAGAGGCTGAATAAGTTAGGGCTATTTTCCCTGGAGCTTCAGAGGCTGAGAGGTGATCTTATAGAGGTTTATAAAATCATATGAGGCATGGATAAGGTGAATAGACAAAGTCTTTTCCCTGGGGTGGGGGAGTCCAAAACTAAACAGCATAAGTTTAAAGTGAGAGGGGAAAGATTTAAAAGTGAGCTAAGGGGCAACTTTTTCATGCAGAGGGTGGTGCGTGTATGGAATGAGGAGGTAGTGGAGGCTGATACAATTACAACATTTAAAAGGCATCTGGATGGGTATATGAATAGGAAGGGTTTAGAGGGATGTGGGCCAAGTGCTAGCAAATGAAACTAGTTTAATTTAGAATATCTTGTCAACACAGACATGTTGGAGCAAAGGGTTGTACATCTCCATGACTCTAGGACTGAAACTGTTTTCTTAACATATAAAAAGTCAGTTACCCCAACCACACCTTGGTGGGTTCACAGCTAAAACATTTCCATCATATATGCATAAAGCTGGGAAAATTGTCTTATGAAGAGAATTAGAGAAATTTAGGTTTATGCTCTATAATAAAGTTTAGAAGGATGAGAGGAGGTCTAATTGAGGTACATGAAATGCTAAAGAGGATTGATAAAGTAAACATAGAGGGATTTCCCCTTGTGTGGCAATCTAGAATGGCGGGTCATAGGGGCAGGTTAAGAGGTAGCAGGCTAAAAGAGCGATAATGAGGATTTACTGCTCTCAAAGGGTGAATCTTTGAAATTCAATTCACCATAGTGCAGCGGATTCCAGGACATTGAGTAAATTCAAGGAAGAGTTAGACTTTTAATTAGTAACAGGTTAAAGCATTATGGGGAATGGGCAGAAAAGTGGAGTTGAGGTTGAGATGAGATCAGTCATAAAATGTCAGAGCATGTTTGAGTTGACTTGCCTGCTTCTGTTCCTAGTTCTTATGTTTTTAAATTTAACCAGGTAGTTTTCACCCTTTTTACTGCAATCTGAGATTTAAATTTAACAATTGTCATAATATTCATTGCTATATCGTTCAATAGGTTTTCTCTGAAATAATAGCTCCTGAATATTTGTAGCCTTAAACTAGAGATTCCATATTCACTAGCAAGGAATTAACTACCTTAGTGATTTAATCTGTTTTCTGATTTTTAGAAGAGTATTCCTTTGTTGACAAGTTTAAAACTGTTCTGTTCACTTTTAAAGACTTTGAATGAGCTATATATTAGTAGTGTCCTTCAACAAATAGAGGTTGTTCTGTTATAACACTATTACAGCGAATTCGCTGTAATATAATTGATGAATTGGGGGTGCTGTTTCTACAGCACAAGCTTTTAAAACATGTCTTGGCTTAATGCGATTACAGAACAAACACTTTAAGTGCTGTTTCTAAAGCGTGATTTTTCTATAATGCAGGGTTGCACAAGAATGCAACCATTGCGTTATAGAAGAACAGTGAAGAAGCAATATTGCTGCTATGCTATCTTTTGCGTGGGGATCCATAACCAGTCATCTGTAGCAGATGTGCACATTGTTAACCTTTAGTCACAGGCACATTTCCTGCAGCCATGAGTGATGTCAGTAATATTAGTTGTAGTACAGACACATATTAATTAGCTGGCTTGAAAACTTTACAGGAAATTTGGAGAATCCATCTAGCTTTTAATGCATTTTAAAAAGTATCTTGGAATTTTAAAGTCCAAGGTGAGGGGACACTTAAGAGACAATCCACATTGCTCCATATAGGCCAGACCAGGTAAGGTGGCAAGTTTACTCCTATGAAGAACATAAGTGACTAGATCAGCATTTATCCAGTAGTGGCATAATCATTATTTATGAGTCTAGCATCTTATTCCAGCTTTATTAATTATTTAAGTTTAAATTTCTCCAGTTTTTATGGTGATTTGAACCTATATCTTTGAAGTATTAGTTCAGGCCTGTGAATTGCTCATCTAATAACAGTAAAACGACAACATATTTTTATCATAGCACTTAACACAATTAAAAATCCAAACGTCCTTCACAGATTCTTTGAAAAATGAGGTATGGCACCAAGCTTCCCGAGAAGATAGTTTGTAAGATGGCCAAAAGCTGGGAAAAGAGATAAGTTTTAATAAGTGGGTTAAAAGAGGAAAGTGAAGTATAGTGAGCTGAAATGTGTGGAGAGCATTTTTCAGAGTCTGGGAACACGTGTATGTTCACAGAGCCAACTGAAGGCGTGACCATCAATGGTTGAGTAATAAAAATTTGAGATGCACAAGAGGCTAGAATTAATGAACTATATATATCTCAGAGGGCTGTAGGCCTGCAGGAGATTACACAGGTAGGAAGGAGAAAAGCCAAGGAGAAGTTTGGAAATGAGAATAAGAATTTTAAATGAAGATGCTGCCTGTTCTGGAGCCAATGTAGATCAGTCAACACAAGGTTTAAGATATAGGCAATAGAGCTTTGAATGACACCTAAGTTTTTGGAGGATAGAAAGTACAAGATGACCCATGGTGTATTAAGCTGAGTCTCAAGGTAATGAAGGCTTAGATTAAGGTTTCTGTTGCAAATAGTCCATACAGGGAAAAATGGGTAAGGTTATAGAAGTGAAAATATGTTTATGTTAGTGTCCCTGTTATGCTTTCATGTTACATAATACTGCACTCGCCCCTTAGCCCTGTTAATTTGCTATCTAATTTAGACTGGAGGCAATAACTCGTTCTAACTGCATATACTAAGTCCTTTGAACACTGATGAAACTGACCTATAGATTAAAATGTACAGCTGGCTGCCCTAATTTAGGATTTCAATTCTTCCTTAACACCTTCCAAATCCACAACCACTACCATCTAAAAGATCACAGGCAGCAGATAGATAAGAACACCACCACCTACAAGCTCAGGCCAAATCACTCACCATCCTCACCTAGAAATATGTTATCGTTCCTTCGGCATCCTTGACTAAAATCAGAAACATCCTCAAAATAACATTGTTGGTCTACTTAAATCAAATGGACTGCAGCAGTTCTCAAAGACAGCTCGCAACCATCTTCTCAAGAGCAACTAAGGATTGAAATTAAATGCCGGTCAAACCAGTCACACCCATATCCTATGAATGAATTTAAAAAAAACGATTGGAAAGTTGTATCTATGTTATTATGCATAGAAAAATTATTAAATCAACAATTTAGATTTGAATTGACCTATCACAAAACCATTGCTTTGCTTTGCATCTGTGAAGATTTACTCAAAGATATTGACGTTAAATTGCATTCATTGTCGTTTATTTCAAAAGGCCTATGACTGCAATGTTTTCTCAATGGGAATTTCTTTTTATCTTCTGATTCCTTGGAAAATAAGAGCATTGACTTTTTCATTAAAATTCAATTCCAAATATATTACACTACCTAAAGTGAAAATAATTGGTTACAGTGTTGATGTCACAGAGCAGTTGTAATCAATCCCCCCCCCAAGCATTCCCCGTCCCATGTTCTGATACATTTTAATTTTGTCGACACTGCATTAAAGTGCAACATGTTTGCCATCTACATTTTGATTGGCTGACTGCCGTACATGATTACATAATTCGAATGGCCCACCTCCCACTGCTTAGGCAAATGCTCATATCTGGCAGCAGTTTGAGTGTTTGTATTTGAAATTCTTGAGCATCACACAATAAATGTGGATGTTTGCAGGCAATCAATATTGTGCCATTTTTTGCACAGTTGTCTTTACAGATAGCTCTGTCTCATCTGTTTTAATGCTAACCCACATGAATGAAACTTCTTTCAGCAAAGCAGCATTTATTTGAGAGAGGAATGGTATATGGCTGGGATCTTTAAGAATATTTTCTTTATAGTGATGACTGCCTAAATTTTTATGATCTTGGTTTCACTGGTATAAAATTAAACAAGCACTATTAGAAGCTGCAATAACAACCTCTTAAAGATCTTGTGTACATATGTATGCATATCAAAACAAGTTCCAGTGCTCCATGTTCAAGCACTAGATTCTTTTGTTCATCAAGGATATCACAGCAGTTAGCAGTGGGGTTGTTACTTTAATTTTTGTTTATTATTTGTTAAACATCAAAAGCATGTACATATCGCATTTTGTGAATTAACTGATGGTTACTAAAGATTGGTACAATTACAGCATTTAAAAGGCATCTGGATGGGTATATGAATAGGAAGGGTTTAGAGGGATATGTGTCAAGTGCTGGCTAATGGGACTAGGTTAGGTTAGGATATCTGGTCAACATGGACAAGTTGAATGGAAAGCTCGGTTTATATGTGGTACATCTCTATGACTCGAAGAGGAGTTGGTGCAGGGGAGAAAAGTAAACATTTTTTGGATTTTGGAATCCCTTTTGTGGTAGAAGTGGCCTGTATAAGAAGGATGGATTACACCTCAATTGGAAGGGGACTAATATAATGGCTGGGAGATTTGCTAGATTTGCTTGGGAGGATTTAAACTAGTAAGGTGGGGAAGAGAGGCATCCAGGGAGACAGTGAGGAAAGAGATCAGTCTGAGACTGGTACAGTTGGGACAAAGAAAAGTCAGGGCAGGCAGGAACAAAGCAGAGAACAATGGTAGGACTGAAAAATTAAACTGCATTTATTTCAATGCAAGAGGCCTAACAGGGAAGGTCGATGAACTCAGGGCATGGTTAGGAACATGGGACTGGGACATCATAGGAATTACAGAGACATGGCTCAGGTATGGACAGGACTGGCAGATAAATGTTCCAGGATACAAATGCTATAGGAGGGATAGAAAGGGGGGCAAAAGAGGAGGGGGGAGTGGCATTTTGGATAATGGATAACATTACAGCTATACGTAAGGGGGATATTCCTGGGAAAATGTCCAGGGAGGTTTTTTGAATGGAAGTGGGAAATAAAAAAGAGATGATCACCTTATTGGGATCATAACGTAGGCTCCCCAATAGTCAGTGGGTAATTGGGAAACAAATTTGTAAGGACATCTCAGTTATCTGTAAAAATAAAAGAGTGGTTATGGTAGGGGATTTTAACTTTTCAAACATAGACTGGGACTGCCATAGTGTTAAGTGTTTAGATGGAGAAGAATTTGTAAAGTGCGTACAAGAAAATTTTCTGATTCAGTGTGTGGATGTACCTACTAGAGAAAGTGCAAAACATGACCTACTCTTGGGAAATAAGGCAGTGCAGGTGACTGAGATGTCAGTTTGGGACCAGTGACCATAATTCTATTAGTTTTATAATAGTGATGGAAAAGGACAGACCAGATCTAAAAGGTAAAGTTCTAAATTGGAGGAAAGCCAATTTTGATGGTATTAGGCACATTCAAAAGTTGTTTTGGGGCAGATGTTTACAGGTAAAGATACGGCTTGAAAATGGGAAGCCTTCAAAAATGAGATAACAGGAGTCCAGAGACATTATATTCCTGTCAGGGTGAAAGGAAAAGCTGGTAGGTGTAGGGAATGCTGGATGACTAGAGAAATTGGGGTTTTGGTCAAGGAAAAGAAGGAAGTGTATGCCAGGCTTAGACAGGAGAGATTGAGTGAATCCTTATAAGAGTATAAAGGCAATAGGAGAATACTTAAGAGGAAAATCAGGAGGGCAAAAAGGCGACATGAGATAGCCGTGGCAAATAGGGTTAGGCAGAATCCAAAGGAAACTTATTAAGGTCAAAAGGGTAACTAGGGAGCGAATAGAGCCCTTCAAAAATCAGCACAGCAGCCCATCTGTGGAGCCACAGGAGATGGGGGAGATACTAAATGAGTATCTTGCATCAGTGTTTATTGTGGAGAAGGACATGGAAGATATAGAATGTGGGGAAATAGATGGTGAAATCTTGAAAAATGTCCATATTACAGTGGAGGAGGTGCTGGATGTCTTAAAACACATAAAGGTGGATAAATACCCAGGACCTGTTCAGGTGAACCTGTGAATTCTGCGGAAGCTAGGGAAGTGATTGCTGGGCCCCTCACTGAGATATTTGTATCATTGATAATCACAGGTGAGGTGCTGGAAATCTGAGGTTGGCTAACATGGTGCCACTGTTTAAGAAATGTGGTAAGGAAAAACCAGGAAACTGTAGACTGGTAAGCCTGACATCAGTGGTGGCCATGTTGTTGGAGGGAATCCTGAAGGACATGATTTAGATGTATTTGGAAAGGCAAGGACTGATTAGGGATAGTTAACATGGCTTTGTGTGTGGGAAATCATGTCTCATGAACTTGACTAAGTTTCCTTGAAGAAGTAATGAAGAGGACTGATGAGGGCAGAGTAGTGGACATAACCTAAATGGATTTTAGTAAATCATTCGGCAAGGTTCCTCATGGGACACTTGATAGCAAGGTGAGATCACATGGAATACAGAGAGAACTAGTCATTTGGACACAGATCTTGCTCGAAGGCAGAAGACAGAGGGTGGTGCTGGAGGGTTGCTTTTCAGGCTGGAGGCCTGTGACCAGTGGAGTGCCACAAGGATCAGTGTGGGTCCACTGCTTTTCTTCATTTATATAAATGATTTAGATGAGAACATTGGAGGCTTAGAAGTTAGAATCCCTACAGTGTGGAAACAGGCCTATTGGCCAATAAAGTCCACACCAATCCTACAAAGAATATCACACCCATTACCCAAGCTGTAGGTTCTTGTCTTTGGAACTTACTGTGTCTTCTTTTCTCCTTATTAGGAATTTCTGCGTCACAGGTTACTGATCGAAAAGGTACTTTTAAGAGAAAGCTATTTTCAAGCAGTCTGTTTACATGTTTGGCCATGGTAGTTCTCCCCCGAGCTGTTCAATTTTCCCCAGTCTTAAACTCCAGAGCATCTGATTGTGTCATTGGCTTTTAAGCTTGTCAGTATACTCAATTCAATCTTGATTGGAGTTTGATATGTTTCGGGTATAATTTAAATTGAGTGGCCAAATTCAAATTTGTTTTTGTCTCCAAGCAACGAACTAATCGAGTGTATCGGCCCAGTGTTACTTTGTTACCATTCTGGAGTACACTTTGGTGATGGGTCTGGTAGTTCTGCTGCTTTTAGCTCTCCTAAAGCTATACCCACATTTTCATAACACTGGAAATAAATAAACCATTTTTAAGAGTCTTTTATAAAGCATACTCTTCTCTAAAATTACGATTGAAATTAATTGTTCTCAGTGGTAAGTTGGCATCTAAATGAGTAATAATGTGAATGCTGTTTTTAATGCTATAGGAGTCATGCCTTCTGTTACTAATGTGGCCTCACTGGATAGTGATATATCTGATATTGTTGTTGATTATGTTTTCTGGTTTTCCAGCTAAGGTGTAGGTTAAATATGGACTCTGTTCTTTCTCATTTGCTTATCAGCTTTGGTCTCAAATATAACTTGGGGTCTCAGCTTCAACAACATCGTTTGATGGGGCTCTAGGTTTTCATGATTAGATCTTGTATATGTACAATTTATCCTTTCAACAGTTCAGGAAAGGATTTGACACATTCATTGAGGTGCTGATCTCCTTTACCCTGTGCTTATATTTTAGTAAACTATAAGATAGCTGTTCAGTCAGTTGAAGGGTACCAGAGATCAAATATTTATGAATAATTCGAATACAAAATCATTGTGTCAACTGATTTTTCTCCATGTCTTGACTTGAACGATAAAATAATAAATAATGGATTTACTATTCACAGAATCCCTACTGTGTGGAAACAGACCCTTAGGCCCAACAAGCCCACAGCAACCCTCCAAAGAGTAATCCACCCAGACCCATTCCCCTACTACTCTATGTTTACCCCAGACTAATACACCTAATGTACACACCCCTGAACACTTTGGGCAATTTAGCATGGCCAATTCACCTAACCTAGGTAAAAGTGAGGACTGCAAATGCTGGAAACCAGAGTCTAGATTAGAGTGGTGCTGGAAAAGCACAGCAGGTCAGGCAGCATCCGAGGAGCAGGAAAATCGATGTTTCGGACAAAAGCCCTTCATCAGGAATTCCCTTCCTGATTCACCTAACCTGTACGTCTTTGGACTGTGGGAGGAAATCCACTCAGACACGGGGAGAATGTGTAAAATCCGCACAGACAGTCACCCGAGGCAGGAATCAAACACAGGTATCTGGCACTGTGAGGCAACAGTGTTAATCACTCAGCCACTGTTAAGGGTTATTTGGAAATAGGATAACTATTCAGAATTTAGAATCATATAGATGAGTCCTAAGTTTGTGCTTTATTGCATATAATCAGCTGAGCAAGAGATTAATTATATCCAAACTTATGACTCATTCACAATGACCAGATAATCAGATAATGGTAAAACAACTTAGCATATATAATCATTGAATGTTGCAGCACAGAAAGAGGCTATTCATTCCATTAGGCATTGCTGGCTCTTTGGTAGAGCAATCCAATTAATCCAACCTCTTTCATTTTCCCTATAGCTCTTAAATATATTTCCTTCAAGCATTTCTCTAATTCTCTTCTGAATGTGACAACTGTGTCCATTTCCATTGACTTTCAACTATTGCAATCTAGATTGCAACAATTTGCTAAATTATATATATTATTTTTACATGTGCACGCACATACATACACATTTCCTTATGCCTATTTTCTATTAACAAAACAAACATTCCATTTGTGGATTTGCAATTCCTTTAAAATTGTACCGTTTAGTGTAATTTGCCTGTCATCCCGTCTCACTGATGTATCACTTCACACCTCTGCACTAAATTTAATCTGGCTATTCTAATGATCTGTTGGTATCCTCTGAATGTTTATTATGATCCTTCATATTGTTTAATACGCTTTCAGGTTTGGTATTGTCAGCTAATTTTAACACAAAGCCTTGTAAATCCAAGTCCAGGTCATTAAAATATATCAAAAAGAGCTCTGCTCCTAATATTGGTCATAGATTCACAGAAGTCCACAGTACGGAAAATGACCTTTGGCCCATTGAGTCAGTATCATTAGAAAAACCTACCTAACTATTTTAATCCCAACACATCCATGCTTACCAGATATCCTAAGCGCCTAACTATCCTAAGTCGCATTTGCCAGCATTTGACCCATATACTTGGCTCATAACTTTCTATGCCTTGGCAATGCAAGTGTATATCTGAATACTTCTTAGATACTATGAAGGTTTCTGCCTTTACCACCCTTACAGGCAGTGAGTTCCAGTTTCCCACAACTCACTGGGTGAAAAAAACTTTTCTTCATATCCCATCTAAATTTCTGTCCCTTACCATAAATCTATGGCCCCCGGACATTGATCCCTCAACCAAAGGGAAACGTTTCCATCTATGCTGTTTATGTCCCTTATTATTTCAAACATCTCAATTTTATCCTCCCTCTGCTCAAAGGTAAACAACCCCAGTCTATCCATTATCTCTTCATAATTAAAAATCTCCGGCCAATGCAACATCCTGGTAAATGGGCATACTGAGGTATAGTCATTTTCACTGTAGCATTAATCTTATTCTTTGTCATCAGAGCTACCCCATAGCATTTTTTTTTCTTTCTTCCTAAAGTATTTTAAAGTATCAGGTCTTCTAATATTCTGTTTCTAGGCTTGATCAACTTGTATACATGCCAGCATAGTGGTTATTAAATTAAACTAATTTATTTTTATTTGTGCCTTTAATTCATGTATCGTGTTACAAATGATGCGTGCATAAAAAAACTTGCACAATTGTTCCCTATTCTTACCTCATTTCCTGATATACTGTTCCACGTGCTCTGTCCTTTCCTATTATTGAATATAGGAGTTGGGAGGTCATGTTACAGCTGTACAGTACTTTGGATGGGCCACTTTTGGAATACTATGTGCAGATCTGGTCTCCCTGCTGTAGGAAGGATATTGTGAAAGTTGAAAGCGTTCAGAAAAGATTGCCAAGGATGTTACCAGGGTTGGAGCATTAAAGCAATAGGCAGACGCTAAATAAGCTAGGGCTATTTTCCCTAGAGCTTCAGAGACTGAGGGATGATAGAGGTTTATAAATCAAAAGGAGCATGGATAAGGTGAATAGCCAAAGTATCTTCAAAGTAGGGTAGTCCAAAACTAGACAGCATAGGTTTAAGGTGAGTGGGTAAAGACATGAAAGGAACTTAAGGGGCAATGTTTTCCCACAGAGATTGGAGCATATATGAAATGAGCTGCCAGAGGAAGGCTGCTACAATTACAGTTTTTAAAAGGCATCTGGATGGGTGTATGAATAGGAAGGGTTTAGAAGAATAAGGGTCAAATGTTGGCAAGTGGGATTAGATTTATTTAAGATATCTGGTCAGCGTGAATGATTTGGACTAAAGGGTGTGTTTCCATGCTATAAGGCTCTATGACTTGATGACTCATGATGGCATTGTTATCATTGCCCATCTCACTACTCTGTACTATCGCCCTGTAATTTCTCTTTAACATATTCAATGCCTTCTTATCTGAACACTTGCTCCTTGAACATTTAATGTAAAGTCTTCACTACAGCCCTAGTTATTCAATTTGACCAGACCCTGGTACCATCGGCATTCAAGTTAAGTTGATTCTAAATGAAATCTCCTTCTTTCCCTGGTAATATTATTTGTGTCCCATAAACAAAATCCATTTTCTTTGCCCCAGTTAGTGAGCTGTGTCATATCTTAATAATCTTATGCCCATTTTTTATGACTCAGGTAGTAATTCAGAGATTATGACTTTGTGTATCTGTAATATTATCTAACCCTTTCTCAACAGAACATTTTTCTGAGACATACGCTTTGACATAAGTACTTAATGGATCATGTAGGCTGGATACTTCTCCTCCCACTGAATGTTCATTTGTGGCCCTGAGACAAAACACCAGTCTTTGGCGCCGACACTCCCAGCTACAGAGAACCTTATCTATGCCTCTAACTGTATTTTCTTCTACAGCAATGGCAATGTATGCCCATTGACTTAGGTAATATCTTTAATCACACTGAGTTAATGAGAGGAAAAGTAAAGGAAGAAAACTATGCACTCCATCTTGGGCAATGTTCCCTCTAAGCTGCACATGTGCAACTGCTCCAATATTGCATGCCCTGCGATTGGTGTTGGCCTGCTGATCACAGTATTGTCTTCCAGTTTCACAAGTGCATGGAGGCCCACACATCTGGTAAAAAAAAAGAGAAAATGCTGAACCTGGGACAAATTTCCCATGTCAAAGATCTTTTGGTTGAAAATCAGCCTGTTCAGTCACATGAGGACTCATGACAAAAAGTCATAACCCTACTGGATGTCATCCTCAACATGAGGAACATCTGATAGCATTTACTGCATTCCCTTCTTCTCTCTCCAACTTGAATGGTACACAATGCTGTGGTCACTTTGCTCACCCTCCCTACAGACTCTGCCGACATCCACGCAAGCTGCAGGAACATTTAGGACTTGAAGTGGTGCAAGGGCTGGGTCCCTCAACGTCTTCATTTCATATCCTCATATTTGTCTGATCCATAGTCACACCCAATTGTCCCTGTTCATGGACAAAATCTACATATATTCATATACAAATCCCTATCCTTTGTAAAAAGGAAGAAAATATCCAGGCAATGTTTATCTTGTGAATTAAACAAAAGCATGTGAGATAATAGTTAACTGGTGCACATTCCACAGCAATACCCTGATCAATCAGTTTCCAGTTGCTCTTGGGATGCTCTCCTTAAAAAGGGTGATGAACCAAATGTTGGGCCAACTTGCTGCTTCCTAGAATGACAGCAAGGCAGGTATTACAGGAGATGAAAATGGGTGGCACAGCCATCAATTTCTATCCAGGTGGAGAGTTGTCCTGAATGAGTGAGCAGGCAGATCAGAAGGCATGCAGGGCCAATAGATTTTGGGTGTTAGGGAGGTGGCAGTGAGTGAGGGAAGTTGTCGTGAGCAACAGCAAGTGTGGCAGAACATGAGGCATGATTGGATGTGGTACAGTAGCAGAGATAGAATGAGTGCAAGGCACTGGAGAGAAGATGGCAGCACCCACATGAAGGAGTGGAGAAGCACACATACTCTCTTCCTATATTTTTCCAAACAGGCAAGACGGCATCAACCTGGGCAGCAGCCTTGGATTAGGCTGGCATAGTTCTAGAGCTGCGGCTTTCACGGGTGTTGCTGGAGGAAGAGGGGGTTCTGTCTTTACTTCACCCCCTCTAGTTGGAGTTCTATGTTCCTATCCACAAAGCCGGGTGCCAACCTTCCCCTGTCTGCCATGTCTGAAGCAAATGCCAGCGACCATACAGAGCTGCTCTGAACCAATGGCCCCTGTGTTGGTGCACAACAGGCTTCCAAAGAAGGTATGGGCACCAGGGATGCCAGGATATTCATGGCATGTTGTTTTAGGAACAGCTTATGACAAGATGGGATTAGAATTGCATTAGAGGGACAGCATGAGCTAGTGTAGACAATCAATGAGATGAGTTTGGAAAGACATGGCAAGAAATTCTTCCAAGCCTCTCAGTGAAAGTCCCTTTAAAAAGGGATCCTTACAAAGCACAGTCAACTAAAAAAATTGTAAGATAAGCATTTGACTCAAGTCACTGATCCACCTATGTCACCATGTCCTTGCTCAGCAGGTATTTGGGGTTCAAGAGAGTCTCTGGCTGAATTGTATGTTTTTTTTACTTAACTGCCAAGCATATCACATTCAGTGGAATGATTCTCGTCACAAGGCCGAGTGTTCTCTCTTATCCACATTTTTTGGGTAACAACACTACTATACAGCCCTACAGACTGATGCAGAGCCAACAACCTGTCTCTGAACGTGGACAAAATAAAGGAGATGTTTGTTGACTCCAGAGGGCACGGATTGATCACTCTCTGCTGGACATCCATGACTCCCCCATGGAGATCATGAACAACATGAAATTTCTTGGTGTCCACTTGATGGAGAATCTCACCTTTTCCCTCAACACCAGCTCCATATCCAAGAAAGCCCATCAGCATCTCTATTTTCTGCATAGTTTGAGGAAAGCCCATCTTTCATCCCCCATCCTCACCACATTCTACGGAGGCTTCATTGAGAGTACCCTGAGCTGCTGCGTCACTGCCTGATCCGGGACTTGCACCATCTTGGATCATAAAAACCTACAATGGATAGTGAGGACAGCTGAGAAGATCATCGGGTCTCTCTCCCCTCCATTACAGACATTTACACCACACACTACACCCGCAAGGCTAACAGCATTGTGAATGACCCCACACATCCTCCATTCAAATTCTTCTCCCTCCTGCCACCTGGCAGAAGACACCAGCACATTCAGTCTTTCACGGCCAGGCTGTGCAATAGTTTCTTCCCTCAAGCCATCAGGTTCCTTAACACTATGACCACACTCTATTCCATCTGCAAATTTCGGACAACTTTTTGAATTGCTGCTAAAACAGTATCTTATTAATGATCATTCATTATTATATTGCAATTTGTCCACCACTGTGCCTATTGTCTTGTCTTGTCAGGAATTATAGAGTCATAGAGTCATAGAGATGTACAGCATGGTTTGCATTTTACTATGCACTTAATGCTGCCCTGTGTATGACTGCACTCTCGAATAGTTTGTGTGTTCATATAGCACCTTAGTCCTGGAGGATCGCTGTCTCATTTTTATTGAATCAGCTGTATATGGTAGAAATGACAAAAATGTAACTCCACGGTTGGGAAAGACAACCACGTCACACTGTTCTTAGCTTTCTTATTCCTTCAGCAATTTTGTATTCAGGCTGGCACTGACTTTTTAATCCAATAGGCTGTCATTTTCTTAATTAGTCTATTATGTTATACTTTCTTAAACACCATATAAAAGTCTAGATACACAACTTCATACATTGAAATTCATTAAAGATTTCATTACCAATTTTCAGTAGTTAAAGATTATCATTTGTGATGTTTGGTTTCTATGCTGGACTCTGAGCTTAAATCAATATTGTTGATATCTTTAAGCTATTGTATGACATTCTGCACACACTAATCAATCAATATGACTCAAACAGGACTTATTTCATTGTGCCGTATACTTTAGAAATCTTATTATCGCCCTATACTTAGAAAGGTGACTGTAAAATTAGAGATTCTATAGTGTTTATGCAGTTTTGTTTCTTTTTTTTACATTCTTTCTCCAAATAATTGGATTCTTGGCTAAGTAAGAAGAACATGACATTCATTGATACCTAATTTAAAGACATGGGAGAAGTCATCAAGCTCAGCTGGATTGAAAAATACTGTGTTAAAGAGAAAGAGAAAGAGAAAGGGAAGAGTCCAATGTCCTATATTAAGGGGCAAATGATCAAATCGGGAAAATTTTGATTTTCATTTTGAAAATCTTGACACTACAGAAATAGAGTGCCCAGCCTGCAACCCCTCCTCAAACCACCTTGTGAGGTAAGTTTCTTTCATTTTTACTTTTCAAGAGTGAGAAATATGATGGGCTAGGTGAGTTAATTGCGTAGGTGCTGAAATTTTGGTTTCCGGATGTGTTCATATTTAGAGGTTAACTTGGGCGTGTTCGTGGTGGAGACACTTCTGTCATGTGGTAGAGTCCCATTTGTAATACATTTGTACACCAGGAATACTCATGATACTAGGTCCTTTTGAAATTGAGGACTGCAGATGCTGGAGATCAGAGCTGAAAATGTGTTGCTGGAAAAGCGCAGCAGGTCAGGCAGCATCCAAGGAGCAGGAGAATCGACATTTCGGGCATGAAGGGCTCATGCCCGAAACGCTGATTCTCCTGCTCCTTGAACGCTGCCTGACCTGCTGCGCTTTTCCAGCAACACATTTTCAGCTTTTTTCTGTGCTGTCAATCTCTCTATTTTGATGAGCAGGCACATTGGACCAAGTAACCTCTTCTGCATTGTATGAAGTGAATGGCTGCTTGCATAAAACATTGCAATTGGTATCAGCTAATCAGGGTCGAGTAGGGGTGGTGGGGGGTTGGTGTTGTGAATTAAGGGCATCAAGGAGTAAGTAGGAACGGCCTGGTATCCTGGCTTCATTCTGAATACAGCGCTGAGAGAGAAGCCAGCAAGGTTAAAATTAGCGCAGAGTGTGGGGAGTGACTCCATTCTGCATGCTGTGTCAAGAGAGGTAGCAGCAAGTTTAAAACGAGCGCAGAGTGGAAAATGGCTTCATTCTGACCATAATGTGAGAGAGGAGGCAACAAGTTTAAAAACAACAGTGAGCAGGGAGACTCTCTATTCTGAACACAGTGCTGAAAGAAGATGCAGCAAGTTTTCTGACCAGCCCATTCCCAAATGTACTTCCTTCCATGACCTGTGTGGTTACTTACAACTTCCTACAAAGTATGTTGAAATATTGGTGATACAAAAGGGAATATATACAAGTGTAAGATGTGGTTTTAACAACTTAGAAGTGTTGAGGAATGAGAGGTGCAGGAGATGCTCTGACTAGAAACAGAATGTATGTCAGGGTGGAATCTGGCTAGGGGATGTTTACAAAGGTAGAATTTCTCAGGTGAAACTAGCCATTTGGACACAGAACTGGCTCTAAGGTAGAAGACAGAGGGTGGTGGTGGAGGGTTGTATTTCAGACTGGAGGCCTGTGACCAGTCGAGTGCCACAAGGATCGATGCTGGGTCCTCTACTTTTTGTCATTTACATCAATGATTTGGATGCCAGTGTAAGAGGTATAGTTAGTAAGTTTGCAGATGACACCAAAATTGGAGGTGTAGTGGACAGCGAAGAGGGTTACCTCAGATTACAACAGAACCTGGACCAGACGGGCCAATGGACCGATAAGTGGGAGATGGAGTTTAATTCAGATAAGTGTAAGGTGCTGCATTTTGAGAAAGCAAATCTTTGCAGGACTTATTCACTTAATGGTAAGGTCCTTGGCAGTGTTGCTGAACAAAGAGATCTAGGAGTGCAGGTTCATTGCTCCTTGAAAGTGGATTTGCAGGTAGATAGGATAGTGACAAAGGCATTTGGTATGCTTTCCTTTATTGGTCAAAGTATTGAGTACAGGAGTTGGGAGGTCACGTTGCGGCTGTACAGGACATTGGTTAGGCCACTGTTGGAATACTGTGTGCAATTTTGGTCTCCTTCCTATTGGAAAGATGTTGTGAAACTTGAAAGGGTTCAGAAAGAATTTACAAGGATGTTGCCAGGTTTGGAGGATTTGAGCTTTTGGGAGAGGGTGAACAGGCTGGGGCTATTTTCCCTGGAGGGTCGGAGGCTAAGGGGTGACCGTATAGAGGTTTACAAAATTATGAGGGGTATGGATAGGGTTAATAGACAAAGTCTTTTATCTGGGGTCGGGGAGTCCAGAACTAGAGGGCATAGTTTAGGGTGAGAGGGGAAAGATATAAAAGAGACCTAAGGGGCAACTTTTTCATACAGAGGGTGGTGTGGGTATGGAATGAGCTGCCAGAGGAAGTTGTGGAGGCTGGTACAATTGCAACATTTAAGAGGCATTTGGATGGGTATATGAATAGGAAAGGTTTGGAGGGACATGGGCCGGGTGCTGGCAGGTGGGACTAGATTGCGTTGGGATATCTGGTCGGCATGGAAGGGTTGGACTGAAGGGTCTGTTTCCATGCTGTACATTTCTATGACTCTGTGTTGTCAATGAAGTTTAATCTGGATTGGCATCAATGAGTGTGTGAGATGATTTGGAACTTGAAAAACAGCCTAGCAGAGTGTTGCAAAAAACCTCAGAGGCACTGAGGGTAAGAAAGCATGGAAAAGCATTTCAGCTTTGATGAGAGTAAGATCAGAATGTTGGTACAATAAAGGGCAAAACATAATTATGTTTTTAAATACTTTTGTATCTGCCCACTGGCTATTAATGGTTTGTTTTTAATTGTTAAACATTTATTGACACATTCATGCAGTTCTTTGTGAAACCAATTTAGATGATGCCAAACTTATTAGCAACATCAAATACATTGTGATCTGTACCCAGTCAGACATATGCTTCCCTTTCACCATCAAGCCTGATGGTTGTTAACTTTAGCTACATTAATTTCATATAATTTCTTAACAGCCTGTTTGATTTTGTATTTGTTCACCTTGATGTCAACGAAGAAATCCGAAGTATTTTTGTCCTTAATCTTCTTTGTTAGAGACAAAAAGAACTGCACATGCTGGAATCCAAAGTAGGGAGGCAGAGACTGAAAGAACACAGCAAGCCAGGCAGCATCAGGAGGTGCAGAAGTCGAAGTTTTTGGGTATAACCCTTCTTCAGGAATGGAGGTGGGGGTAAGGGGAGTTGTAGGTAAAGGGTTATGGTTCGGGATTGGGGTGGAGCGGTGAGGTGGTGTAGGTAAAGGGTTATGGTTCGGGATTGGGGTGGAGCGGTGAGGTGGTGTCGCAAACTGAGTGGCCAGAGGGAACTTTATGAAAAATAATGGTCCAGTTTGTTCCTACTGGGCGCACCCTTTCTGGAAAACTTAGATTGCGATCTCAGTCTGAGTATCTTTAAGCCTGAGGTAGGTGCTGTCCTAATTTTGTTCTGCCTATGATTATGAACTCCCTTCAAACTGGCCTTCTTTGCTTTCAAGGTCTTGGATTTAGCTTTAGCTTTGGCTACATCAAGGTTATATCAGAGACTCATCTGGAAATGCTTTAAACTTTATTTCTACATCTCCCGCAAGCATGTTTTCAGTTTCCAACATAACAATCTGAAAATATTTGTTTAAAATTATTGATTGATATACTTAACTGACAGAATCTTAAACTCCACCATTCCTCTCATGTTAAAACAGATTTCCGTGACTACCTGGTCAGGTCCATGCCCCCCAACAACTTACCTTCCCCTGCCACCGCAGGAATTGCAAAGCCTGCGCCCACACCTCCTCCCTCACCTCCATCCAAGGCCTTAAAGAAGACTTCCACATCAATCAAAGTTTTACCTGCACATCCACCAATATCATTTATTGTATCCAATGCTCCCGATGCGGTCTCCTCTACATTGGGGAGACTGGACGCCTCCTAGCAGAGCGCTTTAGGGAACATCACTGGGACACCCACACCAATCAACCACACCGCCCTGTGGCCCAACATTTCAACTCCCCCTCCCATTCAGCTGAGGACATGTAGGTCCTGGGCCTCCTTCACCGCCGCTCCCTCACCACCCAACGTCTGGAGGAAGAACGCCTCATCTTCTGCCTTGGAACACTTCAACCCCAGGGCATCAATGTGGACTTCACCAGTTTCCTCATTTCCCCTTCACCCAGCTCACCCCAGTTCCAAACTTCCAGCTCAGCACTGTCCCCATGACTTGTCCTACCTGCCTATCTTCCTTTCCACCTATCCACTCCACCCTCCTCCTCTCTGACCTATCACCGTCATCCCACCCCCATCCACCCATTGTACTCTTTGCTAACTTCCCCCACCCTCCTCCCCAACCTATCACCTTCATCCCCAACCCCGCTCACCTATTGTACTCCAAGCTACTTTCTCCCTCCTCTCATTTATCTCTCCACCCTTCAGGCACTCTGCCTCTATTCCTGATGAAGGGCTTTTGCTCGAAACGTCGATTTTCCTGCTCCTCAGATGCTGCCTGAACTGCTGTGCTTTTCCAGCACCACTGTAATCTAGAGATGAACCAAATCAGTCTTTCTACCTCTGTATTCACAACATAGTTAAATTAAACCTGCATTAATTACTCAAGTGGTTCCTAACCAGACGTTTGAGTAATGAATCCCAGACTTTATGAACAGCTAATTCCAGACATTGGTTTTGTATCTCAAACAAAATACTTCACAATTTATTAACTACACAATTGCTTTAGCAAAAGAACAATTAAACAACAAGGAAAGCTGAGGGCTATGCTTCATACCCGAAACATTTGTGTTCAGTCCCGATTCATACAAAGACAAGACAGAAAAACAAACACAATTAAGGGACAAATAAAATGAAACAAAATTGGCCAGTTTACTTAAGTAGCTTTCACAACGCATTATTCACAGGCACACATGTGGACTCCTTAGTTGCTTTTCTGAAACATTGATCAGGGTTACCTTCCCAGTTCATTCAGATAGAAGCAGTAATTCTAACTCAGGTTTTTACTCTTCAGGCTTCTGGAAGCTGGTGTAGCAGATTAAGAAGGGAGCTTTCAAATTTTCATGCTGTCTCACTATCTCCCAGAAAACATAATTAAAAAAAACTTAAATTCTGGTTCCACCCTGACAGACTGATCGACTCTTCCTCAGACCTTAGTCATCATTCAACGATTGCCATCTGCTTGAAAATAGGTTCTGTTCAGACTTGCTGGAACCAATTCTTAGGTACTGACCTTACTAATAGTCAATTTCTGATATCTAACACAATGCTCTTCTCAGGGTTGCTGTGCCTGTCAGAACTCCTCTAATCAAGAAGCAGCCTAGCCTGACCTCACAAACAAATGCTTGCTTGATCTGTTCTTTTCCTGTTATGACAGGCTGTCCCAAAGTCCACAAGTCATTTCCAGCTCACAATTTAAAATTGATAAAAGAATAATACTAAAAATATTGAAAAAGAAGCGAGGGTTCTAACACTCCCCTCAGTCTGATTTACAGATTCAATTGTGATTTTGTTGTTCAAAGTAGGATAGAAGGCCGTGGGTCTGTGATCTGTTCTTGAATTTTCCACTCAGCAGCTGAAGTGGGTGGACTAAACTTAGTAACATTATCCCAGACTTTATGGTATTGAAAGGGCTGATTGTCTCTGGGTAGTAGCATCAGGATCCAGACCAGTGGGTGCTTATGGAGAGAATACCCACTGTGTCTTGGCAAAACTTTGATTGGTCTCATCTTGTAGTACTTTTCATGTTATCTTCTATTGAAAAGATAATTGGGCACCAAACACAGATTAGTGTTGAAGTTTTGTCATTGAATAAGAGTTCACAGGCATCACTTTTCTGCTTCCTGGTCAGAATAATGATATTTGGAACTTCTTGTATTACATTCTTGTGTTTAGGATGAAGAAATATGTGAAGCATCTGAGATAATGCACAGTAGTGGTTGAAATCTTCAAAAGCTTTGTACAGCGAATTATGGGTGAATATCTTCACACTGTTCTCTGCACTGTAGAATGTGCATTAGAACTGTCAGGACAATTTCTGTGATTCCTGCTGAGCATTCTAGATAAAATGCAATATGAGATTTCTGACAGTTTCCCTAGATTATTAGATGATGTCAAAAAATCTTGGAAAAGTCGAGTATCATTCTTCTGTTCCAGCCTTGCTGAGGGTCCATCTTGCATGTACAGAACTTTTTGTGCTCTGTGATCCTATATTATCTGAGATCTCATTGAGTTTAATCTGTCTGCTGACTGATGGAAGGTCATTGTGACTGCTTTGTACAGTTCGGGTATTCCATCATCATCTTCAGAAGCTGTATGTAGTGATTCTTTAGTACAGTTAATCACATAAACGTACATCACTATCACAGTAGATAGAGAATTCTGCTCATTCTGCTTTGGAAGAAAACCAGAGGGATTTTGATATAGTGCATCATTGTCTAGAGAGTAAGGCACTGCTTGGTTTTCTTTTTCATGTGCTGCAACTGAGTAGATTGTGGTATGTTCAAGGTTCAAATACTGGGTGTTTACTTGCCTATGATCTTCTAAAGAATAGATGCATCCTCTTTAACTAGGATGAGGTGAAATGCATCATGATGTTGATCAAACCTTTGGGTTAGCTAAAGCATATTTTGACAAATCGTCCAATATTCTTAATATGAAGCTTATGTTGTTTGGAAGCGTTGTGGCAAATCTGAGCAAAATGTCATATAATCTTCTTGCTATGAAAGCTCATGTTCCTGGACAGACTGAGGCAATTCCTTACAAATGAGATATAATCATCATCTTTGTATGGAGTATCTTATACCACCTAGAGAAGATTTAGTTGTATACAATAATATAAAACAAAGAACCGAGATGCAGTAAATCTAAAACAAAAACAGAAATTGCTGGAGAAACTCACCAGATCTGGCAATACCGTTTTGGTCCAGTGACCCTTCTTCAGAACTGTATATTAAAATTGGATAGTTGTCTGTCAATACCTGCTAATCCTGCAAGATATAAATAGTTAGAAAATCACACAACAGCAGGTTATAGTCTAACAGGTTTATTTGGAACTATTACCTGGTGTTGTGTGATTTTTAAATTTGTTCAACCCAGACCAACACTGGATATCTCCAAATCAAGATATAAGTAGGCTTATTAACAACATTGCAATTGCGGGTAAGTGTTGCTATAAAACAACCTTTAACTGAAGTACATTGCCTCAGACTCTGGACCATCATATCTAATGTTTGAAGACATACAGTGTCAGCCATTTATAGTGTCAACCAGTATATAATAATTGCTCATAAACTGATACATTTTGAACTCAAATTGTTAACATGTAACTTGGACCAGATGAGCTTTTACAACAACTGGCAGTCGTTTCACAACTGTCATTAGTGAGATTAGCTTTCAATTCCAGAACTATCTGTTGAATCAGCTGCTGTGGTAGCATTTAAACCCATGCTTCTAGACCATGAATGAGGTGCTCACAGTTACCAGTTCAGTGACATTACCATTGCACCACCCATCTTCTTGGATGTATGGGCTGGGGGGAGCACGCAGATGGTGACATAATGGTAATGTCATTTGAATAGCAATCTAGAAAACCAGACTGATGTTCTGGAGATGTGCATTTGAATCCCACCAAAGCAGATGGTGACATTTGAATTCAATTAAAATCTGGAATAAAAATTAGCATAATGGCAGTCATGTGACCATTACTGATTGTTCCAAAAACACATCTGGTTCACCGATACCCTTTTGGGAAGGAAATCTGCCAACTTTGCCTCGTCTGGCCTACATGTGTCTTCATACCCACCATAATATGGTTGACTCTTCACTGCCTGCTAGTGAATCAGGGATAAGAAATAAATGCTACCTGACCAGCAAAGCCCTCAATGATTTCCATTTGATTGAGAAACTCTAATTTCCCTGTTTTCTTCTTCCTCCTGATCAATTTGTTGGATCTCCACTATTCACGAACCAATCTTGTCAATTAGCCTGTCGGAAGCGATCTTGATTTACAGAATGGTTGAAAATTCTGCTACAGTAAAAGCTTTGATTGCCATAGCTGAGCATTCATGTTTACGTTGCTGACTTGCACCTCAGTGACATAATCTCAAAATGATTCTTTCCATCTTTTCTGCAAAAGTGGTAGGCATTTTGATGGACTAGGTGATATATTTTGGCCTAGCCAACTAACAGATTCAGAGTGAGCATCAGAGTTACTCCCCAACTCACAGTCCATTTTTACGATGTTTGCTCAGCCTGCCTGGTTTAGTGGACCACTTATTCAAATGTTGTATATGAACTGCAAAGCTGTTAGAGATTTTGTCATTGAGGACACTGAACACTACTTTATCTCAAATATACATATCTTTCATCATGTCATAACCACAGGAATAGGACAATGTATAAAAATCATTAATAAAGGAGTATACCAATTCACTTGCATTTTGAGATGGCTGGTTAAAGTGATTCTTCCTGGGGCTAACATAGGAATTGAACACTTTGTACTGACCAAAGATCTATTGTGGACTCATCAACACTTTGTCGGAGGATGACATCACTGCATTGGGACCTACCACATAAAGGAAATTATTGATCTGGAGCAGCTGTTGGTTTGAATGGAGATTTGAGTCGGTTCTGCAGCTGTGGAAGTTTTTTCCCATACCCCCATCTATATGCTTGCTTTGATCCTTTGACAGAATTGAAGGGCAGTGCAAGGTACAGGGACAGCTTGGCTGATGCAACACAGCTGGCATGTTGGAGTTTATCATACTTCAGGTAAGTTTACAACTTACAAGTATTTTGGGGGATGGGGGGTCTTCTTAAGAGTCTTACCTCATGATTCTTCAAAGGAAAAACAACTTACTCTAAATTCATGTCCCCACCAGTGCCACCGTATGGGTTTGTCTGATCTGATAATCTCTGGTCAGACCTCAAGATGTTTCTTCAAACAGTATTTACTAGCACTGTACTCATGGTGATCTTTTAGTAGCTATCCCATCCCCAACCTACTGTAAACCTAAATCTGCAATTTAGTTCCTGTACATGGCATTGTTTCATAATGTTAAAAAACAAACATTACCAGGTTATAGTCCAACAGGTTTATTTGGAAGATTTGTTTGTTTTATAATAGTTAATAATTTTGCCTAACAAATGAAAATTGATACAGTTTAATTTCAACTTTTTCAATTTGCATAACCTCAAAAACTTTCTCAGAGCAGATTTTAAGATTTCACTACTCTTTGCATGTAAATCTGTTTTCTCACATTACCCCTGAATAATGTAGCTCTAGTTTTAAGGCAATGCCCATTTTTTCTAAGCTTTCTGCCAGAGGAAATAGTTTCTCTCTATCTACCCTGGCAAATCTCTTAATCATCTTAAACCACCAGATTAGATCAGGCCTTAATCTTCAATATTCAAAGGAATATAGGCTTAGTCTCTGCAACCTGTTCTCATAATTTAACCTTTTCAGCCCTGGTATCATTTTGCTGAATCTGCACTATAATGTCTCCAGGGCTAATATATTATTTCTGACATGCAATACCCAGAAATGAAAACAGTACTCCAGACCATTTCTAGCCAGATCTCTATAATTCTCATGCTTTTGCAATCCAGACCTCTTGAAATAAAGACTAATATTCCATTTGTTTTTAAAATTAGTTTCTGTGCTCTGCTAATTCCCTCCAAACTGAACGAGTATTCTATTTTGTCATCTATCAGAAGTTTGGATCCCAATGGGGGATTCTGTATGCAGGAGTTCTTCTAATTTCTTTGGGGATCAGAACTCTAAATCCAAGGCTGCATGCAACCGTTGTGATCTGCCTGAGTCCACAATTTACATTAACCTGGTCTAGTATTTGAAGGAGTTGCTACTCAAATTCTGGCTGTATTTCAGTGATTTTTGGCTATCCAGTACAAAGTGAAGCAGGCATTGCAGAGCATCTTCTTGCTGAGATCTTCCAGATCCTGGATACAGTGGTCATCCACAAGTTCTAGCAGCCTTAGGTCCAAGGGGTCAATCAGCCTGACAGCCCAACTTTCCTTGGCCATGTCCATGGAGAATGATCGTGCGGTATATGCTTGAGGTCTGGTATGACCACTGACTACAAAAGGTATAGGAATACAGAATCAACAGCAGGAACAACACTTTAATTTGGTAAGTTTTGTTTTGTTTCATTCATATTGTCACTTTAAAAAGTGGGGACAGATTTAAATTTGTTCTCTTGATTTCTTTTGATGGGCTCTATGCTATCCTTTCAGTCATTTCATGTGGATGAGTAAATACCCTGATCTCTTTCTTGGGTCCAGGGTAGATAACTTTATGCTTCCTCACACTGAACCTCATTGCATAGGTTTATTCACTCATGTAATTTATCAGTGTTGTTTTGTAACTTTCTGCTTCCATTTACAGTGTTTATCTTATAACTTAGTGTTGGTAACAAATTTAGATGTTCAGTTCTCTATTTCTTCATCCAGGTTATTTATAAATATAGTGAAAAGCTACAGCCCCTGTACAGATCTCTGGCAGAGTAACATGGGGTGGAAATTTTGCTCGGCAGGACCAAAGGTAGGCAAGGCTGCACTTCTATGTTCTGAGCATCACGTTAGCTTTTCAATATGGTCCCACCTCCCATGATTTTGAAAGAGCTTCTTGAAAGCTTAATTAAGGGCACTCTGATGTTCAGATTTTTTAATCAAGTACACTACAAACCCATTGCAATGGGGATGTCCATGGAATGCTTTCAGCAGCAGAGCAAGTGAACAAGGGAGGCAGAGAGTCCAATCTATTTGAAAGGTCTCAACAACAGCAAAACACGTTATGTGGGAGACCTTCCCTACATGTCTGAAGAGCCAATATTTCATTCCCTCCTACTTGCCTAATTTGTGGCCAGTGACCAGGAATAGTGGTGCCTTCACTGGAAAATCCAGAGTTCAAGGTTATAATGTCTCATAAATGTGTTTTTTAAAATAACCTCAACCACTTCTTAATTACTTACCCAACAGATCCAAAGGTTTTCCCAACACTTCTTTGATCCCACCTCAGGGGAAGCCAGCAAAGGATGATTTAATAACATGAAATCAACCCAATTCAATTTCTGGGACTTTTCCATCCCTCACACTTCCAAGCCTGTCCCATTGGACTGGAAATGTTCTGCCCAACATTTTAGGTCGATATCTTTCAATCCAAACTGGATAATGTTAAATCTCTAACAGGCACAGCGGGAAACGAAAGGAAGAAGGGGGGAGAATAAAAGAGAAGGTCCATTAAGGCATGGATGTGAGAATTAAATGACCAAAGGGATGATTGTACAAGGCAAAAAGAAATGGCAATTAGACAAGAAACAAATAATTAAGCTAGGGAGATGTAAAAGAAGAATCGTCAACAGCTGTTTTCTAAAGGGAACAGATATTAGGATCTGAAATTGTCAAACTGGTTGCTGAGTGTGGATGGCTATAAAATGCCCAATAATGAAGTGAAGACTCACATGAATGGTGTCTAGAAGTTCAGGGTCATCTTGCAGACTGAACAGAGATGCTCCATAAAGCAAGCACCCAATTTATGTTTGACCTCCCTACTCTAAAGAACAGGCAAAACAATGATTCATAACTAAAGTGAGAGCAATTTGCTGTTTTGGGCTGTTGGATGCTGTTTGAGGACATGATTAGTGGAAAGGAGAAGATGAAAGGGCAAATGTTTAGGGCAGGGTATAATGTATTGCTATAAAGTTAACAACTTTGTTATTAATCCTGAAGCACTTATAAAGTAGTGATAGTGTCCCAATTTCTAAACCAGGCAGCCTGAAGTGAGTAATACACTGCTCAACAGGTTGACCTGAAAGTATCTATTATTGTTGGGTTGGGGTACCTGGTCAGCATGGACGGGTTGGACTGAAGGGTCTGTTTCCATGCTGTACATCTCTATGACTCTATTGATCATGCAACTATCAAAATTGTGGAAACTGAATTAGATAAATCTTGGAATAAGAAACAAAGTACTGGAAGTTCTGGCTGTGTCTGTGAAAGAAACAAGAGTTAATGTTGAGTTGAATATGATTCCTATGTTCTGAAGAAATATGTCTTGAAACATTAACTGTTTCTGATGCTTGCAGACCATGTGGGTAATTTCAATACTTTATTTTTATTGCAGATTCCCAGCATCTGCAGTATTCTGCCTTCATTTCAGATGAACCCTCATCTTGTTTGCCCAGCAATTCCTACATAATCTGTAATTTTACTATGCCAAAGACAACTTTAAACTAAATTAACTCAGTGGGAATCAGACTTGCCTCTACTATAACAGCAGTGGGCAGATTGCTTTTTCAGCACAATGGCAGTCCTCGTGGGGTCAGGTAATAACCAAATGCCATATCTTGTTTTACCCAAAAACGGGCAAGCTTCCTTTGCTTCAGATGTTGAAAGCCATTCAGCCCGTTTTCCAAAACAGTATCAGTTGGAAGTCCGTTTAAGGAGTGACCCTATGGAAAATCGCTTTTTAAAAATATGTTGTTGTGCAAGACTTATACTGCAAAGGCAGAATAACTGAAAACCAGACAAACAACAGAAAAGTGGCTCCATCGAAGCTGATCAGAGCTGAAACGTCAACTCTGTCCCACTCTCTCCGCAGATCCTGCTGGAAGCAGCACAAATTGTTCTCAGAAATAAAACCGTGCAACAGAGGCTTGATGACAGCAAGAAGCCCCCCAGCTCCTCTCCCCATGAGAAATGGACAGGGATGCAGTGGTAAGAACTCCAAACGCGGGTGGGGTCGCCACTGGGACACATATCGCTCACTCTCTTTCGCGTCCGCCTTGGTGGCGCATGCGGCCTTCCTCCCTCGCCATCCCGATCCCTCCCGCGGGGAGAAGCGGGGGGGGGGGGGGTGTGTGACACGTGACCCTCAACTCCTCCTCCCCCTCCTCCTCGCCATCTTCTGTCAAAGCGAAGTTCGACTTCCGAGTGGAATCCTGCCGCGCGCCGTGTTCCGCCCGTGGAAGGCGCGAGCCTGCCGTTGGAACGCGCCGATTGTCTCATCCGTTCGGCCGCCGGCCCCTGCGTTCTGTTGATGCGCGCGTGCGCGCTCTCGGAGGAACAAGAGACAGACAGAGAGAGAGAGAGAAGGGGAGCTGCTAGCGACCAGACACAGGTTTGTGTTTTTTTTTAAAAAAGCACTTGCGTGGAGTCAGTCACTCCTCACCTTCATCTAGTTTTGTCTTTTTATTTGCTGTATTGATGACAAGAGGATTTTTACACCAAATAAATAATGGCAAGTGAAATAAGCTGGTGCGACTGACTGTGAAAGTTTGTAGCGCACCTCCTGAAATAATGTCTGCTGCTCCGAATCGTGATCTAACTGCTTTACACCTTTCTGTAATCGTCTTGCACTGTTACATGCAGTTAGTAATACCAGTCGGTCACTGGGGTAGTGGAGGGGGGGGGGGGGGTTGTGTGTGCGGTAATCCTTAGGCGGGCTTCTTCATTGAGGAAATGGATTGCGCTGCATCTCCCAACATCATCCGTGTGGGGTTGAGAATGTACACACGTGTAAAACCCTAGCTAATGTTCATTTGTTTTGCCTGTCTTTTATTTGTCCTGTGCCATCACATGAAGTGCTTAGGCCTAAGTGTTTAATATGCCTTTCAGATTTCGCAGTTCTAGCATTTGGTCATGTATCTAAAACATGATCCAAGCACACTTTGGTTGTTTTACGAGGTGTCTATGTGTAGTAAGATTGCTTACTAATAAGGGCATTTTGCTGTTGAGGTGACCTTTCTCTGTCAGTTATGAAGAGAAACACATTTCACCAATTCGTAAGAAATTTTACTTAATATTTTGTTCCTAAACCGTGTTGAATGATGTTCCTCCCCTGTTGCACACAACAGAATGTTGAGAAGAAAATTTGCTTTATCCTTTGAATGGACATTTTAACTTTGTAATTAGATTATATAGATCAAATTAACATAAAAGTCAAATTCCTCCCTCAAACCGAGATATCCCCTCTTCTTAGAACGCAGGCTTGTATTTAAACTTATTTCTCGTTTGGTTTGTCCTGTTTGAATTTTATGGTCCTGAGATGTTTGGAAAGAGTATTTCTCACATTGTGGCATACAAATCTGTCATATGGGAAAAGGTTCAAAGCTTTGTCTCAATCCATGTTCAGGCATATTATGGCACATCTCTAGAATATGAGATTAGAACCTGGGCCCACTGGTCCCGTGCACTGTGCAACAAGAGCTATCCAAAATTGACGTAGACTACATTAAGTGAGCTATCTTATTTGTTAACTCAAAAAATGCAATCAAATTTGTCAGGTTGACCTTCCCTTGCATCAATGCTCAACTGTTGTTGGTTAACCTCTACTTTCAAAGTGATGACTAAGACTGTCCGTCATTTTCCCACTAATTTTCTTGCTGCTTATGTGTGGCTGATTGGTCTGTGGAAGTAATACTTTCTCTTCTCAAACAAAAAAGGCTGTAGTCTTACCTGACCATAGGGCTGTTCTCTAAATGAGAGAGTTGTGGCTGGTAGTTTAATCTGAGGGTCATTGCCTCAAGTGAGGGGAGAGATTGAGAAGGAGAGTTCATCATAGGAACCTCAGCCCATGCTTGTATTGAATCTATGCTGTCAGCATCACTTTGTGTTACAAACTTGCCATCTAGCCAACTGAGCTTTAAAAACAATGATATAACATTGGCAGCTCCAGTCTTGAGTCAGATTATTTTTTGATCTCTCTTGTTCTTTATTTATAAAATCATTTTGAGTTTTTATTATTTTGTGCCTATATCTCTTTGTGGCTTTTCTTTGTTTTTCTAATTCTCTTTTTACCTGCCCCTGCTTTCTTTATACCTGGGCGTTCTGCATGTCTATACTACTACGTTTCTGCAATCTTAAGTTATTGGTGTCTTGACATCTCTATCTTTTATTACTGATATTCAGGTTTGAGTTAAAGTGGAAATGTGTTTTATTGCATGGCACTTATCTGCACAAGATAAATGCAAACATGAAGTCCAATTTAGACAGATCAGAAGTAGGGAATGTTTATTTTTAAAAACTTCCTTTTTGGAATGCATGGAACTAGAAAGAGGTGCACCTGTAGTTCTGTTCTTGTTGCAATATAGATTGTATTATGAGCTCTTTGCCTGATTAAAGGCAGATTGGCAAAGATCTGGATACAGCCATTACCTCCTTTAGCAAACTACTGAAAGTGTGCAAGAGTAATATTCCTGATTGTGCACATTTAGTTTACTCCATTTAAAGCACTGTAGCCTTTTCCTGACAGTTATCGACTTAGCACAGTAATGATTAGGGGCTGAGAGGAGTAGTACATGAAAATGATCTGTGAATCACTCTGCTCTTTAGTGCTTCAAAAGCAAAATATTGCCAGACCAATTGCGTGGGTTTTTCTTTGACAAATGTCAAGTCAAAGGGAGTAAATTATATTAATAAACAGAAAGAATTGCATGTGAAATTACTTGAGATTCCATTTATTTTTAAAACATGCATGTCACATTATAGCAGTTTTGTTGAATCCCCGCATGGCAAATTGATGCTGTTCAATTTTTAGAGTGACACAATACCGACTTGTGTTAGAGTTGCAGCCAATGGGCATGTGTGGGTGTCACTCACAAGACATTGATTTGTCATCCATCCCTAATTGAGCATAGAAGAATCAACCACATTGCTGTGAGATAGAAGTCACATATCAGTCATATCATAATTTTGTTTATCAGAATAAAGTTCAGTTGTTGGATTTTTAGTCATCTGGAAACTTAAAGAACACTTGCTCAATGGTATAAGAAAAATAATTTAATTGTTTGATATCTACTCCAGTCATGTTATCTCTGGGTACCTATAAATGACAATATATTTAGATATCTACTAGGAGAAAGTGAGGACTGCAGATGCTGGAGATCAGAGCTGAAAAATGTGTTGCTGGAAAAGCGCAGCAGGTCAGGCAGCATCAAAGGAGCAGGAGAATCGATGTTTCAGGCATAAGCCCTTCTTCAGGAAGCTCCTTTGATGCTGCCTGACCTGCTGCGCTTTTCCAGCAACACATTTTTCAGCTCTGATCTCCAGCATCTGCAGTCCTCACTTTCTCCTAATATATTTAGATATGCAGGATTGCTTTATAAAGCATTGAAAGCAGAACTGGCTTTTGGAGGAAGAGTTCTCGTGGCTCTTGAACTTTTTTTTGGTGTATCTGGAATGATTAGGATGCTAACTGAAGATTTTGGTTTTGTTTAGGTGGCAATGTCAATTTTAGGATAACAGAGAGCACAGCATGTCTACCACTGAGGGTTGAAATGTGCAATTTTGTTAAGCTTCGTTCGGTGTCATCCAAATGTGTTCAGTCTTTGTCTTGATAGATTTGTTGAAAAAAGCAATTGAAAAGAATACAGTTGTTAGAGTAAAAGGAGAGACTACAGTAGTTTTGTTAGTTATCAATAACAGGATGTGGGTGTCTCCGGCTGAGCCAGCATTTATTGCCCATTGCCCTGGAAGGTGGTGGTGAGCTGCCTACTTAAACTGTTGCAATTGGTAGACCCACAATTTAGGAAGAGTTCCTGGATTTTGATCTGGTGATGCTAAATAGTATCTGCTGACCTCGTCCTCCTAGACGGTGGTGGTCGTGGACTTCGAAGGTGCTCATTAGATTAGATTAGATTTCACAGTGTGGAAACAGGCCCTTCGGCCCAACAAGTCCATACCGACCCTTCGAAGAGTAGCCCACCCAGACCCATTTCCCTCTGACTAATGCACATAACAACTATGGAAAATTTAGCATGTCCAATTCACCTGACCTGCACATCTTTGGTCTGTGGGAGGAAACTGGAGCACCCGGAGGAAACCCATGCAGACACAGGGAGAATGTGTAAACTCCACACAGACAGTCACCAAGGCTGGAATTGAACCTGGGACCCTGGTGCTGTGAGGCAGCACTGCTAACCATTGAGTCACCGTGCCGTGCTGTCTAAGGATTTTTGGTAAACTTCTGAAGAGCATCTTGTACATTATACAAACTGTTGATACTGAGCATCGGTAGTGGAGGTGGATGGAGTATCAATCAAACAGTCTGCTTTTTCTTAGGTGGACTCATGAGTGTTGATGGCGCAGCACTCACCTGGGCAAGTGGGGAGTATTCCATTGCATTCCTGACTTTGCCTTGTAGGCAGCGGGCAAGCTTTGGGGAGTCATTTGCTGCAGGATTCCTAGCCTCTGACGTGCTGCTGTGGCCAAAGTACTTTTATGGCTACAAAATCAGGAATTGCTGGTAAATCTTAGGTGGTCTGGCAGCATCTGTGGAGAGAAACCAGAGTTAACATTTCAGGTCCAGTGAACCTTCCTCATATCTGGATTTGAAATGTTGTCTCTGATTTCTCTCCACAGATGCTGCCAGATCTGCTGAGCTTTTACAGCAATTTCTGTTTTTGGATTTTGATTTCCAGCATCCGCACTTCTTCCAATTTTTTTCTTTTGTTATGGCTAGTCTATTTCAGTTTCTGGTCAATGGTAACCCCCAGGATTTGATAGAGAATTTACTGATGATGCTGCCATTGAATGTCAAGAAACGATTGGATTTGTTGTTATTGAAAATGTCTATTGCTTGGCACTTTGTAACATGAATGTTGTTTGCCACTCTTAAATGTCTGAACAGTGGTTGGAAATAGCAAGTGACAGTATATGCAAGGCAAGAGGCAGAGCACACAAGCCAATATGTAGAGATTTGATCATTTATGTTTCCTTTCTGGAATTTCCTAATACATAAAATTTTGATAAAATGTCTATAGTTTGAAAATAAATTATCTTAGCTGAAACATACTTAGAAATTGAACGTTTTTATTTAACAGATTATCACACCCTTTGAGATATTATATACTGTGCTTGTTTTGTGGATCAGTTGGAACATAAACTCCTTTGAAGCTTCTTGAGCTGTGAATCTTTTTTTTGAGGTTTTAAAACATCTGAGAACAGAATTGCTGATGAATATACATTTGATTTATAAAAATTGCATACATTTTGTATCATGTAAATATGGTGACCTGATTATCTACCAAACCTGTGACTTTAAAATCCAATTGAATGACATTCTGTCAGAGGTCTGAAAATTGCATTTGTGACTTTGTATGGGAGTGTAAAGGTTGTTCATATCAGTGTAAAAAAAAGAAATTATAGTTTAGCATCACTTGGCTATTTTAAAGAATAGTTACTGTACATTTGTCTGTGCTGTGGATTTCTGACATTTTAAGACAAACATTTTTGCCCTATAACATAGTGTTAAGGTTTCCTTGTTTTATGCCAAATGGATTATTTAATGTTGAATAGACAATAATTTAATTTACTGTATGGAGCTATAGATAATTGCACTACTATTGACTTGCATTTTTCTTGAAAAATTGATGGAGTCCCTACAGTGTGGAAGCAGGCATTTGGTCAATTTCTTCCACACCAGTGCTCTGAAGAACATCATCTTATTTGCCTACCCTATCCCTGTAACCCCACATTTCCCGAGGCTAATCCACCTAGTCTGCATATCCTGGGACACTTTGGGCAATTTAGCATGGCCAATCCACCTAACTCGCACATCTTTGGACTGTAGGAGGAAACCGGAGCACCCAGACGAAACCCATGCAGACATGGAGAACGTGCAAACTCCACGCAGTCATTCTAGACTGGAACCAAACTCAGGCCCTGGTGGTGTGAGGCAGCAGTGCTAACGACTGAGCCACCGTGCTACCCCTGGAATAACAGGATTAAATTCCTAAATATTTAAAATCCGGATTTTAAAAAATATTTGATATCGGTGGGCAACAGATTAGAACATTAGATTATTAGTTTATTATTTCAATGTCATTGTCTAATTATAAATCCTTCCATGGACTCTCTGCCTGTCTCTGCACCTTTTTTGTTGAAGGTCAAGTATTGGGGATGTAGACCTGAGGCCAAGGAACAGTGCAATGGTTTCTGTCTGTGTTCACAATTTGTAACATTTTGATGCAATTCATTGGCTGGTCACAATCATTCTCAATTTCCTATTCCTTAATTTTTAATGTCATTTGTTTAAACTTTTCTGAATTAGATGTTTCTGCTCTTTGTCACAGCTCTTTACATAAATTAATTAAATCGCCGGTGTTGTCTTCTCCCAGTTTCAACTTCTATTATTGTTTGTTAATCTTGAATCTGTTGTTGAAATTCAGTTTATCTATTCTTTAAGATATTTGAGCAATGTCTCCTGAGCTTTTCTCTTATTGTGAACAGTTTAGCTCTTGGCTTCTCCCTGTAGGTCCAGTGTCTTAAACTGCTTTCCCTTTCCTGCATAGGCACCTTCAGGTTAGTGTTAACATCTCTCGGGAGTGTCTACTTGTTCCTATCAAGACCCAGTACTTTTCCATTGTTTTGCACATTCGTTTGTGAGCAACCTACCAGAACTCCCAAACCCCATCCTCTGCTGTGTCCTCTAACCTGCCCAATTGGTTTGCGTGTGCACTTTTGAAAATTTGTTTTAAGTCTTATCTTTTTTTCTCAACCTGTCCACGCCTGTTCAGTAAACTAAAGAAAATGCTGCAAGTGTTGGTATTCTGAAATACCAGTTCCAAAGAAAACCTAGCAAGTGTGGCAATATCTGTGGAGAGATACAGCTAATGTTTTGAGTCCAATATGACACCTCTTCAGAACCCATATTCTGATGAGGTCAAATTGGACTTAGAAGGTTAGCGAGTTTTGAGAGGATTTGTAGCGCAGGTTGAAGTTCAGGATATGGCTTGCTTGCTGAGCTGGAAGGTTTGTTTTTGGACGTTTCCTCACCATACTAGGTAACATCATCAGTGAACCTCTGGTGAAGCACTGGTGTTAGTGACCTGCTTTCTATTTGTGTTTAGGTTTCCTGGGTTTGTGATGTCATTTCCTGTTCTTTTTCTCAGAGGGGTTAATTTCACATCTTCCTTGACAGATGTAGCTTTACCTGCCCTCTATTGCCTGACAGTAAGATTCTCAAGGTCTCCTAACTTGGTGAGAGGTCCAGCAATATGAAATAGGAGATTAGTTTTTCAGTTTTATCACAGTTGAATGAGTTCTTTGACTATCTTGGGCAAAAACAAATAAATGAAAATAACTTTGACCTATAATTGTCTGAAGAATAAATGTAGTTTGATGTAAATGTTGGAGTGAAATTAATTTTCTTCATCTCTTTAACAAGGTTTTCCACTGCTAGATTCTAAATTTCTGTGTAGACTTAATTATAGTCTAATCTCTTTTATCTGTCTTTTCTTGTATGTTCAAATAATTCTGCCTCAGTGATGTTCTCCTGTGCAGACCAGTCATTTTTCTTTGGCTTCACTAAAGGTTTCTTCCATTAGTGTCTCATCCCAATTGGTTCAGAGGCTTTCAGTTTGTGGAATTAGGCAGATACTTGTCTAGGATGTCATGCACAATGTTACTAAGTTATCAGAAATTATTTGTTGGTGTGAAAACTACATTTTGAATAACATTTCTTTTGGCTTGTGCTGTTTCATGGAAGATTTGTTCTTAAATATTTATGCCTCCCTTCATCTCAAATTGTTAATTCTAAATTACCCAATTGCTCATCTTGTTGCTTCTGCAGTGAATATTCATCCTATGATAACGTTTTGATTGCTCTGTGCCTATATAATGCAGGATTAGTGGTGCTAGAAGAGCACAGCAGTTCAGGCAGCATCCAACGAGCAGCGAAATCAACGTTTCGGGCAAAAGCCCTTCATCAGGAATCAAGGCAGTGAGCCTGAAGCATGGAGAGATAAGCTAGAGGAGGGTGGGGGTGGGGAGAGAGTAGCCTAGAGTACAATGGGTGAGTGGGGGAGGAGATGAAGGTGATAGGTCAAGGAGGAGAGGGTGGAGTGAATAGGTGGAAAAGAAGATAGGCAGGTCGGACAAGTCAAGGAGACAGTAACTGAGCTGCAAGTTTGAAACTAGGATGAGGTGGGGGAAGGGGAAATGAGGAAGCTGTTGAAGTCCACATTGATGCCCTGGGGTTGAAGTGTTCCGAGGCGGAAGATGAGGCGTTCTTCCTCCAGGCGTCGGGTGGTGAGGGAGCGGCGGTGAAGGAGGCCCAGGACCTCCATGTCCTCGGCAGAGTGGGAGGGGGAGTTGAAATGTTGGGCCACGGGGCGGTTTGGTTGATTGGTGCGGGTGTCTCAGAGATGTTCCCTAAAGCGCTCTGCTAGGAGGCGCCCAGTCTCCCCAATGTAGAGGAGACCACATCGGGAGCAACGGATACAATAAATGATATTGGTGGATGTGCAGGTGAAACTTTGATGGATGTGGAAGGCTCCTTTAGGGCCTTGGATAGAGGTGAGGGAGGAGGTGTGGGCACAGGTTTTACAGTTCCTGTGGTGGCAGGGGAAAGTGCCAGAATGGGAGGGTGGGTCGTAGGGTTGTAGGGTTGTAGGGTGTCAAGGTAGGTAGAGATGAGTTCAGTGGGGCAGGAGCATGCTGAGACAATGGGTCGGCGGATGATTTGGTTGATGCGAAGGTTTGTAGGGTGGAAGGTGAGCATCAGGGGCGTTCTGTCCTTGTTACGGTTGGAGGGGTGGGGTCTGAGGGCAGAGGTGCGGGATGTGGACGAGATGCGTTGGAGGGCATCTTTAACCACGTGGGAAGGGAAATTGCATCTCTAAAGAAGGAGGCCATCTGGTGTGTTCTGTGGTGGAACTTGTCCTCCTGGGAGCAGATACGGCGGAGGCGGAGAAATTGGGAATACGGGATGGCATTTTTGCAAGAGATAGGGTGGGAAGAGGTGTAATCCAGGTAGCTATGGGAGTCAGTGGGTTTGTAAAAAATGTCAATGTCAAGTCGGTCGTCACTAATGGAGATGGAGAGGTCCAGGAAGGGGAGCGAGGTGTCAGAGATAGTCCAGGTAAATTTAAGGTCAGGGTGGAATGTGTTGGTGAAGTTGATGAATTGCTCAACCTCCTCACGGGAGCACGAGGTGGCGCCAATGCAGTCATCAATGTAGCGGAGGAAGAGGTGGGGAGTGGTGCCGGTGTAATTACAGAAGATCAACTGTTCTACATAGCCAACAAAGAGACAGGCATAGCTGGGGCCCATACGTGTGCCCATGGCTACGCCTTTGGTCTGGAGGAAGTGGGAGGATTCAAAGGAGAAATTGTTAAGGGTGAGGACCAGTTCAGCCAAACGAATGAGAGTGTCAGTGGAAAGGTACTGTTGGGGACGTCTGGACAGGAAAAAACGGAGGGCTTGGAGGCCCTGGTCATGGCGAATGGAGGTGTAGAGGGATTGGATATCCATGGTGAAGATAAGGCGTTGGGGGCCAGGGAAACGGAAGTCTTGGAGGAGGTGGAGGGCGTGGGTGGTGTCTTGAACGTATGTGGGGAGTTCCTGGACTAGGGGGGATAGGACAGTGTCAAGGTAGGTAGAGATGAGTTCAGTGGGGCAGGAGCATGCTGAGACAATGGGTCGGCCAGGGTGGTCAGGCTTGTGGCATCTCCCAGACCATACAGAACCTCATCACCTCAGGAGATCTCCCACCCACAGCTTCCAACCTCATAGTCCGGGAACCCCGCACTGCCCGGTTCTACCTCCTTCCCAAGATCCACAAGCTGTGCTCTTCCAGCACCACTAATCCAGTATTTGATTTTCAGCATCTGCAGTCATTGTTTTTACCTTTTTGCCTATATAATGCAGTCAACTCTAGCCAGCTGTCTACTTGCTTTATACGTGGTCTTTTATAAGGCCCCACTATTTGTTGGGGCTTATTGCACATGTTGCTTCCATCAGGATGGGTATTTTTCATTTACTTAATGGTGTCCATTTGTTGTTTCTTCTGAAATGATTAAATGTTTACTTTTCTTAACATGAATATTCAAGCAAATTACATGACGCAGCTGAAATTATAAATCCACAGTTGCTGCAAAACCTAATTTGCAGTCCTTTTTTTTTGTTCCCATTGATTGACAGGATAGATCGTAGTTGTGAACTAAGCTCTTAATTCACTAAAGAAGACACTGTTCATAGAGGAAGGGATGTATTGGGATTATAATAGAAAATTACTTAAGCAGCACAACTTAAAATGTTTACTCTGTAATTGTTGGGGTAACCAACTTTAAGTTTTGCATGGCACAAAGGCCATTTTGATTTTATCCTCTAATTAAACCAGTTTTGACACATTATCTATGTTAAGTCTGTTTAACATTGTTTGTTTGTTTTAATGTTGATAAGTTAGTAGAGCTTGGCAGCTCATTGTTGCAAGATTTCTTTCAATATTGTTTTTTGTGCAACCCAGGTGGTGCCTCCACACCCCATGTCTGGGTGCAGGATCTTTCCTCTCTTTGACACACCCATGTCCAGTTTTTTCTCCTGGTCTTGTTTCCCATTTCAAAATCCAGAATCAATTGAAAATTAAAACTTCTACGTCTAGAAGTCTGAGTACCAGTGGCTCACAAATGCTAGGAAAAAGTGAGGACTGCAGATGCTGAAGAATATATCAAAGTCGAAAAATGTGGCGCTGAAAAAGCACAGCAGGAATACGGGGCTTTTACAATTTTGTTTTTAATTACTCTTGCTTACTGGGGAGCCTAAGTCCTGGATGAGGAATTGGGAGAAGAGCAATGAAAGCAATCTTAATGAATCGGTACCCTTCAATGTTCCAGACCATGTGGAGAATACATGGATGGTGGCAAGTGTCTGGATACTGGCAAATTATCAATTTTACAGAAGAATTATGTTTTCTGTTGACAAGTTTGATTTACTCTTACCTTAAGCAGCAGGGTGTGCAGTAGGGCTGCTTTAAACCATTACTTATGAAACATGCAAAATCATAATGTGTATATGACCACATGAATCAGGACTATGAGTGGGGTACTTCAGTGTCCCTATGACCAAGAGTGGCAGAGCACCACTATTAACTCAGCTGGCTGAGTCTTTAATTTACCTGACATTGTACTCATCTCAATGTCCTGCTGCAGATGTGTTCAGCTGTGGCCTTTTTATAGGTAGGGGTGACCACCCAACAATCCTTATGGAGTCAGGCTCTGCTTTCACATTGAGAGTACCCTGCGTACTGTAGCATTACCATGCTAAATGGGACAAACTGACTAGATCTAACAGCTCAACTGAAGTAGAAGTTTTTAGGCCATCAAGAGCAGGATTGTATTCTACCACACGGCCTGGCATTTACTCCACTGTGCCATAATCGTCAAACTGGGAGACAAGTCTGGGCTGAACAGAGTGTAGAAGCACCTGATGAAGCTACAACACAGGACGGTGCTTGCCAAATCACAGCAGCATGCAATAGAAAGGGCTGAGTGACCCCACAACCAATTGGTCAGACCTAAGCTCTGCAGTCTTGGCACATTCAGTTGTGATTGGTGGTGGATAATTAAACAACTAACTAGATTCATTCCTGATAAAGGGCTCTTGCCTGAAACCTCAATTCTGCTGCACCTCAGATGCTGCCTGACCTGCGCTTTTCCAGCACCACACGCTCGACTCTGATCTCCAGCATCTCCAGACCTCCCCTTTTTCTCCTGCTTCACGAATATCCCCACCCTCAATGAATTATTGGCATTCATTTTCAGTTGGAGGTGCAAGTTCATGTTGGCCTCCTCCCTGAGATCCCCAACATCATAGGTGCCAGTCTTCAACCAATTCAGTTTATTCCACATGGTATCAAGAAACTGCTGAAGATGCTGCATACTGCGAAGGCTATGGTCCCTGACAGCATTGTGGATTAATTAGAGCCATTCCGAACACACAGGTGGTTGTTGAAAGTCAATCATCTCCTCTCACCCAGAGCATCGCTATAGGAGTTTGTTGATTGCTGCCACTGTGCATCTGAGGTAAAGGGAATGAATGTTGAAGATGGTAGATGAGTTGTCAGTCGGAGTTTGTTGATTGCTGCCACTGTGCATCTGAGGTAAAGGGAATGAATGTTGAAGATGGTAGATGAGTTGTCAGTCAGTGCCCCTTCTGCAAGAGGCTTGCCAAGGCTCCTCTGGCAAAATCCATGTCATCAACCACCCACAAGGACGAGGGCAGCAGTTGCACAGGAATACTCCCACCTACAGGTCCCCCTCCAAGCTGCACACTATCCTGACCTTTGAACTGTATTGCTGCTCCTTTTGCTGAGTTAAACACACTCTAGGTGTTCCTGCACCCTGTGGACTGCAACAGTTTTAAAAAAAAAATGCAGCTCATCACCAGTTTCTCCAGGATATAGGTAATAAATGCAGGATTAACTGACAACACCCACTTCCCATGAATTCATTGTATTTTTTTAAATTGCTATTGGTAGATTAAAATGAGTCATAATTCTGCTACAATAAAAATGCTGCAATGCATAGAAGGCCACTCAACATCTAAGAGAAAATAGTTTTACAGCCAGCACACTTCCTTTTATCAGCATTGTCTTGTTTACAATCAAGTATTATTGTATGCATTGCTCAGCTAGTCATATACATGTACCATGCTAAAAAGAGTAGTGTTGTTCAGTGGTTAATTATGGACAGACATACACAACTGCATAATAGAGCAAACGCTGGAAAGACTCCGGTCTGCAGCATCTTTAGAGACAGAAAGAGATTTAACATTTTGGGTTATTTCCTGATTTGTTGTGGTGATTATTTGGATCATTAAATAGTGGGAGGATGATGGGATGCATGTTGTGAGCAGTATGTCCAAATTTACTTGCAATAGTGGATCTGCATCTTGCTTAAAAATGATGTAAAGCAGTCAAAAAAAAGCCTTCACTGACTAATTCCTCCCCCCCCCCCCTGTTAAATCCATGATTCTGTATTGCATAGTTTTTGGACATATTAGATGCTATATTAATCTTGTAAAGCATGATCGATCACTGCCTGCGCTTTTGACAGAGTCGAAGCTGTATCAAAATGGTGATTGATTAATGCACATTCTTTATCATTACCAGACCACACGGATGCATTGTGTGTTATTTATACATCAGTCATCAGCAGGCTTTTGCAGGAATGAAGTGTTGACTTACAGGCCAATTATCAATTCAATAAAAGAATTACATTTTTCTGTAAATCCAATTTACTCCACAAGCTGCAGGGTGTTCAGTATGGCTACTATAAACCATGATTATAATTTTGCATGTTTCATAAGCTATGTTTATATGAACATATGGATGAGGAATTGACCATTCGGCCACTTAACCCTGTTCAATTGTTAGGTAAAATCATGGCTGATCAATTTGTAACCTCAAATCTACATTCACACCTACCTATGAATACTTTTCACTTCACTTCCTTTCTTCACAAGAATCTCTCCATATTTGCCTTTAAAACTGTTCAAGGTTTCTGCGTCCATTGCCTTTTTCAGGGAGAGAATTCCAAAGACTCGAGTCCTCTGAGAGAAAAATAATCACCTAATCTACGTTTTAAACGGTCAATTTAAATTTTAAAACTGTGACCCTTAGATTTGTAAAAATACGTAAAGCCTTTCACGAGGACACACATTAGTGCAAATTTCTATTTCTTTAACGCCAAGTTAGTCTTAGTCTGGAGTTTATTCCTGAGTTGGAATTACTGGACTGTCCAAAATATGAAACTTATGGATTCAGAATTTGTCCTTGAAGGCTTTATTTCAAATTTATTTTCTGATGAGCAGTATTTTAGGATAAAAAGTTAAAGGATTGATTTATCTAATTTAAAACTTCTAGACATGATGTTTACACTTAATAGTTCTTAGAGTTGTTAGTACAAGTGGAAATGTGATTTGTCACTTTGTAAATGCTAAGAGAAGTTCACCTGCTTGATTGGGTATTAAGGAAGGCATGAGCAGTCCATTTTACACTGTCCAATTTGGTTTATTGCAGTGTAAAGCTCTTCCTTTTAATAATCACGAAGAATTCTGACTGACTAGGGCACTAAGAAAACTCTGTATAAAGAGCATTGGAACCTTTTCAATATCTATCAAAACGAGCAGATGGGGCCTTGTTTTTACCACCTCTTCTGAATGGCAGGTGTTTCCAAAAATGCAGTATTTCCTCAGTATTTTGGTGTCATTGGGTTCAGTATCATATTTTATTTACTGTTTTCTAGCCAATTAGAATTAAACTACTTGGCCATAGTTTGCTTTGTTGGGTTGAATTACTAGATGCAAATTAGCCATTAGGAATAAATGCAACTATCAGACTTTTTACAGTAACTAGGCACCTGGTGATTTTAATCTAAAAGCTAAAATGAAAAAATGGATTATAACCTAAAGTAAGTAGCTTAATTTTGCATAATCTTGATGTGGTATCCTGTTCCTTGTTTTATGTACATTCAATTCTGAAAGTGGTATTGGCATTTTTTATGTTCGACTGAAGACCTGCATAACTGCCTATTCTTTTTAATTGAGACACCTCTGCTTCCTTCAGTTTAGGAGGTACATAGAACTGTAGCTATGACAATATACCTGGAACGAGGGAACAAATTTTATTTTTATTGACTTTAGACTTTTATTAGTATAAGGAGAGTGTCTTTTCACTGTTTTTAATAAATGGGATACTGATTGAGGGGTGTGTAGGTAAGGTTATTTTACATTAGGATTAATCCTCGGCACAACATTGTAGGCCGAAGGGCCTGTTCTATGTCCTCTATATGAAATGAGGAGAAAGCTATTTTTACAATCAAAACAGAACTTGAAAGAGGGGCTTCAGTTTTGAACACAAGTAACCTGACACCTATGGCAAACGTTGTAAACAATTGTTAAACAAGCTAATTGGAGTTTGTGTTTCAGATAATTTGGAGCCAATGGGGGCTACTAATACAGCTTTAGCTGGCAAGAAGAAATTGATTTGGTCTATGGACTAGTGACCAGTTACCAGTGAGATCTTTTTTTGCCTACCAACAGCCGTGCGATTGTCTCTCTGGTAACTGAACATCTTGGAGCTGGGAATATGTTAGAGAGTGTGAAATCAGTGTCCCGTTCTCCTCCAGCTAAAGAGTGGTCTCTCTGTTCATTGCAGTCAAACTCATTGTAAACCTGAAGAAAACCAGTTTTTCTTTCCTGCAGTAGCTGTTGTTTGCTATGACTTAGAAAAAGGTCTCTGACATATCAGTTAAAAGTGTACTAGCCACTTACGTCTCTTGCCAACCAGTGTAAGTGACCAGAAGACATGTAAGACAGCAGAATAACCAGAAAGATAATGTCAGCAACAGTACCTGGTAGCAAAGACTACTAAGCTGTCTTTTCAGTTTTTCTCCTCTGACCATAATTTAGTTTTCCTTACCTGCTTAACCATCTGTGTGTTTTAAGGGGGAGTTTATAAGGGAGTTAGAATTTTAATAGTGCTATGTTGGTGGATTACAACTGTTTACTTGTAGCATGAATCAAATTCCTTGTAATAAGTGTGATTCTTGTCTAGTACAGAAACCTGCTCCATGCTTTCCATCAACTTGGGTCTAAAAGCCTAATAAACTGGTGATCATTTTGTGTATTTGGTAAAATCTTTCACACTTGTGACAACTCCAGGAATAGCAGGACTCTTTTCAGTCTGCAAAACCAGTGAGTTGTGTAACTGGTGTTTGGGATCGCTTTCTATATCCACCTGTTTATCATTAGGCCTTTGATTTATTGCATGTAAAATTCTGTTCCAATGATAAGTTTTAGATTATTCCTGGAACTTTTATTGGCATTTTTGCGAATGAATCTGCAATTTAGCCGTTTAGTTGTTTATGAAATGATTTAAACTGTCCAGGATGGTAGAGAACCTCTATGTAATATTGGATTAAAAGTCAAAGAATTGACAAGAGTTTGAGGAAAAAGATTATGTTGACACATTTAAAGAAGACGTAGCTTGCTGGAATGCGGTCTAGTATGTTAACCTGATTGAGGGATCAATAAAGGCAGTTCCTATGGAATATGTGATATTGTTATGACACTGGGTAAATCCCTCTGCTAATTTAAACTAGCAACACAGAAAAGATTCACCCCTTGCTGTAATCTCTCAAAATTTGAGAGGTAAAGAACTATCCCAGAGGTCACGATTTAAAGTAAAATCTGACAATCTTACTCTTTAAGTCCAACAGTGAATATTAAAACCAGCAACTATTTACAGCTCCTTTCTCACAAACCTATCTTTTATGTCCCACTCTACAATACTAGTCCAACTTTTTTTAAAAAAAACCTGATTTTAAGATTTACAAAACAAAAATCATGATTCAAAACCAGTCAGCTTTGCAGAATATCTTCTGTAGATTTTCTCCAGGTCAGTTTCAATGTTCTGCTGTGCAAACCCCTTCCCCAGACAAGTACCTCTCAGAGAGCTCTTGAGCTAGCAGCTTACATTTGTTGGTCTTTTTGTAGTTCTCCCTCAACTGTTCAAAATGTTTGATTTTATACCCCAAAATATCAGATCATTTCATTGGTTTTAATATTATCAAAATACTAAATTCAAACTTGATTGAATTTTGGTATCTTAGGGCATAATTTAAACTGGCCAAATTTGAATTTGTTTTTGTCTCATGGCAACCTATCTACTGTTAGCTGTTTCGACCAAGTGTTACATTGTTACCTTTATTCAGAACACTTTTGGTGCTGTGTCTGGCAGGTCTTGCTAGCTTTTCAACTCTCTTTCTTTTTTAAAAAAAGTGCAGGACATCTACACCTTCATAACAATATACATTTGATGTATTACTCATATTTTGTTTAAAAAATTTAGGTGCTACTGTGAACTGTTTCCTTAAATTGGACATTCTAATTACAGTTGAAAAGTTAAGCTTCTTTCACTCCATATTACCCTGCAGTGCACAGTTTGCTTTGCTTTTAAAAGAATAATTGAGGCACATCATATGTTTGTTTTTGCTGAAGGCTGCTACTCCTGGAAACGAAATGCAATACTCGCTGATTTGGCCAACAAGCTGGCTATTTCAAGTTTCCTATTGATTCGAGATCAAAGTGTTTAATCGCCAGAGGGCATTTTGGCATAGATATATCAATAACTGTAATCCAAGTTAAGGTTTGTATGGGCAATGGAAGAACCAGTAAAACATTATTTCTTTAACCAACATAATAAATGAATATTAAAACTCCATTGTAGGTATAAAATATATAGATTTGAATTTTTTATCAAGATTAAGTTTATCAAGGCTTAGCTTAACCACCTTCTGGGAAATTTTATATCTCGTATGGGATATTCAAAGTAGTGTTCTCAAGAATGCAAATGATTACTTAAGAGGGCATTAGAGTCATAGAGTCATAGAAATGTACAGCATGGAAACAGACCTTTCGGTCCAACTTGTCCATGTCGACCAGATATCCAAACCCAATCTAGTCCCACCTTCCAGCACCCGGCCCATATCCCTCCAAACCCTTCCTATTCAAATGCCTGTTAAATGTTGCAATTGTACCAGCCTCCACCACATCCTCTGGCAGCTCATTCCATATACGTACCACCCTCTGCATGAAAAGGTTGCTCCTTAGGTCTCTTTTATATCTTTCCCCTCTCACCCTAAACTTATGCCCTCTATTTCTGGACTCCCCGACCCCAGGGAAAAGACTTTGCCTATTTATCCTATCCATGCCCCTCATAATTTTGTTAACCTCTATAAGGTCACCCCTCAGCCTCCGACACTCCAGGGAAAACAGCCCCAGCCTGTTCAGCCTCTCCCAAAAGCTCAGATCCTCCAACCCTGGCAACATCATTGTAAATCCTTTCTGAACCCTTTCAAGTTTCACAACATCTTTCTGATAGGAAGGAGACCGGAATTGCACCCAATATTCCAACAGTGGCCTAACCAATGTCCTGTACAGCCGCAACATGACCTCCCAACTCCTGTACTCAATACTCTGACCAATAAAGGAAAGCATACCAAACGCCTTCTTCACTATCCTATTTACCTGCGACTCCACTTTCAAGGAGCTGTGAACCTGCACTCCAAGGTCTCTTTGTTCAGCAACACTCCCTAGGACCTTACCATTAAGTGTATAAGTCCTGCTAAGATTTGCTTTCCCAAAATGCAGCACCTCGCCTTTATCTAAATTAAACTCCATCTGCCACTTCTCAGCCCATTGGCCCGTCTGGTCCAGGTTCTGTTGTAATCTGAGGTAACCCTCTTCGCTGTCCACTACACCTCCAATTTTGGTGTCATCTGCAAATTTACTAAATGTACCTCTTATGCTCGCATCCAAATCATTTATGTAAATGACAAAAAGTGGAGGGCCCAGCACCGATCCTTGTGGCATTCCACTGGTCACAGGCCTCCAGTCTGAAAAACAACCCTCCATACCACCCTCTGTCTTCTACCTTTTGAGCCAGTTCTGTATCCAAATGGCTAGTTCTCCCTATATTCCATAAGATCTAACCTTGCTAATCAGTCTCCCATGCACTAAGCCATGTTGACTATCCCTAATCAGTCCTTGCCTTTCCAAATACATGGGAATCCTGAGGGACAGGATGTTCACCACTGAGGTCAGGCTCACTGGTCTATAGTTCCCTGGCTTGTCCTTACCACCCTTCTTAAACAGTGGCACCACGTTTGCCAACCTCCGGTCTTCCGGCACTTCCCCTGTGACTATCGATGATACAAATATCTCAGCAAGAGGCCTAGCAATCACTTCTCTAGCTCCCTACAGAGTTCTCGGGTACACCTGATCAGGTCCTGGGGATTTATCCACCTTTAACCGTTTCAAGACATCCAGCACTTCCTCCTCTGTAATCTGGACATTTTGCAAGATGTCACCATCTATTTCCCTACAGTTTATATCTTCCATATCCTTTTCCACAGTAAATACCGATGCAAAATATTCATTTAGTATCTCCCCCATTTTCTGTGGCTCCACACAAAGGCCGCCTTGCTGATCTTTGAGGGGCCCTATTCTCTCCCTAGTTACCCTTTTGTCCTTAATATATTTGTAAAAACCCTTTGGATTCTCCTTAATTCTATTTGCCAAAGCTATCTCATGTCCCCGTTTTGCCATCCTGATTTCCCTCTTAAGTATACTCCTACTTCCTTTATACTCTTCTAAGGGTTCACTCAAACTATCCTGTCTGTACCTGACATAGTTAAAAATCACACAACACCAGGTTATAGTCCAACAGGTTTAATTGGAAGCACACTAGCATGGTACATTGGGGAAACCGAGCAAAGGCTACGACAATGGATGAATGGGCACCGCACAACAATCAACAGACAGGAGAGTTCCCTCCCAGTTGGGGAACACTTCAGTGGTCCAGGACATTCAGCCTCGGACCTTCGGGTGACCATCCTTCAAGGTGGACTTCGGGACAGGCAGCAGAGGAAAGTGGCCGAGCAGAGGCTGATAGCTAAGTTTGGTACCCATAGGGAGGGCCTCAACTGGGACCTTGGGTTCATGTCACATTACAGGTGATCACTATTGCACCACTCACACACCCTCACGCACTCGCACACACACACTTGCACTCGCACACACTCGGGTACACACAGATGCGCACGCAGACACCCACACACACTCCCACACATGCACCCCCTCACAGACTTAAGACACTCTGCACTTACTACACACACACACACTTTCTCACACTCACAACCCCCACCCTAGACGGACATACACACATATATTTTGTGTGGTGAATTTTTTTGTACATGCAGAGTTACATTGCACTTTGCTCAAAAACTGCATACATTCATGTAGTACTCTGAGCTCAAAAACTGCATGAATTTATGTAAAACTCTGTTATCTCACTTTTTAGATTAGAATCAATCTAAACATCAGGTCATAGACAGAGAACACAGGGGGCTAACACCTTCAACATATTGTCTAGCTATCACCATTGTTAACAGCTAACCCGAGAATGCAACTTTTTTAAAAAAAAGGGTTTTGTGATTTGCACATGAAAGGAGTGAAACTATCACTGTATTCTAACAGATGAAAGGCTTAACAGACAATCAATTCTTCAATGCATAATTTCAGTTACATCACACTGCAAATTTTTGCTATAAATTCTGTTACGATCGAGCCCTCCACAATCACCTGATGAAGGAGCGTTGCTCTGAAAGCTAATGTGCTTCCAATTAAACCTGTTGGACTATAACCTGCTGTTGTGTGATTTTTAACTTTGTACACCCCAGTCCAACACCGGCATCTCCGAATCGTACCTGACATATGCTTCCTTCTTTTTCTTAACCAAAGACTCAATTTCTTTAGTCATCCAGCATTCCCTATACCTACCAGCCTTCCCTTTCACCTTGACAGGAATATACTTTCTCTGGATTCTTGTTATCTCATTTCTGAAGGCTTCCCATTTTCCAGCCCTTTACCTGCGAACATCTGCCTCCAATCAGCTTTTGAAAGTTCTTGCCTAATACTGTCAAAATTGGCCTTTCTCCAATTTAGAACTTCACCGTTTAGATCTGGTCTATCCTTTTCCATCACTATTTTAAAACGAATAAAATTATGGTTGCTGGCACCAAAGTGCTCCCCCACTGACACCTCAGTCACCTGCCCTGCCTTATTTCCCAAGAGTAGGTCAAGGTTAGCACCTTCTCTAGTAGGTACATCCACATACTGAATCAGAAAATTGTCTTGTACACACTTAACAAATTCCTCTCCATCTAAACCTTTAACACTATGGCAGTCCCAGTCGATGTTTGGAAAGTTAAAATCCCCTACCATAACTACCATATTATTCTTACAGATAACTGAGATCTCCTTCCAAGTTTGTTTCTCAATTTCCCTCTGACTATTTGGGGGTCTATAATACAATCCCAATAAGGTGATCATCCCTTTCTTATTTCTCAGTTCCACCCAAATAACTTCCCTCGATATATTTCCAGGAATATCCTCCCTTACAGCTGTAATGCTACCCCTTATCAGAAATGCCACTCCCCCTCCTCTCTTGCCTCCCTTTCTATCCTTCCTGTAGCATTTGTATCCTGGAACATTCAGCTGCCAGTCCTGCCCATCCCTGAGCCATGTTTCTGTAATTGCTATGATATCCCAGTCCCATGTTCCTAACCATGCCCTGAGTTCATCTGCCTTCCCTGTTAGGCCCCTTGCATTGAAATAAATGCAGTTTAATTTATTAGTCCTACCTTGTCCCTGCTTGCCTTGACTGTTTGACTCACTTCTGTTCTCAGCTGTACCTGTCTCAGATTGATCTCTTTCCTCACTATCTCCCTGGGTCCCACCCCCCCACCTTACTAGTTTAAATCCTCCCAAGCAGTTCTAGCAAATTTCCCTGCCAGTATATTAGTCCCCTTCCAATTTAGGTGCAATACGTCCTTCTTGTACAGGTCACTTCTACCACAAGAGATACCAATGATCCAAAAAGGTGAGTCCTTTTCCTATACACCAGCTCCTCAGCCATGCATTCATCTGCGCTATTCTCCTATTCCTGCCCTCACTAGCTCATAGCACTGGGAGTAATCCAGATATTACTACCCTTGAGGACCTCCCTTTTTAAATTTCTACCTAACTCTCTCTAATCTCCCTTCAGAGTCTCAACCTTTTCCCTTCCAATGTCATTGGTTCCAATGTGGACAATGACCTCCTGCTGGCCCCTCTCCCCCGTGAGAACATTCCGCACCCTCTCGGAGACATCCTTGATCCTGGCACAAGGGAAACAACACACCATTCTGCTTTTTCTCTGCTGGCCACAGAAACGTCTGTCTGTACCTCTCACTACAGAATCCCCTAACACAATTGATCTCTTGGAAGCCGACATACCCCTCGTTGCATTACAGCCAGTCTCAATACCAGAAACTTGGCTGTTTGTGCTACATTTCCCTGAGAATCCATCACCCCCTACATTTTCCAAAACAGCATACCTGTTTGAAATGGGTATATCCACAAAGACTCCTGCCCTAGGTGCCTACCTCTCTTACCCTTCCTGGAGTTAACCCATCTATGTGACTGTATCTGAGACTTTTCCCCCCTTTCTATAACTGCCATCCATCACACACTGTTGCTGTTACAAATTCCTCATCACTTCTATTTGTCTCTCCAATCGATCCACTTGATCTGATAAGATTCGCATCCAACAGCATTTATGGCAGATATAATTCGCAGTAACCCTTAAACTCTCTTTAAACTTCCACATCTGATAAGAAGTACATATCACTGTAAAGGCCATTTTTGCTCCTTCACAATCCACAGACCCAGAAAATAACTGTCTTATCCCTCTACAAACACTGCCCCAGGTTAAATTAATAGTTATGGCTTATATTTTAAGTTTGATCAAGAGACGTATCTCCAAAAACATATAATCAAGAAAGAATCCACTGTACCCACTACTGCAGCCTTTCTCTTGGACAGACTTAAAACAACAATTAATTTATCTGATTCTGTGCTGTGAACTTCGCCCAATAGTTCTTCCCAGATTAGTTGTGATCTCTCTCTCTCTCTCTCTCTCTCTCTCTCTCTCTCTCTCTCTCTCTCTCTCTCTCTCTCTCTCTCTCTCCGACATATACAAGTGTTTAGATTAGACTACCTACAGTGTGGAAACAGCCCCTTCAGCCCAACAATTGCATTAAAAATTGCTTCTTTTCATACTTGCTTTAATACAAGTACGTATCAACTACATTCGGAACTCATGCCAATCATCATTCATAACCACAATTGCTACAGCACCAAAAGAGGCCATTTGCTTGTTGTCTGTGTTGGCTGTCTCTAACATCCTCTGTGTTTCGGATGCTTTCTATTGTGCATCTGTACCTGGATGCATCGCAGTGTGGTTTGGCAACTGCTCTTCCCAAGACTGCAAGAAACTAGTGAATTGTGAAAACAGCCCAGTCCATCACAGAAACCAGCCTTCCATCCATTAACTCCATCTATACTTCCTGCTATCTTCAGAAGGCAACCAACATAATCAAAGACCCCTTCCACCCTGGGTATGTGTTCTTCCATCAGGCAGAAGATATAAAAGTTTGAAAGCGCATATAAATAGATTGAAGAACAGTTTCTTCCCTGCTGTTAGCAGATTGTTTTGAACAGACCTCTCAAATGTTAATTCTGAGCTCTACATCTTCTCTGCAACTGTAACACTATATTCTGAATTCTGTCCTGGTGCACTCTGTATGCTATGATCTGCCTGTGTAACACAGGGAACAAGACTTTTCACTGTATCTTGGTCATGTGACAACTATAAATCAATCAATCAATTCATAGAAATCTGTGCCTTCTGAAAATTTTTGCACTTTACAACTTCTTAGCAGTTGAATCAGTTTATAAGGAAGCATAAAAAGGTGATGTCCCAACACACACACGTTCATAACTAACCTAATATACTAACAAAACCTACATACTACAAACAATTGTTTCTTGTTCAAATTAATATTGAAATGAATGCATGAAATGCCAATCTGTGTTCAGGAAGTATTAATCTGGTAAATCAAATACCTCAAAGTTAATTTTGTATGAGTGTGTTGGCAAATTGTGGGCAGCACGAAATGTTCTTTTAATGTTTCCCATGTAGTGAGGAATGTACTATTGCAATATTTGAGTGAGCATTACTGTTTCTGGTTCTGGTTACAGTCCTTGCAATGTTGACAAAAAGCCAGTAATCATTCCTAATGGAACTTCCTTCACTTTCTGTAGTTTCAAGCTTGATGCCAAAATAAGGTGCATTAAAGCCAGTTTCTGGAACAGTAATGACCCAGATCAACCATTGTTCACTGTGTATCACAAATACTAACAAATTGACATAAGCCTACCACTTCCAGAACTGAAAATAAAATTTGGACTGTGACCTCACAGGGAAAGCTTGAGTGATTTGGTGTCTAGTGACTAGATCTAAATAACTGAGCAGAATTTTTAAAGAAGTTAAAGATATTGCAGAATTGTCATATGCAATTATGAAGTGAGTAGCAATAAATCTTGTCAATCTTTTATTTTAAAGTAATATTTATGACTACAAGTAAGATTTGTAAAGTATTGGTAATACTATTGTGAGGTATACTATGAGGTAGCACTGCTGCCTCACAGCGCCAGAGACCCGGGTTCAATTCCTGCCTCAGGCGACTGTGTGGAGTTTGCACATTCTCCCCGTGTCTGCGTGGGTTTCCTCTGGGTGCTCAGGTTTCCTCCCACAGTCCAAAGATGTGCAGGTCAGGTGAATTGGCCATGCTAAATTGTCTGTAGTGTTAGGTAAGGGGTAGATGTAGGGGTATAGGTGGATTGCGCTTTGGCGGGGCGGTGTGGACTTGTTGGGCCGAAGGGCCTGTTTCCACACTGTAAGTAATCTAATCTAATCTATTTGCTAGTGGATAAGAGAAATAGCAGGGCTGTGCAGCCTTTGAGTGCATGTACTGTGAGAATGGCATGTCCTTGCATTTTCTGAACAAGTGGTTATCCAGGACACTTTTTTTTCTGTTCAAACACTTCCAGTGTCCTGGATAACCATTTTGTGCAGGAAGTGTTGTCCTTTGCAGCAGCTTGAGCCCAGAGTTCCAAAATGTGAGCAGCATTTGGTGTCACTGTGGTGTATTTGACAGGTTGAAAGCTTTGTGGATAACCTGTTTTGGAGAGTCTTGAGTCTGTGACACCACAAATGGCTGAACTGTACAGGGGGGCTGGAAGAAATTTGGAAAAACAATATTGATGAGCAATTCGATAGTTAAGGGCACATTGAGGTATCTCTGTGTGGCCACAGACACACTGTCGTCCTCCTGGTGTCAGGGTCAATGATATCACTGTATGGCTGCAGAGCACCCTGTGGGAACAGTGGGAACAATCAGCAGTCGTGATCCAGGTTGGTGGAAGCAACATAGGCAGATGTCCCCTACAGTCAGAATTTAAGGGACTAACTCTGAAATGAGCAAATAGCACCTCAAAATTGGTAATCTCTAGTTTGTTCCCAGTGTCACATGCCTGGGAGTACAGAAATCGGAGGATAAAGATAGATGCATGTATGGTTGGTAGGATAGTGCAGGAGGGAGGGTTTAAGATTCTTTGGAGATTAGAACTGGCTCTGGGGAGGTGTGTCCTATGCAGGCTGGACAGGTTGCATTTAAACAAAGTTGGGACAGGGCTCCTTGTGAGCTGTTTTGCTACTGATATTGGAGAGGGTTTAAATGAACTTGGCTGGGACGCAGGAAGGAATGTTAGAGGCTAACCAAGATGCACACAGCACTTAGTAATCCAGAGCCCCAACCTAAAGTTCTGGAGTGGGTTGTTACTATGGCAGATGGAGACATTTTTGTTCAATTAAAAAAAGTCTAGAATTACAAACTAGCATAAAGATCACCATGAAAACTCCTCTTGGTTTATGAAATCTGCTTTCTTTATCTGGTCTGGCCTATATGTGCCTCCACACCCACAGCAATGTGATTTTTATCAAGCAAACCACAGAGCTTTATCAAGCTGCTCCAAAATGTAAACAAAAGGAATGTAGCAATACGTGTGATGGACATTGATCTAGGTACTGGAAATGATGACGCAAACAGCTTTGTCGACGCTGCAAACATCGAGGGATTGTGCCAAAACTGGGTGGCACAGACTATAGTAGTTGGTCAGTTGAAGAAGGGCTTATGCCCGAAACGTCGATTCTCCTGCTCCTCGGATGCTGCCTGGCCTGCTGTGTTTTTCCAGCACCACGTTTTTCAACTCTGGTACTCCAGCATCTGCAGTCCTCATTTTCTCCCAGCTGCTTGACCAAGTCATACTCATGTAATCATACCTTTTTACAGGCAATGTCTGAGATACTATCACTATCCCTGGGCGTGACCTATTTCAGATTCCATTTCCTTTTGAGATAAGGAGATTTGCTTTTCCTATTACCTGCTGAACTTGGATGCTCGCATTTTGTGACTTGTGCACAAGGACCCCCAAATCCCTCTGTGCTTTAGCTTTCTGCAGTCTTTCTTCACTTAAATAATTTTTCTGCCAAAGTGTAAAACTTCATGTTTTCTCCACATCTGCTGAAATTTTTTTTTCCACTCGCTTGATCTGATTGTACTCCTTTGATAATACCTCTCTGTAAACTTTGTTATCCTCACCACTTGCCTTCTCACCTATTTTTGGCCCATCTGCAAACTTGGCTATAGTATATTTATTTTCCTCATCCTATTTGATATGTGTAGTAAACAATTGTGGCTCCAATACTGATCCCTTTGGCACTTTACTTGTTGTAGGTTTCCACTCAGCCCCCAAAGGTATTTTTCTCGTGATGACAGTTATTTAATTCATTCCTCCCCATCCCTCCAACACTTTTTAAAAAAAATTTTGTTCCTTGATTATTTGGAATCCTATTAGTATCTTCTACCATGAAGACTGATGCAAAGTATTTAACTCTGCTGCCATTTCCTGGCCCCACGTTATCATTTACCTAGCCTCAATCTCTAAGGAGCCTGTGTTCACATTGACCTTTTTTTAATACATATACATTTAAAACCACTCTTACTCTTTAGTTTATCTTTTCCCTCTTTATTGTTCAGATGGTCATCTTTTGTTTGTTTTTAAAACTTCCTCAATTCTTTGGGCTTACCAATAACATTTGTCACGTTGGATGCTTTTTTCTTTCAATTGATAATATTCTTCCTGATTTATCCTCTTCCTAGAATCCTGGCTGCTAACTGGGATATGTCTTTACCGTGACTCATGAGTTTTTTATTTTTTTAAAAATCCTCTGCCATTGTCCCTGAACAAACTCCTTTCCCAGTCCACAGCAGTCAATTTATCCAGCACTTTTGTACTTACCCTTGTTTAAATGTAGCGCTGTTATTTCCAACCCAAATTTCACATTCTGAAAATGCTAAATTCTGCTGTTTCAAACTGTTTGAGCAGAACCTTCTCTCTATTCTTATTGGTCCAGAGATTGACAACAACTACATTCGCCCCCTCCCCCCAACCCTCAGGAGATGTCCTTAATCCTGGTATGGGCAGGCAACGCAGCCTTTGCGATTCATGGCTGCAGAGAATAGTATTCCCCTAATTATACTCTTGCTCTACTCTGTTCCATTTTCTCCTCCTACTTGAATAGCACTCTGCACCACTGAAGGGCTTTTACCCGAAACGTCGATTTTCCTGCTCTTCGGATGCTGCCTGACCTGCTGTGCTTTTCCAGCACCACTCTAATCTTGACCACTGTACCAAGGTTGATTTATTTATTACTGTCCATGAGGATGAGCTAATTATAGGGGTGGAAGGTGTAACATCTGTGCAGGTAGAGGTGAGGAACTGCAAAGACAAAAGACCCTGATGGGACCGTGTCCTCTAGCAGTTGTTAGGATGTGGGGTGATAGGAAAGGCACTATTGCAAAATAGAGATTTCATTGTGGATGGGAAAATCAGGTTAGTAGCTGATCACATGAAGTGGAGGTAATGAATTGTTTACAGTGAATTTCCAGAGCAGCTTGAGGTAAAGCCCTCTAGGAAGCAATACCGGATTTCTGATGTGTAATGAAGGAGACTTGATTGGGGTGGTTAAGTCAAAGGAAACCCTGGAGTTAGTAACCACACTAGGATAGAATTCACCATGCATTCTGCGATTGAGAAGCTGGAATCTGCCGGTATAACACTTGTGTTAAGGAAACTAGAGTTGAGGGAGGAGTTGGTCAGAATTGATTGAAAGAGGAGCCTAGTAGGGAGACAGTAGAGCAGTAACGGCAGGAGTTTCTGGGATTAAATTAGGAAACAGAGCAGAGCTTTAACCTAAGGAGGAGGAAACGTACGAAAGGGAGGATGAGGCAACAATGGCTCATGTTCATTTAAAAAAAGCACACAGTGTGGTGAAACTGAGTAGGACACTTTTTTAAAAAGCAGCAGCATACAATTCTAAAAGCAGTAAAGGAGGAGATGAACTATGAAAGTAAACTAACTCAACGTAAAAAGAATGCAAACATTTTTTAGACTTAAAATGGAGAGGGGCAAGAGTGGACATTTGACTGCTGGAGAATTAGTAGTGGGGAACAAAGAAATGGCGGAGGATCTGAACAAATACTTTGCATCAGTCTTCATGGTGGAAGATACTAGTAGCATCCCAGAACTTTGAGTCAGGAGGTGGGGTGAATGTAGTAGGCAGCACGAAGTAAATGTTGCTGAGGAAGCTGAAAGGTTTGAAGGTGGATAAATTGTATGGGCCGGTTGAATTACACGCAGGTGAGGAAAGCTGAGGAGATTGTGGATGCATTCCTGATGAAGGGCTTTTGCCCGAAACGTAGATTTTCCTGCTCCTCTGGTGCTGTGTGACGTGCTGTGCTTTTCCAGCACCACTCTGATCTCCAGCATCTGCAGTCCTCACTTTTTTGCCTATGGATATGAGGAATAGCTGACTGGTAGAAGACCGAGAATGCGTATAAAGGAGTGTCTTTAAGGATGGCAGCTGGTGACTAATGGGGTTCCACAGGAGTCAGTGTTATGACCGCAACGATTCACTTTGTATATTAACTATTTGGGAGAAGGAACTAAGAGTATTGTTGTTCATTTTACAGGTACACAAAGATTGGTGGAGGAATATAGTGTGGAAGAAGTGGGGAGGCTGCAGAAGGGCGTGGACAGGCTGCTATAGTGGGCGACGAAGTATAATCTCACTGAGAAAGCGTGAGATTATGCACTTTAGTAGGAAGAATAAAGGCATAGGCAATTTTCTGAATGTGATATAACTTCAGAAATCTGAAGCACAAAGGGACTTGTTAGCCTGAATTAGGACTCCCAGGTTTGGCATTTGGGAAGGCAAATGCAATGTTAGCATTGGCATAACAGGACTAGAAGGCGAGCAGAGAAGTTTGTAGCCATCCCTAAGCTAGTGAAGTTGAAAGGTTTGAAAGTGGATAAATCACCTGGACCAGTTGGACTACACGCAGATGAGGGGAGAGCTGACGAGATTGTGGATGCATTGGTGGTGATCCTTCAAGAATCAGTGGAGTTGGGAAGGATTCCAGAGCACTGGAAAATGGCTAATATAATTCCCCTGTTTAGGTTTTGGGCCATGTAATCTAAGATGAACTTGGATCCAAACCTCATTAAGCTGCAAGTGTCTACTAAGATGGTTTTGCCTTGGAACGCCTTGGTGTCCAGCAGCGCACTCATGGTGCAGCATCAACACATATCCCTGTCAAATTTTATTTTTTTAACTTTTAATGAATTAATAAAGATTGGAGACATTTGAACTGTTTTCTGTTGAGTGGTGATTTTAATAGAGATATTTACTACTATGAGGTGTCTGGTTGGAGCAGGTGGGGGAAAATCTGTTGCTGTTCGTAAAATCCTTGGCAAAAAGGTATTTAAAAGTGACATTTTTTTAAAAAAAACAAGTGAGTAGTTTAAGATCTAGAATGTCTTTTCAGAGACTTTGGTGTCGTGTTCAGTTGAAACATTCAAAAGGGCTTTTTTTTACCTGAAATGGAAAAATATGTAGAGCTGTAGGGAAAAGGCAGGGGAATGGTACTAGGTGAATTGCTCATTTGGAAAGCTGATGTGGACCTGATTCAGTTATCTGAAAAGGTAAAAAAATCTAAACCTGCCTATTTGAGAAATGAAGGATATATTCCAACAACCATGTTTCATTCGGAGTAATGCTACATGCTTTTACAGAAGGTTATATTTGATGAGCTTCTTATTCCATTTATTGCTAAATTCTCAGTTTGGATAAGAAAACAAAACACAGGATTTATATAAAGTGGAAACTTGATTATCTGAATATGATGGGCGGGCACTATTTCATTTGGATAATCGATTATTCGGAAAATCGATTTAAATGCCTTTCCTCGGGGGCTCGGAGTTTTAAGGTCAGCTCCCTATTCAGGAGACTAGCAGCAGCGCACAGCATGTGAGATGTTGCCCCCAACACCGCCCCTGTCTCGCTCGTCCACCACCCCCCCAGCGCAAAGTGTGCGAGCCCCCCCAACCATACCACACCCCCACTCCCAAACCAGTCCCACCCCCCTCCCCGGACCCCCAACATCAGCCCCAAGCCCCCGCCCCCAACATAATCTCCCCTCTGCCCCTCTCCGGGGCATCTGGACAGCACACCAACAACCAGGTGGCTGCTGCTGCTGCCACTTCTGCTGCATTTGTGGGATAAATCTCCAAATAGAGCGTGCGCGCGCACACACAGCCACACACACATGACTTTTTACTGCAAATTTTTGCAGTATGTTTGCCCTGTACAGGACAATGTTGGAGAGATTATTCCTGGGAGGTGGGGGGGGGTTAGGGTTAGGGTACACCCCTCTGTAGAATTCCAGGGAAAGTGTGGGGAGAGAGAGAGAGTGGGAGGTCAGTCATTTGGAGACAGTGCCTGTTCAATCACTGTAAACAAAAGACGCGATCACTGATGGAAATATGTCTTTGATGTAATGTTTCTATTGGGACCTCGAGATCTCATTCGGATAATCCGATTTTCAGATAATTGGTATTTGGATAATCGAGTTTCCTCTGTAGTTTTGTTTTGCGTACTTTAGAGCATCCAAAACTGCTTTGCAGCCATTAGTTGTTTTTATGAACTTTAGTTGCTGTTATTGAATAATAGGAGAAAGTGAGGACTGCAGATGCTGGAGATCAGAGCTGAAAATGTGTTGCTGGAAAAGCACAGCAGGTCAGGCAGCATCCAAGGAGCAGGAGAATTGACGTTTCGGGCATCAGCCCTTCTTCAGGAATAATAGAATGGTTGCAGAGATGTTTTGACCCATTATGTCCTTGGTAACTAACTTGCTACAAGAACAGCTCCCCTATTCTCACTGCCTATAGCTGTGCAAATTTATTTTCTTCAGATGTTTAGTCCATTCCAATTCACTTTTTGAAAGTCTCACATAAAACTGTTGCCTCCACACATCAAATATACATTCCAGACCATACCACCAGCTGAATTATTTTCTTGTTGCCATTGCTTTTTTTTTTGCCAATTGCCTTGATCATGTCGGGAATTTGTCACCAAATCTGTGAATGGCAAACTACCAAAAGAAGGAAATAATTTGATAATTGTTTCATTGCAACAGATTGACTCTTAGTTGCTAGAACAGCAGAGAATTTGCTTATACTACTTTGAAAGGTGCGAGATTCCGATGCACCCAGCTAATCAAGCAGGTGCAATTTTATTATAATTTCTGATCTAAAAGATGCCATTGCCTACTGGTGCAAAAAGTATTTTGAAGGCGTGTCCATTGATGAGGTACTGTATAACTAAAGCAACATTGCTTAATTGTTTGTTAATTCGGTCTCCTCATTTGGAATCCATAAATAGCTGAATGTCAGTGACTTGATGCTATGGCCTGTATTTTAGTCTTGCATGTACTGCAGTCTATTTCTGTAAGTATCATACTTGGAACATTTATTTAGCTATGTTATTTCTGCTATGTCTGTCTTTGCACTTAAATGTTTTATATCTACTGCCAGTGACTTTATAACATCACTTACTTCTGCCTATTACACTGACATGGTCACATAATGAGAGTTTTGTCTGAAAGGACTCCTCATTTTTCTACACAGTTAGTCTGTCTTTTGAGCTCTATTCAGTTTTCTAACTTGCAGTGTGAGTAACTCCCTAATATTGTTACCTGATTGCACCCTGAAGCATGTACTAACCAATCAACTTTTCCTAAATTCTGAAAATGTGACATTCATGAAACCAGTTGACAGGAGGAAGAGCAGAGGGAGAACAGAGAAGGCACACTTACAAAGAGCTGTATGTGTAAAATACAGTTAAACATGTTAGAGCAGGAATTGTGAATTGACTTGAACCCTGACCCCTTGGCTCAGATTTGGGACAATATTACTGTGCGACTAGAACCTACCCCCTGTAGCCTTGTATGTTGCACATTGTGAAGTCAGTTCATGTTTGTTTTTAATTGACTATAATTTGCCAGTAGTTAATGTTTAGCTTGTGCTAATTTTGGATGTTGGGATGTGTGGTTAGTTGAAAGTTTTCAATGTTTTCTTTGTTTGACTCTAGTTTACAAGGAAGAATGTTATTACACTGGTACTTTGTGCCTTTATTCTTTTACTAAATCATTGTAATTTCAGATTCCTCCTTTTCTCATTTCTTCTAAAGTAACAGCATGTGTAAATTTATGGTGTAATATAAAGAATTAGTGTGCTGCAAACACAAAATTGAGAGGGAATGGAAATGTGGCTCAAAAATAACTAGTCACTTAATAGATAATCTAAAATGAACAGAAGTTAGACAAGGGAGAGTGGAGGTTTGGGGCAGTAATGGTTATGGAAAAAATTTGTAGTACAGTCTGTTCTGATATAACATGATAGTTCCGTCCACCAACGATCCTGCATTATAAGAAAATTGCATAATAGTACCATTTAAATCACCGGGACTAGAATCCCGTTATAGCCAATACAGGTAAGGAAAGTTTGCAATTGAAGAATTTAGACCATTATTTGTAGAACGCATTCTAGCCACTTCGCGTTATAAAAGAAATGCGTGTTATAACAGAACCAACTGTATTGGAAAGAGGATCCCCTTGATGGGGCAAAGATAGTGTCCATTTGGGATGCAGAAGAACTTGTAGTTGTTATCCATGTTCGGAACATTTTTGGGTGAGGTAAGTGTTAATCAAATCTCAGCTGAATCTCGGAATTATGACAGACTTTAATGGGCACCAAGGACTTCCAAGACTGAGAGAATCAAACACCTTGGTCAGGTCTACAAAAGTGAAGAACAATTCTAAAATTTTTCTCATAATGTGAGACTCCGGCACAATTCCAAAGTGTGTGAAGGAACAGAGGTACATGGAAATGCAAGTGGCAGGACGTGCTGAGTGGTTAACAAAGGATAGATTGTGTTGAGCTTCATATATTGTGCTGTTGTATAACGAAGCAGATGTTATGCCGAGCCAGTAAAAACCAGCAGAGATTGAGCAAGATTATAATATTAAATATACTTAAGTTTTATTGAGATACGAGCACAGATATTTAAGTACAGTTGAAGTTCTCTGGTGATGAGGTAACTAATGAGAATGTTAAATTGTTGCTGTGCAGAGAGAATGTTGTACATGGCCAAAGAGAACAGTGTAATCTAGAACCTTGAGGTTTGAATGGTGTATTTTTGTCTAAAGATAAATTGGAAACTTTTGATAGTGTGTAATTTTTGGAAAATGTTTCCTTCTGAAAAAGGAGCAGGTAATTCTTAAGCTTGGGTTCTGTGAGGCAGTACCTGAAATATCTCCATGGGCTGTCAAGCAAATATATTCATTGTGATTTCAATTAAAAATATAGAAATCTTAGCACAGATAAGTCACCAGGTCTGTTATCAGAATTGTTTAGGACCATAGAATGATTACAGCATAGAAAGTAGGTCATTGAGCCAGATTTCCATGGTGACTCTCTGTACTGTCCCACACTCCTGCCCTATCTCATGGCCCAACAACTTACTCCTCTTTAGGTAAATATCCATTTCTTATTTGGATATTACATCTGCCTCTGCCATACTCCCCAGGCTGTAAATTCCTTTTCCTAACCGCACATTTAACATAAAATCATGTCACCTTCTGTTCTGTTACCAGTTATCTTAAATCCTTCCAATCTTTGGGAACAGTTTATTTCTACTTGTTCTGTCCAGACTCCTTTGTATTTTTGAACACTATTTTGAATCTTCTCTGCTTTCTCTTCTGTAAGAAGACTGACCCCCTGCTTCTCACTGGTCTATTCATGTAATTGAAGTCCGTTACCCTTGGGCGTTCTTGGTAATATTTATTGCACTGCCTTTAATGTCTTCAAAACCTGCCCAAAATTGGCTGAGCTAGTGTTTTCTAGAGGCTTTTCCATTCTCATAACTACTTGATTTTTGTACTTTGACTGCTGTTTAATAATCTCCAGATCCTACCTTTTCATTGACCATTTTTTCATTCTGCCCTGCCACCTACCATCAATTTATGCACGTGTATCCCTCAGTCCCCTCCTTCTGCTTTTGCACCCCTTTGCTATTGTGTCCTTTATTTTATATTGCTTTTCATTGTTCATCCTGCCAAAGTGTATAACTTAACACTTTTGCATTAAATCCTGGCTGCCATAGTCCTACAGTCATCGAGATGTACAGCACGGAAACAGACCGTTTGATTCAGCTTGTCCATGCCAACTGGTTATCCTACATTAATCTAGTCCCATTTGCTAGCATTTGTCGCACATTCATCTGAACCCTTTTTATTCACATAACCATCCAGGTGCCTTTTTAAATGTTATAATTGTACCAGCATCCACCTTTACTTCTGACTGTTCAATCCATATATGCACCACTCTCTGCATGAAAAGGTTGCCCCCTAAGTCCCTTCTAAATCTTTCCCCTTTCACCTTTAAACCTATGCCCTGTTGTTTTGGATTTCCCCATCCCAATAAAATACTTTGACAATTCACTCTATCCATGCCCTTCATAACCTTTATAAAACTCTCTAAGGTTATCCTTCAGCATCTGCTCGAGAGAAGATATCCTCAGCCTATTCAGCCTCTCTGTTGTAGCCCTCCAACGTCCTTGTAAATCTTTTTTGAATCCTTTCAAGTTTCACAACATCCTTCCCAGAGCAGGGAGACTAGAATTTGTGCACAGTATTCAATAGTGGCCTAACCAATATCACGTACAGCCACAACATGACCTCCCAACTCGTATACTCAATGCACTGCCCAATAAAAGCAAGTGTACCAAATGCATTCATCACTACCCTATCTACCTGCAACTCCACTTTCAAGGAACTGTGAACCTGCATTAAAGATCTTTGTTCAGCAACAAAGGACCTTAACATAAGTCATGCCTTTCCAAAATGTAGCACCTCACATTTATCTAAATTTAAACTTCATCTGCCATTCCTCTGCCATCTGATCAAGGTCCCATTGACCTCCTGAGGAACCTTCTTCACTATCCATTACACTATCAATTTTGGTGTCATCTGCAAACTTACTTACCATACATCCTATATTCACTTTCAAATCATTTACATAAAAGACAAAAAAACCAGTGGACACCAGCACCAATTCTCGTGGCATTCTGCTGGTCACAGGTCCCCAGTCTGAAAAGCAATTCTTCACCACCATCCTCTGTCTTCTACCTTCAAGCCAGTTCTGTATTCAAATGGCTAGTTCTCCCTGTATTTCATGTGATCTAACCTTGCTAACCAGTCCCACGGGGAACCTTGTCGAACGCCTTTCTGAAGTTTGTATAAATCATGTCCACTGCTCTGCCTTAATCAATCTTTTTCGTCACTTCTTCAAAAAAAAAACTCAATTTCAGTGAAGTCTGTCAACATTCTCTTCCACATTTCACAAGGCTTCCAAGTTTAAGGTCATCTGCAGGTTTTTGAAATCGTGTTCTCGTATACCTAATTGTTTTTTTTTTGTCTAATTTCTGTATTTACTGTTATTGTTGTCAATGATATGTTGGTTAAAGGAACTTTTTGAATAATTTTCAGAAGAGAAGCTTCAGTTTCAATGTGGAGGATGAATGGGTGAAAGTAAAAGTGTTGTAGTAATGCTAAAGTAACTTACTTGTTTTCTCCTGGATTATAGTTTCTGACTTGAGATAGTGTGTGACACAAATATTGAAACTCTTAAATTTCTTGAGTTAAATATAGATCAACAGTTATAGTGCATACACTTGTACAATTTATCTTATGTTTGTGATTGAAGAAATGCATTGGTAACCTAATCTCAATACTCCACTGTTAGTGTAAATGTATTGATTCAATCTACAATATAACAGATTGATTTTCTTTGGTACTACTATCCACAATAAGTGTCTTTAACCAGGCTTCCTTTTTAAGGAACTGAAAATAATCTGTTTATTGTACACAAAATGTATTTTTAAAACAAATAACAAACGCTGGTTAACATTGAAAATGTTGAGGGCAATTTTACTAAAAACATTTGTTTTCAAATCTGTTACAAAAAATGTCTTATAGTCAGTACACCATTTTAAGAAATGTGCTTAAGTGATCTCATATCCTCTCTATATATCATGACTTGAGGGCGTAAAGGTCTCCTGTTTCATTGTACTCAGGATCACCTTGAAGCATGACACTCTACAAAAGGTGTGCTGCTTTGTGCAATCTAAGTTTAATGTACCCCAGACCCTTAAGTACCAGAGAGATATTAATTATCACAGCTTACTATTAAATACATCCATTGGATTCTTCAGTGATAGCCACACCTAGCTTCCTATATGGCAAGGAATAACATGATTATTGTTGCATCAGGTAAAATAATATGCTGGAGGCAAAAAATGCATCAAAACAATTGTTGTCGAGACCTCTAGGTATGAAATTCAGAATTGTTTATTTTTATGGCCTTTTCTACCTTTTAATTGAACTGTCAGTCTTGTTCTTTTCACTTTTGAAAATTTGACATTCCACTGTAGAATATGTATCTAGTGTATTTTGGGATAATGGTTACAGTGAAAATTCACTGTAGTAGTTATATCCTTTTTTATTGCTTTTGACATTGTCCTGTCCCATTCTGTTTTGAGCTGTAAAGATCGTCCATCATTCCTCCTCCCTGTTTGCTACGCTGCCTAATTTTGAGATCTGAAGATTTTTTTTTGTATCCTGTGTCCCAAATACATTTTATGATTTGAAGAATGGCAAGTCCCGGCACAGATGACACTTATCTGCCTGGTCACTACCTACATGGATGTTGTGCTGAACCCAGTTTTCTTTTGTCTTTCCTGCCTTTCCGCGACATGACTGGATGAAATTGTGAAGCAGGTTGAATTTGGAGCTTATTTTGCATATCCAGGGTGCAGGTACATCAGTCAAGAACACACATGGGTAAGTGTGATGCAGATTGTAAATGTACTGCAGATTGCCTTTCAGAAGATTTTAAAAGTTTGGGAAATTGCTGAGAGGCATTGTCTAGTGCAAGCATGTTTAAGATGCAGTTAAGTGTTTATATGGAGTTGCATTTTGAATTAATATTAATGCTTAATACTAATGGCTGCTTATCTGTTGTATTCATTCTAGCACTGATTTGACTCAAATGGCATTGTGTAAATACAGAACACAAAGATAGTTTATCCTATTTTAGCACAGACTGCCACTGAGCCCTTCAGTGAATATAACTGCTCCTTTGGGGTGTGGAGGAGGACCATGTATGTAACAACAGAATACAGCACATACGGCCTTTCAACTGATTGGGTTCCGAGAACTGTATGCCATTTATTTCATAAAGTTCTGACTAGAATGCTGTTTACAAACTTGTTTGTTTCCGATTTTTGTTTTTTTTTCCCCTGTGAGGGTGTTGACTTCTGCTAAGGATAGAATGTCACTGGTGCCAGAAATCTGTGGTGCTTTGCAGAAATGGGTATTTATTTTATACAGGATGTTGAATGAGTGGAGGTAGGCAGCAATCTGTGTTCTGTGTAGATGTTGAATGAGGAAATGGAATTAATAGATAGCAATCTACATTGGAAAACTGCTTTATTCCTCTAATCCAAGATATCAAGGTCAGTTGTACTGAGCCAGTTGCATCAGCTCCCTGACCATGACCTGAGACTGAACCAGACCAAGGTAGTAACCTCTCCCCTCTGTTTCGCCATAAAATAAGCTTCTGACAAAACCTTCACTTTGTCTCCACCTACTTCTACCTCTAAATTTGCAGTTACTGCCTCTAACTCAGGTTGGTTGCCACTGAAACCCTCATCTCTGCTGGCCTCTTATTTCTCATTGGTGAAAAACTTGATCTCACCCTGCACTTGGCCTGTAATTGAATGCGCGCGAGTCCCATTCCGGTCAAGGACCTAAATTGGCTCTGAGCAAAGCCATTATTCTCTGATTGTTGTTTTCAGATTCATTCATGATCGCTCCGTTCTCTATTTCTCTAATCTCCCTCCAGATCCTCGATTCCTGAGATCTTCTGCTTGACTTCTGGCTTCTTGCATATACCTGGATATTTATTGCTTTCACTAAGGTCTATTCCTTCAGCTGCCAGGATTCTAAACTCTGGAATTCCCTCCCTAAAACTCTGTACCTTGATTAGATCTCTTTTCCCCTTTTGAAGATGCTTCTTGCAATCTGTCTTGCCTGCCCTGACATCTCCTTAAATGACTTTTACTGCTAAGTTTTGTTTGGTGAAGGACCTTTGGGATGTTATATTGGGCTAGAGAAGCTGTTTAAAAGCATATTGCTTTCGCAATATATGTGGCTGAACTACAAATCAGGGATCAAGCTTCCTTTATCATCATCCTGGTCTGTGGTTCGGCTTTATATCAGATGTTACACTCAGCAATTAGTTGAGCCCTGATGCGTATTCACTTTTTGCTCTTTTAAACAATTAATGTAACTGCCATTGTACTAAAACTTGAGCCATGTTCAATTTATCAATTACAAAACTATGCTGGTATGCTTCATTTTATAATTTTATGTTACATAAGTGGGAATGTGAAGAATTTTGAATAAGTTAAGATGCAAACTTTGAATCCTCACAAGCTAGCATTGTCGGGTAAGATCTCCTCAATAAGAACAAGGTCTAGATAGTTGCTCAGTCTTCTGATGGGCTGATGAGGTAGTTAAGAAAGAAAATTAGTGTTTCAAGGTAAATAAGTATTTACAAGGATGTTCCCAGGGTTGGAGGATTTGAGCTATAGGTAGAGACTGAACAGGCTGGGGCTGTTTTCCCTAGAGCGTCGGAGGCTGAGGGGTGACCTAAGAGAGATTTACAAAGTTATGAGGGGTATGGATAGGACAAATAGACAAAATCTTTTCCCCGGGGTCGGGGCTTAGGTTTAGGGTGAGAGGGGAAAGATATAAAAGAGACCGAAGGGGCAACTTTTTCACACAGAGGGTGGTATGGGTATGGAATGAGCTGCCAGAGGAAGTGGTGGAGGCTGGTACAATTGCAACATTTAACAGGCATTTGGATGGGTATATGAGTAAGAAGGGTTTGGAGGGATATGGGCCGGGTGCTGGCAGGTGGGACTAGATTGGGTTGGGATATCTGGTTGGAATGGACGGGTTGGACCGAAGGGTCTGTTTCCATGCTGTACATCTCTATGACTCTATAAGTGAGAAAAACCTTTTACAAAGCTGAGAAAGAAAACTATTTGCTTCAGCATGTCATGGCTCTGGGACATGAAAGTCCCAGATGTGAGCAGTTTATTTGCCACCAGTCCCTAGACTACACGCATTCCAGTTTGCTCAAGAGTATAATTTATCAGTCCTACCTTGTTCTCTGCTTTATTCCTGCCTATCCTGACTGTTTGACTCGTTCATTTTCCCAACTGTACTAGTCTCAGATTGATCTTTTTCCTCACTATTTCCTGGGTCCTTCCCCCACCACACCCCCACCTTACTAGTTTAAATTCTCCTGAGCGGCTGTAGCAAATCTCCCTGCCAGTATATTAGTCCCCTTCCAGTTCGGGTGCAATCCATCCTTGTAAAGGTCACCTCTACCTCAGAAGAGATTCCAATAATCCAAAAATGTGAATCCTTCTCCCCTGCACCAGCTCCTTCGCCGCACATTCATCTGCTCTGTCCTCCTATTCTTACCCTTACCAGCTTATATCACCGGGCATAATCCAGATATAACTTACCCTTGTGGACCTCCTTTTTAAATTCCCGCCTAACTTCCGAGTTCTCCCTTCAGAATCTTGTCCTTTTCCCTTTCTATGTCGTTAGTTTGAATGTGTACAATGACCCCCTGCTGGTCCCTCTCCCCTTTTGAGAACATTCTGCACCCTTGTTGAGATATCCTTGATTTTGGCATCAGGGAGGCAACACACCATTCTGATTTTCTGCTACTGGCTGCGGAAACGTCTGTCTGTGCCTCTAACTCAAGAGTACCCTATCACAATCGATTGCTTGGAACCAGATGTACCCCTCATTACACAAGAGCTAGTCTCGATACTAGAAATTTGGCTGCTCTTGCTCCATTCCGCTGAGAGTCCATCACCCCCTTCATTTTCCAAAAAAGCATGCATGTTTGAGGTGGGGATGGCCACGGGAGACTCCTGGATGACCTGCCTGACTGTATCTGTGGCTTTTCTCCCTTCCTATAATTTGCCATCCGTCACACCCCCTAGTTCCTGTAAATTCCTTATTGTCTCTAACTGCAGCTCCAATTGATCCCCGTGATCTGATAGGATTTGCAACGAAAGACACTTCCTGTAGACATAATCATCAGTAACATGGAGACTCTCCCTAAACTCCCGCATCCGACAGGAAGAGGACATCACTGCACTAAAGGCCATCTTTGCCCCTTAACGATTTACAAAACCAGAAAATAACACTGTCTGTTGCTCTGAAAAAACACTTATCCTGGCTAACTTAATACATATGCCTTATATTTTTGAAATTTAATCAAGAGGTCGATCTCAATAAAACACATAATCAAGAAAGAACCCACTCTACTCACTATTGTATATTTACAGCAAGGATACACTTAAAACGCATTCACTTATCTGTTCCTGTGGTGTGAGCTCTTCCACACAGGTTTCTGTAAGATCAGCTGTGAATTTCACTGTTTGTTAATTTTTCTTAGACTCACTCCAATGTCCAGAAATACTTGACCTCAAACAGCAAAGGCAGTAACCGTGCAGATTCACTGCTGTGTCAGACAGCAGTGTAGGTTTCTTTCTCTGACCACGTGGTTGCTGTGTTTGTCTGTTGTCTTCCTTTTTATTAAAGTGCTGTTGTGTTGATCTCCGCCACCAACTCTTCCCCCCCCACCAACCCCAACACCCCCCCTCCAACATTCCAAAGCAATGCAACAGTATATAAAACTGTAATTGCTGCTCCTGGAATTTGAGGAAATCCTCCCCCCCCCCCCCCCCCCCCAAATCTGGTTGAGATTAATATGAAAGTGTTTGCAAGTTCCTAGTTTACTGGGATAACTATATTATACTGAGTGCAAAGTATTATACTTCTCGAAAAAGGATCACCGGCGGATAGTTGAGAATCTGAATAAGTTGTTGAACTGGAGTCAGAAATTCATTGCTGACATATCAAATTTCCTGGAGCGTTGGGCCAGATCTATGTGTCACAACTTGAACAAATTTGAAAACTTATTTTATAAAATTCCTTTAAAATAACTCTGCCAGATGGGATAAAACATTCCTAAAGATCACAAGTTTGTATCTTTTTAACACTGTCCATTCTGTTCTCGATACGTAGTAAATGTCTAACATAGCATACTCGCATCCTACCTACTTTCTAATAGTTTTCTTTTACTCTGTCCTCTCGATCTTTTACGTCACTTGTACTTTGTCCTTTCTCTGTGTACTTCGTTTGCGACTGGTGTTTTCATGCCATCTTCAATACTATTCATTTGACCTATCATCAGGGAAGGTGATAATCCAGTGTCAGTACCACTCGGCTGTTAATTCAGAGACCCAGGGCTGGAGCTCAAGGTTCGAATCCTGCCCTGGCAGATGGTGCAAGTTGAATTTAATAACTATCTGGAATTCAGGGTCTAATGATGACCATGAATCCATTGTTGATTGATTGTCAGAGAAACCCATCTGGTTCACTAATGTCCTTTCGGGAAGGAAATTGCCATCCTTACCTGGTCTGGCCTGCATATGACTCCAGATCCACAGCAATTGTTTGACTCTTAACTGCCGTCTGGGATGGACAATAAATACTGGCCTGGCCAGTGATGCCCTCATCTCATGAAATTTGCTTTAAATTCATTCATTTGTTCATATAATTTGTGTCTCCTTTATATATTACTTATAATTGAAGCTGAACACTGTACATTGCCAGTGGCGAGATAGGAGTATTATATTCAGTGGGCTGGCATGCTACATCTAATGAAACTAATCAATAAAGATGCAGCTTCTTAATGTGAAGGATATCTGTTATTTGCCCAGTATATCGAGTTTTGATACAACAAAGGTCTGCTGAAAGATTCTACCCCTTGTTGAGCAATAGCCTGAATTATTCAAAACAAATGTCCAATGGTAGAGCTAATAATTTCACTTTTGAAGCAGAAAGTTTAGGAAGTTGTCAGTTTTGGGACCAAAGCTGGTCGCCGTATGAAGGTGACTAAAGAGACTAAAGATTATTGTCAGCCACAAAGTCAGGGAATGACTATGGAAACCAGGATGAAACCAGTCTTTGGAGGATTTTAATTGGTAGGTGAGTGAGTGACTGAATGGATGGGTGGATGGACAGACATGAAGAGTCATAGAGTCCTAAAGATGTACAGCATGGAAACAGACCCTTCGGTCCAACCCATCCGTGCTGACCAGATATCCCAACCCGATCTCGTCCCATCTGCCAGCACCCGGCCCATATCCTTCCAAACCCTACCTATTTACCTACCCATCCAAATGCCTCTTAACTGTTGCAATTGTACCAGTCTCCACCACATCCTCTGGCAGCTCATTCCATACATGTACCACCCTCTGCGTGAAAAGGTTGCCCCTTAGGTCTCTTTAATATCTTTCCCCTCTCACCCTAAACCTATACCCTCTAGTTCTGAACTCCCCGACCCCAGGGAAAAGACTTTGCCTATTTACCCGATCCATGCTCCTCATAATTTTGTAAACCTCTATAAGGTCACCCCCTCAGCCTCCGCTCCAGGGAAAACAGCCCCAGCCTGTTAAGCCTCTCCCTGTAGCTCAAAGCCTCCAATCCTGGCAACATCCTTGTAAATCTTTTCTGAACCCTTTCAAGTTTCACCACATCTTTCCGATAGGAAGGAGACTAGAACTGCACGCAATATTCCAACAGTGGCCTAACCAGTGTCCTGTACAGTCGCAACATGACCTCCCAACTCCTGTACTCAATACTCTGACCAATAAAAGAAAGCGTAGGTTAGCCAAAAGAATTGGGAATTAATTGACTAGCATGAAAAGCTTTTCAAACAATAAAATTTCAGCTATTTGATGTGTGGGCTTTGAGTTGAGCATATAAACATGACTTAGAGGCAGAAGTAGATGATACAGTCAGTCAAGACTGCAGTATTAAATAGAAAACCGTGACTAATCTGATTCTGGCCTCTATCTTCCTGCCTACATCCAAAACTCTTTGGCTTTATGGATTAAGAATCCATAACTTTACTTTACTTTAAAAACATTCAATGACCTTGCCTTTGCATATCTGTGGGGAAGAAATTACATACCCTCTGAGAGAACAGATTTCTTCCCATTCTATTTTAGGTGGAGTCTCCTTAATTGTAAATTGTAATCCCATGGTTCTTGGCTGCTCCACAGGGGAAGACATCCTTTCAGCATCCACCCTATCATGTCACCTCTGGCTTTGCAGAGGTCAGTACGCAAGAGTCATAAAATATATTGTAGCTCAGAAAGAAGCCATTTAACCCATTTATATTTGAGCCAGCTGAATAAACTAGCTGCAAATTCTAACCTTATTTTCTGACACCTGGTATCCCTTTGGGTGCAGATCCAGGTTCGCTACAAATACGTTTTAGGGTTTCTGCCTCAGCTACCAAACTTAATCATATTTCAGTTTTGTAATGTAGCAATCAGATGTTTGATTGGAGGTCCACGCTGTTACTACTTGATACTGTGATAGTCTAGCTGCCGGAAACTGAGTTTTCCTTCCAAACATCAGTTGTCTTGAAAGGTATGTTTTGCTTCTGACAATTTTTGTCTTACTGCAATGTGAAACTTCACAATCTTTTAAAAATTTTATAACCGTAGCAGTACTTTTCCACTCTCCGTTGTATTAACAAAAAAATACAGAACATTTGGTGCTGTGAACCTTGTTGAGTTGGATGGTTTTATCTGCATTAAATGGTTTGTAATTCTCCCCTGCCCTTCTGCCTTGGCACATGAAGTTGAGAAATTAAAACCATCCTAGCCTGAGTGTATGAAGTAGACGCTTACAGCTGTTGAGCGAATAATTAAAATATGAGAACCAGTTTATATGAGAGTTTCCAATATCTGGATCTTTTTTCGTTTTTGAAATGTGCTGCATTGCTGGCTGGGCCAACATTTATTGCCTATCCCTAATTGCCCAGAGGAGAGTGATGAGTCAGGCACATTGCTGTGTATCTGGAGGCTCCTGTTGGCCAGAACAGCTAAGCATTGCAGATTGCATTCCCTAAAAGGCACCAGTGCTTGAAGGGCATTCGTGAACTAGTAGGTTTTTACATCAATTAACATTGGTTGCTATTATGCTAGCTTCTGGGTTACTCATCCAGTGACATTACAACGACACCACTTCTCCACAACTGTAGATTTAAATTCAGACTGGTTTAATGGGATATGTTTTTTATGATTGACTCTATATGTAGTGTGGGGTGATTTTTAAAATCATGCTCATGAGCTGAACAGGTGTACTAATATTGGAGCAGGGTAAGATGAGCTTTGTTCTGTATTTTGGTGTATTCTGTATTTGAGATGGGAGTTCCTTGTCAGTGACATATCAAAAGTGAGCAGTTTCCCAATAATGTCATCTTCACTTTGAGCACCAAAGAACATGAACATAGTGAACTTAGTAAGCACTTAAGCGAGCAGTCTTGCATTTAATTTCTGGAGTTTTTAATAAGTCTGCAATTAAGTACAGAACAATATGCAACAAAACTTTGTTTATCTGAATAGCTGTCATGTGCCACAAAAATGTGTCTTAATGCCCTCCTAATCTGTTTTTAATCTTTTTAAGTTTTGTTCATTTCCATGTGCTAATTTTTTTTGCAGTAAACGATAAAAGGTTTTGACACTTGTGTGCTTCGTGGAGTAGATTTACCCATTTAGTTGACTTGCATCCTGAAAGAACTGGTGTCACAATTCATTGAGACAAAAGCATGGTTAATACTGCCGGTAACGTATCTGAAACTGCCCCATTTCAAATGGAAATCAATTCAATGAATTGAGGCACTAATGATATTGACAGAGTTGGTCCCCATTTGGAATGGGGCAGTTTCAATTTCACTACAGGCGTATTAACCGTGCTTTTGGTTGATTTTGGCCAGATGCAGAACAAAACACTCCACTGTGCTTGAATAAACTGCCTTATTTCCAGCTTAAATGGATCCATTTTTACACTATTCTTGTGTCCTCAGACAGTTTGCCTCAAATTAGTCAAAGTTCATTTTATTTTTCCATCGTGACAACAGTGTTAAGTGTCAACCATTAGTAATGCGTTTACACAGAAGAAGAATATAAAGATACCTGCAGTGTGAAAAGTGGCCAGTCGGCCCATCGAGTGTGCATTGACCCTTCAAGGAGCACTGCACCCAGACCCAGGCCTTATCCTATTTCCTGTAACCTCACACTTACCATGGATAATTCACCTCGCCTGCACATTTCTGGACAAAATGGGCAGTTTAGCATGACCGAACCACCTAATTTACAATTTTTTGGACCATGGGAGGAAACTAGAGCACTCAGAGAAAACCAGAGCAAACATGGGGAAAATGTGCAAAAGCCACGCAGGGAGTCGCCCAAGGGTGGATTTGAATATGGGTCCCTGGTGCTGTCAGGCATCAGTGCCAGCCACTGTGCCACTATGTTTTCGTGAGTGGTTTGTGAGAAATATTACATGTTTTGGTGCATGTTTCAAACTTTGAACACTTGAGGGCCCAAATTGTGATCCCAAAAGACTGTGAAGTTATTGTTTTCTATTTGTGACTGGAAGTTTGTTTGCCACTTTAGTGTGTTTGTATTTAGATTTTGAACTGTTTCCTTTGGGTAACTTGCTATCTTTTGAGAATTGGAATAGGAGGTGCCAGGAGTGTCCAAATTTCTGGGCAGTCCTTTTCAGGTTTAAATCTCAGACCTATAGTGCAGGTCTTAGAGTTTAAGATATTTCGCAAATGGAGACATCAGTTGTGTTTTATTTTCGTTAAAAGGAAGCTTAGAAAGTTAAGTTTTGTGACACACTAGTTGCTAGCACCATTCCAGGACAGTGGACAATCTTGGTGCAGGGCTAACTCAGATTATGGGGTAAAAGGTTAGAAGCAGACTATTGAAATTTTTGACGAGCAGTTTTAAGACGTTATGGCTTTCTCCTTTTAACTCTCTGGTTATGGTCAACATCAGCAATATTAATATGGAACATGTTAATATGCTAGGATATTTGTGATCAAGAAAGAAGTGGTGTCTGGTATCTTAAAGAAACATTAAGTTGGATAAATCTTAGTCTTAGAGAGGGTGCAGAATGTTCTCACGCGGGAGAGGGGCTAGCAGGAGGTCACTGTCCACATTCGAACCAATGACATTGGAAGGGAAAAGGTTGAGACTCTGAGGGGAGATTAGAGAGAGTTAGGCAGAAATTTAAAAAAGAGGTCCTCAAGGGTAGTAATACCTGGATTACTCCCAGTGCTATGAGCTAGTGAGGGCAGGAATAGGAGGATAGAGCAGATGAATGCATGGCTGAGGAGTTGGTGTATGGAAGAAGGATTCACATTTTTGGAGCATTGGAATCTCTTGGGGTAGAAGTGACCTGGACAAGAAGGACGTATTGCACCTAAATTGGAAGGGGACTAATATACTGGCAGGGAAATTTGCGAGAACTGCTTGGGAGGATTTAAACTAGTATGGGGGGGGGAGGGGGGAGGGGGGAGGGGGGACCCAGGGAGATAGTGAGGAGAGAGATCGATCTGAGATGGGTACAGCTGAGAACAGAAGTGAGTCAAACAGTCAAGGCAGGCAGGAACAAAGTAGGACTAATAAATTAAACTACATTTATTTCAATGCAAGGGGCCTAACAGGGAAGGCAGATGAGCTCAGGGCATGGTTAGGAACATGGGACTGGGCTATCATAGCAATTACAGAAACATGGCTCAGGGATGGGCAGGACTGGCAGCTAATGTTCCAGGATACAAATGCTACAGGAAGGATAGAAAGGGAGGCAAGAGAGGAGGGGGAGTGGCATTTTTGATAAGGGATAGCATTACAGCTGTGCTGAGGGAGGATATTCCCGGAAATACATCGAGGGAAGTCATTTGGATGGAACTGAGAAATAAGAAAGGGATGATCACCTTATAGACTCCCTAATAGTCAGAGGGAAATTGAGAAACAGATTTATAAGGAGATTTCAGTTATCTGTAAGAATAATGTGGTGGTTATGGTAGGGGATTTTAACTTTCCAAACATCGACTGGGACTGCCATAGTGTTAAAGGTTTAGATGGAGAGGAATTTCTTAACTGTGTACAAGACAATTTTCTGATTCAGTATGTGGATGTACTTACTAGAGAAGGTGCAAAACTTGACCTACTCTTGGGAAATAAGGCAGGGCAGGTGACTGAGGTGTCAGTGGGGGGGCACTTTGGGGCCGGCAACCATAATTCTCTTCGTTTTAAAATAGTGTTGGAAAAGGATAGACCAGATCTAAATGTTGAAGTTCTAAATTGGAGAAAGGCCAATTTTGACGGTATTAGGCAAGAACTTTTGAAAGTTGATTGGAGGCAGATGTTCGCAGGTAAAGGGACGGCTGGAAAATGGGAAGCCTTCAGAAATGAGATAACACGAATCCAGAAAAAGTATATTCCTGTCAGGGTGAAAGGAAAGGCTGGTAGGTATAGGGAATGCTGGATGACTAAAGAAATTGAGAGTTTGGTTAAGAAAAAGAAGGAAGCATATGTCAGGTATAGACCGGATAGATCAAATGAATCCTTAGAGTATAAAGGCAGTCGGAGTATATTTAAGAGGGAAATCAGGAGGACAAAAAGGGGACATGAGATAGCTTTGGCAAATAGAATTAAGAAGAATCCAAAGGGTTTTTACAAATATGTTAAGGACAAAAGAGTAACGAGGGAGAGAATAGGGCCCCTCAAAGATCAGCAAGGCGGCCTTTGTGTGAAGCCACAGAAAATAGGGGAGATACTAAATGAACTAGCCATTTGGATACAGAACTGGCTCAAAGATAGAAGACAGAGGGTGGTGGTGGAAGGTTGTTTTTGAGACTGGAGGCCTGTGACCAGTGGAGTGCCACAAGGATCGGTGCTGGGCCCTCTAGTTTTGTCATTTACATAAATGATTTGGATGCGAGCATAAGAGGTACAGTTAGTAAGTTTGCAGATGACACCAAAATTGGAGGTGTAGTGGACAGCGAAGAGGGTTACCTCAGATTACAATAGAACCTGGACCAGATGAGCCAATGGGCTGAGAAGTGGCAGATGGAGTTTAATTCTGATAAATGCGAGGTGCTAGATTTTGGGAAAGCAAATCTTAGCAGGACTTATACACTTAATGGTAAGGTCCTAGGGAGTGTTGCTGAACAAAGAGACCTTGGAGTGCAGGTTCATAGCTCCTTGAAAGTGGAGTCGCAGGTAGATAGGATAGTGAAGAAGGTGTTTGGTATGCGTTCCTTTATTGGTCAGAGTACCAAGTACAGGGGTTGGGAGGTCACGCTGTGGCTGTACAGGACATTGGTTCGGCCAGTGTTGGAATATTGCGTGCAATTCTGGTCTCCTTCCTATCGGAAAGATGTTGTGAAACTTGAAAGGGTTCAGAAAAGATTTACAAGGATGTTGCCAGGGTTTGAGGATTTGAGCTATAGGAAGAGGTTGAATAGGCAGGGGCTGTTTTCCCTGGAGCATCGGAGGCTGAGGGGTGACCTTATAGAGGTTTACAAGATAGGATAGGATAAATAGATAAAGTCTTTTTCCTGGGGTGGGGGAGTCCAGAGCTAGAGGGCATAGGTTTAGGGTGAGAGGGGAAAAGATATAAAAGAGACCTAAGGGGCAACTTTTTCATGCAGAAGGTGGTACGTGTATGGAATGAGCTGCCAGAGGATGTGGTGGAGGCTGGTACAATTGCAACATTTAAAAGGCATTTGGATGGGTGTATGAACAGGAAGGGTTTGGAGGGATATGGGCCGGGTGCAGGCAGGTGGGGCGAGATTGGGTTGGGATATCTGGTCGGCATGGACGGGTTAGACCGAAGGGTCTGTTTCCATGCTGTACATCTCTATGACTCTTTGACTCTAAGTCCCCAGTGTCTGATGGTATCTTCCCCAGGTTATTGAAAAAGGAAAGAGAGGAGATTGCTGGGCCCTTAATAAAATCCTTGTATCTTTGCCACCCATTAGAGAGGTCCTTGAGGACTGGTGAGTAGCTAATGTTGTTTCTCCCTTCAAGAAGGGAAATAAGGATAATCCAGGAAACCAAAGACTGGTGAGTCTCACATTGTGATTGAGAAGCTATTGGAGAGAATTCATAGGGATAGGATTTATGTACATTTGAAAAAGCTTGGCCTAATTAGGGACTGTCAGCATGGCTTTGGGCAGGGCAGGTCAGGTCATGTCTTACTAACTTGCTTTGAATTCTCCGTGGAGGTGATGGTGATTGATGAGGGTAGAGCAATGAGTGTTGTCAGGCTTTTGACAAGGTGTCTTCTGGCAGGCTCAACCAGAAGATTAAGATGCATCTGATCGGTGGTGATCTGGCAACTTAGATTCAGAATTTGCAGGGACAGGGGTGGACGAGTGTTTTTCTGGCTGCAGGTCTATGATTAGCGGCGTTCCGCAGGGATGTGCGCTGGGACCTTTGCTGTTTGTGATATGAGAATCACTTGGATGACCATATAGATGGGTGGGGTTAGTAAGTTTGCAGATGACACACGGGTCTGTTGAGTTGTGGGTAATGTAGAAGTTTGTCACAGAATACAGTGGATATAGTTCATTTGTGGATATGGGCAAGGAAATGCAGTTTAATCCAGGTAAGTATGAGGTGCTGCACTTTTGTGTATACAGTTAATGGCAGGACCCTGCACAGCATTGATGTACAGTGGGATCTTTGGGTTCAAGTCCACAACTCCCTAAAAGTGACCCCATGAGTAGATGGAGTGGTAAATGATGCGTATGGGATGCTTGCTTTAATTGGTCAGGGAATTGAGTACAAGAGTCAGGATGTCATGTTGCGGCTTTATAGGACTTTGGTTAGGTCACATGTAGAGTATTGCGTTCAGTTCTGGTTACCACATTGCAGGAAAATGTGGAGGCTTCAGAGCGGGTGCAGAAGAGGTTTACCAGGATGCTGCCTGGATTAGAGAGTATGAGCTATAAGGAGAGGCTCAAAAAGCTCTGGAGAGATGGAGGCTGAGGGAAGACTTGTTAGAAATTTATAAAGTTGAGATGCATAGATAGGGTTGACGGTCAAATCTTTTTTTTTCTCACAGTTGAAATGGTGGTGGTGGGGTGTTGCATGAATTTAAGGTACGAGGGAGAATTTCAAAGGAGATGTGAAGGGAAATTTATTTACACTGGTTAGAGTCTGAAATGTGCTGCCAGGGCTGGTGATGGAGGCAGATGCGATAGGAGTGTTTAAGAGGCTCTTATGTAAGTGAGGAATAGAGGGATATGGCCCAGGGGCAGGCAGAAGGGATTAGTTTATTTGACATCATGTTCAGCGCAACATCATGTGCCAAAGGGCTTGTTCCTGTGCTGTACGGTTCTATATTCTATCTACTGTTCATCCCTTATTCTCGTAAGAAAGTGGCATTGGCCACTTTCCTTGAATCATTGCATTGCTATAGTGAGGGTGCCTTGTGGTGGCATAGAATTCCAAGTTTTTGTGACAGGGACTATGAAGGGATGGTGGTCTGTATTCAACTTGGCAGTGATAGTGACACCTGCATTTTAGGAAGGTACTATTGAAGTAACTTTGGCAAGTTCCTACTGTATGTTCTATAGGCACAAGATACTTGTAGTGACTACTGGCTACTGAAGGGGAACCTTTTAAATGGTCTGGTGTGTTTTAAGGAATTTATGACTGATTATGAATCTGTCATTGATATCCCATCTCAACCTATTCTTGCAAACCATTGTCGTAATGTGGCTGATCCTGTTAAGTTTCCAAGGTGTTGTTATTGGGATCTTAACAATAGTGTGTTAGCTCCTTCATTTCTCTTTTGTAAATGGACTGTTGTTTTATCTAGACAGTACAGTCTGTTTGTCAAAAATAGCTCGAATTGGGGGGAAGCATAGTTTAGAATTCTGGCTGTTTCTGTTTGCGCAAGTGTTTATTCAGATATAATCTGTGGGATGTACTTCATTTTATGTATTGCCCATTTGTTACAAGCAATGAAAAGCTTAACTTGTGAAAGCAGAATTTGCTGAGCAAATTGTTAATAAAATGTTAAAGTAAGCATTTCAACTACTACTTCAATCAAAAAATGGCCATTAGCTCAAGATGTGCTTATAATTTCTTTAAACATGGGCAAGGTAATGCTCCTGATTTACCCCACTCATGGAGACCTGCCACAGGCACACATGCCCCTGCCATACGTGCATGTACCCTGTCACACTCGCATGGGGTCCCCCATCCCCCCAACACCCTAATTCATACTCCTTCATGTTGACCTATGTTTGGAAGAAGATCGGAGAATGGCAAAAGCACAGAATGTACTGTGGTTGGTAGATTTCAATATCCACCACCAAGAGTGGCTCTGCAGCAGCACTACTGATTGAGCAGGTCCAGTCAAAAAGGACATCTATACACCCAATCTAGCAACAGTAATGAAGGAACCAACAAGAGTGAAGAACATGCTTGACATCTTGCTCACCATGCTGCCTGAAACAGGTGAATCCATGATTGTATTGGTAGGAATGACCACCAAACAATTCTTCTGGAGCCAAAGTCCCATCTTCGCGTTGAGTGATGGCACTATCACTGTCCTAAATTTGATTTCAAACAGATCTAGCTATTCATGTCTGGCCAGCATTAAGGCACAGTGGGTCATTAGAAGCAGTGGGATCCTATACAATCAGCAACTTTTAATGGTCTGGCATAACCCCATCTAGGTTAGAGTGGTGCTGGAAAAGCACAGCAGTTCAGGCAGCATCCAAGGAGCAGGAAAATCGACGTTTCGGGCAAAAGCCCTTTATCAGGAATAGAGGCAGAGTGCCTGAAGGGTGGAGAAATAAATGAGAGGAGGGTGGGGGTGGAGAGAAAGTAGCATAGAGTACAATAGGTGAGTGGGGGAGGGGATGAAGGTGATAGGTCAGGGAGGAGGGTGGGGGAAGGTAGCAAAGAGTACAATGGGTGGATGGGGATGGGATGACTGTGATAGGTCAGAGAGAAGGGTGGAGTGGATAGGTGGAAAGGAAGATAGGCAGGTAGGACAGGTCATGGGGACAGTGCTGAGCTGAAAGTTTGGAACTGGGGTGAGGTGGGGGAAGGGGAAATGAGGAAGCTGGTGAAGTAGTCTGTTTCAGGACATGGTTGAAGAACTTCAGGACAGAGGAAATGACCTGGGAGTTGCAGTGGGAGAGGGACTCCCTGAGATTCTTGTAGAGAGAGGAGGAAAACCTCTTCATGCAAGGCAGGTATCCCCATCTACCATTATCATTAGACCAAGGGGCTTCCTTTTGCCCCCTCTCTCCACCCTTTTTGTTTTGTTAGTCACCATTATACTGTAGTACCTGCTCTAATTATGCTGTGATTTAGCAGTTGAAAATTTATGTTAATGTGTATCATAGCAACTCAATTCTCAGAGATAATGGATGAAATTAGTCCCTCAAGTATTTAGGTTTCAGTGTTTTGCTAATCCATGGTGACAAGTAACATTTTCCTGCTTTCTAGCTTGTTTTGTGATTTCAGTTGTTATGTACATTAAGCTAATTTTGTGTGTATTGTGCTGAATACATCTAATGACTAAACTTTTTCAGTAAATTGGGGAAGTTCTTTCTACTTTGTTAATTTTAGTTTCTTTGCCCACAATTCTGCAGCCACAGCAATAGCTTTTCAGTACCTGACAGCTAGCTGTTGCATGAGCATCAGGGAATCTAGAAGTAATGTTCTGAAGGACAGTGGGATTGCAGATTTTGGATGCTGCATTAATTAGCTCTACGTGGAACATGAATCCACACATCAATATTCAAAAAACTCCACCTTTTCAAGAAAACAAGCCTGGTAGGGATTTCCAGGTCTTGCACCTTTTTAAAATTGTGAAACATTGGGCTTAATTTTCCCATGACAGTGACATGCTTGTCAATTGGGAAAAGAGTGAGATTGGAAAATGTGATTTCCGATGTAAATTTTTATAAATTTTTTTTTTACCTGAGGTTTGAATGGAAAGGCATGAGTCTCACCAGTGTGTGTCAAGAGGCCAGTTTGCATGCATTTACATCTTATTATTACATAATCTCATCTTATTTATATGCTGTATCCCTTCTCCTGAGTGCCAGACAGAAACTAGACAGCGGCAATTCCTAACCAGTGTCTGGTGGTTTCAACTTTCTGCTTGCTCCTCTAGGGCCTTGTGGGACTGCACTCCAAGATCTCAGCGTGTTCCATGGGCAGTGACAAATTTATGGGTAAAGGTAGTGAGGTATTCCAAGTGAGTGATTAGGTTGGGCAGAGCAGAACAGGTTAGGTGGAGAGCAAGTGAAGGATGATATTGCGTAACATTCTGGAAACCCGATAGATCATGAACATTGGTAAGAGGTGGATGCAGTAGCAGAGTTAGTGAGAGAGAATGCATTACCATCTCGGAGTGCAGAAGATTAACTGTGTCTTGTGGCGTTGCTGACAGTTTTCCCCAGACTCTGAAAACAGCAGTGACTCAGGTGGCAACCCTGGACCAGTCTGGCAGTGTCTGGTGCCATTGCAACCCTCTGGCACTTCTGAGGAGAGATGATGGCTCTCCTCTTTTCCACTCTGTCCACCAGGACCTCCAATTTCCTGTCAGCTAAGCTGGGCACCATCTTGCCTTTGCCATTTCCAGGGCAGTTGTTGTGACACTACAGTTGTGAAGGACAGCTCCTATCTGATCATGCTTGCTGGAGGTTAAACATAGTGCCAGTGATGGGAACCCCAGAAGGTTCTAGCCCTGGTGAGTACTTCTGCTAGTGAGCACACAATGTGTGTGTCGCCATAGAAACCTGGTGGATACATAATGAGGTGAGCAGCAAAAAATCAAGTGGGAAAGTAGAAGGCCTCCGGGGAAAACCCTCTGTAAAACATTCTAAAATTGGCACTTAATTTTTAAAAATAAAATACTGTCCACTGCTGTTTTTATTTAAAACCTGCAAAGAGATCTGTAAAAGCAACCCTCTGGTTTTATTTATCGTTCTTCCAGCTTGTTAATGTAGTGTTTTGCTGATGGCATCAATACAGCTGTATAAGTGGGACCTTGCCATGTGGGCAATCTGTTCTCTGCAGCACAAGGTCCTTGTGTCAAAATTTGACGCACTCCTGTTTTCGCTTGTGTAGTAAACTGAGAACAATTTTTGCATCGTTGTAAGAGAACTTCAATTTGTTTATTGTCAACTTGAGAATGATTTTATAGAATTCTTCCCACATAACACTGAAGCCATTCGGCCTGTCATTATTGGTGCTGTCTCTGTGCAGTAGAATTCACTGAGAGCTATTCCACACTTTTCCCAGTGAACGTTTTTCCCTTTAGATAATAAGCTGATTTCCTCCTATGGAAGTCATAATTGAATTGCCTGCACCACCCCCTCAGGCAGCACAATCTAGACAGTAACCACTTCTGCGTAGAGAGGATTTCTTCATGTTGCCATTGCCTTTTTTTCCCCAGTGGCCTTAAATCAGTGTTTTCTGATTCCTCAAGCCTTCCATTATTGGGAGTGGTTTTTCCTAACAATCTGTCCACATATGATTTTGAATACTTCAGTCAAATTTCTTCTCTATCTTCTCTTCAAGTAAAACCATCCCAACTCTCCAAATCTATCTTCATAACTGAAGTTACTCTTCACTGGCAGCATTCTCTTCCTTGTCTTCATGTTTTTTGCCTAGATTGGGACACAGTACTCCAGTTGAGATCAAACTAGTGTTCTGCACCAGTTTAGTGTAGCTTCTTGTTTGTATACTCTTTCATCCTATTGATAAAGCTTAGGTTGCTGTATGCTTTGTTAATTGTACTCTTAATCTATCCAATCCTGTTTAGTAATTTATAGACAGCTAGATAGATCTGGTCCTTTTACTTCTATATTATCATTGTGGTCCTCCAACCAAAGTGAATCACTTCACACTTCGTTAATCTGATTGTTAACGTGCATCAAAAAGAACAAGAGCCCATCATTAACTTGAGGAATCCCTTGATATCATCTTTTGAAGTGCTGTGGGATCTCTCGCATCACCTGAGGACAGGTCCGGCCATGATTTGATTTCGAAGCTACTTGGATGCTGCCTGAACTGCTGTGCTCTTCCAGCACCACTAATCCAGTACCTCTCCCTAACGTGTCAACTTGGATTAGACAACGAAGTCTTAATCATTGTTTAAAGTGTCAACCTTTTGATTTGGCACTGACACATAATACCATACGATTTGGCAATTTTCTTTTATTTTTTCATAGGATGTCACGACGAGCACTTATTGCCCATTCCTAATTGCCTTTTGAATGGAGTGATTTTCGCGGCCATTTCAGACAGCAGTTATTAGTTAACCACATTGTTGTGGATCTGGGGCCGATGTAAACCAGATCAAGTAATGGCAGATTTCCTTCCATAAAAGACAGTAGTGAACCAGGTGGGTTACTTATGATAATTGAGCATGGTTATCATGGCCAACATTGCTTAGACTAGCATTGTGTCCTATATTTATCAGTTGAATTCAAATGTCATCAACTGCCATTACCCTCTGATCTCTGGGTTACTAGTCCAGTGATATTACTACTACCCCCAGCTTCCTTGTTGACAATGTGTTTAAAATATACCTGGGAATGATTGCAAATGAAGTTTAGTGTCTAAGGAGAAAAATCAAGGATGTTTAGAACTTAAGCATCTAAGTGAATAAAAACCGAAAGAACTCTGGATGCTGTAAGTCAGGAGCAAAAATTAGAAGTTGCTGGAAAAGCTCAAAGTCTGGCAGCATCTGTGAAGAAAAATCAGAATTAATATTTCAGGTCCGGTGACCCTCCCTCAGAACTCTCAACTGTCTGGATACATCAAATAATATTTTAACCTTGTTGAGTTTCGAAATGAGCAGAAAATCTGGGTGAAAAATGGTTTTCTTTTGATTTTACTGGTCTTTCAAGAGAGTAAGGGTACAAAATGTTACTCAGATTTTGCAAATAAGTATAACCTGCCTGCTTTTTTTTTTGTACTAATATTAATATCAGAAATCACTAGAATTCGTGTATGTGTTCAGAAACAGGAATATACTCCTCTAATGCTGTACTTATTTTAATCTGACTTTCGACCTTCTAATCAATGTTAAGATTTAAATTCAAATCTGTGCCATCCTTGAGATGAAAGGGCAATATTTTAATCCACTCTGCACCCTGTCCCTAATGTGTAATTACTGGTTTAATTATTAAGTGCCTGGGTGGCTTCTAAGTCTGTGTAGTACTGTATATTATTATACAGACAGAATTCTTTCAGGTGGGACTCAAGTGGTTGAAGTTATTCTATGTGTACTGTATAACAAAGTCTGTTATACTGATGTACTATATAAATGGAACAAATTGCTATCAAAATCACTGTAGTTGGAGCTAATGGGAAAAAAGATTATCCGAAAAGCTGGTTACATCAAATTGCCCAAGAAGATTTTGCTGCATTAAAATAATTTGTCTCTACTTTTATGCACTAAATGACACATACATATATTTACACGGTTTGATGAAAGATATTCATGGTATTCCAGATCCTAGCTGTCTGCATATATAATATATATATAGAGCTACTTTTAAAGGCTTTGTGATTTTTGTTTCAGCCTGGTTTTGTGGTGGTAGAATATTTATAATTCAGTCGGGCACGTTGTTGCTGGAAGAGTTAGACTTAGTCCAATCTCTGGCAAACAGTGTAGGATGAGTCTATTGATGCTGTCAACTATTGCCTTGGCAGCAGTGTTTGTTATATTTTAAAGTTAGTAGAGCTTGTTCTTTTTCAATTTTTGTGCATTGACTCATTTATCTGCTCCTACATTCATTTTCTCTCTTTTTGTTTTAGTGAGTGCAATTGGGATCATTGCTTTTCATTGAAAGGTGACAGTAGTCAGAGTGTGAACTATGGCAGAGGAGGATCCCATTCTGCCCATCAAGGTCATACTTGCAGAGCATTCTGTTTGACTCTGTTTCCTTTGTCTATCCCTGTAGCCCTGGAAATTTATTTCCCTCCAATGTCTAGCACTTTCCATCACTCAAGGTTCTGATATTATCAATATTTTTACATAAAGAACAATTTCTTCCTCCTTCCCCCGTATTCCTTGACCAAAAAACTTTACATCTGTGTCCCCCATACTCTGTATCCTGTCCTAATTTAGTGGGCGGCACAGTGGCACAGTGGTTAGCACTGCTGCCTCACAGCGCCAGAGACCCGGGTTCAATTCCCGCCTCGGGCGGCTCTCTGTGTGGAGTTTGCACGTTCTCCCCGTGTCTGCGTGGGTTTCCTCCGGGTGCTCAGTTTTCCTCCCACAATCCAAAAATGTGCAGGTTAGGTGAATTGGCCATGCTAAATTGCCCGTAGTGTTAGGTGAAGGGGTAAATGAAGGAGAATGGGTCTGGGTGGGTACGCTTCGGCGGGTCGGTGTGGACTTGTTGGGCAGAAGGGCCTGTTTCCACACTGTAAGTAATCTAATCTAATTTGATTGCTTTATTGAAACCTGCCGAGACTCGTGCACTTCCATCAGGCTTTTCAAGCTCAGTTATTTTAAGGAAAGCAGCCCAAGTTTCCCCAGCCTAACCATGTAATTAAATTCCTTTCATTAATTCCTTTGAAATTTCCTGAAACTATTCCAGTAAGTCCCTGAACCCACTCACAGGTCATTATATATTTCCAGAAGTGTGGTTGAACCAGAATGTTACAAATGTTCAGGGTTAGTTCCCTGCTTTTGTAATCAGCCCGTATATTTAAGAACTGCAAGATTCCATATGCTTTGTTAATTGGTCTCTCAAAATATCCTGCTTTCTTCAAATACCTGTACCCCAGGTCCCTCCTGTACCTGTACACTCTTGAAAATTGTGCTAGTAAGTAATTTAGCCATTCTCTATCTGTTCTGCAAAAATGCATCACCTCTCACTTCTTAAATGCCATCTTCCCCTTGGCTCAGTTGGTGACATCTTTCCTTTGACATGACTCCAAATTTGGCAAAAACTGAGAGAACTGCGGGTGCTGTAAATCAGAAACACAAACCAAAATTGCTGGAAAAGCTCAGCAGGTCTAGCAGCTTCGTGGAGAGAAATCAGAGTTAATGTTTCAGGACGAGTGATCCTTCCTTCAAATTTGGTGCCATCAATGTTCACTACCTATTCCAATATTCATCAGAAAAGGCAGTGGTCCTAGCTCTGACCCTTGTGGAAACTCCACTGTCGATTATCTTTCGGTCTGTAAACCAAGCTGATGCTTTTTAATTCATGAGCCACAATTTTATTAGCCAGCCTTTGTGGTACTCTGTCAAACACCTCTGTAAAAGTCCAAACAGGTATCTACTGCATTATCTCCGGCATCCTTCTCCATTATCTCAACAGAAAAATCAATTGTATTTATTGAGCACAGAATGGATTTTACATATTTGAGCTGCTTGCCCTTAATCCAAGCTGCTCCAAATTGATTTTTATCCCTGATTAAAGTTCCTAAAATAGTATCCACTACTGATTTTTAATTGTAAGTACTAGGAATTTTCTTAAATACTCCTTTTCTTTAAAGAAAAAGGTCTGTTTTGAAATAAGCCCTACTGCCCTCAAGCACCTCAGTTGCACTAAATGTCAAGTGGCCATTCTGCATCTGGATGGATCAGTGAACTTCTAGATCAATGCAGTCAAACTGGCATCTATTCATTGTCGCTATTTGTTTGTTTGCAGGAGTGAATAGATTGTAGTTGAGAATTCCATTTCATTTTGTTTGCAGGTATTTGGAATAGATTAATGAGACAAGCTATTTCAAACAGGATAACTGAATGATGGTCTTTGCTTTTCAGGTTTGTTTGTCCTGGAAGATATTGTTTTGATTCATGTGAAAACCTTGATATAATTTCCTAGCCTTTTTTTGTTGTGGATACCTTCTCAAGAAAATTGAGCTAGTTTTATATGAAGATAGTGTCAAGCTGGACTTGCTTTAAAGGCCTTTTTGATGTAGAATGGAACTGAAGTATTTTGAGATTAAGGGAGTTAATGGTGGTTGTAAATGTAATATGTGTTTGATGTTTAATAATTTTGATTGGCAGATTGTAACCTCAATCCAAGGAAGACATGATAATGCAAGGTATTCCATGGAACCAAATGTGGATTAACTCTTAGACCTAGCTCACTGTCACCCAATTTGGGTTCCATTAGGGCCACTCAGCTCCTAACGTTGTTCCAGCCTTGGTTCAAACATGGACAAAAGAGCTGAATTCCAGAGGTAAAATGAGAGTGACAACTCATTTACATCAAGGTTGCATTTGACTGGTTGTGGTATCACAGAGCCCTAGCCAAATTGGAATCAATAGGTATCAGGGGACAAACTCTGCTGGTTGGAGTCAATGCCCGATACACAAGACAATGGTGGTGGTTATTGGAAGTTAGTCATCTCAGCTTCAGAATGTCTCTGTAGGCATTTCTCATGGTAGTGGTCTAGGCCAGCTGTCTTCAGCTACTTCATCAATGACCTTCCCTCCATCATTAGGTCAGAAGTGGAGATGTTTGCTGATAATTGCGCAGTGTTCAGCACCATTGGCAACATATCAGAAACTGAAGGAGCCCATGTTCAAATGCAGTGATATCTGGACCATATCCAGGCTTGGGCTGATAGTCGGCAAGTAACATTCGCACCACACAAATCCCAGAGTATGATCATCTCCAAAAAGAGACTATTTAGTCACTGTCCCTTGACATTCAGTTATGGTGCCATCACTGAATCCCCCACTATTAACATCCTTGGGGTTACCATTGAGCAGAAATTCAACTGGACTCTTCACGTAAATACAGTGGCTACAACAGCAAGTCGGAAACTAGGAATACAGCGGTGAGTAACTCACCTGTCTTCCCGACGCCTGTCTACCATCTACAAGGCACAAGTCAGGAGTGTAATGGGGTACTTCCCACTTGCCTAGATGAGTGCAGCTCCAAAAATACTCTGAAGCTTGATACCATCCAGGACAAAGCAACCTGCTTGATTGGCACCACATCTGCAAGAATCTACTCCCTCCATCACTGATGCTCAGCAGCAGCAGCAGCAGCAGCAGCAGCAGCAGCAGCAGCAGCAGCAGCAGCAGCAGCAGCAGCAGTGTGTACTACCTACAAGATGCACTGCAGAAATTCACCAAAGGTCCTCAGGCAGTGCCTTCTAAACCCATGACCACTTAGATCTAGAAGGACAGGGGTGGTAGTGAAATGGGAAAACCACCACCTGCCAAGTCCCCTCGAAGCCACGCAGCATCCTCTACTTGGAAATATGTTGCTGCTCCATCATTGTTGTTGGGTAAAAATTCTGGACTTCCCTCCCTAAGTGCATTGTGGGTTAACTGACAGCACGTGGATTGCAGTGGTTTAAGAAGGCCGCTTCTCACCACCATCTCAAGGGTAACTAGGGACAGACAATAAATGCTGGCTGGCTAGCATCGCCCACATCCCACTAGGTGAGGAAAACAAGATTTTATAGATAGATACTAGCCTGGCAAGGTCTGTTTGCATGAGCTATTTTGCATTCAAGGGGAAATCTAGCGTAAAAATCCACAAATGTAACAGGATATTACAGAATAGTTCTTTTGATGCTCGTAACTTTGCAACAGCAGCACCTGTTCTTTGGTCCTTTTGATGTTTTTTGACTTGAATTTCAAATTTGAATTAGTCAGTAGCTATATTGTAATAATGCATTCTGTGAAAAACCGTGCTGAATTAATGTTGCAAATGTTTCTCTCCTCAAGGCTTGAAGCTTCTCAATTTGACATTGTTGTGCAATTTACCCTTAAATAATTATCAGATATTTTATATAATATACATACAATTTGTGCATGTGCAGTGTGTCCGTTTATTTGTATGCGTAAATAGATTTTTTTCCTCAACACTAGTAACTGTTAAGTGTCAACCTTAGTTCAGTAGCATTCTTACTCAGGACTTGAACACCACCTAATCTTGAATGATGCATCGGTTCACATCAAAGGTGGCGTCAGAGGATGAGATATTAAATGGTCTGCCCTGTTCTTGTGGATGGAAAAAATCCCATGTAACTCATTTGAGAGCAGGAGCCTTCTGATATTTTGGCTAAAATTTGTCCTTTAGCCAACCATCAAAGTGAAAAAACAGGTAGTCATTGCTATTTGTGAGAACCTGCTGTGCTTGCTTACAAAAGCAAGTGACACCATTAGAAACAATCACGTTGCTTGTAAAATGCCTTGGATGTCCCTAAAGATGTGAGTGACACAGTGCAAATACTTCTCAAAGTTCTGCTTCCTTTTTGCGGAAAAACTGGCACTTGTTATGAAGCGTGCCTACAGCAGTGATTCATCGTTTTAATATCCTGTTTCTTGTTACAAGGCAAACAGCATGTAATGAAGATAATGGGCATGATGGTGCTAAATTGTTCCTAATCTCCTCCTTTTTCTGCATTCTGTAAACCACAGCCATTTGCCTTCACGTGCACTTGAAAGCTTTTTGTTTCAGTTTAATTGATTTGTTATCCGTAAGATCGATGATGTTGCGAATTTTCATTTGTGGTGGATTTAAGAACCACTCTGAAACCAGTAGAGAGTGGGCACTGGAAGCCAAGTATTAAATGCCTAATCATTTGAGCCCTATTTTTAAACCTGGCCCATTGAATGGGTTGTTCAATTCTTACCACTACATTACTTCTGGGATTCATAAATTCACCTTGTTTTTGATAGACTTGAAATGGTTTTTCCCATTTAGAGTGAGGAAAGTGGAGGTTGTGATTTATGACATTGAATCTTCAGCTCTGTTTGAGAGCACATTTTAAAACAGACAATAGATCTGATGATTAATAAACATCATCAAATTTCCCTTGCAAAAATATGGAATTCAGCCAAGAATTTAAATAATTTTTAAAAGCTTTTCCGAACTCCGACTTCCTGAGGCTGGCATTCTCAAATATTCCAGCATTGATTTTAAAGATGCTTCTGGATAATTACATTTCGATATACATTGAATAATTTTTTGGAACTGAAAATAATTGGCTGGCATTGTTTGTGAATGAGTAGATTAATTATCTCAAACATGTGCCATGGTATCACATGTTGCAGGACAGAGGAGTTCACATTTGTCTCTCGGTAACCGAACTCTGCCAGCACCAAAATATAAAAATAAAAATGTGAAACTGTTTGGGCATTATAAAAATCTCTTACCTTAACAATTTTAATCAAATCATTCTTTGGGGTGGGGGGGTAAGGGAGTGCTGGGGAGTGGAGATGCTCATGTATGTCAAGGCAATAACTGTTCTTAGCATCATCAGTTAGCAAGATGTGACTGGAATGCAAAATGATTTCTTTCTTGAGTTTGTTTTGAATAGCTTGATTTTCATTTTGCTGTGCTTCCTTTCTGTTTTTTTTTAAAAAAAGCACTTCAGTTGCAGTAAAGAAAATGATGAAATGGACATTACTTGCAAATGCAGCTTTCTTTTGAGTCACAACTTTAATGGGTCAAGCTGTCTAAGGTACCTCAGCAATTTTTATATTTAAATATTTGGAATGGAGTTTGAATCAAAGCTGCAGTGTATTCTTGTCTCCAGGTTATATTTATCATTTTATGCTTCTAAAAATGGTGAGTGGAGGCAACTTTATTCTTTGACTTTTTGAGTCAAGGCTTGAGGAAAAATCTGCTTTACTTGATTATGTTAAAAAAAATCACAACACCAGGTTATAGTCCAACTGGTTTATTTGGTGTTATGTGATTTTTTAACTTTGTCCACCCAAGTCCAACACTGGCACCTCCACACCGTCACTTAATGATAACTCAGTTTTAGGTAATGTGTTAATTATCTGCAATTTCTCCTTCATTTCACCAAGGAATGTTTCAACGACTTTGAGCGAGTTTCCTCCATTTAGTTTTAACTACATACACACACACACACACCGATTTTCTGCATTTTTGTCAGGGTTTCAAATATACTGCTGTGCATGTGAAAATGTAAAGTGGGTGGTGTTCCTGGGCATTTTTACCAATGTTCAGTTTATCAGGTTTGATATACAGCGCTGGCAAAGTTCAGTTACTGAGTGAGAAAATATTGACAAGTGCGATCTCCTCTGACCCGTAACACATCATACTGTGGCACATGTTTGAGGTAATTAACCTACTCATTCACAAATAACTTAGGAGTCTGTGTTCATTCTAGTATTTTAGAGCTACATGATAAACACATTCCAGCTTCATCTTTGCTGAAATTAATTAATTGGTTTTCTCCAACCGGAATCTATCACTGGTACTGGGGAACGAGCCAGGACAGGTGGTAGACATTGTGGTGGGGGATTTCTTTGGGAACAGTGACCACAATTCTGTAAGTTTTAGAATACCCTTAGGTAAAGGTGAGAGTGGTCTTAAGGGAAGAGTACTAAATTGGGCCAAGGCCAATTATATCAAAATGAGGCAGGAGCTCTGAAATGTGGATTGGGCACAGCTATTTGGAGGGAAGTCCACATTTGAGATGTGGGAGGCTTTCAAAGATCGTGCAGCATAGGCATATCCTGTTGAAGGCAAAGGATAGGGAGGGCAAGATTCTTGAACCGTGGATGACAGGAGAAATCGTAAAACTAGCCAAGAGGAAAAGGAAAACGTACACAAGGTCTCTAAGCAGCTAAGAACAGAATGGGCCCCGCCCTGAAGGAATATTGGAAGAGTAGGACAAGTCTTAAATGAGGAATCAAGCAGGCTAAAAGGGGTCATGAAATAGCTTTAGCAAGCCGAATTAAGGAGAATTCCAAAACATTTTGTTCTTGTATAAGAAGCAAGCTGGTAACTAGAGAAAGGATTGGTCCACTAAAGGATAATGAAGGAAGGCTGTGTGCCGAACCTGAGAGAATAGGTGGGCAGCACGGTGGCACAGTGGTTAGCACTGCTGCCTCACAGTGCCAGAGACCCGGGTTCAATTCCCGCTTCAGGCAACTTTCTGTGTGGAGCTTGCACGTTCTGCCCGTGTCTGCGTGGGTTTCCTCCGGGTGCTCCGGTTTCCTCCCACAGTCCAAAGATGTGTAGGTTAGGTGAATTGGCCATGCTAAATTGCCCGTAGTGTTAGATGAAGGGGTAAATGTAGGGGAATGGGTCTGGGTGGGATACGCTTCGGCGGGTCGGTGTGGACTTGTTGGGCAGAAGGGCCTGTTTCCACACTGTAAGTAATCTAATCTAGGTGACACTCTGATTACTTTGCATCAATGTTCACTGAGGAGAGGAACATGATGAATCTTGAGATTAGAGATAGAAGTTTGATTAGTCTGGATCAGGTTGACATAAGTAGTGAAGATGTGTTGGGTAGGCTAGAGATTATTAAGGTGGACAAATCCCCAGGACCGGATGGGATCTATCCTAGGTTGCTGAGGGGGGCGAGAGAGAGGAAGTAGCTGGGGCCCTGACATATTTTTGTGGCGTCCTTAAATACAGGTGAGATGCCGGAGGACTGGAAGGTTGCTCATGATGTCTCCCTGCACAAGAAGGGTCGTAGGGATATTCCAGGTAACTACAGACCAGTGAGCCTGATGTCAGTGGTGGGAAAGTTGCTTGAGAGGGTACTGAGGGATAGAATCTATTTTTATATTTTAGAGAAGAATGGGCTTATCAGTGTTAGGCAACATGGTTTTGTGCAGAGGAGTTCGTGCCTTACCAACTTAATAGAGTTCTTCAAGGAAGTGACCAAGTTGATAGATGAAGGAAGGGCTGTTGATGTCATATACATGGACTTTAGTAAGGTATTTGATAAGGTTCCCCATGGTAGACTAATGGAGAAAGTGAAGACACATGGTGTGCAGGGTGTTTTAGCTAGGTGGATAAAGAACTGGTTGAGCAACAGGAGACAGAGAGTAGTAGTTGAAGGGAGTTTCCCAAAATGTTGAAAGGTGACCAGTGGTGTTCTGCAGGGGTCAGTGTTTGGGCCACTGTTGTTTGTAATATACATAAATGATCTGGAAGAGGGCACTATTGGTATGATCAGCAAGTTTGCAGATGACACAAAGATTGGTGGAGTAGCAGAAAGCATAAGCGACTGTCAGAGAATACAGGAGGATATAGATAGACTGGAGAATTGGGCGAAAAGTGGCAGATGGATTTCAATCCAGACAAATGTGAGGTGATGCATTTAGGCAAGACTAATTCGAGAGCAAATAATACAATGAATGGAAGAGCCTTGGGACAAGCTGATGGGCAGTGAGATCTGGGAGTGCAGGTCCATTTTACCCTGAAGGTTGCTGGATAGGTGGATAGAGTGGTCAAGAAGGCATATAGTATGCTTGCCTTCATCGGATGGGGTATTGAGTATAAGAGCTGGGCAAGTCATGTTAAAATTGTACAGGACGTTGGTTCGGCCGCATTTGGAATACTGTGTACAGTTCTGGTTGCCACAATACCAAAAGGATGTGGACACTTTGGAGAGGGTGTAGAGAAGGTTTATGAGGATGTTGCCTGGTATGGAAGGTGCTAGCTATGAAGAGAGGTTGAGTAGGTTAGGATTGTTTTCATTAGAAAAAAGGAGATTGAGGGGGGACCTGATTGAGGTTTACAAAATCATGAAGGGTATAGAAGGGTGGATAAAGATTAGCTTTTTCCCAGGGTTAAGGATTCCATAACGAGAGGTCACGCTTTCAAGGTGAGAGGTGGAAAGTTTAAGGGGGATACACGTGGCAAGTACTTCACACAAAGGATGGTGGGCATCTGGAATGCATTGCCAGCAGAGGTGGTAGAGGCAGGCACAGTAGATTGATTTAAGATGCGTCTGGACAGATGCATGAGTAGTTGGGGAGCAGAGGGATAGAGATGCTTAGGAACTGACTGATAAGTTTAGACAGTATATTTGGATCGGCTCAGGCTTGAAGGGCCGAAGGGCCTGTTCCTGGGCTGTAAATTTTTTTTTCTATTGAACTAACGAGTCTCCTTGTGACTAGCAAAGCAGTGGAGAACAACCTGACATAGAGCTTTTGACCCTCCTGTTCATCTATTGCGTGTGTGGAGAGTGATATCCAACTCTGTAATGTGCTTCTGATGTGAAGGTAACTCCCTGAAGCCTTGAGTGCCATTTTCCCCTCCCCCAGTCCAGCTCCAACTCCTAATTGTTGAAATAAAAGTGCAGGCCTGGTAAAGGGAGGGGGAGCAGCACACTAAGAATCTTTTTGTTGTAGTCCTTTATATTTTCCTATGATCCCATCCCTCTTCATTTTTTTCTCTTTTTTTTTCTTCCTCCCATCCCTTTCCCTTTTTTCATCTTTATGTCTATAAAATACTATATAAACCATATAAGTTTTACATTCTTTTATTCAGTTACTGGAGCACTGAAACTGGCATGGGGATGAAATTACCGTCTGTCAAGTTTCCATTATAAGTGTGGATAAAGAAGTTTATAATGGAAACGTGAAATTAGTAAATGTGTGACTTGCTGATTTATACCCCTACTCCCTGCTCCCTGACGTTTATTGTTGACTCTGCAGCTCAGTGGGAGATTGGCTAGTGTACATTTGATTTTATTATGCAAATTGAACCATTATGAGGAAGGAATTTGACGTTGTTTGGCAAATTGTAACTGTCGATGGTAGCCTGGTTTGTCAATCAAAGTGATTGTCATCACTGTATTCATTAATGCCTAAATGTTTAATACTCTTTAGCTCCATTGTGTGATGAGCAAAGCAATTTGAAAAGATAGAACAGTTGCTTTCAGCTCACCTGGGTGTTTGGTAAATAATTGAACAGCTCAGTGTCTCCTGATTGCCCATTTGTAGAATTTTCTTCATGATGCACACAGCGAGTAGTGCCAGTTTCTCAAATATCAAACAGTTTCTGTTAGCCTTTATTTGTTTTTTTTTAAATTGTTGATACTACAAAGGTATTGACTTTATGACCTGAATGTATGTACTTGTTTTGTAATTGGGTTAATTTATGTACGTTATATGAAGAGCAGATCTTTATAGCCACCAATGCACTGTTTATAAGAATAGAAAGGGAATTGAATGATTTCTTTTGACTTTTCATTGCTAATGTAAGTATACAATGATGAGTTGCTGCCCTAATTCTTTGTGCGTAACAAAAAAAACTCCATAACCAAACTGTTCATCCGTCTAATAAATTGCAGTGACTACTTGATTTTTGTACTTAAATTTTCACTGTGTACTTTGCAAATATTATTTCAGGCATGTAATTTAGATATAACTTGCAACCTTGACTTTTCTGAGTCCAGACTTCTTTACAACTATCAGAAGGCTTCCTATACATACAATTTGAAGGATGCTTTATCATTTTTATAAAGCATTTCTTCCAGTGTAGCTGGCTTGCTCCTAGTATCTGGTGGGAATAGCTGAGATTGGTGTGTGTATACGCTGATACATTGTCAATTAGATACATGAATAGGAAAGGTTTGGAGGGGTATGGGCCAGGAACAGGCAGGTGGGACTAGGTTAGTTTGGAATTATGCTCGGCATGGAATGGTTGGCCCAAAGGGTCTGTTTCCGTGCTGTATGCCTCTATGACCAAGGTTTGCTGATCCATTGTCACGTGATGCTTTGTAATGTTTAATGTTACTTTATAAAAATGTCTTCCTCCTGCATGAACATTCAATTTCACTTGCCTTTTTCCACTGCTACAGATTTCTGCCGTCCAATATTTTGTTTTTCTAAAGATTATTTTTCTACGCAAGATGAAAAGAAATTGTGACAAATTCTTAGTGTTTGTTTTAGAAAGCAACTTCAATCTGTCAATCTCTATATTATTTGCAATTTTGTGAAAAAATGCACAACATAATACGCACTAGATAATATGTACAAGAGGCAATTTCCCTTTGGTCTTCAGCAGCGTTGCTCTATAGTTTGTTCCATGGAGGTGTGTGGGAATGATCCAAGTCACTTCATTTTTGATTAACTTGATTTCTGCTCAGTGCCTTGGCCTAACATTTTTAAGTAGGGCTGAAGTTTTCTGTTGGAATTGGGATGAATCCCAACCCTGTGATCCTGGTATTGTTGGTAAATTGGGGTTTTCATCTCTTGAGCTGAATGGCGATGGGCTGATTTGTAAAAGTCAAAATGTCTGACTCTGTTCCCAATATATCGAACACAGTTCCTAAGATATTAGACCTTACCCCCTTCGTCCCCTCTCCCCTTACCCCACCCAACCCACTCACCCAATGTCAGCTTTAGAACTAGACTCTCATATACTATAATATTTGGGAGTTAGTGAAAAATTTAGAAATCTATTTTCATAACCAAATCTCACTTGAATAGGCACATCAAAAACCATTATCCTCTTCAGAATATTTGAATTGTAAAAATCTTCACACTCTCATTCCAGAACAATTGAATAAACAAAATTTGTTTTTCCAATTCTATTTGTAGTTTTGAAGGCAGCCATGCCATCAGGCAAACATTTCCCAGAGGCACTTGTAAATACAAGACCTGCACTTCTGCTTTTGAAGATAGTCTGAAGCTTGTGACTGGCCAAACAGGTGGCTGTGCTGATATGCTAAGTATGGTTTTAAGCAATAGGAAGAGTTTAAGCAGTTATCCCTGGATCTTGCACTGAGCTAGCCTTTCATTGTTGTATAATGCAAAATAGTGCTTTATCTAGTCAACTTCTCCAGTTTTACTTGGCATTATTTCACTTTATAACCCACTAACCCCTCTCACCCGTGCAAGCATACATTGCATCTGGGGTCTGGTGACAACAGCTGAATGTTGAACTTGGAGCAACTATCCTCCCCTATGCAGAATGTCACTGCCATATCTCCCTTAACCTCTTGTCCTTGCAGGGTAAGGGGCAAACAATACTTGTAAAATGGAACTGACATAGAGGTAGATGGCACTTCTATGAATAACCAAGGACTATGGAGAAGTGAACTACAGAAATTGCAAGGATCCTTTTGCAAGATAGCGTTGGCAGTGGTAAATCCCTGAGTCCAGGTGCACTTGTCTGTGGAAGGGGCTTGTGTGAGAATGGTGTGCTGGTTGAGGGACAGTTGTTGGTAGCATGGAGGCGGAGTAGATACTTTGTATCCTGGAGTGGTGGGGGAAGGAATATGCACTGGCTTCACACTGTATCTTGTCTGATTGCACACTGTGCACTAGTTTATATAGAATGTCTCATTCTTGCTGCACCTTGACATCCTCTAAGGCTGACTCTCTCATGAAGCCTTTTGTGTTTGAGTTCTCAACTGTGCAGCCACCATCACTACCCCCTGATTAATTCATTGGACATCAATTGGGGGGGGTTCCGGGGGGGTGAGAGAGAGGAAAGAGTTGTCTGAGGATGCACCATCACAATATGCTAGTGTATTGTCCACCAGCACAGATACTCGCACCTTGGTGGATTTGTGTGCACCAATGTGGTCGCTAATGTTAGGAGAGGGATGCCTTGCTGTTGTTCAGGAAGAGGTCTTTGAGGCAGAGACAGTTTTGGATGGCATCCCTCAGAATTATATGCTGCTGGGCAAAGTGGAAGGTCCTCAAGAGTCATGTGTTGACTCTCAGTAATTGGAGGGGCAACAGCCCACACATGTCTGCCTCATCACTTTCTGAATACTGGATTAGTGGTGCTGGAAGAGCACAGCAGTTCAGGCAGCATCCAACGAGCAGCGAAATTGACGTTTCGGACAAAAGCCCTGAGCCTGTGCATGTTGACATCTTGTCCATTGAGTAAATGAGCTGAACCTTGTCTAGAGTCTTTAAGTACATGAGCTCCATCCTTGAGAGAGTGGCCAACCTATGAAGTACTGCATACATCAGCACCTGGAATAGATGCAAGAGCAGCAGTTACCCAGCGTGCTGAACTCTTCCCAGAGCTTGGACCAGGCTTGAGGTTTGATGCCCCTTCGACGACATGCACACTAAGCACGATACTTGCACAGGTGTCACAACGGTGGCTGAAGGAATCTCAGCAACGAACATTCACAAACCAGAAAGTCCACAAGAGGCTAAAGATTTTCAAGAGGAGGATGAGGGCTCCATGTAACTTGTGGCACCCACATCATTCTCTTCTGCGCTGGCCCTTTTGACGGGAGGAATCTGTGGTGCAGGCCTTGATGGTGGCTATTCACTACAAAGATGCAGGCAGAGTAGTAATAGGAGTGACCCCAAATGAGCCCAGAACAGAACGTATTGCTCTCAACAAATCCCTTTTTAGAACCACAGAATCCCTGCAGTACAGATAGAGGCTATTTGGCCCATTTGAGTCTGCACTGACCCTCCAAACAGCATTCCACCCAAACCCACCCTCTCCACAACCCTGCATTCCCCATGGCTAATCCACCTAGCCTGTACATCCCTGGATGCTACAGGGCAATTTAACATGGCTAATGTTTGGACTGTGGGAGGAAACGAGCACCTGGCAGAAACCCACGCAGACATAGACAGCATGTGCAAAGTCCACACTGTTACCCAAGGCTGGAATCAAACCCAGGTACCCGGAGCTGTGAGGCAGCAGTGCTAACCACTGAGTCACTGTGCTCCCCAAAATGCTATTGGTCTTGCAGCCACCTGATCAACATTGAGAATGCTGCCTGTGCCACCTCCAAGGTATCAAGGGAACATTGCTTTTGAATTTGAAAACGTGAGGCATTGTCAGAATGATCACTAACTGGACCTCTGTTTACGACATGGCTGAAACTATTTACATTTAATATCTACAAGTCACCACAATGATTAGAAAGCTCTTTATAGTTCAGTGTCAAACAGTATTTATAATGGGCACAGATCTTGATAGGTTCTCACTGGCATTGTTGGAATCTGCGGAATCCTGGAATTATTGTGGTGAAGGAGATCATTCAGCCTAGTGTCTGAGGGTTTTAACTTACTGCCTTTTCCCCATGAGTCTGTACATTGTTTCTGACATCCATTGCTCTCTTGAATGTTTCATCTGAACCTGGTTCCCCTGCATTTCCAGGCGGTGCACTCCAAATGTGAACTTTATGCAAATGTTTTTTCCCTCTTTTTTGGATTTCTTTCTCCTGCAAAAAAAATTTTAAAACTGTACCCTCTGGTTCTTGATTCATTTGAGCGTAGACAGTTTCTTCCTATAGTCGTGTTTTTTGAAACTTTTGCTCTAAAATAACTTAGCTGCTGTCGCCTTCCCCAAGAAAACCGTTCCAACTACTCTAACCTTTCCTCATCTGTGAAGTGTCCCATCCCTGGAACTATATTGGTCAAAAAAAATCAGAAATTGCTGGAAAATCTCAGCAGTTCTGGTAGCATCTGTGAAGAGAAATAGGAGTTAATGTTTCTGGTTCGGTACCCTTACTCAAACTTTTTAATGCCAATCTTGTTTGCAGGGCTTCCTGTCCATTCACATCGCTTCCAAATGTGCAGTTCCCAGAACCCAACTCTACTCTATGCCACATATGAATAAGACCACAAGACATAGCAGCAAAAATAGGCCATTCACCCCATTGAATCTGCTCTTTCAATCAATGAGACCATTCCTAATCTGACAACCCACAACTCCACTTCCTGATGTTTCCTTGTAAATAATTTATCTCTCTGACCAGAAGACTCTGAAATCTGAACATATGGTTTGACCTCTAATGTAAACTCAGCATTAGTGCATTACCTCGTATCTGTTGGTGGTCAGGTTCCCTGGGCTGAGCGATTGCTGAATCAGTAAAATGTTTGTTTTCGTGACAAGGGGCTGGGCCTGGTCACTGCCTCGTCTCCAGTGAAGCTAACCCATCCAAAAATGGTTGGTTGGGGAATGAAATGAGAGCACTGTGGAAAATTTGACTAATGTACTTTTAAATAAATCCTGCCAGATCACAAGAAAGGTTTCCCCATGGTGATCTACAAGCTGCCTATTGGTTGAGCTGTATGACTTCCTGTCATGAATTTGTCAGGTCCCAATGGTTCTCTGCAATTAGGAGGCCGTAATCTGTGCTGAACAGATGCAGTTATCTACCTTCTTGAAGAGGGCATCTGTAATTGAGTTAAGATACTGAATTGCAGCTGACCTCCAGATCTGCAAATGATCCCTACAAGGACTGTGATGTGAAAAAATTAGGGTCGCTATCATCTTCAGTGTTTTGTTTTGTACGGCCTGTTTGTGGGCAGAGAGACCTTGCCATTAAGAAGGGTATAGATGTCCATCACTTGCGCTGGAGAGTCACAGTCTCCGTCTGCACTCGTTCTCCATCAGGCCGAGGTAGCTCCCCTGTTGAGGTATATTCTGCTCTCTGGTTATCCTTCTTGGCAATGACTGTTGTGTCTGTCTTCCTGTTGCACTGGACCCCTTCCACAGATTGTGTTGCCTGAATATGAAGGAATTAGATCCATTTCTGTTGGCTTAATTGGCAGAACTATGTAGAATGACCTGGTTCTATGTTGGAGCCAATTATGTACGTAGCCCCTGATGTGAAGAGAGTTTCACCCCAGCCTCTTCACACCCACTTGAAAAACTCCTAAATTTATGTGACATTCTGAAGATTAAGTGATAGTGTAGTCTGTATTGAAGTTGCACAAATTTGGTTAGATTTCTACTGGCCTCCCAGCGATTTCAGAACTTGACCATATGGATGTAATTCCAAAGGGTTGCAAAAATGTAGCTGCCTCAATGATAATTGTAGGTCTTCTAAACCGAGCACTTTAAGGTGGTGCTGTCAATTTCCAAAACAGCGAGGGTAAGGTTCTCATACTGCCCACTTTCTCACTCAGCTGAAAATTCCCAGCAATGGGAATTAAGGCAGGACTTGCACCTTACAGTATGTATGCGACAGTCCATCAGTTGTAATGCCGTCTGGATTCTGAAGATGTTTTTTATTTTAAAAAAAAAGCCATATAAATTCAAATTTGCTTCTTTTTTACTTCCAGATTTTGGGGCAGGCCAATTTATAAATACTTGAAACCCAAAACAAAATAATGTGGATGCTGCAAATCTGCAACAAATACATAAGTTGTTAGAAACACATTTGTGGAAAGGGCAAAGGTGTTTGGAGTGTTCGCAAACAGCTTGTGTTGTCATAGTCATAGAGGTGTACAGCATGGAAACAGATCCTTCGGTCCAACCCGTCCATGCTGACCAGATATCCCAAACCAATCTAGTCCCACCTGCCAGCACCTGGCCCATATCCCTCCAAACCCTTCCTATTCATATACCCATCCAGATGCCTTTTAAATGTTGCAGTTGAACTAGTCTCCACCACTTCCTCTGGCAGGTCATTCCACACACGTACCACCCTCTGTGAAAATGTTGCCCCTTCGGTCTCTTTTATATCTTTCCCCACTCACCCTAAACCTATGCCCTCTAGTTCTGGACTCCCCGATCCCAGGAAAAAGACTGTCTATTTATCCTATCCATGCCTCTCATGATTTTATAAACCTCTATAAGGTCACCCCTCAGCCTCTGACGCTCCAAGGAAAACAGCCCCAGCCTATTCAACCTCTTCCTATAGCTCAAATCCTCCAACCCAGGCAACATCCTTGTAAATCTTTTCCGAATCCTTTCAAGTTTCACAACATCTTTCCGATAGGAAGGAGACCGGAATTGCATGCAATCTTCCAACAGTGGCCTAACCAATGTCCTGTACAGCCGCAACATGACCTCCCAACTCCTGTACTCAATACTCTGACTGATAAAGAAAAGCATACCAAATGCCTTCTTCATTATCCTATCTACCTGCGACTCCACTTTCAAGGAACTATGAACCTGCACTCCAAGGTCTCTTTGTTCAGAAACACTCCCTAGGACCTTACCATTAAGTGTATAAGTCCTGCTAAGATTTGCTTTCCCAAAATGCAGCATCTCTCATTTATCTGAATTACATTCCATCTGCCACTTCTCAGCCCATTGGCCCATCTGATCAAGATCCCTTTGTAATCTGAGGTAACCTCCTTTGCTGTCCACTACACCTCCAACCTTGGTGTCATCTGCAAATTTACTAACTGTACCTCTTATGCTCATATCCAAATCATTTATATAAGTGATGAAAAGTAGTGGACCCAACACTGATGCTCGGGGCACGCCACTGTTCACAGGCCTCCAGTCTGAAAAAGAACCCTCCACCACCTTCTATCTCCTACCTTTGAGCCAGTTCTGTATCCAAATGGCTAGTTCTCCCTGTATTCCGTAAGATCCAGCCTTGCTAACCAGTCTCCCATGGGGAACCTTGTCGAACACCTTGCTGAAGTCCATGTAAATCACATGTACCACTCTGCCCTCATCAATCCTCTTTGTCACTTCTTCAAAAAACTCAATCGCGTTTGTGAGACATGATTTCCATGCATAAAACCATGCTGACTATTCCTAATCAGTCCTTGCCTTTCCAAATACATGTACATCCTGTCCCTCAGGATTCTCTGCAACAACTCGCCCATCACTGACGTCAGGCTGTTGTCAAACATGCTTCCTTTTTGAAAGAACTGCGGGAAATTTTGGCTGTAATTTGCAGTAAGATTCACCGTAGTAATTTAGTTTCAGAGTGTTTGTTTTGTGTAGTAAAAGTGTATTGATTGTGACCTGTTTTCCCCAACCCCCTTCTCAATTCTGTTTATAATGTAATGCTTCAACTATCCTACCCCCAGTGAAACAGCCTTTTACTGCATATCTCCAATACCTTTTAGTGAACTGATGTTCAAAGATTATAAAATGCTTTTTTTTAATGCCCCTTTTTTGTTTTTTGCTCTGTTTACTGACCGCCCCTTGCCACATCCAGAATCTTAAAATCTTTCGTTTTAGAGAATCCTTGGCAATCCAGGGGGTTATTAGCTAACTCTGCTGTGCCATACCCCACACCAGGCATTTTTCTTCTACACATCTTCCATGGTCATTTGATCTTGATCTCAGCCATTACCTTCTGTATGGCCCAGGTTTTGGATCATTCTAATGAGCACATGAGTTTATCTCATGCATGAACCATTTTGTGAACTGTACCATTTGAGTGTGAGATCACAGCATGATCTGAAATGAGTAGTCACAGCTTTTACATCACACTGTTAAAATGTTGTGATAAACACAAAACTGATCTTTAAGCAGGCTTCACACCAACTAGCAGCAGAGAATGTTTACTGGAATTCTCTGCAGTGGAATTCTCTGAACGGCTAGTTGGTGTCTAATATTGTAATGGCTAATAGTAGTGTTTTGGTTGTTTTAGAGCTGCCTGCAGGCCAGAAAATATCTTTCCAAAGCTCTGTAGTGCTTTTTTTAAAAATTATAGTTTTGTCGCTTCTGATAACTAATGTCCATTTAACATTTGAGCTGCTGTTAATTTCCATCTTGGCCTGATGACACCTGAAAAGTGGAGCTGTTCGGATTTATCTCTCAGTATCTGAACAAGCCCTGCAGGATTGTTAATGATATTCTAAATTGTATTAATTTCATCATGAGAGAGAAAGCAAAATTATTGGTGAATTAGTGAGATTGAACAAATGTATGCACTTTATCGACAGGTTTAGGTGACTTTTCCTATGTAATAAGTTAGCTTTTATTTTCAATGTGTGATCATTCAAGTGAAATGATGAATCTAATTATCGCTTAGCTCTTGCTTTTGGGAATGGAGATGACTTTAATTTTAAAGCTTTCCTTTTTAAGAGTTTTTAGCTGTCACAACGAAGACAGTGGAGCAGATTTTCCACCTTAAAGAGTTTGGCTTTAAGCATTTGGTTTGCCATTAATAGCAGATGGTTTTCATCCTTCAAGTGAAATAGTGCAAATGGCTAAAATGAAACCTTCAAATATTAAAAATAATAGAAATTTTGCCTCTCAGCGCCGGGGACCCGGGTTCATTTCCACCTTTTGGGCGTCTGTCTGTGTGGATTTTACACATTCTCCCCATGTCTTCTTGGGTTTCCTCCCACAGTCCAAAGATGTGCAGGCTGGGTGGATCAGCCATAGGAACTTGTGGACTTGATGGACCAAATGACCTGCTTCCACACTAGGAATTCTATGAAATCTAATTAGAAAGTAACCAATGGGAGATGGAGGAAGAATTTCACTGATAATCGTGTGACAAAAGTCCAAAAGTTGTTATTTAAAAATGCATATGTCTTTACCCTGCATTCTGCGTATCTTTCCTATCATTCTGTTTTTCAACTTAAGCAAGCTACAGATTTCTTTTGTGTTTTTACACAAGCTGTTTTGTTGGATGGGCTGCAGGAAATTAGCTATTGGCTGACAGATTTAAACTCCGGGCCTTTTCCTGAAAGGAAAATATGTGCATAGTGAGTGGTCAGCTTTGCTGAAGAGTTACTGGTGTTGGAAATCCTTTTATGGATAACCAGTTATAACTTTTTCTTACAGGAAAAATGGTGACTTTCATTTATATTGTACTTTCTTTGGTAATGTGCTTCCACAAGCTAATCCTTTGGCTCAATTACAGTAGCTTCCAAGGACTTGATGTAATTTGTTTTTGAAAAACAAATGTCATTTGTGCCTTTTATTACTTTTTAGTAAACCTTGTGTCTCCAAGAGGAATATTCTTTCTCGAAGGTTCATCAGTCTGACTCCGAGGATAGCAGGTTTGTCATGTGAGGAGAGATTGGGTCGACCGGAATTGTGTTCCCTGGAGTTGAGAAGAATGAGAGGTGATCTCATTGATTCTGATATAAAATTCTGACAGGGTTAGGCACACTGGATGCAGGGATAATGCTTCCCTTGTCTGGGTAGGCGGTCCAGAACAAATAGCCACAGTCTTGGGGTACAAGGCAGACCACTCCAGACTGGGAGGAGAAGAAAATTCTTTGCTTTGTAATGAATCTGTGGAATTCGCGATGATCGAAGACTGAAGGCAAAGTTACTGATTACATTTAAAAAAGGAAATAGACTTCTACCACCTAAAGCTGACAGGTGGTATGGGGGAGAGAGTAAGACTGTAGCATAAAGATAGAAGATCAGCCGCGATCATATGAAATGGTGGGATGCACTTTCTGAGTTGACTGCCTTGTCCTATTTACGATGTTTCGTCTCACCTTATCAGCACCGCATAAAATTACAAATCTCAACCTTGAAAGCATTTGTCCAAAGTCTGCGTTAAAGATGTATATTGAAGCCGTTGTCAGGGCTTGGTGTATTTGGAGAAAGTGAGGACTGCAGATGCTGGAGATCAGTGTTGAAAAGTATGGCATTTCAGGAATGAAGGGCTTATTCCCAAAACATCGATTCTCCTGCTCCTCAGATGCTGCCTGACCTGCTGTGCTTTTCCATTGCCACACTTTTCGCTTGGTGTGTTTGAACAAGTTTGAGAAAATGCTGAGATACAATACTTAAATTCAGATACTGATGGGTGGATATATAGCAGTTAGCTGTTCACCTTCTTGAGGCTGTTCCATAATTGTTCGATTCTGGTTAATCTATTTTAAATCCAATCACCCACCTCAGTTCTATAATCCTTCCATAACCTATGCTTGTAAAATTCTATGTATCACTGGTTAAATTATTAGTTGAGCTACCATCTACTGTAATTCCCATGCTTTCATTATCCTGTGCATGTACAGGTGTTCCCCACTTGTTTTCCTGAATAACCTTGGTCTGTTTGAGAGTTATATTCACTTGTCCTCAACCAATGGAAACAGTTTTACTTCATCTACCTGTATCCTAAAAGTGAATGGAGTCCTGGATTAACTTTCTATACTCAAGATAAAACAGCTTTCCAACTTTGTTTACACTGACATTTAATGATGAATATCAGCATGTCTCTTGAATATTGGTACATCCTGTAATGTTACAATATCCCCCATTCATTTACTGGACAATTTTTATCTCTATTCTTAGCTGTGAAATTAGCGATTAGATTCCCTACAGTGTGGAAACAGGCCCTTCGGCCCAACACGTCCACACCGACCCTCTGAAGAGTAACCCACCCAGATCCATTTCGCTCTGACTAATGCACCTAACACTATGGGCAATTTAGCATGGCCAATTCACCTAACCTGCACACCTTCGGATTGTGGGAGGAAACTGGAGCACCCGAAGGAAACCCGCACAGACACGGGAGAATGTCTGTGTGGAGTTTGCATGGTCGCCTGAGGCTGAAATCGAACCTGGGTGCCTGGACCTGTGAGGCAGCAGTGCTAACCACTGAGCCACCGTGCAGCCCTAAGATATAAGATGGAAGTTGGATGCAGGGTAACAGTGATTGAGATTGGCTATTATGTAAGATTTTAAATGAGACCACTGCAATGGGAAAAGACCAATACCAGAAATACTTGAATAGTTAGTCCTTCATGCGCCATGTTCTTCATTCTTGTGTTCTACACTTCTCTGATCAGATTTCAACTGAGAGATTTCTGCTGTATGTTTAGCCACTGTTTTGTCGTATATTTTCCAGTCTCCAGAGCGATTTGAAGAAATGCATGTGCAGTTGATGTGTCTGGTCTAGCTCGCAAGGGCAGTTTTTATACCTTTGTTATCTTCTACAGGGCAGCCATAGAATCATCACGGATCTGCATCACAGAAAAAAAAGCCCTCCAGTCCATTATAGTCAATGTTTTTAAAAACATTTTAGCCATTTGTGGGATGTGGGTGTCGCTGACTGGCCAGCATTTATTGCCTGTCCCTAGTTGCCTTTGAGAAGGTGGTGATGAGCTGCCTTCTTGAACTGCTATGGTCCCACCTGCTGTGGGTTGACCCATAATGCAGTTGGCGGGAAAATTCCAGGATTTTGACCCAGCGACTAGAGAAGGAATGGAGATATATTTCCAAGTCAGGATGGTGAGTGGCTTGGAGGGGAACTGGAAGGTGGTGGTGGTCCCATGTGTTTCCTGCCCTTGTCCTTCTAGATGGAAGTGGTCATGGGTTTGGAAGGTGCTGGCTGAGGATCTTTGGTGAACTTCTGCAGTGCATCTTGTAGATAGTACTAATACTGCTGCTGCTGAGCATTGGTGGAGGGAGTGGATGCTTGTGGATGTAGTGCCAATCAAGCGGGCTGCTTTGTCCTGGATGGTCTCCAGCTTCTTGTTTTGTTGAAGCGCTCATCCCAGGCAAATGGGGAGTATTCCATCACATTCCTGACTTGTGCTTTGTAGATGGTGGAAAGATTTTGTGGAGTCAAAAGGTGAGTTATTCATTGCTGTCTTCTTGGCCTCTGACCACCTCTTAAACACATTGGCTATATGTGGTAAGTCCAGTTGAGTTAATAATTCAGTGGATGTTGATAGCGGGGGATTCAGTGGTATCACTGTTGAATGCCAAGAGGCAATGGTTAGATTGTCTCTATCTCTTATAGGTGATGGTCTTGGCCTGGCATTTGTGTGGCATGAATGTTTCTTGCCACTTGTCAACCCAAGCCTAGATGTTGTACAGATCTTGTTGCTTTAGAACATGGACTGCTACAGTATCAGAGGAGTCATGGATGGTGTTGAACATTGTGCAGTCATCGGTGAGCATCCCCACTTATGATGGAGGGAAGATCATGGTTGAAGCAGCTGATGGTGGTTGGGCCGAGGGCCTTACTACCACTACCCAAACTCCTGGGGCTGAGATGACTGACCTCCAACAGCCATGAGAATCTCCAACCAGCGAAGAGTTTGCCCCCTGATACCTATTGATTCCAGTTTTGCTAGGGCTCCTTGCTGCCACATTCAGGGAAATGCAGCCTTGATGTCAAAGGCTATCACTCTCATCTCACCTCTTGAATTCAGCATTTTTATCCATGTTTTAACCAAGGTTGTAATGAGGCCAGGAGCTGGATGGCCCTGGCAGAACCCAAACTGGGCATCACTGAGCAGATGCTACTTGACAGCAGTGTTGATGACATCTTCCATCGTTTTGATCGAGAGTAGACTGATAGGGCAGTAATTGGTTGAGTTAGATTTGACCTGCTTTTTATGTACAGGATATATCTGGGCACTATTCCACATTGTCTGGTAGATACCATTGTTGTAACTGTTGGTTAAAAACAACTACCTAGCTATTCTAATTACATTTTCACAGTAGAAGTGCATTCTTGTGAAATCAAAATGCTTTGACCAATTCTACAAATGAGTTGTGGCAGTTTAATCTGAGAAACTATACACAGCATGTATGACAAAACTGGGTGGGAGGGTGCACTGGGAGGAGGATGCACAAACTTCAGATTGATTTGGACAGGTTGAGTGAGTGGGCAGTGCATAGCAGATGAAGTATTATGTGCATTGGTGGCAAAAACATAAAGGCAGACTTTAATCAGGCAGTGAATTGAGAGGGGGATATATAATGAAACCTGGGTATCCTCATGCACCAGTCGCTGAAGGTAAGTGTGCAGGTCCAGCAGGCTGTAGTAAAGGCAATGATGTTATGATGTCATGTCGAGAGAATTGGAGTACAGGATGTCTTCCTGCTATTATTCAGGGCTTTTGTGAGGTGACACCTGGAATATTGCGTGCAGATTTGGTCTCTTTATCTGAGGAAGGATAATTTTTTTTCTTTCGAGGGATTGCAGTGAAGATTTGCAAGACTGACCAATGAGGAGAGGTGAATCGGCTAGGATTGTATTTACTGGGGTTAAGAACAATGATGAGTGATCTTCTAGAAACCTGTAAAAATTCTAACAGGCCAGGGTAGATGCAAGAAGGAGGTTCCCAATGGTGGGGATGTCCATAACCAGGTGTCACAGTCTGAGGATTTGGGGTAAACTATTTAAGGCTGAGATGAGAAATTTCCTCGCCCAGGGAATGGTGATCCTGTGAAATTCATAAAGTAGTTGAGGCTGAAGTATTGTAATATTTTGAGAAGGTGTTAGATATGGCATTTTTTGGCCTAAAGGTATTAAAGGATATAGAGAAAAAGTTAGCTGATAATCCATCTCAACAGGGTATTCTATGATCATACTGAATGGTGAAGGGCCAAATAGGCTACTGCTTCTCCTATTTCTTTGTTTCTATGTTTTTAGCAGGATCTAAGCTTACAATAAGTGCACTACTAGGAACCGTATTAAGAGTCCATAGTCATGGTGACTGAGTTAATTCAGGTTTGGAGTCCCTGTTCACAGTATCTCCAAAACCTGATTTTACTTTTTGTGGAGATTTTGTTTGGTCATGCCATTGCAACATGTACACAGCAATGTTTTCGTTATTTATTTTGATTCTTTTATCCTGCACAACTGAGGATCCTTTTTTAACCTGGCCCTGCTAAAGTTTAGTCTTTTTGGTTTCTAATCCATGCAGACTGTTTATATGAAGTCTGAGATTTGAAGTTCATGTTTGAAACCATCAGATTCTGAGGATGGAAGATCAGACCTGTATTCTTCCTCCATGCCCTTGTGTTCTTATGACATCAGGCTACCCATTTTTTTCTTCATTCCTGCACCTGTCCTGTATTTAATTTGCTGCTCCTCTTCCTGCCTATGTCTGTCTCTTAAAGTGCATCTTGTGTATTTTTGGGAATGAAATTTGCAAATGGGAAGAAAGCTTTATGGCCTGTAGTGATATATCTGGGCACTATTCCACATTGTCTGGTAGATATCCATCGATATCCTGTATCCATCGATAGGCTCCTGTTCAATATGGTGCATGAAATTAATTACTGTCTGCAGTAGGATTGGGAAAAGTGTTCTCTCTATACTTTGTACTGTTAAGGTCAGTGTTATCCCTTGATCGTAGTTTAATCCAGCTGAGTCTTGTAATGTTGGTTGAAGATCAGGCCTGCTAAAGTGTGAATGTGGAATCCCTCAGCTTTTGGGGCAGAGGATGGTGGTGAGCTTGTAAATCCATTGCAGAGTTCACACCGGACAATAGCTCGATTTGAGACTGATGCTGTCATGGAGTAGTGGCTGAGGTACTTGTGTTAAGTTCAAGGCCAGCTGATTACTGCAATATGTAGATTGTTATCTTGCTACATTATGCATACTGGAAGATTTTTAATATTTCAGATATTATGTCAAATTCTTAACTTTTTATTTAGACCACATTGAGAACAAGTGTTTTTGACGTTCTCCTTGTAAATTAACACAAGGGTATTGTCAACCCAATGTTCGACCCTGGCTGCCTATCCTTGCTGATAGGATGAGCACTTTAATGTTAACTTCTGATCTTGTACTGGAACCTTGAAAGGATTTTTTACTTGAAGAAATGTGCAGTGTGCAGTATTACTATGTGCAAACGTGTTGATTTGTCATCAACATGATGGAGTTGACCTTGTTAAGGGAATTAAACAGATGACAGATTGCAACTGAAGCAAAAGCTAATGACAATCTTCTCAGCAAAATTACTCTTGAATTAATCAGCTTTCAAATGAAATGGATTTGTGCTGCCCCAGCATTATATAGTCTCCGTGGCTGTAATAACAAATGCCACTAACTGGCTGGTCTATAAAGTGATGGCACAAGGAGTTACTCAAATGGTTGCAACAGTACTTCACACCATTGAGGCTACTTTGGTTTATTTTGCATTTCAGGCCTTAACAATGCAATGTAGTCATACAAGATTTATTTTTTAGAAATTGAATGTTTCACGTATCTACTGATCATAAATTTTATCTGCTAATTTTAAGATTGCTCTTTCTTACCTACTTTCTGAGTCAGTGTAATTAAACCACCTGCAGCTGATCAACTTACCCCTGTGGTCTTTGTCTATCTCCTTCTTGGTGAGTGCCCTACTTTCTCTTCTGATTCGTCTTTCTTTGTGGTACCTCTATCTCTTGGTCTCTTTCACGTGGTCTTTCCCACTTACTTATTCCTTGAATATGCTCTTGTACACAAATTCTTACTGCACTTTAAAAGAAGAAGAAATTGGCCTTTCATTTGAAAGGAGTATAGTGTTCGGTGACATTTTAAGCATGAAAATACTACCATCACTTATTATGTAGTTTTACATTAAGTAGCCTAATGTGATGACCCGTATGCATTTGGGAGCAGCCTACATTTTATGTTGGAGTGATGGTCCATTAGTAGGCTTGTCTTGAAAATGATTTCTTGTAAAGACAATTTGCTTACAGAACTTATTGAGTAACCAAACAATAGTTTATTTTAGAAAAAAACAAACAGAACTCATGACTTCAAGCAGAGTTCAGTTTTGAGCAAAAGGATGAAGTTTTCGAAATAAAGAAATGCCAGAGAAGCTAAATAAGTACTTTGTGGCCTGACAGAAGAATACCACAAGAATTAAATCAAATACTTACACTCCAACAGTTTTTAGTAATATGGAACTGAATAAAATTAGTTATAAAGTAGCATTATAAACCTTTAATGGAACTGAAAACTGACGGATCCCAGGGGACAAATAGCCTTCACTACCACCACCAGCCCCCTCGCCTCCACGCACAGCGCACGCACACGCACACAGTCTTGAAGGAAATGGATGTAGAGGGAGTGAATGCATTGAAGATTGTCTTTCAAAATTCTACTAAATCTACAGTGGTGCCTACAAATTGGAAAGTTGCAGGTATAACCTTATTGTTTAAGAAAGGGGGTGGGGGGGGGGGGTGGGAAGAATTATAGACCTATTGGCCTGAAGTCAGTGGTCAGGAGAACACTATATTGTGATTTAAAGGATGTGATTGTTGGATATTTATAAAATTATTTGAATTCACAAAGTCAATATGAATTTATGAAAAAAAAGTTTGGCAAACCTGAGGGTTTTTAGAATGTTACTATCAGATTTGTTGAAGGGGACCCAGTGGATGTGGTGTATATTTAATTTTTTAGACTTTATCTTAAGTCTTATACTGACGTTGATGAACAAGATTAAATCGCATGGGATTTGGGGACTGTATTAGCATGGATTGAGAATTGGTTAAAGGGCAGAAAGAGCGTAAGAGTGGCTCATGCTCCGATTGTGATTGGTGGGGCATCACCAGACTGGAGCTCCATCTACTCATGACCTAACTCAATAATTTGGATGTGAGGACCAATTTAATATTTCCAATTTTGCAGATAATACAAAACTTGGTGGAAATATGAATTATGAGGATGAAGCATAGGATTTAGGCTGAGTGAGAGGGTAAGAGCGTAATAGATGAAACATAATTTGGATAAGGGTGAAGTTATCAATTTTATTAGGAGGAATAAACTTGCGTATTGGAGTGCATAGTAGGATAGATCCTTTGTCTGTTTTGTTGTTCCACCACAGGCAGTTATATCAGTGGAGCAAGCCAAATTAAATTGATCTCATATTTGCCTGCTTAGACTGTTTATCTCCTCTGTTTTCAATATGGAATATCTTTGGTCTTACATTTTTTTCTCCTTTGGAAGAGGTACACATGGAGTACTACTCTCAGGTATTGCCATATTCTGCAATTAGCCGTGTCCTTGCAGCATAAGATCCTACAATTTGGTCTCATGTCTGTAAGTGTGCTTTTTTATTAAAATGTTTTGCATGACCAGGCATTCCCACATTTTATTTGCAGGATGAAACTTGCCCATAGAATAAATGATGTTGGAATGAAGCTGAGAGAAATGTCAGTTTTGCATGTGGAGGTATAACGCACCTGACAATTACAGGCTTTTTATACCCATATTAGTGATCTTTTCTTTAAACTTGCTTCTACTAAGTTCTTTTGAAAGGACTCCAGGTGCATGATCCAACGTTGCATTGAAGAAAGTTGTATCAGTCTGGTTGAGGATTGCTTACTTGCCCAGTTTAGTCAATTTTATATTGTGCTAAACTATAATGACTTTGTTGCAATTTAGCTATACTGTTATCTGCAACATTATGTACTTGAACATAAAATAAGAAATCAGATCTCTGGATATAATGGCAGTGTATTTATAATTACATTGTGTAATAGACAGGAGTCAACATTGCTTCATGAAGGAGAAATTGTGTCTGACAAATGAATTACAATTCTGTTGAGGAGGTAATGAGCAGGAAAGATAAAGAGAAACCAGTAGTCTAATGTTTGGATATCTAAAAGGATATTTGATTGGTACCACATGTTGCTTTACTTCAATCGGGTATGAAACCATTGAGTGAGAGTAATATATTAACATAGATAAAGGATTGGCTATCTAATAGAAGACAGAATTGGGATAAAGGACCCATTTTTCAGGAGTGCTGCAAGATTCACTGTTGGGCCCACAATTATTTAAATATATATTAAGGACTTGGATGAGGAAACATTAATGTACTTCATGTTTCTGGATAATACAAAAGCAGATGGGAAGGCAAGTAAAGGTTACAGGGATAAAGCAGGAGAATGGGGTGAGGCTTATCAATTCAGTCATGACCTCACTGCTGAATGGCCCACTTGTGCTCCTGCATTTTCTGGTAACTTGACAGTAAAATTGATTTATTGTCTCTGTAGTTTTAAATCAATCTTTTCAGGCAGTTTAGGAGTAGGTGGGACTCGAACTTGGACCTTTTAGCCCAGAGTTAGGGACATTACTGCTGCCACATAAGCATTCATTATTTTCTCAGCATATTGTAATGAAGTCAAAATCTTTGTGGCCAGTTAAAATTGCCTTTCTTTAATGCATTCCAGGCAATTGACAAAGATGGTTTTTGGTCTGTGCCGGTAGTCAAATATTTTAACAAACGCCCCTTTTAAGGGTGGGTTTAATTTGCAAATCTGAATGATTTAACAATTCAAAAGGTAAGTACAATTAACTCTGGTAAGGCAATAGTCATGACTGTATATCTTTCCACTACTCCCTGAAAATGTTCTGATTAAAGGTCATCAACCTGGAATCTGTTTGTCTCTCCTGACCTGCTGGTCATTCCAACCTTTTCTTTTTGTTTCGTTCATTTTTAAGCTTCTACCGTGCTTTGTTTTTGTTTTGAAGCAAAGGATGTGTTTAAAATCTGTGCAGCTTGTACAGGAAAGGCTGAGTCAGTTTGCTTTGGAAAAGATGATGGTTTGAAAGCTTTGTCATGGACAGGCAGTTCTATTGTTTTTCCACAGAATGGAGATGATTAGGAATTTGTGTGGCATACAGAGTTCTGCAACACACAGAGCAGTGGGAGAGAACTTTTTTTTTAGTTGTATCTCATGTTTTTGATGCATCGTATGATCTTATCACTGCTTTAATGTTATCCAGCAGCAAATTTACCCACCCCTCCCTCACCATTAAATATTAGATGGGACATGCACACGCCCTCACTTTCCTTATTAGAATCTTATCAATAGTCATGAGGTAGGTTCTAATTAGTTTACACCTCCTCCTTAAAGACCACCTGCTGATATTTCACTGGATTTTGGGATTATTTAAACAGCATATAATTGGTACCCATTTTACAGTGCTACCTCTGCTTAAATAATTCATTTTGTTCCAGTGTCAATTACACTTCTTGCTGTCATGGATTCCACCCACACATGCAATCGTCCTCCATTTGAAGCTAAATTCTCAGTCTGACAGAACAGCTCATTATCATGGCTAACCTCTGCCCAATTCACTTAAATATTTTTGATCTTTGATTTCCTCTTGATACAAATCACATTCCTCCACTTTCCTGAAGCTGCTGATCTAGTATGGGCAATAAAGTGAGGGCAGTCCCAACTAATCACACATATTTTGGTTGTGCTTTCACGAAGGACGGCATAATATTGGGGAGAACAGCCTCGTGAGAGGGAGGGACTGAACGTGTTCAGTATCAGTTGAAAAATGGTGTTTGAGAAACTTATTGGGGTCAAAGACTCATAAATCACCCAATTCAAATAATCTATATCCCAGAGGACTTATTGAATATAGAAATAATGGATGTAGTGGTGGGCATCTTTCAAGGTTCTATAGACTCTAACAGTTTCTATGGGTTTGGGGGGAATTATTAATGTGACTCCACTATTTCAATAAGGAGGTAGAGATAAAATAAGAAGTTTATAGGCAGGTTTGCCTGACGTTAGTATGATGGAAAGTGCTAGAATCCAATTTACAAAACAGTGACAGGGTTGGACCGAATCAGCATGGCCTCCCAGAAGGGAAGCCATGCTTGACAAATCCACTGGAGTTTTTTGAGAGAGTCAGTCATTAGTAGAGTTGATCGGGGGAGCCAGTGAATGTGGTTTACGTGGACTTTCAAACTTTCAATAATGTCCCATATGCGATTAACATGTAAAATTAAACGGTATTGGAGGTAATCTATTGACATGGATAGAGAACTGGGTGGCAGACAGAAAACATGTAGTAATAAACGGGTCATTTTCTAAATGGCAACCAGTAACTAGTGGGGTACTGTAGGGATCCGATTTTGCATCCTAGCTATTTACAGTGTATTTTAATTATTTAGATGAGGGAACTAAATACCTCCGCGTTTGCAAATTACACAAAATTTTGTGGGAGGATGGACTGTGAGGAAGATGCAATTGAGGCAAATTGAGTGAACGGGCACATGATTAATTGTCACGTACTGACATATGAGAAGTGTTATTTTGCGTGCTGTACAGGCAGATTGTTCTGCTGCACTGATGCACTTTGCAGCTGGGACATTGTATAGTATGGAGTGCAGAATACTGAGAAGGTGCAGAGAGAGATTAACATTTACCATTTCAGAGGTCTGTTCAAAAGTCTGATAATAGCGGGATAGAAATTTGTTCTTGAATCTGTTAATATGTGTATTCAAACTGTAGCAGATGGCATTTACTGTGGCTAGGTATGAGGTTATCCACTTCAATAGCAAAAATATGGAAGCAGATTATTATCTGATGATGGATAGGGAAAGGGGGACGTGCATTGAGACTGGATGACCTTGTACAGCAGTCGCTGAATGAATGTAAGCATACAGTGCAGTAGATGGCGAGGAAGAGAAATGGGATGTTGGCTTTCATATCAAGAGGATTTGGGGACTGGAACAGGGAGGGATGTTTTGCCACACCTGTGCAGGGCACTGATGAGATCACATCTGCAGTTTTGGTCTGTCTTTATCTGAGGAAGAACGTGTCTGGCCATGGAAGGAACCTATCAAAAGTTTACTAGACTGGTTCTTGAGATGACAGGACTGATGTATGAAGAGAGACTGGATTAGTTGGGTTGTATCTACTAAAGTTCAGAATAATGAGGTATGATCTTATAGAATTTTATAGGTTTCTAATTGGATCAGACAGAGTTGATGCAGGGTGGATGTTCCCGATGAGTAGGGACACCAGGGTCAGAGGTCACAGAATAGCATATGGGTTGGGCCATTTATTACTGAGATGAAAGTATTCCTCACCCAGATAGTGGTGATCCTGTGGAATTCTCTGCCACAGCAGGTGGTTGTGGCCAAAACATTGAATGTTAAAAGTTAGATATAGTTCTCAGGGCTAAAGGAAATCAAAGGGCATGGGGATAAACAGCTACTGAGTTGAGTAATCAGCCTGGATACTGAATCTCAGGGCAGGTTTAATGGACTGACTGGCCTACTCCCTGTGTTTTCTGTGGTTCTGTGGGGACAGGCCATTCTCCAACAAACAAAGGACAACTATACATTGCATGGTGCCTTTTTATGACATTTGTCCTGATGCTGTTTAATCAATGACAAAAATGGGCCAACCTTAAAGGCCTGGCTTCACATCCATCTGCTCCAGAGGTGTGTAATAAGGTCTATGAACTGGTTGATCAGAAAATATCTATAAATACTCTCACTGCCAGTGCAGGACAGAGCTAAGAATTCTTTGGCAGCAACTCACCACCTGATTCCCACTGCCTCTCCACCATTACTAATATAAGCCAGGACTGTAATAGAATGCTGTCCAGTTGTGTAGAGAAGTACAACTCCAACAGTACACCAGAAACATGACACTGTCCAGGACAAGAGGTTTGCTTGATTTTCACCCCATCTACCATCTTCAGCCTTTTCTCCCTTTTGCAATATGCAGTGGCAGACGTGTCCACCAAGTGAAAGTTTCATAATCTGAATTCTCCAAGGCTCCTTCACTCAGCATCTTCCAAATTCATGACCTCTACAACCTGTAAGGACAAGAGCAATGCATTCTAGGAAAGGCAGTGGTATCGTGGTAATGCTACTGGACTAAGTATTCCAAAATCACAACCTTGGGATATGTGTTTTGTATCTCACTGTGGCGGATAGTGAAATTTTGAATTCACTAAAAGTCTTGAATGAACTAAACATGACTGTGAAACCACAAGTCGATTGTCATAAAAATCATCTGGTTCATTTAGTGTCCTTTTGGGAAGCAAAATCTGCAATTCTTATCTAGTGGTCTGGCCTATGCGTGACTCCAGGCCAACAGCAATGTGGTTGACTCACCTTTGGGTAATTTAAGGATGGGCAATTAATGCTGGTGTACCCAGCGATGTCCACATCTCGTGACTGAATAAATACCACCAGATCACCACAGCCTGCAGCTTCCTCTTAAACATCACACCATCCTGATTTGGAATGACATCGCCATTCTTCCACTGTCAATGAGATCGAAATCCTTGAATGTTGTTCCCAACACAACTTTAGCAGATCTTTTGCCAGTTGAGCTGCAGTGATTCAAGAATGTCACTTCTCCGGGGGCAGTTAGTAATAGTCAGCAAATGTTGACTTGCCTGCGTCATATGGACTCATCAAAAAAAATTCTGAGTTTTTTGCCATTCCTTTTTCATCTGCCTGGGACTCAACATGAAATTCAGTCTAATTCACTGAGTCATATTTTGTTCAATCTAGCAGCTTTGTTTTTCTTTCTTAATATTAGCCACTAGCCATGCCAATTTGATCTGATCATTAAAGCAAAGTTCCTGTTCTAAGTGCAAATAATGCCTGATATTTCAAATGCAGCCTTTTACGATTTAGGAATTCACTGTAGATTTAGGCACTTAGTACCAACTTACTTCTTTTCCTGACTTATTTGTAATGGAACTAAATCACTTTTGATTAGTACCACACATTGTACAGTTTAGACATTTAGTTATTGCATTGCAGATGAAGATAATAAAAAATGAGTCATTTTAATTGCATACTGTGGTGCATGAGTAATACAGATACACAGGAAGAACTTGAACTCACCCTTTGGTGATGTAAGAGATTTGATGTGTGTAGCTATTAATGAGAGGTATTTTGCAGCCTTAATTTGGAAGTGAACTTCAGTTACATAGACTGAGTATTTTTAAGAGTTGTTTTCAGTGTCACTGTTATGGCATTTTTCAGAAAATTCGGGGAAATAGGATTATAAGAATTTTGATACTAAGTTTTGTACTGAACCAGTATCTTGCTGTGAGAATAGTGGGCGAGGATGAACAAATGTTTCTCTTGTTAAGTTTTTTTTTCCCCCCATTTGAGAGGGAATAAAATCCAGTATGTTGGAGTAATTTAGGTTACCTGTTATTCCTGGGATGAGATCTTGGGGATAAGACTTAAGGGCTATTGCCAAAACCACTCTTAGACCATCATTGTGACTGTATGCTGTCGGCATTTCGTGTCTGTAATTTTCATTATCATTCAATTTTTATTACCCTCCTCTTTCTAGTGTTATTTAGAGAGAAAAAAAAGTACAACTGATTACTAACACAAAAAAGCCTCTTAATTTGGGTTGATGCAAAGGCTTGGGCCCAGCAAACCAATGAAGACTGAAGGATTTGATATATAGTGTAATCAAAATTCCTGTATGGTCGAAATGCTTTAGTTCTTTCTCTTTTCCAACCTGACAGTTGCTAATAAGTTCATAACTGATGAATTCATTACGATTTTAATGGCTGCAGTTACAAGCCACAGGATATTGCATATCCAAACGTATAAGAGTTGGATATTTTGTGTTAGTGTTTTGTGATGCTCCCAGTCTACATTTATAAATGTGTAAAACTTGTCAGCATGTTAACCTTTTCTTAAAAGATAGCTGTTGTAGTGCTCTCATTGCTTACACAATATGAAGTGCTTCAAACGGCATATGTTAGCAACAAAGGAGTTTTGTTTTCCAAAATAACTGACATCATCCTAAACGCACTGCTAACACACCAGTGAGGGCACAGATAATGTGTTTCCATTTGCATCCTGACAAAGGTAGGAGTATTTTAATCTAGCAGTTGGTGCCTATTATTGCATCTCAGATCTCTCAATTAGCACAGTGTTCATTACAATAACATCCACTACGTTTTCCCCATTGTAGCTCCTGATCATATGCAGTCTTGAGCTGGAGCTACCCACATCCATTTACAATAATTATTTATTTCAGTGGCTCAGTGTTCCTAACTGAGTTGTGTTCTTTGACAGGTTTCAAATCTTTCTCTGTTTACCTGCAGCTTTTGTACCTTGCTGCCCCAAATGCAGCCTCTCTTTCCCCCTCCTTGCAGCCTCCTACCCCCATACACCATCATAATCCTTGCCCCCCCCCCCCCCCCCCCCCCCCCCCCCCCCGCCAAAGGCAGTTCCTGCCACCACCCCCTGACCTGGATAGGAAGGCTACTTGTGGTCTGAGCATAATGGCCACTAATCTTTGGACCTTGGCTCCTGGCTTCTTTATATCCCCTTCCCCTCTCTCCCCTCCCTCTTCCCCCCACTTAGTAACTGCTTATTGATCATTCTCCCCTGCATTTTCTGTTGGCAGCAAGCATGGAGGGAACCAACTTGTGATTGGAGAAGCAATTCCTTGTCATCATCTTCTACAGTCCTTTCAGAGTGACCATACTGTGGTGGCTCCTGTGAGTGACTTTCCAGGGCAATTATGTGCGTGCATATACCCTTTGTGCCCCATGTTAATCTGACATGATTGATTGTATTGGTTGTGATTTTAAGCCAGTCTGGTGATCTTTGGCTCGTTCATACTTCTTGGAGAGTTAAAGTTACCCTCAATGTAGGAGATATGAAATTGCATTCCTGTCCTTTTCCCAACTGCTGCCATTTTGATCACATGCAATTTGTTTTCGATGTCAGAAGTGTTGTCTGAAATAAGCAGAAGTCTCATTGCCACATGCAAATTGGTCCTAATGTAAATTATATCATCAGGATCCTGTTATAATTATAATGCAGATTTCAAAGTACAAGAGCTGGTTCTACTTGAGAAACCACAGTGGAATTGCATGCTCGCTGCCCCTGTGCCGGTTCTGCTAATGTTGCCTTTCTAGTGAATCATCTTTTGGAAAGAGATGAAGAGTTGGTGAGTGGCTTTTAAAAAGAGAAGTGCATATACTCCATGCATGGTTTTGAGTGTACAAAGTGGCAATTTACAAGGAGGACATCGTGGTGCTCAATGAGAATGATGTAGCAGGGCTGTGAAATAAGAAAGCATTCAGCAGAGGAGTGCAGTGATCAGTACTTGTTACCGGGTGAAGACAGAATGCTGCTGGAGCCTCTGAAGGCAGTGTGCATTATTGTGCGTGCATATATGGGATAAGCGGAATTGATCCTCTTTCTGCTTGGAGAAAGAGTGGTGCAGTGAAAGGAAGTACTCAGTGTTTAGTTCTGGTTGGGAATGTTTAGGCATTTGGGTAATTCCACTTTTGTTGTCTCAAACTTTTATTTTTTCCAGTGCCCAATACCTGCTAAGTGTAGTGCGTTCTGTCAGAAATTTAGCAAGAATACACTTCTTTGTAGTACATGTCATTTCTTTTTGGATGGACATAAACCTATTTGCTCAGTTTGGTTCTAATTTATGTTAGGTTTTTTGGAATTGAGGGTGGCTAATTGCCTCATTCGTTGAATACCAATACTATCATGAAAAACTAAGATCTGAAATTTGTACAATGGCCTAATATGCTACTTACTGTAGTAAGTTGCTTGTCTCCAAGATCTTTCATTATAGTACCAGAGTTAATGAAGCAGAGAAACCCAGCCTGACATACTCTTCTTAAAAATACCTTTTATCCTGGACTGTGCCTTAATCCAAGATAAATGTGTAAGAAGTGTAATTGGCAAAACTTTTTTGTTTTTTAAAAAATTTTATCTTTCCTATTTTTTTTCATAGCATCAAATGGGTGCAAGTATTTGACATGCATATTGTTAAGTTGCAGGTTCTTAATGTATTTGCTTAGAACTTGTAATGGTGACCACATGCAGCACTTTTCTCCAAGGCTACAAAATGTAGCTGTAAGTCGAAGGGAACATGTCCCGTTTAGATGCTGGTCACATTTGTTGAATCCAATCTCCAAAACAAGAGTTTTGTTAGGCTTATGACTATCTGACCCTGTCAATGTTTTTTTTCTACGTTTTGCTTATGGGATGTGGATTTAGGACGTCCTTCCATTGTGAACGAACCAACATTCATGCAAGCTTGCTTGTTAAATTTCAGGAATTATGTACAGGATGTTGCCGGGTATGGAAAGTCTCATTTATAAAGAGAGTCTGGGGTTTTGTTCACTGAAGTGTTGGAGGTTGAGAGGTGATCTTAAAGAAAACCTTATCATGAGGGTTGTGGACAGGGTTAATGGAAGTTAGCTTTTTCCTGGGATGGAGATTTCAAGACGAGTGGGCATTTTTTTGAGGTGAGAGGAGTGGGATTTAAAAAGGAAATGAGGGATAATTTTTTTTTACACAGGGTAGTTTGCTGTGGAATCAACATCCTGAGGAAGTGGTGCACAATTACAATGTTTAAAAGACTTTTGGATAAGTACATGAATAGGAAAGGTTTGGAGGGATGTGGGCCAGGAGCAGGCAGGTGGGACTAGTTTAGTTGGGAATTATGTTTGGCAAGGACTGTTTGGACCGGAGAGTTTGTTTCCCTGTTGTGTGTGGGTGTTTGACTTTGTAGGTTAGAAAACAATGAGGAATTGCTCATGGAGTGACATTGTGTTGAGAAAGAAGATGAAAGTGCCCCAGAGAAAATGTCTGTACTTTCATCAATTTGTTAATGTTTATCTCAGGCAAATTATTCAAATTTGGAGATATTAACAAACTAGGAGCAGCGGTATATTTGGTTCAGAAAGATACAAGTTATCAAATTAGTTAGACTAAATATTTAATTGAGAAAGAAAGCAAATTAAACTTTTAGCAGTCTTAGAAGTGATATCCTGGATAAAAGATATTGATTGTGATCTTGAAATTAAACATTGAGTGTTCCATCAATGCACGTGGATTTTTTCTCCCCACATATATTTTTCTCGAATTTCATAGCTTTTATGAATCTTGGTATATTTAATTTGAGTTCTCTTCCTTGATTGGTCAGTGGCCTCCAAATAGTATTTCAAATTTAGTGAATTTCAACTGGGATTATATACTATTACCATCTTTTTGTTTCTTCTGTCATATTGATCTTCTGACCAATAAAGGAAAGCATACCAAACGCTGCCTTCACTATCCTATCTATCTGTGACTTAATTTTCAAGGAACTATGAACTGTTTTCCAAGGTCCCTCTGTTTAGCAACATTCTCCAAGCAACATTCTCCATTTAAGTGTATAAATCCTGCTCTGATTTGCTTTTCCAAAATGCAGCACCTCACATTTATCTAAATTTAACTCCATTTACTACTGCTCAGCCCATTGGCCCATCTGATCAAGATCCGGTTGTAATCTGAGGTAACCTTCTTTGCAGTCCATTACACCTTCAATTTTGGTGTCATTTGCAAACTTACTAACTATACCTCCTATGTTCACATCCAAATCATTTTATATAAATGACAAAAAGCAATGGACCCAGCACTGATCCTTGTGGCACACAACTGAAAAGCAACCCTCCATCAGCACCCTCTGTCTTCTTTCTTCGAGCTAGTTCTTTCTGTATTCCATGAGATCTAACCTGTCTCCCATGAGAAACCTTGTCGAACACCTTACTGAAATCCACATGGATCACATCCACTGCACTGCCCTCATCAATCCCCTTTGTTACAACTTCATAAACTCAATCAAGTTTGTGAGACATGGTTTCCCACACACAAAGCCATGTTGATTATCCCTAAACAGTTCTTGTCTTTCCAAATACATGTAAATCCTATCCCCCTGGATTCCCTCCATCAACTTGCCCATCACCGATGTCAGGCTCACCAGTCTATAGTTCCCTGGCTTTTCCTTACCACCTTTCCTAAATAGTGGCACCACATGAGCCTACCTCCAGTCTTCCAGAACCTCACCTGTGACTATTGATGATACAAATGTCTCAGCAAGAGTCCCAGCAATCACTTCCCTAGCTTCCTACAGAGTTCAGGTCCTGGGGATTTATCCACTTTTATATGCATTTCAACACATCCAGCATCTCCTCTTCTGTAATATCGACATTTTTCAAGATGTCATCATGTATTTCCCCACATTATATATCTTACGTGTCCTTCTCCACAGTAAATACTGAAGCAAAATACTCAATTAGTATCTCCCCCATCTGCTGCACCACACAAAGGCTGCCTTGCTGATCTTTGAGGGGCCCTATTCTCTCCCTACTTAGCCTTTTGTCCTTAATGTATTTATAAAATCCCTTTGAATTCTCCTTAACCCTTTTTGCCAAAGCTATCTCATGTCCCCTTTTTGCCCTCCTGATTTCCCTCTTAAGTATACTCCTACTTCCTTTATACTCTTCCAAGGATTCACTTGATCTAACCTGTCTATACCTGACATATGCTTCCTTCTTTTTCTTAATCAAACCCTCCATTTCTTTAGTCATCCAGCATTCCCTATACCTATCAGCCTTTCCTATCATCTTGACCGGAATATACTTTCTCTGGATTCTTGTTAGCTCATTTCTGAAAGCTTCCCATTTTCCAGCCGTCCCTTTACCTGCGAACAAATGCCTCCAATCAGCTTTCGAAACTTCTTGCCTAATACCGTCAAAATTAGCCTTTCTCCAATTTAGAACTTCAGCTTTTAGATCTGGTCTATCCTTTTCCATCACTATTTTAAAGCTAACAGAATTATGGTCGTTGGCCCAAAAGTGTTCCCCCATTGACACCTCAATCACCTGCACTGCCTTATTTCCCAGTAAGTCAATGTTTGCACCTTCTCTAGTAGATACATCCAAATACTGAATCAGAAAGTTTTCTTGTATACACTTCACAAAGTCCCCTCCATCTAAATGCTTAACACTATGGCAGTCCCAGTCTATGTTTGGAAAGTTAAAATCTCCTACAATAATCACCATATTATTCATACAGATAACTTCTTACCAATTTGTTTCTCAATGTCCTGCTGACTATTGGGGAGTCTATAATACAATCCCAATAAGGTAATCATCCCTTTCTTATATCTCAGTTCCACCCAAATAACCTCCCTGGATGTATTCCCAGGAATATCCTCCCTCAGTACAGCTGTGATGCTATCACTGATCAAAAATGCCACTCCCCCTCCTCTCTCGCCTCCCTTTCTGTCCTTCCTATAACCTTTGTATCCTGGAACATTTAAGCTGCCAGTCCTGTCCATCCCTGAGCCACATTTCTGTAATTGCTATGTTATCCCAGTCCAATGTTCCTAACCATGCTCTGAGTTCATCTGCCATATCTGTTAGGCCTCTTGCATTGAAATAAATGCAGTTTAATTTATCAGTCCTACCTTTGTTCTCTGCTTTGTTCCTGTCTGCCCTGACTATTTGATTTGCTCCTTTTCCCAATTGTACTAGTGTCAGATTGATCGGTTTCCTCACTATTTCCCTGGATTCCTCAGTACCACCACAACCTTGCTAGTTTAAATCCTCCCAAGCAGCTCTAGCAAATCTCCCTGCCAGTATTTTAGTCCGATTCCAATGATCCAGAAATGTGAACCCTTCTCCCATGCACCAGCTCCTCAGCCACACATTCTTCTGCACTATCCTTCTATTCCTATCCTCGTTCGCTCGTAGAACTGGGAGTAATTTAGATATTACTACCCTCGAGGACCTCCGGTTTTCCCTTGAGAATCTCGTCCTTTTCCCTTCCTATGTCGTTGGGTCCAATATGTACAATGACCTTCTGCTGGTCCCTCTCCCCTTTTGAGAACATTCTGCACCATCTCTGAGATATCCTTGATCCTGGCACAGGGGAGGCAACACACATTCTGATTTTTCGTTGCTGGGTGCAAAAGTGTCTGTCTGTGCCTCTGACTAGAGTGTCCCCTATCACAATCGATTGCTTGCAACCTGACGTACCCCTCGTTACATTATAGCCAGTCTCAATACCAGAAACTTGACTGTTCATGTTACATTCCCCTGAGAGTCCATCACCCCCTGCATTTTTCAAAACAGCATACATGTTTGAAATGGGGATAACCACGGAAGATTCCTGCACTACCTGCCTCCCCTTCCTACCTTTCCTGGAGTTAACCCATCTACCTGACTGTATCTGTGGCTTTTCTCCCTTCCTATAATTGCCATCCATCACACCGTCTCGCTCTTGTAAACTCCTCATTGCCTCCAACTGCCTCTCCAACTGACCCATGCGATCTGATAGGATTCTCAACCAACGACGCTTACTTCTTGCAGACGTTATTGAGTATAGGGGTTGCGAGATTGACTGACTAGAATGTGATTGACACCACCAAGTCAATTGTTTAGTGCATATAATTGTTATGCCTTTATGGTGGGTTTTAAAAGTATGATTGATATCTTAATAGCATGCTTCAGGATAACGGATGGGGAGGGTATGGGGCTGATTGTGATGGTGCAGGAAAGAGAACTGAAGGAACGTATGTTCTAACTCATGTTATACGTGGCATTAAAATGTTTTCTAGAATGCCTTCCCTTTTCACTGAGAATAATTAATTCAAGTTAATTTTTGACACTAGAAATGCAAAAATTCAGTGCATTGAAATTAATTAATACAGTAATTTTGAACATTTAAATTATTCTGTTAAAATTTACGGACTTAATTAAGAAAAGTCAACTGTATCCTACTGTGGTCATAATTGTTGACTTTAGCCTGCACGTCTCTTTGACCAAGGCATTGCCACAATCAGTCAGCTTCCCTTTTTGGTTTGTACTATCAGGTATTGTAATTTGTTTGTTTTGTAATTTGACATTCTTGTGTTGTGCCGCTGAGTGCAAGATGAAAATCTTTGATATTCACTTTCTCCTCTCCTTTATGACCTGCCTGGTTTGTATTAGGGCTTTCTGTCCAATGCAGGATGCTGAATATGTGTTGCTTGATATTTATGGTGCTCATGTTTCCATTTGCTATTGATGATGTCTGAAGCTTCGTACGTGTACTGAACCTGTGAAGGAAATTACAAAATTTATCAGAAAGTAATTGTTTTGGGAATCTCCTTTTGTTCCTGAATAACTGGAATCAGTTTTAATTTTTTTTTAGTAGTCTGCCAACAACTAATGAAACCTGATGTCTGTCTAAAATAGTCTAAATATAAATAGTGTTAAAGTTGTTAGCTATTGTTGTGATTAACAGCTTCACTATTTCATTTTCTTTCACATCTTAGCAGCAATGCAGCAGGTATTGGACAACCTCCACGAGTTGCCGGTCTCTACGGGAGCTAAGGAGATAGACCTCCTCTTTCTTAAAGGAATAATGGAGAGTCCTATTGTCAGATCTCTTGCCAAGGTATTGTACTTGCAATTCTTAGAATTGCTTTATCCCTCATTACTGTATTTCCTAAAGACTCATTCATGATGGTGACATTAATTTCATGTTATTGGTATAAAATGTGTTTGAAGGTGCTTCATAGACAGTATTGGAAAATTCATCAAGAAGACAAAGTAGAGGCAATGTGAGGCTTTCTTGAAGTTTTTTTCCAATGTATTGTTTTTTGAAGAAGGAATTTGGGGGACAAATACATAAACAGGTTTTGCTGCAACCAGTGGATGAGGAGACAATATGTAAGTGGTTGTTGTGAATGAATGGAACATTTTTAGGGATTATAAAGAGAATGAAAGAACATGGGGTAACACAATCAATGACTTGAAGGATGAAGCTAATTTTGTTTTTTACATTATTCATTTTAAGGAAGTAGGTGTTGTTGATGAGGCTTGCATTAATTGCCTATCATTACTCCCCTTCAAATGGTGGACCACTTCTTGAGTATGACTGAGTGGTTTGCTTGTCTACACGAGAGGTCAGTGAAGAATCTGTCACACTGCTGTGGATCTGGAATCTTGTAGAGGCCAGTCCAGTCAGCAAACTTCTTCCCCTAAATGACATTTGTGAATCAAGTTGATTTTTACAACAAGCTGGTAGTTCCATAGTTACCAATATTGATGATATTCCAGATTTAAGTAATTAATTGAATTTAAATTTCCAGTTGTACTGGTGGCATTTGAACTTTTTTCTCCAAAGCATTGGTCCAAACCCTTGGATTACTGATTCTGTAACATAGTGCAGTGGCTATCATTCCTGTGTTGGAAAATAATGTGGCCCATCAAAGCCAGGTTGCTGGGTGCGTGAATGGGACTTGACATTGGGCAAGTGACCTGAGTTTTGGACAAGTTGGATTTAAAGAGGGTGACTGGAAAGGACTGTACTGGAGTAGCCCTTCCGTTAGTGCTAAGGTTTGACATAGGTGATGATCGGTGATGATCAGTGATGAAATTAGGCTGTGTTTATGATGGAGAGGTTGAAATCTGAAGTATAGCCATGAGCCATTGGTGGTCAGAGTTTGATTTTTCAATCTAATATAAAAACACATGATCAGTGGGGAAATTGCATTTGTAATTTTGCACAGGATTAGCAAAACTTTCCTCAGTTTTGCAAAACAAAAATTAAAACAATTTCTTCAAAATACTGAGGATCTGAAAGTGTGGTACATTGTTCACTGGCATCCTGCAATAGATAGATAGATAGATAGATAGATTCTTTAACATAAAAATGACAATTATATCCTGTATTTTATGATTACATTGGAAACAATGACTCTCTTCTATATAATACCAGTTTCATGTTAAGCCAGCATTATTGCTTTGGTTTTAGAATCACAGAATCCCTACAGTCTGGAAATAGGTCATTTGGCCCAACAAGTCCACACAGACTCTCCGAAGAGTATCCCACCCAGACCCATTCCCCTTCCTTATTGCTCTACATTTCCTCTGACTAGTGCACCTAATCCACACATCCCACAACACAATGGGCAATTTAGCATTGCCTAATCCATCTAACCTGTGCAATTTTGGACTGTGGGAGGAAACCCACACAGGCACACTGAGAACGTGCAAACTCCACGTAGACAGTCACCCGAGGGTGGAATTGAACCCGGGTCCCTGGTGTTGTGATGTATTTCTGGGAATATCCTCCCTCAGCACAGCTCTAATGCTAACCCTTATCAAAAATGCCACTCCCCTCCTCTCTTGCCTCCCTTTCTATCCTTCCTGTAGCATTTGTATCCTGGAACATTAAGCTGCCAGTCCTGCCCATCCCTGAGCCATGTTTCTGTAATTGCTATAAAACCCAGTCTCATGTTCCTAACCATGCCCTGAGTTCATCTGCCTTCCCTGTTAGGCCCCTGGCATTGAAATAAATGCAGTTTAATTTATTAGTCTGACCTTGTCCCTGCCTGGCCTGACTGTTTGACTCACTTCTGTTCTCAACTGTACCAGACTCAGATTGATCTCGATCCTCACTATCTCCCTGGGTCCCACCCCCCCACCTAACTAGTTTAAATCCTCCCGAGCAGTTCTAGCAAATTTCCCTGCCAGTATATTAGTCCCCTTCCAATTTAGGTGCAATCCATCCTTCTAGTACAGGTCACTTTTACCCCAAAAGAGATTCCAATGATCCAAAAATGTGAATCCTTCTCCCATACACCAGCTCCTGATGGTTCGAATGTTAATTAGAATTAAAATGTTATTACATTTTAATTCTATTATTAAACAATATATTATTCAATATAGTATTGTAATGATCTAAGGAGGATTCATTTTTTAACTATTTTGCTGGATTATAGAAATTGAATTTAAAATCTAGCAAGTTAATCTTTCCAGCAGATATTTGTCAAGTCATTTTACAAATCAAAATGGATGCAGTTATGTGTCTTGTGTGAAGAACTAAGCGCTAACAAAGCACACTAGGTTGTACTAATTTTTCTGAATGCAATCAATTTTCAAAGATGTTTTCTTTAGATATATTTCTGAAGTATCAGTATGTCCAGGAAGCTGAAATTGTTGAATCTTGTGTTAAGCAAGATTTGGAGATGCCGGTGTTGGACTGGGGTGTACAAATTTAAAAATCACACAACACCTGGTTTTATTCCAACAGCTTTATTTGGAAGCACTAACTTAAGGGACGCTGCTCCTTCAGGTGATTGTGGAGTATAACATTGTAGGACGCAGGACTTGTATGAAAAGTTTACAGTGCGATGTAACTGAAATTATATATTGAAAAACACCTGGATTATTTGTTAAGTCTGTTATCTTTTAGAATAGGCATGGTGGTTTCAGTTCGTTCTTATGTAAATCCCAGAACTTTAAGTTACATCCTCAAGTGAACTTTAAAAAAGGTGTCATGTTGGCCCAGATAATGCTTTGAAGGTGTGAAGGTGTGAAGCTGTCTGTGTCCCAGTGTTCAGACTGATTTTAATCTAACAAAGGGATTTACAAAACCTTATGTGGATTCATGCAGTTTTTGAGCAAAATAAAATGTAATTCTGCAAGTTCATCCCACAAACGTGTGTTTGTGTGTGTGTGTGTTTGTGTGTGTTTGTGTGTGTGTGTGTGTGTGTGTATGCGCGCGCGCATGCATGTGGCAGGGAGGTCTGAATGTCTGAGAGTGTAAAGAGGTATAAGTCTGTGAGAGTGTGGGAGTATATGTGTGAGCATATGGGAGAGAGCTTGACATGAGAGAGCGTCTGCCTGAGTGTGTGTGTGTCAGTGTCTGTCTGTCTGAAGCAGTGGGTCACCTGTAGCGTGACATGAACCCAAGGTCCTAGTTGAGGCCATCCTCATGGGTACCGAACTTGACTATCAGCCCCTGCTCGGCCATTTTGGATTGTTTCCTGTCCCGAAGTCTACCTTGGAGGAAGGTCAACCGAAGGTCTGAGGTAAAATGTCTTGGACCACTGAAGTGTTCTCTGACTGGGACGGAACACTCCTGTTTGTTGTGCAGTGTCCATTCATCCGTTGCTGTAGCCTCTGTTTGGTCTCGCCAATGTACCATATTTCAGGGTATCCTTGCCTGCAGCGTATGAGATAGACAACATTGGCTGAGTTGCATGAGTCCCTGCCACGTACATGGTGGGAGGTGTCTCCATGTGTAATGGTGCTCTGTGTACACACTCTGACACATCTTGCGGCATCTACCGTAACAAGGTTGTATGGTGTTGTCCTGAAAGTTGGGCAGTTTGCTACGAACAATGATCTGTTTGAGGTTTGGTGGTTGTTTAAAGGCAAAAATTGGAGGTGTGGGGAAGGTTTTGGCGAGGTGCTGATCCTCATTGATAATGTGTTGCAGGCTGCAATGAACATGGTGAAGTTTTTCAGCTCGTGGGAAGTATTGGACAATGAAGGGTAGTCGGTCAGTTGCAGCTGATGTAGTCTCCTGAGGAGGTCATTATGGTTTCTCGCTGTGGCATGTCGGAACTGACGGTCGATGAGTTAAGCATCGTATCCCATTATTGTGAGGGCATCCTTGGGTTCTTCCAGGTGCCCGTCATGTTTCTCCTGAACAGATCCTGTGCATGTCTGGGGCTTGTCTGTAGGGGCTGGCTGTTTTAATATGTTTCTGGTGGAAGCTGGAGAAGTGTAGCATTGTGAGGTTATCAGTGGGTTTGCGGTAGAGTGAAAGGTGCTGAGATGCCAGTCCTCAGCACCTCCACAGGCGACAGACTGACAGAGTACCCTTCATTGTCCAATACTTCCCAGGAACTGACAAACTACGCCATGTTCATCACTGCTTGTAATGCATCATCAATGAGGATAAGCACCTCGCCAAGACCTTCCCCACGCTTCCACCTCTCGCCTTTAAACAACCACCAAACCTCAAACAGATCACTATTCACAGCGAACTGCCCAGCTTTCAGGATGTCACCATACAACCTTGTCATGGTAGATGCTGCAAGACTTGTCAGGGTGTTGACACTGATACCACCATTGCACATAGGCACACCTCCCACCATATATGTGGCAGGTACTCATGCGACTTGGCCAACATTGTCTATCTCATATGCTGCAGACAAGGATATCCTGAAGCGTGGAATATTGGCGAGACCGAGCAGTAGCTATGGCAATGGGTGAATGGACACTACGCAACAACCAACAGTCGGAGAACACTTCAGTGGTCTGGGACGTTTGACCTCTGACCCTCAAATGACAGTCCTCCAAGGCGGACTTTGGGGCAGGCAACAATGCACAGTGGCCGAGCAGAGGCTGATCGCCAGGTTCTGTACCCATGGGGATGGCCTCAACTGGGACTACAGGTGACCCCATTGCACCAACCTCTCAGGCAGACGCACACTCTCTCTCATCCGCTCAAACATACACTCCCACATTCACGCACACCCTCTCAGAGACTTATACCCCTTTACACTCACACACACACACATACACATACACACACACTTTCACAGACACTCAGACCCCCTTGTGCGCGCATACACTTATATGCACACGCACACAAGTTTGTGGGGTGAATTTGTACTGCAGAATTACATTTTATTTTGCTCAAAAACTGCATGAATCTGTAAATCCCTTTTTTAGATTAGAATCAGTCTAAACAGACCGCCTCACACAGGGCACCTCACACCTTCAATGCATTATCTGGGCCAACATGGCACCTCTTGTTAAAGTTCACTTGAGAATGTAACTTTAAGAAAGTTCTGAGATTTACATATGAAAGAACTGAAACCAACATGCTTATTCTAAAAGATGAGAGATTCAACAAACAATCCAGGTCTTTTTCAATATATAATTCCAGTTATATCACACTGTAAACTTTTGATATAAATTCTGTGTCCTACGCCTTATACTCTACAACCACCTGATGAAGGAGCAGCACTCCGAAAGCTAGTGCTTCCAGATAAAACTGTTGGACTATATAAACTGGTGTTGTGATTTTTAACTTCGTGTTAAGCAATTAATCTATCTCCTCTGTCATTCCCTTTTAACATGTAAGCTTATCATAGCCTAATTAAACAGTTCCTTAACACTGAAAGATTTGAGTAATAATTAGTCCAGAGTGGCATTGTTGGCACTAAATAGATTCATTAACTTTTTGCAGAGGTGTCTTGCATTATTTATATGGAAGTGTCTGGTGCATACAGACATTTAATTGCATGACTGAATAGGACATTTTATTGTTCTGGTATTGTATCAAAAAAAACCATAAGTGATACACATGCATATTTTTGCTTATGGGTACAAAATAACAAAAATGAATGAATTTGGAAGGAGAAAAGACTTCAATTCAAAACATTTTGCTCGCATCGCATCATGATTTGAATTTCATTTGTTTAGAACTGATTCTGTCAAAATCACCTAATTCTACTAATAAAAGAGGACAACAATAAAATCCATTGTGGGCACAGTAGCTCTGAGGGATTTTTTTTTCCTCTCTAAATTAGTTTCCAAGATGAGCAATATTCTCCATCAAATATTGTCAAAATTTGGATGTACAACATAATGGCCTTTGGGACATTAAGCTATCTGTTATGGATTAATTTGACACTTATCTTTGACTTCAGCCATTCATGTTTAACCTGTCATCTTTAAGTAATGAAAATACTATGTTGATCATGATTAATATGAACCTTTTTTAGATTTTCAATTATATGAGAACTTAAACGTTTAAGTTTTAATGTTTGAACAAAGCTTAATAGATTTTGCTGTTCCATTCTGGACAGAATATTTATGAAATATTTCACCTGCTTTGTTAAGAATTTTTTAAAATCTCAAAAATATACTTCATGTAAAATATAATTTTTAATGAATGCATAGTCACTAAAGCTGTTCAATTCTGTGCAATAGCATATGAAAAAAACCCACACAAACACTGGAGTTTGACTTTACCCAGCAAAACCCAATGTCTCCAGAACAGTTAGCAATGATCGTTGTCCTTTTGTTTGCCTGTACTGTGTATGCGATTATCTACAGGGTATAGATATGTTGACAATATTGTTATGAAGTTGAAGGCGTGTACTGTACCTTTTGAGAGTGAATGGTGTTCTGAACTGAGAGCTGACAAGCACCTGTGACAACTAGCAGTCTCTAGGTGTTCTGGAAAACTGAAAATATGTAATATTTGGCTGTGAAATAGATACCTGAGTTGGTTGCTGTTTTGACAACAATTCAAATTTAGCCAATCAGTTTAAATTATGCCCCCAGGATACTAAAATCCAGTTGATTTATTTTTTGCCAACATTGTCTCATTGAACCAATAAATTCAATTTGATGTTGGGGGTTTAAAAAAAAGGCATTTTGAAAGTCAGACAGAGTAACTGCCATCGAGAGAGACTGCCATTCAAAAACACTCTATCAAAGGTACCTTTCTCATTTGAAACATCTTCGCAATAAAAGAAAGACGACAACTCAGGGAGATCTTCAGTTGAAAGAAGACAGACACTGGAGATGACAGCCACTGCATGGTTTTGAAATTAAGTTGATGTAATTTTAATAATTTTTTTATTGGAATGGTATATTGTTATAGAGTTGGAGGCAGATAATAAGCAATTAAGAGAAAGGGGGGCTTGGAGTTTTGAATAGTTGTTTAATGTTCACTTTGAGTTAAGGAATAAATTGATATTATTTTCTTTTAAATGGTATTTTCGGGGTTCTCTGGTACTCATATTTTAACAGATTATGAGGCGAGGTGAGCTTTTCTTGGTGTTTGGTTTAATTAGCAGAAGATTTCACTGCTGTGTCGTAACAATATAATGCTGTTTTAAAAAAATATAGGTGTTAATGTGTTTGTCTGTTGCAGGCTCATGAGAGACTTGAAGAAACCAAATTGGAAGCTGTGAGAGAGAATAATGTAGATCTTGTGAAGCAAATTCTTGAAGACATCAGCTGCATAGTCAATCACAATGAGACTGCGACAGAGCTGGCCAAAATCCTGAAGGAGCCACACTTTCAGGTATAAGCTGCTGTGGTACAGTTTTTATTTCTTTTTGAGTTTCTGATATGAACAATATGGACTAATAGCAAAGTTTCTATTGACAAATGTTAATTGGAAACTGAAGGTTGCATGGAAAGATCAGTTTATCCTTTAATTTAGTTTAGCTATTCTGAGCTTTCTGTTTTATAATTTATGTATTTTGATGGTAGATTTTTTCATAAAGTATAGAATGAAAACATTAGACAAAAATTCTCCAAGGTCCAAATGTATTTAGTTAAAATGTTCAATTACTTTAAATAAAAATTAGGCCAAGATTATGCTTATTTTTTGTTAGATTGTGGACATGTTCCAATTTTAGTTTTCATTTTCTATGCCTTTAATTCCTTCAGTTTGGATTATATTACGTGATTTTTTAAACCAATATTTATATCTTCTTTGCCAAAATCTATTTAAAAAATTGCTGGCTTTCCTCTCTGTTACATTTGGTCATGTGGATAGCATCTTGTTAGGCTCCAACTAGTCAATACTTGTAGAATAAGCTGAAATGAAAGAAGACAGTAACTCACAGGGCTGGTTCTGCATTGGATTACTGAATTGTTAGCCCTCCCCTCCCATCTCCCATCTCCGTCACTAATAATGAATACGTGGGAAAGAGAAGCATAAACTGTGATACTTCAGCCTAAAATATTTTTCTACATATCTATACAACCCAAATCTAGAAGAGAATCTTTTTTTTTCTATGTCTAAGGTAGCTAAGTCTTCTAATAATTAGCTCAAACTGAATCTCTGAAAGGATTCTTAAATTGCTGTAAAGTTTTTTGCTTTTTGCTTCATTTTTTCAGATGCTGAGGGCCATAATTTTAGAGTAATACCTTGCATCCTGCTGCAAGGCTTGGTGAATATAAACCGTTGCCCACATTCACAAAATGAATTTAAAAGGAATTTACTACTACAATAGATTGCACAAATTTGAAGTCTTTGCAAATTATTTTGAGCTTATCATTATTAATCCCGTGACGTAAAGTGACTTGACTCTTTCCTATGAACAATCAATCGAGTTAACTCTTTTTCAACAGTAGTAATACAGCAACAACATAAACAGGAATTCACCAAAAATGCCCCTCTAAATAACATTGTTATTTTCTACAGAGTATATATTTTTGACTAATGTTGCAAAATATCTGAAATTTTAACCAAAACAGAAAAGCTCAGCATCTGGGGAGAGAGATCAGAGTTAACGTTTTGGGTTCAGTGACCTTTCATCACTTGACCCAAAAAAAATCTGATTTCTCTCCACAGATACTGCCAGATCTGCTAAGCTTTTCTAACTATTTCTGTTTTTGTTTCTGATTTACAGCACCTGCCATTCTTTCACATTTTATCTGAAATATTAAATTGTGATGACATTTTAAATGTAGTAAACGTCACACTTAAGTTTTGTTTTAAGTCATTCACAAGTATGCACTTGGTCGGCAACCTTACTGAGAGTTCAATAATCACACTTGTCATTTTCCAAATAAATATGATATGAATCTAGTTTGAGTCCTCTGATCCACAGAGGAGTGAGCAACTCCATGATGATTAATCCATTTGTAGGGTTTAGAGACCAGTGTTTGAAACACCGAAGTTATTTATTTTACGGTTAAATTATAACCTGAGATGTATAAACAAGGTGCTCCCTCTAAATCTCAAAACTGTTTTGTTTATCAGCACTTCAGTGTAAAGCTTCTATTGATGAGACAGCTGTCTAAAAGATTTTAGCTGAGTAATCTTTATAATCCTCTTGTCACCATTACTGTGCCATGAAAACATAAAGCTGTTTTATTTGAAGCTGTAAACTAGGTTTTATTTTCATCAAACATTTCCTATTTGAGTGTCTGAACAGAGCTAATGACTTTCTGTAAGAGAATCCATGACTAAGATTGTATATATTATCTTTCAAACTGTTTTGAAAGTGGGAGCTGATCGTGGTGTTCTTGTTGCTGTACTTTTTGTCAAATGTCTTGTTTTTGACATACGGCCATAAGAGTTTAAATTTGCATTTGAATTGTTGATGTGTTATGTCTGGTATGCATTTCTTGAATTCTATGAAGTGAATTACAGTAATGTTGAGTGTGTACTGTTTGTTTTGAACAATTCTCTAATGGCTATAATCCTTGGTTTTTCTAATCAAAATTGGATTAAGTAGCTAATGGAGATGATTTAATTTTCACTGGAGCAGATCTGAGCTCTGTATTTTTAATGACTGCATTTGGAGAGGGATGTCGTGCTTTTTGTTTGATTTCCATTTAGCAGTAAAGATTACAAGAGGATGGTATTAGAAATATGGTTATATCTGGTATGGATAATCTTTTGCACTCCGATGTTGGAAATGTTAAACTGGATTGAGTTTCAACTGCACGGATAATTGCCTTAACTTCCCCTTATGGTGGCAGGTACCACCTTCTTGCTACTAACTAAGGCAAATGTAAGTTGAACTATTTTAGGTTACCAAAATGACTCTGAATCTAATTAGATATTTTTAGAAGTTAAATTTATTTCTTTAATAGTCAAGACAATTTTGTAGCTAAACATTCCCCTTACTTACAGTCAAATCACACGTGATCAATTTGCAGTCATTCGGTTGATCAAATTGTTGCTTTTGTCACTTTGTTCCTTTTATCTATAAGGGTTGGCACTGTTCATTTTTGTGTTACAGGTTTTGTACCTTCGGTGAAATATACTCAAATTTTGCTTTGAAATGGATGTCATGCTCATCATCTATGAGTGCACAACGTCCATCTGCTTTGAAACACTGCTCACTTTTTCCTCTTGTGATAGTCTTTGTGCCCCCCCCCCCCCCCCCCCCCCCCCAAACATTTGGAATCCTTTTTGGTGTCTTGCCAGAATGGGTGCCTACATGTCTTAACCCTGTTACTGTAAGACAGACTTCAGGAATTTGCTTAACAGCAGTTTCATCCTCCGATAAACAGATCGTGCTGATCGCCAGGTTGGTTGGCTTCCTGTCCCCACAAATTACATAAACTGTGCTGATCATAGATTGCTGTCACGTCTGTTGTCAGGTCTCTTCTCAAGGTCTGCTGGATCCCTTTAGTCAAGTAGCACACCAATACCGTGGCCAATTGGGTTTGACTATGCTGCATCTCTACACTGTCCAAGTAGGAAAGTTTATCTTGAATTCCCTATTGGATTAATTAATAGCAATCTTACATTAACCCCAGCTCTGATTTTTCTCAAACATCCTCACTACATCTACACCTTCATAATAATAAAGACCTCCATTATCCTTGATCTCTTTTCTCGAGGAAGTGGGTTGCAGTCAGCTCAGTTTTTCCTGATGTGTATAATTTCTCAGCTCCGGTATCAAGCCAGTAAACATTTTTGGTATGGTCTGCAGTACCTCTATAGCTTGTCCAAGTCTCCAAAATATGTAGGACCACAGTCAGCGTTTTAATTTCTTCATTTTGTGGGATGTGGGTGTCACCGACTGGCCAGCCTTTATTGCCCATCCCTATTTGCCCTTCAGAAGGTAGTGAGCTACCTTCTTGAACTGCTGCAGTCCACTTGCTGTGGATGGACCCACAATGCCCTTAGGGAGGTAACTCCAGGATCAATGACAGCGAAGGAACAGCGATATATTTCCAAGTCAGGATGGTGAGTGACTTGGAGGGGAACTTGAAAGTGCTGGTGTACCCATATCTGCTGTCCTTGACCTTCTAGATAGAAGTGGTCATGGATTTGGAGGGTGTTTCATCTTGGTCTCAGGTTTGAGATTTTGGTCCTCAAAACTCTTCCTTAGTTGGCCAAAGGCTGTGTTGACACATGTAGAGGTGATGATGAATTTTGTCATTCATGTCTGCCTTTGTTGAGAATAATTCCTCCAAGATTTGGAAAATGGCCTAAATTTTCCAAGATACCACTATTGATCTTAATTGATTGGAAATGTGGAAACTGTTTGGAAGAGGAACATAGTTTAGTGGGAAAGGCCCATCTTTACAAATATCATTTGTGTTCTGAGGCTCTGAGACTGAGATTGGAGTGGACTTTTTTTTCTGGCTTGAAAGCTACATAGGGCTGAACAGTTTTTCAAATTGTTCCGCAGATTATCTCCATCCCTCTGGAGAATGCTGGAGATGATGTATTGCAGCAAGTAAAATGGAAGAGAGATTTGGTGCAGTGACACAGTCTTGTATTCCTCTAGTCTTCGCTGAGATAGAGCCTGTGGTGGTTCCATTAATGAGGATCCTGTTTTGCATGTCACTGTGGTGTAGGTAGAGAATAGTAATAGATTTGAGGGTGGCCAAATCTTAGGAGAATGTTTCATTTCTTTCGACATTGATAAACTACATGTCCCTCACCAGCTACGGTTGAACTGCCTTTCCTGCCACCTGATTTGGGGGATCTTGTAAAAGCATGGTGCTTCTCTAGTGCTTTGACATGCCTGCCGTAATTGTCCATGCCTCTAGCCTGAAACCAGACTCCCAAAGTGAATTAGAACTTTGTGGCTGTGCTCGTGACCAACTGAAATGGAGCCTGTGCCAATCTCGAGACTTCATTGTGAAAGGGCAGAGACAAGGTCAAGGTGTCGGAGGGAACACGAAACCTTCAAACAACCCATTTACTCAACTCTTCAAGCATCGTCTACCTGTTTCCACGTGGTAGAGTTTGCAGATCACACTTTGGACAGATAAAGTGTATCGAGCTGTTGAACCAGATGGAAACAAGTCATCTTCAATCCTAAAAACCTGCCTTCATAGCAATCCTTTATATAAAATGAAAACAAGAATTGTACATATTTCTCCTATGGGTGGTCTCATCAGTGTTAAGTAGGTATCTTTGTTTCTCACTTCTATCCCTCTAGCAGTGCATAGTATACTTTTTCTTAATTAAATCTGTGTTGCAGCTTTTAGTAATCCAGATCTCACCACCATTTTATTTGGATCTTATTTTCCCGGAAATATGTGAACCCATATACTAAGCAAAGTTTGCCACCTCACCTCGCACTTCACATATTGAACTTCATTTGTCTGTTACATGCCTTATTATTAAGTTCTCCTTGTGTTTTGTTACAGTCCTTCTATTATTAACTATACCCATTGGAAGTGTTCAAATTAAGGCCTGACTCTTTCATTCAGTGGCAATATAGAGTGTGTTTACACTGCATGGAAAGATTCACCCAGCCTGATATGACTCCACGTTTCTTCTGGATCTTCTGATCCCAGCTGTCAAATATTCTGTGCAGCATCTCTAAGGGAGTATCCTCATAGTGGAGGAGTATCCGGAGATGACAGGGGGCACTTCCTTTTTATGGCATTAGTCAGTTTGGTCAGGATATTTGCTGTTGAGAGCTTTTGGCAAGCTGGAGTGTTGGGATGGTGGTGACTGAGGGAGGGAGGTTCGAGGGTGTGATAGAGGTCAGTTGTGAAATTACTCAAGTGTTAGATTTTATAATTTGTCTAACATTTCCACTGGAATGATATGAGTAAGTACCATGGATCAATCCCAAGTATCTGATCGTGTGATTGTCTTCAGCTCTGTCCTACAGGGTCCTTGAGAGCAGAGTAATTGCCTGTTGGAAGTTTCACCTTAATGGTCAATTTCCATATAGATCTTCACAACAGGGCTTCTACAGATCTTCAGTCTACTAATCTGAGTTCCTGCTTTTAACCCCTACACTTTGTTTTGTGTTTCATTCTGTTCTGATCTTTATTAGCCATTTTGGTATTTATTTTGCTGATTGTTCCATGACTCCAAACGTTCTGGATTGAGTCATGAGCATCTTTACTGAATGTTATTTGGGAATCCAAACAGCTTATTCCCGTAAGGTATTTGTGGGTGTTTAAGGCTTTAATTTAAAGACTTTATTTAATGGAAGGTATTGCCTTAACGCCCACTATTCCCATTCATGACCTTTAATGTTAATAGGTTTGCTCCATGTTGACTGTATAACCAAAAACATGGCAATTTTGCAAGTCATTCACAGAACCATAGTGGAGCTTTATGAAGGCTGAGATGGAGGGTGGTGGTGAGAAGGAAAAAGGGGTAGGTACAAAGAGAGACTCAAGTGTTCTGAGGATTTAGATTATTATCCCACAAAGAGTGCCCTTGGAATCTATCAGCTCAGGAAAGTTGATTTACTTCAGGCTTTAATGGAGCAATAGGCATACTGCCTAAAAGATTGATCTCTATTTTATTATGTAAATTGTGATCCTTGGACTTTTGTGTCTGAATATTGTGGCCAACAGGCCAGTTATTCTATTGTTTGAATCTTCAAAAGTCAGAATCGACATCGACATCGACATTTGATAGGCTCGGTATTGAATTGGAGATTGCTGATGAACAAAAGGATGTCCTAGTTACATTTGTGTTGCCACCTTTCCTTCTTGACCTTCTGTTCCCAGTTTTTCTTAATCACAACCATCTTTAACCATCAAACTAATGTCACTGATGTCAATGTACTGAACTATGAACTGGAATTGCAACTTAAATGGAGAAAAATCTGGAAAACCAGTTTTGCTTTACAAAGTGACGCTATTAGTTGATAAAGGTTAGCTTGGAACAGCTTGTGGTGTGGCTACATGCCATAATGTTGAAAATAAGTGTGGTTTGAGAGAGAACTACTAAGAATATTGCGGATTAGATGCTGATATGACATGACTCCAGTATTTGAGTTGTCAATGTTATGAGCATGTTGAATTAATTAATAAGGTGGGATTATCCACTGAGATTTATAGTGTGGTCAACGTTAAACATTTCTGGTGAAATGTATGGATGTTATTGAGTATCTTGGATTCTGCACTACTGTTCAGGAAATAATGCTTTATTCATAATGTTTGCAGTCACTTTTGGAAGCCCATGATTTGGTTGCATCGAAGTGTTATGAAACACCACCCTCAAGTCCCAGTCTGCTGAATGAAACAGTGAGCAACCAGACAGCATCAGGAGATGCTGTTCGCATGATTGGAATTCAAAAGAAGGCTACAGAGCCTTTGGTCAGTATTTAGCTTTTATTTTGAGATTTCATTGATTAATTTTGGGTATTTGCTTATAACCAAGTTGGATTTTAATATTTTGGTGTTGCAAAATTTCTGCAGTTTCAGTCACATTATTGCACCAATCCTAGAACTGCTGCCTAGGCAGTGCCCTGTTTCTGTATGGTTGTGGATCTGAATGGGGCAGCATTGGGAATAGGTTTGAGATGTAATCTGAACCAGAGAGTAGGTGAACTAGAGATCCTGTAATGTTGCAGGTATTTAAGCTCCTGGTCTAAAAGAAGGAAAACCTTTTAAAGGTGAAGATGCTTTCTTTTTTTTAATTTTCATTTTCCGAACAATATCTTATTCCTTCCTCCTAATGGGTTGCTGGATTTGAGCTGTATAGATGCCAATTATTTTGAGTATCTCATGTCAATATGCATTTTTTTTTTGCGTGAACTGAACTATAAGACTTACATAGCTGTTCAAGTCTGGCCTTGTGTGTGGTAATCATCCAATTATCTGTGTACTTCATCAAGGCATGTTAGATGATCAGGAATGCTAATTGATTTTATTCTCTCTAACACATACAGAAGCCAATTGTACTGTTCCATGACTGCTTGTTTGAATTGAGAGCAACTAACTCAACAAAAGGAAACATACCTGGAATCACTGTTTTGCATGTGATTCTCAATATTGATATAATTACTTCATACATCAGCATAATGGAGGTGTTAAATTTGTAGGAAAGTATTCCACCATTTTAAACTTTTGGACCAATATATACTCTCCATTTTGTTTTCTACAAGTGGGCTTACTGTGATGCCTTCAGGCTAGAATTGCTTTCAATATATTGGCTTCATAATGTTGTTTAGACTACTTGTGAACTGTTTGTGGAAGGGGGAAGAGTCGTCTTTTTTTTCTGGCTGTTTCATAATTATTTTTAAAATATTGATGGGAGAGAATTTATTTTCAGAATTGTAGGTGGCAAAACTACTGAAGTTTTGTGAACTGAGGAAGGTGGTCTTCAAGAGGATGGAAATTGGAGTAGGTGTTCGCATGACAAATTACATTTATTGCAGAGAAGGCATAGAAGACAAAAGCAAGGAAATTGTGATGAACCTTTTATAAACTCCTGGTTTGGCTGGAATGTGACATCCATTTCTATATATTAAACATAAGGATATAAAAGCATTAGAGAGGTTGCAGGAAAGATATGTAAAAATGGTTTCAGGGCTGAGTGACTTCAGTTGTATTGGTTAATAGGAGAAGCTGGGGTCATTTTCCCTTCAAGAAGAGAAGCTAGAGAAGAGATTTGGTATAGAAATGTTAGATCATGAGGGATGTAGTCATGCTGGATAGGGAGAAATGTTTTCCATTGACAGAAGATGGAGAAGGCAGAGGTAGACGCCTTGTGTGGGCTGAAAGTTTACTGGGATAGGCAGGAATGTGGAGTAATCTGATCAGCCATTGCCTTTATTGACTGACAGGGCAGGCTCAGGCAGATTTTACTTACTTTGGCTCCAAATTTGTATGTTCATACATACCTGAGATTGGTGAACGAACAGTTCTTAAACACTAGATGTTTTGGATAGGAATGCAGGTTCTTTTGAGTTTGTTGAAGCAGATTCAGTTGCGATTTTTTTAAGGGAATTGTTTAACTGCTTGAAGAGAGAAATTTGCAGGGCTATCTGGAAAGCGTGGGGACATTTAAATTGCTTTTGCAGAGAGCAAGCACAGATACAACAAGCTGAAAATCCTCCTTTTCTATAAATTTTCTACGATGCTATTCCATGAAGTTGTAATCCCAAATGAAATGAAAGAAAAATATTAAGATATTCACCGAGCGGAATAGTGAATGTGGTATTTAGTCTTTCTCAAGTGATTATTAAATGTTTAGAGATGCTTCCAATTTCCAAAGTGCAATGAGTTGCTTCTCCTTCTGATGTGGCTTGCAGGCAGACTTTTAAAACAAAGTTCTCATTGAAGACCAAGCATTATATTTGTAAAGGCAATTCTTCTAATATACAATCTGCCACTGTTCCCTTGTACTACGAATGTATTTTGTTGCGAAATCACTTTCGTAATTGTACAGAGAGTAAAGAGAGGGACAAAAGCATTTTTGCTATTCCTGTCATTTGACAGCTTGAATTTGCAGCATTTTGGGTAAATTGGAAATGCTTACTGTTTCCTTAAACAGCTACATTATTTCTGACTTTGGGGGAAGCAAAAACCTTGCAATAAACATCAAATATCTTTTTTTTCTCTCTCTCTGTAGGGTCTTACCTTTAGGGTAGAGAACAATGAGCTGGTAATTGCAAGGATTCTCCACGGTGGTATGATTGATCGGCAAGGTCTTCTCCATGTAGGTGACATCATTAAAGAAGTAAATGGCAGAGAAGTTGGGTCTGATCCAAAAGCACTGCAGGATGCATTGAAGGACTGTAGCGGTGGCATCACATTCAAGATCTTGCCCAGCTACAAAGAAACTCCTATGCCTCTCCAGGTAAGAGAGAATGCAAAGGTGCTGATTAGGAAAGATTTAACACAATTGAATCTAAATTCTAGTGATGCAAACAAACTTGTATAATTGCTGTTTAATAAATTAAGCCATTGAAAATATACATCTTTGGAAATAAAAAGTATTTTCCTGTTGAGCATTGGATTGTACATTTATTTGATTCTAGAATCTGTTGCATGTTGGGTATCCTATTGCTATTGAGTGTTCACTATTTGAACAGCTATGTAATAATGTTCCATTATACTGAAATTCATTAAATAATCGGCCACCACCAAAGTGAATGTTTGAATTATCTGATGGATTACTTAACTTGAAGAGATGAAATTACTTTGATCCAGTCAGGAAATGAATTGGAAGGTGTTGGTTTTTTGGACGGCAAGTTTATAAACGTGGAATAGTTGGTGCACTGACTTGGGTTTGGGTAGTTTTGAAGTTGAAGCAATTTTAATGTGATTCTAAACTTTAGGATGCAAGCCCAAACTGACTCTCAAGCAAAGGAACATTTCCCACCTTGGGAGAGCCTTGCTTTGCTTACTGGTGCCAAGGCAGGTAATGTCACCAGATGCATACACCATGTTCATGGTATGGTGCTATTAGGATTTATCTTGTCATTTGGTCTACAGATTTCAGTGAGGATGTTCTGTTAGTTGGTGCTGCATAAAATTTTTTTTATAGAACATTTAAACCAGGGCTACCAAGATAGTATAGGGGTAAGACCTCATGTTACAAACAAGAATACGGTGCCTTTTAAGAGCTGTTCCTGTAATTCTAAAATGTGAAAGCTAATGTACCATTTGTACTTAATAGATGGGGGAGGTTAGATTTGCAGCCACTGATCTGGATTAGTCCTGAACAGGATAGTCTCCATTAGTTTTAATAGTTGGACTTGACTTTAGACTGTTAAACCTAACAAAATAAAAATGAGTCCAATCTTTATTTGCCATGCTGGTCGAGAAACAGCTACGTGAGAAGGTTGTCTGGCCATTTTTGCTTGGATTGTTATATTGTCCCCACACCTGAGAGCCTCTGCCAACATTCTCTGTACACTTGGGCTTACTTCATATGTGGTATGATTAAACAGAATAGCCACTAAGCCCTAGAACTGCACCTACAATTATTTCTAACCTGACCACCTAGCCTCTGAAGCTATCTCCCCCGGTAACTGAAGTAAGTAGGTGGAATGAGTAGAAACAGAAAAAAATAGAGGAGAGCCCAGAAATTACTTGCGTGGTGTTGGATGGGAATTTGTGGAGAGGGCGACATATTATTGTGGGAAGAGAGAAGGAGAAGCTGTAGTCCATGAAAAACAAACTGGATTGAGAATTGGGTGTAGTGTTTAGTCATAACTTGCCTGACTCAGTAATTTAATCAAATGCTGTTCACTTACTGGTGTGACATGAATCCAGCTGTCTGTTCCACAAGATGAGGCATACTTGGTTTAGATTATAAATTGACACACTTTCCATTAGTGTGCTGTAATTTAAATGAATCAGCACGAGTTATTTTGTTGCAATGCTCACCTCTTAATTTTTTTCAACATTCTCTGTCAGTATGAATGTATATTTTTCTCTTCATTTTAATCTTTTCAGAATGTACTTTGTGGAATCAGATGGTACCCATCAGCAGCACGTGATGTGATTCTGCGTATTGAAATAACTTTTTAAATCAAAATTACAAATGTGATTGTCAATTAAACCTGGGCTTCACATTTCTCATTTCAATGTGTCATTGTGGCACTGATCAAATTACTTAATTGTGTTTCTGCAATGTTCGCTGAATCACAGCCACTGATTAGATTGAGATATGATATGAAATTCAGAAGTCGTGGTTAATTTGGAAAGTTCTCTAACCTAGCTAGAATAGGATCATAAAATGGTTACAGTTTAGAAGGACATGCCCATGCCTCTTCAAGAGCAATGAAGGCAAAATATTGCAGATCCTGGAAATCTGGAATAAACACAGATAATGCTGGAAAAACTCACTAGGTCTAGCAGGATCTGTGGAGAAAGGGAAAAAAAAAGTGAACTTTTTGTTTGGTATGACACTGCTGAGTTTCTCCAGTGTTCTGTGTTTAGTTCTGAGAGCAACTCAGCTGGTCTTACTGACCTGCCTTTACCCTGTATTTTCCTCTCTGAAGTTGTTCATCCAATCAGCTCAGACTATAGTGGCTTTACCTTTACTGTCAGGCAGTGTGTTCCATATCCTAGCAACTAACTGCTTAGAAGAAGTTTCTTGTCATGTCGTTGTTAGTCTTTTTTGCCATTCACCTTTATATTGATATCCTCTGGTTCTTGATCCTTTGGCAATAGGAACCGTTTCTCTCTGATTATTCCATTTAACCTCTTAATATCTGAACACTTTGATATCAAATCTCCTGTTGACATCATTTTTTGTAAGGAGAATAAAACAGCAATTTCTCCCATCTACTAGAGAACTGAACTCTCTCGTCCTTGCGGTTCACAGAGAATCTTTCTTCCATCCTCCCTAAGGCTTTTCCATTCTTCATGAATTGTGGGATGCAACTCAGTGAGACTGAATAAGTGTTTAACAGTTCAACATAATTTTTGTATTCTGTGTCTTTATTTATAAAGTGTAGGATCCTGAGTGCTGCCTTAGCCACTTCCTCGACCTGCCTTGCTACTTTGTGATTTGCGTACATCTATCCTCAGGTGCCTTTTCTTTTTGCTGCACCCACTTTGGATCCACACCCTTAATTCTGTAAGGTCTTGCCTCATCCTACCGACCCAAGTGTGTCATTTTATGAATCTCTTTAAAAAAAATTTAACCTGCCATCTGTCTATCCATTCCATCAAGTTTACCATTATCCATATCAGTTCACAATACTTTCAAATTTTGTACCATCTATTAAGTTATGAAATTGTCCTGCTCACCAACTCTACATTATTGATACAAATTAGGAAAAGCATGGGTCTTAGTACTGACCTCTGAAGTGCCATGCTCTGTACCTTCCTATGTGTGCAGGAAAGAACTGTTCAGTCATCTTTACATTCATGCTGCTACTGACCCTTTTTTTTATTTGATCGATTTGTCACTATAGTCGAATCCGCCAATTAGTACCTTATGAAATGCCTTTGAAAATCCATGTACACCACATTGACTATTATTCTCCTAAATCCTCACTGAGCTTGCTATAAAACTCAATTTAGTTAAATATGATTTGCCTTTAACAAATCAAAACTGTCTATCCGTAATTAATCCACTTTTGTTTAAGTTACTGTTCACTTTGTCCCGGATTATTGTTGGTAAATCCTCGCCCATCACCGAAGTTAAAACTGTCCGGCCTGTAGATGCTAGGGTTATCTTTATAATCTTTGTTGAACAAGGGTGTCACTAGTTCTCTGATACCATCCCTGTACATAGAATGGATTGGAGTATTGCAGGCAGTGCCTCTACAGTTTTGTTCCTTTCTCGTCTCTCCATATCCTGGATATATATAAGGCTATTGTTCTGGTGACATGGGCTTGAATCCCACAGTGACCCACGATGAAATTTTAATTCAGTAATAATGCTAAATTAAAAAAAAAACCTAACCTAATGGTAACCATATACTTAGCATTGATTGGAACAAAAAGCCATCCAATTCACTAATGTCTTTCAGCGAATGAAATCTGTCATACTTATCTGGTCTGGCCTACATATATCTCCAGACTTGCAGCAATGTAGTTAATAATTAACAGACCTCTGAAATGGACCCAGTAAGGCACTCAGTCCAAGTACAGTTAGGGATGGGCAATAAATACTGAATGTGTCAGCAACATCCATATCCCATGAACGAATCAAGGAATTCTTAATCGGTCCTAGTGACTTATTAACTTTAAATGCAGTCAGCCTTTAAAAATTCCTTTTACCTATCCAGTACATTGAATGTTTCCACTTTCACTATGACTGTTGCTGCATGATCTTTTGTAAAATTGGATTTGAATGCTCATTTAATACCTGGGACTGCCCTCTATGCCCCTGTGTAAATATGCTGTTTTGGTCCCTATTTGACTCCATACCATTTTACCATTGCTTTACTATACATATGCCTATAGAATATTTCTAGATTCCTTTAATATTGCCCTCTCATTTCCATTTTCTTTGCTACTTTGAACTTTCTATATTCAGCCTGGCTATCATTTGTATTATCTGCTGACCTCTATTGTATACACCCTCTTGTTATATCTCAGTCTGGTTATTCCACCAACGCTGAGTTCCATTTGCACAATCTTTCCCCAATGTGAGAATGTACCTTGACTGTATAGAATGTCCTCGCTGAAAGTTGGAGTTAATTAAAACCAACTTTAATGAAGCAGTGATTCTCATCGGTGAAGTAGGGCTTTCCTTGGAGAAAAGCTTAAAGCATTTTATTTCAACTGACAGAGTGTAGGCATAGTGTACTTTAAATGGCTTAAATCCTACGTTTGGTAAGTGAAATCATTGTTAAAGTAAATTCTTTTTTGCTGTTGTATTTTGAAATTAACTTTGTACAAGAGGGTGCATGGCGGAAATTCTTCACACATTGGATCATAGACCTCTGCTCATCCAGGACTTATGCTCCAGCTCATTTGTTCATAGTTCTGGGTGTAGGTTTGCTCACTGAGCTGGAAGGTTCATTTCCAGACGTTTCGTCACCCTGATATCAGCAGTAATGCAGAGACTTGAACAAACGGCTCTGCCAATCATTCAACCCAAACTTTGGGTCCGCTATGTGGATGACACCTTTGTCATCACTAAACAAAACAAATTAGACGAAACCTTTAAGACCATCAAGTACCCTTTCTGGCATAAAATTCACTAAAGAGGAGGAAAACAACAAACTGCCATTCCTAGATGTCACAGAGCAACCAGTCAATGGGGAACTTCAAACCAGCGTCTACAGGCAAACAACTCAAACGGACCAAATATTGAACTACAGAAGCAATTTAGAATGACGAGAACGAGGGTAGGTCCGATCAAGGACAGTAGTGGGAGACTGCGTATTGAGTCGGAAGAGATAGGAGAGGTCTTGAATGAGTACTTTTCTTCAGTATTTACAAATGAGAGGAACCATATTGTTGAAGAGGAGAGTATGAAACGGACTGGTAAGCTAGAGGAGATACTTGTTAGGAAGGAAGATGTATTGGGCATTTTGAAAAACTTGAGATAGACACGTCCCCCGGGCCTGACGGGATATATCCTAGGATTATGTGGGAAGCAAGAGAGGAAATTGCAGAGCCGTTGGCAATGATCTTTTCGTCTTCACGGTCAACGGGGGTGATACCAGGGGACTGGAGAGTGGCGAATGTTGTGCCCCTGTTCAAAAAAGGGAATAGGGATAACCCCAGGAATTACAGGCCAGTTAGTCTTACTTGGGTGGAAGGCAAAGTAATGGAAAGGGTACTGAGTGATAGGATTTATGAGTATCTGGAAAGACGCTGCTTGATTAGGAACAGCCAGCACGGATTTGTGAGAGGTAGGTCTTGCCTTACAAGTCTGATTGAATTCTTTGAGGAGGTGACCAAGCATGTGGATGAGGGTAGAGCAGTGGATGTATTGTACATGGATTTTAGTAAGACATTTGATAAGGTTCCCCATGGTAGGCTTATGCGGAAAGTCAGGAGGCATGGGGTAGTGGGAAATTTGGCCAGTTGGATAGAGAACTGGCTAACCAGACGAAGTCAGAGAGTGGAGGTAGATGGTAAATATTCAGCCTGGAGCCCAGTTACAAGTGGAGTTCCGCAGGGATCAGTTCTGGGTCCTCTGCTGTTTGTAATTTTTATTAATGACTTGGAAGAGGGAGTTGAAGGGTAGGTCAGTAAATTTGCAGACAATACGAAAATTGGTGGAGTTGTGGATAGTGAAGAGGGCTGTTGTCGGCTGCAAAGGGACTTAGATATGATGCTGAAGAGTGGCAGATGGAGTTCAACCCTGTCAAGTGTGAGGTTGTCCATTTTGGAAGGACAAATAAGAATGCAGAACACAGGGTTAACAGTAGGGTTCTTCGTAAGGTGGAGGAGCAGAGGGATCTTGGGGTCGATGTTCATAGCTCTTTGAAAGTTGCCACTCAGATGGATAGAGCTTGTAAGAAGGCCTATGGTGTATTAGCGTTCATTAGCAGAGGGATTGAATTCAAGAGTCGTGAGGTGACGTTGCAGCTGTACAGGACCTTGGTTAGGCCACATTTGGAGTACTGTGTGCAGTTCTGGTCGCCTCACTTTAGGAAAGATGTGGAAGCTTTGGAGAGGGTGCAGAGGAGATTTACCAGGATGTTGCCTGGAATGGAGAATAGATCGTACAAGGATAGGTTGAGAGTGCTAGGCCTTTTCTCATTGGAACGGCGAAGGATGAGGGGTGACTTGATAGAGGTTTATAAGATGATCAGGGGAATAGATAGAGTAGACAGTCAGAGACTTTTTCCCCGGGTACAACAGAGTGTTACAATGGGACATAAATTTAAGGTGAAGGGTGGAAGGTAAAGGGGGTCGCGTAGGTTCTTTACCCAGAGAGTGGTGGGGGCATGGAATGCACTGCCTGTGGGAGTGACAGAGTCAGAATCATTGATGACCTTTAAGCGGCAATTGGATAGGTACATGGATAGGTGCTTAAGCTAGGGCCTGTTCTGTGCTGTATTGTTCTATGTTCTATCTATGTTCTAACACCCACAAGCAAAGCTGCATCAGGACATTATTCCAACGAGCCATCTCACACTGCAGCACAGAGAAAGATCACCTATACAGTGTATTCAAAAAGAACGGGTACCAATGAACACAGTCCGCAGATTTCTCAGCAACAAACCCAAATAAGCAGACAAAACGCGTCCAGAACTAGCCACTCTCCCCTACATCAAAGACATCTTGGAAATGACTGCCGGACTACTCAGACCTCTTGGCTTCGTGATAGCCCACAAACCCACCAACACACTAAAACAGCAGCTAATGAACTTGAACTTGAAAGACTCCATACAGACAACAAGCAGAACTAATGTCATTTACAAAATACCATGCAAGGACTGTAACAAACACTACATTGGACAAACAGGCAGAAAACTAGCCACCAGGATATATGAACATCAACTAGTCACAAAACGACATGACCCTCTCTCACTAGTATCCTCACATACAGATGAAGAAGGACACCACTTCGACTGGGACAAGCCAAACAAAGTCATGCACGAGAATTCCTAGAAGCATGGCATTCCAGTCGGAACTCCAATCAACAAACACACGGTGTTAGATCCAATCTACAACCCCCTGAGAAAAGAAACATGAAATGACATCACCAACCCAAAGAAACCCAAACATAAAATGCAGTTCTTATCAGCAGAGCTTCGCCCGAGGCCCACTGAAGATGTTAACTAGTAGGGTGATGAAACGTCTGGAAATGAATCTTTTCAGCTCAGCAAGCAAACCTACATCCACAACCTCAACCTGCATTATCCCCATAAATCTTAATTCCCCTACCATGCAAAAACTCATCCAACTGTGTCTTGAATATGTTTAATGAAGCTGCCTCTACTACTGTCTTGGGCAAAGATTTCCATAGATTCACTACTGGCTGGGAAAAACAGTTAATCCCCCTAATCTTGAGGCCATATCCCTTAGTCCTAGTCTCACCCACCAGTGGAAACAACTTGCTTGTCTTTATCGTATCTAACCCTTTCATAATTTTATGTTTCTATAAGATCCCCTCTCATTCATTCTTCTAAATTCTAGTGAGTACAGTCCCAGGCGGCTCAACCCCACCTCATAGGGTAGCCCCCTCATCTCTGGAATCAACCTGGTGAACCTCCTCTGCACCACCTCCAAAGCCAGTATATCCTTCCTCAAGTAAGCAGACCAGACTGTGCGCAATACTCAAGGTGTGGCCTCATCAACACCTTGTATAATTGCAGCAGAATGTCCCTGCTCTTAAATTCAGTCCCTCGAGTAATATTCCGTTTGCCTTCCTGATTACTGTTGCACCTCTAAACCAACTTATAGCGATTCATGCATGAGCACTCCTCAGTCCCTTTGCACAACAGCATGCTGCAATCTTTCACCATTTAAATAATACTCTGGCCTCCTATTTTGAATTCCAAGGAGGATAACCTCATATTTACCAACATTATACTCCATCTGTGAGGCCTTTGCCCACATACATGATCTATCTAAATCTCTCTGCACAACCTCTGCGCTGTTTGCCTTGCCACTCAATTTAGTGTCATTGGCAAACTTGGATACGTTACACTTTGTCTTCTCTTCCAAACCATTTATATATATCATGAACAGTTACAGCCCAACACCAACCTCTGCAGCACCCCACTCACCACTGCTCTCCAACCACAGAAATGCCCATTTCTCCAAGTCTGCCTGTGACTTCTGTCTGGTGAGGTCTGATTCTATTGCCCTTGTTGCTGGTCAAGGACTCTGTTGGGGGGGTAGGGGTGGGTTCTGCTTGGGCCAATGTGTGGGGGGCTGCTCTTTTTGTCTGGCTGCTATAACTGAGCCGAGGAGAGTGTGGTGCAGGAAAAGCACAGCCGGTTAGGCAGGATCCAAGGAGCAGGAGAATCGACGTTTCGGGCATAAGCCCTTTATCAGGAATGGGCTATCAGTAATAGCATTATAGCTGTTCTGAGGGAGGATATTCCCGGAAATATATTCAGGAATGTTATTTGGGTGCAACTGAGAAATCAGAAAGGGGTGATCACCTTATTGGGATTGTATTATAGACCTCCTAATAATCAGAGGGAAATTGAGAAACAAATTGGTAAGAAGATTTTGGTTACCTGTATGAATAATAGGGTGGTTATTGTAGGGGATTTTAACTTTCCAAACATAGACTGGGACTGCCACAGTGTTAACAAATTCCTCTCCATCTAAATGCTTAAGTGTAAACAAGAAAATTTTCTGATTCAGTATGTGGGTGTACCCACTAGAGAAGATGCAAAACTTGACCTACTCTTGGGAAATAAGTCAGGGCAGGTGACTGAGGTGTCAGTGGGGGAGCACTTTGGGGCCAGCGACCATAATTCTATTAGATTTAAAATGGTGATGGAAAAGGACAGACCAGATCTAAAAGTTGAAGTTCTAAATTGGAGAATGGCCAATTTTTACGGTATTGGGCAGAAGCTTTCAAAGGCTGATTGGGGGCAGAATAAAGGGACAGCTGGAAAATGGGAAGCCTTCAGAAATGAGATGATGAGAATCCAGAGATGGTACATTTCCTGTTAGGGTGAAATGAAAGACTAGTAGGTATAAGGAATGCTGGACGACTAAAGAAATTGAAGGTTTGGTTAAGAAAAAGATGAAAGCATATGTCCGGTATAGACAAGATTGATCAAATGAATCCTTAGAGTATAAAGTCAGTCGGAGTATATTTAAGAGGGAAGTCAGGAGGGCAGAAAGGGGACATGAGATAGCTTTGGCAAATAGAATTAAGGAGAATCCAAAGGGTTTTTACAAATACATTAAGGACAAAAAGGTAACTTGGGAGAGAATAGGGCCCCTCAAAGGTCAGCAAGGTGGCCTTTGTGGTGAGCCGCAGAAAATGGTGGAGATACTAAATGAGTATTTTGCATCAGTATTTACTGTGGAAAAGGACATGAAAGATTTAGAAAGTAGGGAAATAGATGGTGACACCTTGAAAAATTCCAGTATTACAGAGGACAAAGTGCTGAATGTCTTGAAACGGGTAAAGGTGGATAAATCCCCTGGACCTGATCAAGTATACCCTATAACTCTGTTAGAAGCTAGAGAATTGATTACTGGGCCTCTTGCTGAGATATTTGTATCATCAATAGTCGCAGGTGGGGTGCTGGAAGACTGGAGGTTGGCAAACGTGATGCCACTGTTCAAGAAGGGCGGTAAAGACAAGCCAGGGAAGTATAGACCAGTGAGCCTGGCGTCGATGGTGGGCAAGTTGTTGGAGGGAATCCTGAGGGACAGGATGTACATCTATTTGGAAAGGCAAAGCCTAATTAGGGATAGACAACATGACTTTATGCATGGTAAAACATTGTCCCTCAAACTTGATTAAGTTTTTTTGAAGAAGTAACAAAGAGGATTGGTGAGGGCAGAGCGGTAGATGTGATCTACATTGACTTCAGGAAGGGGTTTGACAAGGTTCCCCATGGGAGACTGATTGGTAAGGTTAGATCTCACTGAATACCGGGAGAACTAGCCATTTGGATACAGAACTGGTTCAAAGGTAGAAGACCAGTGGAATGCCACAAGGATTGGTGCTGGATCCACTACTTTTCATCATTTATATAAATGATTTAGATGCGAGCATAAGAGGTATAGTTAGTAAGTTTATTCTTGCCCCCTTCTCATGAATATAAAGCATTTTATAACATTAGCGACCCTCTATTACCAAGCCATTAACCTTTTCATTGTTTGTTGGATGCAGGATTATGACCAGTAACCCTGTCTCTGCTGTTGCTTCTTTTGACCAACCTAGGGTTCAGTGGTTCCCAACTTTCTTCCACTGTGACCCTATTTTGAGGCACAAAAGCCAGCACAACCCTCCAGAGACATTGACTGAGTGGTTGGGGAGAAACCGGAGAGAGCTAGTGGGAACGTGTAAGTACAGCTACCTGTTGGAGCCAGAGTCCGTGGTTCTGCAATTGGTCAGAGGTCCCTGATGGCCATTGTAGCGTTAGCTCAGAGCTTGCGCCCAAAATTACAACTCGTGATCCATATCTGTCCCAACCTCTGCTTTGGGAAGCCTGGCCTAATATTCCACCTGGACCAGATAATTTGTGCATTTTTGGTAATGCTCCTTATTTTATAAATGCTTTTCCTTCCTAATGTGTTTCAATCTATTCCAGGTGTTTGTGAAATGCCATTTTGACTACAATCCATCCAACGACAGCTTAATCCCGTGCAAAGAAGCTGGATTAAAGTTCTCCAGAGGAGACATCCTGCAAATTGTGAATCGAGAAGATCTCAATTGGTGGCAGGTTGGCTCAACTTTTCTGCAATGCAATTAAGTTTTTTTAAATTTCAGTTAGCTCTAAAATACTAAGGACAAATACATAGTTTTTGAATAATACTTAGTGCATTTAAGTGGATATTCTATTTTAGATGCTCAAATCCCAAGAATGGGTTAAAAAAAGTCTTTGAACTATAAAATATTGACTGAATGGTTTTTAAGTGAGAGGAAATCAAAGGATCATTTGTTGACTCGTGAAGTTAACTGTGCCTTTTGGTCCTGAAGTAGCTCATACTTAATGGTGTGGAATACTGTGTTCAGGCTTTCTGGCAGACCCTGCATCATTTCATCATGTTGACAACCTGACACACTGCTGCAGAGTTTTCAAACTGCTGCTCCTTGTAGTGGAACCTTTAATATCCACCTTATTGAGCATTAAACAAGGTGCCACATTTCTTTATATTGTAGCAATTTTTGGTTATCATAAGATTTGGTTTTCTACTTGTAGATGCAGAACAGGGTAATGTTTGGTGATTACTTTTTGTCGAGAGAGGTGACAAAATTTCAAGCAATTGAACAATTGCGTTATAAATTTTTGAAGCATTCCATTTTCCAAGTTGAGATTTGAAGCAGAAAAAAGTAGTATTTTATTCCTGTTTCATTCTATTTGGTTTTAGGATATGAAAATGTTGACATAAAGTAAAAAAAATTACATCTCATCTAGATTGTTCGCTTTTAACACATCACCAAGTGGCTATCTTCACACACACTGCATGTGGGTTATGTGGTAATTTGAAGGGGAAGAAAATTTAGAATTCACGAGGAAATGTTTTTGTGAATCAGTTTAATCTTTTAGATTACATAATTGCTTGAGACAGGTTTCTTCAAAAAATGTATTTGAATATTTATTAAGTAATTTTGTTTTTGTTCGTTGGGGAGAGACCAGAGAGAGCTAGTGGGAACCTGTAAGTACAGCTACCTGTTGGAGCCAGAGCCAGTGGTTCTGCAATTGGTCACAGGTCCATTGTAGCCTCAGCTCAGAACTCACAACCAAAATTACAACTCGTGACCCATATCTGTCCCAACCTCTGCTTTGGGAAGCCTGGCCTAATATTCCACCTGGACCAGGTAATTTGTGAATTTTTGGTAATGCTCCTTATTTTATAAATGCTTTTCCTTTCTAACGTGTTTCAATCTATTGAGGGCATCTCTGGCTATGTCAGGATTTATTGCTCATCCCTAATTGCCCAGAGGGCAGTTAAGAGTCAACCACCTTGTTATGGGTCTTGACACAACACACAGGCGAGAGCAGGTAAGGGCAGTAGTTGCCTTCCCTAAAGAACATTAGTGAACCAGGTGGGTTTTTCCAACAATTGACAATGGATTCCTGGTCACCATAGACTCTTAATTCCACATATTTATTGAATTCGAGTTCCATCATCTGCCATGGCAGGATTTGAACCGAGGTCCCCAGAACATTACCTGTGTTTCTGGGTTAAGAGTTCAACAATAATACCACTAGGCCATTCCCTCCCCTTGAGTAAATATTGTAGAACAACATACAAATACATTTCTGTCAAGGCAGAAAAAATGAAACTAAACAAGTAGGTCATTCAGCATCTTCAAAGTCGATTCCTAAACGTTTCACTGCCCTGAATGGTTAAAGAGATGCAGCTTAACAAATTGAAATTGTGCAGGTCAACTTTGAAATATGATTAACTTGTGGAATAGATCACCAAGAAGGATGCATGCACTTTTGGTTCAGGATCATCTAAAAGAAACAATTGCAATGGTCCAAATTAACTTTGTCTATTTTTTAAATAGCTTTTTTTTAAAGCTAAAAGTGGGCGGCACGGTGGCACAGTGGTTAGCACTGCTGCCTCACAGCGCCAGAGACCCGGGTTCAATTCCCGCCTCAGGCATCTGACTGTGTGGAGTTTGCTCGTTCTCCGCGTATCTGCGTGGGTTTCCTCCGGGTACTCCGGTTTCCTCCCACAGTCCAAAGAATTGGCCATGCTAAATTGCCCGTAGTGTTAGGTAAGGGGTAGATCTAGATGTAGATGTAGGGGTATGGGTGGGTTACGCTTTGGCGGAGCGGTGTGGACTTGTTGGGCCGAAGGGCCTGTTTCCACACTGTAAGTAATCTAATCATCTAAAAAAAGCTTTATGTTCTAAATAAGACCACTTTTATTTCTTTACCTCACTTGTAAGAAAGTAGTTGATTTATATTTGTAACATTGTGAATCTTGGAAATATGTCTCGTGGTCTTGACTAGAATTTACCTAAGATGTCGTGTGTGAGTAGTTTAATTATCCCATTCATGAGGTACATGTACGCTGATTTTTCTTGTTTCAGGTGATAGGACTGGCTGTTATAATGGATTTAGGGCCACAATCCTCTGATACTGATTGCTTAACTTGCATTTTGCCAGCGAAGGGGAAAATTCAACAGTGAAATCTGTCAGAAGCCAATGTTACCAGTGATTGGAAAGACATTAGTAGAATGTTTTTCATTGGCTAACATTAGTAGAATGTGAAATAATATTTGTTTTTGATCAAATAAGTGCTTTGCTGTGTTATTTGTTTTCACTCTATTGTCTGAGTCAACAATTCCATGTGGAAATTCATTTTCGGTACAGTTCGTTTTGCTGTGACACATGTTTTGTTCATGCAAATTCGCTGTAACACGATTGACGAATTGGGGACATTTGTTTCTAAAGCGTGAATTTGTGCCGGCTATCATGTGATTACAACGCCAACACTTCAAGTGCAGTTTCTAAATCATGATTTTTCTATAACGCGGAGTTGCACGAGAGCGTAACCATTGCATTATAGAAGAACTACCTGTGCATTGTTCAGTTATTTAAAATTCCATATTAATAAATAATGACAATAGGGGAAAATGTTCTATCACAAAAATCTAATTTTAATTAAAATGTATAATAAAACCATTTCACGCTAATCGGTATTGTCAGTGAGCGAGTCCACCTTGTACATATCCTCATTCATGCATCAACTCTTGTTAGACATTTTCATGGAAAAGGACACAGGTTAGTTTGGGAACGAATTTGTCCTCTGTCTGAGAGATTGTACCCTTTTCCCTGAATGGGTCCAACAGTGAAACTGAGACAAGGTGTGAGTCATATTGTTCATGACACTCATTACAACTGTTAAAACTCTTTTAGTGCAGGTTTCATCGAGGAAGATCACTTCATCAGGTATCCTTCCTGCTCCATATCCTTAGAGTCTGATTTCATACCTTCCTGTATAATAATAAACTGAACTATTCTGATTACTAGATCTTCGGTAGGTGTTATCTGGAATTATTTCTTCTGTGATCCTCAATATTTTGTTTTCAAATCTGCATTAAATTTATTTTATATTATGCCATAGTCTTTCCCTCAGTGTCCATCTTTGGTAGAACATTTCATGTTCCACTAACATCTACCACAAGGACAGTCCTGGTGTTCACTTTCATTTTTCTAATAATGATCCTTTCTTTCTGTTACTGATCCACAAAGTGCTGGATCACTTAAACTTTTCATAATCTTGAAAATATTCATTTGATCCTCGTTAATTCATTTTGAGTAAAAAAAAATCATTTAACTTTCTCCACCCATACCCCCTAATTCCTGCACCACTTTAATATATCTATTTTGTGGCTGTTGTCTCAATCCTGTACAAAGCAATGTAATTTGTTTTAAAGTAGTGTTTTTATAGCTTCCCTCTTTCTTTTAACTAAATCATACAAATACACACCAATCTTGGAGCTACTGTTTAATTTTACAGATAAGGCCCCTAGTTTTTCAGTGTAGATTTTCTGTCAGTTATGACCATTTTTGATGCTTTAAATCTAAAGCAATTGTAATAATTGTACTAATTAGGGTAATACAAAGCTGCATATTGATTGGGTGGACTTTTGATCTCCGAGACCCATTAGTCCACGGACTTTTCTATTCACTGGAATTTGAAAAGCTATCTGGAATCCATGTGAACAAACCAAACAGCTGCATATTTCTTTATCCATTCAGATTAAAGAATCACTCATGATGAGTGCCGACTGAGGTAGTATTAATTACAGAGGTCGATTCTGTGTCAAATCATTAACAGTAGGTGTAATAAGAGAGGGAGAAAGAAAGACAGGAGACAAAAAAGTTTTTTTTTCATGTGAAAGAATGCAACTCCATATTTTTAGAAGTTAATTTTCAGTAGCAGGAAAGGTATTTCTCGCTAAAACTTTTCACATAAACTCTCTGCATACCAAAATTTTAAATTAATTTTCTGGTGCGTTTTATGTGTCTTCAGTAACTTTTACGCCATTCCTAGGTGGTATTCCTGTGCTGAGTCCACCAAGAAAGCTGAAAGTCTTCAGTAACTTGGATAGCAACTTTCTGATGTCTGAGTAGAAGCACACAATTCTGGAAATACTCTAGCCAGGTTGAATTTGATCAGGAAAATTTAGAGTTCACATGCTGCATATATCCAAGTCAAGAGACATTTGATGAAATTTCCTGACTCCATGCACTTGCCAAGGAGAAATGTATCCCGATTAGCATGATCATTTATTAGTACACCCATTACCCTGAATGCAGATCAGAGTTGGCCATAAGGGTTACGGAGAGCCAAATTAGGTGATTTTAAAAAGCCCACCTTAGTTCTCTGTCACAGTTCTATTAGACGTTATTTGCTCTAGCCCTCACTCCCCAGCCATGGCAACACATACTTAGACCCACTGACCACTTTTGCTCTTACCCCTATATGCCAACGTCCCCAGTATTCACCATGGGCAGTTATCAGGAGTCCTGCTGATGTGAAGTAAAATTGCTGACTTCATAGTGTAATATACTCTCGTTTATGACAATCCATTAAATATGTTTAAATTCTGACAGGTAATGTATCCCTTATAAAAACACCTATTTTTATTCATACCCCATATTAGAGTCTGGAAATTCTTTACTAGCATTCTGAGCTATTGATCAAACTGTAGTTCACAATCGCTCCAAATGTTACAGTGAGCACAGGTGGAAGCAGTCAATCAGCAATTATGTGATAATGGTTGCACTTGGAGTCATATTGCCAAGAAGCTACTGGGACTGTTTTGTTGATTTTTGATACTCAATTGCAGGCAGACAGGTATTTTACAGATTTTAAAGGGCAGAGGGTTTGAAGTTTGGACTTCTTCCCGGTAGATCTATCCTTCACAAGCATTTGCCAACATATAAAATACACAGGGGCAGCATTTTGGAATCCCCAAATTGCTCTTGAAATTCCTGTGACAGAGGACACCATCTGAGAATAGTTGTCCTTGTAACTAGAATTGAACGAAATAGTGAGGAACTGCTCATCCAGCCACGGTCCTTTCTTGTGGTTGCCACCGATAGGCTCTTTGTGAATGAGTCAGCAAGACCTGGAGACTGAGAGATGGGAATGGGATGCAAAGCTGCCTGACAGGAGAGAGGGATCAGTCAACCACCCAGAAGAGAGATTAGGAGCAAATTTTTCTCATTTTGTGTATGTGAATCAAAATCCCTCTTATCAACAAGCATCCAGAAGGTATTGTTCTGAAGTGACTTTATCACCTAATGAAGGAATCAATGAGATTGAACACAGAACCTCTGGAAAACAAACAAATTGCCTCAAATTGAGCAGGAGCCCTCAAGAGGAGCCCCTTGGGAGAAGGTGAAAAATTATTGAGCTCTTGCATTTGCACCTCCACTCAATAAGTTCATCAACACTTATTACTGTTGGAGATTATTTCTGGTGTGAAAATCACTTCTGCATGTCCAATGCACTGTGTTAAATGATTCAGCCATTCAATACATACACTCATGTGGGTCTCATCCATCAGTTTAAAAACCTCCAGAATCTCGACAACTCTGTGATAAATCAGCCTCAAACCTATGAGCATCCATGAGGTGAATATCATTGCTGAGTTAGTTTAGATAATGGAAATTTGAAATATTTGTTTACTTTTTGTATTCCTGGTGCTCATCCTCCTTCCTCCCTGTCCCCACTTCCTATCTCTCCAAATGAGGTTTGGCTTTTTGTTTTTTTTGTTGTGACCAGTACCGATGGATCCACTTTTCCAGTCTGGCTGTTAGGTCGGTCTTCACAAGACCCTACAACTCCAAATCCAACTAGATGTCGTAAAAATGTTTTGGCATCAGGAAAATTGCAAGGAAGTTATATAAATGTTAGCATCTATCTATAGTTAAGGGTTCTAAAACCAAACTCCAGTGATGAAAATGTTGATACAGTTAGGAGAATTTGTCCAGAAGTCTCTATTTCTTAAATGATATGTGCCTTTTTCAGCATTAAGTGTAATTCTACTCTGTTTTAATTCAAATTCTAGTCTCTTTAAGGTTAAAGCTGGTTTAAGCTGGTTTGGAGAAGATTTGTACCTCAGGTTGAGGTTCTGGATGTAGGTTTGCTCGCTGAGATGGAAGGTTCGTTTTCAGATGTTTCGTCACCATACTAGTTAACATCATCAGTGAGCCTCTGGTGAAGCACTGGTGGTATGGCCCATTTTCAATTTGTGTGTTTAGGTTTCCTTGGGTTGGTGATGTTGTTTCTAGCGGCGATGTCATTTTCTGTTTTTCTCAGAAGGTGATAAATGGGATCCAAATCAAATGTCATTTACAAAATAACTTGGAAAAACTACATTGGACAAACAGGCAGAAAACTAGCCACCAAAATACATGAGCATCAACTAGCCACAAAAAGACATGACCCTCTCTCACTAGTATCCTTACATATGGATGAGGAAGGACACCACTTTGGGATAACACATCCATCCTCGGACAAGCCAAACAGAGAGACACATGAGACTTCCTAGAAGCATGGCATTCCAACGGGAACTCTATCAATGAACACATTTGACTTAGACCCCATTTATTACCCCCTCAGAAAAAGAACAGGAAATAACATCACCACAGGAAATGACATCACCAACCCAAGAAAACTTAAACACTTAAATAGAAAGCGGGCCATAAACCCAGTGCTTCATCAGATGCTCACTGATGATGTTACCAAGTATGGTGATGAAACGTCTGAAAACAAACCTTTCAGCTCAGCGAGCAAACTTACATCCCTGGCTTAAGCTGCTTGTGCTGAAAATGTGCAATGCTTATTGACATTTGATGTTTGTGCTGTAGTGGATAGATGAATGAAGTTATCAAAATAACTTAGGCAAAACCACTTGACAATCAATAACCTTCATATGATACAAAATTACTGCATGTTTCTAGCTAATCCTTATGAAGCAATCGACAGATCACTCTCCCTATCATATATTATCCAGCTACTTCATTTATACACTGAATTTTCAGCTGCAGATTTAGAATCAAAGGTTATAATCTGCAGGTTGGTGAATGGAGAATGCAGTGAGACAGGAGAGGTCTGATGACTGACACTTCATTAGTGCAAAATGGAAGAGAGGACATGCTCAAGAAGCCAGGAGTTGGTGGAAAATGAGTCACCAGATGAGCCATCAATTACAGATGCAATAGATTAAACTGAAATGAAATGGGTTTGCAGGAAGTACAGCTTTTGGAGCTGGGATGTCCAGCAGCTTGTATAAAAGAACTCCAGGTTAGATCTAATCAAGAGATAGTGACACATGATTCACAAATGTTAAACAGGACTGTTTAAATTGTCTGCAACACAGTAATTAAGATCTCCAGTGACATGGCATGCTGAAAATCAGCAGCCCTGGATTAGGCCTGATCTTTAAAGATAAATAACCATTTGAAAATGAATATGTTCCACAACTTCAAGTGCCAGTGTAAAACTGTAATAACATGCACTCAGAAAGATAAGAAGGACTATCTTCCTCTGAGAATAGAGTGTACTCCAGCAAATGTCATAACTTGTGAGAGATAATTGGAGTAGTTGTGTTTAATTTCAGGCTTATCAAATGAAGGGAGGAGGAAATGCAGGTCTCATTCCCAGTCAGATGTTGGAAGAGAAGAGGAAAGCTTTTGTTAAACGGGACTGGGATCTATCAGGTTCCTCAGGTAAAGCTGTTCAATGTTTTTAAGTTGGCGTAGCCTGCGTACAGGTGCTTTTGAATGAAATAACGAAAACATCACTTTGAGTTCTGTTTTGTTCTTTGAACCAGGACCATTTTGTGGTGCAATAATCGGTAAAAGGAAGAAAAAAATGATGTACCTGACAACTAAAAATGCAGGTAAATCTTCCAACGTCTTGCTGCTTTTCTTTGGAGATCAAAAACTCTGATTTTACCTTTCTGGTTTGGTATTTTAATTGGTTTAAATTATTACTATCTAAGGTGGTTAGTTTTCATAAGCGAATTCGAAACCATTTGATGTTTTTAAATATCTGCTGGGAAACTGCGTGTATAAGCAAACACAAATGGCAGTAAGGGAAAACAGAAATTGCTGGAAAAGCTCAGGCAAATCTGGCAGCATCTCTGGAGAGAAATCAGAGTTAACGTTTTGTGTTGAGTGAACCTTCTTCAGAACGCAGAAGGGTGACTCGACCTGAAACGTTAACTCTGATTTCTCTCCAAAGTTGCTGCTAGACCTGCTGAGCTTTTCCAGCAATTTTATGTTTTTGCTTGATTTACATCATCTGCAGTTCTTTCAGGTTTTTACAAATAGCAGTAGTACTTGCAATGGTAATGAAAATGATGACTTTTGAGGAAACTTTTAAAGGCAAGGAGATTTAGCAAGTTGAGTGAGTTTGAGTAGAATACTGAGAAGAAAGAATATTCACCAACAGCATGATGTGCAAATGGAGCTAAGAATGAGAAACCTCCCCCTGCCGCCCCATACAGTTCAGTGCCCTAGCTTGGGATGCTAGTAAGGGGGCCTGCCAAGGGAGTTTAGCTGTGAGTTTATCAATTCACTGGGAATTGAATCAAGTTAAAAGTGGAAAAGGTTATGGCAATTGCTAGTGGTGAGGAAGCGAGAGAGTAGCTGTTGTAAACTTGGTGAGGTTGGAAGAGACATGAAGTGTAAAGTTCTGAAAGCATATTTGGGATGAATCCTGGGAGTTTGTGGAGAAATCGGTTGTGCTTGGATTTGTGATAAAGTGAGAGTGGACTGCTTGGTGTTGGGATACATCTGATTCAGGCTGCAGAAGAGCAATTAGAGTCATGGAGATGTACAGCATGGAAACAGACCCTTCGGTCCAACCCGTCCATGCCGACCAGATATCCCAACCCAATCTAGTCCCACCTGCCAGCACCCGGCCCATATCCCTCCAAACCCTTCCTATTCATATATCCATCCAAATGCCTCTTAAATGTTGCAGTTGTACCACATCCTCTAGCAGCTCATTCCATACACATACCACCCTCTGTGTGGAAAAAGTTGCCCCTTAGGTCTCTTTTATATCTTTCCCCTCTCACCCTAAACCTATGCCTTCTAGTTCTGGACTCCCTGACCCCAGGGAAAAGACTTTGTCTATTTATCCTATCCATGCCCCTCATAATTTTGTAAACCTCTATAAGGTCACCCCTCAGCTTCTGACGCTCCAGGGAAAACAGCCCCAGCCTATTCAGCCTCTCCCTGTAGCTCAGATCCTCCAACCCTGGCAACATCCTTGTAACTCTTTTCTGAACCCTTTCAAGTTTCACAACATCTTTCCGATACGAAGGAGACCAGAATTGCACCCAATATTCCAACAGTGGCCTAACCAATGTTCTGTACAGCCACAACATGACCTCCCAACCCCTGTACTCAATACTCTGACTAATAAAGGAAAGCATTCCAAACGCCTTCTTCATTATCCTATCTACCTGCGACCCCACTTTCAAGGTCTGCACTCCAAGGTCTCTTTGTTCAGCAACACTCCCTAGGACCTTACCATTAAGTGTATAAGTCCTGCTAAGATTTGCTTTCCCAAAATGCAGCACCTCGCATTTATCTGAATTAAACTCCATCTGTCACTTCTCAGCCCATTTGCCCATCTGGTCCAGATCCTGTTGTAATCTGAGGTAACCCTCTTCGCTGTCCACTACACCTCCAATTTTGGTGTCATCTGCAAACTTACTAACTGTACCTCTTATGCTCGCATCCAAATCGTTTATATAAATGACAAAAAGTAGAGGACCCAGCACCAATCCTTGTGACACTCCACTGGTCACAGGCCTCCAGTCAGAAAAACATCCCTCCAATTAATCTTCAATATTTGATCATTTGATAGCATCACTAAAATGGAGGTATATTTGTATAGTAAATATTAACAATAAACAATAATAACATGATAAACAGTTATCACTACGGAAACTGAAAGTGTGCAAATACTTTGTGGACAGAGGAGCAGCATTGACATTCGAGTTGGATATGCCTTCCTTCAGCACTCTTTCCCCAGACTCTCTCATTTCAGCATCTGCAGTATTTATCCTGAGGAGGGAGATGTTGTATGACTCGCCTGCTTGAATGACAAAATATATGTGAGCAGATTCCTCTCTAATGACATTTAGCTGCAACATGCTGCACTTTGAGGAAATAAGTGTGCCCCACACACACACACACACACACACACACACTTTACAAAAACTTGTTGAAAAGCCTGATTAAGAGTATGGGTCAATTTTGAATTCTTTTGATCAGTTTTTCACATGATTTTGATGAAAGCAAGTTGTTTTGTCAGGTTTGGGACAACAAGTGGTCAGGTAAAAGGTGGTTAAAATGCTACTGCAGTTCTTTTCTCTAATGTTCATAACAGCATCTTTTATTTATATAGTGTTTTTAACATCATAAAACATCCCAAGGTGCTTCACAGCCATGTTTAGTGTAGATTAGATTACTTACAGTGTGGAAACAGGCCCTTCAGCCCAACAAGTCCACACCGACCCACAACCCACCCATACCCCTTACCTAACACTATGGGCAATTTAGCATGGCCAATTCACCTGACCTGCACATCTTTAGACTGTGGGAGGAAACCGGAGCACCCGGAGGAAACCCACGCAGACACGGGGAGAATGTGCAAACTCCACACAGTCAGTCGCCTGAGGCAGGAATTGAACCCAGGTCTCTGGCGCTGTGAGGCATCAGTGCTAACCACTGTGCCACTGTGCCGCCCACATGTTATAAAGCAAAGTTGGAAACTGAGCAAATAAAGAAGATATTAAAGCTGATAGGAGACAATCTAATCAGGAGTGTCTCTGAAGGTTTCCCTTAAAATAAGAAAGAGGGGAAAGGGGGTAACTTCAGAACTTAGCATTTGAAGCCAAGGGCACCAGTGGTGGAGTGGTTGATACTTAAGATACCAGAGTTAGATAAGCACAGATATCTCAACCTGTTGAGAGGGTAAAGAAGACCAAAGGGATGGGCATGGATAAGGTCATGGAGGGATTTGTAAACAAGGATGTGGACTTTAAAATAGAATTGTTGCCTGAATTGAGATCAGTCCAGACCAGTGAGCACAAGGCCAATGATGAGAAAGACGTGTTTTGAGTAAAAGACTATAAGACCATAAGACATAGGAGCTGAAGTAAGGCCATTCGGCCCATTGAGTCCACTCGACCATTCAATCATGGCTGATGGGCATTTCAACTCCACTTACCCGCATTCTCCCCGTAGCCCTTAATTCCTTGTGACATCAAGAATCTATCAATTTCTGCCTTGAAGACATTTAGCGTCCCGGCCTCCACTACATTCTGTGGCAATGAATTCCACAGGCCCACCACTCTCTGGCTGAAGAAATGTCTCCGCATTTCTGTTCTGAATTTACCCCTTCTAATTCTAAGGCTGTGTCCACGGGTCCTAGTATCCTCGTCTAACGGAAACAATTTCCTAGCGTCCACCCTTTCCAAGCCATGTATTATCTTGTAATTTTATATTAGATCTCCCCTTAATCTTCTAAACTCCAATGAATACAATCCCAGGATCCTCAGCCGTTCCTCATATGTTAGATCTACCATTCCAGGGATCATCCGTGTGAATCTCCGCTGGACACGCTCCAGTGCCAGTATGTCCTTCCTGAGGTGTGGGGACCAAAACTGGACACACTACTCCAAATGGGGCCTAACCAGAGATTTATAAAGTCTCAGTAGCACAACAGTGCTTTTATGTTCCAACCCTCTTGAGATAATTGACAACATTGCATTCGCTTTCTTAATCACAGACTCAACCTGCATGTTTACCTTTAGAGAATCCTCAACTCCCAGATCCCTCTGTACTTTGGCTTTACGAATTTTCTCACCGTTTAGAAAGTAGTCCATGCTTCTATTCTTTTTTCCAAAGTGCAAGACCTCACATTTGCTCAGATTGAATTCCATCAGCCATTTCCTGGACTACTCCTCCAAACTGTCTAGATCCTTCTGTAGCCTCCCCACTTCCTCAGTACTACCTGCCTGTCCACCTATCTTCGTATCATCGGCAAACTTCGCTAGAATGCCCCTAATCTTTTCATCCAGATCATTAATATATAATGTGAACAGCTGTGGCCCCAACACTGAACCCTGCGGGACACCGCTTGTCACCGGCTGCCATTCCAAAAAAGAACCTTTTTATCCCAACTCTCTGCCTTCTGTCAGACAGCCAATCCTTAATCCATACTAGTAGCTCACCTCTAACACCATGGGCCCTCACCTTGCTCAGCAGCCTCCCGTGTGGCATCTTATCAAAGGCCTTTTGGAAGTCTAGGTAGACCACATCCACTGGGTTTCCCTGGTCTAACCTACTTGTTACCTCTTCAAAAAATTCCAACAGGTTTGTCAGGCATGACCTCCCGTTACTAAATCCATGTTGACTTGTTCTAATCTGATCCTGCTCTTCCAAGAATTTAGAAACCTCCTGCTTAATGATAGATTCTAGAATTTTGCCAACAACCGAGGTTAGGCTAATTGGCCTATAATTTTCCATCTTTTGCCTTGATCCTTTCTTGAACAAGGGGGATACAACAGCAATCTTCCAATCATCCAGGACTTTCCCTGACTCCAGTGACTTTTGAAAGATCTCAACCAACGCCTCCGCTATTTCCTCAGCCACCTCCCTCAGAACTCTAGGATGTAACCCATCAGGGCCAGGAGATTTATCAATTTTAAGACCTTTTAGCTTTTCTAGCACTTTCTCTTTTGTAATGGCAACCATACTCATCTCAGCCCCCTGACTCCCTTTTAATTGTTGGGATATTGCTCATGTCTTCCACTGTGAAGACTGATGCAAAGTACTTATTAAGTTCTCCTGCTATTTCCTTATCTCCCATCACTAGGCTTCCAGCATCAGTTTGAAGTGGCCCAATGTCTACTCTTGCCTGTCGTTTGTTTCTTATGTATTGAAAAAAACTTTTACTATCATTTCTAATATTACTGGCTAGCCTACCTACATATTTGATCCTCTCCTTCCTTATTTCTCTCTTTGTTATCCTCTGTTTTTGTAGCCTTCCCAATCTTCTGATTTCCCAGTGCTCTTGGCCACTTTATAGGCTCTCTCTCTTTTTCTTTGATAGATTTCCTGACTTACTTTGTCAGCCATGGCTGTCTAATCCCTCCCCGGATAATCTTTCTCTTCTTGGGGATGAACCTCTGTACAGTGTCCTCAATTTTACCCACAAACTCCTGCCATTTTTGCTCTACTGTCTTCCCTGCTAGGCTCTGCTTCCAGTCTATTTTCGTCAGTTCCTCTCTCATGCCCTCATAACTGTATTTAACCTTTATTTAACTGTAACACCATTACATCTGATTTTGCCTTCTCTCTTTCAAACTGCAGACTGAACTCTACCATATTATGATCGCTGCTTCCTAAGGGTTCCCTTACTTTAAGATTTTTTTATAAAGTCTGGTTCATTACAAAGCACTAGGTCCAGAATAGCCTGCTCCCTTGTGGGTTCCGTGACAAGCTGTTCCAAAAAGCCATCCTGTAAGCATTCCATGAATTCCCTTTCTTTGGATCCACTGGCAACATTATTTACCCAGTCCACCTGCATATTGAAGTCTCCCATGATCACCGTGACCTTGCCTTTCTGACATGCCTTCTCTATTTCCCGGTACATGTTGAGCCTCTGGCCCTGACCACTGTTAGGAGGTCTGTACATAACCTCCACTATGGTTTTTTTTGCCTTTGTGGTTCCTCATTCCACCCACACTGGCTCCACATCATCCGACGCTATGTCATTCAGCGCCATAGATTTAATTTTGTTCTTAACTAACAAGGCAACCCCGCCCCCTCTGCCCACCTCCCTGTCTTTTCGATAAGTTGAAAACTCTTGGATGTTTAACTGCCAGTCCTGACCCCCCCCCCCCCCCCCCCCCGTAACCACGTCTCTGTGTTGCCTACCACATCATAATCATTCACGATGATCTGTGCCATTAGATCGTCTGCTTTGTTATGAATGCTACGAGCATTCAGGTAAAGTGCCTTAATGCTAACTTTCTTATCATTAGAGATATTGGAAGTCATAAGATGTCCTAAGTTATCCTAAGGACATGAACAGCTGAGGTCTGGGTGACTTCAGTTTTGCAGAGATGGGAAACCAGCCAGATTCATTGGAACAGTCATATCTAGAGGTAATAAAGGCATGAGTGAGGATTTCAACAGGGACCCGGGTTCAATTCCGGCCTTGGGCGTCTCTGGGTGGAGTTTGCACATTCTCCCTGTGTCCGAGTGGGTTTCCTCTGGGTGCTGTGGTATCCACCCACGTTCCAAAAGATGAATTGGCCATGTTAAATTACCCATGGTGTTAGATGCATTAGCCAGGGCTAAATGCAGGGAAATGAGTCTGGGCATGTTACTCTTTGGAGGGTCGGTGTGGACTTGTTGGGCCAAAGGGCCTGTTTCCACACTAGAGGGAATCTAATCTAATCTAGGATGAGTGAAGTTGAGGCAAAATAAGTGGTGATAACGATGCCATAGATATCTGGGTGGAAGTTCATCTCTGCATTAGATATATTTGCAAGGTGTGCGTTCATTTCAGACAATTGCTAGGGAAACTGATTTGGTGGCTAAGGAATAGCATTTTGTGACCAGGCTGAAGGCGGCAATATTGACAACATTTGGTCTTCTCAGGATTTACTTTGTCAGAAATTTTCTGTTCATCTGATACCAAGTGAGAGATGAACAACAGTGGAGGAGTCTGAAGAGCTGGGTACAAGTGAAAATTTGGTGCTTTCAGATGAGGTGATGGAGCAGCATTTAGTTCAGAAATAGAAGGTCAAAGGTAGATCCTTGGGTCACCAGAAGTAATGGTGCAAAAGGGAAACCATTTCAATTAGCACTGTTGCTATACTAAGTGTAGCAGTGTTTGACCTGGAAGCAATAACAGTGAGGAAAATTCGTAATTACTATCAACTCTTTGGGGGAATCTCCAATCATGTTTTAAAAATTCTTGTAATGGGTTTTTAAGGGTTAGAATCAGTTGTAAAGGGATCACTCAGGTTTTGAATATTGAGAAGTATTGGTCCATGGGACATTGATCTTTGACCCTGGAAGTAGTACCAACATGAAGGATGTTAAAATATGGAAACCTTGTGACAACCAGATATGAATGAAGAAAGGGAAGAGCTGAGAGAGAAGAGATGACCAATAAGCCAAGCTGGAGAGTGGATTCCTGTCTGGTCGGAAAGTATGTTTAGGACTGTTACTGCTGTTTCTTCCACTTCCAAATAATTGAACACCCAAAAGCAGGCGTACTGTGAGAAAGTAAAAGCAGTTTTGGAGAATCTATATTACTTGACAGCCAGAGAGGCTGAGAAAGTTCTGGAAGGTAAAGCCACATGGCCAGAGACCTGTTTCCCTGGACGTTACTGTCTGTGGAGAGTCCTTAAAGAAAAGAGACTGTAATTCCGCTTGGAAGATGCGTGGCTGAAACTAAAACTATACAAACAGTCTGCTCTTTCTCTCAACCCTGAACTAGTCGTTGTTGTATCTGCTGTTTCACATGTAATTTATCATTTGTTCTGACTGTGATTTGTCTGTTAATTTGCATTTAACTTGTGTTGATCACTGCAATCCCCATGGAGACTGATAACTTTAAGCAAAGGATTTGAACTTCCCAGTAATCAATTTCAAAATATTCATCCACAAGATTTTAACCTTATGACTTTACGAAAGCAAAGTCAGCGTGGATTAAACATTGTTCATCAAGGAACTGTTATTCTAAACTGAAGGAACAGTAATCCTCATTAATGTGTTAACATGATCGGTAATCCCAAAACGTGTGTATTTCTCCCTGAATTGTAATGTTGAGTGATTACTTTAAGGTTCTCTCCCTTGGTTTACAGAGGAATCCCAAGCTGATTATCAGCACTTAGGCAGCTCCAGTTCTTTCTGTTCCTGGCTTTGACAGGGCAAACCTTCGAGGGTCTTTCCAGTCCCATGGTTGAATCTCTTTAACCAGACAAAGTCCTCCCTCCTGTGGTCTGCCTGACAGCTTACAGGGGACATAACCTTCAGTATCACCACATAAGTCGCAGCGTTTTGTCTCTGCCAGGTGTTTCTCCTGCCAGAACTTCTGTGTTGCCTCTCACCTCACTGCCACACTGTCCCTGTCCCCTGGCCTGCTGTCACCCCACCCCTCTGTCCCCATGTCCCTCTATCGTTTCCAGGGGAGTTCTGTACTCTTCTGCAAAATACCACTTATTAAACGTTGTCATTTCTTACACTTTTTGGAATTGTAGTCAGTGGTAATGTAAGCAAAATTGGGAACCAGTTTCCACTCAGCAAGTCCTAGGAAGAGCAATAAAAGAGAACTGATCTTTCATTTCAGTGATTTTAGTTGAGGGATACATATTGATCAGGAGACTAGGCAATCACTCTTGCTAATCTTTCAAAGCTGCTATGCAATCCTTTGCAGTCTGATGAGGCAGCACTTCCTCAGTATTGCACTGAGATGTCAGCCTAAGTTATCTTCCAATACATTTGTGTGCAGTTTGCAAATCAGAAGATTCTTTATTGGGGCGCGTTTACTGCCACAGGCCAAGACTGACACTTTAGATCATCACAGACAAAATTCGAATTACAGTGGCTGCATTTGGAATATTGTGAGATGTTTTGGGCCCTGTCTCTAACATTAATCAGGATTACTGTTTCTTTAATTGAGAATAATAGCTGCTTGGTGAACAACATTTAATCCGTGCTGACTTTGTTTTTGTGCTGGCCTTGGAGTGGGTCCAGAGCAGGTTACAAGAATAATCCTGGAGATGAAGGGCTAGTCATTTTGAGGAGCAGTTGAGGTCTCCTAGTCTGTACTTGGAGTTTAGAAGGACGAAGGGCAGGGGTAGATCTCACTGAAACTTACAAAAACAGAGTGGACATGGAGTCGATGTTTCCAGTTAGGACCCAAGGGCACAGCCAGAGAGTGAAGTAATGACCCTTTAAGAACTGAGATGAGGATGTTTTTTCCGGCAGAGGGTCATGATTCTATGGAACTCATTGCCACAGAAGAGTGTGGGGGCCCAGTCATCAAATGTATTTAAGGTAGAGAGAGGTTCTAGGTTAGTAAGCGGATCAAGGATTATGGGGGAAGGCAGGAGCTTAGGGTTGAGAAACATATCGGCCATGATTGACTAATGGAACCGACTCAATGGGCCAAATGGTCTAATTCTGCTCCTATATCTTGTGGTCTTATGGTCTTAAACTTTCAGGTCTCAAAAACAGTTTTAAGCAAAGCCCCAAGATTGGGCTTCAATCAGAGAATTCAGTCACTGAGAAAAGTTGGGATCAGTGTAGTCTTTATTTCATTCTTGAATGGAGTCTGTGCAGCAAAGAAGGCCTCATTATAATCAAAAGGATGGTACCTGTGGCAATGCAGTGCTCCCTTGATGTTGAGTGTGTTCCTCACTGTCTCCTGCTACATTGATGTCCCTGTCAAAGTTACATGTTTATATACAGGGCTTGGAATCCCAACTTCCTTTAAAGATTTTGTTCAGTTTTTAGTTTCACAACAATAGAGATATATTTGGTTTTGAATTTTGCTTTTAGTTGATCAGCTGAACTCAACTGATTAAAATTTCTTCTATGTTATTAAAACTTTGCATTGTGAAGAATATTAGTTCTAATATTTTTACTGGATTCACACCAAGAGTTTGATCGACATGAAATAATGATCTATGAGGAAGTAGCAAGGATGCCACCTTTTCAAAGGAAGACCCTCGTGTTGATAGGCGCTCAAGGTGTGGGACGACGGAGTTTAAAGAACAGACTTATCGTAATGAATCCCATGCGATTTGGAACAACAGTCCCATGTAAGTTTTTATTGCAACTGGTAGGAATGATGGTTTTGGTTGAGAGTTCTTTCGTTTATTTCTACCTTCCTCTCTTCTGCACAATGGCCAGTCTCCAGGGGCAATATTGTTGGAGAACTGTCCACCAAGATAGTTGTAAGAGTGGGACAAAGTGTTTAAGGTGGAAGCTAATGCAGCGTTTGCCGAGAGCTGCGATTACAAAGTTAGCCGTGACTGTGCCTCTGCTCTATCTGCTACTATTTGGTGTAATATATTGGTTCTTCAGAATATTGAGGAAGTTAGAAATTAAGTATAAATTATTTTTTGAAAGTTGTTCAGTTTTGTTTGTCTGTGTAGAACTCAATATTTAATGAACTTTAAATGTAGACTATCCCATGCAGCCTTATTCCAGACGGTAATGAGCAGGCAGCTTTTCTCCCCAAATCTGAGCTCATGAAGACACTCATAATCAGCACCTCCCCTTCCAGACCATGGATCGATACTGGGATCTTCCTGGCCTGTGTACTTATGTAAATATTTTAATTAACTGAAATCTTTGTTTTAACATTTGGGAATCACTGAGATTTCATCCTTGCTGTGATATTCTGATCTACCAAAGGACTGTTGGAAACCTCAATTTCTTGAAAATCTTTCTTACCCATAAAGAACAGGAATTTTTTGTTATTTTTCTCCTATCAACAGAGGGAAGAGTTAATTTTGGCTTCATAACCTAGCAAAATGATACTGGAATGGACTGGCCATTTGAATAAAATAACTTTTGAATTTACAATGAATTGTGATCCAACAGAATTAAATTTTCAATAAATATGAGAACACTGCACTTCCTCTCTGCAATTGTATCACTAAGTTGCAATTTAACAAGAAACCTGAATTTTTACATAATATCTTTTTGATTTTGAAATATTTCAATAGGTATGAAGTAATAACATTTTGGCAGGAAGAACAAGGAGAGGAAATCTAAAATGAAGGTACAGTTCTTATAGGGATGCAGGAACAGAAAGACCTACTTGTACATTATTGAAGGTGGCAGGGCAGGTAGAGAAAGTGTTTGAAACAACATACAGAATTAAGGGATTTACTATTGAAAACATTCACGAGAGGTTGATGCAGGCCAAACATTAGCTATGGGAAAAGAAGTTGGAAAAATATCATTTGTAACATATTAAAATATTTTGTTTTTAATTGTGTTTTACTGTAGTTACTTCAAGAAAACCAAGAGATGATGAACTAGATGGACATGCATACAGATTTGTGTCAAGGATGGAAATGGAAATAGACATAAAGGGCAGCAGATATCTGGAGCACGGAGAATATGAAGGAAATCTCTATGGGACAAAGATTGACTCAATCCATGAAGTTGTTAGTACGGGAAGAATGTGCATTTTGGATATCAATCCACAGGTAGAATAATATGGCTGGTCACAAATAAGAGGAGAAAGTGAGGACTGCAGATATTGGAGATCAGAGCTGAAAAATGTGTTGCTGGAAAAGCGCAGCAGGTCAGGCAGCATCCAAGGAGCAGGAGAATCGACGTTTCGGGCATGAGCCCTTCAGGAAAGCCCTTCCTGAAGAAGGGCTTATGCCCGAAACGTCTATTCTCCTGCTCCTTGGATGCTGCCTGACCTGCTGCGCTTTTCCAGCAACACCTTTTTCAGCTCTGGTCACAAATAAGACATTTATATCTAGACTAATTGCACAGTGTGATGCCTGCTGAGTACAATCTGGGAATTTTAAATCTGCACGATATAAACAACATTTTAAAAAAGTTTTAGAAGCTCCACTTTTCTGCAACATTCCCTGTTGTGTTCTATACACCACTGCTACAGGCTTACTCAAAAATATTGATTTTCAACTAGCTTTGAAGTTTGTGACCTTTTTAATTTTTGAGAAGATCAAAATGAGTAAAGCGCTAATTTTCCACATTCATGCAACCACAGCAGATGTCTGTTGCTCTTAATGCATCTCAGTCCAAACTATGCTTTTGTTAGCTTAGCAATTCATCCTTTCCTCTCCAACCAAAATAACTAGTAGTCATGCTCATATAGATTCAGCCAATTATTTATTTTGAATGCTAGTTAAATTATTCCATAAGAAAGCATGCTCATACCTTGCATATGGAGAGGTGGTTGTGGTTGTTGGAGGTCAGTCATCTTGACTCCAGGGTATCTCTGCAGGAGTACCTCGCAGAAGGGTCTGTTTCCATGCTGTACATCTCTATGATTCTATATGTGTTCCATGCTCAACCATTTTCAAATACTTCAGTTCCCTCCATTGTAAGGTCAGAAAGGTGGGGGGGTGATGTTTGCTGATGATTGCATAATAGGAGAAAGTGAGGATTGCAGATGCTGGAGATCAGAGCTGAAAATGTGTTGCTGGGAAAACACAGCAGGTCAGGCAGCATCCAAAGAGCAGGAGAATCGACGTTTCGGGCATGAGCCCTTCTTCAGATGATTGCATAATGTTCAGTATCACTTGTAAAATCTCACACTGAAGCATACCAGAACTTTGAGAGTCAGTGGGCAGAGGTAAATGTAGTGGTCATGACTAAAGAGAAGCTGGTGGGGTAGTCTAAAGGTCTTTAGGTGGACAAATCACCCAGATGAGGTGGACTACCCCCCACAGTTCTGAAGGAGATAGCTGAGGGAATTGTAGAGGCATTTCAGGAATTACTGCAGACAGGGAGGGTGCCAAAGGGGTGGAAAATGGCTAACGTAACACCCCTGTTTTAAGAAGGGAGGGAGATAGAAGACAGGAAACTTCAGGCCGTTTAGCCTGATCTTTGTTGTTGGTAAACTTTGAGTCCCTTAGTAAGGGTGAAGTTGCAGAGTACTTGGAAGTGCATCATAACCTCGGGCAGAGCCAGCACAGTATTGTTAAGGGATTGTCATGCCTAATAAATATGTTAGAATTCTCTGAGGAGGTAATGAGTATGTTAGATAAAGGAGATCCAGTAGATGTGATCTATTTGGACCTTTTACAAGATGCTGCATAGAAAGCTGCTAAATATAAGGGCCAGTGGTGAGAGGGGCAAGGTTGTGGCATGGATAGAGGATTGTTTAACTGGCAGAAGGCAGAGAGTGGGGAGCCAGGGGTCTTTTACAGGATGGCAGCTGGTATGGAGTTCCACAGGAGTCAGTGTTGTGACTACAACTATTCACGTTCTCTGTTAACAGTCTGGACAAAGGAACTGAGGGCACTGTTGCTAAGTTTGCAGATGACACAAAGGTAGGTAGAGAGGGAGGTGGTGTTGAGGAAGCAGGGAGGCTGCAGCTCACCAACACCTTCTCAAGGGCAAATGGAAATGAGCAATAAATGCTGGCCAGCAGCAATGCCCACGCTCTCCCCCACCCCACGATAACAAGGAGAAGATATGTGATACTCTGAGAAATTCTACTATCTAGAATTTAAATTGGGTTGAAATCAGTTCATGAGCAGGAGGTAAGAAATTATGTAGATGAAGTGGGATTGGTGAAACAGACTATCCTTTTCTCAGCCCAGTACCTACCAGCCACATAGAGTCATAGAGATGTACAGCATGGAAACAGACCCTTCGGTCTAACTCGTCCATGCTGACCAGATATTCCAACTCAATCTAGTCCCACCTGCCAGCACTCGGCCCATATCCCTCCAAACCCTTCCTATTCATATACCCATCCAGATGCCTTTTAAATGTTGCAGTTGTACTAGCCTCCACCACATCCTCTGGCAGCTCATTCCATACACGTACCACCCTCTGTGTGAAAAAGTTGCCCCTTAGGTCTCTTTTATATCTTTCCCCTCTCACCTTAAACCTATACCCTTTAGTTCTGGACACCCCCACCCCAGCGAAAAGGCTTTGTCTATTTGTCCTATCCATGCTCCTCATGATTTTATAAACCACTATAAAGTTACCCCTCAGCCTCTGGCGCTCCAGGGAAAACAGCCCCAGCCTATTCAACCTCCCCCAATAGCTCAAATTCCCTCCAACCTTGGCAACATCCTTGTAAATCTTTTCTGAACCCTTTCAAGTTTCATAACATCGTTCCGATAGGAAGGAGACCAGAATTGCACGCAATATTCCAACAGTGGCCTAACCAATGTCCTGTACAGCCGCAACAGGACCTCCCAACCCCTGTACTCAATACTCTGACCAATAAAACATACCAAACGCTGCTTTCACTATCCTATCTACCTGCGACTCCACTTTCAAGGAGCTTTGAACCTGCACACCAATGTCTTTGTTGAGCAACACTCCCTAGGACCTTACCATTAAGTGTATAAGTCCTTCTAAGATTTGCTTTCCTAAAAGGTAGTACCTCGTATTTATCTGAATTAAACTCCATCTGCCATTTCTCAGCCCTTTTGGCCCATCTGATCAAGATCCTGGTGCAATCTGAGGTAACCTTCTTTGCTGTCCACTACACCTCCAATTTTGGTGTCATCTACAAACTTACTAAATATACCTCTTGTGCTCCCATCCAAATCATTTATATAAATAATGAAAAGTCGAGGACCCAGCACTGATCGTTGTGGCACTCCACTGGTCACAGACCTCCAGTCTGAAAAACCTCCACCACCACCCGCTGTCTTCTACCTTTGACCCTGCTCCACTGCCTCTCTTCTCTCTCCTCCAGAAGTCATTGACAGCTGTTATAAAAGGCTTTTTAAAAAAATTATAATCAATACTTCTTCCAAATAAGCTGCCTTCCATGTTGAAACCTTGAGTGAACGTCAGTCTGTTTTAAAGTGGAGGGAATTACAGCTGATCCAGACCCTGTTGTAAACTAGTCAGTGGAGATTAATGTAGAAAATGGGATTAATGTCAAAAGCACATATAATAATGCAATTCTGTCACAGCTGCTTAAGTAAAAATCACCATAGTCTGACCAGACCATAGGGCTGCTTTTTCATTAGAGGTGACTGGTGGTGGTTTAATTTGAAGGCTGCCATGTCTGGGCAAAGGGGGAGGCTAAGAAGCAAAACCCTTCATGGTCATCTCAGCTGATGCTGGATCGGAACCTCATGTTGTAACACTTTGCATTGCAAACCAGCTGTCCAGCCAACTGTGATGACTGACGCTCACACATGATTAAGTCGGGAGAATTGGAAAGGACCAGAAGTGTTGACTTAGTGTTGAGAATGTGTACGGCATACAGATCAAGGGACAAATTAAAAATTCTGGTAGAAAATTTCCTGCGACTGCAGCAGTATTACTTTATTTAATGTGTGTTTGGGGGACTAAATAGAGTCAGGCCACAGTTGCTGGCTAGCAATTAGAAACAAAATCTTACACTGCTTATTCTTCTTGCACTTTACCTTTGCAGGGATGTTGGAAGTAAATTCTAGTAAACCACTCCACCACTGCTTTAGTAAGTTATCATTTGGTATGTTTTTAATATTTATATCCTGCCACCAATGCATCCTTCCTCAATATCAATATCTTACAGGCACTGAAGATACTAAAGACAGCTGAATTTATGCCGTATATTGTGTTTGTTGCTGCTCCTGAATTAGAAACACTACGTGCCATGCACAAAGCTGTCATTGATGCTGGAATTTCAACTAAACTTCTGACTGTAAGGGTTCTTGAATTTTAACTTTTTTTTACCAAGGCAGGAAATACAGTTTCATACACTAATTACAAAATATAATCCATTATAAGAGTAATAATGCTAACATAGCAATATGGTACTTTGTGTTAACTTATTACTCACTAATAAGCTTTAACCGCTCATTAAATATCCAATTATGAAGCCATGCATTTACTTCATCTGCTGCCCTTATCTGGGTTTATTTTCTTTATCATCATCCTCTCCAATGGCTCTTTTCCTGTTCCTATGACCTTGTGTTTCCATGGCTGTCTTTTAACATACTCCTACTCTCTGTGCTTTTCTTCCTATTAATTCTAGTGCACAGCCTTAACTCAGTTAAAATACTTACATGTAAATGTCTTATTCTCCATACATTAATTTTCTACTTGTTTGTCTACAGGATACAGACTTGAAAAAGACAGTCGATGAAAGTGCTCGAATTCAGCGAGCATATAGCCACTACTTTGATTTGACCATTGTCAATGATAATTTGGACAAAGCTTTTCAGAAGTTACAGACTGCAATAGAGAAGCTCTTTATAGAACCACAGTGGGTCCCAGTTAATTGGGTATACTAGTAAAATTGAAGATTAAACCATATTTTGGTCTGTGAATACATAGAAAGTTGGATAGCGACACAGCAGAAGACATCAGATGCAAAGGCAGGAAAGCTCTGTTGTATGACATGCCTTTATATTCTTTGTAGGTTCTGTTTATAGTACACTATTTTGGCTTTTTATATAAATAACTGAAGGAAAAGTGTTCTTATAAATGTAATTTATTTTAATTTTTCTAACTTTTTACAAATGGTCTTTGTATCCATACATATCAAGTGAAGGAAAATAAGTTGCAAGAAAAACCTTTTTCATTTTTGCCTTCAAATGCCTAGTTTACAGATGCGTATCCAAGTTCTAAGGATTTTGATGCAAGATAAAGATTTTTTTCAGATTCCAAAGCTGTAAATAGCCACAAAGTTATATGTTAACTGAAGCTTTGCATCAGCTTGATGTATAATATAGTGTTTCTGCATTGGTTGCAGAATGATGGAATCAGGAGTTTGATATGGTGAGACTGCGTTAATGAATGGGCATAAAACACAGCTTTGGTCTATTCCTAGAGTATATAATGCGATTCTACATATGTATAAACCTGATGTCAGGGGTCCCATGCTGCCAATCTGGATTTTTATTTTACGTTCCAGCTTAAATACCTTCAACTTTGCACTGCATCATTCAGCTCTAAATTGTGTGTTGGATAACTCCTGCTGTGAAAATAATCAGAACATTAGTTTATCCAGAAGACCTTAAGATATAGGAGCAGAATTAGGCCATTCAGCCCATTGAGTCAGCTATTCCCTTCAATTGTGGCTAATATGATTCTCAACCCCATTCTCCTAATCCTTGATCCCCATACTAATCAATATCCTCAAGTATACTGTGTCAAACTGGCAGTTTGCATTACTTTTCACACTTTATATAATTGCACGCTGTTGCTGGGATAGTGTCTTTAATATATTAAAATGTCCCACAGTGCTTTGTAAGAAAGCCTTGTGCTAGTAATGAGACGTATTGATATTCCCAGTCATATCAAAGCTGCAATCACTATCCAATGCAGATTATTAACATCATTCCTGGGTCATGCCCAGCATACCTTTTTAGTTTCTCCCATTTACTTAGGCCGATGGTGTTTACCTGATTAACGTTTGTTTTTCGATCGCTGGCCTGTGATGAAGTAGAAATCATTGAGAGATTTGAATCCGGATCTTCATTCGTTCCCATAAGGACACTAAGCTTCTCTCATCCTATAATTAGTTTGACAGGATTTCCTTCAATGTAATGAGAAAGTTGGCTAATTGTGTGACCTTGCAAAATTAAATCCAGAGTTTACCACCCCTATACAGCGTTTAAATTACTTGTTATTACTTCCCCACTCACCCACCAATCTCTTTGTCTGACATAGTCAAGTTCTTCAAACAAGGTTTTCCAATGCCCACCAAACTCTATGTTCCTTTAATTAATTCATCTCACTTTTCAGTCGGATTGTAAGTTGGATCTTAATTTGCTCACTTTTGCTTGTTGATTTTGACATCCTTAAATAATTCCAGCCTTGCTGCAATATTTATTGCAAAGATTGGTTCTATAGCTGCTTCTCCATAGAATGTGATTTGAGTTAATTTTTAAAATTGAGTTTCCTTAGAACAAATACTGATCCACATCTCCCTTTCTAATGCTATACACCTTTAAACTACTTTTTCTAGTTTCGTCAGTGGCTGTTAATTGAAATTAACTTGAGCTTCCAAAATGTTACAAACTTGAATGGAATAGACTGCAGCTTTATGTTCTCCATTGACTGTGTACAACTCCACTGAAATGAAGACAACGCAGCACATTTATCCCAACAATTAATTTGAGGAGGTTATTCAACCATTTCTGGGTTCCATGGATTGCCCTCAATATTTATAGCTTTCTTACAACTTCCTTTGGCAGATTAGATTATTCCTGATTTTTTAAAAAAAGTTTTGCAACTATGGGATTTGTTATAAAATGAAACCTTTTTTACATTCTCTGTTGCTACTAGAACTGTTAAGTAACTTATTGCCTCTTGCTAGGTCTTTAGATATTTAACATGAAACCAGTGAAAGGAGGAGAAATGGAAAGCTTTCACTCTTCGAACAAAGTTTACACATGACTATTTTAGTATTTCAAAAATTCCAGTATTTGTATTTTGTTTGATTTGTTTTAGTTGTGCTATTAAGCATAATAATGTGTTTGACAACTTTAGCTAGTTACTTTAAAATATTTTGTCAATGAATTGTGCTCGTGATTGTTATTGATGAGTTTATTCTGTGTTGTGGCATTTTTGTCAATTTACTTTTAAATTGTAAAGTTGTTTTTTTTTAATTTTGAGGTTGCTTCCTGTCTTGCTGTTTGTACGTTTCTCATTCTTTGCCCTTTCCCGTCATTGGTATGGTTCAGATGAACTTGGGCATTCACGATTTTCAAAACTCATCTTGCTTTTGTGCATTCACCATGTTTATTACCCCATGAAACTAAAAACAAAAAAAGCTTGTTAACTAAGCTATAATGACAGTCCACTGCTGCAAAAAGAATAAATGACGAAGAAATTGCAGTTGTTACCATGTAGTTAAATTGAAGCTTATAATGTGTTTCATTGTAGTTACCTGAGGAACAAGATTTATGAATGAATGAATGAATGAAGGTTCTTTCAGGCCCTCTGCTTGTAAGGGTGTGAGTGAAGGTTAGCAGTGCAAACAAATCCTACTATATGTGTATTAATGATCCGGTTCAAAAGTCTTGTAAGAGGCCCAGGCTCTGTTGGAGAGGACATGATGATTGCAATTGTTTATAATGAATGCTGTAAACAACAAAAAAAATCATAGAATTGTCACACTGTAGAAGCAGGCTATTCAGTCAACAAGTCCACACGGACTCTCAAGCATCCTACCCCAGACCTATCTTACTACCCTATCCCTATAAAGCGGCATTTCCCATGGCTAACACATCTATCTTTGGACTGTGGGAGGAAACCAGAGCACCATGAGGAAACCCTTACAGACATGAAGAATGTGCAAACTCTACAGCTGGAATCAAATCCAGGTCTCTGGTGCTATGAGGCACCAGTGCTAATCACTAAGCCCTGCAAAGCAATTCCAGTAATATGAAGGTAATGCTCAGGCATTTGATCTTTAGACTGTGTGATATATTCATTATGGAAATAAAAAGGAGAAATGATGAAAGAAAGTAATTCATTTATCTGGTCTAGTGAAATATTGTTTTGCACAAAGTTGACAAGTTAAGCTGAAACTCTATGGCCTTGTGCTGTCACTGGGTGAGTAACCATTGCTGAGTGAATGTGTGGACTGATGATAGGGAATAGAAAGTTCAAGGTACATAGGAAAAGTAAAGAGAATCACGAATTTTGTAAAGAACCAGTCAAAACAAAGAATCTGAAAAAGACTGCTATACACTACATGAAAAGTATAAAAGGAATTTAGTTAATATCATTTTTCATAGAATAATATAATGTATACAACAGATGTGGCTAGGCCCAGGAAATGAACATGCCTGGTTCCAAAGTTGAGAGAGGAGGAATGGCAATGCCAGTCTGAAATTCTATTCAGTAGATAATTAGATTAGAGTAGACGTTCTGTTCGCTGTTCCAGTTAAGAAATCAAAAGGATGACTATCCTGGAAGGAAACAGTGGACTGTTGAATAGTGATTTGAATGTGTATAGGAGGATCAGTGATGGGGTAATGAACTCCACAAAGCTCTCACTATACTTTTTTTGGAAAAATCTGATAAGCTTATCAATCTTAAAAGAAAAACTGTGATGCCACTGTTAGGCTGTCCTAAAAATCAACTGTTTCAATTTGTTGTGAAGGAAACCTCTAAATTGAAGCTGAAGTCAAAATAAGTTTGAGCCAATGTGGTGAACTTAAATAGACAACAAATAGAATGATTTCTAAAATGTAAATGTACAGTAAGTAATATTAGTTTGAGACAGGTGGTAAAAATAAATCAGACATAGACCATGAACATTTCTGAAGAAGTTGGGTGAATGGGACTAGTAGAAATGAAAGAGAAAAAGGAGGACAGTTCTGGTGATTGGGGTAGGCTGTAAAAGACAATTCATGGCCCTCGAAATACTGCAACAGCGAGGAAGTACTTGAATAAATAGCAATAGTCAGGAGAGCATCACAGTGACCACAATGATTAATTTCCATGAAAAATATTAGGGAATAATCAAGATACTGGAATATGGGATATTGATTGGGAAAAGCTATTTTCAAAGAAACTAAACTGGTATGGATAAAGACTGGCAGATAAAAACAGGTGAATACAACTGGCAACTTTCAAGCAACAAATGTTTTGTTATTATCTAGATGTTCCCAAAAGGTGAAAAGGCACAAGACTATTCGTAGGTGCTGAATTTCATCCTATATATGGTCAGATAACCAACACAAGATATATGTGCACTAAATGCAACTATGGCTGTATAAATGTGGCCCTTGGGTGTATCTTTGGCTACCTGAAATTAAGATTAGGCACATTAAATAATTTGATATGGATTCTGGCACTTGTTAGCCCTATTTTAGAAATTGTTACTGGGAAGTATTTGATTTGAAAATTTTTTCCCCCCATCCAGAAAAGAACACTTAAATGCAAGATGCTGAAGCAATGAACTTTAAAAGCAACTTCACTTCCAGTAGAATCAAAGTTGTACAACATGGAAACAGACCCTTCAGTCCAACTCATCTATGTTGACCAGGTATCCTAAATGAATCTAATCCCATTTCCCAACATTTGGCCCATATTCCTCTAAATCCTTCCTATTCATACACCCATCCAGATGCCTTTTAAATGCTGTTATTGTACCAGCCTCCTCCACTTCCTCTTGCAACTCATTCCATACATGCACCACCCTGTGTGTGGAAGAAGTTGCCCCCTCACCTTAAACCTAAGTGGAAAAATTTCAAACAGACCTGTGTGCTCTAGCTTTGGATTCCCCCACCCCTAGGGAAAAAAGAGCTTGACTATTCACTCTACTTATACCTACAAACTAAAAATTATTATACACAAGTTTCAAAGTAATATTTATAGCTTGGTTCAATTTCTTTGAAGGTGACTTGAGGTAATTATAGTACTATAAAGCATTTGAGATTCAGAGCCTGTTGCTTCTCAACAACATGTGAGAATTCCAGACTTAATTCCAAATGTTCGAAGGTTAATTTCATATTAGATTTTTGGAATGGCAGCATTGACTAGTGGGCCATATTTAAACAACTTATGAAAGGATAAACATTGCCTAACCTCATGAAATTTTGAGTAAGTGATTAGCTGCAAAGCTCTTCCTGTACCACTGTCATTGGAATCTGCTCTGAATATTTCAATTTAAATGGCTGAGACAGTAAAGTGAAAGCATTTATTACTTTTTAAAACAAAAATACAAATCAATTTGAATTAGTCCTTTAAAGTACATTTTTTTACATTAACTTTAAGTTCACCATAATGCTTTAATCACAGTTGCAAACATAATAATGTAAAAGATTAAGATTAATATTGTGTGAAGTGGACCAGAAGCCATTATATATTTTTGAATCAAATAAAGGATTGTGCAACAGATTTGATTTGACTTTGCCATTTTTCAAAAGGAAATTACTTATGCCAAGGTGACTCTCTGTCCAGCCTTAATGACTCCACTCTGCTTCTTAGTGCCTCGAGATTTTTGAAAACCATCATACCTTAAAAAAAACAAAGGCAAAGCTATTAATGTTCATGTATTGTTGGAGGATGCCAGGTTTTTAAGACAAACACCTCTGCCCAGACAGAACTTTATGCATAAAGTAAAATTCTCAAATTAGTTCTTAAAAGATTATTTTAAACCATATCTGATTCATCAATAATACTAGAGAGGTTCTCAATCTTACATCATATCAACAGAATGTTTCTAATTTCTTGAAATGGATTAATAAATTTCATTTTGAACCATCCAAAATGGTGATCAGTGGAATATAAATTTGAGATAGCCATATGGCTGAGGGGAAAAAAAAACACATCTTACCTTTCACTTTTTTAAAAAAATATAAAGTATTTGAAATTGGATTTTGGAAATTTATGGCCTTTTATAGCTAATGCAGCTGTTGAGTGACTTGAATTTGTTTTAATACATTGTCAAGAGAAATAATCCAGAAGTTAAAGCTGAATTCAAATACATTTCAATCTAAACTTGAAAATACCCATAACCCAAATTCAAAACAAACATTTCTCAAAAATCTCAACAATATTTGATGCATTTTAGAAATGTTAGCTAACTGAGTTTGTTTAGTAATTTCATAATCCAGTTTCATTTTGCATGCTTACTGGAGTACTTGCTTTATTTCATTAGTAATGTGCTCAGGCAGTGATGACTAAATGTTAATCAAATAGTTTACTGCTGATTGATAAATAATTCCTCTCTTTAAATTTGCAATTTGCTATTCACCCAACCTTCAGAGACAACCTTTTGTATAATTTTCCAAGATTATACACAAGTTAATAAATTGAATAGAGCAAGTAATTGCTTAAGAATAAACAAAGATGATAAGTGTTGAGTCATAGGAAATGAGAGTTAATGGAAAAGATAACATTTGATGTAACGCTTCATGTGGCTGATTTGGCCTTGCCTTTAGTCTCAACTCCATTTTCTTAACTGTTCTCCACACTCTTTTACACTCTTAATTCAAACATTATGGGTGCAGAAGCTAACAAAAACATTGGAGGGAGATTTAAGGAGCAACTAAATACACTGACCAAAGTCCACTATTTAAGTTTGCCCTCTCTACCCTGGCAATTTACTACTCTACTTCCAAACCTCCTTGCACATGTTGTCACTTCCTAAATAAATAGAGATGAATTTTTCCCAGAATGTCGCATCTGAATCCTTCCAAACACGTTTTCATGTTTACCCAAAGCCCTGAAATAATTTGTCAGCTTCTGTCATATTTGGTAACACTATTCTCCTCATTCAGCTGGGTTGAATTGCACTCATTTAGTTCCTCTCTTAGTTATCCACTATTAACCTCAGTCATCTGCAATGGCTCATCTTCCCACTTCCACAACTTATCTAAATGCTGCCACCCATGCTTACCACAAACTACACATGTTTCTGACTATATGCTGGTGACATTCAGCTCTCCATGAACCCTTCAAGTTTATTTAAATTTTTTAATAGAGATGTAGGTGTGGTTGGCTGAGCCAGCATTTACCGCCCAACAGAAATGACAGTATGCTGTCACCTTGAACAACTGCAGTCCTCGGGGTGTTTCTAACAATGCTGTTTGGAAAGCAGCTTTAGGTTTTCTATGTTACTTAAGATGGCCCAAATCTGTTCACAATCCAATAGTGCTTTATTTTTAAAATTTTGCAGGATTTTGGATATTCACGGATTTAAAAAATTATGGAATTATAAATGCAATTTCCCCATATTGAAAACAATATTACAGAATCTTCATTGGAATGATTTATCTAAATATTTGCATAAAATTCACCTTTGATTTAGCAAGAATTTCTACTCACAGTTCTACAAAGTTGCACCATTCTTGCTGACTGATAGAAGGTCTTGTATTTGTCAATGCTGTCAGTAGGTGGGATTGACAAATAAATTGTGAAGAGTTTACGGGTCCTGACTGATTGTGGGAAGGACCCTCCTGGAATGAAAAAAAAATCATAGAACAAAACGGAGGATTGCTTGGCTTTTTTGGAAAAAAAACTTGGCTCTATCATTGTTCTTTGCAATGTTAGAAAAACAAATGGTAAGGTACCATAAACAATTATATAAATCTGCAGAATAAAAATAGTCTAGTTGATCTGTAGGTAATTTCATTACAAAATAATCCTTTTTTCAAAAGCTACCTTATGTTGAAATAGATATTAAAAATAAGTACTGTAATCGGGAGACAGCCAGATTGCTAAAGATTGACAGTTATATAGTCACAGCAACCCTGGTATTTCTTCAATTGGTTCATTGAAAGAAATTATTTCAATTTCTACGATGATCTATTTCAAGCCTGTATCCATCAAATGCACAGAAGTGAACCTTTCAGCATATTCGTTCACAATAAACTAATCTTCTAAACATGTAATTCACATCTGTAAAGGGGCGGCTGTTGATGGCACTCTAGCATGGCTCTAACTTTGGTGATTGCAATCTCAAAAATTAAAAGGCAACACTTAAAATGCAACAACATCATGACAATAACCAGGCTTCGGCTGACAAGTGGCAACATTTGCTCCACATAAATGTCAGACAATGAACATCACCAATAAGAGACAGACTATCTTACCATCCCTTTACATTCAGTGATATTACTAGCTCTGAATTCCCCCCTATTGAGTTACCATTGATCATAAACAGTGGCTACAAGCAGGTGAGAGGCTAGTAATATCATGGTGTATAATTCACATCCTGACTCCCCATGTGTCTGAATGATTGCAACTACAGCACAAGATTGATTCTATCCAGGACAAAGTAACCTGCTTGATGGGTACTGCATAATAAGCATTCACTCTCCACCATTGATGTTCAGTAACAGCAGTGTGTACTATCTACAAGATGCACTGCACAAATTCACCAAAGATCCTTAGACAATACCTTACAAAGCCACATCTTTCTAGAAGGCAGCCAGTCACTTAGCACCCTCACTAGGAAATATATTGCCATTCCTTAACTGGTACTGGGTCAAAATCCTAGAATTCCCTGCGCAAGGACATTGTGGGTCAACCTAAAGGCATGTAGACTGCAGTAATTCAAAGTGGCAGTTTACAAGAGCAACTAGGAATTGGGAACGTGGCAGTCCTGTGATTCAGTGGTTAGTATTGCTGCCTCACAGCACCAGGGACCAGAGTTCGATTCCACTGTTTGCACATTCGCCCAGTGTCTAAGAGTGTTTCCTCTGGGTGCTCCGATTTTGTTCCACAGTCCAAAGATGTGCAAGTTAGGTGGGTTAGCCATGGGAAATGCAGGGTTACAGGGACCGGATGGGATGCTCTTCAGTGGATTGGTGTGGACTCAATGGGCCAAATGGCATAGGACCACACATTGTAGGCCTTAGTGGTTACCACTGCTGCCTCACAGCGCCAGAGACCCGGGTTCAATTCCCGTCTCAGGCGACTGTCTGTGTGGAGTTTGCACATTCTCCCCGTGTCTGCGTGGGTTTCCTCCGGGTGCTCCGGTTTCCTCCCACAGTCCAAAGATGTGCAGGTCAGGTGAATTGGCCATGCAAATTGCCCGTAGTGTTAGGTTAGGGGTATGGGTGGGTTGCTCTTCGGCGGGGTGGTGTGGACTTGTTGGGCCGAGGGCCTGTTTGTAATCTAATTTAATCTAAAATACTGGCCAGCCAGCGATGTCCATAGCCCATGGGTGAATTAACATTTTACAATATTACAAAAATCAATGTTCATACCAGTTATTATATTCGTAATTCCAAATTTCACCACCAACACTTTCATGGATATGTCCTATCCTGCCAAAAGATGAGACCTAGCAGAGATGACAGAGTTTTCCTTGGAGTCCTCAACATTGACCCCAGGCCCCATGAAGTCTCGTGGCCTCAGGTTAAACATGGGAAAGGAAACCTCCTTTTGGTTACCACGTACTGTCCTCCTTCCGTGGATAAATCTGTTCTGTTCCACATTAAACAATACTTGGTGAAAGCATGGAGGGTGGCAAGAGTGCAAAATGTACTCTGGATGAAGAATTTCAATGTCCTCCATCAAGTGGCTCAGCAACACTATTGATCGCGCTGGTCAGGTCCTAAAGGACATAGCTGCTGTCCTGAATCTGTGGCAGGTGGTGAGCGAACCAAAGGGAAAAACATACTTGACCTCATCCTTACCAATCTGTCAGCTTCAGATGCATCTGTCTGTGGGAGTGACCATTGCACAGTCGTTGTGGAGTCAAAGACTTCACCTTCTCATTGTGTTGTGTGCCACATGGGACAGACTTTGAACACATCCAACTCATGACTGGGCATTCATAAGGTACTGTGGGCCAACAGCAGAATCGGACTCCAGCACAATCTGCAACCTCATGGCTCAATATATTCCCCACTCAACCATTACAATCATGCAAGGGGAATCAATCTGGTTCAATAGTGTGTACAGGAGGACATGTTAGAAGCAGCACCAAGCAAACCTAAAAATGAGGTCTCAACCTGGTGAAAGCATGTCAAACAGTGTAAGCAGCAAGCGATACAGCTAAAATGATCCCACAACTAAAAAGACCAGATCTAAGCTCTGCAGCCCTGCCCTATCCAGTTGTGAATTGTGATGAACAACTAATTCACTGGAGGAGGCAACTCCACAAACATACTCATTCTCAATGATGGAAATTTCCAATTAAACAGTGCAAACAATAAGACTTAAGCATTCGTAGTCATGATTTGGAGATGCCGGTGTTGGACTGGGGTGTACAAAGTTAAAAATCACACAACACCGAGTTATAGTCTAACATGTTTAATTGGAACCAGCTTCCAATTAAACCTGTTGGACTATAACCTGGTGTTGTGTGATTTTTAACTAAGCATTCGTAGTAATCTTCAGGCAGAAGTGCCAACTGATTGATCTACTGCAGCCTCCTCCAGTAGTCCTTTCAGCCCATTTGATTCACTCCATGTGATATCAAGAAACGTGCGGAGGCACTGAAAACTGCAAAGGCTGTGGGACTTGACAATATTCTAGGAATAGTGCTGAAGACTTGTGCTCTAGAATCTGCCACTCCCCTAACCAAGCTCTTATTGTACAGTTACAACTTTACAAATCCAATCTTGCCAATTACCACCCCATCAATCTACTCTTAACCATCAGTAAAATGATGGATGATGGAAGGTGTAATCAGTAGTGCTATCAAATAGCACCTACTCAGCAATAACCTGCTCACTGGTGCCTGGTTTGGGTTCCATCAGGGCCACTCAACTCCTGACCTCATTTCAGCCTTGGTTCAAATATGAACAAAAGAGCTGAATCCAGATCTGAGGAGTGAGTGACAGCTCTTGACATCGAAGCTGCATTTGACAACAACATGGAATCAAGAAGCCATAGCAAAGTTGGAATCTGGGTATCGGGGCAAACTCTCCATTAGTTGGGATCATACCTGGGAGATAGAAAGATGGCCGTTGAACATTAGTGATTTCAGCTGCTTCACTGACGACCTTCCCTCCGTTATAACGTGTGAAGTGGGTTGTTTGCTGATTGCACAAATGTTCAGCTCCATTCGCAATTGCTCAGATACAGAAGCAGTCCATGTTCAAATGCAATAAGCTCTGAACAAAATCAAGGCTTGGGGTAATAAGTGGCAAATGCCAGGTTATGACCATCATCAGGAAGAGACAATCTAACCATTACCCTTGACATTCAATTGTTTCACCATCTGAATCTCCCATTATGAATATCCTTGTGGTTAGCCTTGACCAGAAACTCAAACAGACCCATCACATAAACACAGTGGTTACAGAAGCAGGTCAGAGTCCAGGAATACTGTCGCATGTAACTAACTTCTGACTCCCCAAAGCACGTACATAATCTACAAGGCACAAGTCAGGAATACGACAGAAGGTTACCTATGTCTGGATGGGTGTGGTGATAACATTCAACAGATTTGACACCATCCAGGACAAAACGGATTGCTTGATTGGTACCACATCCACAAAACACCCAGTCCCTGCACGACTGACATTATGTGCTATATACAAGAAATTCACCAAAGATCCTCATACAGCAACTTCCAAACCCTGATCACTTACATCTAGAAGGACAAGGGCAGCCAATACATGGGAGCACTACCACCTGCAAGTTTCCAGCCAAACTACTCATCTAGAGTTGCAAGTATATTGCTGTTCCTTCATTATCACTGGGTCATAATCCTGGAATACCATCCTGAATGGCATTGTAGGTGAATCTACAGTACATAGTCTGCAGCAGTTCAAGAAGGCAGCTTACCGTCACCTTCCCAAGGGCATCTAGGGACAGGCAATAAATGCTAGCGAGCCAGCAATGCTCACATCCTACACATGTATTAAAAAAGTCATCTTAATTAAAAAATAACCCTGCCTTTTTCTGCAATAGTATTTAGTGTTCAGGAATGATACACATGACCAAGTTATTCTATATTGATTAATTTTTAAGACATTCGTGCTTTTGAACAAAAATCTATGGACCGGAATGGTAAGCTCAGGCAATTCTTAAGTATTTAGTGTACAAAAATCTCTCAAATGTGCTTGAAATTATTTCTGTGATATACATTAACATAGTTAACTCTTGTGATGTGATTCCACTTGGGATCGCAAGGTTGCTGAACCAAATAAACTATAACAATGTAAACATTTTAAGCCTTTAACAGTATCAGTGATCAAACCGAGTTGGTTGATCCACAAATTCAAATTAAACAACAAAGAACCAATAGAGAGGGGAGTTTCAAATGTCTTCAATCTGACTAACTAGAAATTCATGAAGCAATTTAATCTGAATGACACCCAGCCAACTGACCTTTTTCAATTGCCAAAGGTCAGAACAAGGATTCAAAACAATGATTTTCTGAATGATAGGCTGATGTATGCAGTGGAAATGTATGGAGCTGTGTCCATATGTTCTCTCATTTTCAGTTTTCTAGTTTAAGTTGTGTTCAAAGAAAAGCATTTAAAAGACATTTGGATAAGTAATCAATGGGAAAGGTTTGGAGGGATATGGGCCAAACCACAGGCAAGTGGGACTAGTTTGGTTTTGGGAACATGGTCAACACGGACCAGTTATAGAGTCATAGAGATGTACAGCATGGAAACAGACCTTTCGGTCCAACCTGTCCACACCGACCAGATATCCCAACCTAAACCAGTCCCACCTGCTAGCACCTGGCCCATATCCCTCCAAACCCTCCTTATTCGTATGCCCATCAGATGCCTTTTAAATTTTGTAATTGTACTAGCCTGCACCACTTCCTCTGGCAGCTCATTCCATACACACACCACCCTCTGCGTGGAAAAAATTGCCTCTTATGTCTCTTTTATATCTTTTCCCCCTCACCCTAAACCTATGCCCTCTAGTTCAGGACTTGCCTCACCCCAGAGAAAAAGACTTTGCCTATTTATCCTATCCATGTCCCTCATGATTTTATAAACCTCTATAATGTCACCCTTCAGCCTCTGACGCTCCAGGAAAAACAGCCCCAGCCTATTCATCCTCTCCCTGTAGCTCAAATCCTCCTACCCAGGTAACATCCTTGTAAATCTTTTCCTAACCCTTTCAAGGTTCACAACATTTTTCCAATAAGAAGGAGACCAGAATTGCATGCAATATTCCAACAGTAGCCTAACCAATGTCCTGTACAGCTGCAACATGTCCTCCCAGCTCCTGTACTCAGTACTCTGACCAATAAAGGAAAGCATACCAAATGCCTTCTTCACTATCCTATCTAACTGCGACTCCACTTTCAAGGAGCTATGAACCTGTACTCCAAAGTCTCTTTGTTCAACAACACTCTCTATGACCTCACTATTAAATGTATAAGTCCTGCTAAGATATGCTTTCTCAAAATGCAGCATCTCGTATTTATCTGAATTAAACTCCATCTGGCACTTCTCAGCCCATTGGCCCATCTGATCAAGATCCTGTTGTAATCTGTGGTAACCTTCTTTGTTGTCCACTACACCTCCAATTTTGGTGTCATCTGCAAACTTACTAACTATACCTCTTACGCTCACATTAAAATAGTTTACATAAATGATGAAAAATAGTGGACCTAGCACTGATCCTGTGGCATTCCAATGGTCACAAGCCTCCAGTCTGAGAAACAACCCTCCACCACCACCCTCTGTCTTCTACATTTGAGCCAGTTCTGTATCCAAATGGCTAGTTCTCCCTGTATTCCACGAGATCTAACCTTGCTAACCGGTCTGCCATGGGGAACCTTGTCGAAAGCCTTACTGAAGTCCATATAGATCACATCTACTGCTCTGCCCTCATCAATCCTCTTTGTTACTTCTTCACAAAACTCAATCAAGTTTGTGAGACATGATTTCCCACACACAAAGCCATTTGACTATCCCTAATCAATCCTTGCCTTTCCCAAAACATATTCATCCTGTCCCTCAGAACTTGCCCACCACCGACATCAGCTTACTGGTCTATAGTTCCCTGGCTTGTCCTTAAACAGTGGCACCACGTTAGCCAACCTCCAGTTTTCCGCCACCTTACTGGTGACTATCGATGATACAAATATCTCAGCAATGCGCCCAGTCATCACTTCCCTAGCTTCCTACAGAGTTCTAGGGTACAACCGATCAGGTCCTAGGGATTTATCTATTTTTATGCGTTGCAAGACATCCAACACTTCCTCCTCTACAGTATGGACATCTTTCAAGATGTCACCATCTATTTCCCTACATTCTGGGCGGCACGGTGGCACAGTGGTTAGCGCTGCTGCCTCACAGCGCCAGAGACCCGGGTTCAATTCCCGCCTCAGGCGACTGACTGTGCAAACTCCACACATTCTCCCCGTGTCTGTGTGGGTTTCCTCTGGGTGCTCCGGTTTCCTCCCACAGTCCAAAGATGTGCAGGTCAGGTGAATTGGCCGTGCTAAATTGTCCGTAGTGTTAGGTAACAGGTAAATGTAGGGGTATGGGTGGTTTGCGCTTCGGCGGGTCGGTGTGGACTTGTTGGGCCGAAGGGCCTGTTTCCACACTGTAAAGTAATCTAATTCCATACCTTCCATGTCGTTTTCCAAAACACTCGTTTAGTATCTCTCCCATCTCCTGCAGCTCCATACAAAGGTTGCCTTGACGATCTTTTAGGGGCCCTAATCTGAACCTAGTTTGCCCCTTTGTCCTTAAGGTATTTGCAACCACACTTTGGATTCTCTTTAACTCTATTTGTCAAAACTACCTCATGTCCCCTTTCTGCCCTCCTGATTTCCCTCTTAAGGGGGAGACACGTGGCTCAGTGGTTAGTACTGCTGCCTCACAGCACCAGGGGCCCAGGTTCGATTCCAGCCTTGGTCGACTGCCTTTCTGGAGTTTGCACATTCTCCCAGTGTCTGCGTGGGTTTCCAGCCATTCCTTTACGTGCGAACATCTGCCTCCAATCAGCTTCTCAAAGTCCTTGCCTAACACCGTGGTTCAATTCCCGCCTCAGGCGACTGACTGTGTGGAGTTTGCACGTTCTCCCCGTGTCTGCGTGGGTTTCCTCCGGGTGCTCCGGTTTCCTCCCACAGTCCAAAGATGTGCAGGCCAGGTGAATTGGCCATGCTAAATTGCCCATAGTGTTAGGTAAGGGGTAAATGTAGATGTAGGGGTATGGGTGGGTTACACTTCGGCGGGGCGGTGTGGACTTGTTGGGCCGAAGGGCCTGTTTCCACACTGTAAGTAATCTAATCTACAAAAACCATCAAAATTAGCCTTCCTTCAATTTAGAACTTCAACTTTTATATCTGGTCTATCCCTTTCTATCACTATTTATAAAATAAGTGTTATTTTCGCTGGCCCCAAAGTGCTCCCTCACTGACTTCTCAGTCACTTTGCCTTATTTCCCAAAACTTGACCTTCTCTAGTAGGTACATCCACATATTGAATCTGAAAATTTTCTTGTACACACTTAAATTCTTCTCAATCTAAACCCTTAACACTATGGCAGCGCCAGTCTATGTTTGGAAAGTTAAAATCACCCTATTATTCTTACAGATAACAGATCTCCTTACAAATTTGTTTCTCAATTTCCCTCTGACTATTAGGGCGTCTATAATACAATTCCAATAAGGTGATCATCCCTTTCTTATTTCTCAGTTCCACCAAATAAATTCCCTGGATGTATTTCCAGGAATACCTTCCCTCCGTACAGCTGTAGTGCTGTCCCTTATCAAAATGGCCCCTCCCCCTCCTCTCTTGCCTCCCTTTCTATCCTTCCTGTAGCATTTGTATCCTGGAACATTAAACTTCCTGTCCTGTCCATCCCTGAGCCATGTTTCTGTAATTGCCATGATATCCCAGTCCCATATTCCTAACCAAAGGGTCTCTTTCCATGCTATATGTCTCTGACTTTAAGAGGGAGCTACCCCGCAAACTTAAAACAAAAAGCACTGTGAATTACTCTTAGTAATCCTAGTACAGTAGCACTGACAGAAACTTGAGGTTTCCACCTTATAACCAGTAAAACAAGTGTCAAAACATGATAAGAAAATCTAATAACATTAACTTTCAGCACAGAACAGTCCAAGATCAAATTTTAGAACTATGTATAGCACATTAAAAGATATTCTTTAAATCTTATTAATTACAACACATGACAAAAATAGACAAGAATGTCCCTGTGGTAATTAGTGATATTAACAGTTTCTATCTCAACAAAACAGAAATCCTGTACTGATAAAGAAGCATTACCATTTTCTTTATCCTTGTGTTTGCTTTAATTACATTTAGCTCAAACCGTAGAAGCTCCACTTGCTCTTGAGAAAGTTCTTGGTAACCTTCTTGCAATGATGTCATAAATGCAGGGGCATGAGAAGATATGGTATCCCGAACAGATGTGATAGTGTGATCAAGAGTCATCGAATTTGGTCCTGACAAACATTGAGTGTTCTGGCAAAATAAAAAAAAGACTTGCATTTACGTAGCATCTTTCAGGAGTAGCTGACTTTCCAAAATATTTTACTGCCAACAAAATGCATTTTACAATTGTAAATAGTGTAATTTTCATTAAAATGAATCTGCATTAATTGTTTTGTAATTTAAAACAAACCAAGATTGCTCCTGTACTTCAAACACTAAGAGATTCTGTAGCATTTTTCATGATTGATATTTATTTCTGTAAAAATGCTGTACATGAAAGATGCAGAATTTCTCCATTTGTTTCTAGTTCTTGTCTGACATGTCAATTGAGCCCTTTCCCTCAATTTGGAATGTGAGGATCTTTCTAATCAACACCTCCAGGTTTCCCTGGATATCCTGCATGTTGTCAGTGGAGGAATGATCCTGGTCAAACACAAAGGCTGCATGAGCACCATGTAAAATGCCTGTGACAACATGAGTGGCTGCTGCTCAAAGACAGAAGGGTAGGTGATCTGTTGCGTTTCCAATTGGCTCATTGTAAACTCCTCAAACTGGGTGGAAGGTGTGATAACACTATAGCTTTCAGAGGTGTATCTTGTCCTGGGTTTTTTTTGTGAAGGAAGTTTGAGAGTGGCGCCAAGCAATCTAGTCAGAGCCCTCTAGGGTAAACAGCTTGTGAGGTCTTGGGTTTTTAAAAAAATTGTCATAATACAAGCAGCCTGAATGGGTGGGGTCAAGTTCCCATAGAACCAGAAGTTTTAGTTTTCAGTAGCAGTCGCTAGGGTCTTGAAGCTCGGTTTGGAAGCTGTAGTGCACCTCTTCCTCTTGCTGAGCTTTCTTTTCATGTTTTACCTCCTTGGTTGGAGAATTGCCTGTGAGACAGTTTATTTTTCTAAATTTGCTTATGCCAAGAGTATGTTCTTCAATGTTACTATATTGGAACAGTTGATTAGCAGTAGTTAATATTTTGTTAAGCATTTTGATAGAGTAGTAGTTAAGCCAATAATTTAACTTTTATTTTGTCTGCATTATAACAATAGTGTAAAAATTAAGTGTGTTTTGCTTAATGTTGAATAGTTGGACCAATCAAATCATATCTATAATGCAACACCTTACTCCAACCTATAAAATATCAAAAGGGTGTGTGTGTGTGTGTGTGTGTGTGTGTGTGTCTGGAGGTTCTTGTCTGATCAAAACCTCTAATTCCATATTGAGTGTAGGATTATTGGACTCAAAGGCAGTGAGTGGCAAGCATTGGTGCTTTTTATTGTGGGTGTTGCATTTGGTTGGTTTGAATAGGGTGTCCAAAGGCTCTTTCAGATGCTAACAGTTTCCTGGAGGTGGAAGAAGTCATTTTCGGAGTCGACAATTGTAGCAATCATGCAGCTTTTACAATTGCCAGGCATGCCATTGGAATCTTAAGAAATGGCTAAAATTAAATTGAAAATGAAGCAGCTTCAGCATGTGGGCGGCACGGTGGCACAGTGGTTAGCACTGTTGCCTCACAGCACCAGAGACCTGGATTCAATTCCCGCCTCAGGCGATTGACTGTGTGGAGTTTGCACATTCTCCCCGTGTCTGCGTGGGTTTCCTCCGGGTGCTCTGGTTTCCTCCCACAGTCCAAAAATGTGCAGGTGTTAGGTGAATTCACCATGCTAAATTGCCCGTAGTGTTAGGGGAAGGGGTAAATGTAGGGCAGTGGGTCTGGGTGGGTTGCTCTTTGGAGGGTCAGTGTGGACTTGTTGGGCTGAAGGGCCTGTTTCCACACTGAGTAATCTAAATCTAAGAAAAAGAAATGAAAAGTTTGAAATACGATTGAAAGTAGAGGAAAAGCAGAAAGTGAGTTTTTGAACTTGAGGTTAGGACAAATCTCAAAGTCAACTTAAAATGGCAAAGGTAGAAGTGGTAACGGTTAGGGGTAGTAATGAGGACAGTGATGGAAAGCAATCCCATCATAGCTAAAAGCCTGGTGGGAATCTGTTTAAATATGTCCAAGTGTTGCCTAAGTTCTATGAAAATGACTAAATGAATGAAATGGCCAGTAACCATGTGGTTTATTGATCCAAAGTTGGTATGTGGAGCTTATAATGTGCTTGCATCACTGTCAGAGGAGGTACCTGGGGAGTATAATGAGGTGAAAAAAGCTATTTTAAGTGTATACTAGAAATGACTAGAAGTTTACAGATGTTTCAGGAATTCTGAGGGACCTTGGTCAAACATGCACTGAGGTGAAAAGATCAAAAAGTAATTTTGGTAGATGGCTAACGGCATTGAAAATAGATCAAACATATGATGCTCTGGGGGAGACAATTATTTTAGAGTTCAAACATTCACTTCTTGAAGTAGTGAGAACTCATATGGAAGAGCAAAGAGTTAAGACTGCAAGATTAGCAAAAGAAATGGCAGATGATGGAGGTGATTCATAAATCAACATTTGGCTTCCAACATCAATTTCAATCTGAGAGGGATAGAAACTGGGGAAAAGAGAAATCCTCAGGTGGAAAGGGAAAAGGAGATCTCATTGAAGATAGTAAAGATAGGAGGGGGGAAGAGAAGTCAAAAAGCTCAGTTGTTTTCACTGCATAAAGCAAGCCAATGAAGTCATAGTCTGGTTTAGAAAAAGCACTAGGAAGATAGGTGTGGGCAAACAAGATAAGCAAGAGTGTTGAGGTGGTAAAGGAAAGCACAGTGGAAACTAAGAAGCTGCAAAAGAACATACAAACTGGTGAAGGGTTGATGAGAAGAAAGTGTCAGATCTCTTTAAAGAATTTACTTTAAAGAATGAGGTGATGTTTACTCATGTATACTAGGAGGAACAGTTAAAGAAATCAAAATTTAAAAGAGATATGATAACAAGTTATTACTTGTTGAAAGATGATGAGATATATAATTCATAAGGAGTACTCCAAATAAAATGCTGGTAATATGTGGAATTCATGGTGAGAACAGCAGTTTTCCATTACAGAAGTGAGCTTGGAGGGTCCGGTAAAATGTGGTGAAGTATTGGCACGCGTAATGGAGAAATTCTCTGTTCCAGATATACAGTTGATCCTTGGTAATGACGGTAGCTGGGTCACAGGTGGGAGTGATGCCTACTATGATTGAAAAGCCAGTGGACTATCGTGCAACTGAAGTATTATAGCAAGTGTATCCTGAGACTTTTTCCAGACTTTATGGTAACAAAGCCACAGATGAAAATAGGAGGAGAAATCAAGGAGTAAACACAAGCAAGTTGAAGTTCAATTATCAGAAACTATGTTTGATCAAATGATTGAGAAAGGTAACAAGAACAGGTGGAGGAACAATCTGGATCTTTTTAGTTCAGAGAAATTAGCTGAATTACAACACAAAGATGAACAACTAAAGCAATTGTATCAAAAACCATACTCAGAAGAAGAATGGGAGACTGATTAGGGATAGTCAACATGGCTTTGTGTGTGGGAAATAGTGTCTCACTAACTTGACTGAGTTTCTACAATAAATAATGAAGAGGATTGATGAGGACAGAATGGTGAACGAGATCTATATGCACTTCAGTAAGGCATTCGACAAGGTTCCTTCTGATAGGCTGGTTAGCATGGTGAGATCACATGGAATATAGGGAGAACTAGCCATTTGGATACAGAACTGGTTTAAAGGTAAAAGGCAGAGGGCAGTGGTGGAGGGTTGCTTTTCAAACTTGAGGCCTTGATTCCAGTGGTGTGCCAAAAGGATCGGTGCTGGGTCCACTGATTTTCGTCATTTATATAAATGATTTGGATGCGAACATAGGAGCTACAGTTAGTAAGTTTGCAGATGACACCAAAATTGGAGATGTAGTGGACAGTGAAGAAAGTTACCTGAGAGTACAACAGGATCTTGATCAGATGGGCCAGTGGAGATTAATTTAAGTAAACGTGAGGTGCTGCATTTTAGAAAGGCAAATCAGAGCAGAGCTTATACACTTAATGATCGGGTCCTGGGGAGTGTTGTTGAACAAAGAGACGGTGGAGTGCAGATTCATAGTTCTTTGAAAATAGAGTTGCAGGTAGATAGGATACTGAAGGCGGCATCTGGTATGCTTTTCTCAATTGGTCAGTGCATTGAGTGTAGGAATTGGGAGGTCATGTTATAGCTGTACAGGAAATTGGTTAGGCTACTTTTGGAATATTGTGTGCAATTCTGGTCTTTAAGCCATAGGAAGGATAGTGTGAAACTTGAAAAGGAATGACAAGGATGTTGCCAGGGTTGGAGGCTGAGGGGTGACCTTATAGAGGTTAATAAAATCTTGAGGGACATGGATAGAGTAAATAGACATGTTTTTTCCCCTAGAGTGGAGGAGTCCAAAACTAATGGGCATAGTTTTAAAGGGAGAGGGGCAAGATTCAAAAGGGACCTGAGGAGCAACTTTTTCATGCAGAGGGTGGTGTGTGTGTGGGGAATGAGTTGCCAGAGGAAGTGATGGAGGTGGTACAATTACAGCATTTAAAAAGGTATCTGGATGGGTATATGAATAGGAAGGGTTTGGAAAAATATGGGCCAAGTGCTGGCAAATGGGACTGGATTAATTTAGGATATCTGATGGACATGGACGAGTTGGACCAAAGGGTCTGTTTCAATGGTGTATATCTCTATGATTCTATAATAGATGTTTAGCTGATTAGTGATTCTGAACAGAATTGTGTTACAATGTTAGATAAACCTTATTCTGTACTGACAATATATAATGAGTGGATTCTGATTTAGCATTTACTAAAGTAAACAAATTACTCTACACTATACCTACATCAAATTAGATCTAAAGTTTTTCTTCAATATTTTCTGCCTGATTCAAATTATCAATAATCTTTCAACTTAAAAAAATGAATAACATTATACATAAATTGTACTAAGTAACATAGTTAAATTAAATCAATTTGCTTTAATAAACATTTTTTCCACAGCTGCATCTGCTGCTGTGGACAATCCATAGGTTCAGACAGCAAACTTAGTTTTGAAACATAGTAACAGCCCTCAAGGTGGTAATCAAAGGAAGTTAAGATTTATTAATTAGACCAATTTATAAAATAATTCTGACCTGCTCTGAAGAAGTTCCAGTTCCAAGTTCAGATTCATAAGAACTACCAAAGTAAAGGCGCCAGATGTTAGGGCATGGATCGTCAGGTAATATTTCACTGGTATCCAGATAAACTGGAGACTGTTCCAACCATCTTTCTCCATCCCCTGTGGACTCATCAGAACCATTGCTGTGATTCAAGAAGATCATGGAGGATAGACTCATATCACTATCGGAACCTGAACCAGCATCCTAGAGCAAAGCAGCAAAGTTGTATTTTGTTACTGCACTACACATTGATCCATCTCATATGATCGCACTGTTCAGATTGATAAATTATGGAAAAATGCTAATTAACATTTGGAAAACTATTCTTGCTGGTACAAAAATGCTACCTGTGAAATACACATCTTTGAAGAAAAGCAACTATAAATGGTATGATCAACCAGGTAAATAAAATACAAAATATACACATTAACAATATAAAGATTTACTTGTTGACGCAGTGTTAAATGCCAATAAAAACCAAAACAGTAGTCATTGTTTAGTTTCTGCACAGCAAAACTTAAAATTTCTTTAGGTGATGCAGAGCTCACCTACAAAAATACCATGCAAAAGGTAGCAACAAGAGAATTTATCCTCTGCAAACATTTAATTGAAGAAAGGTACTTCAAGTATATCCAGGAGATCTGGATCACTAACTATTTTGAAAATAGAGACTGGATTACTGCACCAAAATTTACACAGTCAAACGGGGGCAGTTTATGTCAAAGCAAGTCAAATCTACCTCCATTCACAGTAAATTTGAATCCTGATCCGAGATAGCAAATTTGACTGTCTACAACCATCTCTGTCCCCCTACTCAAGGATGAGGTCTGCTTTGAGTTGAGTGTTTCTGACATGGGTCTGCATCTGTCTAAATGGGCTGATTGTTATCTCCACGTCTCTCGGCATGTAGGACAGGATATCCCTGAGATAGAGGGATCCAGAATGCAGGATTGCTATCTTTTCACTGCTACTCTGCCTCATCAAGGTGTTTGGTCTCAATACATGAGCAAGTTGTCACCATTTTGAACAAACAGTAGCAAGCTTCTCACAATCCTTAACATCAATGCTGCTACCCTTCAAAGAGGCATACTGATTACAGCTGAGGTAAAATGTCATTCATTTTCCATTTTTATACAATTAGGGAATTATGATAGCACATCCAAGTTCTTATTCTAGATGGCAAAATCACATCCGTGGATAATAGAACAGTCTTGCCTTTTCAAGGTGGTGCTGCATCTTGCTTTGTAGCATTGCTTGCTCCCTCGGCTGACCATTCCCAAGAAGGCAGCACTGTCACTTTGGAGACTTGAGGGTTTACGATGACTGCAATTGTTCTGAAGTGGAACAGGCTATTAAATGAGGAGAGTAGAGGGTATTCTGAAAAGCACTGCTCAGCTGCAGATTCTGCTGTGCAAAGCCACCTCTGTTCCAACACCCTTCATGCATCTGCTATCTGTATATCCGTGACTAGGAACTCCCAGTTTCATTACCTTGTCCCCATGGCCAATTCTCCATCACCACAAACCTCAGCAAATGAACACCGATGAAAGTCTGTGTGAATTTGTTAACTTGGGGACTGTGGGACATTATCATTGTACACACAATATTGGGTTAGGGGTCAGATTTCAGTAACCTATTCGGCTATGCTGACGAGGACCACCTTGCCCCTGGTGGGTTCACCCACATTCTGAATTGTGGAAATGCACCGTCTCTTTTTATCAGACCTGCCATTGAGGACTACACTTGTCTGATGCATCCCTGCCACGCCCATATTACACATCTTGACTTTGCTGCCATAGTTGGCCAGAGCAGGAGCAAGATTCTCCAAACTGCATTGCTTAAAGGATCACCAGAGCACACAGGCGTCTGCATCATATAATGGGTTCACAGAAGGCACAGCAGGCAGCAGAATGTAGGTCACATCATTATTAGGCCTGCAATATATGCATCCACAGCCATAGGCAAAACAAAATATATTCAAGTTTAATGCTTTTCCATTTGACGCACATACCCGGAATACGGTGGATGATATGGTGCTGTGAACTGCATCCAGCTGGGCATTGCAGAGTAAAGCTTTCAAGTCAGCTCCGGTAAAGTATTCAGTCATAGTTGCTATTTGCTGCAAATCAACATCATCTGCCAAGGATAATGACTGGCTCAAAGCTTTCAAGATCTCAAAGCGTGCTACCTGAAAGGGGAGAGGAAGGATATGTAACATGTATTTTAATGTAAAAAATTCAAAAATGAAACATAGTGCACAGTGCATAAGAAAAGTCCAGTACCCACTTCAACAATGTGATGACAAGGCAAATTTGTCAAGAACTCGGATGATGTACATTTTAGATTCTTTGCTTTCAGTGGAAGCACCTTCCTTACATCAAATCCATGTTAAAAGCATGTTTTTATCATGATGTATACTACATAAATAATACACAGCACAATACCGGTTTTCTTTTAGTATTTGGAATATCATAAAATCAGTAAAGGCACAATTGGAAAAGATGTATTATCAAAAAAAAAACCTTTATTTGTTACTCTGATTTGGATAAAGCAGAAAGCTGTAACTTAACTATTATAGTTTTATCCGTGCAGTGTGCATCATCTTCAAAGGGGAAGTAAGAGCAAAAAAATTACCAGGGATCTGGATTTGACATTGCTTCATAGTAACTAATCAGACAATGATAATTTAAAACAAGAACATCTCTATACCGGTTTGATACAGCTAAAATTGAACCATGTAGGTTCACAAAATCTGGTTTGTTCCAAGGTACTTTAGACCCACCATTTGAGGACCACAAATTCTTCTCAAACAGTTCCACATATCCATCTTAGTCAAACCAGACAAGCAACAAACAACAGCTCCAGGAAGTTGTGCAATTTTACCTGGTTAAGTAATGGGAACACTTGTGCAAAGCTGATGAGCTGACAGTTTTGGCTCTGCTACATTATGATCTCTGATCCTGCGTAAGTTGAATCAATTTCTACAAGATAGTTGCACAAGTAAAGCTTCTACAGATAGATGTCGAGCTCTCAGGCACTTGTTTCATTGACTCAAACACATTGACAAATTTTCTAATGTATCAAATGTCAACTGGTCAACTATCTGAAACATTGAAAAGTTGTAAATGTTCCAATCAACTTTCCTAAATAACAGTGTCCATAGTGAGGAAGAATTATGTTTTAATTATTTACACCTAAAAATATCTAAATAATCAAATTTCCTGCATGGATTACACCATAAATATTGTACAACTTCAATACCTGATCTGGAGGAGGGCAGTATACAGATTTATCTAAACGACCTGGCCGTAACAGAGCAGGATCAATCAAATCTGGACGACTTGTGGCAGCCAACACATAAACTCCTGTAGAAATATTGTTAGTGATTACTAGATAACTACTACTTTGGCTTGATCAGAAGATAAAACTCAGTTATCTACAATTAACTAATACTTATTTTAAAAATGTAATTCACTCCTCAGCTTTCAGTTTAAAAAGCGCCTCAGTTTGAGAAGTCATAATAGCTCATCCACCATTTGTTCAACAAAAAAATGAAGATGGTGCACTTCAGCAATACCCCACTGGAATTAATCCAATGATGTGGGTCTGATTTGAATTCAAAACAGGATTTCCTTTAAAGAGCGAGCATATCCATTAATCACAAAATAAAGCTCTGAAACTACAACTAAAGAAAACATTTGGAGTTATATAGTGTCTTTCACTGCCTCAGGCCCAAAGCACTTTACAATTAAGCATTTTTGAAATAATGCAGGAAACAAGATAGTCGATTTGCACTCACAGTAGGATAGAAATGTAATAACTTATTTTTAGTAATATAGTTTAAAGGGATAAATATTGATGGGACTCCTGATTTTCTATTGCATAGTTCCAGGTGAAATTTTTGCATCCAATAAATGCATCTGCAACATTTTTGCCTCAGTATTTTGTTGGTGTCAGCCTAAGTGTTTTGCTCAAGTCATACAGAGCTTGAACATAGAATCTCACTCTGAGACAAGTTTGTGAACTGATTCACAGCTGACACAAACTGCTTCAATCAGCAATTTCAAAATACATTTTACAGACTCTCAAAAAAACATTCATCGGAAAGAAGGCATCCTCCTATATCCCATTATTAATTCTCTTATATACATTTTATCTATACCTCAAATGCCCAAAGTAGTCTGTTTCTATTTGCCCAATTTCAACCCATCGTAATTGTGAGCATCTCTCTCAAATTACCCCATAAGTTATAATCAAGTTTGGTGCTGGAAAAGCACAGTAGGTCGGGCAGCATCCAAGGAGCAGGAGAGTCAACGTTTCAGGTACAAGACCTTCATCAGGAATAAGATGAGATATTGACCTCATCTCATCTCATCCCTGATGAAGGGCTTATGCCTGAAATGTTGATTCTCCTGCTCCTCAGATGCTGCCTGACCTGCTGTGCTTTTCCAGCACCGAACTCTCAACTCTGATCTCCAGCATCTGCAATCCTCACTTCCTCCTCCATAATTTACAATACCTTGTAATCCTTCAACTCCATCCAGTTGTGTTAGCAGTTGATTGACAACTCTGTCAGTTACACCAGTGTTGTCATGACCACGACGAGGTGCAATGGAATCAAACTCGTCAAAGAAAAGAATGCAAGGTTTAGCAGCCTGTGCTCTAGAGATCAAAATGTAGAAGAGAAAATTATTTTATTTCTTTGAATTCACATTTTTAAAAACTCATTTAAACTGCATGTACGAACATAATACTTACAGAAGTGTGTTAAGTGCACACAGATGTTTTAATGGTTTAAAAAAGCAGTCAGAAAAGTGACAAGGACAAAGCTGTGTAATACAGTAAATATATGCCAAATTTTCCAGTTATATGATAATACAGCATTTCCAAATGTGGTCACAGAAAAGCCATGATGTGGCAGTGCCAATGTTGGACTGCGGTGAACAAGGTGAGAAGTTACATGACACCAACTACAAGCTTTCAGAGCACTGCCCCTTCATCAGGTGAAGTGCTGCAGTTCACCTGAAGGGGCAGTGCTTTGAAAGCTTGTGATTTCAAATAAACCCTTTGGACTACAATCTGGTATCATGTGACTTCTGATAGAAAAGCTGCTAAGCCATCAGATCATAGGGAGCCCCTATTTGCATCAACTGGGATTGGAGAGCTTTTCAGCCAAAGCTGAAAACAGGATTACTTTCACTTAAGCAGCAGAGGCAGCATGCAATTAGGAGCAAGTGGATGCCACAACCGAGATCAGATCCAAGTTCTGTAGTCCTGCCACATCCAGAGGTTGATAATTGAACAACTATAAGAGGAGGAAACAACTCCAGAAGTGCAGAGATGATCATCTGAGCCTTCTCCTGAGAGCTTTAGTACCATAGAAAACACCCTTCAGTCAATTCAGTTCACTCCAAACCGTATCAAGAAATGGATGAAGGCAGTGGACACTAACGTCTTGACAATCTTCTGGAAATAGAACTGAATACATGCTCCAGAATTAGCTGCACCACTTAGCCAAGACACAACATGCATCTGCTCAGCATTATGGCAGTACAGTGAATATATATCAATTTTTCCATTCTGTAATAATACAGCATTTCCACACCCCCTGCCCAACCCTATCCCACCCACAAACCACTGCCTTCAACATGAATTCCTTCCACCAGAGATGCACAGCATCAACATAAGGAAACTGGTGCAGTCAATGTTGGTCCTGTGTGGTTGGAGGGTTCCAAGGTGGAAGATGAAGTGGTCTTCTTCCATGTGTTGGGTTGCTTGGATTTGGCAGTGGAGGCGGCCCAGGACTTGAATGTCCTTGGCGGAGTGGGAGGGAGAGTTGAAGTGGTCAGCCTCAGAGTGGTGAGGTTACTTGGTGCATATGTCCCAGAGACATTCCCTGGAACATTTGGCGAGTTGGCGTCCTGTCTTCCCAATGTGGAGGAGACCACATTGAAAGCAACGGACACAGTCAATGAGATGTTTGGATGTGCAAGAAAATCTCTGCTGGATGTGGAAGGATTCTTTGGGGCCTTGGGTGGAGAGGAGGGCGAGATGTGGACGCAGATTTGACATTTCTTGCGGCAAGGGAAGGTGCCGCAAGTGGAATGTGGGGGCATGGACCTAACGAGGGAGTTTCAGGGATTCTGTCTGGGACACATGCACCAAACAACCCTAATGTCCTGTGGCTGACCACTTCAACACCTCCCTCCCACTCCGCCAAGGACACGCAAATCCTGGGCCCCTTCCACTGACAATTCCAAAACAACCGACGCCTGAAGGAAGAGCGCTTAATCTTATGCTTTGGGACCCTCCAACCACACAGTATCAACATCAACTTCACCAGTTTACTCATCTCCCCTCCCCCTCACCTCATCCCACATCCAACTCTCCAACTTGACACCACCCTTGAACTGTCCTACCCTGTCCATCTTTCTTCACACCTATCCACATCACCCTCCCCTCTGACCTATCATTACCCCCCCACCTGCATTGACCTATTGCCTTCACAGCTAACTCACCGCCAACCTCCTATTGACCTCCCATTCCCTTCCCCAACCCCACATTCCTGATGAAGGGCTAATACCAGAAAGATCAATTCTCCTGCTCCTCAGATTCTGCCTGACCTGTTGTGCTTTTCCAGCGCCACACTTTTTGACTATGAAGGAAAAACATTGGCTTGTCACTCTCTTGGCAAGTCACCAAACTGCAGTAATTAACATAAGAGTACTTGGGTCAGATTGAACATACTTGCTGAAAACATCACGAATTGCCTGCTCACTTGCACCAATGTATTTACTCAGCAGTTCAGGACCCTGTAGGGAAAAAAAGACTGGAAATCAGTGAAATGAATTTATTCAAATAGTCATTAATCTCTATCTTGGCGGTTTTATGATTTTGCTCCAGCGCATCAAATTAGGAATATCAAGAATTTCTCGGTCCCAGATTTCTAAATTCTATGGTAGCACTGCAACAGATTCCTTGACATCTGTTAAGGTGAGGAAAGCGGTGATGTATTGGTTTTGTCACTCAGCCACTGTTCTAGAATCCTTGGGTCAGTGCAGATTTGGGTGGGCCATAGCAGATGGTGAAATTTGAATTTAATTAAATATGGGATTAAAAGCTGGTCTATTGGCAACCACATAAGCATTCTTAATGATTGCAAAAATCAACGTGGTTTACTAATGGTCACTATACAGGAAACAAATCTGCTGGTTTCTTAACAACCCTCAAATAGCCTAAAGAGCTAACCAATCCAAGGACAACTAAGAATGAGCAACAAATGCAGGCCTTGCCAGCAATGCTATCATTCTACACTAGAATAAAGGAAAAAAGTGCTTAATTTGTAACACGAAGTGGCAGAACACAGGTCATGCTGTATTATGAAAGCAAGCTCTGCACCTTAGAGAGAAAGCAGGCAGATCTTACTATAGGACTGACAGAAGAATGGGACGAATATTATGGGCTGCACTTTACATATCACTTAAACATTAGTCTTAGTGATCTTGGCCTTTGAGTCAGAGGGCTGCAGGTTCAAGTCCAATTCCCAAGAATTAAGTACATAATTTAGGCAGACAATTTTGTACATTTGTGCAGTGTTCCTCAACTTTCTGTCATATTATCCTTTGACTAAGTTGTGAAACTGAAACTTTCTCCTCCCTCGGATGTACAAGTCCACAGAACACTAAAGAGTTCTTCCTGATGCCCTAATAAATAACCATCCCACTACCAAACCAAAAACAGGTTATTTCATTTCTATTTGTTTGTAAGTTAGCTTTTCTGTTTACTACAAGAGTAATTGCACTGGAAAAGTACTTAATTGGCTATAAAGTGCCTTGGAGCACTCAGCTCATGGAAAGTACTGTAGAATCAAAAGTTTTATACATTAATGGCTGATTATAGAAATGTGAACATCTAGACCAGGAACAGATTTTCTCCTCCACCTTCTAAAACATGTACTTATTATGCCCTTTACTTAACAGGTATATATCATATTGGTAATATTACTGAATCAATATACTAAAAGTCTGGACTAATTATCAAGAGGCAGAGGGTCATAGCACACCACAGACACTGGAGAAACTTAAAATCAATTACTCCAATAAATCTGGAAATAAATAAGATCCTTCCAGGTATGATGGCCATGAATCTCCTAAACTATTATTTGGTTCATGACATGCTTTTGGGAAGGAAATCTGCCATTCTCACCCAAACTGGCCTGTACGTGACTCAATGTTAATTACCACCTCAGCTCAGCGAAGTTAGTAATGGTAATTGGAAGGAGGTTTCCTTGACCATGTCTGACCTAATGCTGTAAGAGTTAATGAAACGTAGGCTCCTGGAACAGAATTTCATTCTGAAGTAGCATAACATGCCAATAGTAAAGTAAAAGAAGAATAAAACATGATAGATTACATTCCAGCAACTTAATTAAATGATCAGGTATGAAACAGGGCACATCCATCCGTACTTGGACCTGCACATTCCTTCACTTACGTCTGGGAATTTCTGTCAAAGGGGGATCTGTCCCACAGACTAGTCAAGCAACAGCCTGATATGGTCAAACTTAGAAGTTTAGAAGATCAAACTTACAGTAATATCCTGGACTCCTTCAACACCATTGCACAGTATGTCCTGTCCTAGCTGCAGGGCAGGCCAACAAGAGGCATACACATAGTTTTATAGAATCAGGAAGAAAAGGAGCTGACATCTCATCAAATCTCACAGCACCAAGTCAGACATGGGCAAGGAAACCCTTTCTAACGACCAACTACGACTCCCTCTCATCTGAAGAGGAAGTGCTCATCCATATTGAACATCATTTAGAAAAAGCACACAGAACAACAAGGACACTTATGTACACTGGACTGGGGCATGAAAGCCCACCATCTAAAGTGACTGAGCAGCATTATTACTCTCTATTCTTTGAAGGACAAAGTCATCAGAGAGGACTGTTGCAATTGTGGAGAGAACCAATATAAATGGGAAAAGCCTGCTTAACCTGTCCTCATCAATTTATCCATCATCTGTCCATGACAGTATTGACAGCAATGTCCACAGTATAATCCTTGAAGGGATGAAATCTTGTCTCCACAATGATCATACCCTCCAATTATTACCATACTGAAAGGATAAATTCAGCTCAGATCCAACAGTTTGAGTGAGCATCTGTGAGGTACTATAGGCCATCAGTCTATCATCTCATAGCCCAGCATATCCGTCACTATTACAATTAGGCCAAAGAATCAGGAATGGTTTGATAATTTTCAAAGCACTTGCTGTGCCTGGCCTTCTTAACATGAGGTACAGTACCACACAGGACTATAAACATGCTAAACAACAGAGTGAAAAGATCCCACAACCAAACAAAATCAAATCAAAGCATAGCCAATCCGAATGAACAGTGATGGTCAATTAATAAATGAGAGCTGGTTGCTTCAGGAGCATTTCCATCCTGAACGTTGGCACAACCCAGCATGTGGGCGCAAAAGACAAACTAAAGGATATGAAAGCCTGAAGTTTGCACGATTGATCCACATTGGCCTTCACCACATGTCCCCAGCATCACAGATGCCAAACAATTCAGTTTGCTCCATTTGATAACATGCATAGGGTACAAATACTGTGGACCATGCTACAGTGGTGAAACATAGGACATTGCCAAGGTACTGACTGTCTACAAAATAATATAATGAAATCTAACCAGTTATTATTATCAACCTAATCGTTCAGTCATTAGTACTGTACTGACTTGGTGATAATCTGCTCACTAAGTCAATTTGAGTTCTATCACAGCCACTCAGCTTCAAACCTCTACAGTCTTAATTCAGACGTGGACAAGAATTATATTTCAGAGGAGGGCGACAGCTCCTGACATCAAGGTAGCATTTGACCAAGCATGACATCAGGAACATCAGGCAAAAATTAAATCAATAAGAATAAGAAATCTCCCCACTACCTGCAGGTACATGCTACACAGGAAGATGGTCATGACTGTTGGAGACCAAATATCTCAGTACCATAAGATTGTTGTAAGTGCTCCTAAAGGCATTGCCCTCGGCTCAATCATTCTTAAATGATTGAACAATGGTGTCCCCTCCATTATGAAGTCTTGAGTCAGGTGGGATGCTCGCTAATAGTTGCTAAGTTACTGTATCTATTTATAACTCCTAATGATGCAGCCCATACATACATGCAGCAATACCTAGACAGTACTCAGGCATGGGCTGTTAAGCGGCAAGTAATATTCACACACATGCAATTACTGATCAAATGAGAGAGAATTGCACCAATCCCACTTGGTATTCTAAGGCATTATTGTAGTTTATTGCGGACCAAGCCACAACCCTCAAAACCTTTCAAGGAGGTAGCCCGGACCCTAATTTTGCTAGTTGTTTTAAGCAGAAGTAAAGTGATGTTCCAGGAGAGAATCAGCTGGTCAAACCACTTAGTGTTAAACAAAACAGAATTTATTTACAAGATTACTGAATGAAACACAAAGAACAGAAAACAGAATACTGAATAACTCATCCTATCCGAAAACCCAACCAATCATCCCAATTAATGATGCTGTGCCAAAATACTTGCAACAAAACCCATAAACATCCTTTGGCACAAAAGGTAAAATCAAACACAAGTTCTTACATGATTGAAGTTTGTGAGAGAGTACCTTGCTTTTGAACCAGCCAGCAGCTTTTCTACACAACTGCAATGTTAAAATAAACTCACAGAAAAGCTGACCTGGGAGAACAGGCCACTCCCCTTTCATTGTACAAGTTTTTTAAAAAACTTGTAAGCCTTCTTCCTGAGGCAGTGTGTTAGCTGTAATCAAATTGGCCCTAAAACCCTTCAACCCCCAGACATTTGGCACCTTGTCGTCTACTGAAATTTCTTGCCTTTCTTTAGCAATTCAGTGAGTGGAGCAGCCACACTGTGAAAATGTGGCACAAATGTTTGATGAAACCCACTCAATCCCAGAAACCATAGCACTGCTCTTTTTATCGATGGTATGGGAAACTCCCCAATTATCTTTGTTTTTGCATCCAATGGGGCCATTTATGAGTGTCCAATATCATGGCCCAGGAAGGTGACTTGGGCTTTGGCAAATTCATTTAGCCAGGTTTATCACCAAGTCTGCCTTCTAACGTCAATCGAACAAGTCTGATAAATGGTGGAAACGTTCCTTCCATTGATGACCTGGTGATTTTTAGTCAAACATGTAAACAACACAGTTGAGTAATCCAGCAATTACTTTATTGGTTAGTCTCTGAAATGTGGCTGGTGCATTTTTCATGCCAGTGGCATGACTTTAAACTGAAGACACCTTCTCCTACTGCCCCCTTCACCATGACCCCACCCTCACCACCAAACCGTCATCTCCCAGACCATACAAAACCTCATCACCTCAGGAGATCTCCCACCCAGAGCTTCGAACCTCACAGTCCGGGAACCCCGCACCACCTGATTCTACCTCTTTCCCAAAATCCACAAGCCTGACCACCCTGACCGACCTCTTGTCTCAGCATGTTCCTGCCCCACTGAACTCATCTCCATTTACCTTGACACTGTCCTATCCCCCCCCCCCCCCCCAGTCCAGGAACTCCCCACATACGTTCGAAACACCACCCACGCTCTCCACCTCCTCCAAGACTTTAGTTTTCCAGGCCCCCAACGCCTCATCTTCACCATGGATATCCAATCCCTCTACACCTCCATCTGCCATGACCAGGGCCTCCAAGCCCTCAGTTTCTCCCTCTCCCGACGTCCCCAACAGTACCCTTCCACTACTCATTTGTTTGGCTAAACTGGTCCTCACCCTTAATTTCTCCTTCGAATCCTCCCACTTCCTCCAGGCCAAAGGTGTATCCGTGGGCACCCGTATGGGCCCCAGCTATGCCAGTCTCCTTGTTGGCTACGTAAGACAGTCGATCTTCCGTAGTTACAACGGCACCACCCCCCACCTCTTCCTCCGCTACATTGATGACCGCACTGGCGCCATCTCGTGCTCCCGCAAGGTGGTTGAGCAATTCATCAACTTCACCAACACATTCCACCCCGACCTTTAATTCACCTGGACTGTCTCTACACCTCCCTCCCCTTCCTGGACCTCTCCAACTCCATTAATGACGACTGACTTGACACTGACAATTTTTTTTTTAAAACAAACCCACCAACTCCCACAGCTACCTGGATTATACCTCTTCCACTCCTGCAAAAATTCTATCCCGTACTCCCAATTCCTCCGCCTCCACCGTATCTGCTCCCAAGAGGACCAGTTCCACCACAGAACACACCAGATGACCTCCTTCTTTAGAGACCGCAATTTCCCTTCCCACGTGGTTAAAGATGCCCTCCAGTGCATCTCGTCCACATCCCGCCCCTCTGCCCTCAAACCCCACCCCTCCAACCGTAACAAGGACAGAACCCCCCCTCACCACCGGTGCTCACCTTCCACCCTACCAACCTTCACATAAACCACATAATCCAACAACATTTCTGCCACCTCCAAACGGTCCTCACCACCAGAGATATATTTCCCTCCCCACCCATTTCTGCGTTCCGCAAAGACCGTCCCCTCAGTGACTATCTGGATAGGTCCATGCCCCCAAATAACCCACCCTTCTTTCCTGGCATCCTCCTCTGCCACCGCAGGAATTGCAAAACCTGCACCCACACCTCCATCCAAGGCCCCAAAGGAGCTTTCCACATCCATTAAGGTTTTACCTGCACATCCACCAATATCATTTATTGTATCTATTGCTCCCAATGCGATCTCCTCTACATTGAGGAGACTGGATGCCTCCTAGCAGAGCGCTTTAGGGAACATCTCCAGGACACCCACACCAATCAACCCCACCGCCCTGTGGCCCAACATTTCAACTTCCCCTCCCACTCTGCCGAGGGCATGCAGGTCCTGGGCCTCCTCCACCACTGCTCCCTCACTACCCGACACCTGGAGGAAGAACGTCTCATCTTCTGCCTCAGAACATTTCAACCGCAGGGCATCAATGTGGATCTCAGTTTCCTCACTTCCCCTTCCCCCACATCACTCCAGCTCAGCACCGCCCTCATGACCTGTCCTACCTGCCTATCTTCCTTTCCACCTAACCACCTCCACCCTCTTTTCTGACCTATCACCTCCATTCACCTATTGTACTCTATGCTACTTTCTCCCCACCCTACCCCCCTCTCATTTATCTCTCCATTCTGCAGACACCCTGCCTCTATTCCTGATGAAGGACTTTTGCCCAAAACGTCGATTTTCCTGCTCCTCGAATGCTGCCTGACCTGCTGTGCTTTTCCAGCACCACTCTAATCTAGACTCTAGTTTTCAGCATCTGCAGTCCTTGTTTTTACCTTTAAACTGATACAGTCCATTTGGCATTATGAAAGGCGAAATTGCCTTTTCTCTTTCTGACAAAGTACCTGCCAGTATCCTCTGAGCAAGTCCAACTAAGAAATATAAGTTGCTTGTCCCACCTTCTCAACACAGACTTCCAAATGCAGAATAGGATATGTATCAGTCTTTGCAACTGCACTGACTTTGCAATAGTCCATACATTACCGTTGGGTACCATCTGGTTTTGGCACCATTACTATGGGTTTGCACCAGTCACTGTAACTCACTTCGATTATATTGTCTTGGAGCATCCGTTCAATCTCCTTTTGAACCTGTGCCAACTTTAGAGGGTCATGCTTATAAAGATGTTGCTTAATCAGAACAGCATCTCCCATATCTAGATCATGCATAATTTGGTTAGTACTTCCGAGCTTATTTCCGCATATCTCCCCATGTTTCACTGTATATGCTGTAATATTTTTAAATGCTGTCTAGCCAACTCTCCAGCTCTATTTAAATCGGTCCCTAAAATTTGACACATCGTCTAAATATGTGGTCTCTAAATACTGACTTACCAATTTCTCCTTAACCAATTTTAATGTTCTTCTCACTTCATGCCCAAAACCTAATCAAAATGGACTGAATTTGGTCAATTCATTTGGTGTATCTCTGATCGCAGAAAGTACAAACGGAATTCTCTTATCCCAAACATCTGGATCGTCTTGACTATAAGTCCTCAACATGGTCTTTAATGTCTGATGCCATCTTTCTAGCACTCCATGCAATTCTGGTTGGTACACGGTAGACTTGAATTGTTTTATTCCCAAGCTGTCCATAACTTCCTCGGATAATTTTCATGTGAAATTGGACCCCTGATCTGATAGTATCTCTGCCGGTAGGGTGTATCTAGTGAAAAATTTGACTAATTCTCTAGAATCCTTTTAGCTGTGATGTTACGTAATGGGACAACCTCTGGAGATCTAGTCGACACATCCATTATTGTTAACAAATACTGATGCCCACTTTTTGTTTTAGGTAGAGGACCTACGCAATCAATTAAAGTTCCTCAAATGCAGGAATAGGTATTGGGTGGCGGGGGAGGGGAGGGTTGTTTATTACTGCCTGTGGTTTTCCAATTACCTGACATATATGACATGTCTGGCAAAATTCAACTACATCCTTGTGCAGTCCAGGCCAGTAAAAATGTTTTTGTATTTTAACTTGTGTTTTCCTCACTCCTAAATGACACCCACAAGTGGCAGCTCATGCATCACTCACAACAGTTCCTTCCTATACCTCACTGGCAATACAATTTGATGAACCACTGCCCATTTCTCATCTGCAGAATGTGTGACGGTCTCCATTTCCTCACTAAGACAATTTTCAAGATAACAACAGTCAGGGATACATTCATATACTTTTTCCGTGTATACCTTCTGATACAACTGCTTTAAATTTTCATCTTTCTGTTGTAACTCAGTTAATTTATTTGAGCTAGAGATGTCTGCATTGTCATCTATCTGCTCCTGCTTTCTCTCAACCATCTGACTGAACAGGGTTTCTGCAAATTCCAATTCAACTTTCTTATCTGTACTCTTTGATCTCTCCTGTTTCAGCTGGTGACTTTGTGACCTTGTTACCAGTCAGGAAAAATTCCAGGATATGTGTCCTGCAATGTTTCAGTTGCCAGATTAGGCAGCACTCTTACCAGCGAATCAGCTATGTCATTAGCAAGGACAAATTGTATTCCAGGAGCTGAGAGTTTTGTCCAGTACTCCTACCACGAATTTGCCACTCTTCACTGGACACACTAACCTCACTTTACATAATTGAGCGCTTTTTGTCTCACAATGAATTCCCACGACCAGTACCATTTCTGGCAATAGTCCTTCAGAAGTACATATCTCCTCAATGTTCAGCATCACAGACTGAGAGGATCCTGTGTCTCTTAATATTGTAATCTCTTTACCTACTGCTCCTGGCCAATGTGAATAACCTTTAACTTTGCAGGTATATGGTTTAAGAAGATCTGGCACTTCCTCCTTAACCAACCTCTGAACAGGTTGTACATTCTGGTGCAGCTTTCTAGCCTCCACGTGCTTTCCATTACCACTCCAACAAAATTCACTAGCTTATCCTGTTTTCCTACATCTGGCTTCCCAGTGCTTCTTCTAACCCACCACCACTGTGATTTCATGTGGCCTACTTTATTGTAATGAAAATACCAGAGCTTTTTAATTTCTCTGCCCCCTTTTTACCTTGTGGCAAGTTACACTTATGAATTTCACCAAGATCCACCTTTCCCTTTCCACATGAGGATTTCTCTTCTCCCCAGTTTCAATCCCTCACAGATTGAAATTGATTCTAGAAGCCAAACTTTGCTTTATGGACCAACTCAATCATCAGCCATTTCAGCTACTAATCTTACCGACTTAACTTTCTGCTCTTCTACATGAGTTCTCACTACTTCAGGAAGTGAATTTTTGAACTCCAAAATAACTGTCTCTCTTAGAGCATCATAAGTTTGCTACATTTTTAAATGCTCTTATCCACCTTTTAAAATTACTTTGTTTGATCCTTTCAAACTCAATATAGTTTTGACCAGTGTCTCTTAGATTCCCACAACGTTGTCTGTAGGCTTCTGGCACAAGTTCATATGCACTGAAGATAGCTTTCTTAACCTCCTCGTACACCCCAGATACCTCTTCTGATGGTGATGCAAATACCTCATTTGCTCAACCTACAAGTTTTGTTTGGATCAACAAAACACACATGGTCACTGGCCACATTTGTTTAGGCATTTTTTTCAAATGAAATAAAAAAGGCTTCCACAGTCTTCTCATCGTATTTAGGCAATGCTTGAATATATTTAAAACAGATTCCCACCAGGCCTTTGACTACCATGGGTTTGTTCATCCTCACTAAGCTTACCTTCAGCTTTCATCTCCATCCTTTCAAGCTGACTTTCCTGTCTAAGTGCTAATTTCTGAATTTCAAACGTGCTCTCTTTTTCTCCCTCTTCTGCTAAAGCCACTCATTCTCTTTCTCTTTCCTCTGCTTTTAGTTGTAATTCATTGTTTCTGTTTCATTTCTGTTGCCCTTTCCTTGTTTTTTGCCTCAAACTCTAAAGATTCAGATGGTGTTTCCAGCAAATTTAAATGCTAAGCTACTGCTGTAATTATCTCTCCTTTCCTCTTGGAAGGAGGCAGCTCCAACTCCAGCTTGTCTGCTAATTCCTGCAGTTTGGCCTTAACCATCTTTTGAAAAAACACCCAAAGTCATTCCTTCCACCCACAGAAAACTCTTGGTGACTGAAAGAGCCATTGCTAATGCAAGCACTGTTTAAACCATACAAAATTAACATCCGGAACAAAAGACACTTAACACCTACCACTCGCTGCCTTCAGGTCCAACAACTCTAATCCCAATTTGGAACTAAGGAATAAATCTCACAAAGTGCCCCCATTCTGGGCGGCACGGTGGCACAGTGGTTAGCACTGCTGCCTCACAGTGCCAGAGAACCGGGTTCAATTCCTGCCTTAGGCGACTGTCTGTGTGGAGTTTGCACATTCTCCCAGTGTCTGCGTGGGTTTCCTCCGGGTGCTCCGGTTTCCTCCCACAGTCCAAAGATGTGCAGGTCAGGTGAATTGGCCATGCTAAATTGTCTGTAGTGTTAGGTAAGGGGTAAATGTAAGGGTTTGGGTGGGTTGCGCTTTGGTGGGTCGGTGTGGATTTGTTGGGCCGAAGGGCCTGTTTCCACACTGTAATGTAATCTAATCTAATCTGTTATGGACCAGGCTGGCCCCCTCAAAGCCTTTCAAGAAGGTACCCCAAACCCTAACTTTGCTAGTTGTTTTAAGCAGGTGTAAAATGGGTATTCCAGTAGAGAATTAGCTGTCAAACCACTTAGTGTTAAATAAAATAGAATTTATTTACAAGATTACTGAATGAAACACAAAGAACAGAAAACAGAATACCGAATAACTTATCCTATCCAAAAACCAAACAGATCATCCCACTAAACGATGCTGTTCCAAAGCACTTGCTACAATCCCCATAAAACCCCTTGGCACAAAAGGTAAAATCAAATACAAGTTCTTACAGGGATTGAGGTTTGAGATAGTACCAGCCTGAGCCTGCTTTTGAACTCCAACAGCTTTTCCACACAACTGCTATTAAAAAAGAGAACTTAGAGAAAGGCTGAGCTGGGAGGACTGGCCACACCCCTTTCATTATACAAGTTTTTTTAAACTTGAAAGTGTTCTGCCTGAGGCGGTATCTGTTAAGCTGTAAACAAATTGGCCCTAAAACCCTTCAATCCCCAGATCTTCAGAACCTGTGTCATTTACAACCTCTCTGAAACAAAAGCCTCTGTTAAATGAGCAGCTTTGTCACAAGTTGAATTCCTGTCCAACATCCGTAGGGTTACTGAAACCGAACTGGACCAGCCATGTAAATGCTGTGAATCTATGGCCACGTTAATCTGAAAATGTTTGATCTTGGAAGCTAAACAGACTTAGGCTTTCTTCGTGCTTGGGTGGGAGACCACCAGAGAATACCAGGTGCAGTATGCTTAGCCAATATTTATAGTTGAATGGTTAAGGCAATGGATTATAGTCCTTCTGGGGCTTCCCTTTGAAGGTTTGAATCTGGTGACTACATTTGTTTAATAGTTCTTTTTTTGGCACAATGTCCTCACCTCTTGGTCATAAACTCTGGGTTCAATTTTCACCTAGCCCAGGTTAGTTGTAACATGTCTGAACAGGTTGACTAAATATCTATTAATGCTGTGACTGCAAACATAGGTCAGAAGCATAGAATTCAGCGACAAGTAACTCATCTCCTGACTCCCAAAAGCCTGCCCATTATCGACAAAATACAAGTCAGGAATGTGATGGAACACTTCCAAATTGCCTGGATGAATGCAGCTCTAACAACATTCAAGAGGCTTAGCACCATCAAGGACAAACAACCCACTTGATTGGCAGCTCATTCAGCATTGTTACCATTTTGTGTCAATGCTAACAGTTTGCAAGGTGCACAGCAGTAATAGCAACGTCCAAGCCTGTGACCGCTACCACCTATGTTAATTTCAAAGTTACACATCATCTTGACTTGGGATTTCCATTCCTTCACTGTCACTGGATCAAAATTCTGGAAATCTACAACACTGTGAATGCACCCAAGCCCCATGGACCGAGCAATTCAAGAAGGCAGCACATCACCATATCAAGGGGAATTAAGGATGGACAACAAATTCTGGTGTAATCAATAAAACCCATATCTTACGACCAAATAAATAAACATGCTAAGAACAGCTCATTGCCAGCATTGGGTGCTTTAACCCTGAAGAGAACAGGTTCCATAGGACAGAAGTTTGGGCCTCTTCATCTGTCCCCAGCCCACTCAGTTTCCTTGCTCCTGAGCTCTCAATAGTCTGACCCTAATGCACCAGCTCTCCTGTTACCTCAGGTTCCAGATCTCATTCCTTAATTACATTGTGGATGTACTAACACCGTAATAATAGGATTAGTTTGACATAGTGTCTTACGATCTCAAAGGCAAAGGCAATCAGAGATGGGCAATAAATGCTGGCCTTGCCAAACTTACCCAAAACACAGCAGCAAGTAAATGAAAAAAATAAGAGTCCTACCCCCAAAGCATTTGGTGATTTATAGAAAGATGCAAGATAGATTTTAAGGAAAGTCTTAAAGGACAAATGATAGAGATAGAGAGAGAGAGAGATAGAGAGAGAGAGAGAGAGAGAGAGAGAGAGAGAGAGAGACTGAAGGATTTTAGAGGCTAGAATGCAGGCCAATGTTCAGTGAAAAGATGAAAGCCAATGGTGGGGCAAAGGAAGGAAGATTACAGAGAGGTTAGAATCAGTATGAAGAATGCTTAAGGAATAAAAGAAATATAGGTTTGGAGGTTATGGAAGTGGGGAGTACATGGAGGGATTTAAACACGAATATATTCAATTTAAAGTTTAGAATCTTAAGATTTTTAAAAATCTGCTTCTCAATATTACAGTCAACGATTCAATTCAACTGCAGATCATTCATATTTTTTGATAATCATTAAACTTCGATTATTTGGAATTAAATACAGAAATCAAAAAAGTTTGACATGTTCTAGGCAAGCCAGGAAAGTGGAAATGTCACAATCACTGGACTATCGGCATAGCTACTTTCAAAATTGCATTCATGGCAACAGAAATGTGAATTAAACCGAGATGTTGTCCTACCTTAATACTGATAAAGTTAATTCCACTTTCTCTGGCGACAACACTTGCTAATAATGTCTTTCCAGTTCCTGGTGCCCCGTACAACAGGATTCCAGATTGTTGCCGTATAGGCAGTTTAGCAAACAGCTGTGGATACTGAAAGGATAAAAGTACAAATGCAATTTTTATGACTCCATAATTTTGAGAAGTATATTACGTATTTCTTTCATTGATTTTAATTTATTTATTGATCCAGGGAAAACATAACATTCCTGCTAAATTATCTTTGCATCCTTGAATGTAACGTTCCTCAAACACCTATATGAACCAGGTGACCTAATTCACGCTAAACAGGTCATTAGTCTCAAAATATGTTTTCACATGGATGATTTAATGTTTACAATTTGTACTCTGTTAATTTCATAGAATTTTCCCTCTGCCTTCAACAGTCACGCTATAGCCACTGATATAGAATGGTCTGTGGTGCACCAAGTCCTCAAGTGTAACACACTCATCACTCCGTTCAAGTCTTCTCATGGAATCAGCAAAACCCATCTCTGCAACCCTAGCTCTACAACCAAAGTACTCTAGCCTCCTTCAATTCTGACCTCATGAGCATACCCGATTTTTCCCTTCTCAGAATTGGTGACTGTGTCTTCAGCTGCCTGGTACCCAAACACTAAATTTCCCCTGTAAACCTATTTCAGTATCTCTCCTCCTCTAAGATGCACCTTTAAAATGTACTTTCTGAATCAAGTTTTTGATACTGATGCATTGCTTCCTTTTCTGTGTCAATTTATTTTGTTTGATTCTGCTCCTGAAAAATGCTTGGGACGCTTTACAATTATAAAGGGGCTAACTAACTACAAGTTATAGCTGTTGTTAACTGAAACGGTTTAAATTAGGGAAGTCATCTACAATCTAATTCAGGAAAATAAAATTTCCAAGGTGCTATGATGTGAAAATTTGGTTATGCAACTAACGATGATATATTAGAACTTCTTTGATTTTTAGCAAAAGCAAATTTCTCCCAGTTCACTATTTTACTTTAAAATACCTAGTACGTTCAATGGCATTCAATGCCATTAATTGAGAAAAATACAGAATAAAGAGATACATGGATAAAAAAAAACTCTTCTTATACATCTAAGGGCAGCACATTGCCATAACTCATTGTTGCTACCTACCAAACCCTTACATACATCACATACAGATTTAATTATCTGATGATGCCCAGATCAGCATTGCATCATTAATCATCCATATGCTTCAGCTCATTCACCAACTCAAGTAAATTCACATCCTCAAATTTCTTCTTGACTTTGCCCATTGCTATGTCTCTGCTACAGAGAATTGTATGTTCACAGAGTCATACAACATGGAAACACACCCTTCGGTCCAACTCGTTCATGCGACCAAGTTTCCCAAATTAATCTAGTCCCATTTGCCTACATTTAGCCCATATCCCTCAAAACCCTTCCTATTCATGTACCTATCCAAATGTCTTTTAAAATGTTGTAACTGTACCTGTATGTACCATTTCCTCTTATAGTTCATTCCACATACAAACCATCCTCTGTGTGAAAAGGTTGCCGTTCAGGTCCCTTTAAATCTTTTACCAGGTAAGAGTGCTGGTCTGTGTAGCTGTTGAACACTGATTAGTGGTGCTGGAAGAACACAGCAGTTCAGGCAGCATCCAACGAACAGCAAAATCGACGTTTCGGGCAAAAGCCCTTCATTGTCAGCCAGAGTGTGGGTGTGGAGTTAAAGCCAGTTTGGATCAGTTTGAAACATTTTTCTCTTGACAGCTTGTTTTTAAACTCTGAGACAGTTACTGACTCAAATTCTATCAGTCAGAAATATCTTGCTTCAGGATTTCTGCTGGGATCCTGGCCAGTTCTGAATAGTCCTGCAATCTGTCAGACAGTAAACTGCTATATAATCTTTCCTGCAGAGCCTTGACAGATCTTTCAAATATCCAACATCTCTGTTCTATCATTAGTAGCCATTCCTTCAGCTATTTTGCTGCAAATTCTAGACTTCCTTCCCTATACCTTCAGTGCCTCCTATATCCATTTAACTGATGATATTTTGATTACTCTTTAACACTCTTTACTTATGACTTATTATGCCTGTTAAGCACCTTAGAATGTTCTTCTATGATGAAGGTGCTATATCAATGCAAGCCGTTGTTGCTTACGGAGCTGAAGCACAGATGGTCATAAATGGATATTACAATCAGTACTTGGCAGACTAGAGAAATGAGAGGAGATAAGATGCTGGTCAGCCCCTACATGCTGAGTTTAGAAAAATTAATTTGGTCACATACTACAAGCGTTGATCAGAAGATGTAAGAGGATTCAAGATGACTGTGTTACAAAAGGATCAATAAATACTGGTTATTCTAGGAGAAATGTGAAGCTGTTTCTTGCCCATGTGTCAAGAATCAGTACTCAGAGGTGTGAAGTTCAAAAATGTTCACAATAATATGTTATCCGTTAATTTTCAATTAGTTAAGTGATAGTGTCTTCATATTGCAAATAGACTGTACAGTTCAAAATCATGAGCTCAAATCATTCCAGAATTCCCAGAAATGATATTTTTATTTAGTGTTGATTTATCTCCTTTGATTTTCAAAGTCTAGGAAATTATAATTGAGTAAGTGCTGCAAACAAAATTAAGGTAATAGTGATTCTTAGTTTTTACACTTTCTGTAAAATTTAATAGACACCTATAAAATTTACTTCATTCCAAAGTCAACTCCAAATGACAGGAAATACTAAAGTAAATTTTAAAGTAAAACACAAAACTGATTTTCTGTGAATTAGCCTTAGTCCTCCAATTTTAAGTAAAAAATATTCCATTGCACAATAGTCTGATCTCATACCTTGACAGATAATTGTATGGTGTCCATAAGAATTTGCTTTACTTCCTGTAGCCCTCCCACTTTATCCCATCCTAAATCTTTTGGTTTGTGTAGATTAGTGTTCCTTAGAGAAGTCGGTGTAAATCCCTTGAGTGCCTGATGGAAATCCAACATTGTCAAACATAGTTCTGCAAACAGAAAATTACAAAATGCTTATTTTTGAATTTCAGAAGCTTAGCATTAAATAATTTGTCTTCCATTTAGCAAACAGGATACGAATTTACATTTTATTAGTGGTACTCATTCCTCTTTAGGACTTAAACAATCTTATATTACCTCTACATAGATACTGGAGATGAATTAGCCTTTGTCATGCAGTTACTTTCTTAGAATATAGAGTTTCAATTGCATCACTCCAGAACTAAACATGATTTGCTACTTTCTGAAAATAAAGGAAAATTAACCCTTTGAATTTCCATGATAAATTTATCTCAACATTGTTTACTCCTCTTCTCCAACAATATACTGCTATAACATATGCCTTGTTACGTTTCTAAAGTTCAGTCTTAGAGCGCACAAACAGTCCTTCAGTTGACCAGATATCCTAAATTAATCTAGTTCCATTTGCCATCATTTAGCCTGGTGTCCCTCTAAAAACTCTTCCTATTCATATACCCATTCAGATACCTTTTAAAATGCTGTAATTGTACCAGCTCCACCACTTCCTCTGGCAGCTTGCTCCATACATGCAGCACCATGTGTGCGAAAAAGTTGCCCCTCAGGTCCCTTTTAAAACCTTCTCCACTCTTTGTAAACTTATGCCCTCCAATTTTGGTTTTCCCCACCCCACCATGTTCGTGCCGTTCCAATCCATTCGTTTAACTCCATCTCTCTGTTCCTTCCTTATAGCTCTGCAAATTCTCCTCTTCAAATACTTATCAAGTTCTCTTTGTAAGTTTAGATTAGATTAGATTAGATTAGATTAGATTACTTACAGTGTGGAAACAGGCCCTTCGGCCCAACAAGTCCACACCGCCCCGCCGAAGTGCAACCCACCCATACCCCTACATCTACATCTACCCCTTACCTAACACTACAGGCAATTTAGCATGGCCAATTCACCTGACCTGCACATCTTTGGACTGTGGGAGGAAACCGGAGCACCCGGAGGAAACCCACGCAGACACGGGGAGAATGTGCAAACTCCACACAGAGAGTCGCCTGAATGTTCTTCCACCATCCTTTTAGGCATTGTCACAGATCATAACAACACAAAACATTCTCATCTTACGTCTTGTTCTTGCCAATTACTTTAAATCTGTCTCCTCTAAATTTGTGAACAAGAATTCCGTTTCTCCTAATTTACTCGAATAAAACAGGTGATAATTCTGATCAGCATGATCAACTCACTTTCAACTATTATTGGTGTAAAGAAAGAAACTCAGCTTCTCCAATCAGGCCACAACTACCATTCCATTTGGCATTCTTAATTAAAATGTTTGCTCAAAATTGGACACAGTACCTCAGCTGATTCGTAATCACTTAGCATAACTTCCTTGCTTTTGCAATTTGCAGTAGTAATATTTACAGAGAAGTGGGGAGGGAATTTGGGCAAAACCTATAAGACGAGGCAACTTGTAAATGTCAAATTGAATTAGTTTGCCTTGATTTCTACACGATAGCAGTCAAATTGATAGGTTAACCAACTGTCAGACACATAAACAAGCAATATGAAGTAGCAGTCCTGTACCTCTTGGGCATATCTGAAGGAAAGGATCAATTTTGGAACAATATGTAGCAGTAGGTAGAGGGGAGCCCACACCCAGCAGCAGGGAGGCCTAAAGGATTTCTTGAGGGGTGGGGTGTCCTTAGAGCACTCTTCTTCCTTCTCACAGACAAGATAGGGTACCATAAAAGAAACAAATGTAAGCCTACACATTCTGTCTCTCTTTTATTGCTGAGCTTTGGCACCTGGAAAACTCAACCAGCAACAATCAAGTTTACATTTTTTGAAAAAAATTTACTAATAGGGTGCGGGTATCAGTGGCTAGGCCATTATTTACTGACTTCAGCTTTGTTTGCACTATGGCATCCATTCAGTTATTGATAATTTACTTTTATATTCAATACTGTTTATAAAGTTTGACTTCTCCCTTTTTTTAAAAATCAAACAAAAGAAATGGACAGCCCGTTCCTCTTGATCTGTGATCTCTTTTTAAAAAGTGTGTATTAGTGTCTCTGAGCTGCGTACTCACTTTAAAATTATCACACCACTTAATTTATATTGACTCTTCTCATTCTTATCATGAAGATACATTACTTCACACAGTATGCAGACTATAACTATATTTTACCTGATTTTAAAGAGTGTGGTGAAGGTACAGAAGATCTCACAGAAAGATTATTTAAAATTCTGCCCGTAGTGTTAGGTGAAGGGGTAAATGTAGGAGAATGGGTCTGGGTGGGTTACCCTTCGGCGGGTCGGTGTAGACTTGTTGGGCCGAAGGGCCCGTTTCCAAACTGTAAGTAATCTAATCTAATCTAATCAAACTGCCAAGGATGCCAAGGTGCGTAGGTAATACCATCATCTGAGATAATTATCAGTTACCTCAGTGGCAATAATACTATATTTTTGAAAGACTAGTTAAATACTAACTTGCAGGTAGCTAATTAGCAAACTGCTCATTCATTTGTCTCTTAATAGTCACAAATACCAGCAGACTGTTTAGTTGGAGGGCACATAATCAAACCTATTCCTGCAGTCATCTGAAATGCACAAATACACATGGACGACATTGCTTATTAAGTAATAAATGTGCAGAACCCTAATCAATTTTCGTCTTTAAACTCAAGGGTGATTTGGCTAACAACAGTGCTCTTCCACTTTGTGTTCAGACAAAGTTGGAGTAGGTGGGCCCTGAACCCAAGTCTCCTGCCAGAGTTAGGGACACTAGCACACCACCACAAATGCTCCTAAACAATTAGCTCCCAACCAAAATCAGATAATTTACCCCAGATGGAGAAATACTCCAGGGTTTATCCTGCTTTGTAAAGTCAGCTGGTCAATGCCACAAGTGTGGTGAGGAACATTTTTACAATTACTAATGATCATTTGGGGAGTATAACACATGAAAGGTTCATGTACTTTCAATAACCTCAGGTAAAGTCGTTAGAGACGAATAATGACTATATTATTCAGAGACTGAAAAGGTCAAATAGGCTGCTCATGCCCAGAGATTCGAGACACAAAGAAATGACGACAGAGATTAAAAAGGGTAAGAAATTGAAAAAGAGAAGAATGCCAAAGTTTGATTGTGTTCTTTTAAAATGAAAATTGCACAGAAATTGCATTCTTTATAACAATGAGTAACAAAAGTGTAATTATAGCATTAGGCAATTGTAATTTTGTAAAATGTTATAAATATTTAATTTTTTAAATACATTAATTTAAGACTATAATAGCTGGACAACAAACAAAATGACAAAGATGACAAGACCTGAACCTATTGTTAAAAATCACACAACATCAGGTTATAGTCCAACAGGTTTAATTGGAAGCACACTAGCTTTCGGAGCGACGCTCCTTCATCAGCTGATTGTCCTGATGTCACAATCAGCTGATGAAGGAGTGTCGCTCCGAAAGCTAGTGCGCTTCCAATTAAACCTGTTGGACTATAACCTGGTGTTGTGTGATTTTTAACTTTGTACACCCCAGTCCAACACCGGCATCTCCAAATCATGAACATATTGTAGTTGAGTTATAAAGTTATAGTTCTTGGAGTTATGGAAATAAATAATTCTATATTAAGATTGCCAGAAAGGTATCAGGTTAACTTCACATAACATTCTAGTAATGAAATTTATACTACTGTCATAGGTCCACATTTATAGCCATACCTTGTTCTTTGTTGCTCTTACTAGTCAATAAATGAGAGTGCACAGCTCGTTCCATCAGCATGACAAAATCTCGTGCTACAAAGCCTTCAGTTGCTTTAGCCAGTTTTTGAAGATCAATGTTTTTTAATGTCTTCAGTGGAATAATGGTTTTATTTTGAATTACAGAGGTTAAGATCTGTACTCGCTGATCCTGGTAACCAAAGAAATATCACTCATAGAATCATAGAATCCCTACAGTGAGGAAGCAGGCTGTTTGGTCCGAGTCCACACTGACTTCTCAAACACCAACCCACCCAGACCCACCCCCCCAACTCTATTCCTGTATTTCCCATGTTTATTCCACCTACTCTGCACATTCATGGACACTATGGACAATTTAGTATGGCCAATCCATTTAACCTGCCAATCTTGGAACTGGGAGGAAACCAGAGCACCCGAAGGAGCCCACACAGACAAAGGGAAAATGTGCAAACTCCACGCAGGCAGTTACCCAAAGATAAAATCGAACCCAGGCTCCTGGCACTAAGAGGCAGCAGTGCTAACCACTGAGTCACTGTGCTGCCACTATAATGCATATATTTCTATATATTTACTAATTTCAAACATGAACTTTGAAAACTGCAAATCCACAAAATCCAGCATTTCTTAACCAAACAAATAATGTTCAGGAACATAATAAAGTCACAAAAAGTATGTGTTAATTTATGGTCATTCACAAAGACCATCTCTTTTAAGGAAAAAGTAAATAAGTATTATGAAAAGACAAATTAGGTATAATTCCAAATTATACAAACTATTAGATGCCACCTCTTCAAAAAGATAAAACAGAAAATTATCATACAGTAGTTTTGATCCCCACTTCCCCCCAAGTTATTCCAGTTTAAAAGGTCCCTTAGGTTCATCTCAGAACAAATCCCTTGATTGTACCAGAACTCAGAATGGGAAAGTAGAGAGTTTCTATTTCTTCAAAGAAGATTACAACTAGAAAATGAATCAGTATTCAGCAGTATGGAAGAAAAATGGAGACAGCAAACATCTTTTCATTTTCCCTTTAAAAACTAATCAAAGATTACAAACAGATCACTGAGTTTTAAGTGGGCATGTTCAATCACTCCCCTGCATCAAAAACAGGTGCTTTACAATTTGAGACATCCGAAAGCTCATGCTCACAGCTCAAGAGAATCTGTAGCATTAAACCTTCAAAACATTAGAACTAGTTTGCCTTTAACTTACAGTACTTTTTAAGCTTGTTAATAATTGAAAAATGTTACCAAAATAACACAGACACACAAACACTATAAAACAATTTAAGTTCTATGGTTCAAATAATGATGTAGTGCAATTTAATTTGAATTGCTAGGGAAACAGATTTACCTGGTTTGGAAGTGAAATGCCATTAATGCACTGAAATATGCGGGATCCTTCAGCACAAATGAGAGATGGATGCAGAGTGTATTCAGAAATGCTGGTGGCTATTAATGCAATAAGACTCCCTTGTGAAACTGCCAGAGCAAACAAATACTTCAAAGCTAAAAAAGAAAGATTGCACAGATTTCTTACAGTATATGCAATAAATTCACATTTTCAATGTTCAATACTAAATATACAAACATACATTGTATTATGTCTCTGTAGTCCAAATTATTAGCCAAAAAACCATTTGATGCACAAAACTGTCCAGAGTATAGAAAATTGCTAATTGAATTCCTATGACTCAGTTTGTTTTTACATTTACATTGAGCTCAAACATATTTTCATACATTGGACAATCTTCACGACTTCTAACATTGCTCAATTTTAGAATATTCTATAAGTCAAAAAGTTCTTCAACTTCTATTCATTCAGTCATCTCAGTACAGCACAAAGGCACCAATTTATAATATTTGTATTCCAACAATAGGATTTCCAAATTTAGCGTTATCTATAAAGGCAACAAAGCAGTAATGGATTTAATGCACCAAAAGGCACGAGGTTTCCAAAGTTCTATGTCCACACTCACTACCAATTACTTTCAAGATAGTAGCAGTAGTTTTATAACTTTTCCAATCAAATAAATAAGATACAATTTATTTTCAAGCAAAAGTGAAAGCAAATAATGTGGCAAAGGGCAGTGGAAAACCAGAGGATTGAGAAGTTATAAAGACCAATAGAGGGCAATGGAAAAAGATATGAGGGAGAAGATTAAATATGACGGTAAGTTAGCCAATAATATAAAGGAAGACTGTAACAGTTTCTTTAGATACATAAAGGGCAAAAGTGGAGTAAACTGGACACTGGGCTGCTGGAAAATGACGCTGGATAGATAGTAGTGCAGAAGAAGGAAACGAGTGAGGAACTGAATAATTACTTCCCGTCAGTCTTCACGGTGGAAAACATGAGTAATATCCCAAAAATTCAAGATAGGGAGGGGGCAGAGCAGAGTATGGTGGCCATCACCAAGGAGAAGATGCTATAGAAACTTAATAGCTTGAAGGTGGATAAATCACCTGGAAATGGACTACACCCCAGAGTTCTAAGGGAGACAGCCGAAGAGGTGTTAGTGGGTGATCTTTCAGGAATTGCTAGAATCAAGGAGGATCCCAGAGGAATGGAAAATTGCTAACGTAACTCCCCTGTTTAAAAAGGGAGTAAGGCAAAAGACACAAAATTACAGACTGATTAGCCTAACCTCTGACGTGGGTAAGATCCTGGAATCCATTGTGAAGTATGAAATTTCTGAATACTTGCAAGTGTATGGTAAGATAAGGCAAAGTCTGCATGGTTTTATCAAGGAGAGGTCATGCCTGACAAATCTGCTAGACCTCTTTGAGGAAGTAACAAGCAGGTTAGACCAAGAAGAGCCCGTGGATGTTATCTAACTGGACTTCAAGAAGGCCTTTGACATGGTGCTGCACAGAAGGTAAGGACCCATGGTGTTAGAAACAAGGTGTTAGCATTGATAGAAGCCTGGCTATCTGGCAGAAAGTGGGATAAAAGGATCTTTCTCAGGATGGCAGCTGAAGACAAGTGTGTTCTGCAAGGCTCAGTGTTGGGACTACAACTTTTCACTTTATACATTAACGATCCAGACGAAGGAACTGAGGGCATTCTGACTAAGTTTACAGATGGAACAAAGATAGGTAGAGGGGTAAGTAGCATTGAGGCGGCGGGCAGGCTGCAGAAGGATTTGGGCAGGTTAGGAGAGAGGCAAAGAAGTGGCAGATGGAGTACAATGTGGAAAGTATGAGGTCATGCACTTTGGTAGGAAGAATAGACTATTTTCTAATAGGAGAGAAAGTTCAGAAGTCTGAAGTGCAAAGACACTTGGGAGTTTTAGTCCAGGATTCTCTTGCAGTTGAGTCAGTAGTTAGGAAGGCAAATGCAATTATGGCATTTATTTTGCAATGACTTGAATATAAAAAGAGGGATGTGCTTCTGAGGCTCTGGTCAGATCACATTCAGAGTATTGTGTGCAGTTTTGGGCCTCATATCTCAGGAAGGATATACTGGCCTGGAGCATGTTCAGAGAAAGTTCACAAGAACGGTCCCAGGAATGAAAAGCTTAACATATGAAGAATGTTTGAGGACTCTAGGTCTATACTCGATGGAATTTACAAGGATGGGGGTGGGGGGAATCTAATTGAAACTTGCAGAATACTGAATGGCCTGGACAAAGTGGATGTGGGAAGATGTTTCCTAGGACCCCAGGGCCCGGCTTAAAAGTAAAGGGAAGACCCTTTTGAAAATAGATAAGGGAGAATCTTTTCAGCCAAAGAGTGGTAAATCTATGGATTTTATTGCCACAGAAGGTGGTGGAGGTCAGGTCATTGAGAATATTTAAGTCTGAGATAGATAAGTACTTAATTATCAAGGGGATCAAGGGTTATAGGAAGAAAGCAGAAGAATGGGGGTGAGAAGCATATCAGCCATGATTGATCAGTGGAGCAGACCTGATGGTCTAAATGGCCTAATTTCTGTCCTTCTGTTTTATGGTCTAATCATAGAGTCATACACAATGGAAACAGACCCTTCAGTCCAACTCATGCATGCCGACCAATTTTGCCAAACTAAAGTCCCACTTGCCTGCATTTGGCCCATATCCCCCTAAACCTTTTTGATGCATGTTATGGTTTTCCAGTTTTGCAATAGAATAATCCATTTTAGTGTTACTGGCTTGGTACCTATAGACAACAAAAGTTTCAAATTCAAACAATTACTTTGAGAAAGCTGTTTGCTAAGAATAGCTTCAGCACTGTGTTCATGTTCTGGAGTAGAGGCAGCTCCAATAATATGATCCAAGTCATCCATTAGAACAACAGAAGGTTGTCTCCATGCAGCCTCTGCGAAAGCATCTTCCCATTTCTTACGGATATTTTCAGCCCTTTTACCTTAGATAGAAAAACAAGTTCAAAGCTTATAATTATACTTTCACACATACTCTCTTCTTCCTTCAATGTATATACCCAAATCATAATCTTTGATTCAATTCTTTAAGCATATAAAATTAATTTTTTAAAAAACTTAACATTTGACAATACACTCGCACTATTTGAGCCCACTTTAATGAAAATAAAGCATCAGGAAAGAAAAGGCACGATTCCAGATGTTTCAAAGTGATTCATAAAAATAAGTCACTCACACAAATATAAACAAGATATTGGTGTCATTGAACATAAAATAAATTATTTATATAGCTCTTTTGTTGTAGACAATTTCCAAAGATGTTTCAGAGACACATTTAGGCTAAAAACATAGATTACCTTAAGGAATGTTTTTGAAGCAACATATTCCAGATGATGGGCATTACTAATTGAAGTCATAGCTAACAATGGTGGGGTAAAGAAAATAGGTTACAGAGGCCAGAATCAGAAGGACATAGTTCTTATAGGACCTCAGGCACTTGCAAGGTCCTTAAAAGTTTTAAGCACGTGGCTGATCGGAACTGTTGAGTGACTTAGATACAATAGTCAGTAAAGAAATAATGATAGTGGAACTAGACACTGTGTCACAAGTGATTTTGCCAAGAGTTTAAATATACAGTTAAGAATGAGTAATGGATCAAAAGGAGAATTTTGGGGAAATCCAGTTTTAATAGTGCAGGGACAAAAACAGATCCTGTTATGGAGATTTTTTGGCTGTGGGTTGGTTTGGTAAGAACCTGGAGGTCACAGAATCTTAATTAATGCAATAAATTGCTAACTGAATAAAATAATTGTTAATACAGCAAACATTTGATTAACCAGCAACTATGGAAACAGGAGTGTAGCGGTTGATCAAGCGGTCCACACAATCAGTGTAAACATGCATACTAAGTAATGGAAATGTAATGCAGGGCAATATTCACATCACTATTTGCAACATAAATGACTGACATAATAATGTAATGCTTCCCTAAATAAAATTTTCCAGCAGAGCCTTGTCACTTGCATCCTCAACTGACTACTTGGACCAGGTCCACATCCCCCAACAACCCACCCTCCCGTCCTAGCACCTTCCCCTGCCACTTCAGGAATTGCAAAACCTGCGCCCACACCACCTCCTCCACCTCCATCCAAGGCCCTAAAGGAGCTTTCCACATCCAAAGTTTTACCTCCACATCCACCAATATCATTTATTGTATCCGTTGCTCTCGATGCGGTCTCCTCTACACTGGGGAGACTGGACGCCTTGGAGTAGAGCACTTTAGGGAACATCTCTGGGACACCCGCACCAATCAACCACACCACCCTGTGACCCAACATTTCAACTCCCCCTCCCACTCTGCCAAGGACATGGAGGTCCTGGGCCTCCTTCACCACCGCTCCCTCACCACCCGACGCCTGGAGGAAGAACGCCTCATCTTCTGCCTCAGAACACTTCAACCCCAGGGCATCAATGTGGACTTCAACAGTTTCCTCATTTCCCCTTCCCCCAACTCACCCCAGTTCCAAACTTCCAGCTCAGCACTGTCCCCATGACTTGTCCTACCTGCCTATCTTCTTTTCCACCTATCCACTCCAGCCTCCTCTCTGACCTATCACCTATTGTACTCTATGCTACTTTCTCCCCACCCCCACCCTCCTCTCATTTATCTCTCCACCCCTCAGGCACTCTGCCTGTATTCCTGATGAAGGACTTTTGCCCGAAACATCGATTTTACTGCTCCTCGGATTCTGCCTGAACTGCTGTGCTTTTCCAGCACCATTAATCCAGTATCGTGGAGATCACTATAAAATAAACTTTCAGTATTTCAAAAATATGATTTCTGCCAGTTTATGAAGAGTGCTAGTTCAAACAAAATTTGCTGTATTTTAAATCCAATTCAGTACCAACTTCTCATAGCAGAGTTGGTTTGTATGGTTACACGCTGTCAGTTTATCTGGAATTGTTTATACCCTACCAATCTGGCAGATTTTGGCAGAGTGTATCAAAACAGAAGTGCCAGGTCTGACGCTGTTTTAGAGCTTGCCAGATTTTGGGTCAGAGACTTGGATAATGGTCATTTCAGACCAATTCACACTGTGGGCTATGAAGGGTTGCTTGAAGCAGGGGATAGACCATGTGCAAGTGGCAGAGATTGCACCACTGCACAGTGCAACACCCAACTGAAATATACAGTTAAGCTGATTTTAATTGAATAAAGTACTAAAAATGCATGGCATAGTCTCAAAAACATATAGCTTTTGGACAACTCTGAAGTTTAGAAAGTAGGTTTGGCAGAATTTACTGAATTGGTATCTGTTTATTTTACTTTTTTTGCATATATTGACTATTCTCCCCTGCTTAAGTGTAAAATGAAGATAGTGAAATAAATTTGTTAAACAAATTGCAAAAATACAAAGTCCACTTTTGATCTCCTAATTTGTGGGTAAAGATTTCAGAACAGCTGGAAGAGCACAAAGATAATTTCCACATTAATGCTTTTAAGATGACCAGATAAATAAAAAAAAACTGGTCGTATTCATTTTAAAGAAGCACCAAATTTGGGGTTATGTGATAAACTGTATAAAATCAGAAAAGATTTACAAGGATGTTGCCAAAGTTGGAGGATTTGAGCTATGGGGAGGGGCTGAACAGGCTGGGGCTATTTTCCCTGGAACGCCAGAGGCTGAGGGGTGACCTTATAGAGGTTTACAAAATTATGAGGGACATGGATAGGGTAAATAGACAAAGCCTTTTCCCTGGGGTCGGGAAGTCCAGAACTACAAGGCATAGGTTTAGGGTGAAAGGGGAAAGATATAAAAGAGACAACTTTTTTATGCAGAGGGTGTTGAGTGTATGGAATGAGCTGCCAGAGGAAGTGGAGGAGGCTGGTACAATTGCAACATTCAAGAGGTATTTGGATGGGTATATGAATAGGAAGGGTTTGGAGGGATATGGGTCGGGTGCTAGCAGGTGGGACTAGATTGGGTTGGGATGTCTGGTCAGCATGGATGGGTTGGATCGAAGGGTCTATTTCCATGCTGTACATCTCTAAGTATCTATGAAAATGAAAAATGTTTAACGGGCTAGGTCATATTTCTACTGATTGTTGGAGAAGACTGGTATAATACTCATACATTCTGACTTCTTGCGAGTCAAAAGGTATGCAAATAAGTGGAGCCAAGGTCAGAATTAGACCAACTATGATCTTATTGTTTGACAAAGCCTGCTCAAGGGATTGAATGTCCCATCCCCTACCTACCTTGGATGTATGTGTGTTTTCCATTAGGTTGATTGGCCAATGAATTCAGTTGCCTATATAGAAAATACTGACACTTGAACCCCAAGAGGGAACTGGACCAGTTCTTGCCTGGCTGAGATATTGTCTTATTTTAACATCTCCCAAAAAAATTAAGTGGGTGATGGCATGTCCAGATGTCTTAATTAATCACAATGTTTTAAAAATTTCAAGGCTAAATCTTAAGACTATTATTCCTCCACCTCAATCAGGAATATTTTGAAGCACATCTTTAGAAGATTCTTCTTCTCTTGAAGAACGCAAAACATTTAATCTTTAGTTGCTATTAGTAGCATGAGCTTTTGTGGTGCTGTGGTAGCGTTCAGTCTTCTGTGCCAGAAGTTCTGGGTTCAATTCATATTCAGAGTCATGATTCAATAAGCTGATATCAGCCCAAGTATTCCTATGCCACTTGCCTATTATGCTCAAAGGGGGGAGAAAATTGTGAAGATATGTAATTGGATTGCAATTTAAGTTATTCTTACCTCGCAAGGCTTTACAGTCAATAACTTCCACATGTGCTTCCAGTTTATCTGATGCCTCTCTGCAAATGGCTTTTGCTAAAGTAGTTTTCCCACTGCCCTGAAAGTTAAATTTCCAAAACCGTATGTTTTTAATAAATGATATAGATTATAAACAATTCCTCTTCCTAGTTGTTTAACTTTTTCTTAACGTCAAAAACATAGGCATTCACTTCAAGTGTTCTTTGAAGGCACTATTTTGCTAGACTTTTCATCAGGAGATTCCTTAATTTTTAGCAAGTGAGTTAACAAGCTGTGTAAATGAAGGACTCAGAACTGGCAAAGATGAAACACATGATCCGTTGTAAAATTCCAGCTTGCAATATACAGATGGGCACAGTCAGTGAAAATCACCAAGAGACATGGCTATCTTCATTCTACCTGTAACTATCCTGTCTGCCCTGAAGACCTAGGTTACATTAAGAATTAACAGTTCCAAACTTTTTTTTTTAAGATCCCTCACAAACTCTTTTTGCAACTCTTTGTTCTTTTTGCAAGTTGAGCAGTGGACTATCAAGACAAAAAAAATCCTTAATGCAGGGCGTGAAGATGGAGCAAGTAGATTGGAAGCAGAGCAAAAAATCTAATCAAAGAATGCAAAATATTATATTCCAACAGTAAATTAGGAATCTTTTTACAGTCCATGAATAAGTTTGACAATAACAGTCTAAACAATCAATTAAGATGGAGCTTAAAGTGCAAAGTACAACTGTTCCCTAAGATGAGGTAAAAACAATGACTGTAGATGCTGGAAACCAGATTCTGGATTAGTGGTGGCTTGCTCCAGGCAACTGAAACTTGGGAAGGCACAAGAATCAGCTTGACCCGAAGACTATGGACAAACTCCAATTACTAGCAACATCCATTTGGACTTCATTTATTTTGGGCAAGGAATGCATACCACAGAATTTTAATATCTCCAGCCACCTAAAGCAATGTTTTTTTCAGAGTAGGATAATAAAACTTAACATATTTCATGCTTGAGAGCTCTGCTGTCATTATTGGTCTGTAAGTTTTCAAAGGCAGCATAAGTAAGCATAGAAGAAGGTCTCTGATAGAGACCAAATTAAAAAAAGAATCAGAAGGAAGTACTGAACTGCAGGGAAGATGAAGACAAGTAGTCAGCCCCAGCTGTACAACTCCATGCCTAGTGCACTTATTTTGATAAATTTACAAGATTGGGAGAGACTGGTCAAGGAATGAATTGCAATAAAACATGCCAATTTATTACTTCAGTCTCTAATTTGAGATTACAAGCATCATCAGGACAATGAGGGAGAGCATGAGGTTCCAGCATAGCACAATCAGGACTACTGCAGGGACTGCCCAAAGGGTTGGATTATGCGTGTGCCTGAGGAGTGGAATGCACACCAGAAAGGTGTGGGGAGGGATTTTATTTATATTTACAAATTTTTAATCCAACTTAATTTTTTACTTGCTCTTTGCTTCTTTCTCTGAAAGTAATTTTTCTCCCTATATTTTCTTTTCATATGTAGTTTAACTCTAATCCATCCTATTTGCTCATTATTCCCTTTATATCTTTGTTTATTCTCAAATCTCATTATGAAGATATTGATCATTATAGCCAACATTCGGAACATCCTGGATACCCTAATACTGTGATAACATTGATTCACATTTACAACAATCTAGCATTTTGTATTTGAGAAAAAAATGCAATAGGTGATAGTTTATCAATAAGAATTTGAGAATCATTTAGAAAAACTGTAGGCTAGGTACCTTTACTCCTGTAAGCAGAACTGCTCCACTTTGGAGACCTTTTGCAACTGAAGCAACTTGCAATGAAAGTGGGTGACCCAACAGGCTGAGAGAGATGCGCTCTAAAGTTGACACAGCAAGCTCATGAACCCCTCTGCAATACAGTATAATTATAATATTATGGAAAGAAACAAAATCACTTATTGCAAATATCCACATACAGATCAACCCACTAAACATCTTTATGGTTAAGTTGACAAAATTCTCTCAAAAGTGTATTCTTTAACAACATAAATTTAAAAAGTACACATTTTCAAATCAAATGACTGGACAGATACACTGGAATGTGACACACCTGATGAAAAAACATGGAGCTGTTTTTTCTCAACCAACTCCTGATTGTTTACTTCTAGTAAACAGTCATTCTGCAAACAAAATCTCCTACAACTGAAGCATTCAGTTCAAGAAGTGGCAGTTTCACTGCAATACCATAGATTAGAAATGGTGGTAAGGAAAAAGCAGATTTTACTGAAAGAGAAAAGATAATTTTTCACAGGGTAAAAAGGAAACTCATGAGGGAAAAATAAAGCTCAGGTGGTTTCACAATAATAAAGTAGACCACATGAAGTTGCAGTGTTGGTGGTTTAGAAAAATCTCTGGGAAGACGGGGGTGGGGAAATAGGATAAGCCAGTGAGTTTTGCTGAACTGGTAAAGGAAAGCACAGTGGAAGCTAAAAAGCTGCAACACAATGTACAACTTGGTCAGGGTTGGATGAGAAGGAAGTGCAAGATCTCTTTAAAGAATTTACTTGCATGGATAAGGTTTACTAAGGTATGCCAGGAGGAGAAGGTAAAACAAAATTAGGATTTTAAGAGATACCAGAACAAGTCAATCTATCTTGGCAAGCAATGTGGAGATATCTAATTCAGAATGAGTATTATCAGAAAAGGTGGTAATGTGTGGAATTCATGGCAAGACAAGCAGTGTTCCTTTATATAAAGTGAGGTTGGAAAGTCCAACGAAAAGTGTGAAGTGGTGGTAGAAGTAATACAGAAATTCTCAGTTCTAAAATACAGCTTGTCCTTGGTAATGATATAACTGGGTCACAGGTAAGAATAATTCCTACTATGGTTGAAAGGTCAGTGGAAAATCAAGCAACTGAGGCGTTACAGGAAATGTATTCTGGGATTTTTCTTGACTGTGCGATAACAAGGGCACAAAGCCACAGGTGGAAACGGGAAGATAAATCAAAGAACAAAGATAAGGAAGTTGAAGTTCAATTATCAGAAACAATGTTTGACCAAATAGGTGAGAAAAATCAAGAACAGGTGAAAGACAAAGTGGATATTTTTAGTTCAGAGAAATTAGCTGAATTATAACAAAGACGAAAAACTAAATCAGTTGTATAAAAATAACACAGAAGAATACAAGTGTATCCCTGAACATTTTTAAGATAAAAACAAAGTCTAGGTGAGGAAATGCAAACCATCACATATTCAGGTGGATAGAAGTGGGCAGAAGTTCATCAAGTTGTATTACCAGTAGGTTACCTAAAGGTGGTGTGTCAGGTAGCACAGGAATTACCAATACGTGATCATCTGAGAATAAGGAAAACTCAAGCCAACATACATTTTTATTGGCCACGTCTACATAAGGACGTGGTTGAATTTGCCAGACATGTAATTCATGTCAGGTAATTGGAAAACTTCAGGCAGTGATAAGGTCAGCACCCTTAATATTCATTCCCACAATTGAGGAACTTTAAAAGAATCTTAATTGATTGCATGGACCCCCACCGAAAGCAAAAGTGGAAATCAGCATTTGTTGACCATAACGAATTTTCAGATTTTCAGAGGTCATTCCATTTCATAGTATCACAGCTAAAACAATTGTGGAAAAGTTACTCAAATTATTTTCTTACTAAATACTGATTACCCAATCTCACCCTTAACCTATGCCCTCTAGTTCTGGACTCCCCAACCCCAGGGAAAAGATTTTGTCTATTTATCCTATCCATGCCTCTCAATTTTGTAAACCTCTATAAGGTCTCCCCTCAGTCTCCGACGCTCCAGGGAAAACAATCAAGGTTCGAGGAAGCTATGGATAGTTTAGATATAAAACAATTCAAATTTACTTTGTGCTATCCAGAATTGCAAGGAACATTGGAATGGTGGCATCAAATTTTAAAGGCCATTGTTGACAGCTTATTATGAAGACTATCCAGAAGATTGAAACCATGCAAGTCCATTTGCACTTTTTGCAATTAGGGATGCACCTCATGAATCAATTAAATGCAGTGCATTTGAATTAGTTTTTGGGCATGAGGGCAGAGGACCACTGAAATTAATTAAGGAGAAATTTGCTGAGTCAGAGTTCAGAGACCACATATTTGGACTAGTCAAACTTTAGGAAAAGACTAAACTCAGTAGTTGAGTTGGCCAGACAACATAAGTTGTTGCCAGGGTTGGAGGATCTCAGCTACAGGGAGAGGCTGAACAGGCTGGGGCTGTTTTCCCTGGAGCGTCGGAGAGCAGTGAACTTTGAGAGATAGCACTGTTAAGCAGATGAGTTAGTGCTAGTAGATTGCATCTTTAAACAGACCTAAATCAGAAAATATCTTGAGTAGGGTCAGTGAGTACTTCTACGTTTTCCACTAACTAAATTGCTACATTCTATTGGTTTAAACAAAATAAGGTAGGAATTTTGGATGTCCTTAGTAAAATTATCATTGTCTAAAGGGAGTAACTAAGGGCCTTAATTTAAAGGTCTTAGCAGCTAAGCTTGCATCTCCTATACTATGTGGAGAGTCAGTAACACTCATGCAGCTATTGGTTAACTGTATTTCAGAGCTGGAACTGAAGGTAAACCCAATGTGGGACACCTATGTACTGAGATTATTATGGACAGCACGTTCAGTGAGGTGGTCACACCACAGGTAAAGACTGAACAAACAGAAAGGGGATGGGTGATGAGGCAGAACACAGGAAGCAGCTGGTGGGGGATGACTCAGAAGCAGCCCCCTTTTTTAACCAATATATTGTTGGATATTGTTAAAGGTAATATCTTCTTCGGGGATAACAATGAGAATCAGGTCCATGGGTGGCTTTGCTGCATAAAAGACTTGGGATTCATTAGTGATGAGAACAGACAGCCATTTTTGTGGCTGCAAGAGAGATCCCAGGATGGTATGATGCCTCCCTGGTGACAGGGTTAAGGAAATCAAAGAGGCTGCAGTCAGTTCTGAAGAGGATGGTGAACAACACCGTGTCGCAGGCAGCACAGTGGTTAGCACTGCTGCCTCACAGCGCCAGAGGCCCGGGTTCAATTCCCGCCTCAGGTGACTGTCTGTGTGGAGTTTGCATGTTCTCCCAGTGTCTGCGTGGGTTTCCTCCGGGTGCTCCGGTTTCCTCCCACAGTCCAAAGATGTGCAGGTCAGGTGAATTGGCCATGCTAAATTGCCCGTAGTGTTAGGTAAGGGGTAGATGTAGGGGTATGGGTGGGTTGCGCTTCGGCGGGGCGGTGTGGACTTGTTGGGCCGAAGGGCCTGTTTCCACACTAAGTAATCTAATCTAAACATACAAAACTACTAATGATATGGGTTAAATAAAGGAAAGAGGTCCTACAAGCTGAATTTTGAGGGTTAGGATATAAGTTTTAAAATAGAGTCGTAAAGGCCTCAAGGTTACAATTAGGGTTACATGCTAGGGAGCACAGAAGTAACAGGCTACATCTGATGAATATATTAAAAGTGGTGACCCTAGGAATATTAGATATACTGGTGATCATTTCCCAAAATTGTATGGATCCTACAGAAGAGGGTAGCAAATGGGTACTATTTAGAACAGGACATAGGAAACAATAATCAGAATTACATTCTAGTTCTTCAGTAGCACAGAATAGGCTAGCATCTGGGCTGTGCTAAGAATGGTTAGCATTGCTGCCTCACAGTGCCAGATATCAAGGTGCAATTCCAGCTTTACATGACTGTGTGGAGTTTGGACATTCTACCAGTGCCTCCTTGGAATTTTTCTGGGTGCTCCAATTTCTTCCCACAGTCCATAAATATTCAAGTTAGGCAGACTGGCCACGCTAAATTGTCCCGTAGTATCAGGGATGTGAACTATTCCAAGGTTAATGTGGGGCTATGGGGATAGGGTGGGATGCTCTTTGGCGAGTTGTTGCAGACTCAATGGACTGAACTGCCTCTATCTGCACTGCAGGGAGAATAAACTAGCCCATCTTTGATTGCTGGGCTAGTTTGTTTTTCTTGTGAACTGGAGAATCCTGATCCTAGAGTCTGGGAGCAGGTTGTTGAGTGTGAAAATAGTTGCCAAACAGTCAGAGATATATCAATATGGAAACAGGCCCTTCAGCCCAACCCATCCATGCCAACTAAGTTACCTAAACTGAACTAGTGCTCAGAAAATATTGCACAATGGATCAGAGCAGCAGATCGTTCCAAGTTCTTGGAGCACGATGTTGGGAGTGTCAAAGTGCTGGGGACAAAAAAAGATAGTGGTGTGAAAATGTTAGTAAGTGTGTCTGGCTGCACTAATCCCAATGGTGGAGAGGATCTAGTAGGAGAGTCTTAAAATCCCTACAGTGTGGAAAGAAACTCTTCAGCCCAACAAGTTCACACTGACGATCCGAAGAGTAAACCACCCAGAACCATTCCCCTAACCTATTATCCTATATTTATTCCTGACCAATGCACCTAACCTAATTATTCCTGAACTTGAGTTTGAGAGATAGTTTTTTTTGTCACTAGGAAGAAAACATGAATAAGTTGCAAGTTAGTGCAATCATACTTGAGTATTACACCACTGTTTAGCCATGACAAAGTACTATAACCTGAAAGTTGGTTAGCTCAGTTAGCTGGAGGACTGGCTTGCAATGAAGAGTGATAGTGGGTTCAACTCATGCACAGCCTAATGTTACCATGAAGGATTCTCCTTTTCTACCACTCCTTACACCTGAGGTGTGGTGACCCTCAGGTTAAACCAGTCGTCTCTAACAGAAGAGCAAGTCCACCTTCCAGCAGGACTACAGCAATCTCATACTGGTTTCTATTGTTTTTACAAAGTGAATTGCCTTTTCAAGTGAGTTGTTACAGACATTCAACTCCCTCTCTCAACAAAGTACGTTACAGATTATTTGTATATTTACACTGTTGAACATAAAAGGTCATCAGCATTATGTTAAAAAGATTTTCATAAAATTTTACCAGGCTGTCCGAGATAGAGAACAATCACACACATGGTGATGTAAAAACTTTCTCCTCAACTGAAAAATTTAATAACCTACTTGTTGAACATACCTCCATGTAATCTTTCAGATTTGCCAACAGAGGATAAGGTCCAATGGCTCGTTCTAGAAAGAATTGTTCCTCTTGCACTAAAATATCTTAAATGTTGGCTGACATTCAACATTCCTGCCATCCTTGTAGTGGATATTATTTACATAATTTCAGAAATCTTTGGAAACTCTCTGGTTCCCAATGGTCTGTCAGCCCCAACTTTAGAACCACCATTTTTAAGCAACAAATGGGAATACAAATACACAAGCAAAGAACAAGTGCAAGTCACATGGCCCTTCGAGCCTGCTCCGACATTCAATAGGATTGTGGCTGATCAGATTTTATCCTCAACTCTGCATTCCTTTACCACCAATAAATCGTTCATTCTCTTGATAATCAAGAATCTGTCCACCTCGTCCTTAAAAATATTTGAAGATTCGTTATCTGACTTTTGAGAAATGGAACTTCAAGACTCTCAAACCTCAAAAAAAATACACTCTTCATATCTTAAATAGGTGACCCTTTAATTTTAAACTATGATCCCTAGTTCCTGATTCTCCCACAAGAGAAAACTTCCTTTCGACATCAACCCAGTCAATATCCTTCAGGATCTTATGTTTCACTTGTTACCTCTGACTCTAACCTCCAGAAGATACAGGCCTGGCCTGTCCATCCTTTCCTCATTGGCAATCCATTCATGTCAGATATTAGTCTAAAAGACTTTCTCTGAATTGGTTCCAATGAAATTACAACCTTTTGTATGTACGGTGACTAGGACTGTAGAGTGCTCCAGATACAGTCTCACCAGTGCATAGCCTTGCTATTGTTGCATTCAATTATGCTTGTAATAAAATAAGCTTATTAGCTTCTCTGCTTACTTGGTCTAACTGCACATTATCATTCAGCAATGATTGCAATGGGATATCTAAATCACCCTGCATCTCAGAGCTGTACCACCTCTCATCATTTAAATAGTATGTTTCTTTTCTAACCTTTCAGCCAAATGGACAATTTCATATATTCCCACATTTATTCCATTTTTTGGATCTTTGCGCACTCACAACTTATCTATATCCTTTGGTAATTCCTTATGTCTCTTCATAATTCACTTCCCTACCTATTATTATGTCATCAGCAAATTTTCTTACCTCATCTTTGGTCCCTTCATTCAAACCACTTAAATAAAAGGTTAAGGCCCAGCACCAATTCCTCTGCATAGACCCTGACATCCTGTTACCCGAAAAATGATCCATTTATTACTCTGCTTCCTGTTAGCTAGCAAATCTTCTACTTATGCCAATGTTACCCCCATACCATGGGTTTTTAGTTCCTAAAATCATCTTTGATGTGCCGCCTGATCAAATGCCTTTTTGAAATCTACGTATAGTATATCAACTATATGTTCAGCACAAGTTACTGCTTCAAAAGAATTACAATAAATTAGTTAAACATGATTTCCCTTTCACAAACTATACTGGCTCTGCCTGATTACCTTGAACTTATCCAAGTGACATGTGATAACACTTACTAACAGCTTCTAGCATTTTCCCTATGACCGATGTCAAATTTACTGGCTTGCAGTTTCTTGCTTTCTGACACCGTCCCTTTTTGAGTAAAGGAGTACATTAGTTATTTTCCAATCTAAAAAGAAGCTTCTCTGAATCTGATGAGTTTCTGAAATTTAAAACCAACACATCAATTATCTCAAGCTGATTTTTTTAAGACCCTAAGATGAAACCTATTAAGACCTGGGGACTTTGTCAACTCTCAGTTTCAACAATTAACACAGTATTACTTCTTATTTAATATTGGAGTAATTCTAAATCAGGTGACAGTGAAAGTGAATTTATAAATGAAATGCAATGGTTCTGGGGCAAGTAGGTGCAGGACGAACAGCTAATTGAGATGCAACAGGCATCTGGTGAGCAGCACTATGAAAACATGCACCACATAGCTCTCAGAATTTATTCTGAAGTATAATAAAACTTTTCTTTGATTTATGTTTATCACAATAACTGGAAAGTATTAGGAAAGTTGCATTTATAAAAAGAAGCTTCTTTAAAAAGAAATAGTCTATGTGGAAACGAAATTCTGCGCCTTATTGCCAAAACAGCAAACAATTCTAAACATTCATATGCAGATGAGTAGAGACTGAAAATAACTTTCAACAGCTGGCATTAACATAAAAAGACTTTTATTGCCAGGGCCACTGACCCAAGACTCCAAGCTAGTTTTATATATGAAGTATTATTTTATAAGTCAGAACCATTTTCCTACCCCAAACAACTCATTTTGTAAAATGACAGAATCTGGTCAATATCATCCACCGTCTGTACCACACTGGTGTCTGTAGTTGTGGGATGCATAACCACCTTTGCAGAAAATAGCACAACAGTTAGTGATGTTACTGATTTCAAAAAATAAGATAAAATTTATTATCTTACTTAAATCGTAATGCATATAAAGTGATAAAACTTTTTTGTCTTCATTTATGTGATAACGAAAGCAAAATATTAAGCAGAGATTGATAGCCAAACAAATTATTTTGCAAATATTAATCAAGTGTATGTACATTAAATATCAAATGAATAATGCTTCCCAACAATACAGAGAATAGTGAAAATCAAATCATCTTTGATATCACATTTAATGCAGTGAAAGCACTTTTAATAAAAGCAATAAATGAGGCAGCAAAGGACTTTCAGAGATTGCAAAGGTTTCATTGTAAATCTATACATCTATCAGTTTTCACCTTTCCCTGTTCAGGAACAAAGTACCCACCAGTGAAGAAACTCAACTCTTTTCATTTTAATCACCCACCACCAAGTTAACCATTCATCCAATTGCATTGCCCCTGATGAGCAGTGATTGTAACAATAACAAAAAAAAAATGTCAAGGGGCAAGAAGAGGACCAAATCAAACTAGTAATGGAAGGGGATAGAATGAACTCCAATCCCCGTGGTGCCTGCTTCTCTTAAAGTTTCAAGGGAAGAACCCAATTCTTTCTTTGTTCTTTATATCCTGCAATGCATATATAAAAGTATTTTCACCAATCTATTTGGCTATGTTTTGGCACATCGTCTGGTCCGGTGGGATTCAAGCCAGACATTTTGGCCCAGAAGCAGAAACGACACAAACATGCTGCAAAGAGCTGTAAGCACACAGCCCTTTTTTTTAAAAAAAAATCAATCTGCTCAGATGTGTTATCACAGGTGGTCTTGAACCTGGGTCTTTTGATACAGATATAAGGTCACTACCACTGCATCACAAGTGTCCTGTGTTTAAAATTCCAACTAAACTAGAAAGAACAAAGATGGAATGGAACAATTGCATTTCGTTCAGTTTATCCAAACTGGAACAACACTTTGTTAAATCAAAATTATTCAGATGTGGTATGACACACCTCTGGAGGGGAGTATATATTCAAACTATAACGAATTGGATAGCTTGCATCGATCTAATGTTAACTGATGCACTAACAGCAATCACAATTTGATAATGTCGTATAAAACATCAAGCACAGTGGTGTGAATATTCCCACACTTCGAGAAAATATTTTTCTATCAACAATTCACCTATTCCGTTCAACGTGAACACTATCTTCAAATTGCTTCTTGACATATACATCCAATTTGGACAACGCAATGTGCATGTTTATTTTTTCAATGATACTACCTCATGATCTAATACGTTATACAGGACCTGAATGTGTCCTGCACTAATGTCCAGTGTTCTTTATGCTGTCCACAAGGACACCTCAGTTCAGTCGGCCAGATGGCTCATGTGCAATGCAGGGTAACACCAATAATAAGGGTTCAATTTCTGCACTGGCTGAGGTCACCATAAAGGCCTCATTTTTTCAACTGACCTGAAGGATGGTGACCTTCAGGTTAAATTCACCAACAGTTGCCACTCTCTAATGAGAGAGCAGCCTATGATCCTCAGGACTAGAGTGATTTTCACTTTCACTTCACAATTCTATACTTTGTGCAAGTCCATGGTATCAAAGTAAGGATTGATAAACAAAAAACGTGGAGCTAACTTTCAATATAAATTCTTCCAAAACATAAAAAATGACTATTTAACAGCTTTAACTCTGTTTCATCCACCAGCCAGACAAGTAATACATGCATTTCTGGGATGAAAAGCATTGAGACTAATAATTCGTGCAAGTGTTGCATCTCATGGTTGAAAAATTTGAAAAGGAGAAATCAATTTTCAGGCTCTATGTAAAAGCATGATTTTGTTGATGAAAAGATGGAGTTGCTATATATATCATGACCTTTCATGATGCAATTATCTCACTTGTGTGTACGGAGATTAGTGGAACTGACTCTTTTATATTAGTCCATAGGGAAATTTTAATACTTTTTTCTTTTCCAAAAGTGCCTTTTCATGCTTGGGCACAAGTCCACGAAGAAACAGTTAAATGAAAACATTGCAGAAAATTGTATTTACACATGGGTCAATGTCACCAACCCTGGGTCTGCATCTATCCTAAACTGATTCAACATAAAATGCTATTTAACAGGTAGGCGGATTTATTTTCTGCGCAAAAACTATAAAACTACAATTAACAATGATCAATTAATGTTACAATATAGTTACCTCAATATAAATATCTTTAACCAAATCAGGATACAAGAAGAAACATACACTTCCTCCGGTGTTTGACTTTGCTTCTAGTTGTTCTACAACCAGCATAAACTCTATCTCACCTGCAATACACAATATTTCCTTTTGTATCAACAAATATTACTTTTAGTTTCAGCATTCAAATAAAATATTTCTAAAAAAATACAATAACCAAGTTTTTAAAACCTCCATGCAAATCTCAAACTTGAATATTCCGAGAAATAAAACAAACATTGTCTGCAAAAGACATGGATAAAAAAATTCACTTATTTATACTTACAAGTTCATTATCTAACAATGATCACAGTCACAAATAAGAGTCATGGATATAATGTTACAAGTTAGATGTGTGTGTCAGAAAGTATTAGAAAGTATACTGAAACCCATCACCAGATTTGAGTTATTAAACTAACATCACTAGTGTCCTCAAATATTGTGGATCTATATAATCAAATTTAGATTACTGTGTTGCACAATATCCTGGATTTAATCTTCTATGAGGCATGTCAGCTTGCCACCCCCCACTCCCAGTTCAAAACCAATGATCAGGAAAATGTAAAATAATGGAAGATTAATTTTTATTTCTGAAAATTATTCAATCATTTCATTAGTCTGTGCTAAGTGCAAGAACACAGTAATACAGAATCACAAGAACCAGGGGAAGTGTGGGCAATTCAGGCCCTCAAGCAGCCCCACCATTTAATATGATCATGGCTGATCTCACTGGGGCCTCAACTCCATTTTCCACAAGCAGTCAATCCATGACTAATTAACACGGTCTATTATCTTCTTAAATGTATTCAGTATGCTGGCATCCATCACACTCTGAATTAGTGAATTCCATATTTTCAGGAGCCTTTGAGAGAAGTAATTCCTCCTCGCCTTTATTTTAAACCTGCCACCCCTTAGCCTGAAACTATGACTTCTTGTTCTAGATTGCCCCAGAAGGGGAACATCATTTACTTCGTCAATCCCTTTATGATCTGAAGATACCTCAATTAGATCTCCTCTCATTCTTCTAAATTCTAGCAAGTACAGGTCCAAAGTGGTCAATCTGATTTCACACATAACCCCTTCATCTTGGGATTAATTGAGAGAATTTTCTGTGAACTGCCTCCATTGCAATTACATCTAAGGTACTTGGGTTGAACTCTAAAATTTCTCCACAATAATTGCACAAATCCTGGAAAATTATGTTCAGTCAGTGCAATAAGTGCAAGATATTCAATTCTAATAGCATTTCATATTCAAATCAATCATGGGACTACTCCCAGACAAATTGTTTTTCATTATTAAAGCATATTTTCCTGCAAACAAATTACTACTAAGAGCCGAAGATTAGTGTAAAAATTGAAAAAGTAGTTTGCAAACACACCAGAACACCAAACTGATGCAACGCTAATATTCACCACTTACGTTCGGCAATTGGTATTTGTACAAAATTCGATAATGCTGCAAAAAATGGGAAATCCTCGGAGCTCACAACATTGAGCCAGGAGAGGAAGGAGGATTTAACGTCATCTATTTTAATTTCCTGTGGCTGAACAAGAGGAAATTTATCTTTTAATTCATTGGTTTCTTAAAAGTATATTTGAATACTTAAAAATATAAATAATAAAAAAAGGTTCTACAAATTTGTACAAGTTAAAATATGTTAACTTTACTCACTTCAGAAATGCTGCAATTAAAGCTAAAGCTCTACTTAAGTCTTTCCATCAAGTATTTATCTGGAATACATTCCAATGTCCATTCACCTTTGTAAAAATAATTTTTAACACAACACAAGATTATATTCCCCAGTCAAATTAATTTCCCTTGCACTCATCTACAATGTTTGCAGAAACTGGCGGAAGAGTAACTGGCACAGTGGTATCTCCAGGTCTGAGCTAAGAGTCCTGAGTTCAAGAGGAGTGTAATAACATCTCAGTACAGGTTAATTGGAAAATAGCTATAACACTTTTTAGCTACTTACAGAATAAATGAAACCGTGCACAATAAATGCAGCCTTCTTTGGAACACCCAAATAAACCCCACAAATTTGCAATTTGGAGTTTACAGACGTAAAAATGGAAAAAAAAAAGAGGCTTAGTTTGGTCTTGTGGATGTGAACCCACCTTCCACTGAGAATTTGGTTACAATTTTGGCTCTGCACCATAGTAATGGGCATGAAATGCACATGATTTTATGAAAATAAAATTACATGTAGGTCATTGCTTCGTAAATTTCCAACACTGAGTAATGTATGCAATGAACTTAGAAACAAGGTCAGGGAATAGGTTCTCTTCTTGCTCTCACTTTAAGAATTAATTTAGCGATAGATTTCACTTTTCTCCCCCTTTATTGTGAAGTGAAACATTTACTTTTTTTGCTATTTGACAATACTCACCAGCACTTGCAAGGGTTGCAATTGAATTCTGGATGGAAGGGAAGGATTCAATTTTACCGAATTTATCCTGACTACAGCAGATGCTTCCACATTCAAGTTCTTTCTTAAACTATCTGGAATCTGACAAGAAATACTGATAGTGAAACAAACAGCAACCTCCTGCAACATATCCTTATGGTTAGTAACATTTCCTTTATATATAATTGCAAGTGATCGTTTGAATTTGGTTGATTAGATGGTTAGTTTCCCGGTATATAACATTCAATTTAGGTGCTCTTGTGGCTCAGTGGTAGAATTCATACCTCTGAACTAGGAGGCCCAGATTCAGGTCTCACATGCTCCAGAGGGTTTATAACACATCTGGAAAGGATGACTAAAGATATAGTCAAGTTCTAAACGTCTTCTGGAACTTCCAGAAGGGTAAATCTTACGTACTAAGTATTAGAAAATTTTAATGATAGTCAAGATGAAAACATATGGAAAACATTCCTATGAGTATATTTATACAACTAGGTTATATATTTAGCAGATTAATGCTGTCACTATTGCCAAATATAGATGACATTTGAAATTAATCAATCATTCAGACAGGTTCATTGGACCACATCCAAAAATCCCATCATGGGACAAGAGTGGGACAGGGGAAAAATATTTGAGTTTCTGTATAACCTTAGATAAAGATATCTCAAATACATCACACAAAATATATTGGCAAAGGTAGCACAATATTAATGGTGAGACAAAATTGCTTGGTTATACTGATAAGTACTGAATGAAATAGAAATAACCAGGGCATTATTATTTTGCACCGTTCTGCAGAAATCATAAGATTATTTGGCAGCCTTCTTGTCAACTGAAATGATGAGTGCAAACAAAGTATTGGATGGATAAAAGTGCAGCTGTCTGATTACTGCACTGAAGTTCTGGTCTAAATTATGAATTTAAGCATTAGAATGGGGTTCAAATCCACCAACTTTGGTTCAGAAATAAACACAGTTTCCAACTGAGCCAAGCTTTTGTCACAAAATAGTCAGGAGCACTGATGATAGATTGCAGACAAAACGATCCTGTCCTGTGCTGTGGTTTATAGAACATAGAACAATACAGCACAGAACAGGCCCTTCGGCCCACGATGTTGTGCCGCACTTCTATCCTAGATTAAGCACCCATCCATGTACCTATCCAAATGCCGCTTAAAGGTCGCCAATGAATCTGACTCTACCACTCCCTCGGGCAGCGCATTCCATGCCCCCACCACTCTCTGGGTAAAGAACCCACCCCTGACATCTCCCCTATACCTTCCACCCTTCACCTTAAATTTATGTCCCCTTGTAACACTCTGTTGTACCCGGGGAAAAAGTTTCTGACTGTCTACTCTATCTATTCCTCTGATCATCTTATAAACCTCTATCAAGTCACCCCTCATCCTTCGCCGTTCCAACGAGAAAAGGCCGAGAACTCTCAACCTATCCTCGTACGACCTACTCTCCATTCCAGGCAACATCCTGGTAAATCTTCTCTGCACCCTCTCCAAAGCTTCCACATCTTTCCTAAAGTGAGGCGACCAGAACTGCACACAGTACTCCAAATGTGGCCTAACCAAAGTCCTGTACAGCTGCAACATCACCTCACGACTCTTGAATTCAATCCCTCTGCTAATGAACGATAATACTCCATAGGCCTTCTTACAAACTCTATCCACCTGAGTGGCAACCTTCAAAGATCTATGTACATAGACCCCAAGATCCCTCTGTTCCTCCACCTGACCAAGAACCCTACCATTAACCCTGTATTCCGCATTCTTATTTGTTCTTCCAAAATGGACAACCTCACACTTGGCAGGGTTGAACTCCATCTGCCACTCCTCAGCCCAGCTCTGCATCATATCTAAGTCCCTCTGCAGCCGACAACAGCCCTCCTCACTGTCCACAACTCCACCTATCTTTGTATCATCTGCAAATTTACTGACCCACCCTTCGACTCCCTCCTCTAAGTCATTTATAGAAGACAAGTTAACAAAATAAAAACAAAACACAAACAAAAGACTGGTTATAAAGAAACCAAAATTAATACCAATATATTTAGTTACATAAAGTTCATAAACCTTTGAAAAGAAAGTTCATAAGATTTTTATAACCATAGTATACAAAAAGATTGTTATTGCACATTACTCCAGAGCTGCTTTATTAAAATTGAGTGCTTTATAGAAAGCCTAATTGAACACTGTTGTTTAGTAAATCCAGGCACAAACTGACACACAAATTGCAACACAATTCTCAAATGTGCAATACTAACCCAAACTTTTCCACTATGAAAATCATTGGACTTAGTACACTTTAAATGTTCACACCCATGACAGATTATTTTAATAATGCAAGATTCATCTTTTGTTTGGTCAACTCTGGCTTTTGTGTCATTTTCGTCAATTTTTTTCTTTTCCGATAGTAGATTTTGCTTGGATATTTCCTTTTGTTCTCTATATGATAACAGTTTTGTCAGTTTCCCATAAATAATCTGCGTATCACTGTTGTTCAACGGAAGTACGTCGTGTTGCCAAGAAAAGATATGAACTGTATCAGGCTGCCTTTGGTTCCATAGCGTTGAGCCATGCATTTCTAAATTACCAGGAAATCTTTTACACACTCTGAATATTGAGTCTATTTCAAAGGATGTGGAAACAGTGTTTAAAAAAGTATGTTTGCAAACAACTTTGGAAGGAAGTTGTTCTGCAACATGTGAATTTACAGATAATTTATTTTTAATCAAATGCCATATATTTGACATGATGCTTCCACTGAAAGAGTCTTGATTTTCCCTTGTATGATTTTCATTCATTTCATGTTGATCATACAACTTCTTGGAAGAATGTACAATCCTAGGTTTCTCAAAATTTTCATTAATTTTGTTGTTGCTGCCCAAGTTAGGTTCTTTACTTAAAGAACCATATCCAACGAAAGTAGTGTTTAGAGAAGCTCCTTCAATTTGCTGTAATTTAGGTGACACAAGAAGTTCAGTGAAGGGCTCTAACCTTCCATATGCACCAGCAGGCATCAGGGAACCTAGAACAAAAATAAAGACATTTCATTCATAAAAATGAAAGACAAATCTTTTGTGCCTTTTACATGAGCCCACCTGAAAACACTTTGCAATCAATTAGGTAAACTGAAGTAGTTATTGCTGATTTTTAAAAAAAGCCAATTAATGCACAGCAAGCACCCACAATAAACAAAAATGCAGTACTGACAAATTGGCAGCATTAGCATAGAAATAAACATTGGCTAGCATTTGAGGGGGGTCTCTCCTGTTCCTAATCAAAAGATGACTATAGTATCTTTTAAATTACTTAACAAGGTCTCAGTTCAATATCTCACCTAAAAGATGGCAGCTCTGACAGTGCAGCATTCCTTCTGTAATGAACTAGAATGTTAGCCGACATTGTGTGCTTAATTCTCCACACTGGGGCAGGAGATAACACTAGTAACGAATTTCATGGCATGGTGTACTCAAAAAATGCATTAACCTTTGCCCCTAAGCACCTCCATCAAGAAAACATTTTTTGCCCCACGATAAAGGAATAATCCAGGTACTGATTGACAGTAGTTGCTTCCTGTTATATCTGATGCAAGTTTAATTACATGGTCATTGTATACCCATTATGTGCTCTATAACTAATCAAGAATAAAAAAAGTTCTATTCTTATTTACTTACCTGGTAACTTATCAGTTAGTCATTAGGTAGCAAATGGACTGTTATCATTGTTTGCAAGGCAAATGGAACATAAAAGTAGAATTGCGTAGAGCATTGATGAGGGCACATCTTAAGTACAGTGTACAGTTTAGGACTCATTTTTTAAGAAAGGGTGCAAACATGTTAGAAGTAATTCACAGATAGTTCACTCAACTGATACCCAGGATTTTGTTTGGGGGAGGGTGGTCAGGCACATCTTACAGATAAAGACTGGACTGAGCACGTAATTACCTGGAGCTTAGAAGAAATAGGCATATTTTTTATTGAATATATTTAAGATCCCAAGGGAACTTGAGGAATCCAAAAGAACTCTTCTCCTTTTGGTATGGGCTAGAACTACAGGACAGATTTTGAAAATAAGTGGTCTTCTGTTTAAGATGGAGATAAGGATTTATTTTCTTTCACAGGGCCAAGAATATTTGGAATTTTCTCCCACAGAGAAAAGCAGCAGCAGGGTCAATGAAAACGTTCAAAGTAGAGATAGAGAAATTTTTGACTAATAAGAAAGTTGAAGGTTATCGTGGATAAATGGGAATGGATTGGTTTACTCCAGCTCCTAAGTCATAACTGCATATATATGTTCATAATCCCTATAGAAGCTAGCAACATCCCACAATGGCCTAACTGAAATCAGAAGTTCAGTGGGAAAACAAAGATGATGATCCATATTATATTGTTCTGTTGTACAGCTCTTTGTAAAATTCTTGAAGTTGATCTAACGCCTCTTGACCATGTTTTATTCCTGCACAATTGTGCCCTATCTAAGGCATCCATGTTGTTCTGCCCAATCCTAAACCCCCAGCTCCTGGAAAATAACTACTATCTCCAAGTTGAAGCCCATGACTCACCTCTAGCTCATTCCCAGAAATCAAGGCATGAATAAAAGCACAGACACAGAAACATATGAAAATATTCATCATATGAATTAAGAGTAGGTTATTCAGCCCCTGCTCCACCCCACAACAAAACAATGGCTGAACCAACAGTAACTTGAAATCCAAACTCATGCTGAACTTGATAACTTTTTACCCTCTTTATTAACAAGAATATAGCTACTTCTGCCGTAAAAACAGTCAAGGACTCTGTTTCAACCAATACTTCAGGAAGAGAGTTCCAAAGACTCGACCTTCAGAAAAAGAATCACTTAATCTATGATAAGTAGACAACCTGATTTATAAACCGTTCAAGTATCTCCCACAAAAGAAAACATTCTCTCCACATCAACCCTATCAAGACCCCCTCAAGATCTAATATGTTTCTATTGTCACATTTTCATTAAATCTAAAGTGCATAATAGCTTAAACTTCCTCTCTTTCTTAGTGATAACCTGGAAAACCTTCTCTAAATTGCCTCCAAAGTATTTACATCCTTTCTTAAATAGTGTGTAGAGTACTCCAGGTACAATCTCATTGAAGTATAACTGAGACATAACCTTCCTACTTTTGTATTCAAGTACCGTCATAATAAATTGTAATCTTACCACAACACGAAGACATAGGAGCAAAAGGCGGACTTTTTTGCCCATTGAGTCTTCTCTGCCATTTGATGAAATCATAACAATTCTCAAGTCAATTTACTGCCTTTTCCCGATAACCCTCAATTTCTTGCTGATTAAAAATCTTGAATTTATTTAATGACTCAGCTTCCACAGCCTACTGCAGTGAATAATTCCACAGATTCACTACCCGCAAAGATGGCATTCCTTCTCAGTGTCTTAAAAGAGTGACACACCACTCTGTGGTTATGCTGTCTGATCCTACAAGGGGAAATAACCTCTCAGTATCTATCTTGGGTCAAGATACCCGAGAATTTCATGTGTTTCAACAGGTCACAACACACTTTTCTAAACTGAAGTGAAACAGATCCATAAAAACTCAACCTCTCCTCAAATAAAAAAAACCCTTTACACACAGGATCAACCTAGTGAATTTTCTCTGAACAGCCATTGTCTGTTAGATAAAAACCGAAATAACTGTGGGTGCTACAAATCGTGAACAAAAACAGAAATTGCTGGAAAAATTCAGCAGGTCTGGCAGTATCTGTGGAGAAAAATCAGAAATAACTTTTCAAATATGGGTTCGGAGGAAAGGTCACCAGACCTGAAATGTTACCGATGATTTCTCTTCACAGACGCTGCCAGACCTGCTGAGCTAATCCAGCAATTTCTGTTTTTGATTCTATTTGTCTGCCCTATTTCTTACTGAACTTGGATGCTAGTTTTTTTGTGATTCATGAACAAGGACTCAAGTCTCTCTGTGCTGCATTTTTCTGCAATCTTTCTTAAGTTAAATAATATTCAGTTTCTCTACTCTTGTTTCCCATATGCGCAACCTCTCATTTACCCACATTCTATTCAACCCTGCAAGTTTCTGCCCCTTCATTTAACCAGTCTACATTGCTCTGTAGACTATGTCATCCTCACCACTTACCTTCCTACATTTTGTCATTTGCAAACTTGACTATAGCACATTCACTTCTCTCATCCAAGTAACTAATATATATTGTAGATAATTACACTCCACCAGTTACAGGTTGCCATCGTGACAAATGACCGCTTTTTATAATTTACTTCCCTACCTAAATTTGTCGTCAAGTTTGATTTAGATCAAGGCATAGTTGCCATTTATATAAATTGAGAAGCTAAAGATCACAGCACCAAATCTGAAGCATAGCGTTGGCTACTTAGATGATGTAGTTTCCAGCAACTTGCAGTCAGGCTTTTTTAAAAAAAATTGTACCTAGTGATCAAACTACATCTGTTTTAAACATGCAAAATTCTAAGCAGCTCGTTATCTTTTCCAAACCAAACAGTACAAGGTAATTGAAAGATTTGTAACGCCCACTGTGTGCATATTTTTTAAGAATATTTAATAAAATTCAGAGGCCAAATATTACATTGAACGGAGAACTGGAATACTGAACAATTTTGTAAATAATTGAATTTTCCATACATCATGCTTTCTCTCACTGGTAAGTTCTGATTTTCCAGCTCAACGTAATCTTTACTTGATTACTGAACCTACAGATTTATTAACATTCATTGTAGATAAACAATACTTCTCACATTCTATATTCCTATATTATTTTTAACTTGAATGCAAATGTAGTTATTGCAAATTCATTAATACAGCAAATCCCTGTTTACAGTTGAATCAGTTAATGTTATTTTGTTTTAACATTGTTAATAAAATTGGTGATAATCTTCCAGCACTAAAAACGTTTACTGATGTTTGCTACAGATTTGTCACCTGGTTGCTCTCAATACCCATGTCCCCTGGCTTTCTTCTGGGTCCTATCTCTGCCCTTAGTCCTCCTCCTTCACAGTTCTCTTGGCTCCCATTTCCACCTCTGTTCTAACTTGTAAAATTTCAGTGTACGTTTTCTCCGAGTTGTCATTCTATACTTGAACATAGGCACTGGGCTCCACCTCGTGGCAGAAATCAATTAATTTAGGGAATCCTGCCTGCACTGACCAACATTTGCTACTCGATGGTCATATACGCTTTACCTCTCATGAAGTGTTAACATGTATTTATAGTAATTAATACATATTGCAATTTTCTATATTTTAAACTTATTTTATTTAAAATTAGTTTATTTCTGATTGTAGGTATTTTGGAAGGTCCACTATTTGAACAAAGTATTATCTATTGAGAACGATCCTAAAGTACCTAATTGTATAGTGCTTATTTTACATTTGGCAATTTATTTTAGTTTGTAAGTTACTTAGCTAGGAATACACAGCACTGTGCACAGTATTTGAACTTATACACTTTTAAGCATAAAAATGTCTGTAGGAACCTAACACTAGCTTTAAAAAAAAAATCACTTCCTATGCTTCTCAAGAGTTGTTTCATCTAAACCTGCAATTCTCAGGGACACAGTCTCAACCTTAAGTGAAAACATACTGTATAGAAAAAGATTAAAAAGCTTAAGTCCTCCTTTTCAACAAATATCTAACCATCTTCTGAGTTCCTTTCCCCTACCCCATACTGGATTAGATTGGAAAAAAAAAGCAAATGTGATTTTGTGGAATTACATAATGCCTACAGCACAGGAGATCATTTGGCTATACATCCAGGCAATGTCACTCAGCCACCTTTTTCCTATAGTCATGTAACTGCTTTCCACAAGAATTTAAACAATGCTCTGGAAAGCCACTAATAAATATGCCTCAACCTCATTTACATGCAGTGCATGTCAACTACTAACCAAATGCAGTATGAAAAGCACACTCTAGTCAAGGCAGAATTATTGTTTTATAAAGGTTCACCAAACCCCTCTTGGTTTTGTACTTTATATATAAAACCCAGAATCCCTGTTATTAACTACTTTCTCAACTTGTACTGCCACCTTCAAAGATCTGTGCACCTTCAAAGGTCTCTCTATTGCTGAGCCTCCATTGGAATATCCCTCTAGGTTAACTTCTCCCTCCAGCACTGTAATATTCTCCAAAGCCAATGCTTTCAACTTTCCTTCACTATCTTACCTGAACATTTTGTATCCAGGAATATTTAATATCCAGTTGCACTACTTTATGCACAGCAAACCTAATTTAGGCATAACTGCATAATCACTTACTCTGTTCTACCTTGTACCTTACTATTACTTATTCTAGTGCTATCTGCCACTGCTATTAGTTTAGAGAGAGAAAAAACAAGATGTACAATGTTACATTCTGGTTCACAACTCCCTCCTTGCCAAGTTAGTTTCAATTCTTCCCAACTAATCTATCATAGAAAGGCATTATTCCTTAGTAACAGTTTCATATTTAATACTTTAGCCATGCCCTCTGCCTTCATGCATAAATGACCTCCTTGGTCCCCAATCAACATCACCACTTCCTCTGTTCTGAGGAAGATTCACTGGACCTGAAAAGTTAACTAATTTCTCTCCACAGATGCTGCCAAACCTGCTGAACTTTTTCAGCAATCTCTGATTTTGGTTCTCAACCTCACTACTCTTGTTTACCACATTTTGCTATTTATAGATATTTTTAATCAACTTGTTCAGAACTGTTATGATACACATCTGGGGCAGGTGAGACTTGACCCCAGATTTTCTGACCAAAAAGGGAGGAACATTACCACTAAAGCCCAAGAGCCCTTTTTTAATGTATGTTGCTACAGAAAACTTCTGGTTTCGTATTCTATCATTTTCATTTGTTCATGTAAGTGGCAGTGGTTAGACTAGCACATATTGCTTATCCCTCGTTGCCAAAAGGCAGTTAAGAATCAAGCACATTTTTGTGGGCCTGGAGTCATGTGTCGGTAACAAGGTGAGGCAAGGATGGCAAATTTACAACAAATGACAATAATTACACAGTCGCCATTAGCCCAGCTTTTTCTTCCAAATTTTTCCTTTTCATTAAAATTTCATCATCTGCCATGCTGGGATTCAAAGTGATGTCCTCAGAAAGGAGATTAGAATGGAGCTCTTGTTTACTAATTCAGAGACATTACCACAATGCCACTGCCACCACCACCACCACCACCACCACAAAATCTGCCCACAGGATCTCATCCATCTATTTTGCCAGTATCAATATTGGTCATGGACTCTGATTGTTCACTTTTCTCAGCGATTCACATTGTGTGATTTTGGGCTAGGTACTCAGAGGCAATATGTCATAAAAACCAAAAGAACTGCCGATATTGTAAATCAGAAACAAAAACAAAATTGCTGGAAAACCTCAGCAGGTCTGAAAGCTTCTGTGGAAAGAAATCAGTGTTTACATTTCTGGTCTAGTGACCCTTCCTCAGAACTGGCAATATGCCATCCTCAATTCATGGCAGTGACTGATCTCTTGGGTTTTGAAATTGTGGTATTAGGACTGCTGTCAAAATAATAACTAGTAATAATGTGTATTAATGTAAATACTGAAGCAAAACCATTATTCATTGATTCACATTTAGTTAACTTACCAACTTCAAGATATATCACAGTACGCTTCTCGATCCATATTGGAAATATTCCTCCTGGATAAACTATTCTGATCTGATCCATAATATATCTTTCAAGTGATGTACTATGAAGCTCCTACAAATATTACACAAGATTAATCCAGGAATATCATCAGTATGTCCTCAACTACAAGCAGCCAGCATATAATTTCAAAACAAAAAAGAGCAAACATTCCATTTTGTCAACAGTACAAACGCCAATATGAAGTTTAACTGAAGGTCATTAGTGAAGCTAAAGAAACAAAAACAAAATGTTAACTCCATGTTTTCACTCCAGTCTCAGTAAAGAATACATCTGGGCGTGTGAATTTTCAGCATTCATTTGAATGAGGAGAAATATTAGCATTGCAATTAACACGTGCCCTTCCAGTGATGACTATTCACATCAGAACGAGTACACTCATACCAGACCCCAATATTGAAATATCTGGAATTTTAATAATCTCAGCTGGAGAAAATGATTGTGCATCTCAGATTTATTTCACACGTTTTAAATAAAAGATGCATTATTTGACACTTGTCTTTAAAAATGCACATTTGATTATACTTAGTTAATAGCAGTAAAAAACAATTACCAGTATTTCCCAGTCACTAGGTGAAAGAGGTTCCACAGCAACTTGTTGACAGGATGAGACTTGTGCACAAGGCCTGAGAAATACCTGATTCACATAAAACAAAAAAAGGAATTAATTGTTTTACCACAAAACTAAAAGCACAATCGTTTTATGAATAATTCAGTGTACAGATCAGCAAATGTTAAACAAGAAATGAGAAAACAAGATTACCAGCTTGAAGTCAACTTTTATGATCAGGAAGGAAATTGACAAAGCTAATGGTTAGTTTGAAGGAGAACACACAAGTGGGAACATACTAGTTGAAACAAGTATTGACAATGATGACTTAAAGGTAGCAAACAATAATTAGATGAATGCTACATAAACAAAATGTGTCTATACTTAATGGCTAGAGGAGATTCAAGTTGAGAAGTGTGGTGAAACAGTCAAGGAAGATTTCAGCATAGTTAACAAAAACAAGGAGTCAGGATGAGCCACAGTATTATATTTTCTTAATTTGTGGATGAAGGCTTTTCAAATATTCTAAGACAACTACATGGTTTAGGGTTTTGATAGCAATAGTGAAAACTAGCAGTGAAAACAAGGAATGCTAAGAAGTTCTGAGAAGGATTGCTAATGATAGATTGAATGTGGGAAATGATGTTCAGAATGAGGTCAGGCAGCAAATCAAATCAGTAACAATGCCATGTAGAAGGCATTTCTGGAGTGTGTACAAGATGGTTTTTTTGGATCAATGTGTTGAGGGACCAACTAGAGAACAAACTGTCCTCAAATGGGTGTTGCATAATGAAAAAGGAATAATTGGCAACCTAGTCATAAGGGGTTACAGGACTAGGAGTGCGAGGAGTGACCATAATGATAGAACTCTTCAGACGAAGCGTGACATAGTTCAACCTGAGACGAAGGCCCTGAATCTAAATAAAATAAGCTACACAAAAGGTATGAGCTATCTATGAATAAACCAGAAACGTTACTTAAGGGATGATAGTGGATAGGCAATGGGAGAATCTTAAGTGCATGAAGAAACTGCAACAATCGTTCATTCCTGTCTGGCACAAAAATAAAATTGTGAAGATGGCCTGACCATGGCTAACAAGGAAAATTAACGATTGTATTAGATCCAAAAGAAGAGGCATATAAATAGGTCAAAAATAAAAAACACCACAAACCTAAGGATTGGCAACACTTACATTTCAATAAAGGAGGACAAAGATTGATTAAGAGGGGAGAATAAGCTTGCCCAGAACGGATTGTGAAAGCTTCTATAGGTTTGTGAAGAAGACGATTAATGAAGACAAATGCAAGTCTCTTACAACCAATAAAAAGTGGAGTTATAATAGGAGTTAAGATGGCAGACTAACTAAATACATTTTTTGGTCTGTCTTCACAAAAACAGGACATAAATAACATCCCAAAAATGCTGGTGAGCACAGGGTGTAGAGAGGGAGGAACTGAAGGAAATCAATAGGGAAATGTTTAGAAATTGATGGGATTAAAGGCCAATAAATCCTTAGTGCCAATAATCTACATGATCCTCATTAGTTAAAACAGGAGGTAGAGAGAAAACAGGGAATTATAGACCAGATAGGCTAAAGTTAGTTGTAGAGAAAATGCTATAGTCTACTATAAAAGATTTAATTGCAGAGTACTTGGAAAAAATTGTCAGGGTTTAAGAAAGAAAATTTTCACTTTACAAAGTGGAAATCAAGCTTGACAATCCTATTGGAATCTTTTGAAGATGTAACCAACAGAGCTGATAAGGATGACCCAGCGAATGTGGTTTACTTGGAATTTCAGAAGACTTTCTAGAAGGTCCCATTAAGAGATTAGGATGTAAAATTAAGAGCATAGAATACAGAACAATACGGCACAGGAACAGGCCCTTTGACCCACCATGTCTGTGCTAATCATGTTGCCATTCTAAACTAATACCATCTGCCATATTCCTCTATTCCCTGCCTGTTAAAATGCCTCTTAAATGTTAGTGTCGTGCTGCTTCTATCACCTCCCCTGGCAGTTGCTCCAGGTACCTACTATCCTTGGTATAAATAAACTTGCCTCGCATATCTCCATTAAACTTTCTCTTTCACCTTAAACCTACCCCTCCTAATGTTTGACATTTCCATCTTAGAAAACAGACTCCAACTATGCACTCTATACTTACCTCTCATTATTTTATACACTTTATCAGATCACTTCTTAGTCTCTGAAGCTCTAGTGAAAACAAACTAAGTTTATTCAACCTCTCCTTATAGCCAGTACACTCCAATCAAGACAATATACTTGCATGGCATAAGGGTAGTGTACTAACATGGAAAGAGAACCGGGTAGCAGACAGAAAAAAAAAGATCATTTTCTGAACCAGTGACCAGTGGGGTACCACAGGGATCAAAGCTTGGACCTCAGCAATTCACAATATGCATTGACGATTTAGAGGAGGGAAGTAGAGGTAATATCTTCAGCTTGTGCAAACAATACAAAGATGGGTGGGAGCATGAACTGTGAAAAGATGGTTGAGTGTGGTTTGGTAAGCTGAGCGAGCAAATGAAGTATAATGTGGATAAACATGAGATGTGACAGCAAAGACAGGAAGGTAGGTTGTCGGAATGAAAATAAATTGGAAAGGGGGAAGGTGCAATGAGACCTGAATTTCCCTGCACACCTGTCGTTGAAAGTAAGCATGCAGGTGGTGAAGGAGGCAAATGTTATGTTGGTTTTCAAAGAAGATTCTAGAAAGAGCAAGGATAGCCTTGGTGAGACCATAACTGAAGTATTGTATGCAGTTTTGGTCTCCTTATCTGAGAATGGATGTTTTGAGACCTTTGATCAGTTAGAACCATAGCCAATTTAGAAGACTGACAGGAGAGCTCATAGACAAAGTTCTAACAGGAGTATACAGGATAAACAAAGGAAGGATGTTCCTGATGACTGAGGAGTTCAGAACTGGGGACCACAATCTAAAGGGTACAAATGGGAAAATACTTCACCCAGAGACAGATGATGCTTTTGCAATTCTCTGCCACAGAAATCAGTTCAGACAAAAACATTGAATAGTTTCAAGGAGGAGTGATATGTAGTTCTTAGGGTGAAAGAGACCAATGTAAACACGTAGCTAAAAGAATGGAGTGGGAAAGAGGGATTCCTTTTCATGGGGCACTGGCACCAGTATTGGAAAAAGTGGGATCTGTAAAGTTGGGATGGTCTCCACCTGAACCAAGCTGGGACCAAAGTTCTAGCGAAAAGGGCAAATAAGGCGATCAACAGGACTTTAAATGAGTAAGTTGCAGGGGGTTAAGAAGTATAATGGGCAATGGTAAACAAAGCTGTAGGTTAACATTTGTATGGAAAAGTCTGGGGGAAAAAAAAGTGAAAAGAAAGGAGAATTCAGGAGAGATTACTAAAGTCTCCAGAACACAAAATAGGACAAAGTGTTTGGAAAGGGTTAGGAATCAAACTTCAAGCACACTGGATAAAGGAATGACAATGGAGAAGAGTGGTAGTAAATACAGGACTAAAGGTATTGGATCTGGATGGATGCAGCGCACGAAATAAGATAAGTGAGCTTGCAGCACAAATTGAAATTGGCAGGTATGACGTGGTGGGCATCACAGTGACGTGGCTGCAAGGGGAGCAGAACTGAAAGCTAAATATCCAAGAATATACATCCTATTAAAAAGACAGGAAAGTGGGGAGAGGGTGCCTTATAAGTAAGAATAAAATTAAATAAATAGCAAGAAATGATTCAAGGTCAGAAGACGCAAAACTGGGTGGAGTTGAGGAACCACACAGATTAAAAAAAAACATAATGGAAGTTACGTACAGGTCTTCAAACAGTAGTCAGGATGTGGCACACAAGATACACCAGGAGATAGAAAAAGTGAGCACGAAAGGCAGGTTAAAGTGATTGTGGGGGATTTCAATATACAGGTTGACTGGGAAAATTAGGTTGCTGTGGATCACAAGGAAAGGAATTTGTGGAAAGTCTATGAGACAGCTTTTTAAGAGCAGCTTGTGGTGAGCCCACTAGGAAACTGACAAATTTGGATTTAACGATGTGCAACAAGGCAGACTTGATTAGGGAGCTTAAGGACCCTTAGGAGATAGTGACCATAATATGACAGAATTTATTCTGCAATTTGAGAGGGAGAAGCTGGAATCAGATGTAACTGTATTACATTTGAATAAAGGCAACTAAAGAGACATGAGGGAGGAGCTGGCCAGAACTAACTGGGAGAGGAGCCTAGCAGGAAAGACTGTGGAACAGCATTGGCAGGAGTTTCTCAGACAGAAACTCAGCAAAAATTCATCTGTAGGAAAAAGCAACATACTAAAGGGAGGACAAGGGAACCGTGGCTGACGAGGGAAGTCACAAACAGCGTGAAAGCATATAATGCGGCAGAGGGCAGTGGAGTGGGAAGGCCGAGGATTGGGAAGCTGGCAAAGACCAACAGAGGATAAAGAAAAAAGATACAAGGAGGGAAAAGATTAAATGAGGGTAAGCTAGCTAGTAATATAAAAGATTGTAAGAGTTTCTTTAGATATGTAAAGGGCAAAATAGAGAGGGGCAAAAGTGGACCTTGGGCTTCATGATGGAAGGCACAAGTAACATCCCAAATATTCAAGAGAGTTGAGGGGAAGTGTTGAGTATGATGGGCCATCACAAAGGAGAAGGTGCTAGAAAAACAGGAAGGCTGAAGGTGAATAAATAACCTGGACCAGATGGACTACATCCTAGAGTTCTGAAGGAGATAGCTGAAGAGATCATTGAAGGAAACAGTGGAGTCAAGGAGGATCCCAGAGGACTGGAAAATTGCTAATGTAACTCCCCTGTTTAGGAAGAGAGTAAGGCAAAAGATGTGAAATTACAGGCCAATTAGCCTGACCTCGGTTGTTGGTAAAATTTGGGAATCCATGGTGAAGGGATGAGATGAGATTTCTGAATACTTGGAAATGCATGGTAAAATAGGGCAAAATCAGCATGGTTTCATCAAGGGGAGGCCTGACAAATTATTTGAGGAGGTAGCGAACAGGTTAGACTAAGGAGAGGCAGTGGATATTATTTACTTGGACTTCAAGAAGGCCTTTGACAAGGTTCTGCACAGAAAGCTACCAAGTAAGATAAGGGCCCATGGTGTTAGAGGCAAGGTTTTGGCATGGATAGAAGATTCGCTGTCTGGAAGCAAGCAGAAATTGGGGATAACAGGGTCCTTCTCAGGATGGCAGCCAGTGACTAGTGGTGTTCTGCAAGGGTCAGCATTGGGACAACTTTTCACTTTATACATAATGATCTAGAGAAGTCTCAGTCCAGGATTCTCTCAAGCAGGTTGAGTCGGTAGTTAGGAAGGCAAATACAATATTAGTATTTATTTTGAGAGGACTAACAAAAGCAGGAATGCACTTCTGAGGCTTTATAGGGTTCTGGTCAGACCACATTTCGAGTATTGAGAGCAATTTTGGGGCCCATCCCTCAGGGAGGATGTATTGGCCCTGGAGTTGGTACAGAGGAAGTTCACGAGAAAATTCCAAGAATGGAAGGCTTAACATATGAGGACTCCAGATGTATACTCCGTGATCTAATTGAAACTTACAGAATACCGAACAGCCTGGGCAGAATAGATGTATTCATTAGCAGGAGAGACTAGGGCATAGCCTTATACCCCTTAGAACTTCTTCAGCCAGACAGTGGTGAATCTATGGAATTCACTGCCACAGAAGGTTGTGGAGGCCAGCTCATTGAATATATTTAAAGACTGAAATAGATAGGTTCCAGATTGTCAAGGGGATCAAGGGTTATGGGGAGAAAAAGGGAGAATAGGGTTGAGAAACTTCTCATTCATGATTGAACGGCAGAGCATACTTGATGGGTCAAATGGCCTAATTTCTGCTTCTACATCTTATGGTCTTGTGGATCAAAGAAAACTTGAACAAAGTACTGAGTTGGATAATTATATTTACTGGCAGAGAAGGCCTATAGGGCTGAGTGGCCTATTCCTGTTCCAATTTTCTGTGTTTCTTTGATACTAATATTGCTCAGTCTCTACTTTAACAGGAGATGACAGTGAAGTTGATTACTGAAACCCAATATATTGAGACAATTGCACCTGTCACAAGATAGCTTTGCTTTGCCAGCAAGCTGAATGAAGTAAACATTGATCCAGAACTTAACTACAGACAAACAATCGGAAATGGGATCAAAAGCATCTAAATCAAAATTGAAAACAGACTGGACACTTACAGATATCAGTGAGGTACAGCATGCAGATGACAAAGATAATTAATACGCAGGTTTGTGTACGTCAGTAACAATGCACAGAAAAAACACTAGAAGTGATACTAATTCTGACAAACAACAAACTATCAGTACCACAGACCAAAGTTGAAAGATAAAGTAGTTGATTTTGTCAATAGCAAAGAATGGGTCCTGAAATGAGCAAGTGACCCATAGAAGGTACCAGCTATGACATTGACCAAAGCAATTTTGCTAACAACAGGCAGAGTAAAAATCAAATTGGAGTGCTGTAATGAAAAGATGAATTGCAGAAGTTTGGAAAATGGGTTAAGAAACTGGAGGTGTTTTTTTTGAGGAGCAGGAGAATAACAAATTTTGAATGAGTTAGGCTTAGTGTCACAGGAGAGGGCTGGGCTAATGGGCATACAAGCCAGGGGAAATTGAATAACCAGATGGTAATAAAAGGATGAGTCAATTGATTGCATACATGGTTAGTTAATAAATTTGGGAAGCGTAGCAAAACAAAAACATTGCAAGTTGTTTCTGTAGCTTCGAAATGTGAAGATGATGAGTGTTATATTAGCTATTGCAGGTATGTAAATTGGTCAGGATTTACTCACAAAGGAAGGAAGAAAAGAAGGGATGCAAACAAAAATTGTTTCATAAAAACAAGGAGCAGGAGTAGGCTGTCCAGCCCTTCAAGCCTGCTCCGCCACTCAATAAGATAATGGCTAATCTCTTCGTGACACAGCTCCACTTACCCGTGCTCTCACTATATCACTTAATTCCATTATTTTTAAAAAGAAATCTACCTTAGCTTTAAAAGTGTTTAAAGAAGTAGCATCAAAAACTTCCCTGAGCAAGGAATTTCATGGATTAACAACCCTCTGGGTGAAGAAATTCCTTCTCAATTCAGTCCGAAATCTGCTCCCTCTATATTTGAGGCTATGCCCTCTTTCCTAGCTTCACCTGCAAGTGGAAACATCCTATCTACTTCTATTTTATTGATTCCCTTCATAATTTTATGTTTCTATAAAGATTCCCTTCATAATTTTATGTTTCTATAAAGATTCCCTTCATTCTTCTGAATTCCAATTAATATAATCCCAGTCTACTCAGTCTTTCCTCATAAATCAACTCCCTCAACTCTGGAATCAACCTAGTGAAACTCCTCTGCACTCCCTCCAGTGCCAGTGCGTCCTTTCTCAAGTAAGGAGACCAAAACTGCATACAGTACTCCAGGTGTGACCTCACCAGGACCTTGTACAGCTGCAACATTACCTCTCTGCTTTTAAACTCAACCCATTTAGCATTGAAGGACAAAGTTCCATTTGCCTTCCTAATTACCTGTTGTACCTGCAGACCAACCTTCTGTGATTCACGCACAAGGGCACCCAGGTGCCTCTGCATAGCAGCATGCGGCAACTTTTTACCATTTAAATAATAATCTTTTTTACTGTTACTTCTACCAAAATATATGACTTCACATTTATTAACATTGTATTCCATCTGCCAGACCTTTATCCACTCACTCAATGTATCTAAGTTTCTCTGCAACATTTCACAGTCCTCTGCACTTTGCTCTGCCATTCATGTTAGTGTCATCTGCAAACTTTGACACCGTACGTGGTCCCCAACTCCAAATCATCCATATAAATTGGAAATAATTGTGGTCCCAATACTAATCCCTGAGGCACACAACTAGTCACTGATTGCAAGCCAGAATAGCACTCATTCATCCCCATTCTTTGGTTCTTGCTAGTCAAGCAATCCTCTAACCATGCTAATACTCTACCACTAATGCCATGCATCCTTATCTTATGCAGCAGCCTCTTGCGTGGCGCCTTGTCAAAGGCCGTTTGAAAATCCAGGTACACCACATCCACTGGGTCCCCGTTGTCCACCTTGCTTGAAACGTCTTCATAAAATTCTAAAAGATTTGTCAAGCATGACCTGCCCTTCATGAACCCATGCTGCGTCTGTCCAACGGCACAATTTCTTTTGAGATGCCCTGCTATTTCTTCCTTGATAATAGACTCAAGCATCTTCCCCACTACAGAGGTTAAGCAACCTGGTCTATAATTCCTCAACTTTTGTCTACCTCCCTTTTTAAATAGTGGTGTCACATATGCTGTTTTCCAATCTGCTGGGATAGCCCCAGAGTCCAGCGAATTTTGGAAAATTAACGACAAAGCACTTGCCATTTCTCCCGCTACCTCTTTTAGCACCCTGGGTTACATTCCATCAGGGCCACAAGACTTATCTATCCATAGCCCTAATAGCTTGCCCAATACTAGCCCATCCATAATAATTGTTTCAAAACAATTGTTTCAAACAATTTCTACCCTCATTGACAATCTTGGAGGCTTACACAGATATTACCACATAAAATTTTACCATGAAACAATAATACAATTCATGTTGGCCCTGGTAGTAGACAGTTATAATAACTGATCACAAAGTATATTCAAGCTCATGTTGCACAAGATTGATAATACAGGAATGAGTGCCTGGTGTATCAGTGGAATACTACAGGTGAAAACACAATCTAAAATCTGGGAGGAATAAGCACAAAATATGGATGGTATGGAGACAAGCAAGCCAATTGGGAAAATAATTAAGTCACTGTGTGGAAAATCAAGGGTTGGAAGTGAATGGTTAGCATGAGGGAGCTGAAAAAAAATTCAAGGAATGAAATATATTTAATTGCAATGAGTTGATTCAAAAGATATTCAAAGTAAAATATTGTAATCAAACTGAAGGAGATATATAGAGCAGAAACTCCCAGACCTATCTTTAACGAAGTAATTACTAAGCAGGTTTGAAAAAAATTAAGTTGGAAAGTTACCGTTCACAGACCTGTTCTCCATCTTTGAGCCCAAGTTTAATTCCCAACTGTCTGCTAATCTCTGCAACGTTTTCTTCTTCAAATCCAGCATATCTTCGTCCGACCCAACTTAAGAATGCTGTCTGCTGAAGACCCCATGACAATTCAATGGCTTGACACTATAAATTATCAGAAAAAGATAAACAAAGAATTACACAAACACTACTTTGACAGAAAACTAAACAGTATAAATGCTCAATAGTCTAATCACCACAGGAGAGAAGGTACAATTCTGCAGTGCCAGAATTCCAGTGAGCATGTCTTATAATAAATCAAACACATTTACATCTATAGAAAATTAACCAATATCAGCAATAACCACTGTGATGAAATGGCAAAATCAGCAATTCTTGGTAGACATCCACTTCTAACAGTAGCGCAGGAGTACTATCTCTGTGGATACAAATGCTGTGTGACAGCATTTTGGCCCAGCTTTTGCAGTAGCAATAATGGAAAAACTGTCCACATTTGGTATCATTAACCTGAAATGCAAATGTTGTAGAATCATGAGAAAATCCACCAGTTGCAATCAGCAATTTCATACTTTGCCAACTAGTGTACTGTTGAGACAGTTTTTACAAACAAGGGGGGGGGGGGAAAACTATTCAGCCCCTCAAACTAACTGCACCATTTAGTAAGATCACAGCTTATCGGACTGGAACCTAAATCCACACTCCAGTCTACGTCTGATAAGCTTTCACCCTTTACTTAGTAAAAGTCTATCTCGGCCTTAAAAATATCCAAAAACACTCTTCTTGAAAAGGCAGTGGGTACACAGATTCAAAGACTCGCAATCCTCTGAGAAAAATATTTCATCTTATGTTTTAAATAGGCTACCTTTATTTTTTAAACAGTAACCCTTAATTTTAGACTATCCAGAGGAATCAGCCTTTTGACATTTACCCTGTCAAAACCCCTCAGAAGTTTACATATTTAAATCAGGTGGCCTTTTACTCTCCAGCAAATGGAAGCTGGTACATACAACTTTCGCTCATAAGAAAACCCACCCATTCCAGGTATTAGTATTGTAAATATTCTATGAACTTCTTGCAACATATTTACATTCTTCCTTAAGGATGTCAATCAATTCTGTACACAGTGCTCCAGATGTGTCTCACCAGAGCTCTGTATAACTGAAGCATACTTTTATATTCAATTCCCTTTGTAACAGATGATAGAATATTCTATGAGCTTTCCTAATTACTTGACGTACCTGTATATCAGCCTTTTGGCAACTCATGCACTAGAATATGCAGAACTTTCTGCATCTCAGCTTTACAAACTTTCACCATTAAATAACATGCTTTTTAAAAATTTTTTCTGCAAAAATGGACAATTTCACATTTCCCCACATTGTACTCCATTTTCCATATCTTTTACCACTCAAAGTCAATTTATATTTTTCCAGAGTCATGTCCACTTCACAACTTACTTTCCTACCTATATTTGCATCATCAGTAAATTTGGCAACAATACATTCTGCTCTTCATTTAAGTAATTTATGTGGACTGCTGGGATCTCAGCACTGATCCCTGTGGCACACAACTCATTTCCTCTTGCCAACCTGAAAAAGATCCACTTAGGACTACCATAGACAATTATCCTTCAACAGTAAGGCATTCGACAGGGTTCCCCATAGGAGACTGGTGAGCAAAGTTAGATCTCATGGAATATAGGGAGAACTAGCCATTTGGATACAGAACTGGCTCAAAGGTAGAAGATAGAGGGTGGTGGTGGAGGTTTGTTTTTCAGACTGGAGGCCTGTGACCAGTGGTGTGTCACAAGGATCGGTGCTGGGTCCACTACTTTTCATCATTTATATAAGTGATTTGGATGGGAGCATAAGAAGTCTAGTTAGTAAGTTTGCAGATGACACCAAAATTGGAGGTGTAGTGGACAACAAAGAAGGTTACTTCGGATTACAACTGGATCTTGATCAGATGGGCCATTGGGGTGAGAATTGGCAGATGGAGTTTAATTTAGATAAATGTGAGGTGCTGCATTTTGGGAAAGCAAATCTTAGCAGGACCTATACACTTAATGGTAAGGTCCTGGGGAGTGTTGCTGAACAAACTGACCTTGGAGTGCAGGTTCATAGCTCATGGAAAGTGGAGTCATAGGTGGATAGGGATGAAGAAAGCGTGTGATATGCTTTCCTTTATTGGTCAGAGTATTGAGTACAGGAGTTGGGAGGTCATGTTGCCGCTGTACAGGACATTGGTTAGGCCACCTTTGGAATTTTGCATGCAATTCTGATATCCATCCTACTGGAAAGATGTTGTGAAACTTGAAAGGGTTTAGAAAAGATTTATAAGGATGTTACCAGGGTTGGAGGATTTGAACTATAGGGAGAGGTTGAATAGGCTGGGCTGTTTTCCCTGGAGCGTTGGAGGCTGAGGGGTGACTGTATAGAGGTTTATAAAATCATGAGGGGCATGAATAGGATAAATAGACCAAGTATTTTCCCTGGGTTAGGGGAGTCCAGAATTAGAGAACAAAGGGTGAGGGGGGAAAGATACAAAAAAGACCTAAGGGGCAACCTTTTCATGCAGAGGGTGGTATGTGTATGGAATGAGCTGCCAGAGGAAGTGGTGGAGGCTGGTACAATTGCAACATTTAAAAAGCATTATTATGGGTGTATGAATAAGGAGGGTTTGGAGGGATAGGGGCCAGGTGCTGGCAGGTGGGACTAGATTGGGTTAGGATACCATGCTGTACACCTCTATGACTAATTTGCCAGCTTGCTTCAAACTCTGCAGCAAATGCTGTTGCTTTAAACATTAATTGAAAGATTTGCGCCAAAAGATTTTAAAACAAAATGCAACTTCACCAACCTATCATTAATATAGGCAAGGGTCCAAAGGCACTTACATTTTGAAAATTGAAACTGTATTCAAATTGGAGAAATGGGTAAAATTTCTGAGGAAGATCTCGCAATCTTTGCCATAATTTCAGCACCATTTCTCCGCGGTTCCTATTGAAGGCATTGTGGTGGAAGACTGAAAGGACTTCACCAAAAACACTGTTCAAGATATTTTTAACAATTAATCCACTTTGGAGACAGTTCTGAAAAAGTGTATGCCTAGATTTAAATAATTTCTTTTGGATATTGTTAATTAAAACCCAAATCACTAAAATAATGGAAAGTAAAGTGGATCAATTATCTTTGTCATTTTTATTTGCTTTTGTTTGACAGTATTCCTGAAGTAGCTAATTCAATAGAACATGCTCCTGAAAACACCAAATACCAGTTTAAAAAGAAAGCCTGTTTTTGTCAAAATTTGGAGAAAATATCATTTTCCAGTAATCCTTCTCTTAAGGCTGTATAGTTACACAGAGTTGAAAAGTGTGGCACTGGGAAAGCACAGCAGGTCAGGTAGCATCTGAGGAGCAGGAGAATTAATGTTTGGGGCATAAGCCCTTCATCAGGAAGGTGTACATGCATTTGTTTAATGTAGTAGTTATGACCCCAATAACACTAGTGTAATGGTGTTTAATGTTACATTAAATCAAAATGACTAACACTGAGTTGATTTCATACAAACACAGAAAATGCTAGAGAAACTCAGTAGGTCTGACAGCATCTGTGAATACAGAAACAGTTAATGTTTCAAATTCAGAATGATTCTCTTTCAGAACTCAAGTTCTAAGTTGATTTAGTTTCATTGCCTAATTACTCATTCACTAATTTTCCAGCACACTAAGATTATGAAATTCTGATGACATTCTGAAACATGTCCAAATATGGAATAACTTAAAATCTTAAAAAGCAATTTAGTACATTTCCAAGAAAGGCAACTGAACAGCTTGCATCAATTTTAAGGTTATGTTCCTTTCTTTTTCAGTGAGCCTCATTCCCCCGCTTGTTCCCACAGACCCAAAAATTCTCATAGGCGCTTATCTAACTGCCTTTTGAAAGCCACAACTGCATGTGCCTCTATCATAACTGAGTAGAGCATTCCACATTCTAAGCACTTGCTGTACAATAAATATTTTTTATTCATTTTACCTCTGGTGCTTCTGCCAATTACCTTAAATTTGACCCCTTTGGTTCTCTGCTCTTCCACCAATGAGAACAGTTCTATTTACTCAATCTCGACATTTCTTGATTTTGAAAACCTCCACCTTCTCAAACTTCTCTTTTCCAACATCAACCTGTAACAAAAGCTGTACATCTCCAACTGTTCCACCAACCTGTCATAAACCTCTTGCATCGTTCATAATTCCTAGTTTTGTCATTCACAACTGGTCCTGTTGAGATTCTGGTCAACAGTATCCTTCAGTGTATCAATAGTGGGGGATTCAACTAGCGTAATACCACTGAATGCCAAGGGGTAATGGCTGGATTTTCTTTTGACAGAGATGGCTGTTGTTCACCACTTGCAGGTTGCTTACTACTTATCAGCCCCAGCCTGAATGCTGTCCAGGTCTTGCTGCATTTGGGCAAAGACTGCTTCAGTACAGAGTAGCTATGAAGAATGCTATCTATGGTGCAATCGTCAACAAAAATCCCCACCTGCCCTTATGATGAAGTGAATGTGAATGATGAAGCAGCTGAAACTGGTTAGACATAGAATACAATCTAGGGGAACTCAGAAAGGGCTCTTGTGGCACAGTGATAAGATTCCAACCTCACAGTTAGCAGGCCTGGGTTCAAGTCCTATCTGTTCCAGAGATAAGACATATCATATCTGAACAAGCTGATTAAACACTGAGGTACAATGACTTACTCCTGCTATGATATTCCGTGGCTGAGATGACTAGCTGCAGTTCTAACAACCACAACTATCTTCCTTTGTGGTAAGTGTGACTCCAACCAACTGAAAGTTCTCCCAATGATTCCAAGTTTGCTGGGACTCCTTGATGCCATACTTGGTCAAATGTTGCCTTCATCATCAAGCACGATCAGACTTTAGCAAATCCGTCCTGGCTTTCCTTAATTAATCTGCATTCAAAGTGGATGTTAAATTTTGTCCCGATTACTATTTCTAAAGCTTTTCTACCACAAGGTTAAACAGACAGATGAGTAGTTGCAGGATTCAACCTTATATCTTTTATCGAACTAGGTAATTGGAACACTGAGGTACAATGACTTTTGATTCAACTTCAAACTGGCCTGAGTCTCATTCTGGAGCTGAGAATGGATGGCACTCCAAAACAACACCACACTAATTCAACGTTGTAAAGAAATTAACGTGGATTACAAGTGCAAGTCCTGAATTTGAGCTCTAACCTTCTGTCCTGGCCAACAGCTGTTGGCACAACAAATCACTATAAAAGGTTACCTCAGATTACAACAGGATCTTGCTCAGGTGGGCCAATGGGCTGAGAAATGGCAGATAAATGCAAGGTGCTGCATTTTGGGAAAGCAAATCTTAGCAGGACATATACACTTAATGGTAAGATCCTCGGGAGTATTGCTGAACAAAAAGACCTTGGAGTGCAGGTTCATAGCTCCTTGAAAGTGGAGTCGCAGGTAGATAGGATAGTGAAGGCGGCGTTTGGTATGCCTTCCTTTATTGGTCAGAGTACTGAGTACAGGAGTTGGGAGGTCATGTTGCGGCTGTACAGGACATTGGTCAGGCCACTGTTGGAATATTGTGTGCAATTCTGGTCTCCTTCCTGTCGGAAAGATGTTGTGAAACTTGAAAGGGTTCAGAAAAGATTTACAAGGATGTTGCCAGGGTTGGACGATCTGAGCTACAGGGAGAGGCTGAACAGGCTGGCAGTTTTCCCTGGAGCGTCGGAGGCTGAGGGGTGACCTTATGGAGGTTTACAAAATTATGAGGGGCATGGATAGGATAAATAGGCAAAGTCTTTTCCATGGGGTCAGGAAGTCCAGAACTAGTGGGCATAGGTTTAGGGTGAGAGGGGAAAGAAAGTGGGCGGCACAGTGGTTAGCACTGCTGCCTCACAGCGCCAGAGACCCGGGTTCAATTCCCGCCTCAGGCGACTCTGTGTGGAGTTTGCACATTCTCCCTGTGTCTGCGTGGGTTTCCTCTGGGTACTCCGGTTTCCTCCCACAGTCCAAAAATGTGCAGGTTAGGTGAATTGGCCAAGTTAAATTGCCCGTAGTGTTAGGTGAAGGGGTAAATGTAGGGGATGGGTCTGGGTGGGTTGCGCTTCGGCGGGTCGGTGTGGACTTGTTGGGCCGAAGGGCCTGTTTTCACACTGTAAGTAATATAAAAGAGACCTACGAGGCAACGCTTTCACGCAGAGGGTGGTACGTGTATGGAATGAGCTGCCAGACGATGTGGTGGAGGCTGGTTGCATCAGTTGCAACAATTGCATCAGTTAAGAGGCATTTGGATGGGTATATGAATAGGAAGGGTTTTGAGGGATATGGGCCAGGTGCTGGCAGATTGGGTTGGGATATCTGGTTGGCATGGACGGGTTGGACCGAAGGGTCTGTTTCCATGCTGTACATCTCTATGACTCTAGAATTGAATCCCTCATCATTGACGTTCTTCGGCTTACTATTCACCAGAAACTCAACTGGACTCTCCAACTCAAGTCACAGGCCAGGAATACTGCAGTAACAACTCACTCCTGACTCCCCAAAGATCTGTCCACCACCTCAAAACACAAGTCAGGAATTTGACGGAATACTTCCCACTTGCCTGAATGGGTGCTGCTCCAGTGACATTGAAGAAACTTGACACCATCTGGAACACAGCAGTCTGCTAGAATTGCACCACATCCACTCTGTGCATCACCAAGGCTTAGCAGCAGCAGTGTACAAAGTTAAAAATCACACAACACCAGGTTATAGTCCAACAGGTTTATTTGGAAGCACTAGCTTTCGGAACGCTGCTCTGAATCACCTGATGAAGCAGTGCTTCAAAATAAACCTGTTGGATTATAACCTGGTGTTGTGTGATTTTTAACCCCAGTCCAACACCAGTGTCGCCAAATCACAACAGTGTGTGTACTATCTACAAAATGCACTGTAGAAATTCACCCAAGATCCTTCGACAGCAATTCCAAACCCATTTCCGTTTAGAAGGAGAAAGGCAGCAGATACATGGGTACATCATCACCTGCAAGATCACCTTCAAGTCCCGCACCACCCTGACTTGGAAATATATCACAGTTCCTTCACTGTTTGTGCCACCTGAGAGCATTGTAGGTCAACCTACAGCACATGGACTGCAGCAGTTCAAGAAAGCAGCTCACACCACTTTCTCAAGGTCAACTGAGGGCAGACAATAAAAAGAAAATCTATGTACCCAGGGCCCAAGTCTCTTCAGACATTCACACTCTTTAAAGCACAAGTTCCTGTGATAAGAACCTGATGAAGGGCTTTTGCCCAAAACGTCGATTTCGAAGTTTCTTGGATGCTGCCTGAACTGCTGTGCTCTTCCAGCACCACTAATCCAGAATCTGGTTTCCAGCATCTGCAGTCATTGTTTTTACCTTGCTGCTCAGCCTGTCAGCAGAGGCTCCAAGCATTATTTAATGTCGACAGTTAATGTAAGGTAAACCTAAGAAGAGACTATAACTAAAGACTAAATATAGTATAAAATGCAATACAAAATATCCATGTACAATACATAACAACAGCCACTTAACATGGACCTTTTGTGGTGACACTTAATACATTTTTCAGGGAAAAAAATATAAAAGACCAGTAACACTGAAATCGTCAATACTTGTCCCCCTCCCCTGGAGGAAATCTGCCACCCTCACTCACAGTAGCCTGTATGTGGCGCCAATCCTTCACTAACGGAGCTGACCTCTGAAGTGTCACCACACTCGGACCCACTCCCGACGCCACTCTTCCAAGCTAACCGGGAATGGGTAATAAATGCAGGCGTGAAATGAAAAAAAAAATAGACAGCGGCGGCTGGGAAGACGCCATTGGCGTCGGCGCTCACCTCCTCCAGGTGGAGCTGCGACGCTCGCTGTGAGGCCAGGTGCAGGAAGCAGTCTTTGACGTTGCTGAGTCTCAGCTGCATGCACGCGGTGCCGGCAGCCATCATCCTGCCACGCGCTATGAGCGGGCACGGCTCGCAGACGCCTATACCGTTAACCGCAGCGTTCCACGGATTCGAACTCGGCCTCCATCCTGCGGCACGAGCGACAGCTGACTTCCGTCTCCCGAAAACTGATCCACCCCGCCCGCAGCGAGGGCCCTTTGATTGACATCTGAGCGGCCTATCAGGTCCCGAGCTCAAGGGAGGCGGCGCTCCTCCGAGGCGGGTGTAGTGCCATCGTGGGAGTCGGTGCTCGATTGCGATTGTCTTCCCTGTGGCTGAAGATGGCTGCTCAGGTTCCGGAGGTGTGCAAACACCATCAGCAGGAAAACGTCTGCTTCACGCGACCCAAGTACCGAGAGGGTCGGAGGTTGAGGGCTGTCAAAGTAAGTTCGGCGTGAGTATTTCGTTTGCTGTCGAGAACTGTGGAAGAACTTGATCTTAGACAATAGACAATAGATGCAGGAGTAGGCCATTCAGCCCTTCGAGCCTGCACCGCCATTCAATATGATCATGGCTGATCATTCCCAATCAGTATCCTGTTCCAGCCTTATCTCCATAACCCTTGACTCCACTATCTTTAAGAGCTCTACCCAATTCTTTCTTAAATGAATCCAGAGACTGGGCCTCCACTGCCCTCTGGGGCAGAGCATTCCACACAGCCACCACTCTCTGGGTGAAGTAGTTTCTCCTCATCTCTGTCCTAAATGGTCTACCCCGTATTTTTAAGCTGTGTCCTCTGGTTCAGCACTCCCCCATCAGCGGAAATATGTTTCCTCCTGCCAGAGTGTCCAATCCTTTCATAATCCTATACGTTTCAATCAGATCCCCTCTCAGTCTTCTAAACTCAAGGGTATACAAGCCCAGTCGCTTCAGTCTTTCCGTGTAAGGCAAACCTGCCATTCCAGGAATTGACCTCGTGAACCTACGCTGCACTCCCTCAATAGCCAGAATGTCTTTCCTCAAATTTGGAGACCAGAACTGTACACAGTACTCCAGGTGTGGTCTCACCAGGGCCCTGTACAGCTGCTATTAGCCTTCTTCACGACCTGCTGTACCTGCATGCTTGCCTTCATTGACTGGTGGACAAGAACACCCAGATCTCTCTGAACAGCCCCTTTACCTAATTTGATACCATTGAGGTAGTAATCTGCCTTCCTGTTCTTGCCACCAAAGTGGATAACCAGACATTTATCCACATTAAACTGCATCTGCCATGCATCTGCCCACTCACCTAACTTGTCCAGGTCACCCTGTAATCTCCCGTAATCCATTAATTGGGAGGATTGCGTGAGCCTGTTGTTCAGTGCAATGTATTCTCTGTGAGCGTAGTCCTTACAAACATAGGTGTCTGTGACCGTGCAAAGGCCTGCTGGAAAGATGTGGATATTTTGGATTTTTTTTTTGTTTTGGTTCTCTGGGAGGCGTTTATCGTTTTCTTGTTGAGACTGAGCGTGATCGAAAATATTTAATAATTTCACTGCTAAATTGCCTAACTTCAATGGCAAAATATTGCGCTGGATTACCTCACCTGAGAGAATTCTGTCCTTCCTCAGTGATTTCTTTATCTTTGTAAACAGTTCGTTTGGTATCTAAACGTAAGAGGATATAAACAGGCTATTTACTTTAACCCTGTAAACACAGGAATACTTATTGTTGTCGAGAGATTCACTCTCAAACACAACTACAATTATTCTAACAGTTCGCTTGAATGGTATCCTAATTTAAGCATTGATTTCCTCCATCATAGTGACAGTGTAACATACAAGATGTATTCAAGTAACCTCCTCCAGGATGTGACAATAGCACCTCACAAAACTATCAGTTCTATGACACAGAAGGATAAGGGCAGTAGTTACGTGGGAAGCCACCACTTGTAACTTCTCCAAGCCCCACATTGTGTTGACTTGAGGCTGTACTTTGGTTCCTTTACAGTCGCTTATTCAAAATCCTTGAACCGCTTTCCTAACATTGCTGCTGAAATAATTAAACCACATGAACTGCAGCAATTTGAGAAAATAGCTCAGCACCACTTTCAAGGGCAGTTAAGAGTGGGCAACAAATCCTCATCAGCAATGTTCACATGTAATAACATGTTTTAAAATTCTGCATTTAGGACCTGATGATGTGGCTTCCAATTTCATCATCACTTTTCTGTCATACAGCTGATTTTGCAGACCTCTTATTTTTCTTTTACCTTGGAAATATCACAATAAGTATGTCATCCAATGTATACCCAATGACATCTCTTCAAATAGCTTTAGGACATCACTCATCCAACAGACCTATCTCTGAACCTGAACAGCAATTTGTCATTGCTGTACGGGAAATAGGAGTCATGGGCAGGAAAAGTCTATCCGGCCCTTCAAAGCTGCTGTATATCTAGTAAAATCCTGGCTGATCTGATTGTGGTCTCAATTCTACTTACCTGTGTGCCAACCATAACCCTTGATTCCCATGTCTGTCAATATTCTATCCACCTCAGCCTTGGATAAATTCAGTGAGCCAGCTTCAGCTGCTTTCTGGAGAAGATAATTCCAAAGATTTGTGATCTCTGTATGTTAGGAATAGAACGTAACGTTAAAACATGTAGAATTAAAAATGCTTTATTGAATGCACATAACTACTGCAAAATGGCAGTTGATTTAAAAGCACAAATTGAGGTAAATGCATTTAAATACAATTACAGAGACATGGCGACGGAGTGACCAACATTGGAAATCGAATATTTGGAGTTTAAGAGGGATAGGCAAAAAGGAAAAGATGTGAAATAGCACTTTTAATAAATGATGGGATCAATAGATTAGTGAAAGAGACTGTTGGATCAAAGAATGAAGACTTAGAATCAGTTTGGATGGGGCTATAAATAGAGTCAAAAAGTAAGGGGCATAAAATGTTTTCAAACTATTTATAGACCACCAAACTCTACAGTTAATATCGAGCACAGTATAAATAGGATATTAGAGTTACATGTAATTGTAATAATGGATAACTTCAGTTAATACAGAAGCTGTGTTAATCAAATAAGCATTAATGCTAGTGAAGATTCCTGGAGTGTGAGCAACATGGATTTCTGGAGCAATATGTTGAGAAACCAACTAGAGATTCACTCTTGGTGTTTGTTTCCCAAACGAGGGACTTCGAAATTCAGAAATTAAAATAAATTAGTATTTAAAAAGTTAGCTTGATTTAAGATTGATGAATTTATGAGCTTCATCCCAGAGTATTGAACGATCATAAATCATCAGAGCAGAATTCGGCCATTTGGCCCATCGAGTCTGGTCCATCATTCGATCGTAGCTGATGTATTTATCAACTCCAATTCTGCCTTCTGCCTGTAAACCTTGATCCTCTTACTAATCAATAACATATCTATTGGGGTTGGTTAGCATAGTTGGCTGCAAGGCTGATTTGTGGTGCAGAGTGTTACCAACAATGCAAGTTCAGTTCCTACACCAGCTCAGATTACCTTCAAAGTCTTTTTCTTCTCAATCTTTAAGTGGCTCAGTGGTTAGCACTGCTGCCTCACAGCACCAGGACCGAAGGGTCTGTTTCCATGCTGTACATTTCTATGACTCTAAGATCCTGGTTTGATTCCTGCTTCGGATGACTGTCTGTGTGGAGTTTGCACACACTCACTGTGTCTGTATGGGTTCCCTCCGGGTGCTCTGGTTTCCTCCCACAATCCAAACATGTGCTGGTCAGGTGAATTGACCATGCTAAATTGCCCACAGTGTTAGGTGCATTAGTCAGGGGTAAATATATGGTAGGGGAATGGGTCTGGATGGGTTACTGTTCGGAGGGTCGGTGTGGAATTAATGGGGCCAAAGGGCCTGTTTCCATATGGTAGGGAATCTAATCTATCTTTGTCTTAAATACGCTCAATGACTCAACCTCCACAGCCTTCTATGCAAGTGATTCTGGTTGAAGAAATTCCTTCTCATCTCAGTTCTAAAGGCCCATTTCCTCAGTTTAAGCTTCAAACTTATAAACTCCAAGTACTGATCGAGAGTCCTTAACTGGTCCTCATAAGACAAGCCCTTCATTCCCGGGATCATTTTTGTGAACCTGCTCTGGACCCCCTCCAAGGCCAGCACATCCTTCCTTAGATACAGAGCCCAAAACTGCTCACAGTATTCCAAATGCAGTTTGACCAGTGTCTGATACAGTCTCAACTATACATCACTGCTTTTGTATTCTAACCCTCTCAAATTGAATATTAGCATTGCATTGTCTTTCTAAATGCCAACCAAATCTGTTCGTTCACCTTAAGAGATTGCTGAACCAGACTCCTAAGTCCCTTTGTGGCTTGAGACAATGTACATCGTGGTGCTTTTCTTTCAAGGTTCTTTAAATCGTGGAAAGTATCCTTGAATTGGAAAGTAGCAATTGTAACCTTTATTATATAGGTGGGAGGAAGAGGGAGAATAGAAACCTACAACGTTTTATTTTAATAGTAGGGAAGATTTTCGGATCAATTAGAAGGGATGTAATAACTGGATATTTAAATAAGAATGCTATTATTTGGCAGACTCAACAGTGATTTATGAAAGGGAAATCATTCGACAAACTTGTTTGTTTTTTTTGTGTGTGGAATTTGGAGGGGGGTGTCAGTTAGATCAGTTACTTGAATGGCTGGTTCGCTGTGCAGAATGATACCAGCAACACAGGTTCAATTCTCACAGTGACTGAGATCACTACAAAGGATTCTCCTTTTCAACCTGTTCCCCTTGCTTAAGGTGTGGTGACTCTCAAGTAGAGCCACCACCAGTCAGCTGTTGCTAATGAGAGAGTAGCCCTGTGGTTTGGTAGAACTATGGCAACGTTTTGCTTGGACAGAATTTCACATTGGCCCTAGTCTTCCTGAATCTCCCTCAGATGCTGGTACCCGTAACCTGAGCTGCCTCTTGGGAATATCCTGTATGTCCTTCCACCTGGCATGGAGGTACTTCTTGAGTAGGCTGCTGCTGCACACAAACCACTTTGACTCCTTTATCTACCACCTGGACCACCTTGGTATGATCTTTGTACCACAGTACAGTGAGGATCTGAATGAGGACTGTCTATACAGGAGTCCTGATGAGGTGGAGAGTGTCGCACACAGCAGTCCCATGTAACTGCAGTAGTTCACGGACTCCCAGCCCCACTGTTTATTTTGCAGCATTGTGGAATCTGGACCATGTATATATTGCTTGTGGGTGACTACATAAAATGAGATGATAAAATAAAATGATTGGAAAACCTTTTGTTTGCACTTCAGATCCACACTCTTGATCTTTAGGCATCTGGTGCGGAGGAGTGTGGACGAGTTAGAGGATCGCCTCGTGGGTCTACTCCTGGACTTGGCCAAGTTGACTATTAACAGATCAAGAGAGTGGACTGTAGAGAGGGTCATAGCTGCTGATTGTTTGCCTTTTTGTGCAGCTATTTCATGCTTGGATAGAGGTCTTGCAATGTCCACCACTACTTTCAATGCTTTCAGAGAGGGGGTAAAGTGCATAATCTCCCCTTCCAACTCCATTTTGATTTGGTCCCCTCTCTTCCCCCGTTCTCTCTTCCCTTTGATAGTCGGCATTGACTCCGATGGGCTTTGCAAGTAAATTAATCTGTTGGAAAATGGATGATTTATTGGTGATGGTTAATCAATGAAAAATTACCACAGGTGATTTGATGATAATGGAAAAGAAAATATTCAGTTTATGTAAGAACACGTCTGGTTATATAAAAAAGAGCTGGGTTCAGCTTTGTACCCTGGGTGGCGTTGGAGAGGGAGCATGGGGATTCTACTAGTATACTGAGCCTTTAGATAAAGGTGGGTGCCACAGCAGGTAGAGTGCTGTATCTCCCCTTCAAACTCTATTTTGATTAAGTCCTCTCCCTCTCCCTAGCTTTTCGCGATCTGCATTGCCCTAATGGGCTTTGCATGTAAACTAAACAATTGGGAAACATGTGTAATTTACATATGGTACTAATAGATGAAAAATTATCACAAGTGGTTTGACAAGGTAAGATACACATTTGTTAGCAAGAGCACTTCAGGATGAAAAAACAGCTGGGTTTTTCATAGGGAATGGAGTGCATGATTATTTTGATTTAGCTTCCTTACTTGTATTCCCTACTTTATTGCCTTTTATTATTGCTGCACTGCCCCTATGGGCACTGCTTGTATTTTGTTATTTGTTAATAAATTAATTGGGTGTTTTGGTGTTGAGTCTTTCTAAATTGGATAAGAGTTGGGTTCTTCCTCCATGGGGAGTTAATTTCTGGCCAGGGACAGAATTAGATGGGAAAGGTGGAAACTGGTGTTTGTGTTAAATTATAGATTTACAATAAAACCTTCATAAATCTCTAAAATCTCATTTGCTACATCAATCAACATATAGGTATCAGTCTGTAAATCAACCCTATTTTTATTCCATCCCAAGACATGTAACTACAAAGTGAACTGTGGATTCTCCAATTGTCTCCTTTCGACTATTTGCTTGCAGAATGTCTGTACCCTAATAATTACAAAGTGTTTATATAACTTGAGTTTTCTTTCTGTCCATTCATCTTTGTGTTTTGTCTGTTGCTGTAGGTCTGAACCCATCAATTTTATTTCCACTCTTTACACTATCACTTTTTTTGTTTTTTTCTATACCCCACTTAGAACTCTTGATTCTCTACATTGTGCGCCTTTAATTTCTCTTCCATTGTCCCTTCCCAAATCCTGAACCCAACCTTTTATGTCCTTTACTTTTCTACTCTGCTGCAGACAACTCTTTCTTCGGTAAGCTACAGCTTCCCTTTGTATTTCTGATATCCTTCAAAGGACACTGAGGCTCTGTAGATGACTGCACCAACATCATGGCCTGAATGGAAACCTGATTGAGGGGTTGATGAAGCCTTTTCCATCTGGCTGTCATCTCCATTACTTCTAGTGATAGTATCACAGATTTAGTCTTTCCCTCTACTTCTCTAACAATTTTTCATTTTATGAGGGTCTTACCTTAGTTCATGCCTCTTGCCTCTTACTAAAAGTTTGCTGACTACTTCCCACCCAAACACAGTGTATGTGTTTTTTTTTACTAAGAAACATTCACCTGCTTACACATCTGACACCAAACGAGACTTGTACTTGTATGAATTATTATGCTTCTCTCCACTGAGTTTACTGTCTCCTGATAATTAATCTCTCTCTCTCTCTATTTAAACTCTCCAATCTATGTTCATGGCCAACCTTTTCATCTTACCTCATGTGGTGTTGCGACTATCTTTATATCAGTTCTAGTTAAGACCATCTCTAATCAATTGTATTGTTTCCATTTGTGTAGATTAATTAGAATAAAGCACTCTCCCAGGTCACTTGCAGTTGCGCTTTCAAAGTCCCAACTGACTAGCCATTTGCTCTTCAAGTACCACAAACTTTCTGCAGGTACCAAACTACCCAAACAAAACTTCACTCTATCTTTAATGTCCTTGTCTGCATTAAAATCATGACTTGTGCTCCTTCCAAGAGATATAGATTTGACCTGGTATGACATTTATTTTTATCTGCTAAACTGATCATTGAATGAAGAAATAACCCTGGGCTTTTTTTTTCCTCCACAGCAATTATCTTCCTAATCCACTGTCATTGGCTTGAAGTGAACTTACATTTTTTTTCTACTATTTTAAAATCTCCAGCATAAATTGGCTGTCTTATGTACATAATTGCTAATTTGATAAACATGATCTAGCTGTGAACCACTTTGCATGCTCTGAAGTTGTGAAAATTGTTTTATGAATTAAAGTTCATTCTTTATCATAAGTTTAGTTTTTAGTTCTGCTCACTCCAGCACGCTGTGGCTGGAATATATTGAGTAATATTTAATCAAATTATCATTGCATAAAGTTCAATTTGATACCTAAAACAAAACTGTTTCTCCTTTTGATGATAATTTTTCACAGGAATTGCAAGAATACTGGTTAGACATGGTAATGTTAGACCTTATTTATTAGATATTAAAGAAAAAATCCAATAAGTACCAATAATGTTGACTTCTGCTTCATTGCTTGACAATGTTGTCAATCTAAAACGGGGCTTCCATAAGTGGAAATCACATGGTCCCTTATCCCTCTGCTATTCCTGATGAAGGGTTTTTACCCAAAATGTCAATTTTCCTGCTTCTCGAATGCTGCCTGACCTCCTGTGCTTTTCCAGCACCACACTCACGACTCTGATCTCCAGCGTCTGCAGTCCTCACTTTTGCCCATATCCCTCTAAATCATTCCTATCCATGTACTAATCCAAATGTCTTTTAAGCATTGTAACTGTATCTACACCTACCACTTCCTCCTGGAAGTTTATTACTCACACAAGTTGGGATGCCAAATGGGGTTGCGAGCAGGTGTTTTGAGATGCAAGCTCTGAAACAGCAATGTTTGCCCACACCCAATTAGTCTTCTATCTATTGCTTTGCTCAATGTGAGATTGTGACAGTTTTCAAGCCTTAAGTAGGATCACTGTGGGCAAACTCTGAAGCAATAAAATAGCGTTGACAATAGTGAAATCACTAACTTCATGTTTCCCTCACATTAATATTTTAAAATGACCTAGGTGTACACAATAAATCTGGAATCGAAACACCTGCTCATTCAGGGAGTGCCAGCTGTGGGAGTAATGAAGGAGTTGATCGAACTCTTTGCATTATATGGAACCATTGAAGAATATTCTGTATTGCATGAGTACCCGGCCGAGGAATTCACAGAAGTTTATCACATCAAATTCCAAAGATTACAGAGTGCAAGGTAACAAACTAGGATAACTTTCTTGGTGTTGGGGAAAAAAAGCCTTTAATTTTTTTTGTACAGCAAGCTTTTTATTAACCGGCACCCTATCAGACCAGTAGTGTACCAGTTGATCAAGAGGTCCACGTAAACAATGTAAAAACACACATTAAGTAATAGAAATTTAATGCAGGAGATATACACATCATTGTTATACTTTACTTGCACCCTAAATCACTTTTTAAAAAGCCTTAAATAAAACATACCACGTAAGTGCCTTCCCACGTGCACCCTTAACTGACGACTTGGATATTGCGGTGATTGCAATAATGCAGTAAACTTCCAATATTTTGGTAAAAAATGTTTTGCTGGTTTATCGAATACTGGTTCTTAAGGTGTAAGTTAAGACAGTTTGCAGTACCTTTTTATCCAAGTTAAAGAATTTTTGTAATTAATTTACTTTGGCTAGTGTCTTAATAAAGTCACAAGTTATCAGTTTTATTTTTATCTCAGGATCTGAATCATACAAAATGAATTACATTTAGTGTACTGTAGAATATGCTTTTTGGTTTAAGATTGCAAATTAATGGTAATGATTGTGAAATCTTAATCTGTGGTTCAATCTTGGATATAGCCTAAAATTCCATATGCTTGACACTTTTACAGATAAAAGTAATGGTATCAGTAAAAGTCTGTATCAAATTTGTATAATTTTTAAAGAAATATGGCTAGTATTTAGTCTCAACAAACGTAAACATAATATCTGTCAAGTAAAACCAGCATCTATTTGCCAGATAATTTGGAGTTATTCCTTTACTTTGTTATTGGTATAAATGAAGGTACAAGAGCCTCAAATTTTGAAAGCTGCAGTTATTTTAACTGTATCTTAAGTTTCATTGGTAGTCTTGTCATGAGAGGTGATAAAGTATGCTGCTATGTTGTGATGTCAATTAGATTCCACACTTCTAAAAATTCTGTATCTTTAGTGGGACCTGACATCTTAAACATATTTTGTTTATGTAGAAATATTACTTCCTGTAATCTGGTGAGTTAAATGTCACTATTTGTACATTTTCCTCAAAGTAAAATTTAATGTAATTTTATTTCCTACAAATTTCATTTTCATAAAGTATACAACACTGCCTAATAACTGTATATAACCATATATTTTCATTTCTCAGAGTAGCAAAACGTAAACAGGATGAGCGAAGTTTTTTTGGTAGCTTGCTTCATGTGTGTTATGCCCCAGAGTTTGAATCCGTGGAGGATACCAGAGAAAAATTAAAAGAGAGGAGAAGGTACATAATGAGGGCAACAAGCAACAAAGGTTTGTTCATGGAATACTTTTTCATTTAGGTAGCTTTCCTTCTATAATCAAGGTGAAAGCCAAAGATTGTTTGTTTGTTTCTAAATATGAAAACGTGATTGGGATTTGCCTTTTCAAGTTTTTTTGAACAAATACATTAATCTTCTCTCAGCAAAGCATTAAAGTTTACATGCTTCAGGTACTCAAACACAATTTTAACTAGTCCTCAAAATAATTAGTTTGTACCTATTTGTTTGGAATATTTTGAAGTACGCAAAGAGTGGTGCTGGAAAAGCACAGCAGGTCAGGCAGCATCTGAGGAGCAGGAAATTGACATTTCAGGCAAAACCCCTTCATCAGGAATGAGACTGGGAGCCTCAGGGGTAGAGAAATAAATGGGAGGGGGTGGGGCTGAGTAGAAGGTAGCTGAGAGTACAATAGGTGGATGGAGGTGGGGGTGAAGGTGATGGGTTGGAGAGGAGGGTGGAATGGATCGGTGGGAAGTAAGTTTGACGAGTGGGACAGGTCATGAGGACAGTGCTGAACTGTGGTAAGGTAGGGGGAGGGGAAATGAGGAAACTGGTGAAATCCACATTGACGCCATTGGGTTGAAGGATTCCCAAGGTGGAAGTGAGGTGTTCTTTCTCCAGGCATCGGATGGTGAGGGAGTGGCGGTGGAGGAGGCCCAGGACCTGCATGTCCTCGGCAGAGTGGGAGGGGGAGTTGAAATGTTTGGCCACAGAGTGGTGGGTTTGATTGTTGCGAGTGTCCAGATGGCTTTGGGAATAGTGGTGCTTAATTTCCAGTGCTCTACTACAATATTTATTTCTCATCTCATCACAAATTTGAAAAGGCTATATAATAAGATGTTACAGAATCCTTGGTTTTATAAATACATGCATAGAAAACAGCAAGAAAATCAATACTGATTTTATAGAACACCAATTAGTGGACAGCTGGAATATTGTGACCACCTATTGGCCCCACCTTCAAGAGGGTGCATTCGTTATTTTGTGGAGTGATACACTGGATTAAAGCCTTGACCAGAGTCAACTTGCTTGGTTTAAATTTCATCCAAAATTTGGGAGACCACTGTCCCTTAGTACATTCTCCAACAACCAACCAATCAGAGTATACATGCCAACAAATCAGCACTTTATTTTCATACAGTGTAAATTGTTCCTTTTGAAATTTGGTACTGTTGTGATTCTGTCTTGATTGGTACAAAACAAAATAGCTTTAACAGCATCTCTTGCTTAACATCAATATAGAGTATATTGTTACAAGAGTAATTGTGGGAACTGCATCCTTCCCCATTGAGTGGAGAAATTTAAGAAGGTTTGATTTGTGTGTAAGATCATGAAGAATTTTGATAGACTAAATAAGGCTAGACTGCTTCTAGTGCCACTAGACTGCTTCTAGTGGCAGCAAATTTGACCAGAGTAAATAAATTTGAGATATTTGGTCATAAAATCAGAGGCGTAAAAGAGAAACACAGTATTGATCTGAAACATACTGGCTGAAAGTGTCATGGAAGCAGATTCAATATAAGTTTCAAAAAGTTAAAGATAAATACTTGTGCAGGAAATTTTGCAGGCACTAATTAGTGGGAATAATTATACTTCACATGTTAGGCCAAATGGTTGCCTTCTATGCCATATTATTTTATTTTATTTTATGTGGATAACACCATTGATCCATGACATTAACAGTGATTTAAATTAGCTGTAAGTAAGCAGTCGGATTCATGTGCTGCCATAAAGCACTTTACAACTAACGAAGTACTTTTTGAATTGTAGACATTTAGTTTGTGCAACATCCTGACCTGGAGGGTTTAGCTGAAGGTTATTTGAAAGCTGTCAGTTTTGTGAGTATTCTTGTGAAAAGAATTTCACAGGACAGAAACTGGGGAGAATCATTTAAGTCAGAACGTAAACATTTGATATACCGGTGTAATTTGTCGGGATTTGAATAAGGTGTTAGTGTTGGGAACTGGTTTGAAACTTTGTTTAAAAGTTTTCAACCTGTTACATGTCCACAGTTTCTTTTTCAAGTTTGTGTAATAAACATTTACTTCACATGTTATGCCAAATGGTTGCCTTCTGTGCCATATTATTTTATTTCTTGTCGATGGATAGCACCATTGATCCATGACATTACCAATGATTTTAAATTAGCTGTAAGTAAGCAGTTTGATTCATGTGCCACCATAAAACATCTCAAAGCACTTTACAACTAGTGAAGTATTTTTTGAATTGTAGACATTGTTTGAAACATAGCCAACTTGCACACATGATGCAACAAATAACAATGTGAGGAAAATTAGATTAGATTAGATTACTTACAGTGTGGAAACAGGCCCTTCGGCCCAACAAGTCCGCACCGCCCCGCCGAAGCGTAACCCACCCATACCCCTACATCTACCCCTTACCTAACACTATGGGCAATTTAGCATCACCAATTCACCTGACCTGCACATCTTTGGACTGTGGGAGGAAACCAGAGCACCCGGAGGAAACCCACGCAGACACGGGGAGAATGTGCAAACTCCACACAGTCAGTCGCCTGAGTGTGCTAACCACTGTGCCACCGTGCCGCCCACAAATTAGATAATTTGTTTTAGAAATGTGGTTGAAGGTGTTATTAGAGCTCACCAATACTTCCTCAGAAGAGTGCCACAAGAACTTTTAAGTCCACCCAAAAGGGCTGAGGAGCCTCAATTCGATCTCACCTCAGAATTGCACTCCATTATACGTTTAGGCTCAATGTGGAATAGGATTTAAATCTACCACTTAAGATTCCACTCTTAAGATTGCTACCAACTCAGCCTTAAAATGTTTATTCTAACCAGAATAGTGAAGGGGTCTATCTGTCTATATAGGAGTACAGCGGTGCCAATTTCGACGAAAATATCATGTTAGAATGTCATATTTCACATCCATGTTGCATATATCATGAACGTATGTAGTTTTTTTTTAAACTTAGTTTTTTTTTCATATTTGTCCTTTCAGATATAGATCTATACAAGGCAGGAAAGAAAGTCATAAAACCAGCTCCATTATCAAATACTGCAAAGGAAGCATTTTCCGAAAGACCTGAGTATTATGAAAGTTTGGAATCCAACCAGATGATGTGGAATATAGATTCCGTATATAGTTACCCAATGCCATTGCCACCGTTTCAACCAGATAATCCAGCACCTTCATCCACATCAAATTTCAGACAAGAATGTCCTCAAATGCCTTCTTCATATGGAACATTATCAAAAGACATTCCTCTTAGTGCAGCAAACCAATCATATTTTGAATCTAAGTTACCTTGTTTTCATGACCAGCATTTGGACAAATCTTGTGATTCTAAGGATTCCTTGAATTCAGAAAGAAAAACTTGGACCCCTAATATTGGGACCTCTGTCTCTAAATTTGTCCCCAGGACTACACAGCTGCAAGGCAGGAAGAAAGTAAATCAAGAAATGAACATTAACAAATTTTATGGATTTGATACTGATAAATCTACAGTGGAATTTGGACCAAAGCTTCCAGAAATGCCAAAGATGGACTTGGGGGATTCTTCCTTAAATGTGTCTGCAACTTTGATCAGGAATAAACTTACAGAGGTATGCATTATATTGTGTTAAGTCCATGATAGAATACTGGGAACAAGGTAGCCAAAAGTGGTGAGAGGAATGCTAAACAATCTCCTCCTTATGCGCATGCTGAAAATTAAGTGTCATAAATGTATCCAGTCAACGTATAGGATTGAGCTACATTTTGTTAACCACATTTAATTTGGCTGTAACTAGATTGCTCCCATGTACGTGCACATACAGAAAGGTTCAGGCTTATTTGAACACATGGGGAGTAATTAACTATATGGACTGATTGGGTTGAATAGTTTGTTTCAATTTTATAACTTCTATATGTTTCTACATTTCAGGAACTAACTAGAAACCTTTGTTTTGATTTGGAAAATTTTAGTTTTCCCACGAATCCTCCAATTTTTCAAAGAAAAGCAAGCACCAGGTGACGTGTGGGATTTTCATATGGGAAGATGGAGAGGAGGCTAGTGATCTGACATAGCTTTCAGGAGGTGCTGCTCCATGTATCCTACTGGATCGCTCATTACTAGAGCACACAGGCTTGGCAACAAACTAAAAAGCCAGAAGATTTGCGGATGCTGTAAATCAGAAACAAAAACAATAGTTGCTGGAAAAGCTCTGCAGGTCTGGTAACATCTGTGAAGAGGAAGGGTCACTGGAACTGAAAGGTTAACTCTGATTTCTCTTCATAGATACTGCCATACTTGCTGAGTTATTCAAGCTGTTTCTGTTTCAGGGAACAAATTATTTGACGTATTTTTTTCAAGTTAACAGATTGATGTGTGGTTGTGTAAACCTTCAAAGGAAATTTAAAAAGAATATTGAAAAGATGTTAGCTCTCGGGTTTTTTTTGTGACATGTTGAATAAGGTTTATAGGTGAGTTTATAGTTAAAAGGTTTTCTTGTTTTCACTAGGTTTTGTCTGCTTCCACAAAAGAAGCTGAAGTATTACAAATAAAAGCTCCAAAACAACGTCGAAGAATCTAAAGATGAGATCCCTGAAAGATGGAAGAAAAAGAATTGCTCTATTATTATGTGCTGTGTCACATAAGTACTTCACATACAATGTATTGATTTGATTATTGGTAGCTCTTGCTACTTAGCAAATGTACCAATCTATTTTATGCATAAGGTGATTCCAGAAAGACCACAGTGTTACCTGAAGAATTACTGGACATAATATTTAAGAGCGGAAGGTTACTCACAGGCACTCTTTTCAAATAGTGCTCTGTGATCTTTAATATCCATTGAACAGTCAGGAAGCCACCTCCGTTTAATGTCACTTCAGGAGAACTGTATCTTCCACAGCAATCCTTCAGTAATGTACTTGTATTGCCTTAGGTTGTATATTCAAGTCTTCACATAGTACGTCACTCTACCAATTACTTTGGGAGGCCAGGTCTAAGAAATTTAAAGAGTAGGTTTATATGGAAAATCAAATTTACCAGAATAAAGTTTGATTATGATTTAGAATGATGATGATGATGATGATGATAATAATGAAGGACAAAGAACAAAGAGACTTGAAAAACCACAAACATAAGACAGGTATGGAAAAAAGAGAGATGTGATTAACAACAGGAAAAAAAATTGAGTTGTTCAACAATGCAAAAACAAGTATATTGTTGAACTTATGCAGAGTGATAGACCCCATAAGAAGAGAATACTTTTGTGAAGATGGGTACACTTTAATTTTGCACATGAATAATAGCATGAGAGATTAGCTGAATTTAACAGCAAAAGGCTTTTGATACTTTTCAAACCTATGATATTAAATTTCTTTAGAAATAAACATCCACACCAAGGTTGCTTGTTTTTACGAATTGTGTAATTTCTGTAACTATTTCTAAAATTAAGATAAAGATGGAACAATGAAATGTTAAATTGCTGATGGGAGGAAGGAAATTATCTAATGCCATCAAAAATGTATTATGATTTGCTTGTTCCAGCTTATGGTTGAGTTGTTATGGTGCATATTATCCATCCCTAGTTGACTTGCAAATGAATGGCTGCAAACATGTGATAACTAATTATGTCAGTTAGATAGGGAACTGTATGATATCATGGTGCCAGAGTTTCAATAAAGGACTAGCTTTGACTCACTCAGTAGTAGCCATCACAAGACTTTTTAAAAATGAAAGTTAGCAATACAGTTGTAAATGTTTCCTAGATTTCCAATGTCTTAGGTTATATGAGCTACACGTTCTGTTATTCACTGTCAACCACGAAAATGCAATATGTACGTCATCTGATGCTTTTAACGTTGTTCTTATGGCTTGTGGTTTTTTAATCCTGTGTGTTTTTCTTTGAATTCTTTTGGGTGGGAAAGATATGTAGAAAACATTTAGGGTACTAATCCAGAGAACATAGACTGATTCAGTAATGTTATCATTTTTCTTGTGTGTTCTTAGCATTTTTCCTATTTTTTGAATTTAAAGTTATTCCCACTTACTGTGGGGAGGTTATTAACAAAAGTTACACTTAAGTCTAGATACTAGTATTCATAGGCACCCAAAACAAACTCATTTTCTGTGCTAATCTGAACTTTACTGCAAGAAACCAAAAACAGAACTGAAAGGAGCACTAAATTTCTGTACATCCAGTGTGATGTGATTTGGTGCAAATGATTATTAGTGTTTTGAATGTATTAGCTACTTAATAACTAGAACAACATCCACTCTGCAAATTGCTTTTCAATAAGTAATTAAAAATAAAAATGTAAAATTATTTTCAAACTTTAAATCATGAAATTGGTGTGTAAAATTGTAAAATGGGGGAAAGCATCGTGACATCTCTTTAAAAGAAATTGCTTTTTATGCTTAGAGATTTAAAAACGAATTTCTATAAGCTGCTAATGCTTGAATTGACACAATGAATCAAAAAGCAATTCAGTTAGCAGACCCAAGCAGCATTTGTACCCAGACAACAGTTTAAATTCAGCCAATTAATTTAATAAGGCACTTGGAGATTAAGGGCCAATTGAATTCAAATCTGATGGTGTTGACAACCTAAAATCAATCATATTATAAAAATTTGATATGTCATAGGAGGTATATAACAGAGGGGCAATTAGACAGCAAGGGGAGAGCCAATTGTCATTTGAAGCGAAAGCAAGCCTGCCATCTCAGAAAGAAATGCTGGGTTCTGTCGAGAAATCTCCATGCTTTCTAAAAAAGCACCAAATCTATAAATGTACACAGCACGTTTAACAAATATTCTTGACACCAGAAAATGATTGGGAAGGTGTTCAGAACAGAAAAAGCAAGGGAGGAGATTGCAGAGCCATTGGCCTTGATTTTTGTGTCCTCTTTGTCGACAGGAGTAGTGCCAGAGGACTGGAGGCTAGCAAACGTGGTTCCCTTGTTCAAGAAGGGGAGTAGGGATAATCCTAGTAACTATAGGCCAGTGAGTCTCACTTCTGCTGTGGGCAAAGTCTTAGAGAGAATTGTAAGGGATAGGATTTATGCACATCTGGATAAGAATGATGTGATCAAGGATAGTCAGCATGGTTTTGTGAAGGGCAGGTCGTGCCTCACAAACCTTATTGAATTCTTTGAGAAGGTGACTAAGGAGGTAGATGAGGGGAAAGCGGTAGATGTGGTATATATGGATTTTAGTAAGGCGTTTGATAAGGTCCCCCATGGTAGGCTACTGCAGAAAATACAGAGATATGGCATTGAGGGTGAGTTGGAGGTTTGGATTAGGAATTGGCTCTCTGGAAGAAGACAGAGGGTAGTAGTTGATGGCAAAGGTTCATCTTGGAGTGCCGTCACTAGCGGTGTTCCGCAAGGATCTGTTTTGGGACCATTGCTGTTTGTCATTTTTATAAATGACCTGGAGGAAGGGTTAGAAGGTTGGGTGAGCAAGTTTGCGGATGATACGAAAGTCGGAGGAGTTGTAGACAGTGAGGAAGGATATGGCAGGTTACAGCGGGATATAGAGAAGCTGCAGAGCTGGGCAGAAAGGTGGCAAATGGAGTTCAATGTAGGTAAGTGTGAAGTGATTCACTTTGGTAAGAGTAATAAAAAGATGGATTACTGGGCTAATGGTAGACTACTTGGTAGTGTGGAAGAGCAGAGGGATCTTGGTGTCCATGTACACAGATCTCTGAAAGTTGCCACCCAGGTAAATAGTGCAGTGAAGAAGGCATATGGCGTACTGACTTTTATTGGTAGAGGAATTGAGTTCCGGAGTCCTGAGGTCATGCTGCAGTTGTATAAGACTCTGGTGCGGCCGCATCTGGAATATTGTGTGCAGTTTTGGTCGCCATACTATAGGAAGGATGTGGAGGCACTGGAACGGGTGCAGAGGAAGTTTACCAGGATGTTGCCTGGTATGGTAGGAAGATCCTATGAGGAAAGGCTGAGGCACTTGGGGTTGTTTTCATTGGAGAAAAGAAGGTTTAGGGGTGACTTGATAGAGGTGTACAAGATAATTAGGGGGTTAGATAGGGTTGACAGTGAGAACCTTTTTCCACGTATGGAGTCAGCTATTACAAGGGGGCATAGCTTTAAATTAAGGGGGGGTAGATATAGGACTGATGTTAGGGGTAGGTTCTTCACTCAGCGAGTCGTAAGTTCATGGAATGCCCTGCCAGTAGCAGTAGTGGACTCTCCCTCTTTATGTATTTAAGCGGGCATTGGATAGGTATATGGAGGATAGTGGGTTAGTGTAGGTTAGGTGGGCTTTGATCGGCGCAACATCGAGGGCCGAAGGGCCTGTACTGCGCTGTATTCTTCTATGTTCTATGTTCTAAAACATCACCGACAGTAGAATCAGTGGAGGGATCCATTCTGTGTGAACTTTGAGAGGCTGAGTTTTAGTTTATTGTTCTTATTAATTAGATTTATATAAGTGGGACCTGTGTTATTGAAAAAGCATACCAATAGAATGTAGTTAGGGAATAATTTGTCCACTGTTGGGGTTAGATAAATAATTTGTGTTAATTGTAGAGTGAAAAGATTTCATTTCATTTAACCACATTTATAAGAGATAGTGGGGGTGAGAGGTAAGTTATACCACTTGTCACACTTCTTCATCAGATTATGGGATGTGGTGCTACTGTCTGGGTGTTTCGGTTTTAATTATCAGAAGGGTGTCGACATCCACTTCGTAACAGATTGGACGCTTGAGTCCAGGCCTTGGGGATTAGTGTCCTAGATCTTTAAATAAAGCTTACGTTATGACGCAGCATAAACCCCTCTGATTTAAACCAGCCACACAAAGAGTTCACCTCACGCAGTAATCTGTTTAAAGTTCAAGAGGCAAAGACCTATTCCAGAGGTCACTATTTAAAGTAAAAATTAACCATTTTATTCTTTAAGCCCAACAGAGAATATTAAAAACAACTATTTACAACTCCTTTCTCTTAAACCTATTTTTTACCTCCCACTCTACAATACTGACCCAATTAAAAGATACTGATTAAGATTTTTTAAAAATCATGTTTCAAAAACCAGTCAACTTTGTCAATTCTCCTTTGTAGATTTTTCTCTGTAGATTTTCTCGAGGTCGCTTTCGATATTCTGCTGTACCACTTATAGATAGGTACCTTTTAGAGAGCTGCGATTCTTGGGATGAAGCGGATTTTATCAGAAGTTTGTTCGAAACTTCAACAGTGTAGTGGCACCGTTAACTGATTTGCTGAAGAAGAATACAAAGTTTCAGTGGACAGAACAATGCCAGGTGGTATTCAACCATTTGAAAGCAATATTATCCACTTTATCAGTTTCAGCTACACCAAAAGGTTTTTCGAAACCTTTTTATCATCTTTCTTTTGCAAGTCCCTTAGCCTTTCAAGACTAAACACTTCTGTGTAGCCCTCTGCCTGTTCATGTTTTTTCTGCACCATTACGTCAAACAGCATGTCTGCTAACTGAACTTCAACTCTTTCATCTTTCCCTTTAGTTTATGCTTCGTGCTGAGACTTATGATAGTGTGATCTGGTTTCTACACAGTCTGGTAAAATATATTTCTGTTTTAACTTAATTTCTTGGTCTTCCTTGGGCTTTTCCACAAGAAGGAGTGTCACCCTCACCTTGGATCCTGCTAAATCATTCCCAACAAGCTGGATTCCTGGAACTGACACTCTGTCAATCACTCCCACTGTTACTTCCCCAGTCTTGAATTGGCTCTCCAACCTGATCTTACATAGGCGAAAGCTAAATTTCTGTTCATCTATCCCACAAATGACCAGACTCTCGGGTAACAGATCAGAAAGAATGCTAATTCACTCATCTCTCACTATTAGAGACTGGTTAGATTCTACATCTCTCAAAATTATAACTCTTTGTCCTTCTCCACCTGTTCTTTCTGAGTACACTTTACCCACAGAGGCAAATTTTTCTAGAGATCAGGTACTGACTCCATGCCCAGCCCCTGCCTAGACTGTGTACTCTCCTGCAGCTCCTTGACTCTTCTTGGGGTTTCCTGTACTACTTTCACTAATGCCACTGGCTTAGTTTCTTTTACCACATCTTTTCCCACAGTGCCTTTCTTTAATGACCAACACTGTGAATTTACATGTCCCACCTTCTGGCACTGAAAACACCTTTTCCCAGTGCCTTTCTGAAACCACCAGCACTGTAACTTTCTGTGTCCCACTCCATTACAGTGAAAATACCTGAGGCTTTTCACCTCCTTTCACCCTACTGGGCTTTTTTAACCTCTGGTAAACTCTTACCAGTGTTCTTTACTCTTTCTTTCATAGTGTAGAATCTCCCCTTCTCCCAACTTCTATCCCTCACAGGATGAAATTCTGGCCGGAAGCTTGTCTTATGCACCAACATGTACTCATCTGCTAATTCTGCTTCCCTTCTCACTTCCTGAACTTTCTGATCCTCCATGTGAATTCTTATCATGTCTGGAAGTGAGTTTTTAATCTTCTCCAGCAGAATACTCTCTCTTAGAGTCTCAAAGGTCCTACCTATCTTTAAAGCATGCACCTATCTATCAAAATGATTATGTCTAATTCTTTGGAACTCAACGTAAGTCTTACCTGGTTCCTTCTTTAGTTTCTGAACTGCTGTCTACATGCTTCTGGTACCAATTCATAAGCACTTAAAATAGCCTGTTTGACCTCTTTGTAATCTCTTGACCCCTCAACTGACAGTGTGGCAAATACCTTACTAGCTCTGTCTACCAGTTTAGTCTGAACTAGCATTGCCCATAAATCCTCAGACCACTCCATCTGCCTCACCAATTTTTCAAATGAAATAATGAAGGCTTCAACATCTTCCTCATCAAAATGTGGCAGAGTTTTAACATATGTGTATACATCACTACCTTCTCTTTTAATATCCAATCTGTTAATTAGACTTTGCTGAATAAGTTACAACCTCTCACGTTCAAATTCTCCATCTTTTTGCTCAGCTAATAACGTTCTGTCTTTTTCCTCTCTCTCTTCTCCCTCTCTCTGTTCAGCTAAGAACCTTCTCTCTTTATCGTCTAACTCCATTTTCCTCAATTATAATTTAAGTTTTTCTGCCTCTACTGCACTTGTCTTTTTCTCTGATATACCTAAGTGTTTGAGTAATTCCCTTACAATTTCAGCTTTACTTTTGTCCTTGGTTAAACTCAAATCTAACTTGTTTGCTAATTTTAAAAGTATGATCTTTTTCTTTCCTTCTAAATTTTCTTGGCAAATTTGAGAATCATCTTCAAATCCCAAAACGATTTTAGCAATTTTAAGAGCCATTTCCCTCATTTTTAATTTAACCAACCACAAGTCACCAAAATTAAACAAATTGTCTCACCTACGTTTTATTTAAAGATCTAGGACAATAATCTGCAAGTGTTTAAATACTGGGCTTTTCTTGAACCCCAAATTTTATCAAATCTGTCTAAATCTCAGACTTAATCTGTCTAAACCTGTTCAAATCACAGACGAAAGCCCCCAAACTGTTCCGACATGGGGTAAACCCCTCTGCTAATTTAAACTAGCCACACAGAAAATGTTCACCTCACGCCATGGTCTGTTAAAATTTGACAGGCAAAGAACTGTCTCAGAGGCCATTATTTAAAGTAAAAATTAACAATTTTATTCTTTAAGTCCAGCAGAGAGTATTAAAACGAACAACTATTTACAACTCCTTTCTCTTAAACCTATCTTTTACCTCCCACTCTACAATATTGGTCCAATAAAAAAATCCCAATTAAGATTTTTTTAAAAAATCACATTTCAAAAACCAGTCAGCGTTGTCAATTCTCCTTTGTAGTTTTTCCTCTGTAGATTTTTTCTAGTTCACTTAAAATGTTTTGCTGCACAAGTTAATAGACAGGTACCTTTCAGAGAGCTGTTCTGCTGGCAGTCTGAACTTGTTAGTGGCTTGGCTGTTTTCCTACTAACTGTTCAAAATGTCTGGTTTTATACCCCAAAACATTGGATTGTTTCACTGGTTTTAATATTATCAAAATACTAAATTCAAATTTGATTGGCTTTTGGAATCCTGGGGCATAATTTAAACTGATTGGCTGAATTTGAGTTTGTTTTTGTTTCATGGCAACTCATCTGCAGCTATTTGTTTCCCAAGCTTTACATTCTTAGTTCGGTTAGGACTCTCTGTGCTTTGTCAGTCCCTGCTAGTTTTTCAACTCTCTTAAAGGTACAGTACACTCCCACGCCTTCATAACACTTAAGAATTGGAATAATCTGTTTAATTTTAGTTAAATGTGGTTGGTTAAATTAAAAGTGAGGGAAATGGCTCTTAACATTGCTAAAGAGGTTCTGGAGTTTGAAGATGCTTCCCAAATTTGCCAACAAAGTTTATAAAGACAGAAAAAAGAGAAATGTTTAGAATTAGTAGACAGGCTAAAATTGGGTTTAACTAGGGGTAATAGGAAAGCTGAAATTGTAATGGAGTTGGTTAAACTTTTAGGTATATTAGAGAAATCGACAACTCCAGTGGGCTTAGAGCAAATTACATTAAAAATCAGACAATTACAATTATAAGATAAAGAAAAGGAGAGAAGAGCAGGGCAGAAGAGGAAGGAAGGGAACTTAAACGGTTTGAATTACGGTTACAAGCAGAGGAAGGACAAAAAGAAAAATTGACAAAAGGGAAAGAATGTTTGAGTTGGAAAAGATAAAGTTGGAACTTGAAGCAAAAAGACTTCAAATGACAGAAGTAAAAGTACAGGATAGTGATGATGAGCAAACTTATTATAGCCAACAACCTCATAGGGATATATACAAATATGTCAAAACATTACCAAAATTTGAAGAAAAATCTGTAGAAGCCTGTTTTTTTTGAGAAACTAGCTATGGGACTATGGGGATAATGTTAATTCAGACCAAGTTGATAGGCAATGTTGTCAGATGAGGTGTCAAAAGATTATGAAGATGTTAAACTGACTATTTTGAGTGCCTATGAATTGGTACTAGAAGCAGACAGACAACAGTTCAAAAATATGAGGGGTCAAGAGATTACAAAGAGGTCAAACAGGTCAGACTTATATAGCAACTTTGATAGAGGTGAGAACATTAAAGGTACTAAGACATATGAGGATCTTGGAGAGATTATTCTCCTGGAGGAGTTTAAAAACTCACTTTCAGAAATGAGAATTCATATTGAGGAACAGAAAGTTTAAACAGTGGCAAGAGCTGCAGAGATGGCTGATGAATATGCGTTAGTGCATAAATCGAAAATTAGCTTCCGAATGTAATTTCATTTCACGAGGGATAGAAATTGGGAAAGAAGAAGATCCTTCACTGAAAACCAAAAAGTAGATCACATTGGGAATAGTTTAACCCCAGGTGAAAAAAGAAGCCCAAAGAGAATGAAAAGGAGGTTGGGGACACACACACAAAGTCACAGTCCTGGTGGTTTAAGAAAGGCACTGGGAAAAGCGATGTGGTAAAGGAAGCTAAACAAGTGGGATTTGTGAAGGTGGTGAAGGAAATCCCAAAAGAAGTCAAGGAGCTGCAGGAGAGTGCACAGCCTAGTACGGGCCTGAAAAGTGAGATGGTGCCTGATTTCTAAGAAGACTTTATCACTGTGGGTAATATTTGTTCAGAAAGAACAGGCAGAAGAGAAAGAAGTTAAAATATTGAGAGATACAGAAGCCAGTAAGAGATGAAAATATTTGCGCTCTGTCTGAAAGGTTTCACGTGAGAGTGATAATCTGTGGGATTGGCAGAGAAATTTAGCAGTCCCCTGTGTCAGATCAGGTTGAAAAGTCCACTCAAGATTAAGGAAGTGACAGTGGGAGGGAATGAAACAGTGTCTATTCCAGGAATACAGTTTGCTTTTGGAAATGACCTAGCAGGATCAAAGGTGCAAGTGATGCCCCTTGTTGTTGAGAAGTTGAAAGAAAAGCAGGGAACTGAGGATTTAAAAGAAAAATACCCTGGAAGTTTTCCAGACTGTGAGGTAACAAGATCCAACAGTCACAAGTTAAGGAAAAAAGGAAAAACCAAAGTGAGAGATGAAGGAGTTGACGCCCAATTCGCTGACACCTTATTTGATGAAATCAGGAAAAATGTGAACAGGTCGAGGATCAGGCAGATGTGTTTCGTTCTGAAAGATTACTGGAGTTACAACAAAAAGATAAGACAATATAATATTTATATAGTAAAGCCTATTTGGAAAAGGAATCAGAAAATATTCCGAGTGTTAATATCTCAAGGCAAAAATGGAGACCTCAGCAGATTAGTGCAGTGGAGAAATGAATGAAAGTACCCCAGACTGCATTGCAGGTAGCATACAAACAGGAGTTATTATGGGTAGCATGTGAATTACCAGTAGGAAGTAATCTAGGAGTGAGGAAGACCCAGGTTAAGATACAAAAGCACTTCTATTGGACTGGATTGCGTAAGAATGTGCTTGGAATTTGCCAGGCATGTCATATGTGTCAAATATTTGAAAAACCTCAGGTGGTAACAAAACCAGCGTATTTGGACAGGAAACCAGAGAAATAGGTATACAACCCTTCAGAGAGAGGAATCAACTCTGGATGATTCAGATTTTGATGTGCCTCAATGTAGATTGACTAATGAGGAATCCTGAAGGAATAGTACCTGTCAGGCAGGGAGGAAAGGGTCGTGTGAGGGAGCCGTGGTTTAATAAGGAATTGGAATCCCTTGTTAAAGGGAAGAGGACGGCCTATGTAAAGATGTGGCGTGAAGGTTCAATTGGGGCGATTGAGAGTTATAAGGTAGCCAAGAAGGATCTGAAAAGAGAGCTAAGAGCAGCAAGGAGGGGACATGAAAAGTCCCTAGTTGGTAGGATTAGGGAAAACCCAAAGGCTTTCTATAGGTATGTTAGGAATAAAAGAATGACTAGGGTAGGAATAGGTCCAGTCAAGGATAGGAGTGGGAAGTTGCGTGTGGAGGCTGAAGAGATTGGGGAGATACTGAATGAATACTTTTCGTCAGTATTCACTCAGGAACAGGACATTGTTGCCGATGTGAATATTGAGTCACAATTAATTAGAATGGATGGCTTTGAGGTATGTAGGGAAGAGGTGTTGGAAATTCTGGAAAGGGTGAAAATAGATAAGTCCCCTGGCCTGATGACATTTATCCTAGGATTCTCTGGGAAGCAAGGGCGGAGATTGCAGAGCCATTGGCCTTGATTTTTATGTCCTTGTTGTCTTCAGGAATAGTGCCAGAAGACTGGAGGATAGCAAATGTGGTCCCCTTGTTCAAGAGGGGAGTAGGGATAACCCTAGTAACTATAGGCCGGTGAGTTTCACTTCTGTTGTGGGCAAAGTCTTAGAGAGAATTGTAAGGGATAGAATTTATGAACATCTGGATAGGAATAATGTGATCAAGGATAGTCAGCATGGTTTTGTGAAGGGCAGGTCGTGCCTCACAAACCTTATTGAATTCTTTGAGAAGGTGACTAAGGAGGTGGACGAGGGTAAAGCAGTAGATGTGGTGTACATGGATTTTAGTAAGGTGTTTGACAAGGTTCCTCATGGTAGGCTACTGCAAAAGGTACAGAGGTATGGCATTGAGGGTGAGTTGGAAGTTTGGATTAGGAACTGGCTGGCTGGAAGAAGACAGAGGGTAGTAGTTGATGGTAAAGGTTCATCTTGGAGTGCAGTTACTAGCGGTGTTCCGCAAGGATCTGTTTTGGGATCATTGCTGTTTGTCATTTTTATAAATGACCTGGAGGAGGGGCTAGAAGGTTGGGTGAGCAAGTTTGCAGATGATACGAAAGTCGGTGGAGTTGTTGACAGTGAGGAAAGATGTGGCAGGTTACAGCGGGATATGGATAAGCTGCAGAGCTGGGCAGAAAGGTGGCAAATGGAGTTCAATGTAGGTAAGTGTGAAGTGATTCACTTTGGTAAGAGTAACAAGAAGATGGGGTACTGGGCTAATGGTCGGATACTTGGTAGTGTGGATGAGCAGAGGGATCTTGGTGTCCGTGTACACAGATCTCTGAAAGTTGCCACCCAGGCAAATAGTGCTGTGAAGAAGGCATATGACATATTGGCTTTTATTGGTAGAGGAATTGAGTTCCGGAGTCCTGAGGTCATGTTGCAGTTGTATAAGACTCTGGTGCGGCCGCATCTGGGGTATTGTGTGCAGTTTTGGTCGCCATACTATAGGAAGGACGTGGAGGCACTGGAACGGGTGCAGAGGAGGTTTGTTGCCTCGTATGGTAGGAAGATCGTATGAGGAAAGACTGAGGCACTTGGGGCTGTTTTCATTGGAGAAAAGAAGATTTAGGGGTGACTTGATAGAGGTGTACAAGATGATTAGGGGTTTAGATAGGGTTGACCATGAGAACCTTTTTCCACGTATGGAGTCAGCTATTATGAGGGGGCATAGCTTTAAATTAAGGGCTGGTAGGTATAGGACAGATGTTAGGGGTAGATTCTTTACTCAGCGAGTCGTGAGTTCATGGAATGCTCTGCCAGTAGCAGTGGTGGACTCTCCCTCTTTATGGGCATTTAAACGGTCATTGGATAGGCATATGGAGGATAGTGGGCTAGTGTATGTTGGTGGGCTTGGATTGGCGCAACATCGAGGGCCAAAGGACCTGTACTGCACTGTATTTTTCTATGTTCTATGAATGGGATAGGATAGGAACAGAAAACTGACTTGAAAAGCTTGTTGCAGTGATATGAGGACATAAGTAGGAATAGAATGGGGAGGACTAATACTATAGTTCATGAGGCTGATGTAGGGAGAGCTATTCTGATAAAACAACACCCCTACAGGCTTAAAGGAGCACATGTACAGAAGGAAGTGGAAGTGATGGTTGAAAAAGACATCATCGAGCCGAGTCAAAGGGAGTGGAGTTCACCGGTTGTATTGGTTCTGAAGTCTGATGGTACTCAACAATTCTGTGTGGGTTATCAGAAAGTCAATGCCATAACTAAATCAGACTCCTGCCCAATTCCATAGCTGGAGGACTGTGTATAAAAAGTTGGACAAGCAACTTACATCATAAAGTTGGACTTAATATGTGGTTACTGGCAAGTACCTTTGTCAGAGACAGTGACAGAAGTTTCTGCATTTGTAACCCCAAATGGGCTACGTCAATTTAAAGCAATACCTTCAGAATGAAGAATGTACCAGCCACATTTCAAAGACTTATGGACAGAGTTGGGCAGGAATAATTAATTGTGCCATCTATATCAATGATTAGGTGATTTTTAGCGATTCATGGAAAGATCATATGGTGCATTTGGCAGAGCTCTGAAAGATTATGCAAAGAAAAACTGGTCCAAAATTTAGACACAGAAGGATGACCCTGAGAAATGTGAAGACAAATGCCATCGAGGAATTTCCAAGACTAACTTCGAAGAAAGAGGTACTTTGATTTTTTGGAACTGAGCAGATTCTACTGGACGCTTGTACCAAAGTTTAGCTGACAGATTTGCGAAAGAAGAACATTAAATTTTGGTGGACAGAACAATGTCAGGAGGCATTTGAGGATTTAAAAGCAGTGTTAACCACCACACTAGTTTTAGCCACATCAGATTTCTTAAAAGTCATGATCGATGCCAGCAATGTAGGGGTTGGAGCTGTGTTGATGCAGGAAGATGATGGCGGAATTGAAAAGCCAGTTGGTTCTTTTTCAAAGAAACTCAATATCCACCAGAGAAAAGACTCCACATCGGAAAAAAAAGTTATTGAGTTTGGTATTGGCGTTACCTTTTAATTTTTATGTCACGAACAAGGTTTCAGAGATCATCCCTCTCAACTTTTGGGAAACATTTAAAGACAAAATATTTTATTGGAGTCTTATGTTTTAATTTACAAATTGTACAGATTGCGGGTTGTAAAAATGTTATTGCAGATGCATTATCGTGGGCTTAAAACAAAATGTGTAGATAAGATAGAACCGTTACTATTCAATGTTATATATCTACGCAGAATTCTATTAAAGGTATAACATTAGATTAGTGACCTATGTATCTCACAATAATGGTGTTAAGATTTGGAAGAGAGAGAAAAAAGCCACCTTTTCATTAAGATGGTTCATTTTTCTCGAAAGGTGGAGCTGCCACAAAGTCGCTGTGTAAAAATGGTTAAATTGTAAAATGGGCAAAAGCATAGTGATGTCCCTTTAAGAGAAAATGCTTAGAGATTTAAAAATGAATCTCAGGCAGGCAGCTACAGGTGCTCAAATTGACACAATGTATCAAAACGCCATTTAGATAGCAACTGGATCCAGACAACAGTTTAAATTCAGTCAATTAATTTAAAAAGACACTTGGAGGCTAAGGATCAATTGAATTCAAATCTGATGGTGTTGACAACCTGAAACCAATCATATTATAAGAATTTGATAGGTTGTGAAAGTATATAGTAGAGGGGCAACTGGACAGAGAGGGGAGAGCCAACTGTCATCTGAAGACAGAGCAAACCCACCATCTGAGAAAGAAATACCAATTGCAGCTTTCCACAAAAATACCAAAGTTTTATGTTTGATGTGAAGTCTTGCCATTACAGGTTTCCATCCTTTCTTGTTTGTCCTTTGAATTGAGCATCCTCCAAGAAAAACAAAGCCAAAAAGAGCTACTATCTTTGCAAATCATCAGATTAGATTTACCTTTCTCTTTATTCCTCAATTCTTTCCTCTTTTTGAATCTCATTCAACAAATTTTCAGCTCAATAATTGATGGAAACCATAATCAAAAACCTAAAAATTGTGATTCCATCCAGTCAGTTACCCAAGAACAATAGAAATCACAGGTGTTGTAACACAGTCTAGGTTGGATGGAGATAAAGATAATAAAATTGAACATCAGCAATAGAACTGGCTGTCCATTTAAAATTCAGTCCAATTTTATTTTCCATTCGTGTTAATTTCACACCCAAAATAGATCCTTGAAAATAAATTGCTAACATTCAAACTGTATTAAATTAATATTATGGTTTTCACTATTACTTTATTGTACAGAGAATAAAGGCAAAATTGGTTTGGCAAAAGTTTACATTGTCATATCAAATTTATACATCTTTTATACATAAAATGTACAGTGGGTTTTCTTAAAGACATAAAAACATGAATCTTTCTATCGTTTTTAAATCCAAGACAATTTTTGAACAATGAGGAATATCCTGTCAGAATTCTACAAAATGTCTTATCAAAGGCTTTTCAAAAAGTGGTCACACACGATGCAATTTTTCATATTTCTCCAATTTTTAAAAGAAAAATTGAGATAACTGGAAATATACATTTATTTTGCAATGTTAAATACTTATTAACTAAGACATGTAGATGTTTCATAAAAATAACAATTTGCATTTCAGTATTGTACCACTCATATTTCGTGTAACTAATACAAAGGTTTGAGCTGGTGCAACAGGAAGACTTATTTTATTCAGTTGATAAGCGAGAAATACACTTTGCCAATTGCACAATGCTCAATTTAACAAATTCCTTGATGCACGACCTATGGTAATTAAGTTAACAATTATGAAAACAATGATAGCGGAGTCTTACGAAGCATCAGCAAAAATTAATCGTCCTTGTTTTTCTTGAAGGCCTGTTCTTCAAATGCAAGTGCACTCTACAGATAATGATAAAAACATAATTCAAAAAGATTATTTTTGACAATTATCCCATACCACCAGTATAGTTCATAATTGTACCTTTCAGTTTTGCACAATCTCAAGTTGTTTATATCAGGTGTAACATTATATTCCTCATACACTTCATGGTAAAGTCCTGGGGAATGTTGCTGGACAAAGTGACCTTGGAGTGCAGGTTCATGCTTCCTTGAAAGTGGAGTCACAGGTAGATAGGATAGTAAAGAAGGTGTTTCATTTGCTTTCCTTTATTGGTCAGTGCATTGAGTATAGGAGTCAAAAAGCATGGCGCTGGAAAAGCACAGCAGGTCAGGCAGCATCCGAAGAGCAGGAGAGTCGACATTTCAGACATAAGTCCTTCATTTGGAATGGGGATGGGGGGGCCAAGGGGGCTGATAAAATGGGAGGGGTGCGGCTGGGGGAAAGGTAGCTAGGAAGACGATAGGTAGGTGATGGTAATAGGTTGGAGCAGAGGGTGGACCGGATAGGTGGTAAGGAAGATGGACAGGTAGGACAGTTTAAGTGCCAAGTTGGACAGTGGGATCTGGATAAGGTGGAGGGAGGAGAGATGAGGGAACTGGTGAAATCGACATCGTTTCTGTGTGGTTGGAGGGTCCCAAGGCGGAAGATGAGGTGTTCATCCTCCAGGCGTCGGTGGCTAGGATTTGGTGGTGGAGGTAGCCCAGGACTTGAATGTCCTTGGTGGACTGGGAGGGGGAGTTGAAATGGTCAACCACATGGCAGTGGGGTTGTTTAGTGTGTGAGTCCCGGAGATGTTCTCTGAAATGTTCCACAAGTTGGTGTCCTGTCTCCCCAACGTGAGGAGACCACATCAAGAGCAACAGACATTGAAGATGAGGTGTTTGGATGTGCAGGAAAATCTCTGCCAGATGTAGAAGGATCCTTTGGGGGCTTGGATGAAGGTGTGGATGGGAGGTGTGGGGCAGGTTTTACACTGAACAGTTTCATCAACTTCATGAACACCTCCCATTTTCATCTCAAGTTCATCTCCCTCCCTTCCTGAATTTCTCCATCTCCATTTCTGGTGACCGATTCACAAGGACATCAACTTCAAAACCACCAACTCCCACAGCTACCTGGATTACACACACCCCCAACTCGCCGTAAAAACACTATCCCAATTCCTCAGTTGTATCTGCTCCCAGGAGGAGCAGTTCCACTCCAGAACACCCCAGATGGCCACCTACTTCAAGAAGCGCAATTTCCCCTTCAACGTGGTCAACAATACCCTCCAGCGCATCTCCTCCACTTCCCACACCTTTACCCTTGAATCCCACCCCTCCAACCGCAATATCCCCATCAACATCCAACAACAATATCCCCCCGATCCTCACTTTTCAGTGCACTAATCTCCAGATACAACACATCATCCTCCGCCATTTCCGCCACCTATAGTCAGACCCCACCACCAGAGAAATATTTCCCTCCCCACACCTATCATCATTCCACAGAGACCATTCCCTCCTCAATTTCCTCCAAACCACCCTCCACTCTCAGCACCTTCCCTTGCCACCACAAGAGGTGTAAAACCTGTGCCCACACCTCCCCCCTCATTCCATTGAAGGTGCCAACATCCGACAGAGATTTTCCCGCACATCCAAACACCTCACCTACTGTGTCCATTGCTCTTGGTGTAGTCTCCTCTACATTGGGGAGACATGATGCCAATTCACAGAGCATTTCAGGGAACATCTCTGGGACACATGCACTAAACAAACTCACTGTCCTGTGGCCAACCATTTCAAAGTGGACTTGTTGGGCCAAAGGATCTGTTTCCAGACTGTAGGGATTCTATGATAAATTCCTCTCCCACTCTGCCAAAGACATGCAAGTCCTGGGCCTCCTCCACCATCAAATCCTAGCCATCTGGAGGAAGAACACCTCATCTTCAGCCTTGAGATTCCACGTGGCCTCCAACCACATGGAATCAATGTCGATTTCACCAGTTTCCTCAACTCCCTGCCACCCCACCCACCTTATCCCAGATCCAATCCTCCAACTTGATACCGCCCTCTTGAACTGTCCTACCTGTCCAACTTCCTTCCCACCTCTGATCTATCACCATCACCCTTCACCTTCATCTACCTATCACCTTCCTAGCTACCTTCCTCTCAGCCCCACTCCCCTCCCATTTATATCTTAGCCTCCTTGAGACCCTCCCCACACTCCTGATGAAGGACTTATGCCCAAAAAAGTCAATTTTCCTGGTCCTCAGATGCTGCCTGACCTTCTGTGCTTTTCCAGCACCACACTTTTGACTCTGATCTCCCGTATCTGCAGTCCTCATTTTCTTCTCTGCATTGAGTATAGGAGTTGAGAGGTCATGCTGCAGCTGTACAGGGCATTGGCACTTTTAGAATATTTTTAGAATCTGGTCTCCCTCCTATAGGAAGGATGTTGTGAAACTTGAAAGGATTCAGGAAAGATTTCATAGAATCATAGGGTCCCTACAGTGTGGAAACAGGCCATTTAGCCCAACAAGTCCATACTGACCCTCTAAAGAGTAACCCACCCAATTCCATTCCACTACCCTATTACTCTGCATTTACCCTTAACTAATATATCTAACCTATATATCCTTGAACACTATGGGCAAGTTAGAATGGCCAATTCACCTAACCTTCGGATTGTGGGAGGAAACCAGAGCACCCAGAAGAAAGCCACTTACAAGGATGTTGCCAGGGTTGGAGTGTTTGAGCTATAGGAAGAGGCTGAATAGGCTGGGGCTGTTTTCCCTGGAGTGTCAGAGGCTGAAGGGTGACCTTATAGAGGTTTATAACATCATGAAGGACAGCGATAGGGTACGTAGACATGGTCTTTTCCCTGGGGTGGGCAGTCCAGAACTGGAGGGCATAGATTTAGGGTAAGACAGGAAAGGTTTAAAAGGGACCCAAAGGGACTATTTCACAGAGTGTTGTGCGTGTGTGGAATGAGTTGCCAGAGGTAGTGGTGGAGGCTGGTACAATTACAACATTTAAAAGACAGCTGGATGGGTATATGAATAGGAAAGGTTTAGAGAGATATGGGCCATGTGCTGGCAAAGGGGACTAGATTAGTTGAGGATGTCTGATCGGCAAGGATGAGCTGGACCAAAGGATCTGTTTCCCTGCTGTTCATCTCTATGACTCAAGAAGCTTCCTGTTTGTATTAAGTGATGTGATATACTGAACAAATCAGGAGTAGGACAGCACTAACAACCTTTAATACTTATTGTGCACTTCAGTGATTTCAAAAAAATGAAACTTAGCTTGTTGCCAGATTATGGTATCATTCAAGCTTTACTATAACTTACTTGTGCCAGTCAACTTCAGTCTACTAACCCTGTCTTTACTCATGAGTATCTGAATTACCCTGCAAGTTCGTCATCGGTGCAGTACAACATTTGGTACCATTGTTTTCTATTATCACACAATTCAACTCCTTAAGCATTCACTTTCTCCAACAATGAGATACATGGCAGCTTAGTGTACCATTTAAAAGATGCACTGCAGCAGCTCGCCATGCCTCCTTTGACAGCAGCTTCTAAACTCAGGAACTCTGCAATCTCAAACATGAGTTGACAACCTGTGGATACTTATGCAATTCTGAGCCTTGGCTGGTCAAATCCATTTTTCTTATTGTCAAGGCACATATCTAAAATAAAATTACTTGGCAATGGATAGTGTGACACGGAGAACTTGTGAAGTCTTCAGTCACAGAAATTTGAAATTCTATCAAACATTTGCTTGGATCAAAGTCATATGTTGCAATGCTTTGCCAAGCAAAATGATGCTATGAACTAGCAGGTTAACAGCTTACATATTGCTCACTACACATTAAGGTAAGTCATTTATAGACTTGGATGTGTATATCAACAAACAAGAGCTAGTTGGCCCATTTTTGAGAATGTTCTGCTACAAAAATAATTCATTTCAGAAAACTTAAAAGAGACTAATCGCAATTAAATGACTTGTATTCTCCAATTTTTATTAATATTCTATTTGTGAGAAAGGATATAATGTGAAAATATTGTAATCAAATGCCCTCTTTAACTGCTATTGAAACATGCACATTTACTGCATCAGTAAAAAGTATTGCAGAGAAATCCTCAAAAATGTCGCTGCTTTTTTTTTCATTTTTATAGGCAGTTGAGTAACAGCAATGCTGCTATTATGATATTGCATTTTTGATTTTTTAAAAAATAACTTCCTGTCATTGATGTTACTCCATCTTATGAGGACATCACTATCTGCATGTTCCTTACCAACTCACACACCATCCAATATGGAAATATATTACCACTCCTTCACTGTCATTTGGTCAAAATCCATACTCTCTTCCAATAGTACTGTGGGTATACCTACATAAGAAGTAGGAGTAGGATTAGGCAATTCAGCCCATTTAGCCTGCTCTGCCATTTAACAGGATCATGGCTGATCTCATCTTGGCCTCAACTTCACTTTCCTGCCTTCTCCCCATAGCCCTTTAACAAGGGGTTAAAATTTGGTCTATTTCCTCAAATTTATTCAGTGTACCGGCGTTCACTGCATTCTGGGGTATGAATTCCAAATCACAACTCTTTCAGAGAAAAAATTCCCCTCTTCACGGTCTTAAATATTTTCATAGAATCCCTACAGTGTGGAAACAGGCCATTTGGCCCAACAAGTCCACAGTGACCCTCCAAACAGTAACTCATCCAGACCCATTCCCCTGCTACTCTACATTTTACCCTTGACAAATTACCCTAACCTAAACATCCCTGAACACAATGGGCAATTTAGCATGGCCAATTCACCTAACCTGCACATCTTTGGATTGTGGCAGGAAACCGGAGCACCTGGAGGAAACCCACGCAGACACGAGGAGAATGTGCAAGCTCCACACAGACAGTCACCTGAAGCTGGAATCAAATCCAGCTCCCTGGCGCCGTGAGGCAGCAGTGCTAACCACTGACCATCGTGCCGTCCACAATCTGCCATGCCTCAGCTATTACTTGCATGCACTGCAATAGCTAAAAAGACAATTCATATCACTACTTTCTCAAGAGTAATTGGAGATGGAGAACCAATGCTGGCCTTGTCAGCAATGCTCATATCCCATGATTGATAAAAAAAAGGTCATTTTCCAAAAATTGAACGCTTTGCTTCACAATCTTGAACTACTAGAAATAAAGTTAAATAAATTAAGTCCACTGATCAGTTGAAATTTATTCATAAAAGTTTGCTTTCTTTTCAGCTCCCTTCTATAGAAACATCACTAAAAAGGGACAAATGAACCAAACTCCCTACATGCTTTAAACAAAATTATGCAAACCTCTAAATCCCCCAATTTAACAGCTTCCTAACATTGTATAATGCTCCCAGTGTGCACCACCAGGTGAACCTAACCAAGAAGTAAGTGGAGTCTGAGTTCTGCAAATGTAAGGCAAACTTCACAAAGTATGACAGAAGTACTGCTGATAACCTGGCAAGGAGGAGGAAGAGTATATTACTGGCGCAGCACCATTTTTTATAAGCATATGACTTATAAAGACAAAGCAAGGTTAATATTTGCCCAAAATCTGATTTTCATTTAACACTATGAACAACTACACATTCTGAAATGTATTAACAATTCAGAATTTACATTTCATTTGGTTTATACTGGCAAATGTTTATGAATGGTTGATTTATTTTTGCTTATTCATAATCCGTTGATTGTATTAAATATCATCTATGACTATACCTCAAAATAATATTGGAAAGCAAATGAAAACATACTATAAATTGTTACTGAACAGCACAATTTAGATTGGATCATCGAGCAATGTACCTTTGAATCTGGTAGGCAGGATCCAAAAGCTTCCAACAAGAGGTTGTCAACCTTTACTGCCTTCTCAAAGTCTGCATATGAAACTTTGTTATCATGGTCATAATCCTAGAAATGAAAAGGACAGATTTTGCAACAATAACTAATATAGAATTAGACCATATGGAGCAATTAGGTGGTATAATAAATCACCACACTGTCCATTCACTTTCTTCCAATGTAGTCCTATAAAAGATTTATTTAGGTAGTTAAAAGCTGGTTTTAAAGTAAGTATGGACTCATACTTTGGCACAAATATCAATCTTTTTTTAGAGATCATAAGGATAGGTGCTGTAGAAACTGTAATTTTAACTAAGGACTATGTGGTTGAAGAAAAAACACCTCATCTACTGTGTCCATTGCCCCGATGTGGTCTCCTCTACACTGGGGAGACAGAAGGCCAACTCGCTTTCAGGTAACATCTCTGGAACATATGCACACCAAACAACTCCACTGCCCTCTGGCTGACCACTTCAATTCCCCCTCCCACTCTGCCAAGAACACGCAAGTCCTGGGCCTCCTCCATCACCAAATCAAAGCCACCCAATGCCTGGAGGAAGAATGCCTCATCTTCCGCCTTGGGACCCTCCAACCACGTGGCATCAAAGTCCCCTCATCTCCTCTCCCGCACTTCATCTTATATCCAACTCTCCAACTCAGCACCAGCCTCTTGAACTGCCCGATCTGTCAATCTTCCGTCCCACCTATCCATTCCACTCTTCCCTCCAACCTATCACCTCCACCTCCACCTGCATGTACCTATCGCCTTCCCAGCTACCTCACCCCCACCCTCCTCTCCATCTCTCATTACCCTTCCCCACACTCCACGTTCCTGATGAAGGGCTTATGCCTGAAACATCAATTTTACTGCTCTTCAGATGTTGCCTGACGTGCTATGCTTTTCCAGTGCCATACTTTTTGACTCGATGAAAAAAAATAATGGATGTTTCATCAGTTAACTTGCTTTGCTATTTATAGGAACTAAGAGCCATTGAGCCTGCTTCGAATGTGCTGACCGAACACTTCAAAGCCCTTTTCTCACACTGTTCCCATAACCCTTTGTACCATTGGTAATCAGAAAGCTTGGCAGAGACGAGTTGGACGAAAAAGTTGGGTGTTTCTGTGCTGTACATCTCCATGACTCTACCTTTAACATATTGAAAGACTGAGCTTCCACAGCCCTCTGGTGGAGAATTCCAAAGGTTCACAACTGTCTCAGTAAAAAAAACTCATCTCTGTTGAATTGAATTGAATTCATTGTCACGTGTACCGAGGCACAGTGAAATGTTTTGTCTTGCGAGCAGTACAGGCAGATCACACAGTTAAATTGCATAGATAAGGAAATAATAGTTAAACAACGGCAAAACAAAAACACAAGTACAGGCGAATGCTAAGATTTTGGGAGTCTAGTCGGGTAGAAACTGTTTTGAAACCGGCTGATGCGTGTGTTCAGACTTCTGTACCTTCTCCCCGATGGTAGAAGTTGTAAAAAAACATTGCCAGGTTGAGATGGATCTTCGAGAATGTTGGCGGCCTTTCCTTGACAGTGGGCCTGGGAGATGGATTCTACAGATGGGAGGTTGGCCTTTGTGATTGCCCGGGCCGAGGTCACCAGTCTCTGTAACCATCTCCGATCTTGAATGATACAGTTTCTACACCAGGTACTGATATATCCAGACAGAATGCTCTTGATGGCGTACCAATGAATGTTGGCAAGGGTATTCACCATCATGCCAAATTTTCTCAGCTGCCTGTGGAAGAAGAGACGTAGTTGGGCTTTTGTAACCAGTGTGTCCACATGAAGAGTCCAAGAAAGCTTGTTGTTGTTGACCACACCCAGGAGCTTGAAACTCTCCACTCGTTCTACCTTTATCCTGTTAATGTGTGGGGGGGGGGGGGCACGAGTAACATCCCACCAAAAGTCAATAATGAGTTCTTTGGTTTTGCCGGCATGGAGAGCTAGGCTGTTCTCAGTGTACCATTTTTCCAGGTCTTCCATCATCTGGATGTGGTCTGTTTTGTTGCCATCTGAGATTCGACCATGGTGATGTCATCAGTGAACTTGTAAGTGGCATCCTCCTTATTTTTATATATGTCCCCTGTTCTAGCTTCTCCAAGCAGGGGACACCGCTTCCCTGTATTTACTCTGCCTATTCTTTTTAATGTTTAATAGATTTCAATGAGATCACCTCTCATTCCTCAAAAACAGAATGTAGAGCATAAGTAATCTGCAAATTCTTGTTGCTGATATTTGTATGAGACTTTGTATTGGTTCTTCGTAACATGGGTGGAAAACTTACAAAAACACGAGAAAACACATGCTTCTTCCATCAAGGTTATGTGGGAAAAGAAATGTTGCCAGGAAAATGGACCCCTTATATTTCTTAGAACGGTAATGTATTTTACTGTTGAGTACCAACATCCTTCACTTTAATGAACAGTAAATATATAGGGAAAATGTTCAAGCTTGAACTACAAGCTTTAGTGGCTTTTTAAAGACTTACTGGCATGGTCAGTGCATTGGATGTCGCTCTTTCAGCAGATATCCACTGAGTGGTACACTGCCCTGGGAAAAGTGCCTGTTAAGATGGGGCCAGAATAGGATATGATAGATGTCAGAGGGGTGGAATAGGTAGTTGATGAGGCAAATTTGGTAAGACATGGCAAGAAACTCACTGTGACTTGCAGCAAAAAGCCATAAAAAAAATCCAACCTAACTTAGCCAAAAAGATGTAAGATTCAGCCTGCTGTCTTTCAAATATTAAATATTAAACTGAACCTCTTCCGCTTTCGAAGTGAATATAAAAGATCCCACAGAATATCCTGGACGATTCCTGATTTCTTCCAAAGCTAGAGGGCATTGGTTTAAGCTGAGAGGAAAAAGACTTAAAAGGGACCTAAAGGACAACTTGTTCACACAGAGGGTGGTGCATATATGGTGGAGGCTGGTACAATACAACATTTAAAAGGCATCTAGATGGGTCTATGAACAGGAAGGGTTTAAGAGGGATATGGGCCAAATGCTAACAAATGGGACTGGATTAATGTAGAATATCTAGTCAGCAAGGACAAGTTGGACGGAAGGATGTGTTTCCATACTGTACATCTCTATGGCTCTATTTTTGGAAAGAGTAGGGCAATTATTCCCATGTCCTGGCCAATATTCACACCTCAATCAATTCAAATTCAGATTAAACAGTCACTGTCACATTGTTGTTTTTGAGGGAATTGCGGTGAGAAAATTGGTTGAACTATTTTATACATTACAATAGTGACTGCACTTCAAAAGTAGTCTTGGCTAAAAGGAACTCTATAAATACTAGCCTTTTTCATTTCATGCTCTCTATTGAAGGTTTGGTTCGCACAGCTACAAGAAAATGTAACATTCCCAGTATAATCTATTAAAAAACACAATATTAACTGCATTTGCCTCACTGTCAAAGATCACATAGACACATCCTAATGCTTGTATAGCTTCACATTGGTGGAATGGTAATGCAAATAATTGTGCAAGTGCTTTCAGATTTTTTTTGTAATAAAGCAACAAAAGGTTTATTTTTGGAAGAACAAAATCACAATGATTTCTCTTCCTTTTCCACTTTGCGTGAAACAAGTATTTTATTTATTTCGTGAGGTGTTCATCTTCCTCATGAGCATTTCCTACACATTTTAAACAGTATATTTATAGAAAATTATGAAAACATTGTCTCTTTTACAAACTCATGAAGAGACACAGGCTTCACTGATATCATTTTCTCATTCTTGTCCAAAGACCTGAGATGGAAATATCCCTTATTTATGTTTTCTGCCCTAAGGGAACAACTGATAGAATCATATTGCATGGAGGTTACTCTTTAGATGAAAAATAAATGCAAAAAACATCATGTTGGATTATTTATGTCATTTTCTCACCATCTTTTTCAGTGCTATCTCTACCAGGTCTTTAACTCCCTCATCAGGATCTTCTTCTGTTGGTTGTTTGATTAGGCTACTTTTGAGCATGTGAAACATCTCCTCTCGTGAAATGAAGCCATCTCCATTCAGATCAAAAACTTCAAAACAGACTGAATTAAAGTAAATGAAGAAATAACTTTAGACTGTATTAATTGTCAACTAAGCATTTACATGCATTTTATACAATTCAATAAATGTATAAATCATCCTACATTTAATTTTTTCATCCAAAGTCCCACGGAGAATTATTGATAATCCTTCAATCCATTCCCTCATGTTGACAAAGCTATCATTGTCTCTGTCAAATACACGAAAAACTGAGAAAGAAAAGGAAAACCAAACTCTCATTAATATTTAATGTTGACTTAAAATGATTGAGTTTACATTTCAGGCCTGAAATGGACTTTTGGAATGCCTCCTAATAATTCAGACACTTACCCTAGCTCATCAACAAAAAATATAAAATCGATGCATAGACTAATACATCGTACGTCAGGTAAATACTTCATATGATAATGTAAGTATCCAGTTACCAAACAACTATATCTTTAATTGCCTGCTTCAGTGTGTGTTCAAAGGTAAATTGGAACAGTTTTTCACTCTGCAGAAAGGGACTTTGGGCAAACTTTAATTGGGAAATGGGGGAAGAATTGATGGGGAAGGAAAGCTTCAACATTAGGACCCTATCTGGCTTCCAAACACACACCAACAAATAATGAAACAGTGGGATCACATCAGCAATTCTCACACAAGCAGATTTCTAATTGGCATTCCTCCAATAGTGGTGTATTGGTAATGTTGCTGGACTAGTAATGTATGATTCCAGTTTAATAATCTGGGGACAGATTATTCAAATCCTAGGAGGGCAGCTTGAGAAATTTTAACTAAATACACTCTTGAATTTAAAAAAATAGCCTAACAGCAATCACGTATTTATTATCAGTTGCCATAAAACCTTACATTTAACTAATATCCTTTAAGGAAGGAAATCTATCATCCTGACCTGAAATTACCTATATATGACTCCAGAGCCACAACAACGTGATTGACTCTTAACTGACCTCTCAGTTTTATCAAATCCCTACAAGGTCTAAAGAAATAAAACCAAATGGAAAACGTAGCATCATTTCAGCAACAGGAAAATAAGGACAAATCCAACCTGACCCATTACCGCCCACTAATCTATTCTCAATCATCAGTAAACTGATTGAATGTGTTATCAACAGTGCTATCAAGCAAGTGGGGCATCAAGGAGTCCTAGCAAAACCAGAAACAATAGTTACTGGAGGCAAACTCTCCACTCGTTGGAATCATACTCCACAAAAGGAAGATGTTTGTGGTTGTTGGATGTCAGTTATCTCAGCTCCAGGATATCACTGTTGGCATTCTTCAGGGTAGTGTCCCAGGCACAACTATTATCAGTTACTTCATCAAGACTTTCCCTCCATCACAAGGTCAGAGGTGAGGATGTTGGCCAACAATTACAAAATGTTTAGTGACATTCACAAGTCCTCAGATTTTGACAAGTCCATGTTCAAATGTAACAAGATCTGGACAATATCCAGGCTTGGTTTGACAAATGGCAAGGAACATTTGCATCATACAATTGCCAGGCAATGACCATCTCCATTAAGAGACAATAATCTCACCACTGCCCCTTAACATTCGATGGTCTTATCATCACTGAATCCCTATCAAAATGTTTGGGATTATCATTGACCAGAAATTCAACTGGACTTGCCAGAGTGATAGTAAGAGCAGGTCAGACACTAGAAATATTGCGGCAAGTAACTCACTTCCTACTTCTCCAAAATCTGTCCATCATCTATCTACAAGGCATAAGTCAGGTGTGTGGTGGAACACTCACGATTTGCCTAGATTGGTGTAGTTCCAAAAACACTCAAGAAACTTGACACCATTAAGGACAAGACAGCCTGCTTGACTGGCATGACATCCTCCACCACCAACAGTAGCAGCAATGTGTACTATTTACAAGGTGCACTAAAAAAAATCACCAGAGATCCTTAGACAGTACCTTCCAAACCCACAACCATTTCCATCTAGAAGGACAGGGTCAGCAGATAAATGAGAATGCACCATCTGCAAGTTTCTCTCCAAGCCACTCACAATCTAGACTTAAATCACTATTCCTTCATTGTCACTAGGTCAAAACCCTGGAAATCCCTCAAGTGCATTGTGGCTTAACCTATAGCACATGGGGAGCAGCAATTGAGGAAGGCAGCTCACCACCACCTTCTCAAGAGCAACTTGGAAGAGCAATAAATGCTGGCCAGCCAAAAATACCCATGTCCCACAGGTGAATAAAACAAATAATGACAAATACAGCCCTGTTGACTCTGATAAGTGCTCCTAATGAATCCCTGCAGATTGCACCAAAATTGGGAGAGTTGTCCTACATACTAGTCAACAACAGCCTGCCTTAATCATATTCACAGAATTATAACTTGTATGACTTGCCCCAGACATCACCAACACCACCCCTGAATGTCCCCTGTCCAACTGGGCAGGGCAGCCCTAGAAGAGGTGGTAACACAATGGTATACAGTTGGCAAGGATATGCCTGGCAGTTTCTCAACACTAACTTCAGACCCAATGAAGTCTCATGGTATCGTGTCAAACAGGCAAATAAATGAGTTGTTTATTTCTACCTTCGCTGCTCCCCAACCCCCAATCTCCTCATCCCTTTCTCAGTACTCTTTAATATTGAACACTACCTGGAGGAAGCACTAAGGGTGGAAAGGGCTACCTGGATGGGGATCTTCAATGTCGTTCTCCAAGAATAGTTCAACTGCACCACTACTGACTGAAATGGCCGAGTCTTTAAGCCATCACTGCAGAACTGTGTCTGTAACAGAGATGAGTAAACCAACAAGAGAGAAAGTCTGCGTGACAATGTGTCCATCCATGACAGCATCAGTAGAAGTGACAACTGCAGAGTCATTGTGAAGACCAAATCCTGTCTTCACATTGGGGATACCCACCCTGTTTTGTGTGGCACAATCTTGAGTGAAAAATTGGTCAGACTTCAAAAAGATCTGGTAACTCAAAATTAGGCATCCATGAGGCACTGTGGGTGGTCAGCAGCAGCAATAGAATTGTATTCAATCACAATCTGCAATCTCATGAAACAGGACATCCTTGATTCCACAATGATCTTCAAGCCAGGAGATGAATTCTGGTTCAATGAAAACCGCAGGAACTTATGGCAAGAAAGCACGAGATAAAAATGAGGTATCAAGCTAATGGAGCTATAACACAGGAGCTACTTATATGGAAGCAGCATATAATGGACAGGTCTAAATGCTCCCAATAACGAATGTATCAGATCTAACTTCTGCAGTTCTGCCACATCCAGTTGAGAATGGTAATGGACAATTAAAGAATAAACAGGGGGTCGAGACTTCACAAACATCCACATCTTCAATATGGGAAAGCCCAGCAAATCAGCACAAAAAACAAGTCTGGAGTATTTCTTCCAACCTCAGACAAAAGCGCCGAGTGGATGATCCACCTTGGCCTCCTCTCAAGGTTCCCATTGTCACAGGTGTCAGTCTTAAACCAACACATGGTACCAAGAGGTTTATTTCACTGGATACTGCCATTCCAGCAATAATATCAAGACTTGTGCACCCGAACTAGCCATTACCCTTGCCAAGCTGTTCCAATACAGCTGCAATATTTGCATCTACCCAGCAATGTGGAAACCTGACCAGCCACGTATTCTTAACAAAATGCCAGGTGAATCCAAACTGATCAATTACCACAGTATCAGTCTATTTTTGAACATCAGCAAAATGATAAAAGGAGTCATCAACGGTGTTATCAAATGGCACTTGCAAAGGAAGCGAGTCGCAAGTGGAATTCCTACACTTGTTAGGAGCAGCTGATCGAAGAACTGCTTAGAATTATTTGTTAAAACAAATGGATTGCTTATTGATGTGTGCTTTGCATATTAAGCACTGGCTGGTCTCTGCCTCCAAATAATCACAGACTAGCATTGCTCTGGGGTTTCTGGTGCCCCTCCTGATATTCACTCACTGGGGTGCTTAACTGATTCTTTTCAAATGTTATTCTTAGACCGCTCAGATAGTTTTAATGACATCTATCCAAGTTTGCTGGTATGAAACTTTTAAAAGTCTCATGGCCAAAGCCTCTTTTCAGTTCTGAGAACTTGAAAACTTGCTTCCCTCTTTACTTGGATTTAGTAGCAACTACAAGTCACCCTAGGATGTGTGTACTCCAAGTAAAGGTCCAGAAGCAGGTCACTTTTTCATTTTAAAGTTGGACAGTTTCTTTTGTTTTAGGAGACCCTTCTCTTACTTGACTGCCAGGGCATCCTGATGTTTTATTGCTGAAATGCCTCCTGTGGCCTACCCTCAGCTTCAAGACCCAACCATCCATCTAATTGAATGGCCAATCTATCCTCAGGACATTAATGAGCCAAAATATAAAAATCAACAGTGAAAATCATCGTACACAGCATGAGCTTTTGAGCCCCAATTCGATGGCAGTGGGTCGCATAAGCCCAAGGAAAATCTTACACCGTATCTCATTTATGAGACGTACTTCTCAATTTCAGTTTATACATTTAGATAACAATGAAGCAAAATCTCTTTTTAGCCTTGGAAACAGCAATAGTATTGCTATTGGTGGAACTGTGAACAATATTAAAGGCAAGCTGAATGAAGATGCCTTCTCTGCCACATGACTACAGCATGATATAAAGTGAAGTGTATAAAAATACACATGCAATGCTTTAGATTTGACTGGAAGTATTTTAAATTTAACTTGCAAAACTTTAATGTAAATGAAGAACTGATGAAGCCACTGGCTTGTATGGGATGTTTTAAAAATGTACCTAGTATTTCTTGATTATATGTTTTTATTGGGATCTGTCTCTTGATTAAATTTTAAAAATATAAGCTAGAAGTATAAAGTTAGCCTGGAGCAGTGTTTTGCAGAGCAATAAAACGATGCTAATTTCCGGGTCTGTAGATTGGAAGGAGAAAAATGGTCTTTAGTAGAGTGATATGCTTTTCTTGTGGGATGTGGGAGTTTTGGGAGAGTTTAAGGGTTACTGTGGATTATATCTGCATAAATGTTGTTGGTTGCGAATCTTGTCAGATCAAATGGATTGGCTGGAACAACAGTTACAGGCAGAGAGGAATTTACAAGAGCGAGGGAGAGTGATGGATGGTAGTTATAGGAAGGGAGAAAAGCCACAGATACAGTCAGGTAGATGGGTTAACTCCAAGAAAGGTAGGAAAGGCAGGCAAGTAGTATAGGAGTCTTGTGGCTATCCCAATTTCAAACAAGTATGCGGTTTTGGAAGATGTAGGGGGCGATGGACTTTCAGGGGAATCTAGCAGGAACAGCCAAGTTTCTGGTACCAAGACTGGCTCTAATGTAATGAGAGGTACATTGGGTTCCAAACGATCGATTGTGTTGGGGGACTCTCTAGTCAGAGATACAGACAGGGGCCAGCAGCAAAAAATCAGAATGGTGTGTTGTCTCCCTGGTGCCAGGATCAAGGATGTCTCAGAGAAGGTGCAGAATGTCCTCATGGGAGAGAGGGACCAGCAGGAGGTCATTGTACATATTGGTATTAACGACATAGGAAGGGAAAAAGATGAGATTCTGAAGGAAGAATATAGAAAGTTAGGAATTTAAAAAGGAAGTCCTCATGGGTAGTAATATCTGGATTACTCCCAGTGCTACGAGTTAGTGAGGATAGGAATAGGACGATAGAGCAGATGAATGCATGGCTGACGAGCTGGTGTGCGGGAGAAGGATTCACATTTTTGGATCACTGGAAGCTCCTTTGGGGTAGAAGTGACCTGTACAAGAAGGATGGATTGCACCTAAATTGGAAGGGGACTAATATACTGGCAGGGAGATCTGCTAAAGCTGCTCGGAAGGGTTTAAACTAGTAAGGTGGTAGGGATGTGACCCAGAGATGTACTGAGGAAAGAGATCAATCTGAGACTGGGTACAGTTGAGAAAAGAAGCCAGTTAAACAGTCAGGGCAGGCAGGGACAAAGCAGAGAACAATGTAGGACTGATAAATTAAACTCCATTTATTTCAACGCAAGAGGCCTAACAGGGAAGGCAGATGAACTCAGGGCATGGTTAGGAACATGGGACTGGGACATCATAGCAATTACAGAAATGTGACTCAGGGATGGACAGGACTGGCAGCTTAATGTCCCAGGACATAAATGATATAGGAACGATAGAAAGGGAGGCAAGATAAATGGGGCGATTTTGATTAGGGGTAGCATTACAGCTGTACTGAGAGAGGATATTCCTGGAAATCGAGGGAAGTTATTTGGGTGGACCTGAGAAATAAGAAAGGGATGATCACCTTATTGGGATTGTATTATAGACCCTGTAAATAGTCAGAGGGAAATTGAGAAACAAATTTGTAAGAAGATCTCAGTTATCTGTAGGAAATATAGTGTGGTTTTGGTAGGGGATTTTAACTTTCCAAACATAGACTGGGACTGCCATAGTGTAAATAGGGTTTAAATGGAAAGGAATTTGTTAAGTGTGCACAAGAAAACTTTCTGATTAGTATGTGGATGTACCTACCAAAGAAGGTGCAAAACTTGACCTACTCTTGGGAAATAAGGCAGGGCAGGTGACTGAGGTGTCAGTGGGGGAGCACTTTGGGGCCAGCGACCATAATTCTATTCGTTTTAAAATAGTGTTGGAAGAGGATAGACAAGATCTAAAAGTTGAAGTTCTAAATTGGAGGAAGGCCAATTTTGACTGTATTAGGCAAGAACTTTTAAAAGCTGATTGGGTGCAGATGTTCGCAGGGTAAAAGGACAGCTGGAAAATGCGGAACTTTCAAAAATGAGATAACGAGAGTCCATAGACAGTATATTCCTATTGGGGTGAAAGGAAAGGCTAGTAGGTGTAGGGAATGCTGGATGATTAGAGAAAAAGAGGTTTTGGTTAAGAAAACAAAGGAAGCATATGTCAGGTATAGACAGAAGAGATTGAATGAATCCTTAGAAGAGTATAAAGACAGTAAGGATGTACTTAGAGTCACAGAATCATAGAGATGTACAGCACGGAAACAAACCCTTCGGTCCAACTCGTCCATGCCAAACAGATATCTTAACCAAACCTAGTCCCACCTGCCAGCACCCAGCCCATATCCCTCCAAACCCTTCCTATTCATATCCAGAAGCTTTTTAAATGTTGCAATTGTACTAATCTCCACCACTTCCTCTGGTAGCTCATTCCATACATGTACCATCCTCTGCATGAAAAAATTGCCCCTGGGTCTCTTTTATATCTTTCCCCTCTCATCCAAAACCTATGCCCTCTAGTTCTGGATTCCCCCACCTCAGGGAAAAGACTTTGTCTATTTATCCAATCCACGTCCCTCGTGATTTTATAAGTCTCTATACAATCACCCCTCAATCTCTGACACTCCAGGGAAAACAGCCCTAGCCTATTCAATTTCTCCCTATATTTCAAATCCTCCAACCCTGGCACAACATTCTTGTAAATCTTTTCTGAACATTTTCAAGTTTCACAACATCTTTCTGAAAGGAAGGAGACCAGAATTGCACGCAAATATTCCAACAGTGGCCTAACCAATGTCTTGTACAGCCGCATCATGACCTCCCAACTCCTGTACTCAACACTCTGACCAATAAAGGAAAGCATACCAAACGCCTTCTTCACTATCCGATCTACCTGCAACTCCACTTTCAAGGAGCTATGAACCTGCACTCCAAAGTCTCTGTTCAGCAACACTCCCTAGGACCTTACCATTAAGTTATAAGGCCTGCTAAGATTTGCTTTCCCAAAATGCAGCACCTCACATTTATCTAAAGTAAACTCCATCTGCCACTCCTCAGCCCACTGGCCCATCTGATCAAGATCCCGTTGTAATCTGAGGTAACCCTCTTCAATGTGCACTACACCTCCAATTTTGGTGTCATCTGCAAACTTACTAACTATACCTCTTGTGCTCACATCCAAATCATTTATATAAATGATGAAAAGTAGTGGACCCAACACCGATCCTTGTGGCACTCCACTGGTCACAGGCCTCCGGTCTGTAAAACAACCCTCCACCACCACCCTCTGTCTTCTACCATTCAGCCAGTTCTGTATCCAAGTGGCTAGTTCTCCCTGTATTCCATGAGATCTAACCTTGCTAACCAGTCTCCCACTGGGAACCTTGTTGAACACCTTACTGATGTTAGTCCATATAGATCGCATCTACCACTCTGCCCTCATCAATTCTCTTCAAAAAACTCAGTCAAGGTTCTGAGACATGATTTCCCATGCACAAAGCCATGTACATCCTGTCCGTCAGGATTCTCTCCAACAATTGGCTTACAACCGACGTCAGGCTCACCAGTCTATAGTTCCCTGCCTTGTCCTTACCACCTTTCTTAAGCACGTTAGCCAACCTCTGGACTTCTGGCACCTCATTATGATACAAATATCTCAGTAAGAGGCCTAGCAATCACTTCCCTACCTTTCCACAAAGTTCTAGAGTACACCCGATCAGGTCCTGGGGATTTATCCACTTTTATGTGTTTCAAAACATCCAGCATTTCCTCCTCTGTAATATGGACATTTTTCAAGATGTCACCATCTATTTCCCTACATTCTATATCTTCCATATCTTTTTCCACAGTAAACACTGATGCAAAGGCCACCTTACTGATCTTTGAGGGCCATATTCTCTCCTTACTTACCCTTTTGTCCTTAATGTATTTGTAAAAACTCTTTGGATTTCCTTAAGTCTATTTGCCAAAGCTATCTCATGTCCCTTTTTTGCCCTCCTGATTTTCCTCTTACGTATAGTCTATTGCCTTTATACATTTCAGGCTTGAAATGGATTTCTGGAATCGAAGGATTCACTCGATCTATCCTGTCTATACCTGACATATGCTTCCTTCTTTTTTGTAATCAAACCCTCAATTTCTTTAGTTATCCAGCATTCCCTATACATATCAGACTTTCCTTTCACCCTAACAGGAATATACTTTCTCTGGATTCTTGTTATCTCATTTCTGAAGGCTTCCCATTTTCCAGCCATCCTTTTAACTGTGAACGTCTGCTCCCAATCAGCTTTTGAAAGTTCTTGCCGAATACCATCAAAATTTGCCTTTCACCAATTTAGAACTTCAACTTTTAGATCTGGCCTATCCTCTTCCATCATTAATTTAAAACGAATAGAATTATGGTCGCTGGCCCCTAAGTGCTCCCCCACTGACACCTCAGTCACCTGCCCTGCCTTATTTCCCAAGAGTAGGTCAAGTTTAGCACCTTCTCTAGTAGGTACATCCACATACTGAATCAGAAAATTTTCTTGTATACACTTAACAAATTCCTCTCCATCTAAACCCTTAACACTATGGCAGTCCCAGTCTATGTTTGGAAAGTTAAAATCCCCCTACCATAACCACCTTATTATTCTTACAGACAACTGAAATCTCCTTACAAATTTGTTTGTCAATTTCCCTCTGACTATTAGGGGGTCTATAATACAATCCCAATAAGGTGATCATCCCTTTCCACCCAAAATAACTTCCCTTGATGTATTTCCAGGAATATCCTCCCTCAGTACAGCTATAATGCTGTCCATTACCAAAAACGCCACTCCTCCTCCTCTCTTGCCTCCCTTTCTATCCTTCCTGTAGCATTTGTATCCTGGAACATTAAGCTGCCAGTCCTGTCCGTCCCTGAGCCATATTTATGTAATTGCTATGATGTCCCAGCCCCATGTTCCTAACCATGCCCCTGAGTTCATCTGCCTTCCCTGTTAGGCACCTTGCATTGAAATAAATGGAGTTTAATTTATCAGTCCTATGTTGTTCTCTGCTTTGTCCATGCCTGCCCTGACTGTTTGTCTCGCTTCTGTTCTCAACTGTACCAGTCTCAGATTGATCTCTTCCCCCCCATCTCCCCCCTCCACCCCAATCTTACTAGTTTAAATCCTCCTGAGCAGTTCTAGCAAATCTCCCTGCCAGTATGTTAGTCCTCTTCCAATTTAGGTGCAATCCATCCTTCTTGTACAAGTCACTACTACCCCAAAGGAGCTTCCAATGATCCAAAAATGTGAATCCTTCTGCCACACACCAGCTCCTCAGCCATGCATTCATCTGCTCTATCGTCCTATTCCTGCCCTCACTAGCTCGTAGCACCGGGAGTAATCCGGATATTCCTACTCTCGAGGACCTCCCTTTTAAATTCATGCCTGACTCTCTGTAATCTCCCTTCAGAATCTCAACGTTTTCCCTTCTTATGTCATTGGTTCCAATGTGTACAATGACCTCCTGCTGGCCCCTTTCCCCGTTGAGAACATTCTGCACCCTCTCTGAGACATTCTTGATCCTGGCACCAGGGAAGCAACACACCACTCTGATTTTTCGCTATGGCCACAGAAACGTGTCTGTACCTCGGACTAGAGAGTCCCCAAACACAACCGATCTCTTGGAACCCGATGTACCCCACATTGCATGAGAGCCAGTCTCAATACCAGAAACTTGGCTGTTCGTGCTACTTTCTCTTGAGAATCCATCACCTCCTACAATTTCCAAAACAACATACTTGTTTGAAATAGGGATAGGCGCTTATTCACTTATCTGTTTCTGTGCTGTGACCTCTCCCAAACAGGTTCCTCCAAGATTAGTTGTGAATTTCACTGTTTGTTAATTTTCCCACATGCACTCCGATGTCCAGTGATACACGAATTCAAACAGCAATGGTTAAGAGCGAAATTATGAAGGCAAAAAAGGACATGAGATAGCTTTGGCAAATAGGGTTAAGCAAAATCCAAAGGGTTTATACAAATATATTAAGGATAAACGGGTAACTAGGAAGCGAATAGGGCTCCTCAAAGATCAACAAGACGGCCTTTGTGTGGTGCTGCAGGAGATGGGGGAGGGGTGGAGATACTAAACGAGTATTTTGCGTCAATGTTTACTGTGGAGAAGGACATGGCAGATATAGAATGTGGGGAAATAAATGGTGACATCTTGAAAAATATCCACATTATGGAGGAGGAAATGCTGGATGCCTTGAAATGCATAAAGGAGGATAACACACTAGGACCTGATCAGGTGTACCCTAGAAATCTATGGGTAGGCAGGGAAGTAAATGCTGGGCCTCTTGCTGAGATATTTGTACCATCGATAGTCATAGGTGAGGTGCCAGAAGACTGGAGGTTGGCTAATTTTGGTACCATTATTGAAGAAAGGTGGTAAGGACAAGGCAGCGAACTATAGACCGGTGAGCCTGACGTCGGTGGTAGGCAGGTTGTTGAAGGGAATCCTGAGGGACAGGATTTACACGTATTTGGAAAGGCAAGAATTGATTAGGGATAATCAACATGGCTTTGTGCATGGGAAATCATGTCTCAAAAACTTGATTGAGTTTTTTGAAGAAGTAACAAAGAGGATTGATGAGGGCAGAGCGGTAGATGCGATCTAGATGGACTTACGCCAGTAAGGCGTTCAACAAGGTTCCCCATGGGAGACTGATTAGCAAGGTCACATCTCTTGGAGTACAGGGAGAACTAGCCATTAGGATACAGAACTGGATCAAAGGTAGAAGACAGAGCTTGGTGGTGAAGGGTTGATTTTCAGACTGGAAGCCTGTGACCAGTGGAGTTCCAGAAGTTTCGGTGTTGGGTCCACTACTTTTCATCATTTATGATTTGGATATGAACATAGGAGAGAGTTAGTAAGTTTGCAGATGACACCAAAATTGGAGGTGGAGTGGACCGTGAAGAAGGTTACCCTAGATTACAACGGGATCTCGATCAGATGGGCCAATGGACTGAGGAGTGGCAGACAGAGTTTCATTTAGATAAACGCGAGTGCTGCATTTTGGGAAAGCAAATCTTAGCAGGACTTATACACTTAATGGTAAGGTCCTCGGGAGTGCTGCTGAACAAAGAGACCTTGGAGTGCAGGTTCACAGCTCCTTGAAAGTGGAGTTGTAGGTAGATCGGATAGTGAAGAAGGCGTTTGGTATGTTTTCCTTTATTGGTCAGAGTACTGAGTACAGGAGTTGGGAGGTAATGATGTGGTTGTATAGGACATTGGTTAGGCCACTGTTGAAATATTGCATGCAATTCTGGTCTCCTTCACAGAAGGATATTGTGAAACTTGAAAGGGTTCTGAAAAGATTTACAAGGATGTTGCCAGGGTTGGAAGATTTGAGCTATAGGGAGAGGCTGAATAGGCTGGGGCTATTTTCTCTGGAGCATCAGAGGCTGAGGGGTGACCTCATAGAGGTTTATAAAATCATGAGGTGCAAGGATAGGATAAACAGACAAGGTCTTTTCCCAGAGGTGGGTGAGTCCAGATCTAGAGGGCATAGGTTTAGGGTGAGAGGGGAAAGATATAAAAAAGATCTAAGGGGCAACTTTTTCACGCAGAGGGTGGTGCATCCATGGAATGAGTTGCCAGAGGAAGTGGTGGAGGCTGGTACAACTGCAACATTTAACAGGTATCTGGATGGGTATATGAATAGGAAGGGTTTGGAGGGATATGGGCCAAGTGCTGGCAAATGGGACTAGATTAGGTTGGGATATTTGGTTGGCATGGACGAGTTGGACCTAAGGGTCTGCTTCCATGCTGTACATCTCTATGACTCTATTTGAAGCTTAATGCATACAGCTTAGCACATCAGCACACATGCACAATTTTACAATGGCTCCACATTGTGCTTCTGAATCCACAGATTTACATTTCATGAAAAGTTATCACATATGGAACATATTATAACTCTAACCTCTGTCCGTGATCATATCATCAGTCAATCCAAATGTAGTGTGCAGAACATTCCTGAACTTGTTTCGATCCAGTCCAACTGCAATTCGTTGCTCAGGAAAAGTGGCAACAAGCGTACTGAAGACTTTCATTAAACACTGCACCTCATGTCTGTTGACTGCAATATATGGACAGAAAAATGCTTTTTAATTATGATGTGAAATAGTACATAGCTATGTTATTAAAGGTTCTACTGATCTTTAGCAGCAAGATTAGTTAGATTTCTATGTAACTTAATTTACCAACTGAGATTGAATGGAAATTGCTACTTACTCCTCTTTTTTTCAAATACCCATCATAATCAGTACTTCTTGGTTCAGAATTATAGGTGAGGGATAGCCTAAAAGCAGATCTTATTGTGAAGTCTCTCTCATAAAATTTCACAAGTTCTGCTTCATTGATATTACAAATGGAAATGCACCTAAGAATTCTCCATCTCCAGTCACAATGTCATTGGAAAGATGTTACACATAGAAAGTTTGTGTCAGCTATGTGATGAAGTGCATTTAATGTAAGTTATTATCGTTTGGGAACATGGAATTTTAAAAAAGACGCAGATGTGTGGTTTCAGTTATGCGGAGCGAACAGATCTTTTAAGATGTCAGAAAGTCTTTCTGAATAATGAATTTCCAAGAAGGCATGTGACATCTGTAGTTTCAGTTGATGAAACATTTATACTGTTCAGTTTACAGCAGACAGGGAAAAGGTAGATCAGAGGCTACTAGATTAGTTTCAACTTCCGTTCAGAAGAATCAAGTTTTCAGTTTAGAAGGTAACTTTGCCCTAGTAGTTTTAGTTTGTAAATCCTCCATGCTATGACAGTTTGTATGCAAATTTCAGCAGTCTGAGAATAACAATTGATAATAGTTAAGTAATAATTAATAAGTTGAGCTAAGTGATGCTTTTCTGGGTTGAGTATCTGATATTGCTGGAGAAAACACTGAAACTTTATTTTGCTATTTACATAGATCATGTTTTTTCATTGGTGGAGTAAACTTGTTCTTTTGTCAATGAACCTTTGCAGCCTTATGTAAACATGTTCAGTGATCAACCACCATAGTGACAACTGCAAAGAAAAACCAATCCATCAAACTAGTTTGGTTTCATTCTGAAATCTGAATTGTCCAGTTTTACTATTAGCTAGGATGAAACCAAAGCAGGGACTTTTGCAGCATAGGTTTCTTTGAATCTTTGCGGAATTTGCATCGCTTTTAAAACAAAAGTATGTGGAGGTAGTAAACATCTTAAAAAGTACTGAATGTAGTTTATTGGAAGGATTAGCTTTAAAATGCTTTGTATGTATCTAAGAATTTTCTGGGAGTAGAACAGTGGATTATTTGAAATCTGTGATTGAAGCTACACTTGGCGAGATCAAAAGCCTAGAATAATCAAAGAAAGAATAAATAGTAATTCAGAGGATGATTCTGATTTCAATGAGAGATTTGATTTAGCTAGAATTCAACATATAGTGCTTAAATATACAGATGATAAAGTCAGAAAATATTTCATGTTATTTGGAAAGGCAGCTGCAAAGATGAATTTTCCAAAGATGCTTAGACTTTAATGTTAGACCGTTTTGATATGTACAGCTAAAAGATGTATGCCAATTTGTCAGAATTACAATCTGCAGACAATGTAATCTCTTTAAAAAAATTCTAAATGCTTAAGAATTTGTGCCTAAACCTCATCAGACATTTTCAGGATTTACAAGAGAAAGAAAATGGTACAAGATCAGTGGTTTTGATCACTGAAGTGAGAAAAAATGTTGGGGAATGTGAGATAAATCATTATTATGGAAAAATTTCAAAATAATTTTTTTGTAAACATTAAAATTATTAGGCAAACAACAAGAATAAAGATCCAAGGAAAGCAATTCTGGCAGATACCCAAGATATTTCAAACTGAAAGTTACTTGTGTGGAAAAGGTCATAATGGAAATCCACATGGAAATTGGAGGAAGATAAAATTTGCAGAGGGAAAAGATATTAGTTTTAGGAAGCAACTGATGGATGACAAAGCAAAAGAGAAAGGATAGAAACTAAAACAGTTATCAAGAAAATTCTAGTGATAATGAGACTATACATACGAAGCCCAATACTGGGAGTTAAACAAGATGAATTGCAGTTGTAGGAATGCCAATGAAACCCTGGGACAATGTTGCATTCGGAAAGGAAATGGATGTTAAAAACTGCAACTGTAATTCAAAGGGAGTATCCTCTCTTAGAATCTATTAAGGAGGGAGGGATGACACATAACAACAATAGAATTCTTCCTTAATTATTGATGAATTATAAGTAACCTTGGAGGTTCTGAATATTTTAGTTCAGAAAAGAGGTAAACCAATAAAGATATTGAGAGACACTGGAGCAAATCAGTTGCTGATACTAGTTGATGATACAATTTGTCGTCCTCAGAGGTAACTGAAAGAGAAAATGCTAATTGGCATTTATAATTGGTACATTAAGACATTATCTAAAATTGGATTAAAGAGTGACTTAGTAAATGGAGATGTTGTAGTTGAATTAACGTAATTAATCTTACAGAAGAAATTGAATTTACCTCAGCGAGTTACCTGGCTGGTTGAAAAATACTGGTCTCATCAAGGATGCTGGAACAACCAGTAGAAGTAAAACAACTGAGATAATACATGAGGAACATTATGGATTTTTAACATGTTCCTGTGAAGGGCAAGGCTGGCAGATGTAAGGAACGCTGGATGACTAGAAAAATTGAGGCTCTGGTCAAGAAAAAGGTACAGACAGCTGAGATGGAACTAATTCGTTGAACAGTATAAAGGCAGTAGGGGTATACTCAAGAGGAAAATCAGGAGAGCAAAAAAGGGACATGAGATAGCTTTGCCAAATAGGATTAAACAGAAGCCAAAGAGATTCTACAAATACACTAAGGACAAAAGAGTAACTAGGGAGAGAATAGGACCCCTTAAAGATAACAAGGCCACCTATGTGGAACTGCAGGAGATGGGCGGAGATGCTAAACAGCATTTTACATCAGTGCTTATTGTGGAGCAAGATATAGAAACTGCAGAACCTGGAGATATAAATAGTGAAACCTTGGAAGGTATCCATGTTACAGGAGGTGATGCTGGATAAATTAAAATGCATAAACATGGATAAAACCCAGGACCTGATCAGGTCTACTCTACAACTCTGTGGGAATCTAGGGAAGAGAGTGCTGCACCGCTTGCTAAGATATTTGTATCATCGATAGCCACAGGTGAGGTGACAGAATACTGAAGGTTGGCTAACCTTGTACCATTATTTAAGAAAGGTGGTAAGGAACTATAGACTGGTGAGCCTCACATCAGTGGTGGTTAAGTTGTTGGAGGAGGTTCTGAGGGACAGGACTTATATGTATGTGGAAAGGCAAGGACTGATAAGGGATAGTCAACATGGTCTTGTGCACGGGAAATTGTCTCACTAGCTTAAATTGAGTGTTTTGAAGAAGTTATAAAAATGATTGATGAAAGCAGAACAGGGGATGTTGTCTATATGGACTTCAGGAACGCACTCAACAAGGTTCCACATGGTAGACGGCTTAGCCTGGTTCGATCTCATGGAATACAGGGAGAACCAGCTATCTGGGTATAAAATTGGCCTGTAAGTAGGAGACAAAGGGTGGAGGATTGCTTTTTGGACTGAAGGCCTGTGACCAGCGGTGTGCTGCAAGGATCGGTGCTGGTCCAATGCTTTCTGTCATTTACATAAATGATTTGGATGTGAACATAGGAGGTATGGTCAGTAAAATTACAGATGACACGAAAATTGGTGGTGTATTGGACATCCAAAGAAGGAAATTCTCGAGTTTTCTCTTAGCTTTCTAATTCTTACATTAAATCTATGCCCACTGGTTACTGACACTACTAGAACTAGAAAATAATGCCTCCCTATCCACCCTATCTATGCTTATCATAGTCTTGTATGTTTCAATTAGGTCCCCTCTCAACCGTCACTGCTCTGAAGAAATGAATCCCAGCCTATCCAATCTTTCCTTATAGCTTAGACCCTGCAGACCAGGCTGCAACCTCTCGAATGAAACCCATCCTTCCTGTTGTTATGTGGTGGCTAGAACTGCACACAGTACTTCAGTTGTGACCTAATCAGTGCTTTATACAGTTCCAGAATAACTTTCATATAGCAGTATTCCATGCCTCAGCTAATAAAAACGTGAGAATAACCTCCCTGCTCTTAAACTCTAAGTCAAGTGTCCCATATGCCACCTTAGCCACTTTATCCACCTGCCCTGTTACCATAAGCGACAATGCACACCAATGTTCCTCTGATCCTTGGGGCTTGTATTTCCTTGTATTTGTATCATGTATTTCCTTGGAGAAACTGAGGACTGCAGGTGCTGGAAAGTCAGAGTCAAAAAACTTGGCGCTAGAAAAGCACAGCATGCCAGGCAGCATCGAGAAGCAGGAGAGTCGAAAGTTTGGGCATAAGCCCTTTGTGAGGAATGTATTTCCTTGCATTGTTTGTCCTGTCCATGTCCATCACCTCACACTTAATCAGATTGAATTCCACTTGCCACTCATCAGCCAATCTGAGCACCCTGTCTGTATCCTCCTGCAATCTAAGGCTCACTATTTACCATTCCAACAATTTTTGCATTTTTTATTTTGTTGATCAATCCTCCTACATTCAAGTCTAAATCACTTTATATAAACCTCAAACAGCAAGGGCCCCAACATTAACCCCTGTGGGACCACACTGGACACAGACCTCCAATCACAAATCCCTAGAGGAGTATACTTAAGAAAGAAATCAGGAGACCAAAAAGGGGACATGAGATAGCTTTGGTAAATAGAGTTAAAGGAGAATCCAAAGAGATTCCATTAATACATTAAGGGCAAAAGAGTAACTAGTGAGAAAATTGGGCCCATTAAAGATGAACGTGGCTGTCTACCTGTGGATCCACAGAAAATGGGCAAGATACTAAATGAATATTTCGTGTCAGTATTTACAGTGGAGAAGGAAATGGAAGCTAGGAAACTTGGGGAAATAAATAGCAATGTCTTGAAAACAGTTCATATTGCAGAAGATGAGGTGTTGGAGGTTTTAAAATGTATAAAGATAGATAAATCCCCAAGACCTGATCAGGTATTTCCCAGACCTTTGTGGGAAGTTAGGGAAGAGATTGCTAGGCCCCTTGCTGAGATGTCTGTATCATCAATGGCCACAGATGAGGTGCCAGAAGACCAGAGGATGGCTAATGTGACGCCAATACTTAAGAAAGGCTATAAGGAAATGCCAGGGAATTATAGACAGGTGAGTCTTACATCAATGATGAGTCAGTTCTTGGAGGGGATTCTGAGGGACAGGATTTGCATGCATTTGGAAAGGCGAGGTTTGATTAGGGATGGTCAACATGGCTTTGTATGTGGGAAATCGTGTCTCATTAACTTGATTGAGTTTTTTGAAGAGATGACAAAGAAAATTGATGAAGGCAGACTGGTAAATGTTGTCTATATAGACTTCAGCAAAGCGTTCAACAAAGTTCTGCATGGTAGTCTAGTTAGTAAGTCCAGATCACATGCGATTCAGAGGGAGCTCATTTGGATACAAAGTTAGCTTGAAGAAAGGAGACAGAAGATGATGGTAGATGGTTGCTTTTCGGACTGAAGGCCTGTGACCAGCAGCGTGCCACAAGAATCAGTGCTGGGTCCATTGCTCTTCCTCATTTAAATAAATGATCTGGATGTGAATATAGCAGGCATGGTTAGTAAGTTTGCAGAACAACTATGAAAGGTGGTTTAGTGGACAGCGAAGGAGATTACCTCAGAGTACAATAGGACTTTGATCAGCTGGACAAATGGGCTGAGAAGTGGCAAATAGAATTTAACTTAGATAAATGTGAGGTGTTGCATTTGGCAAAGCAAATCAGGTAGGACTTATACAGTTATAGTTGGGCCCTGGAATGTTGCTGAACAGAGGCTTGGGGTGCAGAAGCATAGTTCCTTGAAAATGGAATCACAGGTGGACAGGGTAGCAAAGGAGGTGTTTAGCACATTTGCTTTCATTGGTCAGAACATTGAGTATAGGAGTTGGGACTTCATCTTACAGCTGTACAGAACATTGGTGAGGCCACTTTGAGAATAGTGTGTACAATTCTGGTTGCCCTTCTAGAAGAAGAATGTAGTTAAATGTGCAAAAAAGATTTCCAAGGCTGTTGCTAGGACAAGAGGGTTTAAGTTAAATGGAGAGGGTGAATAGGCTGGGGCTTATGTTCCTGGAGCGTCAGAGCCTGAGTGGTGACCTTATAGAGGTTTATAAAATCATGAGGGATATGGATGGGATGAATAGGAACCATATTTTTCCTTGGGTGGGGGGAGTTTGAAATTAGAGGGTATAATGTGAGACAAGAGATTTAGATTAGATTAGATTAGATTAGATTAGATTACTTACAGTGTGGAAACAGGCCCTTCAGCCCAACAAGTCCACACCGCCCCGCCGAAGCGCAACCCACCCATACCCTTACACTTACCCCTTACCTAACACTATGGGCAATTTAGCATGGCCAATTCACCTAACCTGCACATCTTTGGACTGTGGGAGGAAACCGGAGCACCCGGAGGAAACCCACGCAGACACGGGGAGAACGTGCAAACTCCACACAGTCAAGTCACCTGAGGCGGGAATTGAACCCAGGTCTCTGGCGCTGTGAGGCAGCAGTGCTAACCACTGTGCCACCGTGCCGCCAAAAAGGATATGAGGGGTAACCTTTTCATGCAGGGGGTGGTGCATTTGTGGAACGAGCTGTTGGTGGAAGTGGTGGAAGTGGTGGAGGTGGGTATGATTACAACATTTAAAAGGCATTTGGATAGGTATATGAATAGGAAGGCTTTAGAGAGATATGGGCTAAATGCTAGCAAATGAGACTAGGGCAAATTGGGATGTCTTGCTGGAGCAGATGAGTTGGAGCGAAGGGTCAATTTCTGTGCTGTACAGCTCTAGGACTCTAAGTATACCATATTATCTTATCTACCTACCCTGTTACCTTCAGGGATCTGTGGATGTGTACACTAAGGTCCCTCTGATCTTTAGTGCTTTCCAGGGTCCTACCATTTATAGCCTAATCCCTGAGCTTGGTAGCCCTCCAAGTGGACTATCTCATGCTTTTCTGCATTGAATTCCATTAGTTACTGCTCTACCCAGCTGGCCAGTCCATTGATATCCTCCTGCAGTTTACACCTATTCTTCTCACAATTTATCACCTTACGAATGTTGATGTCATCTCCAAACTTGATACTCATTCCCCAAATCATTAGTCCAAATAATTAATATACACCACAAATTCAAAGGGCCCCAGGACAAAGATCCAATGAAACCCACTGGAAACAGTGTGCAGTCACAGAAACTTCCCACTACCATCACCCTCTGCTTCCTACGTCTCAGCCAATTTTGGATCTAACGCGCCACATTGTTTTGGATCCAATAGGCTCTTATTTTCTTGACTAGTCTGCCAAGAAGAACATAAGAACTAGGAGCAGGAGTAGACTGTCCAGCCCTTCAAACTTGGTCCGCCGTTAATAAGATCATGGTTGATCTTTTCGTTGACTCAGATCCACTTATCCGCGCTCTCACTGAATCCCTTAATTCCTTTATTTTTCAAAAAAAACACCTTAGTTTTAAAAACGTTTACTGAAATAGCGTCACCAGTACTTCACTGGGCAAGGGATTCCATTGATTAACAACCCTCTGGGTGAAGAAGTTCCTTCTCAAAAATTCAGTCCAAATCTGCGCCCTCTAATCTTGAGGCTATGCCCCCTTGTCCTAGCTTCAACTATCAGTGGAAACATCCTCTCTACTTCTACCTTATTTACTCTCTTCATAATTTAAATGCTTTTATAAGATCCCCCCATATTCTTCTGAATTCCAATGAATATAATCCCAATCTACTCAGTCTCTTCTCATAAGATGACCCCCCTCAACTCTGGAATCAAACTAGTGAACCTCCTCAGCACCCCCTCCAGTGTCAGAACATCCTCTCTCAAGTAAGGAGACCAAAACTGCACACAGTACTCCAGGTGTGGCCTCACTAGTACCTTGTACAGCTGCAACATAATCTTTCTGTTTTTAAACTCAATCCCTTCACAATGAAGGACAAAATTCCATTTGCTTTCCTAATTATGTCTTATACCTGCAGACCAACTTTCTGTGATTCCTGCACAAGGACACCCAGATCCCTCTGCACAGTAGCATGCTGCAACGTTTTACCATTCAAGTAATAATCCTTTTTACTGTTATTCCTACCAAAACGGATGAATTCACATTTATTAACATTGCATTCCATCTGCCAGACCTTTAACCACTCACTTAATGCTCCTCTGCAAAGTTTCAGTCTTCTGCACACTTTGCTCTTAGTGTCATCTGTAAACTTTGACAACCTACATGTGGTCCCCAACTCCAAATCATCTATATAAATTGTCAATTGCAGTCCCACCACTTATCCCTGAGGCACACCACTAGTCATTGACAGCCAGCCAGAATAGTACTCCTTTATCCCCACTCTTTGCTTCCTCTACCCATGCTAATACTTTACCCGGAACTGACCCTATCAAAAGACTTGCTGAAGCCCATGCGGACCACACCTAATACATACCCTGATAAACAAAAGAAGATGCTCTTATTTATAGGGACAATGATCCTTTATCTTTCTTTTTGGATGGATCATGTGACAAATATCGAAGAGTTCTGTGTTGGTGTTTAATGTTGCAGCCATACAATCTCAAAATCATTAATGTTTCTGGCAAGAACAAATAGTGGATGCTTTGTCAAAAGCACGTATGAATAAAAACAAATGCCACGGTCAAAATGAAGACGGGTAGAATATGGTTGTTATGAAATCATTCGATGTTTGCTATAAATATATTATTACTGACAACGTTAAGTAAAAATAGCAATAAAAGAATTTCATAGGAAATAGTTTAAGCCACACCTTCCTTTTTTTTCTTCGTGGGGAAAGCTGTACTTAATGTTTTATACATAATGACAAGGGAAATTTGGAATGTTAAAGTGGAGGGGAATGGATGGTTTCAGCTATGGTTCCACCCGCGAGCCCAGACCTGGCAACGCTGCCCGTTCCGTCCAGCTCTGCACCCGCGCTCCAATCTTCACTTACAGCGCTTGGTGAGTTTGCAGAGAGTGTCGGCCAACTGCTGGTACTGCTTCCTGCTCATGTCTAATGGCCGTATCCTGGACATTGTTGCTCCTGTTCGGCCGCCCGACTGATCACCAACTCCGCCACCTTCCCGTCTCTGTTCCTCTGTCACCAACGCCACCGTCTCCTTGGTAACGCCGAGCGACGCGGTCCAATAAGAAACCCGCCAAGGTAGCGGCTGCGTGCGCATCTCCTGCTGACGTCTGGCAAGGCATCAACAACAAAGACTTCCATGCGCTGGCGGAGAGGCTGCATCGGTGCAGTGTCCACGCGCTGACGGAGAGGCTGCATCGGTGCAGTCTCCACTAGCTGGCGGAGAGGCTGCGTCGGTGCAGTCTCCACTCGCTGGTGGAGAGGCTGCATTGGTGCAGTGTCCACACGCTGACAGAGGTTGCACCGGTGCAGTGTTCCATACGCCAATAGGCTGCACCGGTAGTGTCCATGCACTGATAGAGAGGCTGCACCGGTATAGTGTCCACGCACTGGTAGGGAGGCTTCACCGGTACAGTGTCCACGCACTCGCAGAATGGTTGCACTATCCTTTTTGCCAGTGTGGGCACTGCATAAATGCAGCTTCTCCAGCATTGTGCAGACACTGCATTGTATTCATTTTGATGCAGTGCCCACAATGCTAGAGAGGCCGTATTGGGGCAGCACCCACACTGTCAAAAAGGCTGCACTGCTGCAGTGTCCACACGCTGGCAAAGAGGCTGCATTGGTGCAGTGGTCATACTGACAGATAGACTCTGGCAGTGTAGTGCCCACAATGATAGGGAGACTGCACCAGCGCAGTGCCCCTATTGGCTGAAAGGCTGCACAAGTGCAGTGCTAAACTGGCAGAGAAGCAGCACTGGTGCAGTGTCCATTCTGGTGTGGAGGCTGCACCGGAACAGCACCCACACTGGCAGTTTTGCATTGCCAACAGGCTTTGAAGAGTCTTGCAGGCAAAAGTGAGGACTGCAGTTGCTGGAGATCAGAGTCTAGATTAGAGTGGTGCTGAATAAGCACAGCAGGTACAGGAAAATCGATGTTTCGGGCAAAAGCCCTTCATCAGGAATGGATTACTTGCTGCAGGATCTCTAGCCTCAGACTTGTTCTTAAAGACACGGTAATTATATGTCTAATTAGGCTAATTTCTGGTTGATGCTAATCCCAGGATGCTTATTCACCTATGGATTTGGCAATGGTTATGCTGCTGAATGCTAAGGGGGTGGATGAGGGGGATGGTTACATTCTGTCCTGTTGGAGATGATCAATGGTTGGCAGTTGAGTGGTGAAAATGTCTTGACACATCCAGTGAATCCAATGGTGATGGACAACTAAAACTCTGACAGGAGGTGCAGGCTCCACAAATATGCCCATCTTCACAGCACACCCCGACAAAAGATAAGGCTGAAATACTTGCATCTATCTTCAGCGAAGTGGATGATCTATTTTGGTCTCCTGAGATTTTCAACATCACAAATACCAGTCTTCACAAGTTTTCTTCACTCCACTGCAATCAGGAAACTTCTAAAAGGTAACAATATTCTGGCTATTGTACAAAAGACTTGAGCTCCAAAACTATCCATGGACTTAGGTGTGCCAGTATAGCTACTAGCAACTACGTGACAATGTGGAAATTTGCCCAGGCATCTCCCACAGCAGGAAAATCCAATCTGACCAATTACCATGCCGTCGGTCTCTTCTTGATCATCAAAGTGATGGAAGTCGTCATCAACAGTGCTATCAAACAGAACTTGCAAGCGAATAAATGCTTACTAGTATTCAGGGTTCTGCCAAGGCATTCAGCTCCTGGCTTCAGTACAGCCTTTCTCCAAACACTGACAAAGCGATGAATTCTAGAGATGTGGCAAAAATGATTATCCTTGACATCAAAGCTGCATTTGAACAAATGAGGCATTAGGGAACCCTAACAAAACCGCAAGTTAATAGAAGCCAGGGTTGAAGTGGGGTCAGAGTCGAAAATGTATTGCTGGAAAAGCACAGCAGGTCAGGCAGCATCCAAAGAGCAGGAGAATCAACGTTTTGGACATAAGCCCTTCATCAGGAATGAGGCTTGAGGGTTGGGGCTTAGAGGTAAATGGATGGGGGTTGGGTTTGGGGGAAGGTAGCTGAGAAAGCGATAGGTGGATGAAGGTGAGGGAGAAGGTGATAGGTCAGAGTGGGAAGTGACGGACAGATCCGGAGGGCGGTGCCGAGTTGAAGGCTTGGGACTGGGATAATGTGGGGGGAGGAGAAAGGAGGAAGCTGTTGAAATCGACATTTATCCCATGTGGTTGCAGGGTGCCAAGGCAGAATATAAGGCGTTCCTCCTCCAGGCGTCAGGTGGTAACGGTTTGGCGGTGGAGGAAGCCCAGGACTTGCATGTCCTCGACGGAGTGGGAGGGGGAGTTGAAGTGTTCAACCACACGGTGGTGGGGTTGGTGGGTGCAGGTTTCCCAGAGATGTTCTCAGAAATGATCTGCAAGAAGGCATCCTGTCTCCCCGATGTTGAGGAGACCACACCAGGTGCAATGGATACAGTAGATGACATTGGTAGAGGTACAGGTATATTTCTGATGGATGTGGAGGGATCCATAAGACCATAAGACATAGGAGTGGAAGTAAGGCCATTCGGCCCATCCCTTGGGGCCTTGGATGGAGGTGAGGGGAGTGGTGTGGGTGCAGGCTTTGCACTTCCTGCAGTGGCTTGGAAAGGTGCCAGGAGTGCAGTGTGGGCTAGTGTGGGAGGGGGGTTGGACCTGATGAGGGAGTTGCTGAGGGAATGGTCTTTTCAGAACGCTGATAGGGTCAGATTAGTAAGGATTCTCTATTGATTGAAATCATACAAAGCACTAATAAAGATGATTGTTGCAAGTTAATTGCCGCAGTCCAAGGGCATTACTGTAGGACTTCTTCAGGGTAGTGTCTCAAACTCAGCTATCTTCAGCTTTTCATCAATAATATTCCCTCCATCATAATGTCTGAAGTGAGGATGTTCACTGATGATTGCACAGTGTTCAGTGTTATTTTACAGCAGCACCTCTGATGCTGCAGCAATCTGTGGCCATGTGTAGCAAGATCTGGATAGCATTGAAGCTGAGAATTAATGAGTGGCAAGTAAAGTACCAAACAACGATCACTTCTAACCATCAGCCTTGACATTAAATGGTATTACTATCACTGAATCCCCTACTATCAACATTCTGGGTTTTATCATTAACCAGCCATAGAAATACTGTGATTGTAACAGCAGGTCAGCAGCCAGGAATCCTGTGGCAAGTAACTAACTTTGTGACTTTCCAATGCCCATCCACCATCCACAACAGAATATTCTCCATTTGCTTGGAAGGATCCTGGAGCTGCTAAAATGGAACCCTGACCCAACATTCACTACTATCAATACCAATGTTCAGTAGAAGCAGTTTATAACATGCAAAAGATGTTCATCGCTGATGTTCCTCTGACAATACCTTCCAAATCCATGAACTCTATCACCTAAAAGGATAAGTGCAGCATTTAGATTCCTGGGAATCTACCACTTGAAAGTTACCCCTTCAAGCCACACTCCATCCTGACTTGAAACCATGTCACAGAGCTTTCATCATCACTGGGTCAAAATCCTGGAGAACCTTTCCTGACAGCACTATAAGACCATAAGATATAGGAGTGGAAGCAAGGCCATTCGGCCCATTGAGTCCACTCCACCATTTAAGCACGGCCAAGGGCGGTTCAATTCCACTTACCCACACTCTCCCCGTATATCTGATAGCTTTGGTATGTTTACAGTGTTCTCCACCATGAAGACTGATGCAAAATATTGACTTAAATTGTATGCCCAGTCCTTGTTCCGTGTTATCAATTCCCCAATTACATTATTAAGATTTCTACTTCAGCTATTCTCCTGTGGAAACCCTTGCTGTTTTTATATTTTCTGCCATTTACTTTCAGAATCATTATTCTCCCTCTTTATTACCTTTTTAGCTATCTGCTGCTGTTTTGTCAACAATTCTTAATCATCTGGCCAATGCTAGTTTTCATCACTTTTTATGTGTTAATTTTTATTGGATACTCTCACTTTTTTTATTCACTCGTGGGATGTGGACATTGCTGACTGACCAGCATTTATTGCTTGTGGTAGTGAGCTGCTGCCTACAACTGCATTCTAAAGGTTGATTCACAATACCCTCAGGGAGCGAATTCCAGAATCTTGACACTGAAGAAATGGCGACATATTTCCAAGTCAAGATGGTGAGTGCCTTGGAGGGGAACTTGCAGCTGGTGGTGTTCCTACATACCTGCTGCCCTTGTCCTTCTAGATACAAGTGGTTATGGTTTTGGAAGTTATTGCCAATTCTTAACTGCTTCTGTTAACCATGGATGTTTCAGCCTTCTCAGTGAGTCCTTCTTTTTGACTAGAACAAACTTTTGCTAAGCTTTACGAAATGCCTGCTTAATTGTCTGCCACTGTTCAACTACTGGCTATTCCCTTTGTCTACTTTCCCAGCCTGCTCAGACAATTTTTTCTTCATTCCTCTGTAATTGCCCTTATTTAAATGAATGAAGCTGATTTGAGATCCAAGTTGCTTTCCTTCAAACTGAATTACAAACTTTACCATGTTGTGGCAGATCAGAATCAACCAGATGATCCTTACCTCTGAGATCTCTGATTAATCTGACTTCATTACACATTACTGGATTTAAAATAGCCTTTTCCTGGGTAGGTTCTGCGACTGCTCTAAGAAACAATTCCTAATGCACTTGACAATACATTTTCCATATTACCCTTGATTTGTTTCTTTCTCCTTCCCTATTCAGAAGTGCTATTACACACAACTGAGCAACCATCACACCACCAAAATTACTGTGACTTTCTTTTTGCTTTTATTTTAAACTAGTAACCATCACCAGTAAAACACCCATATAGCCAATTGAATATTTACAAGCAAAGCCCATTATGCACAAATCAAGCCATCAAAAGTGAAAGGGGTTAGGGAGAGTGGGAAGGGTAACAAATTGAAATTGATTTGGATGGGGAAATAAGCACAGTATCCCCCATGGTGCCCACCTCTGTCTCAGGGTATTGAGAGGATTGATGGACAACCGTGTGCTCATTCTCCATGGAGACCCGAGCATGAAGATAACTGTTGAAGACGGCCAAATAGTTGACAGACCACCTGGTTTGTTCAATAAATATGCAGATTAAAATTACCTGAGTCGAGGATTTTAGGTGTAAAAGTGGAGAAGGACCCTATTTCTCTCCTTTTGGGCCTGCCCATTGTATTTCCTGCAGATGCGCATAAGAAAAAACTTTTCAATATTTTCCAGCACTTGCCCCATAGTCTTGTATGCCTTGGTATCACAAGTGCATGTCAAAGTAATTTCCTAAATGTTAGATGGATGTAAACTTTTCAATATTTTCCAGCACTTGCCCCATAGTCTTGTATGCCTTGGTATCACAAGTGCATGTCAAAGTAATTTCCTAAATGTTAGATGGATGTAGCTACCTGGCAAAGGAGCCATGCTCCGAAAAATTGCACTTCCAAATAAACCTGTTGGACTATAACGTGGTGTTGTGTGATTTCTAACTTGACCACCCCAGTCTAACACCGGCACCTCTACATTGTGTCCAGTGGAGGCATCATGGTAGAGGTGGTGCAAATGGATGTAGATGCTGGTGGGATGGAAAGTGAGAATGAGATGGACCATATGGGTGTTGTGGGAGGGAAGAAAAAGAGTGAGGGCAAAACTATGGGAAATGGTCGGAAGCAGTTGATGGTCCTGTCAACCATGGTAGCAGAATCACCGCTGAGGAAAAAGATGGACATTTGAGGCCCCCCTGCAGAAGGTGTCATCATAGAACATATGCAATGGAGATGGAGAAACTGAGAGAATGGAATAGAGTTTTTCCAGCAAGCAGGGTGTGAGGCTGTGTAGTCCAGGTAACTGGGGGAATTGGTGGGTTTGTAATGGATAATGGTGGCCAGCCTATCCCAGAAATGGAAACAGAGGCATCGAGGAAAAGAAGGGAGGAGTCAGAGATGGACCAATGTGAAGGGAGAGCAGGGTGGAAATTGGAAGCAAAATTGATATTTTTTTCCAATTCCTAAGGAGAAGAGGAAGCAACAATGACGATGTAATGAATGTACTGGAGAAAGTTTTGGAGATGGATCCGAGTAGGACTGGAACAATAATGTTCCACAAACTTCACAAAATGACAGGCACAACTGAGATCCATGTGAGTACCCTTAGCCATATCTTTGATTTAAAGAAAGTGAGAGGAGTTGAAGAAGTTGTTCAAAGTGAGGATAAGCTTAGCCAGGCGGAGGAGGGCGGTAGTGTATGGAGGTGGTTCAGGCCTTAGAGAGCCCTGAGACCACTCTGTTGGTTGATAGACCTGTAAAGGGATTGTACATCCATGGTAAAGGAGGTGGTTAGTGCCTGCTAACTGCAAATTTGGAAATTGACATAAAGCATCAGAAGAATCACAGATGTAGAGTCAGAGATTCAGAGAGATGTACAGCATGGAAACAGACCCTTTGGTCCAACTCGTCCATGCCAACCAGATATCCTAAATTAATCAAGTTCTATTTGCCAGCACTTGGCCCATATCCCTCAAAACCTATCCAGATGCCTTTCAAATGCTGTAATTGTACCAACCTCCACTAGTTCCTCTGGCAGCTCATTCCATATATGCATCATCCTCTGTGTGAAAAAGTTGCCCCTTAGGTCCCTTTTATATCTTTCCCCTCTCACCTTAACCCCATGCCCTCTAGTTCTGGACTCCCCTACTCCAGGGAAAAGACCATGTCTATTTATCCTATCATGCACCTCATAATTTTAAAAATCTCTATAAGGTCACCCTCAGCCTTCGACACTCCAGGGAAAACAGCCCCAGCCTATTCAACCTCTCCCTATAGCTCACATCCTCCAACTCTGGCAACATCCTAGTAAATATTTTCTGAACCCTTTCAAGTTTCACAACATCCTTCCGAGAAGAAGGAGACCAGAACTGCATGCAATATTCCAAAAGTGGCCTAACCAATGTCCTCCAACAATTTGGCCACCACTGATGTCAGGCTCACCAGTCTATAGTTCCCTGGCTTTTCCTTTCCACCTTTCTTAAATAATGGCACTACATTAGCCAACCTCCAGTCTTCTAGCACCTCGCCTGTGACTATCGATGATAAGAATATCTCAACAAGAGGCCCAGCAATCACTTCCCTAGCTTCCCACAGAGTTCTAGGATACAGCTGCAACATAACCTCCCAACTCCTATACCCAATGCTTTGACCAATAAAGGAAAGCATACCAAACACCTTCTTCACTATCCTATCTACCTGCGACTCTACATTGAAGGAGCTTTGAACCTGCACTCCAAGGTCTCTTTGTTCAGCAACATTGCCCAGGACCTTACCATTAAGTTTATAAGTCCTGCTAAGATTTGTCTTTTCAAAACACAGCACCTCGCATTTATCTAAATTAAACTCCTGTTGTATTGTGACATAATCTTTGCTGTCCACTACACTTCAAATTTTGGTTCATCTGCAAACTTCCTAACTGTAGTTCCTATGTTCACATCCAAGTCATTTATATAAATGGCAAAAAGTCTGGTCACAGGCCTCCAGTCTGAAATGCAGCCATCCACCACCACCCTCTGTCTTCTACCTTTGAGCCAATTCTGTATCCAAATGACTAGTTCTCCCTGTATTCCATGAGATCTAAGCTGGCTAACCAGTCTCCCATGAGGAACCTTTGTGTAAGCCTTACTGAAGTCCATATAGATCACGTCCACCGCTCTGCACTCATGAATCCTCTTTGTTACTTCTTCAAAAAACTCAATCAAGTTAGTGGGACATGATTTCCCACACAGAGAGCCATGCTGACTATCCCCAATCAGTCCTTACCTTTCCAAATACATGTAAACCCTATCCCTCAGGATTCCCTCCAACAACATGGCCCCACCACCGATGTCAGGCTCACCAGTCTATAGTTCCCTGGCTTGTCCTTATCACCTTTCTTAAATAGTGGCACCATGTTAGCTAACCTCCAGTCTTCTCGCACCTCACCTGTAACTATTGATGATACGAATATCTCAGCAAGCGGCCCAGCAATCACTTCCCTAGCTTCCCACAGAGTTCTAGGGTACACTTGATCAGGTCCTGGGGATTTATCCACTTCTTTGTGTTTCAAGACATCCAGCACTTTCCCCTCTGTAATATGGACATTTTTCAAGATGTTACCATCTTTTTCCCCACATTCTATATTTTCCATGTCCTTCTCCACAGTAAACATTGATGCAAAATACTCGTTTGGTATCTCCCCCATCTTGTGTCTCCACTTGACAAGGGGAGAAAACATTGAATCAAGGTAGGTAGAGCTAAGTTCTGAGGGGCAGGAACAGGCAGAAACAATGGGTCTGACTTCGTCGTTCTGTTTGTGGATCTTGTGAAGAAAGTAGAAGCAGGCTGTACGATGTAGGGGCACTATGAGCTTGGAGGCTGTATTGGGGAGATGCCCAGATAAAATGAGATTAGTAGCTGTTGTGGACACAATAGCCTGATATTTGTGGTGGGTCATGGACCATGGGGAGCTAGGAGAGGTGTCCATGAGCTGGCACTTAGCCTCTACAATATAAAGGTCAATACACCAGACAACAACAGCACCACCCTTGTTGGCAGATTTGAGTACAAAGTTAGGGTTGGATCTGGGAGCAAGGAGTGCAGTCAGCTCAGAGGCAGATGGGTTCAAATGGATGGGTGATGGGCAGAGAAATGAAGGCAATGGATGTCACATCGATAGTTCTCAATAAACCATTCAAATGCAGGTAACAGGGAGGGCTCCAGGTGGAGAGAGTGCGTTGGAGACATGTGAAGGGATCTGTGGGTGGAGAGAGGAGCCTTGAGCCAGAAGGCTCGCTCACAGACACCCCGCCACCACATTAGGCAACACCACCAGTGAGCCCCTGGACAAAACACCGGCGGCACGGCCCGTTCTCCACCCACGTTTTTAAACACATAAATAGAAAGTGGGCCACGCCCCTTGCACTTCAAAGACCGTAGTTAAGATAGAAGTACATTGCCACTGTATCCAGGGTAATTAGGGATTGCAATAAATGCTGTTCAAACCAGTGACCCCACATCTCATGAATGAACTTAAAGAAAAGCTTCTTGGCCAACCTAATCCCTTGCATTTCAACTGCTTGGTTTGTCCATGTAAACTAGAAGGAGTTTTTCCTAAAGGGGAAAAAAAACTTGCCATTATTGATTGTGTCACTGTGACATTTAGAAGGTCTAAACTGGAAAGCAGATTGCCCAGTTTTGATGCTATAATAGAAAGATTGGCATAGGAATGCACCATTCAGCCCATTGATCTCAAGTTAAATGAGATCTTAATTGTTTTGTATTTTTACTCCATCTACCCACTTTGGTTCAGTAATATTTAATAACCTTTTACCTAAAATAGACTCAACACTTTTTTTAAGGGTAGATAGTGCAGTCTTCCACTACTGTGTATAAAAAGGTTCTGATATCAGTGATGCACAGTCTAATTCTAATTTGTCCTATGTAGTGTTTTGTGCAGTCCTTGCATGGGATTTTGTACGCTACGTTGGTTTTGCTCATGCTGGGTATTGGGTCCTTTGTTTGACGTGTATTTAATTATTTACGTTTGTCTGATTGTATTTGAACAGGTGTTCCTTCCTCCACTATGAATTTGGATGAAAAACTTGCAGATAATTTCGTGGACAGGCAGTGGTTTATCACGGCAAACATTTACGCTTTTGGCCAATTTGAAATGATCAAAATTGGGCGTAAACACCATTCTAATTCCTGCAAAATCAAGACTTTAGAATACAAATTGAAGAAATCAATGTTGATTTTCAGCAAGACTAGGCTGCAGCTGGATGAATTGTTGTTAATTTTAACCCATCATTACATGAAGGACTTAATTGCAGCATAAATGCACTCCATATAATCATGGTTACTTAAATGAAGAAGGATTTGAGAAAGTTTTTCAGTTAAGCTGAGAATTTAGAAAGATGATAATGTGACCTGATAACAATCTTTGAGGATTAAAATACGTTATGTTAAGATAAATTGTGTGAGATTGCTTTTGCCAAGTGATGTGAGGACAAAAAATTTAAGATAAGCAGAAATAGAATCAAAGAGTTCTTTATATTCTCAAAAAAAACTTTACCAAATGGAAATCTCAATCACAATGTTGCTTAACAGAATCCACAGGTGGAAAATCCCTCCGAGTTGCTCCTGCTGCACTGCTGTAACTTATTGGAGAATTGGAGCTTGTGGTTAACGATAAAGTAAAGGTTCTCACTACTGACCTTGAAGCAAGTCTAAGTGAGAATTGTAGTGATCCCTCTGGTGAGATTTTCACTTCTAAACTTCTGCAGTTGAATTGCAATTGATTGCGGCATTCTTAGTTGGGCATTTCCAGTATGGCGCAGCAGCCACTAGGCGGTGAAAGTAACTTACCCTATTAAAAGGCTTTCCCAGCCTCCCAAGTTGGAAAGAAACAAACACTCAAATAAAACAACCTTTAACGTTCCTTCTAGAGATCATGTTAAAGACTGGAATGTTCGGGGTGAAGATAGAAGCTAAAATATTCAGAACTATTGAAAGTTAGCTTTTAAAAAAATGTTAATCATTTCACAGTACTGATCAACTCTGTTTTTCTGCAATAATGCTGTCCATCACATTTGAGTCATAGAGCTGTAAAGCATAGAAAATAAACAGTTCCTTCAGTCCAACTCGTCCATGCTGACCAGATATCCGAAATTAATTTAGTCCCATTAGCTAGCATTAAGCCTGTATCCCTCTAAACCTCTCATATTCATATATCTATTCAGATGCCTTTTAAATGTTGTCACTGTACCAGCCTCCACCACTTCCTCTGGCAACTTATTCTACACACACATCAAACCTCTGCATGAAAAAGTTGCCCGTTAGGTCCTTTTTAAAATTTTCCCCTCTCACTTTAAACCTATACCCTCTCGTTATGGACTCCCCCACCCTGGAGAAAGGATGTTGACGATTCACCCTATCCATGCCCCTCATGATTTTGTAAGTCTTTATAAGGTCAGCCCTCAGCCTCCAACTCTTCATGGAAAACAACCCAAGCTATTCAGCCTCTCCCTATATCTCAACCTCTGCAATCCTGGCAACATGCTTGTAAATCTTTTCTGAAACCTTTTAAGTTTCACAACATTCTTCCTATAACAGGGAGACCAGAATTGCCTGCAGTATTCCAAAAGTGGCGTAACCAATGTCCTGTACAGCCACAACATGAACCCCCCACGCCCCCACTACTCCTATACTCAATGCACTGACCAATAAAGGCAAGCATAGCAAATGCTTTCTTCACCACCCTGTCAACATGGACTCCACCTTGAAGGAACTATGAACTGGCACTCCAAGGACTCTTCGTTCCACAACACTTCCCAGGACCCTACCATTAAGTCCTTTTTGGGATGGCGTAGATTAGTTATGGAACATATCTCCCTAGCCTTCCTTACAAGTATGGTGCACCAGAAAATGGAACTTTTAAATTGGACATGGTGGCCCTTTTTGAACTATATGGACGCAGACTTGTCGGGCCCCTGAGAGGATGAATCCCAAATAAATATGGGTATGTTAACTAACGCTCCTGGTGATGGGGAGCTTAGGTGGGGTGCGCTGAGTGCTGTATTTTAACTTAGTTCAATCTAATTTACTGTAGATCAATTATTAATTGAACTGTAGTATGGGTAGATACTTGTTCTCTCATTTGTTTGTGAAATAGAGTGGTAGTTTGTTTATTATAATTATACTATAAGATTGTTATATTTTGTAGTAAATTCATAATTTTGTAAAAAATTCAAAATCCTTTTCAATGAAAAAATTTTTAAAAGTGTATAGGTCCTGCCCTGATTTACCTTTCCAAAATGCAGCACTTCACATTTATCTAAATTGGACTCCATCTGCCACTCCTTGGCCCATTGGCCCATCTGATCAAGGTGCCATTGTACTCTGAGATAATCTTCTTTGTTGTTCCACTACACCACCAAATTTGGTGTCATCTGCAAACTTACTAACCATATCTCCATTATTCACATCCGAATTCCATCCACATTACTGTTCAAAATCCAGTTACACCTATTTAAATAAGATCTAAGTTTTTTTGTGGGGTTTCAAATGGCAGAACGGGAATAGAAAGTTGAAATTTGCTCTGACTTCAACTCTTGCCAGCTCTAGGGGAGAAGGGGGTTGCTGTGATAACAATACATAGTCAATTTCAGAATGTTAATGACAGGAGTGAGCATTGATACTTAATTATCAATCCTCACTCCTACAAAATCCAACCAAGGTTCTGCTGCACAAAGTTACAATCTGGGAACAGAATCAGCTCCGAGATAACTTTATGGTCCATGTTTCTTTAATAGTTGATTTAAAATGCTGGGACGTTAAAAAAGATAGTGAGAAAACATGACTTTAAATGGACCCATGAAGAAAAACATTTGTGGAGATGGTGGTAGAGGTTTCTGTGCTGTTACCCTGATCCTATGTCATCTCTTTGAATGGTTTTAATCTCACATTGGTGACTTAATAATGCAATAATTTATGTACACTGTGAATGAGTCAGAATAGAACTGGAACAATGAAATCACCAAAAATGATGTTTTTTTTTATTTTTACAATCAACATAATTAAATCTCCTTGCCATATTCTTGATACTTATTTAGGAGCAACTAATTAAGATACATGTATGTGCTAAAACTCAACAAAGATTTACTGGACAACAAAAACAATAATATTTGACAATATTCTCTTATAAAAATTCTGCCAAATGGACAAATCTGGTAATTCTTTCAAAAGCAGACAAGTAAAGAATGATTTTCTGTTATGTGATTATTGAAAGTATCCACCAAATAGAAACTAAGATGTCAATGCTATTTCTACCTATAGCTGCAATGCAGAATAAAAGTATGCCGTTTTTGTAATCTTAACCTCAGTACTATGATAGATGCAGGGCAGCTTTAAAGATTTTCAGAATCTTCAGATGTTTTGCTTGAGGAGAGCTGCATCCAGTTGTATGAAGGAAAGATCTTCCAGCAGCGTTGATGCTTTATATCACAGATGTGATATTTCGGACAGCAGTGTTTTTCATCCCAGCAGCAGTGAGCCTGAAAAGGAAATGCAGCAAACAGCAATGGGACAAAATTACATTTGAGCAAAAACATTCAAGAAAACATATAAATTTACTGATTCTGCAATGGGAGGTGTTACATTTACAGTCAATACACTTGTAGTTTTGGGAATAGAAACAAAGCGATGGAGAAATTTAGCAGGTCTAGCAGCAAGTGTGAAGAAAAAACAGTTAATTGACCGAATTCATTTTGGCTAAGTCCGAATTGCATCAACTTTTTGGGAGGCTTTGTTGCCGTGAGTCCTTTTGAGTTCTCTCATCCTATCTTCTGAACCCACCTCCTTAATTGCCTATCCATGGCATCTCTCAACTCTGATTTCTGCCCCGTCCTAGCAACCTGCCTCCCCATTTCCGTAACAACTGGCCACTTAGCAGATATCGTGAAATTCACCAGCATCCCTTGTGCTCATGCCATCTTTAAAAAACCTTTGCATACTGGGACAAGCACAAAGAGCCCGGCGTAGTACTTTACATTTGCCCTGAACGTGGTAGACAGAGGGGAAAATGGGTGCCCTGCTTTGCAGGTGGGGTCTCTAAGGTGCTGTTGGACAGGGGTGGTGCCATTGCAGAACGTCCGTTTCCCTCAGGGCCTGCAATAGAGATCGTGTCAGCCTGGTCCAAGGTTGACCCAGGTCAGTGCAATCTCAGCTGTCTTGATAAATGTGTTAACTGCAGGAAGGTAGTTGTAATGGAAAATTATCCTTTTGCTATGAAATTAATTATCCATTTACTACGAAATTTGAAAGAGAATGCTTTTCTTTAACTTAATGCTGTATAAGTTAAACAATACTTTGATGAAGGCCTGTAGTCAGCTTATCTCTGTTTGAATTCTGTAAACATTCAACTCGACCTTGCGATAGTCAAACTCAGCGAAAGCTAAAGGACTGTTTTGTCTAAGACCAGGGGATTCACCCTTGAGAGCGTGATAAGAAACAGAATAAAGCAAGTGTCTGTACCATGTTAAGGCACTCCTTTACATGAAGACATCTAGCATTTGTGTACTGGAGTCACTTCTGCAGAGGAAACAATAAAGCTCCTTTCTTTGCTCTTGCTAATAGTTGAGTCAAATCGATTTAATTTTCACGACAGTAAACTTTGGAGCTTGTCCCGGGACCCTGTGACTGGACGAGATTCTGAAGATTCCCAGGAGGCACAGGCGCCAGCGCCTTAAAGGTCTTTCACTTCATCTCAAGCGCTGAATTGCCCCTTTTTGCGTGAGAGGAATGGGAATCTGTGGATCGCCCTAGGGCCGGGGCTTCAAATCAAATAAGCTTGGGGTAAGAGTCATGGCTTAAGTAATCCTGCATAGAGACTCATTCTAAGAGAAGATTACAGCAGGAAAAGGGTTCAGTGAACTCTCGCATGGTATTAGAGTTAAAAACCCAAGGGAAAGGGCTTGCCGTCTCAAGAGTGTTTAGGAGACAGCAAGTTTAGGGGTGATTTTAGACTTGGAACCACCACTGGCTGAGGTGGACTCGCCTAAGACGTACCGGGTACGTGGTTTCTTGGTTTACGAAAACCAAGGCATTGAGGTGGACGGGCCCAATGCAAGAGGGGACCTCCGGAGGTAAAAGCAAGTCAAAGGGTAAAGATAATGGTACCATGAGAGCGAGAGAAAGACAGAGAGAGAGCTGAACACTTTTCCAGTTACACTAAAAATGGGCTCTGGCAAGAGCGAACAAAAGAAGAGTCCACACAGGACTTGGAATGGTCAAACAAAAATACAGTACATGCTAAATAATTACGGCCCAGAGTCTGTGAAGCAGTTAGAATTGTGGATCAAGGAATGTAGTTTTCCGAAGGGAGGAAGTTTTAGTAAAAGGCAGCTGGAAATGTTGAGGTTGAGGTAGGAAGAGAGAAAAGGAGAAAAGGAAGAGAAAAATAGAAGCTGTGAATTGGAATGCTTATAACATGTGCAAGGCTGAGGCTGATATCAGGGAAAGGAAATTTTAAGTAAAAGATAGATCAAATATGCATACAAACACCAGTGCACATGCAGACATGTGTGGGAAAACAACCTAACAAAGCTGTACAGTGTCTTAAGTCTGTTTCAGATCCTGACCTTGATGACTACCCTCCGAGACCTGCAGCCCCCCCCCCCCACGAGATCCGCCTGGCGAAGGTTCCAAGTCAGCGGCCCCGCCTCAGGGTCTGCTGAATCACCGGTAGCATCTCGTACCCGCAACGGATCGAAGCAAGAAGGCCAAGAGATGTATAACTGGCCAGTCGTAAATGTCCATGCCAGAGTAGCCAACCCGCAAGCAGAAGAGAATGGAGACGTTAAGGCTTTTGTTGCAGCGCTGGCAACCGCCTGTAGGGAGGCATTCCCAGTGCGAATGGACATGACTAAAATAGCAATGTGTAAACAACAAGAAGATGAGACAGTGTCCCAGTATCTTATGTGCCTCACTGAAGTCCATAATGCCCATAGTGGACTGAGAACACCTGAAGACATAACGGCGGCAGAAATCACGCCGTATGAAGCACACCTGAGGAACAGCTTCATCAATGGAATGAAGGATGAAATAGCCAAAAAAGATGGTCACCCAGCCATTGGAGGAAGGTGCTGCAGAAAAAGAGGTCGAGGAAGAGGTGCTGGCAGAGGTAGATCTGGCGGGTGCTTTGTTTGCGGAGTAATGGACCACTGGGTGAGGCAGTGCCCGCACAGACAGTCCCAATCGGCCCTGGAGGCTGAGCGACAGCAGGGTGACTGACAGGGGAAGGCTGAGGTGGAGGTGGGCAGCCCACAAGGTACAGGTAAGCCTCTTTCCTTTATGCTTGGCATCGATTATGCTAATCTCTTCTACTAACCTTACGGGCACTGAGACATGTCACACCTCTATGTTGAGCGCTGAGATTGCAAAGTGTGGACAGTATGTCCAATATCACAATGATGCGTATAAGTCAATGCTCACCTCTGTGTTATATGTGAAAGGTACATCAGTTACCTTTTTGGTATATACAGGGGTAACTTGCTCAGTCCTTAAATTAAGCCAGTTTACACAATCGACACAAATAAAGATGAGTAAAAGGTTCCTGAACACAATGGGTGCATCAGGAGTCTTGGCAGGGGAGAGATTTTTCGCACCCCTATTGTGCGAAACTACCAACGGGGAAACATTCCAATTCTCCTTCTTGTTATCGGAATTTTGTCCTTTAAATCTGATGGGTTGGGATCTCATAGGGAGACTGGGGCTGGACTTGCTCAATACTCCGATGGGCTTGCAGGTAATTGAAAGGAAAGATTTATTAGTGCAGGCTGTAAAATATGACCCATGACCCCTGATGTATGTCTCTGAGTGGCAATTAAATCAGAGAGTGATAAGTTCAGTGAGTTATTCACTCACCCTGGAAGCAAGCAACCATGTTAATCCTACTAACACCGATTTTCTTGCTGGAGATAAGCTGCACTGCACAGCACACACCGTGATGGCCCTGACAAACCATATGAGAAGGATTGGTTCAGGAGGTTGGTTAAACCAGATCAGTTGTTATTGTGCGAATTTTATTGGAATGATCACAGATATGCAGTCAGTGTGAACTTATCTAAGGTATCAGTAACAGCAAGCAGACCCTATCTTTTTGATGTGGAAGGGTCCGCTCCTCACGTGTCACTGGCGAAGAGGTCTGGTGGCAGGTGGCAGGATTTGGGATCATGGGTGCTAAAGGCACAAAGAACGAAAGGTTGGGTCTTCAGGGACAATGTGGGTATCTGGTTCAATACAGATATGCGAACATATAAAAAGAAACTAAATAGGCTAAGTCAGGTAGCTAGGACAGTCCAGATAACCCCTGCTAGCCCTGAGAAGCCTAGGGGGATAGCCTGGCGTTTCCCTAAGATAGAAGACTTGGACCCAAGATTAAAAATGGTCCCTACTGAGTTGTGGGCAAAGGGCAAACATGATGTGGGGCTCATACTGGGCTGTGAACCCACAAGGATAACCCCAAAGTCTGAGTATCGACTTTGCAGAGCACAATACTCATTAAAACCCGAAGCTATAGAAGGAATTACTCCAGTCTTTGAATCCCTCCTAAAGGCTGGAGTGATAATCCCCTGTGAAAACTCAATGGTGAGAAACCCCATTTTTCCAGTCAAAAAGGCAAACATTCCCGGTGAACTGGAGGAATGGAGGTTTGTTCAAGACCTGCAGGCAGTCAATAACGCTGTTGTTCCGCGCACCCCAAATGTTCTCAATCCCTTTACTATATTGGCCCAAATTCCACCGGACAGTAAATGGTTCTCTGATGTGGATTTAGCAAATGCCTTCTTTAGTGTACCGGTACACCCAGATAGTCAATTCTGGTTCGCTTTTTCATTTAAATGAAAATCATATACCTTCACGCGACTTTGTCAAGGTTACTGTGAGTCCCCCACCATATATAATGAGGCTCTGCGCACGAGTCTGGAGTCTGGAGACTCTTGTTCTAACCCAGGGGTCAGCACTTTTGCAGTAAGTAGATGATTGCTTGATAGTGGCACCAACAAAGGAACAATGTGAGAAGGATACCCTTGCGTTGCTCTGCCATCTAGCGTGAGGGGCACAAAGTCAGTTTTGCAAAGCTACAATTTGTGCAACAACAGGTGAAGTTCTTAGGTCACTTAACATCTGAACAAGAGAAGGCCGTTGGTCAGGACAGAGTTCAAGCAATCCAGCAAATTCCAAAGCCTCACACGAAGAAACAATTTCTATCCTTTTTGGACATGTGCTCCTACTTTAGAATGTTTATCCCACATTACGCAACCCTTGAGGCGCCCCTAAGTGACATAGCCCATGGCAAAGGTTTGCAGAACCAGAGTCTGTTGCAGTGGACCCCAGAGGCTGAGAGTGCCTTTGTTGAATTAAAAAGGGTGCTCCAAACTACACCTACATTGGGAATTCCAAACCCAAACAAGCCTTTTGTACAAACAGTAGATGAGAAGCATGGCTGGATGACATTTGTGCAGATTGAGGCCGGTGGCATCTTATTCAGTTAAATTAGACCCCTTAGTGGTGGGATTGCCTAAATGCCTGCAAACTGTGGCCACAGCTGAAAAGGCTGTTGTAGCATCCAGGGATATAGTCGGCTATGGTGAATTAACCCTTCTGGTCCCACATGAAGCATCCTTACTGCTGAACCGCACACATGTCAGCAGAACATTGGCTCAGATATAATACTGTGTTATTGGAAATGCCTAACATTACAATAAAGCGATGTAACATCCTTAACCCTGCTAGCCTTCTCCCCACAGAAGGAGATGGAGACCCACACGATTGTGTCACTGTAACTAATGAAATTTGCAGCCCTAGACCAGATTTGCAGGATTCACCACTTCAGAATCCGGATATAGAGTTTTTTGTGGATGGGTGAGCATTCAGGAGCAAGGAGACAGGCCAGAATTGTGTTGGGTATGCTGTAGTGACTACAGCATACCCAACGAGATAGTCAAAATGGGATCACTCCCTTCTCATCTGTCAGCGCAAGAAGCAGAGCTGATTGCCTTGACTGAGGCCTCTAAATTGGCTGAGGGAAAGACAGTGAATAATTACACCGATAGCAGGTACGCATTTGGGGTTGTACATGATTTTGAAACCTTGTGGAAACACAGGGGCTGCTTGACCTCCACCGGAAAGCCCATCACACACCGTGACAATACCACCATAAAGCTGTGTTTTGGGTTGGTGGTGTCTGAGGAAAGGCCTGGTGTTTCCTAAACATTTTCTGATGTATAACTATTCTGGCTCTGTATTTTTTTTAATTGTTGCTGTAGTTGTCTTTGTTATCATAAAATGACAAAAAGGGGGAAAATGTAATGGTAAATTAACCATTTACTGTGAAATTTGAAAGAGAATGCTTTTCTTTAACTTAATGCTGTATAAGTTAAACAATACTTTGATGAAGGCCTGTAGTCAGCTTATCTCTGTTTGAATTCTGTAAACATTCAATTCGACTTTGCGAAAGCTAAAGGACTGTTATGTCTAAGACTAGGGGATTCACCCTTGAGGGCGTGATAAGAAACAGAATAAAGCAAGTGTCTGTACCATGTTAAGGCACTCCTTTACATGAAGACATCTAGCATTTGTGTACTGGAGTCACTTCTGCAGAGGTAACAATAAAGCTCCTTTCTTTGCTCTTGCTAATAGTTGAGTCAAGTCAATTTAATTTCCACGACAGTAGTCAATGTCCTTCTCCTCTCCGTCAAGCTAAGTGCCAACACTTTCTCTCTGATGCCCCACACACACACACACACTCTTCTACTGTACCCATTTCTTATCAAGTTTCACTACTACTCTCAAAATGCCTGCAACATATTTTCTGCTCACTCTCACCCAACACAACCCCCAGCAACACTATCCAGGAGCTGCCTACTCACTTGCTCAGGACACTTCTCCGCCTTCATCAAAAGTAGCTGTGTCATCTACTTTCAACTCCTGTAAGAACTCCTCGTTCTCATTCCAGGAGAACAGCCCACAATAGTGTAGAAAGAGTCGTCAGGTGGTGTAATGCCCGTCATTCAGCTCCTCACCCTTTCTGACTGCCCAGAGCAAGACCTGAACTCGTATCAGAGGCAAGCCTTGACTTACTGTGCTGAGACTTTGAGGGATTGTATTGACTGATAACCCTATGACAAGCTTCTAGGCTTTGAGTGTACACTAAACAGAAAGGCAAGACAGCAGTAATATGGCCTGGTATCACTGGATGAGGGTTAAAGTGCAAAATGCCAAGGCAAGACAACACAATGCAGGAATGCTGTTAACATCCAGGTATGCTGAGGATAAGTGAGCACTGTAACAAACAAGTGAAGCAACCTGGTCCAGTCTATGAGCTGGGCAAGTGTCCCTGAGTACAAAGTGTCCTTGCTGCAGCATTACAATGATAGTTGCTGCAAACTTACACTGGTATTGAAAGACTCATTTATTGGGAATTCTAAAACCTGTGCAATTGCTAATACTTCACCTATCCACGTGCAGACAGGTGAGCAGCAATCTAAAATTTACTACAAATGTTCCATAAAGGGGACAGGAGAAAAAAAAAATCATAATGGTATCTGTAGAATAATGGCTTAAAAAAAGTTTTTACAGAGGCTAGGACTGATGTCATTCTTCATCACTTACAGAGTGATACATACATAGCATTATTATTCAGGTAATGTGTGAATAGAAAAAAATAGTTCAATGATATGTGCACAAGAGACAAATGTTTTTAGACAAATGAGCTGGGTTTAAATGTTCTGGAGCCAACTTTGGATAAGGAGTTCAACATTCTACAGAATATTCCACATATAGTATCACTAACAGGCAAATAGGTACCATCTATTATTTAGATTTAATAACATGTAAAATTAAGATATACTTAATATTCTAGAATTTTTTACCTCATAAGATCATATGAATTAGGAGGAACAGTGGCTATTTGGCTCTCGGAGCCATCTCTGCCATTCATTGAAATCATAGCTGAGGTTTTATCTCAACTCTGCTTAACCCACATTACCTGATTTGCTTTGAAATATGAAATAATTCAAACGGTTTGCAAATCTTTGAAGAAATCCCCCTTCTCCCAGCTGATCCTCTATTCTGAATCTGTGACCTACAGTTCTAAGTTTTCCAACATCCAGGCAATTACCTTGTTGTGACCCTTATGGATTTTATATACCTCAGTGAGATTGCCACCATGCATTGTCTAAACTCGAGAAAATGGATCTAGTCTAGCCATCCCAGGAACCTACATTGTATTCCTTCTGAGACAATTATACCCTTTTAGATAAAAATTCAACACCGTAGACAGTACTCCATATATAGTATCAACAACAACCTGTATAATTTTAGCAAGACTTCTTTAAGCTAACATACAATTTGTTTCCTTCTTGTTTGTTATACTTCGGTGTTTACTTTCAGCACTTTGTGGACAAGGACACTCACATCTAACCTACCCCCTAACTTTATTTTTGTGCATGTGCAAATTGTTTACGCATGTGGGCCTTTTTTTTGTGTAGTGAGGCAGATGTAAGTTAAAAGGGTTGACTTATGGGTGACCTGTGCAGGCATGACTGGGTTACTCTGTGGCCACATAGCTCCCTAGGAAATATCGCTAATCAAAAATGTTCCAAGTCTTTCGTCATTTAAAAATCGTACTGCTTTTAAAGATTTTACCTATTAAAGTGGATTTTCACACTTCAAATTATTTCTACGACATTGCCCAACCATTTAACCTTTGTCTCTCACTTTGTAGTCTGTGTATTCTCACCATTTACTTTCCCATATGACTTTATATTGTCAGCAAACCTCTCAGTTTCTGCATCGGTGATTGATATTGATTTTAAACAGTTAAGGCTTGAGCACTGATCCTAGTGGAATTTGATAGTTTCACTTTCTCATTCTGAAAATGACTAATCTGTTCCTACCCTTTTTTTCTGTCCATTAATCAATCCTCATCCATTCTAATATATTAGGCGAAAGGGCCTTCATTTTATACAATAACCTCTTATATAATTACTTGTGAAAGCTTTTTGAAAATCCACAAATGCAGCATCCACTAGTAGTTCTTATCTAGCTGCTGGTTATAGCCTGTAAAAGCTCTAACAGTTTTGCGAAACAGGACTATTCTTCCAGAAATACACGTTGATTCTGCCCATTTTGCAGTGAATGGGAATATTAGGCTTGGAGCTATATCAACAAAGAAACACTTGCAGACATTTTGAAAAGATCTTTCAGTGTCATCAGATTAATTACATTCCTATGTCAAAAAAAGTTCTAAATGCGGAAAACAAATAAAAGCATCAAACCTAAGGAAAAAGTGTATAACTGGGCAAATGTCAGTGGCAGGTCAGATGATTGGTCAGAATACAAAGAAAGGCAGAGAATGATTAAAAGGTTAATTGGAAGAACGAATCTTGAGCATGAGAGGAAGCTAGCTAGAAATGGGGTTAAAGCAACAAGTAATTTTACAAGTTTCTAGAAAAGAGCAAGTTCAATACTGTTGATCCTCAAGCAGGTGACCATGGGGAGTTAATAGTAGGTAATAAAGAAATAGTGTCTGTTATAAATAAAGACTTTTTGTCAGTCTTGACTAAAGAGATTACAAAGATTAAGATTCTTATAAATTAGAAGGTTGAAGGAAGAGGTTAACTTGGAAAAGTTTATAATCAGTAGGAAAGTGATGCTGACCAAGCTGACGAGCTGTAGGTTGATAAGTCTTTGAGTCCAGGTGAACTGCATCTTTAAGGGTTTGGCTAAAAAATAGGAGGTGCATTAGTGTTTCAATTTTCCAAAATTCAATTTGTTCAGTTCTGGAAAGGTGAGACTGGAAAGCAGCAAATATAACTTCTTTATTAAAAAAAGGACAGGAGGCAAGAAACAGCTAAGATGATATATGTCATGAAGAAGATGTTTTAATTGATCATAAAGATTACAACTTGCAATAGCGCTTGGAAAAAGTTGAGATATTGGGAAGAGTCAGCATGGTTTTGTGAAAGGGAAATCATGTTTAATCAATTTATTAGCATTCTTTGAAGAAATATCATGTACTGTGGATAAAGGTGAAGCTGTAAATGTACTGTACCTGGATTTCCAGAAGGCATTTGACAAGATTATGCATAAAAGAATATTGCATAAAGTGGGCGCTGACAAGTAGGAGTGACATACGAACATCAGTGCATTGAGTATAGGAATTGGGAGGTCATGTAGCAGCTATATAGAGCATTGGTTGGGTCATTTTTGGAATACTGCATTCAATCCTGGTCTCCTTGCTAGATGTTGTTCAATTTGAAAGGGTTCAGAAAAGAGTTACAAGGATGTTGCCAGGGTTGGAGGGTTTGAGATATAGGGAGAGGTTGAATAGACTGGGGTTTTCCCAGAGCATCAGAGGCTGAGCGGTGACCTTATAGAGGTTATTAAGGGTGAATAGTCAATGTCTTTTCCCTAGGATGGGGGAAGTCCTAAATTAGAGGGCATTGGTTTAAGGTTAGATGAGAAAGATTTAAAAGGGACCTAAGGGGCATCCTTTTCACAGAGGGTGGTGGGTACATGGAATGAGCTGCCAGAGGAAATGGTGGAGGCTGGTACAATTACAACTTTTAAAAAAGCATTTGGATGGGTATATGAATAGGAAGGGTTTGGAAGAGTATTGGATAAATGTTGGCAGGTGGGACTACATTAACTTAGGATATCTGGTCAGCATGGGCAAGTTGGACCAAAGAGTCTGTTTCCATGCTATAGACCTCTCTGACTCTAAGTGCAGAAGCATCCTGTAAGTAAATCAGAGATGTACTTTGGAAGGGCTTGTAGAAGATGTCATATATTGGGTGCAGATGTAACTGGCACCCATGGAGCATGTCCTGAGATGTTAGTGCCTGGTTTCCAACTTTGAAGCCATTCAGAGCAAATAGTGTGCTGAATGTCACAGGTACACATTCTGATTTTTGTTGGGTTTCCCAACATCTAGCATGTTTGGCAAGTTTAAGATGAGAACCTGAATACTAATGAAGTGAGTATTATATAGTTGTACATTTGCCACCTCATATACGTTATAATTCTAGGAAGAATGTGAATGCATTGGAGAAAATGCAGAAGCAATTTACAATCATGGCTTTGAAACGAAGAGCTTCAGATAAGAGGATACATTGAAAAAGTTGGGACTTTTCACCCTCAAATGAAGAAGTCTTTTTCAGTACAGCTTCCAGCATATACATTAACTTGCTCCTACATTAAGTCTAAGAGGAGACCTTGTTGGGGTTTTCAAAATTGTGATTGGACTGGATAGAACAGATAGGGAGAAACTATTCCCACTTGTATAAAGATCAAAAAAGACAGGGCACATAGTTAGTGATTTACAAAAGAGGCAAAGGTGATATGCCAAAAAAACCTTTTCACTTGGCAAGTAATTAGGATATGGAATTCAATGTCAATGGTGGAGGCTGGTTCAAGTGAGGCATTGAAGAGGGCAATAGACAATTATTTGGAAAAAAATCAATGTGCAAGTGTATGGGGAAAAAGCACAAGATTGGTATTAGGTAATGACACGTATTTGAAGAGCTGGTGCAGATGTTATGGGTCAAATGGTCTGCTATTGCCCAATAAAACCTCCATGGATTCTAAGTTATGGCATTAAGGAATTTAAGAAGTAATAATAACCATTAAATTGGCCATGCTAAATTGTCCGTAGTGTTAGGTGTATAGTCAGGGGTAAGTATAGGAGTGTGGGTTTCTCTTCGGAGGGTTGGTGTGGACTTGTTGGGCTGAAGGGCCTGTTCCCACACTGTAGGGAATCTAATCAAATGGTATTTTGTCACTGCTTAGCAAGTATCTTGCCATGCCACTTGTGAAGTACGTAAAAAATGTAATGAGATGATCTCATTGTTGAAGTGGGCCTTGCCGCATTTATTGCCCAATTCTGCCATACATAGACCACATTACTCACACGCCTATAAGATTCCACATAATGTTTCAAGTCCAATATGTTTCTTCTTCAGAATTTCTGCTCGGAAGTTGAGATGAGAGCTTCTTGAGTACCTTTTTTTAATATATATATTTCAGATCTCTGAAATATTTTTATCCACATCTTTTTTGTTTTTATTTAATAAAACTGTTTTACATATGTGACAAGTGGGAAAATTGGTCTGCAACATTTCCAAATCATTGAAAACATTTTCATAAGAACAAATTGGAATTCATCTTAGACTCTTAGTATGAAGTATTTGTAATAATTATATAAATATAATAAATTGACTCATAATAAATCAGAATTTTGTACACTTCTTGCATAGCAATAGCAGTATTCTTCTAAACTGCTTTTTATCTTGTGGACACAGAATGATTCCTCAAATTCAAATGTCTGAGATAAACAAGTATTGTTTTAACAAATTCACAGTCCATGCATCAAGTGTGACTTACATTATGATATGGACAGCATCCCCATTCTCCGTGACTCAACCTACAGCATGTACTTCCAGCTTTACAAACATGTGTGTCATCACAATAGACGACCGAGCCATCACCACTGAGGCTGTTCTGCAGAGCTTCTGACCGAATCATTGCAGGTTCCTTCATGAGCCATGGTATACTGGCGCTATCCTTTATACACTTTGACCTCTGAAGGTCATATCTGGTGCCATGAGGACAGCAGTGGACACCATCTTTACAACAAACAGCCTAATTGACAATAAAGACCAAAGTAACTATTTTAGCATTAAAGCATGTAATTTACATTTTCATTTGATTACTCTTTGGAAAAACATTATGGAAAGGGGAAGTAAGGAAACAAAAGAAAGTCACTTAACCCATGCTGATTCTCTGTAACATTACAATTTCACAACTTTATCCTGTAGCCCTGCAAGTTTATTTCTTTCAAGTGTTCATCCAATTTCTGTTTGAAACCACTGATCATATGAGCTTCTACAAGTATTGTAGGTAGTCGGGCCATGCATTAAATAATTATAGCAAGCTACTGCATTATCTCTATTCTCCATTCCTTTTGCAGACTATGAAGCTATATTTAATGAACTGCAAGGAAATCCATTCAGACTAAATGTAGCTTGAAGTGACTCATACTAATGGCCTGGATGAGATCACCATTCTGTATCAGAATAAATCTTTGCAAATAACAGGTAAATCAGTAGTTTTATATTTTCCACTATCTCCAGTCTTCTGCTTTTGAAGCAAGAAAATTGCAAAATCCCCTTATGACGGAAATGTAATGGGAAGTTAATTCCCTTCCACCGTGCAGTTATGCATAACATAATAAAACAAATGTAAAAACATCATTTGCATTTCAGTTTTACAGATTGTAATAACCTATCCCTGGAGGTGGATAACAGCCCCTTCTCACTGCATGACCTACAGCAGATAAATCCATTTTGACAGTATTGTACACCATCTCTAGACAATCCAAATGCTGGTACTCAGAGCTGTCCTCAGTTCAAACCTCTTCCTTTAAACTGGTATTTTGGAATATTTCAGTGGCATGAATGAAAAATGAAAACCATCTGTGTAGTCATGCAGACAGCACATTGTTACAGTGGAACAATGGACAGTCTCAATTGATTTTCTATTCACTAAATGGGATACAAGCATCACTGGATAAGCCATTACATTCCAGACTAAATTGCCTTGGAAGTAGTGGTGGTGAGCTGCCTTCTCAAGTCTCTATAGTCCTTCCAGTGCTGTTAAGTAAGGACTTCTAGAACTTTGACCTAATGAGAGTGAAGAAATGGCAATAGAAATAGCAATTCAGGATGGTGTATGGCTTGGAGGGGAGCTTGTAGGTGGTGATGTAGCCATACATCTGCTGTCCTTGTCCTTCCAGCTTGATGACTTCATGGGAGGAGCTTTTAGAAGGGTTAAAGGAGCCTTGTTAAGCATAGCAATGCATATTGTAGATATACACTGCTGCAAGTGTGCCCATGTTGGGGGAGTGAATGTTGAAGTGATGAATGAAGGGCCAAGCAAGCAAGCTGCTATCTCCAGGTAGGTATTGAGCTTCTTGAATGTTTTTGGAGCTGCACCATTTAGGCAAATGGACAATATTTCATCATATTCTGATATGCCTTGCAGAAGGTGGACATTCAGAAGTCAGGAAGGGAGTTACACACATGGTTACCTTACCTCTGACTGCCCTTTTGGCTACTATATTTACCTGGCTGTGCTTGTTGAGTTTCTAGTCAATGGTAATGCTCATTATGTTAATTATGTGTGTTCATGGTGGGAGGTGGGAGGGGGTGTGGGGAGGTTGGATTCAGCAATGGTAATGCCATTGAATATTGAGGGACCATGCTCATATTCTGTCTTGTCACATATGGTCATTGCCTTATACTTAAATAGTGAGTCAAATTCACTACACACATCAGCCCAAGCCTGAATATTATTCAGTGCATGCTCCACATACTTCAATATCTGAAAGGTCATGAATGATGCTGAACATCATGTAATTGTCAATGAACATTCCCACTTCTGGCCTTATGATGTAGGCATGGTCATTTATGAAGCAGCTGGAAGCATTTGGGAATAGGACTTTAGCCTGAGGATCTCCTGCAGTAATGACATTGAGTTAAGATGCCTGGCGTACAACAACCAAATAATTGTTTTTGTGCCAAGTACCCCTCTGACTTCTAAGGCAAGAACTTTCTGTATCTAGTTTGTTCGATGCAGTTGGCAGGACAGGAAACTGTATATTAATGAGGCAAGATGCGCTGGTAATAAGATCCCAAAATGTAATAATCATCTTTACCAGGCAACTCATCATTTCCTGCAGGAATCTTACTTGACAGCTGGAACTTAGTTAAAAGATGCAATACATTGCTCCTGCCATTCAATCAACCTTGCTGGACATAGTGCAATTCTGCTTCATTTCTAGCTATAGCTAGAGCCTATAAGATTTCAGTGGTTAATTCTTTTCTCTCCCCTCAGCTGTCATCTGAGGTTGGGTGAGTACTTGCTGCATTTTTTGCTTTTATTTCCAAATTCTAGCATCTGCACTCTTTGTTTTTGTTCAACAGCTCCATCTTGATTTTAACATTATACGTCAGCCAAAGAGACAAAATAATCAATTAACATTCATCAAGCTTATCACAAAATTCTGCCTTGCAGTCTTGTAATCTGGAACACTGTGGAACCAGGTAGAAAATATAATGCTGAAAAGGGATGTGGGGGTGTGTATTAACGGAAATCTTCAACTTGATCACTGGCTAACTCCATAAAATTCCTCACATTATTTAAATGCTCTCAGCAAGTAATTTGTGAAACTTTAACTAAACTCTATCTACAATTTGTTAAGTAGCAAGAAAGCATTTAAAGTATTTTAATATTTTACAAATATGTGTACATGTCCTGTTGTGAGTGCTCACATGCATGCAAGGTAGTATCTCCATATTGTGGAAGTAATTTGAATTTTAAAAAGGGCAGCATTTATATTTCAGTGATACAGTTTGGAACCCCTACCTGAGGTCGTGGGCAGCAACTCCAACCTCCGCTTGGCGTTTTACAACAGGTATATCCATCCAGACAGTAATGTGTATAGTCACAATAGACTTTCGAGTTGTCACTGTTTACACCACTGCTCAAAGCACTTTCCATTTCAAGTGCCTGGTTTTCCACTGAAAAACTATGATATTTCAGTGCTGAGGATGATGGATTGGTATCATCTCGTGGGCAGCACCTTGTCCCACTGTAACAACAGACCGTCTAAATATAAACCAAGAAATAACAGTTAACATTTTGTAAATTCTATTCAGTATGATATATTTAAAACATGAATTAGTGCTTAAAAGTGTATTTCAAACACTTAAATTATCCTGTGATATTGCCATGCAACTATTGAAAGGGCTAGTGGCCTAATTTATAACTGAGTTGATTGTGTTGCTATGATACTTTTGTGCTGCCAAATTACTCCACTACCACCACTGCAACCCAACCCAATTCTGTGACTTGTAAGTCATTAAATCCACATGGGTTTCCATCAGAATTGACAGTAGCAAGAAGGGCCTCCTTGTGGAGCACAGGAGGATTTAGTGGTGTTGTCGCAGCAGTGTCATCCAAAGAGATAGTCAGAGCTTTACACAGTCAGCTGTGACCTAAAACAAAATAGTTATCATATTCTGATGAATCAGCTAACACAGAATAATTTAATGCTGTGCATTACAGTGGAAGGATCCAATAAATAGGTCTCCATTGGCAAAAATGCTCAATTATAATCATGGTGTCATCAAGTAAAACTGGTAAAAACTATTTGATGCATTTTCAACTAGCATTGGGGATAGCTGTCTCGTGCCAGCAGAAAGTTCAAAATCCATCTCGTATGGTGAAAAACAAAAGATTGTGAATGTGATACTCAAGCACCATGTACAATCTCTAATAAACCTGCTTTGAAATCAAGTGTTCTATTTGCAAGGGTCAAAGAAAGAACCAACAACCTACAAATTTCACAATATTCATTGAAGTTGAATTAACCCAAAAGATGACAATAATAAATGAGCAGTGAATAAGCATAAAAATATCACAATTCCCTATCGCCAATTGATTGCTCTTAATCTGTAATCCAAGAAAAGAATTATTCATTTGATTTAGGTTTGAACAGTAAAATTATTTAAATGTTGTCTTTCCACTAGAAGCACAAAGTCTTCAGTTCAGTTAAAATCTGGAATTAAAGGTCCAATGAAACCATTGCCATAAAAACACTGTTGATTCACTGATGTCCTTTAGAGAAGTCAAACTGCTGTCCTTACCTGGTCTATCCTAAGTCAGAGCACAGATCCGCAGCAACACAGCAATGTGGTTGTTGTCTCGTTTTGGTGAGGCCCTGAACATCCGGATCCCGTTTTTGACAACTTCATACAAATCCAATCAGCTTCACCTTCCTAGGTCCCCATCCAACCTGTTGACATGATCCTGCACCTTCCCACCTTTCTCACTTCAGCCCCTCCTATATGGAGACGACCACACCTGGTGTCAGCATAATATATTGTACCTGCCATGAAGCTGAGCTCCTGACCATGGACAACCTCCCACTCCTCCATTACCCCATTCCCACCACATATCCCTGCTTTATTGGATCTTCTCTTACAAATACAGTTGCTCCCCCATAACAATAATTCTCCCAACCTGCAGCCCCCAATCCTCATGACTATGTTCCAGAGTCTCCTTTCTATGATAGTGGTATCACTTACAGCAACATCAGAGGCTGCTTTGACTTACTATTTTATGACTTACTATGTTACTATGTTGCATTCACCACTTATTGATTGGTGCCTTCATGAACTATGGTGAGTCTATACACCACGACTTAACCATAGTTGCTCGCTTGCTGCATATGTAGCTGTTTCCCACATAAGCTACTGGTACATGATGCAGGCGTGAGATTGACATCATAGCCTGCTGTACAACAAGATGTATGTCCCCTTGAGAGAGGTATGCTGACCAGTAAGGCAAACTGCCTGGTCATAGGATGATGCTAGTTGGCAGGGCAAGGCAAGTCAAGGGTGTCACGAGACTGCACGTAGTCACTAACTGAATGGACACAAAGAGAAATAGCTAGATGCCTTGTGATGCAGCCTGGTCCAATCTGTAAGGTGGGTACATTTCCTTGAACACAGAATGTCCTTGTAGGAGACTTTTAACGCTAGCTTTCAGTGTGTTCTGCAATGTAGGTCTGTACTTCCTAAATGATCTGTAAATGGATCAGATAGATGCCAAGAGGATTCTGGGTTGTTGGTAAATATTGGGTAATTTTAATATTTTACAAATATGTGTACATGTCCTGTTGTGAGTGCTCACATGCATGCAAGGTAGTATCTCCATATTGTGAAAGTAATTTGAGTTTAAAAAGGGCAGTATTTACATTTCAGTGATACAGTTTGGAACCCCTACCTGAGGTTGTGGGCAGCAACTCCAACCTCCGGTTTGCACTTTACAACAGGTATATCCATCCAGACAGTAATGCCAATAATCACATTGGACTACTGAACTGTCACTCTTGACATTGATGCTCAGAGCACTTTCAACTGGAATGCTGGGATATTTCAGTGCTGAGGATGATGGATCTGTGTCATCTTTCCCACAGCGCTTGGTCCCATCATTCTAGGTATAAAATTAGGAAAACATTATTGTTAAAACTTTGTAAAGTCAATTCATTAGCTTTATATACATTAGAACACAAGCTAGAGCTTATCAATCCAAACCGTAAAGTGCGACATTGTTGTATTATCATTATTGTAATGAGTGTCAGTCATCGTTTTCTAATGGAGTAATGCCTTTGTTAAAATAGTTGACAAATAAGTTCTCACTCATGCATTACACATTGCTGATAGTTTTGTTCTGCCAAATTGCTCCACTGTAACCACCGCAAACCAACTGTTTCCTGGATCAGGAGCCAAAGCAAATACAGACGGGGTCACAACATTAACGAAATGGGGCCTCTCAGTGTGACAGAGGATAATTGTCCTGAAGCAAGAATGTCAGTTAAAGAGGCAGCAGGAGACCATAAAAGGGCAAATGAGCATGAAAGGGTGAAAAAACATCAATAAACATTTCACCAATCTTGACCAAATGGGTCAATGGGCTGAAAAATGGAGTTCAATCAGGATAAATGTGATTTTGCATTTTGGTGCAATATACAATTAATGGTACGGCCTGGGGTATTGCTATACAATAGAGGAACCTAGGGGTTCTTATGCGTAATTTTTTGAAGTTTGTATCAAATATAGACAGGGTGGTTAAAAAGGCATTTGGCACACTTGCCTTCATTACTCAGTCCTTCGAGTATAGGAGTGGGGAAGTCATGTAGACGTTGCACAGGACACTGGTCAGACCTCTTCGGGAATACTGTATCCAGTTCTAGTCACCCAGTAATAGGAAGGATATTATTAAGCTGGAGAGGATTCAGAAGAAATTTACCAGCATGTTGCTGGGTATGGAAAGTTTCAGTTATAACGAAAGGCTCGATAGACTGGGACTTTTTTCAAAGGAATGTAGAGGTTGAGAAGTTTATCAAATAATGAGAGGTAGAGATACAGTTCATGGTAGTTGTCTTTTCTCTAGGAGGGAAGATTTCAAGACGAGGAGACACATTTTTGAAGTGAGAGGAAAGAGATTTAGAAGAAAACATGAGGGCCAAGTTATTTTGTCTACATAGGATGGTTCATGTGTGGAATGAGGAAGTGGTGGATGTGGGTACAATTACAATGTTTAAAAGATATTTGGATAACTACATGAATAGAGAAGGTTTGGATGGGTAGGGGGCATAAGCAGGCAAATGAGACTAGTTTAGTTTGGGATTATGTTTGCAATAGACCAGTTGGACCGAAGGGTCTGTTTCTGTGCTTTGTGACTCTATAGCCAAGAATGATTAACGTTTGTAACAGTACAATGAACCTTAAGATTGGAAAAAATCTATTTGCAGTTATTTTTTAAAAACTGGCATAGCTCATCTGCCTTCCAGCAGAAGTTGAAGATCTATTGCAATGAACCAAAGAAAACAGACCATACATGGTGTTTCGGAATATAAATCAAGCAACTACACAATCACAGTCTCTCATAATCCTATTTTGAAATAAAGACATGCTGTAGCTTTGGTGAATAATCCACAAATTGAGTAATGACGAAAAGAACACAATGGAAATGTTTGGATGATGTTTCTGCAAAGGTATAGTTGTCAGAGATATGAAGTATTTTGTGGGTTACATAAGTGGTTCAAAATGGTTGCTGATCCAGATGGCCACTGAAATCGTACCTTTGTTGCAATTGGAGCTACCAGGCCACAGCGCTTAATCCAGGTATTTACATTTGATTTCATTATTATATTGTTCTTATCAGATAACCACTTAGAAAGGATTAATACTGAAGACTGCATCAAGATTCATCCAATTTGATGATCTCATAAGAACCTTGGTGAAGAAAGGCACCTTGAAGTCAGACTTCCTCCATCTAGATCTCTACAGTCTTTGTAACAATACCGAAGTTACTTGCATTTACCACAAGCATGCAATAAACTCAAAGTAACTGCATAGAGGCCGATATCCTTGTTGCCAAGTCACCCTTTATTTATGTGGACAATGACCAGCCAGCTCAAAGCCAGTCCCCTGGACTGAAGAGATCTTCTGAATCTCCTGATTATTTTATTGTATTAAACAAATTACAAAACAGTTAATCTCCTGATTATATCTGCCCACCACAGCTCCCTGATTGGCCCAGGTTAACAACCCCAATCAAGAATCTCAGTCAATGAGATCCACCTGGCCATGGTTCCAATCACTATAAAACTACATCTTGTTAAGACAAGAGCTTTATCTATTGGATTACAAAGACATTTTAACTTTATTGCTCTAGTCAATAGAATAAGCAGCTTATAGAAACAGGATGGAAAGAAATCTAACTTACAAAGACCAAGAGTCCAGCTAGCTCATATAACAGTGGTCATCTGAAGATTGAATTTAGCTACATGTTTATAACATACAATACTCAAAGGGTGATGAATATACTGCCATCGTTTGAATTTACCTCAGAAATTCTATCTATGGAAATTTCTTGGACAATATATGCTGGAACCAGGGAGAAATTAAACTTTGAAGCATCCATATAGTTGTCTGCATTAAGCTGTGAGAAATTCAACTTGATCATTGTCCAACTTTATAAAATTCCTCTCATTGTTTTCTATCCTCTCAGCTAATAAATTGTGTGAATTTTAACTGCTTGGTATTACCTCTATAGTTAACTATGAGAAATCATGGTAAACACATTTACCTCACTCTACTGGGCAATTCCATTTCTCCAGTCCTGAAACTAATGCTTTTTCACTTATCTGGGCACATAAATTAATCTTCCTTTTTGACTGCAGTATACTAGATTTGCGTTTGTAATCAGCCTCAAATTTTCATTTCACAAATGTTTTACTTACTGGTATCTAATCATCAGACGATCAGATTAACCTGGTAAAAGGGGCTATGTTGTGAAGATTCGTGGGAGTTTAAGACACAGCCACATTTTGCATGACAATGAAACTTCAAAATGTTTAACCCCACCCATCTACACCCTAACTGGCAATTCATTTGTATATTTGGTGTTTAACTAACCTCCGAGGGATTTTTTCAAGCTTCACACGTTACTTTGCTCCAATATTTTTGTCATTCGTATCTTGCCGTCTGCGGTATGCTTACAGGAAAAGAGTCTTGAATGGGCTCATGGGGAAAGGGCCACCCCCATTCCAGATGCTTTGTAAAGGAACCCTCAGAAGCCCGCAAGTAACACCAAGTGCATTTGTTGTGCCCACTACAGACTGAGCACTTGCTATTGGATTAATACCAATGGCAGTAGGGCAATGATTTTAAGTTCTGACCAGTGAAACAGTGTTTAAGCTACTATAAGATATGGGTACCAGTTCCAACTTCTGTTGTGCATTCAAAACCATGTATATCCATCAAGATGGCAATTGCAGTAAATTATTGAGCTGTCATTAATGTTCCTCAATAAAGATTCAATCTCCATTTCCAAGTTTCTCAGATGTTCAAGACATAATTTACTGCCACTCCCCTTGGACAGTTCAATTGCTGGGGGAGCAATTGAAGACTTTCAAGACGAAAGAAAAAAGGGCCCTTGAAGACAGAAACAGGGGAATATATTACGGGGAACAAAGAAATGGCAGAAGAATTGAATTGGTACTTCAGATCTATGATCTGGGGAAGACACAAGCAATCTCCCTGAGGTAACAGTGGTTGAAGGACCTGGACTGAAGGGAATTTATATTTGCCAGGAATTGGTGTTGGAGAGACTGTTATGTCTGAAGGTTGATAAGTCTCCGGGGCCTGATGGTCTACATCCCAGGGTACTGAAGGAGGTGGCTTGGGAAATCGTGGATGCATTGGTGATTATTTTCCAGAGTTCGATAGATTTGGGATCAGTTCCTGTGGATTGGAGGGTGGCTAATGTTGTACCACTATTTCAGAAAGGTGGGAGAGAGAAAGCAGGAAATTATAAACCAGTTAGTCTGACCTCAGTGGTGGGAAAGATGCTGGAGTCTATTATAAAGGATGAAATTATGACTCATCTGGTTAGTAGTAACAGGATAGGTCAGAGTCAGCATGGATTTATGAAGGGGAAATCGTGCTTGACTAATCTTCTGGAATATTTTGAGGATGTAACTCTGAAGATGGGCGAGGGAGATCCAGTAGATGTAGTGTACCTGGACTTTCAGAAAGCTTTTGATAAAGTCCCACATAGGAGGTTAGTGAGCAAAATTAGGGCACATGGTACTGGGGGCAAAGTACTAACTTGGATTGAAACTTGGTTGGCTGACAGGAAACAGAGTAGTGATAAACGGCTCCATTTCGGAACGGCAGGCAGTGACCAGTGGGGTACTGCAGGGATCAGTGCTGGGACCGCAGCTTTTCACAATATATATTAATGATATAGAAGATGGTATTAGTAATAACATTAGCAAATTTGCTGATGATACTAAGCTGGGTGGCAGGGTGAAACGTGAGGAGGATGTTAGGAGATTACAGGGTGACCTGGACAGGTTAGGTGAGTGGTCAGATGCATGGCAGATGCAGTTTAATGTGATAAATGTATGGTTATCCACTTTGGTGGCAAGAATAGGAAGGCAGATTACTACCTAAATTGAATCAATTTAGGTAAAGGGGCAGTACAAAGAGATCTGGGTATTCTTGTACACCAGTCAATGAAGGCAAGCATGCAGGTACAGCAGGTAGTGAAGGCGGATAATAGCATGCTGGCCTTCATAACAAGAGGGATTGAGTATAGAAGCAAAGAGGTTCTTCTGCAGCTGTACAGGGCCCTGGTGAGACCACACCTGGAGTATTGTGTGCAGTTCTGGTCTCCAAATTTGAGGAAAGACATTCTGGCTATTGAGGGAGTGCAGCGTAGGTTCACGAGGTCAATTCCTGGAATGGCGGGACTACCTTACGCTGAAAGACTGAAGCGACTGGGCTTGTATACCCTTGAGTTTAGAAGACTGAGGGGATCTGATTGAGACATAAGATTATTAAAGGATTGGACACTCTGGAGGCAGGAAACATGTTTCCGCTGATGGGTGAGTGCCGAACCAGAGGACACAGCTTAAAAATACAGGGTAGACCATTTAGGACAGAGATGAGGAGAAACATCTTCACGCAGAGAGTGGTGGCTGTGTGGAATGCTCTGCCCCAGAGGGCAGTGGAGGCCCAGTCTCTGGATTCATTTAAGAAAGAGTTGGATAGAGCTCTCAAGGATAGTGGAATCAAAGGTTATAGAGATAAGGCAGGAACAGGATACTGATTAAGGATGATCAGCTATGATCATATTGAATGGTGGTGCAGGCTCGAAGGGCAGAATGGCCTACTCCTGCACCTATTGTCTATTGAGCAGTGGAAAGCTGCCAGTGTGACCCATTTCCATCCTGATTAAGTTCATAATACGGGAGCCCAATGACAGCCTTCTCACTCAACTACCACTGAGGCTATTAATAGACAAATAATGGCTACAAAGGATTGTCATCCAACTGCTGCTAGTATTAACAAGCTTGGTGCTTGAGAGAGTCTTGTCAAGAGCACAGGAAGCTTTGATTGGCTGGCAGCTCTTGATGGGTGCAATCTTTGCCTCAGACTTTTGCTCACAGGAAGGCCCAATGCTGCATTAGTATAATGTGTAAGAGACATGATGGGGGAGCCAAAATGACTACGCTGTTCCATTTTTTAAGAGTCTTCCCTCTTATGTTGACTGTTTATCCTTAAGTTACACATTTAGTTACTTATTTCTAGGACAATTTGTGTGAGGCCAAGTGTAAAGCCTCAGTCACCTGATTTGGTCAGGACTGCAAGTTTTGAATTGGCCACTGGAGAGATGATAATGTTCTGACTCCATACAAAAAAACTGTTAACACTTTGGTTGCTTAAGCCACCTGTAGCTACTTCTCTTATGGCTATCAGCAAACCCCCACATAATGTAGACCCACATTTGAGTGTCCATTGAGTTGGTTATATTGGCCAGGCCCACACTGATTGTTTATGTGGCTATACGGAGACCCCTGTCACCTCCATACCACCTCTCATCTCTGAATTAAATGTCTTGTTTTCCCTCTACAGGGAGAGGCTGAATAGGCTGGGGCTATTTTCCCTGGAGTGCAGAGACTGAGGGGTGACCTTATAGAAGTTTATAAAATCATGAAGGGCATGGTTAGGGAGAATACCAAGGTCTTTTCCCCTGAGGTGGGGGAGACCAAAATCAGAGGGCATAGGTTAAAGGTGAAAGAGGAAAGATTTAAAAGGGACATGAGGGACAACGTTTTCATGCAGAGGGTGTTGCATGTTTGGAAAAAGCTGCCAGATGAAGTGGTGGAGGCTGGTACAATTACAACATTTAAAGGCATCTGGATTGGTACATGAATAAGTCCCATTTAGAAGGATATGGGCCAAATGCTAGCAAATGGGGCTAGATTAATTTAGGATATCTGGTTGGCATGGACGAGTTAGACCAAAGGGTCAGCTTACATGCTGTACACCTCTATGACTATAAAATGCTGAAAGATTCCTTTGTCCAGGAGGAAGTAGAAAGGTTCAAGGTAATACCACTTTAATAGCAAACTGAACCCAGAACAGGCAAGCTGAATGTGAGAAATGGAAGACAATTCATTATTTTGGCATTAAGCAATTTTGGATTTGAACTGTACAATGGTTTTGCTTGGGGCAATTCTATATATATGCTGTTGTTCTACAATTACATTTTAATGTTATATCAAGGCTAAGGACTTGTTATAGAGTCATAGTCATAGAGATGTACAGCATGGAAACAGACCCTTAGGTCCAACCCATCCATGCCGCCCAATTATCCCAACCCAATCTAGTCCAACCTGCCAACACCTGGCCCATATCCCTCCAAATCTTCCTATTCCAGCTGCCTTTTAAATATTGCAATTGTACCAGCCTCCATCACTTCCTCTGGTAGCTCATTCCATACACGTACCACCCTCTGTGAAAACATTGCTTCATAAGTCTCTTTTATATCTTTCCCCTCTCACCCTAAACTATGCCCTCTAGTTCTGGACTCCCCCGACCCCAGGTAAAAGACTTTGTCTATTTATCCTAACCATGCCCCTCATAATTTTGTAAATCTCTATAAGGTCACCCCTCAGCCTCCGATGCTCCAGTGAAAACAGCCCCAGCCTGTTCAGCCTGTCCCTATAGCTCAAATCCTCCAACTCTGGCAACATCCTTGTAAATCTTTTCTGAACCCTTTCAAGTTTCACAACATCTTTCCGAAAGGAAGGAGAGCAGAATTGCACGCAATATTCAAATAGTGGCCTAACCAATGTCGTGCAACATGACCTCCCAACTCCTGTACTCAATACTCTGACCAATAAAGCAAAGCATACAAAACACCTTTTTCACTATCCTATCTACCTGCGACTCCACTTCAAGGAGCTATGAACCTGCACTCCAAGGTCTCTTTGTTCAGCAACACTCCCTAGGACCTTACTATTAAGTCCTGCTAAGATTTGCTTTCCCAAAATGCAGCACCTTGCATTTATCTGAATTAAACTCCATCTGCCATTTCGCAGCCCATTGGCCCATCTGGTCCAGGTCCTGTTGTATTCTGTGGTAATCTTCTTCGCTGTCCACTGCACTTCCAATTTTGGCGTCATTTGCAAGCTTGCTAACTGTACCTCTTATGCTCGCATCCAAATCATTTATATGAGTGATGAAAAGTAGAGGACCCAGCACCGATCCTTGTGGCACTCCACTGGTCACAGGCCTCCAGTCTGAAAAACAATCCTCCACCGCCGCCCTCTGTCTTCTACCTTTGAGCCAGTTCGGTATCCAAATGGCTAGTTCTCCCTGTATTCCGTGAGATCTAACCTTGCTAACCAATCTCCCATGGGGAACCTTGTCGAACGCCTTACAAAGTCCATATAGATCACATCTACTGCTCTGCCCTCATCAATCCTCTTTGTTACTTCCTCAAAAAACTCAATCAAGGTTTTGAGACGTGATTTCCTATGCACAAGGGATTTTAACTTTCCAAACATAGACTGGGACTGCCATAGTGTTAAGGGTTTAGATGGAGTGGAATTTGTTAAGTGTGTGCAAGAAAATTTTCTGATTCAGTGTGTGGATGTACCTATTAGAGAAGGTGCAAAATCTGACCTATTCTTGGGAAATAAGGCAGGGCAGGTGACTGAGGTGTCAGTGGGGGAGCACTTTGGGGCCAGCGACCATAATTACATTAGATTTAAAGTAGTGATGGAAAAGGATAGACCAGATCTAAAAGTTGAAGTTCTAAATTGGAGAAAGGCCAATTTTAACGGTATTCAGCAAGAACTTTCAAAAGCTGATTGGGGGCAGATGTTCATAGGTAAAGGGATGGCTGGAAAATATGAAGCCTTCAGAAATGAGATAATGAGAATCCAGACTAGATATGATACCTTCCAAAAGTGCAGAATTAAAAAAAAAGGAAAAGAATTAAAAATCTGGAAATGGCTAAATAAAACCAAAGAATTATATTTCATGTTTGTTGTTTTACATATTGAAACATGTGGAAAATGCTATGTTAAACTGTATATTCATTTACTTTATGTAGATAACATATTAATTTAAAGCACATACTTTGAAGCAATAAGAGTTTATTCAGACTGATAAGATGATATGAATGAATTGAAAGAACATATCAGTTCCTTTCAGTATCTGGTAAGTGCTTGCCTAAGTTATTTGATAAAGACAATTGGCAAAGAAAGCAAAGATCACCGATATATTGGATAAAGATAGTAGGAGAATATTTATTTAGGTAAAATATAATGGTTAAATTTATATTCCTTCCAAAAATAAGGCCATTTGTGGAACTAATCGATATTGCTCAATCCCTTGAATCAGTAAAATTCCTAAAGAAGGTTTGAGTAAAGCATAGTTAATAACAACATGGGGCTGAATGTTCTCAGCCCCTCAAAGTAGACCACGGCAAGTTAGTTGGAGAAACATGACCTCCCAACTCCTGTACTCAATACTCTGACCAATAAAGCAAAGCATACAAAACACCTTTTTCACTATCCTATCTACCTGCGACTCCACTTCAAGGAGCTATGAACCTGCACTCCAAGGTCTCTTTGTTCAGCAACACTCCCTAGGACCTTACTATTAAGTCCTGCTAAGATTTGCTTTCCCAAAATGCAGCACCTTGCATTTATCTGAATTAAACTCCATCTGCCATTTCGCAGCCCATTGGCCCATCTGGTCCAGGTCCTGTTGTATTCTGTGGTAATCTTCTTCGCTGTCCACTGCACTTCCAATTTTGGCGTCATTTGCAAGCTTGCTAACTGTACCTCTTATGCTCGCATCCAAATCATTTATATGAGTGATGAAAAGTAGAGGACCCAGCACCGATCCTTGTGGCACTCCACTGGTCACAGGCCTGTTCTCACTTTGGAACTTTGCCAGAAGTTCATCAAAAACCCCTTTACTTCTGCAGATGGGGTTTTGGCCTCAATTCCAGTGAAGCATGCTTGCAGAACAATTGTGGTTCCAAAGACATTCCTGATTATTGAGCTGCCATATCTTGGGCCTAAATGTGTTCATGTAGCCATATCTCTGCAAGTGTAAAATTCTACGTTCAAATACTAAACTGTTTATTCACTGGTTTAGTAAGTGAAAGTTATTTCAGCAAAACATTTGGACTATTAGGAATTGAGAATCCAAAATATGTAAAAGCAATTATTCACATCCACTATGATTCAAGAGATAGGCTGTCATAAAATGTTTCTTTATCCAATTCAACTTTTTCCCTTGATCCCCTGAATATGATAACACTTCAGTGTACATTTACAGAAGAGGTTTCACTGACTGGCCACTCTTCTGACTGTAACTGTGCCAATTGTCCACAAAGCTATTTAACCGTGGCGAGGCTACATTTATAATAAATTTAACTGTTCTAGTCGATGAAAGGTAATCTGAAAAATTAATACTGGTTTCTCTTCACACATGCACCTGACCTGCTGAGTATTTCCAATGTTTGTTTTTAATTTCATAACAATTGAACTTGATTGACACCTTATGAAGCTTTCACAAGTAGATACTCGCTGGTCACTGGTTTCGTCAGAGGTAAGCGGGGGAGGTTTTTACTTCTTTGAACCACCAGGACTTAGGGACAACAGTAATGTATAAGGGATCCCTGAAATGGTGTTCACCCTGCATGTTCCAGAGCATCAGCATGGTTTCACTGAGATGCTCCCCGAGTGGACAGTAAACTGGTTGACATTCTCAGTATCCAGTCAGGTAGAGAGAGCCAACTGGAGCTGTGAGTGTGAAAGAGCACAAGTGTGTTTATGTGTGTGTGTGTTTTTGTGTGTGTGCACGCGCGAGCCCATATGTTATCATGAGCTCCAGATTGTTGGAAGGAGGGAGAAAGTGGTTCAATCTTGCATCTAGGTGTCAGAGAATTAGGAATGTAGTTTGAGGCTTCATGAGCAGATTGGAAAACTCAGCAACATGGAGGCCAGACACCTTGTGCAGGAAGGACAAGGAGACAGATTCAGAGGCTTGGGAGGTAAGAGAGAATGTTTGAAATCTGTGAAAGGGAGGTCAGCAGGTTGGTGTACAAGATTGAGGAGAGATTTGAAGAGTTTTGAGGAGAATTCAATCATAGGCTTTTGAATCAGAAAGGCATCCAGAATTGAGTAGGTAATTGGGAGATAATCTGTTCTATATCTAAGCTTTAGTTTAGCTGACAAGATTTCATTGAATCCCTTATAGTGAAAAGTCAGGCCATTTGACCCATTGAGTCTGCACAGACTCTCCATAGAGTAGTCTACCTAGAAACCCACGCCAATCTATCCCCATAACCACACATTATCATGGCTAATCCTAGACTATACATCTCTGGACCTTATGGGGCAATTTAGCACAGCCAATTCACCTAACCTGAACATCTTTGGACTGTGGGTTGATACCGGAGCACTTGGAGGAAACCCAGGCGGTCACAGGTAGAATGCTCAAACTTCACACAGATAGTTGTCCAAGGTTGGATTCGAACCTAGGTTCCTGGTACTGAGGCAGCAGTGCCAACTACTGTGCCTACATTCAACGTAATAGATGATTTTGGTTCTCTAAATCCAACAGAGGCCAATTGTACAATTACAACTTAAATAGCTGACCCAACTGACACTGAAATTAAACCAAGAATCTTCCTGCTCTCTGTAAGTACCAGGTGCAGGATTTTTCAGATGGCAGGTTATCCTACATTACCACCTTTACAAAAAGGAGAACGTATCCTGGAAGCCAGATAAAAATAGGACTTGGTTCCACCTCGGAGAGCAACAGGCCAACTGAACTTGTCAGTGGTTCTGTAGTCTCAGCACAACCAGTAGCAGAACTGGCCAAGACTGAGATAACAAACAGTCTTCAGCTTTTAAAGTCCCAGCGTCCAAATGAGGTAAAGATAGGAAGATCTTTCGGCTTGAAAGCAGAAGCACATCTGAAAATGGTTAGGACATCATGAAGCCACCACTCTCTACACCTCACACCATGGGTCCCCAGCAAGATGATTTGTCAGGCCACCTGCCAGCCTTAAAATTGAGCTCTCCACAGGAAGCAGCCCTTATGGTCAATTAAAAATCTCACTGGGCTGAAGGTAGGTGAGCTGCCCTAGGCCTTGTTCACCCCACATAAAATTGCATACACATCAGAAGTAGGCATGGGGAGCAGCAGAAAACTACCAAGGAATTTTATATGCTGTCTCAACCCATAAAGCTGTTGTCAAGGATTTGTAATATTCTGCCCCAAGATATAAGTTTATCTGTCTTTTTCCATCTGCAGATCTCAGTCTATCTGGAAGTGTTGAAAATGCTTTTTTTTTCGAAGTGGATAAAAGGCAATATGGACAATTCTGAGTATAAAACAGTCTTTCTGGTTCAGGAGCCAATTTTGGAACTCATCTGATCTTCTCTTTTAATGTACCTTTATAGGACAGGCCAAGCTGACTAAAGACAGGATAAAGTGATCACTTTGTCAAGCACTTTGAGTTTAACTGTGTCTTAACTTCTGTGGCTCTCATAATTTTGACTACCTTTTCCATTCCCAGTCAATGCAGTTAAATGTGGAGCAGGGGAGCCATCTGACATCCCATCTGTCCTTAGTCCTATTAATAAGGGTCTCACGTTTCAGTCACCAATTGATACAATGCCTGCAGTGGGAGCAGGTCCGCTGTAGTCAAAAAGCTTTAGCTGTGAAAGATGGTATCTGGCCAAAGAAGGACAATCCTCTGGGATACTGGAGGTATCCCTCACTCCAAAATCATCTTCCCGCTTTAAACATCCACACCCAGCTTTTCAAACCTGAATGCCACCTGCCCCCACCAACTTCTCAAAAACACCTAACCCAATGGAACTGCTGATACAATAGAGTTACTGGTCATTCAATTGGCTGGTAGTGCTCCAAGATATGCTTACTGGCCTGACAGAATTAAATAGCTGCAGGCTATTTAATAAGGCTCACCCTTATTTTTAAGCATTGGGTTCAGAGTTTCATGCTGGAGCCAAGCATGATTAAATTATATTTTTCTATTGAATATCTATTCCATACCTCTTTCATTGGGCAGCAGTCATAACTACCAGACTCAAGTTTGCAACACGTTGATTCGTCTGGGCAAGGTCTTCCATCTGGGCATTGCACTTCAGTTGAGACCAAGTTTGCCAGCAACAAAATTAAGATTGATGACCACATCTGAAAGAAAAGACCATAAAGTAGTGAAGCAACGTCAGGAAATTGGTTTTAGAGTTGCACTGTTAATGGAATTTAGATGTTTTCTATCACAAATTAAATCTGAATTAAACATACAATACATGTATTTCAGATCACATTGGGATTTGGTCATTTGAGCAACCTTCCCTTGAGAACAGTTTCAATAAAAATATAGATTTGCTACAAATAGCTATGGAAGAATGTTACCTCTGTTAAACTGTTTACTCGCTAACCTTGGAATATGTCAAACAGCGTCAGAGGAAGCTGCGCATTAAGCAGCATTATACAAAGACTCTTCTGGGATCAGTTAGTTCATTTGGCTGGACTGCTGGCTTGGGAAGCTGACTGGTGTTAGCAACATGTTTTAATTCCCACATCAGCTGATGTTACCATGCAGATCCTTCCTTGGCCCTCGTCTGAGGTATGGTAACCCTCAGATTACACTCACCACCAGTAGACATAAGATATAGGAGCTGAATTGGCCATTCAGCCCATTGAGTCAGGTCTGCCATTTGATCATGATTGATGTTTCTCAAACACATTGTTATCTTCTCCTCTTAACCCTTGAGCCCTTACTAATCAAGAACCAATCTATTTCAATCTAAAAGACACTCAACGATTTTGCCTCCACAGCCCTCTTGTAGCAATGAGTTCCACGGGGTCGCCACCCTCCAGCTGAACAAATGTCTCATCTTAGTTCTAAAGTTTCATCCCTTCATTTTGCGGCTGAGCGCTTGAATCCTAGTTTCACTTACTAGTGGAAACATCTTCTCCATGTTCACTCTAAGTAGACCTGTCAGTATTCTGTAAGTTTCAATGAGATATTCCCTTCATAATTAGCACCTTTCAGCTCAGCACCATCCAAATGACCTGTCCATCTTGCCTCCCACCTATCCGCCCTACCGTCCCCTCCGACCTAACACCAATACCCCCACCTCCATCCACCTACTGCACTCTCAGCTACCATTCCCCTAACCCCACCCCCTTCCCATTTATCTCTTCACCCCCCGAAGCTCCCAGCCTCATTCTTGATGAAGGGCTTTTGCCCAAAATGTCGATTTCCTGCTCCTTGGATGCTGCCTGACCTGATGTGTTTTTCCAGCACCACACTCTCGACTTCAGTTAACTTTGTCCACCCAAGTCCAACACCGGCACCTCCACAATTCTCCAAAACACCACAGTCACCATGTAATTTGATTGGGATTCTTTTCCTAAAGTTCAAGAAATGACAGTCTCCAGTGGGAATGCAAATTCTTTGTTCTTGAATTTTGTAATATACAGAAAAGAAGCTAACCACTGCTCATGTCTGCAAGCAAGCCTGCATATTCCTGTCACCAATACAACTTTTTTCAAACATCAGCATATCTTAATTTGGCATAACAAATGTAACGGTCTACACTGAAATGGAGCCAATTAGGATGAGTCACAGGTTGGGTAAGGATTCGCCAAACTTCCTGCTTTGACTGCAGTTAAGGATTCAAACTGCACAAAGCTTACTTAAATGCAGGTCGCTGATGTCTTCTGTTTATGCAAGAACTCGGGAGTGCAGATTTTGTTGTGTTAAATGAAAATTTAATGGCAACTACTTTGAAGGTTTCAAGCTTTCCTGATGCAGTCGGCAGCCAACTGGTAAAGCAGCTAGCACTCAAGCTGAAACCACACACAAGAGTAGCTGTACCAGAAAACTGATTCGGATGCAAGATTCTCAAATACATATTATAAAGAGATCTCTCAGTCAGGCTCCTTTAGGGAATCAACTATTTTAACTCACAATCAATGTAATGCTTCATTATCTTATTTTTCTGTTTGATCTCTGTATCAACTATTACCATAATGCTGTCACCTTAATTGATAATTGGCAACAGCAATTTAATGAGTGAGAGCTATATTATTTCTAATATTTGCTTTGGTACTGAATTCTTTTAGCTAATTTGAGAGGAAGAGAGGGGTCAGAGGTGGCACATAAGGTAGCCTGCATTTACATTTTAGGAGTTTAAGACATCTGTTTCCTATTCCTACCTCCCATGTAGGTTAGCTAAGGAGGTCTACTTCAATATATTTGGAAAGATTAGCAGACGGTGGCTATGAATTTCTTAAACAATCACTGGAGGTATGGCAGTTGACCAGGTGAATCCGTCCAGAAATTCAATATAATAATTTGCAAATGTAGCTTTGCAATCTCCTGGAACAAGTCATGAAGATATTTTGAGGTCAATAACAGTGGCTGCTATCTTGAAACATTAAAAATTGAGTCATTTCCAAACAACAAAGATGATCCCAGTCTCATAGCCAGCACCTCATAGCTGATGGAGTCAGCTGATACTCGCTTGGGTCCTTAACCTTAACCTAAATTTTTTAATAGAATTAGCAGCGAGAGGTCAGAATGCATCTGGAAGGACAGAAATGTGGCAGTCTTTTACCCAACGTCAGGGCATTAAACAGAATTTCCACAGACAAATGATTCAGATCATTAACGCCTGTTTGATAGTTCGAAATCTGGACCTTTTCTTTAAATAACATCAATCATCTCTATTTAAAATAGTTTAAGTTAGTTGCCCTTGCTTTTAAAATTGTTTGCATTTATACTCCAGTGTATGGCAAACCTGGCAACATGATGCTCAGTCTGCATTGTCAGCCTTGACAAAAAGACACGACCCTCTCTCCCTCGTAGCCCTACACATGGATGAAAAAAACCACCAATTCGACTGGGACAACACATCTCTCCTGGGACAGGCTAAGCAAAGACATGCCAGAGAATCCCTAGAGGCCTGGCACTCCAACCACAACGCCATAAACAAACACATAGATCTAGATACCATCTATCAACCCCTCAGAAAACGAACAGGAAATGACATCACCACAAACCCCAGGAACCCCATCCAGGAGAAAGATATAAATAGAGAGCAGGAGACAACAGCTTCGCTTCACTTGGAGGTCGCCACTGATGATGTTACCTAGCCAGGTAATAAAACGTCTGGATATCAAACCTACAGCTCAGCGAGCAAAGCTACACCCTAAATCTCAACCTGAGCTACAAACCTTCACAAACCTTGCAAAAATGTCTTTGTCCTTTAGGATGCAGCTGTTTCCTATAAACGAATTAATATTTCACTTGAAATGAGAAAGTAATGACTTTCATCTTTTGATCAAATTATATTAATGGATTTAGTGAACGAAACACTTTTGGAAGGCAGTCACTATATTAATGTAGGAAACACAGAGGCCAATTTATATGCAGCAAAGTCATATAAAAAACAATATGACAGTAACCAGCTCGTCTGTGTTTAGTGGTGTTGGTTAAAGGATAGTAGGAAACTTGGAGCTGGAGGTATAATGCTCTTCCTCACAAAACATGCCATGACATCTTTCACTTCCACAGACAGGGTGGATGCAAGTTACTAACATCACATCTGAAATCTGGTGACTACCTGCCAAAGCCTCCTTTAATCAAATACTGACCTATTATTTGTGTCTGCCACTGTGAATACTGACACAAGATTTCTATTCAATGCTTTGGCCATTTCCAGACTTCCCATTATTATAAGAGAAGTGAAGTTAAAATAAAAAAAATCCTGTTTCCTTCCTGCCAGACCCTCAAAGTGCAGCAGTAAGTCTAAATTACTGGCTGAAATCTCTGCAGGATATTTCACTTTACAACATACTGGTGCAGAGTTGTGAAATCAACTCCTGAGTGAAGATTGAAATTGGACATAATAAAGCCAGAGAAATGCTTTATAAATGTTTACCTGATAATATTAAGAAGAAAATGAGGACTACAGATGCTGGAGATCAAAACTAAAAATGTGTTGCTGGAAAAGTGCAGCAGGTCAGGCAGCATCCAAGGAGCAGTAGAATTGACGTTTTGGGCATGAGATTCCTGAAGAAGGGCTCATGCCCGAAATGTCGATTCTTCTGCTCCTTGGATGCTGATAAAAAGTAATAACAGCAATTCCAAGTCTGAAAAATGCTAAATTGTTGACTTACGTATGAATGTTTAATTGTTTTTAAAAAATCCAAAAATTACTATCTGCATTTCAAAGCTCTTCTTGGCGCCCATTAAAAATCATTACCAGAATTTTTTTTCTTTAAATCTGACTACATACATGAGTTAATGAGGATCACATAGTATAACATTTAAATAAATTAAGATAACTTCACCCTTATTACTGCTTACACTTAAGGTGAACTGATCCTCAGCATGCAATTCATGTTTCAGTCAAGGTGAAATTTAAAGAAGCATTTAATACTTACTATGTCAATCATTCTCTGCAGAAGCACCATGGTAACTGCTGTTCTAGGCGTGCTCCCTGAGTGGGTTATGGTAAAATGCCCGTGATTGATTTATAAAGTGAGATTGTCAGCCAATAGGATTTAAAGTGAAGTCATATCACGAGGAAGTATAACATAGTGAAACTGCTTGTGTGAAAGTTCAAAGAAATTGTTTGATAAAGTGATGTGTAAAATCAAAATGTTCTTTTGTACAGGCGTGAAAGCTATTTCAGTAATTGTTTAATGCAAAATAGGTTTGCTAAAAGGGAGAGGACCCATAAATAAAACAAAACAAACAACTGCAGATGAAAACAAAAGCAGGAACTCAGCAAATCTGGCAGCATCGTTAGAAAGCAAAACAGATAATGTTTTGAATTCAGTCATCCCATGTTCAAAGCAACTGGGAAAACGAGGTATTTATGCTGATGACAGGGTGGGGGTGAGAAAAATACATCGAGAGCGTCCACATAGAGAGGGAGATAAAAAAGGGAAATGGACAAAGAGATTGCTATTGGTAAATTGGAGAAGAAACTGCTGAACAGGTGATAACGGTAACTGTGAATTGTTAGAAATGTGTTGGGAGTGTTATACACAGAACAGAACCTTAAGGTGTGAGAGTAGGGACTCAACATTGAGTTTAACAATTTCAAGAGTGTGAACACCTCCCTCCATGTTCATTACTCACTCCTACACACCATCTAGCATAGCTAATCCACCTAACCTGCACATCTTTGGACCGCAGGAGGGTATTTACACACGCACAGGGAGAATGTCTGTGTGGAATTTGCACAGTCGCTTGAGGCTGGAATTGAACCCAGGTCCTTGGTGCTATGAGACAGCAGAACTAATCACTCTGCCACCATGCTGCCTCATCATCATAAATACTGCCACTTAGCAGTTGCCTCCAGGTCTCAGGGTCGCTGGACTCAAAATATTAACTTTGTTTTCTCTCCACAAAGCTATTGCGAAGTTTAGAGGGACATGTGGTACCTCCTTATCAATTTGCTTACTGGTGCAGGTGAGCAACAAGTGAATGGGTTCTTATTTCTGAACAGGTTGAGTGGTAAATATCTCCATAGCATATTATTTCTTAAACATTAAATATTTACACAAGTACTGTGTACAGTAATAATTTACTGAAGGGAGTCCTTCAACTTACAGTATGACCAAGCACATTACCACAAAAACAGTATATTCTGGAGGTAAATTAAAATGAGGATGAATCTCCATATGACAGACAACATGGGGATTCCAACTCCTTCTTAAATCATTCAGAATGGTGAGTTCTCTCAGCAACTGTTTCAACCAGCATTCACACTCCATGGAGTAGGCCATTGAGCTCCTGATGAAGGGCTTTTGCCCCAAAATGTCGATTTTTCTTATTCCTCGGATGCTGCCTGATCTGCTGTGCTTTTCTGGCACCACTCTAATCTTGATTCTAATCTCCAGCATCTGCAGTACCCACTTCTGCCTAGAAAATATCTCCACCCATATAATACCAATTTCTGCAATTCAAGGCTGAGACCTGACTGGGGAAACTGTGCTAGCTGCCTTGTCATTATAAACTCTGCTGGGACCCAGAAGGTAACTTTTAACTTTATTTTTCAGATTTCCTTGTGAGGCAGGAGCCAAGCTGGGCCTGAAAACAGATTTAAAGTACTACTTTCTTTCTGCTCACTACAACTGCTCTCCACCCTTTACTCCTGACATATCAAAAGTCTTGCCAATTCTGTTCAAAATATGCCTGAAACGGTCTGATTGTTTTTGCCCACACTCTCTTACTGGTCACTAATTATTTTCCCCACAACAATTTGGAAGGCTAATTTCGACTGAACTATCACTCCCAGCCACACATTTACTGGAACACCCACAACGTAAAGAGATGGAAAACAAATGGACAAAGCAAAGCTGGACTTCTGCTCCGCAGGTATGACGCGCCATGGGCCACCTGCTGAAGGAGCAGCGCTCCGAAAGCTAGTGCTTCCAATTAAACCTATTGGACTATAACCTGGTGTTGTGTGATTTTTAACTTTGACATCACACCCACTAGATCAATCGGATTGTGCTCTAGCACCAGAACCCCGATGTGGCCACCACCGGGACTGCAGGCAGGTCCATGAAAGGGGCTGGATTGATGGCAAAAGTGAAGGTGGAGGCTTTGGACTGGGGGATGGGTTTTGAAGTAATGGAGTTAAAAAACCAACGATTGTTGGTCCAACTCGTCCATTCCCCTTCCTATTCATGTATCTATCCAGATGCCTTTTAAATGTTGCAATTGTACTTCCTCCCACCATCTCCTCTGGCAGGTTGTTCCACACACACACACACTACCATTTGTGTGAAAAAGTTGCCCCTTAGGTTCTTTTTAAATTTTTTTCCATCTCACCTTAAACCTATGCCCTCTAGTTTTGGACTCCCCTACCTTGAGAAAAAGACCTTGTCTTATCCTCTTATCTTTGCCCCTCATGAATTAATAAACCTCTGTAACATCACCCTTCAGCCTCTGACATTCCAGGGAACATAGTCCCAGCCTGTTCAGCTTCTCCCAATAGCCCTAACCCTCCCATCCTGACAACATCCTTGTCAATCTTTTCTGAACCCTTTCAAATTTAATGACATCTTTCCTATAGCAGGGAGACCAAGTGAAACCACAACCGCAAGAAACTACAGTGAATCATGAACACAGCCTACTTCATCACACAAACCAGCCTTCCATCCACCGACTCCATCTATACTTCCCACTGCCTTGGGTGAGCAACCAACAAAATCAAAGACCCCTCCCACCCCGGTTATATTCTCTTCCACTCTCTTCTGTTGGGCAGAAGATAAAATAGTTTGAATACATATATGAACAGATTCAAGAACAGCTTCTGCCCAGCTGTTATCAGACTTTTGAATGGACCTCTCAAATTATGGTCTCTCTCTCTCTCTCTGCTCCTTCTCTCCAGCAGTAACATTGTAATCTGCATTCTTTTCTGCTACCCTGATGCACTTTGTATGAAACAATTAGCCTGTACAGCACACAAAACAGCACTTTTCACTGTAGCTTGGTACAAGACTCTATAACAATAAACTAATCAATCAGAATTGAAGGCAGTACTCTAAAAGTGGCCTAACCAATGTCTTGTACAGCTACAATATGACATCCCAACTCTTATATTCAATACACTGCATGCCAAATACCTTCTTTACCACCTTGTGTACCTACGACTCCACTTTCAAGAAACTAAGCACGTGCACCCCTAGGTCTCTTGGTTTGGCAACATTCCTAGGGCCTTACTGCTAATTGTATAAGTTCTGTCCTGATTTGCCTAACCAAAATGCAACACCTCATGTTTATTAAATTAAACTCCATCTGCCACTGTTCGGCCCATTGGCCCATCTGATTGAAGTTCCATTGCACTCTGAGATAACCTTCTTCACTGTCCACAACACAGCCAATTTTGGTGTTATCTGCAAACTTACTAAGCATACTCCCAGATTCACATCAAAATTGTTCCTATAAATGACTAAAAGCAGTGGACCAGCACTGATTTAACCATGCAAACCAGTCTACCATGCGGATCCTTGTTGAATAACCTTCTGAGTCCATATAGACAACACCACTGTCACTTCTTCAAAAAAAGCTCGATCAAGTTGGTGAGACATGATCTGCCATGCACAAAACTAGTTGATTTTCCCTAACTAGTCCTTGCCTTTTCAAATGCATATAAATCCTATCGCTCAGAATCCCCTCCAATAACTTACCTAGCATCGATGTCAACCTCACTGGTCTATAGTTCCCTGGTTTTTCCTTACTACTTTTCTTAAATAATGGGCACCACGTTAGCCAACCTCCAGTCTTCTGGCACCTCACCTGTGGCTATCGATGATACAAATATCTCAGGAGTGGATCCAACAATCTCTGCCCTACCTTCCTAAAAGATTCTGGGATTCACCTGATCAGGTCCCAGAGATTTATCCAGCTTTGTGTGTTTTGGGACAGACAACACCTCCCCTTCTGTAATATGGACACTTTTCAAATTATCACGATTTCCCCAAATTCTTAAGTTTCCATATCTTTCTCCACAGTAAATACTGACTCAAAATACCCATCTCCTGTGATGCCACACATAGACAGCCCTGTTGATCTTTAAGGAGTCCTATTCTCTCCCTGGTTACTCTTTTGCTGTTAGTGTATTTAGAGAATCTCTTTAGATTCTCCTGAACACTATTTGCCAAAGATTTCTCATGTCCCTTTTTGCCCTCCTGATTTCCTTCTTAAGTATACTCCTATTGCCCTTACACTCATCTCAGGTTTCACTCAGTCTTGCCCTTCACAATAACAGGAATATACTATCTCTGAACTCCTGTTATGTCATTTTTAAAGCCCTTCTACTTTCTAACCATCCCTTTACCTGCGAATAGCTTCTCCCTATCAACTTTTGAAAGTTCTTGCCTAATGCCGTAAAAATTGACTTTGCACCAATTTAGAACTTTATCTTTTAGATCAGGCCCATTTATTTTAAAACTAATATAATTATGATCACTGGCCCAAAGTACTCGCCCACTGTCGCCACAGTCACTTGCCCTGCCTTATTTCCCAAGAGAAGGTCACGTTTTGCTTCTTATCTAATAGGTACATCCACAAACTGAAGAAGAAAATTTTCTTTTATACACATAACCAATTTCTCTCCATTCAAGTACTTAACACTATGGCAGTCTCAGTCTATGTTTGGAAAGTTAAAATCTCCTACCGTTGTAACCTCATAACTGAGATCTCTTTACATATTTGCTTCTCAACTTCCCACTGACTACTGGGGAGCCTATAAGGTAATAATCTCTTTCTTATTTCACAGTTTCCTCCCTTATGACTTCACTGGACATTTTCCCAGGAATATCCTCCCTAAGTACAACCATAATGTTATCTTTAACCAAAAACACCACTCCCCTCCTCTTTTGTCTCCCTTTCAATCTGTCCTATAGCATCTATACCCTGGAACATTGAGCTGCCAATCCTCCCTCTCCCTGGGCCATGTCTCTGTAATTGCTATGATATCCCAGTAGACAAACAGGAGACTGGAAGAACACAGCAAGACAGGCAGCATCAAGAGGTGGAGAAGTCGACGTTTTGAGTATAACCCTTCTTCAGGAAGGGAGGTGGAATTAGGGGGAGCTGCAGATAAACAAAGGCGGGGGGAGAAGGGTTTTAGGTGGGGAGAGAGTCGGAATAGTGAGGTAGTGCTAGGTGAACACAGGTGGTGAGTATGACCTGGTTTGTCGATAGGAGAAATGAATCTGGTTGGTAGCTGTAAGGAAGGGTTGGTGGGAAGGATGAAAAGGAGGAGGTGGGGCTGGAAATGGAGTCAGGGGATGGGTGGGAAGGTTAACTGAAATTGGAGAACTCAATATGAGTCCTCTGGGCTGTGGGCTGCCCAGGTGGAAGATGAGGTGTTGTTCCTCCAATGTGCGGTCTGATTGACTGTGGTAATGGCAGATACCGAGGATGGACATGTTGGAGAGGGAATGGGAAGAGGAATTGAAATGGACAGGTCAAATCAGCCCTTGCGAGCCTGGTTGAGATACTCGGTGAAACATTCCCTAAGTTTATGTTTGGTCTACCCAATCTACAGAAGACCACATCAGGAATATCGGATACAATAAACTAGGTTGGAGGAGAAGCAAATGAACCTTTGTCTCACCTGGAAGGACTGTTTGGGCCCCTGGATGATGGTGAGAGGGGAGGTGTGTGGCATGTTTTGCATCTTTTACATTTGCAGAAGAAGGTACCAGGGGTTTGGTAGGGAGGGTGGCGCGAACCAAGGAGTGGTGAAGGGAAATGTCCTTGCAGAAGGCAGAGTGGGGTGGGGAGGGGAAGATGTTCTTGGTGTAGGGTCTTGTTGGAGTTGGTGGGGGTGTTTGAGGATGATAGATTGGATGCATAGACAAGTGGGGTGGAAAGTGAGGACAAGGGGGACCCTCTGTTTTTTATGTTTGGAAGGGGGGTTTTTAGAGCAATGGAGTGGGGGAATGGAGGAGATGTGGTGAGGGCAGTCAGAGGGAAGGAAAGCACATTGTTTAAAATAGGTGGACATCTGGGATGCTTGGGAGTGGGATGCTAGGAGTGGCACGGTGGCTCAGTGGTTAGCACTGCTGCCTCACAGCACCAGGGTCCCAGGTTCGATTTCAGCCTTGGGCAACTGTCTGTGTGGAGTTTGCACATCCTCTCCGTGTCTGCGTGGATTTCCTCCGGGTGCTCTGGTTTCCTCCCACAGCCCAAAGATGTGCAGGTCAGGTGAATTGGCCATGCTAAATTGCCCTTAGTGTTCGGTACATTAGTCAGAGGGAAATGGGTCTGGGTGGGTTGCTCTTTGGAGGATTGGTGTGGACTTGTTGGGCTGAAGGGCCTGTTTCCACACTGTAGAGAATCTAAATCTAAATCTAAATCTAAATCTCCTTGTCAGAGCAGATTGTGATGGAGACAGAGGAATTGGGGAAAATGGGATATCCCTGTACCATGTTCCTAACCATGCTTTAAGTTCATCTGCCTTTTCTGTCAGGCCTCTTGCATTGAAATAAATGCACTTTAATTCACACTCGTTCTCTCCTGCATTGTTGTCTGCCTTGATTATTTAACTTGCTGCTCTTCTCTACCATACCAGCCTCAGTCCCATTTCTCACTATCACTTTTGGTTTTCCACCCCCCCTTACTACTTAAAACATCCAGAGTAGCACTAGCAAATCTTTGCACTAGGATATTGGTCCCCTTCAAATTCAGGTGCAACTCATCCTTTTTATACAGGTCACTTCTACCCAATGATCCAAAAACTGAGTTCCTGCCTCCTGCACCAGCTCCTCAGTCACACATTCATTTGCTGTATCTTCCTATTCCTACTATTACACCCTGCTGGGAGTAATCCAGATATTACCACCCTCAAGTACTTATTTTTTAACTCCTGCCTAATTTCCTATGTTCTCTCAGTAGAACCTCATCCCTTTCTCTTCCCACGTCATTGGTATTAATGTGTATATCGACCTTCTGCTGGTCACTACTCTTTGAGAATATTCTGCATCCTTTCCAAGACACCCTTGACCTAGGAGGCATTATGCCATTCTGATGTGTTGCTGTTGGCCGCAGAAATGTGTCTGTGCCTCTGACTAGAGAGTCCCTTCACATAATTAATTGGTTGGAACCTGATAGACCCCTCATTATAGTAGAGTCAGTCGCAGTACCAGAAACCTGGCTGTCAATGCCCTGAGAGCCCATTATCTCTGACATTATTCAAAATAGCATACATGTTTGAGATGGGGATAAACTCCAGGAGGCACTACCCGCCTACCCCTCCTACCTTTCCTAGTGGTAACCCATTTACCTGACTAAATCTGTAATGTAAATTCGATCCATGTGATCTGATAGGATTTGCAACGAAACACACTTCCTGCAGAGATAATCTCCAGGAACATTGCAATTCTCCCTAATCTTCCACATCTGATAGAAAGAGCACTTCACTCTACTAAAAACTATCTCTACATCTTAAACAGTCTATAGGCCCAGAATATACCCAAAAAATCAACACAACACACCTTCTCAAAAACTCAGTGTTTGCGGAGTATGGACAGTTTACATCTGATGAGCAAAGGATGCATTCCAAAGACTTCTTTGCTATTTAATATTTTTAAAAACGCCAACCATTTTATGTGTGGACTGGGTAATATTGAGATCAATTGAGGTTTCGCCAAATTATTTATTTAAAAACAAAAATAGCAAGGATGCTGGAAATCATAAACAAAAACAGAAATTGCTGGATAAACTCAACAGGTCTGGCAGCACCTGTGGAAAGAAAGCTGAGTTTTAATGTTTTGGGGTAAGTGATCTGTCTTCAGAACATATTTATTTAAATGGTTTGGGCAGGAAGCATATTTTGGCTCTGCTTAGCCTCCATATTAAAGTGGGGATTTGGGGAGGGGGGGGGGTGGGGGTGAGGAAGAGTTGACTAATGGATGATTGGTTACAACTGCATGGCCTTTCCCTGCTTAAATTACACCCTCTCAAGGCCATATAATACCCAGCACCTTCAGCCAGTTACACACATACATAAAAATCTCCCAACACCCATCTCAGATAAAACTGCCTCGATGGCTCAACTTTCAGTCCAGATCACTGGGAGTTGGTGGATGATTGACCTTAGAAGCAGTAAATGTACGAAGCCAAGTCCTATGTGAAAAACACACCTTGTGAAGAGTACAAAGGGAAAGGTGGCCTGTAAGGCATTCATGCACTGATAAAAGAGCTGCAGCCTGACAACAGATAGGAGTCAGGTGAGCACCAACTGGATTCTTGACAAACTGATGGCTGCTACTGAAAGAGATGATTCAAAGTCTGCTTTCCATAGGCAAAAGTGAAGACTGATGCAGCCCAGAAGTGCAGTATATAACATTAATGTGGGGAAGGACTCATGGTGCGGTGGGAGTGACCCTATCTCTGGGTCAAGAGGCCTGAGGTCAAGCCCCCAACTGCCCCGACCCTGCATTGACTCAGATTTGTATGTCTCAGGGGGTGAGTAATGTAGAACCTCTAACTTACACTTTTTATCATCTGTCAGGGGTGCCTGAGTCCAAATGAAACTAAATGATGATTACATGTCATTTAAGGGGCAGCTGTGTGAACATCAGTGCTTATATGTGGAGAATGTTGAGGGCTGTTGAGATGCAGTGGTAGTGTCCGTACGTCTGAAACAGGAAGCCCAGGTCCCAGTCGCACATGCTGTACAGATTTGTTATAACATCTCTGAGTAGGTTGATTTAAAGAATACCTGGAGAATGTTGTGGGTGTGATTCCACAAGCCACCAGATGACTCAGGTACAGGTTATAATAATGAATTAAAGCGTATGCATGGAGAGCCAGCCTTAGGGACTGGGGGCATTCTAGTGAAGTTTGCCGATGATACGAAGATAGGTGGACAGGCAGGTAGTACTGAGGAAGTGGGGAGGCTGCAGAAGGATCTAGACAGTTTGGGAGAGTGGTCCAGGAAATGGCTGATGGAATTCAACGTGAACAAATGCGAGGTCTTGCACTTTGGCAAAAAGAATAAAAGCATAGACTACTTTCTAAACGGTGAGAAAATTCGTAAAGCCAAAGTACAAAGGGATCTGGGAGTGCTAGTCGAGGATTCTCTAAAGGTCAACATGCAGGTTGAGTCTGTGATTAAGAAAGCGAATGCAATGTTGTCACTTATCTCAAGAGGGTTGGAATATAAAAACACCATTGTGCTACTGAGATTTTATAAAGCTCTGGTTAGGCCCCATTTGGAGTACTGTGTCCAGTTTTGGTCCCCACACCTCAGGAAGGACATACTGACACTGGAACGTGTCCAGCGGAGATTCACATGGATGATCCCTGGAATGGTAGGTCTAACATATGAGGAACGGCTGAGGATCTTGGGATTGTATTCATTGGAGTTTAGAAGATTAAGGGGAGACTTAATAGAGACGTACAAGATAATACATGGCTTGGAAAGGGTGGATGCTAGGAAATTGTTTCCGTTAGGTGAGGAGACTAGGACCCGTGGACACAGCCTTAGAATTAGAGGGGGTGAATTCAGAACAGAAATGCGGAGACATTTCTTCAGCCAGAGAGTGGTGAGCCTGTAGAATTCATTGCCACAGAATGCAGTGGAGGCCGGGACGCTAAATGTCTTCAAGGCAGAGATTGATAGATTTTTGTTGTCTTGGGGAATTAAGGGCTACGGGGAGAATGCGGGTAAGTGGAGTTGAAGTGCCCAGCAGCCATGATTGAATGGCGGAGTGGACTCGATGGGCCGAATGGCCTTACTTCCACTCCTATGTCTTATGGTCTTAGGCAGTCTGAGACAGTACTTGGAACAGTGTTCATCCTTCTATACACCTGAAATTGCTCAAATACCATCATTCAATTTTACAACATAAAATGACAGTCTAAACAGATGTTCCTGGTTTCAGTCCCTTGTTTCTGTGCATACATACACCAGACATTGTTTTCACCCATGCATGCTTCCCTTATTTCACTGGTTTTGCAATCTAGGCTGCCGCTCTGTTTCTGTCAACCATGCTTTTCTTTGTGGCTTTGTCCATTCCTTATCCTGTCTAAAGTACATCTTCTAACTTTCAGTTCTGCTTTCATCTTAGTTTACTGAAAGACACTAACTGAAACTCTTTAACTCTGTCAGGGACCAAGTAATCAGTGTTGTTGAGTTTTGTGATGTGTGGCAGCACAAATGGATAAGATCGTAAAGAAGGCATAAGGCATGCTTGCCCTCATCACTTGGGGCATTGAGTATAAAACTTGGCAAGACATGTTGCATCTGTACAAGACGTTGGTCAGACTACTTTTGACGTAATGATGTGGAGGTGCTGGTGTTGGACTGGGGTGGACAACGTTAAAAAGCACATAAAACCAGATTATAGTCCAACAGATGTATGTGGAAGTACAGGCTATCAGAGCACTGCTCGTTCGACAGGTAGCTAGTTGGGCAGGATCATAGGACACAGAATTTATAGTAAAAGATCAACGTGTCATACAACTGATGTAATGTATTGAATAAACTTAGACTGCTGATAAGTCTTTAATCACTTAGAATGGGGATGCAGGTTTTTAGTGATTAATATGTAAATCCCAGAACTTCTTTCAAATCACCTTCTTGAGATAACTTTAAGGTTTTATAACAAAAGGTGACATCTCAGCTCAGACAATGCATTAAAGGTTTGAGGTCAGAGTCTGTCTGTATCCCAATCTTGAGTCAGGCTGATTCTATTTCCAAAGTGGAATTTACAAAATATCACATGGATTCACTGCCTGCAGACTGTGCCTGTTTTGAGCAAAATAGAAATGTATTTGCAAATATTATTCTGCAAATACAAATTCACCCCGTAGACTTATATGTGTATGTGTATGTACATGAGAGAGTGAGAGTGCGTGTAAGTGTGAGTGCACACGAGAGAGTGTGTGGTTGCATGTGTGAAAGCTTGGTAAAATGTGTGTGTGAGTGTGTTGGAGTGTAAGTGTGTGTGTGTCTGTGTGTATCTGTGTATAGTGTAGTGGGGTCACCTGCAGTGTGACATGAATCCAAGATCCCGGTTGAGGTCATCCCCATGGGTACCGAACTTGGTTATCAGCCTCTGCTCAGCTACTCTGCATTGTCGCATATCCCAAAATCCGCCTAGGAAGACGGTCACCCAAAGATCCAAGGTCGAATGTCCCAGACCGCTAAAGTGTTCCCTGACTGGGAGGGAATCCCCCTGCCTGGTGATTGTTGTGTAGTGTCCATTCATCCGTTATCATAGATCTGTTTGGTCTTGCCAATGTACCATGCCTCAGGGCATCTTTGCTTGCAGTTTATGAGATAGATAACGTGGGCTGAGTCACATGGGGTACCGCCGCGTACATGGTGGGTGATGCCCCATGGGTAATGGTGGTGTCTGTGCCCTATGATCTTATACTCCACAACTATCTGATGAAGGAGCAGCGCTTTGAATGCTAGAGTTTCCAAATAAACCTGTTGGACTATAACCTGGTGTTGTGTGATTTTTAACTATGTTTTATAGATGTGTGCATGAGTTTTACGGAGTATATTCTTGTGAGAGGGTGTACATCTGAGTGTGAGTGTGGGTTTGTGTGACAGATAGCGTGTGTTTGAGAGAGGGTCTGTGTGAGTGTGATTGTGTGTAAGAGTGTGTGTGTGTATGTGTACTTGTGTGAGAGAGTGTATAGTGTAGTGCGGTCACTTGTAGTGTTCCATGAATCCTGGTTGAGGCCATCCTCATGGGTGATCATGGGTTCATGCCACACCACAGGTGACCACACTACACTATACACTCTCACACACAAGAACACATACACACACACACTCTTACACACAATCACACTCACATAAACCCTCTCTCATGCACACACTCTCACTCAGACACACACACACCCTCACACTCATCCGCATATCCTCTCACAGGCATATAATCTGTCACACTCTTACACACACTCCATCAAGCTAGCACATACACACACACTCTCTCTCTGTCTGTCTGTCTGTCTCCCCCCCCCTCCCTCACATACACAAACACACACACACACATATATAAGTCTATGGACTGAATTTGCATTTGCAGATACATTCTTTTTAGTTCAAAAAGCAGACAATCTATAGGCAGTCAGTCATAGAGTCGTAGAGATGTATAGCACGGAAACAGACCCTTCGGTCCAACTCATCCAAGCCGACCACAGAATCATAGTATCCCTACAGTGTGGAAACCAGCCCTTTGGTCCATCAAGTCCACACCAACCATCTGAAGAGTAACCTACCCAGACCCAATCTCCGATGTTAATATTCTACATTTGTCCCTGATTAATGCACCTCACCTATACACCCCTAAACACTATGGGCAATTTAGCATGACCAATTCACCTAACGTGTAGATCTTTGGATATCCTAACCTAATCTAGTCCTATTTGCTAGCACTTGGCCCATATCCCTCAAACCCTTCCTATTCAAATACCCATCCAGATGCCAGCCCTTGTAACATTTTATAAATTCCTACTTTGGAAATAGAATCAGTCTGACTCAAGGTTGGGATAGAGACAGACTCTAACCTTTAATGCATTGTCTGAGCTGAGAGGTCACTTTTTTTAATATAAAACCTTAGGTTATTTTAGGACTGTGACTTGAAAAAAGTTCTGGGATTTACATATTAATCATTTAAAACCTGCATCCCTATTTTAATTGATTAAAGACTTAACAGCAATCTAGGTTTGTTCAATGCATCACATCAGTTGTATGACACTTTGATCTTTTGCTATAAATTCTGAGTCCTATAATCCTGCTCCACTAGCTACCTGACAAAGGAGCAGCATTCTGCAAGTCTGAAAATTCCAAATATTTCTGTTGGACTATAACCTGGTGTTGTGTGATTTTTAGCATTTGGAGTACTCTGCACAGTATTGATCGCTGCACTGTATGAAGTATGTGGAGAGAGTTCAGAAGAGGCTTACCAGTGTGTTGCCTGGATTGGCATGTATTGGCTATAAGGAGAGGTTGGAGAAACTTGGACTGCTGTGACTGGAGTGTTGGAGGCTGAGGGGCAACATGGTAGAAGTATATAAAATTATGTGAAGCATGGATAGGGAGGGTACCTGGAGCCTCTTTCCCAGGGTGGAAAGGTCCAATACAAGGGGGCATAGGGTTAAGGTGAGAGGTGGATAATCTTGAAGGAGATGTGCAAGAAAAGTCTTACACAGAGAGCAGTAGTGCCTGGGACACTCTGCCAGAGGTGGTGATGGAAGTAGATACGATAGCATGTAAACAGGTAAATGTCTTATGGGCCTTTTCTTTAATTTGTCACACCAGAGTAGCACACAGGATGCCTATCAGTAAGGTGATTGGATCGACAGATCCTGATCAGAGGTTCATAGGTTCTGGCAAATAACTTATTGAGTAGCTGGCACTACCTGCTCACAGTGACCAAGTGGGCATGACAGAAGATACACATCCTTGAGTTTGATAGAGAACCATAGGCACTCTGCTGGAAGAGGTTCCTCAAACTGATGCTCTCCAACTAATTATATTGTTCATCAGAAGATCACAGAAATTTCTATTAATATTTTTATCTGATTAAATATTTTAGTGGATGTGGCTCTAAACGTATTAAATCAGTTCTGAAGAAGTATTATGTGACTCAAGATTTAATCTACTTCTCTCTCCACAGGTGCTGCCAGACCTACTGACTATTTCCAGCACTCTGTTTTTATTTTAGTATACAACTCAGACTATTTACTAAAACATTTCAGCATTAATATACATTTCCTGTGAGCTGACCTTCAGCACAGGATTCACTTAAATGTGCAGAATTTCTTTGGTAAAGCTGAAATTCAGAGAAACACACAATGTGTTGTGTTACTGAATCTCTTGAGATGCTGGACTATGTGCAAATGTATTTATAAAGTGTTTCCCTCGGTTATTATAATGTGTTATAATGTGTTTCCCTGCAGGTGATTGATTAATGAAGTAAAATTGTTAGCTAACAGCATTTAGGGTCAATTCATGTCAAGGAATTAGCTTACAAAATTGATCATAGTGATAGTGTCAAGATCAGAGTGGTGCTGGAAAAGCACAGCAAGTCAGACAGCTGTGATAGTGTCTCTTTCTCTGAGCCTGGAGACCTGAATTTAGGTCCCACCTACCTGAGAGGTTTGTAATAACATCTTGAAACAGGATGCTTACAAAATATTCACAAAATTGGTGTATTTGGCAGTTTTGAAAAGAGTGCATCAGGAACTTAATTGATAATGGTTTGCAGAAGAGTCATACTGGATTCAACATTAACTCTGTCTCTCACTTAGCAGATGCTGCCAGACATGCTGAGTTTCTCCAGCATTCTCTGTATTTGTTTCAGATTTCCAGCATTTGCATGTTTTGCTTTAGATGATACAGTGTTGCTTGAAACTAGAATTATCTGTTGGAGAGAGAAGGAGGAAGTGGATTGGTCAACACTTCAGCATATTTTAAGGAATTAACCTAACTTGTGCAGAATGTGAAGTGTTAAAGGAATTAACCCAATTAGTGTAAAATTAGAAGTATTAAATTAACGCACAATATGAAGTGTTAAGAATTTAAAACAACTAATGTCAAAAATAAAATAATAAACAACTTTGCATGAATATATCGAGCAAAGTCTTGCAGTTATTTCACAGGACCCTTCAGGCAAGCTCCAAAAAACACACTAACACACAGACCAGGATTTGATCCAAAAGAATTCTTAAAAGAGAAAAGAACAGTGAAAGACTTTGTTTCAAAAGCAGCAGCTTCTGCTTAAAGCTATCACCTAGGAAAGCACTGGGTAAGACACACTATTTTTAACAGAGTTGCTGTCTTAAAGGAGATAGCTTGAGCTCAGACAAGACAAAATAAGTTTTGATTCATACTTTGGGAGTTTAATCTAAAGTGTATTATTTGTTTGAATATACCGCACGTGTTATTAAGTGGATTTGAATACTTCACACTTCTTTTCAAGTGGATTTATTACTGAACATTTACTACAAAGTAGAATTGTTATACTTTTTTTAAAATGCTTGGACGTATCATTCCAACATTTACTAGGTGATTTGACTATTTGGATTATTCTATACTCTATAATATTGCAACCATTACTATAATGTAATCCAGCTTGATTCTAACAATAAAATATTATTGAGTAATAATTATAAAAGTCACCCTCACATTTTTAATTTGGGACCAAAGGAACCTCCAGAATTCTTAAGTAAGGAGTCTCTGTATTAACATTGGGTCACTCGGTGCCTTCTCTGTTGTAATATATCTAATAATTACTTTATTTTGAGACACCTTTAGTAGTCTGAATAATCCTGGGAGTGAACACATTTTATTTTAGCACCAGATCCATACCTAGAATCATTGACCAAGATCCTTTAGCAATTTAGAGCTACACCTAATTGAGAATTTGGGTTAACAATAAGTTTGGCTAAATAAGTTTATTTTGACAGGAGTGAAGACAAAAGGACCAAAATTGGTCAACAGAGCACAAGGTAGATTTTGTTGAAAATGTGCTCAGAGGTGGACGAGAAGCAGGTCTTGGCAACCAGAATTACTTGTTTTTATTAATCTGTGTTCACTCTCCAGCGAGAATCTTGAAATGACAGTGAGCTTCAACCATGTTTTCTACTCTCCTGGAGGATGGCTAGGATTGGTGCTTAGTGCATGCGAAGATGAACATTGGCAGTTGTTCTTCCTGGCAGACAGCTCAGCTTCTGTCTGTGCATACTGACCTCTAAAGTTGCTGCGAGGGGCTTTTTCAAAATATGGAATTCCATGTCAGTGGCCTTCGAAGGGATGGACTGCGGCTTCACTTTGTACAAGGTCAAGTGAGGACTCTCAGGTTAGACCAGAATACAGCCTGTTTAGGTCGAACCTGTTACTTGGGCCATCTATCACAAGTCTACCAAAGCACCAAGGAGTTTTGCATTGCTATATTGATTGTGCAAACCTGATCAGTTGTTGTGGTTAAGATTTTGAATTACTTTTCCTTTGAGATAGGATTTGTTTTTTTTCTTCAAATCATATCATGAAGTGAATGTTTCTGAAATTATGCATTGCAAATTAATTTAAATGTACAGAAACCAGGCAGAGCAGGCCTGCAAATTCTTGAGCAATGCTCCCTGGATGTGTTGCACTGGATTTAAAGAACCTTACTACAGAGCAGCCCTTTCTGCTATTCACTGAAATACACTTTCCTAAGTATGACTGTCTCAAATACAGAATGTGGAGGAGCTGGTGTTGGACTGGGGTGGACAAAGTTAAAAATCACACACCAGGTTATAGTCCAACAGGTTTATTTGGAAGCACTAGCTTTCAGAGCACCTCTCATTCGGGGATTAGTTACCTGACAAAGGAGCAGCGCTCAGAAAGCTAGTACCTCTATTTCATGAAATAATTCAGAGTTTAGCAAATCTTAGGATTTTATAGCAGACGGGAAAACCATTGTTGCCTCATGCTGCAGTGCTTGAATTAAACAGGTTAACATATTTGTCAATTCCAACTTGGCACTCAAAACAAGGAGTGTTCAGTATTTAGTCATACCACACATGGTCTTACAAACAGAAAATAATATTAAACATGAGAAACAAATCATCACCTGCACTTTACTGTGTGGGAAGAATATCACCATGAATGAGAGGGCTGAATTGAAACCAATGGAAGTAGGAAAGTGAATAAAAGTGAAACCCTTGTGAAATGGGAAGTATGTCACAAGGCATGACTGATCCTGCCATTGAAATAAAGAGATGTTTAGGTCAAAGTTATCCGGAACATGCAGAAACTCATCACTCTGTTCAAGAGTGTCCAAACCAAATAAACAAACCCAGGTAGAGTATTTGTTTTCCCAATATCGGGGGAGGCATTGACCTAGTAGTACTATTGCTGGGCCGTTAATTCAGAGACACAGATAATGTTCTGGGGACCTGGGTTTGAATCCTGCCATGGCAGATGATGGAATTTGAATTCGATAAATTTAAAAACAATCTTGAATTAAGCATGTAATTATTGAAGCATCCATCTAGTTCACTAATGTCTGTCAGGGAAGGAAACTGCAATTCTTACTTTGACTGGACCACTTGTGACTCCACACCCACAGCAATGTGCTTGACTCTTAACTGCCATCTGAGATGGGCAATAAATGCTGGCCAAGCCAGTGATGCCTTCTTCCCATTAATGAATTTTTAAAAATAACTATGGATTGCATTTTCTCTCTGTAGGGGCACAGAGCCCTTTCCAATCCGGATACAAGTACTAAAACTAATGAATGGGAGCTTCCCAGTGGTTGTAATCAAAAACTGTAGTTCACCCAGGTTAGGTTCAACTTTGTTAATCAAGATTTTTAAGGGATATGGGCCAAAGACAGGTACATGGAGTTAGGCCATAGATCAGGCATGATTTCATTGAACAGCAGAACAGACACGAGGGGCTGAATGGCCTATTCCTGCTCCTAAGTGCTTGTGTTTCTATGTACCTAACTTGCAGCCAACTAGGCACACATTTCATATTCTTTGTATAGTAATGATTACCCAAAAGGGTATGCTGCTTACAGTTTTTTTTAATGAAACTGCATGGGAATAGTTATAATCCCCAACTAAAAAAACTACCTCTTAATTGGGTTTGAAGTTCTTGTTAATATACCTGCTGCCATCAAGGCTCCTCGTAAGCAGCATAATTAATTTTGAAATGTGCTTATCCATTACCAAATCAATATGACTTTGCAGCCAAGTCATGAACAGGGAGCCAGGGAAATCTGGGTTGCTGTAGTGGGCATTAATGTGAGGTCTGTTTCCTCAGTATCAATGTGGAGACAGCCAATGCAGCCATTGGATATGGACGTGGGCTGTGTGAAAGAACAACCTCATTCCTGATGGATTTGTAAACAAATTAATAAAACACAAAATAGCCCTCTAGCCCTTACACCTCACATTCCTTAATCCACACTCTTCCTGAGGCCTTTCACACCTTCCTTGCCAACCTAAATCAATGTACCCACCTCCATTCCTTTCAAACACTCTTTGCCAATCTATGCCATTCTAGCCAACCCCTTTGCCCATCATTAATTTGATGTCAACTCGTGCTTGCAAAAAATGTCCATTCCAACCAATGTTCCCCAGCAACTCCTCTCATGGCCTTGGATAGCACCTAAACCAACTGTGCCAACCTAGTTGTTAAGAGGCTGTTCTTCTTGTTTTAGGATTTTCCTTACAAATTTCCTTACAACAATTGGCTTTTCTTGCCAACCCAGGCCACCACCAACCTTCCGGAGGAATGGCCACTCGACCCGAAACGTTAACTCTGATTATCTCCACAGATGCTGCCAGACCTGCTGAGCTTTTCCAGTAATTTCTGGTTTTGTTTCTGATTTACAACATCTGCAGTTCTTTTGGCTTTTATTTACCTATCATCTTTTGCCCTCCATGCCAACCCGCCCAGCATCTTTGGATGGGTAGGCATCAAGACCCTCAGTTAGGCGAAAAGGTTCTAATTGCCTATTGATAAGTTCACTATTTTGTAAACAAAAGGCACTACAAAGTTGGGACCTGGGAGCTCGGGAAATCTCCTTTCTCTCCAAACCCAACTTGGGTGAATGTGCCACAGATTATCCAATTTTTAACCTTTTGGGAGGGGGGGGGGGGGGGGGGGGGGAAACGAGGGGGATTGATGCAAATCATCTTTCTGGTGGTGATTTCTCATCATTTTTGCACGTATGAACGAACTTGGCTAATGATCTAAAACCCAAGCCTCTGAACCTTTCTCACATACCAAACACTCTTTAGTGCTGAGATTAATGCAGTTAGACACACTTGCTAACATTTTCACACCATAACATCTCTTTTATTCCCACCATTTCTATACTCACATCATCATGCTCCCAGAACTTGGAACTACCTGATTCTTCTATCCATATTGCAGTATTTCCTGACCACTAGTTCAGGTTAAGAAACCAGGTTGGCATGGATGAGTTGGGCCGAAGGGCCTGTTTCAATTACTCTATCCAAAATTAAGTTTCCAAGAATAACTGTAGCATTCTCTGAAACTCCCCTTTCTCAGCCAAAACTGATTTAGTATATTGTTCCACCTTATTGCAAAATGATTGCTGTTCCACCCTAATGTATTTTCACTTCCCTTGCTTGTGTGTTACATCAAGATAGTATTTCTATAACCTGAATAACTGTTTTTGACTTCAATATGAAGCAGACATTAGTGGCTTCAGGAAAATGCTTTGAAGTGGCTTGTGATTGGACATGACTGTGACTTTATGTCTTCCATGTAGGTATTGATGAAAATGTTCGCAAGGCAATATGCAGATACTCTTTTTCAATCTCAGCATAGCGTCCCTCCATTATGTTAACACCATGAATGTAAATAAGGCCGCTGCAAATGCTGTCACCTCGGTGTCACACTGCAAGCTGACTTCACCATTTATATGACAGGATCTCTTTGCATTTCCCTGGCATTGCTGCACTGGCTGCATGCTTTTAGTGAACGCTACTTCTTGTTCTGTGCTCCAATACCGCTGTACCTTCTTGGTAGTGAGTTGGTTCTCACACTGTTGAAAAATTGTTGAAACTTTGCCACTTATATCTGTTAGACCATAAGACCTGTAAGACATAGGAGTGGAAGTAAGGCCATTCAGCCCATCGAGTCCACTCCGCCATTTAATCATGGCTGATGGATGTTTCAATTCCATTTACCCGCACCCTCCACATAGCCCTTAATTCCATGCGAGATCAAGAATTTATCAATCTCTGCCTTGAAGACATTTTACTTCCCTCCTCCACTACGCTCCATGGTAATGAATTCCACAGGCCCACCACACTCTGGCTGAAGAAATGTCTCCTCATTTCCATTGTAAGTTGACCCCCTCTAATTTTGAGGCTGTGCCCACTGGTCCTAGTCTCCCCATCTAACGGAAAGAACTTCCCAGTGTCCACCCTTTCTAAGCCATGCATTATCTTGTAAGTTTCTATTAGATCTCCCCTCAACTTTCTAAACTCTAATGAATACAATCCCAGGATCATCAGCCATTCATCATATGTTAGGCCTACCGTGCCAGAGATCATTCATGTGAATCTCCACTGGACATGCTCCAGTGCCAGTATATCCTTTCTGAGGTGCAGGGCCTAAAATTGGACATAGTATTCTAAATGGGGCCTAGAGCTGGATAAAGTTTCAGAAGCATGTTGCTGCTTTTATATTCCAATCTTCTTGAGATAAGTGACAATATTACATTTGCTTCCTTTATCACGGACCCAACCTGCAAATCAACCTTTAGAGAATTCTGGACTAGCGCTTACTTTGACTTTATGAATTTTCTCACCGTTTAAAAAATAGTCCATGCCTGTATTCCTTTTCCCAAAGTACAAGACCTCGCACACTTGTTCACATAGAATTTCATCAGCCATTTCCTGGACCACTTTCCTGAGCTATCTAAATCTTTCTGCAGCCTCCCCACCTCCTTGTTGCTATCTGCCTGACCGCCTAACTTCATATCATCGGCGAACTTCGCCAGAATGTCTTCAATCCCTTTATCCAGATCATTAATATACACATCTCTCTCACTTTCTCAGGATCTAGGGGAAGACATTTTGCTATTAGTTCATGGCCTGAGTACTTGACTTTGGGTATCTTTAATTCCAAATACCTTCCAGTCTATCTTTAATTGTAATTTATTCTTTATTCATCTTCAGATTCACCTACAAAGCTCTGAGCACTTTATTGCCCCGTCGCACTAGATTTTGTCCTGTTGCACTAGATTTTGATCATGGACAGCAATGGCTTCTTTCATTGGGTCTTCGCATCTGTAATCTAGAAGATCATCCACTATAGCTTCCACTCTGGGAGGATCACTACCGATATGTGTTGATATTCTGCGGAGCAATTGAAATGCTGAATGGCAAACTTAACTATCTGTATCTCCTGAAGGGCATGCAGAATGTGGTTAGAAAGCTGCTGCTTTCACACAGCTTCCCTTGGCAGTGACCATCCTTCACATCTAGGATGGGGAAGATTTTTACCGTTGCAAGTTGTGGCAAAATTCTTTTGATGGTTGGCAGGGAGCAGTGAGATCTCTTCAGGGCTTTCTTTAGGTTGTTTGCAGCTTTCTGGGTTGTTGCACTGAAACCAAGCTGCTCATCCATTCTGTAGCAGCGGTCACTTTCTTGAATACTTCCTGCTTTTCCAGCTCTTCTGTCTCAACTTTCAGGTTGGTCTGGAAGGCAGCTGGAATTCTCCTCCGCAGATGCTGAATTGGTCTTACATTCTCATCGACTTCAGGATGATATTCCTCTGGGAGACATCCTAACCCTGCAAATGATTTGGTGATGCTGGTGTTGAAGTGGGGTGTACAAAGTGAAAAAATCACAACTCCAGGTTATAGTCCAACGGGTTTATTAGGAAGCATTAACTGGACAACCACCTGATGAAGGAGCAGTGCTCCAAAAGCTAGTGCTTCCAAATAAACCTGTTGGACTATAACCTGGTGTGTGTGATTTTCTAACTTTGTAACCCTGCAAACACACCTTCATACTCATATAGAATCTATTCCATGGTCAATGGCTTATTGTATTGCAACAATTTGCAAATCTCTTTTAGTACATAGAGAGTTATCACCCCAAGCTTTAAACTTGCTCTGGCTGAGATGGATGTTCTTTTTTTGCCACCTATGATCTAGAACTCCAGATCCTCCATTGCATTGTTGCCATTGACTCAGAGTAATCAGTCCACTCAGCACAAGTACAATGTTATCATAAAAGCCTTTACCTTACTTTCAAGGGCTTTGTTTTTGGATTGCAATGTCAAGATGCTTTGCACAGGTCTGTGAAGGTCATGATGCTCTATGATGGCACCAGCACCTACTGGACATTTTACATTGACCTGACATTCTCCTACTGTAGCCATTTTCTCATTACCAGTGTTTTAACTGCGGCTGATGTCTTTTTTTTGTTTTTCCTTGCTGGCAGTCCATAACTGTTGCCTATGTCTCTTTGTCAGTACTTGTGCTTTCCGGCAGAACCACAACAGTCACCTCGGCGTAATTCCTGACACCATGTTTGAGTGTATTTGGAGTATACAACATTGGAGTGTGTTCAACACAAGATCTTTTAGAGATGTCTGCCTGCAGTGTGTGTGCCTCATAGGAGAGGCCATATGACTGGAGCAGACTAAGAGGGACATTTGTATATTATGGCATTTCAATACGAATGCACTGCTTCACTGTGAGCTAGAGTATTTGTTTCACTTAGTGTGCTGAGTCGCCAACGACATAGCCCGAGAGACATCAGCAGATGTGGCATCACAGAATTCTGGCATTGTGGCACAAGCAGGTGGCCATATTGAGGGAGTGAAGACGGGCAATGGGAGGGTTGGGGGTGATGCTATCCAAATGCCTGGACACTGTCAGGAGGGGCTAGGTTTCTTTGACGGACATAAATTAACAAAGGTCCTTTTTTGTGTTACTACACCTTATTTAGATTGGGCTGTGCCCAAGAATGAGAATCAGGCAACAGTCCTTTAGAGTAGCTGCTGCTGAATCCTCGCCCCATCCCCAGCTCAGACATTCAACACATGGATTAGGAGCAGGAGAATGCTCCTAATAATCTTTTGAACCTACTCTGCTGTTCAGTGATGCCAAACTTGATATCATTATTCCACATTCCTGTCTACCCGTGATAACCTTACACCCCCTTGTTTATCAAGAACCTATCCACCTCAGCCTTAAAAACATTCAAATACCCGGTCAAAACAATTGCAAAGCAACCAACGGCGACATGAAGACACTACTTTTTTTAAACAGAGCAAGCTGATGTGATCTGTGGTGCAATACCTCAAAGGGAAGTGAAAGTAGATTCAATTGTAACGTTAGATAAAAATTGGATAAATACTTGGAGCTTTTTTAAAAAATTTAGCCTTATAGAAAAGAGCAAGGAGTGGACTGATTAGTACATCCTATCAAAGAGCTGACCCAGACATGATGAACCAAATGGGCTTTTTCTGTGCTGTATCATGATAACCTTCATGGCTTAAATGCACAGATGATGGAATACAAAAATAAAATGCCAATCATTTATATTCTCGCTTCATAATGAACAACGGTTAGAATAATGATATGGTGTAAATACTCAAATCCATAATTCTTTCAACCCAAACAAGTGCAAACCAATCAATATAAACATTGCTTTCTCAGGCTACCAGCGTACTCTTATCTATTATGTCCACTCATCTTCAATGTTCCCAACTTTGTCTTTATGGGGGGTGGGGGTGATGGATAGTCATAATTTAGTATATTTTACAGTTCTGTTTTCTTTGTTGGCGTTAAGTATGTGAAAGCCCGTTAATGCTTATGTCATTGAGTCATAAATATTCTCGTGATGTCTGTGTGCTGTCTTTGTGACCTTAAAGTAGAGGGAAGACTCATTTTTCAGTGGATGCAAAAAGCCTCAAAGAGTAGAGTCATGGGGGCTTACAAGAATTGTGTGGCAATTGCAAGAGAAATTAAAGATAGTAGGAGAAAATAATAAACTAAACAGCAAGGAAGATGCATTGAACAGTCAGTCAGAGTTGCAGAGTTTATATGATAACTCAAATCATGCGAAAGTTACATGCAAAAAGCAAAAATGAAATGATGGCCCCCTTTCAGGTAGGGAGTGTAGCAGAAATGGCTCAGCCACTACAGAGCAGCAGCTGTGTTTTCTGTTCCTCAAGGTAAGGATTGTGTGGGGGGAGGGATCCAGCTTGTTTTGGAGGGGCGAGGAACAATTGCAGTGGAGGGGTCAGCGACCTGAATGGTGCTGCTCCAGGTCTGTGGAGGGACATGGTGAGGTGAGAGTTGGGGGGAATGAAGCCTGGCTCCACCTGCACACAAACACTGCTGGAAAATCACTGAACTGCTTCACGGAGAATTTTGCACTTACCTTCAGCTATCAGACAACCTGTGTTAAAGCTGGAACAGAGATGAAATTAGACATGAAGTTTAATTAATATGTTTAGATGAGTCACCTGACTTTTAGGAGTGGATTGATCATTTCCCAGCCATCGTCCCACCCCTATAAAGGTAAGGTTGGAAACATTGAAGATGAGTAGACTTAATAGATAAGACTACGCTGGTAGTCTGAAAAAGCAATGTTTATATTGATTGGTTTGCAATTGTTTGGGTTGAAAGAATTATGGATTTGAGCATTTACACCATATCATTATTCTAACCATTGTTCATTATGAAGTGAGAATATAAATGATTGGCATATTTATTTTTTGTCTTCCATCATATATGCAGTTAAGCCATGAATCTTCTCATTGTCTTCTGTAATTTCTCAGAAAAGCCCCAGAAGCCCTGGACCACAGTGGTTTAAACTTTCTGTTGCTATTTTTCTGAGTTTCAGCATTTGCACAAATATTGCAGTGCGCTTGGGAGAATGTGTGGAAATGCAATCTCTTGCTTACTTACACTTTAGCAACACTTGTGGGAAAGTAATGGCCTAGTGGTATTATTGCTAGACTAATAATCAAGAAACTCAGTTAATGACGTAGGGACCTCTGTTCGAAGTCTGTCACGGCAGAATTTGGATTCAGTAAAAATCAGGAATTATGAATTTGCTGACAACCATGAAACCATTGTGCGAAAAACCTATCTGGTTCACAAAATGCCCTTCGGGGAAAGCGATATGCCACCTTCACCTGGTCTGGCCTACATGTGATTGCAGACCCACGACAATGTGGTTGACTTTCAACCGCCCTCTGAAATGGCCCATTCAATTGTACTGATTGCTACAAACTCCCCATCAAAGAAATGAAACCAGATGGATCACCAGACATTGACCTGGGCACCGGAAAAGAAAACAGCAGAAACAGCTCTGTAGACCCTGCAAAGTCCTCCTTACTAACATCTGGGCGCTAATGCCAAAATTGGGAGAGCTGTCTCACAGACTAGTCATGCAACAACCTGACACAGTCATACTCACGGAATCAAACCTTATAGACCTTATATGGTCCCAGACACCACCATCACCCAACAGAGGTGGCAGCACAGTAGTACATTGTGCAATCATCAGGGAACATCGCAACTATGTTCAGCACCATTCAAGACTCCTCAGACACTGAAGCAGTCCATATTCGCTGACGAATGGCAAGTAATATTTGCTCCACACAAATGCCAGTCTATGACCATCACCGATTAAAGACAATCTAACCACTGCCCCTTGACACTCAATGGTGTTACCATCACTGAATTCCCCACTATCAACATCCTGGGGATTACTATTGACCAGAAACTCAAATGGACTTGACATATAAGTACAGTTGCTGCAAAAACAAGTCGGAGGCTATGAATCCTGCAGCAAGTAAATCACCTCCTGGCTCCCCAGAGCTTGTCCACAAGGCATAAGTCGGGAAGATGATGGAATACTCCCCACATGTCTGGATAAGTACAGCCCCAACAATAGACAAGAAGTTTGACACCATCCAGGACAAAGTGGCCTGCTTGATTGGTACATCAACAACCATCCACTCCCTCCACCACCGATGCTCAGTAGCAGCAGTGTGTACTGTCTGCAAGATGCACTGCAGAAAGATCTGCCAAAGATCCAATGACAGCACTTTCCAAACCCACAAATCAAGTGACAATAAATTACTTTTCTATTCTGTTTTATTCTAGGTCAAGGGCAGCAGTTACATGGGAACACCATCACCTGCAAGCTCCTCTCCAAGCCACTCGTCATCATACATCACTGTTTCTTCACAACTACTGGATCAAAATCCTGGAACTCCTTCCCTAAGGATATCATGGGTCAACCTTTAGCACATGAGATTGCAGTGGTTTGAGAAGACAGTTCACCACCATCTTCCCAAGGGCAACAGTCACAACGAGCCCATTCATCCTCAGGGGTTTCTCCCTGGAGATTTAGCAAAATGCACTGGTTCAGCATCAACACCCAGCCTTTACCCTTTAGGAGTTGTGAAAGGGCATTGGCCAGTCAATCAACTATAGGACTTTGCACCTTGAGATTAGACAAAGGGCACTGGTCAGCACCACCATGCTCAAAGGAGTATCAGGGAGTGTAGTGTGGATTGACCTTTGGAAGCTCATTCCACAAAAAGCTATAAGTATCCTTGCTAGATGGATCCAAGGAGAGCAGAGCCTTGTACTGCGCGCACACCCTGGAATAATTAGAGACAAAGGATCCAATGTCACTCAAGCGCCCAAGAGTTTGCTAATGGATGCTCTAGCAAATAGAAGAGTGAGTTGCAATTTAAGTCTTGAAGTCACTTCATTTACATTCCTTCAGATTGGCAGCTTATAGTTCCTTCACCATGTCTGTTTTCTCTTTTTACATGTGTCAGAAGGCTACGTTGCTAGTGATGACAAAAGTGGGAACTTGTGCGACTCCTTCTCTATTCACCTGACCTCTGACACCAGCCTCTGAGTCAACCTCCTTGTGTATACTTGGTAGAAAGTTTGATTGCAAAGAATACTCCACTGCTCTTCAAGCTTCAAGAAGCAATGCCAGAAGCCTTTCCTGTTATAACAGGTTGGTTAAGTTCCAGGACAATATTCCCAAGCCATACACGAAGAACTGCACCAGTTTGCCAATCTTCGCATTTTCAGGGTGATAAAGATGCGAACATTGTGTTTAAAATAATCTTCCTTTTGTGCAGGGGATCTCATGTGATGTCAAACATCTGTTACTGTTACTGCCAAAAAAAACATCTTGAGCACTTACAATATACATAACAAAATTGTTTATATTTGAATAGTTTTGAGATTGTTTCGTGTTGTTAGTAAAACTCTCATTTATTCTGCAGTAAATGCAATGTGTATCATGTGTTGATGGCTGTCAGCACTGTGGTGGCACCAGTGCTGGTTCATGCATCTTCAATTTGACACCTTTTGCATGTTCTATAGTGTAGGGGGACTAGCAGAGAATAGTTCACAGGTTGGCGCAACATTGAGGGCTGAAGGGCCTGTTCTGCGCTGTAATGTTCTATGTTCTATGACACTAATCGTGACAATTCTGCTGACTATTTCCTCAACCATCCTCTGATTTCTTCCACAGATGATCTTTAGATGCCTATAGGCCCCATCCCCTTCATCTTGTAATATTTTGAAATGAATCAAAGAGTATCATTAACATTTTGACTCAAGGTCAATTAACTTTTCAATAATCTTACAATTATATTAATCTTTACCATTACCATTTGTCATTCATTAGCAATATTTGTTACATTTAGCTTAGTTTGAGAAGACAAAGACTCAATGTGGGCCTGCAGAACTATTGCAGGTTACCTACATGACGAGTAACAAAGCTGCATTGTATAAATCTGTTTGGATACTGGGTATGACATGGTTTATAGAAGGAATTTGATCATTTGTTATTTATTGGTCAGCAAGATATATTTAATATATTACTGAATCATCTTATAAAGATCATTGATCGCATGGTTCAACCAACATGTTTCTGTTGAGAAATCTGTTGCATCACATCCCAACATAAATTGCAAAAGATTCTAAAAGTGGGTGGGTACAGATAATAAAAGTTAAATATAAAATAGATAGAGTGAAAGTGATTTAGACTTCCACATTTTATTAACTCATGTAAGATATTAAAATTAATCAGTATCTCAACTAGTTTGTTCATTTTTGTTTTTCCGATTCTCTTTAATTACACACCTATGTTCCACACATTGTGAGCTGACTGAGCATATGAGTATGACTACAACCATCTCATGATCTGCTAGAACCAAGTTAGTTCTGAACAGACAAAATTACTTGGCTGGTGCCGGTTTCCCAATGTGACCACGTGTAAGATAAGGCACCACTCTTGCAAAACATATAGTCTCACTAAGCAAAAATGGGTACTTCGGGAAATTTTTCATGGAACCACAGACAGATAAACCACAGGAAACTGCCACTTGCCACTGTATCAGCTTTGGAAAGTGATATTCAATTAATTCAACTTCCTTGCTCTTTCCCCAATAGCCCATCACCTATATTTTAAATGACCCTTTAAAAGTGAATACTTTATTATATGACGATGCTGTGACTTTAAGCTATTTTTCCTCTCTCAGTTACAGTTGGAAGCTGGGGTCTCTCTTCCTACTGCAAGCATTGCAGATATCCTAGATAAATCTAGTCCCATTTACTTCTGAAGAATAGGCTGGGGCTATTTTCCCTGGAGTGTCAAAGGCTGAGGGGTGATCTTATAGAGGTTTATAAAATCATGAGGGGCATGCATAGGGTGAATAGACTAGGTCTTTTCCCTGGGGTGGTGGAGTCCGGAACTAGTGGGCATAGGTTTAGGGTAAGAGGGGAAAGATTTAAAAGGGACCTAAGGGGCAACATTTTCACGCAGAGGGTGGTGTGTGCATTTTAAAAATGGTATTTAGTATATCTGTGATGGGCTATTAGGGAAAGAAGGAGGATTAATTAGATATCACTTTCCAATGCTGATAGAGGCATAATGACTCAAATGGCAGAGTCCTGTGGTTTATCAGTTCTATGAAAAGTTTTGCATACTGACTGTACATTTTTTTGCAAGTGTGGTGTCTTATCTGTCATGTGGTCATATTGGGACACAGGGGAGTGAGTGTTGCCAAACAAACAGACCTTGGAGTGCAGGTTCATAGTCCCTCGAAAACAGAATTGCAGATAGACAGGGAAGTGAAGAAGGCATTTGACACGCTTGCCTTTATTGGCCAGTATGGAGAAAGCAAGGACTGCAGCTGCTAGAGATCAGAGTTGAGTGTGTGGTGCTGGAAAAGCACAGCAGGTCAGGTATCATCCGAGAAGCAGAATTGATGTTTCGGGTATAAGCCCTTCATCAGCCTGATTTTTGATGAAGAGCTTATGCCTGAAACATTGATTCTCTTGCTCCTCGGATGCTACCTGATCAGCTGTGCTTTTCCAGCACCACACCCTTGACTCTTTATTGGTCAGAGCATAGATTGTAGGAATTGGGATATCAGGCATGCCATGTTGCAGCTGTACAGGATATTGGTTAGGCCACTTTTGGGATACTGTTCAATTCTGGTCTCCTTGCTTTAGGAAAGATGTTGTGAAACTTGAAAGGGATCTGAAAGTATTTACAAGAATGTTGCCAGGGTTGGAGGGTTTGAGTTACAGGGACAGGCTGAATAGGCTGGGGATTGTTTTCCCTCGAGTGTCGAATGCTGAAGGGTGACCTTTATAGAAGTTTATAAAATCATGAGGGTCATGAATAGGGTGAACAGCCAAGGTGTTTTCCCCAGGGTGGGGGAGTCCAGAACGAGGTGGCATAGGTTTAAGGTGAGAGGGGAAAGATTTAAAAGGGACGCAAGAGTCAATTTTTTCACACAGACAGTGGTGTGTATGAAATGAGCTGCCAGAAGAAGTGGTGGAGGATGGTATAATTACAACATTTAAAAGGCATCTGGATGGTATATGAATAGGAAGGGTTTAGAAGGACATCGGCCATGTGCTGGCAAATGGGATTAGATTAATTTAGGATACCTGGTCAGCACGGAGGAGTTGGACCGAAGGATCTGAATCCGTGCTGTACATCTCTATGACTCTAAGTTCTTCTTCCTCCTTTTGCTGTATTTTAACTGTAGCACTTGAATAAATTGTGTTTTGCTTAACATCAAGTAGTGTGACCAATCGAATTGCACCTGGAACAAAGCATTTTACATTTGCTTTTAAAATAAGAAGGTAGCCTAGACCCTAACTTTTTCTTAAAATATTTTGAGATGCTCTGGACTGGTCCATGACAATACTGAATTTGTTATGCACCTTTTAGATTATGTATTTCAGCTAACAGCCTACTACAGTAAATTATTTCTTTTTCCTCACACTGTCTCTGAATCTTCATTAATCATCTTAGATCCTTCTATCACTGAAACAGTTTGTCTCTAACTTTTCAATATCAAAATCCTTCTTGAGAACACCTCCAAGTTTCATTTTCTAAGAAGTCATCCAGTTAATCCACTCTCACTTAATTTAGAGATGCCAGTGTTGGACTGGGGTGTACAAAGTTAAAATTCACACATCAGGTTATAGTCCAACAGGTTTAATTGGAAGCACTAGCTTTCAGAGCTCTGCTCTGTCATCAGGTGGTTGTGGAGGACACAATTGTAAGACCTAGAATTTATAGCAAAAGTTTACAGTGTGATGTAACTTAAGTTATACATTGAAAAATACTTTGATTGTTTGTTAAGTCTCTCATCTGTTAGAGTGACCATGTTAGTTTCACTTATTTCATACGTAAATCACAAAACCTTTTTTAAAAGTTACATTTTCAGGTTAACTTTAAGAACTGGTGTTAACCCAGATAATATGTTGAAGGTGTTAAGCCCCCTGTGTGCTGTTGTCTGTGCCATAATGTTTAGACTGATTCTAATCTAAAAAATGAGTTAATAGAGTCTTTCAATGGATTTATGCAGTTTTTGAGCAAAATACAATGTAACTGTGCAAGTACAAATTCACCCCACAAATGTATGTGTGTGTGTCTCTGGGGTGGGGGGTTGTGAGAGTCTGTGTGAGAGAGAGTGTATATGTGTGTGCGAGTGTAAAGGGGTCTAAGTCTGTGAGAGGGCATGTGAGAGTGTGGGAGTGTGTATGTGTATCTGGGGTGGGGGGTTGTGAGTGTCTGTGTGAGAGAGTGTATACATGTGTGTGGGAGTGTAAAAGGGTCTAAGTCTGTGAGAGGGTGCATGAATGAATGTCAGAGTGAGCGTGTGTGTATATATATAATATATATAGTGCAATGGGGTCACCTGAAGTGAGACATGAACCCAAGGTCCCGGTTGAGTCCCTCCCTATGGGTACTGAACTTAGCTATCAGCCTCTACTTGGCCACTTTTTGCTGCTGCCTGTCCCGAAGTCCGCCTTGGAAGATGGTCACCCGAAGATCCAAGGTCGAATGATCCGAACCACTGAAGTGTTCTCCAACTGGGAGGGAACCCTCCTGTCTGTTGATTATTATGCGGTGCCCCTTCATCCGTTGCCATAGCCTCTGCTCAGTTTCCCCAATGTACCATGCCTCAGGGCATCCTTGCCTGCAGCGTATGAGATCGGCAATGTTGGCAGAGTCACATGAGTACCTGCCACATAGTGGGAGGTGTCCACACATGTAATGGTGGTATCCATGTCCACTCTTTGATACGTCTTGCAGCGCCTACTGTGACAGGATTGTATGAAGCTGTCCTGAACGCCAGGCAGTTTGCTATGAACAATGATCTGTTTGAGGTTTGGTGGTTGTTTAAAAGCGAGCAGAGAAGGTCTTGGTGAGGTGGTCATCCTCATTGATAATGTGTTGCAGGCTGTGAAGAACATGGCGTAGTTTTTTGGCTCCTGGGAAATACTGAACAACGAAGCGTACCCTATCAGTTGCAGCATGTGTCTGTATCCTGAGGAGGCCATTTTGGTTCCCTGCTTTGGCACATTGAAACTGGCGGGTGAAAGAAGTGAAACTAACATGGTCACTCTAACAGATGAGAGACTTAACAATCAAGCTATTTTTCAATGTATAATTATCATATTGTAAACTTTTGCTATAAATTCTGTGTCTTACAATTGTGTCCTCCACAACCACCTGATGAAGGAGTCGCACTCCGAAAGCTGGTGCTTCCAATTAAACCCGTTGGACTATAACCTGGTGTCGTGTGATTTTTAATTTTGTACAGTCGCTTTTAGCGACTGAAGTCTTTCGTTGCTAGAACTATGCTAATAAACTACTTCCGCAACCTTTCCAAAGTCTTTACCTCATTCCTGAAGTGTGTCCAGAATTGGGCATGAAATTCCAACTGTAGCCCATCGAGTATAACCTTATTGTGTTTGTTCTCCAAGTTTATATTAAAGGACCCAACATTTCCTTTTTACTGCTATAAATTATAGTCATTACATTCTAAAATATTGTGCATGTGGTGAGCGTATTATCTTTGAAATTAGCAGGGCCAGTAGTCAACCCCCAATAATCTCAATCATCAAAGGGAGAAGGTAATGATATGTGGCTGAACTATTGATCCAAAGACCTGGTAGCATTCAGGGGCCAAAGGCTTAAGTTCCACCAGAGCAGGAGGTGGTATCCGAATTCAATAAAGCCTGAAATTGAAAGTCTAACATGTCCATAAAACCATTGCCATTCAAACCCAGATGGTGCACTAATGTCCTTCAGGGATCAAAATGCTCTGCCCGACATGTGTAAATCCAGAAGCACAGCAATGTAGTTGATTTTCAACTGCCCTCTGAAATTACTGAGCAAGCCTTTCAGTTGTATCAGCCAGTTAAAAATTCCCCTATAAAGGAACAAAACCGGATAATCCACCCAGCATCGTCCAAGGCATCGAAAATGGCAATCTCAGCCTTTTAAACCTGCAATATGGTCCATGCCAACTTCGGGGGGGGGGGGGTGTGGCTCCCACATTGAGGGAGATGCCTCAAGTAACAGTTGACATAGTAATACTCACAGGATCATTTATCTTAAACATAATGTCCCAGACAAGCCCATTACCACTGGTGAGTATGCCCTTTGTCATTGGCAGCATCTACCCAGCAGTAATATATAGTATCGTAAAGAGGGAACAGACCTAGAAGCCAGCATTGATTTCAGACCCCATGAAGTCTCATGGTATTAGATCAAAAATTGGCAAACTTCTGCTGATTACCATGTCCTGCTCCTGAGAACACACCCACCACTCAGCAGAGAAATTAGATTCCTATATGTTGAACACTACGTCAAGGAAACACTGGGGTGGCACGGAGACAAAATATACCCTGACGTGGATTCGAATGTCTGTCACTAAGATTGGCTTGATTGAGCTATGTGAAACTAAAAGGCATAGTTTCTAGACTGTGTCTGGGGCAAATGGTGAGGGAACCAACAAGAGGGAGAAGTACACTTGACCCCATCGTCACCAATCTGCCTGCTACAGATGCATATGTCCATGACAGCATTGGTAAGAGCGACCATTGCACATCCCTGGTGGAGATGAAGTGCCATTAAAGTTGCCCTGCATTGTGGAGTGTGGCACGACTAGCATGCTAAATAGGATAAACTTTGAGATCTAAAAATTCAAGATTGGGGATCCACGAGCAACTGTGAGCTACTGGATATATCCCTTGCTCCACCACTACCATCAGGCCAAGGGATTAACCCTGGTTCAAGGAAAATTGCAGAAGTACATACCAAAAGCATAATCAGGCATACCTAAAAATGAGAAGTCAACTTGATGAAGTTACAACACAGGATTATTTGTGCGGTAATCAGCATAAGCAGCAAGTAATCAACACAGCAAAGCAATTCCACAACCAACAGATCAGACCTAAACTCTGGTCCTGCCATATCCAGTTGTAAATGGTGATGGCAGTTAAGCAACTCACCGGAGGTGGTGCTCTACAACTCTCAATGCGTGGAGATTCAACACATCGGTGCATAATCTAAGGCTGAAATATGCACAAAAAGCATCAGTTAGAAATGCAAAGCAGACGATCTAGCCCCTCCAGACATTCCCAGAATCACAGATGCCAGTCCTCAGCCAATTCGATTCACTCCACGATATCAACAAATGGCTGAGTGTACTGGATGCTGCCAAGGCGATGGCCCCCAATGACATTCTATCAAGTCTTGAAGATGGTTCCAGCATAGCTACGTGACAATACAACACAAAAAGAGCAGGACAAATCCAACTTGGATAATTACCACTCATCAACATACTCACGATCGTCAGTGATCTCAGTTCCAGGGCACCACTCAGGAATTCCACAGGGTAGTGTCTAAGGTTCAAACATCTTCAGGTGCTTCATTAATGACCTTACCTCCATCATTAGGTCAGATGTGGTGATGGTCACTGATGATTGCACAATGTTCAGCACCTTCTGCAACCTCTCAGATCCTGAAGTAACCTATGTTCAAATGCATCAAGTCCTGGACACTATCTGGGCTTGGGTTGAAAAATGGCAAACAACACTTGTGTCACACAAATGCCAGATAATAGACATTTCCAATGTAGACAATGGACATCTCCAATAAGAGACAATCATTATCATCCCTTGACATTCAATGTCAGTTTCGCCATCATTGAATCCCCACGAACAACATTCTGGGGGGGTTACTATTAACCAGAGATTCAGCTGGACTAGGCACATAAATGAAGTGGCCACAAGATCAGGGTAGAGGTTAGAAAACTGCAGTGAATAACAAATCTCCCAACTTCCCAAAGCCAGTCCACCACCTACAAGCCAGGAGTGTGATGGAATACTCCCACTTGCATGGACGAGTGCAGCTCCACAACAATACACAAGGTGATTGACACAACCTAGGGCAATGATATGCACTTGATTTTGCATCACATCCACAGACAACCACTCCCTCCACCACCGATGCTCAGTAGCAACAGTGTATCCATGTAGAAATTTAGCAAGTCTTCCTGGCTATTACCTTTCAATCCCATCCAAAAGGATAATAGCAGCAGATACATGGTTACCCTTCAAGCAAGTCTCCATCCTGACCGAAATATTGCTGTTCCTTACTGGGTCAAAATTCTGAAACTCCCTTACTAACAGCATTGAGAGTATACCCACACCAAATGGGTGGAAGCAATTCAAGGATTGCAGCTCACAATCACCTGCTGAATGGCAACAAGGGATCAGCATTAAATACTAGTTGAGCTAATGTCACCCCATCCCAGAAACAAATTTTAAAAATGTCCTTGAATTGAGTGGCTTGCTTAGCCATTTCTGAAGGTAGCTAGGAGTCAATTAAATAGCTGTCTGGAACCACGTGGGCTGGAATGGACGAGGATGACAGATTGGATTCCTTAGTGGACATTAATTAACCAGTTTTTATGACAGTGTTCACCATTAAGATAGCTTTTTAATCCAGATTATTATTGAACTCAAATTTCACTACTTTTCCATGGTGAGATTCAAACTGATGTCCTCAGAACATTAGCCTGTGGCTGTAGATTCGTCATGGAGGTTACCATTACACCACCACCTTCCTCTAGCATCATTCAGTATTGTGATTACTACTTCTTCATTCCTCAATTCAAGCCATAAATCTTCATTTGATGCTCACAGGAACATAGGTGCAGGTGGTGGTCAGTCGGCCCCTCAGGCTTACTTTGTCATTCTAAATCATGGCTGATTGCTTACATCAAACCATTTTCTCCACAGTATTAGAACATGACTGACTAGGACAGTATTAGAATCATGCAGCACAGAAAGAGACCCTTCAGTCCAAGCCAAGCATAATCCCAAACTAAACTAGTCCAACTATCTGGTTTAGGTCCATACCCTTCAAACATTTCATTCATGTACTTACCTCAATGTTTTTTAAACTGTAACTGTACCTGCATTCAACATCACCTCGAAATTCATTCCATACATTAACTCTGTGTAAAAAAAAATTGCCCCTGTGTCTTTTTTAAATCTGCTCCTCTCTCCATAAAAATATGCCCTCTAGTCTTGAAATCCTCCATCCCAGGGAATTAACACCTTACCTATGCTCATAATTTTATAAACCTCTAAAGGTCACCTCTTAACTTCCTACACTCCAGTGAAAAAAGTCCCAGCTTATCCAGCCTCTTCTTGTAACTCAAACCCTCCATTTCTGACAATACCCTAGTAAATCTCTTCTGAACCCTCTCCAACTTAATAATATCCTTCGTATAACAGGGAGACCAGAACTGGACAGTACTGAAGAACAGACCTCACCAACAGCCTATACAACCTCAACATGGCATCTCAACTCCTATGTTCAAAGGTCTGAACAACAAAGGCAAGCATATTAAATGCCTTATTAACCACCCAACCTGTAAGTGATGTAAACTTCAAAGTATTATGCAGCTGAACCCCAGCCTTTGTTCTATAACACTATCCAAGGCCCTACTTTTAATTGTATAGGACCTGCCTTTGCTTGCTTTACCAAAATGCAGTAACTCGCATTTATCCAAATTAAACTCCATCTGCCACTCTTCAGCCCATTGATCCAATTATTAACATCTCTTTGTAATTTTAGGTAACCTTCTTCATTGATCACTATACCACCAATCTTGCTGTCATCTGGGAAGTTACTAACCATCCTTTCTATATTCTCACCTGAACCATTTATATAAATGGTAAACAAAAGTGGATCAAGCACCAATCTCTGTGGAACATTACTGGTCACAACCAACCACTATCACTGTTGCCTTATGTTAAGCCAATTTTGTATCCAATTGGCAAGCTCACCCTGAATTCTACATGATCTAAATATAAAATAGTTTATCATGCAGAACCTTATCAAAAGCTTTACTAAAGTCCAAGTAAACAATGTCTAGCTCTCTGCCCTCAATCTTTCTGGTTACTTCTTCAAAAACACTCAAATCAAATTTGAGGCACATGATTTCACTTGCACAAAACCAAGTTGAGTATCCCTAATCATTCCTTACCTCTTCAAATGCTTAAAATCCTATCTTTCAGAAGCATTTCCAACAATGTACTCACCGCTGAAGTAGCAGATAGTGAAGGGGACTGTCAGAGAATACAGCAGAATACAGATAGATTGGAAAGTTGGGCAAAGAAATGGAAAATGGAATTCAATCTGGACAAATGAAAAGTGATGCATTTTGGAAGATCCAATTCAAGAGTGAACATTAAATGGAAGAGTCTTGGACAAAATTGATGTACAGAGAGATTTGGGTGTTCAGGTCCATTGTTCCCCGAAGGTGGCAACGCAGGTCAGTAGTGGTCAAGAAAGCATACCCTTCAACAGATGGGTATTGAGTACAACAGTTGGCAGGTCGTATCACAGTTGTGAGACTTTGGTTCGGCCACATGTGGAATACTGCGTATAGTTCTGGTCACCACATTACCAAAAGGATGTGGATGCTTTGGAGATGGTGCAGAGGAGGTTCACCAGGATGTTGTCTGGTATGGAGAGTGCTAGCTATGAGAAGAGGTTGAGTAGATTAGGATTATTTTCATTGGAAAGAAGGTGGTAGAGGTGGGACCCGAATGAGGCCTACAAAACCACGAGGTGTAGACAGGGTGGATAGCAAGAATCTTTTTCCCAGAGTTGGGAACTCAATTACTCGGGTCACAAGTTCAAAGTGAAAGGAGAAAAGTTGAGGAGATAGGAGTGGAATGTTCTTTATGCAGAGGGTGGTGGGTGCCTGGAATGCATTGCCAGCAGAGGTGGTAGGGGCAAGAACAATAACATAATTTAAGATGTACCTAGACAGATAAATGAATGGGCAAGGAGCAACAGGATACTGATCCTTAGAAAATAGGCAAATTTAGATAGAGGATATAGATTAGCACAAGCTTGGAGGGCTGAAGGGCCTGTTCCTGTGCTGTAATGTTCTTTGTTCATTGAAGTCAAACTCTCAGGTCTATATCTTGCAGGCTTCTCCTCACATCTCTTCTTAACAAAGGCACAGCATGAGCCACTCTCCAGTCATTTGCATTTACGTATGATACAAAATATTTCTGCAAGGCGCCCGATACACGCCTCCTTAATTTCCCACAAAGTCCTGGAATATGCTAGATCAGGTCCCAGCGATTTATCCACCTTTATATTTTCTAAGACCTCCAGCACTTCCTCTTCTGTAATGTGAATTGTATACAAACTTCAGTATTTATTTCCCCAAGTTCTCTAGCCTCCACTTCTTTCTCCACAGTAAAAACTGATGCAAAATATTAATTTAATATCTCTCCCCTCTGCTGAGGTTTAACACAATGATGACCTCGTTGATCTTTAAGGGGGCCTACTCACTCTCTAGTTGCTCTCGCTCTTAATGTATTTTAGTATCTCCTTGAATTATCCTTAAGCTTATTTGCAAAGGTTATCTTATGTTTGCTGTTTGCCTTCTTGATCTCCCTCTTAAGTAGGCTCCTACACTCTTTTCTTCAAGAGATTTATTTGAACCCAGTTGTTTATATCTAATGTATGATTATTTTTTTCCCTTGACTAGAATCTCAATATCTTTATTCATCCATTGTTCTATAATCCTACCAGGATCACCTTTTCCTCTATCATTTTTATAAGCCTATAAAAGGTGTCCATGTTTCTACATGCTTTGAAAGGACAATTTAAGGTAAACTAAAAAAAACTAACCAGCAATAGTATAATATTTGTAGTCTCCAAACAGTTTAGTCAAGACAAATGAAATTTCAAATTACCACCTTTAGGAATGCCATATTATTACTATTAAAAGATGTCAATTATATCAATAGTGACTGATACTTTAAATATACACTGACCACTATGACAAACAGCAGACAATAGGACAGATATTTTATGACTGAATTTATATATTTTACAAAGTTATAAAACACAGGTCAATACTTTATTAGGAATGATACTATTTCCTGTTCAGAAACAAATTGCAAACTAAAACAACTGAAAACTTAGATACATTGAGCTAAAGGATCAAGAAATTATAGAAAAATAGCTTTCTAGTGTAGGCCAGACGGCAGCAAGCTAACAGGCATCACTTTCTGTAGAGTTAACCAGTAACACAGTAATAACGAACTGCTTAAAATTTTCCAACTTAGCAGTCCTGTTTAGATTCATATGATATAGACAGATACAGTTGGATCATCTCACATTTAAACAAGTTATCAAGGGACTATGTTACTTATCAAAAATGTTCACAGTTGGTATACTTAAACCCTACAAAAAAGAAATCACGGAGGCTTATTTGTTGTTCATCACTTCAGATAAATAAAAGCAACTTGTGAAGTTACAAGTGTTTGCAAATGCAAGCAGAGTTCGGAAAATCATGCGTTTAGTGTTCAAGTCCTTTTCCATCTCAACTCTTCAGGTCTTTGCCATGCAGCTTGCAGAGTTCAGTGAAGAACCTAAAGATGCACTTTTAAAAAATAATTTTATTCATTCTTTTTCATGCTGAATCAAAATCTGAACTATTGACCTTTTTTTCTTTTTTCCATGTTTCTTATGCTTCTTTTTCTTCTTCAATTTCTCCTGAGCAACATTTAAAAGAATTAGTATAAATACAGTATCAAGAGATCACAAAATGCAAATGGATGCCTTATTCTATAATACCATTTCAAATGGCCTGGGGAAAGAAAAAAGAAAATTTGATCAAACTAAGCAATATGGAATAAGTTTACTTGTTCTGTTTGGCAGACAGAAATAATTATGTACTGGGAGTCAGAACTCCTGAATTAGACTAAATTTTAAAAAGGATAAACACAGAAAATAGGAGTATGAGACCATTCGGTGCTTTGAGTCTGATCCACCATTCAATGTGATTGTGGCTGATCATCCAACTTGGTATCTTGTTCCTGCTTTCTCCCCTTACCCTTTGATCCCTTTCATCCTATGAACTATGTCCAACTCCTACTTGAAAAAGATTTATTCTTTTGGTTTGAACCCACTTTGTGTGGCAGAGAATCTCACTTTATACTCGACGAGCCATGCATTTGCCCACTCACTCAACATCCAGATCACATTGAAGTATCTCTACATCCTCCGTACAGTTCACCCTTCCACCCAGCTTTGTGTCATCTACAAACATTACATTTAGTTCCATCATTAAATTATTAATATATATTGCGAATAGGTGGGGTCCAGCACTGATCCCTGAAGTATTCTACTAGTCACAGGATGCCACTCAGAAAAAGACCTATTTATTCCATTGTTTTGTGCCTGTTACAACTCTTAACAACTCTACTACTCAAATCCTTGAAAAATGCCAGTACATTTGTTAACTAGGATTTCCTATTTGTAAATCTAGGCTGACTTGGCCTGATCCCGTTAGCCAACAAATAGCCATTTAATTTGATGACAAGGCAAGCTATTTTTCATTTTGGATAACATGCTGCACTAACTATTTAGAATCCCATTTTCCAAATTACGTATTATACAAAGAAATAATCCTGAAGAAGCTGGAGGAATGTGTCCACTTTTTGGGAAAATGTTTGCTGAACTTTGGTAGACTATTTGCACATCATTCATAACAGAACTTTGCCTGATATTTGTTTCAGCTACATTTTAAAAATGACACTTTCAAAAAAAAAATTACAGAAAATTATAGGGACCCTGCAGTCATAATATCTTTCAGCCAGGATGAAGTCTTGGAGAGTTGGATTGCTGCCCATCACTGGACAGGAAGTCTCAGCTACTGGAGCTGGCAGGACCAGAACTCTTATAGTGAGCACTGTCAGGGCTGCAGGCAGGCCCATGGAGGAGGCTTGATAGACCAGAGTGAAGCAAATCAGTGTACTCGCAAGTATCGACTGTTTAGGTGTGTCAATGACGCAAAACTAATTAAACATTTCATAAAATCATAGAAGTGTGGAAGTAGACCATTCAGCCTGTCAAGTCCACACTGACCTTCTGAAGAGCATCCCACCTAGACCCACTCCCCCACAATATCCCTGTAACTGTGCGTTTCCCATGACTAATCCACCTAACCTGCACATATCTGGACACTATTGGCAATTTAGCATGGCCAATCCATTGAACCTGCACACCTCAGGACTATGGGAAGAAACTGGAACACCAGCAGAAACCCAAACACGGGGAAAACAGTTGCCCGAGAGTAGAACTGAACCCAGGACCCTGGAGCTGAGGCAGCAGTGCTAACCACTGGGCCACTGTACTGCATTTGTAAAAATGGCATCCTAATCATCATGATTAGATATCTGTTAGAGATGAATAGCACATTTTATATGACCATGAGTTTTGGCGGATATAACATTTCCATGATTCAAAAAGTCTGGTTACTTATTAATACATCCATTTAAATTACTCTTGTCAATTTCAAATTTGAGTTTGAACTTAAACAGGCAACTGAACATAAAACACAGTGAGCAATACTTAGAGTCATGGAGAAGAACAATAAAGCAAAAAAAATGTTAGGTGCAAGTTGTTCAGAAGAATCTTCTGAATGTTGAATGACGTGAACAAGTTTAGACGAGAGGAGTTATTTGAAGCAATTCAGTTGTTTTCTTGTTCTGCTGTCAGCAGCATTCACTAATTTGGGGCAGAGGAGAAATTGTGATTGCAGGAAAGAAAACTGTCTAGCAAAGTTGACAGATGGACAGTAAAATGCATGTGTTAAGTGATAATCAAGGCTAGAGAATGGAAAGAAACTTTAGAAAGCAGCGTTTTAAATAGGAGTAAAGCTAAGGGAATGCAGGTTCAAATACATGCACTGTTAAGCATGAGAATACAAAGATAGAAGGTCATAAAACTTGCAAACAAGATCCTTGTGTCCTATATATCCAAATGCAAACCAAGAGCAACTGGGCAGTAATGAACTTGGCGAAAAATTTAATCAGATGACTGCTGAAAAGATTGTTCTGTGCACATTATTAGTCAGATAGAAAAGGGATAGAAAGACGCAATGAAATTTAGTAAGCTATTACGAGGATATTACTAAGATGAAGTGTTATGGGTTAAGTATAGAGAATTCATAAATTAGGGAATTTTCACTAGAGTTTATGAGGTTAAGATGACTCTGGAGGTCTTTAGGGTTAAGAGAAAATTAATTAATCAGACTATTTTCACTGGTTCACAAAGCATTAATGAAAGGAAAATTCTAAAATAAAAACAAGTAGTTAAGCAAAATTAGGAATAGCCTTTGTATGGAGATAAGATTGAATGAGCAATTCCTGTCAGACTATACCTCTTAAGATAGTAATGAAAGAGCTGCCAACACAAATGTAATATTTAAGAATAAGGTACTAAGTTTAATTTAATCAACTTACAAATTTTACAGAAACACTGGCCTCAACCTACTTATGTACATTCTTGACAGTGCATTACAAGTAATTTCCAAATATTTTCAAACTTTATTCCAAATCTTCTTCATTGATTATCTAGTTCACTGAAATTTTAATCAAAATTCAGTACATTAAGATCAATTCCCAGAAATTTTCCACAGAGCCTAACAATACATGAATAATATTGCAGATAAAGGAGTAAGAGAATCTGTTCGTGTTAGCATTCAATCATAATCTTTATCTAATGCTTGCTGTTTAATACTTGTTCTCTATTAATTATTAGAAGTTATATAATTTCTCTAATATATCTTGAGAGCGGCGCAAGTGGATAACTTGTTGCTTGCTTTCTGCATTTGCTGTCAGAGTCAGAGAGATGAACAGCACAGAAACAGACCCTTCGGTCCAACTCGTCCACGGCAACCAGATATCCCAAGCTAACCTAGTGCCACTTGCCAGCACCCAGCCCATATCCCTCCAAACCCTTCCTATTCATATACTATCCAGATGCCTTTTAAATGTTGCAATTGTACTAGCCCCCACCACTTCCTCTGACAGCTCATTCCATACATTCACCACCCTCTGTGTGAAAACATTGCCCTATAGATCTCTTTTATATCTTTCTCCTCTCACCCTAAACCCATGCCGTCTAGTTCTGCACTTCCCCACCCCAGGAAAAAGACCTTGTCAATTTACCCTATTCATTCCTCACATGCTTTTATAAACCTCGATAAGATCACCCCTCAGCTTCTAGCGCTCCAGGGAAAACAGCCCCAGCCTATTCAATTTCTCCCTGTAGCTCAAATCTTTCAACCCTGGCAACATTCTTGTAAATCTTTCTCTGAACCTTTTCAAGTTTCATAACATCCTTCCGATAGGAAGGAGACCAGAACTGCACATAATATTCTCTTATTTTGGAACAAAATATATCACTTCCATGAAAGCATGAGATTTAATCATGTGCATAGCTAGGTACCTGTGGTATTAACTGATGGAATGTTTGTACTGTTGAGTTTAGGACAGACAGATAAGATAGACCAGGGACCACTTGTTCAGTATTGGCTTCTGTTCAGAAGAATCAGGAATGCAGTTCGGACTAGCAAAAAGATCAAGTTCACAGCTAACCCTCCGAAAAGAAATGTGTTGAGTTTCTAAAGTCTCTATGCTAAGTGTATTTATGTAGTAGTTTTCAAGCTGTCAGAAATGACAAGATGCTCAAGCCATCAGAATGCAAAGGAGATTCTTGCTGGCAGACTGGAAAGTAGTAGTAAAACTGTGTCAGCAGTTCAGGATAAATGACTAGAAAAAGTCAGACAGGAAGGAAACTAAAGAGTTTAGACTGGGGTGATATTTCTCTGCATTTGAGCATTTGAAGAATGCCAGTCTCTGTGAAAATGTTTATGATTCACCAAGGTAACTAATGTAAAATTTACGATATATCAAGTCAAGTTTCACTCCAGGATCTGAATTGTTCAGCAGGACATTTGTGCTTCTCCTTAATAGCACCAGAGTAAGATTTCAGGCATCAACTGCCAAGTCATCATAAGAAATAACTATATTCGGTGGGAAATGTAATCATACTCATCAGGTGTTTGAATGCAACCGTGCTTTATTCCTGTTCTTGGCGTCGCCATAAATACATTTGCATGGTTGGGGGGGGGGGGGGGGGGGGGGGAGACAGCTATCATGTGCAATAAATCAAAGGTTTGTAATAAAGAGTTATTTGCACTGTCAAATTTATTGCATTATAAGACTTTTAGCACTTACTGCAGTTTTCTCTCTCTCTTCATTACTTTTCTTTTTCCTTGACTGTACCTTGAAAACAAATTGTTGATTAATGAAATACAGTGGACACCAATAAGAAATATAAACATGAAATCTGCACACTTCAAATGCAGGTCCTATTATCTCCCACAGCCTTAAAGCTTTAATTTTTAAAATTATATACATACCTTGAATCATTTTTCAACTTCACATTTACTATAGCTATGGTTTAGACACCTGATAGTAAACAGGGACAAGGAATAGGATGTCGTGAAGTTCAGTGCCATTTGGGTGATTCTTCTTTTTAAAGGAAGTTTATGCTTTTACATCAACTTTTAAAGGACAAAAAAATTTGCTAGGATTGAAATCAAAGTCCTGTCTGCCAGAAGATAAAATTCTATTTTTCTATGAATACTAGACCTGTAGTTTATTCTGTGCAGTCAAGCTTTTGTTTAGAGATGAAAACTAAAGTGCGCAGCTCCATGTGTATTTGCTCCTACACATAAGAGTGGAAGTAAATCCCAAGTTAATAACCAATTAAAATACAATTCACATGACACTTAGGGTGCATTTTTCATTGATATTCCTCTTTCCAGTTATCACAATGACTTAGCATTGACCTTTATGATCTGTGAGATCTTGCTGTATGCACTATGATTGACATGCTTGCCAATGTAGCAAAACTAGGGGCCATATTTTTTAACGTGAGAGAAGAAAGATTTTAAAAGGACATGAAGGGCAATGGTTTTATACAGAGTAGTTAGTGTTGTGGAATAAACTGCCAGAGAAAATGGTGAATACAGGTACAGCTCCAATAAAAGACATTTGGATAAGTTCATGTACAGGAAACTGTTTGGAGGGATATGGGCCAAGCATTGTCAGGTGGGACTAGTTTAGTTTTGGAATATGGATGGCATGGTCTAGTTGGACCAAAGGGTCTGTTTCCATGCTGCATGACTGTCTCACAAATATTGAATATACAATATCATCTTTCACTCCTTGTGTAGTTAGTGGTCTATCCATCTGCTAAACATGCTCATTATCAAGTAACTTGAAAAAAGCAAACATCTTCAATCACAAGTCTGTGCATCTCTCGTATGAATCTTTGAAGCTAGGCCTGTGACCAGTGGTGTGCCACAAGGATCGGTGCTGGGTCCACTGCTTTTTGTCATTTATATAAATGATTTGGATGTGAACATAGGAGGTATAGTTAGTAAGTTTGCAGATGACACCAAAATTGGTGGTGTAGAGGACAGCGAAGAAGGGTACCTCAGATTACACCAGGTACTCTGATCAGATGGGCCAATGGGCTGAGGAGTGGCAGGAGGAGTTTAATTGATATGAGAGGTGTTGCATTTTTGGAAAAGCAAATCAGAGCAGGACTTATACACTTAATGGCAAGGTCCTGGGGAGTGTTGCTTGGAGTGCAGATTCATAGTTCCTTGAAAGTAGAGTCACAGGTAGATAGGATAGTGAAGGCGGCTTTCCTTTATTGGTCAGAGCATTGAGTATTGGTGTTGGGAGGTCATGTTGCGGCTGTACAGGACACTGGTTAGGCCACTTTTGGAATATTGCGTGCAATTCCTGTCTCCTTCCTATCGGAAGGCTATGAAACTTGAAAGGGTTCAGAAAAAAGATTTACAAGGATGTTGCCAGAGTTTGAGGATTTGAGCTATGGGGAGAGGCTGAATAGGCTGGGGCTATTTTCCCAGAGGAACAGAGGCTGAGGGGTGAACTTAGAGGTTTATAAAATCATGAGGGACATGGATAGGATAAACAGACAAGGTGCTTTCCCTGGGGTAGGGGAAGTCGAGAACTAGAAGACACTGGTTTAGGGCGAGAGGGGAAAGATATAAAAGGGATCTAAGAGGCAACTTTTTCACATAGATGGTGGCGCTTGTGTGGAATGAGCTGCCAGAGAAAGTGGTGGAGACTGGTACAATTACAACCTTTAAAAGCTGGGTATATGAATAGGAAGGGTTGAGGGGGATTTGGGCCAGTGCTGGCAGATTGGACTAGATTTGGTTGGCAAATGGTCGGCATGGATGGGTTGGACCGAAGTGTCTATATCCATGCTGTACATCTCTATGATTATTCCTAGTATTTTTCTGTGTCACAGATTGGTCTATTTACCAAAGTGTCATCACCTTCTGGGTCATGGATTGATTTGGTCTTAACAAATCCAAAAAAGTCTTTGGTCTCTGGGTATCAACCTTAAGGCTTCAGGCTTTTGATTTATTATAAATAATTAGTACCTTGGTAGCTTTTAAGCTTGTAAATATGCAATTGAATGCAATACATGTAAATATCAAAATATGAAACATCTTATCCTAGTGCACATTTTGCAATACAATATCATGAAAAGACTTTCTAAAAAAAAGTCTGAAAGAAATTAGATCAACAGCACACTTCATACAGCAGGATATAAGAGCATAAGTTTTAAAGTCAGATATCAAATGCTAATATAAATACATCAACAGTAATCAAAGTGTATCATAGCAAGTAATCATGCAAGGAAAAAAAGACTCGGTTCACATCTAATCTGGATTAGATCGACGAATGCAAGCTTGTTTGTTTACTCCTTTTGCCCTTAGTTATATGACTGATTTTTCTTTGCCCTCAATCAGAAATATCCAGTTCTGGACATTTCACTATTACATCTGAGATATAGAAGTAAATGGTCACAAACTGCAGCAAAACTGCAGGTTTTGCTTCAGGCTTTGAACTAAATTAACAGCTTGAAGGATTCTTCAACAGCCCAGAAATCTAGGGTAGATTAGTCCTGCCATCTTGCATTCCTCCTCTTGATGGGAGCCAACTTACCCTCTTTACAAATAGTAAAAAGAATCTAAACCACCTCCTGCAAGCCAAGAACATTTATCCCAGAGTTTCCTGACACAGGTATTTACTTCTCCCCAGCTCTCCACAACGCTGGAATAATCCTATCCCTCTATTTGGTACTCCCAGATCCCTGCCTCATTTTGCTCAAGGGAACCCCTTGTGGGGAATGTTGAACTCAGCTTAACAATTTTAGGTCTACTATTCAAGACTGATTTCTTTTTTCTTGAGTTAATCTGCAGAATTCTTATCCCCAGAAATCAGTGGAGGCTGAGTCATTGAATAAATTCAATGCTGAATTAGACAGATGTTTGGTTGATAGAGCAGTCAAGAGTTATGGGACATGCACAGGAATGAGGAGTTGAGAAGAGTCTGACTTGAAATCTATGAAACTACCCAAGAAGCAATTTACTCTCAATGACTGTCAGTCAACTGCAAGATCCAGTATTAAATGGTCACCCAGGAAGCTTCTCTCTGTAACTGTGAATTAAAAAAAATCACATTAAAAGTGAAACTGACCAGTTCGAGCTATCACAAGCTCAACTACTGCCTCTTCCCCCAATCAAAATTTGTGGTTGATACCTGGAGAAGTAAACCCCCCAGAGGAACAAGACCCTCAAAATGCATTATTTACTTTCTGCTCCCAGCAAGACTCTAGATCAAACAAAAAGTTAAGGTTCTATATGTTTGAAATGGCCTAGATGCATATGCACTAATTACAATTAACCACTGTAATAAGACTCAGGACACTAACTTTTTAAGACTTTTTCAGTCTTTGGTCATGCTCATCTCTAACTGGGCATGCAATTATCAATCCTTCAGACATTGCATACAATTTTGGAATTTCCTTTTTAACATTATGGGACTTTTACTGTCACAGGAATTAAAGCAGTTCGGAAAGACAACCTGTCAATAGGTTAGAGCAATGGAGAAGAAAAATTAAATGTAGTCATAACCCAAGCATAAATCTCCCTACATCCCCTACCAACAAATACAAGTAATTAAACAGATTATGATACAAGATCTACAAATTGATTATAAGTAAAAAAAAACTGGTAAAGCAGGGTGCACTTGAGAGTTACAGATCCCTATGAATGGCTAAACGTTGGTACTAAAGTCAGCATGGGTTGGTGGAAAGCAGAGCCAGCTGACAGCATTTGATAGAAATTAATACTTTAAATTATGATGTTTTAAAAACCTACTGAAATAGACCAGAGCATGTTCGCTCAAATTAAGAGAAACAGAACTGGGGACCAAGACTAAGAGTGCAACACAATATTTAATGTCAATCTCCTCAGTTCAGCTCTTTTACTTTCAATTAATCAAAATTAAAAAGTGTGACAAGTTTAAAGAAAAACACTAAACTCAAGGTCAAAAATTTCAATAAAGGATCAGCTGTCCACTGTAGGTCAGAGGATTAATGCATTGCTTAACTTTGTTGTACTTTTGCTCATTTCCTTTTAATTTCTCTGGTTTAAATTTTTTTTGGGAAGTAACTGATGTAATCTGATTTACAAACGAGGTCACGGAGGTTGATAACATTTCTTTAAATATGTAAATGTGAGGCAAGATGTGGATTAAAGTGCTTGTTCTCTTTGTATAGTCTAACCTAGTTCAGGCTGGTGCTATACTGGTCTGTATGCTTTTGGATTTGAGCTATGGATATTTCTGTTTTTGCTGAATGGCATGTGACAAAATGCTGCAGTTGTTAAAGCCATTTCCTCTTTATTGGCTGCCGCTCTTTATGCTTTGAAAACATTTGTATATTTTGTCCTGCCCATCTTGCTACTCGTTGGCCAAAGCATATTTGACTTCATATATTAACTTTTTTGTCTTCTCATCTGGTTCTTTGTTTAATCTCCATTTTCACCGTGCTATTCAAAGCTGTTTCCTCCCCCGGCAAGTTTTTTGTTTTAAAAAAGAGAGAAGTCAGAGCTAACCTGGGGAGGCCTTAATTGTAGGATCTCTTGTTTCAATGCCACATCAGATCACCCGTTTCTCAATGTTAAGCTAAAAGGAGGCAACAGAATGACTGTGGACAACAGGAAGTCTGGGAGATGGAAGGCTCTCATTACTTTTGTGGGGTCTGAAGCATTAGTAGGTGAAAGGAAAGCTTCTGTCTCCCCACCTATTCTTGGAAAATGGGTGACAATATCAAACCTGTGTTTATGCTCCAGCCGCAAAAAGAGCGAGAAAACTATTGGAGGTGGTGGGTTGGTTGGAGGTTAGGGGGACACATGAAACAGTGGATGAGGATGTCAGAAGGCACTAGCAATCAATCATGTACTGTAGGACTCAAGTCATACGTGACTGGAAAATTTTCTTTCAAGATGAGAAAAATTTGTTTCAACAATGTTATCACTGCTTAATAAATTTTCTGTGCTAGTCCACAAATGAGCAGACTTACTGAATTAATCTCCATAATTTGTCAGGCAAGGTGAAAAACAGACAGCTGGTGGTTGCTCGTTCAGTGCCAGGGCTATAATCTTATTATACTCTTGTTCAAATAATGACCCAGTATAAATAGAAGAATATTAATATTCCATACATAATTATGTTTAATAATAATTAACTTCTGAATAGCCTCTCACGTCAATGTAAAATTGTTACTGTCTTTGAACTCAAAAACAGGGCCTGCTGTTTCTAATTCTGGCAGTGCCAAGCTTGTCCACTCAAGTACATTGTATGCATGCAACATTAATAAATGATTTCCGATAGCAGTCTTTGAGTTTCCTTAAGCAGAATAAAAAAAGCAGGGAAGGAAGAGGTAAATTTTGAAGTTTGTTAGGATACGTTGCTGAAATGTCTTTAGTTTAAAATTATTCAGGAGAAAATACTGTTTTCTTCTCAGATCTATTTTTAAAATTGTAAGAGACTTGCTACAAACAAGCAAGCATTGTAATTGAGCATCTGCATGTGCAACATATAATACCAGAGTGTTAGAACTAAAAATTACCTTAATTGCACTTGTCAGCTTTGCCAACTCTATTTGGCAAAGGATGTAGGTGTCATTGGCTAGGTTAGCATTTGCTGGCCATCGATAATTGCCCAGAGGCAGAGGCAAAAGAAAAACTGATCAAATTCATAAAATGCAAAACTGGTTCAGTGTAATTTGGAATGAAAAGATTGCATATTCATAAGCAAAGCATATAGGGAGTCGGTTAGTTCAGTTGGCTAATACGTGATACTAAAGCATGGGCTGAATTCCTGCACTGACTGAGATTACAATGAATGTTCCTCCACTGTTATCCTTCACCTTGCTTGGGCATGGTAACCCTCAGCTTAAACCACTACCTATCACCTCTCTCATGACAGCGCTGGCCTCTGGTCCGAAGACAACTTTGCTTATTAAAAATATTGACAATAAAAAAAGTCCCAAAATAGATAAAGGAAACCCACAGACAAATATTTTCTGGAAGAGATATTTTGTTGGAAAGGTTTATTAATAATATTAGAAAAGATATTGAATGGAGTTAAGAGAGAGCGCAGCCAGGAATGTCAAAAATGGTGAAGACCACCTCAGTAATCAAGAGGAACAAGAAAAAGCCATTTGTGAACTCTGCTGAATGTTTCTTATGCTACCCGAGGAATCTCTCAATTTTCCACAATGTAGTATACTGCAGTGTTAATCCCTTTGTGTTTACTGCTGTCATAGCTCATTATCCATTCGTATCCAATTGGTGACCTTGCTCTAAAGGAAACTAGAAGTAAACTTACCTGATAGCTTTTGCACTATTCTGATTCAAGAGGAGGAGCCGCCACGATGAAATTACCAGAGAACCTTAGCAATATTGATGAAATCTATACAGAACTCATCACATAGGAAAAATAAAGTGCGCACATCAGATTAGTTGAATATGTTATACACGTGATAGTGGAGCACTGCCTTGGTGCTGCATTAGAAATTCAACTGAAATTATGGTCCTGGTTTGGGGCTTGAAAATATAAATTTCTTACTCAGCGTGCAAGAGATAGTAGAAATGAACCGTATCTTTATCATTCAGATGAAAATTTTTAAATGTCATTTAGATGCACCAGAAAAATTAGTATCCCAAACAAGTCCAAACCAATGTTCAATAAATAGCAACAAGTCATAGAGTCATGGAGATGTACAGCATGGAAACAAAGCCTTCGGTCCAACTTGTCTGTGCTGACCAGATATCCCAACCTAATCTAGTACTACCTACCAACACCCAGCCCATATCCCTCCAAACCCTTCCTATTCATCCCATACATTTACCACGTTCTGTGCGAAAAAGTTACCCCATAGGTCTCTTTTATATCTTTTCCCTCTTACCCTAAGCCCTCTAGTTCTGGACTTCCCCCATCCCAGGGAAAATACCTCGTCTATTTACCCTATCTGTGCCCCTCATGATTTTATAAACCTCTAAGGTCGCCCCTCAGCCTATGATGCTCCAGGGAAAACAGCCCCAGCCTATTTAACTTCTTCCTTTTGCTCAAATCTTCCAGCAAATCTTATATAGCATAATCAGCATCCAGATACTCTCTCACATGTCAACAACCTTGTAATTAAGATGCTTTATTAATTGTTAAACAGAATCTCTCCGCTCAGTTAGAGAAAAAACAATTACAAATAAAATGCGGTTATATTTTGGGTGAAAACAATGATTAGCCATGTAAATAAAACACCTCTCTACAAACCTTATTTTCTTCAGCTGAGTCAGATTTTTCCTCTGAGGACCTTCTCTGTGCATGATCACGCTTCTTCTTCTTATCCTAATTGAATGGGGAATTTAAAAATACAATGAACCCACATTGTTTAGTCAGCTGTCTGGCAATAAATGTTAAGTAATACTTGGAGGCACATACTAAGTTCTGTTAAAAGTTCACTTTCAGAGCTGCTTTGTTCCCACCCCCTAAACTGCTGATAACTTTTGGTTGCTTAATGTTGACTTCTAACATTGTTGTAAGTGTTCATATGAAAGAATTATTGGAATGCTGAGGGACAAGGTCGAGAACTGGAATGACATGTTTAGCAGCTGTATCTGAAATGCAAATCCTGACCTGACACCATGTCAATATAAGTTGCAATTTAAAACAAAAAGATAAGCAGCTGAGTGATTTTATTTTCATCCCATCCATTTGAATGAATATACAATCTAAGGCTCTCAAAGTCTATATACAGAGATGTGATTATGATGTCAAAGTTCTTGGCTTGGGATTCATAAGCTGTTTCCATGGATAGTCTATGCAACACAAAGTCTAATCAGAGAATTTTTCATTTGTGTTACAATTGAACGATTACTCACCTGTTCTTTTTCTGTTTCTTGCTTGATCTTTCTCTTTTTATTTTTTGTACTTTCCTTAAAACAAATATACCAATGCTTTTAAATTAATTTTAATAAACTGATGTTTATTAAAATAAAGCATATGGATAATTGCTCTACCTTAGTATTCATGTCACAATCAACTTGAGAATCATCTGAGGATTTTCTCACAGTACTATGCTTTCTCTTGCGTTTCTTCTTAACATGTTTCTTTTCATCCTGTAATGCACATATTAATTTGTGTTTTAATAACAGATCCATTTATTTTAAAATATTTATTTACTTGTACTGATAATTGCACTATGCAACATTAGTGTTGATCCAAAAGCTTTAGTTAGTATAGCTCGAACATGAGCGAATTGCACAAAATTGTTAAATTGCTATCCAAAAAAAAAGTATAAATGGACACATAATAAAAAAACTATATTTCAGTTCAAAGTCAATAATGCTCTGTTATTTTATTTCAAAAGCCATTTGGAAATTAGGTCTGACCATTTTTAAAAATGGTCTATTTTGTTCTGAAAATTATGTAATGGACTGAAGTTTCCCTGAAAACAGTTTGGTTACGGCATCAGAAAAAAATCTAAGTGTCTCTTAACAGTCAAATTCAATAGTGAGATTTTCACAGAAATATTAATTCAAATATTTTTAAAAATCTTAATATAAATTAAGGAATGTGTTCAAGGTTCAGCTAAGTATTCAGCTGATGGAAATTTGCTCTTCACACCACAACCCCTCTAATGAAGCTTTTGGTTCTTTCCCAGATATCTATTTTGGAACTGCACTTCATCAGTTTATCTGGGTCAATTATACAAAGTATAAAGCAGCTTCAGTAGTAAACAGCAGTTTTTGTTTTAAATAGAAGAAACCCTAAGCACTGAAATTCACACTGCTTGTAACTAGATCTTTGTCAATTTCATTCCACTCACAGAAAAATGTATATAAATCATTACAGAGATCACTTTATCCCATGGTAAACAAAAATCACTGACTCAACAGCGAAACAGAACAAGAACTCACTATAGATGGAATTACTACTGCAAACTGCAGTTCACAAACTGATAACCATATGCATGCATTGCAACAACACCAAACTTCGAAAAGTTGAGTAATGTAAATACAAGATCCAAACCAACTCCAAAACTATGTTTTTTAAAAATCATTCATGGGATGTGGGATTCACAACTGGGTCAGTATTTATTGTCCTTTCCTAATTCCCCTTGAGAAGGTGATGGTGAACTGCCTTATGAACTGGAGTCCATTTGTTATAGATGGATCCACAGTGCTGTTAGGGAGGGAGGATTTTGACTAAGTGACACTGAAGGAATGATGATACATTTTCAAATCAGGGTGGGATTGGCATTAAGGGGACCTTTGGTGGTGGTATTTCCATGTATCTGCTGCCCTTATCTTTCCTGATGAGGGGGGTCCTGGTTATCCAAGGTACTGTCTAAGGAGCCTTAGCGAATTCTACAATACATCTTGTAGAAGGTACACACAGCTGCTACTGGGTGAGGTGTTGAGGGTGTAAATTCTTGTGGCTATGGTACCAATTAAGCTGATCGCCCTATCCTGGATGGTGTTAAGCTTGGAGCGTGGTTGGAGCTGCAATCACCTAGGCAAGAGGATAATATTTAATCACACTTCTGATTTGTGCGCTGCAGATGGGGGACAGGCTTTGGGGAGTCAAGAGGGATTATTCACTGTTGGATTTCAAACCACTTGTAGTCATTGCATTTATATGGCTAGACCAGTTTAATTTCTGGTTAATTGTAACACACAGGATATTGATAGTGAGATCTTCAGTGATGGTAAGATGTTGAATGTCAAGGGGCGATGATTAGATTCTCTCTTAAGATGGTCATTGACTGGGTGTAATGTAGCAAAATACTGCTTCAGTGTCTGAGCAGTCACTGAATGATGCTGATCATCGTGCAATCGTAGTGAACACCCCCAATTCAGATCTTCTGAAGCAGCTGAACATGCTTCAGCTTAAGACTATCCTTGAGGAACCCCTGCAGAGTTGGCCTGGAGCTGAGATAGAGTCACAGATCTGTATGGTATGGGAACAGACCGTTTGGTTCAACTCGTCCATGCCAACCAGATATCCTAACTTAATCTAGTCCCACTTGCCAGCATTTCACCAATATCCTTCTAAACCCTTCTTATTCATATACCCACCCAGATGCCTTTCAAATGTTGTAAGTGTACCAGCCGCCGCCACCTCCTCTGACAGCACATTCCATACATGCACCACCTTCTGCATGAAAACGTTGCCCTTTAGGTCCCTTTTAAATCTTTCCCCTCTCACCTTAAACCTATACCCTCTAGTTTTGGACTCCCCCACTGTGGGCAAAAGACCTTAGCTATTCAACCTATCCATGCCCCTCATGATTTTATAAACTTCAATAAGGTCACCCCTCAGCCTCTGATACTCCAGGGAAACAGCCCCATTCAGCCTATTCAGCCTCTCCTAATAGCTCAAATCCTCCAACTCTGGCAAAATCCTTGTAAACCTTTTCTGAACTCTCAAGTTTCACAACTTCTTTCCAATAGGAAGGAGACCAGAATTGCATGCAATATTTCAAAAGTGGCCAATCCAATGTCATGTATAGCTGTAACATGCCCTCCCAACTCCTATACTAATGCACTAACCAATAAAGGAAAGCATACCAAACGCCTTCTTCACTATCTTGTCTACTTGGGACTCCACCTTCAAGTAACTATGAACCTGCAATCCAAGATCTCTTTGTTCAGTTACACTCCCCAGGACCTTACTATTAAGTGTATAAGTCCTGCTCTGATTTACTCACATTTATCTAAATTAAACTCCATCTGCCACTCCTCTGCCCTTTGGCCTATTTGATCAAGGTCCCATTGTGTTCTGAGGTAACCTTCTTTGCTGTCCACGACACCTCCAGTTTTGGTGTCATCTACAAACTTTATAATTATATCTCTGATGTTCATATCCAAATCATTTATATAAATGACAAAAAGCAGTGGATGCACTGCTGAGTCATAGGCCTCCAGTCTGATTCCCATTGACTGTAGCTTTGCTAGAGTTCCTTAATTTCACACACAATCTGATGTAGCCTTTATGTCCAGGTCAATCACTACCTTAAGGTTGCACATTGTGTTGGATACAATTCTGCTGTTGTCGATGGCCAACAGGGCTTTATGAATGCCCAGTTCTGAGTTGTTAGATTTGAGATTTCAAAATGGCCAGGCACCAGCAAGTGTCAAGGGGTGAAGTAAAAATGTGGAATGTTGCATCTACACCTGGCAGAACATGAATTCCACTGCTTTTTACTCGTTATTAATTAAATCTGAAACAAAACAATAATCAAATTAACTCTGCCAGGGAGTTTCACATTACTTCATTCCAGGCTTAGGTATTCAAATCTGGATTCAGGCTGCATTCAACACAATCATGGTGCAGAACCCTATTGCTTCACCCTATTAGTGAATGCAGCAGGGTAAATTCAAAGTTTAAGCTAAGACTAGAATAAATTATTAAAAAAAACCTTAAATATCATTTTATATGATGAGTTATTTCCATGAAAGTAATCTTGCAGAGATCAAAAATTGAATGCAAAAGGTAGTGGTGCTGTAATTTAATAAAAATTGCAAGGGTCAATTAATTATTGTTCAAAACACTGCAATGGGAATAAAATTTAAACTAAACCACTCAATTAATTTTATATTCAATCCCCTAAACATTAAAGTTCTATTATCTCTAAAGTATTTTTAAAATGGTTAGCACATAAATGCAACTGCTATTTGTGGATTAAAAGAGCGTGCTGTTTAAGATGGAATATTTACCCAATTTTATTCAGAAAACAACTATACACTAAAAATTTTAGTCTGATTTTTTTTAAATGAAAAGGCATCAGGTACTGAGTCTTCCAAGATACTCACTGGAATGTAGTATAGTGGTAATCATGACAATAGGCTCAAAAGCTGGTGATAACCCAACCTGGCAGAGTTTGGAACCTCTAATGCTTTTTCTGGCTGTGCTGCAACTAATTAGCAGCTCTCAGGGCCGCTAGCCCCTAGAAAACACGAGACTCTGTATTAAAGAACTATCAGCCAAATGGAAGACCAACAGCTCAGCAGCGCTACAATGAACGGTGGTTACTATTGGTACTGCACTTAACAGAGTGGATGATATGGGAGTAGGTCACCCAATCTGGTGCGATTGGCAGAGCCAGAAAATGTTATGAGAGGTATAAAGATTGCAAAGGATGAAGGGGCAGTGGAGCATTGTCACAAGGGTGTCATAATGTAGACGAAAGAATGGTCCATTAAGAGGGACACTCCCCGCCCCTCCCTTGAAGCCTAAAGTCAGACTACCAATGGTTCACTAAATGTTTCCCTAAAAGTAAAATATCAGCTGTGATGTGGAGATTCTTTCATTTGAGTGGACTCTGGCCAGGAAGGATGTTCTCCACCTTTCCTGTTATTCGTAAAATAGCATGATAGCGTGAAGGCATAATCATTATACATGTCCACTCTTCTGTTCTATTATCATCCTCCATTTCTCACAAACTATCTTTGGGTGGCTGATAAAATCCAGCCTTAGTTCCTGAAGTGATATCAAGTGCAGATAGCTTTCCTATGCTTTTAAGGATACCTTTACAGTTAACAGAAAAACTATTTTTATCAGCTCACTGCAGGATGTTTGGAAACTACACCACAGCCAAAGTAGTTCCAGAGTTTTAATCCTATTTTCGTGTCCCCTCCAAAAAAAATACAAATGCAATTCCCAACTCAAAATTCAACAAAACAACCTGGGCACATGCAAGTTTAAAACAAAAGAGTTCACTAAAATCAAATAGAATTATCTTAAGTGTTCTTATTAAATGAATGTGTTGCGGCAGATTCATATACTCACCTTACTGTCAGTGTCCGAAGAGCTGCTGGAAGAATCAGAGCTTGATGATGAGGAGGAAGATGAAGACGGCTTGACCAAACACAACAAAAGTACAGCTTGAGAGATTTATCATCCATTTGTTGTAACTTAGCAATTAAAAGCAAACTGAAATGAATTAAATCAAATGATAAGAATTTGAAGAAAAACTTTCTTTGAAAATTTGCTCACCCTACTTTTCTTCTTTTCTTTTCGTTTTTTCTAAGTAGGAATAACAACAAAGAATTATTGATTGTGGTCTAAAAGATTATCTGTATTGAAGGACTGTACACTCATTTCTTATTTAAACAAAAATGAAAATTCAGCAAGAAACAGAAGCACAGGTCTATGCTTCTGCATGTCATGCCTAATTCACCGCACAATAACCCAGCAGCATTCTGTTTATTCCCAGGATGAAAGAAATGCCTATGATCCAAGATTAAATTGATTGGAGTTCAGAAGAACAAGTTATGATCTCATACAAGGAGGATGGGTGGAATTCTCTCTATCAATGAGGTGGCAAGGGAAAACAATTAGGTGAGTTGGTAGAGGTGAGATACTTGTCCCATTTCTTGTGACGTCATCAATTAAGTTTTGGGCGAGAAAGTCCATTGGAAATTTCCTTGACTGATCACCAATTAAAGTCCTTAAGTGGTTAACTGTGGCTACTTTAAAAGGTTTCAGATCACCACCTCTCCAATTACCTACCTGCAAGGCTGTGGGGTTGGGCAACTACCCAACATCCATGCCTCTGGCAGGGAGGAAGGGTCGTCTCAAAGTTCCCCTGCCAACAATCCCCTTTCCCCATAAATCCTGCCCCACAAGAAAAAACACACTATGTTTTTTGCTACCGGATCTACAAAAAATGTGTCTCAGAACACAGAAGCTGCTGACCTTTGATTCATTTGCAGCTTCTGGTGACCTGGTGTGCCAGGATCAAGGTCTGCAATATGCCGAGAAAGTTATGTGAACTCTGCCTGTTAGCACAAAATGGGCTGATCGGTGCCCAATAAATTGAGTTACCGCAACAGTGGGGGTGGTTTGTTAGTCACCAAAACATATCTATCCCCATACTCGGTCAGAGAAAATGGAAAACTGCGCCTGATGCTTCCTTTGGTTTGGTGTGGTGGGGCTGGGCAAGGTGTTCAAGAAGGGATTCAGAATAAAGAGTCTAAGAAATGAAGTAATTTCTTCACTTAGACAATGGTGAATCTTGGAAGTCCTCTGCCCTAAAGGATTACGAAGATACTCAGTGACTGAATCTTCAAGACTGAGTTTGATAGGTATCTACATTAGAAAAAGAATCACAGAATATGGAAATGGTGCTGAAAGGGAGTGTTTAAGTAGACATGGGTAAGAGGGGAAAGTTTAAAGGAGATGTGTAAAGCAAGTTTTTTTTTTACACAGATGGTGGTAGGTGCCTGGAACACATTGCCAGGGGAGGTGGTAGAAGCAGAAGTGTCAGTAAAGTTTATCATAGAATCCCTACAGGATATTCGGTCCAGGAAGTCCATACCAACCCTATGAAGAGTACCCCACCCAGTCCCATTCCCCATTACTCTATGTTAACCCCTAAACTGATGTACCTAACCTACACATCCCTGAACACCATGGGCAATTTAGCATAGACTGCACATCTTTGGATTGTGGGAGGAAACTACAGCACCCAGAGGAAACCCACACAGACATGGGGAGAATGTGCAAACTCCACACAATTGAACCCAGATCCCTGGCACTGTGAGGCAGCAGTCTAACTAGAGCTACCGTGCCACCTTAAGCAGCATTTAGACAGACATCAGTAGGCAGAGAACAGAGGGATACAGACCACAACTAGGCAACGGGATTAGCTTAGAATAGCATCGTGGTTGGCACAGACATGGTGAGTTTAAAGGCTTGCTCCTGTGCTGTACTGTTCTATGACAAATAAGCACTCGAACTCCTCACTAACATCTGCAAAAGGTGGACAGCTATCCCACACACTATTCATGATATAGCTAGATCATCACACTCAATCATTTCTATCAACCAGTATACGAGCTAATAAGTGGCAAATAACTTATCTCTGCCTGATATTCAACGACATTACCATCACTGAATCCTCACCACAAGAATTCTGGGAGGTATATAATTTACTAGAAACTTAATGGAGGTTCCTCTGTATATGGCTGGCTCAGTTATCTGGCATTTGATTATCTGAATCCCGGATTATCCAGCAAGATCGCAAAGACACAATGCTTGGCTAAACTGTTATGCAGCATTCGATTAACCGATCAAAATACTCCCCGCCCATGTCCTTTGGATAATCAAGGTTCCTCTGTAAATACTGCTGCTGCAACAGGACCTCAGAGGGAAATACTCACCTTCTAACTCACTGACATTTGTCCACCAAAGACTAATTGAAGGAATACTTCCCATGTGCCTGGACGTGTGTAGCTGCAGCAACACTCGAAAAAGTTCAACACCATTCAAGCAAAATAGCTTGCTCGAGTTTGCACTCCAACCACCTTGGCTTGCACTGATGCATAGTGGCAACAGTGTGTACCATCAAAGTGCATTGCATTAACTCAGCACGACCCCTCCAACAGCACCTTTCAAACTTTCGACTGTTGTCCTTTCCTTTTAGGTATCACAGGAAGTCAACACCTGGAAGGTCCCCTTCAAGACACGCACACCCTGACAATTTGGAACTGTATCATTATTCCTGCAATATCCTGAGTGAAAATCATGGGACTCCCCTTTAACAACATCGTGGATATACCTACATCAAGTGGACTTCAGCTATTCAAGATGAAAATTTATCGCCATCTTAAGGACAGGCAAGAAATGATGGCCTTGCTAGTAATGTTCACAACCTAAAAATATCTGTAGAAAATACCCAAAAGGAAGGATAGTTCTACTCAAGAAAATAACAGGAAGATAGCTAGACTTCTGGTAGAGCAATATCCCTGCACACCTTCAAAGTTCTCTTATTTTAGTTGTCAACCTGTCAAAGCTGCTAGGAGGGCAAAGAATGTGCATGCTCCATCAATAAGAAACTTTAGTTATTCAGAAATCTGCTTAAGTAAGTTGAAAAATCTAAACCAGCTAATTGGACTCTGTATATTATGTAACTGGTACAGACACAAAAAACAAGACGACTTTGGCTTGACGTGGAGAGCATGGAAACAGAAGAAAGCACCCAGAACAAAATGAATTCAGATGGGCAACTCTGAAGAAAACTTGTGGTAAGTAGATTTAGGGCACTGTCTAATGCAGAGAAGTTCAACAACCTAACATCTTCAAGTTGGATATAACATGATAAGTCTCATCGTAAAGTTTCAAAGCATCTTAATTGTGTACCTCAGCTCAACTTTGAAAGAAATCTCACTATCAAATAATCACTAAGAACAGTTATTCTTACGCAGAAGCTCTTTCTTCACTCACTCTCAGTTTAGTCCTTCCTTTTGGACGGTTGGTAATAAGCAAAGATGCCATTTAGGAATTTAATTGAGATTGTAGAGATTCATTTTCATTAGAACCTTGCAGAAGACAGAATTTAATTCTCAGCTTTGAATGCAAGCACAAAGCATAATGACTAAGGCCACCCATTATTTAGATATTTACAGATTTAAGTAAGCTTTACCTCTCTCTTTTTAGATGAACTTTCACTTCCACCAAGCTTCTTTTCTCTGTTTTTCTCAAGTTCTCTCCTCCATTTCTAAAGATAGTAAAACAAATAATTAGGTCAAAAAATTAGACAACTGTTACATTGTATTAAAATATAAACTATTATTCAGAACTACTATATTACCAACAACTTTAATAGATCTCTGACAGTATTTGCATTACCTACCTATTGCACTGACATCACTGCCATGACTTTATTTTAGATTTACGGTATTGAAAGTGTGGGCACCTGCTGCAACTATTTGAACACAAATAGCATAAATTTTTCAAACAAGATGTTTTAATTGTAATTCATTGAGATCGGTGCTCTTATATTTTTACTATCTTATTGAAGCAGTATGCATGGTGATGAAAATCACACAAAGTTGAATTTCTCAATAATGGAGCATTACCTTAAGGCAGAAATTGTACATGTTAATGCCTACTTTTGAAGCAATTAGAGCTCACTAATTTAAAAAGTAAATCAGTTGACAGCTTCTGGTGACTCCAAACGTGGAACTTAGGAAGCTGATGTTAGAGCTATCCTGCTGCTCCTGAAGCTTCATTTTAACCGTATCTTGCTGAAAGACTGGGCACTGAACATAATATTGAATGAGACTAAAGTAAAAGGTCCTTACACGACACATCTATTACATTAGTTAGAAAAATTAGGATTTAGCTTTTCTAGTAGTCAAGTTTTTTTTAAAATTGTGTGGACAAACTTAATTTCTGATAAACAATTTTTCTGGCATTGAAAACTAACAACATTCAACAACCAATCAAAATCTAAGCAACATGTTGAAGCTACTTAGGAGAAATGTACTGCATCACCAAGAATCATTCTTACTCTACACAACACATTTGATCTATTCAGAATAATAAATTCTCTACAACATTACTTGTCAGGGAAAATAAAACTTGTGATAATCTGAAATTAGAAAAAATGAACGCATTTAAAATTTTGCAAACAAAACGGCTTAATTATCAACAGGCTATTTGACGGGATTTTTCATATAGTCATGCTATAAAGTGTAACAAACCTCATTCATTTTCTCTTCAAAATCTGCAAGAGCTTTTGAACCTTTCTTTTTTTTCTCAAGCTGCTCTTTTAATTCTTCCCTGGAAGGATACAAAACAGATACTTTCAAAAGCAATGCTAACAAATATTTATATTAAATAATGAGAATCAGAGCACTCTCTTTAGATTTGACATCTTCTTTGAAAGCAGGCCACATTATGCACTGGTTTATGGACATCCAAATGGAGAACCAGAAGTACAACTATCCTAACTAAAGCACGCAAACTCCAATTATTGCCACCCCAGGAATATGTTGGGTAGGTTTATAATTTGACTGCAATAAACATGAAAATTGTTATACAATTTATTTTATCCAATTCTGCAGCAATACAGCTACTCATTACTCGATAAAAGAGCACATCTGAATTAGGTATTTTCTACACAAATACCAAAGATTAACCAACAATTGAACACATGAATTAGGCATAGACTCTTGAGTTTACTTTGCCATTTAATATGATTACAGCGGATCTGAATACTCTACATTCCCACCCACCCTGACAGCCTCTCATCCCTGTTTATCAAGAATTTAAGTTTGCCTTAGAAATGTTCAAAGATTCTGCTGTTACTGCCTTTTGAGCAAGTGTGTTCTAAAGACTGAGAGAAAAAAAAAAATCATGTCTTAAAAGGGCAACCCTTTAATTTAAAAGAGTGATCCTAGCCTTCGGTTTTCCCACAAGAGGAAACATCTTTTTCAATCCACCTTATCACAGCACAGAAGATATATAAAATATGGAGCTGGAAAAAGCACAGCAGGTCAAGCAGCAGAGGAGCAGGAGAGTCGATGTTTCTGGCCTGCTTAACCTGCTGTGCTTTTTCTAGCTCCACATTTTATCGACTCTGACTTTCCTGCATCTGCCGTTCTCAATATTTCCACAGAAGTTTGCATACAGATTCAAGAACAGCTGCTTCCTCGCTGTTATCAGACTTTTGAATGGATCTCTTTAATGTTAATGTTGATACCTCTGCACCTTCTTGGCAGTTGTAACATTGTATCCTGCACTCTGTTCTGTTACCTTGGTGCACTTGCATAGTACGATCTGCCTGTAAAGTACAGAAGACCACTTTTCACTGTACCTCAGTACACATTTCATTTGAGACAGTTCTGTGTCAGTAAATGAGGATGATTCCTGGTAATGGAGGGATTGTCTTATGAACAAAGGTGTGACTCTACTCGCTGGAGTTTAGAAGATAGAGAAACAATTTTATTGAAACATGTAGCATTCTTAAGGTGCTCGACAGGGTCAATGCTGAGAGGATGCTTCCTCTCATTGGAGTTCCTAGGACGAGAGAGCATAGTCTCAGAACGAAGAGGTGCCAATTTAAGACTGAGTCAGAGTCACAGAGTCACACAGCACAGAAACAGACCCTTTAGTCCAATTCATCCATGCTGACTAAGTTTTCCAATGTAACTGAAGCTTCTCTGATATAGACTCAGTGGGCCAAATGGCCTACTCCTGCTCATGCTCGTATTTTCAATTTTCCCAAGTGTTCTTACATAGAAAGACCGCTACTGAGCAAATCCAACATTGAACTTATTAGAGGTCACTTACTTGTAATCAAGGGAAATAACCTAAGTTATATCTTCCCCACTACCCAAAATAAAACTAAGAGAAGGAAGGAACAGAAACAGGCTACAACAGTGGGTCTGCCAGGGTGGTCCTGTTTCTGGATTTTAGCAAGGATGTGGAATCGGGCTGTGCGATTAGGGGATTATGATGTGGGAAGCTGTAGAGGGGCCACCAAATCTCTTTGGACACCAGCACTTCCCCACCCTCTTACCATTCAAGAAACATTACATGTTTCAGATTTTTCTATTGAGAACGATATCCTCAGCGTTATTCATATTACATTCCAACTACTATGTTCTTGTCTGGCCACTTAGCCTGTCCTAAATCACTTGAAGTCTCCTTGCACTCTCCTAATTTGCATTCCAACCTTGCTTTGCATCATCAGCAAAGTTGAAAATAATATATTTAGGAAACATATTACTTCATTGGTGACAGCACTGGCCCCTGGCGCTGTGAGGCAGCAGTACTAACCGCTGAGCCACTATGCTGCCCATGAATTCTTAAGGGCTAGACAGGGCAAGTGCTGAGAGGATGTTCCCCCTCATGGGAATTTCTAGGAACAGAGATCATAGTCTCAGAAAGAAGAAGAGGTGCCAATTTAAGACTGAGAGGAAGTGCAATTTCTTCTCTCTGAGGGCGGAGTATCTTTGGAACTCTACCTCAGAGAGCTGCAGAGGCAGAGTCCTTGTGTAAATCTGAAGCTGACATAGATTTTTGATCAAAAGGGAAATCAAGAGATATGGGGAAAGGGCAGGAAAGTGGATGCATGGAATGTCTGATAAACCATGATGCTTTTGAATGGTGGAGCCTAATGGCCTATTTCTGTACCCATTTCTTACAGTCTTTACCACAAGCGTGCACAGGTGCCCACATCCAAATCATTTCTATAGATTATGGAACAGCTGTGGCCAAGCACTGACCCTTGCACTAGTAACAGTCTACCATCCAAATAATGATTCATTTCCTTCTACTCTCAATCCACCATATCTATATCCTCTCCCATCCCACACACTCTACTTTTGTTTACTAACCTCCTATTTGGACCTCATTGAGCACCTTCTGAAATCCAGTTACATCAAAGGCATTGGTTCTCTTTTATCTAAGCTACAAGTAGCACCTTCAAGTGCAACAGGTTTGCCAAACATGATTTCTTCTTCCGAAAATCCATAATGACTCTCCCCAAACATACCTTTTTTGTCCATTTACATTTTTTTTTACAAAAGATACCAAAGTTTCACATCAAAAGATTGGAAAATTAACAGATTTTTAGTTCTGTTTAATTTCTGTCTCACTTCTTAAAAAGTGGGGGATATATTTGCTATTTTCCAATTTGCAGGAACATTTGTAGAATCTAAAGAGACTTGAATACACTGGACTACCAATGCATCCACTATCCCTACAGCCACCTCATTCAATTCTCTGAGATTTGGCTCAACTGTTCAAGAAATTTAACAACATTCATGTAATTAATTTTGAGTACTTCCTCTTAAATTATACTAATTTCTTTCAAATTCTCATTTTCACATCATTGCTGATTAGTTTGGTTAGAAAATAGATTGAATTAGAATTTTCTGTGCCAACTGAAAAACACAGTTTCTGGATATGTAAATAAAAGCAAAGTACTGCACACTCTGAAGATCTGAAATAATAAAGTAGTGGAGAAACTTCGTGGTATGGCAGTGTATGTGGAGAGAGAAACAAAATGAAAACTCCAAATCCAATATGACTCTTGTTTGGAACCCTGGGAACTTTGTTAATGCAAATCTCTCTCCACAGACAGTGCCATACCTGCTGAGTTCCTCCAACGCTTTGTTTTTTATGTTGGATGTGCCAAGATGGCAAATGCCAAAATTACCTGCAAATTAAAAACGCTTTCAGCTCATTAAATGAAGGTTCAACAAGGCAGCTCACTACCACCTTCTCAACTGCAACCAGGGTCGGGTAATACATGTCAACCATTTAGCGATTCCCATATCCCTTGGGTGAATAAAAAATTGCCTGAAATCTGAAAACCAGGAAGTGTCATTTATAGATGCAGTGTAGGTGACACAAGGCAATGACGTATCAGAGCACAATGACTATTCCTGTTGACACACGAATATTTCTTCAGAGTTAATATTCCAAAATTCACTTCATTGTATCATAAAAACAATGCTTTGCTGATGGCTTAGCAATTTCATGAATTGAATAACCCAGGCACAGAGACAGGAAGCCTTATTGTCCAAATCATAGTGCTGCTACATCAGCTGATAACTGATAGGTGTATTAAAGTTGGCTTGTGTGCTCAAAAAGAGGGTGAACAAAATAGTCAGAATCCTGATTGTTATCCAGTTATCCCTACAGAAGCAGCATGCCATAATGCCAGCTGTTGATATGGTTGGTATGTATCTCTTGAAGTGTAGATTAGAGTGGTGCTAGAAAAGCACAGCAGGTAAGGCAGCATCCGAGGAGAAGGAAAAATCGACGTTTCGGGCAAAAGCCCTTCATCAGGAATACAGCTCTATTCCAGATGAAGGGCTTTTGCCCGAAACGTCGATTTTCCTGCTCCTCGGATGCTGCCTGACCTGCTGTGCTTTTCCAGCACCACTCTAATCTAGACTCTAGTTTCCAGCAGCTGCAATCCTTGTTTTTATCATGTATCTCCTGCAGACTGTTGATACATAACGTTAAGACTCCAAAATAAAAAAAAGGTGCTTGAGGGGAAATGTTGCAGGGAAATACTCTATAAAGACAAAATTAAGAGCACTAAAATTGCATGTGCTTGGAAGTGGAGAAATAAATCTTGTGGCATAGATGCAGATCAATTTTAGGTGGGCTAATTTAGAAAGCGATGATTTGAAAACAATGAACAAAATCAGGAGTCACAATGCGTAATTGTTCAATATAGCAAGCCTGAATAAGAACATTAGAACTAGGATAGGTGATTCAGCCCTTTGAGACTACTCTGCCATTTGATACGATCATGACTGATCTTACCTTGGCCTCACCTCCAACTTCCTGCCCAATCCCCACAACCCTTTAACAAATAACTAATTAAACATCTCTCCACCTGGCTTTGGAGCACTGGGGAACAGACAATACTGGATTTACTGTTGTGCAATGAGGCAGACTTAATAAGGGAACTTAAGGTGAAGGAATCCTTAGGAGGTGGTGATCACAATATGCTTGCAGAGTAAATTCAATTTGAGAGCGAGAAGATCGAATCAGAGGTAATGGTATTACAGCTGAATAAAGGCATGAGGGAGGAGCTGGGTAAAATTGACGGAGAGAAGCCTAGCAGGAAAGAGTGTAGCAATGGCAGGAGATTCTGGAAGTAATTCAGGTGACACAGCAGAGATTCATCCCAAAGAAATTTCACATGGTACAGGGACGATGAGGCAATCATAGCTGATGAGGGAAGTCAGGGATAGCAAAAAGCAAAAGCATATAATGTGGCAAAGGGCAGTGGGAAACTAGAGGATTGGGAAGCTTACAAAGACCAAGAGGACAACAAAAAAAGGAGGAAGATTAAATGAGGGTAAACTATAGCCAGTAATATAAAGGAAGACTGTAAGAGTTTCTTTAGATATATAAAGGGCAAAGAGAAAGGCAAAAGTGGACATTGGGCCACTGGAAAATGACACTGGATAGATAGTAATGGGAATAAGGAAATGACTGAGACTGAATAATTACTTTATGTCAATCTTCACAGTGGAAGACATGAGTAATATCCTAAAAATTCAAGAGTGAGGGGGCAGAGCCAAGTATGGTGATCATCACCAAGGCGAAGGTGCTAGAAAAACTGAATGGCCTGAAGGTGGATAAATCACCCAGACCAGATGTACCACACCCCAGTGTTCTAAGGGAGATAGCTGAAGAGATAGTAGAGGCATTAGTTGTGAACTTTCAGGAATTGCTAGAATTAGGGAGGGTCCCAGAAAACTGGAAAATTGCTAACGTGACACCCCTGTATAAAAAGGGAACAAGGCAAAAGATGAAAAATTATAGACCAATTAGCCTAACCGTGGTCATGGATAAGATCCTGGAATCCATTCTGAAGGATGAGATTTCTGAATACTTGCAAGTGTATGATAAAATAGGGCAAAGGCAGCATGGTTTCGTCAAGGGGAGGTCATGCCTGATGAATCTGATAGAATTCTTTGAGGAAGTAACAAGCAGGTTAGGGGGATGCAAGATGGCGGCAACCCAGTCAGTCCGAGTCTATAGTGCTCCTCCCAAGACTTGGGCAGAGTGAGCCACTCGCCTCCACCACACTCACCAAATCATTTAAAATAGTTTTTAATTAGTGTAGTTAGTTGCTCAGTACTGAATTTAAACACTGGATTAGTGGTGCTGGAAGAGCACAGCAGTTCAGGCAGCATCCAACGAGCAGCGAAATCAACATTTCGGGCAAAAGCCCTTCATCAGGAAAAAAGGCAGTGAGCCTGAAGCATGGAGAGATAAGCTAGAGGAGGGTGGGGGTGGGGAGAGAGTAGCACAGAGTACAATGGGTGAGTGGGGGAGGAGATGAAGGTGATAGGTCAAGGAGGAGAGGGTGGAGTGAATAGGTGGAAAAGAAGATAGGCAGGTCGGACAAGTCAAGGAGTTAGTAACTGAGCTGCAAGTTTGAAACTAGGATGAGGTGGGGGAAGGGGAAATGAGGAAGCTGTTGAAGTCCACATTGATGCCCTGGGGTTGAAGTGTTCCGAGGCGGAAGATGAGGCGTTCTTCCTCCAGGCGTCGGGTGGTGAGGGAGCGGCGGTGAAGGAGGCCCAGGACCTCCATGCCCTCGGCAGAGTGGGAGGGAGAGTTGAAATGTTGGGCCACGGGGCGGTTTGGTTGATTGGTGCGGGTGTCTCGGAGATGTTCCCTAAAGCGCTCTGCTAGGAAGCGCCCAGTCTCCCCAATGTAGAGGAGACCACATCGGGAGCAACGGATACAATAAATGATATTGGTGGATGTGCAGGTGAAACTTTGATGGATGTGGAAGGCTCCTTTAGGGCCTTGGATAGAGGTGAGGGAGGAGGTGTGGGCACAGGTTTTACAGTTCCTGCGGTGGCAGGGGAAAGTGCCAGAATGGGAGGGTGGGTCGTAGGGGGGTGTGGACCTGACCAGGTAGTCACGGAGGGAACGGTCTTTGCGGAAGGCGGAAAGGGGTGGGGAGGGAAATATATCCCTGGTGGTGGGGTCTTTTTGGAGGTGGCGGAAATGCCGACGGATGATTTGGTTGATGCGAAGGTTGGTAGGGTGGAAGGTGAGCACCAGGGGCGTTCTGTCCTTGTTACGGTTGGAGGGGTGGGGTCTGAGGGCGGAGGTGCGGGATGTGGACGAGATGCGTTGGAGGGCATCTTTAACCACATGGGAAGGGAAATTGCGGTCTCTAAAGAAGGAGGCCATCTGGTGTGTCCTAAGGTGGAACTTGTCCTCCTGGGAGCAGATACGGCAGAAGCGGAGAAATTGGGAATACGGGATGGCATTTTTGCAAGAGATAGGGTGGGAAGAGGTGTAATCCAGGTAGCTATGGGAGTCAGTGGGTTTGTAAAAAATGTCAGTGTCAAGTCGGTCGTCACTAATGGAGATGGAGAGGTCCAGGAAGGGGAGCAAGGTGTCAGAGATAGTCCAGGTAAATTTAAGGTCAGGGTGGAATGTGTTGGTGAAGTTGATGAATTGCTCAACCTCCTCACGGGAGCACGAGGTGGCGCCAATGCAGTCATCAATGTAGCGGAGGAAGAGGTGGGGAGTGGTGCCGGTGTAATTACGGAAGATCAACTGTTCTACATAGCCAACAAAGAGACAGGCATAGCTGGGGCCCATACGTGTGCCCATGGCTACACCTTTGGTCTGGAGGAAGTGGGAGGATTCAAAGGAGAAATTGTTAAGGGTGAGGACCAGTTCGGCCAAACGAATGAGTGTGTCAGTGGAAGGGTACTGTTGGGGACGTCTGGAGAGGAAAAAACTGAATTTAAACAATCTAATCTCCTGTAAAAATGATTAAAGGGAAGGGAGCCCGCAGTTCTCAGCAGGCAGGAACCCGCCCCCGCCCCCCCCCCCCCCCCCCCCCCGACCCCGACCCCACCCTCCCCGGCTGCAGCAGAGGAATTCGCAGCCACCCCAGGGGACTTACCTACGGTGGCGAGCCTCATGGAAATAATTTCCAAACTTGATGCGAAGATCGACACCTTCATCGAAGAGTCCCGGAGCAGATGGAATTCACTCTCGGCCACGCTACAAAAGCATGACCGAGACTTTGAGGAAATCAAGCGCTGAGACGGAGGGGCGGAGCTAAAGGCCGCAACCTCCGAGACTATAGCAAAATCGGCCGTGGATCGGGGTTGTTGAAAAAATATTTGTTTGCCGGCCCTTCCCGAACGAGAAGAGGAAGGCAAGCTTACAGTGTTCCTCGAGCAATGGCTTCCACAGCTTTTAAATCTGGAGGCTAGATCAGGCCAGGTTAGAGTGGAATGGGCCTACCGGGTTGCAATACGTGGGCCCGGCTCGAACCAGCACCCCTGACCGGTCCTGTTCCGGCTGCAGAGCTACAAGGAGATGCAGATACTCTTAGAAGCTTCCAGAAATCTTGGGAAAGATCCCCAAGCCTTGATTTATAAAGGATCCAAGATTATGTCATTCCAGGACTTTTCCTCAACTTTGGTCCGAAAGAGGAAGATGTTTGACGAAGAGAAGAAGCATTTAAGGGATTTAAATATTCAGTACTCCTTCTGCTACCCAGCAACGCTACGTTTTAACCATGAAGGGTCAGTGTACAACTCTGGATCGCCGGAGAAGGCCAAGGAATTTTTGGACTCTCTTAGATAAATTGTAAAAGTTAACTGATGTTGTTTTGCCCTCCCCCCCCCCCCCCCCCCATCCCAGTATACACCCCCCCTTTTTTAAGTTATTAATTCCTTTCATTACCTTACTGTTTAATATCATCTCCGGGAGGTGGAGAGAGGGGTTTATTAGTTCTCTACTTAGCGATTTTCTCCTCCCCCCTCCTTTTTTTTAAATATATATTTATAAAGGCTGGGGGGTCTAGTTAATGTTGGTGGGGGGAGGTGGTTACCTTATGCTATTTTATCTGTCTTTAGGAGTGGGGTCGTTTTCCCCTGTTATTTTATATTATACATTTAATTATTACTTGTTGAGACTGTAATTTTATAGTTATACATGGTATTAACATTCCCAAATATATCCAGGTGTTGGTGTGGGTGGGGGTGGGTAGGGTGCTCACTGTTAGTTCCACCTCTAGTATATTTGAATTTTCTTCATCTTATCGTGGGGTGCCTGGGTCAAGGGTGGGGCACTGGTTGGGAGAGGATATGATGGGCTTTTGGAAAGGAAGTGATGTCCCCTGGGAACAAGGGGGAAAATCTCCATTTAAATACGTTTTATATTTTTTTATTTAGAAATAGTTTTTTATTATATTGATGGGAGTGTATTAAAGAGCCTTTATTTATGTGAATTTTATATGCACTATGCTCTGGATGTTTTGGATAGGGTTTCTTCTCCCAAGGGGTCTCGGACTTACCCGGACAATTATGGTTAATCATTTGGTTAAATGGTGTACCTGGAACGTCAAGGGGAGTAATTCACCAGTCAAAAGGAAGAAAATATTATCAAATCTCAAGAAAGGGTTGATATAGCTCTCCTACAGGAGACACACTTATTGGATAAAGAACATTTGAAATTACGACAGGGTGGATTTGATCAGGCCTTCTTTTCTTCCTTCAGCTCAAAAAGTAGGGGAGTTGTTATCCTTATTCGGAAGAATCTCCCTTTCAAAATCCTAAATCAGATAAAAGACGAATCTGGATGATATATTCTGATTAAAACCCTTATAAATGGAGAGGACTAGGGGATCTTAGATCTGTATTGTCCCCCGGCACATCCTTTTCAATTTTGAGAAGGCTTCCGTTATAAAATTTATGGCTCTCGGTGCTCATCATACAATTATAGGGGGAGATTTTAATTGTATCATGGATCCAGAAATACACAGGATTCCCAAGAGTACTGCAGGAGTATTCCCCAGATCCAGACAATTGGTGGATTTGAACAAAGAATTAGGACTAGATGATGTATGGAGATGCCTTCACCCATAGGGCAGAAATTTTTCTTTTTACTCCAATCCACATAAATGTCATACCAGAATTGATATGTTTTTTGCCTCCTCGATTTTTAAAAAAATTCCATATCATTCTGTAAAATAGACAGTATACCCACTTAATAACCTCTTGTTTTCAGACAAGAGGAAAATCATCACTGATCAATGTAAAAACCCTATAATACTAAATACAATTAAAGCTTGGAATATAATCCGGCAAAATGACGGCAATTCACGTAAAACATCCTCCTATGCTCCAAAAGTGGGAGCATGGGGATTCCAACCTGGGCTGACAGATGCCACTTTCAAACTCTGGAGATCCAAGGGTATCTCCTGTTTAGGGGATCTATTTAAAGAAGGGGTCCTGATGTCTTTTGAACAGCTGCATCAGAAATTTGGATTACCTAATGGTGATCTCTTTCGATACTTCCAAATTCGAGATTACATACAGAAGACGACTTTGCTATTATTTAGTCTTTATAAACCAGACAGAGAACGTAGAGTGTTATAGCCAATGGGAGTATCTTCGGTCAGCACTATTTATCATTTATTACGTGATGAAGTATCGGAAGAAATGGGCAATCTGCTTAAAACATGGGATCAGGATTTGGGACTGGAAATCTCTATAGAAATGTGGAATGACATTTGGGAAAATGCCAGAAAAAAAATCTCCATCTGCAACAGAACTCAGGCCATTCAGTTGAAGATACTTCATAGGGTCCATATAGCACCGAACTGATTGGCAAAATTTAAGGCAGGAGCATCTCCAATGTGTCCCAAATGTAAAATAGAGGTGGGCACTCTTGTACATTGCTTATGGACCTGTCATAAGATCCGTAGATATTGGACTAAAGTAGCAAGTGCTGACAGAAATTTAGGAACGGAAATTAGAGTGGATCCAGTATCTCTCCTTTTGGGCTTTTCGAACTTACCCTCCCTGGATATGCACGGCAAGAGATTATTTTCCATTCTCTCTTTCTGTGTAAGGAAAAATATTTTGGTAAACTGGGTGGCTGAGGGCCCCCCTGGACTTTCAAATTGGCACAGAATAATCATGGAATATATTCCCCTTGACTTCCTTTCAAATATGGTACACCAAAAAACCAAATTATTCCATAAAATATGGCAGCCCTTCTTGAATTATACAAACACAGATATTTTGGCCATCCTAACAAGGGCTTTTATTTAATTGAGATGGCGAACCTGGCTGGTCCTTGACCCCTTGGGAGAGGAATCCCGCATGAATATGGGTTTTGTTATGATTTGATGTTAAGACATTCCGAGCATGTATCTCACTACTCAATTTCTGTGTTATCCGTCGTTTTTTTTTCCCTGAATAAGTTAAGAGATTTAATCATACACTCTGGTTAGTTGTAGGTTAGATTAGTAGTTAATTGAGTTTTGTTTTTTTTTCTCTCGGTATCTCTTTTTTCTGTTTGATAGATTTTGGTTTTTAGTTATTTAAGATTTAATTGTATATCAATGTTTATACTTGGTTTTTTTTATTTGTAAACTTGTAAAAATCTTAAATGTTCAATAAAAATACCGATAAAAAAAACAAGCAGGTTAGACCAAGGAGAGCCAGTGGATGTTATATTCAAGAAGGCCTTTGACAAGGTCCCACATAGGAAGCTACTGTAAGATAAGTGCCAGAGGCAAGGTGGATAGAAGCTTGACTGTCTGACAGAAAGCAGAGAAGGGGGATAAAAGAGTCTCTCTCAGGAGACAGCCGGTGACAAGTGGTGTTCTGCAAGGCTCAGTGTTGGGACCACAACTTTTCGCCTTATACATTAACGCTCTAAACTAACATTACACGTGGGGACATCACCCCCACCATGTATGTGGCAGGTACTCATGTGACTCAGCCAACATCGTCTATCTCATATGCTGCAGGCAAGAATGCTCTGAGGCATAATACCTTGGTGAGACTAAGCAAAAGCTATGACAATGGATGAATGGACTCCGCGCAATAATTGCCAGAGAGGAATGCTCCCTCCTAGTTAGGGGACACTTCAGTGATCAGGGACATTTGGCCTTGGATCTTCAGGTGACCATTTTCCAAGGTGGACTTTGGGATACGCCACAACGCAGAGTGGTCGAGCAGAGGTTGTTAGTCAGGTTCGATACCCATGATGATGGCCTCAACCAGGACCTTGGGTTCATGTCATACGACAAGTGACCCCACTACATCATACACACACACGTACACTCTTACACACAGTCTATGGGGTGAATTTGCATTTGCAGATTTGTAATTGCGGATACATTTTTATTTTTGTTCAAAAAGCACACAATCTGTAGGCAGTCAATCCATGTAACATTTTATAAATTCCTACTCTGGAAACAGAAACTGTCTGACTCAAAATTGGGATAAGACAGACCCTAACCTCACATCTTTAACGCATTGCCTGATCTGCTACGTGACTTTTTTTAAATGTAAAACCTTAAGTTATCTCAAGAGTGTGATTTGAAAGAAGTTCTTGGATTTACATATGAATAAAGTGAAACCTGCAATCCATTGTAAAAGATGAAAGATTTAACAGCAATCTAGGCTTGTTCAACATATCGTATCAGCTGCATGCATGGCAGTCATCGTTTGCTATAAGTTGTGTCTTATGATCCTGCTCTATAGCTACCTTAAGGAGCAGTGCCCAAATAAACCTGTTGGGAGTATAACCTGGTGTTGTGTGATTTTTAACCTTGATATAGATGAAGGTAATGAAGGCATTCTGTATCATCTGCAGACTTAGCCAAAGATCGCTACTTATCCCTCTACCTTTGAGGCAGCAGGGAGGCTACAGAATGATTTGCACAGCTTAGGAGAGTGGGCAAAGATGTGATAGATGGAGTACAATTTAGGAAAGAGTGAGGTCATGCACTTTGATAGGAAAGAGACATGGACTATTTTCTATATGGGGAGAAAATTCAGAAGCCTGAAGTGCAAAGAGACTTGGGCGTTCTCGTCCAGGATTCTCTCAACGTAAACTTGCATGTTGCGTCAGTAGTTAGGAAGGCAAATGCAATGATGGCATTTAGTTTGAGAGGAGTTGAATATAAAAGTAGGCATGTGCTTCTGATTCTCCATAAGGCTCTGGTCATTTGGAGTACAGCACACAGTTTTGGGGCCCATATCTCAGGAAGGACGTATTGGCCCTGGAGCGTGTTCAGAGATGGTTCACAAGAACAGTCCCAGGAAAGAAACACTTAACATATGAAAAACGTTACCGATCTCATAGTTTATGCTCGATGGAGTTTAAAAGTATGAGGGAGGATCTAATTGAAACATACTGAATGGCCTGGACAGAGTTGGTGTTGGGAAGAGGTTTCCATTGGTAGGAGAGTTTAGGACCCAAGGCCTTAGCCTTAGAGTAAAGGGAAGGCCTTTTAGAACGAAGATAAGGAGAAACTTAGCCAGAGAAGTTATGGTGAATCTATGGAATTCATTGCCACAGAAGGCTGGGGAGGCCAGGTCATTGAGTATGCTTAAGACCGAGATAGATAGGTTCTTGAATATCAAGGGGATCAAAGGTTACAGGAAGAAAGTGGGGTTGAGAAACTTATCAGCCATCTTTGAATGGCAGAGCAGACTCAATGGGCGGAATAGCCAAATTTCTGCTCCTATGTCTTATGGTTTTAAATTTATTCTTTATTCCTGCATCCACTACACTCAGGGACAGCAAATTCCACTGATTCACAATCCTTCAAGAATGTGATTCCTCCTCATCTGTTTTAAATCTGCCGCCCTTTAGCCTAAAAAAAAATGGAATCTCATTCAAGATTGCCCCAAAGGGGAAACATCTATGTTACATCTACCTTGTCAAATCCCTTGAGCATCTTGCATACCTCAATTAGATATCCTTTCATCTTTTGAAAGACAAGTATAAACCTAAACTACTTCGTGGGTTTCCTCCGGGTGCTCCGGTTTCCTCCCACAGTCCAAAGATGTGCAGGTCAGGTGAATTGGCCATGCTAAATTGCCCGTAGTGTTAGGTAAGGGGTAGATGTAGATGTAGATGCAGATGTAGGGGTATGGGTGGGTTACGCTTCGGCGGGGCGGTGTGGACTTGTTGGGCCGAAGGGCCTGTTTCCACACTGTAAGTAATCTAATCTAATCTAATCTAATTTACTCAATCTCACCTCATAAGATACGCCTCTCATCGTGAATTAATTTTGCAAACTTTCTCTGAATGGTGTCCAAAGCAATTACATCCTTAGTCAAATAAGGGGATCAAAACTGCAAGTTGCACTCCAGGTGCAATCTCACCATTGCCTTGTACAAATGAAAGACATATGTCACATGGTGAAATTGAGTAGTTTAGGTATATATTTGCAGAGTATAAATTGCTATTAAAAAAAAGAAAAGTTGACATCATTTAAAATATTGCATCTCTTTACAGATGATGCAATGCTGATGATACTTTTAAAAAAGTTAAAGAATGGGATCCTTTCCAGCACAAAGACCCTGAAAGGACTCCGTCTCTGCACAGTACTAAGTCCTGTTAGTTATGGTGAGATGGTTTTTGCACTCCAAGGGCTAAATTACGAAGCATGATTACACAAATTCTGGTTGTATTCCGTGGAAGTTAGAAGGTGAAGAAATAATATGAGTGAAGGTTTCAAGATAATAAAAGAAACATGTCAAGATGGAGAAACTATATTGTTGGAGTAATGCAGTTACTATAGTTATAAACTAAAAAATAAAGATAGAAATGTCAAGAGTGGAATCAGGGAACACTTTTCCACACTGTGTAATAAAAAGTTGGAACTATCTTCTATAAACAGCAATTGATATCAAAAAAATCCAAGATCAATTGTGTAGTCGAATAAACATATTAAGGGATGTGGGGAAGAGATGACGGAGCTGGGTGTCAGGACAGGTGTGATCACTTTGAATGGCTTGAGGGATTGAATGGTTTGTTTTGTCCTTGTGCTGTAAATCCTTCCCTTCTCAGTCAGTTCCACAACAAATGAATATGATAAATTCATTTTCAGACCATCAAGAACTGTTAAACCTGGGAATCAGGACACAAAAAAGTTTGCAGCTGCAAATATTATAAAAAAATTTATAACCTAGTTGTAAATATCCCATAATATTTTTCAGATCAACCTCTGCTTTCAATAAAGGATGCACTTTGAATAAAGTGTCATTTGGATTTTAATTCTGGACGACAAACATTTCACAATCTTTCACAGATTGGATAAAAAAACCTTGTTAAAATGTTGGTGGGTATGATGACTAGACAAGAAATCATGGAATTCAAACTTGACACCTCCCTCAACTCTCCAATTTATAATGCTATCTTTATGCCTCATTCGTTGACTGTCTTCAGGATTTGGTAAGGGTCTTCATGCTACATGCACTCTCCACCAATGAAGACATATCACAATCGTTATCCCAAATAATAACCCAATGATTAGCCCCAGTTCTTTCCTCTCTGCACTGTAGCAGGTACATCAGCTAAATGACAATACACATCACTGCCTTTAAAACCAAGGATGATGACCAGAAAATGAATATGGTTTATTGAAACGGCAAATGGCTGATGTAAATCAGTCAATGTTTTCACATATTTAACAACACAAGTTGTAATCGAAACAAATGAACAATTCTAGCAGCAGATCTGAATGTGCACAGTGTTCCCATGTGGTATGACATGGTATTCAAAATGAAATGGCTTAGCATTACTAGATGAAAGTCAATGCATTCAGCTGTAAAGACCAAGTATCCATTTTAGAAAGTCAGAACAACTGCAAGAAAGGTTAAGCTAGAATCAATTTTGTTTTCTTATTGCAAATAATTAATGAATCAAAAATAATTTAAAACTTTTAGAACTATATTTCAAGTCAGTTGGTAAGTTACAAAATAATCTTTAGTAATAAAAAGTACATTCTAAACTAACAGTTTGACATGTTTTTGGACAAATCGCTATGATTTTATTATTTGCATTGATATTCATTTGATATTGAAGCATCACAATCTCATCACTCCTCACAACAAAGAAATGTAAGACATCAAATTCAAATAAGGAAAAAGTGGAATAATTCCTATCCTTCTTACCAAGTAGGTCTTGGTCGACTCAAGTAATCTTGTATAGAAGGTCCAGAAGAAGGTGCAGGGCCTCGAGCTCTTGCAAGAGCCACTGGATTAATAAAGGCCTAAAAACGTGAGGAAGACTTAGACAACTGCACCAGGAATTTGTAAATACTAAACAGTAAAACAAAGCTATTGCCAAGCCATTTGGTTATGCAAAGCAAGATGCCTCTACCACTATTAACTTATGCCGATGACTTAGTATTTAAAAAGGTCTTTTTAATAATCCACTTACCTTTTAAGTTTGCCTCTCATAGTAAAAAAGTTATTGAAGCAAGATTCAACAAAGATGACAAATTTCATTGGAAACATTAAAACCTTTGGAATAGGTTTACCCATCTTCTCTGATGGATGACAGTCACTAGCGCTAGTAATAGCTCTGGGATACATCTGCAGCTAGAATGGCAAGATTCACAAGTACCTGCTTGGCTTTAAATTTGTTTCTTGCAATTTCAGAAAAAAAATGTATTCTCGCGATCACAATTACAACTAACTTCTGTTACTCATCTTTCCTGCAAAATTAATGCAGTGAGCTGTAGGGCATCCTTTACTCCATAGCTGTGGACCAAATTCTGACATTTGTTACTATAATGTGGTGGGATCATTAGTGGTGTATACGTCTCTGTAATATACAACATGTGGCCAATGATAAGAACATTAGGATGAATAAAGCTGCTGTATAAAAATGAGCAGCAGATGCAATAGTTTAAAGAAGAGCCAAATCACCAAAGGATGGTTACTGGTATATGCCTTTGGATGCAGTCAGCAACCACAAATTTGTTCCTGGTTGCCACAGTTGTTTTCCATGTCCACAGCACATCAGATTTGCAGTGGTTGGCCACAATGGTCCACTTACATGATGTCTCAGTAAATAAAAGGAGTAATTAAAGATTTGTAGAGATGGGTGAGTTTTGAAGATAAGGGATAATGATGCAGTCAGACACTGTCACAGGTCAGTATTCAGGTCATTCAGAATTCAAGTTATTCAATAATGGACATGAAACAGGAATATTGCCTTTTCTTTAATTTTTTCTTTGGATAGAGGGTGCTGGCAGGACCAGGATTTACTGACCATTCTTAATTACCCTTGAGGAGGTGGTAATGGCTTACAGAATTGCTAGACGTGATGTGAAGAGGGATACCACGAGGTGGTCCACGATCTTGACCCAATAGCAATGCACGAACAATAGTTTCAAGTCAGAGTAATGTGAATTGGGTAATTGGGGGGGGGGAAATAATCTTAGTTCCCATCTACCTGTAGCCTTTGTTAAAATGGGTGAGGGGCTTTGGGTTAAGAAAATACTGTTGAAAGAAGTTTCCCAAGTTGTTTTATATTAGGGTGTACACATTGCTGCCACGAGATGCTGGTGAAAGAAATGAATGCTCGTTTGGCGAATGGGATATTAATCAAGGACATATTGAGACACCAAAACACTCATATTAGTTAATTTTATACAATCAGTGATTAAGAAGCCTCTCCTGGAGTTTTGTCTAGCTCTGGTTGCCCTGTTACAGGAAGGATATTATTAAGCTATAGAGGGTTCAGAAAGGATTTATCAGGATGTTGCTGAGAATGGACAGCTTGAGTTTTAAAGGAGTGGATTGATAGGCTAGGACTTTTTTTTAAACTAGAGAGCAAGATGTTGAGGGGTGACCTTATAGAGGTTTATAAATTCATGAAGGGCATAAGGTGGTGAATGGCAGGTGCCTTTTCCTCCAGCAGGGGGGTATTTTGAGGGTAGAGGGCATATTTTAAGGTGACAGGAGAAAGATTTTAAAAAGACATGGGGGCAATTTTTTTGTTTATTACACAGAGTGATTTGTATGTGGAAAGAACTTCCAGAGGAAGCGATGGAGGAGAGTACAGTTACAACTTTTAAAAGATATTTAGATAAGTATATGAATAAGAAATGTTTGGGGGATAAGGATCATGCACAGGCAAGTGGGACTAGTTTAGTTTGGGATTATGGTTGGCTGTATGACTATGTCTTAGATATGGTAAAGAACTCAGTCAGGAAAGCAGAAAGTACAGTAAACTCTCATATCAGGCACACATAGGGAGGTTGACTGTGTCAGCTGTGGCCAGGACTGCCTGCAATTACGATCAACAAGGTTCGATCCAAAGGTGGTGGTGTCAGTGGCATGGGGGTGGTCTCCGGGTCAATACCTGGCTGCATGAGAATTGCGGTTAGCAAACTACTGGTTAATAGTTACTGTAATCCTTCACATACCTGAATTATATCTTGAAGATGTGGCATTTGCTCTGGGGAGTCAGAAGTGAGTAACTTTCTACAGGATTATCTTCAGACCTTCTCTTGGACCCAGAATATTAATGAGTGGGTGCCTCTGTTAGGATTATGGCCAGTGGTAATCCCCAGAATATCAAAGGTTGGGTAATTCAGCAATGGCAACATTTTTGAATCTCGAACAGAGATGATTAGCAATGTTTGAGAAGAATTGTCGCTCAGGTTGAGGTTCAGGTTGTAAGTTTGCTTTCACACGTTTTGTCACCGTGCTAGGTAACATCATCAGTGAGCCTCCGGTGAAGTAACAGCAGCACATCACCAGATGCTCACTGATTATATTACGTAGCATGGTGATTAAATGTCTGTAAACAAACCTTCCAGCTCAGCGATCAAGCGTGCAAACTAGAGATGGTTAGATTCTCTCAGTGAGCATAGTTGCTATCTAACACTTGAGGCACATGAATGTCATTCACCACTTTCCAATCCAAGCCTGAATGACCTAATCGGTTCTATAACAGCATAATTCCCCTGCTTTTGTACTTAATACCTCCATTTATGAAGGCCAAGGTCCCATATTCTTTGCCAACTATTCTCACAAAGTAGTTCTAATATTATGCAATATTTATATTCTTGTGTGACCCTGTGTAATACAAAAACCACATAATACAAATACACAAAGTGCTGGTGATGTAATGGCGTTATATGCAACACACACTTTAGAAGTTTACGTTTTAGAAAAAGGACTCCTTATTCACCCAATTGTGTTACAGTCAATTCACATTAGCGAAAGATGTGTTATAACTGAACTGCCTGTATGGCCTGCTATCTTCAAAGATGTATGCGCATGGAGCCTCCCATCCTGTACACCACTTAGAACTATGCCATTAGGTATATATTTCCTCTCCATATGTTGTTACCACTTCACTTTTCAAATTCCACCGGCCACTTATCTGCCGATTTGAGAAACTAGCTCTGCTTTGCTTCAGTCAATTGTAACACCTCCGTTTGCTAACATTGGATAAATTTTAGAATATTACTATGTACTTCACTGCATGCGATTTATTTATATATAAAAATATATATCAAAGTCGTCATGGGCCATAGCATTGAGTCTTGAGATATACCACGTTCATATCTTTCTCTAGACCAAAAAACAATTTACTACAATATTACGGTTCTGAGGAAGGGTCACCAGACACAAAACCTTAACTCTAATTTCTCTCCAAAGACGCTGCCAAACCTGAACTTTTTCAGCAATTTGTTTTTGTTTGTAATTTAACACAACGCACTGCCCCCGTACTGATATCTACATTAGCGCTATTATTAGGCGAATGAGTATCATCGACCAGTTCATTTTATCCAGTCCTCTGTCAAACATATTCTTCAAGTCCATACTGACAACATCTAATTCTTCTCTTTCAAACTTTTCTGTTAATCAGTGAAATTCGATTCAATCAAAATATGACTTTTATAAGCTCGTGCCGGCTCTTCTAAATTAACAAAATCTCTCCAAGTACCTGTTGATTTTAAATTCTCTTAATTATGATGTCAAAAAACTTCACCACCACCTGGTGTCAAACTGACTAGCAATATATGAGCAGCAATATATTTAGGCCTCTTATTGGGTAAAGCTATCACATTTGCCATTTTCCAGGTTTCCAACATCTCCCACCACCCTCCTCCCACTGACTCCCCTATTCTGGGGGAGATTATGGAAAGCTCTTCCGTTATCAACACCCTCACTTCCTTTAGCAACCTGGGATGTGGATCAGAGAGCAGCTCACCAGCCCCTAGCTCATCATTTCCTGCGCTGCTGCGTTACAAACATCAGCCGCCGAATGTGCTTAAAAGGGCCCCTATCTCCCCTGGAGGGGCGTCAGCGGCTGTCACGGAGCCGGAGAGCCGGAGACCCGGAAAACCGGTTTAGGCCGCAGGGCTAACCACTCACCACTCGGTTATCCCGCTTGCCCATGTTCCCTGGACCACGGTCCGCAAATGCACAAGCCGAGCCCGACACCGCTCTCAACTGAATCCGGCAGCTGTCACGCCTGCGCAGCGCGGCCCAAGGACGCCGGAAGTGACGGCGACGGGAAGCAGGACATGCGCAGTGCGGGGCCGGCCGTTGGTACCGCCACTTCCGGTTTTTCAACGGTCGTTATCGGCTCGTGCCGGGCTCGGAATGAAACTCCTTAATCCGTGTTCACGAACTTAAATAGTCTTTTTTGGTGCTTGGATTCGGGTAAAAGAAAACAATAACTGTTCTGAATAATTAGCGGTCTTGGTTGTTGTTTTGTTATAAAATTTCTTTCAAAGTATAGCTTGAACAAATACATTCGGGGTGTGATGCTGCTGTTCTTCCAAATGAACTTGTAGCATCCCATGTCCGAACAAACGCTTGATACCCATTGGATTGCTTTTGAAATACTGTAAATCTTCACGTAATTCCAAGTTTCAAAAAAAAAAGTTATTGGATAAGTGGCCGGAGAATGCTTCGTTTTGATGCTGATGCTGTGTTTGATGTCGGCCAAGACGTTAAACTCATTTTAAACTATTGTGCCCGTGGATGTTTAATGTCCATCTCCAGGCAATACAAGGTCGGTTTAGATTGTGCGCCGAGTGTTACTGAATCTACCGACAGTGCACAGATTTCACGTGATAAAACGCAAATGATGAAAGCATTCAGGTCTGTTTTGGGTCATTCGTCCAGAATGAAGACTGTAACTGTCTTAATTAGAGCATCTGATGTTTAACAATTCCAGCATTTCAGTCAACAGTTTGTGTATTTTAGAGATGCTCAGTTACTTTGAAATTTCCAGTGCATGTGTGTTCGTCTGTAAACCAAAAAAAACCTGATAAAGGCGTTCAACGTGGTTGAGTGCTTAGATATCCAGGGACCATCTAATTGAAACAAAAGGTATCTGGAAAGACCATAATTAACAGCATTGATCAATATGATAGAGTAAGTTAACATTGTCTATTACATTAGAAAACACCTTAATGTTTGGATCATATTTTGCAGATGAGAATAAACTGTTGTATGACACAAATTTATCACCTAAACTGTCACTATACCAATATTTGTTGCTCATAGACAAAATGCAGTACACCACTGCATTGTTGGAAAACAATTTTATGCTCCTTCTGCATTTACACTATTGTGGGATCTATCTTTTCTTATTCTTTCTAGGGATAGTAGTATTATTGAATGGGCAAGGATTTATTACCCATCACTAACTGCAGCGTGAGGTGGTGGTCTTCTTATGTTGAACTGCAGCATTTATGTACTGGTGCACACAGTCTGTTAGGATTACCAGGATTTTAAGCCACTAAAGGAACAGATATAATTTCATTTCAGGATGGTGTGTAGATTGAAGGGGAACTTGCATGTGTTGTTATCATGCATTTGCTAAATTTCTTCTTCAGGTACTGAAGTCCGAGGTTTGGAACGTGCTGTTGGAGGAGCCCGCTTCAGAGCATTTTATCTCACTGTGCATCTACTGTTGAGGGAGTGAATGACCAAAGTGGCAGATATGGTGCCAAAAAAGCAAGCCGCTTCTTGGATGCTGTCAAACTTCTTAGTCTTAGAGCTGCAAACAATTAGCATGGTGTGGAGTTTCCCCAATTGCCTTCACTCATCTGTGACTCAGAGTTGCTCTTTGATCCTGGGCTTCCAGTTGGTGCAGTGCCACCAGCAGCTGGCAGCAATGATGAACATAACATCATGGCTGATCTTTTAGTGCACTCAGCTCCACTTACTGCCTAGGAGAAAGTGAGGACTGCAGATCAGAGTCAAAATGTGTGGCACTGGAAAAGCTCATGCAGCATCCGAGGAGCAAGAGAGTTGACCTTTTGAGCATAAGGTCTTCAGAAATGTCGACTCTTCTCTGATGCTGCCTGACTGGCTATGTGTTTCCAGTTCTACACCTTTTGACTCCACTTACCTGCCTGCTCATCATAACCCTTAATTCCCTTTACTGTTCAAAAATCTATTATCTTTGCCTTAAAAACATTCAGTGAGGTATCCTCAACAGCTATTCACTGGGCTGGGAATTCCGCAGATTCACAACCCTTTGGATGAAGAAGTTCGTCCTCAACTCAGCTCCTGTTTATTTTGAGGCACTGTTCCTTAGTTCTAGTTTCACTCACCAATGGAAACTGCTTCTATCTTGTCTATTCCCTCCATAGCTTTATATGTTTCTAAGATCCCCTCTCATTCTTCCAAATTTCAATAAATATTGTCCCAGACTACTCAATCTCTCCTCATAAGCCAACCATCTCAACTTTAGAATCATCCCTAGTGAACCTCCTCTACACCCTTTTTCAGTGCTAGTACATCCTCTCTCAAGTAAGGAGACAAAAACTATACACATTTCTGTAGGTGTGCCCTCACCAGCATGCTGTACAGTTGCAGTATAACTTCCCTATTTTTAAACTCCATCCCTGTACCATGCGCCTTCATCACTTAAAAGATTGTCCATTTTGTGGTTATTCCTACTAACATTTACCAACATTGTACTCCATCTGTCATACCCTTGCCCACTCACTCAACCTATCTATATCCCTCTGCAGATTTTCAGTTTCGTCTGCACTTTGCTTTACCACTCCTCTAGTCTAAATCATCTATGCAAGTTGTAAACAATTGCGGTTCAAACAGTATTAGTCATTGATCGCCAACCAGAAAAACACCTTTGCTTTCTGTTCGGTAACCAATCTTCTATCTATGCTAATACATTATCTGTAACAATGTTTATCTTTATGTGGCAGCCTTTTGTGCGGCACCTTGTCGAATGTCTTCTGGAAAGCCAGATACACCACATCCCCTAGTTCTCGGTTGTCCACTGTGCTTGTAATGTCCTCAAAGAATTTCAGTAAATTAGTTAAACATGACCTGTCTTTCATGAACTTATGCTGCTTTTGTCTGATGGGACAATTTATATCCAGATGTCTTGGTATTTCTTCCTTGATAATAGATTCAAGCATTTTCCCCACTACAGAAATTAAGCTAATAGACCTATAGTTACCCACCTTTTGTCTATCTCCTTTTTTTAAACTGGTGTCACACTTGCTGTTTTCCAATCTGCCAGAACCACCCCAGAGTCCAGCGAATTTTGGTAAACTACCACAAGCACATTTGCTATTCTCCACCATCTCTTTTAGTATCCTGGGATGCATTCCATCAGGGCCAGGAGACTTGCCTATCTTTAGCCCCATTAGCTTGCCCAACACTACCTCTTTTGTGATGATGATCATTTCTAGATAATTAACCCCTTGTCATCAAATGCTGCAATGTCATTTGTGTCATCCACTGTGAAGACTGACACTAAATACCTGTTTAACACCTCAGCCATTTCTTCATCTGCAATTATTAAATCTCCCTTGTCGTCCTCTAAAGGACCAATGTTTACTTTAAACTTTTTCGTTTTATATATTTGTAGAAGCTTTTGCTATCTGTTCTGTTCTGAGCTAGTTTACTCATAATCCATCTTATCTTTCTTTATAGCTTTTATTGTGGCTGTTGACCTTTAAAGATTTCCCAATCCCCTAGTTTCCCCAATAATCATTGCCACTTTGTTTGCATTAGCTTTCAATTTGATATCCTCACTTCCTTAGTTATCCATAGCTGTTTAATCACATTTTTCTTTTAAAAACAGTCCTTCCTTTTCACTGGTGTATACTTTTGCTGAGCACTGAAAAAGCACTTTGAAAGTCCTCCACTATTATTTGCTTCCAGTGTACATCTCCCTCATCCCCAAGTATGAGATCATTAATACTTTGTTTTGTTGCATAGGACCAGATCTAGGATAGCTTGCTCCCTTGTGGGTTCCTAAACATACTGTTCGAGAAAAACTATCACAGATACATTCTATGAACTTCCCCCTCAAGGCTTCCTTGACTGACTTGATTTTTGACCAATCAATATCCCCAATGGTAATTACCATACTGTTTTTCCATTCATCGATTTCTTCTTTGTTTATTGTCCACTCTACTGCGCTATTATTTGATGGCTTACAGACTATACCTATCAGTAACTTTTTCACCTTAGCATTTCAAATTTCCACTGACATTAATTCAACCTTTTCCATCATAGAACCAATATAATTTCTCACTACTGCCCTGATGTCATCCTTAAATATCAGAGCTACAACATTTTCCTTTCCTTTTTGTCTGTCTAGATGATGAGCAGCTAACCTCTAATTTGCAGTTCTGAGCAAGCCAGAATTCCACCACTGGAAATCTCAGTTGTAGAGAAGATGTGTGGATAACCAATTCATTGTCTCAACAACACAAGTTTTTCTCGGGCATTCCCTAAAGAGCTGATGGGAAGTGCTCAGTTGGTTCTCTGACCAGCGGTAAAACCATTGGCAATGTGACAAAATTCTGGCCTCTGTCTGCTACCAAAATAGTAAATTTTTGAAATGTATTTAGCTGATTCCACATTTTAAAGAAGGTGGACTATCACTTTCCTTTGACTACCGCTGCCAATTCTAAACCCCAATCCTCATTTACCACCTGGACTGAGAAATGTGGTATTATCCCATGGCATATTATTAATATCCATTTACAGAATTATAAAAAAGATTCTCTTGAAGTCACACACATTTCCACAGTATGGTACACACTACAATATTTATTTATTTCCAAAATATGATTTAGCAGCTAAGAACAGTTCAAGCTAAAGTAAAACATAAGATAGAGACAGCAAAAGTCCACCAAACACAAGCAGCATTAACATTGGTGTATTTTCCCAATGCAATCTTGTTCCCTATTTAACACATTCTAAACTGTAGACCCAGGCAAGGCATAAATTTAGCAGCAAACATGAATCAGGAATGCTCTAAGTACAAAGCTATTACAAAAAAAACCTATAAATATTTAATCATATTTGTTCCATTATACATATTTGGTGTCCATACTAATCTAACCACCTGCTTTGCAAGCTTGACCAGTCATACAAGATACTTGAACATATAAATATAATTTGATTCAACACAAGATTGTTTAATCAAAAATAAGTTTTACAAATTAATTCAATTTAACTTGTAGGTTGAAGATTTATCTGTCATGTAAGTCTATACAGACAAGGTCCTTGCTAAAGGGCATAGGAAAGTGACAAAATTACCAATGTTATGAACATCCATACATTGGTAAAATACCTTTTGGACCCAAAGGGTACATGGTCTAGAAAGTATGTTTGAAATATCACAGATATTTTGACAGTCTCCTGCCATAACTCCAGGAAGAACCAAGGAATTGGTGGAGATCCAACTGGTAGATCTTCACTGTTCCCCAGAATAAGGGGTGGAACTTCTATCTGTTCTGGATGAGACAATTAGCAGTGGGAAGGAATATGTTAAGCTACAAGTGTGTACTCATTACGGAATTGTTCCAACTGGCAATCAGCATTTATGTGGTGTGCAGTATTTTGAATGAAGGCATATTGGCCTCCATATGAACCCTGAAAATTCAAGGCATTTTTGAAAAATATTCCTATTTTCATAAGGTTGACAGGAATGTCAGGCAGATCAAGGATAGAAAGGATGTGGGAGTTTCTGTGGGCATGTAGAAAAGACAGTTAAGGGATGAATTTTACTGAAACAAGGTGTTCTCCCATTAACCTTCCAAAGTTTTCAGGTTTTATGGCTGGTGGGATCTATTGGATGTGATCCAACCACACCTACTGGAATTATATCTGTGGGAATGTCGAGGCATCAGAACATAAAAATGTGTTGGTGTGGCTAAGTAATTAAATGTGAGCAACTTGTTTTAGGGATTGACAGAGTAGGTGTAAAAAATGTTTTCTCATGTGAGTTAATCTAGAACGAGAGGTCATAGCTTTAGGATAAAGGGAGCAGGTGTAAAATGGAGGAGGAGAAATTACCTCTCTCAAGAGCCATAGATCTGGAATTTACTAGTCATGCTAGGACATTGAGTAAATTTAAGATAGATGGGCAGATTTTAAATTAGTAATAAGTTGAGTGGTTATGGAGAGCAGGTAGAGAAGTGGAATTAAGTCAGAGATGAGTACAGTCATAATCATATGAAATAGCAGAATAGGCTCAAGGGGTTGAATTGCCAGCCCACTCCTTGTTCTTAAATTTATAAAGCATTTTAGAAATCAAAATTTAGTTATATCAAATATGTATTGGGGTTCATTTTTGCAAAGTCAACTTGAGGAAATGGAGTGCATACAAGCTAGTTTATTTCTTTTTCTGTAAAACACTGGAATTCCGACTTAATTCAGTGTAAAACAGAAAAAAAACTTAAATGACATTTGATAAACAATATTGATCGTAGCTGATGGGACATCTTAAAATGTATTTATGCTAAAATACACGAATATGCATTAATTAGCAAAGTGGTTCATTCACTAAGTTGCAAATTAAACTCGCAGTATGATGTGAATTTTGTTAATACCTGATGTCCATAGTAAATTATGGTGTTTTAACTGAATTTAGATCAGCTTCTGATTTAGACATTGGATACCTTCAATTATACTTCAGATATAAAACATATGTCATACTCTTAAGTGTCAGCTCACAGAAGTAACAGCCTATCCGCTGCAATATATCAATGCTGAATGCATGGTAAACTGTGGAGTATAATACAATTCATAATCTTATGACTGATACAGGCACAGCCAAAAGAATAAAGTGCCATGATGTGTTGAATCAAATAAGCATTTGTTACAACTGCAGCTTAAATTCACAAATAAAGATTGCAGTGTGTCTTATGTGTTTTGCAACATTTCACTTTGTAGCAGTTCTATGATGACACAGTCAATATTCTAAACTGGCAAGATATTGTTCAAATGTCAAATATTCTAAGTATAATTTAGCTTTAAGGATTAAAACCACTGTTCACTGTAAAATGAATTTCTGATTTAAACAATATTGCTGCTTTATATGACATATATTCTTGAATAAATAACAAAAAATGCAATTTAGAAGTATTTTGTCAAGATTGTGCTTTGTTGAACTTTTTTATTACTTTGACATGATGTATTATATACAGGGGTACAGTACCAGCAGAACTCTATCTTTAATATTGTGTTGAAGAGAGAGTGTTTCTCCTTTGGGCACAATTAGGAAATAAGCTTCAGACTGCAAAGGCTAGGTTACAGTTCAAATTTTGTCTAAAAAGTGAATTTGCATAATAAAACTTAAAATCATCCCATGAATCAGTGCCATTAGTCAGCATAACAGAATACAACTGTTGACTTTTTTTTCTTTTGCATTTAAAAGACACTAACTGACATACTTAGCAGCTACAAATGGGTGAAAGGTAAAATTATCACCCTTGGTATTTCAATCTGGGGTCTCAGCCAGTTTTGTGGACAGGACAGGTTTGGAAAAAATATTTTCAGATGAGCTTTAATGATTGTGGAATTTCAATATATGCAAAGTATAATTTATTCTTGATTTTCTGCACTGATATTGAAAACTTTTTCCCATTATTTAGTTTTAAATGTTAGTGACATCTCTTTCGGAGTTATTTTATTCCTTAAAGCTGCTTCTTGGAAAATGCCATTTCTGTGTTACTTTTTTTTAAATAATTGAGGATTCATTTATTCTCCCTCTCATGAAAATGTGAGGTTTTACTTTTGTAACTGTAGCTACACTGGAAAAAAAATGTATTTTTAGCAATAGGACAACATATAAAGGTAAAATCTGACAATGCATGCCCCATCACCATACTTAAAAACCAAAATGAAATTGCAGGACAAGTGCCACTTTTCCACTCAATTTTTGGCTAAAATTAGAATGTTCTGAAATCCCAATCTTTGGATGTAAGATCTGTGGAAGAAACGTCTGATGGAACTGCCTCAGTTACACAACTTTAAAATAATCATGCAGTTAAAATGAATTATTTGTGCTGTAGATGCTGATTTGTGAACCTTCAATGTGAGTACTGTGAATCCTATTTCTGACCAATATCCAACAAGTCTAAAATGAAATGTTAGTCTGTGATTGGCAGGTGAACACTGTTTTGTTCACCTGCCAATCACAGACTAACATTTCATTTTAGACTTGTTGGATATTGGTCAGAAATAGGAAACTTGGTTGATTTTCTCTTTGCTAACCATGGATACTCAACGTAAATGTAGTGTCTCATACTTCTACCCAGTTGTGATTGTACACAGTGGAAATTGAATTTGGGGCCTTCCTTGTCCAGCTTTTCATTATCCTATTGAACTATTCAGCATATCTAACAATTTAAAAATTGTTTTAAAATTGCATATATACCATAAGAACAATTAATGCATAAGGTTGAAATCATACATAGTCCACAACTGTCCAAACTAAAGCAGCACTTTGTACCAAACCTCCTCCGTGATTTTACACTGCAGCCTACTTAACATTGCTGTCAGAGTTTAAAAGGTTTGCAATCAGTTACATGCAGAGCCATAGTGCTCTACTGAAAAGCAAGGTCACATTATTAACCCACTATTACATGGTCATGCTCTCTGGGGTGACATATTTCTCAATATGACACTGTTTTGTTCTATTTTTTTTCTATTCACTAACAATAAACCTGTTTAACACCTTACAAATGCTTGTTAAATTCATATCAAATTTCTCATTTCTATTTTAATTTTGAGATATTACCCATCCTGTGAAAGGGTATAATACTTGCCTAATGTTTTCTGTTTTTTATAATTCTGTTGTTGGCAGTTATCAATGCTTAGACCATTGGATAATGTATGTGCCAATCATTTTTCTGAAACACCTTAACCTCTGTGGTTCCTGCAATGTTATTTACTTTAACTTATTTGTTTTCAATTGTTATCCACTCCCAAAATTCCTTTACCTTTCCAATGCTCACTCAATACTCGTTTAACACCCATTCTCAATTCTCTTTTATCACATTCTTTGTCTGTCTTCCTCTCAATACAAAATAATGACTATGGAGGAGGAGTATACAGTATTTCTGGAACATTGATTAATTTGAAAATTGGATAACTGATAAGACATTACATATTTAACATGACTATCTTGCTCATTGTTACAAAAGTTACAAGAAAACAAACTGACATTTCTAGCTGTAATCAAATGCTTCAACAGTTTATTCCTCATCTTTTAAGAGTCTGGATGATTACATTTGTTTTACTAAGCAATTTCTGCTTGACTAAATCTTCTTTGCTATATTTTTCCCAGAACTCCATTAAAACACAATGTTCGATACAGAAATACTTCGAAAGTTATTATTTTAAATGGTTATATTGGATTGAGATCATTAGTGGAAATCCGCTTTCTGACTGCAGTATTTTCATTAAAAATGTTAAATACTGACTGTCATTTATGTGCTATTTCTTGCTGTTGAAACATTTGAAATATCATCACAGCCACAAATGGAAAAAAAATCACCAACAGTCTACTAGCATTTATATCAATATTAGCAACTAGCTATGGCTAATGTTTCAGTGAACTCAACAGCCTAATTAAAAACTGCACATTATATTAGTGTTGAGACATTTGACAGCCACTATTTTACTCTATATACAAGTAAACTTTCACTAATTAGATACAAGTATTATAAATCAATGGTTAAAGAATCATAATTTCCATGAAAAGTTGTTTTTAAAATTCTTTGACAATGGATAATGAAATCAAATCAATGCAAATCTGCATTGCTAAACCTTTTCATTTAGGACAAGTTTCTTTAATTTTTTTTAGAAATGAAATTGTAAGGAACTGTGTCATTATTAGATATATTTCATTGTAGCTCCGGCAACACCTCTTGGCTTGCAGTTTTATTTGCTACGTACAGCACAGTACATTACTTGGAATGGTTTTAACTGAAATGTCAATGTAATCCACTGATTAAGCTAGAGTTTGAAGTCAGTACAGAAAACTTCCATGTTGATGGATGCGACGGCCACAGGTACATCACATTTGATACTCAGTTTTACCTGTTCTCAATGAGGATGCAACATACAATAGTCTCAAGGCAGACAATTAATATGTAAATTATTATTATACACTATAATGACTGTCATTGGTTTATAGCCTGAACTATGGCTGATTGACAATAGAGTCATGGGATATTGAAAATCATATCTGGGTTACCTAGATTCTGTAGTGATATTCACCAGGTACATAAACTTCACTGGCTTTGTTCAATCCATGAAATCAACTAGGACTGCAGATGCTGATCATCAGATTTGAGAGTGGGCTCATGCCCGAAATGCCGATTCTCCTGCTCCTTGGATGCTGCCTGACCTGCTGTGCTTTACCAGCACCACTCTCGTCAGCAATCCATGAAATCCCTAACTGAACATTTTGCACAGAAACTTGGGAATTTGAAATATATATGAACCTGTGTACAGAAGTAAAGCTTTATTTTTAATACATACTGCTAAAAGAAACAAGGTTTTCTGATTTTATGAGCTATGAAATGTGGGAGCTCCACTGCTATCAGTTTCTTTGCAATTTATTTGGAAATACTCTGGGCTACATTCTAATTATTAAGCAAATGGTTAAACTATATAATGTACCAATTGCTTACGATTTTATTTTCAATTTAAGACTTAAAGTTTACTATGTAGAATAGAACTTGAGGCAGCCTCTTTAAAACTCTGTTCCATGGCTTGTAGGAAACCAAACAGCACTGTAAATGGTATGAGCATTGGACTGTTTCATTGTTGTTTATTTCTTAAAATTAAAACAAAACTGACATTCAACTGTCCACTAATGGCATTAAATTTTTTTTTTCACAAATGGACTTTGATAATATGCTGAGAGTAGGGCAGGAATGAGACATGGTAGTGAGAATCATAGTTTGGAGGATGGGACAATGGCATTGCAATATCTGAAAGAATGTATAGCAACCTATAAAACAGGTTTGTTTTGCAATACTGTATGTCACTTATTGCCCTGAAATAAAAAAGGTGCTGTTAAAATAACACTATCAGGATGGTTCTGCGTGCTCAAACTCTCTCCTTGCCTGAGGCACAGTAACCCCCAGGTTAAATGTACCACCTGTCATCTCTTTCTATGACAGAGCAGCCCTCTGGTCACCTCGGACAATGGTGACATTACCTTTACTTCATACATAAACTAAACTGCAATGATTGTTCCTTAAACAGGAAATGTTCCCTATACCATTTACTGTTTCTTTTGCATTTTACTTTTTTCCTCTTTGCTGACCCATTCATCTACTTCTGCTTTTCATGGCCATTTTTGTTGGAGACAGTGGTCTAATACTACAATGGCAGTATGTTTAACAATGATTATGATTTCAACTGAAGACAAAAGAAACACTTTATTACAATAGGATGGAAGATGTTTGCTACAAATCCACCTCACCTATTTTAGAAAGAACAGCCCTAGAGCTCTCCTGAAAGATAAAAATATTATCTAGAAGCACCATAGTCAAATTAGTTGCTGAATGTTGGTATCATGTAGATACATTTCAAAAACACTATTAATTCCCCTGAAATTGACATGTTAGAAAGTTTATAGCTTCAGTTTAATATAAATGTCTTGTTAAAATATAGGTTAAAATTATCCCCTTTATTTTATGCCTTTTAAACAATATTTACAAATCATGTTGATGCATAAGATTCATCTGTACTGAAATTAGGCTGAACACATGCATTTCCTAGTTGTTGAGATCAAAGATATACCTCATCAACACCAAAGTCTATTGTAATCAATATTTTGTTTGCTTTTCATCAGTCACTGAAACAAAGACTGGTTGCACACCTTGTTATATATAAAGTTAAAAATCACACAACACCAGGTTATAGTCCAACAGGTTTAATTGGAAACACACTAGCTTTCGGAGCGACGCTCCTTCATCAATCACCTGATGGAGTGTCGCTCCGAAAGCTAGTGTGTTTCCAATTAAACCTGTTGGACTATAACCTGGTGTTGTGTGATTTTTAACTTTGTACACCCCAGTCCAACACCGGCATCTCCAAATCATGTTATATATAAAAGTCCCTTGCAATATTATGCTACTTTAACATGTTAAACTCTCTTTATTCATAGTACATCAAAGTAAATATGCCTTTCTCACCATGCTTTAATTTTTGTAAACTGCAGTGTTTTAATGTGATTGATGTACTTATTTGTTTTCAACTTTACACAATACAGTCCTAAAAGCCATCCAGCAATGATTTCTTACCAAAGCAAGTCTATCTCAAAGAAAAATATAAATATTAGCTTTTATATGAAACAAATTGTTTCTTGAGGCTGATTTAACATTAATCCAGATTTATATGTTAAATACAAGCACTTTATGATTACCAATCTGTATTGTCAGAGTTATTTGAAGCTGATGGCTTTCTAATTGAACACAATTGATACAGTGCAGTTTATAAGAAAGATACTAATATGCATCGGATTCGATCATAGTCAGTGCTGTATTGCACTACAATGATTCAACTACCATGGGATAAGTATCCATTCATCTGTAATATTGCAGTTTGACTGGGATGCCATCCATCCAGTTTGCCCCAGCCAGTCTGCTTTATCTGGCAATTTCCAAAACGTAAACTTGTGACAAGTCATTTTTTTAAACACAGAAACTTGATTTTTAATATATTTCTGTATTTTTATCTGCACGGATCAGTTATTGATCCTATACCATGTCCCTAAGATGTGACTATCCAGTTTTAAGTTCAGCAAATGGTGACAACCAAGTTGAACATACATTACCTCTTCATAACATTCTGTAAGTACTAGGCATGGAGGAGTGTTTCTGTGAAATTTGAAGATCATCATAAATTGAAAATGTAAGTGATTCATTCACTAGCTTTTTCATTTTGCATTTAAACATACTGATATGTGTTAAGCATCTTATAATTCTAAAGATATATTTTTCCAAATTCACTGCTTTGTCTTCTGTTACAGTATATATAAAAATACCATCTAAAACAAGCATCTTGTATAAATGCAAAAAAGTAGTCATGATTTTTTAAAAACAATGTTCCTTCTTATTGGCAAAACATGAAGCTGTTCTTTAAAATCCAACTGTTCTGTTAGAATCTTTTGTTCCAGCTAATGCCACAGCAATCACTTCTGAAATGTTTTCCATATTTGTTGATATAAAACACTGTTGATACCCAAATGTTCACAGCACCTTGGGCAATGGTTGAAGAAAAATGTTTCACTTTTAATGGTTTATTATTCAAAGATCATTTAAAAAATTACATTCTTTCTTCAGTGAGGACATTTAGTATGTCTTTTGTTTTAACGTAACAAATTGTGGCCTTAGCAGCTGGAGAACAAACTCTGGCAGGATTGGCAGTGACTGTACTTGGTAGTTTGGCAGTGACTTTATCCCATTTTTCCAAATACTTCACATTTGCAGCACGCCACATTCAGGTAACAGGATTTTGCAGCATTTGTGAATAGACAGCAGCTAATTGAGTCCAGAAATTTCCTGGGGCAGGATGGATAGGGAGGAGATGACGGAGGAGCCGCAACAGTTTTTGCATTGTTTCATTATATAACCGATTGGTGGTTTACTGTTAATCAAGAAAGCACAAATAAGAGACATATTTTAAAAGCAGCATACTGATGAGATTGTGTCATACTGTAAAATATTTGAGTTGAGTTGTCAAGTAATCTTTGCAAGAATATAATGTCTGACCAAAAATTCAATGCTCAACAAATGAAATCGTACTACGAAATCAGCACATCTTGCGGCTTTGTGCACTTCTGGTTAAGCTGTGTTCCCCTCTGAAGAAGACTGGTTTGAAGATAGACACAAGTTCTGATTCTCAGTGTATTTCTCATGGTCCATAAAATATTGATGGGACAGTGCACTGAAAGCAGATATTCTCTTCTCTGGGTTAAAGGTTAGAAATTTCTGTTTTTTAAAAAAGAAACAGAATAAAAATAAAATATTGAGTTACAATTAGCACAAGATTAGCCAAATGCATATTTTTGTCAAAGCTCGATTAACAGCAGCAAAACAATAATAGCTCTGAAGAAATTCCTAGTCATGTTCTTTCAACAAAGGAATGCAGAATTTAAGTAAAATCTATAAATTCATAGATATCCACTATTTGAGAAAAATCATATAATTTGGTAAATTTTCATGTTGATTTGCCAGTTTTCAATAATAAAAATTGCATTTGCTCACAAAAATTAATTGTACTGTTAATGAATAACATATGAACACAAGCATACCAGCAGCAGGTCTTTCCCTGGTTCATTTATCTCTGGTACTAAGTCCTGTATTGGTTGTGGAGATCTTGTTGAAAATGCATCTCTTGGTAGTGCCACATCTAGAGGCCAGTCATCCTCACTTGGAAGACCAAGTACACTGTATGAATAGACAATACTTTAACTTGTGTGCAAAAGCAATTTAAGAACAAAATCACATTCACAACAATTAATTGGTTTGAAATTATATTTTATAATGGAACATATTTAACTCTAATTCCTCCATTTTGTTTTTTTCCCTCACGTAACATGTGATTTCACCTCAAAGAGTGGACGGGCTGCTTTATGTCAAATATGAATCAATATTATCCTATAGTTATCTTTCAGAGAAACCTTAAGTTGATTGAGCAAGTTTTTTGAACTTCACTCCCTTGCTGAGAGAAGTGACCAGTCATTCTTTAATCTGTCAGGTAACAGATGAGAAATTCCTCTTTATGAAAAGCTGTATTTTTCTCTGTAACTATCAACCTGCTTTAAATAATTCAGTTTCAGGAATCACAGGTTTCACATCTGGTTTTTGTGACTGTAGCTATTTGAATATAAGACCATAAGACATAGGAATGGCCCATCGAGTCCTCTCTGCCATTTAATCATGGCTGATGGGCATTCCAACTGATTCCTCAAATGTTAATTTTGATCTCTCTGCACTTTCTCTGCAGCTCTAAGACCGTATTCTGCATTGTGTTCTGTTACCTTGATGTACTTTGTATAGTACGATCTGCCTGTACAGCATTCTGAACAACACCATTCACTGTATTTTGGTACCATGCGACAACAGTAAATCAATCACCCCATATTGATGGATACGATTATTAATGTTCAAATAACCATATTGTTGCTACTTTAAAATTTTTTGATACTTTTCTCAATGTCAGTGGAATCTGAAACACCCCTCTTCCTCTACTATGGAAGGCAACTTTACTGGCATTATGCAATTATTATTTTGACAGTTAAATGTTAGAGTTATAAATAATGTGGAGGAGCCAGTGTTGGACTGGGGTGGACAAAGTTAAAATTCCTATAACACCAGGTTACAGTCCAACGGGTTTATTCGGAAGTACTAGCTTTCGGAGCTCTGCTATCTGAAGAAGCAGCAGCACTCTGAAAGCTAGTGCTTCTAAATAAACCTGTTCAACTATAACCTGGTGTTGTGTGATTTTTTTTTAACTATTGTTACAAAATAATACCTGACATCTAGGTTATATTTGCAACATGAGTAAACTTGACATTTTCACTTGTTACCCTGAACCCTCAGAGTTGTCTCTGACAAAATATTGTATGTATATTACTAGTGAGAATTTGGAGAAATGGTCAAGTCTAACAGAATTATATTTAGTTACTTAAATGTGCCACCGGAGGGCAGTGTTTACCCCATTTGCTAAACCATAGGAACAGGAACATATTTGTCAATGCCATTGGAAAAGTAACACATCTGTCACTCCGTTACCTAAAATCAAATATGCTGTAGAAATGACCTTAAATATTTTAATAAATTGATGTTACTGTAATGAGAACAATAAATACATGAAACGTGTGTATTTGTGCCAAGAATCAGTCATTATAATAAGACCATTAGATATAGGAACATAACCTTGATGCAGCTCTGCCTTTCAACAGGATCACGGCTGATCCAACACTTGTCATATCCTCTAACAGAACAAAACATTTAAATAATTTTATTATCCTGTTTGAAAGAATAACAAACAATTAGTGAATGTTTGCCTGGCAATTCCTTTGATCTGGAAATATGGTTTCAGGATGTTCTGGTGAGTGGTGGAGGAATTAGGGAAAAATATTGGATATATTTTGTGTCTATCTGAAATTCCAGTGTCAAACCTCTGTTTTCACATTTCAACTGCTTCCCCCACTCTTGCCCCCTCCATGCCAGCCTTTAATGTCTTCAAAACGAAAAACGTCCACCATGTTAGCACACATAACATGATAGGTTCCGATCCAAATACAACTGGTGTTTGCAGGTTTTAAAATATACTTTTTGTTCAGAGACTTATAGTGGGTACAGCGCCCTTTCCTGTGTTCCCATGTTAGTGACCATGACACCTTGGACAGGTTCAGGGTGCATTTGCCAACTGAGGAATAAGTTCCACTCCAAATCTGATCTGCCTGCAGAATGTCGCTCCAACAATTTACACCTTGTTTTTTACTCCGATCCAATATTTGTGCTGTCAATGTTGGGGAAGATCTATGCTGCCTATTCTTATGTACTGACTGGCACATTAGTGCTATAATGTGTGGCAGGACAGATAGGCAAAGTAATGATATATCGACCGTATGCATGTCAGTGAGGTGGAGTAAAGTGGCTGGTAGAACTTTTTGAGCAGTGCTCCCAAGTATCCACATCATCTGCTGGCCTCCTATATCACGAGTCTATTATCTCTGGACTGAGAATTGTGGATGGTAAACCCTCTCATTTTGAACTGATAGAAACAGGAACAGGAGTAGACCATTCAAGCCCTTCAAATTTGCTCCACCATTCAATATGATTATGGCTCATCATTCAACTCAGTACCCTGTTCCCAATTTCATCCCATAGCCTTTGATCTCTTTTGGCTATACAAACTATATCTAACTCCTCCTTGAATATATTAAATGCTTTGCGCCTCAACTGCTGTCTGTGACAGAGAATTCCACAGGCTCACCACTCTTTTCTCCTCATCTTAGTCCTAAATAGCATACTCTATATCCTTGAACTGTGAACCCTGGTTCTGGACTCCCCAGTCATTGGCAAGGTCCTTTCTGCATTCACCCGTCTCATCCTATTACAATGTTAAAGGTTTTTTTTAAAAAGGAGATCTCCCTCACTAAATGAGTAGATGATTCAATCCTGTAATGTCATTCTACTTCTTTCTCGAGACTGAACTTAAACAGGGAATTATCGGTTAGTAATCATCTGTCAGTATTTCTGCCGTCTCCAAACGGACCCCACCACTAGGGATATATTTCCCTCCCCACCTTCTGCAAAGACCGTTCCCTCCGTGACTACCTGGTCAGGTCCCCCCCCCCCCCCCCAAAACAACCCACCATCCTGTCCTGGCACCTTCCCCTGCCACCGTAGGAATTGCAAAGACTGCGCCCACACCTCCTCCCTCATCTCCATCCAAGGCCCTAAAGGAGACTTCCACATCCATCAAAGTTTTACCTGCATATCCACCAATATCATTTATTGTATCCGTTGCTCCCGATGCGGTGGTCTCTACATTGGGGAGACTGGACGCCTCCTAGCAGAGCGCTTTAGGGAACATCCGCACCAATCAAGCACACCGCCCTGTGGCCAAACATTTCAACTCCCCCTCCCACTCTGCCGTGGACATGGAGGTCCTGGGCCTCCTTCACCGCAGCTCCCTCACCACCCGACGCCTGGAGGAAGAATGCCTCATCTTCCGCCTCAGAACACTTCAACCTCAGAGCATCAATATGGACTTCAACAGTTTCCTCATTTCCCCTTCCCCAGTTCCAAACTTCCAGCTTAGCACTGTCCCCATGACTTGTCCTACCTGCCTATCTTCTTTTCCACCTATCCACTCCACCCTCCTTCCTGACCTATCACCTTCATCCCCTCTCCCACTCACCCATTGTACTCTATGCTACTTTCTCCCCACCCCCACCCTCCTCTCACTTATTTATCCATCCTTCAGGCACGCTGCTCTATTCTTGATGAAGGGCTTTTGCCCGAAACGTCAATTTTCCTGCTCCTCGGATGCTGCCTGAACTGCTGTGCTTTTCCAGCACCAGTCTAATCCAGAATTATGTTGTGGTACATCAAACACTAACTAATCACCATAAAAATTTAATAGTTTATGAATTTGCACTTTCCACAAAACTTAATGTAATGTAAGGTATATGTGGCATGACTCCTTGACCACTGCATTTGAAGTTGCAATAGAGAGAGTCAGGTCTGCACACACTGTTTAAAGGACTGAGATTTATTGCTGCATTTTCTAATGAATTCTTCAGTTTATGATAGCACTGAAACAGAAAGTCAGTTTATTTCTCCAGAAATGCTGCATGATAAACTGATTATTTCCAGAACTTTCTGCTTTCAGTTCAGACGTCCAGAATCTGCAGTTATTTTGCATCTACAGATCATGTTGCCCAAAATCTTCCATTTTGAATTTTTTACCTAATTTTACCTATCCTTCACAAAGTATTTCTTTAGGAATTAAGTCGGAGATTTCATCACATGCTATGAAGATATGTTATTTGATATATTAATATTTATCACTGGCTGGACATACATATAACTTCAAAATTTTAGAAAAGAAAACACTTCAAGCAAAGGACACTAGTTACAATAGCACAAGTCTTGCATTTGCATAGAACACAAGCTGTTTACAACACTGGAAGGCAAACAATTCAGTCTGTGGGTGCAAAACATATTGGTTTTGAACAAATGGCCAGAAAAAACTTGTTGCAGGAGAAACAGCCTTTGCCCTCTCTCTTTATCTGATATCATTTCCATCAAAGCTTGACAGCTGAAAATCCACAGGAAGATCTAATCATTGTTGAAGGAGAAGGCTGAACATTCACAATACTTTCTCTAAGAAAAGTAAATTCAATCAGCCATAACTGATTTAGAAAGAAACCCATTCCAGTACTAACAATTTGTGGGAAGTGACAGTGGATGCAAATCAGCATTTTTAATTATTTGTGATTAATTAATTTTTCTGAAGTTAACTTGTCCAAAGTACTTGCAAGATTACACTACTGAGTTTTATATTTTTCCCCAGGCTTTAAAAGAGGAAGTGTGTGTTACTTTTAAAGAACAGTAGCTTGACACATCTATACAATTTAAACATTTGTTAATAACTTTTGCATCTTGGCTTTAGTAGGTGTTTTGTAAAATACTTGTTCTTTATTTGTCAATTGAAGGAGTTTGGCTTTCTTGCTTCTGAGCTGAGCTAGAGTCAATCTTATATAGATAACTGGCTAACACCATCCTCCCTTTCAAAATTCAAGGTTTGTTGAAGCCAGTAGCGGAGTCATACAAAGAATGGAATTCATTCACCCATCTTAACTTATTCCAACTTCATTTTGTGGCTGCATTCTTATGTATTGATCTTATATTAATTATAGTATTCATCATTATGATTTAGTAATAACATATGGTAGACTGGAAGTCGTCTCTCTGTTATCAAACAAGATCTGAACTCGGACATGAGAAACGCAATAATAGATTAGACATTAATAGAACAAACATAGAAAGGAAAGGTAGAATTGAGAGAGAAAGAAGGAAAAGAAAAATGAAGCTTTTTCAAATTTTAAATCTTGACCAATAATTAAAATATTGAAGAAATAAAACTTCACACTGGCCTCTTCAACAAGCAGTGTCATTCAAAAGGATCACAGTTGATTTGATTTTGGCCTCAACTCCACTTCCCTGCTTGTTTTCCATTATCATTAACTCCACTACAGTTAAAAAAATCTGTCTAGCTCAACTTGCATACATAAGTCAGCCTCCAAAGTGGTGGGATAGAAAATTTCACAGAATCGTAAATAGGTGACCCTTTATTAGAAACTATACCTTTTTGTTCTAGGCTTTTCATCAATGGGAAACAACCTTTCAGCATCAACTCTGTTAAGTCCTCTAAAATCCCATACATTTTTCCAAATAGTATTGAGCAAACCATTCTTCATCCTACTGCAACCTAGTGATTCTCTGACCTGCTTCCTCACGTAAGAAGAAGTTATATGAAATACTCTAGATGTGGCTTTCCAATGTCCCAGAGAGTTGTAGCAAGATTTCCCAAATATTACGTTCTGTCGCTCTTACAAAAATGGTCACAATATCAAGACCTTTATCCAAATGAACACCAAGATGCTATTGCAAGGTTTCTGGAGCAGCAAGCCAACTTGTACAGCAACTTCCTGATTTCAGTGTTGAGCTGAGCTTGTTCAGTTAGCAACATTATGTCCAATTCACCCCTTAATATTGGTGAGCACTGATGTCTTCACTCTTTTTATTGCAAATTCTCAGCCAAAGAGTAATGGCATAAATTACACTGAAATTGTACTTCTCACAATATTGCTCCTCTAACTTGTGCAGGAGCATCACAGAACATACACAAACCATCACAGTCAGAAAATTTGAAATAGTGCATCACAACTAACATGGAATGAGGAAATATAAATACTTATCTTGAATATTTATTAATGTTAAATTAGTGGTCCCAACTTAAGCATTTTGTGCATTGCTGAAAAAGGATACGTGCACTCATCAGCACAATTCACAAGAAATACTTTAAAAAGGGTTGTCGGTTTGTTTGTTTATTTATTTTATGGCAAGGGCTGTCACTCTCACCTCAGTTCTTGAGTTAATCTCTTTTGTCCATGTATGGACCAGGCTACAATGAGGTCAGGAACTGAGCAGCCCTTGCAGAATCCAAACACAGAGTGTTAGTGAGGAAGTTATTGCTAATCAAGTTCAAGGTAATTGAGAGAAATAAGCATTGCTTTGTCACAAAGGGATATTATGATTAATTTATTACACTTCTCTGGAGCAGTAACTTGCACTTTGAATAAAGGAAAGATTGTACACATAATATACTTGGGATTTATAGAAGACATTTGATGAGATGCGATATGTCTGTTGGTGTAATTACTCTAAGGAGGACTAGGGGAAGAATAATCTAAAAAACAAAATGGAAAAGCACTTGGTAGATTCACTGTGGCTGTGAAACCTGGCAGCTCTTTAAGAAAGCTGGTAACCATAACCTGTTAATGCCAGATCACTTTTAAAGTATGACTTTGTTTGCACAATTAAAGAAATGTAGCTGGCCAAAGCCAAGCAAAATATTTTGACAAACTGTAAAGCAGTTAAACCCCATTTCACCTTAATTCCATTATTTTAATCTATAATCACTACATAACCACAATGTAAAAGTCAGATAACTTACTCAAAAATTTTTCCTAATTGATCAACATCTGAATTACCACGGAAAAGGGCACTGGAAAAAAAAGAAACAAATTATTAGTCAAAATGTTAATTTAGTCATTTTTTGACACAGAGTTGCCATTGATGTAATGATGTGCACTCAAACAGTTGATTGAATTTCTCAATAATTTAGTTCTGAGTGATGAAATAGCTTGCCAAGTCAACCTTCTTTGTAGTTCTGTATTGGCTCATGTCCCTATGCAAATTCAAGATACATTCAGAGCATCCAAAATGGCAGGTTTCTGAATCAAGTATGAACTAAATATATACAGTCTGATGACCCTAACCTGGTAGAAATACAGAGAGAGAAAAAAAAAAGATTGCGGCTTCACCCAATGACCAAAAACCCCCTCTTAAATATTGTTTGTAGTTTCACAATAGATTTTTTTTACACAGTGCTTATTTTATAATATCTTGAAGTAAAACAAGTTGCATCAAGCTAAAGATGGACTTAGAAGGCTGACTGCAAATCTAACTGACCCCACAGCTGAAGAGTAAAAACAAATGATGAAAGATTTAACTATGACCATTAGGTACAAACGGAGCAGCAGTGGCCTGAAGATCATCTCTGGGCACTTCCCATTCTGTTTCCGCTGGTATCCTAGCCATCACTATCCAGGTAAAGGTCTTTAGGTGAACAGGTTGACTGGTGTAGGCATGAGGGCATTTTTGATGAGCTTTCGAGTATGTTTGCTGTACTCTGTAACCACGTAGGTTAGGTGTTGAGCTGCCTGATTTCTTATTAGTTTTAATTTGTTTTTTTAAAGGCACTGTTGGAGGCTACTCAAAGAACAACACACAATATTTTCATTTTTATTTTTGTGATGCTCAAAGGAGAAAGTGAGGACTGCAGATGCTGGAGACCCAAGTCGAGAGTGTAGTGCTGGAGAAGCACAGCAGGTCAGGCAGCATCCAAAAAGCAGGAGAATAGACGTTTCGGGCATAAGCCCTTCACCAGGAATTCTGTTGAAGGGCTTATGCCTGAAACGTCAATTCTCTTGCTCCTCGAATGCTGCCTGACTTCCTGTGCTTTTCCAGCACCGCACTCTATGACGATGCTCAGAGGAATACAAGTAAAAATCCCTCCCCTTCTTACTCTGGAAGCATTATTTGCTGGGCATAAATTTGGCATATGCTTGCACCATGTAACTCCAGCTCTAAATAGGTGAAATTCTCCCTCACAACATTACAAACCCATACGCTTCCAACTTACAATTTCGATACAGCAAAAGTTTTGGGCCCAACAACATCCCAGCTTGGGTGGTGAAGAGATGTGCTCCAGAACTAGACAAGATACAAGCCAAGCTGTTCCAGAATAACTACAATACTGGTATCAGCCTGACAAGGTCAGAAACAGGAAGGATTCCAGATGATTGCACAATATTCAGGTTCCATTCGTGTCCCTTCAGATACTGAAAGTGTCTATAGCCTTCAGTAACTTTGAGAACGGATAGTAAAATTCGTGCCACACCAGTACCTGGCCCACCTGAAGGAAGAGAGAATCTAACCATCTTCCCTTGACATGAAGTTGCATTCAGTTTCTCACTATTAACATCCTGGAACTCATGACTGACCAGTACTTAATTGAGCCAGTCACAAAAACACTGACTACATGTGCAGGTTACAGGTTGAAAATTCCAAGGTGAATACCTCGCCTTATAATTCCCTAAATATATTCAAACCATGAATCAGGTGTGTGCTGCTTCAACAGCATTCAAACAGTTTGACACTATTCAGGAAAATGCAACACGTTTAACTTGCTGCATGCAAGTTAATAGTCAGCTTGCTGCATGCTTGCATATTAGGTCCCAAAAAATATGTAGGCATAATACAATACGTTTCTTAATTCTTTTAAAGGGTACAAGATAGGTTTTACAAACACTTGCACAGCTGATGAAGCTTGTAGAATTTAAACCCTAAGCTACCTATGCATTCATATTCACAGTTCTTTTGGAATCTTCTCGACTCATCAAAATGAGGAATCGACTTTTTATAAAACTTTACAGATAACCTATATCAGCTTTGAGTAAGCTTACTTTAGATAAAGATGTACAGCAAAGCTCACTTCACTCTGCTCCAATATTATGCTTTAGTCCAAGTTAATATGAGCACCTGTTACTATATTTTTATTTTATATATCAATAGTTTTACATTTTATCACTCAAAAAAAAAACAAGTCAGCAGCAAAACAGGGACAATATAAATCCATGGACTACGTCTCTAGCTTTTTGCTGGCAGTGTGCATTAAACTGCCTATAAAGTGTTCTCATGCTAATCCATGGAGCAGAACTGTATCTCATTTTCTGTGATGGATTATGATTTGATTGTTACTGCAATTTTGTTGTGGTGTTTGGTAGAATGTTTCAGAACACAATAACGCAATTTAGTTCATCATAGTTATACAGGCTTCTTTAAAGAGCTAACCAATTGTCACATTTTCCTGCTCTTAATGACAGCTCAGCAAAAGTTTCTTTTTGTGAGTACATATCAAATTTCTTTTTTAACATTACTCAATGTATACAACTCAACATTTAAAAAAAACTTCTCCACCTTTTCCAATCATTTTTACTATGGTAATTTTAGATAGCTAGTGGGCTATAAGACTCAAAGTTGTAGAAAGTTACATTATTTTCCTCTGGCCTCGCAGCAACAGTGCAAAACTACCCAGGGCTTCATTCAATCTGTGCAATGGCGGAAGCTCCATTGTAAACATATTAGCAAACTCTGAAGGAAATCCAGGAATTAGTGTATCCTGGTGCTGGCTTAGATTGTGGCTCAGATATAAATAGAATGAGGTGAGAAATCCATACAAAATGTTCAGGACGAATTTGAATATTGTGCAAATATACTGATGCACCTTTTCGTGCTTGTTTCAGGTACTGTATCAAATGTAGAATTTCAAGTGACATATTGAAAGAAATTCTCATGTCTCTCAATGATCAATTAACTCAAAGTAATAAAGAAGTAAAAATAAGAGGTACATGTCTAAACCATGATGAAAGGGCATGATGTGACAAAGAATATTTATACAATTGGCTTATCAGATAAAACTGAACAAGTGTCCAAGGAACAGAATCGTGGCCAGAAATAGAAAGTGATAACAAATAGGACAACTGTAGACTTCAACGGTCCTACACACATGCCAACATCAAGGGAAAAACAGTTTTATTCTTAATTTACCTAAAAGAGAGTGTCATGCCAACTAAGTACAATGTTGGAGATTCTGAAGGAATTTTCCCACTATTGCTATGTAGATTTCAAATAGGAACTTGCTGCGAATTATATTATTACAGTGCAAAACCAAACTATAATTATCCACTGTACTCTGTCAAAACCGAATAAAGATGACTACATAATTTAATCCTTACAAAATCAATCCGCAGTGCGTGTTGCTTATGAAGTTCAGTTTGTTGTGTGCATGACCTACAATTATAGTTTGCATGGATGAAGAAGATGGGCCATAGTAATCCAAAGTATTTTGGCCAGGACAAATTAAAAATGTGTAAGAATGCATTGCTTGTGATCTCTCATTACACAACATTACAAATCGTATTGCCTTTTGCCTTTAGAAACGTTGGCTGTTTTGAATTAACATGTTGCTGTTTAATGGACAGAACCAATAGTCTTACAAAATGCCAAAGAAAGGTTCACCATTACCAGGATTCACAAAAACCTGGCACTGGTAACTGTTAATAATAAATATGCTCAGAATTCCTTAAGCATATTATTCTGACTTCACATACACAATGAAGCAGCTTACAGCCAAATCTCTTCAAAACCTTTGCAGTTAGTTATGCTCATCTGGCGTAAAATATTGTATTCAATTTCTTCACATACAAACACAGAGAGATCATTGTGGTATTTTCCCAGATAACCATGACTGGTAGCTTACAGCAGCGGGAGAGTAGGCTTGTCCACTCTAACTGCTTTTCTTCTTTGTTGTCTTTTCTCGTTTTTCTTTTTTTTAGTTTTAGCTTGTATGTTGCTTTTCTACTTACTGACCTTCCAGCGAGAGCCCGGTGATGGAGACAGTGGCGGTGACACATTGTGGCTTCTTTGGTTCCAATGCATGGGAGCATCTGGTGGCCCGGGAACAGTATTTTGACAGCTGGATATTGAACCCATCGCAGGAAGAGCAAGCCGAATGGGGTGGTGTGTGAGGTTCCCTTGGCAACTGCGGCAGCGGCAACAGCAGCCAGCCTGCAGTCTCCTGGACTGCAGGCCAAAATGGAAGAGATCGAGCCCTCGTAGGAGTGTGAGCCTAGCATAGCTGAGCACTTAAAAAAAACCTGTTAAACTTGTAACTTTATTTCTTTCTTTTCTACTTTATACTAAAAAGGACTTGTTAGCTAAATTTTTAATGTTTAATTTTTAACGTTTTATTTTTCTTCATAGTTACAAAGATACTTAGATACAAGATTTTCTAAGATGGTGCTGGGAATGGTGACATTGTACACTTTTCACTATACTCCTGTACTTGAATACACGTGACAATAAAATCTAATTCTATTGTCGTTACCATCTTGATCAAGCAGGAAAAGTTACAGGCGTTTAAGGACAGACTCAGTAGTTATCTACAATTTTGCAAAAAGATTTATAAAGGATGCAACCCAATAGCTTTATTTAAAAACTTGGACAGAAGAAGATGCTTTGTGTTTTAGACCATGAAAGGCAGGAAAATGTTCTTTTTAGCAGGAAAATTCCATCTTGGTAGCAAATTGACTAAGCAGTATAGAAACACAGAAGCAGACCTAAAAATCTTGAACTCAGTAGATCACCAAGGAACAACCAGTTGATATAATTTACAAGACTACAATTAAAGCAATGCAGAGTTTAAAAATCTAAATGACACATATGTGGCATAGACTCTGGCAAGCTCTACAGACATTCAGTTTAAAATAGCATGAGTTAGTACAAAGTGAAATACAAAAGTGAAAAAACAGATGTAAAGCAATATTGATTTAGAATATCTTTACAAGATCAATCAGCACATTGAGAAGAAACGGAAAACAATATAAAACTTCCTAAAAGATTCAAGGTCAGAGAAAGACAATGCAGAATACAGCATTGAACTTAATGAACTTGACAATTCTTAAGATAAGCCTCAATATTAAACTTCAAGAGTGATGTGAGCAAGTGAACAGACTATAATATTCAGTGTCCCTAACTGCAAATGATATTATTTAACAAAAAAATGCTGAGGTTGTCCAAAATGCTTTCAATAATTATTTCAATGTAAGAAATAGAATTCCTGAATATGCAGGAATTAACAGAACAGTTCTGTTTACAGAGGAGTGGTTATATAATTTCATTAATAACCTCTCCAGATTAATGGGAAACTGTCAATAGGGCACTTTGAAATCAAAATTCAAAAGAGACAGAATTGTTTTTGGAATTCCTTATGAAATTTTGTCAGATTCCTTAGAGTCCAAAGAATATTCAACTTTGGAAAAAGTGATTCAAATTGTCCTAGAAGCAGAAACCTTAAAGATTCAGAAAAATCCTGAAGCAGAACACAAACACTACCTCAAGAGGGCAACATAGTCTATTAATTTTATAAGTTGTGGACAGTCTAGAGAGGCATGTAACAAGTCCACACAGCCTGTAACAAGCCCAAAAACCAGTGTTAATGCTATAGGGCAACAATCACTGGCGCAGACAATGTCAAGCCAGCACTAAGGATACTACATTTAAACAATAGGTCGGTTCCAGACTAGCAGCTATGTTCTTTCAGACTGTGACCAGTTTGTTTAGTAATGATGCTGTCAAGGCACTCTTGGTGATGAACATCAAAGTTCTACATCCAGAGTACATTCTATGCACCTTCAGTGATTCCTCCAGTTCCTCCAAATTCCTTTGAGACTATTCAGCAGTTTGAGGCAAGTGAGGGCTTGCCAGGCCACTTCAGAAATTAAGATTCAATCACGTTGCTGTGATTTTGGACTTACACTGGGCAAGAACAGTAAACTACCTTCCCTAAAAGATATTAGTGTACCAGAAGGGTTTTATAACTATTGACAATGATTTAATTGCTTCTTTCGATTTTTAGTTTCCCAATGTAAGCATTGGAGAGCTATTTAATGTAGTCAACATAGAGAGAACCAAAGATTTCACTGGATTGGTAAACATGTTCAATCCTTAGTCTTCCAAAACAGATCAGGTAATGCTAGGAACAGAGATAGTGAGCAGGAATCTTTCAGTGACATGACTAAGCCTGAAAGAGTTTATTTCACCAGTTAAACAATGGGTCAATAAAGAGATCAACCTGAGCAATGACTCCAGGGAGATAATTTGCACATGACTCCATGTGAGCCAGATGAAAGATCACGAATGCAAGATATGGTCAAGAAGATTACAATACAAGAAATAAAATACCGATTTCAATAGAGCAGCTGTTCTTTCAGGAAAGAAATTTAGGAGTGCTCCAGATAGGTTAATGGGTGAACAACACCACCTGCATAGGATATGTGAGAAATAAGAGGTCCTCTAGGAGAGAAATTATCTACAGATTGGAACCAGGGTTAACAGACCACAAGTGAAAGACATACAACTCCTCAAAGTTCAAACAAGTTCAAACAAGAGAGAATTAAGAAACATGCAGATCATCTGAATTTGTAAAGTTAAAGAATTGGGAAGACATGAGTAATGGTAAATGAGATATAGATATAGACATAATCTTATAATGATTAACTGTAGGAAAAATACTTGGTGGGTAGATGCTGTATAAAGTATGATTCTAAAGAAGGTTGGTGTCCATTTTTCATTGGCTCCATCCATTCAAATGATTTTACCAGTTCCCTAGTAACTATGCCTGACCAAATGCAACTACTTATTGGTATCGTCGCAGCAAATGTTATTAAAAACAGTTTCTCTTTTACTGATACTTTATGGCGATGTATTCTCTACCATTAATCACTAGATTGGCAAAGACAAAGCAGGATTAGTGGAAGCCTACTGCTTCAAATAACTCTTACCATGTACTGCATAATGGCAGAAGTGGCAAATACTACAAGATAGCAGCAGTGGTCATCTGAGAAATGACCAAGTGAGGTTAACCTGGCTAGAAGGTCAGTGAAGAGGTAGTACTGAGGCCCACTGCAGTCCAAGGAGGCTCTTTATAATACACTGTGAATGTGTCTGGGAGTTTCTTAGTCAGCTCTCTTGTGGAAGAAAGATCCATCATTTTAGCTGCAGTTCCTCCTGGTAGTGGGTTATTAATGGGGCCACATGTGACTGTAATTTATACCAGGTGATACATTTCCTATCTTCTTTAGGCTGTTGCACAGATTGTGCCCATTGTGTAAACACCCGTCTGTGTTATACAAATGAGGCAATGTTCATCAGATGCTGGGTACAATGGTTGATTTGACCATAGAGGTCACTATTGTTTTCTGCATAGTGTTTTAGAAATGGAAAGGATGTACATATTTCTACTGTGATTAGTGAAGCAATGCAGCATTCTCTGCTCTTTGACATATTTAACATACCACTTAATGGCTCTATAGAAATCGTAGATGCACGAGTCACATTCAGTCAGCTTTTTGTAGGTGCTCAATGCAAACGTGTCCAAGGTTGAAGTGGTCAGTCTCTGTATCTAAGGGCTACAAATTATTTCTGCATTGGATCAGAACTGCAGAGACAATTACTTTTACATTAAAGCTTTTGTGACTTCCGTCTGGAAGGTCATTTATGGTTTGCAATTTTTGGGTTTTGATAATTGCCTAGATGGTAAGTGGGGTTGAACATGACAAAGTCCTTTGTGTTATTGTAAAGGTTCTAATTAGGCAGTATGCTACCAGTTATCACTGGGTGTATGGACAAGCCCTTGTCAAGGGGGGAGGGGTGGAGGAGGGTTCCCAACAGAGAGAATCCGTCTAGGATCTTCCAAGATAATTTCTCTCACCTCCATCTAACTCAGGGCAGCATGTGTGATTTATGAAGGAGGTACTCATAACTGTCCTACATGCAGTCTCAGAACAGGGCAAAGATTGTGTAGCCAGTGGCTGTGAGGTTGGCTCTAGGGTCCTGAATTTCTTTGCCTCAGGCTCTATCTAGAGCAAGCGACCTAGTGAGCATCTGTGTGTTTAACATCACTGCTCTTTATGCCATGAGATGGGAGTTCATCACATTCTATCCAACGAAAAGGAAGCAGCTGGAGCATGCATGGGATTTCACCAGGATAACAAGCTGTGCATGCACATGGTGTTGGGGGTGTTGTGTCCAAACACAGAGATACAAAACAGTGCAAGATAACAAGTGCAGAATAGGCAATTAGTGACTGACCACAATCAAAACATCATACTTACGAATATTCACTGGACTGGCAGCCACCATGATACTTTTGTTCTTCTGGAGTCTGCCGTTTCTCAGCCTCCATGCGAAAACAGTGAGGCGCCACAATACTGACTGCACTATCTGTGGCTCATGAAGAGGAGAGCCATACCACTATACAATCTATAATAGAGAAGATTGTTGGGGTAATGAAACAATTGTTCAGTTATCTGGACCACTGTGGAAGAGCCCTGCACTATTCCTCCAAACGTTTGTATTGATTTCTTGTGAAATGTTCGATTGTCTACAACTGAGTCACAGCTTTTGGCTCAAAGGAAACAGTGGTCAGCTGAGGAGAAGGGACTCTGTCTCTAACTGCCTCATTTGACTATGGTTCCCATTATTGCAATCCCAAAGCCCATTTAATAACAGTCTCATATTATTCTAATGAGACCCATCATACATCTCCCTTCATCACAATGTTTAAATCAACACTACACTAAACAACCATTTTGAACCATATTTATCCATAAGAAAAAAAACATTGCTTGCAAAATAGAACGAAATGACCATTATACATTCCCTTAGTAGCTGTCTTATGTGTGTCCTTGCTAAACCTAGCATTTGATGCAGTGCTACCCTAGTGGCTGCAGCATACAGACCTTCAATGGGGGAGATTGACCTAAGCTATGGCCGTAACAGGCCTGGCTTTAGACTGCACCACCTCAGTACTAGCAAAACTGGGCCTGGCTGGCTAACAGGCAATAGCAGGTGTACTAGAAAAGTGGCTGTACTGGGGCACAAATGCGGTCATCCAGAGAGAAAGAGAGATCAACAGGTTCATAATCCACAGGGCACTTTGACCACAAACCGGGTTGATATCTCTGCAATACATAAGCTGCTGCAGCACAAATTGTCAGGACTGCTGCGAGATCCCGAAAGCTCTTCGGAGCACTGTTATATGTAACCATAATACCAGCAGTCTGTGTCAACTTGGCAACAAACTGAGATTTCATGCTTCCCATTTGAACCTCCCGCTCCAACTCTTGGATGGTGAATGGCTTCCGCTCATGCTGCAATGGAAGGTGAGTCATCGGTCATCAGGTACATGCCATGGTTGGGTCCACAAGTGATCTCAGTGTTACTGATCATTTGAAGGCTGCAAAGAACACACTCTAAACTCTGTATAATGCCTTGTGCCAGGTTTCAACTGGACCTCTCCATTCTCCTTGACAATGATACAAGCTTTGTACTTTTCTGCAGCTTTGTATCCTCACCTCATTGCTGGCAATGGCCATCATCTCCCACCACCTTATTAGTGCTAGTCTGTTTGAGTGACAATTTAATGATGAGACAATGCAGTGGCAGAGAAGGTAGGAAAAAGAAGTAACATCTACATTCTGGATCCCACGTGTTTGTGGGAATCCTGCTCAATGTGCTCAAAGATTTGTGGGCTGAGAATCAACTTGTTTGTTCACTGAAAGATTCATGGTAAAAACTCAACCCTGAGTAAATGTCATCACCGAGCTGAAGAATGTCCGAGTGCTGCCAATGTCTGAGTGGACAGCCTCATGGTCATTAACGGAGAAAGAACTCTCTCCTCCTGCCCATTTCCTGTCAGATTGCAGAACCTTGAGGTAAGCTCTTTCACCTATCACACTTCATATAATCTTCCAGAACCTGCTCCAGCCAGAATGAATCCCACCGTAAAACTAGGGTGGCTTTAAATAATAAAGGCAAATTTTAAACAGTGCTAACCTCATATATAACTGGACCCTTGTGAAGGTTTATAACTATTCAGAACTGCACTTGAGATTGTGCTGCACACTTCTACCATTATAATTAACAGACAGAAAAATTATTTTGTGCTTCCTACATTGCTTTGAATCACTGCAGATTAATTATATCCCAATTCCATCCTTTGTTGGGGACTACTTATTTTTAACAAACTTAGTTGATGTTTCAGTGGAGCCACTGTTTTGTGAGGTGCTGAAAATATCTTAAGTAACATACATGTGTAGATATAAATCAGAAGAAAGATATTTAGCTTTCACACACTAGACCTGATTGTAACTTCAAATCCACATGTCCAGCTACCCTGGATAACCTTTCAACTTCCTTCCTTAACAAGAATCTACCTAACTCTGCCTTAAAATTATTTAAGAACTCCACTTCCACCATCTTTTCAGGAAGAGAATTCCAAAGATTTATGATCTTCTGAGAAAAGAAACCTTGTTACATCAAAAATAGTGATCCTAATTCTAGATTTTCCTGGAAGAGGAAGCATTCTGTCAAAAACCCTCAATATGTAATATGTTTCAATCAAATCACCTCTTACAATTCTAAACTCCAGTTGAGCTGAAAATGTGTTGCTGGAAAAGCGCAGCGGGTCAGGCAGCATCCAAGGAACAGAAGAATCGACGTTTCGGGCATCAGCCCTTCTTCAGGAATAAACTCCAGTGGATACAAGCCTAACCTTTCCTCATAAGGCAACCTGCAATTTCAGCTATTAGTCAAGTTCACCTTCTCTCAACTGCCTTGAATGCATTTATATCCTTCGATAAAAGGGCGGTTTGGGACAAGTGAAATGTAGACTTGCAAAGCAAGATGATATGGCAGCATTACAGGACTGCTATTTGCATAACAATACAGTATATTCAGTACACTTTCCTACAACAATGTGTTGTGGATCCAAACTGTTTGAAATTAGGCTATTTTGGATCTGATGTGTGATGAGTCATGTCTAATAAACGATGTCTGAGTAAATGAACCCCTGGAAACACTGACCACAACATGGTAGAATTTAGCATTCAGCTTAACAGGACAGCTCCACAAGCTTGTAGGAGAATTACTCATTACTTTTCATCTGCCTAGAAAGAGTAAAACATTCTTTCCACATACTGGGCACAGTCTTTGACATGAGGATCAAATGAATCAATGTTCCAAATAATGGTACGATACCAGAAATGGTTACCTTAGCTCAAAGACGAATGTTGTGTGTGACTTTCTTTAGGAGTGTGCTTCTCTCTTGTTGCCAATGAAATAATTCCAGAGGCCAGTATCCTATCACTAAGTCACCATTTATTTCCATACGGAGAGTTGTTGGCACTGATTCAGCATCTCAAAGGCAGCTTTGAGTGTCAGGATATCTGACACACCTGTTTTTATTTGTCCAATCAGGGAACTCATGATCTAGGAAGTCCTCCTGGCTGACCTTGCTACAATCATTACAAGCATATCTGAAAATCTTCCACATTGTTGATGAAGTGCTGGTATTGTAGCTGTGAACAGCTTGGTTTGAGGCACAATTACTGAGTATAGGCATTCTGCACTACAACCAGAATATCATTGAGACTTGCAGTCTCTTATGTCTAGCGCACTCAATAACTTCTTGGTTGTGCACAGATTGTATCAAATTGGAGTGTAGTTTAGTCACTGGCATACTGGAATGTCCAATGCAATTATACATTGTCTGAATGGTTGAGGAATCTGCAGAAAATGGCTCATCTTTAAATGTTGATAAATGAAGAGAAATAAATTACTGAACTAAAACATTGAAACATATTTGTAACCACAGCAGCTCTTCTGTTTCTCGATTCTTGGAATTATTAGATGGCAGGAAATTTCAGACTTGGTGTTATTTCTAGGTTTGTCAATTGAAATAAATCAAGACATCAACAATGTAGGTGAATTAGCAATTCCTTTTATTTCACTAACTAAACTGAACTAACTGGCAGCCAATATATTTAACATCAAGCAAGTTGTATAAGGTAGATTAAAATTTGATTGACATATTGGCATTTATGTTAAACTGCCCTGTAAACTAAAAGTTTAAAAATCTACACAGTGAAGACTTCTTCTCAACTTTCCCTTATATGCAAACAGATGTGACTTTGTTCTATAGGGAGCAGAAAAGTTTAAGGTTCGAGTGCAGGGGTTAAAAGTTGCTTTCTGCGACATGAACTAAGGCTGGTTCTGTTTACAGATCCTGAAGTACCATGGAGACTCTGCCTAAGATATGGAGAAGCTAATGAGTTCCTTGTACTTGAACTCTTCTTCCTGCATTCTGAAAGTTTTGAGGCAATTTTATAGGTAACAAGAACAGTCTTCCAGATTATAGTTTTAAGCTTTCATAGCTGCCAAATCACAATTGTAAGAATTGAACAAAAGGCTTCTATTTCCTCTAACATTTTGTCTGTACAAAAATAATATGTTTAAGTGCCAGCAGATGCTAATACTAAAGGACAGGAATAAATCAAAGATTCAAACTGGGGCTGTCTGGTTAGCCTGGGCAGTAAATATGTCATGATGAAGGGCTTTTGCCCGAAACGTCGATTTCGCTACTCCTTGGATGCTGCCTGAACCGCTGTGCTCTTCCAGCACCACTAATCCAGTAAATAGGTCATGTTAGGTTACAGATCGGAATATTGTTATGTTCTATTCGATGTCAAATGTATTGCAGTAAAAGTTTCATAATCCAACAGAGATTATCTAAACAGTGCATCCCAACGTTTTTCTGCTCTAACCCTGTTTTAAAGGAGTGTCTGTGTATCTGTCTGTGGGTGTGTGTATGCTGCTTTTTTTTTTAACAGCTGCAAGTGGCCTCAAAGAACAGTCCATGCCCACCAACAGAGAAAAGGGTTGAGCATTTAAAGGGACGATGCAGCAATCAGCCCATACTCCATAGCTGCTACTGTGGCCTCAGCATTCATGACCACAAAATCCTGTCTTGTGATCCCACTGGTGGATGCAACCAGCAACCTGGGGGGCACCGCTTCAAATACTTTGCTAAACCAAGTGTAATCCATGAACTCTGTTGCTTGTTATATATCAATTTTCCATTCAAAACTATGGTGGACATTAGCAGGAAATTGCAAGAGAATAAATCTGATAGTAGGCTAGTAATATCCTATTTCCCTGGATTTTACACGTGGCCATATTCATACATTTACTCTCAAAGTCTATTGAATCTTAGGCAAAAGTGAGGACTGCAGAAATCAAGAGTCTAGATTAGCGTGGTGCTGGAAAAACACAGCAGCCAGCCAGCATCTGAGGAGCAGGAAAATCGATGTTTCAGGCAAAAACCCTGCATCACAAATGAAGGCATGGAGCCTCCGGGGTGGAGAGATAAATGGGAGGGGGGAGGGGTGGGTGGGGTGGTGCTGGGGAGAAGATAGCAAAGAGTACAATAGGTGGATGGAGGTGGAGATGAAGGTGATGTCCCACCTGCCAATCTTCCTTCCCACCTATCCGCTCAACTCTCCTCTCTGACCTATCACCTTCATCCCTACCCTCATCCAACCATTGTACTCTTTGCTACCTTCTCCCCAGCCTCTCCCATTTATCTCTCCACCCCGGAGGCTCCCGGTCTTCATTCCCGATGAAGGGTTTTTGCCCGAAATGTCAATTTTCCTGCTCCTCGGATGCTGCCTGACCTGCTGCACTTTTCCAGCACCACGCTAATCTAATCTATTGAATTCTGTCCAGGCTATATAGGACATTTGAAAGGACACAAGGTGCTGGAGATGCAGGGGAGAATTAACAATGGAAATGCTACCTGATTCACTTTGTGAAAGAGGGTGTTCACTCAAGTGAAACACTGGTAATGTTAACAATTTTCATATAATGATCACCCTTTCAAAGCAAAATGATACTCTGGATTGTTTAAAACAGGGTTCTTTTGAAAATATATCACGAGAAAGCAAAATGTCTTCAGCTATCAACAGACAATATAATTAAGCTGTAAGAGACAAAATGCTGAAAGGTCGCTAGTTGGATACCGGTGGTAGTCAGATGATACCCTTAAGTGGCCACTTAAGAGCCTCAAATGGCCTTCAGACAGGAAGACAATTGAAGAGAGGCAGCAAGACCATGGAATCGCCACCCTCCTGCCTAATCAGACTGTGCTCCTTGCAAACCCCAACCTCCAGATAGTGAAGGAGGGTGGACATGTGGATTGTAATCAAAATTGGGATTAGCCTGAAAAGCAGAAATTGGACAAAAATAGCATCTGATTATTAACATTTTCCAAGCCATCAAACATTTTATAGTGAGCTGTAGCCCCTGTCATCATGTAAATATCTTGAGCATTAACATACTCCTTTAGTTAACTTTAGTCATCAGAAATGTTCAGTCTCATAATTCTTTTTTCTTTGAAAGGCTGGAGAAGGACCCATTAATGATCCTAAAAACTTGTGTAAGAAGAGTTTGTAAACAATGTTAAAATCGCCACCAACATCTTTTGCTGGAAAGGAGTTTATGATGGGACCTGATGGGCATTCTGATCATTCTTGGCCCGTCTGACAGAGATCCATCTGTATGGCAGGGCCTAGAGATACAGGTGCAGCAGCCTCAGAGAATGACCCCAAGTTCACATGCAACATGAGAATGACCATCAAAAGCATCTCAGCCCAAGAGACCCAGTGGTAAGCAGGCAACCTCCGCATTCTCTGAAGACTGCCTAGGAGTGGACAAGCACAGAGGCTGTGTTTCATGCTGTCAAGGTTTATGGTTTTCTTTTCTTTGCATTGTACAAATAGCACTGGAAAAGGACCATGAGGTAATGAAGGAGATTATGCATATCTCCCTGATGAGGACAAAACCCTGGGCATACATGCATCCTTCATCCTCGGTGATAAGAATTTAAAGGCTCAGTGCATAGCTTTGATAGATGTGTTCGCACTAAATTCTCAGATCGAATTCCTTGTCATGACCTTTCCTCACCCTAGGTTAGAGTCATAGCTATAGAGTCAAACAGCACCAAAATAGACTGTTTGGTCCAAACAGTCCATGCTGAACTTAATCCCAAACTAAACTATCCCACCTGCCTACTCCTGGCCTATATCCCTCCAAACCTTTCCTATTCATATACTTATCTAAGTGATTTTTAAAATCAAAATGATCCCTGCTATGAAATGATATTCATGGTTTCCTGATGGGCTGTACAATAGATGTTTTAGGGAGGTGGCAGCATTGGATATATATTGCCTCTCTGCTTATGTCTCCATGAGGCATCAAGAGAAAAGTTAGTATTTCTTATCCCTTGACAATCATTCCATTGGCGAGTTGAAATGAACTGCTGAGGCAGTCAGAAGGATGAAGAATGTTGGCAGCTACTCAGAGGACATATTTGCAAGAATTGCTTATGGTTCTCGACTAGTTGAATGCTGATAGACTGCAAACCCTTCTTACTGAGATTCTCCACTCTATGTCCATCTGTCTTCAGGAGGTTAGCCTCAGACAATGCATGCTCAAGTAGCCTTGTGCAAACTTCAAGAGAATGTCTGCTAACGTTTATAGTACACTGGCACTATCCCTGATGTCATTCTGTCCCATTCATTCATATTTATTGCGTTTATTTGGGTGTCACTACACTTTTTACTGGAAGGGCACGAAAGTGCACAATCTTCTGTATGCACAATGAGACCCTTTTGGGAGTGTCAGGAGACACAGTGAGATTTCAACAACCCCTTAACAAAGGCTTGCAACTCCTACAACTTACCTGATTCATACAGCAGGCAGAATTGCTGTCCCAGTCTCCCCTTGCTGGGAATGAACATTGCCAGTGCTTGGATGCTGCCTGACCTGCTGTGCTTTTCCAGCAACACATTTTCAGCTCAGTGTAAGGATTAGCATTGCAAAACTAGCACACTGGCCGGGGCCCCAGCCTTTGGATTTTTATATCAAATTATAATTGGCGCTTGCTATTTCTTTTAAAATGAAAACCCCAGTAACTTACTATTTAAAAAAAATTCTTGGAGAAAAATGCAAGAGTTAAGAGGTACATGCTAAGGAATTGTTCTTGTGGCTTTATCAGGATGACTTCATGGTTCAGACAACAGAAGTACAGGCAAAGATAACATAAGGGAAAACCACAGAACTATAAATCATTCAAAATCTTAACATTCTAATATTAGAGTTTAACCACAGGTAACGAAGATAACGGTCTTAACTACCTTCTCTTCAGTAACACACAGCTGAGGAACCATCTCAGCCAAAAGAATTATATCTGTTACCACCTGGGGAAGCAGATGTGGAGAGAACTATTCCTGGTTTCTTGACTTTGAGAAGAGGGAGAATAATACTGAAACATTATTATAATGATTAAGCATTAAATTTCTGGATGGCACAGTGGCTCAGTGGTTAGCACTTCTGCCTCACAGCACCAGGGACCCAGGCTCAATTCCAGTCCCGGGTGACTGTGTGTGGAGTTTACACATTCTCCCCATCTCTGTGTGGGTTTCCTCCTACAGTCGATTGGCCATGGTAAATTGCTCATATTGTCCAGGGGTGTGCAGGTTAGGTGAATTAGCCATGGGAAATGCAGGGTTACAGAAATAGGGTGGGTCTGGGTGGATGGGATGGTTCAAATGGCCTGTTTCCACACTGTAGGGATTTTATGACTTCAAAATTAATTGCTTACTATGGTACTTAACTGTGAGGGAGAGCTAGAAGATTGAGAATAATTGGAGGATCCTGGATGATTTAGTGATTATACTTAATTATTACTATGTTTCAGAATTATTCTCCCTCTTCTCAAAAACATGAAGTCCTCTGGGTAAGCCTAGAAATAGACAGCATCATTAGCATTGCTTTTAGTAGTATTACCAATTCAGTTGCTGCTGAGGGAAAATAGTTATGTAGAGCAGAAATTGGATATATTTCAGGATTATAATCGGACATGTAATACAACATCCAGTAATCATAAAATGCGTACTACAAAAACTGGGAAACAATAAATGCAGGATACAATTTAAATAAATGATGTTTAAAGTGTAGAATGACTAGTCAGTACCAAGTTTTAGGCAGAAGGCCATTAGTCCATCTTATTGTCCAGTGCACAATATCCCCTTGGTGCGTTTCTAATAACACTGAATTTCACTTGTTGATTACACCCTAGCACTTTCTCAAACAATTTGATTTCATATTTCACTACTCATGCTAGTAATCTAATCCAATTAACACTGTTAAGTAAGGTTCTTCCCTTTGTACCTTGGGTCACAGCGATCCCCATTGAAAAGGAACTCTGGAAAACTACACAACCAAAAACCAATAATACCCTAGCTTACTGTTTGGCTCAAAATGGTTAAACAATCAGACCGTTACTTCCTAAGAATTGTGTATTAGTATTACATGTCGCTCTATTTGTAGCTTTGAATAAAGCTTACAATTGCAGGCTTGATGAAGAATTGTGTGCACAAGGGAAAGATGAAAGTCTGGATAGCAGTGCACTTGAGTAGCATTAAGAAATAGTATTTTGGAAACTTTCATGTTAACCAGAGATGGAAAACAGGGAAATAACAGTAGCTCTGACAGCCTTACTACAGTACAATACACTATCAGTCTGGACTTTGTGCACAAGTCATTGGACCAGTGCAACTGATCAATTCTCTACACTTGTGTTTCTGCACTGTTGCCCTTCAAGTGTTCAACGATGTCTGTATTTAAATTGTTCATCTTGATGTTGTCCAATGCTTAAAATACTTTATTCATTTCTCATTTTTAACAATACAAGGGGTAATTCCTTAAATCTAAATGGGGCAAATTTGGAATTTGCATGATAAGTGTTGACCAGGTGACTGTGAATCAGCAGCGCATATTACATCTCACCCATTTTTAATTTCCACTATGACTTACCCTCAATATATCTAAGGCTTAATCTGAATAGGTGGAGAAATGTCCAGCCTGGGGCACTCCCAGCTTAATTTGCTTGGGCAACTACAGCTGAAGAGTGTGAGATTGTGCTTACTTTGGAAATCTCTATAATTGCCAGCTGATATTTGTGATCATCAGCCCTCACTTTTTCTGTTTATGAGAAATGAATTCTGGTGTGGATACGAAGGATAATCAGGTTTGCTCTCACAGGCTGAAAATTCCAGCACCAATACCTGCATGAGGTTGCATCAGTCAACGTGACTCAGCAGTTTGGTTGCCCTGTGAATGACATGTTTAATTCATCGCTCAAAATTCTGCAGCATTTAATTTGTAAATTATTTCAGGAACCTCAAAGTGCTGTATGCTTTTCAGTTTTAAACAAATGATTGTTCACATTCATGTTGAAAAGCAAACATAGAAGTTTTCACCAAAGTTTTAGGAGCTCCCAATGCTTTAGAATTATTATCCTCAACAGATGACAACGATTCCAAGTGCTGCAAAAAAAAATTCCTTCTTTCACGTTTACTTCATGTAGATATGCATGACAATGCTTTACTGTATAACAGCTGATAACAATACACTTGATATGTTTCAGCAACTGGCCTGTGATAAAGAGCTGGGCAGTGTGTAGGTTGCTTCACAGTGTGTAGGTGTGGCACAAAGTGAAGATATCCTCAAGAACTGCAGCAGCATTCTTAGAAAACTTAATGAAGTCACACACAGAGAGCTGATGATTAACCTTAAAGTTGGATAAATTGGAAAAGAGATCGAACCAGAGATTCAGACCTGTCATTTTTGGGTGTATGGGGTAGGGTGATGAGTATGTTTCCTGTGGATGAATAATGAGGCTGAAGACTCCCCAGTGCAAAATTGAGCTGCTGCTGTGCACTTATGGCTATTTCTAAACACGTCTGGGGACGGCATTGAGTAAATGATATTTTGTCCTTATCTACATTAGCAGACAGTGATGTATGGTCAGAAATGTTGTGCACTTTTCGTCTGCTGTATTGAGACTTTAGTTGACACAGGCTCAACCAATTTGTAGGCCATTTTCTCTTTATTGCTATTACCTTCACCACTCCTAATGCAATTAATATGTTGGACAGAGGGAAACCAAACCATAGCATCAAAACTATGAGGTGTTAGGTAATTATTAGGTAACGAACAAATCAGAAATCTGTGTCAGAAAGCAAACCAAAAAGAATGCTTACATTCGCTAGCAAGTTAGGGATATAAGAGGAAGCCTTTTACCCCTCAAATCTGCTCAAGCATCCGAGTAGACCATAGTTGATCTATACCTCAATTCAATATCCTTTGATATCTTTATCCAAAAAAATTTAATCCTATCAATCTTGAAAGTGCTTTCGGACACAATAACCATATTTTTTTGGGAGTGAGTTCTAGAATTCCATTATCATTGTACACTAAAACTTTTTTTGTTTTTTGATGAATAAATCAGCTCAAACTCTACTGCTGCACCTGCTTGTTCGTGAATCTTTCACTAGCATAATGTTTCTCCAGATGTACTCAACCAAATCCTTTTAACACTTTAAGCACCTCAAACAGAACTCAAACTTGCACACTCAGTTATTTGATATTATACACAGGATATTGCACAAACCCTTAAATCAATGATATAGGTTCATCATTAAGAACAAGGTTTGCTAGTATGAACAGAATTGGAAGCTCTTTCCAAATGAATTACTAGTTTCAGTAGAAATAGTGAAGAGAGCATGGCGGAATCTAAGTCCATCTATTTTACTGAATTGGGACTATAGTAGAATTAAATCAAGATGGTTGACTTACAGTTCCATTCCTGTTTCACTGCTATTTCAGCACTGGCCTTCTATTAGCTGGCCCTAAATAACTGGGTCTCAGATTAATCCATGCAGATCAGTCTTAAGTTAAGAATATTGGACCTTGAAGTAGTTTTGAGGGCACACTGAGCAAACTGTGCTCAGTTTTCTCTTAGCAGGCTTTTCCATCTCCAATGTTAAGAGGATAATAATAGTCATACATGACAAATAGGAGTAAGTGTTTGCTTCGGAGTTTTACAAGAGCAGTGCAGACTGCAGCATCCTCAGCCTTCCCACCCTAGGACTATTCTCCAGCCAGATCGCCTGTTCCACAGCTCAGCCAGCCTCTGGGCTGCACAATCTAGCAGAAATCTAAAGTCAGTGGGATATGGCAGGACATCCATTCAGAGCACGGATCTGACAAGCAGCATGTTCGTCAGACCCCATCGTCAAACAGAACTGACCCAGTAGCCACTTAGCTTAAAAAAAAGTCCTAAAGTATTCACACAATACTATTATAGAGAGAGCTTAGAGGAATACTTACCCCCATCCTGATTTCCTTAAATAATTGTAATATACTTGCACCAATAAAGAGCCTTACCTTCGACGGAACATTTCTGCAAATATGCAGCCAACACTCCATAGGTCAACAGGTGTTGCATAACTAGACTGCAGCAGAACTTCTGGTGCCCGGTACCACAAAGTGACAACCTGCAAAGTAAAGATGTCTGATTTAGTCCTCATCGCATTTCAAATGGCATATATTAATCTGTAGCTTTTGTGACAAGTACTGACAGAATAGTTTTATGTACAAAAAGTCAGCACTGCATGCCTTCTCTGACTATTTAAATGGCATATTGTAATAATGCAGTGACAAAAGTACTCTACAAATTTTTTAAGAGAAGTACTTTCCACCCCTTCAATCCCAAATAAGAACATCAGAGAGGTATGGTGGCTCTCTGGAACATATTCACTTGAAGAAAAATGTTTCTGTGTCACAAAGATTCTGGCCCTATGTAACCATCTATTCAAGAGAGGACTTTTTAATGCTAGAGTGGTCACAATAAACCGGGCAGTTCCCTGAATCCACATTCAGGTTTATGTGACATTGTATTTAAGTACTCAATGTTTCAAACTTGACATCCCATTGCTTCAAACCTTAGGATTCCCCACCTCGTACCTCAAATTAAACAACCATTTTCGTAGCTATTAATCCCTATAGCATGCCAAGATTTACAAAGTATATTGTAACGAGCTGCCCTCTCTGTTGCCTTTCTTTTGTTGATGGTTGCTTTCAGAGAGTCAACGTGAGAGAATCATATCTCAAAGCAATACACAACAGAAAAAAAAATGTGGAGGGGATGGATTGTTTTTTTAAATTTCCTTTTGAGAAATTAAGGACTGAAAACAATTACTGCACACTTTCTGGAACTCCAAACGTTGACTATGAATAAGTATAAGTAGTTCAAAAGATTGGCTAGATGCAGATGACATATTCATGAACAACTCATTGAGTCAACATGGTATGCAATTGGATGAAAAAGAAATCAGGTAATTTTGGGGAAATTGAACCCCAGCAAAGAACACTGGTGCCATTAAGGTGAGAGACATTTTGGCAAAAGCCTCTAAAATAGAAGACGGGGATAAGGCAAGTGTTTTTCTTATCTTGGGAGGCTCATAGTCTAACCACTATTTCCCATAACAGACCAAATTTATGAATGATGCTGAAGTTAATTAAATTCTGGACTCTTATTATAGCACGATTAAGAATGAAATTACACTGAGAGTTATATTCTGTCAAAGGTAATAGTTACTTAGTGAGATTAGGGTAGTGTACTGACGAGGTAGAGACTTGGTTAGCAGAAAAGATTTTAAAAAAAGTAGAAATAAATGGAACTTCTTCCAAGTGGCCGCCAGTGCCTAGTGGGGCACAGAAGTCAGTGCTTGGACTTCAGCTACTCACACCACATGTTAACAGTTTGGATGAGGGAATTAATGTAACATCTCCATGTTTGCAGATGACAGAAAGCTGGGTAGGAGGGGGAGGTGGGAGGAGGATGCAGAGATGCTTCAGTCAGTTTTGGCCAAATTCAGTGAATGGGTAAATACATAACCTCACATTTATCCACCTACTTCATTTGTTATCCAGTTTGGTAGCAAAAACAGAAGGCATGCTATTATCAGAATGGTGATAGATAGGAAAATGGGGAGGTTGAATGAGGTCTGGGTGTCCTTATACATCAGTCTGTGAAGGTAAGAATTCATGTACAGCACATAATGAAGGCAGCAAAGGGTATGCTGGCCCTCATTATGAGACTATTTGAGTACAGGGCAGGGTTATCTTGCTGTAGGGAGACAGAGCGTTTGTGAGACCACACGGAGTATTGCGTATAGTTGTGGCTTCCTGATCTGAGGAAAGATGTTCTGGCTATAGAAGTAATGCAACAAAGGTTTATCAGACTGATTTCTGGGATGACAGGCATTTAGCAGAATGAGACACCTATAAAATTCTCAAAGGACTAGACAAGGTAAATACAGGAGCCATGTTTCCAATGTCCAGAGAGTCTCGAAGCAGGGGTCACTGTCTAAGGGTATAGAGTCAGCCATTTAGGACTGAGATGAGGAGAAATTTCTTCACCCAGAGGGTGGTGAGCCTGTGGAATTCTCTGACACACAGAGCAATCGAAAATAAAACGTTAAGTGTTTTCATGAAAGAATTAGATCTAGTTCTTAAGGCTAAAGGGATCAAATGGTATAAGGAGAAAGCAGAAACAAGGTACTGAGTTGGATGTTAGATTTGAATGGCAGAGCAGGCTCGAAAGGCTGAACGGCTTACACTTGCTTGCAGTTTCTGTGAAACAGTTGTAGATTACAGTTGGTTCTGATATAACAACAGTTCCGTTCTTGTGCGATCTTGTGTTATAAGAAAATTGCGCAATAACTGCACCATTTAAACCAATGGGACCAGAATCGTGTTATAGCCAATACAGGTAAGGAAAGTTCACATTCTACAAATAGCAGTCTAAATTCTTCAAAAGCGTTAAAGCCATTTTGAGTTGAAGAAACATGCATTATAGCAGAACCAACTGTACATTCTTGAGTTAAAAAAAAATCTCACCATTGTGAATGTAGAGAATACAAATAAATCTTAGAGGCGTTTTTGCAGGAAGCCCACAGAACAATAATATCCAGGTCAAACGATTGGCTATAGTAAATAAACTGTTATTGAGGAGGCCTGTAATGGGGCCACATCCATGTAAATGGAAGAAAGAGAAAGGAAAACTTGTATTAGGAAACTAAGGCAACAGAGGAGGTTCACTGGATTTCAGTGACGTCTACAGTAGCCATGTTCAGAGTCTCAGAGACAGAAATTTAGACATTACCATTGCCACAGTAGCCATTACCTATCTAAATTGCCCTATTTCCATTCAAAGTGTTATACCTGTTATTTTATGAAAAACATGAAACAGATGTTACCAAACAAAATCAAGAGTTGCACTCAGTTAAAAACAGGTAAAACAACAAATGGGAGGTGAGAGTACTATAGCTGAGAATATAAATTCAACAACTCACAGTAGAAAGGAAAGTCAGAGATTCAGAATTCGCTCTCATCACTGAGACAGCTCCACCAGTATCTGCTCTAGAAGGAGAGTACAAGAAATTCCTAAGTCACATTCCCCTCTGCACAAACTGACTTGTTGTTCCAATAACAGTATTATAGAGTTATAGAGTCAAACAGCATGGAAACAGCCCTTCAGCCCAACTTGTCCATGCTGACCATGTTTCCTAAACTGAACTAGTCCCAATTGCCTGCATTTGGCCCATTTCCCCTTAGTCTTTCCTGTCCATGAACCTGTTCAAGTGTATTTTAAACGTCGTAATTGTACCCGCCTCCACCACTTCCTCTATTCCACCGCTTGTCAAATTAGTGATAGGGTAGAATATGTTCTGTTTTTTGCCCATTGGTCATAGACTCCTGATAGGAAGGAATTGGTGTATGAAACTTCATTAAAATCATACAGGCATGCCCACATCAAAGTTGCAGCAAAAAGTTATTTTTGCATTCTATTATAGACAGGGATATTGAAGAATGAGTGAAAACTCGTGAAGTGTGTTTTGATGAGAAATTATCTACCAAAAATTCCTTTAATTCCATGGCTAACATAACAGACCAATGTGAATGAGTATCTGTTGATTTCTATGAAGTGGAATGGCTATGAACCCATAGCCAACTCCACAAATGCTAAAACTAATTTTGATAAGTTAGTTCACAATTCATAAGTTGTCAGAGGTGTTGCCAGACAATGGTCTGTAGCTTATGTCAGAATTGCTTGAAATATTTCTGAGTAACAATTAAATCAAACACACTTCTACACCACTACATCACCCAACATTGAATAGTGATACTTGAACAAGTGCACAGATTATGAAATGATCTTACAGATGACTGTGTGTGTGTGTGTGTTTGAGCAGAAGTATATTATATATTTTATGTGTTCGTGGAAATGTGCATGGATGTAGTGTGTATGTTTGTGTGTGGATGTATTTGTGTGCTGTTTGCATTCATGTGGATGCATGTCATGTGTGGGTACACGATGTGTGCACATCTGAATGTACGTGTGGCAATGCGTTTGTGTGCATTCATGTTTCTGCATCATGCGAGTGCATGCACATGGTGTGGATGCATGGTGTGTGCATGTCATGCATGGTGCATGTGCGTTACATGTGTGGATGACTTCATATGTATATACATGCGCACAATGTGTGTGTGTGTTGTGAGAAAGAATAGGGTGATCATATGAGAGAGCACAGATGTCTGGTGTCACTGACTGGCCACCATTTATTGCCTGACCCTAGTTGCCCCTCAGAAGGTGGTGGCGAGCTGCCTTCTTGAACTGTCCACCTGCTGCAGGTTGACCCTCAATGCTCTTTGGGTCAAATCTAGAATTCCCTCCCTACGACAATGAAGGAACAATGAGATATTTTCAAGTCTGGATGGCGAGAGGCTGGAGGGGAACTTGTAGATGGTGGCGTTCCCATGTATCAGCTGCCCTTGTCCTTCTTGATAGAAGTGGTTGGGGTTTGGAAGGTGCCGTCTGAGGGTCTTTGGTGAATTCCTGCAGTGCATCTTGTAGATAGTACATACTGCTGCTACTGAACATTGGTGGTGGAGGAAGTGGATGTTTGTTCATGTGGTGCCAATCAAGCGAGCCGCTTTATCCTGGATAACGTCAAGCTTCTTGAATGTTGTTGAAGCGGCGTCCATTCAGGCAAGTGGGACTTGTGTCTTGGAGATCATGGACAGGATTTGGGGTGAGGGGAGTTTCTTGCCACAGTATTAGATTAGATTACTTACAGTGTGGAAACAGGCCCTTCGGCCCAACAAGTCCACACCGAACTGCTGAAGCGCAACCCACCCAGACTCATTTCCCTACGTTTAGCCCTTCACCTAACACTACGGGCAATTTAGCATGGCCAATTCACCTAACTTGCACATTTTTGGATTTTGGGAGGAGACCGGAACACCCAGACACGGGGAGAATGTGCAAACTCTACACAGAGAGTTGCCTGAGGCAGGAATTGAACCTGGGTCTCTGGCACTGTGAGGCAGCAGTGCTAACCACTGTGCTGCCCACTAACCTCTAGCCTCTGACCTGCACTTGTAGCCACTACGTTTATGTGGCGAGTTGAGTTTCTGGTCAGTGAAAACTCCCATGATGTTGATAGTGGGGGATTCAGTGATGGTAACACCATTGAATGTCAAGGGCAGTGGTTAGATTATGTCTTACTGGAGATTGTCATAGACTGGCATTTGTCTGGTGCGAATGTTACTTGTCACTTGTCAACACAAGCCTGATATTGTCCAGATAATTTGCATTTGAACATGAACTGCTTCCATATCTGAGTCGTCGTAAATAGTGCTAAATAGTGTGCAGTTAGCGAACATCCCCATTTCTGACCTTACGATGGAGGGAAGGTACTTAGTGAAGCAGCTGAAGATGGTTGGGCCTGGGACACTATCCTGAGGAACTCCTGCAGAGCTGTCCTGGAACTGAGAAGAGTGACCTCCAACAACCATAACCATCTTCCTATGTACAAGGTATGACTCTAACCAGTGGAGCGTTTGCCCCAATACCCATTGATTCCAGTTCGCCGGGGTTCTTTGATGCTGCACTTAGTTAAGTGCAGCCTTGATGTCAAGTGCTGTCACTCTCACTTCACCTCTGGAATTCAGCTCTTTTGTCCACATTTGAACCAAGGCTGTAATGAGGTCAGCAGCTAAGTGGCATCAGTGAGCAGGGTATTGCGAAGTAGGTGCTGCTTGATAACACTGTAGATAACACCTTGAATCATAAGACCATAAGACATAGGAGTGGAAGTAAGGCCATTTGGCCCATTGAGTCCACTCCGCCATTCAATCATGGCTGATGGGCACTTCAACTCCACTTACCCGCATTCTCCCCGTAGCCCTTAATTCCTTGAGATAACAAGAATCTATCAATCTCTGCCTTGAAGACATTTAGTGTCCCGGCCTCCACTGCACTCTGCGGCAATGAATTCCACAGGCCCACCACTCTCTGGCTGAAGAAATGTCTCTGCATTTCTGTTCTGAATTTACCCCCTCTAATTTTAAGGCTGTGTCCACGGGTCCTAGTCTCCTCACCTAACGGAAACAATTTCCTAGCGTCCACCCTTTCCAAGCCATGTATTATCTTGTACGTCTCTATTAAGTCTCCCCTTAATCTTCTAAACTCCAATGAATACAATCCCAGGATCCTCAGCTGTTCCTCATATGTTAGACCAACCATTCCAGGGATCATCCGTGTGAATCTCCGCTGGACACGTTCCAGTGCCAGTATGTCCTTCCTGAGGTGTGGGGACCAAAACTGGACACAGTACTCCAAATGGGGCCTAACCAGAGCTTTATAAAGTCTCAGTAGCACAACGGTGCTTTTATATTCCAACCCTCTTGAGATAAGTGACAACATTGCATTCGCTTTCCTAATCACGGACTCCAGTGCATGTTGACCTTGAGAGAATCCTCAACTAGCACTCCCAGATCCCTTTGTACTTTGGCTTTACGAATTTTCTCACCGTTTAGAAAATAGTCAATGCTTTTATTCTTTTTGCCAAAGTGCAAGACCTCGCATTTGTTCACGTTGAATTCCATCAGCCATTTCCTGGACCACTCTCCCAAACTGTCTAGATCCTTCTGTAGCCTCCCCACTTCCTCAGTACTACCTGCCTGTCCACCTAACTTCGTATCATCTGCAAACTTCGCTAGAATGCCCCCAGTCCCTTCATCCAGATCATTAATATATAATGCAAACAGCTGTGGCCCCAACACTGAACCCGCTCGTCACCGGCTGCCATTCCGAAAAAGAACCTTTTATCCCAACTTTCTGCTACTAATGACCGAGTAGACTGATGGGTGAGTGTCTGTGAGAGAGAGAAAGAGTGAGGTGTGATTTGTATGTGTGGATAATATGAGTGACAGTGTGTATGTGTGCGTGAGAGGGAGAGGGGGAGGTGATGTAATCTGTCAGAATGAGGTCGATGTTTGCTTATAGTAACATCCTGCACGTACAGTCTTTTAGCATGCGTGGACGCAGCTATTAATGTGTTCAGGATGACCAGGAAATGGTTCCATTTTACTGCCATAACCATTTGGAGGAATTTATATATTGGCAGCAGTACAACACACTTTTCATGACTATCAAGTTTTGAAGTGGAACTGTTGATCTAGAAGTAGAAATGCTAACACTTTGCAACAAAATCTCCTTGCAAAAGTATTTGCTTGTGTAACTTGTTTCTTTTTGACACAAGCTAAACAATTTTCTGTTCTCTTCAGGAGTAATGCCAGAGTCTAACTGATTAGGTGTGAAGCCTGTTACTCTATTTAAACATTAACTGAGAACAAGCCTTAGTTTGCTTAGGACTGATGTCAGTAGCAAAGTTGGGAACAGCAAGGCATAGGGAAAATTATTACTGATACAGCAGGGATGAAACTCAAGTTCAGTACTGGTCAGAAGGCCATGATGGAAGAAAAAAAACACCAAAGATTTTTTTTCTTTCGTGAAATGTGAGCATCACTGGAAAGGCCAGCATTAGTTGCCCGTTCCTAACTTCCTTAGAGCTGAGTAGCTTGCTAAGGAATTTTAGAGGGAGTAAAGAATCAGTGTTGTGCGTTTTGAGTTACATGTAGGTCAGACCAGTAAGGTTGGCAATTTCCTTGTATGATTGGAGTGGTTTTACAGAGATCAGGATTCACAAATCTAGTGAATACTGGAGCTAGTCTTGATCGACATGAGCTAGATCATTTGATTGAAAGAGGAAATCAGATAAAAGGAGCGTATGATAAATTTCTTAGAAACCAACCTCCGTATAGTTTAAAGTGAAAGCCAGAAAGAAAGCAAAAATAACAAAGATACTGAAAGTTTTCAGGTATCACAATGCAAATTGAGGTAGGGTCGGTTCATGTCTCAGTCCCAAACATCGAATGGAATAGGTAGCCAAAGGAAAAATGTTGAAACAAAATAATGGAAATGAAAGATATCCAGACAAATACAAAAGGTGCGTTATTTGATGGGGAGTAGCAAGAAAGAGAAAATCATTGTTCTTTATTTATCAAATTATTTTTTTTTACCATGTTCTAGTTTTAAAGGAAACCTTTTATGATAAGTGTTATTGTAAATATCAGTCATGTGGGCTTGATTGCGATTTCACTAACAATAAGAAACCAAACAAATATTATTGATATTATTTTAGTTATATTGCATTCTGAGAAATTATATTTTAATGTAGAAATAATTACTTTTTGAGTGCCAGAGGAGCGTAATATATTTTAAGAGCTGCCCGCTCTATTGGGGAGGTGTTGGGGAGCTTAGCTGTTTGCAGTGAAAGTCTTTGCTCAGTTTAGTTGTTGACAAAAAAGACACATTTATTTCTTTGCCTAATTTTCAATATAGTGTGTTCCAAAATAAATGTGTTTAAGAGCTATCATTTAGGTGCTGACAGCAGGTGACATTCTTTTGTACTCATGCTTCGCTAAAGCTACTTGAAAAGGCAAAGAGTTAATGTAACAGCAGTGACGTGACTAGTTTTAGAGTGTTACCTAAAACGTCCGATTGTGGGCATCTTTCTCATTTCATGGAAATGCTTTCAAGCATTAACCACATAAACCAAAATAACCCTAGCTTCCTCATTTGAGAGAGAGTTTCCTCTTCATTTCTGGTTATCCAGGACGAAGCAAGTCTTTTTTCCACATTCTTTTATACTTTTGCTTCACTACTTATTTTTGAATAAGAACTCAGCAAGCCGACAAGACTAGAAACAAACAAAAGTGATTCATGTAATACATGAAATCAACAAATTTAAAATCGTATCAGCAGTATTTCTTTGATTAGTGGGTATTATGATGATGCTGGACGGGACAGTCAAATTTGTTACAATGTGGTTAGAACCGTTTGACTTTTTCTGTCAAGTAGATGAAATGTGAGATTTTGAGACTTACTAAGAGAATAAAGACACAAGGTTCTATTGATTTGAGGAAACAGCAATAAACTTGGCTTTTCCCATCTTCGAATAGTTACACAATCTACCACATATAACTTATTTCTGATATTCATATTTTTATTCATAGTCATACAGCACGGAATCAGACCTTTTGGTCCAACCAGTCCATACTGAACATAATCCCAAACTAAACTAGTCCCACCTGCCTGCTCCTGGCCCATTTCCCTCCAAACTTTTCCTAGTCATATACTTATCTAAGTGTCTTTTAAATGTTGTAACTGTCCCCATGTCCACCACTTCCTCAGGAAATTCATTCCACATGAGAACCACTTTCTGTGTACAAAAGAAAATTTGCCCTCCATGTCTCTAATTAAATCTCTCGTCACTTACTATTGTCATGAACTCACATTTTGCTAAGGCTGCGACAGCACCTCCTCTCTTTCTTTCTTTCTGCATAGTCCTCCTATTTGCCAAGTATTAATTTTGATCATTCTGTAGCCATACCTCTGTAATGGCAAATAAATCATACCCATTTCATTCAATTTGTGTATCCAGATTATCAACCATTCTGCAAAAGATAAGTGAACTCAGGCTGAATGCCTTTAATTCTATTTTTAAAATATTATTTCCAATTTTGATCCTATTTCATGCTCATTGGCGATTGCTCTGCCTTCTATTTTTGCCATCTACTCTTCAACTTCCTTTTCTTAGTTCCTGTTTCCTGGAATCTATGCTCCTTCTCACTTTCCCATTTCCCTGCCAATCTAGTTTAACTCATTCACAACAGTACTAGTGGAGTCTCCCTGATAGGATGTTAATCCTGGTCCTGCCCATATCCATTGTTTTGAGGTCCCTTCTGCCCCAGAAGTGCCTCAGAGATCTGATGCCTTTCCTCCTATACGCGTTCTCTAGTCATATGTTCAATCACGTAATTCTCCTATTACTAAGCTCATTACCTCACACAATTGGAAGTAATCCTGAGGTTACCATTTTAAACAATTTGCTTGACAACCTCCTTTTGTGTCCTCTTAAATATACATGCAGGGCTTAATTCCCATGCTTACCTAGGTAATTGTAATAAACATGGACAACAACATCATTATTCTAAACCTAAATAAAAGAAACTACACACGTATGAAGGATGATATGTCTGCCATACATTGGTAAAATCATTAAAAGGTTTGATTAGGAGATTCTGGAGATTTGCTGTGCTCCGAAGGCTAGTGCTTCCAAATAAACCTGTTGGACTATTACCTGGTGTTGTGATTTTTAACATTAAAAGGCATGATAGTGGCTATGCAATGGTTAATATTAAAGGAATTGGAGAAAGGCCAATTTTGACGGTATTAGGCAAGAACATTCGAAAGCTGATTGGAGGCAGATGTTCGCAGCTAAAGGAACGGCTGGAAAATGGGAAACCTTCAGAAATGAGATAACAAGAATCCAGAGAAAGTACATTCCTGTCAGGGTGAAAGGGAAGGCTGGTCAGTATAGGGAATGCTGGATGACTAAAGAAATTGAGGGTTTGGCTAAGAAAAAGAAGGACACATATGTCAGGTATAGACAGGAATAATCGCGTGAATCCTTAGAAGAGTATAAAGGAAGTAGGAGTATACTTAAGAGGGAAAACAGGAGGTCAAATGGGGACATGAGGTAGCTTTGGCAAATAGAATTAAAGGAGAATCCAAAGGGTTTTTACAAATATATTAAGGACCAAAGGGTAACTAGGGAGAGACTAGGGCCCCTCAAAGATCAGCAAGGCGGCCTTTGTGTGAAGCTACAGAAAATGGAGGAAGATATTAAATGAATATTTTGCATCAGTATTTACTGTGGAAAAGGATATGGAAGATATAGATTGTAGGGAAATAGATGGTGACATCTTGCAAAATGCCCAGATTACAGAGGAGGAAGTGCTGGATGTCTTGAAACGGGTAAAAGTGTATAAGTCCCCAGGACTTGATCAGGTGTACCCGAGAACTCTGTGGGAAGCGAAAGAAGTGATTGCTGGGCCTCTTGCTGAGATATTTGTATCATCGATGGGGTGCCGGAAGACTGGAGGTTGGCAAACGTGGTGCCCCTGTTTAAGAACGGCAGTAAAGACAAGCCAGGGACCGGTGAGCCTGACCTCAGTGGTGGGCAAGTCATTGGAGGGAATCCTGAGGGACAGGATGTACAAGTATTTGGAAAGGCAAGGACTGATTCGGGAAAGGCAAGGACTGATTTGGGATAGTTAACATGGCTTTGTGCGTGGGAAATCATGTCTCACAAACTTGATTCAGTTTTTTGAAGAAGTAACAAAGAAGATTGATGAGGGCAGAGGAGTAGATGTGATCTATATGGACTTCAGTAAGGTGTTTGACAAGGTTCCCCATGGGAGACTGATTAGCAAGGTTAGATCTCAGGGAATACAGGGAGAACTAGCCATTTGGACACAGAACTGGATCAAAGGTTGAAGACAGAGGGTGGTGGTGGAGGGTTGTTTTTCAGACTGGAGGCCTGTGACCAGTGGAGTGCCACAAAGATCGGTGCTGGGCCCTCTACTTTTTGTCATTTACATAAATGTTTTGGATGCGAGCATAAGAGGTACAGTTAGTAAGTTTGCAGATGACACCAAAATTGGAGGTGTAGTGGGCAGTGAAGAGGGTTACATCAGATTACAACAGGATCTTGACCAGATGGGCCAATGGACTGAGAAGCGGCAGATGGAGTTTAATTCAGATAAATGTGAGGTGCTGCATTTTGGGAAAGCAAATCTTAGCAGGACTTATACACTTAATGGTAATGCCCTGGGGAGTGTTGCTGAACAAAGAGACCTTGGAGTGCAGGTTCATAGCTCCTTGAAAGTGGAGTCGCAGGTAGATAGGATAGTGAAGGTGGTGTTTGGTATGCTTTCCTTTATTGGTCAGAGTACTGAGTACAGGAGTTGGGAGGTCATGTTGCGGCTGTACAGGACATTGGTTAGGCCACTGTTGGAATATTCCGTGTAATTCTGGTCACCTTCCTATTGGAAAGATGTTGTGAAACTTGAAAGGGTTCAGAAAAGATTCACAAGGATGTTGCCAGGGTTGGAGGATTTGAGCTACAGGGAGAGGCTGAACAGGCTGGGGCTGTTTTCCCTGGAGCGTCAGAGGCTGAGGGGTGACCTTATAGAGGTTTACAAAATTATGAGGGGCATGGATAGGGTAAATAGGCAAAGTCTTTTCCCTTGCGTCGGGGAATCCAGAACTATAGGGCATAGGTTTAGGGTGAGAGGGGAAAGACATAAAAGAGACCTAAGGGGCAACTTTTTCCACACAGAGGATGGCACGTGTATGGAATGAGCTGCCAGAGGAAGTGGTGGAGGCTGGTACAACTGCAACATTTAAGAGGCATTTGGATATGTATATGAATAGGAAGGGTTCGGAGCGATACGGGCAAGGTGCTGGCAGGTGGGACTAGATTGGGTTGGGATATCTGGTTGGCGTGGACAGGTTGGACCAAAGGGTCTGTTTCCATGCTGTACATTTCTATGACTCTAAGTTGAAAGTGTTTCCCCTGACAGTGGAAATGACGACTAGAGGTCATAGATTTAAGAGAAAAATCTACTTTTATATAGATTACTGGTATGATCTATTGTTTGAAAGGAGATTGAAAATGAATTCCATATGAACTTTCAAAAATACAAGTTAACATGTGTGATGAGAATTAATTTGTAGAATTATGGGGGGATGAAAAGGCTGAGGTGCCTTACCCTTCATTGGACTAGAACACTGGAAATCAGCTTCCACTATTCCCAGTGTTATCACAAAAGTTAAAGATTTTGAAAAGTACACAGTATTTCCCAATTTACTTGTTTTTTAAATCCAGATTGACAGAAAGCATAGACCAAGTTTATATATTAAATATGAAATGCTATTAATTGTAAATAAATAGACTCTTGCTACAAAGTAAGCATTACAAAATGTTGGCATAGAATTTGAACCCCATATAAACTTCTCCTCTACACACACATGCATACATTCACAACAAAAAAATAAAAGGATGAGTGGAGGGAAAGACTGGGAAGACAGTCTGTAAGGATTGTTGAGTTGATCCTTTCACTTGATCTTCCTTCTCCAGATACATTCACTTGTTGACATGAGGCACAGGGTGACAGATACACACTCGTAAAGGTATTGGACTATACTGGGATTGTATTCGTTGGAGTTTAGAAGATTAAGGGGAGATCTAATAGAGACGTACAAAATAATACATGGCTTTGAAAAGGTGGATGCTAGAAAATTGTTTCTGTTAGGCGAGGAGACTAGGACCCGTGGACACAGCCTTAGAATTAGAGGGGGTCATTTCAGAACGGAAATGCGGAGACATTTCTTCAGCCAGAGAGTGGTGGGCCTGTGGAATTCATTGCCACGGAGTGCAGTGGAAGCCGGGATGCTAAATGTCTTCAAGGCCGAGATTGATAGGTTCTTGTTGTCTAGAGGAATTAAGGGCTACGGGGAGAACGCTGGCAAGTGGAGCTGAAATGCGCATCAGCCATGATTGAATGGCGGAGTGGACTCGATGGGCCGAATGGCCTTACTTCCACTCCTATGTCTTATGGTCTTAACAATCAAACTCTCAGTTTACAGCAACTGTACAAGGGGAAGCACACTGGCTATCTTCAGGCTTGCGCAAAAAACTCGTTCACCTCCAGAGGTGCGATGGTTTCTTCTGAAACATTCACAACTATAAGCTGTTCAGCTACCTGAGAGTTAATCACATTGTTGTTGATAGGCAAGAGGTCTTTGTCATTGATGAGTAGTTACTAGCCATTGATGAGCAGTTACTAGCCCACAGACAAATGAGCTACTGGTTGCCAGCCAAAAGCTAAATTTGTACACGACTACTGGCTCTAGTTTGTTTACAAACTCGGCTTCCCCTGCTGCTTAAATAAGTAGCTGTGTGAATAGCACTTAGCATGCGTGTCAGGTTAGATCTCAGGTTACTCACAGTCATCATATCATAGAGCTGTACAGTATGGAAACAGACTCTTTGGTCCAACTTGTCCATGCTGACCAGATTAATCTAGTCCCATTTGCCAGCATTTGGCCATATCCCTCTAAACCCTTCCTATTCATATATCCATCCAAATGCCTTTCAAACGTTCTAATTGTACAAGCCTCTACCATTTCCTCTGGCAGCTCGTTCCACACACGCACCACCCTCTGTGTGAAAAAGTTGTCCTTCGATCGCTTTTAAATCTTTCCCTCTCGCTCTATGCCCTCTAGTTCTGGTCTCCCCCACCCTGGGGAAAAGACCTTGTCCATTCACCTATCCATGATTTTATAAACCTCTATTAGGTCACCCCACAGCCTCTGATGCTCCAGAGAAAACAGCCCCAGCCTATACAGCCTCCCCCCGTAGCTTAAATCCTCTGACCCTGGCAACATCCTTGTAAATCTTTTCTGAACCCTTCGGCTTTTAAAACAGTACAGCAAGCCTTCAACAATCTTTGGACTGTAAAACTGTTCTTTTCCCATTTCAGTTTACAATCAAAAACATAGAAAGATTAAAAGATACAATCTTTACAGGTATTGCACTTCCAAAAAGCCGGCATGGACTTGAGGATTTGAATGACCTCCTGTGTTCTGAGGTTTTATAATTCCTGAACTGTGATATTACATTTATATGCCTATCAAGTCAAATCAGGAGAATCTATTTCCTCTAAATTGATTCGAAGTAAAATGTGAAGAGAGAATTAATAACCATTTTTCAGAAAACACATTTTTCATAATTATATTTGATCCCAAAATAGAGATGTTACTTAAGCATTTGGGGATTTCTTTAGCACAAAGACTCTGCTCATGTTATAACATCTGTCTAGATACATGGCAATTTTCCTTCTAACTTTCTTGCTGCTGTAGGTTCTACCTTCTACTTTTACAGCAAGATAGTCAGCTGTGTAAGCTGCTCCCATAATAATAACAAAGACTGGTAAGAGGGAAGTTTCATTGAAGCTGAGGGAAGTACAAAACTGATAAGTGCCTTTCAAGCAGGTAGCAATCAGCGGTGAAGCAGTAACAGCATTCTGTGACAGATGGGCTTTAGTCAACAGTCTGGAAACGGTCAGGGCTCGAGCTCTTCAAAGTAACTTTTCAAGCTTTCCCAACTCTCAGTTTCACCTTAAAAGCCCCTGGTGAGTTGCTAACAGTTCTGGACACGGTTAAAAGGCTGGGAAATGGAAAATGAGTAGCTTCACCTTCAATCCCACCCTGTAGAAACTTGGGAGAGGGCAGGGTAGATGTGGAATTAGATTTTCAGAAGACATTCAATCACACAAGAAGTTGTTATGCAAGATTAGGGTTCATGTGATTGGCACTAATCTTCAGCATGAAATGAGGACTGATTAAAGAACAAAAAAAGTTTAAGAATAAAAGGGGCAACTCCAAGATAGCTGGGTGTACCTAGAGATATTTCATGATGATTAGTATTTCAGCCTCAGCTATTTATTTTTAATTTCAATAAAATAAATGAGGTACTGCATGTAGTATATACACGAACATTGACAATATAAAGCTAGATGGAAAAGTAAACTGTAAGGAGGATTCACAGATGCTACAATGGGACATGGATAGTTCAATGTGTGGGCAAGTGGTGACACTTTGGGTTTAATGCGAGGAAGTGTAAAGTTATTCATTTTGGTATGAAGAATGGAGAAGCAGACTTTTATCAAATAAGTGAGATAGCAGTGAATGCTTGTATTCTGAAGAATTAGGTGTCCTTGTAAACTCATCACATAAAATTAACAAAAACCGAAAGAACTCCCGATGCTGGAAATTCAAGACCAAGTTTGATATAAAATTCTTGGGTAGTAAATTAATCAAGGGATGTGGCCTTCTGTGAATATATGATGTTATGTAGCAGGTAAGCCACAATCTTGCTGAATATTTCTGCTCTGATTTCTTATGTTCTTAAGACATTCTGGGTGAGATGGTCACGATTCATGAGAAAGCTGTGTTTAATCCTGTGGAACCAGGTAGTTTGCAAACTTTGCTTTGCTTCTTCAATTGAATATGACAACATGTAGTCTAATACCAAACATGGTGGCTGCCTGTATGTTCAACAGGGATCAAACAGTATGCACAGTTAGCAAGTTTCACTCTGCCTATATGTTTTAAGAGCTGCCTTCACCTCCCAAATGGAGTTTCACTCATTTGCATAGTTGCAGCAGATTCTGCACAATGCTGCTACAAAGAAAAACCCATCAAACAGAACACCAGGAGAAAGGGCTCCCAGGTTTTGATACATAGGAGGTAGAAATGAAGAGGGAAGCAATGTTCTCCAGGGGGCCAGGAAGCTCTCATGATGCTTCCTGGGCAAAAATGGGAGGTGGTCAGGGAGACCAATCCTCCAAATCTGGCATTAAAGACATCACTGCTGTGCTGAGAAATGTTCAATGGCCTCACGTGGATGGTCAAGGTCAGTGAACATATCTTCAAAAGATATACTGTATCTATTAAACACAAACCTCATGTGTCACTCAAAGCACTTCACCTGTAACATACATTCATCAGCATATAGAACTTCGACCTAACATTTAAGTACTGTACCTCATCTTCACAAATCCTTCCATGCTGCCGCCTCACCACCTTCATTTTGCAGGTGGTAGTTGAGACGTTGGATGTGCTAAAATTTGATTAAGAGGAAGTTTTCGATTGGCTGTCTGTACTTCAAGTTAATAATTCATAAGAATGAGAAATGCATCCAAGGATACAATGTGTTGGGTGGAAATTCCATAATCTTTTAATCCTCCTCAGATACAGGGGTGGCGCTAGAGGACTGCAGAAATCTAAGTGCTACACATCTGTTTCTGAAAATCAAGCAGCCGCAAGTGAGATCGTGTGCAAGAACTTTTGGAAATGATATTTCACATTGAAATTAGCAGCTATTGAGAAAAATATAGATTAACTAAGGAAAGTCAGTACAAATTGAAGGACAATATTTGTTAGGTTGATTGAGTTTTTTAAAAAAAATGAGATAGTGGAGAGGATGATGAACGTAATACTGATGATATGGAATGCATAGTCTTCCAAAAATCATTTAATGAAGAACAAAAAAAAATCGACTGGCCAACAAACCTATAACCTTTAGAATAAATAGGACAACGGCACGATAGGTGAGAAATTGGCTGAATAACAGGAAAGAGTAGTGACGAATGGTTGCTTTTTTCAATGTATTAGGGTACAGTGTGAGGTGTTTTTAAGTGTCGACATTCAGATGCAGTTTCTCTTAATACCTCTTTGCAGATGACAAAACTTAGTTAAGGCAGAGAAGTGTGAAATGATTTATTTTACTTGGAAAACCAAGGAAAACCAATTCAAAATAAAGGGTATAATTCCTAAGGAGTGGAGGAACAGAACATTTGGGGGGTATATGTGCATGATTTATTGTTGGTGACAGTGCAGGTGAATAAGGCACATGGCATCCTGGGCTTTATAAATAGATATGAAGTGGAGGAGCCAGTGTTGGACTGGGGTGGGCAAAGTTAAAAATCATAACACTAGGTTAGTCCAACAGGTTTATTTAGAAGCACTAGCTTTCTGACCACTGCTCCTTCATCAGGTATTTGTGAAGCAGGAGTATAAGACAGAATTTATAGCAAAAGATTACATAGTTATGAAACTGAAATGATATGTTAAACAAACTTTGATTGTTGTTAAGTCTTTCATCTTTTAGAATGGATGCAGGTTTCAGTTCATTAATATGTAAATCCCAGAACTTCTTTTAAGACACATTCTCAAGATAACTTAAAGTTTTATATATAAAAAACTGACAGCTCAGCTCAGACTGCATTAAAGGTGTGATGTTACAGTATGTTTGTATCCCAATCTTGAAGCAGACTGGTTCTATTTCCAAAGTGGAATTTCAAAATATTACATGGATTCACTTGCCTGCAGGATGTGCATTTTTTCAGCAAAATAGAATGTATCTGCAAATACAAATTCACCCCATGGATTTATTTGTATGCGCGTTGGGTGTGTGTGTGTGTGTGTGTGCGCGCGAGAGTACATGCGCATGTATGTGTGGCCACCTGTAGTGTGACATGAATCCAAATCCTAGTTGAGACCATCCTCATGAGTACTAAATATGGCTATTCTCTCTCTAACCACCTGATGAAGCAGCAGCGCTTCAAAAGCTAGTGCTTCCAAAAGGAAGTTATAGTGAACTTGTATAAAATATTGGTTCAGCCTCAGCTGGGTACTATTTCCATTTCTGGTCATCATACTGTAGGAAGGATGAAAATTAGCATGGAAACAAGCCTTTTGGTCCAACTCATCCAAGCTGACCACGTTTCCCAAACTGAACTAGTGCCACTTGCCTTTCTTTAGCCACTTCACCTGACAAAGGAGCAGCGCTTTGAAAACTAGTGATTACAAATAAACCTGTTGGACTATAACCGGATATTATATGACTTCTGACATTGTCCACCCTAGTCCAACACTGACACTTCCACTCATGACTTTTCTTTAGCAAAGGTGCAGAAAAGATTCATGAGAATGTTTCAGAGAAAAATGAACTTTAGCTCCATGAATACACTGGATAAAATGGTGCTGTTCTCCTCAAAGAAGAGAAAATTAATAGGAGATTTGATGGAGATATTCAAAATTATGTAGGACCTGGATAGATTAGGTAGGGAGAATCTGTTCACTTTGGCAGAAGGAAAGAAAACGTGAGGTCACTAATTTAAGGTGATTGGCAAAATAAACACCAATATAGAGTTGAGAAAACCTTTTTTTAAAAAAGTGGTGAGTGATTAGGATTTGGAATGCAATGCCTGAGAGTAAATCAAGGTCTTCAAAAGAGAATGTAATAATTACCTGCACAGAAAACATTTACAGTACAGGTCTATGGGCAGGAAGTGGGCAAGTGGGAATGTATGAATTCCTTTCTCAGACAGCTTGTGTGGATATGATGAGTTGATGGGTTTCCTTCTGTGATTCTATGCACCTAAATACTGATTATTTTTGGTGGGAAAAGCTTTCTGCTCAGAATCCATGTCTTTCTTGTATGCAGAGGATGTTCCCTCTGCAACCTGTGCTCTATACCTTTGTCATGTTGCGGTTCAAGGATTGCAACTAAAGTCTCTATAACTCGACAGACCCTTGACTATCATGGCTTCTCAATGACATCCTACTCAGTATCCTGCCACATTCCCTTCAAAATCTGGCAGATCACCAAAACCCCTTTGAAGGACAACCACCTTACCACTACAAATTTTTCAAAATCAAAGTTGAATCAAAAGCAATTCACTTGTAGGTTTGCTGGCTGTCCATTCAACTAATACTGGTGGGGGTTGGAGACGTTCAACCATGACTGATATTGAGAAGGCATTAACCGTGGCCCCAGAATATACACTAGGCCAGCCTTAAAGGCAGTTTGACATTACTACTGCCATCTCTGTGTGCTGCCCAGTACATGCAAAGCAAGGTTGTACCACCACCCATGTATCTGCCACTTTCAGTTTTTTGGAAACTGGTGAAGTGGTGTTGCATTTTCAGCTATTATCCACATCAATAAAGAGAAAGTAGCCACAGCAGCAGTTCTTTATGTTCTGTTCAACAATGACATATGGATTTCCCTGCATTGTTAATCTAAAGCAACAACATGCATTGATGCAACAGTACTGTTTAGTTTCAATGCTGATGCAAAGGTCTGCCAAACTTTTAGATGAAGAAATCGGCTCTTTAATACTTTCTTGGATAGCAAAATTTTATACCTTTGTTAAATTATTTCACATTATTATGAAGCTGAAGCAACTCAATTCAAAATAATAAATCCATCCTCAAAATCAAGAGGGAATTTTTCATTAAATGCAGCTCTGTGCTTCTCAAATGAACTGTATGGAATCTAATAAATTGCTTAGAGTCATAGAGTCATAAGCCCCTAAAGCAGAGAGACAGGCCCTTTAGCCCAATCAAAATGTCAGTCCACACTAACACCATTTCCCTGCACTTAGCTAGGAAATAATTAGAAGAATATGGGCTATGTAGTTGCGCTAATGTCTTTTAAACGTTGTTAATGTACCTGCCTCTGGCAGCTCATTCCATATGCCTACCACCCTCTGTGTAAAAAATAGTTGCCCAAGTTCCCTTTCATTCTTTCCCCTTGAACCTTAAACTGATGCCCTCTAGTTCTCAATTCCCCAACCCTGGGAAAAAGACTGAGTGGATTCACCTTATCCATGCCTTTCTTGACTTTATATACCTCTATGAGGGGGGAACCTACGTCTCCTACGCTCTAAAGAAAAATGTCCAACATCTCCCTATAACTCAGACCATTGAGACCAGGCAACATCTTGTAAATTTCTTCTGCACTCTTTTCAGTTTAATAACATCTTTCCTATAACAAAGTGACCAAAATGGAACACAATACTCCAAGTGCGGCCTCACCAATGTCTTGTATAACTGCAACATAACTTCCCAACTTCTATACTCAATGCCCTGACTGATGAAGGCCAGTGTGCCAAAAACCTTTTTCATTGCCCAGTCTACCGGTTACTCCACTTTCAGAACTGTGAATCTGAACTCCAAGATCCCTCTGTTCCACTACACTCCTTAAAGTCCTACCATTAACTATGAAACTGCTGCCTTGATTTTACTTTTCAGAATGCAAGACCTCACACTTGTCTATATTAAATACCATTTGCCATTTCTTGACCTATTTCACAGTTGATCAAGGTGCTGCTGCAATTTCTGATAACCTTCCTCACTATCCATGATACTGCTTATTATCATGTCATCTGCAAACTTATTGATCATGCCTTGTACATTCTTATCCAAATCATCGATACAGATAATAAATAGTAATGGGTCCATCAACAACCTCTCAGACACTCCACTAGTCACAGGCCTCCAATCGGAGGAGCATCCTTCCACTATTACCCTGTTTCTTACTATCAAGCCAATTTTGTATCCAATTTGCTAACTCACCCTGGATTCCTTGCGACTTAACTTTCCAGAGCAGCCTATGTGGAACTTTACTGAAATCCATATAGAATAAGTCTACCACCTTGCCCTTGTCAATCATCCTAGTCACCTCAAAGAAATCTAACAACTTTGTAAGGCATGATCTCCCATTCTCAAAGCCATGCTGACTACTCCTAATCAACCCTGCCTTTCCAAATGCATGCATATCTTACCCCTCAGAATCTTCTCAAGTAACTTACCCACCACAGTTGTTAAGCCTACTGATCTATAGTTCCCAGGCTTTTCTTTGCAGCCCTTCTTGAATAATGGCACAACATTCACTACTCTCCAGTGTTCAAGGATCTCACCCTTGGCTAACAATGATGCAAAAATATCAATTAGGGCCCCCACAATTTTTTTCTCGAGCCTCTTGCAAAGTTCTTGGACATATCTGGTCAGGACCAGAGGTTTATCCACCTTCATACATTCTAATACATTCAACACCTCCTCTACTGTGATATGGTCTATCCACAAGATATCACCATTAACTTCCCCAAGTCTTCATGTCTCTCTCCATGTTAAACACAGAGGAGAAATATTCATTGGGAACCTTACCCATCTCCTGCAGTTCTACACATACATGTCCACTTTGAGAAGTCCTATTCTCTCTCTAGTTAATATACTTAAAGAACCGCTTTGTATTCACCCTAATCTTCTCAGACAAGGCAAACTCATGCCTCCTTTTTGCCCTCCTGATTTCCTTCTTCAGTAAACTCCTGTATCCACTATATACCTTCAGGGATTCCCTTAATCCCAGCTGCTCCTACATGAGCTGCGCCTCCTTTTTTCTGATCAAAGCCTCAATATCTCTGGTCATCCAGGGTTTCCTATTCCTGCCACCCTAGCCCTTCATCCTAACAGGAACATATAGACCTTGAACTCTATCTCTAACATGTTCAAAGGCCTCCCACCTACTGGAGATCCCTTTACCAGTAAACAAACTACTCCAATCAACACCTGCAAGCTCCTGTCTATTTCAATCAAACTTCACCCTGCCCCTGTTTAGAAAGTGAACCTGCGGACCAGTTTTGTCCCTCTATAACTATTTTAAAATTAATAGAACTATCATCATGATCCCACAATACTTTCCGACAGTCACCTCCATTACCTGTCCTGCCCTATTTCCAAAGAGTTGGTTGGGTTTTGCCCCTTCCCGAGCAGAATCCTCTATATACCGCTGGAGGATACTTTCCTGCACGCAGTTAACAAATTCCACCTCATCTGGCAGTCCCAGTCTATATTAGGAAAATTAAAATCCACGATGACTAGCCTATTGCTCTTGCAAGTCAGAGTCATAGAGATGTACAGCACCGACACAGATTCTTCAGTCCAACTCGTCAAGGCCAACCAGATATCCTAACCTAATCTAATCCAATTTGCCAGCACTCGGCCCATATCCCTCTCAACCCTTCTTATTCAATGTACACATCCAGATGCCTTTTAAATGTTGTAATTGTACCAACCTCCACCACTTCCTCGGGCAGCTCATTCCATACACGCACCACCCTCTGTGTGAAAATGTTGCCCCTTAGGTCCCTCTTAAATGTTTCCCCTCTCACTCTAACTCTATGCCCTCTAGTTCTGGATTTCCCCGACCCCAGGGAAAATATCTTGTCTATTTATCCTATTCATGCTCATCATGATTTTATAAACCTCTATAAGGTCACCCCTCAGCCTCAGATACTCCAGGGAAACATCCTCAGCCTGTTCAGCCTCTCCCTGTAGCTCAAACTCTCCAACCCTGGCAACGTCCTTGTAAATCTTTTCTGAACCCTTTCAGGTTTCGCAACATCCTTCCTACAGGAGGGAGACCAGAATTGCACACAATATTCCAAAAGCAGCCTAACCAATATCTTGTACAACTGCAACATGACCTCCCAACTCCTGTACTCAATGTTCATACTAATAAAGGAAAGTATACCAAACACCTTCTTCACTATCTTATCTACTTGAGACTCCACTTTCAAAGTAGTAAGAACCTGCACTCCAAAGTTTCTTTGTTCAGCAAGTCTCCCCAATTTCTCAGCATAGTTGTTCCTCTAATTCTTGTTGACTATTTAGGAGCCTATAATATAACCCTGATAACGTCACCATCCCCTTCTTATTTCTTAGCTCCACTCACAAAGCCCCACTGGATGATCCTCCAGTTATTTCATCTCTGACTACTGCTGTGATACTCAACTTAATCAAAAATGCAACTCCCCCACCCCTCCTTCCACGACCTCTGTGCCACCTAAAGCACCTGTATAGTGTCCCTCCCTTAGCCGTGTTTCTGTAATGGTTATAATATCCCAGTTCCACATAGCAATCCATGCCCTGAGTTCATCAGTCTTACTGGTCAGTCTTCTTGCATCGAACTAAATGCTATGTAATCCAATAGACGTTCCTCATTCCCCGTCATGTTCCAGTCTGACCGGTCTCTTCAACTTCCTATTTCTGACTATTGTATCTCCTTTGAGCCTCACACTTGTTTCCCTGCTGTTGAGGATCCCATGCCCCCTCCGGCCAATCTAGTTTAAACCCTTCCTTAACTTCTTCTACGACTTTAAAGCCTGGCAGTATTATGTAAATAATAGAACACGAATTTAATATTGACCGGTGGTGTCACCACAAACAGGCTTAACAAAGAAAACAAAATATAATATAATTAGGTAAGTATATAAAATGAAATACATGGCAATACATGCTTCAGCTGGATGTTTGTTATGAATAGGAACACGATTATAAACAAAACTACACTCAATTAAAATCATGCATTTATATTTCGCCTCCTCAGGCCTTTCAATTAAGTATTTACTGTCAACTTCATTTCTAGGTAGAACCACACATTGAAATAGGCCAACTATGCTGTGCTTCTAGGTACATCCGTTGCCTATGTATAAAAACCACTGGAAGCCACCACAAATATAAAGATAGAGGTGGCAACTTCACAACATCTGTGATTCAATGTTTCTTCATAAAATTACAGCTCTTCACCACTTAAAAGGAAAGGGAGTGTCTTTTTGCATCAAAACATTTGACATTTTTCAATAAATATTGCTCGCTTCCTCCACCTCATCCCCCGACATAGCACAACCGTAAGGCACAACTATTTTTGTCAAGAGGAATGAAGATGGAACTTTGTGGAGAGATACTGTGCTCACAAGAGTCACTAAGTAGAAGAGCTACATTCTCAAACGATAACTTTTTTTTGACAAGTCTTTATTAATTATAGAATAGTGTATCTGTTGTGATTATTCTCATTATCATTAGTTCCAAATAATGTCAATTTGCATTTTCTGCATTTATCTCAAACAGCCCCAAATTAGAAGCATATTAGATTTTGAAATAACTAAAATGATCAATGTTTACCAAAACATAAGATATCTGTTACCTGTGGCTAATTGGGAATTCATATCTGGGCAATTCATTTCTTAAAAAAGGCTAATTAATACACCATCCTTGGACACATGATCACAGTACACATCTTCTCAAACTTTCACATTTTTGTGGGTTTGTTGGTAAAATGATAAGACAGAAAGAAGGCTGTCTAACACTTCTTTGACCATTGTGGGTGCTTTCTTTTTGGCTTGTTCGCTGAAAGGTAGCGGACTACTGATAAAACAGTGTTGCTGTTATCAAACATTCTGCAGATGGTCAATGATTTTGAATAACAATGGGGAAGGGGGAAATTGTTATACAGTTGACTTTCATAATTAGGGCATGAAGCCTCTGACTATTGAATGAGTGTTATTAGTAGTTGGAGCAGCATCCTGCCACTACAACGGGGCAGACAAAGGACCTTAAAGAGAAGACAAAAATAGTTATGAGTTCAATGGAATACAATGTTGCTTGTAATTTGTCTTTATTCACCTGGCTGTAAGATGCATACCTGCAAGTGTTTCATGGTAGAGGTCACTCGACTATGCCAAGAGGCAAATTAGTAGAGATGCTTTCCTATCCTAAACATACCCATTTTCATATAAAAAAAACAAAAACAATTGTATCCAGTATCATTTACAGTGCGTGTTGCTCAGATTAAATGTTATGTAGACAACTGTTCTTACAACTTAGCAGTTTGTTCTTTGCATCAGTCTCTGCAACATACATTGTGAATAGTCTTTAAATCATGCCAGTCTCTTAAGGGTATGAGTACACATTGTCATTGGCCATTCATCTGGATGATGTTTATTCTCCAGGGAGTGCTATTTCCATGTCAGTTGTTGTTACTATGTAAACTATCGTTGCTCAATTTACATTATTGGGATGTTGAGAGTCTCTGACACTGATAGTTGATCTGCAGTCTGTGCAGACGGTGAGTTTGTATCATCCTGACTGGTTGCCTGCCTGCCATGAAGGAACTGCTTCTCTGCTTGTACAGTTGTTGTGATAAACCTGGTCATTCACTTCCAAACTGTACTACCAAGGTGACAACTGCTCTACTCAGATCATACAAACATACCAAATAGGAGCACATACAGAAAGTCTGCTCCTTGAGTATCTCTGATCATGGCTGATCAATTTCTGCTTCAAATTCCACATTTTTATCCAACTCTGAATTCCCATAGTTCCTTTCTAAAAAAAGAATTTATCCACGTCTGTCTTTAAAAAAAATTGACCTTGCCTCCCACTGTCTCCTGAGGCAGAGAATTCCATACTTGTCCAAGAATTTTCATCTCTGTCCTAAAAAGGTGACCCATAATTTTAAAACAGTGCTCCCTAATTCTGGACAAAAGTGAGGACTGCAGATGCTGGAAACCAGAGTTTAGATCAGAGTGGTGCTGGAAAAGCACAGCAGGTCAGGCAGCATCCGAGGAGCAGGAAAATTGCCGTTTCGGGCAACAGCCCTTCATCAGGAATTCCAGAAATTCAGTGGAAACAAGGTCATCCCTTCCAAGCACCCAAACAAAATACTGTGCTCGGTCCAGATATCAATCTAGTGAACCTACTCTGAACCGCCTCCAATGCATTTACGTTCTTGTACTAATGAGGAGACCAAAACTAAAAACAGTATTTAAAATGTTGTCTCTCAAATGCCCTGTATAACTAAAACATAACTTTATTTTATTTTTAATTCCTTTCAAAGAATAGCATCTCATTAACCTTCTTCATTTTGTGCTATACCCACATACCAATTGTTTCTGGCTCATGCACCAGAATATTTAAAATTAGTCTGCATCTCAGAATACTACAGACATTCTCCATTTAAATAACATTCTCCAATTTTATTCTTCCTCCCAAAGGGAATAACTTCAAGTTTTCCCACATTGGACACTATCTGCCAGACTTTCTGCCTACTCACAGTACCTACCTATATCCGTCTGAAATCTCCTTATGATATCTTCTCAACATACTTCCCCACCTATCTTCATATCACATGTGAACTTAGGCCTCATGCCTTCACTTTTCTCTAAATCATTGTAAATTGTAATATGTTGAGGCCCCACCAATAGATTCCTGCAGACTCCACTCATCACTTCCTGCTAATCAAATAAAGACCTATTTATGGATACCATCTGTTTTCTGCCAGCCTTCTATCCATGCTAACATGTTGCCCTGTCACCACGAGCTTTATTTTCCACAGTAACCTGAGATGTGACACCTTAAGTGCCTTCTGGAAATCTAAGCATAATATATCTACCAGATCATCTTCATCCACATTGCTTGTTAGATCCCCAGTTGCCACTTGAATTGGCTCTTGTTGATTGAATGTTTAAGTCTTGCGATAGTTTGCAGTTTTATCAAAAAAAAGGTTTTACTTCCTGCTGTTGGTTTTGTCACACATGCTTGTTTCTGGTTTGAGTGACTTTTCTGCTACAGAAAGATCAGAGTGTGGACTGGACTTCTTTCCATGCCTTCAATAGGTGTGTTTTGCAACTTGAGGATTGCCTTGCATACATCTGTGGTACTTTCTTGATTTCCTTTGATGTTTTTCACTGCTAGCTCAGTCTTTCCATTTTGTTAGGGATAGCGTGATGCTGCTGTATGGTGTCAAGTTTACCAGTCTGTTATGACTTCTTTACTCACAAACGGAGGGCAGTCACTCTTCTTCATAATGTCAGGAACTGAAGTGTGCTCTCAGGCATTCAAGAATTTCAGTCATTCAACGTACTTCCAGTTGACAGAACAGTAATCTAGTGTGACAAGATAATCAACTGTGAGAATGAAGAGGTCTACTCCCAGTTTCATCCATGGTCTGAGATGTCATGTGTCATTAGCCTCTCATTAGCTTGGTACACATTACACACTGTGCATTGGCTAATATGGTACTTGATTCCATTGGTAATGTTTGGCCAGTATCTCTTGCCTTCCTCAAACTCAATTCAATTCCCTGGTGGCTTGCATAGATCTACTATAGTATTTCTGCTTACGGATAATGCCTCTATTTTCTGTGCCAACATGCTACCTTGGACTGTCAATTCATTTTTGTTTGCACGATATGTTCTTGTGACTCTTTTAGGTGATCCTTTTGTCACTATTTCTTGCCACATGGAGTTGTACCTTGTTGAAGAGTTTGGTTGAATTCAGCAAGGTGCTTGTCTGTCAGACTCAAACTCTCTGTAAGGTTTATGATTTCCAGAGCACATTGAACTACAGCTTCATATGGGACTTGGAAGATTTCACATTCAGATGCAGCATGTTACAGGGAGGAGTTGTTTTTGTCAGGAGGTCAGCAATGTACACCTATGTCTCTTAAGTTCACTTGGGATTCAAAATGTGACTTTGAGGCACTGTAAAATCTCTGCTGTCCATTATTTTATTCTTGGGTAATTTAGAATGGAATAGACCTTCAAACAATCTCTTCTTAACAATTATAAGATTTGGTCTGGATTGTTAAACAGGTCTGTTGTTATTTTGCCATTTAACAAAAATTGCCACATGTCAGCTTTCATTTTGACCAGTGCTGGGATTAGAAAAATTTGCAACCATTGTGGTGACCCACCTCAGTGCTTCAAGTGCAGTCTGCTTCTTTGTTTGTTTTCTTTAAAATTGCTTTTATGGCTGTTAGGCACTAAACACTTCGGTGTTCCTCTTTAAGTAGATATACTGTGCTTATATGCAGTTCTTCATAACTCATTCTCAGTCCAGCCCTGACATAATTTTGCAAATTCAATGGAGTACGGTGGTGTCTGCTCCCTATCATTATTGAACTGATTGTAAGATCGATCTTTGCAGTGAATATACTGCTTGGCAGAGGTCACATGATCACATCAGACCAGAAGACACATTTGTACAACATTGTACTTCTACGTCAAACAAAAATTTCCAATAATTGTTTTTAAAGGCACAGATATGTAATTGATTTGCAAGATTTTATCGTTTGGTAAATTAGAACTATGCCCAAAATATTATTTCATTATTAAGGATTTTGGAATTGAGTGCTAAGTTATTGAAGAATGCAAAATAATCTGCCTCGCATTAGGAGAGCTATATGTCTTTCTATTTTTCTATTAACTGGATGCTTGAGACTCAAATTTCTGGGCTGAATTCTTAAGAACAAGGAGCAGGAACAGGCAATTCAGCCGCTTAAGATTAGCTGTGATCAAATGCTCATCTTGACCTGAACTCCACTTTCCTGCCCATTCCCCATAATCCTTTAACCCATTAAAAATTTCAGGAAGAGAAATTTCAAACCCGGCCTGTGGTGGGTCCTACGAAAGCAAATAGCTGGTCTTGCCTTGGGTAGGCCAAAGGTGCAACACCTCAACCACTATTTTAGAGTTTCAATTTGAATATGTGAATATTTGACAGAGGTACTGGCCAAACCCAGACCATCTTTGGCACAGAGGTATGGGAAGTCCATAAAATATTTAAAAAGGTAAAAAGCCTGTCAATGTAATTTGTTATATGCATTTAATTTACATGAGATCATATGAAACCAAAGCATCAATTCCAAATTTATCACTGTATTTTGTTCCCAGATGTTAAGTTACAAATATATAATGGAGGCAGGAAAATTTGCATTCTTAAACATTTATATAGGAACATCAGCTGTTCAACCACTGACCTCAACCTTGACTGATCTGAATTTTAGCTCAATTTTGATACTGTATATACTACTGTATAGGCTGAATTTTGAAGATGGTTTTTTTAAAGCTGAAATTAAGGGGTGGACTAATACACGAGGTATTGTTTTCGAGGGGATGAAATTCATGCTTGGCATGAGTCAAGAAGTGGACAAACAAGAGCCAAATCTTTACATAAAATAATAAACAACAAAAGGAAAAAGAATTATGGCCATTATTGAATATTTATCTACAAAATCACTGTCACCATTCTGCCTGCTATGGTAGAACGGTACAGTAGATTTCCCCCCCCTTACCTGTGGGGGATATGTTCCAAGACCTACCGTAGAAGCCCGAAATTGCAGATAGGTGCGAACTTATTCACTTAAACGGGAAATTTACCTGCCTGGCAGCCCCCTGGTCCTGGAATGTTCCCTGTAATATGTTTGGGCTGCAGTAAACGGCAGGTAACTGAAACCATGGAACAAACTCCATGGATACAGCAGTCACCCTGTACTGTTGCATTATTACAGTAGTTCTGAAAAGCTGGAGTGGACAGTGATGGCTGGCAGACCGGAAAACTCAGAATGGAGTGGTATGGCCAGCATTGTAAATGTTGATCTATAACTGTAAAGAACTAGGGTCGATTTATACACGAGATAGATGGAAAATTCAAGATTTGTTGGCTGGAAATAAGGAGTTGCCTTATACATGTGATCAACTTATACACAAATAAATACAGTACATTATGAATTATTCGTCTATACCTGCAGCTGACAAAAATCTATCAATCTCAGTTTTAAAAACCTTTGGCAAGTATGAGTTGCAGTTTCCAGAAACCTTTGGTGAGAAAATGTTTCTTTATTTGAATCCTTTATGGGCTATATCTATATATCCTATATCTGCTTTTCTTACCTGAGGAAATAATTTTGAGTTATCAATCCTATTAAATCTATTACTTAATCCATATTGATTAGATCTTACCTCAACTATCTAACAGTGAAAAAGTGCCTCCTTGCTATTGCTGCAAACTCCCATCAGGTTCAAATAATCTTGAATTCTGCAGTTTGTTCCTATTCAAATTATCCCTCACACTTATCCTCTACAAGTTCCACAAATTGTGCACCAATAGGGTAGGTTTCAAATTCTCTCCTTTTCTTTTCATATCATTTACTTTAATGACTTTAGCCATTTTAATTGTCAAACACTGGACTTTACAACTTTGGCTCTCTTCATTCCAAATTTGATTTGACCATGTGATCTTTGGAATTCATTACCAAGGCATTTTTGCCCCACCCACCCCTCTGGTTTTTTTTAAGAACACTCTTCTTTGACCGTATCTTTGGCTTCCCACAATATCATGTTTATTCCCTCCTTCATATGTTGAGTCTGTTTGGCCTTGTTGCACATTCCCATTCCAACAGCCCAAATAAGACTGGGAGTTCGGAAATTAGATCTGTGGTCTCATTAAAAATGTGTGTGATTTTATTCAAAATTATTTGAATTATGGAAATCACTGCCATTCAAACTGTTGTCGCATAGAATCTACCAAAAAAAAAGTCATTGAAGAACGTTTTACTCGGTTCAATCATGATTATAACTCAACTGCTTGCATAAATGTACCTTTTTTTTAACACTTGAATTCCTTATTTTCATGTAAATATCATGAGAGAAATTGTATCTTTTGTAGATTGAGATATATAATAAAGGAAGATAGATTTTCATTTGTATCCTTTCATGACCCAAGAATCCCTAAGTACTCTACATCCAAAGTAGTATTTTTTGAAGCATTATCACTGTTGTAATGGAAAAAATGCTGCAGCTACAGGACAGCAGCAATGTGCTTTAGGTGAGGGATATACATTCACCAGGATACTAGAAAGAATTCCCACACTCTTATTTAAAATAGGTTATGGGGTGTTTTCCATATGAGAGGGAAGATGAAAGCTCAGATTAAAATCTCACCAGAAAGACATATCACTCCCAATACTGCACTGGAGGATCAGCCTTAACTGTTAAGCTTGACTTCTGAAGTGAGATTTGAACTCTCAGCCTCCTTCATTCGGTGTGTACAGGATGAGTTGTGTGTACAGAAAATGCTTACGTGCACATATTTTTGGCTACACCATCAGCAGGGGGTGCAAAAATGTAACTTATGGTACCAAGTAAAGTTTAATGTGGTTTGAACAGGTGCTAGAATCATTCAGGATATGACTGAACGGAGAAACAATGGGAGTGGCAAAGCACTGGACAGAGTTTTCTCCAAGGTGTTTTGGAAGTTGCACTGAAGGAGATGTACAGGAAGAACATCTGTATTTGCAGACAGGAGACACTCTGGATACACACAGTCAAAAGCAGCTGGAGAATACAGCTCTGACAATCAATGCTAGAAACCAGAGTTCATCCATATGTTGAATGAGGCAGTGGATGACTTTCACAGATTTACAAGCAATTTCATGTATATTTATCATTTAGCACAAATACAAATTTCTACCCTTTCTGGTTCAGAAACTAAATCCCTGTTGGGGAAGAACACAGCTTTTTAAAAATTCTATCACTTCTGTTACTACACATCGTTTGCTTTAATCAACCCATTCAGCCATGCTATGACGGACATCTGGGGTAGGTGAATCAAGATCTACTGGCCAGAGGTAGGGACACTACCACTTCAAACTCAGCTCTTAAATTATTTTTTGACCAAATTACTCACCCTACTGCTTAAATAAAGTCTGACCCTTCTTCAGCAACACATGTCATAACAATTTCGGACGAAAAGATGGTGACAACAAGGGAGGGAACAAACTCGGCACTTTTTATCTTTTATTTTTAAAGACAACCAATTAACTAATAAAACAAAAAACAATTGTCAAGCTCTCAATCAACTCTTGGAGCTATTCTGTTTGGAGGAACATTAATGAAAGCTGTAGTTTCAGCAGTTAATATGCTATCAACACTCTTCCAATCTATTTCCTCCTATGCCAAGGGCTACTTTATCCATTTTCTTCCACAAGGAATATCACAAATCCTCCTGCATTGAGAAAATTCATTTTCAATATTTGCATCAAAAGCTGAGAACTTCAGAGTATACTTTTTTTTAAAGAAGTCATATTTGCTCTTAAGATGCCCTCCACTTTGGATTTTTTTATTCCTAAACTTAGCTCCACCACATCAAAACTTCCATTTAGTCTGGTCTGAGTCTAATAGGTTGGGTTGTCTGACGAGGCTCCCCAGCCGTTCCATCTCACCCTTGCAGCTGGCTCGCCTTCCTGTCTGTATCTGGTATGACTGACTGCACTAAGACTGACCTTTTCCAAAGGCTCAGAGTCAGAGCTACACAGCATAGAAACATGCCCTTCAGTCCAACTCATCTCTACCAACCATACCTCCTAAACTGACCTAGTCCAGTTTGCCAACATTTGGCCCATTTGAACCCTTCCTATTCCTATACCTATCCTGGTGATCTTTAAATGTTCTAATTGTACCCACCTCCTCTGGCAGTTTGTTCCATACACACACCACTCTGCATGAAAATGTTACTCCTCAGGTCCTTTTTAAACCTTTTCCCTCTCACCTTAAACTTGTGCCCTCTAGATTTGGACACCCCCACCCTAGGTAAAATACCTTGGCCATTCACCTATTCATGCCCCTCATGATTTTATAAACATCTATAAGGTAGCCCTTAGCTTCTAATGCTGCACAGAAAAAAGCCCCAGCCTATTCCACTGCTCCTTTTAACTCAAATCCTCCAGTCTTGCAGCATCCTTGTAAATCTACTCTGCACTCTCTCAACACGATATCCCAACTCCTATACTCAATATCTGACAATTGACGGCAAGTGTGTCAAACGCCTTCTTCACTATCCTATCTATCTGTCTGCAACTCCACTTTCAAGGAGCTATGAACCTGCACACCAAGGTTTTTGTTCAGCAACACCCCCTAGGACCCTACCATTAAGTGTATAAGTCCTGCGAAGATTTGCTTTCCCAAAAAGCAGCACCTCGCATTTATCTGAATTATACTCCATCTGCCACTTCTCAGCCCATTGACCCATCTGATCAAGATCCCATTGTACTCACTGCACCTCCAATTTTGGTGTCATCTGCAAACTTGTGAACCATACACCCAAATCATTTATATAAATGATGAAAAGCAATGCACTCAGCACTGATCTTTGACCATCCTGCTTAATTTCCAAGCCCACATATTTTAAAGCTGTAATAGCATGACTTCCAATTTTGAATTCCTTCCTAATTGGAATTATAATCTTTTATTATTGGTGTTCCTCACAAAAATTAACATTCATTATAAAGATTCCTAATGGTTTTCACTATAATGCCAGTTGTTCTGCCTTCAGTTGTGAACACCCTGATGTTAACAGAACTGTGTAACTGAAAAATATACCACACCTGAGAAGCATAATTTAACTGGAACACATTTGTGCAATTTCCAGAGTTTCCTCACAATTTCTTGTGCTTCCTTTGGGGCTGTGAGAATACTTCCCTTTCCAGCAGTTGAAGAAATGCTGCTTTGATATTCATACAGTTACACTTCTCATAAAAACTGGTCAAAATAGCTAGTTAAGATTTTCAAAACTATCGTCCCATTGTAGAATAGTTTACCCTAATTTGCTTTTCCCCCAAACATTCCTCAAAGCTCTAGCTATCTACCTAGCCTTGGTCTTAATAATTCCCAAGTAGTCCATTCAGATTCATCTATGTGATAAAGCAGGATGACATCTGTCCTCAATTTCTGAATATTATTCAAATTCTTTCCAGTTCCGTAGCACACGTACTTTAGCCGTTTTTATTACTCTATCTTCCATCCAATTAGTAGCCACAAATAACTCCTGATCATGGGGATTTCTACTTTTGTCCATGGTTTGAGAAGACACCTTATCTATTACCCATACTATCTTTTTGCCATATCTGGTTGCGGCTCTTTTGCACATGTTGAACTACTCCCATCAGGATGTCTGCTAAAAATCCTCTCCATTCTACATAACATTTTCTTCCTAAATCTATCTTCTGACTCAGTATCGGAATGGTGTTTTCTAGTTGTCCACTCTCGTACTCCCTGCTGCCAACGATGGCATTCACGTCTTGTTCCTTACCTTAAATGTTTAGCTAATGATATATTTTTCCCATTGACTTGACTGCACGTCATTACTATATCCCTACTCCACTCATCCTAAGCCGCTGGCTGGTAAACTATCCAGGAATTATTTTGAGTAAACAATCCTGCTAGATTATGTTTTCAGGTTCTGTGTGTTTTATATATGTATCGGCATGTATTTCCTGAGCTCTAACTCCTGTCTCTATGGTTCCGAATTGTAGAACTCATGGGTATGCAAAGGACCCGGTGCTTCAGCATCACACCTTCTCCCACATTCTCTGGGTTCAAAAATGCATAGCTCATCCCCATTTCTTTCAGGAATATTTCTTTACTGTCTGATTCCTATGTTGTATTATGTAATTTTTCCTGTCATTTCCAATAACTTTTGCTGCCCCTTTCAAATCCTTCTGTCGTTTCTTATGGTAAACCATGTCACAAGATCTGAACTTTCTCGTGGACAGTGTCAAGTGATGTTTCAATGCTGTGCTAATTTTTGCTGATGTCTCAGCTTCAATGAAGGTTCTTCTTCTGTAATTTAGATGTATGCAAGATAGTGTTCCTTCTAGCATTGAGGACTGTCATGCAGCACTGAAGGCAACTTTGGAGTTCCAATTTTATACTAATTGTTATGGGCTATACCACCAAAGCATCTTCAAAGAATTTTTTGCATCTCTTGCCCATGTCAGTGCCACTTGTGGCTTACAGCTGATGGGTCAATATTTTTCTTAACATCTCATTGATTGTTGCATGGCTTCTTTTACACAAACCATTGCTGAATGGACTTTCTACAGCTGTATTCTTTACTAGAGTTGAAGATCTCAAATGTGTTCCAAAATATATGTCATTTGCAATTTGTTCAGAATTTTGTTGGTGAACCAAGGCCTGTGCCAATTCACTCTTCTATGGCTTTGTCTGTTCTTCCTGTTCATCACTGTGGATATATTAAGCCCAGTCACCATGTCTACAAAATGTAATTGATAGACTTTCCGATTCTCATCCCCTAACTTTAAATTTACAGCTATTATTTCATTAAAATTCCCAGGCTAAATGAAGATTATATCGAACATTGGTAGGACTAGTGTATACAATACTGGTCACTGTATATATGCAAAGATAGAGATGCAGATCAGAGAAGGTTTACTAAACTAATACCTGCAATGAGCAGATTGCCTTGTGAGAAAAAGTTACACAGGTTACTAGGATTGTATTGTCTTGAATTTTGAAGAGTTGGAGACAATTTAATTGAAACACTTAAGATCCTGAGGTGACTTGACCAGATGGATGTAGAAAGGACGTATCCACTTGTGCAAGAATCTAAAATTAGCAGTCATAGTTTAAAAATAAGAGGATGCCTATTTAAGACAGAGTTGAAGAAGCTTTTTTTTCCTAAGGTGTGAGAGTGTTTTTGGAATTCCCTTCCTCAAAAGGTAGTAGATGTAGAATCCTTAAATATTTTTAAAGCAAAGGTAGATAGATTCTGGATTACCAAGGCAATGAAAGATTATCAAGATTATGCAGGAATGTAATGTAGAGTTGAGGTCAACTCAGCTCAGCAGTGATCTATTGATTGTGAAGCAAGCTTAAAGGGCCAAATAGCCTACTCTTGTTCCTTTGTATGTTTGTGCTTGCAAATAGTCTTTCCAATGTTTAACATATACACAACGTGATCTGTTCTTGAAGAAATTTGTATTTTTCAAAGCCAGCTCTTCCATCATTAACAGATTTAATTTCTTTTATCAGGAGGGAGGAACGAAGGGTTTATGCAATTTTCCTCTTCCTTGCTGATAAACTTCTATATGCAGAGGTCAATTACACTTCTTGGACCACTTGACGAGAAACTCCTGGTTTCCTTAACTGAATAACAATAATATCCAGATCTTGAGAATTGCAAGTTCACTGTTTTACAAATGCTTTCTCTTTCTGTGTCCAAACGCAGTTTCTTCTTTTCTCATTGAAGGATTACTTAGCTATAAAGGTATGCCATTTTAAATTATATTATTGCTTCTGAATGGACTCAATCCTGTAATTTCACAGCCGAGAATTGCTCTCTTTGAAGATGGCAATGAATTACCATGAATTGAAAGATACAGTTTTCATATTGCTTGATTTTATTTTTGTCTGCCTTGTCCAGGGTCTCCAAATAATAGTTCAGCCAATCAATGCCACACACTGTTGAAGAATAGCTGCTATCTCAAATGGCACAACTGAATGAATCAGCAACTAAGATACTCATGGGCTGACTCAAGTCTTCAGCTGCTAATCCTTATCATATTCGCCCTCAAGACCATCTGTTTCATGAGTTGCTTCAAATACTTGACTCCAGATTCTTGGACAGTTGCTGACATGGCGAAATTTAGAGTCACATTGTAAATATCGATCAGTTATTTCCAGTGGATTTCTGAAGTTAATTTGTTGCCAGCTGTCACTGTAATCTTACATTCTCCTTTGATTCATAAATCTATTTCAGGTATGTCTCTCTAAGACATCCTTCAACAATGCCATTCTTATACATGCACCTGACACTGGGCCCCTTCAACCTTGAGTTCAGTAATCATTGTGTTCCATTCTCTGTACCAGCACAGAATTTCCAATTTGTCCTGAGATGATATACAAAGAACAAAGCAGCCGCCACTTGTTCAAAAAGAGAGATATTACCACAAAACTGAAACCTCGTCAAGTCCAAATGTTTACCCCTGTACAATATTTGTGCGCAATCTAATAATTTACAATACAGACTCTAGAATTTCGAGATTGAATTTCTTTACTCTTTTATACAAGCTCTCAAACTCCATGATCTGATTTTCTATGGACTGATTGTTCATTATCAGATATTGAACACAATCTGTAGGCTTCTTACAAGTTATTTTTAAATATGTTGTCCACAAATCGTATTAGAATCTCTATGTTATCCAGGTCTGTTACATCCAGTTCTTAAAATACGTCAACTATAATTTTACTACTTTCCGGTAAGGAGAAAGCCAAAGCAAAATACTTTGCTTCTTCTTGGTGGGAAAAGTGATCAGAGTCAATATTTCCATTTCATTCTCGGACTGTTCTCATGGCTCCAATTCTAAAAACATTGGTGGATAATCATAACTCATGATTCTGCAGCGTGAATCAACTATTTCCCTGAGAACTTTGCTTTTGTCAGAAACAGGGATTCCCGGCTTTTGTTATCTTCCCACTTGTTTTCAGTTAATACGGGGCTTATACAGTTAATGGTCAGACCCTGGGTATTGTTGCAGAACAGAGAGACCTAGGGGTTCAGGTACATCTTGTGCATCACAAGTAGACAGGGTAATTGAGAAGGTGTTTAGCATGCTTGTCTTCATTGCTCAGACCTTTGAGTATAGGAGTTGGGACATCATGTTGAGATTGTACAGGAAGTTGGCAAGGCCTCTTCTGGAGTATTCTGTGCAGTTCTGGTTGCCCTGTTATTAGAAAGATATTATTAAACTGGAGAGGGTTCAGAAAAGATTTACCAGGATGTTGCTTGGAATAGAGGGTTTGAGTTGTAAAAATTGGCTGGATAAACTGCAACTTTTTTCACTAAAGAGTGTTAGAAGGTTGAGGGCTGACTTTACAGAGATTTATAAAATCATGAGAAGCATAGATTAGGTGAATAGCAAAGATCTTTTCCTTAAGGTGAGCGAGTTCAAAACTAGGGGGTATATTTTAAAAGGTGAGAGGAAAAAGACTAAGTGGTAACACTTTTAGACAGAGTGGTTAGTGTGGGAATGAACTGCCAGAGGAAGTAGTGGATACCAGTATAGTTACATCGTTTAAAAGACATTTGGCTAAGTACACAAATAAGAAAGATTTGGATGGATATGGACCAAACACAAGCAGGTGGGACTAACTCTGTTTAAGAACATGGTAATCATTGACTGGTTGGACCGAAGGGTCTGTGTCCATGCTGTATGACTCTGCAGCTGCATTTCTTAACACTCAGACTCTAGTGGCACAAAGGTAGTGTCTCTGCCTCTAAGACAGAATGCCCGAGTGTCAAGTCTCACCTGCTCCACAGATATTCACAACATCGCTAAATAGGTTGATGAGAAAATTCATTTCTAACACTTTGGAGCAGGCTCCTGTGGCACAGTAGTACTGCCCCACCTGTTCTAGAGGTTTTAATAATAGTTTTTAACATTGACCATCAAGCCCCGAGGACCTGCATGCAATGCCACAATTAGTTTGATGGTTCCATACATTTGGTTAAGAGCTATGAATGCTGTCTTCAGAGGTGATATTCTCCAAGTTCACCATGACCTTCAGCCACAGCTAAATCACCACACCTCCATTACTCACCTACCAACAGTCTCTATTAAACAGGATATGTATCTAATATTCCATGTTTCACCTTAGCCTCATAAAACAGCTACCCATGTGTCACAAAATGCATACACTGTCACCTTTCAACCATGACAAGCACATTAGCCAAACACAATGAATGATTCACTGGCAAAGAAGAGACCCACTTAGCCTACCAAGTCCAGGCCATTCTCTCTAGAACAACCTGATCAGTCACATTTACCTGCTATATGCCCAAGTTTAAATTTACCCTGCAAGTTTATTTCTCTTAAATGCCTATCCAATTTTCTTTTGCATATTCATATCGTTGCTTCCACTACCCCTTGGAGGTGATAAGTTATAGGCTCTTAATATTGTTTGCCTTTAAAAAGATCATCTTCGAATCCTCCCTGATTTTTTTATCCAAAAGCCTTAAATTCATGTTCCATTGTTCTTGCATCATTAACAAAACACCTTTTCTTTGATTAACTTATCTAAACATGTTAAAATAGACAATAGACAATAGACATTAGATGCAGGAGTAGGCCATTCTGCCCTTCGAGCCTGCACCGCCATTCAATATGATCATGGCTGATCATTCCTAATCAGTATCCTGTTCCAGCCTTATCTCCATACCCCTTGACTCCACTATCTTTAAGAGCTCTATCCAATTCTTTCTTAAATGAATCCAGAGACTGGGCCTCCACTGCCCTCTGGGGCAGAGCATTCCACACAGCCACCACTCTCTGGGTGAAGTAGTTTCTCCTCATCTCTGTCCTAAATGGTCTACCCCGTATTTTTAAGTTGTGTCCTCTGGTTCGGCATTCCCCCATCAACGGAAATATGTTCCCTCCTGCCAGAGTGTCCAGTCCTTTCATAATCCTATACGTTTCAATCAGATCCCCTCTCAGTCTTCTAAACTCAAGGGTATACAAGCCCAGTCGCTTCAGTCTTTCCGTGTAAGGCAATCCTGCCATTCCAGGAATTGACCTCGTGAACCTACGCTGCACTCCCTCAATAGCCAGAATGTCTTTCCTCAAATTTGGAGACCAGAACTGTACACAGTACTCCAGGTGTGGTCTCACCAGGGCCCTGTACAGCTGCAGAAGCACCCCTTTGCTTCTATACTCAATCCCTCTTGTTATGAAGGCCAGCATGCTATTAGCCTTCTTCACGACCTGCTGTACCTGCATGCTTGCCTTCATTGACTGGTGGACAAGAACACCCAGATCTCTCTGAACAGCCCCTTTACCTAATTTGATACCATTGAGGTAGTAATCTGCCTTCCTGTTCTTGCCACCAAAGTGGATAACCAGACATTTATCCACATTAAACTGCATCTGCCATGCATCTGCCCACTCACCTAACTTGTCCAGGTCACCCTGTAATCCCCTAACATCCTCATCACATTTCACCCTACCACCTAGCTTTGTGTCATCAGCAAATTTGCTAATGTTATTGCTGATACCATCTTCTATATCATTTACATATATTGTAAAAAGCTGCGGTCCCAGCACGGATCCCTGCGGTACCCCACTGGTCACTGCCTGCCATTCCGAAATGGAGCCGTTAATCACTACCCTTTGTTTCCTATTAGCCAACCAATTCTCTATCCAATCTAGTACTTTGCCCCCAATCCCGTGCGCCCTAATTTTACTCACTAACCTCTTGTGTGGGACTTTATCAAAAGCTTTCTGAAAGTCCAGGTACACTACATCCACTGGATCTCCCTCGTCCATCTTCCGAGTTACATCCGCAAAAAATTCAAGAAGATTAGTCAAGCATGATTTCCCCTTCATAAATCCATGCTGACTCTGTCCTATCCTGTTACTATTATCCAGATGTGCTGTAATTTCATCCTTTATAATAGACTCCAGCATCTTTCCCACCACTGAGGTCAGACTAACTGGTCTATAATTTCCTGCTTTCTCCCGCCCACCCTTCTTAAAAAGTGGCACAACATTAGCCACCCTCCAATCCTCAGGAACCAACCCCGATTCTATTGAACTGTGGAAAATAATCACCAGCGCATCCACGATTTCCCGAGCCACCTCCTTCAGTACCCTGGGATGCAGGCCATCAGGTCCCGGAGACTTCTCAACCTTCAGACCTAACAGTCTCTCCAACACCAAATCCTGGCAAATAGAAATTCCCTTAAGTTCAGGTCCTTCAGCCACTGTTACCTCAGGGAGATTGCTTGTGTCTTCCCCAGTGAACACAGATCTGAAGTACCCATTTAATTCCTCTGCCATTTCTTCGTTCCCAGTAATATATTCCCCTGCTTCTGTCTTCAAGGGCCCAATTTTTGTCCTAACCATTTTTTTGCCTTGGACATACCTAAAAAAGCTTTTACTATCCTCCTTTATATTCTTGGCCAGTTTACCTTCGTACCTCATTTTTTCTCTGCGTATTTCCTTCTTACTAATCCTCTGTTGTTCTTTAAAAGCTTCCCAGTCCTCCGTTTTCCCGCTTATCTTCGCTAAGTTATACTTTTTCTCTTTTAACCTTATATGTTTCTTTACTTCCCTCGTCAGCCATGGCTGCCCATGTCTCCTCCTGGGATCTTTCTTCCTTTTAGGAATGAACTGATCCTGCATCTTCTGCATCATACACAGAAATATCCGCCATTGTTCCTCCACGGTCTTCCCTGTTAAGGTATTGAACCATTGAACTTTGGCCAGTTGCTCCCTCATAGCTCCATATTTCCCTTTATTCAACTGAAATATTGTCACTTCAGATTGTACCCACTCCCTCTCAAATTGCAGATTGAAGCTTATTGTATTATGGTCACTACTTCCCAATGGCTCCTTCACTTCGAGGTCACTGACCAATTCTGGTTCGTTACACAATACCAGATCCAGAATCGCCTTATCCCTCCAGCACCAGCTGCTCTAAAAATCCATCTCTGAGGCACTCCACAAAGTCTCTTTCTTGAGGCCCGATACCATCCTGATTCTCCCAGTCTACCTGCATGTTAAAATCCCCCATAACAACTGTAGTAACATCTTTGCGACAAGCCAATTTCAGCTCCTGATTCAACTTACCTCCAACATCCAGACTACTGTTTGGGGGCCTGTGGATGACTCCCATGAGGGTCTTTTTACCCTTAGTGTTTCGAAGCTCTATCCACACTGACTCTACATCCCCTGACTCTAGGTCCGCCCGCGCAAGGGACTGAATATCCTCCCTTACCAACAAGGCCACCCCACCCCCTCTGCCCGTCAGTCTATCCTTACGATAGCACGTGTAGCCTTGGATATTCATTTCCCAGGCCCTGTCCCCATGAAGCCACGTCTCAGTTATCCCCACAATATCGTATCTGCCAATTTCCAAAAGAGCCTCAAGCTCATCCACCTTGTGTCTAATGCTTCGTGCATTCATATATAGAATTTTTAATTTGTTACTGCTCTCACCCTTCCCCTCAACCCTTATTTCACTCAACTTTACAGCATGATGCCTTTTCCAGTTTTCTGCCTCCTTGATACAGTTGTCTTTCTTGACTTCTCTTGTTCTAACTACCCCTTCAATTTCCTTTTTAAACATCCAGCTTGTCCCCTCCCCCCCGCTACTTAGTTTAAATGTAGCGGTGTTGCAGCAGAAAACCTGCCTGCCAGAATGCCGATCCCTGTTCTATTAAGGTGCAAGCCGTCTCTCTTGTAGAATTTATGGTTACCATAAAATATACCCCAGTGATCCAAGAACTTGAAACCTTGCTTCCTGCACCAGTTCCCCATCCACACATTCAAGTCCATTATTTCCCGGTTTCTGGCCACACTAGCCCGAGGAACTGGAAGCAAACTGGAGATAACCACCTTGGACGTCCTGCTTTTTAGCCTTCTTCCTAGTTCTGCGAAGTCTCGCTGTAGTATGTACTTAAACTTAAAATCTTATACTCTATCAGATCTCCCCTTACTCTTTGTTCCCAGTAGCATTATTACAGCCTTTTCAACCTAATCTAGTAGTTAAAATCCTTACATTTGGAACCATTCTGGAAAATCTCTTATAACCATCCCATAGAATCATAAAACCCTTACAATGCAAAAGAGGCACTTGGCCCAAGGGGTCCACACCGATCCTCCAAACAGCATCCCACTCATACCACAGAGCCAACCTCCCACCCTATCCAGGTAACCCCACATTTAGCATTGCCAATCCACATAACTTGCACATCGTTGGACTGTGGTAGGAAACACAGCACCTGGAGGAAACCCACGCAGATACGGGGAGAATGTGCAAACTCCACACAGTCAACTAAGACTGGAATCGAACCCAAATCCCTGGCACTGTGAAGCAGCAGTGCTAATCACTGAACCACCATGTTGCCCTCTCTTGGTGCTCACATGTTTGCTAAAGTGTGGTGACAAGAACTGGTCACAATACTTCAGTTGTGGTCTAACTAAAGCTTTTAATGTTCAACACAAACTTCCCTTGTACACAATTGTTCAAGTAGCCCAAGATCTAAAATTCTTTATTTGTCATTTGCTCAATATGACCTGCCACAATAAAAGGTCTATGCACATGAATGCCAAAGTCATTATCACTCTCCAGAACTGTGCATATAGTCTACATTGTCTCCCCCTAAGGCTTCTGCCAAAATCATTGCACTTTTCAGTCACAGCTGATGATGTCAGACTTTGGATGCAAGAAGTTCCGGTCCTGGCAAAACTGAAACAGTAATGGGGGAAATCGAGCAGCTGTCACAACCATAAATGAAACTTTTTTGGACCCGAAGAGAGACCAGATCACAGTAGGACACGGCATACTATTATGGGGGCAAGAGTAATTGTTCAAACAAAGCTTGCTGCCAGATATTGGCTGAACTCCACCAGCGTCATCCAGAGTTTTCAAAATGAAGATGTTGGTGAGAAGTTATGTCTGGTAGCCAGGAATGGATGCAGATTGGTGCATAGCCACATTGGTGGCACAGTGCCCAGAATGTCAACAAGGACAAAAATTACCACCAGTAGCTCCCACACATTTGTGGAATGACTGATTAAACCCTGGACACAGTTACACATTGAGTATACAGTTCGTTTCATGGGATCAATGTTTTTCATCATTGTGGTCACCCACTCAAAATGGCTGGATGTGCATAGAGTTCAGTTGTCAAATCACAGGGATGATGATAGAAAAACTGTGTGTACCGTTGCAATAAATGGATTCCAAGAAGTGTTGATCATGGATAATGGGCCATCATTTACCAGCAGGGAATTTGAGTTTTACCTAAAGTTGAATGGTATTCGTCATATAAAGACAGCTCCATATCATCCAGTGGTTTGGCAGAAGGAGCAGGTGAAAAGACACAGCCTACAACTTTACTAAATGCCAAACTGTTCCAGTTCCTACTTGATTATAGGACTGCCCTTTATGCAATTACAGGGATAGCACCAGCAGAGTTGCTGATGGGGAGAAGACTCCGCATGAGGTTAAATCTAATCTTCCTGGGCCTGCTGGGCATGGGTTGAAGTGTGTGAAACGGCATCAGGAACGACAATGCCAGACACAAGACACTGCTAAGTGACAGAGACAGTGTACTTCAGGGAACAAAGTTTCGTATAGGAACTATGAGAATGGCCCTGCATGGGTAACTGGCATGGTCAATGCATGATCAGGTCCAGTCAAAAATAAAATTAAGGTAGGTGCAACAGTCCTGAACAAGCACATAGACCACATGAAAGCCACAACCTCGCAAACTGTGCAGGAGCAAAACATGCCTGGCTTGTTGACAGCCTTCTGGTCTGTTCCAGAACCCGTGGGTTTTCTCTCTCTGTCAAGCATTGAAGATTCCTCAGAATTGGAGATGGACATGGCGGATGTCATGCCTTGATGCTTTTGCAGCTTGAAGAGGAAAATGAATTTCTTCTGTGTCGCTCTGGGCACAAGAGGAAAGCTACTGCATGTTACACGTTGCCCTTATCAGAGGCAAAGTTGGAGGAACCTAACCCAGTGCTAAAGCGCCCCAGGAAAAGCTACAACAAAAAAAGAACTGGCCTGTGTCCTTCGACTCTGTGGGGGTGAAGAAGATGTATTAATTGTAACGGGGTCACTCAGATGGACTTCAGAATAGGAGTTTTCTGATTGGGACCGTTAATCTGGTCCAATGAGGGAGCCCTGGCAGACAGCTAAGAACAAGAGTGTCTCACTGACCACTCGGGTGTTTTCCCCCTTTTGGATATTGAAAGAAAAAAAAAAGAACAAGAGTGTCAGACATCCTGTGCACTCCGAGCTGGCTCTGATAGAGCTGGATCAGTGCCAAGGATTGTTCACAGGTAAATAAAATGGTGACTTGGTGATGGAATTTTGGTCTCTGAGGAGTTATTTCAGGTCCCTTGATAGGAATCTGTAGCTCCCATACTGCAGATGCTGCACAACCCAATTTTGCAACTAAGGACTCATTCTGCTTGTTAGACTTTCAAACTTACATAGAAGGAAAAACTAACCCTAACCCAATAGTGTACAAACAACTCACACATCTTTTATCATTTCTACTTTATAGTTTATGATTCAGCTTATTTAAAATTTACAAGCTGCATCTTCTTTTAAAAACAAAGGTGCAATCTGTTCATTCAAAGTTGAGCTGATAACATTTCAGGAAACCCAGGGTGGCAAAGCACTAAATACGCTATTTTCTTCCTGCCAAAATTAGTACCTTTGTGCATTGCTTTGCCTAAAGGTTTTAAATATTGACATTTGAAACCCTGAGAAAATGCTTCCTGTATCCAAGACCATTGTGTAACTATTGAAAGTAATTAACTCCATGAGAACATGCGATCTTCTAGCTGCCAGAACTTATAGAGTAGCCTGGGAAAATCCCACAGGAATGGAAAGCTGCAAAGTTTCTAAGAATTATATTTATATCCCTTAACAACATGTCCTAAAAGTATTGCATTTTTTTACATGACCTCTTTTATGCACACCATATTTGTTCAAGCCATTCATCACCTATGACTTTTTTTTTGCTTGCCTGTGTCTTTACGTAGTTCTGTTATAGTGTGTGTTTTTTTAAAAAATTCCACAACCTGGGCTTGCTGACATGTATTGCTCATTCCTAGTTGTCCTTGACTGGAGCCAATAACAATCCAATGAAAATGAAAAAAAAACAAAAAGGAAATAAATTATCTCACAGTGACCAACAGCCTCCGTTTCAATGCACCTGACCAATGAGCAAACTTTTCCAACTAATGAGCAAACTTTGACTTGATTCTGGTGTGCCATGGGTGTCTTTCTGTAAAATTGTGAATACATTGCCTATGCTTTTTATCCCATTGAAATCAATGAAGAGTAATTACTGGGGGAGAAAAATGCATATGATTTTGTTCTAACTTGTGTGTGTGTGTGGCACCCTGTTAATAGCAGAGAGACTCAAAAGGCTCTGCCTAACTTGGCTATATAAGACTAGTGACAGACTTTAAGTCTGTGCTTCTGCTGATAGCAGAAGTGTTGCTTTTTGTTTATACCTCTGGTTTCTGGGAACTTTGAGTGCATGGGCCAACCCAAATAAATAAAGTAACATTCTTAAGCTGCAGAAAGAAGTTCAGCATGGATTGGCCACTCTTGATCTTATGGACTTAGTATTGAGAGATAAGCACCTGCACCTCAGAGATACTTTGCATATTGAACATGTGAATAGTGGCACTCCAGTGCACTACACAGAAAAAGACAGTGACTGTGAACACTGCAATACAAATTTTCCATGATCGAAGGATGAAACAACAAACACACAGAAGTCACTGTTAATAATGTTACTGCCCAAATGATTAAGGGTTCATTTACAGTACATTAATATTAACTTGAATTTGATAACTGTTGGTGTCTATTATATGGAAACAGAGTACAGTTCATTGCATGGACACACAACTGCCATGACATTTCCCCATTTTAAGAACATATGGCAAAGAGGAATTTTTCAAATTAATGCGACAGCCTACTGGCTTGATCCAAAGCACTGCCACAGGGTAACTTGAAAGACAAAATAACTTAATGGTGGGGAGAGTGGTAATTCTGATGACACACCAAACATGTTAATCCAAAAAAGTAAGATTAGATTAGATTACTTAGATTAGATTACTTAGTGTGGAAACAGGCTCTTTGGCCCAACAAATCCACACCGACCCTCTGAAGTGCAACCCACCCAGACCCATTCCCCTACATTTACCCCTTCACTTAACACTACGGGCAACTGAGCATGGCCAATTCACCTAACCTGCACATTTTTGGATTGTGGGAGGAAACTGGGGCACCCAGAGGAAACCAACGCAGACACGGAGAGAATGTGCAAACTCTACACAGAACACTTATGAAGTTCACTCTTTCATGTTTTTCTTTTTGGTTAATTACAAGACCAGGTTAAACAACACAATACAAATATGCAAATATTGCTTAGCAATAGCAGGGTCTTTTCACTTTATAAGTTCCCATGTCTGAAGGCAGTGAAGCAGCTTGAAGGACAGACAGATAAGAACAATAATGCTGGCCAGTAATGAATGGCAGATAAAAGAGCCCAAGTTGGTTATGATTAAATGACAACATTTTACACATTCTTTTCTGGTGAGAAAGTTGTCCCATTAGCTCAAGACAGGCAGCCACAGTACAGCAGACATTTAGTACCAGAGAGAATGCAAAGTTTTGCACACAGAACTACTGACAAAAGACCTCAAATGCACTTTTATCAATACAATGTTTCCTCCTGTCCCACTCCACGCGCTATAAAAATAAATGTATGTTTTATGCTCTTCAGTTTTCCTTAATTAAAAACAGGAGGGTGGTGTTCAATGCACATAAAGCTTTTGCAGGACTCTCAGCAATGTGCCAATGTTTACAATCCCCCCCGGGTGGGAAATACAGGGTGAAAGGCCTTTGATGGCATGCCTTTAAATTCTCAATTGTAGCTGCTGTGACCCCTCTACTCTCATACTTTAAGAGGAATTCTCCATTTAACTGTTCAAATGCTGCTCCAAACAATTTTTAACCAAAAAAAAATCAGAGCCCTGTTGAAGTACTTGTCCCAGCAACTAAAACACTTTGCGTGCGTGCCCCCCCCGCCCCGAAAAGTAAATCCTAAATCCAACGACACCGATGAAAGAAAATCATTTCATGCTGCAAACCAAAGTTTAAAAGAAAACTGGAAAATAACAAGGAAACACATTAAACATTATTGGAGCCACCAGGCAAAAGCAGCAGCAACAGGAAAAAAAACTGACATAGAAAATATGCTCTATTCAAAAATCTCAACATTTAATAAGCAGAGCTCAAAAGGAATGTTAGGGGGCCCCAGCTTGTGAACAAAGAAAGCTCAGTTTGGCTCTTCCTGCACACCACTCTCCCCCCCCCCCCCCCTCCCCACTGCTCCCCCCACCCCCCCCCGCCACCCAGCCCCCTCAGTGCTACCACATCCGCATATCGTTAGTGGAAAATTCCTGAGATATGTTGTAATTTTTGCTTTTTTTTCCCCCAGTACAGTCAAAACTTTAATATCCAGATGACATTTTCCCAATTTATCCTCACTGAATTGGGTTTTTGCCCATCTTGGTGAATAATTAATACACCAGGAAAAAAAAAGTACACTCCCTGGCAACTGGCACTCTGACAGAAAATACCAAATACAAAGTATTATGCGTCGTTTAGCTATTTTGCTTGCCCATAGGCCACCCTGTTCTACGTGTAATTTATCTATTGGTACACTCCATTTTTGACACTTAGCAGAGATTTGTCATTCCCAGAATATGTCACGCAAAGGCATTTGTCCAAATTTTCGCCTGTGAATGTGATAGTGGTGAAGTTCCAAATGTTTGGTACATTATGTAGTAGATCAGTGATGCCAAGTACAGTATGTTGTTCTAGAGATGGATATTCAAAAGTGTACAGAGGTGAAATTTACACAATAATACTGCAAAAGCACTTTCACTTTATATTACATATAACTATTTCCTTTGCAGCTGACCAGCATGGCTGTTGGATACACTGTTCTGAACAGTCACACATCATCCCTTTAAGCGAGATTGATGAGCTTTTACATATGGAATTCTGCCAACTTAGTGCTCACGATCACTCTGAAAATGAATGTTAAACTTGAGGTATAATTGCATGTGTGGGGACTGAAAAGTAACTTCACATTTAACTTCTGATTTTTCAGTATGCACTGGGGAATATGGAAAGTTACTCAGGAACATGGTCCTTTTCCTGTGACAAAGACCTAGTCACCAAAATGTACCTGCTATAAAACATCACAGGTAAAATGGGTTCTCATTTCAAACCCTCTATCACTGCGGTTTAAAAGTGAAATAACTTGGGGCACATCCACAATCCATTGAGAACACTGCATTTATTTAAAGTGGCAGTTTTAAAGTGTTTAAACATCTCAGTGGAGAGGCAGACTACTTTCTTAATATATTTAAATTGGGCCTACACCACTGGGAGTTGGTCATCCTCTGTTAGTCACGGCCACTCTCTCCATCTTCCTGCAACCTCTGGCCTCCTTGCTCCCGCAAGTTGACCCTATCACCAATTGCCATTTTCAGAAACTGTTTCTTGGTTTTAACATCCATTTTGGATAGCTACAATGTAGAGAATAGGAGAAAATCACTTTGCTCAGCTATCAGCTACATACAATGAATTCTTCTTGCGTCTCTGCAAGGTCATGATCTCTGCTTTTGTCCTGTTAGAATGGTGGATGCATTGGTTAACTGTTAGCAAGGAATATACAAATGTTCAAATATTTAGTACACTGATGCCTTACCTCTTTTTTCTAATCCAGAGAATGAGAGTTCAAAACTATAGCAGTTTGAGATTTGAATTTTGTTTAAAAAAAAGTTCAAAATGAAAAAAAGGCCAGTAATCAAGAAGCAGCTGGGTTGTTATTTAAAAAAAAAATCTAGTGTACTAATGTTGAGCGGCACTGTGGCTCAGTGGTTAGCAATGCTGCCTCACAGCACCAGGGTCCCAGGTTCAATTCCCGCCTCGGGTGACTGTCTGTGTGGAGTTTGCACATTCTCCCTGTCTCTGCGCAGGTTTCCTCCCTCAGTCCAAAGATGTGCAGGCCAGGTGAATTGGCCATGCTAAATTGCCCATAGTGTTAGGTGCATTAGTCAGAGGGAAATGGGTCTGGGTGGGTCACTCTTTGGAGGGTCAGTGTGGATTTGTTGGGCCGAAGGGCCTGTTTCCAAACTGTAGAGAGTCTAATCTAATCAAATCTAATTTAAAGAAGTGAATCTGCTATCTTTGCCTACTTTGGCCTACATATAACTCCAACCATACATTGTTAGCAAGAACCTTCCCCCCCCCCATCCCAGAACTGATCGGGTGGAGGCAGAAAGGATCCTGTTATCTTCAAGTCTCTGCTGGGGGACAATTAATTCCACCTGCAATTTCTACTTTTATATCTTATTCCTCTTATGATTACTGGGCTTTCATTTTGTGTGTTTCGGTCCTTGCCTCAAACCACAGTTTTTAATTATAGATCTAAAAAATATTAGCCGGAGGATTGCATAGTAAAACTAGTTAAATATAGCCTTTTCACTTCTGAGACTTGGATTTGCATCTATCCCAGACAAATGGGATGAACATTTCCTCTCTCTGCTAGCTATAAGTATCCTCTGAAAAATGAATTTGAGCAGGCTTAATCCAGAACCTAATGGATGTTGACTATTACAAAGCTAGCCATGAGACCTCAGGGATGACAGATGTGGAAAATGGAAAAGTGTACGAGGAAGTGTTTTTCTCAGACCAGAGGTCTATGTATAAACATACAAACATATTCTGTATTTCTTACCTTTGTTTTCAGATTTGTCCATAACTTCCATTCTCTCCTACATAACAAATTCTTCCAGCCCTTTAACCTTCAGAGTTGAACGGGTTGAAATTTAATAGGCAGGACATTCCGAAACATTAACTATATTTAGAGCTAATACATCATCACATCTGATTGTTGTGCATCGCCGATTGCTAAAACGTGTGGCATGTATGTAAGGAAATAGCTTGCCATGATTTTCCAATATTCCTGAGATATGGAAGTGCAGAAAAATTGGCAAGTGGAAAATGTGATACAATTATTCAAGAAAAGGTATAAAGCCAGTCATAACAACTACATATGCAATAGTTTAACTTCAGTGGTGGATAAAGTATTAGAAACAATAATTGGGGAAAAAAAGGCAATAGGTAATTGGAGATGTTTGAATTAGTTAAGGGAGCCAGCACAGATTTGTCATAGGCAGACAGTGCTTATTAAGCAAGATGAATTTTTGATGAAGTAACCCAGCAGGTTGCTGAAGGGAAAACAAAGTATGTTATATGAACTTCAAATAAAAAAAAACACTTGACAAAATACCACATAAAAAGATTCAGAAAGCTAATCATCATGAAATGGGAGAGAGTGTCAACTTGGAAAAAAATTTGTTAATAACAGCAAGTCATGGTACATAGTTGTTTTCCAGACTAGAAGATGTAGACAGAAGTGTTACAAGGGTCAGTGCTAGGATCCATGTGGTTTGTTTCTCTCTCTATGTAATCTCACTTGAATAATGTAATATAGAATAGAATTTCAAAATTTGCTGATGGTACCCAAGTTCTAGGTATGGCAAAGAGTGAAGATGTAAGCAATCAATTGTAACAGACAATAGGTAAGCTAACAGAATGACCGGACAAGGAGAGATGAAACTGAATACAGAAAGTAAATGAAGAATTTTTCTCCTTGGAAAAAAGATTGACAGAACATCTGATACAAACATAGAAGAGATGTTCTATGCTTGGGGTGGCACGGTGGCTCAGTGGTTAGGCTGTTGCCTTACAACGCCAGGGACCAGGGTTCAATTCCTGCCTTGGGTGACTTCCTGTGTGGAGTTTGCACATTCTCCCTGCGTCTGTGTGGGTTTTCTCCAGGTGCTCCGGTTTCCTCCCACAGTCCAAAGATGTGCAGGTTACATGAATCGGCCCTGTTAAAATTGCCCATAGCGTTCAGGGATGCGTAGGTTAGGTGTATTAGTCTGGGGTAAATGTAGGGCAGTGGGGGGATTGGGTCTGGGTGGGTTACCCTTCGAGGGTCGACGTGGACTTGTTGGTCTCAACTGCCTGTTTCTATATATCGTGTTCCTACCCTGCTACTCGAGTAGGCTATTCGAACCCTCAAGACCGCTCCGCCATTTAATATGATTGTGGCTGATCATCAAACACAAAACCTTAATCCCCATACCCCTTGATCCCTTTCGCCACAAAAGTTATTTCCACCTCTTCCCTGAAAACACAATGCTTTGACCTCAATCACTTTCTGCGGCAGTGAATTCCAAAGGCTCACCACTTTCTGGATAAAGAAATTTCTCCTCATCCCAGTCATTAAAGGTTTACCCCTTACCCTTCAACTATGAACCCTGCTTCTGGTCTTCCCCACCATCAGGAACATCCTTCCTGCATCTAACCTGTCTAGTCCTGTTAGAATTTTATTGGTTTCTATGAAATCCCCTTCATTCTTCTCAATTTCAGTGAATATAATCCTAATCAACTCAATTTCTCTGTATGTATCAGTCCCCTGCCAGCCCAGGAATGAATTTGGTAAACCTTTGCTACACTCCCACTATAGCAAGAGCATTCTTCCTCAGATAAAGAATAAATTATAGGTGGACACAAACCTGCAATCATCTGCTAGCACCAAAGTTAAACACTGAAGTCAGACACCTTATCTATTAGGCTATGTCAAAAGCCCTAAGAGATTGTTACACACTTATATAAAAGTGAACAAAGAAAAACTATTCTCATTAACTGATGACACAAGGACACAGATTTAAGGTCTTGGGAAAGAGTTGCAAGGGTGTTGTCAGCAACAATTTTTTCACATGAATTGGTAACAGCCTGCAATCTGGTGTTTATGACGGTAGTGGAAGCAGTAACTATAAATAACTTCAAAACAAAAAAATTGGATGGGCACTTGAGGGAAATAAACTTGTCGGGCTATGTAAACAGAGCAAGAAGTGCATTTAACTGGATTGTTCTATGGAGTGTCAGCAAAGACTCTATGGGCTCGAAAAGCACGACACTGCAAAACACATAGCAGATTAGGCAGCAACGTCGACTCTCCTGTTCCTCAGATGCTGCCTGACATACTGTGCTTTTTCCAGAGCCACGCTTTTCGACAGACTCTCCAGCATCTGCTTCCTCCCTTCAGGGCAGTAATCACACTATCTCAGAGCTTCTTCAATTTTTCACAGGTCATTTCTAATTTGAATTGCTAATTATTGGTAGCTGTATCTTCAGCTGCGGACCTCAGCTCCAGTCTTCCCTTACAATCTGACTCTTTGGTTAAGCATCTATTGTACTATCCCTATGTTATTCAGCATTAAATTTTTATTGAGAATGCTTCTTTGAAGTATCTCGAAATGTTTTGCTACAATGAACACATCTTTTAATTGCAAACTGTTGTTACATGATACGATCTTGTGAAGCACTTGTTATATTTATGAAATTGGAGCACCCAGCAATTAAGCAATTATTCCACACTTTTAAACAAAAATAAACTTCATTAAAAATCAAAAAGAAATAATGTAATTCCATTCCACACTTGGATGAATTGACAGAAATTATGTTAAGTCAGAGGGGAGCGATGCTGCATCTTTGAAAGGAGTTGTGCACTTCAGGTAGGTCTCAGACTACAGCTTCCAGTTAAGGGAATATTAATGAAACTTCATGCAGACTGCATTATGATACTGTCACTGGATTAGTAATCCAGAAAATGATCTGGGACCTAAGTTCAGATCCTATCACAGTAGATGGTGGAGGTGAATTCAAACAAATCTGAAATTAAAGCTTTAACGATGACTATGAATCTATTGTTGATTGGTGTAAAAACCCATCTAGTTCATGCAGGGAAGGAAATCTGTCATCCTTACCTGGCCTACATGTGACTACAAATACACAGCAACTAAATTAACTGCCCTCCGAAATGCCTGAGCAACTAAACAGTTGTATCTAATGATTAAAATGTCTCAAAAAAAAAAGGGGAACCAAAGTGGATTGACCACCCAGCACTGGACACTGGAATGGACAACTATCAACCGTACCAAGCCCACCTTCCTAACATCTGGGGCTAGTAGCAAGATTGGGAGAGCTGATTCTCAGAATAGTCAAGCAACAGCCTAATCGTAGTCATGGCACCTTATAGAGAATGTCACACAACATCATTACATTCCTGGACATGTGTGGTGCCACCAGAAGGACAGATCCAGCTGAGTCTCAGCATTCTCCCATGAATTATGCGTAGATTTGCCTTTTTTGACCTTTTCAAATCCATCAGCTCACACTTCTTCAGGTTGAATTATATCTGCTTTTGATTTCTGTTATCTGGCAACTTGCTACACATGGGACAGAGAACAATGTCAGGTAGCATATTACAATATAAAGCAGCATCAAGCATACCCAACAAGGTGTCAACCTCTTAATTGTCCAGATATGTTCTATCCGCAAAACAAAAGCAGAATCAAACCAGTCCATTTACTTCCATGTAAGTCTACTCTTCAAAGTAATGGGTCATTAACAGTGCAACAAGAAAGGTTTTATCAGTGATAACTCACTCATAGGTGATCCGTTTGGATTCCTCCAAAGTCACCCAACTCCTGGGCTCATTACAGCTTTCACCCAAACACAGTCAAACAGGACTGGAGTCCAGCGGGTAGGTCAGAGTGATTGCCCTAGATATCAAGGCAGCACTTGACAAAGTATGATATCAAGCAGCGAACAAAACTGGAGTTAATAGAAATTAGGAGAAAACTTACCCATTGGTTAGCACAAAGGAAAATGGTTGCAGTTGTTGGAGATCAAACATTTCAGTTCCAAGATATCATAACAGGCGTTTCTCAGATTAGTGTCATAGATCCAATTGTCTTCAGCTGCTTCATCAATGGCATGCCCTCCATCATAAGGTCAGAATTGGGGATGTTCACTGATCATTGCACAATGTTGCCCACATTAACATTCAGAAAAACATAAAGATCTACTTCAATCAATAGAACTATGCACGAGATTTCATGCTTCCTTTAAATCACCCATACAAGGGAACAAATTGCAACATTTCCAAGTTGGCTGATGATATAAAACTGGGCAGGATTGAGAATTATGAAGAGGACGTAAAGAGGTTGAAAGTAATATAGTATAGACAAGTTATGAATGGGCAACACAAACAGTACAACGTGGCTAAATGTGATGTTATTCGTTTTGGTGGGAAAAACAGAAATGAAGAGTATTATTTAAATTCTCATCCATTGAGGAGTGAGTGTATACCAGTCAGCCAATGAAAGGTGGTCAGACAGGTGCAGCAAGCAATTAGAAAGGCAAATGGTACACTGGCCTTCATTCCAAGAGATTTGAGTTGAGAAGTAGGGACATCACACTGCAGTTATATACTGTTTTGGTGAGAGCACACCTGGAGTATTATAAGAATGGATATACTTGCCATGAGGGAGTGCACTGGAATTGCATTCAGCTCATACTGGTGACAGTAGCACCATCCAATGAGGAGAGGCTGATTTGACTGGGCTAACATTCGTTAGATATTGGAAGGTTTAAAATTCTAACAGGACTAAACAGACTTGATGCAGACGGAGGAGTCTACAAGCAGGGGGTATAGTCCCAGGATACAGTGTAGACCACTGAAGAGAGAGAGGTAAAGAAAAATTTCTTCACTTAAAGCGTCGTGATCCTGTGAAATTCACTATCACAGAAGGCTGGGTGAATAAGTCACCAAAAACATTCAAGAAAGAGACAAAACATTTTTAGACTTTAAAGGCATCAAGGGATAAAGCAGGAATATGGCATTGAGATAAAGAATCAGTCTTGATCATACAGGATGGGGGAGCAGAGTTGAAGGGCCAAGTGGCCTAATCTGCTCCTAATTTGTATGTTTTTAAATAAAACACATACTTGACGACATTTAGAATGAATTAAAGAAAACAAATTTAATTATCTTAAGAGAAGAAATGGGGTTAAGTAAGGAGCAAATTTAAAGGCCTAACATATGTGGGAATAAGTTATAGTGTTGTTCAGGTGCCTTAATGTTATTTATTTCTGCAGGGATCAATGGCAGGTAGGTCATAATCCTCTGGAGATTAGATTAGTTTTTAAAAAATTCTCAACTACAGCTATTTTCAGAAGGAAAACTTCTATTTACAGTCTCTTGACTGTGGATCTTTCAATCTATTGTTTTAATTACTTTTTCAACACTTCCAAATTACCGCTGCTGGTCACTTTCTTTGTTAATAAGACTGCGATAACCATTATGGATTTTTCCATAAGTTTCAAAATAGGGTAATTTTCAAATTTCTGTTCCATCAGAAAACTCAAACTGAGGTTAAACCTCACCTATATTCCACATAGCAATTGAAGAAGTTAGGCTTTTCACACTGTTGCACTGCAGATCCCTCGGTCACTTATTTTGCTTTCTTTGTGTATTGAAGCGCAAACTGCATGTAGCTAACTTTCTCAATGATCAGCTAGATAAATTGAAACCAAGGGAGCCTTCTAAACTTGAGGACATAACCTGGTCCTGGATATCCTAAAACTGACTTTTAGGTTAACGATCTGACATTTATAATTTTGCCTTAGCTCTGATGAAACTAATTCACAGCAGGGGGATGGGAACCGAAGATGTAATTCGAGCATACAGGAGGTTGAGAGTAGTGAGGTCAGAATTAAGTTTCAAGGTTGCAAGAAGGCACCGACAAGCAAGAAGTTGGTTTGAAGTGTGTCTACTTCAATGCCAGGAGGATCTGGAATAAGGTGGGTAAACTTGCAGCATGGGTTGGTACCTGGGATTTCGATATTGTGGCCATTTCAGAGACGTGTAGAGCAGGTTCTGGGATTTAGATGTTTCAGTAAGAAGAGAGAAAATGGTAAAAGAGGGGGAGGTGTGGCATTGTTAGTCAAGGACAATATTACGGTTTCAGAAAGGATGCTCGAGGACTCATCTACTAAGGTAGTGTGGGCTGAGATTGGAAACAGGAAAGGAGAGGTTACCCTGTTGGAAGTTTTCTATAGGCCTCCGAATAGTTCCAGAGATGTAGAGGATAGGATAGTAAAGATAATCCTCGACAGGAGAGAGTGACAGGGTAGTTGTTATGGGGGACTTTAACTTTTCAAATATTGACTGGGAATACTATAGTTCAAGTACTTTAGGTGGGTCAGTTTTTGTTCAGTGTGTGCAGGAGGGTCTCCTAACAGTACGTAGACAGTCCAACAAGGCAAGGCCACATTAGATTTGGTACTGAGTAATGAACCTGGTCAGGTGTTAGATTTGGAAGTAGGTGAGCACTTTGGTGATAGTGACCACAATTTGCTTATGTTTACTTTAGTGATGGAAAGGCATTGGAATATACCACAGGGCAAGAGTTAGCTGGAGGGAAAAGGAAATTACGATGCAATTAGGCAAGATTTATGATGCATAGGATGGAGAAGGAAACTGCAGTGTATGGACACAATTGAAAAGTGGAGCTTATTCAAGGACCAGCTACTGTGTGTCCTTGACAAGTATGTACCTGTCAGGTAAGGAGGAAATTGTCAAGCGTGGAAGCTGTGCTTTACTAAAGAAGTTGAATCTCTTGTCAAGAGGAAGAAGGAGCTTAGGTTAGGAGGAGATGCGATGGCTTAGTTATGGTGCTTGAGAGTTACAAGTTAGCCAAGAAAGACCTAAAGAGAGACGTAAGAAGAGCCAGGAGGGGACATGAGAAGTTGTCGACAAATAAGACCAATAGGTATATCAGGAATAAAAGAAGAATGACTACAGTAACATTAGGACCAATCAAGGATAATAGTGGGAAGTGAGCTGGTGTCAGAAGAGATAGGGGAAAACGTTAAATGAATACTTTTCCTCAGTATTCACACTAGAAAAAGACAATGTTGTCGAGGAGAATATGGAGATACAAGCTACTAGACTAGATGGGATTGAGGTTCACAAGGAGGTGTTAGCAATTCTGGAAAGTATAAAAATAGATAAATCCCTGGGCCAGATGGGATTTGTCCTGGGATTCTCTGGGAAGCCAGGAAGGAGATTGCAGCGCCTTTGACCTCAATGTCGCCATTGTCTAGAGAAATAGTACAAGATGACTGGGAGATAGCAAATGTTGATGTTCAAGGGGATTAGACACAATCCTGGAAATTGTAGACTAGTGAGCCTTACTTCAGTTGTGGGTAAAGTGTTGGAAAAGGTTATAAGAGATAGGATTTATAATCATCTCGATAGGAATAAGTTGATTAGGGCTGGTCAACATTGTTTTGTGAAGGGTAGGTCGTGCCTCACAAACCTTATTGAGTTCTTTGAGAAGGTGACCAAACAGGTGGATGAGGGTAAAGCGGTTGATGTGGTGTACATGGATTCCAGTAAGGCAGTTGAGAAGGTTCCCCATGTTAATCTACTGCAAAAAATACAGAGGCATGGGATTGAGGGTGATTTAGCGGTTTGGATCAGAACTTGGCTAGCTGAAAGACGACAGAGGGTGATGGTTGATGAGAAATAATCATCATGGAGTTCAGTTACTAGTGGTTACTGCAAAGGTTTGTTTTGGGTCCACTGCTGTTTGTCATTCTTATAAATGACCTGGATAAGGGCACAGAAGGATGGATTAGTAAATTTGTGGATGACACTAAGGTTGGTAGAGTTGTGGATAGTGACAAAGGATGTTGTAGGTTACAGAGGGATATAGATAAGCTCAGAGCTGGACTGAGAGGTAGCATTTGGAATTTAATGTGGAAAAGTGTTTGGCGATTCACTTTGGAAGGAGTAACAGGAATGCAGAGTACTGGGCTAATGGTTAGATTCATGGTAGTGTAGATGAGCAGAGAGGTCGATGTCCAGGTACAAAGATCCTTGAAAGTTGCCACCCAGATTGACAGGGTTGTTAAGGAGGCATGCGGTGTGTTAGCTTTTATTGGTAGAGGGATTGAGTTTTGGAATCATGAAGTCGTGCTGCAGCTGTACAAAATTCTGGTTTGTATATACTTAGGAGTATTTTGTACACTTCTGTTCACCTCATTATAGGATGGATGTGGAAGCTTTGGAAGAGGGTCAGAGGAGATTTACTAGGATGTTGCCTGATATGGAGGGAAGGTCTTATGAGGAAAGGCTAAGGGACTTCAGGCTGTTTTTGTTAGAGAGTAGAAGGTTGAGAGGTGATTTAGTTGAGACATACAAGGTAATCAGTGGGTTAGATAGGGTGGCCAGTGAGAGCCTTTTTCCTCAGACGACAAAAGCTTGCATGAGGGGACATAGCTTTAAATGAAGTGGTAATAGATATAGGACAGATGTCAAAAGTAGTAGGGCTGTGGAATGCACTGCCGTAATAGTCGTAGACTCGCCAACTTTAAGGGTATTTAAATGGTCACTGGATATGCAATATGGATGAGAATGGAATAGTATAGGTTAGATGGGCTTTAGATTGATTTCACAGATCAGTGCATCATCATTGAGGGCTGAAGGGCCTATACTACACTGTAAAGTTCTATGTTCTAAACAAATGGATTATACAAATCAGGGTTCACTAAATACTTTTAAACTAATTTAGCTTGACCTCCCAAAACAGAAAAATCTCTCTGGACTGTCACTATCGTAAGAATGCAGAGATCATTTCTCCAGCTTCCCAGCTGAGTAACCTAAATGATATTTTATGATCTTACTATAAACAATATCAAAATGGCCCCTGCACTTTCAGGATAATAGATCACAAGTTTGCTTTAGCTCATTTATCCCATTTACTATAATTCCTAAAACTAAAAATTGTGCAGCCAAACAAATGAACCAGATGTTCCTAATTGTGTGTAGAGGAGGAAAGCCGGACCTTTCCATCTTCGCAAGACGTAAAGCATTACCTTAGTGATGGACATTTAAAATGAGTTGCTTCAGGTGGTATTGCATGTCAAAGTTGATGATGGTAATCAAGAGGTGGAAATACCTGGAGGAGAAGGTGAATAGATATTGAATTCTGTACAAGAGAAAGGAGTACATTCTTCTGGCAGCATGTCATAGTCTCAGTTTTACAGAGTTTCTCTGCTCAGAGGCAAGGTTTCACTGTCGCCTACATATGTCATCTACAGAGTCATGGAAAACCCATTCCATTGCAACAGCATCACTCAGGCTTGCTGATGAAACCCAACTATCACTGGCTCAGACTGCAGGATCCTGGGCCAAGAAGGCAAAGCTGATCTTTACTGCCGATTTTTAATTCAATAATTATTTCTGAAACCTACTGGTATGTGAATAGAAGATGAGAAAAGACTTTGTTTGTGATGTCCTTCTTGTTGACTAATTCACTGACATTCATTGTCTACGCTCCAATGAAGTTTAAAGAAAAGTCATACTGGCCTCGAAGAATCAACTCTGCTTCTCCCTCCACAGATGCTGCTTGATCTGCTCAGTTTCTAAACATCCTCGGTGGCTGTTTCAGATTTCCAGAGTCCACAATATTTTGCCATTATTCAAATGAAGTAACCATTTAAGAAGGCTACCACAGAGCTACTAGTGAACACATACTCACCAAACCAATATAGGTTAACATCTCTAGAAAGAATGTTAAAGATCAGTTGGTGATTTTCTTCCATTTTATATGCAAAGAGACAGAAAGGAATAAGTTTGTCAGGGGAGTGAAGACAGTATTCCAGTCTCTGGGTTCATCTAATGAGTATATAGCTTGAACTTTGCTCCAGTATTTTCTTTTATCTTCACAGCTATATTACATTGTAATACACAAGCAGCCAAGTAGCATCCTGTTTTCGGCATCAGTGAAGCAACTCATTGTAAAAATAGAAGCAGGAAAAGTTTTTTTTAAAACTAATTTTAATTCTATATTCACATTACATTCAGTTTAAAGGGTTGGCAGGATTAGTAACAGGAGAGAATAAAATTGATGGTGACAGTAGAAAGAAAACAAAATAGTTTTACGAAGCTGAGAGGAACGGTTATGGACAAAATATCCTGGCACATAACAAGATAAAACAGTCTGCTATAGGATACCTATGAATTTGTGATGATTTGCTTGATCTGGGAGTTTAAGGATCAGAAACTGGTAAATTAAATGAAATTGGAGAGCAACATCATTGTGATTAAAAAAATGAATGCATACCAGAATTGAATGGAACTGTGACCAAAAATGCCAGTTGGCAGGAACAAGGTAAGCAAGAGACCATAATGAACAGAACTGATTAAATTTAAAAACAAACACTTTAATCAAAGGTAGGATTTAGTAGGAATGTGAACAGGGAAGGAAGGGCATATAAATTAATTTTAAAACATGATGGAATTAGAAACTTGAACAGTTAATCAAGAATGCCTTTTGATCCTTGATCTTTCTGCAGCAGAGTTCTACTAAGCCTAGTACATTGTGATGTAATAGACTGTGACTAGATCAAAGTATGATTTCCAAAGAAGTATTCCCTTCTGTTGTTCCTCAATAACCTATTATTTATTCACTAGCTGTCCGTTTTAGGTTGTACATTAGGACTTTTTGTTTTACTGATAATTGTGTGAATTCGTAACTGAGAGAGTACACACCTTCTGACTTCCTTTTGATATTTTAATAATTACGCTTTCCCCAAAACCAAGCATCATAATAAAATTAACAAAGTGGTGAGTATGCCAGTAATTGCAAGTAGTACATAAAGTACATATGCATCTTTAGTAAGTTATGAATTATGCAAACTAAAATAGATTGATATTTGAAAAGCCAATTGCTTATATCCATACTGTACCAATGGAACTCACCCATTCAGTTTCTGTCAAATTAATGTATTGTTAGAAGACAGTCTTCTTGTAGCAAGCTTATTGAGATCTGCTATGTCACATAGGCAACAACTCAGTTGTTTTAGGCATTTCATATAAATGTGCTTAAATGTTCATTCCTAAAATTGCAAAATGGAAAACTGACCTCCAACACTGAACCAAAAACCTACACCAATGTCATCCTCAGATTTAGAGGTGAAGTGTTAATTAATGGACGCTTAGGAACAGGGCTGAAGAATTCACTTATTCTAATTGGCAGGGCCCTCCAACATATCTACTGCCTTTTCATTGTTCTGAGAGAAAGAAAGGAAGCAATGAAAAGGTTCCTCTTCGCCGTCACCAGCATCCATATTCATTGGATCATCCTATGCAATATTTACCCATCTATTATGATTCCACCATAAAACATATATTCTCTGGCCTGCTCCTTCAGTATTTTGAAAGGACCATTTCCTCCACGACACTAGTCCACTCCTCAGTTACCTCTAACACCATCACCCTTCCCTGAAGTACGTTTCTCTCCTAATGCAGAGGATGGAATACTTGAATTTGTGCCTCTTCCTTTTTCACCATCCTGTTCTCCAAGTTGAACAATAAGTTGGACCGAAAGGTGTTTCCATGCTATATATCTCTATGACTCTATAATATTCACCTGTTTGATTGTACTTCAGAGTTTCACCTGTACATCTTTATATTGTGTTCAATGTTCATGATGTGGCCTCCTCTATATTAGAGACCAAATGTTGAAAGGGTGGCTGCTTTGTGGGCTTAATGTATTCATAGGTGTCCTTCAGTCTGTAAGTATGCCCTTGACCTTCCTGCTGCTTGTGATTTTAATTCTCTGTTTCTGTCCATGGCCTGCAAGGAGTCCACTTTGGTTCAATGCAAGCTCAAAGTGCAGCATCACATCTTTTGTCTCTGCACTTGGCAGCCTACTGGACTCAGTAGGGAGTTCAATAATTTTAGATCATTATATCTGGCTCCATCCTGTTCAAAGATCTTTTGTTTTTATTTGCTAGCTTGATTCTTTCCTTCGTGATGCACTCAAGTGGCTCCTAAAGAGCCATTAATAGTTCAGCTGGATACGAGCTTTGTTTTGTTACAGGCCCATGGCCATTCCTTCTAGCTTTCGCAGCATGAAATCTTGTTAGTTCATCCCTCCTGTCCTCTCACTTTCCCTTTTAATGTGCTTAACTCCTCCCTTTCTACCATCATAAGAAACCCTCATATTTCTACCTTTCTTCCGTTGTGATGAGAAGTAATTGTTCTGAAACACTGGATTTTCCATTTTGCAGCAATTTCATGCAAATTGCCATTCGCTCTTTCCTTTCTTTTAAGGAAAGGGGAGAGCTCAGTATCTCCAACAGATGATTCTGATCAGGGCTCCTTCAGAGATGCAGAGCTGTAGCTTCTACTCTGGCAGATCTCTCCTGGATCAGACCTGTCTGAGGAAAGCAAATCATACTCCCTTTCCACAGCATTCAGCTGAAATATTCTGAAGCTTGAAGTCCGGAATCATACTTAGCCACATTGACAGCTAATGTCAAACGATAAGCATATAAGCCAAGTGAGAGATTAGGCTGCTAGAAAGATAAGATGCCGGATGGGTTGGGTGTCAGGTTGAATAGTGTGGGAAGTGGGTAAAGGGGGGTGGGGGGTTTGGGTGCAATTGGGTAAGGTGCCAAGTGGGTAGAATGCTACGTGGGTAAAGAATAGACTTTTATGTTTTTCTAAATGTTAATAGTCCCTAACTAAATCATAACAGCTAATTTTACTTCAGCGCTTCCAAAATCCTTTCCTGATGAAACCTGATTTTACTGTCTCAGACTTGATGTGATGTGGGGTGAAAATTTGAAGATTATAAGCATTCTTGAGTGGAGGGGAGGAAACAAATGTGTGCCCTACCACTTGTACTTTCAGCTCTATTAGCTTCTCCTGCACCTCCCAACTCTTTCATGACTTCACCTCCCATTTTTCTTCTATTTCACCACTCCCATTTCTCTTCCTTCATTACCCCCTCTCTGCCTGCTCATTCCCCTACCTCCTAAAACTTGATCCCTTTCTTTCTTCAACTCTCTCAAGAGTTAACGTTTTGAGTTGGACTCGAAATATAAAGCCGTTTCCTTCTCACAGATTATATCAGACCTGCTAAGCTTCTCTAGCAATTTGTTTTTGTTTCAGATCTTGTTTTATTTTAGCTTCAGTTTGTAGGATATTTGATGATCAGTGATATTTCGAATGTATATGTTTTTCTGTTTTAAGTACAAATTTCCAATTTTTTCACATTGATTGACAAACTATTGCATCTCCTAACAGGTGAGCTATATAAAATTTGAAGATTATAAGCATTCTTGAGTGGAGGGGAGGAAACAAATGTGTGCCCTACCACTTGTACTTTCAGCTCTATTAGCTTCTCCTGCACCTCCCAACTTCTTCATGACTTCATCTCTCCCTCAAAAACAGAAACTGCTGGAAAAGCTCAGCAGGTCTGGCAGCATCTGCGGAGAGATACCAGTTAAAGTTTAGGGTCCGGTGACCCTTCCTCAGAACTGTCAGTAAATCATCATTCAATCATTGTTACTGAGGCAAAATCCTGAAACTATATAGATTACAGCATTGCTGGGTCACCTTCGCCACATGAACTACAATGGTTTAATATAACCATTTCAAGGGCAGCTAGAGATAGGCTATAAATGCCACCTTTGCTTGTGATGCTAACATCCGAAGGACGAATACACAGGCAAACAAGTGCGATTTTTATCATTATCGTTTTTAAAATAAAATCGGCCACAGAATTTAGACATCGCTAGCAAGGCCAGTATTTATTGGAGATAGTGAGGACTGCAGATACTGGAAAGTCAGAATCAATAAACTGTGGAACTGGAAAAAGCATAGTAGGTCAAGCGATATCAGAGGAGGAGGAGAGTTGACATTTCAGGTTAGAACCTTTCATTAGTACAGTATATATTACCATCTCTAATTGCCCTTGAGAAGGTGGTAGTGAGCTGCCTGCTGCAGTCCATTTGGTGTAGGTACTGTCATAGTGTTATAAGAGCGTCTTCCAGGCTTTTGACCCAGCAACAGTAAAGGAATGGTGATATAGGTCCAAGTCAGCATGGTAAGTGACTTAGAGGGGAACTTGCAGATAGTGATACTTTCATGCATCTACTGTCGTGTTCTTCTAGGTAATAGGGGTTGCAGCTTTAGAAGGTGCTGTTTAAGGAGACTGGCTAAGTTGTTGCAATGCATCTTACAGATGGTACACGCTACTACCACTGTGCTTCATTAGTGGAGGGAGCTAATATTGAAAGTGTTAGATGAATTGCCAATGAAGTGAGCTGCTTTGTTCTGAATTGGGCTCTTAGACTGTTGTTGGAACTGCACTCACTGAGGCAAATGGACACAATTCTATCAAACTCTTGAACTGAACCTTGCTAAGGGGAGTCAGGAAGTGAGTTATTAATCAGATAGATGTAAAAGATTATCTTTTTCCACTGAGTTGCTGGGCTTCTCCATCACTAAGGATGGGGGTATTTGTAGAGCCTCCTTCGCCAGCTTAATCACCCACTACTATTCATGATTGGATGTGGCAGGACTGCAGAGCTTTGATCCGATCTATCATTGCCCATTGTATGCTGCTTGGTCCATTTTATTGAAGTGTCTGAAAGCCAGCTGTCTCTAGCCATCTTATGCAAGGTCTGACAGAATTTGGGTTTTAATAAAAATAGATAATTAATTGATTTAAAGGATAATCCGCAACAATGGAATAAATACAGTCGGTGACAGCATCTTGATGTAATGATTAGGCAGATTGATCAGGGCATGTGATTCAGACTACCATTCCAATCCCTCTCCTAAAAACATTGATATTGTAATGAGGATAGAATCAGGCTAAGCTGAGAAATACACATGGCTGAATAATCTTCTGACTTTGACTGTCCAAATTAATATGTAAAAAATAACCATTTGTGGAAGAACTCCATGTCTCTAATGCCTGAACAATCATAATTTACTCGAAGTCTGTGTTCAGGAATAAAGAAATAAGGAAAGCAATTTAAAAGCACACTGATGAAATATAGCTAAGATTAAAGATCAGCTAAAAAGGAACCACAATGTAATATTCCCAAGGGCCTTACCATTAGCATTTAAATTCCAGATCTAGGTGGGGAAGCCAACAGGCATCTCTGTCCCATTCTAACACTTACATCATTTTGTTAGCCTTGTTAAAGGTCAACGTAAAAGGTTTATCCATTATTTCTCTTTCCAGGTGTTGGTGGAAGTGCACCTCCAGAATTTCTGTTGTAACTCTTAGTAACCTCCAGTATTTTCTGCATTTTTTTTACATTACCAATCAATGACTTCCTGTTTTATACCTACAACTTTAATGTGATTCAGGGTTCAAATGAGCCTAGCTTTTTTATGGCACAATTCTTATGCACCTTTAGGATGCAAAATTACCTGACAGAACTCCTCTATCTCTACCCATCATTCACTCAGATGAAATATATATAAGAATACAAAATATGGAAAACAAGAAAAAGCAGATAAGCTATTGGAACATTGTTAGATTAGAGGGAGGAACACAAGGCACACCAACTCTTCATCACTGTCCAGCAACCACAGGTAGAATTACGCATGTTGCAGACTGGACACACAAGGAGGACAGTTTGTGTGAAGCAGTTAAGATCACTTGGTAAACTACTGTTTTCTGGAGAGAGGGAGAGTTCAGTTGATGTGTGTAGAAAAATTCTATATTAGATTACATAGTGCATGGAGGGATAAAATTTGTGCAACATGTTAGTTGGCTCTTCGTTTTCTGAGGCAGAACACAGTAGATTAAAATATAAAAACCCTTCCAGTTGGTTTTGATAGGATATCACAAGATCATACTTTATCTATTGATTTTGCAGTTTTTTTTGAGACAGACTTGTCAAAATGCGCTTTGTCTGAGTCACTTTTGAAATAGAATTTTTACGTTTTATTAAGAGTGAGTAATCAACTGTCCTCCATCAGAGACAAAGACAGACTTAATATTCAGCAATAATGACTAAACTACATAAAAGGTTATTACATAACAATGGAGTCCAACTTACAGCAGAGTTTAAAAGCATCTAACAGTTCACAGAAGTGTTATGTTGATGGATAGGCCAAGTGGTCTTCAGCAAGTATCATGGAAGGTTTTCTGGTCATGAGACAAATAACAGAGAACAAAAAGCACTTACAGCCCAGGAACAGGCCCTTTGGCTCTCCAAACCTGAGCCGATCCAAATCTACTGTCTAAACCTGTCGCCCAATTCCCAAGCATCTGTATCCCTCTGCTCCCCATCTACTCATGCATCTTCCAGACGCATCTTAAATGAATATACCATGCCTGCCTCTACCACCTCTGCTGGTAACGCATTCCAGGCACCTACCATCCTCTGTGTAAAATACTTGCCGCGTGTATCCCCCTTGAACTTTTCACTTCCCACCTTGAAAGCGTGACCTCTAGTAATTGAATCCTTCACCCTGGGAAAAAGCTCATCTCTATCTACACCCTTCATGATTTTGTAAAACTTAATCAGGAGCCCTCGCAATCTCCTTTTTTCTAATGAAAACAAACAGCAGTGGTTAGCACTGCTGCCTCGCAGCGCCGGAGACCCGGGTTCAATTCCCGCCTCAGGCGACTGACTGTGTGGAGTTTGCACGTTCTCCCCGTGTCTGCGTGGGTTTCCTCCGGGTGCTCCGGTTTCCTCCCACAGTCCAAAGATGTGCAGGTCAGGTGAATTGGCCATGCTAAATTGCCCGTAGTGTTAGGTAAGGGGTAGATGTAGATGTAGATGTAGGGGTATGGGTGGGTTACGCTTCGGCGGGGCGGTGTGGACTTGTTGGGCCGAAGGGCCTGTTTCCACATTGTAAGTAATCTAATCTAAAAAACCTAACCTACTCAACCTTTTTTCATAGCTAGCACCTTCCATACCAGGCAACATCCTTGTAAACCTTCTCTGAATAAAACTGCAGATTATGCGAATTGAATTTGAATTCTGCCAGCTGCCATGGTGGGATTTGAGCCTGTATTCCCATCGTATTAACCTGGGCCTTTGGGTTACAAGCCCAGTGACACCATCATTAGGCCACTACATCCCTACAGACCTATTGAGTTTCCTCATTACATCTTAACAAGCTTGCCTTATTAACTACCTACCCCGCCCCTAGGACTCTTCTAATTCTAGCCCCATTTTACTGCTTGCCATACCCAGAACAGCTCACCATTGCTGGGATATCCTGGAATGGAGCAGTATATCTAGCACCAGCACTGCCTTTAAAGGGTTATTGTGCACCCAGATGAGTAATGTTAGACTGGAGTCTGGTCGGTTCCTGATATTTGCCTTGAACATTGCAGACAAGGAACACTTGGCGCCCCACTTTGTGGACAAGGATCTCAACATCCTCTTGGACAGGGTAGTGCAGAGCTAACAGTGAAGACCATGACACCAGACATGCCAACCTATGTCACTGTAATCTCAGTGGAATGCAGAGCACCGTAGGAAGACTGTCAAAACGTCTCTACTCCATCAACATATGTGACATCATCATCTCACTATTTCTGTCACTGTATTTACTCCCACCATGCCTTATGCTCCAACACTCCCAGTATTGTCCGCAACATCTTCCCTCATTCTTTGTTACCTCCCCTCAATAGCCTTCTGCCTTTGCCCCATATCCTTGAACAATGTTTCCATTTAAATGATCATCAAATGCACTCTTGAAAGCCTCAACTGAACCTGTTTCCAGGCAGTACATTCCAGACACAAGTTTTTTTTTCCCCACATTACATTTGCTAACTTCCTATCACTCTGTGGTATGTTAAAGCTTATGTTAATCTTCACCTGATAAGGAACAGGTCAAGGCAAAAATGGCCTTGACATCTTAACTATGTCATTTGATCCAGACTTCCATCTATGTGCAAACCTCTGCCACCTATTTCCAACAGAAGCTCTGGCTTCAAGCATGGAAATCTGCCCCAAAAAATGGCATAGGTAACGGTATATCAACATGACAATCAACCAACCTTGTCATGTTTAGAACTGCAAACAGGTAGCTGTGACATGAAAATTGCTTACCTTATTTCTGCTTGATGTTTTCACATTGGGAACTCAAGATTTTATTCTCCTTTATTTTTCAAATATTTGTGTAAATATTTGTTTTGCTTTTATCTGATTTGAATTTAATTTCATGAGCCAGTTCAAAGATGTTGTGTTGTACTGTAGTTTACAGTTAATCCAACTGGCAGATGAACACAAATAAAAATAAAGGTTAAACTTCAAGGTAATGTAATTCTCCAGGACAGATTATTGGTAAGAATAGAGTTTAAGTTATTAGGAAAATGTAATACATCTGTTGAATGGGTTTTCTGATTAATGGACGTAAAGTGGATAGGATTTGTCTGACCTCCATAGATTTGACCTCATCCAAACCTCTACCTGTAACTTATCTTGTGTTGATTTTCAAAATCCTCCAATACCTCAGCCCATCTCTGTAATCTGCTACAGTGCTACAAAGCCCTCCAATTTACCAACTGCATCCCAACTGACCTCAAGCATTTCTAGCTTTAATCACTCAACCAGTGTCCGCCAAGCCTTAATCTACCGTAACCCTAAGGTCCGAAATGCCCTCCTAAATCACTCAGCCTCACTTTCCAATCTTAAGATGCTCCTTAAAATCTAACTCATTGCCCAAAGTTTTGATCATCTTCCTTAATATCTCCTTATGTGGTTCTGTGCCAAATTCTGCTCTGTAACTCTTCTGCAATCACCTTGGAACATCTTGTTGCGTTAAAAGCATCGCATAAATACAAAGTTGTTGTTTCTGAAAGGGGAGGGGGGGGGAGTTTCCACAGAAAGCAAATTATGAAAAATGTAACTTTGCCACTTCGTAAACAATTTCTTCAACGATTGCTATTTCAGTTGCTAACAATTAAAACTAATTCAGGAGTGCGTGCTGTGCAATCTCCATGCATCTTTGATCACGGTCATAATAAGCATTAGGGTCTTGATTTGTTATGCAAAGCACCAACCACCTGAAATTATATTAAGAGCAGAAGATTGCTTTTGCCATAGTATTAACAAAAGAAGGTTATTATTCATGATAAAATGGTCATGCATTTACTTATGGATTGGATTGAGATATCCATGATGCAGTTTCACAATACAATTAGGCAAAATACAAATGCCTACATTTTTGAAAAAGGGACTGGGGACAACACTGGACAAAGGTCAATGGAAGCCTATTCTAAAGTACACATTTCTTTCAGTGTTGACTTTCCAGTGATGAAGGGATCAGAGAAGATCATTTTGTTTTCATGTTGGTGAAGCAGTTTTTGCTATGCTAATCTTGACAGTCCCCCTGTGAGTGGTGAATCAACTGACTGTTTCCAACTTCAAATTGCACCCTGCCATGCAATGATGGCCAATGTACATCCTTAAGTTATTATCAGGATTTCAGTATATTACTAATTATTAAAATGTTTCAGAAACATGGCATTATTTGCTAAAATTGGTTAAACCATCTTTGGAAATTTTTATGAGTAACTGAAAATTCATCAGTTAAAATGTCAGGACTTTTGATGTTCTAGTTTCTATTGCCTGTTTGTCCCCAAAATGCAAAAAATGACTAGATTTAACCAGAACTGTATCTGGTTGAGTCATTATGAACCTTTTATCAGTTACTGTAGATATTATTGCTTTTACACAGTTATTGCTTACAGTTAGACTTATTTTTAGGTTTTACATTTTTGTAACAGCGTCTTTCTCCACTGGAGATATAAAATCCATTAGAAGGGTCATTAATTCTTGTGCAAGAAACATGTTGATCATTGAACATTCTTTTTCTTGTTAATCTCTGCACTCCTCAAGTTTCTTACTCTTAAGTGAATACTCTTACTCTCTTAGCTTATTGTTTCAATTTCACCCCAAACTTCTTAATTGATCTTCCTTTAGTCCTGTATGACCCTTGGTTCTACATTTCCTTCAAATGCTATTGCAGACTGTACTGGTATGACCGCACTTATGGGCTATTCTCAGATGGCCTTAGAAGAGATGTCATTACGTGTCAACCAAATAACGTGATCACGGGTCACAAGTAAGCCAAACCATATATAGGTAGCACATTCCTTTTCGTGAAGAGGAACAATTGCTGCCTTTATAATAATCTGATAATCTACTCAGTCATTTTCAATGCCAGCCAAAAAATTACTAAATTTACTGATATCAAATCACCTGCATTGCGATTAGCATTTCAGACCTGGGGCAGAATTTTACCCTCAGTGTAAGATGATAAAGGATGCAAGTGGGTGCTTAATTTCACAGAGTTGGCCACCATTCCAGCATCATGCCACACTTGAGCCAAATTCCCAGATTTGGGATTGGAAGGGCTACCCAAAGCCAGGCCCAAAATATCCAATGGCAGGTAGATTATTAAGGTAGGTTTGAAAAAAAAAACAATTATCGGAAATTGACTGGAATTTTCCAACCGGCCTGTGTCTCCACATCGGAGCTGGGAAGGTCAGCTGCCTGAAGATAACCTCCCTGCAAAAGACTCTATGGGCTAATGGCCTTTGGCATCGTTGAGATCTTCCCTGTTTAACCAGACACAGCTGCAGCAACAGACCAGCCAGTGGAAGGCTTCGCCTACACAGCAGCACTACCACAGATTGAGCTGGTTGGGTCCTAAACAAGAGTGGCACGGTGACTCAGTGGTTAGCACCACTGCCTCGCAGCATCAGGGACCTGGGTTAGATTCCAGTCTCGGGCAACTGTGTGGAGTTTGCACATACTCCCCGTGTCTGCATGGGTTTCCTCCGAATGCTCTGGTTTCCTCCCACAGTCCAAAGATGCGCAGGTCAGGTGAACTGGCCATGCTAAATTGCCCATAGTGTTCAGGGATGTGTAGATTAGGTGCATTAGTCAGGGGCAAATATAGGGTAGGGGAAATGGATCTGGGTGAGGTACTCTTCAGAGGCTGCAGCTGTGGTGTGGACTTGCTGGAGCTAAAGGGCTTGTTTGCACACTGTAGGGATTCTTTGATTCTATAAACAACATCGTTGCTAGACTCTGTCTGCGACAGGTGGTGAGGGAACCAACAAGGAGGAAGAACATACGTAACCTCATCCTTATTAATCTACCAGCTGCAAATGCATCTGTCCATGACAGTATCAGTAAAAGCAACTACCGCACAGTTCTTGTGGAGATGAAGTCCTGCCTTCACATTGAGAATAACCTCCATTGTCTTGTATGGCACTTCAATTGTGCTAAACGGGACAGACTTCACTCAGCTCCTGACGTCATTACAGCCTTGGTTCAAATGTGGAAAAAAAGAGCTAAATTCCAGAGGTGAGGTGAGTGTGACAGCTTTTGACATCAAGGCTGCACTCGACAGAATGTGGCATCATGGAGCCTTAGCAAAACTGGAATCACCGGGTATCAGGGGAAAACTCGGCAGTTACAATCATACCTGACACATAGGAAGATGGTCGTGGTTGTTGGAGTACAGTAATCTCAGCTCCAGGATATCTCTGCAGGAGTTCCCTCAGGGTAGTGTCCTATCCTCAACCATCTTCAGTTGCACAATCAATGACCTTCCCTCCATTACAAGGTCAGAAGTGGACATGTTCACCGATGATTGTGCAATGTTCAGTACCATTTGTGACTCCTTAGATACTGAAGCAGTCAGTGTCCAAATGCAACAAGATCTGGACAATATCCAGGCTTGGGCTGACAAGTGGCAAGTAACATTTGCGCTATACAAATGCCTAGCTATGAGACATTACCAATAAGAGACAATCTAACCACCACTCCTTGACCTTCAATGATGTTATCTTCACCGAATACCCAACAATCAATACCCTGGGAGTTTTCATTGATTAGGAACTCAGTGGACTCACCACATACATGCAGTGGCTACAAGAGCAGGTTACAGTCAGGTGAGTAAGTCACCTGACTCCCCAAAGCCTGTCCACCAACTACAAGGCACAAGTCAGAATTGTGATGGAATACTCCCCACTTGCCTGGGTGAGTGCAGCCCCAATAACATTTAAAGAGCTTGATACCTGTTTGATCGGTACTACATCCAGAACCATCCACTCCCTCCACCACCGACGCTTATTAGCAGCAGTGTGTACTCTCCGCAAAATATACTGCAGAAATTCACCAAAGATCCTCAGACAGCACCTTTCAAACCCACGGCCAGTTCCATCTAGAAGGACAAGGGCAGCAGATATGTGGGGACACCACCACCTTCAAGTTCCCCTCCAAGCCACTCACCTGACTTGGAAATATATCACTTTACCTTCACTGTTGCTGGGTCAATATCCTGGAACTCCTTCCCTAATGGCATTGTGGGTCAACCCACAACAGGTGGACTGCAGCGGTTCAAGGTAGGTCACCACCACCTTCTCAAGGGCAACTAGGGATAGACAATAAATGCTGGTCAAGCAGCGACACCCATATCCCACAAAAATGATTAAATTTAAAAAAAAACAATGATGATGATAATGGAGACAATTTTATTCAAATTTGGAGACAATTTATTCAAAGCTGTGAGGATGCGCTTCTTGGGCAGATCCTTTCTCTGTTATGACTGCAATAGCAGGGATTGCAACTCATTTGGTGCCTCCTACTGGGTCTCCAGCTTTGAAAGCTCACCCATTGCCCATAACTCAAGGGCTACATGTCCTCTGGGGCACGAATCAGTCAATTCACAGAATCAACATCTGTACCTGTTATAGTGGAGAGGCTGGGACACCTGACCCAAAACAAAATCCTGTCACTGGAGAAACTCAGCTGGTGTGGCAGCATCTGCAGGGAGAAAGCAGAGTTAATATCTAGAGTCTGGTGACTCTTCTTCATAACTGGTGGCAGCTATGAAAATGGGGGTATGGGAGTATAAGGGACAGTGAGTAGATAGGTAGAGACAGAGCGCAGAGAGAGAGAATATGAAAGAGATAAGCAGAAAGAGGGATTACTGTTAGTAAAGCAGGTCAGAATAAAAGCTGACCAAGTGATAGGGATGGCAGAGAGTGGGTTGGCTGCACTGAAAGGATTACGTGTTGGTTTCATCTGGGTGTTCTGGTTTCTCCCAAAGACGTGCAGATTAGGTGGACTGGCTATGCTAAATTGCCCATAATATCCAGTGATGTGCAGGCCAGGTGGGTTAGCCATGGTGTGGATGCCCTGGGCCGAATGGCCTGCTTCTGCACTGTAGGGATTTTCCGCATGTAAGACAAAGAGCGGATGAGAATGGGTTGGCTGTGCTGAAGGCAACTCATGTCATGATGGGACCAGGGTGAGAGTAAAAAATATGGAAGAATATAATCAGGTTTCAAAGTTATTGAATTCAATATTGAGTCCCAGAGGCTGCAGGTGATAGATGAAGTGCTGTTCTTCAACTTTACACTGAGGCTTACTGGAACACAGCAGCAGGCCGGAGACCAAAACTTTGGCGCGGGAACATAGTTGTGCATTTAAGTAGCAGGGACTAGAAGTTTAGGGTCATTCTTCGGACAGAACATAGGTGTTCTTGAAGTGGTTACCCATTCTGTATTTCATCTCCTAAATGTAGAGGAAATCACATTGTGAGGTTCCAGTAAGACTCAGAACAAGCTTATAGAACAGCATCTATCTTTTGCTTGGGAAATCTGCAGCCTCTAGCACTCACCATCAGTTTAATAACTTAAATGCCTGAAGCTTCTTACCCATCTGCACACCTGGTCCTGTCATGATATGGGGTACTCTTGGCACAGCTGACCTATTCTCACCCACTCTCTGCCCTTTCCCTCTAAATCTCAGTTCACATAATCACTTATTTGGCTTCTGTTCTGGCTTATTACCTATAATCCCCTTATCTACCTACCCCTTTCATACATCTCTCTTTCTGGGCTCTGTCTCCACCTAACTGCTCACTGACCCCACATCTTCACCAGATTCTCCTAGCTGCTATCAGTTCTGGTGAAGAGTCATCATGCTTAAAACGTTAAGTCTGCTTTCTCCCTACAGATGCTGTCAGGCCTGCTGAGTTTTCCCTGCAATTTCTGTTTTTGCTTCAGATCGCCAGCATCTGCATCATTTGTTTCATAATAAAATCCTGTTGTCTAGGTAATTAGGTTCAATTGAACACAGTTTAAAATGTCCTGAGTTATTGAGAATTGCACTATTTTTGAGGCTCACTACAGTGGTACCCACAGTCTGCAGGGCTGAAATCTTCAAGTACAGAAACCACGGTTACAGCTGAACTTAGATCACTATAGAGATAATAGAGAATTCAAAAACAAAAAAACTTTCCTGAGTTTTCGCACAGCTTTTACAGAACAGTAGGTGCTCATCATTGCAAAGACGTGTTTTGATGTAAGGCCCATTGTGAAAATACCTAAATCATTCATAGAGCCTGAAATTAGATTGTGGGACACAAAAGATACTTAGCTCTTGTCTTCAATGTCTTTGCCATTTTTGTAAAAAATAACTTGTTTATTTGATTAAAAAAAAAAGAGGCAAAACACAAGCAGTTATTTCCATTATGTTATAACTCTCTGTGATAGCACATGGAAACCAAGCAGCCTTATTCACAGCATTATCACAAAAGTTAAAGGCTTTTAAAAATATGCAAAAGTTCCTCAACTTATCAGACTTTCAGGTTGCTTTCTGTCAGGAAAGCACAGACTGGGTTTCTGTACTGAACATGAATTACTATTTATTAAAAGTAATTACGCACCAGCTATAGGTAAGCATTTACAAACTGTTGGCATGTACCACTACTACTTAAAATTTTAATCCTCTTACAAAATCTTCCTTACACACAGACAGAATAAAATAGGTTATAGAAACAGGGGGAACTGGAAAGACAGTTCAATAGTCTTTGTTCCTAGGTTCTTTGAGATGCTCCTTATAACTTCAGTTGCCCTTCTCTGGATACTTCTGGTTGGTACCAGTGGCTGGTTCACTCAAACAAAAATTGTGTGGTTCATCAGTTAAAAGCATATATCAACTATTGCAGGAAAGATAATTAGGTTTATAGTGAGTTTGACTGCAGAGAATAGAAAGACTGCTTCTGAGCTGGGAAGAACTGAATACTTCTGTGTCTCTAATTTGTTCTCAGTTCCATGCTGTTCAATTATATGAGAACTGATCACACAGTTATTGGCAGGTGAAACGATCTCTGCCATTGATAAGTGATCACTAAGTCATAGATTAATCAACTTCTTCTTGCCAGCAATATTTGCAGCTAAACACCTTCTCAGCTCCAAATCATCTGCAAAGTCAAGCTTCAATTATGTCTTACTTAAACAGTTCTTCACACAATGCCTGGCATGAGTGTCAAGTTACTTGCTTTCAAAGCTGTAGCCACCCTTCCAAACACTGGTTTTAAAACAGCTCTTTCTTTTTTCAGCCCCCAGTTTTCAAGAACACAAAACAAAAAGGCACAGTTAAAATGGATAAACATTTTACAAACCTTGCTAAAATTAGTTATAACCTGATACCCATCTACTTCTGAACTTTGTATTAACTTAAGTTCAAAAACTTGGCCAGGATGAACATGGAATAGAATCCTTTGTTTCACAAACTAAGGTACTGGTGGTCAGGAGAGTATTCATGATGAATGACAGGATATTTTGGAATGAACTGGCTATATAATCCTGTCACTGGAGAAACTCAGCAGGTCTGGCAGTATCTGCAGGGAGAAAGCAGAGTTAATGTCTCGAGTCTGGTGATTCCTCTTCATGACTAGTGGCAGCTAGGATAATGTGGTATGTATGTTGAAGATGGGGGTGTGGGAGTAGAAGGGAGAGTGAGTAGATAGCTGAGTAGATATATTTTCATTCGTAATTGTTTTATTTCTTGGTCAAACAACACAATCAGTTACATCTACTTTAAGTTCGAGTCTATCTTTCCACTGAGTGCTCAACCCTATGGGGAATCCCAGGAGGACAACACAAATGTCTTCAAAGAATCCCTGAAGAGGTCAAACATCCTGTCAACGCTTTGAATTCCCTGGCTTGTAACTGACCAAAATGGAAACGGCTCACTTGGAAAGGCAAGTGATCACATCGAGACACTTTGGGAACAGGAAGAGTTTGAATTCAGGTATCAGGAAGACACCTGAATACCTTCAAAGGACTTATCTGCCCAGCTCCCAAGCACCATCTGCACTGCATGTGGACATATCAGCCATTTCAGAACACATCAGAGCACGTTATCCTCAATTCTGAATGATTTTTTTAAGAAGGTGGTGAAGCTGTATTTGAACACCACCAAGAATTGGGGCGGGAAGGCTCCTCCTTTTCTGTTGTCCTTAGCTGATGTTTAGCTGGGCCTTTTTACCAGACACACCAACTATGAATACCAGAAAAAAGGTTAAAATTAATCGCAAATCGGAAATATTGCTTGAAGTAAACTTTCGATGTGCAGTTTTTCTATGAGCCAAATGGGACTGGTTCAGTTGGGAAACTTGGTTAGCATGGGCTAAAGGGTATGTTTCCATGCTGTATGGCTCTAATAAAATGGGCCAATGATGTTCATTACTTTTTTCATTACTGTCTCATTCTCACCTTAATTTGTAAAAAAGACTTCCTCCTTGTCCACACAGGTCCCGACCTTGCAACAGTACTCACACAGATTTAGTTTACTCTGTTGAAGCTTTAACAAGTGGTAGACGTATAAGTTAGGTATTGGGAGGAATCAGGTAAATTGATTTCCATCTCAAATGCAGAAAAAATAACACTGCTCTAAAAATGCTGTGTACTAAAGCAAATCGATAACAAGAGTATCAGATCAGCATTCAACTATTGTTATTTTATAATGTGCATTTATAACATACTAATGGCATAGCTCATCTAGTTTTTTTGTCATTTTATATTTAACGGTCAGAAATTCTGATACCACACATTACTGCAGCTTTTCTTAGCAAGACTGTAAATTTGGCACTGATTAGGATCAATTTAAAATTGTTATTAACGCCTGCAATCTAGTTCAAACTGACTATACTTGGGACTCTTGCGCACAGAAGAGAGATGAGATACTTAACCCCATCAGTCTGGTCTAGGTCCGAAAGGAAAGTTGGAGAAATGAAAAGAGAGTGTGCCATCCATTGTACTTTTAATAATCCTAAATGGATTAAGAATTCCTTTCATCTGCTTTGTAGAGATTATTACATTTAGTGACTTAAATCTAGATTTAAAACGTAGGGGCTTGAGGTGTTGTAAATGCTTCTGTGTTAACATGACCTGAATCCATTCCTGCCTCAGCCCATCAGCTGCTGAAACTTTCTACCAACAGAAGGCTTCAGCATATCATCTATAGTCTCTCAGTGGGCACTACAACAGAACCATCACACTCTTATAAATAATGATTAGGGCATTTTACATGAGTACCTCCATGACTGGGATAAAGGAACTAGGTCTCCATCTAATTGCCATCAGGGGCTCACCCAATGTGAGGTTATGGGCCACTTCAACAACACGAGGAAGTGTTTATAAGAACACAAGCAGGAAGTCTCTAGTCGTAGACTACGTAGCAGAGTTCTGACAGCATTACTTGTCAGCCCATAAGTACAGGTCGTTCTGCTACAAAGTGACAGTTGTGTTCCTCTGTGACCTCGCGCGATGGAAATCTGCAACAGAAAATCACGCTGTCGAAGATCACTAATAGAAAAATCGCTACATATCTGTTCAGTTGAAAGTTCACATTATCCAAACAATGTCCGGAATTCATCAATCGCGTTACAGCCAACTCACACTGACGAAGAATGAAGAACAGCAGAATGACCTGCAGTTCAAGAACACTTGAAGATCTCCCAGTGATAGAACACAAGACAGACAAACATGGCCGAACCCAAACCTTTCAGCTAGCAAACTGTGGGCTCTTCTCATTATCGGGTGTACCTTTAAAGGCCTGACTCAGTGCCTTGTTTAGAGGCTTGGAGAAGCTTGGGGGAAAAGCATTATCTGGCTGAGACCTCAGATCGAGGTGGAGGTTGGGTAATCAAAGGCATGTCAACATAGTAAAGCAACACCACCAAGGAGGGACTAGGCAGATGATCTTTCCCATTGCCTGCAATCTGGAGGACTTAGAGCAGTGGGTTGAATTGGAGGGAAAAGAACGAGTTCCACAATCACCACCACCCCCAATTATCTGTCTAACCAATACAGAAATACTACCACATGTAGATTTTTTGTTCACTTATCTAAGTGCAGAACAGCAAGCAAATTAAACAAGGCTGCTCACTGTGTTCAAGGGCTTTTGTAGAGACAAGCCTGTGTGCACCAGTCTTCACCTACATTATGTGGACATGAGCGAGAAAGAAGCCCAGAAAATCTGGCCTTGGGTCAGATGGAGAGCAATTACGTGCTGGAGCAGCAACCAATACAGCCTAGCAGAAGTTGGAGCTTCCCATTTGTGCTAGAGACTAAGCAAGACAGTTCTGCATTAACTACAGAAAAGTTAAAGCAGTGATCACAGCCAAGTCCAACCTGATGCTCCAAGGATTCCTTCCTCTAGAGGACAGTAAATCTCTTGATTTCTTTACCGCAAAAGTCTATTGAGGCTGGGGTTACTTAGTATATTTCATACAATCAGGTTTTTAATCAATAAGGGAATCAAGGGTTACAGGGAAAGACAGGTAAGGAGTTGAGGACTATGAAATCAGTTATGACCTCATTGAATGATGGAGCAGACTCAATGTGCTGAATGGCCTACCTCTGCTCCTACGTTTTATGTCCTCCCTTGACTGCCTACCTAAGGAAATCTCCACCTTTGTAACACTGGGTAAGTTATACCAGTGCTGAGTCATGACATTTTGGACTCTGAAACGTCCCGGCCATCTTTCATGGCCTGATGAACCAGATAGTGTCAGGTGTAATTAGATGGCCTCGTAGTGAGAATTGCAATTGCAGCAATTAGAAGGCCTTTTCCAGAAAAGACAGTCAGCTGACCTACTGGTCAACCTGAAGTTATGAGTGTGGTGCTGGAAAAGCACAGCAGGTCAGGCAGCATCCAAGGAGCAGGAGAATCGACGTTTTGGGCATAAGCCCTTCACCAGGATTTTCACAGAAAGCAAGTTTGCTAAGACCCAAGTGACCTACCTAAGATTTATAGTGGGTCAAAGATAAAAACTGCAAATGTAGAAGCAGTAGCCATTCCCATTAAATGGAAAATTATGGATTTCTAAGGAAGGTATTGGTTCTATTATAAGTTTGTCAAAACTGTGGTACAGTAGCTGTGCTGTTGACAGCCCTACCATTGATAAAAAAACAAGATTGTTTGGACTCTGAAAAACTGAAAGCCATTTTAACAAGTGAACCTGTGCTTGCTTAAACAGCATTTAAAAAGTAGCCTTCAATGTGACAAAGTAAAGGCTGTCCTCCTTCAGGAAAACAAATGCAGAACTGGTATAATTTGGTATTTCTCAAAGAAAACTAAACATACATCAGAAACAGAACTCCATAGCAGGGAAGGAAACTGTCTGTTTATTGTTGGCTCTCAAACATTTTGAAAGACATGTCCGGAATAGGTAGTGAGAGACAGTTTATAGTAACCACAACTGATCAAATGTCTGGTTATTTCTTTGGAACTTGTTCCTTCAACCATTTCACTTAACAATAACTTACATTACTGGAAATTGAATGCGATTGCAGACACAATGTTCAAAACTTAGAGAGACCTGGTCAGAATTGAAAAGTTAATTGACCAAGACCAGAAGAGTGAGTGATGAGAGAGTGAACATATAAATGAGTGAGTGCTGTTTCATGTTTAGTTTTAAAATATTTCTCCTTTGAATGAGAATAGATCTGATTTCACTCATGCCATGGGAAAGGGCTATGAAGACAAATCATAACCTCCATTCACTTTTAATTCCAAAGAATGTTTTTTTCAAAAAAAAAGAGCAGAATGACAGAAGGGAAACTGTAGATGTAAATGTAGTGTCTGGCAAAGTCTGGTGTGAAGTCAATGGAATGTCACACCTGAAAAGATTCAGGGAAACTTCAAAACAGGCAGAGACTTAACAAGACGACAAAAAAAAAATCAACAAACAAAAAACTGAGAGGGCTGTCTGTACCCCTTTTAAGTGGAAAGCTACATCTGGCAGACATGTCTGTTTTAGCCTCCAGGAACATGCAACAAAAAGGAGTAAAAGAAGTTGAGTGCAACACTAGTCTGCTTACAGTATTGGCTGGACTTTCTACGGTTTGGACTAGATTACTATTCAGGGCACAATTTTAGGAACAGCCATTGAAACATCCTTGAAGTGTAGGTAAAATAAAATAAGGATCTTTCTCGTTTTGTGTATGGTTAGCCAGTTCAAAAAGAATCAGCGAAAAGGGACTTTAGAAACCCCACAAAATCAAGAATATCAAAATTGAATGTTTAACTGCCAACAATCAAAAGTACCAGTGACATCAAATGAAGAATCGCAGGGAGAGGACAATCAGGGCAGTTGGAGACAAGGGCAGGTAGTGACTTACAAAGGTTAATTCCTTGGCCCTAGATTGCGACAAATACAGCCTGACCTCAAAGTCAGTGGGTTGGTTGCAGCAGTGTCCCAGCCACTTTTCTTACCTGTGAGAAGTCACGTAATCAGGCTTGAGAGTTGGGGCCCTTACGTGGTCATTAATTGACCTTTATGGCAAATGGCTAATTGCTGAGGTGGTCAGAAGTGATGATCATCTCTGCAGGGCCAACAACACACAATTATTTGCCCTTCTCATCATGTTCCGCCAGGAAGAGAAAGTTGCACTCCATATGTTATTTGAGGTTTGTAAATCACTTTTTACTCCAATTAAGTTTTGGGTCCCTTTGATATGACGCCACTTTACGACATCAAAAAAACTAAATGCAATTCTTTATTATGAGCAACGTTTTTGCAAAGGTTTCAAACTCGGTTTAGATCAGAGTGGAGTGTGTTTTGGTTTGAAAGGGAGTCTGTTCATCTGGATCCTTCTTATAAACTCAGCTGCAAAGAATTATGATTAAATTTTCTCAGCTTTCCACTTTATTTCTCCAGCTAATAATTTTTTTTGTTAAGTAGCTGACATATTTATCTGTGATGATCATTGATGATACAGTACTTAAACTAAGCTAGGTGAAAGTGAGGATTGCAGATGCTGGAGATCAGAGTCAAAAGTGTGGTGCTGGAAAAGCACAACAGATCAGGCAGCATCCCAGCAGCAGGAGAATCGACGTTTTGGATATCAGGAATGACGGCTTTTGCCTAAAACATCCATTTCCCTGCTCCTCGGATGCTGCCTGACCTGCTATGCGTTTCCAGCACCAAAATCTCAATTTAAACTAAGCTGTCATTTTCAATTGCTTATCAAACTTGCGGCTCAGCACAAATTAGCAACTCATCCAATTCACTGCCACAAAGTCATCAGCCTTCACAGGGTCAAAACAAAGAAGAAACAAATCAATTGAACTAGCATGGATGTTAATGTTTGGAGCAGTTTGATATCATTTCCAAACATAAATCAATGTTGAAGTTCTTTATAAGCTAAAATGCATCGAACTTCTTAAATACAGTGTGGGAACATGGATTAGGGAATGAGGTGTCTGCTTTAGATGGAAGAGTTCTTTAGAAGTCTTTATATTTTAAATTGTTGGCATAAAAACTGTTCTTGGACAGCAACACACAAATCCTTTGAAGTGTTTCCACTTTTTCCATTAGTTATGCGATTAAAAAGTGAACACTTTCGTGTGCTATCCTTGGATAACCTTTATCTGATATGTCCTCAGAAATATTAGACAGCAAAGCAGAGAAAGGATTCACTGTCCAATATAAAACATCTGTAATAATTCAAAAATTATTTAATCTTGAAACTTCTTAAATTAATATTGATTTAATGTCAGTGCATAAGCAGCAAAATCAGCAATGAAATTCTTTACTTAAATGATAATGCTTTGAAGATCATCATCCAATGAAATCCAATCCACTGTTACAAAAGAAAGAATTCTGAAGTCATTCCTCACCATTATGGTCAAAGTAATTATCAAGAGGCCACTTTGACTTTTACATTTTACTTTGGCAACTGACCTGCTCTGTGCTCTGAATGTTCACAAACCACATGACAGTAATCACACTTAAAATCTGAGTCTTGGCCTGAAAAGACCTTACATACAATAAAAGACCATTGCTGTGAACACTTTAATGTTGTCACACCAGCCATGTCACCATTCCCAACCCCAAACAGCAAACAATAAAATGTGATATGTCATACTATTATGTCATGCAGAAATCAGGAGTACAAACGGCATAGTTTTACTTCACTGCAAATTGCACATTCTCTCGGTGTCTGAGCGGGTTTCCTCCCACAGTCCAAAGATGTGCAGGTCAGGTGAATTAGCCATGCTGAATTGCCCATATAGTGTTAGGTGCATCAGTCAGCGGGAAATGGGACTGGGTGGGTTACTCTTCAGAGGGTCAGTGTGGACTGGTTGGGCTGAAGGGTCTGTTTCCACACTGTAGGGAATCTAATCAAATATTAACCATGCTTCTCTGTGAATGTAATGACAAAGATTGCACAGAACCATAAATCCGTAAAACTCTATATATTGCAGCATTCAACTGGTAATTTTATTGATATTTCAGCTCCTTTTTTCTACAAATGTTTTTCCCCATTTCCAAATCTCCTCACTTCTTTTCTCAGTCTTCCCAATTACCAGTATTAATCATTTGCAGAAAAAAAAGGATAGACAACCTACTGCAATGCACCCATCACTGCAATGCACTGGAGCAGTCAGACAAGATTCTTAGACAGCAATTCTGCATTTTGCCTTGGGTGGTCTGGCTGAGATTTGGAACTTTTCACATGAGGAAACAAAGACAAATTTGTAAGCAACCACATGGTGGCACAATACAATTGTGAACTTACAAGATCTCAAAGGGATGCCTGCTGCAGAACAGAGGGTCTGCAAAACTTGCTAAGAATTTTATATATCGATGCAATAGCTATTCAGGTTCTACCTAAAAAATGATAACAATGTTACAGACTTGTAAGTGTTGTAAAAGGCACAATTTTATTTTATGCTGACTTTAATTAATAACATTAGTTGAGGAAAAGATGGTGGAGTAGCAGTAATATCACTGAACTAGTAACCCAGAAACCTAGCCTGATGTTATGAGACCTAGGTTTGAGTCCCACAATGGCAGAATCAGAACTCAATTTTTAAAAAATCTAAAATAAAAAGATAGTCTAATGGTAACACGTAACTCCTGTCGATTGTCGTAAAAATCCATTTGGTTCATTATTGTCCTTTAGGGAAAGAAATCTGTCATTCTTACCAGGTTTGGCCTATACACAACATGAGACCCTCAGCAACATGGTTGAAACTGAACTGCCTCTGAGCAATTAAGGACGGGTAATACATATTGGTCTAGCTAGTGGTGCTCACATCCCATGAATATAAAAGAAAGTTATATACTGTAATCGAGAAGAATGGGCTAGATCTATGATCATTCTAAATGCATTGGTCAACTTGAATACAACCAAGAAAGGGAATGCTTTACTAAGTCATACTGATACACTGCGTTGGTTGTTCTTCACTTCAGATCTTAGGTGAGACCAAGCCCGAAGATGGGACTCATACCAAAAGATACTTTTACGGTTTGACTGTGGTTGATGAAAAAGAAGTGTGTGTGTTACTAAACAATGTCAATAATCAAAATTCAAGGCAAATCTGGACCCCTGGAGTAGGTTCACTTCAAACAATACACAAACTGCCAACATGAAATCACAAACCATACAAAATCTAAAGGAAATAATTCCAAAACTGCTGCTAAGTCCAAATCTCTTCTCAAACAAGGATCACAAATACGTGACGAAACATAAGACCCAAGAATGCAGGTTTATTATTGATCTTTGCTGTGAGTTATAGAAAACCAGCAGGCACATGCTATACAGCCAGTTCTGTGTTGAAGTTTATCCAGACAAAACACAGCTCTCTGCAGGTATGCTTAGAAGTACTGCTCAATAGTACCGCAACAGCAGTTACATTTTAAAACCAATGAAATCTGTCAGCTTTTCACAAATATTAAACAGGTTAATAACAATATTCAAAATGTTTGCAGGTTGCCATGGGATTTTGTTGTATTTCATAATGCTTGCTGAACACCATTTTCAATTTTATTGCATTTGATTCAGTTATTTCTTTGGACTAGGCCTACTACTATCACATAAATATCTGACCATAATTAGGCCCTTACCAAAGTCATAAGTGACATTTCATGTGACTGTGACTAATGTAAACTATTCCTCCCTGCAGCCTATGACACACCATCCTCCACCAATGCCTCTCCACCATCCACCAGTTGGTGGGATTACTGGGACTAGGTTCTGTTCTTTGTAGCAGGCTTGTCATCAGTTACAATAGTTTTTTTGTTCCTTCAGACCCTGAATCATTGCCTCTAGTGAGCACCAAGAATCTACCTTTGTCCCTTTTCTATGTCTCATCTAAATGCTGTCCCTTGGCAACATCATCTAAAACATCAGTGTTGATTTTCACATGTACATAGGACACATAACTCTCCCTCACTACCACTTCTCAGAGTCATAGAGACGTACAGTACAGAAACAGACCCTTTGATCCAACCCATCCATGCTGACCCGATATTCTAACTTAATCTAGTCCCATTTGCTAGCATTTGCCCTATGTTCCTCCAAACCCTTCCTATTCACGTACCCACCCAGATGACTTTTATTTGCTGTACTCGTACAAACCTCCATCACTTCCTCTGGCACCACCCTCTGTGTGAAAATGTTGTCCCTTTGGTCCCTTTTATATCTTTCCCCACTCACCCTAAACCTATGCCCTCTAGTTCTGGACTCCCCCACCCTAGGGAAAAGATCTTGTCTGCTTATTCTATCCATGCCCCTCATGATTTTATAAACCTCTATAAGGTCACGCATCAGCCTCCAACGCTCCAGGGAAAACAGCCCCAGCCTATTCAGCCTCTTATAGCTCAAATCCTCCAATCCTGGCAACATCCTTGTAATTCTTTTCTGAAGCCTTTCAAGTATCATAACATCCTTCCGATAGACCTGCACGCAATATTCCAAATGGCCTAACTAATGTCCTGTACAGCTGCAACATGACCTCCCAACTCCTATACTCAATGCTCTGACCAATAAGGAAAAGCATTCCAAATGCCTTCTTCACTATCCAATCTACCTGTGACTCTACTTTCAAGGAACTACAAACCTGCACTCCAAGGTCTCTTTGTTCAGCAACACTTCCTAGGACCTTACCATTAAGGTGTGTAAGTCCTGCTTAGATTTGCTTTTCCAAAATGCAGCACCTCACATTCATCCAAATTAAACTCCATCTACCACTCTTTAGCCCATTGGCCCATCTGATTTAGATCTCATTATAACCTTCTTCGCTGTCCACTATATCTCCAATTTTGGTGTTATCCACAAACTTACTAACTATACCTCCTATATTCAATTTCAAATAATTTATATAAATGACAAAAAGCAGTGCACCCAGCACCAATCCTTGTGGTACACCACTGGTCACAAGCCTCCAGCCGGAAAAGCAACCCTCCACCACCACCACCTTCTGTCTCTCAACAATTCCACTATTACAAAATTACGAGATTGCTTATCCAAGAGACCGCTTGAAAAATGACCTGTTTGGCCAAGTTTTTAGTCAGGTTTTATAATGCTTCAATGGAATTCCTTGGAAATGCTGTATTATATTAAAAGGTGCCATGCCAAGTTGTTAATACTGTATAATTTGCTAACATCATTCCCCTTTAGTCAGGTTTGTTCTTGCATGCTTAGGCTTTTCAATGTTGTGGCAATTTGTTGAAATATACGAATTGCATTGATGTAGCAAGGGAAACATGAGGCTGTATTTTCCCATGGATATTAGCTGCCTGACATCAAGACCATATGCAGATCTTGAGCATGCAGATGATCTCAGTACACACACCGCAGCAATATTACATGAGTTAAGATAAATAATCCAAAAAGATGAGGGCAGGAATTGACCATCTGGCCTGTTGAATCTTTTAATATAATCACGGGCTTAAACTTCACCTTCCTGACTACTCCCAATATCCTTTGATTCTCTGAGAATAAACATCCGTATATCTTCGCTTTAAAACGTATTTAACAAAGAATTATCCATAATCCTCTGTGGTAGAAAATTTCAAGGATTCACAACTTTGAGTGAAGTAACTTCTCCTTATCCCAGTCCTAAATAATTCTTCTAATTGGCCACCTTCATGCTTACCATCCATTTAAGACAGTGGGTGGACCAGGGAAGTGGGAGGCCTAGTAGATGGGGGCAATAATTATGTCAGACAAATTCTCGGATAGATGCAAGCACCGCTGGAGTGAGCGAGGGAAATACAATTTTCCTAAAGGCTTCTGATGAAAGTAAATGTATTGTGAAGACTTGCACTTCCCCCAACTCCCAACCAAAAGAAAGTATTTTTGGTTGCTCATGGACCCCTGTGTATTGTTGCTTATGATGACAATTAATTCAGCCATCAAATTATATACTGACCTTATTGATGAGGAGCTGCCTTCAAAATGTTTCCAAGCACTTGATACAAAATGGGGGCTGAGCAATGCTGAGAAGTTGTACAGCTGCAGAAAATAACCCTTTATTATATATTTCGTTGGCTTCATTGCCTGCCTGCCTCGATGGAGTGGGATATAAATTCCCATGACAGCCAGACACTGTGAAAAATCACAGGAACACCAACATCAGGAAGCTATCCTGATCTGGATTCAAAACCTGCAACCAGTACAACAGAAAAATGAAGGCCAAAGTACCAGATAATCTGTAAACCAGTTCTCAGCTAATCAGAGTGATGATTGAGAAGTTACAGTGAAAGGACTGAGTAAGTGTAATATCGAGTAGATGAGTTTGACAGAAGCGAAATAAAGACAGGGGTGGGGTCAGGGATAAAGTGCTCTAAGATTGGGAGAAAGACGTAAAGGGAAAAATTCACACTTTGCATTTTTAAAATCTCCTAAAAGGCTTAAAACCAGAGGAGTGTTTCCACTTGTTTAAAAGGTATTTTTAGTGCCAGAGAGGTTGTTGTAGTTATTAATATCACATTACTAAATGGATGCAATTCTGTAACAAGTCTTGTTTACTGTGACTTTGCAAACACAGCACCTTCAGTGCTTTTTTTCTAGCGATGAGGCGGACCAGCAACACCACAATTATATTGTTAATAGTGGGCATCCTGGACATCAACTTGTTTATTGCAGCACTTAACTATTTTCACCTGAAGGCTAAAAATAAATACATGTGTGGGGGCCCATGTGATGTAGTGGTTGTGTCCCTAACTCTGGACCAGAAGACCGATACTCAAGTCCCTTGAGTATCCTTGAACAGATTGCTGAGTGGCATTTAGATATTTTAAATCAATGTTAGCTGTGTCCATATTGTGACTATGTCTTATGGTCAAAACTGATATATCATGTAAAAAAGCCTCAAAAGAACAGCAGATGCTAGAAATCAGAATCAAAAGTAAACAGCTGGAAAAACTCAGGTCTGGAAGCATCTGTGGTCAGAAATCAGAGTTAACATTAGGGTTCAGTGATCCTTCTTTAGAATTGTCTGTTGGTGGACCAAAATGCTGACTTCTCTCCACAGATGCTGCCAGACCTGCTGAGTTTTCCAACCATTACTATTTTTGTTTCTGATACAACATACTTTGTAGGAGAAAGCAAAGACTGCAGATGCTGGAGATCAGAGTCGAGATGTGTGGAGCTGGAAAAGCACAGCAGGTCAGCCAGCATGCGAGAAGCAGGAGAATCGACGTTTCAGGCTTAACATTTCAGGCTTCATTAGGAATAACATTTTGTGCCAATACAATGATTCAATTGCATTTCTTCAGCACAAAGCATGAGACATAACTAATACTGTAGCACCCTTGACAAAACTAATGATGGATAAACTGAGACACTTTAAAATGAAATCATGGGATTTGTCCAGACATTATAACATCCTCTATAATTGTGGAAAGCACTATCAGAAAAAAAAAACAAAATTTGTGGCAAGCTATTATGTTTTATGGTTTTTTTGAGTATTAAAGTAGCCACTTAAAGAAAAAAAATGGAATCAGCTCCTCAAATTAGAATGATCAAATAAAGGATATAAAATTAAAAGTGCAGTAAAGAAGTACCTAAATGACATTTACTTAACAGCTGTTATATAGCAATTAATTTATTGCATGTATAGTAAAAGTGAAAAGGTATACAGTTGCGAGTTTACTGTTAACTATTTGACTTGACCATTCCTTTTAAAATCAGTACAATGCCTACTCATATCTAAGTAGACAAAAGCACACGCAGAACACCCCAACTTTTAAATCAACTGAAAAGCACCACCATCTTCCTGTCAGTGATAAAGGTCTGACTCAAATCAACTATTTCAGTTGCAAAACGATGACAATAGTTCTTGCTGCAGCTGCTATGTTACTCTCACTTTACAGATGCACCATTTGATCACATCCCACATGAATACCATGGAAGGGCTCTCGGCTTTCCCAAAAGACAAGCTCTTTCACACAGCTGAAATTGTTGTACTTGCCAGCAGGAATTCTTCAGCATTCAGAATTTTGCAGAAATCATTTTCCGCCAGGAAGCTTTTGCTTTGATAATCCTTGCAACATCTAGTGGACGAGATCGGATTTTTCAGCAGAAGGCTCTCTGGCAAAGCTCATTGTCTCAATGAACAGCCCCTTTGTCAGCAGAGAATGTGGGTGCAGTAACATGCGAATAAGGAAAGCAAGAAGATTCTTTCAACAGATCTAGTGATAGGGACCTTTTTTTCTAAGACTGGGTGCTTAGTATCTGCCTTCAGCATCAAGTACATAATGAAGTGCGTCTTCAAGTTGCTTTTGCTTTTGACTAGCCAGCTAAATTTGCTATTGGTTGCCAATCATTAGTTTAACAATTTTCAAAATACATTTGCAATACTCAAGTAATAACTTGTGAAAAAGAGGTGTGTTTTTGTGACTATTTGCAAGGATGTAGCAAACTTAATTCACAATTTTAATATTAATTGTACTATCTCTAAACATACAAAGTCAAAATGAAACAATGCTGTTAATCATTGTCACTAAAATGTCCTCAATGTATTCTTGGCTCAAACAAACTTTGACCTGTTGAAATGATATGAAGTGGAGTCTGTACTTTCAGGCTGTAATTCTTTCAACAGACACAAATGAGAGTTTTTCAGCTTTTATTGACTTTTTTTGTTTTTTTTCATGCAAGATTGGCATTGCTGGCAAGATGAAAATTTACTGCCTATCTCTTACTAACCTTAACTGATTGGCTTGCGAGACTCACTTTGGAAGGCAGTTGAGAGTCAATTGCATTGACATGTGCCAGGAGTCACATATAGGCCAGACCGGATAAGCAGAGCAGAGTCAAAAGGACACAAGTGAACTAATTTTTTTAAAAAGGACAAGCTGTAAGTTGCATTGTCACTTAAAATACTAGCTTTTCATTTCAGACTTTAAACCAAATTTAAATTTCCCAGCTTCTCTGATGGAATACAAATATATATTTTTGGATTATTAGTGTTGGATTTTACTTTATCAGTCCAACAACAGCACTAATATAGAAACTTCTTTTCACGAAGGAGAATAAACTACAGGAACGGCATATGTTCAAACTCCTTCCTTTTTACATGTACAGGGCAACCTTGATTATCTGAATGAAACAAGCAGGGAGCATTTTATGTGGATAATCAAATTCGGATAACACAGTTTACACAAGCATTGGGACCTTGAGAACTTATTCGGATAATCGATGTTCAGATAATCAAGGTTGTACTGCAATGCACAAAATAATTAGATATTTTACATTTATTAAAATTAAAGCTATTTTTCAGGCCTCATGGACATCAGCCATTTTGGAATTGGTTCCTTTTGCAATTAAATGGTAAATCAAAGAGGATGCAGTGGTAGTTTGGTGCACTAACCTCTTCACCACTGAAGACAGGCACAAACTTGAAGACACCTCCGCTTACCGTCCCCTTGGCAATGATCTCATTCCCCCGTCTCGAAACCATCATTTCCCAGACCATACACAACCTCATCACCTCAGGGGGATCTCCCATCCACAGCTTCCAACCTCGTAGTTCGGAAACCCCGCACCACCTGATTCTACCTCCTACCCAAGATCCACAAGCCTGACTACCCCAGCCGACCTATCATCTCAGCCTGCTCCTGCCCCACCGAATTCATCTCCACCTACCTCGATACTATCCTATCCCCCTGGTCCAGGAACTCCCCACATACATTCGGGACACTACTCATGCCCTCCCCCTCCTCAAAGACTTCAGTTTCCCCGGCACCCAATGCCTCATTTTCACCATGGACATCCAGTCCCTCTACGCCTCCACCATGACCAAGGCCTCCAAGCCCTCAGTTTCTTCCTTTCCCGATGATACACATTCATTTGGCTGAACTGGTCCTCACCCTTAATTTCTTCTTTGAATCCTCCCACTTCCTCCAGATGAAAGGGCATCTGCATGGCGCCTAGCTATGCTGGTCTCTTTGTCAGCTACGTAAAACAGTCCATCTTCCGTAGTTACACCGGCACCACTCACCATCTTTTCCTCCGCTGCACTGATGACTGCATCAGTGCCACCTCACGCTCCCACAAGGTGGCTAAACAGTTCATCAACTTCACCAACACATTCCACCCCGATCTTAAATTCACCTGGACTATCTCTGACACATCCCTCCCCTACCTGGACCTCTCCATCACAATCAATGATGACCGACTCAACACTTTTTTTTAAACAACCACTGACTCCCACAGCTACCTGGATTGCACCTCCTGCCATCTTACCTCTTGCAAAAATGCTATCCTGTATTCCCAATTCCTCCACCTCATCTGCTCCCAAGATCAGTTCCACCACAGAACAAACCAGATGGCCTCCTTCTTTAAAGACTGAAATTTCCCCTCCCACATGTTGAAGATGCCGTCCAATGCATCTCATCCACATCCCGCACTTCTGCCCTTGAACCCCACCCCTCCAACCGCGAGGACAAAACCCACCGATCCTCACCTTAATCCCCCCCCCCCACCTATGCATAAATTGCATCATCTGCTGATATTTCTGCCAGATATAAATGGACCCCACCACCAGGGATGTATTTCCCTTCCCATCCCTTTCCGCTCTCCGCAAAGATCATTCCCTCCGCAACTACCTGGTCAGGTCCATGCCCCCTAACAACCCAGACCCCCCACCCCCCGACCCCGACACTTTCCCCTGCCATCATAGGAATTGCAAAACCTGCACCCACACCTCCCCCCTCACCTCTGTCCAACGCCCCAAAGGAGGCTTCCACAGCCAAAGATTGACCTGCACTTCCACCAATGTCATTTATTGTATCTGTTGTGCCCAAGGCAGTCTCCTCTACATTGTGAGGAGGCGTCCAGTCTCCCCAGAGTACTTTAGGGAACATCTCCAGGACCAATCAACCCCACTGCCCATCGAATATGTCAACTCCCCCTCCCACTCTGCTGAGGACATGCAGGTCCTGGGCCTCCTCCATTGCCACTCCCTCACCACCTGAATCCTGGAGGAAGAACGCCTTATCTTCCGCCTCGGGACCCTTCACCCCATGTCATCAATGTGGACTTCACCAGTTTCCTCATTTCCCCTCCCCCCACCTCACTCCAGTTCCAACCTCCCAGCTCAGCACCATCCACGTGACATGTCCCACCTGTCAATCTTCCTTCCCATCTATCTGCTTCACCCTCCCTCCAAACTAACACCTTTACCCCCACGTGTTGCACGCTCAGCTACCTTCTCCCCAGCCCCACCCCCTTCCCATTTATCTCTAGCTCCGCAGCTCCCAGCCTCATTCCTGGTGAAGGATTCCTGCCCGAAACGTTGATTTTCCTGCTCCTCAGATGCTGCATGACATGCTGTACTTTTCTAGCAGCACACACTCTCGACTCTGATCTCCAGCATCTGCAGTCCTCACTTTCTCCTCGTAAATCATGTCTACACCCAGGAATGAATCCTTTGCTTTAAAAAAGGGACTTGTAACTTTGAAAGATCTGGAAGTTCATTCAAAGTTATTTGGGATCAGAAAAAAAACCACTTTGGCCCATGGTTCTAGCTGTAACTGGATTTTTTTGATCTATTACAGAACATAAAAGTTTCTCTCCATAACTAGTAGACATTTAAGTAGGATATCTCCATTAAAATCAGTAAATTAATTTGCGATATTAAGATTAAAATTTGTTCTTTTCTCAGCAGTGATTCCTGTTTGGTCAACATGCAGTCTTTTATGGAGTAAATCACAGGAAAACAATGAATGTCATAGTTCTTCGTTAAGACCCAAGGTTTATTAAATGCTCTAATTTTTGCAATACACCACCGCAAGGAGTTCCTCATAATTGCGTCCGAGGGCCAATGATCTTCAAGTTGGGTATTCTAAGGTGACCAACACACATCCTGACTCTGAGTGTTCACTATCTACAAGGCACAAATCAAGAGTGTGATGTGCTATTCCACACTTGCGTGGATAAGATAGGCTCCAAAAACACTGAAGAAGCTCAACATCATTTTAAACAGAACAGCCTGCTTGACTGATATCTAACAAAAGGAAGACTTTTGTGATTGTCTCCAGGACATCTCTACAGGAGTCCAAGGTAGTGCTCCACACCCAACCGTCTTCAGCTGCTTCATCAGTATGACCATGTCTTCTTCAATAAGGTCAGAAGTGGGGAATGTTATCTACATGGTTGCACAATGATCTGCATTATTCACCACTCCTCAGATTCTGAAAGCGTCCACATCAAAATGCAGCAAGACCTAGAAAACAACCGGGTTTGAACTGACGTGTGGCAAGTAATAGATATCAGATAACTGGAAGGCAATGACTGTCTCCAATAAGTAAGAATCAAACTGTTGCCCCTTGACATTCAATATCATTGAAAATAATTCAAGGATTCGTATCACTGAATTCCCCGCTATCAAAATCCTGCAGGCTTACCATTGACTAAAAACTGAATTGGACTAGCCATGTAAATGCTGTGGCTATAAGAGCGAGTCAGAATCTAGGAATCCTGCAGCAGGTAACTCTACTGCTGACTCTCCAAAGCCTGTCCGGCACCTACAATGCTCAAATCAAGAGTATGATGAAATATTCCCACTTACCTGGATGAATGCAGCTCCAATACCACTTAAGAAACTTGACACCATCTGGGACAAAGCAACCTGGTTGACTGGCACCCCACATACACAAACATTCACTGCCTCCATCACTGACGCTCGGTAGCCACAGTGTGCACCACAAACAAGATGCAAAGCACTTTGTATATTTTTACACAGCATCTTTCAAACATATGACAATTAGCATCTAGAAGGACAAGGACAGCAGATACATGGCAACATCACCACCTGCAAGTTTGTTTTCAAGCCACGCACCATCATGACTTGGAAATATATTGACATTGACCCACTGACACAAACAAAGTCATTGACTTTCCTCCCTAATAGCATTGTGTATCTATGTCCTGTTTACGGGCTGTAGTATTTAATAAAGGCAAACAACTTTCACCTTTCCATGACAATTAGGGATCAGCTATAAATCTTGCACTAGCCAGTGATGTCCACAACCCCTCAATGAGCTAATAAAAGAAAATTAGTGAGGAGTCACAAATGCTGTCCTAATTGGTAGCGCATATATCCTGCATAAGTGAGTAAATGTTTCCAATTTTGTTTAAAAAATTAATCTAAAATGCATTTGATAGAATGCACTAAACTGGTGATAACATCATCCACAGTGTTCATGAGTAGTATTTACCAGTGAAGCAATACAGTGAATGAAATACTAAACACAGGGAACTAATGTTGGACAAAACATTTTCATGTTGTTTCAAATATCACTGAATAGTTGAAATATTCACAATTTCATAAGAAACTTTTAGCAGTGATCATTACAAATTGTGCTCAACATTACATGTCAACTTGGCCTTGGAACTGTTCATCTGTTAGGAATTATAGTTACTTATCCATCAAATTAAGTACAGCCAGACAATCAAGAATAATTGAAAGCCGAGTTGTCTGATGTGAAGACATGGAAATAGTTACAAACAAACTACACTATTTAAAAGGGACAAAAATATATAATTACTTTAAAAGCTATGTACGGAGTTTAGTCTCTTTTACTACCTTTCCCAAAAAAGGCCAGTTTGGTCTATCAGAAGGAACAGCACCTTTGTTTCCACAAAAGCCTACTTTCAAGTCATAACATTAACACATTCCATTGGTTGCAAGGTTATATATTCTCATATAAATCATTCAGGAACTTACCACTGAGGTAAGTGCCATCTGAAAACTATAGATGCGTGCCAAGCCAAAATCAGCCAGCTTGATTTGGCCATTGCTGGTTACAAGTATGTTTTGGGGCTTCAAGTCTCGATGAACCACACGATGTGAGTGAAGAAAGTCTAGTCCACGAAGCAGCTGGAACATCATATCCTATGTAAAAGGAAAGGAAAAATGGGACATTAGAATTTTTAACAAATCCTACCCATGGCACAGGCTTGATTTAGAAACTTCAAATAATTTATAGTTAAATATGTTGAATGTTGTTCTTTCTCGCTGCAAAAGATAAATCTCACTTTTGGTACTCACTTTCAGTAACTTGAGAGTTCTTCACTTCAGCAAAGTGCACTTTACTGCATTGTAATGAGGGTGATAAAAGTCAATGTGTGCCTCAAATTATGAATATTTATGTCATAATTGATATGCATCCAAACTGGCGAGTGGTATCCCCTCAGGGATTTGTTCTGTGGCCTCAGTCTTTCACTATATTTCTAAATTACTTGGAATAGGGAATAGTGAGTCATGTATCTACTGACAACACAAGGATAATACAGGAAATAGTGGTGAAGGGAGTGAAAAATTGCAAAGGATTAGTGATGCATTAAGTGAGTGGGCAAAATGTGCTGATGATGATCAATGTGAGAAAATATGAAAATCCATTTTGGCTCTAAGATAGACAGGTCACACTGGTTTATTCAGCATTGAGAAGCTAGTAACTGCAGATCAGCAGGATTTCAGGATCTTGCTTGGAAAAGAATGGCAGGGGCTTTAATAGTTGAGGATTCAATTGTAAGGGAAACAGAAAGATGTTGCTGTGGCTGTAAATAAGACTCAAGGATGGTATGCTGCCTCCCTGGTGCCAGGGTCAAGGAGGTCACTGAACAGTAGCAACAGGGCATAGGTATAAAAAGAAATGAGGTCCTGCGGGCAGAAATTAGGGAGCTTGGAAATAGATTAACGAACAGGAGCCATGCGTAATCTTTGAATTATCTGTGGCATCATGTGAGAGTGAGTACAGAAATAGGAGGTTAGTCCAATGAATGTGTGGATGGAGAGATCGTGCAAAGGGAGATCTTTGGGACCATTTTGGGGGGTGGGGGGGGGGGGGGGGGGTGATGGGGCTTGTACAAAGTGAATTGGTTGCACCTGAACCTGAAATGGGACAAGCATCCTTGCAGGGAGGTTTGCTGTGCTGTTGGGGAGAATTTCAACTAAATTGTCAGAAGGTTGGGAACTAGCGAGAAGTTCAGCAGGGAGAATAAACAGCTGAAATTAGAAGAGACAACACAGAAGACAGGTATTATAGGCCAGTTAAGGGACAGGGGGGTTTGGTAAGGTTGGGTGGTATTTATTTCAATGCAAGGACTCTGGTGAACAAGGCAGAATGAGGTGAGGGCACAAAGTAAGCTGCAGTGAAGAAATAGGAAATTTACAAATGGATGTGAATTAGGTGAGGTGAATGGGCTAAAATTTGACAGATGAAATTTACTATGTTCAAGTGTGAGGTTCTCTGTTTTGGTCGGAAGATTAGAGAGGCAAATTATTGCTTAAATGGTGAGAAGCTTTCTGGTGCTTTGGTGCAGAAGGATTTGAGTGTCCTTGTGTATGAATCACTGAAAACTAGTATGCAGGTATAGAAGTTAACTAAGGAGCACGTGTGCAATTTTGACATTTATTGCTGAAGGGATTGAGTATAAAGGTAAGGAGGTATTTTCTCCTGTCTGTTTTAAATCTGACACTCCTTACACTAAAAGTACGACCTCTCACTCTAGAATTCCCCACATGAGGTAGCGTCCTTCCTATATCTACTTCAATACATCTCCAAAACAATTATATCCTTTCTCAAGTAAGGAAACCAAAACCGTATGCAATACTTTTGCTTCAGTCTCACTAATGCTTTATACAACTGCACAAGTTGCCTACATTTATAGGCAAATTTCAGGGAGGTGTAAAAGTAGTAGGGGATTTCAACTTCTCCGACATTAACCGGGTTAGTTATAGTGTGAAAGGCTTAGAGGGAATGGAATTCTTAAGAGGCAGCCAGGAGAGCTTTTCAAGCTATGGTGTAGAAGGCCCTACAAGAACAGAGTGGCGACAATGGACATAATTTCAGGCAATGAAGCTGAGCAAGTGGTTGAAGTATCAGTGGAGAAGCATTTTGCAGACAGCAATCACAACCCCGTTAGATTCAAGATTGTTATGAAAACAAAACAAGAATGGGCTGAAATTAAAGTTGTAAACTAGGGTAAGGCAGATTTTAATAAAATCAGATATGATTTGGCCAGAGTGAACTGGGAGTAGACATACTCGGATAAATCTCTCTCAGAACAGTGGGATGTATTTAAGATGGAAATAAGGAGAGGACAGGGCCAACATGTTCCAACAAAGAAAAAGAATGGGACCAACATATCCTGTGAACCCTTCATGTCCAGGGATGTACAACACTGGATTGAGAAAAAGGGAGGCTTCTGCCAGATACCGAGGGCTCAAAAAGTAGAAGCAAGAGAGGTGTACAGAATGTGCAATTGGGAACTTAAAAAGGATACTGGAGAGCTAAAATGGGTCATGAAAGGATACTGACAGATAAAATGGAGGAAAATCTTAAGTTGTTCTACAAGTACATTAAGGGTAAAAGGAGAGTTGGGCCCAGTAAGGACCACAGCATTAATTTGTGCGTGAAACCAGAGGACATAGATAAGAATACTTTATGTTGGTGTTCACTAGTGACAGGGACAATAAGGACATAGAAATTATGAAGAATTATAAAGAAATTAGCATAGACAGAGAAGAAGTTCTTGAGTAATTTGACAGACTTAAAGTACATAAAGCTCCAGGGTCAGATGAAACATATCTCAGATTGAGTGAAGCAAGGGAGGGAATTGTAGGGGTACTTGCAAACATCTTTAATTTGTCCCTGGTCATAGGAGACACGCTGGAGGATTGGGGGACAGCCAATATGGTACCACTATTCAAGAAGGGAGCAAAGAATAAACCAGGAAACAACAAGCCAGTCTATCAGCCTCAGTGAGGGGATAACGAGTGGAAGTATAGTGAGGGGCAGAATGAATCTGCATTGATCAAGAACAGATAGCATTGTTTTATTAAGTGTAGGTTATATTTGACTAACTTGATTGAGGTTTTTGAAGATGTTACCCTGTGCGCAGATAATGGCAATGCTTTTGATGAAGTCTACTTGGACTTCAGTAAGACATTTGCTAAGGTCCTGCATGAGTGAAGATAAGAGCCATAGGTCTAAAACAAATTGGCAAACTAGATGCATAAATGGCTGAACAGCAGGAAGCAGGTGCTGATGGTTCAAAGCTGTTTTCTTGACTAAAAGACTGCGTCCAGAGGCGCTTATTGTTTGTGGTTTATATAAACTATTTAGATTCAAACGTAGAAAAGTTGCTCATTAAGTTTGTAGATGATACAAAAATTGTGCTAAATTGTGAGGAGGATAGCCCTACAATAATAGAATATAGATGGGCTGATCAGTGACAAATGGAATTCAATCTGGAGAGATGTCAGGAGATGCATTTGGGCAGGACAAAAGGCAAGGGAAGAAATGAAGAATGATAGATCCTGGAAAGCATCGAGGATCAGAAGGATCACTGCATGCATGCTCACTGGTTCCTTAAGGTATCAAGACAAATAGATAAAGTCGTTAAGAACTCTTATGGTGTATTTGCCTTTTATTTGCCAAGACATGGAGTTTAAGGACAGGGAAGTTCTGCTGGAACAGTGTAAAATGTTGATTTGTTCACAGCCTAGAGTAGAGTATTGTGTGTAGTTCTGGAATCCACATTATAGGAGGAATGTGACTGCATTGCAGAAGGCACAGAGGACAATTATCACGCATGGACTGGAGAGATTGGGCAGACTGGGGGTGGTTTCCATGGAGCTGAAGAAACTGAGCAAGGATATGACTGAGGTGTACAAAATTAATAGGGGCATAGATAGGGTAGACAGGAAGAGACTTTTCCCTTGATGGACAGATCAATGACTGGGAGCACAGATTTAAGGTAAGGGTCAGAAGGTTTAGAGATGTGAAGAAAAACCTTTTCACCCAGAAGGCGGTGGGAAACTGGAACTCACGACCTCCAGGAATGAGAAACCAAAACCCTCATATTCAAGCCTCAAGTAGTCCTACAAAGGTGCACTTGCAATACCAAGACATGCAATGCTTTGGGGCAAATACTGGAAATTGAGATTATAATAGGTGATCATTTTTGATTGGCATGGATGTGATGGGCCAAAAGGCTTTTATTCTGTGCTATTGGCCTCCACAATTCTATGCACATTACTTCATATCTCTTCATTCTAAAAGAACAAAAATGTATAAATTGAAGTCTTGCATATGTTTAGCAACTGAGCATCCAAAATTGCTTGTTGTACCTGCAAGCTAATTTCCAATGTTCCTAATAGAACACAAAAGTCCCTCTCAAAATCAACATTTAAATGTTCCATGTCTTTTAAAAAATATTTTTGCTTCACCTCACTTCACCTGTCCACATCTTTTTGCAGCCTCTTTGCGTTTTCCTCACAACTTACATTTCCACTTAACTTTGTATCATCAGCAAACTTAGATCCATTACTCTATTTATTTGCCAAGTCATTGATATAGATTACAAACAGAGGCCCCAGCATTCACCTTTGTGGGACTCCACTACTTAGTCATATCCTGCCAACATGAAATATCTCAAAGCCCTACTGTTGCCTGTTCTTTAAATCAATCTCCACCCATACTCATTTCTTTCCCTCAACCTCTAAGAGTCCTCATCATGCTCAAACATTTTCGTTATGGCCTATCAATCAGTACAAAAGTAATTCAAACGCTACATGGAATGTTGGTGAGAGGTCTGAATTATAGTTGGGTCTGATTACAGATGAGTGGAAGTTCTGATACAGCCCTATGAATTATCTTCTTGGAAGAGTGTTCAGTTCCGGGCATCATAAATCAAAAAAGGTACAGTGACCTTGGAGGAGTCCAACAGAATGCAGTTTGGTCCTGTCATTCATACAGGATATTTCATTCCAGGAAAAAAACTCAATTGGTGACTTCTACAAATGAGCAACCATAGGGGACTGCAATGTGTCATATGGACGATGTGCACTTCCTATTCTAGGAAGCTTTTCTCCTTTAATACCAATGATAATTGATGTTTGTGTTTATAATGGTTGTAAGGCAGACAGCAAGATAAGAGAATTCACAAACAGCATAGAGGAATAGGAGGACTGGATTGTAATACTAGGGTCAAAAGGGTTCATTTCGAGAAATGTCATAGACCAAGTTTGAATCTCTTAATCAGGTTAAGGTGTTTAAGATGGAGTTGATACGACAGGTATATTTGTAAAGTCCAGGATAAGGGGTGCAACCATAAAATTAGATGCAGGCCATTCAAGGCTTCAATTAGAAAACACTTCAGTGTCTGAGGACATCACAAGTAATACATTGTGTAATCATAAGCAAACACCCCTCCTTTTAATCTTATGATGGAGGGAAGGTCATTAATGAACAGCTGAAAATGGTTGGACTTAAGACACTACACTGAGGAACACTTGCAGCTATGTCCTGTGGCTTAGATGACCGATCTCCAACAACTACATCTATCTTTGTACTAGATATAACTTCAGCCAGAGGAAAGTCTTCTCCATGATTTGCACAGATGCCATTTTATGAGGGGTCCTTGAAGCCACACAACTGTCAAATGCTGTTAAGGGCATTCATTTGCATCTTGAGAATTCAGTTCTTTTATCTATGTTGGGAGCAAGGTTGCAAGGAAATATAAAGCTCAGTGCGTCTGGCAGAACCCATAATGAGCATCAGCAAGTCAGTTATTTTTGAGTTAAGTGCTGCTGATTGCTGATTTAGAGTTACCCTGCATTTTCTGCACAACGTAGGCAGTTTTCCATATTATTAGGTAGATGCCAGTGTTGTAAATGTACTGAAACAGCTTACTTCTGTCATGGCTAGTTTTGGAGCAGAAGTCTTCAGTACTGTTTTTGGAATGTTGACAGAGTCTATTCTGTTTTCAGTATCCAGTGCCTTCACCATTATTTAATATCATGCAGAGTAAATCAAATTGACTGGAAGAGATAGATAATCCACTCAGCACATCAGGCTGAAGATGACTATAAAAAGATAACGCTAAAGAATTTGTAAAGTTGGACATTCCCAACCATTAATGATGGCAATATTTGTGAAACTTCCTCCTCCAGTGAGTTGCTTCATTATTCATCACCTTCATAACTGGATGTGGCAGAACTCCACAGCTCAAATCTGATTCATTGGTTGTTGAATCTCTTAGCTCGGTCTCATCACTTGCTTATTTTGCTGTTTGGCACATTAATCCTATTTTGGTTGATACTATAGCTTTTACCACCCACTTTGGGCTGCTTTCACAAGCAAACTGACTCCGAGAAGACACCGTCCTGATGAGCAGTGGGCCACCACTGGCTTCACACAGTCTCTGGGTTAAGCCTCGATCAGGAGGACTTGGCTCTATGGCATTGGCTTTTCCCTCTTCACTCAGTTACTAGGGGAATCTTAGTTTCTTTTCCTCCACTTAGTAATGTGCTTAAATTCAGCAGGTTGTCACATCTGATCGGAGGTTTTAGGCAGAAAAGGGTGGTGAGGCTGCACCATTGACACACCTCACTCACTCGATCGGTTACAGTATCTCAAGGCTGATGGACTACAGCATCCAATATTGCATGCCTCATGTCAATCTCATGCACCTCACCCTCATAGATGATTAACCTCTGCTGCCCTCTGAGCTTCCTACTCACTCAAGGACCTCCCCACCTCTTCTGCTTGGGTATTACCATTAATTGCTAAATGGCATACTTCGGATTTTCATTATGAGGAAAATATTTGACTTGGCCAGAGGAGCAGCATGGATTGGGAAGACTTCTATGTTCTACATGGTGAAAGTGAGGACCGCAGATGCTGGAAATTAGAGTCAAGAGTGTGGTGCTGGAAAAGCACAATGGGTCAGGCTGCATCCAAGGTACAGGAGAATCGATGATTCGGGCAAAAGCCCTTCATCAGGAAAAGCCCTGAAATGTTGATTCTCCTGCTTCTTGGATGCTGCCTGACCTGCTGTGCTTTTCCAGAATCACACTCTCGATTCTATGTCCTATATACCCAGTATGTGTTACCACCAGTGGTTGCTCATTATTCATCAGCCGAACGTTTTATCCCTCTAAGACTACTAATTCCTTCTCTTCTGTTATGCAGGCACTTGCAGCACCCAGAAAATCCCCTTAAAGAGGCCACTGCTAGGGACCCGCAGTTCCACCTCCTCCTGTGAGATGGAAGCCATTGAACACGGAGGATGCACTGGAAAGCCTGCACCCTCCCCAGCTCAGAGACTTTCACCTCAGTGGTTTCTCTTTCTAGACCCAGGAGCACAATCTGGTGAACACATCAGTTGTTTAAGGAAGAAACATCTCAGGTCTCTGGCACACAAAGGGCAGCTGGGCATCATTCAGAAGATGATACCATCATCTCATTTTATCAAAATGCACAGATTGGCACAGAACATCAAACTGGTTTGATAGAAGCATTCAGTAAAATGAGTGAAAGGAAGGAGTTCTTCTTTAACATTATCAGCACTGGCGTGATCTATCTGGCTATCTCTATGGACAAATTGGCAACTGCAACAGAGACCCAGGACCAGCACATTGGGTGCCCATCAAATATACACACGTGCATGCATTTCATGACTCTAATCATTAATGTTCAGCATCAATAGCAAGGACATTGTGGGACGGGGGAGCTGGATCTCACTTCAGGTTCTTCCTCTCAGGGAGAGGGGATGGTGCCAGCTTATACAGAAAAGATACAGGAGTCAGACCAGGACCAACAGAAGATGCTTCTTGGGTAACACAGAAGTTACTGGCTCTTCCATCTTCCACCTGCCTGTGATCTCTCAGTCTGAAGAAGTTCAAGCTGGGAAGGTGAGCTTGCATCTGGGCAGAGGGGGTCTTAAGAGGTAAGAGCATTCTAGGCACAAAGGCACCAGGAGATGGCCACCCAAGTCTTTCAAGCCGACAGGGCTAACTAGAGAGTAGACTGGCTCAATTCCAGCTGTAGAAGCTAGCACTGTAGTTATCGTGGGAGACAAAGAAAGAAACTAACTTACTGACGGCCCAGAGATGGTATGGGTGAAACTTCATTGTACCAAAAATGTCACTGTATGTTCACCTGCATTTTTAAAATGTATGCTTAGTATAATTTTCAGTATTCAGACCTGGTTAGGTTACACTTTCCTCATTCCTGAAGAAGGGCTTATGCCCGAAACGTCGATTCTCCTGTTCCTTGGATGCTGCCTGACCTGCTGCGCTTTTCCAGCAACACGTTTTCAGCTCTGGTTAGGTTATCCACATGAGAAATAAGCAGCCCTTTCAGAACAAGCTGAGGATGAAAGAAGCTGTAATTTCCATGCATTGCTCATCTCTCATAAGCAACCACCCCTAAATAGTCTCAGACATCAGGAATTCTTGAACCATGATTGCAGTCAAATGTTAGGTCATAAGACAAATGAGCAGAGGTAGGCCATTCAGCCCATTGTGTCTGCTTCATCAGTCAATGTGATCATGGCTGATCTGTTAATCCTCAACTCCACTTTCTTGCCTTTTTCCTATAACCCTTGATTCCCTTACCGTTTGGAAGTCTATTTCACCTTTGAATATATTAATAACCCAGCTTCTGTGCTAAGAAATTTCACAGTTTACCACTCTTTGAGAGTAGAAATTCCCCCTCAACTCTATTTTAAATGTGCAACCCCTTATTCTGAGATTATGTCCTCCATCCCAAAAGGTCCCCAAAGAATTTAGTACATTCCAATAAGGTCACTTTTCTAAACTCCAATGAGTCCAGGCCCAAACTCCTCACCTTTCTCCTGTTAAGGCTGTCCCTCCACGCTTAGGATCAATCTAGTGAATGTTCTCTGGACTGCCTCCAATGCCAACATAACTTTCCTGAGATAACAGTTCCAGAACTGTTCTCAGAATTCCAGCTGTTGTCTGACTAGTGTGTTGCACTTTAATGTGAATAACATTGAGTCTACACGTCCATGTGAATGGATTGCACTAAGCGCTGGCCTGTGTATGTCATCGCACAGTTTGGGGGTGAGAGCATGGAATCAGTGATGATTCCACTTATCTCTGCTGGGAAAGCATATGAGTTTTTCACAGGAAGGCATTGCGAATCAAAGTTGGAGATACACAATGGGTAGGTCACATACTCACATTGACTCATAGTAGGTGATCTGCCAAGAAAAGCCACTCAAAGCCCTGCCTCTCCCAGGATCAATGCTGACCCACTTGATGTCAAAGATTTCAAGACAACTTAACAATTTTAGTGAATTCTGCAACATTTAAGGGTATCAACAATAGAGAGAGATCAAAAAGAAATTCCTGTTAACCTGCCAAGTAAGAGTCATCAATGCAGAGCAGTCTGGCATGATATCATGACAGAAGCCTTCAAATCTACCTAACCTTAAGAGTCATGTATTGTTAGTGCACTCTCTCACAGACTACTGCTTTATCCAAATTGGACGGAGTAAGTTACTGTTTTCTATTTGGGTTCTTCCAAGAGACATTTATTAAGCAACAATGAAAGGTCAAGGACTGCAAAAGTAGTGAGAGCTACCTGCTGAATTATAACAGAATCTTAAACAATTAAACAAAATCTAAACCCTGCTCCATCCACTAAGTAAGTGGATTTTACTTAGATTGGGTCCTGACCCTTGCCTCAGCTTCATCTTCAGAGGTTGCAGCGCATCCTCCATTTTCATTTGCTTCCAGGACATTCCTCGTTGTTGCCACAATGATGCAGTACACCCTTCTGGGGCGACATGGCAATATCCCATGGGAGAACCTTATGGTGAGGAGGCCTGTGGTTTAATCCACAAGACATGGGTTGTGAATTGGCACCTGCACTGTCTTTCAGCTCACTGAAGAAAATGACAATGCAGTCTGTAGACGTGATGTCCAATCGTTCTCCTTTACATCCTGATCCTTCTGCCTCTGGGAGGTTGTGCAGCAGCTAATAGAGGGTAACTTGTAGCAGCTAATTTGTGCTAGGCTTGCAGAAGTACTACTAACCACTTTCTCCTTTTACACTATCTTTGTAGTGGCAGCAAGATCACCAGGACTCCAGTCATGGTGATTTCCATGCAAGATCTGTGAGCATATAATCTGTGGGGAATGTCCGAAAGATAACACCATTTAATTGAAGGAACTCGCATCCATAATAATGAAGCCTCATGATCTGCCCTCAGTGTGGAAAGTTATTGTCATACCTCAGCAACTGATCGAAGCATGTTACCTTATTCAAACACACACTGCATAGCCAAAACATTTCCGTGTTACACAGAGGGAGTAAAATTCTGATAGTAAGCCACTGTGATAGCTTCTCCAAAAGAAAGTACACTCTTCTACATCACAGATCGTATCCAAATATATTTAAAAGTACAGTGCGCAAATGTGGCAGTTATGTAGCATTGCCTTCCAATGCTAGCTCTAGAATAAGCTGCTTAGGAAATGGAAACTTCAGGTACCTCTTTTAAGTACCTTGTCTGATTACATTTGCTTAGCTGACATAATGAGGCGGCAACTAATGCACATACTACAGTGATCACAATTACTCAAGACCATAGATTTAATGTGCATTCTTGGACAATGCACCAACTGATACCTACTGATAAAGTGCAATCTGAAGCCAAATGGGTGGCAATATTTAACCAGCAGTGCCATGATTACTGCAACTGTCCCTAGCAGGGTCTTAAATTCCACAAGTTTTACTGCTCCCTGAAGAAACAGAAAACAGTAATTTACTGCATCCACTTTGGACGCAGCATCAGCCAATTGTGTAGTTATTGTGCAGTTCATTGTGTAAACTGTTGAGACATGCTGCAGTGCAAAGACAAAGCAGCATGGTGCCACAGAGACACACATCCATCTCATGGTCTGTTCAGAGCTCCCCGACATGACAAGCTATCTTCTGCTCCTTCTGCGCTAAAATGCAACACTACAGCATAATAGTCTGCAACAGATCACTGAGGATCCTGTGCACTAAGAAAGCAACTCAAGCCACATACAGACCAACAGCCCCTAAAGTCAGTGAGTTTGACCTAAGAAAGTTATATGAAGTAGCTCAAATAAGCTCAAAGGGACTGAATGCTAAGAGAACAAACTTGGAGCCACAAGGTGCATCCTGTTCAGATGCACAAGCAACCTTACATTGAATCTCAAGGATACTATGGTTCTGTAAAGTGTTTAAGGCAAAAGTGGTGTGAAAGTTGCTCTGAGAGCAGACGTGGTGAGGATGGCTGTTTGCCGATGTTGGCTTGCATGAATGAGGGGCTAAGCAGGATTGCAGCAGAGATGTTGTTGCTTAGAAACCATTGCATAATAGTCAGGACAGCATTCAGTGAGCTGCAGCTGCCCATACCCACTCTGATTTACAGGTTGAAAATTTTGCACTGTTTAGTTTCTCTGGGAAGGAGAGGAGAATTAGAAGTGGTAGGTAAATAAGGCAAATTGGGCTTCAATAAGATGCACTGGAAATAAGAGTCATGCCTCGATGGCAAGACTCTGACCATTTAAAGCACAAGAGATAACTTGCAAAACTATTTCTCAGTGTCACAATTCTGATTTCTTAGTCATTTCAATATTTTTCAGCTTTCTTGCCATTGCTCACACCACAACTGCCAAAGATGATTTCATATAGAGTTACAATTCAGGAGGGTGTCTGACAGAGGGGAAATTGCCTACTGCCTTCATACTTCTGGACGTTAGAGACTGCAAATTTGTAAGTACTGTTGAAGGAGCCTTAGTGAATTGTTGCAGTGCATCTTGTAGATGGTACAAGCTACTACCATGACACAAACATTCATTCCCTCTATGAGGATTAACATACTAGATGGGAGCCAATCAAGCGAGCTACTGGTTTTGAATGCTCTTGTAGAACATCTTCAGTATTGTTAGCAAGCCAATTACTATTACAATTCTAAACAGTAAACAGAATTTCAGGAGTCAAGAATGAGCTACTCACCACAGAATAGTTAGCCTCTGACCAACATTTATTGCTGTTGCTTTAATATGACAAACACAGTGATAACCTCCAGGATGTTGATGGTGAGGTATCAGTGAATGCACTTGCTTTGATGGCTATTCCTCCTCTCACTGGAGATGGCCATTGCCTGACAACTTGTGTGACGCATACGTTACTTGCCAGTTACCAGTCCTAGGCTGAATATTGACCTTGTCTTGATGAATACAGACACAGACCGCTTCCACATGTGTGGAGTTAAAAATTGTACTTGAACAATTATTAGTAAACATCCCCACTTCTGACCTTATGATTGAAAGAAGGTCATTGATGAAGTAGCTGAGGATGGTGAGTCTAGGACACTATCCAAGGGACATTAAGGGTTAAAGAAACAAAATATTGAGCAACCATGACTTAACTGAATGATGTAACAGGTTCTCGATGCTGAATTGCCTATCCATCTTTTGCTATTTTTCAGATGAGATGCTAAACCAAGGCCCAAATGTTATCTCAGGTGAACTTCAGAAATCCATTAGTAAATGTTGAAGAGAAAGGGAATTATTTCTGGTCTTGTGATCAATATTTATGAAATATGCTCATCTCCACATCAACATTTATATCAATCACCATCACTACAAACATTTTTAAGTCACCATTACATTGAAACCAAAGTTCTGTAAAGAAGGGTCACTGGAAGCGAAACACTAACTGATTTCTTTCCACAGATGCTGCCACACATGCTGAGTTTTTCCAGCAATTTCGGTTATGCACCATTACATTGATCTTTGTGGGAGCTTACTTACTACAACTTGTTCAAGGTGTTTTCCATATTCCACGAGCTACTACACATCAGAAGTACTTCACTGACTAAAGTGCTTCGCAGCCAGTAAAACTGATATCGAAAGTATGTCTTTCAAATGCAAGTCGTCTGAGGTTTCAACAGCTTTGTTTGCACAAATCTGTATTAAAATAATCATCACAAAGTTCCTACAGTGTGGGAACAGGCCATTCAGCCCAACAAGTCCAAAATGACAAACCAAACAGCATCCCACCCAGACCCACCTCCCCTATCTCTGAAACCTTGCATTTCTCATGGCTAACCCACCTAAACCTGCACATCCCTAAAATTTATGGGCAATTTAACATGACCTGTTCACCTAACCTGCACTTCTTTGGACTGTGGGAGCAAAACTGGAGCACTCAGAGGAATCCCACTCAGCCCCAGGAAGAACATGCAGCATCAGTAGAGGTCCTATATATATACTGGATCAAGTGAAATCAAGAATTCTGCAATATGAATTGTGTGTGGTTACCCAAAATGTCAAAACAAAAGTAGTTAGAAAGGACATATTAGAATTAACTTGAATGAAGATTATAATTGATTGCGTTTCACAGGAGCCAGTAGATAAGATTAAAATAAAAGCAGTCACTGAAATCAAAATTGTATTTGCAGGAAGCTGTAATGGTAGTTGGTCTTCATTGCAAGATGTTTTAAGTACAGGCTAAGAATGTCTTGCCGCAGCTCTGCGGGGCCTTGATGACACAACATCCAGTGCGCTGTGTGCAGTTTGAACTCCTTACCCAAGGAAACATAGATTTGCCTTCGGGAGAGTGCAGTGAAGGTTCGCCAGACCTGAGATGGCAGGTATATGAGGTAAGGAGAGACAGAGTTGATGAGACCAGTATTCACTGAGGTTTGGAAGGATGAGAGGTGGTCACATTGAAAGCTATAAAATTCTGATTCTGAATATAACTTGCTGAATAATTGCTCTGTGTACACAGCGAGTAAGTTTGGCAACATCACAGCCTTCTCATACCCCTCTTTTCACTTGAATCATACTCGATTGTCCCTAAATACAGGGTGCTGTCCCCCTGGCTGAGGATCCTATAGCAAGGTCACAGTCTTCCTAAGATATTACACTATATGCACTTTCTTGTAGGAGTCAGAAACCTGGACTATATTAAAAAGGTCTGTGAAAGCAAATTGAGGCTTTGAAATTTTGATGCAAAGATATATGCTAAAAATTCTTATGTGTACACCATTTTAAACATATGTGAAATTACAACAGCAAAAAGAACTCTTAGAAAAGTGACATCCAGAAAAGAAAATGCAAGAATTTCAGCTATTTGTTCAGAAATGAAAAGCTACATTGATCTCTTCAAATGGCAAAACGGAGGACAGCAGAGTCAGAGATTGACCTAGGTGTAGGTGATTAGCTGGATGAAGGATGTCACAGAATATTTCACTAGCTGCAGCCAAGTGGATGTGTGAGGGTGGTACAAGACAGAGTACAGCACACATATGAGTGCAGATCTGGTAGGAATAGCCACAAGAACCAGCTGCTGCAGCACATCCATAAGTGCAGTTTTTAACAGTCATGTAGTTTCAGGTGGTAGATAGTTTTATTTCTTAGAACTTAGAATCTCTACAGTGTGGAAACAGGCCTTTCAGCCCAGCAAGTCCACACCGACCCTCCGAAGAATAATCCACCCCGACCCACTCTCTTATATATCTACATTCCCCTGACGATGCACCTAACATTACAAGCAATTTAGCATGGCCAATCCACCTAACCTGCACATCTTTGGATTGTGGGAGGAAACCAGAGCACCCGGAGGAAACCCACGCAGACACAGGGAGACATGCAAACTCCACACAGTCACCCGAGGCTGGAATTGAACCTGGGTCCCAGTGCGGTGAGGCTGCAGTGCTAACCACTGAGCCAATGTCTTTAATACATTGGAAACAGCAGCAATACTTCAAAATAACATCTAACAAGTCTAGTACTTTGCTTACTTGAATATTATACTTGAAAAATGTTCCATATGCTTAGTTTTGGTAGCTTCACAGGGTCACAGAATTGCTATGATACTGAAGATCATTTGTTTCACCACATCTACAACAACTGTCTGAATGAGCATCATGACCAAATTCCAGCCTCCTACCCTTCTCCTGTATCCTGCACATTATTTAAATAGAAATAATCATCTAATACCTTCTTGAATACCTTGACTGAACCCATTTCCATCACTCTTCCAAAGCAGTGCATTCTACACGTGAACCACCTCGCTGTGTGAAAGAAAGTTGTTCAAGCATCACATTTACTTTTGCACATCATTCTGACATTTCATTCTTGATCAGTTTATGAGCAGGAATAGTCTCTCCAGGCCTCTTTTGATTTTGAGAGCTTCCATCAAATTTCCTCTTTTCCTCTCCAAGAGAAATAATCCAAAATCCTCCAATTTATTTTTCTAACTAAAATTTTGAATCCTTGGAAACATCCTTTTAAAGTTCCTCTGTACTCTATCCAATGTGTTCATATACTTTCTAAATGGTGGTACCCAGAACTGTAGACAATACCCCAGGTGAGGTTTAGTAAACATATTATACATAACCTCCATGCCTACGTACTCTATACCACTCTTTAATGAATCGTAAGATACTATGTGCTTTATTAATTACTCTCTCCACCCATCCTGCCACCTTTAATGACTAATGCAAGTCTTATTAAGATTTAGATCTTTGTGTTGCACAGAGAACTACCAGAAGTAGTTTTTAGTTTGTGAACATTAATTCCATTGCAGCTTATCAATCAACATTGAACACGGATCATAGCATTGTGCTGATCATTTTATTGACTTAAGTAAAATACAAGCCATGATTAGCTAAATTGGCAATTTATAATCAGAGAGGAAAGCAATCGTGAGAAGAAAACTAAAATTCAGGATTAAATTACAAATGTGAAAATGTTTAAAACAAATTAATTGAAAAAGTGTAAATACAGTAAGTGTTATTTGCCTTTTTAGGGGAGAACTTTAACATGGTTGAGCTTTGAGTTTGGAGGATGCGTAGGAAGTGGGCTGTAAAAAGTAGAAACAAAATTCCAGATGCACTGGGAAACCACCTGCAAAATTTGCTGACCTCTGGGTGTCACCTACATGAGCAGTCAACCTGGAGGCAAGTTGGCAGTTAAGTATCTTAAAAAGGATAGCAACATACAATAAACTGTTTCTGCATTTTTTACCATGGGCAGGCAAGCTTCCAAGTCTTGGGGTTCTGGGCACTTGCAGCACTTCTTGTTGGTTAGAAGGAGCAGGACTGCTTCTCTTCTCAGGCTAAATCCCATTGAATAACTCCCTCCACCCTGTATGAAGACCCTATGATCAGGGATCTGTGCCTCCTTCCAGAATCTGGAATTTGAACTCTCCCAGGCCATCTCCTCATCCAAGTCTGCTCCAGAACACTTCCTCCTCAACTGGAAGCTGAGTCACTCAATCAAGCTGACATTTTAGTGAGCTTGTCAGGAACTATATCTTCAAACATGGAGGAAAATTCAGACATTTCGATTTCCTGTCTGAAATTCTGTACCCCACTCTACTGCAGGCTCTCTGTATTTCCTCATTCCCACTCGCTCCAGAAAATATCCAGGCCTTAACCTCTAAGACAAAAGGCACCATAAACTATTACTTACCTTTTTTAATAACAGGTGTACAGGACCAACTGCTCCGGTTTCAAATCCAGCTTCAACTCACTAAAGCATTTCTGGTGCCAGAAGGTCAGAAAGGTGGCTAGTGTGGACATGTATCATTGAACACAATGGATTGGATTTTCATCAAGGACTGGGGAATTGAGAATGCTCCTGACCTCTCAATTTCATCTCAACTTTTGCAGATCTTGCTGCCCTACCTATGTATTGGGGAGGTAAGCCTAGTTTACAGGTCAACCCAGCACCTCAAGAGGCAGCACGAAGACAACAGATGCAGGTAAGCAGTAAGGTTAGCAGCTCAGAAACCCACTTCCATTTACTGGGGAAGTGATCCAGTTATAATATTGAAGGTTAGGCCCTCTAACCCACAATTTCTCACTTTCCAACCACCTCCTACGTTATCCATGTTCAAGCCCAAAACATCCTACCATGCGCACTCACTGTGCGCAAAGTACACTACAAATGAGCAATTCACTCAGGCTAGCAAGACTTTAAAATGTTTACGAGGGAATAAAAGCCATTCAACATTAGCTCTGAAAACATTATACCTCTTCTCACAGCGCTGTCAACAAAATACAAGCTGGGAAGGTCTCAAAGATAATCTTCAACCCACTAGATACTTCTTAATCTTGTATAAAAAAAATTCTTCAAATAAAAAAAAATCAGATAACAAAGATACAAGTCCCACAAACATAGCACTCCCCTTTGCAAATCAGTAATCAGACCCTGGTTGAGTCATTCTCAGACTGTAGCCAAGCATTTTTAATGCAGCCACCTGGCAACTGCATCAACAATAATACATTGAACAACTGGCCAAACATTTATTTATACCCACTTGGCTTCATTACCCTTTCATCTCCATTCCATCTCAGACATTCTGACATTAATATCCCACTCAGGTTAAAACACAACTTTATTGCTAAAGTGCAGAATGAGCTGTTAGCTAATTAGATATTGGCCAGTTTGGGCACCCCCTTAAACAAGTGGCCAGCGGAATCCAAACCACAAACCCAAGTTACTTTTGAAACTTGTGAAAACAAATATTTCTATTCATAAGATGTACCTTGCCTTTGTGAGAAGTTAATGTAACAATAAATAGCATCTTTAAAGAGACAACAGCAATTCATCCATGTTTCTCGGCACTGAGGCAAATTGAGGAAAAAAGGTCCCATTCCTAAACACTAAGCAGTCACTGTCTCAACATTCACAAATGAGGACTTGGCAAAATTCTGCACCCCAGCCTCAAGTGGTAGGTCAGATTTGAGTGGTTCCCTTCTTCCCTCACGTCAGACAAGAGCAGCATACTCAACATTCCAGTTCAGGGTTAGGATTCAAAGTATTTTCTCCTGGGGCATTCAGAAACAAAGAGCCATCCAAGAGAGTCCTGGCTTCTGTTCTCACTCCCATCATTAAATCAGTTAGATTACATTGGTTCACTGTGCCCCAGACAACTTTCCTCCTTGATCATGCTTTCCCTCTTCCAAATACCTCTTCACTTTTCATGCTTGGGCCTATTCATCATTTGCTGCTTTGCAAAACAGAGTGGATTTTTTTTTTATGAACATGATAAGCACTATACACATGTAAATTGTTGTTATTTTAAATGCTATCCTGTTTCAACATTTTGGGTAAATTGCAGGAGGATCTAGTTTTCCTTAATTCAGGGCTACACACAATCTACCGATAATCTGACATTATGAATATTCATTCAGTGAAAAGAACTGCTGGAAAGCCTTTATTCTACCTAACCTTTGTTATAGACATTTAAAATCAAACCTTGTAAAGACACAGATCATAGATTTAAGCAATTACGAAAATGTCTAAAAGAATACAAACCTTCTTCTCAGCAGTGATCAAACTTACCCTGGCCGGACGCAAGCTGCTTATGCTGCCATTTGAGTTTGATTTAGTGGTTTCAGAAGGGTAATTAGGGACAAGTTTAAATATATTTGCTTTGATAATTAAGAATGTGTCTTCAATTTTGTGATTTCTTTAATTATCTAATAATTTAACTTTTAAATGATTATAAACAATATCTATCCATTTATACGCAAACCGACAGACAAAGCTATAAAATCCAACTCTAGCTACATAAACCATAGATAAATATCTGGGAAGCAATGGTTGGAGTGTACACTCCCAAGTGGTTTGTTGCAATCAACATTTTTGAAGGCTTTTCTGAGAAAAGAAAGCAAACCATTATTCACACTTCTTCTCTTCTTTCAAAAGTAATTAATGCAAATATAATGACTATGACCTCCAGGACCCACGAACTTACTAAACAGAACAAACAATATCATCCAGGCAAGACAAGAATACAAAATGTTTTTTCCTCTTGGAGGCCTTGTCATTGGATCTCAATGGTACAATTCACTGCACTAGTGAACACTTTTGTGAAAAGTATGCACCAAATAATAAAATTATCTGTTGGCTCTATCAATCCACGATTCATTAACAGAAATTATTACAAATGGTGGTGACAGTACCTTCTTCTGCTTTAATCCTTTAGAAATGGCCAAGCATTAAATTTGCTTTTAAAAAGTATTATTATAAAGCAAATGAAAAATCATTTATGCAAAAGAATATTATTGGACATCTTAAGATATAATGAATCAAAGTTTCATAATGAAATTAATATTTTTCAAGGTGGGAATTTACTTTGATCTTGAAATTACACCGAGGGATACAAAATTATAAATATTCATTGTAATTACCTGATATGCATTGTGCTGTTACTTTAGAATTACTTTAATGGGTACCCTGAGGGAGGGAGAAAGCCTTTAGAGAGTGGTGAGCAGGAGGTGAAGCGCTTTATGTCCCCTTCCCACTCTACTTTGGTTTAGCCCCCCTCCCCCTCTCCCTCCTCCTTCCCCTCTCCTTTGATGGTTTGCATTGCCATCAATGGGCTTTGCACGTACATTATCAACTGGAAAACATGAGTGATTTACTGGTGGTGGCTAATAGATGAAAAAAGTATCATAGTTGATTTGGTGAGGAGGAAGAAAACAAACATTCAGTTGTAAGAGCACTTCTTAATGTTTAAAAAACTGTATTATGGTTAACTTATTCGCAGTCAGATGATGGCTCCAAACCATGATTCCCGGAGAATAGTCTGGGAACCCAGGTTCAAATCCCACTGAGGCAGATGGTGGAAGTTGAATTTTAAAAAAATCAGGAATTAAAGGTCTAATCACGACCAGGAAAGTATTCTTGATCAATGTAAAAACACATCAGGTTTACTAATGCCGTTTAGGAAAGAGGTGGAGGTACTGGTGTTGGACTGAGGTGGACAAAGTCAGAAGTCACATGTAACATATTTAATTCTTAATTGTTCTTGAAATGGCCTAGAAAACCAATCAGCTGTATCAAGCTGCTACATGGACAAAAAGAAAAGGAACCAGGATGGACCACCTGGCATCAACTTAGGCATTAGAAAAGAAAATAGCAAGCACTCTCCTTACTAACATCTGGAGGTTTGTCCCAAAATTGGAAGGGCTGTCTCACAGACAGCCTAACATTGTTATTTTCACTGAATCATATCTTACAGACCATGCCCCTGACAATATCATTGACTCTGGATATGTCCTATCCCACCAACGCAGCAGAGACTGTGATATATTAGCATATAGTCAGAAAGGAGCTGTCCTGGCTGCCCACAAAATTCCCTCCGGGTCCCAAATGCAGGCATTAGGTCAAATATGTTTAAGGAAACCTTCTGCTGATTACTGCACCCAACACCTGATGAGGCAATGACGCTCCATATTGAACACTATTTGAGGGCAACACTGACTGCTGCAAGGACACAAAATGTACTCTAGGTGTGGGACTTCAAAGACTATCAACAGCAGCATCAGTACTGATGGAGCTGATCAAATCCTAAATGTCAATGTTGCTAGACTGGGTATGCACCATGTGGTGAGGGGACCAAAGAAAAGAAAAACAGACAGATTTTGAACAGATCTAGGAACTCAAAACTGGGCATCCACAAGGCACTAAAGGCCATCAGCAGCAGAACTGTACTCAAATCTAATGGCCTAGCATATCCCCACTCTACAGGTACAATAAAGCCAACCACAATTCAATGAACAGTTTAAGCAAGAAATGCCAGGAGCAACACTAGATACATATAAAAATTAGCTGACAATTTGGTGAAACAACAGGACTACATACTGCCTGAAAAACAGCATTAGCAGCAAATAATGGACAGAGCTAAACAATTCCATAACCAACACATCATATCTAATCTCTGCAGTCATGCTACATCCAGTTTTGAATGGTGATGGACAATGAAATAACTCACGAGAAGAGATGGCTCTGCAAATATCCCCAGTCTCAATGATGGAGAGCCCGCCACATCAATGCAAAAGCTCAAGCATTTTCAAAAACCTTCATCTAGATATGCTGAGAGAAAAATCCATCGCAGCCTCTGTGGAGATCCCCAGCAGCACAGATGCTAGTCTTCAACCGATTCAATCCACTCCACATAATATCAAGAAACAGCTGAAGGAATTGGATACTGCAAAGCCTAGGGGCCCTGAAAATATTCCTGCATTAGCACTGAAGATTCATTCTTCATAGCTCAATGCACCCCAAGCAAACTGTTTCAGTATAGTTACAACACCAATGTCTACAGATCATGTAGAAAGTTTTCTAAGTACAACCTGTACACAAGGAAGCTGAACAAATCCAACCGACAATTACTGCTGCATCAACCCACACTCAAAAAAAATGATGGCAACAGTTGCTTAACCATAACCTCTTTACCAATGCACAGTTTGGATTCCTCATCACAGCTTTGAATAAAAAAAAGATAAAAGAACGGAATTCCAAAGGGGAAACAGCAATGGCCTAGTGGTATTATTGTTATACTGTTAGTCCAGAGACCCACGTAATGGTCTGGGGACTTTGTTCAAATCTCGCCATGGCAGATGGTGGAAGTTGGCTTCAATAAATATGTGAAATTAATGGTCTAATGACGACCATGAATCCATTGTTGATTGTCAGAAAAACCCATCTGGTTCACTAATGTCCTTTAGGGAAGGAAACTGCCATCCATACCTCGTCTGGCCTACATGTGACTCCTGATCCACAGCAACGTGGGTCATAACTGCCACACTCCATCAAATATGGGCTTTGTTTTTCATTCATGGGATGTAGGCAATAAATGCTGGCTGAGCCAGCAACACGTTCCTTCTCAATGATGGACAGCCCAAGCAAACTGGAGTTGATGGGAATCAGGGCAAAGTGGTCTGCTGGTTAAAGTCATACCTGACACAAAGGAAGATACTGCTGTGGTTGGAGGTCATCCATTTCAGGTCATCAGTTTAGAACTCCCTCAGGGGAGTGTCCTCGGCACAACATACCTTCTGCTGATTCACCAATGACCTTCCCTCCATCATGAATTAGAATTTCAATTAGGAGTTATCGTCATGTGTACTCAAGTACTGGGGTATAGGAGTACAATGAAAAGTGTACAAAGTCAGCATTCCCGGCGCCATCTTAGGTACAAAAGGTACCTAGTTACAAATTCTTAGTACAAAGTAGAAAAATAAGTTTAAAGTTAAACATTACAGTCATTCTCAGCATAAAGTAAAAAGAAATGAAGTTAATCATTTAGTATTATAGCCCTTCTTTAGCAGTCGGCCTGCAGACTCTCCACACTTGGCTTTCACCATGAGGGCTTGAATATCACCCGCACTGCCATCTCACCGCTGACTGACCGCTGAATGCTCTGGACTCAACTATAAGACCATACGACATAGGAGCGGAAGTAAGGCCATTTGGCCCATCGAGTCCACTCTGCCATTCAATCATGGCTGATGGGCATTTAAACTCCACTTACCCGCATTCTCCCCGTAGCCCTTAATTCCTTGTGACATCAAGAATTTATCAATCTCTGCCTTGAAGACATTTAGCGTCCCGGCCTCCACTGCACTCTGCAGCAATGAATTCCACAGGCCCACCACTCTCTGGCTGAAGAAATGTCTCCGTATTTCTGTTCTGAATTGACCCCCTCTAATTCTAAGACTGTGTCCACGGGTCCTAGTCTCCTCGCCTAACGGAAACAATTTCCTAGCGTACACCCTTTCCAAGCCATGTATTATCTGGTAAGTTTCTATTAGGTCTCCCCTTAATCTTCTAAACTCCAATAAATACAATCCCAGGATCCTCAGCCGTTCCTCGTGTGTTAGACCTACCATTCCAGGGATCATCCGTGTGAATCTCCGCTAAACACGCTCCAGTGCCAGTATGTCCTTCCTGAGATGTGGGGACTAAAACTGGACATAGTACTCCAAATGGGGCCTAACCAGAGCTTTATAAAGTCTCAGTAGCACAACGGTGCTTTTATATTCCAACCCTCTTGAGATAAGTGACAACATTGCATTCGCTTTCCTAATCACGGACTCAACCTGCATGTTTACCTTTAGAGAATCCTCAACTAGCACTCCCAGATCCCTTTGTACTTTGGCTTTACGAATTTTCTCACCGATTAGAAAGTAGTCTGTGCTTGTATTCTTTTTTCCAAAGTGCAAGATCTCGCATTTGCTCACATTGAATTCCATCAGCCATTTCCTGGACCACTCCTCCAAACTGTCTAGATCCTTCTGCAGCCTCCCCACTTCCTCAGTACTACCTGCCTGTCCACCTAACTTTGTATCATTGGCAAACTTCGCTAGAATGCCGCCCAGTCCCTTCATCCAGATCATTAATATATAATGTGAACAGCTGCGGCCCCAACACTGAACCCTGCGGGACACCGCTTGTCACCGGCTGCCATTCCGAAAAAGAACCTTTTATCCCAACTCTCTGCCTTCTGTCAGACAGCCAATCCTCAATCCATACCAGTAGCTCACCTCGAACACCATGGGCCCTCACCTTGCTCAGCAGCCTCCCGTGTGGCACCTTATCAAAGGCCTTTTGGAAGTCTAGGTAGACCACATCCATTGGGTTTCCCTGGTCTAACCTACTTGTCACCTCTTCAAAGAATTCCAACAGGTTTGTTAGGCACGACCTCCCCTTACTAAATCCATGTTGACTTGTTCAAATCTGACCCTGCTCTTCCAAGAATTTAGAAACCTTATCCTTAATGATGGATTCTAGAATTTTACCAACAACCGAGGTTAGGCTAATTGGCCTATAATTTTCCATCTTTTGTCTTGATCTTTTCTTGAACAAGGGGGTTACAACTGCGATCTTCCAATCATCCGGAACTTTCCCTGACTCCAGTGACTTTTGAAAGATCTCAACCAACGCCTCCGCTATTTCCTCAGCCACCTCCCTCGGAACTCTAGGATGTAGCCCATCGGGGCCAGGAAATATATCAATGCCACAATGCTACCTGGTTGGAATTAGACAATAGACAATCGGTGCAGGAGTAGGCCATTCTGCCCTTTGAGCCTGCACCACCATTCAATATGATCATGGCTGATCATTCCTAATCAGTATCCTGTTCCTGCCTTATCTCCATAACCCTTGATTCCACTATCATTGAGAGCTCTATCCAACTCTTTCTTAAATGAATCCAGAGACTGGGCCTCCACTGCCCTCTGGGGCAGAGCATTCCACACAGCCACAACTCTCTGGGTGAAGAAGCTTCTCCTCATCTCTGTCCTAAATGGTCTACCTCGTATTTTTAAGCTGTGTCCTCTGGTTCGGCACTCACCCATCAGCGGAAACATGTTTCCTGACTCCAGAGTGTCCAATCATTTAATAATCTTATACGTCTCAATCAGATCCCCTCTCAGTCTTCTAAACTCAATGGTATACAAGCCCAGTCGCTCCAGTTTTTCAGTGTAAGTTCCACCGGATCACCAGGCACCTTGTCACTGATTGCCAAAATCCCACTCTAGGCCAGTCTGCCCACTGCTATGCTCCAAACCCTGATGCTATCACCTCTAATGACCAAGTTCTCTCTGGACGCCAAGTTAAAATAAAACACAAACTAGAAAACGAAAAAGAAAGAGAAATGGATAGATTGGACGAGGCCTGGGCTTACAGCCTGAAAGCTGAAGACAGAGTGGGATATTTGCTGATGATTACATAATGTTCATAGCATTAATTATTTCTCAGATATTGAAGCAGTTGATGTCCAATGCAGAAAGCTTTGGGCTGACAAATGGCGAGTATCATTCACGTCCCACAAGCAATGACCATCTCTAACCAGAGAGCATCTGACCATAACCATTGATATTCAATGGCATTACCATCATGGAGTATCCCACTATCAATATTCTAAAGGTTACTATTGATCAGAAACTGAGTTACATCAGCAATATAATTGCATTGATGACAAAAACTGGTCAGAGGGTAGGAATCTTGCAGCAAGTAACTCACCTCTCGATTCCTCAAAGCCAGGCTACCCTCTCCAAGGATCAAACTGGGGTGTGATGGAATACTTACCACTTGCCTTGATGAGTACAGCTCAAAAAATACTCAATACTCAACAACAATACTGTCCTACTTCATGGACAAAGCACCCATTTGATTGGCATTATATGCACAAACATTCATTGTCACCACTACCAATTCAAAGCAGACAGTGCGTGCTATCTACAAAATGCACTGCAGAAATTTAACAAGGCCCTCTGAAACCACTTTCCAAATGCAGGGCTACAATCATTGAAAAAGATAAAGAAATTCTCTCTCCAAGTCACCCATCATGTTGACTTGGAACTATATCGCTGTCCCTTCTTAATTGAATTCAATATCCATGAGTGGGATTTGAACCTAGGTACACATAACATCACCTGTGTCTCTGGATTAATAATAATGTTACCACAACCCATCACCTCCCTGCATGACTTATTTCACAATCATCCATTATCATAGTCAGGTGCCTACCATTTCACAATTTCATTGATAACCTCCATAAACATTTGGAGCTACATTTGAAGTGAGACAATGAAGTCTAATATCTATCCAATTCCAATCCAAAGGGACTGTGAGCATCAAGGAAGTTAAATGTAGTGCTTTTCTTTATTAAAACAAAAGTTAACTTTTAACAAAAATAAATGTGTTAAGAAGCTTATACTTTTTCATTTCAGAGTTGAGTTTTGGCATTTATCCATGGTAGAAATGTACCCATGTAGTGGGGTACATGGGTTGGCACTAAGTTGGCACAGAACATATGAGAAGTTGTGAATTGAGTGGAGTCATGGGGTGTAAGGCTGACCGGTGTTGGGTGATGAGAAGGTGTGAGGGCTGTGAACTGGAAACATGTTTTTGACTTTATTCTGTCCTTTTAAATTTTGGACACAATGCTGGAACTCTGATGTAGTCCATCTGCTCAGCCTCACCCAGAATCCTCCTCACACCTTTTGGGGTTACTCCACCCACATTCCAGTGAACCTTGCCCCATCCCAGAACACAAATTCCAATTTTGACATATTTTCTCTCTGACTGAGTTGTGAAGTCAGGAAATATTCACTCTTTACAGTCTACTCTAGGAAAGTAAATGCAACCCCTGTTCTCTTTATAAAAAGCTGAGGCCCCAATAATGCTCTGTGCAGTACTCCACCAATCACAACCTACCAACTTGAAAATGGCCCTTCATCCCTCCTGTCTGCTTCCTGTCCAGTAACCAGTAATCCATCCATGTGAATATATCACTCCAAGTCCTTATCTTGCATATTACCCCTTTTATTTGCTTCTTAATAAATGCCTTTAATTAACCTTAGCAGATTGTGTGTACTGGTTCAGCTATGTCTATTAGTTATTTTCTCAAAAATTAAAGATATTTGTCAAAATATTATTTCCTTTTTATAAAACAACATTGACTGCTTGACTACTAAATGGCTTTCTAAGTGAATTATTAGGACTTTCTTCATAATGGATTCCAACATTTTCCTAGGTTAACTGTCCAGTTGTTAAGTACCAGAGGTAAATATTGGTTAGTGAGTGTCTAGCATATACTTCCTAGTCAGAGTTTTACTTCCATTCTTACACCACAAGCTCCAACACTGATGCTGTGTTCTCTTATATGAATACCCAGTTATCTCTTAATCAACACCAAACCAGCACCCGTTTCTGAGATCCATTTGGTCTGAACTAATAAATCACTGCCAGATATGATGTTGTTATCTTTTCCTGGCACACATTTGCTAACTTCCAATCCATTAAAATTGTTTTAGAATCTGGAAAGCTATGGGAAATCATAACCAGTGTATTTACTATAGCTCCAAGTATCCATTACAAACTTAGGATATAGACCATGTCTGCTATAGAATAACATCAAAGCAAAAGAAAACATACTAGAACTTTATAAATTACTGGTCAATCCCACAACTGGAGTACTATGGCCATTTATGTGGAGCTGGAGGTGGATGATGATGATGATGATGATGATAAAATGATCGGGGTGGGGTGAGGTTTCCTGTGGCACAGTGGTACTCTACCTCTGCACCAGGAAGCCTGAAGTCAAGTCCCACTTTCTCCAGAAGTGCGTGCTAACATTTCTAAAGAGGTAGATTGGAAAATATCTATTATAGGCAGCTAAGGTGCTGATATTCATTTTGCATCCTTGCCAATGTTAAATTTCATCACCATCATGATTGTCTTCATGAAGTATGAAATGGTATAATTTTTTAAAAAATCAACATTTTACTCAAGGCTTTTATTTTATTTTCACGTATAGGCAAATTGTGTTCTTTCATTTGTGTGTTGAGCATGCTTAAACACGTTTGTGATATTTTGGCTGCTATTTTAGTTTTTGGCCTAAATTAACAAAAACGCCATCACACACCTCATGCCTGCAGCAATATGATGTAAAACAAATATCATCGCTGCAATAATATAAAAGGTCCTAATGTCAGGAATATTACCCCCAATTAAAATTAACTTACTTTTCATTATTTATTCCAATTGTTCAATTGCCAAGCAAACGCAATACAGAAATATCAGCTTTATAAACTTTAAGAATGAAAGACACCTAGAAATCTTACATATTTTATATTCAAAGGGTTTAATCTTACTTTTTTGGCTAAGTGCCATTTTCAGAAAAGGTCTTGAGCTTTTACCATGAGATCTAGTGGGATTCCTTGCTATATCTTACAAAACTTACTTCACTAAACATCCATCTCATCACATGGCATCCATCTTGAACAATTCTATTCCCGTCTTATCACATACCATTTGAGGAAAAGCTCACCCACTGAACAGATATCCGCTAAAAGACTGGCACTCCAAGCTCTGTGCCACATTTCAAAGGCTGCTGTGCATCCAGACGACCACCGGTATTCTGGAGCTTCTCAGCACGTTGAGGACAGATCCTGAACTTGTCAGAGTAGATGATAGTGCTGGAGGTCCCTGAAGTGGGTGGTGTAGAGGAAGTGTACCCTCTTCTCTGCTTGCGTGACTGCACTAATTGGCATAGGAAAGCAACATAAGGTGAAGCAGGGATGCTGTGAGCATCCAGCTAGGCACTAAGTCAATGAGCACTACGAAAACAAGCGAACAGCCCTCAAATACAACAGCCCTTGGTCCAATCTGTGAGCTGAACGTTTGTCCCTGCATGCAAAGTGCCCTTGCAACAGCCTTTAAATGAAGCTACTTGGATGCTGCCTGAACTGCTGTGCTCTTCCAGTACCACTAATCCAGAATCTGGATTCCAGCATCTGCAGTCATTGTTTTTACCTCGTTGATTTAAAAGTTAGTTGCCTATCCAGCCTACAGTGCACGTCCATGCTTCCTGAGCATCCTTGAAGTAGATGCTAATGTCCATGGATAAGGGCTATATGCAGCTCGTTCCCTGAGAGACTGTGCAACAGAAACTTCTCGTAACCCACAGTAAACTGAAGTCACCAGATACGTATTCCGATTTCCACATTGAGAACTCTCGATGTATAGTTTATTCTGAACATTTGGCAAGATGGGAAGCTGGATATAAATTATCTCCATTTTGGCATAAATAATGTTTTGAACAAACTATTATCCCCCTCATTTTGGCAACTTACTGCTGTCTAGCAACAATCAGGCCTCGCCATTTGGAAGATGCAGTGCGTTGCTCCTAACTGTTATTCTGGGCTTCCCACCATAGCCATATTGTTCAGGCCCCTATAAGATTCTGTCCCATATGTCCAACCAGCTTAGACTGTGTAAAAGGCCACTGATTATGACACGGCCAGAAGTTTTTCAGCCTGAGTTAATGTTTCTTAGTTTACATTTTGTAACCCTTTCAATTTGTATGTCTTTATCCGAAATTGTCAAATACAAGTCAGACGTTGTGATCAAGATCTACAGCTATGGACAGGTCACAAATGGAACTTATTTCTAAGAAACGACAAGTTCTTTCCAGCCTGGAAAGGAAAAAGCAATTTTACACAGACAGATGGCAATAAAAGGGTGTGGAAAAGGTTAATCTGGAATATGACTTCAAACAGTGGGAGTGGAACAAGACGCAGGTTCAAACTGGTAAAGGGTAACTTCATACTGATATTAGAAGCTTCTTGTTAATTTATAGAATGACGGTCATTTGAAATAAATATCCAGCCATAAAACTGTCTTTTGTTACATACTTACACGAGTTAAACTGGAGACCCTAGGTCCATTCACAAAGAGATAATTAGTGATGGAAGGAGAGTGCAGTCTAGTTGGACGAATTAAGATGTGCCAAGTGGCCTTCATCAAGCATACGTTAATTTCTGTCATTGTCATATTCAGTACAATGGATTAGTTCGTTGAACATTTAAGTCTTGAAAAACAAATTAACTTTTCCTTCTCATCTACATGTTGGCAAGCCATCCTATAAGCCAACTTTGATATACTGTTGTACATTCCTGAGAAGGTCAAGTCACATTCCTCTTTGTTTCAAAGCAGGTGGCATTAAGGTGTTCTTATTATAATCAAGGAATTCTGATAATGATCTGTCTAGGTTAACAGATGCAAGGAGAGCTTTAAGCCATTGCTAGTCAGCATCAGTAAATGCCGATGCTTATCAAGTAAATACAAAATGTGTAATTTATTGGTCTAATTTTGAAGCAACAATGAAAGCTGAATAAAAACCAAACAAAACCAACAACAATCAAGGCTATCTTAATAGTTGTTAGAGACCTTTTATATGTGACAACGAGCATTCAGATACATATGCTCCGGTCAGTGCGAAGGGAATGCCTGGAAGGTATGTGGAATGCTAGTGACGAGAAAAATTGAGACTCTGGTCAAGAAAAAAGGAGACAGCATATGTCAGGTATGGACAGTTCAGATTAAGTGAATCCCTACAGTACAAGAACAGTAGGAGTATACTCAAGAGGTAAATCAGAAGGGCAATAAGGGGACATAAGATAGCTCTGGCAAATAGGTTAAGGGAACTCCAAAGAGATTTTACGAATACATTAAGGAAAAAAGAATGAGTAGGGAGAGAAAACAGGGCCCCTTAAAGATCAACAAGGCCATCTGTGTGTGGAACCACAGGAGATGGATGAGGTACTAAACAAATATTTTGCACCAGTATTTATGATGGAGAAGGACATGGAAGCTAGGGATCTTGCAGAAATCAATAGGGATGTATTGAAAAGTGCTCACATCACAGAAGAGCTGATGCTGGAGGTTGTAAAACACAAAGATATGTAGATCAAGCACAGCTTTGTGGGAAGAGGTTGCTGGGCCTCTTGCAGAGATATTTGTATCATCGACAACCATAGAGGAAGATGTGGTGCCATATGAAGACTGATGAAGGCAAAGTTGTAGACGTTGCCTGTATGGATTTCAGCAAGCGTTCGACAAAGTTCCACGTGACAAACTGATTAGGCAAAGTTAGATCACATGGAATCCAGGGGGAGCTAGCCAACTGGATATAAAATTAGCTTTGAAGATAGGAGACAGAAGGTGGTGGTACAGGGTTTTTTTTGGACTGGAGGCCTGTGACTGAAGGATCAGTGGGTCCACTATTTCTCATCATTTTTATAAAATGATGTCATAAAATCAGTATAGTTTGAAAACGGCCACTCAGCTCATTGAGTCTATGATGATCTCCAAAGAGCATCCCACCATATCAAATCCCTGTAACCCTGCATTTCCCATGGCTAACCCATCTAGCCTGCACATCTTTGGACGGTGGAAGAAACTGCAGAAGTTGGAGGAAACCTACACAGACACAGGAAGAATGTGCAAATTTCATACTGTCGCCTGGAACCAAACCTGGGACCCTGACACTGCGAGTCAGTAGTTCTAACCACTGAGCCAGTGTGCTACATGGATGGCATTCTGACGTGAACATAGGAGGCATGGTTAGCAAGTTTGCAGATGACATCAAAATGGGTGTTTTAATGAACACAAAGATTATCTCAGAGCACAATGGGACCTTGAACAGATGTGCCAATGCACACAGGAGTGGTAGATGGAATTTAATTTAGATAAACATGAGGTAAGGCAAACTAGGGCAGCATTTATACAATTATTGGTAGAGCCCTGCAGAGTGTTGCTGAACAAAGAGAGCTAGGGATGTAGATGCATAGTTCCTTGAAAGCAGAATCACAGGTCGACAGGATGGTGAAGGAGGCATTTGGCACTCTTGCCTTCATAGGTCAGTGCAGAGTTTTGAAGTTGGGACAAAATGTTGCAGCTGAACAGGACAATGTTTAGGCCACTTTTAGAATACTGCAATCAATTTTGCCTCCCCTGCTACAGGAAACTAGCTGTGAAACTTGAAAGGGTTCAGAAAAGGGTTTGAGCTATAGGGAGAGGCTGAATAGGTTGGGACATAGATTGAAGAGGGGAAAGATTTAAAAGGGACCTGAGGGACAACTAATTCATGGTGGTGTGCATGGAATGAGCTACAAGAGGTGGTGGTGGAGGCAGGTACAAGCACAACATTTAAAAGACATCTAGATGAGTATATGAATAGGAAGGGTTGAGAGGGATATGGGCCAAGTGCTGGCAAATGGGACTAGATCAGCTTAGAGTAACTGGTTGGCGCAGATGCGTTGGACCAAAAGGTCTGTTTTCATTCTGTATAACTCGATGACTCTCATTTCACAAAAAAAAATGGATTTCATTGATCCCAATAAATGGCCACCAAAATTTAGGAAGAGGAAGGGAGGACCGGGGAACACATATCAGTGGCCAGCCAATTTAACAACAGACCGTAGCGGAATGTTGTTTTACAAACTGAAAGGCTGGCTAGCTGCCAGGTAGGAAAGTTCCCTGTAAGCAAGAAGATTGGTGTAGGGTGTGGAGACGGGGTGAGGAAGCAGAGGTCATGTCTCACAATTCAGCAGGAAGGACACATTGTGGGAAGGGGAGAGCCACTGCAGAGTACTGAAATGCAGGGTGGGAGCTGGGGATAGGTTTGTCAGAAGAGATCACAGCTGAAAGTTCACTTTAGACACATTTGTACTTTCACGTATTGTCATTATTTCCATTCATGTAGAAATTTGTCATGTCAGAATATCTCAAACTGCATCACAAATTAAATGACCTTGACATATCGTGACTATTGTGTAGCCAAACCAAGATGGGAAGGACTTGTACAATAGTTGATCAAAGTTTGATTCAACTCTAAAAGCTATTGCTTAGTTGGGGTTTTGAACCAGTTGTTTTATGATCTAGCCAATAACCAGAATCCTGTTGTGAGATCACCACTGCCAGGTGACTCCTAACAATTGACAGGTTGAAGGCATTCTTCTTACCCTTACTGAAGGTTGAAACTCAGTAAGAATAACACTAACTGAAGAACACTTGTGACTCAGAGAAGCTGTGATAATGTTACAGATGTCTTGAGCTCAAGTTAAAACACCCAGGGTTGTCTCTACAACCAGTCTATAAAATGCACTTCCTGGCTCGCAAATCCTGTCCATCCACCTACAAGGCACGAGTAAGGAGTGTGATGGAATACTCCAATTGCCTGGATGGGTGCAGCTCCATAAACATTCAATCAGTTTTACACCACCCAGAACAAGCAGTCTGCTTGACTGGCACCACATCTGCAAGCATCCATTCCATTCACCACTGATGTTCAGTAGTATCACTGTACTACCAACAAGATGCACTGCAGAAATGTGCCAAAGATCCTAAGGCAGCACCTTACAAACCTTTGACCCCTTCCATCTCGAAGATATGTGGGATCACTACCACTTGAAAGTTCCCCTCCAAACCACACATCATCCAGATTTGACCTTTCCTTCACTGTCACAGAGTCAAAATCCTGGAACTCTACCTACAGCACATGGAGTGGTTCAAGAAGGCAACAGATGCTGTCCAGCCAGTAATGCCCAAATGAATAAAAAATAATGGAAATTGGCACCAATATGAGAAATTGAAAACTTGAACAGCAAATTAGAGAATGTCCTGTACACTAAGCTAGGACCCACATATCTTTGCTCCTGAACTAGCATGTTGCCCTCCATATGCCTTTCATGGGAATGCATCTTAACTATAATCAAATCATCTCTCCTTCAAATGCAGCCTATTGTTCAATTAAAATTTTGCCTGCCAAACTTTGATTACAATTGACCTAGGCCAAACTTAATCTAATCCCACTGAAATCAGCCCCTCTCCACTTGAGTAGCTTTATTCTAGATTGCTCCTTGTTCTTTTCCATATGTCATAAATGCTATATTTTATTTTGAAAAAGACTAATTACTTACTGAACTAAAACCACTGGCTAAGTTACAAAAGATCAGTAACAGCATTTTAATTGCTTAAAACAGCAGTTTCTAACATATACAAAGATTTGTAAGACTAGACCTCACAAATGCCAAAAACATGAAAAATGAAGTTAGACTTACTAGACAAACAAATCAAGGACAATCATGTCAGAGAAAAGTTAATGATCCCCACTATCTGACCCATTATACAAAGCATCCAGCATATTTAACTAGGTGAACAAGCTATTGGGTGTGATCACTTCAGATGAGAAAGTAACTCTTCCAGCCATTGTCTAATAATTTCTAAAACACAGACATAAAATTAACTTGCTATGACCATGTTTAAGTAGGATTGTGTGATGATCAAACTAATGCTCTTTTGTTTGTTTTAAGTAACTGTATTCCTCCTAGCCAGGCAGAAGAAGCAGAAATAATAGCAAAAGAAGAAAGTCCCTGACTGGGTACTCACAACTCTCCATTTATCCTGCAAGTCTGGTCCTGCCTGTTGTTCGATGTGACACAGGCTATAGGCAGAATTTCAAGAATCAGCCCAACTGCAGACTGCAGAAATTGATAAAACATCCGTCAACATCTTTAAACGTCTTGATGCATAATCCAGAAAGAACCATGTGTCTATATTATAAAAACAATCCAAGGCATTAATCTACTGGACCCAAGAAAAACTTTTAAACAACATTTAAAATCTAATTCATTCAGCCTTCCACATCCTAATTTACTTGTGTGTGCATGCGTGAATTCTTGAATGCTTTAGTGTTAGATTTGAAGCATTGTATTTGAGATTAGCCATTAAGTATACCAAATACTTCTTTCCCTTTAAATAACTTAAATGAAAATCTGAGTTATTTTTACAATCACAGCACTTCAACAGGTAAACACTCATTGAATTGTTAACAACTACTACTATCTTAAAACTCCAAATTCCGTCCTTGATTCCACTTGGATATCCTTTGTCTCCACCATTAAAATATTTCCTTCACCAATACTTAAAATCTCCTCTTTTCTTTCCTTCCCTCTCGCTTTTCTGAATAGCTTGTTTTCAGGGATATTTAATACTCAATCCTGCACCTATTTGAGTCTTGGTCATTACCAGAACATCGCAATGTCATGTAATTATCTGTGCCAGCAGTTCATCAGTCTTGTTTAGCATATTTTGTGCATTAACATATATAAAAATGTAAAATTAATTTAAACATTTTTGCTTTCCCTCATACAATGACTCAACATAGTACCTTACTATTTCTCACACCAGTGCTATTTCTCAAAATCCTTTGGGAATCTTTTACTGTTTGTAATGCTACATCCTGGTTCCCACCCCCATACCAAGTTACGTTAAACCATCTGCAATGGTACATGCAAACTATTTTCAAGAAAGCATTTCTGAGGCGTGAACCTTCAGTCCACATAAGGTTATAATAGAGCTTATAAGGCTCTTATGTAATCAAGCAGTCAATAGTATATTGTGGATGGAAACTTATGTTTGACTAATTAGGGGGTCCTTTGGGAAGTAACAAGTAACATTAATATAGTGAAACTTTTGAATTATATTATTTTCAAATTTCCAAAATAAGAGCTCATGTTGTAGGGGGATAGCAGTTCAAGAATAGAGGATTGATCAGCTAACAGGAAACTGAGTAAGCACAAATGGGTTGTTTTCAAATTGGCAATTTGCAACCAGTTGAGTGTCACAGGGTGGGGCATCAACTACTTACACCAGCCGTAAATGATTGAGGTGAAAGGGCCAAGTATACAGTTGTTAAATTTGCTGAAGACACAAAGGTAAATGGGAAAGTAAAATGTGGATGGGCATAAAGGGTCTACAATGTGTATTAGATAGGATAAGTGAGTCAGTAAAATAATGGCCAATGGAATATAACCTGAAAAAATTGTGCAGTTAGAACTTTGGCAACAAACTAGAAAAGCAATATATTGTTTAAATGGAGAAAGATAAAGCTCTGCAGCACAGAAGGAGCAGGTCTCCTGGTATATGAATCATATAATGCTTTTACATAGGTACAGAGTGTGATTAGGAAAACAAATTGAATGTTGTCATTTACTACAAAGGGGACAAAATGTAAATGCAGGTTAGTTTTACTATAACCGTATAGGATATTGGTAGAAACACAGCCGGAGCGCTGTGTTCAGTTTTAGTCCCCTTGAACTGCAGGCATTTCAGAAAAAGTTCACTCAACTGATTTCTGCAGAAGCTCCTTGGATGCTGCCCGAACTGCTGTGCTCTTGCAGCACCACTAATCCAGAATCTGATTTCTGCAATAACAAGGTTTTGTTGCGAGGAAAAGGTGAGAACATGGGACCTGTATTAGTTGGCATTTAGAAAAATAAGGAATGATCTTATTGAAACATACAAGATCCGGAGGGAAGCTGGAAAACTCGATGCTGAGAGAAGGTTTCCCACTGGAAAGAGATTCGAACCAAGGGACTTGGGTTAAAAGTGAGGGATTAACATTTATGGCAGAGATGTGAAGATCTCTCGGTGTCATTAATCTGTGGAATTCGCTTCCCAGTAAAGCAGTAGAGGCAAGGTCATTGAATATTTTTAAGCCTCAGTTAAGTAGATTCTTGATTAATAATGGAGTCAAAGGCTTTTGGGGTAGACAACAACAGTGGAGTTGAGACCACAATCATATTAACTGTAATCTTAGCAAATGGCAAAGCAGATTCTAGCGACCAAGTAACCTACTCCTGCTCTTAACACTATGTTCCTACATTCAATCCAGTCACAAGTTGAATTCAGGGAGTCACCAATAAAATTCATATTAAGCAGAGCTTTGAGATAGCCCCTCATTAGACCAGATTCATATGCAAGACAGGTTATGTCAAAAACAAAAACAGTCATGGAGAAAAATGTAGAAAACATCCTTATTTCTCAATTTGTTCACAACTTGCTGTGAACTGAACTTGTATAGTAAAAGGCGGTACAAAACAGTAGGAGCCAGCTCTGGAAAAACCCTAAGTTTTTTTCTAATTAGCATGCTGTCTTCAGATGAGTGTGCTATATCATTAGTGAAATCAAACATGTTTCCCGTGTTTCGGCGTTGCTGTGTGGAATCCTGGTGCTTTTCTTCCATCATGGGATATGGGTATTTCCAATAAGGCCAACATTGGTTGCCCCCACCTAACTGGGCTCAAACTCAATTACTTGCTGTTCTTTCAGAGGACAGTTAAGAGTCAGCCACGTTGTTGTGGGCTCAAAGTTCTCATGCAGGCCATACCAAGAGACAATCACAAATTTCCTTCCCTAAAGAACATTGGTGAATCAACAATGGCTTGCTAATTACCATCAGGTTGGCTTTTTCTCCCCAAATTCCAAGTTTAGTAATTGAAATCAAACTTTGCCCTCGGTCATAGTGGGATTCAGCCCATATCCCCAGATCATCATCCTGGGTATCTAAATTACTAGTCCATTGACAATATCATTATGTTTCTGCCTCCCATTTGCAGTTTCTAGGAAAGCAGGTGAGTGAGGCAAAATTTCTCATGTTCTCGTGGAGTTCACTTTTATTTTTTGGACTCTACTTAAAAATGGGATAAGGAACTGCATTAAACCAAGGTACCGTGAAAGATGATGTCACAGATTTATTTAATTTTTTTTGTATTGTATCTACATGATGGCCTATTCGAACAGTTGGAGAGGGTACCAGGTACATTGGCTCCATAAGTGTATGCTTAGGGACACTTTTGCCAAGTAACAGAATGTGATTGGCTTTTCTTTTAGGACCAGTTGCTCGTTTACTGAAATGCTCAGCATAGTGATGTCGTCTTGATTGTGTCACTTGCCCAGGAACCAGTTGGCATTTGAACAATACAGAAGAAACATCCAGCTTGTGGAGGAGAAAACACCACTCTCCCTTCTGTGAATGGAGAAATAAAAACATTTCAAGCAACTAGGTACTTTTTCCTCCTTGAAAATTCTTTTCTTGAAAGGGAAGAGGGAAAATCTCCTAAGACAGGAAGGACAAACTCTCAATTACTGAATGAAAGGTTGTGAATTGGTGCAGTTTAAAAAGATGATGTCAAGTGCTGATCCAAGTCATAACATGAAGTCCAGTTATGGAAATGTTTAAAATTGTATCAGCCCTAATGGAGACTGAGGAAATATTCTTTGTCATTTTAGAAAATTGCACTTCAAGTGAATTTGGACAAAGGAAGATTGGACATTACTTGTTAACTTGCTCTACATAAACAAAGCACAGAAAATTTATGCTTCACTGTCAGATGACCACAACGACGACGAATAATAAAAAGAAAACTAGGCCAGAGTCAGTTTGAGCATTTAAGTGAAAGCTTTAGAATTTAAGGAAATAGTCTGGACCAACCGACCTTGAATCTGAAAGGATTAAGTGAAGTAATTTTGGCAGGTCACAGAGTCATAGAGGATAAGAACATGAGAAATTGAAGCTGCATATGAAGTTCTCAGAGAGACCATTCGCTTCGAAGAATTCAAGAACTCACTGTTGTAATAAGAACTATTGTTGAGACCAAGGGTTGCAAATACCAGATAGGCAGCAAGAATAGTATCACACAGTCTGAAAGAGGTTAAAAAGTCAAACAGTTACAGGAACACGTTTCAGGTATCTTTCTATTGTGTGCAGCAATGGCTTAACAAAGTTTATCATCAGAGGTCAAAGTAATACCACAAGCAGATGTTACAGTAGCTGAAGCTTTATTTAAAGAAGGGGATACTTCAAAAGGAAGTATTTGACATGTCTTCATTAATTGAAGCTCAGAAAGCAAGTTTGGAGTTAAATAAATAAATCCAGTGTTATTAAAATGAAGAACTGATGAAGAATTGGAAACACCCAAAGACTTGTGGATGAGGTATGGAAGGTTGTTCATCAGATAGGAGTACTGCCTAAATATCGTAAGAAAATAACGTAACACATGGGGGCCCTATGGCAGGACGGGAAAGAAGAAGGAAAACTCAAATATGGACAAACAGGCATTTTACATGACCAAGACCTCAAAGACACATTTTACAGAATTACACCATGTCATACATGTCAGGTAAACCATAACATGTAATTAAACTGGCACCACTAATATCATTGTCAATCTTTGAAAACCATTTAGTCAGTATTAGTAGACTGAAATGAAAACAGGGTTATCAGCATAGTCGTGAAATTACTGATGCTACAACCCTATTTCCAGAAGCTGCTCCTTTATGGACAAGTACAGCACAAGTAGTAGTGGAAAAACTGATTCAATCATTTAATCACAATGGACTACTAAATTTAATTCTGGCCAGGTTTTTAACTTTATATCTAAATTTTTCCATGATCATCATCAGCAATTTGGATATAAAAGAGTTGAACTCTGCTACCTATTACCCACAAACAAGGAGAGATTCTATCAGCCTCTCAAAACAATGACTGAAGCCTATTATCATGAATATGCAAAGTATTGGGACAATGGATGATATTTCTTGCTACCAGAGGATCCCCAAATGAATTTACAGGGGTCAGTGCATTCACATTGATCTATGGTCATCAGATAAGAGGTCCATTCAAACGGATTAAAGTTCTTCAGACAAAAGCATGCAAATTCAATGTTAAATTATGTGCCCATGTTTCTAGACAGTAGCAAAAGCATGTAAAGTCACGGAAGAGCATTTAAAAACTTCACAAGCAAATGTGAAAGAATGGGCAAACAAAGAGGGTGGCACAGTAGCTCAGCAGTTAGCATTACTGCCTCAAAGCGCAAGGGACCCAGGTTTGATTCTTGGTGACTTTGTGCAGAGTTTCTACTTTCTGTCCGTGTGGGTATCTGCTGGGTGTCCTGGTTTCCTCTCAGTCCAAAGGTGTGCAGGATCAGTGGATTGGTCATCCTAAAATTGCCCTGTAGCATCTAGGGATGTGCAGGGTATGTGTATTCACCATGATAAATGTAAGGTTATGGAGATAGGGTGGGATGTTCTTGGGAGGTTTGTGCAGACGTGATAGGCCCAATGGCCTCTTTCCACACTATAAAGATTCAGTGATTCTACAAAATGTTTTAAAATTAGAACATTTCAAGCATTACACTAAGTATCGATAAATGAACCTCTGAAGGAAAAATCCACTAGCTGCTACTAAGTGTCCTAACTGCCTTATAAAATGAACGTTTTGATTAATATTCCTGATCACAGGGAGAGAAAAAAAAATTGACTCTCACACAAACATGTTGACATGATATCTTTGCAGGTTAGGAGATAAGAATAAACAATTGTTTCCAATGACAAGAGTCATGGAGGACGACCGATAGCAACAGTGAAGTAGAAGGAAAAGTAGACAGTTCATAAACCGAAGCTCCTATAATTCAACTAGCCAATACGGAAATATCAAGTCAATAAAGATACTGTGCTCTCTTATTTAGAGGAAAGACAACAATAAGATCTGGTAAGGTTACTTCGGGATTATAAGGAAATCTGTAGCAATACACCTAGATGTACAACATTAGCAGTTTTGAAATAGAGATTAATTTCTATGAACAAAGTATTTTTTGTTCTCTGGACCTCAAAATGGAAAAAAGATAATGCATTAAAACAAGGGACTGTCAAAGATTATGTTACAATTTTAAACCAAAATGAGTTACTGGAACTCATTGTGAGTTACATCCATAATGTTGCCTTATTAAAAGATGTAGGGGAGGATTTTAAGACACCCTGGCTACATAGTGTGTGTTCAGGGTAAGTTTGCCCCATAAGACTTTTGGCTGGATTTTCAAAAAGTACCAGTTGTGTGTTCAGAAGCATTCACCATACTAACACCGTCAGTTTTGTTATAATGCAGCAGTTCTGTTCTCGTGAAATCCTATGTTATAAGAATGTAGTGTTAAAGCATCACCATTTAAACTAATTGGGCCAGAATCACATTATAACCAATATATGCTTAAAAACTTCACACTTTAGAAACAGTGTCCCCAATTCATCAATCAAGTTACAGCGAATTTGTGTTAACAAAATGCACGTTATAACAGAATGACTTGCACTTGATTAGTTCCCGAGTGAGTGATTACAGCTTTTTGTTTGGACATTATAGCAGAAACATCTAGCTTATGAAAAAATCTCTTTCTCCCTTTTGAGTGGAGAAGGGAATGAACCTGCCAAGCGCTCAACAGGTCTGACAGAAACTGTGGAGAGGCAAACAGAGTTAACACAGAGTCAGATATGATTCACGCACAACAAATTCCCTTCTTGAAAGGAATAAAGGAACCCCAAGTTTAGAGATACTGGGTAAACCCAGGGTGAATTCTTAACTGGTGAATGCAAGTTTGAGATTCGGTGTATCTATGACATTGAATCTTACTCAACTAGCCAAAAGGGAACTGATGGGAAACATCATTCGGGCTAGTAATCCGGACTGGTGCCACAGCTGTGCTTCACTTTTTTAAAAAAATTCCTCCGTAATATTTGTGATTTGTCTTCTTGGTTTGTACATCTGTTTGTGTGTGGAATTTTTTTTTGTTAAAAGGAGTTGCATTATGGAGAGTTAGGAGTCAGTAAATCAGGTTTCGCTCAGGCTATCAGCTAAATAACCATCTGTATGCAATGAACAGCTATTTTCTTATTATGCACATAAAGAATATTTTCTTTTAACTTTAGTTAGTCAATTAGGAATATTCCGGACATTGAATAGTTTAATTAAATCTTTTCCTATTTGTGACAACTTCAGGAATAGAAGGGGTCGATTTCCAATGCACTACAGCAACGCATAATGACATTTTTCAGTGTCATCAAGGTGATAATACTTCATTGATATATTTTGTCCATTTTCAAACCTCAAACATGCTGAAGGTCATTCAGGCAGTTTTGCTAACCTCGTATCATATGGGTGATGTCTTAACATTCTTAAAGCAAAGTGGCTTGTTGGACTTAAAATGTCAGAATAAGAAACAGGTTTTTGCTGCCATCCATATTGCTACAAACCACAGCAGTGTTACATTCTTTGCTTTGCACCGTTACTTATTTCAACTTTAAACAGTAAAGAACGAAATATGACAAAACAGTCTGCTTTCATCCTCATTTAAAATATCTTTATTGCATATTGGTAGAGGATGGACTGCAACAATTGTGTGTCCATTACTGCAGTCTTGCCCATGATTTTATATTTTAGAATGGCCTAGCTGTTTTTTTTTGGGGTGGTCATATGACAAGCATGCATGAACTCAAGTAATCAAGAGTCATCAGGCTGAACCTTTCGATTATCACGGACTTGTAGCATTAGATATTATATTCCCCTGGAGAGAATGGCTGATAACTTCATCATAACTGGAATTCTGGGTTGTCTGGATTTGGCTCTTCCCAATTTCAGTGTAAATCGATTTCAGTCACAAAGTTCTCCCAATGCCTGCCTTCCTGGTGAAGGATGTTGGTCCTTCCAATTCTAGGATTATTTTAGCCTGATCGTCAGAAAACATCTATGGCTGACTACAGAGTTCCAAGGACATGGCCTTCACCAAAAATGAGACATCTGTAGAACCTCTTCAACCGTTTGCAATGGCCTGAATGGTACAGAGCCACCACTATTATCTTCAAATAACAATTGCAGAAACTGAATTTTTGGAATTCCTCAGCTTCTGGATCTGGTCTCCATCCACTTTGGCCTCCAGAGATTGGAATCATTACCTGATCTTTAATGCTGGTTTCAACTATTTTGCTCTGAGGTTTTGGTTTCCAAACTCAGTTTCCGTCTGTGTTTCCTTCCTCAGTTTCTCTTTTCAATTAGGAGTGGTCTTAAAAACCATAAAATCTTTTTGTTTCAAAGTTATCATGGTATTAAATCCAGGTCGAATGTTTAACTCAAATTACAGGTTAATCAAGTAAGGCAAGTTGAAATAGGGCACAAATCAGTTTTGAAAGCATTGCCATCATAAATATTCAAATTATTTGATAAGCTTAATGCTTAGTCAGGCTTATTGAAGTTTCTATGTGTATTCATTCATTGTGCTATAATTTTTTTTGCTATATACATGCACTTTGGTGAAGAAAGAAATTTGATTCAAAATTCTTTGCTGAAATTGATCAATACTGTGGATACCTGCTGGTTTGTGTATGGTAACTTTGAAAGAATCAAAGAATTCAAATATTTAATTTGCAAACTGGCCACTTGTTCTTTTTTTTTAACATTTGACTTTCTCACATAATAAAAACTAACTTTATTCCAGCGGGTATATGACTATTTGAGGAGATGACCCCGAGATGCATTGCCATAACATACAAAATTCTATCCTCCCACCAAGTCTGCTTCCTCAATTCTTGTGTTATAATCTTAGATTGTAAAACTTTAACCGGAAATAGTAATTTTCAAAGGTTTGACTTTACAACTTTCTAGCGGGACGAAACTACATCTACGTGAGTTTATCCATTTTTTCCTCAAAGTTAAGTTCACCTGAAAAACATGCTTTCTCTTGATTCTCCATGTACATTGCCACCAGTGATCAGCCAGCATTATTCAGAATCTCAAAGGCTTACAGCACAGGAGTTAAGTTTTTCTTATCATTGCTTCTTTTGCCAATTACCTTAAATCTGTGCTTTCTTGTTCTTGATTACTCCATGAATGGGAAGTTTCTCTCTATCTACTCTACTAGCAAACTCATGATTTGAAATAACTTTGTCAACGCTTCCCCAGGTTCTTTTCATGTAAAACAAGCCCAACTTCTGCAATCTACATACATCCCTTTCATGTGAAATATACCTGGTCTCTCTTTAATGCCTTCACATCTTTGCAGAAGTATAGCACCTAGAATTGGACAAAATAACTCCAGCTAAGGCCTAAGTAAGTGTTTTCTACAAATTAACATAACCTTCTTGCTTGTTATCCATGGCCCTATTGTTAAAACCTAGGATACTATCTACTGTACAGTGTTCCCTCAACTGTCCTGCCACCTTCAATGACTAATGGACATATATTGGCAGATTCCTCTGCTCCCGCAACCTCTACATAGGTCAAAGAGAATTGTGCTCCTGCTATCAGAATTTAGTGAACTAAGTATGAAATTATTAAACAGGACTCCAAAAACACCAATCTGTGCCTTGTAGCAAGTTAGTATAGACATGGCAGGGTAATGTATGCAAGTGCATTCCTGGAAATATGGTGTATGAAAAAGGGCTTTAGATTCTTGCACCATTCAGACCATACTTGGCGGAAGTGGGACCAATAAGGGTTGGGCAGGTTGCACCCATAGACTAATTTACATTCAAACCTTCTTTCTCATTGGACTGGTAACATCCTGCTATCAAATTTTCTTCAATCATACTCTTGGAACTCTTGACCCTCTCTGCCCTTTACACTACTACTATTATTGAGATCTATATTCGTATGCTTAAAGTCATGCATTATGGATTTTTTAGGGAGGGTCTAAACTAAATTTAAAGGGTCTAGGAACTGTGAGGTAATATTAGAGGTGCACAGAATATCAAGAGTCAGAGAGCACTAGAGTAAGGCAAACAATAAAGTTTGAATAAGGGTTACTATGCTTTTACAGGCCTAAACTGATTGTGGAAATTAAGATTGGCCAGTTACGGATGCATATAGCCCCTTGAAATTATGGTGTTTTCTGTATTACAGGACTGGACTGTGTATTCAATATGGTAAAAACAATGACTGCAGATGCTGAAAACCAAATACTGAATTAGTGGTGCTGGAAGAGCACAGCAGTTCAGGCAGCATCCAACGAGCAACTGCTGTGCTCTTCCAGCACCACTAATCCAGTATGTGTATTCAATATTGTTCACTATGGAGTCTTCAGGAGAGACAAGACAGAGGAGAGTGATAGCACTGATTACGGAGTACATTGCAAAGAGACAACAAGGAGGAGAAACAGGATGGGTGTCAGACATAAATCCTCTATTTAGGAAACAAATTCAGCACAGAATTTGAACTCATTGCAGAGTTCAAAAAGACCCAGTTTGGGATTTTGGAGTGTGGGCCTTATCATACAGTGTCAGTTATAAATTTTTAGAATAGAGATAAATGCTCTTGAAGTATGGGTAAGGTGTGTAGAACTGCAAAGTCATTTAAACAGACTGCCCTTTAATTACTGGAAAGGAAAGAGTCTGTTGTAGATTGACAGTTGACAAAATCTGTTCCAGTAGTTCCATTAGATGTTTGTTTGCATAACTCCAGATGTTATCATTAATGTTTGATTGCTTTCATTATCACAGTTGGAGCTTGAACATTCACAGTTTGATACACAATTCAATGAAGTTATTAAATGATTAACTGTCCTTGCTGCAAGGTTATAACTTTTGTTTTAAATAACGGATTAAGAGCTTGAAGAGATTTAAATATATTGAATAAGCTTTCATAAGTAGAAGTTTTTTTAAAAAATAAGAAGAAGCCTGTAAAAGATACTTAGAGTTTTATTTCATTTAATCTCAGCATGGCTCCTGAGATTTGCTAATGGTGGATATTGGGTGATGGGCATGTAGACAACAATGGCAAAGGAATTGGGCAGAAGGCATATGTTGGCATTAGATTTGCATATGGAAATAGTTGGTTGATGGTTGGGTTGGTATAGACATGGCTGGTGTGTAGGGGAGAATGAGGAGTGAGGACTAGACGGCCTAATGTTTGATTAAAAACAACTGGAATGAAGTCCTTGTGAACCAAGGCATTCTTCCATGCCGACCCTTGACAGCCTCTGGTATTATCCAAACTGCATCTGGGAATGATGGGTGCAAGTCTATCCCATATCTCATCTCCAGCTGAGAAAAAAAAATCAGGACACCTGTTCAAGAGGCAGCTGTGGCATTCTGGAAAATTTGCCAGTTTGCAAGACATTACTCAAGAGTGATAAAATCATCATTTGTCTTAAATGGCAACCCTTTATTTTTATAAAATTATGTCTAGCTTCAATTTGCCCAGAAGCAAAAACAGCTTTTCTACATTCACCCTGTTGGGATCACTCAGGAACTTGTATATTTTAATCAAGCTGCCTCTTACTTTTCTAAACACCAACAAATAGAAGCCTGTCCAACATTTCCTTGTAAGACAACCCACCCATTCCAGGTATTAGCACAGTAAGTAAAAACAGCAAGTGCTGGAGAAATCTGCAGGTCTGGCACCATTTGTGGAGCGAGAAACAGTGTTAATGTTGAGTCCAAAGGCTGTTCTTTGCAATAGGTTTGCCACTGGTCAGCCCACGTTTAATGCCCATCCCTAGTTAGCCTTGAGAAGATGATAGAGAGCTATCTTCTTGAACAGCTGCACTTCATTTCATTTAGGCACCACCTCAATGCTGTTACTGAGCAAGTTTCAGGATTCTAATCTAGCAACATTGAAGGAACAGAGATAAGTTTCCAAATCACGATGGTGTGTGGCTTGAACAGGAATTTGTGATTGATGTTCCCATGAATTTTATGCCTTTGCACCTCCAGCTGGTAGCGATCATGGTAGTCGAAGGTGCTATCTAATAAGCCTTAGTGCATTTCTGCAGAGAAATTTACAGATATCATATACTGCTATTTCAGAGGTGGTGGAGGGAGAGAACATTTGCTGATGTGGTGCCAATCAAATTGGCTGCTTTCCCTAGATGGTGTCAAGCTTCTTTAGTGTTGGTGGATTGCACCCTTCCAGGCAAGTGGGGAATATTCTATCACACAGCTGACCTGTGCCTTGTAGATAACAGACAGGCTTTGGAGAGTCAGAAATGGAGTCACTTGCTCGAGAAGTCTTAGCCTCTGACGTGCTTTGCTAGCCCCAGTCTTTATATGGTTAGTCTAATTGAATTTCTTGTCAATGGTAGCCTCCAAGAAATTGACAGTAGGGCGATTCAGTGATAGTAATACCATTGAATATCAAGGGGTAATAGTTAGATTATTTCTGCTGGAATATAATCATTACCTGCTACTTATGTGGCACAAAGGTTAGTGGCCACTTGTCAGCACAAGCCTGCATACTGCCTGGGTCTTACTGTACTTAGACAGACTGCTTCAGTATCTGAGGACTCACATTGAACATTATGCAATCATCAGTGAAAGCCCCAGTTCTGATCTTATGATGGAGGGAAGGTCACTGATGATAATTAGCTGTGACTTGGGGAATTCTTGCAGAGATGTTCCAGTTCAGTTCACGAAAGATTGTGAAGATAAACCTCTTGCTTAAAAAAGAAACTATGGGCATTAAAAGGTATAAGATTAAGCTGATCAGCTTTGGATCTTTATTCAGATATATTTCTTCAGGGGATCATTGAGCAGCAAGATTAGGTGAAGAGCTGATTAGAGGACAAGTCATCTGAGATGTAAGAAACCTACAAAGAAACCACATAGTTGGCGTCAAGTTCAATAAGGTCACTACTTAAAATATTGAAAAAATAAAATGTTTCAGAAGGAAAAATATTCTACATAAATAAAGCAAGATTGATCTTTGGCAGTAAGTTTATCTGGTCTTTACAGAGTCCATCCAATTTTATTATTCATTCAAGATATGAGCTTCACTGGTTCGGTCAGCATATACTGCTGATCTTTAACTGTTCCTGAGAAGTGTTGGTGAAATGAACAGAAAATAAAAAAAGGCATTTGATTTATCATGACACATGATGTAAAACTGCCAAAGACAAAATTTTATTTTCAGACACAGGTATTTATGTTTCTGTGAAAAGATCATGTTGTTCACACCTTAGAAACTGAGATAAATTTTAAACAATTTTGATTGAGTGCCACAGAGTAACCAATAGGCAGGGTATGATAAAAGAGCTATGGTTAATAAATCACTGTTAAAAATGAAACATCCTTCAGTAAAACCCCTTTCTTCTCAACTGATATAATAAGACTAGAGTCTTAATGCATACAAAAGAGAGTGATATTCATTTAGAGAGGCTTGCAGGGTCCCTGCTCACTCCACTCTGCACTGAATGGACAGATGTCTGTGCCTGCTTTAATACATGTGCAGAGCTCCACTCACTGGCATCCAAGTGCTGGTGAAGCATCTATCATTATTAATGGTTGATCTACTTTTGTAGAGTTGTATTAATATTAACTTTAAATGTGGGCCAACAAATCACCTGGTTTTAATTTTAGCACTTAAAATTTTGGCTCTGTACCAATCAGTTATTCTCCAGCTGATGTGAGGCTGAAGTAATGAAAGATGACCCCCTTGAGGTGGACTCTGAACATTTCCAATAAAATCAGTCTGGACTCAAGTCAGTCGACTTTAAACTCAAGTTATTTGACAGACTGCATAGTTTGACAAGAAAACAGTATTAACTCTAGACACATTTCAAAGACAGTAATCTGTGTAAGAGTGATCTATGATGTAAAAAGAAAGCATTATCTTTAGGAAGATGGCCTTGAAGTATTGTCTAGAATATTTGTATGTCACTGCTTATATTTATCACACCATCCAAATTTCTTGACTTTTTTTTAAACAAACGACAGCACCACATGCTCACAAGCATTGCTTATGCTTTAGAGTTACTCACAGAACTCTTCCTCTTAAAAAAAAGAAATCATTCATAAAGAAAGCCTAGCTAGACACTCAGGAAATAATTGTTCTGTCAGCAAGCAAAGAAAAAAAAATTAATACCCAGGAGGCCAATGTTAAATAAAGTCCAACTTCAGGTCATCTACTCTTCTGTGTTTAGTACTATTTGAAACACAAGACTTTAAACAGGAAGGGTTTACTAATATGATTATTCTTATAAGCTTAAAGCCTCAGGCACTATTGTGTTTTGATCATCTGGCAGGTTATATCAAAGATAAAAGACATGAAAACTAAGTGACCTTCAGTGAAACACTAAAACATGGAATTAACTATCGTAATGCTCAGGCTGCTTCATGTGAACAATAGGCAGCTTCATAACAACAGGTCTCAGGTCAGGACATTTATGTTTTGGCAGTAAAAAGCTGTCCAATTTAATAACGTTGATCATCAGAAGAAAGAATATGGTAATAAATGGTGCGGGAAGATGGCTGAAAGCATGGTCAAACAGAAAATGTTTATGCGGAAGCTACTGAAGGGTGAATAAAGTGTTGAGGGTTTTAAAGGAGTGTTTTGCTGTATAAGGCCAAGGCAGCTGATGACTGCCGCCAAGAATGGAGCAGATGAGAATGACAAATAAAACCAGAATCAGAAGAGGCTATGGTTTGGCTGCCTGGTAGGGTTGACAATTCTCTTGGGGATACAGCTGCTACACAACCAGAAATTACTTTTAGGAGAATTGAGGAGGAAGACCTAGGGCTCAAAACCCAATCACTTAGAAGTTAGAAGTGGTATCTCAGTGTAGGATACGATGCAAGGAGTGGAGGTTTGGAAAAGATTACTTACGGTGTGGAAACAGGCTCTTTGGCCCAACAAGTCCACACCGACTCTCCGAAGAGCAACCCACCCAGACCCATTCCCATTCCCCTACATTTATCCCTTCACCTAACACCACGGGCAATTTAGCTTGGCCAATTCACCTAACCTGCACATTCTTTGGACTGTGGGAGGAAACCCATGCAGACATGGGGAGAATGTGCAAACTCCACACAGACACAGTTGCCTGAGGCAGGAATTGAACCCGGGTCTCTGGCGCTGTGAGGCAACAATGCTAACCACAGTGCCACCAAAGTTGTAACTTCACCACAAGTATTCAGTAGACCAACAGAAGAACCTACTTAAAAAAAAACACAATTACTATCCAAATAACAATTATCATTCCCATGGCAAAAAGATATCAGTGAGATCCTATAACTTTTACTTACCATTACAACTAGTGTATACAAGGAGCTAGAGTTTCTGCTGATAATTATATGTTGGTAATTCATCATTTTGTATGCCTTTGATTTATAGTTATTTCTTGGCAGTATAACAGTTTCTTCTAAAGTAATCTGGTCAGTATTTTCTGCTAACTTGAGTCCACCAGACAGGTAAATTGAGGACTTTTATGATTTAATCAAATTACGCACTTTTGCGCTGACACTGCACTTGCACTGATACTTAAGATCCACTATTAGCAAGAAGGCATACAAAATGAAGAATTATCATGATGTAACTATCAGCTGAAACTCCAGCCCCCTGCATACACACACAGGCAAATGTGGGTGTTAGAGTGCAAAATAGATAATGAGGAACAGATCAATATCATGACTCCACAGGCCGCCATGAGGCATTCCTTTTATTATCGAGCCATTCTGATCAGAGGGAGCGAGCGCGAGAGAGAGAGAGGAGTGCGTGTGCACGAGAGAGGAGCGCGCGTGCGCGCGAGCGAGAGAGAGAGACGGGGGGAGCGCGAGCGAGAGAGCGCGCGAGAGAGGAGAGGAGCGCGCGCGAGAGGGGGGAGAGGGGGGGACGCGTGCGAGAGGGGGGAGAGGGGAGGGCGCCCCCGAGAGAGAGAGAGGGGAGGGCGCCCCCGAGAGAGAGAGAGGGGAGGGCGCCCCCGAGAGAGAGAGAGGGGAGGGCGCCCCCGAGAGAGAGAGAGGGGAGGGCGCCCCCGAGAGAGAGAGAGGGGAGGGCGCCCCCGAGAGAGAGAGAGGGGAGGGCGCCCCCGAGAGAGAGAGAGGGGAGGGCGCCCCCGAGAGAGAGAGAGGGGAGGGCGCCCCCGAGAGAGAGAGAGGGGAGGGCGCCCCCGAGAGAGAGAGAGGGGAGGGCGCCCCCGAGAGAGAGAGAGGGGAGGGCGCCCCCGAGAGAGAGAGAGGGGAGGGCGCCCCCGAGAGAGAGAGAGGGGAGGGCGCCCCCGAGAGAGAGAGAGCGCCCCCGAGAGAGAGAGAGCGCCCCCGAGAGAGAGAGAGCGCCCCCGAGAGAGAGAGAGCGCCCCCGAGAGAGAGAGAGCGCCCCCGAGAGAGAGAGAGCGCCCCCGAGAGAGAGAGAGCGCCCCCGAGAGAGAGAGAGGGGAGGGCGCCCCCGAGAGAGAGAGAGGGGAGGGCGCCCCCGAGAGAGAGAGAGGGGAGGGCGCCCCCGAGAGAGAGAGGAGTGCGCCACACACACACACACACACAAAAACAAAGGAGAAAGACAGATAGAGAGCATTGTTCACAAACTCTGTTCACCTGCCCAGGAGCCAATTAGGAAGTTGCCAAGTTGATGATTCCTGGCCTCCACAACTTGTCCTGATGGCACAAACCAAACCAAACCAATCAGCAGTCTGTCTCTGGGCGAAATTTGCTCTACAAACGCACCCATGATGCCATGGCATCTTTGACACCATTCCCCACTGTTTGAACAAAGCAACACTGTGAACAGGATTCTTAGTGACTTCCAGTAACTTGTTTTATAAAATGCAACAGTCCTTCCATAGTTCTTGGTTTAAAGCAGTCCTTTGCCCATTTTGATCCATAATTCAAAGGAAAAAATATTGTTTAAAAATGTGGTCTTTATACAGACAACATTCTTGACATTTATAAAAAATTCTCATGAATTGAGATTATTTGATGCAAGGTTAACATTAAAAATGAATATGAATGCAATTTTACACATACTTAAATAACAGCTTGATAATAAATAATGATAAAATATCAGAAGTATTTCATACGTTCGTTCATGATGCACTTCATGACTTCAAGACATTGGCATGCTGTACGCAGTACTTCCAGTGCACTGTACCATAAACATTACACGTAGTCAAAGCTTACTGATAAGTTGGATGCTTTTTCAGACTATACCAGAATAGAAACATATTTAACTTATAGGCTACATTCATCATGACATTTATTTCTGTTTTCTACACTGGAATTTTAAAACAAAATCACTCTCAATGGTCCTTTGGCGAATAGACTTACCTGTAAATCTAATTTAGAAAAATTCAGATTTGGATTTTTTAGTAACAGCTGTACAGCAGCCTGATGCAGAAGTTTTAGGTTGATTCATTTCAGCTCTTAATTCTAAGCCCATTGGGCAAAGCATCCATAACTCAGCAGTGATTGTGAATTGTCACTCAGACTATATAGTTGCTAACATTGGAAATATAAATCACCCCACTTTTATAAAACCTGGGTTCTGAAAGGTGGCACTTTCTCGGAATAGAGAAAAGATGTATTAATATTGAAGACTAGAAGTCAGGAGAAGCAACCCTGAGAGAAATGTCAAAGCTGCTGTGGACAGAGGGGAGCTGACTGCAAGACTTACTTCGATGATCTGATGTGGAGATAGTGAGGACTGCAGGTGCTGGAGATCAGAGTCAAAAAGTGTGGTGTTGGAAATAACTCCACTGCCCTGTGGCTGCACACTAACTCCCCCTCCCAATGCCAAGGACATGCAAGTTCTAGGCCTCCTCCACTAACAAACATTAACCACCCAATGCCTGGAGGAAGAACACCTCATTTCCAACTTGGAACCCTCCAACCACAGGATCAATGTGGATTTCAAGTTTCCTCATTTCTCCTCCCCCCACCTTAATCAAGATCCAACTTTCCAACTGAGCACTGCCCTCTTGAACTGTTCTACCTGTCCATCTTCCTTCCCACCCAAATACCTCACCCTCCTCTCCGACCTATCAGCTTCACCCCCAACTTCATCTACCTATCGCATTCTCAGCTACCTCCACCCTCTTCTCTCCCCCTCTCCCCCCCCCCACATTCTCCCCACCCATCCAAACGCTTGGATTTGTTGTCTCACAAAAGAATCTGAAGTCATTCATTAGTTGCTAATCAAACTACAAAAATGGTAGTCACCCCACTGCGGTAATCAATGGTTGTGAAACCAGTCATGCAGTAATAATCCAGTAATGGAAACCTTCCAGTACACAGTCACAAATGGCACTGAATCAATGGCACAATCAAGGAACATCCCCTCTTCTGAACACGATCGGAAGAAAGGTCATTGAAAAAGCAGCTAAAGATGGTTGGGTCTAAAACTCTTGTCATGATAGTCTGGACTGACATGAAAGACCTCCAACTACCACAACCCATCTTCCTTTGTGCTAGTTATAACATCAATCAACAATGAATGTTCCCTCTATTCTCATTGGCTTCATAATTAGGGCTGTTTGATTTAAAAATGAAGTTCATTCCTAAAAGGAAGAAGATCCCAGGAGGAGACATGGGCGGCCGTGGCTGACGAGGGAAGTAAAGAAACATATAAAGTTAAAAGAGAAAAAGTATAACTTAGCGAAGATAAGTGGGAAAACTGAGGACTGGGAAGCTTTTAAAGAACAACAGAGGATTAGTAAGAAGGAAATACGCAGAGAAAAAAATGAGGTACAAAGGTAAACTGGCCAAGAATATAAAGGAGGATAGTAAAAGCTTTTTTAGGTATGTCCAAGGCAAAAAAATGCTTAGGACAAAAATTGGGCCCCTGAAGACAGAAACAGGGGAATATATTACTGGGAACGAAGAAATGGCAGAGGAATTAAATGGGTACTTCAGATCTGTGTTCACTGGGGAAGACACAAGCAATCTCCCTGAGGTAACAGTGGCTGAAGGACCTGAACTTAAGGGAATTTCTATTTGCCAGGATTTGGTGTTGGAGAGACTGTTAGGTCTGAAGGTTGAGAAGTCTCCGGGACCTGATGGCCTGCATCCCAGGGTACTGAAGGAGGTGGCTCGGGAAATCGTGGATGCGCTGGTGATTATTTTCCACAGTTCAATAGAATCGGGGTCAGTTCCTGAGGATTGGAGGGCGGCTAATGTTGTGCCACTTTTTAAGAAGGGTGGGCGGGAGAAAGCAGGAAATTATAGACCAGTTAGTCTGACCTCAGTGGTGGGAAAGATGCTGGAGTCTATTATAAAGGATGAAATTATGGCACATCTGGATAATAGTAACAGGATAGGACAGAGTCAGCATGGATTTATGAAGGGGAAATCATGCTTGACTAATCTTCTTGAATTTTTTGAGGATGTAACTCGGAAGATGGACGAGGGAGATCCAGTGGATGTAGTGTACATGGACTTTCAGAAAGCTTTTGATAAAGTCCCACACAAGAGGTTAGTGAGTAAAATTAGGGCGCACGGTATTGGGGGCAAAGTACTAGATTGGATAGAGAATTGGTTGGCTAATAGGAAACAAAGGGTAGTGATTAATGGCTCCATTTCGGAATGGCAGGCAGTGACCAGTGGGGTACCGCAGGGATCCGTGCTGGGACCGCAGCTTTTTACAATATATGTAAATGATATAGAAGATGGTATCAGCAATAACATTAGCAAATTTGCTGATGATACAAAGCTGGGTGGTAGGGTGAAATGTGATGAGGATGTTAGGAGATTACAGGGTGACCTGGACAAGTTAGGTGAGTGGGCAGATGCATGGCAGATGCAGTTTAATGTGGATAAATGTCTGGTTATCCACTTTGGTGGCAAGAACAGGAAGGCAGATTACTACCTCAATGGTATCAAATTAGGTAAAGGGGCTGTTCAGAGAGATCTGGGTGTTCTTGTCCACCAGTCAATGAAGGCAAGCATGCAGGTACAGCAGGTCGTGAAGAAGGCTAATAGCATGCTGGCCTTCATAACAAGAGGAATTGAGTATAGAAGCAAAGAGATGCTTCTGCAGCTGTACAGGGCCCTGGTGAGACCACACCTGGAGAAATGTGTACAGTTCTGGTCTCCAAATTTGAGGAAAGACATTCTGGCTATTGAGGGAGTGCAGCGTAGGTTCACGAGGTCAATTCCTGGAATGGCAGGATTGCCTTACACAGAAAGACTGAAGCGACTGGGCTTGTATACCCTTGAGTTTAGAAGACTGAGAGGGGATCTGATTGAAACGTATAGGATTATGAAAGGATTGGACACTCTGGCAGGAGGAAACATATTTCCGCTGATGGGGGAGTGCCGAACCAGAGGACACAACTTAAAAATACGGGGTAGACCATTTAGGACAGAGATGAGGAGAAACTACTTCACCCAGAGAGTGGTGGCTGTGTGGAATGCTCTGCCCCAGAGGGCAGTGGAGGCCCAGTCTCTGGATTCATTTAAGAAAGAATTGGATAGAGCTCTTAAAGATAGTGGAGTCAAGGGTTATGGAGATAAGGCTGGAACAGGATACTGATTGGGAATGATCAGCCATGATCATATTGAATGGCGGTGCAGGCTCGAAGGGCTGAATGGCCTACTCCTGCATCTATTGTCTATTGTCTATTAATGGCAGTCACTCTGACATCACTGTTGGAATTCAGCCTTTTCGTTTATGTTCGGACCAAAACGGCAATGACTCAAGAGCTGAACAGCCTCAGTGAGCAGGTTATTACTGATTAGGTGCTGCTTAACACCACTGGTGACAACCCCTCCCATCACTTTGCTGATCGAGAGGAGACTGATAGGACAGTAATCGCCCACTTTGGGTTTGCCCTGCTTTTTGAGGACAAGACATATCTGAGCAAGTTTTCACACTTCCAGGTAGTGGCCAGTTTGTAGCTGTACGGAAAGAGGCAGTGCTAGTGGACAGCTAATTCTGGAGCTCATTTCTTCTGTACCAATGCAAGACTTTTGTCAGAATCCATGGCCTTTGTAGTATCCAGAGCCTTCAGCTATGGGCGGCACGGTGGCACAGTGGTTAGCACTGCTGCCTCACAGCGCCAGAGACCCGGGTTCAATTCCCGCCTCAGGCGACTGACTGTGTGGAGTTTGCACATTCTCCCCGTGTCTGCGTGGGTTTCCTCCGGGTGCTCCGGTTTCCTCCCACAGTCCAAAGATGTGCAGGTCAGGTGAATTGGCCATGCTAAATTGCCCCTAGTGTTAGGTAAGGGGTAGATGTAGATGTAGGGGTATGGGTGGGTTGCGCTTCGGCGGGGCGGTGTGGACTTGTTGGGCCGAAGGGCCTGTTTCCACACTGTAATTAATCTAATCTAATCTAATCTAATCTTGATATCATGTGGAATGAATTGAACTGAAAAAAATGACATTTACAATGCTGAGGACTTCAGAAGGAGGCAGAGATTATGCACTCAGCATTTCTGACTGAAGATAGATACAAAATAATACTCAATTTTAATTCTATAAACTCACTTAATGGAGTTGAGAGATGCTGTCTCCTGATTGGTCTTTTATTAGGAAGTTAAATTCATTTCTTTTTGCCATTTGAAATCATTAACGTAACTCTTTAACTCATCAATGAGCGAAATATTGTTTTTGTTTGGTTTCTAGGAAACAAAACTGTTTCTCATCTGGGTAACTTTATCAGGTTCTATTACTCCAAGGCGATAGAATTGTAGAAAAGAAAAAGTTTATTTAGGTGGATTATTTAGCCAGAGCCACACATTTTTTTCCCCAGCCTTAACAGTTAAACAATGGAAAATTTCATATCCTAAACTGCTGCTAGCAGGCCAAATGCATTTAAACTTCAGCTTTAGCCTTACAAAGCCCCAGCAACAGCCCCTTTTTTGCCTGCAGCAGTTTGTGGATAACAGCTAATTGCATCCACTTGTTTAACTGAAGGGCAAATGTCTGGGGGGGGGGGTACCCAAGTGTTGAAACCATACATCTTAACGGTCATTTCCTCTGGTGTAACTTGGAATGACAGCATATGACATGCAGAAATTAACAGGGACGCTGTGCTGCCAATTCTTTTTAAGTGGCTTTGACACTGGTTGCAACAGGACTGTTGTTTGGATGCCCTGCCAAGACCCCACATTGAAAGTTCTGAGAGGCCCATTACTTCATTCTGCAAATGGTTTGGAAGTGACTGGAAAGTTGAAATAAGGTTACAAATATTTATCCAGATGAACTGAGTGAAAGCAAAAGGTAGTGCATTATACAAGGGCTGTGCTTACATTTAGAGGAGTGTAATAAAGTCAACAATAAAACTACCACATGGTAAAATGAAGGAGCATTTGCTGTTTTGAAAGTGCTCTATTGTTGTTTAAACTCTGCTCTCAGCAACTATATTGTTTTCTTTGGCCAGGCACAAATCAACAGCAGATGTCTACCCATTATATGTCATTTTGTTATAGCTCCTTATGCTTCATTAAAGCATTATTAACTTGACTAATAGAAATCTGTCTGGTCAGACAAAAGCTCGTTGTCACATACCTCCCAGGCAAGAAAAACAGCAGTTGATAGTTTAACAGATGAGTTCACCTGTTAGCACCTACAAACATTCTACTTAATGTAGGTTATTTCCATCTTTCATTTGTTTCAAATTACAATCAAAAATTGGTTGGCAAGGTGGTTCTCTAGGCATGGAGCAGGTGTGGCTATAATATGGCGCAGATGCTTGGTGTGTCAACTCAGGTAAACACCTCAATGTCTGACATTTTGTCTAACCGTCTGATTTTTAGAAGTTGCAAACAACTGCTCACGTGGAAATGGCTGAGATTCTAGTACTTAACGTAGAGCAGTGTGTGTAGGACTATTGTCCACAGACACTCCACTTCTAGAATGATGTTACAAGTCACTAAATCTACTCCTGTTAGCATGTGACTCATCGTTAATAAACAAATGCATGAAATTGTAGGAGGAGCCCTTTGCCCCTTGAGCTTGCCTTGCTATTCAATAAGATCTTGGCTGATCTGTTTGTTTTGAATTCCACATTCCATTTCCTTTAACCCTCTATTCCCCTGCCTAAAAAGAATCTATCCATCTGGGTCTTGAAAATATTCAATGATACTGCCTCCATCATCTTTGGAGACAGAGTTCCAGAGTTCACACAAACCTCAAAGAAAAGAAAAATTTCTCATCGAAGTCATGAAAGTGATATCCCTAATTTTAAAACTAAACCCACCAGTTCTGCCCTAACCACAAGAGGAAACATCCTTCACAAGTTCACCTCGTCAAGATTATTTAGGTTCTGATATACTTCAATCAAGTCAGCCGTTAATTTTCTAAACTCCAGTGGAAACAAGCCAAGCCTGTCCAACATATCCTCACAGCATCATTCCACCTATTAATCTTGTAAACCACCTGAAAATTGCCTCCAATGCATTTATATTGTTCTTTAAAAGGAGGCCAGAACTGCACCCAGTATTTGAGATGCAGTCTCATCGATGCCCTGTACAACTGAAACATAGCACTCTTATTTATATTTTCAATAACTCTTGAAATAAAGGATCACATCCCTAAAACCAACTTGATTATGCAACGTATCTGCATGAGAACTTTCGGTGACTACTGTACCAAAACAACCAAATCTCTCTGCACCTTGGAATTCCAGAGATGTTTTCCATTTAAGTAATACTCTGCTTTTTCATTCTCCCTGCCAAAGAGAATAACTTTATCAAGGATATCAAGACAACTGGATCACAATGTTATTTTATGCTAGTGCCCAAGGACAAAATTTACCTCCATTGTTCAGAACATGTTTAAGAAGAAAGTTTGATCTTGCTGCCTCACTCACATAGCAACTAGTAAAATAATGATAATTTGTATTTTTATGGCATCTTTAACATTGTAATACATTAAGGTGCTTTTCCCATTTCATGGGTACACAGTATAGTCAAAGAGATGCAGAGCTTATGACCAACAGTAAGATCAAAGAAAAAACATTTTCAGGAGTACCTTAAAAAAGCAAAATGAGGTAGGGAGGAGAAGTTTAAAGATGAATTCCTGAACTCACAGCCTGAATAGCCATGAATGGTGGAGAATTAAAATTAAGGATAGTTAAGAGGCCAGAATTAGAGGAATGCAAATATATTTTGAGGGTACAGGCTAGGAGAGATTACAGGGGTTGAGAGAGGTGATTGAGACAATTTCCAACCAAAGAGAATTTTAAAACCTTACATTGGCTCTCTGTTAAACAAGAGTAAGTCAGTGAGCACAGAAGTGATGACCATTGACCTTTCTTTTTAATTTAAACTTATCAAAAAACCTCTTTTGTGACATAAATTTTAAGAATAGGCAAAGGGTCACTAGGATACTACATTTCAAAAATGTCAAGAGGTGAGGGGAAAAAAGGAATAATTATCACACATCTCTCGCCTGATTGAACAGCATATTAACATATTGTAACAGTACCAGGACAATTTAAGAGTATGGCTTAAAAAATATCTAGGGGTGTGTTATTAGGGGAATAGAGAACATAAGGAAGGAAGGGTTAAGGTTAGGAGTTTTGTTAAATCCATAACACATTAGTTCACCTTCAGCTGCAGATTGTATCAAAATCTGGGCATGACCCCTTCAGAAAGATGTGATGATATTGGAGCAAATGTGACAGATTGGAAAAAGCTGGGGTTGTCCCCCTTGGAGAGATGTAACCAGGGAATGGATAGAAGTATTTAAAACAGAGGGGTCTGGGTAGAGTTAATTTCCAAGAATCATGTACTGCCTGACAGTGTGGCGGAAGTTGACTCAATCAAGGTCTAAGATAATTATCCAGTTGTCTTTTAAGAGAAAGTGACTACAGGTAGAATGGGGGACCAGCTGAGTGACTCTTAACACAAGCCAGCACAAATGCAAAGATCTGAGTGAGCTTACAGGGTCCAGTTGTGATGGGATGGTGATGGGAGTATGTACTAAGGAAAAAGGATCAGTAGTAGGAGGACAAATAGGGAAGAACAGTAGAGGTGAGACGGGATGGAATCAAAGGGCTTGGTGTTATCTAATATAATGGCATGAAGAGCATATCCTTTAGTTCATTGTACAAATGTCACTCAAAAAGTGCTCCTTGTGCACTTTGTACTCAAGAATGATCTCTCCTTCAGTTCTTGGGGATTATTCTCAATTTGAGTGAGACAAAAAAAAAATGGACAATGAGATGAAAACATATCGTGTGTGTCTCTCCTGATCTTCAATGCCAGTGAAGACAAGTATAAAACAATGCTGATCAATTACTGCTGCCGGTTATTAATGTGACCAAGTCAAAAAGAAATCCCTTATTGTGGAAAAATACACAAGACAAAATAAAATAACAACAGAAATAAGAATTAATGTATCAAAAATTGTTGCCAACTTTTCAGACAGTGTGTGAATGAGCTAAAATATAAGCTATTGTATTTAATATCACTCCATATACCTTAATTGTTTCGGGAGGAACTCCTGGTGCAGGGGCTTTCTCCAAATAGGTAGTCAAATCTTGATCAACGTGTTCAAAAACTAGAGTCAATTTTGTCTCTCTGTCTGTTCGAGACACTGTGCATACATCAAACAACCTAGGGACACAAGAAAATAAAGTTTCAATATGGGAAACACGAATGCGATTGTTAGTAACCTCTCAGATCAAAACCCTTCATCACTATGTATTTCTGAGAAAATTAAACATTACAAAAAATGTAAAACATTGTACCAAACAACTAGATTTAAATTCTCTTCTTGAAATACTTCAGCCCAGGTGGTGTCAGTATATATTGGTTACTCTGCAACTGTAGGCCTGATTATTCTCAACCCTACTCACAAAAATTTACAGTAAAATTTTAAACAAGATTTTCGTGTGTATGATAATTTTCTGAAAGAACCAGCCATTTATTCCTAATAGTCCTACCCTTTTCCATACTCGACAGTTTTCTTAAAAGCCAAAATGGATTCTGCATTGCTGTGCCCAAACAACCATCCAGAAAATCTCTTCTTTTCTGTGATTATTTTACCAATGCCATCAAGCAAAGTGACCAACCCCAGTTCAATGAGTACGGAAGAGAATCCCAGAAGCAGCATAGATGCCAAATGACTAAAATAAAACTCAGGATTATGTGGGCAAAATTGCAATAGCATGGAACAGATGTAACTAAGTGAACCATCAATCAAGAGATCAGCTCAAAGCTGTCCAGTACGATCCCATCCAATTGTGACTAGTGGATGACAATTAACCAACTTTAACTGGAGGAGTGGACTCCATAACAAGCTCATTCTCAATGATGGAGGAGCCCAGCACATCGCTACCAAAGTCAGGGCTGGCACATGTCCAACATCTTCAGCCAGATCGATGTGGGACTACTCCTGAGGTCCCTAGTATCACAGATGTCAGTCTTCAGCTTTTCAATTCAGCCTAAAATAGGTAGGAGAGTAAGTTGCGATGAGGATATAAATGGTCTCCAAAATGACTAAGGAAGTTTGACTAATAGGACATGTATTTGGCAGATTGAATTATTCAGGACAATGCAAACTAATGCATTTGTAAGGGAGTGTAGAAAAACTTTAAATGGAGAGACAATTTAGAATTCTGCAGAACACCGGGATTCTGGGTGTCCTGGTATTTGAGTTACAAATGTTAATACGTAGGCATAACAAGTGAATGGAATGCTGTTGTTTATTGCAACTGAAATTAAATATAAAGATTAGGAAGTTTTGCTACAGTTATACAAGTTGTTGCTGAAGTCATAACTGAAGTACTGCATGCAGTTTTGGTTTTGGTTTTGTAATTTAAAAATATATACAACAAACTTTTTATTAACTGGGATTCACAGGACCAGGAGTGTGCCGGTTGATCAAATATTCTGGATAATCAAAATGTCCGCGTAATTGTTGTAAAAGAAAATGTAATAAAGGGGATATACAGTCACTACTGCACTTTACTTATAGCGTAAAATCACTTAAAAAATAATGCAACTTTGCCTTAAAATAAAAACTTACCAACAGTGAGCTTTCTCACATACACCCTTGACTGACTACTGAGACATTGCGGTATTTGAGGAGAAATTGAATCAACCGTTGATATTTCGTGTGGTCATTCGATTGAACAACACGTTTTCTTACATGGAGATAAATTAAAAATGACAACAACTGGACAGAATAATACAGTAAATGTTGCAGTATTTGAGGTATATAATTTTTCCCAGTTTAATTGGAGAGAGTGTTGGTTCATAAAGTTACAGTTAAAACAAAGCTTGCAGTATTGCTTTAGAAGCAGTTCAGAGAAGGATCACTTGACTGACTTCTGGGATACAATGTTTAAGTTATAAAGAAAAGGCTGAACAGTCAGGACTGTTCAATTGGAACTTAGAAGAGTGACTAGTGATTTTACTGAAATGCATAAGATCCGAAGGAAACTTGACAGTAAATGCTGAGAGGATGTTTCCCCTTCTGGGAGAGACGAGAACTGAGGGGACTCCTATACAAGATAGAGATGAAAATATTTTTTTTTCCTCAACAGAGGCAGTAACTCTTTGGAATTCTCTTTTGCAGACAGGAGTAGAGATTGGGTTATTGAATATTTTAAGGCTGAGTTAAAGAATTTGTTTTTAACTACAAGGGAGGCAATGTTATAGAAACATAGATATTGGAACACTGAACGTCAAAGCAGGAGTAGGCCATTCAACACGATTATAGCTGATCATCCAACTCAGTACCCTGTTCCTGTTCTCTCCCTATATCCTTTGGTTCCTTTAGTCTGAAGAACTATATCTACATCTTGCTTCGAAATCTTCAATGTCACGGCCTGAACAGTTTCATGTGGCAGAGAATTCCACAAGCTCACCCATCTCTCAAGGATTTCTCCTCACTTCTGTCCCTATCCCTTACCTTTACACTGTAACCCCTAGTTCTGGACTCCCGGATAATTGAGAACATTCTTCTTGCATCTACCCTGTCTAGTCCGGTTAGAATTTTATAGCATTGAGATTTTCCCATTCCTCCAGTGAATATAGTTCTAACCAATCCAGTCTTTCTCTGTATATCAGTCCCACAAACCCAGGAATCAGTCTGGTAAACTTTGCACTCCCACAATAGCCAGAACCAGTTTTGAGAGCGATCGAGTTAGTCAGAGCAGGAAAGTTACACATTTGCTTCCCATTCAAGTGTTTGATTACCTTTTGGTAGGATAATACCAAATATTTCCCTTTTCTCCTTTATCTCTGTCGAATGAGGTGGATGAGGAAACTGAATAAGCGCTAAATTTGTGGATAATGCCAGGCTGGTTAAGAAAGAAAGTTGTCCAGAGGAGGCTAAGTAAGTGAGCAACAATTTGCCGGATTGAGTATGACACTGATAAATGTGAACCTGCCCACATTGCCAGGAAGAATAGAAATACTATACGTGGAAAGAGGTTGCAGGGCTTAGTGTACAGAGGGATGTGGATGTCCTGGTATATGGGATGTTAAAAAGTTAATATGCAGGTACTGGAAGTACAGGTAAAGTAAAAGGAATGTTGACGATTCCTACAAAGAACTTTAAATGTACATCCTGACTCAATGAAATCTCCTACCTATGCACACTACTTCAACCCAAAGCCATTGGGTTGCATCAATTGAACCTGCCTCCTCCACATTTCCAGATCGTAATAGTATCCCAAAGAGTTGGCGAAATAATGATTTAAAACCCCAAGAGGAGACCCACATTGAGAGCAAATGGACAATGTAGTGTTTGGACATGCAGGAAAATCTCTGCCACTGGTGGAAGGGTCCTTTAAGGGCTTGGATGGAGGTTAGTGGGGAGGTGTGGGCGCAGGCTTTACACCTCTTGTGGCAGCACGGGAAGGTGCCAGGAGTGGAGGGTGGGTTGGTGAGGGATGTGGACCTAACAAGGGAACCAAAGAGGGAATATGGATGGTTACATAATATAGATGGTTGCGCTGGCACCATTCCCCACCTTTCCTCCACTACGTCGATGGCCACATTGGTGCTACCTCTTGCTCCCACACAGAGGTCGAACAGTTCATCAACTTCACAAACACCTTCCACCCTGACCTCAAGTTCACCTGGACCATCTTGGACATCTCCCTTCCCTTCCTGGACCTCATCATCTCCGGTGACCAACCCAACACTAACATCTATTTCAAACACACTGACTCACACAGCTACCTGGACTACGCCGCCTCCCAACCACCACCTATAAAAACGCTATCTCTTATCACAAATTCCTCCACCGGTGCCGTATCTGCTCCCAGGCAGAACAATTCCACTGCAGAACATCCCAGATGGCCTCCTATTTCAAGGATTGCAATTCTCCCTCCCCCTCATCTCCTTCATGTCCCCCACCTTTATCCTTGAACCCCACGCTTCCAACCGCAACAAGGACAGAACTCCCCACTTTGGTCCTAATGTTCTTCACCAATCTCCAGACTCTGCACATTATCCTCCACCATTTCCATCACCTACAGTCAGACCACACCAGAAATATATTTCCCTCTCCACCCCTATCAGCATTCTGCTGAGACCATTCCCTCTGCAACTTCCTCTTTAGGTCCAACCCCCCACCAACTCCCCCTCAACCCCAAGCATCTTCCCTCACTTCTGCAAGAGATGTAAAACATCTGGCCATGCAAGCCCCCAAATGACGCTTCCACATCCAGGAGAGATTTCCCTGCACATCCAAACATCTCATCTACAGTGTCTGTTGCTCTTGATGTGGTCTCCTCTATACTGGGGATATAGGACATCAACTCGCAGAACGTTTTAGGGAACATCTCTGGGGCACACGCACCAAACAGTTTCACTGCCTTGTGGCAGATCACTTCAACTCCTCCTCCCAAACCACCACAGTCAGTCAGTCAGTCAGTGATTCAAATCCTGGGCTTCCTCCATTGCCAATACTAACCACCCAATGCCTGGGAGGAAAAATGCCTCATCTTCTGCCTTGGGAAACTCCATCCTCATGGCATTAATGTTGATTTCACCAGTTTCCTCGTCTCCTCTCCCCCCATCTCCTCCCAGATCCAACCCTCCAATTCTGCACCACCCTCTTGAAAATATCTTATCTGTCCATCTTCCTTCCTACCTATCCACTCCACCCTCCCTCCTCCCTCCCTCCAACCTTTCACCATCACCCCCCACCTGCACCTGCCTTCCCAGCTACCTCATCCCCATACTTATCCCTCAGCATTCCCCCCCCCCCCCCCCTCCAAACACCCACATTCCTGATGAAGGGCTTATGCCTGAAACAGATTCTCCTGCTCCTCAGATGCTGCCTGACCTGCTGTGCTTTTCCATGCAACACTTTGATCTTCAGTCCTTACTATCTCCAAGGTAAATTTCCAGTAATATAGAACACATATAGAAAGAAGTGTTAATGAAGGCGAAGACATTTTAAAAAAAACAGACTTAAATAAGCTGTCCCAAATGAAATGAAATTGTTTGCTTACTTTTTTGTATTTGAAGTGATTTGGTTTGATATACTCAAAAGAGACAATGTGTGGGATTGTCATCAATATAGTAGGAATAATTGGGTTAGTTACAATGTGAATAACAGGAAAGAAAACACTTATTTGGCTGGTGAATTGGACTGCTTAATTAACTTCACTGTTCAGAACAGAACTGAAAACTGCAATCACAAGCAAAGATCTCCACTTCCAATTTCGTAAATTCTCATTCACTGCTGATCAGGAGATTGGACCACAATTTGGAGGAACATGATAGGCAGAGTGCTTCTGAAATAGCTTTGAAATTTAATAGATGGAGTGAACGGTGGTTGAATCTGGAGCTGCACAGGTTTTGGGAGAGCTAATAAGTAGATTACCTCAGGCATTAGTATTTTACTGACTGTTTTACAAAGCACTTAAGTGATTTGCAACTGAAAACAGAAACAAAACTATCCAAGATTGGAGATAGTATACTTCAGATAAAGTGGGAAGTTGGACTAATGATTTTCATTCATCATTGACTGCGGGCAGTGCAAACTAATGAAATTAAGGATCATAAACAGTGGTAATGTGAACAAAATATTATGGAACAGTAAAGGGACTACGAGTAGATAAATACAGAGGCTATTAGTGCTGAATGTGACAGAAGTACTTAACTTAAAATATCTTGAGCTGTACACAATGAACTGACAAGTGATTCAGAGTTCTTGCTGAGTGTTGTTCTTACCCAGCTGGAATACTAAATACAGTTCTGATCACTCCATTAAGGGGCAGGTAAAAACAATGACTGCAAATGCTGGAAACCAGATTCTGGATTAGAGGTGCTGGAAAAGCACAGCAGTTCAGGCAGCATCTGAGGAGCAGTATAATCGACGTTTCTGGCAAAAGCCCTTCATCAGGAATACAGGCAGAGTGTCTGAAGAGTGGAGAGATAAATGAGAGGAGGGGAGGTGGGGAGAAAGTAGCATAGAGTACAATAGGTGAATGGGGGAGGGGAGTGAAGGTGATAGGTCAGGAAGGAGGGTGGAGTGGACAGGTGGAAGATCTTCAGGGCATAGGAAATGACCTGGGAGTTGCAGTGGGAGAGGGACTCCCTGAGATTCTTGTAGAGAGAGGAGGAAGAAAACTTCTATGCTACTTTCTCCCCACCCCCACCCTCCTCTCATTTATCACTCCACCCTTCAGGCACTCTACCTGTATTCCTGAAGGGCTTTTGCCCGAAACGTAGATTTTACTGCTCCTCGAATACTGCCTGAACTGTTGTGCTTTTCCAGCACCTCTAACCCATTGATGGGAAGGTCAAAGATTGAAAGGCTTGCAGTACAGGACAACTAAATATATAACTGGGATGAAGCAGGTGTCACTAAAGAGGTTGCAGAATCTGGGTAAGCTCTTACTGTCAAAGAGCAGGTTGAGTGATCTTAATGGTGGGGACCTGATTGAGGTCTACAAAATCATGAAGGATATAGACAGGGTAGATAAAGATAAGGTTTTTACCCCAAGGTGGAGGATTCAATACAGAGAGGTCACACTTTCAAGATGGGAGGTGAAAAGTTTAAGGGGGATACACACGGCAAGTACTTTACACAGAGGTCGTAGATGCCTGGAACGCGTTGCCAGCAGAGGTAGTAGAGGCGGATACAGTAAATTAAGGGGAGTCTGGACAGATACACGAGTAGGTGGGAAGCAGAGGGACACAGATGATTAGCAATTGGGCGACAGGTTTGGACAGTAGATTTGGATCAGTTCAGGCTTGGAGGACCGAAGGGCCTGTTCCTGGGCTGTAAAAATTCTTTGTTTAACATTACAGTAAGGACAGATAAATACATTCGAATATTGTGGAAACATTGACCTATTTTAGGATAGGCAATGGGACAATCTGAGCATAGAGTGTACAATTTGCGGCAGATCCAATTTCTGCCTGGAATCTGCTGATTTCTAGCCATTTTATGAATTTTTTTTTGCATTCATTCTAGGGACTTGGGCACCACTGCCAAGACCAAAATTTACAACTAAATTTGAATGACCTTAGTGGTGGTGCTAAGCCTCTGGTATGCTCATAGTGCTACAATGCAAGGAATTCCAAGAATTTGACCCATGGATGATGAAGGAATAGTGAATTATTTCCACGTTAGATGCTACATGATTTGGAGGAGAATATGCAGCAGCAGTGTTTTCTCACAACTGCTGCCCTGTTCTTCCAGGGAATAAAGTTCACAGGTTTGCAAATTGTTTGCAAAGAAGCCTTGGTGATTTTGCTGTGGATTATCAATTTGAGTGTGTGACCTGCAATCTTGTGGACAAATGGAGAGAGTGTATTCTTTCAGACTCCTGACTCCACATTTGTAGCTGCCATATTTATGTAGTTGGTACATTAAAGGTTTCTAGTCATCAGTGACACACTGGAAGAATTCAGCAATGGCAATGTCTTTGAATGTGAAGGGAGAATGGTTGGATGTTACATTTTAGGGAATGATCATTGATAAACACATTGATGGCGTGAATGGTACATGTAACCCAGCTGCTGAAACCCAAATGTTGTCAAGGTTTGGTAAAGTAGGTAATGAAGCTGTCCATGTCTCAGTGTTGCGAATAGAACTAAAATCATTGCAATCATAAACAAAGATTTGCATTTCTGACCTCTTGCTGGACCTCATTGAAGGAGGAACTGAAGATGGTGATCCTCAGGACACCAGGAATTCCTGGCATCCAAACAAACAACAATTTGTGTGTCATGTTATTATTGTATTTTATAGTTACCAACCATTTATTATACTCAGTCTAAAGGCCTATCGTCAAGCCCATTAAAGAGCCTTGACGTAAGAAGGCACTTATCTTACATAACAGTGCAGTTTATTGCATGATAGCAATAGGTACAATAATCATTAACTGGTTAGACATAATTACAACCATCAAAAGGCAACTAGGAATGTCCATAGCCATCAGGATCTCATCAGCATCTAATTATATTCAACACAAAGACTGTGATATAATCTAGTTGGTAATGCACCTTCAACACTATACAATCAAAATTATTAACTTACACAACAGCTACGAGTCCAGCAAGTGGAAGGCCTCACCTCCCTTTTTGTGAGAATCACGTCTTCATGTCACAGTCAGTCAAACCTTGCTTGATATTAAGGGCAATCACTTTCCCCTCACCTTGGATATGCATGCTTGGATTAAGGATGTAATTAAATGAAAAGGTAAAAGGACCTAGCAACTCAAACAGGACATTAATGAGAAAATACTGATTCAAGATGGTTGTTTCCCACCCCCCCCCCCAGTAGATTTACAGGGCAATGATTAAATTTGTCCTGCTTTGTGTGCAACAAGTCATATTTGGGTAACATTTTATAATGTTAACATGTACAATGCTAGTTTCCCAAAGTAGATTGGTCAGTGAGGTTGCAGTTAAGAAAATGGAATCAATGAATGAAGCAAATCACTGTTCATTATTATTGGTATGGCCTCTGAAACACTGGCAGTTGCAAGTTCCAGTATTCACAACACTCAAAATCCAGTAACACCTGGGCATGAACCTTGCACCATCCCACATGCACTATTCTTTTGCAAAAAGGACAGCTCTATACCCCTTTAAGGAATTAAAGCTAAAGGGCAAGAAATTGGGCTGAGACACTGAGACAACCTCAAGTGCAAGAGTAAACATAATGATATTCTGGAAAACTGTCCTAATAGCATCCAAACATGTAGCCATCTAGCACACATCCTGAAGAATTGTTTAATCATTATATCATATCGCATCAAGTGCTATACTGTCGTTTTAAAACGACAAAACTATTGCAAATATCATACATCTCTCCTAGTTTCCATGGACTTCAAGAGATTTCATGTTTTAATTAAAAAGTATCTGATTTATGTTTGATGACATGTAAAGAACAGAGTCAGATGAGCGATTCTACACACCCTATCTGAAGTTTCTGACATCATTCAACATCGTTCGTTCAACTCCTTTCGTTTATTTTAAATGGAATCTTTCAGGTATCACTTAATCTCTCACCATTGCTGCAATTTCTCTCTCCTCCCAGTACAGCTGCTCCAACCTGAAGATGGGTCACCGGACTCAAAACGTTCACCCGGCTTTCTCTCCAGAGATGCTGCCAGACCTGCTGAGTTTCTCCATTAATTTCTCCCTGCTTCCCCAGATTCTGTGCCTCCCAAGATTCTTCTTCTTCCCACCTCCCCAAGTCGCATACACCATACCTGAAATTTTCCCTCTTGTCCCAATGCCCTTTGATGCCTGGTGTGAATCCAGAAGTAACATCAAATGTATATACATTAAAATAGAAACAGGAGGGAAGAGAGGGGTGGGGGTGGGGGGCGGCGGTCAGTACTTTTTTCTTCCAAATCCCAATACCACAATGAAGTCGGGCGGATACAGTGGCTTTAAAGTAAGGCTAGTGAATATGTTTGGTGATCTGTGAAAGAAATATAGACCATCTTGTACAGCTGTGCATTTTGTAAGTGACAAGTAATGGAGTTGACCTACTTAGCATTGTTTGAAGTGCATGATCTATGTCCTCAACTGCATAGGTGTGGCGCTAGCAATGATTATCCCAATAACGAACAATAGAATAAAAAAAGTAAATTGAAAATACTTGTGGTAAGCATGGCATGGAACAAATCTTAGCAAGCAAAATCTTGTACTCTGATTTATTCATACATGTCTTTTACCCCCCATAGTCCAGGAAGGAAATCATAGTTGCACAGTTTGCATCCCAACCATCGCCCGCTGCTTTAACTGCCTGCACAGTTGTGGGCTCTCCAGCAGCTAAGAAAGTAAAAGCCAGCAGCAATGTGAAGCTACAGAAGAAAAGTACTAAGAAAGGGCAAAAAGGTTTGCATAATCACAATCAAAAGTAGGAAGCAACCTGGATGATGTGTGCGGAAATCCTGTGCAAATTTCCATCCAGGAAGCAACAGAGTCACCACTTCCACCTTTAGGCCAAGAAGCCTGAACAACAGGCAACATTGAGAGTACTAAGCACACCTTAGGCATCAGCAGACAGAAGGGAAACGGCCACATGCCCACAGCTGGATTGAAAAGGATGTAGCAGCCAATGATGTTCAGAGGCCCTCTGGCACCTCTTCCCAAAGCCACATGCTGACTTGTTTCCAGGTGAACCAGTAAAGGTGGCACAGTACCATCCCAGTTCCCAAGCCAATGTATCTGAGTTATCATGCTGGGCCATGGGCAAAATTAATACAACTCTTCACGTATGCTGAAACACACCCACCCTCAACAGATTCATAATACATTAGAGACACTAAAACTGAAGAATGAGTGTCTGTGGAATTCGAGAGACTTTATAATGAAAAGGAACTGTACAGCCAGGATAGGGAAACAAGGTAAACAACTGTACTCCATGCTATATCCAACTTGTTCCTGCAGCCCTAAACTTCCTGAAAGCAGCCCAATAAAGTCATACGATTTTCTCTTCCCATTATAATAATCACTTCTTTGAAAGTACAACTTATGCAAAAGATTAACCTCGAAGTCAGTGACAATGTTTGTAAAGATGGTGGAAAGTACACATTTGGTAGGTACTTGGGTACAGGAGCAGGAAAATCCACCCACTTTACTCTTTGCAACCTTCCCCCAACCCTCCTCTCTGACCCATCACCTCCACCCCACCGCCCCTTCACCTATTGTACTCTTTGCTACATTCTTCCCAGCCACACCCTCTCTTCTCCACCTCCACCCTCCACACCACCCCCCCCTCCCCCTCCAATCTCTCTCCACACTGGAGGTTCCCTGCCTCTATTCCTGATGAAGGGCTTTTGCCTGAAATGTCAAATTTCCTGCTCCCCAGAAGCTGCCTGACCTGCTGTGCTTTTCCAGCACCAGTCTAATCTAGACTCTGGGTTCCAGCATCTGCAGTCCTCACTTTTGCCTGCTTGGGTACAGGATATCAGTGGTGTTCAGGAGTTATTCTTAAGAAAACAGCCATAGCTAGGCCATTCAGTTTGACACCCCCCAGAACCTGTATACAAAGGCCAGCCATCCAAGATACAAATTGAATCAGCAAAGGAGTTTTGACACAGGCACAAATAAAAAGATTTGTCCGAATTCTTGCTTGACCCACAAGCAATTGGCACTCCACAATGACATGTAGAAGTCATAATTTGTATGGAGAACCCTGTAGTGTAAATTTTGAATGGACCTCTTGATTAATTGATGTAGCAGGACTTGGCACTGCAGCAGTTGGCTGTTCAAGCTTTTATGGGTGATTACCAGTAAGCAGCTATTTAGAAGCACCCATATTTAGTATATAGGAAGACGCACAGGCATGGCACATGCACACAGAATTCTGGATCACGCACTAAAGTATAATTTCAAACCGAACTAACTAAAAAAAGTTAAGCAAAGCGCATGCAACACGTTTTCAAAAGCCTTTGGAAATGATCAGTTGTAGGTTATGACCAGATGCTCTTCCAGTGAAATGTTACACTTGAAGGGCAGCCAATTTCAGCAACCCTATTTCCATATAATTGCAGCTTGCACTAAAATACTTCCAACATCCCTTGACTTGCTTATATTCAAAGATGAACTGGACTTTCATGTTAGTTAACCAAACAATAACAAAATGATTTTTCCAGATTTCATCAGCTAACACCACGATCGAGTGTATAAGGGAGTCAGAACTCAATTGCATCATCAGTAATAGCTGCGCAACTGCAAGACAGCTACCTACCAAGCAGAGTCAATTTTAGTCATAACTAGAGGTATACAATTACTTAACAGATATTGATCTCCACTCATTTTTCTTATGGTTCTCATCATTTTTATTGATTTTGTTATATGGATGTAGGTTTGCCCGCTGAGCTGAAAGGTTCATTTCCAGATGTTTCATTACCTTATTAGGTAACGTCTTCAGTGGACCTCAGGCGAAGCAATACTGAAACTTCCTGCTTTTTATTTATATGTTTGGGTTTCTTTGGGTTGATGATGTTATTTCCTGTGGTGAAGTCACTTCCTGTTCCTTTACTCCGGGGGTGGTAGATGGGGGTCTAACTTGATGTGTTTGTTGATAGATTTCTGGTTGGAATGCTATGCTTCTAGGAATTCTCGTGCGTGTCTTTGTTTGGCTTGTCCTAGGATGGATGTATTGTCCCAGTTGAAGTGGTGTCCTTCCTCCTCTGTATGTGAGGATACTAATGAGAGAGGGTCATGCCTTTTTGTGACTAGTTGGTGTTCATGCATCCTGGTGGCTAGTTTTCTGCCTGTTTGTCCAATGTGGTGTTTGTTACAGTCCTTGCATGGTATTTTGTAAATGACATTAGTTTTGCTTGTTGTCTGTATTGGGTCTTTCAAGTTCATTAGCTGCTGTTTTAGTGTTGGTGGGTTTGTGGGCTACCATGATGCCAAAGGGGTGCGAGTAGTCTGGCAGTCATTTCCAAGACGTCTTTGATGTAGGGGAGAGTGGCTAGGGTTTCTGGACGTGTTTTGTCTGCTCGTTTGGGTTTGTTGCTGAGAAAAATTGGCAGATTGTGTTCATTGGGTACCCATTCTTTTTTGAATAGATTGTATAGGTGATTTTCCTCTGCTCTGCGTAGTTCCTCTGTGCTGCAGTGTGTTGGCTTGTTGAAATAATGTTTTGATGCAGCTTTGAGTGTATTGGGATAATTGCTTCTGTAGTTCAATATTTGGTCCGTATGTGTTATTTTTCTGTAGACGCTTGTTTGAAGTTCTCCATTGGCTGTTCGCTCTACTGTGACATCTAGGAATGACAGTTTGTTGTTGTTTTCCTCCACTTTAGTGAATTTTATGCCAGTAAGGGTACTATTGATGGTCTTGAAGGTTTCCTCTAACTTGTTTCATTTAGTGATGACAAAAGGTGTCATCCACGTAGCAGACCCAGAGTTTGGGCTGGATGGTTGGCAGAGCTGTTTGCTCAAGTCTCTGCATTACTGTTTCTGCAAAGAACCCTGATATCAGAGATCCAATGCATGTTCCATTGGTTTGTCTGTAAGTTTTGTTGTTAAAGATGAAGTTGGTGGGAAGGCATAGGTCCACTAGCTATGTATCACTTATGGCAAGTTGTGACATTTAATTTCAAAGCCAGAGATCTTTATAAGTGTGTACCAGTCTCCCTATACCTCTTGAAAACAAGTGAAAGTGTCTGGAGAACAAAAGATTGAGAAACAGCATAAAGATAATCTCAGTGTACCTTATGATAGAGACCATTGGATCTGACTTCCCAATCGTTTGCTCACCCATAACATTCATGCTTTTCTCTAGCTGTACAGGTGTGTAGTGGGGATTTTTATAAGGAGGCTAGTTTTAACAAGAGTTATATGTTGACCATTCATAATTGTTCATCTGCAGACAAGAAATATTTTTAATAAATATGACTTCTTGTTACATACAGAAGTCTGATCTAAAAGATATGTACATTTGGAAATTTTGCACACATGGTGAAAAAGTTTAACTCTTATTCTGACTGTGGGAACAATAGGATTCAATTTCCGACATCCTATCCTAATGCGGTATAACATGAGCAACTTATCTCAACACCCCAAAGCTGCTGACCATCTCCAAGGTACAAGTCAGGTGTAAGATGGAATATTGCCCATTTGCCTGGATGGGTGCTGCTCTAGGACAAAGCAGCCTGCTTGATTTGCACCCAATTCTCAAATGTTCAGCCCTCCACAATGATGCAGAGGCAGCAGTGGTACCATCCACAAGATGCATTACAAAAATTCACCAAAGCTCTATAGACAGCATCTTCCAAACACACAACCACTTCCATTTAGAAGGACATGAGCCGCAGATATATGGGAACACCACCATCTGGGCGGCACGGTGGCTCAGTGGTTAGCACTGCTGCCTCACAGCGCCAGAGACCCGGGTTCAATTCCCGCCTCAGGCGACTAACTGTGTGGAGTTTGCACGTCCTCCCCGTGTCTGCGTGGGTTTCCTCCCACAGTCCAAAGATGTGCAGTTCAGGTGAATTGGCCATGCTAAATTGCCCGTAGTGTTAGGTAAGGGGTAAATGTAGGGGTATGGGTGGGTTGCGCTTCGGCGGGGCGGTGTGGACTTGTTGGGCCGAAGGGCCTGTTTCCACACTGTAAGTAATCTAATCTAATCTGCAAGTTCTCCTCCAACCAACTCACCAGGTGAAGGGGTAAATGTAGGGGAATGGGTCTGGGTGGGTTGCTCTTCAGAGGGTCGGTGTGGATTTGTGGAAACAGGCCCCTTGGCCCAACACTAAGTAATCTAAAATCTAAAACCATCCAGACTTGGATTTCTTTTATTCACATGTGGCTTCATGGGAGTCACTGGCCTGGTCAGCATTTATAATCCATCCTAGTTGCCCTTGAGGAAGCAGTTGTGAGCTGCCTTCTTGAACACTGAAGTCCACTGACCTACAATGCTCTGAGGGAAGGATTCCAGGATTTGACTCAGATACAGTGAAGGAACAGTGATGTATTTCCATTCTATCATTCTTTCAGTATCCTTAGGTCAAAATTCTGGAACTCCCTTCCGAACAACACTGTGGGACCACTAACGCGAAGAACATGACAATGACTCAATAAGTCCATTCACCACCAGTTTTACAAACACAATGAGGGATGTGCGAAAATTGATGGCCCAACCAGGGATGCTGACATTCTGTGAATAGATAAACAAAAATTAATTCAAAGTGAGAACATTGGTTAGGCCACTTTTGGAATACTGTATGCAATTCGGGTCTCCCTCCCATCAGGAGGGTGTTGTGAAACTTGAAAGAATTCAGAAAAAGGACTTACAAGGATGTTGCCAGGGTTGGAGGATTTGAATTATAGGGAGAGGTTGAATAGGCTGGGACTGTTTTCCCTGCAGCGGAGACTGAGGGGGTGACCTTATAGCGGATTTATAAAATCATGAGGGCACAGATAGGATAAATAGACTGGGGTGGGGGGGGGGGGTGATCCAGAACTAGAGGGCACAGGTTTCAGGTGAGAGAGAGGAAAGATATAAAAGTGACCTAAGGGGCAACTTCTTCATGCAGAGGGTGGTATATGAGCTGCCAGAGGAAGTGGTGGAGGCTAGTACAATTGCAATATTTAAAAGGTATCCGGATGGGTATATGAATAGAAAGGGTTTGGAGGGATATGGGCCGGATGCTGGAATGTAGGGTTAGATTAGGTTGGGATATATGGTTGGCATGGATAAGTTGGACCGAAAGCACTGTTTCCATGCTGTACATCTCTATGACTCTATATGATAGTTCTGCTTTTTGTATGAGCAATGATAGCAAAATTCACATTGAACTTTTCTGGTAGAACAGATGAATGCTCAGAAACTGCAATATCTTCTACCTTTCAGTTACTGAAAGTACAAAAGAATGCATAAAAATTTGCTAGTTATTTGATAAAGTCAAAAGGAAACTACCGCATGAAGTAAAACGGATGTATTATGTTAGCAATTTTGCAGCTGATGTCTCAGAATATTGCATGTTGTATTATCTTGACAAAGATCAAACAGACTCCAACATAAGGACATAACACTCAAAAGCATGTGTCTGCCATATGGCCCCTCAAGTCTGTCCCACTCCTGAATAAGCCCATACCTGGTCTTTCGACTGCCTTAACTCTTTATTGCCAGATCCCAATAGCCCTCAACTGAGGTGGTAGATACGATCGTTGATCTGACCTCACGACTCTCCGGAGAATTACAGACAAAAGCTAAACGCCGGGAAAAGAAATTGCTTCGTATCTCATTGTTATATGTGTTCCCTTTTATTCTGTAACTCTGTCCCATTTTCAAGATTCCCCCACAGTGGAAAAGCCTTCTCAACATTTACGTTATCAAGCCTACATGCTACAATAAGATCATCCCTTACTCTTCATAACTCTAATGAATAAAAGCCTAACCTATTTAGCTGTTCCTAATCTGCCAACTTCTTCATTCCAGGAATAACCCTATAAAATGTCTTTCAAACTGCCACTAATGCCAGAACATACGCTTTTAAATATGGGAACAAATGGTACACTATGTACCAAATGTGGCCTCACCAGCACAATGTACAGTTAGACAAGACTTACCTATTTTTAAATTAATTCCCCAGCAATAAAGACCAAAAATCCATTGCCGCCTTAATTATTTACTTCACCTGCATGCCAAAATATGTTAGATGCATGGGAACATCCAGATCCTTCTGCACTGAACTGTTTCAGTGTTTTTCTCTCTCTCTGAAATAATAGTCTGTCTTTTGATTCTTTCCATCAAAATGCATGATCTCACTTTCCTAAATTTAACGCTATCTGCCAATTTTTGCCCATTCCTTCATCCTCTCTATATCCCCTTGCAGATTCCTTACGTGCAGATCACAACACGTCCTCCCACCTATTTTGGCATCTTGAACAATTTTAGATACTTTACACTCATCCCCTTCCTCCAGGCCATTAACATAGTTTGTCAATAACTGACTAGGTCTGATCCTGGTGGCACACTACTAGTCACATTTTCATAACCTGAAATACAGCCAATAATCTATTTTCTCACTGTTAACCAAGCCACAACCCATACTAATACACTACATCTGATATCATAAGTTCCTATCTTGTGCGCTCTGTGCCTTTTCAAATGTCTTCTGCAAGTCAAAATATACCAATCTACTAGTTCTTCTTTTGCAACTCCACTCATTAAAGGAACTCCACCAATCAGAATTACCCTTTCAGAAAACCATGTTGACGCTGTTTGACTACACTAAGCCTAACTGCCCTGATATTTCTTCCATTATTATGGACTCTAGCATTTTCCCAGTGACAGGTTCTCAGTTAAATGGCCTATAGTATTCCCTTTCTGTTTCCTGCCCTGTTTGCAGAGAATCACCACATTAGCAGTTTCCAATTTGCTGGAACACTCCCAGAATCCAATTAGTACTGGAATAGGTCAACCAATGCCTCCAGTATCTTTGCAGTCACTTCCTTTAAAACCCTTGGGAGTAGACCATCAGGTCCTAGTAAGGGCCAGTCTTTAGTCTCATTATATTATGAGGAACACAGTACAAGCTAGACTGCTGCAAGATCTTTTCTCCCATTAGCACCTTGCTTATCTCTACCTTTGAGGGGTAGTTGGTGTCCTTGTAATAATTAAAATTATCCTTAAATAATTAAAATTGTCCTGATTAAAATATTGGTTTAAGTTACCTAACATTTCCTTTTTCCCCATTAATTTCCTAGTTGCATCCTCGAAGGTTTTCACATTTACTTCAGCTACCCTCTTTCTTTTTTCTTGAAAAAAAACAGCAACAGCTTTTGTGTTAATATATTTCTGGTTAATTAACTTCCACAAATCAAATATTTTCCCTTTTATTAGCTTTTTAGCCATCACTGCTGGTTCCTAAAAAAATTCCCAATCGTTTGACCTATCAATAACTTTCACCCTTCATATGCCTTAGTTTTAAACTGGATGCTCTCCTTAACCCCCTTTGTTAGCTACAGGTGGTTCGTCCTTCTGAGTTCTTATTTTCAATAGCAATACAGTTTTGCTGATGCTGTAAAATATCTGCTACTGTCATCCACTGACCTTCCTCTTAGTAAATATTCCCTGCCCACTTTAGACAACTCTTTCATACTTCCATAATTGCATTTATTTCAGTTGAGGACTCCAGTTCGACACCCAAGTTGCTCCCTCAAACTATTTGAAATTTGTAATTGCTACCCCTCTCAGAATCCTTCACTATGAGAATGCTTATCAATTCTACCTCATTATATAGCATCAGATCTAAAACAGCCTGGGGTGTGCTACTCTCATGCTCAAGGGAATAATTCCTGATGCACTCTACAAATTTGTCTTCCATGTCATCCCTGGCCATCTGAGTTCATTCCTGATGAAGGGCTTTTGGCCGAAATGTCGATTTTCCTGCTCCACAGATGCTGCCTGACCTGCTGGGCTTTTCCAGCACCACTCTAACTTACACTCTGATCTGCAGTCCTCACTTTTGCCCACTCAGTGTGCAGATTAAAATCACTCACAACAAAAGATACTACCCATTGTACACACCAAAATTATTTCCCGATTTCTACATTTTCCTGCAGGAGGCAATTCTTTGGCGATCAATAAAGGACCTCAGCTGTCACTTTTTACTCTCGCTAGTCCTTATTTCCCCTGAAAATGCTTCCATATCAGAATCTATTGCACCTAGATACTGCTCACCAAAGCACCGATACCTTCTTTGCTGTGACATTTCTTTGGAATCTGTTGACTTAATGGCAATGATAAAATGGCGAATAGGTTAGGCCATGCGCTGAAGAAGCCAAACCGATCTTCAAATATTAGCTCTTTCTCTCCCCACACACGCTGCCAGACCAGAGTTTCTCCAGCATTCTCCTGTATTTGTTTCAGATTTCCAGCATCCACGGTATGTTACCTTTATTTGAGCAATCTGATTTAAGCTCTTCAGTCCTGCAACATCCAATTGTTACTGGTGGCAGACAATTAAACAACTCACTAGAGGATGCTTTCATCCTCAATGATGAGACAACTCAGTACTTCAAAGCAAGAGAGAAGATTGAAGCATTCACAACAATCTTCAGTTAAAATTGCCAAGTGCATGATCATTTCTGCCTCCACTTGAGATCCCCTGCATGACAGATGTTGGTCTTCTGCCAATTTGATTCACTCCAGGTTACAAAGAAATGGTTAGAGGCACTGGATACTGCAAAGGCGATGGGTCCTGACAACATTCAGGCACATGTACTGAAGACTTGTATTCCAGAAATTGCTACTCCCCTAGGCAAGTTGTTCCAGTACAGCTACAATATTGGCATCTATCCAGGAAACTGCACAGGTACGACCAATACACAAAAACTGGGCAAATCCAAACCCAGTTACTACTTCAGCCAGTCTACTCTCGATCATCAGTAAAGAGATAGAAGATATCATCAGCATTACTGTTAAACATCTACCTCAGCAAAAACCTGCTCAGTGATACCAAGTTGGGATTCTGCCAGGGCCAGACTCAGACCTCATTACAGCCTTGGTCCAAATTTAGACCCAAAAAAAAAGAGTTGAATTCCAGATGCAACCATCTACCGCTGCTTCATCAGCTACCTTCCTTATGTCATAAGGTTAGATGTGGGGATGTTTGTCAATGGGTGCACAATGTTCAGCACCATTTGTAACTTCTCAAGTATTGAAATTTTGCACGCCCAAATTCAACAGGACCTGAACAACATCCAGACTTTGGTTGAAAAGTGGCAAGTAACATTCACCCCACAACACAACAAGCAATGACCATCTTCAATAACAGATAATAACATTACCATCACTGAATCCCACACTTTCAATTGACCAACCATATAGATACAGCAGGTACAAGAATAGTTCAGAGACTCAGTGGTGAGCAACTCATCTCCTGACTCCCTGAAGCTTGTCCACCATCTAGACAGCACAAGGCAGGAGAGTAATAGGAAGTCCCCACTTGCCTGGATGAATGCAGCTCCAACAACATCCAAGAAGCTGGAGACCAGTCAGGACTAAACAACCCGCCCGAATGGCATTAATCTACAAACATCCACTCTCTTCAACACAGATACTCAGTATTAGCCATGTATACCAGCTACAAGATGTACTGCAGAAATTCACCAAAAGCTCATTAGATAGCAGTTCCCAAATCCATAACCACTTCCATCACAGACAGGAGAAAGTGACGATTGCAAATGCTGGAGGTCAGAGTTGAGTGTGGTGCTGGAAAAGCACAACAGGTCAGGCAGCATCTGAGGAGCAGGAGAATCAACATTCTGGGCATGAGCCCTTCATCAGGGAACAAGATACACAAGAACACTACCACATGCAAGCTCCCCTCCAAAACCATTCACCATCCAGATTTGGAAATACATTGTGATCCTCCAATGTTGTTAGGTCAAAATCCTGGAATTCCCTTCCCAATGCCACTGTGGATCAACCTACAGCACATGGACTCCAGCAATTCAAGAAGGTAACTCACCACAACCTTCTCAAGAGCAATAGGTATGGGCAAAACTGGCCTAGACAGCAACACCCATCCTGTGGGTGATTAAAAAAAAATGGAAGCAATCTCCCATTTACAGACACTACAAAATGAACTGTAAATGTTAATTTCCCATCAGCATTAAAAAGCTTTCTTGTAATTATACCTTTTATCTACTGTCAAAAGAATAACTAAAGCAAGACTGCATTCATTACACTGCAGTAATTGATAATTTATTAGTCATTAAAAGGTTCATAACTAGCCAAGAACTAGTGTTCACTATCATGCCTGCAAAATGTTCTCGCTTTATTATTACAGCAAACGAGCTAATAACATATATGACTTAAGCTATTTTCTCAGTGAGACAAGCTTATTTTCTTCCCCGATTTACTTACTTTATGCTTGCTACTAATATTATTTACAATGTAATTGAGATAAGCTTAAACGTAATATCTTTCTATTGCAAATTTAGGAAATTACACAAAGTTTGATCCAATCATATTGACATAAGAATGCTTCAGATAGAAGCTCCTGATTTAAAAGAACAGAAATACTGCACACATCCTTTTGCAAAACGTGAATCCATTTATCACATTATTGTCTACACATTAATCTGAAATTATACAACAATTAGAAATCACTAACTTCAAATAAGCCTCCTTTAAAATTAGTTGAAAGATGCATGAAACAAATGTTTAAATCCAGTTCCCCTAGAAAAAGCCAAGTAATTTACTATGCAACGAGCTCATTTTCAAGGTGAAAGTGCCACTGACAGACACAGGATACATATAGTATGAAAACTGCCACTTATTTAGCATTTTTCGCATTTTCGGGATATCACTTCACTTTCAATTAATTATTTCTGAAACTTCGAGGGTCGATATTAAGACTGTACCTCCCACCCAGGCAGGAGGGGCTTATGCAGTGAGTAGCTTGATTTCCCAGTACTTGGCAAAGCTGGCAAGTAAATATAAGCAGAAGCAGCTGGATCAAAAAAGAAAAGGCTTTAAGTGATGCTTGTAAGACAGGAGGAGCAGGCATGCTCCCTTCCAGCCTTCAAACAAATCTGCAGCGGCCAAAATCTGCCCTGCTCCCTTCAAGCTCCAAACATTGCCATGCTCAGACTACTGCAACAGCCCACCTATCCCGCATCTTTTTCTGATTGGCAGTTTTTTCCATTGGTTTTCATCCTTCAACAATGGCTAGCCTGTCAAGCTGCCAGGGAATGGCATGCTCTCAAAAGTGATAAATTCAGCAGAATCTGTATGCTCTTAGGAGTTGCAGGTTTATATCTACAACCACAATCCTATTATGTTTTGGGGTCACGGTCATTGCAGCAATGTTTGTAAATGCATTAGCCAAGAGTCCACAATCAAGGGAGAAGAATTACCTGATAAATTGGTAGTTAATTGCATTAGTGGGGACCATAAGATCCCTTACGCTCACTCAAGGTTTAGGTTTATAGTCTCACCTAAATAACAATGTCCAACAATGCAGCACTGGCTCAGATGTGCCAATCGAGATCATGTGCTAAAGTCTCTGCAATGGGGCTGGAACCTAATAGATTGTCAATCTAATTCTTCGCACATTGGATTATACAGCAACTGCTATCCAATTGCAAATTGTATCTTGTGTTGGACATGGTTTGAAGTTTTTAAAATTAGAGATATAGTGGCTGAAGGGAACTAATTTTCTTCAACTGGAACAACCTAGCGTATGTTTAAATGGAGATGGCATTATTTCTAGGTAACTATTTGTCAATCTCAACTAATAAACTGGCAGGCATCTCTACTGAAAAGATTGGGGAAACTTGTGATTTTTTTATTAATGTGGAATGATTGACATGACCAATTTCCCTGAATTACTTGGATATGCACAAACATGGGAAAAATAGACATGATAAATGATTTGTTCTACTTAAGCCAACCAGTTAATGTGAAAAATGATCTGTCATAACTGTACTTTAGCAGACTGCGCAAAGCATCATTAAAGTCCAGCATTTCTCAGGCTTCACTTGAAAAGGAGCCCAGCAGCTAATGCTGTTATTCTCTTGCTAAAAAAAAATCTCAGATTAACTTTTGTTTTCTCTCTTAATGGTACTTTGTCGATTTTTTAAAAAAGACCATTTCATTGATGAGGGCTAAAATATATGATTGGTTGAGATAGGAGTATTAGTGCGTTGAGGGAACAGATATCCTCCTCCTCAGCCTTGACCCACTGTCCCTGCTTCCAAGGCAGCATATTAAACAGAGACAGGGAGGATATGCTCACTATTGCATTCAATAGCCAATCTAAATTATCATTGAGACATCAAGATCTACTACAGTAAATGGTCTACTATCATAGATATAAAAAAGGAAATGATTTGCTAAGTTTTTCAATACAATCAAATCGTGGGTGTGTAAGTTACAGTTTTGTGAAAATGAATCTTATGGAGGACATTCCATAAGATTTTGACCTTAATGGGCATTTAGATATCATCAGCGATCACTTGCTAAGAAGTATGGTTGTCCACCTATTAAATTCTGTGTCACTGGTCCTGCGTTCTGGGCCCTTGCGTGGGTGCTGTGTCTGATTCTAAAGCCACATCCTAACCATACATTTGGCAGGTGTTTCTGGGAGGTAGATTGTTCCTTGACCTCGAGATAGTCAGCAATCCCTTCTCCATACCTCTGCTGGCAAAGGGTATTCTCAATAAAAATCATGTCCCTTTATAAAGGGGGCTCTTCCAAACTGTTTCTTCTGAACAAAAGTCTCCCATGCATTGACATGTATACTGCATTTCTTGAGGGAAACCTTCAGGGAGTACTTGAAATGTTTCCTTTATCCTCCTCTCATTTAAGTACCTTCCTTTGACTGGTGAGGAAGATTTGCATTGTTGGTGGAAATCTGGCATCCTAGGCATGTGGCCAACCCAGAGTTGGTTTCAGATGTTCATCACCTCAATGCTTGCACTGTTAACTGCCACACGGAAGCTGATGTTAGTGTGTCTGTCCTGTCTGATACGGACAATCTGTCTCAATTAGCTTTGATGGTACTTCAAGGATCTAGTCTAAGTTTCTGAGCCATATTGAAAAGACTGTCTTAGACACAATGATCTTGGTATCTGCACAGTGTCACAGTCAAAAGACTCATTATCAGGAGTCCAAAGGTGGGACTTAAAGATTTGATGCAATGTTCAATCTCCACATATCAACCTTAGATGTGAGGTAGCTTCCCAGGAAGGAAAATGTTCCACATTTGGAAAGATTTCTCCGTTGATCTTAATGGAGAGATGGACCGAAACTTGACTTGGGATGGGTTGGTAAAGGATTAGAGTCTTCTGGAGGTTGAGACGGAGACCAATTCTTTAGTATGCTTCCATTAATGCATCGAGGCTTGAAGATTCTCTTCCAAGAAAGCAGAGATAACATTGTTATCTGCGTAATGAAGCTTCACGAGCAAGGTATCACTTTTGGTATCTCTACTTCCAAAGGGGCCTGTTGTACAATACCTCAATATTCTTAGGGGTACTTGTATCAAATTAGTCACAATATATTTGTCTGATCATTTTAATTTTTTTTTCATTTTAATCAATAAAATCACAGGGTTAATATACTCTAATTTCCATTTGATGTTCCTGAAAGGCAAGGCTCTGCAATGGCAAATGATCAATAAAAATATCTTGTATGCAACTGTAATGACCTCTGTGGTAGTTTCGCAAAACACAAGGGGCAATCAGGGATGGGCATCAAACCAACAACTGTGGCACTTAACGTTTTCCATTAAATTATTCTAGCTCTTAATGAGTTAAAATGTATTCAGAAATTATCGTTTAAATATCAGTTCATCTAATTTGAAACTTTATGCTGCAGTGTTATGGAGCGAGAAGACAAGTTACATACAACATTGCATTTAACAGTAAACTATCTTCGTAGAAATACACCTACGATATCACGGACACAAAGAGAGTGTGAGATAAACCAAAGTACTTGGACTGTATACAAAGGAATAATCTCAAACTAGATAAAAGGTCAAGATTTGTGCTAACATTTATCAGAGAATTGATTGGACATTGTAACCTAGAGTCTTGTGTTAGGAAAGCAGCATGCAAACATACACTAATCATCCACACTACTGATTGAGAAAATTTGACAACAAATAATATTTTTATACTAGAAATTCTTCAATACTTTGCAATATAAACATGAAACCACAAGCAATGCTCTCTCTAACCAATTAACACCAATCTGGGGCAAAGGCTTCCCATTTTAAGTTAAAGTTGTTTATCTAATAAGATGCACAGAGCCCAGTGTGCCAAGGCTCAGCAATTTCTCTCAAAATCTTCCATTCTTCACTTCATTAATAATCAACAGACTCTTAGATGGCCATCAAGCAATCATGCAACCAGAAATGACAGAGGTGCTCTCTACTGTTGGGACTTTCTGGTGTTCATGCCAGAGACACCATATTTAAAGGCTAGCTTCCCCATTCTATTTCACAGATAGGGACCTGTAGATACTGGTCAATGCGACAAAGGAGGGGACATACCACCACAAATGCTATGTCATCAGGATTCAAACTGCTATGCAGTAGGAAACATGTCTCAGATGAAGCAGGATGCCCAGCAATGAAGGAAGCAGGTCAATGATCATCTTCACTCTGAAAAGTATCACTGTCTTCTGTCTGCAACCCCTCACTCAAGTCCACTACTCACACTAACTCTGCCATATTTCACAATGGCTCACGGACTACAAGTCTCATTTTTGCATGTATCATGTTTACTCTCACGCACCACATACTCCCAAACTATTAAAACTATTTCTGCCCTCTGCACTTCCTACTCACTCACTGGGGAGGCATACCACCTTCCTTGCTGGTGTAATCCTTGGACATATGCCCTCACACCATCAGTGACCCACCAGCTGAGGGGGGCCTACAGGAACGAACAAACAAACAAACAAACAAACAAACAATCTCTGGACTATATGGACACAGATGGACCGAGAGCCTGATAAACTGAGGCCAACCTTCTGGATTTAAATCAGATGAGCCCCTTTACTCACTTTGTTGTTACCTGTGATTGATGGGTGGCATGGTGGCTGAGTGGTTAACACTGTTGTCTCAGTTAGCAACAGGGACCTGGGCACGATTCTAGCCTCAGGAATGTGGATTCCAAACAGGCAGCCACATTCCAAACATGTGCTGCCTGTTTGGAACTTGCACATTCTCCCAGTGTCCACGTGGGTTTCCTCTGGGTACTCTGGTTTCCACCCACAGTCTAAAGATGTGGAGGTTAGGTGGACTGGCCATGCTAAATTGCCTCTAGTGTCCAGGGATATGCAAGCTAGATGGATTAGCTAGGGTCTAGATTAGAGTGGTGCTGGAAAAGCACAGCAGTTCAGGCAGCATCTGAGGAGCAGTAAAATCGACGTTTCAGGCAAAAGCCCTTCATCAGAAATACAGGCAGAGAGCCTGAAGGGTGGAGAGATAAGTGAGAGGAGGGTGGGGGTGGGGAGACAGTAGCATAGGGTACAATAGGTGAGTGGGGGAGGGGATGAAAGTGATAGGTTGGGGGGGGGGGGGGGGGGAGAAGAGGAGGAAGGTGGAATGAATAAGTGGAAGAGTTTCAGGGCAGAGGGTGGTGTGGTTGATTGGTGCTGGTGTATACGATAAATGATATTGGTGGATGTGGAAGGCTCCTTTAGGGCCTTGGATAGAGGCGAGAGAGGTGGCGTGGGCGCAGGTTTTGCAATTCCTGCAGTGGCAGGGGAAGGTGCCAGGATGGGAGGGTGGGTTGTAGGGAGGCGTGGACCTGACCAGGTAGTCACGGAGGAAACGGTCTTTGTGGAAGGTGGAAAGGGGTGGGGAGGGAAATATATCCCTGGTGGTGGGGTCCGTTTGAAGGTGGCGGAAATGTCGGCAGATGATTCGGTTTATGCGAAGGTTGGTAGGGTGGAAGGCGAGCACCAGGGGCGTTCTGTCCTTGTTACGGTTGGAGGGGTGGGGTCTGAGGGCGGAGGTGCAGGATGTGGACGAGACGCGTTGGAGGGCATCTTTAACCACGTGGGAAGGGAAATTACGGTCTCTAAAGAAGGAGGCCATCTGGTGTGTTCTGTGCCAGGGGAAATGCAGGGTTACAGGGATAGATTACGGGGTGGGTCTGGGTGGGATTGCTCTTTAGAGGGTCAATGTGGACTCAAAAAGCTTGCTTCCACACTGTAGAGATTCTATGATCCCCTGTCACCTCACTAAGAATTAGTCCTATTTGATTTTCACACATGGACATATGAAGCACGTGTAGTCTGTTTACATGTAAACTGCTAACCCATGTTGGAGGTGTGTAGGAGTATAGTGGTGCACGGGTACACATCCACTCCCTTAAATCCTATCTTGACAAGATGCTTGCATTTCCTTCCGTACTAAACAAAAATGCAAACCTCAAAGACAGGTAGTCTGTAACTGAGCACTGGAAGGCTCAGTGTGGGTAAGAAAACAAAGTCACAGAGGCTGATAAACTGCAAGTCAGTGCAAAACAAGTGGACACAAAGAAAGCAGGCATAAGAGCCATAAGACTTACCCTGTGCCTGAGCACGAAATGACTGTCTCCCTACAAGCAAATGATCCTGGCAAAACATGAAAGTCATCTGTGTTCCTGAATTCGAGGGGATGGTGATCATGGAGCATACAGGGACACAGTAGTGAAGTAGTAATTGGACACCCACCTAACAAAGTGAATGTAAAAGTGATGCATCCTTGTGTAGGAGAATCAAGAACGAAGCATCACTGATATGGCAACACAGCCATTTTTCTGACATTGAAACGGTTTTGAGTAAAAGTCTAAAATGTGTCCACCTAATAGATTTTCTGGTAGTACACCCATTGCGGGTTCACTTGGTGATTGACAACACTGACAGCAAAATACTAAAAAGCAAATTTTTTAACCTCTAGATTGCTGATAAATTATCAAAATGTAATTTTTATATGCTTCAGAACTGAATAAATGTAGAGCTGAACTTTGTCCATAAATATACTTTATTGTTGTTCTTTTCAAATTCTGTGGTTAAGGTGCCTTATTTTTGCCACTTCGAAGTATATGGTCATGTTAATAAGCTGGCCCACAGTCACAAAAATCTCAGCGATTATTAAATATTTAAAGAAATTGAGAACTGCAGATGCTGGAGATTAGAGTCAAAAGCATGGTGCTGGAAAAGCACAGCAGGTCAGGCAGCATCAGAGGAACAGGAGAATCGACATTTCAGGCATAGTTAAATATTGCTCTCTAGAAATGCTTAAAAATATTATCAGTGTCCAAGCACATTTGGTTTTCTGTTCTTCAATATATAAATAATAAAAAGACATCAACTCCCCATGGTTCACTGATGACATAAGTAATCTGGCATGCAACTCAGATATAGGCCAAGGAAGATCTCAAAGTGAATGCCAACACTAATGGAGATGCAACCACTATCTGGAAGAAGGGCAGCAAATGCATTGGAACACCATCACCTGCAAGTTCTCCTTGATGTTATACCATTCCTTCATTATTGCCAGATTACATTCTTGAAATCCCTCCCTAAGAATAGTTTGTCCATCTGCATCACATTGGACTATAGCAGTTTAAGAAGCTCACCACCACCCAGAATCAGCCTTAAGCAATAAATACTGGTATTTCTGCTGACATACAGATCCCAAGAACGAGCAACAAATATGCCAATTGCATCACAGCTGAGTAAAGACAATATAAGGCACTGGTCTTAGAATCCAGGTTAGAAGTATAAAAATAAATTAGAGTGAAGGATAAAAATTAAATTTGCAGAAATGTTGGGAAATGGAAACACCCCACCCAAGACTGTGGGAGGAAATCAGAGCACCAGAGACCCACACATTGGGAAAAAATGTGCAAAACTCCACACAGACAGCCAGTCAGCCACAGCTAGAATTGAACCTGGGTCCTTCGTGCTGAGGCAGCAATGCTAACCACCGACCCACCATACCACCCAATGCTGCAAATACAAAGACTATTCAATTTTGCCATGCAAGTGGATAAATCTATAAAATGAATGTAAAGGATCAATTTGCATGACTGTGCAGTGAAAACCAAAATTTAAAGCACAGAATACAAAAGCAAAATGGCTACATTAACCTTTTCACAATCTTAGTTAGGCCCCATCATTTCATGCAGTTTCGGAACTCTGTTAGGTGAATGATATGAAGTAATCAAAAAAGGGGTCATCTAGATTCATTAACAGTCAGTTCTGTTTCTTCAACACGAATTGGCTTTAATGCAATTGAAGAATTTAGACTATTATTTGTAGAACACAAACTTTCCTTACCTGTATTGGCTATAAAGCAATTCTGGCCCCATTCATTTAAATGGCGCAGTTATTGCGGGATTTTCTTACAACACGAGATCGCACAAAAACAGAACTATCACATTATATCAGAAGCAACTGTACGGCCATGCCATTGACAAACAGTTAGTGCTTAAGACAATTGAGAATTGCATATCATTTCCAGTAGTGGAGAAGGTTTAAATAATAGGGGAAAGGAAAGCTCTCCAGGTACATAGATTACATCAAAATAAGGACTAAAACACAAGACAAAAATAGGAAATAAGAAAGCCAATAGGTAAAGAACTCAAGAGCTAGAATTGAGCAGAGCCACAGTGAACAGGGCCAAGAATGTGAAAAAGTTAAGTCTTAATGTGCAGAGCATTCACAATAAAATGGATGTCATGCAAATAGACTTAAGTGGGCATGATATATTGGGGATTACAGAGACATGGCTGCAGGGTGACCAGGAATTGAAATTGAATGTCCAGGGATTTTCTGTTTATACAAAGGACAGACAAAAAAAAAAGGAGGCAGCACTGCTGATTGAAAATAAAATTAATGTGATTACGAGGAATCATATTGGCTCTGGTGAAATAGAATCTGTACAGGGTAAGCTGACAAACACCATGGGGCAGAAAATTATAGTAGGGGTTTAATACAGACCCCCTATAATTGTAGTAGCAATATTGGGGGAAGGCATTAAAAAGCAAATTACAGATGCAAGTAATAAAGGCATTTATGGGCAACTTTAATCTGCATATACATTACACAAATCAAATCAGTAGTAATAACAGAGAAGGAAATTGTGAAACATATACAGGATAGTTTTATGGATGTGTATGTTGAGGAATCAATTAGAGAAAAAAAGTCTTCCTTTAGTGGGTACTATATAATGAGGAAGAAATAACAGACAAATTAGCTACGTGTGGGCCCTTAGGAAACAGTGGTCAAAACAGGATAGATCTCTTTATTAATATGGAGAGAGATGCATTTCTTTCCGAGACAAGGATCCTGAATATAAAATGAAGGAAATTACAATGGAATGAGGCATGAGCTAGCTATGATAAACTGGGGATCATTTCTTAAAAGATAATAGTGGGCAACAAACATTTAGCGTGCGTAGACGAACTGTAAAAGGTTTTCATTCCAGTCTGGCATAAAAATAAAGTGTTTAATAAGGGAAATTAAAGAACAGTACTAAATCCAAGAAAGCATAGGAATTGGGCCAAAAAAAACCCAATATAACTGAGGATTAGGCAGGTTAATTTCCAACAAATGAAGATAAATAGACCAATTGAGGAGGAAAAGAGTTTGAGAATAAACTTACAGGTAATATGCACACCGATAGAAGGAGTTTCTATAAGTAGATGAAGAGAAAAAGATTAGTAAAAACTAATGTAGGTCTCCACAGTGAGGAGCAGGTGAATGTATAATGGAGAACAAAGAGAAGGTCAATTAAATATACACTTTAGCTTTGTTTCCACAAAAGAAAACAAAACAACATCCCAAAAATACTAAGGGAACACAGGGAGGAAGGAGTAACAAAGTAATTAGTAATAGTAGGAAAACGGTACTGGGGAAATGAAGGGAATTAAAGGCAGATAAATCCCCAGGGCCTGATAATTTTCATCTAGACTATTTAAGGAAGTAGTTCTCAAAACCGAAGATTCACTAGTGGTCATCTTCCACAATTCTATAGATTCAGAACAATTCCTATGGATTGGAGGAATAAATGGATATTTTTGAGTAGGAGGTAATGACTACTGGAGTACTACAGAGATCATGATTTGGATGCCAGCTATTCGCAATATAGATTAGCAATTTAGATGAGGAAATAGTGCGTCATATCTCCAGGTTTGCAGATGACAAAAAGTGGGATGGGAGGTCATGTTTGAAGAGGATGCAGAGAAGCTTCAGTGCGATTTGCACAAATTAAATAACTAGACAAATATGTGCCAGATGCAGCATCAATTGGTAAATGTGAGGTTATCCACTTTGGCAGCAGACTGTCTAATTTTTAAGATCTTTTTCCTGTCACCTTAATGTGCCCCCGGTCTTGAAATCCCAAATCCCAGAGAAAAGATAACCATTACATCTGTCTACACTTCTCATTATTTTAGAAATTTCTATCAGGTCACCTCTCAACCTCCTATGCTCCAGTGAAAAATATTCCAGCCTTTCTTTATAACACAAACCTTTTATACCTGGCAACATCCTGGTAAATCTCTTCAGACCCCTCTCCAGCTTAATAATATCATTCCTATAACTGGGCAACCAATGTCCTGAACAGGCAGAACAAGACTCCCCAACTCTTATACTCAAAGGATTAAGCAACAAAGGCAAGTGTGCCAAATGCCTTTTTTAGCCACCCTATCAATGTGACAAATTTCAAAGAATTATGTACATGCATCTCTAGGTCCCTGTTCTATCAGGCGAAAGTGAGTACTGCAGATGCTGGAGATTAGAGAGTGAGGTACTGGAAAAGCACAGCAGGATGCTGCCTGATCTGCTGTGCTTTTCCACCACCACACTCTCTACTCTAATCTCCTGCATCTGCGGTACTCACTTTCGCCCTGTTCTACAACACTATCCAAGGCCCGAGCATTAACTGTATAAGGTAAAAACAATGACTGCAGATGCTGGAAAGCAAATACTGGATCAGTGGTGCTGGAAGAGCACAGCAGTTCAGGCAGCATCCAACGAGCAGCGAAATCGACGTTTCGGGCAAAAGCCCTTCATCAGGAATAAAGGCAGTGAGCCTGAAGCGTGGAGAGATAAGCTAGAGGAGGGTGGGGGTGGGGAGAGAGTAGCATAGAGTACAATGGGTGAGTGGGGGAGGGGATGAAGGTGATAGGTCAGGGAGAAGAGGGTGGAGTGGATAGGTGGAAAAGGAGATAGGCAGGTAGGACACGTCCGGACAAGTCAAGGGGACAGTGCTGAGCTGGAAGTTTAGATTTCCAAGGAGCTTCGAAATCGACGTTTCGGGCAAAAGCCCTATATATTACACTGACTGGTTCATTTCTTTGCTGCTGTCTTGGTCACTTTCACTTTGGGCTTGGCCTTGCCTTTAGCCGGTTTGCTGAGGGATTTGGGGGCTTTAGGACCCTTGGTCTTTTTCACCTTCTTCACGGGAGTGCATTTATTTGGCGCTGCTTTGCTCACCGCTCTCTTTGGCGATGCCGTCTTCTTGCCGCTCGCTTTCTTGGCTGGGGATTTTTTGACTGTCACCTTCTTGGTCGGTGATTTCTTCACAGCCGGCTTCTTGGGGGCCACTGATGTTCCCGCCTTCTTTCCCGCTTTTGCCTTGACTGGTTTCTTAGAAAGTCTGAAGGAGCCAGAGACGCCCTGGCCCTTGACCAGAACAAGGGAGCCGTTCGTCAGGCACCTCCTGATACTCATCCTGATCTGTGCCTTTCACTTTCCCACATCGATCCCGCTTCTCTCCAGCGCCTTCTTTATAGCAGACAGATCCTTGATATCCCTGACAACCTTCAAAATCAGTTCTCCCAACCCGGCACCAGGTGTTTTTTCCTGGGAGCCGTCGCCTTCTTCTTGGGAGCCTTGGCTTTGGTGGAGGAACCGTTTCGGCGGCTACACTGTCACTCATGTTTTGTTTTTAAATTTCAAAAATACACTTTATTCATAAAATAACTTGGTGGTCTGTACGGTTGGTCATGCCATATATGCGTAAACATTTGCATACAGAGATCAGAATTTATATATACAGGTCTGTACGTTTATCAATCATATATCCATATATTTAGCTGAGGCGTCAACGGAGCCCTCTTCACCACTAATCCAGTATTAACTGTATAAGCCCTACTATTGTTTGTTGTACCAAAAAGCAATACCTCACATTTATCCAGATTTAACTTTGACCCATTCATTCAAGATCCCATCATAACCTTAGAAAACCTTCTTCACTGTCTACTATGTTACCCTCCACCACGAATTTTGTATCCAAAATGGCAAGCTCAGCCTAAATCCCATGTGACCTAACTTTACTAATTCGTCTACATGTGAAACCTTGTCAAAGCCCTCAGTAAAGTCCAAATAAACATCTATTGCTCTACCCTCAATCTTTTTGGTAACTTCCTCAAAAAACTCAATCAAGTTTGTGAGATGTGATTTTTCTCACACAAAACTGTGCTAACTATCCCTAATCAATGTTTGCCTCTCCAAATGTCCACATATCTTATCTTTTATAATCACCTCTAACAATTTATCCACAACCAAAGTCAAACACACAGGTCTACAGTTCCCTGGTTTCTCCTTATAACCTTACTTAAGCAAAAAGTACAACATTAACCACCCTCCAATCATCAGGCAGCCCATCCGTTGTTATAGATGATGCAAATATTTCTGCAAAGGGTCTTGCAATTTCCTCGTTACCTCCCACAATGGTCTGGGATACATTAGATCAGGTCTTGGAGATTTATCCACCCTTATATTCTCTAAAACTTTTTTCAAAACATCATTTATTTCTCTGCATTCTTTAGATTCTATTTCTTCCTCCAAAGTAAAAACTGATGCAAAATATTCATTATCGCTCCCATCTCCTGGGCTTCAACACAAAGACAACCTTCTTGATATTTTAGAGGCCCTATCTTCTCTCTAGATATCTTCTTGCTCTTTATGTATTTGTAGAATCTCTTTGGATTATCCCTAACCTTATTTGCCAATACTATCACATATCCCTTCTTTGCCTTCCTGATTTCTTTCTTAAGAATGTCCCTACACTCTATATGGATTAAGAGATTCAATTCAACCAAGTTGTCTATATTGAAAATAAGATTCTTTTATTCTGGACTAGAACCTCAACATTTTTATTCATCCATTTTTCCCTAAAAATTAATTACTAGCCTTACTCTTCACTCGAACAGGAACAGAATGCCTCTGAAATCAAATCACCAAACTTTTGAAAGCCTCCCACTTGTCAGTCATCGTTTTACCGGTGAACAGTTTACTCTAGTCAACTTTTAAAGGTTCTTGTCTAATACCATTAAAATTTGCCTTACTCCAATTAAAAACTTTAGCTTTTGAGGAAGGCTTATCTTTTTCCATTACCATTGTGAAACTAGATCCAAAGTTAATCCCATATTTACTTCAGTCACCTGCCCCGCTTGATTATCCAAAAGAAGGTTCAATGTTGCTCCGTCTCTAGCAGGAGCATCCACATATGAATAAAGAAAATTTTCTTGAACATATTTAACAAATTCTTCACCATCCAAACCTTTGACATCATCGCAGCACTAGTCAACTTTTGGAAATTTATAATTCCCCATTATTCCCCACTGGGATGGCACGGTGGCTAGCACTGCTGCCTCACAGCGCCAGAGACCTGGGTTCAATTCCAGCCCCAGGTGACTGTGTGGATTTTGCACATTCTCCCCTTGTCTATGAGAGTCTCCTCCCACAGTCTAAAGACGTGCAAGTTAGGGTGAATTGGCCAAGCTAAATTGCCCATAGTGTTAGGTGGATTAGTCAGAGGGAAATAGGTCTGGTTGGGTTACTCTTCAGAGGGTCAGTGTGGACTTGTTGCGCCGAAGGGCCTGTTTCCACACTGTAGGCAATCTAATCTAATTACCTACAGTGGTAGGTAATTATGCTTACCTATATCTTATTATGCTTACATATATCAGAGATCTTCCTACATATTTGTTGCTCAATTTCCCTCTTACTACTAGGGACCTACAGTACAATCCATTAAGGTGATCTTTCCTTTCTTATTTATGATTTCTACCCATATATTTTCACTGGACAATTATTCAGAAGTATCTTCTCTAGGTACAAAATGCCACCCTCTCCCACCTTTCTTGCCAACTTTCCTGTAGCATCTAAACAGAAATCTCAGACATTTAACATTCCAATAGGATTGGACAGGGTCAATGCAGGAAGAATATTTGCGATGACTGGCAAGTCCAGAACCAGTGGTCACAATAAGGGATAGGGGACAGACCTTTTAGGAGAGAGATGAGGAGAAATGACTTCACCCAGAATGGTGAGCTTGTTGAATTATTTTGCCACAGGAAACTGTTGATGCCAAATACATTGAAAACTTTCATGAAATAATAAAATGTAACTCTTGGAACTAAAAAAAAAACAAAGGATATGGGAGAAAATGGAAATAAGTCAGATGATCAGCCCTGATCATACAAAATGGCTGAACAGGCTTGAAGTGCCAAATAGTCTACATCTGCTATTGTATTCTGTATTTCTAAGGTTAGAGATTGACAATAAAAGATCTTTCAGATAATGAAGGGGTAACAAAGACAACAAGATTGTTCACTCATCTGCATTTGGTGATGAGGGGACACATATTTGTAGCAATTGTGAAAATAATTGAAGAGACGTTTAGAATATAGAGATCTCTGCCATGGACTATTGTTGAGGTGGAGTCCATCAATCTTTGAACAGTGAACTAGAGACTTGCATGAAAAAAAAAGTGGCATCTTGTAAAAATACATATTGGTCCATTTTATGGTGCTGTTACACACGTAGAGTTAGACTCAAAGGTCATCTCCAAGGGCAGCAGGGTTAGATGACTGGCCACATATTAGAGCAGGGTATGGAGAAATGCTTAAGTCAACATTTTAATGTTACACAGTATGCCCCTACTTATATATACTATTCAATTTTCATACTACTTTTAACGAAATGACAACATGTATGGCAATGTAGGAAGCAGAGAAAGAGCTGCTTGAATAATAGAAGGTTCTCTGTAACATGGAGTTGTGCAAATGAGGTCCTGCAGCACCAATACAAGTGGGAGGCTGAAAGTATAGCACAACAGGTTTTCACAGGTGCAGTTTCCCCAAATGTCAGAACAAAAGACATTCATAATCAATAGACATTAAAATATGACCAATAGGGATTTCTCAATTGCCTTAGTACACTGCATCTTTTTATGGCCCCACATGTCAAAGCTCTTTCTGTCCTTATCCAATTGCTGCCTTGAACATACCTCTCCCAATAAACCTCCCTCATTCATCATTCTCATGTAACTCTCTGCTGTTTTTCTGTGCATTTCATCTCCAGCGTCTCCTTCCCATTGCAACTTTGCTCTACATTCTGATCTGGGACAAAGACAGAGACAGGAACTCAAAAGATTTATTAGGCATTATCATAGAAATAACTGGAAGACATACTCAGTATGACCTGACACCTTATCTGGAGATGGAAAAAGGCAGATTGCATAGGGTAGAGATTCTGATCTAGAGTGAAATAAAGAGGTTGGGTGAGTAAGCTACTCAGCAATAGAGTAGGAGTGAAAATGAACTGAGGAGTACAGAACAGAATCTTCAAGACTACACAACTATGAAATTAGCAAAGGTAAAGTTGCCAGTTTTACCAGACCATGACACAGCTCCCACATTAGAGAGGCGCAATTGGAGGTGGTTTAACCTGACGGTCATACTTCAGGCAAGGGGAGCAGTTGAGAACCAGGAGATCCTTTGTGGTAATCTCAACCAGTGCAGGAATTGAACCCACACTGTTGGTATCATTCTGCATAACAAACTAGCCATCCAGCCAACTAAGCTAACCAACCCCTATGCAATTAGACACCTTTTAGAATCAAGAATTATTCAGGTATTCCATGGGTGTAAATCAAAACTAAAAATTGAAAGGCACCAAAAATAGAAAGTTGCAAAACATTTAGTTTGTGTCTGTCACACTTCCTGCGGAATACTTATTTATGTGTAATCTTAAAGTAAACTTAATAAACTGACTGACTCGATTATCAAAAGGATTTATGGTGGTCAGGTGCCTATCAAGGATCATTAGATTAACAACACCAGGTAATCAAAATTAAGGAAATAGTAAAAAGATATTCAAAGATCAAATAGCAATTATTCCAAAATAGGATGGCTCGTACTGTTGAAAGGAAGCAGAACGTTTTTTTAAAAAAAAGTTGAAAGTCATTTAGAAGACCAAATTACAATCAAAGAGAGTGAACATTTTCAGCACTGTTTCTTGAAAAGGGAATCATGTTTGACAAATGTATTAGAGTTCTTTGAGGATATACAAAGAGTGGATAATGAGAAACCTAAGTAGATGTAATCAATTTGGATTTCCAAAAGGACATTTGGTAAGATACCATTAAAAAAGTCACTAAACAAGGTAATTGCTTATGATGTTGGGGTAACATATTAACATTGGCGTATTAGGACTAAAAGTTCAAGGGAGATTTTCAGGATGGTCAACTAAACTCGTGGTTGCCTCAGGGATTAGTGCTAGGGTTTCAATATTTACAAACTTTATCAATGATTGAATAATATTAATGATGAGCAGAATGATTATTGCAGCCAAATTTGAAAATGATCTAAACAAAGGAAAGAAGTGTGCTGTGAGGAGGATTCAGAGAGTTGGCAAAGGGATAAAGCAAGTGGGTAACAATTTGGCAGATAATAACATGGGAAAATAGGAGGTTGCCTTCTTTGAGAAAAACAACAAAAAAAAACTTTATCTAAATAGAGGGAGATTACAGAATGCTGTAGTAAAAGGCTATTTGGGTATCTTTGTACATGAATTACAAATCCAGCACACAGGTGGAGCCTGCAATGAAGAAAGCAAACAGAACTTTGGCCTCATTGTTAAGGGGATGGAGTACAAAAAGTAGCAAAGCCTTGGTACAACTGCATAAGACATTACTGAGACCACATCTAATGTGCACTGCAGTTTTGGGACCTTCATTAAGGAGGCATACACTTGTACAGAAATGAATTCAGAGAAGTTTCACTAGATTTGATTACTGGGATTAGGGGTTTGTCTTTCAGGAAAGGTTCAGCAGGCTGGGCCTATATTCCTTGGAACTTAATAGTAAGAGGTAAAGTTATTGAGAGAGACACACAATTTCAAGAGGATTTGACAGAATACATGCTAAAAGATATTCCTTCTCATGGGAAAGGATACAATTAGGGTGCACACAAGATACGTACAGGCCATTTAGTCCCTTAAGCCTCCTCTGCCATTCTAGATGCTGGTCAACACACACACACACACACACACACACACACAAAATCTGTAGTCTCCTAGCCTGCCTCAATCCCCTACAATTTGCCTATCAATGCAACAAGTCACATCAGACACTTTCTTTAGCTCTGCAGTCAGCCCTGGAACATCTGCACAAGGACACCTACGTCAAACTCCCACTCATTGACTACAGCTCTGCCTTCAATTCCATTATCCCCTCTAGACTGATCTCAAAACGTCAAGACCTTGGTCTCATCACTGCCCTTTGCAACTGAATCTTCAGCTTTCAGACCCACAGACCACAATCACTGAAGATAGACAACTGCACCTCCATGATAACAACACTGGAACCACCTCCTCCCCCCACACCAGGATGGGACCTCTGTCCCAGACTGTACTCCCCCTGTACACCCATGACCATGATGCCAAATTCCAAACAAATGTCGTCTACAAGTTTGCTGATGACACCACTGCTGTAAGACAGATATCTAACAAAGAGTCAGAATACAGAAGGGAGATAGAGGTCTTGGTGACATGGTGCAGTGAGAACAATCTCCTCTCAACACTAACAAAACTTAAGAACTAAATCAGTGTGCCCCCCCCAATTTACATCAATGGCACTGAGGTTCAGAGGGTGGAGTGTCAACTCCTAGGAGTAATGACAACTCACATTTTGTCTTTAGATGTGATGGTCAAGAAGGCACATGAATTTTGGAATGTCCATAAAGACCCTCATCAACTTTTACAAAATGCACCACTGGAATGTATACAAATGCATACAATCCACATGCACAATGACCTGGTATGGTAACTGCTCTGCCCACGACCAGAAGATGGTCTCGACTGTGTATACAATCATGGAAGCAAAACACCCACCCCCTCCATCTCCACGGACTCTATTTACATGGCTCATTGCCATGGAAAGGCTGCCAACAATAAAGACCCATTGCACCCTGGTAATGCTCTCCTACAGCCTATTACGTCAGGCAGAAGATAAAAGAAGCTTGAACATACACATCAGCAGATTCAGGAACACCTTCTTCCCGGCTATTATTAGACTGATGAATGGACTCTAACTTTAAATAATGCTGACCTTGTTTAGCGCACGCTCTGTGCATCACAACTTGTATGCCTCTAAGCTTTTCTTCCTCACCCTACGATCTGTATATCATTGCTTACTATGATCTGTCCTTACTGCTCATAAGGAAAGTTTTTCACTCTACTTCGGTACACGTGACAATAAACAAATCAGATCATGGCTGGTGATATATCTCAGTACCACATTCCCATGCTATCCATTGATAATTAGAAATTAGTTCCTAACTTCAACTTAATGACTGAGCTTCTAAGTCCCCTGGAGTATAAAAATTCCAAAGGGGCTTATCATTCTCTAAGAAACAAAGTTCCTCCCCAAAATTTTAAATGGTATGTTTTTTATTCCGAGACTATATTCCCTAGTTCTTGACCGCACAGCAACATGAAATATTCTTTCTGCATCTACTTTATCATGAAGACTTTCCTTAGTCTGCATGAGATCACTTCTCAATCTTTTAAAATTCCAGAAAATACAGGCTCAGTCTCCAGAATCCCGCCTTTCGGGACAGTCCAACCATACCAAGATTTGGTCTGGTGAATTTCTGTTGTACTCCCTCTATGACAAATATATCCTTCCTTAAGCAAGGAAGGAGACCAGGAATGCACATAATACTACAGATGCAGTCTCACTGATGCCCTATACAATTCAAATAAGACCTCTTTACGTCTGCACTCAAATCCTCTTGTGATAATAAAGTATCTTTTGCATTCCAAATTCCTTGCTATACCTGCATGCTAGCTCTCAGAGACTTAGGCACACTTACACCCTTTAAATAATTACATTTGCCAATCTCATCATCATTCACAAATAACTGTTCACTCATGTTCTTCTAACCTCAAATTTAACCACATTAATTGCATCTGCTAATGCTCTTGCCCACTCGGAGTTTAAATTCCCATGTAGTCTCTTTTTATCCTCCTCACAACTCATATTCCCATTAAGTTCTCAACCCCAAGCACTTTAATTTTATAAAAGGTTTTTGAATTTAAAATAGAAAGGAGAAGGAATTTCTTCTCTCAGGACTGTCATTAGACTAAGTGCCAATAAGGGAAGAGCTATTGTACAGAGGAGACAGCCACAGTCAACTTAGGCAGTAAATGGTCAGCCTGACCCGAGAAAAGCAACTGTTCACAATATCATAATTTTATTTTGTAAAACAATTACAAAGGATTATTTGGATGAACACAAAATATCAGAAGTGAGAAATGCCAGGATGCAGTATTTATACACCCATCTGTCAGCTTCCAACAGCAGTTTGGCACAACAAAAATGTCGAACATTCCCACACCATAGATTTATAAATAAAGCATGTTATCACCAGCTTCAAAAATAAGACAACTATCCAGTTGGCAAATCTAGACAGAAGGTCTGATATCTCTATACACAACACACAACAAATTGCAATCCCATTTATTAAAGAACAGGTCTATAATCTTATCAAACAAATCTCAATAACATCTACAAAATAATTCAATACTTTAAAAGATTTAAATCCCAAGAAATTCTATAAGCATGAGTAATTATCACAAAAGGCTATATCACTATCTGCTATTCAAGTACTACAAGTTAGATAAGGCAAGTTAAATACTACATTATGCTTTCCATCGCGTCACTTCTGTTTATTTATGTAACATGTGCAGATGATGTGAGGGCTACTTCAAAAACCACAGGCCCAGCAATTCTCATGCTCTTCATCACAAGAATGCACATTTCATTGAAAACTCAAATATCTTAAACAGTATCTGTTACACATGTAGGTGGCAGTGTAACAAGGCTTCATGCTTGTCTGATACATCTTTTGAGACAAGTGCTATTTTATACAAAGCACAGCAATCAGCCACTAGGTTTTTGAAGGTGTGGTGGGAGTGGTGGGGGGGTGGGGGGAAGCGGGGAGCACGTAGAAAAAAGGAGGGGGGGAAAAAGTACACCAAACAGACAACTGATTTTTGGGGCCATGATTTCAATCCATCAAGAATGAAGACTAAGAACATGCAATGAGTATTTCTGATAAAAGTTGCATAAATAGTATGAAGCTTACTTTTTTTTGGCTAAAGTGTGAGTTGTGTCAAGTTTTGGAAGACTCCTTTGCCAGGCTCAACAAGCTGTTGCTCAGTTACCTTACCAAATGTGCCTCATTAACTACTTAACCCATCTCTATGGCTTTGTCAGATCACATTCCGGCTCAATCTTACCACATGCTGTTCCTAGGACAACTTACTACTCAGCGAATATCTGCTAAAAAGACTTGCACCCATTACGTCTGCACCATCTTTAAAAGGTGTCATACATCCTAAGTGAGCACTGGCATTCTGAAGCCGCCCTGCTCAGTCGAGGACAGTCCCAGAAGATACCAAGGAGGGGACAGTGACACTATAATTCCCCAACAGGGACTTGGAGATTCTGATCAAGAGTGTGTCGCAAAGGACAGACATCTTCCCAGAAAACAGGCAGCAGGCCATGCCACCAGACCCAGGCAGCCTGCTTAGATACATGGGTCAGCAGTGCTGCAAGAAGGTCAACCACCTCCATCTATAATTTACAGTAACCTGCCATTGCAACCACTTTCACAACTGTCATCTACCCTTCTGGCTTAAGGACAGCATTCTAGATTGTGGAGGGAAGACAACTAAAAGTGGCCAAGGTTGGAAGATCAAAACTTTTCCAAGCTGGGGATAGCTTGAGAGAGAGAAACCACATTGGCCAAGAATTCTGATAGTTTTTGAAGGTCAGAGATAATTTAAAGTGAACTATAGGTAGCAGTAATTAGTGCAGGAAAGCATGTGAACTGTAAAGTTTTAAATAAAATTTAATCTCTACAGTTTTGGCAGCCAAATGTTGGCAAAAGTCTGGGTAAAAATGAGCTCAGAAACAATGTTTAGCAATAAGAATCTGAAGTAATCAGGTGTTCAACTGCGAATAAGGAACAGAGGAAGAAGTTTAAGCAACCAGACAGCTAGTGTTGACCAAGGTGAAAAAGAGAGAATTCCAGTTATCAAATATACGTAACCACAACTCTCAAAGCACTGTAAATACCAAATGAAAAAAATTTAAAAGACCTTAAATACAAAAGGAAGAATTATTTAATGTGTTTTAATGATATGATATTCTATTTCCCAGGTGGATGTACTCCAAAACAGTTGACATGTATTGACAACTGTTGTGTTAACTACTTCCAATTCTTGGAGTAATTCAGTGGTTATTCATTTATTGCCAATTGTTCAACAAGTTATCGGAAGCATTCCAAAGGTCTCTTATGGCAGTCCAAGTTCAAGATCTACCTACTCCAGAGCAATGTAACAACATCTCTTCGCAGTTTGATAGATAAAATATCAACAATGGTTATAGAATAGGGGAGGCTGGGTGCAATTCTCTACAGGTACAGTTCAGTTGGTCCTACTCCCTTGGGCTTTCCATGGTAACCTTGCAAATTCATCTTCGGGTGTTTATCCAATTCCTTTCTGAAACCATAATTGAATCTGCCTCCATCACAATCATCAGTTGTGCACAGATCCAAACTGCTCTCAGCATAAGAAGAAACTTTTCAGTGTATTACGTCTGGCTCGCAGATTCTCAACCAAAATAAAAAGTTTTAGTTAATTGATCTGCATCGTTCATGACTTGGAATATTTCTACTATATCTGCTCTCATTCTTCTTCTCCAAGGAGAACAACCTCAACTTCTGAAGTTCTGAAAATGGGTCACTGAACCAGAAACTTTAACTCTGCTTTCTCCTTACAGATGCCGCCCAACCTGCAAAGACTTTCCAATACTTCTGTCTTGTTTTTCATTTCCAGCATCCATAGTTGTTTCGGTTTTTTTCTTTAATGTTCAACTTCTCCATAAACAATTGAGGAACTGACAAAATGTTTCAGTTTCACATCTATCAGGATCTCATGATAGATTGGGGTTTTTCACACACATGCTGGAGAAGTCAATCTACAATCAGAAAATCTGCAGGCTCACCATGAGTTAGCTTCTACAGTTATTTATACAATGGCAGAAATATGTTGCATTTTACTGCTTTCCCAATTAAAATTTTCCAGAAGATTTTTCCATTTTAAACTCCTGTCTAGACAAGCATGCTAACTTTACTTTCGTCTAACTGCAGGTATCTTGGCAGACAAGAGGTCACTTGGTATCTCAATCCAAACGTGTTGCAAAGCAGATCTTCCATCTTGTTTTAAGACTGTACATTTTCCATAAATCTATACATGTATCTGACATTACCTTCATCAATCTTCTATGTTTAGCCAAAGAGCTAAATCAAATTAGTTACACATGTATTGCCATCAAAAATCCATGGCAGCTTTCTTTAATCAACCCAGCCTTATTCAAATAATTGTTAATTTTGTCTTCAGTTTTGGATGGGTTACTGAAAAGGAGAGGAACAAACAGATGGCGATGACAGTGGTATTGCTTTATGGGACAGCTATTCCAGAGACCTAGGCTTCTGGTCTTGGGGACAAGGGTTTGAATCCTGCTGCAGATAATGGTGCAATTTTAATTCAATTAGTAAGTCTGGAATCAAAAGCAAGTCCAATGTTGACTATAAAACCACTGATTTTTTTTTCTGCTGCAATGACAATGTTCCTGTCTCTGAGCCCGGAGGTCTGGTTTCAAGTCGCACCTACTCTAGAGGCATGTAATAACATCTGAGCAAGTTGATTAGAATATATCCAGGAGTGACTACTGCACAGTTCTTTGAGATTAAATCTCAACTTCACATGGAGTATACACTTCATTGTGTTGGGTAGCAGGGCCACCATGCCAAACGCAATTGATTTCAGCATATCCAACAACTTGAGCCTGGATAGCCAAAGTCCTGTGAGCCATTGGAAGTAGGAGTACAATATGCAACCTCAATCTGTCACCTCAGAGTCCAGCATACCCCACTCTACTGGTTCAAAGTAGTGTGTCAACTTGATGAAGCACACAAGTTCCAAGCAGCATAAGCAAATGAGGGAGCTAAGAAACTCAACAAATAACAGATTAGTTCTAAACTCTGAACACCCAGTTACATGCAGTCATGAAAGTCAGTGGACAGTGGAACGTGGAACAACTCATTGGTGGCTCCTCAAATATACCCATCCTTGACAGTGTGGAAGTCTAGCAAATCAGCATAAAGAACAAAAAGTAAAGGTTCTGTATCCATCTTTAGCTAGAATTGCCAAGTAGATAATCCAACTCAGCACTCAAGGTCCGCAGCATCACAGATGTTATTCTTCAGTCAATTTGATTCAATCTATGTTACAGCAAGAAACGGCATAAGGCAAAGGAACAATCCAGCAATATTAGTGAATACTCATGTTCCAGAACCAGCCATGCACCTTGCCTTTTCCACTGTGGTTAAAACATTGGCATTTACCTGGAAATGTGCAAAATTATCCAGATATAACTTGCTGACAAAGTAAAACAGGACAGATCCAACCCAGCTAATTACCACCCCAGTATATCCACAATCAGAAAATTTATGCAAGGTGTCATTGATATTGCCACACAATCCACTTTCTCCACAATAACTTGTTTAATAATGATTTAGACCTGATGTTGTGAGATTTTTACTTTGTTTAATAATGTTCACTTTGTGGTACACCAGGCCAATTCAGCCCCTGACAAAACTCAAACTCAAGAAAGGAAGTGAGGGTAACTGCCTTTGACATCAAGACAGTATTCAACTGAGTTAGACATCAGCCAGAGAGTGGTGAGCCTATGGAATTCATTGCCACGAAGTGCAGTGGAGGCCGGGACGTTAAACGCCTTCAAGGCGGAGATTGATACATTCTTCATCTCGCAAGGAATTAACGGATATGGGGAGTGTGCAGGTAAGTGGTGTTGCAATGCACAGCCATGTTGAATGGCAGAGTGGAGACGATGGGCTGAATGGCCTTTCTTCTACTCCTATGTAGATGTTCTTGTTTCAACTTCCTTGGAGAGATCATATTTTGGGTCCAAATTAGCTTCCCTTCCCCATTCCTTTTGCTAACAATTTCCTAGTTGCCCATTGGCAAAATACTTTATTGTCAGTCTTTTCCCATACTCTTTTAGTTAGACATCACTATCAAAAAACAAAGTTAAACATCACACAATACCAGGTTATAGTCTAACAGGTTTAGTTGGAAGCTCTAGTTTTCAGAGCACTGCTCCTTCATCAGATGGTAAGGAGCAGCGCTTTGAAAGCTAGTCATAGAGATGTACAGCACGAAAACAGACCCTTCGGTCCAACCCGTCCATGCTGACCAGATATCCCAACCCAATCTAGTCCCACCTGCCACCCAGCCTATATCCCTCCAAGCCCTTCCTAGTCATAAACCCATCCAAATGTTGCAATTGTACTAACCTCCACCACTTCCTCTGACAGCTCATTCCATACACATACCAACCACCATGAAAAAGTTGCCCACTAGGTCTCTTTCATATCTTTTCCCCTCACCCTAAACCTATGCCTTCTAGTTCTAGACTCCCCCAGGCCAGGGAAAAGGCTTTCCCTATTTATCCTATCCATGCCCCTTATGATTTTGCACACATCTACAAGGTCACCCCTCAGCCTCTGACGCTCCAGGGAAAACAGCCCCAGCCTATTCAACCTCTCCCTATAGTTCAAATCCTCCAACCCTGGCAACATCCTTGTAAATCTTTTTTAAACCCTTTCAAGTTTCACATCATCTTTCCAGCAGGAAGGAGACCAGAACTGCACGCAATATTCCAACAGTGGTCTAATCAATGTCTTTTATAGCCGCAACATGACCTCCCTACTCATGTATACAATACTCTGACCAAAAAAGGAAAGCATACCAAATGCCTTCTTCACTATCCTATCTACCTGCGATTCTACTTTCAAGGAGCTATGAATCTGCACTCAAAGGTTTCTTTGTTCAGCAACACTCCCAAGGACCTTACCATTAAGTGTATAAGTCCTGCTTAGATTTGCTTTCCCAAAAAGCAGTATCTCGCATTTATCTGAATTAAACTCCATCGGCCACTTCTCAGCTCATTGGCCCATCTGATCAAGATCCCGTGTAATCCCAGGTAACTTTCTTCACTGTCCACTACACTTCCAATTTTGGTGTCATCTGCAAACTTACTAACTATACCTCAGTTAAACCTGTTGGACTATTGTGTTAAACCTGGTATTGTGTGATTTTTAAATTTTGTACACCCCAGTCCAACACTGGCATCTCCAAATCATTAAATAGCAACTTATACTTCTGGTGATAAATGAAAGAACAGCAAATCAATGACATGTTCAAAAAGCATCCATAAACAAATCAAGAGTTTAAGATTATTTATGACAAGGTACTTTCATAATTCATATATGTTTAAGGCACATCCAACATTTAAGGGTTGAGTTCTTAAAATTAAAAAATGAATACTCATAGGTTGCTAAAAAACTGGACTACATGCAACTCGATTAATCTTTACTTAAAGCAGATTAGAATTACATATTTCATCAACCTGTTCAGATATGTTATGACAAATCTGGAACAGATGGGACTTGAATACTGACCTCCAGGTTCAGAAATAGAGACATTACCACCTCAACACAGCAGCCCTTTAAAAGGGGTTAGAGTCAACGCCGCAAAAACAATAAACAAGCTTACTTAGCTTTGTAGCTGATCCAATTGGTCCAACAGGATTGCAGTTTTCCCCAATAGAGATAAAAAGTATTCTTGAATTTTTTCCTGATCAAAAAGCTTTGGAGCCAACTGATCAACAAGGAAACTTCAAGTATCCACATACTTTGCAGGTCAAAGGTCAGGTTTGGAAAAGGCAGGTGACCTTGGATTTGATTTTTATTTCAGACATCATATTGCTGTGGGGCTACATTGCAAGGTCTATCTCCTCCTCTGGGTTTACCTATGTTTTCTCTCATGGAACCATGCAGTTGAAGCCTGGAAGTAGATTTGAGACAATAAGGGAGAGAAACTGAATCTGCCCAAGGCTGGTGATCAGAAGCCAACGGCCATTAGACACCAGAAGCCTCGTATTTTGGAGTAACGTAGCAAAAAAATGGCGATGTCCATACCCAAGGGTTTCACAATTGTGAGAAGCTTAAAAGAATGTATGAGGCTCTCTGAGCCTTATGCTGGTGGTGGGCCTCCCCAAACAAATCCTTCCTTCAAGGATAATTAGAACATTGAAAAGAATTAAAAGTGAATTTCTGAAGTGGCACATCTTAGTTTGGTCCAAAGGAATGTGAAGGGAACACTCAATCCAAAGTTCTAAAGTTTAGGGCAACTCTGGCATTGAAATAAAAATAGAACAGGAAGTTTTAAACAGAAAGTGTTTATGAAATATAATGCTGTTAGTAACGCTTACTTTGTTCAACTCTTTACACAAAAGGTTTTTGCTAAATATGTGAAGTATTTATTTGTAATTCTTGCAGTTCACTACTGGTGATTAAATATTTAAAGGGTGACAAGTCTCAAATGAGATCCTAACAGGAGACAACATAAAACTAAAAGGAAAAGCACATTTTAAAAAAATGAAAAAAGCATAGATGCTGGTAAATAGGAAAGATGCAAGGAGCAGGAATAGGAAACAAAGCAGATTGTCTTAGTGACAGAAAGGGAGTATTGTAAGAAACTTGCAAGGGCTACAAAATCAATGCAAAAAGTAGGTTTACAATTAAATTAGAGAAAAAAGGTCAGACGCAACGTAGGGCCCTCAAAAACTGATGATAACACTGTCAATAAAAATAAAGAAATGATAGACATGATGACTACTTTGCATCTGAACTCTCAGTTCAGGAAGAGGTCAGTATGCCAGACATCCCAAGGAAACAATTACTAAATCAAGGGCAGACTCAACAAAATTACTGTAAGAAAGTTACCACTTATAGAAAAAAGGAATGAAACTAAAATGCAACATATTAGATGGTTTATTGCTAGAGTTTGAAGGCAAACAGGTGAGAATACTGCAGGTGCCTAAAATGTAATTTTGAAATCTCTCTCATTTCCAGAAGTGAGAAACTTGTGATTGTCTCTGTTGAAAGCTAATGGAGGGAAATTGCAAAGAGGCCAAAATTAAGAGGAGGATAACTGAACACCTTGACAATTTTCATCTGAACTGAGAGTCAACATGATGTGTAACAGGTTACGTTATGCCTTATGTATTTGGTTAAATATTTTGAATAGATGGCTGACATATTGGACAGAGAAATTTCAACTGTTACTTATATGGATTTCCAGAAAACATTTAATAAAGATAGTCAAATTATGGTAGTTAAACTTTAAACTAATATTATTCAAATCAAATTATTGATCGAGTTAGGAAACTGGTTAAACAGAATGAGGCAAGGGGTAGGGATAATGAGCAGGCACTCTGGTTGCCAGAATGTGAAATTCCAAAGAATTTGTGGTCTGGAGGGTCACCTGACCTGAAATGTTAACTCAGACTTCTCTCCACAGATGCTGCCAGACCTGCTGGGTTTTTCCAGCCATTTTTGTTTTTGTTTCTGCGCTTTCAATTATTTACTGACTTAATGGAATAGAAACTTACATATCTAAATCTGACAATGATTCAAAGATAGTTGGTATTGTGAGTAATATACACAAAGTTAAGAGACATTGATTAAGTAAATTAAAAAGAAATGGTCTGAAAACTGAGCAAATATAAGGACTAAAGTCGACAGATCATGGTACATTCTGAATAGTGAAAAATTAGAAACGGTGGAAGTTCAAAGAAACTTGGGGGTTGAGGTACACAATGATAAAAAAAAAGTGTTCTGGGAAAGGTACATGAGAATGATCAAAACAGCTAATGAACACTGACCTGTTGTATCTAGAAAAATACAATACAGAAGGCGAGATTCATGCTTCAGCTGTACAAAAACCTGGATAAACCACACCTGGAGTACAACAGTTCTTTGTACCATACACAAAAGAGGACGCCTTGAGCATAGTTTAACCCTACTAGGATAAAACTTGGACTCAAAAGAAATCTAATCTAAAACTGCAAGAAATTGCACAAGCTGTTGCTGTATTTTCTAGACTCCAGAAAGTTAAGGGGAGATCTGATTGATGTTTTCAGGACTTTAAAAGGAGACCAAACTGAGCAGATTGGAAAAAAACTAATTCCATTGATTAGGAAATGGTCGGAACTAGAAGGCATAGAGCTAAAGTTTCAGGAGTCAAAACTGGGGAACACTTCTTTACAAAAAGGTTGATAGTTTCTCCACATGGCAAATGAAGCTGGATTAATTGTTAGTTCCTAAATGGAGATGCATGATTTTCTGTTAGACAAAGCTATTAAAGAATATAGGACAACGAGGGTATAAGGAGTTCGGTAAACAGTGGCACGACAGGTTCAAGGAGTTAATTGATCCACCCCTGTTCTTGTATTATTTAACTCTTGATTTCCAACTGATCTCTGCCAAGTGCAGTGAAGCTCCTAATGCATATAATTACTTTCAGGGAACATGGCCATGATTAGGTTTCCTCTCTCGATCATCATGCTCTGATCCCTACAGTAATACATACGTGAATGCCAGATGAAAACATGACAAGGTTTTTGATATATTATCTAGAGTTACATATGAGAAAATCCCACCTCAGACGACTCTGTGGAGTTTGCACATTCTCCCAGTGTCTGCGTGGGTTTCCTCTGGGTGCTCCGGTCTCCTCCCACATTCCAAAGATGTGCAGGTTAGGTGAATTGGCCATGCTAAATTGTCCGTAGTGTTAGGTGAAAGGGTAAATGTAGGGGAAATGGGTCTGGGTGGATTGTGCTTCGGCGGGTCAGTGTGGACTTGTTGGGCCGAAGTATCTGTTTACACGCTGTAAGTAATCTAATCTAAAATTAAACTCCAAATGTATCCCAATAAGAAGCAATACTTGAAAAAGGAGAACATTCAAATGTGAGTAGAATCATACAATGAATCTCTTTCACAAAGCACTAATCTTTTAAATATTTAAAATTATATCTTTCAATCCCTTCCTTGTTGCTAACAAATACACACAATTTGTTTTGTGCTATTTTTTGAAGTTTGAAATACCCAACAGATTATAAAAGGGACAATTACGCACAGCCAATTTCTTAAAATATTATTGAGGATATAACAGACATATTAAACGGGAGAACAGTGCATCTGCAGATGCACAGATCTCAGGAAAAATTTTAACAAAGAACCACCTAGGAAAATTATGAGAGAAAAATAAGGAACAAGGAATTAGCAGAACGACAGAAAGCAAACAGGTGAATTCAGTAAGGTGAGCGACAAAGTTCCCCATAGAAGGCTGGTTAGCAATGTTAGGTTTCATGGAACACATGGAGCTAGCTCAAAGGTAGAAGACAGACGGTGGTGGAGGGTTGTTTTTTGAGACTGGAGGCCTGTGACCAGTGGAGTGCCACAACGATCGATACTGGGTCCACAACTTTTCATCATTTATATAAATGATTTGGATGTGAGCATAAGAGGTATAGTTTGCAAGTTTGCAGATGACACCAAAATTGGAGGTGTAGTGGACAGCAGAGAAGGTCCTCAGATTACAACGGGATCTTGATCAGCGGGCTGAGGAGTGGTGGATGGATTTTAATTTAGATAAATGTGAAGTGCTTCATTTTTGGGAAAGGAAATCTTAGCAGGATCTATACACTGAATGGTAAGATCCTTGGGACTGCTGCTGCATAGAGACCCTGGAGTGCAGGTTCATAGCTCCTTGAAAGTGGAGTCGCAGGTAGATAGGATAGTGAAGGTGGCGTTTGGTATGCTTTCCTTTATTGGTCAGAGTATTGAGTACAGCAGTTAGGTCATGTTGCAGCTGTACAGGACATTGGTTAGGCCACTTTTGGAGTATCATGTGCAATTCTGGTCTCCTTCCTATTGGAAACTTGAAAGGGTGTAGAAAGATTTACAAGGATGTTGCCAGGGTTGGAAGATTTGAGTGATAGGCAGATGTTGAATGGGCTGGGGCTGTTTTCCCTGGAGCATCAGAGGCTGAGGGGTGACCTTATTGAGGTTTATAAAATCATGAGGGGCATGGGTAGGGTAAATAGACAAGGTCTTTTCCCTGGGCTGGGAGAGTCCAGAACTAGAGGGCATAGGTTTAGGGTGAGAGGAGAAAGATATAAAAGAAACCTAGGAGCAACTTTTTCCACACAGAGGGAGATAGGTGTATGGAATGAGCTGCCAGAGGAAGTGGTGGAGGCTAGTACAACATTTAAAAGGCACCTGGATGGGTGTATGAACAGGAAGGGTTTGGAGGGATATGGGCCGGGTACTGGCAGATGGGACTAGATTGGATTGGGATATCTGATCGGCATGGATGAGTTGGACCGAAGGGTCGGTTTCCATTCTGTACATTTCCATGACTCTATGACTAAGAACTGGTTGGAAGGGAAATTGTAGGAATTTATGGGAAATCAGCTACAGTGTCCCTCAGAGTGCAGTTAGAGCCATTCTATTCAATATGGATATCAATGATTTGGATACAGACATGGAAGAGTGGTACAAAGTTTGCAGATGTTAAAACTGGATATACAATTAATTCCCAGCTGATGAAAGATAGTTCTTATATTTATCATGCTAATGAGTTGAGAAAAAAAAATTAAACTAGATTAGTTCGATGTACCTTTACCAATCCATTTGTCGTCTCTAACCATCCAGGGGTGGTGAATAGTGGCACAATAAGGCTTTCGGGATAAATACCTGAGGGAAAAACTGCAGGCTACAGACAGAGATTAACTAAATTATTGTTTCAAAGAAGTGGCATGGATTTGACAGGCCAAAAGGGCCTCATTCTGAGCCGCAACCATACTCAAATGGTATTCTAAGAGGTATTAAAGGTGGAACAATGAAAATGGGCTGCTGACACACTGTCACAAGCTTTCCATTACATACAAAGTCATGGTCTACCACTCTCAGAATACAGATGAGCAACAGAATTTATATGACCATACACACACAGCACTAACAAGTCATCTAAAAGCCAATGGATTGATGGCATTCATCTAAAAGTGGGCAATATGCAAAAGTGAGGAATTAATGTATGCATCATATCCATTATGGTTGGGCAATCAATATTAGCCCTCCCAGCAATGCACAGATCCCATAAGTGAATTTCTTAAAAAGCCACAGTCAAACCTGATCTGGAATCCTAAATTTAGTTTTTAAATCAAAGAAACTCAAGAAATACATATCAACCTTGGCAGGATATGCACAGATTATTCGGGATCCATGATAAATGGTTTATGACTAAGATGTGGAGAACTTTCTTCACCTTGAGAGTGGCAAGCCTGTTGAATTAATTACCGCAGAAAGCAGTTGAGGCAAAAACATTGCATGATTTCAAGAAGGAATTGGATATAGCACTTGGGGCTACAGGGATCAAAGAATACAGGGAAAAAGCAAGAACAGGCTATTGAGTCGGACGATCAATGATGGTAATGAACAGATAAGCAGGCTCCAAGGGTGGTGCTATTCATGCTCTTATTTTTTTAAGTTTCTATGACAGGGCTCAGTGTTAAATTATGAGGGGTTTTAACAGGATAGATATTTCATGCTAGAGAAATCCAAAGAGAGAACAAATTAAGAGAGAAATGAGGAAGTATGATAATGAAACAAAGGTAGTAGAAATTTTGAACAGCCATTCCCAAAGGATTGTGGAAGCTTACCTAATTGAAATTTTCAAGATCAATTTTTAGACAGGGTAATCAAAGAATATGGGACTAAAGTGGCTAAATGGAATTGTGGTACAGATAGACAGCTGAATAGAATTGGAAAGCAAAGTGGTATAAAAGGTTTGAATGGCTGAAATCTGTTCTTATGAACTCTCAACATGACTCCTTATATGAGGATATCATTCATGAACCACTGTTTGTAGTAGCAACAACTTATACTAAAAAAACTGCCCCAACAAACTCTATTCAACTTAAGTATAGAAATAAAATGATACAAAAAAAAGACTAATCCAGAAGGTTAATGGGATGTTATCATCTTTTATTACAATCAGAATTGAATATATGGCAATGACAAAAATTAGAGACTGCTCGAAAAGTTGAGCAGATCTGGCAGCATCTGTGGAGAGAAGTCAGAATTAACATTTCAGGTCCAATACTTGGGTGCTCTGTTGACTCTCTTCACAGATGCTGCCAGATCTGCTCAGCTTTTCCAGAAATCTATTTTTCTGATTTGTAGCATCTGCAGTTCTTTTCATTTTGATAATGGCAAGGATGTTATGTTTCAATTAATCAGGACACTGGTGGCCCCACATCTTGAAGACTGTATGCAGCTTTGGTCTCATTAAGGAAAAATATAAAAGCATTTGAGGTGGTTCAGAGGAGGTTTGCTAGGTTAATACCTAGAACGAGTGGATTGTCTTAGGAGGATAGGTTGGATAGCTAGATGTATTTCCATTGGAGTTCATAAAAAAAGGCAGGATTGACATGACTGAAGTGTCCAAGAGCTTGAATGGCTTTAATGAGTTGGATCTGGATGTGGAAAGAATGTTTCCTCCTGTGGGTGAGTCCAGAACTACGGGATACTTTTTTTAAAAAGAAAAAGGAGGGTAGGGGAGGGATAAATATCTGTGAAACTTTGGAAGTCTCTGCCTCAGAAAATCCAGTGATTTCGCTTCTAAGACGGATGGAAAGATTCTTCAAAGGAATCAATGAATATTGCGGAAAGATTGGAATGTGGAATTCACAATGTAAACAGTTCAGCATTGGAAATCATATCTAACAAACTTGATTGTTACTTTCTCAAAAATTCAAAGAGGATTGATGAGGGCAGAGTGGTAGATGTGACCTATATGGATTTCAGTAGGGTGTTTGACAAGATTCCCCATGGGAGACTGATTAGCAAGGTAAGATCTCACGGAATACAAGGAGAACTAGCCATTTGGATACAGAACTGGCTCAAAAGGTAGAAGACAGAGGGTGGTGGAGGAGGATTGTTTTTCAGACTGGAGGCGTGTGACCAGTGGAGTGCCACAAGGATCGGTGCTGGGTCCTCTACTTTTTGTCATTTACATAAATGATTTGGATGTGAGCATAAGAGGTACAGTTAGTAAGTTTGCAGATGACACCAAAATTGGAAGTGTAGTGGACAGCAAAAAGGGTTACCTCAGATAATAACAGTATCTTGACCAGATGGGCCAATGGGCTGAGAAGTGGCAAATGGAGTTTAATTCAGAAATGCGAAGTGTTGCAGTTTGGGAAAGCAAATCTTAGCAGGACTTATACACTTAATGGCAAGGTCCTCGGAGTGTGGCTGAACAAAGAGACCTTGGAGTGCAGGTTCATAGCTCCTTGAAAGTGGAACCGCAGGTGGATAGGATAGTGAAGGCTGCTTTTGGTATGCTTTCATTTATTGGTCAGAGCATTGAGTACAGGAGTTGGGAGGTCATGTTGTGGCTGTACAGGAGATTGGTTAGGCCACTGTTGGAATATTGCGTGCAATTCTGGTCTCCTTTCTTTCGGAAAGATGTTGTGAAACTTGAAAGGGTTCAGAAAAGATTTACAAGGATGTTGCCAGGGTTGGAGGATCTGAGCTATGGGGAGAGGCTAAACAGGCTGGGGCTGTTTTCCCTGGAGCGTCGGAGGCTGAGGGGTGACCTTATAGGGGTTTACAAAATTATGAGGTGCATGTAGCGGGTAAATAGACAAAATCTTATCCCTGGGGGTCGGGAAGTCCAGAACTAGAGGGCATAGGTTTAGGGTGAGAGGGGAAAGATATAAGAGACCCAAGGGGCAACCTTTTCAAACAGAGGGTGGTACGGGTATGGAATGAGCTGCCAAAGGATGTGGTGGAGGCTGATACAATTGCAACATTTAAGAGGCATTTGGATGCGTAAATGAATAGGAGGAGTTTGGAGGGATATGGGCCAGGTGCTGACAGGTGGGACTAGATTGGGTCGGGATATCTGGTCGGCATGGACTGGTTGGACCGAAGGGTCTGTTTCCATGCTGTACATCTCTATGACTATGATCTTACTGAATGGCACAGCAGGTTTGAGGGGTTAAATGGTCGAATTCTGCTCTTCTTTCGGTGTGCTCATTTGTAAACGAATGCATGGAACTTGTTTGACTGTTATAGAAATCATTTCTGATATCAGTTGAAAGCTTTAATAAGATTGCAGTTTTCTTATCAACTGTAGATAACTACGATTCAGTACATAGTTATTTGCGTTTTTCAGGAGTTCAAAATCACTTTGCTTTCATCTTACAAGGATAAATACAATCCAAAATAACTCAAGTAACTTTAAGAAAAAAAAACTTATGCATAAAAGGTTGGTTTCTGGGGATGTTTTTAACAGTTATATAATGTGTTTAAATAAAATACAAGGGTATTTTTGTACACTACCTTTATTGCTCTGACCTAATAACAAAACAAACGTAAAGCAACTTGTTCCCATCAAAATAACCTCCCTTTATTTATTTTTGCCTGATCCATCCAGCAACTAAAGTTCATAAAACAATCTGATCTCAGGCGTTCACCAACAATTCTTTACCTATGATGCAAGAGTACAGCCTGGACTATTGTTTGTATCTCCTTGGTGGCACACAATGTATTGAAAGTCAAATTTGCATCTCAACTCTGTTTCCAGTTTGGTGCATAGACAGTCTAATGTATTACATAAGAGGGTTTTTGTTTGCTTAAAAAGACCAAAGAAAATGCTAAAATTATTAACTTCCATCAGTACCAATAGATGAAAAAAAACAGAGCTACAGAAAAGGATGCTGATAATGAAGTGGTGTTAAAAAGGGAAAATGCTAGAAATACTCAGCAGGTCAGGCAACATCTGTGGCAAGAGAACTAGAGTTTTTGGGAAAGGTTCTTTCTTCAAAACTTTGTTTGCTTGCTTGCATGGACTGATTTTCTTGCCATTAGGAAGACAATATGGTATCCATTTTCCAAAAAGATTCATGGTGTCATTTTTTAAAAAATGTTGGATCAAACATTTTTGTTAATCCAGGCATTCTTTACATGCTACTAGGTAGTTGCTAAAATACTTGCTGAACATCAAAATCATTTACAGCTGGTACATAAATATTAGGATAACAAAATAATTTGCTGTAAAACAGTAACAAAGCAATAACAGCAAAGTTAATAAAGCACAAAGGGTGTTTAACAGTATAGCCTAAAGCCATGATTTATTAAATGCTTGATGCACCATTTGGCTTGTGCTATGCTTCAGAAGCTAGACTGAGCTGTTCAGTTTTCAACGCAATTCACTTGTACTTGTAACAAGTATCATGATAGAAAATTCGATCTTGTGTTACAAGATTGGTGATAAGAACTTGTCTTATTTCATTTAATTCATTGTGTTTTACAAGGGAAAGTACTTAGTAAAAATGAGGTTTAAAATTTGTACAGCGAAGTCTTGGTCTTTCTTCACAGAGAGTGGCATTGCTTAATCAGGGATAGTATCATAGCTGCAGAAAGGGAGGTTGTCGAGGAGTGTTTGTTTACTGAGTCAGTATGGGTGCAAGCCAGAAACAGCAAAGAAGCAGTCACTTCATTGGGAGTTTTGTACAGACCTCCTCCCCCCAACAGCAACAGAGACACTGAGAAGCAGATTGGGAGGCAGATTTTGGATAGGTGTGGAAGTAACAGGGTTGCTGTCCTGGGTGACTTTAACTTCCCTAATATTGATTGGAACCTCCTTAGTTCAAAATAGTTTGGATGGAGCAATTTTTGTCAGGTGTGTCCAGGAAGGATTCCTCACTCAAATATGTAGATATGCTGACTAGAGGGGAGGCCATATTGGATTTGGTGCTTGGCAACGAACCAGGCCAGGTGTCAGATCTCTCGATGGGAAGGCATTTCAGTGATATTGATCACAACTCCCTGACCTTTACTATAGTCATGGACAGTGATAGGAGCAGAAGCTATCAGAAAGTATCTAATTGGGGAAGGGGGAATTGCAATGCTAGGAGGTAGCAACTGGGGCACCTACATTGGGAACAGATGTTCTCAGGAAAAAGCACAACAGAAATATGGAGGTTCTTTTGGGAGCACTTGCTGAGAGTGCTGGATAGCTTTGTCCCACTGGATGCAAGAAAGAGATAGTAGGATGAAGGAACCTTGGGTAACAAGGGATGTGGAACATAGTCAAGAGGAAGAAGGAAGCTTACTTAAGGTTGAGGTAGTAAGGATCATACAGGGCTCTAGAGGGTTAAAAGGTAGCCAGGAAGGAACTGAAGAATGGACTTAGGAGAGCTAGAAGGCAGCATGAAAAAGCTTTAATGGGTAGGATTAAGGAAAACCCTAAAGCATTCTACACTTACGTGAGGAACAAGAGGATGGCCAGAGTGATACAAGAGGGAACTGGTGCCTGGAATCAGACAAGGTAGGGGAGATTCTTAAATGAATACTTTAATTCAGTATTCACTACTGAGAGGGACCTTGTTGTTTGTGAGGACAGCATGAAACGAGCTGACATGCTGGAACAGGTGATTGATGTTAAGAAGGAGGATATACCCAAGGTTACTACAGGAAGAAATTGCTGGGTCTTTAGTGAAGATCTTTGCATCCTCACTGTCCACTTGAGTAGTGCAGGATGATTGGAGGGTAGTAAATGTTATCCCCTTGTTCAGGAAACAGTATAGGGATAATCCTGGGAATTACAGACCAGTCAGTCTTATGTCTGCAGTCGGTAAGTTATTGGAGAGGATTCTGAGAGACAAGATTTATGATTACTTGGAATAATACAGTCTGATTAGAAATAGTCAGCATGGCTTTGTGAGGGGCAGGTCATGCCTCTCAAGCATTTTTGAATTCTTTAAGAATGTGGCAAAACATACTGATGAAGATAGAGCAGTGCATGTGGTGTACATGGATTTTAGGAAGGCAGTTGAGAAGGTTCCCCAAGGTAGGCTCATTCAGAAAGTAAGGAGGCAAAGGATACAGGGAAATTTGGCTGTCTGGAAACAGAATTGGCTGGCCAATAGAAGACAGAGGGTGGTAGTAGACGGAAAGTATTCAACCTGGAGCTCAGTGACCACTGGTGTTCCTCAGGGATCTGTTCTGGGCTTTCTGCTCTGTGATTTTTATAAATGATTTGGATGAGGAGCTGGAAGGTTTGGGTAGTAAGTTTGCTTATGACATAAAAGTTGGTGGAGTGGTGGATAGTGCGGAAGGCTGTTGTGAGTTGCAACGGGATGTTGACAGAATACAGAGCTGGGCTGTTAAGTGGCAGATGGAGTTTAACTAGGAAAAGTGTGAAGTGATTCATTTTGGAAGGTTTAATTTGAATGCAGAATACAGGGTTAAAAGCAGGATTCTTGGCAGTGTAGAGGCACAGAGGGATGTTGGGGTCCACGTCCATAGATCCCACAAAGCTGCCAACCAAGTTGATAGGGTTGTTAAAAAGGCGTATGGTGTGTTGGCTTTCATTAGCCGGGGGATTGAGTTTAAAAGCTGCAAGGTTATGCTGCAGTGTATAGAGCCTCGTTAGACCACACCTGGAATATCGTGTTCAGTTCTGGTTGCCTCATTGTAGGATGTGAAAGCTTTAGAGAGGGTGCAGAGGAGATTTACCAGGATGCTGCCTGGACTGGAGGGCATGTCTTATGCAGAAAGGTTGAGGGAGATAAGGCTTTTCCCACTGGAGAGAAGGAGGATGAGAGGTGACTTGTTAGAGGCAAATAAGATAAGAGGCATAGACAGAGTGAATAGTCAGAGACATCACAAGGGGGCATAATTTTAAAGGTGATTGGAGAAAGGTTTAGGGGAGATGTCATAGGCAGGTTCTTTACGTGGAAAGTGCTTGGTGCATGGAATGCACTACCAGCAGCGATAGCACAGTCAGATACATTAGGTTCATTTAAGCAACTCTTGAATAGGCACGTGGATGATAGTAAAATGAAGTATACCTCGATTAGTTTGATCGTAGAGGTGCAAAAAAGGTCAGCACAACATTAAAGGCTCAAGGGCCTGTGCTGTGCTGTTCGATGTTCTTTTAAGTTAGAGAATCAACTATCCTACAAGAACAGAAGTATTTATCGTGTAATTAAAGTAGTAGAGCTCTGCTAAAGTGCAGCTATAGTCAACATGATGTAGTTGAGTTCCTCTTTTTGTTGCTGGTAAACATCTTTTGAAGGGACTGCTTTATATTTAAGAAATGGGCACTTATAAAAATTAGATTATCTTAAACAGGGAATTTGAGAGAGAGTCACAAACAAACTGCAGATATTTCGGTTTTTTTAATTAATAAGTGGATAAGGAGGGGGAGTTGAAAATCTAGCATCATGTGCTCACTTAGTGTCACAAGACCTAATTGTTTTATCTTTCTGTAACAAGTTAGAGACTAATTTCAAGGTGTCCCAAAGAAACTGGAAAATGCAAGCAAAATGCTTTTCCAAAACATGCTGGTTCATTTGAATTCCAAGATAAATTTACATCCCTGAAACACAATGATTGGAGCAATAATGTAAAATGGATGAATCAGCAGCTCATTTCACATCTCTCAACTTTCATTTCCATTGCTGTCAATATTTTCTGTTTTGTTTTACAACTGTGACACCATCTGAACATGCAACAAAACATGAAACATACTCATCTCAAATCTTTATAGCAGTACTATTATTACATTGATATTTATACAGCATTCTTTTGGATGCACCCTTTATCACTGTACCGTAAGTCTTTGGATACTTTTAGAGAAATGCATTATGCAACATTGTAAACTGCATACAAGCTGATAATGACAAATTTTATGATTGTTATTGTTAAAATGAACATTTCACTCTGCTTCACTCATATTGAGCCACACTATGCAGAACAGAGAAAAATCAAAAATTATATTGGACAATAATATTGGAAATGATCAAAAGAAAAATGAACTCCCTTTACGTTTAAGAAATGATTTGGAGAATATGTCACAGAGCTGTAAAATTTTGCAATTCAAATTATATAGCCTTATAGAAATGTGAAAGCTAATTCAGGACAGTTAATTTTCATTTGTACTGTAGATAAAGATTCAGCCAAATGTGCTTGTTATCTTAGCATTGCACCCAACATCAAAAAAACAAACTTTTTTAAAAGAACTAATTAAATACAAACTAGGTCAACAATGATTTATGGGAGACAACGAGCACTGCAGATGTTGGAGATCAGAGTCGAAGAGTGTGGTGCTGGAAAAGCACAACCGGTCAGAGGGCATTAGAGGAGCAGGAGAATTAACATTTTGAGCATAGGCTCTTCATCAGGAATTCATCAACATGGCAGTGCTTTTCCAGCACCACACTCTGCGACTACAACAACTTATGCTTAATGCAAATAGCACTGCTGCCAATACTGTAAGTTATGGACACAATGAACAGTATTTAGAGTGGTATATAACTTCACAATCTCTCTTGACTTCAAATACCCAAAAATGCAATGTTAAACATCAGTGCCACATTACCCGAGATGCTTTAACAAGTTCTAACCTTAAAACAAACAAACAAAGTCTCTTTTTTTAACATTTATATCACTTCCATTTTTAAACAACGTACTGCTAACAATCCTCTTTAAAGATCCTGTAAATTCAGTTAATTTGACAAATTCAACAAGTGCAATTTGCCCTATGTTTCACTTCTGAGCAGTAAGTAATGAAATATAATACCAAACTGCAATAATGTTGATATTGTTTCTAGAAATGTGACTAAGCCAGTTAGTCCCATGAGCCTGTTCTACAGTTCATCGAGACAATGGTTGATTTGGTATTTCAGGATTCAACTTCGGGTAGCCACCCACTTTTGTCCCACATCCTTTAACAATTCTGGATGTCAAAAGTTAATCAATTGCCTTGAAACTTAACAACTGACAGTATGAAGTGCCGCTTTTGGAGAAGAATTCCAAACTTTGCCACATTTTACATTACACTGTTATAGTATTCAGCTAGGAAAAAACTTGTGTGAACATATATCCTGACTGCTGCACTATAGTCATTGCAACGTATAACAGTACAGTCACCAGCCACATGGAGAACTAAAAGAAATACATGTCAAGAAGTTCCAGAATTTTGATTCCATAGTGTGATTATTTCTAACTTATAACCTGGAAGATATGACACCTTGTGTGTCAAAGAGTTTCCTAATTTTACTGTTGAAAGGTCGGGTTCTAACTTTTAGGCCATGTCCCCAATCCTAGGCTTTATAACCAGCAAAAATAATTTCACTCCATCAACGTCATCAATTCCCCTTAACATCATGAAAAATTAATCAAAATCATCTTTTAAACAAGAAGAATCTCTGGGTATATCCGTGTTGTGTAACCTTTCCTCAAACATTAGTCCAATGTTTTTCAAACTTATTTCATTTAAGAATGCCTTTTAAATGAAATAGTGATCATTGACCTCTATCCAACTATAAGAGATAATCATAATAATAAAACTATGAAGTGCTTATGCCCGAAACGTCGATTTTCCTGCTCCTCGGCTGCTGCCTAACCTGCTGTGCTTTCCCAGCAACACACTCTCGACCCACGAATAAGAAAAAAAATGCACAAGTTATTTTCATAATGGCTTTGGGAAAATTTATATTTTTTGGGAAAATTGATATTAATGAGGTAGGTATGCCTCCCAAGTGTAAAAGTGGTCTGTTTCTGAAAATAATGTGTAAGGGATTGAGTTACTTTATCCAATCAGTACTCTACACTATTGGTGTCTAATCAATCAAAACTGTTAGTAGGATTATTTGATGGATCTTTTAACAACATTAATAACGTGATATGAATTTAAAAAATGATAATTAAAGGATAATTATAGACAAATGTTCTCCAGAGTGGTTTCCATTGGGTAAAATTCAAGCCTAGAAACGTAACAGATAGGAGCAGGAATAGATCATTTGAATTCAAGCCTGCTCTGTCATTCAATGTGATTATGGCTGATCATTGAGCTCGATATCCTAATCCCGCTTTCCCCCATATTCCTTGATCTCTTAAGATACAAATGCTACATCTATCACTGTCCATACATACTTTAAAAACAAGTTATTCCTCAAAAGATTAGCATACCATATGATTGATACAAAGAGCTATTAAATAGTGAATTTTTATTCTTGTCTGGAGCTTTGCAACCATTAGTCGTGATGCTTAGAATTAGAATGGTTCAAAGTGCTGGGGAAGTTATTAATGTGTTGATAGCATTCAATTTATTACTATTAAACCAGTTTCAATTTAAAACCTTATTAAGTCACTTATAAAACTTGATGAAGACAGTTTAGGTCTGCAGATTTCCAGAACATTTCTATGGGAATCACTTTACCATTCTAACAAATCTATGTAGTGTACCAATCAATTCCAAACTTCCTAAATTGTGGTATCGAGAGCTTCTCATTATACACCAGATGTGGCATAATCAGGGGTAAAATAACACGACTTGAAGCATAATAATCGATCCCATCATGTCATAGTCCACTAGATATAAAGGTTAGCATTCTGGGAGCCTTTTGACTACATACTTAAGTTGCAGACATTTTAATCATCCATGTAGCTGGTCATTCCAAAACATGCTCATCCCTCTCCACCCTCAACCATCCCTCACTGTAACCCCATGCCTTCGGATTTTCATTATTTCTAGATTTTCACCACTTAGAAAATAGCCGGGTCTAATTTTTAAGATTCAAATTGGATGATCTCATATGCCAATAGGTTGAAATGCATTTACTACATTCTGCCCATTCACAATCTATTAATATTGTTGTAATTTTGTGTCTTTATCTTAACTGTGTACAATGTCAATCTTTGTATCAAAAGACTTGGTTATGTGACTTTCTCAGTTAGGTCTTTAATAAATGCAATGAGATCCCAACATGCATCCTTGCAGAACACCACCGGTCACATGCTATCAGAGTACCTGCCAACTGTCCTCACCCTATGTCTTGCTACTCAATTTCCTAACCAGATCAATAATTCAACTTTAATAAGATTCACCCTTAGTTAACAGCCTCTGCTGAGGGATTTTAATAAAATACTTCCTAGAACCCACGCAAATGACATTCGTAGACTGTCCCTGTAAGGGATCTTATGATACAATGGTAGTTCCCTACCTTTCAGCCAAGAGGCCCAGGTTCAAGTCCCACCTGTTTCAGGGGTGCATAACAACATCTTTGAACAGATTGATTAGAAAATAAGCTAAAATAAATTTAGAATTTCTCTGTCTGCTATGCCAGTTAATTTTCTCATTTAAAAAAAATTAAACAGGTTCATCAGACATTGCTTTCCTATCAGAAATCCCTGATGGCTATTTCTGGTCAGCTAAAAATTTACGAGGGGTTCTGTTGCTGTGTCCAGAATGCTAAATGTTCGGATAATTGGTTTATAATTCTCTAGCTTTCCTCATTTTTCGTAGCCATATTACACAATTTAAAGGATCAGTTCTCAAGATTAGAGCAGATCTGATTTTCAACTAAAATACATTAACCTTTATCAATTAGTTTAAACATTAGGTAGAAGGTATTTATCAATTGGAGACTCAATCTCTTTTTAAATACAATGCACACCGAAAGCTAAATGAACAAGTTGGCTTCACATTTCTCCAATGAATTTACAAACATAAAAGTAACTAGAATTTGCTCATTAAATTAATAAGAAAATGCATTTACTTTATTAAATCTACATTGTATATTGTGATAGTGGTTAAATTTAATTATCAAAGCTAATACAAGTTAAATTTTATTTTCCTCTGATCTTAAATGATCTACAGATGTCATGTTCATTCAGTAATGTCAGCTGTTCTGATTTGTAATTTTTTTTGAGTAAAAGAATAATAATAAGTTACTGACAAATGCATTACTGCAAGACATCCAATGGTACAATGAACTTGACAAAAATATTTTGCTAAAGCAAGTTGTCGTGAGAGCTAGCTGAATATTTGTGTACACTATCTTAGAAAAATTATAACATAAATCTGATGAAATATCTGCATGAAGTATCACAAATATAGTGTAGGTTGCCAAGTGTCCGGTCATATCCAGAGGAGAAGCCTACAAAACATAGACACACCTGATTGAATGCTTCTAAGATCACAGAAATGGTTTTTGCTCAATTATGAAGAGTTACCAATTTTTCTCTCATAGCATTATTTTGTATACAATCTCTTCACAAAACAGTGCCTCTTCATGCCTACTTTATATCTCTAACACTCTTTCTCGATGCTTATTTCCACTCTTCATGTCTTCAAGTTTTTCTTTTGGCTCTCAAAGCATGTTTCTTTTCTTTACAACTCTTTAAGCACTCCATTTATCTTTAAAATACCCTGTGGGCTTTTTTCATTCATTTTCTATCTCTCACTAACTTTGCATGCCTCATTTTCTTGCTCTATTGCATTTACACAAGTCTTAACATTCCATATCTGACAGACTCTTAATGCTGTAACTTCAACCTGAATGGTTAAAAAATATAAAGAGCATTCAGGGCTGCTGATTTTAGCCCTGGTGAACTTGCTTGTCCTTTCCCAATATTTGCACCTCTCTCCCACTTGCCTCCTATTTGCTCAGGCCAAATACAGATCAACATTCCATGTAATTTAACCAAATAGAATAAACAACAGTCTAAAGTGAACTCCTCCTACACGATGTAGTATAATTTTATCTTCCTATTCATTTTTATTTGTAAACCAGTAAGATTGTTTGGGTGGGATGCTCTTCAGAGGATTGGTGTGGACTCGATAGGCTGAATGGCCTGTTTCCACAACGTGGGAATTCTATGATTCAATATAACCACAAATCCAATTACCTCCAGAACTGAATTCTGAAATTACTTGGGAGCTCTGAGATCAAGGGGGAAGTCAACCCAGATCCAAAAAATGTGTCAGCCATGGTTCAGTTGGTAGCATATCCCCTGTTGACTCAGAAGGTTGGAGTGTCGATTACATCAACTGGATTACAACTGAGCACTATAAGAGTCTTGCACCCGCGGAAGATGAAGCATTACATCAATGTCCCATCTTTGTTCAGTTGGACATAAAATCCTACCACACTTGAAAAATAGCAGGAGACATGACCCCATTGTTCAATGTTTATTCTTCAACCAACATCACTAAACCAGATTATTTGATCATTACCTTATGGCTGTTTTTCGACCCATGCAACAAATTATTGCCCTGTTTCCTATATTACATTAGTGCCTACATTTTATGTTTAAGTAGTTGTAGATCCAAATATCATGAAAGTTGCAACGTAAGTGTGCATTCTTCTTTCTTTTAGAATGAAAACTAAGCATGCTATTTCCTCAAAACTGCTGGAAATACAATATGATTTCCTATATTCACTATTAATACAGAGATAAAATAAATTAGGTGTACATTTTTGCTCCAAGCAAGCAGAATACTTGTGCATAATTCCACATGTATACTGTATATTGAAATCAATTTTGCACCTAAAGAATTCCGTACGTTTCAAAAGACTTCTTTCCCTTCGACTGGGCTCTTCCCTTTCATTTTGAAAGAGTAACTATTTTGCCAGGAAAATATATCAACTCCTATTATAATAAGATGAAGGAGAAGACTGAATGAGACCCATTTACTATGGCTTAATGTTTAAGTGACGACTGTCCTCAATATGATTTGCATCAAATCCCATATTTCCAGACAAATTAAAATTGGTTCATCGTGCACTTAACAAAAATTTTGTCTCTTTAAATATTTGCAGAAAATAACTTCTGCTTAGATTATATAAAAGACAAAAGTGAAAATTTAAGAATTAACACCTTTTTTCAACAAATAAAAATTAATGGTGAAAGGAAGTGAAGTACATTTTTCAACTTAGAATAGATGATGAGTCAATAGAAGGTTATGTCATTTGCAATGAAATGAGCCATTACAAAATAAGCATTTCACAAGGAGAGCCAAAAACTGTTTTATGCACTCTCCACCCCCCAAAAAAATCTCTTGGCAGTAGGAGTTTCCAACTTCTGGCTGCAAGTGAAAATGAAAACGTCTATTCTAGAAGTGACTTAAGGTGGTTTCTATAATCAAATTAAAATCCAAATGTGCATTCAAAAGGTAACAACTACTCTGCAGCTGAATGCAAATGACATGAAATGAGGAAAACCGCCAACAAAAGAAGCTTTGGTGCTTCTGCCTTACAGTAAGAATTGAAGGGAGACTGAAACAAAGAAATGTTAACAATCATCCCATACGTACTCAAAACGTTTCCAAAAAAAGGCCTTTCTAAACTAAAATACTCAGTACGAGTCCCTAAAATTAGGACTTTTGGGGAAATTCCCTAAATAGCTATGTCAGCTAAAATTAATCTTATCTTTGGCAATTACTCATTGACGTATTTTTTTTGTGCATGCCGCGTTACAGGACGATAAAAGGTGGCACTTTGTCCAGTGGAAATTCTTGTGAATAGGAGGCCAGATTGACAGTAAGGCTAGGTATGAAAGTAGACGGGATGGAAGCAGCCCTCCCCAAAGCGGACGGGAAAGGGAGAAGCGGCGCCTTCCCGCTCACTTCTCGCGCTTAATTACGCGAGACCTTCAGCAGCCCCCGGTTTCCGAATGCCCTTTAAATTAGCACCACGCGTCCATCTCTCCTGCAATTATTAATCCGGAGTTCTGAAATAAAGTAAACTTCGGAAAAAGACCGCCGACACCCCGGGAGTCACCAAGAGTTCTTGTGTGACGGAGAATCAGAAACTTGTTGCATTTTCACCTAATTTGCACAAAACGTTCTCCATGTCACAGCATTAACTTTGTGTTTTCTGGACTCGTGCACTGCCTGAAATGATGCGGGCAGGCACTTTTAAAATGTTGGCCTTTAAGTATTTTGAATGGTGGGGGGGTTGCAATAAACGTACTTTGTAAAAAAAAGTATAGAAATTACACCCAAGTACTTATACCCCGAATATCAAATAGCGCGCGTGCAAATGATCTGAATTAGTGAAGCATGAAATTTAAATTATGACACATTTTAAATTAGAACTCGAATGGGCAAATCATCCCAAGATATTTCTAAAATGTTTAAAGCAGTGCATATTACAGAGCAGGTTGGAATAACTCTTCCGTACTTGACCGGGATGCTTGTTTTACTGGTGCTTTTTCAATAAATGCCTGCTAGAGGAAGCGCAGTGTTTCTGTGGGTGGGACTGATTAACATTTTTGATGCTTTCGCACCTGACTGACCACACGACACGGTTTGACTTTTCCACCAGTGAATGCATATGTGAGTGTGTGTGTGTGTGCATTCAAATACAAATCTCACACAACTCGGGGTCCTTTCACAAAAAAAAATCCCAGGTTTGCTCCAGGCTGGGAAGTGATACATGTCGAAGGTGTGACTTTAAGCTCTATTTCCACCCCTCCAACCTTACGGGTTGTGGAGATTGAGTTTCCCCAGTACCATTAGGGGTGGTGGGCGAGGGGAGGGTGCAGCATTATAGAAGGTGGTGAGGTTACCCCCCCTCCCCCAGTTCAGTTGTCAGTGTCTCCCTCTCGTCCTCACCTGACCACGTTGGGATGCTCGAAGGACTCGAGTTGCCTCAGTACAGCCACCTCCCGGATGGTGGAGAGAGGCATCCCTTCCTCGCCGGTCTGAACTCGCACTTTCTTCAGAGCCACGAAGCGACCTTCGTTGTTCCTGTCTCTGGCCTTGTAGACCTTGCCGTACGCCCCCTCCCCGATCTCGGCCACCGGCTCGTAGCGGTCGGAGAAACTCGCCTCTTTCCCCTCCATGGCGCCGGCTCCGGCTCCGGATCCCCGCGCTGCCCCTTCACACATCAGACGGAAACAAGTTTGGGGACAGGAGAGTCGGGCCAATCACATCTGGAAAGCGAAGAGAATGAGCGGCTGATGGATGATTGTTTTCTACTCACCTCCCCCCCCCCCCCCCAAACAAAAACACAAAACGATTAAAGAAAAACAAACAAATGCGGGGAGTTGAGATGAAAATGCATGGTCAGCTAGTTGGGTTTTTTTAATTTAAAAAAAATCTCTTCCACCATCCCCCCCTCCCTCCTTCCTTTTTGGTTTTAAGCAACACTTGAGTTAGTCGAGTTGACAGAAAGTTAATGGGTCCAGTCATGAGGGCGACGCTCTACCATTGAGAGTTTCGCAGCGATGCCTCGAAAGCTCGGTTCCCAGCGAGGCGACATGGGTTAATGGGGCGAGCAGCTGCAGCCCTCCCCCGGGTATGCACAGAGAGAGAGACACACACACACACTCTGTCTCCCGCTCACTGCAGCCGCCGACCGGGATCCCAACTTTCCAAAGCATGCGCACAGCGACCACCTTCAACACGTGCTGCTGGCTAAAGATTGTGTACAAAACAAATATTGCAGTTCAAACTTTCATCCCCAGCCAGACAGCCGCCAGCTTAAACAAACCAGCTCCCCGGTGCAGCTTTGATCACCTCAACTCCCACCCTTTACTTCTCCCCGTACTGGAGTTTATTTTCAGTCAATCACTCTGCCTTTAGTTTTAATCGTCCGGGGGTATGGGGGGTGGACTTAGTGTCTGAATTCCTCCTACCCCAACACAATGAAAAATTCCTGTAGGATTTTATCCGCTACGGGATTGGGGAAACGGACAGCCTTTCCGCTGCCCCTCTATAAATAAAAACAGGTACAAAGAAAGAAAGGCTATCGTTTCCCGCCCCCCTACCTCAAATCTCGATCTGTCACCGAGACTTGACAGCCGGCTCTCCAGAGCCGACGGTTCCTGGGATTTTTGGCAGTGTTGTGTGTGGGGTGTGTGTGGGGGGCGGGGGGAACTGTGTGGCACAGGACAAACGCTGAAATCAGGGGAACAATACATTTATCAGCAATCATGTGCTGTCTCCCCCATTGCATTTGTCACCCAGAATATTTATATCTGAGTCACGATCCCACGTTGAAAACACCACGCAGCTTTAAATATATTTTACACTACATATGTATATTTAATACGCTGTCGAAAATCCAAGAGTTATTGAATTAAAACAATATACCTGATACTGAGCATGCATTGAGATCACCCACTGGGACGCAGCTTCGGTTATTACAGCTATGGCCAAACTCAAGCCCTGCCCTTTTACATAAAAATAGTTTTTAAAAAAAACCCCACAGTCGAGTGTACAATGTGACAGACAGCCCTGATCCCAACAGACTGGGCCACACAGGTAGATGCTGCACACTTTATAGCGTGTGAACGGGGAAATCCATGGTGGGGGGGGGGCGGTTGGTGTGGAGGAGAGATTGCAATTCGCGCAAAAGTTTTTAAAAATCGGCGCAGATCATGCAATCTGCAGAACTTGTCGAGTAAATATACCTTTCTTTGCCGAACAGAACAGTATATATACATGTGTGTGTAGAAATCCTGAAAGGAAAGTGTCTGTCTCCACCACCCCCCGCCTCTTTCTCTCTTTTTTTATCCCGAGGATTTCGTTCCCCTCTCGCCCTTGTCAGAGAAAGAGAGAGCAGCGGTGCTGCTTTTTCTTTCCCATGACGCCTGAATGTGACCCCCCTTCAGCAGTTGACACAGAGCATCAACATTTCCGCATTCCTCAAACAACAAAGGCGAAACGCCGCCTGGCCTTTTTCTCTTCCCAACTCACTCATTCACTTTCTCTCTCTCTCTCTCTCTTTCTCTTGCACTCTCCGCTCAATGAACCTTTCGTTTCTCACTGTCAAGTTCCAACAGCCTCGAAAGGAAAAGAAACTCATAAGGTCTACACAACGCAACACAAACTTCCTCTCCCCTCCCACCCCCTCGCCTCTCCTCGCCACCAACCACCAACACACTTTCTCCTTATTAAAAAAAGAAAAAAAAACTCCAATCCTGTTTCCTGGATCACAACATGCTAACGGTTCAGCTCAGTTAACTTTTGGAAAACTTAAGCCAGTTAAATCCTTGGCTAATGTCCCGCTGGATTCCGACCCTTTTGTTCCATTCGCTAACAAAAAGTATTGGAATCGAACGGTATATTAGCAGTCATGATCGTGAACTTGCAAAGTTCAGAATAATGCCAACAACAATCAAAAGTGATATAAAGTTCACGATGTATACGTACCGCATATCCTGTTACTTCCAATTCATTTGCCCTTGTCAACGTTGCCAGCTGCGAACCTGAAAAGTGTAGGATTTTTTTCCCTTGCCCCCGAAAGTGATGTGAAAGTAACCAGTTTTAACGCTACGCGGATAATCAGTAAACAGGGGCAGAACTAAACCTACAACACAACGTTTACTTTCTTCAAACCACACGTCCAAAGGGTCTGTCATAAAGCAACTCTTTTACCCACAATACTTAAAGGGCAATAGATTATGTTTCAGAACATCAGCGGTAAACTACACACATATAATGTAAATTTAGCTTACTCTGGAAGAAAGATTGAGCATTTTTCTAAGTTCAAACACTGCAGTTCATTACTTAATTTACATGAACACTCAAATCTTTAAGGTTATTGAGGCCAAACTGCACTAATCAAGTGGGGCCACCGCGGGGTAAAACATCAATACCTGCATTGAAAATCTTGAACTTGTTTAAAAGTTGCTCCATTCCAGGAAATGTGAATCGCTTTATTTCTCCTAAAAAAAACCCTTTGAAGATTGCTCATTTGTGTGTCATGATGATTTATATGTGTATATAGTCAGAAACAAGATTCCAGCCTGACCCTACTGTTGCAATTATTCAAAATAATCAACAGTTTAGAGATCAGCTGAATCTACGCCTTTTTGAAAGATGCGTTGTAACTGGCACGATGCAACAGTCCTGTGGCAAAAGGTTTTTTGTTTTGGTAAGTCTTTCTCTAGATTTCTCTTTTACAGTTTACAACAATGTTAAAATGAAAAGTGAGAGGAGGAAAATGAATTGTCTAAGACTGTAGCAATGTGCAGAAAAAAAACCTAATTTGTAAAACACAAAAGAAAAGTTAGTAATGATTTTAAATTCCTGAAATCGTAGCAAACAGTTATGGTATGTTATTTTAGCAATTTGTAAGTAACTGTGAAAAATTAGTCAATTTAAAATCCAAGGCATGTATCCAATGGTTGAATTATTGACATTAGTTGAAACTAGTAGATATACAAAAACAATGTACTGTTTTTCAAAACAACCTTTAGAGGCATAATTATTTCCTTAGAATGTAGCTTTCTCTTCCATTGATTTAGAAAATGTTTATGAGTTGAAGATTTACTAAATAAGATTTAATCTGATACAAATACAACATTAATATGTATTACAAACTAACACGTTTCTGTTCATGTTTATATTAACATAATTATTGCATTCAAACATTAAGTATGACTGATCTTCTCATTATTAGGTTAGTTATACCTGCTGATTTATATTTCATTAAATATTTGATGGCTAGAACTAAAAATTATAAAGATGGATAAAACTGAAAGTGTTATTTTCTTTAAGGTCTTAAACTTTTGATATTTCTGAAAGGAATTGTGGTGTTTGGGGTTTGCAATTTTTAAACAGTCATAATTTTCAAACATCATGATATACTGCTTATTGCAATGGAATCACAGTTAATTACAATGATTTTAACGTATATTTACGATATGATCTAAAGATACTGTGAAAAGTACATTTACAAGTTTTATTCATCTAAAACTATACTGACAAAGTTATGTTTCAGTATAGTTCCTGCTTATTCCCCCACACCTCCTTTTACCCCACAAAGATCCTGGCAGATTCCCAAAGGCAAAGAGCAGAGTCAAAGACATTTGTACACAAATTTCATATAATTGATATTAATACATAGAGCAAATATATTTTAAAACTGATCCAACTTGGAAAGCAATTTTTCATCAGTAGAGATGATAATCTTTACATAATGTTGCAGCACTAAAATTTATGTAATGTTTCATCCTTTTTGTAAAATAGAATAACAAATAGTTATTAACTTGCTTTAATAACTGATTATTGTTGGAAGTTGTTAATATCATTTGGTTTTGAAAAGTTTCGAAAAACAATGTCACTTCTTTTCAATTAGAAGACTTTCTAATGAGCAAGTAGCTAATTAACTAATCAAATTTGAAAATAAGAAAAGCTCAGAAAATAACCTGAAAAATTATGCTTGAAAGCGCATAATAAGAAATATAATACTTAACTGTTCATAAAATAAGTATATCTGTTCAATAAAATCTGTACATATTCAACATGTAATAAAATTATGAAGCTATATTCCATCATAGACTTTATTGTGTCATGTATATTCCAAATATTTTATTTGTCTGGCATTTCAAAACATAGCCTCCAGTTTATCCACATTATTGAACATTTAATTGACCTTTCATTTGAAAACCAACAACAAGGCAGTTGATTTTTGAGCAAGGTCAATACTGTTCTTAAATTCAGGGCAAGAGATGTCATACATCTCATATACAAGAGGAATAGTTCTGAAATTAATGAAACATGAAAAAGGAATGCTACCTTCATGCACGTTACATTAAAAATGTGATTTGTGTACTATTTATGACTAAGTATGAAAGAAAGCATTGACGTGTATACTTATTACAGAATTGAATTAACTAGAGGCTTAATCTCGTTTAGAGTAATTACAGAAACATTTTCAGAATTGTTTAGAATAGAAAATAGCAAACATGGAAAGTGACAGTGACATTGCAACTGAACACTCTTATAGGATTAATGACTCTTTGTAGTCTGAAATATGCTGATAACATTGTTTGATCTATTGATTTGGAACTTTCAAAATGCTGTAATTATTTGTTGCTATTAGAATGCTTTACAATTTTCAAAGAAAGCAGAATGTTCACTCTTATACCATTTGAAATCAAAATCTATGCATTTAAAAGTAAAAATTTAGTTGTCGGCTGAAATTAAACAACAAATAGTGTTCAATATGCTTTCTAACATTAAACCTTAGTGATGTGCTTTCTACCTTCTATATGTTGAAAGTTGCAGCTACATAGCATGATTAACATAGAAAGCCAAGGTGCCAAAACTGCATAAGTATTATTTATAAATCTTTCTTAAAATATCTTCACAGCATACATTGTGGATGTAAACTTACTATTGCTTTTCACTGTGTTAAAAAAGACATTTACAATATCTACTTTGTTTTAACATTCTTATGGAATGATCAGATTGAAATTAATTCCATTAGAATTGCTATTAAGAGTTTATAATATTTCTAACCATGGCTGTAAATGTTTTAGATGATGTTGTTACTTTATTGCAGAGACCAAAGATCCAGGATGTAAATAAGTGCTTATTTTAAAAAATAGAGAATTTTAATCCATTGTGCAGTGAGGATAAACAATTTAATAGTGAAACAAACCTTGAATGCACTTAGCAATTTGAATTGTTTTATTTATATTCTTAACAATTAGGTAAAGAAAATCAAATTTAAAAAAATGCTAGATCCAATAGGATGGCGAAATTGCTATAATGATGTGTTTGGTTTTCAACTTCATTGTTAAGGAGTTTGAGTACAAATCATTTGCTTCCCTGTTAATTCTTCACTCAGCAGATTTCACTGCTGACTGTACTCAGCAGATTTCATTTGATGACTGTACTCAACAGATTTCGTTGCTGATTGTACTCAACAGATTTCACTGCTGACTGTACTCAGCAGATTTCACTGCTGATTGTTCTCTCAGCAGATACAGAAAACTCTTTCTCCTTAAAGTTTTAAATCAGATTTCTATAATTAATATTTTGTTATGTCATAATTATGATTACAAATGGAAATATTATGTCATGAAAGATGCCTTTTGTGTAACTAATTTATGAAAACCTATTATTTCTTTATTAAAGAATTGTAGTATGTGTATATTTGAGTATACTTGAGATGTATAACACTATCCATGATTTTGGCATTACAGCCATGTTAAATAGCGAAGGGGTCCTATAATTCCATTCTGTACAGTATTTCCTATAATATACCTATAAAATATAAACATACATTAATGTCGCGATATAAAAGTAATCCATAGCACAAAGAATAATGAAATAAGCCATTAATATTTTATTAACATTTTAAAATACATAATGTAGAATATATAATTTAAATTTACAATTTTGGTATTGAAAGCACCAAATAAAGTTTCTAATAATGAATAATGATATTAGTCAATTAAACTTACATAAATTCATCAGTATAAAGACACATTTTAATGCATAGTATTATCTGTGCTTTGGCACTTATGATCCCTATATAATCTAATAGAGACAATTTACTTTAATCCTGTTCATTTTTTCTATGCTTAGTAAGTTTTCAAAACTATTTGGATGTATAGTGAAAAACATATATGTTACAGATCAATATTACAGGTTTTCGTTTAAGATCATGTTTTTGTACCTGCCCCGCCTCTGATCTCCCCCCCCCCACCAACCCCACCCCAACCCCAGTCCACCTTGACAAACTCATTCAAAATAATTAGTAACTCAGTTTATTTATTGACAAAGAAAGTGTTTTGTAAATGCAGGCTAAAGAGTCAAAGATGCCATGTCCAATCCTTTATTCTTGCAAAATCCTTTGATCTTGAAATATTTCCTGTTGAAAAAATATTTGGCCTGAATCAGATTCTATCTGTAAATGGATGGAAGGCAATTAGTGTTTTAAACATCCTTAATCATAGACAGCATTTTAGAGAACTTACTATACACCATGAATTGTGTAGGAGAATTTTCTTCTCTAAGTTTGCCGTAGTGTCAATAAGTAGTGTTTGTATAGTATGTAATTAAATAAGGAATTTTCAAATACGGAGACATATAGAATGAATCATAGAATCATAGTATCCCTACAGTGTGGAACAGGCCATTAATATCTTTCACTATTTATGACATTAGTTTCTTCATGTATGTTTGTAATCCCAGAATAAAATCTATTAAATTATACAGTAATTAGTTATTTAATAACTGAATAATGTTTAGTATTATGTTTTCTGCTCAACATTTTCTCAAAACTCTGTTCTTATCAACTTGGGAACAAACTAGCCAGTACAATTTAGTTTCTTATTGGTGTGTGTATAATTTTAAAAACCTTTGTAATATTATATATCTAAGGCTCTTCAATACTAATAATTTTAACATTGAAAATGTATCTAATATTTTAAATCTCTAATATACCATATCACTTAAACCTAAAGAAATGGTACAATGAAATCTCACTGTCAAGTAACTTTCTTGAACAGATAACATTTTGTTTGAAATTATTTGAAAGCATTAACATGTATTAGTAAGAGTCAACTTATTGTTTAATGAAATTAAGGCTGAAATGTTTGGTGAGGGATAGACAAGCTTGATTAATTTGGACAAACTGAAAAGTATTTCCTTTTTATTGTTTTGTATAGTACACTCTTTGTTTTATACCTTGTCATTTCTTTTGTCATTTTATTTTGGCTGAATCCAGCTAAAGTGGCTAATAGCATTTGTATCACTATCTATTCTACCATCTTTTGAATTTAATTTTTAATTTGTATCTTATTTCTTAATCTCTCTGCACATAAATGTCTGTAAAACTTGACCTTCACATGGGATATGGAAAGAAGCTCTGGGATTTACATAATCAAAGAACAGAAACCAGAATATCCCATTATAAAAGATGAAAGTTTTAACCTAAGATTGTTTACTATATCACATCTCCATGACACTGGACTCCTGTGGTTATAAATTCCGTGAGCATGATCTTATTCTCCACAACCACCTAATGAAGGAGTGGTGCTATGAAAGCTAGTGCTTCCAAATAAACCTGGTGTTGTGTGATTTTTAACTTCACATGGGATGGTTAACTAAATTATTTAAATTCTTATGTTTGCCAAAATCTTATTTATTGGAATCTAATACTTCCTTAGTTAAATCACTTTAATTGTTCAAACTGCTTAACACTTAGTAGACGAGACTAAGAAGAGCAATATTTTGGATGTGGATCGTTTGTCAAAACTGGTTAGCTGAAAGGTAAACTCACGACAGTATAAGTTCATTGTTCTCTCCATTGATGTAGACTGACTAGCTGAACAGTTTAAGAATGTCTTCCTCCTCCGTTGATATCTCCAATTGTTTACTTCTTGTTGTGATTGTTATTTTTCTTCTTTTTAAGAAGTATTGAGTTTCAAACCTAAGAATATCATGAATAAATACTGTTTATTTACAATCAGTGATCTTGCTGCTTTACTTACAATTGCACAGCTTCCGAAATTGTTTAAAATTTTGCCTTTCAGCAAGTATTTTTAAAATAATTAAAAATTTTATCTGGAAAATATTGACAATGATTGTGAGAAAAATGAAATATAATTTGGAGAAAAATGTTGAAAAATAAATTATCCTTGAATTAATGCGATAAATGGTATGCATATCCTTTTAACCTGTTGATCTTAAATCAGATCTGTCTATATGAAGATGTTAATTGGTGAATATGGATTTGCAGCAAAACAAATAAAATGTTAATTTACTTCAGTAAACTCAATATTAAACTGAGATTCCTGTAACTTGAGAGAAACAACTACTTCATTATGATATCACAGACACCACATTATTTACAAACAAAAATGGAAATTACTGGAAAAACCCAGAAGTTCTGGCATCAACTGTGGAGAGAAAGCACTGGATCTGAAATGCTAAGTCTGCATTCTCTCCACGGATGCTACTAGAACTGTTGATTGTTTCCAGTGATTTCTGTTTTTAATTGTAATTTCCAGCATCTGCAATTCTTGGATTTTCCATGTTAATTACAATATTTATTAAATGCAGTTATTTTCATTAGATAACTTTAAACATTAAATCACAATATTACCATTTAAGTGGAGAGAAGCCTAGAATGCTTTGGTACAGTTGGATCTAAGTGTCCTTGTACATTAATCATAATAAGTCAAGATGCAGGTACAGTGAATAATTAGGAAGGCAAATGGGATGATGGTATTTAGTGCAAGGTGTAGAATGCAAATATAGGAAATTCTTCCTATAAGTTTGTGGAGTATTGGAGAGAACAGACTTATGATACTGCATCCAGTTTTGGTCAACTTACTTAACGTGGGATACATGCATAGGAAACAGTTCAGGGAAGGCTCACTAGCCTGATTGCTGAGATGAAGTAATTGGCTTATGAGGAAATTAGACCTATAGCCATTGGAATTTAGAAAGGTGAGAGGTAGAACACACAAGGTTCTGAAAGATTTGACAACATAGGAGGATATTTTTGTTCCTGATGGAATCTAGAACTGAGGGCACAGTAAACATAGGGTCAAAATAAAGGGTCTCCTGTTTAATACGGAAATAAGAAATTTCTTCTCTCACTGGATTATTAGTCGTTGTAATTCACTTCTCCAGTGAACAATCAAGGTTGAGTTTTTTTCTACAAGGGAGTAAAGGTTTATGTGGGTAATGCAAGAAAGGGGAGTTAAGATCACAACTGCATCAACTATGGTTTTATTGAATGGCAGAGCAAGTCTGAGAAGTTGAATAACATATTCCTGGTTCTATTTCATCCATCCTTTAGTGAAGAAGATAGCAGCTATAATTATGATGTATGAATTCCAGTGTTAAATGTTAAATATATTATTCTTCTCTCCATGAAGGTAATTTTTAAAAACACTTTCTAGCAGCAAAATATCTCATTGGTCAATCGATATAAATTCATCTCAAAATGTTTGGTGAGCTTCATGAGGTATGAAGTAGGCAATCATGAAGTATTACAATCAACTACCAATTGTTGAAATATGTTTTAGTTAAAAGTTGTAAGATTATTTTATTATACTCTTGAGGGTAATACGATTACTTTAATAGTTAATTTATTTGTCACTGAAAAACGACTAAAATCATTTCTTTAAACATTTGAAAACATTTTCTTCCCTTACAATTATTTGACATTTTGAAGATTTAAAGCTGCATACCAAATAAATCCTGTGCCTAATCATCAGTTATGAACAAAATAATGCTGAAATAATTGTAAACCTCAATGTCTACACAAAACTTAGCGAGTCCATGAAAATTCAGAGTATGTGATGAGAAAAAGTAACTGATGTAGTTAAATTAGGACAATTGGGGAAAGAAATAGCAGAAGGTTAATTAATTTTTTGTTGTGCATTTAACTAAAATGATATTTAGATTTTAAAAATTGAAATTTTGGATGGCTGTATCAGTGAATTTCCATAATGTTTCTACTGCTTATCCATGATAATTTTGGCAAAAGAGGCACAGAAGCCCGAGAAAGATAACATACGAACATGCTCAATTTTTCCAGATTTCCACATTCTTTTGTAAAGTTTATAGCTGCCAACTGAAAGAACCTTCATAAAGTCTATTCCCAAAAGTATTTAGTTAAGTGAGGGTATGATGTCCACAGATTTACTTTGGTTCTTATTTGTTTTAAGTGCATTATTGACAGGTTAAGATTTCTGTTTTGTATGGTGCTGTAGAGATTTGTAAAATTAAAGCAAGTACTGTGAAACTTGAAAGGGTTCAGAAAAGATTTACAAGGATGTTGCCAGGGTTGGAGGATTTGAGGTATAGGGAGAGACTGAACAGGCTGGGGCTGTTTTCCCTGGAGCATCGGAGGCTAAGGGGTGACCTTACGGAGGTTTACAAAATCATGAGGGACATGGATAGGATAAATAGACAAAGTCTTTTCCTTGGGATCAGGGAGTCCAGAACTTGAGGGCATAGGTTTAGGGTAAGAGGGGAAAGATATATAAGAGACCGAGGGGGCAACTTTTTCACACAGAGGGTGGTACGTGCATGGAATGAGCTACCAGAGGAAGTGGTGGAGGCTGGTACAATTGCAACATTTAAAAGGCATTTGGATGGGTATATGACTAGGAAGAGTTTGGAGGGAATACGGGCTGGGTGCTGGAAAGTGGGACTAGATTGGGTTGGGATATCTGGTCGGCATGAACGAGTTGGAGCTAAGAGTCTGTTTCCATGCTGTACATCTCTATGACTCTACTGCAGATGCTGGACACTTGTAATAAAAGTGTGGAGAAACTCATTTGCTTTTGGAGTTATCTGTGGAAGGAGATACATTCTACTCTCTCTCTTCATAGTTGCTACCAGATCTGATGCATTGCTCCAATACCTACTGATTTGTAAAATTGATCTGCATCTTTGGAGAACATTGCATTTAGGTAACAAAATTCCACAATGTAAAATGATAATTCTATCAGCCTCAGGTCTGAGATGACTGAGTTATAATAATGACGAACAAAGGAATTTCAGTAAATGAAGTGTTGTAAAGCTTGTAAACTGGTTGCTAAAGCTTTGTTATTAGAACACAATCAGAGAGCTTGACCTAGTTGTTATTTCACACAGTAGTTCATCAAATATCAATCTCCATTATGACATGTACAATTAAAATCTTTTTACTTGTCTAGTTAATTTTACCATTTAAAGGAAACTAGTAGCAATGCTTTTACTTTAAAATTGTCTTCACATCCTTTAGATCCAGGTTGGAAGCATATAGATTGTCAGTCTACATTGGTAATTGAGAATTTCATTCCTTACATGTTAAAGTCATTCTATTGGATTTCTTCTATCCTTCATAAAGATGGCAACCTCACTTCTGTAACACAGTCTACCTCTTCTCCTGCCATGTTCCACCTGCTGCTAAAACTCTCCATGCATTAGATATGAATCCTGAAGAAGAGCTCCTGCTTGAAACGTTGATTCTCCTGCTCCTTGGATGCTGCCTGACCTGCTGTGCTTTTCCAGCAACACATTTTCAGCTCTGATCTCCAGCATCTGCAGTCCTCACTTTCTCCTCCATGCATTAGATATCTCCAGATCCAACTACTCTAAGATTCCCCTGGAATTCTCCTCCCTACATAAACTTTAGCTCATGCAAGACTCTTGAGAAGTGTGAGATAATGCATTTGGGGGATATCAACTAAGGTAAAGGAACACACAGTAACTGGAAAGAGACTGAGAGGTATAGGGGAAGTGAGGATCTTGGAATGATTGTTGATTCCTGAAGATAGCATGATAGATTGATAAGGTGTTTAAGAAGCCTGTGGAACATTTTCCTAGCTGAAGCATTAAATACATGAGTTGGAAAGATATGCTGGACCAATATAGAACACAATTTTAGGCTATATGTCAAGCAGAGGGGAGGCAATAGCCTTCTGGCACCATTGCTAGACTATTAATCCAAAGAATCTGGTAATATGCTAGGGACTCAGGTTTGAATCCTGCCACGGCAGATGGTGGAATTTGAATTCAATAAATATCTGGAATTAGGAGTCTAATGATGACTGTGAAACCATTGCTGATTGTCTGGGGAAGACTAATATGGTTGACTAATGTTCTTTAGGAAAGGAAACTGCCAGCCTGACCTGGTCTGGCCTCCATGTGACTCCAGACCCACAGCAATGTGGTTAACACTCTACTGCCTTCTTGGCAATTAAAGAGGGTACTAAAAGTTGGCCCATCCAGTGCTGTCCGCGTCCCTTGAATGAATAAAAAAAAAGAGGACTACAGACAGGATGTAATTGCACTAGATCGAGTGCAGAAAGGAATTAAAAGGGTGTTGCCATGACTGGAAAATTGTAGCACTGAGGGAAGGTCAGATAGGCTGGAATTGTTTTCCTTGGAATAGAAAAGGCTGAGGGGAGATTTGATTTGATCGAGGTGTACAAGGTGTGATGAGCCTGTTTAAAGTGGATTTGCAGGACCAAATTCCTTTAGCAGTGGGGTCAGTTATGAGACAGCATAATTTTTAAAGTGATTTTTAGAAAGATTAGATGCTTTTCAGTCAGAGGGAGATTGGATTCTGGGTCTCATTTCCTGAAAGGGTGGTAGAGACAGAACTCCTTAAAAAGGGTTTTGATATGTACCTGAAGGCTCATAAACTCCGAGGAGATGGATCAAGTATTGGAACATGAGATTAGATTGGGTCATTTAGTTTTGTAGGAAGAGACATTATGGGTAGTGGGGTTCCTTCTATGCCATATTTTTTCTATGCTTTCTAAATATCCTACAAATCCAATGAGGAGAATTGTGCAGGGACAAAGGGAGTAACAATAAATTAATTGCTCCTTTGGATGGCCAACCTGTCAAATAATGAACACTTAAAGGTCTCAGTGCAACACCTCCCCAGTTACCTACCTTCCCAGATGATGGGAAAGGTATCTAGCTTCCTAACTGTTACAATCTCAACAACCACAACATTTCTTTATGAAAGGGCAAAAGGAGAAAGCAACCTCTGTTGGCTAAGTATCTGGAAACAAAATATAGAATGTGATTTTATCCCACAGTCCACTGGGTTTCCTGTCAACAATATCAAATCGCTGACAGCTGTAGTCCGATGGTAAGACTTCATTTCTGACTACAATAAACCTGGATCCAAGGTTTTGGAAAGAGTTCCCAGACCAACTATTCCAATTTTACAAGGTAGTCAGGAATGCTGGTATTTGGGAACTTCATTAGGTTCCCAGGAACTACTCTGAAAAAAATTTCAGGAGAGAGACTTCTAACACCTGACTGACCACTTAAGTCTGTAAAACAGAAAAGTAAGTCCAGAAAGATTTCCAGGCTACCATTAGCAGAGAGGCCTACATCCTTCAAAACCAGATTTCCAAGTAATTAAAGGCAACAAGCTATATCTCACATCTATTGAAAACTTCTCTTGGCTTTTCTCCAAATTCATTTGATTTTTCTGTAAACAGCAGACGGTTTACCTTAACTATAAATATGTATAGCCTCCACCCTTGGACAATACCACTTCCAAATGCAATTTGATCTAAAAATGAAAGCATATAAAACATGAAAGCCCAAAAGAGTAAACTTACATTCATTCATCTATATTCATTTGCTATATGAAATTTACATAAGGCGGAATTTTACCAAAAATTGTCTAAGTGTCAATCTCAGGGAGTTTCATGGAGCATTTCTCACCACAGGCTCTAACAAGCTATCTCACTTAATTTTCTCCACTGCTCATGTTATTAACTATGCACCATACCTTTGTGGTGCTGCTTTTGCACCTAGCAATGGCAAAATGCTTGATGGATCTTCTGCTACCCACACCACAGATGCCATCTCAATGCCAGCTGTGCATTTTATCAAATGCTGACAGTCTAGTCTGATACAGCCAGATAGATCAGTACAGTAGAGTGATGCTGGAAAAGCACCGCAGGTCAGGCAGTGTCCGAGGAGCAGGAAAATCAATGTTTCAGGCAAAAACAGTGAAATGATCAGTCCCCATTCCTGATGAAGGGTGTATGCTGCCTGACCTGCTGTGCTTTTCCAGCACCACTCTAATGTAGACTCTGATTTCCAGCATCTGCAGTCCTCAGGTTTGCCTAGATCAGTACAGTATTCATGGTCTGGGGGAGTGTACAGGAATGGCACAAGAAGTGGCCTTCTATACTTCAAAAGGGTACATGTCACCATCTTCTCTCTGATACTTTACACTCACTGTTACTGTGCCGTTGTACCCACGAAGGCTTTGGCTGATCATTCTCAATATTGCATGCAACATCTTCCTTCAATGGCTCTCTTCCACTCTATCCCTGTAAATGACCCACCATTCCTGCCCTCTTAACCCACTTAACCACCTTTCCTTACGGATGAATGACTTGCCCATTGACTGACCATCGTGATCCTTTACTGTTTATTGCTGGCAAAATTGAAATGTTACCTGGTTATCTTTCTGTGGTAAAAGGCAGAGACACTATGATCATCCAAGTAAGTGCAAAGTGAGTGAGAAAGTCAGCTCAGAGCCCTTAGATTCACCCTATTCAGATGCATGAGACAGATGCCTGACCTACCCACAATGCAGCCTACTAGTAGCATTGCAATGTAAGTTCAAATTGCAAAATTGAAGTGCTGAACTGCATTAAACGTGAGTCCCAAATGTGTGCTGATGGTGTGCTGAGGGTGCTGCTTTGCTGATACCAACTCCTGTGGACAAAGGATGCCAATGGAGGTGTTGGGCAATGCTGGCCAAGATGGATACCCACACAAGGCACCAACAAATTTAACCCCCCCCCCCCCCCCCCCCCCAGGAAGTGGTAGCAGTTATCACATGAACATTAATCAAACAGGTCCCTTTCAATTTGATGAATTCCACAGCATTGTGATATGGCCCTCTCAGTGTAAAAGGGGCAGTGTCACGTGTGTGTCTAAGATGGCATGCGACACCTTGGGGAGCCCAGTTATGTTCCTGAATCCTACTGCCCAAGCTCCGGCCCTGACTTCATGATGATGAAATAAAATGAACTGGTGTGGCCTTGCTCAGATTGCATCAGTCACTGCGCTGATGGATTTGTGGGAGCACAACTGAGAGATCTCATGCAGGGCACACATCACTCCCTGGAAGGAGCCAATCTTCTGATGGTCCTTTAGGACTGACCATGACCCACTCCTTGGAGCATAGCCTGACATTTCCATTGACCGTGTCAGGCCCAAGCGGATGATAGACAGTGGCCAAGCTCCTGGACTGTGTGCAGACTGTGCCCAAGACTGTTGGTACCAGAGCTTTCAGGACTTCCCGATTGAGCACACCCCCTCCCCTCGACTATACCCCTCCACCTTCAGTTGAATAAACATGCAATGGGTTTGCCGCACAGGCAGTGGGCACATGCTGTTGATGTTAGACTAACATCTCATTATACCCCGTCCCCTGACAGATTGCTACTGACACACTTGACCAGCAGTCTGTCTCTATGTCTGTAGAAAAGAGCAGGTTCATATGGCAGTAATGATAGCCTTTAGGCTGAAGTGCAAACATGTCACCAGACATAGCATGGCAAAGCATTGTTGCTGTGAGCATGCAGGTAGGCAGTAAGTGCAGGAGTGTGGACAGAACCCTGAGGTGGAGCCTGTCCTGTGCATAAAGTGTCCTTGCAGCAGATTTTCTATGCTAGTCACTGGTGCACCCTCTGATGCTGGTCTCAACTTCTTGAGTGTCCTGGAGTGCATGTGGCTGATGCTCATGTTTTGTCCCCTGAGATGTTGTTGCATGGTGACTAACATGAAGGCAAGCTGAAGCCGTCAGGTACCTGTTCCGATTTCCACTTCAAGAATTCTTTGTGTCTAGTTTGCTTGCAGTGGGTGATAGAATAGGAGATTAGGAAATGTGCAGTTAATCAGGTCATTAACAAGCAAAAATCTTCCTAATAAACACCTCACTGCTGCCTAGGTGGTCGGTACTTGCTAATGGTATAGCGGGTGTTTCCAACATTGAGTTGTGTTGTCATTGAGATAGGCCTCGAAGGGCTTCTTGCATGATTCTGCCAGATGTTTTGCCATAGCTCATGTTGTTCAGACCCTGATAAGATTTGGCCCTATGTAATAGCAAAATGGTAATCCATGCAAATCGATTCCTCACTGTTCAGAAATGAGGTTCTCATCCCATCATTAAAACTTTGGGTGGATAATTGGACTTTTTCTTCTTTATGTTAAGAATCTAATTTTTCCGAACTCACCATTGTTTGCCAACTGATTTCCCATTGCTCATGTCATTCAGGGGTTGGAAAGATTCCACCCACAGTTTCTCGTCACCTTCCTAATCCCCAACTATTCCTATCTAATTACACTCTTGACTGTGCGTGACAGATGAAGTTATCCTTTTAAACAATATTAACAATCTTTATCTTATAAAGCTGAATGAGCAAGTTCCACTGAAATAGTCTACAATTTTGATTCTAAAATTTTCCTACGAAGTTGAAGGGATTATGGTCATTATAGATATCAACATTTTGTTGTGGTCATGATGGATATAAATTTTGAAATGTTTAAGAACTAGGAACAGTCCCAAAGTTTTCTCTTGTATTATAGAAAATTTATTTTGTGCTGGTTTTTTTTTCAAAAGTACCTAATGGCTTCTCTATACCCGATTCAACTTCTTGTAATAAGACTGCACCACTGGCATGAATCAATATTTTGATTTGTTTCTGAAGTCTTTAAGGTGCTTGACAAGGTTCCTCATGGTAGACTGGTTAGCAAGGTTAGATCACATGGAATAGAGGGAGAACGAGCCATTTGGATACAGAACTGGCTCAAAGGTAAAAGACAGAGGATGGGGGTGGAGGGTTGCTTTACTTTTGCTGTCCTTGACAACACTTGCTCTTGCACTACAACTCATCATCAGCAAGTTACCCATGTTTTCATAAAATCACTTTTGGTAAAATTTTCATGGGATCAGTTAATTGTAGCTGTTTAATTAAGGCTTCTGGTTGCATTACCTAAATGCTGCTGTATACCAACTCATCATTCAAGTGCACCAGACAATTAGAACACAATGACTTGGTCTTTGGAAAATATCTGGTTTTGATTTAGAAACCTGAATGTCATAACTCTATATTCATACATCCATTTTGTGTAATAAAAGCAGGTATCTCCTTAGCTTTCAAAGGGAATGGTACTGAAGGAATGAGGCATTGCCAGCCCTATCAAGACAATCTTAAATACTAAGGACTGGATTAGTGGTGCTGGAAGAGCACAGCAGTTCAGGCAGCATCCAACGAGCAGCGAAATCAACGTTTCGGGCAAAAGCCCTTCATCAGGAATGCCCGAAACGTTGATTTCGCTGCTCGTTGGATGCTGCCTGAACTGCTGTGCTCTTCCAGCACCACTAATCCAGTATTTGATTTTCTGCATCTGCAGTCATTGTTTTTACCTTAAATACGAAGGAACTGAGCCTGAATCTGTTTTGTTACTTTATTTCTTTTCTTATAGTCTATCCAGAATCTAGTTGACCCATCAGGTTTAGGCACGAATACCACTGGAGAATTCTAATTACTTTAACTTGGACTGGCCAAGTGATTTTCTAACATTTCCTAAATTACTTTTTTTCACCTAAACTTATTTTTTGGAGGTAAACAATAGGGATGTTGTTTTACTTGTACAGTTTCCCCTACATCCACATCATATCTGGCTAATGTTGTACTTCTTGAATTATCTACAAATTTCCTTAATTTCAATATGTAATCTCATTAGATCTAACCCTTGGCATACCTGTAAATGTGAGAATAGGGTGTCCAATGGTCGTAGTATTTCAGAAATCCTCTGGCCCACATTTCTGTCTCAGGCTTGCTGCAGTGCTCCAGTGAAGGTTAATGCAAGTCGAAGAACAGTCCCTCATTTTCTGCTTGGGCACCCTGCAGCCTTCTGGACTCAATATCGAGTTCTACAACCTTAAGGCCTGAGCTCTCCCATGTCCCTACCCCAACCCCATAGACAAGGCCTTGTTATCTTCGGAGCGTCGGTGTGGACTTGTTGGGCCGAAGGGCCTGTTTCCACACTGTAAGTAATGTAATCTAATCTAATTACACAGCCTGCTATTACACACAGTCCATTGTCAGCCACTAACAGTCCCCATTAAAGACCCTCCTGGCTGGATCATTATCCACTCCTTTGTCCAATTGGTCTTCTCTTTCTTTGGGCTCTATCCCCCTACCATTTACTCTTACCCCCTCTCCGACCCTGTTTTCTGCATATAAGCCAACATTCGTCTAGCCTCCTTCAGTTCTGAGGAAGGGTCACTTGCCCCAAAAGGTTAATTCTGATTTATCTCCACAGATGCTGCTCGACACGCTGAACTTTTCCAGCAATTTCTGATTTTGGTCCTAGTATTTCGGTATTTGGTTAACTGGATAGTAAAAAGTCCAATTTGTGAATTGTCATTGTCTCCTTCTACCTCACTCTCACTGTCTCTGTCATTCTCTACTGTTCTTAATAAATGTCATGCTCCTTCTTATCTTCCTGTCTATACTGATATCATTTCAATAACTTAATATGACACAACCAATTCTTCTTCCTGCAATCTGGAATATCCAGCAGATAATTCACGTTACAAACCTTCTTAATTACCTTGTATGGATCACTGAACCTTTCTTTCAAAGGTTTCCCATCTGTAATTAACATACTAACACTTTATCTCCTGTTTGAATATTCTGCTTTCAGCAATCTTAGCTTCCCAATCCTTCACCTTTCACTGTGTGACTTTGCATGCTCCTCAGAGTCTCTCCAAGAACATGGACACATAAAACAATATGGAGAGTTCATCTTTCTGTCCTCAAAGGTTTGACTTGATCACTTTAAATGGACCTGTTATCTCAAGACCATAGATTAATTCAAATGAAACATCAACCCGGGAGCAAGTCACTGCTAGCAAGTAACAGAAAGACCTTTGTACAATTATGGGGATAGATGATAAAATATGTTTTAATCATTATCTGGAGTCTTTCTAAAGTTCTCTGTATTTGATAGAATCCCTATAGTGCGGAAGCAGGCCATTCAGCCCATCAGGTCCACACAGACCTTCTGAAAAGCACTACCCCAAACCCTACCCTCTCAGCTAATCTAGCTAGCCTGCACATTAAGAGCAAGGTAGCATGGCCAATTGACCACATCTTTGGACTGTAGGAGGAAACTTGCACAGACCCAGGGAGAATGTGCAAATTCTACACAGACGGTCACTAAGGGTGAAATTGAACCTGGGTCCTTGGTGCTGTGAGGCAGTAGTGTTAAACCACTGAGCCACCATGGCATATTTTAAAAGTGTTCTCACTTTAAAGCAACTGAAACAACTACTGTGCTTTGGGCTACGAATTGCTGATCCTAGGTGTATTCATGACAATCTGGTCACACAAAACCCAGTGTTGCTTTCTGAATATAATATTGAACATATTTTATAAAGCCTGGATTTTCTGGAGTTAAGTAACTTTTGTCACAGTTTCCTCAATTAGTGACAATTTTTGGTGGAGAGGGAACCAGACACACAGCATGAAATATATGACTAAAAGCAAACTGGGTAATCCTTTGAACACCAAGGTGGCAGTTTGTACGGTGTTGGCCGGGAATTAAGAACCAAGGCCGCAGCTTGCCAGCATATGTTTATTGCCGATACATGTTGCTGATAACTTCCTATTCTTCCTATGTTTATGTCGTTTTTTTCCCAACATTGCAAATATTTGGGCAGATTTCCTCCAACTCACTGAATGTTGACAAGTTGGATGCAAACAATCAACACTTTGCAGTTAATTGGGCCAGTTTTGCTTTCAGTATAATGGTGAGGCTAATCGCATTTTCCATCATCGACTTGTAAATTAACTTGTGACTTCTGACATGTTAAATATGAACATCCTACAGTTGCTTCCTGAGATGCACTGTGAATTCTATCTACAGTCATTGAATCTCATGATTTGCTCGGTAAATACAAAAAAACTCAACTACAGAAAGTCAAAGGCTTGCATTTTCAGCATACTTTTAACAATATATTTTTAAATTACTGCCAATCAACCATTCTGATACTGAAAGTCGATTTACCATAAATATAGTCAGTCCTTCCTTCTTCCTCCCTTCCTTTCCTCTCTTTCTTTTCTTCTTTCCTTCTTTTCCTTTCCATTTTCCTTTTGTTTCTTTCTTCTTTTTCTTTATTCTTTCTTTCTTTCTCTTCCTTGCTTTCCTTCCTTCCCCTGTTCTAACTTCTACTTACTGCTGTTTATTTCTAAACTTTATTTTTAAACTTTATTTCTAAAGTCGTTAAGGTGTACATAGTTGGATGCCTTTATCATCGAAAGCCTACATTATACAGCTCAGATACACTGAGGTGTGACAGCCACAGTCTGACTGCCACACTACCCATAGAAGTAGAGTTACTTTTGAGAGTCCAATATGACTCTTCTTTAGGTGTTCCTCAATGTTCTGAAGAAGAAGCATACTGGAATTGAAATGATAACTCTAATGCCAGTGTTGTAGCTGCACTACAACCACCTGATGAAGGAGCAGCGCTCTGAAGGCTGGTGCTTGCAATTAAACCTGTTGGACTGTAACCTGGTGTTGTATGATTTTTAACTTTGTAACCCCAGTCCAACACCGGCATCTCCAAATCAAGGAACAACTTGGGGTATGGCAAGTTTCGGAGCACAAATCTTCAGTACAATTGCTGGATTATTGTCCAGGTCCTTGGCTTTTGCAGTAGTCAGTATCATCAGCCATTTTGTGATCTCACATAGTTTGTGTATGATATACCGTGGATGTCAACTGTTTTGCTCCTGTTATGTCTTGAATAATTTTACACAAAAACTTGGAACTTTTGTCCGACTATATTTTGATTGATAGTCTACATTGAGTAAAAACTCAACCTAATGTTTACACCACTAATTTGGCTGTGATTATTCTCAAAATAGTGGTCCTTGGGAATCAACTTATATTCGTAATAGTGAAGATACTCTGGTTTTCCATTTTTGCTTTTGGGTAATAGTCCTACATAGTCAACTAGCATTCTGTTGAATGGTTCCTCAAAATGTGGTGTGTACATTAAAGGTGCCAGTTTGATTGTACATTGAGGTGTTCCCAATACTTGGCATGTTTTACAGAATTACACTATGTCCTTATGAAGACTCAACCAATAAAAATGCCTATTTATTGATACTCCACATCCAATTTTCCATTTCTATATCCAAATCCCAGTCTAAGCCCCAGTCTACAAACAGTGTCATGACTGTGATGGGAGGAATGCACAATAAGCCCCACTGCTTCACCAGTCACTTTTGTATAAATATGCTGATTTGATCACCTGAAATATAATTGCACTTCTCTTGTACTGCTATCCAGAAAAAAAAGAAATGCTCACAAAGTTTATTTTATGAACCCAAAATAATTAATTTACTATAAACAAAACTTATTCTTAAACCAAGTGGCAAACAGTGGTTAACATCCAAAGTATGATCCTGAATGGGAATTATCTTTCCTTAATCTCAAGCACAGACACAGTCACATGACACACACACACAAAATTATCCGCAGAGAATCTTTTAAACTAAAGGGAAAAAGGGAAACACAACAAATATTAGAAGGTAATAGTTTTTCATGGTACACTAGATTTCTTGTCAACAAAGTTGAATCTTTGACAGTTATAGACTTTTGAAAAAACGTTGATGGGATATTGGCATTATTGGCTGGGCCAGCATTTATTTATTAATCCTTAGTTGTGGTGGTGACCTATCTTCTTGAACCACTGCAATCCGTTTAGTGTAGGTACACCCAAAGCTGGTAGGGAGGCTGCTCCAGGGTGGTAGAACATCACTTCTGATTTTCAGGTTTTACAAGGTAGTCAGACCTATCGGTATTTGATAACTCCTGCTAAAACAAAAAATTCAGCAAGGGGATTTGCAGTATCCATGTTGTCTTTCTTACTAACTGCTTAGGTATATAAAATTGACTACTAAGTTGGAAAGGATTCCCAGACAAATATTAGCACAGAGACACAAAATCTTTTTAAAATCAAGTTTTAAACTAATTAAAGACCATAAACCCCATCTCTTATTTCCTTAGAAGCTTGGCTTAGCTTTTCATAAAACTCACTTGATTTTTCAGTAAACAGCATGTGCTTGTAGTACATATCAAACTGTTGACTTCATTCCTTGATGAAACCACATGGTAAACCCTTTTCAATCCAGAAAGTGTCCAACAATTTAATATCTTCTAATCATTGACATAATTCTTTAAATGTAAGTAGGCATTCCCAACAATTGTAAAACTTCTGTGTTATAAGAGATGAGCATATATCTCACAAGAAAGCTGTTTAAACTTTGATGCCTCTTCTGGAATGTGTTTAAAATCACTAATGGAAATACCTTGCATTATATGGAAAGTCAGGCAAAAAATAATTAGAGTCATAGAAATATACAGCATGGAAACTGACGTTACGGTCCAACTCAACCAGATATCCTAAATTAATCTAGTCCCATTTGCCAGCACTTGGCCTATATCCCTCTAAACCCTTCCTATTCATATACCCATCCAGATGCCTTTAAAATTTGTATTTGTACCAGCCTCCACCACTTCCTCTGGCAGCTTATTCCATACATGCACCACCCTCTGTGTGAAAAAGCTGCCCCTTAGGTCCCTTTTAAATCTTTCCTCTCTCACCCTAAACCTATGACCTATAGTTCTGGATGCTGCCTTCCACCTCCCCCCCCCCCCGCAAAAAAAGACTTTGTCTATTTACCCTATCCATGCCCCTCATGACTTTATAAATCTCTATAAGTGCACCCCTCAGGCTCCAATGCTCCAGGGAAAACAGCCCCAGCCGATTCAACCTCTCCCTATCATTCAAACCCTCCAACCCTGGCAACATCCTTGTAAATCTTTTCTGAAACTTTTCAAGTTTCACAACATCCCTCCTATTGCAGGAAGACCAGAATTGCACGCAATGTTCCAAATGTGACTTAACAAATGTCCTGTACAACCATAAAATGACCTCCCAACTCCTGTGCTCAATACTCTGACCAATAAATGAAAGTATCCCAAATGCCTTCTTCACTATCCTCTCTACCTGCAATTCTATTTTCAAGGAGCTATGAACCTGCAATCCAAGGTCTCTTTATTCAGCAACACTTACCATTAAGTGTATAAGTCCTGCCCTGATTTGCCTTTCCAAAATGCAACACCTCACATTTATCTAAATTAAGCTCCATCTGCCACTCCTTGGCTCAATGGTCCATTTGGTCAAGATCCCATTGCACGGTGAGGTAACCTTCTTCGCTGTCCACTACACCTCCAAGTTTGGTGCCATCTGCAACCTTACTAACTGTAACTCCTATGTTTATATCCAAATCATTTATATAAATGATGAAAAGCAGTGGAAAGCATTGATCCTTGTGGCACCCCACTGGTCAAAGGCCTCCAGTCTGAGAGGCATCCTTTCACCACCACCCTCTGTCTCCTACCTCTCAGTCAGTTCTGTATCCAAATAGCTGGTTCTCCCTATATTCCATGATTTTTCAGTAAAAAGCATGTGCTTGTGGTAAATATCAAGCTGTTGACTTCATTCCTTGATGAAACCACATGGTAAACCCTTTTCAAACCAGAAAGTGTCCAACCATTTAATATCTCCTCATTGTTCACATAATTCTTTAAATATACATACGCTAACCAGTCTACCATGAGAAACCTTGTCAAACACCTTACTGAAGTCCACATAGATCGCTTCTTCCACTCTTGCTTCATCAATCCTCTTTGTTACTTATTCAAAAAAAACTCAAGTTAGTGAGTCATGATTTCCCACGCACAAAGCCATGTTGACTATTCCTAATCAGTCCTTGCCTTTTCAAATAGATGTATTGCTGTACAACAATAAATTTAAGAGCTTATTATTGTGTTTTCATATCTGAGAGTGGCTTTTAAAGTGGATTACCACACAAATAATCACATTCCATAGACAATGTAATATGAAAAGGCAATGGCTCAGTTATATTGTGGTCAGATTAGTAAATCAGATACCCAGGTAATATTCTGGAGTTCAATCCCAGTACAGAGTAAAATAAATAATCTTAAATGAAAATCTGAAATTAAAAGTCTCATGATTGTCAACTGTTATAAAAATCCCTTCTGACTTACTGATGTCCTTTATCTGAACTTGTGATTGACTCTGACATGGTCTGTCAAGCAACTCAGTTGTTTCTAATTGCTAAAGAACCCAACAGTTACTAAAGAACTGGAAATGACAACAGTAGATCTAAGCCCTGTTGAACCTGTATGGTCTTCCTCACACATGTCTGGCAGCTTGTGTCAAAGTTGGGAGAGCTATCTCATAGACTAGCGAAACCGCAGCTTGACACATTCATTCTCATGGAATCAATGTCCCAGACAACACCAACCCCATCCCCATCCAATTCCTATGGTTGCAGACCGGTTTTATAAAGTCGTGAAGAAGTTCTTCTGGAAATCCTCAACATTGACTCTGGATTCCATAAAGTCTGATGACATTAGTTCAAGCATCGGCAAGGAAACATCCTGCAGATGACGAAAAGCAATCCTCCCTATTCCAGTTCTCCTCCATGTTGAACACCACATGGAGGAAGGATTGAAGATGGCAAGGGCACCTCTGGGTGGGGTACTTCAATGTTAATTCCGAGACTGAGTTGGTTGATTCCTGAAAGACATAGCTGCTAGACTGTGTCCTTGGCAGCTGGTGGACAACTAACAAGATGGAAAAACATACTTGACCTCATCGTCACCTATCTGCCTGCAGCTGATATAGCTGTCATTGACCGTCCTGATGGAATGGCCACCACCACTGGAGTGACATTGAGTTCTGTTTTCACAGTGAAAGTACATGGCAGACCCATTATACTAAATGGAATAGATTTGGAACAGATATAGCAAGTGAAAACTGGGCATCTATGAGGTGCTGTGGGTTGTCAGCAGCAGCAGAATTGTACTTCAACAAAATCTGCAACCTTGTGATTTGGCAGATCTTTTATTACCATCAAAACAGTAGCTTGAACCTGGTTCAATGGAAAATGTAGAACGGCGTATCAGGAACAGCATTAAGCATACTTAAAAATGAGTGATCAACTTGGTGAAACTACAACACATCTTGCGTGCTAAACAGCATAAGCAGCAAATGATAGATGGGAGTAAATTATTCCACAACTAATGGATCAGACCTAAGCTTTGCAGTCCTGTCATATCCAATGGTGAATGGTGGTGGATAAGAAAACAACTCACTGAACAAGGAGGAGGCTCCATAAACATCTGGATACTCAATCATGAGGCAGCCCAGCACATCAGTGCAAAAGATAAAGTTGAAGCACTTGCAACTATCTTCAGCCAGAAATGTTATAGAACCCCTATGGTGTGGAAACAGACCAATCGGCCCAACACCAACCCTCCAAAGAGCATCTCATCCTATCCCTATCTCACCCTACACCTCCCATGGCTAATCCACCTTGCCCTACACATCCCTGGGCACTATAGGCAATTTAGCATGGCCAATCCACTAACCTGCACATCTTTAGCCTGTAGGAGGAGCCTGGAGCACCAGGAGGAAACCCATGTAGATATACAGGGAGAATGTGCAAGCTCCACACAGATAGTCACCTGAGGATGGAATTGAACCCCAGGTCCTTGGCAACGTGAGGCAGCAGTGCTGACCACCGAACCACTGTGCTACCCCATTCTGCCTAGACCACTCAGTTTCTGAAATAAAAACAGAAAGTGCTAGTGAAACTCAGCATGTCTGGCAGCATCTGTGGAGAGAGAAAGAGAATTGATATATCAAGGCAGAAGTGAGTACTGGAGATGCTGGAGATTAGTGTCAAGAGTGTGGTGCTGGAAAAGCACAGCAGGTCAGGCAGCATCCAAGGAGCAGGAAGACCGATGCTTCGGGCAAAAGCCCTTCATCAGGAATAAGGATGGGAGTCCGGGGGGGAGGTGGTGAGGCTGGGGGGAAGTTAGCTGAGAGTGTGAAATTGACATTTTGAATCCACTGGCTTTTCTTCTTCATGCTCAACTCCTGACCTCCTTACAGCCACGCTTGAAACATAGAAAAAGGAACTGAACTGCAGAGGAAAGGCAAGAGTGACTGCCTTTGACATCAAGACTGCATTTGACTGAATGTGGCAGCAAACATAAAGTCAATGGGAATCCACCGGAACACTCTTTGCTGGTTGCAATCATAGCTAGCACAAAGAAAGATAGTTGTGGTTATTGAATTACCAGCACTTCACAGCAGGAGCTTTTCAAGATTATGTCCTTGGTGCAGCAATCTTCAGCAACTTCATCAATGACCTTCCCTCCATTATAAGGTCAGAAGTAGGGATTTTTGCTGATGATTACATAATAGTCAGCACCATTCATGACTCCTAAGATGTGTGCACCACACACGATGAAATGCATGACCACTACCATCTAGAAGGACAAGGGTAGCAGGTATTAGTTCCCCTCCAAGCCACTCACCATTCTGACTTGGAAATGTATGATCAGTCCTTCAGTGCCACTCAGTAAAATTCCTGGAACTCCCTCCTTAATGGTGTTACGTGTGAATGTACATCAAATTGACTGCAGTGGTTCAAGAAGGAAACTCACCATCAACTTCTTAAGGGCCACTATTGATGGACAATAAATACTGGTCGAGCCAGTGACACACACATTCCCTGAATGTGAGTATAGCATATGAGCTAATTTACCGTGTCTGTGTTAAGATGAATATGAAAACTTTAACATATGATTTTCAGGATTATTTTCTACTTGAGCCATGTATTGTGTTCCCATTGAGCTAGACATTTCAATTGACTGTTTCAGCTTTAAGTCATCACTAAACTCATGTGGTATTTTCAAATGGTTTCTCCATGAAATTTTGCATAAAAATCACCATTGAAGCACTGGAAACTACAACATTGTAAATTATTACTTTGGATGGCAAATCCGCTATATGGAAATTCCAGGCAATTATAATTGGGCTAAATATTATAGTATACATCACAAAATGTATCCTGTACTATTCAGTGCACTGAATACTCCATCCTTCTGGTTCCATTACAAACTTAGAGATGAATCATTTATTATTCATGTTTTTTATCAGGGTTAACTCTGACCTTACAAGATAAACATGGGTTAATTAAACCTAGTCTTGTTTGGTTTGACTTAACATTTGTTTTTCAAATCAATTTTTGAGCCAGGTGCCCCCCTTTATTGTCATTAAAATTTAATTTAATGAAACTGAAAGTAGATTCTCAAACTTAGGAATAATGAGTTAGCTATTCACAACACTCTCTTGGTTTCTCAACTATCTCTAAATTGCTTATTGCTTATCTGACACTGGATGAGCAGAAGTTTCCTTCAATTAAAAATTGTGAAGACCAAGGCCATAGAGTTCAGTTCCTGCCACAATCATGTGTCTATGGCAAATGATAAGACTGCATTAGTGAAATATGTAATGGGAGGTGCTTTATGTGTCCGCTCTCAGAGACACAGTAGAGTTTCAGCTAAAATTAAGTTATGAGATCAGTAAAAATTAATTAAAACTGAAGTAAAAGCAGAAAATGCTGAAAATGCTTAGCAGCTAGTATTGAAAGCAAAAGGTTAGAAGTTCAGTTCAGTGATCTTACATCAGAGCTTAAAATCAAACATCTTTACATGTTTAGAAAGTCAATCTTGGCATATGATTGCATAATACTTTTATTACAAGTGTCTTAACATGTTATTTATGTTAAAAAGTTATTATTTGGATATGATAGTTTTATGAATTATGTTTATATAATTCAAATGATTGCTAATATAATCCATTACAGTAAAATAAAAATTGCTTGTTTAAATGTTTTTAAATAAAACTTATAAATTTACACCAAAATGCGTAAATTCTTTAGGTTATACCCACGTGGTATACAATAAAGTATTTACAATTAACTTTTGAAAAGTTTCATAGATGGAATAATGTGTTCATGAGACTGATTCAAATACAGTGTATTAGTTAAAAGTTAGAATAACATCATAACCAATTAGAAAAATACTGAAGAAGGGTCACTGGACCCAAGACATTAACCCTGTGTTCGCTCTCCATAAATACTACCAGACCTGCTGAGTTTTTTACAGCAAATTCTATTTTTGTTTCTGATTCCAGCATCTTTGCTTTTTTGTTTCAAACAAAATTCAATCAGTTTCTACTTATCTTTTGATTACCACTTTGAAGTTATTCAGTAGTATCTACTTTTCATAATATATTTAACCAACCTTAGGGGACTGTTTTATTGTGTTCTTGGTTAGTTTTTTCTCTTATGATTTATATGTGCTATTCTACTCTGTTAAAACTGTTCACTATTGCAAAATTATCTTTGAATGCAATGGTGAACTCTAGCTTCTTTTCTCTTCTGAAAACTGTCCTCTTAAGTCCCCTCCCTATGTCCTCCAACCTCACCTCCAACAACAAGCGCAAGAAATTCATTGATTTCTTTGTCTATAAGATTGAGGCCATCTGATCAGTTCCATCTGTTACTTCCCTCCACTTCTCTAGCTATTAGTCTAACCTTCCTCTGAGGCTCAATGAATGAGGAGTTTCCACAAATAGCCTCATCCTCAATAATAGAGGAGTCTAGACAGAAGCATTTGCAACAATTTGCAGCTAGAAATGCCAAGTGGATGATTTATCTCAGCCTCCTCCAGTGGTCCCCAGCATCACAGATACCAGTTTGCAGCCAATTCGATTCATTTTGCATGATGACAAAAAGTGGGTGGAGGTACTGGATGCTGCAAACTTTGAGCTTTGATCTGAACTTCCCAGCTGCCAGCTTTCGCTGCAGCATGGGACAAATGTGTACAGCTTTCACCTGGACCTCTCCCAAGGAACAAGAGGAGCAGCCCTGGTAACATCAACAGCACCAGGAACTGCTTCGCCACAGCCGGTGGGCACTGGAGCTGGAATAAGAGTTTTAGCTTGAAGGAGGTGTAACCCACAGACCAGAGTTTATAGCAACAACTTTCTCAACATGAAGTACATTGGCTCTGGTGACTCAGGTTTTCATTGTTAGGGATATATCTTCATAATGTATTTTTCCTACCTATCTTGAAAGTGTCTGTAAATGTAGTGATCATGACTTTCTTCCCATATCTAAATAATTGATGTAAATTGTAAAATGTTGAGACCCCAGCACAGACATGTGCAGAATTCCACTTACTACTTCCTGCCCATCAATGATGTATACATGAACTTTTATTTTCCACAAATAATTTTTCATTGGTTTAAAATCCTGCAATTCCCTCCCTTATGGCATTTCAGGTCTACCTACAGCAGATAGACTGTAGTGTTTTAAGAAGGGAGCTCATCAAATGAAAGCCAGCGCAGACTACTCCATGAATATCACCCAGCCTCCAGCTGGGCACCACTGTTTCTGTTGTGCATCACATTCTGTTGCAAGACTGATGCAAGTATGCCAGTAAATGGATGCAATGTCTTTGACCAGTGCAGTGGTTAAGAAATAGAAATATATGTAAGTTGTGGCATGTGAGTGTGAGGTTTGTAGCAGAGCTAAATGTGCAAGGTTAATGTGAAGCAAATGAATAATGAATATGTATCCTGATTAGTAGAGGTTGTAGGTAGGTGACTGTGAGGTGTGATATATTGAGCAGTGTCTGAAGCTAGTTGTACAATTGGTAGGAAATGGCATTTGAAGATAGATTCATTAACTTCAACCTCCCAGTTAGATCGAACTCTTGTGCGGTATTTCATGCCACTTCTCTGGTCTTGAGATCTAGCAGTGACCTCTACAGCTATCCACTGTCTTTTTCCTCTGTATCTGGACAGCCACCTGCCCCTTGTGGATATAAGAACATCTCTCCTACTTTCTATCTCCTGCACTGATGCCTTCAATGTCTTGGCGCCTGTTGTTTCCCATGTTGTACCATTCTCCACTATGTTTTGGGTTAGATTCATTTCTTACATGAATCCCAGCAATTGCTCCAGCTGCAATGAGCCTCTCTTTTACGAAGTATAGGTTAACTCTAACTGGTACTAATTAACAATTTACGATTTTGTGCCCCTCTAATGAATTCAGGCAATAAACAGTTAGGACTGGTTACACACAGAAATCATTCAAATAAGCTGGTGATAAGAAGTTGGCATGATGCCTGCATCACATTGAATGACCAGGGGTTAATCATGCATTGCAATCTCAGCACCTGTTTTCAGAGGTTATACAGTTTAATCCCTATAAATCCAATGTGCATATATTTCCTATTATTGTAATTCTTCATTATAATTTGTTATTTTATTTTGACACCTTCTAATTGTAACTTTTGGTCACCTTTTTCTTGCTCAATTAATATGTCAAGAATCATATCTTTAGCAGTACCTTTAATTTTACCAGTTGACCTCTTGACTTTCTCACATTTAAAAAAAAAGTTGTTAAAAGATATTTCTCTTTTAAGATTTTAGCATTTATAGGCACTGGAACTCAGATTAGAATGGATGAAATAAAAAAAAGTCTTGCCAACATGTGTTGAAGAAGCAGTTGTTTTCATAGACAGGTGACAGGAAATTTGAAGTAGACAGTTGCAGCCTTGGCTGTGTAGATTCTACACTGGTTACAGGATGTTGGTTATTATATCAAGACAAGGACTGTCACTCTGTTGAAATGACAGCTAACAGATTTTGTTTACTGTAGATATAAGGAGTAAAATAAACCTGTTATCCATTTTCTATCTGACCTCCTAAGACATTAATCATTTCATTGTTTCAGTAAAAAAAAACACATGAACTTAAGTATTTAAGAGTAATTTATGATGACTGGATTGAAAGACTGAGTTTTGAAAGGCTGGCTGTTTAGTATCTGCACAGCTGTAATGAATGTGGTAACTGTTAAAATAAGGGACAGATAACCTGTTAGTGCTCTGGTATTAACCACAGCACAAAGAGGTCAGCAATTTCACTGTAAGGAATAGAGAGTTGTGATGTAACGTAACACTACAATATTTGAAAAAAAAGACAGGGATAAGCAGTGGCCCAGCACATGTGGGAGTAGAAGATTGTGGGCCATCTAAAACAAAGTCAGTATGGCTTGACTGAGGGTGAAGATAAATAAAAGTGAAATTACCGATGTAGATTCAGTTATTTTAATGGATCGAATTAGCCAGAACCAGCCATAAGATGCACGGATAATTACTAATATTGTATAAGCATGTAAGAGTCCGAAAGATTTCATTCTGAGGAAAGCCTTTAGCACTGCTTAGCAGGCTGATGTCTTGTGGACTTGTAGGCACAGCTGAGGATCTCAAAGGAGTAAGATCTAACATCTAAATCCTGCTTGTAGTCTCTGTAACAATACCTATGATATCAATGAAATCTGTGACTAGTTGCTAATTTCCAATAAATCACTTCTTGTTCAGTACAAGAGTCTCTTCCAGTTCGACCTGCAAGTGGTTTTCCTCTACTGCAGTAGACCAAGCAGGTCCTATAGATCACTAAATGGAAAGAAGATGGTGACAGAAAATCTACCACATGCTGAGGTGTAAGCTTAGTTTTACTGCATTTACAAGAAAAGATTCAGATCCAGGTGATTATGGGACATCCATGCCATCAAGATTGTGGTGAACAGAGCTGGGAAGGTTCTGCAACTGTGCATAATTTTTGACAAAACATGTCTGTGGAATCCATATTGATTGGGTATTTCTGTTGCTTAAAGGCTGAAGACTAAAATCTTGAGGAAAGGAGCTAGAATTCCATCAGAGAAAGTTTATGGCTTTGAAAGCCACATATGTTAAGCAGACTGCATGTAAGTGCACGAAGTCTATGTTGCATCTATATAATGTGTTATTTATAGTTTATATTGACTATAAGTTGTCTGGTAATTCAGTTTTTTAATATCAATCTTGGTTTGATTGGCAAGGTGAAAGTGAGGACTGCAGATGCTGGAGATCAGAGCTGAAAATGTGTTGCTGGAAAAGCGTAGCAGGTCAGGCAGCATCCAAGGAGCAGGAGAATTGATGTTTGGGGCATGAGCCCTTCTTCAGGAAGGACTCATGCCCGAAACATCGATTCTCCTGCTCCTTGATTGGTAAGGTGAAAGCCATAAAATTAAAACCATGATTTTCTTGTCGGAGTTTGTTGTCAATTAGTTCCTTTCCATTTGTTGGTTTCTCTGGGGATCAATACACAGTTGACATTAAAACTAGAAGTTGACAGAAATGGAAGCTTTTGGAGCCTCCATTTGGAGGGTCACTGAAGATGTTTCCTAGTATGGTGACAAAACGTCTGAAAACAAACCTTCCAGCTCAGCGAGAAAACCTACATCCAGGATCTCAACCTAAGCTACAAATCTTCTCAAAAGGAAAATTTGAAATATCAAAATGGCTTATCAGAGTGGACATCTGAAACCTTCATCTTCTCCCCTTGCCTGCATCCTACTACAAGCAGTGTTTTTCATTTAAGGTCCTAATTCCTGGACCTATCTTTGTCTCATCCATAACTTCATGGATTGTTACCTGTTGTTCTGATCCAGATCATTGTTAAAAAATTGCTAGGACTATTACTTCGCAATGTGCCCTGTTTATAAGAATAAATATTAATCTAAACTGTAGTTCTTTATGTAGTTCTTTAATTTGTAAACTTAATTTTGAACAAAAGATGTTTCCATTTTTGGAACAAAATGCCACACAAAAACTCCTCAGATTACAGGTCTTGATATGTAAAATATAACAAAGCTATTATTACTTTTTAACATCTAGTACTGCATATATTTTATATATGAATGTTATTAATCATTGATAGTTTTAATGTACACTTGTTAGGCTAGGATTTACTGGCTACAGTATACGAATGGTGCCTGATGTTTGTTAGTCTTGCACTTGTGCATTTCATTTCCACAAACATTTTCACAATACAATTTGAAGATTGAAATGGCATTGAGTTCTTCACAAAGACATTTTGAGACCATGGCAAACAACTGTGTCTCTCCTTAACCAATGAGACTGAAATATTGTAAAATGACGCGCAGTCTGACCTAAAAAATGTTAGAATTATGAACTCAATGGAAAATTTAGTACAGAAGGCAAATTAAAGAGAGGAGAGAAAGAAATATCAGGTTAAGAGAGAGGGGAAAAATGAAATTTATGTTTAATTTAACCTTAAATATCCAATAACATAATAAAACCAAAGAATGATAATTCACAACTTGAATAGTTAATATTCAATGGTGGAGATTGTTTGTAAGCAATTAAGGCTTATCATACAACTTCAAAGGATGCATGGTCTGGAATGGACAAGCCCCAACACTCTTTGGCAAGTTTATATTCTATGTACCATGAAAGTACAGGATCTTTATTGCATTTGATGTATTAGAATAGCGAGTCAGACTGGGTGAAATTGTTCTGAAAACAAAAAATGCTGGAAATTGCAATGAGTCAGGTAGTATTATTGGACAAAGAGCAAGCTAACGTTCTGTGTCTAGGTGACTCTTCATCAGACAGCAATTTCCAAATGTTTGTGTCTTATCATATGCTTATATTTACTGGTTTCTGGCAATTTGTGTATGAATGAGAAGGGGTAATACTGCCTTGTCAATTTATAATACCACAATGAGCTACTTAGTAATGCTGTCTTTTCAAAATCACTCAAGTGGCTTTTCAAAAATTTTCCAATGCCATTCTTTTCCTCAGTATCTGCTATTTCTAATGTGCAAAATAGAGGTTCAACTAAAATATAAGAAATCAAAATTATTGCATAGATAATTATAATAATATAATTATTTATTAAATTGTGCATCTATCAAATTTTCTGTGTCTTTAAAGATGAGGTGAGAGTTACTGCCCTTGAGTCCCACAGAAGACTCATATTGGACTCAAAACATTAACTGTCTTTCTCTCTCCATAGATGCCACTGGGCCTGTTGAGTTTGTACAGGACTTTTTGTTTTTATTTCAATATTTGATTGAATATGGCATCAAGGGGTCCTCATGAAACTGGAGTCAATGTGAATAAGGGGAAAAGTCCTCGTTGGTTGGAGTCATAGTAAGCAGAAAGGAAGATGGTTGTGGTTTTTGGAGGTCAGTCATCTCAACTCCAGGACATCCCTGCAGGAGTTGCTCAGGGTAGTATCCTAAATCCAACCATCTTCAGCTGCTTCACCAATGACCTTGCTTTCATTGTGAGGTCAGAGATGCAGATGTTCACTGATGATTGCAGATGTGCCATTTGCAACCAAATTCCCACTAGCTACATGGCTGCACATGCGCTCAGCTGCCTGATGATCTACACATGACAATCGACGTTGGTACACTAATTACGACATTGACTTGTGGATTCAGAAATCACTGCCAAACATGGGCTTTGGAAGCAGCCGGAAAGGAAATAGCAGGAATGCTGCTCAAATATTGAAGCAAATCCTGTACATATGCAGCCAGACCTGATAAGGTCCAGCCTCAGACTGATAAGTAATATTTGTACCACACAAGTGGCAGGCATTGACCATCTCCAACAAGAGAGAATCAAACTATTCCTGCTTGATGTTCAATAGTGTTACCATTACTGCATTGCCCACAAAAAAAATCCTGGGAGTTATCGTTGACCAGAAACTGAACTGGACTAGCCATATAAATACTGTGGTTATTAGAGCAAGTCAGAGACTGGGAATTCTGCAGCAACTAACACATCTCAGGTATCCCCAGAATCATCTTCAAGGTACAAGCCAGGGTTGATGGATTATTCTCCACTTCCCTGAATGGGAGAAGCTCCAACAACATTCAAGAAGTTTGACATCGTCCAGGGCAAGGTAACACATTGGCAATCCATATGCCACCTTAAATATTCACACCCTTTGTTACTGATGCACGGTAGCAACAGTGTGTATCAAGTCAAAGATGCACTAGCTCTTTTGATAACACCTCTGAAACTTCCCATCTCTACCAGGTAGAAAGAAAGGCCAATAGATGCATGGGAAAAACACCATCTACAAGTTCACCTCTAAGCCACACACCATCTTGATTTGGAACTGTATCAACATTTGTTCACTGTCACTGTCACTGAGTCAAAAACCTGGAACACCCTGAAGCATTGTGGATATGCTTACCACCATCTTCTGCAGGATAATAAGGGATGGAGCAATAAGTGCTGCCCTCACCAGGATGCCCGCATCACTGTTCATTATTAAAGGTTTCATTCTGTCTCAAAGATGTGGGCTCAGATTTGACACGTGTATCTGAATGGTAAATCTTTTTAGATGCTGAAGTCTGATCTTGTGCATTATGCATAATTTCCCTGGTAGCAGTAGTACATTTAGGTCTTCTGTACTGCTGAATTCTTTCCAGCAGTTTCCTTCCAATTTTCAGAATAATTGAAGGAATGCTCAAAAGCAGATCTGAAAACTTTGTTCAGATATGATGTTTAAAGAATCTGGATATGTTGAATAAAACACTAACTATTATAGGCCTGATGTGACTTTTATTTGACCAACGTGAATGACAAGATAAAAAAAATTCAGATTCTGACAAAGGAATGCTTAATCTATTTTTAATTTGAACTCATATTTTAAAGGAAGCTGGAACTTCAAGCAAATAACACATAATTATCCCTTACTGTCATCTGTGCACTGTCAACATCTACAATGTATTGCTTTGCTAATTAGTAAGAGTAGTGGGACAGAAGAAATCTTTCATTCTTTCAATGTGTGTTCATTTAGTCATATAAATAAATGAGTTGAATTTTGAGATATTTATTCTATACATTTTATTTGTAATTCAGTAATTAGAATCCATGTAGTGTGAAACAGGTCATTCAATCTCCACACAGACTCTTCAAAGAGCATTTCACCCAATCCTGCACTTTGCATGGCTCATCTACCAGTCTACATATCCCTGGACACTATGGACAATTTAATATGGCCAATCCACCTCACTTATACATCTTTGGACTGTGTGTGAAACTGGAGCACACTCACACAGACGTGGGGAAAACATACAAACTCCACACAGACAGTTGCTCGAGGCTTGTCTCGAACCTGGGTCCCTGTTGCAGTTAGGCAGCAGTGCGCAAACCACTGAGCCACCATGCTACCCTTTAAACAATTAGATTTTCTTATAGCTGTATGAAAGACAGACTGAAACTGCAGAAAATGAAAAGAATAAGACGAAACATTAACCCATTCAGGAAGCAAACACAATATGAATCTTCGTCATTATAATATTGTAATTTCTTATGGTTGTGTAAGAGAGAAACATCAAGGGTGAAATCTCCTGGAGTGCAAGTTCAAGCATAACCTTTCTTGTGAGAATACATAGTTCTCAACTCATTGCCCCTGCATGTGTGAGTAGCTTGGAGAATCCTGTAGTGGGGCATTCCCTTTGTCACCGCACTTATTTAAAGGCTGACAAGATATGCATTCATTCCCTAGAGTGGAGTGGACATCTGCTAAGTATTCAGGTTCTTCTTTGGTCAGCCTGCTTCCCTTTCCCAGACAGATGTCCACCCTTTTCCAGAGTTCCACTCTTTGCCAGCCTCCTTGACTTATCCCCATTATTCTCCAGCCTCCTTCGCTTGGCTTTCCTCCATTACTAAGACAATCAGCACTCAATGTCAATCGTGACATGGCAGAGACAAATTCTCCTCAAAGAGGACAAAGCAGCAGCCAGTCATTGCAAAGTCCAGCAAATATATTACCTTGCCTGCTGTGTGCCTCTTTTAATCAGAATCAGAAAGCACATATTTCTCATTTCACTGAGAGCATCTTCATTCCGATGAGCTAGCCTTTTAATGAGCATGCATAACACAAAAATGCATGCAAAAGGGATTCCCAACACTTGCTACCAGGACGCTCAACCTGCCTTTTGAGTTCTGAGAAATTAATTGTAAACTTTCATCCATTCATTCGGAACTTGATGTTTGGTCTCTTGCAAAATTAAGTCCTCCCATCTGGCTTGCTTCCCACTCCCAAGAACAGCATAAGGTATTATCCTGTCACAAGTTTGTATTTTTAACCCTTTTCTACGGAAAGGGTTAGATAATTTATTATAAAGAAGTGATTATATTTAAACTAAAGTAATTTTGGAACAAATGAAGTTATGCCTGCAGCTAAATCCAGAAGGAACAGAGTACTGCAATCAAATTAGATTGATGAAGACCACTGCATAATGACCTTATGGTCTGGAAGAGCGTAATGGTCATTATTTCATCGCAGAGCTTCCAGCAAATATCCACAGCCATTATAATGAGGATGACTGCATTAATTTGATCATGATGGGGCTCAGTTATCCTAGCATTTTAAGAGAAAAAGAAAGAAAGGCATGCATTTATATAACACTTTTCACAACCAATGGACATTGTAAATATGGTACTTTATAGCCAATGAAGTACTTCTTAACATGTAATCACTGTTGTAATGTAGGAAACATGGATGCAAATATGCACACAGCAAACACCCACCAAGAGGAATGCAATGGTAATCTGTTTTTGTAGTGTAGACTGAGGGATAAATATTGGCATGGTCATCCTGGACAACTCCCCTGCTCTTCTTTGAACGAGCACCCTGGTATTCATCCAAGGAGGCTGCTGTATTTTCAGTCTAATGTCTCAACCAAAAGACAGCACCTGTAGAAATACACAAGACAGTGTTAATTTTCACATTCATGTCCTGGAATGGAATTGGGTGCAGAAATCTGTAAAACAACAGTCACTGAGACACCGCTGACATTTCTGGTGAGAATTGACTGCCGATATGATGGAAGATTTCACTGGTGGTTCTGCTGGCCAAACAATGGATGAAGGGTGAATGAGAAATCAGTCTGCCTTTTTGTAGTGAGAAAGAACAAGGAAATAATACAGATGGAGAGCCAGTTCCAACAGCTGTTTCATAAGTTAGGCTTTGGCTTGTATTGTCTGCATTTCTCTAATTCGGACCTCCTGAGAATCCCTAATCGTAATCACATCATCATTGATGGCCTTAGAATACCCTCCCTCTACATCTCCATTTCCCTTTCACTTTTTCCTTTAAAATAATCCTTAAAATATATATCTTATATCTCTTTGTACGCCTTGGTATCATGTTTTGATTTGTATTATTCCTTGAAATGCCTTGGGAAAAGTTTCAAATCCTAAAGTTTCAAATAAATATTAGTTGTTCTTGTTAAAATGTAAGATTTCTGGGGGAATATTACAACTAGGGGTTGATTGGAACAAAAGGAAAATTCAAAATCAGCTTTCTTGACCTGCTTTTGGGAAAGTGAATTAAAGATTTGATATCTAGTATATTTCTAGAAATTTATCACAAAAATGCCTCAACATTATCCCACACAATAAGATAATGGGCTGTATTTCCTCAGACCTGCGATGATGGTGTTGGAGTTCATGGTGTAACTGGTAATATAGAGATGAGCTATTTTGGAACATCTCCCAAAACATTTTCCAACTGGATGACATTTCTGGAGAGCACAGGAACTGAGAAGGTTTCCAGTTCCAAGTAGGAAGGGAACGCACCTAATATTCACCTCTCCACCAATAGTTCATTCCGACTCTCCCTCCCTGAACTTAAATGGTTCACTCCAGAAAAAAACGTAACTATTATGAAATATCTTGATGAAGTCTGTATTATCAAACAAAATTAGACTAATTTCTACTCATGATTTTTCATTGGTATGACAAACAAGAATACATTGACACATGCCAGAGATTAGACCTTTATTGGCCATTGTGATTTAACTCCAGATATGCATTGTCTTTGTATTTCCCAGTTTTTGACTTTGTAAGGAACTTTTGTGCTCATTGAATATAGTGTTTTGTGATTGGTTCAGGTTAACCCTGTCCCACAAAGAGTACTATCTAATGAAATGGAATTTCACTAAATCAGTCACTGTGAATGCATGTCCTGATGTTATTCCTTCCATGACATAAATATCTCTATCATAATACAACAAGTTCTCTGATTCATTATTTGCAGTGCCCCAAGAAATATTTTAGCATTTTATGAAAAATTCTTTGCCATTAATTTCATTCTGATTGACCTGATCAATGGCTGCAACTTTGGTGGAAAATATAATGGAACCTCAGAGAAACATCAAGAATGGCATTTGCACTCTGTCTCTGGTATTGCCATGGCCAATCACAAGAAATTTAGAAATCTTTCTGTATATCTCTGTCCTCATTATCTACATTCTGCATCTTATTTCTTTGTTGTGATTTCCTTGACTTGTCATTGAATCAATCTTTTCCCATTAGGAATTCCTATTTCCATTTTTATAGTGAAATTTCTAAATCAAACACATCTTGCTACAGTGGTACAACTCATCACTGGTTAATGCTGTGTCATTCTCGCTCCTAAAATCACTCAAAATATTTTATGAAATTTTGCTTCTGCTTTCTTTCCTTCAGTCACTTACATTTGTAATGTCTAAAGTAAAAGCTTTAAAGTATTTAAAAATAATGCATGATATCATGATTAACTATTTCCGTTGGAATTCTCATGAAATATTTCTAGCTGTTCTTGTTCCTTTTCAAATTATTTGAAAGGAAAATTTCAGGACAAATTAATTTTTTTCCAGATGAAATGTAATTCAGCTGTTTTTTGAAAACTATGGGTGTAATGTAATGTACTTACAATGGTAAATTTGGAAAGGGAGGGTGGTGAGGGGTGGATTATTTAATAGGGAGAGGGTAGAAACCCTGTCTTCACCTGATTAAATCAGGGGCAGGTTGGTTTGAAAGGCCTTCCTGTCCAGGCATTAATTGAGGCCCTTAAATGGTTAAAGAGCCAGTTAATGCACATGTAAGCCAATAATCACATGTAAGGTCCTCATCCCACCGGCATTTTTATGATTTCCTGTTGTTCTAGCAATGTCACTTATGGTTTATGATTGTTTTATTCTATCATCCTCACCTCGTGAGACCATCTGCAAACCTTGTAACATCCCCATGTAACAGTCAATGTTTCTTTGTCAACTCCAGCTCCATTTAGTTTATATTAATGCTCTGCTGTTTATTTGTTCTGCACCTGAACGTAATCCCATTGACAATGCATCTGTGACTACTATGGGAGATAAGACTGGGTTAAAGAGAAATGGTCTATCTGAGGAAAGGAGCTTCTCTTTAATCTAGTGAAATGCTGTTCTCTGTTCTTGACTTGCATATTATTGTTGGCCTTTTTGCAAAACCTATCTTAATTGTTGAGTAAGACTATGAATACACCTTCCTAATTGGTTCACCAAGAAGTGCTATGTGTTGCTTTCACACTTTGGTTGTAGACATTCACCTGTGGCTCTCAACTTGCTGAGATCCTTTCTGATGTCTTGCTCTTGTATTATGTGTCACAGAAAAACGATTATTGTCTTTGAGAATTGACACTTCATGTTCTGTAGACCCTGAACTTGGAAAACTGTTAAAACTTCTCTGAGTCTGCAGTTATTTTATTTTATGGCCTGGCTATGTACCAGGGACAAATGATATCTTGCTTGCTGACAACAATCCCTGACATTGCTGTCTGTAAGATATATAATATAGATGAACGTGCAAAAAGTAGATGATTGAAACAGAATCGTGATGGATAAAATGATAACTGACAAAAGTTGCGGTTTGGGTCTGATTTATTCAAAAGAAATGCTTCTGTTTGATTTGGCTGAGCTGCCAGCAATTGATGAAACTGGATGAACCTCTCTTTGAATCTCTTGGATGTGTTGGGTAAGATCGATGTACAATGGTGGTTCTCCGTCGGATGTGGGAACCTTTACCAGTCTTGACTACCATTGTGCTGATTCTGTCAATGGTGATATGACCTCACTTTTTAACATGCTGTCTAATGAGCCTTCACTTTTTCTAATAGTGGGTGAAGTACCTTTCTTGGAGTAGGAGGACATACTATCTTTTCATTGAGTAGTGTGGTAGTCCTGTTTTGGTTTGCTCAAGCCTCTGAATAACTTTGGAAATTCTTAATGAAATTCTCTTTCATTTTCCCCTTGCAGCACTGGATCCACTCACTCTTATAGGCCTAACTGAATGCATGCATTTGCACTTAGTAACAGTCAGTAAAATGTTCCACTGAGCCCTTGACCTTTATGACTGGATTTAGTGGTAAACTGAAGACCTGTGTTCCCAGGACCTTGCAGTTTGATGTTTGCAGGTTAAATGTTCACTGATTTTTAACCATGACAAGTTATTAGCCATCATTGAAATAACCGATCCCCCTCCCTCATCCGCATTGTTTCATTTCTGTATTAAACTCTTTCACTTGCGAGATAATAGCCCAGAAACACTGCAGGTCCTCTGTGACTTCACCTAGGAATGTTGGCTTGCTCTGTTGATTTTCATCCTTGATTTCTTCAACATTTTCCCTTACAAATGATTTCTCTTTTTCAGGAATGTTTGCCTAGTTGAGATTTCTCAGTTTCCATGGTGATGTAGGTACTGCTGACCTATGGTATTGCTTGAATTATCTTAGCCATCCACATTAACAGGACTCTGCTCCAACTGTTGAGCACTGGTTGCACTTGTGATGTTACCTTGAACATTGTGAACATCCTCATGGGAAATATGTTATTTCTTGTTCCTTTGGCATTTGACAACACCATTCTTGCGACCTACCCATTATATGATAAAATTAGAAGGACCCTTAGTGTTGCCTGTACAAACAGACCAATATCGGGCCCTGATTTCAGCTTAAATAGCAAATTGAATTGCTTTAGCATCAGCTCCTCTTTTGACTGAAGAAAATCAGATAACATTTCATCCCTAATGCCTGCAACATCAGAATGTCTTGTTAGCAAAGCTTTTAATGCTTCATTTCCACAGCTCCCTGTGGATCTGTGTAAACATACCCCCTTGAACTGAGGACCATTGAATAAACCTTACTCATTCTTTGACAAAATTTTGCTTTAGGAGTAAATTACACAATGAATGTCTTGCTTACAACTTAAAAGTCAGTAATACTTTCTGCTACATACTTCCTCACGAGGAGATCACTGTCAATAGGCTCAACAGCTTACAGAAATGCACTGACTGGAACATGCGGTTCCTACTGTGGTGCTGTATGTGTACAACTGCTGCCTGCAGAGCTTTCACTTCTCGTCTCATTGTGGCCCTTAGCATTTTGAAATGACTATGGCAATGGCAATGCTGAACTGGAGCCACCACCCTAATTGTTTACCGTATCGCGTTGACCTGGATAAGTATTGGAACTTTTCCTTCCTTTGCTTAAATTCTTCTGAATAACTCCACTCATTCTCCGTTATGCTACTTTGTCTGCAAAGGTTCTTTTCTGTCCTTCAGAAGCTTCTCTTTTGTGTTCCATCAACTATGATCTGACTTCAATTCAATGATGTTGAGGGCTTCCTCTCTATCACCATGGTGTAAGATGATTATTATCTTCCTTGGACTTCAAGAGCACCCTGCATTATTGTTTGGGTGTTGAATTCCACACATCTATTCCTTGATCCTGCTCCCTCATTGCTAGACTGCAACTATTCTTGTTTATAGCATTTCTAATTCATGCTTATCTTGAGATAAGGCTCTCTAACTCTCTTCTGCACTGAATAGTCTTTATTTATATTTGTGTACATAAGTGATACTGAGTATAGCTCTCTAGTGTTTCTTACTCCTGTTCCATATCATACTTCTCTCTGGTTTGTTCTTCTGCTCTACTCTGTTAATATCAGAGTTATATCGACAGTAACATCATCATGGACATATTCATACCCCATTATTCAATTATACCACAATAAGTATGTCTCTACATCAGCTTGGATTCAAAAATGCCTCTGAACTGAGAATGCTGTGGCAGTTGCAATTTAAGCAAATGAAAAATATCCAAAGAAGCCATAATAAACAAATCAGACATTAAAATTGATAATGCCCTATATTGTCAAGTAAACATTGATCTAAAGTTAACATCACAATTTTTAGCCGAAACATTAGTATTTTTTCATATATCTCATTGAAAAGTTAATCAACAAGTTTTTTCAGGGATCAGAGTCTCAAACTTTCGGAACCAACCTATAACCTTAAAGATGTTAGTGAATCCAGTTCATACTGTATAAACACTGATGAAATAGAGTATTGTTAAATAAGTACTTACAGTGTTTGTGTGTTTGAGTTTTGTTTTTCTTTGTTTAAATGAAGGTTCAGGTGATGAATTATATTTAATATGAATTCTTTGAGACGTATGATGTAGGAGCAGAAGTAAGCCTCTGACCCATTGAGACTGTTTTACCATTCAATGAGATCATGGCTGATCTGATAATATTCAATTTTCTTGTCATTTCCCCATAATCCTTGATTTGCTTATTGCTTAAAAATCTATTCATCTCAACCTTGAATATACTCAATGATCAAGCCTTGACAGCCCTCAGTGGTAACGAATAAATTTACTACCCTCTGAAGGAAAAACATTCTCCTCATTTCCATCTTAAATATGCAACTCCTTACTCGGAGATTATACATTAGACTCGCCCCTGAGGGGAAACGACCTCTCCCCATCTACTCTACCAGGCTCAACAAGAATCTTACTTGTTTTAATAAGGTGTCCTCTGATTCTTCCAAACCCCAATAAGTATAGGTCCAAACTACTTAACCCTTCTCATAATGAAATCTTTCCATTCCTGGAATCAACATAATGAACCTTCTCTGGACTCCTTCCAATGCTGGTATACCTTCCCTGGAAAAGGGGACTAAAACTGCTCACATTATTCCAGTTGCAGTTTGACCAGTGCCAAGTATAGTTTTTGCAAAATCTCCATATTTTTATACTCCATTCCCTTTGAAATAAATGCCACCAGCTCATTTGGCTTCCCTACTCCTTGCTGAATTTAGATGGTAGCTTTTTGTAATTTGTGCACAACGACACCAAATTCCTCGATGCTGCAGCTTTCTATTGTCCATTTAAATGATATTCAGCCCTCCAAAGTATATAACCTCACATTTTTCCACATTATATTCCATCTACTGAGTTTTTACTCAGTCACTTAACGAGTCTGCATTCCTCTGTAGTATCTATTTGAGCCACCTTTGCTATTTGTCTTCCAACCTATGTTTGAGTCATCTGCAAACTTGGTTATAGTACTTTATCATTCCTCATCCAAATCATGAATGTATGTTGTGAATAATTGTGGTCCCAGCACTGATCCCTGTGATACTCCATTAGTTAGAGTTTGCCATCCTGAAAATTCTTCCTTTATCCCAAAACACTGTCTTCTATGTATTACCTCCAACACCCTGTGCTCCGAGTTGCCTTATCAAACCCATTTAATGTTGTTAGTTTTTATTTCATGGTATTGCAACAGTCTTTCTGAATATAATTTAGGTCCAAATCAAGCATGCCTACTTTCTGAAAACATTACTAGGGAATAAGTCAACCCAATGATGTCTGGCTTAACAATTGGTCTAAAAAACTTGACATTTACAAGAGGATGTAAGGTCATTATCTGACTGTAAGCAGTGTATTGAAAGTGACAATTATTCTTTAAATGATATTAAGTAAGTACACCATCGATAGGCGTTTTTCCGAACAGACATCTAGCATGTAAGTCACAGTAGCTACAAACAAAAAATTGCCAGCTACTTTACAGCAAATACACCTGTTTCTCAGAAATTAAATAATTACATTTGAAAGCCAAAGTGCTGTGGAGATTCATTATCTACTCAGAGCGCTCCCATTCTGTGTGACGTTTGTTGAAAATTGAGCATTTAAAAACAAAATTTAAGAACACCAGCTGCCCGTGATTTAATAGATGCGTGCATTTTGCAATAAGCATTTAAGAGAGGGGTTAACTGGATTTTATGCTTTGTCACCATTTAGTTATTGGAATAACCACAGCAGGTGTGCACTATATAAAACCTAATTGTTGAAGAATTATTAAAATGTATGCACTTTTAACATTCAGAGGACTATGAAAACATTTCGTTGTTAGATAATAAACTTTTTTTTTACATCAAGACTGTTGAGCAATAATTTCCATTCGTCAGGACTGCATTAGGTAATAAATGTCTCTATGGCTGATTTGTTGACAGGTCTGCAAGCCAAACCGATTAATCAAAGCACAGAAGCCGTTTATTGCCAAAGACATTTCTTAGAAACAGAGGTTATCGGTTGTCACTGTTGTACTCTATTTTAAGCAAGGAGATTTAACTTCATAATGGCTATGTCGAAAGAGTTTAAGTTCAGTCTGTATCTATGGTCAAACGATATTGTTTAGAATTTCAATCAAGATTATTGAGTGCATTTGCAGAAAACAGAGTTTTCCCAAGGATTAAAAAAAAGATAATGTAAGTCTGAAGGTGCAAATTATTACATACACTGTAAATAGTAGAATGATTTATTAACATAAGACCGTCATTATTTTCTGTAATAGAACACAACATTCTGTAGAAGGAATTCAACTCATGCAGATTTCCAGTGTGAAATGGGAAACGGTGTGTAGAGGTACACCTTTTGAAGACATCAGCCCAAATCCAATTCAAAAATAGGCTTTGGGCCTCATTACATGAAACCAATGAGCTGCTGATGAAAGCCATTCTCATGCAGTTTGCCAGTCAGGTAAAGCAGAGGGGGAGGGGTGATGCCAAGCTAGCAACTGCCTACATGATTTTTCAGGAGTATGGAGAAATATTCCTGATTCGTGTGAAGGCAGATAGATAAGTGTTCAGTTGTCTGTTTTCAGAATGTTGAAATTTCAACCTGGAGACATAAACTTTAAAATACATCTGAATTGCTGCTTCCACCCATGTCTCTCTTTTGGGAGAGTTTCTCAATTTCTGCTTCTTGAATAAAAACTCCCAAGTTTTCTGACTCTATTTTTTCACTTTGTTGGTGTTCTTTACTGTGAGCCTTGACCTTCAGCAGAACCGCTAAATGTATAAGAAGTCTGAAAGATGGGAGTTAAAAGCCCTCGAGAAACAGGTGCCCTACTTAGTCACTTACCTTTACTATTTCAACCAGGAGTTTAATCTTTTAATCCACTCTGGAGATATCTTTTTGCTAAATAAGCAAGCCCTTTTAATCAAATAGGGACACAAAGATGCAAAGCAACCAAACTTGCGAGTTAGAAGAAAATAGAAAAAAATACATAAAATGAAAGCGAAATAAAGTTTGCTAATATTTAACTACAGATCTTATAGATCAAAGGGAAATGTTATCTGAAGCAAAGCAGCCCTGGGCCTGTTGGATCTTTGACCCTTTTTAGACAAAAAACATTGAACATGTGCCACAAAGACTATTTTTATTCTTTTGTCAGTATTGTTGCGGCATGGGTTGGACTATTATTCTGCAAAGAAAGTGAGATATGCTACAGCACATGGCGCTAGCTGATTTTATCACTTACTTTAAAGTGACAGTTGATGGTTTGAAGTTTTGACTTGCTGTGATCGCACACATAGGCTGGAATTTCATGCCATGCCCAAAGATAGGATGGTGGGTGTGTGGTGGATGATGGAGCCATTGCTGGCATCCCACCACTCTGTCTGCCCCTTGCTGCACTTTTCCTTGTGGTGGAGGGGTTGGGAAGATGCCCAGTGGTCTACTTGTGCTTGGATCAATTGAAGCTTTTATGCGTCCAATTACCACCACTGGGCTTTCAGCCCATGCAGAGGGTTCTGATGCCAATAATCCAGTCCGGAAGATGAAACCATGTAGCTGATAGTCAGTCCAGGGCAGAGGAAATCTCTTTTTGCAGCCCTCTGTACCTATTAGAGAACTTCAACAATGTATTCTCCCTATTGCTTCTCCCCTCCCTTTCTCCTGTATACCTCATGCCCATACCATCTTCACTAGAACCAGCCAGCTTCAGCCTGGTGACACTGCAGTGTCACCTTCTTGCCATATCCAGCACAGCACAATTCCTTCAGGAATTTCCTATAGCTCACCTGCTCCCAATGGTACATCAGGGAATCAGGGACAAATGTTCTTAGAGACAGAGCCTCCTCCTTGAGAGGGTAAGACAGCCCACCTCAAGCATTATGCGGTTACAAAAGCAGTTGACCAAGTGGAAGTTGGTTCACCCTGAAGTTTACATTAAAGTTGCACTCTCCACCACCAGTGTAAATTTCAGCCCATGGAATAAACAACTAAATATCACATACAAGTCATAAAATTGTTTCTACAATCATCAGCTGGAGAGATGACACTGTTGAAGGAAGGGACTGGTTTCACACTTTTTGCGTTGGATATTTGGGTGTGATATAGGCATTAGTGAATCTTTTGTCTAATTCTTTAAATAAATTCATGAAAAAATCTGATTAAAAAAAATCATAAAACCTGCCATCTCATGTCATCATCAAACGTTTCAAGTAAATCATAACTGGGACTTTTTTTAATAACTTGTCTTTAGAGGATTTCCTATTTATTGTTACATTTTGTGGAATAATACCCCTCCATTTTTACTTCTAATAAGTGCCCATGGATTTCTTTGAGCATGAGACAATCTGCCTCTGCGCCTGAATCCTGTAATTCACCACTTCCCACTGACACTCAATTCTTGACCCAATTATCCTTTTAGTTTCTTTCTCAAACTTTGCTTTAACTGTGTTTTCTAAGATCACTCGACTAATATCCAGTCTCAGATGAACTGCATCACCTTCCACAGGAACAGGAGTAGACCATTAGTCTATTGATCTGTCATGCCATTCAATATGATCATGGTTGATCATATTCTTCAATGCCTTTTACCCACCACATGCCCATAACCGTGTACACACTGGTCATAAGAAATGTATCAAATTCTACGTTAAACATATTCAAAGACATAGCTGTAAATTCAAATGGGGCGATTGGGTGCAGAGAGGGGAAGTCCAATTTCTGACGCAATGGGACCAGTCCCTCGGGAAGCTGGGGCCTGTGCGAGGTGGATGGGTTGCACCTTGGCAGGATTGGCACTAACATTCTTGCAGCAAGATTTGCTAGTGCAGTTGGGAGGGGATTTAGACGAGATTGATGGGGTGATTGAAGCCTAAAAGGGAGCTCAGATTCAAGGGAAACAAATCCAGTTAAAGTAAGTAGAAAAGTGCACCACAAAAATCTCACTACATTTAATATGTATAACGAAAAACAGTTCAAACATACAGGACTCTGGGCCGAGTGGTGGAAAATGAGATTAGAAAAGAAATGTGCTTGGTAACTGGCAGGGACATAATGGGCCTCTTTCATGTGCCAGTTGCTGACATGTAGCTGACAACACTCAACTGAATGGCAATGTCTCAAAGTCGGAGGGGAGTCATGCACCAGTATTTGAAGGGAAACAGTCTCCAGTCAGCGGTCCTGACACAGTCAGTCAAAGACAGACTCTGACATCAGTCCAGGCCTACGGATATGGTCAATAGGCTGCCTGAGGTGGTCAGGGTCAGGACGCCCTCCACTGAGAGGGTGAGCTGAATGTCAGGCATTACACCACCCATCTGGAACCTTTTTAGCATCGTGGGCCATTTTCTCCGGAATGAGAGAAAGGGTGGGATTGAGTGAGATTCAGGTGGGTGGCACAGCTATTAGTGCTGGTGCAGGTTGGGGAAAGGTGGGGAGACCTCCTAAGTGAGCGACTAGGCAGCTCAGAGACCATAGAGGGTTAGTCAGATGCAGGGATAGGGTGGGTGAGAGTTAGTGAAAGATATTACATGAGCTAGTTATAGTGGGAAAGCCTTGGTGGCAGATGGGTGCAGTAGCAGAGATAGAGAATGTGGTAGAGAGAAGATTATGGCTGTTACCCTGGTTGAGCAGCTAAAGTGATTGACCTTCTTCCTACATTGCTGCGTGTTCCTCCAGATGGCTGATACCACACTGTCCTAAGTTGGAATGTTGGGCCAGGCTGACAGGGGTGCTGTCAGGGCTTCCTAGGGGACGTGGATGTTGCCCCCTTACAGTGCACCATCGACCAGGATCTTGAGGCCCCGTCTCCAATGGCCCTTCTCTGCCATGCCTGAGGCAAATATCATGAGGGCAGCTTGAGACCAACACACATATCTGAGTATGCAACAGTCTTTTAAATACGACACAAGGTATGACATGATATTTCAGGATACGAACATTAGTTCTGCCTAATGGCAAGTGTGAGAATTGGGCAACCATCAGGCTTGTTAGGGAATTAATGAGGCAGGTTTGGGACAATAACATAAGAAAACTTCACTCGCCCTTGAAGAGGGAAACTCTCCAAGAATCTCAGTGAAGGTGAGACCTTTGCCTGATTCAGCCCAATGACATATTAAAAATCGAAGGCAGATGAAACAATGGTAAGCACCAAATAGGATCAATATGTACAATAATGTTGAAAAAAGGCTGGATTAAAGGCACACAATCTGAATGCACGCAGCACTTGAAAGAAGTTTGATAAGATGAATTCACAAATTGAGTTAAATGGATATGGTTTAATGGACTTTATAGAGCCATGGTCTATAAGACGGCTTTGCGGAGCCATTAAGACAGCCAAGGACCAATACTGATCCAAACTACAGACCCAGACAAACACCCGGCAACTATGGCAAGGACTGAATGCCATCTCAGGTTCTAAAAAGACACAGTGCAAGATAGCAGATGATGACATTGCCCTCCCAGATCGTCTCAAAGCCTTCTATGCTGGCTTTGAGCAGAATTTTGGCAGAGAGGTAGCACCTATTCTGACAAGTCCTGATGAACCTATCTCAACATCAGAGGTTAGATCAGCTTTCCTTCGTGTGAATCCAAGGAAAGTAATGGGACCAGATGGAGTACCAGGCCGTGCACTCAGACGTCTTCTCGGCAGAGGTCTTCTCGGACATCTTCAACCTCCCCTTGCAGCAGGCCACTGTCCCTGCCTGTTTCAATAGGGCCAACATCATCCCTGTGCCTAAGATGGCTCATGCAGCATGTGTCAATGACTACCGCCCAGTGGCCCTAACTTCAGTGGTTATGAAGCACTTTGAAAGGCTGGTTGTGGCATTAATCAACTCCAGCCTCCCCACTACTCTTGACCCACTCCAATTTGCCTATTGGACCAACTGATCCATGGCAGGTTCTGTATCACTTGCCTTTCACACCTCCCCAGAACATCTTGACACTAAAAACAGCCATGTAAGAATCCTACTAATAGACTATAGCTCAGCCTTCAACACTATTATCCCGTCAAGTCTAAGCCCCACTCTCTGCAACTGGATCTTAAGTTTCCTGACCCACAGGCCACAATCAGTGAATATTGGGGACAATATTTCATCCTCACTAACACTCAACACTGGAGACCCCCAGGGGTGTGTACTCAGCCCCCTACTGTTCTCACTGTATACCCATGACTGCGTCACCAAATCCCAGACTAATGCCATTTGCAAGTTCGTTGATGACACCACCATAGCCAGTCGAATCTCAGATGGCGGCAAAACAGACTACAGACGGGAAGTGGAAGACCTGGAAAAATGGTGCACTGAGAACAACCTAGCTCTCAGTGCTGGCAAAACCAAGGAATTCATTATTGACTTTTGAGGAGATGTTACTCATGCCCCCCTACACATTAACAGTACAGAGGTGGAATGAGTGGAGAGTGTCAAGCTCCTGGGAGTGGTCATCACAATCAGCTTTCTTGGACTCTTCACGTGGATGCACTGGTTACAAAGGCCCAACAACATCTCTTCTTCCTCAGGCAGCTGAGCAAATTTGGCATGACAGCAAATACCCTTGCCAACTTTTGTAGGGGCACCATCGAGAACATTCTGTCTGGATGTATCACTACCTGGTATGGCAACTGTACCATTCAAGATCGGTTACAGAGAGTGGTGAACTCGGATCAGACAATCACAAAAGCCAACCCCCCCATCTATAGAATCCATCTACCAGTCCCGCTGTCAAGGAAAAGCTGCCAGCATTCTTAAAGATCCATCCCAGCCTTGCAATGTTTTTCTACAATCTTTACCATTGGGGAGAAGGTACAGGAGGCTGAACACATCTGGTTTCAAAACAGTTTCTACCCTACTGTTGTTAGAATACTGAATGGACTCACCAATGCTTAACATTTGCCTGTACCTGTGTTTTTGTTTTTGCTGCTGTTTATCTATTATTTACTTATCTTTGCTACTTAACTCTGTGATCCAACTGTATTGCTCGCAAGACAAAGCTTTTCACTGTGCTTTGGTATACGTGACAATAAATTGAATTCAATTCAATTCAACAAAAAAGGAAAAGGAGGAGAAGTAGCACTCCTAATAAAAGGTGACATCAGTACATTAGAGAAAGAGGATCTTTGGTTAAAGAATAAACATGTAAAACCAGTTTGGGTAGAGCAAGGGGAGTAAACATTGGTGGGAGTATCTTATAAAATTGTAAACTATTGACACTAATGTTGGAAGTGCTATTATCAGCAAATTAGAAATGTATGCAATATTGATAATCTAGAAATAATGGGTGACTTCGATTTCCATATAGACTGGGTTAACGAAGTAAGAATCATCGTGATAATGGAAAAGATTCTCGAGTATGTATGAGTTAGGTTTCTTGAACAGTGTGCTCGGGAGCTAACTAGGAATTAGATTTTCTTTTGAATTTGTTGTCATCTAATGAGAAAAGATTCATTAATAAAGGAACCTTTGGGTAATAGTGATCATAATAGAATTTTACATAAATGTTGAATATGACAACCTTCATTCTGGAATTAGGGTTTTATATGTGAGAGTACATATCAAAAGACTTGATGGAAGCCTAGCATAGAACATAGCACATAGAACATTACGGCACAATACAGGCCCTTTGGCCCTCAATGCTGCGCCAACTTGTGGAGCCGATCTGAAGCCCATTTAACCGACACTATTCCATTTTCATCCATATCATTATCTAATGACCATTTAAATGCCTTTAATGACTTGACAAGTCTACTACTGTCAAGATTAGAGTGGTGCTGGAAATGCACAGCAGGTCAGGCAGCATCCGAGGAGCAGGAAAATTGACATTTCAGGCAGGAGCCCTTCATTAGGACGCTCCTGCTCCTCGGATGCTGCCTGACCTGTTGTGCATTTCCAGCACTGCTCTAATCTTGACTCCAATCTCCAGCATCTGCAGTCCTCACTTTCGCTGAGTCTACTACTGTTGGCAGACAGTGCGTTCCACACCCCTACTACTCTCTGAGCAATGATTACTTTTAAAGAAATACAAATTATGACAATAAATTCACAAACGTTCATCGTGTGTTACAGACCCACTTTTTATTTGTTCGTGTGGTTAAGTCAGTATCTGTGACAGCAGATATGTGAATGTTTGCAAACGTATGTGTACATTTGGTGTGTTTGGCTACTATTGAAGAAATACTAAAAGGTCCACAACAATTATATGTTTCTCTAAGACATAAGCACCCAAAGGAGCAGATGAATCAACTGTGGTTAACAAAATAAATTAAATATTACATTAAATCAATTGAAGTGACTTATCAGAGTGTTAAACAAAAAGTAAAGGCTGTGGGAACAGTTTGGGACACAACAATGGAATGGATAATGAGATGGAAAAGAGAATAGGAATAGAAGCTGGAGAGGATAATAAAGGTAGACCAGAGTATTTTCTGTAGGGGCGTAGCAAGGACAAATAAGAGAGTTTATTGTGGAAAGTAGGGAAGTCGAAGAGAAACTAAACAATTACTTTCTATCTGTCTTCATGGAAGAATGTACAAAAAATATGCTGCCAATATTACCCAGTCTAGGATGTGGCCCAGAGCAGGATGTCGTCTAGTGATGAAGGGACCTTTGAAAATGAAAAGCTAAAAGAAATGGTATCAGTAAAGCGGCAACATTTGAAAGGTTAGCTGGATTGAGAGTTAAAATCTCCTGAAACAGATGTGCTTCAACAGACTGTACAAGTAACAAAAGAGATGGTGGATTCAGTGATTTTCTTTTATACTTCTATAGATTATGGAAAGATTCCTGCTGACTGACTGGAAGGTAGCAAATATAACCTCACAATTTATGAAGGAAGGACAAGGATGGAGAAGGACAGACTTGCTATATTAATATTGTAGTAAGGAAAATGTTAGGATCTACATAATAAGACATGATAACTGAAGATTTCATAAAGAATGGCAAAATTGACAGCACCATGATGGATTTATGAAAAGAAAATCATGTTTAACAGATCTTTGACGATGTTACTTGTGGCACAGACAAAAAGGAGAACCAGTGGATGTTTTGCATTTAGATTTCAGAATGTTTTGGATAAAGACCCACATTGGAGCATAGGGGATTAGAGTGAAGATACTGGTATGGATTGAAAATTGCTTAATAGAGAGAAAAGAGTTTGGAAAAAAAAAGTTATTCTCACGAATGCAGGATATTATGAAATGCAGATTATTAAGTGCACAGCTTTTCACAATCTATATAAATGATTTGCATGTGAGGAGCAATTTGAATATTTCCAGATTTGCACATAACACCAAACTGGGTGGGGAAGTAAGTTGTGAGGAGGGTGCAGGATGCTTTAAAATAATGTGGGCAGGCTAAGTGAATGAATGAGAAAGTGGCAGATTAGCTATAACGTGATTAAGTATGGAGTTATTTACTTTGTTAAAAAAATTGAGAAAGGCAGAATATTTCTTGAATAGTCAGAGGTGAGGAAATAAGTATCTGGGTATATCCTTGTCCAAAAATCAATAAAAATGAGCATGCAGGTGCAGAAAACAATTTTTTTTATTCACTGTGGTATGTGGGCGATGCTGGCTGGCCAGCATTTATTGTCCTTTCCTAGTGATATTTGAGAAGCGTTTTTGAAACGCAACAATCACCTACTGCAGGTTGACTCACACTGCCATCAGAGAGGGAAATCCAGGATTTTTACCAACAACATTGAAGGAAAACAGTGTTATATTCCCAAGTCAGGATGGTGAGATGCTTGGAGGGTAACTTACAGATGGCCGTATTCCATATCTCTACTACCCTTGTCCTTCTAGAGGGAAGTGACCATGAGTTTCGAATGTGCTATCTCAGGATCTTTGCTGAATTTCTGGGGTGCATCTTGCAGATAATTCAAACTGCTGCTCATGAGCATTGGCTGTGGAGGTGATGGATGCTTGTGGATGCAATGGCAATCAAGTGAGATGCTTTGCCTTGGATGGTGTCAAGCTTCTTGAGTGTTGTGGGAGCTACACCCATCCAGGCAAGTGGGGAGTATTCCATCACATTCCAGACGTGTGTCTGTAGAAGGTGGACAGTCTCTGGGGAGTCAGAAGGTGAGTTACTCGTCACAATATTCCTAGCCGCTGACGTTCTTTTGTAGCATTTGTATTTATATGGCAAGTCCAGTTGAGTTTGTGGTCAGCACCTCACATTTATCTAAATTAAGCTTACTACCTATACCTCCTATGTTCATATCCAAATCATTTATACAAATAATGAAAAACAGTGGACCCAGCATCAATCCTTGTGGCTCACCATTGGTCACAGGCCTCCAGTCGGAAAGGCCACCCACCACCACCCTCTATCTCCTACCTTCGAAATCAGGGCAGAATTTATATATTTAGTTGTAGGGTCCAGGGGAGCACTGAACAAAGGCACCTTGGAGTGCAAGTTCATAGTTACTTGAAAGTGGAGTCACAGGTAGATAGGATAATGAAGAAGGTGTTTAGCATACTTTCCTTTATTGGTCAGAGCATTGAGTATAGGTGTTGGGAGGTCATGTTCTGGATGTACAAGACATTGGTTAGGCCACTTTTGGAATAAAGTGGAAACTCGATTATCCAAACGAGATGGGTGGGCACTATTTCATTCGGATAATTGATTATTTGGAAAATCGATTAAATGCCTTTCCTCTGGGGCTCGGAGTTTTAAAGGCTGCTCCCAGTTCAGGAGACTAAGAGCACACAACGCGCGAGACCCTGCCCCTGCCGTCTAACACTGCCCCCTGCCCCCCGCTCTCAACACTAGACCCCAGCCTGCCTACCCCTGTCCAACAACTCCCCCCCACCCCACCCCCGACACCCCCCTGTTCAGCATTGCCCCCCCAACCCGGACCAACAACGCTCCCCCTGACAACCCCCCCATCCAGCACTGCTCCCCAACCCGGTTCAACACCACCCCTGCCCCCCAGCAGAACGTGCATGAGCCCCCGCCCACAACACCGCCCTCCGCCCGCCCTCAGAACACCCTCCAACCCTGGCCCCTGCACCCAACCCCATTCCCCCACCCCCAACCCAGACCAAATCCGCCCCCCGCCCAACATGGTCCAAACCTGCCCCCTCCCCCAACACGGTCCAACCCTGCCTCGCCCCCTAGCACAATGCATGCGAGCCTCTGCCCCAATACAGCCCCCTAGCACTGTCAGCCCCTCTCCGGGGCATCCAGATTGTACAACAACAAGACTGCTGCTGCTGCCTTTGTGGGGTAAGCCTCCAAACACACACACACACACACACACACTCAGAACTTTTGCCCTGCACAGGACAATGTTGGAGAGATTATTCCTGGAAGTGGGGAGTTTAGGGTACACCCCTCTGTAGAACTCCAGGGAAAATGTGGGGAGAGAGTCAGTCATTTGGGCACATTGCCTGTTTAAGCATTGTAACAAAAGACATGATCAGTGTGGGAAACGCATCTTTGATGTAATGTTTCTATCGGGACCTCTAGATCTCCTTCAGATAATCCGATTTTCGGATAATTGATATTTGGATAATTGAGGTTCCCCTGTATTGTGTGCAGTTCTGGTCTCCCTGCTATAGGAAGGACATTGTGAAACTTGAAGGGGTTCAGGAAAGATTTACAAGGATGCTGCCAGGGTTGGAGTATTTGAGCTAGAGGGAGAGGCTGAACAGACTGGGACAGTTTTCCCTGGAACGTTGCAGGCTGAGGGGTGATCTTACAGAGATTTATAAAATCATGAGGGGCATGGATAGTGTAAATAGACAAGGCCTTTTTGGGGGAGATTCAGAAGAAGTGGGGGAGTTCAGAACTAGAGGGCATAGATTTAGGGTGAGATGGAAAGATTTAAAAGGGACCTAAGGAACAACTTTCTCATGCAAAGGGTGGTGTGTGTCTGGAATGAGCTGCCAGAGGAAGTGGTGGAGGCTGATACAATTACAACATTTAAAAGGCATCTGGGTGGGTACATGAACAGGAAGGATTTAGAATGATATTGACTAAGTGCTGGCAAATGGGACTAAGTTAATTTAGGATGTCTGGTCGGTATGATGAGTTGGACTGAAGGGTCTGTTTCCGTGCTGTACATCTCTATGACTCTATGACTCTGATTGTAACCCCAAGGATGTTTATAGTGGGGGAATTCAGTAATGGTAACACCATTGAATGTCAAAGGGGAGTTGTTGGATTGTTTGGTGATGGTCATAGCCTGGCATTGGTGGGGCGTGAAAGGTAAACAGATGCTGGCAGTCATTTGGGGGGATTTGAGAGCAGAAATCAAGATTTCTTGCTGAAATTATGTAGAACCTTAATAAGACTTCACCTGGAATATTATGTACAGTTTTGATCTCCTTATCTAAGGAAGATTGCATTTACCATACAGGAAGTGCAACAAGGGTTCACTAAATTAATCTATAGGATGGTGGGATTGCCTGATGCGGAAAGATTGAGGAAACTGGCTCTATATTCTCTGGAGTTTTGAAGAATGAGAGGTGATTGCATTGAACCACACAAAACTCTGAGTGAAATAACTCCACAGAGACACTTATCCCATCACCAAGTCACCTTTTATTTACACATGAACAGTCCTTGATGATAGCTCTGCCTCATACAGAGTCAGGCACCAGACTGTTAGCATCCCTGACACTCTTTTTATGTCAACCAGGGATTCCTGATTGGACCAGATTAACAGCCCCATTGAGCGAACTCATATTCCAGGAGCTCCACCTGGCTGACCTCATTACAATCACTAGAGTTACAGGCCGTGACAGGGTGGAGATAGGTAGAATGCTTCCCTGGGTTTGTGACTCCAGAACCAGTGGATGTCAGCCCAGGATAAGGGGAAGGTTATTTAAGACTGAGATAATTCTCTACCCCAGAGGACTATGGGAGTTTTATCATTGAGCAGGTTTAAGACAGTAGGTTTCTGGAGACTAGTGACATTAAGGTATGTGGAAAGTATGTGGCACTGAACAGGTGATCAGCCATGACATAGTAATGTGGAGCAAACTTGGTAGAATGAATAGCCTACTAATGTTTCTATGTTCCTGCATCCACCCCTCACCAACAGAAAGCTCTATCTCGGAGAGTTGCTGGTCAGTCAGTCAGATGGTTGGTAGCATTGCATGTCCCAAAGGTGCCACCAGGGGAATAGCTCACTGCTGGGACTACAGCAAGTCCATAAGGGAAGGATGCTATCATGGAGCTAGACTGTGAGCTAAGTCTGGGATATCACTGGCACCATGCTGGTAAGCCCCCAAGAGAATATAAGGGGAGTTGGGGGGGGCTTGGTTAGAAAGAGAAGGGAGAATATGTGCTGGTGATCTTCCCTTGGGGAGCCTCTAGTTGAGATGGGATTCATAACAATGGGGAGCAATAGCATAAGAGTTCTTAAGCTGTCAATGTGCAATTTCGTATATGTGAATTCAATAAGAAACCTGGAACCTTCCAGCTCAGCGAGCAAACCTACATCCAGAACGTCAACCTGAGCTACAAATTTTCTGAAAACTCACCAACACCTATGGGCACAATACAATAGGAAACCTGATTTGACTCGTTACTGAAGCAAAGTTATCACTTGGAGAAATCTTTGCAATACACAGTCAAGAAGCTCTTACGGTTTTGTGCTTTGCGATGCACCCTCAATAATCTGGCAGCGATGGGAGCCCTACAACTAACCGCAATGCCACTTCCGAAGGAAGGAGAGAAGAAGCAAGAGTGAACTGAGATCATGAGCACCAAGAAGGAACAAGGAAAGCTGCATTGTGAGGCTTTGCTTCAGTTCCCTTATAGTACATCAATTCAACTGTGTTGCAGTGAAGACTGAGGCCTTGACCAGCAGACGCTGGAGGTACCCACCATTTCAAAGGTGGCAAGGATGGACTCCAAATTCTGTATGATGCCCTGTGTCAAAATGGATGCTCCTAGCCAGAGACTGTCATTTCTTTATAGGTCTGTTAATGAAGCCACAATCTTGATGTGCATTGTAATCAGCATTTTCCACTAATCTGCCCAAATAAGGTCCTTACCTGAAACCACTGCAACTAAACTGGCCTGTGATCTGATCTTACTGTGAATGGAGACTGTCCAATCCCCTGATTCACTAGTGCCCATTTACACACCATGTGCAGAACTCAACTCTGCACTAGCTTCTGATATTCGTGCAGTGCCAGTGTTTAAGCTGATGGCTATGAGATTTGGGTTGAGAGTTGATGCTCTCCCTCAGGGTTATCTTCCTGCTCTTAACTTTCCACATGATACTGAAGAGGTTGAGCTTTTTGTGGTATCTGAAAGAATAAAACAATTTAAGTGAGGGGAGAACAATGTGTTATGGGAGGAAATCAGAAGATCTATGGTTACTCCATTGGCAGTTTCCATTGGAAGTAGGATGAGGATGAGAAGAAATTGGGGAGGATGCTTAAGGCCATCATCCATAGTAGCCTTGGCAGTGCCTGTGGCACTGATTCTATGAGGTGTCTATGATACTCAGCACCATCTGTCTGAGAGTATAGTGGGTCTGGACCCTATAGTGATCCTCCACTCCTCATCTCCCTCCCATGTGTGTTGTAAATCACTTTCTTCTACAAGGGAGAGAGCAGAATCCAGTGACTGTTTAAGTGAGGTCAGGTGATATGCCTACCATAACTGAGTCTTTGTACTGTTATGACTATCTGTTCATTCTAACATTTCCCTCTATAAGTAACTTTGAACATTAATTTCAAATATTTATCAGAAAAGACTGGGATTCACGATTCAGAGCGGGCATCTGCCGGGAATTAACCTTGGAGAGAAAGCAGAAATCAGGACAGACCAGAATTCGCCATGGATTGGACACTGCAGCACCCACCACCTCCCCCCCCCTCCAACAACCACCAACATTGCTGAAAACTAACCAAAGCTAAGATGGGTGTTTAAGCCTTTGACCCTTCCAATAAAGGAGGTAACTTGTGCTTGGAGGCACAGAATGTGGGTGAAATCCTAAATGAGGACTTTGCATCAGTATTCACCCAGGAGAAGGATATGGAGGATTGTGGGATTAGTATGGAACATGCTAATATGCTCTGGCATTTTGAAATCAAGAAAGGAGTGGTGCTGGGTCTCTTGAAGAGCATTAAGGTGGGTAAGTCCCCAGGGTCTGATGGTATCTGCCCCAAGTTATTGAGAGAGGCCACAGAGGAGATTGCTGGGGCATTGACCAAGACCTTTGTTTCATCGTTAGCCACTAGATAAGGTCCTGGAGGACTGGTGAGTAACTAAAGTTGTTCCTTTGTTCAAGGAGGAAAATAGGGATATTCCAGGAAACTATAAACTGATGAGTCTCAATGGGTGCTTAGAAAGCTATTAGAGAAAATTCATAGGCAGAGGATTTACACGCATTTCAAAAAGCATGGCCTAATTAGGGACAGTCAGCATGGCTTTGTGCAGGGCAGGTCATGTCTTACTAACTTGATTGAATTTTTCAAGAAGGGGATGGTGATTGATGAGGGTAGAGCAGTGGGTATTGCCAACTTGGATTTTAGTAAGTCTTTCGACAAGGTCCTCATGTAGGCTGATCCAAAAGATTAAGATGCATGGAATCCACAGTGACTTGGCTAAGTGGAATCAGAATTGGCTTGCCTATACAAGGCAGAGGGTAATGTTGGAGGAGTGTTTTTCAGGCTGAAGGTCTGTGACTAGTGGTGTTCCGCAGGGATCTGTACTGGGACCTCTGCTGTTTGTGATATATATAAATGACTTGGATGAAAATTTAGATGGGTGAATTAGTAAATTTACAGATGATACAAATGTCAGTGGAGTTGTGGTTAGTTTAGAAGTTTGTCAAAGGATACAGTTTGTATATAATTCAGTTGCAAATATGGCAGAGAAATGACAGATGGAGTTTAATCTGAGTAAGTATGAGGTGCTACACTTTGGGAGATTAAATGTTAAATTAATTGCAGGACCCTAAACAGCATTGATATACAGAGGGATCTTGGGGTTCAAGTCCATGGCTCCCTGAAAGTGGCTATGCAAATAGATGTGGTGGTAAAGAAGGTGTATGGCATGCTGGCCTTTATTGGTTGGGGAGTTGAATGCAAAAGTCAGGATATCATGTTGCAGTTTTATAAGACTTTGGTTAGGCCACCCTTAGAGTATTGCGTTCAGTTATGGTTGTGGAGAATTTGGAAAAGGGTGCAGAGGAGGTTTATCAGGATACTGCCTGGATTACAGGGTAATAAGTAGAGCTATAAGTAGAGGCTAGAAAAACTTAGGTTGTTTTCTCTGGAGTGGCAGAGGCTGAGGAGGGACTTGGTAGAAGAATATAAAATTATGAGATTGTAGATAGGGTTTATGGTCAGGATCTTTTTCCCAGAGTTGAAATATATAATACCAGGGGGCATGCATTTAAGGTGAGAGGGGGAAAATTTAAAGGAGATGTGAGGGGCATTTTGTTTTTACACAGAATAGTAGGAATCTAGAATGTGCTGCCAGGGATAATGGAGGCAAATATGATAGGAACGTTTCAGGGACTTTTAGATAAACACATGAATGTGCAAGGAACGGAGGGATATGGACCAATGGCAGGCAGAAAGTATGAGTGTACTTTGGCTCAAGTGCCCGCTTCTGTGCTGTACTGTTCTATGTACCTCACAACAGGTATAAAAATGACTAGTAAGAATGTACAAATGGGGAGAGAAACAAGGGGCCCAGGTCATGAAGCCAAATGCTGCAGCCCTGTGTTTGGAGTCGATGACTAGAGCTTGAGCAGTAAGGCCTGAGAAAGGATTGTTCCTAGACAGGAAACACACCATGAGTGCCTGCTGGGTACGGAACCATAGAGATACTGCTCGAAGCACTGAGCAGAAATCTAACTGGAGCAGGAAAGGTGGATCTGAAAAATCATTTTTGGCAAGCAGATATATCGTGAGTGTCCCATTGGTAGGGTACCATGTGGACATTCCCAGTAGAAGGCAGCAACCCAACTCAGTAATTGATTCAAAGGCTTAAGCTCTTTCCTCACCAAACTGTTCGAGCTGCTCAGGGGGGTTTAGTACATTCGGAGTTCTGAACTGTTAGACTGAGATTCAAATACTCCGAATTCAACGACCTTTCCCCCTTTCTATCTTGCACCCGATATCGAACCTCCAATACTAAACTTTTGTCTCGTCTGTCATGATTAAGAGTTGACTTGGGGGAGAAAGGGCATTTTGGGAAAACACTCCAAGTAATTAGTTAGCAGTTTTATGAGTTTCTATCATTGTAATTTCTAGAATTTTGTAAAGTAGTTTTCATGAGTGATAAATTGTTATTCCCATTTTAAATAAAACAAACTGTCAGAAGTCTTCATGGCAAGTATAGCTCAGAGGGTGCAAATTGAGGGATAGGTCAACTGGGAAAAGTCAATGCGATAACTTCACAAAACTTTCATTCATGTGTTAAAGATCTGTGGTTCTTCATTTTGTCCATGTGGTAATTCAGTGTCCATGACAGTAGATGTGTAAATGTTTGCAGATATATGTATGCAGCTGATGTGTTTGGAAGGTGTGTGTACACTGTAAGGCTGTTGGATGAGTTCTATCTGTCAGTTAGTGATACTGATGGAAGTGTGATGCATTAGCAGTATGGATTGGAACTGTTCTAGACCATGAGCAATGTCTTTTGCAGGTAAATTAGATCATCAGCACTGCTGCCATGTGAATGGTATTCCATTCTAGGCATTCACTACTCTTGCTACCTGTTGCCACCCTCTCTACAAGATTAGTCTGGAGAATTTCCTGTTCCCTTGGCGGAAAAATGACACCTTTTGGCATGGGTTTCTCGACAAAGTGAGTACAAGGGAGCATCACAGAACCTGTGAGTTCTCTCCACTTGCTGTAGCGTTACTTTTCGCTGAATAGTGTAAAGAATGTATCCAGCATGTGTTATTGAAACTTTGCCTTACATAAAGAGGATGCCTTTAAGAAGGGGAGGTTGCCTAGGACAATGTGATACTTGGCAGACTGGAGTGTGCAGAGCACACCTGCATGGAAATCGAGATTGGGTCTAGTCCAGCTCTGCGCAGGATCACTCTGCAATCACAGATAGGTTGAAGAGCAAAATGCCTCATTTCCAATTGATATGTGAGCTGTGAGTTGAGGCTCTCATGAATAAATAATGGGGCAATTGATTTTGTGCCCTCTGTTCTTCATCCTCCGGCTGTTTTTGCACATGCCCCTCCTTTTACATCTTTCAGTGATAGCAAAGCCATCAATCACTTTGAGATCAAATCCTCCCTGAGCAGTTCAGTGTCCTCATCTGCCTGTCTTAATCTAAGACCTTCTTTAAACCCCACTACTCACCCCATCTATTAACTTCTCCGAGAGCTCAATGTCCATCCATTCGGTGACTCTTTTCTAAAGTGCCTTGAGGTTTTTTTCTTTGTTGGAGGAGTTTTATAAACCAACATTGATCTTGCTGTGCTTAGAGAACAGAGAAAATACTTGCAAAATTACTTTAAGGATTTCATGAGCAAAAATTCAGAACAATATTTGATTTGGTTCTCATTCTGTACTTTTCACTAATGAAATCCATACATATATTATCCTCTGCCAATGCTAACAAAAAAATTCAGCATGAGTCAAGGGTGTAAAGTTTTCATTAACATTAATGCATGGAGGTAAATGGATCACTTGAGAATCCAGAATTACTATGTACATGTCAGTGAATAACTATTACTGAGGCTGTTTCTACTGCATTATATCATTATTAGAACTAAATAAGACATTTGCCAGAAGAACTGAACTTTTTGCTATTACTGTTTATTACTGAAAAATGGAATAACAGAAGGGATGGAAAGGCGAGACAAAGTGTTTGAAATAGTTTAAAGCACGCTTTTAAAATTATTGCCAATCGGAGAGCAACAACATATAAAGAACAAGTTTGTACACTTTTTTTTTGTCTTGAGAATCATGTTCAGAAATCCAGTATAACTTGCTTTGGTAGAAATCCAAGACATACTTTCCCATGCAATAAACTAGCCACTACTTGTAAGGAATTCACTCAACTGTGCCTCTCCAGTTTGATATGATAAAGACCTCTATTGACAGTGATATCAGTTGCTCTTTGTTTCAGATTAGTGCTTCTCAATGGGTATAACTTCCTCTACTCGATAATATTCTTCAGAAAAGATGATTTTAGTATAAGATGAGAAAACACATTTTATACTTTGGGCTAAACAGTCTTTAAGATTCTATTCATACTAATCCATGAACAGATCAGACTTAAAATGCATGAATTGCAAAATAGTAAATAAATCTGAATGAAACTTGTTGAGTAGCTAACATAATCACTTGAAGCCCAGCAGTGCTTTGGTTTATTCTCCAAGCTTTATTGGAACCTAAGACAGTTTTTTTTTTGCAAGTGGCATTATAGATTTTACAAGTTACTGCTATAGATTTCAGATCTGCCCACAACTGATTGGGAAGGATGCCTGGGAACTGTTGCAGAGGTACCCATTTGGAACAGGGTATTTTGTTTCACAGAGTGCTGTAAACTAAGAATGATATCAAGTGATTGACATAATTGGTTGTTAAAAACATAACATCTAGTGGAGAAGCAAATATTCGAGCCTTCATCCTACAAAGCTATGTCATAATTGTAGCATTTTAATAGATTGTGCTATTAGGTATTTGTTCTCTGTGAAATAATTGATAAGATATTTGATCAGTTTATTATTCATAAAACGCATTTATCCAGGATCTTATTGTGTGAGACGTATAAATGACTGGGGCTCAAACTCAGTTTTATTAAAACACTTGAATGTTAAAGAAAACACAAATGACCTTTTCTCAAACTAAGCTGACTGCCTGAAAAACACATTTTTAACCACTCTAGTGCACTTGATTGGGCAGCAGGACCAAATTTACTGAGCTCCTTCGACAGGTTGCTCTCGATCTTCTCAGTATGAAGGTGGATCTCGCAGAGTCTTCATTGGCTGAGTCTTCACTGAGGGAATGGCCACCAGGTGTTTCTTCTTATCACTCCTTTCTGAGTCCTTCTGGGATGTTCTCTGACTTCATCCAATGGGCTCTCAGGGCAAAGTCACAGGAGCCAATTCATCCTAGGAGAATCCATCCCTTTCCAAGGTATGATTACTCCATAGTGCCAAGAAATCTGGTCAAGACTAGGGAATACACAAACGTGATATCTCTCCCTATGGTCCTGGCTGAGTACCATGTAATGAATTTCAGACCATAATGACTACTAATTGTTAATGTTGACTATCTCTGTTCAATATTCAATACAGGCCTGAGCTGATCCTTGACTGCTTTTGACCTGTGGTAACCTTAGCCTCTTTGCATTCCATCAGGCTTTGCTTGCAGAAACTGTTAAGCTAATTTGATGTTTGGCCTAATTGCTTAGGTTGTTGGCCACCTGGCCACAGATTTCACTTTAGTTCCTTGAGTCATTTAAGCTCAGAAATTCTCCCTCTACATCACTTCACATTTCCACTCTTCCCTTCAAGTTGCCTGCCTTTTTGTTACCTGTCGTAATGTCTCTTACTTAGATTTGATGCCTGGTTACACTCTATTAAAAGCAGCTACAGTCATTTAAATTATTCTGGTAAAAATTCAATACAATGTTTTGCCCATTTGAAAAGTTAGTCCAATGATAATAGTGATACCATCATTTTATTTATATCTTGACATAGTTCTGTTTCAGAGGTAAAAACAATAACTGCAGATGCTGGAAACCAGATTCTGGATTAGTGGTGCTGGAAGAGCACAGCAGTTCAGGCAGCATCCAACGAGCAGCTGTTTCAGTTCAGTTCAAAATTATAGAAGAGCTGTTCTAGATGGGAGTGAAGGTATTCTTGTTCCTCAAATAATTTTTGATATTGTTATGATGTTCAGAGGAAGTAAAATTCATCTATTAATTCAAGCTAACAAGCACTGACAAAATCATCTTCTCAGAATTAATTGCACTCTACAAAGCAATATATTGCTCTGGATTGAGTTGTGGATCGTTGATTGCAAAAATAAGAGGAAACATGTTATTTTTCATTCAAAGAGCAATTATGCAGCACATAAGCCTTTTTCTTTTAAATAATTTTAGTCAGTGTTACTCATAAACAAGATCATGGAATTAAAGTTATCATCACTATTCTGGGCACAGACAATGGATAATTCTGAGTTTGAAGAATAATAGATAGGAAGTGAACTTGCAAGATAGTTAACAAAATTACTATGGTGTAATTTTGCTGAGGTTTAGTTTTGCTGTGGTTTGTTGTGGTGTAGTTTCTCTATGACTGCAAATAACAAGTAACGTGTTTGCCTTTCTCTGCATTCAATATTCACTGCACATCCACTGCATGGAAAACTCATAGGGACAATTTTTCCACCTGTTTTCATCGGAGATTGATTTGGTGTCAACTCTTTGAAATTCTAAGAGCTGCCTTTTGCCATTTACAATCATGCCTAAAATCTTTGCCCAATGTTCTCTGCCAGAACATGTAGCTATAGTAAATAAGGTCCCATACCAGCTACCAGATTTAGGGTGTACTTAATGGGGTTTGTATGAGCAGGAATTGTGTTGGGTAGGGGTATCTGAACTAGGTGGAAGCTAACATTTTGGGTTTCCTGAAGGCAAGCTGAGATGCAGAGGTTAAATAATTGGCATGGGAGTGGCAGACTGGGCCTCATGCCATTCCTTGATGTGCTCCTACTTTTCATATATTTGCATGTTACTAATACTCACAGTTTTATAATAGTTTGTAATTAACTCCTACTTTCAAGATTTAGTCAACATTGTATGGGAACCTCATGACACCTGGCTCACCTTTATTTAAAAGTGGCACACAATGGTTAGATTGGTGCAATTATTTCTGAGCTCAGTGGATTTCTCTTTTAAGTGCAATGCTTTTGCCCATTTGAAAAGTTAATCCATTTGTAATGGTGATAACGTCATTTTATTTATGTATTAACATAGTTCTGTTTCAGTTCGTCCTTGTGGAGCTGTAACCAGTAGAGATATCGGTTGACCCAGGTTTGGGTTTGCTGTACATCAGCATTCCCAACTTTCGGAATCTCAAGAGCTAGCTCGAGCATTTCCCCATGGTACCGCAGTACACCACTGCCCATTGGATCAATGTCCATTCCTTGTCTACAGGTCTGTGAGGGGGTTCTCTATTTCCTCATCAACACCTCTGTTTTATTATAATAGCATTCAGGGACTGTTTCTGCCTAAGCTTCAGTGTGAGCAGTTTGAGCTAATGATTTTAATACTGAGTCAGCTTGAGAGGCTGCGACTGAGGAAGTTCTGTTTATTACTGCTGAGATTTTCTCGACTCCAAGAAGGGTTTCTGATTACCAGACAGTATGGTCTTCTGTTCGCCACCCCAGCCTCCACTGACTGGGCTTGCTCTGTTATGGACTGCCTGATCACACCTTCAGGGAAAATACCAGGAACTTTCTCCTATAAATGTTCAGTCTCCCTGACGTCACCAGGTTTCTCAAAAACTACTGAAGGTGATATTACTTTTGATCCCATCAGGTCATTTCAGAGGAGCAGGCTGATCCTATCAGGGTGAGGATGACTCTCACGATCACTAGGTCCTGTCACAATATCACACTCCAGATGCATATAGCACAAGGGAATGGGCACATAGCCTCCTTCAATCCTTTTTACCAGTACCTGGGCAGTTACTACACTCATTGCTGGGAGAATCATGTCTTTTCCAATAGTGGTGTTTGGCTGGTCTTGGTGTCCTTTAGTATTACTATAGGTTTGCATGCTTCAGCCCAGAGAAATAGAGCCACCTTACCCTTCACTCAAAAATATTGGTATATCCCAGAGTTCCATTTAACCTTATCTGCATTCTCCTGAAAGTAGAATTTGCAGTTAGTTAGATCCATTGTTGAGTCTACAATGCTGCCTGACTGACTTCCATTGTCTGTCCATATTGGCTGGTCAAAGTTAAACTGATTAAGATTTTCAAATTCCAAATACATCTGGTCAGGTAATTTCAAAGACAAAATTTTTGACAGTGTTACGACACGGGATAAACCTTCCTGCTTAATTTAAACCAACAACACAGAAATGATTTATCCTGTGCCATAATCTGTGAAAATTTGAGAGACCAAGAACCATTTCAAGTAAAAATTAACAACTTTATATCTTAAAGTATAACGGAATAATTAACTAACAACTATTTACGATTCCTTCCTCTAATCAATCTTTTACTTTCCCCTCTACAATACTGGTCCAATAAAAATCCCGATTAAGATTTACAAAACAAAATTTCTTATCTCAAAACCAGGCAGCTTTCAGTTCTTCTCTGTATTCCTGTCTTCTTTTCTTCTTCTTGGGGATTCTGCTTTACAGGTTATTGGTTGATAAAGGTACCTTTAAGAGAGCTTGTTTTTGGCATCTTTCCATGCGGGTGGCTTGGCAGTTCTCATCCCAACTGTTCAATTTTCCCTGGTCTTATACCCTGAAAGCACCAGATTGTGTCATTGGCTTTTAAGATTGTCAGTATGCTAAATTCAAACTGGATTGGGAGTTTGTTTTATTTAAACTGATTGGTCTAATTCAAATCTGTTTTTGTCTCCAGCCAACCTAGCTAATCTAGCTGTTGACCAAGTGTTACATTGTTAACTTATTGAGAACAGTTAGTGCTGTGGTTTTGCTCACATTTAACTCTCTTAAAGGTGCAGTACATCCACATCTTCATAACAAGTCTCCCGTTAAGAAAAAAAATGAATATCATAATGAAAAGATGGTTTCATTTTTTAAACCGATTACTTTAACATACAGGTAACTTTAATATAAGTTCACCTTAACCTCTATTTACATACATATAAAACATTAAATAAATACAAATCTCATCAAAACTTTATCTGTTAAATCCACGATAATGCATCTGCGATTATATTCTTATGACCCGCAAAATGTATGATTTTTAAAAATTAAATGTCTGTAACTTAAGACTTCAACAAGATAGTCTCATATTCTAGTCTTTAAAGCGTTCTAAGAATGTAAGAGGATTGCAATCCGTGTACACGACTGTCTCTGACACACTGTTCGTGACATATACATTAAAATGTTGTAAGGCCAGAACCAAACTCAATAGTTCCTTTTCGATTGTAGAGTATTTCCTTTGGTGGATGTTGATCTTCTTTGAAAAGTAACCAACTGGCAGTTCAATCCCATCCTCATTTTCCTGTAGGAGTACAGCTCCAACTCCTCTATCACTAACACCGATGGCGACTTTAAAAGGTTTTGAAAAGTTTGGTGTAGCTAAAACTGGTTAACATTGATTTTAGTGGTCGAATGCTCCTGGCATTGCTCTGTCCACTGAAACTTTGTGTTCTTCTTCAGCAAGTCGGTTAATGGTGTCACTGCACTGCTAAGGTTTGGAACAAACTTCCAATAGAATCCGCTGAGTCCTAAGAATGAAAGCACCTGTTCGAGGTTGGTTGTGGAAATTCCTCGATGGCCTTCATCTTTGTGGTCCATGGGGTCAACCTTCTATGACCAATGTTATGTCCCAAGAATGTCACCTCTGTTTTCACAAATTCAGTTTTATTGAAGTTTATCACCAGTTTTGCTTCTTGTACTTGTTCAAGAGCTCTGCCAACTGTACCATGCGATTTTTCCAGGACTTACTAAAGATCACCATATCATCCAAATAGACTGCACAGTTTGTTAACCCAGCCACAACTCTGTTCATGAGTCTTTAGAATGTGGCGGGTGCATTCTTCATTCCAAAGGGCATCACTTTAAACTGATATATCCCATTTGGGGTTACAAATACAGAAACTTCTTTTGCCAACTGATAAAGGTACCTGCCAGCAACCATGCATTAAGTTCAACTTGGTGATGTAACTGGCTTGATCAACTTTCTCAATATAGTCCTCCAATTTCAGCATTGGATATGAGTCCGATTTTGTAACGGCGTTAACCTTCTGATAATCCACGCAGAATCATTGAATCTGTCCGGTTTGGGAATAAATACCATTGGCGAACTTCACTCGCTCTGGTTTGGTTTGATGATGTCCTTGTCGACCATACCCTCCACCTTCACCTGGACCTGGGTTTGAAAGGATTAAACCGATAGGGATGTTGTTTTATCAGAGCAGTATTCCCTACATCTACTTCATGTACAATAGCATTAGTCCTCCCCATCTGATTCTTACGTATGTCCTTATACTGCAGTAATAAATCTTTCAACTACATTCTGTGCTACTGAGACAGATAGCTTACTAACCTATCCCACTCCTCAAGGAATTCTTCATTTTCTAATCTATTTTGAGGCACATCAAAATCCGTATCATCTGGATTTGTTTCCTCAGTCTGCGGGGCAGTAACTAACACCGGTTTCTCCAGTTCTTTCTCTCTAGTATAATGCGGTTTCACCATGTTCACATGACATACTCGATACCTTTTTTTTTCTATCTGGCATCTTTACTAGATAGTTCACCCAACTAAACTTTTTCTCAATTTGATAGGGACCACTAAACCTGGCTTTGAAGGAATCTCCTATCACTGGTAACAGTACTAAAACATTATCCCTTTGAGAAAATATCTGAGTCTCAGAGCTTTTATCTGCCACCTGCTTCATTCTACACTGTGCCCTCTTTAGGTGGTGTTTAGCTAACTCACCTACTCTATTTAACCTCTCCCTCACCTAAGTGTGAGATCTCCGACTTTGGTCCTGTCAATTTTTCTTTAATTAATTTCAAAGGGCCTCTCACTTCATGGCCAAATACTAACTCAAAGAGAGTGAACTGAATAGATCCGTTTGAGGCATCTCTAATGGCAAACAATACGAATGGATGCCTTTATCCCAATCATTTGGGTAATCTTGACAGTGTGTTCTCAATATGGTCTTCAAGGTCTGATGCCAACATTCTAAAGCTCCCTGGGATTCAGGATGATACACATTGGATTTAAAGTGCTGTATACCTAAGCTATCCATAACCTCCTTAAACAGCCTAGCAGTAAAATATCACCCTTGGTCCGACTCAATCTCTCTGGGTAGCCCATACCGTGTGAAGAAAGCTGCTAACTCCTCAACCACCTTTTTTGCCTTGATACTCTGTAATGGAATTGCCTCCGGAAATGTGGTAGATACATCCATTATGGTTAACAAATACTGGTTCCCACTTCTAGTTCTTGGGAGCGTACCTACGTAATCAATTATAAGCTGCGTGAAAGGTTTTTCAAATGTAGGAATTGGCAACAAATGAGCTGGTTTTATTACCGCCTGTGGCTTACCTACCCTTTGGCATGTATGACACATTCGGCAAAAGTTAACCACATCCTTGTGCATTCCGGGCCAATAAGAATGTTTTTGTACCTTAGCCTGAGTTTGTTGTACCCCTAGGTAGTTCATGTGTTACCTGTAACACCTCCTGTCTGTATGCTACCGGCAACACAATCTGGTGCACTTCGGCCCATTTCTCCTCTGCACTAACGTGCCATGGGCTCCATTTTCATCTGAGGATTCTATCTTTCAGTTAATAACCCTCCGGAATAGTCGTTGCCTCCTTTTCGGTGTATGCATCCACATATATATCTTTTCTTGATTTGTCTTGCTTTTGCAAGACCTTTAGCCTTTCAGGCCTAAACATTTCTGTCTGACCGTCTGCCCATTCAGGTTTTTCCTGCACTATTACATCAAACAGAGTATCCGCTAATTGAATCTTGACTCCTTCATCTTTCTCTTTACTTTTCATTTCATGCTGTGACATATGATAGTGGGATCTATTTACCACACAGTCTGGGAAAATACCAGGATATTTCTGTCTTAACTCCTCAGTTTCTTGATCTTCCTCGGGCTTCTCTACAACAAGGGGTGTCACTCCCACTTTGGACCCTGCTAAATCATTCCCAAGAAAAAACTGAATTCCTGGAACTGACACTCTGTCAATCACTCCCACTGTTACTTTCCCAGACTTGCGTCAACACTCCAATCTGATCTTACTTAGGGCAACACTATATTTTTGTCCATCTATCCCACAAATTACCACACTCTTAGGTAACAGATCAGAAAGAGTGAACATTTGCTTGTCCCTTACTATCAGTAACTGGTTAGGTCCTGTATCTCTCAAAATTATAACTACTTCTCCTTCTCCCCCTGTTTTGTCTGAGTAAACATTACCCACAGAGGTGAATTCTTTATGGGAGATCAGGTACTAACTCCATACCCAGCCCCTGCCTAGACTGTGCACTCTCCTGTAGCTCCTTGGCTCTTGTTGGGGTCTCCTTTACTGCCTTCACTAATGCCACTGGTTTAGCTTCTTTTAGCACATCTTTCTTTAACGACCAGTACTGTGACTTTTCGTGTCCCACTTTACCACAGTGGAAACACCTGAGGCTTTTTACCTCCTTTCCATCCTCTTGGGCTTTTTTTTTTGATCCTGTGGTAAACTCTTACCAATGCCCTCTACTCTTGGTTTTGCAGTGTAGGATCTCACCTTCTCCCTACTTCTATCCCTCACAGGATGAAATTCTAGCTGGAAGCTTGTCTTATGCACCAACACATACTCAGCTACAAATTCTGCAGCCCTTTTCACTTGCTGAACTTTCTGTTTCCCCATGTGAATTTTTACCATCTCTGGAAGTGAGTTTTTAAACTCCTCCAGCAAGATAATCCCTCTTAGAGCCTTAGAGGTCCGATCTATTTTCCAAGCATGCACCCATCTATCAAATGACTATGTTTAATTCTTTCGAACTCAACATGAGTCTGATCTGGTTGTTTCTTTGAGTTTCTGAACCACTGTCTATATGCTTCTAGTACCAATTCATAACCACTTAAAATAGCCTGTTTAACCTCTTCATAATCTCTTGACCCCTCATCTGACAGTGTGGCAAATACCTCACTATCTCTGCCTACCAGTTTAGTCTGAACTGGCGTTACCCATAAATCCTCGGACCACTCCATCTGTGTAGCCAATTTTTCAAATGAAATAAAGAAGGCTTCAACACCTTTCTCATCAAAATGTGGCAGAGTTTTGACATATTTATATACATCACTACCTTGTCTTTTAATCTCCATCCTGTTAACTTGCCTTTGCCAAGTCACAACTTCTCAAATTCAAATGCTCTCTCTTTTTGTCTCTCCCCTTCTTCTCTGTCTTTGCTCAGCTAAGAACCTTCTCTCTCTTTTTTCTTTCTCTCTCTCTCTTTTTCCTGTCTTTCTCTCTCTCATTCTCTTTCTCTCTCCCTTTGTTTATCTTCTAACTCCATTTTCCTCAATTGGAGTTTTTCTGCCTCTACTGCACTTGTCTGTTTCTCTGACACACCTAAGTGTTTGAGTAATTCCCTTACAATATCAGCTTTACTTTTGTCCTTGGTTAAACCTAAATCTAACTTATTTGTTCAATCTAAAAGTATGGCCTTTTTCGTTCCTTCTCAACTTTCTTGGCAAATTTGAGAATCATCTTCAAACTCTTTAGCAATTTCAAGAGCCATTTCTCTCACTTTTAATTTAATCAACCATAAGTCACCAAAAGTAAACAAATTGCCTCAAATACATTTTATTTAAAGATCTAGGACATTAACCTGCAGGTGTTCAAATCTGCTGGGATTTTCATACCCCCAAATCTATTCAAATCTGTCTAAACCAGTTCAAATCCCAACGATGTGACCCCACACTGTTATGACTCGCGATAAACCCGCAACACAGAAAAGATTTATCCCATACCGTAATCTCTGAAAATTCGAGAGGCCAAGAACTATTTAAGGTAAAAACTAACAACTTTATTTCTTAAAGTATTACAGAGAATAATTAACTAACAACTATTTACAACTCATTCCTCTAACCTATCTTTTACTTTCCCCTCTACAAAGGTACAGTATACCCACATCTTTATAATAACAGTACACCTCTGATGCTGTTTGGTACATACTTAAGATAGTCCTATTTACTATGTTGTACTCAGCAGCCTTTCCCTCAGCCAAGAGTGAATAAACTTTGTGTGCTTTCCCTGATAGTTTACTCTGCAGTAATAGGAGCGAATGTTGGACTAGCCACTTTAATTGCTCAAAATTAAAAAAGAAAGACTTCCAACTCTATTTCCTCAAATTTAGGAATTAAATGGTCAAACTGAGCTGTCAACTCTCTTCATTCTGAGCAGTGGAATCTTCATGGAACATTGTAAAACTTCTGCTTCTCAGCCAGCGTTAGCTGTCTTTTTCAAACTCCCTTTCCTGCCATTTTCCTGAAATTCTCTTGTTTCCCCCTCTTTCCTGTTTTTCTTTCTTGGTTTTCCTTCTGTTTCTCTCTTTCTCTCTTCCTCTACATGCTCTCTCCCTTTCATTTGTTTTTCTTGAAATTCTAATTCCTGCTGCTCCAATTTGAATCACTCTAGTGCTACTCTTTCCATTTCTCTGTTCTCAATTTTTACCTGTAAATCTTTGGACAGTCCTGTTAAAGTTGTGGGCTTTTGTACTTTTAGGGAATATCGTTACCTATATTTTGTAACCGTTCAAAGATCAGAACTTTAAGATCCTCAAAAGTAATTTCTCTTATTCTGCTGGGAATGCACAGAGACATCTCTATACTGTGGCAATGCAAACTCAAAAAGTCTTCGGTAGTTTTAAAATAAATAGTTTCAAAACGACAGTTTAACCACTCAGATTCCTTTATTTCATCCGTCAGTTCAAATTGTAGCCATGTGTGCCCAATTTGTTACAATCAGACCCCAGACTTTCTCCATCCCCTTAAAAATTTAGGTCCAGTGTGCTTTTCTATTTGCTTAGAAGGGGATATTTGTCCACTTAGAGGGATCCTATGAGAAATGTCATAATTCAAGGAATTTTTAGAAATTAGATTACTTTCAGTGTGGGAACAGGCCCTTCGGCCCAACAAGTCCACACCGACCCTCCGAAGAGCAACCCACCCAGACCCATTCCCCTATATTTACCCCTAACATTCCCGGCAATTTAACATGTCCAATTCACCTAACCTGCACATCTTTTGACTGTGGGAGGAAACTGGAGCACCTGGAGGAAATCCACACAGACACGGGGAGAATGTGCAAACCTGATACAAACAGTTGCCCAAGATGGGAATTGAACCCGGGACTCTGGCGCTGTGAGGCAGCAGTGCTAACCACTGTGCTACCGTGCCCCCGCCCTTGTAGGAGGTTTAAACTATTTGGATAATGATACCCAGAGTGGTGGGAAGGGACAGAGTTTTTTTGAAAAAAATAAAGAGCAAAACAGCAAAAAATAGACACAAAAGGTGAAAAAATCATAAAAAAAGGAAACATAGTGGCTGTTTACTTGAATATACAGTATTTGGAAAAAAATATAAGAATTAACTGCCAATTACAGGTTACTTGATGTGCTCGTATTTGCATTACGGAGACATGCTTACAAGGAGATGAAAGCTGGAATCTAAATAAACAGGAGTGTGTGGTTTTGCTTTAGTTGAGGCAGCAAGGATGGGGTGCTGGGGGAGCATTGTTGGTATGGAATGGAATAGGTACAAGAGCACGAAATGATTTTGAATTGGAAGAGGTAGAATCCAGATGGGGTGGAGGCAAGAAATTAAAAGGAAAGAATGCTACGATCAAAGTAATCTATAGACCCCCTAACAATGGCCTATACCTTGGGACAGAGAATAAATCAGGACATATTGAGGGCAGATAAGGGTGACGTCAATCTTCATGTTGGTCGGGTATTTCAGATTGCCAGAGGCAGCCATGAAGACAAACTCATAGAGTGTATTCAGCATAGTTTCCTAGAATGATATGTTTTGGATTCAACCAGGGTTCAGGCTATTTGGGATCTGGTGATGCATTATGAGGCAGGTTTAATAATTGATATCTGAGTAAAAGATCCCCTTGGAAACAGTGACCAGAATGTAGTGGAAATTAGCAATCAGTTTGAGAGGGACGAATGTGGGTTGGAAACAACTGTGCTACACTTATATAAAAGTAACAACAGTAGAGTGATGGAAGAGCTGTCTGGAGTGGACTGGGGAAGGACTTTACCAGCAAAGACATGAGAATCTATGACAGATGTTTTAGAAAATAGCTCATGGTACGTAGCAAAGATGCATTCCAGTGAGGAAGAAGAATTCTTGGAAGGGGACAGTCAACCATAGTTAACCAGGGAAGTTAAGGATAGCATCAGATTGAAAAGATGAAAAACATACAATGTAACAAAGATTAGTTGGAAGGAAGAGGATTAGGAAGGTTTTAAAAAGGCAGCAAAAGACAATCAAAATAAAAGGGAGAAAATAAACTTGAAAGTAAACCTGCAAGTAATGTCAAGATGGACAGCAAGAGCTTCTTTAAATATTTAAAAAGGAAGAGAGAAGCCAAAGGGAACATAGGTCCCTTAGAGAATGAGGGTAGGCAGACAATAATGGTAAACAAGGAAATGGCAGAGGAGTTGAATAAATGCTTTGCATTAGTTTTCATAGTAGAAAACACTAATAACTTGCCAAAGTCACAGATTATTCAAGACGCAAAAGAAGAAAATGAAATAAGTACAATAGTTATCACTGGAGAAAGGGTGCTAGAGAAACTAAAAGTGCGAAACACCAATGGGCCCCTGACCTGATGGAGTGCATGTTTGGATGTTAAATGAAGTAGTTACAGAGAGAGTGGATGCCCTGTTGATAATCTTTCTGGATTCATTATATTCTGCAAAAAGGTCTCAATGGATTGGAAAACTGTCAATATTATATTCATTTCAAAAGGCAAAGAGTCAAAAAGCAGGTAATCATAGGCTAGTTAGCTTAATGTCTATTATTGGGAAACATTTATTATAAAAGATGCAACAGCACAATATTTAAAACTACACAATATGATCAAGCAGACTCAGCATGGCTTCATAGAGTGGAAATTATGCCTGACAAATTTACTAAGATTCTTTGAGCAGGTACCAGCAAGGCTAGATAAAGGGGGAGCAGTGGATATAATATATTTGGATTTTCAGAAGGCATTTGATAACATTCCACGCATCAGGCTACTTAATAAGGTAAGACCTCATCGTGTTAAACCTAATATATTGTCATGGATAGAAAATTGGCCAATTAATAGAGGGTGGAGAGTTGGGGTAAGGGAGGTATTTTCAGGATGACAAGGTGGCGTCCCACAGGAAGCAGTGCCAGTGCCACAGCCACAATTATATACTGTGTACAGTAATGACTTGTTTAAGGAAAGTGAATGTACTATCACCAAGTTTGTGGATAATGCAAAAGTAAGTGGGAATGTTGAGGATCATACAAGAATTATGCAGAGGGACGTAGATGGCTTAAGCAAGTGGACCAACGCTTGACAGATGGAATGTAATGTGGGGAAATGTCAGGTTATGCAGTTTGGCAAGGAGAATAGAGAAGCCAGCCAATATTTAAATGGATAAAATGCAGAAAGCTATGGATCAGACAGTTTTAGGCATCTTCGTATATATATATTTAAAAAGATGGCATCAAGGTCTATGGGTAATAGGGAAGGCAATTGGAATGCTGGTCTTTATTTCATAGGGAATGGAATATAAAAGGAGGGAGGCTTTGCTCAAACTATACAATACCAAAGCTGGGCTACTGTGAATACTTTTGGGTCTTAGCTAAAAATTGAGAAACTGCCCTTGGAGGCAGTTGTGAGAAGGCTCATTAGATTAATACAAGGTATGGGAGGGGTTGTTTTATGAGGAGACATTGAGTAGCTTAGACCTGTATTTATTGGAGTATAGAAGAATAAGAGCAGACAATATTGAAATATGCCAAATACTTGACATGATAGAAGTGAAATGATTGTTTCCCCCTGTGGGAGAGTCTAGGACTCGGGGGCATAATCTCAGAATAAGGGATTAGACATTTAAAATGGAAGTTGGGAGGACTCCTTCTCTCACATGGTAAACATCAGTAGACCACTTTACCAGAGCATGCTGTTAAGTATACTGAAGGCTGAGATAGACAGATTTTTAATTAGTAAGGGAATCAAGGGTATTGAGATAAGGCTAGAAAGTGGAGTTGAGGATCATCATTTCAGCCATGATCTGATTGAATGGTGGAGCGGACTTGATGGACTGAACGGGCTGCTTCAGCTCTTGTGTCTTAGGGTCTCAACGTTTATAGGCCTTCTTATCTTCCAACTTTATAGCACATTTGCTGGCGCAGGCTTTTGTTGACTTGTCTTATATTTGCATTAAAAATGTTTCTTCCTTCAAACAGGAAATGTTTCTGAGAACAGTCAAATAGTAGTAGATTGATAATAAAATGGAAAGCTAACTGTAAGTGAAGTACTTTAACAAAATTGCAAGAACTGAAGAAGAGGAGATATGTAAAAGGGACTCTTAAAATCCAAAACATCACAGGCATTTGTATCAATAAGACACTTAAATGTAGAGTTCTATGGTCAGTTGTGAGTTGAGTTAACATTAATGGTGGGGAGTAATTTTGAAGTACCATAAGTAAATGATTTAGGATCTTTGCAGTTCAGAATGGAAGAAGATATGTAAAGTAGGTCATCAGGCATCAGAACTGGACTGTTCTTTGATGCCACTAGTTTATCAGCCATCCTTGACACGCCGACCTGAAGTCTCTGCACAGAAGTGGTTCCTAAGGTTCAACACTAGCTGGGCAGAGATCTGTGGCTCCATTATAATAATAACAACTGAAAGTATCAAGATGGTGTTGCTACGAGCAATTAATTTCACCTTCTCCCTTAACTTTCTTATCTCCATTTCTCTCTAGGTTAGCATATGGATTGCCCTTTCATGAATGGGTCAACCAAGCATTTGATGCACTGCCAGTACTTCACACTCCTTTCTCACAGAATAACAACAGCAGTCTGGTCCACCACATTGGAGTAATGTACCGGCAACCAAGCCCCAGTATTCCCAGAGTCATCCCAAAAGTTAATGTTTGCTTTTAAAGTACACATAATTCCCAAGTTGTCAGACTTTCAGACACACTTTGACAGAAAACACAGAGCAGATTTCTTTACTTACCAAGAAATATTGTTTATTAGAAATAAATAGACTTTAGCCACAGGTAAACAATTGTTAACTGTTGGGCATAGAACACTACCAGTTAAAACTCTAACCCTGTTATAAAATGCCCTTCTGTGCGCACATCCAGAGATAGACATAGTACCACCTTTGGGTGTTTTGTGTGGACGGTTAGTCTGAGAAGGAAGTTCAGTGATCGCTGTCCATAACCTTTGCTGTGATGATCCTTTTGTGGGTCAGAATGTTGCTTCTTAAACTTCCTTCTCCAGTTTCTTTCACTTGTTTGTAGGAGGCACAAAGACAAGTGTGGTTCACATATATAAATGTCCTTGACTTATTAATTAAAAGTTACAGCAGCTGGAAAGTAGAAAAATCAGTTTAACTTGAGATACATTTACTGCAGAGCAAAATCAGTGCCTTCTCCTCCAGTGGTCTAATGGTTTCCGCCAAAACATTCATAGTCCCAAGATGGGAACCAATCTTTTTATTGTTGGCAGGCAGAAGGTCTTTGTCATTGATAACTGGTCACCAGTCCATAGAACTAACAGCTTATTGTTGCCAGCGTAATCTCCATTTGTACACAGCCCTTGGATCCAGTTCATCTGCAAACCATCTGCTACTGCTTGAACAAGCAGGTGTGTGAACAGTACTTACAATGAGTGTCAGGCCAGGGTTAGGTTTAAGATTACTTGCTTTTAACAAGTGTGATGATCCTTCAAGTCTTATTCCATTTCAGCCCACAATCAAAAATCCAGAAAAATAAAAAGGCATGATTTTATATTGTTGCTTCAGTGCTACATTTCTTAAAGTAGATGATTTACTAATGAAAGGCATTTGATTCTTTGATAGCTCATCCCACATATTAACGAGTGGCCAATTTGAATAAGGATGCAAGTATACAAAATTACTAGTAATAAATTGCTCTTAGTGCATGTCACACTGCAGTATAACATTGGTAAGTGAAGTTGCAAAAGCCATATGAGAACAAGAGTAAGTCAGGGATTAGAAATCCTGCAGCAAATAACTCACTTCCTGACCTTCGAAAGTCTGTTCACCACCTACAAGGCACAAGTCAAGAGTGTGATGGAAAACTCCCCACTTGCCTAGATGGATCCAGCTACAAGAACACTCAAGAAGCTTGATACCATCCAGGATTGTTTGGCCTCACATTCAGAAACATCTATTTCCTCTATCACTGACCTGAGGGGCAGCAATGTAGGCCACCTACAGAAGCCCTGCAGAAATTGACCAAGGATCCTTAGTCAGTACCTTCCAAACCCATGACCATGACCATTTAGAAGGACAGGGGCAGCAGATACCTGGGAACACCACCACATCCAAGTTCTCACCAAACCACTTACCATCCTGAATTGGAAATATATTGCCGTTTCTTCAGTTTTGCTTGATCAAAATCATAAAAATACCTCCCAGACAATATTATGGGTCTCCCTATAGCAAATGGATTGCAATGGTTCAAGAAGGCAGTTCAACACCACCTTCTCAAAGGCAATTAGGGATGGACAATAAATGCAAAATGAGCCAGTGACACTTACATTCCGTTAAAGAATAAATATACTGTTCCCAGTTTTCACCCCCATATCTATTCCTGTCAGTTAGCATTGAGATTTTTTCTGCTGATAATTTGCATTGTTCTGCTAGGTCCTGCTAGGTACAGGGGTGTTAAATAGGGCTCTTCTTACATTCAGGGCCATTTTGTACTATTATCCATTTAGGCTGCACATATTTTAAGAATCCATCTCTTGCCTTTTCAACAATTTGATTCCAGGTGACCTTGAAAAAGGTAGACCATCAACATTTCACTTTTTGTAGCCTTGGTTAAGGTTGTAACAATGTTAATTCTCCAGAATGCCACGTACCTTGAAGCGCTTTTCTTCCATTTCATAAGAGACATGCATTACATTTTAATTGCTTGACCAGATTTATTCAAAATTTCTTCAAAAACTATTGCCAGTTTCTGCATCTGAAGTGAATGTTCTTCATTAAATGAAAACAGAAACAATACGATACATGGCAAGTGGAATAGCTTTAGTGCCTCACTTGTTGACCACGGACACATTGACTGTCAGGATGGGGAATGAGGGTGGGGTGTGGCTGGGGTGGGAGGGAGGTCGCAACCGACAAAGAATTGAATTCTTGTTTTGCCACAATTGATGGGCAAATGATGCGAGCACCTTCATTTGCTCAGTTTTGGCTTTTCATCGGCTGCAAAGCCATCTTTGAAAACTGGTTCTCAGGCAGTGAAAAGCTGTTTTTTGTTAAAAGGTAGGTTTATTGCACCTCTAAAATGTAGAATGGGAGGGGAATGGCAGTTTATAAATTTTGAAGTTAACAGGGTCATAAGAGAAGATCATGTTTAGTTTTGAGGCTAACTCTCAGTCGAGCATTTTTACAGGTGTCTGTCTAGCTAACAATATCACACAATATTTTTAGAATGTTTACAATGTTTCAATTAAATAAACGACATGGATTCCTGTTGATGGGTAGCAGTAGGCTATGGATTTTGAGGAATGTCACTTTGGCAAGCATGTTACTGATCATCAAGGCATTCTTTGAAATCCATAACCTACAGTAATTACTACCAGTAAACAGGGATTTCTTTATTCAATTTAAACCACATGTCAAACAGAAATTCCCACAGAGCTCACAATGCAACTGCAATTAGGTCATTCTCCATTAACAACTGACTAGTTCTGCTGCCCTAGCTACATTCAGAAAAAGACGTTTTTCTTTGTGAAATAAAACGTGTTTGCATTGAAACTTGTTTTCTTTTCTTGTAAGGTAAACACTTGGCAGGTTTGTAGTGAACCCTTTTAAAATGTTTATCGTTAATAAGTAACACTTGAGCTTCAGCCTCAAACTTACCCAGAAAGACGGTTACTGGATTGTTCAAAACATCGGTGGATTTGAAATTATGTCTGTACAATTTAGCAGCTCTTTCTGGCACACAAAATTCATTAATACATTGATTGACGACTTTGCCAAGCTTCTGAAATGATATTTATTTAATTTTGTAATCATACTTCCTGGGATGGAGATCATAGTATCATGTTACGGATAAATGCAGAGCTGCAGATGCTGGTAGGAGACTTGTCCTGGATGGAAGCTGAAAGCAGGACAAGCCTTCATTCTGCAGCACATCTGTTACAGTTTTTAGTGATTGGTTTCCAGGAATTAACCAAGAATCTTTTTGCTGGGTCAGAATTCTGTAGCTGGGCGGTTAAATGGTGTTTAAGGTTTTGTTACTTGTTACCATCACTGTCTAATAACCAGCCACAATTTATTTAGCAATGCAAGCTTATAACATTTTATACTTGAGATTTGTTGCTGATAGCATCTCCGTTGTTGGCGATGAACTGAACAAAGCAGCACTCCTCCCACTGAAGGGGAACACACTATCAATACCAATGATTTTCAGCCAATTCCTCAGGCATAAATATAAGTTCTGATGTTGGAAGCAAAAACAGCAAAGTAATTTGGGTCTTGGCTGATTGGATGGCTGAGGTACCCTTCCGGTGGGACATACAGAAGCTACACCAAGAAGTTACTGGCAGGTACCAGAGCTTTTCAGATAATGAGGAAAATGCTGGTCCACTGATTTTACATGCACAATAGCTTTAAAAGTAGAACAAACCACTGCAGGAATTGTTTTATGACATGAAAGATCAACATTCACCACCAATACTAGAAAAGCTCTGCACAAAATGAACGTATAATATACATAGAAATAAATTACATTAATTTAGCAACTTCCGCATCCTCAGGTTGTCTCAAGCACTTTGCAGAAAATTAATACAAATCCTGTCATGATTCTGAGGGAGCAGATTCCAGTGGATTGATTAAGTTGTGGTTAGCAGCAGGAAAACGACAATAAAAACAGTAAACTATCTTAAAAACATAACCAATGCACTTATGAACCTGCCACACTGAACTGACAGGACCTCTGAATTACTTCAGTTCCACTGTAATGCAATGGCCTCAGGGCAGTGAGGACTGGCTGTAAATGCTACCCTGTCTGTGTCATCCACATTTCAAGAACAAGTACAAACAATTCTTTTGAAGTTGTCACTAGAGTCTATGCCTACATCTGTCCAGCAGCTGGCACAACTCTGTAACTCGTATCTCTTGAAGGAATTACAGCTTTTATCAGCATTGCCAAAGGGTCACAGTGAAGTAATCTTGCTTGGATCTACAGAGACGGCGGCCTGGGTGCTGGCATCAGGGACCACCTATTCAGTCCAGCTTGCTCCTTCTTTATTCAAAACCTTGGTAGGAAAATTTGGGGAGGTGAAAGGGAAGTCCATTGCTTCCCAAAACCCAGTCTTCAAAAGTTAATATGAAATGGAGCAACTCATTGACCTGCAACTTCTGAAGTTGAAACATAAATTTTCCACATTAAACTCGGCCGAAAGGTTAACAGGTAAACCCACAGGCAAGTATTCAAGGAGGTAATTGGTACAATACCAAACTCGTACAAGTCCCTATAAGACAGAAGTTCCATCATGTAGCTGAGCAATCCTGATCAGATTAGATTTTTACTTACAGTGTGGAAACAGGCCCTTCGGCCCAGTTTCGACATTAAAGACAGCATCAATTTAAAAGGAAAGCTGAATACAAATGTAAGAAAAATGCAAAGTTCTATGGATTATGAGGATATAAGCATGGATTCAAATCTCCTGTGCAGCAGCAATGACAAATAACAGCTGTGCTCTTCAATTTCCATAAACAAAAAACAAACAACTGTGGATGGTGGAAATCTGAAACAAAAGACAGAAATTGCTGGAAAAACTCAGCAGGTCCATCAGTATCTGTGGAGAGAAAGTGGAGTTAACATTTTGGGTCCAGTGACCCTTCTTCAGAACTGATCGTAGCTAGGAAAAGGATGGTATAGGTGCTGAAGATGACGGGGGAAGGGAACGATAAACAATAGGTGGAAGTGGAGCCCAGAGAGAAAGACCAGCAGTCGGGCAGAAAGAGGAATGGATAATAGTCAGCCAGGGAGAAAGGAAATCAGCAGTGGGGACCATTGATCATTGGCTGTGGGGAAAGCAACCTAACTGATGATAAAGTCTGTTGTGTTGGGGTGAGGGAAGGACATGGAAGAAGGTGCTCAGGCCTTAAAACTATTAAACGTGATATTGAGTCCTAAAGGTCACAGGGTGTTCCCAAGTGGAAAATGAGATGCTGATCACCAGTAGCAGCTCTTCTTTCTCCCTGACTCACCATTATGTATTCCTTGTCTGCCCAACTGCCATTCTTTTTCTCCATCTATCATTTATTCCTTCCCTTCATCACCCTCTTCAGCACCTATATCAACCTTTTCCTATCTACAATCAGTTCTGAAGAAGGTCACTGGACCCAAAACATTAACTCTACTTTCGCTCTGCAGATGCCGCCAAATCTGCTGAGTTTCTTCAGCAATTTCTCTTTCTCTTTCTTGATGCTGTTGCATGTTTCTTTTGAGATCAGATAAGAAAGTGGCAATGTCCCCATTCACTGCTCTTCCATCTGATTAAATGTCCGAAATGTGCCAGAATTAGGCCATTTGGCCCATCGAGTTTGCTCCACCATTTGGTTGCGGCTGATAAATTCCTCAACCCCATTCTTCTGCCTTCTCGCTATAACACATAAGCCCCTTACTAATCAAGAAGCTGCAGTCGCCCAACATTCTCCTGTACAACATGTCCCAGGGTCAATGTAGCTTGCAACTTCATACGTTCCTCCCCTTGCAAGCTGCTAATACTGCCATCTGAATGACCAACATTTGGCCCCAAATCATTGCCCTCATGTGCCTCTGCCTCACAATCACTGTCCACAAATGGTCACCTTCATTCCTTTGTCCACAAGTCATTAAAATTGCTCACAGCTCCCTGCTTTCTCTCCTCTTAGGAGAAGAGAGAAGTCATCTTGGTGAGAGGCAGAGATGGAGTGGTTGACATTTATTGACAGGTATGTTGTTGGCCACTGGGCACTGCAGCTCACTTGAACCACCGGGAAGGAGGGTCCAAATGTCTGCAGTGACCTTCCAAGGGGCATGAACTCTTGAGACACTGGTACTCACTTACATGAAGCGAACTGTATTCACAGCTTCACTGGGGTGTTCTGTTCTACTTCCTGTTGTATCCTAGTGGTCATCTCTTCCACTCTTTGGAGAAGGCAACTGCTGTTGCTATTTCCCCATTGGCCTTGTGTTATCGGAGTGAATAGGTGAATGCCTATTTGGTAGGGTGGGTGAGGTAAGTGGATAATGGAGGGCAGTGCATCAGCTGGGTGGGTTGGTATGGAGACAGGATGGCAACATGGTAGTTGAGTCGAGGGTAGGACTGCAGTGTTGCCATGTGTTAGGATGGTGAGGTGGCAGAGTTGTAGAGCAGTGGGGGACAGAGTGGCAGGGTGACAGTGTGTCACTTGGGTAGGATGTTAAAGCAATAGGTTGGGTACGGTGGTGACAGTGGTAAGGTCAGGACAAGTCAAGCTTGAGGACATCAGGAAGGGTAGGGGTTTGTTGTACAGGAGTTATCCAGTTATACAGTTATCCAGGAGTTACAATTGGTTGTTATCCATTTAATATTTGCTGAGTAGCTATTCAGGAAAGTGAGTCAAAACTTTCTGAAGGCTCTGACTAATTCAGTGTTGGAGACCTTTTTGGAGACTTCCTTCTTCAGCGTAATTGCTCATTGGAATTTTAATTTCCAGCAATTTCCTGGTGATCATTGTGTTGGGAAATCCGTGGAGTACCAATGTGCATTTTGTGGGGTATGTCTGTTCCCTGTCTATCTCGAGACTGGAAACTGTGGGCCAATATCTTCTTCTCGCTGAGAAACTGCCAACTGGAAAGGAACTATAAAGAAATTTGGTTGTTCATGTACATAAATAACAAAAAAAAAACAAATCAATGTTACAAAAGAATGGAACATTGGCCTTTATCTTTGAAATACAAAGTGAAAGAGTCACATAAAATCTCACCGGGTGAATTGCATTCACTTCCCAGCACTGCATCTTCGGGGGGATAATTTGGCCCTGGGGTGGACATGGTGTAGATTCAATTGATTTAAACCTGGACTTAAAGTGTAAATTAACACATGCAGTTAAACTTGTCTTGTAATCCCTTACCTTCTTAAGATTGAGGACACTATTTTGTCCAGGCCTGATCATGTTTAGCAAATAAGTACATTTTTGTTCATTTGATTATTTTTAAACTATCTTGGAATGTTATGGTTACATAAATTGTTGTAATTTCAAAACATTCCCTGCTTCCAAGGAAGTGATCTTAGAACTCTTTGAATTAATCAAATTTAACAATTGTATGATCATTCAGAAATTCCAGATTGGCCCACAGTTTCCAGTCTCTAGATAGACAGGGAACAATGCACAGTGGTACTTCACGGATTTCCCAACACAATGATAGCAATTCCAAAGCATTTTCCTTTCTACTTTAGCCCACATGGGAGAAAAAGATTATTCTTCTAATTTCTTCTTCAAACATTAAAAGTTACATTTAACTTATTTGGCAACAGTTGAAAAAAGTAGAAATATGACCTGAAGCATATTTGAAATTGCCCTAAATATTTTCCTTGACCATAATTGGTTTCCCTTATCCACAAAGGCTGTGTCTCTGATACATATATATGAGAAAACATGAAATGGCAGGCTGTAATTCAATAAAGTGGAGCTGGTGACACCTTAAGCCAGGGAAACAAAGCTTGAGTCATTGATATACATAGATAGAATCCATAGACTCCCAGAATTACTACCAGAACTTCACACCACTCTTCATAGAGATAACTACAGGCCAGGGAGGTCGTGTGGCCCATATTCCCATTGCTCAAATTTTCATTGAAACATATAATCATCATATTGCATTAATTAGAATTAGAGAGCTTATACTTAGTTTCTTCCAATTATAGGCTACTATGTTGCAGGAGAGAAGTCCTAGCTGTGCAGTTAGCAATGTGACTGCTGTTCCTTTTCACTGGCTGTGATTTAGCATGGAGGCAATAGCCCTGCTCACTGGCAGGAAAGTTAGGGATAAAACTCTGGACCTGGAGGCCATGACCGGACTTACTTCCCGAGATCATGGCTTCTGCCTCCATGAAGGAGGACCTCCTGCCCCCACAACCTGCCTGCTAATCAGATTCCAGGCTGCTTTACAGTCCCAGCGTCACCAGCAGGCCTGTGGGCCGATGATGGGACTCCTGAAAAGATGCTCTCAATGACACAAAGCGACCCCTACATGGCCCCTCATCATCCCACCCAATTCTGCAGCCCACCCCCCCTCCTCTCCTGCCTTCCAGCCCCATTGCTAGATTGCGGGACGTTGGTAGTGGTGTAAAACCTTGACCCATGCCTGTACAAGCATTAAGTGATTTAAAATTCAAAGTTTTACCAGCATCAAATGCATGGATATAATAGACAAATTCCATGGAGTTCTATTCTGCCTCGCAAAGTATCTCTTTGGGATTAAGGGAAACTAGCAAAAGCCCTTGGGAAAAGAAGCAAATTGCACTAACTTGCCCCATTTCTGAGAGATCTCAACTTGCCTTGATAGGATTGGAACCTTATCGGGCAGATAACATCAAGCTTCCAGAAAGAAGGAAGAGCCCTGGGCCTGGAAGGTATCTCATGTTCCATCTTAACATGATGTGGCGGTGTCGGTGTTGGACCTGGGTGGACAAGGTCAGAAGTCACACAACACCAGGTTATAGTCCAACAGGTTTATTTGTAATCACAAGCTTTCAGAGGGCTGCTCCTTTACTGGGTGAAGTGCCTTTACCTGACAAAGGAGAATGCTTGTGATTTCAAATAACTCTGTTGGGCCATAACCTGGTGGGCTGCAAGTGGCTGGCACCAAGGGAGTGTGCCCTGATGGGTTGGTGCCCTGTGTCTAATGTGGATGTTGTTTGGACCAAGTGACAAACTCAACCTACTAAGGACGTCTGTGATTTTGATGATGGATTTTCCCAATGTCTAGCTTGTTTGGCAAGCTCATCGCACCCGGAAAGTTAATGAGGCAAGTTAAGCTGTCAACAAGGATCTTAGCAAGTGTAATCAAGACCAATTTGCAATTCACCACTGTGCAGTAATAATTTGACATGCTGCTTTTGAAAAGTGAATGAAACTTAGGGTGAGATGATCTTGATGGACCTTGTGAGACCTGATTCTGCCACACATCGCTCTATAACCCATGTTGCTCAGACTCCAATAATGTTCTAGAATCCCTACAGTACAGAACTAGACTGTTCAATTCATCATGCCTATACTGACCCTCCAAGGCCCCCCACCCTATCCCCGTAACCCTGCATTTTCCATGGCTAATCCATCTAGCCTGCACACCCTTGCAATTTTAACATTGCCAATCCACCTAACTTGCACACTTTTGGACTGTAGGAGGAAGCTGGAGCACCCAAAGGAAAGCCACACAGACACAGTGAGAATGGACAAACACAGAGAAAGTTGCCCGAGGCTGGAATTGAACCTGAGACTCAGTGCTGTGTGGCAGCAGTGCTAACCACTGAGCCATTGTACCACCTCAAATGTCCTAGGAGTCTTTTTTCCAGTAAACAATTATATGGATGCATATACATATGCTATCTCTACATATTAAGATTACACCTTGATGGATGTAGAACATGACTGGGCCTAGTCCTTACACAGTTATCACAACTTGGCCGTTCAATTTCACTCTATCATTGCAGATGGATCTGTATCTTTACCATTGCAGATGGATCTGTATCATTTGTCATTGATGCGTTCCTGTTGTTTGGCACTAACATAATAGTTTTAGTGTCTGATTCATTAGTCTGTGTGTTGCGTGATTGATGATATTTATCTATCGCTTGGCATCACTATTGCTCATTGCAATGTCATATAACCTCGGCTAGACACAGCATTGTGATACCCTTCCATGAATCATATGATGATCTCAAACTCTTAGAAATTGTTCTGGTGTAAGTTGGGATACCCATCTCCATGCTCATCCATTATGGTCTTGTACTTTCTCTGTTCTTTACATGGAGCACACGTGTTTGGGTAGTGAGAGTACGGGAAGAACTGTGTGAATCTATCTTCCAGACATAAGGGTTGCCAGAAAAGGTAAACTGTTGTCCTGAAGATAAGCATGATGATTTAACATAGCCATCCAAAAACCTTGGAAAGATGCGGTGTACTTGAGGTACATGGATTTTATGAGACAGCCACAGCATTCTGGAGAACATTAGCATGAGGGTGGTGAAGAGAGGAGGTAACAGTTGAATTCTTGGAAAGGTGCAGTGGCGCACTGCAAACTGATGTCAAACACGATTTGTTGAGAGACTCTGAACTTCTCCTGAATGCAGGGCTCAAAGTGTCAACAGTTGTTGATCTAGTGGTATCATTGAGTTGCTGAAACAATGGATTTCAGTGAAGTTGTTGGTGAGCAGTAGGTTATTACGTTCTTGGACATTGAAAATATCAGTCGCAATCTTGCACCATGGCTTGGAAGGAATTTTGTGTGAAATGAGAGGTCCTCATGATTGCTGAAGTTGATGGAATTGATGTTTCATTCAATGTGATCAGCTGTTCATTGTCCTTAATGATGCTGGGCCAATAGGTGGATTCATGTGCAAATCTCTTGATTTGCTTTGCACCCATGTGACCTATGTGTGTGTGGTCTGGCATGGTTTGATGCAGAGCATGCAGAATTATCACTTTAAAAATTACACGTATGAAGAGTCCCAGTTTACTGCTAAGGTCAAAAAAGGGGCCTCCCTTGAATGTGTTGGGGCAATCACTGAAGATGGTTGTTTTGAGCAATTGGAAGTGGACATTATATATATCTTCTTGAACCTGCTCTGCTTGGTTATGACCAAATGTTTGAAATTGATCTTCAGATTAAGTTCAATAAATTTTGCCTCTTTGGAAATTGGTCATAGAATCTCTACAGTGTGGAAACAGGCCATTTGGCCCAACAAGTATACACTGACCCTCCAAAGAGTAACCCACCCAGAGCCATTCCCATACTACTCTATATTTACCCCTGACTAATGTACCTAACTGACACATCCTTGAACAGTATGGACAATTTAGCATGGCCAGTTCATCTAACCTGCACATCTTTGGATTGTGGGAGGAAACCGGAGCACCTGGAAGAAACCCATGCAGACATGGGGAGAATGTGCAAACTCCACACAGACAGTCACTTGAGGTTGGAATTGAATCCAGGTCTCTGGTGCTATGAGACAGCAGTGCTGACCACTGAGCCACCATGCCCTCCCATAAGAGTATTGGAATGGTATTTTAGGAATGTGATTTGCATTTGACTTCAAAACTGGACTTCCAAAGTGGTGAAGGTGGTGGATTAATATTGAAGTCCACACTTACTGGAAGATAAAGTGGTTTTTAGAACTTTAGATTAAATAGTGGTAGAGATAGGGGAGGGTGTAGGGTTCAGTTGCATCGAAAACTATGGAAAAACTTAAAGGTGGGGAGAGCTCAGCAGAAGTTATTAAAGTTTCCAGAATAAGTAATAAGACAGGGAGTATGGCAAGAGTCAGGAATCTAACATTAGACACAGCAGAAAGAGGAATAATCATGTGAAGGGGTTACTCAAGGGAGGACTGATGGTGTTGCACTTAAATCCACGCAGTATAAAAAACAAGGAAAATGAGCTTGTAGTGCAGTTTGATATTGAGAGGTATAATGTTGTGGGTATCACAGAGATGTAGCTGCAAAGGGATCAGAGTTGGGCACTAAATATCCAAGGATACATAGGCCGATGGACAGAGGTGTTAGGATTGCCTTGATAGTAATGAATGAAATTAGATCAATATCAAGCAGTGATATAGAGTCAGAAGGTATAGAATCTGTGTGGGTGGAGATGAGGAACTGCAAAAGTAAAAAAACCCTGGTGGGAGTTATGTACTGGCCGCCTTACAGTAATCAGGATGTGCGGAAGAAAATAAATCAGGAGGTAGAAAAGACTATTAAGAAAGGTACTATGACAATAATCATCAGGGACTTCAATATGCAGGTGGACTGGGAAAATCAAGTTGGTAATAGATCTCAAGAAAAGGAATTTTTGTGGAATACGAGATGTTTTTGGGATCAGCTTGTGGTAGAGCCGAATACAGAACAGACAATTCCAGATTTGGTGATGTGTAATGAAACAGATTTGATTAGGGAGCTGAAAGTGAAGGAACTCCGAGGGAACAGTGACCAAATTATGATAGAATTCGCCATGCAGTATGAAAAGGAGAAGTTGGGATCAGATGTAATGTTCCTATATTATAAATGAGTAAAGGTAACTACAAAGACTTGAGGGAGCAACTGGCCAGTGTTGATTGGAAAGGGAGCCGAATAGAGAAGATGGTGGGGCAGCAATGGTGGGGTTTGTGGGGCTAATTCAGGAGGCACAGCAGGAATTTATCCCAAGGAAGAAGAACCGTACTAAGGCGATAACAAAGCAATCATGCCTGACAAGGAAAGTTACAGACAGCATAAAAGACAACATGCATTGTGATGAAGATTAGTGGGCGGCCAGAGGCTTGAGAAGCCTTGGCATTTGACAAGGTTTGAGGATAAAGTGAGGACTGCAGATGCTGGAGATCAGAGCTGAAAATGTGTTGCTGGAAAAACACAGCAGGTCAGGCAGCATCCAAGGAGCAGGAGAATCGATGTTTCGGGCATGAGCCCTTCTTCAGGAAATGACAAGGTTCCCCTTGGGAGACTGGTGAACAAAGTTAGATCTCATGGAGTACAGGGAGAACTCACCATTTGGTTACAGAACTGGCTCAAAGAAGAGAGAGGGTGGTGGTGGAGGGTAGTTTTTCAGACTGGAGCCTGTGGCCAGTGGAGTGCCACAAAGATCAGTGCTGGGCCCTCTACTTTTTGTCATTTATATAAATGATTTTGATGTGAGCATAAGAGGTATAGTTAGTAAGTTTGCAGATGACACCAAAATTGGAGGTGTAGCGGACAGCGAAGAGGGTTACCTCAGATTCCAACAGGATCTGGACCAGATGGGCCAATGGGCTGAGAAGTGGCAGATGGAGTTTAATTCAGATAAATGTGAGGTGCTGCATTTTGGGAAAGCAAATTTTAGCAGAACTTATACACTTAATGGTAAGATCCTAGGGAGTGTTGTTGAACAAAGATACATTGGAGTGCAGGTTCATAGCTCTTGAAAGTGGAGTTGCAGGTAGATAGGATAGTGAAGAAGACGTTTGGTATGCTTTCCTTTATTGGTCAGAGTATTGAGTGCAGGAGTTGGGAGGTCATGTTGAGCTGTACAGGACATGTGTAAGGCCACTGTTGGAATATTGTGTGCAGTTCTGGTCTCCTTCCTATCGGAAAGATGTTGTGAAACTTGAAAGGGTTCAGAAAAGATTTACAAGGATGTTGCCAGGGTTGGAGGGTTTGAGCTATAGGGAGAGGCTGAACAGGCTGGGGTTATTTTCCCTTGAGCGTCAGAGGCTGAGGGGTGACCTTACAGAGGTTTATAAAATCATGAGGGGCATGGATAGGATAAATAGACAAAATCTTTACCCTGGAGTGGGGAGTCTAGAACTAGAGGGCACAGGTTTATGGTGAGAGGGGAAAGATATAAAAGAGACCTAAGAGGCAACTTTTTCACACAGAGGGTGGCACATGTATGGAATGAGCTGCCAGAGGAAGTGGTGGAGGCTAGTACAATTGCAACATTTAAAAGACACCTGAATGGGTATGTGAATATGACAGGTTTGGAGAGATATGGGCTGGGTGCTGAAAAGTTGGGATTAGATTGGGTTGGGATATCAGGTTGGCATGGACAGGTTGAACTGAAGGGCCTGTTTCCATGCTGTACATCTCTATGACTCTATGACTCTATAGAGGATAACTAAAAAGGCAATAACAAGGATGAAGATGAAACATGAGGGGAAACTAGCTAGAGATATAAAAGAAGTTTGCCAGGGTTTTTTAAAAATATAGAAAGGCAAGAGAAAAGAGAGAGGCAAGAGTGGACATTGGATTGGTGGAAATTGAGACTGGAGAAGTAGTAATGGGAAACAAAGAAATAACTGAGGAACTGATGAGGTATTTTGCATTAGTCTTCACAAGTGAAAAACACCAGCAGCATACCAGAACTTCGAGGGAGTCAGGGAAGAGCCAGTGTTGTGGTCCATCACTAAGGAGAAGCTGCTGAGGAAACTGAAAGGCCTGGAGGTGGATAAATCACCCAAACCAGATGAACTTCACCCCAGAGTTCTGAGGGAGATAGCTGAGGTGATTGTGGAGGCATCGGTGGTGATTTTTCCGGAATCACTGGAGTTGGGGAGGGTCCCGGAGGAATGGAAAATGGATAATGCAACACCCTTGTTTCAGAAGGGTGAGTGGCAGAAGACAGGAAACTACAGACCAGTTAGTTTAACCTCACTTGTTGACGAGATATTCTAGTCCATTATTAAGAATGAGATTGTAGAATACTTGGAAGTGCCATAGAATCTCTACAGTGTGGAAAGAGACCAATAGCCCCAATAAGTTCACACCAACTCACTGAATAGCATCCCACTCAGACTCACCACCACCTCCCAACCCTATAACCCTCCATTTCCCATGGCTAATCCACCTGAACACTACAGGAAATTTAGCATGGCAAATCCATTTAACCTGCACATCTTTGGACAGTGGGAGGAAACCGGAGCACCCGAGGAAACTCACACAGACACGGGGAGAATATGTAAACTCCATACAGACAGTCAGCTGAGGCAGTTGTCCCTGGTGCTGTGAGGCAGCAGTGCTAACCACTGAGCCATCGAGCTACCCAAAGTGCATGGTAAAATCAGACTGACTCAGCATGGCTTCATCAAGGGGAGGTCATGCCTGATAAATCTGTTAGAATTCTTTGAGGTGGTAATGAGCAAGTTAGATGAAGGAGAGCCAGTGGACGTGATCTATTTGGATTTCCAGAAGGCCTATGACAAAATGCAGCACAAGACACAGATAAATAAGACAACAGTCCACGGTGTTAGGAGCAAGGTACTGACATGGATAGAAGAATTGGCTGACTGGCAGAAGGCAGAGAGTGAGGACACAGAGATCTTTTTCAGGATGGCAGCCGGTGACTAGTGGAGTTCCATAGAGGTCAGTGTTGGGGACACAACTATTCATGCATTACATTAACAATCTGGATGAAGGAACTGAGGGCATTGTAGAAGCTGCTCAAGCTGCTCTCATATTTTAGAGCTGTATGGTTTTTGAAAGATTAAAAAGTATGTTGGTGATCTTCCTGCCATATAAGGAATGTATTCTCATAGAGAAAGTCTTAAAGAGAAGAAACCTTGGTTGCAAAAAACAGAATATATGTGAATAAAAAATGGAGGAAATCTTTTTAAATCATCTTTGACTTGTGGGGTTACAGCTTCTGAACATCTTCTATTTTGGTAAGAGCAGGTCTAACAATTTCTGCATCATCTTTCAAATGGAACATTGCATTTCTTTTAAAGTTGCCAATAGCATCAAAGCTGCCTGGGTGAACTGTAGGCAGGCTATGGGTGGTGTTGATGTTGCAATCTGGAAACTGTGGTGTTTTCAAACTGATGGGTTTGTTACCACATGGATATTAATAGAAACAAAGTAATATTGGAGTAAGAGTAGTCTATTCTGTCTCTTCCAGTTGTGCCTTACAGAACCAATATGCAATGGTGGCAATCCTTGTCTCTAAGAGGTGAGAATTCCCTTTTTCGCTCCCTCACTTTCCCTACCTGGACTTTGTACATTTTCATGGAGGTGTTTCGAAACTCCTTCAGTGATCCTTATCTTTACCCCCTAAATCCTTTGTTCCTCCCTCCTTGCTAAGTTCCCTCAGTGTGGTTCAGTGACTTCTCTTCCAGTAGCTCACACTATTGTTTCTGCGCCTCATACTGGATTCTTGGTAATGGCTGTGGCTGGATTAGTGAGTTCACTCTGTTCCTGCTCCAATGGCTGCTGCTGCCTGTTGGTTTATGCATTTCAGCTGCTGACAGTTTGTTTTTTCTTAAAGAAGTAAAACTTGAAAAGTGGTAAATTTGCTTCACTGCAAATGACTTTTTTTTCTTTCTCAGTTTCAAAAGGATTCCATCTGCTCACCACTGGCACCATATTGCATTATCAAATTGTGCACTATAAGCATGCAGTATTCTGCTTTGTGTACTTTGCTGACACTAATCCATCTTACTTTATGATGAGTCCATGGCTTCTCTAATTTTCAGTGGTAAGGATAGACCACTGGTGAGTCTAAACAGAACATGTTTTACAGAACAAGGTGGTTCGTAGCAATAGTAGACTGGTAACATCTGCTTCTGTGTAAATCTATAGTAGAACAGTGGGGAGTGTTCAAATAGACTTGGAGAGAGTACAAGCCCAACATATTCAGTTTCAGGGGAAATGCTGGAGCGTCAAGCCCAGAGAATCCCAGCTGTCAGGAATGGAGAAGAAGGAAAAGAGAAGCTGTTAACCGATACAAAAGGAGAAAATTGTGGATTGTTTTCATTAGAGTGCTGGAGACTGAAGGAAGTTGGGGGGGGGTTGCTTAAGACAGTAATTAGGAGAGCAAAGAGAGGACATAAAAATCTCTGGTGGGTGAGGTTAGAGAACCCCAAAACATTGTATAAATACATCAATGGGAAGAGAATAACCAGAGAAAAAGTAAGGACTATTAGGCACTGAGGGAGAAATCAGTGCATGGAGCCAGAGGACATTGGTCAATTGTTAAATGAGCATTTCACATCTTCGGAGAAGGAGCATATAGGTACAAAATCTGGAAGAGGGACTTTGAGGTCCTTGAGCAGTCTGACCTAGGGAGTGAGGAGGTGTTGAAGGTTTTGGATGCATTACAAGTGAATTAATGGCCATGTCAGGGATGTGTTGTATCCCAATCTGCTGTGGGAGGTGAGGGAGGAAATTACAGGGGCTCTGATCGAAATTTTAACTTCTGTCTGGCCAGGGGAAAGGAGGTCAGCTAACATGGCTGCACACTTCAGAAAGGATGTAGACAAGGAAAGTAAAGGTCAACAAGTCTCACATCTACAGTAGGGAACCTGTTGGAGAAGATTCTGAAGAAGACAATTAATTACCACTTGGAGAGTTAAGGGTTGATCAGGGATAGACAGCATGGCTTTATCAGAGGAGGTCATGCCTAACAAATTTGATAGAATTTTTTAAGGATGTCACCAGATGTATAGATGAGGGTAGTGCTGTTGATGTAGTTTGTACGGATTTCAGTAAGACCTTTAACAAGAGCTCATATGTGAGACTAAGAAAGAGGGGAAAAGCACATAGGATCCAAGGTAACTTGGCAAGTTGGAGCCAAAGTTAGCTTAACAATATAAGACATAGGGTGAAGTTCGATGACTTTCTTTGTAACTGGAGGTTGGTATCCGATGGTGTATCACGGGGGCCATTGCTGGGTGCCTCATTGTTTGTGATACATATAAGCAATATAGAAACAAATGTGAAGTGGGTGATAAGTATGTTTGCAGATGACACAAAGATTGTCTGGGTGGTTGACAGTGAAAGCGAAGGTCTTAGGTTACAGGAGGTCATAGATGAATTGGTCAGATGGGCAGATCAGAGGTGGTTGGAATTCAGTCCTGAAGACTGAGGTGATGCACTTTGGAAGAATTAACAAGACAAGGGTGAACACAATGAATTGTAGGCTAGTGGAGGCTAAGAGGAACACAGGTATTTTGGGCTGTTTATACACAGTTCCTGGAAGGCATAGGGCAGTTTGACGGGATAGTTCAGAGAGCATATAAGACACTGCCTTATTCAGCTATGGCATAGCTTATAAAAGCAGGGGTTTTCTTTTTGTCCAAGTTCTCCAAGTGCTCTTTATTTCCTCATGCACAGTACACTAGCTGTGGCCGGCCTGCTTGTAGCTGGTCCTCAACTGAGGAGCTTCTAATCCCCTGGTTATAATTTTCCCCCTACACTACTGCTTATATTCCCCAGTACCCATGTTGTGTGTGTGTAGGTGCAAGACACAGTGAGAAAATCAATAACTTCATTAATATTCCACCACCAGAAACAAAACATTCATATGGCCAAGGAATGAGTGACAAGCAAAACCCAGAGCAAGCAATGCTTATGGGAAACCAAAGGTGAAGAGGAAGGCAGGGATTAAATCAAAAAACGGTGAATCAAAAAGCAAAAATTGAAAAGTAGGGAGATTATCTTGGAGCTGTACAAACATTGTTTAGGTCACAGCTGGAGTACTATGTGCACTTCTAAACAACCACATAATGGGAGACAATAGACAATAGGTGCAGGAGTAGGCCATTCTGCCCTTTGAGCCTGCACCACCATTCAATATGATCATGGCTGATCATCCTTAATCAGTATCCTGTTCCTGCCTTATCTCTATAATCCTTGATTCCACTATCCTTGAGAGCTCTATCCAACTCTTTCTTAAATGAATCCAGAGACTGGGCCTCCACTGCCCTCTGGGGCAAAGCATTCCACACAGCTACCACTCTCTGGGTGAAGACATTTCTCCTCATCTCTGTCCTAAATGGTCTACCCTGTATTTTTAAGCTGTGTCCTCTGGTTCGGCACTCACCCATCAGTGGAAACATGGTTCCTGCCTCCAGAGTGTCCAATCCTTTAATAATCTTATATATCTCAATCAGATCCCCTCTCAGTCTTCTAAACACAAGGGTATACAAGCCCAGTCGCTCCAGTCTTTCAGTGTAAGGTAGTTCTGCCGTTCCAGGAATTGACCTCGTGAACCTACGCTGCTCTCCCTCAATAGCCAGAATGTCTTTCCTCAAATTTGGAGACCAGAACTGTACACAGTACTCCAGGTGTGGTCTCACCAGGGCCCTGTACAGCTGCAGAAGAACCTCTTTGTTTCTATACTCAATCCCTCTTGCTATGAAGGCCAGCATGCTATTAGCCTTCTTCACTACCTGCTGTACCTGCATGCTTACCTTCATTGACTGGTGTACAAGAACATCCAGATCTCTTTGAACTGCCCCTTTACCTAACTTGATTCCATTTAGGTAGTAAGCTGCCTTCCTGTTCTTGCAACCAAAGTGGATAACCATACATTTATCACATTAAACTGCATCTGCCATGCATCTGACCACTCACCTAACCTGTCCAGGTCACCCTGTAATCTCCTAACGTCCTCCTCACATTTCACCCTGCCACCCAGCTTAGTATCATCAGCAAATTTGCTAATGTTATTACTAATACCATCTTCTATATCATTAATATATATTGTAAAAAGCTGCGGTCCCAGCACTGGTCCCTGCGGTACCCCACTGGTCACTGCCTGCCATTCCGAAATGGAGCCATTTATCACTACACTTTGTTTCCTGTCAGCCAACCAACTTTCAATCCAAGTTAGTACTTTGCCCCCAATACCATGCGCCTTCATTTTGCTCACTAACCTCCTATATGGGACTTTATCAAAAGCTTTTTGAAAGTCCAGGGATGTGATTACACTAGAGGGGTTGCAGAGGAGATTCACCAGGCTTTTGCCTTGAAAGGAGCAGATTAGTTATGAAGAGAGGCTGGATAAGCTTGGGGTTACTTAGAGCAGGGAAGACTGAGAGGGCACCTGAGTGAGGTGTGTTAGATTATGAAGAACATGGACACAATGGATAGAAAGTAGCTGTTCCCTTTAGTTGAAGGGTTAATGAGGGGGTGTAATTTTAAAGTGAAATGCAAGAGCTTTAGAGGGGACTGAGGGAAAGTTTTTTTTTCACCCAGAGAATGTGATGCGAATCTGAAATACACTGCTTGGCAAGGTAGATGAGGCAAGAAACTTCACAAACTTTCAAAAGTACTTGGATGAGCACTTGAAATCCATAACATTCAAGGCTACGGGCAACGTGCTGGAAAGTGGGACTAATGTAGATTTCTGTTGGTGTAGATTTGATGGACTGAAGGGCCTCTTCTGTCTGATTCTATGAGCAACATATACATTAACTTGATAGGCAATTACTAAGGACTGTCAGGAACTGTGCAGAATAGATCCACTCTCTTTGTTTATTCTCAGAACATTACTGTCTCCACCCAAAGAACTGTATGACATCATCAAATTGGGTGGATCTCAATATAACATGACCATTAACTCCTTCAGAATCATTACCTTCTGCAATAGTAGAGGATTGAGCTTGGTAATGTTCTTTCAACAAAGTATTGGCAAGCAGCTGAAGTGCATCTTATATATGACACACACTGCCCCAGTTGTGTTGTGAAGAATTAACCATAACTTACTTTAAGATACCTACTGAGCATGTATAAAAGGAGCAATATCATGGATAAATCAGATCACTTGGTACTAGAGTTTGCATCCTTAATGTTGCAGAAGTTGATCTCTCTTATGTTTAATAAAATCTGTTACTGTTCACTTACAACAGCGTAGACTTGATCTTACTGCACCAATGGTGAAGGGAATGTAGGTTGAGGGTGGTGAATAAGAAACTAATCAAGCAGACTGCTTTGTCCTGGATGGTGTTAAGCTTCTTGACTGTTGTTGGAATTGTGTGCATTTGGGTAAGTGAGAGTGTTCCATCGCAACTGACTTGGGAATTGGAGACATTAGAAAGAATTTGGAAAGTCAGGAGGTGAGTTGATCATCCCTAATTCTAGTCTGTGACTGCCCTTGTAACCATTGTGTTTAGGTGGTTCATCCAATGCAGCTTTTGGTCAATAATAGCCTTCAGGACTTTGATGGTTGGTGAATCAGTGACATTAATGCTCATAAATGTCAAGACGAGATGATTAATTATGATTATCTGGCATTTGTGTACCTTAGATGTTACTTGCCACTTATTAGCCGAAGCCTAGTTATTGTCCAGTCTTGCTCCATATTGACTTGAACTGCTCCAGTATCTGACAAGTCACTAAAGGTGCTGAACATTGTGCAATCACAAGCAAATATCCCCACTTCTGACCTTCTTATAGAGGGAAGGTTATTGACAAAGCAGTTAAAATGGTTTACTGCCCTGAGGAACTTCTGCAGTGATGCTGGAGCTGATATTATTAGTCTCAAGAATCACCTTTCTTGTACTGGTTATGATTTTAGCCAGTACTAAGCATTTCCTCTGATTCCCAGTGTCCTGTAGGGTAGCTTCACTGCCCTCATTGCTGAGATTCAGCTCCTTTGTTCATGTCTGTAACAGGCCTGGGGTTGAGTGTTTCTGGCAGAACTACTATTCTGTTGGAGCAGTTGGCTTGTGTTCAGCACATTTGTACCATCCTTCAGTACTTTATTGCTGACCATGCATACCCATAGGGCACATATTGCAACAGTAAATTATAATTGAAAGTTTTGGCACACTTCAAAAAGCCTTCATGTTCAACACATGTCTACGACCCTGCATATGCTTCGTTCTTTCAGACATGCCAAAATTGCTTCACTGTTTGCATGTGTACAAGAATGAATGTGAACTTGAAGGCAATTAAGGTTGAACAACTAATGATGGCCTTGCTGTTGGCGCTCACATCTCATGAAAGAATTGAAATAAAAGTGCAGAAGGCTTTGGTAACTTTATGTTGTTGATTTACTTGTAGTTTAAGCTACCCTGAGCAAGCTGATTTTTGCAAACGACGGAAAAGTAAGAAAATGTGCAACTGCACGTCTCCCCAAATAGACTTGCCTCACATTACTCTTTGCAATGAAGATATAACCTGCTTAAAAACTAAATGGGAAATCAGCATTCAGGGGAACAGGCTGGCATTCTGCAGCCTTAGAGATGTTCCCTCTCTGTTGCCAGAGTCAAAGATGTCACTAAGCAGCTGCAGGATATTCTGAGGGAGGAGGGTGAACAGTTTGGGGTTTCTGGTCTATTTCTGTATCGAACTTATGGGTTTAAAGAAAGGCAGAAAAGTCAGCCTGGCATGGCTGGTTACAGGGCGTCCCAATGAGATGTGTAGTGCTCAAAAAAGGAATGGTAGATGTCCGATGTTACTTGGTGAAAAGAGCATTTACAGCCGTGAGGATATAGGACATTATCGTGCAATACAAGCCCTTTGGTCCCTGATGTTGCGCCAAACCTTGAAACCAATCTGAAGCCCATCTCACCTACACTATTCTATTCTCATCCATAAGCCTATCCAAATGACCATTTAAATGCCCTTAATGTTGGCGAGTCTACTACTGTTGCAGGCAGGACAGGAGGGATGGTTTGTTACAGGAATCATCAGATGAGGCCAGATGAGCTAAACTGGGGAACAACAAAGGGACAATCGCTCAACTGGGAGAGTCTGACAGACATTCAAACAGTCAAAGGGAGATAAAACAGCAAACAGGTAGCAAAATTTTTAGATTAGATTACCTACAGTGTGGAAACAGGCCCTTCGGCCCAACAAGTCCACACCGCCCCGCCGAAGCGTAACCCACCCATACATCTACATCTACCCCTTACCTAACACTAGGGGCAATTTAGCATGGCCAATTCACCTGACCTGCACATCTTTGGACTGTGGGAGGAAACCGGAGCACCCGGAGGAAACCCACGCAGACACGGGGAGAACGTGCAAACTCCACACAGTCAGTCGCCTGAGGCGGGAATTGAACCCGGGTCTCCGGCGCTATGAGGCAGCAGTGCTAACCACTGTGCCACCGTGCCGCCCACTAAAATGACTAAAGTGCAAAAATGATACATAATAGCAAGGGATTTCAATTACTGGTTTGTAACCAATGAAGATGGTACAGAGAGTGAAGCAATTTTAAAGTACATTTACAAGACCTTTTATTTAGTCAGTATGTAACAAGTCTAATGAAAGGAGGGTCAGAAGACATAGGAGCAGAAATTAGGCCATTCAGCCCATCGAGTCTTCTCCACCATTCAATCAGGGCTGATAAGTTTCTCAACCTCTATTCTCCTGCTTTCTGCCCTTGATCCCCTTGATACTCAAGAACACATCTGCCTCAGTCTTAACTATACTCAGTGAGCTGGCCTCCACAGTATTCTGTGGCAATGAATTCCACAGATTCACCACTGTCTGGCTGAAGAATTTTCTCCTTATCTAAAAGGTCTGGCTTAGTCTGAATGTTCCAACTGGAAACCATGGATGAACTGAAAGTTCCATTCCTTTCTGAAGTCCATGTCTGAGGCTTTCAAGTTGGGCAACCCTGACCAATACAAGAAATCCAGGTATGACCTTCGCAAGGCCATCTGGGACACCAAGAGGTGTTACCAAACTAATCTTGAGATCCAGACCAACCACAAGGTTTACGTGACATAACAGCATATAAAGGGAAGTTAAACAGAAGAGTGGGCAATGGTAGATCCCTACCCAATGAACTCAATGCATTCTACACTCACCTTGAACAAAAGGTTAGTGAAAAAATATCACTTATCCCAACAGCCTCGGACATGTGTGTACTCACGGTCACTGTTGCAGACGTCAGATCACCTTCTTAAGGGGGAAGCCATGGAAAGTGATTGGTCTGGATGGATGGAGTCCCCGGCTCTGCATTCAGACCCTGTGCAGGATTTGCAGACATCTTCCTCTGATCTGAAATCCCTACCTGATTCAAGAAGACCACCATTATCCCAGTGCCAAAGAAAACAAACATGCAACCTGTCTCATTGACTATTACACGGTGGCTCTGATCTCTGTAATAATGAAGTGCTTTGAGAGGTTAGTCATGGTTCACATCAAGTCCAGCCTCCCAAATTGCCTTGATTCTTTGCAAATCAGTGCAACAGGCAGACGACATTTCCCTGGCCCTATACCTATCCCTGGAACATCTGGATAATAAGGATACCTACCTCAGGCTCCTACTTATTGATTACAGTTCCACCTTCAACACCATAATTCCAAATAAACTCATCGCTAACCTCCAAGACCAAGGTCTTATCTCCCCCCTCTGTAACTGGATCCTTGATTTCCTGACCCATAGACTGCAATCAGTAAGAATAAGCGACAACCCTCCTCCACCATAATATTCTCAACACTGGTGCCCCTCATGGCTGTGTACTCAGCACCCACTACACTCCTTATACATTCACAACTGAGTGGCTAAATACCATCTCAACTCCATTTACAAGTTTGCTGACAACACCACCACCGTAGGTCAGATCTCAAACAATGAAGAGACAGAATACAGGTAAGAGATTAGGTGCTTGGTGTAAAGACAACAATCTCTCCATCAATGTCAGCAAAACGAAGGAGCTGGTCATTGACTTTGGGAAGTAGAATGGAGGACACATCCCTATCTGCATCAATGGTGCTGAGGTGGAGATGGTCGAGAGCATCAAGTTCCTGGGAGTGATGATCACCAACAATCTGCCCTGGCCCACCCAAGTTGACGTGACAGTCAATGCGCAAACAACATCTCTACTTCCTCAGGAGGCTAAGGAAATTCAGCACGTCCACAAAGACTTTTCCCAATTTTTTATAAATGCACCATAGAAAGCATCCTATATGGATGCATCACAGTGTGGTTTGGCAACAGCTTTTCCCAAGACTGAAAGAAACTACAGAGTGACATGAACACTGCTCTATCTGTCACAGAAACCAGCCTTCCATCCAGAGACTCCATCCACACTTCCCACTGCATTGGGAAAGCAACCAGTGTAATCAAAGATGCCTCTCACCCTGGTTACGTTCTCTTCCACCCTCTTCCATCCGGCAGAAGATATAAAAGTTTGAATGCATGTATAAACAGACTCAAGAACAGCTTTTTCTCCACTGTTATCAGACTTTTGAACAGACCTCTCAAATGTTAATTCTGATCATTCTCTCTGCATTTTCTCTGCACTGTAACACTATATTCTGCACTCTGCTCTGCTACCCTGATGCACTTTGTGTGATACAATCTGCCTGTATAGCATGCAAAATAACACTTTTCACTGTACCTCGGTACATGTGGTAACAGTAAATCAATCAATAGTTTTTAGAAATAAAGCTAGGCAGGTGGAAGGGGTATCAGTCAACCAGCATTTTGGTAGCAATGCTCATTATTCAGTTATATTTAGTGTAGTAATGGAAAAGGAAACAAATAAAGCAACTTAAATGTTAAAAACCAGGAAAAAGCCAATTTTATGAATGTGCGAAATGATTTACCAAAAATGTGGGAGCAGCTACTTGAATGTAAGTCAATGTCAGGGGAGTCTATCCAAAAAGGAGGTGGAGACTGTTTGGGGGAAAAAAAAACATGTAACAAAGAGAAAGAATTGGACTCAAATCCGGAACCCCCTGGATACCAACCAGGTAAAGCAAACAGGGAACCTCATGGCTGATATTGAGAGCTCAATACTGCACATATATCATTGATAGGTATAGAAAGAACAGAGATAAAATTAAAAGGGATATTATGAAAGCAAATAGAAGGCATGAAAATAATTGACAAGTAAAATTAAGGAAGATCTAAAGATGGTGTTTAAATAAACAGAGCAAGAGGGAAAATAAAGGAAGAGTAGTGTAGATGAGAGTCTAAGCAGCAATGGGTGTGAAGGCAGAAGTTGTGGCATAGTTCTTCATAAATATTCAAAACAGGGAAGCAATGTAGACCATTAGTTAAAAGAGGGGCACAGAATCGTGTATGGAATCGTGTAAAAAGAAATATTAAGGGACTTAGCCATCTTTGAAAGTGAATAAATTGCCAGGCCTGAGTGAAATATATCTCAGGCTCCAGAGAGAAACAAAGGAGAAAAATGTAAAGGCTCCGACCAGCATTTCCAATCTTCTCGGGTTACTGGGCAGTGCTGCACAACTGATTCACTACGAGTTAAACTATCTTAGAAGCATTCTAGGGATGGGCTTTCTAGTTAGATTTTTATTTCAACCAACCACAAACTCAGCCATCTTCTGGTTGACATTCCCTCATATATAAATGAATGAAATTATCCAACTAGTTCACAGCACCTCGTTACCTTTAACCACTATGTATTTACTAACCTGATAATGGAATTAGATACTAACAGCAGACTGCAAACATTATATCCACGGTTTAAAAGGAAGGGATGGAAAGAATATTTTTTTTAAAAAGTCTAATCTTGGCATTGGGTTAATTATTAAAAACATTTTAAGAGACAGTATAAGTAGTCATTGAAAAAAACCCAGATTACTCTTGGACAACCAGAATGGAATTGTTGAGGAGAGGTAGTATCTGATGAGCTTGATGAACCTCTCTAGTGAGCTAACAATGAGAGGGATTCATTTGATGGATAGACTTTAACACGTCCTTTGACAAGTAATTTTACTTGTCAATTATTTTCATGCCTTCTATTTGCTTTCATAATATCCCTTTTAATTTTATCTCTGTTCTTTCTATACAATCAAATAGGATTAAAAGAAGAGCCAACTGCACCCAATGAAAGATATCAAGCTGATTCCAAAATCGTTTTGTGGCAACAAACAAAGGGTATTGTTTAAAGATATTTCTAAGATTAGAGAGTTATTTCCAATAGAATTCTGCAGGGCACAGTTCTAAGTCCTTTGCTTTTTTGGTATGTGTCAATAATTTTGGCTTAAATGTCAAGGGCATAATTAAGGAGTTTGAAATTGATGCAAAACTTGACTATTGATTGACTGTGAAGGAGGAAGCTGTAGACTCCAGGAAAATATTAATGAATATGTCAGCCAGGCAGAAAGTGACATGGAGTGTGTGACTTTAGGTAGAACACACAAGACAAGGGCATAGGCAATAAATGGTAAGATGATGAGGAGCACTGGAAGGACATTGGAGAGTGTGTTCAAAGATCGCAGAGGTGGGTATGGTCGTTGGACACATTCCTGTTTGTTCAGGTTTCATGTTAGAAAAGAGAAGCTGCGCTGGAGCAGTATAAGAGACAAGACCACGTCTGGAGCAGTGCATACATTGCAGGAAGGATGTGATCACACTGGACATATTAAAGAGGAGATTTACAAAGATGTTGCAAGAATGGAGACTATTAGCTGAGACAGGATTGTCTGTGCTGAGGTTTCTCCAGTGTTCAGTTCACTGTCCATCAATATCGTTGCTTCCTTCCCATCATGCTTAGCTTTCTGTCAATTGGTTTTGCTGAAGTTCTCTTTCAGTCAGTGTGCAGCTCAGCCTTGTGGCTAAATGTTATATTTTTGTTGGTAAATGCCAGTTGTGTCAAGTTCTTTGGAAGGCTGTCAGGCCTAGAATGGTTTCTCACCATAACTGAGCAAACTGCCGTCCGTTAAATATTACCCTCCCCTCTAATACTGCGCTCATCTGATTCCAGTCCTACCTTGCCATGTGCTGTTCCTGGAACAACTGTGGGTTGCAAGGTTGCTCAGTGGCTAGTGCTGCTGCCTCACAGTGCCAGGGACCTCGGTTTGATTCCAGCCTCGGGTGACTATCTGTGTGGAATTTGCAAATTCTTCTTGTGTCTGCGTGGGTTTTCTGGGTGCTCCGGTTTCCTCCCACAATCTAAACATGTGCAGGTCAGGTGAATTGGCAATGCTAAATTGCCCATAGTCTTCAGGGATGGGTAGATTAGGTGCATTAGTCTGGGGGAAATGTAGAGCAATAGAATGAGAGAATGGGTCTGGGGGGGGTGGGGTTACTCTTTGGAGGGTTGGTGTGGACTTGTTGGGCCAAAGGACCTGTTTCCATATTGTAGGGATTCTGTGATAACTTGTTACTCAGATAACCACCAATAGGCTGGCATCCCGGTGTCTGTGCCATATTTAAAAGGCTGCTGTGCACCCGGTGAGCACTGGCATTCTGGAGCTGCCCTGCATGGTGATGGACTGTCTCTCAGAAGATGCTGTGGAAAGGTAAGATGGTGATGTGATTTTCCAGTTTGGATCTGTAGATCCTGGTAGATGGAGTGGTACAGAGGAGGGGGTGACCATTTTCCAGAGGATAGCAGAAGAGGCCACCATACCAAGCCCTGGTCAGCAGTGCCATATGAATGTCACGTCTTTCTTGGCTGCACCAGGGTAGGTGACTCACTCTTCTCTCTGTTATCGCACACTCTCTGCTAAATGGACTGTGATGGTTCAAGAAGCCATTCTCACCATCACCTTGTCTTGCACAAATATGGATGATGAATAAATGCCGACCAGCCAATGATGGCCATGTCACATTAATGAATTTATAAAGATGGCAACCACCTCCCACCAGGGCTCATGCTCTGCCATTCTCACTCCTGCCTGCAATAACTTCCTCCATTGCTGTCACATTCACCCTCTCCCTTCACTTCCCATCTCCAGCCCCACCCTTGTTAGCCTCCCATAGCACTAACCCCACATGGCTTCTGTACCGCCTACTCACTCACCCGGAACACTTCACCACTTTTCAACCCATGCCAGCACTAACTGCTGCCACACCCACTTCCATCTCACTCCATCCCTCCCTTCCTCACACTCGGGGACAAGGCAGCCCACAATAAGCCAGGAGGAGCCTGGGCAGGTGGGGAGGGGCCGGACCTCAGATTCCTCTTCTCCGGGGAGGAAAGAATCCCATCCCCCGCAGAAGATGACAGGGACAGCTCCTGAGGGAATGCCAAGACACCCGTGTTCTGCCGAATGAGTAAGTACCATTCTTCATTCCACAGAAACTCTCATGTACCTTCAAATGAAAGCAAGATACTGCAGAGGCTGGAAACCCAGAAAAAATATAGACTATGCTGGCAAAACTCAGCAGGTCTGGCCGCATCTATGGAGAGAGAAACAGAGTGAATGTTTCAAACCTGGTATGATTCTTTAGAATGTGAAAGGGATTGAAAAATAATGGTTCAGTACTTCTCAACGAAGCGGAGCAGGAATGAGGTCTACAAATGTTGTAGAGCCCCAGTACAAAGACAAATTGTTACTAATTGTGGTGTGGGAGAAATAGAGATATAAAATGAATGCAAGTTGAGGTGTGAAAAAGAGAAAATGGGTCCTCTCAATGGAAAATGGATAAACAACCTAAACAAGCCTAAGCAGTGAGGGCAGTTGAGAGGAGGAATATAAGAATATAGATATCATGCAGTCAGGCTGAAGAATTCAGTACTGAGGCCTAGAGGCTGGGAAATGCCAGTGTTTGTCTTGGTGTACAGCAGCCTTTTAAAGTTAGTGAGGGTACCAGAAGTGACGGCCTTTCTAAGGATGTTGTGAGGGGTGAGTTCTCCTGGGAGTGATGGGTAGTAGAATAGAGCTAGAATCAGGTGACAGGGCAACATAGGGATAGAGTAGCTAGTTAATGAGCTGGGTTTGGTAAGGTGCAGCAAGACAACTCCCTCGCCCTCGAGGAGTGAAACCCTTCATGAAACTCAATAAATTTCACTCTTAGTCAAAAAGATGTCCGATTTAGCTGAGGGGTTCAGTGAAGAACCCAAGTTATCCTGTTGCTCAATTTGCTCAGGTTGTCCTTCTTGATGGTGGTCAAAATTATTGGCTTCATCAACAAACTTACAAATAAGGAAAAGGTTTGTGTGTGTCGGGGGGAGCAACAGGGCAGATATATTTTGTTCTGTTATGCCACTGGCAATCGACACCATGCTATACCATCAATTATTCTCCACAATGATACTCCAGATTCAGCTGAATATTGAAGAAACACAAATTCTGTAAAGAAAAACTGGCACTCATGTCAAAAAGATTTATTAAAAGTGTCTTTTACATTATCTGGATTATTAATTCTCTGAATAAAACACATTTGTTTCAACAATTGTACAGAAATCAGCTCCAAATAGGAAGAATTTCAACAATTGTTTGATCTAACTTATGCGTTATAGAACACAGTGAAATTTGAATAGGGTCTCCACTAGACAAAAGCAAGTAAATAGGTCACACAGCCCAGAGAAAATACTTAACATTCCAATGTTATATGATTTCCTTCACTTCTAATCAAAGGAGCTGGTAAGTGGAGATGCCTTGAGCAAGGTTTTAATCCCTGGGCCCCCTCAATTAGCACCCGGGATGGGGCAGAGACTCGAATACGTAATGATGGAATTATAAAAACAATCTCTCAACAGTCTATAACATGATTAGATTAGATTACAGTGTGTAAACAGGCCCTTCAGCCCAACAAGTCCACACCACCCCACCGAAGCACAACCCACCGATACCCCTACATTTACCACTTACCTAACACTATGGGCAATTTAGCATGGTCAATTCACCTGACCTGCACATCTTTGGACTGTGGGAGGAAACCCACGCAGACACAGGGAGAACGTGCAGTCAGTCGCCTGAGGCAGGAATTGAACCCAAGTCTCTGGCACTGTAAGGCAGCAGTGCTAACCACTGTGCCACCGTACTGCCCAGATCTACTCAGTAACCTAAGGAAATCTGTGTTCTATCACATACCTGGTACACTGACCATTCAGGAAGTGGTTGTAGTTGCTGCATATTTAAATACTTAGTTAAAAATCACACAACACCAAGTTATAGTCCAACAGGTCTAATTGGAAGCACACTAGCTTTCGAAGCAATGCTCCTTCATCACCTGATGAAGGAGCATCGCTCCAAAAGCTAGTGTGCTTCCAATTAAACCTGTTGGACTATAACCTGGTGTTGTGTGATTTTTAACTTTGTACACCCCAGTCCAACACCGGCATCTCCAAATCATATTTAAATACTGTCTTTGTTATAGAGCAAGAGAACACAAGAAGAAAATCATCTTTAAGAAAACAGACAGGATTAGATTAGATTACTTACAGTGTGGAAACAGGCCCTTCGGCCCAACAAGTCCACACCAACCTGCCAAACGCAACCCACCCAGACCCGTTCCCCTACATTTACCCCTTCACCTAACACTACTGGTAATTTAGCATGGCCAATTCACCTAACCTGCACATTTTTGGACTGTGGGAGGAAACCAGAGCACCCGGAGGGAACCCACGCAGACACAGAGAGAATGTGCAGATTCCACACGGTCAGTCGCTTGAGGTGGGAATTGAACCCAGGTCTCTGGCGCTGCGAGGCAGCAGTGCTAACCACTGTATCACGAGTAAGATTTTTTTAAAAAAGAAGTACCTTTTACACAGAGTACTGAAATTATTCTATAATTCCACTTTGCAATCCCATCCCATAATCATGCTCTCCTTTAGCATTTACTTGTTAACTATATTGTTATATTGTAATATTTTCCAGTTCTCTCAGAGTGCAACTTATGTTGTAGTAAGGGCCAACCAATCCGTTGGTAACTTTCTCACAGGACCATTCTTTATTAGTGAGTCAGCAGAGTGAGTTGTGGCTATCTATTCAATTTGGGTAGACAATAGACAATAGGTGCAGGAGTAGGCCATTCGGCCCTTCGAGCCAACTCCACCATTCATTATGATCATGGCTGATCATCCACAATTAGTATCCTGCTCCTGCCTTATCCCCATAACCCTTGATTCCACTATCTTTAAGAGCTCTATCCATCTCTTTCTTGAAAGGGTGGGTATTACATAGCAGATATTTGCGCTAACCATGAAAGGGCAGTTACCACTGAGGACTACAAATAACAATAAAATCCAGGAATGCTAGAACAGTTATTTTCCGACTTTCTATTGAGTATACATTTAAATCACCATTGACTAAAACCAAAGCCTGTAAAAGAGCGGATATATAAGACACCTCATTTTTGGGGTAGAGTGCCTCATTCAGTTGATTCTATATTTTGTAAGTTTTCTGACTTAGAAAATTGTTTTTAGCGTTTTTACAACTGGCTGTGTTGAAAGTGTGGTGCTGTATGTATGATACTATTCCAGTGAGCCTTTTCAGAACTATCGTTGGAATTTCACACAGTCAGGAAGGAGAGATCATACCCAGAATGAGCCGTAACCCGTGTGAGCAAATAGTTTGGGGAATTTGGAGGTAGCATGGGAATCCAGTGCAGAGGTGCTTTTTGCTTGCTTTTTTGGCTAATAGTTTGGAAGATTTATTCGAACAGGATAAATTGGAGCTCACAGGTTCAGCACAAAAGAGTGACATCACAGGAAATCTGTAAATTCATTAGCTGGCAATAGCTACTAACTTGACTATCGTTTATAGGTTCATAGAATCAATACAGTGTGGGAGTAGGCCATTCAGCCCATCAAGTCCACACTGACACTTTGAAGATCAGCCCACCCAGACCCACCCGCTGCCCTATCACCCTACATTTCCACGGCTAATCCACCTAACCTACACATGTCTTTGTCGAACAGGTTCAAGAGTTTTGCTCCCTGTGTGGACGGAAATGAGAACTGCAGAGAGAGAGAGCCGACTGAGTGCAGCACCGTGGTGCAGGGAGCCATTCAAGTGGGGGGAGAGAAGAGTTGGTAATTGGGGATAGTATATTTAGAGATATCACATTGTTCTCTGTGACCAGGATTGAGAGTCCTGAAGGTTGTATTGACTGCCTCTTGCTCAGGTTCAGGATCTCTCATCTGGGCTGCACAGGATCTTGGAGTGGGAGAGTAAAGATCCAGTGGTTGTGGTCCATGTAGGTACCAACGACATATATAAAACTAGGGCAGAGGTTCTGCTAAGGCAGTATGAACAGCTCGGAGCTAAGTTAAGAAGCAGAACCAGAAAGGTAATAATCTCTGGATTACTACCCAAGCCACAAGCTAATTGGCACAGGATCAATAAGAGTAAGCAGGTAAATGTGTGGCTGAAACATTGGTGTGGGAAAAATGGGTTTGAATTCATGGGACATTGACACCAGTACTGGGGAAGAAGGGAGTTGTTCCACTGGGAGAGTCTTCATCTGAACCATACTGTGACAAGAGTCTTACTGAACCGTATAGCTAGGGCTGTAGACAGGGGCTTTAAACTAAAATGTGGAGGGGGTGGGGGGCTCGGTTATAGGGGAAGTTAGAAAATCTGAATTACAGCAGGAGGTAAGAGTGCAGAACTCAGGAGATGTTATTAAAATCTCCAGCGCAGACACAAACAGGACAGAGTTTATGGATAAGGTTAGCAATCAAACTTCAAGCACACTGGACAAACTAAATCACAATGAGAAGAGGGATGATTAATACAGGACTGAAGGTGTTATACCTGAATGCATACAGTATAAGGAATAAGGTAAATGAGCTTGTGGCGCAGATTGAAATTGGCAGGGATGATGTAACGGGCATCATGGAGATGTGGCTGAAAGGGGATCAGGATTGAGAGCTGAATATTCAAGGACATACATCCTATCATAAACCTCGGCAGCTGGGCAGAAGGAGTGGTGTTGCCTTATTAGTAAGAAATGAAATTAAATCAATAATAAGAAAAAAAGTAGGTTCAGATGGTATAGAATCTATGTGGGTAGAGTTGAGAAACCACAAAGGTAAAAATGAATATTTGGAATTATGTACAGACCTCCAAATAGTTGCCAGGAGCTGGAGCGCAAGGTACACCAGGAGATAGAAAAGATGCGTAGGAAAGGCAAAGTTAGTGATCATGGGGGATTTTAATATGCAGGTGGATTGGGAAAATCAGGTTGGTAGTGAATTGCAAGAAAAGGAATTTGTGGAATGTCTATAAGATGGCTTTTTGGAGCAGCTTGTGATGGAGTTCACGAGGGAACAGGCAATCCTGGATTTAGTTTTGTACAATGAGGCAGGCTTGATAATGGAGTTTAAGGTCAAGGAACCCTTAAGAGGCAATGACCGTAATATGATTGAATTTACTCTGCAATTTGAAAGGGAGAAGATAGAATCAGAGGTAACGGTATTATAGCTGAATAAAGGCAACTACAGAGACATGAGGGAGGAGTTGGGTAGAATTGACTGAGAGAGGAGCCTAGCAGTAAAGACAGTGGAACAGCAATGGCAGGAGTTTCTGGGAGTAATTCAGGAGACACAGCAGAGATTCATCCTGAGGAAAAAAGAAGCCTGGTACAGGGAGGATGATGCAAGCAAGACTGGTTTGGGAAGTCAGGGATAGCATAAAAGCAAAAGAGAGAACATATAATCTGGTGAAGGGCAGTGGGAAATCAGAGGATTGGGAAGCTTACAAAGACCAACAGAGGGCAACAAAAAAAGAAATAAGGAGGGAGAAGATTAAATATGAGAGGAAGCTAGGCAGTAATATAAAGGAAGACGGTAAGAGTTTCTTTGGATTAATAAAGGGAAAAAGTAGACATTGGGCAACTGGATAATGATGTTGGAGAGATAGTAGTGCAGGACAAGGAAATGCTGAGGAACTGAATAATTGCTTCCCCTCAGTCTTCACGGTGGAAGACACAAGTAATATCCCAAAAGTTCAAGAGAATGAGGGCGCAGAGCTGAGTATGGAAGCCATCACCAAGGAGAAGGTGCTAGAAAAACTGAATGGCCTGAAGGTGGATAAATCACCTGGACCAGATGGACCACACCCCAGAGTTCTAAGGGAGATAGCTGAAGCGATAGTAGAGACATTAGTGGTGATCTTTCTGGAATCGCTAGAATGAGAGAGGGTCCCAGAAGACTGAAAAATTGCTAAATTGTATAAAAAGGGAGCAAGGCAAAAGATGAAAAATTACAATTAGCTTAACCTCCGTCCTGGAATCCATTGTGAAGGATGAGATTTCTGAATACTTACAAGTGTATGATTAAATAGATCAAAGGCAGCATGGTTTCATCAAGGGGAGGTCATGCCTGACAAATCTCTAGGACTCTTTGAGGAAGTAATGAGCAGGTTAGACCAAGGAGAGCCAATGGATATTATCTAGTTGGATTTCAAGAAGGCCTTTGACAAGGTGCTGCACAGGAGGCTACTGAGTAAGATACAGGCATGTGGTGTCAGAGGCAAGGGGCTAGCATGGATAGAAGCCCAGCTGTCTGACAGGAAGCAGAGACTGGGGATAAAAGGGTCCTTCTCGGGATGGCAGCGATGACAAGTGGTGTTCCACAAGGCTCAGTGTTGGGATCACAATTTTTCACTTTATACATTAACGATCTAGATGAAGGAACTGAGGGCATTCTGGCCAAGTTTACAGATGATACAAAGATAGCTAGAGGGACAGGTAGTATTGAGGAGACAGGGAGGCTGCAGGAGGATTTGGACAAGTTAGGAGAGTGGGCAAAGAAATGGCAGATGGAGTACAACATGGGAAAATGTGAGGTCATGCACTTTGGTAGGAAGAATAGAGGCATGGACTATTTTCTAAATGGGGAGAAAATTCAGAAGTCTGAAGTACAAAGAGACTCTGAAGTTCTAGTCCAAGATTCTCTCAAGGTAAACTTGCAGGTTGAGTCAGTAGTTAGGAAGGCAAATGCAATGATGGCATTTATTTTGAGAGGACTTGAATATAAAAGCAGGGATGTACTTCTAAGGCCCTATAAGTCTCTAGTCAGACCACATTTGGAATATTGTGCACAGGTTTGCGCCCATATCTCAGGAAGGATATACTGGCCCTGGAACATGTTCAGAAGAGGTTGATGAGAATGGTTCCAGAAATTAAAAGCTTAACATATGAGGAACATTTGAGGACTTTGGATCTATACATGATGGAGTTTAGAAGGATGAAGGGGGATCTAATTGTAAATTACAGAATACTGAATGGCCTGGACAGAGTGGATGTTGGGAAGATTTTTCAATTGGTAGGAGAGACTAGGACCCGAGTGCACAGCCTTAGGGTAAAGGGAAGACCTTTTAGAATGGAGATAAGGAGAAACTTCTTCAGCTAGATAGTGGTGAATCTATGGAATTCATTGCCTCAGAAGGGTGTGGAGGCCAGCTCACTGAGTATATTTAGGACTGAGACAGAAAGGTTCTTGAGAATCAAGAGTTCTGAGGAGAAAACAGGAGAATGGGGTTGAGAAACCTATCAGCCACGATTGAGTGGTGGAGCAGACTCAATGGGTTGAATGGCCTAATTTCTGCTCCTATGTCTTATGGTCTTATCTCTGGACATTATGGGAAATTTACTTTGGCTAATCCACCTGACTCATCTTCGGACCATGGGAGGAAACCCACACAGGCATGAGGAGAATGTGCAAACTCCACGCAGTCACTTGAGGCTGGAATTGAACCAAGGTTCCTGGTTCTGTGAGACAGCAATATTAACGACTGAGCCACTGTGCCGCCCCAGGCCTGTAAAGGTTACTTCCAGATTGAAGGCAAATGGGAGAATTCAGGACTAAGTGAATAAAATAGCAATGCCGGGCCAGGCAATGTGTTGTAACTGCGTGATGTAGGAGCTGGTGGACCCCATTGTGGTTCATAGTGACCATGTCTTCAACAAGTGGTGTTTGCTTGAGGAACACTGGCTCAGAGTTGATGAGCTGGAGTCTGAGCTTCAAACATTGTAACACATCAGGGAGAGGGAGAGTTACCTGGACCCTGTGTTTTGGGAGGAAAACATGCCCCTTAGTTTAAATACCTCAAATTTGGTCAGTGTTCAGGGACAGGAGGATGTGACAACCAGCAAAACAGGTAGAAGGATCAAGAAGGTAGTGCTGAAGGAGCCTCAGCCCTGGAGCTCATCCAACAGGTTTGAGATTCTTTCTCCTTATGTGGAGGAGAGGGGAGTGTTGGGAAAATGAGCAAACATAGGCACCAATGATAGAGATAGAAAGCAGAAAAGGTTCTGCTGAGGGAATATGAGCAGCTCGGGGCTACATTTAAAGCAGAGTCAAACAGGTAATAATCTCTGGATTACTACCTGAAACCATGAGCCAATTGGTGCATGGTCAGCAAAATTTAAAAGGTTAATGCGTGGCTCAAAGGTTGGTGTGGGAGAAATGGGTTTCAAATTCATGGGACATTGGCATCAAGGAGGGAACTGTTTGAATGGGATGGACTCCATCTGAATCATGCTGGGGCCAGAGTCCTGGGGAACTGCAGATGGGCAGAGGGAGCTGGGGCTGCTTTGTTTGCAAGAAATGAAATTGAATCGATAGCAAAAAGTGATATAAAGTCAGAAGACATAGAATCTGTTTGGGTAGAACTGAGGAAATGCAAAGGAAAAGGTGACCTTAATGGGGTTATGTACAGGCCTCCGAGCAAAAGTCAGAAAATAGGATGTAAGAAAGACACTATTACAATACCGATGGGAAACTTTATTAAGCAGATGGACTGGGAAAGTCAAGTTGGTCGTGAATCTTAAGAAAATAAATTTGTGGAGTGTCTGCGAGATTTTTTTTTTGGAACAGTTTGCGGTGGAATCCACTAGGGAATAGGCAATTCTGGATTTGGAGGTGTTGAGGCAGACTTGATTAGGGATCTTAAGGTTAAGGAACCCCTAGGATTAATAACTACAATATATAATAAAATTCACCCTGCAGTTTGAGAGGGAGAAGTGGGAATCAGATGTAACAGTAATACAATCGAGTCAAGGTAACTACAAAGACATGAGGTAGGAGTTGGCCAGTGTTGATTGGAAAGAGACCCTAGCAGGGAAGATGATGGAGCAGCAATGGCAGGTGTTTCTGGGGGCAATTTGGAAGGCATAGCAGAAATTCAACCCAAGGAAGAAGAAACATATCAAGGGGACGACAAGGCAAACATGGTCGACAAGGGAAATCAGGATAGCATAAAAGCAAAGGAAAAGTATACAATGTGAAAACATTTACTGGGAATCAGAGGATTAGGAAGCCTTAAAACTCAATGGAGGAAACTAACAAAAGCGATAACAGGGGAGAAGATGTAATATGAGGGTAAGTTAGTCATGTAAAATAAGATTGCAAGAGATTTTTTCAATATCTAAAAGATGAGAGAGGCAGGAATAGGCATTGAAGCATTGGAAAATGAGGCTGAAAAAGTAGCAGTGGGGAACAAAAAATGGTAGAGGAATTCAATAGGTACTTTGCATGAGTTTTCATAGTGGAAGAAGCCAGCAGCATACCAAAACCTCAGGATAGTCAGGGGGCACAGGTGAGCATAGGACCCCACTAAGGAGAAGGTGCAGGGAAGCTGAAAGGTCTGAAGGTGGATTAATCACCTGGATCAGATGGACTACACCCCAGAGTTCTCAAGGTGATAGCTGAGGAGATTGTAAAGGCATCAGTGGCGATCTTTCAGGAATCCCTGGAGTCAGGGGGACGGGCCCAGAGAACTAAAAATAGCCAATATAACACCACTGTTAAAGAATGGAGGGAGGAAGAAGACAGGAAATTGTCGGCCAATTCTTTGAGGAAGTAACAAGCAAGTTAGACAAAGGAGAGCCAGTGGATGTAACTTATTTGGATTTCTCGAAGACCTTTGACCAAGTGCTACACAGGAGGCTGCTAAATAAGAAGAGAGTGCAGGGTATTAGAGGCAAGGTACTGACATGAATAGAGGATTAGTTGACTGGCAGAAGGCAGAGAGGGGGGGGGTTAAAGAGGTCTTTTTCAGGATAGCAAGTGATGACTGGTACGGTACTGAGGGGTCAATGTTGGGACTTCAGCTATTCATTAACAACCTGAATGAAAGAACTGAGGGCATTTTTGCTAAGTTTGCAGATGACAGAAAGATAGGTGGAGGGATGGATATTGTTGAGAAAGCAGGAAGTTGCAAAAGGTCTTGGATAGGATAGGAGAGTGGGCAAAGATGTGACAGTTGGGAAAGCAATGTGGGAAATGTGAGGTTATGCACTTTGATAGGAATAATAGTTCAGGATTTGCTTAAGGTGAACATGCAGCTTCAGTGGGCAGTTAGGAAGGCAAATACAATGCTGGCATTAATTTCAAGAGGTCTAGAATACAACATCAGGGATGTACTGCTGAGGCTATATAAGGCTCTAGTCATACCACATACTACACTTAGAGCATTGTAAGCAGTTTTGGGCCCCGTGTCTAAGGAAGAATGTGTGGGCCTTGGAGGGGGTCCAGAGGAGGTTGGTGCTAGAAAAGCACAAGCTGGACAGGAAGCATCCGAGGAGCAGGAGAACCGATGTTTCGAGCTTAAGCTCTTCATGAAGAGCTTATGCTCGAAACGTCAATTCTCTTGCTCCTTGGATGCTGTCTGACTGGCTGTGCTTTTCCAGCACCATGCACTTCGACTCTGATCTCCAGCAGCTGCAGTCCTCACTTTCTCTCAGTCTAGAGGAGGTCACAAGAATGATCCTGGGGATGAAGAGCTTGTCATATGAACAGCAGCTGAGGACTCGGTCTATATCCGATGGAGTTTAGATAGATGAGGGGAGATCCCATTGAAATGGACAGAATACTGAGGGGCCTGGATAGAGTGGACATGGAGAAGATGTTTCCACTAATAGGAGACATTAGGTCCTGAAGGCACAGTCTCAGAGTAAAGGGATAACCCTTTAGAACTGAGATAAGGAGGAATTTCTTCAGTTAGATGGTGGTGAATCTGTGGAACTCATTGCCACAGAAGGCTGTGGAGGCCTGGTCATCAAGTGTACTTAAGACAGAGACAGATAGTTTCTGGATTAATAAAGGAATCAAAGGTTACAGGGAGAAGGCAGGAAAATGGGAGATAAACTTATCAGCCATGATTAAATAGTGTAGCTGCCTCAATGGGCTGAATGGCCTTGTTCTACTACTGTATTTTATGGTGTCATGGATCAAAACAATGTTTACATTTCATATTCATATTAGATTAGATTCCCTACAGTGTGGAAACAGGCCCTTCAGCCCAACAAATCCACACCAACCTCCGAAGAATAACCCACCTGGACCCATTTCCCTCTGATTAATGCACCAAACACTATGGGCAATTTAGCATGGCCAATTCATATAACCTGCACATCTTTGGATTGTGGGGGTAAATCGCAGCACCCGGAGGAAATCCACGCAGACACGGGGAGAATGTGCAAACTCCACACAGACAGTTGCCTGAGGCTGGAATCCAACCTGGGTCCCTGGTGCTGTGAGGCAGCAGTGCTAACCATTGTGCCACCATGCCGCCACCCCTTGACAGAAGTCATTGAAAGTGTAAATATTCCAAACCTATGCCATACAGCAACAACTTTGTGTTCACATTACATTAAGCTGCAGAGACTGAGACACCCAGATTTCTGGCAGGATATGGCAAAGGTGGTAGTAGTAGGTGAAAATCACAAGTTCTGTCTGAACAATGGACTCTCCATTTTCCCGATGGCAGGAATGAAGTTGGTTTGGGAGAGGTCAGGTGACCTATGGGACTGTTCAAAGTAGTCATGCTGGTGACTATAAATCGCATTAACTCATTGGAATTGTCGAGCTTCCAAATAACATTCAAGACGCCAAAGAACTGTCAAAGCTTAAAGAACTGTCAAAGCTGTAAAAAAAAATGCTGTCAGGTTGTCAAAGGGAATTGTAAAAGTGTCAAGAGAACCTGATGAGGCTACCAAACGAACCTTTCAGGACTGTCAAGACATTTAAAACATAAAGCTTTTCAAGTCTAGAGAATTAAAACTAAATGGTTTTCTGTTACACCCAGTCTGTTAACATAAGGCAGAAGATTTCCATTACTTGATTAGTCCTGAATGATTAATATTATAAGGATTCATTATTACAGTGGTGTGCCTTCCATTCCAAAGTTTGATTGAGAGTTATAAGTGGCTTCGGACTCTGATATGGGTCTACGAATTGCAATGTTTGTTACCCTTGAATGTAATGTTTGTTTATTATAGTAATTTATTCAAGTGAAGGAATATAAATATAATTCATGTTTTTACAAACTAGAATGTTTTTCTTAATTATGGCACAGTTCACAATAAAGGTAGACTTACCACAGTCCCTCTCGAGAAGCCATGATGGGGAGGTGCTGGTGTTGGGACAGGTGGACAAAGTCAGAAGCCACAAGGCATCAGCTCATAGTCCAACAGGTTTATTTGAAATCATAAGCTTTCGGAGGTGAAGTCATTTCACCTGACATAGGAATAGCGTCTCCAAAAGCTTATCATTTGAAATAAACCTGTTGCACTATAACCTGGTGTCATGTGACTTCTGACCCTCTTGAGAAAGATAACCAGTGATAGTTTAACCTGAGCTTCACCAGATCGTAGACAAACACCAAGATTGAAAGGAGAGGCCTTCTCTAATATCATCAGCTATTGAACCCACATTGGTGTACTATAAATTGAAAGATTAGAGTGGTGCTGGAAAAGCACAGCAGATCAGGCAGTATCCGAGGAGCAGGAACATCGACATTTCGGGCAAAAGCCCTTCATCAGGAATGAATTGCAAACCTACTATCCAGCTAACTGACCTCCTATGCTGAAGTCTGATCTTATTTAATAGAACTTTATTTTCTTATAGTAGCTGATGCTTGATCACTAGCAGGGATAATCATGGAGACTACAAGCAGAACACCATTTACTATCCCCACTACCCCTACTCCCAGCCCCGACCCCAATTTCAGAAGTGCAATTTCCAGGCTTTCAAGAGAAAGGCTTGTTAAGCATTGTTTCCCATTTGTTTGCATTAAAATGAAAAAAATATACAAAAGACTTTCATAGACAGTTCTTGTAATATGACTTCTGCCATGGGGAATGCTCATAGCAGGCAGCCATCTTATCAAGCAATCTAATAAAGAGATGTCACAATATGTCCAGAAGTGGAGCTCTGATTGAGTTTTGAAGAACTATACATAAACACAGACTCTAAAGAAGGAACACAACATTTTCAGAGGTGTTGAAAGCTGCAAAAAGCTTGTTTTTTGGGCCTAGTCAAAAGGTAAGAGAAATGAAACAGAACTGGCAGTTTTATCGCTCACAATGGAAAAATATGAGATTATGACAGATTTAGTTACCAAGCTGGTGCAGCTATGAGTAGCTACACTTTGATCACTATCGGGGAGAGACTGTTACTAAGTGTAAACTTTATCTGAAAAGTGTCAGATACTGACTGCAGAAATTTTGAAGGTACACTTTGATCGCCAAGTAAAAGTACTTTATGAATGATATGTATTTGAAATTAGAGTTCAAGGTAAAAGTAGAGCGCAATCTCGGATATGTGACTGCATGAATATAGCTCATAGAATTCTGACCATTTTGACACCCAAAGATGACCTCATCAAAGATAAACTGATCTTAGACATGAGACTTTGCTCTCTAGTTTTGAACTCCCCTTCACCAGGGAAAGGGCCTTTGCTAATCACCCTATTCATGTCCCACATGATTTTGTAAACCTCTATAAGGTCACCCCTCAACCTCCAGGGGAATAAAAACCCAGGCCATCCAGCCTCTCCTTTTAACTCAAATCCTCCAGTCCTGCTAACGTCCTGGTAAATCTTTTCTGCACCCTTTTCCAACTGAATATGTTAACTTTTAAAATTACTTTTGTGGAGCATTTTTTGAGTCTCAGTTTAAAACACAAAATTCTGCTCTGTGAAAATGTCAATGTTTTAAGCATATGCAGAAGCTCTGAGCTTATAACTTGACAGCTACATGGAAGAATTGGTGAGTTTGTCCATAATGTGGAGAAGCAGCTCAGGTCTATCCACTGCCCTGATAAGCAGCTCCAACTGGATCACCATGCTGACAGACAGCCTAGACCCTCACAAGGGCAACATTGTGGGGGAAAAGATGCAAAACCCACAGAAAAACCAACAGAAGGATCAATATCAAAGGGAAGATTGTGAATATTGTGGAGGCCATAAGAACTCAGGAAATAGCAGCCTTTCAGCCCCTCAAGCTTGTCCAGTCCATTTAACAAGATCATGACTGATATTTCCTAGGCCTCAACTCCTCTTTTGTGTCAGCTCAGTATAGTGTCCACTCCTTGATATTTCAAAAATCTATCCATCTACTCTTTAATTACTTTCGGTGATCTAGCTCCCACAACTCTATGGGGCTGAGAATTCCAGGTATTCACTATCTTTTGGAAGAAGAAATTATTTTGATTCTCTGTTTTAAATGACTGCTCCCCATCTGTAACTAAGTGCCCTGATTTAAAACCCCTTCCTCTAGTGGAAACATGTTCTCATCATCCACCCTGTCAAACTCCCTTAGATCTTGGATTTTCAGTATGATCACCTCTCATTCTTTTAATCTCTCATGAACAAAGGCCTAACCTGTTTAACTGCTCTTGATAAGTCTACCCCTTTTCATTCCAGGAATCAGCCCAGTGAATCTCTTTTGAACTGTCTCCAATACCAGTATATCCTTTCTTAAATACCATGACCAAAACTCTACACAGTACTCCAGGTGCAGCTCCACCAACGCCTTGTGAAGCTGTAAGAAAACTTCCCTCTTTTAAAACTGCAGCTCCTTCGCGATACTCCATTTGTCTTTTTAATTACTTTGTGCAGCTACATGCAAGATTTTGTGTTTCATGCACAAGGACACACAGATCCCTCTGCACTGCATTCTTCTGGAGTTAATCTCCATTCAAGTAATAGTCTGCCTTTTAATTCCTCCTAATAAGGGCACATACATGAGGATCAGTGGTCGGCACAACATTGTGGGCTGAAGGGCCTGTTCTGTGCTGTACTGTTCTATGTTCTATGTTCTATAACATATGTGACACGCATTCCTGCATTAAACCCCATCTTATTCCATCATCTCTATCACATAAAGCAAAAGAAAGCGCATCCAGCATGGGAAAAGAGATGTCGTAATTGAAAGAAGCTAAACCACAAGGGCTAAACACTTTAAAGGTCATACCTTCCAAGCCTCTATAAAAAGTGACAAGAATGGGATTGATTAGAGTGCACAAGCCACTGTAGTCCCAGTGAGCAAGAAGCAATAGGTGGTGATTGAACTTGCAGGTCACCACATCTCAGATAAGGGCTGAGGTTGAGAAAGCGGTATGGTAGCCTCAGCTAGTACAGGAATTGAGCCCATACTGTTAACATCACTCTGCATTGCAGAGCAGTCATCATGCTGACCAAACTAACCAACAAGAATAACAAACAGCTATTCATACATGTTAACCATTGGTTGAATAGTGCTTCATTTGGATAATTTCCAGTTATAAATAATTGTGCGCATAAATATGTTTTCTCTTTGCTATTAAAAGGTTGATATTTGGATTAAAATGTGAATGTTGGCCCAGATAATGCATTCAAGGTGTGAGGTGCTCTGTGTGAGGCTGTCTCTGCCCCAGTGTTCAGAACACAGGGCACCTCCCACCTTCAGTGCATTATCTGGGCTGACATGGCACCTGTTAAAAAAATCACACAACACCAGGTTATAGTCCAACAGGTTTATTTGGAAGCACTAGCTTTCAGAGTGCCGCTCCTTCATTAGGTGGTTGTGGAGTATAAGATCATAGGACACTGAATTTATAGCAAAAGTTTACAGTGCGATGTAACTGAAATTATATATTGAAAAAGACCTGGATTGTTTGTTAAGTCTCTCATCTTTTAGAATGAACATGTCGGTTTCAGTTCTTTCATATGTAAGTCACAAAACTTTTTTTAAAAAGTTACATTCTCAAGTTACATTCTCACTTTTTCAATATATAATTTCAGTTACATCGCACTGTAAACGTTTGCTATAAATTCTGTGTCCAACGATCTTATACTCCACAACCACCTGATGAAGGAGCAGTGCTCTGAAAGCTAGTGCTTCCAGATAAACCTGTTGGACTATAACCTGGTGTGTGATTTTTAACTTTGTACACCAGTCCGACACCAGCATCTCCAAATCACACATATAACAAGCATTCATAAAAACATCCTTTCCTCCATCGATGATGAAACAGATTGTAAGATAAACCAGAGAAAAAGGGGTATATCAGATATCAGATTGATAATACGAGTTAGAACAAGGCTGATGGTAAAAAGTTCAAAAGTGAAATGAAAAGAGAAGTAAACAGAAACCAATAAAAGAGATTGGTGGCTGACAAAAAATAAAGCCATGTCTGTAGATATAAAAATAGTAAAAGGGCATTAAGAGGAGGAGGACATGACTGATGTATCAAGTCAGTACTTTGCATCAATCTTTTCCAAGGGAGAAGACAGCGAGTGGTAGTAGAAGGAAAATATTCTGCCTGGAAGTCAGTAATGAGTGGTGTGCCACAGGGCTCTGTCCTTGGGCCTCTAATGTTTGTAATTTTTATTAATGACTTGGATGAGGGGATTGAAGGATGGGTCAGTGAGTTTGCAGACGACACAAAAGTTGGAGGTGTCGTTGACAGTATAGAGGGCTGTTGTAGGCTGCAGCGGGACATTGACAGGATGCAGAGATGGGCTGAGAGGTGGCAGATGAAGTTCAACCTGGATAAATGTGAGGTGATGCATTTTGGAAGGTTGAATTTGAAAGCTGAGTACAGGATTAAGAATAGGATTCTTGGCAGTATGGAGGAACAGCGGGATCTTGGTGTGCAGGTACATAGATCCCTTAAAATGGCCGCCCAAGTGGACAGGGTTGTTAAGAAAACATATGGTGTTTTGGCTTTCATTAACAGGGGGATTGAGTTTAAGAGTCGTGAGATCTTGTTGCAGCTCTGTAAAACTTTGGTTAGACCGCACTTGGAATATTGCGTCCAGTTCTGGTCGCCCTATTATAGGAAAGATGTGGATGCTTTGGAGAGGGTTCAGAGAGGCTTACCAAGATGTTGCCTGGACTGGAGGGCTTATCTTATGAAGAGAGGTTGACTGAGCTTGGACTTTTTTCATTGGAGAAAAGGAGGAGGAGAAGGGACCTAATTGTGGTATACAAGATAATGATAGGCATAGATAGAGTCGATAGCCAGAGACTATTTCCCAGGGCAGAAATGGCTAACACGAGAGGTCATAGTTATAAGCTGGTTGGAGGAAGGTATAGAGGGGATGTCAGAGGTGGGTTCTTTACACAGAGAATTGTGAGAGCATGGATTGCGTTGCCAGTAGCAGTTGTGGAAGCAAGGTCATTGGGGACATTTAAGAGACTGCTGGACGTGCATATGGTCACAGAAATTTGAGGGTGCATACATGAGGATCAATGGTCGGCACAACATCGTGGGCTGAAGGGCCTGTTCTGTACTGTACTGTTCTATGTTCTATGTTCTAAGTCCATAGAGGAGATAGTCAAGACAGTGGATGGGCTAGAATTTGAGAGGGGCCATTAGAAAACCTGGGTACGTTTTAGGTGATGGAACCATTGGGGAAATCAGTATCAAAATTGTGGAGGGACTGGCAATCCTCCTTAGATATGGGAGTGGCTCCAGAGAACTGGAGAATTACAAATGTTACCCCATTGTTCAAAAAAGGGTGTAGGGGTAAGCTCATTAAATACAGGCCAGTCAGTTTAATTTTTGTGGTAGAAACTTTTTAGAAACAGCAATGTGGAAGAAGAGTAAGTTACTTGAGCAAACATGGATCAATTAAGACAAGCCATTGCAGATTTGAGAAAACAGGCTGTGTTTAAATACTTGATGGGATTTATGATGATTCACGAGAGGGTTGATGTGGGTAATACCATTGATGGAATTCCAGAAGGTGTTTGGTAAAATGATAATAGGCATGCCTGAAACATTGAAGCTCCATGGAGTACCAGAGAAAGTGGCACATTGTTCCCTGACCAAAGAAAAACAGTCATGGCAAACAATTGTATTTTTTTTAGATTGGAGCAAGGTACTTTGTGATAATCCTTAGCAGTCCACATTAGGACCACTGCTTTCTATAATGTACCTAGTGAAATCTGCAGATGATACAAAACTTGGAGGTATTGTGATGCTATGATGCATTTTTGCAGGAAGAACAAGGATGGGCTAGCCAGAGCTCCTCTGCTCTGCCTGGTCTCTTCTTCCCTTATTTTTCTTTCTTCCTTTTCTCCCCCACCTTATGCATTTCAGGAACAGAGGAGCTGGCAAGCCCCGGAGATGAATTCTGGAGCAGCAGCCGGCATAGGGGAAGCATTCCTGAAGTAGCGGCTAACACGGGAAAAGTGTCTTGGAGCAGCGGCTAGCACAGGGAAAGAGTCTCGGAGCAGCGGCTAGTATGAGGAAGTGATCGCAGAGCAGTGGCTAACATGGGGAAAGAGTCTCGGAGCAGCGGCTGGCATGAGGAGTCAGTTCCGAGTGGAGGCCAGTGTGAGGAGGCAGTCCCAAAGCAGCAGCCACCGTGAGGAAAGAGACCCAGAGCAGTGGCTAACACGGGGAAAGAGTCTCGGAGCAGCGGCTGGCACGAGGAAGAATCCCCAGAGCAACAGCTAGCACGAGGAAAGAGTCTCGGAGCAGCGGTTAACACTGGGAAAGAGTCTCGGAGCCACAGCTGGCGTGAGGAGTGAGTCCTGGGTGGAAGCTAGTGTGGGGGAGGCAGTCCTGGAACTTACCTCGGAGCAGCTAAGAGCCAGTGCGGAGCTGTCTGGAGGCTTGGAGTGGAGCGGGGACAGTTGGTGGACTGGAGCTTGGTATGGGCACTCAGACCACATGTAGAAACGCCTGCACTGAGCTGCTGCAACGGAATGTTTATTTGAAATCTTTTTATCTGACTGTAATGTCAATCCTTTGATAATGTCTTATTTCTAATTTATTCTTTAAACATTATAAAGTAATGCAAGTACTTTTCTTTTTATTCCTCTTTTATATCTAAGATTTGTACTTGTTCCTGAGATGGCGACTTTGTAAAACCTTTCATTGTACTCCTGTACTTCTGTACTTGAGTACGTGTGACAATAAACAATATTCCATCCTATTCTAATATAGATCAGGTGGTTGCACATTTTTGTGCACGGGTCATTGTAGGTGGCAGAGTAGGTAGAGAGAGAGAGAGCAGTTAATAAAACATACAGTATTCTGGGCTTTAATACAGACATAGAGTGAAAAGAAAGCAGTGATGCTGAACATATACAAGACTTCATCTGGGTACTGGGTGTCACATAATGAAGGAAATCTATGCATCGAGGAGGGTGCAGAACAGAAACTTACAAAAGTGATTCCAGCGAGAAGAAATTTTAGCTGTGAGGATAGATTGAAGAGGTTCAGACAGTTCTCTTTGGAGGGAAGAAGGCAAAGAAGAGATCTGATAGAAGGTTTCAAAATCATAAGGGTGCTGGATAATGTAGATAGGGCGAAACTGTTCCCATCTGGAAAAGTATCAAGACTGCACAGTTTTAAAGTAATTTCCAAATGTAACAAAATGTGATGTGAGACTTTTTTGTAAATGCGATACATGGTTCCAGTCTGGAATGCACAGTTTGGAATTATTGGGGAGGTATGTTCAAATGAGGCTTTTAACTGGGAATTAGATGATTCTTTAAATAGAAACAATGGCTGAGTCTTACAGGGGTCTGAGCAACATGGCTACGGTGAGATAGGTGTCAGAATCAGGCTAGAGTTTTAGTGAGGTCTATCTCAATGTCAAGATCACCTCGTTCCATCTTTTGTGCTTTTCCCAAATGGTAAGGTGAGATTCTTGCTAGGCAGCAATGAGTTGCCATACACCAGGGATTAATGTTTGTTAAACACCTTGTTAATGGTACCACTCACCTTGTTAGTATTTAGCCTCCCATCTTTCCAAACTCACCAAATCAACACAATGTCAGGGAAACCTGACCAGGAAACTCGGATGACTACCTGACAGGTTCAGTTGGTTGCTTACTCCGAACAACCTCCATGTTGCCTATGACCACATCAAAGCCTCAGGCATGATCCATGGACATTGGCATGTGCCAACACCTCGCAACTATCTTAGCACTTCTCTCATCCATTGGCAGTGCACGCTGGAACTACAGACATGTATTGCAGAGTGCACTGGCATCTAACATTGAAAGGCTGCAGCTGGGGCACTATACACAGGGAGAGGCGCTGAGCATGCAGACTGGATTAGGTTGCTGCTCAGGGCTACTTGTTTGCTCTCTTAGCGCTTGCTCACTTATCACCTACCTGCATGCTCGCAGCATCTCTGCCTTGCCTTGCTGTGCCAACAGCGCAGGAACAAACAGGCATTTTACTTTGCTGCTAACCAGTCCTCAGCCTGGGGGTTGGGGTACTCATCTGGTTGTACTGCAGTATGTTGTCAACCTCACACATGTATCCTATACCAGCAGCTTATGTGACAAGCACACTGCAAGTAGCCATGTCTTAATTGACTGGTCTTCACTGAAGTCTATGGAGGCACCCATTAGTCACGGGATCATTGTATAATAAGTTAGGGGCAGCCTCACACATCAATCTAGAAATTGTCCATGGTTACACATCAGGTCAGGGTGATCTTGATTAGCTGGTCTGTGTCTCTGCAGTCTAGGGAGTGGGTCACAGTCAGTCCAGTTCCTCCATAGTGGCCAGTGCCGGGGAGAAGGCCAACTCTATTGGGGAGATGTCTAGGCATTAGATAGGTGTCTGAATGCATCTTGTTAAATTTTCTAAATAACGTTTAAATAAGGAAGCATTTCCTTTCTTTCAATTTACTTCCGTCATTGGAGCCTACTCAATCTAAATTTTGTTTGGAAATTCAAATTGAATTTTTTGCATTTCAGCAGTGTCAAGCTGATTAATTCTTTTCAGTTCTGTTCTTCCAATGAAAGCAGCTAGAAATGTGGTTTTCTTTTTTTTCTTGGGCGGGGATGGTGGCTATTTGTGATCTCTTGGCTGCACCCATGCATACTGAGTTGAAGGCATTGACCCAAGATAGTTCCAGAGTGACATCCTCTTTGCCTAAGCTGCCTGTGGGCTCTGCACACATCAGGGAGGCTGAAGGAGTCCTGAATGTTCAAAAGCTGTCTCTAACACCATGAATAATCATGTTCTACTTGAAAACTTACACCATGTTTTATGTCGTTGACATTAAGAAATATATTTTTAAGAGTTTGGCCCAAAGGTAAGAGAGCTACAAATGCCAGGAAGAGCCGTGATATCAACAATTTATTTACAGCTTAATAACAACAAAAATGAAATTAGAAAGGTTACTTTTAAAATGTAGCATGATTCTTATTGCTGATGAAATGTGCTGTCACTGGTGTTCTTGTCAGGTGTCTCCTTGGAGAGGGAAATTATAATGCCATATCTAGGGGGTACATTGAATCTGGCCAGTAGCTCCATTTCAGATTTGAGCCATTCATGTTGACGTGTTGGTATAGCTGCCTCTATCAACTTATCATTTAAGTTAATCAAAACCAAGTGCAAAGGACAGTTTATATGCTCAGTTCTTCAGGTAATGCAACATATCACTTCTGCATTTTTTTTATTTTCCATTCACAATATTTAAACATTGGGTGGTCGATGCATTAACTTAATGAATGCGTTTAGATTTGATGCCAGTACTTTGATAGCATCTTCATGATCTCACAGCACAGAGAAAAATAACTTTCCTGATTGTACTAATAATAATATTAGATGGATTGTTATTTAATGTGTTCAAAATTAGTCTACCAGAGAATTTCAGTAACTTGATGTCAAGCTCATACTTATGGTGAGTTTAAAAATAAATCAGTTAGGGTGAAAAATGGTGTATATCTGATCTTTAAAGTCTGAGGGGAAGAAACATTAGTGCACAATTTTAAGGCAAAGTGGTGTCTTAAGATACAAAATGATGGACAAGGAGCACATGCTCACCTCAAACTAGAAGTGTTCCATCTTCTCTCATGAAAAGACAAACAAGAAGTATCCTCTATACATATCTGAGGCAAATGATTGAACTATGCAAATAGAGTCCTTGCTTCAAATTTCTTCCTAGGTAGCGAAAGAAAGTACTTGTTACCTTTAGGAAGCTAACTGTATATGCCATATAAATAATCAAAGTACTAACATAATCACTATCATTCCCTGTTAGATTCATAGAGTCCTAGAGATGTATAGCACAGAAACAGATCCTTCAGTTCAACTCATCTATGCTGACCAGATATCCAATATAAATTTTGTCCCATTTGCCAGCATTTGGCCTATATCCCTCTAAACCCTTCCTGTTCTTATACCCATCCAGGTGCCTCTTAAATGTTGTAATTGTACCAGCTTCCACCACTTTCTCAGGCTGCTTATTCCATACATGCATCACCCTCTGGGTGGATTGTCAGCTCACTGCACCTTAGGTCTCTGTTATATCTTTCCCTTCCTCTCTGATCTTTCCCTTGCAATCATGACCTCCAAAATCTTGTTTAATTTCCATCCAGTCAGATGCAAACTGCTCACTGCTCTTTAAAGACCCAACAATATTTCTGAGGCCTACAATCTTCCAAGCTATTTCCCACCAACCTTCCTCATTTCAATCTCCATTGAAGACTGACCATGCTATCTGAGGCTCTTCCTTTCCTCCTTCAGATTCCTAGGATCCAACCTACTCACTCGGCTGGGAGGTTGAGCAGTAACCTGCAGTACAGGCTGCAGTACCATCTACATTTTAATGAGGCTTGAGGCGTAAACCCAGAAGCTCCTTGGACTTCTCCATTTCTGGGTGGATTGTCAGCTCACTGCAACTAGCTGCACAGAGCAATCATGCTGTTGGTACAGTAAAAGCTGTGAGTTGACACCAACATAAAAACGCCCTAACGTTATCGAGCAATATGTCCAATAATGCATTAATGAAACTCCTGTAAAACCATAAGAAGTAGGAGCAGAGGCATCTTATTCATCCGATTGAGTCTGCTCCATTTTCCAATGAGATTATAGCTGATCTGATAATCCTTATCTCCACTTTTTTTTGCCTCTTCCCTTTAACCCTTGATTCAATTACTGAATGAAAATCTATCTACCTCAAGCTTGAATTTGGTTAATGACTCAGCCTCAACAGCCTTTAGAGTAAAGAATTTCACAGATAAACCACTGTCTTTAAAAGTGCAACCCCTTATTCTGAGATGATACTCTCTGGTCCTAGATTGTCCCCCGAGGAAAAACAACCTTTCCACATCTACCCTGCCAGATGCCCTAAGAATTTTATGTATTTCAATAAGGTCACCTCTCATTCTTCTAGACTGTAATGAGTACAGGCCCAACCTCCTCAACTTCTCCTTCCATACCTGGAATCAATCTAGTGAACATTCTCTGGACTGCCTCCATTGCCAACTTATCTTTCCTTAGATAAAGGATCCAAAACTGCTCATGATATTTCTGCTGTAGTTTGGCTAGTGCCTTGTAGAATTTTAGTGAGACTTCCCTATAGAATTCCCATTGAAATAAGATAAACATTCCATCTTCCTTTCTTATATCTTACTGAATTTATATGCTAGTCTTTTGTGTTTTGAATGAAGGCTCTCAAATCTCTTGATGCTTCAAATCAAACTATTGACCTTTGTATTCCCTTAATGCCTGTTCAATGAGTTCCTCTGACTGTTCAATGCTCCCAGCTGGTGGAAGGCTGATCACCATCACTGTGGAAGATTGCAGTTCTCAGCTCTTTTTGGATAGTATGACTTGAACATGAATGGCAATAATATGAGCTGGCTGATTGAGAACGAGCAGCAGGAACACAGGCAGGGTAGTGTCAGGAGTATGAGTGCTGTCATCCTGAGCTAGGATGGCAGGTTTGTGCTCCCATGGAACAACAAGCACGCACCTGAAATGAAACATAGCAATTGTTGTAAATCATTGAAGATAGATTTATTGATTGCTTAGGGACTAGGACCCTATTTACTGCAATAGTCTTGTTATTGCTAAACTAATATGAAATAGACATCAAGTTTGGAGAGCATATGAACCAGGACCTTTGCTGGAACCCATCATTACTGCTCTAACTTATACAAGGTTGAACGAGAGGCCAAAACATATGATGTTGCCTCACTTATTCTGATAGTGTACACAGCATACAAATTAGACCAATACAATATCCAATGTAACCGAGTGTACTACACTTACCCCATTGAACACAAGTCTCCACAGCTATGGCAGCAGCAGTCAGACCCTCTACATGACAACAAGCATGGCCCTCATAGTTTCAGTTTGAGCTTCCACTGTGATACTGGGATGTTGGATGGTTCAATTTGATTTGATTTGATTTATTGTAGTCACATGTACCTAAGTACAGTGAAAAGCTTTGTTTTGTGAGCAGCATTCTCAAATCATACTAAGCAAGGACATACAGAGCATAAGATTCTTAGACATAGTGGGGCATACAGGTTATGCTGCAGAGGAGGTGCATGAAGCAAGATCAAAATAACATGATCAACATTATTTGAAGTTAGATAATCCATTCATCAATCTAATAACAGCAGGGAAGAAGCTGTTCTTGAACCTGTCGGTGTGTGTATTCAAGCTTCTGTATCTTCTGCGTGATGGAAGGGGTTGTAGGAGTGCATTACCATGGTGGGAAATGTCTTTGATGATGTTGGCAGCCTTTCCATAGCAGTGAGAAGTGTAAATGGAGTCAATGGATGGGAGACTGGCTTCCGTGATGGTCTGGGTGGAGCATAGTTTCTTAAATCCTGGACAGAGCAGTTGCTGTATCAGGCTGTTATACACACAAATAGTATGCACCTTCAATGTGCATCTGTAGAAGTTGGTGATGGTCCTTATGGACATGCCAAATTTCCTGAGCTGCCTGAGGAAGGAGAGGCATTACTGTGCCTTTTTGACTATAGCATCAATGTGGGAAGTCTAGGACAAGTTGTTGGTTTTCATCACTCTTAGGAACTTCCACATCACTCTATAGATTTTACATCATGGGGGCATCCACAAATATTTTCATGGGGTTTGCCACCACTTCTACACTGGAAAAGATGAGATTCAAGTGAAGCAAAGTATCCTTATTTCTTGATGGTGAACAAATTGACCTGTCAATGCACCAAACATTTTAATATATAAAAGTTCTTGATGAGTAAGGGTGATGGGGTGAAGGCAGGAGAATGGAGTAGTGAAACATATCAGCCATGATCAAACGATGTAGCAGACTCAAATTATCAGACTAATTCTGATCCTGTGCCTTATAGTTTTATGGTATGTGACCTCCAGCACTCTCCTACAGGCCACCCCATTGAAAGGTTCATCTGAGTCCAATGTAGCAGAATTTTTCAGTGACCCTGGTGGGTGAACTGATAACATGCCCTTCCTCCCTTCCTAGCTGTGTACAGTAACTCAACATGCATAGATCCTGACTCTGTACAACACACTCAAGTGATCATTTTGGGACTAGTGATCATAATTCTACTAGTTTGAAAATAGCCATGAAAAAGGATATGCCTTCTATAAAAGTTAAAGTTCTTAACTGGAGTAAGGCTAATTTTCATGGTGCGAGACAAGAATTTTCAAAAGTTATTTGGAGTAGACTGTTTGCAGGTAAAGAGACAAGTGACAAGTGGGAGGGTTTCAAAAGTGTGATAAGCAGTCTGTTGCTGTTAGAGTGAAAGGTAAGGCTGGTATGCTGAGAAAATAATGAATGAATAAAGATATTGAGGTTCTAGTCAAGAATGAAAAGGAATCGCTTATTATATATAGACAAATGAATCAAATGAATCTCTTGAACAGTAAAAAGAATGTAAGGGCATTCTTAAAAGGGAAATCAGGAAGGCAAAGAGGTGAAATGAGGTAGCCTTGGCAGATAAGGTTAAGGATAATCCAAAGAGATTCTACAAATATGTTAAGAACAACTAGAGAGAGAGTAGGGCTTTTTAAAGATCAATGAGGTAATCTTCGTGTTAAATCTCAGGAAACGGGAGAGATATTAAATGAATATTTTGCATCAGTTCTTATTGTGGAGAAGAAAATGGAGGCTAGAGAAGTCAGGGAAATAAATATTGACGTTTTGAAACAGTTCACATTACAGAAGAGGAAGTGCTAGAGGTCTTAGAAAACATAAAGGTGGATAAACATCTGACATATTTTTAAGGTGAGAGGAGAAAGATTTAAAAAGGACATGAGAGACAATGCTTTCACGCAGAGATTGGTTAGTGTGTGGAATAAACTGGCAGAGGAAGTGGTGGATGCAGGTACAGTTACAACGTTTAAAAGACATTGGATAAGTACGTGAATAGGAAAGGTTTGGAGGGATACAGGGCAAGTATGGGCAGGTGGGAATACTTTAGTTTGGGAACATGGTCGGCGTGGACTAGTTGGACCGAAGATTCTGTCTCCATGTGGTATGACACTTTGACTCTAATTCTGTGTTCAACGACTGTCAGGCATAACTGTTGCATTTCATCATAAAACTGGACAGCACCAACTGGCTGGGTGGCAGGTCCTGGAAATTTGACAGAATGAATGCCAAGGATGGATGTGGGTGTCAGGTTTTAGGTAAGGGAAGGTGAATTGGTTGGAAAGCTTGGGTTCCCTGGTGACACTATCTGCGGTTTGGACTTTATGTTAGATGGAGAGATAATGGTGGACTGGGATTTGAGAAGGGGCAGAATGCAGGAACTTGCCTTTATCCTGAACATTCCTGGCAGTGTATGGCCTCAGTGACCATCACCACAGCAAAGTGTCCTGAAAGAGCATGGGAATACAGATAGGCTCATATCCTGATGCTCACTGTGATTAAGGGACAGGCTCTTATGTAAGAAAGATAAATAAATATTACTGAGTGTGTTATAATATTCTGGGGGATGAGTTTGCTCTTGCTGACTAGCTGGAAGCATGTGAATTTCACAGTATTGGTATTTGTGTGTGAGGTGAGAGGGACTACCTGACTGTTAGGTGTCAATCCTTATTTCTGATGGATTGGTGATGGCGTTGCTGTGCATTGAACAGTGTGCCAGGATGAGTGCGGTGACTAGGTGATAGACTCATTGAGGTCTACATCACAGAAATCTGTGCTGGCCAGAAACAACCACCGAACTATTCTAATCCATTTTCCAGCACTTACCCATGTCTTGTAGGCCTTGGCATCTCAAGTATACATCGAAATGTTCTGAGGGTTACTGCCTCTACCACCCTTGCAGGTAGTGAATTCCAGATTCCCACCAGCCTCTGGTGAAACATATTTCCTGACATCCCTTCTAAAGCTCCTGCCCCGACCTTAGATTAAGCCCCCTAGTCAGTGATCCCTCCATCAAGAGGAAAACATTTTCAAATTTTTGCATGCTGCCTGCCTCAACAGGCCCAGACCTGGGATGATCCTTTTACAGCCCAAAAATTGGTCTTAGTGATATTTTACCCTGTGTCTCTATCTTTACTGCTGTCCACAAGTCATGCAGTAATAAGCCTTTTTTAAAATTATTACTTTCGTTCAGGAACAGAGATGGTCTCACAAGGCCAGCTCATTGCTGCCTGGTGTAATATCAAAGAGATGAAATTCCAGTGAGTGTGCCATTGGGGCATGGGCCAAATTCTAGGGCAGGAACCTTGTCCTTAATTTCCTTGCAAAAATCACTGCCCAGGATTTTCCACTGAGAGAACTGAAGGCTTATGTTGCTTCATAATATTTCAACAATGACAACACCAACAGCTGGTATTTATTAACAAAACAATCTGCAAATAAAAAGGTGACATCAATATAAGGGAACACAGTGATGTTGGCTTGCTGCAGGGAGCTCAACTGGTTCGTTCATTTCCTGTAAAGAAGGAAGCTTGCTGTCCCTTCCCAGTCTGGCCCATTTGTGCCTCTAGTCCAACGTTAATATGCAATTAAAATAAAACAAAACACGTAGGTCTTTTAATAATAGATAGCAACAAGAGGATATCCGAGGAAAGAATAATGGTCTGTTAGAGATCAAAAATGTAGTCTTTATGGAAGTGCAAGAAGTGGGCGCGATTCTTAATTAATACGAGGAGTCAAATTTCCGAATGATCGGATACTGGCTATGTGACTGAGGTGCACATCGAGACCCTGCAGACGTCCTGATACGCCGATCTGTTCAGAAAGTTTCAACTTCTGAAGGACAATTCCCCTGCTCCTCATGCCCCTCGACAAATGTCTTCCAGTCTGACTTTCAACATGCTTAACTTATTCTCAATTATTCACAAAGCCTCGTGGACAGGCTGCTCGTTGGATGCTGCCTGAACTGCTGTGTTCTTCCAGCACCACTAATCCAGTACTGATAGCAATGTCAACCGACAACCCTTCCCTGTATCTTGAAGATGAGTTTGGGGGTGATTGGGAAGGTGGTGGGCTGGGTGCCTGCTCTAGCATATGTGCCACCGAATCAAACAGACAACCCTGGAAGGGGCACATGAAGTCCAGCCCTTTATCAGGCTGTTTCCTAATGTGTCTGGGACAGCACCGGCATTTCAACATAAATCCCCCTTTAGCCCTTTCAGCTTGACTGAGATAAGTGTGCCTTCTTCATATCAAAGCCGTATTCAGTACTGGGGATGTCCAATCAAGCTTTATTCTTACCAACCTTTCCATAGTGGTACAATTTGACACAATTGAGGGTCTGTTAGATCGTTTCAGAGGGCAGTCTAAAAAGTGAGGGCCCTAACCATATCAACATCCTAGCCCAGCAGAGACAGCAATTACTTGGTAATCATCTCTACCTAGGCTGCAGTGGTGCTAACCTTCTCTGGAAAATGGACTTAGCTCTCTACAAATCAAAAGCTTATGGGTAGTACCTTATAGGGCCCCGAGCAATGTGGTGGTGAGATTTGTGACAGAATTGCATGAGGAGTCTGGCAAAGCTATCTTGATGTCAAGACCATCTCGTTGTGTTTTTTATGTGTCTGCCACCAAACACCTTATTAAAAGCATAGCTTACTTCATTGATATTCAGCTTCTTATCTGATCTTAGCTTGTGTTCCAAACAAGCTGGATGTCGAGAAATTGCGACATGACAAGTTGGGACAGGCGGCTGGCAACGTCAACTCACTGCTGCCTGCAAGGAACTTCCATGATACTCAGCATCATAGAAGACTAACAGTGAGCACCAGCTGCAGTCAGATCATGTCCATGGACATTGGCATCCACCATTTTCCGAGCTCCTCGATCCTCATGGCATCCCTCTGTAGACACTTGCAGGGTCCTGGCAGAGATTGATTTGATGAATTAACATTCCTCTGTCAGGGCTTTGTTGCAGATGTTGGAGCACCCTGCACAATGTCCGATTCACTCAAATACTTCACAAAATTAATTCTGAACTTTTTGAATTGCCGCATATTTTTTCCAGACACTCTGACGTTTTTTACTGGGCTGGATTGTCAGTATATGGCAGTAGCCTTTGGTAGTAACATTGGGAGGAATAAATTTCAATTGCTGACAGTCCACACAAAAAAAAACCTCTTTATACCTGGGAGATCTATTTTGAGGGTTTACAATGTATTCACATTGGGATAAGAATAAGGACTAATGTTCTCGTAGTTATTTCCTTAGCTTCTGTGGGATTTGAATCCTGATTAATAAGATTAAGGTTTCACTTTCTTATGGAATGTATGTGGTCAGTATTGTTTGTTATTCTGCATTATGTGCTCCAGTTTATTAGCTGCATTACCTGTTCTGTACAATTGGCCAGTGCAAGTGCCGTTGTTCTGCATTTACATGCAAGGGTTGCCTAAACACCACACGTTTCTTCCTTTTGATTTGAATGAATAGTGGATTGCCTTAGGTGGTTGACCTGGCTGAATGAAACCATGAGAAAAATGCAACACCGAGGAGATTTCAGTAAACACTAGAACCATTTTGCCTTAATCTGGAGTGAAATGTTAGGAATGTGAGGGCCAGTGATGATGTCTGTATGTCTGACTAAATCTATTTTCTCAGGGTAAGGCAGTGGCTGGGAATTAAGCCAATTGCTTGACATTAACCTTAAAATGATCAGCCAAACAGAGATTATAGCCACTGGGAACCTTGCATTTACTGTTTGGCACTATGGAAACAAGGCAGCCTTCATCGTCAAGTCAAACAAATACCTCTGATTGCTTTAATGCTACCTTTTCCACTTTTTCAGTTTATATGGCAAATGTGTTTTTTTGCGTTTGCACTACACAGTCTGAGAGGCCCATTATTATAGCAACTTGGCAGGAAAAAACATATCGTTCACATTTATTTATGTTCCAAGTTAGTACAAGTAACTTCAAAGATGCAAATTACTTCCGTTGAAGATGAGGAAAAAAGCTGTCATCAAGGGCCGGAATTGTGGAGGCGAGAAATTGGACTTCATTGTGGCCATCACGTAGATGTAGAGTGTGGTGAATCAAGATGAAGATCAGTTTGTTGACTTGGATGGGGTTAGATCAGGTTGGATCCAGGAAGTGGGAGCAAGGTGTAGGTGCCAGGGGTGTGTCTGATGGTGGGCAGGGGTGGCCAGGGGTCAGTTTGGGTGGGGGGGAGCAATCAGGTATGGGGTATTCGATGGTGAGGGAGGGTTTTCATACCTGTTGGGGTGTGGGCAGAACCAGGGAAGATGGATGGGAAATGAGTGTTTGAGTCCATTGGGGAAGGGAGAGGGAGGTGGGTCAGTTTGGCATCAGGAAGGAGGGGTGTAGCTAAGGGTCTAGGGGGTGGATAATAGTTGGTTTGGGTCTGACTGTGAGAGTGGTTGGGTCCAGCTGGAGGATCGGGCAGGAATGGCTCTCAGGTCTGGGGGAATGTCCCGTGGGAGGATGTGAATTAGGGTCGGGTCTTTGGGGTATAAGAGATCTGGGAGAGTTACAGCTAAGAATGAAGTCTCCTTGAAAGTTACTCTGGAGTTAGACCATGTAATAAACAGTCTAACTTTTCTTGAGGAGCTCTTTACTTATTTTCATCAAAACCTCTGATTTAAATGGAAACTTTCAGAGGGTTCCAGGCACAAAGGAATCATCCAGTAGAAAATTCTAATTCTCAGGCAATTCCTTTGGGGTCTGCTATGGAGGGAGTTCTGCAGGGTCCTCATGCACACCCCCCAACTACACAGGAAGAATGAGTGTCTATCTGGTCAGTGGAAAATCAGCCCTTAGGAACCAATAAGAATCAGACAGAAAAGATGTCAAAGCCATAAAGGATCGAAGCAGATTTAAAATAGATGGTTATGATTAATATTCTGAAAACTTCCTTCAACTGTGATCTCTGTTTGATTTCCAATCAGGAGATTGCAGCAGAACATATCTGATGAATATGTCCATTCCCTTCAAACCTTGACACTGACTGAATTCTTCTCAAAGTCCATTGATCTTCTTGGGATGGTATGGGAGACCAATAAGTAACAAAATATCCAAGCAATTCACCAACATCTGAAGGTAGCACTCAAAGCATAGACTTATGGTGACCTGAGTAAGCTGGAAGCCTCATTGGGAGTGAGAGAGATTATACATTTAATCGTAGGGTGTTGTGTAGTGTTGTAGAACAGAGGGATCTAGGGGCGCAGGTACATAATTCTTTGAAGTTTGCGTTACATACAGATAGGGTGATTGAAAAGGCATTTGGCACACTTGCCTTCATGGCTCAGTTCTTTGAATATAGGAGCTGGGAAGTCATGTTGAGGTTGTACTGGAAATTGGTCAAGTTTTTTCTGAAAAACTGTTTCCAGTGCTGGTTGCCCAGTTATAGAAAGGGTATTATCAAAGCTGGAGAAGGTTCAGAAGAGGTTTACCAAGATGCTGCCGAATAATGAAAGTTTGAGTTGTAAAGAAAGGTTAGAAGTTTATAAAATAATGAGGGGTATAGATAGAGATAATGGTAGTTGTCTTTTCTCTAGGATGGGGGATTTCAAGACTAGGGAGAGATGAGTGGAGAGAAGTTTAAAAAAGACATGGGGACAAAATTTTATACAGAGAGTGATTCACTTGCGGAATGAATTTCCTGAGGAAGTGGGGGATGTGGGTACAATTACAATGTTTAAAAGACATTTGGATAGATGCATGAATAGGAAAGGTTTGGAGGGATATGGGCCAGGAGCAGGCAGGTGGAACTAGTTTAGTTTGAGATTATTGGTTGACATGAGCTGGTTGGACAGTAAGGTCTGTTTCCGTGCTGTATGACTCTATGACTCTGTGTTCCTCACGTCACTAAACACTGGATGGAACATAGCTCTTTCAAATGGAGTGGTACAGTTGCCCAATTTCACACCTATTGAGAGGTTGCAGTACCTGCATTTAGTTATCTCCAGTAGCTATCGATACTGCTGAATAAAAGTAATGGTGAGGGTGAGGTCCTGCTCCCAGCACCAGAGTTTGATGGTGTGGTAACTCATCTCTGGCTGCTACCTATCCCTGTCTTAACCTGCTGGTGTTAAGGATACAAAAATAAACACTACTTAGCATAGGTCTGCTGTCACTGAGCGATAGGTTCATCAGTTTATGAGCTTGTGGGAAAGTCTAGAACCAGAGGGTATAATCTCTGTTCCAGCAAAATAGTCTTAAATTTATATTGCACATTTAATGTAAAGGTATGGAGTAAGGTAAGGAGAAACCAGGTCACATAATCAAAGGTCTGGTGATAGAGTTAGGTTTTAAAGCTTATCTAAAAAGAGGAAAATGAGGGAGAGATGGAAAGAGTTGTAAATGAAGTGGTAATGGAACTAAAACAAAAAAAAATGAGTCTAGAATAGGTGAATGACAGAATGGTAAACAGCCACCATGAGAAAGCAGAAGCAAGAAAGAAAATGAGTGTAATTTCTGAGCATAGGACCTTATATGATGTAGGAGCCGAAGTAGCCATTCATCCCATTGAGTTTGCTCTACCATTCAATGAGATCATGGATAATTTGGTAACCCTTGATGTCAGTTGCCTACCTTTTCTCCATAACCTTTGATTCCTTTACTGATTAAAAATCTGTCTACCTCAGCCCTGAATATACTTAACAACCCAATCTCAACAGCCCTCTGTGATACAGAATTCCACTGATTCACTAGCCTCTAAGGGAAGAAATTTCTCCATATTCCTGTCCAAAATGGCTGATTATGAGATTACACCCTCTAGTCCTAGACTTTACCACAAGATAAACAACCTTTTCCACCTACCCTGTCAAGTCCCAGGAAACTTGTATGTTTCAATAAGGTTGCCTCTAAATCTTCTAAATTGCAATGAGTATAAGTCCAAACTAATCAATCTTTTTTTCTAAGACAGGCCCTCCATCCACAGCATCAAAATAGTGAGCCTTCTCTCTACTGCCTCAACTGCCAAACTATCTTTCCTTAGATATTGGGAACAAACTATTCACAGTATCCCAGCTGTGGTCTGACTAGCAGCCACAAAGTTTTCACTATTTTTATAGGCGAAAGTGAGGTCTGCAGATTCTGGAAATTAGAGTCGGGAGTGTGGTGCTGGAAAAGCACAGCAGGTCAGGCAGCATCTGCGGAGCAGGAGAAGCAATGTTTCAGGCAAAAGCCCTTCATTAGGAATGCTGCCTGACCTGCTGTGCTTTCCCTATTTTTATACCCCACATCCTTTGAAAAAAGGTCAACATTTCATTTCCTTTCCCTATTACCTGCTTAACTTGTACTCTTGTTTTTGTTTGTGATTTATGCACAAGGACTCCCAAATGTCTGTGCTGGAGCTTTCTGCAGTCTTTCTGCATCTAAATAATATTCAGCTCCTCTATTCTTCCTGCTAAAATGCAAAGCCTCACATTTTCCCACGTTATATTTCATCTGCCAATTTTTCTCTCTCAACAGTATATAGAACATTGCAGCGCAGTACAGGCCCTTCGGCCCTCGATGTTGCGCCAACCTGTCATGCCGATCTCTCACACTCATAACCCCCAACCCAGACAGACACACACACACAGACAGACACAAAGACCAATATGTGCACATATATTTTGTGGGGTGAATTTATACTTGCAGAGTTACATTGTACTTTACTCAAAAACTGCATGAATTCACGTAAATCTCTGTTATCTCACTTTTTAGATTAGAATCAATCTAAACATCAGGGCATAGACAGAGAACACAGGGGGCTAACACCTTCAACATATTGTCTAGCTAACACCAATTGTTACAGCTAACCTGGGAATGCAACATTTAAAAAAAGGTTTTGTGATTTACACATGAAAGAAATGAAACTATCATGGTATTCGAACAGATGAAAGACTCAACAGACAATCAAGGTGTTTTTCAATGTATAATTTCAGTTACATCACACTGTAAACTTTTGCTATAAATTCTGTGCCTTATAATTGTGTCCTCCACAACCACCTGATGAAGGAGCGTCACTCCGAAAGCTAGTGCTTGCAATTAAACCTATTGGACTATAACCTGGTGTTGTGTGATTTTTTTAACTTTGATATTACCTGCAAGCTTACCATAAAGATGTTTTACATTGTCATTGTTTTGAAAGTTTTTAAAACTTTCCGAATTCTCTGTCTTCCTGTTAATTTTTGCCTTATTGATTTGTTTTCTTTCAATCTGATACTTTCGTTGATAGCACAAAATTTTCCTGGTTAACCATATTTCCTTCCTAGAGTCCTTCTTTGTTACTTTCATTTATCTTTGATGTCTTTCACTTAGACACTTTATATCCTTCTGACTCAACATTGAGTTCAGTGTTGTGGGTGGCACAATGGTTAGCATTGCTGCCTTATAGCACCAGAGACCTGGGTTCAGTTCCTGCCTCAGGTGACTCTGTGTGTAGGGTTTGCACATCCTCCCTGTAGGTTTCCTCTGGGTACTCCAGTTTCCTCCCACAATCCAAAAAAATGTGCAGGTTAGGTGAATTGGCCGTGCTAAATTGCCCATAATGTTAGGTGAAGGGGAATGTGTCTGCATGGGTTGTACTTCAGCAGGTCGGTGTGGACTTGTTGGGCTGAAGGGCCTATTTCCACACTGTAAGTAATCTAATCTAATCAATAATCTCAGACAGTAAACTCTGTCTGCTATTTTATTTTCAATTTCTTTAACTTATATCATCAAAATGAAACCTGTAATATTTCTGAAAAGATCAGTGTTGAAGATTGCATTTAATTCCACTCAATGGTGTCATAGGAACTAAGTTGGGAAAAGATAGAGCATGTTAGGATTTTGGACAGACCATAAATATTATCAGCGGCAAGATTTCAGAGATGACCCAAATAAAACACAGAATTGGACATCTTGGAGAAAATGGTTCTAACGTATGGAATTGCTTCAAAGCTAGATGCTAAATCAGAAGCTGAACAAGTATGCATGCTTTTATTACCAATTGAGATTATAACTAGTGTCATTATAGCTCATAAAACTGTTAAAAGAAGTCGGATTCTTTTGATTAAGTTCTACAAATTGTTGACAATTATTTTTTTATTTGAGACCAAATAAAATTCTTGAAAGAGATCACTGTCATTGGTGTGGTGGCTGAGGATGCCAAACAAAACTTAGAGCTGACTGCTAAGTTTGGGCTATTTGCAGTCCTGAATGGTGAGAGCTGTTGATACATCTAACTTTCCCCATCAGAATGTGGGAAATGGGTGGGAACAGACCTATTTCTGTTTGATAGACAATCTAACTTTATTGCTGATGAATAGATTGAGCTTAAGAAAGCCAAACACCATTATCATTGATACAGTTATCAGGGTCTTGCATGAAATATTCATTACACAATTGTCAGATAAGGCTAGGGTTTCCATGAACACTACCTCTAGGTGGTGTAAAGAGCAAAAAACAAAACTGGCATCATCCTCAAGTGAAGGGAAACATCTGTCAATTTAAAGATGATGCAGTTAGGGGTAAAGTAAAGAAGCTTGCAGGACAGAATAGAAAGAGTTTATTTCATCGCACTAGCCTTCCTCTCTCTGCCACTCCCATTGTGGCTTCCTGACTGCCCCCAGCTTCCCCATCATTCCCAGAAAAAAGGAAACTAGCTCCTGGCCCAGGGCTTTCAGCCACTTTGGTTTTGAAGATATAACAAGCTCACGGAGCTAACTAGTCAAAGGAGGAAGCCAAGCATGAGGTCCAGACAGTCAATGTTGAAGCAAAATGTTGACTTTTATACAGTGCTGTAAAGTCTCTAACCCACTCCACTTCTGTGGCTTCTCACCATCAGAATTGCTAATGGGTAGAGAACTGAAGACTTAATTTTATGCCGTTCTAAAGAGGTTAATTCCACAGTTAAATCACTGGGCTATAATGACGTACGTAAGAAAAACCAGTCTCACCAGGAAGCCAATCAATCAAAAATATTAATGTTTGCATCAAAACATGGAAAATAGGGGCAGGAGTGGGCCATTTGGCCCTTTGACCTCACTCCTCTATTCAACATGATCATGACTGTTCCTTTATCTCAACACCTTACTCCCGCTCTCTCCCAATACCCCCTGACACTCTTAACTTCTAGAAATCTATTTCTGTCTTATTCATATTCAGTGATTTGATCTCCATTGCCTTCTGTGGTAGAGATTTGTACAAGTTTGCCACCAGCTGGCTGAAGAGGTTTCTCTTCATCTTATTCTGAAATGGTCTACCAAACCTGAGACTATGACCCAATGTTCTTGACTCCTCAGCTAAGCATCATTCCAGCTTGATCTGAATGTTTATGTCTCAATAAGCCCACTGTCATTCTTTTGGATTCCAGTGAAGATAGATCTAATCGGTCCTTCGTCATTTCAGGAATCAGCCTGGTGAACCTTTCCTGTATTCCATTTATGGACAGCTCTACACTTATCCACATCATAATCCTTCCACCATGCATTTGTCCACTTGATCAACTTGTCTAATTCAACCTGAAGCCTCTTTACATTTTCCTCAGCATTCACAACCTTACCTAGTGTTGTGCCATCAGCAAACTTGGAAATATCATATTTGATTCCCCGATCCAAATTATTGGTCTATATTGTGCATAGCTGGGACCCAAGCACTGATCCTTGTTATATTCCTTAGTGACTGCCTTCCACTTCAAAAATGACCCACTTATTCCAACTTGCCCTCCTGTCTGCTAACCATTTCTCACTCCATGCCAGTATGTTACCACCAATCCTCTGTACTTTGACTTTGCACATGAACCTCTTATATAGGACTCCTGAAATGCTTTCTGAAAATCCAAATACCTAACACCCACTACTTTGTCATCTATTTTACCAATTGCAGCCTCAAAATATTCCAGTAGGTTTATCAAACATGATTTCCTTTTCATAAATCCATGTTCAGAAGTCACATGACACCAGGGTTATAGTCCAATGGGTTTATTTGAGATCACAAGCTTTTGGAGCACTGTTGGTGTCATGTGACTTCTGACCTTGTCCACCCCAATCCAACACTGGCACTTTCACATCATGCAGCCATATTGACTTTGTTTAATCCCATTGGTATGTACCAAGTGCCCTCCTGTCATATTGTTTATAATCTATTCTAGCGTTTTCCCTACAATTGATGTTAGGCCAGCTAGTCTACAATTCCCTGTTTTCTCCTTCTCTCCTTTTTAAAATTGTGTGTTTCACATTTTCCACTCAGAACAGTTGGGATTGTTTCAAAATCTACTGGATTTTGGAAAATAATAACTGACATATCTACAATTTCAGGGCAAGTAGTTAGCACCCTAGATGTAGATTATCAAACCCTGGGATTTACCAACTTTCAGTCGCAGTTAGGACCCGCATTTTGAATTGGACTACTTCACTTTCTATCCCGATGAAGAATTCTAACTTGTTATAGTCACTTTTTCCGAGAGTACCTCTCACTCCAAAATTATTAATCATCATTTTGTCATTGCATAATTCCAAATTTAAGATAATCTGTTTCCAAGTTGGTTTCTCATGTCCTGGTCTAAAAAGACATATTGTGTATACCCCGGGAATTGTTACAGATCTGGTTAGCCCGGTTTATGTGCAACTTAAAGTTATTCATGATTACTGGAGCACCCTTAATGCATACATCTTTAATTTCCTTCTTCACACCAGACCACTACATGAGGTGGAATTTTACAGGGTCCTAAATGACATGGGTTTTACAGCTTCCTATCATACTAAATGCACTGAGCAAACTAAACATTAAGAATTCTTGACATGGAAGTCAGAGCAAGTATCTGACTTCAGCTCATTGCTGGCTCTGGGGATCTTCCATGTTACTATCACCAAGCTGTACCTCAGGGCACCATCAATGGATATCAGCTACATGCACCCGTTGTCCATGGACATTGACATCCATTATTTGCCAATGCCTCAGGATCCTCATCTCTCCAATCTACTTGCAGGATGCCAAGGATGCATAGGTCTGCATTCTATTGCTCACCACTACCAAATACTGAAAGGCTTTGGCCACTTAGGTAGGCAGTCAGCTCATGGATTGGATTGGCTGCATTCAGGCTGCTTATTTGCATTCTTAGAGCCTAACAAAATGCTAACAGAATCCTAACTTTATCTTAGTGTACTAATTGGTGCAGTCACAGGACCAGGCAGCTTGTCGTGCTGCTCAGCAGTCCTCAGTGATGGGATTGGATGGGATGTCAATCTCACGCTTTACGCTGTGCCAGCAGCATATGCAGCAAACACGCTTCACGTATAGCAAACATGCAGCCCTGACTCAAAGTCTTTAAGAAGTAATCCTCTTTAAAGGCCATGGAGGCACCAATCAGAGGGTCAGTCACAGGGTCTCAGCCTCGTAACGCAAGGGCAGTCTCTGTCAACAGAAACTAAGGGAAAAGTGAGTGGTAGTGGCCTGAGGGTGGGGCAGAGGGGCTGACGGCCATGGTGCAGAGACTCAGGAACCTATTTGAGATTGGGCCTGCAGGCAGTAGGAGGGTAGTGGAGGAGAGATGACAATTGTGAAGGTGGTCAAATGCATTTGTAAAGGGTGGGGGGGGGTGTGTGAATCGATATTTGTGGGTGACAGGACTATACGGGAAGGGGGTTCATTCACAATCAGAAGCACCCTGGTTTCAAGGGAGTGGGGTGTGTATGACCATACCGGATGTGGTCACCACATATTCCGGGGATTGAAGGATGGGGAGTGATGGGGGGGAGCCATGAAGCCTCTGGGATTCAAGGGAACAGCCACCTGGATTCGGATCTGGATGTTCAGGACTTCACTGACACGTAGAAGTGCAGTATTGGAATCTGAAGAATGCTCACTGTCGCCTTCCATCACAAGAAAGAAAATGGCTGTGACCTCTTCTGGGGTTGTGGGGGCGGTGGATTAAATGTCTCGAGCTGTGAGGGATGGTATTTCAGGGCCCTCTGTGGTGAGTATTGGACCCAGTATTGGACCCAGACCCACTGACTGCCTGAGGCACAACCCTGAGGGTGCCTGGGATTCACTGAGTGCTGCTCACCTCCCTGCTCCAGATGCCCAATCCCATTGATACAAGTGCAATACTTTACATCCAGGGCGCTGTCACTCATGCTCCCAAAGGGAGTTTTCCTCTTTCTCTCCCATTGTGTCTCAGTGTTATTCTAGCCACCTGGAATGTGTGCCATGTTCCCCTGTCGACCTGTCTCCATATGTTCAGTCCTGAGGATCAATTGGATAATGGACCACAGGTTGTGCATGTATTCAGCAGACCGTCTAGGTCTAGGGTCTTCTGACTCTCTAATGGCAGAAGGGGGGCAGGCAGGCGATCGCATGTCTGAGGTGGTTGCGCCACTGGACAATGTTGTTCATCGCCTCCCACATCCCTGCCCACTGCTGCTGTTCCTCTCTGCGCATGTGGGCCAAGTCCCTGACTGCTGACACCATGGGGTCCTCTCCTGCCTGGGACTGGGTGGGGTAGGTGGGTAACGGGTGCCCAGCATCGGGCAGCCCTCTGAGTGCCAGCGGTCTGGCATACCTGTGCCTCGGCCATCTGTGGGGGCACCCCCACCAGCCACTACTCCTGAACATCCTCATGCTGAAGCTCCCCGGGATAATCTTGACCTCCGAGATGGCACAGGCGTCTTCAGGGGGATCAGGCTATTTCTCCATCGGAGTTGGGACATCCTGCTGGTGCCTGTAACAAACAACGGAGAGAGGGCACAGCCGCCAAGAAGTGATGTGCAATGGCCGACAATGAAAGCGGGGTTAATGTGGGAGTTTCAGTGGGATGAAGAGTGATACACACTCAGTTGGATTTGAGTATCCCAGCAGGAATCATCCCGGTCTTCCCCTGCAAGAACGAGAATTCCCTCCTCCCGGGTCACTACCTGGGAGGAGTGAATCCTTGCTCTTGCTGGCATGCTTCCACCCATCTGGGCACCTCCTTCCCTTTTCTGGGCTGTCTTCTGGAAGAGGGAATGAGTGAGATGAAATTTGGTGACATAGCTGTGGGAGTGATCAAAAGATGGTGGGGTGCATCCAGGTGAGTGAGTAGGCAGCACAGAGGCTGTGGTGTGGCAGTTTGGAGGTGGTTTGGTGTGAGACTGTGTAGGGGAAGACATTGCAGACAGCAGTGAAGGTCATTGACCTCTTGGGACATTACTGGCTGTTCGCCCACACTAGGGAGACTGCATTGACTAGCGGGAACCAAATTTCACAGCAGGCATGTGTATAATGAAGGGTCCACTTCTGCAAATATCCAAAAGTGTTTTTCTTAATTGCTCTCAGGTTCACTGAGCCCATGGTTCTCCAAACGTGTTCTATATATCTTGCACTACTACCTTCATAAGGAGATTACTCACTGCCTATAAAACCCCTCAATAATAAGCTTTGCACCACCTCCTATTTCAGCTCTTGCAGGCTCTTAGAAGAATAAAGTACAGTAGTTAATTTATATTGCTCTTTCTATCTCCTTTATCATTCAGCAACTTCATTGGTACTTGACACATCTGAGAACTATTCCAGCTTTAAGTATGAGCATCTTCTTGTAAACTAAGCTGCCTGGATCCAAATTTGCATTTGGCAGCCCATTAACTTGTAGGCCTGATACTGTGCACTTATTTTAAATGCACATTCTGCGCCTAGTATTTCAAAGTCTGGTGCACCCCACTCCCATACTATAGGTGCCAGAATTACATCGCTACAGGCATTCAAACACATAGACTTCATTGTGGTTGTGAAACCAGTTCCATTTCGCCTCTCATAGTTCAACATAACTTATGCTGTAAACAGCCCAACCCATCAGCACCACCACCACTACTGTCAAAATCTTGAATTTATTTAGCTCATTAGTGGATTTTCTGTCAACCTCCCCCATGGCCCCCATCTTTTCTTATGTCAATGCTCTTGAGGATGTTAGTTTTACGTGGACTTCCATAATTGACTTTATCCGAACTCTCCTGGTTCAAGGTGTTTTAAATATGTTTGGAAAATGCTACATGACCAGTCTCTGAGAATGGTTAGGCACTCCATAATATGGCAGGGCAGTCATGTGTTTCTCAAATGTCTGTAGCAGCATGATTGACAAGGGTGGCCTGCTATCTCCTTTCGGTAATAGTAACTGAATTGACTGTAACCTTTAAGTGCGCCCACACTGTGCTGAGGCCCCAGGAGATTAGTGACTTCTCTTTTAGCGATCTCTGGTTTAAGGGTTATTCCACAACCTGTCAGTTTCTGTATTTTACCAGAAATTGGCTACACAGCAGTTTGATAGGTTTCATTGAGGGGGGAGAGTACTCCCAATGAGCACAGCTGAGTTTCCTTCCATTATTCTCTGAAAACTCACCTCATTAGTTGTGCACTGTTTGGTGCTCCCCTCACCCTATCTTCTCTCTTGCCGGAGGCAGATGCACACACCACCACTGGGATCCCCCCTGGATTAGTCAGTATCGACATTATATTTCAAACCCAGCTGTACCCACTGGCTGAGTGCTGTTAGCCAGGAGTTGCTGTTCCCCGTGCATGTAGTGGGAAGGGAAATACTCCTCAGGGCAGAAAGGTAATATGGCTGACACTTCATTGTAAATATAAGTGGACATTCAGAAATGTATTGCTGTTTGTGAACCAAGCTATACAGGTTACCTGTCCTTAACATCATTACACCTTTGAATGCTGTTTAATGATAGAGCTACTCTTTCCCCAGTGTGCAATGCACCTGGACATCTTATTGTTCAATTTTCAAGCTTTACATACAGGAATGTCTCCACATTGTTCAAAACATTCACTTTTATTCGACAACAATAAATGTCAAGAAAAAGGACATTTCAAATTCGCTTCATCTGCTTCTGGGACAACTTTGGAGCAGCAACAGATTTACAGTCAATGCACCGTGCTCTCCTCTCCAGGAACTGGGTGTCTGGTTTGTTGCAGTCGAAACTGCATCACTGTATCGGGTGATATTCCTCCTGCTCAATGTCTTAATGTTTCTTCTCAGAACACCACTGCTGCTCTCTCAGCTCGCCAGCATCCTTCACATCCCCTTTTTGTCTGCTCCAGTTGTGCAGACTACAGAACGTAAGGATTATGTGGATTATGTCTGAACTATACTACAAGGATCTGCCTTCAGTAAACATATCATCTGCTCTATGATAGCCCTGATGAAAGAATGGGTTGTATTGTACCTATGTTCAGCCTCAGTCACAGCGTTGTGGAAGCCATTGCTGTAGAGGGTAGCACTTGTCTCGCAGTGACCATTGTTTTCAAGCATTGGGCCGTCGGCTACTTAGCATTCTCCTCTGTACAGTGGACCATGGAGGGCTCTGACAAGGAGAGGCATGGAATACTCTTGCAAGGAGCTTTACTCCAACGACTGTAGTACGGACCTTCACACACAAATACATCAGCAGCTGCAAGTATTGAATGATTACTTACACTTGGTCACCCCTATGTCAGAGCTGAAAATGTGTTGCTGGAAAAGCACAGCAGGTCAGGCAGCATCCAAGGAACAGGAGAATCGACATTTCGGGCATAAGCCCTTCTTCAGGAGGGCTTCTTCAGCCCTTTCCTGAAGAAGGGCTTATGCCCGAAAACGTTGATTCTCCTATTCCTTGAATGCTGCCTGACCTGCTGTGCTTTTCCAGCAACACATTTTCAGCTCTGATCTCCAGAATCTGCAGTCCTCACTTTCACCCCTGTGTCACCCAAGACAGGCAACTTTGCAAATAATAACATATTGTCAAATACTTACAGTTTAAGATGAGAGAAAATCCACTCCAGGCCCTCGTGAATAGTGACCCACAAGTGAAACGCTTGGCATTGCCAGTGATTACTTCATCTGCAATTTCCAAAGGCATAGTCAAGATTGCTTGTGACCAGGATTTGTTTCCCAACAGTTGGGCACTGCATGTATTTCACATGGGGGCTACAATGTTTCCAGATGTGCTTTATTAATGCAATTGCCCCATGATCATAAGTGTAACCCAATGGCTCTTATTGAAAAGAAACACTGACTCCATCCACTCCACAACCAGTTTTCATTTCCATTGAGCGTTTATGATTCATGAGCACAGAAAACAATGCAGATTGCTCTTTGCACAGGGAGGGGCAGGCTTAGCTGGAAAATCCAAGGGCTCCCATAAGATTCTATGTTCCTTTCTTCCTTGCATTCCCTGTCAAACCCCTCGGCACTGTGCCTCCACGCATTCCCATACAGGGCTTTGACCTCACAACTTCATCTCTAGACATTATGCTTTGAGCACTAGCTCTACAGCTTGGTCATGCCAACCAGCATGCTGCACTGTCCCCCATCGAGGCCAAGATGGATGTGACTGGCAAAGACCATGCCCCTGGCCTACAGTAACTCATGTTCTCCAATCTAATATTGTCTCCCCTGTTATATGTTGAGTTTCCCCCATTTTAATTACTGTCCTGTCTGCATGCCCGAACACTGGCTCCAATGCCCAGAACCAACTTCCTGAACTTCCTGAGCTTCCTGAACACTGCAATGGTCCTTGATAATCCATTTGACTTTCATTGAATTGACCCCAGGACTGATTATGGCCCACCCCCTCTGATTAGCTTGGTCAGATAGTCCTGACTGATAAATAAGTATGCCCCTGCCTGTCTCCTGGCCATTTCCCTGGACTTATTGCACTGGACCTAAAGGAGCAACTGTAGTTTACTCCCCGGACTGTAGTGATATGGAACCCCTGATCCTGACTGTCCCAAGGGTCTGAATGCCTGCATCCTGGCCCTGGATGCCCTTGATTCACTTTCCCTGAATTAGTACTGATTCCCTTGGCCTGAGTGAGGACCATTGCCTTAGACTGTGAGCCATGGCTGTTTACTGGAAGCATGTGCAATGTGTTTATGGCATACGGTGCTCTCACATGATTCAGGTATGGCACGGTACCATACAGCAACATGTCCTCACCTCTGATTGACGACTGCTGCCTGGCATTGTGCCTGCACTGAAAGGCAAGACAGGACAGAAGTACAGTGAGCCTTAAGTTCTGGCTGAGGAAACAAAGTTCAAAAAGGCCTGGGTGGAGATGCTCTGCACTGAGTGAGCATCAAGAGAACAAGCAAGGAGTCTTCAGGTACAGCTGGTCCAATCCTTATGACTGGCCAGTGTCTCTGTGATAAATGTGTCCTGGTAGAAGAATTGCAGCTCAAGTGGTTACTCTGCTCCAAAGTGTAGCATCGAAGTGCAGAATTGGATTGTAAGTGAGTCACGATACGTGGAGATGTTGGTACATGTCAGATGCCAACCTCTGTGGTTGGTGAATATAGGTGGACCCTTTCCCAGGCCATACCCTGAAACACTGGGGACTGCTGCCTAAGATGGAGGCCCAGAGGAGCAAGTAGTGAGCTGGAGTCACCAGGTACCAGCTCTGACTTTCATCTTGTCGCCAAGTTTGTATCCGGCAGTTGTGGGACTAGGAAGCTCCAGATCAATGAGTACAGATTAGGTACTAATGGCATGTTAATGCATGCAAATGGATGCAAGTAAGCTTTTCATTACTCACTGGTGAAATTCTTGCTTCACTCTTCAAAATTTTCTCAACATCAAAAACCTAATTTCTATTGATTTCACCCCACTTCACCAATGGCCAAATTGTTTTGGAGTTGGAAGATTCCATTGTGTGTGTGTGTATGTCTGGCAGAACTGTAGGAAAGTGATGGGGGTAGTGTTAAGGCATGACTCCAATTCAGTGTCAACTTCACCACTTTTAAATGTTTTAGTTATGAATTTCCCTAGAAATAAAGATCTCATGCAAAGAGGTTTTCACTCCTGTTACTTTTGCTGAATGATTTGAAAATAGTCACATCTAGCATATTGGAATAAGAAAATGTTTGTTCCCATATCTTGTAACAGTTTTATTCCTATATTAGATTTCGTTTATCGCAATTGTTCCATTTTTGAAATCTCTTTGAAAGACAATTTTAATCCTGTCCACCCACAGAAAATTGGACAGTCGAGCATTTAAAATCTCCTGTGAGATTTATCTGCTGAGGTTCTGCTCCCTTTCTATGGGTCATGAAGTCAACCCAATCTCACTGAGCAGGTCGGGAGTATGTATGTCAGTTGTATTTCACCAAGCAATGGCTTCATTTATGTAATCCTTTTAATACAAAACTTCCCAAACAATTTCAGTGAGACCTCAGCCTTGTTTTTGATTAATCCTCACATAAATAGAAGAAGAACATAAAGCTGGTTGAAATATGATCTGAAAAATGCTTTTTAGCCTGTGTGCTATACATGTTATTCAAATAAATTTTCTGTATGTGACTTGGTCAAAAATAGTCTAAGCAATGAGCTTGAGGAGGTTCTCAGCATCACTCTTCACTTCCTCTGTTCTCCAAACCTATGATTTTAAGAGTAATGTTTTCAAAGAGATTGAAGCGATTAGTATTGCTAGATGCTACCCCCATTTGGGTATGCAAAATTCTTTACACAATACTTTGTTCAATAAGCAGAAGACAGCACTGAGGTGCTGGAGGTGCTAGCTCCCAAATATGCATCAGTGTAGCATGTACATATGTTTTTCTGTCAGGTTGTCTGAGAGGTTTGCTGCATGGATTTATAGGGAACACATGCACTACATTTTAGTCACAGCACAACAATATATCATGTTGCAATGGGGGCATGTATGTGACATTACAAAAGAGCCACTCTAACCTGTTTGCTTATGAAGGAGCTAAATTTTAAAAGGTTATGAGGAAACATTGTTTATGCCTAACTACTTCTCTTACAAATGGCGTAAATCTGAATTTAATTTGTGCTCCATTTTAATTGTTAAACTGGTATCTCTTGTTTGTTTGTACAGGAACTGTTACTGATTGAATAGATCCTTTCTGTTTTCGTATTCTATCTCTCTGGTACATATGTGAGAGTGCAAAGTGTTCCCCCGTATCGAACGGTGGAATAAACCCTAATTCTGCTTTAATGTCACCACAGGATTAATGCATTCCTCACAGAGTTGGAGCTTGCAAACAAAGGAAATTACTCACATTGTTTAAAAGAAATGAAAAATTTAAATCGCAATTTTCTTACAGCTGGGTGGTGAGAATAGGTGGAGAGATTTAGTTTAAAATTGCCATCTGTCTGTGACAACTTGTAACAGGGTAATGTTAGGCCATCTAATGTCGGCATTGTTTCCAGACTGGCAAATCTATTTCTCACTTCTATCACGATTCCTAAATTTTGATCAGAACATTCACTATTTTTTGCCACATTTCTCCAAATTGTTTGTCTTGCATCCTTACGGGAAGGATTTTATCCCAATCGGAGAACCCTCCTTTTATCAGTTTTCTGAAACAAGAGCTCCTTAAGCGTACCTAATCTTGTCTGTCACTGTGTCATTCATGGTATTTCCTGAATCATACTATTTTGACTAGAAAAGGAGTGCTTCCCTTGAGATGGCTGCTCTCGTCCCTTTAAGAGCGACAGTAGTTCCCAAAAGCTCATGCTATTACTTCCACCCACTCCACCATGCCAATGGGAAACCGAATACTGATCAAGGGCGCAGCGTGAGTATTCAATTTGGACTGCCTCCAGAGATTCAGTGGGGCCAGCCATGACCTGGCTTAAGCATTCTGGCATTAAAAAAAAGAAGTCAGCAACAGAAAACCTGCCCTACTAATCTCTTTCCATGCTGATGTTGATCTTCTACAAGGCTTCATACAGTTTAGATTGGCAGAATTGAATAAATATGTGGCTGGATTGAGCCAGTGTGTCGCCACTTGTGTTGACATGGTGTCTCAGAAGCGGGCCACACATTGTGCTACCTCTGCCCACGATGCTTTTTTTTAAATTGCCAAACCTCGCCAGAGGACCTTCAGGTAATGCAGCAGTGGAGAAATCATCCAGTCAGTTTGGACCTGTTCCTGCGCTGTTGGCCATACCAAGCTCCCAGACGGTAAGTGCTGCCAACTAACAGTCTTCATACAGTCACAGCTTAGCTGCAGGCTCAGTGACTAAGTCTGAGATTGAGCCAGGGGCTAAGATTGATAGTAAAGGAAAACAATGTCATGGCATAGACAAGAATTTTCTGCTGGCATTTATATTTCATTATGAGGGCCTGTAAAGTAGTATTACATTCTTGGAGGGAACATTTTTCCAAAATCACACAGTGCCTGAGAAACCTGCAGAATTTCACAGCCTAATGATTCCCACTACAACATTGTATTCAGTATTCGTGGAATAGTATTTAATAATATTTACATCTATTTAATGGCTTGATTGGATTTGTTTAATTTGTAGCTTGTGCCAGCCTTTCCTCCCTATTCTCTGGCTAACCGTAAATGATTTCCTGAAAGAGGCCCTTTCAAACTTTATATAACACTTTCCTCCCTCTCCTGTGGCATTTTAGAAACACGAAAGTATTTTTAAAGTGTAGTTACTGTTGGAATGCAGAAATAAAGCAAAGTCAGTGGGCAGTTTCACCTGCTCCCCAGACAAGCGACCTGATGAGAAATGGATGCATGGAAAGTCAATGCTCAGTACAATGCAGGATTTTACTCGACAATTCAATAAAGCTTATTCAATTCACTGGATTCTTAGTCGCTGTCAGACACAGGAAATAAACCAAAAGAATCTTTCATTGTATCAGCGGGTAAAGAAGTTTTCGCTGTGAGCTGGAGTAAAAGTGGAAATTCATTCTTTCGGATCACAAATACAATTTTGCTACACTTTATACACAGGAAATCTTCACATGCCTATGTTCGTGAAATCTATTTACACTTTATACTTACCGATCAAAAGAAAATGAAGGTTATAAATAGTACTTGTAAATATATATATATATCAGGTGATATCAGGTGACAAGAGCTGGAAGGTCCACCTTAATGTCGCTCTATCTTTTCAGCTTTTCACCAGTGGTGTGGCGAGATTCTCCCTAGGCAGTGGCGAGTTGCGACTTGATGGGGATTATTGTTTGTTAAACACCTTGTCGGTTCACTTCATTAATATTCAGCTCCCCATCTTACCAAACAACCTGACATAGAAAAAGCAGAGTGTGTACCTTGCAGATTCAGCCCTCTCCTTACTCCAACTGGCTTCCCTTGTTGTACCAGTATCCAGTATCCCAGGGCACAACCTATGGGCATTGCATTCCACATCCATGGACATTGGCGTTCGACATGTGCCAGCCTCTTAGAATCTTCTTGGCACTTCTCCAGCCTACTTATGGTTCACTTGTGCATTTCAAAACTGCCTCACAGGTTGCACGGGAGCTATCATTATCATGCTGCGGCAAGGATACTGTGCTCTCAGGGACATACACCCAGCTCACGGCCTAGGCCAGGCTACATTTCCAGCTTGGTCACTCACTCTGAGCCCATCCTTGCCTTGCATTGTCTTGCCTTGCTTCTTAGATCTTTGTTACCCCAGCCAAAGGTATGATGCTTACATTGCAGCTGTCTTGCCATAGCACAGACAAAAAGCCAGAAAAGCCCATCATAGTTGTCAGCAGGCCTCAGTCAAATCAATGGGATAGCTTTTGCTCAGAGTTCTTGACACTGTAAGACCAGGGCAGCTTCCGATACAAGAGCAGACTCTGCTTGGGGTGGCTAGAGTCACAATGCCCTCCACATAAGGGGCGAGGAGCTGCATGTTCCACCCTATTATGGGTAGAAATATGTATTAAAGGAGGTGAAAGTGCCTGACACAGCTATTAAAGTCGGGTGGTATCCCGATGATCATAGAGAGGACTCCTTGTTGTATTAACCTTTACTTAGATCAGGTTATAAGCAAGGAACAACAGTAGGCAACTCAGCCCTTCAAGCCTGCTAGGCCTGCATTCAGCCGATCTGATCTTCACCTCAACTCCACATTACTGCATATCCCTGATAATCTTTCCACGCCTTAGTCATCAAAGAATTTTTGCCTTAAAAATATTTAAAGATTCTGCATTCCCTGCTTTGTGCGGAAGGGAATTTGAAAGACTCTCAACCCTCTGAGAGGAAAAGAATGCTTCCTCATCTCTATTTTAAATGGTCGATCCCTTATTTTTAAACGATGACGGCCTAATTCTGAATTCCAGATCCAGATTCTGGATGACAAGAGGAGTCAGCCTTTTGTCATGCACCTGTCAATTCCCCTCAGGATCTAATATATTTCAATCCCGTCACACTTGATTCTTCTAAAGTCTGAAAGACACAGGCCTAGTCACTCTTGCCTTTCCTCTGGTTGCCCCTGGCATTCCTTCCATGACTCGAGCATCCACGAAAGGTTGTCTGGACCCCTCCTCAAGGTCCAACAATTCTTCCTCATCTGAAGAGGGCTGATATTTCTTGTTCCCTTGAAGCATTTGACTGTGTTGTAGCACGTGTATATTGCAGAGTACCTCAACGCTAGTCAAGACTGTGGAAACACATTTTAAGAAGTGTAATAGTATGCTCAAAGATGCCTCTGGCAGACACAAGAGTCTGATTGTAACGCTCATCTGCTTCCTTCAAAGGATGCCTCTCTGGTACCATCAGCCACATACCTGGGGGATAATCCACATCATTAAGGCACCATCTATCGATCTGGGTGACTGTTACCTGAAGCTCTTGGAGCTGAGACTTTGCAATGTATGTGTGTCATGTCAATTCCCTGCTGTGGTCACTCACCAGTTACACTACCACGGAGTGAAACCTCTTATGACTTACAAATGCAACTGGCTGTTCCCAAGGAGCCATTGTTGTCACGTGAATGCAGTCGATGACATGATACACTGGAGGAAACTTATCGATGACACCGATTGCAGCTGTCCTTGCAGCCTGGTGCTCCTGTTCGGTGGCAAAGTGAATAAATCACTGGTTTGACTAAATAGGCCATTAGGCATCCCATTTATACACCTGTGTGTGGCAGCCACAACTTAGAACCAACCAACTCCTGGAAACCACTGATGGTATAGAAATTGAGTGCTACTGTAGCCTTGAGGGCCATTGGTCCCAACAATTCCATGCAGCTGTATGTCCTGATTTGACCTATCTCAATAATAATTTCCTAGGGCATCACCAGACATTGGTAGCACAGCCTTCTCTGACATGTTAGAAGTTGCTTGTTCCTGGTCCTCGAGTTATTGCGTTGGTACCTACTGTCACCCAATGCCATCCCTACTGATGTTGTTGGTTTTGCATCCTGTGTTGTTTCTTGTTTTGCACAGTCTCTGGCTCTTCTTCAGGTTTTGGGCAGCACATATGAATAAGACCAATGGCTAGAAACTACAAGTGTGTGCAGAGGGAAGATATACATGTAAAAGCAACATTGTCCATGGCTCCCATCCATTTAACAAATTATGAGGTCATCCCCTTAAAGTGTTGAAGTATGCATGACATAAAGTCCACCCACCTAAAATGTACTATCTCCTGCATTAGAGTCATAGAGTCATAGAGATGTACAGCATGGAAACAGACCCTTCGGTCCAACCCGTCCATGCTGACCAGATATTCCAACCCAATCTAGTTCCACCATTAATCGAGCTTATATGCAGAAAATCCACACTTGAAAAGCAATGATAAAATTATATTGTGTGTTACATTCCAAATCTGATCCTGTGTGTTCTACCCTCCCTGTCACACTCAGACCTGCCCCAATCATCTTTGATCCATCCAACATAACCTTTTCTCTTTCTTCCCCGACCCTTGAACCCTTCCTCATTACCCTGACTTCTATTACTATTACCCTGCGCATGCCATCTCCTCCATGACCATTCCATTGCCCACTTTGATTCTGAACTCTCCCAATTATCCTTCTCCATGCTTTTGCTGGCTTCTATGACCATTCCATATGATCTCCTGGTACCTGAACCTGACTCTGGACCTGTACCACAAATCCCTTTGAAAATTATTCTTTCCTCTGCTATCCAGAGCCATCAATTTGATGCTCAGGTCCACATCCTTTAGCCCTTCATCCATCTTTCAATCCCTGTTTGACTCACCACCCCCGTTGCAGAAAAGAATGGTGCTGAAGGGGTTAATGGTCATGTGACATTTCCTCAACCCATTCTATTGGTGTCACACACAGTCCGTTCGTGCAGACAAGGACTTCGACTCCAGCCGATGTATCTGAACCAGCTCCGCGCAATTGTGTCTCACCAAATATAGTTGTTCTTATTGCTATCATGCAATAAATTTTCTTGTTATCTAAGAAACCTCTTCTACAGACACTGTACACTGGTGTAACCTCCAACACAAATCATTAGATAGGCCCAGGATACGGCAAAGACAGACGAGGATTGGTAACAGTGGACAATTTCAAGCAATCCTTACCAAATACCACGTACTGGTGAAGGTATCAACAGTGGTATTGGAGCAAATACCACTTGCTTCTTTACAGAACAAACATACCCTGACACCAGACCCTTTCTTCCACTGCGCCGTCCTGCATCCTAGCACCATATTCTATCCACCGTTCCTTGTCCCCCTGACATCTCAGCACGTGAACACCAATCTTTCAACATCCATTGCTTTGTGCCAGAGTTTCCCATGGAAAGCTGGCTGTTCACAGCTGCACGGAGCCCACTGGCACTTGCCTCCTTTCAACAGTCATGAATCTGATGATATGAACTACTCATGAGCTGCTGACTTTAGCCAGACAGTCGGAGCTTGTTGAAAACTGTCGGACATTAATCAGTGCACATGACATGTAATGTGCTGGACGCATAAACCTGCTACAAGCTAGTGTTATGTTTGGTGCACCACAGGCAAGTTGCTGACTCTACCTCTATTTCTCAACCCACTGTCAGGAAATCAAGATTTTGCATCCAGTCTGATGAAGTAATACCGCAGACTATGTTTTGCACCCTGGTGGGATTAATTAAATCCACCCTCCCCATCACCACCAGTGTGGTCAGGCTCTGTAATGCTGGATATTGCAAACTGATGAGAGAAATACAATTCTATAAAGATATTAACAAAAATAAACTATCCAATAAATGGATTTCAAAGACACTAGATTCATGTTAGGTTCGCCAAATAATCAAGCAGAATATTTCTCATGACTCAGTCGTTAAGTATCTGTCACATTTGCCATTGAATGTTGTACAAACTGAAACACTCAAAATACACTTAAACTGTGGTTATCAGAATTTGTCCAGTACTTTGATGTATCAAGGGATTGTTCAATGTATATTTCAAACCTATCTAACTGGGAGAGTTTGTTGAAGTCAACTGGGTGTACTAGAAAGAGATGAACTCGCACTTGTGTGGGTGTGAGGACAGGCTTGGGTAAGGCTGTGAGAAAGTTTGCCAATGCTCCAGGAATGTTTGAGAGTCTCCAAGAAATAACGATGAATCTCCAGTACACTTCTGCAAGAAATCCCAGAGAAAAATCATCAGGGAGAAATGATGCGTCTTTTTTTTGAAAAACGTTGTTGAATAGCTTTATTGTCCTGTTATTGAAATATCAAAATGAAGGCAAAAGGCTGTTTAATGGACAGTCAAGCAATCATGCAGGTAGGTGTTGAAGAATCCATTGACTTTGTGACCAGCATATGAAGGCAAGGCCAGTGAGGCTGGCCTTATTTGGATGGCCAGTAGGAGGAGCATGCAGTCGGATGATTAGAGGCAGTAGGTCATGTGGTGACAACCTCAGGAATATGCCCAGAGTTGGCACACATTGCTGCTATACTTCATAAATTTTGCTAACTGTGTAAACTTATGTGAAGAGTCGTTGTTCAGGTAAAGCTACTGGCACCAAGGGAATTGCATTGTAACAGGAATCAACCATTAGGATCAGGAAAAAGGTGAGCAAATACTTAACACAGTGACTTCGAAACTGTAAGGAAGGACAGTATGAGATTGAGATGTCTCCCATGAGACAGTTGCAAATGAAAATAAGCTGTTATTACTGCAAGTAGTAAAGGAAACTTTTACTTCCTCTGTACTGCAAACCAAACAGTTCAAGCCTATTCATTTTTTTCATAATCCTTCTGCATAGGAGGCGATTACCTTTGCTTGATTGCTCTCTTTATTATTGAGCACAGTTGAAGGTTACTCTGTGGTGAATGGTTTGACTGCAGAATTCAGTTCCTTTAAGATGAGCTGTCAATGACACAGGGAGAGATCTCAAATTGTGCAGCAACCAAGCAGAACTAAGCTGCACTCCAGACCATGGAATACACTAAGCAGAAAGAAAAATGGTGCAAGGGCAAAGTCAGAGTTTTTTTTTCACTAAAAAGAAGTGAATTTTGCAGAATTTCTAAGAGTTGAACCTTTAGAATTGAGTTCCATATTTTCACCTGTTGGGATGGAGAGATTGGTTGACAATCATTATCAGTATCTGTTGTTAGAAAAAAAAACCAGTAGTACTGTTGTTACCAGATTTAACATTCTATAGCGAGTTCAATGGACAACTATTTTTATTCATTCATAGGATATTGGTGTGGCTAGTCAGTTTAGCATTTATATCCATCCCATTACCCTGGATGGCTATTTACAATTCCTGCCGTCCTTGTGGTATATTAGCAAGCTAATTAGAAGGGGAGTTCCAGGATTTTGACGCAGTGACGGTGAAGGAAAAAATATATAGTCCTAATTTCAGAATAGTATATGGCTTGGGAAAGAACTTGTAAGTTGTTCTATTCTCATGCATCTGCCAATCTCCTTCCAATTGGTGGAGGGTGTGGTTTGAAGAGCAGCCTTGGTGAGTTACTGCAGTGCATCTTGTAGGTGTTACACACTGCTGCCAATGTCATTGGTGGTGAAGACAATGAGTGTTGAAGGCAGTTGCTTGGGTGCCAGTCAAACAGGCTGCAACGTCATGAGATTAAAAAGAAGTTAATGGTGAATTGCTATTTTTTGAAGTCAACAGCAGAACTGTGTAAGCAATTCTAAATTCACAGTGTATCTAGGTTCAAGCTGATGGCTGATTTGCATATTTAAAAAGCTGTGTATTATTCACATGTCATTATTTTGTCAGAAAATTTGAGGCTGCTATTTCTTTTTCAGGAACAAATGAATCCAGAAAGACAGCAGGTTCTTGTTGGTGAGACTGTTGTTTCTAGATGTTTCTAGAAGCTCCACTATTTGCTTTACACTTGAAAAAAAACCTATCTTTCCACTGTTTACATTATGCAAACTTATCTGTGGTTTTGCTCAGCACACAGAATTACCAAGAAAGGCACAGTGTTTGTATGTGGTAGTTTGTCTACAAACTTGGAAAGAACTGCGCAGACAGGAGGTTTTACTTTCTACCCACTGCTGTCCAGCTTGTATGTGTTTACTATTGCTGAAGAAATAAACATGCTGAAACACCTATTTACAATGTTAATGTAACTGCTACTACTGCTGCAATGATAATATCATGTTTTACCAGAAGCTGCTTTATGTTTTGCTCTCACTTCGATATTTTTGGACCAAGGCACACATTGAGGTAATTTCCCATTCTGTCTGATTCGAGTTGGTTCAGACAGCACCAGTTATATTTCCAGTCCAGAATCTGTCGAGAGTCTATGCTGCATCAAATCTCTTCACTGATTTTCAATAAGAGCATCCCCAAATTCATTTCCTCCCCTTTCGGCTCATGTTGAGATAGCTCATGTTGAGATAGAGTTCCAATACCTTGGCAACTCTCTGTGACTATTCTACGTTTAACTGTGAATATTTGTTCACTTCTTGAGCAAACCTTTTGTTTCTTGAATAGATTGATTTTCCAGGACAATAAGATTGGGTGGGATGCCAATGTGTTGGGAGGGATACGCTTGCCAGGTATCAAACAAAATCAAGAGTTCCAATTAATTTTCTACCCCATGCATTTCAGGGACAATAATGGTGACTTGGAGAGGTTTTGCTATTAGAACAGGAAAAGGCTATTCAGCCCCTCAACTATGTTCTACCCTTCCATTTGCTCATCACTATCTGATAGCCAACTTCCACTGACCCATCTTGGTTTCCTATCTCTCAATACCAACAAAAATAGATCAATGTCACATGTGAAGTTTTCAAATGACTCAGCTTCAATAACATTTTATGATACATTTCCAGATTTTCACTACCATTTATATGACAAAATGCTTCTTAATATCACCTCTGAATGAGTAACTCTCTACTTTTAAGGTTAAAGCTCCTTGTCTCTGTTGAGGTCCAGATATTTGGAATAAATAAGATCTGAAACTGGACTTCATGGTTCATATTACTTGGTTTCACAGCAGATAGAGTGTTTGGCACTGAACTCTTGCATTTGCCTTCCAACTTTTGAAAACTAGCAAGAGCTAATAATAGACTTCAAAAGTGGACAGGCCACCTAAAAGAGGGTCAACTCAAAAACAGGTTCAATCACATGGCACATGAAATGAAGATGTTAGACTGAAAATTCAATAGTTTTCCATAACTCATGTTTCAGGTTTGTTTCATTTCTATCTCCTATTTCTAATTTCTAAAGGCATGAAAGTATTTGTGGGAGCGGTATATAGGCCAGTCACATGTTGGTGAAGCATAGGAAAAGAAAATAGGAGTTTGTCAGAAATGCGTAGCAATAATCACAAGACATCTTAACTGAGGTATCGACTCAAAGCCAGATGGACAAAGGTAACCTACATTAGGAATGTTTTTGGGATAGTTTCTTAGAAGAGCATGACTGGAGATGATCAGAGAGCAAGGCTATACTAGACCTTGTGTTGTGCAATGAAGCAGGATTCAGAAATGATTTCATCGTGAAAATTTCCCTCCGTAGCAGTGACCATAGTATGATTGCATGTTACATTCAGTTTGAGGGAGATAGGAGTGGGTCTGAGACTATTTTTAAAAGCTTAAATAAGGACTATTATGAAGACGTGAAAACTGAGATGAAAGATTCAACTTACATGAAAGGATAGTTCAATGGAGATTATTTGACAGATGTTTAAAGGGATTGTTCAGAACACCCATATTAGAGACATTTCAAAGGGAAAGGAAGATTCCAAGGGACATCCCCAGTGGAGCTGAGGTGGAGAGGGTGGAGACCATCAAGTTCCTAGGAGTGACGATCACCAGCAACCTGTCCTGGACTTGACATGTAGATGCAGCAGTCAAGGAGGCACAGTAATGCCTCTTCTTCCTCAGGCAGCTCAGGAAATTTGGCATGTCCATAAGGACCCTCACCAACTTCTACAAATGCACCATAGAAAGCATACTGTCCGGGTGCATAACACCTTGGTATGGCACAGCCCAGGCCATCATGGAAGCCAATCTCCTATCCATGGACTCCATTCACATGGCTTGCTGCTGTGGAAAGGCTGCCAACATCATCAAAGACCCATCCCACCATGGTAACGCTCTCTTCTGACCTCTTCCATCAGGCAGAAGATACAGAAGATTGAACACATGTACCAAGGGTTCAAGAACAGCTTATTCTCTGCTGTTATTAGACTGATGAATGGATTCTTTAACTTCAAATAATGTTGATCGTGTTAATGTTGATCTTGCTTCATGCACCTTCTTTACAGTGTAACTTGTAGGCCCCAGTCTGTCTAAAAACCTTATGCTCTGTATGTCCTTGCTTGTTATGATCTGCCTGCTCACAAAACAAACCTTTTCACTGTACTTAGGTATGTGTGACTACAATAAATCAAATCGCCATCTACGGCTAATTAGAAATTTTAAGGATAGCATCAAATTTAAAGTAAATCTAGAATCCATTTAGATACCCTACAGTGTGGAAACTGGCCCTTAGGCCCAACAAGTCAACACTGACCCTCTGAAGAGTACCCCACCCAGTCCCATTCCCCCTGCCCTATATTTACCCCTGACTAATAGGCCTAATGTACAAATCCCTGAACACTATGGGAAATTTAGCACAGCCAATTCACCTAACCTGCACATAGAGACACAGAGATGTACAGCATGGAAACAGACCCTTAGGTCCAACCTGTCCATGCCGACCACGTATCCCAACCCAATCTAGTCCCACCTGCTAGTACCCGGCCTATAGGAAGGATACCAGAATTGCACACAAATATTCCAACAGTGGCCTAACCAATGTCCTGTACAGCCACAAAATGACCTCCCAACTCCTATACTCAATACTTTGACCAATAAAGGAAAGCATACCAAACGCCTTCTTCACTATCCTATCTACCTGCGACTTCACCTTCAAGGAGGTATGAAGCTGCACTCCAAGGTGTCTTTGTTCAGCAACACTCCCTAGGACCTTACCATTAAGTGCATAAGACCTGCTAAGATTTGCTTTCCCAAAATGCAACACCTTGCAATTATCTGAATTAAACTCCGTCTGCCACTTCTCAGCCCATTGGCCCATCTGATCAAGATCCTGTTGTAATCTGCGGTAACCTTCTTCGCTGTCCACTACACCTCCAATTTTGGTGTTATCTGCAAACTTACCAACTATATCTCTTAAGCTCGCATTAAAATCATTTATATAAATGTGGCACTCCACTGGTGACAGGCCTCCAGTCTGAAAAACAATCTTCCACCACCTCCCTCTGTCTTCTACCTTTGAGCCAGTTCTGTATCCAAATAGCCACTTCTCCCTGTATTCCATGAAATCTAACCTTGCTAATCAGTCTCCCATGGGGAACCTTGTCGAACACCTTACTGAAGTCCATATAGATCACATCTACCACTCTGCCCTCATCAATCCTCATCTTTGAACAGTGGGCAGAAACCAGAGCACCCAGAGGAAACCCACACAGAAACGAGGAGAATGCACAAACTCCATGCAGACAGTCACCTGAGGCTGGAATCGAACCCAGGTCCCTGGCACTGCAAGACAGCAATGCCATCCACTGAGCCATCATGTCTCCTTAAAACAATATCATTGTGAAAAGGAAGATGCAGGTCAGAAGATTGGTCAGAACATAAGTTGTTCTGGACAAGGGAAAAGATGGCCTGTAAAAGACAGCTTTGGATTAGGGGAAGGCAGATTTTATTAAAATAAAGGTGGATCTGGCCCACAGTGGACTGGGAACAGCTCCTTACAGGTTAGTCTACAGCAGAGAAATGATCTACATTCAAAAAGGAGCTGGGGAGAGTATTGGGTGATTAAACTTTAGGGGGAAATGTAGGGGAAATAAGTTCAGAGACCCCTGGGTGTCTAGATAATTCAGATCTGGATGAGGAGGAGGAGTATGGCTTTTAGCAAGTCCAAAAGGGGAAATTCAGCTGCAGCCTCAATGAACACGAAAAGTGCAGGAAGGAACTTAAAGCAATTAGAAAAGCAAAAAGGGGGCATGAGAAATGGCTCGTCAACAGGATTAGGGAGAATCCTAAAATATTTTACAAATACATTGAAGGGAAGAGATTAACCAGGGAAAGACTAGGGGCCTTTAGAGACTAAGGGGATAAACTGTGTGTGAAGCTGCAGTTTATTGAAAGGGCGTTGAATGAAGGTGTCTCTTCATCTGGAGAGGGAGAATGTAGGTATAGAACTCAGGAAAAGGGACTGTGAGGAACTTGCACACTTTGACATAGGAAATGGAAAGATAGTGGAGGCACTATTGGCTTAAAAACAGAACAATCCTCTAGTTCGGATTAACTGCACCCAGGCTGCTGTGGGAAGCAAAGCCAGAAATTGCTGGGGCTCTGACAGAAATCTTTAATTCCTCTTTGGCCATGAGGGAAGTGCCAAAGGACTGGAGGACAACAGATATGTTCCCGCTTTTTAAGAAGCTTGGTAGAGATGAACAAGGAAATTGGACTGGATGAGTTTTACATCAGTGATAGGGAAACTACTGGAGAAAAAACTGAAGGAGCAATTGAATACCCACCTGGAAATGCAAGGGTTAATTAGGAATAGTCAGCATGACTTTGTCAGAGGGAGGTTGAACAGTTCATCCACTTTACCAACACTTTCCACCCCGACCTCAAATTCACCTGGACCGTCTCAGACCCTTCCCTCCCCTTCCTAGACCTTTCCATTTCTATCTCGGGTGACCGAATTGACATGGACATTTACTATAAACCGACCGACTCCCACAGCTACCTAGATTACACCTCCTCCCACCCTGCTCCCTGTAAAAACGCCATCCCATATTCCCAATTCCTTCGTCTCCGCCGCATCTGTTCCCAGGAGGACCAGATCCAAAACAGTACCATCCAGATGGCCTCCTTCTTCAAGGACCGCAATTTCCCCCCAGACGTGGTCAACGATGCCCTCCACCGCATCTCTTCCACTTCCCGCTCCTCCGCCCTTGAGCCCCGCCCCTTCAACCGCCACCAGGACAGAACCCTACTGGTCCTCACCCACCACCCCACCAACCTCCATGTCCAGCGTATCATCCGCCGTCATTTCCGCCACCTCCAAACGGACCCCACCACCAGGGATATATTTCCCTCCCCTCCCCTATCAGTGTTCCGAAAAGACCACTCCCTCCGTGACTCCCTCGTCAGGTCCACACCCCCCACCAACCTAACCTCCACTCCGGCACCTTCCCCTGCAACCGCAAGAAATGCAAAACCTTCGCCCACACCCTCCCCCCTTACTTCCCTCCAAGGCCCCAAGGGACACTTCCATATCTGCCACAGATTCACCTGCACCTCCACACACATCATCTATTGCATCCACTGCACCCGATGTGGCCTCCTCTATATTGGGGAGACAGGCCGTCTCCTTGCGGAACATTTCAGAGAACACCTCTGGGACACCTGGACCAACCAACCCAAACACCCTGTAGCCCAACACTTCAACTCCCCCTCCCACTCCACCAAGGACATGCAGGTCCTTGGACTCCTCCATCGCCAGACCATGGCAACACGACGGTTGGAGGAAGAGCGCCTCATCTTCCGCCTGGGAACCCTCCAACCACAAAGGATGAACTCAGATTTCTCCAATTTCCTCATTTCCCCTCCCCCCACCTTGTCTCAGTCAAATCCCTCGAACTCAGCACTGCCTTCCTAACCTGCAATCTTCTTCCTGACCTCTCCGCCCCCACCCCACTCCGGCCTATCACCCTCACCTAGACCTCCCTCCACCTATCGCATTCCCAACGCCCCTCCCCCAAGTGCCTCCTCCCTACCTTTTATCTTAGCCTGCTGGACACACTTTCCCCATTCCTGAAGAAGGGCTTATGCCCGAAACGTCGATTCTCCCATTCCTTGGATGCTGCCTGACCTGCTGCGCTTTTCCAGCAACACATTTTCAGCAGAGGGAGGTCATGCCTAACAAATTTGTTAACAGTTTTTTGAAAATGTGATCAAGTGTGTGGATGAGGGAAGTTCAGTTGATGTAGTTTATATGGATTTTAGCAAAGCTTTTGACATGGCTCCACATGGGACACTGACTGAGAGGGTTAAAGCCATGGAATTAAGGGAAACTTGGTGAGATAGATCAGAAACTGGATTAGTAATAGGACAGAAAGGGTAGAATGCTGTTTGAGTGAGTAGAGGTTGGTAGCTCACAGTGTACCATAAGGATCTGTACTGGGACCCCTATTGTTTGTTATAAACAGAAATGATCTGGATGAAAATGTGGGGGGAGTGTTAAGCAAATTTGGAGATGACACCAAGATTGGCAGAGTGGTTAACAGCGAAGAAGATAGTTGGAGGTTACGGGAAGATAAAGATGGCTTGGTCAGAGGAGCAGATCAGATGGTGTTTAAACCTAATCAGTGCGAAGTGATGCTATTTGGAAGAAGAAACAAGATGAGGGAGTATTTCATGAAATGCAAGACACTGGGTAGCTTAGAGGAACAGAGGGATTTTGAGGTAATTATTCACAGATCATTGAAGTCATCAGAGCACATGAATAGGATAGTTACGACGGAATATGGGACACTTGGTTTCATCAGTTGTGGCATTGAGTATAAGAGCAAGGAGGTAATGTTGAAGTTGAACAGAGCATTGGTCAGGCAACAACTGGAGTACGGTGTGCAATTCTGGTCACCTCACTACAGGAAGGATATGATAGAACTGGAGGGGGTGTAGAGGAGGTTCATCAGGATGTTCCTGGGTTGGAGAAATTGAGCTATAAGGATAGATTAGATAGGCTTGGATTGTGTTCTTTAGAACAGAGAATACTGAGGGGTGACATGATTGAAGTCCATAAGATTATGAGGGTTATGGGCAGGGTGAATGGAGAGCAGCTGTTTCCCTCAGTTGAGGGGTCAATCATGAGGGGCATAGTTTTAGAGAAAGGGACAGGAGATTCAGAGGGGATTTGGGAAGAAGCCTTTTCACTCAATGGGTTATGGGAATCTGGAATGCACTGACTGGAAAGTAATAGAGGGCAGAAACCTTACAACCTTTAAAAAATATTTGGATGACCACTTCAAATATCATAATATTCAAGGATATGGGATAAGTGCAGGAAATTGGGATTGGCACATTTTAGTGGTAATTATATTGGTGCAGACTCAATGGGTCAAAGGACCTTTTTTGCATTATATGAAGAACAGCAAATGATGACAGAAACATTGATAAAGAGGGGAAGATTAGGGTGTGACAGAAAGGTGATCAGAAATATAACAAATACATAGTAAAAATTTCTATAAATATCTAAAAGAGTTGGTTGGCGAGCGATTAGCTCTTTCCTCTTATGCAGTGCAAATGTTGAAATACTCACATTCTGAACAATAAGAGCCCAGTTGACCAATCTATTCGAGTTGTAGAAGAATTAACATGTACTATAGATAAAGGGGAGGTATTCTACTTATATTTTGAGAAGGTATTTAAAGGTGCCACATTGAAAGACATTTGTAGAAAATAGAAGTTGATAGCGGAGCTGCATGAATAGAAGATTGGCTAGCTAAGTAGAAACAGGAACTAATCATAAATGAATCTTTGTCATGTTGGCAAAACATAATGAGTACTGTGTCACAGGGACTGCACCTTTTTACAATTTATAGTAGATAAAGGGATGGAAATTATGTTTGCCAAATTTGCTAACAACACAATGATAAGTTGGAAGGTACGTTCTTCAGAAGTCATATTAGGATGAAAAAGATATTGATAGGTTAATTAAGTGAGCAAAGATGTGGCAAATGGAGCATAATGTGGGAAAATGTGAAATCATCCATTTTGGCAATAAGAATAATAAGTATATTATCTAAATGGTAAGTGATTGAAGAGTATTGGGCATGCAGATGGATCTGGGTGTTCTAGTGTATGAATCACAGAGGAACAAGTACAGCAAGTAATCAGGAAAGTTAATAGGTGTTTGCTGTTTATTGTGAGGGGAATTGAGTACAAAAGTAGGGAAGCTAAGCTTCAATTATACAGGATGCTGTGAGATAACATCTGCAGTATTGTGCACAGTTCTGATCATCTTGTTAAAGGAAGGATGTGAATGAATTGGAAGCAATTCAGAGCAGGTTTACCAGATGAACACCTGGAATGAGTAAACTGGCTTATAGATTGGACAAACTGGGCTTCTACCCGGTGGAGTTCTGAGAAGTAAGAAGCAACTTGAACAAAGCATACAACATCCTGAAGGATCTTCACAGAGCGGAAGTGGAAAGGATATGGAAGAATCTAGAACTATGGGTCACTGCCTAAAAATCAGGAGTCACCCATTTAAAACAGAGATTATAAGTATTTTCTTTCTCTAAGTGCGTCAGGAAACTCTTTTCCTGTCAAGGTGGTGAAAACAGAGTCCTTGAGTATTTTTAAGGCAGAGTTAGTAATTCTTGTTTAGTAAGGGAGAAAAAAAGGCACAAGTGTGGATTTCCAGCTACAATCAGGTCAGCCATGATCTTATTAAATGATGGACCAGGCTCAAGGACTGTATGGCCTACACTTAGTTTGTATGCTTTTAATGTTGGAGAAACCTATAGCTTGTAGAAATAGTGAATTCACAAATAGGTGATAAATTGAGGTGTATGATAATGATTTATATGTGCCTGGTTTCCCTGGAAGCCTTTCATATAGAACAAAGCAATAATCACAATATTAACACCGCAGCAGAAGTTCATATTTTTCCTCAGATCAACTATTTTTTGCATTTACTCTCCCTCCTCTTCTGACCGAGTTAACTCTGTGCTGGCTTAAAGCTTTCTGGACACTAACTAGCCACCAATACCTACAAAACTATCTATTGACAAGAAATACTCAAATGCTAACCCAGTACCTGGGATTTGGAGCAAAACCGAGGAGGAAGTGGATAATAATCAGGAGCAGGAATCCTGATTACCTTTCACCTTTCTGACCTAGGAATGCTGAGGTCATTTGCAGCTTTACATTTGCCCCTCAACCTAAAACCCATGAGTTCAATGTGGACTGGCATCAAACGTGGAAAGTGGCCAGCCTGTATATTTACTGTCTGGTAACTTTACTGAGCCACGGGGGAAGTCTATGTACTGCAGCAATTTGCAGGACAGTTATTAGATGCCAACAAGACTGAAATGTTTCAATCAGAGCGTTGTGATCTTCAGTCAATTTGGTCCTGCTCACACCTTGAATTACATTGATATATGTGGGCAAAGCAGAAATAAACAAAGAACATGGATTATAGTCAGCATTTTAAGTTAAGTCTGTTATTTTGGCCACCTCAGTTGCTTTGTCGCCTGCCAACATATCGGGGTTTTGGCCACCCTTTCTCAGCAGCTTCTAGTTATTCCCTAGTTAGGCTTTCATGTTTTGATGCATAATAGCAGACATCTGTTGTGTGACCAGGTGCTTCCCTACTATAGTTTTACTAACTGCACCAGTGAAACTTTGCCAAACAATACACTGACTTTCTATTATTAATACTTTGGCATTTAAATAAACTGAAACACAAATGGGCCACGTGACACAACATCTAATGACGTCAGAGTCTCAATTTTAACCCCCTACAACTGAATCAAAACTACTATAAAAATAATATCGAGAATTACAATACTTTGATAGAGGCACCTGTATTGCATATCGGTGCTGATTACATGGAAATTGAAGGTCAGAAACAAACTGTTGAGGGCTAACTCATCAATACCAATATTTATATACCAGTCAAGGGGAGGTGATGACTTATTGGTAATCTTGTTGGACTAGTAATCCCGAGAGCCCAGTAATGATCTGGGTTCACAACCCTACCATGGTAAAGATTGAAATCAGCAACAGAGCAATTTGGAAATAAAATTCTAATGATGACCATCGAGTGATTGTCATTAAAAACCCATCTGTTTCACAAATGCACTTTAGGGAAGCAAACTATTGACATACGTGTGACTCCAGACCCATAGCAATGTGGTTGACTGCTAACTGCCCTTTGTAATGGCCTTTTGTTTTCAGTTGTATCAACTGCTCCAAAGCTTAAAGAACTGAGTAAAACCAGATGGACCACCTATAATGGCTAAGGAAACAACAATAGCAAGCACAGCTCTACTGACAGTGCAAAGTCTTCCTTACTAATATTAGGCAAATAACAAATTGGGAGAGCGGTTTCAAGACTAGGCAAGCAATAACCTGACATAGTCATACTGACAGAATCATACCTTACAATAGACAGCCCAGATAACACAATCACCATTCCTCAATATGTCTATCCCACCAGCAGGACAGGCCCAGCAGAGGTGGTGGCACAAGGAAACACAGTTGGGAGTCCTCAACAAGAAGGAGAAAGTGAGGACTGCAGATGCTGGAGATCAGAGCTTAAAAATGTGTTGCTGGAAAAGCGCAGCAGGTCAGACAGCATCAAAGGAGCAGGAGAATCGATGTTGGCTTATGACCGCAATGTCGATTCTCCTGCTCCTTTGATGCTGCCTGACCTGCTGCGTTTTTCCAGCAACACATTGTTAAGTCCTCAACAAGACTCCGGACTCCATGAAGTCTCGTGAAATCAAGTTCAATATGGGCAAGGAAACCTCCTGCTGTTTATCACGATTGTCTCTGCTCCCTTCAGCTGCTCTGCCATGTTGAACACCATGTGGAGAAAGCACTGAAGATGGCAAGGATGCAAAATATATTTTAGGCAAGAGATTTCAATGTCCACCAACAAGAATGGTTCAGCAGCAGTGCTACTGATTGCGCTCCTCAGGTCCTGAAGGACAGAGCAACCAGACTGGGTCTGTGATAGGTGGTGAGGGAACCAACAGAAGGGAAAAACATACTTGACCTCATTCTAATCAATCTGCCAGCTGCAGTCACATCTGTCCATGACTGTATCGGTAAGAGTGACCACCACACAGTCCATGACCAGGTAAAATCCCACCCTGCTGTTGAGAATACCCTATGCTGTGTAGCACTAAGGTAGATGGGATAGACGCAATCAAATCCAGCAATTCAAGGCTAGGGTCCATGAGGCACCATGGGCCATCAGCAACAGCAGAATCATACTCCTAGACAATCTGAAAATGCATGGTTCAATATATCCCTCACTCGACCATTAGCGTTGAATCAGGATCAACCTTAGTTCAATGGGAAGTGCAGGAAGGTATGCTAGGAGCTGCACCAGACATGCCTAAAAAGGAGGTGCCAACCTGGCGTAGTTACAACGCTCGTGGACCAAACAACACAAACAGCAAGTGACGAGACAGAGCTAAGTGATTCCGGAACAAACAGGTCATATCTAAGCTCTGCAGTCTTGCCACATCCAGTCAGGAATGGTGGTGGACAATGAAACAACTCACTGGAGGAGGAGGTTCCAAAAAACATCCCCGTCCTCAATAATGGAGGAGGCCAGCACATTGTGTAAAAGATAAGGCTGAAGGGCCAAGTGGGAGATCCATCCCAGTGTCCTCCTGTGGTCTCCAGCGGTACGATACCGGTCTTCAGCCAATTCAATTCACTCTACATGATATCAAGAAACAGTTGGAGGCATTAGATACTGGACGTTGACAACATTCCGACAATAGCACTGAGGATGCGTGTTCCAGAATCGGCTGCACCCCTAGCCAAGTTGTTACAACACTGGAATCTATCCAACAACATGGAAAATTATCCAGGGATGTCATGTTCACAAAAAGCAGGATAAATCCAACCCAGTTATGGTTCCATTGGTCTACTCTCAATCATCAGTAAAGTGATGGAAGGTGTCATCCACAGTGCTCTCAAGCAGCAACTACTCAACACTAACCAGCTCAATCATGCTAAGTTTGAGTTCTGTCAGGGCCACTCAGCTCCTAACCTTATTCTAGCCTTGGTTCAAACATGACAAAAGAGCTGAATTCCAAAGGTGAGGTGAGAGTGACAGCCCTTGGCATCAAGGCCATATTCGATAGGGTGTGGTGTCAAGGAGCCCTAGTGAATCTGGAGTCAGTGGGTATCTGGGGTCAAGCTCTCTGTTCTCATATAGGGGGAGCTTTGGAAACATTCAAGTGAATGAACGTCAACAAAACTAGAAAAACACAGCCTGTCAGGCAGCATCCAAGGAGCAGGAGAATCAACATTTTGGGCATAAGCCCTTCATCAGGAATGAGGCTTGTGGACTGGGCAGGGGGTGGGGGTGTGTGTGGGTGGGTTGGGGAACTGAGAGAGATAAATGGGAGGTGTTAGGGCTGGGGGTAAGGTAGCTAAGAGTACGATAGGTAGATGAAGGTGGGGGTGAAGGTGATAGGTCGGAGAGGAGGATGGAGTGGATAGATGGGAAAGATAATGGACAGGTCAAGAGGGCAGTGCTGAGTTGGAGGCTTGGGACTGGGGTAAGGTGGGGCAGGAAGGGAAATGAGGAAACTGGTGAAATCCACATTGATCCAGTGTGGTTGCAGGGTCCCAAAACTGGAAACATTCCAATATCCCCCTTTGGTTTTGCATTTTCTATTATGTTGATTATTTATTTTTTCCTGTCATACATTGGTTACAGTGTAGGAAAAAGTTATTCCACAATCTCTGTTTTAAGAGATGTCTTGCTGTCAGAATTGTAGAACCTGTCCTTTCACTGTTTCTCTGGGCAACAAGGAGGGAGATGGGGCAGAATATGCTGTCAATTGAACATTCCGCATGACCCAGATCAATCAACATAGCATGCAGCATCAGACATAAATACACTAGCTCTATAGCTAATGAATTACAGACACTGAAGAAAACACAGAACAAATTTAAAAGGGGGTGAGTCCAGGCCAAATTGCAGATTCCCATCCGCCGCTGGCTCAGGGTCCTGCTTGGAGTCTGCATAATTAGCAGAAAATTGGACCTCCAAGACTCAACTTGCAAGAAAAACACAGTGGCTGCGCATCAACATTTCACAGAGCTTTATTAAGATTGCCAAGAAACCTTTGGATTTTAGAAAACGGCAGATAACATAAAATTTCAACAATCCTATTGCTGCTCAGCAGCCTGAAGTGACACGGATCTCTGGCCATGCTGAATGATTGCCCAGCAACAACACGCATGATGTAGCTACTGCAGGATAACTTCACCTTAGAACTTGCTCATCTCACTATAATCACGATTAATCTGCCACACAGTGTGTAGGTACAGGCACAAACAATACAATCCATGTGGCATCTGTAGCTGCAGGGCCAAACAGTGCGAGGATGTATAAGGACCACCTTAAATGTTAGACACAGAAAGTAATTCACAACAGATAATTGCCTCATCAAATTCCCAGATGGAAAAATGTAAAAGAAACTCATGTTACAAAGTGGTAGGTACACACAGTATGTTCTTACTAAGGGGGCAGGGTCAAGGGAAAATATATACGACACAACTGCATTGTAAAGGCTATTAATGCCAATTTATAAACCAGGACAGCTGACAATTCATAAATCAATGTGCAATTGTAAAACCATGCTGGAAGAATATCCAAGGCTATTGCTGAAAGGGAACTGAATAATTTAAATTATTTTTAGTTTATTGCATTGCAGAACTTTTTTAGTTTTTTTAGGATCAGATTCCAAAAGAGAATTTAATAATCTGACAGGACAAAAATGGCTTTAATGTGATGAATGCCTCTCGATTGATTAGCACAATCAATTGGACTGGTCTGTTTTGAGTCAGGAAACAGAAGCAGGTGATATCGCAATAAAATCATATTGAACATAACAGACCTGTGAAACGCAAGGTGGAATCTTTCTCATTCCACATTATGCAAACAAATTCAAACAAGCAAACTCAAGCAGGTCACACAATGAGATCAAATTGCAATATTTAGAAATACTGTACTTTTAAGGTCTGCACATTTAAGTCACCTCTTTAACAATCTGTATAACAGTAGAAGTTTCTTGTTAACTTTTATGCTATAATGGAGCATTATACAATAAGCATAGGATTTGGACAAAAAGAATGGTGCAAGTTGAACACAATTCCAGCTGTGGTTTTTGAGACATGAGCAGTGGCCCCATGGAATTCATGTACTTAAATGTGCACTGCAGTGCTAAAATCCTGCAATGCTTAAGATGGACATTAAATACAGTCAGGATGGTAGAGGGAAGACTTTGCTACAATTGGCCACAGCTCTGTTTTAACATTTTAATGGTTTCCTGTGACGGCAGGTCAGTAACCCATTACGATCTGATAAAGCAACATGTTTTAGCTTGATGGTTGGAATCTCACTAGGAAATCTACTGTACATAAGTAACCTGATCCAGGGTTAAGCCACAGTTGGAGGAGCAGGCAGAAGTTTCAGTGTCACAAGGAGAGAAATCCTACGACTGACCTTTTGCAGATTTCATGCCTAGTTCTATAGATTGTGTACAGGAATACTGGATTAGTGGTGCTGGAAGAGCACAGCAGTTCAGGCAGCATCCAGCTGCTCGTTGGATGCTGCCTGAACTGCTGTGCTCTTCCAGCACCACTAATCCAGTATTTGATTTTCAGCATCTGCAGTCATTGTTTTTACTTTTGTGTACAGGAATATCAAGCTAACTGATGAGATCCTCTTAGCCCTATTGTACTAATTAGAAGAGGCAACTCACCATAACCCTATCAGACCACAGGGCTATTTTATTAGAGAGAGACAACTGGTGGCCATTTAACCTGCTGGCCACCACACTTCAGGCCAGGAGAGAGATTGAGAAGGAGAGTCCTTCATGCTTACCTTAGCCGGTGCAGCAATTGAGCCCACACCGTTGGCATCATTAACTAACTGTCTAGCCAACTGAGCTAACCAGCCCCCTATGTATCAGGTACAAATGAGAGAATTTGCAATTCTGTTTTCCCGGCTGGAACCTCCAACATGATCAGTTTCACCATCAGGTTGGATAAATATGCTTTCTTGGTTAACCTTCCATTCTACCCACAAAGGTTCTATTCAGTACAGCCATATTGAGTCCACCGCTATCTTCCACATCAACTCTGTCACGACTGGATTGTTTCTGGTGTTTGGAGGTTAAAATTTGGCACATCGACATTGATGGTGTCTAAAATACCTAGTTATTGTCAGAAAAGAGTAGAAGTGGTGAAGGGACTGAAAAATTTGAAGAGTCTTATTACTCACATCGTATTAACTGCATATTAAGTTTTCAAGTAGCTTTGCAATGAACATAAAAGTGTGTAACACATTTCAGCACTTCAAACAAAAAAGAACTTCTTGATCCCTATAAGTAAGAAAGGTTGAATTTAATGACTGCATCCAGAGGGTCATCAATGTAATAAAAACATTCAGAGACAACTCCATCATGGACATTCTTTGGGGCAATCTGATGGGATAAGTCCCAGTTGGAAAGTTATCTGCCCACCATCAGGCAAGACCGACGTGCAAAGGGAATGTGGGGTGCTGGTTACATGAGTCCACCAGCTGCATGGGATATACTAATGGAGGCAGGGAAAACATAACTTGCCGCTGCTGCAAGATGAATGTATGTTTTAACAAGTGGCCAGGATTGCTCATTAATGGGTTTAGTGAGGTTTTGTTTAAAGTGGGCAAGAGAGCCAACAAAACACTCAGTTCAGAGTAAGGGAACCTATACCTGCTCCAAAATGTCAGTTAATGTGCCTTTGTATAGACTTCAGGAGGTTACAATTCCGAATTTGCCTTTTGAGTTTCAGACAATTGCATTGTGGGGGAACTACCACATGCAGCAGGGAGGCATTGTTCCAATTGTTGGTTGTGTAATAATTCTGGATCTTTGGGTGCTGGATAACAGAGCATTCACAGTATCAATAACAGGAAGCTCTTTGCCTGCCAACAACTGTAAGAATGATTCTCTGAAAATTGAGTAGCTTGGAGCTAGAAGCAAAATATGGAGAGAGAGAGAAGTATTCAATTTGTTCCCAATTCAAAAACAGTCTCTCTGTGCTCTGCAGTCAAAACTCATGGTAAACCTGAAGAAACCAATTTAGCTTTCCTGTAACAGTTGTTGCAAGTTGTAACCTTTAACTGATAATTCAGAGAATTAGCAGGACAGAACAGGACTAATATTGAATACTTTATACCTGAGGTATTTTTTTTAATCTTTAGAAATATTTTTAAGTGCACAGCAGTCCTGCCAATCAGAAACGAGGAAAAGAAAAGCAGTTTAAGAAATATGGAACATAAGCAGCAGGCTAAAGCAATAAGGAAGAAGTCCAGTGGCAAGGCAATTGATGGGAGTTCTTTTCTATTGCTTACAGGTTTGACTTTCATGGGAATGGAAACTTAAAACAGCTGACCAATTTTTCAGGCTTCACCAGTTGCCTAAGGTGTTGGGTAGAGATGTCCTGCTTTACAGGTGGTTTTTTTAAGGGGACCAGCTACCTCGTTTCTCTTGCCAAACAGGAGAAGCATCTAGAAAAAAAGGTGACTGAAGCCACAGGTTAGCCAGCAGAAAAGCCAATCAGATCATTTGAACAGCAGCTTCTCAGAACAAAAACTACCAAACTATCCTCCCAGTGTGTCTCCTCTGTCCATAATCTATTGACCATAATCTGTGAATTTATCTGTCTATGTCTGTTTAAGGGAAAGTTGTAATCGGGATTACAATTTTAATTTGTAGTGTTGTATGGAGTCATAGAATCATCCAGCATGAAAATAGACCCTTTGGTCCAGCTAGTCCACACCGACCAAGTTCCCAAACTAACTTCGTCCTACCAGCCTGCGCTTGGCCAATATCCCTCCAAACCTTTTCTATTCATGAACTTATCCAAATATCTTTTAATTGTTGCAACTGTACCTGCATCCACCACTTTCTCTGCCAGTTCATTCCATATACTAACCACTCGCTATGTAAAAACAATGACCTTTGTGTCCATAAAAATTTTTTTGCCTTCTTTCTGTAAAATATGCCTCCAAGTTTTGAACTCCCCCACCTTAGGGAAAAGATGCAGTATTGATACCTAAAGGGTTAAATAAAAATGGGCTTGATTAATTAAATTCTGAGTCTATGTTGTAGTTTATAGCTGTGTACCCGGAGCTGTAGTCTAATTACATATAATAACTAATAATTTCATTCAGTACAGTAATTTTATCCTTGCTTTCCATCAATCTGGGTCTGAACGTCGGGTAAATTATCAAATTTTAAGTACTTTATAAAATCTTCCACTTTTGTGATGACTCTTGGAAGAGCAGGGCTCCATTGAAAGCATGCTACCCCAGTGAATTGTAGCATTTTTTACATTAATAAACTTCAGAAATCTGTAACTACTTTCCAAATGGTAAGTGTATTAAGTCAAGTACGTTTTGTTGGAACTTTGCCCCATAATTGTCTTTTTACCAACTGTACCTGAATCTATCCCTCAGTATATTTGTCTGCCCTTTAGGTCTCTCAGCAAATATTTAGCTGCAGTAAAAATGGGCACGGAGAGATCAGAGAAATGGAAATTTGCCATTCTAATCAATGAAACAGAAAAGCCAGGTGAGATCCAGTGCTCTCTATGTTATCGCAAATGTAATTATACCAGACTACTCCTTTCATCTTTCAATTCCGGATGTGTGGTATCAGAAAATCAAAGAAATAATTGGGAGTTAGCCATAAACTGGTGTAGTAAATGAGATAGCATTGTATTGAAAAGTGTCATAAGGGAGATCTATATATTTATTATCTGGGTGTGAATTATGGTAGAAGTCAAATTGCAGAAGTAAAATTGATTGTTTAATGTAAAGATATCAGCTGGTCTTGAGTAAGTTTGAATCTGTATTAACCTAGCTCTCCCTGAAGGCTGCAATAAGAGCTGGGCATGTTTTCACATCTAACTAGCAGTTTGTATTTGACTTTCTGGATAATGGAGTTTTCAATACTGAAGAAGACTGCAACCAATTATAGCAGGACTATAAATATGCTGATAATAATTGACAAATGGTAGTCAAAACTGATAAATGTGAGGTAATACATTTTGACAGGAAGAATTTGAAGGCAGCACATTATTTTGAGTGCACAGTGTAGGCATGGCTGACGAACAAATACGCAAAACACTAATTGTAGTGCCATAGGCAAAGATGGAAAAAGCATGAAGATTTATTTGTAGAAAGATAGAACTCAACAATTGCAAAGTTATGCTGAACCAGTATTGCCTTCATTAGAGCAGATGTAGAGTACAGCACGCACTATTATGAAAATAATACAAGGACACTGGATAGAGCGCTGAGAAGATTTATAAGGATGACAGCACAAATATGTGGGCTTAGTTTTAGGAAAGTATCAACTAATTGGATCGTTCCTGTCCTGACAGAAAATTGTGAAGATTGTGAAGAGTGAAAACAATGAGAATGTTTCCTCTTGTGGGGAAGAACATAACCAGAGGTCATGAATATAGCATAGCTACCAGGAAATCTGAGAGAAATTAAGAAGAAATTTCTTCACTCAAAGCTGCTAAGAATATGAAACTTGCTGCTGCAAGGGCTCATAGTTTAGATTGACTTCAGGGAAAACCAAACAAACATTTGAGAAAGCAGGGACTAGATGGTTCCAATGGTAAGCTCAGATGAGAAAAGCTACAAGGAGGCTTGAGCCAGAAGGAATGGTTGGACGAGCATCCTGTCTCTGTGCTTTATATCCTAATTAATCCTCTTTGACATTGGTAAACTTCCCTTTCATGCATCTATCTTAGAATCTGTCCATGTGTCTTGAAAACAAACCACCAGAGGATTACACAGAATGACTTTAGAACAAGAGTAGGCCATTGAATCCATCAAGTCTGCTCTGCCATTTAATACAATCATGGTTGATTAAATGCTTTGAACACAGACTATCCTCAATACCTTGTTAATTAGAAATCTATTGACCTCTATTTTAAGTATACTTAAAGTCTGAACTTCCACAGCCCTCTGGGATGGAGAATTCCAAAGCTTTACAACACTTTTAGTTGAAAGTTGATTCAGTATGTGGATGTACCTACTAGAGAAGGTGCAAAACTTGAACCACTCTTGGGAAATAAGGCAGGGCAGGTGACTGAGGTATCAGTAGGGGAGCACTCCGGGGCCAGCAACCATAATTCTATTCGTTTTAAAATAGTGACGGAAAAGGATAGACCAGATCTAAAAGTTGATGTTCTAAATTGGAGGAAGGCCAATTTTGAAGGTATTAGGCAAAAACTTTCAAAAGATGATTCGGGTGAATGTTTGCAGGTAAAGGAATGCTAGGAAAAGGGAAGCCTTCAGAAATGAGATAATAAGAGTACAGAGACAGTGTATTCCTGTTAGAGTGAAAAGCAAAGCTAGTAGGTGTAGGGAATGCTGAATGACTGGAGAAATTGAGTTTTTGTTCAGAAAAAGAGGGAAGCGCATGTCAGGAATAGACAGCAGAGATCGAGTGAATCCTTAGAAGATTATAAAGGCAGTTGGAGCATACTTAAGAGGAAAGTCAGGAGGGCAAAAAGGAGACATGAGATAGCTTTGGCAAGTAGGGTTAAGGAGAATCCAAGGGGACTTTATGAATACATAAAGGAAAAAGGAAGAGAAAAAGAGGTCTCAAAGATCAGCAAGGCAGGCTATGTGTGGAACTGCAGGAAGATACTAAATGAATATTTAGCATCAGCGTTAATATGGAGAAGGACATGGAAGAATGTGGGGAAATAGATGGTGACATCTTGCAAAATGTCCAGATAACAGAAGAGGAAGTGCTGGATGTCTTGAAACGGTTAAAGGTGGATAAATCCCCAGGACCTGATCAAGTGTACTCTAGGACTCTGTGGGAAGCTAGGGAAGTGATTGCTGAGCCCCTTGCTGAGATAGTTGTATCACCGATAGTGGGTGAGGTGCCGGAAGACTGGAGGTTGGCTAACATTGTGCCACTACTTAAGAAAGGTAGTAAGGACAAGCCAGGGAACTATAGACTGGTGAATCTGACATTGTTGAAGGGAATCCTGAGAGACAGGATTTACATGTATTTGGAAAGGTAAGGACTGATTAGGGATAGTCAAGATGGCTTTGTGCATGGGAAACCATGTCTCACAAACTTGATTGAGGTTTGTGAAGAAGTAATGAAGAGGATTGATGAGGGCAGAGTAGTCGACATCATCTGTATGACTTCAGTAAGGCATTTGACAAGGTTCCTCAAGGTAGACTGATTAGATCACATTTGATACAGGGAGAAATAGCCATTTGGATACAGAACTGGCTCGATGTTAAAAGACAGAGGGTGGTGGTAAAGGTTTGCTTTTCAGTGGCCTGTGACCAGTGATGTGCCTCAAGGTTTGGTGCTGGGTCCACTGCTTTTCATCATTTATGTAAATGATTTGCATGTGAACATAGGATGTATAGTTAGTAATTTTGCAGGTGACACCAAAATTGGAGGCATAGTGGACAGCGAAGATGGTTACCTCAGAATAAAACATGATCTTGATCAGATGGGCAAATGGGCTGAGGAGTGGCAGATGGAGTTTAATTTAGATAAATGTGAGGTGCTGCATTTTGGAAAGGTAAGTCAGAGTAGGACTTATACACTTAATGGTAATGCCCTGGGGAGTGTTGCTGACCAAAGAGACCTTGGAGTGCAGGTTCATAGTTTCTTGAAAGTGGAGTTGCAGGGAGATAGGATAGTGAAAAAGGTGTTTGGTATGCTTTCCTTTATCGTTCAGAGCATTGAGTACAGGAGTTGGGAGGTCATGTTGCAGCTGTACAGGACATTGGTTAGGCCACTGTTGGAATATTGTGTGCAATTCTGGTGCCCCTCCTATCGGAAGGATGTTGTCAAACTTGAAAGTGTTTGGAAAAGATTTACAAGGATGTTGCCAGGGTTGGAGGGTTTGAGCTACAGGGAGAGGCTGACTAGTCTGGGGCTGTTTTCCATGGAGCGTCAGAGATTGAGGATTGATCTTATAGAGGGTTATAAAAACATGAGGGGCATGGATAGGGTAAATAGACAATGTCTTTTCCCTGGGATAGGGGAGTCCAGAGCTAGAGGGCGTAGGTTTAGAGTGAGAGGGGAAAAACTTAAAGGGACCTAAGGGGCAAATTTTTCATGCAGAGGGTGGTGCGTGTATGGAACAAGTTGCCAAAGAAAGTGATAGAGGCTGATACAATTACAAAATTTAAAAGGCACCTGGATGGGTATATGAATAGGAAGTGCTGAGAGGGATGTGGGCCAAGAGCTGGCAAATGGGACAAGATTAGGTTAGGATATCTGGTTGGCCTGGACAACTTGGACCGAAGGGTCTGTTTCCATGCTATACATCTCTATGACTCTATGATTCTGTTTGTCAAACACGCTTTTCCATTTATAATGTCATATTGGCTGTGCACAATCAGATCATTATTATCCAATTGTCTATTTTTCACATCCTTTACAACACATTCTAGCATTTTTCTTATTGCAATGCTAACGAGTCTGCAGTTCCTGTTTTTTCTGTCACTTTTTAAATGGTGTGGTGACATTTGTTAGCTTCCACTCTGTAAGAATCATTAAACAATCTATGGATTTTTGGACGATGATCAGTAATGAATCGGTTGTCTCTACAGCCAGCTCTTTCAACCTTCTGGGTTGCAGAAAATCAGGTGTCAGGGAATTAGCAAATTTCAGCCCCATTAGTTTCTCCATTACAATCTTCTTATCAATATTAATTTCCTTTATCTCCCCATTCTGTCTAGACATTTGGATCTCTACTGGGAGATTTCTTGTATCTTCCTCAGTGAAAATAGACATAAATTCATCATTTAGTTTCTCTGTTATTTCTCTAATACCCATTATAAATTCTCCTGACTTTGCCTGTGATGGATCCATACTTGTTTTAGCCAAACAGCTTTTTACGTACTTATAGAAACTTCTAAAGTCGGTCTTCACATTTTTGTTGGATCACATTCATATTCTATTTCCCCTTTCCTTATCAGTTTCTTGGCCCTCTTTTGTTGCATTCTTAGAAATGCAACCTCTCAATCCTCAAATTTACTCAATTTCCAGCCACTTTATAAGCCTTTTCTTGTAATCTTATAAAATCCTGTCAGTAACAGTTGACTGAGCTTTTTTGAGTTTTTGCACCTTGTGGGAATGTAGTTACTGTAAGCTATGTCATACTTCTTTGAAGTCTACCCACTTTCACTGCTATCTATATACATCATACCTTTTAATGTACTTTTCTACTTCACCTCTGCCTATGTGTGCCTTGTACATTCATAATTTCCCTGATTCAAATTTAGCACTCTTGCTTAGATTCAAAACATAATGTAAAATTCTATCATACTGTTGTAACTTATCCCTAAAGGTTCTTTTACAAAATTAATAACGATTTTTTATTGCACAATATTTAATTAAAAACACTTTTTCCTCTAGTCATCTCCTCAACATGCTGCTCTGAATGAACATCAGTAACATATGCCAGGAATGGGTCCTCCATGACTTTAGTAACTGCATTACCTATTTCATGTGCTTCTCTCATTGCCTGATTAATACCATGCCACACACACTCTCTACGATTTGATGAGCTATAAGTAACTCCAGCCAATGTTTGCTGCCCCTTGTTGTTCCATAGTTATGCCCGAGCAGATTCCATATATTGTTTTTTGATCAATGATCCTCCCTTACTAATGTACTGATATTACTGCTCTGTTCTATTAATCTTATGTACTTTGTGTGGTACAATCTGCCTGTACTGCACACAAAACAAAACTTTTCACTGTACCGAGGTATATTTGACAATAATAAATCAAATCAAAAAACAAAGTAATCCTACCTCCTTTTCCTTCTTGTCTCGCTTTTAAAATATTGGATATCCCTGAATATTCAATTGCCAGTCCTGGTCACCGTGCAGCCATATTTTTGTAATGGCAAATATATCATTTCCATTTACTTCTGCTTGTGCCTTTAAGTTGTCTCTCTAGTTGTGAATGCTGCATGCAGTCAAGTGGAGCCCCCTTAACTTAGTTTTATCAACATCATTCTGCACTGGAAGTGCTCTTGATGCTCAGGTTTCTTTCTCCTATTTTCTTGTCTCCCTTGCAGCTTTTCTACTTGTGTTACCAATTTTCCTGCCTACTCGCTTGGGTTACCTATCAGCTTCTCATCTCCCTGACAAACCAGTTCAAACTGACTCCAATAACAGAAGCAAATCTTCCTCCAAGGAGATCAGTCATGATCCTCTTAGAATGTAAACCATCCAGATTATAAAGGTCGCGCCAGCCCCAGATCTCCTCCCAATGCCTCAAAAATCTGATGTCCTCCTGTCTAAACCAGTTCTCCAGCCATACCTTCAGCTGATCAATCCTCCTGTTCTTATGCTCATGGCATCTGAAACTGAGAGTAATCCTGCCATTACAAATCTTGAAACCTTGCTTTTAAGTTTGCTTTCTACTTCCCTAACATCAGCTTTCAGGATCCCATTCCCCTTTTGCCTATGTTATTGGTAACAATGTGGATTATCTTATTTTAAAATCACCATAGGTTTATGGACACTGTGGTAAACAGCCAATGATATTTGTAACTAATCAGAGTGTTTCCAACGTTTCTGTGCAAATGCATTGAAGTCTTACTTTTGACAAGTGTATATCAACACAGTAATCATGAAATAAAACACACAGATAGTACATGTTTACATACAATGGACTGTTTCTGTTAAATACCCTATCGTTTTTCACCTTGTAACGAGGATAAGTTTATAAAATAACACAGAGATCCATCTAATTACTCTACTTCATGGCTTCCATTGGTCTCATAATGAAAGAAAAATGGAATATTCTATTTGACAGAAACTTCTTTAACAGAAGTGGTAGATATGAATTTATCATTGCCAAATCAGGGTATTGGCATAATGGGATTCACATAAGTCATGTTGGTGCAACTGGTCACATAATTCTGGTATCAGTAAAAAAGGAGCAACCAATCGAGAATAGGAATGTTAAGGGAGATATCTTAGCCACTGCTCTAGAGAGCTGTAATAGATCATAAGGATCATACAGTACATAAGGAGTTGAGAAGCCTTACTTGCAGATAAGAGGCAAAAAAGCCTCAGGGACAGTGCAGCTGCAGACACCCACTGCAAACTGGTATCTCAATGTTCAGGTTGTAGTATTGGTTTAACATACAAGAAAATCATGGCAATAGTTAGGTAAAACTCTCCAGATCTATGGTCTGCAGTTAAAACTCAAGGGGCACAGCGGAAAATGGCTAGACAGGACCTTGGAAAATTCGAAGGTGCAATTGACAAAAAAAGTGAAAAGGCTCCAAAAACAGGAAAAGACCGCAGAAGATTTTGATGAAAGGACAAGAGAATGCAGAGTATCAGAATGATGTGAAAAAGACCTCATAAATCTTCAAAGCCTAGCCAAAACCAGCAATATTTTGGAAAGTGAAAATACAAAATTCCAACAGTTCAACAGTAGGATGGCAAAACACAAGTATTCATCCAGGTCAGTCAGCTATAAACTGGTAGGTCCTGTTGAGACCTTGACATTACCTCAGCCATAATATTGAAAGCCAGAATTGGGAGCATTGGGAGTGGACCTTTCACTGTAAAGAGCAACATCAGATTTAATGCAAACAAGCAGCCTCATCAAGTCAACATGTTTTTATATTGAGCTATAGGGAGAGGCTGTGATGCTCTAGGAATCAGGAGAAGTAGTATACAGTACTAGAGAAACTATCGGCAGATTTCTCAACTACTGCAAGGAAAGGGTGCTCATTTGACTGCGACGTTTCAATGGCAAATTGAAGTGCAGGATGGGGTTTATCAAACTGTTTAAAGAAATCATTTGGTGCAGCTGCAGATTTAAATATTACAAGTTTGTCATCTGTATATCAGAACTATACGATGGGTATGAGGTTAGGTGTCATACCTTTGAACATGGATTTCTTATCGTAACCAGCAAAGATGTGAGGAAGAAATTAGCCTACGGAGGAGTCCAGGGAAACATCAACTGTTTGGGCATATTTTCCATTGAATCTGAATTCAGGTCTGTGATTTGTGAAGTTTATGAGTTTGATGAACAGATAGTCAGACACCAATGGCACACTTACACTGCCATGATATTACAGTACAGTAAAAATGTCAATAGCATCCTTGAGTGGTAACTTTGTTGTTAATCTGGCAAAGCTGAAAGATTCAAAGTTAGCTGTTCTTGCTGCGTCACTGTGCCAAAAATGGCCCAACCGATCCACACTCCCTTCTCATGGTGTATAAATTGATATTCTTTTTTCTATTTCTTCAGAAGTTTTGTGTCCCAGTTCAGATGCATGCAAGACAAAACGCTTCAACTTCATATCTCCTTTTAGCAATATTTAAGTTCTGCACTATCAGATTGTGATCATATTTATATGATACCTTGTCAAAGAACAAGGCATCATGGTGGATCTAAAGTAGAGAACAACCATCAGGGAATGTCTGCCTGAAGTGCCCATATGAGGTGCAGCATTTCTTGGACAGTATGAATCAAGAGAGAGAGAGAATTTATCCCAACTTGGCCAGTCTTTCACAACTCCTAAGAGCACGTATGAAATAAGGCCAGCAATGGTATTGCAGTCAAGTGCAGATTGCACTTGTAAAAGCATTAGAAGTTACTTTCTTAGTTGTTTTCATTCACTACAATCTAGGCTTATTTTGGCATTACAGTGTCAACTTAAATCCGAGTTGGACTATCTCATGTTGCCTACTGCCTGGCAACAACAGTGGCAATGTTGGAAGGAGTCTGCTGACAAGAAGAGGTTGAGGTAAATATGAAAACTTTCCCTCTCTTTGGGCCAAAAGATGCCAGGAAGACTTCTTCGAATCTCACATCGAGTCCTTGCACCTCCTCAGCCCTGGAATGTCACCTTGATCATTAATCCATCCAAAATTCTGGAATTTTTGACACCCTTTCCCCATCCAGTGGACAATCCCAGCCCAATCTCCCCAATCACTGACCCATGACTAGTCGCAGCATAACCTAATAGACAAAATGAAATCCACAGGCTTCTTCCTGATTCCAAAAGCCCCTTAAATTATTGTCTTCCAGGGAAACATTCTGTATGAATGACCAGATATCTGGCTTCCATATACCCCAATCATCACCACCCTCCACAACCCCACCTCAATTAAAAGTCAAGGCTCAGGCTGCAGAGTGACATTGTCCCCAGTGTTACATAGGACAATGATCACTAAGTGTGGAATGTCACTTAGTGTGGAATGGTCACTAGGTGTGGAATGATCACTAAGCGTGGAATGATTACTATGCGTGGAATGGTTACTAAGAGTGGAATGACACTAAGCATGGAATGATCACGAAATGTGGAATGGTCACTAACAGTGGAATAATTACTAAGTGTGGAATGGTCACTAAATGTGGAATGATTACTAAGTGTGGTATAGTCACTAAGTGTGGAATGGTCACTAAGCGTGGAATGTCACTAATTTTGGAATGATCACTAAATGTGGAATGGTCACTAAGTGTGGAATGAACACTAAGTGTGGAATGGTCACAAAGTGTGGAATTGCCATTAAGCGTGGAATGTCACTAAGTGTGCAATGATCACGAAGCATGGAATGGTCACTAAGTGTGGAATGTCACTAAGTGTGGAATAGTCACTAAGCATGGAATGGTTACTAAGTGTGGAATGAACACTAAGTGTGGAATGGTCACAAAGTGTGGAATTGCCATTAAGCGTGGAATGTCACTAAGTGTGGAATGATCACTAAGCATGGAATGGTTACTAAGTATGGAATGCTCACTAAGCATGGAATGGTTACTACGTGTGGAATGGTCACTAAGTGTGGAATGGTCACTAAGTGTGGAATGATCACTAACAGTGGAATGATCACTAACTGTGGAATGGTCACTAAGTGTGGAATGATCACTAACAGTGGAATGATCACTAACTGTGGAATGGTCACTAAGTATGGAACGTCACTAAGTGTGGAATGGTCACTAAGTGTGGAATGGTCACTAAGTGTGGAATGGTCATCAGGTGTGGAAGGGTCACTAAGTGTGGAATGATCACTAACTGTGGAATGGTCACTAAGTATGGAACGTCACTAAGTGTGGAATGGTCATCAGGTGTGGAAGGGTCACTAACAGTGGAATGATCACTAACTGTGGAATGGTCACTAAGTATGGAACGTCACTAAGTGTGGAATGGTCATCAGGTGTGGAAGGGTCACTAAGTATGGAATGGTCACTAAGTGTGGAATGCTAACTAAGTGTGGAATGGTCACTAAGTGTGGAATGATCACTAACAGTGGAATGATCACTAAGTGTGCAATGAACACTAAGTGTGGAATGGTCATCAGGTGTGGAAGGGTCACTAAGTGTGGAATGATCACTAACAGTGGAATGATCACTAACTGTGGAATGGTCACTAAGTGTGGAATGATCACTAAGTATGGAACGTCACTAAGTGTGGAATGGTCACTAAGTGTGGAATGGTCACTAAGTATGGAACGTCACTAAGTGTGGAATGGTCACTAAGTATGGAACGTTACTAAGTGTGGAATGGTCACTAAGTGTGGAATGGTCACTAAGTATGGAACGTCACTAAGTGTGGAATGGTCACTAAGTGTGCAATGAACACTAAGTGTGGAATGGTCATCAGGTGTGGAATGATCACTAACTGTGGAATGGTCACTAAGTGTGGAACGTCACTAAGTATGGAACGTCACTAAGTGTGGAATGGTCACTAAGTGTGGAATGGTCACTAAGTGTGGAACGTCACTAAGTATGGAACGTCACTAAGTGTGGAATGGTCACTAAGTATGGAACGTCACTAAGTATGGAACGTCACTAAGTGTGGAATGGTCACTAAGTGTGCAATGAACGCTAAGTGTGGAATGGTCATCAGGTGTGGAAGGGTCACTAAGTGTGGAATGATCACTAACAGTGGAATGATCACTAACTGTGGAATGGTCACTAAGTGTGGAATGATCACTAAGTGTGGCTTCAAGTCAACATATATTTATATATGATAAGAAACAAATGCGAGATGTACACTCTGACCGACTTGTTTATTTTTGGCAGAATGTCAAATATCCTCTAATTTAATGCTTTTTTTCTGATTTGCCGTGGGAAGCAGCATTCAAAATGTTTGAACACATGTTTTAACCTGTTTTCATAAGAAATCTTATCTATGAAAAACATAAACTATGTCTGAAGTCAATTCCATATGACAGCACCTGGCCAAGAAACAGTAAGAAGATGCATGACAGTATGAGGAAAAAATCCTATTTAGAATCAACAGCTGGTTTCCTGTTTAGTTTTCAACATTGCTATGCTCTGCATTTGGTTTATACAAGAGAACTTATCCATACTTCAAGACAAAACAGGCTCACTGAATTCACTTATCATGCATACTGCAGAAATTGTAAACTGTTTGAAGATGAATAAGCGTTAAATTCTATCAGATTTACACAAGTCTGCTTTTCTGAAATATGGTTAAGCGCCTCACAATGGTGATGCTGATCATTTATTTGGGAATATAGAAACATAAAACTCTCAAACACATTTTAATCTGGCAGCCTTAAGCACAAAGTGAAAAAATATAAACAAACACATTGTTAATTACATTTAATTCCTTCTTAAGTGATCACTTGTAAGTGCTAATCGTATTCTGTAAATGAAGGTAAGACACAAGTGATGAGTTTCTCTGGTCACCTATTTATGTAGACATCAGTGATGTATTGGTGATATTTCTAATTACTACTATGCTGAACAAAGCTCTAAGAATGTTTTAAACAAATCTAGTTACAACTTCACTAAAAATTCTGACCAGAGGAAATATTCAAATGACATTTGCCAATGAGTACACATAGTGAATTCATAGCCCTACATGGTGGAAGGCAGATTTGCCAAATAGTTGAAAACCTATAACCGCACCAAGCAATGGAGTGCAGCTACGTACAAGATCAAAACTGAGATGGTGAGTCTTAGGAGGATAATGAATAGAAGAGTGAGAATAAATGCAACAGTATTACCAACTGATTGCATGAGTGAAACAGCAGCCACAGGAAAGAGTTAAAACCTGCTATATTAGAGAAATGTATATCTACCTAAAACATTTGTGAGCTATGTGTTACTATAGGTGGAACTTTGTCACCCCAGTGCATATCCTGATGATGGACCTGAAAGTGGATATGACTGAGCTCAGGGTATGAATGGGTGGCTGAATTTAATTCCAGGGAAAGTAAGGAGTCTCCCACAGGGTCAGAGGGCCAGACCACCTTTGTCTAAGCAGCGTGTGGACATGCCTATTGTATCTACAAACCAAAAGCACTTGTGTTGTAGAGTGTGGCACTGGATCATCACTCGGACCACCAGACTCAGCATTCCCCTCTGACACACTGTTGCCTGAAATAGCTCCACAAATGCTGATATCCTGTTACCGTTTTTTACACGTGGGGAATACTTGACACTGATCCAGTGAGTGAACAGCACCTCTGATACTCCTGTTTATATCTGTCAGCCAGGACTCCCTGATTGGACCAGGTTAACAGCCCCAATGTATTCAATGAGGTCCATCGGGCTCACCTCATTATAATCCTAACATCACCCTTCATTGGGGTAGTACACTGGAAGCCAAACACCACAATTCCTGGAGTCATCCCAAAAGTAAAGATTTTACAAATATATACAGAATTTCTGAATTTGCCTGTCTTAGTCCAATAGTCTTTATAATAGGATCAGTTAGTAACCGCTGCATACACCTCTAGTATCTTCTCCTTCATTAACCCTTCTGGAAGACAAATTGTACAGTCAATCAGTTTCAGCAACTGACTCCAGTGTCTCTCAATATCTTTATTGGTTTCCCTCCTTGAATAGAAACATAGTTCTCTCTCTGAAGTAAAATATTAGGAACCTCCAATGGTCTAACTCCTAGTAACAATGATCGAAAAATAAATTATTTGATTGCCTTGAATCATCTCTTCCTTCCTGGTATGTTCTGAGACAAATATGTCCTACCTGTACCAGAGAGTCATAGGATTTGTATACCATGGAGGGTCCATTGTGATTCACTAGTCTTCAAATATTAATTAAAGTAGGTAGTGAAAGTGCACATTGCAGTGAACATAAGATACAGGGATCTTCCGTAATTTAAAAGTGGGCGGCACAGTGGCACAGTGGTTAGCACTGCTGCTTCACAGCGCCAGAGACCCGGGTTCAATTCCTGCCTCAGGTGACTCTCTGTGTGGAGTTTGCACATTCTCCCCGTGTCTGTGTGGGTTTCCTCCCACACTCCAAAGATGTGCAGGTCAGGTGAATTGGCCATGCTAAATTGCCCGTAGTGTTCGGTAAGAGGTAGATGTAGGGGTATGGGTGTGTTGCGCTTCGGCAGGGCGGTGTGGACTTGTTGGACCGAAGGGCCTGTTTCCACACTGTAAGTTATCTAATCTAAACAAATCCCATTTTCCAGCACTTGGCCTATAACCTTGTATATTCATCAAAATATTTCTTAAATGTCTTGAGGGTTTGTGACTCTACCACCCTTTCAGGCAGTGACTTTCAGGTATCCACCACCATCTAGGCAAAAAAGGATTTTCCTCAAAGCTACATTAAACTCCTGCTCCTTACCATAAATCCCGATGTCCCTAGTTATAGACCCCTTCAATATGGGGAAACTGTTCTGCCTATTTACCCTATCTATGTCCCTCAGAATTTTGTGCACCTTAATCAGATCCCCCTCACCTTCTCTGCTTGAAGGAGAGCAACCTCATCCTTTCTAGTCTCCCTTCATAGCTGAACCATTCCATCCTAGGCAACATCCTGCTGAATCTCTTCAGCACTCTCTCTATTGCATTCACATCTTTCCTATAGAGTCATAGAGTCATGGAGATGTACAGCACAGATACAGACCTTTCGGTCCAACTCATCCATGCTAACCAGATATCCCAACCTAATCCAGTCCCACCTGCCAGCACTTGGCCCATATCCCTCCAAACCCTTCCTACTCATATACCCATCTGGATGCCTTTTAAATGTTGTAATTGTACCAGCCTTCACCACTTCCTCTGGCAGCTCGTTCCATACATGCACCACCCTTTGTGTGAAAAGGTTGCCTCTTGGGTCCCTTTTAAATTTTGTCCCTATCACCCTAAACCTGTGCACTCTTGTTCTGGACTCTTCCACCCCAGGGAAAAGACTTTGTCTATTTATCCTATCCAAGTCCCTCATGATTTTATAAACCTCTTTCAAGTCACCCCTCAGCCTCTGATGCTCCAGGGAAACAGCCCCAGCCTATTCAGCCTCTCCCTATAGCTCAAATCCTCCAGCTATGGCAGTAACCTTGTAAATCCTTTCTGAACCCTTTCAAGTTTCACAACATCCTTCCAATAGGAAGGATACCAGAACTGCACGTAATATTCCAAAAGTGGCCTAACCAATGTCCTGTACAGCTGCAACATGACTCTTAACTCCTATACTCAATGCTCTGACCAATAAAGGAAAGCATACCAAACGTCTTCTTCACTGTCCTATCTACTGTGACTTCAAGGTCTCTTTGTTTAGCAACCCTCCCCAGGACCTTACCATTAAGTGTATAAGTCCTGCTCTGATTTCCAAAATGCAGCACCTCGCATTTATCTAAATTAAACTCCATCTGCCACTCTTCAGCCGATTGGCCCTTCTGATCAAGATCCTGTTGTAATCTGAGTTAACCTTCTTCGCTGTCCACTACATGTCCAATTTTGGCATCACCTGCAAACTTACTAACTACACCTCCTATGTTCACATCCAAATCATTTATATAAATGATGAAAAGCAGTGGACCCAGCAGTGATCCTTGTGGACTCCAGCTTTGGTTTAATTAATGATTATTCAGCTCCATCAAAACCTCCTGACTGTTCTATTCAATGCCTTACCCAATGGAGGCAAGTATCCCACGTGCCTTTTTGACCACCTTGTCTAACTGTCCAGCTGCCATCAAATTTGTTGCACTCCCTCAATAGTCAGACCATCCTTCCTCAGATAAGAAGACCAATTTGCACACAATATTCCAGTTGTGGTCTTTCCTAGGCTTTGGCCAGGTGTAGCAAGGCCCTTTTGCTCCTGTACTTGAATTGTCTTTGGCGCTGTGAGGCAGCAGTGCTAACCACTGTGCTGCCATGCCACTAACCTTACTAGTTTCTCTAATATTATTTCCCTCCTAATACTAATTTCTTTCAATTCCTACTTCCTATTCGACCCTGTGTTCCCCATATTTTGGGATGTTATTTGTGTTTTCCTTTATGAAGACAGTACTAAAGTCTGTACTTAATTGGTCTGCCATCTCTTTGGTCCCCATTATACATTGCCTTATTTCGGACTGTAGGGGACTTATTTTGTCTTTGCTGATTGTTTTCTCTTTACAAAGCTATTGAAGCTTCTACTATCAGTTTGCATGTCCCCTGCAAGTTAACTTTCATGCTTCAATTCTCCTCCATCTAATCCAAATTGTCTCTCTTTGCTGGAATCTAAACTTTCCCAATCCTCAGGTCTGTTGCTTCTTTTGGCCAACTTTAATGGTCTTCCTTGAATTTAATATTGACCATAATTACCGTGGTTAGCCATGATCTGATCCCATTTCCCTTTTCATTTTTATGCCTGGAATGAACGCTTTTGCAGGGTGCCCTTACACTCTTTAAATGTTTGCCTTTGCTTACCTACTATCATCCCTTTAAATAACAATCCCCAGTTTATCACAGACAAATGATGGACAACATGTTTTCTCTGTACATTCCCATTGTTGGTTATGTTTGACTGTTCCTCATTTTGAGGGTGAAGTCTCCTCAGGGTCACATGTTCCTGTCATGAATCTTCTTATGACCGAACAGGCTGATTTTTGACTCCCAGATCTCTGGGACCAGGGCAGGACATCCCATACCGGGCTTCAGAATGCAGATTTTACTTCCTTTGTGTTTCTTACCCACCAATCTACTGCCACATCTTTGTGACTTAAATACAACTAAGTTAAAAATCACACAACACCAAGTTATAGTCCAACAGGTTTAATTGGAAGCACACTAGCTTTCGGAGCGACGCTCCTTCATCAGGTGATTGTGGAGGGCTCGATTGTAACACAGAATTATCTCCAAATCATTTTTTAAATGTTGCAATTGTACGAGGCTCCACCACTTCCTCTGGCAGCTCATTCCACACACGCACCACCTTCTGTGTAATAAAGTTGCCCCTTAGGTCTCTTTTATATCTTTCCCCTCTCAACCGAAACTTACGCCCTTTAGTTCTGGACTCCCTCACCCCAGGGTAAAGACCTTGTCTATTTGCCCTATCCATGAGCTTCATGATTTTATAAACCCCTATAAGGTCACTCCTCAGCCTCTGATGCTCCAGGGAAACAGCCCCAGCCTATTCAACCTGTCCCTATAGCTCAAATCCTCCAACCCTAGCAACATCCTTGCAAATCTTTTCTGAACCCTTTCATGTTTTAACTAGGTTATTTTTATGACAAATGCAAGCTTATAAGCATTTTTTTCTTGGTGCTTTTCGAGAAGCGATTAACGTTTTTGAGGTTGTTTTAACAATTTGCCACAGTGGGATTTTAGCTACTTCTCTCTGGGTTTTTAATAGAATGCCATCATCATGAAACCAGAATTCTCACCAACTGCAAGTTATTTAGATGTTTTCTAATAATTTTAGAAGCTGAAAGACCTAAATGCAAATACAGTATCCCGATTTTTATTTATTTACATGAAATTTATTTTTGACCACTTTAATGGGAAGTCAGGAAATTCTGAATATGCAGGATTTATGATGAGTACAAATATATTTCAGAATAGAAACAGAAACTAACAGTCCAGTCAACACCACCATGGAGATGTCTACATGGAAAATCTGAGCGTAACCTTCAAGATAAACATTGGGTCCTCTCAGTGTGCTGTTTCAGCTTCTCCTACTGCCTGACAGCAATATTGAGTTTGTTGGTGGGCTATTTTGATGAATTTGTAAATGGATTTTTATAATTTATTTTAGCTGTCCCTGAAGTTGATTTATGATGCGCTGTTGCAAAATCACAAAACCTGCCCAAAAAAGCCAAGAATGGTATATTTTGTTTTTTCATGAAATGAGGTGTTACATACTTTCCTGCATGTTTGTATTTCTTTTTCATTTATAGTAATATATAAAGTTACATAAGCTGAAAGTTAAAAAAAAACATATTGGGTGCTGTCTGGCAGGCTGGGTTGAATTACTAGGTATATATATTCTGTCATTTACTAGTGTTTGTAAAATAAATTGCCTCAAGTAGGATGTTTAGTTTCTACATTGACTTTTTGGTGACATTAAAAGAGCGAAATATTCCAGACTACTGTTTTTGCATCCAGAACTCTAACCTTCAAATTCATGGCAAAGGTTGATCAAAAGTGACGTTTTTGTTCATATCAGCGCAAAATGAACAATGAAAAGTCTGGACTCCATTTTATATTCGTCATGTTTCCAAAATCCTGGTAAAATATAAGACAGGCCTCCTGATCTGCTAATGCCCTGTTTGCATTACTGGCCAAGATGACTTTTACCCTGGTGCATTGAAAAATTCCTGACACTTTTGAAAGTTACTCCATTGAACAAAGTCCGAAAACAAATGTCCAGTGAACAAATAAACTATCCTTGAGAAAACATTTGTTATAAGAACGATAGCATAAAACAGTGCACAAAACATTGGTGACTTCAGTAATCAGTGAATAGTTTGTAACAAATTCTGGTTTGTCCAACGTAGTCATTCCTCTGTATCCATGAGGGTTCCACTCACTGAACACAGAACATAGAACAAAGAACATATAACTTAGAACATTACAGCAAAGTACAGGCCCTTTGGCCCTTGATGTTGTGCCAACCTGTGAACCTAATCTGAAGTCCATCTAACCTACACTATTCCATTCTTGTCCATATGCCTATCCAATGACCATTTAAATGCTCTTAAAGTTGGCGAGTCTACTACTGTTGCAGGCAGTGTGTTCCATGCCTTTACTACTCTCTGAGTAAAGAAACTACCTCTGACATTTGTTCTATGTCTATCACCCCTCAATTTAAAGCTATGCCCCCTCATGCTAGCCATCTCCATCCTTGGAAAAAGACTCTCACTGTTCACCCGATCTAACCCTCTGATTATCTTATACGTCTCAATTAAGTCACCTTTCAACCCTCTTCTCTCTAACGAAAACAGACTCAAGTCCCTCAGCCTTTCCTCATAAGACCTTCCCTCCATACCAGGCAACATCCCATTAAATTTGAGGGCGGCACGGTGGTACAGTGGTTAGCACTGCTGCCTCACAGCGTCAGAGACCCGGGTTCTATTTCCGCCTCAGGCGACTCTCTGTGTGGAGTTTGCACATTCTCCCCGTGTCTGCGTGGGTTTCCTCCCAGTGCTCCGGTTTCCTCCCACAATCCCAAAATGTGCAGTTTAGGTGAATTGACCATGCTAAATTGTCCATAGTGTTAGGTGAAGGGGTAAATGTAGGAGGCTGGGTCTGGGTGGTATACGCTTCGGCGGGTCGGTGTGGACTTGTTCGGCCGAAGGGCCTGTTTCCACACTGTAAGTAATCTAATCTAATCTAAATCTCCTCTGCACCCTTCCCAAAGCTTCCACAACCTTCCTATAATATGGTGACCAGAACTGTACGCAATTCCTGAGAACGCCTGCGAATTATGAAATTCATGAGTGTGGAGCATGTTAAAAATAGATTAAAAATTATGGCCAGATGAGTTTTGCTGTGAGTGTTGAATTTTATTATTAGTTACTGTTTGACACAGATAGGCACATTTACGAGAGGTGATGATTGTAATGCAATGTCAAACCAAGAAAATCCATAATTACAATAACATAAAATGGGCAATATAGGACTCTTAAGGGGCTTGATGGAGTAAATGTTGAAGGGATGTTTACCCCCATAGGAGAGTCAGAGAGCAAAGTCTCAGAAGAAAGGGGAACCAATTTAAGACTGAGATGAGGTGGAATATCTCCTCTCAGGGATGTGTGAGTCTTTGCAATTCCTTGCTACAAAGAGTTGTGGGGGTGGTGCAGAGTCCATGTGTTTGGTTAAGGCTGAGATAGAGTTTTGGTCAGTTGGGGCATTAGCGGTTATGGGGAAAAAGTGCAGAGAAGAAGACATGGGGAAAGCTGGATCAACCATGATCCCATTGAATGGTGGACCAAGCTTGAGGGGCTGAATGGCCTTCTCCTATTCCTACCTCTTATGGTTGTCTGGTCTAGTATATGCGTATTTATATGAGACACATAGGTGGGTGAAGTGCCTCTGGACAATCTGTCATAACAACCGATGCATAAAATGTGAAATCATGTCCAAGTTATGACCTACTACACAGCTGTGTCAATTAAGGACAGAGAATTGTGTATCTTTAGGACGTTATACAATGTTATATCTATTAAAGCATTGTTGGCTTGTTTTAGAGCACAGATGTTAAGGATACAATTTGTAATCTATAAGCCTGTATGAAAAGACCTTGGAGCTGTCATTTCTCAAATTGTCAAGGGATGTAGCTGTAACTGCTTGATAACCATAAATGAGCACAGAGGCATGGGAATACTGAGGAAATCTTCCATCAGCTGGATTGAGGAGTCAAATGCATTTCTACTTTGCACAACTTTAAATAATCCCAGTAAGGAGACTGTCATTTTTCCACTCAATAGGAATGACAATATAAACGTATTCCACAAGATGTATCATTGTACGAAAAGAATGACGATTGTCACTGTGTATCTGATTTTGTCATAAAAAACACAATCTCAAAATTTTGACACAAAATACGAGGAAGGAAATATGGAGAAGAACTGTAAAGAACTTCAGGAAGGGAGCTAGAATGGTACAATGGATTGATTGTAGGCAATTAAAATTTAATGCAGAGGTACACGGGATGAGGCACTTTGAGAGGATAATCAAGATATGGGGGTATGGATATAAAATAACCTCACAGAGCCCAGTATCCTGTCACCAAGTCACCAATATTTACATGTAGGAAGTACTTGACACTGATCCAACTCCCTCAGAGCCAACTTTCAGAGCGAACAGAATATCTGACACTCCTGTTTATATCTGTCAGCCAGGACTTCCTGTTTGGACCAAATTAACATCCCCAGTCAGGATCCACCTAGCTGACCTTGTTACAATCACAAGGGGTGGCACAGTGGCTCAGTGGTTAGCACTGCTGCCTCACAGCACTAGGGACCTGGGTTCGATTCCAGCCTCGGGCGACTGCCTGTGTGGAGTTTGCACATTTTCCCCGTGTCTGCGTGGGTTTTCTCCGGGTGCTCCGGTTTCCTCCCACAGTCCAAAAATGTGTAGGTTAGGTGAATTGGCCATGATCAATTGTCCATAGTGTTAGGTGCATTAGTCAGAGCGAAATGGATCTGGGTGGGTTACTCTTCGGAGGGTCGGTGTGGACTGGTTGGCCCAAAGGGCCTGTTTCCACACTGTAGGGAATCTGATCTAATCTCATCCAGTACCAGTCTGGGGATGTCAGTCTGTTCTTTTCCTTGTAACTTCTCCTGCAGCGTTTTCACAGCAGGACCGGTTCCTCTGAATCACCCTCACATATGGGCAGTGAGTATTGAGCCATAGCCTGCTTTGTGTGCGGAGAGCATTTCAAAATAAATTCACCGTCTTCTTCAGGTGCTACAGGCATCGAGGCTGTGACATCCGCTGTGTCCATCTCAGACTCTGAGGTCTCTTTGACGATAGACAGAGGGGGAGAACCTAAAGGTTCTGACAGGCTTTCCAGCTGTTCAGAGGGGTTGGGTATGTTTTGCTCCAGCCTGATTTGTCAGTTTGCAGCTTTCATGTGGTCCCTGTGCTTGTTCAGGATCACCTCACCTCACCACACTTTGTACATCATGGGACATGACCTCACGTTGACCATCCCTCTCACCCACACAGGACCATTCCCGTGGTTTCAGCACCAAACTTCGTCCCTGAGGTAAATTGTTTCTCTTGCTTAGAGGAGTCTTGTGTATGGCATTGGCGTTTCTTATTCCATTTCACTCTCCCCCGCCCCAGTCCGGGAATATCAGGTTTAACCTGGTGTGGAGTCTTCTCCCCATTGGCAACTCTGCTGGCTCTATCCCTGTAGTTGCATGAAGGGTGGTCGGATAATCAAATAGGAACCATGAAGTTTTGTCATCAACTGAAGGCTATTTCTTTAAGCCTTCTTTCAAGGTTTGGACTGCTCTTTCCACCAGCCCATTGGATGATGGATGGTATAGAGCTGTCTTTATAAGCCAAATGTTGAGCCCATGAAAGTCCATGAAATAGTTGTAGTGTAACTGAGTTTATGGTTTACTGGGCTATTTCCACAAATATGGGGGAGCTGCTGGCAATAATCTTTGTCCTTGTTGACACTCTGGGCACTGTGTCACCAACGTGGCTATGTCTGTATCTAATCCTGACCCCCAGACATAACTTCTCACCGAACTTTTCATTTTGAAAACGCTTAGATGACCCTAGTAGAGTTCAGCCAGTATCTGATGACAAAGCCAGTTGTAGTGCCTTTTTGAAAACCAGTTGGGCTTCAGCTAGTTGGTGCTTTTGCATGGTTACATCTTTATTCCCATATGCCAAACAGTCTCTCAGCATCTCATTAAGGGTTAAACCAAAGTCATATGCCTCTGCCAGTTGTTTTAGCCTTGTCAAAAATCCAGACATGGATTCCCAGGCTCTCAAGCTGTTGAGTAAAACTGATAGCATCTTAGAATTAGAGGAGGCTTTGGGTTGTAAAATTCCTTAACTAAATGCATCAACTCTTGAAAGGTTTCAGTATCTGGTGCTTCAGGAAACATTAGGCTCCTAATAACTGAAAATTCTGTGGGGCCACAAGCTGTCAGGAGAGTTACTCTTTGATTTTCATCTGCCTCAATGTTATTTGCTTGGAATAAAATACCATATTCTTTCCATATGTTGGGCCTAGTCTTCAAGGGCAGGATCAAATGAGTTAAACCTCCCAAGGGCATGATGTCTGAAATGCTTACTCCAACTCAAAAACAAGCGTAGTGGGTGAATTTCTTCAGGTGTGTATTTTTTTCTGTCATCGTCGCTGAAATATCACCACAGAGGCTGGTATCCCATCATTAAGTCACCCCTTATTTCCAAGTGAATAGTACTTGACACTCAGAGCCAGCTCTCAGAGTGAACAGGATGTCTGACACTCCTGTTTTTACGTCAGCCAGTGCTCCCTGATTGGACCAGATTAACAACCCCAATCAGGGAACTCCTGTTCTCTGAGGTCTACCTGGCTGACCTCATCGCAATCACAACAGGATGGAATGTCTTTTATTGTGTGTTTTGATGCCACGTTATGACTTTGTGTTGGAGACTGATGAGATAGGGAGAAGCCTAGTGAAGAACAGTCTTCACGCTTAAACCACAAAGTGATACTAAATGCTGCCACATGTGGTAATCATTGATAGATCAAGGCTTTGATTATTACATTAGATTGGGACTAATCTACCTGGTTTGTGTGTTCATATCTATGTGTTCACATGCATCTTCCAGTCTAGATTGTTACAGTGTGCTAGTCTGCTTTCTGAGTGCTCAGTATAGTGTAGTGAAGTCTCCAAACTTCACCCTCACTGCTCTTTTTTAAGCTCAGTGATATGCAACTGACTGACCTCATTGCGAAGTGGCTCCAGGGTCCTGACACCTTTGTACAACAGAATACTAAGGCAGGGTAAAGTGGGTTATGAGAAATCAACTGGACATGTGGGTTCAGATGCAGAATGACATAAAAAGGATTTGTATGCTATAAAGAAGACTGGGGATACAAGAATTTAAAGATAAGTTTGCTCAAAATAAGGTTTAAGCTACAGAATATCACGTGCAATTTTAGGCACCAGAAATAAGAAAATGTAATCATGAAGGGATACTTGAGATGCTGCAATTATTTACAGTGGAGCAAAGGGGACCTGATCAATCTTGTTAAGATATGAAAAGATTATTTAAAAAATAAAGACTCATTAATTTATTTATTATGAAAAGAATGAGGGAAGGGTTCAAGAAAATTTGCTATGGAAAGGAAAATGAATGCCCACTTGACTTTGTCACAAGGAACAACTGAGTTGGGATTATTGCAGGTTGAAAGGGAGGAGTGATAATGATTTGAAATTATAATCTAGAATCAACGAGAGAGCACAGCATGATGAGATTAGTTTTACTTTTCGCTAATGAAAAGCCTGTGGAGATATAAAGATTTCAATGATTTTCTTTAAAACTGTAGGCTTTTAAAATTCAAAAACTTTTTTTTACTAGCAGGCAAAAACAAAACCATGACAGTTATGAATGCAGTTGTGGGAAAATTACTGGCAAAAGCTGAAATTTAACCTGTCCAAGAGGCAAGTGTTATTGTGTCCAAGGAGTTAAAGAAAGCAAAAAAAAAGCCAGCATTATGTGAAGTTAGCAAGGATCTACTAACATCCACGTTTAACTTGTGCATGCTTGTTAGCACATGGGAACACTCTGTCAAACAGGCAGCTCTATGATTAATACTGAAAGACACTTCACTGCATTATGAATCCCTTGGATTCCAGTTTTAACAGACAGTGCCTGAAATACATCTGGTTGAACAAAGTGACAGGACAAATGGGTGTGATGGAGCTGAGCAATTGGCAGGTAAGAAGGTTTTCAAAGACTGAGATGTGGCAGCTATTTACTTGCCCAGGTAAATGAATTTTTCTCACAAGACTTGTTCTGAGAGTGTGCTTTCAACGATTTGGAGATGATTCAAATATTGTGGATTTAATTTCTGCTACCTTGGAGGGGAATTTTAAAATCTTTGATCTGTACTTCCCAGAAATCGGTGGCTTGGTGGCTCATTGGTCAGCACTGTTGCCTCACAGCGCTAGGGACCCAGGTTTGATTCCACCCTCGGGTGACTGTCTGTGTAGAGTTTGCACATTCTCCCTGTGTCTGTGTGGGTTTCCTCCGGGTGCTCCAGTTTCCTCTCACTGCTGAAAGATGTGCAGTTTAGGTGAATTGGCCATGCTAAATTACCCATAGTCTCCATAGAGTCATAGAGATGTACAGCACGGAAACAGACCCTTCGGTCCAACCCGTCCATGCTGACCAGATATCCCAACCCAGCACCTGGCCCATATCCCTCCAACCCCTTCCTATTCATATACCCATCCAAATGCCTTTTAAATGTTGCAATTATACCAGCCTCCACCACTTCCTCTGGCAGCTCATTCCATACACGTACCATTCTCTGTGTGAAAAGGTTGCCCCTTGGGTCCAGTGATGTGCAGGCTAGGTAGATTATCCCTGGGAGATGCAGGGTTACAGGGATATGGTAAAGGGGATGTGGGTCTGGGGGGGAATGCTTTTGGCAGGGTCGGTGATGAGCCAAATGACCCGTTTCCACAACGTAGGGATTCTATGACTTCTAAATCAATTTTACAGCAGCAACGGAGTAGCTAATGCAACTTTACCTTGGACTCCTGATGAGGACAAACTCTAACATGGACAGCCTCAGTACCAACAACAGCAGCAACTAATTCCCCAGAAACTTGAGAGGGGATGAACACAGAATTCCAGTTCACATGAAGTGGTACCGACAGCACTGGATACAGAGCCCAATCTGAACACCAACCTTTCTGCACGTGAATGAGCACCAGGGATGGGAATGCAAGAGAGGATGTAAGCAAAACAAGGACCAGTTTCTGAATCCCATCAGATTCTGAACTGTTTGCTGGATCTTTGCAGTTGTGTGGGTGGCTGTTGGAGAAGAGGTGACATCCACTGAAAAGCTGACACCTGTGAGCAACTTCACAAAGTCTGCACCTCAACAACAGAGCAGACCACCGGACTGCTGAAGGTGAGGTCCCACTGCCTGGTCGTCCCAGCTGGAGTGCTGCAGAGTGCAGAGAGCACACTCTCTGGGATCAATCTCATACAGCAGAGAGGTAAGGAATTTCTAGATGAAGAAATGATGACAATGAAGAAGAGAAAGTAAGATCAAGGTGATGCCTGGTTTGGCTCCAACTGAAGCTGAGGGGCAATGGAGCAACAATCTGGATAAGCCAAGGAGGTTCTCATTGAAACAGCATCTCTTGATGGCTGCCTCAGTAAATGTCATCTTTGAAGTGCTACTCATCCAGCTCATGTTCTTCTGATCACCAATGAGCCTATGACCTTGGGAGCCTAAAGGGAGAAATGCCAGACCTTTTGCATGAACCAGCCCAGCACAACTACCCACAGTCCTGATGTTGATACAGGTCACAGATGATTTGATCCAATAGACTTCAATCCTGGCAAGTAACACTGGTGTCAGACAAAAGCCAGGCACTGACCATCTCTACCAAGAGAAAATCTAACCACTGACCCTTCCCATCCAATGGCATTACCATTACTGAATCCCCACTATCAACATCATGAGGATCACCAGAAACTGGACCGGACCAGCTAGATAAATACTGTGGCTACAAAAGCAGGTCAGAGCTTAAGAATCTTAAAGCAAGTAACTCATCTCCTGCCTTCCCAAAGCCTGTCCACCATTTACATGGCACACATCAAGAGTGTGTTGTATGAGTGCAGCTCCAACAACACTCAGGAAGCTTAACACCCTCCCCAGGACAAAACAGCTTGTCTGATTGGCACCACGCCCATGTTCAGTCCTCCACCATCAACACTCAGTAGCATCAGTGTGTACCAGCTAAAAGGTGCACTGCAGAAATTCACCAAGGCTCCTTAGACTGCACCTTCCAAACCCACTATCATTACCATTGAGAAGTTCAGGGGCAGCAGATACATGGGAACACCACCACCACCAAGGCACTCACCATCCTGGTTTGGAAATACATTGCCATTCTTCCAATGTCTCTGGGTCAAAATCCTGGAACTCCATCCTGAACAGTCTTGTGGGTCGACTGACACGAAATGGAGTGCAACAGTCAAGAAAGGTACCTCGCGACTGCCTTCTCAAGGTCAATTAGAGATGTACAGTCAATTTTGATCCAGCCAGTGATGCCCAGATACCATGAATGTATTTTTTTTTAAATGCCATGCTATGATCTCTATGCATTTAGCTGCACAATATGAAATTCCAGAGTTGGAGAGGCTGCTGATGCAGCAGTTTCTGAGAGATGTTTGCTCATTAGTGAAAATTCATTCACAACAAGCATTAATGTGAGAAGAAAACTGTTCAGAAATGTTATGTTTTTGCTGATCACTGTATTTAGAATGCACCAAAGGATGAGTACAGTTATCTTGAGTTCTTGGTCTCCAAAATTCAATGGTCCAGGTCCAGTTTCTGAGGTGCCAAATGGCTGCTGAAGTCTTCAATTTGTCAGGGAAGATGGAATGCTCATTAGGAACTGGTTTTATAACCAATTGCATTTAATTACAGGTGGAAAAACAGGCAGCCCCACCATGAACCAGATGTCAGTATACTTGCATGTACAAATTGGTCTGGATTTTCTCAGAGCCTGGAGATTTGGTTAGAGGTTGAGAGAGCGGGAAGACAAAGGGCATCTATGTCAGGGCATTTCCCCGAAGCAGTCTCACTGTCACCTACCTTTCCCAAGGAGGGACATAGACAATTAAGGGCCTAAAGAGCTCAATTAGGCTGGTATGGTGGCTCAATGGTTAGCATTGCTGCCTCACAGCACCAGGGACTTGGGTTTGAATCCAGCCTCGGGTGATTGTCTGTGTAGAGTTGCATATTCTCCCCGTGTCTGCGTGGGTTTCCTCTGGGTGCTCCGGTTTCCTCCCACAGTCCAAAGATGTGCAGGTTAGATGAATTGGCCAGACTAAATTGCCCATAGTGTTCAATGCTTAGGTGCATTAGTAAGGGATAAATGTTGAAGGGGAATGGGTCTGGGTGGGTTACTCTTCAGAGGGTCGGTGTAGACTTGTTCGGTCAAATAGCCTGTTTCCAACCTGTAGGGATTTCACGACATTCTTTGACCATTAGGGGGTGATTTTCTTTCTCACTGGCTGAGTAGACTTCCTGCCACTGAGGACTGGCACAACCTCCATACGCAGGTTGGGGGGGGCAATGATAAGGCAGATGAATGAATGGGTGCAAATGCAACCTTGTCTAACTGGCTTGCCCAGCTTCAGGAGTCTTCAGTGAAGCCCTTTCGTATTGGTCAGAAATTCGATGAGCCTTCACAGACCCTGATCAACATCATGAGCTCTGTTGGTGGCATCAGGAGCCCCATTATAGAACAGCAAAGGAAGCCACCTTCCAACAGACAGTGCTGCCGGGTTGGCCCCTCCATTTGACTCTTGGTTCAGGGTAACAAAGACTGCAGGGACCAAGAAGCCTTACATTGGTTTGAGATATCACCTTGCTGTAGTATTAATTACAAAAACAGAAATTGCTGGAGAAACTCAACCAGTCTGGCAGCATCTGTGGGGAGAAAACAGCCAATGTTTCAACTCTGGTGACTCTCCATCAGCTCTGTAGTATCATTTACCCTGAAGCAATGATTGTTGGGTGCATTTGGGAAAACATGTCTTGCATGCAGATTAATGTGTACTTGCTAAAGAAATGTCACCAAAAAATATGTTAAATGTGAGGTCAGGAGGAACAGTTTTGACTCCACTTTTAAGCAGTGGCCATTGTTTGCTATTGATTATCCATTTCTGATCACAATTACAACTTTCATGGATTACTTGATAAAATCTTTCCTCACCAATGGCTCACAACTACCTCCCATCTTCCCCTCATGAAAAGCTACTGCTGGGGACAACTAATGGCTAAAAATGGGTTATGCTCATTAGTCCCTATTAGTAACTATTAATTCTTCCAAACTGATAGCTAGCTACTCCTTTGTCTGTCCAACTGTTGTCTCTCCTTGGGCTCTATTTCCACTTACTGTTTACTCCTTACCTCCTCCCTCCCCACCCTACCTTCTGCATAAAAACAAACATTTTCCTAGCTACCATATGTCCTGAGGAAGGGTTATTAGACCCAAAACATTACCTCTGATTTCTCTCCACTGGTGCTGTCAGACCTACTGAGCTTTTCCAGCAATTTCTGTTTTTGTTTTAAATGTAATGAGCTTCAAGTAATCCCTCAGGTTTCTAACTAAATACTTCTGGTCTGGACATTTCAAACTAAGACCCTTAGTTCCTTATCCTAATTGGAAATAACCAATTTCCTCTCGATTCTGAACAACCACCTTTTTCCAGTAGAAAGTGTTCTTATGCTCGATGCCAGTCACGTCTTCTGTGGAGTGCTCTGAAAGCTTTCCATCCCATAGGAAATTCTCCTTGGCCACAATCAATGCTTAATTTTTCTAAACCAAGATCAAGCAAATGCCTTTCGATGTTTGCTCCCTCTGATCATAGAACTCTCACAGTACGAGCAACATCCCATTATCATACCAGAGGGCCTCCAGTCAGCTGCTGTCTGTCACATACTGGTTAAAATCACGGCTTCAAAAAGACTGACCATTTAAACAGGCACATATCCACGGCCCATAGCCCGCATGTCATGTTATATCTCATACCCATTACATCACACCCCAATAAACAAAACTACAACAAAAGGACCCTTCCTATTCTTTTGATTTAAGGCCCCTCTTGACATTATGTATCTCAAGTAATCTCTTCTGAGCCTCCTCTAAGCTGAAGAAAATAAGCCCAGTCCATTCAATTTTTCCTTAGCTAAAATTGTTCCAGTTCAAGCAATATCCTGATACATCTTTATATAATGTGATGACTTGAACTGTACATAAAGCTCTATCTCTGGCCTGACCAGTATTTTAGACAGCAGCAGCAGTAAGACCTCCCAACTTTCATATTCTCATCAAGGAATATATCCTTTTTCCTTTTTAATCACCTTCTCTGTCTTTTCTGCTACCTACAGAGAAATGGGACTTCCAAATCCTTTATATTTCTTAGTACCTTGCCATTTTTTAAGTATTCTCTTACTTTGTTTTCTCTTCCCGAATGCATTTCTTTGCACTGTTCCAAATCCTATTCCTCTCTTTTTTTTTCCTTTCACTTGAGCAGCCCATTGAAATATTCCTGCAGTCTTGATCTTTGTGATTCAACATGGACAGATTTTGTATCATGTGCCTGTATGAGATAACTCTCCAGAACCAGCAGACTATCACCAAATCATGCTTTTTTCACAAATGCATAGTCTTTGACAAAAGCACTACTTCTCACTGAGTCAGGTATTCTTAACATCCCTAACAATCATCCTTTACAGCACCAATCATGGAACTCATATTCTATGAGATCCACCTGGCTGACCATTAACAATCATTACACACTACATTTAAATCTAAATAGGTATCCTAAGTGACCTACTATAGAGCATTGCAGAGCCCCACTGGAAATAGCTCTTAGTCAATCCATACCCTATGCTTCCTGATCCTCAGTCAATTTTGGATCCAAATTTTCACTTTGCCTTGAATCCCATTGAACAGTCTGCCATGTGGACCTTGTTAAATCTTTGCTAAAATCCAAGTTAAGTAACTCATCAATCCTCCTCTTAATCATCTAGAGAAATTCAATCAAGTTAATTAGGCAAGATCTTTCCTTTACAAATCCATGCTGACTGTCCTTGATTTCTTTCTAAACAATGATTAATCCTGTTCCTCTGAGATTTTTTTCGCCATTATTTTTTCCATCGCTGAGATTAGAGGGCTTGGTCTGTAGTTACTCAGTCAGTCTCCTCCTCCCTTTATAAACAACGTTGCAGCCTTATCAGTTCTCTAGGCCTTCCAGCACCACTTCCTTAATCAGAGAAGGTTGGAAATGATGGGCAGAGCCATCACTGTTTACTCCCAGCTTCTCTCAACAACACTTGATCCATTAACTCTGGGTTTGGTGAGCTATCCAGTTTCAGAGATGTGAACCTTTTCGTTTGTGTTATGTTTAGCCCAGCCAACATTTCACACTTTTGTTCCTTCATCAAAATACCTACACCATCCATATCTTTTGAGAAGATTGAAATAAAGAATCATTTAAGGACAGTGTCTTCTCTCTTCACAGACTCCTTACCTTTTTGGTCTCTAATAGCTTCTACCCTTTTCTTGGTTCTCCTGTGAATCACTAAGTTCATGAAAAACACGCTTGGGCAAAAATTCTTTGAAAATTTCACAAGACAGGGTATAATCTGGGAAAATGTGTACTTTGTCACTTTGGCAGAAAGAATAGAAAGGCTATGAATTATTTCAATGAAAGCATTGCAGAATTCTGAGACACAAAGGGAACTAGATGTTCTGGTACATAAGAACATAAACTCTGTGAGGAGGAGTAGGCAATTCAGCCCCTCGAGCCTACTCTGCCATTTGAAACGATCATGTCTGATCTCATCTCAGCCTTTACTCCATTTGCCTGCCTAATCTCCACAACCCTTCAACCCATTGCTCACTAAAGATCTGTCTATCTCCTTAAATTTACTCAAGGTCTCATCCAGCATCCACTGTTCGAATCACAAAAAGTTAATACATAGATAAAGAAATTGATTGGGAAACCAGGAATGTTTCTGTGTATTGCAAGGGGAATGTAATATAAAAATAAGGAAGTTTTGCTACAAGTATACAAGACCACACCGGGAGGACTGTGTAAACGTTTGGTCTTTTTATTTAAGAATAGAGGTAAACACATGAGATGTATTCCAGAGAGCATTCCCTCAATTGATATCTGGGATGGGGGCTGGTTATCTTATGGAGAAAGGTTTGGTGGGCTGGGCTTGTATCCTCTGGTGTTTAGAAGAGCGAAAGGTGATATTTTTGAAACACATAAAATGGCTGAGGGCACTTAACAGGTGGATGTCGAAAAGATGTTTTCTCTTGCGGAGAGACTAGGATTTGGGGGGGATACAGTTTAAAATTGAGGCGTCCATTCTATTTTGATGGAGATGAGGTGCATTTTTTTTTCTCTGAGAGTTGTAGGTCTTTGGAAATTTCTTCCCCAGAAAGCAGTGAAAACAATAGACAATAGACAATAGACAATAGATGCAGGAGTAGGCCATTCTGCCCTTCGAGCCTGCACCGCCATTCAATATGATCATGGCTGATCATTCCTAATCAGTATCCTGTTCCAGCCTTATCTCCATACCCCTTGACTCCACTATCTTTAAGAGCTCTATCCAATTCTTTCTTAAATGAATCCAGAGACTGGGCCTCCACTGCCCTCTGGGGCAGAGCATTCCACACAGCCACCACTCTCTGGGTGAAGTAGTTTCTCCTCATCTCTGTCCTAAATGGTCTACCCCGTATTTTTAAGTTGTGTCCTCTGGTTCGGCACTCCCCCATCAACGGAAATATGTTCCCTCCTGCCAGAGTGTCCAGTCCTTTCATAATCCTATACGTTTCAATCAGATCCCCTCTCAGTCTTCTAAACTCAAGGGTATACAAGCCCAGTCGCTTCAGTCTTTCCGTGTAAGGCAAACCTGCCATTCCAGGAATTGACCTCGTGAACCTACGCTGCACTCCCTCAATAGCCAGAATGTCTTTCCTCAAATTTGGAGACCAGAACTGTACACAGTACTCCAGGTGTGGTCTCACCAGGGCCCTGTACAGCTGCAGAAGCACCTCTTTGCTTCTCTACTCAATCCCTCTTGTTATGAAGGCCAGCATGCTATTAGCCTTCTTCACGACCTGCTGTACCTGCATGCTTGCCTTCATTGACTGGTGGACAAGAACACCCAGATGATGTATGGAATATTTTTGAGGCAGAGGTAAATAGATTCTTGACTTGCGAGTGGATGAAAAGTTATCAGTGGTAAGCTGGAATGGGGATTTGGGGCCAGAACAAGATAACCAGCGATTTTAAAAAAAGCATGCAATTTGGGCTTCGCTGGCTGGGCCCATCCCTAACTGCCCTTGAGAGGGTGTTGGTGACCTGCCTAATTGAACTGCTGCAGTCCTTTTGATGTAGGCACATCCAAATTGCTATTAGGGAGGAAGGTCCAGGATTCTGACCCAATGACAATTAAGCAACTGTAATAAGTTTCCACTTCAGTATGGTAAGGCTTTGGAGGGTAAATTGCAAGTGTTTCGTGTCTCCATGTACCTGCTGCTCTTTTCCTCCTGGATGCTAGTGACTGTGGGTTTGGAAAGTGTGGAAGAAGGAGCCTTGATGAATTTCTGCAGTGCATCTTGTAGATGGGATACACTGATACTCACGAGCATTGGTGGTGGATGGAGTGAATGTTTGTGTATCTGGCACCAGTCAAGTTTATTATGCATGGTATCAAACTTCCTGAGTGTTGTTGGAGCTGCACTTATCCAAGTAATAATGGACTATTCCATCACACTCCTGACTTGTGCCTTATATTGATGGTGGACCGACTTTAGGGAGCCAAAAATTAAGTTGATCGCTGCATGATTCTTAGCCTCTGACCTGCTCCTGTACACAATATCTATGTAGTAGATGAGTTTAATTTCTGATCAATGGTAACCTCCAGGATGTTGATAGGTGGGGGTTTCAGTGACCAAAACAGCATTGCTAAGGGACAATAGTTAGAGATTCTCTCTTGGAGAAGATGATCGTTATCTGACATTCATGTGCAGGATGCTGCTCAGAATGGAGGGCTTGAGTTATAAAGAGAGGCTGGGACTTTTTTCACTTGAGTGTAGAAAGTTGAAAGGTGACCTTATGGAGGTTTATAAAGTGACGAGGGGTATTGATAAAGTGAATGGCTTTTCCCTCGGATGGGGGATTTCAAGACTAGGGAGCATATCTTTAAGGTGAGAGGAGAAACATTTTAAAAAGACATTTTTGAACAGAGCATGGGTCATGTGCATATTGAACTTCTGGACAAAGTGGTGGATGCGGGTGCAGTTACAACGTTTAAAGGACATTTGAATAAATACATGAATAAAGAATGTAAGCCAGGAGCAGGCAGGTGGGACTAGTTAAGTTTGGGATTATGGTCCAGATGGACTGGTTGGACCAAAGGGTCTGTTTCCCTGCTGCATAAGTCTATGACTATATGATTCTATGACTCTACGTGTTATTTGTGACATATGAACCCAAGGAGTAAAGGCAGAGCAGGTTCGAGGGATTGATTTGTTTATGTCTCATAATCAGTATACTCCAAAAACATCAAAGTCATACCTTGATTTAGTTATCAATATTATTCATTTACTTTACACACTTATCTTCTCTCAGCAGCTGGCCAACTGGCTTCAGGACTTTTAAATTCTGGAATATGGTGGCTCCTGTCACAAGAGAGACTGTAGATTCAACACTGATTCACTCTCACTGCTGCCTGCCTGGATTGCTGAGTTCGGTTAGACTGCTTCAGCTGGAAAAGCATCTGGCTCAGAGGTTTGCACAGAGAACTCCTCTGGAGGCAAGGGTATTGATTTTTCAGTGCAATCAGTGTTGGAAATGGGGTTTCTGAACCAGGTCAGAAGATCAAGGCCAGATGTCTTCTCTTTGCTTTCCTAATTTCCTTTATAATTTTACTCCTATACCTTCTACACTTGTCTCAGTTTTTTGTAGTATCAAGCTGTTAGCACATGACATCAACCTCCCTTTTTTCCTAGCTTACCCTTGACATTTGACATCTAATGGAGTCTGGGTTTGGGAGTCCCATTTTCAGGAATCACACAGTTACTCTACACCATGTATTTTAGGAAAACTAAAATATAACAGTGCACCATAATTAACAAAAGATTGACTATTCTATAATATATCATGAACATAATCAAATGCTATATTCTGGTTACTCAGTATTCTAGAATAGCAAAGATTAGCTTTCGACGTTTAATTGTTAGTAAGTATTATAGTTTCTGTCAAAAGCTAATCTTTGCTATTTGAGAATACAGTTGGATAGAGGAGTCTTTAAAGTAAGAAAATTGTTATTTTAACTAGTAAAAGACTGAGAATTCGGAATTTCTTTCTAAAATGTCACTTAAGCATGACATTGATTTCTGTTTAACATAGAAGTACACAGCATGCAATTTGTCAATGGTTCTTTGTCCATTTGCTTCGGTACAAATGAATGTAAAAGCTCCAACAAGTTTGTCCAGGATCCTATCAATCATTAGGCAATAGTCCATCCATTTCTGCACTGACCTCCAAATAAACTGAAACTGAAGCTTCTTCTGATTGGAACGTGTCCAGGATGTACACCAGCTGCTGGGGCCCAATATGGATACAAAGTTCCTTGCTGCTGTATTTTGCAGACTATCAGCAGGAAAAGGAAATTAATGCAATGTGTAAAAGCTTTTGAGTTTTGTACTTCAGAAATGAAAACTAATTCTTATCTCAATTCTGCGATCTTATTGTTAATTCTAATCACGCGTTCCCATGAAATTGTTTGCGACATTGTAGCTTCTGATGCGTTCAGGTTTTGTTTCTAAGCTAATTTATCCAAGTGGCTCAGTGGTAAAACTCTAACCTCAAGTCTAAAGGTTCCGTATTTAAATCCCACTCCAGTGACTTGAGCACATAATGCAGACTGACAATTTTTTCAAGAACTGATGGAATGCTACACTGTTGGATGTGTTATATTTTGGCTGAGATGTTCAGTGGTGGTCCTGTTTCTCTCTCAAGTAGATGTATATGATGCCATAACGCTATCTGAAAAATAGCATATTTTAGTCCCTAAAACAATAGAAACTTCTCTGGTTCTCACCACATTGCTGAATGTGAGAGTTTACTTACATTCACCCATGGATAAGAGGCGTGCTGGTGAGGTCAGCATTTGTTGTCCACATAAAATTGTCCTTGAAATGTGGTTTTAGCTGCTTTTTTCAACTGCTGCATTCTGTGTGGTATCCGTATATCTGTTAGGAAGTGAGTTCCAGGTTACAAAGCCAGCAAGAATGAAGAATCAGCACTATCACTCCACGCAGGGATGCGGGGAACATGCAGGTTTCCATATGCTTACTAACACAGTGTTTCTGTGGTTTACAAATCATAGGTTGGGAAGTGTTTTTAAACGTTCCTTGGTACCTTGTTCTACTGCATTAGTAAATATTGCAGATTGTTGCTACCAGCAGTGTTAGGGTTAAACTTCATCTCTTGATATCAGCTTTTTTGTCTAAATTGGAACCAAAGCTGGATTGAGTTTTGAGCCATCAATGAGCATTTTAATAATCAGTAAGTGCTGCTTTATAGTACTGTTCAAAACATCTTCCATTGTTTTTCTGATGACTTAGAGTAAGCTGGTGGGGTAACAATTGTCTGAATTGGACTTGTCCTGTGTTTTCAGGGCAGGACACAGCTGGACAATTCACCACAGATCTAGGGAGCTGTCACTATTATAGCTGAATCAGAGCAATTTGGTTATGGACGTGGAGCATACATTTTCAGATCTGCAGCTGGGATGATGTCAGTGTCCACTGCTGCATACAGTACCTTTGGATTTTACTCGATGTCACTGAGATTGAATCAATGCATGGGAGGAGGCTAAGATAGATCATCCACTCAGTACTTCTGCCAGAAAATGATTGACAACGTTTCAGCCTTTGTCTTTTGTGTTAATATGCTGAAATTCCCTCATCATTGGCCATGGGGGCTATGTTCTGATCTGATTAATTTGTTATAGAATTGCTTGGCTCTGTCTGTCAAGCTGAAACTGAGGATGACTTTGCAGGGTGATCCGGGCAATGTGTTTGTTTCATCCCGATTTTTGTTTCTTTCTTGACTTTCATGTAGTGACTTGATTGAACTGAATGGTTCAGAGGACAGTCTGGAGTCAACCAAGCGGTGTGGTAACAATTCACATTCAGGCCAGACTCATTCAGCATGGCAGATTTCCTTTCTTAGAGGACATTAGTAAAACACATGGCTTTTTGCAACGATCGATTGTTTATCTACACATTTATTCGTGAAGTAAATTTAACTGGCACTCGCTGAACTCTGTCTCTAGAGCATTAATCTGTGCCTCTGGATTAGTAATCCGGTGACACGACCATAGTTTCAGTGTTTCAGTTCGGACCATCTGAAAACCAGCACTGCCCGAAATCCAGAAGGCTTTTAAAGCGCGCTGTGTGAATGTGGGCAGCGAGGTGCTGCATTGGTGCCGCTGACTGAAATAACTCCACAGAGACCGGTATCCCATCACCAAGTCACCCTTTATTTACACATGGTGAATCCTTGACACTGATCCACCTCCCTCAGAACCAGCTCTCAGAGAGTGAAGTGGATGTCTGACACTACACTCCTGTTTATATCTGTCAGCCAGGACTCCCTCATTGGATCAGATTAACAGCCCCCGTCCTTTTCTATGAAGTCCACATGGCTGACCTCATGACAGTCACCACACTGACATGCCAATTAGCTTCATATACCTGCCTTTCCCTGCACTGTGAGTGGTCTGAGTGACCCTTGACTCCAATCAACTTGGCCCAGCCAAATTCACCAGACTCAACCCATCTGACGCTAAACCAGCAATATCTGAAATCTGGCATAGACTCAGCTCTGAGGTTACTGAATTTGAGACATTGTGGTACTGCTCCCCAGTAAAACTGGCCTTTGTCTTCTGATCTGGTTCGGAAACCTCATTTCCAACACTGATTGCACTGAAAAATCAATAACCTTGCCTCCAGAGGAGTTCTCTGTTCAAACCTCTGAGCTAGATGCCTTTCCAGCTGAAGCAGTCTAACCTAAGCCAGCAATCCAGGCAGGCAGCAGTGAGAGTGAATCAGTGTTGAATCTATGGCCCCTTTTCTGATAGGAGCCACCATATTCCAGAATTTAAAAGTCCTGAAGCCAGTTGGCCAGCTGCTGAGAGAAGATAAGTGTGTAAAGTAAATGCGGAGCTACCGTGACAACTGGGTGTGGGATGCAGCGTGGTGAGATTACATGCACCAGGAAGAGGAGAAAGGGTTGGGGTACTGAATGGGTGGAAGGTGGTGGGGCAAGTGGATGGTACCATTTAGGTGACGGGTAGGGGAATAGGTCCTGGTCAGCTGGGGGCGTAGGAGGTGGTAAAGGCGGTGATGGGCGGAGGGGGTAAGTGAGGTGGTTTGAGGAGCCAGATGGGTGGGTGAGGGAGTAGGTAGTAAGTGGGTGAGGGATTGAGAAACCTTGGTAGGTTTAGAGGGGCAGAGTAAGGCAGATAGGTGGGTAAATGCTGAGTGTAGGTCAATGGGGTGGTTTTGTTTGGTCGGGTGGGGATGTGGGGCAGGAATGTTGAGTCAGGTTGTATCCAGGGAATTTGGGTCAGCGGGAATGAGGTTGGTGTGACAGGGTCCATCAAGTGCCTGTGCCGGTTTTAGAGATGGGAGCCAGGGTGGCTTCAAAGGAATGTGGATTTGGGAGGGCCATTTGGGGAATCAGGGATCCAAATGGAGGCAGTTAGGGGCCCTGTTGGATGCAGTGGGCTTGAGGAGGGGAAATGGGGAAAGGTTTGGGTGTTTCCATGTATGATTTTGGGAGGAGGTTTTCGGTCAGCTTGAGTGGGGTCATGCCTGGGAGTGTGTGGAGGGGTGGTGGAGGCGTGGTTGGTTAGAAGTCAATTGGGAGTTGGTGGGTGGTCAGTCAAGGTGGATTTTTAACAGATACCCAGGAGGTAGAGTAGGTTTTACATTCCCTAACATTTCTGAAATAACTATTCAGGTGAGTCAGTCAGAACCTTCCAAAGTCTTTATGTCCAACTCAGAACCAGGGACTCCTTTGGAGGGTTCCAAACGCTAGGCAACTGCCCATCAGAAATTTCAATTTCCCAGGATAATTCCTTGGTAGTCAGCTATGTTGGGGATTCAATTTGGTTGACACAGTGGTAAAGAAGGTGTTTAGCACGCTTGCCTTCATAGCGCAGTCCGCTGAGTATAGGAGTTGGGACGTCATATTGCGTTTGTACAGGACATTGGTGAGACCACTTCTGGAGTGTGGTGTACAGTTCTGGTTGCGTTGCTATAAGAAGGATATTGTTAAATTTACAAGGATGGTACTGGGATTAGAGAGTTTAAGTTATAAGGAGATGCTGGATAAGCTGGGACTTTTTTCACTGGAACATAGCTGGTTAAAGAATGACCTTATAGGGGTTTGTAATATCATGAGGGGCAGAGATAAGCTGAATAGCAAAAATATTTTCCCCAGGGTGGTGGAGTTTAAAATTAGAGAGAATTTTTAATGTGAGAGGACAAATATTTAAAAGAGACCTGAGGGGCAATTTCTTCATGCAGAGGGTGGCTTGTATGTGGAATGAATTGCCAAAGGAAGTGATCATTGCAGGTACAGTTACAACGTTTAAGAGACATTTGGTTAGGTACATGAATAGGAAAGATTTGGAGGGATATGGGCCGGGTGCAGGCAGATGGGACTAGTTTATTTTGAGAAACTTGATCGGTGTGGATGTGTTGGGCCGAGGGGTCTGTTTCCATGCTGTCTGACTCTATGGTCCTGACACACAGCTCCTGCCTACATTACTGAAATGGTGATTATCCTACTGGAAGAACTCAGCCCTTTCAGCATAACATGACCATCCTTCGAAAGTGCAGAGCTAGCGAGGGAGAACTTTAGGAGCTCTGGAATTCAAGAAAAACTGAATTATAATTGTAAGTTTATTTTTTTATTGCATTCTGAGTTGCCTTTCTGTAATTAACACTTAATTTTGCTGAAATTTGACAAATTATCATAAGCTTCCTAGGGGTGCAATTATACTGTGGGAAGCTCTCAAGGCACAATATTGAGCGACTCCTATGAGATTCCTGTTAGCTCAATGGAAGTGCTCTCCTGTTTACCATAAATGAGAAAAGCAAACCATCTCTGCACTCTCTTAAAGTAAAGTGAAACTGAAAGTAATAATATTAACTTGAAAACAAATTTACTTTTTGAGGCTTGGAACAGAGAAATGTGCATACCAATGCAGCCGACCTGGATCTGGATTCAGCAGAATGCTTGGAAGCACAGTGCAGACTGTATTGAATCTGCTCATTGGGTATGGGACTACAGGAAAAGTGCAGTATTAACATGAGTTGAAAACAATTAAGAATCACAAATCGATCACATATCTCACAGCTAGTAAATGCTATTTCTTAATTAGTAATAAGCTCATTATACAATACTGCTCATGTTCATGTGAAATAGTGTCACTTATGGTGTTATTTTGGCATGAAATCACAGAAACGGAGATTAAGCAAATGATTTGGAGGTTCACCATCTCTCCTATGGGTGACCACGTTTGTTCTGCCTCAGGATCATATTTAGTAGGTAAAGTCTTTTCCCTGGGGTAGGGGCGTCCAGAACTAGAGGTGAGAGGGGAAAGATATAAAAGAGACCTCAGGGGCAATGTTTTCACACAGAGGGTGGTACGTGTATGGAATGAGCTGCCAGAGGAAGTGGTGAAGGCCGGTACAATTGCAACATTTAAGAGGCATTTGGATGGGTATATGAATAGGAAGGGTTTGGAGGGATATGGGCCGGGTGCTGGCAGGTGGGACTAGATTGGGATGGGATATCTGGTCGGCATGGACGGGTTGGACCGAAGGGTCTGTTTCTGTGCTCTACATCTCTATGACTCTAAGTGTAAACTGTGATAACAATAATTTGTGTTTCTATTCTGCTGCTACAAAGCACGACAAAATGTGGATAACATTCAAGGGAAGTTCCGCCAGCATTTTTAAAAGTGTCTGTTAAATACGAGGCATATTACTTTTCGTGGAGGCTTTTCAGTTTTATTAAAAATGCTGGGTTAAGCTTATTTTCAGAGTAAGAAAGAGAGGGAAAATATTTTCTTTCCCACGTGTTAACCTTACAAGAGATACATACTATCACTTCCAGCCACATCTATGGTTTTGCTGCATCTGTAGCTGGGATTTTCCTGTGATGATATATCCACTGTCAGAGCTGGGGCTCAGCAGAAAAATGTAGAAAATGGGTTGGCAGCCTTGGCATCACTACCAACAGTTGCCATTCTCCTACTTTCTGTCAAGAACACTAACCGTCATATTTGTCCATATTTGGGCAGGTGTATTGTTAGAGCACTCAAAGGTGCCATAACAGGATTGGTCACCTATTCATCCCAAGTGCCCAGGATTGCACTGGGAACAGCAGCTTCTATTCAAAATGTACAGCCTGCACAGAGATGGACCACACACCAGTCACACTGGCAAAAAACAGGGAGCCTGCCAATATTATCCACACGATTTCAACACTGCAAGATCTACCAGGCTATGGGGACGTGCAAGTGACATTTGCTCTAATTCCATAACACTTTGGGTATGTGGTTCATGACTGAGAATCACATACTTTTGCTGTGTTGTCAGCTCTGGTGAACTGAGATCACCCTCAGGAAGTAATCTGTGTGGTATGGAACAGGCTGTTTTCTAATATTGGAGGTGGAACTGACTGTCAGATACTGATGAGTGGGAGCTCTGTTTGAATTTTGCTGCTTTGCTTCCGGAGAGCTCAGTTTCCACAGAGTCTTGTGGAACTGTGAGTATAACTAAGCTCATAGGCGACACAATCCTGTTTCTCATGTCTTATCATTCATTTAAAAAAAAATTAAAAGAACGATTAAAAACCAGTGAATGTAAACTCAAGAACAGCGATTTTGTCATTGTGTTTGTGACAACTTTATTTCTCGTAGCGATGAAAAGCTCTGTAGGATTTTTGAAAGTGAGTTTTTTGTTAAATTCTGCAGAATTCTCTGGGAATTACCCAGATTCTTGTGGCTTTTCTTAACCTCAAGTTACTGACTCATTATACTGGGGTTTTTGATAATGAGATGCAGGAAATGTTTTATTAAAATCAACAGGCATTTCCATCAAATAGCACCATGTTTAAGGAGTGTCAAATGTACATGCAGGGAAACAATTAGCTATGCATGTAAAATTCCACCAACATTTCCTTTTCCTGCATGCCTCTGATTCATCTAACGTTTATTTTGATCTGAACTGACTAACAGTTTAGGTGGTTCTGGCAGCTCTTTTCATTTTGATGACTGTTCATAGTTCTCTTCTAAATTTAAACAAAAAATGAAAAAAAAACAGCGGATGCTGGAAATCAGAAACAAAAACAGAAGTTGCTGGAAAAACCCAGCAGGTCAGTAGCATCTGTGGAGAGAAATCAGAGTTAACGTTTCAGGTCCAGCGACCCTTCGTCAGAACTGATGTTAGCTAGGAAATTGGAAAATTATTTATTCAGAAGATGGGGGCTGGGGAGATTAAACAATAGGTGGAAATAGAGGCCAAAGAGAGAGAGAAACAGTTGGACAGACAAAGGAGTAGGTAAAAGTCAGTCTGGTGGAATGAATAGCTGCTAATGGGGACAATTACTGGCTGACAATTGGTTGGGTGTGGTTAGACTGACCTCTATGGGGAATTTATGGGGATTACCGAAGAGGTACCAGGGCGGAGATTTGGATGTTTGGGTCCTCAGTCACATGGTTCAGGTGGAGACTGGAAGCCCCTGGCCAAGCAACACTCACTATCATTTTGCTGGAAATCAAAGCTGTCAAATTGGGAGCAAAATCAGCAGTGGTCACATTCAGAGTGGGAGGTGTAAATGACTCAGCCTGTGAGGGAGAGGGCTGCAGGAACCACCAATGTGAGGGCATCTAAAGGAAAACGACATTCCACTCAGATTCATGTCGTGAAATCAGGTGTAGGAATAGTCACTGCATGGAAGAAAAGATGGATGTAGAAGATGCATCCCTCTTCTACAATGGTAGCTGCCATACTTGGGTATGTTTTTCCAGGTCTGAGTTTCTCACTAAGCGATTGGATTAGAGAATAGGTGAGTAGGTGAGATGCGTACACGGGTAACTGAGTGATAGCAGTTGGGTGATCAGGGAATTGGTCGACTGGTTGTCAGATGGATAATCAGGTAGTTGTGAGTGGGTTGGGTAGTTGTGAGGAGGTTGGGTGGTTGTGAGGGATTTGGATAGTTGTAAGGGATTTGGATAGTTGTGAGGGAGTTGGGTTGTAATGAGGGGCAGGATTTTATGGCGAAGTAAGATAGTTGTGACCAAGTAGGGTGTTGTGAGGGAGTTGGACATTATAAGGGAGTAGGAAATTGTGAGCGAGTTGGATTGTTGTGAGGCAGTTGGATTATTTTGAGGAAATTGGGTGGTTGGAGTGGGTATACAGTGGGTGAACTGTCCTATATCCTTTTACTAAATGACATGGCACTTGGGTCCAGTATTCTAACTGACATTTGCATTGCCTGTGCCTACCCTGACACTGCCACACAACTTTGCAAACTTTTTCTCAATCTGTTTCAAAAGTCATTATATCCTGCTTACAGTCTCCTCTCCCTCCTAACTCTTTAATACAACAAACTGAAATAAATTGAACAGAGTACCTTCATCTAATTCAAACAGTTGTTACCACAGGAGACCCCAGCACTGATCCTTGCAGCACTCTAACAGTTACAACTTGAAAACCTTGAAATGACCCATTTATTCCTGTCCTCCATTTTCTGGCCATTAGTTAACCCTCTATCCATTAACATTCTCTCGAAAATAAAACAAAGAACTGCAGATGCTGCAAGTATGAAACAAAAATAGAATTGCTGGAGAAACTCAGTAGGTCTGGCAGCATCTGTAGAGAGAAAGCAGATTTGAGTCCAGTGACCTTCAGAATTGTTCAGAGCATTTACATTTTTATGTGTTAAAAAAAGGAACATAGAAGCAGCAATAGACCATTCAAACCTGGAGCCTGTTCCACCATTTTAATCCACAGCCAATCACCTATTTCAATGGCATTTCCTACATTATCCTATATCCCTTGATGTCGTTAATATCTAGAAATCTGATAATTTTTGCCTTTAACATACTCAAGGAGTGAGCTTTCTCAGCCTTACGGATTGGAAAATTCCAAAGATTCACTCTCCTCTGAATGAGGAACTTCCTTCTTATCTCAGTTCAAATTAGCTTGGACCTAATTCGGAAACTGTATCCCCAGGTTTGAGAAACAATTCCACAGCCAGGGATAATATCTTTTCTACATCCACCTTTCTACCCCCTTAAGCATTTTGTAAGTTTCAGTGAATGCCTTTTGAAAACACAAATATATGACACCATTTTTTCCTCTTATCTGTCCTGCTAGTTTTATTTTCAAAACACTTTAAAAGATTGACCAAATATGATACCCTTTTAATTTAACCTCATTGACTCTGTCTAATCTTATAGCCCTTTTTGCATAATGGATTCCAGCATTTTTTCAATAATTGAATCCAATCTAATTGACCTGTTGTTACATGGTCCCTCTGTCTTCTTTCTTAGATAGTAGTGCTATATTTGTATTCACCTTACAACCCACTAAGACTCTGGAAAATTTTGGTGCCTCGGAAAATTTTGGAAAATAACTAGGGCATCCATTAGCTCTGCGGTCACATCTTTTAGAACCCATGATGTAGGTCCTCTGGTCTAGAGTGTCAGTGTTAGTGTTAGTCACTAACATTGATGGTATGAAGTGAATGTCCAATTTCAAGTGCTGTTCCTCACAAACACAGCATGCTTCAAGGTGCACAAAAACATCTGCTTCCACTACTATTTCATCCCAAACGTTTCTGCATCCTTAAACCAAGCTTGGTCATGTCTAGCCTTAATTAATCCAGCTTTCTCACCGATAGCATCATGTGCTGTGTCGTCCTAAAACACAAACTTGTCTGAAACTCCGCTATTTTTGTTTTATCAAAGACCATGTCTTATCTATCTGTCATTCAGCTGTTGCTGATTTATAATCAAAACACAAAGAAGAACAATATAGCACAGGAACAGGCCCTTTGGCCCTCCAAGCCTGCGCCAACACATTTTGCCCTTGCATACTAAAACTGTATTGTTTTACAGGATCCATGTCCCTCTATTCCCTTCCTATTCATGTATTCATCAAAGTGCTTCTTGAATGCTGCTATTGTGTCTGTTTCCACCATCTCCTCAGGCATCCACCATCCTGATGAAGGGCTTATGCCCAAAACATCGATTCTTCTGCTTCTCGGATGCTGCCTGACCTGCTGTGCTTTTTCAGCACCACACTCGCAACTCTGATCTCCAGCATCTGCTGTCCTCACTTTCTCCCAATTGATTTCAATCCTACTCTGAAGCTTCTTCCAAGGATGTCTACCTTGAAGACATTCTCCTCCTGTCTTGACAATGATCTCAGTGAGTCTCTCTCTCACTGCAACCCCCCACCCCCCCCCACCCTGGTCATCTCCTCTGCTCAATTCCTGATGAAGAGCTTATGCCCAAAATGCCAATTCCCCTGCTCCTCAGATGCTGTCTGACCTACTGTGCTTTTCCAGCACTACATTCTCAACACTCACCCCCCTTTGGGTGAAAAACCTGCCTCACACTACTCTTTTAAACATCACCCCCCCACCACCATCCCCACACCTTGAACCTGTGTCCCCTCGCAATTGACCCCTCCACCCTGGGAAAAAGCCTCATTCTTACCACCCTATCCATGCCATTCACCCCTTATAAACTGCTATCAGGTCACTCCTCAACATCCTGCATTCACTGAAAGCAAACCAAGTGTATCCATAGCTAAAATCCCCATACCAGGCAACATCCTGGTAAACCTTTTCTGAACCTCTCCAAAGCATCTACATCCTTCTGGTAGTGTGGTGACCAGAACTGTTCACAATATTCCAAATGTGGCCTAACTAAAGTTCTATAAAGCTGCAGAATAACTTGACTGTCCTTAGACTCAATGTCCCTTCCAATGAAGACAGGTATGGCATAGGTCTTTTTTTACTACCTTATCTACCTGCGCTGCCACCTTCAGTGATCTGTGGACCTGCACATCCAGATCTCTCTGTATATCAATACTCCAAAGGGTTCCACCATTCACTGTATAATTTCCACCTGTACATCGCTCCCAGTGGCTCATTAAATTTTTGCATTTGCCTTTAAATTCTGTCTTGGGTCTGGATTTTAGACACCCCACTGGCAACGTTGAAGGATGGCAAGGAAAGTCCCATGAGTGTCCTGCCATTGTTTGCCCCTGTACCTAGCTGCCCAACAATGGGGCAATGGAGGGTCATAGATAAACAATCAATGTTTACTTAACCTGTCTCAACCTGTTGCCGCCAGAGTTTAACTTCAACAAAAAACACCCTTCCAATGGAGATGCCCCCTCTGAGCAGCCAACCTGTGTGGGTTGGTGATGAATTGTGTGGCACTTTTAACTGGGTCCCTGGATCCACTGGAGGGTCCATATGTCAAAAGTGCCCCTCCCTGTTCCCACTTGATCCCAGGACTCGAGATCTCTTGGTGAGATTCCTATCTCGTGCACAAAACCTCCTGAAGCACTGAGAGCAATACCGGCAATGACCACCGCTCCCATTGGTGCTGTTGGTTCCCTGTGGAGCTGCTGGCATCTGATTGGCCAATCAGATACAAAATGGCTGCAGTGCAACCATTTCTTGGGTGGGGAGGAGGGGATAAGGGAGAGCTATCATACCCCCTCCTCAATTGGCGTTTTCGTTGGAATGAGCAGAGAGAATGTAAGATGTAGTCCATCATCTCAGCTCTCTTTACCTCTGTAACTGTCTCCACTTGCAGTCATAGAGTTATGCCATGACTGGTAACTGGCTGCAGCCAACTAAGTCCCAATGTTTGGAATTCCATGCCTAAATTTTTCCACCTCACTTTCGTTAATATCATTGTTCAAGCTCATTTAATTCAGTTACCTCATTTATCCCTTCCTTGGTTTTGATTTCCAAGTATTTCTTTGAGGTATCCAAGGATGATTTTCTACTATGTGTGGTGCTACAAAAGTGCAATGTAATGCAGTGATGTGGGTGACATCCAACTTAACATTGAGGGTTTTACAAAAAACACACCATTCTCAGCAAAAATAAACTTGAAGCTCACTGTGTCGGCAAAGTAAACATCAATTTTGACCACGGCAATTGACGACTTAACCCTGTTGAAATAAACAAGAAGTAGGAATAACATCATAATGTTATATTCTGCTTTAATTTTAAATCAACCATTGCATGTGCATGAGGAAAATAAGCAAGATCATGCATTCTTATAGGAAGATTAATAAAAACACTTCCTCTAGTTTTGTACTTTGTAGTGAGAAGATTTTTCAATGAAACAGTGAAATTTGCTGAAATAGTATTTCAGTGAGTAAGGAAATGCCATTGATTACAGCTGTTTAATGCTTTCAGCAAGAGGATGAGAATTATGCTTTGTATTTATTTGACCTACACTAACAGCTGACTGGCTGCATATGATAGAAATGTGATTTCCTTGTAAGTAGGGAGAAAGCTAAATGCTGTAAATGGCAGTGTCATGAAGGAACTCCGATTCAAAGATATGAAAGATGACTTGCCAAAACATTGTGGTCTCTGAAAAGGTGACACCCACTGAGAGCAGATTTTCTTTAATAATGGGCTGTAAAATCTATATATTGTTTGATACCTCCAAATTACGTCAGTATTTGGCATCTTGAAAGTATCAGAACAAGCTCTGCATTGTATGACTTTTGAAGAATTAAGGAAAGTGTATTCTGTTTGCTGACCACAGCAGGCAGTGTTGCTATTTTAGATTCAATGGATAACTGAGAAATCCACCACAAATTTAAAGTAATTTTTAAAGTACCACAGATGTAGGAAGATTAAGGAGACTGAGTAATATGAGGTATTTTTTTCATTAAGATATGAATTACATTTGTCCAATTAACTGATGCAATAGTTTTTTATTGTTACACAATAATGTTTAGCTCCACAGCCAGAGAAACAATGCACATCAACAGTGAGCAATTCATACTATTGGGAGCTGATGCTTTTTTAACTCCGTGATTGTACTGATCATCAGACTCTGCAATCAGTTCTTTTTTATTATTATTTTCAAGTGTTGTTTCAGAATATTCCAACACATTTTTGTCATCTATTTATGATCTAACAAATTACTAAATCAGAACGAGCAAATCCCTTGAGCACAGAGGATAAAAATTATGCTTTGAGGAAAGGACTGTGACTGTGAGGATAAATACGGTTTCAAAAGAGTTCTTTATCCCTTAATGAGGTTTCACTGCCTGGACAGTGCTGTTAGAATTATAAAAGGGGTCAGCCATTTTCGATGCTGTCACTTATAGGGGGATTTCTTTGTTAGTTAACTCAGAAATAGCAGTTCATAAATCATGGTGGTTAGCATTATCTTAATGCACCTATTTATGCCTTCTTAGAGACACACATTTTATGTTCCTATGGGTGCTAACTGAGACAACTGAAATTGAGCTGTACCTTGAATAGGACTTAGAGGTATTCTGTTGGCTGTCCCTTACGGTTTTTCATTCTAGTGGGGGATGGAAGCAATCTGAGAAAAATACAGGTCTGCCCAGTTAGAAAAGAGAATTGCAAGCTGATCTGTTTGGGCAACTGTGACTTGGGATGTACCATTATGGTGGAGCAGATGGAGAAGACAGTACCTGTTTCAGCTAGTGTTAGAGCAGGATCTCAGTCATCTGTATCCTTACAGAAGTTTGTTCATTTGTATTTTCAGCACGTTTGGCTCCTTGCCACACTTCATGGGGCACATGACAAATACATTGATATGTCACCCACTCAAAGTAGATGCATGGCTGCAAATTTGGAAAATACGTGAACAGTGTCTGAGGGCTTTACATTCTCCCCTTTTTAGTAAGCCCAGAGTGAAGTGCGTCAAAGGTGATTTGTAAAGAATTGTAAAATTTTAAAGGTTAACCTTTGAATGTTAGTTGTTTGTTGCTCATCTGCACCCAGGTTGCAATCAGAGGTGAGGCAGCTTTTTATCCTCCTGTTCATTCCATCCATAGTATTCCATCATAGGAATGCGCCATTACATCTTCAGGATTAGAGGTCCCTGCAGCACCCATTGTGACAGGATGGCCAAGGGGATCCTTTGAATGTTGCTATTCATTGTCTTGGTTTGCTGTAATAATTTTGATTCTCAGTAGCAGCACAGACTTAACATGGCCAACAATCCTCTCAGAACAGCTGGTAAGACATAATTCATTTTAAGAGCTTTGGTGTCATTCATCCAGAGATCTGTCATCTCAAGAACAAGAGCTGACCTTGTGTAACATTATGATAGCAGCTCAGTGTATACTGTTGTTTGCAACACCTAAAGAGCACTGGTCCAGATGCCACAGTGGCAGGACTATGTTGTCATTGTTTGTCATATGTGGAACCATCAGTGGAATAAATATCTGGGATACAGGGGGCAATATGATGCACCGGCAACTCAAATTCTCAACAGAGTTTGTGGAAGCAGCTAGAATGGTCGAGTCGAGTAGAAAAGAACAGCTCAGAATAATGAGGTTGTGCAGAAGTCAAAGTTAATAAATGTTGCTGAGGGCAGTTTAATGTCATATTGCCATCAGCAAAAAAAATGGTTTTGATTCTTTCTGTTTGATATAGATTCCTCTGGCCCAAACCTTCCCTTCAAGACAGAACCACAGTACCTGATGCTGATTGGGTAGAAACCTATGTACTACCTGGTTACATTTAAAAGGGTTCCAGTTCCAATGCAGCATTCTTAAGAACTTCCTCAGTACAGGAATCCAGACAAAGACCTCCAAAGAGAATCAGAGCAGAAAGTATATGCCCTGTCACAACACTAGCTACAGTTTAAAGGCCCATGTTAATGAATGGGTGAGGTTGAATTGAATTGAATTAGCTTTATTGTCACATGTACTCACATGAGCACAATGAAAGTTTATACATCACTACGTAGGTACAAAGGTACAGATAGATACCTAAGTACAGCTTCTTCAGTTACAAGATCTTAGAAAATAGAGAAATAAGAAGTCCATCAGTACGGAAATAAATGTTCAGAACAACAGTTATCGAGCCCAGACTACACTGGCACCTGGCCTCCAGTCTGCACTGGGCCTTGGCTCTGGACTGTGCCAGGCTTCATCTCGAGGTTCATGAGCTGGCAGATTGCACTGGAATCACCTCCACACCAGGAAACCACACTGAGTCTACGCCATACCGAGACACTGCCATGTACCGCCGGAAGGCTGCCATGCCGGACTGACAAGACACCACGCCAGGCCAAGAGAACCCTTTGTCGTGTCTGCGCTGAGGCCAGGAGGAGTCAGGGGCTGGGAGTTAACCAGAGGCTGGAAGTTGTCGGAGACCAGGAGAAAAAGCGAAAAAAGAGAAGAGAAAGAAGAAGAATGGGTGGAATAGACAAGCTGTGGCTGAAGCATCCTACTCTGCCACCATCTTGGGCCGTACCAGTGATAGTCATAGTTGAGTGCACAGGAAGTTGAGTTAAATCAGGACTGGGGGCTTATCAGGTAGTCAGAGCATATATGAGTTAGCAAGGCCATGTCCAATTGGGTCGAGGCCAGGCCAGGGGGTATTTGGGGCATCAGTACAATGATCAGGGTGGGGTTGTGTAGTTGCTCAAATGTTGGACTTTTTTGATCTAGTATTTCCTGGGTAAATATCCACCTAGGTACTGCGGAACTACCTGAAGGGTCTGACTCTAGTTCAGTGGAAATCACTGGGGAATAGGGGAAGTGCCCATTGCAAGTTGAAAGTTCCCAGGCAGTTGGCACATTCGTCTGCATGTCAAGAATTCCACAGGGTTGGAAGCCCGATATCTTCCCTTAAGTAAGGGCACAAAAACACTTCACAGTATTCCAGCTGTGATCTGACTAATGCCTTGTGTAGTTGCAACAAGATCTCTCCATTTTTATATGTTATCCCCTTTGAAATAAGGAGCAGTACATTTGCTTTCCCAAATACCCACTGAATGTGGATGTTAGTTTGTAGTAATTCATGCCTGAAAACATCTGAATCCCTCTGTGTTGCAACTTTTGCAATCATTCCTCACTTCAATAACATATAGCTCTTCTATTCCTCCTGCCAATATGTGTAACCCACATTTTCCCTCATTAGATTACATCTGCTAGGATTTTTCCCCCTGTTTCGCTGCCTTCTATTAGTTAGCCAATCATCTATCTGAGCTCATATATTACCCCCCAACACTATGGGTCCCCATTTATTAAGTAGCCTTGTGTGCATTCCTTTATCAAATGCCTTTTGGAAATCCAAAACTATTATCTCCACTGGTTCCCCTTTATCCATTCTGCTTACTACCTCCTCAAACAACTATAATATACAAATGTCAAGCATGAATTCCCCTTCATGAAGCCATTCTGATTTTGCTTGTTGATACCACTATTTCTCCATATGCTACCATTACACCCTTTATAACAGACTCCAACACAGATGTTAATCTAACTAACTATAATTACTCGTATTTTTGTCCCCTTCCTATTCTGAATGAGGCTGTTTTCCAATACTCTGACTTTTCCAGATTGAAGAGTTCTTGGAAGACTACTACCAGCGCACCTACTATCTTTGTACAGTAGCGCCTCGATTTACAAACTTAATCCATTCTGGGACCCGGTTTGCGAACAGAAAAGTTCGTGAACTGAATCAATTTTTGCCATTTGAATTAATGTAATTCCAATTGATCCGTTTCGCCATGTCGTGCTGCTTAGCGAGATCAGATACATGAGCACCAATCTCGTATTTAGCTATTATTTCCTTCTTCATTTCCACAGAAATACGTTTAAGCTTCTTAACACCACTATCACTACCACTTTTCACTTTCTTGGGAGCCATAATGAGGGCTAATTTAATGCAAAAAACAAAAAAAAGCGTAAGAATGCTTGGATGTAGCAACGAACGATGTTCACAGCGCGCGCGCCAAAGACGAACTGAATGAGATCACGCGGGGCCCGAGAGCTTTTGCGTTCAAAGCGCAGGTAGCAAAGCAGAACAATGAAACCACGTGGTCACACACGGGTTTTTTGCGTTCGTACCTTCGTTTGTACCTTGAATTTCGTACATACGTTGAAGCAAATTACGTACAATCCTGTTCGTAAACCAATTTGTTCATGAACGGGGTCGTTTGTATGTCGAGGCACTACTGTAGTTACATCTTTAAAAATCCTCGGATGTATCCTATCAGATTCAGGGGACTTATCAACTCCTTAGTCTTTTAATTTTCTTATCATTTATATCCTCTACTGAGAGTTATTGCGCTTATTTCCTCCTCCCTATAGCTCCTTGATTATTTCAAATTTTTGGAAGTCTATCATGAAGATGGCTGGAAAAGATTTATTAGCTCCTCTGCGGTTTCCTGCTTCCCCATCATTATTTCACAGTCACATTCTCTAAGGGACTTATGTTTATTTTGGCCTCTCTCTTCCTTCTCATATATCTTTAAACTGTCTACTGTCTATGTTGATATTACTTGCCAACTGTTTGCCCTCGTAGTCCATTTTCTTGCTTTCTTTTGGTCATCTATTGTTGGCTTTTAAAACTTTCACAATATTCTGACTTACCATTAATCCTTGCCACACTGTTTTTTTTCAATTTGATAATATCCTTAACTGGCCTGGTTAACCATACAGCATGAACCATAGTTGATTTATTCCCTTCTTCGAATTCTTCTTTCTCACAAGGAAATATCTTCAGTGAACCATGAAATACTTCCTTCAATACCTGTTGTTCATCAATCATGTTTTTCTGCTATACTTCTTTTTCAGTCCACGCCAGCCAGATGAGCCTTGGTTTCCATATACTGACCCTAATCTAGTTTTAGCGCTGTAGTTTACAACTGAAGTTCCTCCTTCCCAAATTGAAAATTAAGTTCTACCATGATATGTTCACTATTCCAATGGGAATGAATACCCATAGGATCGTCAAAAATTGGAACAGGAGGTGGGCATTCGGCTCCTTCGATCTGCTCTGCCATTCAATAGCATCATGGCTGAACTGACATTCCTCACGCCCACTTTCCTACACTATAAGCATCACCCTTGAATATACACAAGGACTCTGCTCTTACAGTTCTCTGCAGTGAGGAGTGCCAAAGTTTCTCAACCCTCAGGGAAGGAATTCCTTCTCATCAATGTCTTAAGTTGGCACTGCTTTTCTCCTGAGACTATGCCCTCTGGTCCAAGACTCACTCATGAAGGGAAACATCCTCTCAGTATTTAACCTGACAAGCCCCTTAAGAATCCTGTACATTTCATTAAGACCACCTCTCATTCTTGTAAACTCCAGTGAGTAGACTCCCAAAATGATCATTACATATAGGAGTACACTTAGGCCATTTGGCCCCTTGATTCTGTTTCATCATTCGATTATGGCTGATATGTTTTGGAACCCCATTCTCCTGCCTTTTCCCATAACCCTTGATCCCCTTACTAATCATTGACCAGAGAGTTAATTGGACTCAACACAGTGTCTTTAAGAGCAGGTCAGAAACTAGGAATACCGTGGTGAGTAACTCACCTCCTGACTCCCCAAAGCCTGTCCACCATTGACAAGGCACAAGTCAGGAATATGATGGAAGACTCACCACTTGCCTGAATGAGTGCAGCCCCAACAACACTCAAGAAGCTTGACACCATCCAGGACAATGTAGCCTGCTTGATTGGCACTACATCCACAAGAATCCACTCCCTCCACCACCAATGCTCAGTAGCAACAATGTATACAAACACAAGATGCACTGCAGAAATTCATCAAAGATCCTCTGACAACACCTTCCAAATCCAGCTTACTTTGATCCAGAAGGGCAAGGACAGCAGATATATAGGAACACCACCACCTTCAAGTTCCCCTCCAAGCCACTCACCATGTTAGTTTGGAAATATCTCACCATTCCTTCATTGTCGCTCGATCAAAATCCTGGAATTCCCTCCATAATGGCATTGTGGGTGAACCCACAACAGGTGGACTACAGTGGTTCAAGAAGGCAGCTCGCTCCCACCTTCCCAAGGGCAATTAGGGATGGGCAACAAACGCTGACCAGTCAGTGATCCACACATCCCGCAAATGATTATTAAAATAAAATCAAGAACCTATCTATTTCTGTCTTAAATACACTCAATACACCCAATGCCCTCTGCATCAATGAATTCTACAGATTAGCTAACTCCTCATCTCAATTTTAAAGGGTCATCCTTTCATTCTGTGGCAGTGCCCTCAGGACCTAATCTCTCCGATGAGTGGTAACATCTTCTCTATGTCCACTCTGTGCAGGCCTCGTAGTATTCTCTAAGTTCCAACTAGATCCCACCTCATTCTTCTAACCTCCATCAAGTACAGACCCAGAGTGGCAAACCGATCCTCTTATGATAAGCCCTTCATCCCAGAATCATTCTTGCAAATCTCCTCTTCAGCCCCTCCAAGGCAGCACATCTTTCCTTAGACACAGGGCCCAAAACTGCTCCCAATATTCCAAACGCGGTCTTACCAGGGCCTTGTACATCCTCAGCAGTACACCTCTGCTCTTGTATTTTAGCCCTCTTGAAAGTAATGCTAACTTTGCATTTGCCTTCTTAACTGCTAACTGAAACTGCATGTTAACTTTAAGAGAATCCTGAACTCAAGCTACCAAGTCCCTCTGTACTTCAGATTTCTAAAGCCATTCTCCATTTACAAAATAGCCTGGGTATTCCATCTGCCATTTATTTTCCCATTCTCCTAGCCTGTCTGAATCCTTCTGCAGCCTCCCTGTTTCCTCAACACTAACTGTCCCTTCACTTCTCTATGTGTCATCTGCAAACCTAGTAACAATGCCCTCAGTTCCTTTGATTAGATTGTTAGTGTATGATGTGAATAGATTTGGTCCCAACATGGACCCCTATGGAACTCCATTAGTCACCAGCTGCCATCATGAAAAAGACTCCTTTATCTCCATTCTCTGCCTTTTGCCAGTTAGCCAATCCTCTACTCATGCCAGTACCTTGTCCCAAACACTGTGAGCTCTTATCTTATTTAGCAGCATCCTCTGATTCAGAGACCATCCTAGTGATCCTTCCCTGAACTGCCTTCAATGAAATTATATCTTTCCTTCAATAATGGGACCAAAATTGCTCATGGTGCTCCTGATGTAGTCTCTCCAGCATCTTGTACAGTTGCGGTAACACTTCCTTACTCTTATTCTCCAACCCTCTTGAAATAAGGACCAACATTCCATTATCCTTTCTGATTACCTGCTGCACCTTTGTGCTAGCTTTCTGTGTTTTATGTACAATTACCCCCAAGTCCCTTTGTGTTGCAAGTTTCTGCAGTATCTCTCTATTTAAATAATATTCTGTTCTTTTGTTCTCCCTTCCACAATGAACAAATTTTCCCACATTCTTCTCCATTTGCTAAATGCTTGATGATCAATATCTCTCTGTAAACTGTTTGTGCCCCTCTCCCAATCTTTCCTCTGCAAATTTGGCTACGGTACATTCGCTTCCTTCCTCTAAGTCATTCATATATATTGCAAACAGTTGTGGTCCCAGTTCCTGTGTAGCCACACTGATCCTAGGATACCAATCTGAAAAGAAAATCCTATCCCCATTCCCTGTTTCCGTCCATGAGCCAATTCTCTATCCATGCCAACATATTACCTCCAACACTGTGGGCTGTCATCTTAGGACTTTAACTTTTGTAAGGGTCTTCGCTCAAAATTCTCCTGGAAATCTATATGCAGCACATCCACTGGTTCCCCTCTGGTTGAGACTTCCTCAAAAAACTCTAATAAATTCAGACACAACTTCCTTTTCATGAAGCCATGTTGACTCTGCTTGATCAGATTATGATTTTCCAAATGTTCACTATTGTTCCATTAATAATTGATTCTAATACTTTTCCAATAATAGATGTTGGACTAATCAACTTACAGTTACCCACATTTTGTCTCTGTCCCTTTTTGAATAGGGTTGTCACATTAGCAGCTTTCCAATCTGCTGGTACATCTACAGAATACAAAGATTTTTGTAAAATTACAACCTCTGAATCCACTATCTCTGGACCTATCTCTTTACGATCCTAGAATCCTGCCAGGAGTAGGGGACTTATCTGCTTTTAGTTCTATTAGTTTGTCTAGTGCTACTTATTTAATGATGGTGATGGTATTTGATTCATCCCCTGTATCTTTTAGCATTAATGGCAACTTCCACCATAAAGGATTGCCACCAGAAAGGCAGCATAGTGGCTCAGTAGTTAGCACTGCTGCCTCACAGCACCAGGGACCTGTTGTCAATTCCAGCCTCAGGCGACTGTCTGTGTGGACTTGCACATTCTCCCTGAGTTTGCATGCGTTTCCTCCGGGTGCTCTGGTTTCCTCCCATAAATTGTCCGTAGTGTCAGGGGATGTGTAAGTTAGACAGATTCGCCATGGGCAGTGCAGGATTCCATGGAAAAGGGTGGAGGGGATGCTATTCAGAAGGTCAGTGAAGACCTATTGGGCCAAATGGCCTGTTTCCACACTGTAGGGGTTCTATGACTGGTCCATATTTGGGTCTACCTGGTCACTCAGTTGGGTAAATTCTGTAAATTCAGTCCGTGGAGTTGGCCATGGTCAGCCAGGCAATTGAACCAGTCTGTGGAATATACCTCAGCCAGTCGGGCATGTTGTACAAAATCAGTGTGGGAATGGTGCAGAGAGTGTGCAGGAAGAGGGGTCCTGTAGGATCTGTCAACACTGTCAGTCATGTTGCAGACAGCTCAGGTCCGTGGGTTGGTATGGCTGCATTGGTTAGCTGAGGAAATGATTACACTCTTAGCTAAATGTACAAGGTAGGGTAGCTGTGAGAGTTTTGAGGGGGTGTGGCAGTCATGGAATCTTCAGGTGGCTGTGGCCTAGATCCAGGATGGGTATAGGGCCAATACAGACGTGAACATTGAGACCTTAAATGTGAGGGGCTGTTGGGAGTAGAATAGGGACATCAATCATAATGTTATGGGATTCAACCCAAAATGAGGGGGATATGAAGGGTCATTGGAGAAACAGCAGTCATGGAATGATGAGAATGGTCCAACAGGAAGTGAGGGGGTGATACAGTGAGACACAGGGTGAGGCAGCTGTTGTATAAGATAGTTATTATTTGGAAGGATTAACCTGCCACCCATCAAGAAATTGTTCCAAGTAAGACTGGGGAAGTGTGCTGTCACTCTAATCCCACTACCGCACAGGTCACAACATAAAATCCTGATGTGTTTACAGTTACCAAGAAGGACAGTTTCATGAGTAAAAGATTTTTCAGTCAGGTTTGTTCTATTTCAAAATGACTGCGTTATTATTAAAACAAAATGCATTCAAAAACATTGCAATAATTGGTTAACACTGTTTACAGGATGGCGTTTTGGAACAGCTTGTGATGGAGCCCACAAGGGAGCAGGCTACTCTGGACTTGGTGCTATGTAACGAGCCAGACTTTGTAAAAGATCTTAAAGTCAGGAAACATTTAGGAGGCAGCAATCATAACATGGTAGAGTTCGGTCTGCAGTTCGAAAAGAGAGAAGGCAAAATCGGATATAACGGTGTTACGGTTAAATAAAGGTAATTACAAGGGCATGGGAAACGAACTGACGAAAACTGACTGGAAGTAGAGCCTAGTGGGGAAGACAGTAAAGCAACAATGGCAGGAGTTTCTGGGTGTAATTGAGGACATAGTACAGAGGTACATCCCAAAGAAAAGAAAGATTACCTGGGGACGGGGTATTAGATAACCATGGCTGACGAAGGAACTCAGGAAATGTATCACAGAAAAAGAGAGAGCCTATAAAGTAGCCAAGAGCACTGGGAAATCAGAAGATTGGGAAGATGACAAAAACAAATAGAGGATAACAAAGAGAGAAATAAGGAAGGAGAGAATCAAATATGAAGATAGGCTAGCCAGTGATATTAGAAATGATAGTAAAAGTTTCTTTCAACACATAAGAAACAAAAGAGAAGTAAAAGTAGATATTAGGCTGCTCCAAATTGATGCAGGAAGGCTAGTGAAGGGAGATAAGGAGAGTCAAAGGGCAGAGTTGGGTATGATGGCCATTACAAAGGAGATAGTACTTGAAAAGCTAAAAGGTCTAAACATTGATAAATCCCCCAGCCTAGATGGGCTACATCCTAGAGTTCTGAGGGAGGTGGCTGAAGAAATAACAGAGGCATTGGTTGCAATCTTTTAAAAATCACTGGGATCAAGGAAAGTCCTAGATGATTGGAAAATCGCTGTTGTAACCCCCTTGTTTAAGAAAGGATCAAGACAAAAGATGAAAAATTATAGGTTGATTAGCCTAACCTCGGTTATAGGTAAAATTCTACAATCCATCAACACACACGCAATCATACATTTCTCTGCTATAAGTGACCGGCTGAAAAGATTCTGTATCAACAGGCAACAGGACAATGTGATGAATATGACCAGATCATTAAATACACATGGTTGACTCTGTAGTCTTGTGCTCACAGCTTGCTCAGGAATTACAGTACTGAGAAGTTCCTGAATCAGTCTTTCAGAGAACAGAAAGGTTTTACCCTGAGCTCAACAGAAGAATTGCCTTTTCAGGAATGGGAGAGATCAGCTGGGTGGTTCATCCTCACAGGATTCTTGTTTTCAGATAGAAATCAGATAAAAACCAGGAACTCTCCAAGTCCGTTAGTGTTTGAGGAACCCCTGTGGGGGTTTACAACAAAACAGACAGTTATCACCAGTCACGTGATTTCTAGGACACCTTGTTAAATAAAACTCTCTAATTCCCACAGTGTATTTCAATGACATCTTTTAAAGAAGTCCCTCCAGATATTTAAAAAAAAACCGAAAATAAATACATTTTTTCAACAATTCTTCCAAACTGATTCCTCTGAGAAATATTAACTATGATGTGCAATCATAACATCTTCATTCTTGGAGGAACAACATGGTGAGTTTAATGTGTTCCATTGAAAAATGTGGGCAAAACATTAAACAAATATTTTAAAAATACGCACACTTATTCTCATTGATCCTTTACATGTAATCTTAACAATTCTTTCTGATACCTTCTTAGTATTCAGATAATTCAAATGAGGTTACATTCTTGACAAAGCATGGACATCCACCTTCCTTTTCCCTACAATGTTTACTTTTTAGTGGGAAGGCCGTAAAAGCAAACTCCATCCAAATGGATTTTGATTTTTTTTTCACAAAGGCTAGGGGATTATGATCAGTGTATAGCAAAGTCTTTCTGTGGTCATAGCAATCCCAGGGTTCCTTTTTTCACACCAGAATATCTCCTTTGGTGCCAATTTAGTTCTTTACAAAAGCCTCCTATTGGCTTCTCAATGTCCAACCCAACCTCTTGTAAGTGAACCGCCATGTCACTACCATGAATGACTCGCTTGAAAGACTTTACAAAACTTAATGCAGCCAACACTGCTTCATGATTAAAAATGGCTTTCAACTCCTCAAAGATACCTGACACTCCTGTAACTACACTACTTGACTTTTTTTTGGAACAAATCCATTGGTGGAACAGCAACTGTGCAGAAATCAAACAAAGAGAAACCACACATCATCAAAAATGTAATCATTTCCTGATTAGTTTTAGAGGCAGGAGAACTACATCTATGCCTGTACTTATAATGTACTTGGAAGCACATGTCCCTGCCTTGTGGCAAGGTAGGTTGCTCATGGATCCAAATTCAATTTTGCCAATGGTTTATCACCAGATCAGAGAATGTAATTTTCTAAACAAAGCATTTAGTTATTCCAAGTATCACTGTATGGGTAAATTGCACAATTAGAAACATTGGCTATCACTTGTTTCTAAGGTCTCTGGAAAGTTGTTGGAGAATTTTCTTTAGTCCAAATGATATCACTCAACATTGGAAAAGACAATCTGTTGAACAAAAATCATTATCTCTGTCGCTTTGGGTTTAAAGGACCCTGCCTATCTTCCTTTAACAAATCCATTGGGATAAGAAATCTGGCAGTGGAAATCATATCACTGAAGTTTTCAAAGTGAGGCATTCTGCCTTTGTTACTCCATTGATCTTTCTGTAGTTGATGCAGCATTTGGCTAAACCATCAGGTTTAGCTACTAACACGAAAATAAAGAACCGTGGGTGTTGCAGAACAAAAGCAGAAATTGCTGGAGAAACTCAGCAGGCCTGGCATCATCTGTTGAGAGAAATTTTAAAGGTCTGGTGAAACAACAGTGTCATTTATGATCAAACATATGGAGGAGTTACTGGCCTCAAAGCATTAACTGTTTTTTTTTGGCACAAATGCTCCCAGAGTTTCTCCAGCAATTTCTGTTTTAGAGACTAACATGACTGGGGAGTTCCACTGCTTTGAGGGAGTTTGATTAGGTAACTTTCCAATATGTATTGGTTTCTGCTTTTACCTGGGCCTATTTCTCTGGAGCTAAGTGAAAAGGACCCTTGTTGGAGATGACTCATATACAGATGCGGCTAGAGACTGTCAGAGTTGCCCATGACTGAGCAGCGCAAAATGGCCCTTGAGTGCCCATGGCTAATGCCACAGAACATGGCTGTAGTTATTAGAGAACGTAGGAAAATATTTGCTTAAAGTAGTCTTCACAAGTAGAACAATAGTCGCCGTGTAAGGTCAATTTTACTCGAATGTGTAGCTACAGTTGCTTATCCATAAGAACAGTTCACATCAATTAATTAGTTGTTCCTCTTGAATTATTTAATCAATCTGTTACAATATGAAAGAGTAGGTTTTAGTTAAGCTCCTTCAAATAATCACAGATATACATTCTGAAGCAGTTATAGATCCATCCATATATTACAAAACATTAAAAACATTAAAGGAAAAGATTTAAACTGTACAAGACAATTTTCTGATTCAGTATGTGGATGTACCTACTAGAGAAGGTGAAAAACTTGACCTACTCTTGGGAAATAAGGCAGGGCAGGTGACTGAGGTGTCAGTGGGGGAGCACTTTGGGGCCAGTGACCATAATTCTTTGTTATAAAATAGTGATGGAAAAAGATAGACCAGATCTAAAAGTTGAAGTTCTAAATTGGAGAAAGCCCAATTTTGACGGTATTAGGCATGAAACTTTCGAAAGCTGATTGGAGGCAAATGTTCGCAGGTAAAGGGACGGCTGGAAAATGGGAGGCCTTCAGAAATTAGATAACAATAATCCAGAGAAAGTATATTCCTGTCAAGGTGAAAGGGAAGGCTGGTAGGTATAGGGAATGCTGGATGACTAAAGAAATTGAGGTTTGCTTAAGAAAAAGAAGGAAGCATGTGTCAGGTATAGACAGGATAGATCGAGTGAATCCTGAGAAGAGTATAAAGAAAGTAGGAGTATATTTAAGAGGGAAATCAGGAGGACAAAAAGGGGAAATGAGATAGCTTTGGCAAATAGAATTAAGGAGAATCCAAAGGATTTTTACAAATATATTAAGGACAAAAGGGTAACGAGGGAGAGAATAGAGCCCCTCAAAGATCAGCAAGGTGGCCTTTATGTGGAGCCACAGAAAATGGGGGAGATACTAGATGAACATTTTACATCAGTATTTACTGTGGAAAAGGATATGGAAGATATAGACTGTAGGGAAATAGATGGTGACATCTTGCAAAATGTCCAGATTACAGAGGAGGAAGTGCTGGATGTCTTGAAACGGTTAAAGGTGGATAAATCCCCAGGACCTGATCAGGTGTACCCGAGAATTCTGTAAGGAGCTATAGAAGGGATTGCTGGGCCTCTTGCTGAGATATTTGTATCATCGATAGTCACAGGTGAGGTGTCGGAAGACTGGAGGTTGGCAAACGTGGTGCCACTGTTTAAGAAGGGCGGTAAAGGCAAACCAGGGAATTATAGACCGGTGAGCCTGACCTCGGTGGTGGGCAAGTGGTTGGAGGGAATCCTGAGGGACAGGATGTATATGTATTTGGAAAGGCAAGGACTGATTCGGGATAGTCAACATGGCTTTGTGCATGGGAAATCATGTCTCACAAACTTGATTGAGTTTTTTGAAGAAGTAACAAAGAAGATTGATGAGGACAGAGCAGTAGATGTGATCTATATGGACTTCAGTAAGGCATTCAACAAGGTTCCCCATGGGAGACTGATTAGCAAGGTTAGATCTCATGGAATACAGGGAGAACTAGCCATTTGGATACAGAACTGGCTCAAAGGAAGAAGACAGAGGGTGGTGGTGGAGGGTTGTTTTTCAGACTGGAGGCCTGTGACCAATGGAGTGCCACAAGGATTGGTGCTGGGTCCTCTACTTTTTGTCATTTACATAAATGATTTGGATGCAAGCATAAGAGGTACAGTTAGTAAGTTGCAGATGACACCACAATTGGAAGTGTAGTGGACAGTGAAGAGGGTTACCTCAGATTACAATGGGATCTGGACCAAATGGGCCAATGGGCTGAGAAGTGGCAGATGGAGTTTAATTCAGATAAATGCGAGGTGCTGCATTTTGGGAAAGTAAATCTTAGCAGGACTTATACACTTAATGGTAAGTTCCTTGGGAGTGTTGCTGAACAAAGAGACCTTGGAGTGCAGGTTCATAGCTCCTTGAAAGTGGAGTCACAGGTAGATAGGATAGTGAAGAAGGCATTTGGTATGCTTTCCTTTATTGGTCAGAGTATTGAGTCCAGGAGTTGGGAGGTCATGTTGCAGCTGTACAGGATATTGGTTAGGCCACTGTTGGAATATTGCATGCAATTCTGGTTTCCTTCCTATTGGAAAGATGTTATGAAACTTGACAGGGTTCAGAAAAGATTTACAAGGATGTTGCCAGCGTTGGAGGATCTGAGCTACAGGAAGAGGCTGAAGGGGCTGTTTTCCCTGGAGCGTCGAAGGCTGAGGGGTGACTTTATAGAGGTTTACAAAATTATGAGGGGCATGGATAGGATAAATAGACAAAGTCTTTTCTCTGGGGTGTGGAGTCCAGAACTAGAGGGTATAGGTTTAGGTTGAGAGGTGAAAGATATAAAAGAGACCTAAGGGGCAGTTTTATTCACACAGAGGGTGGTACAGGTATTGAATGAGCTGCCAGAGGATGTGGTGGAGACTGGTACAATTGTAACATTTAAGAGGCATTTGGATGGGTATATGAATAGGAAGGGTTTGGAGGGATATGGGCCAGGTGCTGGCAGGTGGGACTAGATTGGGTTGGGATATCTGGTCGGCATGGACGGGTTGGACCGATGGGTCTGTTTCCATGCTGTAATCTCTATGACCCTATGACTCTAAACCAGTTTTAGGCAGTAAAAACAGCACCTGCCCTCCCAGTCTCATTGCAGGGAGGAATGAATAAGGTCCTGAAGTGATAGGCAAGCATCCAGTTAACTGGCAGTTAGCATGGTCTAGCTGGCAAATGTTACTTGAATACGGTATACACTGTGAAAAGCCTCAAGACATGAGATAAGAAGATCTGGAAAACATCAGGAAGGACTGGGGGTGGATCGCAAGCCTGTCCATCTCTTTGTCATACAGTGATATGATTAGCTTAATTGGAAATACATTGAAATTGCTGAGTGCACCAGTGTTTCCTTCGAGTTCAGGACTATCAATGACATGGGTGAGGAGTATGTTGTTCAGATAATCGAATGTTTGGATCATTGAATGCTGGATAACACAGTTTAGCCAAAGCATTGGGACCTTGCGATCATGTTCGGATAATCAAATGCCAGGTAATCGAGGTTCCTCTGGCAAGCTTGAGTTGTAGAAGATGCTGTACCAGAGAGCCAGTTACAAGAGGGATACCCTGGTGCCACTGACCAATAGTAATAAAAGGAGTGGGAGTGGGCGGGGGGGGGGGGGGGGTGGGCGAGCGGAGGGCAGTGTCACGTGATATGGATTATGCAGACAAGATTGCAAGTATTCATCAACCTTCATTGTTTTATAAGGATGTGATGACGCCATTGAAGTGTTCTGAGCTTTGTGATAGTGCTCTGACAATGATGATAAAGAATTCCAGAATTGGCCGTGTTAAAGGTTTGGCAAAATATCTCTATACCAACATTGTATTAAATTTGGAGGGAACATGGGGGTGATAAAATTTCCTGGACACTTCTCAATCTGGCCACATTTTTGCAAACATGGGTTTGGCAAGGTTAGTCAGGAACTGAACCACCCACACCACACCTCCGCTAGGCAACTGCCTTTATTTGTGTACACAGGGTTGATTTAGAGCAGGAATCCCTCTGCAATTTGGTTTGCCATTGCTGGGTGTGAGGCAGGGTTGGAAATCAAGTTATGCTTCAGTGTTTAAGACGTCGATTTGAAAGGAAAATTCTTCTGGGAATTTTGGAAGCAGGCAGAGGAAAAGAAAGTCAGCCAGAAGGTCTGAAAGAGAAGTGCTGGAAGGTTCTCCAGGTTTTCATGTTCATCCCTGGGTGTTTTAGTCATTGAAGTGAGGACAACAAGTGGAAGGACTCCAGTGCATTGTGGGTAGGGAGTCTCATCAAAAGCATTGTGGATCAAACAGGCTGCCAAGAGCATTAATGGGACCTCCATTAGTCCAAGAAATGATACTAAAGGTGCTATTCCCTATGTAATTTCTACAATAATAGTGGCCTGTCATTTTTCCCCTTGGCTATCCTATTCATAACTGGGTGAAAGTAAACCGCTGGAACTAAACATCAGGAAGGTTAAGTTATGCTTTTGAGCTGCTCCTTTCCTACTCACATTCCCTGCTCCAGCCTAAGATCATTTAGTCACAGAGTCATACGGTCATACAGCACAAACATCGACCCTTCAGTCCAGCCAGTCGATGCTGACCATGTTTCCAAACTAAACTAGTCCCACCTACCTCCTCGTGGCCCATATCCCTCCAAACCTTTCCTATTCACATACTTATCCGAATGTCTTTAAATGCTGTAATTGTACCCAATGTCCACCACTTCTTCAGGAGGTTCATTCCACATGTGAGAGCCTTCTGAAAATTCAAATCAATCACCTAAACTTGCTCCCCCAATCAACTCTATTAGTTACATCCTTGAATAATGCCCAGTAGAGTTGTCAAGCATGATTTCCCTTTTGTAAATTTGTTCTGACTGCATCTGATTCTGCCACTATTTTTGAAGTCTAAAAAATTTGCCCCTCATATCTTTTAAATCTCTCTCCTCTCACCATAAAAATGTACCTCCTAGTCTTAAAATCCCCCACCCTAGGAAAAAGACAATTACCATTAACTCTTATCTATTTCCCTCACTATTTAAAGAACTTCTATAAGCTCATCTCTCAACCTCCAATGCTCCAATGAAAAAGTTGCACCGTATCCATGATTTGGAGATGCCGGTATTGGACTGGGATGTACAAAGTTAAAAATCACACAACACCAGGTTATAGTCCAGCAGGTTTAATTGGAAGCAGACTAGCTTTCGGAGCGCCACTATCACCTGGTAAATACCTTCTGAGCCCTATATAGCTTAATAATATCCTTCTTATAACTGGGTGATCAGAAGCTGGCCACAGTGCTTTAGAAGAGGCCTCATCAATGTTCTATGCAACTTCAACATGACTTCCCAACTCCTGCATTCAAAGGACTGAGCCATGAAGGCAAGAATTGTTAACCACCCTGTTTATATGTGATGCAAACTTCAAAGAAATTTGTACCTGCACCATTAATTGTAAAAGCCCTACCCTTGTTTGTTGTACCAAAATGCAATATCCCACATTGATCAGACTGAACTCCATTTGCCATTTTTCAGCCAATTGACCCATTTGATCAAGACCCCTTTACAATCTTAGAAAAGCTTCTTCAATGTCTACTATGGCACCAATGGGACACGGCAGATGATATGTCTTCAGTCCGAAAAGCAACTCTCCACATTACTCTCTGTCTCCTGCCATTAAGCCAATTATGCACCCAATTGGCAAGTTCATCCTGAATCCCATGTGACCTATCTTTACTACTTCGTCTGCCATGTGGAACCTTGTTGAAGACTTAACTAAAATCCAAATAAACAATGTCTACTGCTCTGCCATCACCAAACCTTTTGGTAGCTTCCTTAAAAAAAGTCACAATTAAATTGTGAGACATGGCTTTCCTCACACCAAATCATGCTGACTCTCTGTATTCAATTTTTGCCTCTCTAAACGTTCATAAATTCTATCTTTTATAATCATGTCCAACTATTTACCCACAATCAAAGTCAGACTCACAGGTCTACAGTTCACTCGTTTCTTCTTACAACCTTTCTTAAGCAAAGATACAACAATAGTCACCTTCCAGTCATCAGGCACCTCACCCATAGTTACAGATGGTGCAAATATTTATTCTAGTTGGTGATGTCCACAGAGCCTGGGACAATCAACTTCGCATGTAAGTAGATTAGAGATGTCATTGTGATTGGTAATCACTCAGGAAAGTATTTCAAATTCAGTCGCTAGGTCAGGTTTGCTGGTTTCCAAAGCATTGGAATTGGTGGAGAGTGTCTTCAAGGGTTGGGTAGTCAGTGTTTGATCTCAGGATCAGGGGTCAAAGCAGGGATAGGTGGTCTAGAATCGCTGTGGTTTGAGGGGGTAGAATGGATGTAGTGGAGTGAGATCAGGGGCCTGGGAACTGGCTGTCAGACATTAGGAAAATCAGAATCTGGAGCTGGCTTGTACTTACCTTTTTTCTGAAGGCAACCTTCACAGTTGTTTTCCCTAAGTACTGTAAGTACTTGTTGCTGCAAGTACTTAAATCTGGTGAAAGGGTGTCTCTTATTTCCCTTCACCCGATATAGTGGATGGTGCATCTCATGAAACGTGTATGAACCCACATTTTGGAGACGTTGTAGGTCAGAAAGAGTGCAACAGAAAGAGCGATGATGTATGGGCAAATTCATCTCCGCAGAAACGAAATGTAACGTTTGGTGCAAAGCAGTCAATGGGTAGGACAAGCCATCCTGCTGCCTGTCACATGGCTTGTGAAGGCCCAGGTTTCATTTCCAAGAACTGGTACATTATGTTGTACACCTTAAACCAAGCTTCCAATGATATGCACCAGTCAGAGAAGGAATCGACATTTTAAACCTTAGTCAGAGCAGTGCCATTGATGTCGTTCTTATGGATGGGCAAAGCATTTTTCTCAGGCTAGGAGGAGGATGGCACAAAATTTTAAGAGTAGGTTATTTGTGGAGTTTTTTTTTCAGTGGTTCTTTGTTTAAGGAAAATTTGTTAGGTTGCTCAGTTGACTACAAGGAACTCAGGAGCAGGTTTGACTTGGTGAGCAATGAAGGAAGGCAGCAGAACAGGCAGTTTGAATGTTCGCAACTAACAAGAACTAACAATGGCTTGGGGTGAAGGATGAAAGACTGGTGAGAGGAGTTTAAGGAGAGAGTAGAGGTTGAAGAAAGGAAGGCTTATCTTCACTCTACAGGATTATCTGACAATAGTGGACGGTTTTGGCAGGGTAGTGTGTGTGGTCTAACACTGCTTGATCATTTCCAGCCAAGTTAAGGAATGGATGGTTAGACATCTGGCAAGCTCAAGTCTACAACTCATGCAAACAAAGAAGAAAGGATGCCAATGACAATGTGGTTTGAGTAGAAAACCTGTTGTGAATGTATTGTAGTAGGTGGACCAAAGACTAGGCCATTAGTAGTTAAAATGTACACATACCAATAACTTGAAATGCACCAACAATGAGCTCCCGTTTCCTTTCTCTGGCTGCAGACTGACAGCTCGTTTGTTCTACTTTCACCTCACTGTACACTCTCCTCTTCAAGAAAAAATCAGAACCTGTCCTCCTGCACAAAATTCTTCCTGAATTTTCATTTTTTGGTCAAATTTGCAAACTGCAATTTGGCTAGGTAAGCATCATTTATACATTGCTAAATTAGTACCTCAGCTTCATTCAGTAAACTCAGGTCTGCATGTGACCTCACAATTGTGCCTGGAAATGTTTGCAATGTCATATTCACTGAATATTACTTCTAACTTCCACAAAAATGGAATAAGTGATACTTTGCAGCAGCTCTGTATATAAACCGTTCCTTGATAAATGACCCATGGTGATGCTGTTGCCTCTTAACTGCCCTCTCAAGTGGCTTAGCAAGCCATTGCTCATATTAAACCTCTCTAAAAAGTAAAAGAAGAATAAAACTGTATGGACCACTCAGTGACAGACACACACAATACAAAGGTCCAATTATCTTTGCAAAGTCCTCCTCACTGAACATCAGTGAACTTGTACCAAAATTGGAAGACTGGTCTCACAAACCAGACCAGTCAGACCTGGCAGAGTCATACTCAATGAATCATACCTCTCAGCCAACATTGTAGACTCTTCCATCACCACTGTACATGTCTCCCTCAGTTGGGTGAGGTTTCAAACAAAACAATTCTAGCCTATCCAATCTTTCGTCATCACTGAAATTCTGCTGTCCATCCTTGTAAATCTCCATGTACTCTCTACAATCACATAGTTCCTACAGTGCAGTGGAAAGAACTGTGTATGGTATTCCAGCCTAACCTGACTGCTACAGGGTTCCAGCATTACCTCCTGCTCTTATATTCAGTGCTTTGGTTAATTAAGGCAAGTATCCTATGTGCCTTTTCTGTCATCTTGTCTAGCTGTCCAGCTACCTTCAGGATCTGTGAACATATAATCCAATGTCCCTCCATTCCTGTCCATTTCTCATTATTCTACCATCTGTTTTGAATTTCTTTACCTGGTCAGTTTCCCAAGTGCGTGACCTCCCGCAAACGAAGGGAATCAAGTCCTGAGTCCTTCAGAATGCTGCTGTAAACAGCCTTCAGGTCACGTAAGTACACATTAACCTTTAGAATCTACTTCCTGCCTCTAAGCTAATTTTGGATCCATTTGCTACTTTAACATGGATGTTATGAGCTTTTACTGTTGTGACCAGTTTACTATGCTAGATCTTATCAAAAGCATTGCCAGGATAAATTCAGAGTGCACCAAATGCAATGGTTCCCATCAAAGTCTCCTCAACCCCATTACCTCCTCCAAGACTTCAATCCTGTTTATAAGAAAGGCATTCCCTTAACCTGTCCATGTTGACTGGAGTCTTTGATTAATCTGTGTCTGTCTCAATGATTTATCCAATCCCCCAGAATTTTATTCAGTAATTGTCCCACCTCTGAGGTTAAATTGACTGGCTGTAAGATCTTAATCTATACCTTTTTGCCATTTATGGTAAAATTTAGCTGTCCTCAAGTCTTTTATCACCTACGTATGGCCTGAGAGAATTGGAGATTAATGGCTGGAGCCTTCTTTGTTTGCTTTAACAGCCTCGAACATACTTCATTTGAATCAGGGGGTTTATGTGCTTTCAAAGGTATCAAACTTCTGAATAATTTCTCTACATTAAATGATTATGAAATATTGTGAAGGAGAATATAACAGTGCTTCAGAGAGAGAAAATGTCTCAGAGGGGTCAGAATTTTTCTGGTTGGAGTTAAAAATCAGCAGTGGGGTCATTTGCTAGCCAGTTAATCATGAGCAATCAATGTCTGAATAATGATTAGATTAATGACAGAAACACAGTGTTTTCACCTCTGTTCCAGCTGTAGTAGACTCCGGGCCAGCCTCTTCACTTTACTGGTAGTAAAATAGTCATGCCATGGTTAAATAAAAAAAACTAATTGGTGTATTGTAAAAAATGTATACATAGCATGTTCACGACCATGTGAATGATGTGTTGGATGGGTGGGGGGGGGATGTGGGGTAAGTGGACAGTTATATTGCAGTCCCACTTGCTGGCAATACACAGATAGGAACAGTCCAGGTAGTGGGCTGTGGAGGAGGTCGTCTCTGCCAAATGCCTCCCCCTCTTCCGCGGTTACGTTTGAGCCTGGGTGTTCTTGGAGGGCGAGCATACGGTGTCCACCAACACTCTCAATGCCTTTAGGGAGAGGTCGGCACCATGGCAGGTGGAGTGCTTTATTCCCCCCTCCAATTGTATTTTGATTTAGTCCCTACCCTCCCCCTTCACGTTTTCCACATAAGCATTGCCCTTATTGGGCTTTGCTTGTTAATATTTCACTAGCCACGTGGGTGGTTTTCTGGTGGTGGAAAATAGAGAATAAAGTTTTTAAAAATCACTGACAAAGATATGGAGGAGGGTAGTGAAGAGGTTACAAAGGGTTTGTGAGGGAATATGGACAAATAAAAAGCATGGGCAAAATTACAGCAGGCAGCACATAATAGGGGAAATATTGTAGTGCTTCACTTTGGAAGAACCAAACAAAAAAGCAGCATATTGTTTAAATGGACACACAATCTGCAGAGTGCAGTGATACAAAGCAAAGAGCTTATGCTATGAAGAAAGATTGAGCTTCGATTTTATTCAAGTTTCAAAGAATAAGTGGTGATCTTATTGAAGCATTAAAGATCCTGTTGGGGAGGGGGAGTGATTGTTGACAGAGTGGATGCTGAGAGGATGTTTCCATAGTGAGGGATGGCCAGGGGACACAGTTTAAAAATAAGAGACCTACTATTTGATACAGAGAGGAGGAGGAATTTCTGCCCTCAGCATGTTGTTAGTCTTATTTATTTCTCTTATTCAGAGAGCGGTGGAGGCTGGGTCAGTGAATATATTCAAAGTTGAGCTGGACAGATTTTTGTTTGACAGGGGAGTCAAAGAAAATGGAGTTAAGGTTGCAATCAGATCAACTGTGATCCTACTGAATAACAGAATAGGCTCAATAGGCCACATAGACTACTCCTGCTCCTGCCTTTTATTATTTATTTAGCAGATGTGATCACATATTCCATAGACTCTCAAATAGGGGGGGGATGTACAAAAGGAAATTTGGAAGGACACTTGGGTTGGGATATCTGGTCGGCATGGACGGGTTGGACCGAAGGGTCTGTTTCCATGCTGTACATCTCTATGACTCTTTGACACTACCGGGAGTATCAAGTATAATGTAGTGATTAAGCAGACCTTGCTCTAATGGGTCATCCGAAAGACAACGCTCCATCCCTCAGTGCTGCGCTGAGGTCCCACTCTTGGTTTCATGCTGAAGAAGAGGATATGAACAAACACCGGCTCCGAGGTAATATTGTGACTGCTGATAATGCTGACACTTTTTGGATAGTCTAAGCAAATGGTTTAAGACATACTTGGCTCTGAAGTAGTGCTTCTGCAATAATATGGAATGAAGCTAGACTTTCAGGCTGTTAGGCACCTGCTCTGCCCTTTGTCTTTTTCACGAGTAGCTGGTCCTCATGTTTCAGTTGCTTTTGCTGACGGTGCAGATCCATGGATTTGGAAGGGAGCGGGGATGGGGGATTTCACAAGCTCTGCCCAACTGTTGGATTTCCTGTGACTGAAAATAATGATTAATTTAGTTGGAGATTTCTAATTATTGGAAGGAAAAACATATGTGGCAGAATAAATTCTGCACCTGAATTTCTAACATAGTAGCAATGATGAACTTCTGTCTGCTAAGAGCAATTGACAAGATGGCACAAATGCAATTAAAGGGAACCTGAATAAACACACAAGGGAGATAAGAGTAGAAAGTTACACTGGTATGGCTTGATAATGAGAAATGATTGATAAGTCACATGGAACATAAACATTTTGGATTTGGATTAACTGGGTCAAATGTGCGGATTCTTTGCCACATATTCTATGTAATTTTATGCAACATGAAACTGCAACAATAACTTGTAAAATCTATCCTTTCATTTATTGCAACAACGTAGACTTCAGAACTTTAATAACTTAGTGGTTTGAAAGGATCAGCTATAGCTCTTTCTGTAATAAATAGTTTCCCAAGCTGAATGGGACAAGGGGAAATGGTTACAAAGGAACTAACAGCAACATGCCCATTCACTTGGAGTGAAGGAGTCAAAGAAGAAGGAGTCAAAGTAACCAAATCAATCTGCTTCCTGGGAGAGCGGAGGACACACTGCTTGCTAACCTGCTGTCTTGTGACAAATGGGCAATTAAGACAGCTTGTAGCAGGAACGTCCTGAAGAAAAGCTGTTTGAAACAGGCAGCTAACCCTGAATATCACAAGGAATGTGGCACTACTTCCAGTAAGAAGGCGAGCAACAGATTTGAGGTCTCCAGAAGTGTAATCATTGTTGGGGTCAAAGAAATCAAAGGATCATCAATAATGCCACACAACCAACTTGAAAGAGAGAAAATTGGAGAAGAATCCATTTAAGAACTATTCAGCAGCCGAACTTCGAAGAATAACATTGCACAAAGATCGAACCCTGGCCACTTCTGAAGACAGACACTTGGTTGGGATCCTGGCTAGACTCCACCAGTAATCGACCATTAACCAAGATGCATTGTGAGGCTTAACTTGCTGATCTGAGGGGTATTATTTTGGTTGCTGCATGCAACAAGGTTTAAATAATTGTTTCGGCACTTGATAGTTTGTGAGATTTCTGAATAAGTAACAGAATTACATGTAACTTTTGGTGATTTGCCCACAATAATACTGTAATTACCAACGGACTAGAAATAAACCACTCTTGTCTGCACAGAGAATTAATACCTATCTCTCAAAGTAACTTACCTGCTGTGACTCCTTGACAATAGCATTCCCCCAAGTAAACCTGCTAAACCTGAGAGGAATTTAGCTATTACACATCAATCCATAACTCATGTTTAGCAATTAATGTACTTGATGGCAAATCATGTTTTCTGTAGGTTGTCACAGCACTCATATTCACTAACAATCACGAGAAGAGATTTTAAGCTACTTTTCCATGAGCACAGAGCTTTTGCAGGAACACAGAGAAAAGAACTGGACAGAGAGGTCAGCCCTGGCCATAAGAGGAGAACTCCACACAATGGGCCACATAGTGTAGGTCATACAAACTAACACGCTGCCAGTACACACAAAGGTGGGGCCCTAGCAAACTCCACAAAATATTCCAAACAGTAATGTTAATGAACAGAAGCTCCCACATGCCCATTGACTTGTCTGCACAAATTCCAAATATGTTTAGCCTGTATGCAAATTTGTAAATTTTATCCATATCTTATATATAATGTATGTTTGTGTCTGTATATATTGCACAGAAACATTTGGCGAGTGAGTTCAAACTTTTGATTTGATTGTAATGTGCTGCCATCTTCTGTATTTTCTCACAAGGTGCAAACATGTTAACACGGGCTGTACAGATTCACATGAGCAACTACAAAAACATCTGAATGATAAACATTTTGAGCAGACATCAGGGTTTCCAACCATTGTCAGCATTCTTGAACAAGTTATTCTCATTTTGCTTTGCCCTGCTTACTGTCATTTCAGTTGAAGACCATTTTGGGCTCGTTCCTGTTAATTCTATCATTTCTTGCTTAACATCAAGGCCTCCCCTTCCCTCCTTCACTTCACTTCACTTCAGTGTTGCTTCCCCATGCTTTCCTTGTACCAACCAACCTGTGCCACCGATGGAGCTTATTCAATCTCAAAAAAAAAACTGAATGTAAATGTTACTTAAATATTGATTTTTTTAAAATCATAGACTCCCTGCAGTGTGGAAACAGGTCATTTGGCCCAACAAGTCCACACTGACGCTCCAAAGAGTAATCCACCCAGACCCCAACCATATTACTCTACATTTGCCCTAAATAATGCACCTAACCTACACATCCCTGAACACAATGGGCAATTTAGCATGGCCAATTAACCTAACCTGCATATCTTTTGGATTCTGGGAGGAAACTGGAGCACCCGGAGGAAATCCATGCAGACATGGGGGGAATGTGCAAACTCCACACAGACAGTTGCCCAAGGCTGGAATTAAACCCACATTCCTGGTGCTATGAGGCAGCAGTGCTAACCACTGAGCCACCGTGCTGCACCTTATATTTAGGGACATATTCGTTTCACAAGTTATTTCAGATCGGAAATCATAGTGTTGCACAGATTCTGCATTTCATCGAGTACATTGGCTTTTTCATTGTTGAGAGGGTGGTGCTGGAAAAGCACAGCACTTCAGGTAGCATCTGAGGAGCGGGAGAATCAACGTTTCGTGCATAAGCTCTTCATCAGGATTGAGGCCTCATTCCTGATGAAGAGCTTATGCCCAAAACGTTAACTTTCCTGCTTCTTGGATGCTGCCTGGCCTGGTGTGCTTTTCCAGCATCACCCTCCTGACACTGATCTCCAGCACCTGCAGTCCTCACTTTCTCCCTGTGCTCTTTCAGACAAGAAAGTGCCCAATCGAACATAAGTTTGGCCTTAACATTAATTGCTCTGGGAGAACCTGACTCCCACAAAGTGATTTCACTTGTGGCACGGTGGTGGTGTCCTCACCTGTGAGCCAGGTGGCCTGGGTTCAAGTCTCACTTGCTCCAGTGGTGTGTCTCTGATCGGGTTGATGGAGAAAAATGTCTGCGGTGCAGTGTTGAGGGCTGATTCGATACAGTGGTAGTGTCCGTAACTCTGAACAGGGAGACCCAGACTCATAGTCCCACCTGTTCCAGATGTGTACAACAACATCTCTGAACAGGTTGATTTAAAAAACCCTAAGGTGTAGTGAATGGCAGGGGAATAGCACGCTTGTGATGCAGTGGTAGTGCCCCTGCCTCTCAGCCAGGAGACCTGGATTCAAGCCCCACTTGACTAAGCGGTATTAAAACTTCCCAGGGTTCGCAGCCCCCCTGGAATACCTGAGAAGCTTTCAAGCACACTAACCCTGAGAAAAGGTACATGAACAAAAGCTTCTGCTTTGAGTGTGATAAATCCAGAATTATGCTGCCACCAAGTGGCTCCTTCAGGAAAACCTGCATTGTTCCTTGCCTTAAATACCTAAGAATAGAAAACTAATTGATGATAAAATTACCTTCCATTGGCAGCCCAAATGATTGGGTCTGATCAACAAGATTTACAGGATGTTACTGAGACTGGAGGGTTTGCGTTATAAGGAGAGGCTGGGTCTTTTTCCCTGGAGCGCCGGAGGTTGCGTGCTTCCTTATCGATATTTATAACATCTTGATGGGCAAGATTTGTGAATAGGCAAGGTCTTTTCTCCAGGGTAGGGCCATGCAAACCTTTAGGGCGTAAGACTAAGGAGTCAGGGGAATGATTTAATGAACCCGAGGGGCAACATTTTCACACAGAGCTAGTACATATATGGAACAAGTTTGCAGAGAAGTGGTATAGATGAGTACCATCACAGTATTTAAAAGATATTTGCACAGATACATGAATAGGAAAACATTTGAGGGATATGAGCCAAATGCAAGTGTATTTGACTAGATCAGTTTAAGAAACACAGTGGGGATGGATGAGTTGGGCCGAAGGGTCTGTTTGCGTGCTAGATGCCTCAATGATTCTAATGAGAAGCGTATTAAACAGTTGCTTAGTTCTTCTGCTGTTATCGTTTTTATCAGTATCACACTTGATACTTTCTGCTTCAGTCATGGGTAATAAAATCATTTACGCTCATACTATTTGATATCCTGAACGCAAAGGCTGGGGCTGTCTTCCCTGGAGCATCAGAGGCTGAGGGGTGACCTTATAGAGGTTTAAAAAAATCAGAAGGGGCATGGATAGAATAAATAGACAAAGTCTCTTTCCTGGGGTGAGGGAGACCAGAACTAGAGGGTGTAGGTTTTGGGTGAGAGAGAAAAAATATAAAAGAGACCTAAGGGGCAACTTTTTCACACAGAGGGTGGTACATTTTTGGAATTAGCTGCCAGAGGAACTGGTGGAGGCTGGTACAATTGCAACATTTAAAGGGCATTTGGGTGGGTATATGAATAGGAAGGGTTTGGAGGGATATGGGTCAAATGCTGGCAAGTGGGACTAAATTGAATTGGGATATCTGGTCAGCATGGACGAGTTGGACCGAAGGGTCTGTTTCATAGAGTCTCTATGACTCTATGACTATATGACAAACAGAACTGGAACTACAGCCTCAAAGCTCAGCTCCTCAAACTTAATATTTATGGGGCATTCAGGATCAGGATACTCAGCTCTATACAAAGTGGGGGAACACATGGGGGGAGAATAAAGCAAGAACTGAACTCCTCGAGTCCTTCTCAGTAAGCGAGGGCTAAGGACATCAATAGCCCCCTGTAGACCAGAACATGACAGAGCTGGAGAAGCAACTGAGAGGATCAATGTGAAGAAACAGAGACAGACAGACAACATTTTCTGGTGTGTTTTGGAAAATTTTCTTGATCGGTATGTTTCTGGTCCAATGGGGAGGGATACATTTCTGGCTCAGGTTTTGGGAAATGTAGGGAGTCAAGAGTCTATAGGGAAGAAAAGGGAACAGTGATCATCATAACATTAGGTTACAAGAAGCCAAGAGTGATCTAAATTAAAAATTCTTGCTTAGAGAAAGGTTAATTTCATCGAACTGAAAGAGTATTTGTCCTGTGTAAAAGCGATTCAAAGATTGGGAAGCAAAAATATAATCAAACAATGGGCAATCTTCATGGAAGTGATGGTTCATGGATATGAGGGGAAACTGCAGGGCAACAAAAATCGGGGATTCTGTGATGTTGAAAAATAAGCATTTGCATTTGTCCCTATCAAAAAGACATTCTCTAAGGTGTTAGTAAACCAGAATTGGAAGTGATGATACTTGAGAAACTGAATGGAACAGAAGTTGATAAAGAGGTGGGTTTGAGAGACTGGCTGTGGCCATGTTTCTTCTCTTGTTTGCACAATGATGTGATCGAACTTTCTTGCTGTTTAGACCCTACTTGGCATACATGTCTCTGAAAGGTCTGCCTGATTCACAGTGGTGCATTGTCATATGCAATCTTTTTAGGTGTACTGAATATTGTATTTCATGTGTCTGTATAGATGTGCTTGAAAGTGTCCACTAGCTACGACTTGGACGTTTAGAAAAGTAGTCAGTGACTAGGAGAAAATTAACACGATGTATGATGAATAAGTTTGTTGCGATTTTGTACCAAAGGACTGATGGAATTCGTGAGGATGTTTGTGAGGCTGAGGTAATTAGGGGATAGATCTTTGACTGTGAACTCCACAGCATGCTAATGGTCAAACCAAGTATAGTACATGTGAAAACATTCCATACCATCAGCATCCTACAGTAAACCGGCAAATGGCTTTTTCATCCTGCCTTTGTGTATTCTTCAAAAGGAAGAAAAACAAAATATACCTGCAGTTTGGGATTTTAGTTACAAGGTGTGACTTGCTGTTGATCAGGACTGTGTCACCCCTCATTGTCTTTGTAGTCACAAGAGATCACAGCCAAGTCTCTTTTGACTTGCCTTTTCCCTCTTTGAGGGTGTGTTTTTAAAGTTCCCTTGCGTCTTTAAGTGTGGCATTCCCCAGATTTCTCTCTCTCTAAACAGCCACCTGATTTATATTCTTGACTATTACCTTTTAAAAACAGAGCTTGGAAGTACAATTTGAAACTATCTACAGTATTTTGGAAATCTAATCTCTGCTCATGATGGGTATTCTGGGCCCAAACATTCCATGATTGTGCCATCTTCCTTCAGCATGCATATAATCGAACTGCACCTTTATGCTGTTCTGTTCCATTTTGTCCAGATCACTCTTAAACTTCTGTTGTATTTGAACACTTCACTTTCTGGGAGGATTGATTGTTGGAATTGCATCTTCTCTGAGGGTTCTATATAGCATCAAGTTTGAAGTTTGGCATCAAGTCTGTGTTGTAAGTCCTGGACTGGTTGACTTGTGGTCTCTTCTGCTGCAGTCAGCATCTTGAAGATCTTGTGAATGTTCACATTGTTGAGGGACACAAATATAATCCTGTTATTGCTGGTCCACTCATCTCTGTGCTGCAGAATTGCCTTGCTGCATTTCATTGTAAATGTACTAATGCAAAGCATGAGTGTCTCATTCTATACAGCTAATTCTGCTGTTGTACATTGTATCATAGATGTATAATGATTCAGGTAATCACCTTCAGTGTTAGAACGAGTACAATGTAGAATTCTGATTGACAGGATGATTGCACTAGCCCCTGAGTTAACTTTGGCCTTGAGTGTGTGTTTACCAATTTTCTTTGGCCATAAGGTGTAGTTAGTGGCAGAAGATGATTGTACCCTGTTGTAGCCTTTGGTAATAGCTTTGGAACAAGGATATTTTGCACAGGTGAACCAGTGTCCTTTTGCATTGTGTCACTTGCAAAGATCTTGGAATGTAGGACAGCTTTGTGGTGTGTACAACAGGCCATACTTCCCAGAACGCTTTTTGCATTCCAGCTACTACCCCAGTACTAGTAATTGGACTTCGTGCTATAGATATTGTCGTCCAGCCACAATGATTTCATATTTTCGTTGTTATAACCTCTCTTTTTCTCCAAGAAGTCTTATCAAAGATTCAGCAAGTGAGCAAGATATAACTAGCTACATTATCTACTCGGGCAGTTCAACCTCTGAAGAATCCCAGCTTTCACCTTTGTCATCACAACTTCTGACAAAGTAATTAATTAATTCTTGAGACTGTTGTAAGATATCAACTCTAGTCAGTGAATTCTAAAGTTTACTTTCATACGAAGCTGATTTTCCAGCAATTTCCATGGCTTAGCTTGAGCTCTCTGTAGTGCTAATGAGAGAGGTCTGAAATGTTGATTCTCTGTATCCTCTTATTTCCAGTAGCTGCAATCGGTTCTTGCTATAACACACTTTTTTTCAATGAAAATTAGCTATAATGTGATTGAAGAATTTAGGCCTTTATTTGTAGAAGGTGAATTTTTCTTGCTTCTATTGGTTATAAAGTGATTCTGGCCCCATTAGTTTAAATGGTGCTGCTATTACGCGATTTGCTTATAATGTGGGGTTGCATAGGAATGGAACTATCACTTTATGTCAGAACTGACTGTATCTTTATTTTCATGGTTTCCCTTGCCTGGTTCTAGAACTGCTAAATCTAAAAAAACAGAACCCCCATCATTTGTTCAAAGAGCTTATATTCAGACAGGGACCTTTGTGGCTTTCTAATTCACACCAGCGATATGTGATCATCTTTTTGATGTTCCCTGTCCTTTTCAAGTGCTATTGATAACTGGGACATTAATTGCTGTGTTGTGACTATAAAGTTACTCAGTGTAGAGAGCCAACAACGAGGCTGTTAATATTTTAAAATTCAGCCTTCTGCCACTTTTGGCTATGGCTTTAATTATTTTTGTTACAAATTGAGTACTCATTGTTTTTGTGGCTTTTTTTCCTCTGGGTCTCAGTAATTTCTGCACCATGTTAATTCATGTCTGGGTCCAACTCCTCTGGGTGTCAAGCATAGTTCATCACCAGATTATATTCCTTGTTTATTAGTGAGTTGCTCCAATTTGACAGAGTGGATTTAATATATTTGAAAATCTCATGCAGGTTTATTTAACAGCCCAGGCCACGATTTGCAGTTGGAGAAAACCATGTATTTAATCTCTTTCTAGCATGTTACTCCTGGATAGCACACAACATTTGGCCATGTCATAAAATCCCTAGGATTCTATGGTTGGAGTCATTTGAGTACGAAGGATCATGTTTGCGCTTGCTGGAGGCTAATCAGCCAGAAGACATCATTGCAGGAATTGCAGACTCAACTCATCTGCTTTATCAATGACATTCCCTGCATCAAAGGATCAGAAGTGGAATGTTCGCTGATATCGGACAATACATTCCACCATTTGCAACTCCTCAGATACCTACGCAGTTCATTTCCACAGGGTTGCCATGCGCTAATCCCATCTATTCTGGAAACGAGACTGACTGATCATCGGAAAATCCAGGCCATAGTTTTTATTGAGCAGCTTAAAGGGAGAAAGAGATGTCATGAGGTGTGGAGATGTATTGGGGGAGCACACAGCTCAGTGCCATGGGATCTGAAGGCAAAGTGACCAATGGGCAATGATTAAAACGGAGGACGCTCCAAAGGTTAGGTGAGGCAGGAAAATGTAGATGATCTCAGGCCATGGATGGTCAGAGGCTGTGAAATAGTCAAGTCTAAGAGTAACAAAGGTATGGAAGAGGTGGTAAATGGGGTGCCAGTCAAGCTATCCTCGATAGCATTTTGCATTTGCTAAAGATAAAATTCTATCCTAGTTTCAACCTGTGCTTTGTAGGCGGTAGAGAGGCTTTCAAGTTAGCAGGAAGGTATTTAATGTACATGGAGCAGGAGGGTAAAATGGTACTGGTGGCATGACATACACCTGCCTTCCCCATGCAAGTGTGGGCATCTGTATATCCATTCTTCAGATTGTGTTTTACCCACCTAGTCCATTAAGACATGGGTAGAATTCTGCAGCACCGTACAGAACAGTTCTCCAAAAGGCTGCCTCACAAATAGGTCTAGAGCAAGCAGCAAAGAGGACATGCAGTAGTATATGGAGCTGACCGTGAAACAAAGCTATTGTTCAATGCAGAAGGAACTGGCCTTCATAGAGCAACAGCATTTTAATTAAGGCATCCTCAACGTGTGGATATAGGGAAAGTAGTGTTACTTCTGTAATCATAATTACTTATGCAAGGTAAATGCACTCACACCAGTGTATAATGTTTCAGCCAAGAGCTGAGTCAGCAAGTATGAAAACTATGTGGAAGAAATATATAATTGTTTTTGTATTAGCTAAAATGTGCATACAAGAATGAAATGTGCCTGCAAACAATGGTAGATGTTACAGACAAATAGATAAGGTGCTGTGAGGATGTAGATATGCTTGTACAAGCAGTAGTTATAAGCATCTGTTTCCCACTTTTGCAAAAACACAAAAACAAACCCCAATTAAAAGGTCATAAGGATCAATATGGTTGGGGAAAGGGAGGAAATATCACAGGTGGATGAAGTAGATAATCGTGAAGAAGGATATACCTAACAATGGGCCACAGCAGGATGTGGTGAAATGGCCGAGTAAAACTTGTACTTTGTTATGCACACGGCCGGATAAGGCAAGAGATAAACAATAGTAATGGGCACCGGGTTGGGAGTAGTGAATGATATATAAGATATGTCCTTGCTAAACTCTGGGTGCCTTACTTCAGGCACCACGCTTGCAAACGTATAATAAACAAACTGATTGCTTCAGATCTTGTCTCGGACTGAAATTGTTGAAGTGAGTGAGCTTTGTTTCTCACAACTGGGGGCCGTCTGGGATGTTTTTCCATTGCCAGGGGGAGTGGCTGGCCCTGGACACTGGGAAGACGCGTCCCGTTCCCAATTGAGGAGTGGTCTCGTGTCCTGGTTTGGTCTGCTCCCTTGGGCGACTGGTACGAATCCCACAAGAGAGACATCTGAATCAGACAGGGATAGGAGGTCAATAGAAAATACGGCTAAAAGGTGCCAGGCAACTCTGTGCACAGACCAAGGTAAGAAAACTGACTTTTAAGTAATGCCTTGGTGGCCGGGACAAGGGGTATTTAATCGCTGAGGGACTGGCGAGGGCCCCGAAAAATGGGGGGTAGGCAGAGTAATTGTTACGGAGTAAAGGAAGAAAAAGTCCCTGGTAACATTCCTCCTGAAAGTCCATTGGGGAGGATGTTGCGGGAATGGACAAGTAACACCTGTACAAGGGCAAAAGATAAAAAGAAAATGATTAAATATAGTTGTTTAGTATAGACCAAAGAACCAATCCTTCACCCAGCTATCTTCTGGCTAAAGTATGGTTCAGACAAGGATTGGGTCTGTCAGTATTTAGATTTGTATGTGAATAAAAAACAACCTTTTAGTCAAGAGGAGGCGGACTATGCGTCCTGTTGGAAGGGAAGTTTGGGAATGATGGTAGTAAAGACAAAGAATTCCCCCTCGGCCCCACCCAGTCCCTGGGATCCTCTTGGCTGCTTGCCCCCCCCCCCCCCAAGACCATAAAATCAGATTGGGTGAAAATGGGAGAGGAGAGACAGACAAACAGGGACAGGGAACGGATGACCCACAAGAGGAGGACGAAGGGGCGGTGGATGGGGATGTTGTTGTTCCCGAACCTCAATCCTCAACAAAAGAAAGGGAAGATAAAGTAGATGTAGAGGAGGCCTCTGGAGTATCTCAACCAAAGCCTAAGGGGGAGAAACAAAAACAAAAATAGGCGAAGGACGTAAAGACTTATCTCCTTTGGGAGGTACCAATAGGACAAAGAGATTGGGTTTGTAAGTGCCCCCCTCACCAGTGGGGAGGTCAGAACATTTAAAAAGGAGATAAAGGTCCTGGTTAAGGATCCGGTAGGGTTGTCTGAACAAATTGATCAATTCTTGGGGCCCAGTCTGTATACGGGGACTGAGTTAATGTCTATTTTGAATATACTATTTACTGGGGAAGAAAGGGGACTTATACGAGGAGCAGCCATTAAAATATGGGACAGGGAACATCCCATTGGCGATGGGGATGCTGGACAGGGAGCATTTGATAGAGGGATGCTGGACAGGGAGAGACGAAGTTTCCCCTCAGAGACCCCCAGTGGGAAAATCAAAACCCGGAGCATAGAGAAGAAATGAGGGAATTGAAAGACCTGATTCTAAAAGGAATAAGAGAGGCAGTTCCGAAGTTGCAAATTTGACTAAAGCCTTTGAAGTTAGACAGGAGAAAGATGAGACTCCCTCAGCTTTCTTGCAAAGATTAAGAGACTCAATGTGGAAATACTCTGGAATGAACCCTGAGGACCCAGTGGCACAGGGTCTTTTGAAAGTACATTTTGTGACAAAGGCATGGCCAGACATACAGAGAAAGATACAGAAGATAGAAGGGTGGAGTGAAAAACCATTAGATGAATTGTTAAGAGAGGTACAGAAAGTGTTTGTAAAGAGAGAGGATGAGAGACAGAAACAGAAGGCAAAAATGATGGTAGCTACGGTTGATGAGGTAGTTAAGAAAAGAATGGAACCAATAGTGAGCAATCGGAGCGGCGGGTGGCAGCATGTCCTACAGAGAGGGAGAGGGAGAGGACAAGGGGGAGCATTTGATAGAGGGTTCGAGCGACAGGGGCAGAGATGGAAGTCTCCACAGGCAGGACGCTATTATTGCGGAAAGATAGGGCATTTTAAGCGGGAGTGTCCTGATTTACAATTGGGAAGAAAGGGCAATTCCGCTTATGAATTTTGGTGAAGAATAGGGGTGCCAGGGGTTCCTGCCCTCAGGGACCCTTGATAAACTTGAAGGTGGGACCCTGTAGGGAAGAGGTAGTCTTCCTAGTAGATACGGGGGCAGCACGGTCATCGCTGAATTTTAAACAAAGAAAGCAGGAGTGTCAACACGGTCAATTACTGTTTGTCGGGGTAAAAGGGGAAGGCTTTACTGTTCCAGTATTTGAACCTATGATGATAGAAGGTCCTAAGGATACAGTCACAGGGGAACTGTTGTATATCCCTGATATAGGAAGTAACTTACTAGGGAGAGATTTGATTATCCTCTTAGGACTGGAGATTGGAATTCAGGAAAAAGAATTAGTTGTGCAAATGGCAATGTTGACAGAGGATGTGGAGAGAGAGAGATAGACCCTATTGTATGGGCTAGAGAAGGGAATCGTGGAAAATTACAGATCCCTACCCTAGAAATAAGTTTAAAAAGGAAAGGGGACGTTGTCTGTGAGCGACAATATCCCATTTCCATAGAAGGTAAACGAGGAATGCAGCCAATAATTGAGGGACTGATTAGAGATGGACTGTTGGAGCCATGTATGTCTCCTTATAATACCCCAATCCTACCAGTACGGAAATCCGATGGAACTTATCGATTGGTGCAGGATTTGAGAACATTGAATTAAATAGTACAGATCAGGCACCCAGTGGTGCCAAACCCCTATATGTTATTAAGTAAGATCGCTCATGACCACAAATGGTTTAGTGTGATAGATTTAAAGGTTGCCTTTTGGGCTTGTCCCTTGGCGGAGGAAAGTAGGAATTTGTTTGCCTTTGAATGGGAAGATCCCAAAACAGGATGGAAACAGCAATACCAGTGGACCGTGCTTCCCCAGGGGTTTACGGAATCCCCGAATTTATTTGGACGGATGTTAGAACAAATATTAGAGAAATTTAGCAGCCCCAAGGGAACTACCCTGTTGCAATATGTAGACGACCTCTTAGTAACAGGAAAAAGTAAAAGAAAGTGTAGTAGAAGCCACGAACAAATTATTGAATTTCCTGGGTCAGCAGGGACTGCGAGTATCTAAAAACAAACTACAATATGTGGAGTGAGAAGTGAAATACTTGGGACATTTAGTTAGTTCAGGAAAGTGAAAGATAAGCCCGGAACGGATAGAGGGAATAGTGGGGATGCCGCTGCCCAGGACTAAACGGGAGTTACGCAAATTTTTGGGTCTAACGGGATATTGCAGATTGTGGATTGATTCTAATGCTCAAAAGACTAAGAAATTATATCTCAATTTATTAGAGGAGGAACCAAAGTGTCTAAGTTGGGATGATGAGGAAAAAGAACTATTTGAGGAACTCAAAAGAGATCTGATCCATGCCCCTGTGTTAGCCTTACCTTCTCTAGATAAACCTTTTCACCTCTTTGCTACCATAGATAAGGGAGCGGCTTTGGGAGTATTAACCCAGAGGTGGGGAGGAATTAAACAGCCAGTAGCATATCTTTCGAAGCTATTGGATCCAGTATCCCGGGGGTGGCCTGAGTGTGTGCAGGCCGTAGCTGCCACTGCACTGTTGGAGGAAAGCAGAAAGCTTACATTTGGGGGATCCCTAATAGTAAGCACCCCACACCAAGTGAGAATGATCCTAAACCAAAAAGCTGGGCGATGGTTGACAGACTCGCGGATTCTGAAATATGAGGCAATATTAGTAGAAAAGGATGATCTAGTGTTGGTCACGGACAATTGTTTAAATCCAGCTGCCTTTCTTTGGAAAGGGGAAGGAGACTCTCCTCAGAATCCAGAGCATGACTGCCTTGACATTATAGAATACCAAACTAAGGTCCACGTGGACCTGAGAAATGTTCTGCTTCATGCAGGAGCCTGACTTTTTATAGACGGATCATCCCGGGTGACTGAAGGGAAAAGACATAATGGGTATGTAGTCGTAGATGGGACAAAAGGTAGTGTGGTAGAGGCAGGAAGGTTGCCAAATGGGTGGTCAGCTCAGACCTGCAAACTCTATGCATTGGAAAGAGCCCTTAGGGCTTTAGAAAATGAAGAGGGAACATTATACACTGACTCTAAATATGCATTTGGTGTTGTGCACACTTTCGGAAAGATATGGCAGAAAAGAGGACTGATCAATACCCGGGGGAAGGAATTAGTACATGAGGAATTCATTAAACATGTCTTGGAGTCTCTATTACTCCCCCGAGAAATAGCAGTAGTGCATGTAAGTGGTCATCAGAAAGGAAATGAACCAGAAGTTGGGGGGAATAGATTAGCCGATGAAGTGGCTAAGGAAGCAGCCCTGAACCCACAAGAAGTGAGATTCATTCCCTAATACCTGCTGTCCCAGATCCTTGGGAAGCTCCTATATTTACTGAAAGAGAGGAAAAAGAATTGAAAGATTTAGGGGCTGCAAAAACAGCAGATGGGCATTGGATGTTACCTGATGGAAGGGAAATGTTAAACAAAATGATGATGTGAGAAATTATGGCTGTCCTACACCAAGGCAGCCATTGGGGAGTACAAGCAATGTGTGATTTAGTTCTTAGGGAATATGGATGTAAAGGAATATATACAATTGCTAAACAAATATGTGAGGGATGTATCATATGCAGAAAGGTAAATAAGAAAGTCTTGAGAAAACAGACCCCAGGAGGAAGAGACCCAGGATTGAGACCCTTCCAGAGTATACAAGTAGATTATACTGAACTACCCAGAGTAGGAAGACTAAAATATATGCTGGTCATAGTAGATCATCCATCTGGTTGGGTTGAGGCATTCCCCCTAGCTACTGCCACTGCGAGAGGGGTGTCTAAAACAATATTAGAGCACATAATTCCTCAATATGGGCTAGTGAACCGTATAGATTCCGACCAAGGAACTCATTTTACCTCTAAAGTGTTATGGGGGTAATGAAAGGGTTGGGAATTTCCTGGGAGTTCCATACTCCGTGGCACCCGCCATCATCGGGAAGGGTTGAGAGAATTAACCAAACACTCAAACGACAGCTCTCTAAATTGATAATAGAAACCAGACTCCCTTGGATCAAATGTTTACTTATAGCTCTCTTGCGAGTATGAACAGCCCCAAGGAAAGATTTGGGACGATCCCCTTATGAAATTTTATTTGGATTGCCTTATCTGGGAACGTTTGGAGAATTGCCAATTCCCGAAATCAAAGACTTGTTCTTAAAGAAGTATATACTGGGCTTGTCCTCCACTTTGTCTTTCCTCAGTCACAGGGTTTATTGGCACAGACTCCACCCCTTGAATTCACCGTTCATCCCATCCGGCCGGGAGATTGGGACTTAGTAAAATCATGGACAGAGACTAAATTGCAGCCAGACTGGGAAAGGCCGTATCAGGCTCTTTTGACTATCGAAATGGCAATAAGGACAGCAGAGAAAGGCTGGACTCACTACACTCGGATCAAAGGGCCAGTGGAATCTCCAGGTGAGGCAGAAGTCTGGACAGCCGAGTCAACGTAAGAACCACTGAAACTCAGGCTAAAGAGACTTTGAGTAACTGATTATACAGTGGCGACGCGAGCGCGGGATTATTTCTGTAGGATTGTATATTAAATCATTTTGTGCTTCAGCACAATGTTTAGAATGCTGGGGATGCTTAGAGTTATGATGCTAGCCCTCTTAGTATTGGGATTTTGTCAAATATCATTTCCATATGTATTATTAACGGTTCCTGAGTCTGATAATCCACAAGTAATGGACGCTGATGCATGCAGCTTAGTAAATTGTGGGGATGTAGATAATCAGACAGTGCCGCAGCTCAGAGATACATCTTAAGTCCTTTGGGGATGGTATTTGGTATAATGGTCTCGTCACAGTACACTGGGCCCCTTTCCGACCAGCTCTCGATTGTCCCGATAAAAAGTATAACCCAATATACTTAATGATAAAGAAAACCACATGGCACGAAGCAATTCTGGCGGGGGGGGGGGGGGAGCACCTATGAGATACAATTAAATAAAACATTTGGGATAGAAATGAAAGCAAATGGGAATGATTTCTCAGGTTGTTGTTTTCGAATTAGCGTAGGACAGGGAAAACGAGCAGAACTACTAGATAATAAGGTACAACCTTTCACCCCTCCCGATGACCTTAAAGTAGTAAAAATTATAGAGGTAAAGGACTTAAAACAGACCATTGAAATAGAAACTGGATATGGGGATGCAAATGCCTGGGTTGAATGGGTAAAGTATACTGTAAAAAGTCTGAACAAGAGCAATTGCTATGCGGGTGGCTCTGGTCGGCCAATGACCCAGGGGGTTCCCTTTCCGCTCAGGTGGAAGCGAGACAGGAAGGGCATGAAATGTATGATAGCCCTGTACCAGGATGAGACTGCATGGAATGATAGGAATTGTACCTCCCTACCTCTGATGTTCCATCCCTTGGAAAAGAAAGATTCAAAAGCCCCCCCTACGTTTTCAGCCACAGTCGGAAATCACACGTCGTGTGTGCGTAGACGAGGTACAAATCGGTCTAGAGATTTGGGGGAGCTGAAATTGTGTACAGAGATTAAGAATGTCACCGAAACAGACAAGGGAGGGAACTACTCAGCACTAAAGTTACCCCGAGCGGATCTGTGGTGGGACTGTGGAGGCAAAATATTGAGACCCACCCTCCCTCCGGATTGGCAATTCCATTTACCCTGGCATTTGAGAAGGAAAAGATAGTAGGGAAAAAGGGAAGGAGTAAGACATCACTATTAGACACTTCATTCGATGACAGGATTTATCTCGATTCTGTAGGAGTCCCTCGGGGGGGTACCTGATGAGTTCAAAGGCTTGTAATCAAATTGCAGCAGGCTTCGAGTCAGCTCTCTTTTGATGGATAACAATTAATAAAAATGTAGATTGGATAAATTACATTTTCTATAATCAACAGCGATTTATAAATTATACAAGAGATGCGGTTAAAGGAATATCAGAACAGCTTGATGCGACAAGTAGGATGGCATGGGAAAACAGAATGGTCCTTGATATGATTTTAGTGGAAGAAGGGAGTGTGTGTGTGTGTGATGTTAGGAGGAAGCTGTTGTACCTTTATTCCTAATAACACTGCGCCTGATGGTTCAATTACTCGGGCCTTAAGGGGATTGACTACCTCAGCAGAGGAACTGGCTGAGAATTCAGGAGTAGACACATCTCTCACGGGATGGCTTGAATCCTGGTTTGGAAAATGGAAGGGGGTGGTGGTTTCCATCCTTACTTCCCTGATAGTAGTAGTCGGGTATTGGTGAAGACTGATTGAGACAGCCTTAATGAAACAGATGCCCCTAAAAGGGAATCAGGCAGAGGAACTTTATCGACTAAATAATGAGGGGATGCGTGAGACCAAGATGGATGAAATCTCCGGAATGATGCTTGTGAATTTTGGGAGTGATGCTTAAAAGAAAAATGCAGACGATAAAAAATGGTAATTAAAGAAAAAAGGGGAAATTGTGGAATATAGGGAAAGTAGTGTTACTTCTGCAATCATAATTACTCATGCATGGTAAATGCACTCACACCAGTGTATAATTGTTTCAACCAAGAGCTGAGTCAACAAGAATGAAAACTATGTGGAGGAAATATATAATTGTTTTTGTATTAGCTAAAAGGTGCATACAAGAATGAAACGTGCCTGCAAACAATGGTAGATGTTACAGACAAATAGATAAGGTGCTGTGAGGATGTAGGTTAAGCCAGATATGCTTGTACAAGCAGTAGTTATAAGCATCTGTTTCCCGCTTTTGCAAAAACACAAAAACAAACCCCAATTAAAAGGTCATAAGGATCAATATGGTTGGGGAAAGGGAGGAAATATCACAGGTGGATGAAGTAGATAATAGTGAAGGGGGATATACCTAACAATGGGCCACAGCAGGATGTGGTGAAATGGCCGAGTAAAACTTGTACTTTGTTATGCACACGGCCGGATAAGGCAAGAGATAAACAATAGTAATGGACACCGGGTTGGGAGTAGTGAATCCTATATAAGATATGTACTTGCTAAACTCTGGGTGCCCTATTCCAGGCACCATGCTTGCAAACGTATAATAAACATACTAATTGCTTCAGATCTTGTGTCTGACTGAAATTATTGAAGTGAGTGAGCTTTGTTTCTCACAAACATACATTGGACATATGGTCAATACTGATACTTCCTTGAAAGGAATGGGGGGAATAACATTTATCATAGCAGTGTTCAAAGGCAATTTTTGTTAAAATGAGATGTTCTACTCATTCTTGAGTTAAACAAGATCATACTTTATTAAGCATCCAGTGCATTCAAAAGTAATATACAGACAACTGACAAATGGTACTTACAAATTCATCAAGGCACAGACAAATTAAACATATGACAGTTCAGTCTAAAGGTTTTTGAACATATAATCTCTGTAAAAAAATCTCAGTTTTATTTATTTCTCTAAAAATGACAATGCATCATACACCTTTCCATAAAAGTTAAAGCACAATTTCATATAAAGATTATTGTACCTCATTACCAATAGAGATCACTCAGACAGGTCAGTCAGTTAATGCAATAATTCATTATTCTGGCTACAACTGAAAGAACTTTAACTACTAACACAAATCAAGCAATCTAAAGCAAGGACTCAAAACATAGCTGAGGTATGACCCGCAAATGGTGAACCTGACCAAAGTTCGACAAAAGGTCTCTAATCACCAGGTCTTGGACACTAGGGCTGGTCACTTCTGTGATGGTTGTTCTCCAGAGTTGTCACACCATCTGTGCTTGTCTCCTTCTTGATAGGGTTACTCTTGGCTTCTTTTCCTTTAAATACTCTGTAAACCTTGAAGTCTTGCTATTTTATCTCTACCCTTGATACCTTCACTGCTGACTGACCATGTGAGCTGTCACCAATTACACCACTTTGAAAAGGCTACGTATCACCTAAGTTGTGTATCATTTGTATCCATGCATCCTTGTCAGTTGCTGCAGTCAGCAGACTTGGAGACTCCTGCTGTCAGGTTTGATGTGGTCTGTCAGAACCCTGGGTCTACAAGGCATTGTAACTGAATTATCGCTTATCACTACAACTAATTAATGTACCACTTTCCTAATGTCAATGCAAAAACACATTCGATTCTGGAAATCTGAACTAAAAACTATGAATAGACACGACCACTTAGACCTAAAACATTAATTGTATTTATCTCTCATTGAAACTGCTTGATCAGCATTTTCTATTTTTATTTGGTTTCTTTTCTCAACTATCTCGTTTTCCCGATCAGACTCATGAGGTCAGCATAACTCGCTTTGTTTACTCATCAATAGTTTTGCTTTTGTGATAATAACAGTTAGCCCACCAGTAAAACATGTAACAGTTTGCCCTAGATTCTGTATCATTTGGTAACAGTATCCTGATTTTACAGAAACTCCAAATATAAAAGGTGTTTATCAAACTATTTTTCTTGTGCAAGACTGTTTCCTCTCACCCATGAGGGATAGCTGCCTGAAATGTAGAAGCCAAAGTTTAACTTGTATAAGGCTTCTTCAAACATGTTAGGCAAGAAATGATCTCATGCAGGAAGTGACGATCACTGTGGAGGAGATTTCAGGTCAAAGCTTTGGTAACGTCTATATTGTAAATGAATCATGCTTCCCAGTTTTTCAAGCATAGATGGCAGGCTAATGTTATGAGTCAGAATATCATTTGACAATTTCTGAACTGCCTGGTTGACGGGTTCACCAAAATATAACAGACTTAAAAAAAAATTATCAACTGGGGATCAAAACATTGTTGCTAGGCCTTTATTCTCCACTGGATCTTTTCCATCAATTTTGACATTGTTAGAAATTACAGCAATCTGACGACCATGCTAAATTCTGAAGGAGTGAAAAATAAACTACAAAGTGTTCCCTGTTTGAATGAGCTAATCCCAAGGAATGCCTGTTTTAGGCATTTATGATTTTACCAAGAAATCTACTCAGAAGTTAACTAATCTTAATATAATTCATTCATAGCTTGTAACTCACTCCATTTCTCTTTAAACTAAAAATACTAATACAGGATATCTTTCACAAATACATACTGATTATTTTTTGTTACAACAACACAAAAGTAGAGAAAAATCTCAGACCACATTTTGTAAAAGTACTACACATATGCTTGACATCTCCCCAGGAGATTATACAAGGTCAGTAAAAACGTGTTTGTAAAAAATATGCAAGTTACAGGATTCCGAGGCACATTATGCTGATTGGGATCTTCTAGATTGGTGAAGGTAGGTTTCAGGATGGGATGTAGGAAAATTGGGAAAAATTGCAATCGGGCCATTAATCTGATCTGTTCCCACCTCCTTTGGTGTTTCCCATGGCAATGTTGTGGAGAAATCAGATAAAGTGCTGACATTTGAAATAAAAATATGAAATCTAAAATAAAAGTGCTGAGGGCAGGCAGACTGTCAGCTGTGATGAAAAACAGCAAAAGCAAATCTCAATCTGTCTTTTCTCCTTTAAATGCTAATTAATCTGTTATACATGCTTTGGAGATTTTACACTTGTAACACAGAGGGATGTAATGAACAACAGTCAAATACCACAACGGATTCTGTATATCCTGGTCTCTTACCAGTGCTAATACCAATTTTGTGGAAACATCCGTTTTTTTCCTCACATTATCCATCATACAAATAGAGTCATAGAGATGCACAGCACGGAAACAGACCCTTCGGTCCATGCTGACCAGATATCCCAACCCAATCTAATCCCACCTGCCAGCACCCGGCCCATTTCCCTCCAATTCCTATTCATATATCCATCCAAATGCCTTTTAAATCTTGGCACTTGAAAGAAAGATTTTTTTTGGGTTGGGATATTGCTATTCATCCCTAATTACCCTTGAAATAAATGACTTGCTAGGCCATATCAGGGGGCAAGTTAAGAGTTATAAACATCGCCGTGGGTCTGGGATTACATATTTAGCCAGATTTTGTCCCCGAAGGACATGAGTGAACTGGATGGGATTTTATGACAATTAATAGCTTCATAGTTTTCAATTCTGAAGTTAACTTTGATTCCAAGTTTAAGCATTTAATTTCTAACTCATCAGCTGCACTGTGGGCAGCAGAGAGGAAGTTGAGCTCCTGTTCATTAGAACCTATGGATTACTAGTCCAATGACATGATCACTACACCACTTTCTTCCTAAATTATACAGAACAATCTCAAAAGGTCACAAAGCATTTCACAAAGAAATAAATACATTCTGAAGTGCGGTCACTGTGTAATGAAAAGCAACAGTCAAACTGTGCACAGCAAGATCCCATAAACAGCAATTTCTTAATGACGAGGTACAGTCATCTGTTTTATAATAATTCAATGTTGCTTGAAAGATAAATATTTGATCGGTCGCTAGGAATCGTTCCTGTTCTTCAAAACAGTTCCACTGGATCCGAAGTGACTACCAAGGGTTGAGCTATAATATCTCCCGTGGAAGTTGACACATCTGACTATGCTGCATTCCCTCCTTGCAATACAGGCGTATTCAGTTTTAATTTTTGGCTTCACGTCTTTGGAGTGGATCTGGAACAGCGAGAGCACAAGCTCCTGAGCCACTGTGCTCCTTTAGTTCCTGAACAGTCACAACATCTTACCCTGACTTTGGTCAGAGTGCAAGTGTGGCTGATCACATGGCCGGGAGCAAATTAGACCTACAACTGACTTTCTGCTTTTAGTGACTCCAGCATAAGATTAAAAGAAGTAGGAACAGGAGTAGGTAATTTAGCTCCTTCAGCCTGTTCCGTCACATAATACTATCATGGATAATCTCATCTTGGCCTCAACTCCATCTCATCTTCCATCAACTTAAGGCCATTAATTCTGAAGTAGGGTCACTTGACCCAAACTACTTTCTCTCCACAGAGTCTGCCAGGCCTGTTGAGTTTCTTTTTTTTCAGCAGTTTCTGATTTTGTTTCATCAATTTAAGAGATCAGCTTGTGCTGGGGCTTCCATGCCCAAATGTTTATATAGGCCCAAAATAGGTTTAATTTAGAAAAACCTGATCACGCTGGATGGACCAGTGTGAACCACTAATAACTGTGGGCACAAAGCTAGGACTGAAGTCTGGGCCACTGACTCTATGAATACTAAATTGTGTAGCACTGGTATCTTAGCTTTTTTTTCTGGGGAATCTGATAGCCCCTCTCTGGATGTTGCTTAAATCAATACATTCCTCTGGCGCCCAGAGGGGGAGTTAAATACAGGCTCCATGGGAACTGAATCTATTTGGAAAATTGTCTCCCGAAGGTTACAGTTAATCTGATAATATACAACACAACATATATTTAAATTCTAGATGAAAAGGTATGCATCTTGTAGACATTGTAACAAGGTTGATGCTCAAAGTTATATATTGAGTATATCAATGTTAATTTGTGTTCTCTATGTCGTATGCTATTGGTCCATCCATGGAGAACCCCAAATAAAATGATACTTTTTCAATGCTTTGGCCACTTCTCAGTTTGCCCAGGTATACAGGACGCACAGGAATTTTGATTTTCTCAGTGCTGCCAAACTCAACGTACACTTTGTTATCTTCCCCTGTTCTACCATTCAAACGAAGAAGCAGCTTTTTGACTTGGTCTGTTTTCCAGATTTCTCCAGATTGCCATAAAGTATTCAGTTGTGGCACCTTACTGAAGAACTGATCGATTTTTGCTTTGTGAACAAATCTGTTCAAACCCTCTTTCTTGCCAAGATAGAAATGTGCAACAGGGTGTTTGGAACGACTCATTCGTCCGTAACGCCCTCTAAATGATTGTTTGATTGCATTATCATACTTAAGAAGGAACCTGGAATCTTCACTAATTTCATTATAATTCGTTGGCCAAAATAGTAAGGAAACCAAGAAATATGGGTCAACGTGTCCATAATCGAACCCGACATCTTGCAGAACCTGTTTCAGAAGTTCTCTAAGTTTATTATAAGTTTCCAGTTTTTTGGACTTTGGTTTAACACAGTTAAGTACAATGGTAGCCAATATAAAGTTTTGTTTGTATCTTGTTAACGGAGGTGCTGATTTCTGAAGGAGAAATTCATATTTGCTGACAATTTCTTCCACTCTTGAACCAATTTCATGATTGTTTGTAAGGAACTCAAGCAGACCAGCGAAACGGTCCGCTTTTTGGGACTCCAAAAACTTCTTGCATTCTTCCAACTCAAGTGGCAGGCTGAGCTTCGGCCTGTTTTTCCTTGCATCCCTCATTTCAATGTATGATGAACAGAATATTTTTGTGTATTTTGAAAAACAATCTGAAACTTTTCTGCGAATTTTAAATTCTGCTATTTCTCTCTCAATATTTTTTGTTTTGAAATGGACAAAATAGTCTTCAAAAAAGTCAAAAGCTGTTTTCATAGTGATCTGAATATTAATCACGTATCGGTTGTATTCTCCAACCACTGAACATAACTCCTCATCTTTCTCGTTTGTCTTTTCAATGTGCTCAAGATTCAAGTTACCTGAAAGTAAATCCCTTAATTTCATTTCACCAATGTCATCATTTCCACTGAAGAATGGTATCATCCTCAGGATATCCATAACACACAAAGCAACTTCAATCTCTCCTAAATAACCAGAAGTGTTGTACACATCATACTTCCGTTTAGAACTTGGTGTTACCCATTCAAGACTGCTCTCTCCTTTTTTTCCTGTCAGTTGCTGAGATTCTCTGAAAGCATTTGAAGCAGATTGTGCAAGATCCAGAAACTCCCTCAACTGTTGAGGAGTCACCTCAGTTTGTTTAGCAATCTCAACACACTCCATTCTGTATTTTAACTTGCTTTTGAATACTTGGCCTAATGTATCAGCAACGTAAGAATTATCTCTTGCCCGCTCCTTAGCTTTAGTCGCCCAGTGAAGTGCTGAATCATAGTCCTTTGCTATCAGATAGAAGTGCCTGGCCAGAACCTGGGAAATGAAGGGATTCTGGTCAAACCTGCTCGATGCTTCTGTCAAAACATTCACAACCTGATTATTTCCTTCCTCACTCTGTAATGCTTCAATTAAAGGGGAGAACAAAGTATCAGCTTCATCACCATGCTCTTTCCGTTGTCTGGTAATCAACAAGCTCCAAGTGTCTTGTAGCAGTTTTTCTTTTCCAATGCTACGTCGAAGAAATATGTCTTGGCTGAGCAGTTTCAAAGCAATCTCACTCTTGGAAAGCTTGTAAGATTGCTTCAATTCATCCAAGCAACGGTGTGCAATCAAGGGGTGGATGATTCGAATTCCCTCATATCTTCCATACTCTTCCACTTCTATGCGAATTAGAAGGTTGCAGTAAGTGCCCATTGCATCCTCAAACTTTTCTGGTCCCCAGAAAGATGTTTTGACCTGTCCTAATCCCAGAAATTCTTCACATTTTGAAACTGACATTGAAGAATCTTTCACGTACCAATTCAGCAAGGCCAAGATTGAAATCAGCTGTCCTTGCTTGCTCTGAGTATTCAAGTCCTTCAAACTGTTGTGTACCACATTTTCGATGTACTTTTTGTCAAAGTTACTCTTCATAATCATGAAGGAGTAGAAGTTTTCAGGTTTTGAGTGTTGTTCCTCAATTTCCTCAAGCTTTAGTTTAAACAATCGTTGCTCTTTAAAGGACAGCTCATGTTTGAGAGCAACACTATCCAAAACACTCTTTTTTGAACTTCTGACTGGATCCTGGGATCTCATACAGTTTAGAATGATGACCAGAGGCCACTCAAACCGTAGGCCTTTCTCTGCAACTATAGCCTGAATTGAATTCTGTAACACATGCACATTTTCTAATTCTTCAAAGTCATCCACCAGCAGTAATACTGGTAAGTATTCTGAGTTAGCTGCTACTTGATAAGTGACTAGATGAATGACTTGCTTCCCAATTTCCTCAAAGTCTTCTTTACTGTTTTTCAACACGGCACACCTGAACTTCTTCCTCGATTCCCATAAAAAATGCATGGCTAAAGTTGTCCCACCACAGCCTGGATGGTGAAATAAATTGATAATCTTCACGCACATGGCAGAAGGTGATTTTGCATTAATCAATTCTTCGAGGTTAGCATAACTGTCTCGTTTGATAAAAGGAACTTTTGTGTCAAAGTAGAAGTTCCACCAGGATGCTTTGCCACCCCGGTAAAACTGCTCCTCTTTGGATTTTTGAAATGCCTTAAACCGATTTTGATCATTTTCTATTTCAGTGCCCTCACATTCATTTTCACACAAGATTTCGAGTGCAGTCAAGAGCTCCTCCTCTTTTTTCTGGAGGATAACAGAGGCTGAAGTTGCAGAGGGTAAGAATCGTTTTGTAGACCGCGTAACGGATTTCAATTTTAAAACAGTAGCATTGACTTCATCAAGGCTTAAGGCAGAAACACATCTCTCTGTAAGTTCGTACGATTCACACGTGCACAGCATGAGGTCCTTCCATCGCAAGAACGTTTGGTCACTTTCACAGATACACAATAGGTCTTCTGTCCCTTTCAGTTCCTGAAAAAATGAACAGAAGGTTTCAAGAAATGGATCTTTTGGATCGTCTACTTTAGACAGGATCAAAAAAACTACCAGAAACTTCCCTTTTGGCATGATGTCTGCTCGGCACAGAAATGAAACCAATTTCCTGACATCTGCAGCTCGTTCTTTATACCACATTTTGGGGATTAATGGCTTATAGTTCTGATCATCAAGGTCTGACCTTCCATTACAAAATATCCAGCTTGTTTGCTTGTACAGGTTCAGTTGTTCAATCTTTTCAGTAACTGCTGTATCAATATCTTGGAAGTGACTAGGGAAATGGAGATTTGCAGCTCTATCTTCACGATATGACTTACACACCCCACTGGCGAGAGACTCAGGATCAAATTCAAGTACACAAAACAAATTCATTTCCTTCAGAAACTCGAAATTGTATGTTTGAGTTTGCTGGGATTTGTTTGTCACTAATATGTACCACTGGTAATAGGATGTGTCCATCATTTCTGAGCCACCCGTGATCATCCTGATCAGCTTGTATCCCTCCTGTTTCTTCGTCTGCCTTTGTGGTTTTCCTTCAGCACTTTTCCTTTTATCGTCTAAGGTTTTTAACGTCTGCGTGTGGAATTGTCTGTATTCTGCTTCCCTTTCTGTGAGATTCTTATTTCTCAGAATATCCCTGGAGCTGCCTCCATCACGTATGAAGAGATGTTTTTCTTTACTTTTCACCCATTTCCCATTGACGTTATTCATCATGTAAATATGATACAGTATGGACTCACAAATCCTCAAGCTTGGTACAACATCGACTTCAATTACAAATTTTTCTGACAATGTTTGATTTGAGTTCAACACCTCCACAAATCGAGGTGGCCTAATGCATAACTTTGCATGTTCAATCTTTTCCTTCTCAAAATACTGAGCAAAACTGTTCGAAATATGGTCGATATATTTAGCTGGATTGTCCACAGACACACCTATAATCTCACCATGTTCATATCCAGAACCTGTATCTCCTACCCCAAAGTGGATAGTCCCATTGGTTCTGCTATTCATGCATGCAGCTGAGAATCTAAAAACTTCATTGCTAAATTTCTTCTTCATATCATCCTCTGTCACATCTCCTGTCAAATTAAATAGCTTAAACTCATGTACTGGGTCAATTAGATTGGAGGGTCCAGTTTCAGGAGACAGAGTCGAATTTTCTATGTATCGTGTGCCTGCATGACGTTCATCGAATGGATATGGTTCACATCTTAGTTTTGACTTTGTAACAGGTTGTATTTTTGCAGACGGCTGCTGTGTACACTCCTGCCTTTTTATCTCATCTTCCTCGGGTTTTGTCGAAGTGGCCAAGTTAACTTGCATTTCTGTGTCTGCTTGACAATTAATGGCACAGTGATCGGGTTCAGTTTTGTCTTGTCTCTTCTTAATGTTGTGTTTTTCTTGTGAAAAATTCTTTGCGAGTTCAGTAGAATCTGTCTTAGTGCTCTGAGATTCTGATTCATTATTGGTAACTGCCTTACAACCTGAACTATTTGCTCCTGAAGGTGAAGGTCGTTCTGAACAGATTTGTTTATCATTAGTGCAAGCTGCAAGCTTTGCTTCCGACTTTGAGCCTTTGATGAATTCATCCCGCTTCCGTATTATCAATGTCGCTGGTCCACCCTTTATGCCCAAATCACGTATGTCTTCTTTAGTAAGTTCTTTCAACACCACTCCATTGACATCTTCATTGTATAGTATGTCAGCATATTCCTGATCAAGGTTCAGACCAATCACCCAGTCTTTCACATGCTTTTTTGTCCATTTTGTTAAGGTGTCTGGTAAATCACAGAGTCCACTCATGTTCCGATCTTCACCTTTAATAGAAATAAAAATTGTTGGATTATTTATTGCACCAAAGGCTGTGTCTTATTTTATCATGTTGTTATTTAGCTGTCACACTAATATTGCGAGGTCAGGACAAAATCTAAGTTGAAAAGAGGAGCATAGTGAGACATGCAGGTCAAACCTGTAAGAACCTTCTCTTTTGGCAAACAAGACATTTCTAATCGGTTCTTTTATGTTTTTCCTTGATTTCTACCTTTTTTTTGTGGAAGTTGCAGCAGAAGATGTGGAGAAAACACAGGAAAACTATTGCCAAGGCATTCCTAGTTAGACAATGCAAAGTATGGATTGGAGAAGGAAAGGTGTTCAGAGGAGGTCAATGCTTTTAGCTTCAGGTCAGATGGACAAGAGGTGGTGCACTGAATTTTAATTTCAATGTCATGGGAATGACAGAAAAGAATGTAGGATGTCATTTGGAAGTAAATATAAGAAATGAAGAGAACAATGATTGTAATGCTGTCATTAAAATAAGAACCAATACAGCCATATGATGCTTTGGAGTGGCACAACTGGAATTGGACCATTATGACTGATTTGCAACTGGGATCAATCACAACTCACATGATAGGACAGGCTTTTAGTCGAAGTGGAGTTATCTTCTGACTCGATGGTAATGCTCCAACTAAACCATATCTGCCTGTGGCTGAAGTTACAGGAAGGATTCCATTACATGAAAAGTTTATTGACTCTCTCTCCCATTAGAAGTACAGCAACTCCCTGATTAATTGCATTTCAGAGAAATATATCTTTAAATGAAACAATGTCAAAGGAATCAGATTGTCCCAAAATATTCAAGGTTATGTTAGGTTATGTGGGAATGAATTTGTCAAAATATATTTAATATTTTACCCTGCAACCTGTAATCCTGAATATTATTGCATTCCTATTTATAAATGAAACAGCTTTTAGAATATATTTATAAATATAAAAGAAATAAGCTCTAACTACATACTTCTCACTCGTCCTCTCTCCCACACACTCCTACACTCATTTGATTCATATAAAGTCAGAAGTCACATGACACGAGATTATAGTCCAACAAGTTTATTTGAAATCACAAGCTTTCAGAGCACTCTCCTTTGTTAGATGAAGTCACTTTAAGTTTACACCAATCCTCCTAAGAGCATCCCACACAGAACTATCCCTACCCCGTAACCCTGCGTTCCCCATGGCTAATCCATCTAACATGCACATCCCTGGACACTATGGGCAATTTAGCATAGCCAATCCATCTAACCTGCACGTCTTTGGACTGTAGGAGGAAACCCATGCAAATAAAAGAGAACTTGCAAATTCCACACAATTGCCCGAGGCTGGAATCGAGCCTGGGTCCCTAGCACTGTGAGGCATCAGTGCTAACCACTGAGCCACTGTGCCACCCTTACAGTTTTCACAATAAAGAATATAAACAACATTCCAGAAACAGCATTAAATCAGAACGTGCAAGGGAGGGAAGAACTCAGGAAAGTCACAGACTACATAATAGTACTGGGTAAATCATTTGAGGTATGGGCTGATCTAGGATTGGGGGTCACTATTTGAAATTCAGAAGTTGCCCATTTGTAACAAAGATCGGCAAATTTCTTTCTCTCTCAGGTGGTCATAGTTCTTTGGAACTCTCTTCCTGAAAAGATGGTGGAAGCAGAATCCATAAGATTTCTAAGAGTATAAATAAATAGTTTTTATTAAGCAAAGGGTTAAAGGTTATCAATGGTAGATAGACAAGTGGATTTGAGGTTACAATATGATCAGCCATTATATTTTTGAATGGCAGAGCAGGATTGAGGGGCTGAATAACCTACCAATAGTTTCTATCCACAGGTATAGTGTTGCAATTTGTAATGTCATAATGCTACAGAGGGGGGGACAGTTAGCTAGTTTGTGATGCAGAGTGATTCCAACAGCATGGGTTCAACTCCCACACCACCTGAGGTTAGTTACCATGAACCTTTCCTGTCAAAAGGTGAAGTCACATGGTATCAGGGGTAAGCTGGCAAGATGGATACAGAACTGGCTTAGTCATGGAAGCCGTGGAAGGATGCTTTCCAGAATGGAGAGCTGTGACTAGTGGTATTCCACAGGGATCAGTGCTGGGACCTCTGCTACATGATCTACATAAATGATTTGAGGAAAATGTAGCTGGGCGAATTTGTAAGTTTGTGGATGATAAAAAGGTTGGTGGAGTTGCGGATAGTGAGGAGGATTGTCAAAGGATACAGCAGGATATAGATCAGTTGGAGACATGGGCAGGAAGATGGCAGATGGAGTTTAATCTGGACAAATGTGAGGTGATGCATTTTCGAAGGTCAGGTACAGGTGGAAAATATACAGTGAATGGCAGAATCTTTAGGAGTATTGGTATATACAGCAATCTGGGTGTGCAGGTCCACAGATCACTGAAGGTGACAGAAACAGGTGGATAAGGTAGTAAAACATGGTGGCACAGGCTTTGAGGGCCAAAGAATCTATTCCTGTGCTGTATTATTGTTGTTCTTTGTCAACTGAGGTGGAGTGGCCATTAAGTTAAAACACCACCAGTCATTGCTCTCTAATGAGAGCTAGCCCAATGGTTAAGTAGGAATATGGCAACTTAACCTCTAATACCACAGTAGTTAATTCAGTCAAACACATTTCTGATTGACATTCCAGCACCTCACTGATGGCCTTGTCTCAATAGCCCTTTCTCAACAGCTCATGAACTACTGATAGTTTTTTTCTTATGAATTCCCCATCATATTTACTATCTCTAGGAATCTTTGTCATACTTAAATTCTTCAATTTCCTTTGTTTTCTGAGGATTAGTCATTAATCCTGTGGTTTGCACTATGGTAACCTCAAGTTTTATCTTTAGATTTACTAATTAACACTCCTCATTTAGTGTTAGGCCTATATTCCGCAATGTTTTCAGAGCCTCCCTAACTCTACAATCATGCTTCTCCTTTGCAAAATCATGCATGAGATTATTATCCATATACTGGATTAGTGGTGCTGGAAGAGCACAGCAGTTCAGGTAGCATCCATATAGTTAGGCGGTGGATTACTTCAGATGCAGGTGCTAGGTCAAAGCGCTGCTCGCTGAAGCAGTAATAATTGAAAATGATTGTTGGCACACTTTGCTTCAGAATGCTTTCTGATTTGGGTCTACAAATTGTCCAGACTAACTTCTTCCATTGTGCCCAGACTTTCTCTGCAAAATTTGACCTGATTCTGATTCTGGATCTTACCCAGCCTCACAAACTGTGCTCCTTTCACAACGAGTAAATCCTTCTTTACTTGTATTAGATATTACTTCATCTACTGCCCCAGCAACCATGTGGTCCCACACTAATTCATCTTCTACATTCCAATTGCACAATTTACTGCTTACTCGTCATGGTAGTTGATAAGGAAATCAGTGGACACCCCCGGTCTCTGCCTCTTTATTAAATTTAGTCCATTCAATGATCAGGTTTCACAGATATTAAATCTTGATAAGGCAGAACTTCCTGTTAAGACAATTAAATTCTCATCCAGCCCTTGACTGGTCAGTATCTGTAATGACTCCAGATACAATGTGTTGACACAATTTATCTGCTCTTTTGTGTCCATTCCTCTTCTAACCTTGTCCCAATCTCACCCCCTCCCCCTCCCCCTCACACCCCTCCCCATCACACTCCTCTTCTAACCTTGTCCCAATCTCACCCCCTCCCCCTCCCCCTCACACCCCTCCCCATCACACTCCCTCCCCCTCACACCCTCCCCTACTTACACCCTCTCCCACTCACACCCTCACCCTCTTCCCTCACACCCTCTCTCCCTTCCGTCACACCATCTTCCCCTCACACCCTCTCCCACTCATACCATCTTCCCCTCACACCCACTCCCTCTGACACCCTGTCCCTCTCCCCCTCACAATCTCACCCACTCACACATTCTTGCCCTCACACCCTCTCCCCTTCCCCTCACACCCTCTCCCACTTCCCTCACACCCCCTCCCCTCACACCCCTCCCTTCACATTCTCCCACTCACACCCTCTTCCCCTCTCACCCGTACCCTCTGACACCTTCTCCCTCTCCCCCTCACACTCTCTCCCACTCACAACCCCTCCCACTCACACGCCTCCCACTATCTCCCCCTCGTACCCTCCACCCTCACAACCCGCCCCCCCCGACAACCTCTCCCTCTCATACCCTCTCCCCCTTACACCCTCTCCCTAAAACTCCCTCTCTCACTCTCACCCCTCCCAGTCTCCCCCTACTTTTTCTCTCTAGCTCACCCTGTCTCTGTCAGCCTGACGCAAGAGATGCCAGGCCAGAAATCCTGATGTTAAGTGTACACACTGGCCCAATTATATCTGTGACATTAAAGTGAAATGTCTTAAAACAGGGCAACTTTATGCAGGGACTTACTGCGTCCACCAGAAGAATGGGAGCTCACTCATGAATCTTGATCTTAGGGTCCTCGCCTCCAATCTTGATGGAAAAATATAAGATAATTATCAATCCACTGATAATGCAGGAAATGCAGCCAAAGCATGGAGTCACAGTCCTTGAAGTAGCCTCTTATAGATACTACAGTACCTGCTGAGTACACCCAGAGTTTTTTTGTTTTATTTCAGATTCCCACCATTCTCCTTTTTGATTAATGCCTATTTCCATAATGGGATAGGAAATACCCACGGAAATATCTCTGGTTCAATTGCCTGCATACCTTGGTACCTTATTACATGATGCTTTACAAACTTACTGACTCTGGTAACTTTTTTGAGGCAAAAAGAACAAATCTACTCATAATGTGACAACACGCTTCCAGAATAACTCTCCAAGTTTTAAGTGAAACATCTGAGATTTATGAGCAACTGGAAAACAAAATCCCAGTTGTGCACAGCTTAATACTTGCTTTCTTATTGGTTCAAAAGCAACATCTACCTTCCACCAGACAGGTTCATAATCAGGTCAGGCAGCATCCGAGGAGCAGGAAAATCAACGTTTCCAACATAAGTCCCTCATCAGGAAGGGCTTCTGCCCAAAACGTCGATTCTCCTGCTCCTCGGATGCTGCCTGACCTGCTTTGCTGTTCCAGCACCACACTCTCGACTCTGATCTCCAGCATCTGCAGTCCTCACTTTCTCCATGTTCACAATCACCCAAACAAAAGATTATATAATTCAGGTGGATTCCATGGTCCTTTGTTGGACTCTTTACTTACCTTTTCACCATCAGCATCTTCTCTACATGTTCAACCTCATTCACTATAATATGATTACGACTTAAAAATATAAAAGTATATTGTGATTTGATTTGATTTGGTGTATTGTTGACACACGTACCAAGATACAGTGAAAAGTATTGTTTTGGGTGCTTTCCAGGCAAACCATACCTAAGGACAGCAGGGTAACAGAATAGAATGCAGAATATAGTGTTACACTACAGAGAAGATGCAGAGAAAGATCAACTCTAAGATATCAGAGATCCATTCATAAGTCTGATAACAGCGGGGAAGAAGCTGTTTCTGAATCTGATCTTATGTGTTTTCGGGCTTTTGTATCTTCTGCTCAATGGAACAGTGTGGAAGACAATATAACCGGGGGCTGCAAGATACTCAGGGATGAGACAGAAATGTTCATTTCTCAGCTCATTTGCATACCTTGTCAGTATTTTTTGTCAACATCTGAATTTCAAAAACTGTTTGAATGAACCATGGTGTAGGCTATAAGCTACAGTATATATTTTCTAAATATGAATAGATAGTAACACAAATGATACGAAAGGTAAACAAATAATTTATAGCAAAACATATAACAGAATGTGCAAGAATAATAAGAAATTAATTCTACTTCCTGGGGGATGGGTAGCCAGTGGGCGCAAGTGTAAGGTAGTTGGCACATAGACTGAAGATGAGGAGAATCGTTTAAAACACATCTTACCCGAAAGGGTGGTGGAAGCAGGTTTAGTTGTAATTTCCAAAAGGGAATTGGATATATACCTGAAGAAGAAATATTGTCCAAGGCTAAATAGAAAGATCAAGAAAGTGGCACCAATATTTTGGATAGGTCAAACAGCTCAGAAAATTGAATGGGTTGTGCAAAAAATAGTCAGGTCCAAATTGCGATGGTCTGAAGGTAGTCTGGAGTCCATGGGGGATAAGTCAATTACATAGGCAGGTGCTGAGGAAGGAGATATGGCTGTAGTAGGACGTGGCTGAAGAGCTTCAGGGCAGAGGAGATGACCTGGGGGAGGGCAGTGGGAGAGAGACTCACTGAGATTCTTGTGGAGGGAGGAGGAGAACTACTTCAAGGTGGGCATCCTTGGAAGAGGCTTCGCAGTACGATTTTCAGCAACTAGGAGAAAGTCAGGAGTAGAGTTGAAAAATGTGGCGCTGGAAAAACACAGCAGGTTAGGCAGCATCCGAAGAGCAGGAGAGTTGACGTTTTGGGCACGTTCATGAAAATGGAAATTGTTTTTATACTGGCTATTTAGAATAACACCCCTGTATGAGATCACATTCATTAGAACAAGAATTCATAAGTCAGGCGTTTTGTAAATCAAGTTCCACCCTGCTGTTAAAAAAGATGCATCTTTGGGAAATGTAAATGGGAAACATAGTTATTACCAAAGTCACCACTGAAGACAGAACCAAAGGAAAACCAGAATGGGGTAAAGCCTATGATCTGAAATCATTACACCAGGGAGTGGAAGGCTTCAGAATGGGGAATGAAAAGCTGTTGTTCCTCAAGCTTACATTGAGCTGCATTAGGGCAGTATAGAAGGCTATGGAGAGACAGGTCAGGGTGGGAAAGGGATGAGGGATTCAATGGGCGTGTGGTCACTCTAGTTGGCTGAATACAGATGCTTCGCAAAGTGACCACACAAACTGCTTTGGTCTCTTCAATATAGAAGCGCCTGCATTTTGAGGAGCAAATACAGAGTCATACACTGAAAGAAATATAAGCTAATCACCAGGAAGTATTTGGGGCCTTGAATGGTGAGGAAAGAGGGATGAAAGGGTGAGTCTTGGAACTCCTGTGCATGCACGGACCTGTGCTGTAGGAATGGGAGGAGTACTGAGCTGGTGGTGAAATGGACTGGACATCTTGGAGGGAACGGCCCCTTCGGGATGCTGACAGGGGATGTCACAGAGTCACAGAGATGTACAGCATAGAAACAGACCGCTCGGTCCAACTCGTCCATGCTGTCCAGATATTCTAACCTAATCTAGTCCCACCTGCTAGCACCCGGCCCATATCCTTCTAACCCTTCCTATTCATATACCCATTCAGATGTCTTTCAAATGCTGTAATTGTACTAGCCTCCACCACTTCCTCTGGCAGCTCATTCTATACATGCACCACCCTCTGCGTAAAAAGGTTTTCCCTTAGGTCTCTTTTATATCTTTCCCCTCTCAACCTAAACCTGTGCCCTCTAGTTCTGCACTCACCCACACCAGGGAAAAGACCCTATCCATGCCCCTCATGATTTTATAAACCTCTATAAGGGCACCCCTCAGCCTTCGACGCTCAGGGAAGACAACCCCAGCATATTCAGCCTCTCCCTATAGCTCAAACCTGGCATCATTCTTGTAAATCCTTTCTGAACCCTTTGAGATTTCACAACATCCTTCTAACAGGAAGGAGACCAGAATTGCATGCAATATTCCAGAAGTGGCCTAACCAATGTCCTGTACAGCTGCATCATGACCTCCCAACTCCTGTACTCAGTGCTCTGACGAATAAAGGAAAACATACCAAACACCTTCCTCACTATCCTATCTACCTGCACTCCACTTTCAAGGAATTATGAACCTGTACTTTTGTTCAGCAACATTCCCCAAGACCTTACCATTAAGTGCATAAGTCCTGTTCTGATTTGCTTTTCCAAAATGCATTTATCTAAATTAAACTCGATCTGCCACTCCTCAGCCCATTGGCCCATCTGATCAAGATCCCATTGTAATATGCGAGAGCCTTCTTTGCCATCCACTACACCTCCAAATTTGGTGTCACCTGCAAACTTACTAACTATACCTCCTATGTTCACATCCAAATCATTTATCTAAATGATGAAAACTGGTGTTGGCATCACACAGGAGGTGGCAGAACTAAGGAAAGATGGTCTGTGGAATGTTGAGACTGGTGAGGTTGAAAGCAACCATATCTCTTGCAGCGTTGATTAGATCAAATCTATTTGTCTCCATTTGTGCCACTCATTTGTCTATCACCTTGGGAACATTTCATGGATTCAGACAATATTCACTTTTAACTTTTTAATTATTTTTTCTTGATTTGTCTTTACTGATGCACTATGACCATTTCTTCTTCCTAACTGCAGTAAAATCCCTGTTATTAGTATCCCAAGTATCCAGAATTCTCATTCAACTGGCATCCAGGATAGGAAAGGAGAATTCCGGATGCTTGGAACCTGATAATGGGGACTCTGCCACCTTTAAAACACATCTTGTGGCAGCAACAAATTGAGTTATACTTGCAGATTCAATTCACCATCAGCCCTCATACCCCACACCAGCCAGGTAGCGGACAGTTTACTGTTCATGTCTTTATCCACGACCTTGACTTTGCTCGTTATATTTTCACAAGTTTGCCTTCATATGAGCCCTCCCAGCATTTTTACTTTCAAGCTCTGAATGCAGTAGCCCATTGGGGTAATTCGCAGTGTTTCTCGTCCAGTTTAAGTGGGGAGGCAGTCAGGAATTTTCTGTTACATGTTCCAGTATCATCCTTTAGTACCTTGCAGAACCTTTCTGACAGACATTTAACTTCTCCTGCCTTCCACCATAGCACAGACCTTCCATTTAATTCTATCCTTCCTTACCCCCTTTCAAAATGTATTCTGGCTTAATCCAGCACCCATAAACCTATCAATAATCTTTGTCACAGCTTTTACTACTTTGTTACTATTGAAGAAAGAAATGTTTCAGGTATAGTTTAGGCACTTTCCTATTAGAGGGAAAGACAGGAAGAACATAGAGTCATAGAGATGTACAGCATGGAAACAGACCCTTCGGTCCAACCTGTCCATGCCGACCAGATATCCCAACCCAATCTAGTCCCACCTGCCAGCACCTGGCCCATATCCCTCCAAACCCTTCCTATTCATATACCCATCCAAATGCCTTTTAAATGTTTTAATCGTACCAGCCTCCACTACTTCCTCTGGCAGCTCATTCCATACACATACCATCCTCTGTGTGAAAAAAGTTGCCCCTCAGGTCTCTTTTATATCTTTCCCCTCTCACCCTAAACCTATGCCGTCTAGTTCTGGACTCCCCCACCCCAGGGAAAAGATTTTGCCTATTTATCTTATCGATGCCCCTCATGATTTTATAAACCTCAATAAGGTCACACCTCAGCCTCCTACGCTCCAGGGAAAACAGCTCCACCCTGTTCACCCTCTCCCTATAGCTCAAACCCTCCAACCTTAGCAACATTCTTATAAATCTTTTGTGAACCATTTCAAGTTACGTATTAGTTGTTTTGTTTTAATGTAAACCTGATTTGATCCCAAAGATAGGTGCAGGTAAGAATAGAACAGAAACAAAATAGCTGGGCGAAAACACTGTACTTGATCCCAGCCTTTGATTCAACAACAGCACTAACCACATGGCAATGTATAGCAGCAACAATATTTTAAATAAAGACAAACAAGTGCAAATGTCAGAAATCTGAAACAAACACAGAGAATGCTGGAGAAACTCAGCAAGTCTGGCAACAGCTGGGGAGTGAGAAAAACACACTTGACATTTGGAGTCTGAGTGTTCTGAGGAACAGTAATACTGGATTTGAAACATTAACTGTTTCTCTCTCCACCAATGCTGCCGAGACCTGCTGAGTTTCTCCAGATATTTCAAAATAAACTTGTACATGATAATCAAATAGTTATAATTCCTCTTGCCACTCAAAAGCACTTTCACGAGAGAGAGAACATTGGTTGTCTGCTTGAGATGGCACCACTCTCTCGAAGCTTGGGGCAAAGTTCCTCCATCAGTTCCACATTTGGTACAGAGACTGAACTGCAACATTGGCCTTGTTATTTTTAAAAAAATATATATTATTCATAAAAGATCTTTGCATATGTACATAGTCACAAATGCAGTTCGATTCTGTACAGTAACATATCAAGGAAAGGAAAAAAAATTGAGTTTGACTCAATCCTAACAAATCAAGGGCATCTCTTACTTGTAGCTGAAAATGTGTTGCTGGAAAAGCGCAGCAGGTCAGGCAGCATCCAAGGAGCAGGAGAATCGACGTTTCGGGCATGAGCCCTTCTTCGGGAATGAGGAATGTGTGTCCAGCAGGCTAAGATAAAAGGTAGGGAGGAAGGACTTGGGGGAGGGGCGTTGGAAATGCGATAGGTGGAAGGAGGTTAAGGTGAGGGTGATAGGCCAGAGTGGGGGTGGGGGCGGAGAGGTCGGGAAGAAGACTGCAGGTTAGGAAGGTGGTGCTGAGTTCGAGGGTTGGGACTGAGACAAGGTGGGGGGAGAGGAAATGAGGAAACTGGAGAAATCTGAGTTCATCCCTTGTGGTTGGAGGGTTCCTAGGCGGAAGATGAGGCGCTCTTCCTCCAGCCGTCATGTTGCTGTGGTCTGGCGATGGAGGAGTCCAAGGACCTGCATGTCCTTGGTGGAGTGGGAGGGGGAGTTGAAGTGTTGAGCCACGGGGTGGTTGGGTTGGTTGGTCCGGGTGTCCCAGAGGTGTTCTCTGAAACGTTCCGCAAGTAGGCCGCCTATCTCCCCAACATAGAGGAGGCCACATCGGGTGCAGCGGATGCAGTAAATGATGTGTGTGGAGGTGCAGGTGAATTTGTGGTGGATATGGAAGTGTCCCTTGGGGCCTTGGAGGGAAGTAAGGGGGGAGGTGTGGGCGCAAGTTTTGTATTTCTTGTGGTTGCAGGGGAAGGTGCCGGGAGTGGAGGTTGGGTTGGTGGGGGGTGTGGACCTGACGAGGGAGTCACGGAGGGAGTGGTCTTTTCGGAACGCTGATAGGGGAGGGGAGGGAAATATATCCCTAGTGGTGGGGTCCGTTTGGAGGTGGTGGAAATGACGATGGATGATACGATGTATCTGGAGGTTGGTGGGGTGGTAGGTGCGGACCAGTGGGGTTCTGTCCTGGTGGCGATCGGAGGGGCGGGGCTCAAGGGCGGAGGAGCAGGAAGTGGAGGAGATGCGGTGGAGAGCATCGTCGATCACGTCTGGGGGAAAATTGCGGTCTTTGAAGAAGGATGCCATCTGGGTTGTGCAGTTTTGGAATTGGTCCTCCTAGAGGCAGATGCGACGGAGACTAAAGAATTGGGAATATGGGATGGCGTTTTTACAGGGGGTAGGGTGGTAGGAGGTGTAGTCTAGGTAGCTGTGGGAGTCGGTCGGTTTATAGTAAATGTCCGTGTTGATTCGGTCGCCCGAGATAGAAATGGAGAGGTCTAGGAAGGGGAGGGAGGGGTCTGAGATGGTCCAGGTGAATTTGAGGTCGGGGTGGAAGGTGTTGGTAAAGTGGATGAACTGTTCAACCTCCTCGTGGGAGCACGACGCAGCACCAATACAGTCATCGATGTAGCGGAGGAAAAGGTGTGGGGTGGTGCCAGTGTAGCTGCGGAAGATGGACTGTTCCACATATCCTACGAAGAGGCAGGCATAGCTGGGGCCCATGCGGGTGCCCATGGCTACTCCTTTGGTTTGGAGGAAGTGGGAGGATTGGAAAGAGAAGTTGTTCAGGGTGAGGACCAGTTCAGTCAGTCGAAGGAGGGTGTCAGTGGAAGGGTACTGGTTGGTACAGCGGGAAAGGAAGAAGCGGAGGGCTTTGAGTCCTTCGTGATGGGGGATGGAGGTGTATAGGGACTGGATGTCCATAGTGAAGATAAGGCGTTGGGGACCGGGGAAGCGAAAATCATGGAGGAGGTGGAGGGTGTGGGTGGTGTCCCAAACGTAGGTGGGGAGTTCTTGGACTAAGGGGGACAGACCGTGTTGAGGTATGCAGAGATGAGTTTGGTGGGTCAGGAGCAGGCTGAGACAATGGGTCGGCCGGGGCAGTCAGGTTTGTGGATTTTGGGCAGGAGGTAGAAACGGGCGGTGCGGGGTTGTGGGACTATGAGGTTGGAGGCGGTGGATGGGAGATCCCCTGAGGTGATGAGGTTATGGATGGTCTGGGAGATGATGGTTTGGTGGTGGGAGGTGGGGTCATGGTCAAGGGGGCAGTAGGAGGAGATGTCCGCGAGCTGGCGTTTAGCCTCAGCGGTGTAAAGGTCGGTGTGCCAAACTACTACCACGCCTCCCTTATCTGCTGGTTTGTAACAGACTACATTTACGTGCATTTGAGGAACCAGGAGGGTCCGATAACTGAACAGACCCCTCCATTTAACTTCAGAAGGAAGACCTCAGCCAGTGGTCTTTCCCCACTGCGCCTTGGTGGCAGCTTCCCTCACAATTTTGCCATGTCCCACTGTCTACCCAATACACACACACACACACAGTCAGCCTTTTCCACATGTCCTCGTCTGCTGTAGGAAGCCACCGCCAGTCAACATTTGAGTGCATTTAACTTGCAGTTACTGGGTTGCCATAGCAATTGAAGACAAACAAATCAGTGGGTTTTCAAAAGAAATGGCATTTGGCGTTTGACGTCGACATTTTAAACAAAGCAGAATTGCTCAGCGCCTGGGTTTTAGTTGAAACGGGGAATGAGTATTTGAGGACTGTGCTTTCCTGTGGATGGCTATTCTTTCAGGAAACTAAATGGAGACCAAAATCGAAACTCAATCTCCGAGCTGACAGATCCTCATGCTATACATTACTCCCTCTGGCCAGCCAAAAAAAAAACAAATCAAGTAAGATAAAATTAAAGCATAAAAGAAATGTATTGTTTGAAACACCAAGCTGACAAGGTGGGTGATGATGATGATGAAGGAGATAAATAAGTGCACACAGTTGCAGATAAGGGTAGTTGCAGTTTCTTGGATTACTTACCAATAGCAGATGTCCCTCCTTGCTGCCAGCTCTCCCTGAAGTTCTCACTGTACCGCTGGATTACCAGCTCACAGCCTCCTCAGTCTCTCCCACCGACTGGTAAAGCCTCGCTTGGAGGTTGGGGTGGGGGAATAAAGACCGGTTTTGTGGCAGTGAAGTGAGACGGTACTGATACTGCGTACTCTCTTGCGGAAGTCCCCGAAACTGAAAGCGGTCAGCAGCTTCCGCAAATCCTCAGCTCACATCGGTTCAATGGAAGATGGTTGCGAGTCTGTAGCTGACGGCGATGCTGCTGGGCAAAACAGGAATCTGCGTGTGTGTGTAGGATGGCGAGAATATAGTCCCTTTGAACTGGCGGTGGATTGGAGTCGGGCTGGATGTGAGCTCTATGCTGCACAGTTGCAGTTACTGAACGTTCCAGCCGTTGCAGGTTCTGAGGCTTCAGACAAACCTCCACCCACTTAGTTATCATTTTATCCATTCCTCTCACATGGACCTGACCTTGCCTTTCAATCTGTTTATGCCAATGACCTCAACCATTCCAATGTGAGGGCCACTTTGGCATTCTCAGACACAAACTTCCTCCTGTGTTCCTTCTTGTATTTATTCGTTTTAAAGAACATATGAAAGAACAGAAACCAAAATGCCCATTCTAAAAGATGAGAGACTTGGGAAACAATCCAGGTATTTTTCAAACACGATTATTTTTTCTTGATAAATCCACATTGACTCTGTCCAATCAGCCAATTATTTTCTAAATATCTATGTAGTCACATCATTTATAATAGATTCTAGTGTTTTTCTTACAGGTTAACAGATCTGTAGTTCCCAATTTTCCCTCTCTTTCTTAAATAATGGAGTTACATTTGCAACCTTTCAATCTCAATGTATCACTGTATAACTAATAGTATGTTGAAAACTGGTCTCTGACACATTCTTTAGCTCTACAGCCATTTATTTCAACATTTTAGGGTGAAAATCTTGGGAATTTGACAATTATCAGTCCCAATCATTTCTTCAATATGATCGTTCTACTCATAATAATTTCTTTCTTTCCCACATTTTCACGAGACCCTTGCCCTTAATTATTTCAGGGCTACCTCTTGTGTATTTCTCTGTCAAAACAGATGTAACGTGCTTATTTAGCACCTTTACTGTTTCAATATTCCTGATCACAAATTCTCCTGTCTATGCATGTAAACAACAAAAAAAACTGTAGATACTGGAATCCAAAGTCGACAGCATCAGGAAGTGCAGAAGTCGACATTTCGGGTGTAACCCTTCTTCAGGATGGAGGGGGGAGGGGGCGGTGGATGAAAGGGAAGCTGCATATAAAGGGGGTGGTGGGGGCAGGGTGGTGAAGTGGGGATGGATGAAGACAGGCAAAGGGTATGATCTAGTTGGCCAATGGGGGGAATGAATCCAGTAGGTGGCTGGGAGCAGTGGGAGGGGGAGTGAATGGGAAGGGAGTCAGAGGATGGGAGGGAGGTTATTTGAAATTGGAGAACTCAATGTTGAGTTCTCCAGGCTGTTGGGTTCCCAGGTGGAAGATAAGGTGTTGTTCCTCCAGTAAGAGCTGTGGTTATTTTGGCAATGGAGGAGGCCAAGGATGATTGTGTCGGAAAGGGAGTAGTTGGGGCAATTGAAATGGGCGGTGACTGGGAGGTCTGGTCGGCCCCTGTGGGCCTGGCTGAGATGTTTGGCGAACCATTCCCTAAGTTTATTTTTGGTCTCTCCGATATAGAGAAGACCACATCGGGAACACCTGATGCTGTAAACTAGGTTGGAGGAGAGGCAGGTGAACCTCTGTCTCACCTGGAAGGACTGTTTGGGGCCCTGGCTGGAGGTGAGTGGGGGCGGTGCATCGGCAGGTTTTGCATCTTTTCTGGTTGCAGGGGAAGGTGTCGCGGGTTCAGTGGTGGGGGTGGCGTGAACCAAGGACTGTCAAGGGTCCTTGTGAAAGGTAGAGTTGGGTAGGGAGGGGAAGGTGTTCTTGGTGGTGGGGGTCTATTTGGAGTTGGCAGAAATGTTTAAGGATGAAGTTTTGGATGTGGAGACTGGTGGGGTGGTGGGTGAGGACAAGGGGGCTCTGTCTTTATTGCATTGGGAAGGGTTTAGAGCGGTGGAAAGGGGACTGGGAGGTGGTGCGGCAGAGGGCTGTCTGAATGACGGAGGGAGGAAAAGCATGTTGTTCAAAACAGGTGGACATCTGGGATACTTGGGAGTGGGATGCCCCCTTGTCCGAGCAGATGGAGCAGAGGTGGAGGAATTGGGCGAAAGGGATGGAGATCTTGCAGGATACTGGGTGGGAGGAGGTGTAGTCCAGGTAGTTATTGGAGTCCGTGAGTTTGTAATAGATGTCCACCTGAAGACTGTCGCCGGAGATGGAGATGGAGAGGTCAAGAAAATGGAGGGCAGTGTCCGAGATGGACCAAGTAAATTTGAGGGAGGGGTGGAAGTTGTGGGTGCAGTCAATGAACTGCTCCAGTTCAGCCTGGGTGAAGGATGCTGCACCGATGCAGTCATCGATGCCTGTAAAAGACTCATTCTTGTCTTTGTGCATCTTTCCCTTCTTACATACTTCAACAAGCTTTTACAATCTTTTTCTATGTTTCTTGCTATTTCACATTTATATTCTATGGTATCATCCTTTATTAATATTTTGGTCCTCCTTTGCTGAATTCTAAAATTCTCCCAGTTTTAAAGCTTGCAACATTGTGTGGACAAATTTAGAAGCTTCACCTTTTGATTGAGAACAATCTTAACCCTCTTTATTCACCATGCCTTTCATGCTTCTCCTGTTGGGTATTTTGCCTTAAATAAATGTGTGAGTTTTGTAAAAATCAAACATTAATTCTTCAAATTCTAGTCATTACCTACCTACCATCAAACTTGTTAATGTATCTTTTCAATCCACCACAGCTAACTTCCTCTTTGTAAATGCATAATCACCCTATTTTTAGATTGAACTGCACCTTTTTCAAGCTTAACCATAGAACCTTAGAACCATACAATCATAGACTCCCTATCGTGTGGAAGCAGGCCATTTGGCCCATCGAGGAGTTCCTCAGGGTAGTGTCCGAGACACAACCATCATCAGCTGCTTCATCAATGACTTTCCCTCCATCATAAGGTCAGAAATGGAAATGTTCACCAGTGATTACACAATGTTTAGCACCATTCACAACTCCTCAGATACTGAAGCAGTCCTTGCCCAAAAGCAGCAAGGTGCGGACAGTATCTAGTCACAGATGGTAAGTGACAAGTAACATTTGCACCACATAAGTGAACAAACAAAGAACAATACAGCACAGGAACAGGCCACTCAACCCACCAATCTTGTACTGACACTTGACAATTTTCTAAACTAAAAACCTTTTGCCTTTACATGGTCCATATCTCTCAATTCCCTGCGTATTCATGTATGTCGAGATGCCTCTTAAACATTGCTATTGCATTTGCTTTTACCACCTCCTCTGCCGGCACATTCCAGGCACTTACCACCCTTTGTGCAAAAAACTAGCCTCTCACATCTCCTCTGAGCATTCCCCCTTTTACCTTAATTCTACGTCCCCTCGTAATTGATGGTTCTATCCTGGAAAAAGTAAAGGCTCTATCATGAGAGAATGAAATTGTCACTCATTGATTAGCAATGGGACCATTTTTGCTGAATCTCTCACTATCAAAATTCTGGGGATATGCTGGGGTTGTGGTTACCGCTGACAGCACACAGAACACACTATCTATATGTATACAATGTTAGCAAGAGTAGATCAGAGGCTAGGGATCCTACAGTGAGCAACTCAGCTCCAGGTTTCCCGATGCCTGCCCATCACCAATAAGGCACAAGTCAGGAGGAGGATGGAATAGTTGCCATTTATCTGGATGAGTGCGGCTCAAGCAACACTCAAACAGCTTGACCCCATGCAGGATAAAGTGGGGTACTTGATTGGCACCACGTCCAGAAACATTTGTTCCTTGGCAGCAGTGTATACCATCGGCAGAAAGGCACTGTAGTAATTCATTAAGGCTTCTTAGACAGTGCCTTCCAAACCCATTACCAGGTGCATCTAGAAGGAAAAGAGCAGCAGATAAACAGGAATACTTCTCTCCAAACAACTTACCATCAGGACAGAGGAATATATCACCATTCCTTCAGAGTGCCTGGATCAAAACCCTGGAACTCCCTTCCTAATATCATTGTGGGCGTACCCACCCCAGCTGGTCACCCCAGGGCAGCACGATGGCTCATAGCGTCAGGGACCTGGCTTTGTGACGGTGTGGAGTTTGCACATTTTCCCCATGTCTGCGTGGGTTTCCTCCAGGTGCTCTGGCTTCCCCCCACAGTCCAAAGATGTACAGATTAGGTGGATTGGCCATGCTAAATTGCCCATAGTGTCCAGGGATGTGCAGGCTATATGGTTATAGGATTGGAGGTTGGGTAGGATGCTGTTTGTGGTGCGGTGTGGGGGTGGGGTGGTGGGGGTGATTGGTGCGCACTTAATGGGCCAAATGGCCTACTTCCATACTGTAGGGATTCTTTGATTCTATGGTCTGCAGCAGTTCAAGAAGGCAGCTCACCACCACCTTCTGAAGAGCAATTAGGAACAGGCAGTAAATACTGGCCCAGCCAGTGAAGCCAACAGCCCTGAATGAGTAAAAGGTGTATTAGGTTTTTATCATTGCACTGTATCAGATCTGAAAAACCTGTACTCTAGTTGGTTTTTAATATATTGCTTCAGAAAACCATTTCAATCTCATTCCAGGATATCTTCCTCTCCAACTTTGGTGCTCATTAGATTGACCCAGTTCACATGTGGATTGAAGTCACCCATAACTGCTACATTCCTTAAGCAACATGTACTTCTAATTTCCTGACTTATATCATGCCAAACATCATCCCTACTGTTTGGTGGTCAATGAATCAATCTTACCAATGTTAGCTCACTCAAACAAAACATTCTGTTTTGCTGATTGGAGATCCACTGACATAGACACATTGATCTGCCCATGATTATTAACATGGTTCTTTTTCTCAGGGAGTGGTAGATGGGGTCTAGCTTGTTGTGTTTGTTGATAGAGTTCCAGTTGGAATGCTTGTGCATGTCTCTGTTTGGCTTGTCCAAGGATGGATGTATTGTCCCAGTCGAAGTGGTGTCCTTCCTTATCTGTATGGAAGGAGACCAGTGAGAGAGGGTCATTTCATCATGACCCTCTCTCACTAATATCTTATAGAGGTCTTATATGGGACAGTCTCCTACACTCTAAAGAAAAAGGTCCTAGCTTGTCCAACCTCTCCGTTTAACTCAGATTACTGAGTCCTGGCAAAATCCTTGTAAGTTTCTTCTGCACTCTTTCCAGTTTGATAAAATCCTTCCAATAACAAGGAGACCAAAACTGAACACAGTACTCCAATAGTGGCCTCACCAACATCCTGTATAACTGCAACATAATCAAATACAATGGGAATAGAATGTAAAAATGGGGGTGTTTTGCTGTAGTTGTAGTGTTGGTGAGGCCTTATCTGGAGTACTTTATATAATTTTGATCTCCACATCTAAGAAAGAGAGTTAATACATTACAGGCAGTTTAGAGGAGGTTTGTTTGATTGATACCCGAGACGTGGCATTCTGTGGCGTGCCGTGATCGTTTAGTGGTTAGTACTCTGTGTTGTGGCTACAGCAACCTCGGATTGAATCCGAGTTATGGTAATAATTGATCTTTCTGCTCCAGTATTTGACAGTGGGCGGCACAGTGGTTAGCACTGCTGCCTCACAGCGCCAGAGGCCCGGGTTCAATGCCCGCCTCAGGCAGCTGTCTGTGTGGAGTTTGCACATTCTCTCTGTGTCTGCTTGGGTTTCCTCTGGGTGCTCTGGTTTCCTCCCACAGTCCAAAAATGTGCAGGTTAGGTGAAGGGGTAAATGTAAGGGAATGGGTCTGGGTGGGTTGCTCTTCATGGGTCGGTGTGGACTTGTTGGGCCGAAGGGCCTGTTTCCACACTGTAAGTAATCTAATCTAATCATTATGATGTCAATGGCTTCACCTATCTTCTGGCCTAAATCCCAGTGATTTACACCAGGAGAATGCCCTCATTGTTTTCTATAGAAATAAAGCAGTGACTTCATTTACAAAAGATGTTTGGGATCTCTTTGAAGCCATCGTGATTGTCAATCTTTTAAAATATGGCTTTTAGAATATCTGTGTAAAATTTTATAATATTGTGATTCCTGTGCTGGCATGTCAATGGGACTGCAAGAGGTCAGGACAGATTTAAAAAGCAGGAATGGCCTTGCCAACCTCTTCCTTGTACCACAACTTGTTACATATGCAACTGTCCATGACAGGGTGTTAGGAGTGATCAATGCCATAGTTCATGTAGAAGATATACTTCACTATGCTGTGTGCAATATTGCACTGAAGAGTCAGAACAGAGTCAGAACAGATCTAGCAACTTAAAACTAAGCAACCTGTGGGCTATCTGCAGCAGAGGCAGAATGGTATTGTCAGATTTGCAATGTTAGATTTTCCTCACTCTATCCATGTGATCAAGCCAAGGGACCAATGTTGGTTCAGTGAGGAAGATGGAAGGGCAAGCCAAGAACAGCACCATGTGAATCTAAAAATGGGATGCTAATCTGGTAAAGTTTAGCACAGGACTACATAACTTCTAAATAGTAGAAGCCATGTGTTGAGATAGAGCTAAATTATCCCACAAACAAATGATCAGATCAAAGCCTTGCATGTAGTTCTGTCCGTACAGTTGGAACAAGATTGAAGCATCTGTAATCATCTTCAAACAAAGGTATTTAGTGAATAATCCATTTGGTCTCCACCTGAGATCTCAGAGAGTTCAATTCCCTGCTTGTGATATCAAGAAACAGCTGAACAACCTGGATACTGCAAAAGATATTGGCTTTCATGATTGGCTTAAACTCCAGAATAGCTGAGTTTTTAGCCAAGTTGCTTCAGTACAAAAAGAACACTGGTATCTGTCCCATAATATAGAAGATTTCCAGCTATGACTTCTACACAAAAGCAGAACAAATCCAACCTGGTCAGCCATCATTAATCAGTCTACTTCCAATCGTCAGCAGTGATGGAATGGATCATCAATAATGTTTGCAAGCTGTAATTACTCAGCAATAGCTTGCTCATTGATGCTGATTTTGGATTCCATCAGGGCCACTCCAGACTTCAGTACAGTCTTTATCTATTACTGATCTAAATATTGGAGATACAGTGGGCATAACCAGCCTTAACATCAAGGCAGCATTGAACTGAGTCCAGCATCAAGGATCCACAGAAAAACTGAGGTCATGGGAACCTTTTGGAGGCCCATCTTGCACAAACAAAGCTGATCTTCATCTCAGTCCCAGGACATTGCTTATGGAACTGCCCAGGGTAATGTCCTAAGCCCAACCATCTTTAAATGCTTCATCTTTCCAGCAATAGGTCAGAACGAGGATATTATCTACTGTATGCATAGTGTTCATTAGCATTTGTGATTCCTCAAATGCTGAAGTCAGCCATATGCAATTGCAGTAAGGCCCAGATAACATTTAACTTTGAACTGTTGCCATAGAAGTGCCAGGCATTAAGTATCTCGAAGAAGAGAAAATCTAACTGTCTCCTCTTGACATTCAGTGGCATAACCTTCACTGAATCCCCTAACATTTGCATCATGGGAACAGGAACTTCACTCATCAGGCATATAAATACTGTGATTACAACAGTGGGTGAGAGGCTGGGAATTTGGAGAGCTGTAACTCATCTCCTGTCTTCCCAATACCTGCCCAGAATCTACAAGACACAAGTCAGGAGCGTGAATGAATACTCTCCACTTGCCTGGATGAATGCATCTCCAAAGAGATTCAAGATGCTCAACACTATCCAGAGCAATGCAACCTGCTTGATCAGTACCTTATCCAGCATGTTCAATACTCACTATCTACCACCATTGTACAGTGTAGTGACACACTTTATCTACAAAATGTATTGCAGCAACTTGCCAAAGTTTCTTTGATAGAACACTTTCAATGTTTAACCAATACCACCAAGAAGGACAAAGTACAAAACACATGGCAACATCACTTGCAAATTCTTCTCTAAGTCCATACATAATCGTGACTTGAAACCATCTTATCACACCTTCGCTATTGCTGAACTAAAATCCTGGAACTCTTCCTAACGGCAATGTTGGTGTACCTAAACCACATAGACTGCAGTGATGCCAGAAAGCAGCTCCTCAAGGGTGACTAAGAAGTCAATAAATGCTGGTGCTAGCAGGAATACTCACATCCCATTAATAAATTAAAAAGGTCAGCAAGAAGGAACCACAAACAATTAGGAAAACAAGGAGTAGATAAGCTTTTGTAAAAAAGTATCTCTATTATTCAACAGGATATTGATGAGGATATTTCATGTGGGGTATTACATTTCCATTTTTGGTGTCCTCACCAAAGTTGCTTTATAGGAGGTTCCACTAAGCTTTTTTAGCCTGGGAAATCTAGAATACCATTGTAGATGTTCAACAATTAAGATTAAGAGGAGATATTTCTACATCAATGAATTGGCATACCTCCCCCCCCCCCCCCAACCACTGCACCTCCTCCCCCAACTAGTTCTAGACTGACCCCCAAGATCATCCTTTCCATCTCCATCTTGTGAAGAGTATTCATGATCTTATATATTTCAATCAAGTTACCTCCTACTCTTCTAAACATCAGTGGAGACAGCCCAGACTGTTCAACCTATCCTCACAAGATAATCCACTCAATCCAGGTGCCAATCCAGTAAACCCTTCTGAACTACTTCGGATACATTTACACTCTTCTTTAAGTAAGGAGACTAACACTATACACCATACCTGAGACATGGTCTCATCAATGCCTTGTATGACTGAAACGTAACATCCTTAATGTTATGCTCAATTCCCCTCATAAAAGGAATAACAACCCATTCACTTCCTTGAGTATTTACTGTACCTGCATACTAATATTCTGAGTCATGCATGTGAACACCTAATTCCCTCTGCACCACCGATTTCCACTGTCTTTCTTCTTTTGAGTAATATTCTGATTTTTCATTTCTTTTGCTAAAATGAACAACTTCACATTTTCTGTACTATACTCTGCCAGAATTTTGCCCACTCACTCAACCCAATCACATCTGCCTGCAACTTTCATTTATCTTCTTTACGACATAATTTCCTAACCCTGTTGTCAGTGAATTTAACTTACATACTCCCCTCATGTAGGTTAATGATGCAAAATGTGAAAAGTTGAAGTCCTAGCACAGAGCCCTGCAGGATACCACATATCACATCCTGTCAGTCAAACAAAAAGCCATTTTTTCATAACCTCTGTTTTCTGTTAGCTAGCCAACTTCTACCAATGCAAATACATTAACTCCTTTATTATGAGTTCTTATTTTCCACAGTAACTTTTGATGGGGCACTTTGTTTGAAAATCCAAGTATAGTACATCAAAAGATTTTCTTTTTCCAAGGCGCATCTTTCTCCTTCAAAGAACTCCAATAATTTAGCTATACATGATTTACCTTTGATGAAACAATGGTGACTTTTTTCAATTAATGCGAGTTTTTCCAGGTCCACAGCTATAATCTCTTCAGTGATTGACTCTAATGTAGACAACAAGTTAAGCCTGGCTTTTAGTTCCCTGTGAGGTCTATCTGAACCTAGAAACTTGCCAGCGCCCCCCCCCCCCCCCCCCACCCCCCCCCCCCCCATGGCTTTGTCCATTCCCCTTATGATTGTAATTTCACAAAGTTCCTTTTTCCCATCCAGTTCCTGATTTACAGATATAGGAGTAATGTTTTTATCATCTTCTATAGTGAAGATAGATGTAAGTAATTTGTTCAGGTCATCCACCATTTCCTCAGTCAATAGTATTCTCTCCCAACTCTCACTCTCAACAGGACTGACACTCAGGTAACTTACCAGAAACTCTGCCTATCAATTTTTAAATTCCTAGCCAGCTTCCTCTAATCCTCTAAAGTCTTCCACCCCATTTAAACATTCTCTGCCTTTTTAAAAAATATTCGGACCAATAATCTGACTTACCATTCATCCTTGTGCAGTTACGTTTTGATGGTTCTATTGAGTGGAAGCGTCAGTTATAAGGCTGGATTGCAGAAGTCAGGACTGTTTTCCTTGGGCAAGAAAGGCTAAGGGGGTGATTTTATAGAAGCTATCGTGAAGAGCCTAGACAGAGTACTTAAGTAGAAATTGTTCTTGTTTGTAAAAGATTGAAAACAAAGGGCATAGTTTTAAAATGCTTTGGAAAAGAAACAAATATGAGGTGAGAAAACATTTTCACACAATGAGTGTTTCGGTGCACTGCTTGGAAGTGCAACGGAGGCAGTTTCAATTGAAGCATTCAAGAGGCTATTAGATGATTATTTAAATAGAAACAATATTTAGGCTTAGTGGGATAAAGGAGGAGATTGGCACTGGATTGTAACATTCAAGAGCTAGCACAAACACAATGGGCCGAATGGCCCCTTTCTACACCATTGCAGTTGTGTGATTCTGTCCATTACTGAAAATACGCTGTGGAAATGTGAAAGGCTTAAACTCTGTCTGCAGATTTTCGCACATAGCTCTAACACCTAAGTATAAGTGAAAAACAATTGAAAAAAATAGTTGTGGGAACACGCAGTTCAGGACTATGAGATAAAAATGAAACACTCACTGCAGTATAAAAGATAAACAGGCTCCAGCCACTCATAACACTGACATCCTGACCAGACCCTGTACTGCCTTGAACGTTGAGCTGAAGGACAACTCCACTCAACATTATTCATAATGGCTGGTGTGGTTTTGATCCATTTAAAACTGTGCAGGAGCCTTCACTCGTGTTAATATCTGAATCTTATGGACGTGAGGAGGCAACCATTACACGTGCAATTGAGAAGGAATTACAGACCTGTTGACTGTCCACCAGCAGTAGGAAATCTGTTACAAAAAATGTGATAGACAGATAGTAGAACAAAAATCATTTGATTGGGTATAATCTACATGGATTTGTGAATGGAAAATCACATTTAGTGAACTTGGACTTTATTTTGCAGATATCACTAACAAAATAAAATGAGAGGTGATGGATGTAGTGCAATTCATATTTTCAGAAGGCTTAGAAATATTAAAGTGCATGGAAAAGGAGGTAATGAACTGGCATGGATTAATTTGATAAGAAGAACAAATATGCAGAGTATTCCTTAAATGGTAAGAGTTTGGGAAGTGCACATATACAAAGAGAACCAAGTATACACTGATAGCTGATGTGCTGGACGTTATCAGTAGGGGAGTTGTGTGCAGGTGTAGTGAAGTCTTGATTCAATTGTGCAGCAACCTGGTTAGATTGCACCAGGAGTACTGTGTGCAGTTTTGGTTCCTTATCTCAGGAAAGATATCATTTCCATAGAGGAAGTGCAATGAAAATTCATTTCATGGATGGTGGGATTGTCCTATGAGGAAAGAATGGGCAGATTGGGCCTGTAATCTCTAGCATTTTAAAGATTGATACAAACGAAGTACTTAAAGGGATAGACAGGGTAGATATAGCTAAGATATTTCCCCTGGTTGGCGAAGTTAAAACTAGAGGACACAATTTAAAAATAAGTGGGTGCCACTGAGGTCCGAGATAAGGATGAATTATTTTATTCAGTAGGTTTGGAATTCTCTACTGTGGAAGCCCAGTCCTTGAGTATGTTCAATGTAGAGATTGATCAATTTCTGATTACCAGTGGTGTGCAGGATTCTGGTGATGAGATGGATAAAAAGCATTGAAGTTTGCAAAACCAGTAATATCTGAGTTTCCTTGATCTCTTATGTCATGTCTTGCTTTCCACCCCAATGTTGCTTAGCTCCAAGCAGTGCTATGTTATTGATCACTGTTCCTATACAGAAACTTCATTTGCTATAGACACCCAGACAGCATTTTACAGAAGTGTGTTGCCATATACCAAAGAATTTTCAAACAATGTATAACCATGCCGGCTATGAATAGATGAGCTCCTGATAAAGGGCTCATGCCCGAAATGTCGATTCTCCTGCTCCTTGGATGCTGCGCTTTTCCAGCAACACATTTTCAGCTATGAATAGAGGCATGTTGCACAAAACATTTACCTGCAACTTGCTTGGGTTATAAAACCAAAACTCGGTTTAGGACCAACACAGGTTGGGCAAAGAGATCTTGAATTAAACAGAGCAAGACTTGATGGAAATCATTTTTAAAATTAAAGGTTTCGTGAATATATTTTGGTTTGACACCACCACCTTCCCCACACCATTAAGGCAATACTTTTGTATTTAATAAATCCTGAAAGAAATACCATTTTTAACCTATGAGTACAATACGCAAACATATAGTGTAGATATTGGAACTGGTTTAATTGAATGTCCTACACCACAGGGTGCCCGGAAAATGTCTGACCCAGAATTTAGTCAACCCAATTTTTCAGAATTCCTAGCATCCAATGAATGGATGAAGGAGGAGGTGGCAATGGCCCAGTCAAATCATCACTGGACTGTCCCTAGGCAATGTTCTGGGACCCAGGTTCAAATCCCACCACAGCAGATGGTAGAATGTGAATTCAATTAGTATCTGGAATTAAGAGTCTACTGGCGACTACGGATCCATGAATCAATTGGTGAGAAATACCCATGTGGTTCACTTAATGTCCTTTAGGGAAGGAAGTTGCCATCCTTATCTGGTCTTGACTACATGTGACTCTAGATGCACAGCAATATGGTTGACTGTTAACTGCCCTCTGGGCAATTAGGGATGGGCAATAAATGCTGGCTCAGCCAGTGATACCTTTACCCCATAAAATAATTATACAGAGTTTGTTTAGGTCAGTAAGTAAAGATCCCAGTACCTGTTTTGCATCTCCTAACAGAAATTGGACACTGAGATACTACTGACATTGGATACATCCTATAAAGAACTCTTCAACAATTCTTCAAGGTCTTAGCAACAACTATTAGCTAGAAGTAGAAATTTGAGAAGTACTTTGATTGCAAGGTTGCAGTTCTTTGAAGGATATAAACAAGGTCTAAGGAGCTGGTACAGGCCTTAGCAACTCTCTTTCAAAAAATGTTTGAAAGTTCAGTGTTGGGTGGGGTGTAACATAATATTTAAAGCATGAGTGCTTCATTATGACCACATTGAGTTTAATGTGGGTAAATTTGATGAGAAACTTAGTCAGTGAATTTGGGGATTTTCTAATTGAATGAGGGTGTGTAATATGTGGGAAAGGAATGTTTTTAGGAGACATTAATGAAGTATTCTTAGGTACTGGTTACCTTGGCTCCAAATTGTATTTGGGCAGGATGGATTACCCGGCAAGAGAAACATAGAATACAAACTTAAAACAGAAGTAGATTACTTGGTCCTTTGAGCATGCTCTGCTATTCATAAGATCAGGCAGATCTGATTTTAACCAGAGTTAAAATTAGAGTGGTGCTGGAAAAGCACAGCAGGTCAGGCAGCATCCGAGGAGCAGGAAAATCGACGTTTCGGGCAAAAACTCTTCATCAGGACCATATCCTTCATAATCTTTCATCCCTTTGATAATCTATCTTGTTCTACTTTTAAACTATTTAAAAATTCTGCATCCACTGCCTTCTGGACTCACAATCCTCTGAGAGAAAAAAAATGTTTCCTCATCTCTGTCTTAAATAGGTGCGCTCTTATTATTGAATTATGAATCTCAGTTTTAGGTGCATCCACAAAGGAAACATCCTTTCCATACCCACTCAGTCAAGTCTGCTCAGTGTCTTACATAGGCAGGAGTTTAAACTTAATATTGTCCCATCGGAAGGAAATTTCACTTAAATCGACTGTCTCAATTTCTTGTGAAAATGTCTGGTGATTATTCATGTGTGGAACAACTTTTTTTCCCTGGAGGATTCCAAACCGATGAGATCAGATTGGCTGCTGTTTTGAATGTTTTGCAGAGACACACCCTGGTAACGATGAACTGTGATCAGATCAGAAACATAAAAACAGAAATTGCTGCAAAAGCTCAGCAGTTTTGGTGGCATCTGTGGCAAGAAATTAGAGTTAATGGTTCTGGTCCAGTGACCCTTCCTCACAATCGTTCTAGACTTGAAATGTTAATTGGTTTCTCTCCACAGATGCTGCTAGACCTGCTGAGCTTTTTCAGCAATTTCTGTTTTACAGGATCCACAGTTCTTTTGGTTTTTATGTGGTCAGATCAGAATGTGCGCAGGAGAGGAACTCCCAGGGAAGAAGTTTGTAGGTGGAGGAGCATAAATTGCCTCATTGCTCATCTTTGGATGAGAAAGATTATGGAGGAGGAGGAGCAGAAGGATAGAGGTGAGGTACATGTTCCCACCAGGATCACATATTGCTGTTCAGGGTGCTGGGATACTGTAACATCATGAAGATTCACCTAATACAAAACATAATAACTGAAGGGACATGCTGTTGAAGCTTTTCATTTCATCCTCACCTGCACAAAATCACAAGAATGTCAAATCTGAAAGGGAAGAACAAATTATCCTGAAAGAAAAGAGGTTCATGACTGGTTGACAAATGGACTCTGATTGAATGAGGTTTTCCCATGAAAAATGCACAAAAAGACAATTAAATTCATGCCAGGCAATTTGATTCTGATTTGCCATGGGGAAAGCACAAGGGAATGGTTAACCCCACCGTTTTTGTTCAGCTGAGAGTGGTACCGTATGTGGATACGTTCTATCAGTTTGCAAAGGACGGGGCCCCTATGTATGTGCCTTCTAGCATGCTGAGCCCTACTGGTCATGTTAAATTGGTTTTAAGATTAGCCCGTGGCTAAAGTAAGATTATTTAGCAAATGCTATCCAATCACTGAATCACACCTGGCATTGGACACAGTGTGTTCTGAGGTTTGCAAATACTGGCTGGTTAATTATGGAGAATACTCTGCCTCGAGTGAACAGATGCATTGTTTCTAATGATCCCAGCACCATCTTTGATATCACACTGACATTGTAATTTATTTATTACATTTCTCATTTGCATGTTTGGTACAACACCTTCTTAGCTTGATGACAGTATCCCATTAGTGGAGATCCATGTGAATAGAGGGAAATAGCTAGCTTCACTTGTTGCCCAGTCTTTCAGCCACTTTACCCTTCCAGGTTAATCTAAGGTAAATAGGACACTTTTCAGGTTCAAAGATTGCAGTCTTAGCTCTTTCCTGATGTGTGCAGTATACTGCAAGCAATGATCTGACTAGGGTTAGTCTTTGGCCTGTAGGTCAGATTCCAATTGCTGTATTTTGGCATCCAGTTTGCACACAGTTAGCAGATAACCAGGAACCACTATGCATCCCATTGGTGTGATCCTCTCTGTTATCTTCCCCTGGTAACTTCCTCTCTACTGCTGAAATGATACAAGAGCAAAACCTCACTTCAGGTTCAACAGCTTGGTGCACATCATCTTTAAGCTGTCAGCAAACAGGAAGTATGAGTTTTCCCATGTGTCACTGACTTAATCTTGAAGTTTGGACTTAATGTATTGCGCTTTGCAGTTATTGAATAGTTCATGGTATACAAAACAATGGTGAATAGGGTCCCACCATCTGACAGTGTGTTGATCAGTCTGTCATTGACCCTTTATTTCATGGCCTCAACATTACATGAGGATGTAAATAGATATTCTTGTGACTGCCTGCAACAGTAGTAGACTCACCAACTTTAAGGGCATTTGAATGGTCATTGGATAGATATATGGATGAAAATGGAATAGTGTAGGATAGATGGGCTTACAATTAGTTCCACAGGTCAGCGCAACATCAAGGGCTGAAGGGCCTGTACTGTGCTGTAATGTTCTATGTTCTATGTTTGCCAGATGGATAGTGGAACTCAGAGGTCATAATAAGATAAATCTCTTCTATCTGAACAACAGTGGAGGCTGATTTAATTTTACATTAGTTTGGATGCTGTAGAGAGAGCCATTAAGTCCCGTGAATAGTTATTTTTCCTGTTTGGAGTTGCTGATACACACCTCTGGAGAAGATAAGGCTTGAACTCAGGCCTTTTGGCGCACAAATAGGCCACAGTCCTACTGTGTCACAGCATCCTTGAATATACCGACAAGAGGTTTTGCCTTTGTTTAATAGCATATCCTGAAGAGTTCATTTTGCGTTGTGCCCACTCTTCAAGTTTACTTGCTTTACAGTGGAAAAAACAATTACTTTATGAGACATAGCTGGAGGCTGTAGCCAAAAATATAATGAAAAATAACATGGAGTGAGGAAGACAAGTGTACATCAGGCTTCTTAATGTGATTGTGAACTGCTTTCCCCATCTTCTGTTCTATATCCCCATTCCCTGAGGAATCTCTTCTGATAATCACACTGACATTGTAATTCATTGAGCACATTACTTAGTTAACCACATCCTCATGCAGGAATGGCTCTGGCAGACTGAGGAGCATGTTTGGGCCAACATCTTCTGAGCATGCAGTATACGTTTTGTACAGTTTGTGCTTGACAGTGGTTGAAAAGCAATTAACTCTGCCTGGGTATTTTCTTCAGTAATATAAAGTTAGTCCTGAATCATTGTGTAAAAGCTTAGGGCGATGAGACAAAAGTTGCTATATACAGTTTCAGAACTTTGCTGGTTTGTAATTGGCTCTTGCTGCCCCAATAGTTGTCAAATTTGGCTGATGCGATGACTAACTATATTTAGAATCTCATGCTCAAATCAGTTTCATTGCTTCACTTTGCATAACTAGGGAGGATGTTGCATTAAAATTCTTCTCTCTTCTTCATGCTTTGAATTGGGAATTATTGTTAATGCTATTGAGAATTCCTCAGTGTGCTGTTTAAAGTTTGCTACTAATTTCACTCATTAAAAATGATACTACTTTGTCGATGCATAAGAACATACAACTGCCTCTTTAGCCTGCAGACTTCAAGTATCTGAATGCCTTAAGAGACGAGACTTACCTGTGAAAGCTGTCCTGCTGATAACTCATCAGAGGACCAACATTGCAGCACAGGGAGCCATGAAATCATGTACATATGTCCTGTGTCAAACGGTAGAGAGGGCAACCAGCTTCTGGAACCACTCTTCTGGCATGTGGACAGGGTTTGGGAGCTTTCCATTACTTGCTTTTTAAAGCAGAGACAATCTGGTATTCTGATTTTCACTATATGATTTTGCTCAGTGGGACATACTGAATTAACCTCCAGCAGACGAGATTCCTGAGGAAATGGGCAAGATCGAGGATCCCAGACAAAATCAGACATGGCAGAGAAACTCAGCAAGTCTGGGCAGCATCCGTGGAGAGAGGAACAGAGTTAGCATTTTGAGTCCAGTGAGTCTTCTTCAGAATACAGGTCACTGTAACTAACATTTTAAAACTGCATTCTCTCTGCAGATAATGCAAAACTTTTCAGCAGTTTGTGTTTTTGTTTCAGATCTTCAGCACTGGCAGTTGTTTGTTTTAGCTTAATGAGCATCCAGTCCGGCAACCAGGGAGATGCTGATAATGCAGCTCTTTGAAGCACGAAACGGGCCAGCCCTTGCCCTCCTTAGGAAAAAAAACCCACAAAAAGGCTTTATTGTCTTACCAAATACTTTGTGCAAATTTATTATTCAATTTTGAAGCTGTTATTGCCAACATTACATAACATGTTGTGATATATGGTGCTAAACCTTAAAATCAAGATAAAAGGTAATTAGACATTTTTTAACTTTGAAAGTTGTCACAACATTAGCACTGCTTAGATTAATAGTTTTCAAACAATTACAAATGTGGAACTAGAATTTAGGTCAGAAGCAATGACAATTACAGTTATAAAGAGAATCATCGAATAGGTGTTTGGGGTAAGGACATGGGAGAAGGTGCCTCAAGCCCTAATTTTGTTGAACTCAATACTGATTGCAGAAGGCTGTAAAGTTCCCAAGTGGAAAATGAGGTACTGTTCTTCGAGCTTCTGCTGAGCTTCACTGGAGCACTGCAGCAAGCCTGAGACAGAGAACAGGGGGTGTGTGTTAAAGTGGCAGACTTAGCTCAATATTTGCCTTTGAGACAGGAGTCATGAGTGTCATGCGTAGAGTCAGAGGGGGTCAGAAGTGGAAGAAGTACTGAGGGGAGATTTGACAATCTCCATATCAACACTGTGGAAATGCCATGTGAGGAGAGGACTGTCAATGGTACTTCACATATCCTTCTGCCCAATCCAACACCCTTCTCTTCCTCTACATCCCTGTCCTTCTCTTCCACATGCACCTCCTGCACAATTCAATTGTCACCATTCTCTGCTTGTCAGATCACTTTTTGAAGCCAGTATCACCATCTATTGCCTTTTGTACATCAGTCTCGGTTCTGTCACTGGTTTTGCCTGAACAAGTGCATTATGAGCAATGTCCTTCTGCACTGATATTAAAAATAAACTTGTGACTGGTGATGTAAAAGAGACAAATTGGATCCTTTGGAGACTAGGCTGACTTCACTAATGGTAATGACACAGCTCAAATCCATGGAGAACAAATAAAAAGAATTTCAGAAACACTTAGAATGGCCTGTATCCAATGGCAACTAGGCTTTAAGGCACTTACATTAGGTTGAACTACTTAAGAAATCACTTGAAATCTCTTCTCACCACGCAGTAACAGCTTCTGAATTGGTAGGTATGCCTTAACCTGGCTGTTTCTTATTCCACGTGATCAGTCTTCCTCAGCAGATTCCACATACAGGTCGCTGCAGAGGACTGTGCTCATTTATTGCACAGAGCAACATATCACCTTTAGACTTAAACATTTTGTAAGTGACAGTCTTCCAATGCCCCATCAGAAAGCATCTCTCTGGATAAAGAATGAATGAAATGTCAACCCCAGTTTTAATTGTTACAGCCAAGGCCTGTTCAATTGCTTCTGCCCAAGGCCTTGACTGTAGTCAAAGTGTGTTTCCCACAGAATTTTAGTCCAGCTGAGACACTTCCCAGCATGAGTAATTGCATGGCTTCACCTCAGTAGCAGCTGCTAAAATTGACTCTTTAACTGACCCTGCTGACAAATAATGGGGTTGAGATTAGCTCATAGTTAATGGCAGGAAGGAATTGAGCTGTTAAAAATGAAAGCTGGTAAAATGAAATGCTGACTCACTGAGTTTGTATCTGTCACCATTCACACACTGTTGGGCTGCTTATCATGTCTGGGAGGTGGGACTGACCGTCAGGCTCCTGCAGTGCAGGGCTGAATATGATTGTGGCCAATTGGATTTCCCAGGGCTGTGGTGCCCACACACAGACAGTGTGCACACGCTGAATGTCACACAATGTGACAGAGTTGACCATGTGAGGAAGTGCACCACGAAGATACAAGAACATGTCTTCAGCTGCCTGGATCACTGGAGGCAGCGCTAGACCTGTGCAAGTCCACTGAATTCTGCACAAATTTACCACTCTGAGGGTACAACCCTTAGAACAAAATGCTGAAGAGCAGAAGGACTGGCAGAAGAGGAGGAGAAGCTGGAACAAGCCAACCAAACAGCCCCTTCCTGGCCGGGCATCTCCCCTGACAGTTTCCTTCGCAATTTCACCTGTTACTGTTACATCACTTCTTCTGAAATCAAGCAAATATTGATGTTGTCATTTCAGTCCATTTTATGGAACAATTCTACCATGCAAAGGACAGTAAATTGCTGATGATGTACACTCAGTGTGACTCAACATCTTGGCAGGCTTACCAGGAGACTGGTCATCATTATCTTCAAAGAGACCGACTTCAACTTTACACAGTGTTTTATTCAGATCTTCGAGCTAATCCTTTCCATCATTAAAGTCACAGCTAACTCCACACAACATATTCCTGCTCCTCTTGGCCTCTGAATGAACACCTATTGACAAAGGCTGTGTCGTAATAATAATGAGATCATACGCAGTGTATAGGAGATGACAAGCAACTTGAAAATGGGGTTATGAGTATTGGAGGGATCACCCTGTGTGGTCTGCATGGTGGAACTGTTGTTTTAGGAAGCCGTGCGATTTTGCTACAATGGATGCATGGCTCTCAGTGTGTTGTCCTCACATGACTGGTGTGCTGGAGAGGGGTCAATAGCCATATCTATTGTGGGTCTTATAAACCTCCAACTAGTCTCCGGTTCTTTGTGACAATCCACAGATGGCAGCTATAGCTGAATGCTGCAGATGTGTGGACCACGGCTGCTGTCAGGCCAGCAGACAGTTACTGAGAGGATCTTGTGGTCATGGCTGCACACCAAGCAAACATTACAAAATGGTTACCTTTGCTGTTAAAGGAAGATTTCCATAGTAACAAGAAGCAAATGCACCATCAATTATACCCTGTACCATTCTGAATCCTGCCCGCTTCTTTTTCCTCTGGCTCTGTCTGCTTAGTGAGAAGATGATGAACACTCCTTTTCTTCCATCCAGGGCCTCCAGCACATAGCTGATGCAGAGATGGGCAGGGAGCTGGGAGCTGTTGTTGATGTCACCTTCTATCACCCCAGGAAGGATCCGCTAGTATAGAAATTAACGTTGAGCTTGCTGGATAACATCACACTGTATGATTACAGGTTGGATTACAGGATGTGGTACAGTTCAGTCACCATTTCCTTGGTGCCTTGGCACTTCAGACACTGCTCTTAACTTCAGGTGAGGTAGTGGTCTGTGAAGACTTTTACTGGGAATGGTTTTCTTTTTAAAAACCTTCTTCCCTTTCCCTTTGTGCATGGACCACAATTCCTCTCTGCTCCCAACTTTTGAATGAGTCCAGAGAGTCTGGAGTAGTCAGGTTTCCAACTGACAGTCTTTCTGGAGGATAGCAAATGTGGTTCCCCTGTTCAAGAAGGGGAGTAGAGACAACCCTGGTAATTATAGACCAGTGAGCCTTACTTCAGTTGTTGGTAAAGTGTTGGGAAAGGTTATAAGAGATAGGATTTATAATTATCTAGAATAATTTGATTAGGGATAGTCACCACAGTTTTGTGAAGGGTAGGTCAAGCCTCACAAACTTATTGAGTTCTTTGAGAAGGTGACCAAACAGGTAGATGAGAGTAAACTGGTTGATGTGGAGTATATGGATTTCAGCAAGGCATTTGATAAGGTTCCCCATAGTAGGCTATTGTACAAAATGTGGAGGAATGGGATTGTGGGAGATATAGCAGTTTGGATCAGTAATTGGCTTGCTGAAAGAAGACAGAGGGTGGTGGTTGATGGGAAATGTTTATCCTGGAGTCCAGTTACCAGTGGTGTACCGCAACAGTCGGTGTTGGGTCCACTGCTGTTCGTCATTTTTATAAATGACCTGGATGAGGACGTAGAAGGGTGGGTTTGTAAATTTGCAGACGACACTGAGGTCGGTGGAGTTGTGGATAGTGACAAAGGATGTTGTAGGTTACAGAGAGAAATAGATAAGCTGCATAGCTGGGCTGAGAGGTGGCAAATGGAGTTTAATGCGGACAAGGGTGAGGTGATTCACTTTGGTTAGAGTAACCGGAATGTAAAGTACTGGGCTAATGGTAAGATTCTTGGTAGTGTAGATGAGCAGAGAGATCTCAGTGTCCAGGTACACAGATCCTTGAAAGTTGCCACCCAGGTTGACAGGGTTGTTAAGAAGGCATGCAGTGTTTTAGCTTTGATTAATAGAGGGATCGAGTTCCGGAACCATGAGGTTATGCTACAGCTGTACAAAACTCTGATGCGGCCGCACTTGGAGTATTGTGTATGGTTCTAGTCACCACATTATAAGAAGGATGTGGAAGCTTTGGAAAGGGTGCAGAGGAGATTTACTAGGATGTTGCCTGGTATGGAGGGAAGGTCTTATGAGGAAAGGCTGAGGGACTTGAGGCTTTTTTCGTTAGAGAGAAGAAGGTTGAAAGGTGACTTAATAGAGACATATAAGATAATCAGAGGGTTAGATAGGTGGACAGGGAGAGCCTTTTTCCAAAAATGGTGACGGCGAGCACGAGGGGGCATAGCTTTAAATTGAGGGGTGATAGATATAGGACAGATGTCAGAGGTAGTTTCTTTACTCAGAGAGTAGTAAGGGTATGGAATGCTTTGCATGCAATGGTAGTAGATTTGCCAACTTTAAGTACATTTAAGTCGTCATTGGACAAGCATATGGGTGTACATGGAATAGCATAGGTTAGATGGGCTTCAGATTGGTATGACAGGTCGGCGCAACATCGAGGGCCGAAGGGCCTGTACTGCGCTGTAATGTTCTATGTTCTCTGGTTTCTAGCAGTGGTTGCAGACGAACTGGAGATGAAGGGTTGTGTACAAATAAGTTTTGGGTGGCTGCAAGTAGTGCATTGCTTTGTTAACTAGTAACCCGCTAATAATACCAAAGGCCTGCTGCTTGCTAACACTTGTGATTGGTTCTCAGGTTTGAACAAGATAGAGAGAAGCCATCAGACCAGCTCGCTCTATTCTCAGCAGTAAAAGCCACTTGAAATCTGAAGGAAACAATTTATCTTTCTGTCATCAGTTTCTGTAAGCTTTGACATTTAATAGATAAGTTGGGGGTCTTTTAAAAGTGTGCCAGCCACTCTGTGCCTCTTGCAAACCAAAGGATACATCTGGAGAAGAATGACTGAGATACAGTGTTTGTGACCAGCACAAGAAGCATTTCAGCAGCTTTTGTGCAAAGGAAGCACTGAATTGCTTTCCCAGTTACTCCCTCAGTGTAGAATCTAGTTTTATTTCCTGTCTGTGTGTAAGGAGATGCAAGTTTTAATTAGTAGGGTTATATGCTGATACAACTCATTGTTGTTCACCTGTAGCTAGAGTCTATTTATTGTAATGAATAGTATTTTCGTTAAGTTCAGAGTCCTGACTCTGTCATTCTGTCCATCTGTATCTAAAAGAGGGTTAAATCTGTATTTTTGGAAATCCTTAACTTTTATGATGCCTTGGGAATCAGTGCCTCAACCAGTGCGTTTTAACACCACCCCTAAAAATATTCAAAGACCTATCACCTTTTCATGAAAACAAGTTAAGACTCATGACCCTCTACAAAGTAAATTAAAAAATCATCTGCCTTCTGTTCTAAATGGGCAACCTGGTTTTTAAACAGTAACTCCCAGCTCGAGATTCTCCAACAAGAGGAAATATCCTCTCCACATCCATCCAGTCATGACCCCTCGGGATCTTATATGCATCAATCAGGTCACCTCTTACTGAAAACTCCAGCAGATACAAGTCTAGCCCGCCCAACCTTTCCTCTGAAGGCAACCCTCCCATTCTAAAATTTCCATGAACCATCTCAAAGGTATTCTTTAAATGCAGAACATCTGAAGTCTTACCAGTGCTTTGTACCACTAGAGTATATTGAACATCTCCCCATTAACAATTAGGGCTCACAAGTTGCCACCACTCCTCTGAGAGACAACTAAATATTTCCACTAACTCTGCACCAGCAAAGAAATACGTCACCTTGAGGTTGGATATAACCCCTTTAATAACAATAGTGGGAGCTCGAATGAAGGTAAAATACTGCAGATGCTGGAAGTCTAAAATAAGTACAGAGAATGCTGGAGGAACTCAGCAGGTCTGACAGCATCTATGAATAGAGAAAAACAAAGGGAGCGTTTCAGTTCTGGTATGATTCTTCTTCAGTAGTCGGGGGTTCCCTCCGCATCTGAATATATAGTCACCTGGGAGTAGTTAGGAGAGAAAGATTATTGTTCCTGAGCTATCCAAAATGTCAGATTGTGTAGCCAATCACTGTTAGAGGCTGTTTGAAAACAATAATTGGCCCACTTTCTGCATGTTTCTGACCCAAGTATGGCAGGGTCATGCTAGCACTTTGTTGCTCAGGGAATGCTGCGTGGGCCTCATTGGAAATGGTTTCAGGTGTTCTGGACATCTTTATTCTATTCCTGGCCTCCATAGTGCCAGCACCAGTCGTACTGGAGAGGCCAACTGTTGTGGGTAAATCACAAGTAACCTTTAATTCGGTTACTTATGAAGATACCTCACAGACAATCAAGTACTGAAACAATGATTTAAACTTTTATTGCATGTAGCAACCAAAATAAGACTCCTCCAGTAAGTGAATTAAGCCTCACAACTTGGCAATTCCCCCATTAATGTGGTGGAATTTGGCTGCAGTTCTAACCAACAGTGTCTGTCTCTGATGTCCAGAGTTTGATCCTTGTCAATGTAGCTCTTCAAATTTCTGTTACGGGAGAGTTCCAGAATTGCTTTCTTACGTAGTTTTTAGTCCTTCAGTTCCATGACATGATATTATTGATGATTCTTTAGATTCCTTTCATCTAAAGTATTGCAAGTCTTCAGCTTGTTTTCTTGTCAGTAGTAACTTCCTTGCTCCTTGTTACATTTGGCAGTGGCTTGTCTGTTTGAAGGTACAGCTTTCCTGTGATTAACTCCTTAAATCCCTCAGCAGGGCAGTCAGCTGTCCTTGTGGTATGAGGCAGAGAGTTATCAAGCAGGTGTCAAAACAGTTTTGTTTCTGTAGCTTTGACTCATTCTTCTCCCAAACATGACTGATCATTTTCAATTCCTGTCTAAGTTTGTCTTTGTCCCTTAATTGATTATTCCAAACAAATATTGCTGATCATTCAAAACAATCAACAGTTCCAAAGTGTGTAATATCACAGTTCCTTCTTCTCATTCATTATTTTTAACACGATGAACAAACACTTGTTTAATTGGTCACTTTCCACCATATCAACGGTTTTGGACACCGTGATGATAGCTGAATACCTGAGAAATTCAGAATAACTAGTATAAATTCATGATGGACATTTTCATACATCACTTTGCCCATTCTTCAGGTAACTATCAGTTCAGATCCAAGCTGAGTTGCTGCCCCATGCACGATTTTATTATGCAGTACAGATATCACAAAATCAATAAGTTACAGAAAATTGATAAATAAATCACAAACCAAAAATAGAGTAATGCATTAATCTTCACCTCTTGCAACCTTAAGATGATCATGGTTTCACAGAATTAATTCCATTTTCATTTGCTGCATTTGTTGCTGTTGCCAATGACGCAGTATGATAGTAATAGAGTCAAGATAGACCCAAGGACACTACATATTAATAACAAGATGTGAAATAATATGAATCCATGCAGCCATGTGCATATTACTTCCCCAATTCCAGATGTAATCCGACCAAGATTATTCCTTAATATTATTAATAACTGTCTTTTTTTTCTGTCTATTCTGCTGAACCTTAGCTGTGCCTTTCTCAATCCATTTTATTTCTTCCAAACGTTCCCTTCGCAGGGCAGTAAGGACCTCATCTTTTTACCAATGAGAGATAGCATCTCTCCAGCTGAGTCAGTCATGTCAAAAATCACAGATTTTCTCATCCTGAAGGTAGCCAATTCAGTTGTTCCTATGCAAATGGACATTTGAGGGGGAAATGCAAAGTGTCGAATCACTGATGGGACAAGACAGGTCTTTTAAAGATGTTATGATACAATATTTTCTTTTGCCTGCATGTCCAACTCTGACTATGCTGTGTCAAGTGGTAATTGAAATTTTGAGAGTACAGTTAACTGTTTCATTACTGCTGGATTCAAAGCCACATGTGGCTTATCCAGTTGTGTAAATGGGATATGGACAAACAATATTTTAATCAGTCTGTTAGCATTCCTTAAATGCTGACCCTACAAGTCTCCTCTCCTTTTCAACCACATAATGTTGTGTTGATGTCTATTTTGTTGTATAAATCCGGACGACACAAGTTTTTGTACAACAGTAGATGCTTTATTATCAGACAGCTGACGAGAGATACACAATGTCCCCCAAAGTAGCCCTGTTTCTACTTGTGGTGATAGTTCTCCACAAATCTCTACCCTACACACAAAGACGGTATTACAGTGTTTTTATAGGGATTAAACAAAAGGTTTATCAATCACATGGTTGATTGTCATTACACAGTTTAAAGTAGGTAATTATGAATTTACAAAGCCCGAGGAATATCGATGTCCTGTGATAACGTATGAATGGATTACAGGGACTGATTATCGTATTCTCATGATTATGTGTTGATGGGAAAAGATTAAGACAGAAGGGTTTTTCCTGTTCTCAGTGGGGGATTCACATACCTATGCTAATATGGAGGGGAAGTAAGACAATAGGAGCAGGATGCAGTTTAACAGGGTTGTGGCCAAGGCTGTCAGTCTTCTCTGGGAAAGACAAATCCCTCTGTCTGAGGCTTCAGGGGAATCTTCTGGGATACAGTCAGTCTCCCCCCTATTGAGCTGTTCTGTCTATATTGTAAGAGGACAGGTTTCCAATTGTACTGCAGTGAGTTGCTTTTGGCAGTGGAATGTTTAGCCCTTGAGTCCTCAATGTGCCTTGAAGGAGAAGTAAAACATGGAACTGATCCCTTGTGGCTTTCTAACTTTCTAATTTCCTCCTTTTGATCCTTCGATGATCAACCAAGTCCCCTTTGAGCCTTTAGCGAAAACATGCGGACAACAGTGGCCATTACCACCAGAGCACTAGAATGCAGGAGATTACAATTAGTATTGTAATTCTGATATGTACCAGCAGGTCTCCCAATCCTCCAAGAATGCTCCCTAATGGCCAGCCTTCCATGCCATTGCTAAACCCATTGTTAATAGTTTGGAGAGTCTGGATTTCCCATGTGATGTGTTTAGAGAGGTCAGTGATGTTAGTGGACTCATCAGGGATGTAGGTGCAACACTCTGCCCCAACAATAGCACAAGTACCACCCTCTTTGGGTAGCAGGAAGTCCAGGGCCAAACAATTCTGGAGGGCCACAGTCCTAACTGCAAGTAACTCTGCGTTAATTTCAGTTAAAGCCCGAGTCGTATCATTGGTGACCCGTTCCCATGCGGTCCTGAGCTGACTAAGTTCTTGGGCATGTAAATAGATTCCTGCTGGGGGAGAGGACATTCCCACCCAGGTGAGGAACCTGGCAAGGGACCTTCTGGGTCTCGGGGGTGAGGGCAAAGTGCCTAAAATGCAAATGTGGGGTACAACATATCCTATGTAGCAGACTCCTCCCAATCGGAGGGAAGCCAATAAAATATGTGCCATTGTAAGCTATCAGGGTGGAAACAGCGCGCCCCCCGCCCACCCCCCCCCCTCCTCCACACACACACACACACACACACACACACAAAGACACACACAGCCTGAGTGCAAGATTATTCCAGAGGTGGCCTGGGGTTCTGTTGTGGACAGCCGACCAATCAAATACAAAGTAGCCATATTCTGTTAAATTCTGAATGCGTTTCGACCCAGGCGATGGTAGAGGAGTACTCACCATTCTCACATAAGTACCTTTGGTGGGCTTCCCTTCCCACCTGAAACAAATGTATAGTCGATGGTGTTGTTGAGAATGACAAGGGAGGGAGGCCTATGCAATTGGTTGTAACTCAGGCGATACCAGTCCCTGAATGAGATCAGATTATACCCTGCCGACTGCCACCCTCGTGCGTCATCGGTGTTAGCAAGATCACAGAAGCCATTTGGCCAATTCGTGCCAACGAAAAGATATGGGCCACAAAATGATTCCCCCCCCCATCCAAGTAGGGTGGCATGTGGGTACACACCCAGCAGTGGGTGTCCCTCCCTGTTACAGATAGGCTTGGTACAAACAGGTATGATGCTGAGGGATGTCAATTTGGGATCCATCTATTCTCATGGTCCCCTCTCCCAAAGTCACCACGGTCACAGGGATGGAAAATGTGTCCTTAGTTGTTGTCTGCTTCCACGCTGATTCATTTGCAGTCGGTTCTGTGTATCCACCAGGGATAGCCTTGTACTTTCACATCCATGGGAGTGGTTAGCAGCACCTGGAAGGTGCTTTCTATCACGGTGCCAGCTTCTTTTGTTCCCAGTATTTTATCAGGATGAGATTCCCTGGCTCAGCATCAGGAGAGTCCCCTTCAGGCAGATTGCCACTCTCTGTAAGCATGGCGTACCTGTGAATGCAAACTTTGGAGAGTTTTGGTTAGCTCCAGTAGGTACACCCCCTCTTCCTCTCCAAGAGTGTTCGCATTTAGGCTCCCGGGAGGTGGGGGTGTCAGACTATCCCAGGTCCTCATGGATTTCCTGTAAACCACCTCAGCAGGAGACAGACTCGTTTTTCTTGAAGGGGTAACCCTCATGTGGAACGGGGCCAAGGGTAGGACCTTCAACCAACTTTTCCTGTTTTAGCTTTGCCAGCTTATCTTTTAGGGTACCATTTGCTTCTTCTGGTGACAAGATCATACAACAGAGGGCAAACAGATCCCAGGGTGTTGTATTGTCCATTTGAATTGTGCGCCGGGTGTATTGGGTGAATTGGGCAGGTTTACCTTTAGCGATCTGGAGCCTGATTCATTATCATGATCATCTCTTGGGGTTTCTAGGGGACATCAACCCCAATAATTGATGGCTCATCTTCCTCATCTGCCTTGGGGTTCAGTAGCTGCCTTATGGGGAGCATAGTTTGAGCGGGGTGACATGGAGATGGTGAACTCCAGTGCAAAGGTAACAGGGTGCCGCTGGTTTCCTAGAGCACATCTCAACCCGATCAGATATCCAGGTTTTCTTGGGACAGCGGCAGGGACGGAGTCATAGGTGGCTCAACGGGAGGGTAACATCCCCATTCCTTCTTTACCTCAGTATCATTCTCTCCCTCCTTAAACAGGATCGATATGCCAGACCTGAGCTCAGGATCCCGAGAAGTACTTAGATTCTCTCCACAGCTTTGTTGCTTTAGCCCCTCTTGTTTATCTTATTCAACTTTAACTTCTTTATGCTGTTTCTCCTGTTCCCTTTTTTAAAACATGTAATTAGTACATCCAATTTCAACATCTAAGAGAAGTATTGCCTCCATATTGAGTGCAGGAGTTGGGAGGTCATGTCACTAAAGATAAACCTGCCCAATTAACCCAATACATCCGGCGCACAATTCAAATGTACAGGACATTGGTTAGGCCACTGTTGGAATATTGCATGTAATTCTGGTCTCCTTCCTATCAGAAAGATGTTGTGAAACTTGAAAGGGTTCAGAAAAGATTTAAAAGGATGTTGCCAGGGCTGGAGGATTTGAGCTATAGGGAGAGGCTGAACAGGCTGGGGCTGTTTTCCCTGGAGTATGGAGGCTGAGGGGTGACCTTATCGAGGTTTACAAAATTATGAGGGGCATAGATAGGATAAACAGACAAAATCTTTTCCCTGGTGTGCGGGAGTCCAGAACTAGGGGACATAGGTTTAGGGTGAGAGGGGAAAGATATAAAAGAGACCTAAGGGGCAACCTTTTCATGCAGAGGGTGGTAAGTGTATGGAATGAGCTGCCAGAAGAAGTGGTGGAGGCTGGTACAATTGCAACGTTTAAGAGGCATTTGGAAAGGTATATGAATAGGAAGGGTTTGGAGGGATATGGGCTGGGTGCTGGCAGGTGGGACTAGATTGGGTTGAGATATCTGGTCGGCATGGACGGGTTGGACCAAAGGGTCTGTTTCCATGCGGTACATCTCTATGACTCTATGACTCTATAATTAGATTTGTCCTACCCCTAGGCAAGCTTATTGAATAAAAATAAAGTTGCCCACCGCAAAGAAGGTTCTTCAACCTCTTGTTTCAGTGCCAGTGCTTAGCATGACGAACACAAAGTCTCACTTTCCCTTAACAGTTCCTCACTTGCTATGCAACTGACATGTTTCCTCACATTGCCATAACTTCTGTCACCAACTGAACATTAAACAATGCAGCCATGCTTTAAAGTAACCATGAGGTAATGACCCAGATCACTGACAATGTGGAAAGGTATAAAGCCTTGCCAATTAATTAACTAACTAACTGTGATGATGCAGTTCCGGATAGTACAAATTGTTTTAAAATGTTGAATAATAAACATACTTAATGAGAGATGGAAACTGAACAAGTGATTAGACACCGCACTATGAAATAATAAGAACGAACAAACAGATTTCAAAGTCACAGAAATGGTTCAAATCTGCTTAGTGTTGTATATATGAAATTGTAGCTGGATTATTCAATTCCATGAATATCCTACTCCCCTGACCAAATCACAAGCTTATTTCCTATCGAGTAGGAGTTTTGTTAAGAGTCTTCAGTATAAACTGGAAATTCATTTAATCAAAATCCAGTGCTATAATGTAGAATGTGCACAGTTTCCAACTCTGAACTCCAGTATAATTACCTGGTTCTCGTCTTTCAATTTAAATCCCCAATTTGGTTTTTTTTCAAGCACTTCTGATCAATCATTGCTCATTTATAATGTCCTGGGCTGTGAAATGACTGCAGCAGCATTAATAAAAGGCTTGTCAAGATACCTCATATGCGCGAATAATGACTAATCCAAAGACACAGATATTTACAATAGTATCTTAACCTTTTCTTACATTTTTTTTTGCAAAATAATGTTGAACTGACTGTTCGGTTCTCAGTGAGGAAGGGAAATTGACATAGAATAAAGCTAAAAATAGCACTCCATATTGACAAAGGAGATGCAGCAGTATTAAAATGAAATGGAGGTAAATGAGTCCGAAACAAAGATGCAATTCAACCAGTATCATTTTCTGAAACGATTATTGTTGGTTTGGTATATCCAAATTCATCTTTACACTCTGTTTTACAAATTTTTGATTAAACTATATAGAATTCACTGTAATTCATCCACTTCATGAGCAAATGTTAAAGTCTGAGGTGATTTTCCTCAATGTTATGTTTAGATTTTCTTTGTTAAGGAATAAGCAGATAAGCTTCACAAGTCACCAGGAGCTTGTTGAGTACTGACACGAGTAACTTGTAGCCCAGTATTGAGAATTGTAGCAGCCTGCCCCTGCGTGGCCAGGAGGGACCAAAGCAGCGACCTCGTCTACCTGAGGGTCAGATTGTTCAGCACTGATGGTAACTTTGGGGGTACTGAGTGGAGTAGGGTGACAGGGTGGAGGGAGGGCCTCCCGAAAGAGCCCACAGGACACTGTCTGCGATCTCTTTAATTTTAGGAGACTAGTGGTCCCCAGCCACCTTCCCAAATACCTTCCCAGACATTGGATCACATGAATCCTACCCACAAAGGGTCTTTGCACCCACCTCCAAGTTTCCCCCTCACCTTACTCTTGCAATGGGGCACTTCTGTGTCCTCTGTGAGACAGCAGACTGACGCTTGGCCACCCTTCTCAGTGAGACTAGACTTACTTGTCCCCGGGGGCAGCCTTTCTCTGGCATTTTAGAGTTCAGGCCAGCGTTCTGTAAGCAAACAAACAAGAAACAAAGAACAAACAACACATAAAACCCACACAGACAAGGCTAAATACTGTACCCTGCTCAATTGTTTTAATGCGATCGCAATTAAAAATGATAAGTTATAGTTTTGGAATCAATTCACCATTCAAATGATAGCTTTCATCACACAAACCATCACAACCACTCAACTATCCTTTAATTTATATATAAAAATTTACCAAAATGACCAATCTCTCAGTGGGGCCTACAACCCCTATAACCATTTTCCTGATCAGGTATTTTCTCACAGATTGTCCCCCTTCCCAACTACATAGAGGGACTGTCCCATTTACCATAGGAGTCCTTGTTCTGCTATAAACAATTTCTACCAGCCATTTCAATACTGCGAGGTGAGAAATTTACCGAACCTGCCCTCTTTCCTTTGAATATATTAACTTCCACCGGCCATACCTGAAAGAGGCAGCTCCCGAACCAAATCTGTCAGGTAGTGATGAACACTTCCCTGACCAGGGTCCCCAGTCCTGACCTTTTTCCTACATGAATAATACAGAGTAGCCAATGATAGCCTGCAGCAATTCAGAACAATCTGACAAAACATTCTGACCTTACAAGCTGGGTCCTGGTGGTTTGTTCGATCTCCTCAAAGTACCAGTTCCATTGGGCTAGGGACAGATCATCTGACTGAACACAAGGAGCAGTCTGGGGTAAAATACCCGGGGCATCCTTACAACTTGTCCCGTTCAATTCAGATTTTTGTGTCGCTGACCCAGCTCAGTGAGACGTTCCATATGTTGAGGTCCAAGTCACGGCACCAAATGTTGCTGTCTATTTTGTTCCACAAATCTGGACGACACAAGTTTCAATACAATGGCAGATGCTTTATTATCGGACAGCCGGCGAGAGATTCAAAATGTCCCCAAAGTAGCTGTGTTGTCTACTTGTGATGACACCTCTCCATGAATCTCTTTATAGGGATTACACAAATGGTTTATCAGTTACATGGTTGATTGTCATTCATAATTACCTAGTTTAAACTATGTAGTTTACAAAGTCTGATGAATATCGATGCCCTGTGATAACATGTGAATGGATTACAGGACCTGACTATTGTATTCTTCATGATCATCTGTAGATGGGAAGAGATTAAGACAGAAGAGTTTTGCCTGCTCTAAATGGGAGAATTCACATACCTATACTAATATGGAGGGGAAGTAAGACAATGGGAGCAGGAGGCAGTTTAACAGGGTTATGGCCACGATTATCAGTCTTGTCTGGGAAGGACAAATACCTCTGTCTGAGGCTACAGGGGGATTCACATGTGTGGCTCCACTAGGCTCCTCTTCTGGGATACAGTCAGCCTCCCCCTACTGAGATGTTCTGTCTATATTGTAAGAGGACAGGCTTCCAATTGGTACTACAGTGAGTCTCCTTTGGCAGTGGAATGTTTAACTCTTGAGTCCTCAATGTGCCTTGAAGGAGAAGTAAAACATGGAACTGATCCCTTGTGGCTTTCTAACTTCTTCAGTAGGACCTCTAATCCAGGTGGTATTTTGAATCACTCCAAGATTTTGTACTATTATAGCATTTAATGATGTATCATCTTTAGACATAACAAGTATCTCTAACAAAAGACCTATTTTCTTCCCTCCCATGCACGAATCATTAATCCATACTTGTATTAATCTCCTTAACTCACAGATAGAGATTTTACTTAAAATCCCTGTCCCATTAACTAATTTCCTTAATTTAGTATTGTCTCTTCTTCATCAGGCAGCCGAGGAAATTTGAAGTGACGGCGAACACTCTTTCCAATTTTTATAGGTGCGCCGTTGAGAGCTTTCTGTTTGGATGTATCACTACCTGATATGGCAATTGTACAATTTAAGATCGGAGATGGTTACAGGGAGTGGTGAACCTGGCCTGGACAATCACAAATGCCAACCTCCCATTTATAGAGGCCACCAGCATTCTCAAAGATCCATCCCACCCTGGCAATGTTCTTCTACAACCTCTACCACTGGGAGAAGGTACAGAAGCCTGAAAACATGCACCAGCTGGTTTTGAAACAGCTTCTACCCTATTGTTGTTAGAATACTGAATGGACTCACAAACTCTTAACATTCGCCTGTACCTGTGTTTTTGTTTTTGCCGCTGTTTACCTATTATTTACTATCTATGCTACTTAACTCTGTGATTTGCCTGTATTGCCCTCAAGACAAAGCTTTTCACTGTGCCTTGGTACACGCGAATTCAATTCAATTCATTTTCTCTGTACTGATCCAACATCCAATTGCCGTATATACTATACAAAGTTACATTTATTTCATGTTGATGTCTATTCATTTCTGCTGCCTTTATTCACTTGTCAATTGTGCCAGTGTGTGACACTAAGATGTTAACAATATGAAATGCAACGTTGTTAGTGATGTCCCCTACCTGATTACTAAGTTGAGTGCTATCATTCATTGTACCGAATATACTTTTAACTTGAGATATTAATTGATTTACTCGATCACATATAACAATGATGTCTAGGTCATGAACTGTAGAAATGCCTGCACCATAAACACTTGCAGCATCTCCTATCAAAGTTCTGCACTTCCGATCTTTCACCTCGATTATGTGACCTTCTTGATTAGACAACACGCTGACCAATTTCTTATAAATGCTCGGCAAAGATTTTGGACGCCATGATGATAACTGAATACCTGAGAAATTCAGAATAACTAGTATAAATTCATGATGGACATTTTCATTGTCCATTCTTCACATGACTATCCCTCTTTTGGGTTCTTCTTTTCTGACAAGACTTTCTGCTGGGTTTTCAGTCACTACTGCTGTATGGATGAGTGTGATCTGTGGGAGTGATGAAGTGGCATTTCTGAGCAAATCTTTGGCACAAATGGACTTCACTTCCGTGTTGTATGTAAAATCACTGCATGAAGCTGTGGGCAGAGACATCTCCCAATGCTATCGGTCTGCACATAGCAGTGTTTGGTTATGTATATACATCACCTCCACTTCACTGAGCACTGGGTCCCAACTGCTGACTCTGTACCTCACTTGCAAAAGCCAAGCCAGCAATACAAGTCCAATAATAAGCTTCACAGTTAACCTAAAGCTCAAATACAAATAAAATCAAAGTAGTCCCTGCTCTTATTTACAGCTTCAGTTTATCTGAGTTTTGTTCTTCTAAAATTTGTTTTCATCAGGACTGTTACCTGTGAAATATTCTATGTAGACACTTCAACTAATTTACTTAACTAAAAACACGTTCACTCAGGCGCTCTTACTTTAGTGAACAAACAAATGGCTGTAGTTCAAACTTAGTTTTATTCATCTTTATTCTCTCTCTCTCAGGTTTGTCATAGGGACACGTGAATCAGTTGGGGTTGGGGTCCTGTTTTCACTAAATTCCCATTCCAGTCCCTCTTAGTCTTAGGCGTATCAGAAAAGCATGTCACGTCTCTCTAACATTCCAGGAGCTAGGCCTTAGCCATTCCTGTGGCCAACTCTAGAATTTACCCACACCCACAACTAACCCAGCTTCAAATGCTACCGTTTGCTTGTCTCACTTTTCAAAACACCTGATCTATGGCCCGTTTAACTGCCTGTTTTCTGATTTGTGTTGTTGGATTTTCAATAAATCTTTATCTTTGGGCTTGTATCAGACTAATGTAGGTGGATTCTGGATTAGTGGTGCTGGAAGAGCACAGCAGTTCAAGCAGCATCCAAGGACCTTTGAAATCGACGTTTCGGGCAAAAGCCCTTCATCAGGAATAAAGGCAGTGAGCCTGAAGCGTGGAGAGATAAGCTAGAGGAGGGTGGGGGTGGGGAGAAAGTAGCATAGAGTACAATGGGTGAGTGGGGGAGGGGATGAGGGTGATAGGTCAGGGAGGAGAGGGTGGAGTGGATAGGTGGAAAAGGAGATAGGCAGGTAGGACAAGTCCGGATAAGTCATGGGGACAGTGCTGAGCTGGAAGTTTAGAACTAGGGTGAGTTGGGGGAAGGGGAAATGAGGAAACTGTTGAAGTCTACATTGATGCCCTGGGGTTGAAGTGTTCCCACACCTCCTCCCTCACCTCTATCCAAGGCCCTCAAGGAGCCTTCCACATCCATCAGAATTTTACTTGCATATCCACTAATATCATTTATTGTATCCGTTGCTCCCGATGTGGTCTCCTCTACATTGGGGAGACTGGGCGCCTCCTAGCAGAGCGCTTCAGGGAACATCTCCGGGACACCCGCACCAATCAACCACACCGCCCCGTGGCCCAACATTTCAACTCCCCCTTCCACTCTGCCGAGGACATGGAGGTCCTGGGCCTCCTTCACTGCCGCTCCCTCACCACCAGACGCCTGGAGGAAGAACGCCTCATCTTCCGCCTCGGAACACTTCGAAACGTCGATTTCGAAGTTTCTTGGATGCTGCCTGAACTGCTGTGCTCTTCCAGCGCCACTAATCCAGAATCTGGTTTCCAGCATCTGCAGTCATTGTTTTTACCTAATGTAGGTGGATGCAGAGAACATTTGAGTATGGCAGAGGGGCACGAGGGTCACGTTTATAATCATATTCCCTGCCCTGAACTGAATAACATGCAGCTTCACCCTAAACCGATTCCCTAATCAGAATTACCCCTTTCATTCTCTAATTTGTGTCTGGGGTTCAAAGTACATAGAAACCCTTTCTGACTGAAAAGCCTCAAATTCAATTTGTTCTTGGCATTTAGAATGATCAGCACTCTGCACTTGTTGCTCAAGCTGTGCCTGATGCAGCTCTTTAATTGATGCCTGGAGCGCTTTACATGTACTTTTCAGTTGCTGAGTCTTAATCTCTGACTCCCATGTTTTCTGACGGAAAAGTTGCCTTTTCCTAACAGGAAACCTCTAAAGTATCAAGTTTCTGTTTTAGTTCTGCATTTTCTAACTATAATTCCTCATTTTCTGACTTCAACTCACTTATCTCAGCGTTTCTCTGCTTTAATACATACTTCACGCACCAAATTTCTGCAAAAAGACAACAAATCCCCATCAGCCCATCCTCTTTGGGTGCATGCTTTCCCACAGAGAGACTGACTGACCATAACTAATGATCTGGTGCCCCAGATATTCCTTAATATTTGCATATTCCTTAAACAAGTTCTCCAATTCAGTTTGATTGTCTACCATGATTTCAAACATAAGTACCAAAGCCAAATTCAATAAAACAAAAATTTAACCTTTCCAATTCCATCTGAAAATTGTTGCCTTTATCCTTAACTTTCCACTTGAAATCCTGCCCTCTTAGTTTGACCTCTGGCAGGATTTCTGAGAATACACGGTTGGTGAGTTTGACTTTGGAGCAAATTAAAGTCCCATCTTATTGAAGCCCACCCAGGGATGCCAGTTGTTGTGAGTAAACTCACCACAAGTTACCCTTAATTAGGATACTTATTAAGAAATCTTACAGGCAATCAAATACTGAAACAATGATTAAAATTTTATTTTGAATGTAACAAGCAAAATAAGATCGTCAAGTAAGCAAATTAAGTCTCACAACTCAATTACCTGATTATTGTGAAATTTTGCTATGATTCCAACCAACAGCATTTGTCTCTGATATCCAGAGTTTGATATTCATGTAGGGTTGCTCTTCAACGTTCTGCTGTGGGAGAGTTCCAGAATTGCTTTCTGATATAGTTTTTAGTCCTTCAGGTCCATGATGTGATATTATTGATGATTCTTTAGATTCCTTTCATCCAGAATATTGCAAGTCTGCAGCTTGTTTTCTTGTCAGTAGTAGCCTTCTTGTTCCTTGTTACATTTGGCAGTGGATTGTTGGTTTGAAGGTACAGCTTTCCTGTGATTAACTCCTTAAATTCCTCAGCAGGGCAGTCAGCTGTCCTTGTGGTATGAGGCAGTGAGTTATCAAGCAGGTGTTAAAACAATTGTTTTCGTAGTTTTGACTCATTCTTCTCCCAAACATGACTAATTCATGGTGGCTCAGTGGTTAGCACTGCTGCCTCACAGCACTAGGGTCCCAGGTTCAATTCCAGCTTTGGGAGACTGTGTGTGTAGAGTTTGCACATTTGTCCCTGTGTCTGTGTGGGTTTCCTCCTGTAGTCCAAAGATGTGCAAGTCAGGTGAATTGGTCATGTTAAATTGCCCACAGTGTGAGGTACGTTAATTAGAGGGAAATGGGTCTGGGTGGGTTACTCTTCAGAGGGTTGGTGTGGGCTGACAGGCCTGTTTCACACAGTAGGGAATCTAATCTAATTGTTTTCAATTCCTGTCTAAGTTTGTCTTTGTCCCTTAATAGATTATTTCAAACAGATTTATTGTTGATCCTTTCAATCTGTGAACAGTTATTTAAGTTCTAAACTGTACAATATTACACAATTTTTGGCCTGCTTCGGTATACACTCTAAGTTCATTTGAGCTGCAGTCCCCTTTCTCTGTTTCTTCTAATTTGGGTGTGTCCAGGAGACGGACTGTTACAAAGTGCATGATGCTTGGCTGTTGCATCCATTACATTTTATACCACAGAGTAAATACCAACTATGCACAGGAAAGATTTCACAAAAGGCTTTTAGAGACAGCTCACCTCGCTCCATAATCTGTTAAATTTCTGAGAGGTAAAAACCATCCCAGATCTCACTATTTAACGTAAAAATTAACAATTTTATTCTTTAAGTCCAAAAAGAGAACAGTAAACAACTATTTACAACTCCTTTTCTTAAACCTATCTTTTACCTCCCACTCTACAATACTGGACGAATTAAGAAAAACAATTAAGATATACAAAAAATAATCATGTGACCTTATATCCCTAATGACATAAACTAGTCTCTTTATTTTTACACTACAGTCTTATGTAACTCCTTGCACCTCCTGAGAGAGTCTTTCTTCCAGTTGATGTAGAATATTATTGAGCTGTATGTTCCTGGTAATCCATGACCTTTTGCTTTTGAAGACCAAATCCCCCAGTGCAATTTAGCACAGCGTGAAAAACATCATGAAAATGATGTGGTAAATCAGTAAAGATGGCGGTTGAGTGCTGCCAAGCTTCGGACTTAAATGTTTGCAATAATTGAAGGAAGAGAACAAAATGAGAGGTGGCTGGAAGCGACAGGTTTAACCCTTCCACATCTTTTCTGATTGTATTGCTGCCACGAATGTCAAGTGCCTGTTCCTCCACTTGTATGAGCCAGGTCTCTGATATTGCACTTAGATCGTAATGTGATATGGGGCTGCTTTTGTCTACTGTGCATCTGTCAAAAATGTCCATCAACCTCACTAATTATTTACTTAATTTTGTCTAACTCACATATCCACTCTCCTATACTCTTGCTAATCTTTCCAAACACTGAGCTGCTTTGAATTATAATCATCTGTATCTCTCACAGTGCTCTCTCCACCTTCGATCTCTTTTCTAATATTTCATCCTGGTTCTCCTTGCCCATCTTGTCCCACAAAATTAGCATCTATTTGTATCACAATATATACATTCACCACGCCATCCAAAATGACATGATACCCTGAATATAATAAAAATACAAATTTAAAACCTAAGTCAGTTTGGGAAAATAACCTGAGAGCTTGCTGTCTGATGCGTTCTGAACCTGAGCCCCCTGCAGAATTCTCTTTTGTGAGAGAACACATTTGTTTCAGCCAGGAACAGGTTCATCTGTGGCTTGAGAGAAATCAGCTATTGACATCCACTGCACAAAGCTAGAGACTGCTCCAGGTCCGCCAATCTCTGGGAAAGATTCAACTTCAGACATCCTATATGAATCTTGCTTTATACAAACTAAAGCACCAACAATTCATCTTAATTAATCAATATAATTGGGACAAACTATCAACTATAACATATTATAATTCCTTTCTTTATCTTTATGAAGTGTATCAAGTTAGATTGCAGTTCAACATTGATCTCATTGAATACCAGAAATGCTCAAGGAGCTAAACGATTCTTTTGTTCATTTGTGAGATGAAGCCATTGCTGGTTGGGCCAACATTTATTGCCTGTCCTGAATTTTCCAGAGGACAGTTAAGAGTCAATCATATTGTCATGGGTCTGGAGTCACATGTAGTCTAGACCAGGTAAGGATAGCAATTTCTTTATTAGTGAACATTAGTGGACCAGCTGAGTTTCATAGCCATCATTAGACGCATTAGTCCAGGCATTTACTGAAATCAAAATACACCATCTGCAAGCAGGATTTGAACCCTCGTCCACACAGCATTACTTGGCCTCTCGATTAACCATTTCAGCAATAAGACCATTAGGCCATCATCCACTCATTTCTGTTTCATAACCAGATTAACTTTGTGTCGATGCTTAGCTAAACAGTAAAGGCCTAACTCTTGTGGCCCATGGTAATAACTAAGACACCTTGCATTGGGAAATATTCTAGTGGCTCTCCTCAGTAAATTCTTAAGCAGGACCTTAGGACTAAGGAAGATTCTAGTCTTATGGGTCTTGAGGGCTGTTATGCGCGGGGTAAACCTCTCTGCTAATTTAAACCCGACGCACAGAAAAGCTCACCTCGCTCCATAATCTGTTAAATTTCTGAGAGGTAAAAACCATCCCAGATCTCACTATTTAAAGTAAAAATTAACAATTTTATTCTTTAAGTCCAAAAGAGAACATTAAACAAGTCCAAAAGAGAACATTAAACAACTATTTACAACTCCTTTTCTTAAACCTATCTTTTACCTCCCACTCTACAATACTGGACGAATTAAGAAAAACAATTAGGATATACAAAAAATAATCATGTTTCAAAACCAGCCAGCTTTGTTGATTCTCCTTTGCAGATTTTCCTCTGCATTTCCCTGGGTTGCCTTTTCTTCGGTCTTCTGCTGCACAACTTTGCTTCTGGACAGGTACCTTACAGAGAGCTGTTTGGCTGGCAGTCTGTTTTTGTTGGTGTGCTTTGCAGTTCTCCCCCGAATGTTCAAAATGTCCGATTTGATATCCTAAAACATCGGATTGTTTCATTGGTTTGATGTCATCCCAACCAGTAAAATTCAAATTCGATTGGGGGCAGTGGGGCAGATAGTTTAAACTGATTGACAGAATTTGAATTTGTTTTTGTTCCATGGCAACACAATTCCAGCTATTTGTTTCAACCAAATGTTACATTTTTAAATTGTTTAGCAAACTCTGTGCTTTCAGTCAATTCTTGCCAGCTTCCCCTCTCTCTTAAAAGCATAGTACACACCTACACCTTCATAACACCTCCCCCCTTAAGAAAAATAAAACCTCATTATGAAAAGACGGCTTCATTTTTTTCCTATTCCTTAATCATATTACCATGACATACATATAACTTTAATCTAAGTTCATACTGACTTCTTCCCACAAACATAAAACATTAAATAGATACCAATTTCATCTATACTTCATCAGTCAAATCCACGGTAACGCATCTGCGATTACATTCTTACGACCCACAACATGTACAATTTGTAAATTAAAAGTCTGTAACATAAGACTGCAATGGAATAGTTTCATATTCTTTTTTTAAAATGTTCCAAGAATGTAAGAGGATTGTGATCTGTGTACACAATCGTCTCTGACACATTATTCATGACATACACATTAAAATGTTGTAAGGCTAATACCAACCTCAATAGTTCTTTTTCGATCGTGGAGTATTTCCTCTGTTGAGTCTTTGAAAAGTAACAAACTGGCAGTTCAACCCCATCCTCATCTTCCTGTAGGAATACAGCTCCAACTCCTATGTCACTAGCATCGATGGCGACTTTGAAGGGTTCGAAAAGGTTGGTGTCGCTAAAACTGGTTTGGTGGGTAATATGGCTTTCAAACGGTCAAATGCCTCCTGGCATTGCTCTGTCCACTGACACTGTGTGTTCTTTTTCAGCAAATTGGTTAATGGTGCCACTACACGGGCTGAGGTTTGGAACAAACTTCCAACAGAATCTGCTTAGTCCCAAAAATCGAAACACCTCTATGTTTGAGGTTGGTCGTGGAAATTCCTCGGTGGCCTTCGTCTTTGTGTTCCGTGGGGTCAACCTTCCATGACCAATGTTATGTCCCAAGAATGTTACCTCTGCTTTCGGGAATTCAGTTTTGTTTAAGTTTATCATCAGTTTTACTTCTCGTAGTTTTACAAAGAGCTCTGCCAACTATACCATATGATCTTTCCAGGACTTACTAAGGATCACTACATCATCCAAATAGATTGCACAGTTTGTTAACCCAGTCACAACTCTGTTCATGAGTCTTTGGAATGTGGCGGGTGTGTTCTTCATTACAAAGGGCATCAGTTTGAATTAATATAGCCCATTTTGGGTTACAAATGCAGAAATTTCTTTCGCCGTCTCAGATAAGTGTAACTGCCAGTAAACATGCAGTGTATCCAACTTGGTGATGTAACTGGCTTGTCCAACTTTCTCGATATAGTCCTCTGACCTCAGCATTGGATACGAGTTCAACTTTGTAACGGCGTTGACCTTCCGATAATCCATGCAAAATTGTTGAGTCCTGTCCGGTTTGGGAACTAAGACGATTGGCGACTCCACTCGCTCTGGCTCGGTTCAATGATGTCCTCACTGAGCATGGCCTCCACGTCCATCTGAATCTGTCTGACTTTGAAAGGATTAAGCCAAAAGGGATGTTGTTTTAAGGCACAGTATTGCCTAAGTCTACTTCATGTACAATAGCATTAGTCCTCCTCATCTGATTCTTACATATGTCCTCATACTGCAGTAACTAACCTTTCAATTGTGTTCTTTGCTTCTCAGACAAATAGTTAACTAATCTATCCCACTCCTCAAGGACTTCTTCATTTTTTAACATATTTTAACGCACATCAAATCCACAACATCTGGATTTGATTGCTCACTCTGCAGGGCAGTATCTAACACCTGTTTCTCCAGTTCTTTCTCTAGTTCTCTGGAAAATACCGACACAATCAATTATAACCCGTGTGAAAGATTCTTCAAATGTGGGAATTGGCAACAAAGGTACTGGTTTTATTACTGCCTGTGGCTTACCTACCCTTTGGCATGTATGACATGTACGGCAAAAGGTAACCACATCCTTGTGTATTCCAGGCCAATAAAAATGTTTGTGTAACTTAGCCTGAGTCTGTCATACCCCTAGGTGACCGCCTACAGGTAGCTCATGTGCTACCTATAACACTTGCTGTCTGTACACTACCGGCAACACAATCCAGTGCACTTCGGCCCATTTCTCCTCTGCACTGACCTGCTGTGGTCTCCATTTTCATCTGAGGATTTTCTCTATCAAGATAATAACTCTCAGGAATATTGTCTGCCTTCTTTTTGGTGTACGCATCCACATATATCTTTTTAATCATATTGTCTTTCTGTTGCAAGACCCTTAGCCTTTCAGGACTAAACACCTCTGTCTGGCCCTCTGCCTGTTCAGGTTTTTCCTGCACCATTACATCAAACAGGGTATCCGCGAACTGAACTTCAACTCCTTCATCTTTCTTGTTTTTGCTTTGTGCTGTGACTTATGATAGTGGGATCTGGTTACTACCCAGTCTGGGAAAATACCAGGATATTTCTGTTTAACTCCTCAGTTTCTTGGTCTTCCTCGGGCTTCTCCACAACAAAGGGTGTCACTCCCACCTTGGACCCTGCCAAATCATTCCCAAGAGCAAACTGGATTTCTGGAACTGACACACTGTCAATCACTCCCACTGTTACTTCCCCAGTCTTGAGTTGGCAGTCTAACCTGATTTCTGTCCATCTACCTCACAAATTACAACACCCTCAGGTAACAGATGAGAAAGAGTGTATATTTGCCCTTCCTTACTATCAGCGACTGGTTAGATCCTGTATCTCTCAAAATTATAACTACTTGCCATTCTCCCCCTGTTCTTTCTGAATAAACCTTACCCATAGATGCAAATTCTTTATGGAGATCAGGCACTAACTCCATACCCAGCCCCTGCCTAGGGCTATGCACTCTCCTGCAACTCCTTGGCTCTTCTTGGAGTCTCCTTTACTACCTTCACTAATGCCACTGGCTTAGCTTCTTTTACCACATCTTTTCCCATAGTGCCTTTCTTTAATGACCAGCACTGTGACTTTACCTGTCCCTTTGGACACCTAAAAATATGTCTCCACTGTATTTACCACAGTGGGAACACCTGAGGCCTTTCATCTCTTTTCCATCCCCTTGGGTTTCTTTAACCTGTGGTAAACTCTTACCAGTGCTCTCTACTCTTTATTTCATGGTGTAGAATCTCCCCTTCTCCCAACATCTATCCCTTACAGGATGAAATTCTAGCCGGAAGCTTATCTTATGCACCAGCATGTACTCAGCTGCTAATTCTGCAACCCTTCTCACTTCCTGAACCTTCTGTTCCTCCATGTGAATTCTTATCATCTCTGGAAGCAAGTTTGTAAACTCCTCTAGCAGAATAATCTGTCTTAGAGCCTCATAGGCCTTATCTGTCTTCAAGGCCTGCACCCATCCTTCAAAATTACTATGTTTAATTCTTTCGAACTCAACATAAGTCTGACCTGGTTTCTTCTCTATGTTTCTGAACCACTGTCTGCACACTTCTGGTGCCAATTCATTAGTACTTAAAATAGCCTGTTTGACTTCATCATAATCTCTTGATCCCTCATCTGACAGCGCGGCAAATACCTCACTAGCTCTGCCGACCAGTTTAATCTAAACTAGAAAATCCTTGGATCACTCCATCTGCGGAGCCAATTTTTCAAATGAAATAAAGAAGACTTCAACATCTTTCTCATCAAAATATGGCAGAGTTTTGACATTTGTATATATTGCTGCCTTCTTTTTTAATCTCCATCCTGTTAACTTGACTTTGCTGATTAAGTCGCAGCTTCTCAAGTTTAAATTCTCTCTCTTTTTCTCTCTCTCTTTCTTCTCTCTCTCTCGTTCTCTTGCTTTTTGCTCAGCTAAAAACCTTCTCTCCCTTTCTTTTTCCTCTCCCTCTCTCTTTCTCTTTCTCCCTCCTTCTCTCGTTCCTCTGTCTCCCTTTGTTTATCTTCTAACTCCATTTTCCTCAATTATAATTTAAGTTTTTCTAACCCAACTGCACTTGTCTGTTTCTCTGACACACCTAAGTGTTTGGGTAATTCCCTTACAATTTCAGCTTTACTTTTGTCTTTGGTAAAACCCAATTCTAAGAGTATGGTCTTTTTTTTTCTTTCTAAGCTTTTTTGGCAAATTTGAGAATCATCTTCAAACCACAGAACCTGTTTGGCAATTTTAAGAGCCATTTCTCTCACTTTTAATTTAATCAACCAAAGCCAGCAAAATTAAACAAATTGTCTCACCTACGTTTATTTTAAAAGATCTGGCACACTAACTGTGTTTAAATCCACTGGTTTTTTTTCATACCCAAAATCTATTCATATCTGTCCAAATCTCAGACTGGATCTGTCGAAACCTGTTCAAATCACAGATAAGAGCCCCCAAACTGTTACGCTGCGGGGTAAACCCCTCTGCTGATTTAAACCTGACCCACAAAAAGGCTCACCTTGCGTCGTAATCTGTTAAATTTCCGAGAGGCAAAAAACCATCCCAGGTCTCACTATTTAAAGTAAAAATTAACAATTTTATTCTTTAAGTCCAAAAGAGAATGGTAAACAATTATTTACAACTCCTCTCTCTTAAACCTATCTTTTACCTCCCACTCTACAATGCTGGTCCGATATATAAAAAAAAACCCTAATTAAGATTTACAAAATATAATCACTTTTCAAAACCAGCCAGCTTTGTTGATTCTCCTTTGTTGATTCTCCTTTGTAGATTTTCCTTTGTATTTCCCTGGGTTGCCTTTTCTTCAGACTTCTGCTGCACAACTTTGCTTCTGGACAGGTACCTTTCAGAGAGCTGTTTGGCTGGCAGTCTGTTTTTGTTGGTGTGCTTTGCAGTTCTCCCCCGAATGTTCAAAATGTCCGACTTGATATCCTAAAACATCGGATCATTTCATTGGTTTGATGTCATCCCAAACAGTAAAATTCAAGTTCGATTGGATTTTGGTAAGTGGAGCAGATAGTTTAAACTGATTGGCAGAATTTGAATTTGTTTTTGTTCCATGGCAACACAGCTATTTGTTTCAAGCATATGTTACATTTTTAAATTGTTCAGCATATTCTGTGCTTTCAGTCAATTCTTGCCAGCTTCCACTCTTTCTTAAAGATACAGTACACACCTACGCTATCATAACAGGGTATTAATCATTTCAACACTGTATCTCTGCTACGAGGAGTGAGGGGCAGTGTTGGGAAGTTGATGTTTGTTGAAGTGCGTGGGTGGTTGGAATGCTTGTGTTTCCACTTGCACTTTTTGTTCATCTTTGGCTTCATTCTGGGCCTGTGGAAAATGCGGAGAATGTTTGTTTTCTTCGTGAATGCTGCTTCTCCAAATTGGGTGGTCTTGGGCTACGATATCCCAGGAATCTGTGAGAGTGTTGTATTTTTCTCATGGAGGAAGCCTTTGAAACATTTCCTTTGCTTCCTGGGAAATATTTGCCCTGACAGACCATGATGTAGGGAGCTTGGTTTGCAAATCTTGTGTGTGTGTAATGAGGTCTGTCCAATGCAGCCTCTGTAAACCATTGAAGGCTTCACTATTACCTGTCATGTGTCAAATCTGTAAGGTCTGACAAAATGTTATGTACAGGGCTTAGAAACAATTACATAAGCACGGACCATTTGATCCACTCCAGTCTATGTCAATGTTTATATTCCACTCAAGCGTTCTCCTAACTTTCCTCATGTAAAGCAATCATCATAACCATGTGTACCATCTAACTCATTTTTCTTTTCTAGCTTCTACTTAAATATATCTATACTATTCTCTTCAACCATTTAGTGTCATAGAGTCATACAGCTGTACTGCATGGAAACAGGTTCCTCAGTTCAACTTGTCCATGCCAACCAGATATCCTAAATAAATCTAGTTTTGGTTGCCAGCATTTGGCTCATATCCTTCTAAATCCTTCCTATTCATAAACCCGTCCAGATGCCTTTTAAATGCTGTAATTCTATCATTCTCCACCACGTTCTCTGGCAGCTCATTCTATACACGCACTGCCCTCTGTGAGAAAACGTTACCCCTCAAGTCCCTTTTAAATCTTTCCCCTCTTACCTTAAACCTAGGCTCTCCAGTTTTGGACTCCCCTCCCTGGGAAAAAGACCTTGGCTATTCACATTATCCATGCCCCTCATGATTTTATAAACCTCTATAATGTCACCCCTCAGCCTCTGATGCTCCAGGGAAAACAGCCCCAGCCTGTTCAGCTTGTCCCTATAGCTCAAATCCTCCAACCCTGGCAACATCCTTGTAAATCTTTTCTGAACCCTTTCAAGTTTCACAACATCCTTCCTATAGTAGGGAGACGAGAATTGCATGCAGTATTCTAAAAGTGGCCTAACCAATGTCCTGTACAGCCACAACACAACCTCCCAACTTTTAAACTCAATGAACCGACCAATAAAAGCAAACATACCAATAGCCTTCCTTACTATCCTAGCTACCTGCGACTCCATTTTCAAGGAGCTGTAGACTTGCTTTCCACGGTCTCTTTGTTCAGTAACACTGCCCGGGACCTTACATTAAGTGCATAAGCCCTGCCCTGATTTGCCTTTCCAAATGCAGCACCTTCCATTAATTTAAATTTCCTGTTGTTCTGTCATTAACTTGGGTAGGCATGTTTCTTCAGTGTTTCCTATTGCGTTTCATGGTGATGATCTTACTTTAAAGGCCTCTAATTAAGTTCCTCTCCATAAGTGGAAAATTTCCTTTGCATCCACTCTTCCAAAGCCTTTCATCATTTCATGGTGTGTGTCAACTTCTAGTCCATTATCTTATGAATGGACTTGAACACCCTATTCACTCTCACTGTCATCCACTTATATGTCACATTAACCTCTGTCTGTATATCATGCGATCTCCACCTCTATTAATGTTCTTGTGATATGCTCTAGCTCTATCTGTGTATCTCTTTCTAATATATAGCCCTCTGATCTCCTCTGCCTATATCTCTCTCTAATCGTCTCCATTTGTGTTTTCTCTAATCTTCTGACTATGTGTCTCTGCAATCACATTGCACAAGGACTAGGGCTAATGCTGGTGGTGGTTCACTACATGCCAAGGTAAGAAAGTGCACAGAAACTGAAGCCAGGGAGGTGTTGAAACTAACTCAATGGAAGAAGTAAGGAGATAAGCTTGACAGGACAGAGTGACAGAATGCTGTGGCAGAGTACACCATTGGATATTGTTGGATATCACTTCTCCTGACCAAACTAAGTCAAGGAGCTTTCTCCTGCCCTACTTCTAGGATGTGAGTGCAATGCTCCCACTGCTGATTTCCCTAGCCCCATCCAAGTACACTGGACAGGTCAAAACAGCAGGCTTCTTCTTCATTCAACTGGGAAGACGTATTTCCTGCATACTGTGTAGCTGGCAGTAATTCCAATGACACATCTTTGCTCTGGACCTGCTCACTCTATCTTTTTGTGAAGTTATTCTAAACACCTCTCAGCTCCTCCAAGTTTCACTCCTGCCTTGGATTTTGAAATTTCAATTTCAGATTGCATCATGCCCATTGTAGGCAGATAATACATGTCAGTGAGTTAAACCATTCAGATTGGGCGAATCTAACCACTACTTCCAGGTTTTGCATTTGTGTAACACTTGCTCCTCCCTTGCCTTGGTTATGATATCAGTATATTTCAAAAAATGTCCACATGATCTGAGGTTGTCATGGGAATGAGCAGCCATGAAGTAAAGGGGACATAGATAACTAATTGCGGTAACATTAGGTTCTAGCTTGAGCATTTTGTTTGGCAGTTTGGAACACTTTGGGAATTTAGGCAAAGGAAGCAATTAAAGTTCTTTTCACGGGAAACCATTTTCTGTGTGGTGATCTCCAAAGAGATCTTGATGTTGAAGCAGGTCTGTGAGAGTCGAGCCGAAACTGTGTTACTATTTGTGTTGCAAGCTGCTGAAGACAGGAATGTCAAAGGACTCTGAATTGAACAAGATCCATTACTACTGGATCAACAACGCCAGACTCTACCAGATCATTTAAATGAACGAGATAGAGGAGGAAATCTCGTGGGATTCTGTCCATCCGGATTGTCATGATTGAACTTTAAAATAATTTAAATGTGCACCTACTGGGTGATAATTGTGTTCATGGATCTTGATGTAAAGGATCATCTTTCCTCTCCATTTTTGTCCAACACATGATTTTATTTTGCAACTATTTTCAGAATAGATGAAATCTTGTCATGATATTGAAATATCAATCAACGAACATCTGGAATTAAAAGCCAGCCCTAATGGTGACCATGTAACCATTGTCATTTATTGTAAAGACCCATCTAGTTCACTAATGTGCTGAATGGAAGGAAATATGTCACCGTCACCTGGTTAGGCCCACACATGACTCCAGACCCACAGCAAAGATCCTGTCTAGTCTGTCATTTCAAGTAGCAATTAGAGATGGGTATTAAATGATGACTAGTCAGCAAAACCCACATCCTGTAAATGAATAATGAAAAATAAAATCGAGGTGTGAGTCTCCACTTTGAATTTACTTTCTTTCCAACTTCTTTGAGTGACCAAAAAGCCCTCAGTTGCAGAGATTGCATTACTGCTACAATGACAGCATTACCACACAGCAGTTTCAATTTTGGTGGTGAATTTGTTTCCTTTCATTTGCTGTCAATCTATTGTTTAACTGTCTGAAGTAAGCTACTAAAGTTCTCTGCAGTTGGAAAACACATTGAACCTCTTTGTTGCAACTTCCTGTGTGTTCTTCTCACAACTCATCAGCCTGTTCCTTTTATAAACTGACAATATCCATTTCCACCTTGACACATTCAGCTATAGAGAAAACGTTCAAGTGAAAGGTATTCAATCAGCCCTCAACCTGAAAAGCATCACAAAACAAAAGTATTTTAGCAAATCAAGGGGAATAAGTGAAAACACAGGCTCTTTTTGTTTCAGGATGCTGAATAAAACTAATAACTATAGAGGCTTACAATGCTTTTCAATCAGGGGGGCAACCTTCTAAAGCTGAAAGCCTTTATCATGCTCGCTATTCAGTGTACCATTTCATCTTTGAAACATATCAAGAGAAGTTGGAAAAATAAACCTCTTATCTCATGATATTAGGAACTTATTACAGTGAATGTTGTAAGAACAATTGAGGAAATGATTCATTTTCAACCTCTTTAATTAGAATACAGCTATTCCTCTGACCTGAGACAAGGGAGAATTCCTACAAGTAACTTATTTTAGTGACTTATTAACAAAACCCTTGTTAAAAAGAAAAGTCTGCTTCGGTATGAGTAACCAAAGCATGTTTGAATCTGAGCATGGTCCAGCATAGAAAGGAGGCCACTCAGCCTATCCTTCCTCTGCAGATTCTTTGAAAAAACTATTCAATTATCCCAATCTTCTACTGTCTCCCCTTCAGTACTTGTTCAGTTCCCTTTTGAGAGTGAAATAACTCTATAGGAGCCTCTGTCCTGTCACTAAGTCATGCTTTATTTACAGGTGCATAGTACTTGGTCCTGCTTCCTCAGACTCAACTCTCAGAGTGAACAGAACCTTTGACACGTCTGTTTTTTTCTGTCAGTCGGGGCTCCCTGATTGGACCAGCTTAACAGCCCCAATCAGGGAACTTATGTTCCATGAGGTCCGCCCGGCTGACCTTGTCACAATCACTAGGTCCCTAACCCTCTAAGTCCAGGGACGTAGGCCTGTTCTTTATCTTATAGCCTTGACTGGGACGTTTTAGCACCAGGTCTGGTTTCTCTGACTCAGCCTCAGATACGGGGGTGGGGGTGGGGGTGGGGGGTTGCTGTGGAGGACACCATGTAAAGGACTGTAGTCCGCCTTTTGTCCCAGGAGCATCTCAGAAGAAATTCATCCTCTTTTTCAGGTGGTAAAGGAGTCGAGGCTGCAGCATCTGTCATGTTTATCTCAGATTCAGAGGTTTCTTTGACACTAGACAGAGGGGGAGAACTCACAGATTTCGACAGTTCATTCCAGCTGTTCTGAGGGGTCGGGTATGTTTTGCTCCTGCCCCGTTTGCAAGTTTGCAGCTTTCATGTGGTCCATGTGCTCATTCAGGATTGCCTCACTTACCTGAACTTTGTATGTCGCACGACCTGACCTCGCTTCGACCATCCCTCTCCCTCATTCAGGACCATGGGTTATCATTTGTTTAAAATCCCCAGAAAGGTGAACCAACCCACTGGGCTTCACAGTCGGAATGACAGGTGCTGCCCATTCCACAAATTTTACTGGCTTGATGATTCTTTCGCTATCCGGCCTCTTGATTTCTGCTTCTACTTTTGCCCATAAGGCAAATGTGGGCCTTGCAGAGTTGTGGAATTCCTTCTTGGTCAACATGTAAAGTGACCTTGGCTACTTTGATAGTCCCTCGACCTTCCTGCAAAACTTCTGGGTTAGGACTTCACTCAGGCAGCCATTTTCGAATTGAAAATGTTGAACCAAGCCTTTTACTACAATCAGTGGAAACTGAACCAACTGCTTCTTATATGAGACCGGAACCAAAGTTGTACACTTAATCTGAAAAGATTCCCAGGTATAGGTATCCAGTCTCGCCGAGGTCTTACGCAAATATAAGGGTTGAGGTCCAGAGCAAATTTTGGTAAAGATTGGTTCTGCGATCACTGATACAGCCGTCTCAGTATCAACCTCCATTAGAACTGAATGACTATTTAACTAGACGTTTATTTTTGATTGGTTCTGATGTGGATGTTACTCAGCAATTTGACTGTTCCAAACCAGAGGTAGGTGGGCTTTCCAGGGTATGCCCTCTCCTAGATAGCAGTCTATGTGTTCTCTTACTCAATTCAGGTCAAATGGGACTCCTTTGCTGTCCAGAGTCCACATGTTGGCAGCAACTACAATGACTTACCAGGCCCGATCCTGGAGAAAATGTTAACCATTTGGTCAAGGTTTGGCTTTGTTTGGGGTTTTGATGTGGGATGACCTAGAGTCTCTTTGTTCAGGATATGTCCTGAGTAAGGCTCTGCAATTGCCTTCACACAGGCCCTACCAATAACACAGTAACAAGTCCAAAGATGTGCAGGTTAGGTGAATTGGCCATGCTAAACTGCCCATAGTGTTCAGGGATGTGTAGATTAGGTACATTAGTTAGAGGAAATGTCGAGTAATAGAGTTGGGGAATGGGTCTGGGTGGGATACTCTTCAGTGCCGGTGTGGACTTTTTGGGTCAAGTGGCCTGTTTCCCACGGTCGGGATTTTATGATTCTAACAGAAGTTCCATTGGAGTTTTTGGTTGTGGACGTTGACAAAATGAATACCTTCTGTTCACCAATCAGCGGAAGGGCAGAAAGACAGACTTCCCAAGCATGCTGGAAAAGCTAACAGAGCAGGCTGATGTCTGAGCTTATTGTCTTATTTCTAGATCACAGCTACAATGCTGAAGAGAGTGAAATTACTTTGTGAGGCTAAAATTTAGTCATGGCCTATCATGGCCTAGTTGAAGTAAGGGTGGGTTTGCAATTTACGGTTTGATAGCTCCAGTTGCTTTGGAGGCAGACGCAACATTGAAGTCTTTGTACTGCCTCTTCATGTACATATTCATCATGTGGAATCCAAGAGGTCTAATTGCCCAAGCACTCAGCATGGGGAGCCGAGCTGTATGCACCGATCATGTGTGGTACAGCCTGTGTACTTCTTTGCAAGGGGAGCTGCTGCTTGCAACTGGAATATTACCTGCTACAGGTAGGGGAATTGCACAAACAGAGTACCAGGGCACGGCAAGAGAACTGGAACCTTAGGCAGGGGATGGACAGGGTATGACACTGTGTTTTTGCTGGGGAACATGGAAAGAAATACACCCTTGTGCCCTGGCTGATCAATACATGGATCCTGGCCCTGAGGATCTGACTGCAGCGTCACAAGAATTGTAATGCTCTCAGATTGGGTAGTCAATTTGCCCCCCACTCCGGTACATTTTGAGAACTACCATTTGGCCAATGAGCCTAGATTTCACCAACAGCAAGGGCCTCAGAGATCAACACGGTGTACACCTCCTCTCCAAGGCCCTGATGCAGTGATGTCGTGTGCTGCGATTTTTCTTCACTTCTTGCCGCGAGCTCCACTCAAGTGATTTTTGACAGAGAAAATGACTGTAGGATTTCCAAAGGGAAAGAAACAGGTAGGACTAGATTGGGTTGGGATATCTGGTCGGCATGGACAGGTTGGACCGAAGGGTCTGTTTCTATGCTGTGCATCTCTATGATTCTATGACTCTATAACAACCTTGGTTATCTGAACATCAATTATTCACATTTTGGATTATCCAAACAAGATCTCAAGGTCCCATAAAAACGTTATCTGTTATCTGAACAATCAGTCATCCAAATAATCAGTTATCTGAACAATCAGTTATCCAAACAAAATCTCCCTGCCTGTCTCGTTCAGATAATTGAGATTGTTCTGTATACAGGCGTCCTTGCTGTTAGCAACTTATGTATAGTATCTTCTTCCTAGTCTACAGAAGTTGGCTTCCTCCTGTCTGTGCAGTTTTTCAGAAGGTAAAATCTCATTTCATTCAAATGTTCCTTAATTTTTGTACCTATGTAAACTTTCAGATGGATATTTTTAAGCCCTTCAAAATGTGAACATTCATACAGGGACCTGACATCAGCTGCCTAGAGTGATATGTGAGCCCAGAACAAAGGAGCAGTGTATGGAATCTCTATAACACTGCAGAATTCTTACACATGGTGAGTCTTGTATTTTGATGCTTGTATTTTGTGCTGTCAAATCTTCAAAAACATGCTGCCAGTATGTCACAACTGAAGTACTTAAAATTGCCAACAATGCAAATACCTTAATGGATGATGTACTTAAAAACTAAAATTCTACAGACATCACAAGCTGTCAGTTATGTTATTTATGGTCGTGAACATACTGATGATATAAAAGATTTGTGAAACAATAATGTGGCTTTGCTATTTAAAGGTGAGACTATATACAGATGATGTTCACTGGGAGTATAGTATTACCTACTTCAATCACTGAATTCGTACTGATTTCAAATCTTGGGACTAATGCTTCACATTCTGTCAAGATATATAACAATTGATAGCAGTTTAAGATCTGTTCCATTAATGTTCTATAACAGTTAATCACAATCTCTATCTGTTGGTTTGCACTCAACCCTGGCATTCTTCTCTTGTCACATCAGTGCATCCATTCCTACTGCTCCTAAGAGAACATTCTGTACCTGCTTTAACACCATTCAGTTCATTGCACTGGCTCTTCCAATGAACGAATCTTGTGGTGCCATTTTCTAACCTTCTCTCTGTAACTCTGCATGTTTTCCTTTTAGGAAACAGTCATATTTTAATTTTGAATACTCAGATTGAACCAACATCCACCAGAATCTCTGGTTGGAGTTGTACATCCCAGAATTTGATCACCTGCTGAATGAAATCTTTTTTTGTATTGCTTTCGCTTTTTTTGCCAATTACTCTTTGCCTTGTTGTTCTTGTGCTTTTATTAGTTTTATGAAGAGTTCATTCCAGTTGCTGTTACTTATACCTTAGGAGGTCAATCTCAGATGTAGCTAGATGTTTCTCCTTTTCTGGACCTTTGGTGATTTTGAATGCTTCTATCAAATCTCCTCTCAGACTTTCTTTCCTTGCAATCTTTCACACCCCAGCAACACTATTCTGGTTTTGCACATGCATCCTCACAAGTCCTTGCTTCCTGAACACAGTCATTCTTCCTGGCTCCTTGCAGGCTAATCTTATACACAATGGGAGGAGAGAGGTTGCAATTTCCTTCATACTTAATTGATTCAACTTGCTTTGTCTATTTGTGAGGCTTTCAAGAAAATGTTTTACAATTCCATACTTTGTCAAGTCTAATTATGTAAGTGAGCAAATTTGATTTAATACAGCTTTTGCACTGGACTACATTATATGGCAAGCTGTTCTCCATGTTGCATGAAGAAGTGTTGTGACTCACACTGCTTTCAAGATTGATATTCAGTGTGAGATTAAACTCTGAAAGAGTCAACTTGGAAACTCCAAGGGCTCTGAATTGAATCTCACATTTAGCTTAGATTCCCATTAGAAACAAAGTAGTGGGTAATTTTTGTATATTGCCTGAGTATTGCTGCAAAAGACATTGAGGCACTCTTCAGTATTTTTGCAAGAGTATTGGGGAAGACCATTTTGTACTGTATGAGACTAGAATGCTGATTGCTGATGGCTTGGCAAATGGATTCTAAGTGGTAGGGCCATTGCCATCAATTAAACAATGATTAGTAGTTGGTAAACTTTTTTAAGCTGAAACCAGGCAGGTCGACCTGACTTGGGCAGGGCATTGTCCTCTGGAATAACCTAGACAATGGTTATCCCCTATTTTAAGTTGAAGCAAGTGTAATGTGTGTACATCTTCTTTCTGTATGCAAATAACAAGGCCCTGTGTATTTATATAAATTCAGTACCTAGCGTATCCCAGAAGATCATTTCTTCAGTTTCATCAGATGCTCAGTTATGTTATTATTCAAGGAAGGGACAAAGCAGAATAGGATCAGTGATTATGAGTGGTGCTCCCTGAAATAGCGCAACACAATTTGAGCTGAACTAGGATACATGGGCCAATAGAAACTGACATTTTCCTTGTTACCATCTGTTCTGAGGAAGGGTCACTTGATCTGAAATGTTAACTCTGATTTGTCTCTACAGATGTTGCATTTTTCCAGCAATTTCTATTTTTGTTCAGGATGCATGCACGTTAGCTACATCTGAGATTGACTTCCTAAGGTACAGAGTAACAGCAGCTGGAATAAACTCTCCATATAACAATGTTAAAGCAATTCATGTCTTCTGGCCCCATTTACCATTCCAAAAATTGACGTTGTTCCTCTGTCTAGCCAACTTTTCGCACACATTAGTCCTGGGAATGCAGAAACCATGGAGTCTGCACAGTGATGCACCATGGGAATGGAAAATCTCACAGCAAATGATACTTGAACATTTAAAGATGATTATAGCATCTTTACCAGTCCTCACACATTTCAACCCATATGTCGAAACATATGTCACTGTGAAGATGTTGGGAAATGCAATTGGAGCATCAAGCTTGCTCACATGTGGGGCATCATGACAAAATATTCCTTCATCTTCCTTTAATCCCACACCCTACCCCTTCCCACCCACAAACGTGAAATCTTGCAAAAGTGAATAATGTCGAAACAGCAGCTGGGCATATGAATTAGGAACAGGGTTGACTGTTCAGTCCATTTAACCAGCTGCATCATGCAATAAGATCATAGTTGGTCTGTTTGTGCTGTCAACTCCACCTTGATAACCCTGATAACCATTGACTCCCTTATTGGTTTAGATTTGATGTACCTCTTGGATGGTCCTCCTTTACATGGAAGTGAGTTGCAAAGTCATGTGACCCTCTCAGAGAAAACAAATCCTTTGCACCTTAGACTTAAATGAAGCCCTTTCAGTGTCCATCCAGTCAACTCACTTTAGAATCTCATGATTTGATAAGATCACAGCTCATCCTTCTCTCCTATTGAAACAGGACCACCCTCTCCAAGCTTTTGCTCAGACCATAAACCTGACTCCGGACTTCCCACCTATCAGTTGAGTAATCAGGGCAACATGTTTGAGAGACACAATTCTCTATGCAAAGAGAAACTACTAAAATATCTACTTTATGCTTCTCTTCCAAGATGGCGGAGGAGTACGGCTCCTGAAGCAGAGCTCCTCCACTTTGGCTGCTTTCTTTCTTCTTTCCTTGCTGTTCTCTTCATTTTTTTGGAGCTTTTGTGATTTTGTTTCTCTACACACCTTCTGGAGGGAGCTCGGTTGTGGAGGCAGCGGCTGGGGGCCTAGAGTGGGGACTTTGGTGATTGACCACAAAGTGGTTGGTGTACCTGGGCAGAGCTCTGGAGATTGGTGGCATTGTGGAAGTGGTTGGGACCCGAGATGGCTCCAGAGCGGAACTCTGGCAGCCTGTGGCAAGGCAGTTGGTTAGTCTGGATGGTGGATATGGCAGCACGGAGGCTGAGAGATTGAGAGATCGAGCCCAGTGCCGGGGGAGAGATCGAGCCCTATGGGGGGAGAAATCAAGCCCAGTCTGGGGGGAGAAATCAAGCCCTGTGCGGGGGGAGAGACTGAGCAGAGACTGAGCACAGAGCAGGGGAGAGAGCGAGCCCAGTGTGGGGAGAACCGGAGCCCAGGGCAGGGGAGAAATTGAGCCCAGTGTGGGGAGAGATTGAGCCCAGTGTGGGGAGAGGTTGAGCCCAGTGTGGGGAGAGATTGAGCTCAGTGTGGGGGTAGATTGAGCCCAGTATGGGGAGAGATTGAGCCCAGTATGGGAGAGAGATTGAGCCCAGTGTGGGGAGAGATTGAGCCCAGTGTGGGGGGAGATTGAGCCCAGTGTGGGGAGAGATTGAGCCCAGTGTGGGGAGAGGTTGAGCCCAGTGTGGGGAGAGATTGAGCTCAGTGTGGGGGTAGATTGAGCCCAGTATGGGGAGAGATTGAGCCCAGTATGGGAGAGAGATTGAGCCCAGTGTGGGGAGAGATTGAGCCCAGTGTGGGGGGAGATTGAGCCCAGTGTGGGGGAAGATTGAGCCCAGTGTGGGGAGAGATTGAGCCCAGTGTGGGGAGAGATTGAGCCCAGTGTGGGGGGAGATTGAGCCCAGTGTGGGGGGAGATTGAGACCAGTGTGGGGAGAGATTGAGCCCAGTGTGGGGAGAGATTGAGACCAGTGTGGGGGGAGATTGAGCCCAGTGTGGGGAGAGATTGAGCCCAGTGTGGGGTAGATTGAGCCCAGTATGGGGAGAGATTGAGCCCAGTATGGGAGAGAGATTGAGCCCAGTGTGGGGAGAGATTGAGCCCAGTGTGGGGGGAGATTGAGCCCAGTGTGGGGAGAGATTGAGCCCAGTATGGGAGAGAGATTGAGCCCAGTATGGGAGAGAGATTGAGCCCAGTGTGGGGGGAGATTGAGCCCAGTGTGGGGAGAGATTGAGCCCAGTATGGGAGAGAGATTGAGCCCAGTGTGGGGGGAGATTGAGCCCAGTGTGGGGAGAGATTGAGACCAGTATGGGGAGAGATTGAGCCCAGTGTGGGGGGAGATTGAGCCCAGTGTGGGGAGAGATTGAGCCCAGTGTGGGGAGAGATTGAGCCCAGTATGGGAGAGAGATTGAGCCCAGTGTGGGGGGAGATTGAGCCCAGTGTGGGGGGGATTGAGCCCAGTATGGGGAGAGAGATTGAGCCCAGTGTGGGGGGAGATTGAGCCCAGTGTGGGGAGAGATTGAGCCCAGTGTGGGGAGAGATTGAGCCCAGCGTGGGGAGAGATTGAGCCCAGTGTGGGGAGAGATTGAGCCCAGCGTGGGGAGAGATTGAGCCCAGTATGGGAGAGAGATTGAGCCCAGTGTGGGGAGAGATTGAGCCCAGTGTGGGGAGAGATTGAGCCCAGCGTGGGGAGAGATTGAGCCCAGTGTGGGGAGAGATTGAGCCCAGTGTGGGGAGAGATTGAGCCCAGTGTGGGGGGAGATTGAGCTCAGTGTGGGGAGAGATTGAGCCCAGTGTGGGGAGAGATTGAGCCCAGTGTGGGGGGAGATTGAGCTCAGTGTGGGGAGAGATTGAGACCAGTATGGGGAGAGATTGAGCCCAGTGTGGGGGGAGATTGAGCCCAGTGTGGGGGGAGATTGAGCCCAGTATGGGGAGAGATTGAGCCCAGTGTGGGGGGAGATTGAGCCCAGTGTGGGGGGAGATTGAGCCCAGTGTAGGGGGAGATTGAGCCCAGTGTGGGGGGAGATTGAGCCCAGTGTGGGGAGAGATTGAGCCCAGTGTGGGGGGAGATTGAGCCCAGTGTGGGGAGAGATTGAACCCAGTGTGGGGAGAACCGGAGCCCAGGGCAGGGGAGAGATTGAGCCCAGTGTGGGGGGAGATTGAGCCCAGTGTGGGGAGAGATTGAGACCAGTGTGGGGAGAGATTGAGCCCAGTGTGGGGAGAGATTGAGACCAGTGTGGGGAGAGATTGAGACCAGTGCGGGGGAGAGATCAAGCCCTGTGTGTGGGGGGAAGACACTGAGCTCAGAGTGGTGGAGAGATCGAGCCCAGCAGAGGAGAGAGACTGAGCCCAGCTCAGGGGAGTGATGAAGCCCAGAGTTGGTGAGAGATTGATCCCAGGGTGGGAGAGAGATCAAGTCCAGTGTGGGGGAGAGAGATCGAGTCCAGTGCAGGAGGAGAAATCGAGCCCAGTGTGGGAGAGAAAGATTGAGCCCAGTGTGGGGAGAGAGATTTAGCCCAATGTGGGGAGAGATCGAGCCCAGTGTGCGGGGAGAGATTGAGCCCAGCATGGGGAGAGATCAAGCCCAGTGTGGGGGAGAGAGATCTGTTCCTGAACCTGCTGGTGCGGGTGTTCGAGCTTCTATATTTTCTGCCTGATGGAAGAGAGTGTAGGAGATCATTACCCGGGTGGGATGGGTCTTTGATGGTGTTAGCAGCCTTTCCGCAGTAAGGAGAAGTATAAACGGAGTCCACGGATTGAAGGTTGCCTTCCACGATGGTCTGGGCTGTGCACACCACCTTCTGTAGTTTCTTACTGTCCTGGGTAGAACAGTTGCCCTACCAGACTGTTATGCATCCGGACAGTGTGTTTTCTATGGTGTATCGGCAGAGGTTGGTGAGGGTCCTTATGGACATGCCAAGTTTCCTGAGCTGCCTGAGGAATGTGTGGCAATATTGTGCCTTCTTGACCATTGCATCTACATAGGAAGACCAGGACAGGTTGTCGGTTATTTTCACTCTGAGGAACTTGACGCTTTCCACCCTCTTAATCTCAGCTCCATTGATGTCGATGGGGGTGTGTTCACTTCCTCTCCTCCTGAAGCTAATGATCAGTTATTTTGTTTTGTTGACATTGGTAGAGAGGATGTTCTCATTGTACCATGGTATGCAGCCCTCTATCTCCTTTCTTTATTCTAACTCATCGTTATTTGATATCTGTCCTACCGCAGTGGTGTTGTCAGCAAACTTGTAGATGGCGTTTGTTCAGAATTTGACTACACAATCGTGGGGGTACAGGGAGCACAGCAGGGGGCTGAGAATGCATCCTTGGGGGACTTAGTTTAAAGTTTCCAATAGGTCCATTATCGAACTTGTGAGTAATCCACAACTGCTGATTACAACTAAATTTAAATATCTTTCAACCAATCAGACTTGTGTCTAGTAAATGACAAAATTTCAAACTATCACCATGGTAGTAAAGAAAATGAACACTAAGAGGAGCTTTAAGACTGACAATGGCTTCAAACTGTGTATCAGACTAAAGTGAGAGAAGGAAGATTGAATGTTCTGGAAGCACATGGGATATAAATCGCTCAAATAAGCACAACTATCACACAAGGCAATACCTGAGACTGGATGATTATTTAATTTTAGATATAATCATAATTGTAGCACTATTTGACAGTCCCATTTAGTTTTCTACAAACTTCATATGATTACATTCTCTGCAAAGCAAAGACCAATTTGATATTTTAGAAGTAAATTAAATTTACTTCATCAGATGGTTTATAGGCTAAAAACATTTTGCTGTTATAATTTGGCTGTATTTATATGGGTGAACTATGCCGTGTTGGTTATGGATGCCGTCTGCCATGAAGTGTTCACCCAGTTGAGAGAGTAGCACTACTGTAAAAAATTAGCAAGCTGCATAACTGTATAACACTCTGTCTGTATCTGCAATTATCACAGATGTATTTGCAAGACTGATGGCATTTCAGATCTAATATAATTTGCTAAATATATTTCGAAGCACACTTATTTCAAAATAACGTATCCGTTAGTCATGCCTTTTGTTACTAATAGACATGCATGTTACGTTTGGTGTTCCCAGAATACTGTCACTTATTTTGGCCAAGTGATAGCAATCCCTTCGCATACAGTAAAAATTGTTTCAACGTCATCTTTATTTTAGCTTAGCTGTAGTTCATGCTTTTGGATGGTAGTCGGTGCTGCTGTTTCATGGGAATCAAATAATTATCCGTAGGAAAATTTCACACGAGCCTCCATCAAATGAGTTTGTTAAAATAGGATCAGCTCAGGCCTTTTGGCTCTTGAAATTAGAATAAATGACAGCCATTATGATTTCGTAATCTGAATGCGAGCTGACTATTTGTGTAAGGTGGGGTCAGATCCATCAACCAAGGGCAATGTTATCCCACATCATTCTGACCGATAACTTCATCAAGTCCATTCCTATGAGAATAAAACATCACTACTGGTCTTCCTTACAGATATTACAGTTAATTACTGTGTAGACTGGAGGAGGTTCTTTTGGAAAGCGCACTATTCCCTCCCCCTCTCCCGATGTTTAGTCTGAACAAGGGCATACACTCAATTTCCCAATGTGGGTCATCAATATTTCTTTATGGTGAACTTCCTACATATTATGGGATTTAACTGTGAAAGGATGGGAATCAGCAAATGACACCATACTTGAAAATAGACAGTTACGCCTGTCACAATTTCAATCTCCAGGAAGGCTTTTGGACTTTTAATGGGCATGAAAAATACTGGTGGAAAGGCTGGCAAGCTATATGGAATAGGAAATGAAATTTGGAGATAAAAGAAGCACCAAATTCATGAAATCCATTGGCTGATGGTTGGGTCCAGGAGGGCACATGTACTTTTCAGAGAGTAACAAAGCAACTGGGAGCCTATTGTTGCCAGCTACATAGAATAGGGCATGCTGATATCTTCTCACTGATGCCTGCTGATCTGCTTGTTGTGCCATGGTTCATCTTGCTCCTCATCAGTCCTACAGTTGGCATGCTCCCGCACCAATCTCCATTATGAACTTGTCTCGCACTTATAACCTACCAGTGGGTTTCTACTGAGATGGTTTGTGATCCCTTGAGCTTTTAGGAAGGTAAGAAGTAAAAGAATTCCTTTTCATGTGTCCTTTCTCTTCATGTGTTTCTGTTCTGCTCAAGTCCCGTACATATATATTTTTCTTGTATGCCTGTTTTGCTAACTCAGTGAACAATTCTCATTTTGGAGGGGAATATGATGGGTTGGGGATTGGGTGGAACATCTATAAATAGGTACAATGGAATGAAAAAATGTTTCGCCCTGAAGAAAATCACAAAAATACATTCTTAATTGAAAATTGAGGTCAGGAGTTTGCATTTGAAAACACGAACTGCTGACAACCTGGATGTGTAAAATCTGATGATTTTAGGGTGCAAACCCCAACTTCAACATATTGATTTCCTTTAATAGTGCAGGCAGCATTTAAAAAAAACACAATTGAGCTCGTTAACAAACCAGTTTGCTTAAATATTAAGCTGCCCTTGCTATAATACAGTGGGTATAGGCAATCAGACAAGAGTTGGGAGTCCATTCCTTCACCAGCTGTCCTGTGCCACCCTCCTCCACTTCCCCACCCCTGCTTGTCTGATCCCTTCCAAAAGAAAACCCACACCTACAAAAGTCCAGGTCTCAGAGATCTTGCTTCTGTTATCATTTACCTCCCAGTAGTGGCTTCTACTGGGTTATTGGGACTGCTTGAGCTGCCAGTCAATGAAATCGAAGCTTATAGGATGGGACATCCTTTTTTTTTCGAAAAGGCATTTTGTTCACAACCAACTGAGGTTGTAGGTGTAGAAGCAAAACATTGTGCAATATTAGGTTTCCTGTGACTCCTCAGCTCACTCAAAATGCCTCTTTGCACTGATTCTAAAGTGAACTGTGAAGAGAAAAAAGAACAATGTTGGCCATGGAGGTGAAAGACTGTGTGTCAAACATTCATTTCTATGTTCTGGCATGTATTCTCAATGAAGCTATGGCATGCAATGTGGCCAAGCACTTTAGTACACTAAATGATACACTCAGAAAATTGGCATTAGGTATATTTTGGGATCAGCTTGCTCATTCCCTTGCAGTGTTTTGTGTCATGGCAACCAGCACATGGTTCTGAAGAGTGTGTTTTCCATCCAGAAGCCTTACATAACTCACCATGTTTGAGTCCATTCAACATACATATTGAAGGAGCTCAAAGTGATTTTCTCCTTTAACCAAAAGGGTTTAATGACTAGTGGTCTGGAAATTAATTGCTTTATTTTTACAGTTTGACATGGCTTCAGCTAGCATGGAAACTGGGAAGAATTGCTTCTCCACTTTGCAAATAATTTGCAGTCTCTTTTATCATCTATGTTGTTACAATATTTACTTGGGGGTCAAAAACTTCATATTTTCTGAATTGTCTGCTATACTATAAAGTGATGGGTTGTAATGTTGGACTCACTTGCATGGTATTAATGTATATATCTGAGACACAACTACAAAATCAATCCAATGCTTTATTATTAGAGTTTCCATTGATTGTCTGGCACAGAACACATCATTGACTCTTTACAAGACACACTATCAATCAATCTGAAGCTAGTGAATGCTGTTTCTTTTTGTCAAATATAAAACTGAAAATGAAGGTATGACAAAAATCTAAAATTACCAAGTATTTAATTAATTACAATAATTAACATTTCTAAAGTATCCATGAAATTTTGTGGCATTAACTTTGCTATTTTAAAATCCATTTATCATATTATTAAATGTGTTATGCATGGTCACATCCCTCTCATTGGCAACTTTCTGAAGCTGTGTTAGATTATTCACAACATTGAAATTGAGCTTGAACATTCGATCACATGTTCGCTTCATCACCAAGCCTGCCTATCCCCACCTCCGTAGCAGTACCTGACTCTGACTCTGGCTCAACTCACTTCACAGCTGGAACTCTCACACATGCCTGAGTTTGTTCTGACATGACTTCTTCATGACTTTCTTGGCTGGCCTTTCTTCTTCCACTTTGCATCAATTTGTGCTCATCCAAAGCTCTGCTGTTCCTTTTTTTATTAACTCATTCCATATTATGTTTACCCCTCACCCCTGCAGTTGCCAACCTGTGGTTACCCTTATCATGAAATGCTTCGATTTTAAAGTGCATTATTCTATCTCTGCCATTCTCTTCCTTTGAGCAGCCTCCCAATTTCCATAATCCCTGTACGTGTTTGCAGCATCCCATTGGAACTGCTCCATCATTGGTGGCCATGTTTTCAGGTGCCTTGGATCTAAACTCTGGAATTTTTTTCTCAAACCTCTTTGCTTCTCTGGCTGCCTTTTCTTTTTTAAGTTATTCCTTAATGTACACAAGAGTTTGTGGAGATTATATATTAGCATGAATAGAAGTTGGTTGGTATTCTGCAAATCTGAATGAGCAGAGTGCCACAAGTGTCAGTGCTGATGTCATATCTATTTAGAGCTGAAAATGTGTTGCTGGAAAAGCGCAGCAGGTCGGGCAGCATCCAAAGAGCAGGAGAATCGACGTTTCTGGCATGAGCCCTTCTTCAGGAATTCCTGAAGAAGGACTCATGCCCGAAACGTCAATTGTCCTGCTCCTTGGATGCTGCCTGACCTGCTGCGCTTTTCCAGCAACACATTTTCAGCTCTGATCTCCAGCATCTGCAGTCCTCACTTTCTCCTAGTCATATCTATTTACCTCATTGATGACTTGGATCAAGGAATCGACTGAACTGAAACCGATTTTGATGAAGTCGGGATAATAGATAGGGGAGCAAGTTGTGAGACACACTCAGCAAATGAGTCCACCATCACAGACAGAATGGGAGGCACATGAGGAGCACATCAGCTGTGGACAGGAGCAGATCCTTCAGGCAGGGAGCGCTATAGACAGTCATTCTCAGAAAACCAACGAATGGATGCAGACACAAAACAATAGCCTCATATAATTGCTGCTACCTGAAAGTATTAATCAACCAGTTACCCTGGTCGTCAAACACTACATCCAATTGTAACCTTGTGCACACATACACACACAGTTGGCCAGCGAAAAGCCACTGATCAGCTGTGAGAAAGGAGTAGACACTGGGAGCTTTTCCGAAGGTGCCTCCTGGTCCTTAGGTTCCTAGCAACCCTCTGACTGGAACAATAGTTAGTGGAGTGGGTGAAGTCTTAAATAGATATGTCTCACCTACATACATAGAGTTATACAGCATGGAAACAGACCCTTCAGTCCACCTTGTCTCTGCTAATCAGCTATCCTCAATGAATCTAGTCTTTTGCCAGCATTTAGCCATATCCCTCTAAACCTTTCTGATTCATATACCCATCCAGATGCCTTTTAACTGTTGTAATTGCACCAGCTTCACTTACCTCTTCTGGCAGCTCATTCCACACATGAACCACCCTCTGTGTGAAAAGGTTGTCCCTCAGGTCCCTTTTAAATCTTTCCCCTCTCGTCTTAAACCTATCCCCGCTAGATTTGGACTCCCCTATTCTGGGAAAAAGACCTTGGCTATTCACCCTATTCAGGCCCCTCATGATTATATAAAGCATTATAAGGTCACCCCTCAATCTCTGACGCTCCAGGGAAAAAAGCCTCAGCCTATTTACCATCTTCCTGTAGCTCAAACACCCCCAATCCTAATGACATCCTTGTACATTTCTTCTGAACTTTTCACGTTTATCAACATCTTCCCTAATGCAGGGGGAATTGAATGCTGTCTTCTAAAAGTTGCCGAACCAATGTCCTATACAGCCGCATCAAGACCTCCCAACTCCCATACTAGGCACTGACTAATGAAGGCAAGCATGCCAAATGCCTTCTTCACTATCCTATCTACCTGTAACTCCACTTTCAAGGAACTATACACCGGCACTCCATGTCCTGTTTGTTCAGCAACACTCTCCATGGACATATTATTAAGAGTATAAATCCTGCCCTGGTTTGCCTTGCAAAATGTAGCACCTCACATTTATCTAAAGAAAACTCCATCTGCCAAACCTTGGCCCATTAGCCTATCTGATCAAGGTCGAGAGTGTGGTGCTGGAAAAGCACAGCAGGTCAGGCAGCATCCGAGGAACACGAAAATCGATCTTTCAGGCAAAAGTACTTCATCACCCAGGGTGATGAAAGGCTTTTGCCTGAAACGTCGATTTTCCTGCTCCTTGGATGCTGCCTGACCTGCTTTGCTTTCCTAGCACTAGACTCTTGACTCTAATCTCCAGCATCTGCGGTACTCACTTTTGCCCTGTCTGATCAAGGTCCCACTGTATTCTGAGATAACTTTCTCAATTGCCCACAGCACCACTTATTTTGCTGCAGAATGACATTGTAACCGAAGATATCATTTGGGATGGTGAGGTTCTTGAACATGTTAAGATTAATAAAGAAACTTAGCTACTTTAGCAGGCAGAAAGGTGCATAAATCCCCGGGGTCTAATGAGATGTATCCCAGGCGACTATGGAATACTAGGAAGGAGATTGCTGAGATCCTGGTGGATATAATTAATTCTCTGCTGGCCATAGGCGAATTGCTAGATGACTGGAGGACAGGTAATGGTTCCTTTGTTCAAGAAGGTCAGCAGGGAAATGCCAGGTAATTACCAACCAGTCAGCTTGATGTCAGTGATAATGAAAGTATTGGAAAAAATTCTGAAGGACAGGATTAATCAATACTTGGCAAGGCAAGGATTGATCACAGGTGGATTTGTTAGCGAGCAATTCTGTCTAACTTAACTGGATTTTTTGAAAAGGTGACTAAATATATTTGAGGATAGTGTGGTTGATTTGATTTGACTTGTTTTGATTTATTGTTGTCAGGTGTACTTAAGTACAGTGAAAAGTTTTGTTTTACAAGCAGTACAGGCAGATCATTACATACAAGTATATACAGATCATTGGGCGATTGAACAGAGTGAGGCACTCAGTGTTCAAACTCCACAGAAGGCATACAAAAGTAATATCAACATTGGATTTGCAAGTTGAGAAGTCTTTTCAACTGTCTATTAACAGTAGGGAAGTTCTTGAACCCGTTAGTATGTATCTTTTAAGTTTTGTATCTTCTCCTGGATGGAAGCGGTTGCTTGTGATTATAACCAGGATGGGAAGTGTCTATGATGTTGACCACTTGTCCGTGGCAGCGACAAGTGTAGATGGAGTCCACGGATGGGAGGTTGGCTCTCATGATGGTCTGGGCTGTGTTCACAACTTCCTGTAGTTTTTTTATGGTCCTGGGCAGAGCAGTTGCCATAAGAAATTGTGATGCACCCAGATAGAATGCTTTCTATGATGCATCTGTAAAAGTTGGTGAGAGTCCTTATGGACATCCTGAATTTCCTTAGCCTCCTGAGGAAGTAGAAGCATTGCTGTGCCTTCTTGACAGTCACACCTACATGGGTGGACCTGGATAATATGCTGGTTCTTGTCACTTCCAGGAACGTGACGCTTTTGACCCTCTCCACTCCAGCTCCATTGATGTAGATAGATGCGTGCCATCCTCCTTTCTTCCTGTAGCTGATGATCAGTTTTGCTGACATTGAGGAGAGATTGTTCTCATTGCAGCATGACACTAAGCACCTTGATCAGTACTTAAAATGCCAGGGCATTGTAGGCAATGGACAAAGTACAGATAAATGGGATTAGTGTAGTTTGGTGTTTGTTTGTCCATATGGACATGGTGGGCCAAATGGCCTGTTTCTATGCTTTATGACTCTATAACTCTATAACATATTCACAAGAGTGTACAAGTAACACAAAGAGGATATTGAACCAGACACAAGGGAATTCACTGGCTGCAGTTTATTTTGTTGGTGTTAAATTACAAACTTATTGCAAAGAGGGCGGCACGGTGGCACAGTGGTTAGCACTGCTGCCTCACAGCGCCAGAGACCCGGGTTCATTTCCCGCCTCAGGCGACTGACAGTGTGGAGTTTGCACATTCTCCCCGTGTCTGCGTGGGTTTCCTCCGGGTGCTCCGGTTTCCTCCCACAGTCCAAAGATGTGCAGGTCAGGTGGATTGGCCAGGCTAAATTACCCGTAGTGTTAGGTAAGGGGTAGATGTAGGGGTATGGGTGTGTTGCGCTTCGGCGGGTCGGTGTGGACTTGTTGGGCCGAAGGGCCTGTTTCCACACTGAAAGTAATCTAATCTAAAAAAAAAGTCATGGCTTGTTCCCTGGAAAGTGTAGTAGTCAAACTAGTATCTAACTCCCCATTGACTATAGGTAGCTTAAAGAGTGAGAGTGGAATGTAAGGGTGGGTTCTCAACATAGGGCAAAGGATTGTTGTAAATACAGAGTTATATTTTATGACTATGTGAAAATATAGAATCATCTGGACATTTTTTGGATTAAGTGGGGATCGAAGAGTAAGACTAACAGTTTAATTTGCACTGTACGCCATTAGTTTTTCACAGAAAAGTTAAATGACTTTGGAGAGAACAAAAGCCAAGCCAAGTTTTCAAGGAGCTAAGAGATGAGTTTATTGCCTTCGTCTCAAGAAAATCTGGCTTTGGTAAGACTAAGAGGCCTTAAAGCTAAAAGTTGTCTCGCTGGATTTAGAGACTGTTTTACAGACATAAGGAGTCAATGAAGAAAATATCCAAGAAGTTGCAAGTCTTTCCTAAAATTCTTTCCTCTGTAAAAGTTCCTGGGAACCTGATATCATTTCAAAATACCAGTATCTCTGAATGTGAAAATATGATTATAAATAGCATAGCTATCAGAGCAGGTCAGAGGCTCGAAATTCTGCAGCAACCAACTCACCACAATTCCCCAATGTCTTTTCACTATTGACAAGGTATAAGCCAGGAGTGTGATGGAGTATTATTCACCTGCTTGGAGTTCCAAAGGCAGTCATTTTGACATTTGGACTAATTTGGACAAAGCATAATGGTAATGTTGCTGGAATAGTAATTCACAGACCTGGCCTAATATTCTGAAAAGATGAGTTCAAATCCCAGCACGGCAGCTTGGAATTAGATTAAATTCCCTCTTCCATCAGTGCACAGTGGCAACAGTGTACACCATCCACAAGATGCACAGCAGCAAATTGCCAAGGGATTGATCCACAGAAAGCTCTGACCACTACCAACCTAGAAAGCTAAAGTCAGAAGACATGAGGGCATACTATCATCCGTGTGTTCCCCTTACATCATCCTGACTTGGAAATATATTGTCACATCCCTCATCACTGTGAGGCCAATATCTAGGAATGCTTTACCTCGCATGATGAAAATACCAACACCACACAGACTATAATATTTCAACAAAGTAGCTTACCACCACTTTCTCAAGGGGAAATTACAGATAGACAATTCATACTAACCTTGCAGCAATGGTCAAATCTCATACATTAGTTAAAACACACAGTACACACCAAAATTTGGAAAATTTATTAACAGAACTGTACAGTGAGAACAATTAATGGATTGCTTGGATTAATCCACTCTTGTTTTATTGTGCTAGCACGGAGGCTGGTAACTTTGAACTTTACTGGGCAAGAATAGGCTGGAAGTATTTCCAGAATGATGGGTACAAACATATTTTTGGTTTTGAATCATCACATTTCTTTGGAGCCTTCACATGGGTGGATTAGAGGTCTCACTGTTGTGCACGTGATCCTACTCAATATATGCAAACTGTGGTCCCACAACATAATTGTACATTGTTGAGGATCTGAGCAAGGATACAAGTGACACAGGACTGTCATGGGTGATTGAGGGTTGACATTATGAAGGATAAAGAAAGAAAATATAGTCTTCTCAATAATGTCCATTTCAAATTGGTGATGTGCAGCTGGATCATGCTCACATGGTTTATGTTTTATTTAATGTTCCCGCTTTCACATTTTCTTTATGGCATAAATGAACTAAACACATATTTTTTCACACAGCTTAACAGCTTCTTTTGCTGTTTGTGGTATGTGTTGGGTAGATCAGAGTATGTCTACTTCTGATAATATGCAGATCCAATACCTCCAAAATTCACCACTTTTCAGTCATTGTAGTAGTTTATGTCAAAATGCAGCAAGACCTGAGCAATGAATAGGTCTGGGCAAACAAGAGGGAAGTAGAGGTTTTGCCACACGAACATCAGGCAAGGATTACCCCCAACAAGAGAGAATATAACCGTCGTTCTTTGACATTCAATCACCTTTCAATTGCTGTATCATCACTACCAATATGCTGGGGAGTTACCAAAAATCAGAAACTAAACTGGAATAGTCATATAAATACTGTGGCTTCAACAGCAGGTCAGATGCCAGGAATCCTGCAGTGAGTGGCTCACCTCCTGATTACCAAAGCTAGTCCACCATCTACAAGGCTCAGTTCAGGAATCCCATCCATCCACAGTAACTATTGATTCCCTAGCATTCTTGACTTGAAAATATATTGCTTCTGTGTCTCTGGGTCAAATTTCTGGAGCTCCATCCCTAACAGCATCAAATGGGTGGCAATGGTTCAAGATGGCAGCTGGCAACCATCTTCTCCAGAGCAGTTAGTAATGGGTAATAAATTCCAGCCTCACCAGCAAAGTCAAGATGTGTGAATGACTTTAAAAATACGAATTGTGTCATCAGCTCCACTTCAAATAATGCTCATGACGTCAGCTAACTTTAGAGTTGCGCAGCTAAAGGCAGACTTCGAGTGACATAATTAAAAACATTACGTTATTCTCAATGCTTAAAAATATGAGTCAGAGTGAAGGGGGATTGTTAGATCTAAAAGGAATTGTTGCTTGCATTATGTATCATGCACTAGTTCAATTGGAAATGTAGGGCTGAGTTTTCTCCATTGAGGTGGTCAGCTCCAGCTGAGAAATTATGAATAAACCTTGGGAAAACAATTTTTATTCCAATCAGGATCGCAAAAATGAGTTGGGCCCACCAATCCAGAAGCTGATGGGAGGTAGCTGTAGGAGCTGCTGATTGCCAAGTCGAGTTGGTTAAAAGGACTGCTCAGCTCTCTGTGTCTACATCCCAGTTGATTTAATAAACAGCAAGTCCTTGAGTATCGCCATTCACCTATTCCTGTAGATATTCAGACCAACCCTTGTCTACCTATGCTCCGCACACATACCCAAAGGCTCCTTATACAGTCCTTGCCAGTAAAAACTTCTTCACCTATCCCCAGTGATCCTCATGCATACTTTATTAGTCTATAGCCCCACTCATCTCCAAAGAAACTCTGTGTCAACTTTATGCCAAATCATAAACTTCCCTTCATGAAAACCCAAACCACACATTTAAATCTCCTCAAGTACTTAATAGTATATTAAAACAAGCACCTATATTCAAATCACCATGTCAAAGGTAGCTGATTCTTTTAAAGCCTCTTTAAACTGTCAATTAAACTATGAACCTGCAGGTCCCCATAGTGGATAGTGACAGACTGTGGGGGCAATCAAATAATAATTACACTCTAATAATAGCATTTACAGTTACATCAACAACAGCTATTGAATCGCCAGAACTGATTTTGTTTGTATTTTCACAGGTATAGGTAAGCAGTATTTTTTTTAAGTTTTCAAAGCCAGGGTATTTAATTAACTTGAAAACTTGACAAGCATTTTATCCAGTCTTCATGAGTATTTACATCCCCATCATTGGGGTGGTACGGTGGCACAGTGGTTAACACTGCTGCCTCACAGCGCCAGAGACCCGCGTTCAATTCCCGCCTCAGGTGACTGACTGTGTGGAGTTTGCATGTTCTTCCTGTGTCTGCGTGGGTTTCCTCTGGGTGCTCTGGTTTCCTCCCACAGTCCAAAAATGTGCAGGTTAGGTGAATGGGCCATGCTAAATTGCCCGTAGTGTTAGGTGAAGGGGTAAATGTAGAGGAATGGGTCTGGGTGGGTTGCGCTTTGGTGGGTCGGTGTGGACTTGTTGGGCCAAAGGGCCTGTTTCCACACTGTTAGTAATCTAATCTAGTTCTATAACATTGTGGTACAGGAACTGATGTTGTTTCTAGAATTAAAATTGAAAACTCTTCTCCAGTGTAATGTATAACAGTGGCCCAGCCAATTCATATCATGTGCCTGAGTTCTTCCCACCTGTCCTTTCTCCCCTACCAGTGAAAACGGGATCTGCTGGAAATCGGGAGAGGCATCTTGAGGCCAACACTCATTCACCATTGAAAATATCCATGAAGTTTCAACAACATTACAAAAATCTGACCCATGATCTTCACCCATCAATGTGCATGAAGAAAAGATCATCATGAAAAAAACAGTTCAAACTAATTCAGTAGTGTTGACTAGACTAGTATTTGATTGCTTTAAAGTACACAAATAATGCAGTATGTATTCCCAGTGCACTGACATTCAAATGGCCACTCCGTGATCCATTTGTGGACATGCAGTTGCAACTGTGGCATCACGCCATTTATGTAAAAGCTCATGAGGGATTTGAAACTATCTAAACTCATAATCATTATATTAATTACACTACCATTAAAATCCAACATGCAGTGGCTTTCTCCTATTCACGTTGACTGAAGTTCCAAAGTCTCCTTAGGCAAAATCCGTTTAAAGGTTGTAAGTATCTGGGAGGAGAACACTGATGTAAATTGTTTTGGCAGAAAAATGGGTCATATGCCCTTCACTTTAGATTTTCTCCCTCCAACCATTTCTCTAAAATATTTCTCTGGTCCTGGTGCCCTTATTTATATTCATTTACTGTACTGGGTACGTTGCTGTATGTGGAAGTTCTAAAGCACTGTTTCAGTTTGTGCACATGTTTATGCAACGCAACATCTAGCAAGGGCCCTGGCCACAAACACAGCCTTAAGGCAAAATCGATTCAAATGAAAAACTGTCCACAGGCTACGTATTAAGTTAGAAGAAACATTGTTTCAAGATTGGAATTGTTGTCATAAGACACCTTTCTTACTTTGAGGACCAATTCAATGACAGCTACTGGATGATGATTGCTTTTGGTTCAATGGAAAACAATTCCCATGATTCAGGGACTTTTATGCCATCTTCAACTGTCTCTTTGCCTATCCTTCAGCATCAATGCTGAACAAGAACTTGATGAGTGTCGTAAATCCGGGTCTCAGGTTCAGTCGCAATAGTTTCACCCTCAAGCACTTTGAATATTCAATTTTCATTCTCACCATTCCGTAATTAATATCATTTAAGGTTGTAACATTTCTGTCCCTTGAGTCCTGAACTGAAGAAACATGAATTTCACGTGTATTTCTGCAATGTTTCCAGAGGGAGGCAGAACGTGAACACGATCAGATGAGGCTTTGCAGGAATCCAGAAGCTGTTTTTTCACTGTGAGGCGAACATGCAGAAAATCAGCAACAATTCATTCTCTTAATTCAAACAGTACAACTTATGGCATTTTTGTCAACTACAGTGGATTGTCTTGCTTGTTTTAGAATGATACTTCAATATTTTCTCTAGCACTCTAACTTTCTAACATCATCTAATGGCTGACTGCCTCATGTCATTCTGTTTTGAAAATGTTTGATTGCCTGAGTTCCTGCTGGCCCATCACGATAAACTTCTCAAAATGTTCTGCTTTCCCCTAATTTTGAATTCACACCTTGCACTGAATGTTATCTCATTGCCTATCGTGGTTTCATCTTGCCAAAGAGGCCTACTTCCTGCTCCCATGATCCTCTTGTGACAATATGCTGACAAAATACTGGGAGAAGTGAAATTGAACATTTTAACTGAGAAATGAAAACTGAGGGGCAGGCTCTACTGGAAAGACTAAGTGGATAAGTTCCCTGTTGAAAGGGGTTTGTATCCCAGGTTGCTGAAGAAATGTGTGAGTGGAGATAATGGAAGTGGCTGTCATAATCTTCCAAGCTCTCTTAAATACAAGGGGGAGTGCCAGAGGAGTGGAAAATGGCAAATATGATACCTTCATTCAAGAAAAAGATGCAAGGACACTTTTAGGAACCACAGGCTAGTCAGTTTAATATTAAAGGTATGTAAGGTTTTAAAAACTACCATGAGGGGAAGAGTGAACAGGTGGACTGTGTTTGGTGAATTTAGTTAAACTTTTTGATGAAGAAACTAAGAATGTATTTGATTGTCATGTTACAAGTGTTGTTTATATAGATTTTAACAGTGTTTGACAAAGTGCCACATCAAACGTTTGTTAAAATTGAGGTTAATAGAATAGCAGGAACAGTGACAGCATTAATAACAAAATTTGATATAGACCAGCTTTATTTTGGACAGTGGACTAAAATATGGAAAGAAAGATAGTGCTTTAACTCAGGGGAACTGTGGAAGGAGAGGTTGCATATTTTAAAATGAGATACTGAAACTCATTGTGTGTTGTATTTACAATGTTGCCTTATTCATGCATCGGGAGATTGTGCATGTGTGCATGTGTTGTGCATGTGTGCATGTGTTGTGCATGTGTGCACACACAGAGACAAGTTCTGACTAATTTTTCGATTGACCAGTTTTGTGGGTTTCACAGAGCTCAGCATTGAAACAATGCCTTGATTGACCACAGCCTTGTGTGTATCAAGTAGATACATCCAGCCTGTGCAGAGAAAGCATTTAAATCCCTCTCTCTCCCTTTTGTGTGGAGAAGTAACAGAAAATCTCCTGGTTCCTGATTTCACTGATCACTTTCCTATAAATGCCTGTCTCCAAATTCTCTTGTTCAATGGAAAAGGGAACAAAACACCTTCAGAGGCACTGACAATGTGGATTCTCAACATTGTTATTTGCAAAGAGTCAGAAGTAGTCACAAGAAAGCAATTCATCGCAGTCTGTGGTTTGGTCAAATTCTCACATTTGTTATTACTGCAAGAATTGTGAGGCACGACTTCGAATGCGGTACTCTGTGCATCGGGATAATTGGCTTAAGGACAGAAACATTCATTGTTTAGTTTTCAGATGCAGGATGTTGGACAATGGTGTCACTCAAGAGTTAGTGCTAGGACCACTATCTCTATGTAATTATATGCTGATTTGGAAATTGGAGTACAAAGTTAAATTTCAAAACTTCACATGATAAAACCTTAAAGGAGTGGCAAAAATGATGCAAACCAACTGCAACAGGACAAGGGTAAGCTCATAGAATGGTAGACAAGTAGAAAATTGGATTTAACATAGGGAAGAGAGGACTGGAAAGTTTTGGCAGAAGGGATAAAGAAAACAGACGAAGTAAGATTGTTTTAAAATGTGCGCAGGGTCAGAGAGGTCTTGAGACTAAAGGTGCAGAGACCTTTGAAGGTTGTAGGATATACTGAGACATTAATTCAGCAAGGATATGGGATCTGGGGCTTCACAAATATAAGGATTAAATACAAAAGAGAAGTTATGTTGAACCTTTATGAAACGTTGTGTGCCGGCCACAGTTCTTGTCACAATTCCCCAGGTGTGAGGGTCCTTGAGATTTTAGGAATACTTCCTGTATGGGACATAGGAATGAGAAATGGAATTTATAAAAGATTTCCAATTCTATCCTTTGCCCTCTTAAGCTCTGCACAAAGCCAGGCACTAAAGCATGCTGTTTTAGTTTTCATTTTGAAATTGTTGGAGAAGCTGTTTCAATGCTTTGCATTTTTAGAATCCCTACAGTGAGGAAGTAGGCCATTTGGCCCATCAATTCCATACTGACCCTCTGAAGAGCATCCCACCCAGACCCAACCCCTTACCTGTCACCCTTTATTCTCATGGCTAATCCACCACATTCCTGGACATAATGGCCAATCCACTGAGCCTGCGCATCTTTGGATTGTGAGAGGAAACCTGCACAGACATGGGGAGAATTTCCAAACTCCAAACAGCCAGTTGGCAGAGGGTGGAATTGAACCCGGGTCCCTGCTGCTGTGAGGCAGAAGTGGTGTGCTAACCCCTGAGCCACCATGCTGCCAACCTTTACAGAATCTCATTACCATATTGATAGGAGTCATTCAGACTTCCTAGGCTTCTTCCTTTGAGACAATAGAGAAGCACATCCATTACTGAGTACAGTATTGGTCTTTCAGCTTTAATTAAGTCTGTTCAAGTATCCATTATGTGTGTGCTGTACCTGCCAGCGCATTAGTCTGAAGTAAGAATTAATTCTGGCTTCCAAAAAACCTTAAAAGAATTCATAATATGAAAAGAACAAAGCCTTTGAAACATTATCATTTGGCTTTAACAGGCCATCAAGAAAATGACTGATAATTCCAGGGAAGAACATTGAGAGGATGGTCTGCTTGAAATGTGATAAAAGACCATTAGCTCCTCTGCTGGTGCTGCAGAATTCACAAAATGTTTTGCATTTTAATAAACTGTGTGGGAGTAATGGTCAATCTAGATGAGAAAAATCATTGTCTGAAACATGTAACGATCTGAATCACAGCATTCCTGTGGCCTAACAGGAAATAAGGCGGACAGAGGTAGTTCTCCCTATCCTTGTCCATGAGTAACACAGTTACTGCTGCAGTTGAAACCCTGTCCTTGAGGGAATGGGAAATAGCAGGCTACCATACAGGTGACAGGGAAAGACCCAGATCTTCCAGATTGAACTGCAGCTGGATACCCTGAAAGAGAGCTCATCAGCCTACCATCCACTCACTATAGACCAAGAAGTCATTGATAACACTGACATGATGATATTGTTTGAAACACTGCCAAAGGATATGGTTACTAGGATTACACTCCTGCCAGACGTCCAGGTAAAACATGGGGCTTTGCATGTATTCTTCATCCTGTAGGTAAAAACAATGACTGCAGATGCTGAAAACCAAATACTGGATTAGTGGTGCTGGAAGAGCACAGCAGTTCAGGCAGCACCCAACGAGCAGTGAAATCGATGTTTCGGGCAAAAGCCCTTCATCAGGAATAAAGGCAGTGAGCCTGAAGCATGGAGAGATAAGCTAGAGGAGGGTGGGGGTGGGGAGAAAGTAGCTTAGAGTACAATGGGTGAGTGGGGGAGGAGATGCAGGTGATAGGTCAAGGAGGAGAGGGTGGAGTGGATAGGTGGAAAAGAAGATAGGCAGGTCGGACAAGTCCGGACAAGTCAAGGAGACAGTTACTGAGCTGGAAGTTTGAAACTAGGATGAGGTGGGGGAAGGGGAAATGAGGAAGCTGTTGAAGTCCACATTGATGCCCTGGGGTTGAAGTGTTCCGAGGCGGAAGATGAGGCGTTCTTCCTCCAGGCGTCTGGTGGTGAGGGAGCGGCGGTGAAGGAGGCCCAGGACCTCCATGTCCTCGGCAGAGTGGGAGGGGGAGTTGGGCCACGGGGCGGTTTGGTTGATTGGTGCGGGTGTCTCGGAGATGTTCCCTAAAGCGCTCTGCTAGGAGGCGCCCAGTCTCCCCAATGTAGAGGAGACCACATTGGGAGCAACGGATACAATAAATGATATTAGTGGATGTGCAGGTGAAACTTTGATGGATGTGGAAGGCTCCTTTAGGGCCTTGGATAGAGATGAGGGAGGAGGTGTGGGCACAGGTTTTACAGTTCCTGCGGTGGCAGGGGAAAATGCCAGAATGGGAGGGTGGGTTGTAGGGGGGTGTGGACCTGACCAGGTAGTCACAGAGGGAACGGTCTTTGCGGAAGGCGGAAAGGGGTGGGGAGGGAAATATATCCCTGGTGGTGGGGTCTGTTTGGAGGTGGCGGAAATGTTGGCGGATGATTTGGTTTATGCGAAGGTTTGTAGGGTGGAAGGTGAGCACCAGGGGCGTTCTGTCCTTGTTACGGTTGGAGGGGTGGGGTCTGAGGGCGGAGGTGCGGGATGTGGACGAGATGCGTTGGAGGGCATCTTTAACCACGTGGGAAGGGAAATTGCAGTCTCTAAAGAAGGAGGCCATCTGGTGTGTTCTATGGTGGAACTGGTCCTCCTGGGAGCAGATACGGTGGAGGCGGAGGAATTGGGAATACGGGATGGCATTTTTGCAAGAGATAGGGTGGGAAGAGGTGTAATCCAGGTAGCTGTGGGAGTCGGTGGGTTTGTAAAAAATGTCAGTGTCAAGTCGGTCGTCACTAATGGAGATGGAGAGGTCCAGGAAGGGGAGCGAGGTGTCAGAGATGGTGGATGCCAGTGGATGATGCATCTGCTGCTGCAATATTTGGAATGACAGGGTCATTATTTAAAAGGATTTCAGTCAAAATGAGCATGTCATTGCTTCATTGAAATGAGTGATAACCTTTCTCAGTTGAGCATTATGCCCAATCTTGCTTCAAATGTTGTCTGAGAGAATCATTAGTTTGAGCTAAGTAGGGCAAGAATGTTCACACCTGCTTAACCATCCCCATGAACCTCGGAGATTCTGCAATATCTTTGGGTTGTGGAAATGATGAAGGAGCTGAAGATGGTTGAGCTTAGGACATCATCCTGAGGAAATCCTTTAGTGAGTTACAGGTTCTGAGATGATTGGCCTCCAACCATTACTATCATCTTTGTTCTTGCAAGGTATGGCCCCAACCATCGGAAAACATTTCGCCTGATTTCTATTGGCTTCAATTTTACTGGTGTTCCTTGATGCCACACTTAGTCAACCTTCCTGTCTCTCTCAGTGGAAGCGAGGAAGATCTGGTCTAAATGTAACCAGAGAATTTAAGGAATTACTGAACAGTGTGGGTTCAATATTATTATCTCATTTCCACATTACCCAAAGGAATGCATACACCTTTCATAGAAAGATTCACCCAGACCTCCATAAGAACATGCAAAATGCTGAGAGAGACAAAGGAAGTTCCAAACATTACCTTATTGTCACCCTGATCTACACCTCTCCAGGCTAACATGAAATCGCCTGCAGAGCAACTCAATGGTAGAGAGTGCAAGACAGTGCTGCCAAGAAAGACAGGCCCTACAATTGATCAGCAGTAGATAAGCCAGTAGCTTTCTGTTGTGAAAGGAAGTTGACACTTCATCAAGCAAGCTACGTCTTTACCTTGAGTTAGTGAGAGAACCAGCAGAACAAGTCCAGGATCGAAACATGAAAACCTGGAACACAGCAAAGTTGCTGAGGCATTGAAATTGACACTGGTAAGCAAATAAGAAGAAATATGTGAAAAGCAGAGAAACATCATCAACACCAGCAACATTATTAACTAATGAAAAATATTCACAAATAACAGCATGTGACATTGACAGCTTCACAGCAAATGACACAACACTTCAGTAAGGCACTCAACAAGGTTCCCCATGGGACACTGGTGAGCAAGGTTAGATCTCATGGAATGCAGGGAGAATGAGCCAGTTGGATATAGACTGGCTCAAAGGTAGAAGACAGAGGGTGGTGGTGGAGGGTTGTTTTTCAGACTGGAGGCCTGTGACCAGTGGAGTGCCACAACGATCAGTGCTGGGTCCACTGCTTTTCGTCATTTGTATAAATGATTTTGATGTGAGCATCAGAGGTATAGCTAGTAAGTTTGCAATTGACACTAAAATTGGAGGTGTAGTGGACATCAAAGAAGGTTACAATGGGATGTTGATCAGATGGGCCAATGGGCTGAGAAGTGGCAGCTGTAGTTTAATTTAGATAAATGTGAGGTGCTGCATTTTGGGAAAGCAAATTTTAGCAGGACTTATACACTTAATGGTAAGGTCCTTGGGAGCGTTGCTGAACACAGGTACCTTGGAGTGCAGGTTCCTAGCTCCTTGAAAGTAGAGTCACAGGTAGATAGGATAGTGAAGAAGGCGTTTGGTATGCTTTCCTTTATTGGTCAGAGTATTGAGTACAGGAGTTGGGAAGTCATGTTGCGGCTGTACAGGACATTGGTTAGGCCAACGTTGGAATATTGCATACAATTCTGGTCTCCTTCCTGTCAGAAAGATTTGTGAAACTTGAAAGGGTTCAGAAAAGCTTTACAAGGATGTTGCCAGGGTTGGAGTATTTGAGCTAAAGGGAGAGGTTGAATAGGCTAGGGCTGTTTTCCCTGGAGCATCGGAGGCCGAGGGATGCCCTTATAGAGGTTTATAAAAGCATGAGGGACATGGATAGGATAAATAGACAAAGTTTTTTCCTGGGGTGTGGAGTCCAGAACTAGAGGGCATAGGTTTAGGCTGAGAGGGGAAAGATATAAAAGAGACCTAAGGGGCAACTTTTTCACACAGAGAGTGGTACGTGTATGGAATGAGCTACCAGAGGAAGTGGTGGAGGCTGGTACAATTGTGACATTTAAAAGGCATCTGGATGGGTATATGAATAGGAAGGGTTTGGAGGGATATGGGCCGGGTGCTGGCAGGTGGGACTAGATTGGGTTGGGATATCTGTTCGGCATGGACAAGTTGGACCGAAGGGTCTGTTTCCATGCTGTACATCTCTATGACTCTATGACTTTATGGTTAACAACGTCAAGCACAATTCCTACAGTGTCAGAAACAAGCACATAAAATTGCCCATGCAGCCAATTCATCATAGAGAATGGTGAATACTAATTACTCAAGATGGAGGTGCAAAATTCTATCATGTAAGCAATGTCATGAATAATGACTTTTGAGTATAGAAAACAAGCTAAAAATATTCTTAAGGTTTTTCAATTTAATTATAAGATTCCATTTTCATCCACTTTTAGTTTAAGCCTATTATGAATGAAAGTTAATGATTGAAACAATTATACATGCATAGAGACATTATTATTTTAAAGAGAGATGCTGCATTATTATGTTACTCCAATATGAGTCAGGAATTACTGTATATGTCTCCATGAGTGTCTAGAATTATCACATCTCTCACTGTTGCCTGACAGTCAAAGTAGTGAAACACAATGTGTCAGTCTGCAACACATTGTGTGATCTGAGAAATACATGTGATGAATTTCAAACACTTGAGTCTAAATGTATGTGCATTTCAAACGTCTAGGAATCACATGACATAGCAATATTTTTCTGTGATAAATTGTTGTCAGTACCACTCATTCAGTACCCATTACAATCTTGTAATGTTTTTGTAACACATTTGTAGTATAACAGTAACAAATTCTGATGTGCAGCAAATGAGATTGATTCCCACGTTTCACTTATCTTTCTGATGTCACCATAATGAATTAATGCCTAGATTTAAGTGGAATAACAACATTACTTTCCTTTAGTGCCTGAAGTTCTGTTATCAGAAAGGGGCTGGCTGTACCTCAGTGCAGTTCCATCGCAAAATGATAAAAGGGACCTAAGCCAGCACTGGCTTTAATTGAGAAAGAAGTATCCTGTTTCAAAGAGCACTTTCAGAAATGGGTGGCATATGTAAAGGGCTTTAATCCACCTATAACCATGATAAGCTTCATCAGACAACCAAATGACAAGAATAAGAGATTCACACAGCCTGATTACATTTCAAAAGTATTCAGGCAGTGCATCCCAGACCATAACATCTGACTGGATAAAACCACTCTCCTTTGGCTCTTCTGTCAGTTGTCTTAAATATGTTTCCTCCAATTACCACCCAGTTTGACACTAGAAACTGCTTCTCCTCCTTTACCCCAGCAGAGAAATTCCTGAGTTTTTACACTTTGCTGTTCTAAGGAGAAAAATAAAATCCAACCTTTCAATCTATCTACATAACTGAAGTCCTGAATGCCTGTAAGATGCCAGGAAACCATCCATGTCAGTAGGAATCAGGAGTCATTTTTAATTGAAACAAATATAAGATCCTGAGAGGACCTGACCAAGATCGAAAAGATGATTCCTCAAGTGGGAGAATTTAGGATAAAGGGTCATTGTTTAAAAATATGGTGTCACCTATTTGACAGAGAGATGGGAAAATGTCCTTCTCTCAGAGAGTTGTGAGTGTTTGGAAAAGTCTTCTTCAAAAGGCAGTGGTTGCTTAAATTTTAAACATTTTTAAGAGATGGATAGATTCTTGGTTATCAAGGGGTGAAAAAATATTGGGAAATATGCAGGAATGTAAAGTTGAAGGTAAAAGTCTAATCAGTCATGACCGCATTAAATGACAGAGCAGGCTCGAAGGGCCAAGTGGCCTCGTTCCTTGTTCATATGCTCCTGTGGAAAGCTTCACTCTGGTTGGAGCCATGTCTTGCACAAAGGGAGATTGTGGTGAATGCTGGAGGTCACACTTCTCAGCCCTAGGACCACACTGCAACTGCTCCTCAGGATGGTCTCCTCGACCCAACCCTCCTTAACTCCTTCAACATTGCTATAACCCATAGATATGACAGAATATTAGTGGCTCATGGGGATGGTAAACCAGGGGGAAAACATAGAGGTAAAAACAATAACTGCAGATGCTGAAAACCAAATACTGGATTAGTGGTGCTGGAAGAGCACAGCAGTTCAGGCAGCATCCAAGGAGGATGCTGCCTGAACTGCTGTGCTCTTCCAGCACCACTAATCCAGGGGGAAAACATAATCTATCCTTTACATAAGAAAGCCTTGGTAGTTGGCTCCATCTAGTTAATGCAATCTTTAAGTGTGATGGCTATGTGCTAAAAGTAATTTTAAATATTTTTCATCAATAACCAAGAGGGGAGTAAGACATTGGAGAGTCAATTTCCCTTGCTTATCAGGTCAGAGTAAATTTGAAGGCTTGCCTGGAATATTTTCACAGATGAATGACTGAATCGAGATTGGAAAAACAAATTGTTCCATCCACAGCTGTTACAAACCAAAAATAAAACTGCAAAAGAGGTTTTCTGAGGTCTCTAAGATTAAAAGTGTGAAGGTGTCCACAAATGATATTACTGCTTTTATGGAGCAGGATGAAGTAACTTACATAAAGCTAGAAGTCCTGTCTCTGGAAGAAGCTGTACACCGGGTAACTCAACATATGAGGTCCTGCCCAAAAATCAGGAGAATGAAAATTGAAAAAGAGAGACAGAGAGAGGGACAGGAGAAAGTAAAGGGAATAGAGAGAAGAAAGGGAATTCCAGGATGGGGAAATGCAAGAGAAAAGGAGTTTAAATTGAATCAACTCGACCTGATAAGGGGGAATAGTTCCACTGAGGGCATTACACGTAACTCAGAGTAACGATTGAAGCAATTAGATTTGTCCATTTAATCCCTAAGTATGGTGGGGAAGAGGTAACACCCTTTTGAAATAACTCCCCAGAGACCACTATCCTATCACCAAGTCACCCTGTGTACATGAACAGTCCTTTACTGTAGTACAGCCTCATACAGAGTCAGACACAGAGTGTCTGTACCTCTGACACTTACCCTTTTTGTACGTCAGTGAGGGCTCCCTGGTTGGATCAGATTATCAGCCGCAATCAGGGAAAGATGTTATATGAGGGCCAACTGGCTGAGCTTGTTACAATCTCTGCATTTCTTTGTCATTTTTGAAGCAGTTAAGCGGTCAGTCCAGCAATGGTTATTGCTATTGTAGAGCAAGCTGACAGGGAAAGCTCACAAAGTTTATATCCTCTTACCTGAGGAGAGTGAAACAGACAATGGGGCAGCAAAAGGGGCAATTTGAAGTGCATCCCAGTTAGTACCAGAGGTGAACGGGGAAATGTGCTGTAAATTCAGGTGCCTGATCAGATATACCTGGAATTTATATGGCTTACCTTTTGACCAGTGAGTACAGTCACTCAAAATTAAGGCCTCCTACAAAAATCATCATGAGATAATTCTCCTTGATGAGTTCAAAAATCTAATATCCTTTCTAATCCAGATGCATGTAGAATGACAGACGTTGGCAATTCTGGTTGATGGCTATGAATTAAAATACAAATCTATAAACTCAGGGAAACTGGGCTCTGGGACTTATCACAGGCTAGAAGAGACAAGTGTAAGATAAAGAGTCCTGAGACAAGCTGGAGAAGACTAAAGGAAGACCGGCAGAGAAAACAGAACTGCATCTGGTTATTAAATGGAGGAAGACATATAGAAAATTGTCCAATGTGCCTCCTTGTGGGAGGTCAGTACATATAGAGGAAAATATTTGGTGTCAATGATAACATCCCCAATCCAGGAATTCAAGCTGTAAGACTAATGCCTGGAACATTAAAGGTCAGTATCTGCTCACACATGACGGTTTCTCAGAATACCAGTCCCCAGTTAGTGTCAAAAGGAACAGAGATGAAGAGAGAGATTCACATTTTCCAGGACACCAGCCGCTCACACACATTATTAGTGAGGAAAATAAAGATTTTCTACCCGAAAACAAATCAAATTACAGTGTGTGGATAAAAAGGGGCGAGTATGAGGTGCCATTGACTAGGGTTTATTTAGAAAGTAAACTTGTTATAGGACTTATAATGCTGGGTGCAGGCCCAGGTTTGTCAACGTCAGAGATAAATATTTTATTGGGGAATGATTTGGCCTTCAAATAGAAAAGGACAGCCGAGGGGGAATGTAAAGGCTGGGGCAAGTCATCAGAAAATGAAGAAAAAGTCAGGAATCAGGAATCTTAGAAACAAAATCCCCTCAGGCTCTCTCCACCCTGACTGCTCATCCTGGGGTTACATTTAAATATAGTGGGAGTGAAAGGGAACAGGAATATGAAGGCACATAGGTGACATGATCACTCTCATTGTAAAGAAATTATCATATTTGGAAATCCATGTTCACTTTTTATCATCAGCTGTGAAAGAAAGTGTCTTTTCAGCAGCAACTACAAGAAGGAAGTTGGAGGGGTTAGCAACTTAGCACCGCATAGTGTTCTAACGTAGTCTGAGTAATAGCAATCCATTCTGTGGCACCCACAGACTGAAACTTTTCCTAAGACTGAATGACGGTGTTGTGAAGACTTCCACCAGCTTGTAGAATTATCTTTTACTGAACAGTGGGAAAAAGATCAAACTGGTAAAGTGCAGTTGGGGTTAAACAGGAGGTACTGGCCTCTGCAGAATCAAAACATTGACAATCAGTGAATAATGATTTTACTCAATTCCACTCCATTGAATGAAGTTGAACAGAGGTGTCTACCTGCATTGCTTTGACCAACTCTGTTGCATTGTGGGATGCTGTAAGTGCTGTTCCTTGGGCTGAATGTCTTCACTTTCCTATTCAGTACAATGCAAGGGCTCTAAAGCATCCTGTTAGCTTTGACACATCCTCCCACTCTCAGACCTAAAGAAGGGTCACTGGACTTGAAACATTAACTCTGCTTTCTCTTCACAGATGCTGCCAGACCTGCTGAGGTTTTCTAGCAATTTCTGTTTTTCCTTCATGTTCCTTTCTGCCTTGCCTCTCTACCAGCTCCATCGGATTGAGCCTCCCCACATCTTCACCCAACTCTTTTATTTAGCTCTTCATCGCCTCACTTGCCCCTGAGCCCAGTTAGTTATATCAAACATCATCATACACTGTCGATGCATTGAAGCCAGGGTGATGGTGACTGTTAATGAAGCCGCCTCCCCTCCCCAACTCTCAGCAGTACCTCGTGCCCTCCTGAGGTTTATCATCTTCCTCTCTTGTGTGCTGAATAGTTCGTCTCCCCTCCACATTGCAGCATGCTGTCTCCAATCCCCACCATTGACTTCTTCAGATTATCGATCTGATAACCCATCTTTCACTTTTCGGGAACAAACCCTCTGGACTGACTGTGATCCACTCCCTGTATGAGTTGGCCCCTTCAAATTTACCCTGACTGACCTAACGGTAACCCCTGCACTGTGACCACAGGATTGATTTTGACTCACTCTCTGGACTGTAATGGTACAGAATCTCTGACCCTGATCATCTCAAGAGCCAGACTGATCATGTCCGAGCCCCTGAACTCATATTGAATGTCAACCATGACTCACTGTGCCAATGCTCCCAGACTGATAAGGGTTACCCTGGGCTTATCCATTTTGTTCAAGCATACGGAGTGTGTTTGCCACAGAAAACTGTGGGCATATTTACGGGTGTAACATTGATATCACAAGGTGCCCACAGTAACATGTCAACTCCCTTCACTGATCACTGCTGGAAGACATGACAATCTGCCCGGCTTTGTGCCTGCAAGGCAAGATGGGCATACCACGAGGCTGTATGGGCGGAATCAGGTGGCAATGTGTATAAAGACAAGGCCAGACAGCGACACTGTGAGTGTCCAAGCAGGCATGAAATGTGTAAGTGTGAGGAGAGCAAGTGTAGAGCTGACGATCTGAAACAATGCGATCAGTGCCTGTCCCTGTCCGCAGCTCTGTAATGCAGGATATTGGGCAGCAGTATTGAAGTGCGCTGTATTATAAATGAGTCAGAGATGTGCCATGATGATATGTTGAGACTGGTCTAAATCACTACCCACTAAGCATGCTCGGAACTGTTGTGGAATTCAAGACAAACTGCAGGCGTGAAGGAGCAAGCAGTGATCTGGAACCTTCAAGTATCCACTCAGAATTCCATGTTAGTAATTGTTGCTACTCTGTCTTCAATCACTTGGAAAAATAGCAAATTGTGTATAAATGAGGTGGGATTAGCTAAGTATGAGATGCTAATGCATGCAAATGGGCCTATCACTACTTGCTTGAATTATTAGTAGATTGTGGACAGGCTTTGAGGAGTCAGGAAGTTACCTGCTCTTATAGCCACAGTACTTACATGGCTTCTACAGTTATGTTTCTGGTCAATGGTAACATCCCAGGAGGTTGACGGTGGGGGCAGAGTCAGTAATGGTAAATCCACTGAATGTCACAGTGGTTGGACTTTCCCTTGTTTGCCTGGGACCTGTGCTGTTATCTGCTTTTAGCAATCTAAACTTGAATGTGGTATAGATCATGCTGCATATTGACATGGACTACTTCAGTATCTGAGGAATCATGAAGGAGAACATTGTGCAACCATGAGGAGACATCCCCACTTCTGATGGAGGGGAAGGTCATTGAGGAAACAGCTGTGAATGGCTGGGTCTCGTATCAGTGTTCCCTCTCATTCTCTTACCACCGAGGCCTCTGGGTAGCATTGACTTCCAGAGTCTGAAGTGATTGATGTGCTGACACTGGCTGTCCTGCATGGAACATCAGAACTGCACAGCTTAAAGGGAGCTTTGCTTAGCACACCACTCAGAGGAAATCCTGCAGAGGTGCCTTGCGGCTGATGCGACTGACCTCCAACAGACATAACCGTTTTTCCTTCATGCCAGGCACGACTTCAACCAGCAGAAAGGTTTTCCCTCTGACTTACGTTTCCCTGGGATTCATTTGCAATACATTTGGACAAAAGTTGCCTTGATAGTTTTACTTTTCCTCTTCAGTTCAGTTCTTCAGTATCGTTTCACACCAAGGCTGAAATGTGGTCAGAATCTCAGTGTGGCCAGCAGAGTCCAAACTGTGAATCCACGGGTGGATTGTTGCTGAGCAAGTGCCATTTGATAGCATGGTTGGTGACTCCTTTCTATCACTATGCTGATGATCAAGCTTAGATTGATAGGTTGGTAATTTGGGTGGGATGGCTTTCACCCACATTTTGTGCAAAACTGAGCACCATTCCACATCGCTGGGTAAGTGCCAATGTTGTAGCTGTGCTGAGATATCTTGGCCAGGACTGCAGCTAGATCTAATAAAATAGCTGGAATGTTATCAGGGCTCACAGCCCTGTGGTAGTGTGTCCCCCCAACTGTTTCCTGTTATAATATGGAGCGAAGTGAATTGAAGACAGATTGTGGTGGTGGGAGTCATGCTGGTGGCTTGAGTATTAGATATTCTGTGGTACTCGTGTAAGAAATTTGGAAGTAAACTGGGTACTACATGGAAGATTCAATCATTAAAACTTCCTTAACATTTATTTAAGTTAAATATGTGACTTCAAGTGTGCTCTTTCAACCTGGGATGTGACATTGATAACAAAAGATACAGAAGAAAATGCAGAAGAAAATAAGGAGATACTTAGGACAATGTCATGGCATTTTTGGACCTGCAGTCTGAGGAAATTAGAAATTAGTCTGTTGGGTGATGCAAGTACCATCAATGTGAAATGTGAAGTGAGGCTGGAGGAGTTCTGAGCACATGCTGAGTCATATATTGTTTTTGAATGGGGTGAAGTGATAGAGATTTCACAGCGATGGTCTTTATTGCGGCTCAATGTGGGCGACTTATAAATATGACTTTTAAGATGTTGCCTGACCTGGCAAAAAAGTCAGATAATGAAAATGTGGCTTTTGATAGACCATTAGCTGGTGGATACCAAAAGCCACATTGCAAGGCATGTTTTCCATCAATGAAACAGGGAGGGGAAGAAATAGTAGGCTAATTTGTGAATCATTTGAGGCAAGCTTTGAATGAATGCAATTATGTTGTGACAGATCTGAATGACCAGATAGTGTACCAGGAGCCCAACTTTGAAGGTCGGATATTTTGAAGCACATATTGCTACAAAAAGGAGGTGCCCTAACATTGGTAAACACACTGAAAATTACAGTTGCATTTGACACACACCTTCACAACATGAAACCAGCCGCATTTCTGGTTTCAGCACAACAAAAGCTAACAAAATCCAGGCCCTTGCAAATCTGAGCAGCAGACGTCTAGCAGAGAATATTTTGGATGTGGGAACTTGGACTATTTTTGCAGTGATGCTTACCGCTCTGGCAAGGAAAAGGTCTGCACAAACTCTGGGGAGAAGTATCATTTCGCTAAGAAATGCAGAAGCAGATCTCCACCAAGAGGTGAACCTGGCAAACCATGTAAAACAAAGAGAAAAGAACGGAGTCAAAGAATTGCAGAATGAGAACATGAATAGTAGTCACATAAGTGATTTCCATTAAAATGTGCAATTGTGGGAAAGTGCTGGTTATTGCTGACACTGTTGAAGTGAGTGTTATTGTAGGCTTAAGGAGTATCATAAATGTTATGTTGGACCACTGTGGAAGGATCTGAAAATAAAGAGCATTGAACACACGTCTCAGATATATGTCAGCAAATGTTATCCTGAAACATCTACAAGGACAGCAGCAATCAAGAGTGACTTCAATTAACATAAAACATCAGATTGGCAGTAGTACCCTGGATGAAGAGTTCATAGAATACTTTCAAGATACGTTCTTAGAGTGACATATTTTGTAACCAACCAGAGAGCCAGTTATATTAGAGGTGGCATTGTGTCATGTGACAGGATTAATTAATGACCTCCAACTAAAGACACCTCTGGATACAGCAACCACAGTATGATTGAATATAACATCCAGTTTGAAAGGAAGAAGATTGTGTCTATGTCTAGTGTTTTAAAGCTAAATAAGACAACTGTGGGAGCATGAAAGCTGAGCTAACTGAAGTGAACTAGAATACCATGCGAGAGGATAAATCAGTGGCAGACATTAAAGTGAATATTTCAGAAAACTCAGAATGGCCACATTTTTATTATAAAGATAAGTTCTAAAGACCCATCATCTGTGCTGAACCAAAGAAGTTAGGGGTTGCATCAAGGAAAAAACATATAAATGCAAAATGTGTGGCAGACCAGATGACTGATCAGATTATACAGGATTGTAGGGAATGACTAAAACGTTAAGCAGGACAAAGAAATGAGTGTATGAAAGGAAGCCTAATAGAAATGTAACATGGATAGCAAGAGTTTCTATAGATATTTAAAAGGAAAAGAATAAGTAAATTAGAGTGTTGGTCTCTCAAAAGTGAGACAGGAAAGTTAACAATAGATACTTAGGCAATGGCAGGTGAAATGATAAAACACTTTGCTTGTTTCTTCACTATAGATGATACAAACACTTCAGTAATAGCTACAACTCAAGAGGTGGAAGGGTGAGAGGAACTTAGCAAAGTTAAAATCATAAGTGAAATGATATAAAGCAAAGAGATGGGCTGTGGACTGACAAGTCTCTAGACTTCCTTCGATGAAGAAGAGTCTATTGAACTCGAACCATTAACTTTGCTTTCTCTCCATAGATGTTGCCAGACATGATGAATTTCTTCAGCAATTTCTGATTTTGTCTCAGATTTTCATGATTCTTTATTTTAAATTATAACTTTGTTTCTCTCTTGTCAGATGTTTCCAGACCTATCGTGTTTCTCCATCACGTTCTGTGTTTATTTGACAACCTGGTTTAATTCTTTTTACCCTGTTGTGGAATGTTTTCCTTCTAGAATTAGAGATGCAGGTGTTGGGGAGATGAAATTGAGTGTCACCTCTGTTACTTTTTATGCTGGCGGGATGGTATACCGAGTGAGTGAGTAGATAACGCAGAGGGAACATGGACTTAGTGGTGTCAGGGTTTGGACTGGGTGGGAATGGGCGGGTAAAATATTGAAGACAATAGTGAGAGTGGTAGAGCATGAGCCTTGATGGGAGGTGGGAGCAGAGACAGAGTGAGTGTGAGGTGTCAGAGAGAAGATGTTCGCAGTTGTGCTCATGAAGTGGAGATGGACATTGACCATCTCCCTTCAGTGCTCTGCATTCCTTTAGCCAACTCCACTGCCCTAAGTGGCAACCTTGCACCAGATTGTATGGTCTGGTGTCATGGTCTCTTTTGATGTTCTTGGGGATGAAGCCTTTGTACCACCCCATCCACCAGGACCTCTAGGTCCCTCCAGCAAACAGGGCAACAAATTTCCTTTTTCTGCCCTGCCAGGAACTGTACTGGGCAGCTCTGGGCTAACATGCCTTTTAAAGATGGCAGCAGTTTGTTCCAGGAATGGTGTGTGTTAGGATGGGACTAGAATCAGGAGAGAGGGGCATCATTGGGGTGGGCAGGTAGTTAATGAGGTGAGTTTGGTAGGATGTGACAAAAGATCTCACTCGGACTGCAAAATACAGATATTTCGCTAAAAAACATGCAATTCAACCTCAAGCGTGTACTTTCAGCCTGCAATGTCAGACTGTGGATCTAAGGAACAAGCCAAGTTGGACATTCACACGATACTTCAGAATGGAGGTGGTTGCAAATGCTGTGGTTATATGTAGGAATGCACAAGGGCGAGACCATGAGGTATTCCAGTGTGAAGACTGGGTACCACCCGTTGGTGGTTTAGATTAGATTAGATTACTTACAGTGTGGAAACAGGCCCTTCGGCCCAACAAGTCCACACCGCCCCGCCGAAGCGTAACCCCCCCATACCCCTACATCTACATTTACATTTACATTTACCCCTTACCTAACACTATGGGCAATTTAGCATGGCCAATTCACCTGGCCTGCACATCTTTGGACTGTGGGAGGAAACCGGAGCACCCGGAGGAAACCCACGCAGACACGGGGAGAACGTGCAAACTCCACACAGTCAGTCGCCTGAGGCGGGAATTGAACCCGGGTCTCAGGCGCTGTGAGGCAGCAGTGCTAACCACTGTGCCACCGTGCCGCCCACAGATGAAGTAGATGAAGTAAAGCTCTGCCACTAATTGTCTTTCCTAAGTTAGTCTAAGGTCCTGTTCTGTGTGCGTGTGTGGTAGAGGATGGACCATGATTGAGTCTCACTAGCAGAGGAACTTGTCCATCATAACAGGATGTACCTTATTACATCTCAATAACTATGTACGGGTTACACTAATTCTTGTCCATATTAACTGTTGCTAACAAGAGGCAGCGAAGACAAGTACTCCATCAGGAGACTGACAGATTCCCACTGATTCTCCATTTGGAGGCTGTGCAATTTGTCAGAATGGGCAGAGCTCAAATATGAACATTTTCAGAACTTTATGAAACAAGTGCTTCAAGTCTTATCATGTGCACTGATGTGGTGGATTCCACCATAATTAAGAAGGCAAGTATCTGGGACACAACCTTTCCTGTCAGTTTTGTAATTCATCCTGACTGAATGTGGCAGGACTACAGAGTGTGGATTTGGTCCATTAGTTGTAGGATCATTTAGATCTGATTACTGCATGCTGTTTTTCACTGTTTGAAACACAAGTAGTCCTGTGCTGTAGTTTTATCAGGTTGATATCTCATTTTTAGATATATCTGGTGGTGCTCTTAGACGTTCAAGGGACTGGGTTGGCACTGCTGCCTCACAGCACCTCACAGGGTCTGGGTGGGATGCTCTTTGGAAGGTAGATGTGGACTTAATGGGCTGAATGGCCTGCTTTCACATGGTAGGGATTCTATGAATGTTTTACATTTACTTGTAAAGTGTCAGTTCTTGCTCAGTGCTATTAGGGGCTGATTATATTGGGTTGACACCCTCACATACAGGAAAAAAAATGCAAGTGTTAATATGAGATATGCAGATGAACATTCTCCAGGCAAAAGTGTCCCAATATATCTTATAGATCTGTAGAAATTAGAGAAGAAAAGAGTCGTAGTGTCGTACAACACAGAAACAGACCCTTCGGTCCAACCAGTCCTTGCTGACCATAATTCCAAACTAAACTAGTCCCACCTGCCTGCTCCTGGCCCATATCCCTCCAAACCTTTCCTATTCATGCACTTATCCAAATGTCTTTTAAATATTGTAATTGTACCCACATCCACCACTTCCTCAGGAAGTTCATTCCACATGTGAACCATGTTATGTGGAAGACGTTTGCCCCTCATGTCCTATATGTCTTACCGTGTTATTGTTGAGTTATTTGATCAGTGACTTTCAAACCAATTAATATTTTCAAGATTTTTGAAGGTTTGTATTGTAGGTTTGCTGAATTTTACAAATATTTTTGCTTGTTTTCTATTTTCCTTATTTCCCTTGTTTCGCCAAGGGTATGAGAAGACCTCCTGCTTGTGGGCATTGACCAGTAGTGTATCAGGTAAGTAAGAGTGATTCATAGATTTCCTTGCATCTTACTTTACATTTTATGAGGAAAAGCTTTTCTCCCATTTCATAGCACACAGATCAGAGACTCTTCATGAGGCAGGAAACATGCGTCCTGTGTGGATACTTTGCTGAGAACTCGTGCATCTCTGCAGGGCAAGAAAAATGCTTACTTTATGGCTTTTGTATTGTCGGTTTGCCAGTGAATATCATTTGCAAAATAAGAGTGCTATCAAAAGCGATCAGTATTGTTTTGGTTCATCGCACTGAATATTAGTCATTATGAGTGATAAGAGCTTCTCATTTTAATTCCCATTGTGTCAATCATCCTCGGCCTGCTGCTTCAGCTCATTCTTTCCTGTGGTTTAAGAACCCTGGAATTGTTTCCTTCCAACTTTCAACCTTTGTCATTGCTGAATTAAATGGTCTCAGCTGGCAAAGTGGGAGGATGTTACATTTGGTTTCAGAGACTAAGCGAGAATGGGCAGAAAATTGCCAGGCCTTGAAGGTGTAGATACGTACACAGAAGGTGGCAATGTAGCCCATCATGTCTGTTCTTTTTCAGAAGAATCCAATTAGTCTCGTTTCTGCACATTCTGCACGGGTTTGTCCTGTTGACCAATATCCAATATCACCAGTTGGATCTGCCGACTCTCTTGGTCAAAACACTCAAATAAAAAATGGACATTTGGCTGGCACAGTGGATGCAACTGTCAGTGATTCCCAAGCAAGGAAGGAAGTGAATGTAGGTACCCAATGAATAAAATATAACAAAGAAAATTAATCAAAATAATTGGGAGGAACCAGTGCGATGGAATATTTTACAACCTATTTTTAATCTGAGTGACTCTTGAGAGGTTTGTCATGGGTTAACTGAAAACTAAAGCATTCTCTTTTCCAGTTTAACAACATGACATGACCCCAATCTCGGAAGACAAACACTACTGTGTTAGATTGACATTTCCATTTTCCATTCTTGTGCTTTCACTGAGTGGGAGTGTCAGTTCATGCTTAATTATTGGGAATGTTTGTCCTGTGTACTTACATCAAACACAGATTGGAGTGAAAATGCTCAAACTCATTTAATTTGGAACTCTTAGAGCTGTCAGACAGAAATAACTTCCATTTGTCAATTTGTGTTGGACTCAATCCAAATTTCAGAGAAGGGAACCCATTGTTTGACTTGCTATGCTTCACAAATTCCTATGATTGCAAACGAAAGAAGTATAATAATCTCTTTGAAGTTTATACTGGCTTTCCCTCTTGCTTGGAGTGAAGGGTATTGTTAGTTAAATAATAATATTTCGTTGTGTTGTCGTTTGATGTGCTTGTATTCAGGACAAACTAGCCATAAAGAAGACCGGTTTAGGAACTATATTTGGGCTTGGACTTATTTATAACAGTACTTATAATATGTTAACACTAGATGCTACAATTGATGGTGTTCAGAGATGTACCAGGCTGTACCTTACTGTTACATTATTGAAAGGTTATTCCATAAATTCTCCTGTCTAATGCTAACTGGTCCACTCCATCTTGTAAAGTTACAATTTTGAAAACAATGTAATAGGAGCTTAAATTTTCTTCAGAAGGTCCTTTTCTTCTAGTCATGGCTACTTAATCGTTGTGCAATATTAAAATTCATATGCTGCATGCATGACATTAGGCCCCTGCCCAGCTTTCTAAGTATTTTTCTCTTCCCCTTTAATTCCGCCCACACAGTGCTGCTTTGGTGCAGTGGAAGTACAGCTCCATGACATCATTGGCATGGTTGCTCCAGGGTTCCAAAGCCCTTACACAGCAGCCAATAACAATAGTTAAACTTAAACAATTTATCATCTTCTTTTAATGTCATTTCTCTTGGAAAACAGAGAGGAGGAATGAACATGAGAAAGAGAGAAAAGTGTGAAAGTGAAGGCACAAGTAGAGAAGAAGACAGGAGCCCGGGAAGAGAGATAGTGCAGAGAGAAACCTGGCCACAGTGTGAGGGGAAGAAAGAGGTGAGGCAAAAACTGAAGATGTAATGAGAAGTATGAGGGAGAGATGGAGCTGGGGAAAGATGAGGATAATGAAAGGGATTTGGGTATGGGGCAAAGAGAAAAGAGATAAAGAATGGGTGATACAAGATGAAAGAGTAGGAGAAGTTGGAGGGAGGAGGAGAGGACAAGAAAGAAGAGAGAGGAAAAGGGGGGCAAACAGAACTGGATTAGAAGGAGAAGGCTAGAGGAGAGTGGAACATGAGAGGACGATGCAGAAGGCAAAAAGGCAAAGTGAAAGGGAGACGAGAGACAGTAGTGTATGCAGGTTTGAAAGGATTGTCACGTGAGTGGATAGTACGTGTATGGAATGAGCTGCCAGAGGAAGTGGTGGAGGCTGGTACAATTGCAACATTTAAAAAGCATCTGGATGGGTATATGAATAGGAAGGGTTTGGAAGGATATGGGCCAAGTGGGACTTGATTGGGTTGGAATATCTGGTCGGCATGGATGGGTTGGACCAAAGGGTCTGTTTCCATGCTGTTTATCTCTATGAGTATGACTTGTACCGAACTTGATGTGCTGGCTGTCTTTTGGAAAAGGTCACATATTGCTGAGTACTCAGAGTCAGATTGTGCAAATGATGGGCAGGTTAGGTCGATTAGCCATGCTAAACTGCCCATAGTGTCCAGGGAAATGCAGGGAGTGGGTCTGCATGGGATGGTCTTTGGAGGATTGGTGTGAACTTGATAGGCCGAATGGCCTGCTTCCACACAGCAAGGATTCTATGATTCTATGAGTGATGATGCCCACCATGATGCTGTCAGAGATCCAATAGTAAAGACTTCTTGCCTTGCTTCCAATTGGACGCAGATATGTCTCAAGTACTTGAAAGGTCCCAATTCAAGATTTTAGCTGGTGAGCCAGAGAATGAGGATTATGGTAGAAAATGCAAAAAGGTGTGAGAAAATCAAAAACTTAAAAAGCTCAGAATATGACATGGAATTCTCAAGCTTAATGGTTAATAATTTATACCCAACAGAGTCTTGACAGAACCAGGACAGCAAATGACAGTTTAGATTATTGTTGGCATTAAGATTGTCAGTTTACTGCTAATGGTATGGACCAAGAGAAGATATGGTGTGGAGGAGCCAGTGTTGGACGGGGTGGACAAAGTTAAAAAACACACAACACCAGGTTATAGTCCAACAGGTTTATTTGGAAGCACTAACCTTCGGAGCACTGCTCCCTTCATCAGGTAGCTGTCCACACCGCTCCGAAAACTAGTGCTTCCAAATAAATCTGTTGGACTATAACCTGGTGTTGTGTGATTTTTTAAAAAAAGAAGATGGATCTTTCAGAAGTTAAATAAAATTTTTAAAATGTTTGTAGCATTTGAACGCAGGAAAAGGTTGAACAGTTACAAGTTTAAATAAAAGTTTTGAGAGTTATAGCAAAGATCAGGAAAAAGGGGAAGAAGTTCATGACTGAAAAAGAAATAATGTTCAGAAAGAAACAGGTATACTGAGTAATAAATATCAATTTAGAAGCTTCTCTGCCAAGAATATTTACAAACAATGAACCAAGTTTTACACAAGAGTGGACATGATGGAAAAAAGATATGGAATTTCTTTAAAATTAGAAGACAAATCTAAGGCACATTGTGTTAGCACATTTCTTCACATCTGTTGGAGATGAAGTAGATAATGTGATTGTCAGTCAAGGAATCATGGAAAAATCAAGGAAATTTGAGACAGTTTTCAAAGTGTATGGTTTTTAACCTGAGAACAAATAAGATTTTGGAATAAGCCAGATTTAAAAGAAATAACCAACACCCTGGCAAATCAATAAAAGATTTTACCGATGATTTATTAAAGGTTATTTGAGATTACTAAAAAACTGTATTGACTACCAATCACATTATTGTTGGAAAGGCTGATGAATTTCTATCAAAGTTATTAAAGACAAAGGAAGCCTCATCCCAGAAAAAAACAATCAAACAAGTAAGATAATCAATTCAAAGTAAAGCACAGCAATCCTCAGAGCTGAACAGAAGCCATGGTACAGGTAACCTCCAGTATTTACACAATTCCTCAAATACAAAATGGCCACTACAAGGGAAGGTGCAAAGTCCCTGCAGCATGGTAATGCAAAAAAACTTCAAAGGTAAGTTTTGTATTCTATTAATAATCAAGAATATTTCCTATTTAAGAAACTTGGTCACTTTCAACACACTGAAGTAGAAGTCCAACCTTTAAAACAAAGCTCTCCATGAAGTAAAGCAATCTTCTCCAGAAGATGAGCCAAAAAACTTTCTAGCAGAGGTAAAAACTTTTGCAATACATTCTGGACCACAGATATCTATATCAGTTGATATATAATTAATTTCAAGCTCATAGCAGGAGAAGGTGTAAGCGTATAGACTTTGCTAAAGATATACAGGGCACTATTCAGACCACAGATGGAATAATGTGAACAGTTATGGGTTCCATATCGAAGGAAAAATATATTGGTATTAGAGTCAGTCCAGAGCAGGTTCACTAGGCTGATACTGGGAATGGAGAGATTGTCTTATGAGTAGAGATTGAGTAGGTCAGACATGTGCTCATTGGAATTTGGAAGAATGAGATGCAACCTGATTGAAACATACAAGGTTCTTTGGGGATTTGACGGGGTGGATGGGGAAAAGTTCTTTCCCCTTGTGGGAGAGTTTAGGGCCAGAAGACATAATCTCATAAGAAAGGATTGCACATCTAAGATAAAGATGATGGGAAGGTTCTTCCTTCAGAGGGCAGTGAACCTTTACTGCAGAGGGTTGCCAAGGCTGGTTTGTTCAATACATAAACTGAGATAAACAGTAAGGGAATCAAGGTTTAAAGGGAAAAGGCAAGAAAGCGGAGTTGAGGGTTATCAGAGTAGCCATGATCTCATTGCTTGGCAGAGCAGTCTTGATGGGCTGTATAGACTATTTCTGTTCCTACTTCTTATGGTATTATTGTATTCTCTTACAATGGACAGTGGTAAGTGAAACAAAAACAGCAAGTGCTGGAGAAACTCAGTAAGTTTGGCAACATCTTCAGAGAGAAAACAGACTTAATATTTCAAGTTCAGTGAACCTATGTCAGAATGGAGAGAGACATTGCACAATGAGCAGAAACTTAATTACACAGGATTAGGAGGAATCCAATTGAAAGCTATGAGAATGCTAGAAGCAACATTTCAGTGCAAAGGAAGACAAATACTGGGAACTTAGGACACTCTTGTCTCTGTTAAACAGAAGAGCATGAAATGACCTTTAGGAAAGTGGAAGATGTCTAGCATCGTAAGAACATACAACAAAGAAAAGGAGAAGGCCACTCAACCCTTCGAGCCTGCTCCACCATTCAATAAGATCATGGCCGATGTGATTTCAACCTCAGGTCGACATCCCCAATAAATCTTCCATGCCTTTGGTAGTCAAGAATCTATCTGCCTTAAAAAAACTGAAACATTCTGCATCCACTCACTTTTGAGGATGAAATTCCAAATACTTTCTGAGAGAAAAAAATGGTTCCTCATTATTGCCTTAAATAGGCAACCCCTTACTTTCAAACTATGGCCACGGTTCTAGATTCTCCCAGAAAAGGAGGATTAAGTGACAAGAAGTCACATATGTAAACAAACTTTTTGATATTATTGAGAAGACTAGGAAAACAGAATACACTACCACATGGAGGAAGGAGGCCAAATCTTTATAACTGATTACAACTGAAAATACCGTATACATTTATGAAAAAAGTTGGATTTCAACTTGAAGACATGACCAAAATGGGAGTCTTTCCCCAGTTGCATGCCAACAAAGTGGTGTTTGGGAGTCATCCCAATCGTAAACCAAATGATCCAATTATCATTTGTGAAGATTTGTCTCAACTCAGTAAAGGTGTAGCAACATAAATACATCAAATGTCCTCAGTGGTTGGCAGTTTGAGAAAATTACCTAAAGGCAGCATGTTCACTAAATTGAATGTAAACAGTGGCTTCAGTCAAGTGCCATTGGATGAGAAGCTAAACCTATTTGCAACTTTCATTAATCCTTTGGAAGATTTTGTTTTACTTATTTGCTGTTCAGTTCTATAAATATTTCAAAGACTGATGTCTCATATTAGCATGGTCTTAATGGAGTTATATGCCATGTGGATGATATTTTGAGATATGGCGAAACAGTTGAACAGCACTTCCAGAGAGTTTGAGAAGTGTTGACTTATTTACAGCAAGAAGGCTGACATTTCATGAAAAATTAGTATTTTTGAAAAGTTCTATTTGTTTCTTAGGCCCCATTACAAGCAGCAAGAGCATAATGGCAGATCCACAAAAGACAAGGTCCATTATTGAATTCCACATCCCACTTCAATCCAATCCCTTAACCATTTTCTTGGTATGCTCAATGAAATGATAAAATTTGAGAGTTAAGATTTGTTTAATTTAATGTATATGAACAATTTAAACTACAGTTGACAGCCAATACATAGTCTAAAGCAATTATGAATAGTTCCACGCTGCAAGAATTTAACTTTATTGATTAAATCAAATAATTCTTCCAAATATTGTAGCAAGGTGTAACAAAGTCAAATAAATGTGCTACACGCAGGTACAAGATGAAGACTGCTTCAGACATCACCAAAACTGCATGCAACGTCGAGCCAGAACAAGGTGCTTACTGGCAGAGTCATGAAAATGTTCTTTGAGCACAGGAATTACTGAACATCATCGAGAACTTGCTTGTGTATGACAAGAGTCTAGTAATTCCAGTCTAACTCCAGGAAAACATCTTAGAAAAACTATATCAGGGTGACACAAAGCGTATGTCTCATTCTCATCCATGTGATGCCAAGAATTTCAACACATAGAAAAATGATTTCCAATTATAAAATTTGTCACAAACAGCCAAGACCAGAGAAAAGCATGAATGACATTCCCATTTCCAATCAGAGCAGGGAAATGCTTAGGAATTCATTAACAGCAAGTAGCACTTGATTGTCAAGGATTGCATTTTCAGATGTATCGAATTTATGCAATCGTATATAATTATTGTAACAGTCATTAGAGAGTTTAAAAAAAAGGATCCCCGACCAAATTGTTTTAGACTGCAGCCCACAATTTTCTCAGGAATGTTTCACTCATTGCACAAATGCATATAGAGTTGAACATTTTACAAGTTCTCCCAAATATTCTCAATCTAATGATAAAGGAGAGCAAGGTGTCAGAACGATTAAATCGCTCTAAAAGAAATATACAATGTTACAATACTGATGATAGAGATAATCAAACCCCACTACTTTATGAGACACATCAAAAGTGTAAATGTATTAATTGATCACCAAAGTCATCAATTTGTTTCTATTCTGTGTTACTATCCAGGATAAAAGAAATATTCACCATGATTCTGTAATTAACTTTGAATAACTTGTTTATTAGAAATAAAACTATTCTTACAATAAGTAGCAAAATTGATTAACAATTAAGGTACAAATCGGAATTAACCTATGTAGCCTTACTCTCAAACACTCATATCCTCACAGCAGAAAAGACAATGCAAAGCTGCAGAGATGAGATGTGTTTTATCAGTATGAGGAGGAACAAAACACCACAGTGGGCCAGGAATCCAAATTGAAAGGATAACAGTGGGAAGATGTCTCCAAGTCCAATTGATTTCCTGTCAACAAGATTGAGATGCTGACAGTCATGTAATCGATGAGATCTTCAAATTGGACATGATTTTAGATGACAGTCTGTTAGAAATTCTGATAGTTGACTTTATTTAGTTCACACAATAATTTAGCTAAAAGAGAGAGATAGATTTTTGCACTCTCTCTGACATTTTCAGGGGAGAGGGAGAACTTTTTTGCTGCAGGCCTTCTGAGGCCTTTGCTTCCATTGAATCAACACAGATATACTGGACAACACTGTAACTGCAATCCAGAGGCTGTTGATAGGCACTCATTTGCCCAAGATCTCTAAAAAGCAGTTTCTCTAGCAATTAAACCAGAAACCTCATTTCTTATAAGGCTTGGCTTGCTTTCTTTTCACAAAGTCATTTGACTTTTCTTTTATAGATGAACCGCAAAAATCCAACTTTTGACTTTTCAGTTCCAAGCAGTCACATTGTGAACATTTTTCAACAGAGAAATTGTCCCCACTTTCTGTCTCTTCTAGCTTCGTTCACATGGTTTTTTTTTAAGAGTTTTGCATTCGCAACAAGCACAGGTTTCAAATAGCACTCTTAAATGACATGTGTACCCCATTAGTATATGAATTAGTACCATCTGAATTATGGATTGGAAAGGATTGGAACTTCCCCAAGAAATTATTTCTCTGACTAAATATCTAGGATTATTAAAGAATGCAAGGCAGAGAGAAATTGTACAAAACATAACAAAAACTTACAATAGGTGATACCATACTAGGAACCTAGAAAAATTAAATAAAAGTCAGAGATCAAAACATAAAGGGGATAACTGTCCAGAGATGCATGAATGAAGAGAGATCATATGTTGCACACATGCCAGAGGTACTGTCCCGAGAAACAGAATACATCTTATTCTAACATATCATGGACAGGGCAAGCCCTCATGTATTTGGTTGAACTAGATGTTGAAACCAAGAAAAAAAAGGAAGACTATATAGTGCAGCCCTCATTGCAAACAGTCAACTTCAAGAAAGAAGAATTACAAGAGTGCTACTGATCTTCCAATACAATCTGAGAGAGTAGAAGTGCTTCCTGTCAAAGTAAGTCTGTAAAGTCAGACACTTGGGTACTTTTTAAATGCAAACACAAAATAGAACATGTATAAAATTACAATCAGGAGAAAGTCTGTTGGGGGTGTGGGTGATGCAGTATAAGAATGTAAGAAAGTGTTAGAATGTGATTGACATCTCCTGCGTTTTGTTGTATCACACAGTTCCTGCTGTCTTTGGACTGTGCTTCATTTCTCAGTTGCCAAACAGGATTTTCACATCAGGTTTCATTGATTTTCTGACATTCTTTTATGGATGGAGAGCCTTTACGCTGTTTTAGTTTTTTTCTTGCTTTCCTGTTCCTGGTGGAATCTTCCTGGTTTACCCAGAGCTTTGAGAGGTATGAACAAGGGATTTTAACTGGGCAAAAATTCACTTTCCCAATGGGCGTCACCTTCCTGGTTGAGAACTTGTTTTGCACTGATTTGCGTGCTATGAACTCTCATTATCATCCTGGTCTGCTGGAATTACAATCACTGGCACAAAGAACGAGAAATACATATGTTCACAAAGCTGACTCTTAATAGATATATACCTGGTATAGTCGAAAAAGGTAGTGTTGGAAAAGCACAGCAGGTCAGGCAGCATCCGAGAAGTAGGACACTCAATGTTTCAAGCATAAGCCCTTCATCAGGAAGGGCTTATGCCTGAAAAATTGACTGTCATCCTCTTCGGATGCTGCCTGACCTACTGTGCTTTTCCAACGCACCCTTTTTGATCCTGATTCTCCAGTATCTGCGGTCCTCAGTCTCTGGTATAGTCTACTCCTTCCTCCAAACTCCAGGGAGTACAACCTTCTTCAGCAACTTGGTTCCTTCAGAACTGAAACATTCCTTTGTGCAGACAGATAGGTGAAGGGTGAGGCCTGGTCAGATCAACCATCTCTCATGAGAAGCTCCAGTCAGACATGGTCTTGCCTAAAAGTCACACAACACCAGGTTATAGTCCAACAGGTTTAATTGGAAGCACTAGCTGCTCCTTCATCAGATGGTAGTTACCTGATGAGGGAACGGTGCTCTGAAAGCTAGTGCTTCCAATTAAACCCGTTGGACTATAACCTGGTGTTGTGTGACTTTTAACTTTGTCCACCCCCAGTCCAACACTGGCATCTCCAAATCATGGTCTTGTTTGTTATTGTTTAATGCTTTCAGTGTAAGGAATGAAGCCTGACCAGATCAACAAACCTGCCCCAACAGCTCTGCCACTGATGTTAGCAAAGCTGACTGGGGCAGGCAAGTGCAGCTTTGGTGGGCAGGTCGAAACAAAGAGTCAAGAATGGGAGTTGGTGACACAGTCTGAGGTGTCTGATGGATGCTGGGAATTGGAATGAGAATTACCATGATAGGTTCAAAGGGAATAAAGATAAAGAAGCTGCATATTAACCAGTAGATGGAGGGTAGGACATTGGTACAATTAAGTATTAGCTCGTGTGGAGAAGAGTTTCAAAGAACAGTAATACTGGACTTGAAACATTATTGTTACAACCTCTTCAGATGCTGCCAGACCCACTGAGTTTCCCCAACACTTTCTGTTTTTATTTCAGACTTCCAGAATCTGCAGTATGTTGCTTTTACTTTTTGGATCTTATTCAATGTTTTATCCTTCCCCCTCCACTGTACACTATGCCTCCCCCCTCATCACTGTAGGTGGCCTTTTCCTTTCCTCTGGCATTCCCTCCATCCTGTTTCAGTCTTTTCCAATGACTATCAACCCTTTCACTATCTCCCTCAATATTCTTGAACCTGCCCCAATCCCACATCCAGGTTCTGCCCCTTATGAACTTTACCTGCTCCTTCTCCCTTTCTAATATGAGGGACTGGGGACAGGGGCTGTTTTCATTTGACCTGATTTGGGAGTGAGATCTGGAGGCTTATTGAAAAAACATGATTTGTTAGTGTCACAAGCCATGCTCACCCCCAGGGTTTTATAAAGATATTGGTGCTTGATGTGTAACTAGAATTAACAAATCAGAGGCTTTCTCACAAAATGCAGTGGATATTCAATCTCCCCTTCATCACTCATATGTTTCTCTTATTCTCCTGCCAGGTCTACGCCTGTCCCTTGAAGGGGGTCAGGAGCCTTACCTCAATCCTGCTATCTGGGAACATTCACCTTCACTGTGTGTGTTCTTCCCCTGCAAGCAGGGGTGGCAGTGAATGTTAAGAGACATTATTATGGGTACATGAGCACTGTGGCTACATTGATAGCTGACGATAGATATGTCAGTTCCCGAAGGTGTGATTGCCCATGTGCATTACTAGTTCAGGACCAGGTAGCAAAGACACACCACAACTTTCATGCAGTTCCACTAAATATTGTATATCTTTGTTACACCACTAAACAAGAGTATATACTCATAATGCCACTGGTTGCTTAAAAGTCCATGAATCAAGATCTGCCTAAGATGGTCAATCCATCAACAGATCAGCATCTTCCAATGATTTTGGAGCAGGTCATCAAACTGCTCTACTTTGCTGTTGCAGTGAGGCCTTTTGTTTTCAAGTGATCTTGTACCATGTCTCATGCTAGCTCTGGGCCAGTATACCTGTTTCTGATCCATTTAATTAGTGTTCAATTACATCAGTGTCCTGTTTGAAGCCATCCCCAGTTGTGTTCATCCTGAATCTCCCTTCAAGGTTATGCTTGAAGAGACATAGACACTGTCCAGGGTGTTATCTCCAACTCCCTTATCCCTGTGTTCATTGAAGCTATGGGTCACAGTCCTCCAACACAGCTCCAACAAAGATTTAAAAAAAAAACTACTTCACCAACTTTTGCATCTTGCTCACTATCTTCCCACCTTGCCCTTCCTATTGTCTTAGTCATAATGCAGTTCTTTAGTCTAGATATCACCTTCTACATTGTCCATTCAAGAGTCAAAACCCTGGTTGGTGGAACATCACTTTATCCTGTTCACATTCATTAACAGGAAATAAATAAAGACATGGTTGCATGATTCAATGTGATTAAGCAATACAAGACTGTATAAGGCATTGACTTACTGAGCTTTGGTGTGCGTCTGTTGGCTTTCACACATACGACAGTCCCTCCTTGCCAAAACAGTTATCTATTTACATTGAGAAGTGAGCCTTTGAGTCTCTATAATGCATAGGTCACTCATATGTCCAGATCTTGTGTAGTGACTCTGTCTGGAGGTGCTCTTGATCACTTAAGTTATCAATGGTATTATCCATCATTCCTGTTCCTGTTGACAATTTTTTCTTTTAAGACGGCAGCTTCTATTTCAGGATTTGCTCAGCTATGCTCCGTAGCCAGGCATTGCTCCTAGATTAACCACTGGCTTCTAGTTTTTCCTCAAATCTTTTGATTGGTTCAGATCTTCTTGGCATTTATAGTTTTGTTCCTTAAGAACTTCCAGCTTTCTTTGAAACTTCTGGGTTTCCACCCTGCGTTCTTTACATTCTATCAAAGTTGTAGCATTACGTGGCAATATATTTTCCCATGTCCTGATTGAGTTTTTTCATCTTTGCTGGTATTTATTTCTGGAATAAAGGATTCCTAATGGGCTTGAGAGAGGAAACGCTGGGAGGATATTTCCCTCATGGGAGCTTCTGGGACAAGAGTGCATAGTCTCCGAATAAAGAGGCATCAACTTAAAACTGAGGTGAGGAGGTCTTTCTTCTCTCAGAGAGTTGTGAGTCTTTGGAACTCCTTGTCACAGAGAGCTGTGGGGACAGAATCCTTGTATATATTTAAGGCTGAGATAGACAGATTCTTGATCTGTGTGGGAATCAAGAATTGGGGGAAAGGGCAGGAAAGTGGATGTGAGGAATGTCAGATCAGCCATGATCCTATTTAATGGCAGAGCAGGCTCGAGGGTCTGAACTCCTCCTATTCCTATTTCTTATGATCTTATGGATTGTCTCATGAGTGATTTGAAGCCTCTTGTGTCTGCTGTTTACCTCCACCTGATCTTGCTGGTCTGTCATTTTCTCTCGCATTACTTTGAGCACAAGCCAAAGGTTCTGTGGATATTTCTGCTGAGCCTGATCTGCTTTATATACAAGTTACTCCATAACTTCCTGTAAACCCACAATCTCTTCATTGAATTGATGACACAGAGTTTATAGTCCATCCTACTTCCTTCCTTTCGCTTTTAGCTCTTTATTTACCTTTGTGAGCTGAGCAGAGATATCCCTAAAGCTTTCGTCATCTCAGATATGGGATTCTCAAGCTTGAATTCATCTTGTGCTAGCTTGTACCTCCATGAATTTTGATTTCTCCCCAAAGAGCTGAAATTTTAACTCTGCCATTTAGAAGTTCCACTGTTCTTGTATATTCAGGTCTGCAAGTGTTTCTGGAATAGTCTGCTCCAGTTTGTATTGTTTTCCTGATATCTGACTGATTCCCATGGATTGTGACTAGTGAGAGGGCATGTCCTGCTGGTATAGCTGTCATTGCTGGTTCTGCAGTATCTGCAATGTAGAACAAGTGTGATGCCCAGGGCACCAGCATTACTGATCCTGCCTGGAGAACCAGTGAACAGTTATATGATGAAAGCTTTCTATTTGTAGTTTCATCATGGCTTTCAATGTCTATGGGCACATGCGCCTTAGAACTTTCCAAGAGTAGTAGCATACTGGCACTTGCCTGGTGTCAATCCTAGCCACTAACCAATAGTCACCAGTTTTATGAAGATTTATAACTTCTACCAACAGTTCAGATGATGTTCACACTTTCCGTGAGATTGACAGTGTGAAATGTGTGTTCACTGCTCTTTATCATGTTCTGTACATCACAGGATTTTGGAATGTCAATCACTTCAAGTATGTACATTTGGTAGGATACCAGATGATCTTTACTCTTGGTTGAAAGATAGTCACAGTGCATGGTCTGTTTAAGTCAGTGCATGCCTCTTTTTTATCAGCAGCAGCCATTACTGTAGTGCACTGCCTCTGCCAGAGGCCTTTTCTCCCACCTGCCTTGCAACATTGATTGAAAGCCTGTTTCCTTGGTGGATGTAGAAGACTCTTTTACATGCATTGCTATGTTTGTGTGTTTTATGATCGTATCAATTGTTGAATTTGTACTTAGCACCAGTTAGCTTCATCAATCTGCTGGAATCATATCATGTTTATGTCCACCTGTTAGTAGTTGTTGATGCTCTAAGTTAAAAGTTTATCTTTCAAACCTTTCTGGAAAGCTTCCAAAAATGTGGCTGCAATCACCAACGCAACAATTCTGTTTGCTAACTCCCCATCTGAAAAATCCCAAAATTAGTTCTTTTTCTGCAATTGCTCACAAAGTGGTCCATGGATTCTGTAGGATTCTGTCTAAATGACATGAATTTTAGTCAATGAACATAAAAGCTTAATCTGACTCTGAATCGATCTTATAATATGGTTCATATCTTTGGGCATCTTCTAGCTCTTCGGCTGTTATTGCTGACATATCGGTAGAAAACTTGGTTCCAAACTGCCAATCAAATATTTTAAGGCTCAATGTTTTCAGCACTCCTAATCCTGTTGCAAAGGCATTGAGAGTTGTTGCATGCACTTCAGCTTTGTGACTTATAGACTACTTTGTAACCTGCTGGATAAATATTTTCTTTCAGCAATTGTTCAGAGATGCTTCTACACATCTCTGGAGTAGGTGGGACTTGAACCTGCACCATCAAATCCTTAATGTTAGTGCTTTATGTCTTTTTTGCTGTTCTCACACACACAAAAAGTGGCTTTTTCTCTACCACCAAATCATCTATGGTCATTTTCTCATCTGTTATCCACCATTTTAAAACTTTAACATTATTTAAAACCAGTGACAGAGTAATTCACCTGTAGATTAACTTGTTCGCTGAGTGTTAAAGTATAATAGGCCTCATCATTACATTATATTGTTTAGGGCATGCCCACTGCGCACCAGTTAATGGTAAACACACATCATGGATTGGTTAACTCCATGGCTTAATGTATTTAAAATAGTAGAATTCATTGCAAGTTATGAGGCAGATATTACAGCAACAATCTGATTTAGTTGTAGCCAACATGTTGACCCATAGTGGATTACAGGCCCATCCAGAGTTGCAATATTATATACACAGCATGAAGTCCTAAAAGGCATGTTGTCTTTTAAAAAGGCAAGGTACACGTAGGACACTTTCAGACTATTTGTGGCAATGCTTGGTTGCCAGAATAGGTACAACTTTTGGTTTTGATGAATCTGACAAATAATGTTAGGTAGGAAAAAAGGCAATGCCTTACTTTATAAAATATTTCAATGCTACATGTGCAATATGATGTAGAGGAGCCGGTGTTGGACTGGGGTGGACAAAGTTAAAAATCACACAACATTAGGTTATAGTCCAACAGGTTTAATTGGAAGCACACGCTTTCAGATTGCTGCTGATGACAGCTACCTGATGAAGGAGCAGCGCTCCGAAAGCAATCTCCAGCAAATGACCAGGTTGATCAATGTTGGTTTGATCAATTCCCCCACTGGCTGGGGGCGCCACAAAGGTCCCACTTCAGCTGAGGTATGGTGACCCTCAGTTTAAACTTATCACTGCCTTTACCTTTATTACGTAAGGTGAGGACATTGTAAAATGTGAAGAAATTGAAGGGCGGCATGGTGGCAAAGGGCGGCACAGTGGCACAGTGGTTAGCACTGAGACAGAGACCCGGGTTCAGTTCCTGCCTCAGGCGACTAACTGTGTGGAGTTTGCACGTTCTCCCCGTGTCTGCGTGGGTTTCCTCCGGGTGCTCCGGTTTCCTCCCACAGTCCAAAGATGTGCAGGTCAGGTGAATTGGCCATGCTAAATTGCCCGTAGTGTTAGGTAAGGGGTAAATGTAGGGGTATGGGTGGGTTGCGCTTCGGCGGGGCAGTGTGGACTTGTTGGGCCGAAGGGCCTGTTTCCACACTGTAAGTAATCTAAATTGGAAAATAATCTGTATAACCATGTTTCCATATTTTTTGACACACAGCATATACGTAGGCAACCGAGTTTGCATAGGGGCTTTGCTGGTCATCTTGAAATACCACTGAATAAGAATGTTACTTGACTGATTGCAATTTTACAGTCGGTAATAAATTATATTTATTTAAAACGTAAGATAGTAGGGAGCGTTTCTTTCCCATACAGCTTGGCAAAAGTCACATATTTAAATTGGATTTGGTAAAAAGCAGCACCTATACTTGTTATAAATGCCTCCATGATTTGGAAATAACAGTCTGGAACATTAGGGCAGTTATATAATGATGTAACACATGGCATGTGGCTTGCGAGCACTGAGAAGGGGGATGTCGCAAGATCGAGGAATGGAAGTCCTGAGATCCAGCAGAAGTTTTCCATTTTGTTGGAATCTGGGGGTATAGGAAAGCTGGGGAACAGTGACCTGAGAGAATGCGTTTCAAACTTAGTCGTTCCTTTTGAACTATCAACCATGGAAGCAGCAGGTGCTATCTATGTCAGTACTCCGCCAGCAGCATTTATTTTATTGTCAGACAGCATTTAGTTTAAACATATAACTTCATTAAAGTTAACAGTTAGAAAACCATGGATTAGGGATGTGTGATTGCCTATCATATGCTCCTAATATTTATCAGGGCAGCACTCTTGGTGAGTTTGCCAACTAATGCAGTCTTTAATTAGCATAAATTTCCATATAATAATGAATTATCTGACAAAAGGCTCAAAGGGCACTGCTTACGCAGTTTCCAAAGCCCAATTTTAACCTTGAGTTGCAGTCTACTGGGGAGGGTCAAAACAAATTTCAAATATTCCTGCTTTCCCCAGGGTGAGGCCCTGGCTTTCTCAACGGCCAGGTCCTACCTGGGTGCCCCGAGCAGCTACTCAGCAGGAATAGCTGTCCGGCAGGTTCGTGTGGAATTGCAGCTGACAGAATCCTACTAGCTGGGACCGGGGGAGTGGAGACAGGACTGAAGCAAGACAGAGGCTGGGACATTTGGAGGCAGTTGCATGTTCAGCAGACTGGTACAGAGTGGCCTAGAGTTTTCTTGTGGTGCATGCAGCAAAATTAAATAAGGTTTAAAAACTCAACTGTTTGAAACTCTTCCAACTTTTCTGCTCTGCTCACCTGGTCAAAACGAGCCATAACAGTTTCCCCACTCTAGCCGTAAGTTATAATGGCATTCAAACCCAATTGTACAATTTAGATATTTGAAGAAGGAATCCACTGGTTTAAGGTCATAGCCTTGTCACCTACTCAGAAGAACAGACTGAAAGAGAAAACCAATGAGAGGGTAAACATCCCACTTAATTTGAACAGCCATCATCGTGTTTCTGAAATTTAAAATTAAAATTGGTTAAGCTTCACAAATGATTCAGGACAGTTTTTTTCTTAAATACATAATCAATATGATGACTACTAAAAATATAAACACTTGCTTTTTATTTCAAACCAGCACCAATAAAAGAACATCAATAACGACTGTTACTGCAATTGTGACTCACCGAGATAGCACCCAGGAAATCAGGCCCCACTCTTCACAGAGTCATCACAAAACTGAATACTTTTCAAAGGAATATACAGAATTTCCAGACAACCTGATTTTCAGACCTAGGTTTGTATGGGCCATGTTTCTGTCCTAAACATGAATCACCCTTTGTTATGGGGAACTAGATTCCAGCTACAGGTAAACAATTAAATTCAATTCAGTAAGTTCTACAATTTTTTTGAAAACACAAATATGTGAGTATAAACAAGGGAAAAAAAAGCAGAGGGAAGACTGGAGATTTTCTGTAACCATTTTTCCTCAGGGCAGGATTGACTGGTACGAGAAATCATAGTTTGAAGATATTAGGAGGAAGGTATAAAGGAGACATCAGAGGTAGGTCCTTTATGCAGAGAGTTGTGAATGCATGGAATGCGTTGCCAGCTGAGGTGGTGGAAGCGAAGTCATTGGGGACATTTAAGCGACTGCTGGACATGCACATGGATAGCAGTGAGTTGAGGGGTGCGTAGGTTAAGTTACTATATTTTACATTAGGATTAAGTCTCGGCACAACTTCATGGGCCTAAGGGCCTGTTCTGTGCTGTACTTTTCTATGTTCTATGTTCTATTTTCAGAAGATTTGTTTGGTTGATTTTGGTTGATCAGAAGGTTCCTCCTTGACCTTTTTTCTGAATGATTTCACTGGTTTGCAAGAGGCACAGGGTGGTTCACCTATGAGCAATCTTGGACTTATCCAATTCAAAGTTACAACTTGTAGCATTTGCTGAGCGAAAGAGAAGCTGCTTTTCTTCAGGTTGAGCCATGAACTCAATGAGTGGTGAAGCAGACGAAATGAGCTAAATGGCCTATTTCTGGTCATTTGCCTTATAGTCTTATGGCTTAATGCTGAGAACTGATAGAGAGAGATTTGGCTGCTGCAGACCTGTTGATTTCTCTCCTGGTCTGATTAGCTTTTCCTATCTTGTTCACGGCCCAACCTGACGACCAGTCCAATGGTTATTGACAGGCAGAGAATCGTTGTCATGGATAACAGCTTCCTAGTCCAACCAGCATTGATTGTCTACAGTTTGTCTGCACATTACTGGCACCCACAGATAACACAAACAGGGCTCACAATAGGGAACAAGTTCTTATTTTAAAACATGCAGCCCTCCTTGTAAATCCCTGGTTTAAAACAAATATTTCTTATTCAATCCACAGTTTTAAAAAGTGCAAGAATTAAAAAAAACATGGTCTTTACAGTGTTAACCTGCTGTTTCCAATGTAACACACTGTAATATATCTATTATATCAGATTTGAATAAACGTTGAAGCTCAAAACATAAGTTTCCTGATATGACAAAACAGCATTGTTTAACCTATTGTATTTGTATGTTGAGCTTAAATCTCTAAATATAGAGTGAATTTATGTCATCTTCATTGGAATTAATCTATTTTACTTCAGTCTCAATCCAGCCACACCTAAAAACTGACTTGTATTAGGTCCATATCATTTGAATGATTGTATGTATTATTCATGTTCAGAATAAATGCAGATTGGTCACATTGTTGCATTTATCAACTGATACATGGTACTCTGAAGACTTTGAACTTAGCAACTGCCAAAAATATCAATGAGGCAATTGTCAAATTAATTGGATACAGTTCGGCACCGAACCCGAACAAAATGCCATAATCTAGAGTCAGAACAAACACATCTTTTTTGAGTGGGCAAGTCTGTTGTTATTTTATTGTTAATCTTTCCAGTAAATGTAAGTGGGATTCTCAGATTCTTACTACTTCTGACAATTATTAGAAAAGTTTTATGCTGCAAATAATCGATTTTACATTGGCTCGGCTAATTTAGCTTAAGAGCCGTGAGTCATTAGTAAAAGGATGTCTTTGTTCATCTTGTCTGTCTTGAAGTGAACTCAGAGGCGAAAGCACACTAAACATCCAGTGACTTTTCAAGACACCTACACCCTCTTGGAATGAATTAGACATTTATAGGAAGTTCCAAGTTTCTGCCGCGATTAACAAGTTTTTGTTGTAAGTCTGCATAAATGTTCTATGAATTGCAGGGAGACACATAAGTGCAATTCATAAGCATTACGATTTCACAGTGACAAATTATGACTACATTTATTCTTTTTCGAGAGTGTAGCACTGGAAAAGCACAGCAGGTCAGGCAGCATCCGAGGAGCAGGAGAATCAACGTTTTGGACATATGAACTCTTCATCAGGAATCAGCCCTGATGATGGGCTCGTGTCCAAAACTTCGATCCTCCTGCTCCTTGGGTGCTGCCTGACCTGCTGCATAAGCAAAAGAAATAAGGAGGATGAGTTTAAGACTCAGTTGGAAATTGGCAGGTACGATGTTGTGGGGATAACTGAGACATGGCTTCAAGAGGACAGGCACTGGGAAATGAATATTCAAGGCTATATGTGCTATTGAAAGGACAGACTGATGGGCTGAGATGTTGGGGCGGCCCTGTCGGTGAGGAATGATATTCAGTCCCTTGTGAGGGGGGACATAGAATCAGGTGATGTAGAGTCAGTATGGATAGAGCTGAAAAATTCGAAAGGTAGAAAGACACTAATGGGAATTATCTACAGGCCCCCAAATACTAGTCTGCATGTAGGGTGTAAGTTGAATAAGGAGTTGAAATTGGCCTGTCGCAAAGGTATTACTACAATTGTTACAGGGGAATTTCCACATGCAGGTAGACTGGGAGAATCAGGATGGTACTGGACCCCAAGAAAGGGATTTTTGTGGAGTGTCTCCGAGATGGATTCTTAGAACAGCTTGTGCTGGAGCCAACCAGGGAGAAAGCAATTCTGGATCTAGTGTTGTGCAATGAACTGGATTTGATCAGGGACCTTGAAGTAAAGAAGCCATTAGGAGGTAGTGACCATAATATGATAAGTTTTAATCTGCAATTTGAGAGGGAAAAGGGTGAATTGGAAGTGTCAGTATTGCAGTTGAACAAAGGGAACTATAGAGCTATGAGGGAGGAGCTGGCCAAAGTTCAATGGTTCAATACCCTAGCAGGGATGGCAGTGGGACAACAATGGCAGGTATTTCTGGATATAATGCAGAAGGTGCAGGATCAGTTCATTCCAAAGAAGAAGAAAGATCCTTAGGGGAGGCAGGGGCGGCCGTGGCTGACAAGGGAAGTTAAGGACTATATAAAGATAAAAGAGAAGAAGTATAATATAGCAAAGATGAGCGGGAAGCTGGAGGACTGGGAAACATTTAAAGAACAACAGAGGATAACTAAAAAGGCAATAAGCGGAAAAAGAAATGAGGTACAAAGGCAAACTTGCCACAAATATGAGGGTAGTAAAAGCTTTTTTAGGTATGTGAAAAGAAAAAAAAATGGTTTAGACTAAAATTGGGCCCTTGAAGACAGAAATGGGTGAATTCATTGTGGTGAACAAGGAAATGGCAGAAGAGTTGGATAGGAACTTTGGATCTGTCTTCACTGGGGAAGACACAGCAATCTCCCAGATGTAATTGTGGTTGAAGGATTGGGTAATGGATAAACTGAAGGGAATTTATATTAGACAGGAAATGGTGTTGGATAGACTGTTAGGTCTGAAGGCTGATAAGTCCCCGGGACCTGATGGTCTGCATCCCAGGGTACTTAAGGAGGTGGCTCGAGAAATCGTGGATGCATTGGTAATTATTTTCCAATGTTCTATAGATTCAGGATCAGTTCCTACGGATTGGAGGGTGGCTAATGTTGTCCCACTTTTCAAGAATGGAGGGATAGAGAAAACAGGGAATTATAGATCGGTTAGCCTGACGTCAGTGGTGGAAAAGATGCTGGAATCAATTAAAAAAGATGAGATTAGGACTCATTCGGATCGCAGTAAGAGGATAGGTCAGAGTTAGCATGGATTTATAAAGGGGAAATTGTGCTTGACTAATTTTCTGGAATTTTATGAGGATGTAACTATGAAGATGGGCAAGGGAGAGCCAGTGATGTAGGTACCTGGACTTTCAGAAAGTCTTTGATAAAGTCCCACATAGGAGATTAGTGAGCAAAATTAGGGCACATGGCATTGGATTGAAAATTGGCTGGCTGACAGGAAGCAAAGAGTAGTGATAAACGGGTCCCTTTCGGAATGGCAGGCGGTGACCAGTATGGTACCACAAACTTCAGTGCTGGGACCGCAGCTGTTTACAATGTACATTAATGATATAGATGAAAGTATTAAAAGTAATATTAGCAAATTTGCTGATGACACAAAGCTGGGTGGCGGGGTGAAATGTGAGGAGGATGTTATGAGAATTCAGGGTGACCTGGACAGGCTAGGTGAGTGGACCAGTGCATGGCAGATGCAGTTTAATGTGGATAAATGTGTGGTTATCCACTTTGGTGGCAAGAACAGGAAGGCAGATTACTACCTAAATGGAGCCAGGTTAGGTAAAGGGAAAGTACAATGAGATTTATGTGTTCTTGTGCATCGATCAATGAAAGCAAGCATACAGGTACAGCAGGCAATGAAAAAAGCTAATGACATGCTGGCCTTCATAACAAGAGGAATTGAGTATAGGAGCAAAGAGGTCCTTCTGCAGCTGTACAGGGCCTTGGTGAGACCGCAACTGGAGTATTGTGTGCAGTTTTGGAATCCAAATTTGAGGAAGGACATTCTGGCTATTGAGGGAGTGCAGTGTAGGTTCACAAGGTCAATTCTTAAAATGGCAGGACTATCATATGTTGAAAGATTGGAGTGACTGGGCTTGGATATACTTGAGTTTAGAAGGATGAGAGGGGATCTGATTGAGGTATATAAGATTATTAATGGATCGGACACTCTGGAGGCAGGAAGCATATTTCCGCTGATGGGTAAATCCAGAACCAGAGGACACAGTTTAAAAATAAGGGGTAGGCCATTTAGAACAGAGTTGAGGAGATACTTCTTCACCCAGAGAGTGGTGGGTATATGGAATGCTCTGCCCCAGAAGGCAGTAGAGACCAAGTCTCTGGATACTTTCAAGAGAGATGGATAGAGCTCTTAAAGATTGTGGAATCACGGGTTATGGGGATAAGACAGGATACTGATTGTGGATGATCAGCCATAATGAATGGTGGTGCTGGCTCGACAGGCCGACTGACCTACTCCTGCACGTATTGTCTATTGTCTATTGTCTACTGTGCTCTTCCAGCATTACACTCTGGACTCTGAGCTCCAGCATCTGCAGTCCTCACTTTCTCCCATCTTTATTTGTTTTTATGGTGAAGATGACATCAATAAAATAAATCTAATTCTCCAATCTGAATATCTTACTCCTTTAAATCTGACTTGATCAAGTCATTGCATAAAACTGGAGCTTGCAGTCTCAGGCAGAAAATGGCAATTCATCTACGTTGGCAGTTCATAAAATATTTCTGCCTCGACTGAAATTGAATTGTTTTTGTTTTTTCAAGGAGAATCTGCTGGAAATATAATTCATTTTTGCACTAACAGACAGATCTCATCCTTTGTCTCAGTGGGCCAATTTCCTCAGAAACAAGTTGACTCACATTACAGCAACGGCTTAGAGAGTCTACCAGGTGAAAGGAAATCACGCTGGGAGGAGTTCTGCTTCAGTTCCCCATCAGGTGACTGCTCATTTTCTACATGAATTATTCAGTGACTCATAACTGTGAGGCTATAATAAAGGGAAATGTGGCACTTCACTCAAACAGCTTTATGTCATTCACAATGGCAAATCCAGCTGCTCACAGTGCAGAAAAGCAAATTCAAGTCAAGGACATTATCTGCAAGAACAGAGCAGGTAAAAATGTGAAATATAAAAATAAGTTGATCTCAAGACGTTAGTTTAAAATTCTAAAATTAACCATGTTCCTGCTGGAATAATTGCATGAGTTGTGAGTTATCTAACATTTTACATATGTTGCACATAACATACACAAAACTAAATAACTCGACATACATTGCAGCCTAAGGTCTTGATCTTTTTTTCAAAGATTCATGTTGAACAGAAGAACTTCCATTGCTAAAGGGTGAAGTTTATTATTATTGATTCCAGTTGATGTGTTAATATATATAGAGTGACTTAGTCTTAGTTTTCTGGTCCCATGCAGGAGAATCAGTCGCAAGACTCCACCACTGGACCCAGTGGATTGCAATCTCTGTAGCTCCAGCCTGCGTGACATCCCACTGTTTGTCCTCCATAACAGTACTTCACCAGGTCACCTGTGGCTGACTGCATCTTGCTTGGACAAATAGTAGTAATGGTCATGAGTCTTGCAGATGGCCCAAGTAACAGGAGTGGAAGCTGCTTTTGAAGCTTTTGGTGAATTGCTTACAGTGAAGACTTGTGACAAAGCATTTGAAGATGGTTGGATCGAGGACAGAGAAGTTCCTACAGTAAATGATTCCAACAACCTCAACCATCCTCCTTTATGCTGGGTATGGCTCTAGCCAGTGGGAACATTCTTCCTGATTCCCACTTTACAAGTGTAGGAGGAGTTCAGTCAGATCATCAGGTCTGTCCTGACCCTCCAAAGAGCATCTCACCAAGACCCAGCCCCTTGATCCTATCCTGTAACCCTGCATTTACCATGGCTAACCCACCTAGCCTGCATATCGCTGCGCATCCCTGGACCCTACAGGGTAATTTAGCATAGTCAATCCACCTAAACTGTACATCTTTGGACAGTGGAAGGAAATCGGTGAAAGCCCATGCAGACACAGGGAGAATGTGCAAACTCCACACAGTTACCTGAGGCTGAAATCAATCCATGTGCCTAGTGCTGTGAGGCAGCACTGCTGACCACTGAGCCACTATGCTTCCCTGAATATCCTGGATGTGATATCAAGGGCAGCTGCTCTCAGCCTGCCTGAAAGAAACAAAAATGTATGTTTTAAAGTCTGTCACTGAGATAATGCCAGGAGCATGTGGCTGTTTTTATGCATCCTCATTGGATACTGGCATTTACCTGTTGTTCATATATCTTCCGAGAGGCCCCGTACCACATCTACTTACTAAAAAGACACCAACTCCACTAAAGTTGTGAGGGGGTAGGGATTTGAACTGACCACCCAACAAAGCAGCTCATTTGGTTAGAGTACTATGTGTTGGCAGGCAACCTGCACCCTTAGTTGTCTGTCTTGGATAAAGTCCAGGCTGAAGTCTCAGAATCCTGTTCCTCTGGATAGTTTATGAAGCCTGGATAGTCTGTCATGGATGCAAGGTAGCTCAAGGGAAGTTCAAGAGCTCCATGAGCTGGAGATAGCCAATTGGGCCATAAGTTGAGGATGAAGGGTTCTGGCCCGAAACATCGATTCTCCTGCTTCTTGGATGCTGCCTGGCCTGCTGTGCTTTCCCAGCAACACATTCTCAACTCTGATCTCTAGAATCTGCAGACCTCACTCACTGTCTCCCAATGAGGCCATAAACTGACCTCCCTGCAATAAGAGAAAAGACATGGGAATGGTGTGAATCAATTCCTTTTAGGCCATATCATAAAAAAGAGAAAACATAACAACACGATAACTTTTGCATTCTATTGGCGAATTGCAATTCCTTGTGGTTCCTGTGGCTGTTTTGTTGTACATTACATGTGTGTTCAGTGAAGATATGAAAAAGCTACCAACAGAGAGATTTCCTTCCGATTGCCTTGAACTCCAGTTTGGCTAAGGCTTCTTGATGCCATACTTGGTAAAAGTCAGCCTTAATTTCAAGAGCAGTAGGTCTCATCTCTCCTGCGGAATTCAACTCATTTTGCCCATGTTTGAACTCAGGTTACAATGAGGTCAGGAGCTGAGTTGCTCTGATGGAACTCTAACTAAGTGCCAGTGAGCCATTTGTTGTTAAGCAAATTCTGAAGAATGGTCACTGGGCCCAATACGCTAACATTGCTTCATGTCCACAGATGCTGCTGGACTTGCTGGGTTTCCCAGGCAATTTTTGTTTTTGTACTGCTAAGCCAGTACTGCTTGATATCAAGTTTAGCTGGCGTGACAAAAGTTAAAATCTCTTTAGTTCAAGACATTAAGGAACTTGCTGTTCTTTCTTTAACAAATCTATTTTGGTAAGAAAGTGGCATTGTAAACCCTAACAATAGCAATGTCCAAATGAAGAATTGACTAGGAGTTTGAATTTGTTAGTATATTGACTTTCTATAGTCAATGCACAATCTAATTGAATTATCAACTTTGGATGCAATCACTACTGAGGAACTCAAGTTGCTTTGACTGGGCTTCATTTGGCATTTTTCCAACATGTATTGAATTTCTGCTTTCACCTGAACTTATTTCTCTTGACCTAAAAGATAGGGATGCTGCTGGGTAGGACAGGATCTCCTATATCTACACCATAAAACCTCTGCAGTGCAGAAGCAGGCCAGTCAACCCATAGAGTCCACACCAACCCTCTCAAGAGCATCCCACCCTACACCTGTAACCCAGCATTCCCCATGGCCAATCCACCTAAAATACACATCCTCATTTGGCAATTTAGCATGGCCAAACCACCTAACCTGCACATCTCTGGACTGAGGGAGAAGACCCACTCAGACACTGGGAAAACGTGCTCCAGACAGTTGCCTGAGGGTGGAATTGAGCTCGGCTCCCAGGCACTGGTGAGGCACCATACCGGCCCTAGAACATAAAACTAAAGTTGTACACTCTAGTTTGGTCCCCACAGATTTCTTTAAATCTGGTGGCTAACTTGTTAATATTTTTCTGCCTCTAATTATAAAAACATGGAGCCTAACCTCCTGAATGGTTTAGTATTAGCTAACTAGATGGGAGCTGGTTTGGTTTGGGAATCGTTTAGTCTTCCTTCTGACTCGTTTTTACTATCCTACATCCTCCGCTGTCGTTAAAGACCTGCTGATCCTCTGCTGGTGATAACACCTTAACATATTCATGCGACACAGTCTACTCTTTTTCCAAAGATTTGAGTGTTAATTGAATAATTTACTTCGTCAATCCTTTGACTACCCTGAATAGATCACTGAGCTGTGCTGTTGAGGGTTCACTTTGGGAGGGCAGTAACAATAACACCCTATCCCCTGTTGAAATGTTCAGGACTTTTTTATGCTTGGTTGTTTTGGGGTTGTTTATGATTCAGGCTTCTGTGAGCTATGCTTGGAACACAGATACACAGTTAACATGGATGACTCATCCACAGTCCTAAGAACTTGCCTTTGATTAGTTTCAGAGGTCCCCTTACCTCATAGCCATAAACTAATTAAAAATGATATAAACCAGTGGACTCATTTGGTGAATCCCATAGGGGATCCCAAAATACATTTGAGTCCTTTGTCCTTTGTCATATCCTCAGCAGTAAGCCCTGATCATCATTCGTTAAAGTTTCTAGTGTCTGTGATATGCTGAAGACTTTAGCTAGGTTTTTTTTTTAGATTAGATTACTTACAGTGTGGAAACAGGCCCTCCGGCCCAACAAGTCCGCACCGCCCCGCCGAAGCGTAACCCACCCATACCCCTACATCTACATCTACCCCTTACCTAACACTACGGGCAATTTAGCATGGCCAATTCACCTGACCTGCACATCTTTGGAGTGTGGGAGGAAACCGGAGCACCCGGAGAAAACCCACGCAGACACGGGGAGAACGTGCAAACTCCACACAGTCAGTTGCCTGAGGCGGGAATTGAACCCGGGTCTCCGGCGCTGCGAGGCAGCAGTGCTAACCACTGTGCCACCGTGCCGCCCAGGTTATTCCCAGACTACTCATAACTTCCTGAAAAGTTTTAGACATTCAATCGGGACCTTGATCCAACTGGATATGATTAATGCATATGGTGAAGAACTAGCTTAAATTCTCTTCTACAGCCTAAGTAGGGATTGTTCTTAAGCATATGCCTCTGTGATTTCCTGGTCAGATCAATGATACCAACCATATACTGGTGTCCTAGATGGTCTTGTCGCAGTATCTCTACCTTTGACCTTGAAGGTTTGGGTTCAATTCCCACCTACCCCAGAGATATGATATTCCTCAACAGCCTGGGCACGTATGGCATCTTTTTCAAAATTGTATCATGTCCTCATGATCCTGACTATTGGAAATGTTGACTTCTACCTGGTTGAGACTTTCAGATCCCTATATGTCCTGCCATAGGAATATCATGGGCTAGCCTTCATATTTCTTGATAACATTTGGACAAGGCCATTATCTGGTGAATTGCTGTCCACTATTCAATTGCAGGTCTGTGAAATGGTCTTCATTTCCACATCACAATCCCTTTTTTCATTTAGTAGCATCCTGGAGCTCCATCAGCATTAAATTCAGTTTGAGTCAATCAAGCTTTACTTAACTCTGTGTGTGTTGAGTGATATCATGGAGAATATTTAGTAAGGCAGACAGAAAAATGGGCCAGGCCTAAAGTACAGGATGGCTTCAAATCAGTAAATGTTGGTTCAGACATCATTCTTTTAATACTGCACCAAAAACTATGAGACAGCACTCCTGCTGCTCTTTACCTCAACTACGCCCAATTGTGCTTTCTTGGTGAGAGTGACAGATTTCTACCTCCTATTACTGGGATGAAGTAAGACCCTTCTGCTTCCGACTGGGCCCAGCAGTCCTGCCCTTGCTCTTAGTGTACCTTTCATCCTGAACAACTCTAAGTTCCACTTGTGCTCTGTCCCTTTAAATACAGTTGAGATCACCTCATGAAGGTGGTCATTGCGCCTGTTGTGTGCTTTTCGAGACATAAAATCTGGAAGTCAAAATTTGTAAGATTGAATTTAGACCGTACATTCCAAAGTGCAGTTTTGTTCCAAGTTCCAACTATACAATTCCACCCATTGCTTAGAGTTACCTTCAGATTAATACCGGGGCCAGAGCTTCTTTAAACTATACAGCATTCGCATAACTCTCGCCTGGATTGCTCCTGGCACATGGGTGGCCCAGAGAGAAATTGGGCATAGAACACTAGCTGGAGTCGAACCAATAGCCTGTACAATGAAAGATTGGGTTCTTTAGCTACAATTTCTGTACATTGATTATGAACTATCAGTGATCTGTGGTCAGTAAAACCTAAACTTCTTTGTCTCTCAACTTCCATTTGTGTTGCTCTCTGGAAATTATACGTGTGGTCTCAGTGTTGGCCATGCTAGCATACATAATGCTACATTTTTCAACTTGCCATTATGTGGTTTAGACTTCTGTCACAGGTGTGCCTGGAAATGGCTCTCACACTCAGTACTGAGTCTTCCTGTCGAGTTGACTTGCAGCCTCAAGCCACCTGGACATCCGTCTCCGTCCATGAGTCAGTTACAATTTCCCACCCATTTCAGGCAGATAGTGAATTCCTAGCATGAGCAGCAAAAATACACTCGGCTTGGAATCTGGGTTTACCAGCAGGTTTTGCGCTCTCTCTATTCTGAGAAAACCCAAAGGTCATTAATAACAGCTCCACAATTATTCATTTATCTACTTCGTTTAGTCAAAGACATACAAAAGACATTTATGCTCTCCAGTCCTTTGGCTAATAACAATGTAGTAAAATCCTTGAAATGGAACTAATGCTGTTCCTCTAATTATTTTTGACATTTGCAGCTTTGTATAATTTCTATTCTTGATGAATCGTTGCTATTAAATCTACAGATTACAATAAGTATGTTTGTTACGGTTAATTCTGTTGCTGGAAGCACATTTAATTGGGTTGGCTTAAGGTTTTTAACGTGTTAAGGTGGAGGATTTTAGAAGATTGGGAAGAAAACTATTAGGTAGAAAGATGTTTGATAGAAGATTTAACAAAAACCTGAATTAGTGTGCCAACAAAATGATTAATATTTGGCATGACTAAAAGAGTACATGAAACTAAACATAGCCTTTTATATTTGAAAATTAACTTAAAAACATAATCTGTAAGTGCACTAAGTTATCACCTGTAAGTTCAAAAGATGAATATATAACTCAAACTAGGTTCGACATATTAATGCTGTTAAAATGCAGAACTTAGAATCTGTTACATGCTAAACATAAAGTCTCTCTCCAGCAAGTAGCTAAAGATTCAAATCAAGCTACTTTAGGCTTATAGATGTAGGTTAACAAAATAACTTCCACATTGCGTATTGTGTCACATTTTTTAAGTTTTCCACAAGCGTGGCAAAATTGAGTAACAGATCAGTGCAATATTGCAATAAATAAGTGAGAGAATAATGTGCGAAATCTTTTACACAGAATGAATTCCTCCAGAGAAATGTAGACCAATGTGGTTGAGTAAAACCTTACCTTTACTTGATGTTTTATACATTCTTGGGATGTTTCAAAGTTGGTTGCAATTAACCAAGTACTTCGGAAGTTTAGTCACTTTTAAAATACAGCTACAATGTGCCTCAAAAAGCAATGCAGTTGTTTGGTGTGCATTTGAAATTGTGATGCAGGACCTAAGTCTAATGCTTCACATGAAAGATCATATACTTGCTACCCTTAGGCATAATCAGTATCCCAGATCACGTCATCAGATTTCTGAAGTATGGCTGCCAGGCGAATACACTCAAGTTCTATCAGACACAAATTCTATTACTGAATCAAGGACAACAACTGACAAGCCTAATAGATTTTTGATTCAGTTCTTCTTACAGAGACAATTTGCTGATCCCCAAATCTGTACTTGCTTGAAATTTGTAACAGGTGTCATAGGCAGTGCTTAGGAGGAGGAATCCTGGCTGACCTACTCTTCACTGAGATTTGAGTTGCAGAAACCAATGATAACACATCTCCTCCAGCTCTTTCATCTTCTGGAGAGGGTGATTTGGGTCTTATTGGAGGGTTCTTGTGCTATACTGTTAATGTCCCTACCTCTGAGAAGGAAGCCTCGAATCAAACAGCACCCACTCCAGCGGTGTGTAATAACATCTCTGAACAGATTGGTTGGAAATATTTTATGGGTTTTTTGACTTTAAAATGACTCTGCGTACACTTTAACAATAATCTTTAATTTACACAGTCATGGACCTACACAAACTCAAAGTATCCCTACCACAAGAGCTCTTTCTGGACTTTCTTCCAGTCATATAACACAAAACAAAGAACTATGGATGCTGGAGATCTGAAACGAGAACAGAAATTGTTGGTGAAGCTCAACAAGTCTGGCAGCATCTGTTGGAAAAAAACAGAGTTAACCTTTCGAGTCCACTGACTCTTCTTGTCATGTCAGCTGAAAGCATCATTATGTTATGGCCCCTTGTTCTCAATGCTATTAAGTCATTACTCTGCATTCCACTCCCCCTCCAAATCTTTGTTCCCAATATGTACATCTTCTGCCATGTTCCCCCAAATTCTGAAATGTCACAGGATTAGTGTCTGACGTGGTTTCACACCCTCTCTGATCTTGTTTCGAATTGTTTTTGAGGTTGATGGTGTGTTTTATTCTCCCTTTTCTCAGCTTCAATCTCTAGCCCTATTTTGGGTAACTGCAAAGATTCTTGGGTGTCCCTCCCTCCCTCCCTCTTGTCAGAAGTCAGGGCAGGTATCTCCATGCTCATGCTAGCTTGCCTTTTATGTGTGCCCCCAGCAAGTAGGATTTCAGCTCTTCTGTTTTCTGAACCACAGTTCCTTCCTTTTGTCAGATGCAGAGCCAATACTCTTCCTTTGCTGAAGAATTGACAACATGCTTGCTCAATGATGCTGACCAAACTTCCTGGTTGTTTTTATCTTTGGACTTCCTCACATTTTCTCACTTAATCATGGTCTTCCAAAGGTGTTGTGAGGCTTTAATTTTCCAGATAACAATGGAAGGTGCTTTTGCAGTCTTCTCCATATGAATAATGCAGTTGCAGATAATCCTTTTCACAATGTGCTGATCTGTAACTCAAGAGCACAAAATTAATGTCATTATTTTTCTTCAGAATTTTTTGTATTGTTCTGCCTCCTCTTTTTGACTCCGGGTTTGCGTGCAGGTATTCTAGTGTTCACCTCTTGGCAGATTTCTTTCTCTTTCTTTTTTCTGATCTGCTGAAGTATTTCTGTGGTTTGCTAGCTTTGTATTTTCTTTTCCTTTAAGACTTGCTGCTCCTACGTTCTTCACAGCCCTTAATTTGCACACATTTCCATCATATTTCTTAGACCATAAGACATTGGAGCAGAATCTGGCCATTCAGCCCTTTGAGTCTGCTTCACCATTCAATGAGATTGTGGCTGATCTGATAATCCTCAACTCCACTTTCCTGCCTTTTTTCCATAGCCCTTGCTTCCCAAACTAATCAAAAACCTGTCTTGGCCTTGAATATGCACAACGACTGAAATCTACAGTAACGATTTTCATAGATTCACAACCCTTTGAGGGAAGAAATTCCTTCTCAGTTTTGTCTTACACGTTCAACCTCTCATCTGAAATTATGCTCTCTGGTTCTAATGATGGGGGAGACATCAGTTGTTCATTCATTCCAATGATAATGCTTTATTTACACAGCTCTGAATATCTCCAGGCTCTCTTCTAGATATATTTAATCAACCTGTTCAATGATGGTATGACACAGCACTGCAGTAGGTGGGACATAAACCCAGCCATCGTAGCTCAGAGGTAGGGACACTGACACTGCACCATGCACTCTCTGCAAGCTTGCTCTTCTAGCCTAGGACTTTAAATCATCATTCTGGATTAGTGGTGCTGGAAGAGCACAGCAGTTCAGGCAGCATCCAAGGAGCTTTGAAATCGACGTTTCGGGTAAAAGCCCTCATGAAGGGCTTTTGCCCGAAACATCGATTTCGAAGCTCCTTGGATGCTGCCTGAACTGCTGTGCTCTTCCAGCACCACTAATCCAAAATCTGGTTTCCAGCATCTGCAGTCATTGTTTTTGCCTCTTTAAATCATCAGCATAGCATAACCACACAGGCTCATGCTGTTAACCCGTTTCCCTACATATGTCAATCCAGTACAGCTGCTGCACTTATCGAAACCACTTGACACAATTAGCATTATTGTTATTACAACATGGCATGTTGCTCAAATTTGTGATTCAGTCAAAATGCTTGAATTATGTGATTTCCACGAGGGAGGACATTCACACAAAGAGAAAATATTGCAAGTCCAGGCGTCAAGGTAGAATAAGAGTTAATTTACTAAAGGTGACTAGGGTTAGAGGGAGGAGCATTAAATATCTCTGATGATGTGGTCCATTGACCTGCCCATGGGAACTATCTGGTTGGCCGAATCATGAGGCTTGACAAATTACATTTAAATGATCGCTATGTTCTAGACAAACTGTGGACAGAGCAGGCTCAAACACTGCAATTCTGAGTGGCTGGGGAGATGTGGTAGTGAAGGGGAAGCAAGTAGGTGGCCTTTTCAGAACTCATTGTGGGTTAGGAGAAGTACCTGCTGCCCTGAAGGAATAGCTTTTAGTCTCACTCAGCCACGTTTGAAAGCCTCTTCTTCCCGGCCAACCCTATTATTAGCTTTCCTCCTTATCTTTTAATCATGACTACTCTCTTTATTTCTGATCCAACCCTCTCTTGGTTTTCAGTTGTTGAGGTCTAATCCCCAGGTTCCCCAGCAGCAACCTCCTTCAATTGGACTCTCTTCCTGCTTACCCCACAGCCATGTGGACAGTTGCTATGACTGTGTTCATACATTCTGCTGTTAAGTTCAGTGGGATCGCCACGCTGTGGCTTAAACAGGTACTTGGGCCATTTTCAATCTCCACCCCACCCCAGTCCTCTTGTAAATATCGGAATAGAGTGTTTGTCATACATTAAACCAGAAAGTAAGAAATTTCTATCACAACAAACAATGGAACATTTACAGTAAAGTTTTTAGTTTGTTTCAGATCAAAGCTTTCATTATTATATCTTACATAAAAGCCTTGCCTTTACTTTTCTACTTACATTGCTAAATATCTAGGTCTGTGCAGTTACTATAAAACAGTGTGAAAGTCACATAGACTTGAACCTAATATCTGTGCCAGGAACAACTGTACCCTTAGCACACTGTAATTCAAGTCAACATCCACAGCAAAGCCAAACACACTATTCTCCTTGCTTGCAGGACTCTCTCCCAGACAATATTCACTGGTACTCTGTTTTTAAACTGCAGCGGTTTATATGCAGAGAAAGTCTGGCCTGCCAGACTAAGAGTCCTGGTAAATATGAAGAACAATAGGAAATTACTAACTTTCACTGGTAGTCCCAAACATAACTATGCTGTGAGCAAACAACTTGAAGGATACTCTCTCTTCAGGATAGTTATGCTTCAAGCTTGCTTTTGTATACTATCAAATATGACACAGTCTAAAATGCTTGCAGTATTAAAATCTCATGGAGATAAAACTTTAGCTATCTTTATTCACTGGATTGAGGGCTTTAGTGTTGTCTTCATAAAATATATAACAGTAGAATTTTCATTACAGAAAATACTTGAGAATCAATATTTTAAATTGTTATAGAGAGAACCTGAGCTCCCTTATCCAGCAGATATGACAGCACTGACTTCAACTCAATACACCTCACTGGTTGAGATACACATGCTTATCTTCTCAAGCTATTACGCTGGCCTGAAGCTAGTCAGTTTGACTCTAATAATTATGAAAATTGTCTGCTTTTAATCTGGAGTTAGCCTATTGTTACAGCTTGGGATTTCCTTCTGGACTTTTTATTTATTCTGAAGGTGAAAACATAATTATAATTGACACATTACTACTTTCAAAGTTCAAATTAAATGATGATAACAAATGCTAAATAATCTGAAAGAACTCGGGCAGCTCTAAGAAACATGCCATAGGCAATGCATTAAAAAGGGAAGCATCAGGCATCTATGCAACTTCAATATGCTTTACCAACTGTACATGTGAACCATTTTCATTGATTATTTTGTTGCTTGGTGACATGGTAACTGTAAATTGTATTTACAACTCCCACCACTGAACTCTAGGGATTTTGCTGGCTTTTGTATTCTATCCTGAATCATTTCTGTGAATCCATCACACAGTTATCATTAAGCCTTGCAGTCATGTGCTTCCTTTTTCAATAGGAATAACTCTCAAATTACTGCATTTAATATTAAGCCTGACACATTTAGACAATAGACAGACAATAGACAATAGATGCAGGAGTAGGCCATTCTGCCCTTCGAGCCTGCACCGCCATTCAATATGATCATGGCTGATCATTCCCAATCAGTATCCTGTTCCAGCCTTATCTCCATACCCCTTGACTCCACTATCTTTAAGAGCTCTATCCAATTCTTTCACACATTTCTTGGTGTGAGTGGAGTGGAGAAAGGTCTGAGAGACCGATGTGGGGAAAGAAACCTTGTAGGTTTTCGGGGTGTGCAGTAGCAATGGACTGTGTGAAGAGCCATCTGATTTTTTTAATTTCAAAAAATATACTTTATTCATAAAATAATTTGTTGGTCTGTACAGTTGGTCATGCCATACATACGTAAACATTTACATACAGAGATCAGAGTTTATCATTTTTATATACAGGTCTGTACGTTTATCAATCATATGTCCATATATTTAGCTGAGGCGTCAGCAGAGCCCAAATGACTGCGTAGGCAGGCAGATGTTACACAGTGGTCTTTCCCTACTGCACCTTGGCGGCAGCTGCCCCAAGCTTCAGCGCGTCCCTCAACACGTAGTCCTGGACCTTGGAATGTGCCAGTCTGCAACACTCAGTCGGGGTCAACTCCTTCAACTGGAAGATCAACAGGTTTCGGACCGCCCAGAGAGCGTCCTTCACCAAGTTGATGATCCTCCAGGCACAGTTGATTTTGTCTTGGTGTGTGTCCCGGGGAACAGACCATAGAGCACGGAGTCCTGCGTCACAGTGCTGCTCGGGACGAACCTCGACAAACACCACTGCATTCCTCTCCAGACTTCTGCGTAGGCACATTCCAGAAGGAGGTGTGTGACAGTCTCGTCCCCTCCGCAGCCGCTTCGAGGGCAGCGTGCGGTGCAGCTGAGAGTCCGGGCGTGCATAAAGGATCTCACAGTCAGAGCCCTTCTCACCACCAGCCATGCCATGTCTTGGTGCTTATTGGAAAGTTCTGGCGATGAGGCATTCTGCCAAATGGCTTTGACAGTCTGCCCAGGGAACCACTCGATAGGATCCACCCTCTCCTTTTCCCAAAGGGTCTCAAGGACCCTAAGTGCTGACCACTTCCTGATGGACTTGTGGTCAAAGGTGTTTTTCTTCATAAACTTCTCCACGAAGGACAGGTGATACGGAACGGTCCAACTACTCAGAGCGTTCTGCGGCAGCGAGGCCAGGCCCATCCTTCACAACACCGGGGACAGGTAGAACCTCAGTACGTGTGAAGAGCCATCTGATAATTCCAATGGGCTAGTTAATGAAGGAGGCACCTTAGTTGCTCCTGGTCTTACTTAAATCTATTAGTGATAGGATGAGGCCCTTCAGTCAGAATGAATTACCCATTTAATGTCTGCAAAGGGCGGCACAGTGGCACAGTGGTTAGCACTGCTGCCTCACAGCACCAGAGACCTGGGTTCAATTCCCACCTCAGGCAACTGTCTATGTGGAGTTTGCACATTCTCCCCATGTCTGCATGGGTTTCCTCTGGGTGCTCCGGTTTCCTCCCATAGTCCAAAAAATGAGCAGGTTAGCTGAATTGGGCATGCTAAATTGCCCATAGTGTTAGGTGAAAGGGGAATGGGTCTGGGTGGGTTGCTCTTCAGAGGGTCGGTGTGGACTTGTTGGGCTGATTTAATCTACAAATTGGATACAGCACAGTTATTTGGCAGTATTAAGGGGTATGCATGTGAACCTGAGGAATATAGCAAGTAAAGCTGATTTACAGAGGGCACAGAGACACATAGCAGCATGAGATTGCTGCTGAACTGTAAACCTAGATTACAATGGGGTAAGGATAGTGTTTTAACATAGCAGGATAAAGGGCATTCAAACAGAATAGAAAAGGGGATAAGAAAAATGAGGGGTGTAGCGTTATTGGTTAAAAAATCAAATATGGCCAAGGTGAGGATTTTATACTAAAAAAGACTACTTGAGTTGAGCTCAGAGACAAAAACTGGACATTTAAATTGCTAGGTGTACACTATAAATCCACAAATAGTAGTAGTAAGGTAGAAGAGCAGAATGAGTGCAAAAACAATGGGGCACCTTAGTTGGGAATTTCAACTCGCCAGATAGGAACTGGGATACAAACCATATGACAGGCAGAAAGGGCACAACGTTCTCGAAATGTAATTAAGAGAACATTTTTAGCCAGCATGTAACAAGCCCTGTGAGAAAGGACAGAATTCTAGATTTGGTCTTGGCCAATGGAACTGAGCAGGATGGATGAAGGAGAAGTTGATATATTAGATATTAGATTCCCTACAGTGTGGAAACATACCCTTTGGCCCAACAAGTCCACACCACCCCTCCGAAGAGTAACCCACCCAGACCCATTGCCCTTCCCTATATTTACCCCCAATTTACCTAACACTACGGGCAATTTATCATGTCCAATTCACCTGACTTGCACACCCTTTGGATTATGGGAGGAAACTGGAGGAAACCCATGCAGACATGGGGAGAACGTGCAAACTCCTCACAGACAGTCACCCAAGGCTGGAATCAAACCCAAGTCCCTACTGCCAAGAGGCAGCAGTGTTAACCACTGAGCCTCCATGCCACCCAGATGATCATTTTGGAGATGTCTCATAATAATTATCTTTTGCATCATTATGGAAAAGGGAAAATATAGAGCAGGATGTTGTGGCCAGGGAGTTTGGAGTTTAAAAGTAGGAAAGTCTTGTACAAACTGAATCAGATGTTGATGAAACTACCTTAAGTATTACCTACAGCTTTGATCCCCTGATTTAAGGAAGAATATTCTGGCATTGGAGGCAGTTAAAACAGGAGAAATTAATCTGATTCCTGGGATTAAAGGATTGACTGATCAAGAACAGCAATAGATCTTAGTTCTTTAGTTCTTAGTGTTTAAAAGAATGAGTGGTGATCCTATTTAAACATACAATATTTGGGGTGGCCTTGACAGGTTAGATGTTGAGGAGATGTTGCCACTAGTGGGTGATCTTGAATAAGGGCGAATGAGAATAAAGAGGACATTCATTTAAAACTGAAATGTGAAGGAATTTCTTTCCCAGAACGTAGTAAATATCTGGAATTCTCAACCCCAGAGAGTTGGGAAGGCTAGATCGCTGAATGTATTTAAAGAGGGGGGTAGATGGATTTTTGGAACATTGGGAAGTTTTAGGTTATGAGGAACTGGCATAAAAGAGGAGTTGAGGCCTGAGACAGTAAGCTGTATCTTATAGAATAGTGGGGCAGGCTTGAGGAGAACAAGTGAGCTGCTCTTGTACTTTTATATTTCATATTTCTTATGTTCTAATGTATTATGCAATCTGTGAGATCATGCGCATAATGTAAAGCCTTGCCTATGTGAATGTCTTGTTTTCAGCAAATATATGTTTGCAACTTAAAGATTTTACAATGAGACTGAAATAAGTTTACACAATTGGCAAGTATTTTCACTTTTTGTTTCAGGTTCTCAAACAATCCACAGTCCACACCAATGTCTGTCACAGAAAATTCATCAATAGATTGTTGGTATCGGCTTAACTTTGTCATAAAATGTCGCAAAACATTGTTGAGTTTTTACAGAAGGAACTACATCCAAAATTGTATGAAGCTTCTGCAATGATCCTGAAGGTAAGACAAATTCAAAACTAGAAATGTCTGCATTGATAGACTTCTGTTATACAGGAAAAATACAAATATGAAATCATGTAGATGATGACAGCTCATTCAAATTGGTATTGTAATGCAACAGTGGGAACTATCCTAATGCAGAAGTGATTTCCCACTCACTTGGAGGCGATAAAGTTTTGATAAGTTCTCATTTACCTTCATATCTACTCCTTTGCTGATAAATAGTCAATACCAATCGAGATTCTAGTTACCCATGGCAGGTTTTGATCAGGAATGAGAAGCAATTTAGAAGGATTGTATTGTGAGCACAGTCTTTCCAGTGACAGTAAAAATTACTGCAACAGTTGATCAGAATATATATTGCTATTGCAAGCTACCCTCACTGACTTCACTATGCAGTGCAGGTACCTGAAAGGAGAAAGGTTAGTTACGCCTTAGCATCAAGCATTCAGTAAATCCAGCGATGAAATGAAAAAGACAGTTCTGATCAGGACACCGGTCATAGTTTTATTTTATCAAATCGATTTCTGACTGTGAAATAAGTAAAATAATTGAAAGCAAATTTCACATGGCCTTGTTAACCTGAAGTGCTTTCTCCTACCTGGATTTTAGCTCCCTCTGCAGCATTCTTTTAAAAGAAAATGATTGTCCTCCTGATTATTTTTGGCCTATCCTGCACAAGATGCTTCATGGACTGAGCACCTCTGAGAGGTGATGCAGGGTGAGATGAGCAGTTGAGAGAACTCGTCAATGCAGTCAAAGGGTTTCATGTCAGTGAAGGGATCCTGGTCAAGTCCGTCAAGGACAGCATGTGTGCTTAATCCAGGGCATTGTGGCACAGACAGTCTCACACAGGGCAGCTCACATCTCAAATGCATTATCTGGGCCGAAATGACACCAATTGTTAAAGTTCACTTGAGAATGTAACTTTTAAAAAAGTTTTGCAATTTACATATGAAAGACCTGAAAACCAATACGGTCATTCTAAAAGATGAGAGACTTAACCATCAATCAAGGTCTTTTTCAATATATAATTTCTGTTACATCACACTGTAAACATTTGCTATAAATTCTGTGTCCTAAGATCTTATACTCCACAACCACCTGATGAAGGATCAGCGCTCTGAAAGCTAATACTTCCAAATAAACCTGTTGGACTATAACCTGGTGTTGTGTGATTTTTAACTTTAAAAGACGTGCCTGAGTCACTTATTGCACAATGAAAAGATGATATCCTCAAGTGCAAAGGGACATGGAGCCGATTATCTCTCCAATTGTACTGTAAGTACATTGGAAGTTGTTGGAGGTGATTCTGAAAGATACAATTTATATGCATTTGGAAAAGCAAGGAATGATTAAGGATAGTCAGCATGGCTTTGTGCGAGGGAAATCATGTCTCACAAATTTGATTGAGCTTTTGAGGTGGTAACCAAGAAAATTGATGAGGGCAGAGCATTGGATGTCCTTTGCTTGGACGTTAGTATAGTCTTTGACAAAGTTTTATGTGGTGGACTAATTAGGAAAGTAAGATCACATAGGATTCAGGGTGAGGTTGCCAATTGAATTTAAAATTGACTTAGTGATACGAGACAAAGGGTGATGGGGAGTGTTGTTTTTCAGGCTGGAGGCCTGTTACCAGTGGTGTTCCACAGGGATTGTTTTTTGGGTCTGCTTTTGTTTGTCATTTATATAGGTGATTTAGATGAGGGTATAGAAGCCATGGTTAGTAGGTTTGCAGATGATACCAAAATTGGTCATATGGTCAGTGTATCTAAGATTACAAAGTGACCTTGATCAATTGTGTCAATGGGCTGAGGACTGGCAGATGGAGTTTAATTTGGATAAATGTGAGGAATGGTATTTTGGTAAAATAAACAAGGGCAGGACTTATACAATTAAAGGTAGGGCCCTGGGTAGTGTTATAGAACAGAGAGACCTAGAGGTTCAGGTACATAATTCTTTGAAGTTTGCATGACATGTAGAAAGGGACGTTAAGAAGGCATTTAGCACATTTGGCTTCATTGCTCAGACCCTTGAGTGTAGGAGTTGAGATGTCACATTGAGGTTGTATGGGACATTGGTGAGGTCTCTTCTGGAATGCTGTGTGCAGTTCTTGTTGCCTTATTATTGGGAGGATATTATTAAGCTGGTGAAGGTTCAGAAAAGATTTACGAGGATGTGGCTGGAAATGGAAGGTTTGAGTTATAAGGACAGGCTGGATAGAGTGGGATATTTTTCACTGGAGCATAGGACATTGAGGAGTGACCTTATAGAGGTTTATAAAATAACGAGGAGTATGTATAAGGTGACTGGCAGTTGTCTTTTCCCTAGGGTGGGGGATTTCAAGACTGGGGGCATATTATTAAGGTGAGAGGAGAAAGATTTAAAATGATATAAGAGGCAACATTTTAAAAAGAGAATCATTCATGTGTGGAATGAATTTACAGAAGACGTGGTGGATGTGGGTACAGTTACAAAACTTAAAAGACATTTGGATATGTACATGAATAAGAAAGGTTTGGAGGGATATGGGCCAGGAGCAGGCAGATGGGACTAGGTTAGTTTGGGATTATGGCCAGCAAGGACTGGTTGGACTGAAGAGTCTGTTCTGTGCTGTATGACTCTATGACTGTATGACTGTTATATGCAAAGATGCCTTCAATGCATGAAGTGTATGTCTTGGAAAGAAAGGTATAAATGGTCATGTCACCCCCACTTATGCTCTGCTGTTATCTCTCTGCAGCATAACCAGTGAGTACTTGTTTGTTTGCTATCCCCTTTTTCCTCCCTCTGGACTCCATGTACTCTGTTCACTTAGCCCCTCGCTCCCCATCCCACCCGCTTATCAGCACAAATGCCACCCTTCTCTGGTTATTATCAGTTCTGATGAAGAGTCTCTCAGTTGAAATGTTATCTGTTTGTCTGGGCACAGTTACCTGCTGTGTTTCACTGCTTCTGTTTCAGATTTCCAGCACCCGCAGTTCTTTGTGTTGATTTTTCTTACTGTCAGGTTTGGCATGAAGCTGAAGGGATGCAAAGAGCTCGCAGCTTATTTGAAACGCAGATCAACCTCAGAACAGCAGCCACATGCTGCTTGTACAAGCACAAAGCATTGTTCATCAAGTTCACTGAGTATGTCTGTTCACTGTTTACAAACAATAAAGATATAAATTGGACTACATAAGGACTCCATAAAAATTCAAAGTTGAATTATTCAAATTTGAAGTGGTTTCATTTCCAGTGTTATACATGTTTCCATAAGACCATAAAGCATAGGATCATATGTCGCTCATTTAGCCCATGGAGCCTGCCCCATTGTGTAATGACTGATTTGCTTACCTTCAACTGTACTTTCCATCTTATCCCTTTAACCGTGGGTTCAGTTCATTGAACATATTTAATGACACAGCCTCCTGACAGCCCTCAGTAGTAAAGAATTCTACAGATTCACCACCCTCTGAGTGAAAAAAAAATCCACCAAATGGGTGATCCATTTATTCTGCCCTCTGATCCTCGATCCTCCCACAAGGAGAAACAACCTCCCTTTATCTACTTTATCAAGCCCCCTCAGAATTTTGTAATAAGATTGCCTATCATTCTTCTAATCGCCAATGCATGCAGGCCCAAATTACTCAACCTGTTCCCTTACAACAAACCCTCTGTACTTAGGATCAAATGAGTGAACCTTCTGTGGGCTGTTTCCATTGCCAGTGTATGTTTTAGATCAGGGCATCCAAACTGTTTGCAGTATTCCTAACATTTAGATTCCAGGCTATTTTGATATCTACTTTCTATGTTTCAAAGATTTTTTAAATTTTTTTTTACTCTATGCATGAACTGACATTTCTAATCTTGCTTCAACTTCTTTTGCTTGCTGTGTTTCTATTATACACTGGAGAGCACAAATGATTTGGGTTTAGTCAAGTGCCCATCATTGACATCTCATACATTATAATTAACATCACTATTCTGATTAGCATGCTCAAAGATTGCAAACGTGTGCACATGGGCACTGGATAGTATTAGGTTTGTAAAAACAATTCTAATTGCTATGCATTTGATTATATTGCAAGATAAGATTAATTAACTTTGTAAATAATACCCTACCTTGGTTTCTTAAATGTTTTTCAAAGATTAAAATGAAGGCAAACAAACGTTCCAATGCATCCATGTAATGCGCATATTATTAGCATGACCAACAGATATTGCCATCCCTAACTGTCTTTGATAACGTGGTAATGAGTTGCCTTTTTGAGGTGCTGCTGCCCATGTAGTTTAGGTACATCAAAACTGTTCAGATCAGAGTGGTGCTGAAAGAGCACAGCAGGTCAGGCAGCATCGGAGGAGCAGGAAAATCGATGTTTCGGGCAAAAGCCCTTCATCAGGAATTCCTGCTCCTCGGATGCTGCCTGACCTGCTGTGCTTTTCCAGCACCACTCTAATCTTGACTCTGATCTCCAGCATCTGCAGTCCTCACTTTCGCCACATCAAAACTGTTGCCAAGGAGGGAATTCTAAGACTGTGATCCAGCGACATTAAAGGAATAATGATGTATTTTGAAGCCAAGATTGCGTGTACTTTAGTGTGGAACTTGCACTTAATGGGATCTATAGTCTGCTGTCTGCATTCTTCTAGGTTGCAAAGTACAGAGATTTGGAAGGTGCCGTTGAAGGAGCCTTGGATGAGTTCCTGCATTGCATCTTGATTTTATCACACTGCTGTTCATTACATATTGGGAATGAAGCGAGTGAATGTACAAGGCGATGGATGGTATGACATTCCAGTTGGCTGTTTTGCTGGTTTGTCATCAAGCTTCCGAAGTGTTGTGGCAGCCACACTCATCCAGGCAAGTGAACAGAACATAATCACTCTTCTGATTTGCGTCTTTGACACAGCCACTGCAGAACATTCACCTTTGTACTTCCACTTGCAGCTATAGTGCATGTGTGTGGGGGAAACATTTCAGTTTTTGGTCAATGATGATCCCAAGATGTTGGTATCGGTGGATTGGATTATGATAATGCCATTGAATATCATGAGGAGCTGACGCAAATCTCTGTTGTTGGAGATGGTTGTTGCTACTTATCAGCTAAAAACCTGAATGTTGTTCAGAGTTTGCTGCATGCACCGATGCTGTGTCACCCTCTTGAATGAGTTGAGAATGGACCTGAACGTAATGTAGTAATAAGCAAACATTCTAATTTCTGACAGAATGATGGAGGGTAGATTATTGATGAAACATTTGAAGATGGTTGGGCCTGGAACACTTCCCTGAAGAACTCATACAGCAATGTCCTTCGTCTTTGAATATTACCCCCCAACTGCAGCATCTATATTATTTTGAGTTAGATATAACTCCAGCAGTGGAGAATCTTTTTTATTATTCTTATTGACCTCAATTTTGCTTTGCCACACTTAGTCAGGTGAAGCCTTGATGTCAATGACATTCAATCTCAGCTAATCTCAAATTCAGCTCTATCGCCAACCTGAAGATAAAGAATGTAATGAGATCAGAGTGAAGTGGTCCTTGTCAAGTCTAAATTGAGCATTGGTGAGCAGGTTATTGTTAAATAAGTGCCATTTGATAGCACGATCAATGATCCTTTCCATAATGCTGTCGATGATTGAAAGTAGGCGATTGAATGATAATTAGTTGGATTGCGTTTGTCTTATTTCTTGTGAACAGGACAAACCTGGGCAATTTTCAACTTTGATGTAGTGGCTCAAATGGAGCAGCTTGGCAGCTGTTCGACTAGTTCTAGAGGAATGCCTTCAGCACCAGAGATAGCATGTTGTTTGAGCATATTGTCTTTTCTGTACCTGATAGTTAGAAGAAGAATATAGAATTCTCCTACAGTGTGGAAACAAGCCCTTTGGCCCAACAAGTCCACACCAACCCTCTGAACAGTAACCCAACCAGACTCATTCTCCTACCCTGTCACTCTTCATTTACCCTTGACGCACACAGGAGAAAGTGAGGACTGCAGATGCTGGAGATCAGAGCTGAAAATGTGTTGCTGGAAAAGCGCAGCAGGTCAGGCAGCATCCAAGGAGCAGGAGAATCGACGTTTCGGGCATGAGCCCTTCTTCAGAAATGAGGAAAGTGTGTCCAGCAGGCTAAGATAAAAGGTAGGGAGGAGGGACTTGGGGGAGGGGCGTTGGAAATGTGATAGGTGGAAGGAGGTCAAGTGAGGGTGATAGGCCGGAGTGGGGGTGGGGGAGGAGAGGTCAGGAAGAAGATTGCAGGTTAGGAAGGCGGTGCTGAGTTAGAGGGTTGGGACTGAAACAAGGTGGGGGGAGGGGAAATGAGGAAACTGGAGAAATCTGAGTTCATCCCTTGTGGTTGGAGGGTTCCAAGGCGGAAGATGAGGCGCTCTTCCTCCAGCCGTCGTATTGCTATGGTCTGGCGATGGAGGAGTCCAAGGACCTGCATGTCCTTGGTGGAGTGGGAGGGGGAGTTGAAGTGTTGAGCCATGAGGTGGTTGGGTTGGTTGGTCCGGGTGTCCCAGAGGATTTCTCTGAACCTTCCGCAAGTAGGCGGCCTGTCTCCCCAATATGGAGGAGGCCACATTGGGTGCAGCGGGTGCAGTAAATGATGTGTGTGGAGGTGCAGGTGAATTTGTGGTGGATATGGAAGGATCCCTTGTGGCCTTGGAGGGAAGTAAGGGGGCAGGTGTGGGCGCAAGTTTTGCATTTCTTGCAGTTGCAGGGGAAGGTGCCAGGAGTGCCACCAGGACAGAACCCCACTGGTACTCCAATTGCCACCAGGACAGAACCCCACTGGTCCTCACCTACCACCCCACCAACCTCCATATACATCGTATCATCCGTCGTCATTTCCGCCACCTCCAAACGGAACCCACCACCAGGGATATATTTCCCTCCCCCCCCTATCAGCGTTCTGAAAAGACCACTCCCTCCGTGACTCCCTCATCAGGTCCACACCCCCCACCAACCCAACCTCCACTCCCGGCACCTTCCCCTGCAACCACAAGAAATGCAAAACTTGCGCCCACACCTCCCCACTTATTTCCCTCCAAGGCCCCAAGGGATCCTTCCATATCCACCACAAATTCACCTGCACCTCCATACACATCATTTATTGCATCCGCTGCACCCGATGTGGCCTCCTCTACGTTGGGGAGACAGGCCGCCTACTTGCGGAATGTTTCAGAGAACACCTCTGGGACACCCGGACCAACCAACCCAACCACCCTGTGGCTGAACACTTTAACTTCCCCCTCCCACTCCACCAAGGACATGCAGGTCCTTGGACTCCTCCACCACCAGACCATAGCAACACGACGGCTGGAGGAAGAGCGCCTCATCTTCCGCCTAGGAACCCTCCAACCATAAAGGATGAACTCAGATTTCTCCAGTTTCCTCATTTCCACTCCCCCCACCTTGTCTCAGTCCCAACCCTCGAACTCAGCACCGTCTTCCTAACCTGCAATCTTCTTCCTGACCTCTCCGCCCCCACCCCCACTCCGGCCTATCACCCTCACCTTGACCTCCTTCCACCTATCACATTTTCAACGCCCCTCCCCCAAGTCCCTCCTCCCTACCTTTTATCTTAGCCTGCTGGACACACTTTCCTCATTCCTGAAGAAGGGCTTATGCCCGAAACGTCAATTCTCCTGCTCCTTGGATGCTGCCTGATCTGCTGCGCTTTTCCAGTAACACATTTTCAGCCTTGACGCACACACCCCACCTACACATCGCTAAACACTATGGGCAATTTAGCATGGCCAATTCACCTAAGCTGCACATCCTTGGACTATAGGAGGAAACCAGACCACCCGAAGGAAACCCACGCAGACACAGGGAGAGTGTGCAAACTCCACACAGAGAGTCACCCAAGGCTGGAGTCTGTGAGGCATCAGTGCTAACCACTGAGACACCGTGCTGCCCCAGTTCAGTATTTTTTGACATTACTTGCAGTGAACTGATTTGTCTGAACACTAGCCTAAAGGGGACCTAATACTGGGGACCTTGACAGGAAGCTGAGATACATCATTAATTTCTGACTGAAAGTGTTCACAAAACTTTGAGTGGTATCAAGTTCATGGAGCCTCTTCATATTTGTCATTAATTGTTTACCTCCATTTATGACTGAATGTGATAGAAGCTTTAACCTTGTCTCCACTGGTTATGGGATCAATTAGCTTGGCCTATTATACGCTCCTTCCACTGTTTCGCATAAATGTAGTCATAGGGACAAAGGAAATAGGGATAAGGGTAAACTATTTGACCCATTAAAATGCTTCATATTGGATTATCTACTTCTATACCATTTTTTGCCACCATCTCCATATCCCTTGATATTGTTCTTCTTCAGAAATCTATTGATTTCTGTCATGAATATGCTGAATGATTGAGTTCTCACAGAACTTTGGTGTGGAGAGTTTCAAAGATTCACCAGCTTTGAGTGGAGAAATTCCTCCTCCTCCCTGCCTTTACTGGCCTGCCCTGCATTCTGAAACTGAGTGTCATGTGTGACTTCACCAGATTCTCACTTCATCAGTGCTGCTTGTGGTACGTTCCTCAATGGTCCTTATTGAGCCAAGGTCAATCCATTAGCCTGACAGTTATGATAGACTGAGGGATAAGCTGGGCATGACGTTAGAGTATATTTGAGCACAACCTTACTGATATTGATGATCCGCAGTGCCTTATAGGTGCCCAATTCTAAGCTGCTGGATCTGTTTGGAAACTATCCCACTGAGCACGTTGATGGTGTAACGGAACATGATAGAGGGGTCAACAATGTGAAAACAGAACTTCATCTCCTGAAGGGTTGTGTGGCAGCGGTTCTATCACAATACTGTTCCAGACAAATGTAACTGTAACAAGGAGATTGTTGAGGATGAGGTCTGGTGAGTTTTTCTCTATGGTCAGAGGTTAATAGAGTCATGAGGGGCATAGATAAGATGTATTATAAGGGTTTTCTCCATAGGGTGTGGGAGTTCAAAACTTGGGGGCATATTTTTAAGTTGAGAGGAGAAAGCTTTAAGAAGGACATGAGTGGCAACTCTTTTTGTACAGAGCGTCTAGAATGAACTGCCAGAGGAAGTTGGATGGATGCATTTAAAAGACATTTGGAAAAGTATATGAATTGTAATGGTTTGGAGGGATATGGGCCAAATGCAGGCAGGTGGGACTAGTTTAGTTTGGGAACATGATCATGGACTCATTGGTCCCAAGGGTCTGCTTCAGTGCTGTATGACCCTATGACTTGCTGCAAGACCTGCCTGACAAATAAGTCCTTCAGGACTTGGACTGTAGCACTATTACTGAGACACTTTTCATGATAACTGTTGAGGTTCCCTATCCATAATACATCTCTTTACATGACCTCCTCAGCAAGTGTGTGGAGGACTGCATACCAAGGAAGTCAATCCGGGTGTTCCTCAATAGGAAACTCTGGATGAATCAGAACATACAGAACCGGCTAAAAACCAGGCGTGAGGCCTTCAGATCAGGAGACCCACTCAAAAATAAGGAATCCAAGTCTGACCTTCTCAGAGCCATTAAGACAGCCAAGGACCAATACCGATCCAAACTAGAGACCCAGATAGACACCCAGTGACTATGGCAAGGACTGAATGACATCACAGGTTTTAAAAAGAGACAGTGCAAGATAGCAGACGATGACACATCCCTCCCAGATCGTCTCAAAGCCTTCTATGCTCGCTTTGAGCAGAATTTTGGCGGAGAGGTAACACCTATTTCGACAAGTCCTGACGAACCTATCCCAATAGTCACTGCATCAGAGGTCAGTTCAGTCTTCCTTCGTGTGAATCCGAGGCAAGTGATGTGACCAGATGGAGTACCAGGCCATGCACTCAGAGCATGCATAGATCAACTGGCAGAGGTCTTCTCAGACACCTTCAACCTCTCGCTGTAGCAGACCACTGTCCCTGTCTGTTTCAATAGGGGCAACATCATCCCTGTGCCTAAGAAGGCTCATGCAGCATGTCTCAATGACTACCACCCAGTGGCCCTAACATCAGTAGTCATGAAGTGCTGGTTGTGGCATTAGTCAATTCCAGCCTCCCCACTACTCTTGACTCACTCCAGTTTGCCTATCAGACCAATAGATCCACATCAGATGCCATATCACTTGCCCTTCACTCCTCCAGAGAACACCTTGATATGAAGAACAGCTACGTAAGAATCCTACACATTGACTACTGCTCAGCCTTCAACACTATTATCCTCTTGAGACTGATTACTAAACTTAGTGATCTTGGACTAAGCCCCACTCTCTGCAACTGGATCCTCAGTTTCCTGACACACAGACAACAATCAGTGAAGGTTGGGGACAATATTTCATCCTCACTAACACTCAACACTGGAGCCCCCCAGGGGTGCGTACTCAGCCCCTGACTGTACTCACTGTACACCCTTGACTGCGTCGCCAAATACCAGACTAATGCAATTAGTTTAGTTTGCTGATGAGACCACCATAGTCAGTTGAATCTCAGATGGCAACGAAACAGACTTCAGAAGGGAGGTGGAAGACCTGGAAAAATGGTGCACTGAGAATAACCTAGCTCTCAATGATTGTAAAACCAAGGAACTCATTATTGACTTTCGGTGAGATATTACTCATGCCCCCCTACACATTAACAGCACAGAGGTGGAACGAGTGGAGAGTATCAAGCTCCTGGGAGTGGTCATCCACAGCAAGCTTTCTTGGACTCTTCATGTGGACACACTGGTTACAAAGGCCCAACAACATCTCTTCTTCCTCAGGCAGCTGAGGAAATTTGGCATGACGGCGAATATCCTTGCCAACTTTTACGGTGCGCATTGAGAGCATTCTGTTTGGATGTAACACTACCTGGTATGGCAACTGTACCATTCAAGATCGGAGACGGTTACAGAGAATGGTGAACTCGGCCTGGACAATCAGAAAGGCCAACCTCCCATCTGTAGAAACCATCTATCAGGCCCGCTGTCAAGGAAAGGCTGCCAGCATTCTCAAAGATCCATCCCACCCTGGCAATGTTCTTCTACAACGTCTACCATCGAGGAGAATGTACAGAAGCCTGAACACATGCACCAACCGGTTTTGAAACAGTTTCTACCCTACTGTTGTTAGAATACTGAATAGACTCACAAACTCTTAACATTTGCCTGTACCTGTGTTTTTGTTTTTGCCACTGTTTACCTATTAGTTCCTTATCTATGCTACTTAATTCTGTGATCTGCCTGTATTGCTTGCAAGACAAAGCTTTTCACTGTGTCTCAGTACATGTTACAATAAATTCAATTCAATTCAATTCAATTCAATTCAACATGTTGATTCCTCAAATCTGAATGCCTGCACTAAACATACAAATTCATTGGTTGTTCTAATTATGAAGGCTGTTAATTTAGATTGCAGTTTATGTAGTAGCTCTAAACCTCTGCTGTCTAAAATATGTTTGTGCTTACATATATGGTTCACTTACAACACTGGGAAGGGTTTATTTAAGAACACAACTGATACCTGATACTCTAGTGCCATATTGAATTATTGTCCTAGTCTGGACATTTCAATGGTACAGATGGTTTTCTGAGAGGATGAAGCAGAACATCTGCTACCTGTAGAACACATGTTAAATATAAATTAAATCCTCTCTAGACCTGTCTTGACATCACATCATGTTTCGGTCTGGCTCAGCAGGAGGGCAATCAGGAAAATCTGTATTCTGGTGCTGCCTTTTCAAACCTACATCCTGCACAGGCTGCTGAAAACACTGTACTTCATCAAAATACTATTACCAAGCAATTATAGTACTCCTCCTTCAATCCATCATCACACAGATTTAATTCCTTTGTTCAGACACATCTGTGTTAATGATGTCAATTTAATCTCCTTCAGAAGAAGGCTATGTGGCTTAAAATTGATTACATTAGACATGCTTTACAATTGTTGTCCATTTTCATTTCTGTAACCCCCTGCATTCTACAACCTCTGCTCCCCAAACTCATTTTACTCTTTTGAATGCCATTCTATACAACAATCCCTCCCCCCACCACACCTTTTTTCACTCTGCAATTCTTCCAATATTGCAGGACTCTCTTCCTAAACCAATCCCCTTCTCATCTGACTCGCTTCTTTTCATCATTCTTTAAAAACTTTTTGTCACTTGTTTTGTTCTTCCAATTCATGTATTTCTGATTTTGTCTGTAGTTTTATTTTAGTTTGTAGCTAAGTTCCTTCATTATCCATCCATGTATGAAATGAGAATTATATTGTTTTGGTGATTAAAATAAAGGTCTGTAAAGCACTAGAAGGCTGTTACTCATTGTCATCTTTGAAATTTCCTGAGTTTAACCTTTTGTTATGGAAGTAGTAAATTCAAGGTGGACAAATCAGCATTTTCTATTATCAACCATTTCCTCATATCAACCATTTCCTGTTATCAACTATTTCCTCTTCTGTGATCCACCATTTTCTTTTCCTGTATATTTCACAAATGGAATTATTTACAATTTTACTTTCGCTAATTTGTTCCTTTGGATGTGTTGAACTTGGCTAAATTCACAGTAATGAAGTGTTGATGGAAAAGTATTTTCCTGTAATTCTTTCTTTTCCATGAGACTACCTTTATTTTCAGATCTCTTTCAGAGGATATCAAACTGAAAGATGACAACTGTAGTTGATATGACACATTGATTGATATTTTAAGTGGTTAGATGTCAACTGAGTCTCTTTATTGCCAGGCCATATTTATGACTTCACTAATAAGGTTTCACATGACTTGTTCAAATTGAACAGAAGTACTAGAAAACTCTTTAATGTAGAATATTCTACGAGGTGCATCTACAAATCTAAGATCCATTGAACAACCTTTTTGTTATGCTCTATTATAGCATTCATTGTTATAGTATTTAGTTTGACAGCAGTACACACTGGCGGCAACGAGAAGAGCAGAGCAGTTGACATCGATGGAGAGGGAAAGATGAATTGTTTCCGTTTCAGTAATATCAATTTAATGTGAACTTATTCAGTATTTTACCGTTTGTATAATTTATTGTGTATCCCAAATGGAGTTGGAACGTGGCAACATTATACACTTTTCACTGTACTTGGGTACTAGTGACAATATTGAATAAATCTAAAACTATATCTGTCTGACTGCACCTGTTAAGTATGAGGGATATTATTCTGCGTTAAAAGGATTGAATTGCTGTGGTCATTTTAGACCAGGAAATTTCAAGTTTTGAACCTCTGCCTAGTGCTAGATTCACTAAACCCAAGCAGTGGTGCTGCTGGGACTGAAGTGACCCCCTCTTTCTGAATGACCAACAGCTCTTGAAGGAGGGGTTTTATCCATTGAACAAACTGGAAGCCTGACGCCAGGCAGTCAGATGCCTTGCCCACATGAAATCTAGTCAAAACTATAAGAATTGGAGGAGGCTGCATTTCCACTGGCCTCCCAGTGTGTGGACAGAGCTACTGCTGCCTTTAACATCCTCACTGGGTTTTCATATTCTCTTTAGTTCCAGGCAGCGCTGCGCAATGAAGAGGCAGTTATGGATGTAAATAGAGAAGAGAAACCTGCAGCAAATATGACTGGAGTTATTCTAGGTCCAATATTTTCATTCTTCCCTCGAACTTTAGCCAGACATCTTCTTTTGTATGACACTTCAGCCAGCAACACTACTGGAACTTTCCTGAAGTGAGGAAATTATCTCACTGTGGTTAATCTTGGGAGGAGGGCGAGAAGAGGTTACTCAGAAACATGTTTGAAAGTCTGGATTTAACATGCAGAGTTGGGGGCTTATTGATAATTATCATGATCTGAATCTGTATGAAGGCCTGAAAATTGATATTTACACATTCCACATTGAAAGTCTGATTAGACGCAAATTTCCTGGAACTGTATATGCTGTTTAGCTGGAAGAGGGGGGGAAGCCCTCTATCTCAGTCATGAAAAGGGCTATAGAGACAGTTAATGAAGAGTATATGGGAGGAGATTATCTGGGAGGTGACTGACTGAAGCCCTGACCCAAGTATATGATTCCAGTATCACTGTAAACTGAAATCCTGTCATGAGTGGACAAGGTAAACCCCTATCTGAAAAACTCACTTGTCAATAACTACCATCAGCACTGCAAGCTCTACAGCACTTTGTCCAATTGTACATTGATATTAACACTTTCCACGCTAATACATCCTTCACAAGCAATATTCAAGCCTCAGGTGCATCTCACAGCACTTCAACTGTATGAGGCATCCCACATACACACAGGAAAACTAGCCACAGCACTGATTGACAATCCTCAACGTTTTTCTTCCTGGACAAGATGCCTTTTGACAGGGGGTTGAAGCAGGACCTGGTTGGTGGAGAGGATGTGCAATTTGATTAAAGGAACTTGGAGGGTGTCTTCCATTGCCAGAGACCTGCCTTTCAGTAGATCACTCAGTGTTCTGAACAGAGGTGCCATGAGAATTGTGAAGTCTACAGATTCAATTATAGCTGTTCCCTTCCTGACATTTAAACTGCCCTCTTGGAATTCTCAGCAACCGCCCACCTCTTTCCCTGCTGTTCCTAAGACTGCACTTTCTAACAGCATCAGGCAGAAGCATTTTTACTCTATATTTTTTATTTATTTTTATGATATCTACAGAGTGTAAGCCCTGAGGTGAACAGTTTACTATGTGTTTTTTATTCATATTTTCATTATTTACCAGTTTTAATAATTCATAAGGTGCAAGCATCACTGGCAAGTCCATCATTTATTAGCCATTCCAAACTGCCCTTGACAAGTGATGGTGAACTCACTTGAAGCTGTGGAAAAATGGTGATATAGGTCTAAGTCAGGATGCTATGTTACTTTGAAAGAGGTTTGCACGTGGTGATGTCTCCATGTGTCTGTGCCTTGTCCTTCTAGAGGTCGAGATGTGTTTGGAAGGTACTATAAAAAGCTGCTTTGGAGCTGTCCTGCAGTCCCTATTTTGGATGGTACACACTGTTGCCACGATGTGTTAGTGATGGAGTGAGTGAATGATTAAAACACTGGATGGAATCCAAATGATTTGTCTTGGATGGAGTTGAATTTTGATGGAGATGCACTCATCAGGGAAACGGAGTGTATTCTATCACATTCCTGACTTATTTATTGATATATACAACTGAGGTTCTTCTACCTTGTAGGTACAGAACTAGATTAAATCCATTTCTTAATCAGCTAATCTCACCATCTCTCGCTAGCGGAGAGGTTGATTCGTCTGCCTCAACCTGGAAGATGCTTAAAATGGTAAATTTAAATAAAATGTTAATTGAAAACAAAATTTCTAAAAGAGATTGCCCCTTAAAATTTTAATACTTATTAACTCTCTGACCAAACATACAATGAATTTCATTCTGTTTCATGGCACTCCTGGTTATAGCTGGGACAGGAAACAGAGAATGTACATAAGGTTCTAAATGGCAGAGTGTGACTTTATGTCAGACTTAGATGAGGGGAGTGAAACCATGGTAGCAAATTCGCAGACAACACAAAGTGTTTTGAGAAAGTATGTCACATGAAGGACATAAGGAGGATGCAAACAGACATAGACTGGTTGAGTGAGTAGGCAAAAAATTGCCGCATTGAGTATAATGTGGGAAAGTATGAAGTTGTTCACTTTGGCTGGAAGAATAACAAGATATGGAGAATGACTACAGGATTCCAAGGCAAAGACTGAATTGGTCTTTGCCATAAAAGGTTAGTATGCAGGTACAGCAAGTAATCAAGAAGAGTAATGAGATGTTATCCTTTATTAAATGAGGAATTGGACATAAAGTTAAAGGTGTTATGCTATAGTCATTGTTGAGACCACATCTCAAATATTGTGTGGGCATTTGATCTCCTTACTTAAGAAAGGATGTAAATGCATTGGAGTTTCACAACGAATGAGTGGGTTGTCTTATGAGGAAAGACTCGAATTGATTGGGTTTGTTTCCATTGGACTTAGGAAAGTGAAGAGCGTCTTGATTGAAGTGTATAATATCCACAAGGGATGAATATTCCTCCTTGTGAGTGAGGGCAGAATGTTGGGGAAATATTCAGATAATGTGGTTGGCAATTGCAGGACAGAGATGAGAGGAATTTTGTTTCTCTTTGGTGCTTGTGCAACTTTGGAACTCTCTGCTGCAGTCTGTGGGAGAGATGGGTATTTTAAAGGCAGAGCTCAATAGATTGTTGTTAGGTAAAGGAGGCAGAAATTATTGGAGGTAGATGGGAATGTGGGGAGTGTGAGTGGTGTTAGGTAACAGAGTCAGAGATTATTGGAGGTAGATGGGAATGTGGAATTCAAAACACAAACTGAGCAACCATGACCTTATTGAATGACAGAGCAAGCTTGAGGTAATGAAAAGCCTTCGCCTGTTCCTAAATTAGATGTTCTTTTGACATCTGCCACGTGAATGGTCGAAGGGCTTTAGGGAGATGGGAGGTGAGATACTGATCACATGTTTCCCAGCCTTTGACCTGCTGTTGTCATTCACAGTATTTAAGTATTACATTGAAAACACACCAGAGATGCTGATACCAGGATAAATGTAGTTGGTCCAGTTTAGCAATTGAGTTTCTGTTTGGTTACAATGCTCATGGTGGTTGATAGTGTTGGTAAAGATAGTCAACGTCAAAGAAGTGATGGTTAGATTCTCTTTTTTATCAAATCCAAATGTTGTTTGCTACATAACTAAACATGAATATTGTCCAGGTCTTTCTGCATATTGGCACAAATTGTTTTAGTATCTGAGGGATTACCCTACTGTTGTTAGAATACTGAATGGACTCACAGACTCTTAACACTTGCCTGTACCTATGTTTTTGTTTTTGTGCTGTTTACCTATTATTTACTTATCGATGCTATTTAACTCTGTGATCTGCCTGTATCGCTGCAAGACAAAGCTTTTCATTGTGCTTCGGTACATAAATTCAATTCAATTCACTATGTGAAAACAGCTTAAAAATAAGTGGCTCCCATTTCAAAATTGAAATTAAGAATTTTATTTTCTCTCAGAGGGTCATGAGTTTTTGGAATTGTCTTCCCCAAGAAACGATAGAAGCAGGGTCATTGAGTATTGTTTGAATAGAGGTAGATTGACTCTCTCATTAGTCAGGAATCTGCAGTTATCAGACTAGATTGGAAGGAGGAGTTGAGGCCATAATTGGCCTGGCTGCGATATTATCATGTGGCTGAGTGCTACTCCTGTTCCTTAAGTTCTTAATGAGAAGTGATCTTATTGAATGATAAGAGTGAGGGGATTTGACAAGGTAAATGCCGGGAGGATATTTCCTCTTTTTGGGGAGTCCAGACATAAGGGTGTACTTTATAAATAAGGATCTCACATTTAAGGAGATAAGCAGGAATCCCTTCTGAGTATTGTTCGTCTTTGGAATTCTCTTTCCCATTAAACAGGAGAATCTGAATCACTGACTATGTTCAAGGCTGAGTTATATGGGTTTTTGATTAATGTCAGAGTCAAGGATTAGGAAAAAGTGAAGTTCACTCCATAATTGGATCAGCGAAGATCCTATCAAACTGGAACAGGCTTCAGGCTCCAGCTCTTTTCTCAGATACTCCACTGAATATGCTCACTGTCCTCCTGAACGAGTTTGTTCTGCTCTGCATGGCCTCTTGCTCTGCTGTGAGGAGCACGAGGAAGAGAGACCCTCAGCACTGCTGGAGACAGAATGTCCCCTTTTGCCTGGTGATGACTATAGGGGTGTCTGGCAATAAAATGCACACAGCCCTCGCTCTGTTCACCGAGAGAATTTCCAGGAATCAGGTTTTTGAATCTTGACAGTATCCCAGAAAGTCTGCCAATGTATCTCAAAGCTCTTCCATTGAAAATCTCAATGTAGCATGTTTTATAGACCCATTGAAATTGGTATGCCATCAAAACAAGTCATATCCTTATACTCCTGCGACAACAAGTGATTTGCTACTCACAAGTTTATGGGCTGAATTTACTTGTGATGGCAGACTACCCACAGAATGATAATTAACATGAATGTAAAAACAAATCCAATGGTGATGTGACAGCAATCAACTGTATGGTAAACAATACACTCCGTGACTGATGCCCAAATAAAGGTCTTCACCAAAAATTTGAGGTGACTGTTAAATTATTATGGTTACTTAATTTAGTGGAGAGGTATTGAAATGTGATATAGTGAAGTCTAAGTTAAGAGTACAATTAAAATAAGTACATACTGCTAGGACACTAACAGGAGAAGTACACTGATGATCAAGCCCCACTACTCCACAAGTTGTACCAGAAGTGCAAGTGCTTTCCTTTAATGTTCAAAATGATCAATTTTTTTTCTGTTTTGTATTCATACTCAGGGAAAAGAAATATCTATCTGCCCGGCTTCTGTAATGAACTCAAAAATAATTTGTCTATGAGAAGGAAACTTATTCTTTCAATAAGTGACGAAACTATGTAATAACCCAGCTACAATGAGGAATTAAACCGTATCTTTTTAATCCCAGGCAAACACATTCACGCAACTGACAAGGGGTGTTTAAAAAATGACAAGGAGAAATCAGTGAGGTGAGGCAAGATTCCACACTCAGAGGATAAAACAGGAAGGTGTCAATGAGATTGAGATATTGACAACCATATAATCGATGAGATCTTCAAATCAGGTTTGAGTTCAGATGAGGGTAACTTTGAAATCCTAATATTTGACTTTAGCAGGTTCATATAATTAATTCAAACAAGAGAACTAGAGAGAGCTTCTACTTCAGGGTATTCTCTTACTGCTTTAGGAGAGAGAGAAGCTTTCAGAGGTCTTTTCCTCTATTGACACATGCAAGTCCTCCTGAAAAAAAACAGAAATCAGGGGTTTAATTTTATAAGAAACTGATGATGTGTTGATTTGGATGAGCTTCATGGAGGTGATTTCTCTGTCAGCCTGCGAGAGTTTTCTCATGGAATTCTTATCTCTGCACCATGCCTGCTCATCCTATCATCTCAATCACCAGAGGCAGATGTTCGCACCCCTGCCATAACCTCCTGGGGATTCCTGCCAATTGTGCCATTCTTAAAATCCAGCAATACACACAGCTAACAGGGGGAGGCAATGCCTAGTGGTATTATTGTTAATCCAGAGACCCCGATCATGTTGTGGGGACCCAGGCTCAAATCCTGCCATGGCAGATGGTGGAATTTGAATTCAACACAAATCTGGAATTAAGGGTCTAATGATGACCATAAATCTATTGTCAATTGTTTGAAAAACCCATCTGCTTCACTAATGCCCTTCAGGGAAGGAAACTGCCATCCTGACCTGGTCTGGCCTACATGTGACTCCAGACGCACAATAACTTGGTTGGCTATTAACTCCCTTCTGGGCAATTAGGGATGGGTAATAGATGCTGGCCTAGCCAGTGATGTCCTCATCACATGAATTAATTTTTAAAAAGTCAGACTCTGCCAGCCAGAAGCTGCCTTTTACTGTGCACACAATAAGAGGGAACTATTTGCTTTTGGATGAGCAGTTGAGAGATCCTACACAAGTCCCCAGGGACTCCTTGGAAGGAGTCGGTTGCATAAAAGATGAATGCATCTGTCACCTGGATGGCCACTGGGATGGGATGGCCACTCACTCTGTCATGTCCCAGTCTAGCAGACAGCATAGCTCAGTAACTGTGCCCTGGGACATCTCTGCATCTCAGTCATTCAGAGGAAGTAGCATTGAGGAAGAAAAAGACTCTGACCCTCCTATAGCTCTTTTACATCCTGAGGGGCCCTATAGCTGTGAGGTTGTGTGGTGTCTGCTGGAGGTTGCTGCTGGTCCTGAGCTTGCTGGAGCATCACTTTCTTCTTCATTTCTCTGCACTTCTGTCACATTGCTGCACCAGTGATGATAACTACTGCTGTGCCATTAGTTCTGCTTTGAATGAGCTTGTGGGGGGAAACATATGGAGCAGAGCAGATCCTTATCAATGGCAGCAGTCAGCATTCACAATGGGTGCAAATGACAGCTTAACACCCACATCCAAACTCTGACCATTCAGACAAGGAGGGCCACAGAGTGACTCATCTTTGCACTTTGATGCAGGGTTTCATTCTGCTGAATGCATCATTGGTCATTTGTAAGAAGAAAGTAGCTAATTGTAACTTCTGCATGAGCACTGCTCACTTCTCCACTCTGTCCTGCATCACCCACAAATGACACCATTGCATCTAAGAGAATCTCACATTATACTTACAGTACATGTTGAGGGGGATTCAGTTCCATGCCTCTGTAAAGTCTATAAAGTCTTGCATTAGCAGGTGCTTCTTTAAAGCAATTGCTTCTGCTTCACAGAGATGTCTACCTTCAATTTGCAAGGATCAACAAAATGGTCAACATTGCCTGAGACAGGCATTTGCACTCTACACAGTTGAACACTGTATGCAAGTCACATGCACAATCCAATTTTAAGCTACAGTTTGCAAGTGCATGATCTCTACAATTGCCTCTCCACCTCAGAGTCCGTGTTTATGGTTGGCAAACAGACACTGACTCCTTCTACTCTGGGTGTGGTCACAGCCATTTTCCATTCTTGGTGGCACCTCCACCACCATCACCCCAACCTCCATGTTCCTTTCTACCTTGCACTCCATGAGCAGCCCATCTCGACTGAACTCCCATATGTTCTTACCCAGAACCTCAAATTACAATGCCAACTTTCATCCTTATCCCTTTAGCCCTGTCACTACAGTTTAGCTCAGCCTGTTATCGTGCTGCACAGTCTCCCCCATCATGGCCATTTTTGGGGTGACAGCTTATCACCCTGACCCACCTGCAACATCCCATGTTTACTCATCCATTACCAGCTCCCTCACTAAAGTATCACGTTTTCTTACTTCACATAAAGGGAAAAGATTGGAATTTGTTCATGTGGCTGTTCCTATGACTGGAGGTGATGTTTAGTTCTAGTCATGATTTGGAGGTGCCAGTGTTGGACTAGGATGTAGTAAGTTAAAAAATCACACAACACCAGGTTATAGTCCAACAGGTTTATTTGGAAGCACTAGCTTTCAGATGAAGGACCTGATGGAGGAGCAGCGCTCCGAAAGCTAGTGCTTCCAAATAAACTTGTTGGACTATAACCTGGTGGACTATAACCTGGTGGACTATAACCTAGTGTTGTGTGATTTTTAACAGACTTCTGGTCAAATCATCACCTGAGAGTAGGTCAGTCCTGCCCAAGTTTAACTTCTGTACAACTCCTACTGCCATTTTTCTGGATGTTAAATTCCAATCTAAGTGCACTTTCATACACAAGAGTAGGTGTGCATGCTCCATTATTTCACTTTTTAAAAAAAATCTTTGGCTTTCAAAGCATTCTATAGAGGAAATGTTATATCCTTCACCAGCAAAAGATTTTAAGAATCTCCAGTTTCCATTTATATAATTTATGGGTTGATCTGTATCATTTGAGGAATAAGGAGTTATTTTTCCTCTTGCCAAAAATCCCTTATGCTTCCATTTACATTTTTCATCTTCCCTGCACTCACTGCAATGTTTAACTTCAGGTTCAAGTTTTAGTCAAGGCTACAATTTCATCCGTGGTATTTTCCTCTGAGCTCCTATTTTGGATACAATCCTGGTCTTATAGATTTCTCCATCTTTTGCAAACCAAGTTTGTGAAGTATTTAAAGCCACAAAACCAAACCTTTTTCTCCAAACACCTGGCTTTACCTTCGCTCCACAAAGTCACCTGACATTTTGTAAACAGCAGGTGAATCAGCCGACACTTTAACCTTTTGACTTCCCAGTTCTCAATCCCTCTTCAACCCAGAAATTATCCAAAATCCTTTCAGTTCTTCAAGCTTCCTTTACATAGTTATTTATAAAGACTATACCTTCCTGATAGGAGTCAGTGTAGCTCAGATGGCTGGATGGCTGGTTTGTGATACAGAGTGATGCTAACAACATGAGCTCAATCCTGCACAGCCTGAGATTACCGTAAAGGACTCATCAAACTCTCCCCTTGCCTGAGATGTGATGACCCTTGGGTTAAACCACCATCACCAGCTGTTACTCTCTAATGGGACAGCAGCCCTGTGGCCTGGTAGGGTTATGGCAACTTCACCTTGTCTTCATTCCTGACAATGGTGTTAGTGGCACTTAGAGCAATATTGGAGATGTGGCTGTGGAATTTCCTACTAAGAAACTGTAGTTTTTTCTCAATAAATATCACATTAGTTAACTCAGGCGTACGAAAGCAGCCAAGCATCAATGCCATGAAGTGAGTGGGCAGGTCACTGGCTCTATTAAGTGATTCAGATAGCATTTTGGTAACTGGTTGCCTGATCACTGACATGACTGAAACTCCATCCAATTACTGCCTTGTTGTCACTGGAAGGTATCTATTTCTTTCTGTATCCAATGCTTTTGTTAACAGAATGGAGCAGTTTCTTGAACTGCTATAATTAGGATTTATGAACACCAAACTTTAAAAGCCCAATATTGTTAAAGGAAAATTTCATGAAAGCTTTTAAGACAAAGAAGACAACAAAAGCCATCTCTCCCTCAAGTGCGGGCGGGCTGGTAGGTGGTCTCAGCCAAGGTCCTCAATTGGAGTTTTAATGAGTTCATTAAAAGGTGTTCCCTCCTCTTTCCATGGGATGTTCCAAATGCAGCCGCTTTAGGATTCCCTTCACTACATTAACAGCTTCTTATTTGGTGAATGGTAAACTTCTGGGACCCCTACAGTGCATGGTAAATGATCCATAATTCATGGGTTGGGGGGATTTTGGGAGGCAGGTAGAAATTCTGCTCTACTAGAAATCAATCCAGGAAGTCCATATTTCTACGCTTAACTTGTTTCATCAAAGTAAAATTCGAATGATCTTAATTCTGAAAGTTTTAAGTGCTACCTGTGTTTTTTGTATATTTGGTAATTTATATAAATTCACCAATAAATAGCTATTTCTAGTTTTAAAAATGGAAAGGTCTCAAATTAGTGCCTTGTTAAACAAACTTATGAATCATTAAAGGTCATGTGTTAACAGAATAAATTAACTTTGCAGGAGGCTATAAGATATAGAAGCAGAATTAGGTCATTCGGCCAATTGAGGCTGCTCCACCATTTGATCATGGCTGATATGTTTCTCAATGCCATTCTCCTGCCTTGTCCCCACAACCCTTGATCCACTTACTAACCAAGAACCTATCTATGTCTGTCCTAAATGAACTCAATGACTTGGCCTCCACAGCCCTCTGCAGCAATGAGTTTCACAGATTAATTGCCCTCTGGCTGAATAAATTCCTCCTCATCTCGGTTTTAAAGGGTTGTCCCTTCACTCTGAGGATGTGCCTTTATCTCCTCATCTCTCCTACTAGTGGAAACATTTTCTCAATATCCATTCTATCTAGGCCGCTCAGTATTCTGTAAGATTTGATCTGAACCCCCCTCGTCTTTTGAAACTCCATTGAGTACAGACCCAGATTCCTCAACCACTCCTCATATGACGAGCCCTTCATCCCTGACATTATTCTTGTAAACCTCCTCTGGGCCCCCTCCAAGACCAAAAAATCCTTCCTTAGACATGGCACCCAAAACTGCTCACAATGTTCCAAGTGCTGTCTGACCAATACCTTCTCCTCAAAGCAACAGTGTAACTCAACCTTCTCATGTTTTAAAGATATAATCTTGAATTATTCAAGCATGGTATCAGTAGCCCTAGTGTTAGCCCCTTCTTGGATGAAATAATCCAATTGCTATAAACAACGTTCTGTCTAACTCACCATGAACACAGTCATGGGACATATAGTGGTAGATTAATTAATCATAACAAACTTAATTTGGGACAGGTTTATTCCTTGTAAAATTAAGTGGAATGCAACAATTTAAACATAAATTGCAATTGCAAATAAATTTGCCAATTATAACACAAATTAATTTCAATAGACTAATGAATAGATTTTTGGCAAGACAATATATAATGGTGAAGCCAGCAGAATTTTGCCCCTTGTCTAATGAATGATAGTTTGTCATTAGATAAAGTTAGAGCAAGACTTTTCAGTAATGCAAGTTGTCGAAGGTGTAGGTTGATAATATTGTAGTCAGGGTAATGAGATAATTGGGACTTTAGTGAAGGGGGCAATCAACTACTTATCTCTTCAAACAACCAGACTGAACATTTGGACTGGCAGGACTTAACCTGCTGTGGTGAGTTCAGTTAGTACCTTCACACTAGTCAATGCATTTAAAATGTGAGGCAGACAGCAAAATTCCATTTTGTGAAATTAACAGAGAAGCAACACAATTGAGACCATCAACAAGTTTTGGATACTTGAGTTTAACCTGGGAGTGTGGCTGGGGGAGTTTGCCATCTTGCCATATAATACACCGAGATACCAATCTAACATCAACTGTATTTGCCAGTAACCTGCATACCACACTGCACACAGAAACAGAAATTGTTGGAAAAAAACTCAGCTTGTCTGGTAGCATCTGTGGAGAGAAAGCAAAGTTAACGTTTCTGGTCCAGTGACCCTTCCTTAGAACTATTCAGAAACACAGTGCAAGTACATTGAATTACATAGCCATGTTGGAAATTGGTAGGGGATAGTCCCACTGATGGTAAGGGACTGATCAAGGGACCTTGATTAGTCAGGGGTCCTGGAACCATCAGTCACAGTCCAGTCTAGGAACTTGGTATGGACAGTCACCTTCTTGGGACATTCATAGTCAGGAATATGACTGATGACAGTCGAGGAGTGGACATAAGTCAGCCCTGTCGTGGCAGCACCAGAAATCTGGGGAGATGTGTATCATCAGCTGGGAAGCTGCAAAATTAGAGTTCAGGAGTCAGGCCAATCTAGGAGCTGTTTGTCAGGGACAGTCAGAGGTCTAGCACAATTACATTCCTGGGGTCTGTCATTCAATCACCCAAGAGGATTGAACAGGAGTCCTATAAGGGAAGGAAGGATCAGTGCCAGAAGGGGTAGGGCAAGTCAAGGCTGGGGGCGGGGCGGGGTTGTTGGATAAGTAGAAGCATTTGCAGAGGTGGGGAGAAGAATGGTGATGGGGCAAATCCAAGGTGAATTGGGGTTGATGGCATGATAGGCTGTGGGATGTGGGGTATGGGATGTGGGTATGGGATATGGGTATGGGATGCGTGTTATGGGATGTGGGATATGGGATGGGGTGTAGGGCATGTTGGGTATGGGATGTGGGGTACGGAATGTGGGGTAATGGATGTGAGGTACTTAATGTTGGGTAAGGGATGTGGGGTACGGGATGTGGGATAAGGGACGTAGGGTAAGGGATGTGGGGTGTGGGATATGGGGTAAGGGATGTGGGATGTGGGGTATGGGATGTGGGGTATGGGATGTGGGGAAAGGGATGTAGGGCAAGGGATGTGGTGTAAGGGATGTGGGGTTGGGATGCGGGGTAAGGGACGTGGGATTGGGATGTGGGGTTGGGATGTGGAGTTGGGATGTGGGGTGTGAGATGTGGGGTAAGAGAAGTGGGGTAAAGGATGTGGGGTGTGGGATATGGTGTATGGGATGTGGGGTAAGGGATGTGGGGTGTGGAATGTGGAGTTGGGATGTGGGGTATGGGATGTGAGGTTGGGATGTGGGGTGTGGGATGTGCGGTATGGGATGTGGGGTGTGGGATGTGGGGTAAGGGATGTGGGGTGTGGGGTTGGGATATTGGGTAAGGGATGTGTACATGGGATGTGGGCTAAGGGACGTGGGGTAAGGGATGTGGGGTGTGGGATGTGGGGTAAGGGATGTGGGGTATGGGGTGTGGGATGTGGGGTAAGGCATGTGGGGTGTGGGATGTGGGATATGGGATGTGGGGTAAGGGATGTGGGATGTGGGATATGGTGTATTTGGATGTGGGGTAAGGGATATGAGGTTGGGATGTGGGGTATGGGATGTAGGGTAAGAGAAGTGGGGTAAAGGATGTGGGGTGTGGGATGTGGGGTTGGGATGTGGGGTAAGGGATGTGGGGTGTGGCATGTGGGGTTGGGATGTGGGGTTGGGATGTGGTGTATGAGATGTGGGGTTGGAGATGTGGGTAAGAGAAGTGGGGTAAGGGATGTGGGATGTGGGGTTGGGATGTTGGGTAAGGGAGTAGGGTATGGAATGTGGGCTAAGGGATGTGGGCTAAGGGATGTGGGGTAAGAGATGTGGGATAAGGGATGTAGGGTATGGGATGTGGGGTAAGGGATGTGGGGTAAGGGATGTGGGATGTGGGATGTAGGATATGGGGTGTGGGGTGTGGGATGTGGGGTAAGGGATGTGGGGTAAGGCATGTGGGATGTAGGATATGGGATGTGGGGTAAGGGATGTGGGGTAAGAGAAGTGGGGTAAGGGATGTGGGATGTGGGGTTGGGATGTTGGGTAAGGGATGTGGAGTATAGGATTTGGGCTAAGGGATGTAGGTTTATGGGATGTGAGGTAAGGGATGTGGGGTGTGGGATGTGGGCTAAGGGATGTAGGTTTATGGGATGTGGGATAAGGGATGTAGGTTTATGGGATGTGGGATAAGGGATATGGGGTATGGGTTGTGGGGTAAGGCATGTGGGGTGTGGGATGTGGGATATGGGATGTGGGGTAAGGGATGTGGGGTGTGGGATGTGGTATATGGGATGTGGGGGAAGGGATATTGGGTTGGGATGTGGGGTATGGGTTGTGGGGTAAGGGATGTGGGGTGTGGCATGTGGGGTTGGGATGTGGGGTTGGGATGTGGGTCATGGGATGTGGGGTTGGGATGTGGGGTGTGGGATGTGGGGTTGGGATGTGGGGTGTGGGATGTGGTGTATGGGATGTGGGGTGTGGGATGTGGGGTAAGAGAAGTAGGGTAAGGGATGTGGGATGTGGGGTTGTGATGTTGGGTAAGGGAGTAGGGGTATGGAATGTGGGCTAAGGGATGTGGGCTAAGGGATGTGGGGTTGGGATGTGGGGTAAGGCATGTGGGATGTGGGATATGGGATATGGGATGTGGGGTTGGGATGTGGGGTATGGGATGTGGGGTTGGGATGTGGGGTAAGGCATGTGGGATGTGGGATATGGGATATGGGATGTGGGGTTGGGATGTAGGATATGGGATGTGGGGTGTGTGGTGTGGGATGTGGGGTAAGGGATGTGGGGTGCGGGATGTGGGGTGTGGGATGTGGTGTATGGGATGTGGGGTGTGGGATGTGGGGTAAGAGAAGTAGGGTAAGGGATGTGGGATGTGGGGTTGTGATGTTGGGTAAGGGAGTAGGGGTATGGAATGTGGGCTAAGGGATGTGGGCTAAGGGATGTGGGGTTGGGATGTGGGGTAAGGCATGTGGGATGTGGGATATGGGATATGGGATGTGGGGTTGGGATGTGGGGTATGGGATGTGGGGTTGGGATGTGGGGTAAGGCATGTGGGATGTGGGATATGGGATATGGGATGTGGGGTTGGGATGTAGGATATGGGATGTGGGGTGTGTGGTGTGGGATGTGGGGTAAGGGATGTGGGGTGCGGGATGTGGGGTGTGGGATGTGGGGTAAGAGAAGTGGGGTAAGGGATGTGGGATGTGGGGTTGGGATGTTGGGTAAGAGAGGAGGGGTATGGAATGTGGGCTAAGGGAATGTGGGTTTATGGGATGTGAGGAAAGGGATGTGGCGTAAGGAATGTGGGGTTGGGATATGGGATATGGGATGTGGGGTAAGGGATGTGGGGTATGGGATGTGGGATAAGGGATTTGGGGTATGGGATGTGGGGTGTGGGATGTGGGGTAAGGGATTTGGGGTTGGGATGTGGGATTTGGATGTGGGATAAGGGAATTGGGGTATGGGATGTGAGGTGTGGGATGTGGGGTGAGGGATGTGGGGTGTGGGATGTGGGGTATGGGATGTGGGTTATGGGATGTGGGGTTGGGATGTGGGGTTGGGATGTGGGGTATGGGATGTGGGGTATGGGATTTGGGGTTGGGATGTGGGGTATGGGATGTGGGGTAAGGGATATGGGGTTGGGATGTGGGGTATGGGATGTGGGATAAGGGATTTGGGGTATGGGATGTGGGGTGCGGGATGTGGGGTAAGGGATGTGGGGTGTGGGATGTGGGGTATGGGATGTGGGGTAAGGAATGTGGGGTTGTGATGTGGGGTATGGGATGTGGCGTGTGGGATGTGGGGTATGGGATATGGGTTTTTGGGATGTGGGGTGTGGGATATGGTGTAGGGGAAGTGGGGTATGGGGTGTTGGATGTGGTGTATGTGATGTGGGGTGCGCAATGTGTGATATGGGATGTAGTGTATGTGATGTGGAGTAGGGGATGGGGGCTGTGGGATGTGATGTATGTGGTGTGGGGTAAGGGATATGGGGTAAAGGATGTGGGGTAAGGGATGTTGGGTAAGGGATGTGAGGTATAGGGTAAGGGATGTAGGGTGTGGGATATGAGGTAAGGGATGTGGTGTATGGGATGTGGGGTAAGTGATGTGAGGTAAGGGATGTGGGGTTGGGATGTGGGGTTGGGATGTGGGGTATGGGATGTGGGGTGTGGGATGTGGGGTGTGGGATGTGGGGTAAGAGAATTGGGGTAAGGGATGTGGGATGTGGGGTTGGGATGTTGGGTAAAGGAGTAGGGGTATGGAATGTGGGCTAAGGGATGTGGGGTTGGGATGTGGGGTAAGGGATGTGGGGTAAGGGATGTGAGTTGTGGGATGTGGGGTAAGGCACGTGGGGTAAGGGATGTGGGATATGGGATGTGGGGTATGGCATGTGGGGTAAGGGATGTGGGGTAAGGGATTTGGGGTTGGGATGTGGGGTATGGAATGTGGCGTAAGGGATATGGGGTTGGGATGTGGGGTAAGGGATGTGGGGTTGGGATGTGGGGTATGGGATATGGGGTATGGGATGTGGGGTGTGGGATGTGGGGTGAGGGATATGGGGTGTGGGATGTGGGGTGTGGGATGTGGTGTAGGGGAAGTGGGGTATGGGGTGTGGGATGTGGTGTATGTGATGTGGGGTGTGGGGTGTGGGATGTGGGGTAAGGGATATGGGGTAAGGGATGTGGGGTATGGGATGTGGGGTGCGCGATGTGGGGTAAGGGATATGGGGTAAGGGATGTGGGATACGCGATGTGGGATATGGGATGTGGTGTATGTGATGTGGAGTGGGGATGTGGGCTGTGGGATGTGATGTATGTGATGTGGGGTAAGGGATATGGGGTAAAGGATGTGGGGTAAAGGATGTAGGGTAAGGGATGTTGAGTAAGGGATGTGGGGTATGGGGTAAGCGATGTAGGGTGTGGGATATGAGTTAAGGGATATGTGGTAAGGGATTTGTTGAGTGGGATGTGGGGTAAGTGATGTGGTGTATGGGATGTGGTGTAAGGGAAGTGGGTTTATGGGGTACAGGATGTGGGATAAGTGATGTGGGGTAAGGGATATGGAGTATGGGATATGGGGTAAGGGATATGGGGTAAGGGATATGGGGTAAGGGATGTGGGGTAAGGGATATGGGATATAGGATATGGGGTATGGGATGTAGCGTATGGGATGTGGAGTATGGGATATAGGTAAGGGATGTGGGATAAGGGATATGGGGTATGCGATGTGGGATATGGGATGTGGGGTATGGGATGAGGGATGTGGGATGTGGGATGACGGATGTGGGGTAAGAGATGTGGGGCATGGGATGTGGGGTATGGAATGAGGGATGTGGGGGTATGGGATGTGGGGTAAGGGAGGTGGTGTATGGGAGGTGGGGTAAGTGATGTGGAGTATGGGATGTGGTGTAAGGGAAGTGGGTTTATGGGGTACAGGATGTGGGGTAAGGGATGTGGGGTAAGGGATATGGAGTATGGGATATGGGGTAATGGATATGGGGTAAGGGATATGGGGTAAGGGAAGTGGGATAAGGGATGTGGGATAAGGGATATGGGATATGGGATATGGGGTATGGGATGTAGAGTATGGGATGTGGAGTATGGGATATGGGTAAGGGATGTGGGGTAAGGGATATGGGGTAAGGGATATGGGGAAGGGATATGGGATGAGGGATGTGGGGTATGGGATGAGGGATGTGGGATGAGGGATGTGGGGTAAGAGATGTGGGGCATGGGATGTGGGGTATGGAATGAGGGATGTGGGGGTATGGGATGTGGGGTAAGGGAGGTGGGGTATAGCATGTGGGGTATGGGATACGTGATGTGGGATGAGGGATGTGGGGTATGGGATGTGGAGTATGGGATGTGGGATATGGGATGTGGGGTAAGGGATATGGGGAAGGGATGTGGGATGAGGGATGTGGGGTAAGGGATGTGTGTTATGGGATGTGGGGTAAGGAATGTGGGGTATGGGATGTGGGATGAGGGATGTCGGGTATGGGATGTGTGTTATGGGATGTGGGGTATGGGATGTGGGATGAGGGATGTGGGGTAAGGGATGTGTGTTATGGGATGTGTGTTATGGGATGTGGGGTATGGGATGCAGTGTAGGGCATGTTGGGTATGGGATGTGGGGTACGGAATGTGTGGTAAGGGATGTGGGATGAGGGATGTGGGGTAAGGGATGTGGGGTTGGGCTGTGGGGTGTGGGGTTGGGATGTAGTGTTGGGATGTGGGGTGTGGGATGTGGGGTAAGAGAAGTGGGGTATGGGATGTGGGGTTGGGATGTGGGGTATGGGATATGGGGTGTGGGATGTGGTGTATGGGATGTGGGGTGTGGGATGTGGGGTAAGAGAAGTGGGCAAAGGGATGTGGGATGTGGGATGTGGGTTTAGGATGTTGGGTAAGGGAGTAGGGGTATGGAATGTGGGCTAAGGGATGTGGGGTAAGGGATGTGGGTTTGGGATGTTGGGTAAGGGAGAAGGGGTATGGAATGTGGGGTAAGGGATGTGGGGTTGGGATGTGGGGTAAGGGAAGTGGGGTAAGGGATGTGAGGTGTGGGATGTGGGGTAAGGCATGTGGGATGTGGGATATGGGATGTGGGGTAAGGGATGTGGGGTGTGGGATGTGGGGTTGGGATGTGGGGTATGGGATGTGGGGTTGGGATGTGGGGTGTGGGATGTGGGTTGGGGGTTAAGAGAAGTGGGGTAAGGGATGTGGGATGTGGGGTTGGGATGTTGGGTAAGAGATGAGGGGTATGGAATGTGGGCTGTGGGGTGTGGGGTTGGGATGTAGTGTTGGGATGTGGGGTATGGGATTTGGGGTTGGGATGTGGGGTATGGGATGTGGGGTAAGGGATATGGGGTTGGGATGTGGGGTATGGGATGTGGGATAAGGGATTTGGGGTATGGGATGTGGGGTGTGGGATGTGGGGTAAGGGATGTGGGGTGTGGGATGTGGGGTATGGGATGTGGGGTAAGGAATGTGGGGTTGGGATGTGGGGTATGGGATGTGGGGTGTGGGATGTGAGGTAAGGGATATGGGGTGTGGGATGTGGGGTATGGGATGTGGGCTTTTGGGATGTGGGGTGTGGGATGTGGGGTATGGGATGTGGTGTAGGGGAAGTGGCGTATGGGATGTTGGATGTGGTGTATGTGATGTGGGGTGCGCGATGTGTGATATGGGATGTAGTGTATGTGATGGAGTAGGGGATGGGGGCTGTGGGATGTGATGTATGTGATGTGGGGTAAGGGATATGGGGTAAAGGATGGGGGCTAATGGATGTTGGGTAAGGGATGTGGGGTATGGAGTAAGAGATGTAGGGTGTGGGATATGAGGTAAGGGATATGGTGTATGGGATGTGGGGTAAGTGATGTGAGGTAAGGGATATGGTGTATGGGATGTGGGGTAAGAGATGTGAGGTAAGGGATATGGTGTATGGGATGTGGGGTAAGAGATGTGGGGTAAGGGATGTGGGGCAAGGGATGTGGTGTATGGGATGTGGCATAAGGGATGTGGGGTAAGGGATGTGGGGTAAGGGATGTGGTGTATGGGATGTGGTGTGTGGGATGTGGTGTGTGGGATGTGGTGTGTGGGATGTGGTGTGTGGGATGTGGTGTGTGGGATGTGGAGTATGGGATGTGGGGTAAGGGATATGTGGTAAGGGATATGGGTAAGGGATAAGGGGTAAGGGATATCGGGTATGGGATGTGGTGTATGGAATGTGGTGTATGGGATGTGGTGTATGGGATGTGGAGTATGGGATATGGGGTAAGGGATATGGGGTAAGGGATATGGGGCAAGGGATGTGGGGTAAGGGATGTGGGGTGAGGGATAAGGGGTAAGGGATATGGGGTATGGGATGTGGGGTATGGGATGTGGGGTATGGGATGTGGAGTATAGGATGTGGTCAATGGGATGTGGTCAATGGGATGTGGAGTATGGGATAAGGGGTAAGGGATGTGGGGTAAGGGATATGGGGAAGGGAAGTGGGATGAGGGATGTGGGTTATGGGATGTGGGATGAGGGATGTGGGGTAAGAGATGTGTGGCATGGGATGTGGGGTATGGGATGAGGGATGTGGGGTATGGGAAGTGGGATGAGGGATGTGGGGTAAGAGATGTGTGGCATGGGATGTGGGGTATGGGATGAGGGATGTGGGGTATGGGATGTGGGGTATGGGATGTGGGATAAGGGAAATGGGGTAAGGCATATAGGGTAAGGGATATGGGGAAGGGATGTGGGGTAAGAGATGTGGGGTATGAGATGTGGGGTATGGGATGAGGGGTATGGGATGTGGGGTAAGCAATGTGGAGTTTGGGATGTGGGATGAGGGATGTGGGGTTTGGGATGTGTGTTATGGGATGTGGGGTAAGGAATGTGGGGTATGGGATGTGGGATGAGGGATGTGGGGTAAGGGATGCATGTTGTGGGATGTGTATTATGGGATGTGGGGTATGGGATGCGGTGTAGGGCATGTTGGGTATGGGATCTGAGGTACGAAATGTGTGGTAAGGGATGTGGGGCAAGGGATGTGGGGTAAGGGATGTGGGGTACGAAATGTGTGGTAAGGGATGTGGGGCAAGGGAGGTGGGGTAAGGGATGTGGGGTACGGGATAAGTGATAAGGAGTGTGGGATAAGAGATGTGGGGTAACGGATGTAGGGTAAGTGATGTAGGATTTGGGATGTGGTGTGTGGGGTTGGGATGTGGGTAAGGGATGTGTGGTTGGGATGTGGGGTAAGGGACGTGGGGTTGGGATGTGGGGTGTGTGGTAAGGGATGTGGGGTTGGGATGTGGGGTAAGGGATGTGGGGTTGGGATGTAGTGTGTGGGGTTGGGATGTGGAGTTGGGATGTGGGATGTGGGGTAAGAGAAGTGGGGTATGGGATGTGAGGTTGGGATGTGGGGTATGGGATGTGGGGTGTGGGGTCTGGGGTAAGGGATGTGGGGCGTGGGGTCTGGGGTAAGGGATGTGGGGCAAGGGATGTGGGGTAAGGGATGTGGGGTTGGGATGTGGGGTGTGGGGTTGGGATGTGGGGTAAGGGACGTGGGGTTGGGATGTGGGGTAAGGGATGAGGGGTTGGGATGTGGGGTGTGGGGTTGGGATGTGGAGTTGGGATGTGGGGTGTGGGATGTGGGGTAAGAGAAGTGGGGTATGGGATGTGGGGTGTGGGATGTGGGGTGTGGGATGTGGGGTTGGGATGTGGGGTATGGGATGTGGGATAAGGAAAATGGGGTAAGGCATATAGGGTAAGGGATATGGGGTATGGGATGTGGGGTATGGCATGTGGAGTATGGGATATGGGGAATGGGATGTGGAGTATGGGATGTGGGGTATGGGATGTGGAGTATGGGATGTGGGATGAGGGATATGGAGTAAGGGATGTGGGGTAAGGGATATGGGGTATAGGATGTGAGGGATGGGATGTGGGGTATGGGATGTGGGGCATGGGATGTGGAGTATGGGATGTGGGATGAGGGATGTGGAGTATGGGATGTGGGGTAAGGGATGTGGGGTAAGGGATGTGGGGTATGGGATGTGGAGTATGGGATGTGGGGTAAGGGATATGGGGTATGGGATGTGGGGTAAGGGATGTGGGGTATGGGATGTGGGGTATGGGATGTGGTGTATGGGATATGGGGTATGGAATGGGGGGTATGTGATATGGGGTATCCGATGTGGGTTATGGGATGTGGAGTATGGGATGTGGGGTAAGGGATGTGGTGTATAGGATATGGGGTATGGAATGTGTGGTATTGGATGTGGGGTATGGCATGTGGGATATGGGATATGGTGTATGGGATATGGGGTATGGGATGTTGGGTAAGGGATGTGATGTATGGGATATGAGGTATGGGATGTGGGATATGAGGTATGGGATGTGGGATATGGGGTATGGGGTATGGGATGTGGTATATAGGATATGGGGTTTGGGATGTGGACTATGGGATATGGGATATGGGATATGGAGTAAGGTAAATAGGGTAAGAGATATGGGGTATGGGATGTGGGGTATGGGATGTGGGGTGTGGGATGTGGGGTATGGGATGTGGAGTATGGGATGTGGAGTATGGTATGTGGAGTATGGGATTTGGTGTAAGGTATATGGGGTATGGGACATGGGGTAAGGGATGTGGGGTATGGGACATGGGGTAAGGGATGTGGGATGAGGGATATGAGGTATGGGATGTGGGGTGCAACTGAAGGAGCCAAGTTGCTGCAGTGCAGATGGTACAGGGAACAGAGCTCCAGTTTTGAATGTTTTCTCTTGTCACCTTATGGTACCATGTGAAAGGTTATGGGTCACCTAGTGGATGGAGAGGCCTTTATGGAGACTTGTTGTTTCTCATTAAATTGCAAGTGTGGGCCTCAGTCTGCACGAATGCTGACAAAGTAGCCAATTTCCTGTGAGTTGAAGCTTTCTGTCAAAGCCTAGCCACTTTTTCTGCTGCTTTAGGTGCTCCTGCAGAAGCAGCGCTCAGATTTTGGGGCTAGCCACTATAGTTCTTAGATAGCCCACCCACACAAACGCCATTACAGCTTCAATATTGTAAGGAGAACCAAATGTGAATCTCCTGATGTATGTTCATTTTCTTCATTTTACACTTCAATTCTACTGAATTTAGTCAGTTTGTTCTATCAACTGACACATTTGGGCTTTATGTATCACACCCAATTTGTTACATTTTCTTATCAGTGGAATTTTCGAAATCCTTTCATGAGGTTTGACACAAGATATTTGAAAGAAATCATTACTTCAGGAATTCATGGCTAATTAGTTAGCTGCTCTGAAAATGAGTTTGACTTTTGAAAGTACAATGAGATGAGTTGAATACAACAGACTGACTGGGGAATAATGATTAATCCAAGCTCCCCTTTCATTCTTTCCAATCTCAAATTACACTGTCCTAGATTTGTTCCCTTCTCACTGTGTTCTCGCTTTGTTGAAATCAAGATTCATTCTGCACATTTCTTTAACACATTGCTTTCCTACCTCTCATTTCTGTGATTTGCAAACCTTTGTAAAATTTTCCTTCTTTCTACAAGTTTTAGCTTTTTAAACCCAACCTTAATATCATCTAATTACCAATTCCAATTTACTCAATCCTTTTCAACCTTAATCCTATCCTCAATATTTCAATATAGACTTTTCAAAAAGAGTAACTTTCCCCATGAATTGCAAAATGAAGAATGATCCGCCTTCCAATATTTTTCAATTCAGTTTTTGCTGATAAAGGCAATGGAGATTGATATTGAGGTGATCTGAACTAATTAATAGCTGGACTAAGGATATCAGATGCATCTCAAAGTACAATATCAGGATGCCCTTGAACAACAATGACAAGAGAAAAGTCCGGAGAATAAATTTTACAATATTAACAGAAAGCAAAATTGCCTTGAGGTGAGAAAAGTCGATCCTTTTCACATCGTAGAAGGTACACTGAACCGACTCCCAACTAAAGTAGGTAATGCTGCACAGTAATGACCATTAAACAGAGTTGAATATATATCTCATTCAGAGTAGATTAAAAATAACTTCAAATGTTCAAGGGAACATAATCAGGCTTATGTCCTCTGCTTTGTGTCCAGAGAATGTTTTGATTTTATCAATGATCAATGAAAGAAGGGTAAGAGTCATGATGCCAAGTCTTTATACCTTAGAGACCCTTTGTAGTTCCTCCAGGAGGGTGCACTCTGACATTTGCAAGGCAAGGAATTCCATGCTAAGTATGTGGAAATGACATCATCAAACTTCCTGTCTCATTTTCCTTGTTTAGCAAAGGATCAAATGTAGGACAGTGCACTTGATCTGAACCTTACTGTTTGTGTTCAACCACCTTAGATAGGAAAATCAAGGAAAACTCAAAAGGTAAACCATTAGAACTTGCCTGAAAATATAAACGTTCCTGACAAAGCTACCAACCAGACAGATATGCCAAAAAAAACAAGATAAATTTGTTATGTATCTTTAAAGTACTAGAATGCTCCAAAGCACTAATGTTAGCAATATTCAAATTCAACACCAAACTACATAAAGAGATATTTGGGCAGATGACCAAAGGCTTGGACAAAGATGCACATTTCATAGACCTTCTTAAAGGAACAAAGAAAGGTAGTGAGTGTTTAAGAAGGAAACATGAAAGCTTAAAGCTAAACAGCTAGCCAGCAATGTTGAAAAAAATTAAAACAGGAATGTTTAAGAGGCCACACTTAAAGGAATGGAGAAATCTCAAAGGATTGTGGGCCAGAAGTAATGCAGAGTTGGGGATGGGAGAGGCCATAGTGGAATTTAAACACAAGGTTGAGAATTTTAAAGGTGAGAGAGTAAATATGAATCAATGTATGTCAGCTACCATTATAGTAAGAGGAGAATGAGACTTGGTTTCGCTGCATGTTCTAATATTGCCGGCCATTTAATATCCATCTGGCTTTCCAGACAGAGACCCTGTCAAGAGGCTTTTGCCCACTCAACAGAGAACATAGAATGTAGAACAGGCCCTTCAGCCCTCAATGTTGCACCGACCTGTGAACTAATCTAAGCCCATACCCCTACACTATCCCATCATCATCCATGTGGTTATCCAAGGATTGTTTAAATCTCCCTAATGTGGCTGAGTTAACTCCATTGACAGGCAGGGCATTCCACACCCTTACCACTCTCTGGTAAAGAGCCTGCCTCTGACATCTGTCTTAAATCTATCACCCCTCAATTTGGAGATATGCCCCCTCGTACAAGCTGATGTTATCATCCTCGGAAAAAGACTTTCACTGTCTACCCTATCTAATCCTCTGATCATCTTGTATGTCTCTATCAAATCTCCTCTTAGCCTTCTTCTTTCCAATGAGAACAGATCCAAGTCTCTCAGCCTTTCCTCATAAGACCTTCCCACCAGACCAGGCAACATCCTGGTAAATCTCCTCTGCACCTTTTCCAATGCTTCCACATCCTTCTTGTAATGGGGCGACCAGAACTGTACGCAATATTCCAAGTGTGGCTGCACTAGCATTTTGTATAGTTGCAACATGACTTTATGGCTCCAGAACTCAGTCCCTCTACCAATAAAACCTAACAAACCATTTGCCTTCTTAACAGCACTATCAACCTGGGTGGCAAATTTCAGGGATATATGTACATGGACTCCAAGATCTCTCTGCATATCCACACTACCAAGAATCTTTCCATTGACCCAGTACTCTGCCTTCCTGTTATTCTTCCCAAAGTGAATCACCTCACATTTATCTGCATTGAACTCCATTTGCCACCTCTCAGCCCAATTCTGCAGTTTATCCAAGTCCCCCTGCAACCTGCAACATTCTTCCAAACTGTCCACTACTGCACCGACTTTAGTGCCGTCTGCAAACTTACTAACCAATCCACTTATGCCTGCGTCCAAGTCATTATAAAAATGACATGCAGCACTGTTCCCAAAACAGATCCTTGTGGCACACCACGAGTAACTGGACTCCAGGCTGAATATTTTCCATCAAACACCACTCGCTGCCTTCCTACAGAAAGCCAGTTTCTAATCCAACCTGCTAAATCACCCTTAATCCCATGCCTCTGTATTTTTTCCAACAGCCTACCATGTGGAACCTTATCAAAGGCCTTACTGAAGTCCATGTATACCATGTCAACTGCCCTACTCTCATCCACATGCTTGGTCACCTTCTCAAAAAACTCAATGAGGTTGTGAGAAATTACCTGCCCTTGACGAATCCATGTTGACTATCTGCAATCAAATTGTTGCTTGCAAGATGATTATAAATCCTATCTCTCATAATCCTTTCTAAAACTTTTCTTACAACAGATCAGTAAGGCTCACTGGTCTATAATTACCTGAGTCATTTCTACTGCCCTTCTTGAACAATGGTACAATGTTTGCAGTCCTCCAGTCCTCTGGTACTAAACCTGTAGACAATGATGACTCAAATATCAGAACCAAAGGCTCCAACAGGCTCCAACACCTTCTCCCTAGCTTCCCAGAGAATCCATCTGGCCCAGGGGACTTGTCTACTTTCACTCCTTCTAGAATTGATAACATCTCTTCCTTACTAACTTCGATCCTTTCTAGTCTATTATCTCGTATCTCATTCTTCTCCTCTATAATATTCTCCTTTTCCTGGGTGAAAACTGATGAGAAATATTCATTTAGCACCTCTCTGATCTCCACAGGGTCCACACACAACTTTCCACTTCTGTCTTGGACTGGCCCTATTCTTACCCTCGTCATCCTTTTATTCCTCACATATTTATTGAAAGCTTTAGGGTTCTCCTTTATTCTACCTGCTAAATGCTGCTCATGTCCTGTCTTTGCTCTTCTTAACTCTCTCTTTAAATCCTTCCTAACTAATTGTAACTCTCCATCACCTCATCTGAACCATCTTGTCTCATCAACACATAAGCCTCCTTCTTCTGCTTAACAAAAGATGCAATTTCTGTCATATACCTTGGTTCCCTTACCTTATCACTTTTTCCCTTCCTGACAGGGGCGTACCTATCAAAGACACGCAATATGTGTTCCTTACACCAGCTCCACATCCCCTGCATTTTGCAACCCCATTCTATGCATCCTAATTCTTGCCTAATCACATTATAATTGCCCTTTCTCCTTCTATAACTCTTGCCCTGTAGCATGTACCCTATCCCTTTCTATCATGAAACTAAATGTAACCAAATTATGGTCACTCTCTCCAAAGTGCTCACCTATCACTAAATCATTCCCAAGCACCAGATCAAATGTAGCCTCTCCTCTTGTCGGTCCTTCGACATATTGTGTCAGGAAATCCTCTTTGCACACTTTGGACAAAAACTTATCCGTCCAATGTACTAGAGTTATAGCATTTCCAGTCAATGCTGGGGAAGTTAAAGTCCCCCATAATGACCACCCTGTTCCTTTCACTCCTACCCAGAATCATTTTGCCAATCCTCTCTTCCACCTCCCTGTAACTCTGCGGAGGCCTATAAAAAACTCCAAGCAATGTGACCTCTCCTCTTATGTTTCTAACTTCAGCCCATGTTACCTCAGTAGACGAGTCCTCATCAAAAGTTCTTTCAGCCACCGTTATACTGTCCTTGACTAACAAGGCCACACCTCCCCTCTTTTACCGCCTTCCCTGTTCTTAATGAAAGATCTAAACTCTGGAACCTGCAACATCCATTCCTGACCCTGCTCTATCCATGTCTCCGAAATGGCCACAATATCGAAGTCCCAGGTACCTATTCATGCTGCAAGCTCACCTACCTTATTTCGGATACTTCTGGTGTCAACACACTTCAAACCAGTTTGCTGTCTGCCAGTACATTCCTGTGACTGTGAAATCCTGTCCGTGCCCTCCCTACTCTCATCCTTCTGTGCACTGGAATTACAGCTCAGGCTCCCATTCCCCTGCTGAGCTAGATTAAACCCACCCGAATAGCACCAGCAAATTTCCCATCCAGGATATTAGTACCCCTCTGATTCAAGTGAAGACCATAGAGGTACCACCTTCCCCAGAATGAGCCCCAATTATCCAAATACTGAAACCCTCCCTCCTGCACCATCTTTGCAGCCACGAGTTCAGCTGATTTCACTCCCTGTTCCTCGCCTCGCTATCACGTGGCATGAGTAACAAACCGGAGATAACAACTCTATTCGTTCTAGCTCTCAGCTTCCACCCTAGCTCCCTGAAATCCTGCCTTACATCCTTATCCCTCTTTCTACCTATGTTGTTGGTACCCACATGGACCACGACTTGGGGCTGGTCACCCTCTCCCTTCAGGACGCCAAAGACATGATCTGAAACATCATGGACCCTGGTACCTGGGAGGCAACACACTAACCATGGCGGTCCAAGGTGCTCCAAGCTGTGGTAACGGCCCAACTAGAAAGTTCAAGCGAAGGGTAGGAGGTTCTGATAAACGGTGGGATTTGCAAAGTAAACAGACAAAGATAATTAATGCGAATAAGGTTTGAAAGATATCCTGAAGCAGAAAGGTATCTTGCAGCTTCACTTAATTACACTTTGTTGTTTGAAGAAAGAAATTCAGAAATTTCATTTGCGACTCTAAACTGTGTAAGCCAATGCAAAGCAACTTGTGAAAGAGATGAGCTCCGAAGGTCAAATGGCCTTTTCCTCTGTTCCATGGTTTCACATCAATATTTATATATTCACTTAAACTGAACAGCTTCTCATTAATGCAGGGTACATTCATCTAAAGTTTTGATTCAAGTAATATTCTATTCACCATTCTGTTTGCTCAGGAAAAAGTCATTGATTCAATTAAAAACCACAAAATGTAGTTAATTTTTTGTTTGACTACAGGTTATAGAATGATGGAAGAGAGGCCAATGAAAACAATGTGAGCTACTCATTTAAAAAGAGGTTAAGATTAACCTTAAAAGTGGAAGAGATAAGAAAAGACATGAGTGATCACATAATAAAGGCAGCACTGAAGAGAATTGATTTAGTTCGAAACATAACCATGTTAATTGTGGAATGCACTGACTCAGACAGAATAGTGCAGAAAGCAGTAGGTCTTCGAGTTTCTCTTAGCTAACATCAAAATCAATGGAAACATTTTACAGATTTTCTTGAAAGATTTTCTGATGCTTTGTCACACCAAACTGAAGGAGAAATATGTTAGACAGGACCTTTGTCAGTGTATATTTTTCTGACTTCACAGAATCACAGAATTATTATGATGCAGGAGACCAATCAGCCCATCATGCCTGCACTGCCTGTATTATCCAGTCCCAAGCTCCTGCCTATACACGTATCCCTGTACACCATTACCATCCAAGTAATCATCCAATATACTCAATTGAACCTACTTCCACCACAGAGCGGTGGACACACTCTATATGGACTTCAGTAAGGTGTTCAACAAGGTTCCTCATGGTAGGCTGGTTAGCTAAGTTAGATCACATGGAATACAGGGAGAACTAACCATTTGGATACAGAAATGGCTCGAAGGTAGAAGAAAGAGGGTGGTGGTGGAGGGTTGCTTTTCAGACTGGAGGCCTGTGACCAGTTGTGTGCCACAAAGATTGGTGCTGGGTCCATTGCTTTTTGTCACTTATATAAATGATTTGGATGTGAACATGGGAGTTATAATTAGTAAGTTTGAAGATGACACCAAAATTGGAGGTGTAGTGGGCAGCAAAGAAGGTTACCTCAGAGTACAACGGGATCTTGATCTGATGGGCCAATGGGCTGAGGAGTGGCAGATGGAGTTTAATTTAGATAAATGTGAGGTGCTGCATTCTGGAAAGGCAAAAACAGGGCAGGACCTATACACTTAATGGTAAGGTCCTAGGGAGTGTTACTGAACAAAGAGACCTTGGAGTGCAGGTTCATAGCTCCTTGAAAGTGGAGTCGCAGGTAGATAGGATAGTGAAGGCGGCATTTGGTATGCTTTCCTTTACTGGTCAGATTATTGAGTACAGGAGTGGGGAGGTCATGTTGTGGCTGTACAGGACATTGGTTAGGAGAAAGTGAGGACTGCAGATGCTGGAGATCAGAGCTGAAAATGTACTGCTGGAAAAGGAACCCTCCAACCACAAGGGATGAACTCAGATTTCTCCAGTTTCCTCATTTCCCCTCCCCCACCTTGTCTCAGTCCCAACCCTTGAACTCAGCACCACCTCCTAACCTGCAATCTTCTTCTTGACCTCTCCACCTCCACCTCCACTCCGGCCTGTCACCCTCACCTTAACCTCCTTCCACCTATTGCATTTCCAACACCCCTCCCCCAAGTCCCTCCTCCCCATCTTTTATCTTAGCCTGCTTGGCACACTCTCCTTATTCCTGAAGAAGGGCTCATGCCCGAAACGTCGATTCTCCTGCTCCTTGGATGCTGCCTGACCTGCTGCGCTTTTCCAGTAACACATTTTCAGCTCTGGACATTGGTTAGGCCACTTTTGGAATATTGTGTGCAATTCTGGTCTCCCTGCTATAGGAAGGATGTTATGAAACTTGAAAGGGTTCAGAAAAGATTTACAAAGATGTTGCCAGGATTGGAGGATTTGAGCTATAGGGAGAGGTTGAATAGGCTGGGGCTGTTTTCCCTGGAGCATTGGAGGCTGAGGGGTGACCTTATAGAGGTTATAAAAGCATGAGGGGCATGGATAGGATAAATAGACAAGGTCTTTTCCCTGGGGTGGGGGAATCCAGAACTAGACGGCATATGTTTAGAGTGAGAGGGGAAAGATTGAAAAGGGATCTAAGGGGCAACTTTTTCACACAGAGGGTGGTGCATGTATGGAATGAGCTGGCAGAGGAAGTGGTGGAGGCTGGTACAATTACAATACTTAAAAGGTGTCTAGATGTGTATATGAATAGGAGGGATTTGAGAGTGATACAGGTCAAGTACTGGCAAATGGGACTAGATTATGTTAGGATATCTGGTCGGCATGGATGAGTTGGACTGAAAGGTCTGTTTCCGTGCTGTACATCTCTATAACTCTATGACATTTCTGGGCATAAAAATTAAATCAGTGACAAAGACCTTTTCTCCATTTTCAACATTATGTTCTAAACTATTTATTCACGAACCATGAAGATTTACTCTAGGTTTATTCTTCTGATATTGCCTGCTCTTTAAAATAAATGATGACAAATGATATCTCAAAGGAACACAGTAAAGTTGGAAACAACTTGCAACTGGCTTTCTAAATTCTCCTTGGATGAAAATAAAATATATTACAGAAGTTCACACAAGACATTACACTAGATTGCACCAGACATTACATTGTCTCTAGTCATGATGAAATTTATCAACTTTTTTTGGGATCATTGGAAATAGGTTTCCTTTTAAGAGTGTACCACAGAATCAAATTTAATGTGACTTAATAAATGCATTTCTTTATATATGTCAATGATTCAACAATTCAAAGAAGTTGTATTGACGTTTTTGGAATAGCAAAACCTCATAAAAATGTGATTGAGCACCTTTCTTAACCATTAACTACTGGGATGGGAACTTAAACCTAGAGAGTCTGGCTGAGAAGCAGAGATGCTATCCACTAACTCTCAAGACTTAACACATGATTTCATAAGTACGTCCATGTGTACATGAAAGATAAAAGCACTTTGATCATGAAGGAGCAATGGTTCCATTTTAAATGATGGAAATCCTACTGACTCAAACACAACATTTTCAGGATCCATTAAATAAATGAAAAAAAAGAATGTTTAAATCGTAAATTATGAAAGAAGCCTAACGAATTAGGAAGCACATTTTCCAGAAGTATGCAACACTATTACATCTTTCCCACACAATTACCATTAAAGTGATTTGGAGATGGTGGTGTTGGACTGGGGTGTACAAAGTTAAAAATCACCCAGCACCAGGTTATAGTCCAACAGGTTTAATTGGAAGAACACTAGCTTTCAGAGCGACACTCCTTCATCAGGTGACTATCACCTGATGAAGGACCATCGCTACGAAAGCTAGTGTTCTTCCAATTAAACCAGTTGGACTATAACCTGGTGTTGGGTGACTTTTAACCATTAAAATGTACAGTGTCTGTGGCATGCCCAGGAGTTGCATGTAATTCTGGAGCTTTTCAGTGTTAGGCTCAGGTAATAATGCTGCAGTTAGAGGCAGGTTGTACTGGAACATCCTTGTCAGCAGGGAGGCTCTGCACCACAACCAAAGCATTCCTGCCTAACTCCATAATTATCATAAGGCTTATTGAAATCAAAAAGGTGACATTGATATTGTTTTCAAATTCAAATTTTGTTGCTATATTTTTCAAATTAAATAGATTTAACTTTATCTATCTGTGTTCATTGTTATTTGTTGATGCTTACTTAATTAGATGTCTTGGCAATGCCAAGTTACAAGCAGGCGATCTGGCTGCGACATCTGTCACCCCATTGATCACTAGGGTTGATTTGGCTGATCTGGCTGGCTAGGCGGGTGTCCCCCTTCCCTCACAGCTCCAGGTGTGTCCCTCCCGAAGCTCAGCGCTCGGTTGCAGAGGATGACCCCCTAGAAGAGGACCGCTCCGCCGGTCTAGGGTATATGACGTAGCTACACTCCCCTGCTAGGCCAAACCTACAAGCATTAATACTTTCAGGGGTGTTGGGGACAATTACTTTATTGTGGAAGAAACAACGTTGTATTGTTTTTTCACTCTGTCGTGTGCGCATTCATAAAACACCAGGTTAAAGTCTAACAGGTTTATTTGGGACTACTGGCTTTCAGCGCTCTGACAGCTTGTACCTTCAAATAAACCTGTTGGACTATAGCCTGGTGTTGTGTGATCTTTAACTTTGTCTGCCTTAGTCAAACACTGACTCCTCCACATCATGAGCATTCATGTTAGTGTCCAGTGTGATACTTCCCACTCTGTGGGTCATGGTTGAACTGTAGGTTGACCAAGCCCTCCATCCCATGCATTGTAAAAGACATTGTCTGAGATCATTGTCAGTGGGGCAACTGAAATGTCAAAGGTAAATGTCATGGGAGTGGGTGGGGAGGGGTGGTGTGGCATAGTGCCTTGGTGGCTAGCACTGCTGCCTCACAGCTCCAGGAACTCAGGTTCAATTCCTACCTCAACCTCTGTGTACAGTTTTCACATTCTCCCCATGTTTGCATGGGTTTCCTCCCACGATCCAAAGCTGTGCAGGTTAGGTGAATTGGCTGTGCTAAATTGCCCATAGTGTTAGGTGCATTAGTCAGGGGTAAATATAGGGGAATGGGTCTGGGTGGGTTACTTGCTGGAGGGTCAGTGTGGACTTGTTGGGCCGAAGAGCCTGTTTCCATACTATAGGGAATCTAATCTAACCTAAATGTCAAAGCCCTATATAGACTTTGCTAACACCTTCAGTCAGACTGTCACTTCACTTTCAGCCCCTCATTTTCTTACCTTGATTTAATGTTCCAAACACTCACTGCACACCTAAAATGTACTTCTATCTTCCCCTGACCACACCCTTTGCCTTCCTTTGGATCCCTCAACACACTGTACAACAAGGTAAAAACAATGACTGCAGATGCTGGAAACCAGATTCTGGATTAGTGGTGCTGGAAGAGCACAGCAGTTCAGGCAGCATCCAAGGAGAAGCAAAATCGACGTTTCAGGAAACTGATGAAGGGCTTTTGCCCGAAACGTCGATTTTGAAGCTACTTGGATGCTGCCTGAACTGCTGTGCTCTTCCAGCACCACTAATCCAGACACTGTACAACACACATCCCCTGCTTCCCCCCCCCAGTTCTTTTACCGTCTCCAGTGCAGACCCTTTACCCTCATGCTGTAGAATTTAATGTGGATAACTACTGGCACCCCATTTTTAAATAAGTGTGAATTGGGTTCCCATATGCTGCTGACTTTATCTTGAACACATGACAGGGCTTTTGTCCCAAACATTGATCCTCCTGCTCCTCAGATGCTGCCTGACCTGCTGTGCTTTTCCAGCACCACACTCTCGACTCTAATCTCCAACATCTGCAGTGTTCACTTTTGCCTAATTTTAAAAGGTTATATGCTAATGCATAATCGCATGCAAATGAATGACATACAAACCATCTCAGGATGATATGATGTCCAACACACAACAAACACACCAGTGTATCTCAGCATGCTGTAGGGCAATTCAAAATTCACATTCTGCCGAATTCACACACCACTTTTCACATTCGTAAGCTTCATAAAATACGCCTGAAGAGCTGATGTATCATTTAATAAGCGCAAATGCTGCATTCATCATTTTATTTGATTTATACCATATCCTTTTGAGTTTAAATACCATTTCATTCAGGCATCTTCATTTTTACTTTGAAATATATAATTGAAGCTCCTGGGAACCATTAGAATAAAACATGATTGAAGGGATAGGTTACTCCACAGTTCAGTGAAAATACTAAATCCAGAATAAACCAATAATAATGATCTGTCATCTCTATGCTTCAGCTGAAGTCTCTGTATATTACTTACTTTTCTGAAGGCAACACATTTTGTAAACAGGATTGGAACAAAATCTAATATGGTTGCATTGAGTAGTCTTTGTCTGTTTATAAATCGATATGTTCTCAAGACATTTAGCAAGCCTTCAATAGGCTGCTGTTATAATTAACAAAGTGATACTAAGTCAAGAAATATTCAGCAGTCAAAGCAATTCTGATCAATTTAGTGCTCATCATTGACCTTTAATCAGCTTTAGGATCACTGTGGGACCACTGAGACTTTAACATTATGTAACTCATGCTGTTCATTAACTTTGAATATTCAATCCAAACTCTAATTGTTCTGTATTCATGCCTTTTCCATTCAATGTTTTCCTATTTAAATGCAAATTGATCTATATTTTTAGCTGCATGGAGAAAATGAGGAAGCTGTGTCTGATTTGTCATACCAGCAACAATTTTAGAGCTTAGTTTAAGCCCCTTAGATAAATGCTACCCCTATCATTCACTATTGTCTTCAGCATCAGATTGTCATTAAATCATTACATAGCCTCCGGTGAATATTTGTATAGCCTGATACTCTTTTTTATTGTCACATAAAATTAACTATACACCAAAGGATATAAAAGTGGTTGATTGGAAGTTTTGTTCGCACAATTAAATCTAATTCTTTTTAGATAGTAATGTGATTGACTGATAGGTTTGAGAACTACGAAGCAGTATCGTGACTGAGAATAAAAACTATATTAACGAGCTCCACAAACTGTAAAGCCAATCTGAGAGTATGCAAAATTTGCAATTTATCTATTCATATGTGTGTAATATATTCATTATTGAAGAAATTATTAATGATTTTATTAATTAAGATGTTATGAACAAATGTTCTCATTGCTGTTAAGTTGGTAAAAAGTTGCACTGCCTGGAGTCGTACCTTATGCAAAGGAAGACGATTCTGGTTGTTACAGGCCCATCATCTTAGCCCCAGCACATCTCCACAGGAGTTACTCCAGATAGATATTTTCAGAATCAACCTGTTCAGAGATGTTATTATACACTTCTGCAGCAAGTGAGACTCAAATGTAGATCTCCTGATTCAGAGGAAGGGACACTACCCAGGCCACAAAAGCCCCTAGTTGCTCAGGGTAGTGTTCGAGGCCCAACCGACTTTGGTTGCTTCACCAATGAATACAGCATCAACAATTCTTATTGATTTGATGTCATCCAGGCCAAAACAGCCTTCTTGATGAGCACTCTATCCACCAACTAAACCATTCATCCCCAGCATCACTAGTTCAGGGTAGCTAGGTGTACCATCTACAAGATGCACTGCAGCTATCGACTAATCCTCCTTCACCAGTATTTCCAAGCTTGAACCAGCTAGGAGGACAAAGACAGCAGACACATGGGAAGACGGTCACCTGCAAATTTCCCTCAAGATCACACTGATTCAAAAACTCTCTTTTTAACAACACTATAGGACCACAATTGTTAAGGAAGGTAGCTCACCACCACCATGATCGGTTAGGAATGGGTAATAAGTGCTGATCTTGACAGCAGCGCTCACATCTCCTGAAATAATGACTCAAAGGAAATGAGGGCATAATTAAGTTACTTTTGATGATTCTGAATAGAAAGACAATAAAGTTTTTAAAGTTCATACGTCGAGCAATATTGACCAAAACTGTGTGGATTAAGACTTTTTGTTATATTGGCTCAGTTGATATCAGTCTTTATCTGAGCTGGAAAGTTATGGGACCAAGCGGCAGTCCATACTTTGGCAGATTAACTTCACTGAGGGGATGCTTAATTCCATGCTAACATAGAAATGAAGTCTTTCAGGTCCTGGTGCCTGCTCAGCCATTCAGTAAGCTTATGATCTGCTTGTGTTTCACATTCCACATTCGCACTTTACTTTCTTGTTAGGCAAGGGAATTAATCCATTACCATCTTAAAAATATTGAATAATTCAATTTCCACTGGCACCTTCACAGAACTCTAATGTATTGGAAAACATTATGTCCCTTTCACAAAACCTTGCTGACTCTTCCCAATTTCTTCAAGGTTTTCGAAGTATCAAACATCTTCCCCCAGACAGATATCAAGTTAACTAGCCTATGGTTTATTCTAAGGGCATCAAAGGATATGGGGGCCAGGCAGTACTATAGAGTGTGTGGGGTGGTATGGTGGCTCAGCAGTTAGCACTGCTGTCTCACAGTATGAGGGATCTAGGTTCAATTCCAGCCTCAGGTGACTGTCTGTGTGGAGTTTGTATATTCTCTCTCAGTTTGTGTGGGTTTCCTCCCACAGTCCAAAGATGTATAGGTTAGGTGAATTGGCCATGCTAAATTGCTTATAGTGTGTAGGTGAGGGGCATTAGTCAGTACATGGCCAATGTAGTGCAATGGTTTTGGGTGGGATACTCTTCAGCAGGTCAGCATGGGTTTGTTGGGCCAAAGGGCCTATTTCCACACTTTAGGGATTTTATGATTCCTGTTTTCTACCTCCCTCACTTCTTGAATAGTAGGGTCACATTTGCTACTTTCCAGTCTGATGGAACCTTTACTGAATGGAGGGAATTTTGGAAAGTTAGCACTTTATGCATTTGTTAATTAAGTTCCAGGGTGTTGAGCTGACATTCATTTTAGACAGTGGTGCTTTGCCAATTAAGGGCAGTTATTATTTGTTAATGATCTTATTATCTGAAGATCTCATCTCATTAAGGTTTAGCTTCCAAGCCATTAACAAACCAGATACCAAGAGCTCTCGCCATGGAGGTCAGAGTGGGTATATGGTGACTTCAGCTCACTGGTGACTGCAAAGATTCCCTGTGCAGCTCACCACATGACAACATCTCAAGACATGCTCCATGGGCACCAGCTAAATATACCACTCTCCTTGGCCATTGGCATCTAATGTTTGCCAATCCCTTAGCATCCTCTCCAATCCACTTGCAACTCATGTACAAAGTACAGACTTGTATTGCAGGGCACGGCGGCAACTAGCATTGTAAGGTTGCTTTAGAGACAGGAACCCAGCACATGGACTGGATATGACCGCTCTCTTGCTGCGTTTGCTCTCAATCACTTAGTGACTAGCTGCTTGCTCACAGCATCAATGTTGTGCCATGCCATGCCATGTTGTGCCATGTCATGCCATACCATTGTACTATGCCTGTTAGCACATTCATCTGTCTAAAGGCTATTGGTTTCGATACCTTGATGTGCTATAATGTGCAGACCCTCAAACAAGTTGCTTGTCAATAAGAATCTGTCTAGAGTTGTGTGGTGATGTCTTGACATTGAGATGTCAATCCAGCATCTATAGAATGCTGTGCAGCAAGCATACTGCATTCAACTGTTCATTCAACCAGAAGGCCAGGTCAGAAATGCCTGGAGGCCAGTCCACAGTCAAGTCAAGGAATGCATTCCTTCAGAGTGTGTAGCATCAGCAGCAATACCCAGGTTTTCTCCCCTGACTTCATTTCCTGGTGATGAGCAAGGCCTACTGCAGATGCATGCCCTGTTTGTCTCAGGAGGCTGTGATGGTAATGTGTTGGCTACTGGAAGATTAGGACTGGGTATACTGAGAGCTGTAGGATTGTGTACTGAGGGCTGTAGGATTGTGTACTGAGGGCTGTAGGAATGGGTACTGAGGGCTGTCGGAGTGGGTACTGAGGGCTGTGGGAGTGGGTACTAAGGGCTGCGGGAGTGGGAGGTCACCGTCTCTTGGTGGCTATGAAATTTGCTCTGAATTTGTTTGCGACTGGCTCCTTCCAGGGAATGATGGTGACCTGCGTGGGATCGCTCAGCCGTGCGCCCCCACAAACCCGTCAGCGCAGTGACTAATACCATCTGAGTAGGATCATACCAGTTCATTTCCTCCCCCCTCCTCAATGGTGAGGTCAGTGCTGCAGCCCGGGCAGGAGGATTCAGCAATATAGCTAGCTCCCCCCAGGTGCCATGTTCCATCAACTGCACACACGTGGCACTGACAGGGATTTATCCCAATGCTGCGGAATACATCAACAGGAAGGGATCCATTTGATTAATGGTCAGGTGATTTATTTCTACTTCCTGCAGGTGTGTGCCTGCTGCCCTGGCAACTGTCATAACTCCCACATCCTCGAGCATTCTTGTGTAACTGGTGCACTTTCGGGACCAGGGCCAAACAAGATTGGCTACTGGGGGTAAAGGTTACTCCCAGTGTGGCCATGACACTTGATGCCACTGTGCAACCCGCTAACCATTGTGGAAGAGCCCGTGCCTCAATCAGGTCCATAGTAGAGCAGTGAACAGAGCTGCTGAAGTTGTAGTTCTGGTTCTCAGTGTGGTCTGAAGATGCTGACCAGTGCAGTCCAGGCAGAGTGTGCCACATCACCCCAGCATGCTATACTCTGCACTACTGGAGCAGGCAGCGAGGCGATGTACTGGATGTTGAAGGACTGGGGGAATGGGAATGGTTTTCCAAGGAGGAAAGTGAGGATATTGGGCAGGAGGAAGCTGTCATTGACCATGACGGAGCTCAGTTACGTTGGGCACTAAAAGGTCCGACAATAGATGAAAGCTGGGCGCAGCAGGTAATTGTTGACCTGTAAAATGGCCGTTGGTCATCATGCCAGCAGTTGGATGGCTTCATCAGGATGAACTGCAGCAACTATTCATTTTGTTTGTGTTCACCTTTGCTGATGGTGGATATAAGCTCATATTTGGGTTTGTTGAGTTGCTTGCCTGTGAGTGGTGTTCCGATACTGGACAATTTCAGGCTGCTAGTCTCCACTGGGAATTGTGGGTAGAGTAGCAGAGAGTTAGAGAGGCGATTAGTCTGGATATAGCGAAGCACAGAGGAACTGTGTGGCCTAGTATTAAACGATGACTGGAGTGAGAGAATCAAGATGTTTTTGGGATAGTGTGTCAGTCATGGTGACTGTGTGCTATGAGCTGCATGGTTTTGTGACTGCTGCGCCATTATGTTGCCAGCGAGGGGCAATGCTGGATTGTCAACGATGATTTGGGCCTTTTAAAAATGGGATGGGTGCAAGGAATGCCAGTCTTTTGGTGGCTACCCAGTGGGAGGTGATTTGTTATGGGAACAGTGGGTTGTGGAATGGGGCTAGAATCTGGCAAGGTGAACATCTTAGGGTCAAGGTAAGTAATTAATAAGAGGGGTTTGGTCATATGCCACGACAGATCTCGCTGGGTCGTGTGGGGAGAAACCCTCTGTGAAACTCTATGAAACTGACACTTAGCTGAAAGAAATAATATTCAAGCCTCAGTCTTTCACTCGCAGAATTATTAATGGGCAGAAAGCTAAAAAGTTAAATCCTATTATTGCAACTGAAGCTCACTCCTACTATAACAGCAGAAGATCTTTATTGTATGACAATATATGAAGGAAGAAAGGATGAAGCAATCTAAGTTGTATACCCACAGACTTCAAGCAAAAACTCTGTGCACTTTATGACCATGACAGAAAGCATGCACACAAAACTGAAAAGTCGAAATTACAGTTATCAAACAAATGGAGTGATCATTTCTTATATGATAAACAATTTTCAAGGCAGACAGCTCTGATATACTTTGAAAACAAAAGGAATGAGAAACGATCTGAATGAATATTATTGGAAGGATAAGAAGCACTCGCTTCGAATTCTCACCCAGTGTCCATAGAGACCGAGAGCTGAGGACGGACCATCACCCAAGACCAACCGCACTGAGAACAAGACCAAATAGGGCATTGAGGCCACCAGATCGATTCAACCTGTGAGGATAAGACTGTGCCAAGCGATGGTGGGAATATAAATGGTTGGAGGTTTTCTGGAGATCACACTTGGATGGAGACGTGAAATAAAGGGTTAATGTAAATCAGCCAATGACTCAACTAATGATGTAATGCAGACAAGAGAAGAACCCTTGGACTGCAGGAATGGATACGGAATGAATAACTAGGTGAAATAACTTTGTCACCATCACTGGTTGAGTAAAGTAAAGTCATTACTGTCTTACCAGACCATACAGCTCCAATCTTATTAGACAGAAAGGCAACTGGTGTTGATTTAACCTGAGGGTTACCACATCCTCAGTGAGGGACAAAGTTGAGAAGGAAGGACCTTCATAGTAACCTCAGAGGTTACAGAAATTGAACCTGTACTGTTGGTGTCACGTTGTGCTGCAAGCCAGCTATCTAATAAACTGACCCCTAGCTGGCTGAGTATAGTAGATAAGGTTAACAAACCAGTTCAACAAAATAACACACTGGGACAAAATGATCCTTAGAGTAATAACTGACTAGACCATAGTGCATACCTTCACTCAATGGCCAAGCCCGTCCCAAACCATTGTCCTTCGAACTACATTGAACTTACTTTATCAAAGTCAATGGGTATGCAAAGCAATCAGCAAAAAACAAATTGTGTGTTGATTTTTATTGCAGGGCATTGGAGAATAGGATTAAAGAATTATACAGTTGCAATTATTTGATGAGAGTCCACTGGACGTTAAGCCTAACCTCAGTAAGTGTAGGCAATTTTGGTCAGGAGAATGATTCAGGATGTGGGGATTGTCTTATAAGAAAATATAATGCAGAGTGAGCCTTCTATGCTCAGGAGTTTAGAAGAATGAAAAGTGATCTGACTGACATGCATAAAGTTCTTAGAGGCTTGATTGGCTGTTGCTATCGATTAGATGGTTTAGAACTAGGGTTCACAATTTCAGGGATGGGTTGTTCATTTAGGTCTGGGATAAGGAGAGATTTCTTTACTCTGTGGGTTATAAATCTCAGCTATTCTGTGTTCCAAAGAGATGCGATGGTCAGTTATCAGGAACAATCGCGACACAGACTGAATCGTGAAATTTTGGGTTCGTGGTGGGTTTGAGGTAATAGGCTTGAAGGTCCACTTGCCTTTTCCTCACTGCTAAAGACATACTGTGCATACTTAATCAGTGAATGCTGCTGCTAATGATACTACAGCAAAGGACATCCTGACCTTGATGTTAAAGCAGCAGTTTAAAAAAAAGCCACTCTGTACTTGCTCCTTGTGATCAAACATGAAAAAAAACACAATGAGCCAGTTTCTCTATCTACCTTGAAAGTAAATGCAAGCTGACGTTATCCCTGAGGGTTACAGGGAAAGTTAAATAGATGTAAACATAAGTAGTTGACCAAGAGCTGTCAAGTTGATAAACAGGAACTAATTTTGGAAGTTTCTGGCTGGTGTTACATTAAAATATAAAGGAGCTATCAAGATTCAATGTCCATCTTCTGATGGGAATACCAGAGACAGGCACGGACAAAAATTACTTTTTGAAAATGAAGAAAGATAGGCCTAAATTTGATGCTGTGATCAGCGAAAAACAGACTGAGGAATATCCAGGAGACCGATGTGGAATAAATGAAACTGACTACACAGATATTAACATTTTATCTAAAGAGGTGAAAGTAAGCAACTGAGTCAACATCAGGAAATTCAGATCTCCCGTTTTAGTTCACTTTTGTATGATAAGTACACATACTGGACATCCAAAGTTGCCTGCAACTCTTCACCTCGGAAACACATGGACACACACTTGACAATATACAAATCATCCATATTTCAGTATCAGTCAATGAATAGCAGTAAGGGAAAGGAAAATATATTCTTTTTTCCTAATTCATGGGATGTGGGCATCACTGGCTGAACCAGCATTTATTCCCCATACTTAATTGCCTTTGAAATGATAATGATGACCTGCCTTGTTTAATCATTGCAGTCCTTTTGCTGTGTTTTGTATTCTTCATTTACATTGATAAATACTCATTTACTAGGTTAGCATTCCTTTGACTACATAATACCTTGTAAGAATAAACATTTCATTCAAGTTTTTAATCCTTAAGAACATTGAAGTTCATTTATAGCCCCATTTCAAAGAGCCTACCATCAGTTGGAGCTGTCAATTAACTGGAAAATGGCTGGCATGCTACTGTGACAGTGGATGGCAGTGAAATAAGTCTTGTAGCAATACTTCAATAACAGAAACCCTCAGGTCTATGTCAACAGGCTGAGCAAAATAACAAGCAATAATTTTTATTGACACTGTATGCCAGACATTTTCTCAAAGATTTAAAGTGTAGGATTTTTAAACATTTCAATAGCATGATGACTCTTTTTGGCATTAACTTTTGACACTTGATTTTCAGCAGTTCAAGTGAGCTTGACAGTTTTTATATTAGATTAGATCCCTTACAGTATGGAAACAGGCCCTTCGGCCCAACAAGTCCACACTGATCCTCTGAAGAGTAACCCACCCAGACCCATTTCCCTCTGACTAATGCACCTAACACTACGGGCAATTTAGCATGGCCAATCCACCTGACCTGCACATCTTTGGACTGTGGGAGGAAGTCAGAGCATTCGGAGGAAACCCACACAGACACAGGGAAAATGTGCAAACTCCACATATACAATCACCCAAGGCTGGAATTGAACCCAAGTCCTTGGCACTATGAGGCTGCAGTGCTGACCACTGAGCCACCAATTAATTTTATGCATATTCATGTCTACCTTTAAACATTTCAATGGGCAACTTACCTCCCCCAGGGGTAACTCAGCTCCCTCAAACTTTTCCATATCCATATCCACATCCAAAAGGCTATCATGCCTCTTAAAAGGTGGTCCCTGAAAATCCAAAAAATTTCTTGAAATTCAGAGATGGTCTCACCAGGTCTACACTGCACGCTTTGGTTACACATTCCTGGCTTCCAGAATCTGAGATAACTGGAGGCAGCTGATGATTTCAATGACAACTGCCTCCATAATCTACAAATGCACAAATCCCAGCATGGATCCATCCCTGCCATCAGGAAATTAGGAAACGTTACATCCAAGTGTGATATTGTAATAAGCTTCTTCTTGACGAACTGAATAATATTCACTTTGGGGAAAGATTAATGTCATTTCAAATATCCAAGTCTAGATATTCCTTTGCAAATCTGCCCTGTTCTCCCAGAGTGCATGGTGGAAAATGGACAAGCTGGTTGACTATCCCTAAGATATTTAATTCCCCACTCTCATTCTACCTTTGCCAAATTCCTTCACTGCAGTAAATGCAGAATCGCTAACAGGCAATTTTTTTTATTTCTATCAAAAATATACTTTATTCATAGAAATCTTTGGTATGTGCACAGTTGATGATGCCGTTCAGATGTATACTGTCTTTACTTTCCAAGAGCAAATTGAGTCGTTGATGTTTTCAATTCGCTTTGTTAGCCATCCAACCTCTTGGCATTTAGCTGAGGCATCAGCGGGGCCCAGTTACTGAATGGACCCCTGTTAATCTTCAGCAGAAGGACTTACATGGTGGTCTTTCCCCACCACACCTTGGCGGTATCACTATCACGGAACTTCTGTTTCAATTTCAAAAATATACTTTATTCATAGACAATAAATCTTTGGTAAATGGACAGTTAATGAACCCACTCAGATCTTCTTACTAACAGATGACAAATTAAGTCTTTGATGTCCACCATGCTCTATATTTACAGGCAACCTCTTGGCCTATAGCTGAGGTGACAGCGGGTCCCAATTACTGAACGGGCCCCTCTTATTCTTTGGCAGAGAGACCTTTCTATCACTATCAGGGAATGCTCAGCCTGACCTTTATCTTTCACTGACGTGATGTGAGCATAATGGGCTTTCACTGCATTATTGCCAAAACATATGCCCCATTTGGGATATTGTGATTGTGAATGATACTGTGTCACATGGAATTTTAGGGCTATAATAAGAATTTAATATTATAAGTTGTTTCTCATTCTTGCTGTTCTCAATTCAACGAATCTTTTCAAGAATCGCATATGGGTTTTCAATATGGAGTTGAACTCCCTGTCATGAAATGGACAACCAAGAACCATCTTCCATATTAATGCCATGATGAACAAAGATTTGCTTAATTAGCTGCTAATTATCACCTTATCACTTCAACATCAGCCGCCAACTGTGGAGGTAATTGCCATGTTTCCATAGTTACTCTGTCATAATGACTAATTGATGTGAGCTGAAAATTTGCACTTCACTTTCAGATTTTAAAAACACGACAAAAGATTAATTTTGGATGTTTTACAAAGTAGGAATAACGAGCTGATCATTCTGTGAAATGTTATTTTTACTTTCACCCAGGCAAGATGCACCTGATTTTTCTGTTTGCTGTTAGAGATTCAAGGAGGAAGCACAAAGCAACATTTGTGGTCAGCTCAGGAAGTAACATTGCTCGAGATAGATATTTTCCTAATTGATCTTTTCAGAGATGTTATTGCACACCTTTAACGGAGGGTGTGATTTGAACCAGGCACTTTCTGGCTCAGATGTAAGGTCAGGACCACTGCACCACAATGGTTCGACCTGCTTGAGATATTGGGACTACCATCAGATAGCTCACTTGCTTTTCTATTTCATTAGTTTAAATTGCAAAATAAAATCTGACCAGTTCACTAATAAGTTTTGCAAGGCTGTCATTGTTATTTGCCAACAGGTTTATTTGAAAGCAGTAGCTTTCAGAGCGCTGCTCCTTCATCAGGAGGTTGTGGAGTATAAGATCATAAGGCACAGAATGTATAGCAAAAGACTACAATGTTATGAAACTGAAATGGTATATTGAACAAACCTGGTCATGTGTGATTTTTAACTTTGTCCAACCCAGTCCAATACTGGCTCCCCCACATCATTGTTATTTGCATTTGTTGCAAGACTAAGTTCAACACAGATTTGATTTTTAGACTCATTTTTCAAATTTCTACTTTGTATTTCCTAATGTTCCTGTCAGGAGTTGAATAATTTATCAGAATGTGCTTGGGCGAAGTCTTATTTTAAAAACATAATTGTGAAAATATGTTTGGTGCTGCAGTACAGCTTTACACACAATCCCTTCCTTACTTTTAAGAAAGGTATTCCACATTTGTGAACAAGACCTAAGGCCTGTCATAACATTGAAGAGATTTGTTTTTAAGGAAGTGAAAAATCATGATAAGACAGTTATTTGACATACCTTGGATCTTAAAAGCCAATAGATGGGCATTTGAAGAAGGAGTAAGGAGTTCTACAGACTCTGAAGAAATATACAGCACAGAAGGGAGCTGTGTGATGGCTCATAATTTTAGGTGCTAAATTGTGGAGAGGGAAGAGCATGTACCTGACTATAACAGGAACAAGTAAGAGAATTCCAGTGAGATGCTGTCTTTTTGATGGAAATGGATAAGAACAGCTGCCTTGAAGATGAAGGGTAGGAATGGTGTGCTTTGTCTAAAGTGCATGAGAAAATTTAAAGAACCATCTCAAGATTCAACATTTTCTATAAAATTTATTTCCTTTTGTCGCAAGCATTTTCTAGTGTCTCGAGAGAGATTGCAAAAAAATCATGAATATGTTGGAAATAAAAGTGAATAGAGGTGTTTGCATTTAATCATCGGTAAAAAGTAGTATTAAAATGAAACAGAGAAAGGAATTCCATGAGGCACATTACAGAGGTGCACATTAACATTCAAATCAGAAGTAAAGTTGCCCCCTATTTATTATCAATAGTATTTACAAATGAATATTTCCAATAACTACACAGATTCTACAAAATGGAAATTTAATAATGCAGTTTCAATATCTGGTGAACAACTGTGGGTCATGTGCAGTTTTACTGAATTGAGCTGTTCTGCTCTTACTTAGAAGTTCATTATTTTTCAGCAATGCCACTAGATGCCAGCACCTTACTGTGCTGTGATGCTCCTAGTTAGATGACTCAAGATGATATAGCATTATGATTGCGAGACCACTATTGGAATAATGTATCAAAATTGCTTGATCTACTGAAGCCTGCAGTTAGCTCTCAAACTGGGAAAAAGTGGTCGATCTTCATGTTGAGGGAATATCCAGTGATGTTGACGGGAGGCCCAGTGAATTTCCATGGGTCAATGAAATAGCTTATTTCAGCTTCTCAGAACTTTAAAGGGCTCACCCAATTGTAGAGTTAAGGACAGAAACCTTTAAAGCTCAAACCCCCTCCAAAAACCAAGGTAAAATGTGCACCAAGCCTGCATTCTGTTTTCTGGTACTGCAGCCATTGATTTCTTTTAATTAGTTTTGGAAATTGCCATCTTTTAATCTCTGTTGCTTGAGCTATGTGTATGTGTGGTGTGTTTTGACGAGGAGCAATTGTTGCCTCATTGAAGGTGTGTCTGCAGAACTGAAGTGGTTAATCTGCAGTTGGAAGCCATCAAATGTCAGTTGTGGGGGTAAGTTTCATTCCACCGTTGTCCTATTTAGAAGAAGAAGCCAGTTTTCAAAATAAATGATTCAAACGTTGCAATATATCCAGCTGGATCTATCAATAAATGTAGAATCACTGAGGCCTTCAAATGTTTAGCAAACTTTAAGACTGTACTATTAAGTTGAGAATTTATCCCTAGGTACAATCTTAACACATATATCTGAAAGAAAGTAGTTAATTTAAGGATACAGGTTTTAAAGCCTGTACAGATCCAGTGCATTATAACTTGAAATTCATCAATATTCCTCAGGGATATAATGATAGAGTTGGTCAGGTAATTGAAAGCCACTAGAAAGCATGATTCCCAGGTCAGATCCATTACCTCAGAACTTAATCACAATCCTTCTTTAATTCAGTATCATTGCCCCAACAAATTATTAATTAGTCCTTTTCTTAATTGGCTTTACTCAACTCTAGTTTGGAAAGTCATATAGCCTGTGGCTATTTCCAAAGTCAGTCATGCTGAAACTGGCCAACTTGTTCATATTAATCAACAATCATTGCATTAAATATTAAAAAGCTTAAATATCAAAAGGATTGAGAGACAGTTGTGCGTTCTGTTTCACAGAGACAAAGCTCACTCCTGCTACATCTGACTGTGCCTTACAACCTGAGGGTTTCTCAATTCACCGAATGGACCACTTGGCATCTTCGGGCAAGGCAAAGGGGTTTGGGGTCTGCCTCCTGAATAACCCTTCTCTGGCTCAGGTGTGGTGAACCTACTGAATTACTGCTCCATGGACCTTCGAATATTTAACAGTGAAATGCCATCCATGCTACCAGTGCTGCGAGTTCACCTCCACTATCCTGACAGTGGTCTACATCCCTCTCCAAGTGGAAATGAAGAGTATATTTGATGAAGTATACAACACTACAAGCGATGTTGAGAAGGAATACCTCAAAGCCTTGTTGATCATAGCTGGTGACTTCAACCAGGTCAACCTCAAGGATGTGCGACCAAAATTCTGCTAACACTCCACCAACACATCTTCTGTTCCACTAGCGATCCAAACATCCTTAGCCATTTCTACACAACCATAAAAGATGCCTACCACTCCATCCCCCAAATGCATTTTGGGAAATCGGACCACAACATTGTGCTCCCCTTCCTGGCCAACAGTTGAAGTGTGAGGACTCAGTATAGAGCATAGTGCAGCGTTGGTCTGAGGAAACAGAAGGCCTTCTATAAGACTGCTTAGAGTCAATAAACTGGTCCACATTCGAGAACTCAGTGGCCAACTTAAATGAGTATGCCACTACCGTTACTGCCTTCATCAGTAAATGTTAAATGACTGCGCGCTGGCAAAGTTAATCTGAATATTTCAGAACTGGAAACCATAGGTGAACTGGGACATCCACTCCCTACTGTAATCTGGGTCTGAGGTGTTCAAGTCGGGCAAACCTGACCTATACAGGAAATCCAGGTACGACCTTTGTAAGGTCATCAGAGACGCCAAGAGGCAATATCAAACTAAGCTTGAGATGCTGACTAACCACACGGGTACCCATCATTTGTGGCAAGGCTCACACAATATAACAGGCTACAAAGTCAAACAGAATCATGGGCAACAGTTCACCCCTACCAAATGAGCTCAATGCATTTTACACTTGCATTTAACAGAAGGTCAATGAAAAGGTGTCATCTATCCCATCAGCCTTGGATGCCGTTGTATCCCTGGTGACTGCCACAGACATTAGATCAGCCATCTTAAGGAGAACCCCTGGAAAGTGATCAGCCTGAATGGCATCCCTGGCTGTGCATTCAGATCCTGTGTGGACTAGCTGGCGGGAGTATTCGCAGATATCTTTAACCTCTCCTTACTACAAACTGAAGCCCCCACTTTATTCAAGAAGAAGACCATCATCCTGGTGCCAAAGAAAAATCATACAGCCTGCCTCAATGACTATCATCTGGTGGTTCTGACCTCTATAAGTTATGAAGTACTTGCAGAAGTTGGTCATGGCTCACATCAACTCCAGACTATCAAATTGCTTTGATCCTTTGCAATTTACCTCGGGTGCAACAGTCCATAGTGATGCCATATCTCTGACCCTACACTCATCCCTGGAATATCTGGATAATAAGGATACCTTCCTCAGGCTCCTACTTATTGACTGCAGTTCTGCCTTCAACACCATAATTCCAAACAAACTCATCTCTAAACTAGGTTTCTGCTCCCCACTCAAATTGGATTCTCAATTTCCTGATCCACTGAACACAATCAGTAAGATTAGGCAAAACTTCCTCCACCATAATCCTCAACAGTGATGCCCCACAAGGCTGTGTACTCAGCCCCCTACTTATAAACTCACGACTGTGTAGCCAAATTCCACATCAACTCCATTTACAAGTTTGCTGATGATATCACTGTTGTAGGCCGGATCTCAGAGTGGAGATGGAGACAATGACAAGATAGAGTACAGGAAGGAGTTAGAATGCTTAACGGTACTCTGTGAAGACAACAATCTCTCTGCCAACATCAGCAAAATGAAGGAGCTGGTTGCTGACTTCAAGAAGTGGAAAGGAGGGCATGTCCCTGTCTGCAATGGTGCTGAGATGGAGATAGCTGAGAGCGACAAGCCCCTGGGAGTGATGATCGCCAACAATCTGCCCCAGTCCATCCACATCAGCATGGCCAAGAAACCATAACAATGTCTCTACTTCCTCAAGAGGCCAAGGAAAGTTGACATGTCAATAAAGACTCTTTAAAGTTGTTATAGATGCACCATAGAAAGGATCCTACCTGGATGCATCACAGCGTGGTATAGCAACTGCTCTTCCCAAAACTGAAAGAAACTACAGAGAGTTGTGAAAACAGCCCAATCCATCACACAAATGAGCCTTCCCATTCATTGACTCTATCTGCACTTCCCACTGCGTCAGGGAAGCAAACCAACATAACCAAAGACCCGTCCACTCTCTTCTATCAGGTAGAAGATATAAATATTTGTACGTATATACAACTGATTCACGAGCAGCTTCTTCCCCGCTGTTATCAGACTTTTGAATGCACCTCTTTAATGTTAATGTTGATCTCCCTCTGCACCATCTTGCAGCTGTAAGATTGGATTCGGCACTCTGTACTGTTACCCTGTTGCACTCGTATAGTATGATCAGCCTGGAAAGCATGTAAAACAACACTGTATCTTGGTACACATGACAATAATAAATCAAATCAGATTGAATATTGTTACATGTTAAATAATAATATTGTCCTGTCCAAATGCAGATCTTTTTCCTTTCTTTAGTAGTCCGTCAAGAGCACAGATGATTTTCATCCACTCCAGTGTTGTGGGTCCTGATGTGTAAACTGCAGACAATGTCATTTTAAACACTATTTCCTCAATATCATATATTCTTTGAAAAAATTCTAAAATTATAATGTTTACCTGTTGCTGAAATACCAATTGACAAAATCTTAAATTTTGCCCGATAGTTTTGGATTACCAAGTGTGATACTTTTCCACTAATAGCTTTCCCTACTCCGTCAGAATGCTTACATTTTCTATAAATGAAACTAACCAGACGTCAGTGAGGCACTGGAGATTTTCTAGAAAAAGGTCATACTTGGTGTAAGCTGCCACTTTTGCCAACTGTATGTGCTTCTATTTCTGCTGACTGCAATCCTGAAAAAGCCTTCTTGCTACTCGAGGCAAGCAAGTAAAAATATTCCCTCAGAGACTGTCCTTGTTGCAACCGTTCAATACATTACTTAAATGAAGATGAAATATCGTCTTGATAAGGAAATAAAAGATGCTGAAATTTGGTTCAAGTCAAGGAAAACAGAAAACAATTGATGACACTGCTACATGGACAAACATCTGTAATGCAGCTTTACTCAAAATTTAACTCAACTGACAGAACACATCTTTTTATAGACTGTCATTGATACTTCCTGTTGCATTTCATTTATCTCTATCAACTTCCATCTCAGTATAATTCCGATTCAGTTTGCTTTTGCCCATGTCTCTCTGCGCTTTTTTTGAGCGAGTTGGCTTCAGAAAGTATATGATGTCTTGATTATTTTAATCATCACAAGCAAAACAAATATTTGATATGACATCCGTCTCCTCCCATTGCAACTCTCCTCCATTGTTTTGTTTATTGCCCAGTTTCCACATGCAGCACAACCTGGCCACTTTGTACCTCAATCTGGTGACTGGTATTATCCTTTGTTACCTCTTTGTTAAATTGCCGTTCCTGTGCTGACAAACTCCCACATCTACAACTCATCTCAGAAACTGACCATATCCTATGTTATGCTTAACCTAAATTAGTTGACTAAAGTTGCTGGGCACAGCCTTTTTAATCCTGTACAATAATGTGTCTCTCTCCACTATTGGTTACATGTAGTTCATAAATCCTCACTGTGTGGAAATAATAGCAGCCATTCCTCTTGAAGTGGATAGCATACAGTTCTAGTGAATGCCACACTAATGCAGGAAAAGGTGTCAGTATCTGGTTGTTAACTGTACGTGAAAAAGCAATGTAATATTGTGATTAGTTTGAACAATGGTCTGCTAGTTGGCGATAGAAATGTTGGAGATTTATACATTCAGTGGGTTTGTGAAAATGTATCCTGTTTCTTACTTAATCTAGGAGAAGGTGAGGACTGCAGATGCTGGAGTATCAGAGTTGAAAAATGTGAAGAAGAAGGGCTTATGCCCGAAATGTCGATTCTCCTGCTCTTCAGATGCTGCCTGGCCTGCTGTGTTTTTCCAGCACCACATTTTTCAACTCTTATTTAATCTAGCTGTACATTCTTCAATTTCTTCACCAGCCTCCAACTTCTTCTTAAGAGATCCATAAAGTAGCTGATTAAAGTAGAATCCTGCTCTAGCAAACCAAAGTTACCAATGGCTCAAGTCCTGTGGTTTGTGTTTTCCTCCAGAGCATTAGATTAGATTAGATTAGATTACTTACAGTGTGGAAACAGGCCCTTCGGCCCAACAAGTCCACACCGCCCCGCCGAAGCGTAACCCACCCATACCCCTACATCTACATCTACCTCTTACGTAACACTACGGGCAATTTACCATGGCCAATTCACCTGACCTGCACATCTTTGGAGTGTGGGAGGAAACCGGAGCACCCGGAGGAAACCCACGCAGACACGGGGAGAACGTGCAAACTCCACACAGTCAGTCGCCTGAGGCAGGAATTGAACCCAGGTCTCTGGCGCTGTGAGGCAGCAGTGCTAACCACTGTGCCACCGTGCCGCCCATTCTAGCAAAGTTGGAGCAAGGGGAATTGTTAAAAACAAGACCATACAGTCTTTGTACTAAAATGTCTTCTGTGCATTGGGGAGACAAAACACAGAATAGGTGCTCACTTTGCAGAACACTGTCAGTCCGTCTGTAAAAACAATCACCCCTAACACATGACCACGTTGTCATGCCAATATTTCTTTCTCAGGCCACTGCAGTACTCCAGCAAAGCTCAATACAAGCTGGGAGGAACAACAGCACAACTCCCCTTTGGGACCTTACAGCCTTTAGGATTCAACATTGAGTTAAACAACTTTAGAGCATGATCACCCCATTCCTTGTCCATGACCCAAACCCACAACTCCCAGCTCTGTCATGAAATATGTTGCTTTCAGGACAGCCAAACCATTTTCAGCTATTCCTAGTCCCCATTATTAACTATCTAGCTTCTCTTCTTCCTTGGCTTACTATGAACAATCGCTTTGTTCTCTCTCTTTCTCTGGGCGTCCTCTCCACCTTATCTGCTCACTCCTTTTCCCCCCACCCTCTGTCATCAGCATAAATACCACCGTTTCCTAGCTGCTTCAAGTTCTGAAGAAAGGTCACAGGACTCAAAAGCCATTAAATCTTTTTTTTTCCTCTCTCCACAGATGCTGCCAGACTTGCTGAGTTTCTCCAGCAAGTTCCTTATTGAAGTGTTTAATTTCCCACAAGACACTGCTCCGACAACCAGTGAAATAGTGACTGAGCATGACTTTGAGGCTGATTTCCTTCATCGCTGATCATTCACTCCTTCAGTTTCTGTGGAACATTTACTTCTGCAGGACCAAGTTATCTAGAAATCCACGAGCAAGAGATCAAGTTATAACTCCCACGATTCAAATGCATCATAACTCACCCCCTCAAAACTATAAAGTAGTTTAATATAAAGTAGAATTATACATTCACCAAAAATGCAGCAACCTAACTGAAGCATTCTTGGTCCTGAAAAGACATTACTTCTTCCTCAGGCTCATGTCTAATCAAAATATTTGACTCATGTTTCATGGTGATTCAGTTTTCAAAAAAAAGTTGCATTTTCAAGGAAGCTAATGATCTGATTAATGTTCTGCTGATAGAAAAGTTCTAACTGTTGCTGACACCCTCCTGAGACTGAGAAAAGGACAAAACTGACAGGGAGAAAAAGGAATACAGTAGTTACCGAGGCTGATTAGAAAGTGACTTGCTTATATTTATAAAAGGGGAACTAGAAGGACACAACTTGAGTGGAAATACTGCTGACATATTGCTGGAGATCTGATTTTAGTCTGCTTCTTGATGTAAACGAGTGCTGCATCTGCCAAAAATAGGTAGCAGCTTAATATCTTATTCTGGTGTGGATCAAATGATATCATGAAGATTCCAAAATGATTTCTATGTCAATCAATACTGTCAGAGCGACCTCTGTAAAGTGCTTACAAATTATAGTGGAAGGACAGCAATGTCTTCAGCCAATTGTGGTTATCCATGTAATAATATTACAGCAGAGCTCTGTGTGCCTTTGAGAGAAGGGAGCTGGAAACCATGCTAATGTAACTTAATGACCATTTATTGACGACAGCACTAGCAGATACGAACTTTAGCTGGACTTTGCTTGAACCTGCTTATGTCGGGTTTTGGTCCCAAGTGATCTCATGTGATTGATTATTGTCTAAAACGACACCTTCCTCTCAAGTCTTACGTTCTAGCGACAAACTATTTAAATCTTTTTCTGACCTTTATCCCAGCACTTCTCAATGGTCTCTTGATCTGAAACTGTCAGTCTCCAACATTGATTTAAACATTTAGAAATTGAATGGAAAGTAGTTAGAGAAATTCGGGTTTCAGCCATAAGGCCTTAATAAAGTGCAATGTTAGTGAGAATAACATAGAGTATCAATAATATCCCTCCCAGCATAGAAAAAATGTAGCATGCACCTTTCCACATTCTCTGTATTAATGTCTCAGGAATCATGAAATAAAAAAGAAAATGGTTATAGAAATTCAGGCTTCAGCCATAACGTTCTTGGAAGGAATAGACATTCCTACCCCTATGTTGAGTTTAAAAATTGTGCCTCTCTCGGAGGACATGTAGTTGTATGCTCCCTAAACCTTTCTCCTTATGATGTACTGGCATCAGCAAACTGTGCTGATGCTCCTTAATCACTATGGAAAGATGATGGATGGAAATTTCATCTTATCTGCTTTCTTCTCTCTTCTTTCCAGGTAAGGTTAACCTGTTAGCAGTTTCTTCTTGAATTAATGAAACTTGATCAGCATCTGTGAGAACACAAAGGGAAAAACCACCAAAAAACACAGTAGCACTTAGAAATGATGTGCTAGCTGCTCTGATATACCATAGTGAGGTGTACAAGATGGATCAGAGCAGGTTTTACTGCCATTTCCTTCTGGGGAATTGTACAGCTGCAACTTCTACTGCTTCCACAAGCGAAGAATGAAGTGATGACTCATCAATGAACAAGTGCTTGAAGAGAAGAAGACAGAATATCCTGAGGAAGAGCTTATGATTTTCCTGCTTACACTGTCTGAATGTTTGTACTATAGCTAGCGGTCCTTCCTGCATATAATCTCCCATGTGCATTTGCTCCTCAGGTCATAGAGTCATAGAGTCATAGAGATGTACAGCATGGAAACAGACCCTTCGGTCCAACCCATCCATGCCGACCAGATATCCCAACCCAATCTAGTCCCACCTGCCAGCACCCAACCCATATCCCTCCAAACCCTTCCTATTCATATACCCATCCAAATGTCTTTTAAATGTTGCAATTGTACCAGCCTTCACCACTTCCTCTGGCAGCTCACTCCATACACGTATTAGCCTCTGCATGAAGAAGTTGCCCCTTAGGTCTCTTTTATATCTTTCCCCTCTCACCCTAAACCTATGCCCTCTAGTTCTGGACTCCCCCACCACAGGGAAAAAACTTTGTCTATTTATCCTATCCGTGCCCTTCATGATTTTATAAACCTCTATAAGGTCACCCCTCAGGCTCCAATGCTCCAGGGAAAACAGCCCTAGCCTGTTCAACCTCTCTCTCTCTGTATAGCTCAAATCCTCCAACCATGGTAAATGTGCAGAATAAAATCTCTGAAACCTCAGATTGCTGTCGCATGTTATTAATACCTTCTGTGAATGAATTAACTGATTTGTATCTTTGTCCCTTTTGTGAAAACCATAATGATCTCTCTCAGCAAAAACACATCAGGACTGAACTCATCTACACAGTCTTCAAAGAATGAAGCACGATTCAGGATGTCGCTCTGTGCTAAGTCATTGGTTTCAGTGACATTTTTGTTAAGATTTTCTCCCATTCTTTCCTGAAGGAACAAATTCAGGTCCTCTTGTGGATGCTCATCTTCATGCTTAATCCACCTCTACCTTGTCTTCCCCCAAAGAGAAATGAAAGATCTGCCATGTCTTCCGAGAAGTGGAGTTTCTTCAGCAAAGACTGATTTACAGTAATTGAGTCAATTTGAATTACTTCTGCAACTGGCACATAAAGAAGATTCAAAGCCATATAAGCTTCTCTGCTTAATGAAGTACAATGTTGATGAGAATAACATAGAGAGTATCAAGGCTATCCCTCCCATTACATGAAAGATGGAGCATGCATCTTGCCCCATTTTCTGTGTGGAATGTCTTATGAGCCATGAAAGAGAATGGAAGATGGTTAGATAAATTCAGGCTTCAGCCATGATGTGTTCTTGGAAAGAATAGGGGAATGGGTCTGGGTGGGTTGCGCTTCGGAGAGTCGGTGTGGACTTGCTGGGCCGAAGGGCCTGTTTCCACACTGTAAGTAATCTAATCTAATCTCCTGCTTCTGTGTTGAGGTTAAAATTTGTCCTCTTGCCATTAACAATAAACTCTTGTGGGTCTATTATTTTCTCTATGAGGAATGGATTTTGTTCTTCAGTATCATCTACCTCTTGGGCACTTGCTCATTGGAATGGTCTGGCTTTACCATTTTTCCTTCTCAAATGGATGTCTCCTGCCACTTTGGTAAAAATTTTAAAATGACCTCTCTTAGGACATGCATAGCACCCAGCATTAATGGCTGGACAAAGCTGTACAAGTGAGATATTTTCCTGCCACCAATCACACATGGAAGAGTGGCAATGACTGCATGCACTTGCTACTGTTCGTGTTTCTTGCTGAAAGCCCTCTGATTGATAAAATCAACCAGGTCAGTAGTCTGATCTCAGCAAGGTTCCCTAACCCTTTCTGATTGATAGCCTGTTTTGCTTGCTAGGCTTAGCCTGCTGAATTAACTGGTCTACTTTGCTTGCATTGCAAGATCGTGCCGGATATGGTCGACTCCTTGCGAGCCCCTAAGTTTCCTATTTCCTACAATCGTTCTACACTCTTTAAACCTGCTTTTGTTTTTGCCGCTGTTTACCTACAATTTACTATCTATGCTACTTAACTCTGTGATTCGACTGTATTGCTAGCAAGACAAAGCTTTTCACTGTGCCTCGGTACACGTGACAATAAATTCAAATCAATTCAATTCAATGTAAGGTCACAATTTGGTCTTTCAAGTGTAAGGATTTTAATATAGCTTCATCAAAACCCCCACTATGTTGCAGTCTCTTATGAGCTATCTCTTATTGTTCCATATTCACTATATTCTGGTACTGGGTCATTTAAAAATGAGTCATAATTTTTCACTGGTTCCTGGGTCCACTACTTGTATTTTGCCTGGGCTATTATGGTGTTGCACTCCAAACTAAAATAAGAACCAAAAGCTTTGGTGAGCTATTCATATTTCACAGCTTCTTCATCAACAACCTGCTTTTTAAAGGTATCAGTGATACAATGCCAATTGTATATAGGAGCATACCAACCTGATCTTTGTCCCATAACGAGTTAGCCGCTGTTATGTCACCAGTTACTGTGCATCATCAGTGATATCAGATGACTTTAGATCACCCTGCAAATGGGAGCTGAGTTACCAAAGTTCTAATGGAATCCTCTGAACCGTATCTTTGTAAATTGTATAAATTGTTAATAAATGCTTATTAGTTTGTAGTAGCATGGTTTTCAATTCTCATCAGTCCAAAGCATCCAGGGTATGGTTGTAATATTTATATAATCGTTACATGGATGCTGAGTGCTCCTTGAGGCAGTCTCATAGTGATTGAATTGGAAGACCAGTTTCTCCAGTGTGCAGATTGGTAAAGGCCTTCCACAAGGTCCAAGGGGATAGGGTTTCCTCAACATCTCTGGGCATTTCTAGCCAGCTGTCATCAGACTCCAACAAGTATTAGTAGCTCTAACTGGCATCTACTGGGATCCTCAGCAAATAGTTCACAGAGCACTGCCACCGTGTGTTATGATCATAACGAGGCTCTGAGTGTTTTTGATGAAAGGGGTGCTGGTGTAAATGAGTGAACATTTATTGATTGTTTTCATTATTTACTGAAGCAGGCACTAGCAAGACTCCATTATAACCTTCTTCCCAGGTTCTAGCTATGGGTGATCTGATATTATTTAATATCACTAATGTGGCAGGATAACAATTAGAATTGTGACTGTTACTCCCTTATATTATAATTCCTTGGTAGATAAATGGTGGTTTCCTGAGAACATTTTTAACTTTTATGAAAATAGATAAGAAGGTATGCTGTGAAGAGGACATAAGAATAAAGTTGACCGATATCAGTATGTTGAGTGAGTGGGTGAAAATCCAGTCGATGGAGATCATGTGACAAAACATGAAATTATTCACTTTGGCAGGATGAGTAACAAAGTAGAGTCTTGTTTACATGAAAAATGAGAATTTGAAGGTACAAACAAATTAAGTATTCATGAAAATTTTATCTGCAGGTATAGCAAATAATTATGAAGGCCAATGGAATGCTATCCTTTATTAGGAGAGGAATTGAACATAATAGCAAAGACTTCATACTTCAGTTATGCAGGGCAGTGGGAAGACCATGTTTTGAAGACTATACAATTTTGTTCTCTTTATTTAAGGAAACACGTAAGTGCATTGGAGGTGGTTCACAGGAGGAAACCTGGACTAATTGGAATGTGTTACGAGGGAAGGTTGGGCAGGTCAGGCTTGTTTCCACTGGATAGTTGGACTTATCCTGAATGTTCTTGACAAGTTGGAGGTACAAATGATGTCTCCTCATTTGAGTGAGTCAAGAACCATGGGGCACTGTTTCTAAGTTAAGGATGGCACATTTAGGACAAAGATGGGGACAGAAAAGTGCCTTGTGATTTTTTGCTGAGGACACCAGTCCCAGTACCAGCTCAAACAACATGTGATTCTGGGAATGACTTTGTAGGGTTCTGTGTTTTTCTTTTGTCTTTTTAAAATAAACGGATAATAACACCATCACCATGGTCATAAATAGTTTAATGAGATTAGCTTTATACTCCAAGTTTATTATTTGAATTAACATTTTGTCATTTGCCATAGTGGGATTTGAATCTAGAAAATTACCATTGAACTCTGCATTATTCCTCAAGTGATATTACCTGTGCGATGTCACTTCCTATGTTGGAGGGTTAGGTTCAAATAAGAGGTAAAAGATGGAAGTCATCTGATTACCATCAGTATTGTTTCTCATTGATGCTGTAAGTGGTCCGGCTCTATGTAGATTTAGCTTTTTCTTAGATTTTAGTTTTTATTGTTATGTGTACTCAAGTACAGGAGTACAGAAATACAGTGATAAGTGTATAATGTCACCACACAAGGTGCCATCTTAGATACCAAGGTAGCTGGATACAAAAGACTTATGTACAAAGTAGTAAGAGAAGCAGAGTTAAACACTACTTCATTGAATAAGTAGAAAAATAAAGTGAGGTAATAGTTAACATTAAAGTCTTTTTTAACTTAAACTAGGAAAATAAAGGAATAAGTTAAAAGTTCAACAGTCTTTGTTGAGTTCTCTACTTATCTCGATCTCTGGGAGACCTTAGCTGTAAGTTTTTGACACCACAGCTGCAGATACTGGCGGTGCTGCTGAAGCTGCTGTCTCTCCTACCTCCCCTGATGCCTTGGAAACATGCTCCAGGCAGGACCTACTCATATGCCGAGAAGAGACATCACCGTGAGCCGCTAAGAGACTGGGCCAAGACCCACTACGAGACCAGGCCAAAACCCGCAAGAAGAATAAAAATCATCTTTACTTTAATTACTCTGGTTTAAAGATTAGCATTCTTGTTGCATTGTAGACCCGTCCCAGCTGCAAGATTCTTATCCTTACGTGTGCAACGAAGTGTTCCCACTGTTTGCAAAGAAGCTATTTTCTTGGAGGTGAAGGGTATCCATCCTGTTCTCCAATGACTGCACAAGTACCTGCCATACCACATCTAAGAACCTTGGAACCCACACAGCCTCTTTGTCAGCCATCTATTTAGTGCCAGCTTCCTTGCTTTCTGCAGGCAAAATGCACCTTCCCTTTCAAAGATGCTGTATGCCATGAAGAGACATTGACAGTTAATGTCTAGCTCCAGACAGAATTTACCCACAAATCTCTTCCCTCCTACTTGAATAGTAGTAAGGGAATTGTATGGGTGTTACTGGTAGTGAACCTGTGCAGTTAGAATGTTTCCCGTTGACTGCGTCAATGATAAAGTCACATGCAACCCACACTTGTTTCCTGATATAATTAGGTGTCACTGTATTGTTGTTAGCTACTCTTGTGTGAGGTTCAGGTCATTTAAATGTTTCTGGCCAGTTAACTTATGCTTTCTCCCTATCCCTCTCACCCAGACACACAGATATATAAAAATATATTCTCAACGTTGCTAATCACCAGTACGTTCAGTGACAATAAAAATAATAATGTTTCAAATCATCAGAAAAGTGTCTTACATGCACAATTATGTAAAATAAATTAAAGTATGCTTCAGTTAAAAAGCACGGGCCATTTTGCTTTTACAATAATTATCATTGTCAGAGCTGTCAACATTAGGAAACCATTAGAAGTGACATTTACTGTCAGCCAGAATGACATAGATTGTGAAGCTGTTTGGAGTTAAGTTTATTATTAAGAATGGTATACGTCAATATGTATAGTTGTAAGTTAAGGTGAGTATTTGTCATTCTTAATATGTGACATTTGGTCATTCTGATGCATAAACTAGATCATTTTGAAAATAATTGTAAGGAGAAAATAACCTTTCCATAAAGCACTTTTCAGAGTTTGGTGTCTCTGCTTTCATTTTTTTCTCTGGCGACGCGGCACGGTGGCTCAGTGGTTAGCATTGCTGCCTCACAGCATCAGGGACCCCAGGTTTGATTCCACCCACAAGTGACTGTCTGTGTGGAGTTTAACATTCTCCCATATCTGCGTGGGTTTCCTTTGGGTGCTCCGGTTTCCTCCCACAGTCTAAAGATGCGCAGATTAGTTGGCTTGACCATGTTAACTTGCCTCATAGTGCGCAGGCTGGGTGAATTAGCCATAGGAAATGCAGAGTAATGGGGATAGGGCAAGGGAGTGGGTGTGGGTGGGATCCTCTTCAGAGGGTCAGTGTGGACTTGATGGCCTGCTTCCACACTGTAAGGATTCTACGCTTCAGTGTGCTCAATTTTGTTTTTTTTAATGTTCTCCATCAATTTCTGTATCTCACTGTCAGTTTTGTTTATTTTTTTCTGTATTTTAAATGGCCACACCTGAAGTCTTGTTCAGCTCTTGTCTTCAGTTTATCATTATTTCTTGGCTTTTATAATCCATACCAGAATCTTGTTTGTTTTTTTTCCTTCAGGTCCACCTTCTAGACTCAGGAACTGTGCTGATGGATTGAAAAATTACAGATGACACCTCATTACTTAAGAAGGAATGGAAAATGTAAAAAGATAATTGTGTATCATTGAGTTTAACATTAATTATGGGGAGAGCGAAAGTGAGGAGTGCAGATGCTGGAGATCAGAATCTAGATTAGAGTGGTGCTGGAAAAGCACAGCAAGTCAGGCAGCATCCGAGGAGCAGGAAAATTGATGTTTTGGGCAGATCTTGCACTTTAAATTTCAATGGCCTGGATTTAAGATATAGGGTGTGCTGCGCGGAAACTGTGTTGATGTTGTAAGACCCTAGCATGTTTTTCGGTCTAAGTTCAAGGAGTAACCATGGCAGGCTGGAACAGAAGGTAGACTCTCATGGGATCTGTGATGAGCTGGCTGGATGGATACAAATCTAGCTTGGTCATAGAAGACAGAGAGTAGTGGAGGAAGGGTTCTTTTCCAAATGGAGATCAGTAACTAGTGGTGTTCTGCAGGGATCTGGGACCTTTCTTGTTTATAATATACATAAATAATATGGAGGAAAATATAGGTGGTCTGATTAGTAAGTTTTCAGATGACACCAAAGTTGGTGGAATTGCAAATCATGAGGAAGATTGTCAAAGGATACACCGGGATATAGATAGATTGCAGATATGGGCAGAGAAATGGCTGATGGAGTCTAATCTGGACAAATGTGAGCTGACGCATTTTGGAAGATCAAATTCAGGTGTGGATCATATAATGAATGGCAGAACCTTTAGGAGCATTGATATACAAAGGGGTCTGGGTGTACACAAATCCCTGGAACTGGCAACACAGGTGGGTAAGGTGGTCAATAGATAGTGCGCTTGCCTTCATCGGTCAGGGCATTGAATATAAAAGTTGACAAGTTATGTTACATCTGTACAAAACTTTAGTTAGGCCACATTTGGAAAATTGCGTGCAGTTCTGTTTGCCATCTTACCAGAAGGACATGGATGCTTTGGAGATAGTTCAGAGAGGGTTTACCAGGACGTTGCCTGGTCTGGAGGGTTTTAATTAAGAGTAGAGGTTGGATAAACTCAGATTATTTTCACTTGAAAGGCGGAAGATGAAGGCTAACCTGATAGAGGTCTTCAAAACTATGAGAGGCATCGATAGGGTGGATAGTCAGAGGCTTTTTCCCAGGGTGAAAAGGTTAGCTACAAGAGGTCACAGGTTCAAGGTGAGAGGGGGCAAGTTTAGGGGAGAAGTGCAAAGAAAGTTTTCACACAAAGTGTGATGAGCACCTTGAATGCACTGCCAGGAGAGGTGGTGGAAGCAGGCACATTAGCAATGGTTAAGGTGAGTTTTGATAGACACATGAACAGGAGGTGGACAGGGGGATAGGTACTACATATGGGCAATATGTAGCGGTTCTAAAGAAGGAACAGGAATCAGCACAGGCTTGATGGGCCAAAGGGCCTGTTGCAGTGCTGTATTGAGTTGTATTGTATCATAAAAGTTCAAACACATCGCTTTTTGTATCCACTTGTCTATTCATCTCAGTATCTGTTGTTTATTCCTTCTTAAAGTGAAGCATTTTGAGCTGGCTTCTTCAATATAGAGAGTGCTGTGGAAATCCTTGTTATTGTTACTGGACAAGTATCAGCTTCATGTGGTGCATGCACTGATTATCAGTGTATTGACTACATGTAACAATGATCTTTAGTTGCTTCAATCTATTTCTTGCTGATTGACCAGTTCTCCAGGAGCTTGCTCAAATTCAGTTGCCGTTTGTTTGGAGATGGGGAAATGAATGATTAATGACTCCTCCTCGAACTTCCTTAATGGAAAGGTCAATGCTGCTGTGATATTGAATTGCACTTTCATATGATTTTTTAAAAAAATTATCCATTTATGAGACATGGCTTCACTGGCAAGGTCAGTCTTTATTGTTCAACTCTAGAAGCTCTAGGCGAAGTTGGTGGTGAGCTTGCTTCTTGAATCCCTGCAGCCTGTGTGGTGAATGTGTTTCCATGGCAGCTTCAGGAATTTTACTCAATGACAATGAAGGAACACCAATGTAATTCCATACCAGGATGGTCTGAATCCCTTGTCACTCTAGCAGGTAGATGTCACCATTTTAGGAACAGGACTGAAGCAAGGTGAGTTGTCGATTTATAGATTCTACATTCATATACTGCATTCATGTAATTCTCAGCGAATAGTCTGAAACTTGTAATCAACTGTGAAATGGTATGGATTTCCATTGACCTTGAAGAGCTCTTTGCTGAGAGATCCATCGACCTTTGTGACAAGACTTTAACTTTATCAAGAGGTAGTTCATTATAATATTCTTCAAGGGGAATCCCAGTATAAAGCAACATCAGAGAATCCCTACAGTGTGGAAACAGGCCATTTGGCCCAACAAGTCCACACTGACCCTCCGAAGAGCAACCCACCCAGACCCATTCTCCTACCGTATTACCCTACATTTCCCATGACATAATGGGCAATTTAGCATGGCCAATTCACCTAACCTGCACATCATTGGACAATGGGAAGAAACCCACACAGACACAAGGAGAATGTGCAAACTCCACACAGTCAATCACGCAAGGCTGAAATCAAACCTGGGTCCCTGGTGCTGTGAGGCGGCAATGCTAACCACTGAGCCACTGTACTGTCTCTCAGTTGAGTGGCTGCTCCAAGAGTCCATACACATTTTTTTTGTGGTTTGAGGGCATTGGTGGCTAAGCCAGCATTTATGGCTCATCCCTAAGTACCCAGAGGGCAGTTAAGAGTCAACTACATTGCTGTGGGTCTGAAGTCACATATAGGCCAGACCAGGTAGAGATGGCAGCTTCCTGTCCTAAAGGACATTTGTGAAGCAGATAGGTTTGTTCCTGACCAATGACAGTGGACTCATGGCAATCATTAGACTCTTAATTCCAGAATTTTATTGAATTCAAATTCTGCCATGGTCCCCATACCATTACCTGGGTCTCTGGATTAACAGTCCAGTGGCAATACCTCTAGGCCATCACTTCCCATGGCATCCGTAGCATTGACTGCTGATCCTGGAAGTGCCAACCATGTATGAACCTTAGAGATCCACTCAGTAGTAAAGGAAATTAATGGGAATCCTGCTGCAGTGATGTCACCAAGCTGCCCACAAATTAAAGAATGTTTGCAGTCAGACAACCAGGGAATGAAAACACCAACAAGCAATCTAATTAAAACCAAATATGTCAAGTCCTTTTGAGCAGTGGTGATGTTGCAGGCCTTGCTGCTGATCACGGAGATAACTGTCCTGACTTCTGATCCTGTGTGAAAATACAAAGTGGCACAGGGTGGCACAGTCCATGGGACAGACTGGAGAAGAGGATCTGGATTAGTGGGGCTGGAAAAGCACAGCAGTTCAGGCAGCATCCGAGGAGCAGTAAAATCGACGTTTCACGCAATAGCCCTTCATCAGGAATATAGGCAGGGTGTCTGAAGGGTGGAGAAATAAATGAGAGGAGGGTGGGGGTGGGAAGAAAGTAGCATAGAGTACAATAGGTGAGTGGGGGAGGGGATGAAGGTGATAGGTCAGGGAAGAGGGTGGAGTGGATAGGTGGAAAGGAAGATAGGCAGGTAGGACAAGTCATGGGGGGTGAGGTGGGGGAAGGGGAAATGAGGAAACTGTTGATGCCCTGGGTTGAAGTGTTCTGAGGCGGAAGATGAGGCATTCTTCCTCCAGGCGTCGGGTGGTGAGGGAGCGGTGGTGAAGGACGCCCAGGACCTCCATGTCCTATGCAGATAGAGGAAACATCAGCTTTTTACAAGATCAGTTGGCATATTCAGGTAAGTTTCTAAAGACCACAAAGGCTTTCAGTGAAGTGTATGAGTGAATCGTGTGTGGGTGGGTGAGTAGATAGAAAAGCGCAGCAGGTCAGGCAGCATCCAAGGAGCTGGAGAATCGACGTTTTGGGCATAAGCCCTTCTTCAGGCTCATGCCCGAAACGTTGATTCTCCTGCTCCTTGGATGCTGCCTGACCTGCTGCGCTTTTCCAGCAACACATTTTCAGCTCTGATCTCCAGCATCTGCAGTCCTCACTTTCTCCTGGGTGAGTAGATAGATAAGTGAATGGTGCAACAAGTATAGGTAATAGCAATAGGGGGCTATACAGTGAGGTTATGGTTTAAAGATGGGTCGTTATGTCTGGAAGGAGTAGTCATTATGGAAGGAGTAGATACTCATGTTGGGGGATTAGTCAAGTGGTAATTCAAAGTACAGCATACGGTGGCTAAGTGAATGACGATGCTTAAATTCAGGATTTTTATGTAAAGCTGTGAAGTTGCAGCTGGATTCTGAGGGGTAATAATGGGGAATGTTGTCAATTCTTCATCAAAAACATTATTTAAAGTGGCTGATGGAGTGCCCATTAAGTGGTTGCTTTGTTTTGGACTGTGTCAAGGTTATTTATTGTTTTGGAGCTCCAGTCAATTGGATCACACTTCCAATTTGTGCCTTTTCAATGGTGGGTGGTAGCCAGTAGCGGAGGAAAAGGTGCACGGTGGTGCCAGTGTAGCTGCAGTAGATGGACTGTTCCACATATCCGACGAAGAGACAGGCATTTTTCAGCCCTTTTCAATGGTGGACAATATTACTCACAAGTTACACAACAAAGATTTCCCAGCCTCTGACCTGCAGTTCTGGCCACAGGATTTACATGGATGGTGCAGCTCAACTTCTGGTCAACAATGTTGATATTGATGGGAATTTGATATATGGATGCCAATGAACCTTAAGGCACAGATTTTCTCCATTTGGAGATAGTCACTGCCTGGCACTTAAGTGGCTTGAATGTTATTTACCGATTATCAGCTGGAACCTGACCAGGGCCTTGCTCTATGTGAACACAAATTGCTTAATTACCTGAAATGTTGCCAGTAAGATTGAGCATTGTTCTGCAAAGGTCCTGTTCTGAGCTGACTGAAGGTTATTGATGAAGCTGCTGAATATGATTCGACCAAGGCTGGTGCTTTGAGGAATACTTGCTGCTATATGTTGGCATGTGAAATGTCTAGTGACATCCTTGTCTTAATAACTTCTACAGTGCATGTTGCAAATGATTTTGAGATTTATGACCAATTGGTTAGAATTACCAACTGCACAAGTAAAGTCCATTATTGAATGTTAATAGCTCAAATAAATTTGCACAATTAATCTTTGGTGAACAGAGTAGATGTTAGCTAATGAAGTCTCAATCGACACAAGACTATTGTATTAACAACTCTTTAAGGCACACCCAAACAAAAATATAGGGTAGCAGGGGCAGGGGAACAGTGTGTGACAAGATGTTTGATTTCCACATTGATTACCAAGTTCAATAATAAGTAACATATTAAATTTACACTTTGCTAAATTGAGACTGAATATAACCTTAATTCCATGTTTTGAAATTATTATTTGCCTCTGGAGCATTGTTACAATTGAATATCCGTAGGAAATGCTTACCTGCTGCAAGATTTGGTAAATTAGCTATTAACCTTATAAACAGTATTAACCTTTTTGGCTTGTACTTCAGTTATTTATGAATGTTTTGAAAGTGTTGATTGCATTATATTTTAGTACATTCAGAGTTTACAAGGTCAGAGTTTACAAGGAAAGAATGTATGGCAAAGATTATTTCAAAGTTTAAAATGACCATAATGTCTCTGGGTATTTGTGGTCAGTTTTGAGTGAACTGACTGTATAAGGGGTCAACCATTCAAGATTGAAATGAAAACATTCTTCACATGAAAGGTTGTAAATCTTTCAATATTCCAGTTGGGATGTGCCTTAAATTGTTGTTACTATAATAGTCTTGTGCCGATTGAGACTTCATCAGCTAATGTTCACCAAAGATTAAATGTTTAACTGCAAGAGGGCCCCACTATTGATGTTATTGAAGGTATTAACATCTACTTTAATATAAAGCAAATTTGAAGAACTTTACTAATTAAAAGCCTCTGGAAGTTGCATAGATCGTTTCTGAAGATGTTTCAGTTCCTGTGTTTGGCACAGAAAGTTGTTACCTTTCCAAACAAATGTCGTTGTTTGGAATGATCACCATAGATAGGGGGACTGGAAATACAGTTCCCCTGAGTCTGCAGCACAACAATCTCTGGCTGTTATTCTCTGCTGTCAGAACCAGTCTCCTCCTCCTTCCTTGAGAGTGACAGGAGGCTGCCTGGCAGGTCAATCAGTGCACCAGCTTGTTGGTGTGCCTGCCCATTGCAGTATTCTTGTTTGCTGCACCCCTGAGCCCCTTATCGGAGTCTCCTGTATCAGAATGTGTCTGTGAGAATCTCTTCTCCATGCCAGAGATGTCTAAGACAAGAGGAAGTAGGTGTAATGTGAGGTGCCAGTGTTTGGAGGTGATCTGAGAAAACCTTTCTCACCCAGAGGGTTGTAGAAATGTGAAAGGTGCTGCTTGAAAGGGTGGTGGAGGCATGTACTCTTGTAACATTTAAGAAGCATTTGGAAGAGCACTTAAAATGTGAAGGCATAGGAGGCTCTGGATCTAGTGAAGGTAAATGGACTTAGCATAGTCTGGTGTTTGGTGGTCAGTGTGGACATGGTGGGCCGAAAGGCCTGATTCTATGCTGAATGACTCTGTGACCTCATGCTCTGGTGAGTGGGCCCACAACCATCCTTTCTCCCTGGCCCAGCTATTATTCAGTTGTGTCTAGTGCCTTTCCATGCATTTCCACTAAAAACAGAAAGTACTGGAGAAACTCAGCAGACCAGCTGGATCCATGGAGAGACAGAGAGAGAAATTGAGTTAATGTTTCAATTCTCATGTGACTCTTTGGAGCAGAGTTTTGTACTCTGTACCTGCCTCCAATATTCTGAGATGATGATTGCGAACATCAGAGCAAGTGAGAGTGCTTCTTCATCAGTTTCTGTGCTGTTTCTCTCTGTGCTCCTGCTTGGGTTACTGGAGCTGGCTAGAGAGCTCTACCTGAGGTTCTAAAAACAGGACATCAGGTGGAGAGGCTTAGGAGGTGAGTTGGAAAGAAGGAGGTCCATGCCAAAAAGCAGCCTGAGGGGCGTAAGACAGTAACGTAACTTCATTCCCAAGGTTTCCAATGGTGCTGGGTTCCAGAGGCTCTGCTACAGATGATCCTATGATGTGGAGAGCCAACTCTCCCACAGAGCTCAGAAGAAACAGGCAATGTAGCAGACAATGCAGTGGCCATTCGGCCCAACACTAATGAGGGGATAGCACCAAATCTGTGCTTTCTACATGAATCTGTTTGAGTGAATCATAAATTCTGCATGCCATGCCCAACAAATAATGGTGATGACATGTTAGCACAACAACGTTAACATACTAACTTTACAAATATGCTTTGCAGATGTGAGCTAGTCATTGTGAGGCAGGTGAAGAACTTGGAAAGGTGAAAACAGTTGATGAGAAAATGTAAAGTGCATTTAAGCAGACATTAGGAAGATATTTTTAAAGTAAAGAGTGATAAATGTGGGAAGCATCTGCCTGGTGGAATAACAGAGGCAAACACATTAGAAACAATCAAATGCAACTGATGCTATTGTTGAAGAATGGGAAAGAAGAGCATGTACTTTAAAAGACAATAAAGCAGCTCACTGCCCTTAGCTTTCTGGCTTTGTTACTTTGCTGACATGGACTCTCTTGATTATTGTCACATTGGAAAATGTTCTGTCACCATTATCTTACCAGACCATCGGGACTGCTCTCTCATTAGAGAGAAGCGACTGGTGGTGGTTTAACCTAAGGGCCACCAGACCTCAGGCGAGGGACTAAGTTGAGAAGGAGAGTCCTTCATGGTAACCTCAAACCAGTGATGGGAATTGGACCCACACTGTTGGCATCACACTGCTCTCTAATCCAACAATCCAGCCAACTGAACTAAACCAATTCCCCATTGGAAAATATAGAATTAATCAAGGTTACAAAAAGAAATATTGTACTCTAAAAAGCAGCCACTGATTGTTTCAGTGGATTAAAAAAATGTAATTGTATGTATTGTTCTAAATGGCTTGCCATAGTCAAGCAACCTCTACCTCTGCTGTAACCTGCTTTCACTTTAGTTTGTGGAAGGCATTGAACACATTACTTAAAGCATGTTGTCAGAAGTGGTCAGCTGAAATTAAATGTTTTTGTTAGATGTAAGAGAGCCATTTATTTTTTAAAAAGGGATGAGTTAAAATAGCCCAGATTGCCTTTTTAAATTGCTGGGTGAGTCAGATTGGCTGTGCATTTTCCTTGACCTACTGCTGGGAAAATAGAAGTACTAATGGGACAGAACTGAAAACTTTTTATCTGATCTCGGTAACAAAAGTATGAAGTATCAACAGAATTAAACAAAAAGGCACAGGAAATAAGATTGCAAACCTTTTATCAGTGCTGGAGAGAGACAGAGCGAGTGATTCAAGTTGGATTGCACCCAGATCTCACTGAAGAGCGAGAACACAGATAGGAGCAGAATCAGTCCTTTCTTGAAGGAGATAAAGTAGAAGTAAAAGCTTCTACTTATTGTACAATCCTGGCATGACAACGCTGAAACGGTAACTGTCACCATAGCTAGGTGGAGAACCTCCTCTCAAGGTGATGACTAAATCACTGTTAGAAAGCAAGGAAGTAACTGTATACTCGTTTAAGCAGTAATGACAACCACGAGAGCTTTAGAAATATCTATAGCTGGTATATTGACCACAGAGTCTATGACATCAGAAAGGCAGAAGCCAGTTTTACACACTGTGATGAAGGCTTATAATATTTCATTATTATTTTGGAACTTAGATTCTCAAGAAGAGATAAATAGGTTTTCAGTTTTGTGAAGTGACTTCTTTTTAGGGTCAGAAACTCATTTTAAAAAAAATAGCTATGAAACAGTGTTTCCAAGCAACTATGTGATTTCAACTAAATGACTAGCGATGATATCTAGCGAGGTAATTGCTGAAGTCTTTCCTAGGTTGAGCTTTTACGATCGAGAGGAAAAGAGACACCAGAGGTCAGAATCAAACACCATTCAGAAGAAAAGATCCACGTGCTAATACACAGACTGAAAATAGTAAAAGCCTTCAGGTTTTTTCTTTATATTCAGTGAGAAAATGCAGTAAGTGTCTATGAGAATGTGCTGAAATATGTCGAAAAGGACACACTTGTCAGTTGAAAAGAAATTTTTAAGTGAAGAAAGGAATGATACTTCACTGGGCTTGAATGTTTTGTGTTGGGAAAAGGACTGAACTTTTCTATTTGCTGTTTCTGATAAGATATTCTAAACTGTCTGAAACAAATGACATTTATAAATTTTCACTTGCATTTTCATTTGTTTAATCATAAGTGCTTTTTTTGAAAAATGTACATTGGCAAACTCTTGCAGATATGTTCAGTGACTGATGACACAATGGCTCAGTGGTTAGCACTGTTGCCTCACAGTGCCAGGATCCCAGGTTCGATTCTGTGTGGAGTTTGCATATTCTCCCTGTGTCTGCGTGGGTTTCGTCCGGGAACTCCAGTTTCCTCCCACAGTCACAAAGATGTGCAGGCCAGGTGAATTGTCCATAGTTGTTCGGTGCATTAGTCAGAGGGCTGGTGGGTTACTCTTCGGAAAGTTGGTGTGGACTTGTTGGGCCTGTTTCCACACTGTAGGGAATCGAATCTAAATGAGAAAAATAGGACTTATGATCAATCAAGCTAGAAGGAGAAGCTGAATAGGCTGGGATTGTGATCCCTAGAACATTGGAGGCTGAGCGGTGACCTTATAGAGGTTTATAAAATCATGAAGGGCATTGCTAGGGCAAATAGACAAGGTATTTTCCCTAGGGTGGGGGACTGCAGAACTAGAGGACACGCGTTTAGGTTGAGAGGGAAGAAATTTTAAAAGGCAGCTAAGGAGCAACTTTTTCACACAATAGGTGATGCATCTATGGAATGAACTCTCAGATAAAGTGGTGGAGGCTGATACAATTACAACATTTAAAAGGCATCTGGATGTGTATATGAATAGGAATGGTTTAGAAGGTTATGGGTCAAATGTTGGCAAATGGGACTAGATTAATTTAGGATATCTGGTTGGCATGGATGAGTTGGACCGAAGGGTCTGTTTCCATGGTGTACATCCCTATGACTCTAAGCCAGATTTCAGTCTGGAATTTGACTTATCCTGTCGTACCAGCATCTAGAATCATAGCAACAGAGATCATTCAGATGAATTTGACACAGTGAGAGAAGAATATTTCAATCCTCAGAAAACAGCCCAGCAGGAAGAAGCATAACAATTTCAAGGACCTCATAGGAAATTAAGCAGCAGGAAAGTAATCCTCATACCCAAAGAGTATCATGCTCATATTCAATGTGCAGAAATTGTTTTTGTCATTTATATAAATGGTTTGGATCTGTACATACGGGGTATAGTTAGCAAATTTGCAGATGACACCAAAATTGGAGATATAGTAAAGAGTGAAGAAGGTTACCTGAGAGTACAATCGGATCTTGGTCAGGTGGGCCAATGGGCCGAAGAGTGGCAGATGGGGTTTAATTTAGATAAATGTGAGGCGCTGCACTTTGGAAAGGCAAATCAGGGCAGGACTTATACATTTAATGATAAGGTCCTGGGGAGTGTTGCTGAACAAAGAGATCATGGAGTGCAGGTTCATTGTTCTTTGAAAGTGGAATCCCAGTTCAACCAGATAGTGAAGAAGGTGTTTGGCAGGCTTGCCTTTATTAGCCAGTGCTTTGAGTATAGGAGTTGTGAGGTCATGTTGCGGTTGTATAGGACATTAGTTAGGCCATTACTGGAATACTGCAAGCCATTCTCGTCTCCCTGCTATAGGAAGGATGTTATGAAACTTTAAAGGGTTCAGAAAAGATTTACAAAATGTTGCCAGGGTTGGAGGATTTGAGCTATAAGGAGAGGCTGAAGAGGCTGGGGCTGTTTTCCCTGGAGCGTCAGAGACTGAGGGGTCACCGAATAGAGGTTTATAAATCATGAGGGGCAAGATTTTAGGGGATAGAGTAAATAGCCAAGGTCATTTCCCTGGGGTGGGGGAGTCTAAAACTTGAGGGTATAGCTTTAGGGTGAGAGGGGAAAGATTGAAAACGGACCTATGGGGCAACTTTTCAATGCAAAGGGTGGTGTGTGTATGGAATGAGCTGCCAGTGGAAGTGGTGGAGGCTGGTACAATTGCAACATTTAAAAGGCACCTGAAAGGGTTATATGAATAGTAAGGGTTCAGAGGGATATGGGCCAAATGCTGGCAAATGGGACAAGATTAATTTAGGATATCTGTTCAGCATTGAATAGTTGGACCGAAAGGTATGTTTCTGCGCTGTACATCTCTATGCTTCTGTGACTCCATGAATAGCTGACAGCCAGAAGCTGGAAAAGAAACCCATCAGCAAGTCATGGGAGGACCAAAGGATTGTTTCAGTCAAAGCTTTGAAGTTCAGATTATTGAGCTCTTGGAAGCATCTTTATGAAGTTCGAGGTTGAATGCTGGAACACCTCAGGATGAGTTGACAGAATTAACTACAGATCAAAAGGTCCAGCAACCAATCAGTGCAATTGATCCTTGCAGGCTATGTATGAGAAGCTTACAGAAGATTTGTTAAAGGTTTCTACTCAGATACGTGTACTTGAATACTGTTTGCATCAAAGTGATGGAAGAACAAAATGTTTTGATTGAGAAAATGCTTCTTTGTTGTAGAAATGTTCAGAATTGCTAGATCATAGTGATTGCCAGCTGAAGACATCTCTCTGTTACATTAAATGATGGCCTAGCTTTTCAAAAAAGAACACTGAAGAAATAGAACAAAAATCTTCTGAACCTTATTAATGACAGTGATCAAGAACTAATCAGCCAATCAAGAACTGCCAGAACCCAGGAGCCTTGACATGGGATTTCACATCATTAATGAGTGATTGACAATGACAATAAGATTGTGATCTTTATGCAGCTAAGCAAACTGAGAGCTGAATACAACTTATCTGGCAGTTTCTTCTGTTGTTCGCGTTAGTCCTACTTCCTCATGAAGCCACTGAGATACCCTTCCCTGCACCTCAGCAGCTCCACATCACCCTACTCTCCATCAGTGGGAAGATCATCATCCGAATCCTTGCTGGGCACCTTCTCTCAGTCTCTGAGGAAACCTTTCTAAAAAGCCAGTGTGGTTTCGACCAAATTGTGGAACTGTGGAGATGATTTTCACTGCTCAGCAACTCCAAGAGAAATGCCAGGAACAACACTCTGTACAGCTTTCATCGACCTGACCAAGGCTTCTGACTCAGTCAATCATAAATTTCTATGGAAGAACATGTCAAAGGCTGGTTGTCCATTGAAAATCATCAATATCCTCTATCCCCTCCATGGCAAGATGTCAGCAACTGTTTTCATGACAGAATCCTTTCGGGTCAAGACAGGGGTCAATTATAGATGTCATTGTCCCCATCCTTTCCTCAATCACTATTGCTACCATCTTCTCAAGAACAAGATTCCCAGTGATGTGGATATTGTCTACAGGATGGATGGAAAACATTTCAATGTTGTCTGGGTTAAATCCAAGAAGAAAACAACACCGACCTTGCTTGTGAAACTTCAGTATGCAGATAACAATGTCATCTCTGCTCTCTTGGAAGACAACCTTCAAGCCTCACTTAATGCATAAGAGGAAGTTTACTGAAGACTTGGTCTCAGCCTCAACTTCCAGAAGACTCAAATCCTTTACTGACCCATCTCAGGTCAGGTTCCGGTCCATCCTTCTGTTAAGATCATCAGAGAAATCTTTTCAAACTTGGAACATTTCCCCTGCCTGGAGGCTGATATCGTGCAGAGATTCAGCATCGATCCAAGTTGTGAGTGCTAACTTTTGATGCCTAAGGATGAGACTCTTCAATGACCATGACATATGTGCAGGTACCAAGATCCTTGAGTATAAGGCAGTCATTCTTCTGACTCTTCAATATGGCTCTGAAACTTGAACTTTGTGTAGATGCCCCTCAAGGCCTGGTGAAGTACCATCAGTTGAGACAGTTTCTCCACATCAGCTGGGAGGACAGGAGTATTGACATCAATGTCTTTGAAGCACAAGCATCAAGCCCGTGATCATCCAAAACTAATTCTGGCTATGATGTCTGAGTTCCGACTACCAAAGCGAATCATCTTCACCCGTCTCAAAGCATTTGAACGAGAGGAGGACAAAGGAAGCATTTCAAAAACTCCCTGAAGGTTTCCCTCAAGAAATCCAACAAAGATCTCAACGCGTGGGAGACCCTCATTCAGAGCAAGTCTGACTTGGAGGAACCTCCTGTACGAAGGGACATAATTCTTTGAGAGTACCCATCGGCAAACAGAAGTATGGAAAGAAGCCAGAGAAAGGAAAGCCAATGATCTCAAGGCCAAGGACCAATTCCACCTCCCAGAAACACCTGCCAAATGTATGGTCAAAGTGTCCCTCCGGGATCGGGCTAATCAGCCAATCAAGAACTGCCAGAACCCAGGAGCAGTGACATGGGATTTCACATCATTAGTGAGTGATTGACAATGGCAATAAGATTGTGAAAGAACATGGTGGGAGATGGAGAGTAACAGGAATTGCATCCTAACCTCTGGTATAAACATTGAGAACGTGCACAATGTCCTTTAGCCTCAGGTTTAATTATCATCCAGAAAAACTAATGTCCAACCCGTTGAGGTTTTGAACCCCCTGCGAACAGTGTTATTCGCACAGAATAAATGGAGTCTTATCCTGTATGTGTTGTTCTTGATACAGTTTTTTTTTAATCACGTGCTAATAATTGGAAAAATCCTAGCCCAGCATTTTTTTGCCGAAAGGAACAGTTAAAAAGAAGTAAAACTAAAATAAACCCCAAGTAATTAAGGGTGTAATCAAAGAAATAAATTTAAGGTCACTTCCCAAAAGGTAATTTGCACGTGGTGGTTAAATGTTGCTGGAGGTGAGAGACAGCTCAAATAGGGGAATTAATATGGCCCTGTACTTAAAATAATAATAAATACATGTCCTGGTAAAAATAATAAATAACACAGATACACCATTTAATTGCTCACTTGTGTGTTGTAAATGATCACATAATTAAAAACAATGAATTGTACAATTTTTTCGCTGATGTTTTTAGATTTTTATGGCTGGTGTATAGGTAGCTGTATGCTCCAGCAGTAAATAGGCCGTTGTGATTTCTGAGGCTTTGGCCCGAATTGAATCAATAAGGTGAGCTCTCGTCATTTTCACATGGCTCATATTGTTCAGCTATGTTGCTCCCAGAGCCTGCTGCTAACTGCTGACGTGGGGAGCTGGGAGGAAATGGTCCAGGGAAATGTGGTGCTGAGAAGGAGTGTGTTCGGTTGGCCATCGGTCTGCAGTGTTTTTATTGGGTCAGGCAGTGCACTTTTATTTCTCCAACTCCATGGAACGAATAATCAATGTTTTCAGCTTTTCCCTGATGGGAAAATTAGTGCAAAGGAACACTTTTCTTGGTGGGAACAGTGATATCAAAGATAATCGAACATGATCCCATAGGCTATGTCAGCTACTGCCAAATATCTTATCCAGATAACAGTCTTTCCTTATACTCTCAAATCCAATCTTTTTCAAATGTACCATCAACAACAGAAAAATATTGCTTCTAAGATTTTTCTCCTCGGCTGCTAAGCCAATACGTTTTTCCTTCAGCTATTGCTGTAAGCTGTGACTTTTAATTTAATAGGTCAGAGACATTTTAAAAGTGTGTACCATCACCACTGCTATTGAAGGCATCCAGGGAAGGAAGATCGAGACGCAATGCTCTGATCAGCACAAGATTCATCTCAGCAAATCCTGTGCGCAAGTACTGAACCTTATTCCCAGTTTGTCTCTCTATTCATAATACCCATGCTCTTTTCTCTATCTGTGCCTGCCTGTATCTGTGTGTAAGGGGAAGTTTACAGGAAGGATATTATTAAGATAGAAAGAGTTCAGAAGCAACTTACCAGGATGTTGCTGGGTATGGAGGTTTAAGTTATAAAGAACGGCTGGATAGACTGGGACTTTTTTCACTGTACCATCAAAGGTTAAGAGGTAACTTTGCAGAAGTTTATAAAATCATGAAGGGTATAGACATAGTCAGTGGTTGAAGTCTTTTCCCTAGGGTGGGGGATTCCAAGACTAAGGCGCGTATTTTTAAGCTGAGATGAAAAAAGCATGGGGCAAATTTTTTACACAGAGTTGATTCGTGTGTGGAATGAATTTCCTGAGGAAGTGGTGGGTGCAGGTACAATTACAACATCTAAAAGATATTTAAGTAAGTACATGAATAGGAAAGGTTTGGAAGACATGGGCCATAAGCATGCAGGTGGGAATAGTTTGGTTTGGGATTATGTTAAACCTGGATTGGTTGGACCAAAGGGTCTGTTTCCATGTTGTATGACTCAATGACTCTATACGGGGATAAAATTTTAGTTAGTTAGCCAAGAGTTCATAATTGTTCATCTGTAGCTAGATTCTATTTATTTGTAATAAATAGAAATTATTATGAAGGAAAGAAATTTGGACGAGTTTTCTGTCAATTGATGCTGAAAAGACAGGTAAACTGGATGATTCCATGTACTTGTGAGAAATTTTAACTTCTGTGATGACTCTGGGAATAGTGGGCTTGAATTTTTAGCTCGTTATCTCAGTGAACTGAAACATGCTAATTATCAGACTGCTACCCTGACATCCAGAATTGGATGAGCTGAAATTTTCATCAGTTAAATATTGGAAATCCACCAAAGGGTGGTGCATGTACAGAATGAGCTGCCAGAGGAAGTGGTGGAGGCTGGTACAATTACAACATTGAAAGGCATCTGGATGGGTAGATGAATGGAAGGGTTTAGAACAATAAGGGCCATGTGCCGGCAAATGAGCCTAGATTAATTTAGGATATCGGGTTGGCATATACGAGTTGGACCGAAGGGTCTGTTTCCATGCTGTACATCTCTATGACTCAATGACAAACCTGTTACCATTGACTACACCCCTCTTATGGCAACTCACTTCTCAACCAGACTTCAGACCACAATCTCTGGAGGGTTTTATTTTTTAAGAATCCCCACAGTTTGGAAACAGGGCATTCGGCCCAGCAAGTTGATATCAATCCTCTGAAAAGCATCCCACCCAGACCCATCCCCCCCCCCCCCCCCCCCACCCCCCACTCTATACCTGTAATAATACATTTTTCCTGGCTAACACACCTAACCTACACATACCTGAACATTATGGGTAATTTAGCATGGCCAATCCACCTAACCTGTATATCGTTGGACTGTGGGAGGAAACTGGATCACACGGCAGAAACCCACTTGGACAGGAGAATGTGCAAATTCCACACAGAAAGTTTTCCAAGGCTGGAATCGAACTCGGGTCCCTGGAGCAGTGAGGCAGCAGTGCTAACCACTGAGCCACTGTGCTACCCATTGGTTTGTAATTGGAAGTCTGTGACCAGCGATGTACCATAGAGTTTGGTGTTGGGGTCCTGGCTAGTTGTTATTTATATTAATGACTTGGCTGTGAACGTAGAAGGTTTAATTAGTAAGTGTGCAGATGACACAAAAATTGGGAGTGTTTTTGATTGTGAGGAAGATGGTCTCCGGCTACAGTCTGATATTGACCAGCTAGAAAACTAGGCAGAGCAATGGCAGATGAAATTTAATCCTGATAATTGCAAGGTGATGCATCTTGGGAGGTTGAATAAGGGAAGGATATACACAATGAATGGTAAAGAGTACTGAGGGACAAAGGAAACTTGGTGTACAAATCCATAGATCCCTGAGGGTGCAGACATGGTGGTAAAGAAGGCATAGGGGATGCTTGCCTTTATTAGCTGGGGAGTAGAATGTGGGAGCAAGGAAGTCTTCTTACACTTTATAAAACACTAGTGAGACCACCAATGGAATACTGTGTGCAACTCTGGTCTCCACACTATAGAAAGACATAATTGCAACAAAGAGGAGGAGATTCACCAGGATATTGCCTGGGATGAAAGATCCCAGTTATGTGGAAAGACTGGATGGGCTGGGTTTGTTTTCCTTGGAGCGGAGGAGGCTGAAGGGGGGATCTGACTGAGGTGTACACAATTAGGAGAGGTATAGGCAGAGTAGAACATGAGAACCTCTTCCTGATGGCAGATGTGTCTAAAACCAGATGCCATATGTTAAAGGTGGCGAGTAAATGGTTTAGAGATCTGAGAAGGAATTCTTTTACCCAGAGGTTGGTACAAATATGGAACATGCTGCCCGAGAGGGTGATGGAGGCAGGTGCTCTCGTAATATTTAAGAAGCATCTGGATGAGCACTCAAAATGCCAGGGCATGGTAGGGCATGGAGTGAATGCAGCTAAATAGGATTAGTGTAGTTTGGTGTTTGTTGACTTCCACAAAGAGTGCTTTCAGCAAGCATTGCTGAGCATTACAGGCTATCCCAAAGTCATATTACTGTAAGCAAGAACCCAAAAGCACTGTGGATGCTGGAAATCAGAAACAAATCAGCAATTGCAAGACAGTCTCAGCAAGTCTGGCAGAATCTGTGGAGAACAATCAGAGTTAATGTTTTGGGTCCAGATCTGAGGAAGGATCACTGGACCTGACATGTTAACTCTGATTTGTCTCCAAAAATACTGCCAGACCTGCTGAGATTTTCCAGGAATTGCTGTTTTTGTTACTCCAAGTGGCATTTTCCTTTCACGTACCAGAAGATTTATTTTAGAAAATTTCCCCTCATATCCTGTGGCCACAGCTCTGTAATACTATCTTTGTATTAAGTCAATATTTATGGATGTTTCCCAAATCACGAGTTGACCTAAAATTCAGAATAGTATAAATACTCAGCCTGTGCTGTTGGTGGAGAAGACATTTTGCAAAAGTGACAAATTAACCGAGAAACCTTTTCTTTTTAACAATCAATTTCTGGTGCAAGTTAGCAGATTGATGGTTGGCGCACAACTTGCTTGAAACATTATTTTAAGAAAAGTGATTGTATTTATACAGTGTGTTTCATGACCTCAGGACATTCAAAGTATTTTACAGCAATTTAATTGCTTTATCGGAAACCATTACTATTGTGGGAAATACAGTGGCTGATGTGTGCATAGCAAGGTTCCACAAAAGACAATAACATGTTTTTATTAATGTTGTTTGATGGACAGATATTGACCAGGACACCGTCGCTAACAAGTAATTCTTCTTTGCAGTAACTCTGTGGGATCTTTTATATCGACCTGAGAAAGCTAGCAGGGATTTGATACACCAGCACATCTGAAAGACAGGACCTCTGCAAGTTCAGCACGTCCTCAATACTGAATTGGAGTGTCAGTCTGGATTATGTGCTGAGGTCTCTGGGGCAGAGTGATAATGAAACTTATAATGTAGCCACAACAGCTTCTTCACAGAACATACTCTCACAGATCCAAGATGCTTAAGGTTTTAATTAACCACTAATTAACAATTGAGAAAGGAGCTTTATTGAAAATGTTCTTCCATTACACTAGTAATTTTAAAAGAATATATTTTTAATCAACTTATGCAAAGATGTTATGATACACTGCTGGAAGACATGGGGGTTGAACCTAGACTTTTTGGACTGGAAGTTGGGGCACCACAACAGCTCCCTACACACATTGCTTTATGATGACAATATAATATTCCTTTTCACCAAATATCTAGCTTTAATTTGATACAAATCTGATATAGTTCCCAGACAAAACTTTGGCCTGGATCTTTCGATTGGAAGATAGTCAATGTACCCTAAGAGACCTGCCCTGGGAACCCTCGGAGATTCCAATGGACGGCCCACCCGGAAATTGTCCAGAAAGCTTAAACTTCCTGAACTCAATTACCCTGATGATGGAACCCCTCGGCAAAGATTCTAATTTTAAATTTGCATCATAGGCCTCTGTGGGTTTGGAAATACCTACTTACCTAAGTAGTTAGCCTAGGAAAAGTGAGCGGGGTTAAACCCTACTGTAACTTCTGGATAACTATAAAACGGACCCACCAAACTCACCACCAGACACATCCTGTCCCCTCCCACTGGCATCCTATTCCTCTCCCGACCTACCATCCTCACCCCCATCCCATGCGGGAGACACCCACAGACCTGATCAGACTGCCCTTTACCCAGCAGGACCAGCCTCACACCCCTCACCACGCCTAATGTGAGCTGACCCGACCAGACACCATGAAGGACAGACAACTTTCCCCTTTACCTGACTTCCCCATGAGCTAACAGCCTGTTGACCCAATATAGCCTGACCCACCAATACCCCGGGCAGACACACCTCCGACCTGACACTTCACAATATGACCCGACTGAACCTGAAACTTCCTTCATCTGACAACCCTTAACCCAACATCATTCCCCCCCAACAACCTGATATCCTGTCAGCCAGACCTACCCCGGCTAAACCTGACACTCCTGTTCCACTCTCACAGTCCCCACAGACTATCCTTGGCCCATCCAATGCCCGCCCCCCCCACACCCCCCCCCCCCAACATGAACAACCCCACAACTAACTCATCCTATGCCTCTGCTCCCCCTCAAATTTCAGGTCAGAAACACGGAGCTTTGGGGCAGGGTAAGTAAAATGGAGAGAATTATAATTTGATGTGATTTGTATTCATCAGAAAATTTGGCCCAACATGCCCTAGTCTTTCTGTTTCATTGCATTGGCTTTACTTTTTTTATTCACTCCTGGGATGTGAGGTGGGCCAGCATTTATTGCCAATCCCTAGTTACCTTTGGGAATGTGGTGATGAGCAGCCTTCTCCAACTGCATTAGCCCATTTTCTTCAAGTAGACTCACAATGCAATTACAGAACAGGTTCCAGGAGTTTGATCCAGTGACAATGAAGGAACAGCGATATATTTCTAAAACAAGATGGTGAGTGGCTTGGAGGGGAACTTGCAGCTGATGGCCTTCCCCTGTGTCTGCTGACCTTCTAGATTATAGTGGTCGTAGGCTTGGAAGATGCTATCTAAAGGACATTTATAAATTTTGTTGTGCATCCTGTAGATGGTATACATTGCTGTTCCTGAGTATTGGTGGTGGAGAAAGTGGGTGTTTGAGGATGTGGTGCCGTTCAGGTGGGCTGCATTGTCCTGGAGAGTATCGAGCTTCTTGAGTGTTGTTGGAGCTGTACCCAGGAGAAAGTGAGAAAGTGCAGATGCTGGAGATCATAGTCAAAAGGTGTGGTGCTGGAAAAGCACAGCAGGTCAGGCAACATCCGAGGAGCAGGAGAACGGCCATTTTGAGGGCCTCATTCCTGATGAGGACATCATGCTCGAAACGTCGACTCTCCTGCTCCTCAGATGCCGCCTGACTGGCTGTGCTTTTCCAGCACCATACTTTTTGACTCTGGAGCTGTAGCCATCCAGACAAGTGAGGTGTATTCCATTTGACTCCTGACTTGTGCCTTGTAGATGGTGGACATGTTTTAGAGATGAGTTATTTACTGTAGGATTCCTAGCTTGTGACCTGGTCTTGTAGCCATTGTATTGAGATGGTAAGTCCAGTTCAGTTTCTGGTCAATGATAAGTCCAAAGATGTTGACAGTGTGGGATTCAGTGATAGTGGTGAATGGCATCAGTAATGCTAATGGAGCTGCTGTGTGCAGGCGTAACCACACACCTTAGAGGGAATGTTGTTTGTCTGTCCAAGCCTGGATACTGTCAAAGTTTGGCTGCATTTGAGCATGTATCAGTATCTGAGGAGCTATGAGTGTAGCTGAACATCACCACTTCTGACCTAATGATGACAGAAAGAAGCAATTGAAGATGGTTGAGCTAGGACACTACCCTGAGGAACTCTTGCAGAGATGTTTTGCAGCTAAGGTGACTGACCTCCAACAACCGCAACCATCTTCCTCTCTGCCAGGGTGTGACGCCAACAAGGGAGAGCTTTTCTCTGGCTTCCCATTGACTCCAGTTTTGCTTGGGCCTTGATGTGAACAGCATGACCTCTCAACTCACCTCTGGAATTCAATTCCCAAATCTCCAGTGTCAATTTCCTTACAAATGTCTTTACAGCAGAGCCGTGGCACCCAGTTAATGATGCAGAAGGACTTGAGTATGTGGCTGTTACCCATCCAATACATGTGGCTGAGCCAACATGTGCATTGTTGACTTACCAATGGGATTATGCTGATACATTAGCATCCTCCAGGACCTTTTTGTTCATGACATCGTCCCGTCAAAAGATACTGAGGATACGCCTGAAACAGTAAAGGTGGAAACTTCTCCTGTCCCCCATACATTGATCAAGTCTCATCACAATAGAGTAGCGCCCTGAGGATACAGCCATGGTAGACTGTTAGTTTGTGTTTTTCATCACGTTGTTGCTGTACCAGCCTCACTTGCTCAGTTTGGGTATAATAGCTGCAGCTTTTGCAATGTGTTTGTTGATTTCAACATCAGTGACACATTACTCGTGATTGTGGGAATTGGACATGTGAAACTATCTCAACTTCCAGCGTCACTTTATCAATGCTGATGAGTGGTAACAGTTTGGGTGCATGGCAGTTATTTATTTTGACCACGTGGATAGTCAAAGCTAACTCAGCAGGAGACAGCCTATCCAGTTGCTGCTAAAGGGGCTTCTGGTTATGCAATGGTAATGCAGCATCATCAGCACAGAGGCAGTCATATTTGTATTGGACATAACTTGGCAGCAAGCCGAACAGCTTTCCTTTCTGGTCTGCAAGTAAATACGCACTGTAGATGGCTTGAAGACACATAACAGCAGAAAACAGAAAATGCCAAAGTGTCTCAGCACCACAGCATTCCCACTGTAAATCTTGGAGAGTTCCACTTTTGCCCTATTAGAGCTAAACCTTTTTATGTGGTTGTCTGAAGAGAAGCTCACATTGAACAGTCTCAGTGGGAAGCTTAAATAAATCACTATATGGTTGAATGCCTTGGCAGGATTGATCAAGGCAATATACAGTGTGCCTAATTGCTTTCTGCCCTGCACCAGTGTGTTGGTGAAGAGAGTTAGTCTGCTTGCTGATTTTGTGTGCCCGATTGCTTCTCATTCTGTAATGCTGGCTAGCAGCAAAGTTAAAGAGGGCCAAATACGTCACTCTCTCTCTGTCAATGTACAGCTATTTCTCAGCTGTCCCATCTTATGGTAGAGTTAGGGTTAGGGTTAGGGTTAGGGTTAGGGTTAGAGTTGGGTTAGGGTTAGAGTTGGGTTAGGTTTAGGATTGGGGTTAGGGTTTAGGGTTAGGGTTAGGGTTAGTGGTTAGGGTTTAGGATTAGGGTTAGGGTTAGGTTTGGAGTTGGGGTTGGGGTTAGGATGGTGGTTAAGGTTAGGGTTAGGGTTGGGGTTAGGGTTAGTGTTAGGGCCAGGGTTATTGTTGGGGTTAGGGCAAGGGTTAAGGTATGGTTAGGGTTGGTGTTAGGGTTAGGTTGGTGTTAGGGTTAGGGTTGGGGTTAGGGTTAGGGTTTAGGGTTGGTGTTAGGGTTGGGGTTAGGGTTAGGGTTTAGGGTTAGGGTTGGTGTTACGGTGAGGGTTTGGATTAGGTTTAGGGTTAGGGTCAGCGTTAGGGTTAGTGTTACCATTTAGGGTTAACGTCAGGGTTAGGGTTAGGGTTTAGGGTTAGCATTAGGGTTAGCGTTACGGTTAGGGTTTAGGGTTTGCGTTAGGGTTACAGTTAGTGTTACGGTTAGGGTTAGCGCGAGGGTTTAGGGTTATTGTTAGGGTTAGCGTTAAGGTTAGCGTTAGGGTTAGGGTTAGCATTTAGGGTTAGCGTTAGGGTTAGCATTTAGGGTTAGCGTTAGGGTTAGGGTTAGGGTTTAGGGTTAGCGTTACGGTTAGAGTTAGGGTTAGGGTTTAGGGTTTGCGTTAGGGTTACAGTTAGTGTTACGGTTAGGGTTAGCGTTAGGGTTAGGGTGAGGGTTTAGGGTTAGCGTTAGGGTTAGCATTAGGATTTAGGGTTAGCGTTAGGGTTAGCGTTAGGGTTAGTGTTGGGGTTAGCATTAGGGTTAGGGTTAGGGTTAGCCTTAGGGCTAAGGTGAGGGTTTTGGGTTAGCGTTAGGGTTAGGGTTTAGTGTTAGTGTTTAGGGTGAGCGTTAGGGTTAGCATTAGGGTTAGGGCTAGCGTTCGGGTTAGGGTTACGGTTTAGGGTTAGCGTTAGGGTTAGGGTTAGCATTAGGGTTTAGGTTAGCGTTTGGGTTAGCGTTAGGGTTAGCGTTAGGGTTAGGCTTAGGGTTAGCGTTCGGGTTAGGGTTACAGTTTAGGGTTAGCGTTAGGGTTAGGGTTAGCATTAGGGTTTAGGGGTAGGGTTTAGGGTTAGGGTTTTGGGTTTAGGGTTAGGGTTTTGGGTTAGGGTTTAGGGTTAGCATTAGGGTTAGGGTTAGGGTTTAGGGTTAGCGTTAGGGTTAGGGTTAGGGTTAGGGTTAGGGTTAGGGTTTAGGGTTAGTGCTAGGGACTACAAAAGGTTAGTCCTTTGCAGCCCTCAGCCAAACCTTCAGAAAGTTTGGCCGCTGGACTTGAAGGCTATAGGCCCCCTGGCATTCATGAGAAAGCTCCCAACTGCGGGCGAATCGCTCCATTGTCCTCTGAAGAATTGAAAGCTAAGGAGTAAATGTCAAGAAACGTGTAGGTAGATCAAGCAGCTGGGAAATTAGACACTATGTTAGCTTTCCTTACAAAGGGATTAGAATATGAGAATAATGGACTGCAATGCTGTCGTTTCTTGGTTAGGCCATAGCTGGAGAACTATACATTTCTATTCTTGTTACCTAAGAAAATATATATGAATGAATGTAACAGTGGTTCATTAGACTACTTTTAGGAATGAAGACATTGTTCATGAGGGGGAGGATTGAATTGACAGGAAATATAATCTCTGAAGTTACAAAGAATGACAAGCAATCACGATAAATTACAAATGTCTTAAAGGGCTTGATAAAGTAAACACTATGACAGCTGGAATGAAATAGGAAACCTATTTATAAAGAATTAATTGCAGATTCTGATTATTCTCTGATTTGATACATCTAAAGTATAGATGAGTTTTTTAAAGAATAAATCCAAATGTGAAAGCTGCAAAAGACATACTTGAATAGAAATGGTATAGATCAAGCCATCCAACTCTAATGGCTTGCTTCATCAACACAGATCATTTATTTCAAAGAGGCAACTTATTACATTCATTTTTCTTGATGAAAAGCCATCATATATTTATAACAGTACTTGAAAGATATCAATCAATGACAAATATGTAAGAGTTTTTATGTAAGATAATAATACTTTTTGGCTATTCATAAAAGAGATATTAATTCAGTATTGTTGTTGGAAATGCATAAGTGGTCACAAATATATTGTACATTTCATCATGGCATGCATCACAAATGAAAGCATTAACTAATATAAAGGCTAATGTCCTATCAAGATCGACTATGGTCTCCAGATATTGAAACGCCATTGGTAATTTTGTAATTTAAATGAACAATTCCTAAAAATAAAATGTCTCGTAACAGAAGAAAGATTTACTTGCAACAGGTTCTGGGTGGTCACTACACATACATTAACAGGAACATAGATATTCTTGAATCATACCTCGGGGATGATACAGTGAGAATGATTTTGCGTAACAGTTCAGCTTTCAGAATAAATGGGAAGCAGGAATTCATTGACTTGCGCTTGGAGAACAATGCAGGCTTTGCAATTTATTGCAATATCTCCTGTTTCTGCATCTCCCAGAAGTAATAAAGCTGACTGGTGAAATCAAACATGAAATAAAACACCGTCTGTGATGTCTCTTAAAAATGTAACTCAAAACAATAACAATTCAAACAACTTGTATTTATATAGCACTTGTAAGAGAGTAATATATCTCAGAGTACCTCGGAAATGATGTTGAATTAACAACACCGAGCCACATTTGAGATAATATGACAGATGACCAAACGCTTGGTCAAATTAGGTGGGTTTTAAGGAGTATTATAAAGGGGAAAGAAACATCCAGAAATTTCGGAAGGGAATTCTGGGGCTTAGGGCTTTGGCAGCTGAAGATATGCCTGTATATAGAATAAATAAAATCAGGGTGGATCAGGAGTCCAGAAATGGAAAACTGGAAAAATCTTGGATGGTTGTATGCCTGGACTAGTTTGGAAGGACAGGGTAATGGAAGAATCTGAAAATAAAAACTTTGTGGACTTTACAATTGAAGGATTGTTCAATCAAAATCCAATGTAAGCCAGCCAGCACAGGAATAATGGCTGATCAGGTGAGTGGAATTTAGTGCAAGTTTTGATGTAGTCAGCGTTGTGTAAGATTATGGTTTAAAAAGGAGACTGCATTAAACACTATCCAATCAAAAATTGATGATGGCAGAGCAGTAGATGTTGTTTATTTGGATTGAAGGAAAGCCTTTGACAAACTTCTGCATGGCAGACTAATTAGTGAATTAAGGTTGCATGGAATTCAGGATGAGCTTGCCAATTGGAAACATAATTGGTTTAATGACAGGAGATAGAGAGTAATGGTGGTGGGTTGATTTTTGGGCTGGAGGGCTGTGATCACAACTGTTCCACAGGGATCGGTTCTGGGATCTGTTTTGATTGTCATTTACATAATTGAGTTGGATGAGAATATAGAAGGCATGGTTTAGTAAGTTTGTGGATGACACCAAAATTGGTGGCATTGTGGATAGTGAAGATTTTCTAAGATTACAAAGGGATCTTGGTCTAAATGGGTTAAAAATGGTAGATGGAGTTCAATCTGGATAAATGTGAGGTATTGCACTTTGGTACAAGGGAAGGACTTATACAATTAATGGTATGGCTTTGGATAGTATTGTACAACCTAGGGGTGAAGGTACATAATTCTTTGAAGTTTACATCACATATTGATAGGGTGGTTGAAAAGCCATTTGGCATGCATACCTTCATTGCTCAGTCCTTGGAGTGTAGGAGTTGGCGAATCATGTTGAGGTTGTACAGGACATTGGTGAGGCCTCTTCTGGAATACTGTGTCCAGTTCTGGTCGCCTAGTTATAGGAAGGATATTATCAAGCTGGAAAGGGTTTAGAAGAAATTTACTCGGAAGTTGCCAGGTATGGAAGGTTTGAGTTATAAAGAAAGGTTGGATGTGCTGGGACTTTTTTCAATGGAGCATAGGGGGTGGAGAAGTGACCTGATAGAAGTTTATAAAGTAATGAGAGTTATAGATAGAGTTAACGGTAGTTGTCTTTTCATAGAATGGGAAATTTCAAGACTGGGGGCAGATTTTTAAGGTGAGAGGAGAGAGATTTTAAAAAAGACATTAGAGACAAACTTTTTTACACAGAAGGTGGTTCGCATGTGGAATGAACTTCCTGAGGAAGTGGTGGATGCATGTACAATTACAATGTTAAAGAGACATTTGCATCAGTACATGAATAGGAAAGGTTTGGAGGGATATGGGCCAGGTTCAGGCAGGTGGGACTAGTTTAGTTCAGGATAATGTTCGTCATGGACTGGTTGGACCAACCGATCTGTTTCCATGCTGTATGACTTCATGACTCTGTGATGTGTTATAGCCTGGGTGGAGATAAGGCGGAGCAGTTTAGGATTTTGCCGACGGAAGACTGATTTCAAGGGTTTCCCAAATGGCATGGTAAAAATGGACAGAATCTTGTAAGGTCTGAATGATGGGGGTTCTGGTGAGAAATGGCAGTATCATACAAGAAGTCCACTTTAGCCTCTCCCAATGTCAGGTGTAAATCACTATATCTTTTTATGGAGATCTGGGCATTGAGGTGAGATTCTCACTGGGCAATGACAAGTTGCCTATTAAGGGGAGGATTACTGCTTGTTAGTGAGCTTATTACTTGCAGATGTCTCTGTATTAATACGCAGCTTCCTATCCTAGCATTCACCATAAACAAATTAGACACTGAGAATTCTTGACGTGGAAGTCAGAGCTCACCATTGGCTGGTAACAGCCTTCATATTCCTCACCCACGACAGCATCTCAGGGCACAATCCAAAAGGCACCATCCCCATACACCCCCTGTCCAGACATTGGCATCTAATAATTGCTATGATTCAGGATCCTCAATCACCAATCCTTTTAGATATTTAGCAAGTACAGACCTGCACTGCATGATACACTGAAATCCAGCATTACAAGGCTGCTGCCTGAACACTTTACACACATGGTTAGGCACCCAGTTTAGAGATTGGATCAGGCATCATCTCTGTGCCACTTGCTTTTTCACTTAGTGCCTCCCTTGTATGATTACAGCATTCCTGCCTTGCTGTGGCATGGCTGTTAGGAGATTGGTGCTTCAGCCAAAGCCCAAGGTCTAAGCATGCTACCATATGGCTGTGCACTTTTGTATGAACACATAGACTGGTTGCTTGTAAAAATAGCCAATACTGGCCAAATGCAACCGATAACTTGTGAAACTTACAATGGTGGTGTGGCAGGTGGAGACGATCGTTTCATCATCTGTCATGTAATTACTCTGGTCGGCTTGGGTGAACGCAGTGTTATATTTCATAGTTGTGGTGGGTCTGGGAAGGGAAGGGGCTCAATGCACAGAAGGCACTCCCTTTGTGATGTATTGTGTTGGTTATTCAGCTGGGGTAGCACCTTCACCAAGTTGGTGTCCATGCTGAGGCCGAAGCTGAAGAATTTATGTTTCTAAAAATAATACAAATATAAACAGTGCTGGAATACAATTCATGTTGACCTAGGCTAGTTCTCTGGGGACATGGTAAAAACAATGACTGCAGATGCTGGAAACCAGATTCTGGATTAGTGGTGCTAGAAGAGCACAGCAGTTCAGGCAGCATCCGAGGAGCAGTAAAATCGACGTTTCGGGCAAAAGCCCTTCATCAAGATGTCTGGGGACATGGGTTGAAATCACACCATTGCAGCTGATGAAATTTAAAGTAAATTATTAAAACTGAGAATTGAAAGTCAGTCTCTGTAATGGTAACCACAAACTATAATTAGTTATTATTAAAAATGCATCTGGCTCACTAATATCCACCTGGCCTGGCCAACATATGATTGTAATACACAGCAATCTGTGAATAAGCCAGTTGATATGCTTGCCTTTATTGGTCAAAACATTGAGTACAGGAGTTGGGAGGTCAAGTTGCAGCTGTACAGGACATTTGTTAGGCCACTTTTGGAATGTTATGTGCAACTCTGGTCTCCCTACAATAGGAAGGATGTTGTTAAGCTTGAAAGGGTTCAGAAAAAATTTACAAGGATATTGCCAAGGATGGAGAGCTTGAGCTATAGGGAGAGGCTGAACAGGATAGGGCTGTTTTCTCTGGAATGTCGGAGGCTGAGGGGCGACATTATAGAGGTTTACAAACTTATGAGGGGCATGGTTGGGTGAACAGTCACCATCTTTTCCCCAGCGTAGGCGAGGTTTAAGGTGAGAGGAGAAAGATTTAAAAGGTCCTAAGGGGGATCTTTTTCATGCAGAGGGAACTGCCAGAGGAAGTGCTGGAGGCTAGTACAATTACAACATTTAAAAGGCATCTGGATGGGTATATGAAAAGGAAGGGTTTGGAGGGATATGGGCCAGATACTGGCAGGTGGGACTAGATTAGTTTTGGATATGTAAGCATGAACGAATTGGACCGAATGGGAATTTCTTTTGCGCCGTACAGCGCTACAACTCTATGACTCTAATCTGATTGACCCGTAACTGCCCTCAATTAAAGGGCAATTAGCAATGGACAATAAATGCTAGGGTTGACAGCAAAAACCATATGCTATGAAAGAATGAATAAACACTCAGGTTTCTATGATACATTTAAAGGCAGCTAGGACTCCTTGAATGCCAGCATTTCCCAATTACTTAACATTTTTTAAAAAATCTATTTTTTTTTTGTTTGTCTTTCCAAAGTGGACAGTTTCATAATTCCCCACCCTACATTCAATCTGCCATCTTCTTGCTTACTCATTCAACCTGTCAATATCCCTGATTGTATTTGTGACTTTTACTTCCCTTGCTGACCGAAAGGATACTTAATACTGATGCTTGAAATTATGAAGTGTTGTGATAGAATAAAAAAAGACAAGAGGTTTCCACTACAGTGCCATCAATAACCAGTGCACACTAATTGAAGATAATGAGCAAAAGAACCAGAGGAGAGATGAGGATTTTTTTTTTGAAGTGGCAAATTATTGTGACTTTAATGCATTGCCTGAAAAGATAATTTTAAACGAAGCATTGCATTATATTTGAGAAGGAACTTTTTTCTTCAGTGGAAGAACAGAGGACTTGGACTGGTAGACTTGTCTTTTAAAGCTGGCAAAAACATGATGGATTAAATGCCCTCCCTCTGAGCTCTGTGATTCTGAAATCATCTCAGAAAGAACTATTTCTGTTGTATGAACGTGTTGTTGGTATTTCAAAGACTCAAATATTCTTTAATATTTTTGCTTTGTTTCACACTTTCTCCTTATAGTAGCTTCTCAGGTAAATCCAACATCTGATGTTCAGCTGAGCAGCAAAATAAGGGAAAATGCTTATGGAATGTGACAACATCTCTCAGAGAATTCCAAAATGTAAGTGTTTCTCCTCACAGCAGAGACATAACCATTGCAATGTCACACAGGCTTATTGTTCCTGCACGTCTTACAGCCTCAGCTGATGAAAAAGCCAGAATCTTAATTCTAAATCTCTGCAAAACTGATCATGTTAAGATGAGCTTTGATTTTGTCAGTCTGTCTGTTGTGTGACCTACTTACCATCAGAGAAGGTGCCAACTATCACTTGTGCAAGATTGGGAGATGGCACTGAAATGCTGCTTAACTAGGGTTGCCAATCAGAATTGTGGTTTGGTGCTCTGGATGCTGCAGTGAGTAACCCAGGAAAAACGATTTTTGTGCTCACCTGCAAGCTGCTGCTCTTGTTTTTGAAATTGAGTACGTTTATTTTCTCCCAGCTTATGTTCTCCCACCCTGACCTGACACAGCTACTCCCACAAGCAACCCAGAGCACAAGGTATTCTGCTCACTCAGTACAGCCGTTACAGCCAAGTGGATCATTGTTGTAATCTGGTACAATTGTTGTAACGTCGAGAGTTATTGTTTTAGAAAACATTTCAAGGATCGGAGTTCAGCTGAATGTGGAAATAAATAGTTTCAGCACATTGTCACAGAAAAGCCTTGACTCAGGAATTTTAGGCTCATGGAAAATTGGAGAGGATGGTGAGATTCAATGCGTTTCTGACATTGCTAGCTGTTATTGCTCATTTGCTTAATGACAACATTAATTTCAAGGATGATAAATCATTCTGAAAACATTAGAGCTAGAAAACTCTAAAAATACATTTATTCATATAGCAACAAATTGCAGAGGAAAAGAATCCCAATGGAACAGGAAAATGAGAACGATCTCTTCAATTATTTTTCTATATTTTTAAAAAATGTATAAATGATTCATGCTAAGCCGAGAGGAATAGCAGTGCTCACCAGATTCCACAGCATTCACAACATTGTTTACACACATCAATGTAAAACCACAGCACAGTGCAAGTCCCAATGGTGAGAAAAGCAGTTCAATTCTCCTTAAACCTTGCCATGCATAATTTTGTTGTAAAAGACATATTGGCTCAAACTTTTCATTTTACTCTAGTCAGAGCAGTTTGCAGAAATTACCAAAGTAAGCGGGCAACAAAATTAATATCATACAAGGAAAGACTGCTGACTGTTTATTAAGTGGATTCTCATTGGTTAGGATATTGCCATAGGGGATGAACCAGTTAATGATGACTGACAATTAACTGATATTAATTTGTTTACATTTTAAACTAGGCAGGAAGCATAGCTCTGAGAAATGATCCACGGGAAGGCTGTCACCTGTTCTGTTGAGTCTGCAAACAATTATTCTCAGTGGAAAAGAAATTCTAAACAACTTTGACATTCAAGCCCAGTTTAACTCTATCTTACATGGAAGACGTATTATTTTAAAACTGCCACACTTAATTCTACATTTTTCCACTAGAAAAGTCTTCTGAACATCTACCCTCCCAACCCCCCACAGAATCATACATGGTTCATGCAATTCACCTCTTGTTCCTCTGAACTCCAGTGAATATAGACTCAACTGCTATGTACACTTAGTTATATAAATTATTTTGGATTGAGCTATAAGCAGAAATCGAATAGGCTGGGGCTGTTTTCCCTGGAGCATTGGATGATGATGGATGATCTTATAGAGGTTTATAAAATCATGGGGGACATGGATAGTGTGGAGTGTTAAGGTTTTTTCCCTGGGGTGGGTGAGTCCAGAACTAGAGGGCATAGGTTTAGGGTGAGTGGGAGGGATTGGAAAGGGTCCCAAGGGAGAACTTGTTTTATGCAAAGGGTGGTGCGTGTATGGAATGAGATGCCAGAGGAGGTGGTGGAGGCTGGTTCAGATATAACATTTAAAAGGCATCTGTCGTTTAGAGGGATATGGGCTGAGTGCTGGCAAGTGGGGCTAGATTAATTTAGGATACCTGGTCAGCCAGAACGAGTTGGATCAAATGGTCTGTTTCCATGCTGTACATCTCTATGACTCAATTAGAGAAAGGGGAATGCTAGATCTGAATACCTCCATCACCAGTTATGTATTCAGTGGGTGGATTTTACAGGGAGCTGGAATAGATCCTTCTAACATAAAAGTTGGTTGAAGCTTCATGGATATTAAGTCTGGCTATCCGACAGTGACACACACTGGAGGTGAACTCAATTATTCCTGAGTGGGCCCGGAAGTCTCATCTGAGTTAACTGAGCAGCTCTGTCGATTCAGAAGCAAGTAGCCTGGAGAGATCGCTGTTGGGACTACAAGCAGTCCCCAAGAAGAAGCTAAGTTAAAGGCTCTGACCGTAGTGATGGAGTTGTAGTGGGATGGGGGTATGGTGGTGAAGTTTTGAGTTATGTCTCTGGGGTAGGGAAGGACAAAGAAGTGGTACCATCTTGTAGCTGCCTCCACTTGGTACAGGATAAAGAGGTAACCCATGTTCTTGCCTTCATAGTGGCCTGCACTGTCAAAGCTGGCAAACAGTTTCCTTTGCCCTGAAGCCCCAGACATTATGGGGAAGCCTTTAACTGTTAATTACTTGTCACAGCAGGGCCTCAATGGAGCTCAGGCCGGGGTGGGGGTGGCGGGGGGGGGGGGGTTGCCTGACACCTTACCCACTCCTGCATGTGGAGGATAGGTCAGAGGTTGGTGAGAAGGTGATGGGTTCACCATCCACTTTATTTTACATGCCACCCACATTCTTCAAATATATGAGTGGAGGCCAGAAAATTCAGCATGAAGTTACTTTATGTGCTGCTACAAGGTCTATGTTGTTCAGCTCTTTATTGTTTCTTCCATTTCACTAGTTATCTTCTGAATCAAGCAGCCCATTTGGTTTTATATCATACGTAATTGTCTCGAGAACAAACCTTATGATCTGAGTACAAATGAGCATTGAGCAAAGATTAGCTTTTAAAAACTAAGGCAGGATTCATTGAAACAAGTTGGATAGGAGGACTAGATGGACTGGAATAATTAATAGTGAAGAAGTATTGTCAATCCTTTTATATTAGGGATAAAATGTGCCCCTCTGTTTGAATGACCTTTCCTTTCAGTGAAAAAAAATAACAAATTGTGGGCCTCAGTGGACATTTTGGCAAGGTTTGAGCATTTTTCTCTGATTGGGTTATGATTTGGAACAGTAAAAGCATTAAAATAACAGTTTTGAACCCAGTTAAAGAATCAAACGGCTGATTTTGCTAATGAATAATGATTGAAATTTTATGGGGCCTTTGTAATTCTCCCACAGTATGTGGGCTAAATGTCTTGTCATCTCCAATTACTTCTCTGCATCTTTCATTTGCAGGGCTCGATTTCAGAACAAAAGCCTCGATTTAAAAACCTGCATTCCACATTCGTGAGAACGCAACTCTGGAAATTTGAGTTAGAATGTGTTTATACATCTGTATGATTTCCCAAAATCCTTCAATATGATCCAACCAACGGCCTCTAAAATAACAGTAACAAATAATTGATTTCATCCGTGTTCATTAAATAAACTACCCAGATGAAGAAAAAGCTTCATAACAATTAAAAGGATGAAGCTCTAAGCAGCCAACCATAAGAGCTTTGGTTAATAACAGTTAGATCTCTAAGAGGTGAGGCACGCTTTGCTGTAAATCATGATGATTCCTACTGGGAAAATTAGCTATACTACAGAAAACTGTAAATTTTTTGAGGTTAATTTGGACTTTGTGCAATCGCTTAAGATAAATGATAGCAAATCGATAGTCTATCATATCATGACCAATTGTTATTTTTGCTGAGGTCATTCACACGAAGGATCAACAGGGTTGAGAAAAGGATCCGAATTTGCTCCCTCCCATTTCAAATATCACACAAAGCCAAATTTGGCTGCAATATATCTAACAATCCAATACTCATTGTCTTTGCATCCAATACATTTTTTTCAATATAGCTCCAATGTAGCCTTGGACACAGATTCCACAATCATTTGCAAGTGATTCATTATTGCAACAATTTCAAGCTTTTCTAGTTCCCAGTTAGCTGGGATTGCCTCGCTTGATGTATTTGAAATGTTGCACCCTTTTTTTTGCAGCATTTCACTCTCTTCCATACATTTGCAGATTCTCTCCCAGTTCCTTGCTGCTCCCTTTCAACCTCCTCTATTATCATAGAATCCCTACAGTGTGGAAACTGGCCATTTGGCCCAATAAGTCCACACTGATCCTCTGAAGAGTATCCCACCCAGACCCATTCCCCTACCCTATTACTTTACATTTCCCCTAGCTAACACACCTAACTTACACTACCCTGAAGACTATGGGCAATTTATCATAGCCAATTCACCTGACTTGCACATCTTTGGACTGTGAGAGGAAACCAGAGCACCCGGAGGAAACCCACGCAGACACGGGGAGTATGTGCAAATGCCACACAGTCAGTTGCCCGAGGTAGGAATCAAACCTGGATCCCTAGCGCTGTGAGGCAACAGTGCTAACCACTGAGCCACTGTGCTTCCAAGTGTTCTACAGTTCCTCAGCCATACACACACACACGTAGACACACACACACGGACACACATAGACACACACACAGACACTCGCACAGACAAGACACACACAGACACATAGACGCACAGACCCACACACACACATAGACACACACACACAGATACACACAGACACACAGACACACACTCACACATAGACACACATATGCACGCAGACACACATACGCGAACACTCACATATACAGACATACACACACGTACACACACAGACAGACAGAATGACAGATAGACACAGACACACACATGTATACACACACAGGGACACACACGGACACACACAGGCACACGCACAGACAGACACACACAGACAGACATACAGACACAGACACAGACAAACACAGACACACATACAGGCACAGGCACACACACATAGACACACAGACACACACATAGATACACACACGCACACACACATACGCACACACACAACAATATGCACAGGCACACACACACGTACACACACATACACACACACATGCACGCAGATACACACAAACACAGAGACCCACACTCACATAGACACACACCGACACTGACACACACACAGATACACACAGACACACACACTGACATACACAGGCATACAGACATAGACAAGCAGATAGACACACACTCACAGACAGATACACACACACAGACACATACATAGACACACAGACACACACATGCATGCAAACACACATACGTGCGCACGCACACACACTGATACAGACACACACTCACATACACAGACATACACAGACACACACATACACACAGACAGAATGACAGACACACACAGATACACATACGTATACACACACAGGGACACACAAGCACATGCACAGACACACAGAGGCACACACACAGACAGACAGACAGACAGACATACAGACACAGACACAGACACACATACAGGCATAGGCACACACACACACAGACACACACATAGATACACACATGCACACACACATACGCACACACAACAATATACACAGGCACAGACACACACGTACACACAAGTGCACACACCCATGCAAGCAGACACACACAAACACAGAGACCCACACACACAGACGCACACCGACGCAGACACACACACAGATTCACACAGACACACACACTGTCATACACAGACACACAGACATAGACAAGCAGACAGATACACACACAGACACTTACACACACAGACACATACATAGACACACAGACACACATGCACGCAAACACACATACGTGCGCACGCACACACACTGATACAGACACATACACTCAAATACACAGACACACACATACACACAGACAGAATGACAGACACACACAGACACACACACGTATACATGCACACACAGGGATGCACACGGACACACAGACACACGCACGCATAGACACACACAGGCGCATGCACACATACATACAGACAGGCACACACACACATAGCTACACACATAGACACACAGACACACACACACATGTCCACACACACACACACACACAGACACACACACGTATACATGCACACACAGGGATGCACACGGACACACAGACACACGCACGCATAGACACACACAGGCGCATGCACACATACATACAGACAGGCACACACACACATAGCTACACACATAGACACACAGACACACACACACATGTCCACACACACACACACACACAGACACACACGCACAGACATCAATACACACAGGCATGGACACACACACACACACACACACACGTACATACTCACCATGCACGCAGACACACACACTCAGATACACACAGACATACACACTCACATACATAGACACACAGGCACACAGACACACAGACCCATACACATGGATGCACACAGGCACACACACAAACACACACACTGACACAGACACAGAGACATACAGATACACACACACACCCAGACACACATACACCCACACACAGACACACACTCAGAAACACATGCACACAGACACACAGACACACTCACAAACACACACACAGACGCACATGCACACAGACACACAGACCCACACCCATGCATAGACACACACACATAGACACACACACACACACACACACACACAGACAGACACGCATGCACAGACATCAATACACACAGGCACAGGTACACACACACGTACACTCACACACACATGCACGTAGACACACACACAGACACAGAGACCCACACACACAGATACACACACAGACACACACTCACACACACACACCGACACAGACACATACAGATACACACAGACACAGACACACATGCACACAGACACACAGACCCATACACACAGACGCACACAGACACACACACACACACAAACACACACACTGACACAGGCACAGAGACACACACACCTAAACAGACACACAGACGCACACAAACTCACACATACCCAGATACACATACACCCACACACAGACACACATGCAGACACACACAGGCACATATGCACATAGACATACAGACCCACACACACATATACACACACAGACACAAACACATGCTTACAGACGCACACAGAGACACACACACACACACACACACACACGTACACAGATGCACACCCAGATACACATAGACACACACAGACACACATGCATACATACAGAAACACACGCACACAGACAGACACACACACTCACAGACACACATACAGACACACATGCACACAGATATACAGACCCACACCCATGCATAGATACAGACACACAAAGACCCACACGCAGACACAGACACACACACATATACAGACATATAGACACACACACACACGCACACACAGACACCAATACACACAGGCACAGACGCACACAACACGTACATACACACATGCACACAGACACATAGACACACAGACCCACACACACACATAGACACACACACAGATACACACAGATACACACAGACACACACCCCTACACACGCATGCACCCAGACACACACACACACTCACAGACACAAACACAGACGCACACAGACACATACACAAACACACATACACACACCCAAACACACATACACCCCAACACACATGCACACAGACACACACAGATGCACAGACACACAGGCACACAGACGCACACACAGAAACACACATACAAACACACATGAAAATACATACACACACAGACACACACAGGGAAACACACGCACACATTTACATACACATACAGACACACACACAGGGAAGCGCACACACACACACACACACACACACACACAAATACATGCACATACACAGATTCACACACAGACTCACATACAGGCACACACAGACACGCACACAGAAACACACTCACACAGACACACACGTAGAAGCAAACACACAAATCCACAGACATAGGCGCACACATACGCAGACACACACATACAGACAAATACACACTCAGATACACACACAGAGACACACATGCAGACACACACACACAGCCATACACACAGACACATACACAGACACATACACACTCAGGCACGCACACAGACACGTAGACACACACATAGAGAAACACTCTCTCACACACACAGACGCACACACACGCAATCACACGAACACACACACACAGACACACACACACACACAGACACACACACAGAAACAAACACACAGACACACATACATGCACAGAAGCACACACACAGGCGCACACAAACACAGATGCACACACACAAATAAACACACAGAGACACACACGCAGACAGACACACACACAGCCATACACACACAAACAGGCACACGCACAGATAGACACGGAGACACACTCACACACATCCACACACACATCCACACACACACCCACGCATACACACATACATACGTACACACAGAAACAAACACACACATAGCACTGCTGCCTCACAGCGCCAGAGATCCGGGTTCAATTCCCACCTCAGGCGACTAACTGTGTGGAGTTTACACGTTCTCCCTGTGTCTGCGTGGGTTTCCTCCGGGTGCTCCGGTTTCCTCCCACAGTCCAAAGATGTGCAGGTCAGGTGAATTGGCCATGCTAAATTGCCTGTAGTGTTACGTAAGGGGTAAATGTAGGGGTATGGGTGGGTTGCGCTTCGGCGGGGCGGTGTGGACTTGTTGGGCCGAAGGGCCTGTTTCCACACTGTAAGTAATCTAATCTAATCTAATACACACAAATATCCAAACACACACACAGCCATACACACACAAACAAGCACACGCACAGACAGAGACACACACACACGCACACACAGCCACACACACAGACATACACACAGACACGCACAGACACACGCACAGACAGACAGACACACACACCCACACACACACCCATACATACACACACACATACGTACACACACAGAAACAAACACACACATACACACAAATATCCAAACACACACACAGACATACACACACAGACACACACAAACAAACAGGCACAGATATACACACACACAGACAGATACACACACAGCCATACACACACAGACAGGCACACACAGAGAGATACACAGCCACACACACAGACACACACACAGATGCACATGCGCACTGACACATGCACACTGACACACACACACGTGCGCACACACAAATAGATACACACACTTGCACAGACACACATACACACAGATACACAGAGACACACACCCACACACATGCAGACACACGCACCAGACACACACACACAGATACACACAGACACCATTACACACAGGCACAGATGCACACATGTACACACACACATGCACACAGACACACACACAGACACAGATACATAGACATACACAGACACACGCACACACACAGATACACAAAGACACACACCCCCACACACGCATGCACCCAAACGCACACACTCACAGACACAAACACAGACGCGCACAGACACATACACAAATACACATACACACACCCAAACACACACACACACACCCAAACACACATACACACACACACACGCACAGACACACACAAATGCACAGACCCACACACACATAGGCACACACACACACACGCACACACAGACACACACATACAAACACACACACAGATACTCACAGACACACGCAAATACATACACACAGACACACACAGGGAAACACACACATACACAAACACATACACATACAGACACAAACACAGTGAAACATACACACAAATGCATATACATACACAGATTCACACACACAGGCACACACAGACACGCACACAGAAACACACACGCACACAGACACACACATACAGAAACAAACACACAAATCCACAGACACACACACATAGACAAATACACACGCAGATACACACACACACAGACACACGCAGACACATACACACAGAGCCATACACACAGACACATATGCAGACACACACACAGGCACGCACACACAGACACATAGACACACACACAGAGAAACACTCTCACACACACACAGACACACATGCACATAAACACACACACAGACACACGCACACACAGGCACACACACAGACACAGACACAGACACAGAAACAAACACACAGGTACACATTTACGCACAGAAGCACACACACAGGCGCACACATACACAGACACACACACATACACAGATGCACACACACAAATACACACGCAGAGACAAACATGCAAACAGACACACACACAGCCATACACACACAGACACACACAAACAGGCACACGCACAGACAGACACAGAGACACACACAGCCACACACACAGACATATACACAGACACACATAGACATGCACAGACACACGCACAGACAGGCAGACACACACACCCACACACACACATACATACACACACATACGTACACACAAAGAAACAAACACACACACACAAATATCCAAACACACACACAGCCATACACATACAGACTCTCACAAACAGGCACACACAAAGACACAGATACACACACAGCCATACACACACAGACAGGCGCACACACAGACAGACAGACACACAGCCACACACACAGATACACACACACACTGACACGCACACACTGACACACACACACACACACACACACGCACACGCACAAATAGATACACACACTCGAGCAGACACGCAGACACCCAGACACACATACGCACACACACACACACACACACACACACACACACACACACACAGAAACACATACAGAGGCACATACATACAGGCAGGCACAGGTACACAGACACAGTTGCCCACGCACACCCACACACACAGACACACACACAGATACACACAGACACACACCCACACTCATGCACCAGACACACACACACAGATACACACAGACACACACAAACACACACAGACACACGCACACAGACACACACAGACGCACAGAACCACACATACATAGACACACACAGACACACAGACACACATGCACACAGACGCACACACAGAAACACACATAAAAACACACACACAGATACACTCAGACACACGCAAATACATACACACACAGACACACAGACAGGGAAGTGCACACACACACACAAATACATACATATACACAGATTCACACACAGACTCACATACAGGCACACACAGACACGCACACAGAAACACACTCACGCAGACACACACACGCAGAAGCAAACACACAAATCCACAGACACAGGCGCACACACACACAGACAAATACACACGCAGATACACACACAGAGACACACACGCAGACACACACACACAGCCATACACACAGACACATACACAGACTCAGGCACGCACACACAGACACGTAGACAAACACACAGAGAAACATTCTCACACGCACACGAACACAGACACACACAAACACACACACAGACACACGTACACACAGACAAACACACAGACACAAATACATGCACAGAAGCACACACACAGGCGCACACATACACAGACACACACATACACAGATGCACACACAAATACACACGCAGAGACACACATGCAGACAGACACACACAGCCATACACACAGACACACACAAACAGGTACACGCACAGACAGACACAGAGACACATGCACACACAGCCACACACACAGACATACACACAGACACACACAGACATGCACAGACACACGCACAGACAGACAGACACACACACCCACACACGCACCCATACATACACACACACATACGTACACACACAGAAACAAACACAAACATACACACAAATATCCAAACACACACACAGTCATACACACACAGACACACACAAACAAAAAGGCACACACAGACACAGATACACACACACAGACAGATACACACACAGCCATACACACATAGACAGGCACACACACACAGGCAGACAGCCAGCCACACAGCCACACACAGATACACATGCGCACTGACACATGCACACTAACACGCACACACTGACACACACACACACTTGCGCAGACACACATACACCCAGACACACACACACAGATACACACAGACACACTCCCACACACATGCAGACACACGCACCAGACACACACACAGATACACACAGACACACGCACACACACACTCACCATTACACACAGGCACAGATGCACACACATGTACACACACACACATGCACACAGACACACAGAGAGACACAGACACATAGGCACACACAAACACACGCACACATAGATACACACAGACACACACCCCCACACACACATGGACCCAGACGGACACACTCACAGACACAAAAACAGACGCACACAGACACATACACAAATACACATACACACACCCAAACACACACACACACACACACACACAGACACACACAGATGCACAGAGCCACACACACACAGGCACACACACAGACACACACATACAAACACACACACACATACAAACACACACACAGATACTCACAGACACACACAAACACATACACACACAGACACACACACAGACACACACACAGGGAAACACACACACACACACACATACACATACAGACACAAACACAGTGAAACACACACACATACACACAAATGCATACACCTACACAGATTCACACACACAGACTCACACACACAGGCACACACAGACACGCACACAGAAACACACACGCACACAGACACACACACGCACACAGACACACACATACAGAAACAAACACACAAATCCACAGACACAGGCGCCTACACATGCAGACACACACACACAGACAAATACACACACAGATACACACACACAGACACACGCAGACACATACACACAGAGCCATACACACAGACACATATGCAGACACACACACAGACACACGTGCACAGACACACACACACTCAGGCACATAGACACACACAGAGAAACACTCTCACACGCACACAGGCACACACGCACACAAACTCACACAGAGACACATGCACACACAAGCACACACATAGACACAGACACAGAAGCAAACACACAGGGGCACACATACACGCACAGAAGCACACACAGGTGCACACATACACAGACATGCACACACACATGCAACAGACACACACACAGATACACACAGACACACGCAGATACACAGACCCACACACATGCATAGACACACGCACGCACACAGACATATACATGCGCACAGGCATACACGCATACACACAGATACACACAAATACATACACACACACACACAGACACACACATAGATACACACAGGCACACACCCCTACACACGCACACACATGCACCCAGACACACACACACTCACAGACACAAACACAGACGCACACAGACACATACACAAACACACACACACACACCCAGACACACATACACCCCCACACATGCACACAGACACGTATAGGCGCACAGACCCACACACACATAGGCACACACACACACACAGACAGACGCACACAGACACACATACACAGACACACACATACACACAGAAACATGTGCACACAGATACACACACAGACACACACACACACTCACAGACACACACATACAAACACACCCAGCCACACACAAATACAGACACGCACACATGGAAACACACACACGCACACACAAATATATACACATTCACATACACAGATTCACACACACAGGCAGACACACAGAGACACAGACAGACAGACAGACACACACACACACACACACACATAAATCTCACCAAACCTTACAAGGTCATGTGGTCCAACTCCTTTCTTTGTCTGTCCTGCTGAGATGCCTTCCTGCCATTGTTTGCAGATCCAGTCCAATTGGTCTCAGTCAGAAGAATTTGGTTTATCTAAATCCTGAATATTGTGCATAAAGGACTATTTTCCTCCAATGAATTGCCCTGTTACAGATATCTTATACGTGAAAAATGGGTGCAGTCATGATGAATTTAGGGAGCACAGGTTGTGAAATTGTTTAAAACTGGTCAACACAGAGAGTTTCGAATCTCCTGGAACAATGGACAGTGTACAGATTCTTAAGATTCATATTGTGTCACAATGAATGATTTTTTAAAAAGTCCATTAGAAGCATTCAATTGAGAGAAAGATATTAACATTTTGATGAAAATTTTCAAACATAGAATCTGCCACTTGATTTGCTCTCTGCTGCCAAATTATACATTTGTACAGACAAACAACTCTCTCATTGTTATAGTGTAATCATGGAGTGTGCAATAGCTGGTTTTTCGGTGTACACTGCCTCTCTGCAGTTCATTTTTTGTCATTTTGCTTAATGTCTTCCAGAAAGCAAAGATGATTGCTTGGTATGTCTGCACATACGAACACATCCCCTGGTCACACCGTCAGCAGTGATTTGGTCAGAGTGAAGAAATATCAACAAACATAATGCAATCCCTTTCCTTAGTTATTTCCATTTTGCAGACAATTAAAAACAGCAACTTTGCTTTGTTTTGAGTCTTTCATGGGACGTGGGCATTGTTCACCCAATCTTATTTGTTATCCATCCCTAATTTCCCTTGAACTGAGTGGTTTGCTATAACCATTCAGAGGGCAATTAAGGACCAAAATTGTTGTGGGTAATGTGTGGGCCAGACTGGGTTGAGTAGAACAGATTTCCTCCCCTAAATAACATTGATATGTTTTTACAAGGAATGGCTTTTTAATCATGGTCAGCATCCCTGGGACTAGCTTTCAATTCTGTATTTATTAAATAAGCTGAGTTTTTGAACACATGTCCAGAGAACAGTAAACTACATTTCTGAATTGCAAATCTAGTGACAGACTGCATGCCACTATCTCCTCCTAGATTTTAAAAACTAAAACCACTGCGGATGCTGTAAACCAGAAACAAAAACAGAACCTGCTGGAAAAGTTCAGCAGGTCTGGCAGCATCTGTGGAGAGAAAGCAGAGTTATCCTTTCAGGTGGAGTGATCCTTCCTCAGAACTGGGGCAAGGCCACTTGAGCCAAAACGTTAACTCTGCTTTCTGTTTTCCTCCTAGATTTCATTCTGTTCTAAGCTCCAAAAACTAAAGATAAAATCTGTTGACAAAATTCTGTTCAGATTTGACAGCAAAAATACTTTACTATTCCTTCCTCTTGCCATAGCATATTAAAATAATATAATAATGATTCATTTTTATCTTTGAAACAACTTTTAATGTTGCAAAAATATCAAGACACGATGCTGGTCTTTTTGTGTTTCACTCCCAGAAATAAATTCTCTTCACTTTTACTCTTGCTTTTCCACCTGACTGCCGAAAGAAGCTAGCAGATTTTTTTCTTTATTCATTTGTGGGATGCGAGCGTTGCTGGCTAGGCCAGCATTTATTGCCCATCCCGAATTGCCCAGAGGGCAGTTGAAAGTCTACTACATTGCTATGGGTCTGGAGTCACATGTAGGCCAGACCAGGTAAGGATGGCAGTTTCCTTCTCTAAATGACGTTAGCGAACTGAATGAACTTTCTTGACAATTGGCAATGGAATCAAAGTGGTCATGAGATTCTTTATTCCAAATATTTATCGAATTCAAATTTCACCTTTTGCATGGTGGAATTTGAACCTGGGTCTGCAGAAGGTTATCTGGATTAACAGTCCAGTGATAATACCACTGGGCCATCGCCTCTCCAGTGTCCTGGTTTGTCTCCTCCCCCTGTCGGTGTGCTTCCTGTGACATCTGGTTCAGCATGTGCGGATTACCTGGTGTAGCCTGACTAGCAAACTCCCTTCAGGGAAAGAAACCTGCCCTATTTTACCTGGCCTGGTCTGTCAGACTTGCAGCAAAGTGGTTTACTCTTAAATGCCATCTGAGTGGCTGAACAAGCTATTCAATTGTATCAAAACAGCCATAAAAGCTAAAGCAATTAATTAAACTGAACTGGCCATCCTGTGTTGACCTAGGCTTTGGAAACAACAATGGCAAATCGAGCTGTGACCAGCCTACAAAGTCCTCCTTACCCCCTACCCACCACCTCCATTCCTGAAGAAGGGTTACACCTGAAGAAGGATTATACCTGAACTGTCAACTTGTCCACCCCCTGATGTTGCCTGGCTTGCAGTGTTCTTCCAGCCTCCTGCCTGTCTGCTTTAGTCCCCATAGCTTGTCAAATGAAGAAACACAAGATCTTTCCTCCCATTGACATCATGCTTATCTTTGGTTGATGATCGTGGCTTATCATTCAACTTAGAACATTGTTTTCTCTCCATACCCTTTGATTGCTTTCAATGGAAAGACAATATCTAACTCCTTCTTGAGAACCCTCAATGTTTTGGCCTTATCTACTTTCTGTGGCAGCGAATTCCACAGGCGCAGCACACTTTGGGTGAGGAAACGTCTCCTCACCTCAGTCCTAAATGGCTTGTGCCATAACCTTAGAGAGTGACCTCTGGCTCTGCATTTCCCTGTCATTGCGAACATCCTTCCAGCATTTTCCCTGTCTCGTTCAACTAAAGTTTTATCAGTTTTTTTGAGATCCTCCCTCATTCTTCTAAACTCCAGGGAATATAATCTTAACCGATCCAGGATCTCTTCGTATATCAGTGCTGCCACCCTCGGAATCAGACTGGTAAACCTTTGTTATAGTCCCTCCAAAGCCAGAACATTTTTCCTCAGACAATGAGACCAAAACTGTACACAATATTCCTGGTGTGCTCTCAATAAAGCCTGTAAAACTGCAGCAAGCCTTCCTTGCCCTTGTACCCAAACCCTCTTACTGTGAAGGCCAACATACCACTTGCCTTCTTCACCGCCAGTTGCTCCTGCATGCTTATATTCAGAGACTGATATATAGGACACCTAGGTCTCATTTCCCCTTTCCCTTTCCCAATCTAATCATCAGTAGGCTTTTATTCCATATGCAGCCCTGGCAAGGGATTACATGAGGAATGGTAGGACACTTGGAAGCACCAAGGGTCAGAGGGACCTTGGTGTACAAGCCGACCAGTCCCTTAATATCGCAGGGCAGGCAGATAAAGTTCTTAAGTAGGTATATGGGATATTGTATTAGACCAGACGCAGAGCTTAAGAGCAGGGAGTTTATGTTGGAACTGTATAACATATTGGTTAGGCAACAACTAGAACATTGCGTGCAGAGTTCTGGGATGCATATTCAGGGAGTTATGTGATTGCACTGGAAAAGGTGAAGAGGAGCCTTGCTGGGATGTTGCATGGGCAGGAGAGTTGGTTGAGATTGGATAAACTGGGGTTGTTCTCCTTGGAGCAGAGGTTGAGGGGACATGACTGAGACGTATCATATTAAGAAGGTGATTGACAGGGTAGATAGGAGAGACTGCACAGGGGTATGGAGAGATGAGGAAGCTGCCATGAGGCAGCAATGACAGGGCATGCAAGGAGTTGGAGAGAATCAGCAATGGTACGGAAGAGAGATGGTGGTTGCAGGGGAAGAGAGTGAAATACTGCAAAAAAGGAAGAAACATTTCAAATATGCCAAGTAAGAAAATCCCAAGCTGGCTGGGAAAATTGAAATGACTGTGATAACAAATCCCATGGAGATGATTGCGGAATCTGTAACTTAAAGCTTAGGAGATTTATTGAGGCAAAAATGGGGTGGGTGCTCTCGTCATGAACATTGTTTGATTTGTTAAATTTAAATCTGACACTAAGATCTCAGATGTAATGAAAATAGTAGTAAGTTCCTGGTTAAATCTTCCACCTTTGTACATGTGCAGTTGAAAGACATCAACAGTGACTTCATCAGTCTGTGAAAGGTGTGTTTACAGTTTGTTACCTTTTGACTTGTGCTAGTTTATATGTTCTGCTATTTAGGAAATTAATGTTTTCATCGTATTGTAGCCATGTGTTTAATGGGGTTGAAAATGATTGAAGATATTGACGAATTCTTCTAATTCTGCTTCTGTTTGAGACCAATTCCCTATTGGCCAACACTAATAAAGAAGGTGATGTTAACATGTGACTGCATCCATGAATAAGGGGGTTTGTGAGAAACAAAACTAAAGCAGACCCTGCGAACCAAGAAATCGTCACTAAAATTCAAAATCTAGTTCTGAAGAGGAGCCCTCAAAAAAAAAATTCTGTGCTGGTTTGTATGCAGATTCTTTAAACTACAGTAAAATGTCACATGAAAAATGAATACTTCAACAGAAAGTGTATACCTAAATGAAGCCACGCTGTTGAAATTAATAGAATCCCTGTGTGTGGAAACAGGCCATTTGGCTCAATAAATCCACACTGACCTCCCCCCTACATTTCCCATGGCCAACATACCTAACCTGCACATCCCTAAACATTGTGGGTAATTTAGCATGGCCAATCCACCTAACTTGCACATGTTTGCACTGTGGGAGGAAACCAGAGCACCCAGCCGAAACCCACACAGATGTGGAGAAAACATGAAAGCTCCATACAGACAGTTGCCCAAGGCTGGAATCAAACTTGGGTCCCTGGCACTGTGAGGCAGCAGTATTATCTGCTGAGCCACCCTTAGTGAAGGACTAGCTGCTGATGTGATTAATTGAAAAACGTTTGGCTCTGTAAGCACATTATGTGTCAGGAATTTCTTTTCCTGCTACTTTATACTGGTCTTGAATATCAATTAATTTGCAACATTCCAAGCACATTATTCTGAGAAAATCCCCCTGTGAAATGTTGATGTGCATGTTCGTTGTCAAACTGTTTTAAAACAAAATTTAAGGAAATGAATGACGTGATAATTTCAATTGGGATTTGCTCAGTTGAGATTTATATAAAGGGCCAGGAACACATGAAATAGAAACAGCGTTAAGTGGACCATGTTGCAGGTACCTTTCCTATGTATGCAACAGGGGTGAAAGTGACTGAAGACAAAAGACGTTTGAATTCTTTTGTTATGAGGAATTGTAACTAAAGCAAAGCTTCAAACTGTTCAAATAAACAGAGGGCTAATATAGAGCTACATAATTTGGAAAGTATGCAATGTAATGTCTGTAACTACCACTAACCTCTGTTTTAGTTGGCCTTTCACTTTGCAGGTGTCACCACTTGAATATTTAGAGACATGCCTTTGCTGACCCTCGAATGTGAATTGTGGCTTGTCTCTGGATCATCTCATCTTTACTAAAAGTAACAGTTTTATCCAAGAGGTAGTGCCATTAATAGGAACGATGTAGTATATATACCATAAAATGCACGTGGGATATATATCACGATTTAGATCTGAAGCTCTGCAAACAAATACTTATTTCGTTCTATTTGCAAATCTGCAAATCGGTTTGTTATGAAACATCTTGAAATTACAAACTCATTGTCTCATAATAATTATTAAAGGGCTATTGATTCAAGATATCATCCCATTCCAGGATCCAGAGACATGTCTTTGCAGACCCTCAGATATGAATTGTAGCTTTAATAATTATTATTAGACAATGAGTTTGAAATGTCAAAATGTTTCATAACTAACCGATTTGCAGATTTGCAAATAGAGCAAAATAATTATTTGTTTGCAGAGTTTCAGATCTAAATCGTGGTATATATCCCATGTGTCTTTTATGGTATATATACTACATCATTCCTGCTAATGGCACTAAACTGTTACTTTATGGTGATTGAATGTTTGCAACTCATCTTTACCTCACTGAATTTTTTTGGGACATTTTTCTTCTCCTTTCATTGGGCTTAACATTTTACTACAAAGCTTCTAAATAATGGTGAGCTTGCAATCGCACCATCAAGGTTGGGAAATTTTGCATGAGAAGTAACTAATCCACTACTTCTGAGCTGATTCCCAAACATCTTCCCACTGTTTTTGTTGCAGCAAATGTAGCATGATGGCAGATATCAACAGAAAACAAAAGAACAAATTTACAATTAATGTTACAACCCATTTCTGAAGAAGGGACATTGAAACTAAAACACTAACTTGGCTTTCTCCCCACACATGCTGCCAGACCTGCTCACCTTCTCCAGCAATTTCTGTTTTTGCTTCAGATTTCCAGCATTTGCAGTTCTTAGTTTTTCATTTAGAACCAATTCGACGTTTGATTACTGCAGTTTGCACATTAATATTAAACATAGCACATGTCATTACATATGAAAATCTGTGCTTTTAACCCATTTTGCCATTTTATGTTCAAATGTTATCTTATAAACTTGTTGGGCCCTTCTTGTTCATTGCTAGATTGGGGAAAAATGTACTAAGGAGGGGTTCTGCATCGTCCTGCACAGAAACTCCATCCAGATGTTAGTGAGGATTGCAGATGCTGGAGAAGTCCGAGTGGATAAAGTGTGGTGCTGGAAAACACACAGCAGTTCAGGGAGAATCTGAGGAGCAAGAGAGTCGATGTTTTGGGCAGGTCCCTTCATCAAGAGCATTCATCAGGAATCTTCATCAGGAATCTTCATCGGGAATCTTCATCAGGAATCTTCATCAAGAGCATTCATCAGGAATCTTCATCAGGAGCCTTCATCAGGATCCTTCGGCAGAAACCTTCATCAGGACTCTTCATCAGAAGCCATCATCAGGACCCTTCATAAGGCCCCTTCATCAGGACTCTTAATCAGGACCCTTCACTTAACCTTCCAGTTGCAGTATGGCCTCCCCTCCCCACTCACTGATCCTTCAATCAGAGTAGACATGGTCCTGTCACCTCAAGTCGCTCTGCTCTCCTGTCACAGAAACCCAGGTTAAGAACTTGATAAAAGGAGGCTGTCATAGCAGGCAATTCTACTCCCTTAGAGCTCACTCCTCTCTCTCTGTGCAAATCAGATTCACAAAAACAGGCATGGACATGATCGACAGCCTCAGATTCAATGCTGACTGTGATTCCCATGTGGGAATATGACCCTATCTGCCCCATACCCTTTCAGCTGTTGTATCCTTCAAGGGGAAACATGAGTGGGTCTACAAGGAACCCCTCAGAACTTCATGTTTGCGAAGTCATGTCAAAAAAACGCATGTTAAACCCTGCATTAATAGTGTTTTACAAAAATGGACAGCTAGCAGTTAAAGGTCAACCTCCAATAACGTCAAACTTCCTGCAGTTGACAGATGGAAAAATGTAATATTTATACTATTTACAGGACAATTTATCATAATGTACAGTTAGAAAATATGTTATTGTAATGATTGAAAACATATTCAGATTTATAATGCGACTTCAATTGGCATATGTGTGACAAAGGCTATTGGAATGGTTGCTGCTACCCAAGCCAGGAGCTGGATTTGATGGATATTGAAGCCTTTGCATTGCTGGTGTCTTGGAAATGGAAGGAGACAGAAAGTACCATTAGGTTTGAGATACTATATTGTCTGTGTCCATGTCGGCACAATGTGTCATTGGTAGTGTAGCTCTTGCCATGTTTCAACTTTGCTCTTCAACGTAAAGGTATTTCACAAAAAGACCAAAGAACTGTGGATCCTGGAAATCAGAAACAAAAACGGAAATTCCCGGAAACATTCAGTAGCTCTGGCAGCATCTGTGAAGAGAAAATAGAAATACCATTTCATGTCCATTGACCCCTCTTCAGAAGTGCAAAAAACATTTCAGTGAATTGTGAATTTGAGGCAGAGAATAAATCTTTTAGTCTGAACCTGAGGCCCATATGTGAAATATTGAACCTAATAAAAATGAAAATAATATTATTATTCCCTGCAGTGTGGAAACAAGTCCACACCGACCCTTCGAAGAGTAACCCACCCAATCCCATTCCCTAGCCTATATTTACTCCGACTAATGCACCTAACCTACACATCCTTGAACACTACAGGCAATTTAGCATTGGCCAATTCACCTAACTTGCACATCTTTGGACTTGGGAGGAAACCGGAGCACCCGAAGGAAATCCAAACAGACACGGGGAGAAGGTGCAAACTCCATAAGGACTGTCACTCAAGGTTGGAATTGAACCCTGGCACCGTAGGCAGCAGTGCGAATCACTGAGCCACTGTGCCATCCTATTTATTTATAGATAATAGAGATATGAGATATCTGTATTAAATATAAATAAATAGTAAAGTATTATTATGCTGATTTCCTCCATTACTGAGTTGTCTCTTATACATAGTGACATCAAATCCATAGCACTTCTTCAGTGAAATTATGGAAAAGCTCACAAAACATTTAAGAATTTCTTTGTAAAGATTCAATTACCTATAAGGTATAACAATATCTAATAATCAGGTCTCCTGCAAATTTTATTTCTCTATAATTTGGGGCTGGTAATAAAATGGCCAGAGATAAACCAATACCTACACCTGGGACGATAAGGCCTGAGGTGCATATAATATTGGATTTTGGCATCTCACATTTACTGAGCTAACCGAACAGAATGTAACAGCAGCACTGACCTCAGGAGTGTAATTACAAAGCACTGGTAAGAGGAAGAATGGGGAAGGAGAGAGAGAGATTCCTTGCCCAAGGAAATGTAGACACTGGTGTGAGGGGACCAAGATTGGGAGAGAATGCACGAAGCCCTTTCCTTTTAGCTTTTCCCATATTAGATAATCCTATCTTTTTCCTGCAGGGGTCCTGATTCATGAACTGCCCATGTCTCCTTCAACCCGGGTGGACAGCTTGAAAATTTGATAAGCTCACATCATCTAAGTGATTGCAATTTCAGGCTGAGTGGGTCACACACTGCTCTCCTCTCCTAACCGCTGACTTAAGCAAAGGGATCGGGCAGAATTCTTTGGAAAACAGTTGAATCCAGCCAGCTGTCCAGTCTTAAAGGCAGCCTGGACAGCTTAAAGGAAATCTGCAGTAACCAAAACAGCTCCAGTGAGAGTTCTCCAATGAGAACATCAGAAAATTAAACAAAAACACAGGGTGACATTGGTGGTGGGGCTGGATGAGATTTGAGTCAGTCTGGTTCTGTATGGGGTCAGGAGGATCTCAAGGTCCCACCACATAAGGGAATAGGAGAGGATGCCAGCAAAGTCAACACCTCAACCTGGAGACCTGGCAGCAGTTCCACAAGCAGCCGAATGAGCTTATGTTACTGAATGCACTGCAGCACATTGATCGCTAAGTTTGAAAATTAGAACAATGACTACGCTTCAGAAATACTTGATTGATTGTGAGGCACTTTAGGACTTCCTGGATGTTGCCAATAGGATTATACAAACACAAGTATTTCTTTTCTTCCTTGTTGCAAACAATCTGATTAATCCTGCCACTTATGTGGAGGATCATTTGTTCAAACGAATGTGTTGCTGTTTAAAAATAGTACCTGAGACTGTCAGGAAATATTACGGGATAACAGATGTGCACTGGAAGACAGCATAGATGGCACATTTGGGTCATGAAAATAGTCCAATTCTGGTTCAGTTGACATCCACGATGAGCGCCCTCTCAAGCTTGTGCTGCTTTTTCATTGACATGAAGCCAGAGTGAATCCATGTCCATTTTTGCTCAGGAAAAGTGATGTTCCTTTTCATTCGGTTAGACTACCCCATCTCTGAAATCAATCTCTACCTGATCCACAATGTCAGGATCCCACAGGACTATTGACAGAGGTCTGTATAAACTGTTCTTATAGAATCACAGAGGTCTACAGCACAATAAAAGGGCCTTTTGGCCCATTGAGTCTATGCCAGTGGAAAACAACCATCCAACTATTCTATTTTAATCCTGTTATCTTGGTTGCTCGCAGATTCAACATGAAATCTCAATAAGCAAATGATAGCTTTAAAGAAAATGTCTGTCCTTTATTAATAACCTTCAGTGCTAACCAATCACAGGAAGGTCAGGGTAATACAGTTAATAATTTCCACATCAGGCAAAATTCATCTGTAGAGTTTGGCAGTAATTTTGATTGGTAAGTTTTATTTCAGATGAGAGATTCAAGAATATTCTGTCCTCATCAGTGTAATTCTTTCTTGATCTTTACATCTAGCACTCAGTGTCCTGTGAAGTGACTTAGGCAGAGAATAGCTACATATGGTCTGATATGATGAATCACAAATCCTGTTTAAAACTCAGCGTTGATTGATCATCATCATCTGTGTCAAGTTATTACCTGAGTAATGAGCAGAGAACCTTCCAATTTCATTCCAATTTAATCTGTTTCATCTGTCTGTGGAATTGGAATCTTTTATTTGAAGGGAGATTATTTATTCCTTTTCACAGTAGGTTGACTTCAAGTAACACAGGCACATCTCTGGCAGCAAAAACACCAATTACCTTGATGACACAAAGACTGTGGAAATGTCTTTGGGGCAATTTCATGTGTGTGTAACGCTATGTGAAACTCATGACCATTTTGTAATGAAGTGGTTTCATCATTGGTTGCCAGTTCGTGAGGAATTAATGTTCCTGGACCCCACTGCACCGAGTAGCTGTTGATACAATGTGAATGAGAAAAATAGGATCTGTTAATATTTACAACTTAGACAAGTAAAATGAGCTGCAAAGTGAGTCAGAAGTAGCGCTACAATAATAGCCCTGACCATTCAAATTTGGCATTCTGTGAGGAATGAAAATGCAGATTCAGCAATAATGTCTCTCTCCTCTGGGACAGCTCATTCATTCAAACTAAATGGGGACTCAATGGAAACACCTCTCTATCTCTCCTGCTCCTGCATCATCATTTTACTGCTCTCTCATCCACTTCCATCATACTCAGTCTCTCCTTTTGTCTCCTTGCAGGAAAAACGGGCTCCTCAGCAGGCAGAGGAATCCAGGCTCCTCGCTCCTTACAAAGTGAACATCATGGATCTGGCTGGAGAAGAGCAGGACAGGTCATTGATGGTGGAGAGACCCAAAATGGAACTGACCCAGTGAGTTTCATGGGACCGTGACATGCCACTCTTCCTTTACCACTAGGGTTCACTCATTTTAACCGGTGCAATCGTTGCTGCATCATCAACCGTTAACTCCCTCTATTCTTTCATCCAGGCACCAAACTAACTGCCAATCTCAGGGATCCCCAACTTCCCCTCCACCACTGTGGAGAACGCTAGAAAACCATCAGAAGGTGCATTGGTCAGGTCTCCACCTGCACCCTCTACCAGCTCAGAGACTTTCACTTTGGTGGGTTCTCTTTGAAGATGCGCAGGCGCATTTCTGGTGAACACATCGCTGACACATCTCCACAGCCAGCTGGGGAAGGATGTCCCCCATGCCTCTGACACTCAGAGCACCACTGGAGACCAGGCAACTGCTCGACTCCAGATAGAAATGTGTCCCTAATCTCAGCCATTAATGAATTGGCCAATCTGCAGACACAGGCAGGGTTTTCCATGGGCACATGGTAAGCTGGGATGGAGGAGATTACCAACGCTTTCGGTACAACTCTGGCTCTGGCATATCTCTGTCTGGCTGTCTCCATGCATACATAGGCAACTGCAACTGAGACCCAGGACCAGCACACTCAGTGTCTGAACATAATGGACACCCAGGACTGACCCTGGTCCACCACCTCCTGTGGTAGGACAGCCGTTATTGAGCAGAGTCCAGCCCCTGAGAGATATCTTCACAGTGCCCCAATTGACTTATCAATGACCAGCCACTGTAATGCAAATTGAAGCCGATGAGTGGTATTACTGTGATGACTGCACTTGCTCCTAGGCTTGGCCTGCAATTTTAAGATGTTTAAATCACCCTTGGAAAAAATACTTCACCCACTTTGCATGCGTCAGCAGTCATTTTGTGTAGTTATTGTGTTGTCGACTTTTAATCAGACAGGGCAACGTTTGAATGTCATGTTAGTGTGAGCAAGTTATAATCTCTGCCTGTCACCTGTGAGTTTGCTATCCTGGCTATTCCCTTTTTATTGCTGTACCTATGACCTGATGACCTTTTAACTTCCCCTCATTTCCACTGAGCCTCTTTACATAACTATCTAATTTACCCACAGAGCTCACAACGTTATCAGTTTCCATGCCTTTAATGCCGTACACCCACCATAAGTACAGGCTAGATCTTACATGTAACCCCTGGACTGCTTTCACTTGATGTGCCAACTACCTGTGGTGAACCTTCTGTAAAGTAATTGGTTAAGCAACAGAGAAGGTAAGGTTTAACAGAAACTGATGCGGACAATTATATTGAAATGAGTTCTTGTTGGTTCAATCGGCTAAGCCTTTCAGTTAAGGGGAAGGTTAAGCCAATTAAAGAGCCATTGAGGCTCAAGACGGTGGCTCATCACCAACTTTGAAGGGCCATAGATGTTGACCATTGTCATAGTGCTCACATCTCATGAGAAAATATAAAAGGTATGTGTACATCACTGTCAGTGTTTGGTACCAACGGAAATATGCTCATTCCATTCTGATGGGACTCAGAGGAGGGAAAGAAGAATGAAGCATCATTCTCCAACAGACAGGCTCCCATGAGCCCCAGCTCCTCCCACTAAGGTACAACTCTCCTCTTTCACTACGCAAACCCAGTCTACAGGTCTCACTGCAGGATCTCGACAATTTATAAGCGGTGAGATAGAGTCACAGTTGGAAACGACTTGGGAAACATTGGTCTGCAGCAGCAGTGTCTTTGACCTTTCTTGTACAGTTCAGAGGTACACACCTTAAACCCCCAGCTTCACAAAGGAAGTTTGTCCTTACCTTTGTCCTTCCCACCACTTCAAGAGTGAACTATAATATTATAACGGTCTTTAAACTTTGGGAAAAGTTAATTGAATGTGCAACTTTAGCTGTTGAATCAGTTTATTCCAAACAAGCGCTTCTGTCTAATTCCATCTAATCTTTACCAATATAAAAAAATGAATAGCCTAATGAGACATGTCTAATGCTCAGATCTTATTATCTCACTGTGTTGAATTTTAATGCTTCACAGCTTGGATTTACAGAAATATGCTAGAAAAACAATTTTAATTTATGAAAGGAAAATGACTGTTCCTTTGTAGTTCAATCCCTATACTAATACATGGTTTATCTTTTATTTGTTGGTGATGCTTTATCCATTAACAAATCTGTTAAATAAGACCAAGAAGCTTAGTTAGAGATTGTTGTGTGTGATACTTAAAGGCTTCATTCCTTTTTTGTAATATCTGTTTCTACGTTACACCACCATTGTGGCATATATCATCACCAATGGGGTTTAATGGCTTAGATAGATTTCAGGCTTTAAAAGCACTAAAGGTTTACTATTTCTGAAAAAGTTAAAGCGATCCAACAAACTGTTTTATGTCATATTTTCAGGTGCTGTCGCTGCCATTATATGGTACTGTGGTTTGGGTGGTCACTGATTCTCATTGGGTCTAGATTAGAGTGGTGGTGAAAAAGCACAGCAGGCCAGTCAGCAACCGAGGAGTAGGAAAATCGATGTTTCAGGCAAAGGCCCTTCATCAGGAATGGAGGTAGGGAGCCTCTGGGATGGAGAGATAAATGGGGGGGGGGGGAAAGAGAAGGTAGCAAAGAGTAGAGACTCACTGAGATTCTTGTGGAGAGAGGAGGAGAACTTCTTCAAGGTAGATATCCTTGCAAGAGGATTCGCAGTGAGGTTAAAATCTCTCTACCCATTTATCTCTCCACCCTCGAGGCTCTCTGCCTCCATTCCTGATGAAGGGCTTTTGCCCGAAACGTCGATTTTCCTGCTCTTCGGATGCTGCCTGACCTGCTGTGCTTTTCCAGCACCACTCTAATCTAGACTCTGGTTTCCAGCATCTGCACTCCTCACTGATTCTCTTTGGCTCTATGCTGAGTAGCAATAGTCAGTGGTGGAGTATAGACAACTGGTATTCTAAACAGAAAAAGCACTTGATTCCCATAACAAGATAACTTTTTGCATCATAGCAATGGATGACAATGGCTTTGTGTTACTGTCATTGCATGAGCAAGACTAATGCCAGGTGCTGAAATTCCAATTCAATTAAAATCAAGAATTAAAAGTCTAAAGATGAGTGTGAAATGATTATTGTTTTAAAAATAAAACACATCTGGTTCACTACGACGCTTTTGAGAAGGAAAACTATTGTCCTTGCCTGGCCAAACTCCAGACCCAGAACAGTTGCATTAACCTCCCTCTGAAATGGGCTACTTTATCATTCAGTTGTTTCCACTGCTAAAAAAATCTCAAAGAAAGGAATGTAAATGGGTGGACCACTTGGCATTGAATTGTGCACTGGAAATAGCAAAGTCAGTCCTGGTCTGTGGCAGTGGGTGACAGACTAATGAAAGACACATCCTCACTGTCCCAGATCCACCTGCCCTTGTCTGTATCAGTAAGAGTCACCACCATACAATCTTTCTGGAGACAGAAGTTCAGTTCTGCACTGGGGATAACCTTACATCGGTAGTTATATCTTACCTAGGTAGTTAGCATTGCTTGTCCTAGAAATAAGAATGGAAATCTAGCTGTTGTTAAAGACTTGAGTGTGATCTCTTAGTTACTTGCTGGTTGCCATACGGAAACTTCCAATTACACAGGTTGCTTCATGAACCTGTAAACAAAGTTAGTTATTTGTTAGTGTACTTCAACAGATGTCACCTAAGTCATGCCCAATTAACAAATTATGAGAATGAGAACTAAACAAGTCTCAGAATTATTGAAATGATGGAAAAGAAGAGAAAATTTAACATTCTGAAATGCAGTATTTTCTAAATGAAATGTCAATATTCAGAGTTGTTATATCAGGTTTAGTGTGAGTTAGGTAGAGGATGAAACTCTATACAATGTTACAATGATCCAGTTTAAAATGACTTGGGTGTGTGTGCTATACATCAAGGGGATGCATATACTGTATACTCACATACCATTCTAACTTGGAACAGTATCACTATCCATTCACTGTCGCTGGGCCAAAATCCAGGAACTCTCTTCCTAACGGCCCAGTGGGTGTACCCAAACCAAGCACTACAACATCTCAAGAAGGCAGCTCACCAATACCTTCTCTAAGGCAGTTTATATTGGGTCAATGCTGGTTAAGCCAGCAATATCCATGTAATGTGAATAAATAAAAAATGCACTTTGTTGGCTGTCAGCTCAGCTTCTTTTGATGAAACTAAAATGGTGGATGCTATTTTGCTACTTCTGTTTACTGTTTGTCAACTCACCCTGTTGAGTCTGCAGCACTTACGCAAATCATCAAAACTTTCAGGACAATGAAAGGGGGACACAGAGTCTGACTGTCCAGCTCTTCTATTTGCTTTGACCCTGGGAGCTGACCGCTCCCTGAGTGCAAAGTCTTCCCAGGATGTAATTATCAAGAAGTACCAAGTGATTTTGAAACAGCAAAATTAACAGCATGGAGTGTTGATCAGATCAGAGAGAAGCCATCATGAAATGATACATTGAATCCTTTATTTTCCCATACCGAAAGGAACTAGTCAGATAATCCAGTAAATGCAGTTGTCAGTGTTTAGAATTAGAAATGTAATCCCCAGTGAGATCAATTACATTCTGACAAATGCTGCGCCTTAAAGACCTGACAATTGCCATTTCAGAAAAATAGCAGTGATAAATTATTCAAACGTCTGGCAATTTATTGTATGTGTAGCTGCTCATTTCTAGCTACTTATGGAATGCCCTAAAAATACAGAGAAAACAAACATTTTTGTCACTTTCATTTGGATAAGTCAAATAGACAAATTAAAAGGAAAACCAAAATGAACACTTTAAAAATGTTTTCAAATAATTATTTTCCTTTGCTGTTAGTTTTTCTGTCAATTATGTCTTGTCTATTTCTTTTCCTGAAGAGTTTGGAGATCAGTGTTTTCTTACTTATAACTTCTTCTCCTGAACCAAATTGTACCTGGACAATGAATGTCAGAGTTCAAAAATATTACTTTAGAATGATTGTAGTAACACTGTAAAGAGCTTCACTCTATAAATATCTCACACAATGTGAAATACAAGAATATGTATTTTTCGTTTAGAAAATGCTACAGTTCACAGTGCTAGTTTGCCTCATTCTGATCATCATCCAAGTCCAAACTACACAGAAGAAACATATCATTTAGATTCTTTCATAAACTGAGAAAATCGAACTGTGAAGTGTTACAGTCAATTATGATATTCAAAACAAGATATAGATATATTCAAGTTCTGTGAGGTTCGAAAATTTCTTTCAAGTTCTTCAAAAATGTCATAGTCTTAGATGTATACTTGCTATTAACACAATACAAGTCCCTATTTACTTTTTGCAATGTCACAGATTGAAATAACTGCAATGGATTTTCTTGAAATTGGCCAGGATAGCTGTTAATTAATCAATTACAGAGGCAATTTCCGTTTAATTTCTTCACCTAGTCCTTGCAAAAATGTATGTCGGGGTTGTTTGGTGGTATTGACAGGGGTGGGGGTTGTTGGGGATAGGTGATGGGGCAGAGTTCAGGTTTTCATTTGGGAGGTATTTTAAGCTTTTCATTGGGTCCCTGTCACTTCTGGAAGAATACCTGCAGCTTGCTGTCAGACCTGTCATGGATACCCAACAATGACTCAGCAAGCCGCAATAAAAATAGAAAAGTCTGGGCATGCTCAGCAGGTCTGTCAGCACTTCTGGAGAGAGAAACAGGGTTAACATTTCAGGTCAATGTAATTTGAACTGAACCTTTAATTGCATCACACATCACAACATTCTGCATTGACAGACACAAATGCATAAAATCTAACCTCACCATTCAACGCAGAGAAATTAACCAACATTAAGAGACAAGGAAACCTTACCTTCCCTTCTCCCACAAGTCACAAACAAAAGTTAGTTTTGAATTTAAACCATGCTTAAATTTGTCAGAATGTTGGAAACATTACCACAAATACCTTTTCGTATTATTCATCTGCAAAGCAAACAGCAAAATGGTGAAGAAAATCCTGTCCTGCAATCTGGACTACACTCTAATTTCACTGACCTTTCTCTAAAATACTATCATATAGTTCAAGAAAATATCCTAAGGGTCTCTACATTGCAGTCAGTAGTGAAGAAATAGGAATCAGTATCACCTCATTGACTGTTGTTCATAAAATATTTGTTGGAATTTGAGAAGACACCAGCTATTTATGAGCTTCTGCTCCAATGTGGCATCTTTTTATGGATATATGGATCCCAAGAGCATGTCATGAGACATGCTAAAAGCTGGCAATTTAGTAGTGCCAATTTTACAGGTACAAGGTAATCTTCAGCTCTTATTTAACCACTCTGTCCCATTATAATGCTTGCAGTCTTTGATATTATCCCAGATAGTTGATGATGGTTCCTTGTGGTATTTTCAACACTACCGTATGTGGATCAGGATACGGGTAACTTAGTTCGCTACCACAAGTTCTCCTTTGTCTTTACTATCTCTTGGTCTATCAATTAATTAGTGGTAGACAATACACCACTGTAGAATATCTGCAGAAGAGGCACTATTCTTAAATGACCAAAAGGTTATTACATAAAAAAGCAATATGTACAATGGTATTTGGTTGGACATAACTACCAGGAGTGCATGGAGCTGGTACAGATATATCTGCTCTCTCTGAAATCTAGTGTAGAATTCTTTGTCTCTCTACCTGCAGGTTGGCTGTGACATCAGCAGAATGGGTGGAGCCAATATAATATGAATATTAACCCTTCAGAACCATTACCTTACACATCATCCCAAGCATTTATCCCCATAGTTTACCAACTAGGCAATCAAATATACAATTAGATTAATCTACCATTACCTACCTCCCCACTGACTTACCAAATGTGGGTGATCTGGATGTTTTCCAATTTTCTCACCTGCACTCTCTTCAGACTAAGTCTTTTACCTGAGGACTGTCGACCTTGGTTTGAATCAATGTAAAATTTCTCTGCTGCACAATCAGTGATCTCCTTCACTGAGGACATTGTTCTATTTAGATTTTCCTCTTAGTCCATTGCCTTATGTACAGGCTCTGAATCTCTTGAATTTTCTTGGCAGAGGATCTCTTCTCTCCTAACTGAGGTTGTCACCATATAACGTCTTCTGGGTGACCTATAGTCTGGGGAATACCCACCATGACAGACAGCAGCCCTGTTGAAGTTAGGAATTTATTCCTTGTAATTTTCCTGGACTTCTTTACCAGGTAATCGCTTGCTAATTGGAAGAGGTAATCTCTTTTTTGTAGTAACTTTGATGCTTGGAGCAGACAGGTTCTTCTTCCTGGTCATGTTCTGAGCGTGTGGGTGTTGTTTTGTCTCCTAAGGAGTCATATGCTGTATCATTATTAAGGTCTTCTATCTCTGTTCACCTTGTATCAGATCGTAGGATCATAGGTATAAAAGAGCAGGAGTAGGCCATTCAGCCCTTGCCCATGCTCCCCTGTTTTAGATCCTAGCCAAGCGTCTATCTCATAGCTATATTTCTGCACTATCCCCACACCCCATATGCTGTTAGTAACTACAAATAAATCACCTTCTGACTTGGATCTGATTGAGCTTTAGTGTAGAGAATTATAAAGGTTCACCACTGTCTGAGGGAAAGAACCTTCTCTTCATCTCGATCTTAAATGGTTAGCCTTTTATTCTGAGACTGTGTCCCCTGGTTCTGATTCCATGGCCAAGGGAAATATTCTTTCTGGATCTACACTGTCCACCCCTTTAAGAATTTTTTGATAAGTTTCTCTCAATCTTCTAAAATACAGGCCAAGTCTCCTCAATCTTTCCTCAAAGGAAAATCCCACCATAACAGCAGTCAATCTGGTGAATTCTGTCTATGGCAAGTATTTTGTTTAAGGTAGCATGATTAGAATGGGTCAATGGTCCAGGTGCGGTCCCCAAACTGAAGCAAGACATCTTTGCTCCTCACTCAAATCCTCTCACAACAAAGGCTAACGTACCAGTTGCCTTTGAATTGTTTGCTGCATCTGCATGCTACCTTTCAGTGATTTATGAACAAGAACACCAAGTTTCCTTTGGACATCGACACTTTCCAATCTCTTACCATTGAAGAAATACTCTGTCCTTCTTTCTTCCTTTTGGCTGTAGGTAACCTCTCACTTATCCACTTTCTATACCATCTGCCATGCTCTTGTCCAATCCTTCAGCCTATCAAAATCTCCTCGAAGCCTCTTACCATCCTCCTCACAACTCATGTTCACACCACATTTTGTATTATCTGTAAAACTGGAAATATTATAATTGGTTCCTGAATCCATATCACTGATATGTCAAAAGATGGAACCCAGCACTGATCCCTGCCATACCTCACTACTGATTCGGAGATGCCGGTGTTGGTCTGGGGTGTACAAAGTTAAAAATCACACAACACCAGGTTATAGTCCAACAGGTTGAATTGGAAGCACACTAGCTTTTGGAGCACCACTCCTTCATCGGGTGATTGTGGATGAAGGAGCGGTGCTCTGAAAGCTAGTGTGCTTCCAATTAAACCTGTTGGACTATAACCTGGTGTTGTGTGATTTTTAACTTTATACCTCACTACTGACAGCCTGCCTTCTTGAGAATAATCCATTTATTCCTCCTCACTGCTCTCTGCCTGTTGATCCACCCTCACTCTATGCTGGTATGTTACCCCATGTGCTTTCATTCTGTTTACTAACCTGCTATGTGGTACTTTTAAAAAACTTTCCAAAATTAATTGCAGTAAAAATCTCTCAGGTTCACCAAACATGATTTCCCCTTTATAAATCCATCTTTACCCAATTAGCTCTGCAGCAATCTCTTTCAACACAAAACAGTGATGATCATGGGGTTCTGGGGATTTGTCAACTTTTAGTACAAATAATTTCTCCAGTTCAATTTTCACTTTTAACGAAACTAATTTCTTTCAGTTTTGTATTCCCACTTCAATGTGGGATTATAATGATTACAGAGAGCCTTCTTGTGTCTTTCTGTGTGCCAACAGCACTTCACCCAAACGTACTGCAACCATTGGTCGGCACTCCTCCATACCTGGAAGGAGAAGCAGACCACCTAATGAAGAAGGCGCTTTGCATGATTTGACACTGATAGCCACCAGGTCAGACATTCATATAATGTGTACATTAGAGGATGGTGTAGGGCTGGTATCAGCAGAAGGTAAGTCATCAAGCATGAATGTACGAGAAGGTGGGGAGAAAGGCAGGCTTATGTGCCAGCTTGCTGGAGCGTGACGTTGCAGATAAATTCTACTCAAGAGTACTCAGATGAGGATTTCAACAGTGTGGCACACAGGAAAAGGCTGGTGGCCATGCCCATGGAAAGGCATTGGCAGGCATGGCACATAGGCTGTTGTTATTATCAAGGAGCATTGAGGGTTGTGGCTGTGGCTTGACACAGGGCTTCTCTCAGAGCATTGAGGCCATCCTTTCCAGAGTCGAAGTGGCAGCCAAATCCATGCTAGCACTTGACCATCATGGTGGCCATTGTCTCAGCTTCCAATTCATCAAAGGCAGGAACCAGAAGAGATTCACGAGACTGAGTCCTGCAATGAAGGAGCTGTGTTTCTGCTTCTTCTACTTCTGCTCAGTTGTGTCAATGTCACTGACTGTTACCTGTATTTCATCAACATTTTAATGGGAAGTGCTAATTAAACCAGGCACAACCTGCTATAAAGGCAGCCCTGGTGAAAAAATAGACTTTAATATGGAGATCTGGTGGAATTTCATCTCTCAAAGGCCATGATTTGGAGATTTGGAGATTTGGACTGGGGTAGAGAAAGTTAAAAAAAATCACATAACACCTGGTTATAGCCCAACAGTGTTGTTTGGAAGCACTAGCTTTCAAAGCACCGCTCCTCAATAAAGGAGCAGTGCTTTGAAAGCTAGTGCTTCCAAATAAACCTGTTGGACTCTAACCTTGTTTTGTGTGATTTTTAACCTTCTCTCTGAAGATTACTACTCTTTGGAGTTCTCTTTCTCAGAGGACAGTGAAGACTGGGTCAGAGAACAGACACAAGATTGAGTTAGACAAATCGTTGATTCACAAGGAAGTCAATGGGATTATTGGCGCAGGCAGAAAAATGGAGTGAAGGCCATGATCAAATCAGCCAATGCTCGGAGCCAGACACCCTCCAAGGCCTTCTGCAATGTGATCCACTGTAAGGAGCAATGTTCAACCAGCCACACAGCTGCCTTTGCGGCACTCTTTAGTCGATACTAGGATAGACAAAGTTACCCAAAAGTTACCGTCCCGATGAAGGGCTTTTGCCCGAAATGTTGATTTTCCTGCTCCTTGGATGCTGCTTGACCTGCTCTGCTTTTCCAGCACCACACTAATCTTGACAAAGTTACTCAAAAGACAAGCATATGAATGAATGGTTCTGCTTAATATATTTAATAGGAAATATTGGTCGATACAGTTGGAAATGAATGATTTTTGTAGCGTTTTGTCTTTTATAATTTTGGCCAAGATTCCAGCAATTTTATTTTAATTTGTTTGTCAATGTGAGCATCACTGACAAGGTTAGCATTTATTTCCCACCTCTCATTGCCCTCAAAAAGATGGTGGTGAGTTGCTCTCTCATACCAATGCAGTCCAGTTGCTATGGTTACGCCCTCAGTGTTGAGTTCTGGAGAGAATTACTGGAGTGTGATTCAGCAACATCGAAGGAGGAACAATGTAGTTCCAAGTTAGGATATTGAGCGATTTGGTGGTTCTTCAATTTGCCTGCTGCTTTGTTCTTCTAGGCAGGGGGAGCTATGTGGTTGGAATGTGCTATCAAACAGGATTGGTGATACATTGCAGTTCATCCTGTATATGATACACCCTGCTGTCACTATGTGCTGGCAATGGACGGACTGAACATTTGGGATGGTACATAGGGTACTGATTGATCAGGCTGCTTTGTCATGGATGGTAATGAAGTTTTAAAGTTGTTGGAGTTACAAACATATTAGCAAACAGGGAATATGTTATCACATTCCTTTCTTGCATTTTGTCGATAGTGGGTAAGCTTTGGACAGTCAGGAGTTGAGAGCTCCTCATCACAGACTGTCCATCATCTTGTAGCTACACTACTTATATGGCTGACCATTTCAGTGCCAGATGAATAGTCGCCTTGCAAGATGTTAATGGCAGAGTATTAACTTAAGGGGAAGTGATTAGATACTTCTTTCCTTGGAGATAGTCATTGTCTGGAATTGTGGGCGAAGAATATTACTACCCACTTACCAGAACAGCCCTGGATGTTTTCCCTTGGAGGTACCTGGCAACATACAGGCACAGACTATTTGAGTATCGGAGGAATCACAAATTATACTGAAGATTGTACAATAATCTACAAAAACAACCCTACTCTGAGTCATTGATGAAGCAGCTGGAGTTGGTTGTGCCTGCAATATGGCCCTTTAAGAACAGTAATGGCTTTGCTCCATGGTATTCCTGGTAGAAACACAGCTCTGGTCATATGAGCACAATCCATATGTGGCTGTGTAACGGGGGGCACGCCACATGTAAAGTCCTCATCATGAGCCAGTGTCTGGTTCCTTCTGGTGGTTAGACTATTGTGTGAGTGACTAACTGGTGCAAGAGGAAAGCATTCTGTCTGCTGCCAGGATATTGGGCCTTTACTAACTCGATAATTCCCTGTGCATGCTCACAAACCAACTGCAGAGAAGGGAGTGGAACCTTTAGCAGTTTTGGGTCAGCTCCCTGCTGAGATGTGAAGCCACAGGTTCACATGCTTCAATTGATGGCTCCCTGCACTAATGGGCACACCTCTACCCTAGGAAGGCCATTTGCCCATCCCTCCTGATCTAACTGCTTAGAGAGAAGATGACAAGGTCCCCTTTAAGTGTGTAAAAGGCCTTGGTGACATCCAGGTTGTAGTGAGGTCTGGAGAACTGAGAGATGATACTGATTTACTAGCTTCAACCTGAAAATATCCCGAGGCAGTGATGTTCAGGCCCATGCTAACTATGGTTTACCACCTCTGGCAGCACCACCCAAATCCTGCTGTGAGTCTTGTTTGTGGAAAAGGGCAGTTCACTGCCCAGCTTCTTGATGAGGCATTGCTGCCTTAGACACTGCTCATGACGCTGAGGTGGGTGTCGGAGAGGTAGTCCCTGGAAATGAGGGAGTAGAAGCCGCACCATCATCACCAGCAGCAAGAGGCAGTTCCCTCTCAGACACATGGCACTCCAACAGGGCAGAGAGGGTGGGCATGGAGATCCAGCTACATGGATACTCAATCCCCAGTGCATGATTTACATACAGAGGATCAACTCAGACCTTGCATCAGTACCTATGCCTTAGGAGGCTCCGAATTTCATGGCAGGGCACCGCGGACATTTGCAGTCACCTGGAAGAAGTTTTCATTCCCAATAACCAAATGAGACACGGATCGATTGGTTGCCATGTATACTGAAGTACAGTGAAGTGCTTTGTTTATGAGCGTACAGGCAGATCGTAGTAAGCAAGGATGTACAGATCCGATAGAATTAGACAGAGGCATAAAGGTAACATCACACAGGTTTATGCGCTAGGCAACATCAACAATAACAAGATCAACATTATGTGAGGTTAGAGAATCCATTCATCAGTCCAGTAACGGCCGGGAAGAGGGTATTTGTGAACTTGATGGTGCGGGTATTGAAGCTTCTGTATCTTCTGCCGGAAGGAACAGGTTGTAGGAGATCATTACCCGGGTATGATGGGTCTTTGATGATGTTGGCAGCCTCTCTGTGGTAATGAGAAGCGTAAATGGAGGCCATGGATGGAAGGTTGGATGCTGTGATGGTCTGAACTGTACACACAATCTTCTGTAGTTTCTTATGGTCCTGGACAGAGCAGTTGCTGTACCAAGCTGTTATGCACCTGGACAGTATGCTTTCTATGGTGCATCCGTGGAAGTTGGTGAGGGTCCTTACAGACATGCCAAATTTCTCCAGCTGCCTGATGAAGAAGAGGCGCTGTTGTGCCTTCATGACCATCGCATCTACGTGAGAAGTCCAGGACAGGTTATTGGTTATCATTACCTTGAGAAACTTGACGCTGTCCATCCTCTTAACCTCAGCTCCGTTGATGTATATGAGGGTGGTTCTCCTCCTTTCTTTCTGAAGTCAATTATCAGTTCTTTAGTTTTGCCAACGTTAAGAGAAAGGTTGTTCTCACTGCATCACATCATCAAATGCTCTACCTCCCTTCTGTATTTTGACTCCAAGGCAGTGGTTGTCAGTGGATAACAGAGTCATAAGAAAGCCCATTCCTTCACCATGCATGTTCCTGACCACAAACTTGTCCTGTGATTCCTGTCAGGACTAAGTCCAGAGAAAAGCAACACCATCAATGACTCGATCTGGTGTCATTACAATTTCCTCTAAACATCAAAGCCTTCTTCAGAACACAACATGAAAAACATGACCAAGCCACAGCTGAGAAACTGCAACATTTCTCAATCACTTCAGAGACCAAGGTAAAAATCATACAACACCAAGTCATAGTCCAAAAGGTTTAATTGGAAGCACTAGCTTTCGGAGTGCTGCTCCTTCATCAGGTGGTTCATCAGGTCAGAGACTAGGTTTTCCACATTTCAGATGTTCTTTGCTCATGGGGACTTCTCACCTCTTCCATTTTGATTCAAAACACATGTGCCTACTGTTCCTTCCAATTACTACACAGCTTTAAATTCTCTTTAAAAATTGTTCACAGGATGTGGGTGCTGCCGACTATGTCATTGTCCATTCCAAATTGACTTGAGAAGGTGGCAGTAAGTTGCCATCTTGAACCAATCCAGTCCATGAGTTGGAGGTACATCCACACTGCTGAATATATGACTGGAAAACTAGGTTTGCCATGCTGATTGGCTGTTGTAAAGAAGTTTTGATTTCTCTAAAGGCTGCTTAATGAAATTTGATCATATCACTGAAATACTTCTACGAGAGATTTAAAGAATTCACATTCATATTGCAACTTTTTACCCCCCTCAAAGGGTCTCAAATGTAAAATTTTTTTGAAAGGTAGTCACTACTGATTACAGGCAAATGTATTGCACAAACCTAGAGATAGAAATGGATAGCATCAATACTTAACTAAAGTGAATGTAAATATAGATACGTATAAAAGTATGAGAAAAAGAGCCAGCTTTTGCAGTAACTTTATCGTTCAATATGGCCAATCAGAGTTTAACCTCAGCTCTACAATCCTACAGATCCTTGATGGCCTTCCTTTGGTAATCAAGAATCCATCTACCTCTGCCTTAAAGCTATTTCACGATTCTGTATCCACTGCTTTTTCACAAAGAGAATTCCAAAGACTCAGAACCCTCTGGGAGAAGAAATGTTTCCTCATCGCTATCCTAAAGCAACCCCTTATTTTTTAACAATGACCTCCATTTCTAGATTCTCCCCAAGACAAAACATCCTTTCCACCACCACCCAGTCAAGTCCCCTCAGGCTCTTATAAATTAAAATTATATTACCTATAACTCATTTAAGCTCCAGAGGATACAGGCCTGTATGATCTTTTCTCATAAAGCAGTCCAAGTATTAATTTTGAGACCTTCTTTGAACTGTATCCAGAGTATTAACATCTTCTGTATTGTTTGCACACCTGAAGATATTATCTCTAATTCCCTCATCTAAATTGTTCATGCATATTGTGAATTGTTGAGGTTCAAGCTCTGATCCCCGTGGTACCCCACTGGTCGCTGGCTGCCACTCAGAAAATGACCCATTTTCCTACTCTTTATTTCCTGTCTGCTATCCAGTTCTCCATCCATGTTAGTATACTATCTAATCCCATGCAAGGATATTGCCTTGATTGGAGTGTACTGGCTATAAGGTGAGGTTGAACAAATTTAGATTGTTTTCACATAGCTTCAGAGGCTAACAGGTGATCCTATATAAAATTATGAGAGACAAGTATAGGGTGGATAGTTGGAGACTGTTTCATAGAATCCCTACAGTGTGGAAACAGGCCATCTGGCCCAACAAATCCACACTGACCCTCTGAAGAGCATCCCGCCCAGATCTAGTCCCCTACTCTATTTCTCTTTATTCCCCTGACTAATACACCTAGCCTACACATCCCTAAACACTATGGACAATTTAGCATGGCCAATTCACCTAACCTGCACATCTTTGGAATGTGGGAGGAAACTGGAGCACACAGAGGAAACCCACGCAGACACTGGGACAATGTGTAAGCTCCACACAAACAGTCACCTGAGGCTGGAATTGAACTCAGGTCCCTGGTGCTGTGTTAACCACTGAGCCACTGTACTGGCCCCCTAGGGTGGAAATATCAAATACGAGAAGGCACAGGTTTAAGATGAGAGAAAAAGTTTAAAGGAGATTGTGAGGCAGGTATATTTACACAGAGGTTGGTAGGTGCTTGGAATGCACTGCCAGGGGAGGTGGTAGAAACAGGTATAGAACATAGAAAAGTACAGCACAGAACAGGCCCTTCGGCCCACGATGTTGTGCCAAGATTTAATCCTAATGTCAAATATAGTAACTTAACCTATGCACCCCTCAACTCACTGCTATCCATGTGCATGTCCAGCAGTCGCTTAAATGTCCCCAATAACTCTGCTTCCACCACCACAGCTGGCAACACATTCCATGCATTCACAACTCTCTGAATAAAGAACCTACCTCTGACGTCTCCTTTATACCTTTCTCCTAATATCTGCAAACTATGACTCCTTGTACCAGTCAATCCTGCCCTGGGGAAAAGTCTCTGGCTATTGAATCTATCTATTCAACTCATTATCTTGTATACCTCAATCAGGACTCCTCTCTTCCTCCTTCTCTCCAGAGAGAAAAGTCTGAGCTTATTCAACCTTTCTTCATAGGGCAAGCCCTCCAGTCCAGGCAGCATCCTGGTAAACCTTCTTTGCATTCTCTCTAAAGCCTCTGTATCTTTCCTATAGTAGGGTGACCAGAACTGTACACAATATTCCAAGTGTGGTCTCACCAGGGACTTGTAGAGCTGCAGCAATACCTCGCAGCTCTTAAACTCAATACCCCTGTTAATGAAAGCCAAAACACCATATGCTTTCTTAACAACCCTATCCACTTGGGTGGTAACTTTGAGGGATCTATGTACTTGCACACCCAGATCCCTCTGTTCCTCTACACTGCCAAGAATCTTGTCTTTCATCCTATATTCAGCATTCGAGTTCGACCTTCCAAAATGCATCACTTCGCATTTATCCAGGTTGAACTCCATCTGCCATTTCTCAGCCCGGCTCTGCATCCTGTCTATGTTGCGCTGCAGCCTGCAATAGCCCTCAATACTATCGACGACACCTCCAACCTTAGTGTCATCTGCAAATTTACTAACCCACCCCATAACCTCCTCATCCAAAGAGCAGAGGCCCAAGAACAGAGCCCTGCGGACCCCCACTCAACACTGACCTCCAGACAGAATACTTCCCATCTACAGCCACTCTCTGCCTTCTGTCAGCCATCCAATTCTGAATCCAGATAGCCAAATCTCCCTGTATCCCATACTCCCTGACTTTATGAATGAGCCTACTATGGGGAACCCTATCAAATGCCTTGCTGAAGCCCATATACACCACATCCACTGCTCGGCCATCGTCGACCTGTCTTGTCATCTCCTCAAAGAACTCACTAAGATTTGTGAGGCATGACCTGTCCCTCACAAGGCCATGCTGACTGCCTTTAATACTAACATTTGAAAGGCATTTGCACAGACACATGAAAAGGCAGATATTAGAGGAATATGGCAGATGGGATTAGTTTAAAATGTCATCCTGATTGGCTCAGACATGGTGGGTCAAAGGGCCTGTTCCTGTGCTGTACAATTTTGTGTTCTGTGTTTTGAGTAAGTAGATTTGGTTGATGAATGTAGTGTATTTGGATGTCACATGAGAATGTTTTTGCAAAAACGGATGGGAGATAAATGTTGGCTTTGTCAGTGAAGCTCACATTACCTCACACAAAGGAAATACATCAGCATGATTGAGAATTAATTAGTCAACAGAGAGCAAAGTGTGAGAATGAATGGAACATTTTCAGGTTAACAATTTTGAACTAATAATTTACTGGAAGGATGACTCTTGCGCTGTTTACAATCCATATCTCCTAGCTAGAGGGCCAAGTATAATGTATCCAGGTTTGCAGCAACACAAAGTTAAGTGGGAAAGTAAGTGGTGAGGAAGGTACAAAGAGGCTGTGAAAGGGTTTAGCAGGTTGGCTGAGTGGCTCATGTGACTATGACTGAAGCTTTCAACTTTTACTGGAAAATAGAAAAGCAGAATATTTTTTAAACTGACATGGTATTCAGAAGGATCTATGTGTCTTAGATGATTCACAGAAAGTTAATGTGTGGTACAATCATGAATTAAGAAAGCAAATATTACACCAGCCTTTATGGCAAAGCGAGTGTACTGTACAAGTTAAAAAGTCTTACTGCAATTATAAAGGGCCTTGGTCAGATCAGAGCCAGACTAATGTGTAAACTTAAAGAAAGAAATGTGGACATACAGAAAAAGCTCGCTAAACTATTTGATGTGATGGGAGAATTATTCTATGTGGCGCGATTGGGTTGTCAGAATCTGTCTTCACCAGACTTTAACAGCAGGATGGGTGAGTCTCATTGAACTGTATAACATTTTTACAAGGCTTGACAGGGTAGATGATGAGAGGATGTTTCCCCTGGCTGGGGAGTCTATAGGTTTGGGGTAAAGTCACTGAATAATAAAGGTCATCATTGATGATGAGCTAAAGAGAAACTTCTTCACTTGAATTCTCTATCCAAGAGAGCTGTGGGTGCTCAGCCATTGGGCGTATTCATAAAAATCAATAGATTTTTGGATATGAAGGGAACCAAGGCCCATGGGGATACTGTTGGAAGGTGGAATTGAGGCAGAAGAACTACCTCAATCATTTTGAATGTTGGAACACCCATGAAGGGTTAAATGGTCTGATTATAATGCTTTCCTTTGTATCCTCACCTGGGGATAGTAATGGATGATAGAGTCAAGGCAGATGATCATTTATGATTATACTGAATGACAAAACAGGATCAAATGATTGAATGGTCTACTCTTTCTGGTCTGCTCCTATTTCTCTTGACTTCATGTTTTTATGAATACATTCATAAAATTATGAATGATTAGCTGTTACCACCCACCCTCCAACAATTTGAAACAACTTAGAGATGAACAGGGTTGAAAATTGCTCTGAGAGGTGATTAGCTAAACAATGGTTGCAATGATAGGCCCAGCCTGTTTGTTTGAGGGGTCCTCACTAACATGGGGATGGTGGCTCAAGGCCAGGGATGGAATGCCAGGGGCTTGTCAATATTCTCATTCTTCCCAACGTCTCACAAATGAAAATAAAATCCTTTCTGATTCTCTTCAGCTGGCCAGCAGCCAATACTCAAACGTCTGAGGAAAGAAGATGCAGTTTTTGACAATGCTGCTCCTTTAACAAAGGTTATGCTGTCCTTGGGGTTTTTTTTCAGAGAGGTCGTAAAAGCAGTGATTCTGAAAAGTCTAGGTTTGAATGGGTTTTAGGGCCAAATTGAATATATTAACAGATACTGCCTCGGGCAAAAGGCGTTCAAGTTTTTTAAAGAAACACTTGCACAATGAAAGATGAGTGACCAGTTCTCCCAGTTTAGCTTAACTCTGGTTTGGTTTTAGCAGTCTGGCTGTTCACTGAAAGCAGTCAGTCAGTCTGAGGCTGCTGATCCAAGACACAGCTCCATGGAAGAGGGTGTTCCATGCTGTCAACTCTCTCTCCCCTGGAAGAGCCTGTGCTTGATTTTTTCTTTTGTGCCAAGGGATGCTCACGGGGATTGTTGCAGGAATTTGGAGCAGCATCATTAAGGGGGATAACCTGTTGGGTTTTTGGATTGGTTAAGTTATTCAGTCCTCTGTTCTCTTTTGTTTGCGTTTCATTTCGGTAATATTATAAATACATTCTGTTTTGTTTAAAACCAAGTATTTGGGCCAGCTGTATCCATCCTGGAATATCCACTGTGCACCTGATTAAAACAACCAGCAAAGTTAGCGTGCAGGCTTATTTCTTGAAATGTTTTGAGGGGGTCTGACCTGGTCTATAACCGGTTATAGTGACAGGAACATGAGCAACACCTCTTTTTTTTTTTTGTTTTTGGATCTCTATTAGCCTGTTTCCATCTCATGTGCTGTTTGACATTAATAGTGCATCCATTGGTTCGCACCTTTAAGAATAGGTTATGAACAGTTGCTAAAACTGTTTTATTATGTGACTCTGGGTCAGTGGACCATTAATAGAGAAGGCTATAGAACAAAAGTGTAAGATTAACTTCTGCTAAGCAAAAGAAAACTAAATCCTTCACAAACAAAACTAATTTTGAATAGCAATATATAAGTCTATTAAAATTGCTTCTCAATGCATTTTTGATGGATTTAATCTTTTGATTATATAATGAACGGCAGTTCCAAACTTGATATGGTACAAATACATCACTGGAAAGTTTGAATATCCCCTGTGAAATTTTTCTGAGTTTGGAACTAAATTAGGGAAATTATTTCCAAAAATCATGTTTTGTGTTTTTCACAATCATACATAAATACAAAAACAGATTATAGATGTTTCCCTGCATGCATTTTGGCTTCGCTCCTGTCAGAGTCAGCATTGGCTTCACTCCTTCCCCCCCCGGTGTAGATCCTTAAGGAAAATTTAAAAGAAAATCATTGAAAGCTGAAATCTTAAGCAACAGAAATCCCAGTCATCTCCCCTAAGTATTCAACTTTGGCACATTATATGCCAATATCTTGGTGGTAACTACCACAAGCTGATCTACACCAGACCATAACAACACTATGGCTACAAGAACAGGACCCATTAAGTGGCTCAACTGAGTTCCTTAAATCATCTCACCATCTATAAGGCTCAAGTTAGAAATGTAATGCAACACTCACCATTTGCCTGATGGGTGTAGTTGTAATGCTCAAGAAACTAGGCATCACTGGGTAACACGATGGCTCCATGGTTAGCACTACTGCCTCACAGCACCAGGAACCTGGGTTTGATTCAACCCTCAGGCGACTCTCTGGGTGGAGTTTGCACATTCTCCCTGTGTCTGTGTGGATTTCTGCCAGATGCTCTGATTTCATCCCACAGTTCAAAGATTTGCAGGCTACATTACCCATAGAGTCCAGGGATGTGCAGGCTAGGGGGATTAGCCGTAGGGAAATGCAGTGTTACAGGGATAGGGTAGGGGTATGCATCTGGTGGGATGCTTTACAGAGGATCATTGTGGACATGATGGGTTGAATAGCCTGTTTCCACAGTGTAGGGATATAGTGATAAGTCTCATGTAAGAGTTGTTACTAACACCTGCAATCATTTAAATAGGTGGAGACATCAACTCGTCCCTGTGCACTTCAGTTCTGCAGATTACACTGCAAAGAAGAAAGATTTGAATTGATATAACTCTTCTCATTGTCAATGGACGTTTTAAAGTGCTTTACAGACAATAGAGAACTCTGACATGTATCATCACTGTTGGCATGTAGGGAATGAAGCAGTTCAGCAAACTCCTGCAAATAGTAACGTAACAATAATGAGATAACTTGTTTTATTTGAGTGTTAATTGAAAGAACATGAGAACTAGGAGCAGCAGTAGGCCCTTTGAGCCCACTCTGCCAGTCAATAAGATCATGGCTGATCTTTTCATGGACTCAGCTCCACTCTCCCACCCTCTGACCGTAACCCTCAATTCCTTTACAGTTTAAAAAATTATGTATCTTAGCTTTAAGTACATTTACTAAGGAAGCCTCAACTACTTCACTGGGCAGGGAATTCCAGAGATTCACAATTCTTCTCAATTCAGTTCTAAATCTGCTCCCCCTAATTTTGAGGATATGTCCTCCTGTCCTATTTTCATCTGCCAGTGGAAACATCCTCTCTATTTCTATCTTGTCCCTTCCCTTCATAATTTTATATGTTTCGAGAAGATCACCCCCTCATTCTTCTGAATTCCAATGAATGTAATCCCAGTCTACTCAGTCTCTCCTCATAAGCCAACCCCCTCAACTCTGGAATCAACCTAGTGAACCTCCTCTACACCCCTTCCAGTGCTAGTACATCCTTTCTCAAGTAAGGAGACCAAAACTGCACACAGTACTCCAGGTGTGGCCTCACCAGCACCCTATACAGCTGCAACATAATCTCTGCTTTTAAACTCAACCCATTTAGCAATGAAGGACAAAGTTCCATTTGCCTTCCTAATTACCTGTTGTACCTGCAGACCGACCTTCTGTGATTCATGCGCATGGACACCCAGGTCCCTCTGCATAGCAGCATGCTGCAACTTTTCATCATTCAAATAATAGTCTTTTTTACTGTTATTCTTACCAAAATGGATAATTTCACATTTATTAATGTTGTACTCCATCTGCTAAACCTTTGCCCACACAATTAAAGTATCAATGTCCCTTTGCAAGGTGTCCCAGTTTTCTGCACACGTTGCTCTGCCAATTATCTTAGTGATATGGTCCCCAACTCCAAATCATCCATGTAAAATGTGAATAATTGCAGTCTCAACACTGATCCCTGAGGCACACCACTAGTCACTGATTGCCAACCAGAATAGCACTCATTTATTCCCACTCTTTGCTTCCTGTTGGTTAACCAATCCTCTATCCATGATAATACATTACCCATAATGCCTTGCATCTTTATCTTATGCAACAGCCTATTGGGCATCACCTTGTCAAATGCCTTTTGGAAATCTAGATATACCACATCTGCTGGGTTTCCATTGTTCACCGTGTTCATAATGCCTTCATAGAATCCCAAAAGATTAGTTAAGTATGACCTGCCCTTCATGAACCCATGCTGTGTCTGCCCAGTGGGACAATTTCTATCGAGATGCCTTGCTATTTCTACCTTGATAATAGACTCAAGCATTTTCTCCACGATAGAAATTAAACTTACTGGTCTATAATTACCCACCTTTTGTCTACCTCCCTTTTTAAACAGTGGCATCACATTTGATGTTTTCCAAGCTGCTGGAACTGCTCCAGGATCCAGTGAATTTTGGAAAATTACCACAAGTACCTTTCTCCCACCATCTCTTTTAGTAACCTGGGATGCATTGAATCAGGGCCCGAAGACTTGTCTATCCTTAGCTCCATTAGCTAGCCCAACACTACCTCTTTCATGATAATGATTGTTTCCAGGTCCTCACCTGCCTTCACCTCTTTGGCAATTACTGGCATGTTATTCATTGTCTTCCACTGTGAAGACTGATAGAAAATGTCAATTGAATGCCTCAACCATTTCCTTATATCCTATGACTAAATCCCCCTTCTCATCCTCTAAAGGACCAATGTTCACTTTAGCCACTCTTTTTTTCTTTTATATATTTATAGAAACTTCTGATATCTGTCTTTATATTCTGAGCTAGTGTTTTTTTTTTCTCTCAGAATCTAGTCACTTTTCTTTATAGCACTTTTTGTAGCTTTCTGTTGACCTTTAAAGCTTTCCCAATCTTCTAGTTTCCCCCTGACCTTGGCCACTTTGGGTGCCTTCTCTTTCAATTTGATAGCCTCCCTTATTTCCTATGACACCCATGGCAGATTGCCCCTTATCTTATAGTCCTGCCTTTTCACTGGTATATACCTTTGCTGAGCACTTTGAAAAATTGCATTGAAAGTACTACACTGTTCATCAACTGTCCCATCATAAAGCCATTGCTTCCAGTCTACTTTAGCCAACTCCTCCCTCATCCTGTTGCAGTCTCCTTTGTTTAAGCACAGGACCCTGGTATTGGATTTTATCTTCATACTTTCCATCAATATTCTAAATTCAACCATACTGTGATCGTTCCTCCCAAGGGGATCCCTAACAATTATATTGTTAATTATTCTTGTTTCATTACATAGGGCCAGATCTAGGAGAAGGCCAATGTTGCTGTGGAAACAAGGGATAACTCCATTGCGTTTTCTTCAAAATAGTCCCATGGAATACTATACATCAGTTACTTGGTTTCTCATCTCATTTGAATGACAGCACCATGCTCCCTCAGTACCGAACTGGAATATTAACCATGATATTTTTATTTTTAAGTCATGGAGGGGGACTTGAATCCAGGACCTTGCAACTCAAAGGCAACAACTGACACTAGTGGCGTGTGCAAAGGTCAGACTTCTAAAATGTTGTTGGGCTACAGACTTAGTAAATCTCCAGAGCTTGAATTTAGACTTACACATCATCATGCTGCTCAGAAAACATTCTTCATTTCAGATGTTCCTATGGCTCTGAGGCAACTGAGTGTTCTTTTTGGCCTCCTCTCAAAACCCTTCCATCAATTTCTAATCCTTCCAACAATTTCATTGCAGCATCTATGGGCAAAATGTTAGGTTCCCTAGGACTGGTGTATGATGGGCAAATAATTGGATGCGTTGTCATGGAAGCCTTTGGATAGCTAATTGTGCCACTGATTGCCAGCAAAAGTCTGCCCTGTATCAGGTTCCCCTTCCCCATTGACCATTCCACCCTCATCCCTCACACCCCTATTCCCTAGCTTTGCCTGCTGAGAACCATTCGACCCTCCCCTCCAGGAATGATGCTCCCTGGGATTGGATACAGAGGCTACTGTGTCTTCTGATTCTGGGGGCACTGGTGTGACCAGAGAGCTGTCAACCATTTGACTGGCCAACAGCACTTGGAGGTGGAGCTTCCTCCCCCCCACCCCCAACCCCCCCACCCCCCCAATCGGACCTTCATACAACTTAAGCACAGGACTAGGCCATTTGACCCCTCAAGCCTGCTCCACCATTTGATAAGATCATGTGCTGTTCTGATTGTAGCCCTGACTCCACTTTGGTACCTAACACCAATACCCTTTTATCCCTTGTTAGTCAAGACCAGCAGTTACCCTGGTTTAAAATTAGTCAATGACACTGCCTCCACTACTCTCAGAAGAAGAGAATCATACCAACCCAAGACACTCTTTGCCTTAAGTAGGAGATGCTGTACATTTAGACTGTGTCCCCTAGTTCTCGTCTTTCCCACAAGGGAAACATTGTTTTTGGCACATATCCCATGAAGTCCCCTTGTGTTTCAATAAAACTGCCTCTCATTCTTCTAAACTCCATTGGTTGCAGACCAAAACTACACAGTATTTCCTGGTATTGATCCCAGGATTCATTCCATTGAAAGTGAAGGATGGAGGCTGAAGTCTCACCTTGAGATCATTTATGTTCCTCTCAGCATTAAACAGCCTGTGGAGCAGTTAACCAGAGCTGGGGAGGTTGTAGAGTCTCTCTGCCAATTCTTTTCTTGTGAGGAGGCAGAAGCCTTGCTAATCCGTTAAGTCCAATTTTCTGTGAGAACAGAACAAACAATTGAGCAATGCAGAGTTAGCTCAACATCCTTTGCTCTGCTCTTGTGACTGGCAGATGTGTCTGTATCATTTATTTTAAGAACTCAAACTAATGATCTACAACACTAACACTTGCTGTAGTAACAGTACTTGTTGGGACTCACAGGGCTGTTAATTTCTATTTTATGCAATGGTTTTACAGCAGAAATCAAAATTGATAAAGAATATTTTTGTTGCATTCATTTGATCACTGGATCATTTTACCTCGCATACTCAAATTTGACACCGTTTACATCAAATCACACCATGCTATAGATGAAGAATGCTGACATAGGAATAGGTAAAATTGATATGGTAGTGAGACCAATCTGTGCTCCAGTGAAAAGGAGGGGAAAACAATCAAAAACCACAATCGCCTCAAAGATTAGCTAACAGTATGACCTTGCAAGGGTTCTCAGTGTTGTCTGTTTTTAAATGAGATCCAATTCTTCATTGTTATTTTGAGAGTGGAGGTCACAACTGAGACTGAAAAGGACATTAAGACTGGGGATGACTAGCACAGTTAATTTATTAGATTACCAATGTCCCTTTCAGCTGAAGAAATTGCAATGTTTGTGATTTCATGGCCACGACACAACTGATTAGATTCTGTTACTATAAACGTTGGTAATCATAATGAATACAGCAAGGTGAAATGTTGGGGAAGTGAGTTTTGATATCTTAGCCAATTGAGCCATCCTCCTTAAGCTCCTGAATTCAGGCAGTGCAAATATTTACCAGTATGTCAAATTCATTATTTTCAAGGGATGATAAAATCTTGCTCTTAAAAGTGGAATATAATTCTGTGATTAACCATATTTTATAATGATGCAAGTGCAATGGGACCCTTGTATGGAAGGTTGCAAATAAATCCAATGTTTCTCAATTTTGTCAAGGGAGCAGCAAAAATAACTTTTACATAATAAACTTTAGTGTGTGTAGAAGTACGTTGGACTTGAGTAACCTTAGTGTCCTAGTCACTGTGCATTATGCAGCAAAAACAAATCACTATCAAGAGCCTTATCTTTAGCTGACTCATCCTGATATCAGGCCAATTTAGGAGCAATCCAATTAATTAACCTTGAAGTATTTTTTTTAACATTGGAGAAGTGTAACCCTTTTGTACTTCGACCTACTCACCTACTGCACAAAATCTGAGAAAAATGTAGAACTAAAAAATTGCATGAAGCTCCTAACAGTATACCAGACATGGGCATGTAAGGTACCAGAAATACACATTCCACTTAAACAGTTAAAAGCTTCAATATAAGTCTCCATGGCCTGCACATGAAGGTGGCCCGGATGAGTAATTAGGAAACACAGAGTTCATGTAGGGTTAGGAGCTTGTGGGTAGGAGTGAGTGAGTGAGTGATTGAGTAATTGACTGATTGAGTGAGTGAGTTTGAGTAAAGGAAGATATTGTACGTAATGATGAGAGGGGGAAACATGGCAAGAGATATGTGCAGTAGCAGAAACAGAGTGAATATGAGATAGCAAACAGAAGATGGGAACACTTAGCTTGTCAGAACAAGAAGATTGTTGAGCTTCTTCCTTCACTCCTGGGTATTCCTCCAGACAGCTGAGACCACAATGGCCTGAGGAATCCTTGGATTTGGCTGGCAGTGTCTGATGACATGGCTTTCTTTGCCAGTCCTGGAGGAAGGTGATGTCCCTCCCCTGCATCACCCCATCCACCATGACCTCCGGTTGCCTTTTTGTAAGATGGGCTGGGAATTTCCCCTTGTTTGTCACATCTGGGTGAATTTCCCAATCTGTGTAGGGCAACTCCAGACTGATCATAATAGTCTGAGTGCACAATGGTATGGGCACCAAGAATGCTGGTCTCGTTCGAGATGCCCAGGCAAGGCATGTTATTCCAGCAACCAGCAGAAAACTCAGGCTAGCCTCAGATGTGAGGGGTGCCTAAGGGGCTGGGTGGATAGTTAATGAAGTGAGCTTGGGACAGTAGATCAAGGAAACTCAATGAGCTTTATGGAAAGAAACCCTTCATGAAATTTAACAAAATTGACATTTAGCCAAAAAACAAAAGTAAGATTCAGCTCATGGCGTCAAAGTCCTTGTTTCCTTCTTTGAATCCATGTCTTGTCGTGACCCACAAACTATTCAGAGTGACCTTTTGAAAACCTGGCAATAAGCCCCTTCCTGTTGTTGGGCTGAATTGACTGTTGCTGGCTGTTGGAACAGTCTGTTCCACAATGTTACCAATACTAGATGGCAGGCTCACTCAGAAAAAAAAAATGAATATGAACAGATGGTTATATCTCAGTATGGACATGAACTGTTTCAGTATCCGAGAATTCACAAATGGTGCAGAACATTGTACAATCATCAGCAATTGATTATCATATTGGCCCCCGTCTTGATCTTATGAAGGAAGGAAGGTCACAGTAAACAGTTGGTGATGGTTGGTGGCCTTGGCCACTATCATGAGGAACTCCTATGGAGGCGTCCAGGAGCTGAGGTAATAAGCTCCATTAACCACAACCATCTTCCTTTGTGCTCGTGTGACTCCAGTCAGTTGAGAGCTTTCTCCCTTATACCCATTGACTGTAGCTTTGCTCGATGACCCCAACACCACACTCAGCCCAATGCAGCCTCAACATCAAAGGCAGTCTCTCTGGAATAGTTCAACTGTTTTGGTCCATGTTCCGACTAAGACTTTTTGAAGGGCAGGGGTTGAATGGCCCAGGTGAAACACAAACTGAACATTAAAGAGGAGGCCAATTTTGCCTGTTAATGACTTTGTTTAAGTTTAAGATTCTTGTTTTAGACTGTTCAGTGCCTCATTTCCACATTGACTACTCTCCCTCAGCACATCCTCCAAGAGTTCTATATTGCCACTCCCTTTAAGATTTGACTCCTCATTTAAAGATATAACTTCCAGTTTAACTCTGTGGTAAAGCCACTGGACCTTTGGTATAGATGTGAAATAGGTGCAAGACAACCGTAACAAATATGCACAAAAATAAATTAGGAACAAATGGAAGCCAAGAGATATTTAAAGTTCAGACATAGAAACAGTTGATTGGACCGAACCAGTGGCATTTACAGTCCAAATGAGCACATAATCTTAACCATATCAATTTCTACACTATACTGCTGACTAAACCCAAATATACTTCACTGGGGAAAGTGCTTCGCAATCATTCTATGGCCATGAAAAGTGCTAATAAATACAAATTCTTTCTTCTTTCAAACCGTATTTATTGCTTTGCTCCCCATAGCTGTTTATTATCTTGGAAACATGGAAGTAGAGGAACAAATTGTTTTTCTTTGCAAACTGTGAACTGTATTACGTTGAGTTTCGTAAAGGATCTTAAATATAAACAATGCTAAAACATTTAAAATCCCAATATTTTAATCAGGCTGATCCCAAAGATTAAGTTGGAATTATTGTTGAATCTGTCGGGAAGGTTCACATCATGTGCGAGTGTTACAATAGCAGTAGGCTATAGGTCTTTAGCTGGTAACAAATCGATTTTCCTATTAATCTCAGAGAAGTGCAGCCTTGTAAACCACTTCTAAAAGTCTAATTAAGAGCTTCTGGCCTGTAGACCGGAGTAAATAGGAGTAGCCACAAGTTATGAGCAGTGAAATTCAGGCCCCGGCACAACCTGTGCGACCACTATAGAAGATCCAAGCTAAAACCCTCAGCTGTAATGCCTCCATTCTCTTCAGTAGGTGTGTGCAGCCTGCCCTGACAGGTAGCCAGTGCAGGTATACCATACAGAGTGGGCAGGCTGTGATGACAAACAGCCTCTCATGTTGAATTTACCATTTGGATTTTATAAGTCATGTTTATGTCCTCTTTAAGCATTCCTGACTGAACTGACTGCTCAAGAGACCTTCTATTAGGGCTCTTTCATGGATCATATATCCCTCATCCAGGGGAGGTGTTTTTGGCTTACTCTTGCTGAAATAGTAGAAATACTTTGTTGTATTTTTGGAGGAGTTTGTGTTAACTCTTTGACCTTTCAAGAAAGTGGTGCTAAATCCTGACCACAAAGTCAAGGGAATCAACAACCGCTTGTGTTAGTAACAGGGGTGTAGCTGCATTATGGCATTGAAAAAAAAAACACGGGCAGCAGACTGGGGAAAACATTGTATTGGGGGAGGAGGAAGATGATAAACAGGAGAGGCAAATCTTTTGTTCTGAATGAGCTATCACTGATTGGAGACTCAGTGCCATTGAGAAAATAGTCTCCACACCAGAGGCATTCTACAAGTCTCCATTTTTCAATCTGTCTGCTCTATACCATCACAGTAACCTCCTGTTCAAATTCTGAATGTAAAATCATCCAGGAAAGTCAATCGGTAACAACTTCATCCAGCACTGACAGGCATCCTTCAAGCAGTGTCTTTGCTGCACCCCTTTTGAGGGCTGAACAAGCCAATCCTGGAAAGGCAAAATGTGTCGCAAGTACCGCACAGCCCCAGTTTGCCAGTGGGACTGGCACCTTGTTTGCAGGCTGACAATTGCTTTGGAATGATGGTGTCCTCCAGCCCAGAGCTGATGTTGCCATTTGTATTGACCAGCAGCTACAGTTTCTCACTTGTGATTGATGATTGAAGTGTCTTTTGACTGAATATTTGAATCCGAGCTTTGTTTATCCTGCCAGACTCTGGGTCTAACTCTCTGTGTAAAATATCTTTGGCAATAAGACTGTCTTCCATCCCATGCACAATATCCAGAACATCATAGCCTTCTTTTCTTGATTAACACGAGCAGATTTGCCCTGGAAATGACTACTTTACTTATTACTGTATCTTTCAATGAACTGCCAAGGATATATCATACTCACTGCATGCAGTGTGTTCATTTTGGTTGTACAGGTTGCTCACACTTTGCTTTCAAAAACAATGTGATAACAATACAGGTCAAATAGATAAGCATCTTGGTTCTGTTTGGCTCAGCCAAGACCAACCTGGTTAGCCTGTTGCTTTTCCTTGTCTGTACTGTTAGTCGGCTGTAGTTGGTGCCTGCTTTTCCAACATATGTGCTGAGCTCTTCACCATGAGACAAGCTGTCTTTCACTATAGATTCAAGGGAACAAAATTTGTTGACTAGGTCCAGTGCATGTTTTTGAGAGCCTGATCTCAGACAGAGGTACAACAGCCTGTCCCAAAACAATAGTTTCCTTCACAGATTGGACAGATGAACCTTTGGAGCTGGCTTTATACTCAGGCAACTGGCGCATCTCCATCAGTGTATAGAAGTTAGCAGATTGAGACATGTCACACTTAATGGATTCAGTATACTCCCATCAGATCATGTGTGGAGGTACACACCTTCCATGTTGGCAGAAGGCAGAGGTTAGTAAGGCAGAGAAAAATATACCAAAGATGGTAGGTGTTATAGTGAAGCCCCGCTTTCCGCCTCTATTATAGAGTCATAGAGATGCACAGTATGGAAACAGGCCCTTCGGTCCAACCCGTCCATGCTGACTAGATATCCCAACCCAATCTAGTCCCACCTGCCAGCACCCGGCCCATATCCCTCCAAATCTTTCCTATTCATATACCCATCCAAATGCTTCTTAAATGTTGCAATTGTACCAGCCTCCACCACATCCTGAAGTAGATGATATTTGCCGTGGATCTCATCATCTGATCTCACTTTGCGCCTCCAGCTATATTCCATTGATTAATAAATAGAGCCTGATTAGACCCAGACTGGGAGGGGTTTCTGCCAGAGAAGTGAGATGTCCCAGTAAGTGTTGCAACCCCCTCAGTCATCTTTGTTCTTCCATAATTGCACACAACCTGTGGGCATAGCCTTCTCTCCAGCAGAAAAAGAGGAGAATGAGATGGTGACCACATAGCAGCAACTGGCTCTTTCCCTACTTGAATTGGCATTGAATCCTCTCTAGATTAAAAGTCCCACAACACCAGGTCATAATCCAACAGGTTTATTTGGAAGCACTAGCTTTCAGAGTGCTGATGAAGCTAGTGCTTCCAAATAAACCTATTGGACTATAGCCCGGTGTTAGATGATTTTTGACTTTGTCTACCACAGCCCAACACCTCCAAATCCTTTCCAGGTGTTTTTCTTGTTTCTAGTACTGTTGCCTTGGCTAGCAGAAGATGATACTTTAAGGTCTGAAGACAGATTGTAAACCAATAAGGGTGAAGGCGTTGGAAGGGTGAGGGTGGGGTGGGAGGGGGTTGGAATGTAGTATACTCCTATTTTCAATAACATCAGTCTTCTGCAAGATGGGCCTTAAAACAAATTTTTATTCTTAATAAAGGTGTTTGCTAAAGGTGTTGACTGTTGCTTCATAGATGCCTGACTGCAGAGACTTCCACGCTTTGTCAATAGCAACTGTTCATTTTTGACTACTTGCTGGCATTATGATGACTGAACCACATTTGCCATGAAAATGTCTGATCCAGCTCCTTCGTTAAAATTCCTCAGGAAGAATAACATTTTTCCCATGAGACAACCGCTCCAAAATAGCACTTGGAATGTTGTCCTTGCCCTTGGCATACAAGGTGGTACATAAGGTAAAAACAAGAACTGCAGATGCTGGAAACCAGAGACTAGATTAGAGTGGTGCTGGAAAAGCACAGCAGGTCAGGCAGCATACGAGGAGTAGGTTTTCCTGATCCTTGGATGCTGCCTGACCTGTTGTGCTTTTCCAGCACCACTCTAATCCAGAAGGTGGTACATAAGGTCAGTTGCTGGGGGCAAAACCTTCATCTGATGGCAAACAAAAACATCTGAAGCATTAAAAGGTCACAATAGGCATCTCAATTATCTCTATTAACCTGCCTTTGCCAGCAAGGTCCACTGTACAATGGGCATCTGTACTGTTACCATGTCAGTAGAAAGTATAATTGGCCCACAGATTGATTCAAAGTCAACAATCTAATCTCTTGGAGAGCCGCATTATTGAACTCGTGTAGCTTATGATTGCTCAATGACATCCTAAATACAATACCTGTTGAGTACAAATCCTCAGACATGTTGGGTCTCATAGGCCCGACCTTCTCGCTTCCAAGCTGTCGAATCTTTTACCTTTAGTTTCATGGGTACCCATTTATCATCTGCTCCTCAGAATAGGTTCACTGATCTTCATGCATCTGTAGGTGAGAAGCAGCTGCTGGCAGGCTGGAGCTGCCCAGTTTGAGGTGAGCGGTAACTGTCTAATACAATGAAATGAATCTTTCATCATTGGCTGTGACCCACAACATTGTTCTCCGACACCACTCAAGATGGACTTATCCTTCACTGTTACTTCCTGTGTTGGTTCCTTCAATCAAGAATCAAGTATCTCCTCTATTTGTCTAGTTATTTTTGGCCATACAAACTGTGTTTGATTTGCAGCTACAGACTTGCCCAACATCTGCATCTCCCTCCTGGCCCTATAGAGTGAATCTAGGGGAAGGGCAGTTGCCCCTATGTCTGAAGCCCTCTTGAATGCAGGAGGGACAGCTTATATGATACCACTCCAATGTCTTTGACTTGCTTGAATTGGACCCACAAGGCAATGGGTGCTACTTGACCCTTGCTGACACCAGGTTAATGAATGCCTGCGGTTAGCTTCCTCCACATTTGTTGATGGTGACAACGGGCTCTGTGCTGGTCTACCCCAACATCCTGGAAGTGCATTCTCAAAATTGTTCACCACAATGATCTCAGAATCATTCATTTGTAACAGACTTTACCACAGCCAGCATCAGGATGGAGAGCACCGTCACCTCCAGAGAGATGTGCTGCTCCCCTGCAGTTTCTCCATTACTACCTGCAGCTGCCTGCAATTTTCTCCTCCAGGGGCTGGGAAAACCATCAATGAGTCAGTCGGTGCATTCAGTTCGGGCGGTGTACTTCGATAGCTAAATTGACGTGCACCCTGATTAGGCTGGCATCTCTTCATAAGGTCGCCTTTATTTCTCTCAAATTTGTTAGTGCTCTTAGTGCTGTGGCTAAAGGAAATAGAGGACCTGCACCAAGATTGAGCTGAATCTTAAGCAGTAATTGAAGGCAAGCAAAAAGACCAAAGAAATTATCCAAGTTGTTATCACCTAGTAAGCTCTGGCAGTGATGCCTGACACCAGTCAGGAACTCAGGAAGAAGTGATGGCAACATGTTAATTAGAGGTTAATTGGTTAAGCACTTGACAGGATGAAAATGCATCATTGGTGTGTGGAGATTTGTGATATATAAGTTGAATAAAACTCTGGCCAGAAAAATATATATGCCTGGAGCCTGTCTAAGAACCTTTAGTGTCTAGTGCTTAACACAAGCAACACAATTGTTAAAGATGTTCAATAATTGACATAGTTTTTCTAAATTAATGGCCATATAGTTTATAGCATATTACCCTGCACATGCATTTCACACTCATTGACATATCATCTGGCAAACAATTCAGCTCTTAAAATGCATATTTACAAACAGCGGAGAGCTAGTATTGAATTGAATTGAATTAGCTTTATTGTCACATGTACTCAAATGAGTACAGTGAAAAGTTGTAATAGCTCCCTATCTCACATCAACAATGTTGTGTGCAAGTAGACAGGTTCAGGTGAGAAGTAATTTTCACCCACTAGCTCCGACTATACTTCAGATTAAGGTTTAATGGAGAACTGGCAGTACAATAAACTGGTATAATATAAGGTTGTTTTGTTTCATCAGGGTGAGGGAAATTGGCACTGAATATACTTTAAAACTTAGGTTCCAAAGTCTTGATGCAGCAGGTAAATGGAAAAGCATATTTTTAGATTAGATTCCCTACAGTATGGAAACAGGCCCTTTGGTCCAACAAGCCCTTTGAAGAGTAACCAACCCAGAACCATTCTACTATGTTTACCCCTGGCTAATGCACCTAACACTATAGCCAATTCAACTGACCTGCACATCTTTGGATTGTGGGAGAAAACACATGCAGACACGGGGAGAATGTGCAAACTCCAGACAGACAGTCGCCCAAGGTAGGAATTGAACCCATGTCCCTAACACTGTGAGGTAGTAATGCTAACTGCTGAGTCACCATGCCACTAGCTTATTGGTTTTACTTTATTTTCTGATGGTGTCTTCACGATTTTCATCTTTATGAAATAAATTAGGGACACATTCCTTTAACCCTTGCCCTAGTGATAATCAACAGCTACTAACAAGTAGTAAATTATCATCACCATGTTATTCAGAATTCTATTTTTAAAAGTAATCAAATACTTTAATTTTTTTTTCATTAAATTGATTAAACAATGATCTATGAACCATGCATTTTCATTGCTCATTTAGGTTCTATTTTAATATTTTGAGTGTTCCACTTTAAAGGTTACCAGCAGTAAAGCTTTAGTCTTAAACAAGTTAAAGGTTAGTTTATTATACATCTGCTGAAAGTTAGTAAGTAATAAAAGTGATACAGTTATTAGATAAAATCAAACAGAATATGCCCTTGCAATGTCTATGCATACTAAGCTATGGGCCAAGAGCTGAAAAATAGCATTAGAATAGCGAGGTGGTTGTTTTTTTTTAACTGAAATGCACCTAATGGGCAGAAGGGCTTATTCTGGGCTTAGATAATTCATGTGACTCTGCAAAACATACTTTTAAAGATGAAAGTAAAGTCAGTCTGTTATCATTACAGGCCTGTCACTTGCTTTAAGATTTATTTCTGGGACAAAGAGGTTGTAACTTGAAGTCAGATTCAGTAACATTGATAGCTTCTGTAGTTGCACAATTGGAGGTGACTTACACAAGTGGAGCTCAACAAGTAGAATAGGAGGGGAGAAATGCTCCTCTATTTCAAGTATGCAATATTGCAGGCTGTGGCCCATAGTAGCCTGGCTCAGCATAGCAGCCCTTAGTTGGCTTGTCTTTTTTTCACTTTCTATGTTGAGATCCCTATCTTTAATGCTGACTCTTCTTTATAAGTGTTCTGTTTAAAATCGTGTCTTGGACTGTTCATTCAAATTAAGCTTTCTGATCACTGCTACATGAACATTCAATGAATCATTGTTTCACAAGCAAAGTCAATTATGCTGGAATTCCTTTTAAGGTCCTTCCAGTCACCTGTTTTTCTTGGATGCTTTCAATGATCACACCTCTAGGAGGACTTTATGTATTTATGGCTGAAGTCAGTCAACATGAACAGGCAAGGACTGATTCGGGATAGCCAACATGGCTTTGTGCGTGGGAAATCATGCCTCACAAACTTGATTGAGTTTTTTGAAGAAGTAACAAAGAAGATTGATGAGGGCAGAGCAGTAGATGTGATCCATATGGACTTCAGTAAGGCGTTCAACAAGATTCCCCAAGGGAGACTGATTAGCAAGATTAGATCTCATGGAATACAGGGTGAACTAGCCATTTGGATACAGAACTGGCTCAAAGGTAGAAGACAGAGGGTGGTGGTGGAGGGTTGTTTTACAGACTGGAGGTCTGTGACCAGTGGAGTGCCACAAGGATTGGTGCTGGCCTCTCTACTTTTTGTCATTTACATAAATGATTTGGATGTGAGCATAAGAGGTACAGTTAGTAAGTTTGCAGATGACACCAAAATTGGAGGTATAGTGGACAGTGAAGAGGGTTACCTCAGATTACAACAGGATCTGGACCAGATGGGCCAATGGGCTGAGAAGTGGCAGATGGAATTTAATTCAGATAAATGTGAGGTGCTGCATTTTGGGAAAGCAAATCTTAGCAGGACTTATAAACTTAATGGTAAGGTCCTAGGGAGTGTTGTTGAACAAAGAGACCTTGGAGTGCAGGTTCATAGCTCCTTGAAAGTGGGGTCACAGGTAGATAGGATAGTGAAGAAGGTATTTGGTATGCTTTCCTTTATTGGTCAGAGTATTGAGTACAGGAGTTGGGAGGTCATGTTGCGGCTGTACAGGACATTGGTTAGGCCACTGTTGGAATATTGCGTGAAATTCTGATCTCCTTCCTATTGGAAAGATGTTGTGAAACTTGAAAGGGTTCAGAAAATGTTCAAGGATGTTGCCAGGGTTCGAGTACCTGAGCTACAGGGAGAGGTTGAACAGGCTGGGGCTGTTTTCCCTGGAGCTTCAGAGTCTGAGGGGTGACCTTATAGAGGTTTACAAAATTATGAGGGGCATGGATAGGATAAATAGACAAAGTCTTTTTCCCTGGGGTTGGGGAGTCCAGAACTAGAGGGCATAGGTTTAGGATGAGAGGGGAAAGATATAAAGGAGACCTCAGGAGCAACTTTTTCACGCAGAGGGTGGTACGTGTATGGAATGAGCTGCCAGAGGATGTGGTGGAGGCTGGTACAACTGCAACAGTTAAGAGGCATTTGGATGGGTATATGAATAGGAAGGGTTTGGAGGGATATGGGCTGGGTGCTGGCAGGTGGGACTAGATTGGGTTGGGATATCTGGTCGGCATGGACGGGTTGGACCGAAGGGTCTGTTTCCATGCTGTACATCTCTATAACTCTATGTCATGACTGGGAGCCATCTTTGCAAGCTTCTGTGATCATTTGATTAGCAGTCTTCACAAACATATATACTATAATAATTAAACAGTCATGACATTTATTTATTACGCAGGAATTGATTTTTCTAGTATTCCACCATACCTCGCAATAAAGTTAGTCCCTTGAGGTTGACAGTCACTTTCAAGTTCTCTTATCACCCATCAAAAAGCCACAATGCTATTACAGATAGCTTAATGGCTTCCATTCAGGTGCACTTACAAAACCTGCTGCTCTTAGATAACATTCAGATCATTTTAATGGTGTTTGATTAGCAGGAATGATGGCATAGATAGTATCATCAATGAGACTTCAATTGACGTGTGCTCCAAGGGTTAACTTAGCTCTTTTCAAAGCTAATCAACATAGGCCAACGTCTTCAGAAATATTTCATGTGAGTGAGTCAGTTACTTAGGAAAACCTGTCTAGATGATGTCACAGTAATTCTGATTGTGCGAATTTTGGAGCTAATGTCCAATAAGCAGAAATAAAAGAATTTACTTGGAAAAATATGTCAGCCTATTTTCATTTTTTGTGTTGTACATTTGTCTTCGAAACTGGATGATGATCTTCTATTTCTTACACTTCATTAAAGATTTAATCCCTAAAATAGTCATGGTGTTAATATAATCAATGAAGCTGGGAGTGGGATCATAGCAAAATTAACATCTGGGCTGTACCTTGTCAATTGTTATAAAATTCATTGAAGATCGATCAATTCATAATAACATATTTCTTTGTATTGTCGTATTTATTTATGTTAAATATCTGTTCATGTATAGTGCAATTAAGATGAGTAACAATTGCTGAAAATACGTAACGGATTAATCAACATCTAACTCATAAAGACATTCTAAGGGTAGGTTACATCCAGATGAATAAAGCCTTTTGTTTCCAAATTCTGATAAACCTATTACATATTTCTAGTTCTTGTTAATCAGATGCACCTCACCTTAAAATAGTCACAGTTGAAGTCATATTGTTACGACTAGGTGCAGAGGGTAAATTGACTTCCATCTTGTCAATCCCTCCTTGGTTTCTGCAACAAATATTTTTATTTATTTTTAGGTTGTACCTATCGCATGTCAATTTAAACTTAGATTGAGATGCAGGAGCAAATTAATTACAAAGCTTTCTTGATTAAAAGAAAGAAGTTTATTTTATCAACTCCACAAAAAAATTGTAAAATTATTGACGTTGAGGACAAACAGAGGTAATATACTTCCTCAGAAGGGCAGGAGGTTTATCCTGTACAATAGGAAGATAAATGCAATTGCAGTTTAAAATTTGTAAACTCTGTGAGTTGTGAAAATGACCTGTGCTCTGTTTTGCTATTTTTTCTTCCACATGGAAAGTTTTGTGAATACTCAGTGAATGATTGTTGTTCCAAATTCTTCACTGGGTACTGATATTTGAGACTGAGAGAGACAAGGACAGAAAGTGTTTTCCAGTTCTTGTTTACAGATCCATATTTCCTTGTCTCTTTCCTACTCCTCATGTATAGCAGTTGATAATGTCCATTTGTTTATTACAGAATCTGCCCATTGTTTTTCTAGCTAAATACTCTGCCAGCCAACCTTTTATCTCAATGTGTAACTTCCAGAAAGCTGTGAATCAACAAGGGTTACAAGTCTGAACTTTCATGCCTTTTTTATGACAATGTTAACTTCAGCTCAGACTAATCCTGGTTCACGGACATTTTTATCAAGTTAAAAATTGCACAACACCAGGTTATAGTCCAACAGGTTTAATTGGAAGCACTAGCTTTCGGAGCGCTGCTCCTTCAGCAGGTGGTTGTGCCTCCAATTAAACCTGTTGAACTATAACCCGGTGTTGTGTGATTTTTAACCTTGTACACCCTCATTCAACACCGGCACCTTCAAATCATGACATTTTTATAAGCTACGTTCAACCTTGTCAGGAGATGACAGCAGTCATTCTAAGTCAATGTTTAACTTTTTTAAAACATCTTTTTAGTCCATGGAAGATCACAAACATTATAATCAGATGATGTAAGCTGAACATCAATGGTCCATGTTTTTTGTTACAATATCAATATTCATCAACTCATTCAGAAATGGCTGGAAGAGCTCTGCAGGCCAGGCAGCATCAGCAGGAGCGAAAGCAGAGTTAATGTTTTGGGTCCAGTGAGGTTTCCCAGCCATTTCTGATTTTGTTTCTGATTTCCAGCAGCTGTAGCACTTCATTCTTTTGTTTCATCAATGATTTGTTACAAACGCAATGTGAATTGTAATGGGAATGTGTGAAAGGTTATTTAAAAGCCAAATACTGCAGATGCTGGAAATCTGGAGTAAAAACAGAAAGTACTGGATAAACAAAGCAGGTCTTCCAGCATCAGTGAAGTGAGAAACAAAGTTAACATCTCCAGACCAGTTTGAGTTTTCTTATCGTAAAAGTTGCTTGAAATGCAATATATCTTAGTATGTTGCAGGGTATAACCTAAACAAAAAATGAAACGTGCATTAGACTGCCAATCTGTCCTCTTTTAAAGTATTTTATGACACTTTTAAAATGATGAACCTCTTGATTACATCTTTATCTTGTACCAACATAAAAAAGCTTTGCATTAGTGACTAAATGAAATGTGTAGTTTTCCATTTCTGGAAGATATACAGACATTATACCATGAGCAATAGCCAAGCTACTTTTTCTCCTATTCAGTCCAGTTCAGTTTCCAAGTATCGCAAACACAATCTTTGCTGATATTGCGAGCTTGTGTCTTGCAGGCACTGACAACACAATTTATGTTGGTTTGGTTCAGCTTTCATACGAGCTCATTCATCCCTGTAATGGAATTACAGAACAGAGCAGAACGTCTTCACATGTAAGAGCATTTGTCAATTCCAAGCATTTCAAAAATAACAAGATATAAATCCTTAATGTGAACCACATCTCTGTTCAGCTTGACCTCTTGGGTATGAATTTACAATTACATCACTTCAGTAGGAAGTGAAGCCTTTCTTTCTGTCTCTAAAGCAGAATTTCAGAAGCAACATCCTTTTCTCTGTGCAAAGGTAATTTTGTAAAATGCAAATCTAAATCATAGGCAATTTCAGGGGGAGGATGCTGACTATTCGTAAATTTGATATTGGTTGATTGGTTGACAAAACTGGCAGTCTAAACAATAAGGCTTCTTTGGGTGATATTTAAAGCCAGTTAAGAATTTTAACAGAATTATGGCAGTTTCTGTCAATGGCCTAAGAACAGTAAGAACCAATTATTGGTGTTGATATGAGAGTCGATTCCAAATTAATTGAGCTTTGACACACTGTGGTTAAACTGAGTTTAGTGAAAACTCTACTTTTAGATAATGTTTCTAAACTCTTGTCTACTGCAGAGGTACACTGAATTTCTCTCACTACTGCCTAATTAATCTACATTAGGTTAACACAAATTATGATAAAGCATTGAGTTTGGGTACAGTGGTCATACCAGCCCAATTCGATTCTTTCATCCACTCAGGAAGTGACGTCATTCTGGTCATTTCCTCAAGTAGCTTCTGGATTTGCTTCATGAAAAGATGCAGAATCTTCCTGAGCAGCATGTTTCTTTAATATGATGCTGTATTTGGCACAGAGTTTTCCCAATCCTGTGAACAACAAGGAATATACCTCTCACTAGGAACCTTTACTCCTGAGTTGATCATTTCCTTGAAAGTTTGAAGATTGTCGAGAACTAAACATGCATTTTGCTCAGGAGTGAGGTTTATTAAGTGAGAACTTGTTCTCTGGTATAGTACAGCCTTTGTGTTACAGTGTTGCTTGTAGCATACATTTAGTCTTGAAATCTGTTACACCTGGACTGGTAGGTTGTAATTTCTGTTACATGAAATCATCTGATAAAGCAGACAGGGAACACACTCCCGAATCAAGCTTAATGATCTATCCATTGACAATAATAGGTTCTTTCAAGCTCTAGTTGGTTGGATACCACTTTCCTCTAGGAATGCCTTAGGTATCTTTTCTCCTGTCAGTAACTCAGCCACATTAACATTTTTATACGATATTTTGTATGATTTGTTTTGATAGGGATGTGGAATCTTCTAGGTATGTCGACTCATATTAGTCAGACATCATGAACATTAAACTGTATTTGGAATGGAGATTCCCTAATCTGGTGAAATCTTTAGGGTATCTCAATGGAACTTTTCTGTCTGTGCTGTTCAACCTCTTTGCCTTTTTACTTTCTACTACCATTTCTTCTAAATGTGATCATCTATTCTCCTGAGTCTAAACCTTTTTTTTCAATTCTGTGCTGTCCCAATGCTGCTGCTATTTCTGGTTGTTAATCTTGCAGTATATCCATGCTGAGATTGTGGTGCTGGAAAAGCACAGCAAGTCAGGCAGCATCTGAGTTTCCTGATAAAGGGCTTATGCCCGAAACATCGATTCTCCTGCTCTTCGGATGCTGCCTGACCATGCTGTACTTTTCCAGCACCACACTCTTGACTCTGATCTCCAGCATCTGCAGTGCTCACTTTTTCCTAGTATATCAATGTTGCTTTCATCTCTTTCCTAAGCATTCTCCAATGTAGCAATGTTGTTTATTTTCTTTGTCTTAAGGTCTTTCTTTTAACCATTACTCTTGTGTGGGGTGAAAGTCCCACTGGCAAGACTGGCATTTCTCATCCTTCCTTAGCTGCCATTCAATTGATTGATTTTCTAGGCCATTTGAGAGGATAGTTAAGAGCCAGTCACAGTGCTGTGGATCTGGAGTCACATGTAGGCCAGACCAGGTAAGGATGATAGGTTTCCTTCACTAGAAACCATTAGTGAACCAGATGAATTTTTATAACAATTGATAGTGGTTAGGTGGTTCACATTAGACGAGCTTTTAATTCCAGATTTTGTTGATTTTGAATTTCCCCAGCGGCCATAGTGGGTTTGTTGGATTACCAGTCCAGAAACATTACCATGGCACTATCATCTTCTCAAGTTCTGTAACAGAGTAACACTGTACCTCTACTGCTTACTGGAGGTTTTACAGTCAAGTGGAGGCTTCCTATTCCATTGTGGGCAAAATGGAGACTTTCCACCTTTGTGGCATAATAACAATTCCTGTCCAAATGTATTGTTGATGCAATATAATGTGGATAAATGTGAGGTTCTCCACTTTGGTAGCAAAAAATAAGAAAGCAGATTATTAACTGAGTGGCTGTAAATTGACAGAGGGAAGTGTTCCATGAAACGGACATGGGGGTGTCCTCACGCACAGTTTGCTGACAGTAAGTGTACAGGTGCAGCAGGCAGTAAAGAAGGCAAACTGTAGATTGACCTTCATAATGAGATGATTTGAGTACAAGAACAATGATGTGTTGATGCAATTGTAAAGGGCATTGGTGAGGCCAACCCTGGAATATTGTGTGCAGTTTTGAACTCCTTAACCAAAGAAGGATGCTCTCACTATGGAGGGAGGGCAGAGAAGTTGACCAAGTTAATTCCTAAGAAAGCAGGGCTGACATACAAGGGGAGATTGGGTTGGTTAGGATTGTATTCACTGGAGTTTAGAAGAATGAGGGGGATCACATAGAAATCTCCAAAATTCAAACAGAACTAGATAGGCTAAATGCATGAAGGATATTCCTACTGGTGGACAAGTCCAGAAGCAGGCGTCATAGTTTAAAGATAACAGGTAAACTTTTTAGGTCTGAGATTAGGAGACATTTTCACCCAGAGAATGGTGAGCCTGTGGAATTCATTACCACAGCAGAGGGCTGAGACCAAAATATCATGTGCTTTCAAGAAGGAGGTAGATGTAGCTCTTGTGGCTAAAGGGATCAAGGGATATAGGGCAGGGTGGGGTAGGGTATTGAGCTCAATGATTTGCCATCATCATATTGAATGGCGGATCCAACCCGAGGGGTCCAATGGCCTATTCCTGTTGTTATCTTCTATATGTTCTATTTTTACACATCTTTCCCAAATAAAGGATGACTGAGGCTTTATGCCTGAGTCACATTTTAGATTACAGATCTTCCCCTCTTTTAGTGGCTTCAATACTCACTGTCTTTTCATGTTAGGGTCTATCTGATTAGCCTTTTACATTGCCTCAATTCTGACTTCGCGATAGTATTGATGCCATGACCTCGATTTAAATCACTTCTCTGGCCCTTGACTTCCTTTCTGTAGCCCTGCCTTATGTTTTCCATTTACGACATCGCAGTGGCTATTTAAACGGCAAGGACTGCTTTTTTTTTTAACTCAGCCCATTCTGCACCAACTTTAATTTAAGGTTTGCCTTAAGCCCAACAGGAAATTTAAACTTTTCTCATGGGTCTCCTGTGTGTGTTCAGTTCCTAGCCGAGCCTCTAATAGGAGTGTTCCTTCAGATCCGCACTTCCCAAAGGAATCTGTACCTGCTGGATGTAAGTAGCTTCAAGCTCAGACTTGCTTCTGTTATTTTTTTCCAGTTCCGAAGTAAAAGGCTTTAACATTCACTGATTTTCCCTTGTTGATCTTTCCAGGAGTTTGTCTTCAGGCTGTTTAATTGTTCAGATGGTACAGCTAATCGCTGGCCCGACAAGCAGTTCTTCATTTTAAAACAGATTCCTTAAAGCTGGAAGGCTCCTCAATCCACTGGAATTCTCTGCTTTAGCATCGACTGGAATTCTACCTCATGTTACATTTTGGTAACAATGCCCACAGCTGTCACCATGTTGTGTGTGCTGCAATTCCAACCACTACCAGCCTGGGTTTAGGGCAGTTTATTGTCACCATCCCCCTTTCCTTGACTGGATCTGAAGGACCTATTGGACTACAGTGAGTCTTAACAAGAAAAGGCACTCATCTTAAACACAATGTAGTTCATTACATGATGGCAATTGGGTACAAGTCACATTAGGAAGTTAGCCATTGTCACAAAGGTTATTGGGAGACCTATGGATATAAGTCTTCACCCTACAAGATCTGAAGATATTCTGATCCACCCAAATCCTTATGACAACATAAGTTTGAGTGAAGCTTAATGTAGTCTTCAAGATTTATTTACTCTGGAAGATTTGTAGCTAGGTATTTGTACTTAAGATGGCACCATTAAAAGCAGCCCTTGTAAAAACCTTTCACCATCCTCCTGTGCTGGATACATGTGACAGTAGAGAGGGTATTCTATATTCTGTAAACCCTGTCAGAACCATTATCTTATACAAGGTTGCACAGAGCAGTGGAAAAGCTAGTTTTGTGTGCCAGTGTACAAGAGACTAGGTTCCGCTATAGAGATTCGGTTGTGGATTTTACTGGGTGAAATACAGCGGAGGTGATGGTCTAGCAATATTATCACTTGACTATTAATCCAGAAGCCCAGGTAATGTCCTGGGGACCTGGATTCAAATCCCACCACAGCAGATGGCCTTTATGTGATTCCAGACCCACAACAACGTGATTGATTCTAAGCTGCCCTTGGGGCAATTAGGGATGGGCATTAAATGCTGGCATTGCTTTCATTCTGTGAATAAGTAAAAGTGCAGGGTGATATTGATGACCAGCGACACCTACTGTTTTGGTAGACCTGCGATCGAGCAGCAAGTGAAAGAACATGTGAAGTGAAGTTCCAACCTGATACAAGGGTTTGTACCCAGCTCAAAGCTCACCCTTTCCAATATGGCAGTGATGGCTATTTACAAAATAGCACTAGTAGATAGAGCCATGATGTAGCATGAGTTGGCCACTATCCCAGCTTCCCTTGCAGCACAGGTGGAAGCCATACAATGTCTCGATGCTTTGCTGAAAACTTACAATGAAGCCATGTGAGCCACATTAAGTGTCATGCACTGTCAGACTGCTGCTGCCAACATGGAAGCAAAGAGATATGTCGGCCAGTGCATAAAGCTAAGTAGTTTCTTTTTTGAAAATGCACTGTTAGAAGGCAGTTGAATAAAGAGGCATTGGGATTATTTTTGCTGGCAGTTTTTGATTTTGGGAATTTGGCATGGAGGATACTATGCCATCGTGTAACAGAGAGTTTGAATTCTGGGAAGGACAAAGCTGCTGTAGACTCAGGGAATTCAGGGTCTGAGTGTGCACTTGTTTGAAATGACTGGTTCCAGATGTCACCTCTCATATGGCAAGAGTTGCATCCTGATGTGAGTAAGGTTCTGGAGGATGTAACAGATTACGATGAATTTAGAGACATGCTGTGTTGAGTGTTGAGACATACTGCATTTCCCCAGCCCCATTATCCGGCCAATACAACCATTGCTCCATTGTTCTCTGAATGCATGGCTCCCATCATTGCTGTTCTGACACTTTACATGGTTGGATAATGGAGGGGTAACATTCACTACAAGGACAGAGGCTGCTCCTTGTAACCCAGTAAACAACCTTTGATTCTTCATAATGAGTTAAAGGTGGTGGGTACCTCTGACTGGCACAGCATGAATGATCATCGCTGCTGCCAGGATATTGGGCATTCATTGGCAGGATCACTGGGCATGGTTGTACACCAGCTGCACATTAATAAAATGGTCACCCTCTCAGTCCCTGAGTCACTCCTTGTTAAAATATTGGTTCTCTGCAGTCGCATGCTCATGTTCAATAGTACCCTGTAACATTGAGAATCCCAATTCGACAAAGGCTCTTGTGTCCTTCTCATCAGTGAAAATACAATGAAAGCGCCTCTCCTTCTGGACAGGGCTTCTGGCACTTCTCTGAATCTGTGATTGTCGGTGGAACATTAGCTATTTCAGATGTTGCCTGTTCCCACCAAGGCAGAATATCTATTATTGAGAATGACAGTGACCTTGACAGTCATGAGCAGCATTGCCCTCATTCCGCTGTGAAGCTGTGAGTTGGATTGTAGGAGGTGGTGCAGAGCAGTAGGCAACTCCACAGTGAAATACTGGCATGTCGCACACTGCTTCTCACTATGGTGAAGATAGGAGAGGTATTCTCGAGATGGATACAGCCTTCTTTTGAGAGTCTTCTTCCTCATCACTCAATGCATGGCTTCACCTCTCTCCCAGTGCCTTTATTGAATCTATGAACATTTTTGAATCCTGTACAACCCAAAAGACTACACCATTCATTACTAAGCGTCATCTCTTGGTTCATTACATCCTTGCAAAGATGGAGTAAGGACCTGGGGTGGGGCCAGGCATTTATGGAATGTATTCCAACAGATACCTGCACTAACTTCAGAAACTTCAGAAGCTCTCTGTTCACCGTGAATAATGAGGTGCTTGGAACAGACTCCTCCAAACTGTTGTCAGAATCTAGCATCGCTTTTTTGAGAATGCAAGCATTTTGTACAACTCCTCCAGTAATATTGAACACAGTACCTCCATTAATTCTGCAGTAAAATTAAATCAAAAGCATCTTACCTGCAAGATGGATGGCTATCTCTTTAAATAAGGTGAGTCATTGTGAATTGGGACAATAGCAGGGCCTGCACTGTGTAACTAGGCAGAATGGGTGCAAAGTCAGCACCTGCCCACTCTGTATGGTCTGAGAACGCACACAGCATGCCCAGCCTGCCAGCACAACTACCTGGTCAGGTAGTGCATATCTGGCAGCACACGTTGGCAATGATCAGAAATCACTCTGCCAGTAGGTTTAACAGTTTTTAACATTTTAACAGTTTGGAGATATCACAGTACCAACACCAATGATCAGTTTATTAGACAAAATGCCAAACTAGTGGCATCTTTGTGTTTATGATTCAGCTACACAGAAGCTATATAAACTTTCTGAGTTATTAAGAAATATAAGCATCCGACATCATGACCAGGTGTTTCATTTTCTATCTCAGAAGAGCAAAATAAAACAACACCAGTCTTGTTTTATTGAGTGATTTCATTTTTCATAATGAGAAGTTAAGATACAGTGTCGTGGATCTCCCTGGAATGCCAACTCGCATTTGTAGCAATTCCCAGTGCTCTCTGATTCCTAAAGCCAACGCTACCATGATCCACTCCCAGTGATTCCAGATCCCTCATATTCTGAGGTCTCCTGCACCATGCAACCCAGAATCCTGTTCAAAATGCTTCTATTTCTCAGATCCTTTCCCTGTGTACTCAGATCTCATCAGCACCTAGAAAGCTGAGTAGTCAATGTTTCTGGTCCACTATTTGGCAAAATCCATTTAACTCATTACAATCAACGTCACAGAAAATCTTTGACATAACTAAAGAGATAGTTAAATAATAACATTCTGAATTCAAACCTGAGATGTGAATGGATCCAAGCAGTATACATTTGGTCCTGAAAGAATCTGGGTTGGGTAAGAATGTGAATGAATTTGAATGCAAGTATACATTTGAAAATGAGATTTACCTTTCTCAAAAGCCAACCTGGGTCAGCCAGCCTGAAGGTGATAGGTGAACAGGAGTCAATGTAAATAGACATGGCTGACCAAATTTTAGGATTCCTCAAACTTATAAAAGGGTAAACCATGGGACAGCAGTCAGGGGTGCTTTGAAATTGTCAGGATAATAAAGAGGTACTAAGCTAAAGGTACTAAAGGCACCTGTTTGAGAGTCATTGAGAAAAGTGCTCACAGACTTGCTGTTGGAGGAGAGAATGCTGAAGGTGGGGGAAAAGTTTAAGAAGCTGGTTTGCAGTAAATAAAATTGCGGTTATTTTTGTATTTTAGAATCCTGGAATAGAGAGAAATTATTTCAGATAAACGTAGGACCTATAATGCCATTAGGAGGGGAATTCCAGAATTTTGGCCCTGGGTAAAAATCCTGGATCCCCCATCCTAACGGCTTTGTGGGTTTACCTACAGCAGTTGGAGTATAACTCACTACTCACCAAGGGTAATTAGGAATGGACAACAAATACTGGTCCAGCCAGCAATGCCCACATTCCCAAAATAAGTAATAATAAAAAAAAATTGAAGAGCCTTGGGAGAGGGTTTTCCTAGGATGACACGGAAGGAAGTCAGAGTAGGATTGGAGAATTTTAGTGGGGAAACAATGTAAATAATTGATCAGGGATGACCTTATATGTGACCGACACACTGGAGATAGTGAGGCCACGAGGCATGTTAAGGTGAAGAGTGTACGATGAGTGTAGGTTGTTAAGTTTATATAGATGAAATATTTAGGAAGGATAAGAGAGCTGTGAGCTCAGAGGAGAAAGCATCATGCATTGAGGTGGGAGGTCAACATCATTAAAAATGAGAAGTCATTCAATTCAGATACTGTGGGTAGAAAGCACCAGAGAATCTTGGTGAGAACATCTTACTTGTGTAAATGATAGAAAGTGAAGATTTTAAATGTGAGGCAATAGGGTAGAAAACGGTGAGATACTCAAAAGGGGAGAAAGCAGTGAGATGTTGAAAATTACATCTGTCAGTAAGATTAAAAAGGATAAAGCAACATTGAACATGATGTTCTAAGTCTGCAGTTATGCTTGGGAAGAATATTAATTTAAAATAAATGATACTTTTCCGTCCCTTGCTGTCTCAATAAGAAACGTATTCATCTTTTTGTTCCATTGAAATTACAAACCAGGTCGTTTCTGGTCATTGTGGAGTTATAAATATCATGGGGTGAATTTGGATGGTGGATTAATGGCACAAAATCGATGGCTTCTGTTAATGTCCGTCTCTTGACAGTATGAGGCAATGGCAAATTGAATCTGAGCCTAGAACTGAGAAGTCACTGAGGAAACATTCTGTTGATGTAGAGAAAGAGGAGCACAAACCAATTTCCTGTAGATTAGTTTGTTTAATATCAGCAATGGGCAAAAACATTAGGTGAAAAGGAGATTCAGTGGGTTATAAAGTGAATTGGCAATTTGTTATCACTCATTTTCTGCTATCCCTGAAGACCAGTTTCACCTCTTTCCATAATTCAAGGTAAAATCAGTAAATATTTGCAAAATGTGGGTTAATCAAGGGAAGGTGGCATTGACCAGTTATAAATAATTCCTTGCTTCCCACTGGGGAAGGACAATAAATGCAGGCCTAGGCAACAGATCCCACGTCCAGTCAGTGAATAGGTCATATATTACCAGTTTTTAGCAAATGAAGCTTCTCCCCATGGAGTGCACAGGTAAAGAGATGAAGGAGTTGTTTGGACAATGTCACTAAACCAGGTTCAGTTTTGGGTCCCCTATTATAGAGAGCATGTATCCAGCAGGATACTGCTTAAAGTTAGGAACGTTAGTTTGGCTGCACTAAAAAAAAGCTAAGAAAGGAAAACAAAAAGAATTTTCATTTATATAGTGCCTTTGATGACCTGAGTTTAACAAGAACTCACAAACATCAATGCACTAATAACTAGATAATTAATTTTGCTGATGTTCAGAAGGATGGATATTGGTCAGGACTTCAGTACTCAAGACTAATCTGCTTGTATTCAAAGGACTATCTTGGTATATTTTGCACCCATCAGAGAGGGAAAATTGGACATAACGTTTCATCCAAATGATGATTGAGCATAAATAATTGAAATAATCAAGCATTTTGATAGAGTTAATATAGGAAAATTGTTTGCTCTGATGAAGAAGTCCATGATGTCATCAAGTTTAATGTATTGCTGAGGGACAGTGGGAAAAGGTTAGCAGAAATGTCAGTGTAGCACTCTTTGACACAGTGATTGGTGGAGGCAGAGAAAATGAGATAAATATATAAGGATGAGGGACATTCAGGACCATTGGGAGAATATAAGGATAATTGAATTAATTTTGAATTGCTCAAGGAAAGAGTCAGAGTAGGCACAATCAGCCAAGTGACCTTCTCCCATGCCGCGTTGGAAACCTCTATGTGCTTTTTATGATTAGAAGCAATTGGTGTTTAAATGATACCTAAATCTTTACACAGAGGAGATTGAAAATCTACAACAGTTTACAATTTCCTTCATCAAAACAGGTAAGTTCCCAATAAGGTGCAATGAGATGTTAAAATGCTCACCCATTATTCAAATAAGCTAGCCATGGGATATTTGTGTCTGTAGTAGTACAGTTTGTTAAGTCGACCTCTTACTCTCCACAGACTCATCAGTGACCAAATCATAGAGAAAAGTTCTGCGTGAAAGAATTCTGAAATGTGCTTTAAATAACTAAAATGACTAAAATGCAAACTGCAGATCAATATTTAACAGTGAACTTAATGTAAACTTCTTTGTACTTATTATTCCTTATAGAACACAAAGCACACAAAACTGAAGGTTTAATATTTAATTATGTAATAATGCCTGATAATTGCATTGCTTTATTGCAGTACTGATGAGTGCAACAGAATGGTAGCAAAGCAGGTTTCGAATTTGCGGTCATTGTAAATTATGCAGTGTAAAATGATTCGTCTCCCTTTTTATGCATGAGAAGCTAGTTTGCTGCAGTGAAGAATTCACTGCAATGTGTGCATTAACATTTTCAAGATACTTCCCTGAAGGACTTAAAGAAAAGGTTACAGTGAAAAATGAATTTTTAAACACACAACTTGATTTTGAGGCATTTGAATGACCACGTCCAGGAAGTATTCCTTCAGGCAGGACACTGATTTGATTGTATTCTCCTCCTCCCCATGACCTTTACATGACTGATGTTAGAAGTCACACTCACCACAACAATGGGCACATGCATGCCTGCCCATTTGATGTCAAGCCATTAACGTGAGTGTAATCTATTGCAGAGTGAACAGATTTGTGAATGCTGAAGCAGAGTGATGGTTAACTTGCAGCATTAGATTTTAAACCAGAAGAGTTAGCTCAATTCTTGCAGCCTTATGAATGTAATAAAAACATCAAGGGACTTCTTTGGATTATTATAAAACTTGATACCAAAAAATAAAATAATATCAGAGTAGATGACCAAAAGCTTGGTCAAAGAGCCATATTTTACAAATGTTTTAAAGAAGGAAAGAGTGATATAAAGGATTAGAGCGATTCTGTCAAACCTTTTCAAAGGGAGTGACTATATTCCAATTTTTCTGTTGCTTAAAGAGTTGAGCGAGAGTAAGCCAATTTTAGACTGATAAAGATTGGTGCAACATGAATTTCAAAGAAAATGAACAATTCCAGAGCAATAAAGTGATCAGTTAAGTTTGTAATTAATAAAAAAAGATTAAAATGGCAAGCAGCTGAATTAGCATATAAAATCTTACCTTACTTTTCTCTTAAAAAGTAGACCAAGAGAGAGTAAAGGTAAGGACCCAAGCCCTGAACTCCAGGCAATAGGGAAGGAACCTGTGCCAAGCTAAAGAGCTGGTTTTAACTAACACTAATCATGGTTCACCTCTGGTGATACACAGTCTGAACTGGCATTGGAGGAATTCATACAGAACTGGAGCAAATGGACTAGGTATTCTTCTTCTGGAGGAGGAGGAGGAGGAGGAGGAGTGTGTGTATGTGTATGTGAGAGTGTGTGTGTCTGTGTCTGTGTGTTTTGTGTGTGTATGTGTGCCTGTGTGTGTTATCTGCCTCACTGTCACATTTCACACTATCTATTTCCCATGTGCATGCATGTTCCCTCCATTTCCCTCGCCCTCATCCTCCTCCACTCTGACTCAACCTCTCCCTCTGTCACACACTCTCCATCTCATTCAGCCTCCATCACATTCTTTGCTTCAACGCCAACTACAGCACTTCCTCCAAAGACCCCCATCCTCCCTCACTTAGCTATACTTTCTTTCTTGCACACTCTCCCTCCCTCACACATTCGCTGACCCACCTGTACCTATTCTCCCTCCCTCATTCATATCCATTCCCCTCTTCATTCAAACCCTGTATCTCCATCACTGACACACACTCCCAGCCTCATTCATGTACCTTCCTTCACCTCTCATTCCCACTCACCCTCTCCCACTCACACCTTTTCTCTTCCTCACACACACTCCCTTCCATCCTCTCCCATAATCCTTCACACTTGCTCTTTCCTTCCCTCACACTCCTTTCCTCGTGGACATCCTCGCTCCCACCTCCCCTCACTCATTCACACACACTGACAACCATTGCCTTGTGTCTCTGAATCAGTCCTTTATAAACAGCCAGTACGGTTAACCCAGCTCTGCCTGACGGATCGGCTGTAGATACAGTACAGGGCCTTTTACCTTCAGCAGGATATTCATACCCAATGACGTGATAATAATGTTAGCTCTTGTAACATCGGAATGAGACATAATAACATCATTGTAAAAGACTCAGTTGACTTTTATTTCAGCTCTTGGTATCTACACATGTTACAGTGTTTGGCAGTTGTGTATCAGACTTAAAGCTAAGCCATTCAGATACAATTATAATTATAATGACAATGAAACAACGACCACTAAGCAAGCTACAAGACGACTCTGTAAAAGGGAGTCTGAGACTTCTATACCGTCAGGTCACATGCCAAGATACCATAATGACAATATGAACATGTCTCTTTACAACACTAACTGTGAGATATAATATAACACCCAATCCCTCCCTGCCTCAATCACCTCTTCCTTCTAACATCCCAAACCCTTTCCCTTCCTCCCTCATAGCCTCTATCTCCCTTATTCATTCCCTTCTCCCTCCCTCACACAGGTTTCTTCTTCCTTCCCACCTCACCCCTCTTTCTTCTATTCTACCTTCCTCATTCCCTCTCTCTCTCATCCTCACCCAGACCCTTTCCACCATCACTCATCCCCTCTCCCTCTGTCACTGACACACTTTTCTTCTCCCTTACTCCTTCCCACATGTATCCACCCCGTTCCTACTCCACCAGTCCCCTTTCTGGTACTCCTCACATGCCCACACTCCCTTAATCTCATCCCTTCTTTTGCTTTCCCTCACATCCTCACCTTTCCTTCTTTCCTCATTCAAACCCTCTCCCTCTCCAACTTACAGAAAACTCTCATTCCTTCATTCACTTCCCTCCATCTCATCCCCTTCCTCCCTCCTCACTCACTTACCTCCTCTCCCGAACTTTCCTTTCCCCCCTCACTCACACACTTTCCTTCCTTCATTCACTCACTCCCACTTCACACTCAATTACTCCTTAACTCACTCAATGCAACCCTTGTCCTTTCTCCCATCCCTTCCTCCCTAACTCTTCCATGTTCCCTCTCTTCCTCACTTAAGCATTCTCCTTCCCTCCCTGACTCACAGCCTTGCTTCATGCACTGTATCCTCCTCTCATTAATAATGCCTCTTTTTCGGGTGCGTGTGTGGGAAGGAGAGAGCATTATCTTCCCCTGACTGGGAGCCTCTTGCCTCCTACACCCACCAGGCTCTCCAGCTTTGGCTTGTGTTGACCATCCCGTCCCTTGCACTTTTAACCTTTAACTACCCCCTCCAGCAGGCTAACAATACCCTCGCTCCCCCTTTAGAAGACTAACCATCCTTCCCCAATAGACTCACTCCCACCAAACACAGTAAGGCTTCCCTGGCAGAACCTGCAACCCCTTAAGTCGACTGACCCTACCACTACAATCACAACTGCACCTTGCTGCGTAGGCCTTAGGCTTCATCAAGTTATAGCTCCCACGTGTGGCAGGTATCTCAAATCACCAGCAATTTCTCTCCTCCATTTGCTGCTAATTGGCTCACTAGTGAGAAGTGGCCTCTAATTGGAAGACAATCTCGCTGCAGAATTTTTCATGTCTACTTCCTGCATTTGGAACCCAAGAGATGGACCAGATATGACCCTTTGGCAGGCTTCATGCTAGTCCTCAGCCTGCTGTTTGGACAAGCCCCGTTTACGCAGAGATATCTGGAGATTCATTTCTTTCAAATGCAATGTTTGAAGCCAAAATGTGATGGCTGCAGGTATCTGACAGAATGTTGGGCTGGAGGAGATTTCAGAAGTAGGAGGGATGTGGCCATAGAGGAGGAGAATTTTAAAGTGGAGACATATTTAAACAGGAGCTGACGAATGGAGTAATAAGTGAACAGGACTTGTTGCAACTAAGGACATAGCCAGTGGATTTTGGATAAGCTCAAGTTTTTGCAAGATGGAAAATTGACATTTGGCCAGGAGTTTTTGGCTAAGTCAATTCTTGAGGAAACAATGGCCTGGACAAGCTTTTCTATAAAAAGCATTTTATCAAGAATCACATCAGTTCAGGAAAAGAAAGCTCGTGGTTGTATAGAAGGTGGCTGCCCAGCAGTGTATGAAGAAATGGGTCTTTGTCTGAGAGTCAGAATGTGACAAGTGGACTCCCACAAGGGTCTGCATTGGAGCCTCAACATTTTACCATTTTTATCAATGACTTAGATGAGGGGACTGAAGCCGTGATATATAAATCCACAAATGACACCAATAGCGAAGAAAGCACAAGAAGTTACAGAGAGGTGAGGACATATGCAGTGAGTGGGCAATAATCTGTCAAAGTGTAACGTGGAAAAATGGGAAGTTATTCACTTTGGCAGGAAGAATAAAAAAGGCAAAATATTCCAAAGAGCAAAAGAATTTAGCTGATCTGGTATGTGAGCCTACGATGTAGGTAAAGCATTTCATAAAGAAGGCTGATGCTATGCTATCCTTTATGACAATAACATTAAAAGTAAGGATGTGATGCTTCAGTTATACAGGGCATTAGTGAAGCCACAACTGGAATAATATCTGCAGTTTTAGTCTCCTTGTTTAAGGAAGGATGTAAATGCATTGGAGGTGAATCGGAGGAGGTTTGCTAGGTGGATACATGGAATGAGCAAGTTATGAGGATATTCTGGAAAATCTGGGCTTGTTTCCTCTGGAATTTCGAAGAGTGAGGGGTGACTTGATTAAAATGTATAAGATCCAGAATAGTCTTGACAAGGGAAGTATGGAAATAATGTTTCCTCTTGTGGGTCAGTCCAGAATCAGGGGGCACGGGCTTTTATAAAATTTGAGCTCGCCTGTTCAGGACAGAGAGGAGTAGAATTTTTGTTTTCTCTCAGTTGGCAAAGTGACTTTGGAAATGTCTGTCTCAGATGATGGTGGAGATAAGGTCATTGAATATTTTAAAGACAGAGGTGGTTAGATTCTATTGGGCAAGAGAATCATGAGATATTGAGAATAGATGGGAAAGTGGAATTTGAAACACCAACAGATTAGACATGATCTTATTGAATGGCAGAGCAGACCAGAGGGGCCAAATGGTCTGTTTCTGCTCTGAGTTCACACGTTTGCATTGCAATCTTGTTGCTTCCTGCAGCTCAAAGGTAGTCTCTAATTTTTTTTATAATTCAAATTAGTGGCAGTCCTGATTTTATATAAATTTGTGCTCAGCAGTAAATACACCTGGGTTTCTATAACTTGTTCAAAACTTGGGAATGACGGATTATAAATGCATTACTTACATCCCATGTGGACATCAGATTACAGATATGTTTCATTTTTCAAAATTACTTTACAGAACTTGACATAAACATTAATTATATTTAATGGCATTAATATTTGGAATTCCGCCTGACCTCACTATATGGGAATGTTCCGTTATATAATTCTACTTTTATTATAAGGCAAATGGAACTTGATTCTTGGATTTATATATTGGGTAGGTTCTCCCATGGTTCAAGTTTATCCAGTGAGTCACACAGACCACATTCAATCCCAAGTCTGTGCTGAGTTAGCTCAACACAGCTAAGAAACTGTAGGAGAGCTACATTTGGCCGTAGCTCTCTGAGTTGGAGAGGAATTTTGTCAGTCCTGATTACCATCAAGTTATCCCCCAGACTTGGTCATTAAACTTTGGTAGTTTAAAAACCAACACTCCCTGCCAAGACTTGCACATGAGTTATGTTCCAGAGATCAGGCTAAAAGGACTGAAGCAGATTGTGAATGAGGTAGTAATTCAGCCAACGGACTGTGCAGGTCTGTGAAAATCAAAGAGTTATCTCCAATTCCATTATTCACCGAACAAATATTTAGGCAATTATTGGGAATTGTCTTGCTGTCTTATACACAGACCTGTGGGTGGCATGGATAATACTGGGTTTCTGCAGTTCAAAGTTCACTGCACCTTTAGCACCAAACAAAACAGGCTCAGCTCTGCATTACTTGGACAGCCTGATGTCCCAATCCAATCAAACTCATTTCTGGCAACAAAATAAGGTAGGCATAACTTTTGTAATAGAGTCATAGAGATATACAGCATGAAAACAGACCCTTCAGTCCAACACGTACATGCCAACCAGATAGCCGAAACAAATACAATGAAGAAATTTTCTGATGTTTTAAGCACATAGTTAGTCTTGAAACAATATAGATAGAATGAGCACACCGGCTTGGATTTGGATGTTATTTGAACTAATACAGAGAACACTGGAGAAACTCAGCAGGTCTGGCAGTGTTTGAGGCCACTGGACTCAAACATTAACTCTGCTTCTCTCTCTACAGATGCTGCAAGATCTGCTGGGATTTTCCAGTGTTCTTTGTGTTAATTTAAGATTTTCAGCATTGCCAGTATGTTTGCCCTTATTGAATGTTATTGTACCTGCTTTCTGAGCATCAAACACATCCTGTGAATACCAATTACAAGGATGAATGTCATGCATCTCACCAATGCCTGAAAGACATCAGAACTAATATTGATTAGGCATTAGGCTCCTTTCAGTTGCTAATGAGAGTGTAATGCTCATTGTAAAATTCCAATTCAACGCTGACCCTATTGTTGTGACCTAACAAGTGAGTCTTGGCAAAATGTTACTTTTGATGTGGACCTTAGAGGAACCCAGAAGCCTCCACAACACTCCGAAGGGACATTATGAGCTGCGTTTGGCCACCTAACCCAGGCCCCATCATCTGTGCCATTTACCTTGACACTTCCCCGAGGTCACATTCATAGACTTTGCTCCTGCTAAAGGGTGAGCTGACTTGTGATGGTGTACCAACCACAGGCAATGTGTGCATATTACTCACAGGGAGACCAAGCTATCAAAGGAATCGATGTACTGGTAGTGCCCGTCGGATTGGTGATCCCTGCTGGCACAGCACACTGGCAATGAGGAGGTAAGCTGCAATGAATTGGGACTTGCAGAGATTGGAGCTTGGTAGGGGGGTGCAATCATGAGTGAGCTCAACCTTTTGGGATGTTCCAATGGGAGTAGGGGGCAAGTAAAGAAAGACCTCCATTTGCCCAGAAACATGCCACACAGGGTTTGATTTAGTTATCACAAATACTCAAGTACAAAAGTATAGGAGTACAGTGAAAAGTATATAATGTCACCACCCAAGGTATCACCTCAGGTAAAAATATCGAAGAAAGTGGCTTAAGAATCAGGTAGAAAGCAAGAATAAAGCTGAAAGTTAAGCAGTTTGTAGTTATAGTACAGAGCAAAACATATGAAATAAGGTTAAAAAGTTATACATTGCCGATCTTAGTTTTAAGGAGAAAATAAAGAATAAAGCTGAAAGTGCAAACAATACTGTCTTTCTTAAGTGCTTAGCTACAGTGCGACCACTCTTTGAGGAATCACCTCATGTCTGGAAGTCCACGTTGGGACGAGACACTGCCTTGTACTGCTGAAAGTCTACCACACCAGGCAGAAAAACAACCAGAGTGGGCCACTGAAAGTCTACCACACCGGGCTGAGACACTACCACGCCAAGCTGAGAGACCACTACACCGAGCTGAGAGACCACCACGGTAGGCTGACAGACCACTACAACGGGCCACAGAAAGACCACCATGCCGGCTGAGACACCACCACGCTGAGCTGAAAGACCACCACACCGAGCTGAGAGACCACCACACTGGGCTGAGAGACCACCATGCCGGGCTGAGAGACCACTGCAGCGGGCCACTGAAAGACCACCATGCCGGGCTGAGACACCAGCATGCCGGGCTGAGAGACCACAACGCTGGGCTGAGAGACTACCACAGCGGGCCACTGAGAGACCACCACGCTGGGCTGAGAGACCACTACGCTGGGCTGACAGACCGTCACATCAGGCTGAGAGACCACCACGCTGGGCTGACAGACCGTCACATCAGGCTGAGAGAGCACCACCCTCGGCTGAGAGACTACTATGCTGGGCTGAAAGACCACCACTGGATTAGTGGTGCTGGAAGAGCACAGCAGTTCAGGCAGCATCCAACGAGCAGCGAAATCGACGTTTCGGGCAAAAGCCCTTCATCAGGAATAAAAAAAAACCAGGCTGAGAGACCACCACACCAGGCTGAGAGACTACCACACTGGGCTGAGACAGCACCACCCTCGGTTGAGAGACCACCACGCTGGGCTAAAAGACCACCACACCGGATTGAGAGATGACAACACTGGGCTGAGAGACCACCACGCCAGACTGAGAGACCACCACGCTAGGCTGAGAGACCACCATGCTGGGCTGAGAGATCACCACCCTCGGTTGTGAGACCACCACGCTGGGCTAAAAGACCACCACACCGGATTGAGAGATGACAACACTGGGCTGAGAGACCACCACGCCAGACTGAGAGACCACCACGCTAGGCTGAGAGACCACCATGCTGGGCTGAGAGATCACCACCCTCGGTTGTGAGACCACCACGCTGGGCTGAGAGACCACCACGCCAGACTGAGAGACCACCACGCTAGGCTGAGAGACCACCACGCTAGGCTGAGAGACCACCATGCTGGGCTGAGAGATCACCACCCTCGGTTGTGAGACCACCACGCTGGGCTGAGAGACCACCACGCCAGACTGAGAGACCACCACGCTAGGCTGAGAGACCACCACGCTAGGCTGAGAGACCACCATGCTGGGCTGAGAGATCACCACCCTCGGTTGTGAGACCACCACGCTGGGCTGAGAGACCACCATACCAGGCTGAGAGACCACCACGCTGGGCTGAGAGACCACCACACCAGGCTGAGAGACCACCATGCCAAACTGAGAGACCACCATGCTGGGCTAAGCGACCACCATGCCATTTAGCGAATGCCTCTCCTGCCATTTGTTAAATGCTCACAGCAGGGTCAAGCTGTTAAGTGGATATTTGCTCAGGTATAGAACCTCCATCAGTCACTGGTGGGCAGGTTACCAATGTTGCCAAAACCCCCTTCCCCCCCTGACTTGCAGGGAGGGTAGTGATAGATGAGAAGGCAATGGGCAGGCAACATACTCAATATAGATTTACTGACCCCATGCTTTCCTACCTGGCAACCAAGTCATGTTGAATCCAGTAGGATCCTGAGGAGCTCGAAAAGGATTGAAAGCCTGTGATTGGATTGGCCACCCAGGGGATTGTCAAGCAGTGCATTTCTCCTTATACTGCCAGCGTGGGCTTAGTAAGGAAGCTGTATGCTATTTTAGAGCCAAGATTTGACCTGGCGGCCTCTCCTAACAGTGACAATTGATTAAAAGCCAAGTAAGCTGTTACAGAAGATATTGAGCACAAGATTTTTTTAAAAAATCAACATCATGTATTGGTAGAAGTTTGAAGAGAACTTCGGAACAGGATTGAGAGACATTCTGGGACATTTGGTGAAGATCCTATCCACATCTATTGGAGATATCATCGAGGATTTTAGTGACGTTACTAAGGGTTGTGTTTCCATCCTTCTCTCACCTTCACCTGGTCCATCTCTGACTCTCCCGTTCCTCTTCCCTGATTTCCCTGTTTCCGTTTCTGAGGATAGACTATCCACTAGTATCCTTTAGAGGACCACTAACTCCACAGTTACTTCGACTATACTTCCTCCCACTCTGCTTCCTGCAAGGGCTCCAATCCGTTCTCCCAGTTTCTCTGTCTCTGTCATTTCTGCTCTGATGATACCACATTCAATTTCACCCAAAGACCTCCCACCATCAACCCCCCCCCCCCCATCCCCCAATCTCTGTAGCTGACAAAGTCTTCAGCCATGTCTTACCCAACTCCCACACTTCTTCCCTCACTCCTTCTCCTCCTTCCCAGAACAATAAGACTCCCTTTGCCCTCACTGTCCCATCCCAATCTTCTCTGTATTCAAAGGCTCCTCCTCCACCATTTTCACCATCTACTGCAGGATGTCACCCACCAAATACAACATACCCTTCCCTCTAGAACTGGCAGTTCTGAAAATGAGTCATATCAGACTTGAAACGTTAATTCTGTTTCTCTTTCCACAGATGCTGCCAGACCTGTTGAGTCTCTCCAGCATTCTCAGTGTTTGTTTTAAATTTCCAGCATTGACAGTATTTTGCCTTTATTTGAGAACACACAGATCTGTCAAGATTTTTACAACTAACTTGGAAATCAGGGAAGAGGAACGGAAGAGTCAGAGATGGACCAGGTGAAGGTGAGAGAAGGATGGAAACACAACCCTTAGTAACGTCACTAAAATCCTCGATGATATCTCCAATAGATGTGGATAGGATCTTCACCAAATGTCCCAGAATGTCTCTCAATCCTTTTCCGAAGTTCTCTTCAAACTAGTTAGTTGTAACTACCTTTAAGTCAGGGCTTTTGAAGATCTCACCAATGTTTGTCCAGGAAGAGATATAGAATAATATTTGAAAAACACCACCATAGACTATTGAAAATTTGACTTGGTTTTCTTACATTTCCTTAAAACTCAAATGCAGTCCATGTAAACCTAAGCTTATCTCCGTCTTTGCCTTGTCTTCTCAGAAACTGGATTCACTGTAAACACAGTATCTCTGGTTCTCTTCTAAAGATCCATATTTTTACTCAGTCTGTTTTGTCCCACTTTCATTTTACTTTCTATTAGACAGTTAAAGCCCTGGAAACTACCAAAATCTCTTTTGGAGATCTTTCACAAAAAAGGGTTTTGTGTTATCAAAGCAGTTCTTGGGTTGCTTTATTGCACCGATAATAAATGGAGGCTTTCATTTTAAATCAACTGTCATGTTTCAGCAGATTTGATCATTCAATGCAATTGAATTATTTCTGAAAGGACTTCATGAGTGCATGCCCTAAGGCTGTCACCTACTCAAACCGTTGTCTTACCAAAGACGGTTCAACATAAACGTGTTGCTCATTGAAGATCAAGCCTGTGTGTTTCCTCTTTATCTATCCCTTTATTTATTTCTGTTAAGAAATTGGCAGAGAATACTTCACTGTAACAGCTCACCTCAGATACTTTGTAATAGAGATCAAGGTATACAGTACTTCAGATTTCTACCTGAAAATTATCATTTTGAGAAAAAGTGCTGAATAGAATTGCAGATTAAAATTGTGGATTTATTGGCTGGCTGGCAAAACTAATGATGTATTTTTAAGAAGAATGTCTGAATTTGGCAAAAGATTTACTTCAGAGTGGAAGTCAAAGGATTACTTGATGCCAGGAGTTCTGCTTCCTGTTTGCTGATCAGCTCTTGCTCAAAAGCAGAAATTGCTGGAAACGCTCAGCAAGTCTAACAGCAAATGTGGAGAGAAATCAGAGTTAATGTTTCGGGTACAGACCTGAGGGAGGATCCCTGGACCAAAACATTAACTCTGATTTCTTTCCACAGATACTGACAGACCTGCTGAGTTTTTTCCAGCAATTTCCGTTTTCGCTTCTGATTTCCAGCATTCGTAGTTCTTTCGGATTTGATCAATTTAAGTTGTTTGGTTGCTATTATTATGCAACATAAGCATTCAGTCTAAAGGATGAGATTTGGTGATGGTAGGCAGTACTCAGAGTGAAAGCTATAGATTCAACTTAAACTCAATCTCTCAGATTCTCAATTCCAGAAATCCTGCAAATAGAGAAAAAGCAATGAATTATGCATCAGATTAAGTGTAACTTTGCTTAAAGTTCGAACTTCTGGACTCCTAATATTATCTAATATAGTCATGGGCATTTCCAATAATAAGACTTCCTCCATCTGCCTTTCTCATATTAAATATTGATGCTGGTTCATGTTTGCTACACAATCTATTGATTGAAGATTTTAAAAAATACTGCTGAAACCTTTATTGCCTCCTTTGACTGTTTGTAAAGTACTTAGCCTGCTCACCTGCAGACTGAACTCACTAAGTGTCAAGAGAAAACACTGAGGTCAGATCAAAGAAAAACCTAGAAAAACCTTTTAAGTACTGGAATTCTGAAACAAAAACAGGAAACCTTGGAACCACTCAGCGGGTCTGTGGAGAAGGTAGACAGGTTAATGTTTCAAGCACAGAGCCTTTGATGCTGGAAATGTCAATTCTTCTGTTCTTTTTGAGTTTATGGTCAATACAGATCACTGAGTAACCATCAGCAAGTGACAGAGACACACAGAATAGAGACTCGTCCACCAATGAGTTTACACCAATGCATATCGTGAGCACCAGGCTAATTAACTTGGCTCTGGATTAATGATGCTGGAAGAGCACAGCAGTTCAGGCAGCATCCGAGGAGCAGTAAAATCGACGTTTCGGGCAAAAGCCCTTCATCAGGAATACAGGCAGTGAGCCTGAAGGGTGGAGAGATAAGTGAGAGGAGGGTGGGGGTGGGGAGAAAGTAGCATAGAGTACAATGGTGAGTGGGGGAGGGGATGAAGGTGATAGATCGGGGGCGGGGGGGCAGGGTGGAGTGGATAGATGGAAAAGAAGATAGGCAGATAGGACAAGTCATGGGGATGGTGCTGAGCTGGAAGTTTGGAACTAGGGTGAGGTGGGGGAAGGGGAAATGAGGAAACCGTTGAAGTCCATATTGATGCCCTGGGGTTGAAGTGTTCCGAGGCGGAAGATGAGGCGTTCTTCCTCCAGGCGTCTGGTGGCGAGAGAGCGGCGGTGAAGGAGGCCCGCCCCCGACCTATCACCTTCATCCTTTCCCCCACTCAACTATAGTATTCTATGCTACTTTCTCCCCCACCCCCATCCTCCTCTCACTTATCTCTCCACACTTTAGGCTCTCTGCCTTTATTCCTGATGAAGGACTTTTGCCTGAAACGTTGATTTTACTGCTCCTCAGATGCTGCCTGAACTGCTGTGCTCTTCCAACACCACTAATCCAGAATCTGGTTTCCAGCATCTGGCAGTCATTGTTTTTACCTAACTAACTTGGCTGTCGTCGAGTATTTTGGCTCTTGAAGTGAATGATTTGAAGAAACATATTAAAGTTTATGCACATTCCTTCTGAACTGCATTGACAGGACAATGGGCATTGTTGTCAATCAGATGAGAAAGTTCTAACACAAATAATACTTGTGACTTGAGCCACACATCCAAACAACCTTTCTTAATAGGTCAGTTTCCAGTCACTCTGTTGTAGTAAGGCTTCTTTAAACCCTTGTACAAGAACCAAACTCTGAAATTAATTTATGGAAATAAAGAGGAAGTGCTATAACTAGTTAAGGATGTGACCGAATGGAGCAGCACAAGAGCAGGTACCTGGTACTCACTTTAAGCGTGTTATCAAGTATCGGACATTGTTCTGAAAGCATTATGTATCCCTGGTACAATCACCTAATCATTCCAGGGAGAAGCTGATAGAAGTATTTTGCTAGCAGAATCCCACCATCTTGTAGCACATTGACCATTTGCTTTCTTTCAAATGTAATCATACTTTGAAAAGAAGAAGTAGCTAATTACATTCTGGAAGGATGGATTCCATTTCATAGTTGCTGGACTAAACTCGAACAGGAAACCTTCTGTTGTGAGTTACACTTGTCATTGTGCCTTCTCAGAAAATGATCGCACGCACCGACAAATGGAGTTACATGCAAGGTCCTCAGGAGTTTCCTTTGCACATCTATTCGTGCAAGCACAGCAGTGAGTGAAACCAACTAGAAAATCAGGAAACTTCAATGCAGGGCTTTGAAAGCCTGTACTGTTCCACAACATTCAGAGAGCAGTCAGACAGCTTAGCTGTGGTCAGGTGACCACGGGCTCAAACGTGGACATTCTAAATTGACACACAGCCATAAAAATTGGACTTGACAGTAAGTTGGTCAAACTGAATTAAACAGCGACCAGCAGATATCGTCTCTAGAGAACAGTAGAAACCAAGGCCAAAGAGGTCACAAAAGTTCAGGGTGAGCCAGCTACAACCAGCTTGAGGGTTGGGTATTAGAGAAGTATGGAGCTGTCTTTCTGACACTCTGACTTCCCTAAGGACATGCATGGAAACAGTGAAGGGTGTTGGTGCGACTCCATTGGATGCTTTGAACTCAGCTCAAGACCATACTGGTCATAGGCCACAGAACATTCTGGAAGGCCCAGGGCAAAGGCGGATATAAAGACTCACCCAGAATCCACCCTCTCAGTGAAGACTTGCAGCAGGACTTTTTAGATTACTTACAGTAAGGAAACAGGCCCTTCGGCCCAACAAGTCCACACCGCCCCGCCGAAGCGCAACCCACCCATACCCCTACATCTACCCCTTACCTAACACTACGGGCAATTTAGCATGGCCAATTCACCTAACCTGCACATCTTTGAGGTTAGGTTAGGAAACACGGGGAGAATGTGCAAACTCCACACAGTCAGTCGCCTGAGGCGGGAATTGAACCCGGGTCTCTGGCGCTGTGAGGCAGCAGTGCTAACCACTGTGCCACCGTGCCGCCCACTTGTAGTGGAAGACTGTACAGCAAACCTAGAAGACGCAGGAGGGGATCCTTACTGACCTGAGAGAGCCAGCCCTATGTCAGAGAGGAAGGAGATTCCAACAGTCCACTTCAAAAACATAGAGCATTGTGGGTAGTATCCTTTCTCAGATGGATAAAGCGAGATAAAAAGTAAATATTGTGGGAATGGTGTTGTAAGTATGAAATATTTTGTAAATAAAATCAGAATTGCAAACCAAATTCTATGTCCCTCTGTCTGATAAGAGTTCTTGGGTAAAACATTTTTAGTAAACAAACTGCTCAAATTTTCCAAAACACAGACAACGTTGCAATATTACTTCCTAACTTAAAACCCACAGCTTTGTCAAAACCTTTTAAATCTCTAATTTTTCATGTTCTGTTGAAAGGTTATGGAGCTGAAACATTAACTGTGTTCCTGTCTCTCTTCTGTTTCTCCTCTGAGAGATTCCACCATTCATAAATGCTTAATTCCTTAGGTACTTAGTCCAGGCTAAAAAGAATCAAAAATCTTAGCAGCCAAGCTGGGGTTGGGGAGGAGGTAGCTACTATTTAAAAGAGGGGAGCTGATTAGAGTCATAGAGATGTACAGCACAAAAACAGACCCTTCGGTCAAACTCGTCCATGCTGATCAGATATTCTTAAATGATCTAGTCCCATTTGCCAGCATTTTGCCCAGATCCTTTTAAACCCTTCCAATTCATGTACCCATCCAAATGCCTTTTAAATATTGCTATTATACCTGCATCTACCATTTCCTCGGTCAGCTCATTCTATACAAACACACCACCCTCTGCATGGAAAATTTTCCCCTTCGGGCCCTTTTAAATCTTTCCCCTCTCACCTTAAACCTAAGCCTTCCCATTTTGAACTCCGCTACCCTGGGAAAAAGATCTTGGCTATTCACCTTATTCAAGCTCCTCATGATCTTACAAACCTGTATAAGGTCACCCCTCAGCCTCCGATGCTCCAGGGAAAACAGCCCCAGCCTATTCAGCCTCTCTCTCTCTCTATAGCTCAAACCTTCCAACCCCGGCAGTATCCCAGTAAATCTTTTCTGCATCCTTTCAAATTTAACAACATCCTTTCTAAAACAGTGAGACCAGAATTGAACACTATATTCCAAAAGTGGCCAAACCAATGTCATGTACAGTCGCAACATGACTTCACTGTTCCTCATTTGACTCTAGGAAGAGTTGCATCGTAGTGACAGGATAGGAGAACCAAGTCGGAGGGAATCATGGGTGGCTATTCAGATGGCACCTGAAATATTGCTTCCGATTTTAGTATTCATGATGTAAATAATCAGGAACTGTAGACCGCAGGAAAGTGACGTATTTCTGTTTTTAACGGAATGAGCCATGAGGGAAGTTTTGAGAGAATTGGATCTGGGATGACGTATTTTAAGAAGTAATCTGATCAGGACTAATTAGCAGATTAGAAAACAATATCTGGATGTTTATTTTCCATTGTGAAAATGTACTTCATTCATAAACTATCAATAAATAGATACAAACATCCAAAACAGTTGCACCTAAAATAGATTTGGATTATTGCCTTAAATGTGAATGCTATCCAAGTGTAATTAGGTCTGGGTAGTTAGATTTAAGTTTAACTTGATTATTTTTAATTTGTATTCCCTGTAATAATTAACAAGGCCAAGGATACTGTTTTGATACTGATACATGACTAAAATAAATTATATTTGGTATTTTGCATTAACCACATTAATCATACTACTGTATTAAAGTGGTAACCAGTCTTGAAACAGATGCTTGTACAAGTAGTGGCACCAATTAAATTACAGCTAATGAATCAATTACCGAAGGTATGTTCATAATGTTGTCAAAAAGGGTGTTTGTCAATCTGCAAATCCTCTCAATGTACCCATGGCTCATTTTTATTTAACAGAAAGCATTCTCCTCGCTACCAATTTTGATGTACAATGAATCAGTAATGATATAAGTATTACTGGATTTCCACTTAATGATTGTTACTTACATCTCCAAATGTGAGAACATTGTTAAAACCAGATGAGATGAGGGATCGGCATTGCTCTTTTTTAACCCTCTCGCAGTTGGTTGCAAAAAAGTTTTTTAAAATTATTTTAGTGTACAGCTGTCACTCTAAATTAAAACTTAATTAATTAGATTAAAATGAAAGGAGTCAAGCCCAAGGTTTCTCTGAGTGACAGAAAGATGAATTTATTATAACTGCTCTTGAAAATTTGTTAAAATCATGGCGTCAAACACATACACACATAGTTAATGAGCTTAAAAAAGAAAAGGTGTTGTCTATACTGGCAGGAAGGTAAAGTCAGCTACTGCTTAAAGTTTGTAGAATCCTTGAAGTGTTCAGTTGAAATTTAAGCCTTGACTGTTTGGTTTTTGTCTTATTACTTCAGCAGTTGTAAAATTTGAAGCTATGGAGTTTTCAGTGAATAGTTGTTGATCCAAGTTGCTTTTCCAGTAGTCTTTGAGGTTGAGAGAGAAAGTGAGGGTAGAGTTTTTAATGTCCTTGCTGTTATCAGTCCATCTTGATTCCTCTCTTTTTGATGCTGAAAACCAAGTTCGGACGTGTGTTCCATGTGTATATTTACAGTCTGTCTCCATTGTGGTTCCAAACTGAAAATTCTGCAGGTGACCTTTCTGCTCCCAATATGAAAATTTATCAGGAAATGTGAATAAAATAAGAAGCATGAGTTTCTTGATAACTCTCTGAATTTTAGCGCTTCTTTATGAAAATTGTAATATTGATGCAGGCAATTTTGTACATTTTATGTGGGTGACTTGGACTTACTATGTGGGATAACATCAGCCATTTGAGGTAATGAGTTTTTTTTAAACCACTCTTAATATGAAAGCCAATGGTGAAAATAGAATATTGGCAATCCAGTTTTAGCACAATTATAACAAAGTACAGTTTCTTAGTTCCTTGATAAGATCCCCTGAGAGAGTGCAATATGTCCTCAAAGATGTCAAAATCAGAGCAAAAGAAATAATGTAAACCAGCTCCTTATAACATGATGAGGCTGGTACATGTCAGGCACTAAGGTCTGTGCTTGGGGGATACATGCAGTCGATGCCCATGTAGCGTGCCTATCCATGGACTTTGATACCTAACATGTACCAGCTTCACTGTATTATCATGACACATCTCTGCTCCATTGACAGGATGGTTTTGGATTTCAGCGCTGCTCTGTGGAGTGCATAGGCATCTTTTGCTGGAATTCTGCTGCAGGAACCCCTTGTCCAGGGACAGGCATCTAGCTCATGGATAGGCTTGATCTGAGAGTTGTTCATTTGTGCCTCTCAGTGTTCACTCACTTGGTACCTACTTGGATGATAACAGCATTTCTTTCTTTTGACACTTTGCACCTCAATAGAGCTTAAAGATTCACAGAACTTTGATCATACCTTACTGTTTAGATCAGATACATAGCTAAGGCACCCTGCCTTGGTTGTCAGTCGTGATCAGTCAACAGGAGGATATGTTACATGGCACTGTGCTTTGTCAATCTCATGTCAACACCATGTGCTAACAACCTATACAGCAAGCACACTGCACATCATTTAGCCAAATGACCATGTCTCAAAGTCTGGAGGGAGCAGTCCTCAATCAAGTCATTGAGGCCTGTCATCAGTCAGGCTCCTGGTACAGCAAACACAGAAATCATCAGATTGGAGTCCATGGGTTTGGACTCAATCATTCCAGTCTGGGATCTGCATGGCTAGTGCTAACAGTTACGGGATCGCAGTGAGTCCATCAGGCGCTGTATGTAGCTCAGTCAGGGCTGACTGTTAAGGTCTATCCAGACAGGGATTGTGGGCTGACTGTTAGTCGTGCGGGCCTTGTGAATTAAAGATAATAGAGGATTTTTGGAAATACTGCTATGTTGAGGAAGTTGAAGATAACAATGCTGGGGATTGGATGCAGTCACTTGGGCTGCAGAGGGGACAAGAATGGCAAAGAGAGGAAGTTGGACTCATAAGGGGGAGAAGATATTGCAATGTGATACTGCAGGAGAGATTGTTATTAATGGTTATCACCTCTGTGACCTCGACAGGGGCACTGTGCAACATGCTGGTGGACAAGATTAAGTTGGAGGGCTAGGGCTCAGCGGTCAATGATGAGACCTGTGCACATTGCAGGTTGTGGGGGGCAAGGTATGGAGGGTCAGTACTGATGAGCTGGCCAGATAATGCCAGAAAGAAAGGGGGATGTAGGCCTTGATTACTAAACTGAACCTATGACTCACAGCGCCAACTGCAAACTATGATTCCTGCCATACTCAATCGACTTGAAACTCTGCAATGTGCCCACACCCAGAGTGGCAGAGACAGTGTTTCTTTCCTGCCTGTACTCTCAGACTCTACCTCAAGTGATGTGAGTCTCTTCAAGAGGCAATTGCATTAACCAGGCGCTTCCACCGGTTGAAGCTATCAGTGATCATGCCATCGTGCATGTGAAATGCAAGCTGTATCCAACTGTAGGTGGGATGCAAACACTGGTCACAAGCAATTTTACTCAGTTGTTTGTCACTGCAGTTTGAAGGTAGTCATCTCTGTGAAGGATACTTAATCATTGATGACCTGAAAAGTGGCATCTGTGAGTCAGAAAGCACAAAGCTATTGCAAGAATTCAAAGGCTGCATAGAAGCATGTGACTAACTCCTTCTCACTTACTTACCTACTCTTTAAATACTTCCAATGATCTAGCCACCAAAAGTCTCTGGGGTGGAGAGTTCCAGACATTCATTACTCTCTATAAGAAAAGCTCCTTTGTTTCTCGGTTTTAAACACATGTCCTTTATTCGTTAGTTCGAGATTCCTCCACTGGCAGAAACATATTCTCAACATCTACCCTGCCAAGCTCCCTCAGATTCTTATATATTTCAATAAGATCACCCGTCATTCTTCTGAATTCTGATAAATTAAAATCTAATCTTTTAAACCTGTTTGATAAGTCAACCTCTGCATTCCAGGAATCAGCCCCAAGTGAATCTCTTTTGAATCACCTCCTATGCCATAAATATCCTCCTTCTTAAATTTGGCGACCGAAACTGTTTCCAGGTGTAGCCTTATTAACACCCTGTAAAGCTGTAACTGAGGTATGGCCTGGACACAAATAGCAGGACAAGCCTAACCCAGCCAATTGCCTGCTCCATCAGTCTACTCTCAACTATCAATTAAATGGTGTTATCAACTGGCTTTGCAATAATCTTCTCATTTTGAGGGTCAGTTTGAATCCGACCAGGGTTCCTGACTTCACTATAGACTTGATTCAAACATCAAAAAAAGAGTTGAACTCCAGAGATGGCAACTGGGGTGGTACCAGGGGACTGGAGAGTAGCGAATGTTGTGCCCCTGTTCAAAAAAGGGAATAGGGATAACCCCGGGAATTACAGGCCAGTTAGTCTTACTTCTGTGTTAGGCAAAGTAATGGAAAGGGTACTGAGGGATAGGATTTACGAGTATCTGGAAAGACACTGCTAGATTAGGGACAGCCAGCACGGATTTGTGAAGGGTAGGTCTTGCCTTACAAGTCTTATTGAATTCTTCGAGGAGGTGACCAAGCATGTGGATGAGGGTAGAGCAGTGGATGTAGTGTACATGGATTTTAGTAAGGCATTTGATAAGGTTCCCCATGGTAGGCTTATGCGGAAAGTCAGGAGGCATGGGATAGAGGGAAATTTGGCCAATTGGATAGAAAACTGGCTAACCGGTCGAAGTCAGAGAGTGGTGGTAGATGGTAAATATTCAGCATGGAGTCCAGTTACAAGTGGAGTTCCGCAGGGATCAGTTCTGGGTCCTCTGCTGTTTGTAATTTTTATTAATGACTTAGAGGAGGGAGTCGAAGGGTGGGTCAGTAAATTTGCAGATGATACAAAGATAGGTGGAGTTGTGGACAGTGAGGAGGGCTGTTGTCGGCTGCAGAGGGACTTAGATATGATGCAGAGCTGGGCTGAGGAGTGGCAGATGGAGTTCAACCCTGCCAAGTGTGAGGTTGTCCATTTTGGAAGAACAAATAAGAATGCGGAATACAGGGTTAATGGTAGGGTTCTTGGTCAGGTGGAGGAACAGAGGGATCTTGGGGTCTATGTACATAGATCTTTGAAGGTTGCCACTCAGGTGGATAGAGTTTGTAAGAAGGCCTATGGAGTATTATCGTTCATTAGCAGAGGGATTGAATTCAAGAGTCGTGAGGTGATGTTGCAGCTGTACAGGACTTTGGTTAGGCCACATTTGGAGTACTGTGTGCAGTTCTGGTCGCCTCACTTTAGGAAAGATGTGGAAGCTTTGGAGAGGGTGCAGAGAAGATTTACCAGGATGTTGCCTGGAATGGAGAGTAGGTCGTACGAGGATAGATTGAGAGTTCTCGGCCTTTTCTCGTTGGAACGGCGAAGGATGAGGGGTGACTTGATCGAGGTTTATAAGATGATCAGAGGAATAGATAGAGTAGACAGTCAGAAACTTTTTCCCCGGGTACAACAGAGTGTTACAAGGGGACATAAATTTAAGGTGAAGGGTGGAAGGTATAGGGGAGATGTCAGGGGTGGGTTCTTTACCCAGAGAGTGGTGGGGGCATGGAATGCGCTGCCCGAGGGAGTGGTAGAGTCAGATTCATTGGCGACCTTTAAGCGGCATTTGGATAGGTACATGGATGGGTGCTTAATCTAGGATAGAAGTTCGGCACAACATCGTGGGCCGAAGGGCCTGTTCTGTGCTGTATTGTTCTATGTTCTATGTTCTAGAGTGATTGGTCTTGACATGAAAGCTGCATTTGACCAAGTGTGGCTTCAGAAGATCTAGCAAAATTGGAATCAATTGAAATAAGGGGCAACTCTCCACTGATTGGAGATACGTGGTGCAAAGCAAGAGGGTTGTAGTTGTTGGAGGTCAATCATCTCAGCTCCAGGATATCTCTGCAGGGTAGCTGACCATTTTCAGCTGCTTTAACAATGAACTCCCCTACACCATAAGGTCAGAAGTAAGGGTGTTTGCATGATTCCTCAGATACCTAAACACAGTCCATGCCCAAATGCAGCAAGACTTGGACAACGCTGAAGAATGGGCTGACAATGGCAAGTAGCATTCATGCCACACAATTGGCAGGCAATGACCATTTAACCATGGGACAATTTAACCATCTCCGTTTCACATTCAATGGCATCACTATGGCTATCAACCTCCTGGAGGGTTATCATTGACCAGAAACTCAGCAGGACTCATCATAAAAATACAGAGGCTACAAGAGCAGGCCAGAGCCTAGGAATCTTGCAGTGAATAACTCACTTCCTGTCTCTTCAAAGCCTGTCCACAACCTACAAGGCAAAAGTCAGGGGGGTAATGGAATATGCCTCACTTGCCTGGATGAGTGCAGCCCCAACAACACTCAAGAAGCCTGAACATCATCCAGGACAAAGCAGCCCTCTTGATTGGCACTACATCCACAAACATTTAATCCCTCCACCACCAATTTTCAGTAGCAGCAGTGTGTACTATCTACAAGATGCACAGCATAAATTTACCAAGTCTCCTTAGATCTTGACTGAATCTGTGACCAATTACATCTGGAAGGACAAAGGCAGCAAATACAAGGGAACACCATAAACTGCAAGTTCTACTGCATGTCACTCATCATCCTTACTTAATATTTATTCACTGTCACTGGGTTAAAATCTTGGAATTCCTTCCTGTCACTGGGTTAAAATCTTGGAATTCCTTCCTGAATAACATTCTGAGTCAACCTACAGCATGTGGAATGTAGCACTTCAAGAAGGCCACTCCCACCACCTTCTCAATGGCAACAAGAGATGAACAATAAGTGCTGACTCAGCTAGTGACACTGCATCCCATGAGTGAATAAAGAAAACAAAACCTTCTATTTTTAAACTCTAACCCCTCTCAATAAAGACCAAATTGCCATTTGCTTTATTAACTACTTGCTGCACCTACATGCTAACATTTTGTGTTTTGTACACAACACCCCCAGCTCCTTCTGTTCTGTTCTCTTTGGAGTCTCTCTCAATTGTATTGATAGTCTTCCTTTTGTTTCTTCCGACCAAGGTGATTTCTTCTTCCCTCACACTTTCCTCCATTTAACTCCATCTGGCAGAATTTTGTCCACTCATGCAACCACTCTCTATCCCCTTAGAGGTTCCTTATTTCCCCATCAAAACATATCAGACTGGGCCTCACACTTATTTTTGCATTGTCGGCAAATTTAGGTATATTATATCTTAGCCCCTGTTCCAAATCATGAAGATAGATAGTTAATAACTCAGGCCCTTGGACCGATCCTTAAGCATGGTCATCACTGTTACTATGGTGTGATGAAGGCACAATGACATGGAGGAGGAAGAGTTCAGCCAACAAGTCCAAGACCAGCAGCAGCTATCTCCAGCACTTACTGAACCTCATGAAAAGGATTTGGGGACAAGAAAATGACAAAGGAGTTAAACAGATATTTTACATCAGTTTTTATGGTGGAAGATACTTTGGTGAAAGATACTTCGAACATCCTATTAATACTAACAAATACGGGGGAAAAGATAAGTACCATTACCATCACTAGAGACACAACATTAGACAAACCAGTATGGTTAAGGCAGATAAGATCCCTGGCCCTGATTGCATGCATCCCAGAATCCTACAAGAGGTAGCTACAGAGATAATGAATGTATTGGTTGTAATTTTCGAAAAATCCTTACTTTCTGGAGAAGTGTCAGAGGATTGGAAAGCTGCTATGAGACAAAAAAGAGAAGGAGGCAAAAGGTGGGTAAGTACAGGGCTATTAGCCTAAAATCTAAAAAGTATTGGAATTAATTATTAAGGAAGCAGTAACAGTATATCTGGAAAATAATAATCTAATCAAGCAGAGTTAGTATGGTTTCTTGAAAGGGAATTCATGTTTGACTGATTTATTAGAGTTTTCAAGGTAGTCTCAACCAGAGTGGATAAAGATGAACTAGTAAGTGTGTTGTGTTTGGACTTCCAGAAGGTGTTTGACAAGATATCTCGCAAAAGGTTAAGTCTTAAGATAAGCCATGATTTAGAGGTGGCATATTAGCATGGATAGAGAATTGTCTCATGGGCAGGAAACAACGAGTGGGGATAAGGGCTTCTTCTTCATGTTGGTAACGTGTGAGCAGTGGGGTTCCACAGGGATCACTGCTGAGTCTGTTTATAGTATATATTAATGACTTGGAGGAAGGTAATGAATGTACTGTCGCCAAATTTGCAGAGGACGCAAAAATAGGTGGAAAGGCAGGTTTTGACAGGGACACAAACAGCTTACAGAGAGACCTTGATAGTTAAGTATTTGGCAAAAAGTTGGCAAAATGAATTCTAATGTGGGAAAATATTGAAGCTTGTATTGAAGAACAAAAGAACAGAGTATTACTTAAATGGAGAAGAACTGCAGTAAGCTGCAACACAGACAGACTTGTGAGTGAAACACAGAAAGCTAGCTCACAAAGACAGCCAGTAATAAGGAAGGCTAATGGAATGTTGGCCCTTATTTCAAGGGGGTTGGAGTGTAGGAGTAGAGAAGTCTTACTGCAACTGGACAAGGTGCTGGTAAAACGACATCTGAAGTACAGTGAGCAAGTTTGGTTCCCTTATTTAAGAAAAGATTTCATTTCTTTAGAGACAGTTCAGGGAAGATTCACCAGAATGATCCCTGGTATTGAAGGATTGCCTTATGAACAAAAGCCAAACAGGTTGGGACTCTACTCACTGGAGTTTAGAAGCATGAGAGGACATCTCATTGAAAGATACAGATTTTTAGATTAGATTAGATTAGATTACTTTCAGTGTGGAAACAGGCCCTTCGGCCCAACAAGTCCACACCGCCCCGCCGAAGCGCAACCCACCCATACCCCTACATCTACCCCTTACCTAACACTGCGGGCAATTTAGCCTGGCCAATTCACCTGACCTGCACATCTTTGGACTGTGGGAGGAAACCGGAGCACCCGGAGGAAACCCACGCAGACACGGGGAGAACGTGCAAACTCCACACAGTCAGTCGCCTGAGGCGGGAAATGAACCCGGGTCTCTGGCGCTGTGAGGCAGCAGTGCTAACCACTGAAGGGGGATTAACAGGGTAAAGGTTGAGAGAATGTTTCCCATTGTAGGAGAGTCTAGGACTAGGGGGAACAGTCTCAGAAAAAAGACGCTCCAGTTTTAGACTGAGATGAGGAAGAATTTCCTCTCTCAGAGGGTTGAGAATCTTTGAAACTCCTTGCCATAGAGAGCTTTGCGAGCAGTGTCCGAGAGTATACTGAAGGCTGAGATAGACTCTTGATCAGTCAGGCATTCAATAGTTACAGGAAAAGGCCAGAAAATTAGAATGTCGGATAATCTTGATCCGAGTGAATGGTGGAACAGGCTGGAGGGGCTGAACAGCCCCCTCATATTCCTATTCCTTCTGGTTTCATGGTCTAAGGTCACAGCCAACGGTTCCCTCAGGGTGTGCAGGAGATACAAAAGGATCAAAATCTTTCATTTGTGATCCCATTTCCTCTGAATGAGCGAGGCACTATGCCACAACAGACTGAGGATGCCCAGGACCCTGTCACAGACTGTGCCAGCTGCTGGAGTGGGTCTTCCTATCCTGCTGGCTAAAGGTGCCAACTGCAGCAAACCATGATATATCTGGCATTTTCCAAGAAGCCAGTGAGAGACCGCTTTGTGATCTCTCAGTCTTCAACTCACAAATAATCAAGACTGTTCCCTGTGTAATTTGTGCTATAGTGTGCCACTTCAACTCATTTCCCTGTACCCCTTAGTGCTGCAGCCCAGGAAGTGGGTTTTGGCAACAGAGCTGGCTCCTCACAAGGTGCAGGGTGTTATAGACTACACGTGCATTGTGTTGAGAGCATCATATCGCAAGCCAGCTAAATTAATCAATAGAAAAAGATTCTGTTCCTTCAGTGTCTGGGTCTCTGTTATCATCTGTACCATATCCCATAATAGAGTGCCAGGCCCCCTGGAAACTACCATGATGCCCATATCTTTCAGAACTCCTGTTTCCTGGTTCATTTCAAGGGCTGGTTGTCTTATGAAGTTGGATATTGGGATACAAATGCTCAATCATGGCTGATGACTGCATTATACAACTGGCAGCCCATTCTTCAACCAGAGTCATAATGGGACAGATGATTGGTTTTCTGAAGATAACATTTCACTATTTGGACCAGTCTGACAGAGCTTTGCAGTATAGTTCAGACAGACTATGCTGCAACACATGTGTATGTGCTCCCACACATCTGGGCGTAGTAATGATGGGATGATGATGGATACTGAGCAGCTGGGGGAGCAGTAGGGGATAAGAAACCAGGCTGTATTTCATTGACACCTGGCTCCAGTGGCTGAGAGCTGGCTACTGATCATTCATTGTCTGTAAAATTGATGCTTGTAAGGCAAACAGTCCATTTTTGTTCTTGAAAGGAAGATGCAACTTCTGTTGGTTTGTTGATGGCTCACTTCTGCAGACATTTTGAACTGTTTGACAGCTTCTCTGTGTGTGATAGTCCTACACTGAGCAATGAGGAGTATTTGAGCTACACTGAGCATTGGGGAAAAGAGCAGCACTGACTATGGCAGGGTTGTTGGATGAGATGGGGCTAAGAATGTGTACGCTGTGGGGCTTGGAGCCTAAATAGCAACAGATGCAGGACTGTGCACTTGTATATGTGACTAAGTGGTCACCATGCCATCTATATTCCCAGAGAAACATTGGTATGTATTTTCCCTTCCACTGCATGCATGGTAAAGGTGAACTCTGGACTGCCAACATTTGACTGGGTCCATGGCTATGCGCTGGCACCATGGATCTCAGTCCTGGCAGTGGTGAGCACATCCACCTAAACCATACCTTGGGTGCCATAGTGATGTGGTTCTTGGGTATTAGACTTGCAATAACAGTGTGAATAGAGAAACCTTCCATGAAACTCACCAACGATGACATCTTGCAGATTTCTGGTAAGATTCAGCCCAGAAAGTTATGCTTCAATGGCCTGGCTGCTCAGATAATTTTGTAAATGTCATTGCACCGTGTTGTTTAGTATTGCCTTTACTATTTGATACTATTTTAGATTACTTACAGTGTGGGAACAGGCCCTTCGGCCCAACAAGTCCACACCGCCCCGCCAAAGCGCAACCCACCCACACCCCTACATCTACCCCTTACCTAACACTACGGGCAATTTAGCATGGCCAATTCACCTGACCGGCACATCTTTGGACTGTGGGAGGAAACCGGAGCACCCGGAGGAAACCCACGCAGACACGGGGAGAATGTGCAAACTCCACACAGAGAGTCGCCCGGGAATTGAACCTGGGTCTCTGGCGATGTGAGGCAGCAGTGCTAACCACTGTGCCACCGTGCCGCCCATATTTGATACTATGTCGGATATGAAGTAAAGAACATTAATCAAGTCGCTCACAAATTGCTGTTATATTTGGATAGAAATCAGTTAAATTACAGATAATACAATCTGATAATTGATCACATAAATACACAGATTTCAGGGACATGGGGAAAGAACAGGCATGTGGGTCTCAGAAGACTTGTCTTCAAAGAGCTTACACGGATACAATGGGTCATTTTATGTTGTTCTATTCATTGAGTCTGTGATGCTATATATCATAATTCAATACTGGCCATTTTGTACTATTGACCAAAATCAAAATTACCACCAAAGTATTTAAGAAGCCTCAATGTAGCATTGAGTACTAAGACTGAGTGAAGCATTGACGGATTATAGAGTACTGAATTATTCACTGAGAGGCTACAACCGAATGAATTAAACTCGGTTCTCATGGGGAGCTCATCCATTGCAGTAAGGAACAAAATTGGTTGTTATTCAATGTAACCAAAAGAAAAATGTTGGACCAAGTGAATGTTTCTATTTTATCAAATTGTAATACTTTCATTTGTTTTTCTCTTAAAAATAAAATGTAACTATAAGCAGAACAGGAAACAATAAACATTAGTCTAGCATTATTGCTCTTGTGCTATGTAATAACACAAGAGTAATGTCTTGGTACCTTGTTACATCTGTTTTAGTGATCCTTTCTGTTGACAGTGGATACAGAACATTACACGTTGGTATTGATGTAGCACATTTAATGATAATAAAGACAATAGTAATTTTGAGTTTGTATCAAACAGTGAGCGACTTGCTAATTATCACTATGAATCAGTTCAAAATAATTATCATTTTACATCTGAAATTTATTGGTTTCTTGTATTTTCAATATTACTAATGCAGTTATACTGTTATGCTGGAAACAGTACAGTTAATATCGTAGTCTTTTTTTTGCTGATTTAAATGCGCAAATGTTACTTCTTTATGTGTTAGCTATTATTTCATCCTGTGAGTTTACCTACTTAATTTGAATGGGTTACTGCACTATTAAGATAATAGAGAGTAGCAATATTATGGCAATTTCGAGCTTATTTGAGCACCTCCAGCAGAAAGCTTGGGTTCAGAGAACATATTAGGAATTCTGAATCACTGTCAGTAATTTGAATCATGCAGTAAGTATGGTTCACAGGATTTTTCTGCTGATTAATTGAATTGCACATAAAATCATCCACCCTCTGACATATACCCACAATCTGTGTTCCTGCAGCATATATCCTGTTGTGATCCCAGTTAAGACAGATAACATTTAAAGAGATTTGAACTTTTAGTTATTAACTAAAAGCATGACCCAAGCTGAGACATCTTAAAACTTTTACTATAACTAAACAAACTATTCACTAAGCACTTTTTCATAGGCAACTCATACTTTAAACAACAGAAAGTGATGTATCCTTTTCATCATCATGCTCTCTGTGGCATTACAATCCTTTCAACATTGTTGATACTTCCCCCCAGCTTCCAACGGTTCCCTATTGCTGACTAGTAGCTTATAGTGAGTACTTTCAGACTCTGAATTCAGTTTTCAGAGAGTTCATTAAATACACCAGTTGGAAATGACTGATACATTAACTCTTCAAGCATGGGCATGCTAAGAGAAGTCTGGAATTCATAGATGGTGATATGATGTATCTCTTTAACTGGAGATGGTCTTTCTCCTGAATCCTGGTATGGTAGCTCACAACTCTAAGCTGCCTTTTCTCTCTGCAATATCTGAGCACTATCTCAGATATTCATTGATTTGTAGGGAAGCCTGTAACCCGATCTCATAAAGAATTCCTTCTGTCCTTCTTTCTCATAGCAACGTTAAACACATTAACCTTGTGCCCAGGTAAAAATGTGGCACAATGGTTAACACTGCTGCCTCACAGCACCAGGCACCCGGGTTCAATTCCCGCCTCGGGCAACTGTCTGTGTGGAGTTTGCACATTTGCCCCGTGTCTGTGTGGGTTTCCTCCGGTTTCTTCCCACAGTCCAAAGATGTGCAGGTTAGGTGAATTGGCCATGCTAAAATTGCCTGTAGTGTTAAGTGAATGGGGTAAATGCAGGGGAATGGGTCTGGGTGGGTTGTACTTCGGAGGGTCGGTGTGGACTTGTTGGGCCAAAGGGCCTGTTTCCACACTGTAAGTAATCTAATCTAATCTCAACTTCCTTTTATCTCAGAAGTAAAAGGACAGTTGACATCAGTGTTTATAATCTAATCTCAACAGTATCCTTCAGAACTTTTGGGTACCACAGACCCAGACTTTTGTCCCCTGGTTGGGTAACGGGACTCATGAAATTTTCAGGCTTACCATGCTAACCTTTGAAAAATGTGTCCTGAAAATTGGCAGGGGGAGTGAGGGTGGGTGTGAGCTGGAGGATATCTGCTCTCCACAGACCCAGTTTGTTCAGATTGGTAATGGCCAGATTCAGTTCTGTGAGACAGTTTCCCAGTTACTTTCTTAATCAGCATTGCAGTTTTGAGTGACTGCTGAAATCTTTGAGGTGCTGATGTTCAGATGAGACATTCAATTCACCTGACACCTTCCCCCAACACCGCCCCCGCCCCCCCAATTGATATAAACAATCTCATGGCATTACGTGAAGAATAGGCAGTTCCCCATCCTGCTTAAAGTCTGTCCCTCAACCAATAACATCTCATCCATGCAGGTAATGTCCAGGAAATTAATTAGAAAACAGCCCATTTGGTCATTTACCTCTCTATTGCTTGTGGGATCTTGCTGTTCCTAGACTATGCACAGAAGTATTAACAAAAAGGAAATGTCACTGAGATTTACGAGGAAATGCTAAGGGGGAGAACCAAGAGCTTGGACAAAGAGGTCACTTCTAAGGAGCATTTTAAAGAAGAGGAGTGAGGTAGGGAGATGGATAGGGATTTTCAGAGCTTATCTGGGCCATTGACGGTAAAATGATTAAAATCAGTGATAGGCAAGGAGCCAAAATTATAGGAACAGAGGGACTTGAGACCAGAGCAGATCAGAGTGAGGGAGATGTGAGAAATAAAAATAAGGATGTGAGTTTAAAAATCATCCAGCTTGTTGTTATGAAAGTTCAGCCTGATATTTTGATTTATGCCTAGATTAGAGCTGACAAATAGAATATGTTTCATACCAGCAGTTGATTGTCTGCAGACATAGCAGCTATTTCCTCATTCCTGTGTTTTCAATGGGGAGATGGTGTTCAGAGGAAGCAACAAAAATGTGGCTTCAATTCTTGGAGCCACAATCTCTACACATGTGGCATGCCATCAGAATTACTCCTAAAATTCCAATGAGCACCTAGGGAATGCTTTAGAAAATGTCGATCACCATAATCGTAGAACACAAGCTTTTATCTGTTGTTACTGCTCAAATGCAAATCACAAATTTAAAGTAAGCGACTTGCCATCATTACATAGCTATGCAGTGTGGACTTCACTGTTAACAGGGGAAGGTGGGGCTGGACAACATTGGTGCATTTAAGGGGTAAGTAGATAAATACATGAGGAATGGAACATTTGTCGAGGTTTTAATGGGAGAAGACCTTGTGTGGAATATAAACACCAACAACAATCTGTTTCTGTGCTGTTAATACTTGAAAATACTTTACTTATCACCTCTTATACCTTCACTTGTATCTTCTTTTCTGTAAGTATTTCACTCCTTTGCTTGCAAGTTGTTCATCAAAGTTGCGAGTTGATGAGGTCATAGCATGATATTACACCGTATTCAAGCTTTTCCTAATGGAAAGCATAAAGAGAGTATTAAATAAAGTTAGCAAAATCTCTGCAAAATAGAACTAAATAAAAAAAAAGGCTGTGTTTATTGTCAACCCCATGAGTCAGTGGCACAGCAGGCACACAGTGTAGCAGCTCCAGCTCAGGATTTCATCATTGTCCTGACTTCCCATCCATTCAGGTCATGACCATGAAATTAATTCGAAATTCATTCAGATTGATGCTCAGAGAGAGCCGTCGGTGCCCTCACCTGCTGCCAGACTTATTGACCCATCCCTTGAGCAAAGCAACAGGACAGTGAGGAGGAGAGGGGGAGAGGGAGATCAATGACCAAAATGGTCAACAGGACAGTGGGGGGGGGGGGATGTCAATGACCAAAAGGGTCAACAGGACAGTGAGAGGGAGAGCGATGGTCAATGGCTGAGATGGTCAACAGGACAGTGAGGGGGAGGGGGGTGTCAATGACCAAAATGGTCAACAGGACAGTGGGGAAGGGTTAGAGACCAGGGTGGTCAACACAAAAGTGGGGAGGAGGGGGTTCAGAGACCAGGATGGTCAACAGGACAGTGAGGATGGGGAAAAGACCAGGAAGGTCAACATGAGAGTGGGGTGGGTCAGAGACTAAGATGGTCAACAGGACAGTGAGGAGGAGGGAGAGACAGCAGCTGGGATGGTCAACAGGAGATCAATGAGAGGGAGGTGTGGGCCAGCATCAATGGGATGACCAGCAAGACAGCAAGAGCAGCCTGACATTACTACAACTTTTTGCACATACTCTGGAGGCCAGGGCCATCATCCGAAATAAAGATCAGAAACTTTAAAATTGATCCTTCAGCAAGTTAATTAGCAATAAATAAAATATTAGGCAGCTGAGGCTGATGACCCATTATATTTCTATGAACAAGTTTCAGGTTTAAATATGGCATTCAGTATGAATTCATTATTGACGACATAAACTTCACAAAAGAGGGCTTGAAATAATTGAGTTACATTCTGAAAATCGAGTCGGTCCTATTAATGTTCAATATGAATTTGAAGAGTCATTCCAAATGTTGTCTTTGGGATTCAAAGGGTCTGAAGCAATAAATCCTGATTGAGTGCTGTAAGTATGGCCCACTATGAGACTGCTATAAGAACTTGGTGAGAAAGTGAGGACTGCAGATGCTGGAGATCAGAGCTGAAAATGTGTTGCTGGAAAAGTGCAGCAGGTCAGGCAGGATCCAAGGAGCAGGAGAATCGACGTTTCGGGCATGAGCCCTGAAGAAGGGTTCATGCCCGGAACATCAATTCTCCTGCTCCTTGGATGCTGCCTGACCTGCTGTGTTTTTCCAGCAACACATTTTCAGCTGCTATAAGAACTGGGCCAGGAAGAGTAACACAGGTTCGTGAAGGAGTCAGAACCAAGACAAGGTCCTCCAAGTAGTTTCTGTAACAAAGTGTACTAGATGCTTATTGAGTGTAACTGGTTGTAGAGATATGATAAACGTTTTGTTAAGTTCATTCGTGGGAAGCTGTTGTGCTGACTGACATGCATTGATTGCCCGTCTCTCGTTGTCCATGAGAAGGTGGTGGTGAGCTATCTTCTTGAACCGCTGCAGTCCACCTGCTATGGGTTAACATATCATGCCCTTAGGGAGGGAATTCCAGGATTTTGACCCAGAGACAGTGAAGGAATGGTGATATATTTCCAAGTCAGGATGGTGAGAGACTTAGAGGAAGACTTGCAGGTGGTGATGTTCCAATGTATCTGCTGCCCTTGTCCTTCCAGATGGGTGTGATCATGGGTTTGGAAGGTGATGTCTGAGGATCATTGGTAAGTATCTGCAGTGCATTTTGTAGAGAATACACCCTGCTGCTAGAGCCAATCAAGCTTCATCTTGTTACATCAAGAACCTCTTCTAGTTAACCCAGAAGGGCCACTCACATCGACACGAGATTATACAGGCCCTTCAGGAATTCATGGGTAGACAGTATCTGCAGCAGCACATACAACACAAAAACATTGAAAGAAGGATGATTAAAAATCTACATTTGAAATTAATTGCACACATTCGTTTGACCATTGCAGATGCTTTAAGGCAGACACATGTCAATTCTGAGAGTGTTTAACTGTCTAAGTGCTGTGACTGTAAAAAAAAAGCCAGTTTTCTTCCAAGTCTTTAAAAGAAAATTGACATTTATTCTACATAAAAAACAATCTAAAAAATTTTTTTAAAACACTGACTGTCAGAAGCACTTTTCATAAATACACACAAATGTGTTACAGAGTAAGAGGATTGACCCCATAGATTGAAAGTCTGTGGGATATGGTTCAGCTAGACTGATGACTTGAATAGTTTTCTGGATTTTGCGTTGATGCAATTTAAAGGTATTGATGGATAATTTATCCTTTCTTATGGAGCCCGCAGCTGCTTGGTTAATTCTTAAAACATTGACTCTGGACATTACCCAATTTTCACTGTACCTAGGTACAAGTGACAAGATATTGAATAGATAAATCATTTGCCAAACACCGCCACTAGGTGGAGAAATGAGCACACATGTGCCAGGTCACAAATAGTGCTGTCCCTGTAATCACTGTGTGATTACACAGATTGGGAACAAACAAAGCACCACACACTAATGAGGGATCATAGCTAACCAAGGCTTCCCTTCCTTCTCAGCAACCAGTTTCCCCCATAATGGGAAAGTAATTAAAATAGTGTGCCACTCTTGATTTGCAGCTCTCTAGAATAAAATACAGGGAGAGCAAGGAAAGGGGGAGTAGTTGCTCCCACTGCGCTTGAACCAACATATAAAGGACAGCATCATACCTCTGGCAGCTAGCAAATCCTGTCTTCAGCTCCTAGCACAAAACACTAACCACTCCAACGTTGCTTCTTGGGACTACAGGTCCTATGGGAGGTAGGTGTATAGGCCACCTGCTCTCGTAGCCATCTTTAATGGGTTGAGAACTGAAATTTCAAAACACATATTCATTCATGGAAAATGGCAGGCCTTCTCTGAGATCAAAATCCCTCGTGAGAAACCTCCAGCAGCTGAGAAACATTGGCCACCCAGAAGCCAGCAGCCATATTGAACATCAGTGTATCCTGGGAGGTAGGAAGCCCTGCCAGTATGACACGGTATCTCTTCTGGATTCCCAGTCACAAGTGATGGCCGGGTGTTGGGGTGGTCACAAGATGGTGGTCATGGAGGAGAAGAAAGGAGTTGGCACAAAGAGAATAGGGAAGGCCCTCAGTAGGCCAGTCCTCCTGATGCCATGGACCTCAAAGCGACACTGACTACCTCTGAATGAGGACTGACTTCCCCTACAATAGCCTATGAGCAACCCTGGAGAGGGGTTCTTGTCAGGCTGCCTGCATTGAAAGACCCCCATCTGACACTGCTGGGTTAGTATCAGAGATTAGCCAATTGGTCACAGGTTATAGATGCCATCCTTTGGAATTCCTTCCTTGGCATAGAGACAGGAAGGTACCAGGTGCCCCCTCCTGTCTGATTAAACATGCACTTTCCCCATTCACCATCACCAAACCTACCAAGGGGTGGCCATTTCTGTTTTCAGATTAATGCAGCTTTCCATACTTTCAATGTGCTCTGTGTACAGTGTTTAACAACCTCATAAATACTCTCACACTAAAACTCCTCTTCAAATGATTAGATTAGATTACTTACAGTGTGTGGAAACAGGCCCTTCGGCCCAACAAGTCCACACCACCCCGCCGATGCGTAACCCTCCCATACCCCTACATCTACATCTACCCCTTACCTAACACTACGGGCAATTTAGTATGGCCAATTCACCTGACCTGCACATCTTTGGAGTGTGGGAGGAAACCGGAGCACCCGGAGAAAACCCACGCAGACACGGGGAGAACGTGCAAACTCCACACAGTCAGTCGCCTGAGGCGGGAATTGAACCCAGGTCTCTGGCGCTTTGAGGCAGCAGTGCTAACCATTGTGCCACCGTGCCGCCCACGGACAGATATTAATGCAGATGACAAATTATGATAGATAATTTAGTTTGAATGCTAAATATATCACGAATTTGACCTGTCTGTTACATTTTGATGATTTTATGTCAAATTTTCCTTGGATTCAGTAACTGGTAACTCCAAAGTCTTGCATCATCAAACACAGGACATGTTCACGTTTAATATCCAAATACAAGAATTGTTAAATCGGGACTTATTTTTGTTGTATTTTACAGGCTGTCATGTAAGTTTACTTTTGGTAGGTGGGAATCTTTTGAGAATATGCATCACTTAATAATCTGCTAGAGACATTTACTGAACATTAAAGAGCAGTCATTACCTGTTACTAAATAGTAGCCATGTATCTACAATGCGAAAACAAACATACTGATCTCAGAACGCCAAGAACGACAAAATCCTTCCTTTGATAGCCCATTACATTAACTGATCTTGAACTACATTGGCTTGTCTTTTTCATACTTTTTCTCTGTTACATCTGCACAGCCTGTATTCCTATGACTCTCCTAACTACACTTTGTATAATATCAAATAAAATCTTGATCCAAATTCCTCTGAGAATATTTCAATTTCTTTGTTTTCATTCACAGGTTTCAAGATGCCAGCCATATAATTATAACTGGCAATGAAGTACATTGTCAATTCATTATTAATAAATAGAAAAATTATTCTGACAGAAATGCAGAAATATTATCATGTTGATCATTATGGTGGTATTTTTGCAGATGATCAGTCTTAGTGATTTGTACTTGTCACCATTACCAGTAGGTCGGTACTGGGTAACAATTATCTGAATTGCCACCAATTCTCCATTCTCTTTGCCCTGTATAATAATGAATGTGGAGTATACAATACCATTGAGTATCTATAACATGAGCTATTGAGCTACTGTTCTTAGAAAAATTAAAGATTTGTTGCATGTTACCAATAAGTCCAACTACATTTGGTACGGCATAACTAATTGCACCCTATAGAGCTGCTACAGACACATCTACACCCTCCAGAAACTAAAGTAGCATTCCTTATCTCCAACCATAAATTGGCTCCATTCTGCTGACGTCATACAATGTAACTTGAACATTAACTCCTTCAGACTGAGTATCTTATATGTCCATTATCACACAGCTACAACAATGGATTGGGGCTCTTATGGCACAGTGGTAGTATCCCTACCTCTGAGCTAAGAGGCCTGGTTTCAAGTCTCACTTTATCCCAAAGTGTGTAATAGCATCTCTGAACAGGTTAGTTCAGAAAATATATCAAAAGTAATGATAATCAGCAAACGAAGGAACTCGATCCCCAGCTTAAAAATTGGTGCCATAAAATTCCCTGCACACACATTGGGAAAAGCAATCAATGAATGGGAGTAATTTCAATATTATGCTATCTAGAGTTTATAAACCATGCAAATTTCAATTTTGAAGTTTTGAGCGTTCGATGATTTCAAATTTCAATTTCTATCACTGGGAGATTTTCCAGAAACGATGCATTGAAAATAAATTCAACAGTATTGTAATGTTCCAGTTTGTTCTGAGTATTCGAAGAAATGAACCATTTACTGCTACATGGCATGTTGTAAGCTTTCACAAAGATCTACCCAATGAGGGAATGATTATGAAGAGTAGTGACTGGACGTCAGCAAACAGAGCAGCAGTTTGTACTCACCATGTACCATATAGAGGAGATGAAAGACTGATTCATCCATGTGGAGAATCAGCCTGTCAGCTGCAATTACATATGCTTGTAACTGAGAAAAACAACAGTGATCAATACAACAGGAAAACTCCCAGCTCTTCTTCACTTTGTGCCAATATGATAATGATTGCCTGGCAGAACAGAACAGATGGTAGTGGTTTTGGTCTGATGACTTACCTGAAAGACAGAACCTACATTAGTGCAGCAGTGTCTGAGTAATACAGTGGAGTATTAGTCGATGCTCAAAAAGGAAATAATTTTAAATAATTTTGACGCAAAGGTAAAAGTCATCCCAAAGGCAAGCTGACACTTTACAACTGTGTAAACAAAGTGGCTTTGTGACTTAAGCAACTTTTAATGTGGCCCTCCATGCTGAAGTGAATGTTTTTTCTTCCAATGTATAATGTTTAATTATTTCTGATTATATATATGTGCATAATATATATCAAATGTTAAAGTTATGTGCCTCTCCAAAGATAAATAAAGAGCCTTCATTGAGATTATTTCTCATAAAATTCATTCACAAAGTCATTGTTTAAAAATTTCAAGCAAAACATATTAAAAGTTTACTCCCTTCTACTTTGTGGTAACCCAATCATATGAACATCTGACGGTCCTCACAGACTGAAACAATTAATCTAAATTGCTCACATTAGTGGAGAGAGACTCAACTGGGAAATGAACAAAAAAATAGCCACACATTCTTTGCAGATGCCACACTATTTTGTAAGATGAATAGGACTTTTAATATATCGAGGAGTTGAGTCAGAAACATGTGTTATGTAAGACAATTTAGAACATTGGATTGCACTTTAAAATTGCGCAAATAACTTTCTAATGATATATAACAAAATTATCCTGCATACATAATATGCACATGTTAACTGTAATTAAATGATAGAAAATACATTTACAAAATTTTTTTTTCTGAGGTACCAATTATAATTAAGGTTTCTTCCAATTGGAATAATATTTCCAAACAATTGCAAAATTCAATCCATGTGGGATAATCAACTTGTCAGCTGCCAATACATATGGCACATTGGAATGCAAATGTTTCTTGTGAACAAAAAATGATGGGGTTCTGTTCAACTTCAAAAGAGCACAAACAAATAACAGTGAAGACAAGGTATCATTAATTCCATTGTCTTTTAAATAGGACCCAAACAACATTTCCCATCTTGTAGTAGAAAATAAAGAAAGTGCACTGAAGCAGAGTCTCTCCAGTCTCCACTCAAATTAACGTTGTAAATGTATGTGTGGAAGAATGTTGTACCCTGTGTTTTTAATACAATTCTGAACTTTTTTAAAATTTTTAACATATAAGGCTTTCATTAAAATGGAGAGTAAAAGTACTTCATTTCAACGTGCTCATTACAAATAATGCATAAGACATTTCCATCCTGCATTAAGTTATTCCCTGGTTTACTTCATTTTTTTTTGGAGACAGTTTTGCACTATATAGAGAAATTCAAAAATGAAGGCTTCTCAGCAGTGCATTGAGCCAGATATTCTAGTGGCTAGAGAGTTCTTGGAATATTGCAGTCAGGAGTTACATATTGGGACCGTGTGGAATTACCATGATCCGTTAAAATTGTCCATGAAACAGAAACTCGCCCGTATATACTCCTTTTGTTGTTTATTATTTTATATAGGGATCTGGCTCTCATTTGCCCATTTTTTTACTCAAATCAAGCATGAATTTCATCCCCTCAAAAACAATACCCCATCGAAGTTTGAAGCTGGCATTTTAAAGCTGAAATTAGGAGGTGGACTAATACACGAGGTATTGTTTTCGAGGGGGTGAAATTCATGCTTGATTTGAGTAAAAAAAACCAAAAAAGCACGAGATCTCAATATAAAACAATAGCCAACAAAAGGAAAAAGAATTATGGCCATTATTTAATATTTATCCACAACATAACTGTCTCCATGCTGGGAATTTGTGTTGCAGACGTTTCGTCCCCTGTCTAGGTGACATCCTCAGTGCTTGGGAGCCTCCTGTGAAGTGCTTCTGTGATCTTTCCTCCGGCATTTGTAGTGGTTTGAATCTGCCGCTTCCGGTTGTCAGTTCCAGCTGTCCGCTGCAGTGGTCAGTATATTGGGTCCAGGTCGATGTGCTGACAAAACCAATGTAGTGTACAAAATCCCATGCAAGGACTGCACAAAACACTACATAGGACAAACAGGAAGACAGCTAATGATCCGCATCCATGAACACCAACTTGCCACGAAACAACACGACCAGATATCCTTAGTAGCCACACACGCAGATGACAGGCAACATGAATTCGACTGGGACAACACTACTATTATAGGACAAGCCAAACAGAGAACAGCCAGAGAATTCCTAGAGGCATGGCACTCATCCACAGATTCAATCAATAAGCACATCGACCTGGACCCAATATACCAACCACTGCAACGGCAGCTGGAGCTGACAACCAGAAGGGGCAGATGCAAGCCACTACAAATGGCGGAGGAAAGATCACAGAAGCGCTTCACAGGAGGCTCCCAAGCACTGAGGATGTCACCTAGACAGGGGATGAAACGTCTGCAACACAAATTCCCAGTTCGGCGAACAGAACCACAACAACGAGCACCCGAGCTACAAAACTTCTCACAAACTTTTAACTGTCTCCATCCTGCCTGCTATGGTAGAATGGTACAGTAGTTCCCCTCGTACCCGCGGCCGATACGTTCAAAGACTTGGGTAATCCAAGATGGAGGATGGGAAAAATTTCTGGCTGTAAGAGCTGCTCCTTTTTTGAGGTATTTTAGGTGTTGGGGGTGATTTCCTGGAATTCCAGGAGCAGCAATTACTGTTTTATATGCTGTTGCATTGTTTTGGAACCTTGGGGAAAAAACAGTCAAAACAACGACAGTTTTAAAAGGGAGAAGAACAGACAAAGGAAGCACATGGTGAGGACAGTGAAGGAGAGAGAGAGAGAGAGAGAGAGAGAGAGAGAGAGAACCTGCACAGTTACTGCCTTTGCTGTTTTTGAATTCATGTGTCGCTGGACATCGGAGTGCATCTGGGAAAATTAACAGTGAAATTCACAACTAATCTTGGAGGAACTGTTGGGCGAAGGTCACAGCACAGAATCAGATAAGTTAATTGTTGTTTTAAGTCTGTCCAAGAGAAAGGCTGCAGTAGTGAGTATAGTGGATTCTTTTTTGATTATATGTTTTTGGAGATAAGTCTCTTGTTTAAACTTAAAATATAAGCCATAGCTATTAATTTAACCTGGGGCAGTGTTTGTAGAGGAATAAGACGGTGTTATTTTCTGGGTCTGTAGATTGTAAAGGAGCAAAAATGGCCTTTGCAGTGATATGTACTTCTTGTCAGATGTGGGAGTTTAAAGAGAGTTTAAGGGTTAAATCTGCCATAAATGCTGTTGGATGCGAAGCTTATCAGATTGAGTGGATTGCTTGGAGAGACAGATAGAAGCGATAAGGAATTTGCAACAGCAACAGTATGTGATGGATGGCACTTATCGAAAGGGGGGAAGTCTCACATACAGTCACATAGATGGGTTAACTCCAGGAAGGGTGAGAGAGGTCGGCACCTAGGGCAGGAATCTTTTGTGGATATACTCTTTTCAAACAGATATGCTGTTTTGGAAAATGTAGGAGGTGATGGATTTGCAGCAGAACGTAGCACGAACATCCAAGTTTCTGGTATGGAGACTGGCTCCATAATGCAACGAGGGGTACGTCGGCTTCCAAGAGATCAATTGTGTTAGGGGATTCTGTAGTCCGAGGTACAGACAGACGTTTCTGTGGCCTGCAGAGAAAAAGCAGAATGGTGTGTTGTTTCCCTGGTGCCAAGATCAAGGATGTCTCAGAGAGGGTGCAGAATGTTCTCACGGGGGAGAGGGACCAGCAAGAGGTCATTGTCCACATTGGAACCAACGATATAGGAAGGGAAAAGGTTGAGATTCTGAAGGAAGAACACAGAGAGTTAGGCAGAAATTTAAAAAGGAGGTCCTCAAGGGTAGTAATATCTGGATTAATCCCAGTGCTACGAGCTAGTGAGGGCAGGAATAGGAGAATAGAGCAGATGAATGCATGGCTGAGGAGCTGGTATTTGGGAGAAGGATTCATATTTTTGGATCTTTGGAATTTCTTTTGGGCTAGAAGTGACCTGTACAAGAAGGATGGATTGTACCTAAATTGGAAGGGGACTAATATACTGGCAGGGAGATTTGCTCGAGCTGCTTGGGAGGATTTAAACTAGTAAGGTGGGTGGGTGGGGCAAAGGGAGATAGTGAGGAAAGAGATCAATTGAAACTGGTACGGTTGAGAACAGAAGTGAGTCAAACAGTCAGGGCAGGCAGGGACAAGGTAGGACTAATAAATTAAACTGCATTTATTTCAATGCAAGGGGCCTAACAGGGAAGGCAGATGAACTCAGGGCATGGTTAGGAACATGGGACTGGGATATCATAGCAATTACAGAAACATGGCTCAGGGATGGGCAGGACTGGCAGCTTAACATTCAAGGATACAAATGCTACAGGAAGGATAGAAAGGGAGGCAAGAGGGGAGGGGGAGTGGCATTTTTGATAAGGGATAGTGTTGCAGCTGTGCTGAGGGAGGATATTCCCAGAAATACATCCAGGGAAGTTATTTGGGTGGAACTGAGAAATAAGAAAGGGATGACCACCTTATTGGGATTGGATGATAGACCCCCTAATAGTCAGAGGGAAATTGAGAAACAAACTTGTAAGGAGATCTCAGCTATCTGTAAGAATAATAGGGTGGTTATGGTAGGGGATTTTAACTTTCCAAAAATTGACTGGGACTGACATAGGTTTAGATGGAGAGGAATTTGTTAAGTGTGTACAAGACAATTTTCTGATTCAGTATGTGGATGTACCGACTAGAGAATGTGCAAAACTTGACCTACTCTTGGGAAATAAGGCAGGGCAGGTGACTGAGGTGTCAGTGGGGGAGCACTTTGGGGCCAGCGACCATAATTCTATTCGTTTTAAAATAGTGATGGAAAAGGATAGAACAGATCTAAAAGTTGAAGTTCTAAATTGGAGAAAGGCCAATTTTGACTGTATTAGGCAAGACCTTTCGAAAGCTAATTGGAGGCAGATGTTCACAGGTAAAGGGATGGCTAGAAAATGGGAAGCCTTCAGAAATGAGATAACAAGAATCCAGAGAAAGTATATTTCTGTCAGGGTGAAAGGGAAGGCTGGTAGGTATAGGGAATGCTGGATGACTAAAGAAATTGGGGGCTTGGTTAAGAAAAAGAAGGAAGCATATGTCAGGTACAGACAGGATAGATCGAGTGAATCCTGAGAAGAGTATAAAGGAAGTAGGAGTATACTTAAGAGGGAAATCAGGAGGGCAAAATGGGGACATGAGATATCTTTGGCAAATAGAATTAAGGAGAATCCAAACGGTTTTTACAAATATATTAAGGACAAAAGGGTAACTAGGGAGAGAATAGGACCCCTCAAAGATCAGCAAGGCGGCCTTTGTGTGGAGCCACAGAAAATGGGGAAGATACGAAATGAATATTTTGCATCAGTATTTACTGTTGAAAAGGATATGGAAGATATAGACTATCGGGAAATAGATGGAGACATCTTGCAAAATGTCCAGATTACAGAGGAGGAAGTGTTGGATGTCTTGAAATGGTTAAAGGTGGATAAATCCCCAGGATCTGAGCAGGTGTACCTGAGAACTCTGTGGGAAACTAGAGAAGTGATTGCTGGGCCTCTTGATATTTGTATCATCGATAGTCACAGGTGAGGTGCCGGAAGACTGGAGGTTGGCAAACGTGGCGCCACTGTTTAAGAAGGGCGGTAAAGACAAGCCAGGGAACTATAGACCAGTGAGCCTGACCTCAGTGGTGGGCAAGTTGTTGAGGGAATCCTGAGGGTCAGGATGTATATGTATTTGGAAAGGCAAGGACTGATTCGGGATAGTCAACATGGCTTTGTGCGTGGGAAATCATGCCTCACAAAATAGTTTGAGGTTTTTGAAGAAGTAACAAAGAAGATTGATGAGGGCAGAGCAGTAGATGTGATGTATATGGACTTCAGTAAGGCGTTCGACAAGGTTCCCCATGGGAGACTGATTAGCAAGGTTAGATGTCATGGAATACAGGGAGAACTAGCCATTTGGATACAGAACTGGCTCAAAGGTAGAAGAGAGAGGCTGGTGATGGAGGGTTGCTTTTCAGACTGGAGGCCTGTGACCAGTGGAATGCCACAAGGATTGGTGCTGGGCCCTCTACTTTTTTGTCATTTACATAAATGATTTGGATGCGAGCATAAGAGGTACTGTTAGTAAGTTTGCAGATGACATCAAAATTGGAGGTGTAGTGGACAGCAAAGAGGGTTACCTCAGATTACAACAGGATCTGGACCAGATGGGCCAATGGGCTGAGAAATGGCAGATGGAGTTTTATTCAGATAAATGCGAGGTGCTGGATTTTGGGAAAGTAAATCTTAGCATGACTTATACACTTAATGGTAAGGTCCTAGGGAGTGTTGTTGAACAAAGAGACCTTGGAGTGCAGGTTCATAGCTCCTCGAAAGTGGAGTCGCAGGTAAATAGGATAGTGAAGAAGGTGTTTGGTATGCTTTCCTTTATTGGTCAGAGTATTGAGTACAGGAGTTGGGAGGTCATGTTGCGGCTGTACAGGACATTGGTTAGGCCACTGTTGGAATATTGCGTGCAATTCTGATCTCCTTCCTATCAGAAAGATGTTGTGAAACCTGAAAGGATTCAGAAAAGATTTACAAGGATGTTGCCAGCATTGGAGGATCTGAGCTACAGAGAGAGACTGATCAGGCTGGGGCTGTTTTCCCTGGAGCGTCGGAGGCTGAGGGGTGACCTTTTGGAGGTTTACAAAATTATGAGAGGAATGGATAGGATAAAGAGACAAAGTCTTTTCTCTGGGGTCGGGGAGTTTTTTTCCCTGGGGTTTGGGAGCCCAGAAATAGAGGGCATAGGTTTAGGGTGAGAGGGGAAAGATATAAAAGAGACCTAAGGGGCAACTTTTTCACACAGAGGGTGGTATGTGTATAGAATGAGCTGCCAGAAGATGCGATGGATGCTGGTACAATTGCAACATTTAAGAGGCATTTGGATGGGTATATGAATAGGAAGGGTTTGGAGGGATGAGGGCCAGGTGCTGGCAGGTGGGACTAGATTGGGTTGGGATATCTGATCGGTGTGGACAGGTTGGACCGAAGGGTCTGTTTCCATGCTGTACCTCTCTTTGACGCGATGACCTACCACAGAATCCCGAAATTGCAGACAGGTGTGAACCCGTTCATTTAAATTGGAAATTTACCTTTTCAGCAGCCCCCTGGTCCCTGGTTCTGGAACATTCCCTGTAATATGTTTGGGCCGTGGTAAACCATGGAAACCGACTCTGTGGATATGGCGGTCACCCTGTACTGTCGTACCATTACAGTAATTCTGAAGATCTGGAGTGAAGCGTGATGGCTGATGGACTGCAAGACCCGAAACACAGCGTTACGGCCAGCAGACTGGAAAGCCGGAGCAGACTGCAACGGGCAGGCACACTGACTCATAAATGTTGATCTGTAACTGTGAAGAACTAGGGTCAACTTATACATGAGATTTCTTGAAAAGTCAAGACTTTTGGCCAAAAAATAAGGGGTCAACTTATACATGTGTTCAACCTACACATGCTTAAATATGGTATCTGGACACTCAGAGAAAGCCCCATAATGTTCAGAGCTTTGGAGGGTTCTGACTCAAGGCTAATAGTTCCCAGTAAAGCTAGAGGATTAAAATCCTGTTGGCCTTCTATTAATTAAACTCCCCAACTGACAATTCCACAACAATGTCACCCTCAAACCCTTACCAATGTTCTCCAGTAATTTTACGGTCGACATCTGAGGTCCATGTAATGCAGCAGCTTCCACATGTGGGTGTTAATGCATTGGCATGTGATCGGCATGTGGCACAGACAGAACATTTCTCCTTACCATATTGGACCCGTGACAACTACACTCAACTGGACCTCTCCCTCTGATCCGATTCGACTCTGCCAGATCCGTTACACATCTTTAACCTGTCTGAAACACCCATTCACTTTACTGGCATTCTAGTCATCTGGAACTCAATTGACCTTATGAAGCTAGTATCCTACCCACCTAACACCCAATCCATCAATGGGTGCCTGAAAGACTTCACCCGCCCTGTCACACTATTTGCCTCACACAGCTGGCACCCTAGCCCTTGTTCATGCCAAATGCGGAGAAGACTCAACTGCAAGCAAAAGATTTTATTCCTTAATCCTCCCAGGTGGAATAACCAGTACCAGTGGCAGTGATGAGCCAAGCCAGAAAGATTCCTCAAGTCATATGATTGAGAGAGTACCCATATTTGTTTCACCAATCCATTTGGGTGAATGTGAGTGTCCAACTTAACAAACAAGTCAATGTAATGAATCTTTACACTGTTATGGACCAGACCAGAGGAGTCCCTCTCAAAATATTTCAAGAAAGTAGCCTAGATCTTAACCTTTTCTTATATTTGAAAACAAATGTGAAATGTCTCAAATGCAATGTTACTGGTCGAACTACTTGGCATTTAGCAAATTATTTAAACACTGTAGTTAAAATGCAACCAAAGAAAGAGGAACTTTGAATAACTTGACTCTATTGGAAACTTAACAGACTAATTATTACAGTAACTGTCAGTTAATTAGCTGTTCCAATATAGTAACATCCCATAAACACACCCCTTGGCAAAATAAAAGGAAAATTCAGACATAGATTCTCATGTGTTCTCCCATCCAGGTGGAAAATAACATCAAGAGGAAATTCAGAGAGTAACAGCCAGGAGACATTCACTGAAGCTCTGTTGAGATGCCAATAGCGTTTGGTGCTTCTTAGAAATCCTGATCTGTGAGAACTGGCAACACCCATTCAGGCTGCATTTAAAAAAAAACCCAAGACCCCTAAAGCTGTTGACTCAAGTGGTGTTCAATAGCCAGCTCTTCACCCTCTCATTCAATCTCTCTCAAAAGAAACAAGGACAAAATAACCTGTTCAAGCTAAAGCATTGTCACAAAACATCAACACACAAATTGAGAGTAAAGAGACATTGGAGTGCAGGTTCATAGCTCCTTGAAGGTGGAGTCGTAGGTAGATAGGATAGTGAAAGCATTTGGTATGCTTTCCTTTATTGGTCAGAGTATTGAGTACAGGAGTTGGGAGGTCATGTTGCGGCTGTACAGGACATTGGTTAGACCACTGTTGGAATGTTGCGTGCAATTCTGGTCTCCTTCCTATCAGAAAGATGTTGTGAAACTTGAAAGGGTTCAGACAAGGTTTACAAGGATGTTGCCAGGGTTGGAGGATTTGAGCCATAGGGAGACGCTGAACAGGCTGGGGCTGTTTTCTCTGCAGGGTCGGAGGCTGAGGGGTGACCTTGTAGAGGTTTACAAAATTATGAGGGGCATGGATAGGATAAATAGACAAAGTCTTTTCCGTGGGGTCAGGGAGTCCAGAACTAGAGGGCATAGATTTAGAGTGAGAGGGGAAAGATATAAAAGAGACATAAGGGGCAACATTTTCACGCAGAGGGTGGTACGTGTATGGAATGAGCTGCCAGAGGAAGTGGTGGAGGCTGGTACAATTGCAACATTTAAAAGGCATTTGGATGGGTATATGAATAGGAAGGGTTTGGAGGGATATGGGCCGGGTGCTGGTAGGTGGGACTAGATTGGGTTGGGATATCTGGTCGGCATGGACGGGTTGGACCGAAGGGTCTGTTTCCATGCTGTACATCTCTATGACTCTATGACTCTAAAAGTCTGCTCACACAGATTGCAGGTGTGGTATGTACAACTCCCATGAGGGCCAGCACGGAAATGGGATGACAATTGTGCACTGATTCAGGGCACAATCAATAAGAAACAGCATGGTTCGGTGAACCGACATGTTGCCAAATGAATAAAACAAGCGCTGGTTCAAACATCCCCAGGATACTGTGAAGAAAAGACTGCCTGGTCTGGAGATCTAGGATACTACGAGACAAGAGTACTTGCTTCAAGCTGTTCTCAGGAAAAAAATCCAAAATGTTGTCCTGTTTAAAGGGACTTACGGATCTCACGCAATTAAAAACAGAATCAAAGTCAACAATCTTCAACCCAGAAATCTATCCATCTTCCAGACTGAAGGGAAGGCATTCTGAAACCTCCAGACAACCCGAATTTGTGAACTCAAGTGACTTTGGATAAGATGGAGTAGGTGTACATGAAACTATATACACAATGTGACAACACATCATGTTATAATGGAAAACAAGCTGAGCGGGAGACATTCATAAGGCTTGTGTGTGTGTGTGTGTGTGGAAAATACCTTCAGAATTAGAACACCACTTTGGACACACCATGATTTATAATTTTTAAATGAGTTTAACCTAGCCCATATCACCGACTAATGGTCCCCATTTGGAGCCTGTCTCTCTCCAGCTCACAATTATGCATTCCTTTATCTTCCCAATGCTGCTGCCTCTGTATGGGCTCCATGGTCCACCTATCCTGTGTCCTCACCCCCAGTCTCCAGCATGTGGACCATCTTTCCCTATCTACTATCAGCTCTGAGGAAGGGTCACTGGACCCAAAATATTAACTCTGCTTTTTCTCCACAGATGCTTTTAGATCTGTTGAGATTTACCAAGAAATTTCTGTTTTTATTTCAGACTTTCAGCATCTACAGTTCTTTGTTTTTGCTTGTCAACTATTGCTAAAGTTTTAAAATGGATATTCCATGAAGTTTGATTTTTCAGTTGTTATTCTTCAGTCTGTGTGTATGTGTGTGTGCATCAGTTTTTTTTTGTGTTAGCTTCTTAGATGGACACATACACAATCAATAGTATTTGCATTTTCTTTGAGTAAGTTTGTTTCAGGAAGAAAACTCATTGTTGATGGAAGAAATCTGGCTACCTTGTTCTTTAATATTGATCTGAACACATTCTGTAACCTGTATACTTGGCCACATTAACAACCTGGCTAAATTAAATATTTGTTACAACCAGTGGAAGGAGAAACTGGGAATCCTCCAGCCTCAGTTGTAGTGTATATTTAGGAGTTCATCCAACATTGAAAACAGATAAACATGCGTAATGGTGGAGGCAATGATGTAAAAGAGAATCTAAAACACCATTGCATGTTTTTAGTACATTAGAGTAAAAATCCTACTGAATGGATTGTCTAGTTTGGAAGCAATGTGTTAACATGGGAAATATTTTAATACTTTAACAATATTACCCACTGATGAACTGACAAGTATGACTGGGCAGCTGAAAACTGAATATACATTCAAAAGCCCTCACCTGTTTTCTGACACTCCCACAAATCCAAAAAGTAGAGAACTTTAGTCATACTTAAAGGGACATGGGCAGCCAATGCACTTTTGCAGGGGAAAGGCATTGCTATGTTATGTCTCACAGTCAGTATGTCAGTATACCTTTAAGAGACAGGAAATTGGATCAAAAGTTAAGAGACAATAGTTTACTAAAACTAATGGCCAACAATCGGGAGTGTTGACTTAAGAGCTAGAGGCAAGTGCAGAACTGGGAGTAGACAAGTTAGCCCTGACAAAGACTCAGTTAGAAGAGAAGAAGTTAGAATTACAAATTCAAAGGGAAAAGGAGATAAAGGGAAAGAAAGACAAAAGAGTATTTCAAAAGGAGAGGAAGTGAGCCAGAAAGTGTATCAACATTTTAAAAAGCTATAACTGAGAAGGGGAGAGTGAACATAAAACATAGAACATAGAACATAGAACAGTACAGCACAGAACAGGCCCTTCAGCCCACGATGTTGTGCCGACCACTGATCCTCATGTATGCACCCTCAAATTTCTGTGACCATATGCATGTCCAGGAGTCTCTTAAATGTTCCCAATGACCTTGTTTCCACAACTGCTGCTGGCAATGCATACCATGCTCTCACAACTCTCTGTGTAAATAACCCACCTCTGACATCCCCTCTATACTTTCCTCCAACCAGCTTAAAACTATGACCCCTCGTGTTACTTATTTCTGCCCTGGGAAATAGTCTCTAGCTATCGACTCTATCTATGCCTCTCATTATCTTGTATACCTCCATTAGGTCCCCTCTCCTTCTCCTTTTCTCCAATGAAAAAAGTCCGAGCTCAGTCAACCAAAGAATTGAATTCTTTGGAAATACAAATGGGGACAAATCTGCTGAGAGTAAGTATGGAGCAGTTTAAATTTGTACAAGCACTCATGAAGTTTGAGGGAAGCGATGTAAATACATTTTTCAATCGTTTGAGGAAGTGAAAGAAATAAGTGGTTTGTGGAAAGCTGCTCGCAGAGCAAGCCAACCGGAAAAGGCTCAGAAAGTTATAAACCGTACTTTTGGAGGATTCTACAGATTATGAGATGGGTATAAAGGCAATCCTTATTGTGGAGGAGTTGATCTCTCAGGCTTACAGGCAACAGCATAGGTAGGTTGAGCTTGCGAGGGTAAAATAAGTAAGATTCCTTAAGTAACATAAATGTGGGCACTTATGTAGACATCACATTTGAGAATTCCAGGGAGCTAATTCTCTCAGAGGAGTTTAAAAATTCTTCTAGAATAATTTTTAAATCAATAAGAACCAATAGTTTCCAACAGCCAGGCAAGCAGCCAGGGTGGCTGAGGAATATACACTTGCTCAAAATCCCTCACCTGTTTCCTGACACTCCCACAAATCCAAGAAGTACAGAACTTAGTCATATTTAAAGAGACATGGGCAGCCAATGCACTTTTGCAGGGGAAAGGCATTGCTATGTTATGTCTCACAGTCAGTATGTCAGTATACCTTTAAGAGACATGCTCCTGATATCATCTCTGTAACTTTAACTGAGACATCTATGTGACCATGTCTATAAAGTGATTAAATAATAGCTATTTGTAATAAACATCTGTTAGATCCTTCAACATTATGTAATCTACATTAGTTTCTTATATTATGTGGGGTAACAAAAGCATTGCCTCTTTGGGTAAAATGCCCTGCTGAAGACAAAGCCCACATCAGGCATGACTTTGCCACCAGAGAGTGCAATGAATTCCAGTGTTGGCAAGGTGTATATGTCCATACCTCTGTATTGGGTATACCTGGGTTGTGATTGAATGTCAGGGTCACTAATCACGAACATTGTCCATTGCTTGCCTGTGGAGAGTTTTGACCTACTCCTGCAAAACCCTTCCATGGAGATAAAGGTCATGGCTTCTCCAGCAGTTTCAGAAAGAGAAATTAAAGCCAAGGAGATGGAACAGTTACAGGAACAGGTTCTGATATTTTCCTTTCCTTTACAGTAACCTGGTCGAAACAAGTTATATCATTGGAAACAAAATTGGCACCACAGACAGGTTATCTGAGCCTCTTTTGGGGGATTTGGCTGATCCAGCGGAAATAATAAGCAGATTTTGCCTGTTTGAGGCTTAGCAAGCCCAGGGTTGGATGCACTGCCCCAAATCACTCAAACTTCAATTAAAGCAGAAGGAGTTCCTGAATGCGATTTTAGAAAATGTAGTTATGATAAAGACGTAGAAACTCTTCACAGAGCCGCAAAAACAGTGCCACCCAAATACTGTTGTAAGTTATTGAGGAGAGTGTACAACATTCCTATATGAGTCTGTGGTACTGTGGTAAAGACCCTGCAACTAAAGCAGTACCTCCAATTCTCAAAACAGTTTTTGGAAAATCATTTAACAGGATGATGTGATGTTTTGGGGGCGAATGAGGAGCCCCTGTCAAATTATAGTGACTCCATCAGTATTTCCTCACCATTATGGATGTGGCTGTCTCATTCTGAGAGGCCTTTCCCTTGAGAACTGTTTCCGCCAAGGGGAGATGTTAATTCGGTTCTTCAACTGATATAGATTTCCAGCTGAGATCCAGATGGATCAACCTACCAATTTTATGACTAAACTTTTTTTCAGGAAGTTACAAGCAGTCTCAGTATAATTTAGCTAAAATCCTCAGCCTATCGCCCACAGTCACAGGAGGTTCTTGTCAGACCACATTTGAAATATTGTGAGCAGTGTTGGGCTCTGTATATAACAAAGGATGTGCTGGTATTGGAAGGGGTCCAGAAGATGTTTACAAGACTAATCCTGGGGACAAAGGCCTTGTCATATGAGGAGCAGTTGAGCAATCTGGGTCTGTACTCATTGGGAGTTTAGAAGAATGAGGGGGGGATTTGATTGAAACTTACGGAATACTGAGGGACCTGGAGAGAGTGGAGGTGGGGAAGATGTTTCCACTAGTAGGAGAGACTAGAACCTGAGGACACAGCCTCAGAGTAAATGAACAATTGTAGACGAGGAGGTATTTCTGCAACCGCTTCAGGTGGTTAATCTGTTAATTCACTGCCACAGAAGGCACTGGAGGCTACTTCACTGAGTTTATTTGAGTCAGAGATAGATGGTTTTTGATTAGTAAGGGGATCAAGGGTTCCAGGTAGAAGGCAGGAGAATGAGGCTGAGAAGCATATCAGCCATGATTGAATAGGAAAGCAGACTGGATGGGCCAAATGGCCGAAATATGCTTGTATATCAAATGGGTTCATGATCTTTAGAGTGGTACCATCAGACCTTCAAGATGATGACACAGCCGTGAATAGACCATGACTGGGACTCAGCGGTTTTCTTATTTGCTGCCTGCGATTCCAATGAGTACACTGGTTTTAGTCCATTTGAGTTAGTTTATGGACACAAGATAAGAGACCCACTGAAATTAATCAAGAAAAGGTTCGCGGAGCAAAGGGATGACTCTACTATGTAAGATTATATATTCATATTCCAGGACAGCTGATCGTAGCCTGTAACATGGCTCAGGAGCACTGTAAAACTTCACAAACTAGCAATGGAAAATGGACAGGCCCACAGGTCAGCACTAAGAGGTTCAAGCCAAGGGCCTGAGTGTGTTAGTGTTACCACCCTCTACAGGGTCAACTGCTAACATCCTGCTTCAGTGGTCCAAGAATGTTAACCAAGTGGATTAATGGGGTGAATGTTTTTGATTGATACCTCATTCTGCCAGAAACAGAGTCAGCTGTGACATATCCACATGCTTTTTTTTGCAGCAGAGAGCGGCGGGAGTGGGGCGGAAGTGAGGTCGGAGCAGGCTGTGGGGAAGGTAAGTGAGTGCTTTTTAAGTAGATGTGTTCTTGGTCTCAGGTCCTATACAGTAGGGCCTTCCTCCCATCCTCCTCCTCTAACCTAATTAAGAGTCCACAGACTCACAGCAAAAAAAAAGGGGTCGAGGGAAATGTCTGGTGAGAAAAGTACGAGTCTTTGGCTTACGCCACAGATTCAGGAGATTAAGCCACAGTTTGAAGAGGGTGAAGACATGACTGCCAAGCTGACCCAGTGTGCCACGTGCATGATGTGGGAGGTCAGGGACACTGATGGTGTTTCTGGCTCCTATAGCTATGGAAAGTGTGTACACATTCAGCTTCTGAAGGACCATGTTGCAGCATTGAAGAAAGAATTAGATGACCTTAGGCTCATCTGAAAGAATGAGAACTTTGTGGACAGGACCTTCAGTGAGGTCATTACACCAAGCATACCAGAAGAGAGAAGGGAGATGACAATGAGGTAGGAAAAGATGATTCAAGTACAAGAGACCCTAGGAGAAGTACCTCTCGTGAACAGGTTGAATCTCTTGGAAAATGTTGAGGCAGATGACACTGCCAGTCCGAGAGACGGACAGGTCTGCCATTCGAAAATTAGTGTGGAGGCAGAGCCGAGGAGCCAGACATCATGCAGAGCCGTGGTAATAGCGGACTCCATAGTGAGAGGGACTGGAAGGGGTTTCTGCGGCAACAGGTGGGATTTGAGGATGCTGTGTTGCCTTCCTGATGCCAGGATCCATGATGTCACCAACAGAGTGCAGGGAATCCTCAAGGGCGAAGGTGAAGAGCCAGAGGTGGTGGTGCATGTCGGCAGAAATGATGTCAGGAAGAAGACGAGGGACATTCTACAGCGGGACTTCGGAGGACTCGTAAAAAGGCTGAAAAGCAGGACATCCAGGGTGATTATCTCCAATTTGCTTCCAGTTCCTTAGGCTGGAGAGGGCAGGAACAGGGAGGTAATGGATTTGAATGTGTGATTGAGGAACTGGTGCAGGAAGCAAGGATTTAAACTCTTGGATCACTGGGGTACGGATAAAGTATACAAGAGGGACGGGTTGCACTTTAAGAGGGGTACCAGCATTCTGGCAGGCAGGCTGGCCACTGCAACACAGAGATATTTAAACTAAGTAGTTGGGGGGAGGGGACAAACTGGAAATTCCAGAAGGAAGTTAAAGGGAAAGTGAGAATAAGAGAAGTTAAGAAAGCCAACAGAATCAACAGAGCAGAAAACTCAAGAAGGGATCATACAGTATGGCCAAGTGAAATAGGGATTGATAGGAAGGATGAAGGGCGTAACACATTAAGAATATTATATATGAATGCATGAAGCATAAGAAATAAGGTGGATGAGCGTAAGGCTCAGTTGGAAATTGGCAGGTATGATGTGGGGATAACTGAGAGGTGGTTTCAAGTGGACAGGGCCTGGGAAATGAATATTTGTGCCATTGAAAGGACAGACTGATGGGCAGAGGGGGTGGGGTGGCCCTGTTGGTGAGGAATAATATTCAGTCCCTTGTGAGGGGGACATAGAATCAGAAGATGTCAAGTCAGTATGGATGGAGCTGAGAAATTCTAAAGGTAGAAAGACACTAATGGGAATTATCTACAGGCCCCCAAATACTAGCTTGGATGTAGGGTGTAAGTTGAATAAGGAGTTGAAATTGGCCTGTCGAAAAGGTATTACCACAGTTGTTTTGGGGGATTTCAAGATGCAGGTAGACTGGGAGAATCAGGATGGTACTGGACCCCAAGAAAGGGAGTTTGTGGAGTGTCTCCGAGATGGATTCTTAGAACAGCTTGTGCTGGAGCCTACCAGGGAGAAGGCAATTCTGGATCTGGTGTAGCGCAATGAACCGGATTTGATCAGGGACCTTGAAGGAAAGAAGCCATTAGGAGGTAGTGACCATAATATGATAAGTTTTAATCTGCAATTTGAGAGAGAAGAGAGAATCGGAAGCGTCAGTATTGCAGTTGAACAAAGGGAACTATAGAGCTATGAGGGAGGAGCTGGCCAAAGTTCAATGGTTCAATACCTTAGCAGGGATGACAGTGGGACAACAATGGCAGGTATTTCTGGATATAATGCAGAAGGTGCAGGATCAGTTCATTCCAAAGAAGAAGAAAGATCCTTAGGGGAGGCAGGGGCAGCTGTGGCTGATGAGGGACGTTAAGGACTATATAAAGATAAAAGAGAACAAGTATAATATAGCAAAGATGAGCGGGAAGCTGGAGGACTGGGAAACATTTAAAGAACAACAGAGGATAACTAAAAAGGCAATACGCAGAGAAAAAATGAGGTACGAAGGCAAATTGGCCAAAAATATAAGGGGGATAGTAAAAGCCTTTTTAGGTATGTGAAAAGCAATTTAAAAATGGTTAAGACTAAAACTGGGCCCTTGAAGACAGAAATGAGTGAAGTTATTATGGGGAACAAGGAAATGTCAGAAGAGTTGAATAGGTACTTTGGATCTGTCTTCACTGGGGAAGACACAAGCAATCTCCCAGATGTAATAGTGGCTGAAGGATCTAGAGTAATGGATGAATTGAAGGGAATTTATATTAGACAGGAAATGATGCTGGATAGACTGTTAGGTCTAAAGGCTGATAAGTCCCCGGGACCTGATGGTCTGCATCCCAGGGTACTTAAGGAGGTGGCTCGAGAAATCGTGGACGCATTGGTAATTATTTTCCAATGTTCTATACATTTAGGATCAGTTCCTACGGATTGGAGGGTGGCTAATGCTGTCCCATATTTCAAGAAGGGAGGGAGAGAGAAAACAGGGAATTACAGACTGGTTAGCTTGACATCAGTGGTGGGAAAGATGCTGGAGTCAATTATAAAAGATGAAATTATGACTCATTTAGATAGGTCAGAGTCAGCATGGATTTACAAAGGGGAAATTGTGCTTGACTAATCTTCTGGAATTTTATGAGGATGTAACGATGAAGATGGACAAGGGAGAGCCAGTGGATGTAGTGTACCTGGACTTTCAGAAAGCCTTTGATAAAGTCCCACAGAGGAGATTAGTGAGCAAAATTAGGACATGGTATTGGGGACAAAATACTGACATGGATTGAAAATTGGCTGGCTAACAGAAAGCAAAGAGTAGTGATAAATGGGTCCCTTTCGGAATGGTGGGGGCGGTGACCAGTGGGATACCACAAGGTTCGGTGCTGGGACTGCAGCTGTTTACAATATACATTAATGATATAGATGAAAGTACTAAAAGTAATATTCTCAAATTTGCTGATGACATAAAGCTGGGTGGCGGGGTGAAATGTGAGCAGGATGTTAGGAGAATACGAGGTGACTTGGACAGGCTAGGTGAGTGGACAGATGCATGGCAGATGCAGTTTAATGTGGATAAATGTGTGGTTATCCACTTTGGTGGCAAGAACAGGAAGGCAGATTACTACCTAAATGGAGTCAAGTTAGGTAAAGAGGAAGTACAATGAGATTTATGTGTTCTTGTACAACAGTCAATGAAGGCAAGCATGCAGGTAAGCAGGCAATGAAGAAAGCTAATGGCACACTGGCCTTCGTAACAAGAGGAATTGAGTATAGGAGCAAAGAGTTTCTTCTGCAGCTGTACAGGACCCTAATGATACCGCACCTGGAGTATTGTGTGCAATTTTGGTCTCTAACTTTGGGGAAGAGCATTCTGGCTGTTGAGGGAGTGCAGCGTAGGTTCACAAGGTCAATTCCCAGAATGGTGGGACTATCATATGTTGAAAGATTGCACTGACTGGGCTTGTATACACTTGAGTTTAGAAGGATGAGAGATGATCTGATTGCAAAATATAAGATTATTAAAGGATTAGACACACTGGAAGCAGGAAGCATATTTCCGCTGATGGGTGAGTCCAGAACCAGAGGACACAATTTAAAAATAAGGGGTAGGCCATTTAGAACAGAGTTGAGGAGAAACTTCTTCACCCAGAGAGTGGTGGGTGTATGGAATGCTCTGCCCCAGAAGGCAGTGGAAGCCAAGTCTCTGGATACTTTCAAGAAAGAGTTGGATAGAGTTCTTAAAGATTGTGGAATCAAGGGTTATGGGGATAAGGCAGGAACAGGATACTGATTGTGGATGATCAGCCATGATCATAATGAATGGTGGTGTTGGCTCAAAGGGCAGAATAATCTACTCCTGCACCTATTGTCTACTGTCTACTGAAATAAAAGTACAATTGGAGGGAGACTAAATAATTGCAGCTCTGTCAGATACTGAAGACAATTGTGGGTGAAAGGGATATCGAAGATGAGAAGGAGGGATGGCTGGATAATTCCTAAATGTAACCCCATATTGTCCAGGTAGCTCACATCAATTAGACAGCATGCTCTCATAGTTAGCTACAGAACAGTGAGGAGTTCTACCAGGCTGCTCACTGCACACAATGGACTCCGTAATCACAAATCAGGATGCACAACTTTAGTGGGACATAATGTGGATGTAAGAGTGTCTCCTCTCCTAAAACAACCCTCTTATCATCTAGGTGCCAAGAAACAGACCAAGGTGAAAGCAGAAATCCAATAGATCCAACCCAGTCAACACAGCTGGAGTTCCTCTGTCATCCCAGTGCCCAAGACTGAGGTTTGAGCCAGATTCTGCATCAAAGGTTAATGCAGTAATAAGGGCAGACTCCTCTCCAATTCCTTGCTTGGAAGACTGTATTAATAAGTTTGTAAGTGTTCCATTTATGACTAAAATGGATCTGCTTAAGGGATACTGGCTGGTGTCTTTAACACTCCAAGCGAGAGAAATATCAGACTTTGTCACACCAAGCTGTCCTTTCCAATGCCGACTGAAAACTGCTCCACCACTTTCCAGAGGCTAATGAACCAGGTAGTGCACAGCGTTCCTAACTATGTAGAAGGGAATTGTGCCCCCAACTTGTGGCTTTGCCCCTAAAACCAAATGGGAAATCATTCCTTTTCTGGGGTGTTTGGTTTCTATCGCAAGTTTGTCCCAAATTTCAGCACGATAGCTGCTGTATCTGTTACAGAAGAAAACTGAGGTAATGCAAAGTTGAAAACCACACATTACCATGTTATAGTCCGACAGTTTTATTTGGAAACACTACCCAACGAAGGAGCAGCACTCCGAAAGCTAGTGTTTCCAAATAAACCTGTCGGACTATAAACCTGTGTTGTGTGAGTTTTAACTTCATACATCCCAGTCCAACACCAGCTCCTCTACATCATAAGGTAGTGCAGTCAGGCAAGTGGCAAGCACCTTTTGAGAGGCTGAAAATTATCTTAACAAACCAGTGCTGGCTGACTCAAATTTTATTAAGTTCTTCAAGATATCCATTGACGGCAGTAACCTGAGGGTAGGTGCAGTCCTGTTTTATGAAGTTGGATCGAGTACAGCATGGCTCCATAGGATTCTTCTCCGAAAAGTGAAATTGACACCAAAAGAAACTCTAGTGCAAAGAAAAAGAACCTGAACTACTAGACTCTTAAACTCTTTGAAATGCATGTCTCTGTGTGGGTACAGGGAGTCACAGTATATGTTGATCATAAATGCTTAACTTTTAGAAAACTTCACAAACTAGAATGCCAGGCTGGTTCATTGGAGTTTACTATTACAGTGTTATCATTTAAAGACATCCATATTGAAGAGAAAAGCAGTGTGATAACCAATGTTTTGACCAAAAATAAAGTTTGTTTCCAAATTACCAAGATGGAAGCACAACTCTACAGTTAGACTGAAAGGATGAATAGGTGTTGAAAAAGGGTCATTAGATGTTAAATGTTGACTCTGCTTTCTCTCCACAGATGCTGCCAGACCTGCTGAGATTCTCCAGCAGTCTCTGTTTTTGTTTGAGATTTCCAACATCCTTGTATTTGTTTAGTGAATGAGTGCATACATGTTTTTTATTCCTTTAATATTATTTGTTTCTATTTTGATGCCTTATATTGTAACATGTCTCAGCCACACTTCACTTCAACCAAGGGTGGAGGTTCATGGAGTAATGTGATTCAAACATTATTTTTTGACCAATACTATAGCCATGTATAAACACATTGATACAAAAGACTCTTTGTTAAGGAAAACACATGGGATATGACAGTAACAATATTTCATCTGTATGGAGCAAGAGAGCTTGGATAGATTCATAGAGTCTAGAATGTGAAACAGGTGATGCAACTTTCTTGCTGCCATGCTGAGTTTAAGTGACTCTTAACTAAAACCGGAGGCAATCAGTTTCATACACTCTGTGTGGTTTGTCTGGGCTCTTTAGGTGATTATAGCAGCCATTTTAAGTCAGCATAGTCCTTTTTAAAATAACTTTTAGTCCACGTAAATCTCCGGTATTAAAGTTGAATCATGGAAGTTGGATATTTGTGGAACATTTTGACTTCATTTATAACAATTTACACTTTGTCCTGCTTTGAGGGTTTATAGCATATTGATTGCCATAGTAACCTTTTACCATTCTTATTTCTTAGCTCCCCAGAGTAATTCCATATCTTATTGTTTCAAGCTAAAGTCATCTCTTACAACTACACTAATGACATCTTAATAAAGAGAGATACTTTACTATCTTATCCTGACTTCCTGTCCTTTCAAAATGTCAAGTACTCTTTAATCATCAGATCTTTGGTCTCTTGCAAGAATGTCTCTGTATTGTCTATCAGATTATACATATTGATTTTTATATGTGCTAACAGTGGATCATTTTATACAAAAGTTGCTTGCATTCAGATGCAGAGCCTTAACTCTGACTTTATTTAAACCATTTTTGTAATCTTTGATCTGATTTGATGTTGCAATGTTGCATTTGTACTCTCTGTTCCTTCCCACCACATTACATTAGGTTATCATTACACACATCGCTACCCAGCTCAATACCTCATTGTCTCCTTTCTCCTCTCACATGATCCCTGCCCCCACTGTTTAATTTAATGTCCCCAAGACCTCTTAAAATTGTATAACTCGCGACAACACTAGTCCCAGCAAAATTAAGGTGATGGTTGTCCCTCCACACTGACACCTGTGTTCCATGAATCAAAATTCATTCCTCCCACACCAGGCTTTGAGTCACACATTTATTTCTCTAATTGCCTGTGGCAATCTGCTCTTGGATAAGGAAATAATCGAAAGATTATTACTTTGAATGTTCTGCTTCTAAATTTATCCTCTAGCTGTGCATATTCCCTAAACAGAACCTTTTTCCTAGTTCTATGTAAGTTGTTGGCACTTACATGGACCGGAACAACTGTGCTCACTTGCTCCCAGTGCACGTTCCATTCCTGCTCAAAGCAGATGTCTTGAACCTGGGCAAGCAAAGCAGAAAGACTCAGAAAACCACATTGAACCCACAGAGCAGATTGTTCCTGTTTACTCTGCCCCCTGAATGGTGGATAGCTTCCCATGAAAAGCTCATTGTCCCACCTCTCATCCATAGAAGGTTCTGGAACCTTGAAGCTGCTGAACAATTGCCAGAGCTGGAGCTTCTTCACTTATATCTTCTTGCTGCACTAAATTATCTCACTTGCAGTCAACACCTTCCTGACCCTGCCAATGATCAACTTAGATGACCCCATTGTAAGGAGAGTGATTACTTTGAGGGTAGACAGAAGTGTGTACTGCAGATGCTGGAGATCAGAATCAAGATTAGAGTGGTGCTGGAGAAGCACAGGAGGTCAGGCAGCATCTGAGGAGCAGGAGAATCGATGTTTTGGGCATAAACCTTTCATCAGGACTCACTCTGATCGCCAACATCTGCAGTCCTCATTTTCTCCAACACTGAGTATTACATAAGATCTTACTGTAATGCAGTTCATGTTTCTCTCTTCCTCCGTCGCTGTAATGGGCTTTAGGGTCTCAATTGCAGGCCTCTGCCGCTGTCACAATCACAACTGCTGAGTTACAGCTATACATTCTGATCCCTATCCAATGCTTCTCCACACAATCCTGCTGGTCACCGGTTGTCAGGGTCTTTTGCTGTTTCTTTCATTGACACTTCATTGGCGCTCAGACCTAGCTGTGGAGCTGGAGCCTTGGCTCAGCCGGCGAGTCCGAGCTGGGGGAAGTCAGCCCGGGACCTGCTCCTCACTCACCGGGAGATCCCGGCCTTGGAGGGGAGCCGGGATTTGCCCTTTCTCTTTTACAAGCCAAGCCCACTAAGTATGCAGCGAGATCTGCAAACCGTGTGCAAATGCGCTGTGGTCAAATGCCAATGCAGGAAACATCACATGGCCTATTTATTTATTTACTTCTGGATTAGTGGTGCTGGAAGAGCACAGTAGTTCAGGCAGCATCCAAGTTGATTTCGAAGCTACTTGGATGCTACCTAAACTGCTGTGCTCTTCCAGCACCACTCTTCCAGAATCTGGTTTCCAGCATGTACAGTCATTGTTTTTACCTCTATTTATTTATTTAGTTAACACAATTTCCTGGAGCCAAGCATTCTTATTTGCTGAGTTTAAGGCAATCAGGCCACCACAAGTTCTGTTAGTCTGATGCTTGTTTGCGAAATGCAGCATTGTTTGTGTCTCTCTCCAAGGGTTTTTATCAAGGATTGGGAGGTTGGCTGAGTAAGGGTTCAGTCTTTTGAATGTGTCTCATTAGGAATGCTCTGGATGTGGTAGTTGAAAGCCTGCATTCCAATGGATGGAGTTCCTCTCAGGAATTTGTCGGCGATTCCCGTGTTTCCCAATTCTTCATTTGTGCTGGTAGCCTTTGCTCAGGAAGGTGGGCGGCCACTTGGTGAAGTAGATCATCATGGAGTGGTAAGTGAGATGCAGCGTGAATGGTTTCTGTCGGATGGTAGGTATTCATCAATGTGTTGAGGTCTGATCTTTGTGGGGACGGAAGGCCAGGAGATGTGTATTTGGTGGAGAGGAGACTGGGGTGGGGAAATCAATTATGGTGCACATTGTTGGACTGAGTGGAGTACCAACACATTGTTTGTTTAATGACCATGGCCAGATGGGTGCACAGTACCCTGCTGTGGAGCCACAGGTGCCTTGCTGAGACCCTGCTCTAGCCTCCAACTCTCCATACAGACACGTAGCTCAGCCTTGTCAACCCCACTGAGGACATGCGGCACATTTCCAGAAGGAGTCCATGGGGGAGTACGGTGGCTCGGTGGGTTAACACTGCTGCTTCACAGCACCAGGGACATGGGTTCAATTCCAGCCTTGGGCGACTTTGTGCTGAGTTTGCACATTCTCCCTGTGTCTGCAAGGATTTCTATCTGGTGTTCTGGTGTCTTCCCACAGATGTGCAGGTTAGGTGGATTGGCCATGCTAAATTGTCCATAGCATCCAGGGATATGCAGGATGGGTGGATTAGCCACAGCAAATGCGAGGCTATTGGGGGGAGGGGAGAGCGTTCTAGGTTTGGCGGGATGCTCTTCGGAGGATCAGTGCAGACTCAATGGGCTGAGTGCCTCTTTCTGCACTGATCCTAATATTTTTCAGTCAGAGAAATATGCCTTGCACTTCAATGGTCAACCAAGCCTACAAACCCCTCACTAAGGTTCTGGTCCAGGGCACAGACAGAAGGAGTCCAGGAGGCACAACAGCAAGATGAAGCTCTGAGATACGGCATGCTATCAACAAATAGGCTGCTTAGTATTAGTGCCAGCAACAGGCCCTATAACAGCCCACACCCATTCTTCATTCGCTCCAACTCACCACCCCAGCCCCTGCCCAAAGCAGACTGCAAAAGGCCTGCTACCAAGGAGCTCCTCAATGACGATCCAAACCGAGGTCGGAATTGGCTCAGGTGTCCTCAGAAGTAGGCCAGCATAGCACAATGCAGCAGCGTTGGCTGTACGGCCCAGGAGTATTATGCTCACTGATTGCTATGCTCGATACAGGCAGTGGGGTCACATGTGCCTTGAGACTCCCTGTTCATGGAAACAAACTCAACCAATTAAGGGTGGTCTCCACCCTTGGGGACCAGTGCTGCAAGACAAAATCCCAAAAGGTCTCAAAGCTTACGCAAGCAGCGAAAGCTGACACCGTTGCCACGGTGAAATTGGGGCTGTAGAATTGCGAAGGCCTCAGAATTTATTTCAACTGAAAACAATCAAATTTACAGAAATCTCTTGAAAGAGACTAGCAGAAGGCAAACAATCAGGAATAATTAAAGATTTAATAAAGATAGGGACACAGTGATTTCAACCGCAATTTCAATGGGAAGATTTCTAAAGGCCTCAGCTAGCATACTTTGTTTAAAAAATTGCCCAGAAACAAATGCTTGGTCCTTCAGACAATGAAAGGTGGGAAGGTGCCCAATTTTTCCAGAAAGCAGTGGGAAAAATCTACCTTGGCTGCAGAAGGCAGGAAAAATCTGAAAGTAGTAGGTAGCTGCTATTTTGATTATTGAAAAACGCATAAATGTGGGAAAACCCAATGATCACTACAGATATAAAGTATTACAAAGAAACAGGTTTATAAAGCTTAAGAGCAGTAAATTACTATTGAAAAGCCAGCAATGCAATTTAAAGCTTTATTGAAGAATTCAATATTGTATTACAGCCACACAGCGTTAAAAAGACAGGCAAATAAAAGAAATACTGCACCATTGCTGTGGCACAAAGCCCATTGAGTTCGACAGTCATTCAATTTAAAACAGCAATGGTGAATACAAAATGTAAGCTAAAAGAAAAACTAAAGCACACATAACATTTAAATTTGTATATCATTCAATCACCTTCACAGTAATATACAGCATTTCGGTAGAAACTTTATAAAGATAATGCTTCTTAGCAGCTTCAAGGTCAAAGAAGGACCATACAGAATACAAGATTGGATTCATTGGATGTAATAGTTCTTAAGTTGCACAACACAGGCTCAAAATTGTTTAAAAAAGGACTGCAGCAGTCTGTGGATGGAGTCAAGGAGTTTGATTCTAGCTTTCGGATGGAGAAGATGCATATGTACCAGCTTCTTAAAGTCCTGATAATTATGCCTGACCAAATGTAGTTGTTATTTTTGCTATTATGGAATGAACTTTGTAATGAGTCTTTGAGTCATGCAGAATGGAATGAGACCCTTCGGTCCAACCAGTCCATGCTGATCATGTTCCCAAACTAAACCAATCCCACCTGCCTGGGCCTGGTCCATATACCTTCAAACATTTCTTATTCATGTCCTTATCCAAAAGTCTTTTAAATGTTGCAACTGTACCACTGGAAGTTCATTCCACACACAAACCACTGTTTGCTAGAAAAAAATTACCCTCATGTCTTTGATACATTTTTCTCCTCTCACCTTAGTCTTGAAACCCCCCACCCTAGGGAAAAGAACACCTGTCATCAACTTATCTATACCCCTCATGATTTTATAAGTCTTTATAAGGTCACTCCTCAGCCTCCTACGCTCCAGTGAAAAAGGCCCCGTCCTATCCAGCCTCTCCCTACACCTCAGATCTTCCACTGCTGGCAACATTCTTGTTGTCTAAGAACAGTCCTTCTTCTGTAGATTCTCTAAGGTAGTGTATCCTCTTCCACCAATCACTAAATTAGACCCAAGATAAAACAAAGACAAAGAAGGACTGGTGGCAATCAACTACCTTAAGCAGTTCTTACCCAGTACCACATACTGGGAGAGATTGCAAATGCAACAGGATACCATGTGGTGATTTGGGAAATGCCACACTTTGAGTTCTTAATTTTCATTAAAGTTGTTTTGTGAATGAAAGTTCTTGCTTTAAAAGTTTCAATTTTTGAGATAAGTTTCTGATTGCAAACATACTTTTTTTCAGATTCCTTCTCACTTCTACTTCCCCCACTTCATAATCTTCCCTGTTATATTTTGTCCAGAACAATGAGAGTGCTGAAAATCAAATTAAAGCTTAAAATGCTTGAGTGAAAGCTTCAGCAATTCAGGCCGTGTCCATGGAGAGGTGGAGTTGATGGGCTTGATTTTCAGTCTGGCATATGGCATGCTTTGAAAACTGTACTCCTAGCTGATGAGTCAGTCTTACAATGCTTCCTACCATGCTGCAGTCTTTAAAAGGAGAAGAGGGTTGGGGAGCTGGGGGAGTGATGGAAATGACAACCTGCATGTCTTCAATTAACTTGTTGCCAAGTTCATTGATGAGCTTGTTAACAGCGTGGAGAAGGACAGAATCAAATGTTCAAAGGTGAACACAGTCTGGGACATGCTGGTGTACAGCTGTCAGGAGCATGGTGGGAAGATATTGCTTATTGCAACTCTTGAAACTAAAATAAGAGTAATCAAACTGTGGTGCTCACACATCGCCTATTAGGCATCTAACACTTTGCAGTTGATGAATGAGCATTTGGACATTTCCTCTCTATTATCCAACCTGCTCCATTTCTCCAGGCAACAACAGCCCCTGTCATGGCTGCCATTGGCCTTTGAAAATAACCTTCCAGAACTCATTACTCCAGGCAGTTCCCAATGCCTCTAATTGGGCACTGTCCTTTAGTATCTGTGCTCTTCCCAATATCAATCCCTTTGGCCTTTCATCATTAAAGTGTTTGTTGTTTACTCTCTCCTGCCCTTCAGCTAATCACATCACTTCCCTTTTGTTCTTTATTTGCCTTTGCCTGTTTCATTTGCTCAAAACCTACTACATTTCTAAACACTCTCTGAGCCAGTTAGGGCCTTTACTTTAAGAAGGACACACTATATCACTGACATGGGAGTGCTATCACCTGCATGTACCCCTCCAAGCCACTCGTCATCTTGAGTTAGAAACATATCATAGTTCCTTCAGCGTCACCGGTTCAAAATTTGGAACTCTCTTCCAAATGGCATTGTGGGTGAACCTACGCTAAATGGACTGCAGCGGTACAAGAAGGCAGCTCATCACCGCCTCCTCACGGGTAACTATAGACAGGCAGTAAATGGTCCAGCTGGCAATGAGAGCAGAGCAAAACAAAACTGATGCAATGCGGGGTCAAGGTCAGGAAATGACCTCAGCGTTGAATGTTTGACGCTGCTACTGAAATTCTCGCTCAACGTAATCCGTCTATGATCTTTAATCAAAATTTGGAAAAGTTAGAAATGCCTGAGATTGGTGTGGGCAAAGAGAAATAAGACAAGGTGAAAATCAAAAGTGCAAGTGCATAGATCACGAGCAAGCCACAAAACGGCCAGAGATGAAGAAAGAGGTGAAAAAATTGGATCACAGACTTAAGGCAAAATGGGATTTCTGTGGCTACCAACAAGGTTGTCTGTGAATCAAAGGGAGTATTGTTAGCGAGTAGCATAACTGATTTTGAAAGTATGTTGGTGCTGCAGATTTCTGGAAAAGGAAAGGCTATGCAAGCATACCATAAACAGAATATCACAGAAGATCCCAACTGGGGACTAACCAAAGATATTTGACTTTTACAAGTTAATGACTAATCAAAGTAGTAAACACAATTTGAACTTGGACAAGTAGCCAGTAAGGATAGAATTCCGCTAACCTTTGATGCTCCATTGAACATGACGGTGAACAGTACAAGTGTTACAACAGCATAATAAGAATGTCTTATCGCAAGAAGATTGACTACATTGTCATTTTGAAGTGCTATTCTGACTGTGGAAAAGCTGTTGCCATTTTTAATTTTTAAGAAAACCATTGCAGCAAAGTTAAAAATCACACAACGCCAGGTTATAGTCTAACAGGTTTAATTGGAAGCACACTAGCTTTCGGAGCGTTGCTCCCTCATCAGGTGGTAGTGGAGGGCTCAATCCTAACACACAGAATTTATAGCAAAGATTTACAGTGTGGTGTAACTGAAATCATACATTGGAAAATTGATTGTCTGTTAAGTCTTTCATCTGTTTGAATGCCATGATTGTTTCACTTCTTTCATGTGTAAATCACAAAACCTTTTTTAAAAAGTTGCATTCTCAGGTTAGCTGTAGCAATGGGTGTTAGCTAGACAATACGTTGAAGGTGTTGGTCCCCTGTGTTCTCTGTCTATGCCATAATGTTTAGATTGTTTCTAATCTAAAAAGTGAGATAACGGAGTTTTACATTAACTCATGCAGTTTTTGAAGCTCAGAGTTCTACATGAATGCATGCAGTTTTTGAGCAAAGTACACTGTAACCCTGCAAGTACAAGTTCACCCCACAAAATATATGTGTGCATGTGGGTCTTTGTCTATGTGTGTGCTAGTTGCGCTCTACTCGTCACAGCATGTCAACTTCAAAATGGCCTGTATATCCCTACTCTCTACTTCCTCTTGATTAACCAATCCTTTACCCATGATAATATATCATACCCAATGCCATGAGCCTTTAAATTGCATATTAGCCATTTGACACATTGTTGAATGCATTTTGCACATCTAAGTTTCCCTTTATCAACTTAATTAGTTATATCCTTAAGGTTTGTCAACAAAATTTGTCAAACATGTTTTCCTTTCATAAAGCATACTAATAAATCCTGTTGACTCATCAGTTAAACTGGTTTGTAGTTCCCTCTTTTCTCTTTCTCTCCCTTCTTAAATAATGATATATATTTATTGTCTTCCAATCTGTTGTGATCCTTCTAGAATGGAGGGAATTTTGGAAAAAAACATGGCTCGTGCATTGACTATTTCTTTTTAGAACTGAAGAATACAGGTCCTTAGGACATTTCTCAGATTTCAGTCCCTTCATTGTCTCTGCTGTTATTAATTGTCTTAAGTCCTTTATTTTTGTTAGTCTTAATTACTCTCTAATTTTGATAAGTAATTTGTGTTTTCTACTGTGAAGGCATGCATGAAGCATTCATTCAACATTTCCACCATTTCCTTATCCCTCATGATAAGTTGTGCAATCTCTGTTCTAAAGGACCAACATTTACTTTAGTTTGCCTCCTTTTTGACCTGCACAAAGTCTTACAATCTATTTCTATTTTCCTGATGAGTTTGCTCTCAGCTTCAATTTTTCCACATTTTGTCAACGGCTTAGTTGTCCTTTTTAGCTTACTCAAAGATTCTACTATTTTTGTTACTCTACTTTCTGATTGTTTTCATTCACTTTCTGTGATACTTGGGGCATGTCAAGTTGCAGACTGGTGTCAAGTTGTGTCACAAAGTCAAAGTCAAGAATAGACCTTCTTGAGAAGTTTGATGTTTAGCTTTGGCTGTATATGCAAGTAGATCTTCAGACTTAGCGTGACGTGGATCAGACAGCGACCTGTCTGGCAGTTGGATTCCCACAGAGCACGACTGGAAACTGTTCTGAAAACAAATCCTCAGGACTTCAGAAAACATTCTGAGATGTTGCCATTTGATGAGAACCATGTAAAAACATTCTCTGCTTTCTCAAACATGGAAGGTGTCATTAATTGTGCCACCAAGCAACATTTGCAGAGCAATAAGGATATCATTAAACTAGAAGAGGATAGTATTAAACTAGAAAGAATGCAGAAAAGATTTACTAGGATGCTACCTAGACTGGAAGGTTTGTGTTATAAGGAGAGGCTGGATAGGCTGGGACTCTTTTCCCTGGAGCATAGGAGACTGAGGGGTGACCTTGTAGAAATACATATAATTATGAGAAGCATAGATAGGGTAGATAGCGGACAACTTTTCCCTGTGGTAGGGGAATCTCAGATTGGTAGGTATAGGTGTAAGGTGAGAAGGGAGCAATACAAAGGTGTCCAGAGGGGCAGCTATTTCACACAGAGGATGGTGTCTGGAATGGGCTGTCAGAGGTAGTGGTGGAAGCAAGTGCAACTTTGTGATTTAAGAAACATTTAGACAAGTACATGGGTGTGATAGGTGTGGAGAGATATGGATGAAACTCAGGCAAATGGGGCTAGTTTTAATTTTGAAAACCAGGCAGCATGGGCAAGTTAGGCCAATGCTATCAGCCAAAAGAGAAAACCTGATCACTGCTGCCCAATATGGATTCCAGCAGTGCACTTAGCTCCTGATCTCATCACAGTGTTGGTTCAAACATGGACAAAAGAGCTGAATTCCAGAGGGGAGGAAACAATGACCGTCTTCAACATCAAAACTACACTTGACCAAAGACGGCATCAAGGAGCACAAGTGAAACAGGAGTTAATGGGAATTGGGACCACTCTCCACTTGTTAGTGTCATACCTGGCACAAGGAAGATGTTGTGATTGGTGGAAGTCAGTCATCTCAGCTCCACGACATCTCTGCAGGAGTTGCTCAGGGCAGTGTCCTTGGCCCGACCATCTTCATCAATGACCTTCCCTCCATTATAAGGTTAGAAGTGGGGATGCTTGCTGATGATTGCACAAAGTTCAGCACCATTCACAGATCCTCAGGCACTGAAGCAGTTTGTGTCGATATGCAGTATTACCCAGACAATATGAAGGCTTGGCCCACAAGCAGTAAGTAACGTTCATTCCATATAAATGCCAGGCAATGACTACTTCCAGTGAGAGATATTCCAACCATTGTGCCTTGACAGTCAATACCTTGACAGACCACTGAATCCCCGTATCAATTTCCTTTTATTACTATTGACCAGAAACTCAACTGGACTTATCATATTAGTAGAGTGGCTACAAGAGCATGCCAGAGGCTAGGAATCCTGCAATGAGTAACTCACCTCTTGACTTTCCAAAGCCCTATCCACTATTTACAAGTCAGGAGTGCAATGGAATATTTCACACTTGCCTGGATGGGTGCGGGTCCAACATCACTCAAGAAGCTTGACACCATCTAGTACAAAGTAATCTGCTTCTTTGGCATCACATCCACAAACACTCACTTCCTCCACCCCTGACGCTCAGCAGCAGCAGTATGTACTATCTATGAGATGCACTGCAGAAATTCACCAAAAACCCTTGGACAGCACCTTCCAAGCCCAATCAAGGGCAGCAGAGGCATGGGATCACCACCATCTTCAAGTTACCCTCCAAGCCACTCGCTGTCTAGACTTGGGCAAATAATGCCATTCCTTCAATGTCACTGAGTTTGGAAGGTGCTGTCTAATGATTGGGACACTTTTTGACAATTGAGATGCTTAAATGTTCAGTTAATGTCCTCCTACTGCCACTGATATTTATTGCCAGCAGATTATCTCTTTTTTTGATTTTCAGACACACTGTGAGAAATAGATGTCTCCACCACCATCCACAGTACAGGTATCCCCCACTATCCAAAAGTAGAGCGTTCCAATGAAACCTTTCAGAAGCTGAAATGGTGTAAAGTGGGGAGGCATTCATCTGTATAGAAAAAGTTTCGCATTATTTTGTAAAATCCTTTTCAGATTTCTTTTGGTTAGTGAAAACAGGTACTAATGTAAATCTTTCGTAAAAGCGAAGTGGAGGAAAGCGAACTTTCGAAAAGCAGGGGATACCTGTATCCCCATCCCTGCATGTTCTTCCTCATACTCTCATACCAGGATATGGGAAGGCAATGGCCAAGTGGTATTATTGCTGGACTCTTAACCCGAGAGACCCAGGTAATGTCCCAGAAACCCGGGCTTGAATCCTGCCACAGCAGATGGTGGAATTTGAATTCACTAAACATCTGGAATCAAGAGTCTGTGATGACCAGGAATCCATTGTCAATTGCTGGGAAAACCTATCTGGTTCACTAATGCCCTTTTGGAAAAGAAACTGCTGTCCTTACCTGGTCTGGCCTACATGTGACTCCAGACCCACAGCAATGTGGTTGACTCTTAACTGCCCTTTGGGATGGGCAATAAATGCTGGCTATCCAGCGACGCACTCACCCTAAGAATGAGTAAAACCAAATAACTCCACCTGCTGGACTGCTGGACTGGCCCCATCAAAACTTCTCCATGACTTTGGAGTGACAGTCGGGGACCTTGTCCCAATGGGACATCTCTTGGCTATTTCAATATTTAGAGGCACTGGAGGCAGCATCAACGAGGACAGAAATCAACTTGACAGCTGTAAGGTCAGCTTGGGGCTTCCAGAACCTCAAGGCTGGTGTAAGAGCCACCCCTCTGTGAAGATTTCTAGTTTATTGCTCTTAGTTTGAGACTCTGCAGCCTGGGAAAACAGCCCCTCAGCAACTGGTTTGTCAAGCCCTCTGAGACTTCCGTCATTTCCAAAGGATTCACCTCTTTCTAAACTCCAGAGAATATAGGCCCATTCTACCCAATCCCTCTTCACCTATCCTTTCATCCCAGGGGCCGATTTTACTGCATCATATTAAAGACAAATAAATCTGTCCTCATTTAAGCAGATTCAAAACGTACGGAGTCCTGCAGATGTGGTCACAACAACTCCTCACATGCATGTAACTTGACTTCTTCCCAGGAACCACAGATCCCTCTGAAACCTAATGATTATTGGTGACCAGTTTTTTAAAGACTTTTCCTTTCGTCCTAGCAAAGTGGTTAAAATATATTAATCCACATCACAGTCTATAAGACACTTTCTTACCCAACCACTTAAATGACAGTGTGGATCCTTCAAATTTAATTAGTTGGCCTCAATATTATGTTTTCGTTCCTTGCTCAACATCCATTATGGTGGAGAGGGTGGCATGGTGGTTCAGTGGTTAGCACTATTGCCTCACAATGCCAGGGAGCCGTGTTTGATTCCCGCATCGGATGACTGTCTGTGTTGAGTTTGCACATTCTCCAGGTATCTGCATGGGTTTCCTCCAGGTGCTCTGGTTTCCTCCCACAGTCCAAAGATGTGCAGGTCGGATGAATTGGTCATGCTAAATTGCCCATAGTGTTAGCTGCATTAGTCAGGGGTATATATAGGATAGGGGAATGGGTCTGGGTGGATTACTCTTTGGAGGGTTGGTCAAAGGGCCTGTTTCTGTACTGTAGTTAATCTAATCTATCCAGTCCAAAGGATATGGAAGATATAGAAATAGATGGTGACATCTTGCAAAATGTCCAGATTACAGGGGAGGAAGTGCTGGATGTCTTGAAACGGTTAAAGGTGGATAAATCCCCAGGACCTGAGCAGGTGTACCCGAGGACTCTGTGGGAGGCTAGAGAAGTGATAGCTGGGCCTCTTGCTGAGATATTTGTATCATCGATAGTCACAGGTGAGGTGCCAGAAGACTGGAGGTTGGCCAACCTGGTACCACTGTTTAAGAATGGCAGTAAAGACAAGCCAGGGAACTATAGACCGGTGAGCCTGACCTCAGTGGTGGGCAATTTGTTGGAGGGAATCCTGAGGGACAGGATGTACATGTATTTGGAAAGGCAAGGACTGATTAGGGATAGTCAACATGGCTTTGTGCGTGGGAAATCATGTCTTACAAACTTGATTGAGGTTTTTGAAGAAGTAACAAAGAAGATTGATGAGGTCAGAGTGGTAGGTGTGATCTATATGGACTTCAATAAGGCTTTCGACAAGGTTCCCCATGGGAGACTGATGAGCAAGGTTAGATCTCGTGGAATACAGGGAGAACTAGCCATTTGGATACAGAACTGGCTCAAAGGTAGAAGAGAGAGGGTGATGGAGGAGGATTGTTTTTCAGACTGGAGGCCTGTGACCAGTGGAGTGCCACAAGAATCAGTGCTGGGTCCTCTACTTTTTGTCATTTACATAAATGATTTGGATGCGAGCATAAGAGGTACAGTTAGTAAGTTTGCAGATGACACCAAAATTGGAGATGTAGTGGACAGCAAAGAGGGTTACCTCAGATTACAACAGGATCTGGACCAGATGGGCCAATGGGCTGAGAAATGGCAGGTGGAGTTTAATTGAGATAAATGCAAGGTGCTGCATTTTGGGAAAGCAAATCTTAGCGGGACTTCTCCACTTAATGGTAAGGTCCTTGGGAGTGTTGCTGAACAAAGAGACCTTGGAGTGCAGGTTCATAGCTCCTTGAAAGTGGAGTCGCAGGTAGATAGGATAGTGAAGAAGGTGTTTGGTATGCTTTCCTTTATTGGTCAGAGTATTGAGTGCAGGAGTTGGGAGGTCATGTTGCGGCTGTACAGGACATTGGTTAGGCCATTGTTGGAATATTGTGTGCAATTCTAGTCTCCTTCCTATCGGAAAGATGTTGTGAAACTTGAAAGGGTTCAGCCAAGGTTTACAAGGATGTTGCCAGGGTTGGAGGATTTGAGCTATAGGGAGAGGCTGAACAGGCTAGGGCTGTTTTCCCTGGAGCGTTTGAGGGGTGAACTTGTAGAGGTTTACAAAATTATGAGGGGCATGGATAGGATAAATAGACAAAGTCTTTTCTCTGGGGTCGGGGAGTCCAGAACTAGAGGGCATAGGTTTAGGGTGAGAGGGGAAAGATATAAAAGAGACCTAAGGGGCAACTCTTTCACACAGAGGGTGGTACATGTATAGAATGAGCTGCCAGAGGATGTGGTGGAGACTGGTACAATTGCAACATTTAAAAGGCATTTGGATGGGTATATGAATAGGAAGGGTTTGGAGGGATATGGGCCGGGTGCTGGCAGGTGGGACTAGATTGGGTTGGGATATCTGGTCAGCATGGACAGGTTGGACCGAAGGGTCTGTTTCCATGCTGTACATCTCTATGACTCTATGACTCTATGAGATGTCTGGCAGGAGACCAAATCTGAGGACTCTTGTGGGTATTCCTCTTCAATCAAGAGAAGAAGGGAACAAAAAACGGAGACTATGGTTTTACACAAGGATATGGTGTTAATATGTTGACTGAGATGTCCCTTTAAGAAGCGCAACACACAGCCGGGAGAAGTAGCTGAATGTTATCACATCGTCAGGCATCATGTTCAGAGTGCACTGCAGCACCCTAGACTAGTCTGTACTATTTTAACATTAAATAAACTCACCAGAGATCTTCAAATGAATGGAGGCTACAGACCACGTTTGTGTTACATTTATATAGCATTACATGGTGTGCAGTAGTGATTGTTGTCACTAACCTGCAAAAGCACAGCTAAGAACACAATACTGCAAGACTGCACAGTCAAACAGTAAAGCATGCCAGTACAGAGAAGTTTGCATGGTGCAGATTAACCTGTAGCCATATTGTTTGCCTGGGATGCTACAATGCAGAATGAATAAAGCTCTTGGTCATGTGATGGCATTCAAGCATTTGGCTCATCTGCACACTGAGCTTCTTAAGTAAACTTCAAGCTTATCATAATAAATAATCAGGGATGGAATCTTGCTTTTGAATTTGTGACCATACCTGATCCTATGGCATGGCACTTGTTCAGAATGAGGAAAATCTTTTAAGTTACTGACCTTGATTTACACCTCACAGGAGAAGGTGTCAGGCCAGGAGCGTGATCAGGTGAGATAAATCTTAAGGAATTATCTTAAAAGAGGAGAGGGAAGGAGAAAGATTGAGGGAGGAAATTCCACAGAATATACACTGTGGGATTTCAATTGTCTGTAATCCAAGCATTTTGAATGAAAACAAACCATGTTTGATTGATTTGATCAGTAGGAAAAATATAGGGTCTGACAATAATAGCTGAAGTTCAATGCAAACATCACAAAAATTTCTGCTGTCCCTATATTGGTTCCTCTTTATTCTGTGAAAACTTTTGTTTATGGTGACAGTGTTTGTAACAAGGTGAGGAATAGTCTCTGAAAATCCATGCTGAGAGAAGGGAAATCTGCCCATACCCGATTTGATTCGATCAGATACCCTACAGTATGCAAACAGGCCCTTTGGCCCAACAAGTCCACACCAACCCTCCGAAGAGTAACCCACCCCGACCCATTCCCCTACATTTACCCCGACTAATGCACCTAATACTATGGGCAATTTAGCATGACAAATTTGCCCAACCTGCACATCTTTGGATTGTGGGAGGAAACCGGAGCACCCGGAGGAAACCCATGCAGACACGGGGAGAATGTGCCAACTGCACACAGTCAGTCACCCGAGGTTGGAATCAAACCCAGGTTCCTGGTGCTGTGAGGCAACAGTGCTAACCACTGAGCCACCAGGCTGCCCATACCTTTTAAAGGTTTATTTGCCAGCGCAGTGTGATTTTAATTGAAAATAATATCATTCAACATTTTTACCCACTTTTTAAGACAGGGAATTACGGGTCATCAAAATGTAAAAACTCAAGGCCACATGCACTGGAAGTACACAAGATTTCAAAGTGGACAAAAGACATTTTTCCGAGCTCAATACTGGTAACCATCCCCACATCCCCCACCGTTACATCTCCTCTCCAAAACCTGGCCACTCCATTATAAGAAGCCCTCTCTTCATATTGTCATCTTGGTTTCGTAAATATTTCTGAATACAATGATAGGTTAAAAATTGTCAGTGAGCTTTCTAAAACCACCTCCCCCCTCCCCATTTGACAGAAGCTGGGCAGAACAAAAGGTAAAATCCAAATGGTATTCTTCCTGTTCCATTCCTGCCCTCTTTGGTTATATTTCTGCTTCCTTTTACTTAAGTGAGAGAGACACCTACCTGATGTGAGCAGGTTCCTCTTGAATAGATGTAAATCAGAATGTTACAATGGCATCAAGATTTTAACTACTTACTGAATGGCACATCCATGGTGAGCACCCTGAAGAGAGTCTGTCACATCAACTTTAAATTTCACTTTGTTAGTCTATAAACAATAAGTACTTCTCTTACTTTCTTGCTTTTCCAGCCTGTAAATCTATACCATTTTCACAAGTTTCCTTTGCCAAATGGGATTTTAACTGAAGTTTAGTATCTGTTTTCTGTATGCCTGAGTCCAAACTCAAGATTTCTACAGATCACCAGTGTCCAATGAGATCTATACCTACCTTGGAGAGGGAAATAAGGAATAGCCTCTGAATTAGTTGCTAAATCAGAAGCTGAACAAGTTAATTCACTTCTGTGCACTTTTTTGGTATGCACCTAATGATGTTATAGATCATTGGGATCCCATGCAGTTTGTAATTGCCTGGGGGTGAGTAATACACTGCTCCATGCGGTTCCTAACTTTCCTGTTGCATCTTTTACCAGATCTAATATAATACTACCCTTGACCGTAATTCCTTCCTGGCTGCATCTTGTCGTAAGCTTATTGTTGTGTTCATAAATGTTGAGAACTTCCAGCTGCAGACTGTCTGCATGAGTAGTCAGCTTAAAACTGTGTCAAAAGAAATCTTAAGTCTTTCACCATTGCCAGTTTTGTAGGAGACAGCTAAATGGATTCTGCGCTGCTTGTTGTCATGTTGTATGAGCAGTCTGTATGACTGCTCGTCATGTTTTATGGGCTCTCCCTTCTGTTGCTCACTATAAGATCGACTTGCTAGCTCCATCCTTTTTCAAGGCAAGGATCTAAAACAACTTGGTAATCTAAGAAGTTCTTGTATTAAACAAAACGTAGTCTATCACATGATAGCAACTAGGTACAAGTCACACTAATGTTTGCAGCGATGCTGAGCGAGACCTGACATTTAGTCCTACTCCTCTGAGACCTTAAGCTCACCGAGCTCACCTGAATCATGATTATGGGTGGTGCTGAAGGCACTGCTCAACATTAACCCCTTCAGATCCCTATACCCTTATGCAGAAAGTCAGTTAACTCAATTGGCTGGTTACTGATTCCAATATTGTAGGTTCAATTCCCAAACTGGCTGAGCTTACTGTGAAGGACTCTCCATCTTCAACCTTTCCCCCCAGCTGAGGTGTGGTGATCCTCAGCTTTAACCACCTTCAGTCATCTCTCTCTCTCTCTCTATGCTCTGGCAAGATTACGGCGACAGGAAAATGAATTTATGCAACGATCCTCATCCTCCCTCGATGCAGTTTTCTTGGGGCCCAGAAGACCCATCCAACCATTGTTAAATTCACAAAGTATGTTACATCAGTAGCTGTCTAAACATTAAGCTGGCAGTTAGCTACTTGCCCCTTATTCAACTTTTACAGACCCTGGAAAAGAACATGTTCGACATGGATTGGCATCACATTCGAGATACTTAAAATTTTAACACCTGATCTGAACTAAACCTGCCTCCTTTTGGGTAATAAAGTGTGGTTCTTTTTTCAGTAACTATAATCACTAGGAGCACAGGAAGCATTATATCAGTTTTGTGCCAAAAGGCCCACATTCTATTAAAATACATCAGTTCTGAATAAACAAATGAATGCATGCAAATTTCCTTATTAAATTAAAACGTAGTTGTATTAGTAATTGGAATCTGTATTGGTTTAAATCATGCATCCAACAGTTAAAACTTGTGTTCACTCAATTTTTCATTGAATTGTAATGGCTTTTTCCAGATCTCTTTACTTAATTTGATTTAAGAATTAATTTTCTCAAGTGCAATATTCACTGACCCAATTTATATTGTAAGGTCTCAGAGGGATATCTCTACTGCTGGTCTCCAGCCTGTCTCAGCAACATACATACGGAATAAGTAATGCAGAGCAGTGTTCTCTAAAGTTAGTTCCAAATACGTAACCTGAGGTATCTATTTATTTCAGAAGGAGAGCAGTAGGTGGTTAGGATCCAAGTTTGAAACCATCTGCCACACAAGTGTCAGATTAAAGAGGAATTCAGAGCTGTGATAGTAATAATAATAATTTGGTGTGAATAATAACATAACATTCGGCTTTGAAGGAAATTGTGGGTGGAAATTTTTCAGCTCCTGAATAATGTGGACAATAACAAAGAGAGTGGCGAAATTGGGAAAGATGGCAAGTGGAAAACTTTTCAACATCGAGAGCAAAAGGTTCTACTTTCCAGCCTTGTGTTGACCAGTGAGATGAAATTCTCGCTAGTGATCAGTGAGAGGCCTATTAGCATGCATTAGCATCTCATTATCACTTCATTTCATCGTGTTATGATGTAATTTCCCAGAGTCGAACCTGTTGACTGAAACAAGATGCCTGGAATTCCCGACTTGTGACCTGGAGAATCTGGCTCACTTCTTACTCCTCCTGACCTTTATTTTGGATGCCAGGTTCCCAGCATCCCAAGGAGCAGTACATGGGCAATGACCACACCCACCCCACATCTATGGACCTTGGTATCTGACACCTAAGCGTCTCATCTCATCATGGAGATATCTGATCCACTTACACTTTGCACACAGAGCTGGGGGTTGGATGTAAAATTGCTCATGTGGAATGAGTGTTCAAGGCTGTAGCCTATTTCAATTCTAAATTACAAGGGTGATAACTCAAATATTGCTACTTTTACTTCAAAAGATACGAAACAAGATGTTTAAGTGCTGTGTTGCTTTATCACTTGCCTTGAGGTTCATATTAACACCTTGGGTCTCCCTTTTTCCTGACCTATTCGGCTTATTCTCCATCTCTTTCTGTACAACAATGGCGTTGCATAGGTTGAGATTGCTTTTAAAGCTCTTCAAAGGCTTTCAGAGTTCTTATCCCCCCACTCTAGAATTCTTTTTTAAATTCCTTATTCCTTTAAATCTCACTGACATGAGATTATCCATTCCTAACAGAATGCACATGAGCTCAGGTAATGACTTAGCTTGTTATACACATGACAGCAATACAAATCAATCTCAGCCCATCTAAAACTCCATTAAACATGTCTAAACTACTTAAACAACCATATAATCTAAGTCCATTTGAGCAACATGCCAAACTATATAGACACTTCCAGTTTGTATTTCACTGATCAGTGACAAAACAGAGTTGGTGCTCAGTACCTGAAGTGAACATTGTCTGTATCTTTGATGATGCTGGCTTGAAGATAATGTATCTCTCCTTCAAATGCATCTGATGTTCATACACAAAGGAGGAAACTGCCAGGACTGATTTGACCTTACAACCACTAAGCAGATTCAGCAACTAATATGAAATGAAAACAGAAGCTGCTGGAAAAACTCAGCAGGTCTGGCAGCATTTGTGGAGAGAAAGCAGAGAGAAAGCATTTAAAGTCCAGTGACCCTTCTTCAGAACTAATACATTCCTCTGGTGGTTCACCTGTTCTGAGTTGAGGGTCACCTGAGGTGACAATGAGCCATGCTGGAAAGCAACTGCTACTTTAGGAGCGAGGCTTTGTAGCCGCCAAGGCACGGTTATGGGGTTAGTAACAATACAGTTATACGCTTCTGTTAAGCACCTTTTCTTCACATGTGATAGTGCAGTTAGGAGTTTGAAAATGTGAAGGGATGTTGGATGAACAGTGTAGCAGATGAAGGATTAGGATGTGAATGACTGTAGGCAGCTTCAAAATATTTTTAACCTGAAAATGCAACCAATTTATGTAGTGGGTGACTGAGCAATTTAACTGATGATTTATTCTCTAAATTGCCCAGCAGCATGCAAGCTGTTTCTGTGAGCAAACTCCTCCCATTCTGAGCCTGCTGGCCGTATCGTCCATCCTCTTTCTCCAAGAGGATTGTTTGGGCTACAGATGATGGAATTACAGCATGAATTAAAAATGTTTGAGGTGTTTGCTCGACTGTATTGCAGAGCTCACTCAGGAATTAGTTTAGTCAATGAATGTCCCAATGCTCCTTGTTGTCTTTAGATTCCATAACAGGGGTTTCAGATACACTTGTAACTGATTTCCCTTCTCCTCAATAAGCCATTTGAATACATGTTATTACTTAGCAGAACAGTGACAGAATTGTTGACTGTTTTAACAAAATGCAACCTGATAATTCTCCCATTGAAGGGTTGGCTATGCGAGGTGAAGTGATCACAATTAGAATCATTGAATGCATTTTATTTTAATTGATCAGGTCACGTATGTGTTCATTAGGGATTCATGTAACATCCTGTCAAAGGCATTTTGAGCCTGTGAGTGTTTATGGCTTCCCTTTCCTGCTCTTTTATGTTTTGCAAATATCCAAAATAGGCCATTCAACTCTTTGTGCCTTCTCCACCATTCAATTAGATGGTGGCTGATCTGATGATACCACGTTCCTGTCAGTCTCAGATAACCCCACATCTCCTTGCTTATGAAAAATCTATCCACATCGGCTTTAAAAATATTCTGTATGAAATGTTAAAAGAGTTTGCTTCGAGCACCTTTTCAGAAAGAGGGTTCCAAAGACTCAGAATCTTTGACAAGAAAATATTTCACTTCATCTTTGTCTTAAATGGATGATCCCTTATTTCTAAACAATGATCGCTAACTCTAGATTTTCCCAGAAGAGGAAACACACTTTCAACATCCACCCGGTCATGACTTCACAGGATCTTATACGCTTCAATCATGCTGCCTCACCCTTTCAGTAGGTACAAGCCAAGCCTGTCTGATAATTCCTCAGAACACACCTTTCTCATTCCCTTTACCAGGTTGATAAACCTACTCTAAAATGCTTCATACATTTATATCCTCCCTTAAGTAAGGAGACTGGCACTGTACAGTGCTCAAGATGTGGCTTCATCAAAGCCCTATTTAACTGCAGCATGACCTCCCTGCTTTTATATTTATTCCCCCCATAATAAATAATATAATTCTGTCAGGTTTCCTAATTATTTGCTGTACCTGCATACTAATCTTTTGCAGTTCAAAGACTCAGGTACCCAGATTACTCTGCACCTTAGAACTCTGAAATATTTCATCCTTCAGATTTTTTCATTCACTTGCAACACATAGGCTTCACTCTGGATTAGTGGTGCTAGAAGAGCACAGCAGTTCAGGCAACATCCGAGGAGCAGTAAAATTGACGTTTCAGGCAAAAGCCCTTCACCAGGAAACATAGGCATCACTGTCTGGCCAACATTTAATTCCCATCATTAGCTGTCCTTCAACTGAGTGGCTTACTAAGCCATTTCAGAGGGGAGTTGAGAGTCAACCATGTTGCTGTGGGTCTGGAGTCACATGTAGGTCAGAGCAGAGAATGGCTGTTTCCTTCTCTAAAGGAGATTCGTGAACCAGATGGGTTTTCCCAACAATCGGCAATGGCTTCATGATCATCATTAGATTCTTAGTTCCACAGTTTTTTAAAAATCCAACTTCCACCATCTGCTATGGTCATTAGCTTAACAGTTTAGTGATATTACCAACTGGCCATGCTTATTTTTTATTCTTCCTGCCCAAACAGAAAATTTACATTATAATCTGAGTGCCAGGTCCTAGCTGACTCATTTAACCAATCTATACTCATTTGTAGCCTCCTTATGTCTTCATTTCGGTTTACTTTTCTTCCTGCCTTGTGTCACCAGCACATTTAGCAAACATGCCCTTCACCCAAGCCATTCGTATGAATTATAAAATGTTAAGGCCCTAGCACTAATCCCTGTACGTAACCTACATTTTGCCATCCAGAAAATGAGAAATATGTGGCTAATGTCTGTTTCCTGTTAGCTCAATAATCTTCTATCCATACTAATAATGTAATCTCCCAAACTGTGACTGTCTATTTTTTGCAATAGCCTTTGATGTGGAACCTTATCAAATGCCTCATAGAAATCTAGATGCAATACAACACTGGTTCCTCTAAATTCACAGCATATGTCACCTCAAAGAGCTCCAATAAATTAGTTAACCGTGATTTCATTTTCGTATACAGCTTGACTAGCTTGAAATTTCTTATAATGACCTGCTATAATATCATTGACAATAGCTTCTAACACCTTCCCTTTGGTAAAAGTAAGACTAACAATCCTATATTTCCTGAATATGACTCCCTCTCTTTGTAACTAAATGAATTACATTCTGGGATTTTCCAATCCAATGGAACATTCCCAGAATCTAAGGAAGACTGAGAAATAAAATGAATGCATCAAAAATCTCACTAGTCACTTTAGTTCAGACCTTAGGCTGAAATCCATCAAATCCCGAGGATTTGTCAGTTCACAGGTCTAACAGTTTACTTAGTACCACTTTCTTGGTCATTATAATTTTAATGCGTTTCTCCCTTCCCTTACATTTGCTGATTTATAGCTATTTCTAGAGTGTTATTTATATCATTCATAGTAAAGATCAACACAAAATATCTGGTCAATTGATTTGCCATAGCCTTGTTTTCCATTATTAACACCCCCAGATTCACTTTCTATAAGATAAACAACCAATATGTAACTTGCTCCTTTTCTAAATATCTACAAAAACTCTTACCACTTATTCTAGCCAGCTAATTCTCAAACTCTAACTTTCCCTTGTTATTAATTTTTCAGTCATTCTTTGTGGTTTTTAAATATTCTATCCAATCTTCTGACCTAGAGTGGTGCTGGAAAAGCACAGCAGTGGTAGCATTCGAGAAGCAGTAAAATCGATGTTTCGGGCAAAAGCCCTTCATTCCTGATGAAGGGCTTTTGCCTGAAATGTCGATTTTACTGCTTCTCGGATGCTGCCTGACCTGCTGTGCTTTTCCAGCACCACTCTAATCTAGACTCTGGTTTCCAGCATCTGCAGTCATTGTTTTTGCCTGGCCAATCTTCTGACCTGTCATCCACCTTTGCACAACTACATGATTTTTCTTTAAGTTTAATGCTATCTTAAATTTTTAAGAAAAGGTGGATCCTCCCCTGAAATTTTTCATTCTCAATGGGATCTGTCTGTTTTGTATTTTCTGAATTTGGCCTTAACTGTCTGCCACTGTGTATCTTTCCATCTATCCTTTGACCTACTTTTCCAACTCAGTTTAGCCAGCTCTGCTTTTATGCCCTCACCCTCATAAATGCTACTTATACTAATGGTGGAGCCACTCTTCTGTCCCTCAAACAGAAAGTAAAAGTCAATCTCAGTTATCATCAACGCCATCGAGAAGCACCTTCATTATGAGGTCAATACTTAATCCTATAGATGTAGGTTTGCTCACTGAGCTGGAAGGTTCGTTTTCAGATGTTTCATCACCATACCGGGTAACATGATCAGTGAGCCTTAGAATGAACCACTGGTGGTGTAGCCCACTTTTTATGTATATGTTTAGGTTTCCTTGGGTTGGTGATGTCATTTCCTGTTCTTTTTTCCAGGGGGTGCTAAATGGGATCGAAGTCAGTGTGTTTGTTGATAGAGTTCCGGTTGGAATTCCATGCTTCTAGGAATTCTCATGCATGTCTCTGTTTGGCTTATCCTAGGAAGGATGTGTTATCCCTGCCAAAGTGGTGTGCTTCCTCATCTGTATGTCAGGATACTAGTGAGAAAGGGTCATGTCTTTTTGTGGCTAGTTGGTGTTCATGTATCCTGGTGGCTAGTTTTCTGCCTGTTTATCCAATGTAGTGTTTGTTATAGTCCTTGCATGGTATTTTGTAAATGACATTAGTTTTGCTTGTTGTCTGTATAGGGTCTTTCAAGTTCATTAGCTGCTGTTTTAGTGTGTTGGTGGGTTTGTGGGCTACCATGATGCCAAGGGGTCTGAGGAATCTGGCAGTCATTTCAGAGATGTCTTTGATGTAGGGGAGAGCGGCTAGGGTTTCTGGACATGTTCCAGAACCTCAACCTGACCTACAAATCTTCTCAAAACTCACTTCACAATATCAGGTTTGGTATACTTGGCTTGCTCCATATGAACTCCTCATTTCTACTTATTTTGCCCAAGTGACATTTCCACCATGTGGTTATTTTTAGGAAGCCTAAGCACCAGTCCCACCAGTGATGTCTTACCTAATTTCTCATCTCTACCTAAGCCACTTCTAAACCCTGGTTTTCTTACTTTAGGCCATCCCTCTGTATTGTGCTGATATCATTACTAATGAATAGAACCATGGAGCAACCTTGCAATGATGTTACAGAGTCGTTCCTCACTCGGCATTAACGATGATGTGGAGCTGCCACTGTTGACTGTGGTGGACAGGGTCAGAAGTCACATGACACCAGGTTATAGTCCAATAGATTTACTTGAAACCACAAGCTTTCAAAGCACTGGCCCTTCATCGGGTGAAGTGAAGAAAAAGCACACAAGCACAGAATTTGTAGGCAGAGAGGTCACTGGGCAGAGTCATCAAAAGATCACACAAGAGCAGAGTGTTGAATAGTAAGTCTTTGCGGGTGATCAAAAGTGTCAGACAGTGTGAGTAAAGTGTCAACAGCTGAACAGTATGTGAAGGGGATGACCTATAATTCAATGAATTGAGGCAGTGAGATAATTTCAAAAAATAAAAATAAGGTGGTCCTGGGGACAAACAAAATGGCTGGAATAACATGCTCAGTATAAGAGTGACATGCCACGGTTCTAACTAAAGTCACAAATAAACCAAAACTGTACAAACTAATTAAGGTAGTTAGATCATAACAAATTATTAAGGTAATGGTGTCAGAATGGGATAGTGTGGAAGATTTTACAAATACAGAACAGTACAGTGGCATCACATGTAGAATCATAGAGATGTACAACATGGAAACAGACCAGTCAGTCCAACTCATCCAGGCTGACCATATATCCTATAATAATCTGGTCCCATTTGCCAGCATTTGGTTGATATCCCTCCAAACTCTCCCTATTCATGTACCTATCCAGATGCCTTTTAAATGTTATAACTGTACCAGACTCCACCACTTCCTTTGGCAGCTCATTCAATACGCACACCACCCTCTACATGAAAACGATGTCCCTTAGGTCTCTTTTAAATCTTTCTCCTCTCACCCTAATCCCTCACCCAAGTACAACATGGACCCAAGATCACAGTTGAGACTGCCTACAAGGGTATGGAACTTGGCTATCAGTTTCTGCCTGGTGTCTGTGTTGTTGTGTATCTCAAAGGCCAACTTGGAGGACGCTTACCCAAAGATCGGAAGCTGAATGTTCTTGACTGCTGAAGTGTTCCCCCACTGGGAGGGAACATTCCTGTCTAGTGACTGTTGCACGGTGTCCAATCATCTTTTCCTGTAGCATCTGCCTGGTCTCAACAATATACCTGCCTCGGGGCATCCTTGTCTGCAATGTATGAGATAGACAACATTGGCTGAGTCACATGAGTATCTGCTGTGTATGCGGTGGATGGTGCTCCCACGTGATTCGTGTGACTCGGCCAATGCTGTCTACCTCATACACTGCAGACAAAGATGCCCTGAGGCATGGTATATTGGTGAGACCGTGCAGATACTACGGCAATGGATGGCTGGATACTGCAAAACAATCGCCAGACAAGAGTGTTGGGAATACTTCAGTGGTCAAAGATATTCAGCTTCTGATCTTCAAGTAAGTGTTCTCCAAGGCAGCCTTCAAAATACACAACAACGCAGAATCGTTGAGCAGAAACTAACAGCCAAGTTCCAAACCCATGAACACGGCCTCAACCATGATCTTGGATTTATGGCGGACTAGATGTAACTCCACCGTACTGTTCTGTGTTTGTAAAATCTTCCTTACTCTCCTGTGCTGACATCATCACCTTGATAACTTGTTACAATGTCTCTACCTTAATAAATAATCCAAAGCTTACTTTGGTTAGACCCTCAGCATGAGACTTTTATACCTATCATATTATTCTAGCCGTTTAGTTTGTCTGCAACACCACCTTACTTTGTAATTATCTCTCTGCTTCAATTAATTGGATTATAGGTCATCCCCTTCACTTATTGTTCAACTGTTGACACTTTACTCACATCGTCTATCACCTTTGGTCACATGCAGAGACTTATTATTCAACACTCCACTCACACCATTCACATGATTGTCTGATTTCTCTGCCTTTAAATTCTGAGTTCTGTGTGCTTTTCTTCACTTCACCTGATGAAGGGGCAGTGTTCCAAAAGCTTGTGATTTCAAACAAACCTGCTGGACTATAACCTAGTGGCATGTGACTTCTAACCCACTTTAACAACACAGTATAGGCAGAGTTAGAGTCATATTATTCCTGATGAAGGACTTTTGCCCAAAAGATCGATTTTCCTGCTCCTCGGATGCTACCTAACCTGCTGTGCTTTTCCAGCACCACTATAATCTAAACTCTGGTTGTTAGCATCTGCAGCCCTTGTTTTTACCTTAGAGTGAGACAATGAAGAGGTTAGAAACATGTGGAGTTGACCACTTAGCATTAAGCAGTAAGATTCATTGAATAGTCCTTCAATAATGTTACAGTAAGATTAGAGACTGGTACATCTCTGATTAGCTTGTATTTTTACTTAACCTTCATGGTAGGATGGATATCAAACAATGATGAGTCAGAATGTAGAAAGGAGATAGAAGGCTTGGTGTCATGTTGTAATGATAACAACCTCCCTGTCAATGTCAGCAAAACAAAAGGTCTGAACATTGACTTTAAAGGAGGAGAACACACCCCCATCTGCATCATTGGAACAGAGGTTGAGAGGGTTGAAGTTGTCAAATTCCTCAGAGTGATGATAACTGACAACCTGTTCTGACCTTCCCACATATATGTGATGGTCAAGAAGGCACAACAACGCTTCTTCTTCCTCAGAAAGCTTAGGGACCTCACCAACTTTTACTGATGCACCATAGAAAGCATACTGTCCAGGTGCATAATGGCCTGGTACAGCAACTGCTCTGCCCAGGACCATAAGAAGCTACTGAAAGTTATGTGCACAGCCCAGACCATCATGGAAGCCAAGCTTCCATCCATGGACTCTACTTACACTTCTCATTACCGCGGAAAGGCTGCCAGCATCATCAAAGACCCATCACACTCCGATAATGCTCTCCTACAACCTCTTCCTTCAGGCAGAAGATACAGAAGCTTGAACACACACACACACACATACACATACACACACCAGCAGGTTCAGGACTAGCTTCTTCCTGGCTGTTATTAGACTGATGAATGGACTCTTTAACCTCACATAATGTTGATTTTGCTTTGTGCTCCTCCTGTGCAGTGTAACCTTGCATGCCTCACTCTGTCTCAGCACCCTCTGGTCTGTATACCCTTACTTGCTATGATCTGCCTGTAGTGCTCACAATACAAAGTTTGTCATAGTATTTATGTATACATGACGGCAATAAATCAAATCAAATAAATCAAATCTAAATCTAAGTATGTAATCAATGGTGTTATAAAGAAGCCCAAGCTTGAAGACAATTCTTGACCTTACCTTCTCCGTAACCAGTCTGCCTTGAACTCACCCTCTTGGATGCAGACATACAATCGAAAGGATAATCTATTATTTCTTTGCTTTAAGACTTTGAAAATGAACAATGTACATTTTTTTTATCAAGTGCAACCTTACATTTCAATTTCATTCCAATCTATTGCTGTCATTCGATGAAACATTTCAACTGATTTCTGCCATTCATACCTATCATACCAGAAACCAAGCATAGGTTTGGAGATGCCGGTGTTGGACTGGGGTGTACAAAGTTAAAAATCTCACAGCAACAGTTTATAGTCCAACAGGTTTATTTGGAAGCACTAGCTTTCGGAGCACTGCTCCTTCATCAGATGGGTTGTGGAGTATGCGATTGTAAGATACAGAATTTATAGCTGTAAACTTTTGCTATAAATTCTGTATCTTATGATCTTATCTGAACATCCTCCAGGGCCAGTACATCCATCCTGAGATATGGGGCCCAAAACTGCACAATACTCCAAATGTGGTCTCACATAGAAATTATAGAATTATAATTATAGAATTTCAGAAGTACATCCCTGCTTTTATATTCAATGCCTCTGAAGATAAGTGCCAGCATTGCATTTGCTTTCCTAACTACTGACTCAACCTGCAAGTTTACCTTGAGAGAATCCTGGACTAGAACGCCCAAGTTTCTTTGCACTTCAGACTTGGTCTAAAGGTCTAACCTTTCTATCTTTTCTATCCTTTCCTCACAGGCAAGCCACTATTCCAGGTAATAGGGCGGCACGGTGGCACGGTGGTTAGCACTGCTGCCTCACAGCGCCAGAGACCCGCGTTCAATTCCCGCCTCAGGCGACTGACTGTGTGGAGTTTGCACATTCTCCCCATGTCTGTGTGGGTTTCCTCTGGGTGCTCCAGTTTCCTCCCATAGTCCAAAGATGTGCAGGTTAAGTGAACTGGCCATGCTAAGTTGCCTGTAGTGTTAGGTGAAGGGGTAAATGTAGTGGAATGGGTCTGGGTGGGTTGCGCTTCGGCAGGTCAGTGTGGACGTGTTGGGCCGAAGGGCCTGTTTCCACACTGTAAGTAATCTAATCTAATCTAATCTAATAAATCATTCGGGCCGACTGGCCCCAATATGTGAAATTCAACATCACTGAAATATGAGTTAGCAAAAATCTAGTCAGGTTCAGCGTGAAAGAATTAAGGAGCAAGATCGGTTGTAGGTAACGTAGCTGTGTAATATTTAACTCTGTGACCAAGTGTTAGGGATGTCCATATTTGAGAGGCACAAGATGGCTGGCAGCTAAGCTGTCCCTCTAGTCCTACACAAAATGGCTGACAAAATGGTTAAACAGAATTAAAAACCTGCTCCAGCATTTAAATGAGACACAGTGGTACCTTTCAGAAGGGGTTATTCTGAGGCAGAAGGGAGCCTTGCACATATGGCAGCTGCAAAAAGATTTGTTAGAGACAGTTTGATAAGAAAATGTCCAAGGACAGAACAGAGTTAGTTCGGACAAGGGGTGTAAATCACCCCAGAAGACAGTCAGCCTAGCTCATCATGCAGCTGTGAAAACAGCAGATAAAGGTATTTTGCAGTAATTAATTGTTCCTTTGGAATTATTCACAATATTAAGAAAAAGGTTCTAGTTAAAGATTCTTCAAATAATCACAAAGACAGATTTTAACATAATAACAAAATACAATTATCTCTAAAAAGCATTCGGGCAAAGGATTCAAACATAGATATGAAAGTTAATTAGTCTCGGGAAACTTTGCTTTATCACTGAAGGAATACTTCGTGTACCCTATAAGAAACAAATTGCTGGCAACTCATTAGCTAACAGTATGGGTAGCCATTAAACTTTACATATAACTAACCTTATATTCGGAATTAATATCATGAATCTTATAGCAATTAGTTAGAATCAATTGACTTTTATATTTATCTAAATTTATCTATAACATCTAATATTTGATAACCAGCGCCTTTGCAATTTACTTTAATGGTAATAGCAAGGGTTATTTGCCAAAGGCTGGTGCCTGTGATAAACACAGGACAATATCTAAGTGGTGGGGAATGCATACACGGTAAGATTATGATCAAGGGAGTTGCTTTTTGTCGAAGGGTTGCTAATCTGGGAAAATATAAGAGGAGTAAGAGAATTTGATAGAGATAGCAAATGAATACAATGAACAACAGAATGCAAGATGTCCTTAGAGATAAGCAAGTCTGGGATATGTCCGAACTCTGCAATGCAAATTAACAGGATGCATAGAAAAATCCCAAGGCCTGGAGATTACAATGTCTGTTAAACACCATGAGATCATGGGAATCTGTGGCTGCCCATAGTAGTGTCCATCATCGACAAGGGAAATGGGAAGGGCATTGTGATCACATTGTTTGTGATTATTGTAACACAAAATGTATAAAATACTATATCTCACCGTGAAAATCAGAGTGCATCATTGACCTCTCTTCTGACCTGAGCTGAAGATTAAGGGGACAACAACATCCTCACATTGAGGCCAGATTCAGGGGGAGCTGGTGGGCCTCTCCCTGCATGATTCAATGACTGCTGAATAAAGACTGCCATGTATCTGAATTCTGCCTGCCTCCTGAGTCTTTGTCCTCGGTCAGGGGTTTCACTCCTACACCAGGGAATGCACCCACCAGAGGCCAAGGAGTATTATGGGAGCCCAGAACAAAGATGAATGAAGGTTAGGGTTAGGCTTAGTGTTAGGGTGAAGGTCAGAGTTAGAGTTAGGGTTAGGGTTAGGTTAAGGATTAGAATTAGGGTTACGGTTAGGGTTAGGTTAAGGATCAAAGTTAGGGTTAAGGTAGGATTGGGGTTGTTGGAGTTGACTCAAAGGCAGGGAAAGGGATTAGCTTTCAACAGTACTCACTGTCTGATGCCAATCTGTCAATTAGGTAGAAAGACCGAAGGGTGAGGGCTTCCCCAAGAGATCATGGAACCTTCCAAAGACAAAGTGATATATTCTGATCCCATTTAATCCATGAGTCATCTCTAAATTGTGGTGGCCTCAAGGATATTGGATGTTGCTACCCTCAGGCTGAGGTTCCCTATATCATTAGTTCCAGACAGGACATCAAATTCTCATGTTCCCAGGTGGGGAAGGATGAACTGGCTCCCCATCTTTATTCACGCTGGTCCTTGGCTGATCACTACAAGGTTAATTTAGAAAGGACTCCCTCTCTTGTGGATACCTTTCTGCCAGACCAAAAATACGTTTTAAAAGGAATCAGTTGGACTAGGCTTTCCTGAGTTAACAACAACTTATTTTGTTGGAGTTACTAAATGCAACAAGGAATAATAATGTGGCAGATATCTGCATAAATTAGAAATGTGGAGAGAATCCCAGAGAAAATAAAAGCTAAATGATACAGTTTAGTCGCTGAATCACCCACGAAAATTGACTAGTGCAATGTTAATGATCGAGTTGTTGCTTCAGGCTTTTTTGAGTTTGCAGGTTGGCTGAAATTTTTTAGTGCAGTTTCTTTTTGACTGGCTTTCTAGCTAGCTGGATGCTAACTTCTAACTCCCAAAGCATGAGAGCTTATTACCTGTTCTCTCTTCATATAAATGGTCAAATGATAGCACAGAAGGAGTCATCATGTCTGTGTCAGCCATAAAAGATCCATCCAGCCAAATCCTGCTTTCCAGCATTTGACCCACAGCATTGTGGCTTACTTCAGGTGCACTCCCATGTACCTTTCAAGGGATGCCTTTGCTTCTATATCCTTCCAGACTCCACCACTCACTTTGTGAAAAAATTTCACTTTAGACCCCACTCAGATTTTTCCACTAATTATATTAAACCTGTGTTTCCCTGTTTATCAATCTCTCTGCTGAGGGAAATAAATTCTCTTCCTGCCAATGCTAGCTATTCCACTCATAATGTTATATACAGAGGAAACTCGATTATCTGAATACCAATTATCCGAAAATCGGATTATCCGAGGGAAATACAGAGGTTAAAGACGCATTTCCAGCAGTGATCACATGTTTTGTTTATAGTTTTTAAACAGGCACTGTCTCCAAATGACTGACTTCCTGCCCTCTCTTCCTCCCCACACTTTCCCTGGAATTCTACAGAGGGGTGTACCCTAACACCTCCACCCCCCCCCATGAATAATCTCTCCAACATTGTCCTGTACAGTGCAAACATGGAATCTGTCAAAAATCTGCAGCAAAATGTTGTGTGTGTGTGTGTGTGCGCGTCCATGTGCTATTTGGAGACTTACCCCACAAAGGCAGCAGTAGCAGCAGCAGTCTTGTTGTTGGTGTACAGTCCAGATGCCCCGGAGAGGGACTGGGAGTGGCGGGGGCTGTGTTGGGGTTGGGGGCTCGCATGCTTTGTGCTGAGGGGTGGGGGGCAGGGTTGGACCAGATTGGGGGGCAGGGGCAGGGGCAGTGTTGGACTGGGTGTTGGACCGAGTTTGGGGGGGTGGGGGGGGAAGATGGGGGGTGGGGTCTCACATGCTGTGCGCTGCTGCTCCTGAATAGGGAGCCGCATTTAAAACTCCGAGCCCCAGAAGAAAGGCATTTAATCGATTTTCTGAATAATCGATTATCCAAACGAAATAGTGCCCGCCCATCATGTTCAGATAATTGAGTTTCCCCTGTAATCCAATGAAATCTGCTCTTAACTTTTGCTGTTTCACAGAGGCCTTATCAATCTAATCTCACCTCACAGGCAAAAGTCTCCAGTCCTGGCAACATTCATCTCTGCCATACTTCCTATTAGTGATCTGGCAAAAAGAGCTATGTGCAGGCTTCTTCCTGTAGACTAACTCACGTTTTGTACAGTTTTAGCACAACATCTTCACTCTTAAATTCTGTGCCTTGGCCGATAAAGGAAAGTGTCCTGAATGTCTTCTTCATGACCAACCTGTTACTTGCAAAGATTTGTGAGCATGCAATCCAAAGTACCTCTATTCTTCTACATTTCCTGTTTGGATACTATTTATTGTGTATTTCCTTGCCTTGTTTGACCATTCCAAAATCCATTTGGCCATATTTCTCTGAATTAAATGCTAATCGCCATTTTATCCTCAATCAGCAATTTGATCAATGGCTTCCTGCTGTTGACAATTTTCTTTCTCACTATCAAGCACCCAATTTTTGTTTAATCTGTAAACTTCTTAATCATGCTCATAAAGTTACATTTAAATCATTCTCTTAAACCATGAAAGTCAAGGGAGCTACTTCTGAGTTGAGTAGAAATCCACTAGAAACAGCCATTCAGTCACAAAAACAATCACCAGCCATTATCTGCCACAGTGCGAACTTTGGATCCAACTCACCATTTTCCCTTGGATCCCTTGGGCTTACACTTTTCCAACCAGTCTGCCTTTGCAGAACCTTTGCAGAAACCTCAAAGATTACACTGTATCCTAATTCACCTCCCCTGTTACTTCCTCAAAAGTTTTGAATCAAGTTATTCGGAGATGAACATTGCTTCACAAATTCATACAAACTTCTTGGTGAATTTATATCTTTCTAACACTGTCCCTAAGTGGTTTCCAATAATTTTCCCACCATCAGGATTGGTTGGTCGTCCTGTAGTTTCTCAGTCAAACTCGTTCTCTCTTTTCAAATGACAGTACAGTGTTAACCGTCCTCTGCGGCATCACCCTGTAACAATGATAACTGTACAAAGTTTCCTTTCTGATCCTCATGGTCTACATTGAAATAGGGTTATGAACAATTAAACTTTAAGTTTAATTTAGATTTTGTATACCATGTGTTAAGAAGAGGAAGACATGGTTAGTCATTTTTAAGATGTCATTTGTGAGTTTGGAGGTGTCAAGAGGTCTGTTTTGTTTCCTTGCATTTTAATAAGATTTTACAATCTTGAAGTAAAGCTGGGTGTTAACAGTTCAGTGCACGAAAACATGTGGAAGAGTGAAAAACAACATATTGTTATTGCCTAGTGGCAGGTGTCTAAGCGCATAGAGATGGAACAATTGGAACAAGGAGCGAGTCAGACCATGTCTGCGCATGCTGAAGAAAGGAGGCTGAAGTGTTAAACTCTCTACTAAAAAATCTGACAAGTCAGAAACAGAGGTCAGCTAACTCATCGATTTGCATTAAAATTAAACTATGAACGAATTTAGTTTGAGGTTTGTTCGAGGTGTCTCAAGGAGGGATACCAGCTGAAGAAGAGCATTGAGTGAATGCATAGAAATTTGCTGGAGGAAACTGGTTGCAGTTGCGCCAACAGTGACAAAGACATCTTAACGCCAATGTTTTACTGAGATTTGGATGTTGTGGGAATCTTACAGGATTAAAAAGGATAGTGTGAACTTTTTTTAATGCTGTTTGTAATTAAAGTCATTTCAGCTTTTCTTTGTCCAATAGAATACAAATCACATTGTTTTTCTTGTTTAATGAATGTATTATTCTTCATGTTGAAAGTTTACTAGCAGCCTCTTGTCTGTGTCCTGTTTAAACAGAAACAAAGTTAGGGTTTAAGAAACTAGATTTCATGCTGAAATTTGACTTGTCCATAATTAGCATGAGCGAGATTCATACAACAGTGAAGTTTCAGCAGTCAGGTACCGTTTGTAAATGGTCATTGAAACCTAGGATTATACAGTGGTTTGGTTAAAAAGTTACTCAGAACCTGCAACTCAAATCTTTGGATTCCTGACCTACTGCCCACCAGTCTAATGAAAGTATGCCTAAAATTCAAAATTCTTTCCTTTTTTTGTGGTTCTAATGTTTTGCAACTTGAAGATTGCCTTTTCATTTTCTATTTTTTCCCATAATTGCCATAAATTGTGAAGCACTGGGGTAATCCATTCAGACGCACAGAAACTAATCCCCTCTGAAATATTACCATCAAAAAGCAGACATGTCCACATTACTGATCTTTCTCATCTACTCTTCAGTGCAGCCAATGAGCGACCAGTTATTCTCAAATCATGCAGCAGTCCATAAGACCATAAGACATAGGAGTGGAAGTAAGGCCATTCGGCCCATCGAGTCCACTCCGCCATTCAATCATGGCTGATGGGCATTTCAACTCCACTTACCTGCATTCTCCCCGTAGCCCTTAATTCCTTGTGACATCAAGAATTTATCGATCTCTGCCTTGAAGCCATTTAGAGTCCCGGCCTCCACTGCACTCTGCGGCAATGAATTCCACAGGCCCACCACTCTCTGGCTGAAGAAATGTCTCCACATTTCTGTTCTGAATTGACCCCCTCTAATTCTAAGACTGTGTCCACGGGTCCTAGTCTCCTCGCCTAACGGAAACAATTTCCTAGCGTCCACCCTTTCCAAGCCATGTATTATCTTGTAAGTTTCTAATGGATCTCCCCTTAATCTTCTAAACTCCTTAAAATACTACTCATCTCTCCCACATCCTCTACATTAATTGTTCTTAATGACTGTATTTGTCAAATAAAATGCTCAGAAAACACAACATTGTAATGAATCTCACAAAGTCTCTTCATTGTGCAATTCATCTTGGAAGTACATTTCTATGTTTTGACGTGATGACTGAATTAATAAATAAAAAGTTCCAGATTCACAACTCGCTGGTCTGGTGAGAGTGCTGTTAGAAATTGGTGAGATGTCATGTCAGAGAATAATGTCATACTAGTCTACGGTGGTAAATATCTCTAAGTTTAAATTTTCAACTTTGTTTTCTGATTAGTTTCAGAACCTGACCACTTTAATACATTCACTCTTAAATTCTTCTTTTCATAACTCCTACATTAATTAGACCCTTACAGAGTGAGCAACTTCAATTAATTGCTTCCATTTATGACAACTTTGAGACAGTAATTTGATTTTTACAAAGCAGGAACCCAAGATCTTATTTTAAAACCCAAATGCTGATTGCCTGGTAATAAATGTTAACTGTGATGGACTATATATCGTGATATCTCCTGTCATCTTTCCAATAGGGTCAACCATTTTTCAGTCTTTCTGTGAGGAATTTCTCAGGAGGTTGGTTCGATCATTCACTGTAGCTTAGGGGAGGCCTCTGTCTACAAGGTTTCTCTGGGCTTCCTACTGACATTCAGCCAATGTTACTGTGACCAGTTGGGAGTAAGCCTCAGAAGATTACTTGGCTTGAAGTTCATTTTGATATTTACATGAACTATTAGGAAATGGTCTAGTGTTTAAAATTTTCTTCACTCCAAACGATTTTCCAGCTTTTTTGAAACATGGCATTGTGATGGATTTAATGGTGCCAACACAGGTCTCACCTATTGGTTGGAGAGATGGCAGCAGATTTGATTTGAGACCGTAGAGCTGGAAAAGCACAGCAGGTCAGGCAGCTTCCAAGAAGTTGGGAAATTGATATTTCGGGCATAAGCCCTTCATCAGGAAGGAGGCTGCCTGACCTGCTGTGCTTTTCCAGCATCACACTGCTGACTCTGATCTCCAGCATCTGTAGTCCTCACTTTCTCCTAAGTGGCAGACTTGACCAAATGAAGTGCCAGTTGGCGAGTCATTGCTCAGTATTGGGATCCTTTCCAGGAATAAGGATCTTGACATCAGAAATCCTACACAGTGGGAGCTGTCAGTCAATCAGAGGCTGGCAACTCTCCAGCATAGGCAGTGCCACTGAGAGCAGTGAAATCATAGAATCCCTCAGTGTGAAAGCAGGCCATTTGGCCCATCAAGTCCACACCTACCCTCTGAAGAACAACCCACCCGACCTACCCCATCCCTGTAACCCTGCATTTCCCACAGCTAACCTACCCAGCCTGCACACCCCTGCACACTATGGGCAATTTAGCATGGCCAATCCACCTAACCTGCACATCTTTAGAGTGTGGGAGGAAACCCATGCAGACACAAGGAGAACGTGCAAACCCCACACAGACAGTCACCTGAGGGTGGAATCAACCCCGGATCCCTGGCCCTGTGATGCTCCAGTAGCAGCAAGTGGTACTGCAGTGAGGCCTCCAGCAGAGGGCACTGTGAGATTACTGGAGGGAGGTGACTGATGCAGGTTAGCAGTAGCTGGAAGTATGGTGTCGGGGAGGGGGAGGGGAGGTGGCAGTGACATCACCAAAGAGGCAAGGGAAGAGTATAAGGTAAAAACAATGACTGCAGATGCTGAAAACCAAATACTGGATTAATGGTGCTGGAAGAGCACAGCAGTTCAGGCAGCATCCAACGAGCAGCGAAATCAACGTTTCGGGCAAAAGCCCTTCATCAGGAATAAAGGCTGCCTTTATTCCTGATGAAGGGCTTTTGCCCGAAACGTTGATTTCGCTGCTCATTGGATGCTGCCTGAACTGCTGTGCTCTTCCAGCACCACTAATCCAGTATAAGTGAAGAGTATGTTAGTTTCAAATATGATACTCCCATTGACTGGAGAGTCCAGAATCAGGGTTCTCAGACTGAGGATATAAAGTAGGCAATTCAGGCCTGCGATGAGGAGTAGTTTTTTCACCCAAAGAGAGTAGTGAGCCTGTGGAATTCTCTGCCACAGAAAGCAGTTGGGGACCAAACATTGAAATGTCTAAGAAGAAGTTAGATATACCTGTAGTTCTTACGGCCAAAAGGATTAAAGTGTATGGGGAAAAGCAGGAACTAGGTACTGAATTGGATGATCAGCCATGATCATATTCAATGGTGGAGTGGGCTAAAGAGCTGAATAGCTCCTGCCTGCTCCTATTTTCCGATGTTTCACTGATGGCTGCACATTTTTCAGGAGACACATGAAACCCATGCAGGTTCTGGAGACTCTCTGGGCCACAAGTAATTCCAAATAGTGCCAGAGCCAATAACCTTTAGGTTGTTTGCTATGAAGTCAAATTAACTGAGTTTCCCACAACTGCCTCATTCCTGCCACTGACTGCCAGGGAATGTATTTCTGGATGGAGGGAATAGGATGCACATCCTCCCATGTGATTAAGCCCCTCAATCAGATTCCAGTAAATGCAGTGCGGTGCCTTTCTTTGCTTGCACCACTATTAGTGTGGTCAGGTGACCCCTGAACTGCGCGATTGTTACAGAAATATTGATATTTTTCATGAAATGGATAAAATCTTGAGGTGTGGAAGCCAAGTTTAAACCCAGCCAGACTCTACAATTTGCAAACTTCAGAACTGGAACAAACAGTATTCATACAGCCAGGCCTTGGACAATTAAATTCCGGCCAGACCAAGAGCTGCCTAGTCAGGTATGAACCATTGTTTCCACCTCCAATGACACTGCTTTGTTAGAAGAATGCTCACAGACTTGGTGGCACCCAGCTCAGTCAGTGGCCAGAGTCATAGCGTGACAAGGACAGTATTTGACAGCTGAAGGTTCAAAACCAGGTTCTTCAACAACCAAATATGGAAAGTAGTCACCTAATTGGATCTTTCTGCCCACACCCAATGCCAGTATTGGACACAGGCCATAGAGTCTTCAAGAAGGGGCATCAAGAAAAGGAATAAAGGGGAAACCCAGCACCCTCTGCTTTTTGCACCTTCGTTACTGGCATCTTCAGAGAGCACCTTTGACTGGCAGTGAGCTTGGTAGCATCTTCAGCTCCTTGTACCTCATGGTGAGCCTCATCAGACTGACCAGACCTAGGAAGACCATCTCAGGGAGACGACCTAAAGACCAGAACCAACCATAGATGAGAAGGGAAGCCCAAACATCAGCGGATCCTGAAACATCAGCCAACTCTCAAAGTCCAAGGAATAGCCTGTCTCAGCATTACTGAAGGGTATTACCAATCTTTTTAGACAAACATTTCAAGTACAGTTGGGAGAGACATGTGGAGAGGGTGTAGCATATCCTTGGAAGGGCAGGTCAGAAGTGTATAGGTTGGGTAGATTTCAGATTGTTTACTCGGAACAGTTAAACTGTTTACTAAAGAGACCTATGAAGAGATTGATAGAGTTTAATTGAAGTACAACAGTAGAGTCTGATAAATATTGTTTTTCCTTAAATAAAGTTGTGTTGGACCTTATCCTGACTTTTATCCCCTTTGTCTATCTTACTGCGTAATGCGCCTGAGTTAAGAAGCATGACTGCAGACTAGTCCAGGTTAGTCAGGTTACATTTACCACCCTTTCACTTTACACATTAATATCTAACAGAGAAGGACAGAGGCAATCCAAATCAAAATGAGCAACTCCACAATAAAAGTTCGAATGAGAAAAAGTGTGGAGTTGAGGACGTCCTTGAATAGGTGCAGAGGAGATTTATCAGAATGGTTCTAAGGATGAAGAAACTTAGCTCCAAGGTGACGTTGGAGTCATTCCCTTCATTGCAAATCAAATTAAGGGGAGATTTGAGCTGAAAATGTGTTGCTGGAAAAGCGCGCAGGTCAGGCAGCATCCAAGGAGCAGGAGAATCGACGTTTCGGGCATGAGCCCTTCTTCAGGAATGAGGAAAGTGTGCCAAGCAGGCTAAGATAAAAGGTAGGGAGGAAGGACTTGGGGGAGGGGTGTTGGAAATGCGATAGGTGGAAGGAGGTTAAGGTGAGGGTGATAGGCCGGAGTGGGGGTGAGGGTGGGGGCGGAGAGGTCGGGAAGAAGATTGCAGGTTAGGAAGGTGGTGCTGAGTTCGAGGGTTGCGACTGAGACAAGGTGGGGGGAGGGGAAATGAGGAAACTAGAGAGATCTGAGTTCAAACCTTGTGTTGGAGGGTTCCTCCTCCAGCCGTCATGTTACTATGGTCTGGCGATGGAGGAGTCCAAGGACCTGCATGTCCTTGGTGGAGTGGGAGGGGGAGTTGAAGTGTTGAGCCACGGGATGGTTGGGTTGGTTGGTCCGGGTGTCCCAGAGGTGTTCTCTGAAACATTCCGCAAGTAGGCGGCCTGTCTCCCCAATATGGAGGAGGCCACATCGGGTGCAGTGGATGCAGTAAATGATGTGTGTGGAGGTGCAGGTGACTTTGTGGCGGATATGGAAGGATCCCTTGGGGCCTTTGAGGGAAGTAAGGGGGGAGGTGTGGACGATGCTCTCCACCGCATCTCCTCCACTTCCTGCTCCTCCGCCCTTGAGCCCCGCCCCTCCGATCGCCACTAGGACAGAACCCCACTGGTCCTCACCTACCACCCCACCAACCTCCATATACATCATATCATCCGTCATCATTTCTGCCACCTCCAAACGGACCCCACCCCCAGGGATATATTTCCCTCCCCTCCCCTATCAGCGTTCCGAAAAGACCACTCCCTCCGTGACTCCCTTGTCAGGTCCACACCTCCCACCAACCCAACCTCCACTCCGGCACCTTCCCCTGCAACCGCAAGAAATGCAAAACCTTCGCCCACACCTCCCTCCTTACTTCCCTCCAAGGCCCCAAGGGATCATTCCATATCCACCACAAATTCACCTGCACCTCCACACACATCATTTACTGCATCCGCTGCGCCCGATGTGGCCTCCTCTATATTGGGGAGACAGGCCGCCTACTTGCGGAACGTTTCAGAGAACACCTCTGGGACACCCGGACCAACCAACCCAACCATCCCGTGGCTCAACACTTCAACTCCCCCTCCCACTCCACCAAGGACATGCAGGTCCTTGGACTCCTCCATCGCCAGACCATAGCAACATGACGGCTGGAGGAAGAGCACCTCATCTTCCGCCTAGGAACCCTCCAACACAAGGTTTGAACTCAGATCTCTCTAGTTTCCTCATTTCCCCTCCCCCCGCCTTGTCTCGGTCCCAACCCTCGAACTAAGCACCACCTTCCTAACCTGCAATCTTCCTGACCTCTCCGCGCCCACCCCGACTCAGGCCTATCATTCTCACCTTGAGCTCCTTCCACCTATCACATTTCCAACGCCCCTCCCCCAAGCCCTCCCCCCCTACCTTTTATCTTAGCCCGCTTGGCACACTCTCCTCATTCCTGAAGAAGGGCTCATGCCCGAAACGTCAATTCTCCTGCTCCTTGGATGCTGCCCTGACCTGCTGCGCTTTTCCAGCAACACATTTTCAGTTCTGATCTCCAGCATCTGCAGTCCTCACTTTCTCCTAAGGGGAGATTTGATCAAGATATGCAAAGATGATTGGTTTACATGAGGTAGAAAGAGAGCTTCTTCAAGGAGGGCATCCTTGCAAGAGGCTCCACAGTTGGGTTAAAATCAACTAGGAGACAGTGAGGACTGCAGATGCTGGAGATCAGAGCTGAAAATGTGTTGCTGGAAAAGCGCAGCAGGTCAGGCAGCATCCAAGGAGCAGGAGATTCGATGTTTCGGGCAACAGCCTGAAGAAGGGCTTATGCCCAAAACGTCGATTCTCCTGCTCCTTGGATGCTGCCTGATCTGTTGCGCTTTTCCAGCAACACATTTTTCAGCTCTGATCTCCAACATCTGCAGTCCTCACTTTCTTCTTACATGAGGCAAAGTTAAGCTGTTTCCTTCAATGGCTGAATGTGAGGAAGAACTTCTTTACAAAGCAAGAATGACCTGGAACTCATTGCCTATCGCAGTGATGGAAGCAGTGCGGATAAATCATTTCAAAAGTAAACCGACTCAGCACATGAGCAGAATGAATACTGGGACTGCCTCGAATAATTCATGGAGAATTGAACTCGTGGGTTAAGTGACCTCTTTCTGTTCCATAAGGACCCTTCGAGCCAGAAATTTGGACAGCCATGCCTTTCTGGAGGCTCCCATTTCTGGCAGATGCTGGTGGGGAAAAGCTGGTGGGGTGTGATTCAGATAGACATGGATTTCAGATATACCGAAAATAGTTCTCAGTCCAAACAGAGCCAATGTTCACATCTGCAATGGCCTTAGTGACTTTTAGATACAGGTTTTGGATACTCAGATGGTGTATCGTCTGCTACAAGGTAATTTGGACCCTTGTGAATGGACAAGCAATTGTCCCTGTGCTGTAATAATTAGCTGTAAGCAATTTCGACCATAACGTTTAAGTTAGAATCATTACTTCAATGTAAAATATGGTACAGAAAGTGGGACAAAGGGATGGAAAGAAAGATTCACTTAAGAAAGAAAGGTGAAAAAGACAGAAAGAAAATAGTAAAACAATGTTTCGTTTACATGCTCTTTTAAAATTTCCAATAATAATTAAACTTGAATACCACAAACACTTGCTAAAGTTAATTTCAGAGCCAAAGAGGTTGTTTGAAATTATTAAGACCTACTATTCAGTTAAAAATTAAGATGTTACTAATCTGACCTGACTTCATTTAACTTTCTGCAGCCAGTTTAATCTGTATTTATAACAGGACCTTGATACCACTCGATAGGTTGAATGGTGAGCCAGAAGACAAGATAACATTTTTATGCATTTTTGGAAGGAGCAAAGCATCTAGAATGAATAGTGAGTCTTGATTTTGAATTTCAGTGGGAGCCCCACCATGGTCGCATGGGTAAATGAAGTCCAAGGAAAGTATTGGCATAATTGGAACATGTGTAAGAACTAAAGTTAGGCAAATTTAGACAGAAGATGGTATGGAAAACTTATGAAAATTAGACCAATTCAGTGGTCTAATTACAGCAAAAGCATCACAGAGGTGTTATTGAAAGTTTAAAAATAACATCCATGAAGGAGATTTAGGGCAATAACAATTTCTAACTACTCAAGTTAAACAAGTTCAACAAAATAATTTATAAATCTCAGGGATTTATAATGCAATATTTTGTAGGAATATAACATTCTGAAGATGAAATAATCACATCACATCGAAAAGAAGGCATGAAATGAGAAGAATTTCGAAGAAGCAAGATAACAAGTGATCGTTTTTTTAAAACATTTTTAAGATCCGACATTTAGGATGGGTCTCTCACATAGTTATGAGGAAAGCAAATTCTGCTCAGGAAGAGGGAGGGGCTTTGTGGGTCGCATTCCTCAATTCTATCGCACACAGTCAGCAGCATGTCATTGTTGCAATGATCTCGGGACTTCCTCGAGGTGATCTGATTGTGGTGGTTTACTGCTTTGAATGTGCCTAAATTCAAATTATTTCCTCACAATGTTGTGCCCCCTCTAGCTTCCTGCTAAATCACCTGCTGATTGCTGTCCAACTTCTTTCCAGCCTATTACTTATTTTTCTGCTTTATTTTGCTGAACAATTCCCTTATTTCCTACCATCATTCTTCGCTTTCTTGCTGTTTCTATGTCTGCTCCTACTCTGTTCTGCTTTGATTGTACAAGCCCTTGCATTGCCTGCAGGAGGTACTATAAGGATCACCTGTGCTCCATCTTGCACTGATCCCAGCAGGATGACAGTACAAACAATATTACCTGTGGCTTGATGGCCTTCCTTTCCCTTGATAAAACAGAGGATTTTAAAAGTCTTAAGATTGACAACAAAATGAAAACATCTGAAGCATTTAAAACCTGCATTATAAAGATTTGTGATGTAATCAAAGTAAATCAAAGAAGCAACATTAAACATTCACAACACATTCAACATTACTCGTTCAAGGTCTCACAATCTTCATTTTTTTCTTTAATCTATGACTTCTCAGGCACATATTTTCTGAGTACTAGGGAGCATAGTGAGAATGTAAATTGTAATTCATTTTCAGAATTGCATTTACAACTTATGATGTGATCATAGAAATCATACCAACCCTACAGCGTGGAAACAGGCCTTTTGACCCATCAAGTCCACACCAACCCTCCAAAGAGTATCCCACCCAGACCCATTCCCCTACCCTATTACTTTTACATTTTCCCCTGATTAATGCACCTAACCTACACATCCCTGAATGCTATGGGCAATCTAGCACGGCCCCAATTCATCTAAACTACACATCTTTGGACTGTGGGAGGAAACCCACTCAGACATGGGGAGAATGTGCAAACCCCACACAGACTGTTGCCCAAAGCTGGAATCAAACCCAAGACCCTGCCGCTGTGAGGCAGCAGTGCTAACCACTGAACCACCATATAAGCTGTAACTCTCTCTGCAACATCCATTTTGTTCTATGCTCCTTTATTTCCTTGTCTTGCAATAACTCACAAATTCAAAACCTGAAGAGCCATCTATCAATCCTGCGCATGCCTGCTCCATCAGAATGAAGTTTATTTAATGTTTAAAGAATTCCTTTTCATGATTTCAGTCAATGCGCAGAATTTCATTTCTGCATTAGTTACATTATCAATACCTTTCAAATATTAAAACAATAAACTGCCAACCATATTTATCACCGTAGGGATACATTTCTTTCTTTCAGTATTATCTGATGTTACAAGGATCAATGATCAAGTGCAGTTGTTTTAATGTAAGCTGAATTAATTTGCTTTCATGAATGAATTGCAAAACTGAAAATTGCTTTACTAAAAGTTATCATGGATTGATCCTCATCAGTTGATCATCGTTAAATGGTTTTGCAGTCCTCAGACTTCTGCTGAGCTAAAGAGCTCAGTAATTTTCTCAGGTTGTACTCTACGTGCTATTACAGGACTTCCAGCAGCAGGTGGCAATGCTGAAGGAGGGTATTGAACAGTGGTGCTGAAGCAGTTGCATGGACTCTTTCTGAAAAAAAGATGGAAAACTGGGGATCATTGTTGATTACATTACAATGCAAAGACTTAAAAGGAGGATTACCCTCTATCAAGGATTGAGGATACATTACAAGGTTTCAAGTTTGCATATTATTTCTTGGTATAGTCCAAGACTACAAGCAGCTACCCACTGCTGAACACAATATTGAAAAGATGCATTATGAGCAGAAACCATGGGACTTTACAAATACACAAGAATGCCATTTGGGCTCTATAATCTCCTTGATACTTTCATGCATATGGTAGATAAGGTATTGGTGATAACAAAAACAGAAATTGCTGGAAAATCTCAGCAGGTTTGGGAGCATCTGTGGAGAGAAATCAGAGTTAGTGTTTCAGGTTGAGTGAACCTTCCTCAGATCAGATTTAGGTGATCTTAATTTCAGGTCCTTCCTTATGTACCTGACAATATATTCACTTGATTGAAGAGATCCTTGGAAGGCAAGAAACTATGTGCTGTTTAAATTGAATATCAAAACAGAGGAGTGCCCACCTTTTTGAAAGCTATACAATACCTCAGACACTTTGTTACTAAGAAAGGCATTACCTCCTGATGATGGGAAAATCAAATTCAGACAGGAGTGATACTGGCCTATCATGGAGAGCAAACTACATGGGTTCCTTGGTCTAGCTGGTTACTGTAGGAGGTGTGTGAAAGTCTACCTACTGTTGGCCACCCTATTCTATGACTTGCTGAGGAAATTAGAGAATGCTGAAGAAGTGGTTAGGAAATATATGAAGTCTCATACTCCACAGAGTGGGCCCTCAGCAAGTAAACATTCGAGGAGCAGGAGAATCGACGTTTCAGGCATAAGCCCTTCTTCAGTATGTTTTTGTCTGTAAACATTTCAAATTCTGCACTGATCAGAAAGTCTCTGAAACATTGATTCTCCTGCTCCTCGGATGCTGCCTGGCCTGCTATGTTTTTCCAGTACCACATTCTTCAACTCTGGTCTCCAGCATCTGCAGTCCTCACTTTCTCCTCAGCGAGTAAAGACTGCTTTTGAATCCTGGGGCAGAAACTTTATCATCACCTGTCCTCCACAACTCAGATTTCCATCTACCTTTCCATCCTGGAAACTGATGACAATTCCCATTGCTTCGGAGTGGACACAAGCTCAAGGGCAGAAAAGAAGTGGTTATCGCCGACCCCAGTCAGAGTCTCAAGCCAAATGAAAAGAAAGGGTGGCACGGTGGCTCAGTGGTTAGCACTGCTGCCTCACAGCACCAGGGTCCCAGGTTCGATTCCAACCTTGGGCGACTGTGTGGAGTTTGCACATTCTCCCCGTGTCTGCGTGGGTTTCCTCTGGGTGCTCTGGTTTCCTCCCACAGCCCAAAGATGTGGTCAGGTGAATTGGCCATGCTAAATTGCCCATAGTGTTAGGTGCATTAGCCAGAGGGAAATGGGTCTGGGTGGGTTACTCTTCGGAGGGTTGGTGTGGACTTGTTGGGCTGAAGGGCCTGTTTCCACTTTGTATGGAATCTAATCTAATCTAATATGAAGAAATACTCCAGCATGTAACTCAAATTACTAGCTTTGAGGTGGGCTATTTCCCAGAAGTTCAGAGACTTTCTGATCAGTGCAGAATTTGAAATGTTTACAGACAAAAACATACTCAGCTACTTACAAACATCTAGGAGGAAGTGAGGGCTGGAGATCAGAGTCAAGAGTGTAGTGCTGGAAAAGCACAGCAGGTCAGGCAGTATCCGAGGAGCAGGAACATCGACGCTTCGGGCAAAAGCCTCATTCCTGATGAAGGGCTTATACCCGAAACGTCGACTCTCCTGCTCCTCAGATGCTGCCTGACCTGCTGTGCTTTTCCAGCACCACACTCTTGACTACTTACAAACATCTGCCAAGCTTGGTGCAAGAAAGATACAATGGGCTACTGAACTTGCACAATTTTGATTCCAGGTTAGATACAGATAAGGCAAACGTAATGCAAATGCTGATGCCCCTGTTAACAGGCTGACCATAGGAAGGACATCAGCCCTGCCCACTTGAAGGGGCCTATAATTGATGCTATTCCAATACCAAAGTCAAAGGGAGCATTTTCATCTGGATAAGCTCTGTGCTTTGGATTAAGGTTCTGTGAAATGTTACCAATGCATTAATAAGAGATAGCCAAACCAGGTCCAAAGAGATATCTCAAAAGAGGACCTCAGTCTGCTTCAGCTGTTTGACATGGACATAGGTACTCTGCACACTCCTGAAGACCCAGTATCCACCAACCCAGTGCCAGCTGATGAGGGAAGCTAACCAGGCACAGACCTCTCACAGCACTGGAAGACGTCAGAGGAAACAGGAGTAGCTGGTGGAAACCCACGCAGACACAGGGAGAATGTGCAAACTCCACACAGACAGTCACCCCGAGGTTGGAATCAAACCCAGGTTCCTGGGTCTGTGAGGTAGCAGTGCTAACACTTTTCTTGAATTGAGTATCTATGGCAGATGTTGTTCGGAGATCGGTTGAAACTTTGTTTAGATATTGATGTTAAGATCTTTCTGATTGTCTTCTTTTTTTATATATGTATATAAAAAGCATACTTGTTTCATTTTAAGTGAGATTCTATTGTTAAAGAATATCGTCAGCCTTATGTTAATATATTTCCGTACAAACCACCACATTAACCATCTGCAAAACTTAAAAATATGATCTGTCAAGCAAAGTTTCATTCTGGGAAATGACTTGTCTACTTTTAGTATCAGCTGGGAATGTAACAGTTAGAGCAGGCATATTCTGTGAGTTTGGGGTGGGGCAGTATTGTACATCAGCTGCCAGAAAAGATTTTACAGGTCCCAGTGAAACAAGCTCAGCTGCTTATCCCAGGATGTGCAGTACTATAAACTAAAAAAAAATGGGTTAGGTATATGAGCATAAAGGAGGCAGATGGAATATAATGTGGAAAAATGTAAAGTTATTCCCTTTAGTAGGAAGAATTGAATGACTAAATGTTGGATCAGAGAGATTCGGAAACCAGGTCCATGATACACACCAAGTTATCATGCAAGTACTGGAAGCAATTTTCAAAGCAAGCATACAGGTCTCTATTGCAAAGGGGTTAGAGTAGCAGAGCCAGGAAGTCTTATTGCAATCATATAGGGATTTGCTGATACCACACCTGGTTTTCGCACGTGGAAGGCTGGTTAAGCTTGTAACATTGATCAGATTAATTCCTGAGCTGAAAGGAGTTTCAAGGGAGAACAGGAGAATGGGACAATGCACTGGAACTGAGTAGTTTTGAGAGGTGATCTCAAAGAAACACATAAGAGGGATCTTGACATGATGGATGATGTTTATTCGAGCTGCGGAGTCAGAGCTCAGTGGCCATAGCCTCAGGGATCTCGCTTTTTCTTATTCATTGTCATCATCACAGAACCACACACAGCACAGAAACTGAGCCTCAGTCCAACTTGTCTGCGTCGACCAGACATCACAGTCTGACCTAGTTCCATTTGCCAGCATTTGATCAATATCCCTCTCAACCCTTCCTATTTATGTCCCCATGCAGATGCCTTTTAAATGTTGTAGTTGTACCAATCTCCACCAATTCCTTTGTTCTATACACACACCAACCCCTTTATGAAAATGTTGTCCTTTTGGTCCTTTTTGTATCTTTCCCTCTCACCTTAAAACTATGCCATCTAGTTTTGGACTCCTGTACCCTAGGAAAAAAACCTTGGCTATTCATCGTATCCATGTCTTTCATGATTTTATAAATATTCATAATGTCACCTCTCAGCCTCCAATGCTCCAGGGAATGTGGGTGTCGCTGGCTAAACCAGCATTTATTGCCCATCCTTGACTATCCAAAGGGCAGTTAAGAGTCAACCATATTACTGTGGGTCGAGTGTTCCATGTAGGCTAGATCAGGTAAGGATGGCAGATTTCTTTCTTCGAAGGACATAAGTGAAGCAGATGGGGTTTTCTGATGATCGGCAATGGTTTTATGGTTATCATTAGAATCTTACTTCCAAAGTATTATGAAATTCAAGTTCTACCGTCTACCATGGCAGGATTTGAAAGCAGGTCCCCGGAATGTTATCTTTGTCTCTGCATTAATAGTTTAGCGATAATACCACTAGGCCATCACCCACCCAAAAACATAGGACTGAAACAGGAAAAGAAATTCTTGACTTGACTCAGAGGGCTGTGAAAATTTGGAATCCTCTATCCCAGAGTACAATCATTGAGTATACTCAAACATGTGGTGGATAAGGGGATCAATGGATATATGTTGGCCTTTATTTCAAAGGGAATGGAGTATAAAAACAGGGAGGCCTTACTAAAAACATACAAGGCACTAGTCAAACTGCAGGTGGAACACTGTGAAGAATTTTGGGCTCTTACCTAAGGAATGATATGATGGCATTAGATAGTCCACAGAAAATTCACTGAGTTGACCGTGGACATCAAAGGACTGTCTTATGAGCAGAGGTAAAGTAGTTCGGACCTGTACAAATTGAACAACGAGAGGAACATGAGAAACATACAAGATTCTTCGGGGGCTTGACAGGGTGGTTGCGGAAAGGTTGCTTCCCTTTGTGGGAGAGTGTAGGACCAGAGGATATATAACCTCAGAGTAAGGGGTTGCCCATTTAGGACAGTGATGGGGAGGAATGTCTTCTTTCAGAGGATGGTGAATCTATGGGATTTTTTTTTACTGCACAGGGCAAAAAGATTGTGTCATTAAGTGTATTTAAGGCTGAGATAGATAATGTTTTAATTAGTAAGAGGATCAAGGATTATAGGGACAAGACAAAAAAGGGAGTTGCGATTATCAGATCAGCCATGATCTCATTGAGTGGCAGAACAGACTCAATGGGTTGAATGGCCTATTCCTGCTCCCACATCTTATCATCTTACAGTTTTAGGTATATACAAGAAAGGGGAGTTGAGATTGAAAGTCCGACAGAATATTATTGCATGGTAGAACAGGCTTTGGGAACCATATGGACCTTCTCTTGTTCCTATTCCTTAAGTTCGTATGTTCTCCGATGAGAGTAGAAAGTTACAAAGGTACAAGACAAACTGAGTGGAAAAATCATGCATGACATGTGACCTCGGTTTCGATAATTGCCCAAAACTAAGTACTAATAGTTTTGTTTGGTCACCGTGGTTACTGGTGTGTTTAAAGTTATCATTATTATTATGTTTACGTCTTTTGACCAGCTGTCATTTCTACATTCACAATTTTGAATGGTCATTGCAAATAAGCCACAGTCTACTTGCAAGCCAGGAAGCTTTGTCCCATGCTAAGAAACAAACAGATTATCAGCGTTCTGAAACACATCATTAACCATGGCTTTTTTTTAACAGTGGAAACAAGTTGGTGACAGGCAAAGATAAATTACACAACTGTTCAGATGGTTGATTTTGAATTTTGGAAACAGATGGCCTTCTCCCTGTTGCTTTTCAATTGAATTCACTGCCAAAATTCTTTTCTTCCATCATCCTAAATCATGACCTTTCCATTCTATGTATCTGTGACCAAGCAAACCAGTAAACATAAAGTTAATTCCATATGTATCTATTTATCTGCTGTCTGTTGCTTCAGCCGCCTATAACTTCAGACACATTTTCTGCATTAATCCATCCATAATATTTACTGCTCAATATAAGACTATTTTTCCTCTGTTGCATTCAACTGGCCACACTATGATTGCTCTTATGTTGCTCTCTTTAAGTTCAAGTGTTCCTTTCTTTGCGGCAGTGGGTCTGGAGAGAATACCACATAATGTAAGATTTGTGTAAAATTTGCATGAAATATCCATTTGGATTTATTTTATTGCGTTTTGATTTAATTGTAACATCTGCTCCTCATTTTTTTACAACGGTTCACATCTGTTTCAGGATCATTTGCCAAAGTATCAACCTTCCAGTTTTCGTTTTGCTACATCAGATAAACAAATGGCTTATTAAATCATTGGATATTTTAATAAAAAATAAAGAACTCTTTCAAGATAGTGTTGTGTAGTGAAACATTGCTGTGCACTGTACTACTCTCGGGGGGCTGGCTTTTAGATGTTGCCAAGAAAGTTAAAAGAATGTCTTTCTGTGCTCCAAAGTTGAATTCATATTGCAGTTAAGTGACTGATACTGTGTGGTAAACCGTTAGTTTTACTGGAGGACATCACTTTGACAGTTTACGTAAGATTATTAGGGATGTTGGCAATAATGATGTGTAAAAGGTGTACAGCCTAATGAACATCTCCCGAATGCATTGAAATGTAAAATTTTGACATAAGGGAATGATCAGAGGTTTTTTATTAATGCAGGATTATAGAGCTATTGGGTCATTTGTCTGAACAGTTCCATGACAAACTTTTATGCTCAGTATAGCTTACTCTTCTTGTCATCTCATTGTATCAGCATAAGCTTCTAACCATTTTTCTCTCTCATGATTTTTATCTAGCCTCTTCTTTCATGTACCTATGATATTTCTCCTAAATTCCCTGTTAAACTTATTAGTGACCATCTTACATGTATGACTCATAATTCCACAAGTTGAAATATCTTCTGTAGGTCTACCTACCCCAACCCTATTGCCATTGGGTCACCTCTTGGTGCTCTCTGTTTTCAAGTGAGAATGGAAGTCTGTTCCATTTTTCCTGGCATCTGTGACAAAGGGTGAAACCTTATCAGGGTCTGACCAACGTGGGCTATGGTGAGGTTTGTGGCAGAGCAGAATGAGAAGTCCGGACAGGATGAATATGATGACAGAAGCGTTTTGCTCCATCGATTCTGTTTTTACTGAGCATTCAACATCCCTGCAGGAACCGTTACAATCTTCTTTGTGCGAGGGTCACACTGCTCTCCTCAAAGAGGGTGAGGAGTGGAATACCCGTATTTTGGGCTTTCTCTGCCCTTTATGGGTTGTTTTTTTCCTTTAAGAGAGAAAAGGAGGAACTGAGTGAAATTGAAAGTGGGTGGCACAGCTGTTAGTGCTGGTGCAGGTGGTTGGGGTGAGTAGGCTTTGCAGAGGGCATGCAGGGTTCGTGGTATTAGGAGTTTGAAAGGTGAGACAGGTCGAAGGAGACATTGAGACTGGTCGTCCTTCAGTCTTGCTGGGAGATAAACGCAGTAGTTGAGATAGAGTGAGTGTGAAGTATGCAGCAAAATGGAATGGCACTTACCCTGCCACAGAGGAAAAGGCATTGATCTTCCACTACTGCTGGCTATTCCTCCAAACCATGGATGCAGCACCAGCTCAGCTAGCCACCTCATAGAACATAGAACATAGAACATAACAGCACAGAACAGGCCCTTCGGCCCACGATGTAGTGCCGAACACTTGTCCTAGCTTAAGCACCCATCTATGTACCTATCCAATTGCCGCTTAAAGGTCACCAATGATTCTGACTCTGCCACTCCCACAGGCAGCGCATTCCATGCCCCCACCACTCTCTGGGTAAAGAACCTACCCCTGACATCCCCCCTATACCTTTCACCCTTCACCTTAAATTTATGTCCCCTTGTAACACTCTGTTGTACTCGGGGAAAAAGTTTCTGACTGTCTACTCTATCTATTCCTCTGATCATCTTATAAACCTCTATCAAGTCACCCCTCATCCTTCGCCGTTCCAATGAGAAAAGGCCTAGCACTCTCAGCCTATCCTCGTACGACCTACTCTCCATTCCAGGCACCATCCTGGTAAATCTCCTCTGCACCCTCTCCAAAGCTTCCACATCTTTCCTAAAGTGAGGCGACCAGAACTGCACACAGTATTCCAAATGTGGCCTTACCAAGGTCCTGTACAGCTGCATCATCACCTCACGACTCTTGAATTCAATCCCTCTGCTAATGAACGATAATACTCCATAGGCCTTCTTACAAGCTCTATCCACCTGAGTGGCAACTTTCAAAGATCTATGAACATAGACCCCAAGATCCCTCTGCTCCTCCACCTTACTAAGAACCCTACCGTTAACCCTGTATTCTGCATTCTTATTTGTCCTTCCAAAATGGACAACCTCACACTTGGCAGGGTTGAACTCCATCTGCCATTCCTCAGCCTAGCTCTGCATCATATCAAAGTCCCTTTGCAGCCGACAACAGCCCTCCTCACTATCCACAACTCCACCAATCTTCGTATCATCTGCAAATTTACTGACCCACCCTTCGACTCCCTCTTCCAAGTCATTAATAAAAATTACAAACAGCAGAGGACCCAGAACTGATCCCTGCGGAACTCCACTTGTAACTGGGCTCCAGGTTGAATATTTACCATCTACCACCACTCTCTGACTTCGACCGGTTAGCCAGTTTTCTATCCAACTGGCCAAATTTCCCTCTATCCCATGCCTCCTGACTTTCCGCATAAGCCTACCATGGGGAACCTTATCAAATGCCTTACTAAAATCCATGTACACTACATCCACTGCTCTACCCTCATCCACATGCTTGGTCACCTCCTCAAAGAATTCAATAAGGCTTGTAAGGCAAGACCTACCTCTCACAAATCCGTGCTGGCTGTTCCCAATCAAGCAGTGTCTTTCCAGATACTCATAAATCCTATCCCTCAGTATCCTTTCCATTACTTTGCCTACCACCGAAGTAAGACTAACTGGCCTGTAATTCCCGGGGTTATTCCTATTCCCTTTTTTGAACAGGGGCACAACATTCGCCACTCTCCAGTCCCCTGGTACCACCCCCGTTGACAGTGAAGACGAAAAGATCATTGCCAATGGCTCTGCAATTTCCTCTCTTGTTTCCCACATAATCCTAGGATATATCCCGTTAGGCCAGGGGACTTGTCTATCCTCAAGTTTTTCAAAATGCCCAACATATCTTCCTTTCTAACAAGTATCTCCTCTAGCTTACCAATCCGTTTCACACTCTCCTCTTCAACAATACGGTCCCTCTCATTTGTAAATACTGAAGAAAAGTACTCATTCAAGACCTCTCCTATCTCTTCCGACTCAATACACAGTCTCCCACTACTGTCCTTGATCGAACCTACCCTCGTTCTCGTCATTCTCATGTTTCTCACATACGCATAAAATGCCTTGGGGTTATCCTTGATCCTACCCGCCAAAGATTTTTCATGCCCTCTCTTACTCTCCTAATCCCTTTCTTCAGCTCCCTTCTGGCTATCCTGAATCCCTCCAACGCTCTGTCTGAACCTTGTTTCCTCAAACTTATGTAAGCCTCCTTCTTCCTCTTTACAAGACATTCAACCTCCCTCGTCAACCAAGGTTCCCTCACACGATCATCTGTTTCCTGCCTGACAGGTACATACATATCAAGGACACGTCGTATCTGTTCCTTGAAAAAGTTCCACATTTCCATGACATCCTTCCCTGACAGCCTATGCTCCCAACTTATGCTCCTCAGGTCCTGTCTTACAGCATCGTATTTACCCTTCCCCCAATTGTAAAACCTGCCCTGTTGCACGCACCTATCTCTCTCCATAACCAAGGTGAAAGTCACAGAATTGTGGTCACCATCACCAAAATGTTCACTCACTAACAAACCCATCACTTGTCCCGGTTCATTACCAAGTACCAAATCCAATATGGCCTCCCCTCTGGTCGGACAATCTACATACTGCGTTAGAAAAGCTTCCTGGACACACTGCACAAACACCACCCCATCCAATCTACTTGATCTAAAGAGCTTCCAATCAATATTTGGGAAGTTGAAATCGCCCATGACTACTACTCTGTGGCTTCTGCACCTTTCCAAAATCTGTTTCCCAATCTGTTTCTCCACATCTCTGCTGCTATTGGGGGGCCTATAATAAACACCCAACAAGGTGACTGCACCTTTCCTATTTCTGACTTCAGCCCATACTACCTCCAAAGGCAGATCCCCCTCGAACTGCCTTACTGCAGCCGTTATACCAGTTCTAATTAGCAACGCCAACCCCTCTCCTTTTTTACCACCCTCCCTAATCTTACTCCCTAAACCTCATGCCAGGTTTCCAGCGTTTGTTGGCAAGGCCTCCTCTGGCAGTCCTCAGGAATCTTTCCTGAGCCCTACTCCTTCAACTCGGTCCCTGTCAGAGAATTGCATCCCCTTCTCTGACATCTTCTGGTAATGCTCTTGATCAAACAGGGCAGCTTCAGAATGCCAGTGCTCTTCTGAGTACACAGTCACCTTTTAAAGATGGCATGGATGCAAGAAATGCCAGTCTTTCAGCAGATAGCTATTGGGTTATTCTGGGAACGGCATGTGATAGGATGTAGATAGAATCGGACATTAGAGTTTTCACGGGAGAGGATAGGTAGTCAATGTGGTACTTTGGTAAAATATAGTGAGAAATCTTGCTCGGAATCACAACAGTAGTCCCTCCAAAATACCTGATGCAATTCGTACCTAGCCAAAATGAGATTCACCTTCAAGTCTGCTTTGTACATTCTGTTATGTCCTTTTTGTGATTTTACACTCAAATCTGTTCATAGTGATTCAAGATTTACCTTCCTAATGTTCTATACAAGCTGAACATAAATTCCCCACGGTGGTCAAGTGACCACAAGCCTAAAATTGGACATTCTAAGTTGACTCACGATTAGAGAAATCAGGCCTGACAGAAAATTGACCAAAATAAATTAAACAGCAGTTATGGGCTACAGAGAACAGTAGAAACCAAGGTCAAAGAGATCACAAGGTTCAGGAAGGACTAGTTACAATCATCCCAGAGATGTGAATTGGTGAAGTATCGATTGGACTTTCTGGTGCTTTGACTTCCGAGTGCTAGATAATGTGCACATCACACTTATCCTGCATGGCAACAGTGACCCCATTGGATGCTTTGAACTTGCTCATGACCTATTGGACAAAGGTCACAGAATATTCTGGAAATCCATATGATTGGGCATAAAAACCCCACATCTGGAAGCCAGCCCTCAGTGAAGACTTGCAGCAAGACTCATGACGGAAGACCATGCAGCAGCCTGAGAAGATCTGCCCTGACAGGTAAGGTCTGCCTTTGTGGAAGAGAGGAAGGAGATTCCAACAACCCAGCTTGAACATGTGGAGCATTGTGGGTAATATCCTTTCTCAGACAGACACAGCTTGATAGACAGTAAATATGGTGGGAATTTGGGAAATGCTCACATGGTGTTTTTGATAAGGAATATTTGTTAATAAAATTGAGTTGAACTTCAAACCAAATTCTGTATCCCTTTGTCCACCTCACCAACAAGAGCACTTGGTTAAAGCATTTCTAATGCATAAACTGGTCAAAGTGTCCAAAACACATAGAACACCAGTTATCAATTACTCACTCTAAAAATGAATCATGGTATTTTGTTTGTTTTGATGTTACTAAGCCTCTACATTTAGTGAGTGATTTAAATTTGACTTGTAGATCCCTTTGTTTCTCTATTTCATTTAGACTTAGTGAATGATTTAATGATTTGAAGTCCCTTATTGGATGGCATATTTGCAGATGGTTGGGGTGGGGAGGCAATGGGGAGGGCATGTAAAACAGGGTTGTCACCCCTGACCTATCCCCAATATATCATGAATGGGTGAGCCCGTAGCCTAGCTGCCTGAGTTTAGGTCCTTAACTGGACAATGAATGTTTGGAGAAGTCAGAATGGAAGAGTGCAGCCTGCTACTGCTTCACCTGCCTCAGGTGAAAGAGCAGGGAAGGAGTGTGCATATGTCTGTCAGTCTGTCCATCCAACCTTCCTTTGGGCGGTGCCCTGTATCCTTCAGGGTGATGCCTCCGACCTGGAATTTTGACCCCCAGTTTGTCGCCCCTCCCTTGGATTGGGAAGGGACGACAAAGGGCCTGAGATGGACACTTTGCTGGGTGGGTGGGGGAAGGAATGATAGAGGGTGGAAGGGGAACCTCGAGAGGATGCAGGGGATGCCTGATCGCCCAGGCAGCCAATAGAGGAGATACCTCCTCTCCCTCATCTCATCCAATGCCAGCCTGAGTTGTGAAAGCTGCATGGCTTCTCCCATGCCTACTGTGGGGAAAGAAACATTGCAGTGTGAACCAGAAAGAAGCTCCTGGTGACTGTGCCAATTAGCACTATCCTCACTGCACATAGAACAAAGGCAGCAGCAATAGGTGACTGGATAGGCATTATTGGCATTGTGCCCAATTCCATGCCCACCTGCCAATCTGTGACAGTGAGAGAGTTAATTTCAGCCGTTATTTTCCAAGGATATACTGTTGATGAGAATGCATCACTTCGTATTTATCTATATCAAAATTAAGTTGATATTTGTGCACGTGTTCTACTCGTTTATTAATATCTAAGGTAAATGTCAGTATCTATCTTAACCACAGGAGCTCCATTACAGCAAAATGGTCATATCTCCTGCGAGCAGGAAATTAATTATTGCTGAGAAACTGAGATTGATTGCATCTGATTTTTTTTTGGGAACTATGAGTGACTTTCTTGCTCCAAAATAGCGCTTGCACCATGCATAAGCAATTTTCGGATTAATTGCGCCTGGAGACACTTCAGTGAGTGTGGTCAGGGTTGAATGCCCACAGTGAAGAATGCAGAGCAGGCAAATCATGGCATCAATCATGCACTCTGTTGATCTGATGCCATTGGAGTTACTTTGGAGCTTAACGCAACATAAACAACAAATTTTAACATTGTGCTGCTGACAAACAGAAAGCTGCATCAACTCTTTACTTGATGTCATTGATGATCCAATAAGAATTTACATCAAGCTGTTAGAAATAGCAAATTCTAATCAGGGTGGTGTGGCAGGCATTGAAGGATTCCCACCCATTTCAAATTTTCAACGGGTCCACTCATGACAGTAAGACCCACCTAACGCCAGAGCAAGGCCCACCAAACCCCAGGGCAAGACCCACCAAACCCCAGGGCAAGACCCACCAAACGCCAGGGCAAGACCCACCAAACCCCAGGGCAAGACCCACCAAACCCCAGAGCAAGGCACACCAAACCCCAGGGCAAGGCACACCAAACCCCAGGGCAAGGCACACCAAACCCCAGGGCAAGGCACACCAAACCCCAGGGCAAGACCCACCAAACCCCAGAGCAAGACCCACCAAACCCCAGGGCAAGACCCACCAAACCCCAGAGCAAGGCACACCAAACCCCAGAGCAAGGCACACCAAACCTCAGGGCAAGGCACACCAAACCCCAGGGTAAGACCCAACAAACCCCAGGGCAAGACCCACCAAACCCCAGGGCAAGACCCACCAAACCCCAGAGCAAGGCACACCAAACCCCAGAGCAAGGCACACCAAACCCCAGGGCAAGGCACACCAAACCCCAGGGCAAGACCCACCAAACCCCAAAGCAAGACACACCAAACCCCAGAGCAAGACACACCAACAGCCAGAGCAAGGCACACCAACACTCAGAGCAAGGCACACCAAACCCCAGGGCAAGACCCACCAAACCCCAAAGCAAGACCCACCAAACCCCAGAGCAAGACCCACCAAACCCCAGAGCAAGGCACACCAAACCCCAGGGCAAGACCCACCAAACCCCAGAGCAAGGCACACCAAACCTCAGGGCAAGGCACACCAAACCCCAGGGCAAGACACACCAATCCTCAGGGCAAGACACACCAATCCGCAAAGGAAGACACACCAGCACCCAGAGCGAGACACAACAATACCAGGGCAAGACCCACCAGACCCCAAGGCAAGACACACCAAACCCAGGGGAAGACCCACCAAACCCCAGAGCACGATCCACCAAACCCCAGAGCATGACCCACCAAACCCCAGGGCAAGGCACACTAAACTCCAGAGCAAATTCCCACCAAACTCCAGAGCAAGACCCACCAATCCCCAGGGCAAGACACAACAATCCCAAGGCAAGACCCACCAAACCCCAGAGCAAAACCCACCAAATCCCTGGGCAAGAACCACTGAACCCCAGAGGAATGCCCACCAAACACCAGGGCAAGACCCACCAAACCCCAGAGCAAGGCCCACTAAACCCCAGAGCAAGACCCACCAAACACCAGGGCAAGACCCACCAAACCCCAGAGCAAGACACACCAAACACCAGGGCAAGACCCACCAAACCCCAGAGCAAGACACACCAAACACCAGAGCAAGACCCACCAAACCCCAGAGCAAGACTCACCAAATCCCAGGGCAAGACACACCAAACACCAGGGCAAGACACACCAAACACCAGAGCAAAATCAACCAAACCCCAGGGCAAGACCCACCGAACCACAGGGCAAGACGCACCAAACCCCAGAGCAATGCACACCAAATTCCAGGGCAAGACCCACAACACCCCAGGACAAGGCACACGAAACACCAGGGCAAGACCCACTGAACCCCAGAGGAAGGCCCACCAAACACCAGAGCAAGGCACACCAATCCCCAGAACAAGACCCACCAAACACCAGGGCAAGACCCACTAAACCCCAGGGCAAGACGCACCAAACCACAGGGCAAGACCCACCAAAGCCCACAGCAAGGCACACCCAACACCAGGGCAAGACACACCAAACCCAAAGAGCAAGGCACACCAAACCCCAGGGCAAGACCCAACAAGCCCCAGAGCAAAAACCCACCAAACCCCAGAGCAAGACCCACCGATCCCCAGGGCAAGACACACCAATCTGCAAAGGAAGACACACCAACACCCAGAGCAAGACACACCAGCACCCAGAGCAAGACACAACAAATCCCAGGGCAAGATATACCAAACCCCAGAGCAAAACCCACCAAACCCCAGAGCAAGGCCCTTCAAACCTCAGGGCAAGGCCCATCAAAGCCCAGGGCAAGGTACATCATAACCCAGGGCAAGACCGACCAAAGCCCAGGGCACAACCCACCAAACCCCAGGGCAAGGCAAACTAAACCCCAGGGCACGACCCACCAAACCCCAGGGCAAGGCAAACTAAACCCCAGGGCACGACCCACCAAACCCCAGGGCAAGGCAAACTAAACCCCAGAGCAAAACCCACTAAACACCAGAGCAAGACAAACCAAACCCCAGGGCAAGGCAAACCAAACCCTAGGGCAAGGCAAACCAAACCCCAGAGCAAAAACCCACCAAACTCCAGAGCAAGACACACCAATCCCCAGGGCAAGACACACCAATCTGCAAAGGAAGACACACCAACACCCAGAGCAAGACACACCAATGCCCAGAGCAAGACACAACAAATCCCAGGGCAAGACCCAACAAGCCTCAGAGCAAGGCACACCAAACCCCAGTGCAAGACCCACCAAACCCCAGAGTAAGGCAAACCAAACCCCAGTGCAAGACCCAACAAGGCCCAGAGCAAAAACCCACCAAACCCCAGAGCAAGACGCACCAAACACCAGGGCAAGACTCACCAAACCCCAGAGCAAGACTCACCAAACCCCAGGGCAAGACCCACCAAACCCTAAGGCAAGATGCACCAAACCCCAGAGCAAAATCAACCAAACCCCAGGGCAAGACCCACTGAACCCCAGGGCAAGATGCACCAAACCCCAGAGCAAGGCACACCAAACCCCAGGGCAAGACCCACTAAACCCCAGAGCAAAACCCACCAAACCCCAGAGTAAGACCGATCAATCCCCAGGGCAAGACACACCAATCCCCAGAGCAAGACACACCAACACCCAGAGCAAGACATACCAATCCCTAGAGAAAGACACACCAAATCCCAGGGTAAGACACACCAAACTCTAGAGCAAGACCCACCAAATCCCAGGGAAAGATGCACTCAACCCCAGGGCAAGGCACACCAAACCCCAGAGCAAGACCCACCAAACCCCAGGGCAAGACCCACCAAACCCCAGCGCAAGACCCACCAAACCCCAGAGCAAGACCTACCAAACCCCAGGGTAAGACACACCAAACCCCAGGGCAAGACACACCAAACCCTAAGGCGAGATACACCAAACCACAGGGCAAGACACACCAAACCTCAGAGCAAGACCCACCAAACCCCAGAGCAAGACCGACCAATCCCCAGGGCAAGACACACCAATCTGCAGAGCAAGACACACCAACACCCAGAGCAAGACATACCAATCCCTAGAGAAAGACACACCAAATCCCAGGGTAAGACACACCAAACCCTAGAGCAAGACCCACCAAATCCCAGGGAAAGATGCACTCAACCGAAGGGCAAGGCACACCAAACCCCAGAGCAAGACCAACCAAAAACCAGGGCCAGTCCCACTGAACACCAGAGGAAGGCACACCAAACCCCAGGTCAAGACCCACCAAACCCCAGGGCAAGACACACCAACACCCAGAGCAAGACATACCAATCCCTAGAGATAGACACACCAAATCCCAGGGTAAGACACACCAAACCCTAGAGCAAGACCCACCAAACCCCAGGTCAAGACCCACCAAACCTCAGGGCAAGACACACCAAACCCCAGAGCAAGACCCACCAAACCCCAGCGCAAGAGCCACCAAACCCCAGAGCAAGACCTACCAAACCCCAGGGTAAGACCCACCAAACCCCAGGGCAAGACACACCAAACCCCAGGGCAAGACACACCAATCCCTAAGGCAAGATGCACCAAACCACAGGGCAAGACACACCAAACCCCAGAGCAAGACCTACCAAACCCCAGAGAAAGACACACCAAATCCCAGGGTAAGACACACCAAACCCCAGGGCAAGGCAAACTAAACCCCAGAGCAAAACCCACTAAACACCAGAGCAAGGCCCACCAAACCCCAGAGCAAGACCCACCAAACCCCAGCGCAAGAGCCACCAAACCCCACAGCAAGACCTACCAAACCCCAGGGTAAGACACACCAAACCCCAGGGCAAGGCAAACTAAACCCCAGAGCAAAACCCACTAAACACCAGAGCAAGGCCCACCAAACCCCAGAGCAAGACCCACCAAACCCCAGCGCAAGAACCACCAAACCCCACAGCAAGACCTACCAAACCCCAGGGTAAGACACACCAAACCCCAGAGCAAGACCCACCAAACCCCAGAGCAAGACCGATCAATCCCCAGAGCAAGACATACCAATCCGCAGAGAAAGACACACCAAACCCCAGGGCAAGACCCACCAAACACCATGGCCAGTCCCACTGAACCCCAGAGGTAGGCACACCAAACCCCAGGGCAAGGCCCACCAAACCCCAGAGCAAGACACACCAACACCCAGAGCAAGACACAACAATCCCAGGGCAAAACCCACCAAACCTCAGAGCAAAACCCACCAAACCCCTGGGCAAGAACCACTGAACCCCAGAGGAAGGCCCATCAAACCCCAGGGCAAGACCCACCAAACCCTAAGGCAAGATGCACCAAACCACAGGGCAAGACACACCAAACCCCAGAGCAAAATCAACCAAACCCCAGGGCAAGACCCACCGAACCCCAGGGCAAGACGCACCAAACCCCAGAGCAATGCACACCAAACCACAGGGCAAGACCCACCAAACCCCAGAGAAAGACACACCAAATCCCAGGGTAAGACACACCAAACCCCAGGGCAAGACCCACCAAACCCCAGGGCACGACCCACCAAACCCCAGGGCAAGGCAAACTAAACCCCAGGGCATGACCCACCAAACCCCAGGGCAAGGCAAAATAAAGCCCAGAGCAAAACCCACTAAACACCAGAGCAAGACAAACCAAACCCCAGGGCAAGAGCCACCAAACTCCAGAGCAAGGCACACCAAACCCCAGGGCAAGGCAAACCAAACCCCAGAGCAAAACCCACCAAACCCCAGAGCAAGACCGATCAATCCCCAGGGCAAGACACACCAATCCCCAGAGCAAGACACACCAAACCCCAGGGCAAGACACACCAACACCCAGAGCAAGACATACCAATCCCCAGAGAAAGACACACCAAATCCCAGGGTAAGACACACCAAACCCCAGAGCAAGACCCACCAAATCCCAGGGAAAGATGCACCCAACCCCAGGGCAAGGCACACCAAACCCCAGAGCAAGACCCACCAAACACCAGGGCCAGTCCCACTGAACCCCAGAGGAAGGCACACCAAACCCCAGGGCAAGACCCACCAAACCCCAGAGCAAGACCCACCAAACCCCAGAGCAAGACCCACCAAACCCCAGAGCAAGACACACCAATGCCCAGAGCAAGACACAACAAATCCCAGGGCAAGACCCACCCAACCCCAGAGCAAGACCCACCAAACCCCAGGGCAAGAAACACCAAACTCCAGGGCAAGAAACACCAAACTCCAGGGCAAGACAAAACAAAACTCCAGGGCAAGACACACCAAACCCCAGAGCAAAACCCACCAAACCCCAGAGCAAGACCGACCAATCCCCAGGGCAAGAACCACTGAACCCCAGAGGAAGGCCCACCAAACACCAGGGCAACACCCACCAAATCCCAGAGCAAGGCCCAGCAAACCCCAGAGCAAGGCCCACCAAACACCAGGGCAAGACCCACCAAACCCCAGAGCAAGGCCCACCAAACCCCAGAGCAAGACCCACCAAACACCAGGGCAACACCCACCAAACCCCAGAGCAAGACTCACCAAACCCCAGGGCAAGACCCACAAAACCCTAAGGCAAGATTCACCAAACCACAGGGCAAGACACACCAAACCCCAGAGCAAAATCAACCAAACCCCAGGGCAAGGCCCACCGAACCCCAGGGCAATCCGCAAAGGAAGACACACCAACACCCAGAGCAAGACACACCAATGCCCAGAGCAAGACACAAAAATCCCAGAGCAAGACACAACAAATCCCAGGGCAAGATACACCAAACCCCAGAGCAAAACCCACCAAACCCCAGAGTAAGACCCACCAAACCCCAGGGCAAGACACACCAATCCACAAAGGAAGACACACCAACACCCAGAGCAAGACACACCAATGCCCAGAGCAAGACCCACCAAACCCCAGGGCAAGACCCACCAAACCCCAGAGCAAGACCCACCAAACCCCAGAGCAAGGCACACCAAACCCCAGGGCAAGACACACCAATCCGCAAAGGAAGACACACCAACACCCAGAGCAAGACACACCAACACCCAGAGCAAGACACAACAAATCCAAGGGCAAGATACACCAAACCCCAGGGCAAGACACACCAAACCCCAGGGCAAGACCCACTAAACCCCAGAGCAAAACCCACCAAACCCCAGAGCAAGACCGATCAATCCCCAGGGCAAGACACACCAATCCCCAGAGCAAGACATACCAATCCCCAGAGAAAGACACACCAAACCCCAGGGCAAGACACACCAATCCCCAGAGCAAGACATACCAATCCCCAGAGAAAGACACACCAAATCCCAGGGTAAGACACACCAAACTCCAGGGCAAGACACACCAACCCCCAGAGCAAAACCCACCAAACCCCAGGGCAAGACCAACCAAACCCCACGGCAAGACACACCAATCCGCAAAAGAAGACACACCAACACCCAGAGCAAGACACACCAACACCCAGAGCAAGACACAACAAATCCCAGGGCAAGCTACACCAAACCCCAGAGCAAAACCCACCAAACCCCAGAGCAAGACCCACCAAGCCCCAGGCCAAGACTCACTGAACCCCAGAGGAAGGCACACCAAACCCTAGGGCAAGGCACACCAAATCCCAAGTCAAGACACACCAAACCACATAGCAAGACACACCAAATCCCAGGGCAAGGCCATTCAAACCTCAGGGCAAGGCCCATCAAAGCCCAGGGCAAGGTACATCATAACCCAGGGCAAGACCGACCAAAGCCCAGGGCACGACCCACCAAACCCCAGGGCAGGGCAAACTAAACCCCAGGGCACGACCCACCAAACCCCAGGGCAAGGCAAAATAAAGCCCAGAGCAAAACCCACTAAACACCAGAGCAAGACAAACCAAACCCCAGGGCAAGAGCCACCAAACTCCAGAGCAAGGCACACCAAACCCCAGGGCAAGGCAAACCAAACCCCAGAGCAAAACCCACCAAACCCCAGAGCAAGACCGATCAATCCCCAGAGCAAGACACACCAACACCCAGAGCAAGACACACCAACACCCTGAGCAAGACACACCAACACCCAGAGAAAGACACACCAAATCCCAGGGTAAGACACACCAAACCCCAGAGCAAGACCCACCAAATCCCAGGGAAAGATGCACCCAACCCCAGGGCAAGGCACACCAAACCCCAGAGCAAGACCCACCAAACCCCAGGGCCAGTCCCACTGAACCCCAGAGGAAGGCACACCAAACCCCAGGGCAAGACCCACCAAACCCCAGAGCAAGATCCACCAAACCCCAGAGCAAGACCCACAAAACCCCAGAGCAAGGCACACCAAACCCCAGAGCAAGACCCACCAAACCCCAGGGCCAGTCCCACTGAACCCCAGAGCAAGACACAACAAATCCCAGGGCAAGACCCACCAAACCCCAGGGCAAGACCCACCAAACCCCAGGGCACGACACACCAAACCCCAGGGCAAGAAACACCAAACCCCAGGGCAAGAAACACCAAACTCCAGGGCAAGACAAAACAAAACTCCAGGGCAAAACCCACCAAACCCCAGAGCAAGACCGACCAATCCCCAGGGCAAGACACACCAACACCCAGAGCAAGACATACCAATCCCCAGAGAAAGACACACCAAATCCCAGGGTAAGACACACCAAACCCCAGAGCAAGACCCACCAAATCCCAGGGAAAGATGCACCCAACCCCAGAGGAAGGCACACCAAACCCCAGGGCAAGACCCACCAAACCCCAGGGCAAGACACACCAAATCCCAGGGCAAGACAAAACAAAAGTCCAGGGCAAGACACACCAACCCCCAGAGCAAAACCCACCAATCCCCAGAGCAAGACCGACCAAACCCCACGGCAAGACACACCAATCCGCAAAGGAACACACACCAACACCCAGAGCAAGACACACCCACACCCAGAGCAAGACACAACAAATCCCAGGGCAAGATACACCAAACCCCAGAGCAAAACCCACCAAACCCCAGAGCAAGACACACCAAACCCGAGGGCAAGGCACACCAAATCCCAAGTCAAGATACACCAAACCACATAGCAAGACACACCAAATCCCAGGGCAAGGCCTTTCAAACCTTAGGGCAAGGCCCATCAAAGCCCAGGGCAAGGCACATCATAACCCAGGGCAAGACCGACCAAACCCCAGGGCATGACCCACCAAACCCCAGGGCAAGGCAAACTAAACCCCAGGGCACGACCCACCAAACCCCAGGGCAAGGCAAACCAAACCCCAGAGCAAAACCCACCAAACCCCAGAGCAAGACCGATCAATCCCCAGGGCAAGACACACCAATCCCCAGAGCAAGACACACCAACACCCAGAGCAAGACATACCAATCCCCAGAGAAAGACACACCAAATCCCAGGGTAAGACCCACCAAACCCCAGAGCAAGACCCACCAAATCCCAGGGAAAGATGCACCCAACCCCAGGGCAAGGCACACCAAACCCCAGAGCAAGACCCACCAAACACCAGGGCCAGTCCCACTGAACCCCAGAGGAAGGCACACCAAACCCCAGGGCAAGACCCACCAAACCCCAGAGCAAGACCCACCAAACCCCAGAGCAAGACACACCAATGCCCAGAGCAAGACACAACAAATCCCAGGGCAAGACCCACCCAACCCCAGAGCAAGACCCACCAAACCCCAGGGCAAGAAACACCAAACTCCAGGGCAAGACAAAACAAAACTCCAGGGCAAGACACACCAAACCCCAGAGCAAAACCCACCTAACCCCAGAGCAAGACCGACCAATCCCCAGGGCAAGAACCACTGAACCCCAGGGCAAGACCCAACAAGCCCCAGGGCAAGACCCACAAAACCCCAGAGCAAGACACACCAATGCCCAGGGCAGGACACAACAAATCCCAGGGCAAGACCCACCAAACCCCAGAGCAAAATCCACCAAACCCCTGGGCAAGAACCACTGAACCCCAGAGGAAGGCCCACCAAACACCAGGGCAACACCCACCAAATCCCAGAGCAAGGCCCACCAAACCCCAGAGCAAGGCCCACCAAACACCAGGGCAAGACCCACCAAACCCCAGAGCAAGGCCCACCAAACCCCAGAGCAAGACCCACTGAACCCCAGAGGAAGGCCCACCAAACACCAGAGCAAAATCCACCAAACCCCTGGGCAAGAACCACTGAACCCCAGAGGAAGGCCCACCAAACACCAGGGCAACACCCACCAAATCCCAGTGCAAGGCCCACCAAACCCCAGAGCAAGGCCCACCAAACACCAGGGCAACACCCACCAAACCCCAGGGCAAGACCCACAAAACCCTAAGGCAAGATGCACCAAACCACAGGGCAAGACATACCAAACCCCAGAGCAAAATCAACCAAACCCCAGGGCAAGGCCCACCGAACCCCAGGGCAATCCGCAAAGGAAGACACACCAACACCCAGAGCAAGACACAAAAATCCCAGAGCAAGACACAACAAATCCCAGGGCAAGATACACCAAACCCCAGAGCAAAACCCACCAAACCCCAGAGTAAGACCCACCAAACCCCAGGGCAAGACACACCAATCCACAAAGGAAGACACACCAACACCCAGAGCAAGACACACCAATGCCCAGAGCAAGACCCACCAAACCCCAGGGCAAGACCCACCAAACCCCAGAGCAAGACCCACCAAACCCCAGAGCAAGACCCACCAAACCCCAGGGCAAGACACACCAATCCACAAAGGAAGACACACCAACACCCAGAGCAAGACACACCAACACCCAGAGCAAGACACAACAAATCCAAGGGCAAGATACACCAAACCCCAGAGCAAGGCACACCAAACCCCAGAGCAAGACACACCAACACCCAGAGCAAGACACAACAAATCCTAGGGCAAGATACACCAAACCCCAGAGCAAGACCCACCAAGCCCCAGGGCAAGACCCACTGAAACCCAGAGGAAGACACACCAAACCACATAGCAAGACACACCAAATCCCAGGGCAAGACCCTTCAAACCTCAGGGCAAGGCCCATCAAAGCCCAGGGCAAGGCACATCATAACCCAGGGTAAGACCGACCAAACCCCAGGGCATGACTCACCAAACCCCAGGGCAAGGCAAACTAAACCCCAGAGCAAAACCCACTAAACACCAGAGCAAGACACACCAAACCCCAGTGCAAGACCCACCAAACCCCAGAGCAAGGCATACCAAACCCTAGGGCAAAACTCACCAAACTCCAGAGCAAAAGCCCACCAAACCCCAGAGCAAGACCCACCAATCCCCAGGGCAAGACACACCAATGCGCAGAGCAAGACACAAAAAATCCCAGGGCAAGACCCACCAAACCCCAGAGCAAAACCCACCAAACCCCTGGGCAAGAGCCACTGAACCCCAGAGGAAGGCACACCAAACCCCAGGGCAAGACACACCAAACCCTAAGGCAAGATGCACCAAACCACAGAGCAAGACACACCAAACCCCAGAGCAAAATCAACCAAACCCCAGGGCAAGACCCACCGAACCCCAGGGCAATCCGCAAAGGAAGACACACCAACACCCAGAGCAAGACACACCAATGCCCAGAGCAAGACTGACCAAACCCCAGGGCAAGACACACCAAACCCTAAGGCAAGATGCACCAAACCACAGAGCAAGACACACCAAACCCCAGAGCAAAATCAACCAAACCCCAGGGCAAGACCCACCGAACCCCAGGGCAATCCGCAAAGGAAGACACACCAACACCCAGAGCAAGACACACCAATGCCCAGAGCAAGACACAACAAATCCCAGGGCAAGATACACCAAACCGCAGAGCAAAACCCACCAAACCCCAGAGTAAGACCCACCAAGCCCCAGGGCAAGACATACCAATCCACATAGGAAGACACACCAACATCCAGAGCAAGACACACCAATGCCCAGAGCAAGACACAACAAATCCCAGGGCAAGACCCACCAATCCCCAGGGCAAGACCCAACAAGCCCCAGAGCAAGACCCACCAAACCCCAGGGCAAAACACACCAATCCGCAAAGGAAGACACACCAACACCCAGGGCAAGACACACCAAAACCCAGAGCAAGACACAACAAATCCCAGAGCAAGACACAACAAATCCCAGGGCAAGACACACCAAACCCCAGAGCAAAACCCACCAAACCCCAGAGCAAGACCCACCAAGCCCCAGGGCAAGACCCACTGAACCCCAGAGGAAGGCACACCAAACCCCAGAGCAAGGCCCACCAAACCCCAGAGCAAGGTACACCAAACCCAAGGGCAAGGCACACCAAATCCCAAGTCAAGACACACCAAACCACTTAGCAAGACACACCAAATCCCAGGGCAAGGCCATTCAAACCTCAGGGCAAGGCCCATCAAAGCCCAGGCAAACTAAACCCCAGAGCAAAACCCACCAAACCCCAGAGCAAGACCCACCAAACCCCAGGGCAAGACCCACCAAACCCCACAGCAAGACTCACCAAACCCCAGGGCAAGACCCACCAAACCCCAGGGCAAGACCCACCAAACACCAGGGCAAGACCCACCAAACACCAGGGCAAGACCCACCAAACCCCAGAGCAAGGCCCACCAAACCCCACAGCAAGACTCACCAAACCCCAGGGCAAGACCCACCAAACCCCACAGCAAGACTCACCAAACCCCAGGGCAAGACCCACCAAACCCTAAGGCAAGATGCACCAAACCACAGGGCAAGACACACCAAACCCCAGAGCAAAATCAACCAAACCCCAGGGCAAGACCCACCAAACCCCAGAGCAAGACCGATCAATCCCCAGGGCAAGACACACCAATCCCCAGAGCAAGACACACCAACACCCAGAGCAAGACATACCAATCCCCAGAGAAAGACACACCAAATCCCAGGGCAAGACCCACCAAACCCCAGAGCAAGACCCACCAAACACCATGGCCAGTCCCACTGAACCCCAGAGAAAGGCACACCAAACCCCAGGGCAAGACCCACCAAACCCCAGGGCAAGGCCCATCAAACGCCAGAGCAAGACACACCAAACCTCAGAGCAAGGCCCAGCAAACCCAAGAGCAAGGCCCACCAAACCCCAGAGCAACGCACACCAAACCCCAGAGGAAGGCACACCAAACCCCAGAGCAAGACCCACTAAACCCCAGAGCAAGACCGATCAATCCCCAGGGCAAGACACACCAATCCCCAGGGCAAGACACACCAATCCCCAGAGCAAGACACACCAACATCCAGAGCAAGACATACCAATCCCCAGAGAAAGACACACCAAACCCCAAGCAATACCCACCAAATCCAAGGGAAAAATGCACCCAACCCCAGGGCAAGGCACACCAAACCCCAGAGCAAGACCCACCAAACACCAGGGCTAGTCCCACTGAACCCCAGAGGAAGACACACCAAACCCCAGGGCAAGACCCACCAAACCCCAGGGCAAGACACACCAAACACCAGGGCTAGACAAAACAAAACTCCAGGTCAAGACACACCAACCCCTAGAGTAAAACCCACCAAACCCCAGAGCAAGACCGACCAATCCCCAGGGCAAGACACACCAATCTGCAGAGAAAGGCACACCAACACCCAGAGAAAGACACACCAACCCCAGGGCAAGACACACCAAACCCCAGGGCAAGACCCACCAAACACCAGGGCAAGACCCAATAAGCCCCAGGGCAAAATCCAACAAACCCTATGGAAAGACACACCAAACCCCAGAGCAAAATCAACCAAACCCCAGGGCAATACCCACCGAACCCCAGAGCAAGGCACACCAAACCACAGAGCAAGGCCCATCAAACCCCAGAGCAAAACAAAGCCATCCCCAGAGCAAGGCCCATCAAACCCCAGGGCAAGACACACCAAACCTCAGAGCAAGGCCCAGCAAACCCAAGAGCAAGGCCCACCAAACCCCGGAGAAACGCACACCAAACCCCAGAGGAAGGCACACCAAACCCCAGAGCAAGACCCACCAAACCCCAGAGCAAGACCGACCAATCCCCAGAGCAAGACACACCAATCCCCAGAGCAAGACACACCAAACCCCAGAGCAAGGCACACCAAACCGCAGGGCAAGGCACACCAAACCGCAGGGCAAGGCACACCAAACCGCAGGGCAAGACACACCAAACCCCAGGGCAAGGCACACCAAACCGCAGGTCAAGACACACCAAACCCCAGGGCAAGGCACACCAAACCCCAGGTCAAGACACACCAAACCCCAGGTCAAGACACACCAAACACCAGAGCATGACATACCAATCACCAGAGCAAGGCACACCAAATCCCAGAGCAAGACCCACCAAAGCCCAGAGGAAGACACACCAAACCCCAGAGCAAGGCACAGTAAACCCCAGGGCAAGGCACACCAAGCCGCAGGGCAAGACATACCAAACCCCAGGGCAAGACACACCAAACCCCAGGTCAAGACACACCAAACCCCAGAGCAAGGTACAGTAAACCCCAGAGCAAGGCATACCAAAACCCAGGACAAGACCCACCAAACCCCAGAGCAAGACACACCAAACCCCAGAGCAAGACACACCAAACGCCAGCGCAACACCGACCAATCCCCAGGGCAAGACACACTAATCCGCAGAGCAAGGCACACCAACATCCAGAGCAAGACACACCAATCCCCAGGGTAAGACACACCAAACCCCAGGGCAAGACCCACCAAACCCCAGAGCAAAATCAACCAAACCCCAGGGCAATACCCACCAAACCCCAGGGCCAGACCAACAAACTCCAGAGAAAACACACCAAACCCCAGAGAAAGGCACAAGAAACCCCAGGGCAAAGTACACCAAACCCCAGAGCAAGACACACCAAACCCCAGAGCAAGACCCACCAAACCCCAGAGCAAGACACACCAAACCCCAGGGCAAGGCACTCCAAACCACAGGACAAGGCACACCAAACTGCAGGACAAGACACACCAAATCCCAGGGCTAGACACACCATACCACAGAGCAAGACCCACCAAACTCCAGGGCATGACCCACCAATCCCCAGGGCAAAATGCACCAAACCACAGGGCAAGACCCACCAAACCCCAGGGTAAGACCCACTGAACCCAAGAGGAAGGCACACCAAACCCCAGAGCAAGGCCCACCAAACCCCAGAGCAAGGCACACCAAACCCCAGAGCAAGGCCCACCAAACCCCAGAGCAAGGCCCACCAAACCCCAGAGCAAGGCACACCAAACCCCAGAGCAAGGCACACTAATCCCCAGAGCAAGACCCACCAAACACCAGGGCAAGACCCACCAAACCCCAGGGCAAGACCCAACAAGCCCCAGAGCAAGGCACACCAAACCCCAGAGCAAGGCACACTAATCCCCAGAGCAAGACCCACCAAACACCAGGGCAAGACCCACCAAACCCCAGGGCAAGACCCAACAAGCCCCAGAGGAAGGCACACCAAACCCCAGAGCAAGATACACCAAATCCCAGAGCAAGACACACCAAACTCCAGAGCAAGACACACCAAACTGCAGGGTAAGACCCACTGAACCCAAGAGGAAGGCACACCAAACCCCAGAGCAAGATACACCAAATCCCAGAGCAAGACACACCAAACTCCAGAGCAAGACACACCAAACTGCAGGACAAGACACACCAAATCCCAGGGTGAGACACACCAAACTGCAGGACAAGACACACCAAACTCCAGGGCATGACCCACCAATCCCCAGGGCAAGACCCACTGAACCCCAGAGGAAGGCACACAAAACCCCAGGGCAAGGCCCAGCAAACCCCAGAGCAAGGCACACCAAACCCCAGAGCAAGGCACACCAAACCTCAGAGCAAGACCCACCAAACCTCAGAGCAAGGCCCATCAAACCCCAGAGCAAGACCCACCAAACCCCAGAGCAAGACACACCAAACCCCAGGGCAAGACATACTAAACCCCAGAGCAAGGCACACCAAACCACAGGGCAAGACACACCAAACACCAGAGCAAGACGTACCAAACCCCAGAGAAAGGCACACCAAACACCAGAGCAAGACGTACCAAACCCCAGAGAAAGGCACACCAAACCCCAGGGCAAGACGCACCAAACCCCAGGGCAAGACCCACCGAACCCCAGAGCAAGACCGATCAATCCCCAGGGCAAGACACACCAACACCCAGAGCAAGACATACCAATCCCCAGAGAAAGGCACACCAAATCCCAGGGTAAGATACACCAAACCCCAAGGCAAGACCCACCAAACACCAGAGCAAGACCTACCAAACCCCAGTGCAAGACCTACCAAACCCCAGGTCAAGACACACCAAACACCAGAGCATGACATACCAATCACCAGAGCAAGGCACACCAAATCCCAGAGCAAGACCCACCAAAGCCCAGAGGAAGACACACCAAACCCCAGAGCAAGGCACAGTAAACCCCAGGGCAAGGCACACCAAGCCACAGGGCAAGACATACCAAACCCCAGGGCAAGACACACCAAACCCCAGGTCAAGACACACCAAACCCCAGAGCAAGGCACAGTAAACCCCAGAGCAAGGCATACCAAAACCCAGGACAAGACCCACCAAACCCCAGAGCAAGACACACCAAACCCCAGAGCAAGCCACACCAAACGCCAGCGCAAGACACACCAATCCCCAGAGCAAGGCACACCAAACCACAGAGCAAGGCACACCAAACCCCAGAGCAAGACACACCAAACCGCAGAGCAAGGCACACCAAACCCCAGAGCAAGGCACATCATAACCCAGGGCAAGAGACACCAACCCCCAGACAAGGCTCATCAACCCCTGGAGCAAGGCACACCAAACCCCAGAGCAGGAGACATGACATGTGAGAATAGGAATCATTAATGCTTCTTTACTCATGAAGGTCTCAGGATGTATACTGAGGTGCAATCAGGTACATCAGGTGGGAATGCTGGAAATGCCCTGACAACACAGCCCTAGCAGCCTGGCTTTCAGTGTCAGTGTGATATTACTCACAGGATCTCTCACCCCCCCTTGAACAAAGTACCCACTGAGTGCAACAGCAGGAAGCTGCCTGGGCAGCCCGGTACATCAGTGTTGACATGGTGACTCAGAGGTTAGCACTGCTGACTCACAGCACCAGGGACTCGGGTTTAACTCTAGCCTCGGGTGACTGTTTGTGTGGAGTTTGTATGTTCTCCCTGTGTCTGCGTGGGTTTCTTCCGGGTGCTCCGGTCTCCTCCCACAGTTCAAAGATGTGCAGGTCAGGTGAATTGGCCATGCTAAATTGCCCGTAGTGTTCAGGGATGTGTAGGTTAGGTCTGGGGAAATAAAGAGTAACAGGGGTAGGGGAATGGGTAGGATACTCTTTGGTGGGTCGGTGTAGACTTGTTGAGCCAAATGGCCTGTTTCCACTCTGTTGGAATTCTACTCTATGTTGCTACTGGATCCCTGAAAGATGGAGGACATCTCACTGTTGCTTTACACAGCTTCTTCTTGTAGAATCGGCTTCAGTGGACAATGAACACTCCATATATTAAAAGAGACAGAGACAAAGAGAGAGAGAGATCCATAGAGGTATGTGTGGAATTTCTCACATCCATACACAACTTTCAAAAACTGTGCTGGTGGATTTGGTCTTAGCTGAGCTTTGGATACAAATCCTATTAGCTTCCCCTTGTCTACCACGGCTGCTCCACTGCTTTTGTCGAAACATTATCTTGCAGAATGACAGGCTTGTTTTTGTCACAGAAGCTCCTGTCATGCTTCTGTGACCAATAGCACTCCACATCTTCAGTTATCGGGCCCCTCAAGCCTGTTGTGTGTTCAGATCTTTCCATTATGAAGGAGCTCATGTATTATATCGAGCCCAGGAAACTTCTTACTCTTACGTTTCTACTGAGTTATCTATCCCAGAGATAGCCTTGTTTCTTTCAGGACTCGGATTGATTCCCTTGTGACTGTGTGTCACTCTGAAGAACTGGCATTCTGTCACTTTCACGATGTATTAGTCGGTGTTTGGTATGATCCCAACTTTCCAAGTTCTTTCCACATCTTTTCCCAGTGTTCAGTCTTTCCACATCTTTTCCCAGTGTTCAGTCTTTCCACAACCTCTGCTGATTGACCCATATGTGGAATATTTCCTTTTGTCAGTGGTTTCCTGTGGTTATCCACAACTCCTGCATGTCTTTCCCTCTACTTGGCATACATTTTTTACTTGCTGTTTCAATGCAACCATCCTGCTGCCGTATCTTTGACTGAACGAAAGGATAATGTTTGTGCAGACAGCATTTCTCCTCTCTGTTTACGGCCTGATGTGCTCTGGCAGTGTCTACAGCCTATGACATTGTAGATCCAATGATCGGACTTTAGCTAAAGATGAGTGCCTGATCTTTAAAAAATGTTTGAATTTCTACCGTCTTCTTCAGTCAGTTCTCAATTGTTAAATAAATATAACCTGTTTCTTCCTATCAACAGAAGGACATAGCTGATCTTTTCTTCATTGCTAGTGCTATTCAGAAACTACTGAATATCAATTGGCACTTCTGTTTAAATTTCTCAAATGTTCCCAGGCTATCATCAGCGTCCCAATTCATTATTTCCTCTAACTATGCATTAATTGTCACTTTATGCATTCTGATTATTTTCACCGATGCTTGAACTAATCACAGTGTAAGCTCATTACAATTAGAGCTCTTTGATTAATTTGAACTTGATGCTGGTTGGCTCAAAAGACTATTTAGGCCAGTGTTGTGTTACACAAGATCTCGCACACTAGTGCAGCTGTGAATGTTGTCCACTGGAATACTTTTCCACACAATCGGTTCCTAACTGACAGGATTAAATTCCATCCATTATCTATTGAAATTGTTCAGCTTGTTAACCAGGATGGAAAGGATGGTAGATAGTTTGTGGTTGCATGCATTAAAAAGTCACTGTTTGTGAAAGCAAGAAAGAAGCAATAGGGTCCTGACTTTTGCACAAAGTGAATGATAGTGCACCGACAGTCTGTTTATTTTTTAACATCCTGAAATGTTATCACACACGACTGGACGGCTTTTCCACCACCTAATCACTGTGACTGTTTTTTGAACATTAACCGACACCATTAAATCATGCGTAGCCAATTAGAAATTTACGTGCCAATTATGGGCAATGCCCACCTTGAAAAGTGAGAAAGGGGGAATGGGAGAGTGGGAAGAGGCTAAATCAAAATGGAGTTGGAGGAAAAATAAGGCACTGTATCACCCAGGGTGCCCACTTCTCTCTAAAGGCATTGAGAGCACAGCCCCTCTCCAAGGACATCCACCCAGGCACGAACATAACTGTGTGAATGGGGCAGACAGTCGACAGAGCTGATCCCCTCCACAGCCCATTGCCTGGACCTGTTTATTGCCAGCCTGGCCAAGCCCAGGAGCAGACGCACCTCCGATCTATCCACATCTTTCTGTACCAAATGCCTAAATATCAGGAACACAGAGCTGAAATGCAACCAAAACACAACAAAAGATTTTTAAAGAAACTAAAAAGGGGGTGAATACACCTACAACCAATATATACACGGTTCATGGACTCCACAGTGCCACAAAATAAACAGTTAGCTTAGGGGTCCATGTAGTGGCATATTCTGTGGTTACACAGGCCTGCTGCATGCAATACCCTCCACCCCAGATCTCTAATGGAAAATGGGAGGACTCCCGTGTAGAGAGCCCTCTAACAGGGATTCCCACCACCAAGTGACAAATAAGTAAACTGAGTTGTGTCCGGACCGTATATGAAAGAGACAACAGGCTGTTTATGACACATCTGATAATCCTTTTCATTCTCGTTAATGGTAATCAGAATCAAGCAGGGACAAAATGATTTACTAATGTACTGTTGCCTGTGTGACAATTCGCTGCTCAAGAGAAATTTAATATCACTTCCAGATAAATGCATGTTTGCAGAGCTCTATAATCATAACTAAATAAATCATACTTTATTTTCTATTTTACAAGAAATAACAGCAGTATTATACTCAACTGTAGAATAAAATCAGATAAATTGCACATGTAATTTTGAGTCTATTCCTCAACTGAGGCTTGGGCAAAAATGACTCTTGTGATGCACTTTAATACATTAAAGCGTGACAGCTTGCAGTTAATCTCTGTTTCCCAAGTCATCCAACGACATGGAAATTGTCTCAATTCTGTTGAAGTAATTCAATGTGAGTAAATCATAGTCTAGCATCCATGATTCTAATCTGTTGTCTTATTACTGTAATGTCTGATTCATTTCTTTTCACTCTGTCTTGTAAAGTGAAAATCATTCAGTCACTGACCACATTTCGCTTCAGACCGGAAGTTTTTCATCTGCCTGGATCCTTACCTCAGCCATTTGTGACAATAAAAATAATTAAGCTGATCATAGATTTTTAAAAAACTCTCTCGGTAACATATTAAATGCACACAGGCGGTAACATGTTATCAAGTGAGCAAGGACAAGAAATATGTGAGCAAAAATCTGATTTTTTTGAAGTCAAAATAATGAAAAATGGCAGCAATGAGAATTTCATATTTTACCTTTGGTTTGAGGATTCAGATCTGGCCCAAACGAATAACAGAACTCTCTCCTCTGAATACCAGTTGTAAGGGTTCAATATGCTGTATGTTTGAGCAGTTTCAATTCTGGTTTCTCGTACCTACTGCGCAAAATTCTTTCTCATTTGCCAATAATTGGTATACTTGCTAAAAGTCGTATGCGTTATGGATAGAACACCAACTTAGTGCTTTATATGGTGTGCTCCTGTGATTGGAACTGATGAATATTGTTCTGAGAATAGTTAAGGATGGCAATGCATTTTGACCTGATTCCTGCTGATGAAGAAAATATGTCCATGGCCCAGCGCTAATATCCCCAGCTTCTCAAGCCCAAAATATGAAGAAAACGAGCATTTACTTTTGAGGTAATTCTGTGCTATGGTTGATGCATGTCGAACAGACATGGTAGAGTGGATACACATGTTCGCATACAGTTTTAATCTTGTGAATGGCATTTGATTTTCCAATCTTGACAGAAGATTGAGAGAAATTGGAAGTTATTAGGTTCACAATACTCCCCACACCTCAAAACACTTCCTGTGGTTTGTGAGAAGCACTGTCTTTGTTTGAAAAGTGGCAGGGAAATTGAAATAATGGAGAGTAAATACTTCAATAATTGAGAAGATTATGAACATCAATGTTTTGGTCAATGATAATAGTCACTAAGTCCATCTAACTCTTCCAAGTTTGGATTGAGCTTAGACTGTAATACTGTCAGTGTTTGGATGTAATGTGATTTTATGATAAGGAGCGTGGCTTTAAACAGAGTGATGTGAGCTCAGTGAGGAGATAGAAACGTCATCACTTTCCACAAACTGACCTTAGTTTGTATTTCACATTTAATGTTCAATTGTTTGAAGTTTAAAATTGGTTCCACCTTAAACAGGAATTTTGGTGCTTTCCACCTGAGAGCAACTGAAGTCAGTTAATTGAGGAAATCAGCTTATATCATTTTTTTCTGTCTCTAGGGTTGAGTTAACTCAGCACATAAACAGACGCACAGGTATGATTTCACCTTGACCCGGCCTCTGAACAGAGTGCTGATGGTTGAGTGAGGAAGGGAGATAGATGAGGAAGTGAAGGAGGCGTTCCTTAGTTTTCCCTTTTCTATTTGTTTCCACCTGGTTCCTATTTGCTACAGGGAAATAAATTACCTATTTAGTGAGCGTCTAAAAATTAGAACATAAGACGATAAAATATAGGAGCAGAATTAGGCCATTCGACACATTGAGTCTGCGCCATCATTCAATCATGGATTTTCCCCATAACCATTATAAATTAATAACCTATTTATCCTAAATACACTCAAAGATGTGGCCTGCACAGCCCTTTGTGGCAATGAGTTCCAGAGATTCCCCACCATATGGTTGAAGAAATTCCTTCTCATTTCACTTCTAAAAGATCATCCCTTCATTGAGGCTGTGCCTTTGGATCCTAGTCTATTCATGGATTCATTTTCTCCACATTCGCTCTATCCAGGCCTCTCAGTATCCCAGAAGTCTCAGTCAGATCCCCTCTCATCCTTCTGAATTCCATCAAATCCAGATCCAACGTTCTCACTTGCTCCTCATATGACAAGTCCTTCATCCCTGGTAAAGGTCCTCTGGACCCTCCCCAAGGCCAGCGCATCCTTCCTTAGATACAGGACCCAAAACTGCTCACGATATTCTAAACACAGTCTGACCAGAGTCTTATACAGCATCAGCAGTACATCTCTGCTCTTGCATTCTAGCCCTCATGAAATCGAATGCCGATATTATACTTGCCTTCCTAACTGCAAACTGAACCTGCATGTCAATCTTAAGAGACTTCTGAACTGAGACTTCCAAGTCTCTGGTGCTTCAGCTTTTTGAAGCTTTTCCTGGTTTAGAAAATAGTCCATGCCTCTATTTTTCCAGCCAAAGTTCATAACCTCACACTTTCCCACATTGTATTCCACCTGCCACTTCTTTGCCCACTCTCCAAGCCTGTTCAAGTCTTTCTGCAGCATACCAGGCTTCCTCAGTACTACCTGTCCATCCACCTATCTTTGTGTGATCTGCAAACTTAGCAGCAAAGCCCTCAGTTCCTTCATCCAGAATGTTAAGGTAATGCACGGATAGTTGTGTTCCCAACACTGACTACCTGGTCAGGTCCACACACCCCTACAACCCACCCTCCCATTCTGGCACCTTCCCCTGCCACCGCAGGAATTGCAAACCCTGCGCCCACACCTCCTCCCTCACCTCCATCCAAGGTCCCAAAGGAGCCTTCCACATCCATCAAGGTCTTACCTGCACATCCACCAATATCATTTATTGTATCTGTTGTTCCTGATGCGGTCTCCTCTCCATTGGGGAGACTGGATGCCACCTAGCAGAGCGCTTTAGGGAACATCTCCGGGACACCCACACCAATCAACCCCATCGCCCTGTGGCCCAACATTTCACCTCCCCCTCCCACTCTGCCGAGGACATGCAGGTCCTGGGCCTCCTTCACCGTCGCTCCCTCACTACCCAGCACCTGGAGGAAGAACGCTTCATCTTCCGCCTCGGAACACTTCAACCCCAGGACATCAATGTGGATTTCACCAGTTTCCTCATTTCCCCTTCCCCACCTCACCCCAGCTCCAACCTTCCAGCTCAGCACCGCGCACATGACCTGTCCTACCTGCCTATCTTCCTTTCCACCTGTCCACTCCACTCTCCTCTCTGACCTATCACCTCCATCCCCAAACCCATTCACCTATTGTACTCTATGCTACTTTCTACCCCCCCACCCCCACCCTCCTCTCATTTATCTCTCCACTCTGCAGGCACTCTGCCTCTATTCCTGATGAAGGGCTTTTGCCCAAAATGTCGATTTTCCTGCTCCTCGGATGCTGCCTGATCTGCTGTGCTTTTCCAGCACCACTCTAATCTAGACTCTGGTTTCCAGCATCTGCAGTCCTTGTTTTTCCCCTGTGGAACTCCACTGGTCACCGGCTGCCACCCTGAAAAAGATCTTTCTGACCCCACTCTCTGCCTTCTGCCAGTCAGACAATCCTCTATCCATGTCAAAACCTTTCCCCTACTACTATGGACTCTTGTCTTATTTAGCAGCATCTTGTGCTGTATTTTGTCAAAGGCCTTCCAGAAATCCAAGATAGATCACATCCACTGGCTCTCCTCTATCTAACTTGATCATTACTTCCTCAAAGAATTCTAACAGATTTTTCAGTCATGACCTCCCCTTGATGAAGTCGTGCTGATTTAGCCGTATTTTATCATGTATTTTCAAGTGCTTCCACAATCTCATTTTTTCCCAGTTCTGTCAATGGACCCAAAACCTTAACTTTGATTTCTTTTCACAGATGCTGCCAGACCTGCTGACTTTTCCCAGCCCTTTCTATTGTTACTTTTGATTTCCAGCATCTGCAGTTTTTTTTTATTATTTAGGTTTTTCTTGATATTTTGTGTACAGGACATATCTGGGCAATTTTCCACATTGTCATTTAGATGTCAGCGTTGTAGCTGTTCCTGAACAGATTGGCTAGGGGCGTGGCAGGTTCTGGAGCACATTTCTTCAGTACTATTGATGGAATGGATTATCCATTTTCAGGATCTAGAGCCTTCAACGTTTCCTTGACATCAGTGGAATTAACCAAAATGGTTGAACCTGTGACACTGAGAATCTCAGGAAGAGGCCAAGATGGATCACCATTCCCCAGTGAGTTGTCCATCATCAGTCCTGACTGGATATGACAGGATTGCAAAGCTTAGATCTGATCTGATAGTTGTGGAATTGCTTGGGTCTGTCCAACACTTGCTACTTATGCTGTTTGGCCAGTGTTGTAATGTAGCTGGATTTTTACCTCAGGTTTAAGAATGCCTGGTGCTGCTCTTGGCATGCTTTCCTGCACTCTCCATTGAGCCAGGGTTGAGCCCCTGTCTTGATGCAATGATGGAGCAAGGAATAGGACTGGCAGTGAGTTTGTAGTTTGTATCAGCGTGTGATTTTAGCACTCATGAAGGCTCACTATGCCTCATAGATATCCAAATTTGAGTTGCTGGATCTTTTTGAAGTCAATCCCATTTAGCATGGTCATAGGGGCACATGACATGATGCAGAGTATTGATTAGAGTGGTGCTGGAAAAGCACAGCAGGTCAGGCAGCATCCAAGGAACAGGAAAATTGACGTTTCAGGCAAAAGCCCTTCATCAGGAATGATGCAGAGTATTCTCAATGTGAAGGTGGGACTTTGTCTCGATAAGGATTGTGCTGTAGTCACTCTCACTGATGCTGTCATGGACTGGTGCATCAATGACTGGCAGGTTGGCGAGGATGAGGTCCAGTATGTTTGTCCCTCTTGTTGGTTCCTTCCCCACTTGCCACAGACACAGTCTAGTAGCTTTGTCTTTTAGGATTCAGCCATCTTGATCTTTGCCACTCCTAGTGACGGGCATTGAAGTGCTCCACTCACTGTACGTTCTACACCTTTTTAACCCTGAGTGCTTCCTCTAAGTGGTTGTCAATGCGAAGAAGTACTGATGCAACCAAGTCAACGCAGGAAGGCTTGGTGATAGGGGATAATCAGTAGAAGGTTTGTTTGCCTGTTCTTTACCTGATGTCATGAACTGTAATGGGGTCTAGAGTTAATGGGACTCCCAGCACTATTCCCCCCGACTGTACATTGCTGTGCCATCAGTGCAAAATAATTTTTTGCCCAAATTTTCTGCCAAAGGAAAGTACTTGCCCCAATTTTAAACAAAGATCTCAAAGCTGCAAGGGATTTTGAGTTCAAATTTTGTCTGCAATTTATTAATAATTGTTCATAGGTGGATATGTATCACTATCTGCTAAGGTCAATGAAGAAGTGTATGGCTTATTTTTAGCCTTCTGTTTTTCCTCTCTTTTTATGACTTTTTTTGTTTCAATTCTGAAAAATATGATTAACGCTCTTTAGTTATGCTTTTGGTATGTCCTGTAATGATTCCTAAAATATAAACCATCTCTATGCCATATTTGTTATTATTTGTTATGCAAAATCCAGCCAAAAATGGGAAATAAAGAGTAATTTTCTCAAATTGGACTTTGGAGTAAAAGCCACTGAGTTACTTGGAACTGTAAAGAACAAGATTCATAAAAAGTTGATTAGTTTAAATATTGACATAAATTGAAATTCTATCTGCCAACTCTCAAAAACATCAATGGTCTTAAAACTTACCGATAGATAATTTAGGTGTGCATATCTTAGCATTTCTGCCAGTTACACGAACTTGTTAATCCATTTATTTTAATGGGTTAACTGCTTCTGTGGTAATGGTGGATGAGGTCTTTTGAGTTAACACATTAAGTGTTCATGATTTACAGGCAGGGATTGGGACACAAACTACATGAGGTGAGGCTTGACACCTGTCAACATACAGTCTATGGGTTGGCAGTTAGATGAAGTCATGCTGACCCAAGTTGAATGCAATCTCCACAGGGCAGAACTATAAAAAGAACATTCATGTTCTGCTTATGTAAAGGATGAACCATAAATGATGGACAATTAAAATTTTACCATCAGTTCAAGCACTCTGTTATTATCAGATATTATCTTCTAACATGTACAGTTGCATGAATTATTTTCATCCATGCGTGATATCTGATGGATGGTAACGTGAATGAAGTCACAAAATATAAGTAACACATACACTTTTCAAATTAAAGAATCACAAAATCATAAAAAGAGTGAAGGAGGAAGGCATTCAGGCCATTCAAGCCCTCAGACCTGTACTGAGTCTTTGAAAGAGATGTTCAGCTATCTTTTTCTGCGTGCTCATAGGCCTGCAATTTATTTTTCCATTAAGTATTAATCCAGTTCCTCTTTTTGAAACGTTTAATTAATTTTTTTTTCCATTATCCTTTCAGGCCGTATGTTACTCAATCCACTACTTTTTTCGAATGTCACCTGCACTTCTTTCATATGTTGTTTCAAATGTGCATCCTCTTTTCAACAATCCTTCTCTCTCTCTCTCAACAGTTCGATTTTTCCCAATTTACTCCATCACTAGTGATGGTTTTGAACACCTCCAATCACAGCTTGTCCTGTCTTATTGAGGGAAAAATAAAATCTCAAATTCTTCAGTTCCCTCACACTTTAGTACCATTTTAGTAAATCTCTTCTGCACCTTGCAAACGGTTTGAACGCTCACAATTTCAGAAAAGACAACACAATACAGTTGTAAATAGTTTCATTAAAGCTATAACACTCGTGTCTATCTGGAAAATGTTGAAAATTGTCCTCATAAGAAAAAAAAATCAAACCCTGACAATTACTGTCTCAGTCTACTCTTGAACAACAACAGTGAGAGAAGGGTTCATCGACAGAGCTATTAAATGGCACTTACTCAGCAATAACTTGGTCACTGATGCTCAGTTTGGGTTCTGTCAGGACTACACAGCTCTCAAACTCACAGTCTTGGTCCAAACATGGATGAAAGAGTTGAACTGAGAGTGCCTGCCCCTGATACAAAGGCTAGAGACAAAAACAAACTGCAGTTGCTGCAAGCCATGGTGGACATGCAGGAAGCTGGAAGAACGTTTCGAGTGTAACCATTCTTCAGGACTGAAGAAGGATTCCACCTGAAACACTGACTTCTCCACTTCCTGGTGGTGCTTGGCTTGCTGTGTTCTTCCAGGCTCCTGCCTAACACAAAGGCAGCATTTGAGCAAATGTGACATCAAACAGGTCTAAACAAAAAGGAGTCAATGGAAATCAATCATTCCAGTCCCTGAGTATATTGGCTGGAGTTCCTCATGGTAGTTTTTTAGGCTCAGTCATCTTTAGCTGCTTCATCAATGATCTTCCATCCATCATAAAATCAGAAATGAAGACGCTTGCTGCTGATTGCACAATGTTCAGGAACATTCACACCTCCTCCAATACTGATGCAGTCCATGTTAATTTGCAGATATACCAAGACAGCACTTTGGCTTGGACTGAGAAGTAGTCAGACAATGACCACCTCCAATAAGAAGGAATCTAACCATCTCTGTTTGGCTTCAATGGCATTATCTCCATTGAATCCACCCCTATTATCATCATCTTAAAAGGTTACCATTAACCAGGTGGGTGGCACAGTGGCACAGTGGTTAACACTGCTGCCTCACAGCGCCAGAGACCCGGGTTCAATTCCCACCTCAGGCAACTGTCTGTGTGGAGTTTGCACATTCTCCCCGTGTCTGCGTGGGTTTCCTCCGGGTGCTCCGGTTTCCTCCCACAGTCCAAAGATGTGCAGGTTAGGTGAATTGGCCAGGCTAAATTGCCCGTAGTGTTAGGTAAGGGGTAGATGTAGGGGTATGGCTGGGTTGCGCTTCGGCGGGGCGGTGTGGACTTGTTGGGCCGAAGGGCCTGTTTCCACACTGTAAGTAATCTAATCTAATCTAATCTATTCAGGTCAGGGGTTGAGAATTCTGCAGTGTCATCTGCATATTGATGGCTCAGTGTTTAGCACTGCTGCCTCACAGCACCAGAACATGAGTTCAATTCCACCCTTGGGTGACTGTTGAAGTTTGAACATTCTTTCTGTGTCTGCGTAGGTTTACTCCAGTTTTCTCCCACAGTCCAAAGATGTAGACATTAGGTGGATTGGTCATGGGAAATCAGGATTACAGGGATAGGATGGGTATGAGTGGGATGCTCTTGGGATGGTCAGTGTTGACTCAATGGGCTGAATGGCCTGCTTTCACACTGTAGGGATTCTAGGACCTCCTTCAACAGCAGCTTCTAATCATAACTCTAGAAGGCCAAGAGCAGAATGGAAACATGACTATCTGAAAGTTCCCCCCCAAATCACATACCATCCTAACTTACAGGTTTATCATCTTTCTTTCACTGGCACTGGCCAATGCTCAATGAAGATTTGAAATTCTGCAGTAATTTCACTGTGGGTACCACATTGTATAGACTGGAGTGATAGGAGGTGGCTCATACCATCTTCTCAAGGATAACAAGAGACTGGCAACAAATTCTGGCTGATCTAACAATGCCCACATCTTTGCAAGAACACAATCTGACAGTTGGCATGTAGTGCCAGCAAAGTGATGCACATGCAGTTAATGAATGGCATCCTCTGTCATCAGGGAGGAACCTGAAGTCTTAGCAAAGCCAGATGTTCCCCTCACTTCCACCAATGGCAAGGCAGATGGAAATTTGTTCAGCTCTCGTGGAATACAAAGCCTCGGTGAACACAATGACTGGGAGATGCTACAGATGTCCCATTCTCAAGCTTGGAAAGAAGCAAAAGCATGTAAGTTCACCACCACAATGTTTTTCTTGCCTTCCTCTGAAGGTATATTTGAGGCCGTAAAGTTGAAATATTTTCATGAGCCCCTATTTTCTGGAGCACAGATGTCTCACTCGATGGACAGAGTTCCCGCATGTTTGGTGTTGGGAGTGGCATTAATCAAGTGACAATGGGATCCCCACCAACTTCCCATTTTCCATCTTAGTTAAGTCTGGGGCACGGACCGCCTCCCACCTTATTGTCAATTGAGTTGTTTGGGCAGGTAACTGATGCCTAAATAATGACCTCATCTGCCCATGGTTGGTGTGAAGCCAGCAGCGGGCAAGGTACATCACGGTGTGATGACAAGGCCTGGTGTGTGGGGTTAGGGTAAGGATTATGGGAGAAGATGCTCAGGCCCTAAAATGATTGAACTACAAGTGGAGTCCTGAAGGATGGGTTCCCAAGTGGAAAATGAGGTGCTGTTCTTCCAGCTTGCGCTGAGCTTCACTGGGCACTGCAGCGGGCCTGAGACAGAGACATTGGCCAGGGAACAGGGTGGTGTGTTGAAGTGATAGGCAACTGGATGCTCAGGGTCTCTTTTGCGGGGTGGGTATAGGTGTTATGTAAAGTGGTTGCCCGGTCTGTATTTCATCTGCCAAGTATAGAGGAAGCCACATTGTGAGCTGAAATACAGTTGACTAGATTGAGTGAAGTGCAGGTAAAGCACTGCTTCATCTGGGAGGAGTTTCTGGAGCCTTGCAATTGCATAGCAAGGTGCCATGGGCATTGGGACGTGTTGGGAGTGAAGGAGCAGGAGACAAAAGTTCTGCGGAATGGTCCCTGCAGATGGCTGAGAAGGGAGGGGAAAGGAATAGGTGTCTGGCAATAGCATTCCACTTGAAGTGGCAGCTAATGTGCCACTGGATGCGGATGCTGGTGGGATAGTAATGAGGACGAGGAGGACTCATTGCAGTTGTGGGAGAGAACAGAACGGGTGAGGGCCAAAGTGCGGGAGATGGGTTGGAACCAGCTGAGGGACCTGTCAACCATGATAATGGGCAATCCTCAGCTGAGGAAAATGGTGGACATTTTGGAGGCCCCCTTGTGGAAGGTGGCATCATTGGAACAGAAATGACAGAGATGGAGAATGGGAGTAAAGTCTTTACAGGAAGCAAGGTACAAGAATGTATAGTCAAGGTAACTTTGGGAATCGATGGGTTTGTACTAGATATTGGCGGCCAGCCTATCCCTAGAAATAGACACATAGATGTTGAGGAAGGGAAGGGAGGAGTCAGAGTTGAATCAGGTGAAGGGGGGAGCAGAATTGATGTCATTGATGTACCAGAGAAAGAGTTGTGGGCGTGGGCCGGAGTAGGACTGGAATGAGGAATGTTCCACCTCTCCCACAAAGTGACCAGCATAACTGGAGCTCCTGTGGGTACCCATGGCCACCCCTCTTTGATCTGAAGGAAGTGAGTGGAGTTAAAAGAGAAGTTGTGCAGGGTGAGGGCAAGCTCGTCCAGGCGGAGGAGGGGGACGTTGACGAATGGAAATGGTTCAGGCCTTTTCTCTAGAAAGAAGCTGAGAGCCCCAAGACCATCCTGATGGGTGGGGGGTGGGGGGGGGGGGGGTGGGGGGGGGGGAGGTAATGACACGTCCATGGTAAAGAGGAGGAGGGTGGAGCCTGCAAACTAAAAATTCTGAAGCTGATGTAAAGGTTGGAAGAATCGCAGATGTGAGTGGGAAGGGACTGGACAAATGGGGAGAAGTATTGAGTCAAGGTAGGATGAGATGAGCTGTGTGGGGCAGGGACAGGTGGATCTGCATGGACAGTCCTGTTTGTGGATTTTGGGGAGAAGTTCGAAGCGAGATGGATGGGGCTGGAGGGCAGTGGAAGGGAGATCACCAACTGAAATGAGGTTAGTGACCATGGTGGACACAATGGTCTGGTGTCCCTTCATAGGGTCATGCTCCAACGCGAGATTGGAGGAGGTATCTGATAGCTGGTACTCTGCCTCTGCAATGTAGAGATCCATCCCCCAGACTACAACAGCACCACCCTTATCAGCAGATTTAAAACTAAGTCAGGGTTGGATCTGTGAGTACAGAGTGGATCCTAGATCCCAAGGAAAGACTCTCTAGTTAAGTGCCTGAGTAACATAAGTTGTGTTCAGATATCTTTTAAAAAAGTGGTCTCATCAGTTCTTTAGCCAAAATCCCACTACAGCACAAAAACCAGCACTTTCTCCTCACTAAAATTCGTAGGAGTTTTTTAGATTAGATTAGATTACTTAGATTACTTACAGTGTGGAAACAGGCCCTTTGGCCCAACAAGTCCACACCGCCCCGCCGAAGCGCAACCCACCCATACCCCTACCCCTACATCTACATCTACCCCTTACCTCACACTGTGGGCAATTTAGCATGGCCAATTCACCTGACCTGCACATCTTTGGACTGTGGGAGGAAACCGGAGCACCCGGAGGAAACCCACGCAGACACGGGGAGAATGTGCAAACTCCACACAGAGAGTCGCCTGAGGCGGGAATTTGTTCGCTGAATTAAGTTGGTTGTGGGACTGGAGGGGTGGAGTGGATGACAACTAGAGGAGCAAGATGCAGCGTCATCACCGTAAGAGGATGGAGGAGTGTCAGAGTTTAAAGGGAGGTCTCGGGAAACTCCTACTAGTGACCAATGGTCAGGTACTGTTGCATAAAAAAAATCGAAACAGCAAGAGGCACATTCAGACCATTAGCCTTTGGGAAACAGGGCACAAAAGAAATATCTTAAGGAATGTAGGGCAAAAGTGACAATGCTTTAACATAGGGGGCAGTGGTTCACTCTGCTCTGAACAGCCTGAGTGGACATCGCCTCCTGTTGAGACCCATCTTCCACCCTCACTTAATCTCTCTCCTCTAACATTGTGTCCTGTTCTGTGTCACCACCACTCATTCTCATAATCATCTTTTAGTCCAAGGGAGATGCATACAATAGCAGCCATGCCTGGGAGCAAAGGGTTTGCGCAGAACCCTTGCCACAACACTCTCTACGAACATCAGCAACTTCAAATGACAGTCAATCAATCAGTAACTGACCTGAGAATAATTCATCATTTTAAAAATTGTATTGCTGCAATGGAGAGGTGTGACTGATCATACGTTTAGTGGAGGGTCAGCGAAATCATCACTTCCAAAATGCTAATGCTGACTTATTGAGTATAGAAATTGAGAAGTTATTTTGCAGTTATACAGGATGTTGGTGAGACTGCACTTGGAGTATTATGTTCAGTTTTGATCACCTTGCTATGGGAAGGATGTTATTAAACTGGAAAGAGTGCCGAAGAAATTTACATAGATGTTGCCTGGACTCAATCGTCTGAGTTATAAGGAGAGATTGGACAAGCTAGGATTTTTTTCTTTAGAGCATTGGAGACTGATAGGGACCTTATAGAGGTGTATAAGATCATGCGAGGCATGGATTGGGTGAAAGTACCCAGTCTTTTTCCCAGTGTTAGGGAATCGAGGACTACAGGGCATTAGTTTAAGGTGAGAGGGGAAAGAATAAAAGTGAACCTGAGGGGCAATGTTTTAAACACAGAGGGTGATACACATATGGAATGAGCTGTTAGCAGAAGTGGTTGAGGCAGGCACATAAACAACATTTAAAAGGCATGTATACAAACAAGTCAATAGAACACCAATGGGATTACCAATATCAGGGCTCATAGCAGGAATAGTAATGCAGAGACCTGAACAAGCTGCCCTCCCATCTATCCAACCCAAACGTTGGGTCCGCTTGGTGGATAACACCTTTGTCATCACAAAATGGAACAAAATTAGAGGAAACATACAACACCATCAACAATATCCTGACAGGCATAAAATTCACAAAAGAGGAGGAGAACGACAACAGACTCCCGTTCCTAGACGTGACAGTTGAACTTACAGTCAACGGAAAGTGTCAAACCAGCAGCTACAGATAAACAACAAACACAGACCAAATAATTAACTTCAGAAGCAATCATCCCAACACCCACAAACAGAGCTGCATCAAGACATTATTTCAACGAGCTACATCACACTGCAACACCCAAGAACTATAAAAAGAAGAAAAATATCTGCACAATGTTTTCAAGATAAACAGGTACCGAATAAACACAATCTGCTGATTCCTCAGAAACAAACCCAAGCAAGCAGACACAATGCAACCAAAAACTATAGCCACATTACCTTACTTCAAAGACATATCAGCAATGACTTCCAGACTACTCTGATCCCTTGGCATCATGATAGCCCACAAACCTACCAACACACTTAAACAATGACTAATGAACCTAGAGGATCCATTAGATACGACCAGCAAAACTAATGTAATTTACAAGATACCATGCAAGAACTGTAAAAAACACTAAATTCAAAACTAGCAGGAAACTTGTCACCAGGATACGTGAACACTAACTGGCCACCAAAAGACACAACCCACTATCACTAGTTACTGTACATACAGACAAAGAAGAACACCACTTTGACTGGGGCAACACAAAGACACGTACAGAAATTCTTAGAGGTATGGTATTCTAACCAGAACCCCATCAATAAATACATTGATTTCGATCCCATCTACCTTCCCTTGAAAGAATGAACGGGAAATGACATTGCCTACCTTAACAATCCAAGACCTATAAATAGAGAGGTGGGACATACCACCACTACTTCACCAGAGACTCTCATTGATGATGTTACCTAGAATGGTGATGAAACATCTGAAAGCAAACCTTCAAGCTCAGTGGCTTTACTTATATACATATCATCATCCTGAGTTACAAATCTTCTTAAAAATTGCTTACATTTAAAAGGCATTGGGACAAATACATGGATAAGAAAGGATTACAAGGATATGGTCCAAGTGCAGGGAAATCAGGTTAGCACGGACGGACGTTTTTGGTCGGCATGGACTAGTTTGGGCAAAAAGGCCTGTCTTCAGGCTATAGGACTATGACCTCTCTTTGAGGAAAGACATTCTGGCTATTGAGGGAGTGCAGTGTAGGTTCACGAGGTCAATTCCCAGAATGGCGGGACTATCTTACGCTTGTATATGCTTAAGTTTAGAAGGCTGAGAGGGGATCTGATTGAGACATATAAGATTATTAAAGGATTGGATACTCTGGAGGCAGGAAACATGTTTCCGCTGATGGGTGAGTCCTGAACCAGAGGATACAATTTAAAAATAAGGGGTAAGCCACTTAGAACAGAATTGAGGAGAAACTTATTCACACAGAGAGTGGTGGGTGTGTGGAATGCTCTGCCCCAGAAGGCTGTGGAGGCCAAGTCTCTGGATACTTTCAAGAAAAAGTTGGATAGAGCTGTTAAGGATAGTGGAATCAAGGGTTATGGGAATAAGGCCGGAACAGGATACTGATTGAGGATGATCAGCCATTATCATAATGAATGGTGGTGCTGGCTCAAAGGGCAGAATGGCTTACTTCTGCACCTATTGTCTATTGTCTCATTAATGTCCCATGACACCATGATCTGATATTCTGGATACTCTGTGCATGTGGTAAGCTGCTCCCAAAATAACGTCCTACATGGCTAGCAACAGAAGTTTGTTCATGTTGCAACTGTCAGTTAATATAAAATATCACTTATGATGCTGATAAAATGGACATTACAAGGCTGAATTCTGAGGCATCTACCTTCAATTGTTGTGGTTCTGTTCGCCGAGCTGGGAATTTGTGTTGCAGACATTTCGTCCCCTGTCTAGGTGACATCCTCAGTGCTTGGGAGCCTCCTGTGAAGTGCTTCTGTGATGCTTCCTCCAGCATTTATAGTGGTTTGAATCTGCCGCTTCCGGTTGTCAGTTCCAGCTGTCCGTTGCAGTGGTCGGTATATTGGGTCCAGGTCGATGTGCTTATTGATTGAATCTGTGGATGAGTGCCATGCCTCTGAGGATGTCATCTAGACAGGGGACGAAACGTCTGCAACACAAATTCCCAGCTCGGCGAACAGAACCACAACAACGAGCACCCGAGCTACAAATCTTCTCCCAAACTTTGATCTACCTTCAATTGTTGAGGAAGCTCCAGCGGTGGATGCATTTCCCCGTCCTTACCGGGAATTTGTGTACCCAGAGCATCTCCTCTTTAAAGGCTTCTCATTGTTTAATTCCAACTTTGATATCCTTTTTTTAATAAATATGTTCTAATCAAACAATTTAGAGATGTTATTACATGCCGATTTCCATTTACATGGGCCATGTCTTTTTAACTCCTTGAAATTGGCCCTCTTCTAGTTAAGTAATGTCACTTTAGCAGGTAAATAAGATAATGAAGAAGGCGTTTGATATGCTTTCTTTATTGGTCAGAGCATTGAATACAGGATTTGGGAGGTCATGTTGTGGCTGTACTGGACATTAGTTAGGCCACTTTTGGAATATTGTGTGCAATTCTGCCCTCCCTCTTATAGGAAGGATGTTGTGAAACGTGAAAGGGTTCAGAAAGATTTACAAGGATGTTGCCAGGGTTGGAGGATTTGAGCTATAGGGAGAAGTTGAATAGGCTGGGGTTGTTTTCCCTGGAATGTCGGAGGCTGAGGGGTGACATTTTAGAGGTTTATAAAATCATGTGGGGCATGGATAGGATAAATAGATAAAGTCTCTTCCCTGGGGTGGCAGAATTCAGAACTAGAGGGCATAGGTTTAGGGTGAGGGGGAAGAAATAAAAAGGATCTAAGAGGCAACTTTTTCATGCAGAGGGTGGTGCGTGTATGGAATGAGCTTCCAGAGGAAGTGATGGAGGCTGGTACAATTACAGCATTTAAAAGGCATCTGGATGGGTATATGAATAGGAAAAGTTTAGAAGGATATGGGCCAGGTGCTGGCAAATGGGACTAGATTACGTTAGGATATCTGAACAACATGGACAAGTTGGACCGAAGGATTTGTTTCCGTGCTGTACACCACAATGACTCAATGATTCTAGTTACTCCTTATACTTTTCGAAAACTATTCTAAATCTGATAATGTTTTTATCAATGCCCTCCCAACCCAAATATGTTCCAATTGGCCTGTTGCATTCCTCAGAACTTGATCCAGTGCTGTTTCCTTTCTTATGATCCTGGAAAAACACTGATCAAAGAAATAATCTTACAGGTTCTTTAAGAATTTCCTGTCCTCACCACCCCATCCCCAGCTCTGTCCTACATGATGATGGTGAGCACACTTTAAAGTACATTGACAGTAAAGCATGTATACACTGGTCATAATTTGGGAGATGGGTCATGAAAGGATGCCACCAAGATACAAGTCTATTGTTTGGTTTATTTTTCTTTTTCTATTCCAGTTTATAGCAAGTTGTTTTGAATCTCCCATTCTCACTCCTCCTTACCTTTCACATCTTTTTGTAAATTGCTTGTAATTTGCTCCTCCAATGCTTTTGCTCTTTTCAATGTCCGACAGTGTACACCCGCAGTGTACAATCCCCATTATTCTTCTATAATTCTAACCAAATAACTTTATCTTTCACCTTCAATTGCATTATCCCTCTCCAGTGCCACAATACTGCAGAGGCACGAGTTCATAGCCCACCATAAAAGGTGGGGAATTTACATACATTTCATTAAATACTTTTCAATTAAGAAGATTGTATCAGTAATGCGCACCATGAAGTGACCAGATTGAGAGTGAAACTTTACAATTCGGAGCATCAATGAGCCACTTGGCCCCATGACCCTGATATACCCGGTCATCTGATTGCGCCAAGTTCCTATCTCCTGAGAATTTATCCACCTCTATCTTACAAATAGTCAAAGACTCTGCTTCCACCATCTTTCAAGGATAACATATCCAACGACTTGCGACTCTCTGAGACAAAGCTTCTTCTCCCCTCCCCACTTAAATGAGCGATCCCTTGTTTTTAAATACTGATACCTTGTTCGAGAAAGAGGAGAAGTCGCCACCACATAAAATCTGTCACGACTCCTCAGCAACTATTCCCTCTAATTTGCTGGAGCTGCACCTGCATGTAACTATGCTGTTTAGAGGAAGCATTGTCTCTCAGGATTTTATGTTTAAAAACAGTTGTCTCTTATCGTTCCAATCTCCAGTGGATAGAAGTCTAATCTGTTTGACCTTTTCTCATTAAACAATCTGCATATGCCAAGTATTAGTACAGAAAACCTCCTCCGAACTATTTCCAATGCATTCACGCTATATCTTGAATAAGGAGACCAGTACTGTATACAGTAGAAGTGTCACCAGTTAATTGCATAGCTGAAGTATAACCTTCTTACTTCTGTATTCAAAACCCTCACAATAAATTTTATATTCCTAATTTTCTGCAGTACTTGCAAAAGACTTATTGTAATTCATGCACTAAGACAAGCAGATCCCTGTGCATCTCAGAGCTCTGTAATCTCTCACCATTTGGGTAATATACTTCCTTTTTTATTCTTCCAACACTGTCCAACATTATATACCATTTGGCAGATCTTTGCCCACTCACTTAGCGGATGTCCATTTATCATCTCGTTATTCCTCCTCACAATTTCCTTCCCAACAATTTGAGCTGAATTCCAGAGGTGAGGTGAGAGTGACAGCCCTTGAAAACAAGGCTGCATTCAACTTAGTGTGGGATCAAGGATCCCTGCAAAACTGGAATCAATGGCAATCCAGGGGCAAACTCTCCATTGATTACGGTCATACCTGACACACAGGATGATGGTCGTGGTTGTTGGAGGTCAGTCATCTCAGCTCCAGGACATCGCTGCAGGAGTTCCTCAGGGCAGTGTCCTAGGCACAACGGTCTTCAGCTGCTTCATCAATGACCCCCCATCCATCATAAAGTCAGAAAAGGGGATGTTCGCTGATGACTGTACAATATTCAGCATATTTCGTGAGTCCTCAGATACTGAAGAAGCCCATATCCAAATGCAGTATGATTTGGACAATATCCAAGCTTGGGGTGACAAATGGCAAATAATATTCACAGCACACAAATGCCAGGCTATGACCATCATCAAATAGAAACAATGTAACCACTGCTTCTTGATATTTAATGGTATTACCATCACAGATTCCTCCACTATCAACATCCCGGGGGTTATCATTGATCAGAAACTCAACTGGACTCACCACATAAACACAATGGCTACAAGACCAGGTCAGAGATTTAGACTACTGCAGCGAGTAACACATCTCCTAACTACCAAAAGCCTGTTCACCATCGACAAGGCACAAGTCAGGATTGTGATGCTATGCTCCCCACTTGCCTGGATTGGTGCAGCCCCAATAACACTCAAGAAGCTTGACACCATCCACAAAAAAAAAGTCCTTCCACCACCGACACTCAGTAGCAGCAGTGTGCACTACCTATAAGATGCAATGCAGAAATTCACCAAAGATCCTCAGGCAGCACCTTCCAAACTCATGACCACTTCCACCTAGAAGAACAAGGGCATTAGATATATGGGAAATTAAAGGTCCCCTCCAAGCCAATCACCAAATATATTGCCGTTCCTTCATTATGATTATGGCAAAATCCTGGAATTCCCTCCTGGACTGCAGTGGTTCAAGACAGCAGCTCACCACCACCTTTTCTCAAGGGCAACTAGGAACGGGCAATAAATGCTGGCCAGTCAGTGACTCCCATATCCCACAAATGAACAAATGTAATGAAACCTTTGTGCCATCAGCCAATCTGGCAGTCAGCAAATTGTCCTTAAAAGCCCAACAGATTCAAAAAGGAAAGGAATCAGCCATCCTTTCCTAATCTGGCCTGTATTTGATTCAGCTTCCTCTTATGTAATTTATCTTTTTACATTGGTTCCTTTTTAATATGTATTTATTTCATCTTTATCTAATACTAATATAGCATATCATTGAATACAATTTCACATCACGTTGGTGTTAATATCACTTATATACACACTAATATATCTCATTCCACTTAGATTTTTAACCGAAACACTTTTTCAAATACTTATTGCTTATTCTAATACAGTACTTCAGTTTGAGAACTAATAGAATCACTAAAGGTCCTGGTTGAGTTAACCGATTGATTTACAAATCAGTAGCTAATAAATTAACTCACATGATGATCATTTAATTAGGTCTTTTTTCCTTTTAAAGGTGGGCGTTCACCAGTGATAACCTACTAGAATCAAAATAACTGGGCAAGGATTTGGGGTACTCTGGTTTTTACTGCAGGGCAAGACACATTCCAGAATCTTCCAGCACTGTTTAAAAATGAGGTGAGAGTAACAAATACAATCAATGCACTGACCTTATTGTAATGATTGTAACCTGGCCCCTAGCTGCACTGCTCTCTGTGATGCTGTCATGTTCTCAGTGTATCACAGAAAGCTGAGTAATGTTGTGAACAAACCTATACGTTACAGGTAGTCTTCCCTTTTTAAATACGCAGTCCCTTTAAAAAAGGAACCCACATGAATAGAGTGATGGCTGCTCAATAAACACTTTGGAAGAAGCTGATTGAAATTAGATGTTGCAGCGCGCTAGGGATAGAGCTCCCAGCTTCATTGATGCCACTCGGGAAGCTCAGCTGACAGAAAATGTCCATTCATTCTATTCTATAGCAGGAAGTCTTTGTGTTATACCCTCAGAGGTGATTACAAGATGGTGGCAAGGGCAGTTAATGGACGCACTGAGGATTTGGCAGCAGTACTGACTGAAATTGAATGATCTCACTCGATGTTTAGGGTGAGTCAATGCATCTTCAAATCACATCTCAGACAGACCACACCATCTGACTCTCATCATTCATCCAGCAGCACATCCTGGCATTTAGAACTCCTAAAAACCTCATACTACATCTCACCAACAAACACCTTCTAACCATGCCAACTGCATACACACACCTCCATGGGCCTCTGAAAACCTGCAGTTATTGAACTGTAGCGCCTACATCATCCAAGAACACTGACACCCAAGCACCGGCCTTCTGGCTGCTTTTTTGCATGAGATGACAGCCCACCAAAAAGGGAAAAAGATCAACAGACCGAGGGTAAAGAAATGTTCCTGACTCATCTAGAACAGGGCCATGATTTCATTTAACAATCAAAAAGAATCTGAACATGTAAATATGATCAATAAAATTGAGAACTTGTGAACAGAAAACGACTTCTGTGTTTGTAAGAAGCATTTTGGGTGAGATGTTTTACAGCTTCCCACTGAAAAGAGATGCATTACTTGATCCTAAATGGCACCATCCACAACTGGGACTGTTAAAAAGGAAAACTAACTGAAAAAATCCGAAAGAAGTTGAACTTTGCTATTGGATGTGGAGGGTGCCCTGATGGCTGCTAGAAAATCAAATTTTTGGTTCTATATTTTAATACAACTGAATTAAACCATTAACTAATGTTGCATTTGTATTTTCCATAAAAAATGATGGGAATCAAAGCTCCAATATCAGCTGAAGCATTCTAATGTGGAGATCACCCAGTTCATATTACAGGATGAACTCTGCACTGACTGCATCTATGTTGATACAACTGCAGCCACAAGTTTATGTTGGCTTAAAAATGGAATAACATCTGTTTTCACAAGGCAATTTGCGAGTGACTTGGAAAAGGTAGTCAGAGTAAACTTGCACACAATTCAAGAGTATTCTCCTTAGCTTGCCAATGGCTGAGGAACATCGCCAATGCTTTGTCTAATAATAGCTTGCTTCACATTTCTACTATAGCTAGAACTTACTTCAGCTGTAATAGTGTTTCACCTGAAGATTGCAGGCTGGTCAGTTGAGGGGGATAATCTTTTTAACAGAGAGTACTGGGAAGCTTTCACTGAAAAACCAAGTGATGCCAAATCTATTTTACTGACAAAAACTAGACAGCTATAATTGTATCTCGCACTCAAGTATTCCGCACAAGGTGCAGAGCAAGATATGTATATCTGTGGTGGCTGTTTGCATTCACTGCATACAATCAAAACAATAACTGCTCTGCACAGGAGCCAAATTACCACACAGGCTAACTTTTGTCAAGAGCATCAAATGTTTGCACTCTGACTGGCGCTACAGTGCTCAACTCTAGCAGTGACTTGGAACTTTTATCAAAATGAATTCTGGCACTTTGATTTTGTCATTCACGTCCATTGGAACTTTTCACTCCAGAGATGTTTTCATGATTAGAATAGTTTGGATGTGGTGTTGCATTAGTCACAACCCTCATCCGAAGGACCTTCCCCCTCCCCCTCCACTTCCCCGCCCCCCCCCCCCCCCCCCCCCATCATCCAATCGGAAGTGAGGATATGCTGGTGATTGCTCAATACTTGACTCCATTCACAACTCCTCAGATACTAAAGCTCTCTGTGTCCATATGCGACAAGACCTGGACAAAATCCAGGCTTAGGCTGATCAGCAGCAAAGCTGGTGGGAGTTGAACTCCCATGTGCCTACTACACCCCCTGAGAAGAATGAATTTTGCTTCTCAGTATCATTGATTGCCAAGACTCTTTCAGAGTGCTGTACTTTGGTTTCCCTTTACTGTGCTTCCAATGCAGTTCTATAATGATCTCTCTCTTGACATTCACGACCATACTAGTGGGGAATAGTTATCTTCAGTAGGATTCTTTAATAGTATTGTCTGTCCTTTGTTTCCTCAAGCATTTTCTGCAGGGAGACATTCTATGCATTTGTATATATTCCTCTCCCCATGTGTAGCTGCACACTGCAGCCGTTAAGCACTTACTGTTCAGCTGAATGTTTCTCTGCGAGCTTTCACTTCTGTTTTCCTCAGACCTCAGCGCCTGGCTGCAAACTTTCCCATGCTTCCCTTGTCTGGCCAACTGGTGCTGGGTTCTCTGCCATATTGCAGGCCTTCCCCCCACCCCACACCCTCGCTCTCCCCACCCCCACCCCCCCCATCACCTCCCCCCCCCACTCTCCAGTAGCTGACTGAGTTTGGAGCTTCGTTACCTGATCTGGTCCAATTCCCTCAGAATTTGTTCACTGCTTGATTACCTCTAGGGTGTCCTCTCCAATCCTGTTGCGAATTGCTCATGTTCTTTCCTCTCTTTCAAACCAGAACTTCTTTCCCGGCCTGTTCTTAAAATTTCTCCTTTTATTACTGATGCCTGAGTGTCCTGGCTTTTTAGACTGCTTCTAGACTGTAGTAAAATCAGACCTACTCCATGGTTTGAGAACATTAATAGGTCTATCAGACATAACTGTAGAAAAGGGATGGAAAGAAAATCTCTACGTAGATGGGTTCCTGTTCCATTTTCTTCTGATCTCATTATGATGTAGGTCCTATTGCACATGCTCAGTGTGTATTGATAGAGAAAAGGTATTATGAATCTGTTGCTGTACTCACAGTAGTCATAGATTCATTGAGTCATACAGCATGGAAACAGACCTTACAGTCCAACCATGTTCCCAAGCTAAACTAGTCCCACCTGCCTGTGCTTGGCCCAAATCTCTCAGATACTGGATTCGTGGTGCTGGAAGAGCACAGCAGTTCAGGCAGCATCCAATGAGCAACGAAATCAACATTTTGGGCAAAAGCCTGATGAAACGTTGATTTCGCTGCTCGTTGGATGCTGCCTGAACTGCTGTGCTCTTCCAGCACCACTACCAGTATTTGATTTTCAGCATCTGCAGTCATTGTTTTTACCAAATCTCTCAGAACCTTTCCAAATCAGGAACTTATCCAAATGTCTTTTAAATGTTGTCACTGTACCTCCATCCAACACTTTCTCTGTCACTTCATTTCTGCATGCAAACCACTCTCTGTGTAAACAGGTCGATCCACATGTCCTTTTTAAATCTTTCTCCTCTCACTTGAAGACTATGCCACCTAGTTTGAACTCCTCATCCCAGGGAAATAAAAAAAAACACCTCTTGTCATTCACTTTATCTATGCTCCTCATGGTTTTATAAACCTCTATAAGGTCACCCCTACACCTCCAGGAGCTGACATGTATCTCCAAAAGCAGAAAGACTGAAGAAGCTGAGTACGTTGATGACTGACTCATTGTACAATCCAAGAAAGCCTTTCCACTATCTGCAACCCTCATGTCAGAAATGAACAGTAGTATCCATTGCTCCCTGGACAGCTGCTGACGTAAGTGCACTGAAGCAGCTCAACGATTTGTACAATAAAGCAAACTGCCCAAATGAGCAGAACACCCAGTCACTGCAGCATGTACACATTATGAAATGCACAGAGGTCACGCTTCAAGCTCACTTTGACGGCACATGCTTCATCCCCAACCTTTACCTCCAAGGAGGAGAAAAGTAATATTACCAAGAAGCTCCCCTGCTGACTTGGGCACGTCATTCTCCTTTTGTCATTGCTGGATCAAAATCCTGGATATCCTTGTGTAATGTGATAATGGAAGCACAACATGAGCTAACAGAATCACTGACAAATTCAGCAAACGTTCAAGTAATCTGAATAAAGCGGTGACAAATTAAATGGCACACTTCACTTCCCCAGTTGTTTTCCTGCAGCCTCCCCTACTTTGGGAAGAATTGCTGTTGAGACGAGTAAGGGATAATGGGAATAATCTAGATGAAGGTGTACAGAATATAAAGGGACATTGTTTTTCACTACATGTTAGCAGTTTAAATGGTATTCAGTAGAAGACTATTAAGAAAACAGAATTGCTTAAAAGGTGTACAGGGAGAACTAGCCATTTGGATACAGAACTAGCTCAAAGGTGGAAGACAGAGGGTGGTGGTGGAGGGTTGTTTTTCCAGACTGGAGGCCTGTGACCAGTGGAGTGCCACAAGGATCAGTGCTGGGTCCACTACTTTTCATTATTTATATAAATAATTTGGATCTGAGCATAAGAATTACAATTAGTAAGTTTGCTGATGTCGCCAAAATTGGAGGTGTAGTGGACTGCGAAGAAGGTTACCTCAGATTACCATGGGATCTTGATCAGATGGGCCAATGGACTGAGAAGTGGTAGATGGAGTTTAATTTAGATAAATGCGAGGTGCTGCATTTTGGAAAAACAAATCTTAGCAGGCCTTATACACTTAATGGTAAGGTCCTTGGGAGTGCTACTGCACAAAGAGGTCTTGGAGTGCAGGTTCATAGCTCCTTGAAAGTGGAGTCGCAGGTAGATAGGATAATGAAGAAGGTGTTTGGTATGTTTTCCTTTATTGGTCAGACTATTGTATACATGGGTTGAGAGGTCATGTTGCGGCTGTACAGGATATTGATTAGGCCACTGTTGGAATATTGTGTGCAATTCTGGTCTCCTTCCTATCAGAAAGATGTTGTGAAACTTGAAAGGGTTCAGAAAAGATTTACAAGGATGTCGCCAAGGTTGGAGGATTTGAGCCATAGGGAGAGGCTGAACAGGCTGGGGGCTGTTTTCCCTGGACCATCAGAGGCTGAGGGGTTACCTTATAGAGGTTTATAAAATTATGAGGGGCATAGATAGGATAAATAGACAAAGTCTTTTCCCTGGGGTCAGGGAGTCCAGAACTAAAGGGCATAGAGTTAGGGTGAGAGGGGAAAGATATAAAAAGGATCTAAGAGGCAACTTTTTCACGCAGAGGGTGGTACATGTATGGAATGAGCTGCCAGAGGAAATGATGGAGGCTAGTACAATTGCAACAGTTAAGAGGCATTTGGATGGGTATATGAATAGGAAGGGATTGGAGGGATATGGGCCGGGTGCTGGCAGGTGGGACTAGATTGGGTTGGGATATCTGGTCGCCATGGACGGGTTGGACTGAAGGGTTTGTTTTAATGCTGTACATCTCTATGACTCTGACTCTACATTAAATTAATGCCAAATGCCATCAAATTAGCAAGTCAACTAAGTTGATCTTTGGCCAGTTAAGGACAGCTTTCCAAGCTACTTTCTGTGTGAAGTAGCAGCTCTGACATTTTCATTGAGCAACTGCAGCACTATACTCAGTGTTATTCTGCTTGGTGTAAGTGCCCTTAGTTAGAGAGATAACTTTGATTATTCCAGGATGTGAATAAGATTTAGTTCAATGGCTGTTCTGCTTTGAAGTATATTTTGGTGAAAGAAAGATACAATCATTTCAATTTCCCAACATAAAACACCAGCTAATCTGAAATAGATGAATTGTACTTAAATATTACCTTGGATGTGATCAAACAAGAGGATTTTAACTCATAAATATGTAACTGAATATTGACAAGTCATTTAAAGATGTTCCTGGGGAAAGTTACTAGCCACTCATCAACCCAAGTCTGAATATTTTCTGGCTGTGATGGCATATGGACTTGGACAGCGTCAGTATCTGAGGATCAGCAAACATTGAACAAACATTTCCACCTTTGATGGAAGGAAGGTCATTGATGAAAGAGCTGAAGACGGTTCCACCTGGGAGTCTACACTGGAGAAGTCTCGCCACAATGTCCCAGGACTGAAATGATTCGCCCCCAATAATCTCAACATTGTTTCTTTAAGTTAGGCATGAATCCAAGCAATGGAAAGATTTTCCTTGGATTCTCATTGACTTCAGTTTGGCTAGGATTGCTAGCTATCACGTTTTATCAAATGTGGCTTTGAATTCAAGGGCCATCAGTCTTTCTTCACTGCTTGATTTGGAGGTGCCGGTGTTGGACTGGAGTGTACAAAGTTAAAAAATCACATAACACCAGGTTATAGTCCATCAGGTTTAATTGGTACTTTTCACTTCATTACTTGAGATCAGCTCTTTTGTCAATGTTTGGACCTCCTACTATGAGTTCAGATGCTGAGTGACCCAAACCACATGTCAATGAGCAGGTTATGGCTGTGCAAATGCCATCTCATCAGTGCTAAAGTAGGTGGCAATACTTCATACATGCCTTTTCAAATAACTCGAAGTTGTCATCAGATCCATGATTGTAATGTTGGTTGTTATGTCAGAATTGAATAGAAATTTATTGCCTTGTGTACTTTTACATGAAAAATATAGTGAAAAGTTTATAATTGCCCCACCTACCTCAATGACAGAAGTCATACATAATAATTTTAAAAGGTAAAATTAAGACAAAGTTCATCACAGTTCAGTTAATGACTCCTGGGCTCGGGGAAAGCTGATTAAGGAACGATGGAATACTTAGATGCAGTGGAATGAGACCTTCATGACAGGCCATTGAAATAGGGAGTTGGCAACATCTGCTGAAGAAACCACCAAGAGCACCATTCTGGGACTGTCCATCTGCCAGGCCATTGGAATACACGGATGCCGACGGTGAAGAAGACCTACATGATGATCAGAAAGAACAACTTTAAGAACAGGATTGTTTTGGCTGATGGGATTTCCCTCTTGTCTACTGCACCACCCCCTCCACCCTGCCATTCCCACCCTGACTGGCAAATCCACCCCCAGTGGGGGAGCTGTAAAATTGATCCCTTAGTTATTGCCTGTGCACTGACAGCTGCAAATCTCCTTCAAAATGGATTTGGTAATCGCGGAAACAGGTCTGCTATGCAGACCAGGCAGTTGCCATAGCAATTGGAGGAGCGGCCAGTATTATAGACCTGCATCAGAAAATCTTTCTTCATATATTAGTGCAACTTTAGATTGATGTGGAGGTGCCGGTATTGGGCTGGGATGGACAAGGTCAAAAGTCAGATGACGCCAGGTAATAGCCCAACAGGTTTAGTTGAAGTCACAAGCTTTCGGAGGGCAGCCCCTTCGTTAGGTCATTAGATTGGGAGAAAATGCATTGCTGATGTCTATGTACAGCAGTACATTGTGATATTGATGCTTGTCAGTCAGCAATAACATCTCTCTAAGGTCCTGTCAGTTGTGCAAATTTTAATTGCAGTTTAGTGGGAGCTGGGTTAAAGTGACCCAAATTCATTTTGCTTAAGGCTGTTAGAGCACCAGGGAGAAGACATTTTGCTTCCATCAATCTGCTTGGATTTGATTTAAAATCCCAGAGGATAGGAACAAATTCCTAACACACTGTATCATGATGTCCATTTACTGTAATATATTTAATATTAGTTTTTCAATGAGGTCAGCAATGATTTAATTATTGAATTTCAATGCATTCTCACCACAAGATAAAAGAACTGTCTGTACCTTTGTGGAGGCTTTTTTGTTGTTCATAAACATTTAACACTCATTGAGTAAGAATTTGACATAGTTTCCATGGAAACTCTAAAACTGGAGATTTTTCTAATTAACACAATGATTAGGTATCTGATTAAACAGCTAGCCTCCCCATGTCTAGGACTGCAATTCTATTTATTAGGTGCTGGGAATGCATTGAGTGCTCAGCGAATCCTTTATTAGCTAAGATGCTTCACTCTGTTAGTGAGAACAAGAATGGCACTATTTTTACAAGCCAATGAAATATATCCAATGTTATCACACTGTGCAACTTCAAATAAATGTCTGCCAGATTGTCACTGACATTTCCCCAGGGTAATGAATATCTTCTTGAAATAATCATTTGATGAAAAATTAAAATTGGATTAGATATTAACTGCTCCTCCTGGTTACTGAGCAGGTCTGAGTGCATGAAATATAAAATCCTGGTTATTTATAGCTCAGAACTTTCTTTAATCCAAAATAGAGCAAGAGCAGAGTCTGTCTACTTTGTGGGCAGTATCAGTTGTTAAAACTCTTCCTCTTTGCAGCAGAAAGGATCCCAAAACTGCTTCTCCCATGGACTCAGTCTTCTGTCAGAAATAGGTGAAAATATAAAATTTGTAAATGTTTATATGCAGCAGTACTGCATCAGCTGGCCTTAGCATATTACACGGATTTACAGACTTCCCTTCTGGTCACATAGTCATTGGGATTTTACACAGGAATCTGACCATTGCAAGGGGCACTTCTCTGAAACAATGCTGTCTCCTCCATTTCCCAATAGTTATTGGGCAATTCAGTAAACAGACTAGGCCACTTCATATGTAATGACAGGGAACACGGGTTCTTCTGATTTGTGCTGGCGTTCATATCGCCTTTGAACTTGGTCCTGTAGAAATAAGGCTGTGACTCGGTAATCGGTCCTGACAGGTCTGTGGTTTCTCAGTAACATACTGCCTCCATCTGTGAACAGACTAAAGGCATTGTTTCTATAAAAAGATAGAAACCAACTGATACTGTATGGGCAGTTTTACAAACTGTAAGCTGTGCAACAGAGTTGTCTTATAAAGTCTTTTATTTCCAGTAACTATGCAGTGAATACATTATATTTTTCCAACAATAAATCAGAAGAAGTACTTGAAATTGCAATGCATGAAAAGCACACTTTTAAAAACTGAAGTTTATTATAAATTAGAGGAAAATAGGGACTAGAGAAAATCACCACCTTGCATCTGTGGTCAATGCCGATATTGCATTGAAGAGTCAAAGGTTAAATAATTAATTTGCTTCATAGCACTTCTATAGTGTAAGGTTGGGACCATCTGGATTCCTGTGTGGCCCACATGACATTCTTCATCAATATGGCTGCATGCAGCTACAATCCCTGTGACTGCCCAAACACTTTGAATTGGTGTTATTCTGACAGTATGTAGCCCAACTAGTTGTTTTGTCAGGATGCCAATTTGACCAATGCAGCTTCTGACAATGTTTGTGCGCCACTCTCCTGAAGGAAGGAAATGTGAGACTGTAAAGCAACCCTGCAGTAGTGTTGTTCAAAGAGACAGGCACCCCAATTATAGGTAAGTAACTTTGTTGATCCTCATAGAGATAGCAGACCAATAGATGACCTTTCCATGCAAAATGTAAGGGGGCATTAATGAAAGTACCTCTGGGTCAGCAATGCTAATTGGAAATGATGCAGTGGATGCATAAAAGACAAGCATTAACCATCCCATCAGTGCTCCTTGGTTATGACAAGGGCTATCAAGAAGACTGCAAATGGGGCCCACATATTGGGGTACATTTTATTTAGCATCTTTCTGTCTGCTGCCCCATCAAGGTTAACATCTGAGTTTGTCCACAGCAGAATTCATGCCCCCCTTGCAATCTGGTGAATTAGCATATAGCATCCTTTGGTCTTGACCTAGTTATCATTCACTCTTGCACTGAATTCGCCATGTCCTGCTCCCACCTGTATGCTAGCCTCCAAAATAAGTGCAATGCCAATGTCTGAACTGATCTTTGCAGGTCTTAGATCAAGTATCAAGGTTTGCTTTACCAGAGCTGTATCGTTGCTTTATTTCTTTCTGCCTGTTATGGCTGGGTAGTCCTGAGTGCTTGGGAGTACTGAGTTCAACTAAGGATGAACCATTGCAGCCAAGTGGTGAACATAAAGAGAGCCACTTGAAATCAGGAATTTCTTAGAGTCAACATTTCAAGACTGTCTGAAGTGGATCAGAGAAACCTTGCAATCTTGAAGGAATGCTGGAGAATTAACTTCATGTAAAAGTGAACTTTATAACTTACTGTCTGAGACTGATACCTGAGAGGGAACAGCCACAAGAATCAATTTATCAATTCATCAATCATTGCCATGACAAGGGCAAGGCCTGTGATTTCTCAGAGGCTCAGCTGTCTGAGCTGACAATGGAGCTGGTTATAGCTTCAACGTCCATCAAAGGTTTTCAAAAAAGTCCTTTTGTAGACGAAGCAAGGTCATGACATTGACACACTGCCAAAAGATGGCAGAAACGTTTCAGCTATTAGAGTTGGATGACAATGTCTGTCAGCAATAGGTGCTGCACCCAGTACTGATGCAGTATCAGGATGCCAGAAAGCACTAAGCTGTTTGGGAAGAGCAGTCTACATTAACCACTTCAAAGCTACCCTGCATTCTCAATTTTTTGCAAGACATATGGACACTAGGTTTACCTATACAAGAAATCTGGTTTTGGAGATACAACTCGGAGCTACATTAGGACACAACCAAATAAAAATCATAGACAGATATAACACAGAGTGCACCAGCAGTTTGTATAGATACAAGCACACACACAGTCCAGTTCATCACAATATGGACTAGGATGATGATTCAGAGTGGAAAAGCTGGAATTCAATAAATAAATTATTTATGGGTAGAATTGATCTGGATGGTGAATAGTGTTTCCACATTTTAATATGGCACATTTAGTGGATGAAGTCAAACTAGTGGAAGCATTTGTCATTATTAACATCATTTGTCCAAAAAAAGGTAAACACATGGTCAAGGTCAAGATTGACACAAGAGCCCACGCAAACATACCATCTGTCAAAGGCCTGAGTGCACCTAGATCATTGAAATCAATGATATAACCTGGAACACCGAAACTGATTGCATATAATGGGTCACACATCCTTTATGTTGGTATTTAATAGTGAATTACAGATATGATATTCTGGAAGGAATTATACGAATGGACCAGAAAAAGCAAGAACCTGGTGAGGTAAAATCACTATAGTCCTGCTGTCTCATTAGAGAGGAACAGAGACAACTGGTAGGTGTTTTAATCTGAGATTCACCATGGCTCAGGTAGAGGGGAGAGGTGAAGATGAAGGACCCTTCACAGTCATCTCAGTTGATGTAGGAATTGAATCCATACCATTAATACCACTTGCATTACAAATCAACTGAGCTAAATAACTCCCCAAAGTTGCAGTGGTTTGAGAAAATTCACTTGTGAGCCTTAGTTAGAAGCAGCCCAAGATGCAGATTATTGTGTGCTAGCTGTTAGTTATAAGTTAGATTATGTAAAGACCACTTTTGGGGCTTTTTCAAGTTGCAGACTGAAATGAACATTTAAAGGATTGCTTAATGTTTTGAAAATAAGTAATCTGGCACTCGTGGCAAGCACCATGTGAATAAGTGGCCATCGAAGCTTGTGGTGTAGAAGATTGGGTGCCTAAGGGCCGTATACAGATGGAGCTGAGTGGCAATGAGAAGTTGATTGGTCTATGGACTAGTGACTAGTTATCTATGACAAAAGCCTTTTGCTTGCTAACAACCATGTGTCTAGAATTTACGGAACTGACTGGCTTAGGGCTGGGAACCAAATAGTAAAAGAAGGGTCTGGCTCTCGACTGGCACAAGAACTGTGCCACTGTTCTCTGCAGACAAATCCCATTTTAAACCTGAAAAAGGAATCATTCCTTTGACAGATATTGGAAGCTATATTTTTTTAAACTGACAAGTCATAGCCTTTTATTAAGTGAACGAGCCACTTTGTGTCTTTTGCAATCCAGTGGTAACATCTGGAGAAAGGCTACTGAATAGCAACATATTGAACAGTATAAGAGTGACAAGAATCATCCCAAATACCTGTGAATAGGAGTCATTGAACTGTCTACTGACTTTCTTTCAGCCATTACCTATTTTTCCCTTCTTTATTTGACTGTGTGTTATAAGGAGTAATTTATAAGGGAATAGAGTCTTAATTAAACTAGGAGAAAGTGAGACTGCAGATGCTGGAGATAAGAGTCGAGAGTGTGGTGCTGGAGAAGCATAGCTGGTCAGGCAGCGTCCAAGGAGCAGGAGAATCTATGTTTCTGGCATAAACATTGAATCAATAAAAGAACATTTGTGTCACATTTAATACATATATTTGATTTTTGTTTAGTAATTGGCAGAATGTAAGTATTGCTGGCAAGATCCTCATTTATTGTTCACCTTCGATGGGTGATGTCCTACGAAACTGCTGCTCTTTTCTTTCGAGCTGGTAGCAGTCACTGGTTTTGAATGTATTATCAAAGAAGGCTTGGCAAGTTGGAATTATGTATCTTGTAGCTAGAACACAGTGCAGTCAAAGTGGTGGATGGGATGCTGATCAGCTTTTCTTCAGTAATGTTATGCTTTTTGAGTGTAAGTATAGATGTACTCATCCAGGAAAATGGAGACAGTGAAAAGATTTTTAAGAGTCAGGAAACGAATAACTCAGTGCAGAATACACAGCCTCAGACCTGCTTTTATAATGTCAGTGTTTATGTCAGAGGTTCAGTTAGGCTTCTCATCAGTAAGATACAAATCATGAGTGACTCAATGATGTTAATACTCGTAAAATGGCCCGGGTGTCCTTGGAGAAGGAGCACGCGGTGTCCACCGACACCCTAAAAAAAAAAGAAAAAAAAGAAAGAAAAAAAAAACTAGTAAAATACAAGTCAGGTGATCACCTTCTCTCATCGGAAATGGTCATGTTCTGACACTTGTGTGTCATGGATGTTACTTGCCAATTGTCAGACCAAATTTGAGTGTTTTCCAGGTCTTCCTGCACAGATTATTTCATACTATTGAAGAATTGCAAATGAAACCGAATGCCATGCAATCATTTAAAAAGAAAATCCTCTTTCCATCCTTACCAATTGCTGAGGAAGCAACTGAACGTGTTTAGAGTGAGGGGAATATCCCAAGGATCTCAGGCTGTGATGTCTTGGGGCTGAGGTACGAGGCCTGCAAAAATCAGAAGCATTTCCTTTGTGCCAGGCATACCCTCAGCCTGTGAATTCCCCTGTCCTCCCATTGACTTCAATCTCACTTAGGCTCCTTGGCACCACACTTAGTCAAATACTGTTCATATTTCAACTCAGGATTTCCCTTGTTTTGCTCCTGTTTGAGTGAAGCATGTAATGAGATCTGAAACTGAGTGATCATGATGAGATGCAAACTCAGCATTTATAGGCAAGTTATTGGTAAGTACCATTTGATCGCGTGTTAAGATCCTTTCCATTATTCTTCAACAGCTTCAGTATAGACTAATGTGGCAAACCAGAATTAAAAACCAGCAAAACTTGTGAATTACACAGTGTTCTCTCTTGTCTTGTACACTATACTTCAAAATGGAGGTCCAATACAACTAACATGTTCATTTCAGATCATCACTGTTATAATTAAGGACACACACGCACGCACGCGTGCACGCACACACACACACACACACACACACACACACACACAAGTAATTTGTCACATTGAACTTGCGTGGTTTATTTTACGGCTAGGAGACACCTGGTAATTTTCCACATTGTCAATCGGATGTCAGCGATGTAACTGTACGACAGGACCAGCTTCAGTTGAGGAAAAGACTAATTCCTGAACAGAAGTCTTGCATGCTGAGGTTTGGAGATGCCGGTGTTGGACTGGGGTGTACAAAGTTAAAAATCTCACAGCACCAGTTTATAGTCCAACAGGTTTATTTGGAAGCACTAGCTTTCTGGGCACTGCTCCTTCATCAGATGGGTTGTGGAGTATGCGATCGTAAGACAGAGAATTTATAGCTGTAAACGTTTGCTATAAATTCTGTATCTTATAATCTTATCTGAACATCCTCCAGGGCCAGTACATCCATCCTGAGATATGGGGCCCAAAACTGTGCACAATACTCCAAATGTGGTCTCACTAGAGCCTTATAGAACTTCAGAAGTACATCTCTGCTTTTATATTCCATGCCTCTGAAGATAAATGCCAGCATTGCATTTGCTTTCCTAACTACTGACTCAACCTGCAAGTTTACCTTGAGAGAATCCTGGACTAGAACTCCCAAGTTTCTTTGCACTTCAGACTTGGTCTAAAGGTCTAACCTTCCTATCTTTTCTATCCTTTCCTCACAGGCAAGCCACTATTCCAGGTATTAGGGCAGCACGGTGGCACAGTGGTTAGCACTGCTGCCTCACAGTGCCAGAGACCCAGGTTCAATTCCTGCCTCAGATGACTGACTGTGTGGAGTTTGCACATTCTCCCCATGTCTGCGTGTGTTTCCTCCGGGTGTTCTGGTTTCCTCCCACAGTCCAAAAATGTGCAGGTTAGGTGAACTGGCCATGCTAAATTGCCCTTAGTGTTAAGTGGCGGGGTAAATGTAGAGGAATGGGTCTGGGTGGGTGGTGGGTCAGTGTGGACTTGTTGGGCTGAAGGGCCTGTTTCCACATTGTAAGTAATCTAGTCTAGTAAGCCTTCTCTGAACTGCCTCCAATACATTAACATCCTTCTGTAAGTACAGTGACTAGTGCTGTACACAGTACTCCAGATATAGTCTCACGAATGCCCTGTATAAGTAAAGCATAACTTCCTTACTTTTTGCATTCAATCTCCCTTGCAATAAAACATAACATCTAATTAATTATCCTGATTAGGACTGTCCAGGATAGATTGGTTGGACTGTTTCTGTATTCATTAGAGTTTAGAAGGAATGAGAAGGGATTTCATTGAAGTGTATACATTTCTAATAGGGCTGCACAGACTAGATACAGGGAGGATGTTTTCACTGTTTAGGGATGCAAGAACCAGGGGTCACAGTCTCAGGATATAGGTTAGATCATTTAGTACTGAGATGAGGAAAAACCTCTTCACTGAAATCTATGGACTTCTCTACCGTAGAATGCTATGGAGACCAAGTTACTGAATATATTCAAGAAACAGATTTTAGATTTTAAAGGCATCATGAGGGTGGCACGGTAGTTCAGTGGTTAGCACTGCTGCCTCACAGTGCCAGGGACCCGGGTTCAATTCCCATCTCAGGCAACTGTCTGTGTGGAGTTTGCACATTCTCCCAGTGTCTGCGTGGGTTTCCTCTGGGTGCTCTGGTTTCCTCCCACAGTCCAAAGATGTGCAGGTCAGGTGAATTGGCCATGCTAAATTGCCCGTAGTGTTAGGTAAAAGGGGTAAATGTAGGGGAATGGGTGGGTTGCGCTTTGGTGGGTCAGTGTGGACTTGTTGGGCCGAAGGGCCTGTTTCCACACAGTAAGGAATCTAAAAAAAAATCACATTGAATGGCAGAGTAAACTCAAAGGGCTGAATGGCCTCCGCCTGCTCCTGGTTTTGATGTTTCAGGGTGCGCAGCAGCTGTCAAATTGCTTCCTTGACCCTAGCAGCAGGGAGGCAACATACCAATCTGAATTCATGTTTGCAGCCACAGACTGGCCCATCTATTTGCAAACCAAGTGAAATTCCAATTACTAATGTCCCTCTAGGTCATCTTCATGCCCTTGTACAGCTGAGCCATCCACAGTGTCATGGACTTCACTCTGACAGCACTCTCCAAATGCACCATTTCTTCACCAATTGTCAGAATACAGGTTGTAGTGTGAGATACATGCAGGGAAACCTGGCATTGCCTGCCTATTTCCTCTTGACTGCCTGGTGCTCATCTATTCCCTCTCTCGCTGTATACATACATGTAAAGAGTGAATTGCAATGTCCAATCCTTAGTCCAGTCAGGGTGTTGCGGGGGGGGGGGCAAGAATGCTGTTGCTCAGAGGGCCCCATTACCATCAGTTCGGGATACAACCTGTACCCAGTGCAAGCCCTGGCCACTGTCAGTCATCTGCTGAGGTCAGGCACCACTGGGGATACATCTGACTATGGTCTGCTGAGTAGGCAATGGTGAGGGAATTGTATATTGTCAGTCGGGGAGCTGCAAGCACCTCAGTCACAGGTCTATTTAGTCATGTTTGAGCTGCTTGCCTATAGCAGTCTGCTGAGAATGTAGTGATTGGGAGTCTATGTAATGATAATTCAGGAGGGTGCAAGGGGAGCTGCAAAAGCAGTGGGGTAGCAAAAGCTTGGGTCAGGGAAGCCTGTGTCAAGATGGGGGCAAGGATGGTGACAGGGGTAAAACTGAAACTATATGTGCAGAACAACATCAGGGCACAGGAAGGTGATTATTGGCAGTGACCAATACTGTGATCTCCCAGGGAGAGTGTAGAGGACCAGGCTGGACATCCTAAAGAGAAAATGTCGGTTTCAGGGATCAGGAGGACTGTTGGAGGCAAAACTGAGTTGTCAGGATAGTGAGAGGTAGGAGAGGATATGGGGGCACTGGGAGGGTACCGAGTGACCAGGAAGAGCCCAGTGCTATTATTTTCTGATGTTCCGATATGAAATGTAACTGGAAAATGACTAGGCCAATGTACAGAGTGGGTGGAGTAAGTGCCCGTCAGATGGGAAAAAGTGCTGGACACTAGGACATCAGTGGGGAAAATACATTTTGCAAAATTCAGCTACATTTCATTTGTTATCATTCCTTCGTCCATGCCCAATGCATGCAGAGTGAAGGTGCTTTGGAGTCCGATGTTGGTTAAAGATAATTTACAGCACGCCATTGTTGCTGGCAATTCTCACACTAACATCTCAATGATGCAGAAGTTAGCAGCCATTACTTCAAAAGAGGGAAACTCTTTCCAAAAGTATCCCATCATTTTGTGAAACATTCAAATATTATGTGGGAATTTGGGGAACATCAGTGCATGATATTTCATGCAAGTGTGAACATCTAATGTGGGTTTGGGATGGGGAAAGGATTGGAGTGCTCTAGGTATGCAGTTCGAAGTCACACAACACCAGGTTATAGTTCACCAGGTTTATTTGGAAACACTAGATATCTGAGCGCTGCTCCTTCATTAAGTGGTTACTCCAGGAGTGATCTCATCAAGACCCTGTATAATGTAATAAGACATTTCTACTTTTGAACTCAAATCCTCTTGCAATGAAGGTCAATTTGCCACTAACTATCTACTTTCATTGACTGGTGTGCAGGGACAACCAGATCTCTTTGAACATCTGCACTTCCCAACTTATTATCGTTTAAATTATACTCTACCTTTTTATTTTCACACTGAAGTGAAGAACTTCACATTTCACCATTTAACTGCACCTACCATTTGTTTGTCCACTCAATTACTTGTCTAAATCCCCTGGAAGCCTCCTACAGCCTCCTCCCAACTCAAAATCCCACCCAGTTTTATATTAACCTGGAAATATCACATTTGGTTCCTTCATCCAGGTCATTCATATATATCACAAACAGATAAGATCACAAGCACTGATCCTTGAAGTATACACTACTCACTGCCTGTCACTTGGAAAAAGATCCATTTATTCCTACTTTCTCTTTCCTGTCAACTAATTCTTGATCCGTGCCAATATATTGCCAACACCTCCTATCCCTTGTGCATTAACTTTGCATATTAGACTCTAATGTCAAAAGTCTTCTGCAAATCCAAATATACCACACCTCCTGGATCTCCCTTAACGATTCTACTGGTTACATTCTCAAAAAACTCTAGTAAATATTTTAAGCATGCTTTGCTATTCATAAACCAATATTGCTTTCTCCAATCCTATTAATTGTTTCCAAATGTTCTGTTACCATATCATTAAAACTGATTGTAGTGTTTTCCCAATGACTGATGTTAGGCTAACTGGCCCATAATTGTCTGTTTTTCTTTTTCACTACCCTTGACTTTTTTATATACTGGGGTTACATTTGCCATTCCAAAGTCTGCTGGAACTGTTCCAGAGTATGTAGAACTTCTGAAGATGACCACCAATGTCTCCAATATTTCCAAGGTCACTTCCTTTAGTATTCTGTGATGTAGATGTTCAGCCTTCTGAGTTTGTCAGCCTTTAACCCCATTAATATCTCAGTATAACTTTCTTAGCAGTACTGCATTTCTTCAATTCCAACCTTTCACTCGACCTTTAGTTCCATGACATTTCTGGGAAGTTATTTGTGTCTTCTGTTGTGAAGACAAAACCAAAGTATTTGTTCAATTCTTCTGCCATTTCTTTGTTCCACACTGTCATTTCACTGGTTTCTAACTGTAAAGGATCTAAATTTGTCTCTACTAATCTTTTTTACATATTTATACAATTGATAGCCATGAGTGTGGTGCTAGAAGACTTGGAGGTTGGCTGAGCTGGTGCCACTATTTAGGAAAAATGGTAAAGAAAAACCAGGGAACATCAGTGGTGGGCAAGTTGTCGAATGGTATCCTGAGGGATAGGATTTACATGTATTTGGAAAGGCAAAGACTGATTAGGGATAGACAGCATGGCTTTGAGTGAGGGAAATCATGTCTCACTAACTGGATTTAGCATATATTTTAAATAGAGGCTTCAGTTATGAGGATGTTGCCAGGGTTGGAGCCGCTGCACCCAATGTGGTCTCCTCTATATTGGGGAGAGAGGCCGCCTACTTGTGGAGCATTTCAGAGAACACCTCTGGGACACCCGGACCAACCACCCCATGGCTCAACACTTCAACTCCCCCTCCCACTCCACCAAGGACATGCAGGTCCTTGGACTCCATCGCCAGACAAGACGGCTGGAGGAAGAGCGCCTCATCTTCCGCTTAAGAACTGTCCAACTACAAGGGATGAACTCAGATTTCTCCAGTTTCCTCATTTCCCCTCCCCCGCCTTATCTCAGTCCCAACCCTCGAACTCAGCACCACCTTCCTAACCTGCAATCTTCTTCCTGACCTCTCCGCGCCCACCCCCACTCCGGCCTATCACCCTCACCTTAACCTCCTTCCACCTATCGCATTTCCAACACCCCTCCCCCAAGTCCCTCCTCCCTACCTTTTATCTCAGCCCGCTTGGCACACTTTCCTCATTCCTGAAGAAGGGCTCATGCCTGAAACGTCGATTCTCCTGCTCCTTGGATGCTGCCTGACCTGCTGCGCTTTTCCAGCAACGCATTTTCAGCTCTGATCTCCAGCATCTGCAGTCTTCACTTTCTCCTTGGAGAGTTTGAGCCATAGGGAGAGGCTGAATAGGCTGGGGTGTTGGAGGCTGAGGCGTGACCTTATAGTGGTTTATAAACTCATGAGGGGCATGGATAGGGTAAATAGACAAGACCTTTTCCCTGGGGTGGGGGAGTCCAGAACTAGAGGGCATAGGTTTAGGATGAGAGGGGAAAGATATAAAAAGGACATAAGAGGCAACGTTTTCACACAGAGGGTGGTGTGTGTGTGGAATGAGCTGCTGCAGGAAGTGGTGGAGGGTGGTACAATTACAACATTTAAAAGGCATCTGGAATATTATATGAATAGGAAGGGTTTGGAGGGATATGGGCCGGGTGCTGGCAGGTGGGACTAGATCAATTTCAGATATTTGGTCGTTATGGACAAGTTGGATCTAAAGGTCTGTTTCTCTGATGTACAGCTCTATGACTCTATTTAGCGAATCTTTTATAGTCACTTTTTTTGTTCTTTGCAATTTTTACTCGTATGCACTTTTTTGCCACGTCAAAAGACCAGGGAGGCTTAAGAATACAGGGTAGTGATGATCAGTAATGGCTATGATCCATATTGGTACCAATGAGATAGGCAGAGACAGGAGTGCTACTCTGCAGTTCCAATTTAGGGAGCGAGATAAGAAATTTGCAAGCCCTTCAAAAGCCATAACCTTTGGATTACTTCTGGCACAACACACAGTGAGTGTTGATATTTGAGGATCGATGAGATGAATGCAAGATTGGAGAAAAGGTTCAGGAGAGAGTGCTTCAGATTCTTGGATCAGTTGGGGAGGAGATGTACAGGTTGCACCTAAACAGAACCACACCAATTTCCTTGAGACGTGATTTAGTAATACCATTGGGGTTGGCATAACTAACTTGACAGGGTTATGCAAACCGGGGGATAAGGTAGACAAGAATACAAAGTTGTAAAATATATTGTGTTCAGGAGAATTTTCTAAACTATTACAATTAACAAAAATGGAGGCATTGCTGGATCCGGTCCTTGGAATGAGATGGGCCGAATGGATTAAGTGCCATTAGAAAACACTTACAAGACAGTAAGCTTTCTATTGTAAGATTATGGTTGACTCTGGAATTCACAAAGATGCAATGTAGAGGAAGAATATTCAAACGGGGGAGAGCCAACTTAAATAGGGTAGGAATGGATTTGGCCCAGATAAATTGGCATCAATGGCTATCGGACAAAATTGTAACTGAACAAAGTACTGTCTTTAAGTAAGACATAGTTTGGTTCCATCAAGGGAATGGTAAGGCAAAAGATATGTAGATCTCTGTGGATGGTGAAAGAGATAGAGATTAAGATGAAACAGTAAAAATGTACACATAAAAGGTGCCAGATGGATAATACAATTGAGAACCAGGTCAAATAGAGCAAGTTCAAAGGGAAAGTGGAAAAATAAATTTAAAAAAGCAACTGCACAAAATTCCCCCAATCTACCTGTCTGTTAGACTCAACTGGACAGAAATCAGGGAACAGGTTCGTCTACCTCACACAAATGACTATTTATTACAAATAAATAGATTCTACCTAGAGGTAAATAATTATGAACCATCAACATGTAACTCCAGTAGTTAAAGTGCCAACCTCTTCTTAAAATTTCTCGAAACAGACAGACACAAAGTAATGTGCGTTATGGGCAGAGGGACATCTATAAAGTCTCTGACTTATTAATTAAAAACCAAAGCTTACAGGCAACTGATGAGGGGAAATTCAGGCTTGAGGTGGTTTTGACAGCAGAGGAAGGACAGTTCCTTTTCTCCCACACATTCGATGGCTTCTGGCCAAATATTCACACCCACAAACTTTTCGGTTACTTGCAAGCCAGTCATACAATTGTTGACAGGCAAACAACCTTTGTCAAGGAGAACGGACCATCATTCCCCATACCAATCAGCTTCTTGTTGGCTGAATTTCTATTTGACCCAAGAGTGTGCACTTCCCCCACTGAGTGAAAAAGCAGCACTTGCAAGTAGTGTCGAGTAACTTGCTTTTAGAAAGTGCAATAATCCTTTCTCCAATCCTTTGTTTTTAAAACAATACATTGTCCATTTCAATCTGCAATCAAAATTACTGACAAACAACAAAAGAAGCACCATGGAGTGGCACAGTGCCTCAGTGGTTAGCACTGCTGCCTAATAGCACCAGGGACCTGGGTTCGATTCCAGCCTCAGGCAACTGTCTGTGTGGAGTTTGCACCTTCTCCCCATGTCTGTGTGGCTTTCCTCCGGGTACTCTAGTTTCCTCCCACAATCCCAAGATGTGCACATCTGATGAGTTGGTCATGCTAAATTGTCTGTAGTGTTAGGCAGGGGTAAATATAGGGTTGGTGTGGACTTGATGGGCCGGTTTCCATACTGTAGGGAATCTAATCTCATGCATCTTTTTACATGAGAGTGTGGCTGTGTCCTTATTAGTAAGTCACTGAAGGTTCATATGAAAATGTAACAAACTACAGAACAACCTTGACTATCTGACCGACACGGGTGGGAAGCATTTTGTTTGGATAATCAAGTGACAGATAACACGGTTTATCCAAGCATCGGGATCTTGCAATCTTGTTCGGATAATCCAAAATTTGGATAATCAAATGCAGGATAATCAAGATTCTTCTGTATTAGGAAGGCTAATGGAATGTTGCCCTCTCTCTCAAGAGGGTTGGAGTACAGGAGTAGTAAAGTTTTGCTGTAATTGGAAGGAGCTTGGTTAGATAGCACTAGGCATATTATGTTCAGTTGTCGACTTTTTTCCATCAGGATAGAGATTCTCACCATAGACAGAATGCAGTGAGGGTTCTCCAGAATTGTGTCTAAGGAAGACGTTTCTTGCTATCCATCCTGTCCATACCCCTCATGATGCTGTAGACCTCAATCAGGTTCCCCCTCAACCTTCGTCTTTCTAATGAAAATAATCCTAATCTACTCAACTTCTCTTCCTAACGAGTGCCCTCCATACCAGGCAACATCCTGGTGAACCTCCTCTGCACCCTCTCCAAAGCATCCACATCCTTTTGGTAATGTGGCAACTAGAACTGTACGCAGTATTCCAAATGTGGCTGAACCAAAGTCTTATACAACTGTAATATGACTTGCCAACTCTTGTACTCAATACCCCATTCAATGAAGGAAAGCATGCCGTATGCCTTCTTGGCCACTCTATTGACCTGCATTGCCATCTTCAGGGAATGATGGACCTGAGCACCCAGATCTCTCTGTACATCAATTTTCACCAGGACTTTTCCATTTACTGTATAGTTTGCTGTTGAATTGGATCTTCCAAAATGCATCACCTCAAATTTGCCCAGATTGAACACAGGGAGAAAGTGAGGACTGCAGATGCTGGAGATCAGAGCTGAAAATGTGTTGCTGGAAAAGCACAGCAGGTCAGGCAGCATCCAAGGAACAGGAGAATCGACGTTTCCTGAAGAAGGGCTTATGCCCGAAACGTCAATTCTCCTGTTCCTTGGATGCTGCCTGACCTGCTGCGCTTTTCCAGCAACACATTTTCAGCCCAGATTGTATTCAATCTGCCATTCCTCTGCCCAACTCTCCAACCTATCTATATTCTGTTGTATTCTCTGACAGTCCGCTTCACTATTTGCCACTCCACCAATCTTAGTGTCATCTGCAAACTTGTTAATCAGACCACCTTACCTTCCTCCAGATCATTTATACATTTCACAAACAACAGTGGTCCCAGCACTGATCTAGGTGGAACACCACTGGTCACAGGTCTCCATTTTGAGAAATTTCCTTACACTACGACTCTGTCTCCTTTTACCCAGCCAGTTCTTTATCCATCTAACTCGTATGCCATGGACTCCATACAGCTTTACTTTCTCCATAAGCCTACCATAGGGGACTTTATCAAATGCCTTACTGAAGTCCATATGACATGGACAGCCCTTCCCTCATCAATCAAATTTGTCACTTCTTCAAATAATTCTATTAAGTTGGTAAGACATGACTTTCCCTGCACAAAGCCATGTTACCTATCGCTAATGAACCCATTTTCTTCCAAATGTAAATCGATCCTATCCTTAAGTATCTTCACCAGCAGCTTCCCTACCACTGACATCAGGCCCACCAGTCTATAATTACCTGGATTATCCCTGCTACCCTTCTTAAACAAGGAGACAGCATTCACAATTCTCCAGTCCTCCGGGACCTCACCTGTGTTCAAGGATGTTGCAAAGATATCTGTTAAAGCCCCAGCTATTTCTTCTCTTGCTTCCCTCAGTAACTTGTGATGGACCTCATCTGGTAAAAGGTGAGGACTGTAGATGCTGCACATTAGAGTCGAGAGTGTGGCATTGGAAAAGCACAGCAGGCCAGGCAGCAACAGAGGAGCAGGAGAATCAACGTTTTGGGCATAAGCCCTTCATCAGTAATGAATGTCCCATCTGGACCTGGGGACCTGTCCACCTTAACGCCTTTTATAATACCCAACACTTCCTCCTTCCTTATGCCAACTTGACCTAGAGTAATCAAACATCTATCCCAAACCTTAACATCTGTCATGTCCCTCTCCTTAGTGAAAACTGATGCAAAGTACTCGTTAAGAATCTCACCCATTTTCTCTGACTCCGCGCATAACTTTCCTCCTTTCTCCTTGAGAGGGCCAACCCTTTCTCTAGTTAGCCTTTTGTTCCTTCTATATGAATAAAAAGCTTTGGGATTTTCCTTAACCCTGCTTGCTAAAGATATTTCATGACCCCTTTTACCCTCTTCATTCCTCACTTCAGATTGATCCTTCATTACCGATATTCTTCCAAAGCTTCGTCTGTCCTCAGTCGCCTAGACCTTACATACGCTTCCTTTTCCCTCTTATCTAGTCTCACAATTTCACCTGTCATCCATGGTTCCCTAATCTTGCCATTTCTATCCCTCATTTTCACAGGAACGTGTCTCTCATACACTCTAATCAACCTCTCTTTAAAAGCCTCCCACATATCAAATGTGGATTTACCTTGAACCAACTATTCCCAGTCTACATTCCCCAGCTCCTGCCATATGTTGGTATAGTTGTCCTTCCTCCAATTTGGTATTCTTCCTTGAGGACCACTCTCATCTTTGTCCATGAGTATTCTAAAACTTATGGAATTGTGGTCACTATTCCCAAAGTAATCCCCCATTGAAACGTTACCCACCTGGCCGGGCTCATTCCCCAACACCAGGTCAAGTATGGCCCCTTCCTGAGTTGGACAATTTACAAACTGCTCTAGAAAACTGTCCTGGATGCTCCTTACAAATTCAGCTCCATTTACACCTCTAACACTAAGTGAATCCCAGTCAATGTTGGGAAAATTAAAATCTCCCATCCCCACCAACATGTTGCTCCTACATCTTCCCATAATCTGTTTATGTATTTGTACCTCTATCCCGCGCTTGCTATCGGGAAGCCTGTAGTACATTGTTATTGTACCCTTCATATTTCTGCGTTCTGCCCATATTGCCTTACTGCTTGAGTCCTCCCTGTGCCCTTCTTCAGCACAACTGTGATACCTTCTTTGACCAGTAATACAACTCCTCCAGCCCATTTACCTCCCTCTCTAACCCACCTGAAGCATTGATATCCTGGGATATTAATAGTCAATTATGCACTTCCCTCAATCTAGTCTCAGTAATAGCAATAACATCATATGGGCAGCATGATGGCTCAGTGGTTAGCACTGCTGCCTCACAGCACCAGAGACCCGGGTTCGATTCTAGCCTCAGTCTGTGTGGAGTTTGTGCATTCTCCCTGTGGGTGCTCTGGTTTCCTCCCACAGTCCAAAGATGTGCAAGTCAGGTGAATTGGCCATGCTAAATTACCCATAGTGTTAGATGCATTAGTCTGGAGTAAATAGATGGTAGGGAAATGGGCTGGGTGCTTTACTCTGCAGAGGGTCAGCGTGGACTTGTTGGGCCAAAGGGCCTGTTCCCATACTGTGGGGGATCTAATTATATCAGCCTCCCAGGTATTAATCCAAGCCCTAGGTTCATCTGCCTTCCCTACTATACTTCTTGCATTCAAACAAATGTACCTCAGGCCACCAGGCCCTTTGTGTTCATCATCTGCTCCCCACTCTTCCCCTTAGTCACACTGACTTCATTATCTAGTTGCTTACATGCTTTAGTTACTACCTCCTTATTGTCCACTAACCTCCTTTTTGGTTCCCACCCTCTTGCCACATAAGTTTAAACCCTCTCCAACAGCATTAGCAAAAGCACCCCCAAGGACATTGGTTCCAGTTCCACCCAGATTTAGACCATTGAATTTGTAATAGTCCCACCTGCCCCCAAACCAGTCCCAATGTCCCAAACATCTGAACCCTTCCCTCTTGCGCCATCTCTTAAGCCACGCATCATCCTGCCTATTCTTTCATTTCTACTCTAGCACATGACACTGTAGCACTCCTGAGATTACTATCTCTGAGGTCCTACTTCTTAACTTGGCTCCTAACACCCCAAATTCTGCTTGTCAGGCCTCGTCCCATTTTTTTTACCTATATCTTTGGTGCCTATATGTACCACGACAACTGGCAGTTCACCCTCCCCCTTCAGAGTGTTCTGCAGCCAACCCAAACACCTGAGAGGCAACACACCATTCGGGAGTCTCATTTTTGATCACAGAACTGTCAATCTACTCCTCTAAGATAGAGATTGATAGATTTCTGATTACCAATGGTGTAAAGAGTCATAGGACGAGTGAGGATAAAATGCATTGAAATGTTCAATAAGCATGATCATATTAAATAACTGAGAAGGTTCGATGGACTAAGTGACCTACATCTGTTCTTATATTCATAGTAGGAGGTTCACAATGAGCAAAGGTAGAAGCCAAAGTTAAAATAACCAAATTATGTTAACTGACATACTGACATCCTGAGTTAATTTTTATGCTTTATGAAACATTAGACAGCTCAGTTACAACATTTGTTCTACTAGTGTTATCCTGCTGAAAGTGAATTACAAAAATCTATTTCAAAAAGATACCAGGGATGCCCAGGGCTTGGTTTAAGGTGTATATTAGATCATTTTGGTAGCAGTTGGACTATTTTCAAAGCTTTAATGCATGAACATCCAGCAATTAAGATAAATAAAAATGAATTAACAGTCTGTTGACTTATGATTGAGATGTTTGCTGCTAAAAAGATGGCCTGTACACTGATGTTAATGTAGAAAGAAATGTAATTGGTAACATCTTACTGAATTTGATGGAAGCAGGTTTTATGAAAATGGAAACAATTCTGACTAATGTTTTCGGAATGTTGGAACCTGAGTTCCAGTCTTGATCTCTCACAATTGGGAACACCAGGTGAGAGCCCATATGCACAAGTATTAATGCCAACAGAATTAGATTCCAAATGTTTCTTTTTCAGAGTTCTTCCCAAATTTTCTTCATTGAAATAAATCAAACTAATCCCTTGGTTTATGTTGCATTATATGGAGTCTGACATTGGTGGTTGAATGTGCATATTGCTCTTGGCAACACATGTGGGTTATGCTGAGCTGTAAATAATGTCACTTAGCTCTGCTGGTGGCTTTGGAATGCAAAATGATACAACAACATGAATTCAGTTCCCACATTGGCTGAAGCTGCAATGAAGGACTCTTCCTATCAAACTCCCCCTGGTCTGAGTGGTGGTGACCTTCAGGTAAAACCACTGCCAGTTGTCTCTCTCTCATGAGAGAGCAGACCTACAGTCTGATCGAGTTATGACTTTACTATTTTTTTAAAATAGCACAGTAGCCTCGATAAAGCGTTCTGTGAATCCATGAGTATGCACATGGGCAGAGCTCTAGTAACTTGAGCTGCATTTTGGTGTTGTTGCAAATGTGCAACAGATAGTCACAATCTGTTCTGTTTCAAATGTTCAAGATGCCCAGGAGTTTGTTTTAATTGAATTTGCATAACGTACTGGGATTAAACTTCTCAGTGCCCGTTGCTGTGTAGTTTAAGACCATGTTTGAAGAAAGAATGACACTTGACTGCAATAATGTTGTCACTTCCATGCAGATTTGCACCTCTACACCCCCCACCCTGTCCCCTTCTCATGTACTGAAGTGGTGGATTAAGAATTGGCAGAGAGAAGTGAAGGGAAAGTGTCCCTAAGAGCAGGTAAGAATCAGCAGGTAGTTATAAATCAGTATTTCTCCAATACTGTATTTAATGGCTGTCATTGTTGAATATTACACTCTCTGAATACTACACTGATCTTCCATTACGTGCCAATAGATGTTGTTGCAGCCAATGGCACACCTGAGCCCCAGACTTGAGGACATTCTACTGTGAACTGATACAAGTTGATGACCTGAAATATTAACTCTGTTTCTCTGTTCATTAGTGCCGACTGACCTGTAGAGTATTTTCAGCTTTTTCTGTTTGTGTTCACCATGGTTGGTTCGTGTGCCCATAACCTGCAGGAGCTGATGGTGGCACCACGAGAGATGATTCCATTCAGGCAACGCTGGATCTCAAACAGCGTGGCACAGTGACTTGCACTGGGGACAGGAATTAGGACTGCTTCCAGAGTGACAAGCATTTGGATCATTGGTCACACCACAGCAGCTCACTGAAGGACTGGGACCATCGTATGTTCAAGGAGAGGATGAATTTGAATGTTGTGATTCATAAGACCATCAATAATGTGCATCACTGAGCAGGAACCTGTTTGACAGCAAAAGAAAAAGAAGAAAAAGATCCACTTGTGGTGCAAGCTGGTTTCTATGGAGAATTTGTTGAATGTCTTGCCTTGGCAAACAAAGCATCTGTCACCTGTTTAATATTGGCGGTGAAATTTGGCACATTTCTCCTGCTAACAATGGGATTGAGCCAACAGTTTAATCTTTCCAACCCCTCATTGCTTTGATAGCCACTGCAGATGTATCCGCTGTCTTGACAGTCTGACAGTCTGGAACCAGGATGCAATATATTTATACAATCCCCACTGTATGAATCATGTGATAGGACACCCCATGAAGTACCCACTCACTGCTATAAAAGTTGAAACTCTTTTTGCACACATATATATGAGGAAACAAGCACAGCTCTCGGGAAATTACTAGGCATAATCTCCAAATGCAAGTTTTCACTGACATAACAGAGCTTTTTCAGCATGGACACAAAGGTGGGCATGCAGGATCTATTCAAAAGTTACAAAAATACCTCCTACCCACAACTCTGAAACTTGCTCTTCCTCTTACAGAATCAGCGAATGTAATTAAGTCCCCGTGACCATAATACAGAGTCTTAATTTAATTTAAGTGCATAATAATGCCAGATAGAAGACTGAATCCCACTTTAACATATCCAGAATAGTGGGCCATAGCTTATTTGCCTGTTTTGCCTCTCTGTCAAAAGATTTATGGTCAAGTTCCATTCTAATCAAGGTTAATGCTCTCGTGTTGTAATGACAGAGTGCTGCACAGTTAGCGATGCTGTCTTTCAAATGAGATTTTAAACAAAGGCCTACGTCTGATTTGTTGCACGGAAGATTGAGCCAAAATTATTTCTGAGTCAACCCAACAGCCACTATTTCTGCTAGGGATTGGAGAGGGAGAGTTCTAGTTTCCATATCAGCAGCTCATGGAGATGACTGTACATTGTAAAGTCCAGCTACCATCAAACAAATTCAATTTTGATTAGAGTGATCTCCAAAACACAGATCATGGGTCTTTGACCTTTGGGAGATAGGGAACTGTGTGAAAGGTTCATAAAATATTATTATTATTATTATTATTATTATTATTATTATTATTATTATTATTATTATTATTATTATTTGAGACCTTGAATTCTAATTTCAAAGAAAATACAGTTTGGTTTTTAAGTTCTTTGAAAGTCTGAATTGTATTTTACAAAACCAGAAAGATATTTTGAACAGTGAATTAAAGGTGGTACGGTGGCTCAGTGGTTAGTACTGCTGCCTCACAGCGCCAGGGACCGGGGTTTGATTCCAGCCTCAGCTGACTGGCTGTGTGGAGATTTCACATCCTCCTCGTGTGTGCGTGGGTTTTCTCTGGATGCTGTGGCTTGCTCCCACAGTCCAAAAATGTGCAGATTAGGTGGATTTGGCCATGCTAAATTACCCATAGTGTTCAGGGATGTGTTGGCTAGACGGATTAGCCATGGGAAATGCAGGGTCACAAGGATGGTCTTCAGAGGATTGGTGTGGACCTGATGGGCTGAATGGCCTGCTTCCACACTGGAGAGATTCTATGGAAGTATGTCCTAGAAGTCATCTGCTTTTAGCTAAATGTTTTGCAATGCACCTGGGGAGATCATTGTTAAGGTGTTTGCTGACTTGAGTTCTATATTCCAGAGAGAGAAGGAATGGGGTCAGAAGCAAGTCCACTCTGTGGGAAGCAATCTATAATGTTAAAAGATGCTTTTATTTGCAGTCTCTAAACAGTCAGGGCTGCAGACCAGTCCTAAGTTATTTAGAATTCAGTCTGAAGTTATCTCCAGAGGCACAAGACTGTGGAGGTGTCAGAGAAGAATACATATTACAAGGCTATTGAAGACAAGAGTTTAGGGAACTATGGTCTGTGCTTTGGACACTTCAGCCAGTTTATTTATAAAAACGCTCTCCCTCTTGTTCATGAGGCGGAAGAAAGGACACAGAATTTGCTTTGCAGTTCAACTGAGTTTTATTAGCAGAATCGTCCTTATTAAAAAGACGGTGACCATTTCCCAAATTCCCACAGAATTCACTCCCTGTCTAGCTCTGTCTGGCTGAGAAAGGATAATACCCACAATACTCCACGTGTTCGAGCTGGGTTGTTGGAATCTCCTTCCTCTCTGACATTGGACTGGCTGTCTCCTACAAAGGTGGGCCTCGCAGGTCAGGGCGGATCTTCTCCTGCATCTACTTGGGTTGCTGCACGATCTTCCATCATTGAGTCTTGTTGTAGGTTTTCACTGAGGGGTGGATTCCGGGTGTGCATTTTTATCCACACTTGCCCTGACACTCCAGAATGTTCTGTGGCCTTTGGCCAACAAGGTCATAAGCAGGGTTCAAAGCATCCAGTAGGGTTGCACCTGACGCTTTCCACTGTGGCCATGGAGAGGATGTGTAAAGTGCATGAGCTCAGGCACTGGCTGGAGGTCAAGTTGTCAAAATGTCTGATCAATACTTTTTCAATACACTACCTTCGAGCTGATTGTAACTGGTTCACACTGAACCTTGTAACCTCTTTGACTTAGGTGTCCACTGTTATTTGTAGCCAATAGCTGCTGTTTAATAAAGTTTGGCCAATTTTCTCTGGCAGTGGGCCAATTTAGAATGTGTAATGACTTGACCACAAGTCTCATGTTAAGGAAAAGGTAAGCTGAGTTAACACTTTATTTTAATGGTCTTGGGGAGAGCCACCAATGAAAAATAACTCTAGTGAATATGCAGAAGAAATTTGCCAAGGGAAGCCAGTTACAGCCATGTAAACTGAGCAAGAAGTTTTAGCATCAGGATAGGGTGACTCTTCAGTTATGTTTGAATATCTGTAGGATTATTGTTGTTGGTTTATTTTCTACACTTGTAACGAGATTTCTCAAAGTTCTGGAAAATATGTATTAAATTTGTAATTTTCTTTTGAGTAATTAACCTTTATGGTCTTTACTTAAAAGTATATTAGTAGCCTCATATAAATATGTTGCAGACCTCCATAGTAAAGAAAAAGAAAAATCTAGTTTATAATCTATCAAGCCAGGTTTCAAAATGGCTTATCCAAGATTATCATCAACTGTGATCAAAGCAGGACAACTTGGATAAGTTCAGGTACCCCTTTTGGATAGGTTCAGGTACCCATTTAAGTAGAACGATAGCAAAACTAAGTGCTCTTTGGGATTGTTAAAAGTAGATATGAGAGTGCATAAAAAGTGGTTAAACCTATTTGAACTGCCAAGCTATGAAGGTATTTGAGTATTATTTCTATCAGTTTGATAATTCAATTCTCTCTATTTCACTCTGATTTTTTGACATAGGACTAAGGATTACCATAATAAGATCTGTACTGCATAATTGATTCCTTAACTTATCATTATCACAGTAGATTGCCTTCCTGATGACAGTTTGATTGATAGTTCCAAGTGGTTATAAAGTCTTTAATGTGGGACTATGAATGCAAAAACTTGTTTTTTAAAAAATTGAGGATTAAGTACTTGAATGGCGTATTTACTTTTATACAGGATTAAATCATTTAAGGAATTTAACTATTGATAATAGATATAGAAAGTTTGCATTAAAAAACCTGCAACGATCATTCCAAAATTCTTATATTTCATTACAGCATACCCCCTGAGGTCTGCCCATGATGAGTTGTGAGTTGATATGGAGGGCAAAATAGAAAAGGATCGTGGAGCGTGAGTTGGCATGAGTTGGCTTAAGAAATATGAAGATCTTTAGGGTAGATGTCATGGACTAGCATACCAGATATGAAGGTAGGTGTAAGAATGAGGTTGCATATGTTGCCATGAAGAGCCATGGAGTGTTGGTGTGAGGACACATAATGGGTGTAGTCCAAATGCATCTTTTTCATTTTATTCTTTTTTCTTACAAGTCTTGGAGCACTGAGGTGGGTGTTTCACATAGTCTGTCTTCACAATTGGCAACCCTGTGAGTTGAATCAGGGGATATGGGCCCAACTCCTGTTAGCACTCTACTTCCTGAGATGGTCGTAATACATCCCAAGGCATTTGTTCAAAACAGACAGATGACCTATCACCAGTATCCTGGCCAGTACTCTTAACTCAACCAAAACTACAAAACAATAACTTTCTGGTCGTTATTACATTATGTTTGTGCGGAGTGTCAATGCTGTATTTCCTGCATTACATTTCCTTCATGTCAAATTAGATTGCTTTGATTGTAAAGAGTTTTGTGATAACCTTTGCTCTTGAAAGTTGCTTTATAAATTAGAGCCTTTTTTAACTTGCTTAAAATATGACAGATGATTTGATTTTTAAAAAGCGTAAGTGAGTAAATGATTACAGCGAAAGAAACACCAACTTACCTGCCAAATAATTGTGCACCCCTTCAGAAAATATGGACTAAAATGTTGCACAGAACTTCCAGACCAGTGTAATCCTATCTCATACTGTTGATATCAATTGTGTGGCTAGTGTATGATCTGTATATTTTTAAAACCTTAATTAGGCAAACAAATGGTATACTTTCTCAGCTGCTGCTGCCAGCATGAATCTGCCCTGAGTATATAGTGAGATCACTGTGCTTTAATGAAATAAAACTAATTGTTCACCCAATTTACCCTAACATGATATGTGGTCAACATCAATTATATCAACTCTTATTTGTACGACAACAGGAATGTCTAGCCCTTCATCAAGTGATGGTTGCCAAGGCGTTTCTTGGCTTGGGTATCAGAGCTATCTGCCATCTTTCCCAGAACAAGCATATCTGGACTGATATTAGGTTGCTATCTTCCTCAAGACATTACATAGCCAAATAGTTCTCTATTTGCAGCATTTTTTATAGTAATAAGAAAAGTAGCATTGTTCCTGAAGCCAATTTTGAACATGCTGAAAATAATTCTGTTCCTTCATGTCTGAATTCTTTTCATGATAAACAAGCCTTATTTGGCTAACACTCTACTCCCATAGCAGCATTTTGAAAAGTAAGTTGATATCTGATTTTAAACAACTATGTCAGTTCGAACAAGATTAATATACCATGTACAGAAAAGGCCAACATGTTATTCAAATCTATGGCAATTGAGTTAAATTGCATTCATGCTAGAAGAGCTCATACACTTGCTATGTGTAGCAAAATTGTATTATTGAGGAAACAAACAATCTTGTCCCTCTGATAGCCATCACTAACTTCTGGCATCACTGCATAATCTTTATACAGGAATGCTGACTCTTAGAGACTTTGGGACTCATGCTGTTTGTGAACGTTTCTCATCATCCCACTGAAATAAATGTTAAATTTTAACCACCTTCCTTTTTTATTTAACACTCCCACATTTTCCATGGGAGATTTGCCTGGTTTAGCACAGAGCTGCCAAGAATACCAAGATCCCAAGCACAGTATCAAGTGCAAGTCAATACAGACCTGCAAGACCATTGGCTCTTCTCTCATTAGAGAGAGATAGAGTCACGGAGTCACAGAGATGTACAGCACAGAAAGAGACTCTTCAGTACCCAACTCCTCCATGACGACCAGATATCCCAACTTAATCTAGTTTCACTTGCCAGCCTCCACCTCTTCCTCTGGCAGCTCATTCCATACATGTACCACCCTCTGCGTGAAAACGTTGCCCCTTAGGTCTCTTTTATATCTTTCCCCTCTCACCCTAAACCTATGCCCTCTCGTTCTGGACTCCCCGACCCCAGGGAAAAGACTGAGTCTACTAATCCTATCCATGCGCTCATGATTTTTTAAAACCACAATAAGGTCACCCCTCAGTCTGTGAAGCTCCAGGGAAAATAACTTATTCAACCTCTCCCAACCAGGCAACATGCTTGTAAATCTTTTCTGAACCCTTTCAAGTTTCACAACAGCTTTCCGATAGGAAGGAGACCAGAATCGCACGCAATATTCCAGAAGTGGGTCTAACCATTGTCCTGTATAGCTACAACATGACCTCCCAACTCCTGTACTCAATACTCTGGCCAATAAAGAAAAGCATACCAAACACTTTCTGCATTATCCTGTTACCTGCAACTCCACTGTCAAGGAGCTATGAACCTGCATGCCAAAATCTTTTTATTCAGCAACACCCCCTAGGACCTCACCATTAAGTGTTTAAATCCTGCTAAGATTTCCTTTCCCAAATTGCAGCATCTCACAGTTATCTAAATTAAACTCCATCTGCCACTTCTCAGCCCACTGGTCCATCTGATCAAGATCATATTGTAATCTGAGCTAACCTCCTTCGCTGTCCATGACACCTCCAATTTTGGTGTCATTGGCAATCTCACTAACTGTACCTGTTATGCTCACATCCAAATCATTTATATAAATTACCAAAAGTATTGGACCAGATCCTTGTGGTACTCCATTGGTCGTAGGCCTCCAGTCTGAATAGCAACCCTCCACCACCCTTTGTCTTCTAAATTGAGCCAGTTCTGTATCCAAGTGTTTAGTTCTCCCTGTATTCCATGAGATCTAACCTTGCTAACCAGCCTCCCATGGGGAACCTTGTCGAATGTCTTATTGAAGTCTATATAGGTCACGTCCACCGCTCTGCCCTCTATAATCCCTTTTATTACTTCTTCAAAAGACTCACTCAAGTTCATGAGACATGATTTCCCATGCACAAAGCCATGTTGACTATCTCTAATCAGTCCTTGCCTTTCCAAATACATGTACATGTATAGGATTCCCTCCAACAACTTGCCCACCAACGATGTCAGGCTCACTGGTTTATTGTTCCCTGGCTTGTCCTTACCACCCTTCTTAAATAGTGGCACCACATTAACCAACCTTCAGTCTTCTGGCACCTCACTTGTGACTATTGATGATACAAATATCTCAGTAAGAGGCCCAGCAATCACTTCCCTAGCTTCCCACAGAATCCTAGGGTACACCTGATCAGGTCCTGGGGATCTATCCACTTCTTTGCGTTTCAAGATATCCAGCACTGCCTTACTTCTGTTGTAGGAAAGGTTTTGGAAAGGATTATAAGAGATAGGATTTATAATTATCTAGCAAGCAACAATTTGATTTCAGATGGTCAACATGGTTTCGCCAAGGGCAGGTCATGTCTCACAAACCTCATTGAGTTTTTTGAGAAGGTGACCAAGCATGTAGATGAGGGTAGGGCAGTTGACATGGTATACATGTACTTCAGTAAAGCCTTTGATAAGGTTCCACATGGTAGGCTGTTGGAGAAAATACAGAAGCATGGGATTGAGGGTGATTTAGCAGTTTGGATTAGAAACTAGCTTTCTGAAAGAAGGCAGCGAGTGGCAGTTGATGGAAAATATTCAGCCTGGAGTCCAGTTACTAGTGGTGTGCCACATGGGTCTGTTTTGGGACCACTGCTGTTTGTTATTTTTATAAATGACTTAGATGCAGGCAAGGTGGATGGATTAGTAAATTTGCAAATGATTCTGAAGTCAGTGGTGTAGTGGACAGTGTGGAAGAATGTTACAGGTTACAATGGGACTTGGATAAACTGCAGAATTGGGCTGAAAGGTGGCAAATGGAGTGCAATGCAGCTAAATGTAAGGTGATTCAGTTTGGGAGGTATAACAGGAAGGCAGAGTGCTGGGTCAATGGAAAGATTCATGGTAGAGTGGATGTGCAGAGGGATCTTAGAGTCCATGTACTTAAATCCCTGAAAGTTGCCGCCAAGGTGGTAGTGCTGTTAAAAGGCATACGGTGTGTTCATTGGTAGAGGGATTGAGTTCCAGAGCCGCAATATCCTGCTGCAAAAATACAAAACGCTGGTGCGGCCGCAATTGAAATATTGTGTATGTTCTGTCGCCATATTTTGGGAAGGATGTGGAAGCATTGGAAAAGGTGCAGAGGAAATTTACCAGGACAGTGCCTGGTCTGGAGGGAAGGTCTTATGAGGAAAGGCTGAGAGACTTGGGTCTGTTCGCATTGGAAAGCAGAAGGCTAAGAGGGGATTTGGTAGAGACATACAAGATGATCAGAGGATTAGATGGGGTAGACAGTGAAAGTCTTTTTCCTCGGATGATGACGTCAGCTTGTATGAAGGGGCATAACTACAAATTAAGGGGTGATAGATTTAAGACAGATGTCAGAGGCAGGTTCTTTACTCAGAGAGTGGTAAGGGCGTGGAATGCCCTCCCTACCAATGCAGTTAACTCAGCCTCATTAGGGGCATTTAAACAATCCTCGGATAAGTACATGCATGCTGATGGGACAGTGTAGGGGGATAAGCTGAGAATAGTTGACAGGTCGGCGCAACACTGAGGGCTGAAGGGCCCTATTCTGTGCTATGTCACCAGATGATTGATGATGGGATTAACATGAGGGTTGCCATGTCTCAACAGTGAAGTTGAGAAGAGGAGGTATTCATGGTGACTTCAGCTCAGGGTAGGAATTGTGCCCACACTGTTAGAGTAACTCTGTTTTAGAAGCCTGCTGAGTTGAAGAGTGTGGTGCTTGGAAAAGCACAGCTGGTCAGGCAGCTTCCGAGGAGCAGGAGAATGAACATTTCGGACATAAGCCCTTCATCAAGAATCAGATCCTGCTTCTCGGATACTGCCTGACCGATTTTGCTTTTCCAGCTCTCCGACTCTGATCTCCAGCAAGGCTCGCTTTCTCCTTTCGAAACCTGCTGTACAGCCAATACAGCCCTTGGCTGATATTGTGAGGGAGTCACAACATAGAATCCAAATGATTCCTACATCATATTATCATCATGACTCCCTCTTGGAAGTGTATGTGTGAGGATGCGATAAGATTGATATTGGACTCTGGTGCTATGTCTCACAGTTAAATAATATACCAACATTCACCATCTGAAAGTATATGGGAAGTAGGTCACTTGGATAAGAAGCTGGAAATTGGCTCTTGTTTATGGAGCTGAACTCCTGCAATACTTTGGTGAGATTGGAGAGGAAGGGAGAGATGTTGTGTGGGGAAAATCCTCATATCACTCAATAATCTGTCCATCAGGGAATCAATGAAATGTAGAACCAAACTATTCCATCTGTGTGTGCAGAGTTTGGTCTCTCTTACCCAAATCTTTCATATTATTCCCAATGGTGACTAATGAGATGCACTTTTCCAATGTTTTAATATTATTTAATTCAGTTTTTTAGATTTCATGGATTATCTTTTTTAATACGTGCTCAATCACCTAATTGAAATATGTTCTTGGAGCACCAAATTCTATGAAAATATGTATTTGTAAAATAAAATCCAAAGCTGGTGAATCTGCACTGCTTTGGAGATGGCTTTGAAAGATGAAAAGTTCTTTTTTCCACCTGAACTGATGGATTGTCAAAATGTCACTGCTCCTTAAATGGCTGGTTCTGGATTAGTGGTGCTGGAAAAACACAACAGTTCAGGCAGCATCCGAGGAGCAGTAAAATCGACATTTTGGGCATCACCAGGAATACATCTGGTTTCCAGCATCTGCAGTCATTGTTTTTACCTACTTAAATGGCTGGTGACTCTTTTAATCTCCGGATACTGCGCGCTGTTAGATTATTAATCCGATCACTTACATTTAACTCTTCATTTTACAATTAATTACTCAAATTGAGTTGTCATTACTTCAGAGTAATATTCTGTCAAATGAAATTACTTTTTCAGCTGTATTCATCTTGCCTGAAGAGATGATTAAGCAATAATCTCTGATTTCCTCAGTACGGATAAATGTCATGAATGTCAGATATTTTCAAAATAGACCGATCAATGCTTTTAAGTAAATGACTTGAGATGTTAACACTGAGAGCATTCCACACAAATAGGGGTCATCAATGACATCAGGAAATGCTATCATCACAATGAGCAAAGTAAAATAAAGTAATAATAACATTGTCTTGTAGTAAAGTTATTCACCAGTAAGTGTATTCAGTTGAAATGACTTGAAGACTGCAATCTGGTTATGTTGTTAATTTTGAAAATTGAACATTCGTTGCTCAGAGTTTTTAAGTCTGGTGTCCCATTCTCCACTCTTCATAATATATATTATTTCTCTTGGGGTAATATATGAAGCCAAATTTGTGCAAATTTTTTTGGCTAAGATATTAAAGTAAAGCAAATTCAGGCGCAATATTCACTCTCGGATTGTTTCCAATATACACTATACCTGTAACTGTATATGTAATTGTACACATTGATTACATGCCTGTGTGTGCTTGCCAAATAGATGTTTATCAATTCACCAGAGGAAATTCAATATAGAACACACTGCTCTTTGTAATAATTCACATTATAAAGACAAAAATTCTACACACCTCCCATCAGGACAGGAAAGAACACTAAATCCCTTAACATAAGACTGGAATTTCTTGCAACGGCAAAAATCAACATGTAAATTCATCACCTGGTGGACCAATCTCATTGTTCATAATTCATTCCATGATTGACTGTATTTAACTGAAATAGGTTACAATAACTGATCAGAAGTAATGTAGCTAATGACTTTGTATCTACAGGGTTCAATTCTTAGGTTATGATGAAGAACTTGCTTTCTCAACCTCTGCCCTCGCTTGAGACATATTGGCCTTGGGTTAAACTATACCAGTCGTTCCTGCCTGATGACAAAATAAATCCAGTAGGATTATGGCAATTTTGATAGTGGGGAGGGGACATGTGTTGCCAGTCACACATGCTTTGGTGTCAGAGACCTGTAACTACATTTAGATAGAGGGCTGGATTTTCAATTGTCTGTGAGCGTAATAACTGATGAGGTGACGCATTGTAGAATGCATTTTGGGAAAGTGTCACTGAATCCAGATGCCTTTGGAAGAAAAGTGGCATAATTTTCAAACGGTAGTTGATACAGAGGGAAACCGAAATGCTCAAGACTCCAATGTAATAGTTGTCTTTAAAGATTATTAACAGTTAGAGATTTTCAGAGATAAGGGGAAAATGCAATGTCTCGGACACAGTGATGAGAGCTCATGGATGCTTTGCTTCACTCCAAAGACAATTTGTGTCAGGCTCGAACTGTTAACTTTGTTTTTCTCAACACAGAAACTGCCAACTAATCTTATAGATACTTTGCTGAATACTTTGCTTGGGAGCAGATAATGATGTCCAGCTGCTCAATCCCTGCATAGATTCACAGTCTCTGGTGCTGGTTTGTCTTTAATCATGAACAGGACTTCTGTGAGGGAAGCTGCTGGCTTCAGCGATGGGGAGAGGAAGGCCTAGTGACTGAACAAGCAGCTGCTGGGGGAGTTGAGCTGCGAGTAGTCTACTCTGACATTGGACATTCAGCAAGGAGGAGCTTTAGTGTATATATCCTCCTGGTCAGGTGGAGGCTAGAAGAGGGGCTGAAATGTGAAGACATTATCCAGGTCTACCCTCGAATCAGCTACCTGCAAATGATAGAGCCCCATTGTTATAGGGATTGTCCATCTGCAGGATGTTGTTTTTGGACATTTCACTCTGGGTCCATAATGCTTTCCTGTGGTAGGCCCCTGCTTGGAGCCCTCAAAGGCACACTCCCTTTGGCTTTTTGCACCTCTGGGGTGATTCATGGTTTAGCTTCAGGTGTGAGTGACATCCCACAGTTAGCAGCTTGTTGTGCCACCAGAAAGGTCACAGATGCCCTCTTCCGAAAGGCGAGGGGATAGTGGAAATAGTCCATATCCACTTTGAGACAGGTCGGCCATAAGACATTGGGGTTGCCATTATCAATGGATTCCGTCAGGATTGGGGAATATTAATTATACTGATGTCACTATCATGACACCAACACACTAGTCAGCTAGATTCCTGAACAGAGAAGAATATCTCACTGTTTTGTAACCATGGACCTGCATGTTAGAAATGTTTGGTCAGTTCCCAGACAGCTGCTCTGATGCCATTATTCTTTCAGATCCCAGATATTGCACAATTTGGGCCAACATCTAGACTCCATGAGTAGATACTAGGGTAGAAGGTTTATTTTTGAGCAAATGTCCCTGATGCCTGTCAGTAACCCAGGCAGACACAGAGAGAGAGAGAGACACTACAATCGGATTAATCTCCAACAGAATGCTTTATTGAACAGATCATTGCAACCTTGAACAAGCGCATCTCTTGCTCTGACTGTTCAAGTGATACACCACCCCCCCCCCCCCCCCAGTATGAGCCATCCACGGTGCCCCATAATCGTTTGCTCTGTGATGCATGACATGACAAGGCAGAGAGTTCTAGAACTGGATGAAGGTGAGGATTCACACCTCATTATTCCTCTGAAGAGCATAGAGAAATGAAAGGAGTTGATTATGATAAAGGTAAAGTTGGCATTGTAAGGTGCACTGCACCCACGAATTTCAGCAAGATGGTAGTGGAGTAAGGTTCCTGAGCGCGGGGCTCATCCCCTCTGTCTGCTTTTCTTTCCTTTCTCTTCTTTTTCATCTCTTTCCTCTTTTTTTCTTCGTTTTACTTCCTGCTTGTGAAGAGCTCAGACAGCATCAGGGCATGGTAAACCGAGCGCGGAGTCATGGCAGGAGGCATTGGAGGTGAGTTTGGGTTCCTAGCAGCTACAGCGTCAACAAGGTGAGCATAGCGCGGACTCATGGAGGTAGTGACAGAGTCCATTTTGGGCTAGCGTGGCATTGGCAGATGCTGCATTGGTGAGCTCCAATGGAGGTACCGGTATTGGTGGAAGTAAGATCCAGACCCACGGCTGAGCACTTAATGAGAAGGGCTGTGGAACTGGACTTTGCTTCTTGACTTTTTTATTTTTCTGCCTTTATATTCTGTATTTCTGTTTATTTTTTGTGTTCTAAGATGGCGCCGGAGAGTTGTGACACTATGCAACACTTTTCACTGTATTTTCTAACAAAATGCACATGACAACAAATAAATCTAATCAAATCAAACCAAATTAGTGAAAAACTGCCAATTCTGTTCATCCTTACAAAATACACCTCTGTAACTCATCGTCTCCTTACATAAAACGTTCACCATTGTTATGCTAATGACATGAGTGCATCCCCAGTGATGTCAGATCTCATAAAACTGCAACCTGAAGGGAGAAGGCTCAGATGGAATTGCCTGAACCGTATCTCTGTAAATAATAAATATACGTTCCCTAGTTTGCAATTGTATGATTTCCAGTACTCAGGTATCAAAAGCATCCAGATCTGATATTACTGCATCTTCCTGCAATGTTACAAATTATTCCAGTAGGTGCACAGTCTAAAGAGTCATCTGACTATGCAAAGACATTGAGAGTGGGATCTCTGCTGCCAAATGTTTCGTCCAACAGAGAGCATGGAATTACACCAGTATTCCCAGCCCTCCAACTCCATTTCACAAACAATGAGCAATTATAACAAAAATAATGGATAAACGTACAAACTAAGAAAATGATACCTAAGTACCACATAAAGTACAAATAATAGTTACCTGTCTGCTTCTATAGAGTGTGGTTGTCTGCTCCCTTGTCTCTACTTTCAGCTGAGATGTCGTTGACCACAAACCGAGAAGCATATCTGAACTTGTCTGTGCTGGCAGAAGATGGGAAAGACGATGTCATGTTGCTGCCTTCGGAGCATCTCTCCCTCATGGGTGTTGTAAAAGGTAGTTAGTATCTGAAAGGATTAACAAACATCCACAAGATAAGCGCTGTCCATCAAGTGCTGAGACCAGTGTTTCAGTGTCGATTATTCTAATACTATGACCATGTAGCTGAAGGTAATATGTGCTTACTCTTAGATTGAGATTATGTCTGACAAGAGATAATCATGTATCTCAGATGTATTGATGCTATTCAGTGTTTTTTTTTTGTTTATTAATGTTGAGCCTACCCTCAGACGATGACTTTGCCTGGCTATTCATTTCCAAGACTAACAACAATGAGAAGGAATGGTAGCAGTGAAATTACACAAGACATTTCAGCTGGTTCCAAAGAAAGCATTTCCACACCATTACACTGTGATATTACAGGTGCATATTGGACTGAGGAGGCCAACATTGACTAAACTGTTCACGCAGTGCAATGGCCCTGTGGTAAATACAACAGGGTGGTGATGCAACTGGGGTGACTCAGTGGGCACCACAACACAGCCAACATCATCAGTTGCAGAAGTTCTATAGTTTGGCTTTCATCTGAACTTTGACATACCAAATGACTATGCTCTTCAAGGCCTCCCATCCCAGCAATGGTCTGACACAGTAGTGCCCTCCTGTTTCCAGTGCTACCTCCTCTGTCAGAATCAGGTTGTGGAGGTCGAGCATTACCCCCACCTGGTTTTGAAGTGGCTTGTGAGTTTTTGCACTCTCTTTTCATAGTCCTAACCTTGGGGCACGGAACCATGTCTCCAAAGTTCCTGCTTAGAATGGGTGTCTTCAGTGAAGTTTGCCCCCTACTGCAGCCATTATGGCAAGTCAAAGCAAGTCAAAGATGGCATTGCCAGTTGTTGTGAAAATGGCCATGGTCTTTTACACTTTAGGCATCTACTCTGTTGCAGCCAGTGGTAGCAGCAATGTCTTCTAGTCTGGTGTGCTCTTTTCAAAACAGAGTCTCTGCTTTCCAAAAAGATCAAGAAACGTTTGATTCCCCTGCCAAAGGATTGTCAGACGATGTGAGCTGGCTACATGCGGGATTGCGGCTTTCTGTATGATGCATGATTAGGTTCCCTACAGTGTGGAAACAGACCCTTCAGCCCAACAAGTCCACACCGACCCTCCAAAGAGTAACCCACCCAGACCCATTCCCCTACTCCCTATTAATGCACCTAGCACTATGGGCAAACTTAGCTTGGCTAATTCACCTGACCTGCACATTTTTGGATTGTGGGAGGAAACCAGAGCACTTGGAGGAAACCCACGCAAACACGGGGAGAATGTGCAAACTCCACACAGACAGTCGCCTGACAAGGGAATCAAACCCGGGTCCCTGGCACTGCAAGGCAGCAGTGTTAACCACCTGAACCACCGAGCTGCCTAATAGTGCGATTGACTGTCCACAGACATTGCTTAGCACAGCATTTACAAAACTCTGAAACCCTCAGCGTTGTCAGTGTTCTTTCTCATGACGATCCTGATGTTCTCAGAAATAAAAAAAAATTGCTTTCAATCTCGGGGCTCCATGATCCCATTATCAGACACACTCTATTTGCATAAACCAAAATGAAGAAGTTTTTCATTGACAGCTTGCTGTCACTATCCGACAACTTGACCAAAACTCCATCAGACAAATGGAGGAGGGTGAAGTATTTCAAAATCTTTGCTGAGCTTGATAAAAATATCCATAAAAGGAAAACAGTGAGGGCTCAAGGTAAGCTCCTGTCAGAAAGAACACAGATGTTTGGGGATGTTAATGAAAAAAAGATGTCGCAACAATTTGCCTCTGACATAAGTGAATAGGAATCACAATAAAACACTCTGATGGGTTCCTGGATTTGTATGTTTTTTTCCATTTTTCCTCCAGCATTTTATAATTATTTTTCCAATTTAAAAATGCAAGAGAAACAGGCCGATATTATTCAGATTTTGTTCTGTCTTTTAACCTGCCAAAAAAACAAATGCATTTGCAAGCTAAATGTCTGATGTCTTTGGCACAATTCAACACAAGCTACAACTCTGAGCTAACGAATGTGGAGCATGGATGGGATCTTGTGATGGCGATGATAGGAGGGCTCTTGGCTCACCACATGTTATGCCACTTTGGCATTTAACAGTCTATTGGTGGACATTGTCCCAGGACCAGGAAAGAACCACTGGCTGGTCAGTAGGCTGCCAGTTCTTCTGTTTTCATCAACACCACCAGCGAGAGGTCACTGTCAAAGTTACACCTACCTGAGGTCGCAGATCAGGGAATGGCATGGACTGTCACAACCACCAGCTGAACCAGCCAGTTCCCTTAGGCAGCAAGAAATGGGGAGGTGGGAGTGGCAGGCATGGCACATCGGCAGTGGCACTGTGCCACAGAAGACTGAATAAGCTTTGAGCTCGGAGTTTCTAACCAACTAGTTCAGAGATGTTATTACCCACCTCTGGAGCAAGTGGGACTTGGGTCCAGGCCTCCTGTCTCAGAGTTGGGATACTACCTCTGCCTCACATGCTTTCTGAACTCAGATCAAGTTCTGCTCAGGTTCTATTATGAGCAGCTGGATCGTACTGAGTCACTTCAGTGAGTATCTACAGGGCAGGATGTGATAGGTGTTAGCTTCCTCATTCCCTACCTCTGGCCTCTGGAATTTTCTAGCAGGAAAATGTAGTGAGGATGTCTTTCCAAACCCATCCTCAATGCCCAGGCATGCTCATGGCCATTCCTCCAGATTGTTCCCCAGCACCTCTGTGTCCACTCTGTCAGGGTGACTAATTCCATAGATAACACAAGACGTGGTCTGCTCAAGGAGGGAGATGATGAACAAATTGTCAATAATGTGAAAAGCAATGTCAATGCGCCAACATCGGGGTACGTGAGAGTGCAGTGGAATTAATTTTTAAAGTACCTAATGAGAAATGAAAGACAGCAATCACCAACTTACCAAAGATTCTTTGACCTTCCAAACCAGTGATGTCCATCATCCAAAAAGGCAGAGGCACCAGATACAGAGGAACACAAACACTTGGAAGCTCCTTTCTAAGCCACACAGCATCCTGACTTGGAACGGTACCATTGTGCGTTCACTGTAGCTGGATCAAAAAACTGGAACTTCCTTCTTCACATCCTCTCTCTGCTTGGCAGCTGTTCTCGAGGACCTGACTTCAGATCCAGGAGCTGGATGAGTAACACCATCCAGAACAACATGAAGACCCAACTGAGCCCTGTCGGCCGCTACAATGAGGAGCTCAACCAGCTGCTGGCAGGTGACCATAGTTCAGGGCATGGATTCATCCAACATAAAGGCCATATGTCCCAACAAAACCTCCACTGAAAGGAGCAAGATAATAAAAACAACGTGTTATGGATAAAAGCTTTAAAGAACCACCCCAATCTGTCTTACAACCACAGCCTTCACCCCAAACGTTTAATTCTCCTCACTGGGAGTTGACGGTACCCGACTCTCTATCTGCCCCCTGCAGGTTTACAAGTAGCACACAGAATGGAGCGATAAGTTTGACCCCAGCACAGCCTCTTCCTCACTCCCCAACCATGGATTCAGGTGACCACTCCACTTGTCACCTATTCCCACCCCTCCATCTCAACATCACCTTGCTGCTATACCCTCTCTCTGCCACCCTTCCTCCCCCAGGTTCAGGTCTAGAACACACCCTACTGCCCCCTACCAACTCCGGTCCAGGATTAGTGCAGCAACCTTCCCTCACACCCTCATCCCTTCCCTGACCCTTCCCCCACTCTGCAGCATCTCTCCCCATTCCTGACATCTCCTCCCCTCTGGACCCCACAAGCCTTTCAAACCCACTTAGCTCACCGCCTGCATCTGTGCCAACCACCAGCATGGGCTCCTCAGCAGCTAGCATATCAGCTGGCTCTGGCTGGCATTGCACGTAGTTGGGACAAGCTGAAGCTGGGAGTTGGGGGAAGGTGGCCGCAGTCAAGGGGGGCTTTGGGGATTAACAGGTGTGTGTGGATGCTTTGCCCATGTCCTGTTTTAGGGGATGGTGGGATGGCCCGGCGTGGCATAGTACCGGGTGAGAGTGTGTAGTGTAGGGCAGAGTCTGGCCGGCGAAGCTGAGAAGAGGGGAGAGAATGGGAGGAGAGAGATAAACCGAGGGAAAGGAACGGCGGGAGAAGAAGGGTGTAAATGTAGTTCGACTGGGGGAAGAACAGAGTGAGACGGAGAAATGGAGTGGGGACAGGTGGAAGATGTGCAGAGAAGAGGGGGAAAGGAAGAGAAGAAGGAGGGGTAGGGAATATGAATGAGGAAGGAAGAGTTAGCAGAGGGAGAGGACTATAATAGTATCTAGAAATAACGACGTTACATCCCATTGTAACATCTAATTTTAGTAATTTTAATAACCAATATAATGCTAATATCACCACAATGGTCAGTACAGTGATTTGTGCATATTTAAAAAAAATCACATTTGCACCTGTGACCTGGAGTTTTTCCAATTCCTGTTAAGCAATCACAACTTGCACCTGGACAATGAAAAAGTCTAATCGTTAAGTCTTTCTTTCTTTTGATCACTTCTGGACTAATCAAGCTTTTGTTTCAACTTAATTCCTTTTCAGTTGATTTCCATTGATTTCAGTTGAACACTGCTGAGTGCTTTAAAGGAAAATAAATCTTTGTGATTTGGCATGCCCGCAATACTTTGTTAATTCAGCTCAGGATCATTGAGTTCAATATATCAATACAATGCAATACAGCACAAGGACAGGCCCTTCGACCCACCAAGCCTGTGCCGATTCCTAGTGCTTATTTAGACCCGTTACTTATTGCCCATGGTTTCGATCTCTCTGTTTATCTCCCATTCATGTGTACACCTTAAATATTGCCTATGTGCCTGCTTCTACCACCTCCACTGGCAGTGCCTTCCATACACCCACCACCCTCTGGGTGAAAACTTTCCCCACATTTCTCCCATAAACCTCACCCGTCTCTCACCTGAGACCTCTTGTAGTTGACCTTTCCAGCCTGGGAAAAACTCTCTGACCATCTGTTATATCTATGCCTGTCATAATTTTGTAGACTCTATCAACTCACCCCTCAGCCTCCATTTTTTTGGAGAAAATAATCCGAGTTCATCCAACCTCTCCCCATAGCTACAACCCTCGAGACATCACTAGATGTTAAACAATGACTGTATTACTACTTTGACGTGCAAATTGAATGCTATTGAATCAGATCTTCGCAAATAGGTGCACAAAATAATATCAAATATTTCCTGGTAAGGAATACTTGTCAATGTAATAGAGTTGCACTGTCTGTTGCTGCAGTAGTCAACATCAGATGGTTTTGTTTCCGTTTGAAGCACTTTACCTGTGATGGGTCATTTCTTTTTAGTGACACAGGGCCAAAAAATTGGAACAATCATGACTACAATCAATCAGCACACAATGAAACAACGAACATTTGAAGGCTTTTCAAAAGTGAAAAGCACTTGAACTGTGATGGAGGAGAAAAGAAACCCACTGATGGCGCAAATTTGCACTTCAGTAACAAGAAGAATAGCATTGGCAGAAAATCTGAAACAAAAACAAAGAAATTGCTGGAGAAACTTAACAAGTCTCACAACAGCTATGGAGATCATGTCGAGTTGGTGTTTTGAAACCAGTGTCTTTTCTTCAGAACACAATGACTGTTTGCTTTATTGAAAGTTCTTAGTCTGCAAAACCGAGAATATACAGAAGTATCACAGAATCTGTAGAGGGTAGAAGCAGCCATTTGGTCCATCAAGTCCATACCACCACCCCTTGCAACTCTCATGGCTAATCCACCTAGAGTCTATGGGAAGTTTAGCATAACCAATCCACCTAAACTGTAGCTGTTTGGATGCTGGGAGGAAACCAGCACACACACAGTAAACTGAAGCAGACACATGGAGTATATGCAAACCTCCATGCAACCACCTGAGGGTGGAATTGAACCCAGGTCACTGCTATAAAGCTGTAGTGCTAACCACTCAACAACAACTCATGCTCCTAGCAATGGGCATTTGTTGAAATGTGTAGAATGTTGTAGAATAGGTGATACTTAAAGCGAGCAGGAGAATCGACGTTTCGGGCATGAGCCCTTCTTCAGGAATGAGGAGAGTGTGCCAAGCAGTCTAAGATAAAAGGTAGGGAGGAGGGACTTGGAGGAGGGGACGTAGGAAATGCGATAGGTGGAAGGAGGTAAAGGTGAGGGTGATAGGCCGGAGTGGGGTGGGTGCGGAGAGGTCAGGAAGAAGATTGCAGGTTAGGAAGGTGGTGCTGAGTTCGAGAGTTGGGACTGAGACAAGGTGGGGGGAGGGGAAATGAGGAAACTGGAGAAATCTGAGTTCATCCCTTGTGGTTGGAGGGTTCCTAGGCGGAAGATCAGGCGCTCTTCCTCCAGCTGTTGTGTTGTTATGGTCTGGCGATGGAGGAGTCCAAGGACCTGCATGTCCTTGGTGGAGTGGGAGGGGGAGTTGAAGTGTTGAGCCACGGGGTGGTTGGGTTGGGTGGTCCGGATGTCCCAGAGGTGTTCTCTGAAACGTTCTGAAAGTAGGCGGCCTGTCTCCCCAATATAGAGGAGGCCACATCGGGTGCAGTGGATGCAGTAAATGATGTGTGTGGAGGTGCAGGTGGATATGGAAGGATCCCTTGGGGCCTTGGAGGGAAGTAAGGGGGGAGGTGTGGGCGCAAGTTTTGCATTTCTTGCGGTTGCAGGGGAAGGTGCCAGGAGTGGAGGTTGGGTTGGTGGGGGGTGTGGACCTGACGAGGGAGTCACGGAGGGAGTGGTCTTTTCGGAATGCTGATAGGGGAGGGGAGGGAAATATATCCCTGGTGGTAGGGTCCGTTTGGAGGTGGCGGAAATGACAACGGAATATATGATGTATATGAAGGTTGGTGGGGTGGTAGGTGCGGACCAGTGGGGTTCTGTCCTGGTGGCGATTGGAGGGGCGGGGCTCAAGGGCAGAGGAGTAGGAAGTGGAGGAGATGCGGTGGAGAGCATCGTCGATCATGTCTGGGGGAAAATTGCAGTCTTTGAAGAAGGACGTCATCCGGGTAGCCCCTCCCCTTCCTAGACCTCTCCATTTCTATCTCGGGCGACCGAATCAACACGGACATTTACTATAAACCGACCGACTCCCACAGCTACCTAGACTACACCTCCTATCACCCTGCCCCCTGTAAAAATGCCATCCCATATTCCCAATTCCTTCGTCTCCGCCGCATCTGCTCCCAGGAAGACCAGTTCCAATACCGAACAACCCAGATGGCCTCCTTCTTCAAAGACCGCAATTTCCCCCCAGACGTGATCGACGATACTCTCCACCGCATCTCCTCCACTTCCCGCTTCTCCGCCCTTGAGCCCCGCCCCTCCAATTGACACCAGGACAGAACCCCACTGGTCCGCACCTACCACCCCACCAACCTCCAGATACATCGTATCATCCGTCATCATTTCCACCACCTCCTAACGGACCCCACCCCCAGGGATATATTTCCCTCCTCTCTCCTCTCAGTGTTCCGGAAAGACCACTCCCTCTGTGACTCCCTCGTCAGGTCCACACCCCCCACCAACCCAACCTCCACTCCCGGCACCTTCTCCTGCAACCGCAAGAAATGCAAAACTTGCGCCCACACCTCCCCCTTTACTTCCCTCCAAGGCCCCAAGACATCCTTCCATATCCACCACAAATTCACCTGCACCTCCACACACATCATTTACTGCATCTGCTGCACCCGATGTGGCCTCCTCTATATTGGGGAGACAGGCCGCCTGCTTGCGGAATGTTTCAGAGAACACCTCTGGGACACCCGGACCAACCAACCCAACCACCCCTTGGCTCAACACTTCAACTCCCCCTCCCACTCCACCAAGGATATGCAGGTCCTTGGACTCCTCCATCGCCAGACCATAGCAACATGACGGCTGGAGGAAGAGTGCCTCATCTTCCGCCTAGGAACCCTCCAACCACAAGGGATGAACTCAGATTTCTCCAGTTTCCTCATTTCCACTCCCCCCACCTTGTCTCAGTCCCAACCCTCGAACTCAGCACCACCTCTTAACCTGCAATCTTCTTCCTGACCTCTCCGCCCTCACCCCCACTCCGGCCTATCACCCTCACCTTTACCTCCTTCCACCTATTGCATTTCCAACGCCTCTCCCCCAAGTCCCTCCTCCCTACCTTTTATCTTATCCTGCTTGGCACACCTTCCTCATTCCTGAAGAAGGGCTCATGCCCGAAACTTCAATTCTCCTGCTCCTTGGATGCTGCCTGACCTGCTGCGCTTTTCCAGCAACACATTTTCAGCTCTGATCTCCAGCATCTGCCGTCCTCACTGTCTCCTAGAAGATAGTTAAAGCGAAACAATATTCAGGCTTTAGGGGAAACGTAGAGCCAGTGCAGACATGAAGGATTGAATGGTCTCCTTCTTCACCAGAACAATTTGATTCATCTGTGAACAGCTTTGTTTGCCCAGTTATAGACAGTAGCTTTAAATGATGAATATCTCAGAAAGGTATGAACGGATTCAGCTCTTATTCAACTCTGTCAAGGAAAAAAAGTATTGCAACATCTGCTCACGTTGCCAAGTACTTTTCAATCATTCCAGTTGTCCACCACATTTTATGCCGTGTTGAACAAAAGACCACGATTGTTCACTTTGTGAACACAACGCCAGTCAATGAGAAATGTGAACCTTCTTGCAGAAAGGAATATTTCTTGGGATTTGTATCACTAAATGAACCACTTTGTGCTAGTATAATGGATACTATCCTATACCAGTTCGAAAGCATATCTTGGCTTATTGAAAATTTGTGAAATTGAAAGCAAATCAAAAGGGAAGTAAATGGCTTCCAGCAAAGAATTCTCAGCCCACATAGACTGTCCTTTTTGTTCCTTGCAGTGCAACTTACTTGAATTTGGTTGTGAATAATACTTCCATTTCTTATTTGGAGGCAATGGTTTTGTTTGTCCTAACGTGCTTAAGACTCAGTTTTAATACATTACGAAGAACTAAAACATTAAGTGCTGAACCATACTGTGAAACCATTCTGTGAAACAAGATGGGAATCTTAAATTACCTCCTTGAAACCTCTTCAGTATCAACTCGGTGACATTAAAGATGTGTTAATTGTAATCCCTGATGACACCAACAGCAGTGGCCAGCAGTATTCATAAATCAATGCACAAGCACTTGGAAAAGGTTTATCTCGTTTCAAGTTTATGGTCTCTTTAAGTGTGAAATCCTCTTTGAGATCAGGGCAATTAGTAAATAACTTCAGGTGAAGGAGTTTGATATACATGATGCCACTAAGCAACTGACAGAAACCAAGACGTTTTTTGTGGTCTTGCAGCAGTGACAGAGTTTTGATAAAACACCAATGGGTGCTCACAAACTTGCTGAGGATTTGAAGTTCCTGATACACTTTAAACCAGATCTAGTCCATATCAGGAGGAAAACAAAGCAGTTCACACATGGACCATCATGAACCTATTCAGAGCTCCAGGGAAACTTTTAGTGAAATTTTATTTTACAGCCCTTGATACAGGATACAGTCGGTAAGAGGAAGATTCATGCAAGCGTATTGAATTAGTGCAGTGTCTACTTCCTCTATGATGCCCATAGTTTGACGAACAGCAGATTGAAGCAGGTTAGGGAACACTTTAAAAATGTAGTGAAGCAGAAGGCATTGATGCTGCAGACTTGTGCAGTGAATTGTGAACGACTGAGAGCATTCCAAAGTGTGCGTCGTTGCAGGATGTGTTGGACTGTGGTTCTCAACGTTTCATTGCTCACCACATCCTTTTGGCCCTCCCTGTTCTCGTGGCCAGAAGTGTGCAAAGCCTTTTCACATTGATGTGTGCTAAAATACATATTCAATGAAGAGTGCATTAGGCCTTGCCAGGAGCAGCATCAGGCATACCCTAATAAAGTGTCAATCAGCTAAAATTGGCAGAACAACTCAAAATGGATTCCAATGCCTGTCTGGGACACAGCAGCCTTTCACAGCACACAGTGCCAGAGTGGCTGGTCCATTGGCAGATGTCCGGTGAGTGATGACTTGCTCTGGAAATGGCATAAGGGAGGATGGTGATTGAGTCTGAAGTGAGGGATACCATAAGGCTAGGGCAGGGAGTTAACGCGGTTAATGAGGCAAATTTGGTGAAATACCACAACTGGTCTCGCTGGACATCATGTAAAAATCACTCCAAAAAACCCAACACAAGTCACACTTAACCAAAAGAACACCCATGAGATTCAGCCCCAACTCTTGGTGGTGAACACTACATGGGTTAACATCGAGAAAAGCAGAATCATACCAAGTATCAAGTGGAAGGTTTGTCTGCGAGGGAACAGAATACAAGGTAGTGATGTCTGGAAGGGAGTAGTGGGCTGAGAGTACTAGAGAAGGAAGGGGTGCCGAAGAGGTCATGAGCACTGGCAGGGAATGACTCTCAGTGGCCAGCTCCTACCTGATGTTGGATGCCTTGATCAGACACTAAGTGCCTTTGAATGAGGGCCCCATCCTCAAAGCCCATCAGTGAAACAGGTACCGGTTTACTTGTTGTGTTTCCCGTATGATGAACTCCCATGTTATGTCTGTGCTCATATCAGCTGTGGCAGATGAGGCCGCAAACTGGGCATTAATGAAAAAGCTGGCACCGAGTTATTTAATGTGCACCTCGCTCTACTCCCCAGGCAAACTTCTGGGTGGCCCTAGCACCTGCCAGAGTAAGAAGTAGGTCACCTTAATAAGCACATTTTGTGAAGTACGAAAGATCGAGCTTGCTATTTTATGGCAGTATAAAATAGAACATGTATTACTAATTCTCCAGTCATTGGCAGGCCCTGCGACAAGTTGCCCAAATGTGAGTTTGGCTTTCTCTGTTGTGTCAGAAGGTGTAAGCAGCTGATTATGAGAGAAATGGAGAAGGTCTACACTTGGGCTGCATTTTCTCTGCTGGGCCATCCAAAATCAACAGAAAAGGTGGAGGAATTGGGTGTCAGGCTGCCTCATACACACAACCTAAACGTACCCACCCCATCTCCTGTGGGGATTTTTGCTTGTTACTTCTTCTGGACTACTATGTGTCAATAGTGCCAAAATGTTGGGGTGAAGATTTCTATTCCACTTCTCTTTTGTCCAGTCCTGTTGGATCACTCCCTGGAATAGCACTCCATGGCAGTAGGCATGAAGTAACAGCTGGGTAGACATTCCATCTTCTAAATGGAAGCAGAGGGCCAATTAGCAGCCTTTTCTGCCTCCAATATCCCATGATGCTTTCCTGCTGATGACCTACTTCTTACTCTGGCAGGTGCTAGGGCCACCCAGAAGTTTGCCTGGGGAGTAGAGCGAGGTGCACATTAAATAACTCGGTGCCAGCTTTTTCATTAATGCCCAGTTTGCGGCCTCATCTGCCACAGCTGATATGAGCACAGACATAACATGGGAGTTCATCATACGGGAAACACAACAAGTAAACCGGCCAAGGCCTTTAGATGACAGCTTGGTTCAGTCTTTGGAGTGCAGTGGCCCCTCTACAAGATCTACAGGCTTCTACTGCTTGTTGGCAAGAATCCCACCCACAGCCTGTCACAATTATGTTATAATCCCTTAGTTTGGAAAGGGAGCAATATTGTTGGGGTGGTTGCATGCCAGCCACAAAATTCCATCCTTGGAAGAGATAATATATTTAACATTTTGCGGTTTCAATTAAAAAAAAAACAGAATTCTGGAAATACTTAAACAATCAGAGTGACCAGAATGAAAGTGATCAATCTGAAACATTAATTCTATTTTTCTCTCTCCACAGGCACTGCCAGATCTGCTCAATATTTCCATATTTTTTAGTTCAATGCGTGATTTATGGGATTCAATTTTTGTTGCTACGGTTTGGCTATAAAACAAGACTTGAGCAAGCACAGAGGAGACACTTATTTTGATATGATCACAAAGCTACAATTCAATTCAGTATAAGGGAATCGGTGAGTATTATGTTACTATATAAAAATCATCAGCTTAATCTCCCCCTTTCACTTCATCATTTATGGGATGTGGGCATCACTGACTAGGCGAACATTTATTGCCCATCCCTCCTTGCTCTTGAGAGAGTAGTAGTGAGCTGCCTTCTTGAACTGCTGCTGTCCATGTAGGTAGACTCACATTGCCCATGGGGAGGGAATTCCAAGATTTTGATCCAGAGACATGGAAGGAACAGCAATAAATTTTCAAGTCGGAATGGTGAATGATTTGGTCGGGAACTTGCAAGTGATGGTGTTTCCATGTATCAGTTGTCTTGCTCTTCCAGATGGTAGTTGTCAGCTGGGAGGGAAGTGAACCTTTGTAGATGTGGCTGAATGTTTGTAAATGGGCTGCTTTGTCCCAGGGTGCCTTGAGTGGTGTTGGATCTGCTGTCACGAGGTAAGAGGGGAATATTCCATCACACTCCTGAAATGTGTCTTGTGGATGGCGAACCGGCATATGGAGTTAGGAGGTGAGTTATTTTGTGTGCTGTTGATGTCACAATATTTATATGGCTTGTCCAGTTGAGCGTCTGGTCAATGGGAAGCCCCAGGATATTGATAGTACAGCATTCAGTGATCATAATGCTTTTGAATTTGAGGATGGCATGGTGGTTCAGTGGTTAGCATTGTTGCCTCACAGTGCCAGGGACTTGGGTTCAATTCCATGCTCAGGCATCTATCTGCATGGAGTTTGCACATTTTTCCTGTGTCTGTGAGGGGTTTCCTCCAAGTGCTCTAGTTTCCTCCCAAAGATGTACAGGATTAGATGGATCGTCCAGGGATGTGCAGGCTAGATGGATTAAGCATGGGAAATGCAGGGTTACATGGGTGGAAAGCTCTTTGGAGCGTTGGTGTGGACTCAATGGGCTGAATGGCCTGCTTCCACACTGTAGGGAGTCTATGAATTTCAAAGGCAATGGTTGGATTCACTTTTGTTGGAGATGGTCATTGCTTAGCACCTGTGTGGTATGAATGTTCCTTGCCAATTGTCAGCCCAAGCCTGGATATTGTCCAAATCATACTGCATTTAGACACTGACTGCTTCAGTATCTGAGGAACCATGAATCGTGCTGAACATTGCAGAATTATCAGTGTACATCCCCACATCGAACCTTCTGATGGTGGGAAGGTCATTGATGAAGCAACTGAAGACAGTTGGGCCCAGGACACTACACTGAGGAGCTCCTGCCTAGATGTCCTGAGCTGTGATGACTGACCTCCAACAACCACAACCATCTTCCTATGTACCAAGTATGACTCCAACCAGAAGAGAGTTTTAGAAGGACTGAAGATGTAAAACAAAGCCACCTTGAAAGCTTCACATGCCATTGGAAAAGTGAATCATATTCAACTCTAGTTGTAATGATAAACCAATGGTGATTGTCAGTTCACATTGCAATCAGTTGAAGAAGTGAGGGCATGGTCAGGAATTTTCCAGTGTCATGGAGATAGGAAGGGCAATGAGGAGGGCCAATAAAATAGATGAGTCTTGTCAGGTTAGCTCCTTGGCACATGCCCACTAGTGGGCAGGTTTCCTCATGGTGAGCAAGTGTCTAGATTGACTATCACCTTGGAGGCACGTAAATATTTATGGATCTCTTCACGGTTGACTCTTCATGCTTTCAGCTTTTTGTCTCTGCTGAAGCAACTCCCGCAATGTGGAGATGATATATGGAAGTGATCTTCCTAATAGGCTCTGTGGGCTTTCCTCCCATTTTTGAAGCTGTTGCTGCCCTGAATCCTTTAAAAATCTTTTAACTTACCCTTCAAAGGTAACTCTAGCCCGGGGTATCCTCAGACTCCCAGACCTGCCTCACCAGTTCCCAACTCTCCTGATTCTCCTATCATTCATTTCTCCCATAGATTAGAAATAATCACACTTTTGATACAAATTGCTAAATCTTCATTGAGTGTATTACTTTCTGCTGACTCTCTCCCTGTGACTGATACATTATCTGTTATTATACTACATTTCCTCACATTTCAAGAAACCATTTTGCTCTCTCTATCGCTAGTGAAGACTATGGTTTTCCTTGTGCTTCCTCTTATCAAATATAAAATATTTCTGATACAAAACACAAAAGCACCCAGGTGCAGAGAAAGCACAATAAACATTTCAGGTAGATATAATGATTGCCACTTCGTGATGTCGGTGTTGGGCTGGAGTGGACAAGGTTAAAAAAATCACACAACACCAGGTGATAGTCTTACAGGTTTATTTGGAAGCATAAGCTCTTGGAGTGCTGCTCCATCATCAAGTAACTAGCTGATGAAGGAGCAGTGCTCTGAAAGCTAGTGCTTCCAAATATACCTGTTGGACTATAACCTGGTGTTGTGTGATTTTTAACTATTGCTAATTCTGAATGGAAGTGCCTGCCCGTTCTGCATCAGGTAAGACTTTGCAATAATACCTTATGCCTGTGGTTTGTTTTTAACACTCTCATACTCTCAAAGTTGCTCATTCAAAAGATTCTTCATTGGGATCATGCTGCACAGACGCACATCCATGCAATTACATCCCCCTCCCCTAAACTGCAGGATGGCCACATACTAAACCCTGACACAGGTTTAGGGACTCCAGAGTCAGAACTATGTAATATTTTTGTTTTGGCACTTGGTGGTGAGGCTCCCTGAGCAACTTGACTGGCAATATTCAATAGTCACCATCCAATTCATGAAGTAGGTGGGCTCCATTACAGCCTTGGCAATGCCACCTGTTATTTGTGGCTATATTACTGGTATAGAGCTCAGAACCCATTATTATGTGAATATATAAGTTTCCTTGTTTCTGTCATGACTGGATACTCGGTGAATGGGTATTGAAGGGTGTGAGGGACCATTAGGGTGGTGGGGCATGCATTGGTATTGAGTTGGAATGGGACCTGTAAGAGTCATGGGGGTGAGCAGGGGACATGAATTCACACTAAGCTGGCATGAAGGGGGCATGTGTTGTGAATGGGATGGGCACAGAGGGTTTCAGAACAAGAGTTGCTAAAATCGAATCTGTTAACCACGGCAATGCCCCAGAGAACAAAGGCTGAGCTTTTCACCAGCTCCACATCACACCCAGCCCATGGTTGCTTCCTCTGCCAGCAGGACTACATCCTGCTCCCATAAAGCACATTCCCACCCCCCACCTGCACCCCCCACCCCCCCCAACTCTCCCCCCACCCCAATCTCTCCAAGGCCACCCCATGACATTTGGGACAGTTTATACTCAGGGTTTTCTAAGTCAGGAAATTTCTTTGTTCAGGATACTGTAAACAGCAATAGCAATGAAAAGGGAGTATCGTTTCTATTTCAGTGTGCCTCTCTCAGGGCTCCATATATCAATTTTTAAAAAATGTACAGCTGGAGCGAGAAGCAAACTAATCTCGAGAAACAGATCTGGGAAGAGAAAAGTGTGGAATCAGAGAGAAAGCATCTTGGTCGAGATTTTCCATCACACTGGCTTGTGAAGTTGAGATGGTAAGTACAAAGTATATTTGCTATAAATCTGTGTCTTCTAATCTTATACTCCAGAACCACCTGATGAAGGAGCAAGGCTCTGAAAGCTAGTGCTTCCAATTAAACCCGTTGGACTATAACCTGGTGTTGTGTGAATTTTAACTTTGTACACACCTGTCCAACACCGGTGACTCCAAATCTTGAGGTGGTAACAGATTCTAACCTGTTCTCACCCTGTCATCATTGTCATAGAAGCACCACTCACAATCAGGCAATAGTCATCCACCTCTGCAAGTAGGCCCAACAATACAGATAGAGTCCCAGTGCCACTTTGGTTGTTTGTTGGCTGCGATAAAGGAGATAAGCTTTTGTTTCAATCAAACCCGGTGGTTCAGCAGAATTGCGCGATGCTAAAAATGTTACTCCTGACTGCACAAAGTCAATGGCCTCATTCCCTCAGTGATTATAATAACACACAGCACCTCCCCCCACCCCTCGCGCTTCTCTCCCACTCCATCACCTGCCCAGATACCACAGCTCTCCCAGTTTTAGCCTCTGAGTTATTTGGTAATGCCCCTAAGAACGTGAACCGTATTAGGACACCCATTCTGGGAATACAGTCCCACATATCTGTTAGTGAAGCCCAACCCTTTGCCCTACCACCACCTCAGCACTATTAGCTGCTTGGCCAACTAGAATTAAAATAAATTGTTTTGCCTTCATTGCCTTTAATCCCTTCTGTGCAATAAAGCATAGTAGACATTAATGCATCTTAAAAAGGTGAAGGTTAAATGCTTATTCATCAATACTCCATTTCATTATAAACCACTTAGAGTGCTATCTTTGTGAAAGGTTGCAGCCCTTTGGCTCCTAACTCCATTATATTACACTGTCTGCTTGGCTATGGGGCAATAATACATACTTCATTATAACTGTACATCTGTAGTACAATGAGGGTGGCATGTACTTTTTCAATGTTTTGTTGAGTGTATTTAAGTCTTCTTTCCAACAGTACAATTTTTTCTGATTTGACAGTATCTTCTGAACTTTCTTCCAATAACAGGATCATTTTTTGGATCGGGAACCTTTTTCCTTAACTGGGGACATTTGCAGAAGATCTTTAAGTCAGCTCCAATATTAGTATCCCGCCTCGTAATTCATCGGCAACAGAGGACAGGTCGACATGCCCATTCTATGGCAGAAAGGTTTTTCTGATAAAAAGGATTATGGTGTGGGTTACAAGGGTTCAACGACACTTTGGAAGTTTTGATGCTGCAGCAACCAGAGAAATGGAGGTGAGACCAAGGAAGGCTGTGTAATCTTACCTCGAGGTTCTGCTTCGGGGTCAGAGGGGCTGCAATGATATAAGTTCTTCCAGAACCAGTTGGTAGGGGACAATCTCTCCAAAAAATGCAAGTGGAATAAAAGTGATCAAAGACTGTGGTCCTTCCAAACTGAAAAGGTACAGCAAGCAAATGCAGGTCCTCAGAAAAGTTGAATGTAGTGGTGCCAACCCTCCATATTAAGGTTTTTTTTGCCAGCATTTCCTGGCACAGCAGTCCTCAAGAAAACATACCTTGAACCCTCAGCAACTAGGAGTTGCTGAGGCAGGGGGAGTGAGATGTCTGTAGAGATAGGTCTCTACAGACATCTCACTCCCCCTGCCTGAGCAACTAATATTTATCCTCACTGTTGTCTGTTGTCCTCTCACACTCATGCCTGACAGTCACCTTCCACAAGTGTTGCCCCATCTTTGTTATCTGCACAAACCATTATAAACATACACAACCTTCTGCTTCGAAGGTGTACAAGTTGGTGAAATGATCTAGGGATGACCCTCCACCCACCAGAAATGTAAGAACCTACTCCATGGAAACCTTGTTCCAGTAGGCTCCAGTTGGTAAGTGTCGCAGCATGAGAGCTGGAGTCTTCTGATGCATTGGTCAAGAGGACTGATGTCCTGCCTTAGACCCAGTATTGGGGAACTGGCCTTCCTCCAATCTTCTGTCATGTGAAAGACCATGTGTCTAAACAGGTGACAGCTGGTGTGGTCCATGCTTTTGCTGAAGGGTTTCTTCTGTTGTAGTCCCTCATTGACGTTGCAATGTGCAACTGTTTAAGCTGCCCCAGGCTGACCTTCAGGAAGTACACTTGAAGGTGAGTGAAGGGTTGGACCAGGTGAACTGTCTTCCAAGTAGTTGACAGTAGCTTGTTTATCAATGGCTTTTTCTGCATTAGGCAATTTGTATCTGAAAGAGTTAACTGACATTATGAGATGGTCTCTATCCATCAGGATATAAGCGATTGTTTCTGGACAGGGCTAACCAGTTTTGTGCTTGTTACCAATAAAGTATGAGAATGCTTTAGTAGCAGTAATGTGAACTTATCTTAAGTTGAGCCTGATTTCTCACATGAGACTATCAGATATCTCAAACATAGTGTGCCCAGCCATTATGTAATATATAATAAACCTACTTACTGTTCATTAAGCTTGAATCAGTCATCTTCCAAAAATCTTGTTTGATCATCTTTTCCCACTTGATATCAGTAGATTAGATTAATACCAGTAAGAAGTACTGATAGCAGTAAAGCTACCCAAAGCTGCTCAGCCCCAGCATTATAATAGCTATTAAAGCAAACTGTTGGTTATGAGAAAAAAAGAGGAGTTATAAGTAATTTTTGCTGTAAGGGTACACAAGTTGATATTCTATTATCAACCTTGATGTAAAATATAATGTTGATGTTTTTATTAATGACACAAATAGGTTTGTTAACAAATAGCTTCAAGCAGTGATTATAGTCTGTGAGAGAAGTGCTTCGAACAGCAGCGTCTCACTGGCGACAGTGTGAGCTCCTCAGTGTCACTGATCAAAGCCTCCCCAGGTCGTCAGTTTCACTGTAAAGGTGTTCTCTGTGTGGAACTCGCCTCAGTGGTGGGGGAAGATTGCTAACCGGGTTAACAATCAAATCCTCCAACTGGGAAAGTCTGAACTGAGGGATTTCAATGACTTTAATAACTTAGTCGACATATCCAAGAGGATTTCACAGTTGACTTTAATCACACTTCCCAAAACCCAGACAAGGCCAGGATGATACAAAAACAGGAATGTCTGGAAAAGCCTAGCAGGTCTGGAAGCATCTGTGGGCAGAAATCAGAGTTAATGTTTCAGGTCCAGTGAGACTTCATCAGAACCAATAGTTCTGATTTCACTCAACATTTGCTGCCAGACCTGCTGAGCTTTTCCAGACATTCCTGTTTTAGTTTCTGATTTACAGCATCAACAGTTTCAGTTTTCATTTATAAATCCAGAATAATGTTAAGACAATGTCCTGATAGAATGGAATAGAATAGACTATTCTTTAATGTCTGTTTACTTAGGTACAGACGTTCAGGAGTACAGTGAGAAGTTTTACAATGTCGTCTCTTATGGCACGATCCTAGCTAAAAGTACCTAGCTACTAATCTTAGATACAAGAAGAGGAATTGCAAAATCCATGGGAAATACTTCCCTCCATCCATTCCCCTTGTCTGAAAATTGGGCATTAATCCTAATGCAATTTTAAGGATTTAATACTAATCAGTTAAATAATCACTGCAGCAGTGCAGCAAATAATATGTTAATCTTGTTAAGCATATTAACCTTTGTGTTGTGACAGCCAACTTGGTCAAATAATATTAAATTGCCTATTGTATTATTTACAGCATGTTCAATGGTGTTTCTAGTCAGTTAAGTTCTTGCATTAGATGTGTCAACAAGCAGCAGCTATAATAATTCAGACCTCTGGCAGATAATTTAGTGGATCTACTGTATTAAAACAATTGCTGTGCTAAATAATTAGTCCATTTGTCAACACATATAAAATATTGATACAAATGTAAAATGCAAAATGTAATGTTAATACTTACACCAGAATGGATAGTGGAACATGCACCTGTTTGTGGAATTGTTGCAGCAAAAGTGAAACGTGATACCTCTTTTCTCATTTATCACGTTACAACAGAGATGTTCTCTTTGGATCATGTTGGTGTCCAGCAGATTCCACATGTGATAGCAGCAACACTTCACCAAACCTGCCATCACTGATTTAATTTATAAATTAATTAGTCTAGATTCCCTGCTCCTTACACTTTCAACCTTATATTGAAAAAGCTATTTTTAAGGAAAATATGAAACGGAACACTGGAAACCTGAACACAAACTAATGACTTTACTTTAAATAATAGTAATATTCACCAATACTACTTATTAATTCTTTCCCTGCACAGAGTGTTCATTATGTCACTCTGTGGCTGATCTCACTGCAGGTCAGTCTCTTGACCACTGTCTATTACCCCCTGCAACTCACCTGTCAATCTGGAAAAGTTACTTCTTGCAATAAACCTTAGTTAAAGCACCTATGTTTCCCTCTGCACCAAATTTCCACTTTGAATTGAACTTCTAACAATATATTCATTCAATCTTGGTCTCTCTCCTGGAGTCATATGCACACTGTGCCTCTTACTACTTTGTATAAGCACTTCATTACATCAATAATTCTGCATGCTATGCTCCTCCTCATAAAACAAACAATCATTTCTCAATATTAGGCAGAGCAAGGCAATTGACTATTGCTAAGGAACACCACTGTGCATCAAGCTTGGGGCAGCCCAATGAAGGAGGTCCAAAGTTTACCTCATTCAGAATATTAATGGAACTTGAGCTGTTGGTATGACTTACTTGAATTCTCTTTTTTTGTGGTTAAGTGCATACTCATAATTGTTATTTCACCTCTCCCTCAAATTCCTTAATCCCACAAATTTGCTGCACAATAATAAGGCAGAAGTGGGTACTGCAGATGCTGGAGATTAGAATCAAGATTAGAGTGGTCTTGGTAAAGCACAGCAGGTCAGGCAGCATCCGAGGAGGAGGAAAATGATTTTCCTGCACAATAATAATGCCAGGTCTCATTAACACTTTGCTGTTGCAGCAAAATCTGAATTAGTGATTTGGGAAGCAGGTTAGGGCACATTCTTTGACCATCTGCATCAGTTAATTAACATCACCTAATAGCTTCTTGTTGTGTTTATGTATCTCTCTCTGAATTAACTCTCTGTCTGTACAGTTCCACAATGTTGTGGTCCTTGCTTTTTGTGGTGTAGAAAAACTATTTAGACTTGAATGTAGCAGGGTTGATCAGTAGGTTCATGGATGATGTGAAAATTGTTGCGGTGGGTAACTAGTGAAGAGGATAGCCTTAGGTTTGGGAGGATACAGATAGGCTGGTCAGATAGGCTGATCAGATAGGCAAATGCAATTCAGTCCAGATAGATGTAAAGTAATGCTCTTGGGCAGGACAAACAAGACAAGGGATGATGAAAAGTAGAACCCTGGGAAGTACTAAGAATCAGAGGGATCTTGGTGTGCATTTCCACTGATCTGTTAAGGTACTAAGACCAGTGAATAAAGTGGTCAGGAAGGCATATGGAATGCTTATCTTTATTAGATGAGCCACAGAGTTTAAGAGCATGGACATTGTAGTGGAGTGGATTAAATGTTGGTTCGCCAACAGCTCGAGTATTGTGTGCAGTTCTGGAATCAGATAGGAGGGATCTGATAGCACTAGAGAGAGTGCCGAATAGATTTACCAGGATGTTGCTTTGGCTGGAGAACTTTTCATCCAGAGGGTGGTGGGAATCAGGAACTTCTTGCCTGTAAAGTTGCGAGAGGCAGAAATCTCACAGCATTTAGATTTACACATGCAATGCTGAGGTACACAAGGCTATTGGCCAAGTGTGGAAAGCAGGATTAGAATAGTTAGGTGGTTCTTTTTGACTGCAGCAGAATCGATGGACAGAAGATCTTTTTCTGAACTGTAGAGCACTATGATTTTATATTAACTCAATCACTATCTGTTGACTTCTACCTTTCTCTCAACTATTGTTTGACAGCTTTTAATGTGAATCTCTTGAATCTTTTCTCTTCTTATCTTTTAATAGAATTCACATGGATAATGTCTTAACACATGCTACTGAAATATCCATGCATGCCAGCAGCAAGACATGATCTTCATTATAGTACCAGTAGTCCAATCCATTTTTATCCCGTATTTTGTTGGAGCAAAATAAGGTTCATGGGTCTGATCGCGTAGCTTTTAAAGATCTGACACAAGCACAATCGGTCAAGTGCTGGACGATTCTATGATTCCACGATCTCTCCTGAAAATATATTAGAAATGTTCATATCCAAATAAACCTAAATCCCTCCTCTATTTAAGCCACTATCTTAGAATCTCACAAAGTCATTAATGCTTCTAGTCTTTTCCGTCAATTCAAGGAGGAAATATTACAGACTATTGTAAACATATACTCTATCATCAGTCAATTATTGAATAATACATTTTGTAATAACATTAGGATGGGTGCGTTGATAATTACGCATCAGTGTTCCACTAGCGTTCACAAAGTGTAAAGAAGTTTAAGATTCCAATGAAACACCAAAGTGACCAATTTGCCTGATTGACTGCGACTGAGCGTGAAAGCACAAACTACACACCTTCTCATTTCAGTGTCAGAAAAACATCATTCTCAATTGTAGCACATTAACTTTAACAAGAGCAACATACAAAAGGATTTCTAATATGTGCAATTTAAATTCTAGCCTGCCAACAACTTCACACCAACACCCCCACCCCCCCACACACACACACACAAATATGTTCAGACTCAATCATGATAAAGGAAGATAAAAGACACCTGGTTTAACTTAAATATGATGGGTGGAAAAATAAAATTGACAGGGTTAGAAAAATATATGAAGGCGAAAAGTCGAAACCAGAAGGTGAACACTTATTTTCCTGTGGTCCTTTTGATTTTTGAAATAATGGCATGCTTTCACCTATGGGGTGATGGTCAATTGATGGTTGACCAAGTGAACTTAGTTGTTTTCTTGTAAGAATTTATGCTTTTATGCTTTCATGTATTTTTTGTTTCTCCCCACCCTACATACATACACACACACAGACATACACACAAACACACACAGACACTCACACACACACAGACTTACACGCAAACACACAAACATAGACATACACACAAACACAGACACACACGTGCACATACAAACAGACACACACACACGGACACACACACACACACACACACACGGACACACACACACGGACACACACACAAACACGTGCAAGTGCACACACCCACAGACACACGCGCGCGCATGCACACACAGACACATAGATACTCACACAGACACACACACCCACCCACAGACACTCTCACAGCCACACACACACGCACCAAGGTTAGCTGAACATTTTCTATCTATCGACTCTAGATGTTTCTTTTTCTTACTGCTATTTATTCCCTGCAGCTCAACCAATCAGAAAGTTGTTAGGCACAATTCCTGAACTGAAAAAGATTCTTCTTGTCACTCAGTCTCAAATTCTCCCTCTTCCTAGTCCAAAAGCAACACTGTACTGCACAGCTCAATAATATGCAATACTTGATGTTCAAGTTGCAATGGTCTCCTGTTTTTTTTCAGTTTTAGCTGTCCAATTTCCACTTCAGTTTATAGTTCCAAAGAAGAATGTATGTTGTCTCTTACAGTATGTTTAGCAGACTGCAGTCTGAACCATGGCATAGAAAAGAAAGTGTTTATTCTTACACCTTCCAAAGTTAAACAAGTTTATATGTGGGTACCTGGCCACTTAATCAAAGTGCCACAACAATAGTGATCAGGTTCCTCTCTCATTGCTACAGATTACCAGGACTTTGAGGAGAAAAAATAACACTGGTCTAAAAGCAGTGAAGGCAACTGATTTGAGATGCACTCATTTAAGGATTAAATGTATTTGGAAAGGCAAGGATGGATTAGGGATAGTCAACATGGTTTTGTGTGTGGGAAATCATGTCTCACAAACTTGATTGAGTTTTTTGAGGAAGTAACAAAGAGGATTGATGAGATCAGAGTGGTAGGTGTGATCTATATGGACTTCATTAAGGCATTTGACAAGGTTCCCCATGGGAGTCTGATTAGCAAGGTTAGATTTCATGGAATACAGGGAGAACTAGCCATTTGGATACAGAACTGGTTCAAAGGTAGAAGATAGAGTGTGGTGGTGGAGGGTTGTTTTTCAGACTGGAGGCCTGTGACCAGTGGAGTGCCACAAAGATCGGTGCTGGGTCCTCTACTTTTTGTCATTTACATAAATGTTTTGGATGCGAGCATAAGAGGTACAGTTAGTAAGTTTGCAGATGACACCATAATTGGAGGTGTAGTGGATAGCAAAGAGGGTTACCTCAGATTACAACAGGATCTTGACCAGATGGGCCAATGGGCTGAGAAATGGCAGATGGAGTTTAATTCAGATAAATGTGAGGTGCTGCATTTTGTGAAAGCAAATCTTAGCTGGACTTCTCCACTTAATGGTAAGGTCCTAGGAAGTGTTGCTGAACAAAGAGACCTTGGAGTGCAGGTTCATAGCTCCTTGAAAGTGGAGTTGCAGGTAGATAGGATAGTGAAGAAGGTGTTTGGTATGCTTTCCTTTATTGGTCAGAGTATTGAGTAGAGGAGTTGGGAGGTCATGTTGCAGCTGTACAGGACATTGGTTAGGCCACTGTTGGAATATTGTGTGCAATTCTGGTCTCCTTCATATCGGAAAGATGTTGTGAAACTTGAAAGGGTTCAGAAAAGATTTAGAAGGATGGTGCCAGGGTTGGAGGATTTGAGCTGTAGGGAGAGGCTGAACAGGCTGGGGCTGTTTTCCCTGGAGCGTCAGAGACTGAGGGGTGACCTTATAGAGGTTTACAAAATTATGAGGGGCATGGATAGGGTAAATGGGGTGGGGGAGTCCAGAACTAGAAGGCATAGGTTTAGGGTGAGAGGGGAAAGACATAAAAGAGACCTAAGGGGCTACTTTTTCACAAAGAGGGTGGTACGTGTATGGAATGAACTGCCAGAGGAAGTGGTGGGGGCTGGTACAATTGCAACATTTGGAAGACATCTAGATGGGTATATGAATAGGAAGGGTTTGGAGGGATATAGTCTGGGTGCTGGCAGGTGGGACTAGATTGGGTTGGGATATCTGGTCGGCATGGACGGGTTGGACCGAAGGTTCTGTTTCCATGCTGTACATCTTTATGACTCTAAGTGGAACAAAACCTTTGATATGTTACTCTTTTGATTATGGAATTCTGCAGTATTGCCAGGACTGCACTAAGGTTTCCATAAACGATTCCTTGCGCCGTGGAATATCTGAAACTGGTCTAATTAGACATACCTACCAGGTCTCTGTTACTGCTCCATGAGAAAAAGGATGACAGTGTTGGCCTTAGTAACTGACATGGTTGTGAGTAAGATGACCCCTTTGCTGATGAGGGAAAATGTCCTGCTCATATCCGGGATTATATTCATGCTCGCTTCCACAGGCACCACCAATCCTACGTTGCCATTGTAAGTGTGATTGCAAATGATGACACTGCTGACCCACAGTCTGAAGGATTGGTTACCCTTTGTCATTGCTAGGTGGTTGGCTGCAACTGATTCCCTGATATTACTTAACCTTAAACATGAAATTTTGCAATAGACCTGCTTTGAAAACAAATCCTATGTGCGTACAAAACAGTTTCAGACCCCTTTTCTGGTAAACCTTGGCACTATTTTCAATTAACATGTGCTTGAATACAAAGTGAAAAATAAATGGTTGAATCACAATGCGTTCATTAACCTTAAGACATAGTAGGAAGTAAGTCAGTAGGGATTTATGTTGTTATGATCAGGAATTCACTGTCTGATAAAAGGCAGTTTCAATTGTATTATTCAAAATAAAAATGCTGATATACTTAAGAAGGAAGTATTTGCAGCACTCTCAGGAAGGAACAGGATCGTGGAACTAAGTTGTTGCACCCTACAAAGTGTGGTCACAGGCATAATGAACTAAATGTGCAATTTGATTTTATGGTTCGAAATGGGCTGCAGGAAATGGTACAATACAAATTGTGAGCAGAGGTTTGGCGCGCTTGTTAAGTCTGAACTATTTGCTGTTTGCTTACTTACCAGTGATCAAATCATTTTTGGTAATCAAAGTTTCCACAGCGCACTTTGAATTAGAATACCAGCTATGCGAGCAATAGTTACCATAAGAAATAAGATCGTACATCTTCCCATTGCATTGACTATAAGCTATTTTTCTAAGGATATATTTTCCCAGTTTGATATCATGGAAGGAACTGTAGGTTTCTCTGTGATCACAGCATATTCTGTCTAACCATGAATAGGGAATGTCTTCACTGTAACAACAGCAGTAATTTCCAGTTCCCAATCTGTTCTGATGCACAACACTGTATTTGTTGACGCAGTGGCAGATATTTGTGTTACTGACAGCAGGCTGCATTTTTAGTGACGGACTTTCAGATTAAATACACTTGGATAAAATCACAGAATGTTCCTGTGTCATACATGCAGTGGGGCACAGATGTTTCAAATAACACCAATAGCTCCTCAGGCATAGATTAAGCATAAGTGTTATGGCTCTAGAAATGTAATTTTTCGCAATGTCAACTTTTGTGAGCAGTGTAAGTTGATTCTGAGTACACCAGTAACAAATTTCAACTGTGTGACCCCAGGGACCTTGTACAGATTAATGGCTAAGGCTCAGGTGTGAAGTCATTCACGATCTGCATCTGTGCCACTGTAGAGACTGAGTTGTGCATATAAATGTCTGTTGCCTTGGCAGCTGACATCAACTCTTCATCCAACATCAGTGCACACCACTACTCTTAGTTGAAATAGCATGGCAATCACAGGGATTGTTGCTAAGTGTTCAGCAAGTCAGTCAAGGTATTTGGGAAGAATAAGCAGAAATTGATGGTAATGAGCCAGAGCAAGGTCCCCATTCACCTGATTTATTGCCCCAGTGTTCTCAGATTACTGATATAATCTTTTCAAATTGGATCCATAATCCAAAATTGGGGGAAGGAAGAGGTGTCTGCTGAGATCACATGCTGTTCCTGCTGTAAAGGAGTCAAAGAGAGCTTCAATAGCCAGGCAGTGGAAGGAGCTGATGGGGGTGGATGACTTGCTGTTTTCTGCACTGGAAAACCTTGGCTTACTGGAAATCTTGTACTCTATGTCTTTATGTGGACAATGAGGTCAATTCCTGGAATGGCGGGACTACCTTACGCTGAAAGACTGGACTGACTGGGCTTCTATACCCTTGAGTTTAGAAGACTGAGAGGGGATCTGATTGAGACGGTATAAGATTATTAAAGGATTGGACACTCTGGAGGCAGGAAACATGTTTCCGCTGATGGGTGAGTGCCGAACCAGAGAACACAGCTTAAAAATACGGGGTAGACCATTTAGGACAGAGATGAGGAGAAACTTCTTCACCCAGAGAGTAGTGGCTGTATGGAATGCTCTGCCCCAGAGGGCAGTGGAGGCCCAGTCTCTGGATTCATTTAAGAAAGAGTTGGATAGAGCTCTCAAGGATTGTGGAATCAAGGGTTATGGAGATAAGGCAGGAACAGGATACTGATTAAGGATAATCAGCCATGATCATATTGAATGGTGGTGCAGGCTCAAAGGGCAGAATGGCCTACTCCTGCACCTATTGTCTATTGTCTATTATAGTGCATAGGGCACTATTTAGAGCTTGGAGCTCTTCCTTTCAAGCATGAAAAGGCAATCACCTCCATTAACACACAATTGGACCCTACCATGATGCAGCACTTGATGGCCAAGATCTCCCTTTTAAAATAGTTTCTGTCAAATGCCTGAGTGATGCACTGGAATCTCCAACTCTTGGAGATTACTGCCATCGTAGCTATCCGTACTACTGTTCCTAAGGAAATGTAGGACCCCACAATCCATCAGTGTTTTTTTTTTGGAAGCAGGGACTAGAATTGTTTAGATCTCACTCAGAGGAAATGGAAATGGTTTCATGGAAAATTAACCTGCTCACTTCTCTCTGAAAAGCAACCCCCCCCCCCCCCCCCCACCCCAACCCCCCATTCCCTACCCATGTCACTCCTGTAGTGCCTGTGCAGCAACCAGACCGGAATCCATATGACAATGATGTGACCTTCTAACCCAGACCTGTTCCCGATCACTCTGTAAGACTTTCCATATTCTGCTTTACTAGATATTGCCATATGATGAGCTGTCAACCACTGGCGGCTTGTGGCTAGGGTAGAGCGATACTACTAACCCTCCCCTCTATGCTAAGGCTAAGGACCTAGCTAAGTAGCAGTGGGACAGGATAAACCATGATTGAATCTGAACAAGAAGAGTCACTTATCTCAATGACAAGATTTTTTTTAAACTTTGTAATTATAGGCAAGTTTTCTGGTATTTTATAAAGTGCCCGTTTTTGTTTCAAGTGATAAAGATATTTAATTTAAAGCAAATTAGTGAAGAAAATCAATAGCAACTGTTAAGACGCTGACGAGGAAGCTCATGATGTTTGAGTTTATCGTGAGATCCACAGGATAGACAATACTGGGAACATCCGGAATGCAGCCAGAACCAAAAAAACTGCAGTGTTTTCTTCTTCACAAATACAACCAACAAGCCTCTTCTCGATGATTGAAGGAACAATATGAGGATCATATTGCATAGTCTTTAGGTTTGAAGATGCTATAGAGATCCATCCCTTTCTTCATAGCTTGTAATGTTTTCTGTTCTAGCTCATTTGAATGTTCTTCATTTGTAGGGATACCCAAGGATGCCATGAGCTTGGTGGCAGCGATCCTGAGCTACTGCCATTCCAGTGTTTGATGTGTGTTATTAGGTCAGAGCAATAAATGCAAGTTGTATTGACAAATTAGACATCATCACAAAGCCAATCAGCAGTCAGAAATGACACATTAATCTTCACTAGGACCTCATGCTAGACTACTTCATTTTTATCCAAAGATTTGCGACATCTTCAAATTGTGAGGCACTTCATGCAATTTCAGCAATAACTCTTTCAAAACTATGAGCTTAAACAGGAGAAGTCAGCAGCTTTCCATTAGCTATATAGCACCTGAGATCTTATTGAAGTCTACAAGATCCTGGGGGGACTGGGAAGAGATTTTCTCTTGAGGCGGAGAATGGAAACAGGAGACACAGTTTAAGAACAAAATGTCCCCATTTTATGACAGAGGTATTTTTTCTTTCTCTCAAAGAGTCGAATATGTGTGAGAAGTTCTCTTGTCGAGAAAGCAGTGATGGCTGGGTCGTTGAATTTATTCAAGGCAAAGTTAGATGGGTTTTTGATAGACATAGGTGCAAAGGATTATGGGAGTTCAAATAAGAAAGTCAAATGAGATGACAGTCAGTTCAGGCATGGTTTTGTTAAATGGCAGAGTAGGCTTAAAGGGCTGAATGGCCTGCTCTTGCTCATGAATTCTGTGTTCCTATGTTATTGTTCCCTGCATCATTGTTTTTCATTCTATCCCAGTCATGTTCAGTTCCAAGAGAAAAAGCTATCAGGTTATTTGTCAGGAAACAGTCTCTATCAGCATAACATTTCATAGGAGAAAGAACAGCCGACAAGAGCCGCAGACCATTCCCCACAGAATAAGTGCACTCTTAAAAAGTTTAAGAAATATTCAAAATGTGTGTAATTGTGCCAAAAGCCACAAGAAATAATCCAACAACTAACTCTAACTACATGACCCTTCTGATAGCACAAATGTTTGGGTATGGGGGAGGATCATTCTTTCTGGTTAATGCCAAGTTCGGTTCTGTGAAGCTAAGGCAAGGCAGTGCCTGGAATGGGAAATGTCATCAATAGCTTCAAGTCAGAAATGTACAGTGACTGGCATCATGAGCTCTTTTCCTGACTATCTGCCAAGGGTTATTAAGTGCATTGCGCAGACACATTGACCAGGACCCGATTTTCCCATTTCAGATGACTACATAATACCTATGAAAACAGTGCCATTTAGCCTCACCCTAAGTTAAACAACAATTACAGTTTTGTTATCCAATCTTAAACCAAAAGTTAGCAATTATTATGGGAGTGTGCAAAAGGAAAGTGTTCGTTATGATCTGTCAGTCAAGACTGGTAGAGAAACAAACAAGAGTTACAGATTAAAATAAGTGAGCGAATGTTTGTTGTATACAGTGATATTTAATACTTCATGTATTGATGACATTTCTCTGCCTGCTACATTAAAACATAAACAGCTACTATTTTCATTAATGAGTCAGCACCTCCTGCTATAATACCAAATCAATGACGGTCCTGTGAACACTTGAATTGGTCATTCACTTATGTCATCTACATTCCTTTCTAGTCTTCAAAAACAAGCTTCACAAAACAAGGCCATTTGATGGAAATCATTTCTTTTTTAAATTCAACCTGCTTAGAGATATTATTACACACCGCTGGAGCATATGGGACTTGATCCCTATCCTGGACCAGAAGGAGGATTATTACCACTATGCCACAGATATTTACTTCTTCAATAAGTCAGTGGAATAAGCTAAAGTTAAGAAACTGATAGGGCAGCGAATTGAACCTGGGACCTCTCAGAGTCATAGCTTGATAGTCTACTATCTGAGCCACTGCAGGCCCTTGAGGTCATTCCTTATATTGAACAAGTTAATGGCACCAGTTATTTGTGACGTGGTCAGTTCATCCCTTCTCCTGCACGAAACTAAAACCAAACTCTGTAAATTCACTGCTAACTCAAACTTCAGCATCATATCCCTGTTAAGAACAAAAGTGGCAAATCCAATCTCTGTCCAGATCAGGTCATTCCCTGAGTGTGATGCTTTAAACTGAGGGCTGATTGATCAAATATCCATAGCAGCCTTACCTGTCAGTAAGTGACCTTATGATAATGTGCAAGTTTGCAGAACTAATTATTACTGCATTGAAAGATCATTAACATGTAAAACAAGAAATTACATACTTATGATATCTTCTATAGTCACGGCAAGTAATCCAAATCTTTATTCCCCAGCTGTAAAATGTAAAATTTAAAGTGAAGTAATTTACTCCTTTTCACTTGCTCTTTTGTTAATTGGGAGAATATTTCAATTGCTTGACTGTTTGATCACATCGGTGGTGTTAGATACCTGTGGATCCCTATTGATATGACAAAACCCACGTCTCAATGATTGCTAGACCTTTGTAGGTTGCTTTCTTGGAATATATGGCAAATGTTGACCTGAAAATCCAGCTCTGTTCTTTCTCAACAGATGCTGCCTGACCTGTTGAGTGCTTCCAGTATTTTTTGTTATTATTTTAATTATTATAAGCTAGTTGCCATTGGACAAAGAATTATGGCATCATTTAAAACCAGGCCAAACTACAAGCATCACCTTAGTACAGGCTTCCATTGGGATTGGCTGTACTGTAACAAGCTGTAATGCAGAAAGCACAAAGGTAATCATACTGCTACAGTTGGGCTGGTGATAAGATTTTAATGAAAGAAAACTGATTTTTTTATAGGTTTCCAGTGCAGGCTCTAATCCTATCTCTGTCTGGAAGTAAATTGGAGATGTTAGTGGATTAAGGAGATTAAAGTGATGGTATCATGCTCTAAAATCTTTCTAAAGACAGAAACAGCACATGCTTCAGAAATATTAAATACTGCAGCACTTTTGGAGACTGGTATTGCCTTCACAGCAATAATATAAGTATCTACAGTTATATTAACAACAGAATAATGCAGTGCTCTCCTGTATATACAAAACATATAAGTAAATTGCCTGGCTGAATATAATATAGTGTATTATTCCAAACAGCTAAAAAAAGTAATAAAATTTTGCAAGTTAAACAGGAATGCCAGAATTTGGCATTTGTCGATTTATTTCAGTTTTGTTTTAATATTGACAATATTATTCCCTGTCAATGGCATTTTCTGAAATATTTCTTAATAATCATGAAAGTGACCTAATTTCTGTTAATATATAAGACTAGAATGAAATACCACAAAATCTGGCACCAGCGCATCTGTTGTTTTAGCTCTCTGGGTACCATTTCATCCCAAGTGGTACACATACATACTTGAGACATTGCCTGTACACGATACCATTCTGGGAAGATCAGCAGTGCCTGCATTAGAGGTGAGTGCCATAAATATCGAAAACCAGTGACAGATCAATAAAGATATCCTTCTGATTTTGATACCATGTGACGGCGTTGCTGCTTTAACAAGGTTATTCTGTCCTTGGTTTTTTTTTGAGAGGGGTCGAAAAGGCAGTTTCCGATATGTCTGGAAATATCTACTCGAAAAGGCTTTTAAGGGGTTTGCAAAATGCTTGTATAATGAAAGGGGAATGGCCAGTTCTCCCAGCTCAGGGTTTTTTTTTTGGTCTGGCTCAGTTTTAGCTGGGAAACCAGAGAAGCTGCTGGGGACCCAAAGAATCAGTTCCATGCTGCTCCTCTCTCCCCCTGCAATCTCTCTCCTGTAAGAACCTGTGTTTGAATTTACCTTTTTGCCAAGGGGGTGTTTATGGATGTTACAGGTTATTAGGAACAGCCCTTTGTTAAGTTACACTTGTGTGTCGGTTTGGGTTTTCAAACAGTTTTGTTATTCTAAATTCGGTTTTCTTTTATTTGCGTGTAAATAAATTCTGTTTTGTTTAGAACCAAATGGTTTAACCAATTGGATCACTCCTGGAATATCCACCTTACAGCTGCTTAAAAAAAACTCGAAAAGCTAGACCTTCTTGAACTGTTTTGAGGGGGGGGTCTTGACTGGAGCATAACAATTTCAACCTCATTTTCAACCTCAGCATCCTTGGGTTCTGGGCTGGTTAAGCTCAGTTGGCTAGAGTGGTTGGTTTGCAATAACAGTGAGATACCAACAGCATGGGTTCAATTCCTATCACTGTCTGACGTTATCATGAAGGACTCTCCCTCTCCATCTCTCCCCGTGTCTGAGATGTGCTGGCCTTCAGATTAAATCACCACCAGCCATCTCTCTCTGATCAAAAAGTCGCCTTATGGTCTGCTATGACTATGGTGATATAACGGCTTAGTACATCAGAGTCAAAGGTGTAACGTTTCGAGCATAAGTCCTTCATAGGAATGTGGGTTGGGGGGAGGTGTGTGGGGAACAAGGGGGCTAAGAGATAAATGGCAGGGAGTTGGGGCTGGGGGAAGGTAGCTAGGAAGGGGGTAAGTAGATGAGGGTGGAGGGTGATGGTGATAGGTTGGACCAGAGGGTGGAGCAGATAGTTGGGAAGGAAGATGGGCAGGTAGGACAGGTCAAGAAGACAGTGCTGAGTTGTAGGGTTGGTTCTGGGATAAGGTGGAGGGAAGGGAAGATGAGGAAACTGGTGAAATTGACTGATTCCATGTGGTTGGAGGTCCCAAGGTGGAAGATGAGGTGTTCTTCCTCCAGTCTTCAGGGGCCAGGATTTGGCAGTGGAAGAGGCACAGGACTTGCATGTCCTTGGCGGAGTGGGAGAGGGTGTTGAAATAGTCGGCCACAGGACGGTGGTGTTGTTTGGTGCATGCGAACCGGAGATATTCTTTGAAACATTCTGCAAGTTGGCATTCGGTCCCCCCAGTGTAGAGGAAACCACAGCGAGAGCAATGGACACAGTTGATGAGGTGTTTGGATGTGCAGGAAAATCTCTGCTGGATGTGGACGGAAGGATCCTTTAGGGCCTTGGATGGAGGCGAGGGGGGAGGTGTGGGCGTTGGTTTTACACCTTTTGTGGCAGCAAGGGAAAGTGCTGGCAGTGGAGGGTGGGTTAGTGGGGGGGCATGGACCTAATAAGGAAGTTGTGGAGGGAGTGATCTCTGCAGAATGTTGATAGGGGTGGGGAGGGAAGTATATCTCTGGTGGTGGGGTATGTCTGGAAGTGGTGGAGGATGATGCATTGCATCCAGTGACCAGTGGGGTGGAGGGTGAGGACTGGTGGTGGTGGGGGAGGGCGGTGGGTTCTATCCTTGTTGTATTTGGAGGACTGGGGCTCAAGGGTGGAGGTGAGGGAAGTGGAGGAAATACACTGGTGGGCATTGTTGACCACGTGGGAGGGGAAATTGCAATCCTTGAAATAGTAGCCTATATAGGATGTTCTGGAGTGGAATTGCTCCTCCTGGGAGCAGATGCAGCAGAGGTGGAGGAATTGAGAGTCAGGGATAGCATTTTTGCAGGAGGGGGGCGGTGGGATGGGATGTAGTCCAGGTAGCTGTGAGAGTTGTTGGGTTTGAAGTAAATGTCCGTGTTGAGTTGGTTGCTGAAAATGGAAATGGAGAGGTCCAGGAAGGGGAGGGAGGTGTCTGAGATGGTCCAGATAAACTTGAGGTCAAGGTAGAAGGTGTTCGCAAAATAAATGAACTGTTCAACCACCTCGTGGGAGTACAAGGTGGCACCAATACAGTCATCAATGCAACAAAGAAAAGGTGGGGAATGGTGCTGGTGTTACTGTGGAAGATGGACTGTTCCATGTACCCAATAAAGCGACAAGCATATCTAGGGCCCTTGTGGGTGTCCATGGCTACCCCTTTGGTTTGAAGGAAGTGGGAGGATTCGAAGGAGAAATTATTGAGGGTGAGGCAGGTTTAGCTAATCGAATGAGTGTGTGGTTGGAAGGGTACTGGTTGGGTTGGCAGAAGAGGAAAAAATGGAGCACTTGGAGGCGTCTGTCATGATGGACATGTACAGGGACTGGGTGTCCATGGTGAAGGTGAGGCATTGGGCGTTGGGGAACTGAAAGTCATGGAGGTGGTGGAAAGCGTGGGTGGTGTCCCAAATGTATGTGGCGAGCTCCTGGACCAAGTGGGACAGGACAGTGTCAAGGTATGAGGAGATCATTCTGTGGGGCCAGAGCAGATGGAGATGGTGGGTCGACAGGGGCAGTCACGTTTGTGAATTTTGGTTAAGATGTAGAACCAGATGGTGCGGGGTTCTGGGACTGAGGGTGGAGGCTGTGGACAGGAGAGCCCTGAGGTGAAGAGGTTGTGTCTGGTCTGGGAGATGATGGCTTGGTGATGGGAGGTGAAGTCGTGGTCAAGGGGGCAGTAGGAGGACGTGTCTGTGAGTTGGCACCTGGCTTCAGCAATGTACAGGTCGGTGCGCCAAACTATCACTGTGTGTACGTCATCCTGTTTAAGGCATGGAGTGCAGAAGAGACATTCAATAGCAAGAAAGATTTTCCAACAACATTTTAAAGCGTTCAATGAACTTCTTTCAAATTTATTCACTGTTTAATTTCTATTGACTGTATGAGATTGGAGGAGTCAAAAAGTGAGGCGTTGGAAAAGCACAGCAGGTCAGGCAGCATCCAAGGAGTAAGAGAGTCAACATTTCGAGCATAAGACCTTCAATAGGAATGTGGAGGGGGAAGGGGACTGAGAGATAAATAGGGTGTGGGGGTGGGGTTGGGGACAAGGTAGGTGGGAAGACAATAGGTGGATGCAGATTGTAAGTTATTGTGACAGGTCGGAGTAGAGGGTGGAGTGGATAGGTAGGAAGGAAGATGGACAGGTGGGACAGGTCAAGAGGATGGTGCCGAGTTGGAGAGTTGGAGGGTTGGATCTGGGATGAGGTGGGGGGTGGGGAGGTGAGGTTTGGAAACTGGTGAAGTTGATGTTGATGCCATGGGGTTGGACAGTCCCAAGGCAGAAGATGAGGCTTTCTTCCTCCAGGCATCAGGTGGCTTGGACTTGTATGTCCTTGGCAGAGTGAAAGGGGAAGTTGAAATAGTTGGCCACAGGATGGTGGGGTTGTTTAGTTTGTGTGTCCCAGACATGTTCCCTGAAATCAAAAGAGAAAATGCTGCAAAATCTCAGCAGGTCTGGCAGCATCTGTAAGGAGAGAAAAGAGCTGACATTTAGAGTCTAACTGACCCTTTGTCAAAGCCCATTTTCCCTGAAATGTTTTGTGAATTGGCATTCTGTCTCCCTGATGTAGAGGAGACCACATTGAGAGCAGCGGACACAGTAGATGACGTGTATGAATGTGCAGGAAAATATCTGCTGGATGTGGACGGAAGGATCCTTTGGGGACTTGGACAGAGGTAAGGGGGGGAGGTGTGGGTACAGGTTTTACACCTCCTGCAGCAACAAGGGAAGGTGCCTTGTTGGTAGGGGGTGTGGACCTAACAAGGAAGTCATGGAGGGAATGGTCTCTGCAGAGGGAAATATGCCTCTGGTGGTGGGGTCTGATTGTAAGTGGTGGAAAAGGTGAAGGATAATGCACCTTATCTGGAGATTAGTGAGGTGGAAGGTGAGGACCAGACGTGCTTGGTGTTGTTTAAAGTTGGTGAAGCCACCACGGAATGATGCAAATGACACATGAAGAAGGCTTTAACCTCAAGATTTCTGATGAGATCATTTACTCCCAGTTCTATAGTTGCTATTCCCCTTGGCCTGTGAAATGAGACAGAGATGGAGCAGTGGCAACACGAAGTAGATATTCATAGGGAGAACATTTTAGTGATAGTTTCCAAACTTCATTTCAATTGTTTTGTTTTATCATTCATTCATGCAATGTGGATCTCTTAATCTAGCCCCACATTTGTTTCCCATTCCTCAGTGTCCCTCAGTGAAGATGGTGCTGAGCTATCACCTTGAACTGCTGTAGTCTTTGGGTTGTGAGGGTTGGGTTAGAGTTCCACCAACAGTGGTTTCAGGGAGGGTATGCTGGGATTCTGACACCCCATGGTGCAGTTCCTGTGATATTGTTCCAGGTCAGAATGGTGTATAGCACGGAGGAAACTTGAGTTGGGCATGCTCCATAAATCTGCTGCCCATCCTCCTGACTGGCAGAGATTATGGGTATGGAAGGTGTTGTCAAAGCATCCTTGATCGGTTGCTGCAGGATATCTCATAGATGGTACACACTGCTGTCACTGTGTCTCACTGGTGAGGGAGTGCATATTGAAGCTGCTGGGTGGATGTGAATTAAGTGGGTTGCTTTGATCTGGATATTTTCAGGTTCCTTGAGCAGGTACATGTGGAGTATTCAATCACATTTCCCAATAGGTTATGGAAAAGTGTAAGTACGGACGTAAAGTAAAAAATATAACATTGACGAATCACCAACTTTACAAAGCTGAGGTGAGATTTGGCTAAAAAAGACTGGAAACAATCACTTAAAGTTAAATTAGTGTTACAGTTGTTGGAAGCATTTAAAGAGCAGATAAAGAGAGTTTACAACAAGTATGTTCCCACAAAGATAAGAGTTGGAACTCCCCAGTCTATTCATCCACCACAACCCAACATCCAGACAAAGAAAAGATAGAGAGAAAGAAAGCATTCATCAAATGCCAAACACTCAATTTGCAGAAAACATTGAGGAGTAGGAAATTGCAAAGTTGAAATTAGAAAGCAAATTAGAAAGACAAATAAGGCGAGTGTAGTGATTATAACAAAGGACAGCTGGGTGAAACTTATAGAATATGAGTTTGCTGATTGGGGCCATTAATCTGGTCCAGTGAGGGAGCCCTCGCAGACAGATAAGAACAAGAGGGTCTTGCTGGGTTGCCTGGGGTGTCTATGATATATGCACTGTTTTATTGTTTGGTTTATCGGATTGTCCGTATGTGATTGAGTTCACTGTTTCCTTTTTGATATAATTAGGGAGGATTTGAGGTTTGTCCTCTTTTCCCTGTGAACTGGTTCTACAGTGGGATTTGGGGGTCTGGCTTTGCTGCCCTTTCCCCTGTAAGTTGCTGTTTCTTGTAAACTGCTGTTCATTTTTAACTGTTTATTTTTAATTTGTACTGGTTAATAAAATAAAAAAAAAGATCAGGACTGTGAGACATCCTGATCACTCGGGAGCTGACTCTGAGGGAGCCAGATCAGTGTGAAGGACTCTTCACATGTCAATAAATGGTCACTTGCTGATGGGATATTGGTCTCTGTGGAGTTATTTCAGAGAACATGAAAAACGATTGGGTTTTCCATGGCTTAATTCCCAAAGATATTTTACAAGTACACAAAGAGAACAAGGATATTGAAGAAAAAGTAACTAGAGACCAAAAGGGTAACTTTTATGTGGAATTATGTGAATTACCTTCATTCTTAATGATTACATAGCAGAAGGGAAGGCAAGGTAGTTATAATAAATAAGGAGAAGTGTGAAATATTGGGTTGGATAACACGTTCTTCAGAAAGCAAGAATGTATAGTCAGAAAATTCAGTCCACAGCTAGCACCCATACAGTACTAATTGCTGCAAGCTATGACTTGGCCTATCATAGGAGAACAGGAAACTTACACTGATCCATGCATCACAGCATCCAACTTGTAGGGCTCAGATGTAGGTTGTGGTAGGTGAAGAAACCATAATGTACTCGAATACATTGCATACCTTTGAAATCCAGAGAAATATGTCCACCCACCACTAAAGCTTTTAAAGTTAACTTTTCACCCACCTCAGGTACTCTAACGTTTGAACCATTAGATCCCCATGTTGCCCAATATGCTCATCAATTGCTGCATGTAGCGTGTTGACCACAAAGAAATAGTGAAAACATGCTGTTTATATCTTAGAGCTGTGTGAGACTGAATGGTGTTAAAGTTGCTGACATGAGCATGAGTATAGGTGTCACACACTAAAACCATGATTGTCATCTATTCCTAATTAAACAAGGAAAAATCAATTCTATTGCTGTTAGAAAGCAATCGTGTCTTGGCTAGACAGTGAATTTGATTATCCAGATCACATGAAAGCTGAATGGTCGCTTGACTACTGAAACAAGAAAGAGTGTCTACAGTTTGTTATCTTCTCTGTTCCTGTTATCTCTGAATCACTGACAATACATTAAACCTCCAGCACCACACAGTGAAGCAGCAAAAGCATTGCTGACCTTTGAAAGACTGTGGTCCAAGTGCCCTTGAAATTTTCTTGGGGAGTCCGATAACACCAAGATGCCAATTGAAGAACTTGGTCTGGTTTAGCTGGTAGATTTGGTAGATTTCACAATACTGTTGTGGTGTGTAAATAACTGACAGCACTAGGTGAATGCCAACGCAGGTTGAAAATGAGCAATCTTGGCAAGCTGGAGAAGTGTAATAGCATCCAAATGTGTTCAGCATTCACTTTAAAAGATCTGATGAGATGAGCTATTGAAAGGAATATTTGTGAAAAAGGATAAATTATAGGGAGGTTGCTTTGAGCTGGAGGCAGGTGACAGTATTTTATCTCTTTATTTCTCTTCCACCACCATTAACAACCCCTTTGTCGTTTGTACTGGAACTATTCACCAACTGACCCCCTCCCCCGGTTCCAAAAGCTTCAGTTCTGAAGAAGATTCATACTGGATTTGAATCGTCAATTCTGTTTCTGGTGCTACCAGACTTGCTGAGTTTCTTCAACATTCTCTGTCTTTGCTTCAAATTTTCAGACCCTGCAGTCTTTTGCTTTCTGTCCTTATTATTACGACACAGACTGGATACAGCTGAGGTGATGCAGGCTCTCCCTCCTTTTGGCAGGCTGATTGACAAACAATTCTCACTCTGACTCTGGACAGTAATATATGGTCAGTGATAGAGTTGTAATGTTGGAGAATTGCAGGACCTGTATTTATTACTCAACTCCAAAGTTATCTCTGATAGGTGATTGATCACCAACTGTAATTACAGACGTTAAAACACATGAAAGCCTTGGTCAGCAAGCTGGAAATTTATTTCTAATTGTTATATCTTAATCTAAAGGTTGAGGCTTGATTAATTGCCTTGTCTACAAATTGAAGAACAGTGTGACCTTGACTACATTTTCTGATTATGGTTCATATTAAAATATCATTTCTTAAAAAAACTATTAGAGTTAGTGTAAGTATGATTTGGACCCAATGTTAATTTCCAGTTTCATCGGAAGCAGTAAATACAATGGCTGTTGTTCGTTTTACCACACATGGCTTTAAATGCAATGCTTTAACAACGAATATGATTTAACAATGAATAGTTTGAACTTCACATTTTGTTTTGTTCCTACATTTGGAGTATTACAGTATTCCAAAAGATAAGCAGATCCATAATTAATTATATCACATTAAATGTTCTAAATAGGATGTAAACTTTCGCTCCCACTATTTCTTCATGAGACTGTGCTGAAGTCAATGTTTTAAAATTTCACAACTTGGATATTGAAGTATGTAGTGCCTATCAATCAGTAATACGTCCACTGAGGCCCCTAAATAGTCAGCAGAAAAATGCACACAGTTTTCCATCCAAAACACTCAAACAGGAGTAGTTATTAATCCTTTGAGCATGTTCTGCTGCAATTCAATGAGATCACGGCTGATGTTTGACCTAACCCCATATAGCCGTTGTTGTCCCATAAGCCTTAATATATGGCCAATTTGCACATTAATATCAGCATACATTGTTAAAATGTCATGATTTTTCAGCAAGAACAACATAACTTCTTGAACAGCAAGTTAGAACATGACAACTGTAGCCAGCTGCATGATTGCAGCAGGGAGGCTGAAGATGACAGAGCTCAATGTTTGTGGCATTGAATGCAAAACTGTCCATCTCGCAACAATACTGTTAGAATCTCATAAAGGCTTACAGCAAAGAAATGAAACTAGAGCTGAATTCATAAACTGAAATTTCTCAATCTTCATTGTTACAATTTACAATGTTGTCTGAGACCTAGGTTGTGTATTGCCTGCTAACTCTTGCTAAGATCCCAGTTAATGATAATACTGGACAAGACAGATCCCAGAATGAAACCTGACTTGATATACCGTATGTGTAATTTTTTCAGTTGGTTAACATGAATTTTAGTTGCTGAAACATATTCAAGCAATGCTGTAAATGCTCTTTAAAGACAAAGTATAAGTTTATTACTCAAAAGAAGAAATAAACTAACAATATTACCAATATATTAAAGACAGTTATAAACATCAAAACAAAGTTTCAACCTATTTCCAGACATCATCTTTTTACAGATATTTACTTGCAAATAGATATCATTTCTATTTCAGCTTTTTTTATTTCCTAATTTAATGGAATTGTCCAAGTTTGTTTCCCTTGGGTCACTGAGACTTTTCCTTATGGTTATGTTCTGACTCTGATGAACAAGAAACTTTTAAAATTCATTGGCCTAAACTCTTTCAGTTCTAACAGCATGATGATTTCTATCCAAACTCTCCTGACTTGGAAGCCCTACCAACTAGAGAAAACTTCTGCTGTGTTGGCTGGTTCCTCTCAACTGACTTGATTCCTCTGTTAGAAGAAATTGTACTGTACTCCTGATTCTTCTGAACACAAGTTTTAATTTTCTGTTCTGTAGTCATTGCAAAATGCCTGTGTTTGGTGTATCTATTCTAAACCCAATAGTATAAATACACTACAAGGGTTCACCCAGACATTTGATTTGCAAGCACATATGATGGAACACTCCTCATATACCTAGATGAATGCAGCTCCAACAACACTTAAGAAACTTGACATCATCCAGGGTAAAGCAACCTACATCCATGAACATTCACTTTCTCCACTTCAATGCTCAGAAGCAGCAATGTGTACCATCTACACAATACGGTGCAGAAATTTGCCAAAATTCCTTAGACAATACACCCCAAGCCCATGACCAGTTCCATCTAGAAGGACAAGGGCAGCAGATGCATGGGAGCACCTTTACCTGCAGATTCCCCTTCAAGCCACTGACTATCCTGCCCTGAAAATATATCATAATTCGTTTACTGTCACTAGAACTAAATTCTCAAATTCCCTCCTTAATTACATTGTGGGTCTACTTGGAGTGCAATAGTTCTAGAAGGCAACTCACCACCACTTTCTCAACTCAAAGGGCAAATATGGATGGATAATAAATGCTAGCCAAGCTACTGATGCCCATGTTCTATGAGAACACAAAAAAACATTCTTTATTAAAATTGGTGCACTTTTCAAATGATTTTCATAGCTTTACATGACTAGCCTACTTTCATCTACCCCCATTTTGAAAAGAAAATTGAAAAATTGATGTGAAGTGTGTGATTTACATATATTTTAATAGAATTATTTCCAGATTTTTGGGTTTTCAACTAGTGGCATGTGGGCTTTCTGTGCACATGATGATGTCCAATGATTAATGTACAGAGACATGCTGATTTCATTTTTAAAGAAAAAAAGATAGGCAAGAAAACATTCTTGGTAGCTAATGGGAATTTATTTTCACTGGAAGGGTGTTACAAGTGAACAGAGCAAACTGTGGTGCATTCAGTTTTTCAGGTAGAATCCAGAGATTGTGCTATTTTGGTTTCAAAGAAACATCCATACCTTGAGGAAAGTCTTTTTGGTTGAAAAATTTTCAGTGGTCTTGGCTGAAGCTGAATGTGGAAGAAATTTTCTCCTGGCAAAGGGAAATATTTTAGAGCTGTTAACAAATAAGTTACCTCAGACCAAGGAAGTAGTTTGAGAATTTCAAACCAGAAGTTGGTTAAAACCCTGAAAGGATTATTTGAAGCTGAGAAAATTTAACTTCAACTGTAAGACAATTCAAAGATGCTTTCGACTTCGCAAGATGGGGAATTGAAGCCACAGTCAAATTCACCTTAAAGATGTGATAGAGAAAGGAATCCTGTCTGCTATGAATACAGTCGAAGAGTGCTGTTTGGATTAGAAGGATTGTCTTTCATTGTGTATTTTGAAGTCTTTAAACTGGTGCTATATGCAATTAGTTTGGTTTACTCTATGTTATCTTAATTTACTTTGCATAATAAATTTCTGTTTTATTGAATAAGCCAAACCTACAGCATTACATGACTGTTTCTTAAAACAAAAAAATAAAATCTATCTAGCCAGATTTCATTCTGAGATCACACTTGTCCAGTAAAAATATCAGTTCAGATCATAAGACTGTCTATTTTTCTAACCAATCATTGGGCCAGATTTTCAGATCAGGATCAAAAACCCTATTTCTAACCTGATTGAACAAACAAAATTGAAAAATACCTGTAGAGGAATTTTGCCGCTCCCATTCTGAGTAATACTTCCTGCATTTAGAGATCTAAATGTCTTTTGGTCACTTCCAAGGTAACTAAGAGTAGACAAATGCATACAGTAAGTCTGGTGGTGTTGGGTGCCATGGGTTTGGGGGCTGTCGGGATGTAAGGTGGCAGGTGGGTGAAGAGTTAGTGTGGCAGGTGGGAAAGAGGGAATGAAGGACATGAGTTAGGTGGGTGAGGTTAGGATGGCATGTGGCTGAGGGGAACAGGTATGTGGGTGCTAGCTGGGTGAAGGGTAGGATGGCAAGTGGGATCCACGATGGTTCCCTAGGGGTCAGAGTAGATTTAATCCTCTATATCTTTTTTCTGGGTAACTATTAAGCGTAAGTCAATTAGAGTCCTCTAAAATATCCAACACTAACTCAGAGCGGGATCTTTTTCAGAACGTTCCAGGTGCCAGGTCATTGCCCCAAAGAATTTCAACTTCCCAGACAATTCCACAGAGTCGGCTATGTCAGGACTTCTATACGGCTCCAACACACGGAATTCCAGTCTGTGCTGTTGCAATCACTATCTTCTTATCAGAAAATCTGGCCCATAATCCTACACAGACCGCTGGAGGGTTCAACGTATTTCATTTGCAATAAATTAACTGCATCAAAATATTTGTATACTGTAGGGTCCGAAGTCTTACTTTTCCCAAATGAATCCTGAGCTTAGATTTACCGCATTTAATTACTGTGCTCAGAAGTGAAATTTTCATTGGCAACCTGAGCCGCGTTTTTTAAGCTTAGCCCTTTCCAAAAAAATACTCCAGAGCTTTGAGGAAAATTGTGTTATGTTATTTTGCTGCTGTGTACTTTGTCTTATTTCATGCCTGCTGACAAAACAAAAACACATCTGGACGTTCCTGAAAAGCTGCCAATAGTTTACTGTAATTGCTCACCCAGACTTTTGCTTTGACCTGAGAAATTCATAGGCTGTTTCTGTGGGTTTTTATTCTTTGGTGCTATATGGACTTCACTTTATTGTCTATCTCTACTCACCCTTGAGCTCAGTATGTTGCTATTTCAGGGGATTGTTAGGAGTCAACTACTTTGAAGTTGTCTGGAATCATAAGTCAGCCAGATCAAGTAAGAATAGCAAATTCTCTTTTCCTAAAGGTTATGAGTGATTTTTTTCTTTAATGGGTTTTTACAACAATAGAGGATAGTTGGTCCATCACTGAGGTTGGTTTAAATTCCAGATTTATTAACTGATTTAAAATCCAACTTCTGAGAAAGAGTCACTGGACCTGAAGCATTAACCTTGATTACTCTCCACAGGCGTTGTCAGACCTGCTGATCTCTTCTGTTTTTGTTTCTGATTTACAGTATCCAGAGTTTTTTTTAGTTTTTAAAACCCCACCCACTGCTATGGCGTGATGTGAATCTATCTTTTTAGAACATTAAGCCAGACGTCTAGATTATAAACCATGAGATAACACTACTGCATTACCAACTCCTTCTATTAAGATATTTGGATATTTATTATGCTCATTCTAACTGATCATCTACTTGCAGAAATGCAAATCCAGAACCCAATTTATTTCTAATCAGCAGTTGTTTCAATATGGCTTTGCTGTTCACAGTGATAACAAGTGTTATTCCATGTTCTGGTAAAATCCTTGATCCTTTAGGATTGATTAGGCATATACTAATTTCATTCATCTTACAGTTATTTTTAGGTATCAAAGAAGATTGTTAGTCTCTGTCTTGGTCCTCAGAAAAATACCATGAAAAATACCTTATAAACAGCTGAACGGGCTGTGGCAAAATGCAGAATTGGGCAAGATGGTCAGCTCGTCTCGTCTCGTCACGTCACAACTTGTCTTATCTCGTCACAACTTGCACCCTATACCCTGTTTGCAGCAGAGCTACTTGGTCTTCTGGACACTGCATAAGGCTCTGACCTGGCTGGCGATCTCTGACCAGGCAAATGTTTTGCAGTAGCATGGCCTCTTATGCCTGTCCTTGGGGAAGAGGCCGTCCCTCCTGTGCACTGCCCTGTCAGCCAGGACATCACCCCACCTCCCGATGCTGATCCCTGTCGGAGAACCCTCAGTGCCAGCTTCTCCTTGTCTGTCAGCTCCAGGCAGTCACTATCAAGAGGAGGGTAGATACTAGCGCTCCTCCAGGAGCATGTGAGGCTCTGGAAGATCGCGTAACTGCAAGAGATGCTGGTTTTATGGTGAATGTCCATTGAATAGCGGGTTTCCCAGGAATGGTGGGTGTAAGGTAGGACTGAGATACGACCTGATACTCATCATTGGGTTAGGAATAGCAATCAAAGCAGCGAGTTTGCTCAGATATGGCCATAATGAATAGTAAAACAGACTCAATGGGTCAAATAGCCTATTTCAGCTCCTACCTGCTCTGTATCTATGTTTCTAAATGATGATAATAATACAGTGAGTGGCTTCTGAAACCAGGAAAACATCTGCTGTTTAAAATTAGTAATCAACAACTATTTGAGCTCATTTACAGTCTAATCAACTGCAATAATGTGAGCAATAATATGTTCAATTATCCATTTCCCAGCACATGAAATACTCCAGGGTTGGATATAATCTGGAAAACCTTAGGCATGTTCACTGTCACCAATGTTTCTTGCTGGCATTAGCCTAGGCTAGTAAACCCGTGTGAGGGAGGAAGGCCACATAACACATTAGGCAGAAGTGGGTTCAATCATGACAGATGTTGACTAGGTTTATGGCATATTAGTTAATAGGTAATTCCATCATATCAATGATACGTAATCATTGCTTATCAGAAATCAAGCACAAGCTAACAGTAATTTCTCATTACAGCTACAGCACATTCTCGTACAATGCTAGTAACAAGAACAGAACCAGCTTTAGAATCAGTAAAGACACTGATTAGCTTCTGCAAGAAACAGTCATTTATTTCCTAATGGATTAAGCTTATCCTGTGACATCAGTTAACACTTGCACTGCCTTTTACAACAGTGGGAACCTCAGGCTAAAACTTACCAGAAGTATTTTATGTAATTTTTGGAAAATTTCATGGAGAGTTTCTCTTGCAAGTTTCCTGATGCTTCCCAAACTCACCTTATTGTCACTCCACAATACCCCTACAGTGCCTCATTAATCATGTTCTCATACTCTATATGTGCAGATATACTCAGCACTGCTAGGATATCCCAGAATCCCTCACAATGACACCATCTTTGAAGCCCAGCCATATACCCAGTGAAGCTGGAGTTGCCCTCCACTGCATAGACTGTTGGACAGCAACTGCGAACTAATGCTTCTCAAGGTATTTAGGTGGCATGGCTGACACTTCATTGCAAATAAATGTGCACAGTCTTGCATCTATTGCTGTTTAAGAGCCAAGCCACACATCTTACATATCCGTAGCCTCAACACACCTTACAACCCTGCCTAAGTCATGACCACTCTTTCCTCAATATCCAATATAGCCCAAAACCTTATCATTGCTCAATGTGAGGGCATCACATCAAGGGAAGTCATCAAGCATTTCAAAACATTCATTTCTATTCAGCAGCAGCAAACAATAGACAAATAAACAGACATTGTATTTGCCTCTCGAAACAGAGGTGGACTGCATATCTTTCAAACACACCAACAATTTGCCAGTCAATGAGTGAACATTGTAGAGCAATCTCTTATCTACTGGTACTGGATGCCTTTTACATCCTGACTGGCTTATTGCTCTTTCACAGTATTCACTCGATCATGCAGAAGATGGTAGGTCCTCTTCAATGGCCTTGTCTTCCTCCTTAGAAATTAGTGGCTGCCTTCCCAGCTCTTCAGCCACCATCACAACCCGTCTTTGCCTGCTCTAGCTGTGGAGAGTACACTATGCTAGGATTATGCTGTACCCTGCATTATCTGTCTGGACTGTTCCTCAAAGTCCAGCCAGATGAATCCAACCATCAAAACCTTATCCACAGGAGCTTTATTGCCTACTCCATCATGAACCTAGTTGAAGAATGGGCTACATTGTGCCGCCATCCTAGTAAGTCATCTGACCCTGTGAAATGAAGCAGGAGTACAAGCGGCCTCACAGATATACAGATCATGACAGCTCACAGGGTACCTGGCACAACCTCTAAGATGTGATTCCAAGACTTGTATATTGATGGAATGGAATACTTTCTTACTGATGGATTCAGCCATGTTATAAAATGGGCTTCCCACTGTAATCATATGTACAGTCTAGACCAGCCTCCACCTGGAGTATTCCAGCTAATATGCCCACACCTACTGCCCATGCCGCAGACTGACATCATCATCAGAAACGAGATGATGTGGTAAATGCGATAAAGCTATATCATGCCTGATGTGTTATAGATAGATTGGAAAGTAGACATGCTATTTTCCAAGGTCAACTGATTTGCATTACTTCAGCTGAGGCTTGAAAGGACTTAGGGAGGAAATTGGAAAGGTTTATTTCATTAATCTTTCATGACATGTGGGTAACATTGGCAAGGCCAGCCCTTTGGACCATCCCTGGTGCTCTTGAACTGAATGGCTTGTTAGGCAATTTCAAAGGACAGTTAAGAGTCAATCATGTTTCTGCGAGTCTGGAGTCAAACGTGGGGCAGACCAGGTGAGGATGGCAGGTATCTTGCCTCACAGGACATTGGTAAACCAGACAAAATGCTGTAAGAGCACGTCAGAAGCTAGGAATCCTGCAGTGAGTAACTCACCTCCTGACTCCCCAAAGCTTGTCCACCATCTACAAGGCGCAAGTCAGGAATGTGATGGAATGCTCCCCACTTGCCTGGATGAGTGCAACCCCAACAACACTCAAGGAACTTGACACCATCCAGGACAAAGCACCATGTTTGATTGGCACTATATCTCCAAACATCCACTCCCTCCACCACTGATGTTCACTCGCAGCAGTGTGTACTATCTACAAGATGCACTGCAGAAATTCACCAAAGATCCTCAGACAGCAAATTCCAAACCCATGACTACTTCATTCCAGAAGGACAAGGGCAGCAGATGTATGGAAACATCACCAACTTTAAGTTCCCCTCCAAGTGACTCACCATCCTGACTTGGAAATATAGCATCATTCCTTCACTATTGTTGGGTCAAAATCTGAGAATTCCTTCTTTAATGGCATTTTGGGTAAACCCACAGTAGGTGGACTGCAGCAATTCAGGAAGGCATCTCACCACCACCTTCTCAAGGGCAACCAGGGACAGGCAATCAATGCTGGCCAGCCAGTGACACCCACATCCAACAAATGAATTTTTAAAATCTACAACGAAAGTTGTCATGGTCACCATTGCTGAAGTGAGATTTATATTCCAGATTTATCAATGAAATCTAAATTCTACAAACTACCTTGATGGGATTTAAACTAATATCCACTGATCATTCACCTGGGCAGTTAGACTATAAGTCATGGCGCTACTATTATAACTGCGTGTCATTTTGAATGGAAATGGAAAATCATTAACCAGTGAAATTTCAAGGTGTGTGGATGTCAATGAGCAAGGTCACAATAGGATGACAAATTTCTGAAAACTTTCAGAAAAGTTCAAAAGGTATCTCAACTTGTCTTCAGCTCTTGTTAAGACTGCACTGCCAATTGTATTGATTCAGTATTTCAACAATGGGCAAACTCCATCACAAGAGCAAACAAACAAAAAGTAAATTGTAGGCATGCATCCACTGAAAACTGAGATTAATCTGACACAGTTTGTTGGCTATTAGAGTGGAGTGGTTGATAAGAGAGAGGCCCCTGGTGTCTCTGCACAACAATACTCAATTGGGTTAGCCATCGTTGCAGAGCCAAAAGGAGGTGTAGCCACTTCATGTCAATAGACATTCCAGTGCCATATTGCTGCAGACCTCCTTACAGCAGATGGCTGGGCTTAGCTTCACTAACTCTCCCAAACAGTAAAGGGCAATCCCTGCACTCAGTATCAGGAGGCACACTACGAAAACAGTGTGTGCAATTTTGGCGAGTGCACCAATGCTGCGTAATGTGGTCACTGAGAATGCCTTTATTTTCACTGTAAGCACGGCAGGCTCTGAATCGACAACTTATGAGGGAGCATCTCACAGAACAATAAATTAAGATTTCCCATCACTTTATGGTGCCATGGAGTCTGCTGTATCATTTTTCCTTTGGCAATGAAAATAGCGGCGTGCTCTCATCTGTCAAAATGATGCATGTTCATCAGTGCAGATACAGATGTGAAGTGGGAACAAAGAATACTTTGAGCAGCCTGACATGTTTATCATCCACACAGTTGTTTTTCCATTCTTTGAAATATCTTGGGTGGGGGAATCTGCATTAAAAAAAGTTACACTGATGGTCCTGGAAGGAAAAAAAAAATCACGTGAGTTTTTGTGCTAAAGTACCAACAGCAACAAAATGAAAAGGGCAATTGTTAAGGCAGGTGTGAATTCCACTTAGCTTTATATTGATCGACTATTCCACATCTTCACTAATCACTTCATAACAACCCTGATTTCCTCACTGAAAGAATAAAACTTAGAAAAGGTATTTTTCTCTCCTGTTGTTCCAGAGATTTACTCAGTTATGATCACCTTTAAAGCTTCAAGACATCTCTTCAAAATGAGGGGCTCAACTTATACATGGTGTATTTACTAAGAGCTGCAGGTATTGGTCATTATTTTGTAATGTTAAAGAAAGCACTGATTCAAATTCAAATTCAAATTCAATGTATCATGTTTTGTTTAATAAAATAATTATAAATGGTAGTTTCAACCACAATCGGAACATTTTAAAAACCATCAAACAACTCATCTTTGGCATCCAATGCAAAGTATTAATCAGATTCATTCTGAGTCATTTTTCTGTCATCATAAGGATCCAACTCTGGATCATCTGTGGAAATTTCAATTACATAACCATCCATCCACAACAAAACATCATCCTCTCCATCCAGTGAATTGGATTCTCTGCATTTTTTGAACAATCTGATGGCAGTTACTTCATTGAAAACATCCCACAATTTGATGATGATGTAACACAATGGACACTTGTGTTTTAACCACTACCTGGTGGAAAATGGCAGGAAACTAGGAATATTAACTTTGGTGGTCTTTAGGTTGTGATTTTTGTCTTCTGCCACTGTGCTAATTGCTTTGTTCCAATTAATTGTTGCACTGAAATCTTTGCTGAACCTAAGCTTTAATTTGGCCCACTTATTGGCACTGCACTTCTGTTGATGGTATAAGTATTCTGGCAATTTTTTTTATACATGCATCTCAAGGTCAGGCTGGTGCTTGATCCTTTTTGCAAGATGCATTCTTCTTGCAAATCTTCTCCAGGGCGGACCATTTACTCTTCCATTCTCACACTAACTTTTGTCTAACACTGAAAACTTTCACCGCGCATTAATTAAAATTAAGAAATGAATTTTCTTGCAAATTGTAAGTATAAAGCTACTAAAAAGCAGTTATGAATCTGATAAAATATACATACATGCTAGCAAGCAAGTAAACATAGCAAGCTGCAAGGTAGGGAGAAATGGAATTGGAAAAACAAGCTGAATTTTGTAAGTGAAACGTTATTATATGCTCTGAAGTTGTTCTTGAAGGTACATTTTGTGGTTTTTGATGTCTTTTATGGTTTGACTTTTAGAACTTGAAATATATACCATGAAACTTAGGTTCCTGTTCAAGTAGCTATCTTGAAATTTACAGCATAACATGATAGAGGTTCACATGTGATGCTTTTGTTATTTTTACTGTTATTTTCCTTTATTCATATACAACTAACCAATTACATAGGCTACATTACATAGCTAGAGTAACTGAAAGTGGAGAACAGTCACTGTACCAGAAGTATTAACTCTACTTTCCCTCCACAGATGCTGCCAGACCTGCTGTGATTTTCCAGCAATTTCTGATTTCATAACTGAAGGTAATGTGGATACTTTTATACTGAAATATCACATGTTGTAATGTCACATAACTGTCTTAAAAGGTACAGATTGGCATCTGCACCATAATATAACATTCCTTTTTCTCCCTTTAAAGGGATGCATATCCATAAAAGCTTAAATGAAAAGTCATACCAAGACTCATAATGTTAACTTGTTTTCTTTCTCCCCAGGTCCTATCAGATCTGCTGAGTTTTTTTTCAGCATTCTATATTTGTCTGATGCATTTTCATAATTGTCTCCGTATATTCAGATGGAGTTATTAGAACTTGGTGGTGTCGCTTCACTCGATGGTATGCTTTCCCTGGGGATGGATGTGTAACAATTGTCCTAGATGTATGGTTGTTACCTGGCTTGATATTTCTAATATCCAAGTCACCATCCTGTTGGATGAGTACTTAATGATACGCGGGTCAGTTATGTCATCTATTTCTTCACAGGGCTTGGTCATTGTCCATTGTAACGTCATATGACTGACACAGAACACAGTCAAGCAGAATCTTGCCACGACCCGTTTATTTGTGTGAAAGTCACCAACTTATTTCTTTTGTCCTGGTTCAAGTTGATCATACACATTAGTGAGGGAAAGGAGGACCTGGCGGTAATCAGCATCAATTAGTAGAGAGAGTGAAAGGAAGACCCTGAAGCAATCATCAGCATTGCAGAAATTGGCAAAATGAGGAGCCAAAGGCAGTCAGCATTGTTATGAGAGAGTGAAAAGAAAACCCAGAGACATTGTGCTGACATTTTTGGGACTGACTCTCACCTAGAAACATAGAAGGTAGGAACAGGAGGAGGCCATTCAGCTCTTGGTGCCTGCTCCACCATTCTTCACAATCATGACTGATCGTTCAACTCAATAGCCTCACCCTGCTTTCATCCCATAACCTTTGATCCCCAAGTGCTGTATCTAGTTGTCTCTTGAATACATTCAATGTTTTGGCATCAACTGTGGCAATGAATTCCACAGATGCATCACTCTTTGCGTGGAGAAATGTCTCCTTATTTCCATCCTAAATGGTCAACCCCAAATCCTCAGATTGTGACCCCCCTGGTTCTGGATGCACCCACCATTGGTAATATCCTCACTGCATCTAAACTATCTAGTCCTATTAGAATGAGATTCCACCCCCCTCATTTGTCTTAACTCCAGCGAAAACCATCCTAATCTAGTCAGTCAGTCCTCACACGTCATTCCTGCCATCCCTGGAATCAGCCTGGTAAACCTTTGCTGCACTCCTTCGAGAGCAAGAGCAAGAGCATCATTCCTCAGAAAAGGAGACCAAACTCCACACAATATCCTAGGTGTGGCCCCATCAAGGCCCTGTATACATGCAACATCATATCCCTGCTACTGTACTCAAAACCGCTCACAATGAAGGCCAACATACCATTTGCCTTCTTTACCACCTGCTACACCTGCAGACCTACCTTCAGCGACTGGTGCACAAGGACACCCAGATCCCACTGCGCACTCCCCTCTCCCAATTTACAGCCATCTCCTCGCAGGGAAGGAAGAATGTTGGCTATTTGGCGAGTAACTGGTAAGTGATTAAGGTTTAGTTTATTCCCAAAATTTAAAATAATACAAGAAATGGTGTTTGAATTAATAAGATACAGTAAGAAGGGAACAAATAATGGAATAAACAATTTAAGTAATTATTTTTTCAAATTCATTAATGGAAGGACAGGTGATGTGGCAATAATTTTTATATTAATTCATGAGACTTTGGCATCACTGACTAGATCAACATTTGCTGTCCATCCTTAGTTGCCTTTAAGATGGTAGTCAGCTGCCTTCTTGAAATGCTGCAGTCCTTGTTCAATAAAAAGGCCCAGAATGGGCATGAAGCAGACAGTTCCAGGATGTTGACCCAGTGACACAGAAGGAGTAGTGATACACTTTTCAAATCAGGATGGTGAGTAGCTTGGAGGGGAACTTGCAGGTGGGATAGTGTTCCCAAGAATTTGCTGCCCTTGTTGTTCTAGATGGAAATGGTTGTGAGTATGTAAGGTGCTGCCTAAGGAGCCTTTGTGAATTTCTGCAGTGTAACTTGTAGATGGTACACATTGTTGCTGCTGAGTGTCGATAGTGGAGGCAGTGAATGCCTCTGGATGTGTTGTCAATCAAACGGCTGTTTTGTCCCTAATGGTTCTGGATTAGTGGTGCTGGAAGAGCACAGCAGTTCAGGCAGCATCCAAGTATGATCAGGAATGATGAAGGGCTTTTGCCCGAAACGTCGATTTCGAAGCTACTTGGATGCTGCCTGAACTGCTGTGCTCTTCCAGCACCACTAATCCAGAATCTGGTTTCCAGCATCTGCAGTCATTGTTTTTACCTTGTCCCTAATGGTGCCAAGATGCTTGTGTATTGTTGGAGCTGCACTCATCCAGGCAAGTGAGGAGTATTCCATTAGGTTCCAAGCTTGTGCCCTGTGTATGGTGGACAAGCTTTGTTTAGTCAGGAACTACGTTACTCACTGCAACTTGTAACTACAGTATTTATATGGTTGGTCCAGTTAAGGTTTTGGTCGATGGTAACCCCCAGGATGTTGATAGTGAGGTAAATCAGTGATGGTAATATATTTCAAAAGGGTTTGATTAGATTTTGTCTTCATGGAGATTGGTTGGCACTTGCATAGTGTGAATGTTACTTGCCCTATGTTAGCCCAAGCCTGGAAATTGTACAGGTCTTACTGCATTTGAGTATGGACTGTTTTAGTATCTGACGAGCTGTAAATGCTGCTGAACATTGTGCAATCATCAGTGGGCATCCCTACTTCTGACCTTATGATGGAGGGAAGGTCATTGATGAAGCAGCTAAAGGTGGTTGGGATGAAAGCATCTGGATGCAAGAGTGATCCAGGGAAAACATGCCTGAAGTAAGAGTTATTGAGCAGTTGCGATAAAGGGATGCAAAAACAATGTGTGATTTTAATTTTCAAGTAAATTAGATTGGCCATGATAGCTGGGATGAGGAGTTCACAGATTGTTCAGAGATAGCTTCTGACAGTATCATGTTCTGGAACCAACCAGAGATCACCTGTAAGTAGCAGCAACCCACAAATAAAAGTAACTGTGGGCACGAGAGCTGAGCTAGCTGAAGTGAACCAAGATACCAGGCTAGGGGATATACCAATAGAGAGGCTTTGGCAGACATTTAAGGAGCTATTTATGGAAACTCAGAATAAATATATTCTTAATATAAGGAAATATTCTAAGGAGCAGGCCCATCATCTATGATTAATGAAAGAAGCTCAGGAAAACATCAACTTAAGGAAAAAAACATAATTTCACAAAGATGAGTAGTAAGTCAGATGGTTAGGTACAATCTAAGGAACAGTAGGGAATGGTTAAAACTCTATTCTGGAGATGTGTCCCATGTGCCATTCTCCAAGAACTCTCATGGCCCAATCTCTGCTCCACTAATAGATGCTTCTCCACTTCAATGCTACACCTCAAGGCTGCACCAACAGCTATCATTGTCATGCTTCTGCAAGAACATGATCTGCGTAACTAATTTAAAAATCACAAAACACCAGGTTACAGTCCAACAGGTTTATTTGGAAGCACTAGCTTTAAGAGCACTGCTCCTTCACACAACCACCTGATGAAGGAGCAGCTCTCTGAAAGCTCGTGCTTCCAAATAAACCTGTTGGACTATAATCTGGTGTTGTGTGATTTTTAATTTTGTACACCCCAGTCCAAGACCGCATCTGCAAATCGTGCTTAGCCAATGCACTTGCTCATGGTCTGGACCAGGCTGCATCCCTGGGCTCTTCACACACTGTCATAGCATTCACTTACTCTGCTCCTATCTGGATGCGTGCAGAATCCCTACATTGCCTTGCTTTTTTGCATTTTGCCCCCTTAGCCAGAGATACCAGATTCATATTACTGCTGCCTTGCCTTACCTTGCCTTGTTATTTAATGAAGACAAAGGCATGAAGGTTCTTGTGGTTGCCAGCAAGCCACAATTGAGTTAATGGGTATAGCCTTCACTTAGGGGTGCTGGGCAGAGAGTCAAAGGCAGACTCCGATACTAGTCCAGGGGCTTGGACACATTCAGCTGCTCTGGCTGGACCCGGTCCGAGTGTACTCCACCTAAGGGGTGATGAGCCAAATGTCAGGCAGACCAACAATTGCCTTAACTCTTCCTGCTCATTGGGGTACTGTTTTCTTCATGGAATGAGGGATAGGAAGGAACTAATACAGGTGAAATTGAGTGGTGCACTGTTACTTTTGGGGCAGTGGGGAGTTGTCCTGAGCAAGGCAGTGCAGTGGGCATGCAGGGTTAGTAGTGGTGGTGTCGATGAAAGCAAGTGTGGAAGATGTTACAGGCATTTAGTGAGAGTGGGAGAGCGTAAATCATGTTGTCATAATGTTGCAGAGGAGGAATTCCCAGAATGTATTCGGGATGGTTTCTGGAGCAATACACCATAGAACCAACTACAGAACAGACCATTTTAGATTGGGTATCATGTCATAAGAAAGGAATCATTGATAATGTAGTTGTGGGAGATCCCCTGGGATTGAGCGACTATAGTATAATAGAATTCTTCATCAATATGAAGAGTGAGGTAATTGATTCTGAGACCACGCTCATGAATCTTCTGTGAAACTATGATGGTTTGAAGTGTCAGTTGGTTATAATGGATTGGGAAATGTTGAAATAGCGAAGGGAATGACAGTGGGTAGGCAATGGCAAGAATTCAAAAAGATAATGGTTGAACTACACAAACTGTTTACTCCTGTCTGGCACAAACGTGCAAAGAGAACAGTGGTCGAGTAATCGCTTATGAGGGAAGTTAGAGATTGTATTAGACACAAAACAAGGCATACAAACTAGAAAGAAAAAAAAACATTAGACCTGAGGATTGGGAACAGTTTGGAAATCAGCAAAGGGATTGATTGAGCAGGGGAAAATAGAATAAGAGAGTAAACTTGGTGGGACCAAAAAATATTCCTGTAAAACTTTCTAGGGGTATCCAAAGAGCAAAAGATTGGTGAAAACTAATGTAAGTCCCTTACAGTCAGAAACTGGATAATTTATCATCAGGAACAAAGAAATGGTTGACAAGCTAAATCCATCCTTCATTCTGCCTTCACAAAAGAGGACGCAGATAATGTCAGATGGTGGGGAATCAAGTAGATTTGATGTAACCATCCTGCTTTTTGCTTCGGATTGAAAGAATCTGATTGTCTAGTGTGTTAGTGAAAAACCACTGGTGGTCTAATAAGACCAATCTTTTGGAATAAAACAGGATTCTGCTAACTGCATGATAGCAATCAAGTTTACATGGTATAGTGGTATGGTTGTCATTGTTGAGTAGACTATAGGGGACCTGGATGCTGGCTCAATTTTCTTCAATATTCAGAGCTGTTCTTTCACCAAATCCATTTGATATTATCATATTGGATGATACTTAATACACTCCTCTGAACCCTTCCAAACCCTAACAAACCATATAAAGCATGAACGTCCATCAGATGATATGATGCATTCACACTTCCTCAGCAATATTATTTAGGCATCCACTTTGTATTTCCCTGTGGAACTTGGCCAGTTTGCCAGCAAAGATGGCTACTGCAGCCATTTTTAAACAGGGTGGAATTGTCTTCATTCAAACAATATCTCACAAATCAACTCAGTCAATGAGATTAAAGATTAATTGAACACTTATTACTATTTATCACAAGTCAGGAGAATGGGTTAGGGCTGGTAAAGAGATATAGAGGGAGCCCATCCCTGAAGAGGAGTGTCACCATTCAATTCTGATTTATACTGCAAATAACTATGTGAAGATGCTCATTGAAAAGCAACAAGCGGTTATATCATACATTATACATTCTAAAAGATACATTATTCTGGAGGAATAATAATATATCAGCTGCAATCCCATGTTAATCTTGACCTGATTCTAGATCATAGACAGCACTACTGAGAGGAGTTTTATCATGGTTAAGCCACTTTCATTTCACATTGAAAGTGATCCAGGAAGTAATGCCAATCTGAAATGGTTTTCATTAGCATGACAATTGCATTGATTCAGAATCTGATGAGACTGCAGAACTGTCTAACTATTTGTTAGGACTTAATAGGCCTTTCATTTTTGATATTCTACACTGGCAGCAGCTGAATGGATTACACATCTCCAGCAAATGGTGTTCGAGCATTTACACTGCACTGAGCCACTCTGTTTTCCTTCAGTCTTATTCATCATTAAGAGCGATTGAATTTATTTCTACATGATAATGAGCTATTCTTTGAATCGTCATGCTGGAAGAATGGAATCACTGGAAATGTTTTAGATTATATCAGCAATAAGCAACATACTTCTCAAACAAAATAGGCGTAAAACATTGCAACTAGTCTTTATAGACAGAAAGGAATGTTAACTTGAAGTAAAAATAACTCCATAAGATGAAGGACTGCATTAAGCTAAAAGGGAGATTGATTCCTGTCTTTGAGGCAATTTGCAAAAGAAACCTTAAGTGCTGATATGGTGGGCCGATGCGTTTTTATTCCCATTTTTTGTAACCGCCCAGATGTAAGTTTATTTATAAATGGCTATGATGATAGTGATGAATTTGCTATGGTGGGACAGCTCTGAATTATGCCTTTATTCTATAGGTTAAAACATATAGATTATTCTATGGATTAAAACATGCTTGCCTCATAACTTTCTGGAAGTATGAACTGATAATAGCAAGAAGAGGGCAACTGGGATCTGAGTGAATGATACAATCAACAATGCCATAACAAACAACCAGATACAAGGGCTGTGACAGGAACAGGAGCAAGCATAATGGAAAATGAGATTTAGGTAAAGTTGGTGAATGAGAGTCAAATTAGCTATAGAAAGATAAATAGGAAGGGGAACAAAGATTATAGAGAGATTGGAGGGTGGTTCAGTGGTTGGGACCTGGGCCGACTCCAGCCTCGTGTGTGGATTTTGCGTGTTCTCCGCATGTCTGTGCAGGTTTCCACCATGTGCTCTGGTTTCCTTCCGCAGTCCAAAGATGTGCAGGTTAGGTGGATTGGCCATGCTAAATTACACTGTAGTGTTCAGGGATATGTAAAATATGTGGATTAATCATGATAACAGTGGATTTGCATGGATTAGGTGGATCTGAGTGGGACGCTCTTCGGAGGTTTGGTGCAGACTTGATGGGTCTCTATTTGTACAATAGGGATTCTATGAGGACAAAAAGAGATAGAAAGGAAAAGTAGGATAAATAAATTCTTAACAATGACATTTTGAAAATAAAACGCATGGCTGAACACATTAGATTGCCTCATTCTGTGCCATAAGGAGTGTCGTGTGAATAATGATTACATTGGAACAAAAGGCACTTAAACTTTCAGCGACTAGAATTAATCTTCTGTGTCAAGTTTACTTTTATAAATGCAGTACCTCTACAATAGGCAGGTTAAGAGCAAGGTGCCATTTGTGTGAAGAAAACAGCACAGTTGGAGAAATTGATCAGCAAGATTCACAACCTCATGGTATATCTCCTAATTTCCTGAGTTTTCTGGCCAATTCGCACGTTAGTGGCTGAGCCTGTTGCTCACGCAGTGTTACTTTTCCAGCAATATCCAATCCAATATGCAATTCAAGTTTTTGGTATCCAAGTTTCTATTCTCTCCATAACACTCTTTTCTCTTTCTTCTATTTCCCTATATTATACTTTCCTCGGTTCATTTTTTAATAATTTACTTTGGAAGAGATTGCTTATTCTGGTGATTTAGGTAGACTTTATTATTGCTGTCTGAATTAATACCACCAAAAGAATCTAAATTTACGTTCCTACAATCAAAGAGGTACTGGAATTCTGGAGTTTATATCTGGAGGACAAGGAGACAAGGAGTGGTGGGAGTGGCTGGTATAGGGTGTTGGTAGTACAGTTATACAAAGCTTTCATTAGCCCACACCCAGATTATTGTAGGCAGTTCTGGGCATCTCACTTTAGCAAGGATATATTGGTCTTGGAGGATATATAGTGTCATTTTATCAGAATGATTCCTGGTCTCCGGTGTCTAAATCATGAAGAGAGATTGCTTGAAAAAGGATTGCATTTCATTAGAAACAACTTAGAAGGTTAGGGGAAGATTTGATCACTCTTTTTCAAAATATTAAGGGGAACTGATAGGATAGTTAGAGAGAAGTTACTTTGACTGGGGAGTCAAGAGTATCTGAGAATGACTGCAAAACCTTTCAAGTGTAAAACTAAGAACACTTTTACTTATGACATTCAGTACAAGTTTGGAATTTGTTTCTGCAAATTGCATTTAATACTAGGTCAATTATTCAATTTAAAACTGAGGTTAATGGATATTTATTGACCAAAAATATTAAAGGCTATGGGACAAATTTGTGCACATAGACACTACCAGAAAATAATTGAACATCTGATCATGCTTGAAAACTGCAACAGACGTCAAAGAAGATCAAATAGTACAGTTTGGAATGAGTCCAGATCTCAGATGATTGTGCTCGAGTAGTCACCTGTTAAACGTGACCACAGCTCATTACGTTTATGGAAGCAATCATGAGTACTCGAAAGTGATTACAGTTGTTCAATTTGAACCTGCAGGCGTAAAGGCATCATAATCAACTTCAGACAGTGATACTACAAACAAACAAACCCTGCCGCTCAATTTCAAAATTCTCCCCAGCATCTTCCCTCATTCCTTCCATTTCAGCCAGCCTGCTGCCATTCCTTCCAATCATTCTCCAGCACTTTGTAGCCAACTCAGCCAGGGGACCCCTGTACCCACTCAGTCAGGGGACCCCTGTAGCCGCTCAGCCAGGGGGACCCCTGTACCCACTCAGCCAGGGGGACCCCTGTACCCACTCAGCCAGGGGGACCCCTGTACCCACAGACAGGGCGACCCCTCTACCCACTCAGCCAGGGGGACCCCTGTACCCACAGACAGGGCGATCCCTCTACCCACTCAGCCAGGGGGACCCCTGTACCCACTCAGCCAGGGGACCCCTGTACCCACTCAGTCAGGGGACCCCTCTACCCACTCAGCCAGGGGGACCCCTGTACCCACTCAGCCAGGGGACCCCTGTACCCACTCAGCCAGGGGACCCCTGTACCCACTCAGTCAGGGGACCCCTGTACCCACTCAGTCAGGGGACCCCTCTACCCACTCAGCCAGGGGGACCCCTGTACCCACTCAGCCAGGGGACCCCTGTACCCACTCAGCCAGGGGACCCCTGTACCCACTCAGCCAGGGGGACCCCTCTACCCACTCAGCCAGGGGACCCCTGTACCCACTCAGACAGGGCGACCTCTGTACCCACTCAGCCAGGGGGACCTACCCACTCAGCCAGGGGACCCCTGTACCCACTCAGCCAGGGGACCCCTGTACCCACTCAGCCAGGGGACCCCTGTACCCACTCAGTCAGGGGACCCCTGTACCCACTCAGTCAGGGGACCCCTGTAGCCGCTCAGCCAGGGGACCCCTGTACCCACTCAGCCAGGGGGACCCCTGTACCCACTCAGCCAGGGGACCCCTGTACCCACAGACAGGGCGACCCCTGTACCCACTCAGCCAGCGGACCCCTGTACCCACTCAGCCAGCGGACCCCTGTACCCACTCAGCCAGATGGACCCCTGAGCCCACTCAGTCAGGGGGAACCCCATGCTCTCTCAGCCAGGGGGACCCTGTACCCACTCTGCTGGAAATCCCTGTCCCCATACTGTCAGGGACACGGACTCTGTGAAGCGATGCGCTGCTGGAGGAGCAAGAGTGAGGAAGGTGCTAAACAAGGGACAGAATCTTTGTAGGCTTTGAGTGACATGGGCAGAGGAAAGAAAGTTGAAGGATTGACAGGAAGGAACTTCCTTCAGTTGGGAACAAAATGTCCGATGTTCCAAGCAAGTGTTGAGTAGTGAGAAGAGAGTCTTGCCAGAGATCAATGTGGTCTATTTACATGCATTAGTATCTCACTGCTACAGCTTCTCCCCCTCAGTGAGATGCAGTTTCCAATCCTTTCACTCAACGAATGGAAAGTGAACAGCAACAATTCCCAAAGTGAAAGTCAGTGCCATTCGAGGTATTACCTGCTTTTTGAAAGTTTGCTTTACGCCACTTCACTTTTATGAAAGACTTGTATTAGTACCTGTTTTCACTAACCAAACAAAAAAATTCAAAGAGGATCTTCACTTTCACGCAAAAAGGCAAATATTTTCCGATATAAATTAATGCGTCTTTGCTTTATGCCATTTTGGCTTACAAAAGGTTTGGCAGGAACGCTCTAGTTTTGGATAGTGGGGGATGTCTGTCGTGGTGACTCCAGCCCAGTGCTTGATTGTGCAGCCCTCCACCAATCAGCAACAGACCCAGGGGCCCTCTAAACCTTGCACGGTCAGGAAGTAGAGATCACACTCAGAGTGAGACACCGTCTGAGTGAATATATAGTTTGGGGGGCAAAAAACAGAAATTCCTGGAGAAGTTCAGCAGATGTGGCAGCACCTATGGAAGAGAAATCAGAGTTGGCTGCAGTTCTGAAAAAGGGGTCACCTTACCTGAAACTTTAACTCTGATTCCTCTGTGCAGGTGCTGCCTGATCACTGAGCTTTTCCAGCAACTTCTATTTCTCTTTCTGATTTCAAGCATTTGCAGTTCATTTGGTTTTTATATAGTTTGGAGAACTTGGATTTAGTGTGGGACTCCTTTGTAGAAGGCAAGAGGTGCTTTTTTTTCGTTAACTTTATTTGGCTTATAGCTTGGAAGGGTTTTTTTTAACAAGACAAATCAAAGCCCAGGATCACGGGCTCAGCACAAAACAGTGCTATGGCAGATCACCCATAAATTCATTGGGTGGTGATTGGACAGGGAAATAGGCAGAGGTGGAATGGTTGCCTTGTTAGTAAGAAATGAAATTAAATTTAAAGCAAAAACTGATAAGAAGTCAAGAGATGTGGAATCTGTGTGGAGAGAGTTAAGAAACTACAAAGGGAACAAGACTGATGGAAATTGTAAAAAGGTCTCCCAGGAGTAGTCAGAATGTGGGACAGAAAATAGAAAAAGCATGCAAGAAAGACACTATTACAAAATCATGGAGACCTTCAATATGCAGGTGGACTGGGAAAATCAGTTTGGCAGCTGATCTCAAGAAAATCAATTTGTGGAATGTCTACCGGATTTGTTTTGGCGCAGCCTGTGGTAGAGCCCATTAGGGAATAGTGTCAAAAAAGTGCGGCGGTTAGAAAAACACAACAGGTCAGGCAACATCCAAGGAGCAGGAGAGTCGACGTTTCGAGCATAAGCCTTCATCATTCCTGAACACCCAAAACGTCAACTCTCCTGCTCCTGGGATGCTGCCTGATCTGCTTTGCTTTTCCAGCACTGCATGTTTTGATTCTGATCTCCAGCACCTGCAGTCCTCACTTTCTCCCATTAGGGTGCAGGCAATTCTGGATTTGATGATGTCTAATGGGGCAGACTTGATTAGGGAGCTGAGGTGAAAGAGCCCCTGGGGGCAATGACCATAATATGAGAGAAGTCACCCTGACACTTGAGAGGGAGAAACTGGAATTAGATGTAATGATACTATATTTGAGTAAAGGGAACTTCAAAGACATGAGGGAGGAGTGGCAAGAACTGATTGGAAAGGGACCCCAGTGGAGCAGCAAAGGCAGGAGTTTCTGGGGTAAATCAGGAGGCACAGCAGAAGTGTGGGCGGCACGGTGGCAGTGGTTAGCACTGCTGCCTCACAGCGCCAGAGACCCGGGTTCAATCCCCGCCTCAGGCGACTCTCTGTGTGGAGTTTGCACATTCTCCCTGTGTCTGCGTGGGTTTCCTCCGGGTGCTCCGGTTTCCTCCCACAGTCCAAAAATGTGCAGGTCAGGTGAATTGATCATGCTAAATTGCCCGTAGTGTTAGATGAAGGGGTAAATGTAGGGGAATGGGTCTGGGTGGGTTACGCTTCGGCAGAGTCAGTGTGGACTTGTTGGGCCGAAGGGCCTGTTTCCACACTGTAAGTAATCTAATCAAGTAACGTATGGAGGGGAGGACAAGGAAACTATGGCTGACAAAGGAAGTCAAGGACAGCATAAAAGCAAAAGAAAAATCATACAATGTGGTGAAGATTAGATTAGATTCTCTACAGTGTAAAAACAGGCCATTTGGCCCAACAAGTCGACACCAACCCTCCGGAGAGTAACCCACCCAGACCCATTTCCCTCTGTCTAATGCATCAAACATTATGAGCAATTTAGCATCGCCAATTCACCTGAACTGCACATCTTTGGACTGTGGGAGGAAACCGGAGCACCCGGAGGAAACCCACGCAGACACGGGGAGAATGTGCAAACTCCACACAGACAGTCGACCGAGGTTGGAATCAAACTCGGGTTCCTAGCACTGTGAGGCAGCAGCGCTATCCACTGACCAACTGTGCCACCCATTAATGGGAAGCCAGAGGATAGAAACCAGCAGAGAATAACTAAGAAAGCAATAATGATGGAGAAGATGAAACATGAGAGAAAGCTAGCTCGTAATATAAAAGAAGATTGATAAAGTGTTTTGATATCTAAAAGGTAAGCGAGAGGCAACAGTGAACAGTGGATGGCTGGAAAATGAGGCTCGAGAACTACTATGGGGAACAATGAAATGGTAGAGGAAATGTCCAGGTACTTTACATCTCTTTCCTGGAAGACACTAGTCATATACCAAGACTTCAAGAGAGTCAGGGGGCAGAGGTGAGTGTCTTAGCTCTCACTAAGGCGAAGGTGCTGGGGATGCTGAAAGGTCTGAAAGCAGATAAATCACCTGGACCAGATGGAATATACCCCAGAGTTATGAAGAACGTTGCTGAGGAGATTGCAGAGGTGGTGATCTTTTAAGAATCACTGGAATCAGGGAGGGTCCCAGAGTACAAGAAATGGCTAATCTAACAGCCCTGTCTAAAAAGGGAGTGAGGAAGAAGGCAGGAAACTATAGGCCAGTTAGCCTGACCTCAGTCGTTGGTAAGATTTTGGAGTCCATTATTAAGGATGAGATTGTGGAATATTTGGGAGTGCGTGATAAAATAGGGCTGAGTCAGCATGGCCTTGTTAAGGGAAGGTCAGTCCTGACAAATCTGTTAGAATTCTTTGAGGAAGTAACAAGCGAGGTAGCCAAAGCAGAGTCTAGTGGATGTGATCTATTTGGATTTCCAGAAGGGCTTTGACAAGGTGCCACACAGGAGGCTGCTAATCAAAGAACACATGGTGTTAAGGACAAGATACTGGCATGGATAGAGGATTGGGGACTAGCTAAAGGACACTCTGGCTCTCAGAAACATTTGCTGCGGTCATCCTCTTGTCTCAAGGCCTCACTTCAGCCACCTTTTAGTCACTGTGACTATCTAATTCTGTCTTGTAATCTCTGCTGCTTCTTTACGCTATTTAATTAAATACCTAGTCTCAGTTTGAGTAAGATTTTTATTTAAAAATAATGTGCAAATGAATTTTATTTGCTCATGGGTTTACTTTTGTGCAATGTAATTTCCAAAGCCAGCAACTCGTGGGCTTGAAGTTACAACTGGCTAATTTAGTTCACTAAACTAGTAATTTCTTTGATCTTATTATAGGCCAGTTGTCATTGACAAGCCTCATGCATATACAAATACATAAGTGTGTGATGACAAATTACTGACTCCTAACTGAACCCCAATTGCCTCTGGTACTGTCCTGAAAATGTACCTTCTTGTGTCTAGCTGGACTGGGAACTTGTAGGAAATGATGTCAGTTGAGAAACAGAAACCTTAACAGCATTTATTTAATCCTGTTGAAAATAATAAATATAAACAAAATGTACAGTGTTAATCGAAATCCTTGAAAATGTTGTAAACAATAAGATTCACAGCAGATCGCTCCAGGGTTTCCACCATAAACAGAGGCTTATAACACAGCTTGAGATTAATCTTTTTTTTTATGCCAGACTGTTGCTTTACTCTTTCAGGGTATCTCCATTTGCAATGTTAGTTTTTCCTCTCGTGTTTATTAAATAAAATGGCTTCGTCCAGTGCAAATGGAATGTATCGTGCCTTTCGATGACACCATATTTGAAAGACTGATCTCACGCCACTACAGCTAAACTGTTTTTGCTGCACAAAGTCATGAGCTCGCATCAGGTCAAGTTCAGTCACCAAGTTCAATATTTATTTGAGTTCAAGGTGAACCAATCAAGTGAAGTCAAAAATATCAATTCACAATAACAGACAAGCAAAATGTTGACCAATCACAATCTTTGCAAATCTACCAATCACAAATGTCAGTAAATATCATAAAATCAATCACTCAAGTGATTTATTTATGACTTCCATCTCCATTTTCACAAATTTCAATGTATAAACCTGGAAATAACATTCACTACATCAAACATGTACGGTTTCTGTGTGATGACACTCTTTTGTGCTGAGCCCCTGATCCTGGGTTTTAATTAATCTGGTTAAAAAAAACCTTATAAATTATGAGCCCCAAAAAAAAGGCAAAATGCCCATCTTCCCTCTGCACCAAATCCCAATGCTGCCTCCAAATTCTCCAAACTATACGTTGCCACATCCAGAATCATAGAATTCCTACAGTGTGGAAACAGGCACTTCGGCCCAACAGGTCCACACCGACTCCGTACATTTACCCATGACTAATGCCCCTAACCCACACATTAGCATGGCCAATTCACCAAACCTGCACATCATTGGAGTGTGGGGGGAAACCAGGACACCTGGAGGAAACCCACGCTAATATGGGGAAGAATAGGCAAACTCCACACAGACAGTCACCTGAGGCTGGAATCAGACCCAGGACCCTGGCGCTGTGAGGCAGCACAACTAACCACTGAGCTACCAAGTCATTTTCATCTGTACATTTGTTCAGTAGTATGATGGCCAAGGAATAAGGCCATTTCCACTGCTTACTTCTCTCCTTGCTCTGTCTTTTTTCTGATCAATGTGTCCTTTGTTTTGGTCAATGTTCCTGCATGAAATACTATACTAGGCACTGACAAACCAATTGAAATCTGACAGAAAATAAAACGTGCTGGAGGTCTGTATCAGCTCACTCAAAACCCATGATGAGGAGAAACAGCTGATAGTTTTGTGAAGAGCAGCCTCGACAAGCACAGCTCTTGGGTCAAAAATAAGTGACGGTGCCGTAGGGCACTACTGTCCAATAGGATGTTGAGGCATAAACTGGGTCCTTGAGTGGCAACCTACACCCAGGCTGGCGTGGAGTTGAAATAACTCCACAGAGGCTGGTATTCCATCGCCAAGTCACCATTATTTACATGTGAAGAGTCCTTAACTCTGATCCAGCTCCCTCAGAGCCAGCTGTCAGACTGAACAGAATCTCTGACACTCAAAGAGCAAAGAACAAAGAAAATTTACAACCCAGGCACAGGGCCTTCAGCCCTCCAAGCGTGAGCTGATCCAAATCTACTGTCTAAACCTATCACCCAATTCCTAAGGATCTGTATCCCTCTGCTCCTCACCTACTTATGCATCTGTCCAGACACACCTTAAATGAATCTACCATGCCTGTCTCTGCTGCCTCTGCTGGCAACGCGTTCCAGGCACCTACCATCCTCTGCGTAAAGTACTTTCCATGTATATCCCCCTTAAACTTTTCTCCTCTCACATTGAATGTGTGACCTCTCGTTATTGAATCCCTCACCCTGGGAAAAAGCTTATCTTTATCCACCCTGTCTATACCCTTCATGATTTTGTAGACCTCAATCAGGTCCCCCATTAATCATCCTTTTACTAATGAAAATAATCCTAACCTACTCAACCTCTCTTCATAGCTAGCACCCTCCATACCAGGCAACATCCTCGTAAACCTTCTCTGTACCCTCTCCAATGTGTCCACATCCTTTTGGGAATGTTGCGACCAGAACCTGAACACAATATTCTCAATGCGGCTGAACTAAAGTCTTGCATAATTTTGACATGACTTGCCAGCTCTTATACTCAATACCCCATCCGATGAAGGCAAGCATACTATATGCCTTCTTGACCACTCTATCCACCTGTGCAGCAACCTTCAGGGTAAAATGGACCTGAACTCCCAGATCGCTCTGCTCATCAACTTTTCCCAAGGCTTTTCCGTTTACTATATAATTTGCTCTAGAATTAAACTTCCCAAAATGCTTCACCTCACATTTGCCTTGATTGAAGTCCACCTGCCACTTCTCCACCCTAATCTCCAGTCTATCTATATTCTCCAGTATTCTTTGACAGTACCTTCTCCAGCAACTTTCCCACCACTGACATCAGGCTCACTGATCTGTAGTTACCTGGAATATTCCTGCTACCCTTTTTGTACAGAGGGACAACATGAGCAGCCTTCCAGTCCTCCGGCATCTCACCTGTATTTAAGGATGCTACAAAGATATGTCAGGGCCCCAGCTATTTGCTCTCTCGCCTCGCTCAGCAGGTCCTGGGGATTTGTCCACCTTAATAACTTCTAGCCTACCCAACACATCTTCCCTACTTATTCTTCCAGAGCCCATTCTGTTCTTAGCTGCCTGGACCTTATGTACGATTCCCTTTTCCTCTTGGCTAGTTGTACGATTTTTCCTGTCATCCACGGTTCACGAATCTTGCCTGTCCTATCCTTTGCCTTCAATGGGACATGCCTATCCTGCACTATCTTTAGCCTATCTTTGAAAGCTTCCCACATTTCAAATGTGGACTTCCGTTCAAATATTGTGTTCAATCCACATTTCCCAGCTCCTGCCTAATTTTGATATAATTGGCCTTGGCCCAGTTTAGTACTCTCCCATTAGGACCATTCTCATCTTTGTCTATGAGTATTCTAAAACTTACAGAATTTGGTAATTGTTCCCAAAGAAACCCCTCACTGCAAATTCTACCACCTGGCCTGGCTCATTGCTCAATACCAGGTCCAACATGGCCCCTTCCTTCGTCGGACTATTGACATATTGCTCTAGAAAACTCCCCTGGATGCTTCTTACAAATTCTGCCCCATCCAGACCGGTGACACTAAGTGTATCCCAGTCAATGTTGGGAAAATTAAAATCTCCCATCACCACTACCCTGTTGCCTCTACATCTTTCCATAATCTGTTTACCTATTTGTTCTCCTACCTCACGCTCACTGTTGGGAGGCCTGTAATACAGCCCCAGCAATGTAACTGCACCCTTCTTATTTCTCAGCTCCACCCATAATGCCTCACTACTCAAGCCCTCCATAGTGTCTTCCTTTAGCACAGCTGTGATAACATCCCTGACTAGCAATGTAACTCCTCCCCACATTTTACAATGCTCCCTGTCCTGTCTGAAGCATCTATATGCTGGAACGTCTAGTTGCCAATCATGCCCTTCCTTCAAGCAAGTCTTTGTGATTGCAATAATGTCATACCCCCAGGCACCAATCCAAGCCAAAAGTTCATATGCCTTACCCACTATACTCCTTGCATTAAAGTATATGCACTTCAGACCAGCAGTTCTTTTGCATTCACCTGCTGTCTGCCTACTCTTGCCCTTATTAATGCTATCTTCATGATTCTTACAGTCTCCAATTTCCATCTTGCTGCCTACTTCTCTTCTGGTTCCCAGCCCCCTGCCACAATAGTTTAAAACCTTCCCAATAGCAGTAGCAAAAACTTCCTCAAGGACATTGGTTCACATGTAGACCATCCAGTTTGTAATGGTCCCACCTTCCCCAGAACTGGTCCCAATATCCAACAAATTTGAACCTCTCCCTCCTACATGATCTCCCAGGCCACATGTGCATCCTGCCTATTCTTTCATTTCTACGCTGAATAGCACTCGGCATTGGTGGTAATCCAGACCTTTGAGGTCCTCCTTTACAACTTCTTTCCTAGCTCCTTGAATTCTGCTTTCAGGACCTCATCTCATTTTTTTACATACATCATTGGTACATATATGCACCAAGCCAACTAGTTGTTTACCCTCCCCTTTTAGAATGCTCTGCAGCCAATTGGTGACATCCCTGACCCAAGCACCTGGGAGGCAACATGCCATCCAAGGGTCCCGTTTTTAGCCACAGAACCACCTATCTACTCCCCTTACAATAGAATCCCCTATGACTATGGCCCTATGAGTCTTTTTCCTGCTCTTCTGAACATCAGAGCCCACTACAGTGCCATGATCTTGGCAACTGCTGCCCTCCCCTGGTGAGCTATCTCCCCCAACAGTATCCAAAACAGTATACCTGTTTTGGAGGGAGATGACCACAGGGAACACCTGCACTGCTTTCCTACTCTTTTTATGGCTTTTGATCACCCATTCACTGGCTCCCTCAGCAATTCTAACCTGCTGTGTGACCAGTTCACTAAACGTGCTATCCACAACCTCCTCAGCATCTCGGATGCTCCGCAGTGAGTCCATCCACAGCTCCCAGAGCCGTCATGCGGTCAACAAGAGCTGGACACACTTCTTGCAAGTGTAAGAGTCAGCCATTTCCCTGAGCTCCCATATCAAGCAAGAGGCACATGCCACAGGTCTGAGGTCCTCTGCCATTGTAAGCCTGAGCCTTATACCAACTAACTAAAACCAAACAATGCACTTAAATATATGCAAGAAAAGAAAAAGAAAAAAATAAAAGCCTTACCTTGCATGGTCTTTTTCTTCTGGGTGGGTTGGGGGGGGGGGGGGGGGAGGTGGGAGGGAGATACTACACGTGTACTATCTCAGGTTTAGCTGCTGCCCAAACATATACTAAGTCCTTACCTTCCCAGTACCATCCTGGTCTCCACGTCACCTCTGCTCTCTCTCCCACTGCTCCCGAACAGGAAAAAGGCTGTGGGCTTTGAAGGTAAGAATTTAAACAATTTCCTTACCTTCTCGGCACCCTCCTGGTCTCCACGTCACCTCTGCTCTGCCTCCCACTGCTCCCAAAAAGGGAAAAAGCTCCTGTTTACATCTGTCAGCCAGGGCTCCCTGATTGGACCAGATTAACAACCCCAATCAGGGAACTCCTATTCTATGATGTCCATCTGGCTGACCTTGTTTTAGTCACTAGAGGAGTGGTGTTGTGACCTCCTCTGCCGGTCCTGAGGAAAAAGGATGCCCAATATCGGGAGCATCACATCCAGTTGGACATTGAGGACTTTATCCGCAAAGTGGATGATGATTTCCCCATCTGACAAACCTAGGGCAAATACAGGAACCATGCAGGGCAGCTTCAGATGGACTGTGCTTGTCCGGACGCACAACAAGGTTTTAAGATGGTGTGGCCACCCAGCGATGTCAGTGGATTCCAGAAAATCCACTGAGTGCTGAGTTTTTCTGGGAATGACGTGTGGTAAACTGGGACAGAACGCAGACATGAGAGACACCACAGGGTTGTGATAGCTAAGTAAAGAGACAGGTTTGATAAAAACCCTCACTAGGCTTCATGAGAAAAAAAAATTAAAAAATGTTTGAATGTCACTGTTGGGCGGCACAGTGGCTCAGTGGTTAGCACTGCTGCCTCACAGCGCCAGGGACCCAGGTTCAATTCCAGCCTCAGGTGACTGTCTGTGTAGAGTTTGTACATTCTCCCCGTGTCTGCGTGGGTTTCTTCCCACAGTCCAAAGACGTGCAGGTGAGGTGAATTGATCATGTTAAATTGCCCGTAGAGTTCAGTGTGTTAGTTAGGGGGAATGGGTCAGGGTGGGTTACTCTTCAGAGGGTCAGTGTGGACTAGTTGGGCCAAAGGGCCTGTTTGCACACTGTAGGGAATCTTATCAAAAAAACTCAATGTTAGCTGAAAAATGAAACCTAAACTGGTCTTAGTTCATAAGAACCCAATGTTCAATTCAAACAGAATCAAGATCTTTTTCAATTTAGTTCAGAAAAACCTGTGATCTTGGCAAAAATGTTTTCTAGTCTGTGGGGTCTCCAAGTTGGGGGAAATTATATTAAAGTCAAATTGCTAGAACTATGAAAGTTAAGGCCATCAGTATCGTGAAAGATTAATGCCTACAGATATGGAAATAATTCATTTTAAAAATTGGTCTCATGTGATCATAGGAGTAAGCTGTTTGGCCTATTGAACAAGCTCTGCCATTTAACACATTATGTCTTCAATGTCTTTTACCCACCTTATCCCTATAACCCTTTACGCTATTGATGATCAGAAATCTAACAAAACCTACTTTAAATATTCTCAAAGACTAAGGTTCCACAGGCTCTGTATTGAAGAATTCCAAAAATACACCACCCACGTTTGTGCTCCACCGAAAAGCCAGCTCACTGAAACGATATTATGCTGGGAGATATTTCGGGCTGAATTAGAACAACAGACTGAAAGAACGCTTTGCAGAAGAACCAGCAGAATGATGAGACCAGAGGACAGGTGTAAATATTGCAGCGGACAGCACATAAAAAAAAAGCAGACATTTTCATCATGAGATAAGTAGTGCTGTAACAGCAGGAAGCTGAATCACTGGGCACACAATTACTTAACTCGAAAGAAGCAAAACAAGACTATCAAGGTTTCTGCTGCAGAGATGTCAACTGATGATTCTGACAAATTACTTGACACCTTTTAACAGGTTGATGTTGCCATGTCTTAAGGTGACAAATGGTTCGTGGTTGTTAGAATGGTAGCTACAGAAGGAGAGTGTCAAGTGAATATGAAATGTCAGATAGACATCAGTGCTTTGAGTAATATCAGGAGTTTGTCACTCGAGTCACTCAAGATGTCAATCCAAAAATGAAGTCCTCAAAGGTAATGTTGAGACTGTATGATGCAACGATATTCAAGCATAAGAGGACAAAAGAAGATGAGAATCCAATGAAATGGAAAGAAAGAACATCTGAATTGGATTGAATTGAATTGAATTTATTGTCATGTGTACCAAGGCACAGTGAAAAGCTTTGTGCTCGGAGTTTCCAAAATGAGGGCGGGGAATGGAGTTCCAGATAGTGGGGATTAAGCTAAACCCACTCATCCAAATTAAAGCAAATCCAAAGCTTGCACTAGTAACCCCAAATGAGCATTTTCCAGGCTGTTAAGCCATTGGCTGCTGCTGAGAACTTAGAAGATTACAAAGATACCTTTGCAGGTCTTGGGATGTTTTCTAGGTGAATGTTGGCTTAAGGTAAATGCAAGTATTGAACCAACATTTCATCTGCTGAGGGGACTACCAGCTGCCCTCAATCCAGAACGAAAGACAAGATTGAGAAACTGGAAAATAAATGAAGTGAGACCTCCTACAGACTGGATTAACAGCATGGCAGCAGTGACAAAGGTCTGGAAATTGAGACTAAATGTAGATGCAAAATATTTCAATAAAGCTTTGAAAGCTCACATTACCCCATGCCAACCAGTATTTTGCCAGGTAGTAAAGTTAAAGTCTTGACCACACTTGATACAATGCCTACTGACAAATGAAGATGGATGAAAGAAGCACCTTTGTAACAAAATTCTGCATTCAGGAATACAGATGTTGCACATGCCAATAGTACTTCTACAGCCCCAGAAGAGTATTAATGCAAGCAGCACAAAATAATGATCTTCCTGGAGTGGAGTTTTTATTGTGAATAATCTACTAGATTATGGATGTGCTGACACACTGGCAGAAGGGATCATAAAATCTATTGTGACTGTTTGAGAAAATTCGACAGATGAACCAGAAAGCAAAACAAACCAACTGAAAATTTCTGAGGTCAAATATGTAGATCATGTACTCATAACAAAAGAACTTTGCCTGCATTAAAACAAATTGAGTGGTGTAGCAGAGATGCAGCAATCAACACATGTAAAGCAGTGTAGTGATTCGTTGGATTGGTGAACTATTTACCAAAATACATGTCTAATTTCTCGGTGGAGTCCAAACATTTCCACATGTCATTCCTAAGGTGGTGCAGCACCTTTCACTAGAATTAAATGAGTGATGACAACACCAGTGCCGAGGACTGCGATGACAGTGGTGAAGTCACTTTGCAATCGGATCCAGTAAGACAGGACTTTGTGCAACCCTAATGCAGCGTGGATTAACCAGTTCCATCACAGCCAGGGCATTAACACAAATTGAAAGATGATGCATTCAGATTGGGAAGCAATGCCTGGCTGTTGTCATTGCTTGTGAGCATTTTAATCAATACCTGTTTTGGGAAACTCAAAACTATAATGGAGTTCCACCATAAGTAACTTCAAAATGTTTTCATCATTCTACATATCTGCGTCAAAGATCTGCAGAGATACCTTTATGGCAGAGATGTCCCCTGGATATGACATACAAACAAGGGAAACAGATGTATATTTCTGAATGCTTTCAAAACTGGCTGTCTATCAAAAAAGACAATGTGGACTCTGTGAGGTGACAGCTTGATATGCTCTGTGCTCACTGGATGGAGCATTCCAGATGAAGGGCTTATGCCTGAAACCTCGATTTTCCTGCTCCTTGGATGTTGCCTGACCTACTGTGCGTTTTCAGCACCACATTCTCGACTCTGATCTCCAGCATCTGCAGTCCTCACTATCTCCTAGTTGATTTCAACCCCTACTGTGAAGCCTCTTCCAAGGATGCCTACCTTGAAGAAGTTCTCCTCCTCTCTCCACAAGAATGTCTGTGAGTCCCTCTCTCACTGCATCCTCCCCGCCAAGTCCTCTCCTCTGCCCTGAAGCTCTTCAGTCACGTCCTCAAGCAGACTCGCTACCACAGCCACATCTCCTCCCTCAGTACCTGCCTTTGGAACCGTCTGATCCCACATGGACTCCGGACCAAACCAGTTTGGACCTGAACAGAATACCCAGTCTCGACTACAAATCAGAAACCTTCAACAACAATTCTCTTTCCGGATCCTCCGCTCAATACTATCAGCTATGCGCCGCTATCTACTCTACCTACAGTCAGCTCTGCCCCAGCTCAGAGCCACACTTTCCCAGACCTGCAGTCGACCTCTGTATTTCTACATCCTCAGAAGGATACATGCGCTCAACAAACAATATTCCTCTACTTCATCAGGCATAAAAGAATGCAAGCTAAATAAATTTTCATGTACTTCCCCCATACACAGGTTTCCTCAAACCTTCTAGAACCTTCCCCTGCCCTCTGGAACCGCCCAGGTGCCATTAGCCGCATGGCCACTCTTTTCACGACCGTCGGGGCGATTGATGATGCCACTTCAGCCCCCGACACTGCCGCACGCCTCACAGCCACGCTGACCACAAAACCTCCATGATTGCTGTCCGCCCAACCACCTTGGCGACTGCAGAGATGACCATCGCTGCAGGATACATCAGCACTGCTAGATTCACCAGCACAGACGTATTACCCACCTTACATGTCACTTCCGCCCCCACAGTTGCCACCATGGCAGTCACTTCCACCCGGCTGGAAGGCTCTATCTTTGATGTCACTTCCACCGCCAGTGATGTCACCAGCCGAGTACCTAACAGTAACATTGTCCTCACCGCTTGTGATGCCACTTCCACCCCCGTTAACACAGCCATAAGCATTACCTCCTCCCACTTTGTGAGCGTCACTTCTGTCAGTGATGTCACAACAGCCCTGATAACCACACCCACTCAAGCAACTGTCTCCGCCCCCACCTCAAACTCCAGCCCCACTCCAGGTCCTAGCTCCTATCCCTGCTGTGTTTTCACCATTCCCCCAGACCTCCCCCTCACTGAGGACGAATGTTTAGTCCTCAGTAAAAGCCTCACCTTTTAGATTAATGAGTTTGACAGATGCTGCAAACTTAAACTTGAACTGCAAACTTCTTCCCCTGCCTCCACCTCCGTGCCTACCTTTTTAACCAAGATACCCGCCCACCCACCAAGGACCCCTTCTCCCGCCTCCAACACACGCCATCCACCTGGATACCTCATGCTGGCCTGTTACCTGCCCTTGACCTCTTCATTTCAAACATTCCTGATGAAGGGCTTATGCCCAAAACGCCGATTCTCCTGCTCCTTGGATGCTGCTTGACCAGCTGTGTTTTTTGAGCACCACATTCTCGACTCCGTGCTCATTGACCAAGCCAAAACATTGAATTTGCAAGGCAAACATTTTTATTCACGTCAAGAACATGATGCAGCAAGATGCAACTGTAAAATTACTGCAGGTATTACTAAAGAAAGGATGCGTGAAAGCATCAAGACAACATCTTCTTTTCATTCTTGCATGGGATGTGGGCATCACTGGCAAGGTTGCCATCTGTTGAACTGAGTGACCTGCTAGGCCATTTCAGAGGGCAGATAGGGGTCAACCACATTATTATAAGTCACATGTTAGTCAGAGTACGAAAGGACAAATATCCATCTCTGTAGGATATTAATAAACCAGATGCATTTTGTCACTATGACTGTCCAGACATTGTGATGAGTGATAGTCACCCTCAAGTCACGAGTCAGAGTCACAGAATACAGCGCCATGTAACAGCTCTCCAATTTATCCAGTTAAATGGGAAGGCTGCAGTGACAGTGACAATTGCCGAAGAGAATTGCAGATAAAGAAATTAGGAAAATCCAGCTAGACTTGTTCAAGGCAATCCTAGAGTCGAGAATTACTCCTAGTGAAGGCGTGAGAAGCAGTCTAGTCCAAAGACCAACATCACGGAGCATCCAATTTTCTTTTCCAATAGCAAAACGAAAATTACTGAAGCCAGAAGCAGCGAGAGGTATGAATGAGAGATTCAGAGTGAAAAGACAGATAGCTAAATTTTAGACAAAACTGGAAATTGCTGGGAAAGCTCAGCGGGTCTGACAACATCTGTGGAGAGACGCAGAGTTAACTTTCGGCATTAAGTGACTTTTCCTGAACTGAGGAAGGGTCACTCAATCCCAAATGTTAACACTGATTCTCTCACAGATGCTGCCAGACCTGCTGAGCTTTTCCAGCAATTTTTAGTTTTGTGTCTGATTTACAGCATCTGCAGTCTTTTCAGTTTTTACTTAGCTAAATTTTACTTTGATAAAGCTGCCAAGTCACTGTCAAAGCTGAACGGTGTAGGGCTGGGGTGGGGGTGAGGGGGGGTCTGAATGCAAATGTCCAATGCTTTTAACGACAGTCAGTACACGCTAGCTCAGGGACTGTGTCAGAACGATTGTTATCTCGGATCGTATGCGGTGAACATACTGGCCAGATATATTGCCACAACTCAGACTTCTATTTACAACTACAGGAGCGACGATGGCAGGCAATCAACATGATGTGAAATGAACACAGATGAGCATCGTCCTAGAGATCCACTATACCCCATAATGGAAGTGCATCAGCAAGCACAGCTACCATGCAACAGCACTCATCATAGGAATTACAATCCCCCAGCCTAGGCATTTTCACCTTGGGAACACACAGATGCCAGATGAACAGTCAACAACAGCATTTACATATACCATTAGGAGACCTGAATGATTTAAATATGAATGCAATGCATGTGCAGAGACTGACAAAAGTGGAACTTACAAAAGTTAACACGTGGTTCTATTGATAAGTGAAAGTTTAATTTGTCACCTTGGGTAACTTGTGTAACTTTTTAGTGGCTAGTGTTATTACATGCAATTACATGTTTATTTTCTTATGAAAGGCAGACGATTTGGAGAATGAAGCTATACCTTTGGTGCACTTTGCTTATCATAATCATGTAATTCTACTTCTGATGTAAGTATCTTTGTATATCATCTGTGGCATCAATTAAAAGTGCATCAGCTGGACTAAATGCAAAATCTTTAAATACTAGATCCCATTAGCCAAAGGTACTGCTAACTTCACCATATACTCTCACCCTCATTACGCATCTATCAGCATCAACTACAAATTAGAATTCACTCCTAACATTCACAACTTTACCTCATCCTCAAACGTTAACAACTGCTGCAAGTCTTAAATAACTTGTACAGACTGCGAGCTATTCATCATGACATTGGAGGTGTTGTGGACAGCGAAGAGGGTTGCCTCAGATTACGAGATCTTGATCAGAAGGGCCAGTGGGCTGAGGAGTGGCAGATTGAGTTTAATTTAGATAAATGTGGGAAAGCAAATCTTAGCAAGACTTATACACTTAATGGTAAGGTCCTAGGGAATGTTGCTGAACAAAGAGACCTTGGAGTGCAGGTTCATAGCTCCTTGAAAGTGGAGTTGCAGGTAGATAGGATAGTGACGAAGGTGTTTGGTATGCTTTCCTTTATCGGTCAGAATATTGAGTACAGGGGTTGGGAGGACATGTTGTGGCTGTACAGGACATTGGTTAGGCCACTTTTGGAACATTGCATGCAAAACCGGTCTCCTTCCTAGTGGGAGGATGTGGTGAAGCTTGAAAGGGTTCAGAAAAAATTTACAAGGATGTTGCCAGGGTTGGAGGATTTGAGCTTTATGGAGAGGCTGAACAGGCTGGGGCTGTTTTCCCCGGAGTGTTGGAGGCTGAGGGGTGACCTTACAGAGGTTTATAAAATCATGAGGAGCATGGATAGGATAAATAGGTCTTTTCCTTCTGGTGGGGGAGTCCAGAACTAGAGGGCGTAGGTTTAAGGTGAGAGGGGAGAGATATAAAAGAGACCTATGGGGCAACATTTTCACGCAGGGGGTGGTGTGCGTGTGGAATGAGCTGCCAGAGGAAGTGGTGGAGGCTAGTACAGTTGCAACATTTAAAAGGCATTTGAATGGGTATGTGAATAGGAAGAGTTTGGAGGGAATATGGGCCGGGTGCTGGCAAGTGGGACTAGATTGGGTTGGGATATCTGGTCACCATGGATGGGTTGGACTGACTGTTCTGTTACCGTGCTGTATATCTCTATGACTCTATGACATAAGCATCACTAAAACAGGTTGCACAAAACGCTCTCTCTCGTACACAAGGTGGTACACAACCAGAGTTAATTAGAATGGGGGGAGGTATACTTGCATATTTAGCACCCGTGTACTGGACAATGTGCCCATTAAGAGCAGGACCCATTGTCAAGTTCCTGGTCAACACCCGGACAGAAGCGATTAAAGGTAAGGGTATGTACATTACCTATTCCTTCTTCTCATAATCAACGTCTTCCTTATCCTACCTTCTGTGCAGACTGAGAAGCTGCTGATTATGTAAGCATAAGCATTCCCTTTGCCTCTGTCTCTCTGCTACAACTTTATCCTTTCTGTTTTCCTACCTGATAACAAAGAGCATCCCAGAAAATACAGGAGGTGGAAGAGGACACTGAAGATGAAGACGCACCATTGTTCAAATTCAAGGTCACAGCCATTGGCTTAGAACCTGACACCATCCATATTATACAGCATAGAGATGGTATCTGTGTATGGTCATACATAGGGTACAAGTAAACTGCAACAAAGACAGGAGCCATGAATGATGCAGGTGCAATGTCAATATAGGAAAGGTCAAGCAGCATTTCTGATGACTTTGAAAAGCTCAGCTACAAAAGTAATATGATGACCATGGACACCCAATATTTATTGCATTGGAAAGCTTACCAGGCAGCCTGTACTCAATGTCAATGTTCATGCAGGTGTCAGGTAGCAACCTCCATTAGCGCATTTGTGTATTCTTCAATAACATAGCATCAGTTATTTTAACATAAGGAGAGCAATCTCACCTCTGTATCATGCTCATAGATACAGTGTGAATACAGCATTGCTCATTGTCACAGCACTCCTGCAATCTTTTCTACTATGCTCCACAATAACTAGTATTAACGTGGCCTCCCGCTGAGACTTTTTCAACCTTCTCTAGCAGCTTTCCCTGCTGTGTGTGACCTCAGCTTGTTATCATATGTGCTGCAGAACCAACCATTGCCAGTTCATAGTTGAGGTGCAGTACTGCCACCAATCTTCCTTTCTTTACTCGGTGTAAGAGTTTGGTTTATACTAGTGAAGAATGAACCATCAGTCTTAATGAAGATGACGGCAGTTGTCCCATTTTTCATGTGATAGTAATGGGTACATGCTATGTTGGCAGATTGGACAAAATAATAAAGACTATAAGGAGACACAATGACACATCTGTCTCCTCTGGGATCTTGAACTAGATTCCTCTTTTCCCTATCCAAGAGGTTTTGTGATGTCTGTATGGCATCATTAGATTAGGTGGAGCTCAATGCAGTCTCCAACATTAAACTTTTCAAAACCATCACCTTATATAATAGTTGTTTTAACTCATCATGTTCTATGCCCAGAGGAAGGCTTACCAGAACACCAATGTCTGAAACCAACTTACCCACAAACATTTAAGTCACCAAAATAAATTTTTCGCCACTGACCAGACTCCACTCTATGGACAATTGAAACATTAGGGGCAAGGGTATGATTTTCACTTCCAGGAGCCAGTCGGAGGCAGATGACTGAAAAATGATGCTGATTCCTCTGATGTCAATGAATGTTTCTGGTCAGACCCAGGCAATTTTAATGGGGTTGGAGAGTACGGAGGGAAGGATGGGCTAGTGAACCTGCCTCCAGCAATAATAATGCCAATGAAAAAACCGAGGGAGTGCTATAGGAGCTCATCTTTGAATCTTTACAAATTTGCATGGATGAGTACAGCTTTCAGGAGCTGCCTAATGCAAAACAGCTCAGGGTTATTGAGAAACGGGTCAGATGTGTTTTGAATGGAGATGATCAATGTAAGTGGCAGTGAAGAGGCTTAATAAATACTGGAAGCCTACTCCATCCAGTCAAAAACCAATTTTACCATATTCTCAAGTTTTTACCCTACTCTGGGTTCTAGATTTCTATCTGCCTCCTAAAATGCAAAAAGCCCGTACTTTCCATTGCTTTGAAATATAAAGGTTACAACCATAACAATCTTTGCTAAAATGAGTCCTGGTTTGTTAATTATTATCTCTGTTCCTGCCCCAGGGCTGTTAATTTGCTTAGCAAATCCATACCCGATCTAACTAACAGCCAAATAACTAAAGGTTGTTCCTTGTGTTTGGAGATGAGTTCTATTATGTTACTTTTGGATTAGAGGTAAACATGATAAATATTTCACAGATTAAAAATCTAAACAGTTGGAAATTGAAATAAAGAACTTATTAAGAATGAAGTCAAAAAAATAGAGATACCGTGCCAGGCAATGTGTTGTAACTGTGTGCTGTGGGAGCTGGTGGACCCCATTGTATTCCGTATTGACCGTATCTGTAGCAAGTTGCGATTGTTTGAGAAACTCCGACTCAGAGTTGATGAACTGGAGTCTGAGCTTCAAACACTGTGACACATCAGGGAGGGGGAGTGTTACCTGGACCCTGTGTTTCAAGAGGCAGTCACACCCTTAAATTAACTACCTCAAACTTGGTCAGTGGTCAAAGACAGGAAGCTGCAACAACCAGCAAGGCTAGTAGAGAGATCCAGGAGGTAGTGCTGAAGGAGTGTCAGCCTTTGAGCATGTCTGACACATTCTTGCTCGCTGTGTGAAGGACAGGGGAGTGTAGGGAATGACCATAGCACCATATTACAAGGACCCCATCAAATGGGTGAATAAACAGGAATGTAGTTGTAATTAGGGATAGTATGAGCAGCGGAATAGACACTGTTCTCTGTGGCCAGAGCTGAGAGTCCCGAAAGCTCTGTTGCCTGCCTGGGGCCCAGATTTGGGATATCTTATCTGGTCATGGAGGAACTTTGAGGGGGAGGGGAAAGACCCAGTTGAAGTGGTCCACGTAAATACCAACAAAATCGGTCGAAAGAGTTCTTCTGAGAGAATGTGAACAGCTAGGACCTTAATTCGAAAAGCAGAACCAAAAAAGTAATCACCGGATTATGTGCTGAGCAAATTGGCACAGGGTCAACAATAGAATAGAATAGAATACAAACACAATTCATTATACTGTGTATTTTTACAAAACATACAGTGAAAGTCACCATACCATGATGCTTAAATTAATGACACAAGTCATAAATAAGAAGAAAAGCAAAGTTCATCACAGTTCAATTAACAGCACCTGGGTACAGGGTATGCTGGAAAACCAGACCCAACCTGGCATGCAGGGCTGGAGGGAGACCACCAAACTGGGCAGAGACCTCCACACCGGGCAGAGACGTCCACACCGGGCAGACACCTGCACACCAGGCAGAGAACTCCACACCGGCCAGAGACCTCCACACTGGGCAGAGACCTCCACACCGGACAGACACCTCCACACTGGGCAGAGACCTCCACACCGGACAGACACCTCCACACTGGGCAGAGACCTCCATGCCAGGCAGAGACCTCCACACCGAGCAGACACCTCCACACCGGGCAGAGACCTCCATGCCAGGCAGAGACCTCCACACCGGGCAGAGACCTCCACACCGGGCAGGGACCTCCACGCCAGGCAGAGACCTCCACAGTGGGCAGGGACCTCCACACCAGGCAGAGACCTCCACAGTGGGCAGGGACCTCCACACCAGGCAGGGACCTCCATACCGGGCAGGGACCCCCACACCGGGCAGAGACCTCCACACCGGGCAGGGACCTCCACACCAGGCAGGGACCTCCACACTGGGCAGGGACCTCCACACCGGGCAGAGACCTCCACACCGGGCAGAGACCTCCACACCGGGCAGGGACCTCCACACCGAGCAGGGACCTTCACACCGGGCAGGGACCCCCACACCGGGCAGAGACCTCCACACCGGGCAGGGACCTCCACACCAGGCAGGGACCTCCACACTGGGCAGGGACCTCCACACCGGGCAGAGACCTCCACAGTGGGCAGGGACCTCCACACCGGGCAGAGATCTCCACACCGGGCAGGGACCTCCACACCAGGCTGGGACCTCCACACCGGGCAGGGACCTCCACACCAGGCAGGGACCTCCACACTGGGCAGGGACCTCCACACCGGGCAGAGACCTCCACACCGGGCAGGGACCTCCACACCGGGCAGAGATCTCCACACCGGGCAGGGACCTCCACACCAGGCTGGGACCTCCACACCGGGCAGAGACCTCCACGCCAAGCAGAGACCTCCACACCAGGCAGAGACCTCCACACCGGGCAGAGACCCTCAGACCAGGCTGAGACCAACCGTCCTGGTCAGTACTGCCCACCGGGACACTATCACACCGGGAGATAGCCCCACCAGGACTATTTCACCATTCCAGGCCATTGGAGAAGCTGCCTGGTCATTGGGCCGGGGCTGGGAGAAGACACCTTCTGTTGAAGTTGTTAAAAAACGTTAAGGCACAATAATAAGTGGAAGCATTTTAAAAAGAAGCATAAAAAGAGAAAAAGAAGAGTAAAACGGACAGAATTTTAGAGGTCAAGAGTCCTGGGCTGAGAGGCCTATGTGTTGTGCTGCTACTCCGCTGCCATCTCAGGGAAGGGAGTGATTAAAGATTAAAGAAGTAAAGATGTGGCTCAAAGATCGATGACAGCTATACTGGGGAAGGAGGGAGATGTTCCAATAGGATCGGCTCCACTTGAATCATGCGGGCACCAGTGTCCTGTAGGCGTTGGTAACCTAGGGTGTAGATAGGCCATTAAACTACACAGAGGGAAGGCAGGTTCAGTATCATGGAAAATTATAGAATTAAAGCTAAAGGAGAAGGATAGGATTGTAGGTTAGCGATGGGGCTGAAGTTTAACAGAAAATAAGAGGAAAGAACAGAATGTGCGAGTGTAATTTTGCACCAAGAAATATAAATGTGTGGGGAAACTCAATAATAGAACCAACTTAGAGGCTTTGCATCTGAACGTATGAAGGATTTGGACAGTACAAATCGAGATAAATGAATATGATCTCATCGCCAATACGGAAACATGGTTACAAGGAGACTAAAACTGGGAACTTTATCTTTGGGGATTATTTGACCTTGCAGAGAGACAGGAAGGATGCAATAAATACTGGGGTAGAACTGTTAATGAGAGATTAAATAGGGACAGTTATGAGACATGATCTAGTCTAGCATAACGCATTTGGGCAGAAGTTAAAAAAAAACATGGGAAAGAAGTCATTGATGGGAGTAGTGTACAGACACTCCCAAATAGTAGCCTCTCTGCAAGCAAAGCATAAACCAACAAATAAAAAGGAACATGTAAAAAGAGTCGAGCAATAATTACGGATCACTTTCATCTTTGTGTTGATTGTATTAAGTCAGTGATGGCCCTGAACGCAGGGATAAATTCAGACTACAGCAAGGGAGAAATAAAAAGATAATAAAGAAACAAAAAAAAGACTACATGGCAATCTAGCAAGGATCATCAAAACTGACAATAAGAGCTTCTTTAAATATATAAAAAGGAAGATGTTGAAGTGAATACAGACACCTTAGAAAATGAATCTGAGATGATGGTATGGTGAACAGGGAAACAGCAGCAGGAATTAAACAGACATTTTGCATCAGTCTTTACGATAGAAGGTATTTCAAACATTCCATTAATATTAAAGAATCCAGGGAATGAACCAATTTAGATAAATGTGAAGTGCTGCATTCTGGAAAGACAAATCAGCGCAGGACTTATACATTTAATGGTAAGGTCCAAGGGAGTGTCAGTGAACAATGAGACCTTGGAGTGCACGTTCATGACTCCTTTCGCAGGTAGATAGGATAGCGAAGAACGCACTTGGTATGCTTTCCTTTATTAGTCAGAGCATTGAGAAAACGAGTTGGGAGATCATGTTGTAGCTGTAGAGGACATTGTTCTATATCATAGACACTAATTAGGCCACTTTTGGCTATAGCAAGGAGACCAGAATTGAACTGCTTTCAATTCTGGTCTCCTTGCTATAGGAAGGATATTGTGAAACTTGAAAGGTTTCAGAAAAGATTTTCAAGGATGTTGCCAGAGTTGGAGGGCTTGAGCTAGAGGAAGAGGCTGAATAGGCTGAGGCTATTTTTCCTGGAGCACCGGAGGCTGAGGGGTGACCTTATAGAGATTTATAAAATCATGAGCGGCACGGATAGGGTGAAAAGCCAAGGTCCCTTCCCTGGGATGGGGAGTCCAAAACTAAATGGCAAAGGTTTAAGGTGAGAGAAGAAAGATTTAAAAGGACAACATTTTCATGCAAAGGATGATGTGTGCATAGAATGAGCTGTCAGAGGAAGTGGTGGAGGCTGGTACAATTACAATATTTAAAAGGCATCTGGATGGGTATGTGAATAGGAAGGGTTTAAGAGGGATATGGGCCAAATGGTGGCAAATGGGACGAGATGAATTTAGGATATCTGGTCAGCATGGACGAGTTGGACCGAAGGGTCTGTTTCCATGCTTTACAGCCCTATGACTCTATAACTCTAAGTACATCACCATTTCTAATGGAGGCTAAAGGCAGAAATATCCCCTGGCTCTGATGGTTTGCTTCCTAGTGTCCAAAGAGGTAGCTCCGGGGATGCATTGGTTGTAAATTTCCAAAAATTCTGAGAAGTGCCAGAGGATTGGAAAACTGGCAATGTGACATTACTATTCAAAAAGGGAGCGAGACGAAATGTGGGTATCTATAGGCTAATTAGCCTAACCTCTGTTGTGGAAAAATATTGGAATCAATTATTAAGTAACAGCAGAACATTTGGGAAATCATAATTTAATTACACAGAGTCAAAATGGTTTCATGAAAGTGATCGTATCTGACGAAGTTATTGGAGTTTTTTCAAGGAAGTCTCAACCAGAGTGGATAGAGCTGAGCCAGTGGATCAATTGTATTTGGACTTCCAGAAGGCATTCAACAAGGTTCCTCACAAAAGCTTAAGTTTTAAGATAAGAGCCCACAGTATGGGACGTGGTATATTAGCATAAATAGAGAATTGGCTCATGGGCAGGAAACAGTGAGTGAGGATAAGGTTTTTTTAGACTGGTGATCTGTGACCCCCTGCGGTCCCACAGCCATCAGTGCTGGGACCACAGCTGCTTACAGTATATATTAATGACTTGGAGGAAGGAAGAAAATACACTGTAGCCAAATTTATAGCTAGTACAAAATTAGGTGGAAAAGTAGGTGAAGAGAAGGATACATACAATTTACAAAGAGATATTGATAGGTTAGGTGGGCAAAATGTTGGTAAATGGAGAATATTGGAATAAAATGTGAAGCTCATTTTGTAAGGGAGAACAGTGTAAATCCTTACCTTCAAAGCCCGCCACCTTTTTCCTGTCTGGGATCAGTGTGAGACAGAGCAGAAGTGGTGTTGGGACCAGGGGGTACCGGGAAGGTAAGTGAACAGTGTAAATACTTATCTTCAAAGCCCGCCACCTTTTTCCTGTCTGGGAGCAATGGGAAGCAGAACAGAGGTAGCGTCGGGACCAGGGGGTTGCCAGGAAAGTAAGGACTTAGTATATATTTAGGCAGCAGCTAAACCTGAGATACTAAATGTGTAGTATCTCCCTACCGGACCCCACCCCCCACCCCCATAACCAGAAGAAAAGGACTCTGTAAGATAAGGTTTTTTCTTTTCTTTTATAAATTTAAGTGCATTGTCTGGTATTGGTTGGTTGAGTTAAAGCTAAGGCAGTGCAGGTGTCTCCTTCAGTCATTTCCCTCCAAAACAGGTATACCATTTTGGATATTGTTAGGGGAGATGGCTCACCAGGAGAGGGCAGCAGTTGCCAGAATCATGGCACTGTGACAGGCACTGCTGTTCAGAAGGGCAGGAAAAAGACTCGTAGAGCCAAAGTCATAGAGGGTTCTATTGTAAGGAAAGTAGATAGACGGTTCTGTGTCCAAAAACGGGACTCCTGGATATTGCGCCCCAGGTGTTCAGGTCAGGGATGTCACCGATTGGCTGCAGAGCATTCTGGAAGGGGAGGGTGAACAGTCAGTTGTCTTGGTGCATATAGACACTAGTGATATAAGAAAAAACGAGATGAGGTCCTGAAAGCAGATTTCAGGGAGCTCGGAGAGAAGTTAAAGAGGAAGACCTCAAAGGTAGTGATCTTGGGGTTACTACCAGTGCCACGTGCTAGCCAGGGTACAAATGAAAGAATAGGCAGGATGAACACGTGGCTTGGAGGATGGTGTAGGAGGGAAGGGTTCAGATTTATGGGACGTTGGGACCGGCTCTGGGGAAAGTGGGACTATTACAAATTGGATGGTCTACTCCTGAACCAGACTGGAATTAATGTCCTTGGGGGAGTTTTTGCTACCGCTGTTGGGAAGGGTTTAAACTAATGTGGCAGGGGGCTGGGAACCAGAAGATAAGACTATTAGAGAGTGAGGTGGAAACTAAAGACTGTAAGGAACAGGATCATGAAGTTAGCATTACCAAGGGGAAGAGTAGGCAGAGAGCAGATAAACATAAAGGAACTGGTGATCTGAAGTGCATATGCTTTAATGCAAGGAATATAGTGTGTAAGGCAGATGAACTTAGGGCATGCATTGGTGCCTGGGAGTATGATGTTATTGCGATCACAGAGGAAGGGCATGATTGGCAACTAAATGTTCCAGAATATAGATGCTTCAGACAGGACAGGGAGGGAAGTAAAAGCAAGGGAGGAGTCACATTGCTGGTCAGGGATGATATCACAGCTGTGCTAAAGGAGGGCGCTATGGAGGGCTTGAGTAGTGAGGCATTACAGGTAGAGCTGAGAAATAAGAAGGGTGCAGTTACGTTGTTGGGGCTGTATGACAGGCCTCCCAACAGTGAGCACGAGGTAGAAGAACATATAAGTAAACAGATTATAGAAGGATGTAGAGGCAACAGGGATGAGAGTGATGGGAGATTTTAATTTTCCCAACATCGACTGGGATACACTTAGTGTCAGAAGTCTGGATGGGGCAGAATTTGTAAGGAGCATCCAGGAGAGTTTTCTAGAGCAATATGTCAATAGTCTGACTAGGGGAGGGGCCATATTGGACCTGGTGTTGGGGAATGAGCCAGGCCAGGTGGTAAAAGTTGCAGTGGGGGATTTCTTTGGGAACAGCGACCACAATTCTATAAGTTTTATAATACTAGTAGACAAAAATGAGAGTGGTCCTAATGGAGGAGTACTAAACTGGGCCAAGGCCAATTATATCAAAATTCATCAGGAGCTGGAAATGTGGATTGGGGGCAACCATTTGAAGGGAAGCCCACATTTGAGATGTGGGAGGCTTTCAAAGATAGTGCAGGATAGGCATGTCCCTTTGAAAATAAAGGATAGGAAAGGCAAGATCCATGAACCATGGATGACAGGAGAAATTGTACGACTAGCCAAGAGGAAAAGGGAAGCATACATAAGGTCCAGGTGGCTAAGAACAGAATGGGCCTTGGAGGAATATCAGGAGAGTAGGACCAATCTTAAATGAGGAATCAAGCGGGCTAAAAGGGGTCATGAAATTACTTTAGTGAGTAAAGTTACAGAGAGTCCCAAGGCCTTTTATTCATGTATAAGAAGCAAGAGGATTACTAGAGGAAGGGTTGGTCCACTAAAAGATAAGGAAGGTTTATTTTGAACCAGAGAAAAATGGGTGAGATTCTCAATGAGTACTTTGCATCAGGGTTCACTGAGGAGAGGGACATGATAAATGTTGAGATTAGAGATAGAAGTTTGCTTACTCTGGATCACACTGACAATAAGGAGGGAGGATGTGTTGGGTAGGCTAAAGGATATTAAGGTGGACAAATCTCCAGGACTGGATGGGATCCATCCCAGGTTGCTGAGGGAGGTGAGAGAGGAAATAGCTGGGGCCTTAACAGATATCTTTATAACATTCTTAAACACAGGTGAAGTGCCAGAGGATTGCATAGTTGGTACTGTTGTCTCCCTCTTCAAGAAGAGTATAGAGATATTGCAGGTAACTACAGACCAGTGAGCCTGACATCAATGGTAGGAAGGTTGCTGGAGAAGGTACTGAGGGATAGGATCCATTTATATTTGGAAGTGATAGGCAACATGGTTTTGTGCGGGTGAGATGTTCCTTTACCAATTTAATAGCGTTCTTTGAGGAAGTGACCAAGTTGATAGATGAAGGAAAGGCTTTAGATGTCATATACATGGACTTTAGTAAGGCGTTTGAGAAAGTTCCCCATGGTAAACTAATGGAGAAAGTGAAGTCACATGGAGTGCAGGGTGTGCTAGCTGGGTGGATAAAGAACTGGTTGAGCAACAGGAAACAGAGAGTGTCGTTGAAGGGAGTTTCTTGAAAAGGAGAAAGATGACCAATGGTGTTCGACAGGGGTCAGTGTTGGGGCCACTGTTGTTTGTAATATACATAAATGATCTGGAAGAGGGCATTGGTGGTCTGATTAGTAAGTTTGCAGATGACACAAAGATTGATGGAGTAGCAGAAAGCATAGGGCACTGTCAAAGAATACAGGAGAATATAGATAGACTGGAGAGTTGGGCGGAGAAGTGGCAGATGGACTTCAATCCAGGCAAATGTGAAGTGATGCATTTTGGGAAGTTTAATTCTAGAGCGAATTATACAGTAAACAGAAGAGCCTTGAGAAAAGTTGTTGACCAGAGAGATTTGGGAGTTCAGGTCCATTGTACCCTGAAGATGGCTGCCCAGGTGGATAGAGTGGTCAAGAAGGCATTTGGTATGCTTGCTTTCATTGGATGGGTAATTGAGTATAATTGCTGGCAGGTCATGTTAAAGTTGTGCAAGTCTTTGGTTTGGCCACATTTGGAATACTGTGTACCAAAAGGATGTGGACGCTTTGGAGAGGGTGCATAGAAGGTTTATGAGCATGTTGCCTGGTATGGAAGGTGCTAGCTATGAAGAGAGATTGAGTAAGTTAGGGCTATTTGCATTAGAAAAAAGGTGATTGATGGGGGACCTGATTGAGGTTTACAAAATCATGACAGGTATAGACAGGGTGGATTGAGATAAGCTTTTCCCAGGGTGAGTGATTCAATAACGAGAAGTCACGTGTTCAAGGTGAGAGGAGAAAAGTTTAAGGGGGATACATGTGGAATGTACTTTACAGAGAGGGTGGTAGGTGTCTGGAACACGTTGCCAGCAGAGGTAGTAGAGGCAGGTACGATGGATTCTCTAAGGTGTGTCTGGACAGATGCATGAGTAGGGGGAGAACAGATCATTAGGAATTGGGCGATAGGTTTAGACAGTGGATTTGGATTGGCACAGGCTTGGAGGGCCAAAGGGCCTGTTCCTGGGCTGTAAACTTTCATTGTTCTTTGTCCTTGTTCTAACCAAAGAACGGGATATTTTTTAAATGGCGAAAACCTGCAGTAAGCTACAACACTTAAAGGGACTAAGAGTTTATGAATGAAACACAGAAAGCTAGCACACAGATGCAGCAGGTAATCAGGAAGGCTAATGGAATGTTGGCCCTTATTATTTCAAGAAGGTTAGAGTATAACAGTCGAGAAGTCTTATTGCAGCTAGATAAGGTGCTGCTGAGACCACATCTAGAGTACTATGAGCAGTTTTGGCCCCCATTTTTAAGGAAGGATATCTTTTCACAACTGTAGTTCGGAGAAGGTTCACTAGGATAATCCCTAGAATGGAGGGATTGTCTTATGGGCAAAGGCTAAACAGGTTGGGACTCAGACTCGCTGGGGTTTAGAAGAATGACAGGCGGCCTGATTGAAACCTACAGGATTTATAATGGGCTTGATAGAACAAATGCTAACAGGATGTTTTCCCTTATGGGAGAGTCTAAGACTTGAGGGCATAATCTCAGAATTGAGAGGTGCTAATTTAAGATGGAGATGAGGAGGAATTTCTTCTGTCAGAGGGTTGTGTGTCATTGGAATTCCTTGCCACTCTGTGGGGCCAGAGTCCTTGTGTAGATTTAAGGCTGAGACAGATAGATTCTTGATTAGTTGAGAATTCAAGGTTATGGGGAAAAGGACAGGAAAGTGGATGTGAGCAGTATCAGATCAGGCATGATTCTGTTGAATGGTGGAGCTGGCTGAAGGAGCTGAATGGTCTAATCCTATCCCAGTTTCTTATGGCCTTAGAAAGTGAAAACAAGCCAGCTTTTCAAACTATACCTCCACCAGGAAAATCCAGTCCCAAAATGAGTAAAATTGCAGAAACAAGCAGATAATATAAACCGGAATCTGACCTATTTGTGATTGATGATTCATTTCAATGGAAGGTGGTCATTAAATGCTGTTGAAGATATAGGCAAATGTGAAGGCAAGAGATGGAGAGAGAGAGAGAGAGAGAGTAGGTGAGAGTATGAAGCTCCAAAATGGCAGCACTCAAATCGCTTGTCTGTAAAATTACCACTGGAATGGCTGTGCATCTTTGGGACATTAGTTTCTCACCACTTAGAATGTTAATGTTATTCTTGGTTTGCATTTATTTTCTTCCAAACAAGATTTTATTTGGTCTACAGGCACAAAAAAAGTAGGAATGCAAACAAAGGGGCCAAGCATGTATCAAATATATCTCAAGTATCATTTTGTTTTGCTTCAAAACAACACACAGAGCATCCCTAACAGTAAGCACACTCTTACTTTAACTTCAGTGGATGTACTCTGAATTGACTGGAAATTCATCCTGGAACTGACACTGTCAAGTTTTAACCTTCCTTGCAGCAGCTTTGCCCATTGGAGAGGACGAACCTGACAAGCTTCTGTATGGTAGACTAATTAGTAAAGTTAGATAACATAGGATTCAGCCTGAACTTGCCAATAGGATGCAAAATTGGCTTAACGGTAGTGGAGGGTTGTTTTTCAGACTGGAGGCTTGTGACCAGCAGTGTACCACAAGGATTGGTGCTAGGTCGACTTTTCTTTGTCATTTATATAAATGATTTGGATGAGAATATAGGAGGCATGGTTAGTAAGTTTGCAGCTGACACCAAAATTGGTGGTGTAGTGGATGGTGAAGAAGGTTATCTAAAATTACAAAGTGATCTTGACCAATTGGGTCAATGGGCTGAGGAGTTTAAGTTTGATAAATGAGAGCTATTGTATTTTGATAATACAAACAAGGACTAGATTTAAACAATTAATGGTAGGGCACTGGGTAGTGTTGTAGAGCATAGAGACCAAGGAGTTAGGTCCATAATTCTTTGAAATTTGTGTCACAGGTAGACAGGGTGGATACGAAGGTGTATAGCACACTTGCCTTCATTGCTCAGACTTTTGTGTATAAGAGATGGGACATCATGTTCAGGTTGTAAAGCATGTTGGTGAGGCCTCATCTGGACTAGTGTGTTCAGTTCTTGTCACCTTGACTTACAAAGGATATTGTTAAATTGAAGAGGATCCAGAAAAGATTAGCCAGGATGTTGCCAGGAATGAGGGATTTCAGATACAAAAATAGACTGGAAAAACTGGAACATCTTTTACTTGGTTGTAGGAGGTTGAGATTTATTGAGGTTCATAAGATCATGAGGGGCATAAATAAGGTGAATGACAAAGATCTTTTTCCTAGGGTGAGGGAGTTCAAAACAAAGGGGCATATGTTTAAGATGAGAGGAGAAAGATTTAAAAAGGAAATGATTGACAACTTTTTTTTACACTGAGAGGGATTTGTGTGTGGAATGAACTGCCAGAGTAAGTGGTGGTTACAGATACAGTTACAATGTTTAAAAGACATTTGGATAAGTTTGTGATTGGGGAAGGTTTGAAGGGACATGGGCCCAGTGACACTAGTTTAGTTTGGGAATATGGTCATCATGGACTGGTTGACCAAAGGGTCTGTTCCCATGCTGTATGCCTCAATGGTTCTATAACTCAGCCAAAAAAAGCATTGCATCCTTTATGGACCGAAATGACATGGGCAATGTGAGATTTGTAACAGAATCATGTGAGATGTCCAGCAAGGCCTATCTCAATGTCAGAAAGAACCTGCTGCATCTTTCATGCAGTTCCCAAGTGACAAGGTAAGTCTCTCGGTAGACAGTGGTATGCGACCAGTTATGGGGGATTTGTAGCTTGTTAAACACTTTACTAACTCTTCCAACACTTCATTTGGCTCTGAAACTTGGACTATGTACAGATGCCATCTCGAGGCTCTGATGAAGTGCTGTCAATGCTATTTGAGACAGATTCTCCACATCAGCTAGGAGGACAGGTGTACAGACATCAATGTCCTACAAGCACCAGCATCAAGGCCATGACCATTCAAAACTAACACTGCTGTCCTTACCATGTGTTTAAGGTATCTGAGTTCTGATTAGCAAAGTTAATTCACACAGCTCAAGAGAAACATTCGAACAAGAGGAGGACAAAGGAAGCATTTCAATGATTCCCTGCAAGTTTCCCTCAAGAAATACAACAAAAATGTCAAAGCATGAGAGACTCTTATTCAGAAGAAGCTGACTTGGAGGAACCTTTTGTACGAAGGGATATAATTCTTCAAAAATGCCTTTCGGCAAGAGGAAGAATGGAAAGGGAATGTCAGTGATGCCTGGGCCAAAAAACAATTCCGCCCCCTGGACACACCTACGCACTGTGTGGCCTGAAATATGGCTCTAGGATCAGGTTGATCAGCCGTACAGAATCTGTGACCAGTGACACAGAATTTCCGAGGTGGACAATTACACTCATTAATGGGATATTGCCGATGATAATTAACGCCACAATACATCTCATTAATATTAAGCTTCCTATTTACCGAATGTGCTGAACAAGCTTAACATTGAAAATTCTCGACATAGAAGTCAGAGTAGGTACCTGGCCACTTCAGCTTGCCACTTGTTCCATACCCTAGTATTAGGCATCAACATCTCAGGGAATACTCCATGGATACTCCCACAGAAATTGGCATCTAATAAATGCCAGTCTCTATGGAGGGTCTAAAGACCCTCATGGCACATCTCTTATCCACTTAGAGGATGTTTCTGCAGTGCAGTGCCGCACTGGCAACTATGACTGTAATGCACAGGAGTTCACACCCAGCTTACAGACTGGACCATGCTGCATCTTGGCTTGTTCACTTGCTGTCATAGCACTCACTAACACTGAGCCTACCTGGATTTTTTTTTATTCACGGGATGAGGGTGTCACTGGCTAGGCCAGTATTTATTTCCCCTTCCTAATTGCTCAGAGACAGTTACATGTCAACGACATTGCTGTGAGTCTGAAGTCACATCTAAGCCAGACCAGGTAAGGATGGCAGTTTCCTTCCCAAAAAGGACATTAGTGAACGGATGGGCTTTCCCAACAATTGGCGATGGATCATGGAGATCATTAGACGTTTGATTCCATATTTTTATTGAATTCAAGTTCCACCAAGCCCATGCCTGGACTTGTACCTGGATTAACAGTGCAGCGGTAATACTGCCATGTCATCACCTCCCTGGATGCTCACAGCATGCCTGCCTCACCTTGCCTTGTCTTTTAGCCATCTTTCTTCCCACCACCATACCAGGTTTACCTTACTGCTGTACTGTCATAGCCGTCAGCTTTCACTCAGGGGATCCTGGTACAATAAGTCAAGGGTAGCCTCCAATACCAGTCCAGGGACTTGGACATGGTCAGTCAGCCACTAAGACTGGCCAGAGTCAGGATATCGTCCACATAAAGGGTGAGGAACTGAATGTTAGGCAGTCCACCCCCATTCTACTGTTTCTACCCTTTTGTGGACTGCTTTCCTCCTGGAATGAGAGAAAGGCAGGTCTTAAGAGAGGTGAAAGTAGGTGGCAACTCTGTTACATTTTGTTATTGGACTAGTGTCCCACGCCAGTGAGTAAACAGTACAGAGGGCTTGCAGGGTTAATAGTGTCATGGTAGGTGAGAGCAGGAGAGATGAGATATACAGACAACAGGGATGGTGGTGAGGCACGTGTGGGAGATGGGTACAATAGCACAGAAAGAGTGAGCTTGACGGAACTGACACAGAAGATGCTGGCACCTTATGGTGGTGAAGTGAAGGAGGTCACTGACCTTCTTCAGCCGTAGTGTGGTGCATTCCTTTAGACGGCTGAGACTGCACTGACCCAATTGGCAACCTCAGAGCAGGCTGGCATGGTCTCGTGCCATGGTCTCCTCTGCTGGTCCTGGAGAAAGGCAATCGTTTTCAGGCATAATTGCTCATATCAATGGTTCACAGATTTTTCAGGCCATGAACCCAATTAGCTTCTCGTTACATGATCATAATGCTGGAGTTTATATGGGAATTCTATATTTGAGAGCAGGCTGCAATTTTCAATTAATTTATCTGTCATTCTAATGCAGTCAAAAGATCATGTTTGCTAACAGTAAGAGTACAATATTTTGAGATGCCCACAGAATGTGAAAGATGCTACTTAAATGTAATTAATTATCTTCTTCTTGTTAATTTAAAAAAATAATGATGAGTGGAATCACCAAAGGACCTCATGGATGGCTTAATTTAACAAGTAGAAGCAATTTTTAATTTATATACGGAAATGGCTTACTGCAAGGAGGTTATAAACAAGAAATAAGTTACTGGGGAAATTCAAAATGTTCTAAAGAAGTCTCACTCAAAATGTTAACTCTGTTTTTCTTTTCACAGTTCCTGTCAGCCTTGTTGAGTTTCTCTGAGCAATTTCTGTTTTTTTGTTTGTTTCACACCTGCAGCATCCACAGTTCCTTGTTTTATTTTTATTATGCCTTGACAACTTTATTGAAGTTGACACGAGAGAAGTCACTGGGGTCAAGTACACAGCAAAACACAAGCACAGCAATTTTAACTGTCTCACTGTATCTCTGTCCTTCACAATCCCTGAATCTAACTCTCCTCTTTCTCTCTCCCAAAGAACAACTCCAACTGATTCACCCCCTTCAGCAACGCTATAAAGTGAATGCAGAGACAAATACTTTCTGGATTGGATGAAATTCATAAAACAAAATACATATCTACCCCTGGACCCATGTCTTAACTGAAACCAGATTTAGTTCAGCCAAACAGGATTTATTTTTCAGGTGGGAACAGACCTGTTTAGCTCCCAGAACAGTGGGAGGAGACATGTGCTCCTTTCTGCCTACTCATGTATCATCTGCCCTTCAGGACAAAGCACATACATTGACAGTACGAGAAGCCTTCGGTCATATCTATAAGCCAGAAATGTAGAATTCTGTGCATCTTTTAATTTAAATATCCCTGCACTGCACTCACTATTCACTAAACTCAGACAGCACAAAGCGACATTAACCAATGACAAACCTCTGAACCAGGAGGAGCAGAAGGAAAATTCTAACCTCACCCATATTGTCGACTATCAAATCCCAGCCTGAGGCCTAAACTCCCAATCCCATCCTGAGGCCCAAGCTCCCAATCCCAGCCTGAGGCCCAAACTCCCAATCCCATCTTGAGACCCATTCTCCCAATCCTATTTTGAGACCCAATCTCCCAATCCCAGCCTGAGGTTCAATCACCTTAATCCCATTTTGAGACCCAATCTCCCAATCCCAGCCTGAGGCCCAAGCTCCCAATCCCACCTTGAGACCCATTCTCCCAATCCCATTTTGAGACCCAATCTCCCAATCCAAGCCTGAGGCCCAAGCTCCCAATCCCACCTTGAGACCCATTCTCCCAATCCCATTTTGAGACCCATTCTCCCAATTCCAGCCAAAGGCCCAAGCTCCCAATCTCAACCTGAGGCCCAATTACAGATACACAGCCTGAGGCCTGAACACCAAACTCCAACTTGAGGTTGAATGACCAATTGCAGCCTGAGAACTAGTCTTCAAAATCTACCCTTATGTCTGACCATCCAACATTGGATAGACCAGATCAATCACTTTTTTTCACTTATGTGGACATTGCTGTGATATCAACAACAGTGCAATCTTCAAAATATATTTGTTTGCAGCTCACCAGTTCCATGTACGCGAGCCCGAATATCATGGCACCTCAAGCCTTGTTTTTCAAGGAACAGGGATTGAATATTGTGCTCCCTCTAATCGCAAGAAAAGTTGTGCACAAAATCTTTTGGTCTGTGCATTGTATTTTTCTTTCATTCAACTTCTTTGCTCTCAATAGCATCAAGATTATTCTCAATTCTCACTTGAATTTGAAGCAAAGCATTTTCCCATCGTGACTTAACAAAGTTCAGAATTCCCAAGGGAAAAAGCAATTAATCTGTTCCACATTTTTTCCAAAGTTCTCCTTATGAAAACTGTTGCCTAGGTTCCTGGCTTTGTAATAACATTGGCACCACTGAGATCAGTAGGAAATGAATGTACTGTTCTATGATCTCATTTAGCACTTCCACGTAGACACGAGGAAGCTAAATGTTGGATCACAGTAACTATTTTAATATTTTGTAGCTGTCCTTTTTTTAATGAGAGTTATCTCTTTTATAAAAATGCTGCTAGATCATTAGCAGAATGTTTCAATCACATTGCTATGTTCCCTCCGGAAAGATCCAAGTATGGTTTCAAAGCAAAAGCAAAATAATGAAATGTAGGAAATCTGAATTAAAAACCAAAAATGCAGCATAAAATCAGAACATGATTATTTCCTCCTTGGACGTGGTGAGAAAGGTGGCGATAAGAACAAATAATTGGCAAGTTGACCCCAGAGAGTTACTCAACCCTTTCTTATCACTTTCACAATGAGGTCTGGGGTGAGAGGGATACCCTCTCGATACCCTAGTAATTAAGACTCTTAAGTCAATGTTAATTAACCACAGGAAAACAGGCTAGTTTCCTGACTGGGGAACTAGGGCAACCTGCCTGCTGGTTTGGGTGAAGGATCCTCCATTTTTCTCAACCCTAGTTGGGGTCAGGGACGGGGAAAAAGATGTGACTTGTGCCTTGTATATGGTTGATATGCTTTGGGAAGTCAGGAAGTGAGTTACTTGCTGCAGTATCCCTCTGACCTGCTCTTGCAGCCACTGTGGTTACGTGGTAGGTCCAGTTGAGTTTCTGGTCAATGGTTAGCCCCAGGATATTGATAGAAGTGGATTCAGTCATGGTGACACCATGGAACACCAAGGGTTGTGATTAGATCGTCCGACGGTCATTGCTTGACATTTGTGTCGAAAGTGTGTTGCTGGAAAAGCACAACAGGTCAGGCAACATCCAAGGAGCATGAGAATCAATGTTTTGGGTATAAGCCCTTCATCAGAAATCATGCAAATTGCCTGACATTTGTGTGATGCAAATGTTACTGGACTCTTGTCAGCCTAAGCCTAGATATTGTATTTGAAAATGGACTGTCTCAGTATCTGAGGTGTTGTGAACGATGCTGAACATTGTGCATTCATCAGTGAACATTCCCACTTTTGACCTTCTGATGGATGGAAGGTCACTGATGAATCAGCTGAAGATTGTTGGGCCTCGGACACCATGGTGAGGAACTCCTGCAGAGATGTCTTGGAGCTGAGATGACTGACCTTCAACAACCACAAGTATCTTGCTATGCATCAGGTACGACTCCAATTAGTAGAGAATTTGCCCCTTGATTCCCACTGACTCTTGTTTTGCTAGGGCTCTTTGATATTAAGGGATGTTACTCTCACCTCAGCTCAGGAATTCATGTGGCAAGCTCTCTTGCTATTGTTGACAGGGTGTCAGTCAGACCTGGAAATTCCCTATCAATTGACAGAGCACTAAATTTTGGTTTCAACATCTGCAGGGAGACCCTCGTATTTACAGGGAATCAGGAAGGGTATACAAGTCGTTCAGCTATAGTATACATTTCATTAATGCAAATTTGCTATAGTACGATTGACGAATTGGGGACACTGTTTCTAAAGCGCAAACGTTTAAAACATGTATTGGCTGTAACGTGATTATATCACCAATACTTCCAGCATTGTTTCTGAAGTGCAATCTTCCCATAAATTGGGGTGGCACAAGGACGCAATCATCGCATTATTGAAGAACTACCTGTATGTGAAGGCAAAACAATAACCAAGGAATGGGAAAGCTCACAAAGTGGAGGACCTGTTGAACTTAACAGGAGGTCATTAACATTTCTTGGCTCCATAACCCCACCAGCCGGTCAAGTGGATAGCTAGTTGATGGGAAGGAGGGTCTGCCATGAGTTGGAGTTGATGCTTATTGATAGTCCCTGACCGTATTAGAATGGCCAAGGAAGTGAGGCCTGCTTGAAGGGCCTGAGGAACAACTGGTCCACAAGGAGAGCTGAATCAGACTTTGACCTCATGGATCAATAGCTTCCAACTCTGTTTCATGTTCATGTTTCTTGAACCCTTGGAAACTCCAGTGAATTTTAAGTCATATGCTCAACTACATAGCAATTCAAATATGCTAACAAGGTGCCCCTCCCATTCTGTTGTACAAATCGCACAGATTTCAGAAAAGTACAACCACTTTAGAAAGCGAGATTACATTGTGACATGTAACATTCTATTATCAGAACTCTTCTTCCAATCACTGTTTATTCAGTCATTAGACCATTAAGCAAGCAGCCTGCCAGTCAACTATGTGTGTAATGTACTCAAGTGTGAGTAAGCATATAAAACATTTATAAGTAAGCTTAAGATATCATGTTCGTGTACATATTATCTGTTAATAAGCTTCCAGATATCCGACTCAATACAAAATCAAATCTCTGCAGTATATGTTAAATGGGCTAACAGATAGAAAATCACAAGCACATCAGACTTATCTGTAAAACAAAGTGTCAAGTCCATGGACATTACGTTGATGTTGCAACCATCATTGTCAGCAGACCCATACCCACCCATCTTGGACAGATCGGTATGGTTAGTATCAAGACCAACGTCTTTCAACAAACTTCACTGCTTCACTAATAATTCACTCGCCTCCAAATCCCAATGCCAGGCAAACATTGGGATGCTTAACCTCACTTGTGGCCTCTCAGCACAGACCTCCTGGTGTTATGAGAAAGGAGAGGACTCCGGACTTTAAACATAACTCTGTTAATAGAACGGTATTGAAACTATCCTTGGAACATCAAGTATCTCAAGTTAGAGTGTAAAAAAAGTCTAAAAGAGAGAGAAGTTGTCTTTCTGCGCTAGGGGATTTCTGAATTGGAATTGGAAATACCTTCTAATCTGCAAACTTCTTCATAAATGATAATGAAACTGATTGGGAACATGAGCCTATAGTCACTGGAGTTTCAAAGAATGAAGGGAGCTCAAATCCAAGTATTCAAGATGATAAAAAGCATGGATAACGTAGACATGGAGCAGATGATTCTTCTTGTTGGGCACTCTAGGACCTCTAGGAGGTCATAGTCTTAGGATAAGAGGTAACAAATGTAAAACAGAGTTGAAGAGAAACTACTTCTCCCAAAGGATTGTGAATCTGTGGAATTTGCTACCCCAAAATGTGATGGATGATGGGACAGTGAGTAGATTCAAGGAGGAGTTAGACAGATTTTTAATTGGTAATGGTATGAAGGGTTATGGGGAGAAGGCAGGAAAATGGGGATGAGGAGCATATTAGCCATGATTGAATGGTGGAGCAGACTCGATGGGTCAAATGGCCTTCTTCTGCTCCTATGTCTTATGAACTTACAACTAAATATGAATTGTCTTCTGGAATAGCCAAAATAACTGCTGAGTTATATCAGACCACTGCAGAAAACCAGGATAAGATTAAACCAGGATGAACCACCTCGCATTGACCTTGTTATTACATATGACAAAGGCACAGCCCAGTTGACCTGGCAAAGTCATCTTTATTAACACCAAGGAATTGTGCCCCACACACCCAATCAAACAAAAGCCTAACATAATCATATTCACAGAAGCATATCTTATATTCAATGTTCCAGAATCTTCTACTGCCATGCTTTGGTATGCGTTGTCCCATCAGCAGATCTAAAACTGCCCCATCATAAGATGTAGGAACAGAAATAAGCCATTCAGCCCATTGAATCTGTTCTACATTTGATGAGATCATGGCTGATCTGATAATCTTCAACTCTATTTTCTTGAATTTCCCAATGACCCTCAATTCCTTTACTGATTAAAGATCTATTGCAGCATTGAATGTACTTAGCAACCCAACCTCAGCATTCCTCTGTGGTAAAGATATCAGCAGATTGACTACTGTTTTAGAGATGAAATTTCCATACATCTCTGATTAACTGGGCAACTCCTCACTCTGAGATAATGCCCTCACATAAGGGGCAACAACCTTTCCAGAGCTAGTCCCCTAAGAAGCTTGTACATTTCCATCAGGTCATCTGACATTGTTCTATAGTCCAATGAATACAGGCCCAATCTACTCAATGTCTCCTCATAAGATAACCTTCCCATACCTGGTATCAGCCAAGTGAACCTTCTCTGAACTGCCTCCAATACTAGTATACCTCTTTTTAAAGATACAGGACCAAAGCTATTCACAGTATTCTAGTTACGGTCTGACTGGTGTCTTGTATACTTTTAGTAAAACCTCATTACTTTTATACTCCATTCCCTTTGAAATAAATACTACATCCAACTTGCCTTCCCTATTACCCACTGCACTTGTGATTCATGGATGACAATGTCCCTATGTTCCGTAGCTTTCTGTATTTAAGTAACATTCAGCTCCTCCATTCTTCCTGTCAAAGTATAGAACCTCACATTTTTCCCACATTATGGTCTATCTGTTAAATGTTTGCGCATTGATTTAACTTGTCTATACCTATCTACAGACTCTTTGTATCATCCTCACCACTTGCCTTCCACCTAATTTGTGTTATCCCCAAACTTGGATATAGTACATTCACTTTCCTTACTCAAGTTAGTAATACAAATTGCAAAGATTTGTGACCCAGCATTTATCCATGTGGCACTCCACTAGTTATAGGTTACCATCTAAAATTGTCCCCTCTGCCTTATCCCAACTCTCTGTCTTCTATTAGTCAGTCAATCCTCTATCCATGCTAATATGCTACCTCCAACACTATGGGCTGTTATGTTATACTAAGCAGCCTGTATGATACCTTATCAAACACTTTCTGAAAATACAAATGTATTACAACTACCAATTCCCTTTTATATATTCTGCTTGTTACCTCCTCAAAGAAACTTTGTCAATTTGTTAGGCATGATTTCCCTTTCATGAAGCCATGCTGACTCTGCTTAATTATAAAATGTATTTCTAAATGCTCCGCTATTACATTCTTTAGAAAAGTCTCCAACGTATTCTTACTAACAGATATGAAGCTAACTGGCCTATCGTTACTTGTGTTTTGTTTTTGTATCCTTTCCTTTCTAAATAAAGTTTTCCAATCCTCTGGGACTTTTGCAGAACATAAGAATTTCTGGAGGATTACTATGAGTGGATACACTATCTCTGTAGCTACTTCTTTTTGTATCCCAGGATATATCCCAACAGGTTCCCTCCTAGAGGTAACATGATGGTAAGTATACAGCCAGTGGATATTGGCTCTGAGTATCCTCAGCATTGATTCTGATCCCTGTTAACTTTCATGGCATTAACATGGGCATGGAAGCCACCTACTGATAATCATCTGAAATCTTCCCTCAGATGATGAATCTGTATTATTCTTCAATTCTTCACTACTAAACAACAAAATACAATGTACAACATGATTCAAAAACAATAAGCTGAAGTACAGTAAATAAAAATATTTTATACAGTTAGCAGGAGACTCCAGGGACTGGAAACCTTCTAACTGTTCTTTGCAAGTTTTGCAAGTATTGCTGTAACGCCATTGGTCTCCCATCTCAGGTTCTGGATGTTTAGAATATTGTAATGTATTGAATGTACCTGATTCCATAAATGAAGATGGCTTGGGACATTTATTGATGGGTGCCCTGTTTAACTATCCTGACATTGGAACTACAACCTGCATTTACACCTAATAACTATGTTTAAACCTACAACCCACATCAGATAAGGTAGATTGACTTCATTGCCATTGTGTTACTCAGTCTCCCCATCAGGCAACAATAACTGCTGGATGTCCTAAGACATACAGGCTTACATCTGGAAAGGAGCAAAATAAAATCTCATTAAAATCAGGCAGCGGTCTCATGATTTCCTTCATAGCAGCACTTCAGATGATCTCCATTCAGAACTATTCTTTGATGTAAAATATATAATTCCAGGAGGATTGTACACTCATTAAAAATGGTCTCTCTGAATATTACATTTGGTTTTCTATTCCCTTGGTTTGAGCTGGGCTTTAATCACATGGAGAATTAGGTTGTCACACATTTCATTAACTTGTATAAAGCACGTTTTCCAAGGTAGTTAACATCAGTTTGCTCTAACCTTATGGGAGAAATTTAACTCCCCTCAGCTTTATTTCAATCAAAATAATTAGGATCAACATCCTCCCTTGTGTGTCTTAAATCTGTTTCAGATGGTCCCAATTTATGTAACTAATTAATATTTACTGAACTCAGTTAGAACAATCTCTATTTGGCTGAGGTTACTGCATTTACTAAACAAAGTAGATCCAGTACCTCCTAATATCACATGGGTATGACTCTTTTTCCATAGACCATTTGACAGTTCTCCTGAGACTTAGTCTTAGACCATGAGATGTAAGGGCAGGATTAGTCTTTTCGGCCCATCAAGTCTCCTCCACCATTTGACCATGGCTGATATGTTTCTCAATCCAATTCTTCTGCCTTCTCCCCATAACCTTTGATCATTTTAGTAATAGAAGCCTTACTCAGCTGCTCACAGTTATGAGAATATGCTTAGGGGGCTCACAGTTTAGTTATAAGTTTTATTTGTTTTTTTATCAGTAATATTCTCAAGCATTATTTTCAGGATAAGAAGTGAAGACCCAGAACCAGGTGTGAAGAGAAGAAGCAAGAATAAAGGTTTTTAGATTAGATTAGATTAGATTACTTACAGTGTGGAAACAGGCCCTTCAGCCCAACAAGTCCACACCGCCCCGCCGAAGCGCAACCCACCCATACCCCTACATTTACCCCTTACCTAACACTGCGGGCAATTTAGTATGGCTAATTCACCTGACCTGCACATCTTTGGAGTGTGGGAGGAAACCGGAGCATCCGGAGGAAACCCACGCAGACACGGGGAGAATGTGCAAACTCCACACAGAGAGTCGCCTGAGGCGGGAATTGAACCCGGGTCTCTGGCGCTGTGAGGCAGCAGTGCTAACCACTGTGCCACCGTGCCGCCCATAGGTGTTTGGTCTGAAGCTATTGAGAACAGAAGGTCTAGAATTGAGAGAGGAGATACCCAAGGAACAATCCTGGTGACAACTGTCACAGCCACTAAGGGCACCCAGAATGTGCTCAATCATTTGAACTAATATAGCTCATTTAGTCCCCTTTCTAAAATTTGTAATGATTCAAGTTGCTTACTAACAGTCAAAGGCTATTGTGGTGGAGTGCTAGTGTCCCTACATCTAGACCAGGAGGTCCAGGTTCAAGTCCCACCTACTCTAGAGGTGTGTAATAATGTGTGAACAGATTGATCAGAAAATATCTATACCAACAGTCAAGCTTCTTTTGCTTGAAGAGAAAATGAGAACTCTTCAGAATTCTCCACCTCAAATGGCATTAGAAACTCAGTCTTCTAATATATTTACATAGAAATTTAAATAATCTTGATTGTCTATGACATAAAGAGGTATGGGAATAGTGTAGGAAAAAAAACATTGAAGTGTTTGATCAGCCATAGTCATACTAAGTTACATTTAGAATTTTTTTTATTTGCAGTTGCAGTTTAAATAAATGTAAACCTTCCTCACTCACTACTTCTAAAAATGTTTGCATATTGTGTGATTTTAACAGACAATTTTAAAAAGGTCAGAAGTCTTTCAAACTTTCTCAGGTTTAAAAGTCTTGAAGAAATTGTGCTGGTGTACCAATGGTTCATATATCTAGGCCCATGTGTAGCATGACTGCTGTGAAAACCCTCTGGCATTCTGTGTTGATCACTTAGATGAAGGTGTACGTTGAGATATTGCTGTAGCAGTTCATGCTTCTGGTGAGAGCACAACGCTATGGCTTTAAGTATTAACAGCTAAACAGCAGAAGGCAGCTTGCTGATCTATTTAAACAAGGCTGTGTAAAGCCCTCTCAACTATTTAATTACATCTGAACAGTTAATATGGCTTCTAAAAATATTATACATACCCACAAATCTGATTTACTTTTGTTAAATGCAACTTCTAGACACTTTCATATATAGCCAAATTTAAATGTGAAAATTTAAAACCTTCAAGTTCCAATTAAAAAGCAATTTCCAAATTTATGAAGCTTTTGTATTCATACTTAGAAAGGACAGTTAGCACTGTGCAGGGGAAATTGGAATGTCAGATATCCTTCTGACAGTGAGACGTGGTGCTTTTCAACAATTTAGAATGCAATTGAATTTGAGGATAATGTAACATTTCACATCAAGTATGATGTCTCACCAAAAGCTCAGGAAAGATAAAACAACAATATTCAAAACTTGTCTCTTTCAAGTCTGAGGATTTCAGTCACACTTTGCACACTCAAATCTTCATTTTTGAATAATGTACGGCTTAGAATAACTAAAATAAATACAACTCAAACTCAGCATCATTATTGTCATACAAACTTGCCTAGGTGGTTTTAGGCATGACACTGACAGGGTTTTGTTTCTGCTGACAATACACTTCAGGGGTTCACTTGCTTGGATTGATAAACTGTCATATCTCTGTGCTGGATGGAGTTAAGACTGAGTGCAATAGTGTGGGATTAAGGGTTAGTATAAATCAGCCAATGTTGGAACTGAGTGTCTAATCAGGACATTGAGAGATCACTCAGGTAGAAGGGACTGAGATTTGAGAGTGTTAGAGAAGCAGCAATTTGTTCCAGATATCAGAAATGAATATAGTATTAATAAAGATTTGGAACTATTTTACTATGACTGTGCCCCAGTTGCTGGTATAGAACAGCAGATAAGGGATAACTCGCCAATTCTAAACGATGGTGACAGGAACAGACTGAACCTTAATGTATGGACAGTTCAGGCCATAGAGTAGACCTCGATTCCATGGCCAATCCTATTCTAAAGTATTGTTTTATGATTTTCTGTGAATTGAGCATGAGTAAGTAGTATACATATCATATTGGTAAAAACAATGACTGCAGATGCTGAAAACCAAATACTGGATTAGTGGTGCTGGAAGAGCACAGCAGTTCAGGCAGCATCCAACGAGCAGCGAAATTGACGTTTCGGACAAAAGCCCTTCATCAGGAATAAAGGCAGTGAGCCTGAAGCGTGGAGAGATAAGCTAGAGGAGGGTGGGGGTGGGGAGAGAGTAGCATAGAGGACAATGGGTGAGTGGGGGAAGGAGATGAAGGTGATAGGTCAAGGAGGAGAGGGTGGAGTGGATAGGTGGAAAAGAAGATAGGCAGGTCGGACAAGTCCGGACAAGTCAAGGAGACAGTGCTGAGCTGGAAGTTTGAAACTAGGATGAGGTGGGGGAAGGGGAAATGAGGAAGCTGTTGAAGTCCACATTGATGCCCTGGGGTTGAAGTGTTCCGAGGCGGAAGATGAGGCGTTCTTCCTCCAGGCGTCTGGTGGTGAGGGAGTGGCGGTGAAGGAGGCCCAGGACCTCCATGTCCTCGGCAGAGTGGGTGGGGGAGTTGAAATGTTGGGCCACGGGGCGGTTTGGTTGATTGGTGCGGGTGTCTCGGAGATGTTCCCTAAAGCGCTCTGCTAGGAGGCGCCCAGTCTCCCCAATGTAGAGGAGGCCACATCGGGAGCAACGGATACAATAAATGATATTGGTGGATGTGCAGGTGAAACTTTGATGGATGTGGAAGGCTCCTTTAGGGCCTTGGATAGAGGTGAGGGAGGAGGTGTGGGCACAGGTTTTACAGTTCCTGCGGTGGCAGGGGAAAGTGCCAGAATGGGAGGGTGGGTCGTAGGGGGGTGTGGACCTGACCAGGTAGTCACGGAGGGAACGACCTTTGCGGAAGGCGGAAAGGGGTGGGGAGGGAAATATATCCCTGGTGGTGGGGTCTTTTTGGAGGTGGCGGAAATGTCGGTGGATGATTTGGTTGATGCGAAGGTTTGTAGGGTGGAAGGTGAGCACCAGGGACGTTCTGTCCTTGTTACGGTTGGAGGGGTGGGGTCTGAGGGCGGAGGTGTGGGATGTGGACGAGATGCGTTGGAGGGCATCTTTAACCACGTGGGAAGGGAAATTGCGGTCTCTAAAGAAGGAGGCCATCTGGTGTGTCCTATGGTGGAACTGGTCCTCCTGGGAGCAGATACGGCGGAGGCGGAGAAATTGGGAATACGGGATGGCATTTTTGCAAGAGATAGGGTGGGAAGAGGTTACTGTCTCCTTGACATGTCCGACCTGCCTATCTTCTTTTCCACCTATCCACTCCACCCTCTCCTCCTTGACCTATCACCTTCATCTCCTCCCCCACTCGCCCATTGTACTCTATGCTACTCTCTCCCCACCCCCACCCTCCTCTAGCTTATCTCTCCATGCTTCAGGCTCACTGCCTTTATTCCTGATGAAGGGCTTTTGCCCGAAACGTCGATTTCGCTGCTGTGCTCTTCCAGCACCACTAATCCAGTACATATCATATTGGCTACAGTTACAGCTTTGCATACATTAGGTGAGGTGCTGCTCTTAGTCACTAAAATTCTTTAGTAGCTGGTCACCTTTTTAAAGGTAAATATTAGTAGCTAATCACCTTTCTACAAAAGTCCCTGGATGGGTGCTTCATATCAGGAGATCTGCAACACAAACACGATGCCAAATTCACCTCAGTGCAACCTGCCAGCAAAGGATGTGAAGGAAGTCTGCACACAGTGAGCAGTATCTAAACAGCCAGTGGAGGTAAATTTGGAGGCAGCGGAGACTATGGAAAACATTTTGTGTTCAGCTCCTGATATATTCCTGCCTATGAGCAATCTTGCTGAATGTGGGGTGAGACTGGCATCAGCTACCCAGCTGGCAGCAGTGGGCAGCTAATCAACAGCATTTAGGTATCCACTTTAGGGGAAATTGGTGACACCATCAGGATCATAACGACAGTGGATGGGACCTCTGTTGAAAGCTAGGCCATGCAGTTTATTGCCAGTATCAGGCTAGTGATGCCAGCAGCATGGACTCCAATTGAGCAATAGCCCAGAGCCATGGGTACCAGAGTGCTGCAGGCTGATCATTACAGAGGCCCCCTTTCCACAATCCAGCCTGGCAGCTCTGGCTGCAGGTCAATTCAAGCTTTTCTTTCGAGCTCTTCACAGGGTGGTTCCAGCTCAAGACTGCCTGGTTATCTTCTACCAATACGTTCACCCCTCCTGTCGTCCAAATCCTGAAGAACCAATAGTGTTTTCAGCCAACTCTGATCTTCAATTTGCAACATTTACGGTTCAATTTTTTCTTTTAAAACTCATTTCCTTCAGCAGTGATTTCAGAAAACTTACACCTGCTGTCAGCAGAGGATAAAATAATATGGATTCAGGCAGCCAAAGGTGGGCTTTTGAATAAAAGAGGAACTTTAACTAGTGCGTGGAGGGAGCCAAGCTGTATCTACATCTGGCTGATAATTATGGGACTCAGCAGCCCCTATTCCTGCCTTCTCAGCTGAAAAAGCCGCGGGATAGAATAGGACACCATTCACGTTCCTGACAGCTGCCCCACAGCAATTTAATACGAGAAGAAGGGCTACTTGCTTTAGGAAGTCCACACCTATCTCAGGAAGAAGTCCCGTCTTAGACAGTTACTGGCCAATTGGATAAGTAGCAGTTTTATAGTTCCAGCAATACCAGCTGAGTGTCCCTGCACCCCAAGGTGGCAGTGGTTGATGAAGGCAGCTCATTGTCACCTTCTCCAATGCAACTGTGGGTGGGCAATCCACGCTGACCAGCCAGTGAGGTCCACGACCCACGAATGAATAAAAAGTAAGTAACGACCAATGACCACCTAGTGAGGCCATCAGCAAAGCTGCTACAGTGTTAATTCCACCTCCCCACCCCCTGCATCCCGGTCCCCCTCACCCCGCCTCACATTTGAACAGGCATGACCATCATGGCTCACTCTTCAACAGGCTGCAGTTACTTCCACATTATGTGTCTCCTTGTACTGGGAAAACAAAATGCATTATTAGACCACGATTGTTTATAAAACTACCACAAACGTTTTAGCCAAGACAATATCACATTGCTATATCTTTCTAAATCTGCAGAATTTCATATTGAGTAATTGCACAAAAATATCAAACACCAATGTCTAATAGTAGAGAATTCAGAGTTTTGGAATTCACCAGGAATGATGTTAATTCTCAAATGAGCAAACCTGTCAGTGCATAGTTTTCTGTTTTAAACTTAAATCTATTCCTTTTTCAAGTTTACATAAATACAACTTGTTCTCTATTCCAGAATTATTTTCCATCTCGACACACTAGAGCATTTTGTTGACAAAATATAATTAGTACACTTTCATTATTAAATGTTTGAAGATTTTATTTCTGTGTAATCCTTGCAGCAGGATTTCAATTAGCCTGTAATGTAAAAATAACTGCGACTATTTCTAAATCAAATGCCGTTCAGTCATCCACATTTTTCACAATAAACACAGAATATTTTTGGTTAATACTAATACTTTATTAACAAATTATTTTCTATTTCAGCAAACCTTTTTACATCACCTTTAAAGATTTTGACCTGAGCTATCAGTTTCATTTGATTTTTGTAATCACTAAAGATACATACAAGGTTGGGAAAGCATTTATTGACATTACTGTACATGGAAACATCATTTTCTTGTCACAATTTACATTTGGCTAAACTACTAATAGTCTGCAATAAAGCTGCAGGCTTTAACAGCTAGAATGTACAAAATGACTTCCCAGCTTTGTTGTGCTGTGAACATTTATGTTTAAGTCTCTTGAAGCTGGAATGAAACAAAATGCAAAGAAGCTAAAACAAAAAAAAGTCAAACCAATCTCCGAAAGACCTTCCTCGGAAGCATATGACATTGCATGGCTGTATCGTAAACTTAACATCCAAATAGTGAGAAACAATGAAGAAATAACATTTAAGCCACATAAATTATACAGATGAGTTATGAGAGAAAACATTAAAACTTCAATATGAAGCCATAATGAAATGGCTTCATTACGCATCTGGAATTCATTTAAACTGGTTGCAACTACAGTTGAAGAGAAAGAATGTTTTTTAAAAAAAGTAAGCTGAACAACCAGTATAGGTTTTGAAATTTTCTTTCATTTTACTTTACTCAGTGCAACAATTCAGTTGAATGGGAATATCAGGCTGGATTTAATGCCACACACTATGCTGAGACCCATAGGGAGGCAAAGCCACTCCAGTCTCTGTCTGGTATGAGAACCATCCCTGATGAACTTGCAGGGTGACAGGGGTTCGTGGTAGGTTCTCTCAGCTGCTGGTGATAGAATGTCATTTATGAGCCAATTAACAACCATTATGGTGGAGACCACTGCAGTTTAGTGATGTGTTATTGATTTAATGGGATCCGCATGATTTTCCTTGCATTTGAAGATCACCCAGCAAACTATGTGTGCTAGTGACCTCTCAGTGGAAGTTCATCCTTCTTCTAGGTAGCATGGTGGCACTGTGGTTAGCACTGCTGCCTCACAGCTCCATGGACCTGGGTCTGATTCCACCCTCGGGTGATTGGCTGTGTAGATTTTGCTATTTCTCCTGGTGTCGGTGTGGGTTTTCTCTAGGTGGTCCGGTTTCTTCCCAGAGTTAAAAACATACATGTAAGGGAGATTGATCATGCTAAATTGCCCTATAAGTGTCCAGGCTAAGTGGGTTAGCCATGGGAAATGCAAGGATAGAGTAGAGGCCTGGGTCTGGGTGTGATGCTCTTCAGATTGTCGGGTACAGACTCGCTGTGCGAAATGCACTGTTGGGATTCCATGATTATTCTATTGTCATGCATTCTGAAGCTGTTTGGAGGGATCATGCAGCCCCATCTGTCAGGAGCCCCACCCATGACATTTTTCTCCCACTCTCACTAACCTTTGCGCTAAGGTTTCCCAATCCTCCTGAACCTCTGATGGGTATAGTGCCACCAGTTAGCACTGCTCTCCACTTGCACTAGCAGGGATGAATAACTGTTGGCATGTGATTTGGTGGGCGGGACCTCCACTTCTAGGGTCTTCCATTTCAGAGATAGGCCAATGGGTAGCATTTAAATGCCCAAAGGACAGTTAATTTCATTTGGCTCAACCGAAAGGACTGATACATGACCCCTCCTACCTACCTAACACACGACTCCCTCAACTCAAGCCAGTGGGCAAAATCCAATTCATTAATTCAGATTAACTCCAACAATTTCAGCTCTGACAAATAGAATTAAGCACGATTGCAATTTGGTTGTGTGTAAAGGGAAAACTACAATTCGTGAAGCTGCTTTATAAAATGAAGTACAAGAAGGTGTGTGGCGTTTATGCTGTCCGTACATTTTAATACCTTGCTTTGTCTGCAGTTAAAAATAAATACATAATCAACTCCATGAAGACAGTCACACACCTTCCCGAACATGATATGCTAGGATGCCTAAAAATTATATTGGTTTGTCTGCTATTCCATTCCATCTGACATTGGCAAATCATATTAGACATATTATTACATCAGAGATATACAGCACAAAGCTACAAATTCACAAGACACCATTTACAAGTTTATAGTTGGGTAAATAGAAAGCAGCAAGCTGCTGAACTGTGCTGACAGTTAATGAAGACAATTGTCACAGTGTCCCATTTTCTTTTGTTTCATCCTACAGAGAGAAATTAAATATACATATAGGACTTGAGTTTAATGCCCTGACACACATTTATAGACTATTCACAAGACATGGAAACATTACATGAAAATACTGTGTAAAAAGGCTGATTGTTATGGGTAGTTTGCAGACTCTATACATTTCTACAGCACTAAAAACTACTCATAATATCCGTGTATTAGATTTTCCTATGGGAGGATTGCTTTACTTCTTTTTGCTGAATAAAAATGCAGCTATTCAGAGTCCACGTTGGTTACTGCACAAGCAAGTTTCTTTCCATGTTATTTAATTCCATGATTATCACTGCATAGTTCCCTGTTTGAATTATTGCAGTATTTTATTATTACTTTCCTAATGTTCTCTCCTGTACACAGGGCAGGTCAGTAAGGAGCAAATAGAACCGGAGTGTGAGCTGCCCGTATAGGTCCAGGAGCTGGTCGAAGGAGAGCCGGAGGAAGGGCTGCTGTTTGGAATAGAGTGGCTGCCGGGCTGGAGCGCAAAGCGAATGGTGAATTCACTGCAGCAGCAGCAGCGGCTGCTGCAGCAAATGGGTTTGGTAAAAGGCGAGCAGCTAGAGGTTTAGAGAGTTCTTTCTGAAAGGCCAACTTCACCTGTAAAAGACAATACCACAGTGAAAAGGTTCAGGACTAAACATTTGAAGGGTCTTCCTGCATATAAAGCATTAGCATCATGTTCAATCATTATGACTTTGATAACCCAGAAATCTTTCATTTTAGTACATTTTCAAATTCATATGAGCTATGAAAATATTGTTATTAGGGTAAAGAATTCAAAAGCAATCTGCCTTAGTTATTCACAATTAAACACAGTATTTTTTATTCTATTTACCTTGTCACAGACTGATATATGATGTAAGAAAAGTAAAATCTAATCTGGTTGATACAGATTCATATTAAAATTGAATTCCCAAAGGATGGGCATGGGAAGCCAGCATTAACGTCTTGTTAGCCAACAATGGGGTGAACATGTCACAATACATAGAATGAGAATGTAATGCACTCAGTGTTTCTAAAAAAGTAATTTTCCAAGTTCAACAGCAGTTATGCAATTTGTATGGAAACCAAGGTCCTTTTGCTTAATCGGCGATTATACAAATATTAACCATATTAAATATCTCCATTTAAAAATCAAGTAAACACTAAAATCTATATTGAACAAAAAAGTTTTCATTTTCTTTAGATTAAATGCCCATGCTCCTTATTTGATGATTGGACAATTTGAATGTCATTTAATCATAACAATAAGTTAGTAAATTGATGATCAATCAAAATTTGGCCAGGATCATGTAATGTTAGAATTACAATAAGAATGTTAACTGCATTATCAGCTCATTACACATATCTCTTAAGAGTTTAAACAACACAGAATAAGCACTGTTTCAATGTGTTGCACAGTGAAAATTACCTTAATGTCTATGATAGCTGAGTCCATTTATAGGTAAACCTGGCTCCAGGTTAGAAAAAAATACATATATTCCAGAGTGTACTATTAATTAAGATATTATATAAAAGTACCAAAATAAAATCTTAGTTTCGTAATTTTACTGAATATTCATTTTTGAGTTATTAAGTGTCCTGAAACCTGCACAACTTCATCATGATACTTCACAGTCTCAATATCAGGTGTCTGAGGAATCCTAACAGGTACAGTTACTGTTTGTCATATATGGCATAAACACTCGATCCCTACAGAAGCATGTTCTACTTGATATAAAAGCTTAGTTAGAGGTTAGCAAAGCCAAAGTTTATGAATCTCATACACAGAAAAGCACTCCTGGAATTGAAACCAAATGGGCTCAGTGGTTGGCACTGCTGCCTCAAATCCCCTGCCAGGGATCCAGGTTCAGTTCCAGCCTTTGGTGACTGTCTGAGTGGAGTTTGCATGCTCCCCCCATTTTTGCACAGGTTTCTGCTGGATGCTGTGGTTTCCTCCCACAATCTAAAGATGTGCAGATTAGGTGGATTGAACACGCGAAGTTGCCCTGTACTGTCCAGGTATAGGCAAGATGGATTAGCCATGGTAATTGTGCAGTTACCGGGTTAAAGTGGGTGGCTGGGTCTGGGTGGAGTTACTCTTTGAAAGGTCAGTGCAGACTATGGGCTGAACGACCTCTTTCCACAAGGTAGGAATTCCACTGTTTGCTCAGCCCAAGAACTCTGTCCATTGATCATTAAAGAATTCAAGTTCCCAAAGTCAAGTTTATCTGCCAGTTCTGTTATTGTACATGTCTGGTCTGACAATCATTCATGGCAAAAATACAGTGGATGCTAGAAATCTGAAACAAACACAAAACGCTGGTGAACCTCAGCAGTTCTGGCAGTACCTGTGGAGAAAGGAACAGGGGTGGTGCGATTCTTAAGAACTCTGAAGAATAGTCATATCAGATTTGAAGTGTTAACTCTATTTTTCTCTCCAGAGTTGCTCCCAGACCTAAAATCATTAATGGTGTCAGAGTGTACTGCAAGCCTGTCTGAATCAGGAATTGATGATAGACAATTGACTCTGTTCCAATGTATTAGTGTTAAGCGGGCCAGTTTGACATTATCCTGATTTTGATTACCTTTATTTTGAACCAGGAAGAATAGCTGCTATAGATTACTCAAATCACAGGTCTGGCTGTCACTAAACATACAGCAGGTACAAACAGTTCCTCACTGATGCACAAGATTATGATTCTGTCAGGGTTTATATAGGAGATTGCATTAGATGTGATCATGTTTTACATAGCCCTGGGTAGTGAATTAGGATTGTAGCCCTCGATCCTGATGGGATTAGATCTGACACCTCAATGACTCCTGTCATAAAGACATACAGCATGGAATCCGACCCTTTGGTCCAACCAGTCATGCCGATCATAATCCCAAACTAAACTAGACCCAAATGCTTGTGCTTGACCCATATCCCTCCAAACATTTTCTATTCATGTAATTATCCAAATATCTTTGAAAAGTTATGACTGTACCTGCATCCATCACTTCCTCTAAAGGCTCATTCCACACACAAACCATTCTCTGTGTAAAAACGTTGGCCTCATTTCAGTTTTTAAAGTTTCTTCCTCTCACCTTAAAAATATACTTCATCATCTCAAAATCCCCATTTTAGGGAAAAGACACCTGCCATTCTCCTCATCTATACCCTGCATGACTTTATAAACCTCCATAAGGTCACCCTAATCAACCTCCTACGCTCCCATGTCAGAAGACCCAGCCTATCCAGTTTCTCCTTATAACCCAAACTCTCCGTTCCCAGCAGCATCTTGGTAAATCTTTTCTGAACTCTTTCCAGATTAATAATATCCTTTGTACAACTGGACAGCCAGAACTGGACACAGTACTGCAGAAGAGGCCTCACCAATGTCCTGTATAACTTTAACATTAAGCCCCCGACTCCTATGCTTGAAGGTCTGAACAATAAAGGCAAGTGTGGTAACCACCCTGTCAACATGCGACACAAACTTCACAGAATTACATACCTGAACTCCTAGGTCTCTCTGTTACATAAATGATTTAGATGAAAATATAGAAGGCATGGTTTGCAAATGACATCAAAATTGATGGTATAGCGGTCAGTGAAGATCATTATAGAGATGTACAGCATGGAAACAGACCCTTTGGTCCAATCCGTCCATGCCGACCAGATATCCCAATCCAATCTAGTCCAACCTGCCAGCACCTGACCCATATCCCTCCAAACCCTTCCTATTCATATACCCATCCAAATGCCTCTTAAATATTGCAATTGTACCAGCCTCCACCACATCCTCTGGCAGCTCATTCTATACACGTACCACCCTCTGCATGAAAATGTTGCCCCTTAGGTCTCTTTTATATCTTTCCCCTCTCATCTTAAACCTATATCCTCTAGTTCTGGACTCCCCCACCCCAGGGAAAAGACTTTGTCTATTTATCCTATCCATGCCCCTCATAATTTTGTAAACCTCTATAAGGTCACCCCTCAGCCTCCGACGCTCCAGGGAAAACAGCCCCAGCCTGTTCAGCCTCTCCCTATAGCTCAAATCCTCCAAACCTGGCAACATCCTTGTAAATCTTTGGATTGTAAAGAGATCTTGATCAATTGGCCCAATAGGCTGAGGAGTAACAATGGAGTTTAATTTGGATAAATGCGAGGTATTACATTTTAGTAAAATAAATAAGACCAGGACCTATACAATTAAAAGTAAGGCTTTGGGTAATGTTGTACAACACAGGCTGTATCATTACATTGAATAATGTTCAGCCACATCCTAAAGCAGACTCACAACCACATCACATCTCCTTCCTCAGTGCCTGCCTATGGAATCGACTGATCCCACATGGACTCCGGACTACATTCAGACTAACACAATTTGGACCTGAACAGGATAACCAGGTCTCCAGCATCTGCAGTCCTCACCCTCTCCTTATTAAGTTGAACTAGCCAATGTAATCTGGACCTATTGCTGTAATGCAATAAACTAGTGTCTCTTCTTATTCAGACTGACTAGCAGTTTATCCTCCACTGTAGCTAACTAATTAGATCATTAGATATAGTAATCTAGAAGGTAGGATTGGTGATAGCACTCTACTCAATCACAAAACTGTTATTCGTTAGCACTGCAACATTTGACATGATGATCAGAAGTGGGGATCATTGCATACACACAATCATAGAATCCCTACAGTGTAGAAGCAGGTCATTTGGCTCATTGAGTCCACACCAACCCTGCAAAAAGCATTCCACTTAGATCCACATACTACCCTATCCCTGTAACCATGCATTTCCCATAGCTATTCCACCTAGCCTGCACATCTTTGGACTGTGGGAGGAAACTGGAGCACCCAGAGAAAACCCATGCAGACACAAAGAGAATGTGCAAACTCCACACATACAGTTACCCGAGGCTATAGTCAGAAGTTAGAGAAAACATCAAGCTTAAGGAGAAAGCATATAATTGAACAGAGATGAATGGGAGGTCAGATGGTTGGTCAGAATATAAAGAATGGCAGAGAGTGACTGAAAGTTTAATCTGAATCAAGAAGTTAGAGTTTGAGAGGAATCTAGCTAGAAATGTGAAAATGGACAGCAAGAGTTTCTTTAGGTATTTAAAAATAAAAATGTTAAGTAGTGTGTCAGTCCTTGAGACAGTAATAATGGGAGTTCATAGCAGATGATAAGGAAATGCTGGATGAAATGAACAGATATTTTGCTTCTGTAGCTGTGAATCTGGTGGAAGGGAAAGAGGAACGTAGTGAAATTGCAATCACCAATGAAGTGGTACTAAGCAAACTGATAGGTTTGCAGGTTAACAAGTCTCCAGATCCAGATGGACTTCATTCCAGGGTCTTAAAAGGTGTTTGCCAATGAGCTAAGAGATATATAGGTATTAATTTCTCAAAATTCTCTAGATTCAGGACAGCTTCCAGCAGACTGGAATACAGCAAATACAAATCCTAGATTCAAGAATGGAGCAAGCTGTTAAACAGGAAACTTTAGGCCAATTATTTTGCATCTGATTCTAACACGTTCCCCATGACAACCATTAGGTTGTGCATTTTGAAAAGCTCGATGTATTCAGGAAGGGTCAGAGTGGTTTTGCCTCTCCTTATTTATGGAAGGAAGTAACTTGGTGGTGGTGGTTCAGAGGAAGTTTACCTGGAATTGATACAAGAATTAACGCACTGTTTTGTGAGGATTGGATACTCTGGACTTGTTTCCACTGGACTCTAGAAGAGTGAGAATTGACTTGATTGGAATGGATCATATCCTGAATTCTTGCGACAAAATGGATGTGGAAAGGATGCTTACTCTTGTAGGACTGTCCAGAACCAGATGCTTCTATCTTAAAGCTAGGGATTGCCCTTTTAGAACAGAGATAAAGGACTATTTTTCTTTCCTGGTATTGAGACACTTTGGAACTCTCTGTTTTAGAAGGTGGTAGAAGCAGGGCTATTGAATATTTTAATATCAGTGGCGGCAAGGAAGTAAAAGATTATCAATGATAGATAAGAATACAAAATTTGAAACACAAATGGATGAGCTATGATCTTGTTGAATGGTAGAGCTGAGGAAAAGGTCTGGATGACAGCTCTCCAGACCAGAAGTCTCTGTCCATGACATTATTTTCAAAAGTCACAATTACACAATACTTGGGGAGACAAAGTCAAACTTCACGGTGAAGAATCTGCAACATGTTGTGTGGTACCATCACTATGCCAAATGCATTCAGAATTGGTCTAGCAGCTTAAAAATGGGTAACAACAAGGAGCTATGGGCCATCAGCAGCAGGATAATGATATCCTAATATACCCTATAACCTCATGGCTATCATATTCCAAACTCTAATATTACCCTCAAGCCTTGAAATCAACCCTGGTTTAGCAAGGAATTTACAGCAGCATGCCAAGAGCATACTGGACAAAATTAAAAATGTGGTGCTAATTAAATGAAGCTACAACATAGGTTTACAAGTGTGCAAAGCAGAAGCAGCAGTGTGCTATAGTCAATGCTAAGTGTTACGACATGGGGTAAACACTCCTGCTGAATTTAAACCAGCAACATTGAAAAGATTTATCCTGTGTAGTAATCTATGAAAATCCGAGAGGCCAAGAACTATATAAAGTAAAAATTAACAACCTTAGTTCTTAAAGTATAACAGAGAATAATTAGCTCACAACTATTTATACCCTCTTCCTCTAACCTATCTTTACCTTCCCTTCTCTAATACTCGCCCACTAAAACTCTCAATTAAGATTTACAGGAAAATTCCATTTTTAAACCAGCCAGTAGTTGAATCTTCTCTTTATCTTCGTTGGCAGATTGGCTCTCCAGGTCAGTGTTGAGGTTTTTCTCTGTGCAAACTCCTCCTCTAGACAGGTCCCTCTCAGAGAGTTCTGACCAGCTGTTGTTGGCCTGGTGGCAGTTCTCCTCTCAACTGTTCAATTCTCCCTGGTCTTATATCCCCAAAGCATCGGATTGTGTCATTGGCTTTTAAGTTAAAAATCACACAACACCAGGTTATAATCCAACAGGTTTACTTGGAAGCACTAGCTTTCAGAGCACTGCTCCTTCATTAGGTGGTTGTGGAGTATAAGATCATAAGAATTTATAGCTAAAGTTTGCAGTGTGATGTAACTGAAATGATTTATTGAAAAAGACCTGAATCATTTGTTAAGTCTCTCATCTTTTAGAATGAACATGTTGGTTTCAGTTTTTTTATAAGTAAATCGCAGACCATTTAAAATGAAAGAACATATGAAAGAACTGAAATCAACATGTTCATTCTAAAAGATTAGAGACTTTACAAACAATCAAGGTTTGTCACTCCTCCCTTTGATCCTGCCAAATCATTCCCAAGAACAAACTGAATTCCTGGAACTGACACTCTGTCAATCACTCCCACTGTAACATCCCCAGTCTTGAGGTGGCACTCCAAACCTGATCTTACACAGGGGAACTCTACATTTCTGTGCATCTATCCCACAGTTTATAACACTGACAGGTAACAGATTACAAAGAGTGCATATTCGCTCATCCCTTATTATCAGTGACTGGTTAGGTCCTGTATCTCTCAAAATTATAACTTTTTGTCCTTCTCCCCCTGTTATTTCTGAGTAAACTTTACCCACAGAGGCGAATTATTTGTAGAGATAGGGTACTAACTCCATGCCCAGCCCCTGCTTAGGCTATGCACTCTCCTGTAGCTCGTTGGCTCTTCTTGGGATCTCCTTTACTACCTTCACTAATGCCACTGGCTTAAGCTTCTTTTACCACATCTTTTCCCACAGTGCCTTTCTAAGCCAGCACTATGACTTTACTTTCTGGCAATGAAAACATCTTTTCCCAGTGCCCTTCTGAAAACACTGTAATTTTCTGTGTCCCACTCCATTACACTGAAAACACTTGAGGCCTTTCACCTCCTGTCCACCCTCTTGGGCTTCTTTAACCTCTGGTAAAATCATACCAATGTGCTCAACTCTTGGTTTCAAGGTGTAGGATCTCCCCCTTCTCCCAACTTCTATCCCTCACAGGATGAAATTCTGGCCAGAAGCTTGTCTTATGCACCAACACGTACTCAGCTGTTAATTCTGCAGCCCTTTTCACTTCCCGAACTTTCTGTTTCTCCACGTGAATTCTTACCATCTCTGGAAGTAAGTGTTTAACAGCCTCAAAATTCTTATTTATTTTCAAAGCATGTACCCATCAATCAAAATGACTATGTTTAATTCGTTTGAACTCAACATAAGTCCGATCTGGATTCTTCATTGTGGTTCTGAACCGCTGTCAATATGCTTCTGGTGCCAATTCAGCACTTAAAATAGCATGTTTAACCTCTTCATAATCTCTTGACCCCTCATCTGACAGTGTGGCAAATACCTCACTATCTCTGCCTATCAGTTTAGTCTGAACTAGCATGACCCATAACTCCTCGGACCACTCCATCTGCCTAGCCAATTTTTCAAATGAAATGAAGAATGCTTCAACATCTTTTTCATCAAAATGTGGCAGAGTTTTGACCTATTTATATATATCACTACTTTCTCTTTTAATCTCCATCCCGTTAACCTGACTTTGCTGACTAAATCGCAACTTCTCAAGTTCAAATTCAATCTATTTTTTCTTTGCTTTTCTTCACCCACTTTCTCTCTCCTTTTCTTTTCTCTCTCTTTGCTCAGCCAAGAACCTTATAGAGTCGTAGAGATGTACAGCATGGAAACAGACCCTTCGGTCCAACCTGTCCATGCTGACCAGATATCCCAACCCAATCTAGTCCCACCTGCCAGCACCCGGCCCATATCCCTCCAAACCCTTCCTATTCATATACCCATCCAGGTGCCTTTTAAATGTTGCAATTGTACCAGCCTCTACCACTTCCTCTGGCACACAAAACTCTCTGCATGAAAAAGTTGCTACTTAATTTTTTAAAATATCTTTCCACTCTCACCCTAAACCTATCCCCTCTAGTTCTGGACTCTCCCACTCCAGGGAAAAGACCTTGTCTATTTATCCTATCCATGCCCCTCATGCTTTTATAAACCCCTATAAGGTCACCCCTCAGCCTCGGACGCTCCATGGAAAACAGCCCCAGCCCATTCAGCCTCTCCCTACAGCTCAAATCCTCCAACACTGGCAACATCCTTGTAAATTTTTCCAAACCAATTCTAGTTACACAACGTTCTTCCAAAAGGAAGAAGACCAGAATTGCACGCAACATTCCAAAAGGGGCCTAACCAATGTCCTGTACAGCCACAACATGACCTCCCAAATCCTGTACTCAATACTCTTGACCAATAAAGGAAAGCATACCAAACGCTGCCTTCACTCTCCTATCTACCTGTGACTCTACTTTCAAGGAGCTATGAACCTGCACTCCAAGGTCTCTTCGTTCAGCAACACTCCCAAGGACCTTATCATTAAGTGTATGAGTCCTGCTAAGATTTGTTTTCCCAAAATGCAGCACCTCGCATTTATCTAAATTAAACACCATCTGCTACTCCTCAGCCCATTGGCCCACCAAGATCCCACTGTAATCTGAGGTAACCTTCTTCGCTGTCCACTACACTTCTAATTTTGATGTCACCTGCAAACTCGCTAACTATACCTCCTATGTTCATATCCAAATCATTTATCTAAATGACTAAAAGTAGTGGACCCAGTACCAATCCTTGTGGCACACCACTGTTCACAGGCCTCCAGTCTCTCTCTTTCCTCTCTCTCTCCTCTCTCTCTTTCTCTTTCTCTCTACCTTTCTCTTTCCTCTCTCTCTCTTTATTTATCTTCTAACTCCATTTTCCTTAATTGAATTTAAGTTTTTCTACCTCTATTGCACTTGTCTGTTTCTCTGACACATCTCAGCATTTGAGTAACTCCCTTACAATTTTAGCTTTAGTTATATCCTTGGTTAAACCCAAATCTAACTTATTTGCAAATTCTAACAGTACGGCCTTTTTCTTTCCTTCTCAACATTCTTCGAAAATTTCAGAATCATCTTCAAATCCCAGAACATATATTGCAATTTTAAGAGCAATTTCTCTCATTTTTAAGTTAATCAACCACACATTACCAAAAGTAAACAAATTGTCTCACCTACATTTCATTTAAAGATCTAGGACCCTAATCTGCAAGTGTTTAAATCTGCTGGAACTTTTCGTACCCCCACATCTATTCAAATCTGTCTAAACCAGTTCAAATCACAGACCCAAGCCCCCAAACTGCTACGACATACAGTAAATCCTTCTGCTTAACTTAAACCAGCAACACAGAAAAGATTTATCCCGTGCAGTAATCTCGGAAAATTCGAGAGGCCAAGAACTAGTTCAAGTAAATTTTTTAACAACTTTAGTTCGTAAAGTATAACTGAGAATAATTAACTCACAACTATTTACACCTTCTTCCTCTCTCCTCCCTTTACCTTCCCTTCTCTAATACTAGTCTGATAAAACTCTCAGCTACCTGGAAGAAGGTGTTCCATGCTGAATCCCTCCGCCTTCTCTCTCTCCTGTAAGATACTGTGTCTGCTTTTTCGTTTTGTGCCAAAGCATCTTTTCAGGGATTGTTGCAAGTATTTGGAACAGCATCACTCAGTTGGGATAATCTGTTGGGTTTCCGGATATGTTAAGTTATTCTCTGTTCTGTACTCTTTTGTTTGTGTTTTATTCGGTAATCTTGCAAGTGAATTGTGTTTTGTTTAAAACTAAGTGGTTGGACCAGCTGCATCATGCCTGGAATATCCACTATACATCTGCTTCAAGCAACTAGCAAAGTTAGGGTCCGGTCTACTTTCTTAAAATGTTTTGAGGGGGTCTGGCCTGGTACATTACAGGTTGGGGGTTCTTTGTGGGGTTTATGCTATAGTTCCGATTTGGGATTCGGGTTATTTAACTCAAAGGCAGTGAGTGGTAAGTGTTGAGTTTTGAGTGCTGAATTCAGTTGATTTAAATAGTGCTTGGGATAGCAACCACTCTGTGGGTGGAAGGAATGACTTTGGGTTTTTTTTCAAAAGATGGTTAAGGCCAAGCTGCAGGAATTAGCAGACAGGCTGGAGTTGGAGCTGCCTCCTTCCAAGAGGAAAGGGGAGATAATTACAGCAGTAGCTCAGCATTTAAATTTGCTGGAAACACCATCTGAATCTTTAGAGATGGCTAATGTTCAATTGAAAATGAAGCAACTTGAGTTCGAGGCAAAAAACGAGGAAAGGGCACCAGAAATGAAACAGTTTGAATTACGATTAAAAGCAGAGGAAAGAGAAATAGAACAAATGGCTTTAGCAGAACAAAAAGAAGAATAGAGAGGAAAGGAAAAAAGAGAGGAAGTTTGAACTTCAAACATTGACACTGAGAAAGGAAAGTCAGCTTAAAAGGATGGAGATGAAGGCTGAAGCTTAGTGAGGAAGGGTGAGCAAACCCATGGTAATCAAAGGCCTGGTGGGGATTTGTTTAAAAATATTCAAGCATTGCCTAAACTCGATGAGAAGGACGTGGAAACCCTTTTCATCTCATTTGAAAAGGTGGCTAAGCAAATGCGAGGGCCAGTGACCATGTGGGGTTTGTTGATCCAAACAAAGCTTGAAGGTTGAGCTACTGAGGTATTTGCATCACCATCAGAAGAGGTATCTGGGGTGTACGAGGAGGTTAAGAAAGCTATCTTCAGTGCATATGAACTTGTGCCAGAAGCCTACAGACAACGTTGTGGGAATCTAAGAGACACTGGTCAAAACTATATTGAGTTTGAAAGGATCAAACAAAGTAATTTTAAAAGGTGGATAAGAGCATTTAAAAATGGAGCAAACTTATGATGGTCTTAGAGAGACAGTTATTTTGGAGTGCAAAAATTCACTTCCTGAAGTAGTGAGAACTCATGTGGAAGAGCAGAAAGTTAAAACAATAAGACTAGCAGCTGAAATGGCTGATGATTATGGGTTGGTCCAATAATCAAAGTTTGGCTTCCAAAATCAGTTTCAATCCATGAGGGATAGAAACTGGGGAAAAGAAAAATCCTCATGTGGAAAGGGAAAGGTGGATCTTAGTATAAATCATAAGAATAACTTACCACAGTGTGAAAAGGAAATCCTTCAGGAGGTCAGAGAAATTAAAAAGCTCTGGTATTTTCATTACAATAAAGTAGGCCACATGAAATCTCAGTGTTGGTGGGTTAGAAGAAGCACTGGGAAGCCAGATGTAGGAAAACAGGACAAACCAGTGAATTTTGTTGGAGTGGTAATGGAAAGCACATGGTGGCTAGAAAGCTGCACCAGAATGTACAACCTGTTCGGAGATTGGTTAAGGAGGAAGTGCCAGATCTTCTTAAACCATATACCTGCAAAGTTAAAGGTTATTCACATTGGCCAGGAGCAGTAGGTAAAGAGATTACAATATTAAGAGACACAGGATCCTCTCAATCTGTGATGCTGAACATTGAGGAGCTATGTACTTCTGAAGGACTATTGCCAGAAATGGTACTGGTGGTGGGAATTCATTGACAGACAAAAAGCGCTCAATTATGTAAAGTGAGGTTAGTGTGTCCAGTGAAGAGTGGCAAATTTGTGGTAGGAGTACTGGACAAAACTCTCAGCTCCTGGAATACAATTTGTCCTTGCTAATGATATAGCTGATTCGCTGGTAAAAGTGCTGCCTAATCTGGCAACTGAAACATTGCAGGACACATATCCTGGAATTTTTCCTGACTGGTAACAAGGTCACAAAGTCACTAGCTGAAACAGGAGAGATCAAAGAGTACAGATAAGAAAGTTGAAGTGGAATTTGCAGAAACCCTGTTCGGTCAGATGGATGAGATGAAGCAGGAGCAGATAGATGACAATGCAGACATCTCTAGCTCAAATAAATTAACTGAGTTATAGCAGAAAGATGAAAACCCAAAAGGCAGACACAGAAAAAGAATCTGAATGTTTCCTTGAATGCTATAATCTTAAAGATGTTGCCTTAATAAGGACATGAACACCATTACATATTCATGCAGATGGGAAATGGACAGTTCATCAGATCATATTGCTCGTGGGTTACAGAAAAGTGATGTTACGGGCAGTGCATGAGGTATCGCAAGGGTGTCAGTTAGGGTGAGAAAAACCAAGTTAAAATATAAAAACACTTTTACTGGCCTGGACTGCACAAGGATGTAGTTGAATTTTGTCAGACATGTCATACATGTCAGATAATTGGAAAACCCACAAGCAGTATAAAAACCCGTGCCTTTAATACCTATTCCTGCATTTAAGGAATCTTTTACAAGAGCCTTAATTGATTGCATAGAACCCCTACCTAAAACAAAAAGTGGGAATCAGTATTTGTTATTAATAATGGATGTGTCGACTAGATTTCCAGAGGCCGTTCCACTATGCAATTGCATAGGTAAAAGGATTTTAGAGAAATTACTCAAAGTTTTCACTAGATACAGCCTATCCACAGAGATACAATCAGAACAAGGGTCAAACTTCACATTGAAATTATTCAAAAAAGTTATGGATAGTTTAGTAATAAAAACAATTCAAATCTACTGCACACCATCCAGAGTCACAAGGACCACTAGAAAGGTGGCATCAGACATTAAAAACCATGTTAAGGCCTTATAGTCAAGACTGTCCAGATAATTGGGATAAGGGAATTCTATCTGTATTTTTGCGATCAGAGATGCACCAAATGAATCGACCAAATTCAGTCCATCTAAATTAGTTTTTGAGCATGAAGTGAGAGGACTACTAAAATTGATTAAGGAGAAATTGGTAAGTCAGAATTCAGTGACCACATATTTGGATTTTGTGTCAAATTTTCAGAAACGATTAAATAGAGCGGGAGAATTAGCGAGACAGCATTTAAAGGTATCACAACATACAATGGAACAGGAAGCAGACAAGAAATCAAAAACTCACAATTTTGTTATCGGGTATAAGGTGTTAATGTTTCTTCCATTGATAGTGAACCTTTAAAATCAAGGTTTAGTGGACGTTAATAGTCGAAAGGAAATTGAATGAGGTGAACTATTTGATAAGGCCTCCAGACAGAAAGAAATCTCACAGTGTGTGCCATATGAATTTGCTCAAAGGGTACTTTGACAGGGAAGGAAAACAAAAGGAGACTGTGCTATTGGTTATAGCACAGAGGGAAGAACCAAATTCAGAGGATTCTGAATTGGACATTCCTCAAATTAAATTGGACAATGAGGAAGTTGTCAAAAATTGGGATAAATTATTGAGTTACCTTCTAGAGGAAAATCAAAATGACCTGAAGGAGTTATTACTATCACGTGGAGAGATATGTGGAAATAAACTGGGAAGTACTAACCTAATTATGCATGATGTAGATATGGGAGGTGCTGTTCCGATTGAGCAACATCCTTATAAGCAAAACCCTCTACAGTTGGCACAGGCTCAAAAGGAGATTGAACGCACACTCCAAGATGGCATTATCAAAGTGAGTTACAGTGACTGGAGCTCACCTATAGTAATGGTGAGGATTGTACCCAATAGTAATGTGTGGACTACCACAAAGTCAATGCAGTTTCATAGACTGATACATATTCGATTCTGCATTTGGAGGTCTGTGTTGGAAAGGTGGGACAAGCAATGTATATTTCTAATTTGGATTTGGTCAGAGGATACTGACAAGAGAATTTCAGCGTTTGTAACACTGAATGGACTGTATCAGTTTAAAATCATGCTGTTTGATATGAAAAATGCACCAGCCACATTTCAGAGATTAACCAATAAGGTCATTGCCGGATTACCTAACTGCGTCATTTATACAGATGACCTGGTGATTTTTCGTCACACATGGAAAGGACATTTACAACGTTTATCAGATTTGTTTGAGAGGCAGACTTGGTGATAAACCTGGCTAAAAGTGAATTTGCCAAAACCCAAGTCACCTTCTGGGCTATATTATTGGACATGGACAAATGGTCGTACAGAATGCAAAATCCATGGTAATTGGGAGTTTCCCATACCATCAACAAAAAGAGCAGTACTACGGGTCCTGTGATTGAGTGGATTTTATTGAAAATTCATACAAAATTTTCGCAATTTGGCTGCTCCACTCACTGAATTGTGAAAGAAAGGCATGAAGTTTCAGTGGACAACGGACTGTCAGAAGGCATTTGACAGCCTGAAAGCTGTGTTAACCACTGTCCCAGTATTAGTCACACCTAATTATGCAAAGCTATTCAAGGTGGCTATCAATGCCAGTGATGTGGGTGTTGGTGCTGTGCTCTTGTAGGAAGGTGACGAGAAGGTAGAAAGACCAATCGGGTATTTCTCCAGGTAATTGAACATTCATCAGCAGAAATTCTCCACAGTTGAGAAGGAGACTTTGAGCTTGGTTTGGGTATTACAACATTTCAATGTTTATGTGACCAGTAACGTATCTGACACAATCATATCACATAATCTATAGAAGATTGTGGAGAAATTTAAGGCCAAATATTCCACACAGTTTAGATGGAGCTTGTTGTTATAGCCGTTCAATTTGAAAATTGTGCATGTGGCAGGAGGAGAAAACGTGATTGCCGATGCATTGTTCAAACTTGAATGAGAAATGGAGGTGTTTGGTGGCAGAAGTAAACAGACTGAAACAAAGTGTAGTTAGTGCATGTTTGCATGATAATTGTTAGTGTAATGCATATGTGGGTTGTAGAGTACTAACAGTTTAAAATTAAGGGGTTTTAAAATTAAGCCATCTTTGGATATTGATTTTTTTTTAACAGGGGAGGTGTGATGATGCGGCTCCTTTAACAAGGTTATGCTGTCTCTTGGCATATTTTTTGAGAGAGGTCTTAAAAGCAGTGACTCTGAAAAGTCTAGGTTTGAAGGGTTTTAGGGCCAATTTGATTATAGCTAACAGACACTGCCTCAGACAAGAGGCTTTCAAGTTTTAAAAAAACACTTGTACAATGAAAGGGGAGTGGCCAGTTCTCCTAGCTCCACTTTTCACTGGTTTAGTTTGGTTTGGTTTTTAGCTGTCTGGCTGTTCACTGAAAGCAGTCAGTTTGAGACTGTTAGTCCAAGAAACAGTTACATGGGAAAAGGTGGTCCATGCTAATCCCTCTGCCATCTCTCTCTCTCTGTAAGAGCCTATGTGTTTGATTTTTCCTTTTTGCCAAGGAGTGTTTATGGGCATTGTTGCAAGTATTTGGAACAGCATCATTAAGTTGGGATAATCTGTTGGATTTTTGGATAGGTTAAATTATTCTCTACTCTGTTCTCTTCTGTTATGTTTCATTTGGTAATCTTGAAAATAAATTCTGTTTTGCTTAAAAATAAGTGGTTGGGTCAGCTATATCCTTCCTGGAATATCCATCCAACACCTGCTTAGAACAGCTATCAAAGTTTAAGTCTGAGCTACTTTCTTGAAATGTTCTGAGGGCCTCTGGCCTGGTCCATAACAACACCTTCGAAACCTTTTACCATTTAGGGAACCATGCAGGTGACCATCTTCCATTGTGCAAATTCAACATCATGCAGCCACTTCCATAATGACATTGTGGGTGTACCTACAGGCACGTGAACTGAAGGCAGTTCAAGAAGGCTGCTCATTATCACTTCCTTAATGATTGCTAAGGATGGATAATAAATGCTAGCCCAGCCAACAATGCCCACTTTCCATGAAGAAATTACAAAAAAAAAGCTCCTACTTAAGGTATATAACATTCTGAATTGGATATATATATATTTCTGTTTCTTCAGCATCACTGAATCAAAATTCTGTAACAATCACACAAATTATAGTAATTCAAATGGGCGAATCACCACTATCTTCCCAAGGGTACTTGGGGATGGGCAATAAATGTTGATCGTAGTCCATATAAATTGAAAGGAATGGTGCATCTATCAGTTGGGTTTGATATTTAAGGACCTGTTGATTTTTCCAAAATATAGCTGACCCATAAAGAGACAATCGCCTGAATGGAAACCTTAAGTATCATTAGCTATGTCATAGATATGTGATGTTGTAAGAAATTATACAGGAATACTGCAACGTTTCTCGATATTTTCGATATCTAAAGTTTTGCATCAGGTTTGTTCATTGCTCGTTCCATCTTTCAGGCCATCATGTGAGGAATTTAGCAAAGATACATGTTACTGCGCCTTCTCTTATAGAATACTCAACCATTTCTCCTTTTGCCACAAATCCACAATATAACCTGCTCGTGGATCTCACATCTGAGGTAAAGGAAACATGGAAGCCCTTCTGCTGAAATTTAGTAGTTACACATAAAGGAGAACTATTTGGAAAAATAAATTACGTAAACTTTTGTCATAATTTGATAATATTGGCAAACCATGAGAAATCCCAAAAGAGATGTTACTCCCTTCCCAGGACAGTATGCAGGATGAATTTGACACTTAACAAGACCCTTATGTATTACTATGAATTCACATTGGGATGGGTGTTCTCTATGTCATGGAATTAGTTATTGTTAACTCCCTTCTTAAGAGATTCAAACCAGAAGAACATGGCTACAATCTCCCTTGTTATCCTGTTTATTTGCCCTAAGTAGTGAATACATTTTAATGGATCCTCAAGTGAATTTACCAGCAATATAATATCGTCTGTGGAAAAAAAGCAAAACACTAGAGTTCTTTCAGAAAGGTCTAGAACAGACAATTCTATATATTTTCCAGCATAATATTGATTAAAAACATCAAATTTGGTAGGTAGAAGTGTGTGATCAAGCTTCACTCTTCTTCCAGTCAAATTATATTCAGTTCTAATGAAATCATTGGACTCAAAACATCAACGTGCTTTCTCCCCACAGATGCTGCCAGATCTGCTGAGTGTTGCGAGCAATTTCTGTTTTTGTTTGTAATCTCCAGCATCCATAGTTCTTTCTTTTATTTTTGAGTTATTTTTAGTGTTAGGTGTCACTGAAATCTAAAATTTGGGTTTGCACTCCCATAGTTTCTCCCATGACTTTCTAACCAAATGAGATTCAAAAACAGAAAAAAGTATACCAATGTTTTCACACAAACTATCAGCAAGTATTATACTACCAGCTGTGTGATAAACTACTGTAGATCACTAGTTAGTTACTGATGATTGCAATATGATCATAAACATCTCTCTGTCTATATTGAGCAATCATGAGCATTCAATTATCATTATTCAGTTATAGATGTTTGTATAGTTTCCTGAGCTTACCGCATTTATGCATGCGCTTACCGCAAGTGCATTGGTACCCCTTTGAAGCTTGTTGTACGGACTGTATTTGGGTTTTGGAGGTTTCCCTGCAGCTCTATCCTTGTGTCTTCTGCTGCTTATGTGCTGTTATGAAATAAACGGTCAAAAACAAAATATAAAGTAAACAGAAAATGTAGTTTGATCGCACAGGAAAATAAAATTCATTGCATTTAGAAGATTTATCCGTTGCTCTCTTAAGACAAACCTGTTTGAGTTGTGTTTCTGAATTGACATGCACGTCACAGATTTCACAGTGAAATGTTTTATTCTGCAGACCGGTAGTAATGCCTTTGTTGGTGGATGTTTTCCCTTTGACGCCTGGTCTGGGGAATGCCTTAATTGGACCCCCGCCATTTCGGGCTTCCAGCATAGTTTTGTGCTTCGATCCTATTGAAGAAAATTGTAAAACATCATTAAAACGAAAGCCTGTTGCAAAGATAGAAACTGACATCTAGGTTGACAATACTTGACAAATTACAAATGTGTATCTAAGATATTGCAAATTATGAAGAAATTAAGCTGGTTATAAGAAGTCTTATCTAGTTTACTGCTTGATGCTTACTAGCAAAGCAACTGTCATGGAACTCAGAGTGGTTTCTGGAAATTACCCATAGTAATGGGAAAAGGATGGGTGATGCACACACTAATTTCCAAACTAATATACGTAAGGTGTTGGAAGGTGCACACATTAAAATCTTGGGGGATTTTGGAATCGTGGACATAGATGGAGAATACAGGTCAGGAGAATTACTGGTTACAATAGGACAGGAAGCATGAAGGGAGATTAGATTCCCTACAATGTGGAAACAGGCCCTTTGGCCCAACCAGTCCATGCCGACCCTCCGAAGGGTAACCCACCCAGACCCATTCCTCTCTGACTAATGCACCTAACACTATGGACAATTTAGCATGGCCAATTCTCTTGACCAGCACATTATTGGTCTGTGGGAGGAAACCCATGCAGACACAGGGAGAATGTGCAAATGGACAGTTGCCTAAGGCTGGAAATGAACCTGGGACCCTGGTGCTGTGAGGCAACAGTGCTAACCACTGAGCCACTGTGCTGTTAGAGGATAATGCATTAACAACTGCAGAGAGACAGAAAAGGACTGGGACAGATAACACACTTTGGTGAGTGTAAAAAAACAATACTATTGACATTGACCACAATCTTGGTGCTATGAATAGGAATCAATCGCTGAATGGTGGACATGTTGTTGAATTTTAAATGAAAGTTTGAAGAACTGCAGAAACAAAAAAAAGGATCATTGCCGGTGGAAATATAAGGGTGGATTGAGAAATCAAAAGTAAGGATGAGGGTCAAGAAAGCACTTCTGAAAGACTGTGTCAGGAGTAGATAGCTAGTAGCTTTCATGAAGATAATAAGATTGATGAAGATTAGTAGATAAAACAAAGTAGGACACTCAGGTTTGAAAATAACAACAGGCGCTGAAAGGAGTAAGGGGTGTGGTAAGCAGTCAGCTAGCAGGATACAGAGTTGAGAGTGTGGCACTGGAAAAGCACAGCAGGTCAGGCAATATCTGAGGAGCAGGAGAATCAACATTTCAGGCAATAGCCCTTCATTGGGAAGGAGGCTGCCTGACCTGCTGTGCTTTTTCAGCATCACACTCCCAACTCTAGTCTCCAGCATCTGCAGTCCTCACTTTCGCCTAGCAGGACACAGATTCATTTTTGCAGATGAATAGCTATGCAAGTTCCTTGTACTTGGAATCAGAAATGATTTTGGATTGGAGAAGTAGTTACAAATGTGAAAAATGAACCCATATTCTCTTGGATAATCTTGGAACAGGAAGAGGATTTTCCAACTGAGCATGAGACATCTGAGCTGGTCAAGGCAAATATTATGATGGGGCCAATCAGCTGCAAGCCTACAATCCTCAGGTTATTATGGACACCTTATTTTTAAGCTAGCCATTCACAAAGATATGGTGGAGAAAGATTTTATCTGCTTTCTATTTGCAGTGCAATTGAAATTGTCCTTAACAAAACACACAAAAGATCTTCATACAATTACAACCTCTTTGCTCTGAATACCGAGTGTTTATTCTCTGGCTTTTAGTGAAATTAGATTGGTGCTCATTAAGACTTGGCTTAAAAAGAACAATGCATTAGACCTTGTGTATGGGCCCACTTCAGATGAATGGAGCCGTTAGGTAAAAACAGGCGATGGTGAATCTAAAAATGAAGGCCCCTTTTTTTGTTTGATTTGGAGGTCCTTTGTTGCTAGTGCACATACGTCCCCATTGTTTGTGAAACAGGAGTGAAATATTGCCTCTGGGGAGGGTAAATGAGGATAGTAAAATAGAAAGTATTCAATTCCGTATGTCACCAAAAGATGTACTTCACATTAAATTATTGTGTAAGCTATTTACTGAAAACCACATTATTAAATAAAAGGAGACAGACAAATCCCACATGAACCACAAAGGTCTTTAATGCAGGTTTAAAAGTGTGCTAAGAATCAGCGTTTTTCCCTTCAATAATGAGGCATTCTTCAAAGACTATTAATGCATGAGCAATGGTTGATGATCCATTATGCTATTGTAAACCATGAAATGGTAAGAGCACTCACAGGTGACAAACAGATCTCTTACTAAATCATTGAATCTTTTGCATCTATTTTACTTTTCAAATAGAAAGAAATGATTAATTACAATGTTATTCACTGCAGTTTGTTGATTAAACAGCTGAAGACCTTGTTACATATCCAAATCACAGTGAATACTGTTAAAGTTAGGCAATGTAATTTAGCGTGGTTGATACTAATTTCCATTAGTCCATTATGTATCACCAGTTCAAAGATCCATTTTAAATTTAATCTTAGCTTCTTACCATTTATTTCTTGGGTTGGATCCTGGGCATTGTCAGCCCCAGTCACTACTTTAAGTCTGTACAGCACATTGCCATTATTAAATATGGCAACAGATTTGAAAAAAAATAATAATCTGCATACTCTAAAAAATTCTAATTCTAAAATTGAAACCTGTTGTTCTTGTAGTATCAACAAAACCTCCAGGCTAAATACCAGAGGGACCCTGCAGAGTCACTGATTTTTTGAACAATTCTTAGATAGAATTGGGTAAAGTTAGAAAGATCAGGATTTATTGCCCATTCCTAGTTGTCCTTGAACCTTCGAAGCCAATGTGGAGGGTAATTAAGAGTCAACCACATTGTTGTAGGTCTGGATTAGGTAAAGATGGCAAAATTCTTTCCCTAAAGGACATTTGTGATCCAGCTAATTTTTTTGTCACCATCAACAGTGATCAGATCATTATGATTTGGTAAGCCTGAAATCTTTGTATTGAATTCAAATTTCACCATTTACCATGCTAGGATTTGAACTATGGTGGGGTTTATTGGGGGCCACCACTCTCCAGGTACATCTGGAATGTAATTGAGAAGTTCTGAAGTACATCGTTGCCAGTTACAAGACAGAAACCAGGAGTATAATAGAATACTCCGCATTTTCCTGGATGAATGCAGTTCCATGAATAGGACACCATCAGGACAAAGAAGCCTACTTGACTGGCAATGCATGCACTCCTTCCACCACCGTCACTCAGTAGCGACAATGTGTATCATTTACAAGAGGCGCCGCAGAAACTCACCAGAGTTTCTAAGTACTTTCCAAACCCACGACCACTTCAATCTCGAAGGACAAGGGCAGCAGATGCATGGCAATACTACCATCTGCAAGGTCCCCTCCAAGCCAACAACCATCCTGCCTTGCAAATATAAAATCGTTCCTTCACTGCCACTGGGTCAAAATATTGGAAGACCCTCCCTAACAGCATTGTGGGTCTGTTCAAACCAATTGAATGGTAGCAATTTGAAGAAGGCAGCTCACCAGCCCCCTCTCAAGGGCAACTAGGAACAGGCAATAAATGCTGGTCTAGCCAGTGATGACCACATCCCATGAATGAATAAAAAAAAATCACTGATCTTTTGTCAGCAATTTCAACTGATATATTACTTAGGCTAAAGTCCCACAATGAACTTTTGTTGACTGAGAACAGAATAGTAGAATATTTCTGTGCCATTTGATCTAGGCAGACAGGGTCTCAATTTAATATCTCATCTAAAAGATAGCTATTTTGTGCTTAAATCCTGGCTAAATGTAGGAACTAATTATTATGAGAATGCATATCTTAAGTTCCACCTTTATTGCTGCATGCAGTCATATGTAAGTAACTATGTAGCAGGCTACCAGCTACATGGAAGCAAAAGAAATATACTTGCTGAAAGTTTGTCAATTTAATTGTTTTCCAACCTTTGTGAACCAGAAGGCAAAACAAGAATTAGAACAAGTTTTTGATTAGGTTATTCTGATAACTGGTCTATGTACAGTCCACTTAATTGCTTAAGCCTCTCAGTGGAGTGAGAGCGCTAAGTAAGCTCAGAAAATTGCAAAAAAACTTCCAAAGATCTGGGCTGAAACCAGTTCTCTATGTTGTCGAATATCCTGAGAGGTTTGAGCTATTTTAAAATATTATAAATCAGCTTGTTGTAGATTAGAATTAGCACTGAACTTCTTTGAGATATATTAAGCATCTAAGATATACAGCAATGGTGAATTATACTTTCAAAAGTGAAGTGCTTCCTCAGCATTCTCTACCCACGAAATGGTCAGAGAAAAATGTCATTAAGCCAGAAATGAGGAGGAAAATGCTTCTACTGAAAACATCAAAGTGTGGTTATTAGTGCACAAAAATGCACCTCCATATCCAGCTTAAGTTTTGACTCAGTTTGCTTCTCTACTTCCTCTAAAATGCATTTACATTAACCACTTCAGCTACTCCTTGTTGCAACAAGTTCCACATTTTAAACACTCTTTGGACAAAGGACTTTTCTTGAATTCTGCATTTGACTTATTAGGGACTATTATTGTATGGCTCCCCCCAGCCCAAGAAACAAATTGATATATCTTTGCTAAATCTAACCTATTAAACCCTTTCAGAATCTTGAAGACCTCTCTCAAGTCTTGTCTTCTTTTTTCTCAAGAAAAGACCCCATCGTATTCAATCTTTCCCAATAGATATAGCATCTTAATTCTGTTTTCAACTCTTGTACCATCGCCTGTATCTTTATATTCTTTTTATAATATAATAAAAGACTAGAACTGCACACAATAGACCAAGTGTGTTCTAACTAAGCATCAATGCATGTTTAACATAACTTCTGTTATGAAATTGAAGATGTGTACTGTACCTTTAAGAGAGAGTGAAAGCTGCTTTGCACTGACAGCTTGCAGGCACCTGTCATGTGACTGACTCACAGTCTCAGAGTGCACTGGAAACTCAAAAATAAGTAACATTTGGCTGTGTAACAAAGACCTGAGTTTTAGTTGCTATTTTCACAACAGTTTGAATTTAACCAATCAGTTTAAATTATGCAGCAGCATACTAAAACCCAAGTGAGTTTGAATTTTTGTTTTGCAACCTTGAACCAATGTGATGATCGATGTTAGGGGTATAAAGAAGCAGACATTTTGAAAGTTAGCCAGTGAGAGCAACTGCCATTCAAAATACTGTCTATCAAAGGTACCTTTTTCATATGAAACATCTTTGCAGCAAAAGATAGAAGATGACCCAGGGAGATCTTAGCCGAAAGAAAGAGGACACCGGAGATGACAGCTGCTGTCTGGTTTTGAAATTAAGTTGACACAATTTTAATTTGGGTGGTTATTGGAACAGTAGATTGCTATAGACTTGGAGGCATATAAGAGGCAGTTAAGAGAAAGGAGGCTTAGAGTTGTAAATAGTTGTTGAGTTTTAGAGTTAAAGAATAAATTGATGTTATTTTCTTTAAACAGCAGTATTTGGGAATTCTCTGTCACTCATACCTTAACAGATTACAAGGCGAGGTGAGCTTTTCTGGGTGTTTGGTTTAATTAACAGAGGGGTTCACCGCTGTGTTGTAACACTTCTCTACTTTTCTGTTTGATCTGTCTAGAAATATATATCTGAATACTTGGTGTGCTTTTCTTTAAAATTAATCATAAGGCTTAATAGGGCCATTAGCAGTTTTTGTATCTGGACCCCAAGACCCCTTTGCTCTTTGAACCAATTGGATCACTTATTACCCGAGTAGTATGTGGCCTCAGTAGATTTCCTACTAAAATGCACCAAAACATATCTATCTATATTAAAACTAATTTGTCCATTACATGCCCTTCTAAAATCTTATTAATGATATTCCTGCCAGAACTGTATCTCTTCATCCTTTGTGACCTTTATATGTTAAGTGTACTGCTTAAGGTGATCTTGGCAATCTTACAGCAGGTTCAATAAGATTAGCTGCTCTCCTCTACATTTGTAATAATGCATCATGCCTTAAAGTAAACCAACTAGTTGAAATACTTGAGGTATAATTAAATATCAATTCAATCATTTAGACCTCCATGCATTTGTATTCTGTCAGTAAGACAGTCCAGTTCTCATCCTATTAGGCAGAAGTATATTTCCTGTTTTAAGCTGTAAAATGCCGTTATAATATATTATAAGGTTGTTGCCAAAAACACCCAAAGGCTGTCCATTCACCACTGACAGCAATTTGAAGTACAAATTGCCTGCGTTTACTTATTCAGACAGAAATGGAATCCTAATTAATGTGCATGTATAGGTCTCATCTGCTAGGTTCACGGGTGGCACAGTGGCTCAGTGGTTAGCATTGCTACCTCACAGCACTAGGGTCCCAGGTTCGACTCCAGCCTCAGGCGACTGTCTGTGTGGAGTTTGCACATTCTCCCCGTGTCTGCGTGGGTTTCCTCCCACAGTCCAAAGATGTGCAGGTTAGGTGGATTGGCCAAGCTAAATTGTCCATAGTATTAAGAGCATTAGTCAAAGGGAAATGGGTCTGAGTGGGTTACTCTTCAGAGGGTTGGTGTGGACTTGTTGGGCCAAAGGGCTTGTTTGCACACTGTAGGGAATCTTAAAGAAATCAAGGAATCCCCATATTTCTGCCCACAATTTTCAACCTTCCAATTTTTCCTGGGCTTGCTTCTGTCAGAAATTTGACAGGGAACTGTACAACGTGAAAACTTGGTTTTTAAAAAAAAAGTGCACCCACTATCCAAAGTTGCATTGCAGTATAGAGGTGCCAACAGGGGAGTGTTGCCAAAGGCAATAGAAAATTTCACAATGCCCAACATGGCACATGGCTGTCATCTTGTTTTTCAAATTTATTCATGGAATGTGGACCTCATTGGCTAAGACAGTATTTATTCCCCAGATTGCAGTTACGTCTCAACATTGTAATGGGTCTGGAGTTACATAAGCACCACACTGGGTAGGGTGGGCAGTTTCCTTCCCTAACGGACCATTGGAAGACTGATTGGAATTTATGGCACTGACAGTAGATACATAGTTGCCATGAAGGTAGTTTCTTAATTCCAATTTTTTTATTGAATTCAAATTTTACCATCTGCAATGATTGGATTCTAACCCATACTCCCACAACATTTTAAATTATTAACTATGAGGAGTGTAGGGAAGGTAGATGGAAGGAAACACTTCCTCTTGATGGAGGGATCAACAACCAGGACATAAATTTCAGGAAAGGGGCAGGAGATTTGGACGGAATGTGAGAAAAACGTTTTTTCACCTACAGGACGGTGAGAATCTGGAACTCACTGCCTCTAAGGGTGGGAGAGGCAGAAGCCCTCACAACATTTGAGAAGTACTTAGACTTACAATGTCAAGGCATACAGGCTCTGTGCCAAGTGCTGGAAAATAGGATCAGATTATTTATGTGGTTGTTTTTGACTGGAACAAACTTGATGGGCTGAAGGGATGTTCTCTGTATAGTAGACCTCTATGACTCTTATATTAGCCTCAGGTTTTAGATTACTAGCCTATGTCACTGCTTCCCCTTCAGATTAGGGTATAGAGATAATTTAGAATTCTGATTGGATTGCATGGATATATTATAACAAGGGAGCACTGAGAACTGGATAGGGGTAGGCCAACTAAATATTATAACATTGTGTGAAGTGATTTAAAATTTATCTTAAAGATTAGAGCCATCAACATGGGGTTTTCAATAAATCCATTGCCCAAACATTAATATAAATTCTGTAAATGAAAACGTTTTACATTACATGCTACTCTTGGATTAGTTGTAATGATAAATTGTGAAGGATTATGCGTGCGTCATGAAGCCTCCATATTGAGGTACAGAGACTAAAGAATTGGAGAGTGAATCTTCTCGCCTTTCAGGTGACTTTTGTTCCTTTTAACTGCAGCTTAGCGCTGTGAAGTTAGCCTTGCTGAGACTTTTCATATATAACTTCAACCTATTTGGAAAGATTAAAATGGTCATCATGTGATTTAACTGAAGTTAAATTATACTGAAAAGAATATGAAAAAAGTGAATGTTTCAGATTAATGATATAATAAATAAGATGATGATGACCAGCAATATGATATGAGACATGATTTTGTAATCATAATGGGAGCTGCCATAGTCCAAACTCCTTGCTTACAACACATTGAAGAGAATGATCATCAAACATGTGACTGACATGGCTGCAAGTTCAGTCACTTTTTTGACAGTATATTCAGTTGAAATTACTTTATAAAAGCTACGTTTAGAGCAGACAGTTGCTTGGAGAATAACGTCGTGTCTATCAATCTTTTTCACCAATGTTCTTAATTGTGTGCTCATAATGGAGACCGCGGGTTCTGTTTGGAATTTATAGTCAAGGCACTTTTATTTGATAAACTGGCATTTTAATCCAAGATAAAGTTGAAGGGCTAAGGAAAATGATATGATATTTCAGACATTTTAAAAAAATTATGATCATATTGTCAACACATGCACTACTTTTCTGAAACACAAACAGAAAATGGTGGAGAAGCTTTAGTGGGTCTGGCAGCATCTGTGGAGAGAAAACACAGTTAATTTCTCAAGTCCAGTGACTCTTCATCAGAACTGTTAGCAGCTCGGAACAGGTGGTATTTATGCTGTAGGAGAAGGATCTGCTCCTCTCTTGACTTGCATTCCCACTTTCAAAATAAACACTAACCTTTCTGAACTATTATCATTTCTGAAGAATGGTCACTGGACTCAAAATGTTAATTCTGTTTCCTCCTCACAGATACTGCCAGAGTGCTTGAGCTTCTCCAGCAATTTCTGTTCTTGTTTCATATTTCTAGCACCTGCAGTTTTGTTTTACTCTGATTTTTCTCTTTTGTTAAGTTACTCAAATTGTCAGCCTAATTATCTTCAGCTGGGGAAAAAAAAACAAATACAGAAATATTGTCCTTTCATCACATTAAGATTTATTCTACTAACCTAAGTATTTGGAGCAAAAGACAGGCATCAAACGCAATTAGTAAAACATAAAAATGCGTATAATGTATGTATTAGAAATATTTGGAGGCAAGTCATATATGGCTTATAGCACGATATGGATGAAACACAGCACAGGGTGAAACAAGGTTTCAGGTTGCTGTGTTAAGCAATTTAGCTGGGGTTGCTCTAATACTTCAGTAGTTAATTGGTTTGGCACATGATATTAAGCCATAAAGACCAGAAGGCTCAAGCTTTGAACCCTGGTTTGTACTGACTGAAGTCTCCCAGAGGGAAACTATCAGCCAAGTCTTCTGTTGGTGGATGCTGTCTGGTGAACGTATGTAGACTTCAGAGGAGGCCTTGGTCAGACGGAACTGGAACATTTTTTACAGTCAGAAAGCTTGCTGGCCCTTCATGTCTCACATGAAGGACAGCCTAAAGACTGTTTTCGCCCCCTGGAGCCGTTCCACAGCATGACTTACTGACTTAAGGAAAGGAGGAAAAAAAACACCCTCAGCATTGCTCAGTTGATTTATGACGACACACTTAGTATTTGGCTAAAGCGGAAAATGACTGGTGGATGCCCGTTTCATAACCTTTGCATTTATTCTTGGAGAAATTTGGGCCCGGGCTCGTGAGAGGCAGCTGTTGCACTCCTACCAGTTTACACCACTACTGAGAGTCCTCATCAGTGTCATGATCTAACTAGAAACGTTCAGTTGTGTATTAGTTCTTTACCATACTTAAAGCCGTCAATTCTCACATATCTATCTATCTATCTATCATCACATTATTTTTGCTGAACAAATGTGCTTTCTCTGTTTTATGATAGTATCTTAGCAACAAAATAAAGAATCTCAATTTCTTATGGAAAGATTGCAGTTGAATAAATTTGCTTTGTTTAAAGATTACTAATTTTAGAATTGGAAGCTAGAGAAGCAGATTCCAATATCTCACCACTGTTGTGCGCTTCCAATTGTGAGGCAGAGTTGACAGCCACTTTGCAGAGGGAGCAGTAAAGTAACCGTTTCGCTTTCTCTTCTTCTGTTTCCTTGGGAAGAGCTGTGTTACAGCTGCTGGATGTGAAGGATTTTTCTGTCCTGGAAATGGATTCTGTTGTTACACTATCGCTTGCTGCCACCGTTGTCACTTTCGATATTGTTGCTGTCCCTTGAGTGGTGTCTAGAGCAACATAAGTAAAATTATGAAAATGAATCCAAATACAAAGTATTTCTGTCACATAGCTAGCTTTCAGTAAATAGAGCAAAGATATTAACTGCATTCTAACTAGAAGTCTAAGTCATCGACAGTTAAACGCCAATAAATCACATCACTTTTTCAATACACCTTTCAGCATTTGATCATGGCTAAGTTGACATTTCTGTAAAGACTACTTTAAGGAGAAAGTTTTAAAAAAAAATCACATAACACCAGGTTATAGTCCAACAGACATACATAAACTTGTAATATCCATTAAAAAGTAAAAAAAAACAAAATTATCCATATGATTTATAAAACTAATACATCACGTGTTCTGCTTTTGTGTTCTAGCAATGATATAATGACATTTACAAATTGGCATCGTGTTATATTTGTCATCTGTCTGGTGCCTGTTCCTTTTGATTGTTAGATTGTGCCTATATATTGTTTGATTTCTTCCATCAGTGAAAATATGTTAGCGAATGTTCCCTTCAGTATGCTTAATGATATTTCATTTGAAAAATAAATGCAGAATGTGCAAATAAACAGCAAAGAGGATATTCTTGTTGCCAATAATGGTTACCATATGCTCAGGCAAAGAGTTCAGTAACAGTGAAGAGAGTGATGGTTGATTTTGCCAATGCCACAAGTATTGTTCCAAGAAGCTGGCAACAATGCAATCAGAGTTTCAGAATAAAGACACCATGTGTCTTATTCTGCGTAGCTTCTGACCATCCCATGGTAGCATCCGAACTATGAGTGCTCTCCTTTGTTGCGTCCTGTAACACATTACAGGCACTACACTGTTTAATGTATTGACTTGTACACTTGGGACTTCTTACTACCTGACAATTACTTCCCCTCCTTTCCAACAAACTAAAGAAGAGCATCCAAAACACTATTGCAAACAGAGATTTGTGTGTTTTCAAGTTCATGCAATTGGATTACGTAATGTGGTGTTAGTTATAAAATATGGATTTCTTATCTGTTTAAACACCTAAAGTCTTCATGGAATAAAATGGATATTAAAAAGGAAGAAAAAGTCTTGGCTTAAAATGGCCATGCCAGTCAGCTGATTACAAGTTGAGCCATCTCACTAAAACCATCAAAAAATATGAAACAATCTGAGCCAAACTAATGTTATAAAAGGGCATTGAAACTTAAATTTGTACCTCCTGTTTGCTTTTTTTTTTACCTTTCTGGGTAAGTTTCACATATTCATGATAAACTATAAACAGAAGGTGCTGGAGAAACTCAAAAAGTCTGGCAACATCTGTAGAGAGAGAAGCAAAGTTAATGTTTTGAGTCTGATATCAATTTTCTGCATAACTTGGATGAGCTACAGTGGATGTGTGACAATGGCATAGACAGATGACTATGGCAAAACATAACAGCAGACCTCCTGGCAGGAATAGCTACAAGCAGGAGCAACGATATCAATCAAGTGAAATCAACAAATCATTTCACTTGACAAAACAGAACACCCTGCTGAACTAAAGTCTTCACTGGTCTAGACTCATGCTGAAGCCTCAAATGCATCGGATTTTGATATTTGAATGATTTGCCTGATAAGTTGTAGAACAACATATTTTTCAAAAGAGTATTTGTAAATGAGTGTTTTTCCTCTCTCATCAGGTCCACACTTGCCATTGTTATAGTATTCCCCACAGTTATTCATACTGGGGGGGAAAGAAATGAAAAGTGCATGATTTGTCATTGAGTTGGATAGACAGAGGAACCATGGAGAGTAGCTGGAAGTACTGCGTTGGCACTGAGTTGGCATGGGTTTGTATGGAATGTGCAAGGGCCCATGGGGTTTGGTGAATGGCAGGTTGAGGGGTGAGAGCCAGAGAGTCTAAAATCTTCTCAATACAACTAATATAAAATTCCAGTCGACCAAGATGTGCCCTTTAATTAGCTTGCCTGGGGACTCGCCCATTCCTGTGGGATGCAATGCGCCCAGGGTCAGTGAGCATGACTCCATCTGGCAAACTGCAGCTCTCTTTCCCCCTAAACCCCTGAAACACAAATTGTGCCCCATTGTGCATTTTTTTTTACCAAGACTAACCGGGTGAGTCAAGAAATGTCTCTATTTGATCTCCCCACCTTGGTTGCCAAGGTCTAGGCACTGTGTTTTATTTATCACCATGTACCTGCGAGGTGAATTATGGCCTGTACTCAACAAATATTTGCTTTATAGAACCATAAAATAGCACTGTCATTTATTTGTAAGAGTTGTCATATTAATTCCCACTCCACATTTCTGCATCCCTATAACAGAGTACACTTTTGAGTTTCATTCTCTTTGTAAACTTTGAAATGATGCCCTCTCCACCAAAGTTCATTGTTAATAGTTAATAATTCTCAGCATGAGCATGTGTGCCGTCCATCACTGGAAAACACCACAGCATACTTCAATCCAGACTGAGAAACAACCATCCACCACAAAAATCTACTTTCTGTTCCTTAGTCGTTTTAATCTCCACATAGCCAATGCAAATTCCTTGCCATGGATTGTAATTTTGCAAATGACTCCATTATGTGGTGTTTTATCAGAGGTAATTTGGTGCCAGTGGAATAAAGCTCAAATAGACTTTACCATCCCACTCATCATTGCAACAGTTCTTTGACTGACAGGGAAAAATGTAATGCTATACCATGATCTGAGAAGAAAGATTGTATATCAATAATATGGGCCAATTCTACAATTCTGTTAACATTAGATTTTGTTACCATTAGCTTCCAGTCTCTGATACTTCCTGTGTCTGCATTTGGAGACTAAGCATTTTATAATCTCCTTTCATGATATGACTTCCTTTGGACAATAACTACTGATACCATAAAAGACAGTGGAAGCTTTTCATCCTCAGTTTTGAAATGCAACAAATTTGTCATTCTTTATGACTTACATTGCTCTGTCAATTTCAACTCTCAGTAAATTGTACTACCCAAAGTTAGGTTAACAATTCATCTGATATTGCTTTTAAATCTCGTATTCTGACATTGTAACAACCCAGTACTGCAAAGTGGATTTTATAACACCAAACCTTTATGATGACAGGAAATGCTGGGAACGCTTGGCAGATCTGGCTGCATTGGTGGAAAGAGAAACAGCAAGCCTTTTGGATCAACGATCTTTCATCAGAATTGGAGAAAAAAAACATTAACTCTGTCCCTCCACAGTTGCTGCCAGATAGCCAAGTATTTCCAGCATTTTCCATTTTAATCTCAGATTTTCAATAACTGCTGTTTGCAATGTCAAATATGGGGAAATCTGAACACTGCTAAATATGTGTTCAATCCAAAAAAACCAAAATTTTCTGTTCCTTGACAACTCCACCAACTATTTCAATCTCTGACAATGCTTAGAGTTAGGACATGGCAGCACAAAAATCAACTTGTCAGAATTGCATTGGAAAGGTTTAGAGTATTACATTAATGTTGTAAACACTGGGCTATTATGAAATCATTATAGTGGTAATTTTTCAAATATGCAGTGAGGCATGTAATTATTTTTCCAGCAATGAACCAAAACACTTGATTCTCTGAGTACTTCTGTTACAACTTCTGAATCCTTCAGCAATTACTTGTCCCTGTTGGACACTAGAAAATGTATTCACAAGAATATAACCTCTGATGCATAATTAGAATATAGAATCCCTCCAGTGTGAAAACATGCCATTCAACCATCAAGTCTACACCGATCTTCTGAAGAGCATCCCACTGAATAGTGTCTAGGGTTTCTGGATGTATTTTGTCTGTTTGTCTGGGTTTGTTGCTGAGAAATCTGCAGACTGTGTTCATTGGGTACCCACTCTCGCCTACATAAAAGACATCTCGGAAATGACTGCCAGACTACTCAGACCCCTTGGCATTATGGTAGCCCACAAACCCACCAACACACTAAAACAGCAGCTAATGAACTTGAAAGACCCTATACAAGCAAAACTTGTTATTTACAAAATACTGTGCAAGCACTGTAACAAACAGTACTTTGGACAAGCAGGCAGAAAACTAGCCACCAGGATACATGAACATCAACTAGCCATAAAACAACATGACCCTCTCTCACTAGTTGCCTTAGATACAGATGAGGAAGGATACCACTTCGATTGGGACAACACATCCATCCTCGGACAAGCCAAATAGAGACACACACAATAATTCATCGAAGCATGGCATTCCAACTGGAACTCTATCAACAAACATATCGAGTTCGACTCCACCTACCACCCCCTGAGAAAAGAACCAGAAATGACATCACAATAGGAAATGATGTCACCGCAGGAAATGACATAACTAGCCCAAAGAAACCCAAACATATAAATTGAAAGCAGGAATGATCAACAGTGCTTTGCCTGGAGGCCCACTGAAGATGTTACCTAGTAGGGTGATGAAACGTCTGGAAATGAACTTTCCAGCTCAGCAAGCAAACCTACATCCAAAAATATGTATTCACTGATACAGATGTTTCTGTCCAGTACTGCATTTATTACCCAACATTAATTGCCCAGAGGGCAGTTAAGAGTCAACCATATTGTGGACAGTCGGAGTCACATGTAGCTCAGTTAAGGTGAGGACAGCAGTTTCCTTCCCTAAGGGACATTAGTAAACTAGATGGGTTTTTCCAGCAATGATTTCATGATCATCTTTAGACTACTGATTCCAGATTGGAAGTGAAATTTGAATTTAATACGATTAATACCATGGTGGGATTCAAAACTATATCCCCAGAACATTACCTAAAAAAATCATTGCCTCCAGTCAGCTTTGGAGAGGACTGATCTCCATTCATCCTATTCAAGACTACTTATGTCAGGGCAGCAGTTTGGGGTTTCATAGTTTGAAGTTCTCACTTCACTAGATCAATTTGGACTTGGCATTTGACTGGAGGCCAAGAGGTGTGGTGCATTGTTATTCAGAAATGTGAAGGATTGGGAAACAGAAACACATAAATTGCTCGATTTAAAAAAAAACTTAGATCCATTTGCTTTCTTCCATCGTGAAAGTAATATTAGACAATATGGAGGATTTAATGACTCACTTTAGCAATGAATCTCTGCAACATATTCAGAAAAAATGCAATGAACATCCCAGCAGCATTGGAAAGAGGAGGCCTACAGGAAGGCACTCTGCCCTTAGTATCAACATCGTCCCCATCCATGGCCTGAGATCCCTCCCTGGGAATCCTATCCTGTCCCACTTACCTGACTCCACAGGATTGATCCTCTGCATAGGTTCTAGTGAATATTGGCCGTGGCCACTGCTCTTGCTTCAAGTAATATATTTCAATGGCTGTGACAAACCCAAGTGGAAGTCTTCACCGCAAAGTTGGAGCATTAATAACAATGACAATCAAGCTTGTACATGATATACATTTCTGCAAACAGCTCCTAATGCCATTTCTGGGACTGCAGAGCTCTTGGGAAGAATTTCCACTCTATTCGGACCTTAACGCAGTGGGAAGCTGGTCATTGTCCAGGTAAGTGCCTGTTACTTCAGAATAGCATCAGACATCCTAAGAAGGTGATGCAAGGCTCCCATCCATTATCTAACTGCTGAATGGGACCCCCATCACTGCTGTTAAATTCTACCCCATGTCTCAACTGTTTCACAAACTGCATTCCAAGATGTTATTTACTGAAAGAAATCCATCGCATTTGTACTTGAATTAATCATTAGTAACTGTTTCCATTATGTTCCTCGGGTGTCTGTGCAAGATTGATTACTTGCTCACTTTAAATATTTTTGCAGCAAATTCATTTTAACTTTATTTTTCTTCTGGCTCAGACTGTCTCATCTGATATAACTGATCCAGACAAGGTGAAATAACTCATCATACTTCATAGTATCTCATACCTTCAGAAGCCTGACAGCAATCATGTCACCTCTCAACCTTTTCTTTTGCAATGAGTACCCCAAGTTTACATAGTATCTGTTTATAGTCCAATCTCACCATCCTCACTATCACTCCACTTGTTCTTTTCCATACCAGCAATGACAGTAACAATTTACACCCTGATAGTACCCTTAATATGTTAAAACATCCAAGACATTTCACAGGAATATAACTGAATAAACTTCGACACCAATCTACAGAGATTAGGATTGTTAATCAAAACTTTAGTCAAGTAGAAGTGGGTCATAAGCAGAACTTTAAAGTAAGTGAAAAAGGTGCAGAAGTGGGGAAAGTTGAGGGGAAACTGTAAACATACTGGAGCTACTAAATTTAGGAATTCTACAGACGTCAGAATTAGATGTGCACAGATGTCTTCGAGGGTTCTTGGACTGGGAGATTACAGATGTAGGGAGAGGCAAGGCTATGGAATGATTGGAAAACAAAGATGAGAACAGTGAAATCAAGGTATTTCTGGAGCCACTGTAAGTCATCAAATACAGGGGAAATGCATGAACATAACTTGGTGCATCTTAAGACCTTTGACAAGCTTAGGTTTATAAGAAACATCCCTGAGAGCAATGGAACAATCAAGTCCAGAGGTAACAAAAGCATGGATGAGGGTATTGGCAGAAGTTGAGCTGAGCAGCTTTAATAATCTTTAGTTCAGTGATAAGAAAGAGTGAACACATAATATTCCAAGTGTATTCACATCTGAACTATCTTGGTTCAGGATTGACCTTTGACTACACCCGAATACCTACTCTGATTGACTCAATGCAGACTTCAAAAAAGTACAGCGCAGAAGGAATTGACTATTCTTTTATCTGAAACACAAGATAGTTGCATGCAAGTGCAGCCAGTAAGTGAGAACGCAAACGGAACATTGGTCGCTATTGCTCAAGGTTTGGATTTTAAAAATAGGTAAGTCTTGTTACACAGGATGTTAGTAACGCTGCAACTAGAGTACTGTGTACAGATTTACTCCTCGTATTAAATTAATATTGGCTTTGGAAGCAGTTCAAAAGGGATTCATTAGGGTGATGTCTGGGATAAAGGGGTTGATTAATCAAGAATAGTCACACAGCGTAGGCCTTTATTCATTTCAGTTTAGAAGAATACATGTGATCTTCTTGAAACAAGCCCAATTCTGAGGGGCTTGAATATAACACCAGAGGGCATAGTCTCAGAATTAAGGGGTGCCAATTTAAGACTAACATGATGTGGATTTTTTTTCTGTCAGAGGGTTGAGCATCTTTGGAACTCCTAGTCACAGTGAGCTGCAGGGGCAGAGTCCTTGTGTATATTGAGCGCTGAAGTAGATTCTTGACAAAGGTTATGACAGAAAGGACAAGAATGTTGACATGAGGAGCGTCAGATGAGCCATGGCCTTTGTGAAAGGTGGACCAGGTTTGAATGAACGAATGGCTTAATCCTGTTCCAATTTCTTATGGTCTAAGAGCTTTCCTCCTGTTGGCACCATTCTTATTCAATATCTTTGGGGTATTTATAGGGCCTCCACCATGAAGAAATACTGGTTTAACATATTTGGCATTTCCCTGTTTCCCTGTTATCAATTCATCAGTTGCATCTTCCAAAGGCCCCACATTCATTTTGGCTACTCTCTTTCTTTTCATAGCTGGCCTTTGGACTCCCATTAGTTTTTCCTGCTTTACACACATTAGTTTTTAATTGGATATACTCCTTGCCTACCTTTGTTAATCATGCATCATTCATCTATCTCATCCTTCCTTCTTTTTGACCAGAATACAGTTTTGCTGAGCATTATTAAATATTTGCTTAAATGTCTGCCATTGCTCATCTACTTTCCCAGCTCCTTTAGACAATTCTTCCTTCATATCTCTGTAGTTGGGTTTAAGTTAACACTGGTTTGAGTCTCAAATTACACAGTTCAAACTGAATTTAAAATTCAATCATAACCCCAAGAGGACTCATAACTCTTATTAATCCTTCTTCATTACATATTGCTAGATCTTAAAATAAAGCCTGTTCTGGGTCAGGTTGTGCAACTTATTGCTTGAAGAAACAATCCCGAGCGAATTCTGTGAATTTGTTTTCAATTTATGCTTGTCCATCTGATTTGTCTAGTCAATATGCAGTTGGAAATCACCCATTTCAACAGCAGTGCTCTTCTTATGTGACTTTATTATTTCCCAATTCATGCCTTGTGCTAAGCTAGGCAAAACTCAGGAGCCTATTGATGGCTCTCACAGGTGAGCTCTTTCCTTTGTTATTCTTTATTTCCACCCAAATTGATTCCACACTCTAGTCTAGTAAGAACTGAATTCAGAGACCATATATTTCTGGCTTACTACTTTTTCTCCATTTTCTATTAAGTGTCAATTGTATTGTGTAATCATTATCTCTAGCAGAGTATCTCTATATGATGCAGCAAAGTGGATGTTATTCCTCATAACATAAGAAACTAGGATATGGGCAAAATGGTATTGAAAGGTCCAACAGAGGTTTAATACAGCTCTCTGATATATTCACAGGCATACACTGTTTAAGAAAAAAGTAACATGCTTCCAACACATTGTATGCTTCAAGTGACCCAGTTAAGATTGGGTCTGAGATGGTTATGCCCTCAGGTCACATGCTATCACATAGCAATGATACCATGAGCTTGACTCTTAATGTTATACGAACATTACTAACTATGACACATGACAAAAAAAAAATGCATGTTAGTTGTAATAAATTGTGGGGAAGCATCAAGAAATAACGAAGGATATAATTGTGCCATTATAAAAAGGAGAGCCTGAAAGATTGATTATTGGGTTAAGAGGTCTGTGTTTGTCATGTGTATCTTTTTAAATAGATGCTTATAAAATTAATTGAAGACTGGTTCCAGTTTTGTCCTGCTGTCTAGCTTCCTGAAGCGTAACGTACCAACGGAGAATGGCTGCCTATATTTAAAGTTTGAAAAATATGAAAGAATTAGGACAGAGAACTAAAATTCTAGTGGACGATGTGGAAGATAGCAGGAACTGGTTAGAATATAGTTATCTTCTGATAGTTTTGGAGTCTGAATCATATGGTCAGTGAAAGAATAAACATTTGGTCATAAGTTACATCCATATCAAAGAGAAAAAAAAGTTAAGACCTTAGCATTTACGCTTCCTACAGGACAAAGGCACAGAAATGCATTTGAGCTGGGTACTTGTCAGTCAGATGAAGGTTTCAAACCTTTTTTTTAAGAATTCTTGGATCAAGTCTACAAAAAAATGATTTGTTAAATGCCTTTGAGGCACAGACAAAATTTGACAAATTTTAGAAAACCTCTGCTCATTCCATGGAAGAATATCTCATTCACTTTAATATTGCATAAAAATATGAACAAAATTCAAACTGGGGATCCTTCATGTAGTTCTGCTTTTAAATTATGTGAACCTTATAATGACAGGCTACACATTCTAACAGGTGCTCAGTTCTTGAAGAAGATGCACACTGGACCAGCTGCCTGCTGCATTAAAGAAAAAAAGGTCCTGAGGAAACAGTCAGTTGATTCAAAGTTCAAGGAATAATGAGACATTCTGAAGGGTCCATTCCAAAGAATTTAAAACTCAATGATTGCCCAGTTTTCAAAATAGTTCAGATGGAGAATGCAGATATCAATGCAATGGAAAAATTAATGAAAGCGACAATGAGGATGAAAGTACACTCAACGAATCTGGCTAAGACAGCAGAAGATAAATTTTGAAAGCCCATTTATAGGCAAGTCACTTTCAAGAATATCCAAGGAACAATTTGGGAATCGTTAAAAGTACCACTGTGGGATCAACTGCCCAAAGTGAAGAGGTTGGGTCCTCAAGACAAGAAAGAGGATTATTGTAACGGTCAGTCTGAACATATTCTATGACTGACAAGGTGTTTTATTCCTATGATGAAGTTTTAAGTCATACAGTTGTTTAATGTGCATTGCTAGACGGTTCTTGCATTTTTACAGTCTGTGGAACAACTTGGCTTAAATGTTAACAAAACCAGAAGTTGCTGGAAAAGCTCACCTGGTCTGGTAGTATCTATGAAGAGAAATCAAAGTTAACACTTCGGGTCCAGTGACCCTTCATCAGAACTGATGGTAGCCAGGAAAATGTGTGTTTATAAGCAGAAGGTAGGGTCGGGGAGGGATTAAGGAGTAAACTATAGGGAGGGATAGAGCCCAAAGAGAGAGATGAACAGTTGGACAGACAACAGTCTGCTTTAGTTTCCACCACCATCTTGCTTTAGGTTTGGTGGTAGGGACACATTGATATCACTGAGAAGAATTGTAATTCCAAGTAAAATGACTAGAGTAAACCATTTTATAATATTTATTTAGCCTACATGAGATATCACTTGAATAAACCTGTTATGAAAAAGCCACAAGGTAGGTGTTTCTGGAAAGTGAACTGATCTGCAGTTTACCCTTTATTCTATTTGTTTGCTAAACCTGCTGTTTCGCATCAGCGTGTCAGACAAGTATTAATGAAAACAGGTTATAAAACCAGAGAGAATGAAAATTAAATTTTCTTTACGTTATACAATTTCTTCATTCTACTTGTCAAAGATTAAGAAGTCCTGCTAAAGTTACAGATGTGATTGATAAATTGTACACAACTCAAATAGAAGGGATAAGTGAGAACTGTGAAATTTCCAAGATGTTTTGAAGGACCCTGTTATTCTATTGGCATGTGACTTTAACAAGGTAGTTATCACGGATTTAAAGAGATGGAAAAAGGCAGAAGTACTTTAATTCTAACTTTATTGATCTCTTGACCATATTTAATCTTTCTAGGATGACATGTAGTGCACCATAAGAACCAAAATGGTAATACAGAGAAATAGAAAATTAGGTAGAGACTGGACTGGACCAGGTTCTATCTGATTATGTAAGAGAATTTATTGTTGTTGATGATGTTGGAAAACAAGAACATCATGGTCATGTTTACCACAACCAAAAGTCCTGAACAGTATACCTTGTGAAAGAAAGCTTGCAGTGATCAGTGAACCACTGCATAAAGCTTCATCTAATTAATTAGAATGCAAGCTGACACTACTCATGCGTACATCATACAAAAAAAAATCACTCTGGATGACTGGAGGATATAGTCCTTATCAATTTTACAGAAGTGAAATCCCAGGTCATTTTGTGTTCTGTGAGATACTGCTCCTGCTTTAAAGGTGGAATTAATTCCATCTTTTCTGCATGTTTGAATGCTTTATATGCAGGGAGACAGGCTGTCATCAAAGCTTGATGTCTTGGAGAAAATTTCAAGAGTACTGAAGCATTGTTTAAGACTATCTGAAACAGACATCACACCACAGAAATGTGCATTCTATAAAGGAGGATTGGAAAGGCTTTGTTAAGGTGATAGTTTATCATTGAAGACAGTACTTATCAAATGTGTCAATTGAAGTTTTACAGTTCATTACATAACATTAATAAGCATCGAAACGGGCCACTTGACATAGTGAATTCAGCATTATTAGTTGTTCTTTCCTGAATTTTGTTGCATTTGTACTTACCAAGATCACCAAATTAAACATAAGTACACCATCCAGCTCCATGTCTATACTGTCAATTTGCAATACTAGTGTAAATTTTTCCATTATCTTTCATATTGAAGAAACTGCTGAATGTGTCTGAAGTAAACATCTTGCTGCGAATTTTGTAACAGACATCAAACTCATACTTTTGCTGGATAATGTTGTTGCTGAGGTGGTGCACTCATCAGTGTTTGTACCAAATCATTTCCAATTGCTTGAGTTTGGTTTTGCAACTGAATTATTTTCCACACAGGTATGTGTGAAATCTCTTGATCCAGAACTGCAGAGCAAGTGTTTCATGTTCTATGATGGATAGTTGGATTGTGCTCACAAGAGACGTTTGGATTGGTATGTATTTGGTTTGCCATCATATAAAATGCCATCTCCTAACTCTTTTCGGCGATGTCCTGACTTCCCAAATTGCCTTCTTCCTTGGATCACAGCAACGAAGGATATAGCATCAATATGGTGTTGGAGTGGAGCTCCTGAGCTGGGGCTCATCCGCACTGACCACCTCTCTTTTCTTTTTTCTCTTTTCTTGTTTTCTTTCTTCTACTCTTTTCCTTTACTTATCTCTTGCCCTGAGCTCAGACAGCATCAGTGGGAGCGAGTAGGCCCAGCACGGACTCAAGTGAGCCCAGTGTGGACCTTGTGGCAGTAGCAAGTGAATCCAGTGTGGATTTGAGTGAGCCTCTACTTACTTTTCCTGGGCGAGCACAGGACCTGAAATCGGAATTAACAGCTGCTACATCGGCGGAGGTGACAGTGGTGAAAGATGGCGCCCAAGGATTGGTGACCTCATCTTTGGTTAGGTCTGGCGTTGGCAGAAGAGCATCACCGTGACATCAACGAGGTGGGCCCAGTGACAAGAGATGTGACGCTGACAGTGGATCCAGTGTGGTGAGGTGGTGGCGAATCGGCTGTGCGGTGAAAGATTGCGCTTGAAGAATAGCACTTCAGCATTGGTCTGGTATAGGTGGCAGTGCAGCCATCATTGATGGTGAGCTGGCTCAGGGGTGATGCACTCTCTCTTTAAGATATACCTTTCTTTTCTTATTCCTAAAGTTATTTAAAATGGCACTGGACCATGGTGACAGTGTAAAAGCTTGTCATTGTATTTTACTGTTTTTCTCACTGTAAAATATATATCACCATATAATTAATGAATAAATGATTTTATGTTTCTGCTGACAATGCTAGTTTGACTTTTTCATTTGTATGTCAATGGTCATCCTGCGGTACATACTGGAACATCTTTCCTTAAAAGCTCTCTTGACAGCATCAGATGGTTGAGTAGATTTGGCTTTAATGGTGATAAGAAGTTAAAATTTTTGTAACACCATGGAGTTCTTCTTCATCTTAGGGAATAAGCCTGTGCTTGCAGATCTAATATGTAACTATCTACAACCCCCTCATAAAAGTTGATTTGACCTATATCCACCTGGCCCTTCTTGATGTTGACAATGATCTGCCACCTTGAGTGAATGTAGATTTTGGTTTTGCCCATCAATATCCTCAGCAATACATATACATCCAGGAATATTTTCTGTCATTCTGAGCAGATCCTGACTAATAGGTGGAAAGGTAATTTTTTGAAGTAATATCCTTCAATTGGTATTCTTAAAGCAGCTAATTTTCAAGATGGCAAGGCAATCAGTATACTTGGACAGTTGTATGGGACAGTGAAGTGTAAATCTTCTTTGAGTGCATACAGGAGAGCTTTCTGCAACAGTATACATCCAGTCCAATAAGAAAAGATGCACCAATGGACCAGGCTCTTGGCCATGAGTTGGGTCAAGTGTATCGGGTATCTGCGGGAGATCATTTAGGAGACCGTGATCACTGTATTGTAAAGTTCAGGATGGTGATGGAGAATGACATGCAACTATCCAAAGTGGAAAAAAAAATCAATTGGCAGATAGTTGACTGAAATAGGCCAACAATGGAGCTGAATAAGACTGACTGGAATGAGAGGTTGGTGGGAATAAAACAGTAATTACATGATGGGCTACTTTTGAAGAGGCGATAGAATGGGTACAGTCAAGGTATATTCCCTCAAATGTGAAAAATAGGACAAACAAATCCAGAGTTCCTGGATAATAAAGGAGATTGAAATTAAGATAAAGAGCAAGTTTACTAATGAGTGTCAGTACAAAAATAAAATTAAGAACCAAGAATATTAAAGGTTCAGAAGGGAGTTGGAAATGTTCTAGAAGCAAAGAGAAATTAACAGAAAATACTAGCAGTCTGCAAAAATAATATCCGCAAGTAATCTATAGGCATTTAAATAGTAAAAGAATGGTGAAGGAGGAGTAGGCCAATTAGGGAGTAATAGGAGGAATTACACCTCTGTGACCACATCATAAGACAACGGCTTTTGCCTGAAACATCGATTTTACTGCTCCTTGGACGCTGCCTGAACTGCTGTGCTTTTCCAGCACCACTAATCCAGAATCTCGTTTCCAGCATTTGCAGTCATTGTTCTTACCTACATCATAAGACAAACCTGCTATTACACCCACAGCTCCTCTTACAACCATCCACAATCCTGAAGAAGGGTTACATCAGAAACATTGACTTTTTTTACCTCCTGACTGCTGCCTGGTTTGCTGTGTTCTTCCAGCCTCCTGCTTATCTACCTTGGATTTACACCAGGAGCCATGCATGACATGCTTGTATGTCTTTAATAAAGAGTCCTTCTTAGACCTCCTCAGAGGTGCCAGTAGACTAGAATATTGCAAATGTTACGGCCCTGTTCAAGAAAGTTTTTAAGATAAGGCCAACACTTCAGTGGTGGGGAAACCCTCTTAAAAACAATTATCCGGGATAGAATCAAAAGGTACATGGCAAGAGGTGGATTGAATTAAGAAGAATCATAATACATTTACTTGTGAAGAGAGCTTAGAACATGAAATAAAAGGGACAGTAGCAATGTTGATCCAAAATTGGCTGAGCAATAGGAAACAATGAGTACAAGTCAATGGAAATCTTTTGAGCTGAACCGAATTGAATTGAATGATTTATTGTCACTTTATTCAACAAAGATAGTGAAAAGTGTAATATGTCACCATGCACGGGTGCCATTTTGAGTTACATAAAATATTAAGATATAACTAAAAAACAAAGCTCTTTCTCCTTCAGCTCTGCTCAACATGGGGGTGAGAAGTGGGTCTCCATGATGGGCTCTGTGTCCAACAACATCCCCGCATTACAGTCCATTCCAGGAGTCCCACTCCAGGGCCACAACCACCACTGTCTCACCACCCCTCCTGTCGATCTGCCAGGAATACCGAAACCGTAGAGCTCCTCGGAGTTCAGCATTGTGACCCTTGCTATTCCAGGTTATGGGAATATTTTAGATCATGGTATGTCGAGGACAATTTCAATGTTTGCAGATGACACAAAACTTGGAAAAATTGTTAACTTTGAGAAGGATAGCATGGAACTCCAAAAGGACACAGTCAAATTGGTCGAGTGGGCAGATAGATGGCAGGTGAGTTTCTGTGAAATAATGGATTACTTTTAGGAGGAACATTGAAAGGCAATCAAAATGAGGAAGTACAATTCTAAAGGGGATGTGGAAATAGGAGTACTCCGTGCACAGATCATTAAAGATGGCAGGGCAGGCAATGAAAACAAAAAGTGAAACATTCAGTCACCTCAACTTTGTTAAGAGGAATATTGAGTGTGAAAGCGGGGAGATTATGTTCACCTTCTGTTGAACTTGTGCAGAAGTGATTTACAAGAATAGTTTCTGGGATGAGAAACTTAAAGTTAGATTGAAAAAGTTGGGACTGTTCTCCTTGGAAAGAAGGTTAAGAGTTGATTTGATAATATTCTCAAAATCATGAGAGGCCTGGTAGATTAGATAGGGATAAACTGTTCCACTTGTAAAAGGAACAAAGAAAGGACTTAATGGATTTACATTTAAAGTATGCAAAGACATTTTTACACAGTTAGTGGTTAGGTTATGGAATTCACTGCTTGCAGTGTGGTAGAGTATGTTCAATTGAAGAAATCAAGATGGCATTGCATGAATATTTGGGTAAAAGTACATGTGCAAGAGTATGGGGAGAAAGGACTGGCACTGGGAGGTGCTACACATTTCAAAAACTGCTGCAGGAATGATGGACATGACGAAAGTTAAGCCTTGATAAATATGTTATTAAGCTACCACCTCTAGGTGGCGCAAAGAACGTGTGGTTAGATACTTTTGTCAGCAATGCTTGACATGTTAATCCTCTTGATGGGTATTCTACTGTAGCTGGCTTCATAATATTTCTGATGAGCGCGAATTGGGATTGTTGTCATTCAGAAAATAAGAAGTGTCGTTGAGAATACCTTAGCTGCAGAAGCATTGACCTTTTTGGAGGCAGTAGATATCGGATTGTAGAGTTTAAGTCAATAATTATTTCTTGTATGATAACATACACAAACACACTTTTTATAAAAAAGTGTATGTGAAACAGGAGAGAAAAGAAATCTCTAAAATTATAGGGGGGGATGAAGTCACCAACTGTAAAATTATAACAAACATCAGTTGTTATTGTGAACAGGTTGTGTGGCACAGGACATTGCTTCCCATTGTGTGCCATTCTGCTATACTGGCAAGCTGAGAAGAATGTGCTAACTCACACGGTATTAGGCAATATTTTCCTAAAGATTTTCAGGTATCCTTCTTTTGTATCAAGGACATTTGAGGTCATTGACATTGGATAGTCACGAAGAAGTCCGTTTGGGAATTCAGGAGAAACTTAGTTACCCAAAAAGTGGTAAGGATATGGAAATTGCTGCCACATGGAGTGGTTAAAACAAGTAGTATTGCTGAATTCAAGGGAAAGCTAAACAAATATTTGAGGGAGAAGGAAAAAGATGTTACAATGGTAGTTTTAGATGAGGAACTAAGGAAGAAAGTTTGAGTGGAGCAAAAACACTGTCATGCATTAGTTGGGTCGATAACTGTTCTCGGCTTTCTATCCTCTGCAATCTTGCATACATTCATAAAAGCCAAAAACGTCAGTTTGGAAATCTGCACAATGTAATAGCTACATCTTATCTATTGGACACTTATCTATTGGCTACAAAACTAACTCAGCAACTCTGAAGTTGCATTGATAAACAATTTTTGATCACCATTGGTCAAGGGATGGTCATCCGAACCTGGCCCAGTATTTGTGCTGAGTAAGGTTTCAGCACAGATGCCTGCCTGCTTCAAACGCTATACAGTGTGACCTTCTCTGATGAGACACATGTACTTCCAGGTCTCTTCATTAAAGAGTTAGTAAACTTTATTTAGGGCCTCAAAGTGGGCCCTGCTTCCATTCAACATATTTGATCAGCAGCATTCCATGGCAATGAATCTACTAGTCTGAGAATTGACTTTGTTTGGCATGGACCATCCCAAAGTAAACGCAATGGAATTCTCCAATGAAAGCTGTGCTCCAGGCATGCTGCATTCTTGTTTAATATGTGGTACTTCTGCTACACTCTCACAACCATGAACAGATTGCTATTTGACAGATGAATGTGCTTGCACCACAACAATCAGGAACATATGAAGCAGTAAAAAAAACATGCTAATGATTCTTTATAATGATAACAACAACTTGTATTTGTATAATACTTTTCCTATGGGTATGTAACATTGCAAATTAGCCAACATTACAACAGTGACTACATTTCAAAGTATTAAATTTATTGTGAGCGCTTTAGGGCATCTTGTAGACACATAAAGTACTATTTAAATATAAAAGCTTCTTTTCTCTTTTTTAATTTTGATTAGTTAGATTCTATGGTGGTGATAAAAGCAAAATGCTTTGTGTTTGCCATCAGCATTCCACAGAAACTGGGAACAAATTTGGGAGTCCACACAAGCACAAAATTATGAAGAAATACAAAAATTGTTGAGAATGAATCTATGTTCCTCCAGAGGATCTGCCGTGGAGCCACCAACCTATCATCGTCAGTGGAAAATCCGTAAATCGACAAGAACTTCCACTTTTACACTATGAATCTTGCTGTAAAGGTCCTTATAAACGATATACTTTGCTGAATGAGCCATATGTGGCTTTATAATGGCATACTAAATTCCTAAATACCATTAAAGACCAACCTTAACTTGATCCTGAAAAGATCATTTTATATTCACAGTATCACAGAATTATTCCAGTACAGAAGAGGACCTTTCAGCCCATTGTGTGCCTGCACTGGTCCCTTTACCTAGTGCCAACCTTCTATCTTTTCCACAAATCCCTGTACTCCATTTCTATCCAAATAATCATCTAGTGCCTTCTTGAATGCCTTAATTGAACCTGCCTCCACACTATTTTCAGGCAGTGCATTCCATATCCAAACTACTCTAAGAAGTGTTTTTTCTCACATCATTCTTGCTTCATTTGCAAATCACTTTAAATCTATTCCATCTTCTTTTTTTCTATTAAGAAGCAGGAGCAACTTCCCCCTATCTACTCTGTCTAGGCTGCTCATAATTTTGAAAATTTCCATCAATTCTCCTTTAGCCTTCTTTTTTCCAGGGAGAACAGTCTCAGTTCCTTTCATTTAGCTTCATAACTGAAATTTCTCATTCCTGGAACTATTCTTGAAAATCACTTCTGCCCTGTCTCTAATGCATTCCCATCTTTCCTCTAATATGGCACTGATAACTCTACACAATACTACAGGTGAGGTCTAACAAAGATTAACATCACCTACCTGCTCTTCCATTCTATGCCCAATTAACAAAGCCAATAACATGGTGTGATTTGTTAACTGCTTTCTTCACCAGTGCTTCCACCTTCATTGATCTGTGCACATATATACCCAGGTCCAGGTGGTCCTGCAGCATCTTTAGAATTGTAGACCGCCACATTTTATCTTGTCTATGGATGTTCTGCCAACAAAAGTGCATCGCCTCACACTTCTCTGCACTGAACCTCATCTACCATCTACCACCTATCTGACCAGAGTCAAGATTAGTGTGGTGCTGGAAAAGCACAGCAGGTCAGGCAGCATCCGAGGAGCAGGAAAATCAACGTTATGGGAAAATCAGCGTTTCAGGAATGATGAAGGGCTGTTGTCCAAAACGTTGATTTTCCTGCTCTTCGGATGCTGACACTCTGTGCTTTTCCAGCACCACTCTCATCTTGACTCTGATCTCCAGTATCTGCAGTCCTCACTTTCACCTATCTGACCACTCCACCAACTTGTCGATATCCTCCTTGAGTTCTATACTGTACCCACAGTTTTTCATTCTTGCTAGATTAGTGTCATCAGCAAATTTTGTAATTCCTCAAATTATGTCAAGAAAAGCAAGGCTCCCAATACCTATTCTGGAGGATCTCCACTACAAACCTTACTCTTGCCTGAAAAATATCCATCGACCATTGCTGTCTGTATTTGCACACATTGTTGAATTTTTCCATTATGACTGAATATTCCAGAGAGTTTGAAAGGTTATTTGTATTGATATTTCGGCTTCAATCTAAATTCAATCAATAAAACCTGAAAGAACTGCGGATGCAGTTATCCTGCATTGTAAACACTTAAATAAATGCAGAAGAATTTTTTTTCCCCCATTGTGATTGGTTGATCAGCCTGTTTGTTGATGACACTGCTGCTAGATGGCTGGAGAACCTCTTCATGTAGCACCAGCTTTAAACTGCCATTGGGAAAGGGAGGAACCACACTGTAACGCTTGCTGGATCTTTGTGGGGAGCTTTACTCAAGAGCAGCAGCAGAAGATAAAACCCAGTCCATCATGTTTGCATGATCTGAACTCTTCTAGTATTGTAAGGGATGTCAAATCTACAGTACAGGTATAATCATCCACACTAACCATGATTATTGTTCTACCTGTATGTTTTGGGACAAGTCTGGTTTGCTGGCTACAGGCAGACGGTGGTTCTCCCCAGTTGCATTGCTGGAACTTTTGAAAACTATGTCTTGTTTGGTCTCTGCATATATCAGATATCTACTTTGTCAAACAACTGTAAGTAAATGTAGAGGAAGTTGTTTTCATCATCATCCGGAACTTCCAACCTATTTCTTGGTTATAAAAGATATGAATGGGCTTCAGACCTTTAATAATTAATTTCCAACAATGTTACTGCCCATCTATAGCCAACAGGCCCCCAAATAACCATTCATGATTCTGACGGGAGATTTAATTATGTTCCCAACTGTGATCCATCTGGTTCTATTTCCACGTTACTGTACTTCTACACCTCCTCCCCACCTGGTGAATATACACAAACAGACTTTCAGAATATAATTATAACCAAAGATACTTATGTCCATACCATCCGGAGCCGACTGAGTTGATATCGGCATTTCTAAAAATTCTGCCTATTCAGGTTTTATGCCCTATTTTGAGCATACATGGCAAATTGCATGCACATATTTTCAACACTAAGAAGTTGTTTTCTCCACAATTGCAACATCTTTATTCATTTACTCCATGCAAATTTGCCTTTTCTAGTCTTTTACAAATCTGGTGACACCCAATTCTTTCCAGGAACACCCAACTGATGCTCATAAGCATGTTTTTCCGGACTGTTCAGTGCACTATCTGAGTTTTGCTACATTGCTCAAGCAATTTCATAAGCAAAGTGAAGAGTTAAATCCATTTTGTGCATGTTCTCACAGAACGTTTTTATTTTAAAATGCAAGCTCAAAAATGAAACAATATTATATTCTTAAGGAGGATGAATTTCAGAAATTAATTGTTTCAAAACAAAAGAAGAGACTGCAGCCTCAGTCCAATTTCCATGTTGTGTGCTGTGGTTTACTAATAGCACTGCCAACTCTAAATCTGCAGAATATGAGTTCAGACCTCTGATTCAAAGACTTGAGTGCAAAATCTTCAGTGCAGGACTGAGGGAGTACTGTTAATTTTAATAGAATCAAAGAATCCCTACAGTGTGGAAGCAGGTCATTCAGCCCATCAAGTCCACACTGACCCTCCAAAGATCCCCACCTCCCCCAACCCTATCCTTGTAACCCTGCATTTTCCATGGCTAATGGGCTGCACTTCTCTGGACTCTATGGGCAATTTAGCACATCAATTCACCTAACCTGTGCATCTTTGGACTGTGTGGCAAAACCAGGGCACCTGGAGGAAACCCACGCAGACACAGGGAGAATGTGCATATTCCACACAGATAGTCACCCGAGGCTAGAATTGAATTCAAGTCCCTGGCGCTATGAGGCAGCAGTACTAACCACTGAGCAACCATGCCGCCCAATTATCTGATTACTATATTCATATACATATATCTTAGTAACATCTTAATGATATAACTATCTTATTAATTTCAAATGGAGAAGCTGAATAGACCCTTACAGATTAGATGAAGAGCATGTGGTGATAAGACCAACAACCAGATCCAGGCTCATACCTGAGCTAGAGGCAGGAGCTTTTCTAAAGATCACCTAACTTTATTCAGATAAGATGAACTTTATTGTTCTATTTTTCTGCTTTTTATTCTGTCTTTTGGTTTATTTTTCTGTTTTAAGATAGGGAGTGCCGATACGAAACAACACTAAACAATAACAAAACAAAATCAAGCCTGACAGAGGGGTCTGCACTGGTAAATAAATCCAACATAAGTGCAGAGGAGCAAGATCAACAAAATGGGACAGCCCCAGGATCAAAAATTGTGGTGCTGGAAAATCACAGCCAGTCAGGCAGCATCTGAGGAGCAGGAGAGTCGACGTCGATGTCATTCCTGATGAAGAGCTTATGCTCGAAACGTCGACTCTCCTGCTCCTCGGATGCTGCCTGACCCGCCGTGCTTTTCTAGCACTACACTTTTGGACTCTGATCTCCAGCATCTGCAGTCCTCACTTTCTCCCAGCCCCAGGATCAGCTTACCAGCTAAGGAGGGCTCCTGGTACAAATTAGTACACACTGCAAATTGGGAGGAATCATAACTCGATATCGGAACTGATACTTGAGCAGCCTTATACCTATTTCAGCTTGGCGAGGCCCTCACCCATTTCCAGGCCTTCCTGAAGATTGAAATGGGTTGCAAAAGATGCCAAATCACAACTATCAACATCCAGGTGCAAAATGGGCAGCTGTGAGTTAAACCTCTCCCCTATATTTTCTATTTAAACTTCTGTTTATTCAAAATTAATTCACTAAATTCCCCCAGTACTTTTTAGCCTTTTATCCTCATAACATACAAATAGCTCTTAAGGTCTGGCAAGAATTCACCAATTCTGCAATGGTTATTCCTATTAAACAATCCTCATCTGAGAAATAATGCTTTAAATAGACATCATCTAATGTGTCTGAACCTTACAGTCAACCCTGCGCTTTCCAACAATATCAATAGACAGATTTTCCATTTATCCTACTTACAGAGATACATATGGCCAGAAATACCATTATATAAAATCATTTATTGCAACTAGGGAATTTCCTAGCATTTTAGTCCCTTAGCCTTAAAGTTTCCTGCAAATGGCAAAATGCCAATCAGTGCCACAGACTGAATTTCATACTCTGGACAAAGACTAATAATGGCACCTGCATAAGTGGCAAGATTAAGGTGATTCAAATCAAACAGTCCCAGAAAAGTACAGCAAAGGAGAAGGCCATTTGGCTCACCAAGCCTCTCCCGGCTCATTGAATATTTAAGTAAATTCCAAAACTCAAAGCTCATGGCTTTTCATAATCATCCAGATGTTTCTAAATGACTGGAATCATTTTGCAGATCGACGTTAGAAACTCATTTGCCCCAATTTCTAGGCATGGGCACTATGGCTCGTTAGCCAAATACAGCAGTGGGCAGTGCACAAGAATTGTCGTAGACAGCCCATTTCCCTGATTGTAGAATGGTCATGGGCAAATTTAGTGCAGAGCTAATTGCTATTGCAGTACAGGTATATGCTGAACATTAAAGTGGACTGTGAAGTATCGTAACAAAACCATGTGTTCCAAAAACTCTCCCTTGATGGAGCAGCCTTGAGGGGCCAAATGGCCTATCTTCCTCCTGTATCCACAGATGAAGGACTTGTCTTATGAAGACAGATGGAGTAGTTTGGGCTTATAGTGTCTTGAGTTTAGAGGAATGAGATGAGATTTCATTGAGGTACATAACATGCTAAAGGGGGTTGATAAAAGAGACGTAGAATGGATGTTTCCTTTTATGAGGCAATCTTGAATGACAGCTTATAATGTTGGGATAAGGGGTGCCGGGTTTAAAACCAAGATGAGGAGAAAATACTTCTCTCGAAGGGTTGCGATTCTGTGGAATTCCTTACTCCAGACTACAGTGGATTCTGAGACATTTAGTACATTTGAGGAGGAGATAGACAAATTTTATTTCATAACAGACAGAAGGGTTATGGAGTGAGGGCAGGAAAGTGGAGTTGAATTCAAAACGAGATCAGCCATGATTATATTCAATGGTGGAGCAGGCTTGAGATGCTGAAAGGCCTACTCCTGCAAAGAGACCTTGTATTCTTATTTCCAGTTTTAAAGGCACATCCTTCGTAAAAGGAAGATGAATATTACTCTGTAAGCGGTTAGGATAGTCACATTGGAGTATTGAGGGACAAAAGGGATATCACATCAGAATATGGGAAAAGATCTCCAAATTAGTGATGTCTGGTCACATTGACTGGAAAGGTGGATGCCAGGAAGGAGGCCATGTATCTGCCAAGGAGACAGGAAATGATCAAAGGAGGTGAGTATCTGCAGGGATTGTGCTAAGTTCAGTGTGTGTTAAGAAACCCAGGACCTGATAGCAATGCTGCAAAAGCTTGAGAGACCTCACTTAAGAGATGAAGGCAATATTCATCTCATTTTAGTCCCAGCATATCATTCATTGTCTCGCCAAATGTACCACATCTCCATCATTCATCTAGGAATACATCCCTACCCCTCAATCATCCCTCACCCATCCACACACTCATTCACTCACTCCAATGTTGCCAACCAGACACACATCTCCATGTATCTTTGTAAATCTAGTGCACCTCAGCTGTGGGAGCTTCATCATCCAACAGCATGAATATATAGTCACTTACATTCTGTCCTCTCTCTTATAGCCAGTAGCAGGGTGAGACCCACGGAACCTGGTGGAAGAACAATATAGCTACAACCATTCAGCATCCCAATGACCAGGACACATGCCACTGAGGCTGTGGCCCTGCGTGATGGCAAGCTGCTACGGATGGGGTGATCCTTCACCCCTTGATTTCTTTACCCTGTCCTTCCCCTTGTGCCTAATGTTTAGATGGTTAAGACTTGCCTCTGTCACCTCAAGAGAAAGGACAAGAGGACTTCTGAGGAATTATTTGGTCTTCCACATCACCATTTGGCATCGCACGTTACATCAATGTTACTAGACACAACGGCTGGCAGCCAAGTGAGGGAAGGTCAGTGGGTCTTCAGAAAACTCCTGCCAAGGCCACTCAGCTCCTGACCTCATTATAGCCTTGGTTCAAAGATGGACAAAAGAGCTGACTCCCAGCGGGGAGAAGAGTAGAGTACTGCCTCTGACACAAGGGCTGCATTTGACCAGGTGCAGCATCAAGGAACCCTTTCAAAATCGAGTCAATGGGAATCTGGAAGAAACTCCCTGTTGGCTGGGCAAAGGATGATAGACGTAATTGTTGAAGGTCAGTTATCCAAGGTCCAGGACAGCACAGGGCTATGAGTCATCTCATCTCCAGCAGTCTTGCAGTTAGTAATTATTGCTGATCATAGAAGCATAGAATCCCTACAGTGTGGGAAACAGGCCCTTCCACCCAACAAGTCCACTTACCGACCATCCGAAGAGTAACCCACCCAGACCCATTCCTCTACCCTATTATCCTATATTTACCCCTTATGAATGCACCTGACCTACACACCCCTAAACACTATCGACAATTTAGAATGGCCAATTCACCTAACCTGCTGTGGGGGGAAACCCATGCACACTCCACACAGAGAGTTGAGCGAGGCTGGAATCGAACCCAGGTCCCTGGCACTGTGAGGCAGCAGTGCTAATCACTGAGCTACTGTGCCTTCAAAGTCTGTTCACCACCTACAATGCCCAAGTCAGGAGTGTGATGGAATACTTCCCATTTGCCTGGATGACTGCAGCTCCAATAATACTCAAGGAGTTTGACACCATCCAGGACAAAGAAGCACCAGCTGATTGGCACCACATCTACAAATATTCACTTGCTCCATCACCGATGCTCATTTGTGTTTACTATCTACAAACTTCACCAAAGTTCTTTTGAAAGCACCTTCCAAACCCACAAACATTTCAGAAGAGAACGGCATACATGGGAACACAACAAGCTGCAAGTCCCTCTTTGAACCAGTCATCATCCTGATTTGCACATCACTGTGCCCACTCACTGGCTCTGTGTTACTATCCTGGAACCCTCGCCCTAACAGAATTATTTGGTGCATATACACCAAAAGAAACACTATAGTTCAAGATGGTGGCTCACCACGACCTTTTCCATGCTGGCCCAGCCAGCAAAGCCCACAACCACAGAATGAATAGTAAAATACTAGAAGCCCCTGCAATCCCCTTTGGAGTGGAACCTTCTGCAGGGCACCTTCATTTTCCCCCCTTCTTCCAAAATCCCCCTTCACTGTTTCCTCCACCACCAGTCCTGATCAGAATGCAAAGCAAGTGACATTGCAACAACTTGTCCCTTAAATATAGAACACAACGTGGTTTTCTGCCTTTCTGTAGTCTGCAGTTACCTCCAAATTGCTGCAACATCTCTCCACAATGTGTCCACGAATTCTGTCTTGGCAGATGTAAGCCAATAGTACCTCAGCTGCAATTTGTTGAATGGGCATTTAGACAGCCTTGGTTTAATAAGCACTCAGTTCAGGGGTGAACAAGCCCAATGCTGTGTGTCCGTTTGTTGGCCAAATATAGCACCCTTGTATTGCATTATTGATGTCAATGATATCTCATAATCTCATTCCTACAACAGCTTTGAGCACATATAGAGGATATACTCGCATGCATTATTCTATTTCATATTGCTGCACCATCTCCTTTCCAATGTGTTGCATGTCTGGCCATACCTCCACTAGAGCTAGATACAATGCTACATAACTGAATTTCAGGCCAACAGTTTTTTTCAGAGCTACGCTTAGTTTGAAATTAATGTTGAGAACATTGTTTTGAAAGTTTGCAGCAATTAATCCAAACTTGAAGTTAAAGATAATTCAAAGCATCTGAACTGCAAATGTAGGGTTAGACACCACACTCTCATCTCTTCTATCAATTAAACATTGCATGGAAAAATGGTTTTGCCCGTGCTCATATTAGACAAGGTACTTGACTCTGTGTGATAACTTGAAACATCTAACACAGAAATTTTAATTAAATTAGATGATAAACCAATTTAATTGAATGAAGTAAGATTGGGACCTTTGAATATCTTGATGTAATGAAATAAGTAGTTATCATTGTCATAGGAATGCTAATGCATGTTATTTTTACTTGCTCCAAAGGTGGTGCTGAAACCTCTACACAACACAATTGAGAAACCAGCCAAAGGTCTTTGATTTGACAAATTTAGAAGCCAATTGAAGCAAAGCAGCCAATTACATGGAGATACCTTTTAACATTGTGGTTGCTACAATGGAGGTGTGAACTGGTTTATAGGCAGCACTACATTGCTACTTTCAAAATGTTGTTTCATTTTTACCAGATAGTAAGGTAAAAATTCTAAAATTCTAATTAGACTAAAGGTAGCATTAATCCTTTATAATATTGCAACCATTGTCAAGGATCCTGATTATAGAGCTCCTTTTCTTAACAAATATTAACTATCCTCTCTTGTTATTCCTATACTCAATTAATCTATTTTCTTAATTTTCAAGGCCTACAGCAAAATCACTTATAAGACTTCTACCAAAGCATATGGAAAATGAGTTGACTCATAAACAGTTTGTTTCTTTGAAGATTATATTGAATGTGTCACATCACATGTTTTCTGCGAAACGACCACATTTTGCACTGTGTTTGCCCTGTTCATGCTTAAGTACAGATGAAGAGGAAATTGGGGGCAATATGACTATATTTGCCAAGGTGTTCTGCAATTCTATACCTGCTTCAAAGTTATTTGAACTTTAAGGCAAATGCACATGTATAACTTTATTCAAGTATAATTAGGACTGTCTCTGTGCTGACACTATTCAGACACAACTTACCTCTCGTTAGCAAAAAGTTCATTTTGGCAGGTTTGCGTTGCTGGCCTGCAAAGATGGGCTAAGAGCTCAGCCTGTATTTGATCTAAATAAAAGCATTAGAGATGGCTTGGACTTCAGCACTAATGCCACTTGCTTTCAGATGTACATAAACACTATCACATTGAAAGGTAAGTGGAGTAAATGTTGTGCTTCACCACAGAGCATTTTAGGTGATGGTATGTACCAGTGAATGAAATAGTAACAGAATAGCTAAAGATAATGGTTCTTTACATGGCAAGATAATAAGCATGATTCCATTTAATTGTGTTCCTTTTGAGAAAGCCTATCTAATTGGATAGCGGTTAGTTTGTAGAAATTTAAGTTGCAAGAGTGAATTCTTTCCAAATTTCATTCTCTATAAATGACTAACACACCAGAGAGTGGACACAATCCAACAACTTTTTTCCCTATTTGCAATTGTATCTGACATCCCCAGTGTACAGAGCAGCATTGACTCTATGTAGTTTTCATGGTACCAAATAAGGGCTGTCATTGCGAAAATGTTTAACTTGTGTTTGATCAACACCAAAACATCATTCTGTGTGACTTTCACTAGCAACAGCCTCAATACTTTCGTCCTGAGACACTTAACTATCCATTACCTCAGTATTCCAACTTTCAAATTGTCAAAGAGAAGAGTTGCTAAGGATTCAAGAGACACCTGTCTGTCAGCTCACCACATTACTTTGTGTAATTAACACAATCAGTTGCAAACTAAACCTGACAATGAACATTGTCCATCAGATTGCTTCAAGTGATGAACATTATCATGAAGTTATACTGACATGTTGAAGAAAAAGGCCTTTGTACTTTAAAGCACATCATATTACAGTGTACCCTAGAGAATGAACTAATCAATGTTCCTCATTATCCAGAAAGAATGGAGCTATTTGCATTTACAATTGCAGTGAAATACTTAATCTCCTAAATTGTCACAAAAGAGCTGTGAGATTTAACAGGATACTTTGAAACCTCAGAAAACAAACCTTGGTAATTGTAATTCATTTTCGTCTAATATGCCCTTAAACCTAGAATGTTATGTTTGTGTTTGGTTTTTATGTAGTGGTTTATACAAACATTTCTAGAACTAATAACCTTGACTACATTGAGAAGATTCTTCTCAGTTGAAACTGTTCTCAATCTGATCCAATGTCATTACTATAGCATAAAAGAGTTCATGTTACCTGATACACAGGGAAAGAAAAAATCAGAACTAGAATTGTAATACTGAGCAAATTTAAGCAATAATAGGAAACACATTATTCTTATACAATATGATTAGGAAACAATAAATAAAAGGAAAACTCCACATGTAACAAAGAAAAGATCACATAGATAACTTCAGTAGCACCCTATTGAAATTGGCCCCACGGGGAATTGACAAAGCTTATTATTCTATTATAAATACAATCTTTTAGCAGTACTTACAAATATTAGTAATATGCGTGGACGACATTGGCACTAAAACCTTGAATAGTCATTTCACTATCTCAGTCTCACTAAGCTTCTGCAATGCGACGTTCAGTGCTTGCGATTTCAGCTGCATTCTGTGCCAGCTTTGTCAGTCACATGTAACAGTGTCCTCTAACCACAGCTGCTTTCTATTTAAACACCATACCCAAGGCTGGTTTAATCAGCAGGAAAAAAATGGAATTGACGTCGATTTAAGATAGTCGCTGGAAGATCATAAGGACTCATAGTTTAATTTCTAACACAAAGTTATTAATTAGCCAAAGCAGTTCTGAATATACATATTAAGTGTACATTTACATGATTCTAATCTATTTCACTGTAAGCCAGGTTGTGCATGAATATCCAATATACAAAATGATGCCTTAAGGCCACTTTGCATTAATTGTGTTAGTTATGATGTGTCCTTTGAATAATAGGATAGGCTTTCATTTATTTTTCTAAGCATCCATGCTTACAGGTATTGGACAATATAAATTGGTAAATTTCAGTAGTACAAACTGAGCCGATAGAAAATGAGTATCCCATTTTACGCTGAACTAGATATTCTTCTCTTTGAAAACATTGTTGTTCCATAGTACATAATAAAACAAGCAAAAGATTAACACACTTTCTCATATATGTGAGATAAATCTTCTGTGTAAATAAATTTCCTGCAAAATTGCAGTAACTGAGAAACATAAACTGTCTGGAGTTAATAATTTCCGTATGTTTTCAGTGTAAATATCCCCATTTTATTCACATGATCTTAGCCATGGCTGTGAAGAAGGTTGTTCATATTCAGCTACACAATTGCCTTAAGAAAGTCTTACAGGTCTAAACGATAATAAAAATAGCCTGAAATGAACCAGTTAAGTTATGCATTTATTTTTGATTTTTAATACTTAGCATAGGAATTAACTGCAATGTGCTTTAAATCTAGGTAATGTGATGGAAAAATCCACTGAGATTCTCAAATTAAAAGTGAATTGGTTTACCTGAGAAGTTTCAAAATCTGTTAGAATTGCTATTAAAGCTGCTGCAGTTCAGTTTCTGGTCAATGGTAAAACCAGGAAGCTGACAGTGGAGGATTCAGTGATGGTAATGCCATTGAATGTCAAGGGCAATTGTTAGATTCTGTCTTGTTAGACACAGGCATTGCCTGGCACTTGAATGACTCAAATATTATTTGCCACTCATCAGTTCAAGCACAGATATTGTCCATGCTTGAGCTACATGTAGACATGGACTGCTTCAATATCTGAGGAATCATGAACAGTGCTGAACACTATGCAATCATCAGCAAACATCACCACGCCTGAGCTAATGATGGAGTAAAGATTATTGATGAAGTAGCTGAAGGTGATTGGGCCATGGACACTATCCTAAGGAACCCTTGCAGAGATGTCCTGGAGCTGAGACGTTTGATCTTCAACAACCACCACTATATTCCTTAGTACTATGACTCTAACCATTTGAAATGTGTCCCTTATTGAGTCCCAACACCGGTCAACACAAGTAACTCTATCTTCATCACTGAGATGCAGTTCGTTTACCATGTTTGGTCCAAGATTGCAATGAAGTCAGGAATTGAGAGGCTTGTGTGGAGTACAAACTGAGTATCAATGACCAAGTCATTGCTGTGTACGTACATTGATTGCAATATAATGAACGGAGGCATTTCAAAAATTCTCATTGCAAAAGAGTAAGTAGGATTTTGATGATTTTATTTTGAATTATTACTGTCACATGTACCTAGGTAAAGTGAAAAGGTTTGTTTTGCATGCAGATCATAACCTTCAAGGGTATACAGGTCATACAGTGATTGAACAGAGTGAGGCACGCTCTTTCTAAAAGAAGTGAAAGGAGAGAATCTATAACGATAAGGAGTCTTAAATCGAGTACAAAGCTATCAGAGTTAAGAGTGCGTTCTCTGAGACAAGGAAGAAATTGGTTCAGAATGTCTTAAAAATAGATATTTGGAAGCTGAAAGAAAACTGGTTTGAAATGAACCCCTGCTGAGAATCTATGATCTTGGATGCACATACATCTATGCGATGAAGAAGTCAACACAGCAGAAATATGAATTAACAGTTTATCACCTTGGAAGAAGTACGAGATCTCTCACAAGCAAACATATTATAAATCATAGGATGTTGAGAGAAGAGAATTCTAAAAAAGTGTTAAGTCTGAAACATAAGTTCGTTTCAGAGGTTCAAGAAGAAAATGAAGTTAAATTATTAAAAAGTTATACAACTGCACTAAAAGACAAGTCTGATACATTTACAAACATATCCAGCTAGAAATAAAGGAGGGCCCCAGCATCACAGATGCCAGTCTTCATCTAATTCAATTCAGTCCATGTGAAATCACGAAATACTTGAAAACACTGGTCAATGCAAAGACTGCAGACACTGACAACGTTCTAGCAATAGTACTGAACGTGGGGTACTTCAGAATTACCTATTCTCCTAGCTAAGTTGCTGCAACCCTAACTACCCAGCAATGTGTAACATTGTTCAGTACAGACAGACAAAGACAAATCCAACCTGTCCAATTACCTCCCAAAAGTCTTTCAATCATCAGCAAAGTGATGGGACGTGTCACGAATAGTATTGCCAATAGCATTTATTGGCAATAACCTGCTCACTGATGCTCAGATTTGGTCCACCATTGATACTCAGCTCCTGATAATAATATAAACTTGGTATAAACATGCAAAAAGAGATGAATTGGAGAGAAGGTGAGAATGACTGCCCTTGACATGAAGACATCATTTGATCAAGTGTGGCTTCAAGAGGTCTGAGAAAAACTGAATTCAATGGCAACTGGGGGCAAACTCTCCCACTGGTTGGAGTCATACCTCATACAAAGGAAGGTGGTTGTGGTTGGAGGTCAATGATCTCAATCCTGGGACATCACTGCATGAGTTAGAGTCATAGAGATGTACAGCATGGAAACAGACCCTTCGGTCCAACCTGTCCACACCGACCAGATATTGCAATTCAATCTAGTCCCACCTGCCAGCACCCGCCCCATATCCCTCCAAACCCTTCCTATTCATATACCCATCCAAATGCTTCTTAAATGTTGCAATTGTAACAGCCTCCACCACATCCTCTGGCAGCTCATTCCATACATGTACCACCCTCTACGTGAAAAAGTTGCCCCTTAGGTCTCTTTTATATCTTTCCCCCTCTCACTCTAAATCTATGCCCTCTAGTTCTGGACTCCGCGACCCCAGGGAAAAGACTTTGTCTATTTATCCTATCCATGCCCCTCATAATTTTGTAAACCTCTATAAGGTCACCCCTCAGCCTCCAACGCTCCAGCGAAAACAGCCCCAGCCTGTTCAGCCTCCCCCTATAGCTCAAATCCTCTAACCCTGGCAACATCCTTGTAAATCTTTTCTGAACCCTTTCAAGTTTCACAACATCCTTCCAATACGAAGGAGACCAGAATTGCATGCAATATTCCAACAGTGGCCTAACCAATGTCCTGTAAAGCCACAACATGACCTCCCAACTCCTGTACGCAATACTCTGACCAATAAAGGAAAGCATACCAAACGCCTTCTTCACTATCCTATCTACCTGCGACTCCACTTTCAAGGAGCTATGAACCTGCACTCCAAGGTCTCTTTGTTCAGCAACACTCCCTAGGACCTTACCATTAAGTTTATAAGTCCTGCTAAGATTTACTTTCCCAAAATGCAGCACCTCGCATTTATCTGAATTAAACTCCATCTGCCACTTCTCAGCTCATTGCCCCACCTGGTCAAGATCCTGTTGTAATCTGAGGTAACCCTCTTCGCTGTCCACTACACCTCCAGTTTTGGTGTCATCTGTAAACTTACTAACTGTACCTCTTATGCTCGCATCCAAATCATTTATATAAATGACAAAAAGTAGAGGACTCAGCACCGATCCTTGTGGCACTCCACTGGTCACAGGCCTCCAGGCTGGAAAACAACCTCCACCACCTCTTCTACCTTTGAGCCAGTTCTGTATCCATATGGCTTGTTGTCCCTTTATTCCTTGAGATCTAACCTTGCTAATCAGTCTCCCATGGGGAACCTTGTCGAACACCTTACTGAAGTCCATATAGATCACATCTACTGCTCTGCCCTCATCAATCTTCTTTGTTACTTCTTCAAAAAACTCAATCAAGTTTGTGAGACATGATTTCCCACACTCAAAGCCATGTTGACTATCCCGAATCAGTTCTTGCCTTTCCAAATACATGTACATCCTGTCCCTCAGGATTCCCTCCAACAACTTGCCCACCACTGATGTCAGGCTCACCGGTCTATAGTTCCCTGGCTCGTCTTTACCACCCTTCTTAAACAGTGGCACCATGTTTGCCAACCTCCAGTCTTCCGGCACCTCACCTGTGACTATCGATGATACAAATATCTCAGCAAGAGGCCCAGCAATCACTTCCCTAGCTTCCCACAGAGTTCTCAGGTACACCTGATCAGGTGCTGGGGATTTATCCACTTTTAACCGTTTCAAGACATCCAGCACTTCCTCCTCTGTAATCTGGACATTTTGCAAGATGTCACCATCTATTTCCCTCCAGTCTATATCTTCCATATCCTTTTCCACAGTAAATACTGATGCAAAATATTTATTTAGTATCTCCCCCATTTTCTGTGGCTCCACACAAAGGCTGCCTTGCTGATCTTTGAGGGGCCCTATTCTCTCCCTAGTTACCCTTTTGTCCTTAATATATTTGTTCCTCACGGTAGTGTAATAGGTCCAACCTTCTGCAGCTCTTTCGCCAATGGGGATGTTTGCAATCTTCAGCACCATTTGTAACTTTGCAGATAATACAGCATTACCTGTTCTTAAAATAATCATCTAACTATAATGAAAAGCTATCGAGGACAAACTTGGATGGTTAATGACAATGGACCTTGTTTTCAGATCTTTCAGAATTTGAAATAGACCTCATTTAATTTATCAAATAATAAAACTGAAATTATTTTGTTACCTGCAGAGCCTCTTTCAACAGAAGCATATATTTTAATGTTTAGCTCATCCTTATGTGACAAATACGGCTTGACTTGGCTTCCCTTCTGTAAAGTGTTGAACATGGCATGTGGATAGGCTAACTAGACCAGCATTTATTACCCGTCCCTAATTACCCTTCATAAATGATGGCAAACAGTCACTGTAACCACTGTAGTCCATTGGTGTGCATACATCCTCATTGCTGTTAGGAAAGAATGTATCAGTGTTTTGATCCAGCAACAGTGATTGAAAATCAATATAGTTCCACATCAGGATGTTATAGTCAGGAGAAAAACGTGCATCTGGTTTTGTTCACAGTACTGCCACTGTGTGTTGGTGTGGTGAATCTGAATGTTTAAAACAGTGGATAGGTGCCAGTCAAGTGTATTGTCCTGGATGCTGTTAAGCTTCTTCAGTGTTCTTGGCCTGCATTCAACCTGGCATCTGGACAGTATTCCATCACATTAACAACTTGTATCTGTAGATGATGGATAGGCTTGGGATGGTCAGGTGGTGAGTTACATGCCACAGAATTCCAGGCCTCTGACCTGGTCTTACAACAAGAATATTTATATGGCTGGTCCAGTTTAGTTCTTGGTTAGTAATAACCCCAGAATCTTGATATTTGGAGATTCAATGCCATTGAATATCAAGAGGCAATGATTAGGTTCTCTTTGATTGGATATGGTCAACAACCCCAGTGAATGGCAAAGCCAAACTAGTTGCTCAAGGCAGCCATAAAACAAATCCTTGATGGCTGGATAGTTTTGGCCTCTGTTTAATTTATATAAATCAGAGATAATTCTTGGAGAAAAGAAGAAAGTGCTTCTTGATATGACTGAGACTATATGACTATACTAGCTAGAAACATAAAGGCAATTTTGTCAGTTCTGCTTGAAAATGATGTAAGAAGTGTAAATGATGCCAAGAAATACAAGTTAGAAAGCAATAGGAATGTGAGGAATCATCTCATTCCACAAAATTGCAAAGGATGAAGATATGATAAAGGCTGCAATAGAATTAAACTAATGGAAGGCATCCTTTATTAAGAAGTGATGGTGACAGGAGGGAAGACATGTTTGTTATTCTAATACCTTGAAGTATTTCTTATACTGATTCAATGGGAAACATTTCTCTTTAATTGAAATAGCTGTCTTGTTGGTAAAGCATAGACCAGGAGCAAGAAAGTTGCAAAAACATGTACAGAGTTTCAGAATTTAAGAAATATTTTTAAAAATAGAAGACTGTGATTATTAGATTAGATTACTTACAGTGTAGAAACAGGCCCTTTGGCCCAACAAGTCCACACTGACCCTCCGAAGAGCAACCCACCCAGACCCATTCCCCTACACCTAACACTATGGGCAATTTAGCATGGCCAATTCACCTAACCTGCACATTTCTGAGCTGTAGGAGGAAACCAGAGCACCCAGACAAAACCTACGCAGACACAGGGAGAATGTGCAAACTCCACACAGACAATTGCCTGAGGTGGAATTGAGCCCGGGTCTCTGGCGCTGTGAGGCAGCAGCGCTAACCACTGTGCCACCGTGCCACCCACATATATGTGCTTCTCCCTTTACATTTTTAATGGCCTTACACACACACACACACACATATATATGAAGTAGATACCTTTTAAGCTATTTTGTCTGAACTTGTAATGATGGTACTAGTTATGATAAAAATGAAATTATCCCTCAGTACTAATCTTTATTTATACTGTTAATTTTGCAAGTCAATTTTTATCAATATATGGCAATGAAAATACTTACATATTAGCATATTTGGCATTTAATAAAGCTTATTATAAGTATTGTATTTGTACTGTCCAGCAAACTGGACAGAAGAAAAGAAGCCAGGGAAGTAAGGTTTGTCCCAAAGGTCGTGATGGTGAAATGGAAACAAAAAGAGGCTTCATTTAAAAGATAAGAGGGTATAATGCTGAGAAACATTGAGAAGAAACTGAATTGTAAGCACAGAGTAGCAGAATCCCAAGCTGGATTCACAGTCTTAAATTTAATACCAACTTTTATTCGATTGCCTTTCTTAAAAATGGTGTCAGCTCTTGTGTGACCTGTTGTAAGGAGGAAAACAAAAACAGCAGTCAAGACAGTATGACAGGGAAGAAACACTTGGAGTTCTATCACTATATGACACCATCTGCAATACTTTGTTTAAATGGTACAAGGTATTAAGAAAGAGAAAGAGTGCATTATGTAATGATAGATTCAGCTTATAGTATGAGGTTTGCAAGAATCTATCAGGAACAACTTAATTTAGATGAGGTCACATGCAATCTGTTTACTAGTTATTGTCATTATTGTAATGCTGCCATGCTTGTAGAGTTTAAATTGTTGCACCAGACTAAAACCATGATGACAATCAAGAAACCTACATCTCACAGAGAACATAACCGAGAATGACAATGTAAAAATCCACAGACAGTAAATGGAAGAGAATGGGGAAATACACAGACAAAACAAAGAAATACGTCCTTTATATTCACCAAGTTGGTTCACCAATTTTAATTTCTAGTAATTCAAAATAAATGTTAAAGGAAAATGCCTTAAACATGTATTTATATACACAACTGCATGCTAAAAATTCTTACGTGCAACTAGATTTTGGAAAATTATTGATGGCAGTGGACATTGCCTGTTGCGCAAATTTTAGAACAATGTTTTAGAAATTTTAAATTATTAAAAGGGGCAAGGCTTTGAAACTACTCTCTCTCTCTCTCTCTCTCTGTATATATATATATATAAAGTAAATAAAGTGGTAGATTCATCAGATATAATCTTCATATGTGTTTTTGAATTTGATCTGTCACAACCATTTTCCAATGAAAGAGTAATTTTGCTCTATATGTCTAAATAATACCTTTCGTTTGTGTTATGTAATGCATTTTGTTCAAATGCCCACTTTCCGCTACAATAATCCAGGCATGATTTTTGCCATCACACCAAAGACATCTTTGGACTTGACAAGTATTCTACAGAAGGTGAAAGTAAAAAGGAGCTAAAGTCACTAGCATTCCTTCAATTAGTGATAATTTCCCTTTATGCCAAGAAATTGAGTGGTCCATATATCTCCTAGTGAAGACAGAAGGGATTAAAATGTCAGTTATTATTTGTTGCTACCTTCTTTGATTATCCTCATTGCTGTTAACGTTTGTTGAGACTGTGGTGCTGTAAAAGCACAGCAGGTCAGGCAACATCTGAAGAACAGGAAAATCGACATTTTGGGCAAAAGCCCTTCATCAGGGATGAGGCTGAGTTGAGCTTCATTCCTGATGAAGGGCTCTTGCCTGAACCATCAATTCTCCTGCTCCTCGGATGCTGCCTGACCTTCTGTGTTTTTCCAGCACCATACTCTCGACTCTGATCTCCAGCATCTGTAGATTTCACTCTCTTCCTGTTATAGTTTGTGTCTAGGAACATGTAATTCATAAATCAGCCTTGTACCTTTAAAATTTACATTATGACTTAATCATTATAATTAAATATAAGACTTTTATAATATTAGCATTAGGATGCTACAATTATAGTATATGAAGCTTAACAAATATTTATGGCATTTCAATGGCAGTTGTTTTAACAGGGAAATTTGCCCATTTACTTTGAATTTTTATATTAATATCACAAATATTAGTACCACTGTCACTTTATAACTGAAAATTCATGATAATGTTTTATATTTTGCTTAAGTGTACTGTATTTTAAACTTTAATATTTTATTAAATAACCCTGTAGCTTAAAATTTACATCCTTGAGTTAATTATGCCCTGCACCATATTTTATTTCCCATAGTTTGTCAATACAACATGATTTAATGTGGTTAGGACTCCAAGCATGTATCTGCTACCAATTGGTCAGACCAACTTTTTTTAAAAGAACAAGCACTTACCACATTTGGAGACCTAATGCCCACTACATAGAGATTATAAAATGTCAGTCCCCTCAAGAAATCCACAAACTTAACATTCACACAAGAGTTTTAAGTACAAGTGGGTCAGTAAAATGACTGAGCACTAAAGGCATCAAAAGAACGTTTCCACATGCCACTAAAATCAGAGAAGTATTGGGAAGTGAAAATCATATAAAAGTTTTAAACAGATACTGGATCAAACAAACATTCAATTTTTGCAACTACCTATAATAAAAATAGATAATTATCTCTTTTCCTTTTTGAAACCTAAGCAATTAAAGACAAGAACAAAAATGAAAAAGTACAAAGATATCTCTTAACCTGCTTTGTCAGAGCTGGCAGTGATGGTGGTGGTTGTGATGGAAGTGAAGGTGGTCTTTACGCTGTCCTTGGCAGTAACAGTTTTCTGCTTATTTTTCATGGCTTCCAGTGCTTTGAGCTTCTTGGCATGTTTAGTGCCTTTGTAGTGTGCCCCGGCTTGGCTCTACAAAGGAGAACAAATGAACCATGCAATCAGGCTCATTTCTTAACTGCCATTCTCTGTATTAGTGACAATACAGAACAACTTTCAATAATGGGCACCACATTCCATGATTACTAATGTCCACAGTTTTAACCAAGAATGCCATGACCGTTGCTCAGTACAAAATCATTCACATCTCAGTTTAGGTAACAACAGGGTGCCCTTATTGAAAGAGCTTTTTCGACAGTGTTAGTGGTCATCAGAACGGAAAATAAGAGGAACACAGAACAAAAGCACATGCATTTTAACAGATACAAGAAAAAAAAAGACATGAAACATCCAGAGAAACACTATGAGCTAGCACTATAAATCATGAAACACACAGGCTGACATGCCTTAAGTTATCAGATGGTATTAAGTGTGTTCTTTGTTATCTAAGTAGAGACACACAAGGTGCCACGGTGCTATGGCCCCGAAGGATAGTTAACTAAGCTGATTTATAATAGCAACTGAGGAAGGAGAAGTAGTACTGGTTGGAATTATAAACATATTCAAAAAATCACATCTTAAGTCTAAGTTAGTCTTACAGGAACTACTTGTAAGATAGACCTTATTTGCGTTATTAAGTATAGACACTTTTTATATGCAATCAATTAAAACAAAATTGAAATTTAATTCATCCAAATTGGAGCTGGGCACATCAATACTAATAATATGACTTGCAGTCTGTAACAATTTGCTTGGATTACATATATCGAGTGGTGTATATTGTGCTGGTAGAAACAAAGTAAAGCTATATAGTCTTACCAGATCATAGGACTGCTCTGTCATTAGAGAGACACAAATGGTGGTGGTTTAACCTGAGGGTCACCACACCTCCGGTGAGGGGTAAGGGTGATAATGAGACTCCTTGATGGTAACCTGAGCCAATGTGGGAATTTATCCCATGATGTTGCCATTACTCTACATTGCAAACATCCATCCAGCCAACTGAGCTCAACAACCACCTATCTGTAATGGTCCCTTATCAATAAATGGATGAAATAAAAATTTGCTTAGATAAATAAGTCATCTCTCTTCAGGCATAATAAATTAATGATGTTTCTAAATTGAGAAAGAATCTTATGATTTTGGGGAGTAGCACAGGATCTTGTGTATTGGAGTTTGAAAATATCATAATACAAGCAATGAGTATAGTGATTCACTGACTATCCATTACCACCCATTAACCATTCATATGGGAAGGTTAAAAAATATCTTTCGCCTAAATATTAGTGGAAGAATTTGCTGAATTTCTAAATTATTTTTCTGACTGATAAACAGACTTAATAAAAAGAATCAATTTGTATCAAATCATACCAAATTGTGAGAAGGCACACCTGTCTGTAAGAAATGTATAAAGTCTCTGAGATTGCCAAAGCTGGCTCTGAACTTGCAAAACAAAGTGTGGAGATTAATGGAAAAAAAGTGCTTGGCATTTCAAAGTGTCTATTTACGTAAGCTGCATGACTGATTTTTCAAACTATCACCTTCACAATTTGGTGTGTTTTGTTGGATAGATCCAACTGATTATTAAATAGATACATTACTCTGAATAAAGAGCTAAGCACTTTAGTTAAATCTTTGTTTTTATAAGGGAATGGTTGAAGGGATAACTTTTTTTTAATCATTGAAACTGATTTTGTTTCCGATAGTGACATTATCAGCTTCTTTGCTCATGATCTTCAATGACACTTTCCTAAGTAGTCCCCATAACCTCTGAGAGAACCAATATCTGTGCATCTTAGCCTTGAATATATTCAAAGATTATAACCTATACAACTCTCTGAGGTAAAAATTCCAAAGAGTCACAACATTTTGCATGAAGAAATGTGTCTTCAGCTTAGTCCTGAAGATAAGCCCCTCATTGTGTAATTGTGCTTCCATCTTCTAAATTTCCAGTCAGAGGAAACAATCTATTAATATCCACGCTGCGAAGACACTTCAATGACTTGAATGTTTCAATTAAACCACCTTGCTTTCTCCTAAACTTGAGAGAATGTAGACCTAATTTACTCAGCGTTTCAGCAAGACACATGGCACTAAGGGAGGTTGTCCTGCCTAACTTCAACCTTCCAGCTGCAGTTATTACGACAATCATCAGACAGCTGGTGTAAAGAAGCAATACATATACAATTATGATATTCAATCAAGTGCCACCCATATGCCTTCAAAAATGTTTCCCCCTTGTTTCTTTCCCACCATGTGTACTGTGAAAGGCTATTCATGGCTAAGTTAACATTCAATGAGGGCTGGGTGCAGTGCTCATTCATTGATTGTAAATCCGTTGTTGCTCGATTTGGTTCACAGCTGTGCTTTAAATATGGAGCCACTGGTGAAAATCCCAGAGGTCCTTGCAATGGCGAGTCGTCTGACTGCACAATAGCACAAACACATGCCATCGGCTTATGGTGCAGACATAATAATGTGTAGTGCAAAGAATTATGTGAGATAACTCACTAGAGCTCACAGAGAAAATCCTTGTGAGAATCTCGCCCAAATTGGCACCTCACTGCGTTTTAGCTCAACCCATTTTTTTTCTTTCTTAGCTCATTGCATGTCATTATCACAAATTACTCTTTAACTACAACCCTAAATGAATGTCAGAAACAAATCTAATTTGCATTTGAACGAGCAACTCTCTAAGTTTTGTGAAATGCATGTTGAAGTTTACACTGTAACCCCTGACACTGAATTGAAGTCATCCTTGTGTAAACCTGTCACATGTGTATCCATCTGTTGGGTGAGTGGAGTTTATGTATTTTACCATTAGCATCCCAACTTTCCTGTCAGGATCTTTTAAAGGTGGGAGTCATTCTGAGGATCTAAACAATCCCATTACACACAGCTGGTCCATCAGTTTAATCCCAATGATATATATTGATGCTTTTAATCCAGGCAGAAGCTGCAAGATGATCAAATAGGAAATAGGTGCCAGATTTGATGAATGATTTGTGATTAAAGAACACAAACTGTACAGAATATTCTATTAAGTAGCCAGATAGTGGCTTCCCGACAGCCTATTAGTTGTGGTGCCACCAAGTGCGACCTGCAATTTACTCTCTTCTGAAACTAACATGCATGTAGATGGTTTAAAAAGATAGCCATAGCAAATTATAAGTTCAGAAAAGACCTCTAGGAACAATTTGCAATTAGTTTGATACCTTCATTCTTCCTTTACTAGCCTTCCAATTGTCATTCCCAGAATCCTCTCTGACATTAGTTATCAACCCTAAATGGTTGCAGTGAGACAATCAGCATTGAAAAGGGACTTTTATTGACATTGACAAGGCTAATGATGGAACAACTAATATTTTTCAGAAAATTAGGAAAGGCTCAATACTTTCGGCAAAAGTTTGTTTTTCTGTAAACAGCTGGATTTCTTAAAACAAACTATTAACAGTGAATTTTTTTTTAAGGTATCAGTATCGTCCGAGCAAGTTCTGGCCCATCGTTTCAACCTTGATTGTTTAAAATTTAAGAAACAGATAGATCATGAGAAAATGAAACTTTAAGGAGTTCCTCCAGTCACATTTCTAAAGATTTCAAAGTGAAAATGAGTTACATGACAGAAAAGGGGATTTACATGAAGAACTTATAGTTCCAAATAAAGTGGAGCAAGGACAGGGGTTAAAAGAAGCAGCAACAATAAAATCAGTGGATCATTCAAAGGTAATTCTTTATTCAATCTCTATGGCAACACATGCTTGATTATTTCAAGTATGGTAGATGAACAATTAAACTCTATCCTAAATCACTGAGGCTAAATAATGGAATTTTGAACATCGCTGAAATACACCATTTGTTGCTGCACTTTCTAAAGACAAAATGTACTGTAACAATGGTGTTTAAGCATTTAAAATATTCGAGCACACATTATGGCAATCATAGTACACCCTCATAAATGAGACTGACCCTACTCTCACCCAATAATGTTACATAGGGGTTTTTCGACAGAACCAGGTACAGGTGTCATTTCTGTATTCGCCTTGCTAGCCTGATGACAATCAGGTATCATAGCATCCTTTCCCCCAGCCTGGATGAAAAAGTCACTGGTTAAACTGGAGGATTCGGTTATACAGAGGCAAGTCAGAAGTCGAGTAAAATCGCAGTCACTTTTATTAAGTCTCATTTGGAGGCGAATTGGATCTCTGTGGAAATGTCAGGTCTGTTATTTGAATATCCAAAGAGGCAATTAGTGCTGAATTTAGCCCAGCATTTTGCTTTAAAAACAAATGCGTGGGTTTCCAGAGCTGTGTGACATTCGTCAGGGTTAACAAGGGGGTGGGCATGATGGGGTGTCATTGGTCATTAAGACTGACAGGTTGCAAAACATTTCAAGACCAAAATAGACAGTTGCTTCCTTGCCCAGATGAAAGGCTTTTATTCACAGCATTTGTCCTCAGAGTGCGGTTTCTCTGAATGACAAGTAACCCCCAACATTTTGGAAGGTCACACAAGCCAATAGGCTGCTGACAATGGGATTCAAAAATCAAGATAGATCTGAAGTCACTGTTCAGTATGTACCAGATCTGCAGGGAGGACTACACCTCTAGGAGGAAGAAAGTGATAACCACTTTGCATCTTTGGAGGAAATATAGGAACCTGATTTGACCTTGGTTTCCTGCAGCCTCTGACTGTGTTCCAAAGAAGCCTATGGATAGGCTTATCCAGTAACAGTTCAAAGAACCTGAGTGGGTGAAGTTGAATGGGACAATCTAATCCTCTTTTCCAGCCTTTCAACACAACTCACTCTAACAGCCAGTAATACCTCATTCACATACTTTAGTCAACACATTCTCAGGTCTCCTCAAGGCTTATTGCCATTTAGAGAGCGGGAGGCACAAACAGAAATATTTGGAGGAATTTAACTTGAAATAAATAACATGATTCATTTGCATTTTTCAATACTTTGAGACTGTGGCATCATTATAATCACCCAAGTGATTCCCCTTTTTTAACCAAGGCATCTTTATTTTCCGTTCCTTATTTCCCTCGAGTGCTATTACCCATGGGACTTCAGCAGGGCTGCAGTCAGTCAGTCCACAAAGAATATACCATCTGCACCTGTTCAGGGGCAGGATCAATTAATGGAGCAGAAGCAACAAGTTGGACTCTGGCTAAGGGGAAGAGGGAGCACCTTGAACAGAATCCCAACTTCCCTGTGCCTTTTCTGCATCTTCCCTCTAAAGGTTCACTCGCAATTCCTTGCTGGTCAAGAACCGAAGGTTGGTTGTGGGGGGGGGGTGCAAAACTGTTGTCGAGCATTTGTGGAAACAGAGTGTGCAGCCTGCTCTCAGGACCAGCAGACAACTGATGCTCCATGTCACTCTCTTTATGCAGGTGACCATCAGAGGCAAGGTCTGAGCCATTGGGGCTATATTCATGCTAAAGTCAAAGCTCTCAAATCTCCATCCAATTGTGTCCATTGCCTCTAGATTTGCTCATAGAATCTTAACATTATTGCTTGCTGCTCCAGAATTGTCCTCCTTGCGAATATCTGAGATTTGATATCTGTGTCCAGCTGAGCAAGGCTTGTGCTGTCCACTACTGTATGGGTCCGCAGTTCATGTCCACTCATTACGGGGGTCTCACCATGTAACAATCTAGTGGTGTCCCTTGGAGATCTCACATCCATGTGCGTGAGCTAGTGAATTGGTGGTGGGTGTGCATATGTCTCCTGATTTTGCTTCCTCAGAGTGAGAAACCTCTTCTGAGGATTCCTCAGCTTCCTCCTGTTCCAGCTCACATATCATAACAGAATGGACAATATGTTAGAACTGACAAGGGGAAAGGGGAAAAGGTAAACCTTGTGCAGATATTCACATTTCAATTCATGACAGTAAGTTGGCAACAGTGATTGTTATCGAGCTCGTGACTGTAAAATGTCTACTTTTGTGACCAGACATTGTGGGAACTCCTTTTTTCTGTGTCCAGTGATCACATACTCAAACACCCTATCAGTCTCCATCACTACCTCCTCGACCACAGTTAGGGTGGTAGGTCTCTCTACTTGGAGCTCTGGTCTCGGTTTTGTAAGTGATTGTACATGAGAAATGTAAAGAGGATAGAATGGCAACATTTGTGGAGGGTGACTGTGAGAATGAAATGAGTAATTGTCAGTTTTGCTTGTCGAGGTGGATATGTGAGGAGGTATCTTGAGAGACAGGAATGAATGACTCACTTGTACAAAGCATTGGGCTGTCAAGTGCTGCGCAGGAGATTGCTGGGAAGCTCAGGGAATAAGGACTGACAATGGCACACTCCCATCCCTTCCTGTCATCCCAATGTCATCCGACTGCTTGTGGCATTGTATTCAGGTGAAAGGGTCCACAGTCCTGTTATTCCCTAGGTCTGCTATTCTACCCGCTCAGACTTATGACGATAAAAAGCATTTCATTGTAGCATGGCAGGCCGTGAAAGAAAGGGTTAGAAATCCAAGGAGGGGTAAGCACAGCCTAGCCACATTGCACTTCTTTTTCTGGTAATTGCTGAATCCCAAGGAATCACTTTGGAATTCAGGCACTCTGCCCCCCTGCTGGAGTCATTTCAACTATGAATCCTTCAGTGGATGGGTAAAGGAATCCAAGGCCAGGACATGTAAAACCACAGTGTGATTGGTTAGGAAATCTGGAAAGAGGACATTATTACCATGGTTGCGTGAAAGTAAAACCCATTCTAGCAACAACCATGTTCCCAAGCTACTACTAACCCTAAGTGGATATGAGGAGTGTTGGATTTAATGGGAGAGCAAGCACAAGGTTCCTAATGAAGGGCTTCATTATTCCTGATGAAGGACTTTTGCCTGAAATGTTAATTTTCCTGCTTCTCGGATGCTGCCTGAGCTACTGTGCTTTTCCAGCACCACTCTAATCTTGACTCTAATCTCCAGCATCAGCAGTACCCAATTCCACCTATAAGGTTCCTAATGGTCTATTTATGGTTCTAGTTATTATGGTTTTATGAAGCGCCTCAATCCAGGAAGAGTTTGGCCCCCTACTCAGCAGAAAGCAGTGAACATTTCTGGGACTCACTTAGTTTCTATCAATGATCGTCACACTAAACAATGAAAACAGCAGGGGAGCAATGTTTTCTCCTGTTCCAGCTATGTTTAGTATTCCATGCAGAGTGCAGAGTAACAGTGATAACATCAGTATTGGTTTCCTTTCTGTGGTAACAAAGAGCAGTCAGCAATATCCGTGCCAAACAATGATGGACCATCCAAATGAATGCTGCTTTTGTTTTACTTGAGAACCTAATTCTCCTGTACGATTTGCAAGTTGTTGGCAAAAATAGGGTTCCCTTGCATACAAAGGAACAAAAGCCAACATCATTTTTATAAATGGTCATTTTTGGCTGTCCTTCCATCAAGAAGGAATTTAATTATAGCCTAAGCAAAGGCCCCGATTTTCTAAAATGAAAATAAATATAACTTTTGCTTTGATTGATGATTTGTGAATTTTCCAGTGGTCATACTTTGTGCAGGTGCTAATTACCTTCAAGGTTGGCTGGTTACTGCCAGGGTGCAATTTGCCAAAAGGAATAAGACAAATTGTTATATTTAGTAATTCTTTCTTCATGACTAAGAGCAGTAATAGGAATATCACATGGTATACACCAGTCTTTAACCCTTCAGGGTTATATTTTCCTCTGTCCAGTATAACGATAAGGGATCAAGTGATGATCAAACACCAATAATTGGTTAATATTTACAAAGTGGCAATGAACACTTTTCTGTTTGTATCATTAATAAAGGCAATTTCCTTCCTAACATATGCTAATAGACCTTTGCCAAAAAAAAAAGATCTTTAAGGACTATTAATGCTTTGTAAAGATCAACAGTGTTGGGTTTATGAACTCTGGATCCTGGAATTTGCACAAGGGAAATGCGTTAAAAGTTGCTGACATTAACCTGAGGTCAACAAGTACAGGTGAAGTTAACGTTTCGGGTCCGGTGACCCTTCCTCAGAGTAGTTCTAAGTTCTGAGGAAGGGTCACCATACCTGAAATGTTAGCTCTGATTTTTCTTCACAAATGCTACAAGACCTACTGAGCTTTTCCAGCAATTTCTGTTGTTGTTTTTGATTTACTGCATCCACAGTTCTTTCCATTTTTACTACAAATGGAGATTGGCCAGGCAGCATTCCTATTATACTGTCACTCTCACCTGCAATGGGACACACATACAAGCCTAGATCCTATGGTTTTTTTTTGACTGAGTGTGCATCATGGTGGGTTGTGGAGCAATTCTCACCATGAGGCTGAGTATATTTTCTTACCGCATCTTAGCAAACTCGACACATTAATTGGCATTTCTTATGGTGAGTACCATATCTGATTTTACCAGGTGCTCATCTTACCAGGTGCTATTCTTAGAGCTATTTGCCACTCAGCAAAATTGACTGGCATCACTGGTGCCCAGACCATCTAGCACTGTTAGCACAGTTCTTGACATTTGCCCCAGACATGGCAGACAATTGAGGTGGGGTGGTAGTGGTGGTGAAGAGGTAGGGGAGGGAGGATCAATGCACTAGCTTGTAGGCATAGTCCTGGAGGTCTTGCTGGATGGGCTGACACACTGGTCAGACTTCGCCTTCTCAGAGGACCGGCAATGGGGGCAAAGACACTCGAACATGCCAAGGCTGCCACCCAGGTTACAGCAGTCTCAGCTATCTGGAGGAATGCCCAGCAGTGGAGAAAGAAGGTCAATGGCCACTCCTCCACCACTTTCTCTCTCATACCTTATACTCAATTCTGGTTCAGAAATGTCCTTTAGAGAAGGAAATTGTTGTCCTTCCCTGGTCTGAACTGCATGTGACTCCAGACTCAGAACAATGTAATTGACTCTTAACTGCCCTCCGGGCAACTGGGTTTGGGCAATAAATCCTGGCCTAGCCAGCAACACCTATATCCCACAAATAAATTTTTTAAATCACTCATTCGACCTCTGCTATTATACCTACAAAGTATTATGCTCTACCAATCTAATAAAATGTATGTAACATCTCCCCTCACTCACTGTCACCTGTCACACACTGAACAGTACTACCACTGAATGCTCTCTCGGCTGTCTACTCACTCACTTGGGAGACCTCCCCTCCTGCGCCAGCCACTTTCATCTTCCACTTTACCAGGCACTGTCTCATTTCAAGAGCAAAACTTCCAACAATCAAGAAGAAATTGTCTAGATGGGTTGTGTTGACCATAATTTCCCCTTATGAGGGCAGAATCACAACTTTGAGCAACCCAACAAGATTTGGACTGATATCTGAGATTGCCCTTGACTTACTCTCCTGGGACCTCCTGAGGAAATGCTATTCCCCTTGACTGGACTGAGGGTCTCTCACAACCAAGGCTTTGTGTCTGGGCTAAATAGCATGGTAGGATTGATCCAAGTGCCTATGGCTGAGGGGGAAATGTGCAAAAAGGCAAGGCAATGCAAGTCAGAGATGCTATGAGTATTCAGGTAGACTAACAGTCAGTGAGTGAGTGCTATGATTGGAAAGCCGGGAGCCTAAAATGAAGCCTGGCCCTGTCTATCGACTGGCTATGTGTCACTGAGCATAAAGTGTCATTTCTGCAGCATTACAGTGAGAGTTGTTGCTGTAACCTGAGATGCATCACTGAAGTGGAGGATAAAACTGTACAAGATGTGGGGACATGATCTTGTCGTCGAGATGGGGTTTACCGGCCAGCTCACCCAATTCTATGAAACATCTCGACACAGCCTATGTCACTCAGAGCATAATAAGGTTCCACCCACTGAGTTGGGTTTCCTGCAGCAAAGGTAGAATTATATTTTGCAGATGTTTTGTGGACTGATTTAAAACATAACGTTAACCTCAGCTATGTTTAAAAAATATTCAAGGCTGTCTTTAAAGAACGATTACTGATCCACGTGCAAGACCATCAAGGCTGGGGTTGTATAGACTCTCCAATTACATATTCAAGAAAGGATGGCTCATCTAGATCAATTATAAATGCTCCATTTGCTTCTTGCATGAGGTGTCAGGGTCATATTATCAAATCTAATGAACCAAATACATAAGTGGCATCAGCATCTTTCTCTTCTTTAATGTGGTTGAGTTAAATCTTTAGACAACCACAGCTAGCACCATTTTGTACATGTTGGCTTCTTCTGAAATCCAGCTAGGACCTCGTGTGTAGATTCACCACCACTGATTGCTTTGCTGGTATCAGCCTAAGCTACTGACACCATATTGGGAAGAACGTACACAGGACATTATGGGCAGAAGGTAAGTATGGCCCTGGTGCACAGCAAATAGATTTATTGCTTATTATTTAATAATTAGTCACATTATATCTAAGATACATGACGGTGCCTTGTGAACCATTAGATTCAACTGAAGGGTGAGTTTAAATTACGACTTTTAGCAACTTGTTATTACTGAGGACAATCACTGAAGTAATGGCACTCTGGTGCACACATGGGTAACTGGTGATTTCCTCCCAGAAATACCCTTTGATATCCTGAAGGATGGAGCCTAGCATTTGATGTCTGTTAACCCTGTCTGTCCATCTTTGTCGATGGAAGATGCCTTGTAAACATCTTCCATCGACAAAGTTAAATGTAGTTAGAGAGAGAGGAATAAGGTGACATTCAAATTCCTACAGCAGAGGCGGGGTGCTCAATCTTTGTAAATATTTTGTACTCTTGTAAGTATATTTGAACTATGACTTCTGCTGTTGTCTTATAGTCTCAATAGGAGCAGGTAAAATGATCCAGCATTGTCAACCACCAAAATGATGTGCTGCACTGCAATTGCTATGCCTTAGTACCTCTCATAATTGTTATGACCCCGACTGATGTCTGATGGCCACGTCTAATCAGAAAATGAAATTTGGCTTGATACATCTTTTTTTTCAGTTAATGTGGTGGTCATTCACTGAAAAATAGGAACTAAAGGCTGCATATTTTCTTCAAAAGTTTATTACACAAAAGGAAAGAGAAAACAAAACAAGATAAATATTGAAAGTTTGAAGAGTGTTAAAATAAACAGCAAATCAAAGGCACAACTATTCCCACATGGTGTCACTTTACAGTATTTCAAATGCAGATAGATTGCCCCTCTATATCAACATTGATATAGGTTTGACTTAGCTGTTTTTTATCAATTCCGTCCTTTAAGTCATGAAATCTTCTTCAATAAATATTCACAAAACCGAAAGCTTAGAATTTCTCAGTCTTCTAATAATTTGCAAACTTCCAACCCAACATTCCTGGTCTCTATGTTTCACAAGCTCGACCTTCACATCAAAATAATGAGCTTTCCCTAAATTGTCCTCACCTTCTATTGAGGTGGGAAATGATTCTTGCTTCTGACCCAATCAGGTATCCTCCAAAACTACCAGAAAATCCTCAATCTCCCGCTTTTCTAAACTAAAATCAATTCTTGATTATTCTAAAACAAAAGCAAGCTATTGTCTTTCAAAGTTTATTCCCCCTTATGAACCCACAGTATAAACTTATATTATTTTTCATGTGTTTTCATGCAGGTACACCCATAACATTGTTAGGGAGGGATTTTGATGCAGTAACACTGAAGCATAGGGAACATGTTTCCAGGTCAGGATTGTGAGTGGCTTGGAGGTGTACTTACAGGTGGTGGTGTTCCCATTTATCTGCTGCTCTTGCCCTTCACAATGGCATTGTTCGTAGGTGAGAACAATGTTGCCTAACGTGCCTTGGTGAATTTCTGCACTGTATCTTTTGGATGGTACACACTGCTAATTCTTTAGCAGACAGAGTAAATGTGTGAACATCATGCCAATCAGATGATGTCCTGGATGAAGTTGTGAGGAGTGCTCCATCACACACCTGACTTTTCTTTGTAGATTGTAGACAGTCTTAGAGGTGAAAAAAGGGGAGTTATTTACAGCAGGATTTCTAGCTTCTGTGGCCATTGTACTCATAAAGTCACAGAGTCATAGAGATATACAGCACAGAAACAGACCCTTCGGTCCAACTTGCCCATGCCAACCAGATATCCTAGAGGTAAAAACAAGGACTGCAGATGCTGGAAACCAGATTCTAGATTAGAGTGGTGCTGGAAAAGCACAGCAGGTCAGGCAGCATCCGAGGAGCAGGAAAATCAACGTTTCGGGCAAAAGCCCTTCATCACAAGTAGAGGCAGAGATCCTGAATGGTGGAGAGATAAATGAGAGGAGGGTGGGGGTGGGGAGAAAATAGCATAGAGTACAATAGGTGAATGGGGGTGGGATGAAGGTGATAGGTCAGAGAGGAGGGTGGAGTGGACAGGTGGAAAGGAAGATAGGCAGGTAGGACAGGTCATGAGGGTGGTGCTGAGTTGGAAGGCTGAAGCTGGCGTGAGGGGGCCAGCACTTGGCCCATATCCCTCTAAACCCTTCCTATTCATGTATCCATCCAGATGCCTTTTAAATGCTGCAATTGTACCAGCCTCCACCACATCTCTGGCAGTTCATTCTGTACACGCACCACCTTGTGCATGAAGAAGTTGCCCCTAAGGTTCCTTTTATATCTTTCCCCTCTCACTCTAGACCTATGCCCTCTAGTTTGAATTCCACCACCCCAAGCAAAAAGCCTTGTCTATTTACCTTATCCATGCCCCTTATGATTTTATAAACCTCTATAAGGTCACCCGTCAGCCTCTGATGCTCCAGGGAAAACAGCCCCAGCCTGTTCAGCCTCTCCCTGTAGCTCAAATCCTCCAACCTGGCAACATCTTTGTAAATCTTTTCTGAACCCTTTCAAGTTTCACAATATCCTTACTACAGGAAAGAATTAGAATTGCACGCAATATTCCAAAAGTGGCCTAACCAATGTCCAGTACAGGCGCAGCATGATCTCCCAAGACGTATACTCAATGTTCTTACCAATAAAGGAAAGCTACCAAACACCTTCTTCTCTATCCTATCTACCTTTGACTCTACTTTCAAGGAGCTATGAACCTGCTCTCTTTGTTTAACAACGCTCCCCAGGACCTTACCATTAAGTGTATAAGTCCTGCTCTGATTTGCTTTTCCAAAATGCAGCATCTCATATTTATCTAAATGAAACTCCATCTACCACTCCTCAGCCCGTTGGCCCATCTGATCAAGATCCTGTTGTATTCTGAGGTAACCTTCTTTGCTGCCCACTACACCTCCAATTTTGGTGTCATCTGCAAACTTACTATCTATACCTCTATATTCATTTGTTAGATGACTAGGCTAGCTCCATTTGCTTATGCCCGGAATATCGATTCTCCTGCTCTTCGGATGTTGCCTGACCTGCTGTGCTTTTCCAGCACCACACTCTTGACTCTGATCTGCAGTTCTTACTTTCTACTAGCTCCATTTCTAGTCAATGGTAACCCCCAAAAATATTAACAGTGCAGTATCCAGTGATAATAGTGCCATCAAATGTAAAAAGGCAATGGTTAGATACTCTCTCATTGTAAGTGGTCATTGCCTGATATTTGCGTGGCCTAAATGTTACTTGCTACTTTTCAGTCTAAATATTGTGCAGGTCTTGCTGCACGTCGACACTGACTGCTTCAGTATCTGGGGAGTCGCAAATGCTGAACATTATGTAATCATCAGGAATCATCCCCATTTCTAACCTTATGATGGAGGGAAGGAGGGAGATTGATGAATCAGCTAAGGATAGTTGGGTCAAGCACACTACTCTGAGGAATACCTGCACTGATATCCTGGAGGATGACCTCCAACAACTGCAACCATTTTTCTTTATGCCAGGTATGACTCCAACCTGCAGAGAGTTGTCCCTTGATTCCCATTCATTCCAGTTTCGCGAGGGCCCCTTGATGTCATTCTCAGTCGAATACAGCCTTGATGTCAAGGGCTGTCACTCTCTCCTCACCTCTGGAATTTAGCTCTTTTGTCCATTTTGAACCAAGACTGTACTGAATCAGGAGCTGAGTGAACCCAGTCACTGAGCAGGTTATTACCAAACAGGTACTGCTTGATAGCACTGTGGATGGCTCCTTCCATCACATTACTGATGATCCAGAGTAGACACATGGGGCAGTAAATTAATGGATCTGATTTTTCCTACTTTTTGTTTCCAGAACAATTATCCACATTGCCAGGCGGGATTGTCAGGGCCGTAGCTGTAGTGGAGCAGCTTGTCCGAGGGCATGGCAAGCTTTAGAATGCAAGTCTTCAGTACAATTGCCAGAATATTGTCACAGATCATAGGCTTTGGAGTATCCAATACTTTCAGCCATTTCTTGATATCATATGAAGCAAATCAAATTGGATGAAGACAGGTATCTGTTATGTAGGGGAACCACGGGAGGAGGCCAAGATAGATCATCCACTTGCAACTCGTTCAGTTTTACCTTTTGCATTGATGTGTTGGGCTGATCCATCATGGAAGGTGGGAGTATTAGTGGAACCTCTGTTAGTGCTGGGAAAGATGGCGGCAGAGTAAGACACTCCAGCTGGAGATGCTCTGCGTCTCCTGTCCTTTTTCTTTCTTTCTTTTCTCTTTCCTTTTTTTAAACAGAGAAGCTGGCGAGCCTTGGAGGTGAATCCTGGAGCAGGAAAGGGGAGGCCGTCCCAGAGCAGCTACTGGTGAGGGGGAAGCAGTCCCAGAGCAGCGGCCAGCATGGGGGGAATAGTCCTGGGCAGAGGGTAGCAAGAGGAGCAAGTCCCAGAGAAAGCTTACCTTGAAGCAGCTGAGAGCTGGTACAGAGCAGACTAGAGGTGTGGAGTGGGCAGTCAGATATGTGGAAACCCCTGCTGCTGCAGGGTCATGTTTATTTGAAACTTTATTTTAATCTGACTGCAACGTCAATCCTTTAATTATGTCTTATTTCTAACTTAATCTTTAAAACACTGTAAAGTAATGCAGCTACTTTTCTTTTTTATTCCTCTTTCATACCTAAGATTTGTCCTTGGTACTTGTACCCAAGAAGGCACCAGAAGAAGTGACATTGTAAAACTTGTCACTGCGCTCCTGTACTTGAACACACGTGACAATAAAGGATATTCTATTCTATTCTCCTTCTCCAGTGGGTTGTTTAACTGTCCACCACCATTCACAATTGGATGTGGCAGAACTGCAGAGCTTAGATCTAATCCATGAGTTGAGGAATCACTTAGCTCTGTCTATCACTTGGTGCTTAAGCTGTTTGGCATACAAGTCATCCTGTTTTATAGCCTCAACAGGTTGACATCTCAACTGTTAAGCATGCTCTCCTGCATTCTTCATTGAACCACAGGTTGATCCCCTGGCCTTCTGATAATGGTAAAGTGAGGGATACATTATGACGTTGGAGATAGTGTTGAAGAATGATTCTGCTGCTGATGGCTCCCAGCATCTTATGGATGCATAGCCTTCAGTTTTTAGACCTGTTTCAAATCTATCCAATTTAGCATAGTGATAATGCCACTCAACACGATGGAGGGTATTCTTAATGTAAAATGTGACTTCCTCTGCACAAGGACTGTGTAGTGGTCACTCTTACTGATACAGTCATGAGCTGAAAATGTGTTGCTGGAAAAGTGCAGCAGGTCAGGCAGCATCCAAGGAGCAGGAGAATCGACGTTTCGGGCATGAGCCCTTCTTCAGAAATGGCTCATGCTCGAAGAAGGGCTCATGCCCAAAATGTCGATTCTCCTGCTCCTTGGATGCTGCCTGACCTGCTGCGCTTTTCCAGCAACACATTTTCAGCTCTGATCTTCAGCATCTGCAGTCCTCACTTTCTCCTGATACAGTCATTAGCAGACTTTGTTGCAGCTAGCAGATTGGTAAGGATGAGGTCAAATATGTTTTTACGCCTTGTTGCTTCCCTCACTACCTGCTGCAGAACCCAGTAGCTATGTCCTTCAGGACCTGACCAGCTCAGTGCAGCTGCTCCCAAGCTGCTGTTAGCGATATATACTGAAGACCACTGAAGAGTGCATTTTTCTCCCTCGCCATCTTCAGTGCTTCACCAGAGTGGTGTTGAACATGGAGAAATACAGATTCAGCAGCAGGGTAGGAGGAGGCAGTAGGCAGTAAATAGAATAGAGTTGACTTGTCCATGTTTGGTCTTGTGATAGAGATTTCATGGGGACTGGAGTCAATGGAGAGGACTCCCAGGGCTATATCCTCTTGACAGCATACCACTGTGCTGGGACCTCTGATGAGTTTGTCCTGCTGGTGGGACAGGATACACCCAGCCATGGTGATGGTGGTGCCAGCACGCATTTGAAAATAAGCAATTTTGTTTTTGGATAATTAATAACAGGAAAGGGTCAATGAGAAATCCTCGGGAACACCAAAGGTAACTGTGCACATCAAAAGCAGTTTCAAGTGACACTTTGACTATGATTGAACAGGTGAGAATGGGAACAGGTGAGTGCAGTCCCATCCTGGTAGAGGGCACTGGAGAGGCACTGCAGGAGGATGGCATGGGCTGCTGTGCCAAAATTTGATACCAGGTCAAGAACGAAGAGGAGGGATTGATCTCTTTTGTCATAGGCACACAGGAGATCATTTGTAAAGAGTGTTGCTGCTATCTACTCTTTTGCTACGACATGCCTCAGTATAAACGTACAAATTTACTACAATATATCACTCAGATCATTGCTTTCTTTGCAGTTGAAAAACAAACTGACTTCATCTTTCAAACAATTTTGATGCATCGTGGCATTGTTCTTGAATACTGAAATCAGACCTCAGGGAGAAATCGGATAATCCATTATTTAATAACAACAGTCAAATAGACAAATTATGGAAAGCTTACCAAGATTCTGTGATAAAAGTAAATACTGTTTGATGGGAATCGAGAGAATAAACTGGGGATTGAAATGTCAGCAAAGAAGAAAAACACATGCAGAAATCTAATTTATTTACAACAGTGCCAAAACTGTCTTGTATATTACTTTAGAACACTGTTTTCCAATAGTGTGCCAGCAGGCATTTGTATGGGGCTACACGTTGAGCCAAACCAGCCTGGGATAGAGCTGTCATTCCAATTCACCTTTGTTCCTCTACACATGCTGGTGCTCAAGGCCATTTCCTCACAACACCGTTGTCTTTCTTAGCATGGAACAATGTGTTCCTATGAGATCTTTGAATATTTCCCTTGTCAAAATAAGCCAAAACTGGCAGCTTCTTCTTGCTGCCAAATCAGGAGTATGAGCATTCATGGGAAATGGTGTGTTTCTCTAATTTTACTAGCATGACTGAACAGAGAAAACAATCCTTCCCTCATATGGTCATAAACGTAGAGCCAAGAAATTGATCAATACTGTCCATATTTTGTAAAACCTTCCATTGCAAAGTATCCATTAATATTCTGAGTTAATTTAGAAGGGGAAGAGAGTGTACCAGGCTTTCCAATTGTCTAACACCCGTCAACCTTAATTATGCATTATGATAGCCTTATGCTTTCCTCCCAAAGTGCCACTTATTTGTATTAATCAAAAAGAAAATCTCTTCAGTGCCTATGATACAAGAGTTGGTGGGCCAGAAATGTTTTTAACAAATTCAGTTTCAGGCTCTGCCTATTACTAGTGATCTGCAGTTCTGAACGGTCAAGCTTTTATGTCAATGTGCTAAACTGGAAGATTTTTCCATCAAAGATTGGTCCTCTGTCTTCTGTAAAAAAGATCTGCACATAAAGCATGTCAGCGGTCTTCTACATTCGGACACAACTGAATGAGTCCCTAATGATTAATCAGAAGGATATGTTGGTTCAGCACACAGTGAAAATCATAAAATATGTGATTAATAAACATTAATTAAACAAGTTAGTGAGTCCAGTTTTTCAATCAATTGAAAATCCATATCTTGCCTTATGAATGGCACCTTGTTTTGCTCATAGAGTAGATGACAGATCTAATGGGTATTATCATTAAATTATTAATCCTGAGACCTAGGTTCGAATCTAGCCATGGGCAGATAGTGGAATGTGACTTCAATAAAAAATCTGGAATTAAGTGTTTAATGATGACCGTGAAACTGTTGCAGATTGTTGGAAAAGCCCACTTGATTCATAAATGCCCACTGAAGAAGGAAATCTGCCATCCTTCCCAGGTCTGGCCTACCTATGGTTGACAATTAACTGCTCTCTGGGCAATAAATGCTGGCTTAGCCAATGGCACCAAAATCCTGCAAATGAATTTAAAAATTACTCACAATGGTTTTGCTTAAATGGACAATCCCTGATTTGTTTCTTACCTTGCTGTTGAATGCAACTTCTGCCGTTAGACAGAGAGAGGGGGTGGGGGAAATGCGTAGTTTTGTTCACTAATTTAACCAGACAAGTTGGAAGAGAGAGATGTCAGCACTTACTCCATCAATTTTCCAGGCACAACCTAATTTGTGCGTTATCCACCACCCACCCTTTTGACGCCCACACAGGGAACTTTGCAGTAGGATGGAGAATCATGAGATCATACAGGTTTAAAATTATCTGTGACAATTTAAAAGAGACCAGGCTCATGGGGCTGAATCTTCTGATTTTTTTTTAGCTACATATGGGTTGTGTCAATTTTTTTCAAGGGACTCCCACTGTGAGGTTCAGCAGGTTTTCACTCCATATTTTACCAAACTATTTCACCATGCGACATTCCTGAGAAATGTCATCAGATATCCACCGAATGACAGAAATCCATTGCACCCATGCTATCTTTAAAAGGTCACGGTATACTCAGGCAAACATTGGCAATCAGGCACCCCTCCCTAACAACATCTTGACACAGCAGCCACAAAGCTATATAACTCATAGCACTCAGCGAACATGACAAACATTCCCTCACGAATACACCTCATTGTCTAACCCTAGTTTCTTTTTAACCACCAGGTTATATCCTCTAGTCCAAGACTACTCCACAAGAGCAAACAACAATTCTGCATCTAAACTGTCAAATCCCACTTAGGAATCTTGTACGTTTCAACAAAGTTATCTTTCATTCTCCTAAACTGCTATATGTTCGAAACATCGACTCTCCTGCTCCTCGGATGCTGCCTGACCGGCTGTGCTTTTCCAGCACCACAATTTTTGACTCTGATCTCCAGCATCTGCAGTCCTCACTTTCTCCTACCTATTGTCATCATGCTAAGTTGAACAATTTAATTAGTTTGGTGGTAATTTTCATTAGGACATGCATAGCCCTTTAATCCCTGGACTTGTCTCTATGAATGCACCTTCACTTAATGCAAAACACACATGCAGAATACAAATGTTCTCCTTCATCATTGTGTTTCTTGAATTTGCTATTACTGCAGCTGCAAGCTTAAAATGACATCAATCAACATCAATCAACAGGGGCCATGATTGAGACAGCAGTTCGATATTCTACACACTGCTATCACTGAGGGAACTTCTTTGGGAAGTACAAAACTGGCAGAGTGCACAGATAATTTGGTGGTACCAAGAAAAAGTAAAGCATGAAAATTAGTTGGAATATATATCAGATAGGGTTTTATGAAAGTGCTGGTTGCACTTAAATCTAGGTGTGTCCTGACTTTTCTGGCAATATATGGAAATGGTTTCGACTTAGTGATATCACAATCAGCTATAGTTAAAGGTAAGTGTTTATAAATGAACAAACCTTGATCATAGGAAGGGATAGATGAAGGCAGGCAAGCTCAATTTTTAGATTCAATTGGTAATGATGTGAAGGTCTTCTGAATCATGTATAAACACTTCTTGTGGTTAAGAAATTATTGGTTTTTGTTTAGGTTGTCAACAACCACAGATTTAGAGGAGCCAGTGTTGGACTGGGATGGACAAAGTTAAAAATCACACAACACCAGCTTATAGTCCAACAGATTCATTTGGAAGCACTAGGTTTTGGAGCGCTGCTCCTTCATCAGGTACCAAAAGCTAGTGCTTCCAAATAAACCTGTTGGACTATAACCTGGCATTGTGTGATTTTTTAACTTTAACAACGACAGAGAGAGAGTGATTCATTATCAAAGTCCCTGATCTCTATAGGATAGGTAAAAGGTCAAGAAAGAAAGTTTCACAGAGAAAGGGAATCGCAGCCACCTTCAGCATTTGAGTTCTTTTTTCAAAATAATACCTCAGATTGGCTTTCAGACAAATTTGTATAGTAACTGCCACAGTACTCTCAAACTCTTCCCACCTTTGTAACAACCCCTATTATTATTGGGCAACTGATTGCATTCTTGTCAAGAATGTATTGAAGGTACAAAACATTAGGTCTGCCAAAGCTCCATGATTGGTGCCACATTTAAATGGACCAATAAACATTCACCATCACTCGTGCCTGAAATATGGTCCATCCAAATGAGGATCCAACTGGACTCCAGATAAGATTGCAAGTTCTCCAACCCCATACATACAAGATCATGCAAACTTAATTCAGAAAATCCAGGTCAACAATGAATATCTTTTCTTTGTTGATATTTTCAACAGCTCCCACCAGGAAGCTTCTTCTGTAAATAGTCTAATCTCCAATTTTTTTTTACAACTCATAAAGCAAGCCAATAAATGCATCCTTCATCACTATATTTGGACATTGGCCTTGAAATTCCAGTTACAAGTGGAGTAAAGAGCACCATTCATCAGCTTCAGTCCGGTGTAAAGAATGAGGTTTCTTGGCAAAGATGCACACAATAATATTGCTGGAGTGAACTGGAATTTTGCCCATTCTGAGAAAATAGATCAGCTTGCAACCTCTCCACCCATTTGTATCTTAAATAAAATGTCTACATCTCCCAGCAGGATCTATTGCAAATTAAAGGTAATTGATTCTCCTTGGCATTCAGTAAAGACTTCGGTGCTACTGTAAAATCCTCAGAGTTGTCACACTGGCATTCAGGAGGAGTAGGCTGCTTTAGGACTGTTTGAGGCAATAACAGGCAGAACTCTGGGAAGTCTAGGAAATCCATTCAGTATACAATGTCAATATGTATTACCTGACAATCCATGCACAACACCTCCCATGCATCTTAAAAATATGGAGGATGTCGACTATAACAGTAATTTGAGAACCTTAGTGCTACTCTTGCTTTATATTGTTTTTCTGGCCCTTGTGTTCTCACCCATTAAAATCTACAATTTTACTTTTCTCATGTTACTCAATCACACAAGTTTGGAAGTTTCAGACCTGGTTTAACATGTTTCATGTTACAGTGTGTTCATTATGTATACCTTCCATCGTAGTAGTGGGTGCACCACTAGAATGAGACAATGCTTCATGCAAACCTTGGTTAATTGGAAATAATCTTTCCATTACAGTCTACATGGAATATGCTCTGTGCATCTTAAGCTGTTGGAGAGCTTTCCCTTCCTACAAAAAAATGTCTCCATTGATCAATGCCAAGCTGCTGCGCATTAATAAACCTAAACAGCTAAAAATTCCACTTACTAATTTTACTTGTTAAATCAGCAATTCAAAACTCCCTTGTTATGATACTATTTTGTTTCAGGTGGGAGGGTGGAAGAATCTGGCCTGTATGTTTTAATGTTAATGTTGTCAATACTACCTCATTAGCCAGCAGAAATAGAAACACCATGACATGCCCAGAAAGCGAGTCTGCTTTAGAACAAGAGCAAAAATCAAGGTTGAGTCTTCACCCTGAAAATGATCTTGGAAAAATCAATGCAAGTTAAAGTTGCATATTATTCCACTGATTTGCAAATTATAAATAGACTTCTGACTCAGCCAAACATGGAATGCTACAATTGGCAATGAACAGGTGAGATTCTCCAAACTCACTACAAGTTTCCCTACAAAAATTGACGACAAACTTTGACCATGAGAGGATTTTTTTTTTAAAAAAAGCAGAATGAACAATGACACTAGCAAAGAAGAAATGTCCTTCCCCTACTTGATCAGTATCAATTGTGGGTTGTATATTCAGCAGCTTTTAAAAGAGACACTAGTTCTGAATGCGAACATTGTCATATTAAGACATGCAAATTGTACTCATTGTTGAAAACAAGACAGCAATGGACATCCTAAGCAGCTGTTATGAAATGCAGAGACATATTTGCAATGGTAACTAGCAAGGGGCTGCACATTCAAATAAACAGAGCAACTCAGTAGATTGGACTATTTATAATCTTGGATGACACAGCACATTAAGCGTTCAGAAGAGAACAAGACAGATCCCCTGAGAAAGACAGCTGTAAAACTCAATAAGCATTGGAAGGAAAGAAGCACATCTTTCAGCAAAGGAAGTGCCTGCTGAAAATGATGATGCAACCAATAGCTCCCTGTGGATGCAAAGTATAATATGAAAAAAAAAGAGAATAAAAGTGGTGGAAGTGAAATACAGATGGAATCTCCGAGCTCCATTATTACAAACCAGAGCAAATGCTGAAAAGTGAAGAATTGGAAAAATGTTGATGAACAAGACAAAGAGCAGTCTCACAACTATGGAGTTACTGGGGCAGGAGGGGATGAAGGCAATTTAGGGAAGATGAAGACACTGGGGAAAAGGCTTGAATGAAGAAACGATAAAGATGGCTGGATCCTTCAGGGAAATGAATAGTAATATCACTCAAATTTACAGGCAAAACTTTAACTCATTCAAATCCCATCTTTTGAAACAGAGTTAAAATTGGGTTGCAGTAACAACAGTGCATGACAGGTCATATTTACATAGGCATAGCGAGTGATTTTGGGTCAGTGATGTACTCAAACAACCATTCCATTGATTAAACTGAAATGGCTCTATTTAATGAAATAGTTGCCAACCATTATGTATACACTCCCTGAAGCCAGATCCTGCCCCATGCTCTCCTAATGTTTTGTGCTGAACAGACTTCCTTTCTGTTTGCCCCTAGCTTCCACTCAGACGTAGATTCTAAGTCTATCTCAAACAGAAGAGGACTTGCTATTGGTGTTATTCTGAACCACCTGCTAGCCATATAGCCAATTGAGTCACCAACCCAAAAATCTTCATAAAAATAGGAGAAGTCGGCCATTCAGTTTATTGCGTCTTCACCATCATTCAATACAATTATGGACAACTTTTAATTCAACTTTCCTGCTTGTTCCCTGCCTAAATCTATCTCGAGTACATTCACTTACCACCCCCAGCCACCACTGTTCTCTGCAGAAGATAAATCCAAAAAACTAATAACATTCAGAGAAAGGAAATCCTCTTAATCAACATTTTAAGTGGAAAACCATTCTGCAATCAATGCCTGTTCATTCTAGAAGAGTCCCCAAAGGAGGGGGGGGGGGTGGGTGGGGGGTCAGTAAGCTCAGTTGACTGGATGGCTGGTTTCCAAGTAAAGTGATGTTAACACTGTTGGTTCAATTTCCACATTGACTGTTACCCTTCTCAAACTCTCCCCTCACCTAAGGCACGGTGACCCTCAGTTTAAACCACCATCTCTCTCTTTCTGCAGGTTTTCAGTAAAATCTTAGAAAGTCTTCCCTTGTCAAACTTTTTCTCCATGCCTGTGTGAATCACATTGGTTCTTATATCCAGAAGGAAAATATCAATTAGTTGCCCTCAAATCTCCAATTTTCTTGGTAGTAAATGGACAGCTAAAAACATAACTATTTATACCCTGACACTCTCAATACCTTCCTGGTATCCTGGGAAGGAGAAGTCTAATTATTCTCAACATAAATGCTGCAGCCATTACCTTCAACTGTGAATGCTTTGTGCTTTCTTGCCAGCAAAGTATTCCATGATAATCTTCATCTTTAATGCCACATTACCGTTGTTTCTCATCTTTTATTCCAAATCATGTAACTTTTGAAATTTTCCCGAAGTTACAGTCCCCAAAATAGAACAGCCTTATAAATATTCCTTGTAACTGTTGTGTCACCATAGTCTTATCGGATCATCGGGGCTGCTCTTATTAGAGAGAAGAGACTGGTGGTGAATTAACCTGAGGGCTGCCAGACCTCACGCAAGGGAAAAGGTTGAGAAGGACAGCCTTTGTGGTAACCTCAAACCAGTGATTGGAATTGAACTTATGCTGTTAGTATCATACTGCTCTGTAAACCAACAATCCAGCCAACTGAGCTAAACCAATTCCCCTCCATTGTAACAGTAAGTAGCCAAAGCCCTACATTACTCTTGGCATGGTTTCACCAATGTCCTCTTCAATTGTAGCAACATTTTGCTACATTTGTGCCCCATAATTCTTTGAAAAATAAAGACCAACATTCTTTTTGTTTTCCAAATTACTTGCTGCATCTGCATGTCAACATTTTGAGATTCATGCATAAGGGCCTTTAAATCCATTTGTAATACAACATTCTGCAGTCTCTTTCCATTTTAATAATATTCTACTTTTCAAAACCTCTTCCCAAAGCAGACAAACTGACATTTTCACGCATTGGACTAGTTTGGGCCAACAGACCTTTCTCCATGGTATAGGACTCTATGACTCTATATGCAATCTTTCAAAGTTTTCCATACTTAACAAACCTATATTTTTGCCTTTGTGGACTCTGTATCCTCCTGACAACTATCATTCATACATTTGACTACAATATAGTCAGTGCCTTTGTCTAAATCATTCATGCATTGTAAGTAATTTACACTCCAGCACTAATCCCTGTGGAACTATACTCGTTAATACCATAAGAAATAGGAAGAGGACTAGACTGTGTAGCCCCTCAAGCCTGCTCCACCATTCAATTGGATCATAGCTGATCCAACATTCCTCATGTCCGCTTTATTGCCCTCTCCCTATAACCCTCGACTCTCCTACTAATCAAGGACTCTGCCCCCACAGCTCTATGTGGCAAAGTGTTCCAAAGACTCTGACACACAGAGGAGAAAGTCCTCCTCAACTCAGTCTTAAACTGGTGCCCCTTTATTCTGAGACTATGCCCCCGCAGTCCAAGACTCTCCTACGATGGGAAACGTCCTCTCAACATTTAACCCATCAAGCCGCCTTAAGAAGCCATTATTTTTTAATAGGATGACCTCTCATTCCTCTCAACTCCTGTGAGTACAGACCCAACCTGCTTAGCCTTTGTTCATAAGACAACCCTTCCATACCAGAGATCATCCCTGTGAATCGTCTCTGAACTTGCTTCAATGAAACTATATCCTTCCTTAAATAAGGGGACCAAACTGCTCACAGTACTCGAGATGTAGTCTCATTAGAACCTTGTACAGTTTCAGTAAGATTTTCTTATTCTTATACTCAAACTCAGTTAAAATAAGGTGGAACATACCACTACCCTTCTTGATAACCGGATACATCTGTGTGCTAGCTTAATGTGTTTCATGTACCCAGAGTTTGCCAAGCTTAAAGTGACCAATTAATCAGAATCTCTGTCTCTCAATAATTTGACAAACATCTATCTCATGTCATTGCATCACTTCCAACATGAGGAGGACTACCCTTTGCACTAACCTTTTATTTGACTTCATATTGAGTGCCTTTTGAAAGCCAAGTAAATTACATCTACTGGTTCCCTTTTATCCACACTGTTTCCAAATCCTAAAATAATTAATAAGCTTATCAAACACAGTTTCTCTCTTATAAAGCCATGAGTTAACTCTATTTGATTGTATCCCAAGTGTCTAAATGACCTACAATGACCTTAATAACTGATTCTACATTTTTTCATTGATAAACTTAGTCTAACTGGCCTAAAATTCACTGATCTTTGATTCTAACCATCCTTAAATGCAATGTATAGGGAAGTTTGGAAGATTATAAGCAATGCATCCAGTATCTCTGCAGCCACATCTTTCAAAGCACTAGGATGCAGAATATTAGGTCAAGGGGACTTGTTGGTCTTTATTCCAATACCTTACTTCTAGCTGCCATGATTGTTAGTTTCCTACTGCCCTCTTGCCTCTGGGTATTCTACAATTATCTGGAGACTGTCTGTAAAATAGAGTAGGTCTTGGACCATCAAAATTAAATTTATTTTCATTACAGCCTGGACATTAACCCTCCTCATGACAAACAAGAGTGAAGTGAGTAATGTGTTTTGAAGGTGAAATACGCTATATGGGTGCACACCATCCCCTTTATTAACTTGTTTAAATCATGTTCCTCAGTGTAACGAGGGGGGCAGATTGACTCTCTTTACAGTTACAGCTATAATGATCTGAATTGATAACAATCTGGAAAATTTAGATTGAGGATTAAACCTGGTTTCATTAAATCATAAAGTCTTATTTTTGAGTATTACGATGGTGATTGGTCACTGAACATTTCTAAACAAGATTTCAATGCTCTTCTTACACAAGAAAACAAGTTTATTATACAAAAAAGAAAAAAGAACAATGCTATAGACACATATTATTTAATTCAAAAGATCTTAATGTAAGTTGCAAAAAAATAGATTCAACGTTTTCCCTAAGGATATTGGTTTCATATACTCAATCCCAGGAAGGTTTCACTTTCATCTTAACCCTTCATTTCTTACATGATTCACTTTTTCTAGTTTTTCTTCTTAAACTGCTGAAAGGTTAGAAGACTTATTTCCAGTTTGGATGGCCTGGAATCCTTTTCAGTTCTGACAGCCAAGAGACTTCTCCAAGCTTGCAAAACCTGGAGGTTCTACAAACATCCAAACTGCAAACTTATGAGGGGCATGGATAGGGTAAATAGGCAAAGTCTTTTCCCTGGGGTCGGGGAGTCCAGAACTAGAGGGCATAGGTTTAGGGTGAGAGGAGAAAGATATAAAAGAGACCTAAGGGGCACCGTTTTCACACAGAGGGTGGTACGTGTATGGAATGAGCTGCCAGAGGAAGTGGTGGAGGCTGGTACAATTGCAACATTTAAGAGGCATTTGGATGGGTATATGAATAGGAAGGGTTTGGAGGGATATGGGCTGGGTGCTGGCAGGTGGGACTAGATTGGGTTGGACTGAAGGGTCTGTTTCCATGTTGTAAATCTCTATGACTCTACACTGCTGCTAGGATGAAACTATTCCTCTGAATGGAATGAATGAATGGAATGTTCTTCTGAACATCTTCTACAAGGATGCAAGTGAAACTGGATTCTTGTACAGTGACCCCAAACTAAACTATCAGCATTCCCTTATCATGTGTTTTGTGAGTGTCTGAAACTCAGTAGTTTAAACACTTTATGAATTAGCACATTCATTTGGCTAAGCACTTACTAAGATACATACGTTCTTGGAAATTGTCACTTTTCCAAACAAATTTCCAACCTTCTAAAATTGTTCCCTTCACAGAACCAAAACTGAAATCCATCTACCTCCATTTTAAAACCCAAATTCACAAATAACAACACATGCTATAGCCCTTTAATATTCAGTATTCAGGATTGGTTCCACAAAGTGGGTGATTGTTTCATCACTCTTTAGAGCAGGGGTGTTACACAGGCCACTCAAACAAACCTTATCATCTCTCTCAACCTTCCTTCCCTTTCCCAGCTGCAATCGGCCCCATATGTGAGCTTCTCCCATAGTCCAAACTCTTGACCTGCTCACTTATTGTTGAAATAATACTTGCTGAATTACTACGCAAGAAAATATTTGTCCAACTTTCTTTGAGGCGCACATTAACTCATTTGTGATTGAAAGATTCATGAGCAAATAGTTCTATCCTGAACAATTAAAAAAGACCTCAGGAATGTTGAAGTCGACCTGAAGTCTGAAGAATTAAAGGTCATTGTCCCCAAGTTCATTTCTTTAGTAGTCCATTTTGCAGTGCTAGAGCGTGACTTCTAGCTTCCAAAGGGCATCTATGACATGAAGCTCACATCTGTACCAGATGCCTATTTTTATGAGGACTCATACAGGGTGCATCTGTGAGAAATAGCAGAGCATGAGTGTCATAATGCCAGGTAAAACAATTTGATAACAGCAGGCAGGTTTGCCAGAGGCACTGGAAGGTTGGAAGATGCCATCAGTGCTGTTTGTACCATGCTGCCTCTAACATGTGTGCATTTAGCATGTTTGGTGGCTAGACAGGGAGGTTGCTACCATGGAACGCCAGGTTGAGCAGATTCAGTGTTACTTGCTCTCCAGAGATATGTAAATAGGAGTTATTAATGAATCGAGTTGACTTAGCCCTTGGAGAATGATTTGGCTGGAGTAAAAGCGATAGCTCCAGCCAAAATGACAGAAAGTCCAGATGAGGTTAAAAAGTTAGATCAGTAACAGAAAGAAGTCCCAGTTATTTTTCCTTCGTGTGTCATGACCACAGTAATAGATCAACAAAGTCCATTATCAGAGGTTAATGTAATATCACAAGCATCTGTTACAGTAGCTGAAATTTTATTTAAGGAGAATAATTCAAAAGAAGTATTCAGAGTTTAACTTCATTGATTGAGGCTCAGAAAGCAGATCTGGAATTAAACATATTCGCACAGGCAGCTCACACTGAAGATGAGATCGACAGAGTTCTGGAGCACTATGGTATTACATTTTTGGTTCTAAGGAGGACCCTGAAGATATCATCAGAAACTTGCAGATGAGGAAAGAACGGTTGCTCATCACCTAGTAGGACCATCCAGATATCATAAGGAGATATTACAACAGCAAATGAAATTTCTACAACAGAATGTATTGGCAGAAGGAAAACACAAGCATTGAGAAAAAGGAAATAGAGTTCATAAAGATGCAGTTTTATACTGTAAAATGTGCCACACATTCAGTTAATAGAAAATCTCAACATAAATCTAAACTGGCATCTTTAATATTGATTGTAGATTTTGATGTCTTATTAGTTGAGGTTAAGTAGATTGTGAAAGCACAACATATAATTTGACAACCCAATTTTCAGAACCTGGTCCTTTAAGGACAATTACAAGTAAGGTAGTCCAGGTCTTTTTTAATTATGATGAACTACCATTTGAAATACAATCCAATCAAGGTTCTAACTTTATAGCTGAAGTTTTACAGGACATAATTAGCAGTTTGGATACAAACCCCTTATCACTATTCCCAAACACAGGAATCTTTCAAGAAATACCATTAGATTCTCAAATTCATAAGTAAATCATAATGTCATAAATAACCACCGGACTGAGAAAAAGGATAAGAATTATGCTATTTCCACTCAAACGTTCCCCAAATGAATCTATTAAGTTTAATCCATTCGAATTGACCTATTGCCATTGGATCAGAGGTGCATTAAAATTGATTAAGGAAAACTTCTTAAGCCAGAAAGACCAATCCTCAATGCTGGATTCCATGCCCATTTTTCTACAGAGAGTCACAGGAACATGTAAAGTTGTGCAGGAAGAATTAAGAACTTCACAAAACAGAAATGAAAGAATAGGCAGATAAACAACTGCTATAACAAAAATATTGCGAGAAGATGTTGTGGAGATAGGAGATTCTGTGCCAATAAAACAATATCCTTACTGGTTGAGCCTAGAGAAAAACCAGCTCAGATGGTACATTGCAAAAAATATAATTATTTTACGAGTAATTACATGAAAATTTCATGCGTCAACCTCCCCGATATGGCTTTCACCAATGCGATAGCTCTCAAGCCAGACAGATAAAGTAAATGCAGTGATGAAAACAGATTCGACCCAATTCCTCTGCTGGAAGATTGTACCAACAGTTTTAACTCACTTCTTCCTAAAATTGATCTGTTGAAGGGTTACTAGCAAATCCCATTAAGTCAAAAGATTTTAAAAAAAATCTTTTGTACCCTGAGGAGGTGGTATTCATGGTGAGTGATGCCACGTTGATTTAAAAATACTCCACCTACATTCCAAAGTCTTATGAGTAAAATCACATGAAGTACCTACCCATGTAGGTTATTTGGACAATGTTATAAAGTGCAGGAAGTTATGGGAAGAACAAGTGAGGTGAACAGAATTGAGCTTTTGTGGAGCAATATCCCTAGCCCTGGGCCAGCAGACCTGGTTTCATAACATCTCTGAACAGGTTGATTAGAAAATATCTGTAAGGTGATCAGAGGATCTTTCAAAGTAATTACAATTAGCTCTCTTCGTAATAAAACCTGCCAAAACCGAAATCACAAAAGCAAAGATTATTAACATGGGACATACTTTAAGGACAAGTATTGACAAGAATGGCAAAAATGAAGGGTTCTGATTGAACTCTGCATCCCTAAAGTAAATGAAAAATCATGAGATATTTAGGAATGTGTGGGTTTTCTCAGAAATGTGTGTCTAATTGTGCCTTGAACAAATGACCTACAAAAACATACATAAGTAGTAAGGTCAGCAATATGTCAAGTAGCTTTTGAGAGCTGAAGGCAATCTTAATTAATGAATTGGTGTTGGTTGTCTCCCTGATTTTGCCAAAACTTTTAAATTGATAATTAATATGCACAAGTTTGGGATATATTTCTACGAAACTAAACCAAATCAGGGGAAGTAGAATACAGATATAAATAGGGCATTGGGATTATTACTGGCTCTTAACACTTTGAAGTGTATGTTTGACAGGATTGCAATGAAACATTGATCTATATTGACCATAATTCTCCAGAATACACTGACAAATTGAAAACCCAAAATGTAAGGTAGTTCACACGAAATTTATTCATTTAACCGTTCAATGTAAAGATTGTTCACATTGCTAAATACAGATAATATGATAGCAGATACATTGTCCAGAAAGCAAAAGTGATGGAATAAGTCAGAAATTAAGGGAAAGATAAGAAAAGATTGAATAAGACATGTATAAGAGGTAAGTGAGGATGAATAGAGGCAAGTCTCATGTTCATCATTCCTGATGAAGGGCTTTTGCCCGAAACATTGATTTTCCTGCTCCTCAGATACTGCCTGACCTGCTGTGCTTTTCCAGCACCACTCTAATCTAGACTTATGTTCTGTTATCTGTGTGTCATATACTTTGTGATGAATTGCATTTTTTAAAATGATGTTTCATCGCTTCTGAAAGTTAAAGTATGTAAAAGTGATTGTTTCGACTGCAGACAAAAAATGGGAAAGAAACACTGCTTTAAGCCAAGAAAACTGTGTAAGCAGATGCTTACAGCTTTTAAAATGAGTTACAGGAACACATTATGCTTTGCATCTACAATGATGTCTTATTCAAGCAGTAAGAGAGCATTCTAGACAGTGGCAATGTGTGTATAGATTCAAGATAATTTGGCACAGACACAGTCTTTTGATTGGCCTTTCAGTTGGGATCAGTTATTGTGAGCTCAAGAGAGTCCAGCACAGTACCATCACTTAACTGGCTCCTGACAGTGTCTGTAACCTTGCATGTGGATAACACTGCAGAAGTATTGAATCTGCATCCTCCCCCTTGTACGGAAAAGGTTAAAATATCCTCAGCAGTCGGCTACTCCCACTCACCTTTCCCTGTAAGTTATTGTCTCTGAAAATCCCCCATTAAAAGGTAAAGGGGAAAACGAACTTTCAGAGTTACCAAAAAATGCAAATTCTCAACCAATGAATCAGTATATCCACGTCCTTGTATCATTAACAAACAGTTGGAAGGAGTCAAAAGATACCCCAAAAAACACTAGTTGTGAATTTTTATAAACTAGACTGGTGCCAGAACTGTGCTTCTTTCACTTCTTTCTCCTTCCCCACCCATAAAACTTGTGCCTCATCTGGTGTCCTTTTGGATTTGCTTGTATGTGTATGGCAATATTAAGAAAGGGCTAGAGTTTAGGGGAGGAATCTACAGACTTCTGAGTGACGTGAGCTATGGTAAGATTTTTCACAGAATTGGACAAGAACTCTGTTGAGGCTTATCTCAATGTCAGGAGCATGTCACTCCGCCCTTTAGGGCTTTGGCAAGCTGCTCAGTGAGTTTGTCACTCGACAGCAACGAGTTGTCAATGAAGGGCGATGATAAATGTCTTATTAATGGCTCAACTCACCACATCATCATTCAACATTGTATCTCACCAAACACCCCACCAAACAGGACATGAAAAAATTTTGACAAGCAAATCAAAGCAGGGACCTAGATACCTCAGCTTGCTACTTGTTTCAAAGGATCTCCATAGGGTACACCGGGCACAAACATCTCAGGGCATGATCCATGGACACTGGCCACAGACATCCCATGTCCAGGGACATTGACATTTATCATGTGGCAGCCTCTAAGGAACCTCATGACACATGCCTGATGCAGTTACAGGATGTTTCTGCAGTTCAACCTCAGGCTCCATTGGCATCTAGCATAGTAAAGCTACAGCAAAGACAGTGTGTGTGCAGGGGCATGCAGTAAGCTCATGAAGTGGATCAGGCTGCATCTCCAGGCTCTTCGCTTGCTGTCAAAGTGACCCCTGATTCTGTCCTACCTGGACGCTCATAGCATTCCTGCTTTGAATTTTCCTGCCTGCCTTGTTCCCTCAGCCAGGGATATAGGCTCATTTAGTGCTGTCTTGCCTTGCCATTTAGTGCAGACACTAATCCAAGAACCGTTTCCTGGCTGTTAGCAGGTCTCAGTAAAGTCACAGAGGATAGATAGCCTTAGCTCAGGGGGTCCTAACACAGCCACTGATATCACTCCAAAGGCTTGGACACGGTCAATCAGAGTCTGGATAATCTCTGTATAGCAGGTGAGAAGCCCTATAATAGGCAGTTCACCACCTGTATTTACTCTTTCAGCCCTCACATGGGCTTTCTTCCTCATGGAATGTGAGAAATGCAGGTATTATGGGAGATGGAGATGGATGGCACAGATGTTACTGTTGGTGTATGTGAAAGGTGTCTTGAATGAGTAGAATCCCAATAGTGTGGAAACAGGCCACTTGGCCTAACAAGTCCACACCAATCCTACAATGACTAACCCACCCAGATCCATTCCCTTTTACTCTACCTTCCCCGACTAATGCACCTAACCTACACATGCCTGAACACTATGGGCAATTTAGCATGGCCAATTCACCTAACCTGCAACACAGAGGGCATGTAGGGTTCGAGGTGCTGGGCTAGGAGAGTGTGAATGGAGAAGATATAGCAGGCTGTGGTGATGGTGGTGAGGCATTAGCTTTGTTGAGTACGGTAACAGAGATATGGAGAGTGTGAGGTATCATACAGAAGATGGCAACACTAACGCTGGTGGAATGGAGAAGGACATTGACCTTTTTTCTACTTTACTGTGCAATCCTCCTGATGGATGCAACTACTCTAACCCAACTGGCAGCCTCGAAGCAGGCTGGCAGAGTTTGCTGATGTGGCCTCCATTGCTGGTCTTGTGGGGGGAGGAAAAAGTCCTACATCAGCATCAACCAGTTCAGAAGATCCTCCAGGACCCTGCCTGCAAATTGTGGTTCCAATTACCCTCTGTCTACCACACCTGAGGCAAATGTAAGGAACAGGGCAGCTCTGGATGCACTGCGTGCTGTTAAAAACGATGCCAGTTTTTCAATGCATATCTGGGTGAGTGGTGAGCTATTCAGGGAACACTGTGTAGATAAATGGGGCTACAGTTGGATGGGAGGGACATCACAGGAGTGGGGTAACTAGTTAATCTGGGCGATTGGTAAGATACAGTGAGAATCCTTCCAAAAAAACACAAAACAATGTAAATTTAATTTAGCTCAAAAAATAAGTTTCAGGTCCAAATTGGAGATTATAGATGAGCAATTCGACCTGTGTTCTTCTTGATATTGGGTGCAATACAGTTTGATTCTAAAACCGGGAACTTTTGTTCACGGAGAAACAAAACCTCTGTCCATATTCTTTTAATCTGAATTAGATAAAATTGGGGCCTTTGGTGGTTCAGTCATATTTTTAAATCTGTAACAACTCCAAGAATGGTGGGAGTGGATTTCCAGCACACTACCCCAATGAGTCGTGACAAGGTACTGATTTCTCTCCTCTCACCTTTGTACAATATTCCATCAACTAGAGCCTAAGTGGAGTATATCTGAATCATCCAGCAATAACTTGTGCTCAAAGCTGAAATGTACTTCATGAAAATCATATCATTCTGTCGAAACAAAAGAAAAAGACAGACTGAAAACTGATTGCTCTAATTGTGGAATCAGTCAAGCAACTCACATATGGCACAGTGGTTATCTTTCCATCTGCTTAGACATCATGGTTGATCTTTCTGTCAAAAATATCCTATCAATACAAGCTGAATTTTGTTAGCGTGCCCTTCTTGTTGTACGCTGGGAAGCAGAAGGGTCAGATAAATATCAGTTGAGGATGGGTCACTGGACCCAAAACACTGACTTCTCTCCACAGACGCTGCCAGACCTGCTGAGCTTTTCCAGCAATTTCTAGTTTTGTTTCTGATTTCCAGCAACCACAGTTCTTTTGATTTTTTTTATTCAGATAAATATCAACTGGAGCCTGAGTAACTTTAAGCAGTTTTTGCTGTACTGTACAACATTCCAAAAGCTAATTGAATCATGATAGCACACATGATGAAAATGTAATTAAGAGAAAACAAATTTTAATTGCCCCAGTGGGCCAATGCTTCTAATTAATTATCTCATTTTAAACTAGTTAGAACATTTTCAGCTGGGAATAAATGGCCATACTATCTGTGCAGATGTACATAGTACCTTCTCTCCAACAGCCTAAGGAATTCTACTGCATGATGCAAATGAGTACCACAAAACCAAGATTGTTACCTATTCACATCCATACCTTGATGTTTTTTTGATAGTTTATTGGTATGAGCGAGCACCAAAATCTCAACAACTGAGAAAACAATGTATTCCACCACAAATTAGGACACTGCTGATTCATTAACCAATTAAGGACAGTGGGAAAGGTTCAGAGGCTGAAAGGCCAGTAGGAAGTCTCCCAGTATTGAAGAATTGTGGCACCCTCTCTACACACTTTACATATTTTAATGCAAAAATGGTCACTACTGCCAGATCAGCATTATGGAGGGCAAACCCAAATACAGAAGAACTTATAGTCCCAACTGTGAAGATTCAAGATGGTGGTGGAGTAGGATGCTCCAGCCAGAATTCATTCACTCCATCTGTTTCTTTTTCCCTCCACTTTATCCATCTCTAGTGTTTATTTTTTTTTCTCTTCTGTCTTTTCCTCTTCTGCCAGAGGGCCTGGAGCAATGTGGGACAGACAGCGGCCTGAAGCGGACTGGGAATGGTGGCCAGTGGGCACAGAGCAGAGTGGGGATGGCCAGCAGCTTGGAGCAGAGTGGGGAAGGTCAGTGGGCCTGGGGTGGGGGTTGGGAAGGTTCAGTGGGCCCAGACCGGAGTGGGAAAGGTCAGTGGGTTTGGAATGGGGTGGGGAAGGTAAGTGGGCCTGGAGCAGAGTGGGGAAGATCAGTGGGCCCGGAGCGGAGTGGGGAAGGTCAGTGGGCCTGGAGCAGAGTGGGGAAGGTCAGTGGGCCTGGAGCAGAGTGGGGAAGGTCAGTGGGCCTGGAGCAGAGTGGGGAAGGTCAGTGGGCCTGGCGCGGGGTGGGGAAGGTCAGTGGGCCTGGAGCAAAGTGGGGAAGGTCAGTCAGCCCGGAGTGGAGTGGTGAAGGCCAGTGGGCCTGGAGCGAAGTGGGAAAGGTCAGTGGGCCTGGCGCGGGGTGGGGAAGGTCAGTGGGCCTGGAGCAGAGTGGGGAAGGTCAGTCAGCCCGGAGTGGAGTGGTGAAGGCCAGTGGGCCTGGAGCGAAGTGGGAAAGGTCAGTGGGCCTGGCGCGGGGTGGGGAAGGTCAGTGGGCCCGGAGTGGAGTGGGGCGGTTCAGTGGGCCTGGAGCGGGGTAGGGAAGGTCAGTGGGCCTGGGGCGGAGTGGGGAAGGTCAGTTGGCCCAGAGCAGATGTGGAGAAGGTCAGGGGGCCTGGAGCGAAGTGGGAAAGGTCAGTCGGCCTGGAGTGGAGTGGTGAAGGTCAGTGGGCCTGGAGCGAAGTGGGAAAGGTCAGTGGGCCCGGAGAGGGGCAGGGAGGGTCAGTGGGCCTGGGGCGGAGTGGGGAAGGTCAGTGGGCCTGGAGCGGGGTGGGGAAGGTCAGTGGGCCTGGAGCGAAGTGGGAAAGGTCAGTGGGCCCGGAGTGAAGTGGGAAAGGTCAGTGGGCCTGGCGCGGGGTGGGGAAGGTCAGTGGGTCCAGAGTGGAGTGGGGCGGGTCAGTGGGCCCGGAGCGGGGTAGGGAAGGTCAGTGAGCCCAGGGCAGAATGGGGAAGATTAGTGGGCCCGGAGTGGAATGGGGATGTTCAGTGGGCCTGGAGTGGAGTGGGAAAGGTCAGTGGGCCTGGAGAGGAGTGGGAAAGGTCAGTGGGCCTGGAGCAGAGTAGGGAAGGTCAGTGGGCCTGGAGCGGAGTGGGGAAGGTCAGTGGGCCTGGAGCGGAGTGGGGAAGGTCAGTGGGCCCAGAGCGGAGTGGGAAAGGTCAGTGGGCCTGGGGTGGAGTGGGGAAGGTCAGTGGGCCTGGAGAGAAGTGGGAAAGGTCAGTGGGCCTGGAGAGAAGTGGGAAAGGTCAGTGGGCCCGGAGAGGAGTGGGGAAGGTCAGTGGACCCGGAGAGGGGTGGGGAAGGTCAGTGGGCCTGGGGCGGAGTGGGGAGGGTCAGTGGGCCTGGAGAGAAGTGGGAAAGGTCAATGGGCCCGGAGAGAAGTGGGAAAGGTCAGTGGGCCCGGAGAGGAGTGGGGAAGGTCAGTGGGCCCGGAGAGGAGTGGGGAAGGTCAGTGGGCCCGGAGAGGAGTGGGGAAGGTCAGTGGGCCCGGAGAGGAGTGGGGAAGGTCAGTGGGCCCGGAGCGGGGTGGGGAAGGTCAGTGGGCCCGGAGCGGGGTGGGGAAGGTCAGTGGGCCCGGAGATGAGTGGGAAATGTCAGTGGGCCCGGAGATGAGTGGGGAAGGTCAGTGGGCCCGGAGCGGGGTGGGGAAGGTCAGTGGGCCTGGGGTGGAGTGGGGAAGGTCAGTGGGCCTGGGGTGGAGTGGGGAAGGTCAGTGGGCCTGGAGCAGAGTGGGAAAGGTCAGTGGGCCCGGAGAGGAGTGGGGAGGGTCAGTGGGCCTGGAGCGGGGTGGGGAAGGTCAGTGGGCCTGGAGCAGAGTGGGAAAGGTCAGTGGGCCTGGGGTGGAGTGGGGAAGGTCAGTTAGCCCGGAGCGGAGTGGGAAAGGTCAGTGGGCCCGGAGCGGGGTGGGGAAGGTCAGTGGGCCCGGGGTGGAGTGGGGAGGGTCAGTGGGCCTGGAGAGAAGTGGGAAAGGTCAGTGGGCCTGGAGAGAAGTGGGAAAGGTCAGTGGGCCCGGAGAGGAGTGGGGAAGGTCAGTGGGCCCGGAGCGGGGTGGGGAAGGTCAGTGGGCCCGGAGCGGGGTGGGGAAGGTCAGTGGGTCCGGAGATGAGTGGGAAATGTCAGTGGGCCCAGAGAGGAGTGGGAAAGGTCAGTGGGCCTGGGGTGGAGTGGGAAAGGTCAGTGGGCCCGGAGCGGGGTGGGGAAGGTCAGTGGGCCTGGGGTGGAGTGGGGAAGGTCAGTGGGCCTGGGGTGGAGTGGGGAAGGTCAGTGGGCCTGGAGCAGAGTGGGAAAGGTCAGTGGGCCTGGGGTGGAGTGGGGAAGGTCAGTGGGCCTGGAGCAGAGTGGGAAAGGTCAGTGGGCCTGGGGTGGAGTGGGGAAGGTCAGTTAGCCCGGAGCGGAGTGGGAAAGGTCAGTGGGCCCGGAGCGGGGTGGGGAAGGTCAGTGGGCCTGGGGTGGAGTGGGGAGGGTCAGTGGGCCTGGAGAGAAGTGGGAAAGGTCAGTGGGCCTGGAGAGAAGTGGGAAAGGTCAGTGGGCCCGGAGAGGAGTGGGGAAGGTCAGTGGGCCCGGAGAGGAGTGGGAAATGTCAGTGGGCCCGGAGATGAGTGGGGAAGGTCAGTGGGCCTGGAGCGGAGTGGGAAAGGTCAGTGGGCCTGGAGCGGAGTGGGGAAGGTCAGTGGGCCCAGAGAGGAGTGGGGAAGGTCAGTGGGCCCAGAGAGGAGTGGGAAAGGTCAGTGGGCCCGGAGAGGAGTGGGAAAGGTCAGTGGGCCCGGAGATGAGTGGGAAATGTCAGTGGGCCCGGAGATGAGTGGGGAAGGTCAGTGGGCCCGGAGCGGGGTGGGGAAGGTCAGTGGGCCTGGGGTGGAGTGGGGAAGGTCAGTGGGCCCAGAGCAGAGTTGGGAGTGCGGATAGACAGCGTGCCCGGGGCAGAGTGGGGATGGTCTTTGGCTCAGAGAGGCAAGTTGGGATGGTCAATAGGCCCGGAGTGAACATGGCTATTGTTTGGAAACTGGTGCCGCTTAGTCAGTTCATGTATATCTGCATTGTAAAGCAACTTTTTTTCTTTATTTTTGTACCTAAGAGTTGTACTTAGATACTTTCTATTTAATTCTGGATTAGTGGTGCTGGAAGAGCACAGCAGTTCAGGCAGCATCCAAGTAGCTTCGAAATCGACATTTCAGGCAAAAGCCCTTCATCAGGAATAAAGCTTTATTCCTGATGAAGGGCTTTTGCCCGAAACGTCGATTTCGAAGCTCCTCGGATGCTGCCTGAACTGCTGTGCTCTTCCAGCACCACTAATCCAGAATCTGGTTTCCAGCATCTGCAGTCATTGTTTTCACCTACTTTATATTTAAAACTGCACCACGGGTTGGTGACATTGTACACTTTTCATTGCTCCTGTTCTTTTGTAACATTTAACAATAAATCTACTTCTAATTCTAGGTAGTTAAGGTTGGGGAGGCCTCACTGACTCACTAGCAGCATCATTGGCTCACAGGTCAGCTGGAAATGTTCCAGTCAGCCTTTGATCCATGAATTAAGTGGCCAGTTAATAAGCAGCCACTCTACTTGGAGATCCCAAACAACTAGGAGATGTTATGAAACTTCTGTCCTTAAAAAGAGGGTGAAAATTTTTAAAAAAGACTACCACAAACATGAGTTATTAATCAGTTGATTAGATGATTCAAAAGTAGCTAAATATCAGCCACTATTTTCTAAAGTTGGAGGGACACGGAATTCTGCCAGGAAGCGAAGTATGGTCCACAGTAGAACTTCTCTTCAGAAATGAGACAAATTATTTTAGAAGAAAATTTGAACAAAGAGTCAAAAAAGAATCAGGAGGTATAATAGATGGACTCTGAACTTAATATTGTCTATTATATCGCGTTGCACAAAACCAAAATAGCCACTTGTAAGATTTTAAAGCTTTTATCCTTGAGATCACTCAATAATTTCAAGCTGTTTGAGGTAGATGCCCACTTTCGATTGGGATCAGAATTGCTTTTAAGGAGACAGATTTCAACACTTTGGTTTCAACTGGATTGAGTCTCAAGTCTTTGAGTTAAAGGGGCAGTTATGTTCAGAATGTGTAAGTCAGGACTTAGAAATAGTTGCATTGCATGTTTGCCAGTAAAGTTCAGACCTTCTGCAGAAAATTAGTTACTCTCATGCCAGCACTGAGTGCACCAACTATCTGCATCAGTATAAATAGCATATACAGTCAATTGATTAATGTTAGCAGAATTCAAACCAGATAGCATTATTAAAGAGAATTTAGCAGTTTGAATACTTTATGATATTCGGGTTTCTTATAGTTCTGATTACATGCTTTCAAAATTGTAATTACTTTCATGCTCCATTGCTTAATTATGATTTTTTAGGATTATACTTTAAATGAACACGTATAATAATGAACTAATGTATTTCTGAAAAAAGACGGATTTTGTTAAAATATTTTGTTTTTCACTCATCAGGGCAAGTCATATGAGTACCAATGCAAGTAGAAACAACATTGTATTAGACAAATGGGCTGATTGATTGTTAGGTAGGTAAAAACAATGACTGCAGATGCTGAAAATCAAATACTGGATTAGTGGTGCTGGAAGAGCACAGCAGTTCAGGCAGCATCCAACGAGCAGCGAAATCAACGTTTCGGGCAAAAGCCCTTCATCAGGCTTTTGCCCGAAACATTGATTTCGCTGCTCGTTGGATGCTGCCTGAACTGCTGTGCTCTTCCAGCACCACTAATCCAGTATTTGATTGATTGTTAGGCAGACTCTCATTGGTAGAGGTGTTATAAATATGACTTTTTTTCCAGCAAAAACTCAAGTTCTGTATTATCAAAAGAGGAAATGAGGCAACAGCTTTTATATGAATTATAATAAATGACAATACCAAGCATCTTAATTATGGACAGATTTTAGAGAGGATTTGTAGTATATCTGCAGAATTTAACCACATATTTAGCTAGAGTTAACATATCTCAGTACTCCAAGCAGGCAAGAGTGAGGACTGCAGATGCTGGAAATTCAGAGTCTAGATTAAAGTGGTGCTGGAAAAGCACAGCAAGTCAGGCAGCATCCGAGGAGCAGGAAAATCGACATTTCGGGCAAAAGCCCTTCATCCTGATGAAGGGCTTTTGCCTGAAATGTCGATTTTCCTGCTCCTCAGATGCTGCCTGACCTGCTGTGCTTTTCCAACACCACTCTAATCTAGACTCAGTACTCCAAGCACCAATAATAAGGTAGCTTGTAGGGAAAATGTTGTGTGTTTCCAAAGGAAGACTGTGACATGTTGTACAGTCTGGAATTGCAGCATATTCATATCATTCACTTCAAGTGACCACATGGAACACCAGCAGAAGGAATCTGCAAGTATAAACAGACTGTCTAGAGAAACTGAAACAAGATCAGAAAGTGTTAGAGAAATTCAGCATGTCTTGCAGAATCCACATCAGGGGATGCAGAATTAATACGTCAAGTCCAACATGACTCTCCTTCAGAAGAAGTATTTGAAAGAAAAGTCTTGTTGGACCCAAGACATCAACTTGTTTCTATTCCCACAGATGCTGCCCGACCTGCTGAGTTTCTTCAGCACTTTTTTTGTTTTTATTTCCTGTCTCCGGCATTTACATTTACTTTTATTAGTCTGAAGAAGTAGTTTAATAATGGAGCCATGTTGCTCAGTAACTTTTAGTTCTGGTCAGTTTTTAGTTATTTCCAGTCCTAAGAGCTCATACGGATGGATAAGGATAATATAGTAAAAAAGGTATATCTTTCTGGGGGGCTTGGTCAGATTTCTGCAGAGAATACAGTATTTTATATCGTTGACAGCATTTTTACATGTATACTTAGAAAAAAAGGTACAGATACTCAGATCAAACAAGAAGGAAAGTTTTACACACAAGTTTCACCATAATTGCTGATGAAAAAACATTGTCTAGGCCCAATCTATGACCTTTTCAAGTACATTTGGAGCCATCCTCTATATTCATATTTTGGCGAAAGATGCTCGACCATTTTAATTGGACAATGGCTGGTTTTGCCATCAGAAGATAAAAGGTAAAAAGCATTATGGTGGTGAAAATCTGAAAGAGATGGTTAAAACACTGAGCAAAATGAACACAACTCAGTGCATAAGGCAGAATCATCCTATTTTCCACCTGAGAGAATGAGAACAAATCAGATAATCATCTTCAGATGCAAAAAGCAAGAAACAAACAAGACAATTGACCAGATCTGCACATAACTGAAGATACTAACAACCAACTGTGACACGGGTAATGTGGAACAGGTCAAAAGGGAGATTAAAACGTAAATAATTGAAGGTTATCAATCTAATCAACAATTCTGAAAAGCACTAGGAGAGAGGCAGAAAATTGTTAGAGCTTTTGGAACAAGCAAGGGCAGCACAGAGTCTACCAAATCAAACAAGCATCCAAACGATCAGCTCTGAGCCTGTCAACAGTAACTATGACATTTAAGTTCAACTCCTGCATTATGTCCAAACAATGCTTCACACAACAGACAGAAGAGCCTAGTAATGGTGAGCAGTACAAAGCCTCTGGGAAGCCTCACCACTTTGCAGTTTAATTATTTTATCCCTCATTACTAAGGCTAATGCCAAGAAGGCTGCCAACTATTACCTCTCACAGGGGGACAGGATGCACCTAAAGTAGAGGCAGATGACCCTGAGTATACTGCTGTACTCTCTTTCAAATGCAGCAACAGACGTGTGGCATAGTGACCGCTCTGATCGATATTGAGCAATTTGTCAATGTCATGGAGAGCAAACTACTCAACAAACTTTAGGATTATGTCATGCTCTGGAGACCTCCAAATCTGAACATTTTCCCCTACACCAGTGACAAATCAGTGAAAATTCAGAGCTTTTGAAATGTCAGGCTCATTTTAAAAAAATCCAAATGACTGCTGTGTTTTATGTTATATTTGGAGAAGGTGATATTTCAGTTTCCATAAAACAATAGATCTGCAATTGATTCCAGTCACATAAGCAAGCTCTACACATACCACTGACATTCTTGAGTAGTGTGCTGGCTTTTTCACTGGTATCAGCAAACAGTAAGGTCGACATAGGTCTCAATATGTCCTCACTAGCGTATAAATGAAGCCAGATACTATATCATGTTAGGAAGCAGACTGAGAAGAAACTTCAGCATTTATTGGACATTGACATTATTGAGAGAGTTGGGAATGAGCTTATCCTTTTGGTCTCAACAAGTCATCATGAAACCCAAGAGGGAGAACCAGATTTCAATCTGCATTGACATGCAAGGGCTTTTGCCCGAAACGTCGATTTTCCTGCTCCTCGGATGCTGCCTGAACTGCTGTGCTTTTCCAGCACCATTCTATTCCAGAATGTGGTCACAAAACCAAGCAATACAACAATGAAAATACTTTCACTGATTAAAGTTCTTGCACCAGCTCAGGTTATCATGAAGGCTCCACTTTCTCAACCTCACCCATGTCCTAGGACATGGTGACCCCCAGGTTAAACTCCCCACCAGTCCAATGAGAGAGCAGTCCTTGATCCTCTGGGACTATGGCAATTTTTACTGCTATGTATATGGAAGCAAGTTCAAAGCCATTATCAATCTCAGACTGGTAATTTTGTTCACCAATCCACATATCAAACCATCTATTTGAATAGAACATTGGATATACAAAATATAAGAGAAATGTTCAATCTCGAGTCAGGCAAGCTTAACACAACAGACTATCATACATTACATCCAACATTACCAATAGTGAGTCCTAAATGCAAGATCAAAGTCACTAATACCGGCTGCTATTCAAGCAACATGAAAGCATGATAAGGTGTTGCACTTTTTGTAAGGGACTACATATTTTTCCTTTTTGAACCGGAATCAAAGTTGGAGACTGCTGAATAGCTAAAATATGAGAAGAGTTTTGCAACTTGAAAAATGACGTTATGAACGATTTTAGCCTTACATTAGATTAGATTAGATTAGATTATTTACAGTGTGGAAACAGGCCCTTCGGCCCAACAAGTCCACACCGCCCCGCCGAAGCGCAACCCACCCATACCCCTACATCTACCCCTTACCTACACTACGGACAATTTAGGATGGCCAATTCACGTAACCTGCACATCTTTGGACTGTGGGAGGAAACCGGAGCACCCGGAGGAAACCCACGCAGACACGGGGAGAATGTGCAAACTCCACACAGTCAGTCGCCTGAGGCGGGAATTGAACCCAGGTCTCTGGTGCTGTGAGGCAGCAGTGCTAACCACTGTACCACCGTGCCGCCCATTATGATGCTGCTTTTAGAGCAGTAAGATTGTTACATTTTTGAGACAGAGCAGCACCAGGGGTATTTGAGTTCAGGAAAAACTACTTGGATTAGCCCAGCTGCAATTTTCTACAGAACTGTGAGGGGACTGCAGCCAAAATTGGCAAAAAGAGAACATCTCTCTTCTGTGCTCCCTGCATAAGTGAAAAGATAATAAAACAAGAAACGTAAAAAAGGAATTCTAAGCGCAAGACCTAAGTCCACCTGATCAACTATAAACCAAAGAATGACCATTGCTATACAGAAAACACTATCATCATTCTTACAAGTCAAAAGAACTGTGAGCGACTCGACAAGGTCTTCACAATATTTGAAGTGAGCTCACGGTTAAAATAGTATCTAATATTACATTATCAATAACAGCATTGTCATTCTACAACCAGAGAATGAGAGAATGGCTCTGACATTGCAATGATCAGAGAGCCATTGGAGCAGTGTAGTCTACAGTTATGCATTGGCAACAGGGGGAACTTCAGCTGCAACTGAACCCATGGTTCCAAAAGAATCCACTAAACTTATACGATTCAGAGAACTCTGCCTCAGTTTAAGCTAATAGTTACCAGGAAAAGTTACAGGATTTAAAAAAACTACTCTGACTCCTGGACAATGATTAAACTGAAAACCTGGCCACTTTTTCAACCCACATTGAACCATCCTTCCCCCCACATGTTCCCCCAGATACCTTACATATCCTGGATGCCTGATAACAACTACCCCAACCCGACAAAATCTCTAAATGTTCAGATGATACAAAGCTAGTTGAGGATAGTGAATCGCGAGGATGATGCTGAATGAGACATTGACAATTCAGCCAAATGGGCAGACACCTTGCAGCTGAGACTCAGTGCAGAGAAATGTGAGGTAAAGCATTTTTGGTGGAAGAAACATGGAACAACAATACAAGCTGAAAGGAACAAGTTTGAGGGGAATACAAGAGCAGACCTCGGGGTTCCTGTGCGCAATTCTCTGAAGGTGGTCAGGCAAGTTGATAACAGTTGTTAAAAAGGTTTATAGGATGCTTGGGTTTATAAGTCGAGGCATAGAGTGTTAAAGCAAGAAAATGATGCTAAACCTCGACAAACAATTGGTCAGACCACATTTGGAGTTTTGTATTTGGTTCTGGGAACCTTATTCAAAGAAGGCTTATTGAAGACTTGGGAAGAGTTCAAATGAGATTTTCTATATGTCAGACATGAGGGATTTTGCATCGAAGAAAAGTTTACAGAAATTGGGCTTATTCTTCATGGAGCAAAGAAGTTTAAGAGGTGACATTATTGAGATGTTCAAATTTTGAAGAATTTAGAGACAGTAAAGAAGGATGTTCTGTTTAGATGGTATGTCAGTAACTACAAGCCACAATTCCAAGATTGTCCGTGAGTGAGCTAGGAGTGAGATGAGAAGAAATGTCTTTACTCAGAGTGTTGTCAGGATTTGGAATGCTCTGCCTAGAGTAGTTGTGGCTAATTCCATACGAGGTTTTAAAAAAAACTGGATATATATTTGAAAGCAATGAATTTAGAGAGGTACGGAGATATGGCTGTAGAATGGGATTAGGTGAGTAGATCTTTAGGGCGGCACGGTGGCACAGTGGTTAGCACTGCTGCCTCACAGCGCCAGAGACCTGGGTTCAATTCCCACCTCAGGCGACTGTCTGTGTGGAGCTTGCACGTTTACCCCGTGTCTGCGTGAGTTTCCTCCGGGTGCTCCGGTTTCCTCCCACAGTCCAAAGATGTGCAGGTCAGGTGAATTGGCCATTCTAAATTGCCCGTAGTGTTAGGTAAGGGGTAAATGTAGGGGTATGAGTGGGTTGCGCTTCGGCGGGGCGGTGTGGACTTGTTGGGCCGAAGGGCCTGTTTCCACACTGTAAGTAATCTAATCTAATCTAATCTTTCAGGAGCCGGATGGGTCAAATGGTCGCCTTCTGTACTGTAAAATTCCATAGTAGAGTGATAGAATCATAGAGTCATACAGCATGAAAACAGACCCTTGGGTACAACTAGTCCATACTGACCATGTTCCCAAACTGAACTGGACCCACCTGCCTTCGTATGGCCTATATCCCTCCAAACCTTTCCTGTTCATGTAATTATCCAAATGTCTTTTAAATGCTGTAACTGTGCCTGCATCCATCATTTCTTCTGGCAGTTCATTCCATTCACTAACCACTCTCTGTGTAAAAACAATGACTGCAGATGCTGGAAACCAGATTCTGGATTAGTGGTGCTGGAAGAGCACAGCAGTTCAGGCAGCATCCAAGGAGCTTCGAAATCGACGTTTCGGGCAAAAGCCCTTCATCAGGAATAAAGGCAGTGAGCCTGAAGCGTGGAGAGATAAGCTAGAGGAGGGTGGGGGTGGGGAGAAAGTAGTATAGAGTAAAATGGGTGAGTGGGGGAGCGGATGAAGGTGATAGGTCAAGGAGGAGAGGGTGGAGTGGATAGGTGGAAAAGGAGATAGGCAGGTCGGACAAGTCATGAGGACAGTGCTGAGCTGGAAGTTTGGAACTAGGGTGAGGTGGGAGAAAGGGAAATGAGGTGACTGTTGAAGTCCACATTGATGCCCTGGGGTTGAAGTGTTCCGAGGTGGAAGATGAGGCGTTCTTCCTCCAGGCATCTGGTGGTGAGGGAGCGGTGATGAAGGAGGCCCGGGACCTCCATGTCCTCGGCAGAGTGGGAGGAGGAGTTGAAATGTTGGGCCACAGGGCGGTGTGGTTGATTGGTGCGGGTATCCCGGAGGTGTTCCCTAAAGCGCTCTGCTAGGAGGCGCCCAGCCTCCCCAATGTAGAGGAGACCGCATCGAGAGCAATGGATACAATAAATGATATTGGTGGATGTGCAGGTGAAACTTTGATGGATGTGGAAGGCTCCTTTAGGGCCTTGGATAGAGGTGAGGGAGGAGGTGTGGGCGCAGGTTTTACAGTTCCTGCGGTGCCAGGATGGGAGGGTGGGTTATAGGGGGGTGTGGACCTGACCAGGTAGTCACGGAGGGAATGGTCTTTGCGGAAGGCGGAAAGGGGTGGGGAGGGAAATATATTCCTGGTGGTGGGGTCTGTTTGGAGGTGGCGGAAATGTCGGCGGATGATTTGGTTTATGCGAAGGTTGGTAGGGTGGAAGGTGAGCACCAGGGGCGTTCTGTCCTTGTTACGGTTGGAGGGGTGGGGTCTGAGGGCGGAGGTGCGGATGTGGACGAGATGCGTTGGAGGGCATCTTTAACCACGTGGGAAGGGAAATTGCGGTCTCTAAAGAAGGAGGCCATCTGGTGTGTTCTGTGGTGGAACTGGTCCTCCTGGGAGCAGATACGGCGGAGGTGGAGGAATTGGGAATATGAGATGGCATTTTTGTAAGAGGTAGGGTGGGAAGAGGTGTAATCCAGGTAGCTGTGGGAGTCGGTGGGTTTGTAAAAAATGTCAGTGTCAAGTCGGTCGTCATTAATGGAGATGGAGAGGTCCAGGAAGGGGAGGGAGGTGTCAGAGATGGTCCAGGTAAATTTAAGGTCAGGGTGGAATGTGTTGGTGAAGTTGATGAATTGCTCAACCTCCTCGCGGGAGCACGAGGTGGCGCCAATGCAGTCATCAATTAGCGGAGGAAGAGGTGGGGTGTTAAAAAAAAGGTTGCCCCTCAGGTCCTTTATAAAACTTTCTCCTCTCACCTTAAAAATATACCCCCTAACTTTCAACTCACCCACCTTTGAGAAAAGACCTGTCCTAAAACCTTATCTATGATCATGATTTTATAAACCTCGACAAGGTCACGCCTCAACCTCCCATGCTACAGTGAAAAAAGTCCAGAAAATTCTATAGTTAAGTGACTGTATTGTGAGGCGAATGTTTTTTGTCTTGGTGAATGAATTTTTCAGCCCATTGTAAATAACTGAAGGCATGATTAAAGTAATATAAAACATTGAATATCAGATTATGGAACTGGTTGAAAGATCAAATTGTGGTTAAGTTCATTATTTATATTTTGGAAACTAATCATCCCTTATTGACTGAGGGGAGGGTGTAGCCTAATTGTGTTTTAAATTGCAAAATGTTTATACTGCTCACTTGAAGTTATCTTGGAAAATTGCAGCACTGAAGGAAGTCTGCAAGCAAAAGCATGACATTTTTGGGGCTCACACATGCAAGTTGTCGAGAAACCCAAGAGCAATGTTCTGGTTAGAGTCTGTCTTGATAGCAATCACCAACCCTCCAAGTAATGCAATGTTGCAAAGTAGAGTCAAATTGAACTTGAAATGTGAACCCTGTTCTCATCTCATGGATGCTGCCAAATGTGCTGAATTTCTCCAGCACTTTCTGCTGTTACTTCAGATGTCCAACAAGCACGGCACTTTACTGGTATAATACAATGAGAGAGAAAAATACTTGATACCAGCTGTGCACAGAAAGTGAACAGGGCTAAACACTTTGCTGAACTTGATACCGAGGCAGAACACTATCAAACTGAATTTGCAGAAGAATCAAGTTTCTTTCAGAAATCTGTGCTCACATTAGACTTTCTCAATACAAGAGACTTTACAAGAGTGATGGTCCTCATGCACATTTAATTCTGGTCTATTTGGCTGTTTCTAGTCACAAGAATTTCATAAAATGAAGTTTGAAACAGATACTAAGTGGAAACCTTCATGTACTGAGAAAGAGAGTTACAAATTTCCAACATCTGTTTCTAATATTGAAAATGTGTTGCTGAAGATATTGGCAAAAAAAAACAACTTAAGAGAGCTTGTTAACCTGGCTCAAAAAGCTCATGTTTCAATATCCTGTACACTTAAGGGATCAGTGACCTGCATTAGAATAATATCATTTGTTCACATAAAAGGAGACCATCTGCCCCATTGCGTTGACTCAGAGCAATCAAAGAGTAATTGCACTGCCCTTGTTCACTTTGTCATCTTGTTTGCCTTCATCTGTTTGAAATATTTATCTACATTCCCCTTGAATGCTGCAATAGTCGTTGTCTCGACTTCTCTATCTTGGAAAAGGATACATTGCAAACTGCTCTCTGGAATAAAAAAAAGCACTTCCACTGAAGAGTCTTTTCATTCTGTTGCCATTACAATCTTAAGTTGGAGATCTTTCATTGCAGAATCTCCCAGGCTAACAGGATGAAAACTTTCACTAAGTATATTCGTGACACAACCTCCTAAGTCAGGGGGAAACTTGATACTCTGATCTGTCCAAAATGATGTTACATCTCTCATTCACTAAAACAGCCTTGTACCCATACAGCCCTTGCTTGTACATTAGTCCATACTTGGTTTCTGCTAAAGTGCATGAAACTTATAACACAAATAATATTGTCGTTGCCAGGTCATCCATTTCAGTTCTGTCCCTGCCTCCAGGCTTTTTAAATAAAACATGTCCAAAATGGTTTTTCAGGTAACATGAATGTTTGAACTTGTGTGCCACAACTCATAGCTTTATATGTCTCTCAATTTAAAGTTAAATATTGCTTATTTCTCTTTCTAGATGACACAGAAACTCTTCCAGATCTCTCCCCACCAACTACCAAAGATAGACAAAGCACTGATCCAAATTTTGTTTTAATCATTCAGGGATTAGTGCTGGGGTCCAACATTTTCCAGTTTATAATAAATCACTTAGATGAAGGACTGAAAGGTATGGTTGCTAAATTTGCTGAATACACAAAGAAAGCGATGAAGAGGACACGAAGAAGGTACAAAGAAATATATTATTTGGTTAAGTGAGTGGGCAAAGATCTGGCAAATGGACTCTAAAGTGGAAATATAAAATTAGCAATTTTGGCAGGAAGATTTAGCAAAAAAGCATATTAACTAACAGTAGTGCTCGGAGGTGCAGAGGAATCTGGATGTCCTAATGCATGAATCATAAAAGGTCAGTATGTAGTTACAAGTTTTTGGAAAGTTAATAGAATGACTTATTCTTTATCAGAAGGAAAATAGAGATGTTATGCATCAGCTGTGGAGGGCATTGGTGAGATCATACCTGCAATACTGTGTACTGTATTAGTCTCCTTATTTAAGGAAGCATTTAAATGTTTCGGAAGCAATTTAGTGAAGGTTTACTAAACTTATATGTAGAATGGGCAGCTTGTCTTATGATGAACAGTTACTTGCATTGACAGGGGTTCAAAAGAGTAAGAGGTGACCTGGGTGAAACGTAAGACCTTGAGGGTTCTTGGTGGGGTGACGTGGAAAGGATGTTTCCTCTTGTCGGAGAATCTGGAATTAGAGTCAATATCTCAAAATAAAAGATCACTCAATTAAAACACAGGTAAGGACTGGTTTCTTTTCATTGAGGATTTCGAATCTTTGCTACACTACCTTTTAAGGAAGAGAATTCCAAAGTCCTTGAATATTTTAAGGCGGATGTCAGTTGATTCTTGATAAGCAAGGAGATGACAAGTCATAGGGAAAGTGAAAATGCTGAATAACCAGTCAGCCATGATCATATTGAATGGTGGAGAAGGCTCAAAGGACTGAATGATCTATTCCTGCTCTCATATGTAGATGCAACTAACCATGCTGGAATTTATTGCCAATCCTTACTTCCCTTGAGACATTGGCTGTAGGTCACTTTCTTGGATAATTTCAATCTTTGGGATATAGCGGACCCACAGTACAATGGGAAAGGGAGCTCCAGGATTTTGATACAGTGAAAGCCAAGGAACAATGATATAGATGCAAGTCAGGACGATATGCGACTTGGAGGGGACTTTGAATCTGGGTGGTGTTCATATGCATCTGGTGCCCCGTTATTTCAGATGGTTAAGGTTGCAGGTTTGTAAAGTACAGTTGGAGGTGCCTTGGTGAATTGCAGCAATGCACTTTGTAGATTGTGCACACTGCTGCCTCTGTGCATCAGTGGTGGAGGAAGTTAATACTGAAGGTAGCAGGTAGCAGATTTGGTGCCAATCGAGCAGGCAACTTTGTCCTGGAAGATGACAAGCTTCTTAAGTAGTGTTGGAGTTGCAGTTATTCAGGCAAGTGGAGAGTATTTCGTCAAACTCTTTTGACTTGGGTCTTGCTGATAGTGGGCAGGCATTTGGGAGGCAGGAAGTCAGTTACTCATTGCAGATGTCTCAACCTCTCACCTGCTAACGTAGCCATAGTCTTTGTACGGTTGGTTCAGTTTGAGGTCAGTGGTAATCCCTGAAAGTTAATAGTGTGCTATTCAGTGATGCTATTGCAGTTGAGTGTCAGGGGGAATTGATTAGATTCTATCTAGTTGGAGGTAGCAATTGCCTGGCACTTGTGTGGTGCACATGTTATTTACCAAATGGAGGTTCAAACCTGGATACATTCCAGGTCTTGCCAGAGATGGATACAACTAGATTCAGTACCTAAGGAGTCAGGAATGGTGCTGAACAATAACATACATGCTCACTTCTGATCTTATGATAAAAGGAAGGTTAGCCAAAGATGTTTGGACCTATGACACTAGCCTGAAGAACTCCAGAAATATGTCCTTGGCCTGTCTTCAAGCAATCAAACACAATCATCTTCCTTAGTGCTAGCTATGATACCAACCAGTGGAGAGTTTTCCCTAACTTCCATTCATTCTACTCTTGCTGGAGCTCAGTGAAGCCATATTCAATCATCTTTGGCTAACCTTCCTTTTATCATAAGATCAGAAGTGAGCATGTATGTTATTGTTCAGCACCATTCCTGAATCCTTATGTATTGAATCTAGTTGTATCCATCTCTGGCAAGACCTGGAATGTATCCAGGTTTGAACTTCCATTTGGTAACCTCAATATCAATGGCAGTTACTTTCACCTTGCCTCTGGAATTCAGCACTTTCATCCGTGATTGAATGAAGGTTATGAGATGAGGAGCTGAGTGCCCCTGGCCAAACCCATTTGGCTCCTAAGCTTATATGAGATATGTTGTCTGAGCTTCAATACATGTGCATCCATATTCCCTGTCCTCTTTTTGTGCCTTAAAACACATGCCAAGGCCTCCAACTTGCCAGTGCATTACAAACAAGATGCGCTCACTGTACTGGTATCCAGAATCCACACCTTCTGCAGATATTAGGGTCCTAATCCTACCCTTGGAACTAATTATGGATTTGAAACAAAGGGCAATTTTTGATAAGGCCATTTAAGTTGCCACATTTGGGAGTCCTGTCTAATTAAGGCCAATCATTGTGCTTCCAAGACTGCAAGGCCAATTGAAGGTCCTTAGCATTCAGACACCAGCAAGCTAACCATCATTAGAAGAAGGTGCTGAGGTTGTCGGTGAAAGAGTGGGTGCCTAAAGACAGAGAAGTCCTTTTCTGGGAATTGTTTTAATTACCTCAGAAACAAAGGTGGCTGTGGGGTAGACTGTGGGGAAATAATCTAAACCTATGCTGGAACCCCAGTCTGGTACCAGGAGGCAACCTCCATGTATTGACTGGGTTTTGGCGGATTTGATGGTAATGAACATGAAAGGTCGAGGTACCTTTGAATATTCACCTTATTGGGCTTTTTCAATCATCTGCAAGACATAGAACAATCACCTCCCGAACCTGTCACTATAAAAACCGACCAGAGGCGTGAACATACAGACAAATGTCTCTGATCTGAATTTTTCATCCTTCCTGTTTCAGCTCCAACTTCCAATGCAATTCTGAATTTTTGCCCTCAGTGTTTGGCATAAGCCCCTTAAGCAAAAGCAAAGCAGCACTGCTCGTGAAAGGAGTGGCTCTGGGTATCGAGGTGGGGTAGGTAATCCAAGTCACAAGTTTTAAACACCCGCAGCCTTGTTTATGAAGAAGCTGGTGAGTTGCCACCTTGATCACTGTCAACTTGGCTAAAATTAACTCAAATTCTTAAAAAAATCTTCTTGTCCCTATGCAGCCAAAGAAACACCATGATTTTCCAATAATTGATGTTGCACAACCATGAAGACATTTTCTGCACATAATTCAATGATTCTATTCCGAATGTAAAATGCTCACACAGTCATGATTTTCTTCGACAATTCTCTATGGTTCCTGCTTCCTATTTAATCACAAAAAACATCTTATCTGCTCATTATTTCACTCACCTTGGGAAACCATGCTGCGTACAAACTACCACACTTCCCTCTATTACATCAATCACTACTTTTCAAAAATACTTCATTTACTGTAAAACATCTCAAGGTTCTGAAAGAAAGTACATAAATATAAGGTGTTTTTTCATAATGTATAAATAAGAGGAATGAGATGGTAATGCTGAGAAACAGTAGGACTAGCATTTTAATTTCTATCACCCTGCTGCTTTGCTTTGTAGATGAAGATGCCCATGCAAGTATTTGTGTAGGAATGTATAAATACATGCTTGGTCTCCAGAAAAAAAAAGCCAGATTTTTGTTTTTTTTAAAAAGGACAAGTTGGTCTGGCAAAGATTGAATGCATTTACATAGCAACCTTTGTAACCTAAGCATGTCTCAAAGCACTTTGTGCTGTTGTATTGAAGGAAATACAATAATATAAAGTGAAATGCTGTACACCTCTACGGCTCTAAAATGGCCACCATATCCATGGGGAGATGGGTGAGAGGTTTTCAGATTCTTGTGTTTGTTCATTTACAATTTGCTATATAATTAACATATTACCCATCAAATTCCTTTCAAAATTACAGTCTGGATGTTGAAGGAAATGGAGGGTGTTGATTTTTAAACCTGATTTTGTCACAGCTGCTTTCAATGTTTTCAAGCTAGCTGAAATTCATTCGGTTACACTGGAATGTGAAACTGGAAGGAAAGCATATCAAGTTTGGGATATTTCATCTTGATGTTTCTACTTTACTGGGTTGCACATCTCAGTTTAATTTCAGCAACTTGCCAACTCAGACCACATCTCCTGACAGAGCCAGGGGTCAGTGGAAGCTTCCTTTATTAGATTGTGTTCTCATTCCACTGGCGTACTCACCAATGCAGGATACTCTGATTCAGATCACTTTCTAGGCTACAAGTCAGACAGAGGGGAGTAGGCTCATCGGGTGCAGTCATAGTGTCCCTATCTTTGGGCCAGAAAACTCCAGAGGTGTGCAAGAACATCTCGAAACAGGTTAACTTAAAAATATCTGGAAAGTGGAGGCGGGAAGGTGGTTGTTGACCCAGACAAGAGTAAAATCTAGCTTTCACTCGGGATTGTTGAATAAAGTGATAGACTTTGAAAATAAGTCCTGAGTCCAAGTATCAGGACTCCAGACCACAACCTTAAGTGATCTACAAATCTTGTCTCTGGTTGACCAGAATGCCAGAGAAAGATAGGCTGTAGGTATTCAGCATTCCTTCCCAAGAGCTGCTTTTTATTAGTAGAGGCTATCTAGTCATCCTCGGAAGCCATGCTAAATCAAATCTAAATGTTTGGAAGCCAGCCAACCCAACTCCCAATCTACTTCTTGGTCATTCAAACAATCTGTTGCAAAAATTCAGTTGGAAAATTTTGTACTCTTCATTGCTCTGTTAACTACTAAGAGGATGAAGGATGTCTATCAGCACTTACCACACTTGAAAATATCAGAAGAACATAAATCCTACCAAATTTAGCAGTTCTCATAGAATTCCATTCCCTGTCTGTCAGGAAGTCAAAATCCCAGGCAGATTTGGCAGGAATCTGGGATTAGGTAGATCAGTGCCTGACAACCAGGTAAAACCTGGAGGGTGAGGGAAAGGGAATCAGTAATGAGAGTGTTGGGATGATGGGAAATCAGGTGGAGATGCCTATCTAAGCCATTACAGGTTGTTTTACTGTATTAATATGCTGGGATCAGCAATGGAGTCATAGAGTCATGGAGATGTACAGCATGGAAACAGACCCTTCGGTCCAACCTGTCCATGCCGACCAGATATCCCAACCCAAACTAGTCCCACCTGCCAGCACCCGGCCCATATCCCTCCAAACCCTTCCTATTCATATACCCATCTAAATGCCTTTTAAATGTTGCAAATGTACCAGCCTCCACCACTTCCTCTGGCAGCTCGTTCCGTACCCGTACCACCCTCTGGGTGAAAACATGCAGGAATACATCTTAACATAATGAAGAGTGATCAAATATAATCACAGCAGATAAATTCCTCAAACTGGACTTTTCCATCTGCATTGTAGCTAGCATAATGGAATATATCCTCTCAAATTTTGTTTTAATGTCAGTTCTCTGAAGTGTACTTGATTGAAATAACTTCTGTCCTCTCCCTCCATTGCTAACAAAGAGCATGTATATAGTGTCTTAAAGACCCAGAAGATTGTTCCCTAAGGTGGTTATTAGAAATAGGTTTCAGTGCATACTTGGCTTTTTCCAAACTCCTTTGTTCTAAGTGTGCTGCTTTAAAAATTATTGTGTTTTAAGGTTTTTGCTCAAATACTGCTTGACTTTATCAGAAATATTTGAGATATCAGATTGCTTTATCCCTTGTGGGAGTTAGTCTCATTTCAATACCAGATAACACAGATGATCACAATACCACTGGATTAACTGGCTTTCCTCCTGGCGCCCTGCATTCTGATATTTCTAATCACTGGGACTTAAGAATCTATTACTGGATAAGAATCCAGCTGCAATTTCATCCCAGAGAAGCTCAGCAAGTAGGAGAATGCAGGTATACTAAAAGTAGAAGAATAATAACAGGCATTCTACAAGACCAGCATGGGGTCGAGTGACTTGTCAGGTCTGACTGGTAGATGATCCTTTTGGAATTTATAACGAGCCCAGTGCGGGCAACAGGGATAACAAGTCTGTACTGTCAGAAAACAACTTGTGCTTTCTCAGATCGAAGTTGCAATAAATTCCTTTCTACAAAATCACACACACAATGTCTTGGCCAAAATAAGTCTACAGCAAGACTTTACAGCAGTTATGTGAATGGTCAGTCCAGAAATATCGTCAAAAGCATTGAGCGACTAGCCTACTTCATTTTCTGTTTTTGCCAGAATCTTTGTCGAACTGGACATTTTGAGTCGGTTTTAGTTACCATAGTTACCAGTGAGTTGATGGCTCCAGACCTCTGATTTAAAAGTCAACGGCTATAAAAGCTCAAACATGTTCAATCAAGATCAGAATCTCTGGGACAGGTTGACTTTACTCTCATGCAATATTTGTACATCATAATGACTGGTTCCAATCACAACAAATTGGGCATTCTCGAAAATAGATCTGATGATCACAATGGATGATAACTATATACTTTGCCTGATCATTATCATAATTTCTGCTGTTCACTGGCTGCATGCACCACTTATATTCCCAACATCGTGATTTGCAAGCATTGCTTAAAGCTAGCCTGCACATCTTAGAAGGGAAGTCAAGATCGTTGAATTCATTTTCGATTAGATTACTCACAGTGTGGAAACAGGCACTTCGGCCCAACAAGTCCACACCGACCCGCCAAAGCGCAACCCACCCAGACCCATTCCCCTACATTTACCCCTGCTCCTAACACTACGGGCAATTTTGCATGGCCAATTCACCTAACCTGCACATTTTTGGACTGTGGAAGGAAACCGGAGCACCCGGAGGAAACCCATGCAGACACGGGGAGAATGTGCAAACTCCACACAGTCAGTCGCCTGAGGCGGGAATTGAATCCGGGTCTCTGGCGCTGTGAGGCAGCAGTGCTAACCACTGTGCCACCGTGCCACCCATCACCGTGCCGCCCACTGCCATAGACTACCAAAGGTACACATAACCTCAGCTGCTAAAAATTCACCACATACCTATCAATCCCCTATGAAAAATTCGTATTGACTAAGACATACACCTAAGGTTCGTGAGCTTCACCCAACTTCACATGTTTTTGGTAGCCTCGCACCAACATTTCCATGTGCTGTATAAGTAATGGCTCTGAAAGAGTTAATGCTGAAGTTGCATTGTCTCCGTCCAACCTGATGGTGTTACATCGTCTCCATTCGATAGAAATGAATAGTTTTGCACACATGTGACATACCTGGCTCCTAATAACTGTAATTATGCTTAATTGATTAATGTTTCTTATACCTAATACTATCATATAATCCTAGACAAGTGCCACTTCTTATTAAGAATCTCCTAGCAGTCTATTTGCTACCATTGATAATTAGGTTTATAGATGCAGCATAGAAAGGAGGAATGGTGGCATTGGCAATGATGTGATGATCAAAGGTGGGCAGTTTTGTTGTAGCACCTGAAGGTAATAACAGTGGAGAGGATGTACTCAACCCAGAAGTAAACATTGCTCAAGTCTGATGAGTATGCCACTTTTAAGAGTATTACCATTTTAGGAAGGCACAGGCAGCTAGTCAGCAGCTGAAACATGAAAAACAGCAAGCATGGGCAGCATCTGAAACATGGTGAAACTTGGAAACGGCTTCCATGTTGGAAAAGGACCTTTAGAGAAGTTACTGACAGAGTAATTGGTAGCCCCAGAAGTTAGATATCACTGACTGTAATCAAAGAAAGCTTTCAATCATGGCAGAAAGATCAGACTGGAAAGGAAACCCAGTAAATGGGAGCACTTACCTGTTGAAACAAACATTGCTGCCATTAGAGTAGGTTTCAAGAGGCACACCTACAGCAGCAGAGCAAGAGGCAGAAAAATAGTTCATATCAAAGCTGCAGTATTGTAAAAAAGGGTACAATTTATTTATGATGTCAAAATTTGGAAGATTTAAAGGAAAAGTCTAACAAAAGTTAAAAAATTTTAAGACTTTTAGAAAATCAGCACAGTCATAACATAAACTGGTGATTTTAATGGTAAGGGCCACAAAGGTTAGAAGATAGAAGTTTGTTTGAAATTTTACAAAGGGGTGTGCATTGTGTATTCACCTTACGTATCAGCGTAGCATCCGTTTTACCCCAGGAAAAATGTCCAAACTTCAATCTTATTGGCAGAAAGCGGAATCCACTGTTTTAAAAGCAAAAAGGTGGAAAGCACACCACCAGCCCCCCCAACATCCACCACCCCAAGCAAGCAATAAAGAGATACGCTGTTTGCACGCTACAGTATAGCTAGTTACAGAATTAAATACTTTATTTGAAGACTATCCTACATTATTGTTGTACTATAGAGTTAAATAATCTGAATGGGGGGGAAAAGACCAAACTAAAGCCTTAAGACAGCAGAATTTACAATATTTAATTGAAGTGTCTAATTCACATTGATCAGGAGTACAAGCTTGAAGACGACAGATTGCAAACGGTATTGAGATGCGATAGATTTAAAACAGCTTTAAAATAATAATTATGAATAAACACATTAAGAAGTAGAAGGATAAATAATACCCTCAAAGTGATTTAATATCAGCCATGGGTCAAACAGAACTCAGGAATTTATATCTTGGAGAAGACAATATGAAAGATATATAATTGCTTCAAAATTAAACACTAAATATGAAGCTGAACAAATGACTACCCAATTGCATTAAATGGGTATTATAGAGGTTGAAGTTATAAATCATCAAAATATCAGTGAAGATACAGGTACTTTTAATGATATTGTAAAAGCTGATAATTACTTATTGGATATCAAACAAAACTCTTAAATGGGCAAGGTTTAACAAAAACACTTTAGCTTCCATAATTAATTTAATTAATCACCTCTGAAGCTCAGTGGAAAACTGTAATCTGTGATTTTATCATAAGTTACAGAACTGTTGCTGGAATTATTGATGAGTCTTCATCAGATTTCTTACAACCCAGTGAAGATTAAACTTTGGAGAAAACTGTTCAAATTTTGCTTGAAGCTAAAACCAGAAAGATGCTGAGAGAAGAACAATAATCCTCCCTTAGGAAAACACCAGAACCTAATTCCTTGAACAAAGCCATGTGATAATCAATGCAGAGAGTAAGCCAAACAGTCGGTACTAAAAGCCAATATCAGTGTGATAGAACAATAAAGTCTCACAAATGTAGATAAAACCCAGTCTTAACAAAAGCATGCCACAACTACATGACTGTAGCTCACTTCCAGAGGATCTGCTTTAATAGCACACCATTTCAAAATGACATAAAACCAAATTCTTACTTTCATGAAAAGGTTATGTTATCAGATCCCCCACAGTAGGAAAGATACCCACATACCTGCATTGTTAGACATCACAGTGACATTCCTATTGAAATTAACACTTCACACAAAATTAGTGACTCAAACAACTCAAGTTTCATAAAGCTTATTTTACATCAATCGACATTGTGTTCATTGAATTTTAATACAGGAATGAGTGTCACTATCTTGCCCAATCAGATACCACGAAGAAGCAGATGGTACAGAGTACAAAGATGATCGAAGTGGAATACCGCTGATGAATAAAGGCATGCTGCTTGTACCATACAACACAAACAGCATATGAGAGCTGAATATGTGTATGTGGATCACATTAAGCACTCCTTGCCATTGGGCTCCACACTTTTCTTGGCTTCAACGTCCTTGTGATAACAGGAGAGACTCAGCTACTTTCCCAAGAACAACGCTTTGAGAAACGAACCATTGTCAATCACAAAGTGAAGGAGAAACTTGCAATGGATTTGACTGGATTTCCTACACTTATGGTGTAGTTCAAACAGAAGAAAGCAGCTGCTGAAATTATCCTTGATGGCATTGTTAAAATCTTCCATCAGGAAGTAAGTTGCAGATTTTACAGGACTAATGGAAATTATTTTCATTTCTATCCTTACTAAAGAGTTTTGGTCTCTCAAAGCAGAATTGTCAGTGACAATGACAGTGATGATGCTGAATGAGCAGCAATATTCCAGCATCATGGTTGAATCATAGAATCCCTACCATGTGGAAGCAGGCCATTCGGCCCATTGGGTCCAACCAACTCGTCCGAATAGCATCCCACCCTGACCTATCCCACTGCCTTATCCCCGTCATCCTGCATTTCCCATGGCTAATCCGTCTAGTTTGCACAACCTTGGGCAATCCACCTAACCCGGCACCTGTGGGATAAAACTGGAGTGGCTGGAAGAAACCACACAGACACGGGGAGAACGTGCAATCTCCACACAGACAGTCGCCCAAGGCTGGGATCAAACCCGGATTCCTGGCATTCTGAGGCAGCAGTAGTAACCACTGAGCCATTTACCAAAAAGGTAACGCCAAGAGTGAACAACAACATGCAACCTTATTAGCAGGTTGAATCAAAGAGCTTAAGTATTTTAAATCTGATGAATCAGTATACTGACTGGAAGTATTTGGTTCAACAAAATGAAGATGAACTCCATATGACCCCATGGAAGCCAGATGTAAGTCCACTGATTCCAGACATGGTCAAAAAGAAAATGTTTGGTCTGAACATCCAGGACACTGATAAAAGAAATACTTCAACAAATCAAAATACGATTGCCTACTCCAGAAATCCAAGGAACAACCAGGAAGAAAGTACTTGTAACATCACAGCTGTTATCCATGATAAATATTCATGATATTAAAAGTCTCCCAGGTGAGGTTAAGGCAACAATTAGGCAAGAGTTCACCTGCAAAGGAAATTTGGGAGATTAAGGGTACTCCAGAGAAAGTAATGGACCAATTTTCTATTTTATCAGAAACAGCATCCTCTGCGAAAGACTTCAAAAAGATGAATTATCCTCCAGCGGAAGAAATGTTTAACAGAAAATCAGAATCAAGGTCAACAGTCCTCAATGTGGAAACTTACCAAATCAGAAAGGAATGCATTCTGGAAGACTTGCAGAGCCTCCAGACTTCCTACATTTGTGAAGCCTGAGATTTGGTGCAGGGGAAGGTGGAGTAATAACAAATATGGAAATGGTTATTATACATTTATGTATAATAACTATGAGAAAATAAAGCTTGGGAAAAGATAATGTGTAAGTTAACTGTTCTGAAAGAATTAATATTGAAATTGCATTTAGCTCCACCCAGCCTGATGATATCACACAGTCTTTGAGTGTTAGCATTGCACAAGTTTCTGATAGAGACAGACATGACATACCTACCTCTAAATAGCTGTCATTACACCTAACCACTTGATATTAATTGTACCCATTGTTAATCTGCACCAATCTATACCTTGTTATGTAGAACATGTGTCTTTTCTTGACAAAACTCTCTCATGATCTATTCTTCACCACTGATTGTTAGACCCATTGTCTCAGCTTTGATCGAAGAACTGATTGCAGCTAACTACCCCAACCACCAAATGATAGCAGTTACTCTCCAAGACCACAGTACAACAGTACACTCTGCCAGCTATGCAGCCCTCACAGTCACATCAACCAAACAGGTTGCATAACAATCCCTTACATGCTTCCTTCACACTTATAAGACAAGGTGGTGCAAAATTGAAAACAGAAGGAACTGAAGTGTGTGAGGTGTGTCTATTTTTTCACATCCCTGTGTATAAGATGGTGCAGGCCAAAATCAGAAAGACCAGTATTGAAGCCTTGGCTAGCAACAGGGCTGAAATCTTTAAAAATGGTGGCGTCAGCATTATATAATCTTTCTATCCCATTTCCCCCAATGCCAGAGCCTGTAGATGGTATATTCATGTATTTATTATTTTCATCTCTCACAACATGTTGAGCCTTTTCAGATGCCAGTGCAGGAAACCTGGCCAGACAAGACAGCAAGAGAAAGAAGAGAGTAGTGATGGGACAAGCCATCACTTGATTTCAAAGTCACAGTCTTTGGATCAGATACTGATACAGAATGTAACTTGGAGGATAACATTAAGGTAGTATCTGTGCATGCTGACATACTGGAAACAGTAGTGCTACAGGCAGTTGGGACAACGATGCTGACAGTGCCACAACATCATAGGCCAGGTCAAACCACCAGTCTTGCTGCAGGAAAATAGAAGTGTTTCAGGCTACAGAAGACCAATGAGAAATGTGCAACAAATGCTGGGTGTGTTGAAAGCTGGACAGACAGCCAACTTTCAATATCAAAGTACATTGAATATTCCAGCACCAATTTTGAACAAGGCTTTGTGCAGAGATTGGCGTTGGTCAACATGACCATTATCAACTGTCTTCCAGGTCAAAGGCTGACTACCAGGCTCATGCCTGAATGCAACTGGTGTGTGCAAATGTTTGATGTTGGCAATAAGTAATTCCATATCTGCCACACTACTCCCTGTGCAGTTTGAACTTGAAACAACTACACAAAGCACCAAAAAGGTGTAGAATTAAAGCCACTGCCAGAAGAAATAAATCAACCTGTAAGTAATAGATGTTCCCTTCAAAAGTACTGGCGAGAGGTCCTTCACCTATGTTCAACTTGGCAATGTAAAGAGAAGGAACATCTGGGGTTTCAAAATGGCCACACTGGTTTTATGTCACAAGCTGCCTGCTTTCCATAGTTCCAGCTGACATTAAGTGCATAAGAGTTAACTAAGTTACTGAGATAATCTCCAGTGCAGTTTTCATGAGAAATGTGTATGTAGGCAACAGGCACCATTTTGCACTCCTAAAGGCCATTAATAGTATCCAAAAATCCAGTGTCACCAAGTCCATTTTCACTCCTTCTCTCTATATTTCCACTAAAAGGAAAATCAGACACATTCTGAAACAAGGAACTGTTTTTCTATGTACCCACTTGGTTAAAGGTAAAGACGAGTTTCACACCCATGTTGCCTGAACATACCAGATCATTAAAGATAATGAAAACCTTGCAACAAATCAAATCGCACTCATAAGGACCTTTAACACTTCGTAGGAAATAACTAATATTAGTAGCAGTCTTCCATCTTGAAAGACAATGCTTTGTATCATGGTGGTCAATTCTGTATTAAGCATCATCTGACATGGCTCAGTTTGGCAAGGCAGTGTCTGTTGAATTTCCTATGGATGAAGATGATCTGCTTAAGATGCACAATTTCTTGGCACTCTTTTCCCTGGGCCAACCTCTCAGCTTTTCATTTCCACATGCCTCTTTCAAAGATTTTCCAAACAAACAGTCCACGTTTTATGGACACCAGTGATTCTCCCTTTGCTCTCAGCTTCAGAAGTAGCCATCTTCTTACATGTAGTTGGGATATGGACACCAGGAGGCTGTGAGTCAATATTCAGCTTTTGGGCATGTGTCTATCACCCATTAAATGAATGTGGGCAAAGCCAGTGCAGACATCATCGGATGAGCAATGAGTGCATGCTAATTACTCCATGAACACTGAGTGGGTTATCTTACCCTTCCAAGAATTGTGAGGAAATGTCTATGACAGCCAAGATGTGGCGAGTAGATATGTGAAACTATCACAGACTCCAGTGTCACAGTGATAATGCTGATAGATGGCTGTGTGGAAACACCCTGAACCATGACATCTACTGGGTCCATCTACTGGGCAAACTTTTTCTTGTCTAATGTGTGTGTACAGGTCTCACCACTGTAAGAGTGTGGGACAGCAATTCTTAACAATCCTACTCACGCGCTTTGCCGACTTCAGTGATAGTCTAAAACTGGTAGTTGTTCGTGAAGTGTGTGATCAAAAGGTGCTAAAAGGATCAAACTGTCATCAGTCATAGTATAGAGTATAAGAGCAAAAAGGTAATGTTGGAGTTGTACAGAGTGTTGGTTTAGGCCACAACTGGAATAGCACTGGAGCGGGTATAGAGGAGGTTCATCAGGATGTGCCTGGGATGGAGAAAATGAGTAATAAGGATAGACTAGATAGGCTTGGATTGTTTTCTTCAGAACAAAGAAGACTGAGGAGGATATGATTGAGGTGTACAAGATTATGAGGGGCATGGACAGGGTGAATAGAGAGCAGGTGTTCCGCTTAGTTGAGGAGTCAATCACAAGAGGGCTTGGTTTTAGGGTAAGGGGCAGAAAGTTCAGAGGGAATTTGGCAAAAGACATTTTCACTCAGCGGGTGATGGGGATCTGGAATGCACTACCTGGGAAAGTGATGGAGCCTGGAAATCTTACAACTCCAAAAATATTTGGAAGAGTACTTGAAATATCATAACATTCAAGGATATGGAACGTGCAGGTAATTGGGATGAGTGCACTTTAGGGTAATTCTGTCAATGCAGACTCAATGGGCCATTAGATGAATCTATGTATCTATGAGTCACATCAATTGTAGATCTTCCAGGGTCAGTTAACTCAAGTACCTACGTCCCAATGCAGCTTTCAACCACACAAGAAAAAGACGAGTTCTATGAGGAGCGTGACATGGCTAAAGCAGAATCCCTAAGCCAGACCATCTTTACTTACTCAGGATTTCAACTGAAGAGTGGGCACAGACCATGAGGCATAGTCCTTCTGCCTCAGACATTATGGCCTGGGAAGGGTAATTGACTTGGGGGAAAGAGCATCTGTGCTGATACCAAAAACGTTGTGCATTTAATACTTTCTTTCAGAATAAACCATGCTACAGGTTGTGTTGGAGACATTGAAGATCAGGCTGGGAACCAGTTGGACATGATCATCACCAGACCATTAACTACTTTGCCACTAAAAGGAGAGGTTGACATCAACAGGATTGGGAAGAGCAGTCATTTTGTGATTAACGATTCATAGAAACTTAAGCAAGGTATGATTTCTTTAAATTGAATTAAATGTGGTGGTGCTAGTGTTTATGGAGTAAAGGTTAACTATATAGTAACAGTGAGATAACATGTACAGAAGGAACTGTGCCATAATATCAGATCACATGGAACTAGGACCCAAGTCTATGAGGTTCTAGAGATGTCCTCTCTTACCATCTCCTATAAATAGTTATACTGAATAAAGGTTGCCGATGTTCACTACCAATGATGTGGACTACCTTTTACCAACAACCCAGAAATGATCTTACTATGTGGTGGCAAGTGGTGACCTTATACAGTCTAAAAAGCCCAGGGATTATCAAGTGTAGTAAGCAAAGGACATCAAAGCCAATAGAGTCAGTGGAACAGTCTAGTAGCTAACACAAACAGCACAATAGGACACAAGGTTCTCGGCTTTGATGAGCAATGATTATCACAATAACCCACACATGCACCTTCAGAAGGCACAGGGCCTACGACAGGCTGGACGAGGGTGGGGTCAGCCTTGAGCCTGCAGAATGGAAAGCGCACCAAGCTCGCAGTAAAAGTACCAACCATCACTTCCAAGCTTCATGGACTGGTACAAAGAAGATCTCCAGGTGGGAAGAAGGATCCAACCACACTGCTGAAGACAAAGGTTGGAGAAACAGTGGTTGTTTTTAACAATGGATTATGTTTAAAAAATCTTCATTCAAAAAAAGAATTCAGTTACTTTTAACGGCAATTCTACAAAGTGAACCAATTCTCTTAATGAAGTTATGGACACTGATCTTCAATATTGAAGGCAAAGGACATCACACATGCTTAAATCTCTATATAGGAGCTGGAGTCATTATTCTAAAAGTTGGCTTTATACACCTGCCAAAGATTATCCTGCAATCTCCAGCTGCCAAACTCCAAACTGCAGCAGGAGTCGGACGCAAAGTCAGAGGTCAGCTTTGGGCAGCGTTAATACACACAGGCAACAAAATCCTTGCAACACTGCATGTTACCCACAACCAGCCATCCTTACAGCCAAGGAAGGAAACCTGCACAGGTGTCAAAGGTCACACAAGAATCAGCGAAGGAACTTAAACAGCAATTTGCTAAACTCTTTGAGTGACTGGGGAAACTGAACAGAGTGTGGTAAATCAAACTGCAAGTTGATTTCAAACCCACCTGCCACTTGATACTCAGAAAGACCTCACATCCATTTTTAATATACACAGCAGATATCGAGACCAGTCTTAAAAACAGAGAATTATTTCATCCGTCATTCAATCAGCCACATGAGGTCCTGCTATGGTTCCAGCCCTCAACAAAATGGATCCAATAAAATTGTGTTAATTTAACACCTGTGAAAAATGCCATGCAAGCAATACAGCCAATGGCGACAGCCTCGTGAAACTTGTAAAGAGAACAATATTCACCAGTCGGTTGTGAACAGCAGCTTCTGATAATTCCCTCCAGGTGAGGAGTCCAAACTGCTAACCATCTTCATAACAACCTCTGCACAGGCTCAGATTTAGCCATTTGTATCAGAGATTTTCCAATGGACAATATCTAATATACAAAAATTTATCGAAAACATCAGAGATGAGGTGAAAGTGGTTGCCCTTGACGTCAAGGCCGCACTTGACCAAGTGTAGTATCAAGCAGAAGTGTGGTATAAAACTGGAGTCAACAGGAATCGGGGGAAGACTCTCCACTGGTTGGGGTCATACTTGACAAAAGGAAGATGGTTATGATCATTAGAGGTCAATCATCTCAGTTTCAGGACATTCTACAGGCTGTACTCAGAGCAGTGTCCAAGGACCAATCATATTTTTAGTTGCTTCACCAATGACCTTCCATCCATCATAAGGTCAGATATAAGGTCAGATGTGGGGATGTTCACCAATGATTGCACAATGTTCAGCAACATTCACAACTCCTCAGATACTGAAGCAGTCCGTGTTTAAATGCAGCAAGATCTCAACAATATGCAGGCTTGACTGACAAATGGTAAGCAATATTCATGCCACACAAACACCAGGCATTGGCCATTTTCCACAAATGGCAAGATAACCACGCCCCTTGACATTCAATCATGTCACCATCACTGAACTCCTGAAGGTTACCATTGACCGGAAACTGAACTGACTAGTCATATAGTAACTGAGGCTACAAGAGCAGGCCAGAGGCTAAGAATATTGCAGCAAATAACTCACTTCCTGATGCCCTACAGTCTATCCACAATCTACATGGCACAGGTCAGGAATGTGATGGATGTGCACTTGCCTAGATGAGTACAGCTACAACAATACTCCAGAAACTTGACACCATCCAGGACAAAACAGTCTGCTTGACTGGCACAAATCCACAAACATCCAATCCCTCAACTGCTGAGGCTCAACAGCAGCAATTGTACCATTTACAAGATGCACTGCAGAAATTCACCAAGGTTCTGTAAACAGCATTTCCCAAACCCATCGTCACTACCATCCAGAAGGACAAATGCAGCAGATACAAGGGGACACCACCACCTGCAAGTTCCCCTCCAAGCCCCTCATCATGCGGCTTGGAAATCTAATACCATTCTCTCACTGACACTGGGTCAAAATCCTGGAATTGCCTTCCTCAGGGCATTGTGGGTTTACCTACAGCACATGGACTGCAGCATTTCAAGAAGATAGCTCACCACCATCTCCTCAAGGACAGCTAGGGATGGGCAATAACTGCTGACCAGGTAGTGATACCCACATCTTGTGAATGAAGTAAAAATAGATTCATGGATGGATCCACCAAAGTACAATATGGTGAGAGAATATGCAGTTTTGAAAATGTTATAACATGCTGGGTTGGCCCTAAAAGAAAATAGTGAATTCTCAAAGCCAATCATAAACATTTTGGGCCACATTACCCAGCAACAGGGATCATGACAGATCCATTGAAGACAGAAGCCATAGAAAGTTTCCACCAATCAGGAATATCACAGTTCTCTGGCAGTTTGTGGGAATAGTGATTCTTAATGGGAAAATGCTTGCCATACTTAGCCTGAGTGAGTGAACCTTTAAGGCAAATTTTGAATTAAGATCAGACATGGTGCAGGAGTGAGCAAGGACACCACTCATTTGACCAAATTAAAGGCACATTCATATCACCCAAGTTCCATGTACATCATTAGTCTGACTTTGCAATTATAATAATAAAGGCAGATGGATCATTCATAGATCTGAGCGTAGTCTTATTTCAGGTTCAATATGAAGAGATCAGATATGTCGCCCACTATGCAAGTAATCTAAAGTTCTCACTGACTCAGAGCAATAATATGCTATCATTGAGAAGGAAACACTTGCAGCCACTTAAATGCATGAGAAATTCTCTGACTACACCTTAGACTCACTGTTAGGATTGAAACTGACCACAAGCCAGTCATAACTTTATCAACCACAAAAAAATCTTGTAAGGATACCATCCAGAGATGTCAATTGTGGCTGATGGACGATGACATAAAACCATGCAGGATTAGTGGTGCTGGAAGAGCACAGCAGTTCAGGCAGCATCCAAGGAACTTCTTGGATGCTGCCTGAACTGCTGTGCTCTTCCAGCATCACTAATCCAGAATCTGGTTTCCAGCATCTGCAGTCATTGTTTTTTCCTCGTTGATAAAACCATGCAGTCCTTACAGTATGGAAAGATGCTCTTTGGTCTATCATGGTCATGCCAGTCACGAGACATAGATCTATTTTAATCCCATTTTCAGCCCATTCCCTCCCTAAAGGCATTGTGAGTCAACTTATAGTGCAAGGACTGCAGCAGTTCGAGAAGATAGCTCACCACCACCTTCTCAATGCCCACACCCAATAAGTGAATAATGAAAAATCTTGGGCAATAGTCCTGTACGTTTTAGAGTTTTAAGTACTTATCTGAATAGCTCTTGTATGTCTTGAAGGTTCATGCCTGTACCACATTTATCAGGCAGTGAGTTCCAATTTCCCCCCAAATTTCTGGGTGAAAAGACGTTTTCTTCAAATCCCTTTTAAACCTTCTGTGCCTTACCTTGAAATTGTTTCACTGGTTAATGGCCCCTTGACTATAGGGAAGGGTTTTTCCTTATGTACCCTATCTATGCTCCTCAGAACTTTATATACCTTAATCAGATCCTCCCTCAACCTTCTAATGAAAACAACCCCGGCCTATCTGGAATCTCTTTATAGCTGAATTGCTCCAGCCCAAGCAACATTCTGGTGAATTGCTTACCTTCTCTAGTGCAATCACATTCTTCCTACTATGTGGAGACCAGAACTGTGCACACTATTCCAGCTGTGGCTTAACTAACATTCATAGAATCACTCAGTTCAGAAGCAAGCCATTCAGCCCATTGAGTCCACACTGGCCTTCTGAAGAGTATCCGATCCAGACCCAACTTATCCCTACATCCCCACATTGCCCATGGCTAATTCACCTAGCCTGCACTTTCATGGACATTATGGGTAATTGAGCATGGCCAATCCACATCACCTGCATACCTTTTGGACTGTGGGAGTAAAGTGGACCATACAGTGGAAATCCAAGCAGACACAGGGAGAATGTACAAACTTCAAACGTCTGAGGGTGAAATCGAACCCTGGTCCCTGGCTTTGTGAGGCAACAGTGTTAAACCACTGAGTCGTTGTGCTGTCCTTCATATATGCATCACATTATATGCAGTTCCATCATAATCCCTTTGCCTTGTACGTAATGCCTTGACTAATAAAAGATCATCTCTCCCCATACGCCTTCCTGAGCACCTTGTCTACCTGTCCTCTGCCTTCAAAGGTCTATGGACATGGTTTCTCTGACCTTCCTTCTTTTCTCAGGTTCTACCATTCAATGTGCACTCCCTTGCCTTGTTAAGGCACCCAAGATGCATCATCTCAAATTTTTCAGGAATAAACTCCTTCTACCATTGTTCTGGCCTATCTGACCAGTCCATCTATAGTTTGTCCTGTACTCTGAGGCTTTCCTCCTTGCTGTTTAACATACCGGCAAGGAATATGCACAACGGAAATACCAAGTAGATACAAACATTTGGCACCAAGCAATATATTTTGGGAGAGAAAAAAAACAAGTAATATAGAGAGCATGGAAAGACATTTCAGAATGCAAGTTAACAGAGGGATTTATCAGTTCAGAAGAATAATTCAAATTGTGTCTCAAATAATTATTCAAATTAACACAAACTGTGAATGCAGAAGTTAAGATCATTAAGAAGGCAAGTTGAATTTTAATAATTAAAATTGAATACATATTTGGAGAAAGATACATAATACAGGAAGAAAGTGGGTAAATGGTTTTGTTTTTGAATTCTTGAACAAACAGCTAATCAAAGAGCTGAATGTCTTCCATCTGTGCCATAAACATTTTGTGGTTCTTTTGTTCTTTGTAAGACATGAATATTGCACAGCACAGGAAATATTTCGTCATGAAAGAATGCAATGACTAAAATGAATGACATAGATGTACTAGAACAAACACAAACATTGAAGCACAGATGTAGCAATTTTTGGAAGTGAGAACAATAGGATTATGTAAACTTTCTAGCCAGGTCACAATTAGAAGGAGAATCCATTGCATTTATGGAGACACAAACCTCAATTTCCTTTGAGGTCTGCATTCAGCAGTTACTTCCCATACATAATGCCAGATGCTAGCTTAGATCAACAATTGTTTGAGTAATCTGCTGCAGAGTATCTGGCAATAATAGTGATGTATTTAATACTGACCTGAGTTGCATAAGTCAAGGAAACATCCCTCATGAATGCTCTGACCTCTGTTATGAACTGAAGTCGCCAATTTGGAGTTGTGGCTTTTTTTAAAAAAACAGTTTAATTCAAGATTTATACCTCTTGGTATGAAGCACATCTTAATAACTCTTTTCAAACATCTTGTCATACAAATTCTAGCATTTGGATCTAATTGCTTGATATATTGTGAGATAGATTCAGGTTTATTTTATTGAATTATATTATTGTACAAGCAGAAGACTGTATAATAGAAATCCAAAGTCAAAATAGAAAACACTGGAAATACTCAACAATTTAAGCAGCGTCTTTTCTGCATTCCAGACAGTATTTCAGATGGTAATAACGTTCTTTACTCAATTCCCTGCCTCTCTGCCTTTTTGTTCACTCACAACATGTAGGCGTCACTGGCTGAGCCAGCATTTATTGCCCATTCCTTGTTGCTCCTTGAGAAGGTGTTGGTTTAAACCAGTTAGCCCTCTAGAGTTTTCTTGTTGTGATGGAAGATAATCGACCTGAAATGCTCACTTGTTTTTCAACTTCTCCAATAATGGTGGCTGAGTTGCTAAGCCTGTCTAAAATTATATTTATATTCTTTTACTGCACGCTGTTTCCATTTTGTGTCGCACCTGCTTTGCAGAAGCAATGCAGTCATGACAAATTAGGAACTTGATACTGATCTCATCATTATTTGTATGTACAGGTTAGGTACTGTCTGAGCAGAATTTGACAAACCCTCACTAAAGACTTTGCAGGTGGAATGGGGGCTGGTATAAAATGCTGCCCTGGCCCTTCCCACCATCAAGCAACTGGCATTAAGTTTATGAGTGGCAGGCCATACTTAGGGCAATCTGCCTACCTCGCCACAACTGAAGTAGTCATTTATTTACTGCAATATTTTGGCCAGCAGTTGGTAGTCAGGGTTGGGAGGGAGTGCTTTTGGTATTACCCTGATTTTCACAACTGGCACCTCATGGTGCTAGCACACGGTTCAGAATAAGGGTTGTTCTCCATCACCAATCCTCGATTATCTATATTTTGTCGAGGGCCTGTCTAACGATCTGCAGTGGAGAATATACCACTGCAGTATCTTGACAGAAGACGCATTGCTCTCAGTTAACAAGGTGGCTTATTGAATCATACCAGTAAGAGAAACTACATACAAGTTGGCATAATTACTCAGACTCTTGGGAGCTGTACCAAATACATTTGCTCTCTATGGAAGTTATTGCATAACTCCTTGTCTCCACTCACAGATTCTGTGATATCAAAAGAATTGATGGAGCTGAATGTAACATGAACATCATCAGCTTTAATCACAAGGTGTAATCATTGCAGGTTAGCCTCCTTGGGTCTTGGATGGGGAACTAGCATCTCCTCCATTAAAGGTACATTTTTTGATGTCCTTTCAAAAGTTACGCCTCTGGGTGTCTGCTCTCACCCACTCTTTGAAACAGGACTCCAACCCCTCATGCACTCTCACTCATAACTCTTCCCTCCTGGCCTCTGGCCAAAGGACCATGACAGTGAACCATGTGAATGGGGTCTATTGAAATGTCTTCTCAGTCTTTTTCCACACTTATCAAACCCATGTTGTTTTTCCTGTCTATGTGCACCAACGGAACTTTATAAGGTAGTTGAGTTTTAACCAGCAAAATTAGATGTCAGTGATTCATAATTGTTTATTTCATCATTTGTAAATCCAGATTGCCGGTCCATGCTTCCTGTGTCTATAAAGGCAGTTAAATAAAATAACTCTGTATACTTTTTAAAAGATCTTTTGTTTGTGTCATGACTCTGTCTGATAGGTCCATCATGCTACCCCAGCGAGGCTCAACACCACCACTACCTTATATTAAAAAAATCAATGATCCAGACTCCACTGCTTTCTGCGGCAGAGGATTCCAAAGACACACAATCCTTTGACAGAAGAAAAATCTTTTCATCTCTGCTGTAAAATGGTGGCTACTAGTTCTTAAACAGTGCCCCCTAGTTCTGGGATCACTCACAGGAGGAAAGGTCCTTTTCATGACTACTTAATCCAACCATTCCGGATCTTTTATACTTCAAGCAAGTCACTCTTCACTCTTCTGAACTTCAGTGGAAACAAATCCAGTTTGTCCATCTTTTCTTTATAACACAATCTGCTCATTCCAGATATCTAGTAAACCTTCCCTGAACTGTCTTCAATCCACTACATCTCTTCATAGATAAGGAGACCACAACTATATGCAGTATTCAAGATATGCCTCTCACCAACATCTTGTATAACTTTTGTGTTCAACCCTTCCAATAACTAAGAACAGCATCCTATTAGCCTTCTTAATTACTTATGGGACCTGAATGCTAACTATTTGTAAGTCATGCACTGGAACATCTAGATCCCTCTGCATCATGGAATTCTGCAGTCATTCCCTGTTCAATATTCAGCTTTCTGCTTTCTCCTGCCAAAGTGAATGACTTCACATTTTCCAGCATTATGATCCATCTTCCACATTCTTGTATAATCATGAAACCTATATGTATAGGTCTACAAACTTCTATGTTCCATTCACAACACACTTCCCTACTTACTTCTAACTGTCATCTTATCTAAAATACTTTCAGTCCCTTGAACTATTCTTCGATTAGATTACTTACAGCGTGGAAACAGGCCCTATGGCCCAACAAGTCCACACCGACCCTCCAAAGAGCAACCCACCCAGACCCATTCCCCTACATTTACCCCTTCACCTAACACTACTGGCAATTTTGCATGGCCAATTCATCTAACCAGCACATCTTTGGACATTTCAGAGCACCCGGAGGAAACCCACGCAGACACGGGGAGAATGTACAAACTCCACACAGAGGGTTGCCTGAGGCGGGAATTGAACCTGGGTCTCTGGCATTGTGAGGCAGCAGTGCTAACCACTGTGTCACTGTGCCACCTATAATATTCAGGGTATTATAAAACAGCAAGTTGACGACAAGGCATGGAATTTGTTTTTACACTTCATTTGAGAAAGTTGATTTTGAGAAAGTTTGAGTGATTTGAAAATTGTTGCATATGCACAGTGTACTGTACACAGTGACACTGTAGAATATTAATTGAAAAAATCATTGAAGATACATTCAAAGTGAGAAAAAGCATGTTGTAAAGTTGAATAAAGTCCTAGATCAACTTCAAGAGTCAGTCTCAAAGCTGAAAATCTCAAGTGTTTTCTCATGGTAATGATAACTGATTCATTTCTGACCATTGAGACATCTGTGAATTACTTAATTGCGAGAGAAATTTGTGAAGGTGCTCACAGGAATGTGATGTGCTGTAAAAAGCTCAATTATGTCATGAAGCACAGATCTAATAGTGTGATGGTGATAAATTACAGGAATATTTCACACACAGAAATAAACTGAGTACAGATCAAGGCTGCCTTCTATGTGGGTTTCAGTCTCATCATTCCACCAAGTTTTAAAGATAGATTGTAAGACAGACTTAAACAAAAGAACACAGGAAACCTCTGTAAAAAAGCAATAGCGTGAAGCTAGTTTTTGGTGTCGAAAAATTGTTGAAAATCTATGAAGTATATCTCAGAGTGGCAAATGTTCCAGCATTGTTCCTTCAAAACCACAAAAACTGTGGAAATGAGTACATGCTGACTTCTTTGAATGTAAAGGCAAACTGTATTTTGTTTTGATTGATAGCTATGACAAGTGAATAAATGTTGAGTCTATACCAAAAACTAAACATGCCAAGACAATGGAACATTCGAGTAGTTAGTTTGCAATTATGGGTTCCTGGAGGTGTTGGTGTCAGATTATGGTCCACTGTTTACATCAGGAAAGTTTGAAGTATTCCTGATTAAGATTGTGATGATGTCTTTTCAGAAATATTTGCTAGGAGACAGCTAGGCAGTAAGATTCACATTTTTATTTAAAACAGGCTGAACAGTTTCCTGTTTTCCTTACATACCCCATGTCTGTAGCAGGTTGCACTCCGAGGACAAGATTTTATATTTCTTAAACCTGGCATCAATAGCATGAGAAGATGAGTCACGATACATCACTTAATGCTGGTCCAAGGACATGATTAAAAGCCACTGAGGTGATAAGAAGTCTGTAATTTGAATTGTTTCTAAGAGGCTGTGTGAATTTATAATCTCATGAAGATTGGAACTCCATCAGTGTTACGGCGATTGGTCACATGAAAGAGCAAACCTGACAAAGAGAGATCACGATAAACCCATACAGAGCAAATTCCTCTGATGGTCCAAAGTGAATGTCAGAAACAAGGTGAAAGGCAGAAAGAAACTGAAGGTTTGCTTGTATTACAAAAAAATTCACCAGAAAATTGAGCCAGGAGCTTTGATGAAGACAAACAAATTAATGTCACAGCCTCAACCATTAATTGGAGCTCATCGTCATAGTCTCTGTTAGACACAGTGATATTGAGAAAGCAAACTGAAGCTAATAGAAATACAGACAGAAGAAGAACAAAGCTGAATAGGTTACTGGCATGTAAAGAAGACATAGACTACCTTCTTTTTGTTATTTTGTGTCAAAACATTTTTGTTAAAGACATTCTGGCATTAAGAAATCATTCTTTCACATATAAATCATTCTGACAACATTGGTCACATATATTTTAGTTTGGATTGTAGTAACAACAAAAATGCAAACCAACCCGATAACTTTAGCTAACGATTATATTGGTTTCGGCACATTGGCCCAATCTTCAAAATCAAGAGTGGCGAAATGTGGACTTAAGTCAGTGATATATATAGGGAATGATCAGAAGTCCTGAGACATGCACAAGCACTGTAATTGTGTGCAAACATTGAAATTCCAGATGGCAGATACTATTTAAATGTTTGTTACACTGATCTCAGTGTGAGACACTTGGGCAAGGTAAGCGCTACTTACCCAGATACTTACACTAAAACTGTTAAACAGTTTAATTTCTGTTAATTATTAAGAACATAATTCAGCTCACCACTTCCCACATCTCTCAGCCCCAAGACCACTCAACACTGACACCCATCCAATGCAACTACTCTACCCTCCTCGACTCACTCATCTACCCACACAATAACACAATCACTCACCCAACAACCTGCTGACACCAGCCACTCAATCACATACAGCACTCAATCATTCACCCACTCACTCACCTACTGACAAACTAGAGACCATTAAAACTTACCTGAACATGGCAGCAAATGTGAGAAGGAGATGTGTCCTGTGCACTGCTCTTCTTCACCTGTCCCTCTTGTGCTCACCGCTCTTCCCCTTGAAAGGCTGTGCTGATGCTTCGCTGCTGCAGCCAGGATCAGAAGTCCTAGCTGGAAGAATGCAGAAAGGTTGGGGCTCAGAGATCTTCACAGGCAGCAACAATTTGCACACCATCACCGCTGACTGGAAGATGTGGGCCAATGCATACTGGGAAATTATGTACACATTTAACATACGAGTTTTTTTTAAAAATGTGGGGTTGGAGGGCAATATACTTTAAATATCTGAGCATTTTGCTATATTGCCTTCTCTGTTGCAGGGATGTAAATAAAAATAATTCAGGAATAGTTGTCTACACTTGAGGATCCATTAATCTTGCTCAGAGTAGTACCCAACATAGTCTCAGTAATGGCTACGGCTCCCAGTGGTGTTATGGGAGAGTTACCAGGTAATCAGCAGCTTTATGTGGAAGAATTTACTCCCAAGAGTGAGTGGAAAGTATGCCTCTATATAATTAATGCCCCGTAGAGAATGACCTTTCTGTGGAGCAATGGTGAGAATGGGGATGCATTCTCCATTGGTTTATTGGGTGGAAGGTAACTTGTCAACTGAGCTGACAGCTCACTATCAGTCCTACTTTCTCACTAAGTATCCTGCCACACGTTCAACCAGTAGACTAATGAAGACAAGGAGTTGTCTTCATTATACAACAAACGTAGCTGTGGAGATGATCGCATGGTGGTACTTTCACAGGACAAGTAATTCAGAGCTGCAGACAAACGCTCTGAGGACCTGCACTTGAATTCCACCATAGCTAAATTCAATAAAATCTGGAACAATGGTGTATATGTAATCATTGCGATTGTTGCAAAAGTCTATCTCATTTACTAATATCCTTTAGGGAAGGAAATCTACCAATCTGAGAAGGTATTGGTTACATGTAACTCCAGACTCCGCGATGCCCTTATAACTGCCTTGTGAATTGGCCTAGCAAGCCACTTAGTTCAAGGGCAGTTAGGGAGGGATAACAAATACTAGCATTATAAGCATACCAACATCACCTGCACAAAAATAAGAATACTTTAAAAAGTAAAAATGCACTCAGTAAGTACTATATTGCAAAATCTCATCAAATTAAATAGCTTTTAGTAGATTTTCTCATGTAGACAAAAATCAAGCAAAATGCCAACATATGTAAAATCTGTGTAAACTTTAAGATAACAAAGGGTTTAAGGATAATCATAACTTTAACTGTAAGAGGTAATTCCTAATAGAGACTGTTCCTGTCCAAAGAGAATGCTGTCACTGTTTTTTCTTGTCAGTTTGAGCCTTGTCACATATTGTTCCTCTGACTATGGCCAAACACCCACTGTGCTGCACTGTTAAAAATGGCAATGTTTCTTATAAAATTGCCCTGCTATTGATTTATATTGAGAGGATAGAATAAGACTGTCTGTGATTCGCCACAGGTTGATGAGTCTGCTGAAATATACTGCCAAGTTTCACCCACAAGTAATAATTACTTGCATAAGGTGAAAAGGAAGCTGTTGCCCAGGGAATTGGCAAGAAGAGCTTTGTTTTAAAACTCAACAGGTGATGGTTTGAACATTTTGGTCAAAATTAATTATATATTAATCTCTGTGCATTTACTATTTGTTGTTCTTTTAATCCCAAGGTAGCTTTTCTGCTTTTCAGTTACACTGATGCTTTTGGATTTGGCTTTATAGAAGATGATTGCATTGCAATTCATGCTTCATTTAGTGCCAGAGGAATGCTACAGCCAGCTTTAGGTCAAAATAAATCATAACATACGAACAATGTCTGTGACTGCTCGGCACTTTGTTCCAATAAAATATCATTTTAACATTAGTGTTGTTCAGATAGACCAGATAATGAAACAAAAAAATTATGTACTATCAGAATATAACTTCTGTTGTGCCTGAAGATAGGTCTTCAGGAGAAACAGGTGAAAATGAGTTTAATACAACCAAAAACTAATAGATTCAGAAAATAACTGAACATTTATTTTGTTATAAAGCACACATTTCCTAATTTTCTGAACACCTCACATAATTGGTTTCCAGTGCCTTCTATACAACTGCAATAGCCTGGAACCAGTTTTACAAGAAATTTAAATGATGGAGATCCAAGATGATGGCGATCCAGTAGGTCTGCCCTGTTCAGCTCTGCCAAGAAACCCAGACAAAGTGGTGCATTCACCCTCCCTTTTTACCCATTGTGGCGTAAATTGCTGGTTTTAGACCCCGAGAACTGTTATTTATTAGTTTCAGTGCTCCTTTTACAGAAACGAAAATGACTAAGGGAAAAGGACCACGAGGACTGCAACAAACATAGCACTCCCCTGCAGTACCAGACCCATCTGCGGTCGCGACGTCAGCCTCCATGAATGCTCCTGGGCACTTACCTGTGGAACACAGCCTGGTCTTGGAGTTCGTGAAACCCCGAGAGAAGATTGATTCAGTGATGGAGGAGACCCAGACCAGGCTGGAACTGATCTCGGCCATGCTGCAGAAGCATGACAAGGAGACCCAGTGTCTCGGGCGGTGCCTCGTGGAGGTGGAGCAGCAGGCCGGCGATGTGGAATTTTCGGAGGGCCGGGTCCAGGCCCTGGAACAGCAGGTACGCGCCTTAGTCAAACAGGTCGATGACCTTGAAAATCGAAGCCGTCAGAAGAATATCAGCCTGATCGGACCACCGGAGCAGGAAGAGGAAGGCCAGCTGATCAGCTTCTTGGAGCAATGGCTCCCGCAGTGTTTGAAGCTGGAAGTCGGGGTGGACCGGATGCGGGTTGAATGGGCCCATCGGGTCGCAGTGCGCAGATCCAGATCAAACCAGCATCCCCGCCCAGTCCTAGTGAGACTCCAGCATTATAGAGATAAACAAATGATGCTGGAAACCTCTAGATCAATGGGGAAGGATCCCCAGGCTATGGTATATAAAGGATCACCAATTATGTTCTTTCAAGACTTCTCTGCAGCCGTGATCTGTAAGAGGAAGGCATTTGATGAGGTAAAACGGAGGCTGAGGGTCTTGAATATTCAAGACTCTGTAGGATGTCCAACAATATTATGTTTCAGCCACAGAGGGTCCATGTTTAATTTTGACTCACCAGAAAAGGCAAAGGACTTCCTAGACAACTTAAAATAGACTGGCTGGCTCAAATAATATGGACAATCGTATTCCCTTTGTTTTGTCTGTAGTTTACCTGGTTTTGTCTTTTTAATATGTGGGGGTCTTCTTTTCTTCTCTCCCTTTTTCTCTCTCCTCTCCTTTCCTTCTCCCCTCCCATTATCCTTTATTTTTCTATCATTCTCTTTTCCTTTCTCTTTTTTTAAGTACGGGATGTGGTGGGGGGAGGGGTTTCCTTTTTATTTCATCAGGACTGCCTCAGGTCAAAGTATGGATTGGATGGGGTGAGTGCCCACTTTTAATTTTCTTGTTGTAAGATGCACATGACTTTTATATACTTTGTTTTGTCGGGGTCTGGGGTGCGGCTTCAGCTAGAAGGAGCCATGGAGGGGGTTAGTGGGTAGTATGAGTACCCCCTGTGGTGTTATTTGTGTTATATGTTGTACAAGTAGTTGTTAGAAGTTTTGATTTGGTAGTTTTTGTAGTTGTATTATCAAGTTTAGACAAACTGTTTCCTGTTTTCACTCGGCACACTATGCATGGGGTTCTTCCTTCCATGGGCTCATTTGCTGCTTTGTACGGCTATGGCTATCTGTTCATTTAAATGGTGCACCTGGAGTGTTAAGGGGAGTCATTCACCGATTAAGAGAAAAAAGATACTATCAAGCCTTAGAAAGGAAAGGGACGATGTAGCCTTGCTGCAATAAACACATCTAACTAATAAGGAGCACTTAAAGTTACAGCAGGGAGGGTTTGGCCGGGTGTTTTTATCATCCTTTAATTTGAAAAGTAGCGGAGTAGTTATACTCATTCAGAAGAATTTACCATTCAGTTGTTAGACCAAGTTAAGGACGAATGTGAGTGATTTCTGATTCTTAAAGCTTTAATACATGGAGAGGAGTATGGGATCTTGAATGTATATTGCCCCCCCGAGACACCCCCTCAAATTTTTAATGAATGTGCTCTCCAGGTTGATGGCCCTTGGGGCATGCCATACAATTATCGGGGGAGACTTTAACCGACCTATGGACCCTGAGGTGGATAGGATGCAAGGGGTCTCGCGGGTATTTCCCTGCAATCCAGGCAGCTGGTGGACCTGAACAGGGAGCTGGGATTGGTGGATGTGTGGAGATGTATTCACGCTGAGGGTAGGGACTTCACTTTTTTTTCGAATCCACATAAGTGCTATACTAGAACTGACATGTGTTTTGCCCCACTGCCCTTTTTGAACTCGATGCTGTTCTGCAGAATTGGGAACATAGCCATTTCTGACATGCGGCAGCGTACATGGAGGGTATGGCCAGTGACGATGGAGGGCACTGATGCATGGATCTTTCCTCCTGAAGGATTGCAAGTTAATTAAGTATTTTACACGGAAGTTTAAAATTTTCTGGGACATTAATTCAGGGACAGCCAGTAATCCGTCAGTGCTCTGGGAGACTGCCAAGGCCTATACAAGGGGTTTGATTATTTCTTATTCTGCGACCCGGAAGTGGCAGAGGAGAGAGCAACAGTGTATGCTCGAGGCTCCCCTGAAGGCAGCTGAGACAGCATACTTTGACAGACCATCTGTAACCAAATTGCAGCGGATTACAGACCTCAGGGCTACTCTGAATGCTGCGCTCACCCAGACACCAAAGAGGGAGATCTCCTTTGTGAAACAGGTTATTTGAGTATGGTGCTAAACCGGATAGGTATTTGGCATACTTGACCAGGAAGAAGAGTGTCCCCCAATCTATCACATCCATTAGAGAGGGTACTATCACCTGCGATCCCCAAAAGATTAACGCAACATTCAGGAAGTTCTACCCTGGGTTGTACCGGTCGGAGGGTTATGAACACAGATTGGTGAAGATGGAGTCCTTTTTTAAGACCTTGGACCTCCCAGATGTAACTTCAGAGCAGGCGTCTCTTTTGAATGCCCCTCTGACAATCCAAGAGTTATGGGAGGTGGTGAGGCAGTTCCAGAGTGGTAAAGTGCCTGGCCCAGATGGATTTTGGAGTGAGGTTTATAAGGAGTTGATAGCCATGCTGGCCAGGCCAATGTTGGATATGTGCAATTATTCGTACAGTCAGGACTGCCTCCCATCCTCTCCGAAAGAAGTAAATATTTCTTTTATTCTCAAGAGAGGGAAAGCCCCAGAGGATTGCACTTCATACAGGCTCATATCGTGATTAAACATGGACTTTAAAATTTTGTTGAAAATGCTGGCGTTGAGGCTGGAGAAGGTCTTGCCCTCCATTGTAAAGGAGGATCAGACAGGTTTTATTGGTGGGGGGGGGGTTGCATGTCCTCTAATAATATTAGGAGAGTGTTAAACATGATTCAGGTGTTTCAGGAAGGTTCGATTCCAGGCTTGGTAGTCTCCCTGGATGCAGAGAAAGCATTTGACCGGGTGGATTGGCTGAACCTTTTATGTCCTCAAACATTTTGGCCCATGCTATACAGTAACCCTAAAGTAGCGGTTCTCACGAATGGTATAAGGTCTGACAATTTTAGTGTCAGCAGAGACAGAGACAAGGGTGCCCCCTCTCACCGTTGCTATTTACATTGGTGATTGAGCTGTTGGCGGAGGCCATCCAGAGAGACTCCATTATAACTGCCCCGGAGGTGGGGGGTCAAGCAGGCATAAGGTCACCCTTTATGCAGATGATGTTCTTCGCTTTTGAATTAACCCGACGATACCTGTGCCCCGTTTAATACATTTGATTAATTTATTTGGCTCTTTCTCGGGGTATAAAATCAATTTTACAAAATCGAAGGCCATGCCTGTCGGGGGTCTTACGGAGTACCTGATCTTGCGGGTGGAATCCGATTCCCTTTCAGATGGTCACAGGGAGGTTTCCTGTATTGAGGCATGTTCATCACCCCAGCCTTCGATCAATGATATAAAGCTAACTTTGTGCAGTTGTTAGAGAAGATAAGGCAGGACCTTCGGAGCTGGGAGGATCTTTCGATATCCTGGTTAGGTAGAATAGCTCTGGTTAAAACGAATGTTCTTCATTTATTATATCTCATGTGAATGCTCCCTTTAATGCTGCCCAGGCAGGTGCTATGGAGGCTAAACAGTTGGCTCAGCCCTTTTATCTGGCATCACATGTGGCCTCTTATTAAGTTTGCCAAATTGCAGCTTCCACAGGGATGGGAGAGTCCGGATTTTCCAGACTTTAAGAAATACCAAATAAGTTCCCTACTATCCTATGTGGCTGACTGGGCCTGCCAGGACCCCTGGTCAAGTTGGCAGGACATCGAGGTATCCCAGGCAAAATGTCCCCACATTAATCTGTTGTTCATGGACAAGATGAGAACTGTTATGGAGCATTGGAGAAATCTGATTGTCCTTAACACGGTTAAAACGTGGAGAATGGTGTGACAAAGTGAGGGCAATTTACAAAACACTTCCCCGTTTACTCCCATATAGGATTGGTAGGATTCCAGCTGGGATCGATAGATTCCAGCTTGGGGCTCTGGGAATCCAGAGGAGTTCCCTGTTTGGGAGACTTACATGAAATGAAGGTCATGATGTCTTTTGAGCAGCTGAGCCAGAAATATGAATTATCTGGGAGGGACCTCTTTTGTTACATTCAGATTAGGGACTTTATACAGAAAAAGGCCACATTAATGGTTAGTCCCTGTAAGTCGGATATGGAGAGGAGAATGCTTCGGTCTACAGGCACTCTCTCGGTCAGCACCCTCGATCATTTATTAGGAGGTAGTATCTCGCAGGACATCGAGTGGCTGTGTGGAATCTGGGCTCAGGAATTAGCAGTAGAGATCTCACCAGAGGAGTGAGAGAATATTTGGGAGAATGTAAGGAAGATTTTGATTTGTGATAGGACACAGACTATGCAATTGAAGGTACTCCACAGGGTTTATTTAGCACCAGAGCGGCTGGTGAAATTTAAGACAGGAGCGTCCCCAATGTGTCCCAAATGTAAAATAGATGTTGGTACTCTTACTCATGGCTTGTTCTCATGCCACAAGCTTTGTAGAGAGAGTGTTTTGGAAGGGGTCTTGGGAACCGAGGTCAAGGTGGACCTGGTGTCTCTCCTCCTGGGTTTGCAGGATCTCCCCTCTTTGGACACTCATGGGAAGAAATTGTTTAGCATTCTTTAATTTTGTGCAAGGAAGAACATTCTGATGAGCTGCGTGTCGGAAAATCCCCCAGAGACTTTCGGGGTGGCTAAGGTTAGTTATGGAGCACATCCCCCGGACTTTCTTACAAGTACGGTGCACCAGAAAATGGGACTTTTTTATAGGACGTGGCGGCTCTTCCTGAACCACATGGACGCGGACTTATCAGCTATATTGGTTAGGTCCTTTGTGTAGCCGTGAGGGCTGTGTCTGCCGACTCGGGGCTGGGAGGAAGAATTCCGAACAAATACAGGTATGCCACCTGGTGCTCCCAGTGATGGGGACCTTTGGTGCGATTGTGCTGAGTGTTGTAACTTTACATAATTTAATTTAATTTGCCTTGATTCAACTCATTATAATTTAGTTTCTTTTTGTTTTGATTTAGTTATTTATTGTATTGTGGTTGGTGTAGAGTTTTCTTTTCTCCCAGATTGTTTGTGGTGTAGAGTAGTAATTTGTTTTCTGTTATTGGTGTTACATTGCAAGATTATTCTATTATTTTGTAGTAATTTTATATTTTTGTAAAAAATTCAAAATCTTTTTCTCAATAAAAATATTTATAAAAAAGGAATTTTTTTCTTTTTTTCTTAGAATAAAAATATTTATCATTTAAATTCCTTTTTTATAAATATTTTTATTCTAAGAAAAAAAGACAAGATCCTTTTGTTCACCAATTTCAGCTGAGAACAGCTGAGGAAAATTAAAAATACTGAATATTGTTGAATAGTGAGAGTCTGGGAAATTATTTCATTCACAGCCAATGTTTCCTTGTTTATAAATCATAGAATGCTAGCATGCAGGTACATAAGCAATTAGGAAACAAATACAGCGTGTTAGCTTTTGTTTCACAAGAATTGCCCTGCAGAAAGTGTAATAAAGTTTCCCCAGTCAGATTCCTGGATTGAAGATATTGTCCACTGAGGAGAGACTGAGCACCGTGGAGCTCTATGATGAGAAGAATGATGTGATCTGATTGATATCTTAAGAAGCTTGACAAAGTAGATTCAAAGGAAATGTTTTCTCTGTTTGGGGAATCTCAAAAACGGGACCAGAGTCTCAGGATAAGGGGCTGCCTCCTCAGACTGAGATGTGAAGTTTTTTCATTGAAAGGGTTATGTACCTTTGAAATTTTCTACCCCAGAGGTTGGAGAATGCTCAGTGATAAATCATTTTCAAGGCCGGTAGATTTTTAGGTACCAGGGAAGATAGAGGACTTAAGGATACTACAGGAGTATAGAGTTGATGTTGAAGATCAGCCAACATCTTGTTGATGGTGCAACAAGTTCAATGAGTCAAATAGCCTTCTTCAGTTATTTCTTAGGTTCATGCATGGCTCTGGGTAAAAATGAGGTCAGTGAGACTTATTGAATAGCTAATTTCTAAGAACAGTCTCCTTCTGTATTGGAATGGGCTATATTATTGTGAGCATGCACTCCACGTTATTTGATTTCCTAAAAAGAAATCCAATGCATGTTTTTGCTGTGTTTCAAAAACAAATTAAAACAAAATTAGAGCATATCCAGCCTAAATTATTCATTCTTGAATGTTACATTCTAACTTTGCATCATTTCAAAATATCATGTTTCTTAGACAATTTGCAAAAAGTGGATCCAGATTGAAACTAAGAAATAAAATTAATGTTCTTCTTCACACAATGAGTGATACAGAAGGAGATCAACTTCAGGTCGGGTAATGGAGATAAACTACAAAAGTCACTTAAAATGTATCTGTGAACATGATCGGAACTGTAGGTATTTTCTGAAAGATAACTTAAGATAGGTGGAATGATCTGGTTAATTTGTAATTATCTTGTAATACTTTTGAACTCCATCTATACTTTTCCTTAAAATACTCAATGCTATTTCTAACCAGATATGTAAACAACTGTTCCTTGGTCAATGTAGTATTAAACCCTGCACTTACTTTCACCAAACCAATTGATATTTATATAATGATTTAAGCTCTTTAGAGATTCAGGTTACTATATTTGTGCAGCACTGATACAGCCACTGTGAAACTAACTTAAACGGATACTTTATGCTTTCTTCAATAATTCTAACATATTCTATTGAATTAGATTATAAAGCCCATTTGGAATGAGAAATGACCATTTAAGTCATCAGCTGCATTCTCCCCAATCTTTATCCTTTTTTGGATACAATTCAACCTCCGAATATCCTGAAGGAAGCAACTAATCAAAAACTAAAGATAAAGTCAACAAATTCCTGATAAATTTTGCTTTGTCCCTCAGTAGTAAACAAAGTGATCTAGAATATTGAAGTGGCAATTTATAAAGGGCAACTCCCTATCCTCTTTTATAACGTTGGAGACGAGCCTCAGAAGTCTCCAAAAATGTATAAATGCCAAGACTGAGTAGGCAGGCAGATCAAGCCACACAATTCAAACAGTACGACTTGTTCATTTGTGTGTGCTTGTGTGTGACTGGCTACTCCTTCAGAATTTAACCCAGAGTTATTTAAACATCCAGTTATCGTCAATGCCCCAGCATTTAAAGGGAGAATTCACGCTCATTTCTTTCTACAAAATATCTACATTTTCGCAAGTGTCAAATTCACTGAAGGTTAAGGGCACACCTATGAAACAGCTTAATATATTCAAGTTCAATATCTCAGGTGACGCAGCAGAAAAGTTCCAATCTCCCGTGTCTGCGTGGGTTTCCTCCGGGTGCTCCGGTTTCCTCCCACAGTCCAAAGGTGTGCAGGTTAGGGTGGATTGACCATGCTAAATTGCCCGTAGTGTTAGTTGCATTAGTCAGAGGGAAATGGGTCTGGGTGGGTTACTCTTTGGAGGATTGGTGTGGACTTGTTGGGCCGAAGGGCCTGCTTCCACACTGTAGGGAGTCTAATCTAATAAGACATAGGTTTACATTTAATTCCCTCAACAGAGCATCAACTTGATCTATATAGAATTGATCTATGATCACCTTCACAATACAAAAGCTAACCTGATAAGGATAATCAAATAGAAGGAAAAGTCCCTTACATGTGGAATAGTTCCCCTTATCAATTTCATAAGACATTAGGAAAGATCTCCTTGGATTTAGAACCTGAACCTAGAAACTATGAGAAAACCTTGTAGGTCAGTTGCGCATATGTAAAGAAACACACCTGTTTAATCATCAGGCACATTTGCCCAATTTGTTACAATTTATACTGTTTCCCAGCAGAAATCAAAACTAATAACACTGGCCAAGAAGTCTCGGAGATTCTGCATGATTGCTCTTTCAGTCAGAAGATAACAAGGCCCATTTCTGTTATAAGTCGAGAGTGTGGTGCTGGAAAAGCACAGCATCCGAGGAGCAGGAGAATTGACCTTTCAGGCAATGAGGTGTAATCTCCAGCATCTGCAGTCCTCACTTTCACCCATTTCTGTTATAAATCAGGCCTATAATTGATCTAGTTGCATCAGTGATAATGTGCTAATTAATAGCCCAGGATGCTTCTAGTCAGAAAGGAAAACATCACGGTAGCTCATAGTTAAGTCTTAGAATTGTAGAATTATACAGTAAAGAAGAGGCCCTTCAATCCATCAGGTCTGTACTACTGAAACTACACTAAATCTACAGCAGGTCCACTTTCCAGCACTTGGCTCAACGCCTTGAATGTTGCCAAATTTCAAGTGCTCAACCAAGTTCTTTTCAAGATTAGAAGGTTACTTGCATCTACCACCCACCCAGGAAGTTCATTCTGGGCTCCTAACACCCTCTAAATAAAAACATTTCCATTAAAAACATTTTGATTGCGAGCAGCAGCTAAGGTAAGACTGTTTGTTTTAAAAGTACTTACCGGTAGCGGGCAGCGGTGGTTTTTTTTTCACTCTCTCTTCACAGAAAGAGCGGGAGCAGTAGGGGGAAGTGACGACGACCAGAGAGGCAGCCGAGACCCGGAAGCAGGTAGAGCGTAAGCTTACCTGGGTAGGTTTGTTTCCCCTTTAAAAGCGCGCAGCTGAAGAACCCGAGGCACTACGGAGGTAGTGTCTCCCACCCGCCCTCCTCCTCTAACCTAATAATAAGATCCATTGCAGTAAGGAGGTAAGTGCCGAATTTTGCTTGTTGTATTCTTTAGACCCAGTTTTTTTAAATAAAGGTTAGCTTTAGAGGGATGGCAGTGAAGGCAGTGCAATGTTCCTCCTGCAACATGTATGAGGTGAGGGATGCCATGGACATCCCTGCTGATTACACTTGCAGGAAGTGCACCCATCTCCAGCTCCTCCAAGACCGTGTTAGGGAACTGGAGCTGGAGTTGGATGAACTTCGGATCATTCGGGAGGCAGAGGGGGTCATAGATCGGAGCTATAGGGAAGTAGTAACTCCAAAGATGGCAGATAGATGGGTGACAGTGAGGGGGACTGGGAGGAAGCAGCCAGTGCAGGGACCCCCTGTGGTCGTTCCCCTCAAGAACAAGTATACCGTTTTGGATACTTGTGGGGGGGACGACTTACCAGGGGTAAGTGACGGGGCTCAGGCCTCTGGCACGGAGCCTGTCCCCGCTACTCAGAAGGGAAGGGTGGAGAAGAGCAGAGCAATAATAATTGGGGACTCGATAGTTCGGGGCACAGATAGGCGGTTTTGTGGGAACGAGAGAGACTCACGTTTGGTATGTTGCCTCCCAGGTGCAAGGGTACGTGATGTCTCTGATCGTGTTTTCCGGGTCCTTAAGGGGGAGGGGGAGCAGCCTGAAGTCGTGGTCCATATTGGCACCAATGACATAGGTAGGAGTGCTGAGGATGTTAGACAGGCTTTTAGGGAGCTAGGTTGGAAGCTCAGAGTTAGAACGAACAGAGTTGTTGTCTCTGGTTTGTTACCCGTGCCACGTGATAGAGAGTCGAGGAATAGGGAGAGAGAAGAGTTAAATGCGTGGCTACAGGGATGGTGCAGGAGGGAGGGATTTCGGTACTTGGATAACTGGGGTTCTTTCTGGGGAAGGTGGGACCTCTATAGACAGGATGGTCTGCACCTGAACCTGAGGGGCACCAGTATCCTTGGGGGGAGGTTTGCTAGTGCTCTTGGGGGGGGTTTAAACTAACTCTGCAGGGGCATGGGAACCCAGACTGTAGCTTTAGGGTGCAGGACCTGGAGTGTAGGGAGGGTAGGAATATGGCATCAATCTTAAAGGATGGTGCCTGTAAACAGAAGAGTGGCTTGAAGTGTGTATACTTTAATGCCAGAAGTATACGAAATAAGGTAGGTGAACTCGCAGCGTGGGTTGGTACCTGGGACTTCGATGTTGTGGCTATTACGGAGACATGGCTAGATCAGGGACAGGATTGGCTGTTGCAGGTTCCAGGGTTTAAATGTTTTAGTAGGGTCAGAGGTGGGGGTAAAAGAGGGGGGGGTGTGGCTTTGCTTGTCAAAGATAGTATTACAGCGGTGGAAAGGAAGATGGATGAAGATTTGCCATCTGAGGTAGTTTGGGTTGAGGTTAGGAATAGGAGAGGTGAGGTCACCCTGTTAGGAGTCTTTTACAGGCCTCCGAATAGTCCTAGAATCGTTGAAGAAAGGATTGCGAAGATGATTCAGGAGAAGAGTGACAGTAATAGGGTGATTGTTATGGGAGACTTTAACTTTCCTGATATTGATTGAGAAAGCTATAGCTCAAGTTCGTTAGATGGGTCAGTGTTTGTGCAATGTGTGCAGGAGAGTTTCCTGACACAATATGTAGATAAGCCAACAAGAGGTGAGGCCATACTGGATTTGGTTCTGGGTAACGAACCAGGCCAGGTATTAGAACTAGAGGTAGGTGAGCACTTTGGGGACAGTGACCACAATTCGGTGATTTTTAGTCTAGTGATGGAGAGGGATGAGTGTGTACTACAGGGCAAGAGTTATAGCTGGGGGCAGGGAAATTATGATGCGTTGAGGCATGACTTAGGATGTGTGGATTGGAAAAGTAGATTCCAAGGCAAGAGCGTAATTGATATGTGGAACTTGTTCAAGGAGCAACTATTGAGTGTCCTTGATAAGTACGTACCTATCAGGCAGGGAGGAAAGGGTCGTGTGAGGGAGCCGTGGTTTAATAAGGAGTTGGAATCCCTTGTTAAATGGAAGAGGGCGGCCTTTGTAAAGATGAGGCGTGAAGGTTCAATAGGGGCGGTTGAGAGTTATAAGGTAGCCCGGAAGGACCTGAAGAGAGAGCTAAGAGCAGCAAGGAGGGGACATGAAAGGTCCTTAGTTGGTAGGATTAGGGAAAACCCTAAGGCTTTCTATAGGTATGTTAGGAATAAAAGAATGACTAGGGAAGGAATAGGTCCAATCAAGGATAGTAATGGGAAGTTGCGTGTGGAGGCTGAAGAGATTGGGGAGGCGCTGAATGAATACTTTTCGTCAGTATTCACTCAGGAACAGGACATTGTTGTCGATATGAATACTGAGGCACGAATAAGTAGAATGGATGGCTTTGAGATATGTAGAGAAGAGGTGTTGGAAATTCTGGTAAGGGTGAAAATAGATAAGTCCCCTGGGCCTGATTGCATTTATCCTAGGATTCTCTGGGAAGCAAGGGAGGAGATTGCAGAGCCATTGGCCTTGATTTTTGTGTCCTCTTTGTCTACAGGAGTAGTGCCAGAGGACTGGAGGCTAGCAAACGTGGTTCCCTTGTTCAAGAAGGGGAGTAGGGATAATCCTAGTAACTATAGGCCAGTGAGTCTCACTTCTGTTGTGGGCAAAGTCTTAGAGAGAATTGTAAGGGATAGGATTTATGCACATCTGGATAAGAATGATGTGATCAAGGATAGTCAGCATGGTTTTGTGAAGGGCAGGTCGTGCCTCACAAACCTTATTGAATTCTTTGAGAAGGTGACGAAGGAGGTAGATGAGGGGAAAGCGGTAGATGTGGTATATATGGATTTTAGTAAGGCGTTTGATAAGGTCCCCCATGGTAGGCTACTGCAGAAAATACAGAGATATGGCATTGAGGGTGAGTTGGAGGTTTGGATTAGGAATTGGCTCTCTGGAAGAAGACAGAGGGTAGTAGTTGATGGCAAAGGTTCATCTTGGAGTGCTGTCACTAGTGGTGTTCCGCAAGGATCTGTTTTGGGACCATTGCTGTTTGTCATTTTTATAAATGACCTGGAGGAAGGGTTAGAAGGTTGGGTGAGCAAGTTTGCGGATGATACGAAAGTCGGAGGAGTTGTTGACAGTGAGGAAGGATATGGCAGGTTACAGCGGGATATAGAGAAGCTGCAGAGCTGGGCAGAAAGGTGGCAAATGGAGTTCAATGTAGCTAAGTGTGAAGTGATTCACTTTGGTAAGAGTAATAAAAAGATGGATTACTGGGCTAATGGTAGACTACTTGGTAGTGTGGAAGAGCAGAGGGATCTTGGTGTCCATGTACACAGATCTCTGAAAGTTGCCACCCAGGTAAATAGTGCAGTGAAGAAGGCTTATAGCGTACTGGCTTTTATTGGTAGAGGAATTGAGTTCCGGAGTCCTGAGGTCATGCTGCAGTTGTATAAGACTCTGGTGCGGCCGCATCTGGAATATTGTGTGCAGTTTTGGTCGCCATACTATAGGAAGGATGTGGAGGCACTGGAACGGGTGCAGAGGAAGTTTACCAGGATGTTGCCTGGTATGGTAGGAAGATCCTATGAGGAAAGGCTGAGGCACTTGGGGTTGTTTTCTTTGGAGAAAAGAAGGTTTAGGGGTGATTTGATAGAGGTGTACAAGATGATTAGGGGGTTAGATAGGGTTGACAGTGAGAACCTTTTTCCACGTATGGAGTCAGCTATTACAAGGGGGCATAGCTTTAAATTAAGGGGGGGTAGATATAGGACTGATGTTAGGGGTAGGTTCTTCACTCAGCGAGTCGTAGGATCATGGAATGCCCTGCCAGTAGCAGTAGTGGACTCTCCCTCTTTATGGGTATTTAAGCGGGCATTGGATAGGTATATGGAGGATAGTGGGTTAGTGTAGGTTAGGTGGGCTTTGATCGGCGCAACATCGAGGGCCAAAGGGCCTGTACTGCGCTGTATTGTTCTATGTTCTATGTTCTATCTCCTTTCTAAACCTCCTGCTTTTCACCTGAAAAGTGTGTCCCTTGTAATTGACCCTGAAACTAAAGTGAACAGTTGTTTTCTAGCCATCTTTTCAATACCCCTCATAATCTTATACTTCACTATCAAATGTCTCTCAGCTTTTTCTGCCTTCAAGAAAACTTGTCCAGCTTCTCTCCATAGCTAAACTGTTCCATCTGTGGCAACATCCTGGTGAATCTCCAGTGTGATCACATCCTTCCTATAGTGCGAGCAGTGACCAGAACTGCACACATTACTCTGGATGCAGCCTAACCACAGTTCCAATTATAACCTGTCTGTTTTTGTAAGGCAAGTGTTCTGAACGCCTTCAACTGCCACCTTGAGGAATCAGTGAACAAACACTCCAAGATCCCTCCATTCGTCTGAGGTTCCTAGTATCCTTTCATTCTTTGAGTGCTCCCTTGTCTTGTCCCTCCTTCCAAAGTGGATCACCTCACACTTTTCCGGGTTAAACCCTGTATGTCATTGATCTGCGCATTCTTCTGTAACTTAAGACCATCATTGCCACTGCCACCCTGGCCAGTCTTCATGTCATCCGCAAACCTGGCTATCACTCCCCACCACCACATCCTCATCGACATCATTGAGATATATCACAAACAATAAGGGACCCAACAGAGATCCCCGTGGTCTGCCACTGGATACCAGCCTCCAGTCCTGCAAACTGCCTGTCTCCTCCACTAAGCCAATTTTAGATCCAACACACCATGTTACCCTGGATCCCATGGGTTTTTAACCTTCTTTATCAATCTCCCACATGGGACTTGTCAAAGGCCATGCTGAAATCAATATAAACTAGATCAACTGCACTATTTTCATCTAAAATCTGGTCATCTCCTCAGAAAATTCAACAAGATTCGTTAGGTGTGATCTAACGAATGTTTGACAGTCCCTGATCAAACTTTGCCTGTCCAAGTGAACATTAATTCTCTTTTTCAGACTTTCCCTACCAACGATGTCAGGCACTCTAGTCTATAAGGGTCTGGTTTATTTCTATCACCTTTGTTAAAAAGTGAAACCACATCAGCTGTGCTTCAGTCCTCTGATACGTCTCCTGTGCCCAGAGAGGAATTCAAACTTCGGAGAAAATAAATGGCAGTTACAAATATTCTTGGAGTCATTGAAGGTTTCAAAAGGAAGTCAAATCCTTTCAGGCATTATAAATGCTAAACAGAGAGAGGGTTAAGATGTGACAGACAAATACAAAAGGAAAAGAATCTCATTGTGCAGATATCTCTGGCAGGTGAGAGAGAAAAAAAACTAGCATCCCTGATTGATTGCTGCTTAAGTGGAGATGGCATTGTCTGAGTAAGTTGGAAAAGAAACATCCTCTGAGTAGTCAATCACAGTACCTGCATCGTAACTTGCTTAGAGGAAGGTAGAGACAAGCTTGGCATAGTGGCAGCAGTTGAGCAACTGTCCTAGCTGCAGGTGGAACTCTGCATTTAGTTCTTTGCTGACCCAGGCCCTGTAACAAATCTCCAGGAATCATCAGAGTGGCTCAGTGGTTACCACTGCTGCCTCACAGCGCCAAGTCCTGGGTTTGATTCCAACTTTGGGTCACTATGTGGAATTTGCACTTTCTCCCTGTGCCTGCGTGGGTTTCCTCTGAGTGCTATGGGTTCTTCCCACAGTCCAAAGATGTGCAGGTTCGGCAGATTGGCCATGCCATAGTGTCCAGGGATGTGCAGATAAGGTGAGTTAGCTGTGGTTAAAAAAAGTACCCATGTGGCATTATTGTGGATGGGCAGATCTGGGTGAGTTGCTCTTTGCAGACTCGTTGGGCAGAATGGCCTCTTTCTGCACTATAAGAATTCTATGATTCCCTCACCAGGTAGGTGCAATTATATCTTTAATTATCACTGGTGTCATCTTGGGTGTGGCCATTTGGAGCTTATTGATGACTGCAAAATGCTTTCACTAATGTAATACATAATATGAATGCCTAATACTGCAGGCAACGTTTCTGTATTGCTCTTCTTTGTACCAGTTGGGAGAGTCGGGTGGGCACAGTGAACTTATTGTGCAGCCCAACCTGTCCGGTATCCCTGTATTAATCTTATTTCCAAATATATCAGGTGGGAGATTCCCACTGGGAATCCCAGGGATTGCAGCACAGACATTGGGGGTACAAAAACAAAATTATTTTAAATGACATCAAAGCACACGAGAAACTAAATGCTAGCAAAATAATGCAACATAGGCAATAAAATGTTGAACAAATATTCTTCCTTGGGATTAAATTTTATGGTGTTCAGAATAACCTCAAAATCAAAACTGCATATGTTGCAAAAGGCAGACACTTTGACACTTGAAGATGGTGATAATATTGTGTGATGGAAGGTATGTGTGACCTGATCATTTTTGAAATTTGGAATGTTTTATTAAAGTGAGGCAGACTGATGTGCACTAATTTTATGAAGTCGTTTTGTTTTGCGAAAAAGATCTGGAAATCAGATTAAAGCAATGCTCTGAATCTAGCATTGCTCATAACCATGTGAATACAGTGTTAGAGAAAAGATGTTACACTTTAGATTAGATTAGATTAGATTAGATTACTTACAGTATGGAAACAGGCCCTTCGTTCCAACAAGTGCACACCAACCCTCCGAAGAGCTACCCACCCAGACCCATTCCCCTACATTAACCCTTCACCTAACACTACAGACAATTTAGCATAGCCAATTCACCTAACCTGCACGTTTTTGGACTGTGGGAGGTAACCGGAGCACCCGAAGGAAATCCACGCAGACACGGGAGAATGTGCAAACTCCACTCAGAAGTTGCCTGAGGTGGGAATTGAACCCAGGTCTCTGGCACTGTGAGGCAGCAGTACTAACCACTGAGCCACCGTGCCACCCACTTCTGGGTTTATGATGGATAGGATAAACACATTTGGAGCCATTCACTTGGTTTTCAGCTTAGTTCAGAAAAATTAGGGATTGAGTTCAGAGGCAAGATTTAATTTCTCTACTAGAAGTCATCTAATCACAGAGTCCCTCAAGTGTGGCAGAAGGCCATTCTGCCAATCGAGTCTACATCAACTCTTCGAAGGCCATCCCACCCAATTCCACCCCCTACCCTCTCCCTGTAACCCTAAATTTCCCATGGTGAATCCACCTAACCTGCACATCCCTGGACATTATGGGAAATTTAGCATGGCCAATCCACCTAACATGCACATCTTTGAACTGTGGGAGGAAACTGGAGCACCTGGAGGAAACACACGCACTCACAGGGCGAATGTGCAATCTCCACACAGAGTATGGCATCAAATGCAGATCCCTGAACTACTGTGCTTCCCCAGAGCAAAAGGTGTTTAATTTGTGAATCTTCCAGGCTGGGAGAGTTTGGGTAGAAATCTGCAGGTTATTACAATTGAGAAAATACAGACCCTTAGATTCATTCATAACAGCAGAATGTCAGAAGAGAATCATCAGATTATTTCCACAGCCAATGGGTAAAAACCTGGAAGGAGTCAGTTAAATAGAAACTGAACATTTGGCGGGGGGGGGGGAGGTAGTGGGTGTGGTAATTTCTCCATTCTTGAGTGTGCATAACATATGTTGTTTGGAAACAGGTAATGTTTTTAAATATAGTAAATGCATATGTATAAATATGGATAGAACTGGCCTTTTTTGTACTTACTTTTGTGTAACAAAGTTATGTTCTGTTATTAAAAACCATCTGCAGTCTTGTGTAAAAATATTTCAGTCAGTAACCACCATGCTGGCTAACTGCAAAAATCGAAAAACTCTGACTTTACGAAGCCTGGTTTTATCCTGGGATTTGAGTTGTCCAATGATACCATCAGCTGGGATCGTAACAATTGTTATGAAGTTTCTAATTAATAGAAGGTTGGTCTCTGTCAATCAGCTGACATAGGCAGAGGATCTGCCATTGAACAGATATGGAACGTGGATCAATGTCCCTGTGAGATGTCAAATATGTCTCACTTCTCCTCAACATGATAAAAAAACTCAGCATTGAAAATGAACAAATGTTTTGCATTGAAAATAATGTTCATTTTTATGTATTGAACATCATATAAATGTAAAACTTCATAGAATCTCAGAAGATGTGCTTTATCCATCAAGAAAACTTAACATTATATTACAGTGGTGAGCTTATCACTCATCTATTATTCTGAGATGTGGTCTTTTGATAAATCTATCTGGCAGCATAGGTACATTTATCTCTGTCCAATTGCTTCTTTCATACACTGTACAATGCATACTGATTTGCCAAGGCATCCAGGCTGATTTACGGCTACATAAGCGCTGAAATGAAATCACATGCGGCATTTCAGTATGGCAATCTCCAGCAGTGTGATCATAATAGGAATGAAACATATAGCCATTTGTCCTGTAGCTGATGGAGCTCTGCATTGACTATGCTACATTCTTAACCTCTGTCTGAATAAGTGATCTGAAAGCATAAATACTCATTTTTGCCACTTCTATTTCACCACAATTTGAATTCTCTTCTGTTCAAGAGGGGCAGACATTTTTACAAGGCATTGGGAGTAATGTCTAGACATGGGATGGGCATTAACGTAGGTTGGCAGAAGACATTATAAATCTTAGTTCTATTTTTCTTTGCCACCCAATCAACACTACAAAATCAAGCCATAACCAATGGAAGACCTCAATATAACCGTGCCAGTGGATTGGTCCAGGATTGTACTCCAACCTTTGCTGCCTTCCAGCATTTAGCAAAGTTGATTTTGTAAGTGGAACTGGACATACAACTCAATTTCCACTCAGGATACACCCATCTGTCTGTACCTCATGTGAACACCAGTGTTATTACAACCAATGAGTCATTACCTCAGCTTTTCCACAATCTCAACCACAACTGTCTTAAATTCTGGGTACAGGACTGATTGGCAACCTTTTTATTTGAAGACTGCTGCTCTTTGGAGATCAATACAATTTGTCTGAATCCACTTGTACCCTTTTGGAGACAATTATGAAATCGAAGGAAGCACAATCATAGAATCAATGAATGGCTACAGTCCAGAAAGTGGACAATCAGCCATTGCATCTGTATCAAGCTCCCAAATGCAAATGAGCTCATACCACACCCATCATCTCTCATTTAGAAAGTTATTAAAAACTCCAATGGTACATTGCATTTCCAACCAAAGGAGCAGGAATACCTGGCCTCAACTAGTCCACTGCTCTGACTGCTATTTATCTCGAGAGACCAGATGAAGGTTCTGATCTTGCAAAACCACCATCAAAACAAAAGAGACCTGGCTTCACTAAGGATTCTTCCCATCTGCCCTCCAAAACCTTTGGTAGGAACCAACAGAACCACTGTGCAATTTTGATGCCAAACTTCAGCTGAGGAAGTTTACCTTTACACAGATACAGACGCTATTTAAAAGTCAGCAGCAAACTCTCCTTGTCCTTTTCAACCTGTCTGAAACCATTGATATAATTAAGCACAGCAATCTTTCAAACATCAGCATTTGTCTTGTTGAGTGAATTGTCTTTGCCTGATTTCACAATTACTTATCTGGTCATAGTTGGAGAACCTCCTATAATTGCACCCTATCCCAAAACCTGTAAGGACCCATCTCCTCTCCATTAAAGTGGAATCCCTTGGACAACAGCAAAAATATAGCTGTCCTACCTGGAGTTAAGGAGGATCTCTGTCTGTAACACATAAGGCAACCTCTATGCTTTCCCAAAGTGAGCACTCCAATTCCCAGCATGAATGTTCATTCAGTTTGCTGCTGCAGACTCCTAACCTCTACACTTATTCAACGTTTTTCTATGTAATTTTGCAAATCCAATAGTAAGCATGGATATGTGACAGAGTAGTACAATATCAGAGTGCCTGTGAGATCCTGGTATGTTTGAGAAGATATGTATGTAACCTTTCCTGTGGTCCCTTATAAAGAAGGTGGAGTTGTAGTAGTGATTCTTCCATCTGATTTACATCTGGCTATTAACATTCAGCAATAAGTCAAACCATAGATTAGCTGTGTTATAATGTCAGCAGAACTCTTTGATTGATGTGTCACAATCATAAAGTTCATTCTTTCACTCTGGAAGATTATCCAAAGTTTGATTTACAATGTAAATGAACTAATGTAATGATGTGAAATGTGCCTCTGTTTATTGTCTGTCATTTACACAGGATCTTATTTTCATATAAATGACTCATGACTATTTTGTTTACATTCTCTCTCCAAATAACAAATTTGTTGCACTTTAAAAATAAATCAAGGACTCACTCGCGAAAAACTCAATTCCTTCTGCAATGACTACACTTTACTTTTATAGTACTTCACAAAATCACAGAAACACAGGAGTATTACAGCACAGAAGGCCACTCAAGACACTGTGCCTGGGCCAGCTTGTTAAATCAATATTACTACCTAATGCCAATCTCTTGCTTTATCCCTGTATCGTTGAACATTATTTTTATCCAATTAATCATCCCATTCCCTCTTCAATGCTTCAGGTGAAACACCCTCCACTATACTTCAAGACAGTGCATTCCATGCCTTAACCACTTGTCAAGTGAAAAGAGTTTTCCACTTCACGATTGCTGCCTTTGCAGTTCACTTTAAATCAAGACCTTCTTGTTCCTGTTTTGCTAATGAGCAGGACCAGTTTCTCCCTACTTACTCTATCCATCCCTCTCTCAGGTTTGTAAACCTCGATCAAATCTCCTCCTAATCCTCTTCTCTTCAAGGAGAACAGTCCCAATTTCTTAAATCTATGTACATAACTGATGTTTCACATCTCTAGAACCATTCATGTGAATAACTTCTGCACTCTCTCCAATGTGTTCATATCCTTCCTTTAATGTGATGCCAGGACAATAATCCAGGTAACATCTATCAAGTCTTGTACAAGTTTAACATCACCACCTTGTTCTTGTACTGTATGTCCTTATAAAGAAGCCAATGACCCTGGATGCCTTGCTTACTGCTCCCTCTAGCTATCCTGCTACTTTCAAAGACCTGTGCTCATGCATACCCAGGTACCTTAACTCCTACACTTCCCCACAGAATTTAACCCCCTATTTTATATTGTCTTTCAATGTTCTTCCGACCAAAATGCAGAATCTCATTCTTCTCTGTACTGCAACTCACCTGCCCAATTCACCAACTTGTCAACATCCTTTTGGAGTTCCACATTGTCATCCTCACAGTTTACAATTCTAAGTGTTGTGTCATCAGTAAACTTTGAAATTGCCCCTGCACACTAAGATCTAGATCATTAACATAAATATCAAGAAAAGCAAGGATCACACTACCAATTCCTGGGAACTCCACTCAAATCGTCCTCCAGCCCAAAAGTAATACATTGACCATTATTTACAAGCACTCAGCCAATTTTGTATTCATGTTGCTATTGACTCTTTTACAGTCAGAGTCACAGAGGTGTACAGCATGGAAAGAGATATCCTTCGGGCCAACTCACCTATGCCAACAGAAATCCTAAATCAATCTAGTCCCATTTGCTAGCACTTGGTCCACATTCATCAACACCCTTTTCTATTCATGTGCCCATCCAGTTGCCTTTTAAATGTTATAATTGTACTAGCCTCCACCACTTCCTCTGGCAACTCATTCTACACATGCATCAGCCTCTGCACAAAAAATTGTCCCTTAGGTCCCTAACAAATCTTTCCCCTCTCACCCTAAACCTATGCCCTCTAGTTCTAGACTCCCCCACCCTAGGGAAAAGACCCTGTCTATTTACCCTATCCATGCCTATCATGATTTTATAAACTCTTCAAGGTCACCCCTCAGTCTCTGACGCACTGGGAAAACAGCTCCAGCCTGTTCAGCCTGTCCTAATACCTCAAACCCTCCAACCTGGTAACATCCTTGTAAATCTTTCCTGAACCCTTTCAAGTTTCACAACATTCCTCCGATCGGAGGGAGACCAGAATTTTCCAGCACACAATAAGTCTGTTGAGGGAGTTTAGCTTTATACATTGTTAAAACTCAAGTACAAATTTTTTCCTGTCCTTTTTAACATGTCTGAAACCACTGACATAATTGGCAATAGCAATCTTTTCAAATGCCTTAGAAGGTTCTGTTAATGTGTTTTAGCAATGCCTAAATTTGACCTTGGGTGAACTCAATTGTTTTTTAAATGCGACTAGTGCTGAATTAAAAGACCGGTGTTTGGAGAATTTCACAGATACAATACACCTAAGACATCGCTGTGTGAACTGTACAAAGCTAGGCACTGCTACATGTTTTTTCTTGAGAATATTTTCTAAAGCCTCCAGGTGCAACATTTTTCGCACTGGTGAGTTTGAACAACAAATCTGAACTGCAGCTCATCCATGACAGAAAGTGATAGATGACTGAGATAAGATGCTGAATGGGTCAAAAAATTCTTCATCTGCAAAATAACTGGCAATGACAACACACCAGAACGTTTCTCTCCAAGGTCCTAAATCTGAACATCACATTCACGTTGTCATAATTTCTCTATTATTTTAGTGCAGGTCATTAACAAAATAAATTAGCAGTTTTAGTGAGGCTCCAGTGTTGCAATACAAAATAACCAGATGCAACTACAGAGGAACTTGTTTCTACAACAGAGTACCAGCCATAAAATCTCTAGAACATGCCATTCCAAGTTCATGTGCCAGTAGAATGTTTGCTTTTGCCTCATGTTCATCAGGGTATTGTGTGTCATCTCTGGAGCAATTAGCTATGGGCTCAAGTGCACCCTTGTCCCTTGTACACTCACATCAGAATTAAATCTTAGTTGGCAGATGTTGCATGAAATTACTTGTTTTCTTCTTGGAGGAAGAGGAACCCCAAACGTGTGATTTATCACTGCTTTCTGAACTGGGTCCATCTGTGAAAAAGGACAAGAAATTCAATTAGATTTCTTTATCTTCTTCAAAGGTCACAGCCTGACTTACTAAAATGTTGTTGTGTATTTTAAAGATGTTCATTTGCTGCACCTTTTATCTCTGTAAACGTTCTCCTCTTTTTTCCTATATTAAACCTGATTCTGGGAATAGTTAAGTGAATCGCTTCTGGGATTTTGCTAGTGTCATTCAACGGATTGTTAGAAAAGCCAGAAGAGTTTGGCTTTTCTTCACACCCTCCCTCCAGCCAAGTGTTTCATCTTCTTTCAGCGTCTTCCCACACTGACAAGATTTTTGCATAATGAACTGAGGACCTAGACTTGTTTGTTAACAATCTTGCATATTTAGTTGGTACTCCATTTTCCAACCTATGCTGTGCCTAACATTTTTGAATCCACGACACTTTTTAAAAAAAAATCCAGCAAGAATAGAAGTAATGTGAGCAATTGTAACATAATAGCTGCTCGTGGAGGTCAACAGTTAAAATGGAGAGTATCTTTGGCACAGCAATTCGCTTTTAATGTGAATCTTTTAAGCTTCAGAAACAGCCAAGCTGAGGTTGAAGCCCCAGCATTCAATGCTGATTGTTTGGCTAATTTTGGTGCAGACATATAAAGGCCCCTTTAAAAAATGTCGAAAGAGAAATTATTGTGATTCAACGATCAATTGTATAGCTATTATAAATGAATACGATGTCACTGGTATCAGCCAACATTTGACCATATTATAGGTGACGGCTTTTAATTTCTGGTTTTCTTTGAAGTGATGGTTGAGAGACTTAATAGGAATTTTGATAGACTAGTCAAAAAAGACCTGGTTATGGTGTGCAATTTTAAGTCAAGGAATTGAAGATCTTTATCCAGCACACAGATTGCCAAAATTCCTTGTGACCCATTCAGTTGCTTATCACACAGCTAGCAGACTGCATAGGAAAAGATAGTCATCAACACTTTCATCACCTTGACCTGGTTAGGATGCTTCAGTGAGCTTTTATTCATTCCTACTCACTTTTGATATTTCAGCCCTTTTCTTATCCCCCATCTCCTACCAATTAAATTTAAGCCTCTCAGTCAAGGTGGAAATTGTTTCCATCTTCCTACATAGTTCAAGTCAGGACTGCATCTTCCACCAATTTTATGCTGATGCTTTTTTTTTCAGTTTCAGTTTCAGGTAGCACATCTATTCCATAATCATGTTAAAAAAGTGAAGGACAAAAATAAAAGAAAACACCAGGAATCTTAACTGTAACAACATTCAACAGATCCAACCAATGCAGAGCAGTCCAGGTAAAAATTGAAATACTGAATAACCAAACAGCCAAATGAAAGCCAGAGGTAGTTCATACTCAAACTGTACTGTGCAGGTCAGATCAGGTCTGGTCATTAGGACAGAGGAGAAAGATATTGAAGTGTTGAAGGTAATTGATAGAAGAGTAAAAGGAATGCAACTGCATAGAATTGCTGTCTGACACATTGTCCTGTCCTGACTGCTGGAACCACTGACATTCTTCATCTCACTATGCATAAAATAGTCAAGGAAAGTATAAACAAGAGATAACAATAACAACTGTTATTACTCCAACATTTACTCTTTGTTTGTTCACTTTGGGGATGTGAGTGTCAGGGGGAAGATCAACATTTATTTCCCATCCTTAGTTGAGGTTGGGAAGGTGCTTCAACACCTGCTTCAACTTACCTAGTCTATGTAGTGTAGGTAGACCAGGCTGCTATTAGCAAGGGGATGCCAGAACTTTAACACTCCAACAGTGAAAGAAGGGTGACATATTTCCTAGTCAGGATGGTATGGGATTTTGGAGGGAAAATTGTAGGTAGTGGTGTTCCTGAGTGTCTGCTGCCCTTCTTCTAGGCTAGGGGTTTTGGAGGCGCTATTAAAAGAATCTTGGTGAATTGTTGATGTGCATTTTGTAGGTCGGACATATTGCAAAAATATTGCATTAGTGGTAAAGGGAGTGAATGATGATGACAACTTCATTATGTACCTTGGCAATAACATAAAAAACTAACTGTAACAAATGATAAAATCTTTCTCAGTCACCTTGACCACAAAAAATTTGCTCGGACTTCCTTTTCAATCACATAAGTTTAATATTCATATATAGGTTGAACAAAACTAACCATCCAACCAGTTTAGTGCAGAGATAATTTTAAAAATGAGAAAGAAAACACAAATTGGCAGCTTATCCCAGACGGCTGCCTAATCATCTGATCAAATTCTGCACCAGTCCTCACTGTTAGGCAGTACTGATTGCAAATCAAACAGAAACAGAAGGGGCTTTCAGACACAGCAACATTACAGAAATGGAGACTGATATGCAGTCAACTCATCATCAAGGTGACAGATGTTTCCTAATAAAATGAAGGAGTCCAAGGAACTCAAGCTACAACAGATGTAGCACAGGTCTGATAATGTAAAATTTCATACAGAATCATCAAAATATTTTCCATTCTTCACCAACCTTGCATACACACGTAGTCTCACTCACTCTCAACAACTAGAAATACCCAGTAGTCTGTGTGGTGATGGCAGAGGGGCAGAGCATATGTTGTCCTGTGTGCATGAGGTGTTATAATTGGAAAATGGAGCAGAGAGCAATAACTCAGGGTCTATGCTTCTTAAACATGTGCCACAATTACCTGGCAAGCCAGTCATGCAACATAGGAACGTCCATGTTTGCTTTTGTAGAACTGATAGAGATTGATTGCATCAGACACCGAAGAAGACTTATGCCTATGCAGCAGGACCTAGTCAATGTTCAGACTTGGGCTGAGAAGTGAGAAGTTACAAGTGCCAGGAATGAGCATCTCTTAAGTGAGAGTCTAACCATCACTTCTTGACATTCACTGTATCATCATCAATGCAAACCACTTTCAAAATCCTAGAATCACATATATATTGTGACGACATGACAAGTCAGAAGCTGGGTGATTCACCCTTGACAGCTCCAAGTCTTTCTCACCATCTACAAAGTACTAGTCAGGAGTGTGATGGAGTACTCTCAAAGTGCCTGAATGAGTGCAGCTCCAATATTATGATCTTTGCTTTATTTCCAACCCGTCCACTACCTTAACCTTCTAGTTTTTTTAGCATGTTACACATCCAGTCCTCTACCACTGTTGGAGACTGACTGCAATGATCTACAAGATACACAACAGCAACGTGTCAAAGTTTTGCAGACACTTTGCCAATCCATGATCTGTGCCACCTAGAATGGCAGTAGAATCTTTGGAACACCACTTATCCAGGTCACACATTTTCCTAAGTTGCACATTGTCAGAGTCCTAGAAATCACTAACGTATCAGTACTGTTGACATATGTAGAGCACATTGATTGCAGTAATTCAAGAAGATGGCTCAACAGCATGTACTCAAGAGCAGTTAGGACGGGTCAATAAATGCCCTTACCAATGATGTGCACATCCAGAGAACAAATATATCATGCTTTCAGTTAATGCCAGTTCGTCCTACTGTAGGACTGTACATCTGAGTATGGTGCTATGCTGAAACAATAAAAAGTAATGAGGTTCTTTATAAACCCGATTGCACAGAGGGCTATACAGAGTATTTATTTACATTCTTCAGAAACACTACATGCCAATCAGTTTAAATTGTACTGTATACTCAGGGTGGTGTCCTAGGCCCAAACGTCTTCAGCTGCTTCATCAATGATCTTCCTTCCATTATAAGGTCAGAAGTTGGAACACTCACCAATGATTGCACAATGTTTAATACTATTCACAACTCCTTAGCTACTGAAGCAATCCATATCCAAATGCAGTAAGACCTAGATAAATACTAGGCTTGGGCCTAAAAGCTATAATTGACATTCATGCCACACAATGGTCATCTCCAATAAGAGTCAAAAAGTGTGGCACTGGAAAAGCACAGCCAGTCAGACAGCATTTGAGGAGAAAGAGAGCCAACATTTCAAGCATAAGCACTTCATCAGGAATGTGGGCTCAAATAAGAGACTTCCAAAGAAATCTCCAATAAGAGACAACATATCCATTGCCTTTTGAAATCCAACGGTATTACCATCAATGAGTGGTCCACTATCAAATCTCATATGCTACCATTGACCAGAAACTGAGCCGGATTAGCTGGATACAAATACAGTGGCTACATGAGCAGGTCAGAGGTTCTGAATATTGCATCAAATAACTTAATTGTTGACTCCCCAGAGCTTGCCCACCATATACAAAGCGCAAGTCAGGAATGTGATTGAATATTTCTTATTTGCCTAGATAAGTGCAGCTCCAACAACACTCAAAATGCTTAACACTATCCAGCACAAAGGAGTTCACTTGAATAGCACCACTAGCACAAATATTCCACTCCTTCCATCACCCACACTCAATCCCCACTGCTGCCAATATCTACCAGATGCACTGGAGAAAGATCCTTAGACAGTACCTTCCACTTTGAAGGACAGGGGCAGCAGATACATGGGAATACCACTGTCTGCAAGTGCCCCTCCAAGCCACTCACTATCCTGATTTGGAAGCATATCACCATTCCTTCAATGTCAATACAAGATTAAAATCCTGGATATTCCCTTCCTAATTATGTTGTGGTCTACCTACACCAAATGGACTCCAGTGTCTCAAGTGGGCAGCTCACCACCATCTTGTCAAGGGCAACTAGGGACAGGAATACATGCTGACTCAGCTAGCAAGGCCCACATCTCAACAATAATTAAAATGCTTGATTCGCCTATTTTACAATTAGATTCATTCTCTGTCCAGAGCAATTTAAATAAAATACACTTCAGTAAGATGTCTATCACCCTGGGCCAATGAGTGGCTCTCCTGTCCCTGATTCAGTGTTGTGGAGTGAACATGTAATCCTAGCTGATACCTGAGTGTGTAATACTAAAATAATCCTGCATTGTTAAAGATGCTGTATTTCTGCTGAGACTTTAAACTAAAGCTTAACCTGCAAAAGCGGATTTCAAAGATCATCTGGGACAACTCGAAAAGGAACATCATATTCTCTTGCTGCTTCTCTTACATCGTTCCCTCAACTAACTCCAGAAAGACCAGCCTGTATGGTCTATGCATTACTGAGTGTGAATCTGTTAGCTTGCTGCCAATATAACAACATTGCATCAGAGTTTTACAGCTTGAACCATTTTTGATATATCCCAAGGATGCAAAAAATGATACACAAGTGCAAACTTTTTCTCAGTGTGGACTTTATTGTGTTATCAGCAACTTTTGATTAGATTAGATTCCCTACAGTGTGGAAACAGGCCCTTCAGCCCAACCAGTCCACACCGACCCTCCGAAGAGTAACCCACCCAGACTAACACACCTAACACTACAGGCAATTTATCATGGCCAATTCACCTGATCTGCACATCTTTGTGACTGTGGGAGTAAACCAGAGCACCCGGAGGAAACCCACGCAGAGAATGTGCAAACTCCACACAGACAGTCGCCCGAGGCTAGAATCAAACCTGGTACTGTGAAGCAGCAGTGCTAACCACTGAGCCACCATGCTGCCCTTTGGCAGAGGTAGGTGGGAATACATAGCTGCAGCTTCCCTATATCTTTGCTGTTTGAAAATTATTGAAATCATAATCACAAAGAGATTACAGTAGGTGTAAATATTGGTTGTACTCATTTGCAAGCAACAGATTTATAGTAAAAAATGCAGGATTTCTTAAATTTATTTCTCTGTTCGATTGTAGATGCACATTATATAAATGAGGTAACTCCCCAAGTGCATTGAAAAGTAATTTCATGTAAGTTGGTTCAATATTTCATTACAAACAGTAATTGATGGATTCATATTAGTGATTCTGCCACTTATATCACTTGAGGAAGTCAGGGGGTTAAACTTGATAAAAACCAATAAATGAGGATTAAAATTGTGATACACACACCAATTTTGTGCTGCCTGCATATTTTAGTAATTCCAGCATCCAGTCATTGCTAACTGTGCTGTGGTTAGTTGGATATATCAGCAAGAGGCCAATGGTCAGTCCCACTTCAAACTACCCTGCACTGTTTAAACCTAACCCTGATCTGGGAAATACTAAACAGCATGGGAGAGAATGAACTCGTAGGTTTTCAGTCAATTGTTGGAGGCTTTGGTGGAGGATGTGACAAGAAGGAGAGTTATCCCCTCTCCACGAGGCGATCAAGATCCTACTGAGAAGGTGATGGTAGCAGGTAGCCATGACATTTAGTGCAAGGAGGCAAAAGTGAGGACTGCAGATGCTGGAAACCAGAGTTTAGATTAGAGTGGTGCTGGAAAAGCACAGCAGGTCAGGCAGCATCTGAGGAGCAGGAAAATTGACGTTTTGGGCAAAAGCCCTTCATCTGTGCAAGGAGTCAAGCCCCGGGGATCTGGATTCAGTATCACAAAAAGTTCAATGACCTCCAAGAGTGGTCAAAATTAGTGAATGCCATGTTCATATGCAATATCTTTCCAACTGCACCCTAGTTTAAATCATAGAATTCCCATCACCTACCTACCAACTGCCCTTATCAATCAAGACTCATGCAACTTGTCACAGCAGTCCAGGAATATGTCCTCCAACACACTACTAGGATTTCTCAGACTCTGCCCCAGGGTTTCACAGTTGGCCAATCGAGGATTTAACATCATCCTACCCCTGCCACTCCACCACTGCTGTTACCAGTCGTATAACCTAATTTCTACAACCAATGTGGAGTTGGTGCAAACTGAACCTGTACCCTCAAGGCCCAGAGCTGCTCAAAGTCACCTTGCCTGGCTAAGTGCAGCTCCCACTGGTGAAAGTCAGCAACCTTCCTCCAACCAAACTGGCTTTGGTGTGGAGCTGTATATGTACAACAGGATAGACAGACAACATGAAAAACAGGCACTGAAGAATGATCAGGAAGCCTTTGGATTCAAATTGGCACGACTTAATTTATGTAGTTGATTGTAAAAGTTTATTCTGTGGTATCTTTGATGCAATCTTGGGGACACATGATGGCCAGTGTCAGTGTAGCAAGGTGTGAAATTGTGGATGCGTGGGAGTTGAATAGCATTCACAAACAACTACCCAGAAAGAGGTTGGCTAGGTATTGTCTTTTCTCTTTTATCTTTTCCTCTTCTTCATCATACTTTTGATCCTCTAGCTCACCATACAGTGTAGTGCATGGATTGTGTATTCCTGATAGTGAGGGTTAGCAGCAAGAAGCAGACCATGAATTTTCAAACCCACTTTGCTGAAAAACTGATTAGCTTCTCCAAAATAATGCAGTCAGTGGAAGCATTGCTTGAGCACACCATTCTGTATGGCAGCATGGCTTCCATCTTATGCCTGCAGCTCACAAGTACACGGATTATCCACCAGAATACCACATTAAGTTGCTTTACTATCCATTTGATGGCCTCTTGAGATGACAGGGAGAGAAATGAGTGTCTTTCATGGCAGATCTTAATGGGCAGTGGGACATGATTTATTTCATGATCTGAGGACTCATGGTTACAATCAACCAATTTCTACTTACAGAACAGGTAGCCACACCATCCATACCTCATGGAGATTCAGTTCAGTACAGTCCACCGTCTTTGAGGGATGTTAAGCTAGGGAGCTCTGCTGAGGTATTAGCAGTGAGATGTTGGTTCTTGCATCCATCTGGATAGTATGTTATTCCAAACTGCATTAAAATTTCCTGCTGTTTCCCAGATTGATGAGCCAGATTTTAATCACTTTCTTGGTAGGTTTTCCTGATCCACCAAAATGTGGGTGTTGCCGATGCCTTTTTCTGTTTCATGGAACTCAATTGGATTGTGGTGAATAAAAGATTGAGCAATATGAAACAACCATCAGAGCCAATGACAGATTGGATTTAAGTGTTCCTGATCTGCATGGAAGTGTTCTGCTACACATTGTTGTGTGGTGCATGCAGAATCATGAGACAAAGCAATATTCTTCAGCATCGTAACATATTGAAAGTCTTGAAGTGTGAAGTATTCTGACTGTATTTCCCCATGATATTCCAGTTCCAGATCAGGCTCATCATGATGAGAAGTCATAGAGATGTACAGCACAGAAACAGACTCTTCTGTCCAACTCATCCATGCCGACAAGATATCCTAATGTAATTTAGTCTGTTTGCCAGCATTTGGCTCATATCCCTGTAAATCCTTCCTTTCCATGTACCATCCTGATGCTTCTTCAATGTTGTAATTGTACCAGTCTCCACACCTCCTCATTCTACACATTCCATACATGCACCACCCTTTGTGTGAAAACGTTGCCCCTTCGGTCCCTTTCAAATCTTTCTCCTCTCACCTTAGACCTATGCCCTGTAGTTTTGGATTCCCCTACTCTGGGGAGAAGACCTTGGCTGTTCACCCTATTCATGCCCCGATATGTATTTGATGACAAGTAAAGTTGATGATAAACCTAATGTGGTCTCCATATAGGTGCAGGTTCATCAGGAACCTGTCAGCTAAAATCATGCAGAAGATAATCAAACACCCAAAAAGAGCCATTCTGAAAAGTATGAAAACGTGAAACCTGCATTCCAAAGTCACAAACCACGTCATTAGTGAAAAGACACACAGCAACTACTTTCCAGTTTGCCTTTGGTTTTCAAATACATTCCGAACTTGAAATGTCACGGAATGAAGGCATCTTAATACTGTATCAACAAAGTGTTATGGCACAGAAGAAGGCCATTTGGCCCACTGTATCTGCCCCAGCTCTCTAACTGTAAGGCATGGCCATCATCTGATCTTCTGTTTCTCTTCCTGCATCCTTGCACATTTACTCTCTTGAATACCTCAATTGAATCTATTATCACTTTTCTTCCAGGAAGCAAATTACTGATTCAGATCATGTATCATATTTTCTCACATCACATTTGCTTGTTTTGAAAATCACATTAAGTCTGTACCCACTCATTCTTGATCATTTATAAGCGGGCAGAGTTTCTCCCTATCCTGTTCACTTCATGATTGAAAATTTCTGACAGATCAGCTTTTAAGCTGTCCAGGAGAAATCCCAACCTCTCCAATCTATCCTCACAACTGAAGCTTTCCATCTCTGGAACCATTCTTTTCAATCTCTTCTGCACTCTTTCAATGCATTCACATCCTTTTATAATGATTACATCCTAAACAACTCACCTTGTTCCATATGACTACTAATTCTATCCTGAATATTGCTTCTAAAGCTTACTCACCATTGAAGTTTAATTGTCTAATCATTGCTTGGCTTATGCTTACAACCTTTATGAATAAGGACATATTTGCAAATCTCCAATCATCTGGAACCTCCAAAGTCTAGGGAAGACAGAGACTATGACCAGTGCTCCTGGAGTTTGATTCTCAACTCTTCCAATATCTTTGAATGCATCTAATCCAATCCTGATGCCTTGTCAAATTTAAGTAGCAATAGTTTATCTGACACTTCTTCCTCATCAATTTTACGCCTTTCCAGTGACCACGTTTTCCTTCTCTGTCCCCATTTCCTGGGCAGCAATTCTTTCCTTAGTAAATAGAAATGCAAAGTATTAATTTAATACCTCATCCGTGACCCTTGCCTACATGTGTAAATTTCCTTTTTGGCTCCAAGTTCGCCCTACTCCTCCTCTTACCATTTTTCTTCCACTATTCGTATATCTACAGCCGACTCTGGGATTCCCCTTTACATTGGCTGCTGGTCTTTTCTCATAATTCTTCTTTGCCTCTCTAATTTGCTTTTAGACCTCCTATATTGTTCTTGTTTCTCAATTGTATTTTCTACTTAACACCTGTCAGAAGGATACCTTTCATTCTTTATCATAAATTGTATCTCCTTTGTTCTCTGGGGGCTTTGGGTTGTCTGTCCTACCTTTCCCTTTTGAGAGAACATTCTTAACCGGACCCGAACCACCTCCTCATTGAAGGTTCACCAACACTCCATTCTGATTTAATCTGCCTGGTTCTGTATTTGCCCAATTGAAGTTGGCCGTCCACCAGTTGATCTTATTTTTCCTCTGGATTGACTGATGACATTCTCCAATATAATCTTAAACCTTTCAACACAGTGATTGTTGTTTCTTACATGTTCCAAGACTCGTACTTGATCAATTTGTCACACCTCATCTCAATGAGCCAGGTCCAACAATACATCGCTTCTTGTTGCACTGGACAGAGACTGATGTAGAAATCTGGGAACACTTGTCCCTCATTACTTTTTACACAACCAGTATCCAGGTCTGAATTTGGGTAATTAAAAAATTCAATATATGCAGATTATTTCTCTTTATGCTTCCCACTACATCGGACTACACCAAACAATGTTATTACATCCTTTCTGTTCCTTCATTCAAGCAAAACGGATTTGGTCCTTGAACTTTCTGAAACATTCTCTTTCTCCAACACTGCAATACTATCCTTGACCAATATAGCTACCATTCCCTAGTTCCTCCCAATTGTATTTTTCTATGAACATCCTGAGGCAGGTACCTAGTCACCAAGTCACACTTTATTTACATGTGAAAAGTCCTTGAGGCTTATCCAGCTCCTACAGAGCCAGCTCTCAAAGTGACAGGATGAATGGCACTCCTGCTTATATCTATCAGCCAGGGCTCCCTGGACCAGATTCACAGCCTCAATTCTGTGAGGTCATCTGGCTGATCTCATTGCAAGTATTTACTTCCTCCACCTTTTAATCTGAGGGCATAGGCTGGTTCTTTTTCTTATAGCTCCTCCTGGGGCATTTTAACACCAGGTCAGGTCCCTGCACCTCTGTCTCTGAATTGGGTGGCATGTAACGCTTGTAACTAGCCTCTTGCATCCGGAGTGTCATGGAAGAAACTCATCCTTTTTTTCAGGGCGCAAAGGCATCAAGGCAATGATATGCTCCGTGTTCATCTCAGATTCCACAGTCTCCTCAACACTTGACAGAGGATGGTGACCCACAGGTTTTTCCAGTCTTTCTGATTGTTCTGAAAGACCAGATATATTTTACTCCTTTCGTATGCAGCTTTCGTATGGTCACATGCTTGTTTAGGAACATCGCACCTACCTGAACTTGATATGTCACTGGATATGACCTCATGTCAACCATGTCTCTTACCCATGCGGGGCCATTTTCATACCTCCTGCATCAGGTTTCATCCCCTGAAGTAAATTCTCTCTCTCACTTAGCGGAGTCTGGTGTCCGGCATTGGTATTCCTGATGCTATTTTTCCCTTCACCCAAAAGGTGGGAAAATCAGATTGAACCTGATGTGGAGTCTTCTCCCCCTCAGCAACTCGACTGGATATACCACTGTAGCTGCATTAAAAGGTGGTCCGATCATCAAATAGGAGCTGGGACAGCTTAATATGGAGTGAGGCCACAGGCTGTTTCTTTAAGCCTGCCTTCAAAATTTGTTCTGCTCTTTTGGATTATGGATTATATGGAGCTGACCTAATATGTTGAATGCCTTTTAAATTCCCTGCTGGGAAACAATGGTCTGTTATCTGTGACCAACACTTCTGGGAATCCATGTATTGCAAAAGATGTACGCAATTTTCCTATCCTTGTCCCTGTGTTTGGTGAATTCTACGCATTTCCAACCACTTTGAGTGGACATCCCACAATGATTGGAAACATTGAATCCATTGACCTGCAATAGTCAACGTGTAAGCAACTGCAAGGTTTATCTAGCCACTTCTCTGAATGTGGGGCAGCTGCTTATGGTAAGTTTGGTTCTTGTTAGCACTCTGAGCACTTCCCCACCAATGTGGGTATGTTTGCATCCAATCCTGTCCACCAGACATAACTTCTCACCGCCATCTTCATTTTGGACATCCCTGGATGACCTTAGAGAAGAACAGGAGCATTTGGTGGTGACAATCGGAACAATCACCCTTGCTCCCCATAATAAAATGCTACCTTCTACTGTGATTTGGTCTCCCTGGGTTTGGTAGCTCTTTGGTTTCTCCCGTCACCACAAGCTGCTTCAGTTTTGCCCGAACCAGATCTGTGTCCAAAGTCTGATATAGTCAGCTGTGACAGGAAATGTGTCCAGAACATTTAAAACCATTGTGGATTCTTCCAGTGGCAGTACCACTGATGGGATATCTGATAGCAGGAGACAGCTCAATGTATCTGCCTTCATTACTTGGCCTCCAAAAGCGCTTTTGCCCAAAACTTCGATGTTCCCGCTTCTTGGATGCTGCCTGACCTGCTGTGCTTTTCCAGCACCACTCTAATCTTGACTCTGATCTCCAGCATCTGCAGTCCTCACCTTCGCCTCGTCCAAAATGGTGTTCCAACCTAATTATTGTACGCACTTTGTATCAGAGCCCACCACTGAATTCAACCTGAACTTATGGGTGATACTGCCTTGTCCTCTTTAAGTAGACCGAGCAGGGGTTTGAGGTCCATTATTATTATAAATGTACATCCATAAAGGTATTGGCGGAACATACTTACTCCAAATATGACTGCCAAACCTTCCTTCTCTATCTGGGGGTATTTATGCTCTGCATCAGTCTGCATCCTGAATGCATATGTTATTGGGTGCCCCTCTTCTTTGGGCCACCAATGAGCTAATACTACCATGACAATGTTATACAGGGAGGCATTGCATGTCAATACCACATCTCGCTTGGGATCACCTTAGAGGATGATAGAGGTTTCTGCACTTCCCTGAAGATTATGGCTTGGCTATGTCACCATTTCCATGCTGACCCTTTTTGGAAGTTGATGCAAAGGTGCCAGGATGAAGGCCAGGTTATGTATGAACTTTCCATAATAATTCACCAGCCCAAGGAAAGACCTAAGCTCTGGTAGAGATGTGAGAGCTAGGGAACCTTTGATTACCCTCACTTCATCTTCCAATGGGTATAACCTGGTCTTGTCAACTCTGTAGCCCATATTGGTCACTGAGAGTGCCTGAAACACACATGTTTCCCTTCTCAGACATTTGCCCGCCTGGGAGAAATGTCTAAGGACTATGTCCAAGTTCTCTAAGTGCTCCTTATTGGTATTCCCTGACATTACCACAACATCTAGATGAATGGTGACCTGGGGCAGACCTGTAAAATGTTCTCTATTGTCCGCTAAAAAATTGCATATGCTGACGATACCCCAAACCCCTCTGGGTATTAATTGTAGCACACTTCTGGAAATCCTCATCTAACTGCAATTGCAAGTATGCATGCCCACATGCAGCTTCATGAAGGACAGTCCCTTGGCAGCTTTGTGTATAAATCCTCTCTGCAAGGGACTGGGTTTTTATCCAGCTTAGAAAAGCCATTTACTGTTTGTTTAAAATCCCAGCAAATCCTCCCGGGATTCACAATCGGTATGACCAGTGCTGCCTATTGATTAGATTAGATTTCCTACAGTGTGGAAACAGGCCCTTCGGCCCAACAAGCCCACACTGACCTTCCGAAGAGTAACCTATCCAGACCCATTTCTCTCTGACTAATGCACATAACACTATGGGCAATTTAGCATGGTCAATTCACCTGACCTGCACATCTTTGGACTGTGGGAGGAAACTGGAGCACACAGAGGAAATCCACGCAGACACGGGTAGAATGTGCAAACTCTACAGAGACAGTCGCCCAAGGCTGGAATCGAACCTGGGTCCCTGGCCTGAAGGCAGCAGTGCTAACCTCTGAGCCACTGTGCTGCTCAGCAAAGTGAAGCTTCACAAACAACGGTGTGATGCAGGCAGAACTCACTGCAACTTAAAGACAACCGTTGTGAGAAAGTTTCTTTAAGAGCATGCTTTTCTCTTGTTGCCACTGAAATAATACCAAGTCACCCTTTACATTGACACTGGTTCAAGTCCCTCAGAGCCAGCTCCCAGAGTGAACAGAACCTCTGTTACTCCTGATTATATATGTCAGCTGGGGCTGCCTGATTGGGACTGCTAATTTGGTGCAATCAGGGAACTCATATTCTATGAGGTCCAGCTGGTTGACCATATTACAATCACTACGCACCCTATAACCAGAAATATTTAATATCTAGTCTTGCCCTTCCTTGAGACACAACATCATACTCCAAGATTCCATTGTACTGCACCTGTAAATGTCCCAATTTTTTCACTACATTCTATATTCACTTACATGTACAGTAAACCTGACTTAGATGTAATTACTTTCTCCAACTCAGTTGAAGCCAGACATGCCTACTTCTTTCAACACAATGCATTTTTCTAACTAAAAGTAATTTAAAAACAGTCCAAATAGCAGTTTTGTACCAAACAATGAAGTAAAAGAAATAAAAGTAATCTTCCTCCCCACACTTTATCCAACTTGCCATTCCACATACTTTACATCTTGCAGTAAGCTTTCCCCTACTACATCAAATTCCCAGTTTGAATCAAATATACACTTGGACTCTGTCTCATTTAAGTGGTCTGTCTTCCTCACACTGACCATGCAACCTTACTGATGCTCTGGATTTTTGATGAGTCACTTTTTAGCTTAAATTTTGCTGCAGTAATCAAATTCTCATTCAGAATGTGATTTCAGGTGATTGAGCTGGCAGGTTGGATGTTTAACTAGAATTTTTAAAAACTTATTTAGAGGCTGTTAGTTCAAGGACAAAATCTGACATTTAGTTTAGAACTGAACTCAACACGATTTGCCATTTGAATTCCCAGTTTGACCTAAATTCCCAGATATATAAACTCAGGCTCAGGCTCATGCAAACAGTCTTCCCTCACAATTCCCAGGTACGCTTCTCTGCTGTCAAGATACTGGGCATTCATTTATGAGATTCTCTGCCTTTGATCAAATGCTAGGTAGACATTAATAATCTTTATGTTCTGGTATACTGCAGAGTCAACATCCACTAGCTCCAGTGATGCACACATAGCCAGTGGCAACAGGTACCATGAGGAACCTGTAATCCTAGCAAAGCTCCACCCACTAATCTCTACCAAAAGAAATGAAATGTAGTTCAGCTTTCTTTGAACCAAATTTTCTAATCAACCTGTTCAGAGATGTTATTATATATTTCTGGAGCAGCTTTCTTTGAATAGAGACTTGCGTTGATATCTTTAGATAACAATGGACAGAAAATTAGGAGATGTTGCAAATGCCGCCAACGTACACTGGAAGAGCCAGACATATAAAAGCTCATCATCATGATCGTCCTCATAACAACAGCAATGCAATCTTTGCCCTGTTCTCGGGTTGTCATGGTCACAGATTTTTCTGAGCATGATACACAAATGTTGCACATATTGTTCCATAGTGACATTCAGGTTGAAGAACTATTACCCTGAACAGCTTTGGCAGTTATGACCTCCTGCTGAAAGACTGTATCCATCACTTCCTCCTTCCACTTCCAGCAGCTTGTCCTGCTCTGCATGCCATTTGCTCATTTTCCCCAGTCATAGCATATTCCAAGGGGAAAGTCTAATGGTCCCACATCTGGGAGCAACTAATTGTGTAGAAAGCTTGAAATTTATTTAACATTGGCCATAGCATTCCCTGTTCATGCTAGCAACTTGAAACAATTATACAAAGCACCAACCACTTGAAGGATTGTGAAAACATAAAGGAGAAAACAACTAAGATTGTTAGGTAGTCAATAGCGGTAGTAGAAAGTTTTCCCTACTGTTGAGAGGGTATGTTGAGCTCCAACATAGCAGTACCTTTCATAACACATTGACCAACATCATAATCTGTGCACTTTGTATTCTTCTGTGGATGCTTGGTCTGCACACAGCAATGCTTTCACCAATATGGTGTCCAGTACGATTTGCCCCACAAGTGAGCCCACAATGTGGAAAATAGTTTGTGGCTCTAAGGTTATTTGAAATGTCTCAAAAATGGATGCAAGCAAATAAATTTCTTATCACTTTGTATTTCAGCATGTAGCTTTTCATTCATGTATATGCCCGACATTCATGAGGATTGAAGAAGAGATCCATTTTCCTGACTTATTTCAATTGCCTTCCTTAGAGATTTTGTATGACAAATGTAAGTGCAAATCCAGTAATCACATTTTCTGAATGGACAACATATCAAAAGGGAAGGGCACTAGGGCGATAAAACTCTAGCTCCAGTTCTGTACAATGTTCTTATGAATTTATCTTAATTCAATAATAACAACATACGGTTCCTTTAACAGAGTAAAACATTGCTTCACAAGAGCACGATCAGACAAGTATTTTCATATTCATTTTATTTAACATGATATTATAGGTTATTTTCACACATTCATAGCTTCCATCAGAAAACCATCTTCTGAACAGTGTAAGTTAGAGATAGGGTGAATGAAATCAGTGAATTTATCCTGATAGACAATCATTTCACAGGTTAATCCCATGAGCAGCTGACTATCAAAATTAAAGTGATTCAAACTTGCATCAACATAAAACTTTTGTTAATATGTTAAAACAAACACCACAGTTTTCTCAGTTTTGAAGCATTTTTCATGATGCACGTTGGTCTAACAGGGAATATAAAAAGCAAACAAAGGATGTAGACAAGAAAAAGATGATTATTCTTTTAAGGTCACAGAGTTTAAATGATTCAATGTGAGTTACACTCCTATAGGAATCTGTTAACACTGGAAGATTTATTGTCTTGTGTACAATGTATTAAAACATAGTGCACTTGTCCAACAGGTGTTGTTTCAGATTCCTTGGAATGAAAGTGGTTTATGGTACAGATTTTGAGGCTACTTTCACCAACTATTAAAACATTAATTCACCATAATGAAATGAAAGGCAAACATTCACTCAGTAAATGATCATTTAATGATCAGAAGAACTAAGCTGTTTCATGGAATGCTGCCAGCCTTCAAGCCTGTGTTTTAGTGTTCTCTGGTTGAGGTTCTTCGTTCATGGTTTAAAGAACAATCAATTACCACTCAGACATGAATTTGAAGCAAGCCAAGATTGGAAGGGTGAAGGGACTAGATTTTACAATAGCTAATGTCTGGTGAATCTAGTGGAGATAAAATTGGCCTGTGCCAGTGAGACAAAGTGAATTGATAACTCATTTTAAAATGTATCCAATTTTCTTTGCAATCGGGCACAGTGTAAAATTGGTTGCCAATTTGTTGTGAGACTGTTTCAGATGGCTGGCATAGACCAGTTTCAGATTGTGTCTCTCAGCAATTGCATTATGTGAAAAAAAGCTTGGCAAAGTTCAATCTAGTTTTCAGTGTGTTGAACAACACAAAAACTGATGAAATATGCAAGGTCCCTTCATAGATTTATACTCATACACCTTAGAGTTACTGATATACACTGTGGCATTAGAATCAACATCTACAATGGTAAGATTCAAACTAATAGCATCAGAATGTTAACCTGGGGGCCCTGTGTTACTAATACAGTGACTTTACCACTATGCCATTGCCTCCCTCCTAGAAATTTTTAATTAACATGTTCAAATGTGTTGCGACAAACGCTGAAGTAATTATGATTTGAATCCTTTTGGCCCCAGATAGGGATACTATCAGAGTGCCATGTTAGCTGTTCTGTTTTAGGCTTCATATTATAACTATCACTTTACTTGTATCTTTCCAACATTACCCTCCTCCACTGCTATTTCTTGACAAACATTTGTAATCACTGGAGTCAATTTGTCCATGTCCTATTAATCACCTTTCTCACTTCCATCACCAGATATTTCGACATATTTCATAACTTGCAATGCATTCGGTCAAACAGGTTGAGGCTCCATTCATTGGATTGTAGAAGAACGAGAGGTGATCTCATTGAAACATATAGGATTCCTAAGGAGCTTGACAGCTGAGAAAATGTTTCCCTTCATGGGAGAGTCTAGGACCAGAGGGTATTGTCTGACAATTAAGGAATGCCAATTTAAGACCAAGATGAGGAAGAATTTCTTTACTCAGAGGAAGGGTGTTTTTGCAGAGCTATGGGGGCAGAATCCTTGTGTATATTCAAGGCTGAGATAGATAGATTGTTGATCACAATGGGAATCAAGGTCATGGGAAAAGAACAAGAAAGTGGATAGGAGGAGTGTTGGATCAGGCATGATCCTGTTGATTGGTTTAACAGGCTTGAGGGGGCAACCAGCTACTTCCTTTCCCTATTTCTTATGGTCATATGATTACATCATCCCCTTTCTCAGTGATTAACCCTAGTTTACTGTCGCTTTGTGAATTCAAATTAAAATTCCTATTTCCTCCTATATTCCCTCCCTGCTTACATTTCAATGCCTTGAACATCTCAGGTCCTGTCATTTTCTGCATTGTTTGGCCCATTGACTGTCCTGTCACTGACTGTGACCTTTGTTCCTCTTCCCTCTACCTACTCATACTGGAGCAGTCACCAGTTTAAATGGCATTGTATGGAGTTCGACCCTGCATCAACCATTAAAACTTTGCTGAAATCCCACCTCATAAACCAAAGCCTTTGGTCACTGCTCTAACTTTCCACAAAGGCTCAGTGTTTTTTCCTTCCTTCTGCTGTGAATCCTGTTGAAGAAGTTTTACATTTTAAAAGTGCAATATAAATACAGATTGACAAACACCAAACCAAGATAAGATGGACATTACAGATTTGATTCAACAATCATTCGCTTTAAATTCTACCACAAACTGCATTTTTTTCAAGTCAATACAAAAGAAAAATTACCTTAACTTCTAAGGATCAAATAACATTGTCATCTGCTCTGTAGTCTTATTTCAACTATAATCTGCAACACATGATGACCAGCAATAAAAGGAAACTAGTGTTAATGGTACTAATCAGGGTAAAGGATTGCCACACGTGTTTTCAATAAACATGATTTATGTTTCTGTTATTTATTAAAATCATGTACATAAATAACTTTGCAGTGACATCATGGCACAAGTATTTAAGTAACTGCCACACAATAATAAGAAAAACATGTTTCCCTTCTTTCATCTGTGAACTGTTGACAGTTAAATGCAATTATCTGGACAATTGAATAAAATGTTATTACTGTATACACCCATTTAGCACCTTGTGCATCGTGGCATTTTAACATGAAAATGCATATTTATTCCATGTACCTTAAATGTTGCTGTACAGCATTAACTATAAGAATCCATACACTTTAGACTGAGCATATTTGTGTCAGAGTGAAGTCTGTTGCCAATGTAAATGTCTTTGATGTACAGGAAAGGGGATTGTGAGCATAACATTGCTCTGTACTGTGACACATAATTGCGTTTTCCCCGTATTAATTTGCTGAAGTATATTTTAACAATTGCCTTTCTGAAGTTTATAGAGACAAATACCACAAGCAGTGAATTTTAAAAGTTGTAACCAAGTGCGTCTATATGATTGTTAATGAGAACATTGACAAGACACATTTAGGTTAACAAAGTTCACAAATGCGGCAAAAATCACAGCCTACAATGAATTTTGCAACAGCTGTTAACAACTAAAATACTTTAAACCAACAGACCAATTGCCTACCCAGCTGTGGTGAAGTAACGTGCTGAGGGAAACTACTATTTTTCCAATTCCCACCAATGTTCTGACCCATGAAATAGTTTGGGTTCCATAGGCACCACTATTTCTTTGACACTGAGGGTTAAATCCAACAGGGAACACTAGGCATCAACTAGAAAACAAAACTGTCACTGATTTCTCTGTCTTTAACCCCGGTGTACCTCAGTGTCCACATTGGTACTGAGCCTATCATGTGAGCGAGGAGGTATCTTAGAGACCTCCCTAAATTTGCTAAGCCTCTTCACCCTTCGCCTATTTGAAAAATAAAAGCAATATAGTGTCACACCTAAGTGCATTGGACATCAATCCCTACTCTTCCTAGAGTCACCACAGAAGTTAAAGATTTACTCTACGTTTGTGAAATTCGCCAACTTACTTGTGTTTTTGAAACCAAATTAATAGAAAATACAGACCAGGTTCCAGACTGAACAGGATTTATTATTTATTTCAAATTACTACCTAGTCACAGGTAAGCAACAATGACCTGTTATTATCTAAAACTCTACTAGCTAAAACTCTAATTCACTTATAAAACTCCCACTACAGATAGATGCAGACAAACAAACTCTTTGAGTGAAGAGAAAACTGGAAAGGCAGTTCAGTAGTCCTTGTCCACAGCGATCCTTTTGGATTGCAAGAACTCACTGCTCCTCAATCTCTCTTCTCCAGTTACTTAGAGCAATTTCAGGCTTTCGGTGTCTTTTTGCTTCAGGAAGACAGAACACCACCCTTCTGGCTATCCCATTCATACCCACAAGCTATTATTTACCTGGGAGGCAATCACAAAGTTGTTAGCAGGCATAAGACATTTGACACCAGCTGGTCACCATTCCACAGACCAATCAGCTATTTGTTGCCAGCCAAAACTCACTTGGTACACACCCTCTGTGCCAGTTCGTCCACAACTTTGTGTGCTGATTGAATGAACAACAGTAGCAAAAGTGAGGACTGCAGATGCTGGAGATCAGAGTCAAGATTAGCATGGTGCTGGAAGAGCACAACAGGTCAGAGAGCATTCGAGGAGCAGGAAAATCGATGTGAAAGGCTCCTCGGATGTTGCCTGACCTGCTGTGCTTTTGCAGCACCACTCTAATCTTGAATGAACAACAGTGTCAACAACAGTTATAATAGATGCTGGCAAATTGAATAATTTGCTCTTCGAAAGGGCAGCAATCCTTCCTCTACCTTGTTTTTTTAAAACAGTCCTTTTCCCATTTCATTCCACAATCAAAAACACAGATAAAATAAAAAAGATATGTTCTTCACACTGGCAGAACATAAAACCCTGAAATGATTTAACACACAAGAAGGTCATTCAATCCTAATATCATTGCTGCTTTGTTGTATAATTCTTTATTTCATCCTAGACCAGACTAAACCCTCTCAAAATATATCAAGAAGATAGCCTATGTCCTACCTTTATCTCATTTTAGAGGTAAGTGTAAGGTATTGCATTCTAGATGCAATTTGATTGCAATCTATACACCTTTAAGCAAAACACACTTGGTTTTTACACTACAATTAAAATATAGACAAAACAAAAATTAAAATTGGCTTAACTGTAACTCTATCAAAACACACACACACACACACACACACATATATAGTATATAAAATCACACACTACTACTAATTAACTGTTCCAATATAGTACAATCCCATAAACACACCCATAGCAAAAGCAAATTCAGTAAAATAGATTGTCTCACACACAGTTCTAGCAGAAGGAAGAGAAGCCCAGCTTTTAGCTGCAACAGAGAGAGGAGTAAGAGCTTCCACAACCAGCTTCAAGACCCCAGTAACTGATGAAAGCAAAAACTACAAATTCTGGTTCTGTGGGAGCTTGACCACACCCATTCAGGCCATTCCTATTGTTCCTTATTTAAACAAAACTGCCTCAGAAGTTGTTTACTTTAGTGGATTTGAGCAGACTGTTCGGCATCTCGGTCTCACCTTGTTTCATAAAGTAGGGTCAAAATACCCGTTAAAGCCAGCCACTATTCCTCTGATCTTTTGCTATAATTATGTAAATATAATATTTTTTCTGTTAAGTATTTATTAAATTCCCTGTTGAACGTCAAATTACTGATGCTACCAATTTACATACTCACTCACAAAATATCAATACTAATAAAAATTGATACCTCATTTCACTTCTGGTTCCAGGATAAATCTTTTCTCTGATTTTCATCTCTTCTACTGGTCCTGATTTTAGGCTTCTTTTTACATATCCTCTTAGCCTTCTCTGTTGAGAAAAAGTCTTGGCCTATCCAGTCAGAAAATGATAACTGAACTAAAATCCCTCATCCTTCATTCCATTCTGATAGCTTACGTCTGCATTATCTCTATGACACTGACATCTTTCCGAAAGGGTGGTACTCAGTGTTAAATATAGGCCTCTAGCTACAAGCTAGAGATTTTGCAATATTTCTTTCCTCTTGATCTTTATCTCTTGTTAATAAAACCAAGAACGCTATATGAGCTGTCTAAGCTTGTTCAAAGATTTGTGTACATAAATCCCTAGATATAAGAACACAAGAAGCAGGAGTAGACAATTCAGCCTGAAGAGCCTGCTCCATTGTTGAATACAATCATGACTGATTTCATCTTCACCTCAATTCCACTTCCTGCCCACTCCCCAAAACCCTTCAACCCATTTCTAATTAAAAACCTGCCTCTCTCCTCCTTAAACTTATTCAGTGTCCTGGTATCTACTGCACTTTGGGTGTCGTGAATTCTACAGATTCATGCTCCTTTGGGAGAAATAATTGCTTCTCATCTGTTTTAGACCTGCTACCTCTAGCCTCTTATTCTGGATTGCCCCACTAGGGGAGTCACCCACTCTGTGTTACTTTGCCAACCCCTTTGGTATCTTATACAATAGTAGATTAATTAGATCTCCTCTCATCTGTCTAAATTCTGGTGAGTATAGGCCTAAACAGCTTGATGTCTCCTCATAAGACAAGGCTTTCCTCTCTGGAATTAATCTAGTGAACCTTCTCTGAACAGCCTTCGATGCAATTGTATCCTTCCTCAAGAAAGGGGATCAAAACTGTAGTATTCTAGGTGCCTTGCATACTTGCAACAATACTTCCCTACTTTTACGTTTCATTCCTTTAGCACCAAATGCCAAAATTAAATTTGCCCTTATTAATATCTGCCTATAAGCTTTCCAAAATGTACCTCTCGGTTCCTCACTCTTTTAAGTTCCATAATTTAGGTTATAATAACTCTCCTCATTCTTCCTATCAATATGAATTACTTCACAGTGTGCCTTGCGCCTATCTATCGTCAAGCTAAGTCCTCCTGAAATCTATTATCTTCATTGTTTTTGTGTCATTTTGAAATTTTTTGCCACCTGCTGAGTTTGTCATCATCCCATATATACCCAAGTCTAGGTCATTCATAAGCACAACAAGGACAACAGTGGACCTAATTCTTACAATGGGAGACAGTGGCACTTCCTGGCTGTTCTTGCTGCTGTCACCATTTTAAAATGCCAGGGATGATCCAGGATATCTACAGTAAATTTTTCTTGCTGGTGTTAGTCTAGTCTACCATGCATGTCAGGATGCCCAAATACATCTAAGGCAGAAGATGGGCTCAATCTTGATGAATAGTGAAGAGTTTTATGACATATTACTTAATATCTAGTCACGGTATATCTAAGATACATGATTGTCTCTGGTAGATATCTGACTGAACTTAAGAGTAAATACACATGACTATTTTAGCCACACGCTGTTAACATCAAGATTAGTGAACACACAATGGAGATGAGCACTTATTAGTTCCTCCAAGAAACAGCCATATGCTGATGGGCAGAGCTTTTCTTGTGGTGTCATTTAACAATTTCAAATACTGTCTTAGACAACATCAGCTCTCAGGAACATTACTATTTACTTCTCTTCTAACTGAGAAAAAAAAATCACCACTACTCTGCATTCTGCTGTGACATGAAGTAGGATTGACAAAAGACCACATAATTAAGAATCCTTGGGGGAGTCAGTGAACATAACAGGATAGAATTTCAAATACAGTTTGAAGAAGAACAACTCAAGATTCAAACCAGTGTCTTAAATAAAGCTGATTACTTAATGAAACTGTTGTCTAGATTAGTCTGGGAAAATAGACTATGGGAAGATCAATAGATTACTAGGGACAAACAGTTCAGCCAATACTTCACAACACTCAAGAAAAAAGCTACTCAGAAAGGACTCAATGAGAAGAATGAACCTCCCATGGTTAACAAAGGTGATCAATAACAGTATCCAATCAAATACCAATGCATATAAAGTGGCAACAACTAGAGTTTTGCATGAAACGTTGATTTTCCTGCTCCTCGGATGAAGCCTGACCTGTTGTGCTTTTCCAGCACCACTCTAATCTAGACAACTCGTGTTAAGGCAGAGGATTGGGACTTTGTTTTAGGAAACATCATCTGATGACTAAAAAGCTAATAGAAAGGGAAAATAATATGAAAGTGAATTGGCAAACTGCAAAAGCTTCTATATAAAGAGAAAGAAAGTTATTAAAGTGAGTGTTGAACCCTTAGAGGGTGTGACTGGTAAGTTGATAATGAAGAACAGGGAAATGACAGAGCAATTAAGCTAATACATTGCATTGGTCTTCATGGTGGAGGATACTATAAACAATCCAAAGATATCCAATAAACAGGATTTTCATGGGAGGCAGGATTTCGCAATAGGCTGGATCATGAAGGACAAAGAATAGAGCAAATTATACAATGAACGGAAGAGCCTTGGGAAAAGTTGATGAGAGAGATCTGGGAGTGCAGGTCCATTGTACCCTGAAGGTTGCTGCACAGGTGGATAGAGTGGTCAAGAAGGCATATGGTATGCTTGCCTTTATCGGACGAGGTATTGAGTATAAGAGCTGGCAGGTCATGTTAAAATTGTCCAAGACATTGGTTCGACCGTATTTAGAATGCTGTGTACAGTTCTGGTCGCAACATTACCAAACGGACATGGATGCTTTGGAGAGGGTGCAGAGAAGATTTAGAACATAGAACATAGAACAATACAGCACAGAACAGGCCCTTCGGCCCTCGATGTTGCGCCAACCTGTGAACTATTCTCAGCTCGTCCCCTACACTATCCCAAAATCATCCATGTGCTTATCTAAGGATTGTTTAAATCTCCCTAATGTGGCTGAGTTGACTACATTAGCAGGTAGGGCATTCCATGCCCTTGTCACTCTCTGAGCAAAGAACTTGCCTCTGACATCTGTCCTAAATCTATCACCCCTCAATTTGTAGTTATGTCCCCTTGTGCAGGCCGATGTCATCATCCTAGGAAAAAGACTTTCACTGTCTACCCCATCTAATCCTCTGATCATCTTGTATGTCTCTATCAAATCCCCTCTTAGCTGCCTTCTTGCCAATGAGAACAGGTTCAAGTCTCTCAGCCTTTCCTCATAAGACCTTCCCTCCAGACCAGGCAACATCCTGGTAAATTTCCTCTGCACCTGTTCCAATGCTTCCACATCCTTCTCGAAATTTGGGGACCAGAACTGTACACGATATTCCAAGTGTGGCCACACCAGCATTTTGGATATTTGCAGCATGATATTGTGGCTCCAGAACTCAATCCCTCTATGAATGAAACCTAACACACCGTATGCCTTCTTAACAGCACTATCCACTTGGGTGGCAACTTTCAGGGATATATGTACATGGACTCCAAGATCCCTCTGCACATCCACACTACCAAGAATCTATCCATTGACCCAGTACTCTGCCTTCCTGTTATTCTTCCCAAAATGCATCACCTCACATTTAGCTGCATTGAACTCCATTTGCCACCTCTCAGCCCAATTCTGCAGTTTATCCAAGTCCCCCTGCAATCTGTAACATTCTTTCACACTGTCCACTACTCCACCGACTTTACTGTTGTCTGCAAATTTACTAATCCATCCACCTGTGCCTGCGTCTAAGCCATTTATAAAAATGAGAAACAGCAGTGGTCCTAAAACAGATCTTTGTGGCATTTACGAGGATGTTGTCTGGCATCAAAGGTGCTAGCTATGAAGAGAGGTTGAATAGGTTAGGTTTGTTTTCATTAGAAAAAAGGAGATTGAGGGGGATCTCATTGAGGTTTAAAAAATCATAAAGGGTATAGACAGGGGAGATAGAGATAAGCTTTTTCCCAGGGTGAAGGATTCAATGACGAGAGATCACACATTCAAGGTGAGAGGTGAAACGTTTAAGGGGGATACACACTGCAAGTACTTTACACAGAGGGTGGTAGGTGCCTGGAATGCATTACCAGCAGAAATAGTAGAGGCAGGCATGGTAGATCCATTTAAGATGCATCTGGACAGACGCATGAGTAGATGGGGAGCAGAGGGAAACAGATGCTTGGAGTTGGGTGACAGGTTTAGACAGTAGATTTGGATCGGCTCAGGCTTGGAGGGCCAAAGGGCCTATTCCTGGGCTGTGAATTTTCTTTGTTCTTTCTTTGTTGTTTACATGACAAACTACTGGGATTGAAGTGTTTGAAAGGAAAGTGCTGCAGAGACAGTGAAGACATTGGTCAAAATAATCCAGAACCCATTATTTCAAGAGACTTCCAGCGGACTGGGAAACTATTAATGAGATTCCCTATTCAAGAAGGGAGGGAGATAGGAGGCAGGAAACTATATGCAGTTAGCCTAGAACCTGTAATTGAAAAATTGCTAGATTTAGTACTAAAGAAGCAATAGGACTTTAATGCAATCAAACAGAGTCAGCACAGTTTTGTGAAAGGGAAATCATGTTTAATAAATTTGCTCGAGGCTTTTGAGAGTATAACAAGAGGAGTTAATTATGAGGAACCTGGATTGACATTTACAGAAGGCCTGCTAATCGACACAACATCCACAAACTCCCTCCTCTATTGCATTCAGTAGCAGCACGATGTACCATTTACAAGATGCTTTGCAGAAATTCATCAACTCTCCTTAGACAACACCTTCCTAACTGTTGACCACTACCATCTGGAAGGACAAAGGCACATGGGAACACCACCACCTGCAAGTACTACTCCAAGGCACTGACTTGGAAATAAGTTATCATTCCTTCAGTTTCACTCGGTCAAAATCCTATAACTCACTGACAAAAATGTGGATCCGTCTACATCAAATGGACTGTGCCTGATCAAGCTCAGTATCTGCTTCTCAGGGGAATGAGGGCCAAGACAGCAACACCCACATTCCAAAAGTGAATAAAATAAGTGTCTTCTTCCTCAATTGTGTTATCTGGAACTATCACTGTGCTAAATAGGATAGATTTTGAAGAAAATCACCAACTCAAAACCAGGCATTCAAGAGGTGCAGTGGGCATCAGAAGCAAGAGTAACATTGCACTTAATGCCATCCTCACGCTACTAGCAAATTCCACAAAATTAACATCAAGCCAGGAGATCAATCCTGATTCAATGACCAGTGAAGGGTATGTCAGGTGTCACACTGGGAATACCTAAAAATGAGGAGTCTATCTTTTACAGCTACAACACAAGACTAATGGCATATCCAACAACAGCGATAAGATGAAATAGACATGGCTAAGCAATCCCACAATCAATGAATGAAGTCTATGTTCTGCAGACCAGCCATATCCAGTTGTAAATGGTGTTGGATAATTAAGAAATTAACAGGAGGAAATGATTCCACCAATATTCCCACTATCAATGATGTAGGATGCCAGCACATCAGTACAAAAGACATTTTCACACATCTTCAGTCAGAGCAGATGGTCAATCTTAGTCTTCCTCCCGAGGTCATGAGTATCACAGTTTCCAATATTAAAGAAATGGCTGAAGACACTGAAAACTATGGGACCTAAAAAAATTAAGGTAAATGTGTATTAGACCTGTTCTCCAGAATTGGAGACATCCCCAGGCAAGCTGTTCCAGTACAGCTGCAACACTGGTATCTAACTAGCAATGTGGAACACTGCCCGGTATTTCCTGTTGATCCACCAAAAGTCTACCTGACCAATTATCACCTTATCTGTCCCTTACTGATTATCAGGAAAATGGTAGAAAGAGTTCCCAACAATGCTATTAAGTGGCATTTAGAATCACAGTCATACAGTACAGAAACAGGCCCTTCGGTCCACCAGGTCTGTGCTGACATACAAATACCAAATGACACTCACCCCATTTACCTGCACTTGGTCCAAAATCTGGCTCTTGCTGGAAACATCGATTTTCCTGCTCCTCAGATGCTGCCTGACCAGCACCGCACTCTTCAACTCTGATCTTCAGCATCTGCAGTCTTCACTTTCTCCCAAAATGTATGATGCCCTGGCATTTAAAGTACTCATCAAAATGCTTCTTAAATGTTGTGAGAGTACCCATCTCCACCACCCTCCCAAGCAGTATGTTGGGTGAAAAAAAAATTCCCAAATCTTCTCCTCTAAACCAGTTACTCCTCACTATAAACTTCTTCCCTCTGGTTTTAGACATGTCTGCCATAGGGAAGAGATTCTCACAATCTATTCTGTTTATGCTTCTCATAATTTTGTATATCTCAATCAGATACCCCCTTAGTCTCTGCTCCCAAGAAAACAAATCCAGCCTATCCAGTCTCTCCTCTTAACTCAGACTTTTCATCCTGGGCAACATCCCAGTAAATCTCCTCTGCATCCTCTCCAATGCAATCATATTGTTCCAATGGTGCAGTAAGAGAAATGCACACAGTATTTCATCTGTGGCCTAACCAATGATTAATAAAGTTATAAAAAGACTTGCTTCCTCCTATGTCCCAGCTAATAAAGTCAAGCGTCCCAATGTTTTCATCACCACCTTGTTTACCTGTGCTGGCACCTTCAGGCATCTGTGGACTTGTATACCAAGGTCCCTTTTTCCCAAGGTAAATCTGAGGGACCTACCATTCAATGTAGATATCCTTTCTGCATTAGATCTCCCAAAATATATCACCTCATACTTACCAGGATTTCATTCAATCTGTCAATGCCCTGCCCAATTTATCAGTTGATCAATATCAGACTGGAGCCTGAGACCATCCTCCTCACTTTCAACAACACCCCAATTTTCGTGTTATGTGCACATTTATTGATTAACCCTTCTACATTCACATCCAAGTCGTTAATGTACATAACAAACATCAAGTGCCCCAGCACCACTCACAGTGGGATATAGCTGTGATTGGTTCTGGGGCTTCCAATTACAAAACCAACCATCCACCAACACCCTTTGCATCCTAATTGTAAACCAATTTTGGATCCAGTTTGCCAACTTGTCTTGGATCCCACGGGCTGTTACATTTTTGGACCAGCCTTCCCTGCAGAACCTTGTCAAAGGCCTTACTGAAGTCCATGTAAACTACATAAACTGAACTATCCTCATCAATGTATTTAGTCACTTTTCCAAAAAAAACTCAATTACATTTGTCAGACAGGATTTCCCTCGAACAAATCTGTGCTGACTGTCACCAATCAATCCCTGCCTTTCCAATAATTGATGAATACTGTCCTTCAGAATTTTTTCCAATAATTTTTCCACTACTGACATCAGAGTAACTGGGCTGTAATTACTTGACCTATCCTTGCTGCCCCTCTTGAACCACAGAACCACATTAGCTATTCTCCAGTCACCTGGCACTTTACCTGTGACTGGAGGATGTCCTCATTGCTGCTGCTGCCACCTCCTATCGCCAGGAGAATGTCCTCACTGCTGCTGCCAGCCTCCTATCGCCAGGAGGAGCCATATCGACCACTCTGCCTGTGGCTACTGCGCCAGCGCTGCCAACCAATCCGTCATTGAAAAGAAGAAAATAAAGCAATAGGAAAGTGCAGAAGCAAAAGCAAAACAAAGAGGGGAAGCAGATGGCAGCGGATGGACCCCAGGCAAGAGCCCACACACAGCCCTGTTACTCCGCCACCATCTTGCACTGGAAGATTGTTTGAGGCTCTGGATTTCTCTGGCTGCCCTGATTTGGAAAAAACTGTCATTCTGTCAACCCAAAAGCTGTCATCTGACAGTCTTGCACTCATGTTTCCATGCTGTCTCAAAGCCTGCCGCGACCCCCCCCCCCCCCCCCCGCTTCAAAAGGCAACATGGCTGCACAGCTAAAAGTGTATCCCACTTGACCTTTTCCAAATTGCAAACACTTTGTATATCAGTTGCACACAGTACAATTTTGATTTCAATATATAGTCCAATAAAGAAAATGTCCTTTACACTGTATTCCATTGTCTCCAAATCAGTGGTCCCAAGTCATCGATCATGCATTAACTAGTACTAAATATATACTGAGAAGAATCAGACATAACCATTGATAGCAACATTCACACAGTTGTAGAATGATTCCCATCTCTCGGCAGTACTGTCTATGAATGTTACTATTGATGAAGATCCAGCGCCTATGTCTAGAAAGCAAATTCTACCTATGCCAAAACTATGACTGTGCTTGAAAACATCGCGGCATTAAACTGAAGGCTAAAACCAAACTTCATTAGGCTATTAGCTATAATGAACAGAATTCTGAAAATGCTACATGGGATACATCAAAGCCCTGAAATAGTTTGACAAAAGGCACCTAAATTGAAAGGCAGGACAAAATTATAAACATTCAAGCCTTTCATAGTGGACTCAATGACATAGAAGCCATTCTCCAGAAAATTAATTTTGCAGGCCTCGTCTCCCACTTGGATGACCACGGAAACCACAAGCAAATCGTCAATGGAGGACGATCTCAGAGAAAACAACATCAAGATGCAGCCTAAACAATAAGTACAGCAAAAAAAGCACTAGAATCTTCCTCACTGGGGAGTACATTTCTTGGGAAATGGCCTATAAGGTGACAGTTATGTTCAATATGTTTTGAGGACCATCTACACTAAACATCGACCATACGCAGAGGGAGAACAGATGTAGCATTGCTGCCAAAGTTCCCCCAATGCCAATAATAACAAACTGCAGTTTGGTTAGCATCTATGCCAATCTCAGATCAGAATTTTCAGACATGCAAGGACCCACAGCAGATGATGAATTCACTTACAGGTTGTACATTCTCAAAACAACAAGGAGTCTATCACTAATTATCATTCATCTGTTGGAGCCAGATTTTTCTGTACTCTGTATGAGCGACCTCCAAAAACCATAGCACATCCTCATTATTGTTCTTTGTAATGAGGTATCAGATGAAGACAAAAATATCCTTTTGCCATTGTGATGGACAGTTTAAAAGCTAACAGCAACTTGCTTAGTAAATTAATAAAAATGACCAGTAAATCTCATCAATGTTGAAAGCTAGATTTTGTTCAGTGAACAAGAGATATCAGAAATGATTAATTAGCCCATTGAGCAGATATTATTCTGGTAGAAAATAACATCTTATGCATGAATCCTTGAAAGAATCATGGGCAATTTAAAAATTGATCTTAAGTTTTCCTTTGAGCATAAGGTAGGAAAGCAGATTGTGTCGCTTTGCTGCTTTAGCTTTTTAATATGCTATCACTTCACAAGTTTCCTGGTTTAGAGTGAAAATAGATGCTGTACTTGTGTGTTTTGTATATCTTATGATATATATGATACAGCATGCTAATTTGCAGTATTTATTTCATTCAGATTACCTTGTTGAGCTGCTCACAGTAAAAATTGTCTTGTTCATGTTATTGCTGAGATTGTTTCCTATGCACATGCTTTGGATTGACTTGCATGCCAAAGAACACAGTCTGTATGTGTTGGTTGACTTGTTTATTCATTCTTAACAAACTGATTTCTTCTGCACCCAATCATCCAGCTCTCAGGTGAACTTGGAAGCAGATGGCGTTCATTTAGAATACCCATGTTACACTGATTCTTAGATCACTATGTGGCACACGTGGAAGTATGTGCATGTGTTCATAAACAAACAACATAACTTTTGATACTGCCCACGTCACAACTGCAACTTCCTTTGGAAGGTGGTAGGAGCACAACAATTTACAAGAAATAAAACTGACCCAGATATGAGCAGTTCATGAACCACAAGTCCAGAAACACAGTTGTCAATCAACCAGTCAAGGGGCAACCAGTAGAAGATGTCACTGGACTTTCGAGACTCATGGTAGAACCCAAACTGAAGAAATATTTCATACAGCTGAGAAGAAGCAGTGGTCAGCAAGCCAAAAGTGGCTCAAACAAATTCAACAAAATTAAGAGTGGCCAAGGCCGTGCTATCATTTGCCAGCACTGTGTGAAGGACAGCCAAACTACAATCTAATGAGTTACGCAAGAACACATACTTTGAACACTGGGAGCATTCACAATCAAGTGTGACAAAAGGCTAGTCATTCCAGCTTCCCTTCAGGAAGATGTATTGGAAAGGACACACAGGACACATTTAGACATTGCCAGGAGTATACAGGGCTGACTCAGAAATCTCTAATTCTCATTGTGAAATCTGCAATTATAAAGGATTATCATGTCTAGAAAGTATTCCTCATCACAGAAGGCACACCATATATTAAAACTCAGAAAATCTGACAGAAGCAGTGAATACTAACAATAGGAATGAGCAACACAACCCTCAGCCAATTCAGGAATCTTCCAGACAACAGAACAGTTACTGCCAGTGATAGAAATGGTGTTGGCTGTGAAATCAGTCAATAACATAACAGGGTCTCAAAATATTTACTTCACTAGTCAAACAACTATAATGGATGACTAAAAACATCCAGACTCATCAACAACTCGAATGAGATAAGCTGCAATGACTCCAAGGGAGCTAGACAAATATCCACAGGTCCAGGACATCATCAAGAAGAAGAAACCAGCTAATCTGAGTATCCAGGATTTTAGGAAAGAGACTACTTCATCAAAATAGAATGCAATTTCCTGAACCAGAAATCCAGGATATCACAAGGACAATGGTACTTATTGTAACAGAGCAGCTGTATTGAAAGGAACATTAGAAGAGTAAATCCCTCCAAATAAAGTAGTAAATTGACAAGAACTACAAAGAATGACATCCTCCACGTAGAACATCCTAGAGACAAAAGATCTTTCAGTGTGTAATTATCCATAGATCAGAACTCGAGTCACTCATAGTCATGCAAGAGATCTACTATTTTACCAACTCTCAAAGAGAGTACATTCTGAGTAAACTGAAATATCCATACTGCTGGCACAGGGACAGTGAAAGACTTGGGGAAATTGGAGCAGTAGAAAATGTAAACTAGTTATTTCATAATATTGTAGAGGTCTACAGCACAAAAAAGGCCCTTGAGCCCATCACGTCTTTGCTAATCAAAACTATTCTAACCCCATTATCCAGCATTAGGTCCAAAACATTGCATTCCTTGACATCGCAAATACACATCTAAATATTTCTGACATGTTACGAAGATTTCTCCCACTATCATCCTGACAGGCAGTGAGTTCCAGATTTCTATCATCCTGAGTGAAAAAAAATTCCTCATATCCTCTTAACCGTAAATCTGCATCCCCAGTCATTGATGAAGGGCTTATGTCTGAAATATCGACTCTCCTGCTCCTTGGATGCTGCCTGACCTGCTGTGCTTTTCCAGTGCCACACTTTTCAACACTGATTCCTTCAGCAAAGGAAATGTTAATTCTGACCCCACTAGCCATGCCCGTCATAATTTCACACATTGCAATCATGTCTCCCCTCAGTCTCTTATGCTCCAAGGAAAACAACAACAGACTGTTAATCATCTCTTCATGACAAACTCTTCAGCCCAGACACTAATCTGGTAAATCTCCTCTGCACCCTCCCTAGTCCAATCACATCCCCTACCATGTGGATTCCAGAACTGCACACAAAACTCTAGCTGTGGTCTAACCAACAATTATATACTGTTCCAGCAACAACTCCTGCTCTAAGACCCTATACCTCAGCTAATTAAGGCAAGTATCCCATATGCTCTCTTAACTATTTTATCTACATTCCTGCTACATTAAAGGACATGATTGTATCACGTGTTAACATTAATGTGCTAATGTGTTAATAATGTATGTGAGTACAAAAGCTTAAAAGGAGATGACTTATAAGGTGAGAGTTCTGAATGTATTATTATCCCTATTATAATTACTCCGATCATTCTATTGATATCACAACAGTCTGTGTGTGGAAACAAAGAGTTCTACTTTCTGAGGGAGCAGATGTAAATGTACCAGTTCATTGATGTCCTAGTAACTATGCCTGACCAAACATAGTTGCACCTATTGTTATTCTATTATAACCCTCCTTATTATCCAAGAATAGTGCCTCATCCGTCGATAATCTACAGTGGTGTATCCTCTACCACTTACGAATATGTAGGCCAAGACAAAGGAAGATTGCAAACTGCTGAATTATCTCAAACTACCAATACACACTACCTCATAGTAGAAGAGGTGACAAATACCATATAGCACCAGAAGTGGTAATCTTGGAAAATATCACCCAAGTCCACCATATTTCTCAAAGTAATAATAGAAGTATGTTTTACTGATGAGAGTAAATCTGCTTTTATGGGAGAGAATATGTTTGTTGGCTATTAGTAACTTGAGCAATGTAAAATCATTCTTACAGCTATGAGAATTATAAATGAAAAGCATGCCCTGTAGCTTGCATATGTTTTGTCGAGTGTTATTTTTGAGATAGCTGAAGCAAAGCAATGATTAAACTAAACCTTCTGCTGCTGAAGGCCTTTCTATGATCTCCTTAAAATCTAAGGGATGCACTACTTTGATCTTGGAGTCAGCAATCCCTCTATAATTAAGTTCACAGCATGCAATAATTTATGTAACTTCAAAAGCATAGCCTAGATGCTCTCAAGAAAAAAAAAAGCTTTTTGATACAAATGAGTATGAGCATGATAACAGACTCCATATTATAGAGAGTATTATTTGTGGTCACTGCATTAGAAATGGAGTGTTAATAATACCTGGTACATCAATCATTCAACATGGCAGCATCAAACCATAGCTTCACTAGTAATGGTACAAAATTCATGGCCATGATTTTTTTCACCTGTCACTGGGTGGATTTGGCAGTTCTCACTATAGCCAATGGAAACTTCAATAAATCTCACAGTCCATAGGAGGCCACCTGCTATGTGCTATCTGTACCCCAAAAAACCCCAACGTCTCCAGATCAAAGATGAGCTGAACCAGGAAATAACTGGCTGTCAGAGATTTAAATGAAAGCACGGTTTTTATAAAAAGGAAGCAAATCAAAATAGAATTCACACATTTCTCATGCTCCATTTTCCTGTTGTAAAGGCAGAACTATGAGTTAAAGAATCAGCTGATGGCATTGCTCCATTTGATTTAAGTGAACTACAGCAGCTTGACCTCAGCTTGGCTCTTGCCTATATTGGATATGTTTACTTCTTGCCCCTCCTCCATATGCTCTTCCAAATTTTCCCACTGTACAAATATAAATTCTCCTCCATGGCACTACTGACTTATAACACAAACTAATGGCACACCTCAACTTAGATGAAGTCTCTTATGCGGTCCCAGTGCCCAAAAAAAGAAATCTGTCCAGATCATTTTTTTGAGTTCTGCTTTGACATATTTAATTTGCTCATGTATAATATTCAAGAATATAGTGACAGAAATCATCATAAGTTTCAAACTTGCCCTCTAGTCTAGGACTTAAATTTCTTGAACCTGCTCTATTCTTTTCTATTTCAGTGAACTTCCTATTGATTTCATTTGGTTCCTGATCCTGGCAACCCCTGCGTGCAGAATAGGCTGAGAATCATCCTAATCACAAAACCTTCTACAACCATAACTCAACATCTACTCATTCAACCCTCTCAATCCACGTCAGCCCAATCTGGATTTATAGTTGAGGCAGGTTGAGATAACTAGGATCAGATCAAGATTAAAGTTCTTTCAAAGTGAAGTGTTCAGCAGATCATGCAGACAGGCACTCAGGGAAATTGTATCGGGACTCCCATTATGTATGAACTCAGGTTTTGGAATCAAGCTGGGGAGGCATTTAAAATTATTTCTAAGTCTTGTAGTTCCTGAAATATAAAGGTGGCACACCTTTTCTCCGCTGTTGTGATTTTCATGATGTTATTGTGCAGACTGCAGATCTCTTCTGAAACAACTTCAATTGAAAATAATTCATTTCAGTCAGACGCGATTGATATTCAACAGAAGATAGATGGTGGCCTTTCAGTATCTGAGAATCAATTTCATAAACATGGTCAAATGTTATTGAAATGCAATCTTCCTCTTCTGAGGCAGTGCCATGAGGCTGATGATGAATTTCTTCCATGCCAAAGTTATGGGCTCTGAGGTGACTTACATAATTTGAAGCGACAGTTGGGAGAGGTGGTATTTGATGAGGTGGCCATTTAGGATGCTCAAAGTTTTACACACTCTTCCCACTGTTTGCACCTGGCTTCCGACTGAGTTTGTCAGAGATGATCAAAATGTTTGGCAACTTCACAGATGTTCCTTCTCCAGTTTTTACACTGTTGGGCAAGTGATTCCCATGAGAGAATGCAAGGCTGTATTTTTTTCATGGAGGCTTTCAGGGTATCCGTGAAGTGTTTCCTCGGTTCTCCGGGCAACGGCTTGCCATGATGTAGCCAGAGTAGAACTCCTTTTGAGAACCCTTGTGTGCAATGACCACAACCAGTGCTATGATAGCAGGGATTTTGCGCTGAGAGAGGGCACTGACCATTGGACCTGTGCTGCCACAGGATTTCATAGAGACACAGCTGGTGCAATTTCTCAAGGTATTTGAGGTGGCTGCTCAACATTGTCCACATCTGCAACAATACAGTGCTGAATAACACTATTGCTCTGCAGAGCTTGAGTTTGATGCAGGCTTTAAGGTCCATGTCATCAAGCACTCTTCCTCAGAATACCGAAGGCTGTTCTTGCACACTGAGCTTGATGTTAAGTTTCATTGTCTATATCTACCCTCACTGAGAGGGGGCTCCCAAGCTACGAGAACATTCAGTGGCTCATCACATATATTAATAGTCAGGAGGCAATTATGCACAGAAGAAGTCAGCTGGAAGAGGACCATTGTTTTCCAAATCTTTAATCTAGGATCCATTCTTTCATATGCCTCCATGAACGCATCAACAATGGTTTGGAACATGGTCTCATACATGCAAACATTGCCTGCTTTCTCCAAAGTAATGACAGAGGTTAGTGTGGTCTTGGTCCTGAACCGGAAATGATGGGTCGTTGAATGGTTTCCCATTCATTTTGCAGAGATGCTCTGTACCGGGGGGGAGTTTAATGATTAACGGATGGAGTGTTGTCATGAGGAAGATGTAAAAGAAGATGAATGAGATGACACAGCCTTGCTTGATCAGAGTTTGTCCTGGTTTTGGGTCTGTACTGGATCCAGTGGCATGGCAAACACGATGTCATGCAGCAGGTTGAGGATGGTGACCAGTTTGTGGAGGCAGCTAAATTGGAAGAGAACATTCTATAATTTCTCCAGGTTGCCAGTGTTGAAGATTTTTGTGAGGTAAAAGAAGATCATTTGTAGGGATCATTGCTACTCTCTGCATCTTTCTTGGCCTTGTCTTGCTGTGAAGAAGATGTTATTGTACCTGCATTGGGAGGACCTCTTAGGCCATTGAGTGGTGCTGGTCAGGGGAAATTCTTGCAATATAGTAAACAGGAGGAAACCCGTCAGTAATTACTACAATCTGTTTTAGTTCCTTTCTTGAACATCTCGGAAATCCCCCAGCAAGCTCTTCTAACTGAAAGCGATGGAGATGTGCTCATGTATGTGTGCCATGAGAGCTTCTCCATCATTTTTTGGCAATTTGCTGGGGATTCTATCTGCACTGATGGCCTTGTTGGCTCTCAGCAGTTGGATGATGTTTTCACCCTCATGCTTGTTTGAGATTGTGCTGAGGTGGTGGCCAAGAGCATGCTGAGGGATGTGACCAAGGACATTCATGTTACGATTGACATTAAGGTGTAGGGAACGTAAGCTCCAATGAAGTCCTCCTCTTGACAAAATGCCTCATACATAGTCTGGTCATAACACCCTATTTCATCAGAAAGACATCTATGCTGATATATTGAAATACAAGAGCTCATGCAACATCTTTGCAACATCTCAGCTGTTGATTAGAAGGTAAACAATAGATGTTTGTGTTGAACTTCTGGGTAACTAGGTTCCTTAGCTTTTCTTTTTTAGGTACAAACCAGGAGACTACTTGAGAAGTCCATTGTCGCTGTGCCTTCACATAAGCTTCAAACAATGACAGGTTTGAAATTTCACAAGGAGAGCTGTTTCGACATATCCATTCAACAAGGAAGACACACAATACTTATACTACATTCTGAACTTTCCAGATCTGTGTTAAGCTTGTAAAGATTCCCTGACCCTATGACAAATATTGTTACAGTTTCTTTTTAAAAAGTATAAATTTGTATGACATTTCATTTCGTGTCTCATCTGTCTCTTCTTCCTAACAAAATGCCATGTTTTACGATGAAATTGTGTTGGCATCGATTACCATTCTCTGTCCCTTTTCACCAGCATGGTTGTAAAGAATACATAAGCACAGACCCACAATATTTTTCCAATTCGGCTTCTCTTGGTTTCCTACGTGTTGCGTTATGTCTCAAGGTCAATATATCAGCATAGATTTAAGAGTTTCTCTCAAAGCCACTCACCATTCTGAGTAGGAAATATTTTACCACACCTTCACTGTTGCTAGGTCAATGTCCTGGAACAACCCTCCCTAATGGCATTGTGGGCCTACCCACAGCACACAGGCTGCAGTGGTTCAAGAAGACAGCTAACCAACATCTTCTCAAAGGAAACTATGAACACTGGCCCAGCCAAAAACACCCTAATCCCATATTATTACTGCCTTAGAGCACATGACCTCAATATATGACAGTCTCATATTCCATTTTCTCCCTAGATTGAAGTATGCTGCCTCATAGCAACAGGGACCCGAGTTTGACTCCTTCCTTGGGCAACTGTCTGTGTGGAGTTCAAACATTCCCCTCGTGTTTGCATGTGTTTCCTTCGTGTGGTCTGGTTTCTGCCCACAGTCCAAAGATGTGCAGGTTAGGTGGACTGACCACAGTAAATTGCAGGGATGCGCAGGTCAGGTGGGCTAGCCATGGGATATACAAGGTTACAAGAATAGGGGGAGGTGGGTCTGTATGGGATGCTGTTCGGAGGGTCAGTGTGGACATGATGAGCTGAATGGCCTGCTTCCACACTGTTATGATTCTACGATCACCATAAGCATGCACCTCTGTGTAATAAAACAGCACAATGTTAACCCAGATGTTGATGTGATGAAAGATGCAATGATTATGAATAATAGTTAGGGTAATAGACATTGTTTGGATTCATTAACACTGCAATATCCATGCCCAGCTTCTTGCATTATGAGCGATAACATAAGCACTGTTACACCAGGTTAGAAAGTCACTGCTCGAGGCAAAATTATATCATGGTTAGCAATGATAGCCACCTATAAACAAAAACTCCAATATTTTGATGGCAGATATTTGGGAAAATAATTCAGCATCAACTACACCACAGTTTTGAGCTTTAGAATTTAGATAATTAGCAGTATTGGTTTCTATGAATAAAGACAACTGTACAAATCTGAGATAAGGCATTGACCACCAAGAGGTTAAAGAAGGTTAAAAATAAAATGGCTGAAGTTACAAATGCAATGAAAGCTACAGAAGACAAAAAAGAAATGACAGGTTTAAATGATCCTGAAAGCACAACGCCAAAGCATTCACGTGTTATGTTTCACCATTGGTACATTAGTATACCTTTAAGAGACATGCTCATGGTATCTTCACTGTTTCACAGCATGTGAGCTAAAGGAATACAGATCTCAGTCTCTTTCTTGAGTCACTTGACGTATGACTCCCTGATGGAAGCCTGCTACCCTTTGTAACCGAATAACTTAATCAAAATTCAGATGTCAATGTGTCTGCAAACGTCATATTTGTCTGCATTAATAAACTGTAATAAAGTCTGATGGACATTTCAAGAACACAATGCCCATATTCTAGATTCTGATTTTATAAGATTTAACATAAGCATTGCTGTGTCAAGTAAAGATACCGTAACTGGAGGCAAAATAGAAGCACATGGAAAACAAATCTTTAAAATGTCTTAAAAAAAAAATCACTACATCAGGTTATAGTCCAACAGGTTTAGTAGGAAGCACTAGCTTTCAAAGCACTGTTCCTTCATCAAGTAGTTGTGGAGCATAAGATTGTAAGACACAGAACTTATAGCACATTTTACAATGTGATGCAACTGAAAAGGTATATTGAGAAAAACCTGGATTACTTGTTAAGTCATTTTGGAAGGTACTCAAAGATCAGCTCAATGTAAAAGTCAACTTTTGGAAGGTACTCAAAGATCAGCTCAATGTAAAAATCAACTTTCGGATTAACCAACTCCCACTCTTGTCACATAGAACAGCAACCTGAAGACTGTTGACTAATTTGTCAGAAGATGCCACAGCAAAAGGCTTAAGTGCAGGATTTCCAAAGAGGAATTTTCGGACACACTCATCAAATTACTGATTGCCTCCACACCACTTAAAGCATTTAGGAAGAATCTTTTTTGGCAACACAACAGGGCTATACCAATGACAGATTATTTAAGAATGGACAGGAGCCTTGAAACCATGGACTGAAGTTTGAAGCCAACAAAAATGATGCTTGAGATGCCGTCACCACTATTTCTACAGTGAGTAAAAATTCACCAAACCAACACAATGCCTGAGCTGAATCTTATGGGGCTTGAATGATATGGGGTATGGCATTAAATCTGGTAGAGCTGTGCACAACGTTATTCTCAGCATTAAGAGCTACTCCTTGCATTTTATGAGAGGTTCTGGACATTGTGATGAGCTTCTAAGTAACAGCAAGTTGTCTATTGAGGGGATTACTGTTTTTTAATGATGTTTTAAACTGCAAACCTTGCCTCAATATGTTGCTTTCTAGCTTACCATCTGCCATGAGCAAACATGACATCATCAATTCTAGAGACGAATTGGAGTCAGGCCAAGTCCCTGGAACCTCCAGCTCACTGCTTGCCCCCAAGGACTTCCATATTGGACTCTAGGTCCCAAACTTCAAGGGCATAGACCATGGACAACAGTTACACGTCCATGAATACTGGTATCCAACATGCGCCAGCTATAAGAACCGTCATGGTCCATCTCCACCATACTATCAGAATGCTTCTGGACTTCAATGCTGCATCTTGGGTCACAGCGGCAACTATTATTATAAAGATGCTGAAAGGTCACGTTTCACCTAAGTGCATGGACTCAGCTCATGGAGTGTACCAGGCTGCATCTTCGATCTAATCACTTTCTCTTTTACCAGTCACTCAGTTGTAGTCTACTTCAATGCTCACAGTATCGTTGCTTTGCTTTACCTGACTTTGACACTCAGCTGGAGATACCAGGTTTACAGCACTGCTGTATTGCTGTGCTGTTGAGTGTGAACACAAAATCAAGAATCTTGTCACAGTTGTCAGCAGTCCTCAGTGAAGTCAAGGGAGGTCTCCTTCAGCTAGACATCCTGACACAGTAAGTTGAGAGCAGCCTCTGATCCAAGGTCTCGGACACAATCTAACAGCTACTCAGGGCATTCAGAGTCAGGATCCTCTCCTTATAAAGGGCAAGGATCTGACTATCAGGCAATCACTAATCATCTTTACTCATTCTGCTTTGTAGTGGCCATTTTCCTCCTGGAATAAGAGAGAGGAAGGGAGCTGAAAGGGGGAGGCATATCTGTGGTTTTTGCTGCAGCTGGGCAAGTGTCCTGAGTGAGGGATTAGGCAGCACAGAGGGCACGGAGTGTTAGTGCTGTCAGGGGTGAAATATGTAAGGAAAGAAATTGAAGGCAATAGTGAGCATGAGCTTTGGTGGGAGGTGGCTCCGGTAGCAGAGGGAGAGTAAGCTTGCAATATCAGAGAGAGGATGGTGGCATTTAGGTCATTCCTCTGGATGGCTGAGATTGCACTGGCCTGGGTGGCAACCTCAGATCAGGCTGGCAAGATCTGGTATTGTGGCCTCCACTGCTGGTCCCAGGGGAAGACATCCCACCTTTGCACTGATCCATTTTGCAGGACCTCCAGGTCCCTGCCTGAAAAGAAAGGCACCGCTTTTCCCTTCCCTGGGGCAAATGCCAGGATCAGTGCTGCACCAACAGTGCTTGTCCAGGTGCACAACAGGACCATTTCGAAGATAGCACTGCACCAGGATGTTGGTTCATTCCACGACATCCTGACAGTGATGAGTTGTATTGGGGACAGCAAATGCCAGAATGGGGCTGGAATCAGATGAGAGAGCCCTGATAGGGCTGAGGTAGGTAGTTATTGAGACCCGAGTACAGGTACAATGATATCATGCCGCAATTATACAGGGCATTGGTGAGGCCATGCCTGGAGTATTATGCGCAGTTTTGATCTCTTAATCTGAGGGAGGAAGCTCGTGGTTTCAAGGGAGTGCAGCCAAGGCTTACCAAGTTGATTCCTGGGTTGGCAGGACTGACACAAGGAGAGATAGGATTGATTAGGATGGTATTCTCTGGAGTTCAGAAGAATGAGGGGAATCTTATGGAAACCTACAAAATTTAACAGTACTAGATAATTTGATGATCTTGGATGAGTCCAGAACCAGAGGCCATAATTTAAAGAGAACGGGTAAACCTTCAAGGACTGAGATGAGGAGAAATGTCTTCATCCACAGGGTGCTGAGCCTGTGGAATTCAATACCATAGAAAGTGATGGATGACAAAAAAATACATTTTCAGATAGAAGGGAGATTTGCTGCAAAAACAGAAATTGTCGGATCTGAAGAAGGGTCACTGGACCCGAAATGATAATTCTGCTTTCTCTCCACATATCCTGTCAGACCTGCGGAGTTTTTTCTGTAATTTCTGCTTTTATTTCTGATTTCCAGTGTCTATGGTTCTTTGGTTTGATAGATATAGCCACATGGTTAAAGGGACCAAGGGATATGGGGAGAGTGCAGGATTAGGGTTTTGAGCTCGATGACCAGCCAAGATCATTTGAAGAATGGAGAGGCTTGAAGGGTTAAATGTTCCACCCTGCTCCTATCTTCCACGTTGCTATGTGAGTTTGGTAAGGTGTGGTGGAAAAATAACTAAGATGGGTGGCGCTTCCATAAAAATCAACAAAGCTGACACTTAGTCAAAAAAGCATAAGATTCAGCCCCTACATAAAAGCACTGCCAGAAGTCATGAAACTCCAATTATGCAATGACATTTAAGGAGTTAGTTCTCAATTCAGACATTTACTTCTTTTAAAGGGACACAACCTGATGACACAATGGTTGATTTAGCTGCTGTATTCTCTCAAACATCTGCCATTACCTCAAAAGAATAGCTACAATCCCAGAAAATAAACAACATAAACAGTAATCACTCTGTTTTGCCTCTGGATTTCCGCACTAAATTAATGGCAGGTGAACAAGAAAACCTTCACAGAAATTCACTTTCAAAATCTGCACCTCCTGGACAATTTAGGCATCCATTATATTCTACATCACGCATGCCACAGACATAACATCTTTTCATTGCACATTGTCACAAAGTTACTAGTGGGATCTTGCCATGTGATTAACGGCTGCTACGTTTTCACCATGACAACAATGAATGCGCTTCAGAAATACTCATTTGATTGTGTAGCATTTTGGAGAGTCCTCGTGTTATAAAAGATGCTATATAAACGCAAGCTCTTTCTGACTTTCTTCTTCTCATTCCAATCATTCATTTCTACACTCTTAATTTCCACTCCAGTCCAAGCTAAATAACTAAAGTTGATTAGAATTCACATGCCTGGTTTTGCACATTTTATCCCACTGTATCTCAGCAGCCAAGGACTGTACAAGAACATTGGAATTGTTAGATGACCCTTGTAGTTGCATGTTGTGATGACAATGAAGTTGTAACTATAGCAATCAATCTCTTTGAACAAACTCTCTCTTATACCCATTCAATGGAAACAGTCTATCACGTTCTCATTTATTCAGCATCTTACAGTTGAACAGGTCTCTTGGCAGCACAAATGAGGTAAATATATTACCCAAGAACATAAATCAGAGGGCCAGGGATATACTCACAATTATCTGAGTTATAGAGGTAAACATCAGTTATTTTCAATTCTGAATAATTAAGAATCCCATGTGTACCGTAATATGCCTGTTCTGAGGCAGAGTGAATTAAAATTGACAGAAAAATTATGTCTTAATTCAATTATCTGCAGCCAACTTTGATCTTAGTTGCTCCATAAATAAGTAAAAAAATTCAAAACACATCCCTCGTTCCTCACTGAGTAAAAGCAGATTCTGTGTCATTTGCATAACACGTTCTCTGACATTTTATTAAATCAAGGGAGGATTTGGATGGATCAAATGGGAAAATAGCTGTCCTTATCCATAATTACCTTGTAATCGAAGTGATTCCAAGTACATTAACTGGTTATATTATATTTCAAACACAATGTGGAATAACTGAATTGATAACTACTTAAAGTGATGCAAGAATATTTGTACTGTGAAAGTATTTTCAAGTTATTTTTAGAATTGCAGCTCGGCATAAATTTTGAAGACTATCTTGGAAAATTGTCAGGGTTTCTCACCAGTTAAATTACCTAACTTGCATCTTACCAACATTTCAAAGAGATAACGATATGTTGACTCTCGTGCGCAGAAGTAATATGACTTTTTAATGTTACTGAAGCTTAGCCACAAATCCTCTATATTTATGTATTGTCGATTCCTGTTAATTTGACACTGAAATGAACGACTAAAATTGTGAAATAAAAGGAAAAGTGCTGGAAAGCTAGAGACAGATGATTAATATTTGAACCAGAGTGAAGATGTGACTTTCATTCATTTTGAATGCCTCAGTAAATAAAATTCAGGGTAATCAAACTTCTGTAAGCAAATGTTTCAGCTGGGAATTTTACACCAAAATATCAAGCTAGTTTTTGCTTTCTGCCCAAAATGTAAGAATGGAATCAGCCCTTCAAGCCTGCTCAGTCACTCCATGAGGTCATGGCTGATCTATATCGTAACTCTTAACAAACTGCCTTACCAGCCTTGACCGACAAAAATCTATGGATCTCACATTTGAAGTGATTCATAGAGCTAACATCTAATGCTTGGTGAAGGGGCGAGTCACATATTTTCACTTCCCCTTGTGGGAAGAAATGTTTTCAAGCTTTTCCACTTAATGATCTGCCTTTGATTTTATTATTGTCTTCCCCTTCTCCTGGATTTCTTTACCTTTCCACATAACACTGAAGCTCTGGTAACATGCAGATAGACTGGTACTGTAGCCCTTCCAAAGTCAACATATTCTACCTCGTGTGCAGTACCCAGAATAGTGTACATGTTTCTAATGGATTTAAGTAACAACAGCAGTGTGTATATAAACCTAGCTAGGAGGGAAAGAAACAGAGAGCTTTGATGAGGGGTTGTTTCTCAGACTGTAGAGAAGTAGACAGCGATAATCCCGAGACATCTGTTTTAATACCACTTCCCTCCTGGTATTATGACCTGGCCTTTGGTATGCAAGGCAGAATTTCAAAGTCTGATGATCATGCAGAACTTGGAAATGCAGTCTGAATGATCCCCACAGAGACCAATATGAAAAAAGACTGAATTTCCAATGACTGAAAGAATCACATGAAAACTTTTCAAGTTTAAGACTTTCACTTACATTTCACATTGATCTAAGTTTTTACCCTGGAAACAGTCTGAAGCTAATTTTCACTCCCAGTGGCCTACATCCACTTTCTTTTCCTGGCTGGATAATTTCAAATCCAAGGACTAACTTTCATGGTCGGGCATACCCTATTGTTTGTCCCCTCTAACCAAAGCTAGACAAATCTTTCAGCCTTGATTAAATCTTCAAAGGCACAGTTTCTTCAATTTGAGTGTGACTTCCTATCTGCCATCTCTGTGATAATTAAAATAAGCAATTTCTTTGATTTAGACATCGACTGCTTCTTTCTCTCGATTGCTCTCAGATTCTTGCGGACTCTCTTTCGCCTGAATGTTTCAGTAACATCATATAAAGGCCCTGTAACTCAATACTGCAGTAGTTTGCTGTTCTCTCTTACCGTCTCAAATCCTTTTCTCCGTAATACAGTCTGTACTGATATAACACGGTAGCTGCATTCTAATGGGAGAAAATTGTGCAATAGGAATAACAGGGCCTATAGGAAAAACAGGGCTTGGGGCAATCTACAAAAAATATCAGTAAAAATCGAAACAAAAATGATAATTGGCTGAACACAAATGATAACACAGTCTAAGTAAATGTTAAACTCATATATTTTAATGAAATAATACAATAAATTTAACACCTCAAGGGGTTTCTGAGTTTGCTGAGTTCCGGTATTGTACTAAGACAGAGGCTGAGGGTCAGCATCAGCATCATCATTACTTTCAGATGCACTTCTGGGAACAGGGTTATGCTGGAAGAAAATATTCTTGGGTGGCACGGTGGCACAGTGGTTAGCACTGCTGCTTCACATCGCCAGAGACCCAGGTTCAATTCCCGAGTCAGGCGATTGGCTGTGTGGAGTTTGCACGTTCTCCCTGTGTCTGCGTGGGTTTCCTCCGGGTGCTCCGGTTTCCTCCCACAGTCCAAAAATGTGCAGGTCAGGTGAATTGGCCATGCTAAATTGCCCATAGTGTTAGGTGAAGGGATAAATGTAGGGGAATGGGTCTGGGTGGGTTGCGCGTCAGTGTGGACTTGTTGGGCTGAAGGGCCTGTTTCCACACTGTAAGTAATCTAACCTAACCTAATTTAATCCAGAAGTGGATGGCTGTGGTTCATGGTCCTCAGACTGTTTCTTGAGGGTTAGCTTAAAAATGGCATCTAGTGTTTTGCTGCATTCCGCATTGTAGTCATTTTCTTTTAAGAGCTGCAACCGTTTCTCAACTTTCCTCAGGACAAGGTCAACAATCACACGACATCAGGTTATAGTCCAACAGATTTATATGAAAACACAAGCTTTCAGAGTGCTGTGAAAGCTAATGTTCTCAAATGAACCCGTTGGACTATAACCTGGTGTGGTGTGATTGTTGACCTTGTCCAATCCAGTCCAACACCGGCACCTCCATGTCCTTCCTCCGGATAAAGGACAAATGAGAAGTGGAAAGTTCCCGTAGTGCTGCATCCTGGACTTCACCCACTTCAACTTGAGCTTCAATTTCCTCTGCAGCAGAGAGGTTGTATCCTGAGGTAGAAATTCCATTTTGATGCTTTCAGAAAGGGAGGATGGCTTGGTGCATTGTCCAGAATTTTGAAATCCAAGTTTTCTCTCCTGCAATAATTTGTAAAAACATCCTTGAAAACACCAACAATAAGATCAGAAAAAATATTTGCCCTGTCATCTAATGGGATGGAAGTGTGTAGGAGCCAATGACAGGTTCACGTTTAAAAAGAATCGATCCCCAGTTCACCAATCGTGTTGCAGCCAAATCACGTTGACAAAACACACGTTATAGGAAAACGACCTGAATGTGAAATCGTGTGGGCCCTGTAGCCAGGTAGAATTATGAACTATATGGTTGAGTCTTCTAGCTTAGAATTACACAGGCAATGTAAACGATGTATAAAACCTAACATTCTTAATAAAGCCCTATAAGACTTGGAGAATAATAAAATGGTTTAAATTGCCTGCTTAATTCTAAGCTAGCAGAGTCAAGAGAGCATTTAATTAACATTTTTGCCTGGCTACAAGGCCCATGTGATTTCCCATAGTCAACACAGATGATCTTTCTCCAGTCTATGGATGTAGTATCTGGCACAGACTTGCCACTCTTTCTTTAACCTTCAACAACCTGCTGAGAAGGGTAGCACTTTTATTGTCTGGATTTTAACATCTACTCAGTAGAAGCTGAATGACAACTCTCCAACATTTTCTCCTAGTTATCCTTGGTTGATAATGCCAGTACTGAACATCAGGCCATTGTTGCCAGGACTGTCACTGCTCGAATCTCTCCTGAAGGTCTTCCCTCCAAGCCTCCACATCGATAGTTTCCCCAGCACTGACAGTCTGCTTCTAACTTATTTCCAAACTGTGCAAATATTCAGTTTTTTTCAACTCATTGTTTCTGCCTTCATGTTGTGTGGCTGTACAACCAGACCTGCAGTAGATCTAACAAATTATCCCTCACTCTACCATTACCATTAAACCTTGTGGTCAATGCTGACTCAAGGAAGAAGGCAGGCCATATGCAGCACCAGGAATGCCTAAAAACGAGGTATTAACCTGGCAAAGATGATAACATAGTTTATAGGTCGATTAGGAAAAACAGCAGGCAATTGATGGGGCTAAACAATCCCACAAAAGCAGATTGTAAATTCTGTAAACCTGCCACAACCAGTTGTGAATGGTGGTAGACACTTAAACAATCCCTATAGTTTGAAAATCTACCTACTCTAAAAATACTTGCAGTGATCTAACACTCGGGGGTAGAGAATTCTAGATATTCAGCACCCTCTGGAAGAAGAAATTCTTTGACATCTCATGGTCATCATTGGACTCCTAATTCCAGATCTTTACTGAATTCAAATTCTACCATCTGCAATGGCTGGACTCAACATTATCTGGGCATTTGAGTTAACAGCCTTCTGATAATGTGACAAGTCCATTGCTTCCACTTTGTGGTACCTATTGAGTCCCCTCAGGAAATACAAATGCACCATGGCTACTAGTTCCTCCAAATTAACTCTACTTTTGCGTCCCCAAAGGACTTTAGCAAATTTGGCCAATCTGATTTCTCTTTCACAAAACCGCATTGATTCTTTGACTGCATCAAATCTTTCGAAATGTCCTGTTTCTCCCTTAATGTGGGCTTGAGCATTTTTCCAATCATAGATATTAGAGCAACTGGCTGAGAGTTTCCTGATTTCTGTCTCCCTCTCTTCTTGAGCAGGGCATTACATTAACACTTTTTCAATCTGCTGTCACCCTCCCCATATCCAGTGATTTCTGGAATATTTCAACCAATATATCTACTATCTATGTAGCTGATTCATTTATAACTCTTGGCAGCCGAACATCAGGACTAGCAAAATATCTGCCTTGAGCCCCATTAATTTGTCAAATACGTTTCCCTCATGTTAGAGACTGTTACAAGATCTTTCCTTCCAAAACCACATTGTTTATCTCTCATCTTTAGGATTTGTATAGCATTCTCCACCATGAATACTAATGCAACATATTTGTTTAAACGATCTGATGTTGCCTTGTTCCCACATCGCAAGAATGAATTAAAAAAATTAAAAAGAGTGTAAAAGGAAAATAAAGCAATATGTAGTTTAGACTCTTTAGGATGTTGTTTCATTGCTTTTGGATAAAATGTTGATTTTTTTTTTGCAACGCTGTATGTCTGATCCATATTGATTTCTTGAAATTTGGCTAATCTTTTTGTTCTGATAATGCCATTTTATATCCATCGTTTTGGCCATATTTTAAAATTTTTTTGGTCCTCCAAAATCCCAACTACAAAGTCAGTTGAAATTTTTAAAATTCAATGGCCTACATTGTGTAGTATTTGTGACAAGGATGGGAAGGAAAATCACAATCATATAGGCTAACATTTGTCGCTTTGAGTAGAATCATTTCAATTTTCGTGACATGAGTACTAACCTGAAAAAAAGGATTCGAAAAGGCAGTCCGAGGAAAGACGAGAGCAACTTTGAGAGGCGAGAAACTTGCTCCAGGATTTTTGGAGATGAAGAGGAGTTTGAAGATGAGTTGATATTGTGCAAGGACAGTGATATCAAGGTTGTCTTTTGAGGGGCAGGATAATTGTGGTGGATTTAGGAGGAGGAAAATCAACACCTGAACAGAGAGAGACCTGGGGCCCGGGTGGGTCAGCAGTTTAGTGGGAAATGGATCGGGGGAGCAGCCAAGGGATCTCATGAGCATGATGGGTTCAGTCAGAGCAGGATGGGAGATAGGGGAAAGACTGGAGAAAGATGGGAGTTGACACCAAGGTGGGGGAACTTTTGAGGAAGTTTGGCCAGGGGGTTGGTGAAGAAATGAACGCAGTAATGTCAGATGGTCTTAGTCTTTGCAACAAAGAATTCCATGGGCTTCTCATACTTCTTATTGGATCTGAATGTGGGGAAGATAGAGAAACGGATTTCATAAGGTGGTTAACAGTACAGAAAAGAAGTCGGGAATGATTGTGCATTCAGGATGATCTTGGAATAATGAGCAATCTCAGTTGAGAAAAGTTTTATGTAATCCTTGTCGGATTGTTAATCGCCATAGTCTTTCAGGTTTGCTCTCCTTGGATTAAAAGAATGGAGATGAAAGGCTCATGGAGGTAATAACCAAGAGTCAGAAAGTAACTTCTTTTGGGATCAGGGTATCAAAAGTGGAGATGGGATGCAGTTGACTGAATTAGTTGTTGCAAAAATGTTGTAGAAAACTGAGGCCATAGGCTAAATGGTTGGACTTTTGAAAGTGCAGCTGCAAAATAATTTAGGGAATAGGAATTTTGAGGGCCAATATAGAAGAAATCGACTTTGGATGTGGACAGAAAATGATAAAAGGAGGTGGTTAGAGCTCACCTTATCTGTGATTGAGGTAATGGGACTAAGATCATGTGAAATGGCGAGATCAAGGTGGTGGTCATTAATGTGTTCTGGGGAGATTAATATGAAGAGAGAGATTTAAGGAGACTAATAAATCAGTGAACTTGAAAGATAGAGAAAGTGAGGAATTGGGTTGAGATGGAGAATGAGAAACTATTCAGCACATATACTGAAGGAAGAAATAGTTAACCCATCTTGGTGATTTGTTAATGTACTCAGGAGAGAATGAGGATTTTAAATGAGAGATGAAAGCAATGGATCAAGGTGAGGTGCTCAAAGGAGGAAAAACTACCAGAGGAGTTGGGAGTCAGGCCAAGGTGTGATCTTGTGATAAGTGGCATACCATCATGACACCGCTTATGACAGGGTGAATGGTGGGAAAAATATAGCCAGACGAGAAGGCTTCATTAGGACAAAACATTTCATCACTCCCTCGGCCACATTTCTATTCAGGCTGTGTTGCCAACACGATGACTGGCAACAAGTTCATGTATGGTCAGGACCTTGTCCAAAAGTGAATGTCCATTCTGGATAGAGATGAGTCAAGAGTGTACAGTGCAGGAAGGATAATGAGAGAGATAGAGAGATAAGACAACTGAGTAATAAGCCAGAGATTAGTGCCTCCATGATCCCTTTAGAGGATGCCAGGAGAGGTCCAGAGGGAAACTGAAGGATTATTTAATGGGGACTCAAGCCCAGGATGGTGGCAAGAGACTAGGAAGGTTGAAGAGCACTGCAGAGTTGTGGAAGGGAATGAAGGGTGCAGAGCAGCTGACGGGGAGAAGGCATCATCATAGAAGTGGCAAGTGGCAGAAAGGGAAACAAATACAATAGGAGCAAAAGTGGAAATAGAATGATCTTCTGATGATGCTTCCGCCAACATGTACTTGTAAAAGGACTCAGGAAAAGTCCAAATTGCATAGTTACATCCCTGAATTTACCGAGCAGTTGAGAGGTGAGATAGGACTACATTTTCTGACATTTGAATTATCACTTGGCAGGAATTTCGATATTAGATCTCAGAACTCACGTTAGAATGATCACACAGTTGGAAGTCCTTGGGGTCGATTTTCATTTTCTATCTGGATGCAGAAATTGGATGGGGAGGTCATGCCTTTAATGAAATCTATCAAATTCATGCTCTGTCTCAATTATTGGCCCAATGATGAAAAAGGGAATGAGATCTTTCCCACCACTTTCCTCTCTGACTTACATCCAGTTGTTAATGACATCCAGCTGCTAATCTACCCTTTTTAAATAAAGCTTTGAATTTACTATAACTTATTAAGGACAATTTAACTGATGGGGTTAGGAAGATTAATAGATTTCTTTCATCATGTAGAAATAAATGATTTGCAGTGGTAGCAGAATACAAAAAAAAGGAGACAAACTTAAAATTAGTGTGAATCTATTCCGATGCCAGTCAGGAAAGAACTCTTCACCCAGAATATTAGTGGAAATCTCAAATTCCTGTCTCAAAAATGCTTGTGAACTCGAGCCAATTTGAAAAGGTCAACACAGAAATCAATAGATGTTGACAAGAGCCAAATATTACAGATTCTGGAACTCAGTAACTGGAACAAAAGATGCGGGCAAAACACCACAGGTCAGCTGGTATCTGTGGAGAGAAGCAGAGTTAATGTTTCAGGTTGATAACCTTTCAGCAGAGCTGAAGAATAATAAAAACACTCGAATTTCGAAGCCAGCAGAAGAGGAAGGAAGGAGGAGGAAAGGGAAGGAAGGCCTGTGATAAAGTGGAGGGCAGTGGAAATCAACTAAAAAAAGATATTGTGATGCAAAAGCCAGAAAGTGTGGTTATTTATTTGTAAAGAAACTTGGGCTCCTTCACACCATACATGGTGAAATACTGCATTGATGTCAAGGGCAATCACTCACACCTCACCTGCAGATTTCAGCTCTTCCATACCATGTTTGGACTGAATCTCCAACAAGTTCAGGAGCCAAGTGACGGAGCCCAAACTGAGCGCCAGTGAGTAGGTTATGCCTTTGTAAGCATTGTCAATTAATACCTTATGTTACTGATGATCAGGAATACATTGATGAATTAATTGGTCAGGATTCTTTGAACACACCATCCTCCCCCAGTGCCTTTCCATGATCAGCCATCTATAAGCGTCTCTTCTGGCTGGGTTCCATTCTTATCTTATGAATAATTATCAAAGGCTTGTCCTTCGCTTCTGTCCCATTTTGTCTTGGGTCCCTTTAGGACTCTATCCTGAGCTCCTTGGCTCTCCATCTATGTCTCATCGACATGTTACCTCTCAGGGACATTGTCTAAAAATACAGTATTCACTTTCACACATTCACCAAGGACACCTAACTCACTTCACAAACATCTCTGCCAACATCTCCAATGTTGCTAAATTATTAGCCTGCTTATTTGAAATCTATAGTTTAAAATTAAATATTGGAAGCGCTGAAGCCAACTACCAAGGTGACTCCTCTCTGTGGTTACTGTCTGAGATTACACCAGTCTGTTCACAATCTTGTTGTTGATTTGATCCTGCGGATGACTTTCTGAACACACATTGTGGCAGCACGTAGACTGACTATTTTCACCTCTGTTATTTCAGCCAAATTATCTCTAATCGCAGTTTATCTGCTGCTGAAACTCTCATTCATGCCTTCTTGACACAAATATTCCATTATATTACTGACTGGTGTCACCATTGTTTTCAAATCCCTTCATGGATTCTTCTTTTGCTGTTTCTGTGATCTCCGTGAGTCACACAACCCTCGATGATATTTGTGATCATCAATATATGGCCTATTTACAATCCGTGCTATTGTTAGTCCAGCCTTCAGTTTCCTAGACCCTAATCTCTGGAATTCCTTTTCTAGAGCTTTCCAATTCTCTGACTCTCTTCTTCCATTAAACTGATGTTTTAAAACCTGCTTCTTTGATCAAGCATTTGGTAATATACCCAATCATCTCTTTCTTTACTTCAGTTCCTAATTTTGCATTGCAGCACTTCTTTGAAGTATTTTAATTAAACCATGAATAAAATCTACCTCCATATAATTGCTGTTGCTATTGTCATGTTACAGTGTATGTGGAAATGTAACTTGGAGAAATTGAGTCGGCAGGTAAGAAAAACTTGATAACAGAGAGATATTCAATGCCAGGACCTTAAAACATCTTTTCTTTGGTGAACTGTTTTCATCATGGACTTTAATCTAAATAAGCAACTACCACCTATAGTAAAACAGGTAAACAAGAGAATGCATGCTTTGTCAGCAGCAGAACTTGTAAATCATATATTGTGAAGGCTTATGCCTTTTCACTGTTAGGTTAGGGTGGAAATGAATATGGGCATTTAAATTAGATATTTTGGTTTAAAACTTTGGATTCATTCTTACTTAGCCTTCGGTAGGCCTAACATCAGCCTTTAGAAATCATGCCATGCAACCTTTTTCCTATGAATCCCTCCTTCGTGAAAAGAATAATAACCTACCTAAAAGTTGAGTAAAAGGCTTCAGGGCCTTCCCGAGGTTCTGGTGAAGGTGATTCTGGAAAGCAGTGCTAATATTTCCAATCCGACCAAGAACGACACAAAGGCATAAAAATGGAGTGCAGTAGTGTTCTTGACAGCCATTGACAAGTCCATCTACACCTTGCTAGATTAAGTTGAATGTCGTGGCACTGTTCAGTTTCCTTGAACCTGGGACACTTCAGGAACTCTACCTGGATGAGGAATGGGTGTGAGAAGTGTTCTTGAAAAACTCTGAGTGTGGCTTTCAGTGCAGAACCCCCCATTCCCTCCTCACAGAGCTCCCTCTCTGTATTCTTAGTTCTGTTTCCTGGCCATGCTGTTCACAGGTGCTGCCATGTCAGTCCCCATTGCTCCCTGATGAGTATGTAATGTCCCTCAAAAGCCAACTCCAAGCAGACTGCATCATATTTGCACAAACTCTGCCTGAGCTAAAGTCTGTCAAAAGAATCTCAGGTGTGCACCTTGTGGGCTTGCCCAGTGAACAGCACTAGTATAGCCCCCCCCCCCCATGCAGCTGAATTCTTGATCTTGGTTAAGAGGTGTACAAATTTATTGAATGGGCAAACATGATCAAAATCTAGGAAACAGGCAGCACATCAGCTGGCACATCATGTTTCTGTAGAGCTCTGTTGCTTCCCAGGACTCACAGGGGACATCTACATCAGTGCCCTTCTGAAGGTGGTGTGCTGTATGAGTTACACCATTAGCAGCTGAGGGCATAGCTCATATCCCTATAGGACATTTTCTTTCCGTACGCTATCTTTAGCAGTAGTACTGATGCATATTTTTCACCCTTCATTTTCCAATTACACACATTTTGTGATCAAAGCTGTGTATGAAATAAACAAGAGGTTGACATTTTCATCAATGACCCAATTCATTCCGTGACAGTCATATTTATGCAGAAGTTGTCATACAAACAATGAATTGTTCCAATATAAAATACCGCAATGCAATTGCTACCAAATTTGTTTTTGATTCCTGTTCCTGCAGACTTAAGGTCAGTGTATTATAGTGGAAGATACAGAGACGGAGACAGACAGTGGCCCTAGTCACAGGCTAGAAAATCAATGTGGGGTAGTGAGTGGTTGGAACCCCAACTCTACCGTCACTACAAGCTGTGACTCTCAGATGGGGCAAGAAACTGGCTTTCCACAGCCATGGCGCCTGCCCTTTTGAGGCATGATGTCCTGTTCCCAAATAAATACCTCAGTCAATGAGAGGGCCTGAAGCTCTACAATCCTGCAGGGACTGGAGCAGACCCTGTACCAGCGCCTCCAAGCAGGTCAAGAATTTGAGAAAGTGGGGTTCAGGTACAGCGGGGCAAATCAGGCAAGGGAGGGATATCCCTCAAGCTGGCAGAGGAACTGGTCTCGCCACTGGGGCAAACTGCTACTGATAAACCCCCCAGCAAGGGTAGGAAAACAATGGGCCCTGTCATCCAATTTTATGCTTTCTCTGAGTCCTAGCCTGCTCCCTGGGAGAAGCAGGGGGAGAAGGTATAAATCCAGCCTTTATATTCATAGACTGCATTGGAATTCACTTGCATCACATGCATATCATAGAATTGCCAAGAGGCAATTTGTAAAACAGCTAGTTGCATAGACAATCACATTAAAAGTGACTGATCACCATTATGTAGCTGCTCGTGAAATGGGTTCGCCTGGTTGGGGAATTAGACACTCAGCAGTGATCGAGGGACTGAGTCACTGAACTATACAAGATGTCAAGGATCATTCCTCTTGTACTTCAGCGCCACGTTATGTTGGTTTGATATTGCTGTTGATGACACAGCTTTCTACATTTGTTACAGCCAAAGCTCTCAAGATTCATGCCACTCTGGCAGCACAGCCACTTGTTTCTGCAGCTTATTTGCTGCCAATAGAAACATTGCCTTAAATAACAAATTGGCAATGCCATTAAGTCTCTTGCAGCATTTAGCAGTATGATCCCCAACATCTACACAGATGGAGATATAACTGTCCAAGATAGGCTTTCAAAGGCCATGCAAGATAAATTAATTCATCAGCTTGGTTCCATTGGTAGTACACTCAGCTCTAACTAAAAGAATTGTAGATTTGAATCACATAAAAGCTCTGAGCTTATCTACTAGCCTTTATTTCATTGAGGAACTCCACTATTGTTGAGCAGCTGTACTTTAGTCATAATCTTCATGAAAAGAAAACAGCATGGGCAAGCTTAATCTGGTGGTTCATGTGTCTGTTAAGGGTCTGAGGGAGTATTTGAAGAGGAGAATGGATGTAGTCTGGTCAATGTTCATCCCTCAACCAACATTTGCACAAAAACTGGCAACTCACCTCGCTGTTCTTTATAAAATATTGCTTTAGCAGAATACATTTATGTTGCACAAGTTACCATGTTCCAAAGTCATTCAGTTTTAGAAGTCCTTTCAACAAGTCACAAAGAAGGTATACAAGTGCATTCATTAATTATTTTAAAATAAACAATTCTTTGTAGCTCAATTACACAGCTAAATGGTATGGGGTGGGTGCTATCACCACACCCAGTTAAAATATTGGGGTCAATCCACCTTCCCTTAGCTGCCTCACTCCATTTTAATGCCCTAGGTGACAGCCTGTATGTAGCACGATATGAGACATTAGTCCAGCTTTAAGATAAAGAACCACCTCAAAGCAGTAGCACTCGGCACTTGCAGCGACTGCTGGAGCTTTGACCACTGCAGACAGTGCAGACAGGGGAAGGCACAAGTTCAGCGATGTCATTCAGATATATTCAAAGTCAGGTCCAGATTCTGGGAAGAGTCGACACCTGCTGGACAGAGCAAGATGTTGGGGGTGGTGAAGGTAGATGGGCAGGGAGGTAAAACCACGGGGAAGGGACTCTGATTAAGACTGGGAAAATAGGACGAGGCCCTGCTCCCCCAGTTAACTGGCTAGCAGCTGTCCGAATGAAACCTAATAGGCTGCATATTGATCACCGGCCTCCTCCACATGGCAGGATTTGGCCCTGTCCTGGGCATTCATTTCCATGAATAGGCCACGGATGAGCATACAAATATAGGAAATTGCAAATAGGAAGCAGAAGTTGAACATTCGGTCTCTGGAGCCTGCTCTGCCATTTAATAAGATGGTGGCTTACCTAATTATAACCTCAACTCCACATTCCTGCAAATCCTACATAGCCTTTCACACCCTTGCTTATCAAGAATTCATCTAGCACTGTCTTTAAAATATTCAAGGACTATGATTCCACTGTCTATATGTTTCTAAATACCTTTGAAAGAGAAAATTCATCTCATCTATTTAAAACGGGTGATTTTTTTTAAAGCAGTGTCATTCTATCATAAGAGGAAACACCCTTGCCACATCCACCTGTCTCGACACTTCAGGATGTTAAATATTTAAATCAAGTCGCCACTTACTCCTCTAAACTCAAGCAGAAAGAAGCCTACCCTTTCCATCCTTTCCTTGTGAGACAACACATCCTTTCAAAGTATTAGTCTGGTAAACCTTCTGTCAACTTTTTCCAACACACTTACAGCCTTCATTAAATATTACTGTACACAGTATTCCAGTTGTGGTCTCACCAGTACCCTGTATAGCTGAGGCATAACCTCGCTCATTTTGTATTTAATTGCTCTTGCAATTAAAAAAAAATTCTATTAGCCTTCCTAATTACTCACGGTATTTATGTACGAGCCTTTTGCGATTCTTGGATTAGTTCCTGCATCTCTCTCACCTGATGCCTCCTGGTCAGTCATAAAACCACAGTAGGAGGGAGCGATTGGGCGGACAATGAGATTACATTGCACCCTGATTTATGGCTCAACCAGGCTACTTTCTGCACATGAATGGCAGGTTAAATTCTGCCATATATTGCATTTTTCAAACAAGAGAAGGTTAAATGACAAATCAGATGGGAAGAAAGAAAAATGTGTAGAAAATGAGTTGATATTTCAGACACTAACCTTGAGGAAATTGGTTTTCAAGAGAACACGTGGGGTAATGTCTCTTGCTACGGACAGGAAATCTTTGCGCTCACTTCATCAAAGGATATGTATATTCAAAAGCAGCCAGCACAATAAGCTCAATCTCACATCAAATTGTGCTACTGCAAAGGCTGGTAATATATTGCAAGTGCTCAGTTCAATTCAGTTTATTCATTCCAATCAAAAATTCACAGCATTTTTATTGAATGAAATCCATTTAATAACAATTGCATTCTGGCATAATGTGGCAATTACTAAAATGCTAATGATTAATGCCAATACAAGGGTTATAGACTGAGGAGCTAATTTGATGTTTCAGGGGAGGAGTAATTATTTTTATTTAGCTCTCCAATGGCATTTCTCAAGGCCAAAAATATTTTATTCCTCTGTTTTGAGCTGGTAATCGAGGTTGATGTATTTTTTATAGGAAATACTGAAGTTTAGACTGCCTGTTTCAACTGTATGTTGAAGATCCCATATGACATACAGCAGAACATTTTCACAATTTCATAGCCAATATAGTCAATATGACTAAACATGAACTAGCCATGTCACTGCTATTTGTGGAATGGTGCTAATACAGCTTGGTTGACATTTTTGCATGTATAATAAAATACAGTCTATTCTGCTATAAAGCATGTTTCTTCAGTTCAAATTGGCTTTAACGCATTTGAAGAAATTAGACTGTTAATTGAAGAACACAAGCTTTCCTTACCTGTACCTGCTATAATGTAATTCTGGCCCCATTAGTTTAAACAGCACAGCCATTGCACTATTTTCTTATAAGGCAAGATCACATGACAATGCAACTATTGCGTTATATCAGAACCAACTGTACTGGTCTTCCAAAATAATCATTAAGTAACCCTTCCTTTCTGTGACGATTTCCCTTTCTCGATTTTTAAAAAATCTTGTCTCTTTCACTGTTTTTCTGTTCCACTCTCTCTTGCTCACTTTCTCTCATGTTGTATAGAGACAAGAGTCAGCAATAGGTCCCATAAAGATTGCCAAGTTGTGTCCTCCACCTTCCTTCCTCTCTTCCAATTAAGACTGTGGCTGGTAGTTCTTCTCACCCCATTATCAATTGAAGGCCTTAAATGGCTGATTAGTGCCAACTTAGAAGCTATATCTCACTGCCACTGGTGTTAGCCCAGTTGCTGGCAGGAATGCTCAAAGAAGGAAGAGAACAAACAAATCCTGATTATAAAACACACTCAAGAGAATCTAAAGGTCGACATGGTGTATATAGGAAGAATATTTTCCTTTGTGGGATAATCTAGAAGTAGGGGTCATTGTTAAATTAGGTGAAAGTGAGGACTGCAGATGCTGGAGATCAGATTCTAGATTAGAGTGGTGCTAGAAAAGCACAGCAGGTCAAGCAGCATCCGAGGAGCAGGAAAATTGACGTTTCGAGCAAAAACCTTTCATCAGGAATGAGGGCTTATTGAAACTCCTCCTTAAAAAGCAGAGGAAACATGACTTTTAAGTATTTTATAGCAGAGGTGAATAGATTTTTGTTCAAGAAAGGGGTGAAAGGCAAGAACATAGAGTAGTCAGATCAATCACAATCTTCTTGAATAACAGAGCAGGATCTGGAGGTCGAATGGCCTATTCCTGTTCTTAACTTGTGTATTCATATGTAGGTTAATGTTGAACATTATTTTCAGTTAAACCACAAATTCATCATAAGGAGACAGGTCCAGATCTGTGAAAGGGAATTTCAGGACTGATATCAATTAGGAGAAAATGAGGACTGCAGATGCTGGAGAGTCAGAGTCAAAAGGTGTGGTGCAGGAAAAGCACAAGAGGCCAGGCAGCATCTGAGGAACAGGAGAGTCAACGTTTCGGGCAGAAGCCCCACATCACAAATGTGGAGGTGGAAACAGGGCTGAGAGATAAATATGGGGGATGGGGGGGAAGATAGCTGGAGTGGCGATAGGTGGATGCAGGTGGAGGAGTGATTTCGATAGGTCGGTGGGGAAGGTGGAATGGATAGCTGAAGATAGATGGACAGGTCAAGAGGGCGGTGCCAAGTTGGAGAGTTGGATCTGGGATAAGGTGGGGGGAGGGGAGATTTGGAAACTAGTGAAGTAAATGTTAATGTCGTGTGGGTGTAGGGTCCTGAAGCAGAAGATGAAGCGTTCTTTCTCCAGTCTGCGGGTGGCTTTGATCTGGCAGTGGAGGAGGCCCAGAATTTGCATGTCCCCGGGGCAGTGGGAGGGGAGTTGAAGTGGTTGGATACAGGGTGGTGGGGTTGTTCAGTGTGTGCGGACCAGATGTGTTCCTTAAACTGCTCCATGAGTTGGCACTCAGTATTTCCAATGTTCAGGAGTTCACATCGAGAGCAACGGATGTAGTAAATAAGGTGAGTAGATGTGCAGGAAAATCTCTGCTGGATTTGAAATGATTCTTTAGGGCCTTGGACATAAGAAACCGGGTAGATGTTGGCGCAGGTTTTGCACCTCGTGCGATGGCAGGGGACAGTGCCAGGTGTAGAAGGTGGGCTGGTGGGGTGCGTGGAACTAATGTGGGAGTCATGAGGGAATGGTCGCTGCGGAACACAGATAGAGGTGGGGAGGGAAAAATATGTTTGGCGGTGGGGTCTGTCTGTAGATGGCAAAAATGGCTGAGGATAATGCTCTGTATCCAGAGATTAGTGGAGTGGAATGTGAGTAGTATCCTTTGGCAGTTGGGGGGGGGGGTTCAAAAGCAGAGGTGCAGCGAGTGGAGGAGATACAATGGAGGGCATTGTTGATCACATAGGAGGGGAAATTGCGGTCCTAGGAGGACATCTGGGATGTCCTGGAGTGGAATTTCTCCTCCTGGTAGGAGAGACAGCAGAGGCAGAGTTACTGGCCTAGTGGTATTATTGCTGGATTGTTCATCCAGCGAGCCAGGTAATGTCCTAGGCACCCAGGCTCAAATCCGACTGCAGCACATGGTGAAAATTGAATAATTTTTAAAAACTCAGAAATTCCTGAGGACTCTAATGAATCCATTGTCGACGGTCAGAAAAACAACAATCAGTTTCATTCTGCCATCCTTGCCTCGTCTGGTCTACATGTGACTCCAGACCCACAGCAATGTGGTTGACTCTTACCTGCCCCCTGGGCAATGAGGGATGGGCAATAAATGCTGTCCTAGCTGGCAACACGCTCATCCTGTTAATGAATTAAAGAAAAAAAAACACCTTAAAAAGGGAAGAGCATTAGAAAAATTCCATCAGCAATACCTTCATCACATTCTCCAGGTAATATCCTTCTTGAAGCCAGGTCTACAAATGCTCAACCAAAGCTCCTTCCAAATAAACCAGAATGGACAGTAAACTGTGCCCAATGGATGAAAAGTTCTACCTTGCCAGGTCACATTTTCCCAACCCTAAAGTAACCGGTGTTCTTCAGAGGACAAAGAAAATACTCAAAGACGCCTCTGAACCTTTCACTGAAGCACAGCAGCATTGACATTAATGACTGGGAAGAGCTTGTTATCAAAATATTCAAAATTGTGACGATTTGTCCAACGAAAGATGCATCATGATGCATCTCAATGATGAGGTAGAATGGCAGCAGACCGGGAAAAACAGGAGGCACGTTCTGGACTCCAGATCGCACATGGGATGTCCCACTCCATGTGCCAAAAGATCTAGACATAGATTGTTCAACCACATGAGGACTCACCCCAGAAATTGCAATCCTGAGGAGACATTAACCTTGGGGGACGCTAATGACAATATACTCAGTGTCTGTTCTTGTTAAATCCCAGAGTACAATAAGGTGCCAATCAATATATAGCAGGCCAAACATTGGTCTTGGGATTTGGGGAATTAAGGCTGAATGTTAATAAGTCAAACGTCAGCAAAAGGTAGTATTCTCTTTACAAAGCTATCTGACCATGTTTTAATCAACAAGCAAAACAGGAGGCAGCTACTCAATGAGTTATAAAAGGCAGTTTCTGGTCCTCTGCAGTGATGTAGAGATACCCTTCACTGTCTTTCATTAGAAAATCAATTTTTTTTCCAGGACATTCACGGAGCACCTTGGAGGGCAACAAGCTTCAATGAAAGGTAAGTCATTACTTAAAAATTTCAATTTCATTCTCAAAAGTGACCTCTGTGAACTTTTACTGAGCCACTGTTGTGAATAGAGTTATATTTTATGTCAATTCAACTTCGATTTCAGTAAAAGAATAAACTAATTTTCCTCTGTTAAAACAAACTTTGCAGCCCATTCAGCATCTTTCCCAGTGACACACTTACATTTGTACGTTTATAGAAAAATGGATGATTCAATGTCATTCAAATCAACAATCTTTACACGTCAGTCTTCATTTGAATAATAAATTACCATTGAAATACAACAGATTGGACTGAGAATTTCAATTCCATTTTCCTCCAAACACATGGCAACATTCATTAATTCAAATCGTTAGGTAACAGGTTACAGTGGTGTCTTCTTAGAAAGGATGATTTCCAATGGTTCAGGTGGTCAGGCTCATTCCAAAGCAGCCATTGCATAAATAATCATAAATCTTGGTATGGGTCACTAGGTGTCAAGGCTTCCCACAAAAAAGTGAAAAAGCAAAATATTCCCTTTATTACTTTAAGATACATGCAACAGCTTCAGTGTTCATGAACAGAATGCTTATTAATTTGATTTTCTTTGTAGTGGTACAGTCATTGGCAAACGTCCAAGTCGCTCTCTCTCAGCTGAACTGATGTACTAAGAATTGAGGGAGTTAATGACTGCAACTCTAATAAAACAAAGTATTTAGCTACAAGTAGCAGTTCCACTGATGTGCCAGAGGAGTCAATCCCATATATTGTACTGTGGTGCTCTATTTACTTTTGCATTGCTGTCCTTATTTATCATGCATGGATTAGAGTCACAGAGATGTACAGCACGGAAACAGACCCTTCGGTCCAACTCGTCCATGCCGACCAGATATCCCAAACCAATCTAGTCCCGCTTGCCAGCTCTCGGCCCATGTCCCTCTAAACCCTTCCAATTCTTATACCCATCCAGATGCCTTTTAAATGTTGCATATGTACCAGCCTCCATCATTTTCTCTGGCAGCTCATTCCATTTACGTACCACCCTCTACGTGAAAAAATTGCCCCTCAGGTCTCTTTTATATCTTTCCCCTCTCACTCTAAACCTATGCCATCTAGTTCTGACCTCCCCCACCCCAGGGAAGAGACTTTGTCAATTCATCCTATCCAAGCCCCTCATAATTTTATAAACCTCTATAAGGTCATCCTTCAGCCTCCACACTCCAGCAAAAACATCTCCAGCCTATTTAACCTCTCCCTATAGCTCAAATCCTCCAACCCTGGCAACATCCTTGTAAATCTTTTCTGAACCCTTTCAAGTTTCACAACATCATTCCCATAGGAAGGAGGCCAGAGTTGCATGCAATATTCCAAAAGTAGTCTAATCAACGTCCTGTACAGCTGCAACATGACCTCCCAACTCCTGTACTTAATACTCTGACCAATAAAGGAAAGCATACCAAACGCCTTCTTCATTATCCTATCTACCTTTTGACTCCACTTTCAAGGAGCTATGCTTGCATAGTCCAAGGACTCTTTGTTCAGAAACACTCTCCAGGACCTTACCATCAAGTGTATAAGTCCTGCTAGGATTGATTTCCCCAAAGTGCAGCATCTCAGATTTATCTAAATTAAACTCCATCTGCCACTTCTCAGCCCATTGGCCCAACTGATCAAGATCCCATTGTACTCTGAGCTAACCTTCTTCGCTGCCCACTACACCTACAATTTTGGTGTCATCTGCAAACTTACTAACTGTACCTCTTATGCTCGCATCCACATCATTTATGTAAATGACAAAAAGTAGAGAACCCAGCACCGATCCTTATGACACTCCACTGGTCACAGGCCTCCAGTCTGAAAAACAACCCTTCACCACCAAGCGCTCTCTTCTACCTTTGAGCCAGTTCTGTATCCAAATGGCTCATTCTCCCTGTATTCCATGAGATCTAACCTTGCTAATCAGTCTCCCATGGGGAACCTTGTCGAATGCCTTACTGAAGTCCACATAGATCACGTCCACCGCTCTGCCCTCATCAATCTTCTTTGTTACATCTTCAAAAAACCCAATCAAGTTTGTGAGACATGATTTCCCACACACAAAGCCATGTTGACTATCCTTAATCAGTCCTCGCCTTTTCAAATACATGTACACCCTGTCCCTCAGGATTCCATCCAACAACAAACCCCCATCAACGTCAGGCTCACCGGTCTATAGTTCCCTGGCTTGTCCTTACCACCTTTCTTAAACAGTGGCACCACGTTAGTCAACCTCCATTACTTAATTAAATTATTGGAATGGGAGGCCATGCATCACTGCACAGATTTATTTCAACTAGTACGGATTCAGATTCTACATCAATATTAATTTTGTCTCTTCTATCTACTTCCATATGATCTCTATTATTGCAACTATCTGACCCCTTCTTTCTCCATCATTTCTAAACAAAATATCCCAAATCCTCCAAGAAGAGGTGAAGTGAATGACTCAAATTAGGTTTTTGATGCAGCTTGGGTCTCTGAAGAAATCCTGATGGGCGCAAGCACACAGTAGTTGCACCAGAAGCTTAATCTTCTGATTGCTGTAGATTGGATTGCTCCATAACTTTGGTTGTTAGCCATATAATTAAGCTGGTTTTTACATGGGTTTATTTAGATCTTTTCATAACAGATGCAAAACCTACCTAGAGGCAATATTGTAAGTAAATTAGGAGTGTCAAAGCACTTCATTACCCATGACATTCACGACATTCAACACTGAATTATCAACATTAAACTCCTATCCTGGCTCTCCCTCCCCTTCCATAAATACCTGGTAACCAGCTCTCTGCCATTCCAATCCACTCCTGACGCTGTTCACCAACCCTTCTTGACAATAATTAATATCCCTCCCCTGCTGTTGAGATCTTACTTCTGGCACTATCACTTGAAGTATTTAATGTGAATATATGAGCAGAAATATGTCAGATGATCAACTAGATTTCAATTTTACAGCGTTGCTCTCAGACTCACCTCTTGACCTACCTCCATGGATCCAGCAAAACATGGCTGGTTAAGTACACAGAGGATCTTCAATATTCAATTAAGTACAGCATCAAGCTAATCTTAAAATACACTTGAAAGTAAGAAAGGCATATTTACTTGTCATGGGCCCATTAAAGGGTAAATTTCATGCTGGGGGCAGATTCTTGTCAAAACTCCTGACGATCAGCCTGAGAAACAACTTACATAATTTACATAGGAGGACTTGCCCATGGCAATGTCTTTTGATCATATTAAAATACCCTGTCGGAAAATTAGATACTCTACAAATTAAGGACAAAGGTCTGGTTTTACACTGACAGAGCTATGAAGTCACCACATCCTTGATGTGACCTTAAAATAATTAGCCATATTGCCTTGTTGAGATACAAAATCATTCAATTAAAGGAGAGGAGTGGATTTTTTACAAGAGGGAGGGTAGACCATACATGCTGGTATATTTTCAATTGTTTAATAGATTGTTGCTCACAGGCCTCGTTCAATATGTCTATTGTTTACCATGTAATCAAGATGCTCTCACTGTCCTGTGATATGGAAATCATAGTGACATCTTTTGGCAACAACTGTCATCCTTGTAACCTGCAGACAATGCACAGGGGTCTGTGAAGGGCACTGAAAGCACCAAGGACAAGTGTATTAACACAGCAAAAGCGGCATGTATTCTTAATGGCACTCAATTACTATGCAAATACCCCATAATTACACTCATCAAAAGAAAAGCATCGAGCCAGTGAGTGGAAAAAAGCCTTGTAGAAAGGGTTTCAGCTCACAACAGTTTTACAAGAACAAAGCAGACTCACCTCTGCAAAGGGCTCAGACTGTCCACCATAAAATCAAAGGCACAAATGTCTAAAAACATGCTTCTGAATAATGCAACATGAACAGCTCAAGTAATCAATTCAAATATCTTGGAAAGATTTTTCTCTCCTGCTGTCAATTATAAGATCGTGCTTTTCCGTCAAAGAGTAATCAAGCGAGTTAATGATGCAAAAAATTACATTTATAATCCAGGTTTAATACAGCTGTACTGCAAACTAGGTATAAGTGCCTTTGTACTAAATGATATTAATGGCCTGTCCTTGATAATCATTGTGCCTATCATTTAACATTGAATTCCATGGTTTTCCAGGCTTCAATATTCCAATAAGAAAATGAAGTGAACATTAAGAATGATGAGTCTTTCAAGTCTTTTTTAGTTCTAAAATTAGACAATACTGGATTGGATTCTGTCGACTGTGGTGGAGCAATTGTGTTCATTCATAAGTAACTTCAAAGAAAGGCAAACACAAACATCTAGCAATCTCTGGGATATGGATTTCTCCTTTCCCAGTTTAGTTTGGTACCAAGACAAGATCTCCAGGCATACAGCAGCAGTGATGCTATCAAGTAGGTAAACTGACAATCATATTGAATTCTTCTCATCAACAGCAAACTGGGTAGTAACAATGACCAAACCCTTTGCTTGCAGTTGTAAATTTTAATGCAAGCAAAACAAATGATATGCACACCATATTGGAGTAAAATAAAAGCTAAGATGGCCAAAATTGTTGCTTTTTTAAATATTTTGAAGCCTTGATAATAATGAAGTAATTTTATTTGCAAAAAAACTTGCTCACAGGATCAGTGAAGCTGTTTAGCAGCAATTATGAAACATTTGTAAACTGAGTTATCCCACTTACAACAATTTTCAAATAATTTCTACAACGAATCTAATGGTGTAACAGTGAAAGCTCTCGTCAGTTCAATGATTTCTAATAGATCATTTACTTCAGTTATGAGGATAGATTAAAAAAGTTGGGACTGCTCTCCTTGGAGAGAAGTAGGCCGAGAGGAGCTTTTGATACGTGTTTTCAAAATCATGAGTAGGCTGGAGAGAGTAGATCAGCAGAAGCTATTCCCACTCATAAAAGGAACAAGAATGAGATGTGATATATTTAAAGTGATGTGCAAAAGATTGATGTAAGAGAAAGCTTTTTCTCATAGTGAATTGTTAGGTCATGACATTACTGCCTGGAAACATGGTGGAGGCATGTTCAATTGAGGCTTTTAAGAGGACATGGGATTGCAACTTGGATAGAGATGGTATGGGGAAAAAGCAGTAGATTGACCCTGGATAATTATGCTCACTTAAAGAGCTGGTGCAGACACAATAGAGAGAATGGCCATCTTGTGAACAACAATTCTGTGATCACATCGAACAGAACTCAACAGAATATCCACTGGAGTAGTGTAGGATTGCTGAGAGTCAGTTACAAATGTCCACACATGTGATCTCCAGAAGTTGCTGTCAGTTTCAAAACAGCAATTATGGATAGTGCCTATGGTTTCGCCATCATCCCTTCAACAAAATTCAGGTCAATTCATGTGAAGGTGTGCAAACATGAGGTCTCACCATATCACTGAAAATTATTTCTTAGGACAAGCCAACTGCTCTGTTGCAAGCCATTCAAATCTCAACTTATTAGTGCATCATCTTTTTATATTTTAAATTAGAATTGTCAGATAATGAGAGAACTATATTAAAAAAGTTTAAAAATCATAAGGCTTCAAAGAAGTATGTCTATTAGTTTCAGCCACAGCACTAAGATTAGAAAGGTGTCTTGAAAAGTTTTGAAGCTTTATGACATGGTCAGTTAGTAACCCACCTTTGGAATGCTATCTTAAACAAGTATGGCTAAAACTGTAGTTACCTTTAATGTGCTTTGTGGGTTTTTTCGTTTGTTCGCCATGTAACATACGCTGCAAAGAGTCAGATTCAGAGACAGTCAGATTTCTGGAAGTTTAATAATAATTAATTATACACACTTCTCTGACATCTCAGGGGATTCTTGTAGTACTAATGATCTGACCACTGTGTTAGAAGTTCAAGCAACACCTGCCAAGTTATTTTTTTTTTAAATGTCCTCTTAGATTTACATCTACGATCTGGGTTGTATGCCTACACAGCTTATTATCATTTTACATACATAGCTGACTAGCTGACTCACTGACTAGCAGGCTGACTATCAACTGAATGCGCAACATGTAAAATAGAAACCTTTTACACTGGTGTCACATTTTGTAATTCCATCTAGCAGTCCTCAGGAATACAGCCTTTCTGAGATCTGTGCAAGAATATGACATTCCCCTTTTTCCCTTCAAGTACAGGCAACTCATTCAAGTAAATACACAGAAGCACGCACAATGGAATGTTATCTCTATATATTAAGACAATACTTCAGTGGACAAAAACACAATCAAATCTAGTCCTTATAGAACTTTCACAGCTTAGCTAATTAGCTAAGCACGACTCTATCGTATGCTGTCATTGTGAATTGATGTGTATTATGCATAATGGATATCGAACTGTTGTCTGGGTGACACTTTCAGTATCTGAGTCATCATCTTGCATTGTGGATGGTTTATCACCTATAACTTGGATGTGTCATCTGTTTCATCACAGGATTTTAGCATTCGTTTATGACAATATTGTATGAGATGGGCTATATATAACATTGTAGAGTACCTTTCTGGAGCCAATGTATTTGTATAATGACCTCAAACTCTGCTGCTTTGCCCTGGTTCAAATTGGGATAACTAATGCTTGCTGATCAGGCTTTTGTACTATTTACTCCCTTCTCTCCAATAATTGTTTACATGTGGTTGTGGGAAAGTATCTAAGAGAAGAACTATGTGGACCTTTGTTCCAAACATAAGAGCTTCCAGTGAGGGTCAGCCATTTCTTTGTGGAGTACAGTCAATTCTGCTGTAGTGCAGTAGTGCTGTTCTCCTGCGATCCCGTGCTATAAGAAAATCACATAATAGTAGCCCCATCTAAACCGAAGGGGCTGGAGTCGTGTTATAACCAATATATGCTTTCAAGGTTTATGCTTTAGAAACAGTGTTCCCAATCATGTTACAGCCAATTTGTGTTAATGAAATGCATATTATAGCAGACTTAACATGACTATCTGAAAAGCCTGGCAAATAGCTTTGAATTCAATTATCATAAACTTCATTGTGTGAACAGTATGCTCTCCGCAGAGGTGGTTTTGTGTTGAATACCCAACTTGTGCATCTTAGAAGGATGTATTAATGTATTTTGACCTATTGTCAGACACCATTTATTCATGAACACCAAACCACTGAGAAACATACTGAATGCATTCATTGATGCATCAGCAACTATTGCTCAAGTGGTATCTTTATTTCATAAAAGGAAACTTGGTGAAATAGTCATCACAATGTAGTCCTATCCTTGGACATGAAAAATATCAGTTGCAATCTTGCCCTTATGGCTTAGAAGGAATTTTGATTGAATTGAGAGCTTCTGATGATTGTTGACATGTTCCATATAATGTAATGAGTTGATTGATGTCCTCATTGATTCTAGGCCAGTAAACAGATGCACATGCCAACTTCTTGGCTCCCTCTATGCACATGTGACTTACATGTATTTTGTTTTTGATTTAGTGCTTGTGGAATGATCATTTATTTACCTTTCAATATTGCATTTCTGGAGAGTCCCAGGTGGTCTCAATGACCAGAAAGAATGCACTGGCTCAGGGGACTGTGGAATGTGCACGGACCAGCCATTAGTGATGTTGTAGCTGGACATCATCAGCCATAGCCAAGCAGAGAGGATTTAGTAAGCTATGACTGAATGAAAGTAATCAATATGAAAGATTTCAGATGTCCATCCCAAGAAGTCATATTGATGTTTTTGATGGATAATGCTAATGTATAGAATGTCAGATACATTGTATGCAGTCACCTTATTGTGTGTGGGCTGCACCACATTGTGCCAGTTTCTCAAGTACATGCATAAAGGAATAATATTAGCACTTGCACAAGTGTTAGTCTCAGCATATAGAGCATATTGTCCATTCTTGTTAAGGTAGAAATCTTTGATGGAGGTAAAGGCTTCAATCTTTCTGATGGCAACTATTTCTGTATGTTAAATTGACCACACACCATGAGACTGGAACCTGCAAGGTGTAATATTGCAATTGCCTCATAGTATGAGAAAGGTACCTCATTTTCCTCTTATGGTTTGGATTCTTGACCCATAGACTCATTTGAGTTCCTTTCATTTTAAATGGATCTCAAGTAAATAAAACCAGGCTAGTCACTAAATTGATCATTTTCACATTTGTGACAACTCATGAATAATGGGGTCTGCTTTTTAGTGCACTCTTTCTATTGGGGTTATGACAGTACATACAAAAGTGTGATTTATCAGACTTACATATACAATCTGGGTTATTTTCTTTACTTAGATTATTATTACAGCAGATACATAGTAGTTCAGTAACAGATGAGCTGGCTAACCTCTAACTAAACATCCAGAGAGCAAGATGGAGACCTCTTATAATACAGCGTCACATGTCACAATGTCATCTGTCTTCAAGGCATAGCACTTTTTCTGAGATCTATGCAATAGTGCAGGAAGCTTGTACATTGATCAAGTTTACAAAATAATTAAACAGCTTCACATAAATTTATCACAACCTATTCTCTTTTCATGTTATAAGATTATTTTTTATTGCTTCCTTTCTGTACGTTTGAAGAATGGCAGAATTATTTAAGATTGGCCAGCCCACATTCCACAACGAAACAAAAATTAAAGACTTAAAAGGGATTTAAGACTGACATTTGATGTTACCATTCAATCGAACAAATTTACCAGCAACACTTAGTAACTTGATAACGCTGTTTCCTGAGTGCAACAAACTTGGGGGAGAGACCAACTGGCTATCCTGGGAGCGAGGAGGCTGAAAGAGTGACTGGAAGCATCTGGGGAAGACTGGAAGGGTCACCACTAAAGATGTTGGAGATCTTGAGGCTTGGGGGCTGGAGGTTAACCGAAGTTGGTAAGTCCGAGAGGAAGGCCTCATAGATGAATTTGGAATCATTAATTAATTCGTGGAAGATTGGAAGTGTCTAAAGCTGGGGAGAGATGGGAAAATCAAGAGAACATCATAAGGATCAGTAGGTGGGAGTCATGGGGTAGGCAGTGTACAAGCCCAATTGCAAGGATGATGGGTGCTGATGAAATGGGCAAAATGTGACTGACAAGTAAGTGGAAAAGCATTTATTTCCTGAACCGAACACCCTTGCTTGCATTTAACCTTCTAATTTCCAAAGGCCTGGAAAACTTGACCAGCCAGCATTTAATTTTAAATTATAGTTATAAATGAGACACATGACTTTATTGTCAAGTTTTAAAGATCAACTTGCTTCCTGGAATCAGGTTGGTTGTCCACTCTATCCTAACTCGGTTAAATTCTGCAGTGGTCAGATTGGAGGCAGTTTGAGCTCAGGATTCAGGTTGTTAATGTCTTACACCCACCTGAAACATCTGGGGGGTCAGAAGACCCCCCCCTCAATCTCAGCTGCAATGAAGATGGATTATTATATTTTCTTTTAATTCCTGGGAACGCTGAAGGATACTGAGCAAAGTTTTATGATGGCTAAGTCAAAGGAAAAGATTCTCTTGAGAAAGATCGAGAATGCAGATTAAGTTGGCTGCCAAAAGATATAATTGAGGGACAAGAGTTTGAGTAACAGGCACATTGATACATGTCAGTGTCCATGCACCAGTATTAAGAATCTTAATGTTAACATTACGGGGGGTGGTGAAATCAGTTTCTTCAGATACACTACAGTTCTGAAATGGTGTTTCGAAGCAACACAGTATTACTGTGAATTTCGCATTCTCAGATACAGGAGAATAGTTCTGACCTTGGAGTGCAGGCTCATAATTCCTTGAAAGTGGAGTTGCAGGTAGATAGAATAGTGAAGAAGGCACTTGGTATGCTTTCCTTTATTGGTCAGAGCATTGAGTCCAGGATTTAAGAGGTCATGATGCGGCTGAACACAGATTCGGTCGGCCACTTTTGGAAGATTGTGCACAATTCTTGTCTCCCTCCTATCGGAAGGATGTTGTGAAACTTGAAAGGGTTCAGAAAAGATTTATCAGGATATTGTCTGGTTGAAGGGTATGAGCTACAGGGAGAGGCCAAATAGGCTGGGGCTGTTTTCCCCGAGCGTTGGACATTGAGGGTGACCTTTTTGAGGTTTATAAAATCATGAGGGGCATGGGTAAGGTAAGGTATTTTCCCTGGGGTTGGGGAGTCCAAAACTAGAGAGTTTAGGTTTAGGGGGAAGGGGGAAAAATTGAAAAGGGACATAAGGGCATTTTTTCATACTAATATAGAACATAGAACATAGAAGAATACAGCGCAGTACAGGCCCTTTGGCCCTCGATGTTGCGCTGATCCAAGCCCACCTAACCTACACTAGCCCACTATCCTCCATATGCCTATCCAATGCCCGCTTAAATGCCCATAAAGAGGGAGAATCCACCACTGCTACTGGCAGGGCATTCCATGAACTCACGACTCACTGAGTAAAGAATCTACCCCTAACATCTGTCCTATACCTACCACCCCTTAATTTAAAGCTATGCCCCCTTGTAATAGCTGACTCCATACGTGGAAAAAGGTTCTTACTGTCAGCCCTATCTAAACCCCTAATCATCTTGTACACCTCTATCAAGTCACCCCTAAATCTTCTTTTCTCCAATGAAAACAACCGCAAGTGCCTCAGCCTTTCCTCATACGATCTTCCTACCATACCAGGCAACATCCTGGTAAACCTCCTCTGCACCCATTCCAGTGCCTCCACATCCTTCCTATAGTATGGCGACCAAAACTGCACACAATACCCCAGATGCGGCCGCACCAGAGTCTTATACAACTGCAACATGACCTCAGGACTCCGGAACTCAATTCCTCTACCAATAAAAGCCAGTACGCCATATGCCTTCTTCACTGCACTATTTAACTGGGTGGCAACTTTCAGAGATCTGTGTACATGGACACCAAGATCCCTCTGCTCGTCCACACTACCAAGTATCCAACCATTAGCCCAGTACCCCATCTTTTTGTTACTTTTACCAAAGTGAATCACCTCACACTTAGCTACATTGAACTCCATTTGCCACCTTTCTGCCCAGCTCTGCAGCTTATCTATATCCCGCTGTAACCTGCCACATCCTTCCTCACTGTCAACAACTTCTCCGACTTTTGTATCATCCGCAAACTTGCTCACCCAACCTTCTAACCCGTCCTCCAGATCATTTATAAACATGACAAACAGCAATGGTCCCAAAACAGATCATTGCAGAACACCGCTAGTAACTGCACTCCAAGATGAACCTTTACCATCAACTACTACCCTCTGTCTTCTTCAAGCCAGCCAATTCCTAATCCAAATCTCCAACTCACCCTCAATGCCATACCTCCGTATTATTTGCAGTAGCCTACCATGGGGAACCTTATCAAATGCCTTACTAAAATCCATATACACCACATCTACCGCTTTCCCCTCATCCACCTCCTTAGTCACCTTCTCAAAGAATTCAATAAGGTTTGTGAGGCATGACCTGCCCTTCACAAAACCATGCTGACTATCCTTGATCACATTATTCCTATCCAGGTGTTCATAAATCCTATCCCTTACAATTCTCTCTAAGACTTTGCCCACAACAGAAGTGAGACTCACCGGCCTATAGTTACTAGGATTATCCCTACTCCCCTTCTTGAACAAGGGAACCACATTTGCTAGCCTCCAGTCTTCTGGCACTATTCCTGTAGACAACGAGGACATAAAAATCAAGGCCAATGGCTCTGCAATCTCCTCCCTTGCTTCTCAGAGAATCCTAGGATAAATGCCATCAGGCCCAGGGGACCTATCTATTTTCACCCTTTCCAGAATTTCCAACACCTCTTCCCTACGTACCTCAAAGCCATCCATTCTAATTAATTGTGACTCAGTATTCACATCGGCAACAATGTCCTGTTCCTGAGTGAATACTGACGAAAAGTATTCATTCAGTGTCTCCCCAGTCTCTTCAGCCTCCACACGCAACTTCCCACTACTATCCTTGACTGGACCTATTCCTCCCCTAGTCATTCTTTTATTCCTGACATACCTATAGAAAGCCTTAGGGTTTTCCCTAATCCTACCAACTAAGGACCTTTCATGTCCCCTCCTTGCTGCTCTTAGCTCTCTCTTCAGGTCCTTCCTGGCTACCTTATAACTCTCAATTGCCCCAATTGAACCTTCATGCCTCATCTTTACATAGGCCACCCTCTTCCATTTAACAAGGGATTCCAATTCCTTATTAAACCACGGCTCCCTCACATGACCCTTTCCTCCTTGCCTGACAGGTACATACTTATCAAGGACACTCAATAGTTGCTCCTTGAACAAGCTCCACATATCAATTACGCCCTTGCCTTGAAGCCTACTTTTCCAAGCCACGCATCCTAAGTCGTGCCTCACCGCATCATAATTTCCTTGCCCCCAGCTATAACTCTTGCCCTGCAGTGCACACTTAACCCTCTCCATCACTAGAGTAAAAGTCACCGAATTGTGGTCACTGTCCCCGAAGTGCTCACCTACCTCTAATTCTAACACCTGGCCTGGTTCATTACCCAGAATCAAATCAAGTATGGCCTCACCTCTTGTTGGCCTATCTACATATTGTGTCAGGAAAACCTCCTGCACACATTGGACAAACAATGGGTGGTGTATATGGAATAGGTGCCAGAGGAAGTGGTGGAGTCTGGTACAATTACAACATTTAAAAGGCATCTGGATGGGTATATGAATATGAAGGGTTTAGACAGACATGGGCCAAGTGCTGGCAAATGGGACGAGATAGGGTTGGGACATCTGGTCACCATGGACAAGTTGGACCAAAGGGTCTGTTTCCATGCTGTACATCTCTATGAGTTGATTGCAGCTAGCTGATACGCAACACCAGTTTAACACCAGGTCAGCTAGTTGCAAATCTGTCCAATGTCATACTTATTGTATTGTAGCAATACAACGTTCCTGCATTGCACTATTTCAAAAGTACTTCATTGTCAATAAACTTGCTCTAGAAGTTCAACATTGAAATAACTGCACAGAGGCTGGTATCCTGTCACCAAGTCACCCTTTATTTCCTTGTGCTCAGTGCACTGGCTATGGCCAGCCACCTCAAATTCAGTCACCTGAACTGAGGAGATTCTAAATCCCCTGTTTATATATGTTGTCCCCCCCACCCCCGGCCCGGCCCCGCCCCCCCCCACCCCCCACCCCAGCATCCATGTTGTGTGTGTACAGGTGTGAGACACAGTGAAAGACAACAGGTGCACAAATCTTTATTCAATTTCCACCCCCAGGAAGAAAGGAAAAACACCTGAGTCGCCAGTGACAAGCAATGCCCTTCTCATCAAAGGGAAATGCTGCATGATCAAAAAAGTGAAGGGGAGAGATCCCCTGTTATATCGGTCAGCCAGGGCTTCCTGATTGCCTCAGGCTAACAACCCCAATCAAGGATCTCATAGTCAACATGATCCACCTGGTTCCAATTACTACAGATCCCCCCAACAATGTACGCATTTCTTTGTGTGCAAGGATTTTTTATTGACTCGTACCTACTAAAGGCAATCTGGAACTTCATTGACCGGTACCAATGATGTAAGCGATATTAATGAGCTTAAAAAAGTCAATGATGTTTCAGAGTTCTATTGAGAAAGTTTACAACAGTTTTGACATTTGCAGAAGAATCACTAATTTCCCCAAATTGAATGAATCATTAATGAAAGATACATTAAAGAATATTGAAATTCGATCCACAATATCCATTTTCCATACTTCAGCTGATTTGAAACAGGGTTAGCTGTCCCTATTATGCAATTTGAATTCATTAACTGACTGTATTCATTCTATTCTGTACCCAACATATCAACTGCATTGTTGACGACAGCGGCTCAAGTTCCGGGATCATCAGACAAATAGACACTTCCTTTTCATCAAACAACAAACTGCTAAGGAAGTATTCTTAACAGCAACAGGATACATCAGTAGGTGGAAGGGGTGAGTGAAACAGACAGCACAACACAGTCCCACAGAAGTGTAACTCTTGTTGGAAAGTTACAAAACAGCATTGACTCTACCTTCATAAAACAAATCAACACCAGTCAATTAAATTATTTCAGTTATTTTCATTTTATGGAAAATTATTCTCTACATAAACATTATCTAATAAGTCAACCCATATGGCTTTGCTCAATTTTCCAGTCCCTTGCTTCCCAAATATCCAATTTTGAAATAACTCAATACTTATTGTACCAAAGCCAAACTCCCAGGTCCTGTACAGCTTCCAACCAGTAATATTTTAAAAATCATCTTCAGAAGTGGCAAATTTCATTGCAAGATGATTTACACAGACACATAAATGCCTTAAAAGGTCCTTCTGAAAATTTATAACATCTACAAGAACACTTTATGATTTATTGGCACTGGTATACAAGAAAGTCTAACAGTCATTTACGTCAATCCAAGTTAAATACAGAATTACAGATTTAATACATTTGCCACACAGTTGACTATGCTACTGAAATTTAGGACTATATCAGCAAGTCATGATTATAAGTCACACTTGCCACAAAATCAGATTTAAATTAGGAAACATCACCAAACCAGTCCCCACTTGTCGGCCTGGATATCATAGAGAGAAAGAGTCTCTGCAGTATTTGAAAATATGAATGGACCTCGTTTCTTCTGTTGTTGCGTGGGTAGCTGGGAGCTCTACTTTATGAAAGAGATGTTTTTGGAGCCTGAAGTCTTAGCAAAGTATGCATTCATTCACATTCTAATACCAAATGGAGGCCGCAGATCGGCCCTGTGAACCTGACCTTTAAAGTTGTCTGCCCATGCTTTGAATTTTCAGGCAGGGTGAGGGAAGGCTAGATTGGCAGTCAGGCCAAGCATCCTGGGTGATCTTGAAGAGGTTACCAGTTCCCAAGGCCAGCTGGTAGAAAATCTTACTTCGGACTCCAGCACTATTGACAAAGTTCAGTAACAAAAATAAAACAGAATATCGCCTTTGCTTTAACACCTTCCATTTCCATGCCCATCCATGTGTATGGAACCTTAATCTCTCTCACAACTTCTAGGCCAATCTACTTATCTCTTATGTCCTCTCATATCCTACTCATCCCCAGAGCACTTTATAACTACAATGCAAACTCAGTAACAACACATATCCCCCCCCATCACTCATTGCATTTCCCTCTCCATATTATTGAACATTACTCACTATTGAGGAGGTATCTTGATCAGAAAAACACATTCCCAGCCTATGAATTACCTCACCATTCAAAAAGGTACAGTCTCATTGAGACATAAAATGCCCAGTACATTGAAATTGCTTTCACCAATCCTTTAAGTAAACAAACATTCTACTCAAGTATTTAATACCTTATGTCAACAAACATTTCCATTCTAGGTTAGAGCAGTCCATCAATATGCATCCAATTGTGAAAATATTTAGGAAATCCGTCCTGCAGTACAAATGTTATAATGGTCTTAGACTGTCAGGCATTCTGTACTACTTATTGCTTTTTAAAATTTTAAGAGCATGGCCTGCCCCAAGGCATTTACACACTTGTCACAGTCAAGCATACCTTTTCACAGTCACAAGTGTGCTTTAGCCCCACTAAAAACGTACCTGATATTCACCAAAAGGTACCCTTGAAATCAGATTCAGAAGGATACCTTAGTTTTCCAAGTAACACGAAATATAAAACATTCCCCAAGTTCTCACCTTCACAGCCAAACAGTCCCCTGGCCCCACCCAAGCCTACCCATACAAACTAACACTGTTTACCTAACCCCTGTAGCCTCACATAAGCTATGCCAACAAAGTGCTTATTTCCACCCAGCATTTTTCACTTCCTACGCCTGCACATAGAGTAACCTGGATAGGTGCAGCTCCAGTGACACTCAAAGAGCTTGGCACCACCCATGTCAAAGCAGCTTGCTTGCTTTCCTCCCCAGCTAAGACCTTCAACTCTCTTCACCACCAATGCACAGTAGCAGTGTATGCCATCCATAAGAAGCACTGCAACAACTTGCCACAGCTTTTCCAATAGCACTTTCCAAAGCTGTGATCTCCACTATCTAGAATGACAGGACAGCAGATACATGGGAACCACCACCTGCAAGTTCCCCTCCAGGCTTAGATTATCCTAACTTGGAACTTCATCACAATTCCTTCAGTGTTGTCGGTTCAAAGTCCTAGAACCTCCTCCCTCAAAGTACTTTCCTTGTCCCTACACACCAAGGACTGGGAACCGGTTTAACTCAGTTAGCTGGCTTGTTGGTTTACTGAGCAGTGTGATGCCAACAGTGTAGGTTCAATTCCCATCACTGGTTTGAGGTTAACATGAAGGACTCTCCTTCTCAACTTAGTCCCTTGCCTGAGATCTGGTGGCCCTTAGGTTAAATCACCACCAGTCGCTTCTCTCTAATGAGAAAGCAGCCCCTATGCTCTGGTAAGACAATGGTGACACAACACCATACGCACACATCAGTAACTATGAGGAGGCAGTTCACCACCTTTTCAAGCACAACTAGGGATGGGCACTGAATTCTGGTTTAGCTAACAACACCCAGATCCCATGAATGAATAAGAAAAAAAAATCTACAAATCCACCGACATTTGGGAGAGAATGTAACACTTAAACTTTACTATTATTTTAATTTCGATATTGCAGAGCACAATCTATTGAGAAAAGCACTCTCCTTAATAACTACATATCAGACTATTCTGGATACCTCTTGACAGGCTGATAGTTTTTGATGCTTGCTGACAGATTGTGAGAAATTGTACAGCTCCAAGGGGTTTATGCACAATCACATACAATGCTCTCTGCAGTTAATAGTCCCCATGTGTATCTGACTGCTCCTCTCACCCAAGGTCCCTAACCCACAGGCCTAAGCTGCCCTAGGACATATCGACAGGGCTGTCTCATTTCTCCAGCTGGGTACCCTGGTTATCCAAAAGAAATGCGTAGAGGATAGATACCTGTTTCTGCTTTGGTAATCTCCACACTATGGATTTCAGACACCAAAATGTCTTTTCTATAGAGACAGTTGGCCTTTTAAAAAGCTAGCTACTCCTGGGAACTGTACATGGATGCACTTTGCCCCACCATCAATCCCACCCCTTAGAAACCGGAGGATCTGGTCAATGATCAAGATTCCTTGGTGTTATCACTATGGCAAACACTAGCTCCATCCTGGTGACAATCGGGTCATTAGACCTTGCACAGTTGATTCTGTATTCAGAGTCTCTCCATCAACATGTGATCAATTACTTCCAGAAGCTGCACTGTTTCCTTAACCCTTCTGTCACTATCCAATATTTACATCCTTCGAAATCCACCCCCATCCCTTCACAGTTATAATGGTTGTGGTGGTTTCATTAATACTTCTGATCCCTTTCAAAGATCCTTCTGAGGTGGTTCTGGATCTGTGTTCTCCAAGTTTACATTTGTACTCAGAGTAATCGTTTAAGCTATTTGATAAAAAAAACTATTTGGTAATGATCTGTTCTTGGGCCTGTGGATAGGTTTTCTTTATTTGTTTATTGATTTAATTTGTGGGATGCGTGCGTCACTGGCTGGCTAGCGTTTATTGCCCATCTGGGACTGCTCATGAGAAGGTGGTGGGGAGCTGCCTTTTTCAACCGTTATAGTCCACCTGCTATAGAATGCCATTGGTGAGGGAATTCCAGGACTTTGACCCAGCGACAGTGAAGGGAAGTCAATATATTTCCAAGTCAAGATGATGAAGGGGACTCAAAGGCAGTGATGTTCTCATATATCTACTGCCCTTGTCCTTCTAGATGGAAGTGGTCATGGGTTTGGAAGGTGCTGTCAGAGGATCCCTACAGTGTGCAAACAGGCCATTAGGCCCATTAAGTGCACACTGACCCGCTAAAGAATATCCTACCAAGACCCATTCCCCTACTACTCTACATTTCCCCCTGACTAATGCATCTAACCTACACATCCCTGAATACTATGGGCAATTTAGCATGGCCAATTCATCTAACCTGCACATCTTTGGATTTTGGGAGGAAACTGGAGCACCCATAGGAAACAAACACGGACACAGGGAGAATTTGCAAACTCCGAGGCTGGAATTGAGCCTGGGTACCTGGCATTGTGGGCTAACCACTGAGCCACCATGCCAAAGATCTTTTGGTGAATTTCTGCAGCACATCTTAGAGATAGTACGCACTGCTGCTATTGAGGGTCGGTGGAGGAGGGAGTGAATGCTTGTGGATGCTTTGTCCTGTCAAGCTTCCTGAGTATTGCTGGAGCAAGTGGGGAGTATTCCATCAAGCACCTGACTTGCACCTTGCAGATGGTGGACAGGATTTGAGAGTCGAGAGGTGAGTTACTCACCACAGTAATCCTAGTCTCTGACCTGTTCTTGTAGCCATTGCATTTACGTGGTCAGTCCTGTTGAGTTTCTTATCAATGATAACTTGCAGGATGTTGAAGCGGGTGATTCAGTAACGGTAACACCATTGAATGTCAGGTTAGACTGTCTCTTATTGGTAATTGTCATAGCCTGGCATTTGTGTAGAGTGAATGTTACTTGTCAGCCCAAGCCTGGACATTGTCCAGATCTTGTTGCGTTTGGACAAAGACTGTTTCAGTGTCTGAGAAGTCATGAATGGTGCTGAACATTGTTCAATCATCAGCAAATATCCCTATTTCGGACTTTATGATGGAGGAGAGGTCATTTACGAAGCAGCTGAAGTTGGTTGGGCCTGAAGCACTACCCAAAGGAACTCCTGCAGAGATGTGTATCAGGGAGGTTAACATCTTTGATAATCTTCTGCCCTTCTCTTGCCTCTAGCAAGTATAGTCCCCATCCTCCTCCCAAGATTGTTTGATTTCTTGCAGCTTGCTTGCTGTTTCCGAGAAGTACCTGGTGGTTAAGGATGTGAAAGCTATACATTTTCATTCAAGTTCCTATCTTCCTGCTCTGGTTGATCAATTAGTATTCTTAACCACGTCGAGAGTATGGTGCTAGAAGAGCACAGCAGCTCAGGCAGCATCTGAGGAGCAGAAGAATCGATGTTTCGGGCATACGCTCTTCCATCAGGAATGACGCTTAGGGTCTGGGGGCTGAGAGATAAATGGGAGGAGGGTAGAGCTGGAGGGAAGGTAGCTGGGAATGCCATAGGTAGATGATGGTGGGGACGAAAGTGCTGTGTCAGAGACAAGGGCGGGGCAGATAGATGGGAAAGACAATGAACAGGTCAGGAAGGTGTGCTGAGTTGGAGGCTTGGGACTGGGATAGATGGGGTAGGGGAAATGGAGAAACTGGTGAAATCTACATTAGTGCCATGTGGTTGCAGGGTCCCAAGGCGGAAGATCTATATCGAGGAGACAGGACACCAACTTACGGGTCATTTCAGAGAACATCTCTGGGATACCTGCACCAACCAACCCCATCACCCCCATGGCTGACCACTTCAACTCCTCCTCCTACTCCACCAAGGACAAGCAGGTCCTGGGCATCCTCCATCACCATATCCTGACTGTCCGATGCCTGGAGGAAGAACGCCTCATCTCCAACCTATCACCTTCATCTACTTATTGCATTCTCAGCTATATTCCTCCCAGCCCCACTCCCTCCCATTTATCTCCCAGCTTCCTGGTCCACAACCCCCATTTCTAATGAAGGGTTTATGCCCAAAACATCGATTCTCCTGCTCCCCGGATGCTGACTGACCTGTTGTGCTTTTCCAGCATCACACTCTCGGCTCTGATCTCCAGCATCTGTAGTCCTCACTTACTCCTAACCATTCTTAACAATGATTCTGAGGTGCTGGTGTTGGACTGGGGTGTACAAAGTTAAAAATCACACATCACCAGGTTAAAGTCCAACAGGTTTATTTGGAAGCACTAGCTTTCAGAGCACTGCTCCTTCATCAGGTGGTTATGAAGTATAAGATTGTAAGACGCAGAGTTTATAACAAAAGTTTATAGTGTGATGTAACTGAAATTATACATTGAAAAAGACTTGGATTGTTAAGTCTCTCATCTTTTAGAATGACCATGTTGGTTTCAGTTCTTCCATATGTAAATTCCAGAACTTTCTTAAAGTTACATTCTCAAGTGAACTTTAACAATAGGTGCCACGCTGGCCCAGACATGCATTGAAGGTGTGAGGTGCCCTGTGTGAGGCTGTCTGTTCACCAATGGTCAGACTGATTCTAATCTAAAAAAGGGTTTTACAGAATCTTAGTTGGATTCATGCAGTTTTTGAGCAAAGTAAAATGTAATTCTGCAGTACAAATTCACCCCACAAACTTGTATGTCTGCGTGTGAGTGCAGTCACACGCGTGCATGTGTGTGAAAGTGTGTAAGTATGTGTGTGTCTGTGCTTGTATTGCAATGGGGTCACCTGTAGTGTGACATGTACCCAAGGTCCTGGTCGAGGTCATCCCCATGGGTACCAAACTTGGCAATCAGCCTCTGATCGGCCATTTTCTGTTGTTGCCTGGTCCGAGGTCAAATATCCTAGACTGCTGAAGTGTTCTCTGACTGGGAGGGAACACTCCTGTCTGTTGATTGTTGTGCGGTGTCCATTCATCCGTTGCTGTACCCTCTGCTCGGTTTCACCAATGCACCATACCTCAGGGTATCCTTACCTGCAGCGTATGAGATAGAAAACATTGACTGAGTTACATGAGTACCTGCCACATACATGATGGGAGGTGTCCCCACCTGTAATGATGGGTATCCATGTCGACACTCTGACACATCTTGCAGTGTCTGCTGTGACAGAGTTGTATGGTGTTGTCCTGAAGGCCCGGCAGTTTGCTGCGAACAATGGTCTGTTTGAGGTTTGATGGTTGTTTAAAAGCGAGAGGTGGAGGCGTGGGGGAGGTCTTGGCGAGGTGCTCATCCTCATCGATAATGTGTTGCAGGCTGCGAAGAACATGGCGTAGTTTTTCGGCTCCTGGGAAGTACTGGACAATGAAGGGTACCCTGTCAGGTACTGCTCATGGCTGTCTCCTAAGGAGGTCATTACGGTTTCTCGCTGTGGCACGTTGGAACTGGCAGTCGATGAGTTGAGCATCGTACCCTGTTCTTAAGAGGACATCTTTTACTGCACAACCACCTGATGAAGGAGCAGCGCTCCGAAAGCTAGTGCTTTCCAATAAATCTGTTGAGCTATAACCTGGTGTTGTATGTTTTTTAAATTCTTAACAATGTATCTACTATTGCTTGATACTCTCTCTGAATATTCTGTTGTACCGTTTGTATCATCTTAGCCTTAATGTGAATTTTTGTATCTTCGGTGTTCAACATTATTGTTAATAGCTTATATTTTACTCCAATTTTAAATTGCAACCCTAGGACATTATCAGTTTATTTTGTACAGCCAAGTAGTGGTCGGTGCTTCTTTTATCATCAGTGTACAATATTTTGTTCTACTAATGGTATGGGTACAAAGTAACTTGTTCTTCCTTTGCCATCTATTTGGATTTGGAATAACATTGCCCCCACCGCCGCCCCCCACCATCCCCCCACCCCGCCCCTCCCCGAGCCTGATCAATGATGCTGCTGCTATCATTAGGCTCAGGATTATAATAATTTGGAATTTCTAAAGATGACAATATTTCTTACTGTTTTTTTCCCCAAAAGACCGTTGCTGATTTGCACTCTAACACCATTCTTGATCCTGTTCGTGAAGCTGTTCCAATGGTTTGCTGATGCCTGTGAGATGTGGCCAAAATCTGCCCACTTGGTTGGCAATTCCCATGAACCTCTGCAGTTCAGTGGCATTTCTGGGTGATAAGTACCCTCTGCTTCTGTGGATCTGTTGCTAACTTTGGTGCTTGAACAACATGTCCCAAAAACTGAGATCAGTAGTAGGCCCTGAGATCAAATTTCATATTGAACGATTCCTGCTAAGTTTTCAGTTCTGCACTTACCCTTTCCTCATAGTCAATTTTGGCTGTACTATGAATTACAATGTCATCCATGTGATAAGTAATGCTTCTAATTTCTCTAAGATGTCATAGTTCTTGAGAATACTTCAGGAGCAGATGTGATGCTGAGAAGATGAACAATTAACACAATACCATGATGTTGTGAAATTCATTAAGCGTTTTGATTCTTCCTTCAATTGTTGCTGCCAAAACCTATTATCGGCATCAAGTTTGGTGAAAATGTTGCTCTGTATTGGCTTCCCCAAGCTTTCATCCACTGCTGCCACAGGGATGATTTCATGTTTTACACCTTTATTGAGTTGCATTAGAGGCAGCACAAGTTTTAATTAGCTGTTTGGAACTGGGATCATGCCCTAACCCCAACTGATCGATTTGGTCATTGGTGGAATGACACTTTGGTGAAGCTTACAATTTCTGAATCTCAGGTTTATTCTTTTTTCCAGAAGAGGGTGTGGAAAAGTTTTGGGTCTTAATTGGCAAATTGGCTTTGCACCTGTTCTCAAAGCTCTGTGGTATGCTGCCTTTAGCTATCTTTGAACAACCTTGCAAGTTCAGTTCTAAATTAAACTTCCTTTCTCCTTGCTGTCAACTTTATCAACTTAAAATAAAAGTTTCAAATCGGTGTGTGCTTTGTGCTCAGTAAAGAACATGCTTGGATTTATACAAAATGTTGCAGAAATATCTTTATACTGGAGTACTGCTGTCAGCTTTTACTTATAATTGGATATCTCCAGGTTCCTTGAGTTGAATAATGGATGGCTACAGTGTTTCTTGATGTAACCATTCTCCTGTATTTGAGAATTCTGATACATGTGCCCCAATGTCAAGCTTAAAATTCATTTATTGCCCATTTACTTCTATATCAGCACTCCACTACTTTCTTTTGATTCTTTATTTCCCCTAGCAATGTTATTGCATTGCTGTCTAGCTCTTCGATCTCTCCAGTCTCCTGGACACTTCTCTGTCTTATGTGTTTTTCTTTCTGTTATGTTATTGCAATACTTTTACTATTATAGGCTTTAAAAAGGCTAGTTTTTTCCTGCGCATGGCATGCTGGGACAATCTTAGCAGAATTGTAGCTTCTTTCCATCCTAGCAATGCTAGCAATGGCACCTGCTGCCCTTTGTGCATGCCTGATTTCAGCTTTGGTGGACGATTGGTTTTGTACTTTGGATGGCTTATTTCCATACATCTTGTCAATCATTCCAAATAAAGACCCTATTTTGTTTAAAACTTTTTTAGCTTGTTTTGTTAATTTTAATAGCGATGCAATGATGTCTCTCCTGGTCTACAAAAATATCCAATAGGGATTTCCTCCTAAACTCCAACAGTGATTTGAAATCTAATTAATCTTCTTTGTTCAGAGTTGCTTGCTAAATGATAGCAGTCAATGATAAACATGTGCTGCTTGCTTTTGTTTGTTAAATTGTGTTGTCTGAATGATTAGATTGTGCTGAATCCTGAAATAGATATTGAAATATCCGTCAATCTTATTGTAAGAGGCTATCCCATGACATATCACCTCTTTTGGTAGATCATCTGTTCTGCTATCAATTACAGAGAGCAGGTCACTGACCTGGTCATTATTTGATTATACTGAACCTATAGGTTATCGGTTTCAAGTGAATCATCTGTGTCAGTTCCGCCATTTCTCAGCTTTGGGAGCTCAAATGATTCTAGTAGAGGTAGGGTTTATCCCCCTTTATCATCCTCATTTGAGCTTGCTTCCCATGCTATTATATCATCAGTTGCTTTGCTACTAGATTCTGGACTATTTATTTCAAGATTTTCTAACTGCTGCATCTTTGCAGCTGTATTTGTTTTTGAAATTTCTCCCCGGTTTTGTTCTGCTGCGAATGTACAGTTGGGACTAGATTGGGTTGGGAAAACTGGTCGGCATGGACAGGTTGGACCGAAGGGTCTATTTCCATGCTGTGCATCTCTATGATTCTATGATTCTAAGTTTTTCCACTAACAGTCTTGTTGCTGGGTCTCTCAGTCGTTCTCACTATCTACTACTGGGTAGTTTTGATGGAGGTTGGGGGGGTGGGGTTAATTCGCTAAAGAGAGATTTCCTGTTGTCCAAGATTTTTTTTAAGAATTGTTTATTCACGTTCTTATATCTATTTACACTTAGACCATACATGAGACTGGATTGTTGTTTCTCTCTTCAGAAGCTTATCATTATCATGACTCCCAACATATTTACAATATGACCTGTGAACTCAGAACTTTACTCTGAAAATCCCTCCACCATATCTGGTCGATACCATTTTCACCTGGTGGGAAGTGAGTCAGGATATGAACACATCATAAGATTAACATATCATAAGGTTACAACATCATAAAGTTAACCTGAATTCAACAAGAGCATCTGAAGTCATGCTAACTTCACATCAGCATCATTTTCACTACAGCTGGGGCCTTATATCACAGGATGAGGAGTACAAATAGCTAAAGAAGTTGTGAATACTCATGAAGGCAGAACTATTAATCTGCCTCCCTGTGCCTATGAGAGTTGGAAAGATCTGATCAGTAATTTCAATCACTACTTTTAGACATAATCTTAAATGCTACAATTACAGCTTTATGCATAGCTGCTTTCCATCATGTTCTATTAATTTGCCACAATGAAGGGGATGTGCTGTAAGTTCACTATTTCAGGAACGCATAAACTAGCAGTGATGGGTTAGGTGGCATAAATCGATAGTAAGCTGACATAGGGGCCGTAAGGCCTCATTGGGTTTGAAGGATTGTATGAGACACCATTGGCTTGGCATGCATTGGTATGAGGGGTGTATGGGAGAAGCATGTTCAAGGCCGGAATTCAACAGGCTGCCTTGTTATGCAGCATCAGCATAACCGTACTGCTGTTAAAGTGCCTGTGGCAGCAGAAGGCCACTTTAGGACCTCAATTGGCCCTGAGAAGAATGGTCTCCTAGCACTTCCTCCAGGCAACAGTGGCAGGTATGTGATGGACATAAGGTCCCACCACCATGCCATCCAATTTTATACCTCCTCCACCTTTCAGCACACTCTGCTGATGGGAGTATAACATCATGGCCAATAGTTCCTATGAAGTGATGGCTAACAAAGGGAGAGCAGGAATATCTTTTGCGCTTGGCATCAGATTCTGATTGAACAATGGAAATCCTTTCAGGCTCTGAAAGTGCCTTTCAGAGAATCAAACAAGTCGAGTCAATTCCACATTCCAGTTGCGAAAGGAAAGTTTGTTGGCTGAATTTTGAATGTTTCTGCAATTTTGTACTTTCTTCTGCACTTAAACCCACTTCGAAAATCAAATGAATAGGTAGGTTTGTCAACAATGTCCTATCCATTGCTGCTGCTTCCACAACCACAAACAGAAGAATTGTAAGATGCAAATATAGACCTGCTGAAAACATTCGGCAGTTGTTTAGGAACTTCAGCTCAGTAGGTACTTCATACATTTCTGCTCTTTCAATGCATGGTTAAACTATTGCATGTAATTCAACCAACTTTAGAAGTCAAACTACTTAAACTAACTACTGCCTATCAAACTGATTGCCAACAAGTACGTTTATCATTGTTTCAAAACAATGGAATTTCAATATTAATAAAAGAATAACAAAACTGCAGTGGCCTTGAACACCAAGTATGAAAGTACCTTTCCATTTCAGCAGTAGAGGTTTAGATAATTTACTAAATTCTTCAATAATTTAAAACAGACAAAATATTCTTAAATTGTGATGTGACAATTTTGGTGCAGCGTTTAACATTCACGCTGACATTTAATGATAGTTTGTGAATTGCTTAATGAAGTGCAAACTTGAACAGATGGTGTCAGATAAAAATCTTTAGATTAGGCCTCTAAATATTTCCAATATATTCATGTTGTGACAGCAATCAATATCTATTTGACCACGCCGAGCTAAAAAGTTTTGCAATATTAATTTATTTTTGAGTGTTAGTTTTAATCAGAAACTGTCACATATGTGAATCCTAAATACTTAACTTTAAAATTGTATGAGACCTCCATTAATAGCTCACTCTGCTTATCAGGTGGTGAACAAAACAGACTAGACAAATAGAGTCATCGAGTCATAGAAATGTACAGTGCGGAAACAGATCCTTTGGTCCAACTCGCCCATGCCAACCAGATATCCTAACCTGATGTAGTCCCATTTGCCAGCACTTGGCCCATATACTTCTAAACCCTTCCTATTCATATACCGATGCAGATGTCTTTTAAATGCTATAACTGTAACAGCCTCCACCACTTCCTCTGGTAGGTCATTCCATACACACACCACCCTCTGTATAAAAAAGTTGCCCCTTAGGTCCCTTTTATATCTTTCACCCCCTCAGCCTCTGATGCTCCAGGGAAAACAGCCCCAGCCTATTCAGCCTCTCCCTATAGCTCAAATTCTCCAAACCTGGCAACATCCATGTAAATCATTTCTGAACCGTTGCAAATTTCACAACATCTTTCCGATAGGATGCATGCAGTATTCCAAAAGTGGCCTAACCGATGTCCTGTACAGCTGCAACATCACCTCTCAACTCCTATACTCAATGCTCTGACCAATAAAGGAAACATACCAAAAGCCTTCTTCACTATCCTATCTACCTGCAACTCCACTTTCAAGGAGCTATGAACCTGTACTCCAAGGTCTCTTTGTTCAGCACCATTTCCTAGGACCTGACCATTAAGTCCTGCTAAGATTTGCTTTCCCAAAATGCAGCACCTCGTACTTACCTAAACTAAACTCCATCTGCTACTCCTCAGCCCTTGCCCCATCTGATCAAGATCCCATTGTACTCTGAGGTAACCATCTTCACTGTCCATTAAACCTCCAATTTTGGTGGCATCTGCAAACTTTCTAACTATATATCCTATGTTTACATCCAAATCATTTATATAAATGATGAAAGGTAGTGGACCCAGCACCGATCCTTGTGGCACTCCACTGGTCACAGGTCTCCAGTCTGAAAAGCAACCCTCCACCACCACACTCTGTCTTCTACCTTTGAGCTAGTTCTGTATCCAAATGGCTAGTTCTCCGTGTATTCCACAAGATCAAACCTTGCTAACATGTCTCCCATGGAGAACCTTGTCGAACGCCTTACTGAAGTCCATATAGATCACATCCACTGCTCTGCCCTTATCAAACCTCTTCATTACTCCTTCAAAAAACTCTATCAAGTTCATGAGACATGCTTTCCCACGCACAAAACCATGTTGACTATCCATAATCAGTCCTTGCCTTTCCAAATACATGTAAAACCTGTCCCTCAGGATTCCCTCCACCATTGATGTCAGGCTCACCAGTCTATAAATCCCTGGCACTTCGTTACCACCTTTTTAAAATGGTGGCACCACATTCGCCAACCTCCAGTCTTTCGACACCTCACCTGTGACTATCGCTGATACAAATATCAAAGCAAGGGGCCCAGCAACCTCTATGACAAATGCTTGAAAAAAAGCAGCTGATTTCAAATTAAAGCATTACAGGGAATATTATAATCATCTTCAGCACCCCTATTTTAAGGGAGACCTTTGTTCCTGAATGAAACTGTAGTCCAACGTTTTGTATATTTGTGCATACATAGAGGATTTTTGGGAACTGCGGTGATGGACATTAAGCAGAAACTACTCATGATTACATACATAATCAAAGGCAGAAATCAGATGGTTGTGATCCAACTGGTCTATTTCCAAAGCTTCATTAACATTGTCTCACCAAGAAACTCAGCACTGAAACATACAAAGACTTGAAGTGCTTCCATGACACGTACTAACCAGCCAACATTTCAAACTCTTCCATTCCTGTGTGGAATGAAATGGTTAACAGCGTGTTAAGTCTGGATTACGCCCGAGGAACCTCTCTGGCATTGAAAATGATCTTCAAGATTTGAGATTTTACTTGTTTAAAAATCATTTTTTAAACATTTGCTGTTGACTTTTGTCTCTAGTTTGATCTCTTTTCTCTTTCCCTTTTGCTCCCTGCACTTGATTTAAACTTGAAGTCAACATGCTAACTTGCACTTATGGGTGAGCTTGTGCAGAGCTGATGGTTGCTGCTGTCTGCAAAATCCAGGCTATTATTTTCACTGCCTTGGTACGTGAACTGTCGAGATCTAGTTAAAAGAGGCATGAATTTCCATGGACCTACTGGCAGTGTAAGGGAACATGCACACTGCAGCTTAGTAACATCAGGACAGGTTCCAGCAAGCAGAACATGTTTAAATTTCTCATTTCCTGCTTGGCTGGAAATCTAACCATGTTTCTCAGGAGAGTCTTCTACACATTCTGAAATCTATACACGGGAGCTCAATTCCATCAGCTAGAAATGCAAATATTTGAATTGTGGAGGGAAAATTCCCTTCTCTCTGACATTCAAATTGAGGTTGTGAGACTCAAAAGGAGTGGGTAAAAGGTGCAACAGACCACTTGGGCATTTATAAAGTAAGTTTCGATACCGTGTTGGATTTATGTTGTGTCAAATAGCAGAAATGTGAGATCACCCACTCCAGAGATCCTAACTGTGTTTCACTTGGGAGTCTGATCATGCTTTAAATCTTGGTCTACATTGCCAGTTTGGCATTTGAAAGAAGTGGAAATAGTTTTGCATCAATACTAACCTTACAGTATTAATTCGCTCCAAAGACTAATATCTATAAATAAATTTTTTGAGAAGGTGGGAAATATCTGAAAAAACAGCAAGGTGCTGGACCAATAAACACCAGTCAGTTATAGTTAGCTCAATTGAAACAAAATGTATTCAGCAATAAGATGAAGTCAAAAGTGACTGAATATATTTTCAATTCATTTATCTGCTGTTTTGATGATGGCATTAAACCATCTGTGAAAGCTTTTTGTTCCCAATATTACATAGCATAAATTCCAACCTTCTTTTATTCATATTTTGTACCAGATCTAAATAAACAAAATTACGGACAATGTTGAGAATGTTAACCCCCCTCTAAAAAACGCATGTTGTCTCCCTCTCTCACTCCTGAGAGAAACTCCACAAAATGCTGCTTGATGTTGAAGATGGAAATTATAAACAGAAAAATGTGTGTGCCTTCAGTTTTTGTTTTGCATTTCTATTGCATGAAACATGAGTAAATGAGAGGTTATTGCAGGATGTACTCAACAAAAAACAGTATCACCCAGTCAGCAGCCTCAAGCCAATTATAGTCCTTGGTCCATTTGATTGGCCAGAATTTATAACATCAAAAATAATGGGCCTGTTCATTTTGTTGATGATTTGCTGATTTTGAGTTTATGCCATGAATGGTTTCTGTTACTTTCTTCTTTGAATAAAACCATGTTTCTCGTCACCCTAATGCTACTATCGTTAACAGTCTGATTATCAAGTTTTCCCTGATCCTCGAAACTAATTTTGGACAATTGTGCATTTTGTCTTAGCATTTCAAGCACCTATTTACTAATTGCCATGGTATTTTCAAAATCTTTCCGTATTTTCACTGTCTCAAAGGCTTTCTCTATCTCTCATTTCCAACATCCATACTTCAGATCTATAGACAGCTATAGTTTATATCAGTCACATGGTTCGACGAGATATGCTTCTATCCTTTAAAATCTTGTTCAGCCTTTCAGCTGCCATTCTCAATGGGAGCATTATCAGCATTTGCCATTTGGGATCCTGTGTTATACAGCTCAACAAATGTTCAAAAATGATAAGTGCGTATCTGACCCTAGAGAGAAAGCTGGCTGAAAGACCGAGCAAGGTTTGAATCAAATAGCTTTTCTATAATGTATAAAACATATGCAATGTTTGGTTGGATTCCCATTCTTTTGCAAAGATCATTCTCAGGCTGAAAACTTGGCATAATTTCCATGTCCTATTTTGAAGCTGACTTGCTGACTAGAAATTAGTTTCTGGACCATGTAATGCAGTTTTCTTTCTGGGTGGGAAGGCATATGGTTGACCTTTGTGCCCCTCTGCCAATTTTATTTTTATTCATTCTCATGATGTGAGCATTTCTGACTAGGCATTTATTGCCCCTTATTACCCAGAGTGTCAATCACAATACTATGGGTCCGGAATTACAAGGTAAGAATGACACTTTCCTTCCCTAAAGTACATTTGGTGAACTAGATAGGTTTTTCCAACAATTGACAATCGTTTCATTGCCATCACTGAACTCTTAATTCCACCAGCTGCCTTGGTTAATTCGAACCCAGGTTTCCAGAATATTACCGAGTTTCTGGATTAAAAGTTTAGCAATAATACCAATTAGGGGAGGTAGAGTCTCTTTATCAAAAGCATGTTCATGACTGAGGGATTGGACATAGGGTAAGGAAGTGTGTACTCCTTTAGCTTCCTTCCAAACTCTATGCACCCTCTCTCTATGACCTGCAATCTACCAACCCTGCCACCCCCACGTCAATGACCTTTCTCCTGGCCTGCCATGATCCTGGGACTCTGAAGGTGCTCTTCGGGCTGCAACCACCATGTCCTCAATGGCGCTGTTGAGTGCAAGAGCTGCCAGTCTCTGGTGGGCACCTCTCCCAAGGCAGGACCTCTGCCCAGGAGGACCCCAATTCCAGGGGAAATCCCAACAGTAGTCTCGCTGATTTTGTGGTTCAGCAAGTCTTCCCTGGAAGTAGCGGCAGCACTGGTCTCTCGATGGCTCTCCACCTGCTTGCTAAGACTCTTAAAAACTTCAAGAAGATCCCACCCATTAAATGGTAAAAATGTACAGTACAGATGGAAGCCATTTGCCCCATACTGCCGCTTCCAGCTTTCTGAAACAACAGTCATGCTTCATCCAGTATCCTTGCTTTTGTCTACAAGTCCAGTCTCTCAGCAGCCTTCTACTATCCTTTCAGAAAAAAATTTCAAATGAGATGGTTCTTTGAATAAAACAATCTCCTCATTTCCTCTCTAACGGGCAGAACTTTACAGCTTTTCAGAAATGAATGGCAGATCAGGTTGGGACAGGCAATGGCACTGTAAAATGCGACAATGCTGATTTTCCTGACATTTGCCCATCCTGCCTTTTGTCCATGCAATGTTGTCGCTGGTTGCAGCAGATCTACTGAGACTGTTACGGACCACTTCTGAGATTTTACTTGGCGCAGGGGAGACCCAAAACAAGCCATCCTTCCTCTATTCCATGGTTGCCTGGGTGGTCCTGGACTTTGGTGGGTCCATGGCCAGCGGTTTTTAGGGTGGGGCATCCCCCTTTGGATCCTCAATGTCAGGGAAGAGTTGTCTCTCTGCGTGAAGTCTCCCGAAAGATGAAGACAAAGCATTCCTATCCACTTTCCAGCAAGGAGACAGGTTATTTAAGATCTGCTGTCGTGAGAAAGGTTTAGTTAACAACCTTGTGGGGAAAGAGCCCCTACGGAAGAATAACTGTTATATGACAGAATTTTTATACTGAATTTGAAATAGATATAGTTAAGTCTCAAACCAGGGTGTTAAAATTAAACTCTCTCCCTAATATCCCAGTGGGAGAATTTGCACCATGTTGGACTACAACAGTTCAAGAAGTCAGCTCACCATAAACCTTTTGAGACTCAAAAGGTGCGGCACTGGTAAAGCACAGCCAGTCAGGCAGCATCTGAGGAGCACAAGAGTCGATGTTTCGATATTAAGCTCTTCATCACATAGCTACTAATGGGGACTATTAGTGGCTGACAGTGGGTTGTGTGCACTAGCAGCCCATGTGATGCCAAGACCTACTGTGTGGTAGTGGGAGAAAGAATGGAGAAAGATGCTCAAGTCTTAAAAGTGTTGGACTCCATATAGAGTCCAGAAGGCTGCAGGGCTCATAAGTGGAAAATTAGGTACTGCTCTTCCAGCTCATGCTGAGCTTCCCTGGAGCACTGCCACAAGCCTGAGGCAGGGACGTTGGCCAGGGAACATAGTGAAGTGGCAAGCTATTGGAAGCTCAGGGTCTTTTTTGCATACAAAACATGGGTATTCTGTGAAGTGGTCATTCAGTTTGCACTTCGTTTTCCCAACGTAGAGGAGACCACATTGTGAGCAGTGAATACAGTAGACTAGATTGAGGGAAGGTATGTTTGAGGCCGAGGATAGTGAGTAGGGAGAAAGTAAATGGGCAGGTGTTACACCTTCTGTAGTTGCAGGGGTAGGTGCTGAGGGGACTTGCTGGCAGTGAGTTGGTTTGTAGTGGATATTGAATAGCCAGCCTGTGCCCAGAAAATGAAACAGAGAGGTCGAGAAAGGGAAGGGAGGAGTCAGAAATGGATCTGGTGAAGGTGAGAGTGAGGTCGAAATTAAAAGCCAAATAGGCAAACTTTTCCAATTCCAAATGAGAGAGGGAATCAGCACCAATGATGTCATCTATATATTAGAGAAAGAGTTGTGGGTGGAGACTGCAGTAGGACTGGAACAAGGAATGTTTGATGTACTCCACAAAGACACAAAAATAACAAGGGTCCATGTAGGTACCCATGCCCACCCTTTTAATCTGAAGAAAAAGAGAGATACTAAAAGCGAAGTTGTTCAGGGTGAGAACGAGTTCAGCCAGGTGGAGGAGGGTGATGGTGGATGGGGATGGTTCAGGCCTTTTCTCCATCAAGAAGCAGACAGCCCTGAGACCATCCTGATGGGGAATTGATGTGTAAAAGGGTAACTAGAAGCTGGCCGGAGCCTGCAATCTGGAGAGTTATTTTGCAAATCACTTCAAATCTGCAAACCCTCATTCTTGATCCTTTTATGAGCAAGAACTGTTCCTTCCCACCTATCCAGTCCAGCTCACTCATAACTTTGGAAACATCTACCAGATCTCTTTTCAACCTTCTTCTCTTCAAGAAAAACACAGTCTCAAATTCTCCAAACTTATCTCATAATTGAGGTTTCTCATCCCTAGAACCATCTCTGTAAACTCTTCTATGCCATCTCCAATGTTTTCACATTCTCACTATGGTATGACAGCCAGACTGCACACAATATTCCATCTGAGGTCTAATGAGTGTCTTGTATAGGTTTAGCATCTCCTCCTTGCTCTCGCACACCATATCACTGGTAATAAAATCCGGGATATTTTGTTTTAATAATTGTCCTCTCCATCTATATGATGACCTTCAGTGATCTATGCACATATACATCCAGGTGTCTTTGCTCCTGCAACCCTTTCAGAATTTTGCCCCTTATTTTATACTTATCGCTTACTTTATGTTGTCGATTTGTGTTCTTACTAAAGTGCATATCTCTCACGTCTCCATATTGAACTTCATCTGCCACCAATGTGCTAACTCCATCAACTTGTCCTTTTGAAGTTTTATACTGCCCCAATCTCATATTATAATGTTTCAAAGTTTCATATCATCTGCAAACTTTGAAATTGTCTTCTACACACCAATATATAGTTTGTTAATATACAACAGGCTCTAATCTTACTGTTACATCATACAAAGACTATTTCATAAACTCTACCACATAATACTAATCCACATGCGTCTTTGTGGAGAGTGCTAATTTTCCACATGCACAGACTTCAGGCTTCAGCCTACTTCATTGGCTATTTGTCTTTTCTTGACTCTGAAAATATTGTGCTGTTTAAGCCCAGTGAGGACCAGCTCCAAAACTTCATCACATGTTTGTTACAGGGCTCCAAAGCCCTCTCACAGCATCCCTCCAGGCTCTTTTACCCCACTGATTAACATTTAGATAAATTCTTAAAATGAGCTACCTAGAATACCTATTTTAAAGCATTTATTGTTCTTTTTTCTTTATATTGCACATTCCTTCCAGGTCATTGACTGGATTCATTTGTGTTGATAGATGGATCATTGACGAGGTATTATGGAGGTGAAGGCAGTGTGCCTTCTTTTTCATTGCTGGCTTCTATTAGATTAGTGGTGCTTTCTGAAGGCTCTTACGTTGATCGAAGCTTAAGAATGGATGAAAAGTTGCATTGTTTCTTCTTCACCATCATTACCATCTGAATTGGATGATGGTGTGAAGTTTCTATGAAAATATTGACACTCATCAGTCATTATTTGACATATAAAGAAACCTATTCATCGAGGTTCTGTTTCAAACATGCATGGACATGTTGGCCTACAATGCGTTTGGTCTGATGTTTGGAATATTCTTTAAACTGGAGGACATCTTCAAGAAATAAACTCTTTCCCAATTCGGACAACAATGTTGGTTTTGTACTTAGTCTTCGCCGATATGGGGTTTTTGGAACCACAGCTCTGGTAAGGTACTGTAGCATTAAACTAATTAGGATTCATATCGATATTGTCACAGATGGTACATTTTCCCACCTTGTTTCCATATGCCAAGTTTTGCCCATTAAATTAATCTGTTTTTATCACTTTGCAGACTACTCGTATCATCCTCACCACTTCCATTTCCATCTACTTTTGTGTCATCCACAAACCTGGCAACAGTAGCTTAATTTCTCTCATCTAAGTCCTTAATATATATTGTAAATAACTGTGGCGTCAGCCCTAATCCCTGTGGTATCTATCAGTTGTACGCTGCCATCCTAAAAATGCCCTACCCTCCCTTATTCCAACTCTCTGTTTTCTATTAGCTGGCCAATCCTCTATCTATCCTAATGTACTACTCTAATTACCATGGTAATACTGCTTGTTACCTTTTCAAAGAGTTCCAATAAATTTCTTAGGCATGACAGCATTTGATGAAATTACATATTTAAATATCCTTTAAAACACACACAACATTTCCCCATTAACAGATGTCAAGCTAACTGGCCTTTAGTTAATGATTTTGTCTCCTTCCCTTTTAGAATAAAAGTAGTAAATTGACATTTTTGCCATTCTCTGGGACTTCTCCAGAATCTAACGATTTCTGGAAGACTATTGGCCAGTGCATTCACTATCTCTATTGCTACTTCCTTTACTTTCTTTGGGTGCATCCCATCAGGCCAAGGGACTTGATGCTTTTAGAGCCTTCAGTTTCCCTAGTATTCTTTTCTCTAATGATAGTTATTATATCAATTTCCTTTACCCCTTCAGACCTGTAATTTTAATATTTTTGGAATACTATTCTGCTGGGAAGACTGATGCAAAATATTTATTCAGCTCTTCTGCCATTACCTGGCTCTCCATTATTGTTTCCTCAGTTTAATTCCCAATATTCACTTTCTCTCTTTCTTCCTTCTTAATTTCAAGGAGCTCTAGCTATCTGTGTTATTATAATTTACAAGTTTACCCTCAAAAGTTTATTTTCTGCTAGATTACTCCCAGCTGTGCCTTCTTCCCCTTGTTATTTCTTGTCTCCACCTATTCTGATACTGCATCTTCTAATTCAAGATCACTTCTGGCAATTGTAATTCTTCACTTACTCTATCCCATACTAACAAAGTTTACTCTTTCCTTCCCGCCAAGCTTTACAACAGACCATTTCCTTCAAACTATTTAGTTCCTATCTTTGGTCTCCTTATGACATGACTCCATAATGGTTGTAAATTCATAGCCATTAACCTCTAATTGTGTCATTAATTCTTTTATTTCATTCTAAATACGATGTGAGTTCAAATAAAGAGCCGTTAATTTTGATTTTAACCACTTTTCCCCCTTTGACCCAATTTGCTACTAATTGTTCTGTTTGTATACCCGGTTCTTCCCTGTCACATGATATTTGTGCCAATGAAGGAATGGTGACATTACCAGGCTTCCCTCTGCCTTGGCACTGGACCAGGTCAGGGAGACAAAATGGTAGAAGCAATTGGCCTCTACATACATATGAGCTATCTTAACCTAGAAATCCACTATTTAATGCTTTAAAAGCTGAATTTTCAGTCGAGAGCCTTTGTATTTAAGTTGTTGAAAGACTTTGACTGTTGGTTTTTATGTAGCGGGAAAGAGGCTGGTGTTTCCTTTTAAAAGAGAGATCGGGCTTTGAGGGTTGACACAATTTTTAAGCTGAAAGCCCTCTTGCTGTTTCATTCTGTACTCGCAGAAGTTGGTGCCATTAGTCTTTTGTTTGTGTGCTTTTAAATGTGATCTGTCATCTACCAGATCTTAAATGATGTTTCCAACTGTGAACAACCATGAAGCTGAATTATTTTCCAAATGGTTAGCACTATTTACCTTGTTACCACTGTGCCATCATGATGACCTTTCAATGTATTGTGAGATTTGCATTCAGCAGGGTCTTTATACTGGATGTGGCAATACTTAAGGTAACTCCCTCAGCATAAGAACTAAACATAGATGATGTGGTAAAAATGATTTATCAGAGATTCATCACAATTCATAATATATAGCACAATCATAGGTATTTCAATTTCCACAAGTTTTGGTTACAAACAGTAGCATGCCACTATCATTTTGCCAATTAGTGAGGACTTTGAGTACTTTATACCATCAGGTCACATGCTAATGACATGGTAATATTATCATGAGCATGTCTCTCAAAGGCCTACTGCATATCCACTGTGAGACATAATGCATTCAAGATTGCTGATGATACAAATTCAGCTGGGAAAATAAGCTGTGAGAAGACTGCAACAAGGCTACAATAGGAAATAGATGGGGATGGTAGTGAAGAACAATATAGGGAGGTGTAAAATTATCCAGTCTCATAGGAAAATAAGAAATACAGAATAGTTTCCAAATGGTGAAAAATGTTTACATTCAGAGGAACATGGATTTTCTTATATAAATGTTCACAGAAAGCTAACATGCAGAGATAGCAAGCAATTAAGAAAAGTGATATCTTAGCTTTTATCACAAGGAGACTGGAGTAAAGTAAAGAAGTTTACTACAATTAGACAAGACTTTGGCGAGGCTGAAACTAGAGAACTGTATGCAAGTTTAGTCTCTGACCTCAGGAAGGCTGTATTTGCCTTCCCTTGCAGGGGGTGGGGGCGTGCTTTGAAGGTTCACTGGACTGGTTGCTGGAACGGGAGAATGCCCTATAAGGTGAAATTGAGGAGCTAAGACAATATATTTTGAGAATGAGATAATTGAATTGAAACTGACAAAAATTCTTGAGAGATTGAATTATGTTCCTCTTGTCTAGGGGAGCTGGAACACGCAGTCACAGTTTAAGAATAAAAGGTTATCTGTTTAGAACTGAGATGAGAAGAAATCTCTTCACTCAAAGGGTTGTAAATCTTTGGAACTCCCTACCCTAGAGAGCTGAAGATGATCATGCATTGAATATGTTCAAGACAGAGGTTGAAATTATTTTGAGTACAAGGGGAATTGAGGGATCTGGGAATAATGTGCAAGTAACCATCATCAGTAAGTATATAGCAGCTCAAGAAATTGATGCTATTCCAGAAACAGCTCTCTTTCGCATACACACTCTTATATGAAGTAAACTTTCAGAGCTGCTTATGTACTGACACACATAGGACAAGCCTGTTATCTAAGTGAATGACAGGCCCGAAAATATAACACTTCCAATTCTGAACAGACTGGATCTCATGACCCATACATACATTTCAACTGTCTTGAAGGTTAAAAACAGACTATCAAGGAGGGGCAAGAAAAAAATTATTTCAGCCAGGAAAGAGTAATCCATGCTGGCATCAGCCCAGCACTTACATTTTGACTAGCACCAGTAAACTGTTCGGAGGAGACTGCTACTGTCAAACATGGTGATCTGTTTTCCTTTTCTCCCTGCCCTTTAGGCGTCTGGACTAGTAAACTATTCTCATCTGTTATAAATTGTGTGTTTTATCTTAATTATTTAACTTCTGCATCTTTTAAAAACGTGTTTCTTAATAAATTAGTTTAAAGTGGCTTAAGACCTAAACTCCCCTTTTGGGTAATCAGTCAAAATTTTAAGTGTGTTGGAAGTGGTGGGCTGTTTTTTAAAATTCATTCATGGGATGTGGGTGTTGTGAGCTGGAGCAAAGGTAATTGCTTGGAAGTAAGTGAGCTGTCTTCTTGAAGCACTGCAGTTTCAAGGGTGAAGGGACAACCACAGTGCTGTTATTGAGGGTGTTCTTTTTACCTCCATAATCCTCCTTGATTTTTTTCTTTCATGCTGAAGGAGTTACCTAGTTCAGCCTTCATCACACTGTATTTGTCTCTAAATTTGATTAGGAATCCTTTTATTCTATTCATACATTGGGCTTTCATGGTTTTCTCACTTCTCACTGTTTCTCTTTAAATTCTAATGAAAACAGTTACTTCTTTGCGTTGACTACAGCAGAGTTTCTTAAACTCACTATTTCTCTTTGTGTTCAAGTTCAATGTAATTGCCAAATTCCACTCTCTGGAGATGTCCTGCCAGAGACACAGAAATAAACATTCCATTGGGAAGATAATTTTCAATGGAATGTTGAGTAGGTCGATCAAATGGATTCTTGCATCAGTCCTTAGCTTTGTGACAACTGTGTTGTTTTCTATTTTTTGTCTCCACTTGTCCCAAACATTTGCATTACTTTTGGTCTGAAACAATTTTTGCAAAATAATCTTCTGTACACGTCTGTCTCAAGTTTCCAATATCTCTGCTTAGCTGTCATGCAAGTTTTTTAAATAATATATGATATTATAATAATGTATAAATATGCATATAAAATTATATAAAAACACAACTCAGATCTGGTCAGTCAAATACTTCACCTCCAATGTGTTGTAGGACAGACTCTTGAATACGTCGAACCTTCCCCATACCTTGGTAACTATCTTACTCATGAGGCCATTATTGATGAGGAGATCTCACACCATATCTGCTGCACTCGCTCAAACCTGCAACAAAAGCAGCAGGTGTCTGACAACAAAGGCCTCTGCAAATCAATAAAGTTGTCATATACACTGCTGTCATAGTCATAATAATTTTGTGCTGCAGTCAGACCTGGACTGTGTATCAGTGTCACACAAGAGCATTCATGAAATCCAATCAGCAATACCTCTGCTACATCCTTTATATTCAATGGGAGGACCATGGAGCAAATGCTAATGTCTTTCTTGAACTAAGCTTCGCACACACACATTCAGGCCAAATCTACTTCAAATGTGTCCAGATGATCGAAAATTATTTCTCTCACCTGGTTCCATTTTCACAAATTACCCATAGCTAACATTCCTGGGGAGGGCAGGAAAAAAAACATTTCAAAGACATTCTGAAGTCCTACCTGCAGTGTGGCAGCATTGATATTAATGACCAAGAGAAAGCAAATCCGTGTTCAGCTGTCACTACCTTATGGATAATCACGCCTCCATGTGCCCAAAGAACTGTGGGTCAAGAATTAGCCTATCCAGTCACAAAAAGACCCTTGGCATAAAGCCACAAACCAGAGTACATATCATCCTTGCTTCAAACTGTCAGCAACAATACTTCAATTTGTTGTTTTTGTCTTTCTTTGCTGCATTCCTTAATGGCCTAGCTCCATAACACATTTGGTTCCCACCCTATTAAATCTCCAAACAAAGTATTAAATCTGTTGCCTGTTGAGATCTCAGTTCACTAATCTTAACCACATTCTTATTTTGCGTATAGGTTTTTGAGTTTTATTTAACCTCAGTTAACCTTTGTCAATAATGGTTGGTGTTTGGTAACACTTTCCCGCTGCTCTTATTAATCAGACAGACATCAATTTGATTTGTTGTGAGCCCATCTGGGATATCCAATTCTATTTGCTTAATTTGTGACCACATACAGGGAATTTACTCTCGCTGATGCAAACTCTTCACCCTCTCATCCTACTCCATGTTTGTCTATTGCTTTTATTTGAATAATATTTTCAGTCTTTGATTTCATGTTTCCTAATATAGCTTGAATGCCTCTGTTTCTGCATTTTGTAGTTAATGTTGGCACATCAAATTATATATTATTTGTATTGTTTATGTAATCCCACAGAAGAAACTGTTATACATTGGGTTATAACCTGTCAAATATATTTTTCTGTCTGCTTGTTCGTAATAAATGTTTTTGTTTTCAGTGCAGATATTGTTTGTATTTTTTTCATGAAAACAGTGCATATGCTGATATCGCTACTATTCTTCATTTGACTGGTAATATTCCTAATTCTTTTAATTTAGCAAATTTGCTAAATCCATCATGAATAGACGGCTGATGATTTACAGCAAGAGACACCTGGTAGGCATGAAAAGTGCTGTAAAAATGTGAGTCTTCTTTAGCATTACTTCTGCTCAAACATTCTAGTCAGTCAGTGGTACAGGATTTAAAGTTGACGTGGTTCAACCTTGGCATTTGATGACAAGACTGAAAATGTACTTTTAATATTTAAGGACAATTTTTGCATGATGAGTACTTCGTTTGAATTGTATTCATTGTAATGTAGGGAGTGCACACAGCACAAAGAGCAATGTGATAATGATCAGATAATTCTATTTTAGTAATGTCAATTGATGAATAAATATGCACCAGAACACTGGCATTAACTCCTCTGCTTTTCTTCAAAAAGCACCATGGGTCCTTTTACATCCACCAGTCTAAATATACAGGGCATCAGTTCAGCAGTTTACCTGAAAGACAGCACAGCATTCCCTCAGTATGGCACTGGAGTGTCAGATTTGATTATTGTGCTCAAATCCTGAAGTGAGACTTGAACCAAAAGTTTGCTCACTGAAAGGCAAGAATGCTACCAACTGAACCGCAACTGATACACACCATGTACATTAAAGAACAATGAACAGTTTGCCTTGCTGTGGAAAAGGTTAGTAATGGATGAGAACCAGGTCAGACACAATGGATTGAGGGAGTGAGGTGAAGAGAAAAATAAGACTGACAAGAGGAGAATAAGAGAACAGTTTACGGAGAGGTGTCGATAGGTTTAGCAAATGGGCAAAACATTGTCAGTGGAGTTTAATATAGGAAAATGTGAAGCTGTTCACATTGGAAGAGAGGAGAAAAGAACAGATTATTATTTAAATGTAGAAAAATCTCTAACAACAAGGGACTTGGGTGTATTTGTACATGAAACACAGAAAACTAGCAACCAGGTGCAGCAGGTAATCAGGAGGGTAATAGAAAGTTGGACCTTATTTCAAAAAGATTTGAATATAAGAATAGGGAAGTCATACCACAAGTGTTCAAAGTACTAGTGAGGGCACATCAGGAGTACTGTGAGCAGTTTTGGTCCCCTTGTTGAAGGAAGGAAATAATTTCTTTCAAGTTAGTTCAGACAATGTTTGCTAGAATGATACCGGCTGTGGAGCGATTGTCTTATGAGCAAAGGCGAAACAGGTTGGGATTCTATTCACTGGAATTTAGGAGAATGAGAGGTGGTCTCATTGAAACATACAGAATTCTTAAAGGGCTTGATAGGCTAAATGTTGAGAGGATGTTTCCCCTCACAGGAGAGTCTAGGACCAGAGGGCATGGCCCCGAAATAAAGGGGCACCAATTTAAGACTGAGATGAGGCAGCATTTCTTCTCTGAGGGTTGAGCGTGCTTGGAACTACTTGCCACAGAGAGCTTTGAGGGTAGAGTCTTTGTGTATATTTAAGGCTGAGATAGATTTTTGATCAGTTGGGGAATCAAAGGAAACTGCAGAAAAGTGGACATGAGGAATGCCAAATCAACTGAGATCCTTTTGAATGGTAGAGCAGGCTTGATGGTCCTGAAGAAGGGCTTATGCCCGAAACGTCGATTCTCCTGTTCCTTGGATGCTGCCTGACCTGCTGCACTTTTCCAGCAACACATTTTCAGGGCCAAACAACCTACTCCTGTATCTCCTTATTATGATCTTAGAGACACAGGACAAGGTTAGAAAGAACACTTTGTCTCAGGCCTGAAAATGATGTTCCCTCATTGGATTGTGTGTGTGTGTGTGTGTGTGTGTAAGTGTAAACTAGGTTGGCTGGCTTGCCCATGACCTTCTTATCCACCCCTAAGCTCATACCCATAATACAGGAGGTGGATAGGTACTGACATCACCAGCCCACCATATGTAAATAAGTACTTACAGGGTCAAGTGAGTTTGTCAAAATATTAACCTGTTCACCCCATAAACATGGGGTGGACAGGTGGACAGGCATTATTTTAAAAAAGTATTTTTAAAAATGATGGGAAGGAAGAAGGTTGTTCTTTATGCATTGGGGCTACCAGAAGACACTCCTTTCTCCTTCCTTCCTCCAAGCCTTCACTGCAAAGCTTGACATCCCAGACTCAGGCACTGTCTCCCTGATCTGCCCTATCTTGGATCAGGATTCAGAGCTGCCTTCTTTGTGTACCTATCTGCAGTTCCAGTGATGCCCATCAATCAATTCTGTTGCTCTGGGTCCTGATCTGATTGGCTGGGAGATCTGAAGCATGGGATTTCCTCCAACATGAGAGGCAAAACCCCAATATCATTTTGTTAAAGCTGTCCACAGCGTCATATTGCTATGAGACCAAAGTGATTTTGGCCAGTTGGTTTTCAATTGGCTGTTGGGTGAAAAATCAGGATTGCCAATTAAATAATGTCCAGGGCATTTGTTAAGGAGGCAACACCTGAACAAATATTAATAGGAATAAAAATAGTAGAAGGAATGAATAGAGCAATAATTGAGAGGGAGGAGGTATGAAAACGGCTATCTATATTTTGTGTCAATAAGACATCTGATGGCTTATAAACCAGGTTACGGTCGGGTTTGGGCAGAGAAGGAATGAAACATTAGATTCCCTACAGTGTGGAAACAGGCCCTTCGGCCCAACAGGTCCACACCGACCCTCCAAAGAATAACCCAAACCCCTTTTCCCTCTGACTAATGCACCTAACTGACATTCCATAAGTTGAGTACCTATCTGCATTTCCAGTGATGCCCACCAATCAATTCGGTTGCTTTGGGTCCTGATCTGATTGGCTGGGAGATCTGAAGCATGGGACTTCCTCCAACCAAAAGGGCATACCATAAGTTGCCGAACTTTCCTGGATATATGAACAGCTGCCAAAGGATTGGCAAATATGACATTCTTGTTCAAGAAAAGAGAAAATGGAATTATTGGCGCTTACAGGACAGTTATTCAACAGGAATAGTGGGTATGGTTTAAGACAGAATCTGGGAAAATGTCAACACTTACTTGAAGAGGTTTGAATTAAATCAGGATAGACTACACACATTTGTAAATGGCAGATCACTTTTGATAAATCAACTTCATTTTTCTGAAGAGGAACTGAAAAAGTTGATTATGGATTTTAAGTATTCAATGAAGCACCACAGAAATTGCTGGTTAACAAATTACAGAATTCAACTTTTTTAATTCAATCATGGGATTTGAGATCGCTGGTTAGGCCAGCATTATTGCCCATCCCAATTGCCCAACAGGGCAGTTAAGGTTGCTGTCATTCTGGAGTCACACGTAGGCCAGACCTGGTAAGGATCTGAGATTTTCTTCCTCAAGAACATTGGTGAACCAAATAGGTTCTTGCCACAACAATCATGGTCACACAGTCACTGTTAGACTAACATTTTCTTTAGTTCCAGATTGAGTTCAAATCTCACTATCTATCACAGTGAGAATTGAACCCAAGTCCTCAGAACATTATATTGAATTACTAGTTGCGTGTGAGTGCATGTGTGTACTTTTCATGTGCAGTGACTGACAAAATGACATGGAACTCACTGTTATAAGGGTGGAGAAAATAGAAACAATCTGTAAATTGAAAGGAAATTAAATAGCCACTTGAAGGAAGTAATCCTTGACTTAGGATACAGCGGGATTGACTGGATTGTTACACAGATAACCAGCATGCATTCAATGTGCAGAATGGACTCTTTCTGTGATGTAAATGATACCATGACTCTATATGTATCCCAGTAACAAAAAGGTGTTTTGGGCTGAGATCTCCTATTAGAGCTACACTTATTTAACTTGAGGTTGGAATTTCTCCAAAATCCACCTGACCAGATTTCAAACCCTTTCTTGAAATTCCAAATTTTAGTCCTAAAATGTGATGAGACAAAAATGTCATTTGTACGACAATGTACAGTGGAGCAAACACTTAAATTTTAGATAGGCAAAACACATATAGAACTGGCAATTTCACATTTGATTACTAGAATGGTTAGGAAATGTCTTTCGAAAAAAAAAACCATTACAACAGATAATATCAATGATTAAAAAGGTATGTTATGTAAAACTTGCCAAAGTCAATTTATAACAATCCGAGTAAGATGAAATCTCTAGTGGAAACAAGGGAGCTATTTTAAAACATTCAAATTTCCAAGATCCCGGAATGTGCCTTGTTGGTGACAGCAGTCCCACTTGATGAGGATCTTCAGAAATTGTAAGGTACAGAGTGTAAGATATTGAATAGCTAAGGTAAATCAGTATAAGAACAATAAGATGGAAAAGGACAGCTGTAATCATTGTGATTAAAGGAAAGAAAATCAACCAGAGATAAATGTTCATGCATTTTTAGCAAAGGAAGTACAGGGTCAGTAAGTGGACAATCAAACACAATCATCTCTGCTGTCAAATATAGTCAGGTCTTCATGTCATCTGAATGCCTAAAGCAATCACTGAATCACCTCAATACCATTATTACATGTTGTCACACCATACATTTCTGCTTTTAAGCAAATACATTTAAACTGATAAGACTGTGTGGTTGGAAAAGTGACTTTTTACATGCCTTTATTGCAATAAGTTCCATAATTCATTGTATTTCCAAGATTATGGCTGTCCTCACCAGTTATAACATAGTGTTAACAATGGTTTCTCAAGACTTTAATGCACATTCAACATAGCTACAATAAGTTGAATTTAATCCATTAATGCAAACAGTGAAAGATTTTCAAGAGTCTCCTTAATAAATCTTGATGGTCGCTGTAGAAAACTTTGTGACCTTGACAAAGTCAAGCAAACAAGTCACTTCAACACCATTCCTACTAATAGCTGTTCTGAGTCACTGCATTGAGATGCTCAATTCCACATTGAGCAATCATTTTGTAAACTTTATAATCCCTTTGATTTTCAGAGCACTTTAAACCTACTGACTCTAGCATTATTCTTCACCAAAAAGCTAGCTGCTTATTTCTTCCAAGAGATTAATCTTTGATGCATTGCTACTGATTGTTGATTCACCACATGAGGGTATTAACATCTTTCTTATGGAGAACTGCTAGACATCTAACTGCCATTTGCACAAATGACTAGATTGAGAATAGATTTCTGTAGTCTATAATTTGTTCGATTGTTGGTCCAGTTTGACCAATCGGTGTACTTGTGTAGTGATTAGTGGATGTTTTTTTCAGAATCATGCCTAATAATAGAGGCCTTTATTATGCCACTTTAGAATACTGTTTAACATATATTCACAATCACTACAACACTGTTTTTTCATTTTTCTCTTCACACCTTTCCACTACAGATCTATAATGCAAATGATGCATGTGGTTGCAATTTGAGAATAATGTTATGGACTAGGCCATTTCAAAAACGTAGCCCAGGCCCTAACTTTTCTACTTGTAGATGTAAGGAGAGACGCAGCTGGCAAACCACTCAATCTTAAACAAAGCAACATTTATTTACAGACTACCAAATGAACGATGAACAAAAGAGAACAGAATACCGTTTCAATCACAATTTAATGATGCTGTTCCAATTTCCTGCAACATCCCCATGACACAAAAAAAGGTAAAATTAAACACAGGTTCTTGCAGGAGAGATGTCAGAGACAGAGTGAACCAGAAACCCTCTTTTGAATCCAGGATCACTTTTCCTCAGCAGCTTCAAACTAAACCAAACACAAAAAAAAATCTGAACTAGGGGAACTGGCCGCTCTCCTTTCAAAGTACAAGTGTTTTTTTTTTATAAAACCCTAAAGGCCTCCTCAGATTGTTGACTTAGGCAGTATCTGTTAGACATTATTAAAGTAGCCAGTCCAGACATATTGGCACCTCTGCCTTTATGACTACTCTTGAAAAAAAGGGCAAAATAATCTTGCTAAAGGGGCAGCATCATCACAATGTAGACTGAAATATATTCCCATGCTAGAATATGGCTGCATTGGTGGGATATGTTCCAATGGTGGGGTACAGTTCCAATTCTGGAGAATACAGTTTCAATGTTAGAATACAAACATGGTTCACGGGTATCAGCAAACTGTCATCCTAATTTCCACTGTATTGTAACTAGTGCAACACATTATGACATACTAACTATTTGCTGTGAGTATAAGCAACATTGTGATGCCCCAAGGACATCACAGAGACCTGGTTACAAGCTGGGCATGATTTGAAGCTAAATAAACCAGACTTGACACACTTAAAATTTACTATGGTAGCTTTAGTTGTTGCATTTCTAGGCTAGAGAGTTTGATTTGTATTCATTAACAATTACCATGTCATTAAAAAAGATGCATGTTAAATTCCAGGTCTAAATTTCTGCAGTGTGTTTAATGGGAAACTAATCTACAAATTAATGCTGTTGCTGCGTGTAGCCATTCCTGCTGGAAGATCTGCTTTCATGGTGCGCCACTCTCATTTATCTTGAGGGATCCTCAATATTCCAACATAATTTGTCTGCAACCACTCTGTGATATCCGTCATCTAACTCTGCAACCCTCCAATCCTGTGGACAACAACTCTAGCTTTCCATCTCAGGTCAAATGGCTGAAATGCTGCCATTTTCTCTTCTATCTGTCACATTTTAAAGTTTGTTTTGCTCTTCCAGTTTGAAATACCCTTTCATTGGCCTTTTGACCTGTATAAGGAATTTTTAGCATAGATCTTAGAATCCACCTTACAAAGATTTTTATTTACCTCTGCAGATCTTTGCTTATTACCCATTTTCTGTGTATACATGCAAGTCAATAGAATGTAGCATCTTATGATTTTTTTTTACACCTTGTTACAAGCTTGAGTTTTATTGATGTACACTTTCATTTTTAGAGTTACTTCAAGTCCAGGTTGTTTTGCTGTAACGCTTGTTTCGTGTAGATTAGATTAGATTCCCTACAGTGTGGAAACAGGCCCGTTGGCCCAACCAGTCCACACCGACCCTCCGAAGAGTAACCCACCCAGACCCATTTCCCTCTGACTAATGCACCTAGCACTATGGGCAATTTAGCATGACCAATTCACCTAACCTGCACATCTTTGGACTGTGGGAGGAAACCGGAGCACCCGGAGGAAACCCACGCAGACACGGGGAGAACGTGCAAACTCCACACAGACGGCCGCCCAAGGCTGGAATTGAACCTGGGACCCTGGTGCTGTGAGGCAACAATGCTAACCAGAGCCCTTTATTTGCCGTTTATGCAAATTCACTATCGCTAACACCTTAACTGCTGTTTCTAAAACATGACTTTTCTATAATACAGGTTTGTACAAGAATGCAACCATCGCATTATAGAAGAACTATCTGTACTTCTGTCTTTCTAACTTGTCTATATTTGTTTTGGTATAATGCATCTCATATAAGCCTCCTTTAACTTAATTTCAAGGTGGAATAGCATAGGCAATGAAGAAGTTTCTGTACTAAGTTGCTTCACTTTACACAGCTGGTGCAGCTTCAGATGCACTCCTTGATGACAAATGATGTGCTGAGTTCACCAGAAATCATGCAGGTATACAGTGTCATTAAAGTGTTTTGAGACACTGTGGTAGTGTACATGCCCCAGAGCCAGTACTCCCAGGTTCAAGTCCTGGGAGTTCTGGGCCTGAAAGCATGCGCTAACATGTTTGAATAGGTTGTATAAAAATAATTTCAATGTCATGAAGCTAGTATTGAAATGGTTTCAAGTTGTATTTTGCAGGAAACCTCACGATCAATTAGGATAGATCAATTTGATCTTTCAGTGGCTGACTGGCTGAGCTCTTCATCTCCTGTCCGTTCGGGTGGTGAAAGTGTCCATGTGGTTTTGAGGTTTCTGCTTCATTTCAGTTCAGCAGGTGAACTGCCAACATCTGTCTCAGATGCTCGACTGAAGCCTGTAAATGGTCCAGCAACAGGTTAAGCTGTGGGACACGATGATTGTCCTCATGTCCTTGCTGGGCTAAATTATTCCCTAGTCTGGTATACCCGTGATTTTAACATTGTTGGAAAATATCTAACTAAGAATACAGCAATAAGCGTGGGTTATTCAGGCCATAGAGACTTCAACCCACACCATCCCTAGAATACTCCATGCCACTGATCATCAGAAATCTACCAACCTCTGCTTTAATGCTGCATGCCGCAATCATACCTCATCCCAGACGATTGGGCGGCACAGTGGCACAGTGGTTAGCACTGCTGCCTCACAGCGCCAGAGACCCGCGTTCAATTCCCGCCTCAGGCGACTGACTGTGTGGAGTTTGCACGTTCTCCCCGTGTCTGCGTGGGTTTCCTCCGGGTGCTCCGGTTTCCTCCCACAGTCCAAAGATGTGCAGGTCAGGTGAATTGGCCATGCTAAATCGCCCGTAGTGTTAGGTAAGGGGTAAATGTAGGGTTATGGGTAGGTTGCGCTTCGGCGGGGTGGTGTGGACTTGTTGGGCCGAAGGGCCTGTTTCCACACTGTAAGTAATCTAAACGATTGGTTTTATTCTGCCAATAAAAGGGAGGAGGAAAACTATAGAATAGTCTCCCTAAAGAGATGGCTAAATCAGTTAGCATTGATTCATTCAAGTGCGAATTGAAAACATTCTTTCCAAAAATCAATATTTCTGGATTCAATGCAAATTATTTGAGACTTAATATGATAAGTGTAGCACGCTAAAGATTAACGGGGGACTAATGGTTTCGAAGCTTTCTATCATAGAGTTGTTTTTTTGCCTCATGTTTGGGTCTAGAGCAGGTTAATTGATGGACTTTGAATGTGAAGATTGTCAACAACTCCATTATGATGGTATCATTCAGCTGACAGGATGGTAGAAAACAAACCAGATAGTTTGGTTTAACTACCTAGCAAGTCCTAGGCTTCAATGGCTTGCATTTATATAGTGACTTACACAATGTTAGGATATTTCAAAATGCACTGCTAGCCAATGAAGTACTTTTAAATGTAGTCATAATTGCAATTTTATCACAAGACAGCAGAAAACAAAATCAAAGGTCTTTGGCATGTGGCCCAGGAGTGTGGGAAAAGATGGCGGCAGCCTGGAAATGCCACCACAGCAACACCAGTGATAATTATCCTTGGGCTAGTGCTCTGGGATTATAGGCTCAAATCCCACCGTAGCAGCAAGTAGAATTTAGATTCAATTTATAAATCTGAAATTGAAAGCTATTTTCAGTAATGGTAACCAAAAAGCATGTGTTGATTGAACCCAGTCTGGTCTGTGTGTGACTTTAGGCCCACAACAATGTGATTTACTCTTAACTACCCTCAGGAATAGCTGAGCAAGCCAGTCAGTTTTAGAACAAATCGGAATGGGCAATAAATGCTTGACAGTGGTGGCCACATACCATGAAAGGATAAAGAGAAAAAATATTGGTTTTATATTATTGCTTCATGTCACAATTACTCACAAGATGTCTATAGTTTAATTGTACATGAAAGAATCAACATGTTTAACAATCTCAGGAGTTGCTTGTCCAAATCCAATTAGGAACAAAGCCTCTACTATAGATAGGAATCTTAAAGCTGACAAGATCTCATCCTATTATTTATGTGCTTGCATAGTTGTATTATGTGGCCTGCAATTGTAGAATATCAGTCCAAATATGTTAGTCATGTTACTTGTTTCATTTTACGTTGTATGGAAGTTGGTTTCTAGGTCGTTTTTATTCTACATTTGTGATTAAATGCTGTAATTAATTCAATTGCAGTTAGGCTGTACAAATGCTGCACTGAATTATATTAAAATTCATAAGATGTTTTAGGAACCTGCATTTTGTAATGACAATTGTCATCCTGCGAGGTCTACTAATAGCTTGAACAGCTGTTTAACTAGTGAGCTCTGTGATGAGATATGATGAAAGCAGTTTGAAGTCTAACCTCAGGCACAGGTTGGTAAAAGTCATGGTTCAAATGCCCTCAAATGTACAAAGAAGCACTGCTGGAGTTTAATGAGCTAAAAGCTATGCTGTTTCCCAGAATTAAGCACAGTTAATCTCATCGCTGTTTATCCAGCTTGAATCATCCTACAAGTTAGTCTTAGTTCAGAAAAAAATATTTAGGTTCTAATAGTGCCTAATATGGAGTGCATTATCTAGCTATATCGTCTCACAATATTCCAGAAAATGTCAGTTTCAGCAATTGGAGGTGTAAGGTTCACCCTGCAATTCAAACCCATGAGGCAATGAATTTAGGTATGAATATATATTCTCTACTAGACAGTCTCTCGGTCATAACTTCCAGCAGTTTTACCTCAACATTCTATATTTTTTAAATTAACATTCACTTTTTAATAAAGCAAGAAAACATGCACATGCTACCCACCTTAACAGTTGAGCTCAACACAGTGTACCATCACCATTTGATTTGCTTTACTTTGACTGTGATCCTAACTCTGTTGGTCCAGTGAAAGATGTAGACAGAAATATCCTTTCCAACAATCATTTCTCCAGTTCACTGTATTTCTACCTTATAGGTGTCACACACAAAATAAATCCTAAGAATAGCACAAATGATATAACTTCCCTTTAAAATTTTAATCACAAAGTAACCTAAAAATACAAATATTTGGCATTATTAGTATTAAAGTTAGGCTAATATGCAGTACTGCCAACAAGAACATATTCTGTGTTATAGATGGAGTAGTAATATCAATTCAAGTAAAAACGCTCAATATATTCTTTACTTGTACTGGCCCAGGTATCTGACTATTGCATGGACAAAGTGATCAAACTACCTTTAAGGATCTGTAGTCCCAGCAGTCACATGGGGAACTGCCACCAGTCAGCAACAAAGAATGAGGCAAGGCCAGAGCCCAGGGACCTAACTCATTGAGAGGCTATTCAGGCAGACCTTGATGATGTTGGTGGAAGGTGCAGGGCAGGGGGAGGGTGGGCATGGGGGTCATTCATGAGGACTAATGCTGGTGTGGCACTTACCACCAAAGGGATGACTCTGCCGATCTCAATTTGCTGAGGAATGGGCGAACATCTGTCCATGTCCCTACTGCGCATAAAAACTCCAGCAATGGCAGAAAAGCAAAGGGTGTGCCAAAACATTGTACCCAGCCAAATTTAACAGTAACCTACCTCTTACTATGCATGCCGAGATCCTGGAAAGTCCCATGTATTGTTGCAGTTATATAGGTATGTAGGGCAGCTGAATTGTACCGTATCTACATAAATTTCACCTTATCTCTATTGTTAATGCGGCTGTATGGTGACACTAAAAGTAAAACTCAGCATCCTTTTTGAAAAGCCCTTTGACATACATTATGCATCTGTCCAGGCTGTCAAGCCTGCAATATAACATTTTGTCTGGAAGAAGGAACCATATTACTAAAACATTTTTTTTAATCATTCAAGGAATATCAGCATTTATGACAGGGCCAGCATTTATTGCCCATCTCTAGTTGCTCTTGAAAATGTGGTGGCGAGCCGCCTTCTGGAACCATTGTATTCCATGTACTGTGTGTTGACCCACAATGCTGTTAGGGAGTTCCAGGATTTGACCCAGTGACACTGAAGGGGATGCAGCGACATACTTCCAAGTCTGGGTGATGAGTGACTTGGAGGGAACTTACGGATGGTGGCTTTCCCGTGTACTTGCCGCTCTTGTTCTTCTAGATGGAATCAGTACGGGTTTGAGAAGTTCTTTATACTCTGAAGAACCTTGGCAAATTTCTGTAGCTTATAGATAGTACACGCTGATGCTACTGAGGGAGGGATCAATATTTTTGAGTGCTGTTGGAGCTGTACTTACTCAGGCAAGTGGGGAGCATTCCATCATATTCCTGACTTGAGCTTTGTAGATGGTAGACAGGCTATGAGAAGTCAGGCATGTGTTAGTGTTTGTGTTAGTCACATTCCTAGCTTCTCATAGACACATGGCTTGTCCTGTTTTATTTCTGTGAAGTGGAAGCCCTCAGAATATTGATTGTGGGGATTTAGGGATTTACTGAATGCCAAGGGATAATGATTAGATTCTCATTTGTTGACAATGGTCATTGCCTGGCACTCAAGTGTCATAAACGTTACTTGCCACTTGCCAGACCCAACCTGGATATTGTCCAGTTCTTGCCTTATTTTGGCATGGATAATTTCAATTAGGAGAGAGTGAGGACTGCAGATGCTGGAGACCAGAGTTGAAAAATGTGGTGCTGGAAAAGTACAGCAGGCCAGGCAGCATCCGAGTAGCAGGAGAATCGACATTTAGGGCATAAGCCTGAAGAAGCGCTGATTCTCCTGCTCCTCGGATGCTGCCTGGCCTGCTGTGTTTTTCCAGCACCACATTTTTCAACTATGGATAATTTCATTTTTCAACTATGGAAATGCAAATTGTGCAGAACATTGTGCAATCATCAACAAACATCCCCATTTCTGACCTTATAAGGGAGAAAAGGTCATTGTTGAAGCAGCTAAAGATGACTGGACCAATGATGCTGGCTGGTCTTGAGGAACTCCTGCAAAAATGACTTGGGGAGCTGTGAAAACTGACTTCCAAAAATCACATTCATATTCCTTTGTTCCAGGAATGAACCCATCAAGCAGAGAGTATTTTCTGTATTCAGCTTCAGCTGACTATTGCTAGGAGTGCTTGTTGCCACACTCAATCAAATGGGGATAACAAGGGCAGTAACTCTGTTCTCACTTCTGAAGTGAACTCTTTTTCAGCTGTCTAAAGCTCAACCTGACATGATAGGGAGAAGAGAGCTTGTTGTGACACAGGGAGAAGCTGCAGGGTGGCATGGTGGCACCCTGGTTAGCATTGCTGCCTCACAGCACCAGGGACTCTGGTTCAATTCTAAACTCAGCTCTAATTCTGTGAGTAGTTTGCATGTTCTCCCTGTGTCTGCACGGGTTTCCACCGATTGCTCTGGTGTTCTCCCACAGTCCAAAGATGTACAAGCTACGTGGATTAGCCGTGGTAAATGCGGAATTAAGAGGATGGGGAGTTTCTGGGTGGGATGCTGTTTTGGGGGTCGGTGTTGACTCAATGGGCTGAATGGCCTCTATCTGCACTACAGGGATTCTAAGATAATTTGAGAGTCACTTGTTGCACTTCTTTTGCCAGCTTGACATAAAGTAAAGATGTTTGACAAAGCATTTCACATTTGTACTAGATACTACATGGAAATTATGTTTTCTTTAATTTGGTGTATTAATTACCCATTAAGTAATGTTTGTTAACATTGATAATAGTTTATTATAGTAAACATCGAAACCATGAAATCTTATTCTGTAATTATTTTTGTCAGTGGCTGAGACATTCATTTCTTTTAAAACATTACTAGCCTCTACTGGGACCATAACACACTCCAAAATCACAATGGAAGTAACACAATTTCTTCTGCGCCAATATAATATTTTTGTACAGTGCACATAAAGAATGCTTAATTACTGGGTACAAAAGAGAGGATAAACATGCAGAGAGATGCTTGATTTCCTACCAAGACTCATTATCACTCCTTCAATCTTTTGGCAAATCTCTCAGACATCTGGTAGTTGTCAACCATGAAACTCTTTCACTTACAGCAGGTGGAAGCATTGCAATACTTTGCCATTAAGGCAGGAATGACGTCAGAACATTTCCTGCCTCAACCTCCTGGGGCTTCATTAATTGACAGAGGCCAAGTAAAAATTCACCAGAAAGTGGTCTTTTGTAATTGTGCTCAAGTTCCCCTTGGATCAGGGGATCCAAGAAGGATAGGCAGCAAGCAGATGAAAGATTAAAACAAGTTGGTGCATTATCCCTTACAGATTCAGAGGAAATAACTCGTTGCATGCGGAGCAAAGGAAACTTTGACACTTTGATCTGCCTTGCACTATTTTCATTGCATCTATTAGGGCTAAAGGCCTTTTGGTTAATGTGCTTTTTCTGCACAATAGCCAGAGGACCTTTCAGTTGGTAACTGAGCCCTCTACCATCCTGTTACCTCTAATTAGAAAAGAAAGCAGAAAGAACGAGAAAAGAAAGAACAGTATCAAAGAACTAAGTCATCAAGTGAAAAGGAATTACATTTATGTAACACCTTTACGCAGTGTACAATGTAACTAACTGGCATGCAATAAGATATATGACTAGAAAATCCGTTTTGTTGATTGATTGATTATATATATTATATATATATTATTTGATGTGTAGGAACAAGATGTTTGAAAAATGAAATCTTGAACAAATACCCTTCACATAATTGGTTCCAAGATTTTTTTTCTAAATTTCTTGTTCCTGCACACCGAATAAAATCAAAATTCAGGCACACATGCTTGAGCTGATTTCTCTAGCTATACTTTCTCAAAAAAAGTAATTTTAAAAAATCTCAATGGCAGTTCACTTTTGCTAACCTCTTTTAAGTAAATCAAAACACTTTGCTGTTATGTCAATGTCAAAAATAAATTTGCAGAAAGTAATAAATTAAAAGAAATCCAATCATTCATTTTCTGGAATGCAATTGCATTTCTCTGGTCTAGGTGCTGCTGCTGAAATAATAGAACAAAAGTGATAATTGATGTCTTCAACTTTCTTTGAAGATAAGCTTTTTAATTAACTTTTGAAGGAATTGAGCAAATTGACTGCACAAAGGATTAATGCGCATGGTGGGAATCCAATAACATTCAGTAATTATACCATGGTAAGTAGAAATGATAGTTAAACTTTACATCGGTGCCAAATTCAATCAATGGTTAAATGTGATTCAGATAGCTACTTGAAATATCATCAGAATATTTAATAAAAGCAATAAGATGATAAATAAAACAAATGTAAATGAAGACTGAAGCATTTAATAAAGTGCCACACATAAGGACTCATGGATTTGGGCATAATATATGAGCATGGATTGAAGATTGAGGAATGCACATAAAATGGAGAATGGTAATACACAGGATGTTTTCATGTTGGCACTTTGTGACTAATGAGTAACTGCAAAGATCACTACTTAAGCCTTAGCTACTTACAATCTATAGTTGTGACTTAGGTGAGGGGATTAAGTACAATCTATCCAAGTTTCCTAATAACACAAACTTAAGTGAGAAAGTAAACAGTGAGGAAGATGCAAAGTGTCTGCAGAGGGAAAAATTAAAACGGATGTCTTGAATAGTGAGAGAACTGGGAAATGTTTGCTATCAGGGTTTCTAGATCCTGTGCATGAATCACAGAAAACAAATGAAAATACAGCAAGCAATTAGGAAGGAAAATGGCACATTAGCTTTTGTTACAAAGAAATGAGAGTCTAAGAATAAAGATATTTATATACTAAACAAGGCCTTGGTGAGATGGCACCTTCACTACTGTGAAGAGCTGTGGTCCCCTTAACTAAGGAATTAAATAATTGCTTCAGAAGGTGTGCAGTGAAGGTTCAGCAGATTAATTTCTGGGATGGTGGTATTGTCCTATGAGGAGAGATAGAATAGAGTAGGTTTCACTGTTTAAAGAGGTGATCTGACTAAAACATCGAAAGACTTGAGGGGCTTGAATGAGTAAACACTGTTATACTGGCCCAAAAACCTCCAAGGAGTGGCAATTGCTGGAAGATTTCCTCTTTGCTCCTATTTTTAAAACATTCTGAAGGAGCTTCAGATTTCTGGCCTAGACATCCAAAACATATCTTGACACAGTGCATATCCTCCACCATTTCCGCCACCTACAATCAGACCCCAACACCAGAGATGTATTTCCCTCCCCACCCCTGTCTGTGTTCCATAGATTCCATTCCCTCCATGTCTCCCTTGTTAGGTCCACATCTCCCACCAACCCACCCTCCACACCTGGCACCATTCCCTCGCCACCAATGGTTGTGTAAAACCTGCACCCACACCTCCCCCCCTCACCTCCATCCAAGGCCCCAAAGGATCCTTTTGCATCCAATAGAGATTTTTCTGCATATCCACCCACCTCATCTACTGTGTCCGTTGCTCTCGATGTGGTCTTCTCTACATCGGAGAGACAGAACACTAACTCCCTGAGTGCTTCGAGGAACATCTCTGGGACACACATACTAAATAACCCCACTGCCCTGTGGCCAACAACTTCAACAGCCCCTCCCACTCTGCCAAGGACACGCAAGTCCTGGGCATTCTCCACTGCCAAATCTAAGTCACCTGATGCCTGGAGGAAGAACGCCTCATCTTCCGCCCGGGGACCCTCCAATCACACAGCTTCTACATCGATTTCACTAGCTTCAAAGCCTCCCCTGCCTCACCTCATTCCAGATCCAACCTACGAAAATGGCACAATCCTCTTGACCTGTCCTACCTGTCCATCTTTCTTCCCACCTATCCACTCCATCCTCACCACCAACCTATCACAATCACACCGCAACTGCTTCCAATCATCATCTTTCCACCACTAGCCTCCCCTACCTCTCAGCCCCCTTAACCCCAAATTCCTGATGAAGGGCTTATTCCGGAAATGTTGTCTCTCCTTTTCCTCGACGTGCTGTGCTTTTCCAGCACCACACTTTTCGACTCTTCAGAAATGTGGAGTGTATCTATTTCCAGAATCTATCCTAGCTATTTGAGAATCCCTATGGTGCAGAAGGAAGCCTTCCAGCTTGTCTTGCCTGCACTAGTTGTATTATCCTGTGCTAGTCTCCTGCCTTTTCCACATTTCCCTACATATATCCAATAACCATCCAACTCCCTTTTGACTGCCTTAACTGAACCTGCCTCCACCACATTTCCTGGCAGTGCATTCCATCCCTTTACCACTTGCTGAGTGAAAAAGAGAACATCTTCTTCCTGTCTACTTTATCCAGTTTGTTTGTGATTTTGAAAACCTTCATCAAATCTCCCATTACCTTCTCTCTGAAGAGAATGATCTTCAATCTATCCCCATTGCTGAAGGTTCTCATTCCTGGAACCATTCTTGGAAAGTGCTTCCGCCCTCATCCAATGCATTCTAAATTTACACCCACAATTATACACAATATTCTTGCTGAGGCCTAACAATGTCTTGTACAGGTTCAACATCACCTCTTTACTGGTGTACTCTGCATCCCATTAATAATGCCAAGGACACTTTATGGTTATAAAATGCTCTCCTATCTGTCCTGTCACCTTCAATGATCTGGGCAAATATAACAGAATTGTACCCCGTATTTTATATTAACTTTCAATGTTCTTAAAACCAGTGTGTCACCTGTGCATTGAAATCATCAAGCGAATCTAAACGTGGTCCTTTTTTTTGCAGCAGTACCTGCCATGTTCTAGTTAATATAGAAGTTAGAGTCTGAGACGTTCTTCAGAGGATTCTGGATGCAGAGTAATTGCCCAACTGAGGCTCAGACATTCTGGCCACTTCTTGCAGTTGGTGCATCAAAACCTCTGAGGGCCAGCTCTTTATTCCGAATTTTCAATTAATTAAAATTTCATCTTCTGCCATGGTGGGATTCAAACATTCAAACTGTCTCCAAAACATTAGCCTGGAATTCTGGATTCTGAGCCAAGTGACAATACTGCCTCCTGGGGGGAAATCAATTCTGAGAAACAAGGTAGACAGTCATTCGGCAAATCAAGGACAGTCAACATGGTTTTGAGAAGGGAAGATCATGTTTTACCAAGTTGAATTCTTTTGAGGCTGTAATGAAGATGATTGATGGGGCTAGGGCTGTGGATAGTGTCAGCATTTTTTTAAAAACAGGCATTTGACAAGGTCCCACATGGTAGAGTGGTCAAAAGGCAAAAACACATGGGATAAATAGGTAAGCAGCAAGTTAGACTCAAAATTGTTTTTTGCCACCGAGCCAAAGGATGATTTTTGGGTGTTGGGTGTTTTTGTGAATGGAAGGACAATTTTCTATGATGTTCCACAGGGTTCAGTGTTGGATCCCTTGCTGTTAACTGTATATATTAATGGTTTAACTTTAGATGTGGGAGGCATGATTGGGAAATTTGCAGCTGACACATAATGAAGAGCATGGTTATCAATTGCAGGATACCAGTCTTTTGGTTGAGTGGGGTAAGAGTGAAATTGAATTCAAAGGAAGGTGAGGTCATACATATGGGAAGCTAAACAAAGCAAGGGAATATCCAAAAGATGAGAAGGTATTGAGAGAAGAGGAAGTGAGACACTTTGGAGTACATGTTTATATGTCCTTGAAAATGACAGGGTAATGTATGTAAAGTGGTAATGGTTCTCACTTTGACATGTTCTACTTTAAATATACAAATCCCAAATCCCCTCATTTACTTCCAACTGTTGTGCAAGTTGTTGGCTGTACTTTGGGCTCTTATGGAATAGTGGTAGTTTCCTTGCCTCTGAGCCAGAAATTCCAGGTTCATGACCCACTTGCTCCAGAGGTATGTTATAACATATATGAACAGGCTGATTAAGAACATCTATGGAATGCTTTCCTTTATTGGACAAGGTATAGAATACAAAAGCAGGGATGTAATGCAAGAACTGTATTACATGATAGTTAGACCACAGCTGGAGTTTTCTGTACATTATGGCCACTGCATGACAGGAAGAAGATAATTGCCCATTAGGGAGTATAGAGCAGATCTACAAAAATGTTTTCACTGCTTGAAACTCGATGAGAAAAGATTGGATAGGCTAGGAATGTTTTCCATTGAACAGAGGAGGGATGACTTAACTGAGATGCACAAAAATATGAGGGGACTAGATAATGCAGACAGGAATTCCCTAGCAAAGAATTCAATTTCCAGAAGACATAGATTTGAAGTGATTGGTGGAATGATTAAAAAGGATTTGCTAAAAGAAAAAACATACAGCTAGTGTCTGGAATTTGCTGCCTAGTTTGGAGTTTGAGGCAGAAACCCTCAACTTTTTAAAAATGTACTTGGATTTGCACCTGAAATATTATAACCAGAAAGACCAAGCATTAGAAAGTAAGGTTAAAATTAGTTATTTTGTAACTTTGTTTTGGCCTGTGCTGTAATGATTGGTTGAATGGCCTTTATCAGTGACATAGCTTTTCTATCAGAGCTACTCTATCGAAGCATTAGACCATGAAAAAGTACCCACGAGACAGCTATTAGGGGAATTCATAAGGTGAATAGTTCAGTTCTGTTTTGTATAATTGGATGTCTTGTTACATAAAGATGTTGTTATGTGAAGGTTTTTGTGGAGAATATTTATTACTGGATTGTGGCCAGGGGGATTGCTGTGAATGGGCAATGGATATGGAAAGAAGCAATGGTGAATCCCTGTCAGTCTGGGCAAGTTTTGTTTCAGTAGAAGCAAAACCCTATAATAGATTCTGTCACAACTTGTCTGGGTTTACTGAGTCGAGGATATCTCTCCACTGCCTTCTCCTCCTCCTCTTTCTCTTCCCTTTATTGTGGTGTGGCCTCTAGTTCCCTACAGTTAATAGCAGCACATTTAGAACAGCAAGGTTCTGGAGAATGGAGGAATCCACCACAATCCTTCCTGGTGTGCACTGAAGAAAAGGCAGTGGGAACTGTTGTTTCAACGGGCTCACCCTCTGCTGTATTTTGATCCTGGCTCTCATATTAACTCTACTCTGCTGTTGTGCTAGATGATGGAAGGAGAGTTAGCAGTCACATACACAAGGGGTGAATCTTGTGCCTAAACAGTTGGTTTCTGATTCATGTAGTAGGACAGATTGACACAAGGTGAAGGCATTCTGGCTACTGCCAGAACAATGTGGTAGAGGGCGTTCTCTGAATTGATAGTCTTGTAGTACACAGCTGCACATTTAGGGAATGGATGTTGTTTGTTTCCTAAGCTTCTTCCCATTGACATGGCTGCAGTCAATGGTTCCCTGCACTCTGGGGTATTCTACTTTCCTGGTGAAGCCACATGCCTTTCATTCTCTCTGTCCCTCTGGAGAAAGAAAGTGGATAGATCCTCTTGCCTGGAACAAATGGTTTCCATCATTTCCCAGCTGCTGCAGTGGTCAGAATACCAGGAAAGATCTGCAGTGGTCACAGACTCCAGCTGGGAAAGGCCAGACCATTTGAGAGTGATAGTGATCTTTATGACCACAGACATGACTATCCTCATCCTGCAGTGTGACTAGAGATTGGATTGCGGGAAGAGGCACATTTTACTGACCTACCTGCTTTCTGGTTCATGGCAGACACTGCACCTGGGTCAGATATGGATATGAGAAGTGTTCTTCAAAAACCATTGAATGATAAGACCTTCACAGTATTGAACTCTCCTTTTCCACCCTCCTCAAAACGGCTTCACCCACTTACTCCCTTTCTCCCTAGGTCTTACTTTTGTTGAAAACCAAGGGGCAGTGAAACAACTGTCTCCACATGTGCCTCGGGTTTTCATTAGCTTTCCAACTGTAATTGCCAATGGCCAAACAGCTCCTCTCAATAACCCAGCAGAGTGCTCCTACAAACTCAATCTAAGCTGAGCTAATTCAGAATTACCTCACCCGTGACATGTCAAAGGCCTTTTAAATAGCCGAACCTGCTGCAAACTTGTTCCCTCAGCAGACTACTCCAAATTTCATATCCTGGCATTGTGCTACCCATTTAGCAACTTGACATCAGGGTAACATTGATTCACAACTTTCCAATGTCCATCTTCCTTATGAAATATTGTGCAGGCCAGGGTAATGCAGATGGAAGTACACCTCAACCTAACAGCTCCGAGCCTCGATATCCTTCTTGGGAGGAATTTCTTATTGCTTTTGATTAAAAAAAGAAGCAGGTCGTTTAATATATTTTTAAGCAGAGTATTAGTTTTTTTTGTGTACAGGATCAGGTTGACCCTTTGATTGGCGCACATCCATCCCTGTAGCTCCCTCACTTAATGTCACTGTGTTTATCAGACACCTGCAAGTACAAAGGAGTCAGAGATTATTGACAAGGTTGTAAAGTCTTGGATAGTTCTTCTCTTGTTTGCTTTTACAATAGAGCTTTATTCATTGAGCTCAAATGTAGTCAACTGAAATGTCACAACAAAAAAAAGGATGCAGACTTTTATTGAGCCTGAAAATATAAATGTTGGAAAATCTTTGGCTGGAGCATGTTGAGGAATTGTGGATAGCATGCAGCATCCTCACCATCTGTTACTAAATGTTGGGCCTTTTTCAGACACCTGCAACACTTTTTAAATAGCACCTACGAACAAACGTCATTAATAGAGCAGAAAAGAGAAACAATGGAGATTTCATCCCAACACATAGGTTCAGAAGAGGATTTGCCAGGAAAACGTAGGTGAAATGACATGCCAGTTTCCCGATACATTCCCAGCTCCCAGCAAATTTCAGCGGGACAAGGTTTCAGGGTCACAGCAACTAACACAAAGGTGACAGGATCATATCAGAGCTCATCGTGGAATTGATACACACTCACTCAAGAACATGACTAATGAGAGTGAGTTTTGAGGAGATTTGTAGCCCGGGTTGAGGTTCTGGATGTAGGTTTGCTCGCTGAGCTGGAAGGTTCATTTTCAGACATTTTGTCACCCTACTAGGTAACATCATCAATGAGCCTCCGGACAAAGCACTACTGATGATTCCTGCTTTCTATTAAATGTTTGGGTTGGTGATATCATTTCCTATGATGATGTCATTCTTTATCTCAGGGATTGGTAAATCGGGTCCAAGTCAATGTGTTTGTTAATAGAATTCCGGTTGGAATGCCATGCTTCTAGGAATTCTCGTGTCTCTGTCTGGCTTGTCCTAGGATGGATGTGTTGTCTCTGTCGAAATGGTGTCCTTCTTCATCTCTATGTAAGGATATTAGTGAGAAAGGGTCATGTTGTTTTGAGGCTAGTTGGTGTTCATGTATCCTGCTGGCTAGTTTTCTGCCTGGTTTGTCCAATGTAATGTATGTTATACTCCTTGCATGGTATTTAGTAAATGACATTAGTTTTGCTTGTTGTCTGTATAGCGTCTTTCAAGTTCATTAGCTGATGTTTTAGTATGTTGGTGCGTTTGTGGGCTACCATGATACCAAAGGGTCTGAGTAGTCTGCTGAGAGGAAGCATGTCTAATGAGAGGAGGCAGTCCCACACTAGGGAGCCAGTCAGTGAAATAGGAGGCATTTTTGAAGCCATAAAAATTGTGGAATAATTAGAGAGGAGCTCATGAGGGCCATTGCTTGACCTGAGCTCGCAAGCATGCAGGATTCAATAGGGCATAGCAGAACATGACAGAAAGGATGGTCTGTGCAGCTGGTGGTAAAGTGAGTTTGTCTCAGGACATTGGGCTCAGCTTACTGAGGTGGTGCTGCAAGGTGATGAGGATCAGCAGCATTGGAAACACATGGTGCAGAGAGGCACAGGTTGATGCCTGAGGACCAGACATGTCAAAAAAAGTCAATAACAGTGTAGGCCTCACCAGGCACGTTGCTACACCCTACCCATTTACAACGACGCAACAATGGCTTTGAACTTCTTTGCCTTTAAGTTATCTCAGAGATAGAATATGATTTGTTATGCATTTTCCAATCAATCAGTTGTCCATTATAGCATCAGGCAGAGAGCATTCAGAGTGCTTTGACTTCCAGACTCATGGAGCCATTTGAAGTTGGGCCAGAAGATCACGGATTTCCCTTGCATGGCAAGGTTCCATCAGAAGTAGGGCATGAGTAACCTTACCCATGGTATGTCAGCACCAACAAAGCCGTCTAGTGCATTTATTTAAATTATTCAACTTCCTGAACTTACATTTGATGAATGACAACCATATCCATTTCCTATATGCCTATCAGCTCTTCAAGCCATTTGAAAAGTCATGTAGATAGCTGCAAGGCAGCAAGGGGTATCAGCTGAGGAACTGGTTGCTGACACCTCTCTCTAACCCAGAGGCACAGAGTCACCATAACCACTGACTACTTCAGCACAAAGATACATGTAACACAGGCTATTAGATTCCTGAAGATGTGGTTCTGGCACCTTGATCAATAAAATGATGTCCTGTCTCAAGGGTTTCTCACGGACGTGCTTTGTTGCAAAGAGTAAAAACACAGAACAGCACACGATGGCCTACCAGGCCTGCACCAACACACTATCCACAGCTCCCCAACCTTTATGTTGTCCATATTTTATATAAGCTCGTACATTCCCAAAGGGTGTAGACCTTGAGGAGGAAGATATGGAGGAACAGTGAAGTTTTGTGGAAGACATGGTGAAGCACGGTGATTGTGCACTACAAGGCTTTCCAGAAGTCTGCACGAAGGGACAACCCACCGACCCGATGACAGCAAGGGCTTGCTTCTCCAGGATCACATTTGATCCCGTGCTAATTCCACTTGGACAAAGAACAAAAACCATCAGGCTTTGCTATTTCAACACTCTATTGTTCCTCCCAGCCACAGAGTGTCACCAACCATCTACCTTGGTGGCACCTATCCACTTCAATTTGCTGGTGCCTCAAAATAATGTGATGATACATATTAAGGTGTTATCATTATTTCTTGCACTATATTAGGAACACAGAAGCAAGAATACGCCTGCTCCATCTTTCAGAAAATGGCTGATCATCTACCTCAATGCCATTTTGTGACACCATCCACATATTCCTTGATGTCTTAGTAAGTAGAAATTTGTAGATTCCTATCTTCAAAGTACTTTGGCTGAGCTTCCACAATCTTATAGAGTAGGGAATTCACAAAATTCACTCTCCTCTGATTGAAGACTGGATTTCCCATTATTTTATCATTCTATCTGTGAGGTCTAGACTGCCCAGCCAGGGAAACATCTTTTCTGCTTTTACCTTGACTTTTCCTTTCTCAGATTAAGAAAATAGGTCCAGTTTCTTCAATCTCTGGAATAGAACTGTCCCTTATTAATCAACACACCTACAAACATATAAATTAGCAGCAGGAGTAGGCCATTCAGTTACTCGAGACTGCTTCACCATTCAATAGTATCATGGTTCCTCCATTGTAGCCATGACTCCACGTCCCCACCTACCTTTAATAACCTTTGAAATATCTTGTTAGGCAGGAATCTACCTATCTATCTATCTATCTCTGTCTTAAAAAAGTACTCAGTAAATCTACCTCCATCCCACTTTGGAAAAGCATGTTCCAAAGACTTTGGACCACTTGAAAGAAAAATTTCCAGATGAAATGGAAAAGCCTCTATTTCCAAACTGTCCCTTCTAGTTCTAGACTCCTCTACAAGGAGAGCATTCTCATAGCACTTGCCATTTCTAATCCCCTCAGAGTCTTCTTTAATTCAATAAGATAACCTCTGATTTTTCTGAGCCTCCAATAGAGCTCTACCTGAGAAATTAGTTTGGTGAACCTCCACTACATTCCCTCTATGGCAAGATTATCCTTCCTTAGACAAGGAAACCAAACCTGTACACGATATTCCAGGTGCGGTCTCACCAAGGTTGCAAACAATTGCAGCAAAACATCTTTTCACCTCTATCCAAGTCTTTTTGTGGTAATCGCCAATGTAGTGTTTGCCTTCCTAGTTACTTGCTGCACCTGCATGTTCACTTTCAATGACTCATTAACAAGCTCAACCAGGTCTCTTTACATTAACAATCTCTTACCATTTAAGTAACATTCCTCACTGCTTTTCCTTCTACCAAAGTGGATAACCTCAAACTTAACATCAGGAATAACATTATATATCGCCCACTTAACTAGCTTATCCAGATCCCCTTGAGACCTCTTTGTACTATTCAGATCACACACACACCTTTTTATGAGCCCATCTGTAAACTTGGAAACCTTACATCCCAGTATTCATATCCCAATCAATGCAGATTGTGAGCATCAAGGGCCACAGCACTGATCCTTGCAGTAACCAGCAACCACAGCCTGCCAACTTGAAAACGCCCCATTTATTCCTGGTCCATTTCTTGTCATTAACCAATCCTCAATCCTTGCCATTATTTCATCACCAATCCCATACGTTCCAATGTTGGAGGATTAATCGGTGAACACAGCATTTCAAAAGTTACCCCTGTGAGCCCCAAAATTAAACTGCCAATGTGGTGCCACACATACCTGCAGCTGCTCCTGTCCAATGTTCCTCCTGTGGCTGTGGCAGAAATGAAGACAGGTTTTAATGTAGCTGAAACACCTGTGGCACCATCCTCAGCTTATATTGGCAGCATGGGCACTGCCACAGGTAGGAACCAGCCTCAGTCAAATGGTAGTGCTGTTTAACTAGTGCCTGAGTCAGAGGGAGAAAGAGAGGACTGATGCTGGTGGCCCCTTTGACATAATCCCTGTCCATACCAGTCCCTTTCATGGAGTTGGGCACATCTAACAGAATCAGCAGTTGTAATGCATCTGGTTGCATCCCAGGCACCGTTGTGTAGTCAGTGCAACTGACTGGTGAATGCTACAGAATGTGAAAGGAATTCTAAGTTATTAGAATGTTTCTACATCTATTTATTGTGGTACCACATGCGACTCTCAACAGATTAATTAGCTCACATGTTCATTTACCCAAGATACACAAAACGCATGTTGTTCACTGCTCAAGGTTCTGCACTGTGGCATCAAGGAATTCGGACATTTGAACTCCATTGCTCTCATTCCGAGGAAGTCTTCTGTGGCAACATAAAGAGTTGTACCACTCAACCACCGATACTTTCTGTGCTCTTCTCTCCAGAAAAGTCAAGACAAAGGAATTAGATTTCTCTTCACAGAAACTCACTCACATCTGATGGTCAAAGCTGTGGCGTCACGTTGTCCACTTGACTGTTGTGCGAATGTTGCCCAGACAAAAGGGATGCACATATCCTCACTGTTCTTGAGCACCACGTGACCTCACGCTGATTCACCTCATGGGCATCCTGAGTCCAGAACTGGAGGCTGTTTTGCGGTTACTTTAAGACGGAACACGGTAACGAACAAGTAACCAAGATATAGAAGAAATGACCAGAAATCATTTCCAATCCAACATGCAATATATAGTGTGAAGAAGTTTAGCTGTTTTCCTGCAACAGCAGGAATCTTATATCAGGTTTCATGTGTTTGAAGATCGATAGAAACAGGAGTAGACCATTCAGCCCTTCAAGCCTATTCTATCACTCAATGGTGGATCCCTGGCTTAACTCCATATACCTGCCTTTGGTCTATATTCTTTAATACTTTGGTTAACAAAGAATCTCAGATTTAAAATTAACAACTGATGATTGTGGAAGAGGGTTCTAAACTTCGACCACTCTGTATGTAGAACTGCTCCTGATCATCACCACTGAACGGTCTGGTCCAAATCTTTAGATTTTGCCCATAGGCCTAGGCTTTCCAACTGGTAGAAGTAGTTTATCTTTATCCAGTCTGTCTTTTCCATGTTCTATGTCCTTTTACCAGTCCTGGTGTGAGATTGGTAAGTTTGCATTGAAACTGAAATTGCAGCCTGTCATTTGGGCAAGATATTGCACTTCCCTTCACATGCCCTGCTGACCACACCACAGCTACTCAAATCCAGAATCAAATCGTGCCATTCCTACTTCGTCAGGATGGCTGGACTCCACCCACTCCTCTCTCAAAGCAAAACATTCCTGCGGGTTGCCACTTCCCTCAACAGCATCTGCTGGGAGGTAACTCGGAAATCATGGGGCTACCCTTCCACAGGTCATTCTCATGTTGCTATTCTGTCGCAAACTGGCCTCTGGCAGCAGCTAAGATGCAAGGGTCAACAATCACAGCTCCCGAATGCCTTTCTGTAATAGTTGGAACGAGGTGGATCTTATAGACTGTGAGATCTTTGATTGGGATTGTTAACCTGGGCCAATCAGGGAGTCCTGGCTGACCAATATAACCAGTGGAAAGGTGGGCACCGCAGGGAGTGAAGTGTATTATTTCCCCCTTCAACTATATTTTGCCCTTTGTCCATGTTTTTGGTATTTAGACATGTCTAGAACAGAGGTGAAAGTGAGCACTGCAGATGCTAGAGATTACAGTCAAGATTAGAGTGGTACTGGAAATGCACAGCAGGTCAGGCAGCATCCGAGGAGCAGGAAAATCGACGTTTCGGGCAGGACCCTTCATCAGGATATGCAGGTGTCTTGTTGCACAGTGGATCATCTCCTTTCCTTTGAGCTTTAAGGTCTAGGTTCAATTCCTATTACAGGATTTGCTGACCAAGGAGGGTGCATTCATAATGTGGTCATACAGATTGAGTATGAATTTTGAAATCCTTCCAACACATGCCAACAACTTGTGGTAAAAGCAGGAGAGATTTCTGGTCAGATGAAAATACGTTTACAGCTTTTATGATCACTGTGCACAGTTTTAATCTGTAATATGCATGTAAAAACATCATGTTGCCACAGCAATGTGGAGGACTCATTTACATCGGTAGGCTGGACAATCGATGTGGATCAGATTGGTGTCAACAGCAAGCGATTTGACTGCCCATTCTGGCTGAGATGGATTTGAAATCTGCTTCCTTTGCCTGCCATCATGGAGGTTGAGGGCCAATGGGTCAGACACATCCTTTGGTAGAAAACTGAAGAAGCTGCTGAACGGAATTTCATAATTTCCTTTTTGTTCACGATAAATAGCTAATTTACTTTAGATGAGAAACCTATCATAAGTGAAGGTATTGGCCAGAGAATTGGAAACTGAGGGGGGAGCTAATTATCCATTGAAGACTGCAATGGATGTGCAGCCTGATGCTCCCAGTCTAATCCTACCAAAAAGGTCAGAACAAGCTGAAGGCTATGTACATACACAAATCCTTCACATCTTGTAGTATCCCAGTTGCAAAATACAAATACAGATACAGACACAGTGTGAATTGTGCATGTCCTGTTCTCATCATTTTCCCTCTTCCTATAAAACCCCAGACCCACAACTGCCATGGCACAGAATGAGAATTGGCCAGTTTCCACTCTTTCTTGCCAGTGAATGACAATGAGGCATTGTGCATTTTTGGTGCCCACAGCTAATCTGTGCTATTAAAGTCATGTTCAGAGCCAAATTTAGCTTGAAATCTCAGACTGGCATGGAGAGTGAGTGCTCTGCTTACTGGGTTTGCAAAGTCACACCTCTGCCACAAGTGAAAATATTAAAGAATTGAGCAAAAGTCAAGTAAAAAGCATATGCACACACTCTGGCAGCAAATATTGTAAAAAGTACACATCACCAACTGATTATTTTCCATCCCCCAACTCTAACAACTTGCATTCCCAGCATGCATCAAAAACATAGAAGTAAATGTTTTCCCCAGTGTTTTGGATTGTCCTTAAAGTAATATCCATTCTTGATGTCAGACCCAATTAAAATTATGCCTCACATATTCATTCTCTGTGAAGGACAGGCCGGTGATAAGTTCTCAAAATGCCTGTTTTTGAGAAGTGGTGAAACTCTGAAACCACAGCCAAGATTTAAATGTACATTGTGAATGATTACAAACAATGCATTCTCATGAAATATTCTCATTTTTCCCACTGCCCACTCCCCATTATTTCAAAGGAGCAGACACTGATTCCAAACAAAACCAACAACGAACAGTGATGTCACGGAGTCACCTCTGGCACAAGTAATGAGTAAAATGGGTTAAAGCAAAGTTAAATTTCTTGTTCTACATCTTGGCTAAATTTTTATTTCCATTAAAACCAGTGTAAGGAAAAAAAATCATGATTTACATACTAAGAAAAAGATTAATTCGCTGCCACTTGATATAAAGATAATCTGTGACAGTGTATTAACCTCACTCAGTGTTTATTGACATCAGTATAACTCAACATTGCTTAATACAAGATGATTAACCCAAAGCAGAAGAGCACCAACATTGGAGACAGACTCAACATTGTGATGAATCAAGCAATTGCAGGATCAACATCAGTAAATCATCATCTACAGAGGACCTTTCCCAATCTTAACGGCAGTTTATTAAGTCAAGATATACCCTACCCAACTTCAAGAACATTTACCAAACTCACCCAAAAAAACAGTATATGAGAAGAAACAGGACAAGTAACAGAATATGTGAACAATTGTGATAAATGCGCCCATACGGTGGAATTAAACACAGCCCACTGGAGCAGGCTGGCAGCTTTCTGTGATTCTGCCATTGGTGGGAAAGGGGACTTCCTAGCTGGAGGTCAATTGAGGCCCTTAAGCAGCCAATTGAAAGCCAATTAAGAGCCAAATCCCTTCACCAATGGCTTGTAACTAGTGAAAGAGGGGAGAGGGGAAAGTGTTGTCCCAGTACAAACTGGTGACCTCCTTGGGTGTGACATGGGGTAGGGGCAGGGTGGAGGTGGAGCTCCTGATCCGACACATACTTTGCCCTGGATAGCCTCCCAATGGCAGGAACCTGCTGCAACATGATCTCCCCAATTTGCCACCCTCAGCCATGATCCCACTTCCCTTCACTGCTCGCTGCCTGCTTGTTAGTTCGAAATGGTTACACTCTCAGCAGTGCTGCATTACTCTGTTGCACTGCTGAGGTTGAAGAGCAGCCATCCCTCTCACTCACTGGCAGTTCTTGGAGGTAGGGTCTTTGCACTTAAAGGGGTGGGAGCCCTCATGCCAGACAGTTAATTGTTTGATAAGCACAGAACGGTGACTGGGCTCCCCCTCTAACTGGCTTTCTGGCCTGCCATCAGAGCTAACATCAACATCATTAAATTCATCCCAGAAATACCAGTTAAGAACAAGTGCTTAATTCTAACCCCCATGACATAATAGAATTGTTGCTCAGCAACAAAATCCGTATTAAGTAAATAACACAAAAATAACAATTAATTTCTATGTTTAAAAATAGAAAAATATACTTGAGTTATATGGTATCTCTAGAACATCCGTCACACAGAAAGTGGCCTCAGAAGTGAAAATATCGATAATTGTACATTACATCCATTCTTTCCCAAACCTAAACTTAGGACCATGGTAAAACTGAAATGTTTTCTGTTCGTACTTGCACATACATTATACCTAAACAGACACTGAGCATATGCACTAGATCACAATTTTATCTCCTGCCTTTCAAAGTCAAGTAATTTCCCTATTTGATTACAGGAGTTACTCCTCTAAACTTGATAATGATACATCTAGCAACTCATTGCTGTGCTGTAAAAAACTGAACTGCAGACTTAGCTGAAATATCTTTGTGTATTTTTAACATAATGATTACTTTCAATGTTATGTCATTCTCTTACAGTGCTACAGTCTGGAATCTGTGAAGGTAGCGATGGCAGACTTTATCGCTGATGTTGAAAGAAATATTCATAATTTGTGTATATGTAGTTAAAGGTGACAGTCCAAACATTGCTGTCAATGCTTAGCTTTTACTTATGGTACACTATTGAAGTCCCAGCAGAGTACCCTTTGAAAAATTATTGAACGGATGATAACTTACCCTTTTATATTACAGCAAGTTCTGCTATAACATAGTAGTTCCATTCTCATGCAATTCAGTGTTATAAGAAAATTGTGTAAGAGCAGCATCATTTAAATTAATGGGGCTGGAATCACATGTTAATCAATGCACTCTTTAAAACTTCACACTTTAGAAATATTGTCTCCAATTCAGCAAATATGTGGGAGAAAATTTGTGTTAATGAATTGCACGTTGTAGCAGAACAACCTGTACGACAATGTTTAAAAAAATCTGTGAAAAATTATGGCTTTGTGAATAACATGACAGAATGCACATATTTCTCCCTGAACAACCTCTCCACCTTGAAAGCTTATTTTCGTGTTGAAAGTGTCATGAAGGTGTGAGTGTACTTTAAGGGAGTTTAAAGCAGCAGAACTACCAGACACAGCACCATGTGTTCTCAACAAGGTAACAATGAAACATTTGGTAGAACAACTTGATTAGCTGGTTGCCTGGAGACAAAATCAAATTCACATTCGGCCAATCAGTTTAAATTATACCCTGAAAAATACCAAATTCCAAATCAGTTTGAATTTAGTATATTGACACCCTTAAAAGCCAATGACACAATCTGATGCTTTGGGGATATAAGACCAGGGAAAAGTGAACAGTTGAGCGGAGAACTGCCAAGCCACCAGCATGTAAACAGACTGCTTTAAAAATAGCTCTCTTAAAGGTACCTTTTTCGATCAGTAACCTATGAAGCAGAATCCCTAAGAAGAACTGAAAGCTGCCTGGTTTTGAGATAAGAAGTGTTGTTTTGTAAATCTTGATTGGGAGTTTTATTGTACTAGTATTATAGAAGAGAAGGAAAAAGATAGGTTGGAGAAAGGACTTGAACATAGATGTTAGTTAATTATTCCCTGTTATGCTTTAAGAAATAAAGTTGTTAATTTTTACTTTAAATAGTTCTTGGCGACTCGAATTTTTACATGTTACTGCACAGGGTAACTCTTTACTGTGTTGCTGGTTTTAAATTAAGCAGGAGAGTCTACTTCGTAACAAAAGTCTCAACTTTTCAACATGATTTTTAAAAGTCCCAAATGCTTGTAAAATTCTCCTTTCAAGTTTGTCTAAAAAGAAAGTGAAAGACTGGCATTTATATAGTGTCATACAGAATCATCACAGATCTCAAAGCACCTTACAACCAGTGAAGTATTTTAAAGTGTAGCCATCTTTGTAATGTTGAGTACTATCTACAACTTTGCAGTCAGCTCTCTCCAACGACCTGGACTATACCTCCTCCCACCCAGTATCCTGCAAGAACTCCATCCAGTTCTCCCAATTCTTCCACCTTTGCTCTATCTGCTCAGACAAGGAGACATTCCATTTCCAAGCATCCCAGATGTCTACCTATTTGAACAACATGCTTTTCTTCTCCCCTCTGTCATCCAGACAGCCCTCCACCACACTGCCTCCATTCCCCATTCCATCGCTCTAAAACCCCCCACCCCGACTGCAACAAAGACAGAGTCCCCCTTATCCTCACCAACCACCCCCCGTCTCCTCATCCAACGTGTCATCCTTAAACACCACCACCAACTCCAACTAGACCCCACCATCAAGAACATCTTTCCCTCCACACCCCTCTCTGCCTTCCGCAAGAACCATTCCCTTTGACAGTCCTTGGTTTGCGCACCAACCCACCCCTGAAACCCCCAGATACCTTTTGCTGCAACTGGAAAAGATGCAGGATACACCACCTCCCTCACCTCCATCGAGAGCCCTGAAAAGTCCTTCCAGCTGAGACAGAGGTTTACTTGTTTCTCTTCCAATCTAGTTTACTATATCCAGTGCTCCCGATGTGATCTTCTCTACAGTGGGGAGACTGAATGTAAACTTAGGGAATGGTTTGCCGAGTGTCACAGCTGAGCTCACAAGGGCCGACCTGATCTCCCAGTCACCACCCATTTTAATTCCTCTTCCCACTCCCTTTCCGACATGACCATCCTTGGCCTCCTCCATTGTCACAATGAACTAAACTGCACAATGGAGGAAAAAACACTTCACCTTCTGCCTGGGGAGTCTACAGCCCGGAGGACTCAACATTGAGTTCTCCAATTTCAAATAACCTCCTCCCCATTTCTCCAACTCACTTCCCAGCCCCTCCCTCTCCCTTCCAGCTACCAACTGGATTCATTCCTCACATTGACTAACCAGGTTGTACCCTCTACCTGTGTTCACCTATCCCTACTTCATCACCCCGCACCACCCCCAACTCACTTTATCTGCAGCTCCCCTTAAACCCACCCCAATCCTGACAAAGTGTTACATCCAAAATGTTGACTTCTCCACCTCCTGATGTTTCCTGGCTTGCTGTGTTCTTCCAGCCTCCTGCTTCTGTACCTTGGATTCCAGCACCAGCTGTTCTTTTGTCGCTAACCTCTCTCAAAAGGCCACCATTGAAAAGGTAATCCAGCAGTGGATCAAGTGCACTAGCTCAGCCTTTTATAAAGTACAGCAGTGAATGTCTGACAAGAAAGACCTCTGCAAGTAAACAAAAGCCCAAGTGTACAGAGCATTTGGCATCACCTTACTCTTGTATTGCAGTGAGATCAGGAATGTGTGTCAGAAATGCATTAGAGTACTAGAGAGCTTCCATCAGCAATGCCTTCACAGTATTCAGTAAATTCAATGGGAGGATAGTTAAACAAATCTTAGTGTCCTTTTTAAAGCCAGCTCCATGATCATTCAGACAAAACTCCTGCAAAATCAGCGTTGAGGGACTGGGCATTGATTTGCAGACGACTGAAAAGTGCCTGCTCCACTAGGTGCTGTTTCAACAACTTGTCAATTACTTATCTGTCTGTACTTGGAGTCTAAATGCAGCAATGATGAAGGAGAATGGATCAAAGAAAATGGAACAAATTCTGCACTCTGCATCCCCCTACCTACATCCTATCTCACCTATATCCAATTGCCCAAAGATCTGTGGGGTAATACTGCAGATGCTGAAAGTCTGAAACAAATAGAAATTGCTGGAGAAACTCAGCAGGTTTGGCACAATCTGTGCGGAGAGAAACAGAGTTAATGTTTTGAGACTGTTGTAAGTCCAGTCCTGAAGACTCATAATGCTCTAGAAATGCTAATGCTGTTTCTGACTCCACAGACGCTGCCAAACCTGCCGAGATTCTCCAGAATCCTCTGTTTGCTTAGAACCTGATTGGCCAAGTGCCATGGATAGTGTGGCTCGATGGCTGATGTGCCATAATGCTACTGGTGAGGGGCAATGCAGAACTATCAACACTTGACCCGGCGTACATTGGCCTTTTAAAGATGGCACAGGCAAAAGAGGTGCCAGTCTTAGGATGGATACCCACTGAGTGGCAAGTTATTGTGGGAAGGAGGGGTGGAAATAGGATGTGAGTGATGCCATAGGATCAGAGTCGGTAATTAATGAGGTGAGTTTGATAAGATAGGGCAAGTGAACCTACTAGGCTTCACAATGCAAAACCCGACACACCTCCGACTTAATCAAAACAAGTGTTTACGTTCTGCAGCACAGCACCTAGTTAGTGAGGTATGTAATTTCTTGCAAGATTATTACATTACATTACAGTGTGGAAACAGACCCTTCGGCCAAACAAGTCCACACCGACCCGCCGAAGCGCAACCCACCCATACCCCTACATTTACCCCTTACCTAACACTACAGGCAATTTTGCATAACCAATTCACCTGACCTTCACATCTTTGGACTGTGGGAGGAAACCGGAGCACCCGGAGGAAACCCACGCAGACACGGGGAGAACGTGCAAACTCCGCACAGTAAGTCACCTGAGGCGGGAATTGAACCCGGGTCTCTGGCGCTGTGAGACAGCAGTGCTAACCACTGTGCCACCGTGCCGCCCACATGCTCAACATGTTCAACACATGCCACTAAACCTCAGCCACGACCAATGCAAATTGGAAACCTGCAAGCTTCCTGCCTGCAATCTCCCTCCAAGTACGAGCCACAATTGCACAGTAATTGGCACACTTGCGGAAAAAAAAAGCACAATTCCCTTGTTTTACTTCTTCGCTGCTAGTGCAAACTCATTGAAAATCTCAGTAATCAAAGTATCCAAGTTGCAAAACACATCTGTAACTGGAAAAAACAGAGTAAGTTGCTTTTTTACTACAGACTTGTTTGGTTGATATGAATTTTCCAGACAGCTCACTGGAAAGCTGGAGTTTCAGGTCCAAAAATTAAATGGGTGGAAACTCTCTGCATATATTCTAGGCAGTTATTTTTCCCTTCCTTACCTGAAAACAGTGATTCATGCTGCAGTACAGTCTAACTGCCAACCACTCAGTGCTACTTTGCCCAAATGACAGCTTTTCATATGTCAGCTTGTATTGTAAAGTGCAGGTTTTAAAATGTATTTGTTCTGGAGTCAAGCTCTGTAAAAATTGGAGTGCATGTTGGAAATTCAGAAGCACCTGATTCACAGTGGGCAATCGCCTGTCAGTCAAACTAACTGGCGATTTAAAGTAAATGACAAAAGCAGCAAATATAATGCGAGAAGTTATCTTATCTTCACACAAGTGTCTCAGGGCTGGAATGCACTGCCTGGAAATATGGTGAGGCAAGTTCAATTAAGGTATTTGAGAGGGCATTAGATGATTATTTGAACAGAAACAATGTGTAAGATTGTGGGGAAATGCAGGAGATTGACAGGAGTTGTAATGCTCATTTGGAGAGCTGGTGCAGACTGAATGGGCCAAATGGTCTCTGTGATTCTGTAAACAGCAAGACAATTATCAGTGCATATTACCCTCTGTACAACGATTCCCAATGTATGTTCCATTCATATAAAACTCTGCATCAGAACACTAAACTAGGGAGCCGGGTTCGATTCTAGCCTCAGGTGACTGCCTGTGTGGAGTTTGCACATTCTCCCCGTGTACAGAGTCCAATTCACTATTACCCTTCTGCCTCCACATATGTGTTGGCTCCCAGTTAAGCATGGTTCAAATTTGGGGCGGAGGGGGTAGTGGGTGGGTAATAGTGATAGATCAGTTGGGGGCTGAAGCAGATAGGTGGGAAGGAAGATGGCAGGTCGGACAGGTCATGAGGGCGGTGCCGAGTTGGAGGGTTGGATCTGCTTCATGATGCGTTTGAAGAGCTTTGGGGCAGAGGAGATTATCTGGAGGAGTGGGGTGGGGTGCAGTAGGAGAGACGCTCACTAAGATCCTTGTGGAGGGAGGGGAGAACTACTTCAAGGTTGACATCCTTGGAAGAAGCATTGAGATCCTTGTGGAGAGACCCTCTTGACCTGTCCAGCTTCCTTCCCACCTATCCCCTCCCCACTGACCTATCATAATTACCTCCCATCATTTGTCTATCACCTTCCATCCACCCAACCCCTCTCCAGCCCCCAGCCCCACTTCCCACCCCCCACCTGCCTATATCTCTCAAACCCCTTCTCTCTCCATATTCCTGATGAAGGGCATATGCCTGAAACATTGACTCTCCTACTCTTATTCTTCAGATGCTGCCTGACCTGCGGTGCTTTTCCAGTGTCACACTTTTCAAGTTATCTGTACTCCTTCAATTCTGCTCTCTCTCACAACCTTTATTTGAATCACTTGATGGCCATGGCTTCAGTGCAAATATCCTAAGCTCTTCAATTCCCTGTCTAAACTTCTCTTGCTTTTTTACCTTTTTGCTCCTTTTGGATGCTCATTAAACATACCACCTTGAAACAACTTTGGGTCACCTGCTATAAAACACACGGCCCAGTGTCAACTTTGGTTTGATTCATGTGAAGTATCTTGGAACTGCTTACAAACGCAAAGCTCCTGTAACGCATGCCAAGTTATTATTGTAGTTGGTCTGACCCTCGGTCATCTCTCAATTAATATTGCTAAATGAAACAAACCTTCTGCTGATTATTACAGTGATAGTGTTATGTGTACTTAGAGGTTGCGTTTCTTTATACTACTACCACAGCTAAACTACAGAAGTACTTAATAAAAACCAAAAGAACTGCGGATGCTGTAAATTAGAAACAAAAACGGAAATTACTGGAAAAGCTCAGCAGGTCTGGCAGCATCTGTGGACAGAAATCAGAGTAAATGTTTTGGGTTAAGTCACCCTTCCTGAGAGCTTTGAACAAGTATCACTTGATTCGAAATGTTAACTCTGATTTCTCTCCACAGATGCTGCCAGACCTGCTGAGCTTTTCCAGTAATTAACGTTTTTACTACAAAAGCATTTAATTGGCTGTGTGGCAATTTTGGATGTCCAAAGCTCATCGTAGGTGACTTTTAGAAGCCAATGATTGGTTCTCTCATCAATTAGAACTATAAAAACCACAGGACCATAGAAAACTGACAGCACCAAAACAAGCCATTCAGCACTAATTGCCTGCACTGACTGAATAAACTAGCTTCTCATTCCAATCCCTTTTTCCAGAACCTTGTCCATAGCCTAACTGGTTACAGAACTTCAGCTTCTGATTCAGAGTCCTTTTAAATAGGTTGAGGTTTTCAACCTTAACCATGAAACTGGGCCAGTGTATTCCAGATATGTCTGCGTGAAAATGTGTTACCCCATGCCCTCTATAGTCCTTCCACCAATCACCATAAGTCTGTGCCTCCCACAACCTGATTTCTCTAGTTGAGAAAGTAAGTCTTCCTTGTCTACGCTATCCAAACCCCTTACTATTTTCCATACCTCAATCAAGTCACCTAGGCTCCCTCTGCTCGAAGGAAAACAATAACAGTTGCCGATCTCTCTCTGTGCAGGCATGCCTCATGCTGGATGTCTTATTTCACCTGACCTACCGTTTGGGAAATAAAAGTATGAACATGACTCACAATGAGTTCCGGTGATTTGTTTTCAAAGTGCAGCAATTCCTCCCAAGTGCTTAGTTTTATAACAGCCCTTTTCCTATTTTAGTTCACAATCAAAATTACAGGAAGGAGAGAGACACAGTCTTTACAGTCATGTGGTGATTAGAACTATATACAAATCTCCAGCTGTGGCTTAACCATTATCTTTTATGAGTTCGGCATTACATCCCTGCTGCTCCATTCAATAACTTGCCCAATGAGGAAACATCATGTATTCCTTCTTTCCACTTTACCTAGCTGTCTTCCCATCTCAAGGGTATGGTGGACATACCCTCCAAGGTCTCTTGCATCCTCTACCCCACTCTCAGTACCCTCCAAATTGCTGGATATTAATTTGTTTTGCTTGGCCTCACAAATGTATTACCACACACGTCTCCAAATTGAATCCCATTTGCCACTTCTCTGCCCACTGACCACTGGAAACCACTCTCCATTTTCAAAAACTTTCTATTGATCCCTTTGCTCCCTGTCATTAAGCCAATTTTGGATTCACCTCAACACACTCCCCTTTATCCCATTGGCTTTATTTCTTTTCAGCTGGGTCGGCCATGTGGGGCCTTGTCAAATGTCCTCTTAAACCAATGTAGACAGCATCCACTGCACTATCACCTCCCCCACCACCAATCTCCCTTGTTACTTTCACAAATGGTTCAGTTCAGTTTGTAAGATACAACCTTCTCTTAATAAAACCATGTTGACTTTTCCATGATTAATCCGTGCATCAGCTTTCCATTCCCTGTTTTGGATTTACGTCAGGTTGCCACCACCCCTGCCCCTGCTCAAACTCTCCCAAACAACACTAACACATCTGTCTGCAAGGACGTTCATCTCAGTCTTACTCAGGTATCAACTGACCAACCTGCACACTGCCCATCTTCCTCAGAACCGGTACCATTGCATCAGAAATCTAATACGATCCTTTGACACCAGCCTTCCGGTTACATACTCAATCCCTTAATTCTCCTATTTCTAGACTCAGTTAGCTAAATTTGCAATGGACAGTGATACCAACAGCGTGGGTTAAATTCCCAAACCAACTAAGGGTACCATGATGAACTCTCCTTCTCAACCTCTCCCCTGTTAAACCACCAATGGCCTGGTAAGATTATCATGACTTTACCTTTTTATTGTTCTCAACAGCACGACAACTGTTTCTGAGAACTGCACTCCCATTTGTACCGGAGTAATTGGTTGATCTCCCTCTCCCAAAAGAATGCCTTTGATACTAAACAATTATTAAAGAGTGGTGCCTGTACCAGGAAGTGTAAGTTAGAATGATAAATACAATGCTAAATCGCATGAACGTGGTTGAATAAAAGAGAGCGGAAGAAAGATGGGACTAAGAGAATAAGATAAAAGGTACTTAATGAAAATGTTGTAAAAATATTAAACATTTTGTTTCCCAAAATCACCTACAATAAATAAAATATGAAAGAAAAAAACATATGAATTATTTTCACAAGCAGTAATTTTGCTGGACAGCAATCACAACTTATCAAAGCATTAAAACATTACTTACACTGGAATAAGTGAAGTTTAACTGGGGAGTTAAGTGATTTTATATGTACCACTCTTTCATACGATTCAGTGCTGTTTTGGCAAGATACCTGTAACATTAAGCTCCTGGAGAAGCAGGGTAATTTCAAATGTTAAGCTGTCCATGTGCGCTCACCAAAAGTTACGGTTTAATTTACTCTTTAATAGCACAGTGTGTGTAGATGTCCTCATCATAATTTCTCCTGCAAAATCCAGGTCTTTAGGTCTGACATACACATTGATGTTGTGCCAGCGTGTGGTGGGTGAGACTATGATGGGAACATAAGAAATAGGAGCAGGAGTGGGAGGCTGTTTCTCGATTTAAGAAGATCCATGGCTTATCTGATTACTGCCAAGATCCATTTTCTGTTTTTCCCCCATAACCTCTTAATCAAAAAAGCTGATGAACTTGGCTTTGAACATATTCACTGAACCAGCCCCCACTGCTCACTGTGGGAAGAACTCCAAAGATGATTAACCCTCTGAGGGAGGAAATTCCAACGCCTCTCTCACCTAAAAGGGGGCATCTTTAATTGAAAATCGTGGCTCCTAATTCTAGATACTCCTCCACTCTCCTAAAGACACAGCGCCACAGCCTTTGCACAGAATCTTCCCTCAGAACATTATAAGCTTCAATAAGATCACTGCTCAACTTTTCTCAGAAGACAATCTTTTCATCAGAGGAATTAGCCTAGTGAGCCTTATCCTGACATTGGAAGCATTTCAGAGATGTTTGCTTAAATAAGGAGGCCAAACTGTTCAACCGCTACTCCAGTTGCAGTCCCATCAAAGTGCTAAATAATTATAACAAGACTTGTTCACTTTTTATGCTCAATCTCCCTTGCAATAATGGCTAAAATTCAATTCCACTTTAGTATGATATAGCTTCTATGTTCTTCCCACCAATGTCGACAAGTTCACAGCTTCCCACTACACACCTTTTGTGTTCTTCTCAATTTACTTTCCTACTTATTTTTGTACTGTCAGTGAATTTGACTGCAATGCAGGCAGTCCCTTTATTAACTCTCTTAGCAGATTACAAATAGGTGAGGCTATAGCATTGATCCCTATGGTACTCCACTAGTTTATAACTGACAACCTATAAATGATCAATTCATCCAAACTGATTCATGTTAGTGAGTCAATCCTACATCTGTGCTGAAACATCATTCTGCAGCACCAGGAGCTCTTATCTTCTACAATAACCTTTTATGTGGCAACTCATCGACTGCCTTGAAAATACCAAGACTGTTTCCTTTTTATTTATTCTGCTGCCTTGTTGCCTCAAGAGACTCAAACATGATTTTCCTTTCTCAAAACCATGTTGACTGTGACCAATTGTGTTATGATTTTCAAAATCCCTTGCTACAAACTCTTTAATAATGGATTCTAGCAATTTCTCAATGACGCATTAGATTAACAGGATTTCCATCTCACTAATTTCTTGAATAGTATGTCAAATTTGTAGCTTTCCAATCTAACTGGAGCATTCCACAATTGAGGCAATTTAGGAAATTACAACAAATGCATCAATTATTTTTGTAGCCATTTTCTTTAAGACCCTACATTCTAAGTCATTAAGTCCAAAGTATTTGTCAACCTTTAATCACGCGAGCTTTCTACTACACCTTCTTCAGTAAGACTAAAAAACATAGAAGTAGGGCATTCAGCCCATTCTCTGGCATTCAATGACATTGTGGCTGATCTGATAATTCTTAATTCCACTTTGCTAACTTATCTCCATAAACACTGACTCCCTTCCTGATAGTAAATCTGTCTTTCCCAGCCTTAGTATGCTTAGAAACTCAAACTCTACAGCTCTCTGCAGTAAAGAATTCCATAGACTCACTAGCCTTAGAGAAGAAATTTCTCCTTATCTCTGTTTTAAATGGATGACCCCATATTCTGCAAGAATGTCCTCGGGCCCTAACTCTCACACAAGTTGAATCAACCTCTCTGCATCGACCCTATCAAGCCCCCTAAGAATTTTATGTTACAGCAAGATCTCACCTCATTTTTCTGAACTCCAATGAGTAGAAGCCAAATTTAATCAACATGTTTTCATTAGACAATCCATCCATAATTGAATCAACCCAGTAAACCTTCTTTGGACTGCCTCCAATACCACATATCTTTTCTTAGATCGGGGCACCAAAACACTTACAGTATACCAGGTATAGATAACTAGGGCCTTGTATAGTTTTAGTAAATACGTCTCTATTTTGATTTTCCATCTTTTTGAAATAAAGGACAACATTTAACTTGCCTCCATAATACTCTCTGAACTTTGATGCAAGCTTTTTACAACTTATGCAAGAGGACCCCAATCCCTCTGTGCAGCAGCTTCCTGTTTTTCCCAATTCAAGTAATATTCATGGCTTCTATTCTTCCTGCTCAAATGCAGAAACAATAGTGTCCAGGATTGCTTTAAGTCTCTTTCTCCCTTCTGCCATCTGATTTTCTACTAATCTATTGATGTTTCTGTGTCTGTTTTCATTGCAGAGAACATAGAGAATTTGTTCAACTTCTCTGCCATTTCATTAGTTATGGTTCATTTCTAAAGTTAAGATCTGAGGCAGCAACGTTCAATGTCACTATTTTTTTTATTTTTTTGTATATTTATAGATCCTTTTACTTTCTGCTTTTGGTTTCTTGGTAGTTTTATCGCAAATTCTGATTTGTCCCTCTTTATTATTTCTTCATGATTCTTTGCTGGTTTCTAAAACATTCTTAATCTTCCAACCCATCACTAAACTTTGCAGCATTGGGCATGTTTACTTTCAACTTAACTTCCTTAGTCAGCCACAGATGCTGAACCCTTCTCATAGAATGTTTCTTTCTTAATGGTATATATTTTTGTTGAGAGTTTTGAACTACCTTCTTAATTATTTACCATAGTTATTCAACCACCTTAACTTTTAACCTATTTCCAAGTCCAAATTATCCAAATCTATCTTAATATACTTGCATTTGCCTTTATTTAAAGTTGACACACTAATTGCTCATCTTCAAGCTAAATATGAAATTTTCTCACGTTATGATCACTCTTACCTCGAGGATCCTTTACTAGGAAGTAATGTAAAAGTCCTGTCTCATTATATGTTATCAAGACTGAAATAGCTTGCTCTCTAGTTGATTGGAGAATGTAATTAGCACTATTAACAAACAATCAAGCAATGTTTTGAGAAGTTTGTAGCTCATTTTGGTACTAAATAGTTATACAAAACTCAGTCTTACAGCTGTAATATGTTACAAGGCATGTGGTTCTTTGATAACTTGCAAGAAAATACATTGTATTTTATACACCAATATCCATATGTTGGATTACACAGAAGAAACATTCAAGGATTTGCAAAGGTTTTGTTGCCAGTCTAGTACAAAGATATGTTCTTACCTTTTCCTTCTGGACCTTGTCCAATTCAGCAACAACACTCCAGTGTAGAATAATTCAGCTTTTGTTTTGGTAAACCACCACCAAATTACCGAAATTAGCAAAGATGCTCACCAGTGCAACAATGAAAAAGGCATGAAAACAAGGGAAATGACGAGACCAAATTGGAATTGGTGAGAGAGAAAATGCACCTCAACCCCTGCAGTACCTATCTCTCATTCAGACCCCTAGCTCCCAGATATTTTGCTAATCAACATGTTCAGATGCACCCCTTGGGGTGAGGGGTTGGGGGGAGGGGGGGACATGAATCTGGGATTCTGGTTCAAAAGACAGGGACATTACCACCATGCCAGCTCCTAAATACACAAGTCCAATGAACAATATCTGCTCTCAATCAACTTTGCAGTAGGTCTGTTTGAGCCTTACAGGATCCTGCATTTCTAACTCTGACATCTCTCATTTATTGGGCCAAAGTACAATGCACTTCATCTTTGTGTGTGAAAGGTTTGTGCATAAAATGTTGATAAACATATTTATTATAGCACATTTGATGAAAATCAATAAACTACACAGAAAAAAATGGTTTATTTTATGCATGAATTATTGATGTTTTCTTCCCTCTCTGGAGAATACAATGAAAAGGGCTCCACAGTAGCCACAGATGCACCATATGCAGCTTCCACTCAAACAATCTAACATGCAGTTTTATCATGAAGTAAAATTGTAAACAGTCTAAGAGCATCAACTTGTGGACATTTTCTAAAGGACTCATCATGTATGCCTGCCATCCTTTCCTCTTTCAGGTATAGTAAAGCAGCCGCTGAAATGTTACCACAGCATCCATCAAATTTATCTCTGATCAACAACAGAGAATAGAACCAAAGAACTCACCGCATTAAAATTGGGGAATAAGCTGACCGCAGCAGCAGAGTCCAGTGGGAATGGAAGAAATGGTTTAACATCCAAGGTTGGCTGCATAGCTGGGACTGGCGGCCGCATTAAGGCAGGAAGTGCATTGCTTTGGCATGTGCCGCCTGTAGAGAAGAGAAAGAAGTCAAGATTTATTTCTGCATGCTCTTGTGTTATTTTTGCATCCGCACCAGACTAAAGGCAACAGCTAAAACTGGAAAAAAATAAGCTTAAGAAACTGTTTCAACCACCCACTTCAAAAAATGCACCACAGCGACTTCACTGCAGTTATCGCCAGGGACTGAATAACAGCACAGACAGATGTCCATTGCTGATTAATCTCTGGACCGGCAGAAAATAAAATATTTTGGATGGTTGTGCTCAGAGGAGTGTAATTCATTCGAGGTACACTGACAGACAAGCTGATCTCTGCTGATAAAGCTACACAGGCTGCTCACTACCCTGGGGTGAGCTCAAAACAAAAATAGGCACGTTTCCAAGTCTCTGATCATCCAATTGAAATGAGTTTTTACATTCTGTGGGAAAAGTATGCTAATGAGCAAGAAATCACAATACATACTGATGAGCAGCAGTGTGTTTACATACCACTGCAAACGTGTAAATTTGCTTGATTCTTGCCACAAGGCACAGTGCTACCCTTTGTCAGCTGCCAAGAATGTAAAATGGTTCAGATCTAAATAACACTGCGGTTTCAATTATTTTCCAAATTATAGTTCTTTTAATATTAATTGAAAAGTAACTGAGTCAAAGGATTGATGTTAAGAGAAAATAACTGAGTTATCATCATTCATTTCTGGGATGTACGCATTGGACTATAAAAAACTGCTGGTAGCTTTCCAAAAGATATTAAAATTGAAATGTGATGGGAATTTTTGATACTACAGCACATGGCTCATAAGTGAGAGAACAATTTGGCCAGCTGACTTCACTTTCCTGTTTTTTCATTCTTTTTGTATGTAGTTTGGGATAAATAGAATATACTGCTTATTTTGGGGCATAACTACATTCAGAATCTCTGCAATTAATATTTTAATCAGGAACTATGTTTGTCAAATCAGGTTTATGCATAGCATGTAGATCATGGAGACCAGTTCGGTTTTTGTGGGACAAAATTAATAGAAAGAATTATATTATTTTTGCAGAAGTAGTGATGTTACAAATGGACGGCCTGTTCCAAATATAAAAAAAGTTTGGAGATGATGTAAAGCTAAGATTCTCCTGCCCAGCAACCTGCCTTAACTTCAGAACCCCTGCTGCATCAGATTCATGTTTCCATTTCCTACACCACACAACATTGTGGCCTCTCTCATTAGAGTTGCCAATTAAATGTCCACAGTGCTGAATTATGGTCAGTTTCATGTCGTGTATTTAGGTCAGCAGGCAATAGTGTTGAGGCGGCCCAATGTCATTTAACTGAGAAAGCTTCCAGCTAGCACCAAAAACAGATTTGATCCAGTAGTCTGATCTGGATTGAAATCATGATGCCAGAGATTAAAAGAGAGCATTCTCACCTCTTGAGCCACTTACCTCCCTATTGAAATAATATCCAATGTTTAATTGTCAGGAATATTTTTCTAAAAATTACATCAGTGCCTCAAAGATTATACTTCCTCTTCAGAATATTCAGTTTTTACTCAACGAAATAATCTGGAATATGAATGCATCAGCTGTATCTTCGGATACATTTACATCTATCTCTACATTGTACAAATTTGATACGCAGCTGACAGGAGTGCGAAACAGCATGCCAAGGTGAGTCATCTTCTGAGTTTTCTTTTCCAGAATTGTTTCGCAGCTCAATGAAGGACAGGCCAAATGCATTCTTGATCTGAGCACAGCAAGTAATTTTTTTTTGTGGCCGAGAGACTCAACATGACAGTTTTCCATCGAATTGTTTTTGATCCAACTAAACAGAAAAGGCATGCTTTGCAATTGTTTTGTCTTTATAGACTTTCTTGGTCGGGAAAACTGCAGATGAAAATTACTTGTGCCAAGAGCCAAGTGCGCAGTTGCCTTTTCAATCCTCTGGCAATGTGCACAAACTAGCAATTGTTTTCCGACTCCTCCAGCATATGTTCCTTCTGGTCATTTGTCAAAGCCTTGCTTATAACTTCCATGAATCCTCAATTCTCTTCTTTTGCTATCTTTGTGGTGCATTGTTAGTTCGCTTAAAGGCAACAGATTTTTCTGATTCGCTTTTCCTCTCCAACATTAACTTTCGAAAAGAACATGTTTATAAAAAGATGGTTAAAAATGAAGTGACAAGAACTTCTATTAGCCATGATGTAAACTGATTGCACAGCAATGCACAAAGTGTCCTTAATAAAAAAAAGAGTAAAACAAGGCAATTAAATTTTACAAGGAACCAGAGATATTTAGAATTACGAAAACAGAATTATAACTTTGGGATTTGCTCACATCAGGGAAGAAGGCTGAGAAGGCAAAAGTAATATTTACAATCAACAAAGGCACTCAACCTCATCTTAAGTGCAGTCTCATACTCATTCCTCACAATGAACCTCCACAAATAGTATTATTTTATTCTCTCCACATACCCTATTTCTAACATGTATCCTTTCTATTCCTGCTCAAGCAGATAATTCAGAGAAATGGGGATGACCCTCCAGTCATTATCACTCTGACCACTGGAGAGGAGAAAGCAGAATGGTGGAGGACATAACCTTTAGAGATGGAAGGATATGGGTTTCCCAAATACATGCGTACAAAATTATATATCTCACAACTATGTGGCACACAACACGTACTCTTGTTGATCTGATGCTACCCCCACTCTCTGGAAAATGATTGAATCCTTTCTTCTTGTTAATTCCAAATCATGTCTTTTATCTCCCAGAAGTTCATCAAATATCATGCATGAATTGCAGTAGGAGATGACCAAGAAATCCTCAGATGAGATCTGGCATTCTATCTGAACGCCATGATGGGACTCACGTGTACCTGTCATAACTCACAACTTGGTGAGAATGCCAAGGCAGGCAGTTGGAACATTATAAGGTACATTATTATAACCACTTCTAATGGGGCAAAGCAGCTTCTGGAAACAGGGACACAATAGAGCATCTCAAACACTGAGCAGAGGACACTCCAAGCTTGGCCTACTTGGGCAAGGGTAATAGGTCTCATGGGCAATCACTAAAAGAAAAATTCTGGAGTAGAGCAAAAACACATCATTTCCAGTGGCATTATTAACCTGACTTCTACAATGTCTCAGTCAGTTGTGTTGCTGTTCACCCAATGGATGGAATGACCACTTGCAAGAAGCATCTGACTTGGCAGGTAACAGAACGCTTGTTAAATCTGATCAATGGCCTACAAATATAATTCATCTGGCAATCATCTGGGATTAAAAATTCCAAAGATTTACAAGCCTCTGAATGAAGAGATTTCTCTGCAATGACTGACACCTTTATCCTGAGGCTGAGTCCCCATGTTCTAATTGCTTCATTCAAAGGAAATAAACTCTCAGTGTTGTTTCTGCCAATTCCTTTCAGAATCTTGCATGTTTTAATGAAATCATTTTAATCCTTCTAAACTCCACGGCACATATTTATTTAACTTCGTCAGCAGCTAACTTTGAAGATCAACGTTCTTATTCCGGGGTCCAAATCATGTGAGGGGAGTTGACGTCCTAGAGATATTATCACTAGGATATTAATCTAGAGATCCAAGCAATGTTCTGGGACCAGAGTTCAAATCCTATCCCCACAAGATAAATTGGAAGCAAGGCTACAGACTTAAAGTAAACTTGTCCTGCATCTATAATGTTTTTGCAGGTGAACTACATGAATAGATTTTTGTCCCCTGATTTAAAAATGGATGTACTGACACTGGAAACAATCAGAAGGTTCACAATGGGGCTGATTGGAGGGACTGTTTTATGAGGAGAAGTTTAGCAGGTTGTACTTGTACTTGCTGGAATCTAGAAGAATGAGAGACCTTATTGAAAATACAGGATTTTTCAAGGACTTGATGGTTTAGATACAAAAGGTTGGTTCCACATGTGGGAGTGTCTAGGTGCAGAGTGTATAATCTCAGAATAAGAAGTTGCCCATTTAAGATGGAAATGAAAAAGAATTTCTTCTAAGAGCAATGAATCTGTGAAATTCTTTATCATGGAGAGCTATGAAGGTTGAGTCATTAAAAGTATATTCAAGACTGAGACAGACAAGTTTTTAAATCTGCAAGGGGATCAAGGGATATGGGGATAAGGCAGGAAGTTGGAGTTGAGAATTATTAGATCAAACATAATCTCATTGAATGGGAGAGCAGGCTTGATGGGCTGAATGGTCTATTTCTGCTCCAGCGTCTTAGAGTCTAGATAGTGCAACTTCTAGTTCTCAGTGTCAGGCATGCACTTCCAAGCTAATGTGAATGGCTAGGAGCTCCAATAGTCCAGGCAGCACCAGTATTAGGCAGTTTCCACTAATAATGGCCCTATTAGCATCCTGGACCCAGGTTAGTTCAGAGCCTTGGGTGGGGATAGATTGATGACATTAGCAAGGAAACACAAAGGGTGAATGGGTAGGTTTTAATGTCACTGCAAGGTAGAAGGAAGGTTTATTAGATTGGTACGCGGAGTGAATGGTTTTCTAATGAGAATACGTTCGACAGGCTGGGTTGGCTTCCAGTGGAGTTTAGCAGAGTTAGGTATGATTTGATTGAAATGTGTGGTGCTGAAAGATCTTGACAGGATGACATAGAAGGAAAGTTTCCTCTTGTGGGTGAGTTCAGAACTAGGGGCACTATGTTTTAAAATTAGGGGCTATCCTTTTCAGAGTGAGATGAGGTGAAATCTTTTCTCTCGGGGGTTTAACAACCTTGGAACTCTCTACATTGGAAGCGGGATCACTGATTCTTTTAGGGAAAGGTTGGTAGCTTTTCATTAGGGTTAAAGGATCAAAAGGGATACGTGGGAATGTGAAATTCAAAACAAAACAAAAACAGATCAGCCATGATCTTACCAAATGGTGGAGCAAGCTTGAAGGCCCAAGTATCTACTTCTGCTTCGACTTGTACTTTGTGGCAATGCCCTCAACACACAAGATAACCTCCAAAAATAGTGTCTTGCTTCTTTCTAGCATTATTGAAAACAGTTTTTTTTTAAAAAAAGACTGCCCATTCCTAAATGTATTATGGGGTCAATTAACAAACTCAGTTGACCCTTATTTGTGAACATATGGTGGTCAAACTGCCAATTGTAGCATGTGTCTCGATTAGAGTGGTGCTGGAAAAGCACAGCAGGTCAGGCAGCCTTCGAGGAGCAGGAAAATCGACGTTTCGGACAAAAGTCCTTCATCAGGAATAGAGGCAGGAAGCCTGCAGGGTGGAGAGATAAATGAGAGGGGGGTAGGGTGGGGAGAAAGTAGTATATAGTACAATAGGTGAATGGGTGAGGGGATGGAGGTGATAGGTCAGGGAAGAGGGTGGGGGAAGGTAGCAAAGAGTATAATGGGTGAATGAGGGTGGGGATGAAGGTGATAGGTTAGAGAAGAGGGTGGGGGAAGGTAGCAAAGAGTACAATGGGTGAATGGGGGTGGGGGTGAAGGTCATAGGTCAGAGAGGAGGGTGGAGTGGATAGGTGGAAAGGAAGATGGCAGGTAGGACAGGTCATGAGGGCGGTGCCATGACCTACAATTGGAGCATGTGTTCAGCTCCAGATAACAGCTGTGAACTTGGGGAGGTTAGGATGGGAGGGGAAAGTGGGGACTGCAGATGCTGGAGATCAGAGACAAAACAAAGTGTGACGCTGGAAAAGCACAGCTGGTCAGGCAGCATCCAAGAAACAGGAGAGTCGCTGTTGCCAGCATTAGCTCTTCATCAAGAATGCTTCTGCTCCTCGGAGTTTGAAGAGGACTGCAACAAGTTCCTACTTTCTCAAATAGAAAGTTATATTTATGACTCTCCAATCTGCTGCAACCTTTCCAGAATTCATGGAAGTTTTAAAGGTTAGGAACAGGAGTAGGCCAATCAGTCCATCAAGCCTGCTCAACCATTTAATCATACCTTTTACCCACACTATCCCCATGATTCTTAACACCACTGGCAAGCAGAAATCTATCAACCACTAATTTAAACATACTCAAAGACTGAGCTTCCACAGGTCTTTATGGTACAGAACTCCAATGGGTCATAATCCACACCTCAGTCCTTTAAACTGTGCCCTATGGTACAGGATTCCCCAGTCTTGATATATACTGTGAACAGCTGGGGACCAAGAACTAATCTTTGCTGTAGCTCACTAATCAACCTGCTAACGCAAGAATGATGTTTATTCTTACTCTGTTTTCTGTCTGTAAATCAATCCGTAATCTATACCATACTCAAATCCCAAACTGCTCATCTACCAGAGAACCAATCACATTGCCGTTGGCACGCAAAAGTCATTTGTCATTATTAAGTGGCCACCGGTCCACAGACTAATCAGCTACTTGTACAAACCATACGTACAACAATAAACAGTCTCTCGGCTCCAATTTATCTGCAGCCAAACTCTAACCATTGTGTGAACAAACAACTGTGTAAAAAATGTCTACAATGAGTGTCAGGTTACTTGCTTCCAAAACATGCAGCAATCCTTAGTTCTTAGAACAGTTATTTTCTCATTTCAGTCAACAGTTAAAAACACGTTTTCACAATTGTACATCTTTGCTATCAATTCAATCCCATCCTTAAATTCCTATTTAGCCATGGATGTTGCATCCTTATCATAGATTCTTTTTCTTTTTCAATAGAATACACTTTCTTGAGAGTTATTCTAAAACCACTGCTTCACTACTGTCTTATGCTTAACCTATTGACTTTATGTAACAGCAGGGTACAATGGAATACAATGAGGTTCAAGATAGGTTCAGACTGCATATATGTGAACAGACAGGTGATGATAAGTAAGTTGACACCTTGCAGGTGCATCTGAGATATGACATACCAATAACAGATAGCTGACTCAAATAAGGCAGGACTGTGTACTAAATATTCCTGAATGCAAGGATATCAGGGATGATAGGAAAGGAAATAAATTAACATAGCATTGATTAAACAAATTATCAAACTGCTGGTGGGAGAGGATGTCCTAAAGGGGATCTATTAGATCTAAAAACCAATGGAAATGCAACAAAACAACTGGTTTGTTCTGAAGATGTCCAACTCAGGGGCAAGATAGAAAGGACTGAGAGATGCCAAAACTACAGTATTTATAATAGGGCTTTCATTCTTATTCCAGTGTAAATTAGAATAATTAATGTCAATGTCAGAAAGTGGAGAGGAATTTCTGAAGTGTGTTCAGGAGAATATTTCAGATCAGTATGGTTCCAATCACACATAAAAAGTGTAATTACTGGAAACTGATTCTAGGATTGAGCTAGATGAAGTAGAACAAGTGTCATTAGTGGAAACCTTTAAAGAACAGTGTTGAGAATATTGCAAGATTTAGGACAGCTATGGAAAACGACAAGAAACAAACCAAAGTAATTACAATGAATTGTTGGAGGCCAGTTGTAGTGGGGTTAGAATAGGTCTGGCCAAGGTAAACTGGAATCAAAGGTTGGTGAGGAAAATTAGAACACAAGAATGAGTTGACTTTAAACAGGAATAGTGAAGTTACAGTCCGATAACTGAAAAAGGAAAATAAATCTAGAGCTTCCCAGATGATTAAAGGGGTACAGGGTAACCTGAAACAGAAACATGGTGTGTATTAATGATATCAGGTTTATGATGCAACTGAAAATCAGGTACTGTATAGAAAGTACAAGAAGGAAGACAAAAAAAAGGAAAGCTAAGAAGGAGGAAGAGAGGAGCCTGATGACAAAGATAAATAGGAAGTTAGAAAAAAAATCTATAGGTATAAGGCTGTAAGAAATAGGAATAGGAGTGGGCCGTCGGGCCCCTCAAATCTGCTGCAGCATTCAGTAGTGTCATTCTGATCCAACATTCCTCACGTTCATTTTCTTGTGTCTTCCCCATAACCCTTGAGTCACTGACTGATCAAGACTTTATCTATGTCAGCCTTAAATATACACAAGGGTTTTGCTCTGACAGTGATATGTTACCAGGAGTTCCAAAAATTCTCAGCTATCTGAGAAAAGAAAGTCCTCCTCATCTCAGTCTTAAATCAACGCCTCTTTATTCTGGGACTATAATCTCTGGTATTAGACTCTCACGTGAGATGAAAAATCATCTCAATATTTATCCTGTCAATGCCCTTAAGAATCCTACATGTTTCAATGAGACCACTGCTCATTCTTCTAAACTTCAGTGAGTAGAGTCCCAACTTGTTTAGCCATTGCTCAGAGAATATTCTTTACATACTTAGTGAATGTTCTTTGAACTGCCTCCAACGAAATGTTATCTGTCCTTAAATAAGGGGACCAAACTGCTCAAGTACTCCAGATGTGGTCTCACCATCATCTTGTCCAGCTGCAGTAAGACTTCCCTGCTGTTCTACCCCAACATCCTTGAATTAAGGACCAACATTCCAATTAACCTTCCTGAACATCTGCTGCACCTATGTGCTAGTTTGTTTTGTGCACAAGTACCCCCCACCCCCCCCAAGTCCATTTGTTTTGCACCTTTCTGCAATTTTTTTCTCTATTTAAATAATATTTTGGTCTTTTGTTCTCTCTTCCAAAAAGACCAACTTCATATTTTCCCACATTATACTCCATTTGCCAACTATTTGCCACTTACGTAACTTATCAATGTCCTTTTATAAGCTGTTTGTATCCTTCTTGCAAATTGCCTTTCCACCTATTTGTGTGTCCTCTACAAGTTGGCTGCAGCATATGATTACAGTAAGTGAATATTTATTTTAAATTTAATAAAAAGAATAGAGGTGATTAGGGATCAAAAAGGTGATTTACAGATGGAGGCAGGGGATGTGGCTGAGGTACTAAATGAAGATTTTGCATCTAACTTTACTAAAAAAGAAAATACTACAGATTCCATAATGAAAGAAGAGGCAGTTGAGAAATGACATAATGTAAAAATTGATAAAGAGAATGTTTTAGGAGAGTTAGCTGTATTTAATTTGACAAGTCATCAGGACCAGATGGAATGCATTTGAGAATCCTGAGAAATATTTGAGAATTGCTGCATGCATAAGAACAGTACTGACAGATTAGAGAATTACGCATATTTACCCCATTGGTAAGGAAAATGTGTAAGTATTAACACAATAACTAAACACTAGTCAATTTGAAAGGTTTTAACAATGATAATCTGGACAAATGTCAAGTAATGAAAGAATTCCAGTTGGATTTATTAAAGGCATATTTAACTAGCTTTCTTGAGCTTTTTGATGCAGTAACAAATCGATAAGGGGAACGCAATTGATGTGGCATACAAGGACATCCAAAAGGTATGTGATGAAATGCTACATGACACTTGGCAGCAGAGGTGAAGCCCATGGGATTAAAAAGGGGCAGTGAAGCTATCTGAGTGAATAGAGACAGAGTGTAGAGATGATGAGTTATTTTTGGACTGAAGGATGGTGTATAATTGTGTCCTCCAAGGTCATTAAGAGGACAAATGCTTCTAATGTTCTATATTAAGTGATCTATACTTGAATGCTCAGGGCAGAATTTCAAACTTTGATGATCAAAAGAAAACTTGGAAATATCACGAAAAGATAATAGTTTATTTCAAGAAAACGATGATAGTCTGGTGGAATGGCAGGACAAGTGCCATAAGAAATTTAAAACAGTAAAAGTGTGAAGAGAGCCATTTTCTTAGGAAGAATGAGTAGGGCAATATAATATACCCATCAGCCCTCTACCCGCATTCCCCTCCAAAAAAGGTTTTGGGCTCAGGTGGCAGAGTTATACAAGATGCAGCACAAAAGTGATCAGTCTTGGAGTTTATCGGGGATTTGTTGTTGATATCCCCCTATTCAGACATACCAAGTGTAATTATAAGGAGACATAGCAGTATAGCAGTATAGCAGTAACGTCAATTTACCCCAGGCTGCAGACATTGGTTTGAACCCCACCAAAGGCAGATGGTGAATTTTGCAATGAAAAATTACCTGGAATGAGAAACTAGCTTAACGGTGACATGTAACCACTGTCGATTGTTGTTAAGAATATAAAATCTCATTCACTAATCTTCTTTAGAGAAGGAAGTCTGCAATCCTTGGCAATTCTAGCTTACATGAGACTCTAGTCCCATTGTAAAATGATTGACTTTTTATTGTCCTTTGGAATAAGTGCCAACCCAACCAGCGATGCCCAGATTTCATGAATTAATAAAAAAGTTACAAGATGCTTAACTTGCGGTTAAAATGACCTCATTGACTGCATTGGCTTTCATTCTGTACATTGATCAAGAAGGAGAGTAGCTTGGCTGGCTATGATACAGTAATTCCCATTTTTATGACTTGAACAACCCTAGCATTTTAACATAATAGAAATGCTATCTTCACTATCTGGGAAGTTGGAATTCACTTCTAGATCATGCATTGCTAATCACAGACACGTTTTGATAGAATACAAGTCCTTGCTGCTCATGGCAAAATGAGGGTGATCGATGATACAACAGGTTTTAGAGAAACCCAGTCACGAATGCACAAGTGTGTTATCTGACCATCCCATTACCTGGACAGAGGGCAGTCAAACCACTTGCCCTATCAAATATTACATCAGTCAATTTCTGGTTATGTATATTAGCTACAGATTGCATGATGTTGCTCAGACTCCCTGTGGCAGCTTGCAATGGACCAGAGATACAACCATTCACAACTGCAGTTACAATGGCAGCTAGTAGCAATTAGTTCCTGTAGTAGAGGTTGCCGAGACATTAATTTCCAAGAAAATGGACAAAAATATCTTCTTGAGTGAGCTAAGAATTGGAAAGACAATTTTCTATGTAAGAACAGTGTGTAAACATGGCTCCCTGGTAAAGGCTGGCTAACTTAGGTATAACTTCACTTGATCAATTGTTTCTTCTTTCCTCCTGTTCATCTATTTTTCCTAATAGGAATTTTATTATTTTGTTCATTGGAGGGCCCTTATTAAAAAAAAGTCAACAATTTGAGCAATTAAAATTAGCTCAGTGCAAACGTTGGTCAATATTCTTCAAAAATGGCTGAAAAAACAAGTTTTTAAAATATCCTCAAAAATAAATCTTACATGAGATTGTAGATTCAACTCAAAGTAATTTGAAAATCACAGTCCCCCTTTAAAGACTGATCTCTCATCAGTTTAGGTTCGGGGTCTCATCTGCAGGCAAACCACAGCTCATTGCCAGAAAGAATCACAGACAGTTCCCTATATAGATATTTGCATTATTATAATTCATCCTATTATGATGATACGGCTTATTTTTTTTATCAATGACTTTGCTGCTTAATGCTTTCCTTACCCCAGAAGTAATTGTTTAGTGCATTTCTGAGACAAACCCAATAATTGGGTTCTCTGCAGATTTTCATGTATCCCATGGTCAACAGAAAGTGTAATGTATCATTTTGGACAGCAAGTGCACTTGCTTGACGTGGCACGTTTGTAAAATTAAACTTGAGCAACTCAAAACATATTCAGGCTGATGTGCAGCAAATTATGACCAGTAAATTCATACTAATTCAACATAAACCTGACTGCTAATAAATGAAATCTGCTATGCTTATGTAAGTTGTGACTGAGTGTTCCCCTGCTATATGGAAATGTCATAAGCACAAGTTACTTTGTATAAACTATCATGTTTTGTGTTATTACTCAACTCCTTCAGATTGCAATAAATGTTAATTCAAATTTGACTCTGGAGATGGGGGGGGTCGGGGGTGGAATGGGATGGGGTGGGGTTGGGGTCAATAAATGGGATTATGTACAACCAAGAAAATATTGTTATAAAACTTGGCCAAAAATAATCAAGTTGAATACCCACGTGAATATGTAAAGGAATTCTATTAAAACATTTTTCATTGCTATTCAGATTTAGAATTATTACAAAAATTCAATTTTGGTCATGTGATTAGGACACTAACTATGGGCTATTAATACCAAACAGCTAAACTGCATTGAGCATTGCTCTCATTAGTCTAAGTCTGACTCTTCATCCAGTACATTCTTGCAAACTCAAGGGCTCCAAACCTTTAGAAACAATGCACAAAGCTGACCCAGAGCCAGCGTGCATTTTAATTAGACACAAACTCCATGCAATTCTTTAATTGCCTAATGACAGCATTAATGACATGTTTTTTGGATAGTACTGAATTAATGCCAGGACCATCAGCCTACCTTCGCATTGGGCACAAATTCTAATGTTGAATGCATATGACTTCCTTTCCCTTCCTTAGGAATGTGTGTGTTATCAGCACAGGAGTTCCTAGATGTTGGCTGTTTTTAGATTATCATGCACTAAACATTGGAGATGCTGTCAAATTAGGGTTATATGTGGTCTGTAGATTTCTGGTTTCCAGATACCTTGGTGATACCATATTTAATTCTGTTTATTAGCAATAATTTCCTATTAATAGGGCAGCATTGTTGCTCAGTGGTTACCACTGCTGCCTCATAGCACCAGGGATCAGGGTTGAAATCCAGTCTTGATCGAATGTATGTGGAGAATTGCACATTTTCCCTACAGCTAGGCAGGTTTCCTCCAGATACTTCGGTTTCCTCCCACAGTCCAAAAATGTGCAGGTTAGGTGGATTAACTATGCTAAATTGCCCATCATGTCAAGGGATGTGTAGGTTAGGCGGGTTAGTTATTGGAGGTATAGGATTGCAAGGATAGAGTGAAATGGTCTTCAGATGGTTGGTGTGGACTTGTTGGGCCGAATGGTCTATTTCCATACTGTATGGATTCAAAGGCACTGTATGAATATAGTCCCAGCATAGCACTACTAAGTCAACAGCGACAAACCACAAAGTGTCTCAGAGCTGCAGTGCTACCAGACTGACACGATGTCATAGATGTCTCTTTTGCTTATAATATTTATTCAGACTTGTTCCTTAATTAAGACAACTAAATAAAAACACAAGAATATTAATAATCTCCTCATAAAACTTACCTAATTATGGGAAAGAAAATAGACTAATATTGGAGGAAAGGACAACAAACTTAAGTAACTATCTATTCCAAAACAGAGATTCCGATGTTCCATGTAATTTAATTGAGCCAAAGCTTAAGAAAAATATTTGGATTCAGGTTCTGACACACCTCTATTGGTACAAGGACATTTGTGAGAATAATTGTGTTTTGTAACAAATCATAATTTCAGTATATCATTGATTTACAAAATGAGAGAAAATGCTTGCTCAGAAGCAGCTACAAGTTAGGATATCAACATATTCTTTACAACACCCCCACTTGTACTAGTCAATGCTGTGTCTTCATTGTACACCTAATACTCTTTGTTGAATGCGTTACATTTCCTTATAAATAAATAGAAAACCACCTGCTTGGTCTACCTTATAATCTAGTTTTCATTTCACAAGTAAAAATGCCTTACAGCTCACAGTTACAGCTTAGCAGATGTTCCTCATGAATGAAATAAAGGGAAACTATCATAGGCTGTTACACATTGCATTAAATTGACTAAACTCTATTTCCTGTTGCCAATCTGCCACTTAAAAAAATTCTTAATCTTTTTTCAATGAATTGAAGAAATAATATGCAGAAAAATACAAAAAAAAAATCACAATCTAAGAGAAAACGTATCTTACTGATGCAAGGCTTTTGACTTAAAAAGAAAACAAAATCAAAAATAAAAGCTAGTTTTACATAAGCAATCTGTTTGAGTACTCTGCTTCTGTAAAGCTGTTTTGATAATAGACAGAATTAGACTTCAATACTGATTTTCTCATGTAAACATATATAAGCTGTGTTTTTTAATGTGAACACTTCAACTTGGCAATTCAAATTGTACAATGTGCCATCAAGTGCAATTGATTTTTATATTTTGTCACATTCCATTGCAAATTATAACATTAATATCAGTCAAGCTACAAAAAAAAAGATGTAGCCCAACGTGGAGAGAACTTGATATATCTAAGTTTACGTAACATGTTTTTCCAAAGGCGATAACAGTGGATTGCCAAAACAGTAAATCAATAATCGCTAACAGTAAATCTCAGTTACTAATGGTGAACACCAATTTCCCCACGTGTAATTTGCAATTTGTTGGCTTGCAGCATGACATGGAGAATGAATATCTGAAACAATTAACCAGGAATGAACATCTGTCCCCTTCCAGGGTGGAAAAGATGAAGTATAGATCTACTCTTTTCCCATCAACTGTTCCTTGAGGGAGATTTTCGAATCATTTTGGGAAGGTGGAGTGAGCACATGTCCGTCTTAAGGATTACGGGCCCAAGGAGTCACTGGCAGCACACTGGGTGCTTTGCAAATATCACGTGGCAACTCTAAAACATTCAGGAAACAAAAGAAGTTCCACTCCCTCACTGGCATGTGACACCACAAAATGTTATGCTTGTTAATGTATGCTACCCTGCAGCAAACATGGGGCACTCAGTCTGTAGTTGTTATCATGCTATCTGCAGTTAGGGTGGCATGGTGGCTCAGTGGTTAGCACTGCTGCCTCACAGCACCAGGGTTCCAGGTTTAATTCCAGCCTTGGGCGATTGTGTGGAGTTTGTACATTCTCTCCATGTCTGCACGGGTTTCCTCTCAAGGCCAAAGATGCGTAGGTCAGGTGAATTGGCCATTCTAAATTGCCCATAGTACTAGATACATTAGTCAGAGGGAAATGGGTCTGGGTGGGTTATCCTTTGGAGGGATCATTGTGGACTGCTTGGGCCAAAGGGCCTGTTTCCACACTGTAGGGAATCTAATCAATAAACCTTGACAGTGGCTACTAGATGACAAGGGCAATGTTTTGATATCATTGATCATGACACAAGCTAATTAATAAGGTCAATGCACATACAACAAGTCACGATGGCACATAAATTATGACAGAATAGGCTTTTAAGATGTAGAAATAATCAAAAGGCGTTCGACAAGGTTCCCCATGGGAGACTGATTAACAAGGTTAGATCTCATGGAATACAGGGAGAACTAGCCATTTGGATACTGAACTGGCTCAAAGGTGTTGGTGGAGGGTTGTTTTTCAGACTGGAGGCCTGAGACCAGTGGAGTGCCACAAGGGACGGTGTTGGGTCCTCTACTTTTTGTCATTTACATAGAGTCATAGAGATGTACAGCATGGAAACAGACCTTTCGGTCCAACCAGTCCATACCGACCAGATATCCCAACCCAATCTAGACCCACCTGCCAGCACCCGCCCCATATCCCTCCAAACCCTTCCTATTCATATAACTATCCAAATGCCTCTGAAATGTTGCAATTGTACCAGCCTCCACCACTTCCTCTGGCAGCTCATTCCATACATGTACCACCCTCTAAAGTTGCCCCTTAGGTCTCTTTTATATCTTTCCCTTTTCACCCAAAACTATGCCCTCTAGTTCTGGACTCGCCGACCCCAGAGTAAAGACTTTGCCTATTTATCCTATCCATGCCCCTCATAATTTTGTAAACCTCTATAAGGTCACCCCTCAGCCTCCGATGCTCCAGGGAAAACAGCCCCAACCTGTTCAGCCTCTCCCTCTAGCTCAAATCCTCCAACCCTGGCAACATCCTTGTAAATCTTTTCTGAACCCTTTCAAGTTTCATAACATCTTTCCGATAGGAAGGAGACCAGAATTGCATGCAATATTCCAACAGTGGCCTAACCAATATCCTGTACAGCTGCAACATGACTTCCCAACTCCTGTACTCAATACTCTGACCAATAAAGGAAAGCATACCAAACGCCTCCTTCACTATCCTCTCTACCTGCGACTCCACTTTCAAGGAGCTATGAACCTGTACTCCAACTCTAGCCACACTACCATACATCTTGAAGATGACTACCAGACTATTCCAACCCCTTGGCACCATGGTTGCCGACCAACCTACCAACACACTTCAACAGCGGCGGATTAATCTAAAGGACCCTGTACAAACAACCAGCAAAACGAATGTCATTTACAAAATACCCTGCAAGGACTGTAACAAACACTACATCAGAGAGACAGGCAGAAAACTAGCCACCAGGGTACACAAACACAAACTAGCCACCAAATGGCGTGATCCACTATCACTAATATCCTTACATACAAACACCATTTCGACTGGGACAACACATCCATCCTAGGACAGGCCAAACAGAGACACGCACGAGAATTCCTAGAGGCCTGGTATTCAGACCAGAATTCCGTCAATAAACACATTGATTTGTACCCCATTTACCAACCTCTGAGAAAAAGAACCGGAAATGATATCATCCACCTTTATAGACAAAGACATAAATAGAAAGCAGGACATAACACCAGCACTTCACCAGTGGCTCACTGATGATATTACCTTCGCATGGTGACGAAATGTCTGAAAACAAGCCTTCCAGCTCAGCGAGCAAACTTGCAACCTGAATCATTGTGCATTTCCGTTATATTTCTTTCCATGTATGTTGCCTGTCCCATGCTCTTTTGCAATCTGACACAAGTTGCTGGAAAGCTATTAATATTCAGTGTAACAGCATTAGGGTCCTAGGTGGCTGACATTGTTCATGGTGACTACCTGCTCCTGCTGAAGTCTTACTTGTGTCTTGAGGGACTCCTGCACCTTGGGAACAAAAAACACTCCTACTTTTCATCCATACCAAAGCCTTTCATACTGCATTGGAATTCTTGCAGATGATTTGGGACAAACTGTGACACTCTTCTATCTTTTCCAGATCAGCTTCAATTGTAGAATAAATTGGAATTTGTTTCCAGAAAAAAAAATGTACCTCCCTATTAAGAGGCACAGATTGGCTTTAAGATGCTTTTATCCATTCCTGGGATGTAGGTATCTGACTGGACAGAACTTCTTGCTTGCCTGAGCTGCCAATGAGCAGTGAGCTGCCTTCCTGAACTGCTGAAATCCATTTGGTGTAAGTACACCTACGACATCATTCAATGGGGGGTGGGGACGGACGCTAATTTCCAGGATATTGCCATGTATCAGCTGTCCTCATTCTTCTAGATAGTTGTGCTCAAAGGTTTGGAAAGTGCTGTCTAAGGAGCCTTGGTGAATTTTGGCAATGCATATTGTAGATGGAAGACATTGCTGCTACTGAGCGTCAGTGGTGGAGGGAGTAGATACTTGTGCATATGGCAATGTTGCATTTTTGCTCTGGTTGGGTAATTAAATCTATTGTATTCTTGTAGTTTTACCATACCAACTTTCACTTGACTGGCACCAGGGGAAGAAACCTTCAGTGGCACGGTGGCTCAGTGGTTAGCACTGCTGCCTCACAGCACCAGGGACCCGGGCTGGATTCCAGCCTTGGACAACTGTCTGTGTGGAATTTGCACATTCTCCCTCTGTCGACGTGGGTTTCCTCCAGGGGCTCCAATTTTCTCCCACAATCCAAAGATGTACAGGTTAAGTGAATTAGCCATGCTAAATTGCCCACAGTGTTGAGGGATGTGTAGGTTAGGTGCATTAGTCTAGGTGAATGTAGAGTAGTAGATTCAGGGTTTGGGTCTGGGTGGGTTACTCTTTGGTGAGTCGGTGTGGACTTGTAGGGCTGAAGGGCCTGTTTCCACACTGTTGGGATTCTATGATATGCGGCCATAGCGTCCTAGGTAGTGTGTGAGATGTGGTCGGTGTCTTTCTTCCTTAACAACTTTCAGCAGCTCTGAATATTCCTGCATTCGTCTTTCGCAAGCTATGTTTCTCTATAGCTCCTCAGCAGTAAACTTCAACTCCACTCTGACACCATGCTTTGTATTCACAAAACAACAGGTTCTACCGTGTCCTTATTGAAACGCTTCTCATACAGCTGCCTGTTAGCCATAATAGAAGTAAAAGTCACTTCTGTAGATGTCACATGACCACAACAGAACAGGAAAGGCATTTATGATTGCATTTCAATCCATAACGCACCTTGCTGAGAGATAAAAGAATGAGGAAGAGCAAATTATGTTGGCGATTTTTCTGCTGGGTGTTGAAAGGATAGTTGAATTAATGTGGGGTGCAATTGTTTGCTCATTTGTTACTGAGTCATTAGGTTCTGGATTCAAATTCTACTCCAATGTTTGAGCACAAAGATCAAGGCTGACACTGCAGTCTAGTACTGAGCTGTCATTTTTCAGATACAATGTTAAACCAAAGTGCTGCCTGTTTGGGTCAAACTAAAGGATCCTATCCTATTTCAAATGGCAACGCAATTGTCCCAGTAGCCTAGCCAATATTTATCCCTCAAGCAACATCACAAGAACAGATTTTCTCGTCAATATCTCATTGCTGTCTATGAGAGTTTGTTCTGAGGAAATTGGCTGCCATTTTCCTACACTGCAACAATAACCACACTTCAAATGTACTTCATTGGCTACAAAGTGCTTTGACATATCTGGATGTTGTGAAAAGCATTAAATAAACACCAGCCTTCCTTTGACAAATAACAAGGGATAATTCCCAAGTGGCAAGCTACAGCAGCCTCAGACCCTGAATTTAGCTTCAACTGCACACCACTCCTCCTTCCTTTGATAGCCACTATCTAACATCTGACTATGTAAACAAAGAGTATATCATTGGACAATATTTACATTGCAACAAAGTGACACGATGAAGGTCTCTATCTACATTGTATTGGAAGGAAAATTGTCAGCAGTCCTGGGACTACTTCCTGTCCTATCCTTGATTTCACAATTTGCTAGTACCTCTCTTGCTCAGTCAGAGGACCTGTATGGAGTTGATTAGATTAGATTCCCTACAGTGTGGAAACAGGCCCTTCGGCCCAACCAGTCCACACTGACCCTCCGAACAGTAACCCACCCCTCGCTGACTAATGCACCTAGCACTATGGGCAATTTAGCATGGCTTATTCACCTGACCTACTCATTTTTGTGACTGTGGGAGGAAACCGGAGCACCCGGAGAAAACCCACGCAGACAAGGGGAGAATGTGCAAACTCCACACAGACAATCACCCAAGGCTGTAATCGAACCTGAGACCCTGGTGCTGTGAGGCAGCAGTGCTCACCACTGTGCCACCGTGCTGCCCATGATGTCTGATCTTGGACATTCTTTGAGTACTGGCTTGGAAAAATGTAACACACAGTTTCTAAAATGAAAAACTAAGGTTCAACAACACTTACCAAACTACAACTCAAAATCCAAAATCAGCTCATGCAAAAAAACATTGGCTCACTCAGCATTTCCAAGAAATCGCAGATAAAACGCCGTGTAGAATTCTGCAGGCAATGAAACTGAGGAAATTACACTGTAAAGAGTCTGGATGATGGATGTCTCTCTAACTAATGCAACTCTGTAAGTTGACATACATTTTCAGCTTTCTATAAATTAAGGAATTCCTCAGTGGAGGCATTTTGTCTCCTCTGGGCCTCAAAACCCAATTTAGCTCTTTATTTCAAATGCCACTTCAGCCATTTAGTTTAAAGTCTTTTGGTTACAAGGCTTGAACCACCTAAAGGCATGTCAATCAGAACAAACTATAATACTAATGGTGAAAAACAAATCAGATTTAGTTTTGAGCTTTGCTTAGAAATGATAGTCATCTATCAGTGTGACTGCAGAGCAACATTCAATGAAGACTTTGCTTTGATTTGACATGTCATTGTAACCTTTATGTTATTTAGAGATATACCACATGCATGATGCTTGTGACAGCTTGATATTCAGATCTGTTGAATGACAAAGTCACAATTTTAATGGAAAATATTCATTGTATTTCCAGTAAAATTGAAAAGTGATATCTAACGTCTATAATATTAACTTTATTCATGTATGACATTGTATAAATGAAATACAGAAAAATGATGTGATAGAATCTATATATCAAACGTAGTACTGATCATTACTCACATGCAATATCACTGCTTCCACAGAATCAAATCTGGTGAAATACAAGTCACACTTTATTGCTCCTCATTGTTATACATCCTTGGGTATCCTGTGGTGAGGGATTGCTGTAATTCAATTTTCACTGCATATTTTTTTCTTTAATTTAGTTATTACATAACTTGAGTGTAACTGGCAAAGCCAGCATTTATTGCCCATCCTTAATTGTCTTTCAGAATGATTGTGAGCTGCTTTCTTGAACTGTAATTCATGTGGTGAAGGTGGTTCTGTAGTACTGTTGGATAACATGTTCTAGCTACAGTGAAGGAGCGGTGATAAATTTCCATATCAGGATTACTGTTCTCTTTAATCTCTGTTGGCTGTACACAGCTGACTGGATACACTGTCTAATAATTTTATGATTGACCTTTGCCTGTCTATGTGCGCATCCGAAAGAGAATGTTTGAGTCTGCTTGTTCCTGCTGAGCCACATTCCCAACTGTTGCACAACCACATTCCTATGTAGCCTAGAGGGATCATTAGTGAGGATGCTATATGGCTGCCTTTGCCTCCCTGCTGGTAAATATTGTGGTTTATGATGGTTGTTGAAGTAGCATTGGCAAGTTATGAACATGATGTACACATTAGGAGCAGATATAGGCCATTCGGCCCTTAAAGACTGCTTCACCATGTAGAAGACAATGGTTGATAGATTTTGTTCCAAATTGCACATCCCCATCTACCTCAAATAATCCTTGATTCTCTGGCCTAATGAGAATTTATATACCTCTGTCTGAAAAATATTTAATGATGCAGATTCTGAGGCAGAGAGTTCCAAAGTTGCACAATCCTCTGAGAGACAACTTTCTGCTCATCTCTGAATGGGTGACCCTTGATTATGAAACATGTCCATAAGTTCCATACTCAAGATTAAACTTGCTTTTCACATTGACCTTATCAAAGCAATCCAGGATCTTGTAAATTTCAACTAAATCACCCTCACTCTTCTCAACTCCAGTCGGAACAAATTCAGCCTGTCCAATCATGCCTCAGACGACTTGCTCATTCCAGGTATAATTTTATTAAACCTCCTTTAGAACTGCCTCCAATGCATTTACATCGGTTAAATAAAGGGAGCAGTCGTGTCATTACCCTGTATAAATAGGTAGATAAATACATCTTTAGTCTTATGTTCATCTTCTCTTCAAATAAAAGTGTGATATTCTATTAGCTTCTTTCTGCACCTGCTCTCTAATATTTTGTGACCCATGCATTTGATCACCTGGCTCCCTTTGCAGTTGAGAGAATTCTGAAGTTGTTCTCCACTTAAATAATATTCTGTTTTTTTTTAATTCTTCCCACAAAAGTGAACCATTTTATGTTTTCCAACATCATACTCCATCTGTTCTGAGGAAGGATCAGTGGACACGGAATGTTATTGCTGATTTCTCTGCAGAGATGCTGCCAGACCTGCTGAGCTTTTCCAGCTATTTCGGTTTTTGGATTATCCTCCATCTGCCAGATTCCAACTGCCAGACATTTTTTTAAAGCAACTTACTTAACCTTTCCGTATCAGTCTGCATCCTTATGTCATCTTCACAACAGACTTTCCAGCGTCAACTTGCAGATTTAGCCACCAAGCCTTCAATATTTTCATCTAAGTCATTGACATAAATATTCAAAAGTCGGGGGTTCAGCACAGATCCCTGTTGGACCCCACTTACCACATCCTGCCAATCTAAGAAAGACCCATTTTTGCATACAGATAATCCCCAGGTTACAAATGAGTTCAATTCTTGACTATGTTCAGAAGCCAATTTGTACACAAATTGAAGCATAAATCACTACAACATAAAATAGTCATGCAGAAGTTTGTATGTCAGATCTTTAAAAGTAATACTAATATGGAATCGCATTCATAAACATGAGCATTGGTAAGTCAGACAATCATAAATTGATGATCAAAAGTACTCTGTTTATCTCCAGTGAGTCAAGCCACGGTAGTATGGTGCTCCTTAGACTATGAGCTCCAACCTTGTAAAATAACCTTTCATTTGGAACCTTGTCAAATGCCTTCTGAAAATCTAAATTAAGCACATCAATCGACTCCCCTTTATCCATAGCACAGGTTACTCATTCAAAGACTTCCAATAAATGGGTCAAACATTATTCGCCTTTCACAAAATCATGCTGAGTCTTCCCTATAACCTTGAGTATTCCCAAGTGCCCCGTTATAACTTGCTTAATGATCAATTTTAACATTCCCAGCAGAACAGACATCAAGCTTCCTGGCCTATTGCTTTTTATTTTCTGCCTCCCTCCTCTCTTGACTAATGGGTTTACATTTGCTATTTTTCAGTCTGATGGAATCTTTCTGTAATCTAATGAATTTTGGAAAATTAATGTCAACACATTTACTACCACATCAGCAAATGTTTTAAATCTCAAGGAAGATGTCCATCAATTTTGAATCCTTAACATTCTGCAGCTCCATCAGCTTCCATTGCCCTTATGATTACAATTTCACTAAGTTCTACCCTTCCTTCAAACTCCTGCTTACACATATTTTTGGGATATTTTCTGTGTTCTCTACAACAAAGATAGAACCTTTTATTTGTTACGTCCACTATTTCTTTATGATGTACCATTAACCCCCTATTCCTCACGTTCTTTATGTTCAATCCTTTCCTTAACTTCGACAGTTAACCACTGATTTCAGTTGCTTACTTTGGAGTTTTTCTTTAGAGTAGAGCTGTAATTATTATGAAATATCCCTTTAAATATCGGCCATTGCTTCTGTACTAATCTCTTCTAGACTAATATCCCAGTTCACTTCAGGTATTTACCTTTCAAGCCCAAACAGTCATTCTATTTCAGTTCAAAATAACAGCATTAGGTTGACTCTTCTCCCTTTCAAGGTGAATGAGGTTCAATCATATTATGATCAGTGTTACCTAGAAGTGCTGTTACTCTGAGGTCATTAACTAGTTGTATCATTTTAAAAACATTAACACAAGGTGGGTATTGCTGGCTACGTCAGCATTTACTGCCCTGAGGGCAAGTAGGTGCCAATCACGTTGCTGAGAGTATGGAGTCACATACAGAACAGCTATGAACAATGATTTCCTTCCCTTAAGGACAATGGGGAACAAGTTTTTTTTTAATGATATCATTCATTGTTATATGGTCATCATTAGATAAGCAGTTTTCAATTCCAGATCTTGTTGAATTCAAATTCACTATCTGCAATGGTAAGATTCGTACTCATTTCCCCAGAATGTTGTCTGGGGTTCTGCATTACTAACTCACTGTACCACCACTTCCCCACAATACCAAGTCTAGTATAATCTGCTCTTAGGTCAGTTTCTTAGTGATGTACAATCTCACATAATATGGAGATGCTGGCGTTGGACCTGGGTGTACAAAGTTAAAAATCACACAACACCAGGTTATAGTCCAACAGGTTTAGTTGGAAGCACTAGCTTTTGGAGCACTGCTTCTTCATTGGGTGGTTGTGGAGTATACATCATACTGTAAACGTTTGCTATAAATTCTGTGTCTTACAATCTTATACTCCACAACCACCTGATGAAGGAGCAGCGCTCCGAAAGCTAGTGCTTCCAATTAAACCTGTTGGACTATAACCTGGTGTTGTGTGATTTTTAACTTTATACAATCTCACAAGCATTCTATGAACTTGTCATTCAGGCTGTCATTAAATGCAGATTAAAATCACCCATGATGAATGCCATCCCTTTATCACTAGCACCCAATATTTCTTCTGTATACTTCTTTCTATGTAGCAATTACTATTTGGCGGGGCGGGGGGGGGGGGGGGGCTGTAGATTATTCCCACTTGGGACTTCTTCCATTTTCAACTTCTCCCATTCTCCATCTTCATTCCTTAAACCAAGTTCATCCTGAATTATTGTATTGTATCAATGTTACCTTTGATTAGAAATAGCATGGCTTTGCTTTTACCCAACTTCTTATGCTTCCTGAATGTGAAGTACTCTTCGATGTTCAGAACACAATGCTTAATATTGTACAGCCATGTCTCCATAATGATTTCCATCATTTGCCTCCAAAAATCACAATGATCTTCCCTTTTTCTAGGTATGAACCCAGCCCATGGAGAGCTTTCTACAGATGCCCAATAACTTCAAATTTACCAGGTCTTTTTAGTTCCAAATAATTAAATGCTGCCACGGTGTCAAGACAGTAACTCTCATTTCTTTTTTATTCACTCACAGGACAAGCATGTCGCCAGCGAGGCAAGCATTTATTGCTAATCTCTAATTGCCCAGAGGGCAGTTAAGAGTCAACCACATTGCTGTGGATCTGGAGTCACATGTAGGCCAAACCAGGTAAGGACAACAGATCTCCTTCCCTAAAGAGCATTAATGATCCAGATAGGTTTTTCCTAGCAATCAGCAATGGTTTCACAGTCATCATTATACCCTTTATTTCAAAGTCTTTTTGTAATGGAATACAAATTCCCCCATCTGCTGCTGTGGGATTTGAACATTAACTGAGTTTCTGGATTAATAGTCTGGTGATAACACCACTAGGCCATTGTCTTCCCTTAGCTCAGCAATTCAGTGTGTGCACGTGCGTGTGCGTGTGTGCGTGTTCATGTTTGGACCAAGACTGTATACAGGTCTGGAATTGAATGCCCCCAGCAAAACCCAAACCTAGTATTGGTGTGAAAATATTTCTTTGTAGCACTATCCATAACTTCTTCCAGCACTTCCATCATGAATACATAATGAAGTGGTAATTGGCCAAATTTAACTTCATGATATGAGTGGACAACATGGGGGTCATTGCGAGCTATTACTTTTATTGGATCAGGTGCTTGAAGTTATTCCAAAAGTGAATTTGAACTGGGAAATACAGAAGAATCACACAATGGGGCGAGGTGAGCACGCCAAAGATTCCTGACTGCACTGTAGGCCTCAGTTAAAAAAAAATGAGGACAGAGGTTTGACTATCCCAGGGGAGCTGCAAGACAATGGAACCACATAGGGCTCAATGCCAGCCATTTTCAGACCTGAAGACTTGGATGCTATGCCACAAGAAATTTAAATAACCTCAAATGTATGGTCATGATAACCAAATGCTTTTTCAAATATCAAGTCCCACCAACTGTAGCATTCATTTTTCAAATTGTTCAGTTCAGGATAAACCTTCATTCACCATCTGCAATGGTAAGATTCATACCCATTTCCGCTACAGTTCGCTTACTGTCATAATAGGTCCACAGCAGGCACCATCCCCTTGGCCCTATGTTCATCCCTATCATATCTGAATAACAAGGACACCCATGTCAGACTCTTGTTTATTGATCTCCCCTCCGCCTTCAATGCCATAATTCTAACAAAACTCATCTTCAAGACCGAGGAGTCTGCTCCCCATAATGTAACTGGATCCTGGACTTCCTGACTGATGGAGCGCCATCAGTAAGAATAGGTGACAACACCGCCTCCACAATAATCCTCAATGACAGTGCCCAACCAGGTTGCATACTCAGCCCCTTAATTATACTCCTTATGCTCGCACAACTGGGTGGCCAAATTCTGCTCTAACTCCATTTACAAATTTTGCTGATGACACCAGTGTAGTGAGTCAGATTTCAAATAATGACGAGACAGAGTATAGGAAGGATATAGATAGCTTAGTGGCATGGTGTAAGGACAACAGTCCCTCCCACAAAGTCAGAAAAATGAAGGTGGTGGTCATCAACCTCAGAAAACGGAGTGGAGAACTTGCCCCTATCTGTATCAATGGTGCTGAAGTGGAGATGGTCGAGAACATCAAGTTCCTTGGAGTCAATATCATTAATGATCTAGCCTGCTCCATGCAAGTCAATACTACAGCCAAGAAAACATACCCATGCCCCTACTCCCTCTATAGGGAGAGGCTGAACAGGCTGAAGCTGTTTTCCCTGGAGACTGAGGGGTGACCTTATAGAGGTTTACAAAATTATGAGAGGCATGGATAGGATAAATAAGCAAAGTCTTTTCCCTGGGGTTGGAGAGTCCAGAACTAGAGGGCATAGGTTTCGGGTGAGAGGGGAAAGATATAAAAGAGACCTAAGGGGCAACTTTTCACGCAGAGGGTGGTACGTGTATGGAATGAGATGCCAGAGGATGTGATGGAGGCTGGTACAATTGCAACATTTAAGAGGCATTTGGATGGGTATATGAATAGGAAGGGTTTGGAGGGATATGGGCCGGGTGCTGGCAGGTGGGACTAGATTGGGTTGGGATATCTGGTCAGCATGGACGGGTTGGACTGAAGGGTCTGTTTCCATGCTGTACATCTCTATGACTCTATGACTCTTACCAATGTTTTCAAGGCACCAGAGAAAGCATCCTATCTGGATGCATCACAGTTTGGTATGGCAACTGCTGTGCCCAGCACTGCAAGAAATTACAGAGATAACAGTTGCGAACACCGCACAGGATATCACGAAAACCAGTCTTCCTTCCATTGACTCCATCTACACATCCCGTTGCCTCAGGAAAGCAGCCGACATAATTAAAGGTTCCTCCCATCCCAGTTATATTCTCTTCCACCCTTTTTCTATCAGGCAGAAGCTACAAATATTTAAAGACACTTACCAACAGATTTAAAAACAGCTTCTTCCCCTGTTATCAGACATACAATCATATTAAAATTGATCTTTCTCTGCACTCGCTGTAGCTATTACACTATATTCTGCACTCTGTTTTATTACCCACGTTTTTTTTTTAAAAATCATTCATGGGATGGGGGTGCCTCTGTCTAGGCCAACATTTATTGCCCCCCCCCTAATTCCCAAGACGGCAGTTAAGAATCAACCACAGTGCTATGGGGCTGAAGTCATATTGTAGACCAGACCAGATAAGGATAACAGTTTCCTTCCCTAAAGGACATTAGTGAACCAGGTGGGTTTTCCAACAATTGATTCATGGTCATCATTAGACACTTATTTCCAGGCTTTTTAAAAATTACATTCAAATTCCATCATCTGCCACTAGGCCATCACTTTCCCTACTTAGGTAAGATCTGATTTGTCTGGTTAGCATGCAAAATAATACTTTTCATCAGACCTCAGTAGATGTGACAGTGATAAATCAAATCAAATGGTGAAAGTGGGGAAAGTGGAAGCAGAAGAAGTTAAATGAAGAAATATTATCACTAGATCACCCACTCTCAGTTTACAGTTTGGAGACTAACGTTAAGCTCAAGCATAGTTTCAATGTGGGATCCATACAAAATATATGAGCACAAGTGGCCAATGGCCAAGACAAATTGAATGGGTGGCAGATTACCATTGGTTAATACTGTACATGGTTTTAGAGTACAGAGATTAGGGGCCAGACGTTCATATTGGGTTAGAGAAACACAATCAGGCTTTTGCAGATTCCAAAATGCACAGTTAACTCATGGCTGACTAGGCCTAGAAGTTATGTGTTTCGAAGCAAGGGGGTGTGGCATGGGGGAACTGTGCAGATTGTAGATTGCTGCCTGTATACTCTCCTGTTTGGAGGCAAGACCAATGTTCAGACATGAAAGAGGATGAAGCGAATACTTCCTGTCATCTACACAATCAAAGGCCTGCAGACTGTACCAAGTCTGTACCAAGGCTGTACCAAAATCAAAAAACCAACTGAAGGCATTCTGCCATGACATAGCACTGGAGGGAACCTGTCATCATTGCACTGGGACTGAGGTTTGCTGAAGCAATTTTTCCATGGATTAAAGTTTACAGCCCCTCGGCTGATTTTTGTTGGGTTTCATGTAAAATGATCATTCCTTTCCTCCTCACACAGGTCCCCATAATAGAGGGGTGTGGGTAAGGCAGCAATTAGTCTGCCTGCCCTTCGGTCTTTTGAGGACCTTAAGTAGCCAATTAGTGGCCACTAAGGATCTCAATCTATCTTCGAATGGTATAATATACAGGTTTGGCCCTCTTGTGGCACAGATATAGAGTCCCTGTCCCTCGACCAAGAGACCCGGGTTCAAATCCCACCTACTCCAGAGGTGTGTAATAACATGATTGATTAGAAAAGTAAGTCTGACATACTGGTCAATAGATCATAATAGTGCCATAGTATACAAGAACTGAATTAGGCCTTTCAGTTCATCGAGTCTGCCACCATTCAACATGGCTGATATGTTTCTTAATCCCCTGCTCCCATAATCTTTGATCCCTTGCTAATATATAACCTATCTAATGCCGTCTTAAATACACTCATTTGGGTTTATGTTTGGCATGAACTGGTTGGACTAAAGAGTCTGTTTCCATGCAGTATGTCTCTATGACTTGGCCTCCACAGACTTCTGTGACAATGAGTTCCAAAGATTCACCACCCTCTATCTGTAGAAATTCCTCCACACCCCAGTTCTAAAGGGTCGTCTCTTCACTCTGAGAGTCTGCCCCTGAATCCTTATTTGTCCTACTATTGGAAACATCTTCTCCACATCCACTCTATCCGGACTTCTCAGTATTCTCTAACTTTGAATAAGATTCCCTTCTCATCCTTCTAAACTCCATAGTGTATAGACCCAGAATCCACACATGATAAGCCCTTCATCCCCAGGATCATTATTGTGAACCTCCTCTGGAGCCTTTGTTATCTTTATGATGTGCACAATATGGTAGCCGCCAATTTCAAGCTGCGCTACAAGCTCACTTACCTTGCTCCATATACTGCATGCATTTAAATACAACACCCACAGCTGTATTAACAAATTCCACATGAACGCCATCTACAAGTTTGCTGATGATGCCACTGAGGTAGGACGGACATCTAACAACAAGTCAGAACAGAAAGGAGGTAGAGGGTATGGTGACGTGGTGCAATGAGAACAAACTCTCTCTCAACATTGACAAAATTAAAGAGCTGATCATTGACTTTAGCAAGGAAGGAAAATAGTAGCTCCCCCCAACCTACATCAATGGAGCTGAGGTTGAAAGAGTGGAGAGCGTCAAGTTCTTCAGAGTGATGATAACCAACATCCTGGCCTGGCCTTCCCATATAGATGGGACAGTCAAGAAGGCACAACAATGCCTCTTCTTCCTCAGGCAATTCATGAAATTTGACATGCCCATAAGGACCCTCACCAACTTCTACACATGCACCACTGAAAATACACTGTCGGGGTACATAATGGCCTGGTATGGCAACTGCTCCCCCCAGGATTGTAGGAAGCTATAGAAGATGGCCCAGACCATCACAGGAGCGAACCACCCATCTATGGACTTCATTTACATGGCTCGTTGCTGCAGAAAAGCTGCCAACATCATCAACCACTGGGGTAATGTTCTCCTACAACCTTTTCCATCAGGCAGAAGATACAGAAGCCTGAAAGCACACTCCAGCAAGTTCAGGAACAGCTTCTTCCCAGCCATTATAAGACTATTGAATGGAGTCTAGCCTCAAATAATTCTGATCTTGCGAACTTTGATCTCTTGTCCGCCCTGTGCAATGTTATCTGCATGCCCCTGTATAAATCTTCTGTACATCCTTGCTTACTATGAGCTGCCTGTACTATTAGCCAATCTAGCATTTCATTGTACGTCAGTCTAAGTGACAAGAAATAAATCATAGTTGTCTCCTTATCTACTGCGCCTGAAGTTAGATTCCTGACCCTATCCCCACTCTCTTTCCTATTACCTGTGCTGGAAACTTTAATAATCTTTCCTGAGCCTTCCCCACCACCCCAACCCACCTACATCTTTAATTAGTTTAAGGTTCTTGTGACCACCTTATTTAGTCTCTCTACTGGGATCCTGGTCCCAGATCAATTCAGGTAGAGTTTGGTCTAACAATATAAAAGGTAGGTGAGAGTGCAAAGGCAATTTTCTTTATCTAATTTGCTGAAACCATGGGAAGGAGTGGGAATACACAAATGTAATGCCCTTGTGCCTTGGATCAACCCCCAAACATTTTCCATCCTTTCATGCCTCCCTACCTGACCTTCAGACCCCATGACGAATGATTGCATACCCTTTGTTAAACTAACAAACGCTGATGTGTTCAATGTTCAAACCCTTGCTGCCACTCCACGTCACATTTCAAGAACCCTATTGTATTGATCTTGAGCTGCTCTCTCTTGAAAGGAGCTCCCACAGAGCTCTGTAAACTGTCACTGAGGAACAGTTCACCTGCTCATCAATCCAATTCAGACCCATCAACACCCACACCATTCATCTCAGTACATTCTCATTCAGAGAATGCAGTAGACTAAATACTTGCAGAGCCAAGCCCAGAAGTACCATAAAGCAGACTACAAATATGCCTCTAATCCCAAGCCCTTACTGCATTGTCTCTTGGAGCACAGTTTGACATCCTTTCACTTGAAATACAATGATTAATAATCAAACCCATGCCAGATAACTACTTCTTTACCATGCCATACATTGAACAGTACCTTACCTTTATGACCATTAAATCATGTGACATTCAGGTCAAGGAAAGCTGTGACCACCACACAAGATGATTCACGTCCCTCCTCTTCCCTTATTCCAAGATAGACTGCATCCAGAATAACCATGAATTCTGGCAGGGAGCTGTGTCCACATTCTACAAACATGATCTTGAGGTATTGCTATAGCATGTGGAGGCCTACAGTGCATCCTGTTTCCACATGGACCCAAGCTGCCTTCCAGCACCACTAAGATAGCTATGTACATTATACCTAAAATGGTCATACTCTCAGGACACCATGAGCAAAGTCACATCCAGCGACCTATGTTCTTCTATTACCCTCTGTGCCACAGTAGGTTGATAGTTCCTATTACCCAAGCGACCTGATCTTACTCTATGCAACATGACTGGCCTCAAATGGATACAGGGTACATGATGCTCAGCAGTCTTGCAGCAGGGTGTATCCCACGACCAAGGCGAAGCCAATGAACTTGTGAATCAAAGACATTGAGAAAGAACATAAGTTACAATGGAGGCTTCTGCAAATTCTATGCCATGATGAATCTGCTCTTACCAAACATTTTTTAGCAATAAGTAATGATTTCTTGAATCTCAAACTCCAAACTAAACTTTTAGAAGTTTAAGGGAATGTTTTCAAACAGATATTGAACATAATCTAAGCTTGCAGCCAAAGATGGCTAACCAATTTGCATTGAACTTTCACATTCCAATCCACTGAGATGGAGCGCTTGGTCTATAAAGACCCTGTAAGGCCAATTGCCAGGGGAATCTGAGTGAACCAACATTTCCTGCACCCTGTCGCAATACATCGAAGCACCTGAGGTATTCAAGTGGTGAAGACAAATGATTCCACCTAACCGTTTGGATAATTAGAATCCTGCCTATGAGAGGGTCTCACAAACATGAACTCATCAAACTACGGTGGAAATGCCTTAAATCCCATCACTTGAACACTTGAACCCTGGCACTGAGTGATCGTATTTTGATAGTTTTGCATGAATTAAGAGTTGCCTGATCAAATATTTCTTTAACTGCATATATGATGGAGAAGGAGGATTTCAGATAATAGGAGTTGCAAGATCTACTTACAGAAATAATTGACGACAAATGAATAAACAATCAGCAAACTGACAATTGTTGATAGATGCAGTGATGGTTCCATGTCATACTCTTCCACATAGTTATGACTAAAAACATTGTAACTGGTGAAATTTCTTTACTATATTGGACAAGTAACAACAAAGCTCATACTTTTAGTTTGTTTTTGAATTCAAAACCATGTATCATGTTAAGTGTACAAAATTTTACTCTAATGAAAGGTTTATGAACAGCTATGCAGAATGAAAGCCTGAATCCAGATTTACTGCTAACATGGTACTGCTCACACAATTCTCTGAAGAATAGCAGACGGCTGGCAGTAAGGTTAAGGCTGTAATATAATTGAACAGGTCAGGTGACTGCAAGCTGCAACAGCAAAACACAAAGCTTTTTGACTGTCAGAAAATCATTGGAGCTTAATTAACGTTTTAAACTCACTGCTGAACACTTGGTACTCTATAATATACAGCTGACAAGTTATTTTCATTTTATCAATTCTGAACCCCATAGAAATGTATTTTTTTCTCCATAGGTCAATAGTAATAAAATTCATTGAGGTGTGAATTGACATAAATAAGATTACACATAAGCACATAACCAGAGTCACTGCATTTCAAATCACAATGAAGAATTTTGATGTAAAAGACACTGAAAATCTAAGTACTACAGAACTCCAACTTCCAAGTGTGCTGCAGTTCAGCATTTCCAAGTGTCCAACATTTTGGGGGCTTTACCAGGTTACATATGTAGCTTTTTTGTGATCCTGCCTTTGTCCACTCTGGTGCTGGGAAATGTCCATTAAACTCAAAAGTCATTGATATATTATTACTTACCATCCTGAGATAATAGAGCTAAATACAAATATTTGATGCACAAAATAGCAGCACATGCAATGAGCAACAAGTACTCCCATCACCAGTGTATGCAAACAAACTCACTTTCAAGATGAATAGAGAATTGTTCATTTCTAAATGAGAATAATAATAAAATTACTCAACAAATGCCACTTCATCCAGTTCCCATACCTGTACAAGACATTTTATTTTTAAGCAATCATAAAGTAGGCATTTAGCTCAAAGAGTTTACTTACTTTCTACTCTCCATATCCCTCAATCCTATCTTTGGAAAAAAATCCATATTTCCCTGGCTAAAAATTACAATTGACTTTTTTTCTTATTGTTCAACTTCCATTTTAAGTATGCATTTCCTAATGTCTCAATCCTTCATCGAATGAATTATTGTTTATAAGTGTCTCAAATACCTTTTGTAATATGGAATTAATTGAAAGATTTATAATTTATATTATGCAGTGAATAATACAGTAAAGTACAGTGAGAAGCTTCAACGGTCACCACAATCCAGAGCCATTTTGAATAGGTTAAGAATAAAAAAGGTCGAACTGACAGACAGTCGATCTTCATATTGCTGTCTCTGCCATGAGACCTGAGCCAGCTTACCAACCACACCTGCACCTCCATCCCTCCTCCACTGCATACACAGGATCCAGCAATGTAGGAGTCACCACTCTTTAGGCACCATCTCTGCGTCTTTCGGCCACCTCGTCGATGCTGGTTGCCGTACTGAACCCACACCTCACTCCATAGCCAGGACTCCCCGGCTCTGCTGCCACCACCACCTTGGCAATAACCGCGAGTCTCTGGCTCCAGGCTTCTCTCAACCAGGAGCTGCCACTGACACTTGTCAACAACCAGGAGTCCCTACTCCGGGTTTACCACAACCACAACCAGGAGTGCCTGCTCCATGCATAACACACTGCCACCTCACCAAAGTCAGGGGTCCCTGCTCCAGGCTGGCCACCACTGCAACCAGGAGTCCCTGGCTCTGCTGCCAGGTCCAGGTGCCACCAAGAGTCCCACTTCTGGCCACCTTCCCCCAAGAGGTCGCCTTGCCAGCCTTACTATTTTGAAAGATCTGCCACCACTAAATGCTTTGTACACAAATAAATGCTCAATTTCATCCATTTTTCCTTGCAACTTGAATTCTTGACACCTTTATTGCTCACCTTGCAATCTTCTCATGAAGAACTGATACTTTCTATATGATTAAGTGCCTAGGACACCATCTGGTACATTAGATGGGATAAATTAGTGGGTAAAGTGGTTTAGAGGCATGTGGTATATTTGCCTCTATGAGTTGAGCCATACAGCTTAACAGCAGGAGGTTATGCTGGAACGGTGCAAAATGTTGGTTAGGCCGCAACTAGAGTATTGTGTGTAACTCTGGAATCCACATTGTGGGAGAGATGTGACAGCACTGGAGAGGTTGCAGATGAGATTTAGCAGGATGTTGCCTGGGCTGGAGAGTTTAAGTTCTGAAGACATATTGGATAGACTGGGGTTGCCTTCCTTAGAGTAGAGCAGACAGGACATGATTGAGATGAATAAAATTATCATGGGCATAGACAGGTTTGACAGGAAGAAATACTTCCCCTTTTTGGAGAGATGAAAGACCAGAGGGCATGGACTTCAGAGAAGGGGCAGAAGGTTTAGAGGGATAGGAAGAAAACCCTTTTCACTCAGAGGGTAGTCAGAGTCAGGAACACACTGCCTGTAAAGTTGCTAGAGGCAGAAACCTTCATAATATTTAAGAAGTATTTAGACACACACTTGCAATGCCAAGGCATCCAAGGCTATGGGCCAAGTGCCCAATCTGGGCACTCAGAAGAGATCAACAAATAGAAAAAGTTCATATCTGGGTCACATCACCATTACACAAGAAACTATGGACATCATTCAGACACGTCAATGGAATACACCTGTCAAGATGTAACAAGTTCAGGTATTGTGAAGCCATACAGGTAAGGCTGGACGTGATTGTTAAGGATTGTGCAAGGGGACTTGTGGAATTAATTTAAAGTTCCATCAATTTCAGCCAAAAATATGAACTTGGAAAAAGAGAAATTTGCACTTATTATCACAAGTGCGAACATTCTTTCATCCTAAATACTTCCAATTCAAAATCAAATTCTCTCTTGTTGTCAAACAACTGCGTAAATGTTTTGATTTATAGAAGCAACATTAACAAGTTATATAAATATTCATAACCTTGTGCTCTTTGCTGTCCGTTGGCTCCTGATTCATCAACAACTTAATTCTAAAATTCTTGTAATTACATTTAAATCGTTTAATGATTTCGACCTTCTTTATGAGGTACGAGTTGGATCAACAGCAGCAATGATGGTTTGTAAGATGGCTAATAATATATTTTGATTGTTTATGCTGGAGAACATTAAGTTCCCATTACTGCTAATATTTAGCCAAAAGGAAATGAAGGCCTTTCAAGTAATGTAGAGCTGGAAGACACAGACCAGAGACACATTTCCTGCATCAGAAGGCTCAGAACTGCAACCAAAATTCATCAACACTCCAGCCAATACAACACACTTGCAATCAAGTTCCATAGAACTGCATTAGAAAGTTATGAGTTTTTGGCTCCCAATTGTATCACATTTTTGAATAAGACATTGTAAGGTTAGCGTAGGATTGTTAAAGATTGATTAACTGGATGTAAATGCTGGAGCATCTGCAGTCCCCAGTTTGCCTCAGCTGCTGTAAATGCTGTTGTATTTTTGTAATGTTTAGGTGCCCATATGACCTCACTCCAATAAGAAAAGGTCAAATGAAGATTACTGTAACTACTAATGAGCACAAATTACAGCAATAATCTTAACTACATTTAAGTCTTCAGAAAAAGATTGCTTCAAAATGGTGCTGCTAGTCCTAAATCAGCACTATATGTCGATTGATATCTGACTTTCCAGCAGCCATTCACTAAGGTCACTCATAGTGCCGAAAAAAAGGCATAAAATTTCCAATTTTGCATTGGTGGATTTATTAAATGGAAATGATAATATGCAAACGTTTGTAAAGATTTAACCAGTTTCCTGCTCCAATTCCACAAAGGAAATAGCCTTAATGGCTGCTTCCCTGGGGATTCTGTTGACTACCCACTAGAATTATGGAAAATCCCTGCAGAACTTTAGGTTCAATGTATTATTCCTGAGTTGTATAAACTGGTACTTTAAGGCAACAAGGTATAATTGATGGTATGGGTTCCTGGTAATGGTAATGTCCCTATATCTGAGCCAGAAGACTTGGATTCAAGTCTCACCTGCTCCTTTGCGTTTCTTAACTTTGTATGTCTTACTCTGTCGAAACAACCTACAATCCATAGAATCATAGAGATGTACAGCACAGAAACAGATCCTTTGGTCCAACCCATCCACGCTGACCAGATGTCCCAACACAATCTAGTCCCACCTGTCAGCACCCAGCCCATATCCCTCCAAAGCTGAAAATGTGTTGCTGGAAAAGCGCAGCAGGTCAGGCAGCATCCAAGGAACAGGAGAATCGACGTTTCGGGCATAAGCCCTGGCTGCTGTGCTTTTCCAGCAACACATTTTCAGCTCTGATCTCCAGCATCTGCAGTCCTCACTTTCTCCTCATATCCCTCCAAACCCTTCCTATTCATATACCGATTCAAATGCCTTTTAAATGTTGCAATTGTACCAGCCTCCACCAATTCCTCTGGCAGCTCATTCCATACACATCCCACCCTCTGCGTGAAAAAGTTGCCCCTTAGGTCTCTTTTAACCTATGATCTCTAGTTCTGGACTCCCCGACCCCAGGGAAAAGACTTTGTCTATTTACCCTATCCATGCCCCTCATAATTTTGTAAACCTCCATAATGTCACCCCTCAGCCTCCGACGCTCTAGGAAAAACAGCCCCAGCCTGTTCAGCCTCTCTCTGTAGCTCAAATCCTCCACCCTGGCAACATCCTTGTAAATCTTTTCTGAACCCTTTCAAGTTTCACAACATCTTTCCAATAGGAAGGAGACCAGAATTGCATGCAATATGCCAACAGCGCTCTAACCAATGTCCTGTATAGCTGCAAAATGACCTCCCAACCCCTATACTCAATAATCTGACCAATAAAGGAAAGCATACCAAATGCCTTCTTCACTATCCTATCTACCTGCGACTCCACTTTCAAGGAGCTATGAACCTGCACTCCAAGGTCTCTTTGTTCAGCAACATGCCCTAGGACCTTACCATTAAGTGTATAAGTCCTGCTAAGATTTGCTTTCCCAAAATGCAGCACCTTGCAATTATCTGAATTAAACTCCATCTGCCACTTCTCAGCCCATTGGCCCATCTGGTCCAGATCCTGTTGTAATCTGAGGTAATCCTCTTTGCTGTCCACTACACCTCCTGTCCTTGTATGTTACAATCTGCCCATACTGTATGCAAAACAAAACCTTTCACTCAGATACACGTGACAGCAATAAATCAATTCAAATCAAAACATCTGAACAGATTGATTAAAAAATCTAAACTATCAATATCAGCAAATTCCATAGCAGTTCAAAGCATAACTGTGTTTATTTGTGAACTTTTGTGAATAAGTGTGCTTCATGTAGTTTTTTTTTAGCAGATTGGAATTTTATCACTTTTTTAAAAAATGGTATGCCATATTTGGACATTACACTGCCTGAAACATGTCAGATACTTTAAAAATTTGAATATATCTGCAAGATATTCCTTGGAATTGCTCAGGGTAAATCAGAAAATGTGCTGTTTCATAGTGGCAGAGGTGTTGTATCATAAAACCTTTCACTTGAATCTGAATGTGTTAAATGGAGTACTCTGCCTCTTTCAGTCTGCAAAAGTGTGATGGAAGTTTCCAGCTGTTTAACTGTAACAGCTGCTTGTACAAATCAGCAACACCCGTTTACTGGCAATTTAATCCAAACTCTAATTTTAAGCAGTGCCAATAAGCTCTTGCTGACAGTAGAGCCAGCAATTACTGCAACCAGCTGGAAACTTCCTTCAATGTTTTATCATTTGCTTGTAAATGTTTTAATGCCTTAAAACATCATTTCCAGTGGTAGATTCCCAGGTTAGTAGAGAGACTGTGGCAGTGGTTCCCAAAAATACCTATAATAGATTTCGATGACTGCTCACGCTCAAGTATTTGTGCTCATGCATTCCTAATAATGCTAATAATGCTTTACCCAGCGTAGATCCTCATTGTTGATGTCTCTATGACATTACTTACCATTTGTCTCTCTTTATGAATACCAACCTTTAGCTGTGCAGATTCAAGTGCAGCATGAAAAGCATTTAGGATGACTGCAAAGAACTGTCCGATATCTGTCAGATCTGACAAAGTAAATATTCATCGCTTCTGACTGGGAAAAGCACAAGAGAGGAAAACGGAACAGAGGGGCTCATAAGCCTGAACTGGGACTCATCAACATTCCCTGATTCAGTTTAAGCCAGCAAATCAAGATTTTGCATAGAGATCAAGATTTTTCACTTGCCTGTGGAGGGGAGCATGACAACAAGCACACTTTGAAAATGGCACATCAGAGTCCCAAAGCCTCCGGATCATCAATGCTGGAATATTCAGTATGAGGATCACTGGTGGGAGTGGGTAGGAAGGCTGTGAGGATGGCCTTGGGCAAGGCAGTGTTGGGAACCTAATCACCTCTAATTAATGGCCTGTTAAGATTCATGGTGAACTTGTTAATAGATTGGGGTGGGCTAGATAGTGATGTTCATATCGCCCAAGTCTGAACAGCCTGGTGGACATGTGCACTGCTGTCACCTACAATGCAGGCAACAACTAGGCAAACCTTTTGATAATGATTTAGAGATGCCGGTGTTGGACTGGGGTGTACAAAGTTAAAAATCACACAGCATCAGGTTATACTCCAACTGGTTTAATTGGAAGCACACTAGCTTTCGGAGCAGGTGATAGTGGAGCCTGATGAAGGAGCAACGCTCCAAAAGCTAGTGTGCTTCCAATTAAACCTGTTGGACTATAACCTGGTGTTGTGTGATTTGTAACTTTTGATGATGAAAAGTTTTAATCCCTAGGAATATTTCACACAAGAATTAGGTGAAATGGGCTGTTTGGGTACATTTCTGCTCAGTGATGCTGCAGATCCTCCAATAACGTGCTTTTTGTCTTCTGCAAAGCTATGCCCAGCCCCAGAGTAGCAGCTGTTTGCTTTTTAGGGTCATCTGGAGCTAGCAGCAACTGCTTTGGCAAAGCTCAATCCCTAACTGGACCAGGCCGGGCCAGGCCAGGTCATTTGCATTTGAAGATTGTTTAATTTGAGGAACACAAGTGTGGTACAGGCTGGTGTCCTGGAAATGATTGGGGTCTCAGTTTTCCAACGGCAGATTAAAATCAAGCTCAATGGGTGTAACTTAATAGGTGTAACTTAATGCCTTCCCTCAAAACTGATTTATCCTCCTTGAGTATTGTGCCCCTTTTTTTTAAAAATGACTATCACTACCACTGTTCCAATAAAGCCTTGACCTCTCTGATCTTGCAAATTACCATCCCAGCCCTGACTGCTCTTTCCTCACCTCTCCTAAACTCTGCAGCCAGCTGCTAAATCTGTCTCCACCTTTCTCCAGCCGTTTCAGAGTAGAATCTTTCCATTCAGGTTACACTGCTGGAACATATTTTATCAAAGTCACAAATAACATCTTTGCGATGTGACTATGATGCCCTTTCCATCTTTTCTCTCCACTAATCTCACTGCAACACAATATTTTCCTCTAATCATCTTCCTCTACTTGGCAGCACAGCAGAACACTCCTAACTTCACGTTGACTGTAAACTATCCAGACTTTTCCTCGCCCCCACATCATTATTTTTGGGTTGACAAATGTAGCGCTGGAAAAGCACAGCCGGTCAGGCAGAATCCGAGGAGCAGGAGGATCAATGTTTTGGGTATAAGCCCTTCATCAGGAACGAGTAGGGATTATGATGAAGGGGTTACGCCTGAAACATCGACTCTCCTGCTCCTCGGATGCTGCCTGACCTGCTGTGCTTTTCCAGCGACACACTTTTTGACTCTGATCTCCAGCAGCTGCAGTCCTCACTTTCTCCTAGTAGATTATTTCTGGGTCCCCAAGTAACTCAACTCCATCGTCCTCATCAAATGCGTGGTGTCCCTTGGCAATTTTAGCCACCACAATGAATCCGTTTTTCAATGCATTCTATTCAACTCCAAACAGAGACCCAACTACTTCCATCTCTGAAAAATTGATTGCATCTGGACCAATTACGCCTATTCTGCTGCTGAAACTTCACCCATACTTTTTTCATCTCTGTACTTGACAATTCTAATGCTCTCCTGGCATTGTTCTCACTCTGTACACATCAGCTTATCCAAATGTTGCTGCTGTATCCCACCCTGCCTACTCTTTCATATTCTTATTTGGAGCAGGCAATGTTATTGTGATGCGTCACTGGAGACTCTGAATTTGTAATCCAGACACTCAGGCTAATGATCTGGGGTCATTATAAGGACAGTGACTTCATTTTGTTTTAAAAAACTGAGGACTAAATGGGAGATAAACTGTTTCAAAGCCAACGATTGCTGAAGGATTTTTTTCACCTCCAGCTAGAGTCTCTTTACTTGTTAATAAATGGTACTTCTTGTTAAGCACAGAAACATGGTCTGTGCTTTCCAGCAATCTGAGTCTGAAAATAAAATAAATTGGGAATTTGTACATATTTTTAAAGATCTTCATCTTTTGTGATGACTCCAGGAATTAGTGGGGTTTTGATTTCCAGCACTCTACCCTAGTGAGTCTATCATCAGACCTTTAAAATCATGGTGAAATTTCAATTGAGTTAATAACTTAGAAATTTAAAGTCTAATAATGACCATGACAGCATTGCCAATGATTGTAAAGAATTATCTGGTTCACTAACTCCCTCTAAAGGAAGGAAAAGCTGCCATCTTTACCTTGTCCAAACCCACTGCAATGTAATTGAATCTTGAAAGTTCTCAGAGATGACTCAGAAGCAATTCAGCGTATTTAACAACTACAAAGCCAACAGAAAGGAAAGAAACCTGATGGACCAACCAGCATCAACCCAACGGCACCAGAAATGGCAGTGACACAAGCAGCCTTTTTCATTTCTGCAAAGTCTTCCTCACTAACATCTGGGGATTTGTGCCAAAATTTGGAGAGCTGCCCAACAGACTCATCAGACAATAGATTAACATAGTCATAGACAGTGGTGTACAGTTGGGAGTCCTCAACATTGATTCCAGTCCCCATGAAGTCTGATGGCATCACGTTGAACATGGACAAGAAAAGTACTTACTGATTACCATATATTGCAACAGCTCCTCCTTGCAGTGGATGAATCAGAGCACCTTCAGGTGAGAGCCATTTAGAGGAAGCACATAGAATTGGGAGTAGTTGTTGTAGGTCAATCATCTCACATCAATTCGGAATTTCTCAGGGTAGACTTCTTGGCCCAGTTGTAGATAATTAAACACCAGATTGAAAAAGGAGACTCCACAGATATTACCAACTTTAATGGTGAGGACCCCAGCAAATCATTGTAAAAGTCAAGGCTGAAACATTTACATCCACGTTCTCTCAGAAGTATAAAGTGGATGATACATCTTGGCCTCCCCCTGAGGAGGCATAGGGTGGCCGTTTTCAACCAATTCAATTCACTCAACTTGACATTAAAACACAGTTTAAGGCACTGGATACTGCAAAGTCCATGGGCTGGGACAATATTCTGGCCATAGTACTGAGGCTTGTGAACCAAAAGATTATCCATGCCCCTAGCTAAGCTGTTCCATAAACTTACAACGATGGTATTTACCTAATAATGTGGAAATTTGCCTGGGTATACAGTGTACATCAAACACAGAACAAATCCAACCCAGCCAATTACCATGGTATCAGTCTATTCTCAATCAGCAAAATGATGGAAGGTATTGTTGGTAGTGCTGACAATTGGCACTTATGACAACATGTTAGATCCACAAAAATACTACAGGTAGTACTGTAATACTGGTGGGTTTAGGCCTTCATTCCAAATTATTTTTAAAAAGAGCACTGCTACAGAAACAACTGCAGGAGTAATAAAAACATCTATGCCATACCAACAGGATGTAACATGAAAAGGTGTCAAAAGAAACTTTAACAAAACGCTGACAACCCCCTCTTCTATGACAAGTAACTCCCTGTGGATTATGTCCCAAACTGCAGACACTGTGTTTTCCTTTGAAGTATACACACATACAGGGGTAAAAGCCAGTTTCATAGGACATTGGTTGTGGGCATTGCAGGTTAATCGTCTCACCTCACTTCAGAACTTCTCAGGATAGACCTCTAGACCCAGTTCTAAAAAAGAGTCACTGCTTTCTTTCCACAGCTGCTACCAGACCTATTGAGTTTTTCCAAAAATTTCTCATTTTGATTCTAAGTTTCAGCATCTCCAGTTCCTTTGCATTTTTTTTATTTGGGACAAATCATGTTGAGTTCAGTCAATTACATTCCCTCCAACATGAGGTTGAAGATGGATGTTTGCTGACAATTACATAATGTTCAGAATCATTTGTGTCTCCTCAAACGAAGGACACCATGTTTAAAGGTTTCATAACCAGGACAATATTCAGGCTTGGTCGTGGTAAGTAATATTTATATCATACAAATGCCAAGCAATAACCATCTCCAAAAAGAGACAACATCGCCCCTTGACATTCAGTGGAGCTACTATAGCTGAATCTCCCACTAATAACATCCTGGGGGATACCAGTGATTAGGAACTGAACCAGACCATACATATAAATGCTACGGCTGCAAGAGAAGTGCAGAGGCTGGGAATCCTGAAGTGAGTAACTCATTTCTTGATTCCTTAAAGCTGCTCTACCATGTACAAGGCAGAAGTCAGAAATATTCTCCACATACTTGGAAGAGCGCAGCTCCAATAACATTCAAGGAGCTCAACACAGTCCAGGACAAATTTGCTTGCTTGATTGACACCTCAGCTAACATCGTCATAATTCACTTCTTCTACAAATAATGCACAGTGGCAGTAAGTGAGTTCAACATGCCGAGGGTCCTTCGATGTCACCTTCCAAATCCATGGTCTCAGCCACCTAGAATTACATAGGAACACCACCACCTGCAAGTCCCCCCTTCATGTAGCACACCATCTGACTTGGAACTACACAGTCATTTCTTCACTATTATAAGTCAAAATGTAGGTATTTTTTCCTTAACAGCAGTTAAGAAAGAGTACATACACTGACTCAATAAGGCAGCTCATCACCAACTTCTCAAGAGCAACTAGGGATAAGCAATAAATGTTGCCCTAATCAATGAGGTCAACATCCTTGAGTGAGTTCAAAAGATATAGAGAAGATACGGAATCAGATTTTAACCTTTGAATGGGTGATTGTCAAAATCGAAGGCATCTACAGCAAAACTCAAACTTAGGAATTTTAAATATTCTGAAGTTAAGATATTCATAATGAATATAAAGAACAATAGGCAGTAGTTTTTTTTTGCCTAAACAATAAAGTAATAGGAACAAAACGAAAGCTGGAATTGGAAGCATATGTAGTAAAAGGAAATTAGACTTTGCAGAAACATGTTCACCCAGAAGATAGGAGCAAGATTTAAAATGCATCATGTTGTAATACTGGGGTATGGCATTCAGAAACACTAACACAAAGTATCTGCTCAGCTCATTATCCTTATCTCTATCTTTATACAAAAGCTGTCATGACAAATCCTTCAAAGGATTGCTGGAGCCCTTAATTGTTTTCGAGCTGCTAAAATATGAGAGAATAGTCTTGCAATATCACTGTAATTGTCCTCAGTCCTTTATTATTGTGTCATTTCAGCATTGCAATTGTTGATTTTAGGTATCTTCAACCATGTTTTGTATCTGAACCTATTTTCTTGTCAATTGAAACCTTTATACATAGTGAAATTTCTTTCTGACATTAGCTTCTCCACAAAGCATTCCTATGTAACTAATTAGGTTTCACTTTATACTGAACACTGCTTTTTTATCCTCGGGATAATGCCCTACAGAAGTAACATAAAAATAATCCATTTCTCTTTGCTGACAATTATTATTACCCAACAGCAAACCGCAATGTAACCATCCTGAAGTTAAATACTGACATCTTTAATAATAGGGTGAGTCAACAATTCAGTCTACTGATTGTTAGGAGATGGATATGTGATCCATTTAGTGTTTGGGTGAAAAAAAAGTTAAGTCTGTTTTTCTTTTTGTGCACTGGATTGCTTCTCTCTTTCAGCCCACGCGCCAGCTAGCAGCAATGTGAAGAGGAGAGCCAATTGTGTAAGTCTCTCCTTCCCAGTACACAAACAACCTTTCCATAAGCAAATCCTCAGCTGCAATTTCTCATGGCAACACACAGAAACTGATTCATTGGGAGACCAGAACCCAACCTGAACACGCAGTGTTCGAGTCACCAGCAAGTGGACACAGCTTGATCCCAATGAACAAACCCCCGGCTTGGTCAAGTAGCTCTACTGCCTTGTGGCCACCTAGAGAGAGTTGAAGGCCAAGAGAGTAAATCCTGACACAAAAATCTTAAGTGGAGCCTAAGGCAGACTGGTGCCCGACAATGGCAATTTTCTGGTAACCCCTGCAAATAGGCCAGAGCAAACCATAGTGCTTTGCCTTCCTTTGGACTCAGCTGGGCAATTCAAGAGGTAATAACTTAATTAAAATGTGATTGAGCTTGTATCCTCGAAAGGGCACTCCAGTTTCACTGCAGAACATTAGCACAACACAGGAGAGAGCCATTATGATTGCTCAACCCAAACTGATTGGTTTAGAGATTGAGTACCACAGGCTGTTTCTGATGGCGGAACTGACCATTATGTCTTACTGGTCAACTATCAGCTTCCTCAAGTCAGGCAGTCCATGACTATAAAAGGTCAAAACGTGTGGCGCTGGAAAAGCACAGCTAGTCAGGCAGCAACCGAGGAGCAGGAGAGCCTATGTTTTGAGCATAAGCTCTTCATTCTTGATGAACAGCTTATGATCGAAACGTCGACTCTTCTGTTCCTCAGATGCTGCCTGATCTGCTATGCTTTCCCAGCGCTACACGTTTTGACTCTGACCTCCAGCATCTGCAGTCCTCACATTCTACCCCATGACTATTAAGGTGTTAATCTGTTGCAATCTACTACTTCACTATGTACTTGTTTCTTAAAAGTGGGCAGAATCCATCACATCAGGCAAATAAAATAAACAAAAAGAAAGACGAGATCAAATCTTCAATTGACAAGGCTGAGTGGCAGCGGCCTGGGCACAGGGTTGACAGACAACTTGCAGCTGAGCAGTAATGCATACTACACAACTGTGATGGACTTGGTACGAGATAAGCTGAACACAGACACAGCTTCCTGCAAAAGACACAGCTTGCCAAGAGTGGATTGGTAACAGAAAAACATTACACATTGATCTGGCAAGATAAAAGCTCAGAAGGAACATACAAAGAGGCTTTAGGCTTCTCTGCAAGGAACATACTGCTGTCAATGATGGAGCACCATCACAGTTCAGAACCCATTCGTTCCATTCATTTTTCAACTTAATCACAGCTAGTTAACCGCATAAATATTTACATTCCAAAGCTGAGCTCAACTAAGGAGGCAAAAGACCAGTTCTACAAGGAGCGTGATGTTATTATCAGCAAAACCCTTCAGTCAGAACAACTTTACCGGTGGATTTCAACTAGGGCAGCGTGGTGGCTCAGTGGTTAGCTGCCTCACAGTGCCAGGGTCCCAGGTTTGATTCCAGCCTCGGGCATATTCTCCCCGTGTCTGCGTGGGTTTCCTCCGGGTGCTCCGGTTTCCTCCCACAGTCCAAAGATGTGCAGGTCAGGTCAAATGGCCATGCTAAATTGTCTTTAGTGTTAGGTTCATTAGTCAGAGGGGGGTAGGTTACTCTTCGGAGGGTCGGTGTGGACTTGTTGGGCTGAAGGGCCTGTTTCCACACGGTAGGGAATCTAATCTAAATTAAGAGAAGGCATGGACTGAAACCAAACCCTCCTGCCTCAGATATCTCCACAAAGGAAGAATACATGACAAAGGACAGAAACTATTTAATGTTTGGCATGACGCAGATCGGATAATCACCACTGCATACAGTTTTGGTCTCTATAGTTTAAAAATGATGTACTGGCATTTGAGGTCTTTTAAAAGAGATTCATCAGGTTGACTCCTGGTTGAAGAAATTGACTTATCAAGAATAGTTTAGGAGTACTTTCTGAAGGCTAGGCTTTCATTTATCAGGGTTTCATAGAATGAGGGGAATACTTATTGAAATTTCTTGACAGGATAGATATTGTGAAGATGTTTCAAATAGTGGACGATTTTGAAGGCGATGTAGTGGTAGAATAAAGGGAAACTCATGTAAAACAGAGATGTGAAGGAATTTCTTCTCTCAGAGGGTAATAAATCTCTGAAACTCTCTACTGCTGGAGGATGGATCACTCAAAGTATAAAAAGGGGAAATAGACATATTTCAAAATGTTGAAGGCTATGGACAGATGTGACTCTCTGAACAGTATTGTCAACTTAATTCGCTTCCACACCACTAGCTGTAACACAGACTGCTCTCCAATGTACATCAGAATTAGAATACAACCACTGAATCTTTTTCATTCAAAGCAGTAATGCCATCCTTGTATAAACACCAGGAACAATAAAAAGAAATAGTTCCTTAACTGGATTGAATTGGGAGATGTCCATCATTCCCAAACAGAATACAGAAGTAAAATAGAATATTCTTCAAGACACCATTTACAATATCACACTCACCAGAAGATTAGAAATAGGTTGACTGGTTAGATGGACCATACATTGAACCAAAGTGATCTACCTAATAACAAATCTTTTCCATACACTGAATACACAAAAAGCTGCTCAAAACCAAGTCCAACAGACTGCTGCATATTGAACCAATGACTATTGGTTACAACTTTGCCTGAATTTCCAGATATCTTTTGCTACCAAATGCTTTCAGCATGTATGAAGGGGGTCACAAAGGCAACAGGCTGATCAGCTTAAAAATAAACTCCACCCGAATAAAATGGAGGGACATTCATCACTAATGGCAATGAACAATTGGAGGGATGGGTGAAATAATACCTAGTGTTGTACACTAGGGACAGCACAAACACTCCAGTCGCTGTAGACAGACTGCCTGTGATGACAGAGCTGGATTTCAAACCCACAATGGAGCACCTTAGCCAAACTACTGACTCATGGGCAAATCTGCATGTGCTGTGCTCCTCAAACATGCATAACTACCATCCATGAAGTGGCTGTACAAAGTTGTGTGTCAGGTAAAGAAGGGGGAAATGTCCCAGGATATGCATGATTGAAAGATATATTGCTGTCATTAATCTCACCAGGGCATTCAGTCATGTGAGGAGTGGTGGTTTATTTAAGCTGATGGAGAAGAATGATTGCCTTCCCTCGGCTCTCTTTGTGAGATCCTGTTTACATGATGACATTATGGGTAAGATCAGAACCCTTTGAGATTTGGAAAAGGTTGTATTCCGAAGATACTTCTTGACATATTCTTCTCTTTACTACTATCAAATGCCCTCAGTTAATCTTCAAAATTTCATTTCATCTCCTTACATGCCAAAACTTATAGAAAGACATTAAGCCTTGCTTGACTAAAAACCAAGATGAAATACACTAAGTACTCATTATTACACAATGAGGAACACCATCAGCACTAAATAGTCAGACTCACCTACAGCCATGAAGCATTTGATTTGGCCATCAGCATCAACGAGAGAAACATCATGCTCTAGGACAATTTGACACCAGTACCTTTCAACATTGACAGTCTGACACTGGAGGTTGTTGATATTTTCACATATCTACACGCTATAATCACTAACAATCTATCACTTAATGCTAGAATCAACACATACATTGCAAAGCTGTACCAACTGAATAAGAGAGTGCAGAACAATATTAATCTACTTGCGAACTCTGCACAAAGACTCTAACAAGCACTTGTCCTCAGTTTACACCTCCACAATAGTGACACCAAGACAAGATACAGTAGACAAGACAAAAGATCGAATAGTTTCTGCCTTCACTGTCTCAAACGCATCCTTCAGTATGTCTTTGTCGTACAAAGTCTCCAAACTCAGAGGAACTTGAGTATGTAAAATCCATCTGTATACACTCATTGCTAAGCCAACAACATATGTCCTATTAGCCAAATTGATCAGATGGATAATGGTCATATCCCCAGAAACCTTCTGTAGAGTGACCTAGTCATCAGGTCACAACCTACTGGACATCCATGGTGGCTCAGTGGTTAGCACTGCTGCCTCACAGCGCCAGGGACCTGGGTTTGATTCCTGCCTCGGGCGACTCTGTGGAGTTTGCACATTCTCCCTGTGTCTGCATGGGTTTCCTCCCACAATCCAAAGATGTGCAGGCCAGGTGAATTGGCCGTGTTAAATTGCCCATAGTGTTAGGTGCATTAGTCAGGCATAAATGTGGGGTAGGAGAATGGGTTTGGGTGGGTTGCTCTTTGGAGGGTCGATGTAGACTTGTTGGGCTGAAGGGCCTGTTTTCATACTGTAGGGAATCTAGTCTAATCCATATCTCTACTGCAAGAATGCCCGCAAGATATGGAGATGATATTGACAGTAATAACTAGGAGAGAGTAGTCCATTGTTATGATCTCTGGACACTGACTAGAAGGGAATTGGAACAAATGGAGAGTTCAGCTGGGTCGAGAAGAGGGACCAGAGAAAACAAAAGCCAGTGAGTCCTGCATCATATTCTCCCACTGTCTTTCTTTTCAGCAATCAGAGACTGCCACAACAGAGTAGAACCCCTGAGCTACACCTGGTAATCCTTAACACAATGCTGATCCTTACAGCTTAAACCATTGTCTCACCAACTGCCAAAAGCAACAAAGGATTGAATCATTAGCATAAAACATTTTAGCATTGCTATACAAAACATACAAACTCAGAACTTTGAAGGTTAAGTAGTAGTGACTACAAGAAAGAAAAAAATGTAAACATTACTAAATAACAACTTACCTGTGGAATTCAATGTTGAATTGAACCACCTAGTGGCGAGAGGTGGGATCAATAAAATAAACCATTGAACTCTGTTTTCCACCACTCAGACTAATGTTTCTGAAGGTCGGGCGGGGGCACTAACACCCAAATGTTTTGAAGGAAGATGTTCTACCATGACCCTGCCTCCATTCCTATTTCCTGCTAAGTATACCAAACATATACTCATTCTTATATGGGCAAATCTTGAAATCGCTCTTGTGATCTGAAAATTACAGACAAGGCCAGCATTTGTTTGCTTTGAGAAGATGGTGGTGATGTTTCTTATGCCTCATAGTAGAATGGAGTGGCTTGCCAGGCACTTCAAAGGGCAGTTATGAATCATAAAGCCAGAAGCAGAGGTGGGTATAGAAGTAGGCCATTCAACCCTTCGTGTCTGCTCTGCCATTCAGTTTGATCATGGCCAACCATTGAGCTTAACACCCTAATCCTGCACACCACCCAAATCCCATTCAATCTGATCATGGCCAACCATCGAGCTTAATACCCTAACCCTGCACACCTCCCAAATCCCTTGAACCCTTTAGCCACAAGAGTTATATCTACAATCTTCTTGAAAACACTATGTTTTGGCCTCAACCATTCTCTGTGGTAGTGAATTCCACAAGCTCATCACTCAGTGAAGAAATTTATCCTTATCTCAGAACTAGAAGGTTTTCCACTTTTACTTAAAATGAGCGCCGGCTGTGGACTCCCCAATGATTAGGGACATCGTCCCTGCATCTAACCTGTCCAGTCCTGTCAGTATTTTATAGGTTTTTATGATATCTACCCTCATTCTTCTAAACTCCGGTGAATTCAATCCTAGTCGATTCAATCTCTCCTCATACATCTGTTCTGCCATCCCAGGAATCAATTTGTTAAACCTTCGCTTCCCCTCTATTGCAAGAGCATCCTTCTTCAGATAAGGAGATCAAAACTATAAGAATATTCCAGGTGTGGCGTCACCAATGCCTCATACAATTGAACCTGGACTTGAATCTTCCTGCAACAAAGGCCAATATACTCTTTGCCTTTTTCACTGCCTCCTCAACTAGCCACTTACTTTCAGTAACTGGTGTATGAGGACACCCTGGTCTTGAACATTCCCTCTCTCAATTTACAGCCATTCAAATAACAAATCTACCTTCTTATTTTTGCTAGCAATTGTAGATAACCTCATATTTATTCTCATTATACTACTATGCATTTGGCCACATACCCAGCCTGTCCAAATCACACTGCAATATCTCTGCATCCTCCTCACAGCTCACCCTTTCACCCAACTTTGTAACTTATGCAAATTTTGAGATGTTATATTTAGTTCTGTCATCCACGTTATTAACATATATTGTGAACAGCTCGGGTCCTTGTATCGATCCAAGCAGTACACCCAATATTCACTGCCTGCCATTTTGAAAAAGACCCCTTTATTCCTGTTTCCTGTCTGCTATCTATCCATCTCAGTGCACTATCTCCAATCCCATATACTTTAATTTCACACATTAATCTCTTTGTGGGAGTTTGTCAAAAATGCCTTCTGTAAGTCCAAATAAACCAGATCCACTGGTTCCCCAATCAACTTGACTACTTACTCCTTGAAGTGTTCCTGTAAATTTGTCAAGCATGATTTTCTTTTATAAATCCATGTTGACTATGTTTGATCCTACCAGTGTTTTGTTTTCGGTGTCTGCGATCAAAGTCTTGATAATGGTCTCTAACAATCTTCCCCACTACTCACAGCAGACTCACTGATCGACAATTCCCTGTTTTTTCCTTTGCCTCCCTTTTTAAATAGTGGTGTTACATTAACTACCCTCTGTAGAAACTGGTTAAAAGTCTAAAGAATCTTGGAAGACGACCACCAGTGCATCAACTACATTGACTGGGGCTAGACTCTTACATTGGCTGAACAGCATAATGATAGTAGGGTTTCTTTGTTAAAAGGACAGGATTGAGTCAATTGGGTCTTTACAACAATCTAGCATCTTCATTGCCATTTCCCCCCCATTTCAAGATGTTTTGCATAAACTAAATTCAAACTTCCATTGTAGGATTGGGAATACAAAATCAATTTAAACTATGACAATACAACTTCTGCCATATTTCCCTCCAAGCTGAGGGACCACAGGACTGCCTGTTAGGCCCATGTGCCACTTGTTCAATGATGAGTGGAGGGAGCATTTTATTCTAACAGACACAATGTATATACAAACACTCTCATACCCAACTGTGGGAGAACTCCAGACTGAGCAAGAAAAACCTTTCATTCAAAGATTCCGTTCTGTTTCACTAACATGATGATTACTTCTTTCTATTGATCTGATGGACTCCAGAGGTTAACAATATTAAATCTGTGTTCGAAATTATGCTCAGACATGATACAAATTAGCCTGAGTTTGGAAACATGGCTGACGTCATCTCTAGTGTGGATATTAGTCGAGTCCCACTGTCAACAGAAAAACTCAGGCTATCACGTACTTTAAGACTCAAGTTGATCTTGTTGAATGATGCTGAGATGTGCAAAAGACAACCTTCTAACTATGGTTGGTGGAGTAGATTCTTGAAATATTTATATTCACTCAGGATGAAATTACTGATCGACTCTTCAGGTCACGTAAGACAAGGAATGTCTGAGAAATGTCTGAAGGACTATCGGAAGTTAGATAAACAAGTTGACAGACACTACCAATAATTATGAGGAATTGATATTTGAGAATTTCTGCAGGAATCTAAGTGGGCAAACACTTTTTTTGAGAAGGGTGAATCTAACCATGGTCTTCCAAGTTCATAAGGTTAGAATCAATAGCAGATCAAAGTAAAAATCATTCTAGGGAGTAAACTTCAGGAATTAATGAATAAGAAATAACCACAGATTTGTCAATCTTCCAGAATTGGCCTGGCTCCCGGATTGAAAGAGACATAGAAAAGTCAAACACAGAAACAGACTCTTCAGTGTAACCCATCCATGCCGGTCAGATATCCCTAAACTAATCTGATACCATTTGCCAGCACTTGCCCACATCCCTCTAAATCCTTCCTATTCATATACCCATCCAGATGCCTTTTAAACTGTTGTAATGGTACCAGCATCCACCACTTCCTCTGGCAGCTCATTCCAGACACGCATCACCCTCCGTGTGAAAACTTTGTCCCTTAGGTCCCTTTTATACCTTTCCCATCTCACCCTAAACATATGTCATCTAGTTCTGAACTCCACTACCCGAGGGAAAAGACCTTGTCTATTTATCTATCTATACCCCTCATGATTTTGCAAACATCTGTTATGCCACTCCCTCAGCCTCCAATACTCCAGGGAAAACAGCCCCAGCTTATTCAGCTTCTCCCTAGAGCTCAAAGCCTCCAACCCTGGCAAGAACCTTGGAAATCTTTTCTGAACTCTTTCATTTTTCAGAACATCCTTCCAATAGGAAGGAGACCAGAATTGCACACAATATTCCAACAGTGACCTAACCCATATTCTGTCCAGCCACAACATGACCTTCCAACTCCGAGATTCAATGCTCTGACCAATAAAGGCAAGCATATCAAATGCCTTCTTCACTATCCTATCTACCTGCGACTCCACTTTCAAGGAGCAATAAACCTGCACTCCAAGGTCTCTTTGTTCAGCAACACTCCCCAGGACCTTACCATTAAGTGTATAAGTCCTGCCCTGATTTGCCTTTCCAAAATGCAGCACCTTGCATTTATCCAAATTAAACTCCATCTGCCACTTCTCAGCCCTTGGCCCATCTGGTCAAGATCCCATTTTGCTCTGGAGGTAATCTGCTTCGCTGTCCACTACACCTCCAATTTTGGTGTCATCCACAAACTTACTAACCACACCTCCTACAAATCATCCATATAAATGACAAAAAGCAGTGGACCCTGCACTGATCCTTGTGGCACATCACTGGTCACAGGTCTCCAGTCTGAAAGGCAGTCCTCCATCACTACCCTGTCTTCTACTTTTGAGCCAGTTCTGTATCCAAATGCTAGTTCTTCCTGTATTCCATGAGATCTAACCTTGTCGAACGCCTTACTGAACTCCATATAGACCATGTCCACTGCACTGTCCTTGTTAATCCTCTTTCTTGCTTCTTCAAAAACTCAATCAAGTTAGTGAGACATGACTTCCCACGAACAAAGCCATGTTGACTATCCCTAATCGGTCCTTGCCTTTCCAAATACATGTACACCCTGTCCCTCAGGATTCCCTCCAACAATTGCTCACCACCAATGTCAGGCTCACCGGTCTATAGTTCCTTGACTTGTATCCTTTCTTAAACAGTGGCACCATAATAGCCAACCTCCAGTCTTCCAGCACCTCACCTGTGACTATTGATGATACAGATATCTCAGCAAGGGGCCCAGCAATCACTTCACTAGCTTCCCACAGAGTTCTAGAGTTCATCTGATCAGGTTCTGGGGATTTATCCACCTTTATGCTTTTTAAGACATCCAGCACCTCCTCCTCTGTAATATTTCCAAGATGTCACCATTGATTTCCCCAAATTCTGTATCTTCCATGTCCTTCTCTACAGTAAACACTGATGCAAAATACTCATTTAGTATCTCCCTGCATCTTCTGCGGTTCCACATACAGACTGTCTTGCTGATCTTTGAGGGGTCCTATTCTCTCCCTAGTTGCCCTTTTGTCCTTAATGTAATTATAAAATCCTTTTGGATTCTCCTTAACCCTTTTTTCCCAAAGCTATCTCATGTCCTCTTTCTGCCCACCTGATTTCCCTCTTAAGTATACTCCTCCTGTCTTTATACTCTTCTAACGATTCACTTGATCTTTGCTGTTTATAACTGACATAGGCTTCCGGCATTTTCTTGACCAAAACTGCAATTTCTCTAGTCATGCAGTATTCCCAACACCTACCAGCCTTGCCTTTAACCCAAACAGGAACAGTGGCTCAGTGGTTAGCACTGTTTCCTCACAGTGCCAGGGACCGACGTTTGATTCCAGCCTTGGGTGACCGTTTGTATGGAGTTTGCACATTTTCACCCAGTCTGTGTGGGTTTCCTCCCACAATCCAAAGATGTGCAGGTTAGGTGAATTGGCCATGCTAAATTGCCCATGATGTTCAGGGATGTGTAAGTTAGCTGCATTAGTCAGGGGTAAATATAGGGTAGGGGAATGGGTCCGGTTGGGTTACTCTTCAAAGGATCATTGTGGATTTGTTGGGCTGAACGGCCTGTTTCCACACTATAGGGATTCTAATTCAATACTGCTGCTGGACTCTTGTTATCCCATTTTTGAAGGCTTCCCCTTTTCCACCTGTCCCTTTACCTGTGAATATCCGCCCCTTACCAGCGAATGTCCACCCCCAAACAACTTTTGAACTTTCTCACCTAATACCTTCAAAATAAGCCTTCTTCCAATTCATAATTTTAACTTTTAGATCTGGTCTATCCTTTTCTATCACTATTTTAAAACTATGATCGCTGGTCCCAGAGTGCTCCCCCACTGACACCTCAGTCACCTGCCCTGCCTTATTTCCCCAGTAGGTCAAGTTTTACACCTTCTCTAATAGGTACATCCACATACTGAATCAGAACATTTTCTTGTACACACTTAACATATTCCTCTATCTAAACCCTTACCACTATGGCAGTCCCAGTCTATGTTTGGAAAGTTAAAGTCCAATCCCACAACTATCCTATTGTTCTTACAGATAACGGAGTTCTCCTTACAAATTTGTTTCTCAATTTCCTTCCAACTATTGGGGGGGTTCTATATTACAATCCCAGTAATGTGATCATCCCTTTCTTATTTCTCAGTTCCACCCAAATAACTACCATGGATTTATTCCCATGAATATCCTCCCTAAGTACAGCCATGATGTTATCCTTCATCAAAAATGCCACTCCCCCTCCTCTCTTGCCTCCCTTTCTATCCTTCCTGTAGCATTTGTATCCTGGAACATTAAGCTACCAGTCCTGTCCATCCCTGAGCCATGTTTCCGTAATTGCTATGATATCCCAGTCCCATGTTCCTAACCATGCCCTGAGTTCATCTGCCTTCCCTGTTGGGTTTTTTGCATTGAAATAAATGCAGTTTAATTTATCAGTCCTAACTCGCTCTCAGCTTTGCTCCTGCCTACCCTGAATGTCTGACTTGCTCTTTTTCTCAACTGTACCCATTTTCAACTGATCTCTTTCCACACTATTTCCCTGTCCCACCCCCCCCACCTTATTAGTTTAAATCCTCCTGAGCAGCTCTAGCAAGTCTCCCTGCCAGTATATTACTCCCCTTCCAATTTAGGTGCAATCCGCCCTTCTTATACAGGTCACTTTTACCATAGAGGCAATTGCAATGATCCAAAGATGTGAATGAAGCCTTCTCCCTTCCACCAGCTCCTCAGCCACGCATTCATCTCTCTATCCTTCTATCCTCACGAGTTTGTAGCACTGGGAGTAATCCAGCTATTACTACCCTCAAGGACCTCCTTTTTAAATTCTTACCTAAATTCCTATAGTCTCCCTTCAGAATCTCAACCTTATCCCTTTCTATGTCATTCGTTCCAATGTGTACAACAACATTTTGCTGGTCCCTCTCCCTTTGAGAATATTCTGCACTCTTTGATCCTGGCACCAGGGAGGCAACACACCATTCTGATTTATGGTTATCAGAGAACATAGCACAGTACAGTACAGAACAGGCACTTTGGCCCTTGATGTTGTGATGACCTTTTATCTTATTCTGAGATCAATCAAACCTATATTCCTTTCATTTTATGATCATCAATGTGCCTATCCAAGAGTTGTTTAAAATGCCCCTAATATATCTGACTCTACTACCGCGGCTGGCAGTACATTCCACACACCTATCACTCTCTGTGTAAAGAACCTACCCCTGACATCTCCCCTAAACCAGCCTCCAATCACCTTAAAATTATGGCCTCTTGTGACAGCCATTTCCACCCTGGGAAAAAATCTCTGGCTATCTGCTCTATCTATGCCCCTCATCGTCTTGTACACCTCTAAGTCAAGTCACCTCTCATCCTTCTTCATTCCAATGAGAAAAGCCCTAGCTCCTGCAACCTTTCTTCATAAAACATGCTCTCCAATCCAGGCAGCATTTTGGTAAATCTCCTCTGCACCCTCTCTAAAGCTTCCACATCCTTCCTATAATGAGGCAACCAGAAGTGAACACAATATTCCAAGTGTGATCTAACCAGGGCTTCATAGAGCTGCAGCATAACCTCGTGGCTCTTAAACTCAATCTCCCTGCTAATGAAAGTCAACATACCATATGCCTTCTTAACAACCCTATCAACTTGGGTGGCAACTTTGAGAGATTGATGGTTGTGACCCCAAGACCCCTCTGTTCCTCCACACTGCCAAGAATCCTGTCTTTAACCATGCAATCTGCATTCAAATTCAACCTTCCAAAATATATCACTTCACACTTTTCCAGGTTGACCTCAGTCTTGCCACTTCTCAGTCCATCTCTGTATCCTGTCAATGACCCATTGGAACCTACAACAACCCTCCACACTATTCACAACTCCACCAACCTTCATGTTATCGGCAAACATACTAATCCACCCTCTCATTTCCTCATCCAAGTCATCTATAAATATCACTCGCTGTCGGCCACAGAAACATTTGTTTCTGCCTCTGACTAGTGGGTCCCCTATCACAATTGATTCTTGGAATCTGACCTACCCCTCATCATATTAGAGGCAGTCTTGATACCTGAAACATGGCTGTTTGTGCTACATTCTCTTGAGAGTCCACCATCCTCTAAATTTTCCAAAACAGCATACTTGTTTGAGATTGAGATAGCTACAGAGACTCTAGCTCCACCTACCCCCCTCTTCCACCTTTCCTGGAGGTAACCAATCAACCTGACTGTATCTGCAGATTTTCTCCATTCCTGTAACTGCCATCCATCACACTCCCTAGCTCCTGTAAATCCCTTATTGCCTTTAAGTGCCACTCCAACTGATCCATGTAATCTGATAGGATTCGCAACCAAACACACTTACTGCAGATATCATCATCAGTAACATGGAAATTCTCCCTAATCTTTCACATCCAACAGGAAAAGCACATCACTCTTTGCACGTTAACAATCTATGGACCCAGAAAATAGCACAGTCTTACTGCTAAATAAAAACCAGTGCTCCAGGCTAGTTTAGTACCTATGTTTTGTATTTTAAAAATATAATCAAGACATAGATCTCAATAAAATATATAATTAAAAATACTCATTCTACTCGCTATTGTAGATTTACAAAGAAAAAGAACAATAAGCAAACACTTGAAAGCTATGCACTGAGCTGCTTATTTGCTGTGAGCTCTCCCACACAGGTTCCTCCAAAGTCAGCTGTAACGTTCACTGTTTGTTAACTTTTTAGATGCACTCTAATGTCCAGAATTACTTGAACTCAAACAGCAAAGACAGTAGCTGTGCAGATTCACTGCTGTGTCAGGTAGCAAGTGTAGCTTTCTTGTCTGCTTGATTCACTGACCATGTGGTCTCTACCTTTGTCTGTCTTCCTCATTTTCAAAGTGCTGATGTTTTGATCTTCCTTTTCCCCAAAGTTCCAAAACAATGCAACAGCTTATAAAACAGTGATTACTGCTCCTGGAATTCAAGGAAATCAGTTCCAACACCTCAAATACCTCAAAAAAGGAGAAGTTCTCACAGCTATAACTTTTTCCTGTCCTCCATCTTGGATTACCCAGAATCCTCATTAGAAGAAAAGTACAGCATCATGCTGAGATGAATAAAAACAGAAATTACTGGAAAAGCTCAGCAAGTCTGGAAGCATCAATAGAGAAAAAGAGAGTTAACATTTCGGGTTTAGTGCCTGTTTTCTCTGCACAGTCACTGCCAAACCTGCTGAGTTTCTCCAGCAATTTCTGTTTTCATTTCAAATTTCCAGCATTCACTCATCTTTGTTTTATTATCTTATTGAAGTTATTCGTCAACGCCAGTCTTTTTTCTGCAGGTGATGGGTCAAATAAAAATCCTAGGTGTAAAAGTTAAATCTTTGAACAGATTCAAAAGCATTTGGGTTGGAGTTAAGTGGGAATATCAGCACATCTGTGCAGCAAATGTACCTGAACAAAACGTGCTTCCTATTAAAACATTATTGGCATAAATGGATTTCATAAATCAGAGAAGGCTTGGACTGTGAAATAAACTGTTTCAGATTTGGGTGGATTCATTCACTATGCTAGTGAGAAGGAACAATTCATTCATTCATACCCTACAACTTTAGAAATTACAAAAATTCCTTCATAAAGATCTATAGATTTCATGTGAGGTGAAACAACCGCACAGTGGTAAATATATTTGTATATATTTCCAACTTTTTCTTTTTACAGACTTTTTTGGAAGTTTGTTGCATAATGTAATTCAAATGTAAGTTACATAACTGAATTACAGAATAAATTCTATCGAAATCTTAGAGATATACAATCAGCTGATACTCGTTGTCATTCTGTAAGTAATTTCAACTTCCATGTCAATTATTGTCCAATTTTTGTTTAACAACAAAACTTTAAGATGGTGTTCAAAGACAGCAGAAGGTCCTTTCCTTTAGTTAAATCACTTGTGTTTTCTTTACTGACAGAAGCAAACTTGAGCTTGGTTACAGTAAAACAAAACTAAAATTCTGGACACAGCAGACAGCCTTTTACATCAGACTTGTTTTTTCAGGGGAACGTGTATGCGATTTATTAATACAGTTTCCATGAACCACTCAAGGAAAGCTCCATCTCTACCTATCATTCACTCCTCCTCCCAAGCCACCTTCAGCATATATGCCAACATTTTCCTAGCTACCATCAGTTCGGAAGACAGATCACTGACCCGAAACATTAACTCTGCTTTCTCTCCATAGATACTGCCTGAGTTTTTCCTGAAGTTTCTGTTTTTCCTAGTGATTTTCAGTATCTGCAGGTCTTTGTTTCTTTTTCCACTGAGGTAGGTTATGATTTCTTTTCTCAAATCTATTTGCTGTTAATGATTTCTCCCATACTGATGATTAATGCAAAATGTTCTGGACCTTATTTGCCATCATTTGCTGCAACATGAAATCAATTAGTGCCACAGGATGCTTTGTTTAGTGTTGAACAAATAGAATTTAATTTTGCAGACTTACACACGAGTGTTAGCTCCAGATGAACAAACTGTTTGCTGCAGCACTTTCGACAGATTGCATTGACATGGCTCCTGCAGCACCATGAAAAGGTTTCTCTGTACAAACTGATTTTGTAATAACTGCAGCAGAATCTATTTTCTTAGGCCAGTGGATTAATTTTAAGCACTCTTTCTAAACAATATGTTTTGTGGTCACTTCCAGTTCAAATGGTCAACAAGCAGTTACTCCAATTTTGAAGAATGAAGTAAGATAGACTTACAGCATCAAAGGTAAGCAGCTAATATGAATATTCCCCAGTGACTGACACTGCAAAAAATGTTTGTGAAACTGTCACTTGCAAATAAGGTTAAACTACTACCTACTGACGATATACACAGTCGACTGTTGGCATCAAACAGGAATAAAGGTTCCCCGTTGTGAAAATAAATGCTGAAAGAAGGGGTTATAGGATGAAACATTGTCTTACATCTAAATCCACTGGACCCAATTTCCCCTAACGTTCTCCAGTATTTTAGGCCTGAGATTGCATCTTTCTCTAGATCTCTCCAATCTCCGTTCATGCTCTTTCATCAAACCCACCTCCCTCATATTGACAATATTTCCGTCAAAATGCAGACCAATTGACATGCCCTCCTGTCCTGGTCGTTCAGTGATCAAATTAATGATTGCTCTTTTGTCTGTATTATTCCCTTCATTGACTTAAAAGAAAAAGGCCATGACTCCCCCACCTAACAAACCACAGTTGGTTCTGCTATAACACAGTAGTTCCGTTCTCATTCAACCCCGTGTTATAAGAAAATGGCATAATAGCAGCACTATTTAAACTAATGGGGCTGGAATTGTGTTATAACCAATACACATTTTAAAAGTTTGTGCTTTAGAAACAGTCCCCAATTTGTCAATCTTATTATAGCGAATTCGCACTAATAAAACGCATGTTATTGCAGAACGACCTGTACCACATTTTCCAACATCTATTTCCTCTCCAAAGTCCCTGAATATGATGTCACCAACAAGATCTGTACTCACAATGAGAAATTGCTGGAAAAGCTCAGCAGGTTTGGCAACATCTGTGAAGATAAATCAGAGTTAACGTTTCAGGTTGAGAATTAATGGTAGCTAGGAAAATGTTAGCTTCTATGCAGAAGACAGGGTGAGGCAAAGGGTTAAGGAGTAAATGATAGGTAGGGATAGAGCCCATAGAGAAATGAAGAACAGTTGGACAGGCAAAGAGGTGGATAACGATCTGGTTTGGAGGGTGAATGGCTATTAATAGGGACTATTAGTAGCTAACAATAGGCTGCGTGTAATGGCAAACTATATAATCCATGCCCACTTTTTCCATAATTCCACGCTTGAATCCTTCCAATCAGATTTCTGTCTCTACCACATTAGAGAAACACTTCTTATCTAAGTTACAGTGATATCTAATGTAACTATGGCCCTGGTAAATTATCACTCTTCATCCTTCTAAAGCTGACTGCAGCCTATAATAACAACAGAAATTGCTTCTAAAACTCAGCCAGTCCGGCAGCATTTTGGTCCAGTTCTTATCTATTCTACCAATGCCAGAGAATCTTTGGCAATGGCTTCTCTTCCTATTCCTACATTGTTATTACTTCTTGAGTTCCTCAAGGATCTATCCTTGATCCTCTCTTATTTCTCACCTACATGCTAACCCTCTAAGATTATACTAAACAAAATGTAAACACTAACAACACAGATTTACCTCATCAATTCCTCTTTTGATTGTTTGTCCAACATCTATTATGAAATGAATGTGAACTTCCTCAAAATAAATATTGAGAAGACTAAAACCAATGTTTTTGATGCTAATCACAAGCTTAGTTCCCTAGGTACTCACTGTATTTCTCACCCTGACCACTGTCTGAGGATGCACCAGACTGTGCGCAACTTTGGTGCTATATTTGACACTGAGATGAGCTCCCGACCAATAACGAATTCCATCGCCAAAACTACTTATTCCCATTTTTGTAACAATATATGGCTCTCAGCACCTGCCTCAGTTCACCTGCTGAAGGCCTCATGCTTACTTTTTTGACATAATTATTTTAACATTCTCCTCACTGCCTTCTCAACTTCCATAACTTGAGCTCATCTAAATCTCTATTGTTCATGTTCTAATACAGATGTGCTTGTTCATATATATGTGCTTGTTGTCCTGGTCCAGCAACATAATTTTAAAGTTCTCATTCTTGTTTTCAAAACATTGCATGGCTTCAACGCTTCCTATATCCAAAATCTATTTCATCCCTACAACCTATTGAGATCTTCCGCGCTTTTCCAACTTTGGCCTCTAACATATTCCCAATTTCCACTAACCCAATTCTTTTTTCCTGTCTGGGAGCAGTGGGAGACAGAGTGGAGGTGACACGGAGACCAGGAGGGTGCCGGGAAGGGAAGTTAAGGACTTAGCAGCTATGCTTACACCTGCATTGACCACAAGCCACATTTTCCCATTAAATATTTTTACCACTCAACCTCTCTAATTTCCATCAAGATATTCCCTAAAACCTACCTATAGCCATCTGTCTTAATAATGTCTTTTGTGCCACAGAGTCAATATTTGCTCAATATTACTTCCTTGATATTATCATGGGATATTTTATTATGTCAAAGTGTTATCTGATTCTAAATTCTTGCTTTCTGTGCTTGTTGTTTTCAAACTTCTGTCACCATAATACAATTCCAGCCACTCAGGGGAGGTGGTAGAGTAGTGGTAATGTCACTGGATTAGTAATTCAGAATTTCAGTTAATGTTCTGGGGATGTGAATCCAAGGCCCATCATGGCAGATGGTGAAATGTAAACTTCATAAAAATCCAACCCAATACCGACCTATAACCAGTTATTGTAGAAACTCTTCCAGTTCATTAGTGTCCTAACATTTTTAACTGGTCTGGTCTACATGTGACTCCAGACCCACAGCAATCTGGGCAATTAATGATGGGTAATAACTGCTGGCCGAGTGAGCAACACCCACATCCCAGGAATAAATAAAAATAATCACCTGAAGCAAACCAATGCCAGCTATTATAAGTCCTCAACTACAGGCACTATTTCCATTTTTTAATAAATTGGTTTATTGCTTATTGGTTTAGTCAACTACATAAATAGAGCAGTCTGATCAAACTTCCATTAAATCCAAAAGGATACCCTCACGCTGCATTTCAATTCAAACTCCATATGAGCTTAATAATACTCTAAACTAAATGTGCATACCCTGACAATGAAGAAGGCCTCACCTGCATGAATTCCTTTACTGTTCGCTAGTACATTGGTTGAAATAACAAACTGAAAAAGGCATTTACCTCTAGCAGCAGCACTGAACAGTAATAACAAGGAAACAATGAGCTTCTGTGCTTAGTATGTAATAGTCTGATGTCTGGTAAATGAAATGCTGCTGACAAATGATTGTTCTTTGGAAGGGCAGGTTTGTATTGATTTTCACTGATAACTACTAATGCAGACACACATGCACACACAAATCTCAAAGCAGCTGAACTCTACATCGCACAGGTGAGAAAATGATGTTTAGCTGTGGAGCAAACCTAGTGTGGAACAAAAAACAAAAGTAATCAGATTTTTCGTATTTAGAGAGTGTCTGACAATAAAATCAATAACACTGGTCTCTATACAATTTGCCAGCAGCACCTTGTTTGCCTTTGCCTAATGGAACTAAGTATGAAAAAAATGCAACATAGCATGAAGTACTGCATCATTCAAAATCAAACAGCTGGCAGCATGAGGTCAGGATGGGCAGTTTATACTTCTTTTGTAAGATAAGCCAAAGAATACAGAAAGTCGCGTTATTAAGCTGTATCTATATTTCTACACTAACTACTTATTCACTGTATTAGGCCCCACCAAGAGGCTTTCGATCTTGATCACCTGCAGAATTTCTATTGCTACACTCAGCAGAGCCCAACATATGGATATAATATACTGATCTTAGGGTACAGAGCCTTAACCCTAATGTCCACCATTCAACCTTACGGAGCTCTCTAAAGACATCCATCAAAACTTAGCCTTTTAGCAAAATTCAGTCATCTGTCCTGATATCTCCTTCTGTGTCTTATTGTTGAAAAGGTCAATAATGGTTTTTTTTAATACTAGCCTTATGAAGTGTCCTGAGATGTTTGACTATGATAAGTAGATATAAGCAGTTCGTTGAAAGTTCATTCTTCATACATAATGAAACTTCTGAGAATTTTGGCTCTACCCTACGCATAATTTGTGTTTTTGCTTGCAGCTGTAGTCAATGTCTACTGAAAGTAGCATTCACATAGCATACTTTCTGATATGTTCCAGTCTTCCATAAAATAAAAATTCCACTATGTGTTTAACACTACTATCAGACCATTAGACCCTTTACTTTCTGCTGTATGTTCACTCATTTCTGGGGCTTGTCCATACTTCTAGTTATCACTTTTATTTCCATTAGTAAAGATGACAGATAAAACAACATTTTATATGTTGTATCATTATTAATAAGGGTTACAATATTTCAACTGGAAAAACAATTTTTGTTGGAAAACTAGTAGGGTCCTTGCTAGGATGAAGGTATTGTACAAAAGACCTTTACAACACAATAGATATTTATTGTGTCTCTGACTATCATCGGTACAAACAAAATCTTATTTTTCATTATAATATTAAAAACATAATCAAAATTCTACTGTAAAAGTTCTTATAGATGTTCTTGCAGATGTTCTGGTCTCCCTGCTATACGAAGGATATTCTGAAATCTGAAAGGCTTCAGAAAATAATTTACAAGGATGTTGCCAGAGTTGGAGGGTTTGAGCTACAGGGAGACGCTGAGTAGGCTGAGGCTATTTTCCCTGGAGCATTGGAGGCTGAGGAGTGACTTATAGAGGTTTAGAAAACATGAGGGGCATGAATATAGTGATTAGCCAAGGTAAAAGCCAAAAGAACAAAGACCCTTTCCCTCAAGCGGTCACCAGATCCAAAACATTAACTTTGATTTGCCAGACCTGCTGAGCTTTACCAGCAACTTCCGTTTTTGTTTATGAATGGACAAGGTCTTTTCCCCAGGGTGGGGGAAAGCAAAACTAGATGGCATCAGTTAAAGGTGAGAGGGGAAAAGTTTAAAAGGAACCTAAGGGGCAACATTTTCACACAGAGGGTGGTGCGTGTATGGAATGAGCTGCCAGTGGAAGTGGTGGAGGCTGGTACAATTACAACATTTAAAAGGTACCTGGATGGGTATATGAATGGGAAGAGTTGAGGGGGATATGCGCCAAGTGCTGGCAAAAGGAACTAGATTAATTTAGGATATCTGATCAGCATGTTTGAGTTGGAAAAAAGAGCCTGTTTCCAAGCTGTACAGCTCTATGACTCTAAGTGAATGGTTTCTATTGAGGTTCCCCAAAAGCTAAAATAGTTATGCTTATAATGTCTAGTATAAGTACAACAAATTAAATAACTAAATTTCCACAAAAGCTCTTTAAAGGGAAATCATCCCTTCAAAAATTTAAGCTCTGTAAGAGCATGGGGTAGTTTCCAGTAGCAACAACATCTTTACAATGTTTTCACATAAGAGCTAAATTTAGCAAGTAGTTCACTTAGTGAATTACTGATAAAATACAGTCCAAAAGTGTGGAATCAATACATTCACAGAGTGCCAATGCTCAAATAAATTGTAGAAAATTTTATATTGCAAGCATATTTTACTGAAGGATTCCCAAAGAAATATGCTGCCATTGTGTGGTTAAGAGTGCTTTATATTGTGATATTGATATAACACTGCACCAGAGACTTGTGTACAAGATTTATGCCTCAAATATTAATGGTAACATCTGAGTTCAGAACAGGCTACAAGGATGTAGACAAACATTAGTTACTGACAGATTTGATGACTCACTAATGGTAATACTGCTTTTGGGACTACCATTCTATTATTTTTAATGTATTTAATTATGTTTAATCTAATAATCTGTAATTAATGACCCAGCTGGCAGTGTCAGGAATGATCTTGTGGGGCAGTAGGGAGTGAACCTTCCTCTAAGCCATAAATTGCTGGTTCAAGGTCCACTCTAGGATATGATGGCCATGGAAGGTGTCCTGAAGACATATCTAAGCAGGTTGCTTATCAATCTGTGAACCCTTCTGATAGGTGAGACAAGAGCCTCCTGGTCAGATACACTTGATGTGATATGGATACCTAAAGCTACAAGCTCTGGCAACACTTGCAAGCTGCTCCAGGAACACTGGCTATAGAAATAAGTGTCAGGACTTGCTTTGTCTAAGGCATGAGGAAAGAACAAGAAGAATTTATTGTCAAAGCCCACTGTCTATGAATGTGTAAGTGATATGATAACCTGTACAAATGTTAGCACCACAGATACTACACGGTAGCCTCAGCTAACGTTTGATGTGTTAGGGATTGGGCTCGTTAGGAAATAATGTTCTACTTGGCAAGGGAGTAGGTTTATTTGTCATCTGAAAAGGGCTTTCGCGACGTAGATTCACCCACAAACAACTTTGAATCAAGCATTAAAGTATACAGAAAATGTGTTGCACAAATATTAAAAGGTTCATGAGCAATGACATGAAATAATATCAAGGGAAAATATTGTGTTGGTATCCATTTAAAGATCAATTATTTAGAAGACAAGTTCTTAGTCAGGCCTCACTTGGATTACAATGTTTAGTTTTGGTTTCCTTACGTGGCGAATGATACGCAGGAGTTGGTAATAATGCAATGAGAGGCTACGAGACTAATTACCTATTTAAATGATCTTCATTTTCATGCTTGGCTAAAAAGAAAAGCTGGTACTCTAAATTTCAGAGAAGTGAAGGCCAGAGGTGACCGAATCAGGGATGATCAAATGAAGAAGTAAGTAGTTTGTGTTAGAGGTAGCAGCTAGTTCCATTTAAATATGCTACAGAGGCTAAAAGTCAGTTTTAATTGTAGGACTATTCTAAATAAGTAGTCAGAGAATAGTGGGGGTCTGAAACAAGCTACCAGTTCATGGCATAGGTTGAATTTAACACAGGCCGTAATGGCAGGAATCATGGTGACCAGGTCCTTTTCGTCACAGGAAAGGCATGAGGTAGGGGCCTCAGTAACAGAAAAGTACCTTGCCCTGCTTTAGTTGAAGGTTGAAAGTGGCTGTGGGGGATTTTGTCTGCTGCCAGTGGAATATCAATTAGGCTTATTAATAAGTCAATTAACACTAATTATTCTCCAGCCCACCACAATGTAGATGAGACTCAGGGATGTAATAAAAGCTGTACATCTTTCTCACAACTTCAGGATGACACCTGTAAAACCTGTTTGGTTTTGTCCCCCAGACTTTTGGGAATGGGCAGGTTTTAGACAGTCTATATAAGACTGATGGACTCAGCATAGAGAAAGGGATGCCACTGAAAGCAAAGTCACCACTCTTCCTTCTCCTGACCCCCCTGTCTTGTGACTCTCACCCCTTATTCCCGATCCCACCCTAACTTGTTTGTGGTCTGGAGTCCCGCAATGATCATCAGCCTTGAGGTGCCACCACTCCCATTGGTTGTGACAGGATAATGAGCTGCCAATCTCTGATTAACTAGCAGTTCTTATCAGAGGAGCCTTGTGCCATCAGAAATCTCCATCGTGGGGAAAAACCTGTCAGTGGCTATGGAAGATCATTCAGCCCATTGACTACTAGAGCCCTTTCCATGGGCACTGATTCAGCAAATTTCTTTAACTGAGCGCTGGAGCTATTTCCGATTGGTGCAGAGCTTTTCTCATACTGCGAGGAATTCAGGAGATGATTGGCTAGTTTTGATCACCATGAGCAACAATTGCATTTTTTCTAATATAATGTGAGCAACACTAGCAAGCGTATTTTATTGTCCATTATTAATTGCCTTTGAGAAGGTGGTCATGAACTGTTTCATTTCATCTAGTTTAGGTACAGCTATAGTATTCTTAGGAAGCAAAATTAAAGGCTTTGGTCCAGTTTAGGTTCTGCAAGGGCAACTCAGCTACTGATCTTCAACAACCACAACCAGCTTCCTATGTGCCAGGTACGATTCCAAACATCAGAGAGTTTGCTCCCTGATACCCGCTGATACCCATTTTGATAGGGATCCTTAATGTCACAACCTGTCAAATGTAGCATTGATGTCCAGGGTTGTCATTCTCACCTTACCATTGGAATTCACCTCTTTGATCCATGTTAAACTAAGGCTGGAATGAGGTCAGAAGCTGAGACCCCTGGTAGGACCCTAACTGAGCAGGTTATTGCTGAGTAGGTGCTGCTTGATAGCACTCTTGGTTACACCTTCCATCACTTTACGGAGGATCGGGGGTAGACTGATGGGGCATGAATTGGCTGGGGTGATTTATTCTGTTTTTGTGCACAGGATATACCTGGACACTTTTCCACATTATTAGTAGGTGCCAGTGACTAGAAGAGTTTGGCTAGGAGAACAGAAAGTTCTGGAACACAAGTCTTCAGTACTATTGCTAAAATGTTGTTGGGGCCCATAGCCTTTGCAGCATCCATGCCTCCAATGAATTTTTGACATCACAGGGAGTGAATTAAATTGGCTGAAGACTGGTATATGTAAAGCTGAACTACTGGAGGGGGCTGAGGTAAATTATTCATTTTGTACTTCTGGCTGAAGATTGCTGTGAATGTTTCAAAGTTATCCCTCTCACTGATATGTTAGCTGCTCCATAATTGAGGATAGGGAAAATTATGTAGCCTCCTCCTGCAGTGAGTTGCTTCATTGACCACCACGATTCACAACTAGGTGTGGCAAGACTGCAGAGCTTGGTCCCATCTCTTTGTTGGAGGATTGTTTTGCTCTTGACTTGCTGCTTCTACTGTTTGATGGCTTCACCAGATTGATACTTCATCTGCAGGTATGCCTGCTGCTGCTCCTGGCATGCCCTCCTGCACTCTCCATTGAACCAGAGTTGATCCCCTGGCTTGATAGTAATGGTTAAGTTGGGCATATGCTGGACCATGAGGTTGCAGATTGTGCTGGAGTATAATTCTGCCACTGTTGAAGGTGCCTTGTGGATATCCAATCTTGAGTTAGTAACTCACCTCCTGATTCCTGAAAGCCTGTCCACCATCTACAAGGCACAAGTGTGATGGAATGCTCTCCACTTGCCTGGGTGGGTGCAACTCCAACAACACTCAAGCAGCTTGACGCTATTCAGGACAAAGCAGCCCACTGATTGTCACCACATCCTCAAGCATCCATTCCCTCCAACACCAACACCTGGTAGCAGCAGTATGTACTATCTATAAGGTGCACTCCAGAAATTCACCAAGGTGCTTAGACAGCACCTTCCAAACTAGTGACCACTTCCATCTCGAAGCTCAAGGGCAGCAGATACGTGAGAACATCAGCATCTTCAAGACCACCTCCATACCACTGACTATTCTGACTTGAGAATAGACTGCTGTTCCTTCACTGTCACCGGATCAAAATCGTGGAATTCCCTCCTTAACAGCATTGTAGATCAAACTACAGCAAATGGAGTTCAGGATACCATCACTACAGATGGGCAATTAATGATGGCCAACTAGCAATGTCAACATCCCATGAATGAATAAACAAAACGTAGTGATGGAATGGTGATATAATTTCAAGTCAAGATGGCATATGGCTGGGAGGGGAACTTGCAAGTGTTGATGCTCCAATCTGTCTGCCATTTTTATCCTTTGGGTGGAAGAGGTCGCATATTTGGCAGTCTTTGCAAATTGTGTTGCTGCAATGCATCATGTAGATGGCATGCACATCTATCACAATGAGCCAAGGGTAAAGGGAGTGAACGTTTATAATGTTGGCTTGGATACCAATGAAGCAGGCTGTTTTGTCTGGATGGCACTGAACTTCCTGAATGTTAGTGGAGCTGCTCCCATTCAGGGAAGTAGAGAGCATTCCTGCACACTCTTGATTTGAGGCTTGTTGAAGGTGATAAGCTTTGGGAATCAGGTGGTATGATACTCACTACAGAATTTCCACCCTAATTTCTCAGGTTGTTCCTTCCGATTTGCCTGGGCTCTGTTTTCATGGTTTGAAGAGTGCATTTATTGTGATATGTCACAATTGCGTGGATAACATTGAGTATATTAGAGGGTCTCTTGCTGTTTGCATACTTCATCTCAGTCAATACAGCCTTCACAGTCCACAGTCCCATCCCTCTGTTACGATATCTTTTCCTGCTTTCAATGAATTTTGCTGGGATCATTACATTAAAAGACAACGCGGCCAACAACTGTTGTTAGAAACAGATATTGATACTGCTCGTTGCCGATTAGTTAAATGCAACTGTCCTTGTTCTTATCGCAGAACATACAAATGTACTCTGAAAAAGCAGATGCATGTAATCATTTCAATTTTGCAAGTTAATATTATTCTGCAGATCTCGCATCTCCTTTAAGAAAGTCATATAGGAAAAATAATAGCATACTAAATCTAGCAAAAATAGATCATCTAAAATCACTTACCTGGTTTCAATACATCTGAAACTTATCCATTTTACTTCCATAAAAGAAGAAAAAGGTATATGTTTAAAAAATTATATCTATGTATTGTTTCCACTGGGATATGATGAATGAAAAGACTGGAATATATACGTGCAGATACAAGTAATATAACATCAGGAAGTCACATATGTTATTTGCAGAAAATTGACTTTTATCATCAATGTCTGGCAGTTTGTTGACTGATAATGTTTATAAAAGTGCACCAAAAATTTACAATGTTATCAGGAGCACATAAGAGTCATAAATAATGCCATTATTTACCATTTTCAATAGACATGACTTTAAGTATGTTTAAAGTGCCTCTAGGAACCTTACAGATTTTGGTTCACACCTTTGACCTGGGATTAGAGTTTCTCTCTCTCATGCACCCAGTGATTTTCAGCATTTTAATAGATGTAAGTCTGCAAACGACACTAATGATAGAGCACTTATAAGGAGCCATTTTAGTTACGGACAAGAGGGTAAAGTATGCAATGATCGGTGTCCATCATTGGCTTGAATTTTATTGACTTTAAAAAATGGATAATCAGATGTGATGATGCACAATTAGCAGCTAATTTTACGTTATTCAACTGCAGTTTTTATTTTATTAAATGCAAATGTTTTTGAAGTAGCAATATTTTTGTGCAAAATGTAAACAAGAATAGTTTTCAAGCAGAAAAGTGGCAGTGATCTTTTATGAATGCATGAGTACATGTGAGTATAATTCAATGTGACTCATGTATATCATAAGGAGCAATGGAGAGATTCTCAAATGCTTTCATGTATGGTTTTTTTTTAAGTGTCCCAAAAAGGTAGCTTTTTATATTTAAAACTTGACTAAAAAGGGAAAAATAAAATTAATCTGTAAAGTGATCAGAGTTCAACTTCTGCAAATGTTTTTTCTTCAGGTTCTAACTGCTATTAGTTCAAAAGTGCTAAAATAATGATCAAATAGTTCAAGGTTCAAAACTGCGCAAATTAATATTTTCTTCAAAGGTACAAAGAAGGCCAAACTATTCATTTGTTTATGCATTACAGTAATCCTAAATTAATGAAGTAATTTTCAGCATTTAATATATTCAGTACACTATTTTCATTAAATTAAGGAATAGATATAGAAATTATTATTGTGACTTTCTGAAAAATATGAAAAGGTTCCAAGCATTGTTCAGAACACTTCCAGATCTCAGATGGTTAATGGTAAATGCAATACTGCAAAGAAGCTCAATCATGCCATAAGGAACGATGCAGTAAATGTTTCTGAGGCGCTGAATCTAAAGCTATAAATATTCTGAAGTATTCATTAAACGCTCAGTCTAGCAAGTCTATTCACCACTTTCCTCCCCCCTTGCTCACCTCTTCGGAAATTATTGGGAATTTAATTCCATATAGGCTGCTTCTAGCACAATGCTGTAATGTATTAATTATTATTACATGCTGCATTTTACATAAGCACTGGAAGCTTGAGCACATTGTATATTAAAAGGAGGCAGACAGCATATTCTGATAAGGTACATAGAGGCATAGTCCTTCAGTCTACCTGTTTTCTCAGAATAATTGCAAGTTTAGTTAATACATGCTTAGATTCTGTACAGCAAATCATAATGTATTAAATCGAAAAAAGGCAAGTTAACACTTACCAATATACATGATGGCCTTCATTAATCATACTTTTCAAATGCCACAGATTTTTAAAAAATCTTCCACTATCTCAAACGCAACCTGCCACACGAGACACCAGAGTTTAAATCTGCATCATCCTTTTGACACTTCAGCCTCAGCATACTGCTTACATCCCATGCAGAATCCTTGTGTGATTAGTGTCTACTCTGTTAGCATAGAGCACTGCTCATACAGTACTTTGTGAAATCTGACTCCACCTCATGATGTTCTTGCTGTGCCTGTGACATCAATGCTGACAGAGCCTCACAGGTTCCTTCTCACAGATTAGCCTGTCCTGTGAAGCTTGAAGTTTCCGTCCTGATCAGATTAGAAATAAATGCAGTTATTTTCTTCCACTCCAGGTTCTTTTTGCATAAACTAGACAAAAAAGTATCTTGCGCTCCATTTTCTCTTCATTTTCTAATACAGTGAGCTGTTGGTCTCAAATGTTAGAAAATTACACAGTGATCGATAAAACTCTTGAGTTCGAACAAATAAACTGAACCCTATTTAAAAATCAGTAACTACACAGTCACAGTTCAGGACTGCAGCTTTTTGTCCCTTTATGATCAGACTACTGCACCACCAAGGCACATTTATGCATTAATGCTCTCTTCATGCAGCAGCAGGAGGCGATTCCTGCCCCTCCAATTGCAGGCAGATGGCTCCAGAACTCAACTTGGTCATCTGGAAAAGCCGAGCGGTGAGCCAGATGTAAAGGGTCTCTTATGGAACCTGGAATTCAGCAAATGAGCCAAATCCTGCTGCTCTTATGCACCTTCTAGTGGCCAGTTAAAGAGTGACTGCAGTCTGAAGAAATACTGCCTGCCTATCTGTCATCTTGACTGAGTGGATGATTATTTCTCCAAGTTTAAACTGGACAGTAATGTCATGTAAGTGACTCACTTGTAACTTTCGCCATTGTAGATCAGACAGCAGAAGCCTGTGTTTTTTTTTAAATCAATGCTCCATTTAGAAAAAGAAAACCAGTTGGTACAAATAAGACATTTATTTAGTTCACGGATGCAGAAATGGAGCCATAACCATTCATGACTGCATGAAATCATCAACCTCAATTTGTACCTGAGGGATAGGCCCATTTTGTAAATATTTTGAATTGAGTGTTAAATGCTTTGTCTTCATTTAGTTTTGGCTAAGTCATTTAATGATAGCCTTAAGTGGAGTATCTGGGTAAAAGTAAAGAAATGGAAGGGCAAAAATACCCTTCCTAGTATTTGAGAGAATAATTTTAGGATAATTTAATTAAACTTCCATGGTTAGGAATTCAGTATATGTTTAGTTGAACATTGCTATCACAATCAGAATCCCTACAGGATGGAAACAGGCCCAATGGCCCAACAAGTCCACATCAACCCTCTGAAGAGTAACCCACCCAGGCCCATTCCCCTATCCTATGTTTTCCCCTGACTGATATACCTAATCTACATATCCCTGAACACTATGGACAATTTAGCATGGCCAATTCACCTGACTTGCACATCTTTGGACTGTGGGAGGAAACGGGAGCACAGGAGGAAACCCACGCAGACACAGGGAGAATGTGCAAACTTCACACAGACAGTCGCCCAATGCTGGAATCAAACCCGGGTCCCTGGCACTGTGAGGCAGCAGTGCTAACCATTGAGCCACCATGCCACGTTCTTCAGATGTTTTGAATGTTTTCAATAATACAGTAGTAAATTCTCAGCAGCATACATTTTAACTTATCAGGAAATATGTTTGGCTGCATAAAGCCCCAAAGTGATTAAATCAGAATAAATTATTAACAAATTTAAGCAATTACAGTCCTACAATTAAATCTTGCATCTTTTTCATGTCAACAAAAATTAAAAGATAATCTATATTTTGTTTCTTAAAAATTTATTCATGCAATGTGTCATTGACTGAGCCAGCATTTTTTGGCCATCCCTAGTTGTCCTTGAGAAAGCAATGGCAAGCCAGCTTCTTGAACCACTACTGTCCATTTGGTGCAGGTACATCCTCAATACTGTTAGGATTCTGTTCTAGCGACACTGACAGAATGGAAATATATTTCCAGGTCAAGATAGGTGAGTGGATTCGAGGAGAACATTGCAGTGGTGCTCTTTTCATGTATTTGTTGCCTTTGGTCTTCTGGAAGGAAGTAGTTCTGGGTTTGGAAGGTCCTGTCTAAACAGCTTTGGTGAAATTCTGCATTGCATCTCGTAGATTAGTCTACACTGCCAATAGAGAGCATCAGTGCTTGTAGATATGATACTAATAGAGTGGGCCGTTTTATGCTGGATGAGTGTAATGCAAAGGAATTTATTCTCTGAAAGAGTTGTGAATGTCTGGAACTCTGTACATTTGTGGAAAATGGATCATTGAATGTATTTAGAAGTGTGGGGGGCGATGGAAGACCTGTGAAAACGCAATGGGCCAAATGTTCTCTTTCTGCACTGTAGGGATTCTAAAATTCAATGACCTGCAACAACCACAACCTTCTTCCTTCGAGCCAGGAGAGTCCTTCGACTCTCCAACCAGCAGAGTCTACACCTGATATCCATTGATTCCAGTTTTGTGAGGGTTCCTTGATGCCACATGGTTCAATACAGCCTTGATGTCAAGGGCAATCACTCTCACCTCACCGCTGGAATTCTGCACTTTCGCCCATGTATGAAATAAGATCATTAGCTGAGTGGCCCTGGCAGAACCCAAACTGAGCATCACTGAGGAGGTTATTGTTGAGTGGGTGTTGCTTGATAGCACTGTTGATACCATCCATTACTTTACAAATGATTGAGAATAGACTGACAAGGCAGTAATTGGCCAGGTTGGATCTGTCCTGCTTTTTGTGGTCAGGACAAACCTGGGCAACTTTCCATATTGTTGGTTAGATGCCAGTGTTGAAAATGTGTTGCTGGAAAAGTGCAGCAGGTCAGGCAGCATCCAAGGAACAGGAGAATCGACATTTTGGGCATAAGCCCTTCTCCAGGGCTTATGCCCGAAACGTTGATTCTCCTGTTCCTTGGATGCTGCCTGACCTGCTGTGCTTTTCCAGCAACACATTTTCAGCTCTGATCTCCAGCATCTGCAGTCCTCACTTTCTCCTCGTAGATGCCAGTGTTGTAACTGTATAGAACAGTTTGGCTAGGAGTGCAACAAGTCTGGAAGACACTTCTTCAGTGTTATTGGTGAAATGTTGTCAGGACCTACAGTTTTGGCAGTATCTGGCAATGCAACCGTTTCTTGATACCATGTGGAGTAAGTGAAATTGACTCAAGACTGCCATCTGTTATGCTGGGGACCTCTGGAGGGGGTTGAGATGGATGATCCACTTGACATTTCTGATCGAAGGGTGTTGCAATTGTTTCGGCCAAAGGTATCAAGTAATTGATCTATCTCAGTCCCCTCTGAAGATCTCCAGCAGTAATGCCAGTCTTCAGTAAACTAAATTCACAATGACAATTAAAACATACTAATTCCCTAAAACAATGTTGCAGATTACCAAAAAGTGGTCTCTTAAAATGGATTTAGCTATAATTTTTCCCTTTTCTATTTTAATAAATCCATTCAAAATATTGGAATGATGCCTTTACTGAAATAATAGAGATGACGAGAAATGTCCGTTCTTATTCAGTGTAAATTTAAGGCCCAAGTCTCTATCTGCAGAAGCAAATATAAACCAACCAACCAATCAGAATTTTCAGATTGAGCAAAAATAAACTTTTCAAATTTGCGTCCTGAGTAAGACAACGTGCTGTTTCTACATCATGTGATTGATTCTCCTGTAATCAAGCAGCACTTTTTTTGTGGTTGACAAAGGTTCACAAGAACAAGTAAATGTTCTCAAGAAACACAGAGAATGCCCTCCAGCAATTCAGTACGCAGCAGCATCTTATGGTGTGGGACACAGTCAAATGTCAGGTTAAACTCCTCCTCTGTTTGTTTGTTGGAGGGGTGGGGAGGCGGAGGTTGCTACAGGGAACAAACTTTCCATGTCAAAGTAGAAGCATTCGGTCTTCTTCCTGAAAGTGGTTTAGTCACATCTGTTGGTTGTGGGCACTGTAGAAGAAACAGGATGTTCTGCTTCCTAAGCTACCACAGTTGGACAGTTTGCTCACATAGTGGATCGTCACATAAAGAAGAAGTTTATTCTGATGGGTTCCTGGAACACTATTCTTGGAACATAGTCACAGCATAATTTTAGACTTTACATGAAAGATGATGCTGGCAGGTGGGAGTGTAGCAATATTATAAAAAATACTGTAGGTATAAAACCTGCATATTATACAGATTTGATTTTGAGAAAAATGTTGCACAAATATTTTGTCTGGTTACAGGGTAACTGACATTATAGTATCTTTTCAAATAGTCAACGTTGAAGTCTGAGTGATGTGAGCTTTGGAGAGATAGATGGAGATGTATGGCAGAATTGGGCAACAAGTCTGACAAGACCTATCTTGAGGTATGATCATCTTCAATTTTCATAAGTAGTGTGATGAGATTTTCACTAGGCAGCGATGAGTTGCCTCTTCACAATCATAATGAATTGCTAAATGCCTTGTTAACATACCGATGTGCCTTATTATTATACAGACTCCCATTCCTACCAACCTTGCTAAATAAGACTGGTACGGGTGGCACAGTGGCTCAGTGGTTAGCACTGCTTCCTCACAGCACCAGCAACCTGGGTTCAATTCCAGCCTCAGGCAACTATCTGTCTGGAGTTTGCATGTTCTCCCCATGTCTGTGTGGATTTCTGCCGGTGCTCCAATTTCCTCCCACAGTTCAAAGGTATATGAATTGGCCATGCTAAATTGCCCATAGTGTGCAGGGATGTGTAGTTAAGTGCATTAGCCTTGGGAAATACAGGTTATAGGGGGATAGGTCGAGCTAGGATACTCATCAGAAGGTTGATGTGGACTTGTTGGGTCAAATGGCACGTTTCCACACTGTAGGGATTCTATTCTATTCTAAGATCAACACTGGAAAAACTCAACAAGGAAGCCAGAGTAAACACCAGGCAGATTCAGCTTTGCCACTTGCTCCCAACAACTCCATATTGACACCAATCGCAGGCATCTCAGGGCACCCGCCATACACATCCCACATCCAAAGACACTTGGACTTGGCATATGCCTGCCTCTGAGAAACCTGATATCACATCTCTGATCCACTTACAAGACAATTTTGCACTTAGGGCTGGACTGACAACATTATGCTGCAGCAAGGACACACTGTGCTCTGGGACATGCCATCAGCTTGACAGGAATAGGTTGCATTTGCTGTTATCATGTTCACTCAAAGAGTCTACTTTTATGCTCACAGCCTTTCTGCCATGTATTGACTTGCCTTATTTTTCTGCTCTGTACCCCTCAGCCGGAGATACCAGGCTCTGTTGCCATGTGGTTTAGCACAGACACAAAGTCAGGAAACTTGTTCTGGATGTCAGTAGGCCTCAGTCAAGTCAAGTATTGTTCAAGGATCCTGAAGCAGTAAGTCATGGGCAGACTCTGTTAGCTCCAGTTGGCTCAGTTATCTGGATGACTGGTTTATGGTGCAGAGTGACACCAACATGTGGGCTTGATTCCTGCCCTGGCTGAGGTCACGATGAAGGTCATATTTTCACAAACTTGTCTCTCAACTGAGGTGTGATGACCCTCAGGTTAAATCACCACCAGTCACCTCCCTTTCTCGAATGAGAGTGGCAGCCCTATGATATGGTTGGATTACCGCACATTTTATTCAATTATCCCCTCAATTGGGCACACAAGTTTAACTTAAAAATGATTCCTTACTTTGTAAATAAATTCATTTGGTATAAGAGAAAGTTATGTTTTCAAAGGAGCCAAATTTAATTCGGCTTTGAGTTGACAAAAGAGTATGTCTATAAGTTAATAAACATGAGAGGAAATAACAACACAGCAGACAGATTAGGAATAAGAAGTCATTCAAAATATGGAGCAGTCTCAGAGTCATTCATAAAGGGTAGATGGTAGACTACTGTGACTGTTGCATTTGATAGGAACAGTACAATTGACTTTATATTTGAGCAGTTAATGGTGAGATTCTTGACTTTGCAGGTTAATTGAATGATATTCTTCTGCTTTGGTTTTTTTTTGAAGGTGGCTAGCTGGCAGCACTCAGTGGGAATGTGTATTCACCTTTTTTAAAATCTGCAGAGGTTAAAGGTGCAGAGAAGTTTAATGACTGTGCTTGAACTGTGACCTTCACATCACACTAGTCCACACACTAGTATGTGAGGCCACTAACACACAGAGATCAACCACTGCAATCAATTTTAACCCTTTTTTGATAATCTTTGAAAATATAAAGGACAACTATGCCTGCAGACAATGACTCACTGCTAATGGGTTAGTAGGGAGTAAGCCTTTATAGTTAAATGAAAGTTCTAAAGAAATCTGAAGTTACATAGTAGTAAAACAGCATATCCTCGGTTTACTTAAATAACATGCAACTTCACGTGTCATGGTTTGTCAGATCATAAAACATTAAAGAAATACTAATTTGGAAATTCAATCATTCACTTTACCTCAGCATTGAAACTCAAGACTGACAACAGTCAAAAGCCAAAGCTAATGAAATAATATTGGAGACTTTATTCCTCGAAACTAATTGATACACTGGGTTACTGTAGTAGATTGTTGTTTGAAACCAATATAATTTCGTGAAATAGAAATTTCCTCTCACATTTGGAGTCAGCATTATGTAGCTTAGGGGTTGGGATTATGAAAAGCCTGTTCCTGTAACAAAGATTATTTAATCTACCCTTTATTATCCATAACATTTATTTAATCACCTAGAAGAAGAGTTTGTATAGCTGCTCTGCAATTTCAAAAACATAACTAGACAATATTCTAAAACATTTACCCAACTGCAACTCTGAGCAGTTGTTCTCCAAGTCTGGTCACATGGGGAATCATCATGCACTGTGGAGTATTTTATCATCTCAGTCCCAATGTATCCTAATATCCTTCAACTGAGTTTCCAACCAGATAATTGAATGCTTTATGAAGTGGCTAATCAATTGGTGATTAATAGTTTTGCTGAGAATCTATGGCACATAGCTACTACACTGGCAAAATTGTTCTCTTTAACCTAACCTATAGTTTCATTTGAAGCTATTATATTTAGTTTTGTTTGAAGTTTATTTTGAATTTTTATCCGATGCTAAGTAAATTCAGTATATTGTTGCCATTGCATATATTCAAAACTGTTCTTAATATGGTATACATTGGCACACTTACATAAATGGATCACACCATTTTTCAAAAACAGAGAAAAACATTACTGATACATCAGGGTTAGTTTTGTGAACTGGTAACTAACATAAACAATATTAGTCTTGGACAGTGGTCTGGGTTACTTTTCAAGCTCCCACTGAGCAGCAAGATCTAGTTGAGCTCATGAAGTGCAGAGTAAAACTGTTTCATCTGTCCCAAACTGAAACCCAACCTCAAGTGAAATATTCCCTGCAGTATCAGTTCATTACTTTTTCCTATGGGGTCTTTGAAAAGGATTGCCAATTTGTAGCAGCTTCTGCCAAATTGTTTTCAGTCATCATTATATACCTATGTCCATTAGAAGCAGAGGTTTGTTTTGGTTACATTCATGCTTGTGGACATTGTAACCCTTATGTAATTGTCTTAGGAATACAGGTAGTGAACTGCTTTCTCAGCCATCTGCAGTCCATGGGGCCTGGTACACCCACAACGTTATTATTATTTGGAAGGTTTATAAAATATTTTTATTGTTTGCCATCTTGGGTTCCAAATTAGAGGTTTTTGTTTTCAGCGCCGTTAAGGTGATTTGTGTTTTGAAGGGTGAGGGAATTGTGCAGTGGTATTTTTTGCTCGACGAGTAATCCAGAAACTCAGGCAATGTCGTGCAGATCTAGATTCAATCCCAGCAGTGCAGATGGTGGAATAAAAAGAATTCAAAGCTAAATGATAACTGTGAAATTATTGTGGTAAAAAAAACCCACCTGGAGCCCTCCTGTGCTGCAGGGGCTGTGTCAAGACTGGGTTCAAGTCCCACCTGCATCATGGCCCACATCACAACAGATAGGTGAAAATATCTGACAACCCTTCAGATTCACTAATGCTCTTTAGGGAAGGAAAACTACCGTCTTCACCTTGTTTGACCTACATACGACTCCAGATCGACAGCAGCATGTTAGATTCTTTTTATAAGCAATCAACAATCTTCTTTCAAATGACATGGGCACACATTTTAAGTGAATTTTTAAGCTAGAGACAAGGCAACTACCCACAATGAAACAAAAGTACAACTGTGGTTCAACAGCTACCGCGCCAGACGCAGCGCTAAATGCAGAGTGGACTCTTTCTAGCTGCTGTAGTCTGAGTCTGTGTAATCATCTTCCAATTGTTTGGCTGCAAAAATTAAACTCCATTGAGCAGGTGGTGTTTCTTCATTGACTTGAATTTTGGCCTCGATATTTTCAATGGTGTTACTGGGTTCCACTTCCAGGGTGACGGTCTTGCCAATCAGGGTTAACAAAGATCTGTATGTCAACTCTCTGACACAATACTAGGTATAAAATTGATTCTTTCTGGATGTTATGATCACAGAGTGCGGACATCTTCTATCTGCCTGTCAGCAAAGATCAAACATTGCTGGTCAGGTGGATTCCCTCATTCTTTGTAGCTCCTGACATAATCTCTTTCAATATACCATGTTTAATCCTCCAATTTGATTGTAATCAGGGATACGCTGGTCCATGACCATTGTGTTTGAGTACAGTTTTGGTGCTAATGATAACCCACAGCCCATACGTTAGACACTTAAATCACCTCTCATTTATATCAAACTGCTAACAAGTCTCAACAAAGGGATGAAACCAGAAATTAGCCTCGGTACTGGGAATGACAATGGCAAATTTGATCTGGCAAACTCCTCACCAACATCAGAATGTTAATGCCAAAATCAGGAAAGCTGTCTGACTGATCTACCAGCAGTCTGACATTGTCTTCAAAGTACAAATCTGCGAGCATAATTATGAACCAAACTATAAACATCCCTGGGTATGTTAGATAAACCCAGCAGAGATGATGGCTCTGTATTCTACAGTCTATAGTCATAAGGCAATTGTCTGAGGAATACTTAGCATTAACTTTGAATCCTGTTAAAATCTCATACCATGAATACATGGAAACACAACCACATTCAAGTTACCTGCCCAGCTACTCACCATCCTAAATTGGAAATATATTGCTGTTCTTTTAAGATGGCTGAATCAAAACCCTGGAATTCCATCTTAACAGGACTGTGGGTGGACTGCAACAGTTCAAGAATACAACTAACCATCACATTCTCAAGATGAATGAGGGTTGGACAATAAATTCTGACCCAGTTTAACAGTGCACACATCCCATGAATGTCTGGAAAAAAAAAGTGTTTGTTAGAGTGGGCCAAAACAGCATTCACAAAAAAAAAAGCTACCTTGTGAGATAATTTAGTAAACATTGCAGCAATTAAGCTTTTGTGACTCAAGGAAAGAGAGTCCAGAAGACAGAAGAAGATTCAGTTCAAAAAAGAAAAAGAATTATACCAGCAGATTTTCTGTCTAACAGTCTAAAAGTAGCCAAAGTATCTGAGAAAAATAAAACTCTCCTGAGAGCGCAGTGAGAGACATCAGTGAGGTGGTCTGTTTCTGTTTGTCTCAGGGAATGACTGTGAGAATCACGTCCGGTACATAGGCAGGAAGTTGCAGAAAGGAAACACTTCCAGCTTCCTCTGATGGCTAAGTAGTTAAACATTACTTTCCTAAGGTACTAAGATAGATATTTCACTTGCATTGTATGTAAATAAAATATATTGCTGGACTGAATAATTTTTTTTGAGGTAGCACTGCTACCTGACAGCACCAGGGTCCCAGGTTCAATTCCAGCCTTGGGTGACTGTCTGTGTGGAGTTTGCACATTCTCCCCGTGTCAGTGTGGGTTTCCTCCGGCTGCTCTGGTTTCCTACCACAGTCCAAAGATGTGCAGGCCAGGTGCATTGGCCAAGCTAAATTGCCCATAGTGTTAGGTGCATTAGTCAGAGGGAAATGGGTCTGGGTGGGTTACTCGTCGCAGGGTTGGTGTGGACTGGTTGGGCCAAAGGGCTTGTTTCCGCACTGTAGGGAATCTAATCTAAAAAAATGTACATATGCAAGAGCATTGCTTTTTGTTTTCTTTTGTGTATGAAATTTAGGTTTTATTTAATAAAGTAATTTTGCAGCCTCCTGTGAAAATGTTTAGTGATTGGTTACCATGATAACCAATTTGCAAAAGAAAAGCTAATGGACTACAAAGTCTGGTTTCACTCTGGAATCTGACTTGTCCAGCATTACCATCAGCAGAGATTATAACAACAGTGAAGACAAGGGGATACATTTCAAGGCAGGCTGCTCTTCAGACTTAGAAGAATGACAGATAGTTGGGTAGAAGCTCGTTGGTTTGGACTGCCTTCTTGACTGTCTGAGGTAAGTGGATCTCCTCTGTTCTCAGGTTCACCGTTCAGTTCATCACAATTAATAATGTGGAAAATTCAAACACAATCAGATGAGGTTCCTTCATATGGTTTCAGCAGTACTAACAAAATACAATCTCCATGTCTCACCCCTTAGTGGAAGATTGTGTCTTTTCCATTTAAATCCCTGACCCACATGGCTTCCCCCACCTTACTCTGGCAGATTCTTTGCATGATAGCACTTACTGAAACGTGCAGCCTACTAGGAATGATAGGATCAGGAAGTGCTTGGTAATCATATAGGCATTAATCACAGATCCAATTTCTTAGACATTATTGGCAGCAGAGTCTTCAGCTTTCTGCCCGTCAGTAGCTTTGACTACTGTTAACCACATGAAAGACACGTGTCTTTCTTCTTCAAAAGACAGCCATGACTTGTCTGACCTCACTTTTGACCTCCCTGTTAGATTGTGGGTGCTGCAATCAACTGGAACATGCTCAAGTTCAGAACTGGCTGTGATATGTCAAGTTGTCTGAAATATCTATACGAGGGTTGCCAGGCTGTGAAACTGCGACAACTAAGACTCATAACGACTTCTATAGTTGTTATATCCAACTTCTTAACATCAATACATGAGAAGAAAGAATCAATGATGGTTAAGATAGACTTTGCATTGAGAACAAGTATGTCCATCCCTATGTTCCAAAGGTCAGGTAAGGAATTTGGTGGGTGTTTAACGTTGTCTTTGCTTCGGCTTGTGGACAGCATGTCTGCTGATAGGCTGCACATTTCTCAACGCCCTGGATTACCTCATAATAACAGCAAAACTATCTTGGCACTTGGTGATTCCCAACTGTCCTTAATGCAGGTTCCCCAGATGTCTTCCGGAACTAAAAAGATGATGACCAATCCATTAGGTACAGGAGAAGACACAGGCCATTCAGCCCATAAAGACTGCTCCACCATTCAATCAAATCATGGCTGAGCTGATCATCGTCAACTCCATTTTCCTGCATTTTCCTCATAGCCCTGGATTCCCATAGTGATTAACAGTCAGTCAGTCAGTCATTCTAGCTGACCCTCGAAAATAAATTAAACTTTGAGCAATTCAAAATGTTCTACACACACAATTTTGAAACAAAACATTTATTCATGAAACCCTTTCAAAAATGTTTAATCCCTCAATGCACGGTCGCTCAGTGGTTAGCACTGCTGCCTCACAGCACCAGGGCCCCAGGTTCAATTCTAGCCTTGGGCGACTGTCTGTGTGGAGTTTGCACATTCTCCCTGTGTCTGCATGGGTTTCCTCTGGGTGCTCCGGTTTCCTCCCACAATCCAAAGATTAGCAGATCAGGTGACTTGGCCATGATCAATTGCCCATAGTGGTAGTGCATTAGTCGGATCAAAATGGGTCTGGGTGGGTTACTCTTTGGAGGGTTGGTTTGGTCTGGTTGGGCCGAAGGGCCTGTTTCCACACTGTAGGGAATCTAATCTAAACTTAATGACTCAGCCTCAACAGTCCTCAGTGCACTGATTCCCTATTCTGAGAGAGAGATGGAACCCTTCTTTTCTCTGTATTGAGTGAGTGGTAACGTTTTCTGGAGTTTATACACTCTGGTTGCTGACTTTCCCACAAGTAGAAACAACATCCCAGCATCCACCCTGTCAAGCCTCCAAAGAATTGTATAGTTTCAAACAGGCTGCCTCTCCTCTTTCTAAACACCAATGAATACAAACCAAAACTCAACCTCTCCTCATATAAAAATCCCTTCATAACCAGAACCAACTGAGTGAACTTTCTCTGGACCATCTCCAATGCCACTATGTTTTTCCTTAGCCAAAGGGTCCAAAACAGTTCATAGTGTTTGAGTTGTAGTCTAAGTAGTGCCTTGTATAGCTTTAGTTAAGCTCCCCTATTTTATTATGCCATTCCATTTAAAATAAAAGCCAACATTCACCATTTGACCTCATTGTTACCTGCTGAACTTGGGCTTTCTCTCTTGACTTGACGGAGGGCTGCTGACAAATGTGTTAAGCTTCCCAGCTCTGTGTCTGTGGTAAACAGTATGGCAAGGCAGCAGTACTGAAAGGTTAGAATCTCTGGTTAAGGGGACAAAGTGTAAAGAAAGACAAGGCAGGAATGGTGTGAGCATTCAGGTAAGCTCAGAGTCAGGAAGTGCCAAAGATGCAGCCCTTCCCAGTCCATGAGCTGGGCGTGTGTCCCTGAGTGTCCTTGCTGCAGCATGACAATGATAACTGGTGGTGCAGCCTGCGATGCAACATTGAAGAGCAGAAATGTCCTCCCGTAAGTGCCATGATGGTTAGAGGCTGGTGTGTGTTAAATGCCATGGACATTAGGTATATGTGTCTGAATCATAGCCTGAGATGTGACTGTTGTCAACTATGGCAGTCTTTTGGGGCAAACAGCGAGCTGAAGCCACCAGGTACTGCTTTGACTTTCATGTTGAGAATTCTCTATATGCAACCTGCTCAGCATGTTTAGTATGACAAGAAGCTGAATATTCTCAAAGCAAGTTGCAAAATTATTAAGGCATTTACAAAGCTATAGTCCTCATTATTTGGGCAACTCATCACTGTCTCGTAAGAAAGTCACCAGGGCACTTAGCAAATGCTCCTGATGTAGAGATAGTTAAAATTCAGACAACAGCAGGTTATAGTCCAGCAGGTTTATTTTGAAGCACAACTTGGCTATTTTATTTGGCCAGTACTTCCAAATAAACCTTTGGACTATAACCTGGCATTGTGTCATTTTTTTAACATTGTCCACCCTAGTCCAACACTGGCACCTCTACGTCACGATGTAGAAATAGGCCTAGCCAGACTTCTTGACCCTTTCTGCCAGTAATCTCACCATTGCTCACATTGCTCTGATCCTCTTATAAAGCTCTGTTCAATATTTACAACTTTCCAGATATATTTAGAAAAACACTTTGAAGGGCGCATGCACGATATTCTGGATTGCTGTGCACAGTTTTACCAAAGAGGGGGAAAAAAGTCATTATCAGATTGTAGAGGAAGTTGTGGAAAGCACCGGTGAGGTGACAGTAAGATTAATTCATTTTTACCAGTTGTATTCACATTTGGCCCTACAAGGCTTTTCTGGGTGTCAAATCAATTAAATGACACTAATGATGACAAATACACTAGCTTTGGAAAAGTGACACTTTTAAGATTAAGAAAGGTGCAGCACAATTTAAAAGAATGCAAACATTTCAGAAATTACACACTGAATATTTTGATCTTCCCTTCACTAGAAGTAGCACTTGTGCCCTGAAGATGGTGTGGATCTAAGTGCAAATGGGTTGTACCGTCACTGGGATTCCCTACTTTGCCAGGGCCCTGAGTGTGCACAAGAGACTTAAGTATTTAAAATTGCACGGGTGCACGTTGTGCTGAGTTGATTCAGGACTGAGCTACTTGTTCCAGCTCACCTCAACAGCCCACTCCTGCTCCCCAGAAACAACTCTGGCTGCTAAGAGACTGTTGATTCCCCCTCCTGAGATAAGAGTCTTCCCAAGCCTGCCCTATTCAACCCTCCCTCCCGCCTGATTCTGTGAGGTATTGTCATGGCTCAGAGCTGGCAGGCTGCCCCATGAACACTCCACTTCTGCCTGCAGCTTTCTGATTGTAATGCAGCCTGGATTTCAAAAATGGACTGAGCCTCCTGCTGGGGATACAGCTGGCCCAAATACATTTGATGCATTGTCACAAATGTGAAAATCTATCACAATGTGTGGTAAAATAGTAGTTGTATGCTTTATTTTAGACACCTTTCATGTGACATTTACTTGATTTATGGCAATTTTTAATCATTGAATTTCTCAGCAAAAGAACAACAAAATTATTATTGGGCTGCAGGAGGTAGGGTGACAGAATGTGTTCGGAAATATGGTATATGGATCTGAAATGCTTAACATGTGATTGAGTGCAGTAAGCACCACCCATTGTAATTAGGTCAGGGTAAATAGTGAGCTGGCAGGAGACAGACCTGAGGCAAGTGTGCTCCTAATAGCCTCTGCCATTATAGAGAACATGTTTATGTCATCCACACATAGTTGCTGCCATGCAACGAATTGCATATTCTTTACTCAACAAGACCAGAGAGGTGGCTTTCCTCATTGAAAGTAAGCCACTTCAGGCTTTTGGGAACCCAAATATATCCTAATAATGGTGAGTCCCCAGTCAAAATATAGTCAGCAGCAGTGAATTTTTTTTTTTGAGACAGTGACAGAAATTAGAACTTAAGCCTTCAAGAAAATGTAGGGAAACGTTGTCATGACCTAGAAGACCACAAAAAAAAGTGGGTACTCTCTTTGTTGATAATAAAGAAGTTGGCAAACTTCATGGCAACAGTCAACTGAAAGCATTTCAGACTGAGCACACAAGACATGCTGGAGCTAAAACAAAATCTGCAATTGCAAGGTCACATTGTAAGGTGGTAGTCTGTGGAGGTAGGCCTGAGTCCGAGACTGAGTTTAGTCAGTGAGTTAACCACACCTCAAGAATTGATTCTAAACTAAGAACCCTTGTAGAAAAAGGAAAACTCTAATCAGCGCAGGCTGCAAATACAGTATTCTTTTTGTTAAAAGTTGCAATTCCAATTGGCATCATGGCTATAGCATGCAGAACCACGGGTCAGGGCTGAAATGAAACAGAGTGAAGAGGGACATGGGACAAACCTAGAAAAACTGTAAATGAGCTATTTCAAGCTCATAAGCATCCAACAATTTAAATAAACAATTCTATTATGGAATGTCTTTTTGGGATATAGGAAAATGCAGAAGGACTCAATGAGTATCTGAAGAATGGGAAACCTCCATTGCAGTCACAAAGTGTCGAAAGATTTCCATTACAGTTTTAAAGTGTGATACAATTTCCAGTACAATGGTGAGGGATAGAAAAATCTCCTTTATAGCCATGAAACACAGGAACAGCTCAATAGGAATGTTGAAGCATGGATAAACCCTGCAGTATAGTAGCACAGTACGGGAGAACTGTCATTATTGCAAAATGAAAACTTTTAAAGGGGATAAAATGCCGAGTCGCATTAGGAAGCTATAGCATCACCCCAATTCCTCTGGCATATTAAAAAAGCATTACATTAATCATGGGTGTATTTAATCTGCGTGCACGTTGGGAAAATCAAATTGGCAGAGGTAGCCACAAGGAAGAATTCATGGAGTTTATTCAGGACAGGTGATGGATTGAGGTAGAGAATTTAGAGGGCAGAGTGCCTGAGACGGGAGAAGGGAAAGGGACTGATGGGTCCCTTCTATTTCTACCTTCCTGACCATAACTAGAAAAAAATAAACAGTAATAAGAGGTTCTGCCAGATAAGTTTTTGAAAATTATTAAAAATTTACAATGGGTTGAATCTTCCACTGCCAGGATCATCAAGAATTAACTGGCATCCCTGGCACTGGTGTTGTCTTTAAAAGTTGAGAGTGTGTTGCTGGAAAAGCACAACAGGTCAGGCAGCATCAGAGGATCAGGAAAATCGACGTTTCGGGCCAGAGCCCTTCATCAGGAATGTAGCTTTGTAGAGAGAGGAGGAGAACTTCTTCAAGGTAGGCATCTTTGGAAGCGGCTTCACAGTAGGGTTGAAATCAACTCAGAGACAGTGAGGTCTACAACTGCTGGAGATCAGAGTCGAGAGCATGTTGCTGGAGAGCACAGCAGGTCAGGCAGCATCCAAGGTCAAGGAAAATCGATGTTTCAGACCGGAGCCCTTTATCAGAAATGTTCATCCTTCCTGTTGTCTTCAAAAGGCTATTGTGTACTGGTCAGGCAGTCAGTCCAGAATTGGACTGCATAGTTCCTGAGATTTGCCGTGGACATGTCAGACAATAGAAATCTGGTGTCCTGCTTTACAGGAAGGGACCTGGAACGGATGTGTGCACAGGTGGGACATCCTCTTCCCCCCTGCCAAAAGCAGCAGAGGATGCCACCACACCAGACCATACCAGCCTGGTCTGATGTTGCCCTATGGGTCAGGGTAGTCTCAACTGTCTCAGGGAATAAGCAGAAATGGAGGAAATGGATCAATGACCTGTTCACCCTGCCAGTGTAAGTGTCATTGTCTACTCTCCAATGGATCTCTTTCACTAATACTGTCTTCGCTACTGTGCCCACCTCCCACTAAGATCCATGCTCCATCATCTTCATTATTGCCTGAAATATCTACCCTCACTGCTTTGACTGATCCCAACCTTTGATCCTTTTAAACCTGCATGTCATTTGTGCCATCTACTTAACTGATCAGAACACTTCCCACTTGCACCAATAATGACTATTTCCACCATGTACCCCAGCAAGACTGCTGTAGTGTCATTGTGAGGTTTATCACCAGATCATACTTTGGCCCAACTTCAATTTCTCTGGCACTTTGTCACCCTTTGTTCCTCCCTTCAACTCATTAAAAATCCACATCTCTAACATTGTCCCAAGTACAACAAACATTTATCAAGGTACCTTCTGTTCTTTTCACCCTCAGATTCTGCATCTAAAGATTTCTCATCCAGTGTTTTCAATCTGCATCTCATTTCATCAGGCTCCATCTGCTGAGATCAATGACCTTTCATTCTCTGTATATCATTCCTTCAAAATCTCCAAATTATGGACACCTTGCCATTTCAAATGGTCCTGCTATACCCATTAGATCATTCATGGATAAATCCATTCAGTTCACTTCCACAGATCACTGTCCACCTACATTCTCCATTCACATCTGAATCCTAGTTCCTATTATGCATACCATTCAATTTGCTCAATCTCTCTTCTCAACACTGTTGCAGCCACTGATTTGCTCAACCAAAACTTTATTTTCACCCATGATGTCCTTATCACCATTCTCATCACGTGCGCTCTTGCCAAAGGCCAGATCTTCACTCATTGTCTGCTTCACATTTTGCTATCTTGTGCCTGTCTTTTAATTTTCCAATAATGTCCTTCAATTTGCTAGCCACCAGCACTGTTGTTCTTTTCCTTCTCTTTGTTATTGCATTAAATTTCTCTATAATTTATTTTATAAGGTCATTTCTTCTTTCTCAATCTCCCTGTCTTGTCATAGTTACCCCCTGTGGAAAATTACTTTGCCATTTGCTCTCCTCAGCTCTTCAATATTAGTTACTTTTTCTGCACAACAGATCCTTTCCACTCTCCTCTAAATCTGCTGTTAAAACTATTTAACACGTTTGCCTCCCCTTTCCTTAAGGTTCAAGTCTCGTTTCTAAATTTTAAAAAATGACCAATCAAGACCTTTACAAGTACTTCTTGATTTACTTACTCAGCTTTCTGGTAACTAGCACTTCATCAATAACACATCCTTTCCTATTGCGTCATTTTTCTTCACTGAAGCTTCAATCTATAGACATTGAGCTTCCTATGTGCTTGGAATTGTTTCATAGGCTCTTGTTCTTTGCTTTTTATAAATCTATGAACACTTCTTGGTGATTTTGACATATGCGTCACTGCGATTTTGCTGATGTTCTCTTTTATTCCCAATCCCATATCTGCTTTCTACTAGCAACCCTTCTTCTGTACTTGCTACAAGTTGTTCATCATCTACAAATCTAACTAACGTCACCAGTCACCACAATCTGAATGCAGATGCTATCTTTAAACATTTCTTTAATCATTGTTTCTGCAGTGAAGAGGACTTGCTGAACTCCCCTTCCAATTACCATGCTCCCAATTCCACACCAGCTCCTCTCACTGTTGCTGTTTGAAAATAGAAACATCGGACATAGGAGCAGCAGTAGGCCATTTGGCCCTTCAAGACTGATCCACCAATCAGGATGATCATTATTGATGATGCAACCCCAATAGCCTGTCCCTGCTTTTCCACCATACTCTTTCTCACCATGAAGGCTAACGGACCATTTGCCTTTGTCACTGCCTGCTGCACACCTGCATGCTTACTTTAAGCAGCTGGTGTACAAGGACACAAAGTCTTGTTGCACCTCCTCCTTTCCCACTCTTTCACCATTCTGATAATAACCTGCTCTCCTGTTTTTGTTTCCAAAACAAATACTCTCATTTATCCACATTATATTTCACTTGCCATGTATTTGTCCACTCACTCAATTTATCCCTCATGCAGATTATTTCTGAGTCATCTCTCTCTCTCTCTCTCTCTCTCCCTGGTGTTTTCAAAATGATTTTCAGCACAGTCAGGAGGTTAAGCTAGTTAACTTGACTTTTGCAAAATTTATAAAGCAAACATAACCTTCCTGTGACAGCAATAAATGAATCAAATCTTATAATTGTGTAATGCTGGTTGTTTCCGTCCATCTGAATCGAAATTTGTTCCTGCTGAAGTAACTCTGTGCCTTCCAACTCTGAGCTTGTGATGTGAGATCTCTCCAGTGTCCTTCTAAAAATGAAAGAAGAAGCTGTGCATAGAATTGTAGAATCTGTACACTGCAGAAAAAGGCCACTTGGCCCATCGAGTCTGCACTGACCTTCTAAAGAGCATCCCACCCACTTCCAGCTTCCACCCTATTCCTGTAATCCCACGGTGCCTCCAACTGGTGCATTTGACTGATGAATATAGAGGCCAGTCCTTGACAGCCAGATACCATTACAAGTGCTGCATGCAAAGCTATTGAATGGCATTGTGAGTCCTCATTTGCAATACTGGCATCTGCTGCCAAGCTGTATTGATCAAAGTGCTGATGCATGCCAGCCCACAGGAAATGTCATAATTTTCCCCAGTCATCAGCTAGCAACTCCAAACTTGATAATCAATGTTTTGTGCCTTCAGAATTGAAGCATGGACCATCAGACTAATTACACAAAAGTCAGAACATCAACATGGCTTCAACCTTATCGTGATCATTTTGTCCATTTTGAAATCCTCTCGCTCATTCTCTGTGTAAGTCAATACCTTTGCACAGGGTGGCACAGTGGTTAGTATTGCTGCCTGTCACTGCCAGCTACCCAGGTTTGATTCCACCCTCTGGTGACTGTCCGTGTGGAGTCTGCACATTCTCCCTGTGTCTGTGTGCGTTTCCTCTCAGTGTTCCGATTTCCTCCCACACTCTATTGATGCGCAGGTTAGAAAGATTAGCCATGATAAATCATCCTGCAGTGTCCAGGGGTGTTTAGGCTAGGTGCATTAGCCATGGGAAACGTGGGATTACAGGAATAGGGTGGAAGCTGGAAGTGGGTGGGATGCTCTTTAGAAGGTCAGTGCAGACTCGATGGGCCAAGTGGCCTCTTTCTGCAGTGTACAGATTCAACAATTCTATGCACAGCTTAGCAATCATTAATATCATATTCTTTGCCCTATTTTTATTCAATAGTGCAGACATTTCATTTATTATGGCTGCTTTTCCAGCTTTTATCAAATTTATTGATGCTCTTCCCTCACTCTCTAGCACGCATGGTTGAATGAAATCAATATCAACATTAATCGCTTCGGCTCAGTCAGGTTTTTCACTTTTTGCATATGTTCTTTTCTTATTTCATTGGGATTTATTAAAAACATAAATTCTCTGTCCTGTCCATTGCTGATGCTCACACTCCTTTATGTTGAATGCCACAAATCTCCCTTGAATTTGCACATAAGGCCTGTCCTTTCAAACTCAATTTGTCTAGTGTATTAAATTGCCATTTCAACCATTATCTTCAAGCCTTTTTCTATTTCTCTTGTTCACTCAACATTCATTGTTATCCTGTCTTCAGTAAAACCTTTATTCTCACTTACTCTAGCCATCCTGCCAGTACAGTCCTCATTTCTACACCCTTAAGTCTAAGGGATCCAGTCTTGAAATGCTATGATGGAGAATTGGCTTGGCCGCTCAACATCAGATCTAGCTAGTGGACATAAAGAACTATCAGGTTTTGCTTTCTCAAGCTGAACTCTATTCTGGATTCATACTGGTATGAGAAGATACCTCCCAGCTTCTCTTCTCTATTATTGTCATGACCATGGAGCATAATTCCAAATTACCTATGGAAATAGTGAACTTTAACTATAACATGAGTATTTTTCAAAAAGGACATGTGGTCAAAAGTCGACTGTGAATGTAAATTTAGGGACTGCCTGGAGAGATTTTGAAATATCAAATCTGGCAAGATATCAAAAAGTTTCAAAGACAGAAAATGGACTGAAAGCTGAATTTGTCATGTCCTGGGAGTCTCTCAGACCATGAACATGGTTAAAAAGAGAGCAGTCTTGGAGTCTGAGAGAGGTACAGCATGGAAACAGACCCATCCATTCAACTCGTCCATGTCGACCAGATATCCTAACCTAATCTAGTCCCATTTGCTAGCATTTGGCCCATATCCCTCTAAACCTTCCTATTCATATACCCATTCAGATGCCTCTTAAATCCATCCCCCACCACTTCCTCTGGCAACTCATTCCATACACGCACCACCCTCTGTTTGAAAAAGTTGCCTTTTTAAATCTGTTCCGCTCTCACCTTAAACCTATGCCCTCTAGTTCTGGATTCCCTCTACCCACCCCCCCCCCCCCCCCACCCCCCCCATAACCACCCCCAGGGAAAAGACCTTGTCTGTTTACCTTATCCATGCCCCTCATGATTTTATAAACCTCTATAAGGTCATCCCTCAGCCTCTGACACTCCAGGGAAAACAGGCCCAGCCTTTTCAGCTTCTCCCTGTAGCTCAAACCCACCAACCCTGGCAACATTCTTGTAAATCTTTTCTGAACCCTTTCAAGTTTCACAACATCTTTCCGACAGGAGGGAGACCAGAATTGCATACATTATTCCAAAAGTGGTGTAACCAATGTCGTGTACAACCGCAACATAACCTCCCAACTCCTTTACTTGACACTCTAACCAAGAACAGAAAGCATAGCTTCCTTTCAGAGGAGGCTAACTGACAGCCTCAGAGAGGGAGAGAGAGAGCAAGTGAGCAAGAGAGAGAGAGAGAGATTGATTTACCTCGAGTGCTGAAGTGTGGGGAAGAGATGTATGTACTTTATCCCCATTTCAAGAATTCACAGGGACGGGGTGAAAGTGCAAGCTTCAAAGCTGGTCTGTGTGCGTTCATGGCCTGACATGTGAACTACTGTATTATGAGCCTCACAGCTTCAAGAACAGCCATTAAAACACTTCAGCACTACAGGTAAATCACACACACACACACACGCCAGTTAGCCTCCTACTGCTGAATTACTACCAACCTCTACCCGGAACATTCACTGCACACAATCACAACATTCAACTACCTGTTCTCCAGACTGAAAAGGATTGATTGACGCTTCAAAGAGCTTTAGACAGGCTAAGTGGGCAAGAGCATGACATTTGAAATACAGCATGGATAAATGTGACATTATCCAGTATATGAGGAAGAATTATGATTTAGAGAATCACTGAAATGGAGAGAGAATGGAACATGTTGATGACCAACAAAAAAATTGATGTCCTTATTCATAAGTTATTGAAAGTTAGCATGCAGTTGCAGCCAGTAGTTTGGAAGGCAACTTGTATATTAGCGACTATTGCAATACAGTTTGTGTACAGCAACAAGGAAGTCTTGCTTCAGGTGGATAGAATACTTTGCACGCTGCAGCTAGAGCATTATTTGCAGTTCTTGTTCCCTTGCCTTATGAAGAATATACATGGGGGTGGGGAGAAAGAGTTTCACCAGTGAACTACTTTCATCATTGTTGTAAATGTACTTGTGACAAATAGCCTACATGAACTCAATTGATAGCTGTATTTTAAGTCCATGGAGGAAGCCGCTTTCTTCATTTATGAAATTTTCTGTGCTGTCAGTTGACTGTCAATAAGTTGGAGCATTCCACACACTGTTATTGTGGAGAGTGAGTGGCACATCTGTCAGCATCTCAAAAGTTGTTTTTTAATGTTATCATTCTCCTTCTCTATGGTGGCCTGGGCCAAAACAGCTCTGTTCAGCTGAACCGAGCCTTCATTGGTTTGCACTCCCACTACCACCTGATGGAGATTATCTACAGCTGGATTGACTGAAAGGTGAGTAATTGCACTGGTGTATAGTTGTATGTTCAATGACAGTGACCTCAGAAGTAATGAGGTCCTTTCAGAAACTATCAAAAATATCCCTGTAGTATCATTAGAGTGCTCTCAAAAACAAAAGAAGATACAATCTGGATATTAATAATTCACTCCCTGATGAACTGAAGTCAAGTCAGGCATGCAGTATGTCAGTGAAATCTGTAATTCTGTCACCAGGCATTTGGGAGTTCTCTGATTGTGAGCAATGCAAATGTACTGCTTATTTTAATTACCTGTATCTCTGTTTTTATGGCGGTAAATCTGCAGTCTTCATCCTCTCCATTTCTTTTCAGGTTGTGCCCTGCTAGTAGGGTTGGAAGAACAGACCTGCAAGGAACTGAAGGTCATGTATTCACCTTGTGGGTACAGTCTATTTGGTGGTAGTGACAATCAAACAGCTGTATACCATTGCATAAGTATCGTGGTGAGTGACAGCACAATGGGAAGGCATTGAAAATGATGGATTCTGCTGTTGTATATTAGGTGGGTGAGAGTGATGTGATGGTCTACACTTGGCAATGACAGAGTGGAAAGTTGATGTTGTACACAAGATGGACAAATCAGCAACATTCTCAATTTCTCTGACCTTGGTAAATCATAAAACTGCTGTTTGCATTGCATCCGAGCCTAAGCACAGTACGCATTGTGCAGGTCACTTGTCAGCCACTCTCAAGTAAAGAGTGAGAGCAGCAGATTTCTTCCAGTCATTGCTGGGTCTCCCTATTGCTCCTGGTTGTGCTCAACACACATTTCAAATGTTATTTCTGGGCATGGCCATGCTCCTTCAGAAACAGCATCAAATGCATTTTACACGTTCTCTTTCCAAAATCCATCTGTGCATTGCACTTGGTTTGAGATTTCATCACACAGGCCGATATAATGTTAGATGTCAAAACCCAGAGCAAAGGATTGAAGCAAACATTGACCATTGCAACCCACCATGGCTTTGTGCAAGCAATTTCTCCCCCAACGCTGTTTCGAACACAACTTTCCATTAATATTGACACCAACTGTTATTACTGAGAGAAAAAGGTGCAGACTGTAAATGGATAAGAAAGGTGCCCAGTATCTTCTCCCTTTGAAATTGTTTAATCAGAACATAATTAATCAATAGTAGGTATGTTATTTATGAAGTTCAGATTTGTCTTTATTAGATATTAAATCAACTGAATCAAGTTCTGTTATAATGTCAAACCAGGAAACCATATTTATGTAAAGTATATGTTGAAATAAGTTCTATACACAGATTCTGAAGAGCTATCGTATTCGAAGCATTAACTCAGTTTCTCTCCACAATTACAGTCTAGAAGTAGCAACAGTCCATTAAGAAGTAATACACTGACATTGCCTCAGAATAGAAAACTGGAGAATATTAGAACAGCTCACAGTTACAACAACGATGTCAGTAACTGCACTCAGAAACTTCTTCAGGCTATAGTAAAGAGTAATGATCAAACAGCACACATTCGATCAAAGATGCCAGGGAAATGGCGAGTCCACTAAATAAGATACGTCAATGTTGCAGCAATTGGCTTCTACATGTACATTTGTTAACACTAACTAATGAAGTAATTTGTCACCAATTAGTTGGAAATACATCAATTCCATCAATTAGGAAATGTCTCCTCATGATAAGTGATGATTTAACTCTGGATAAAGATAACCTTGACAGTCCAATTTGATTCAGCCAAGCTAGGCAGCAAGTGATTGTATCATCATGCACCCCTTTAGACTCAAACACAACCTACCTAACCAACTCAAGTGGAAGAGTTATTGGTAAAGAGATCTAAGTGATTGCATCAATATACAAAAGGTAAGGTCACATAAGACCTGAGAACCTTGGGCTGCTCTCTCAGTGAGAGATGACTGGTGCTAAGGCACACTGCCTCAGATTGAGGGGAAGAGGTCAAGAGTGTAGGACCTTCGTGGTAACCTCATATTGTGCCTCATTGCCATCAGATATTTCCTTGAAAGTGGAGTCAGGTTGACAGGGCGGTGAAGCTGGCCTTTGGCACACTTGCCTTCATTGGTCAATGCATTGAGTGTAGGAGTTGGGATGTCATGTTACGACTGTACAGGATATTGGTGAGGCCATTTTTAGAGTACTGCATACAATTCAGGTTGCCTTTCTGTGAGGAAGATGTTGTTAAACGGGAGGGTGCAGAAAAGATTTACAAGAATGCTGCTGGGTCAACAGGAGTTAAGTTCAAGGGAGAGGCTGAATAGGCTGGGACTTTTTCCCCAGGAGCATCAGAGGCTGAGGGGCGACCTTAAAGAAGTTTATAAAATCATGAAGGGTGTGGATAGGGTGAATAGCCAGGGACTTTCTCCTATGGTCTGTGAGTCTGAAACTAGAAGGCATAAGTTAAGGCAAGAGAGTAAAGATTTAAAAAGGACCTAAAGAGCAACCTTTTCATACAAAGGGTGCTGCCGTGTATGGAATGAGCTGCCAGAGGAAGTGAAGGAGACTGGTACAATTACAAAATTTCAAAAGCATCTGGCTGGGTATATGAACAGGAAGGGTTTAGAAGAATATGGGCCAAGTGCTGGAAAATAGGACTAGATCAGATTGGGATGTCTGACTGGCATGGATGAGTTGAATTGAAGGGTCAGTTTCTGTGCTGTATGACTATCTTTAAAACAGTGCTTAAAATGTGGATATGCTCTCAAAGTTGCAATGCAATGTCCAAATTAAGGAAAATATGCTACTCATGCTCAAGGTGAAACCAATTTACAGAAGATCTGCAGAAGACTTGATCACTTGGACACCCGGTAGTGTATTTCCATGTGAAACAGGGGTGGCCTGCTGGCCCTTGAGCCTGTTGTTCTGTTCGATAGAATCACAGTGGTCCAATGTTCTTCCCCTTTCCCCATAACCCTTGATTCTGTTCCTAACCAAGAATCTCTCTTTATCCTCCTATTCCCCAAGATCAAAATGCAACATTTATCTGCATGACAGAAGGTAAAACATCAGGTCAATTTTAGGAGCGCTCAGTCAAGTAGGCTGGCAGCTTAGTGACATTTATTGACTTTGGTTTGAAAGTATCTGTAGTGAGTGACAAGCTCTAACATCTGTATTTCCCAAATTTTTTTCTTACTACTACAACCGACACTCTTGAAAACAATGTTGACTCTATCATTTCAGTTTCAGTAATGATCATAGTTCCTGTTTGGTACAAAAACAGTATCCTAGACAGATGCACTTTCTATTTGGTCAAAAACTGAAGCCTTATGGAGAGAAACCTTTTTGATAGTAGGCTTGGATTCAAATTTGTGGACGTCGTCAGAATGCAGATTAATCGTGAATCAAGTCCACACTGGCCCTCTGAAAACAATCCAACCCAGATGCAGCCTCCTACCCTACATTTCCCATGGCTAACCCACATCCCTGAACACTATGAGCAATTTAGCACTACCAATCCACCTAACCTGCACCATCTTTGAACTGTTTTTGATTATGAAGATTGTGCATTCCAGCATCTTTCCTTTACTTATTTGATTTGAGGGTACCAAGGGGTAAGGTTCTTTACATCAACATACCAATTCCAACATTTTCACAGAACCTGAGATGGTTGCCATTTGAAATCTATGCCAAAGGAGCTGAAATGACTAAAAGCAAATGGTATTGTCGAGAGGATCAATTCATTGCCATGGGTATTAAAAGTCATCACTGCACAGTGAAAAGGTAGCAAAAGGGGTAACAAAAGGGGTACATTTAAAGGAGATGTGGAAGCAAGTGTCTTTTACTCTGAGTGGAGTGGGTGCCTGGAATACACAGCCAGGGAAAGTTGTAGAAGCAGATACTTTGGCAACATTTTAAGAGGCATTTAAACAGACACATGAACAGGCAGAAAATAGAAGGATTATGGACCAAAGTGTAGGAAGACATGATTACTTTAAAATGGCATCATGGTTGGCACAGGTATAGTTTGCTGAAGCGCCTGTTCCTCTGTTATACTGCTTTGTTCCTTGTTCTATCCATTGACCTTAACACAGTCAAAAATGCTATCATTGTGGACAAGTATCCACCTTATATACTCCAGGAACTCATCATAGAATCCCTACAGTGTGGAAACAGGCCATTTGGCCCAACAAGTCTTCACCAACCCTCCGAAGAGTAACTCACCCAGACCCATTCCCCTATCTATCACCCTACATTTCCCCCTGACTAATGCACCTAACCTGCACATCCCTGAACACTATGGGCAATTTAGCAAAGTGTCAGCAACATTTTATGATTCCACAATCTTCACAAAGCTTGAATTGTAATGGCACTATCTTCACCTTAATCTAGAGAGTAAATCTGATAGCTAGCTTTGTACACCTGAAGGAGCTCTTTAGGATATATTATGGACTAAAGTCAGTGCCAAGCGCATTGCAGGAGAGCATTTGCTCAGTTTTGTCAACCTACTTATCAGTAAAGTTAGATCACATGGGACCCAGGGTGAGCTTGCCAATTGGATACGAAATTGACTTTACAGTAGGAGACAGAAGGTGGTGGTGGAAGGTGTAGCTTTTTGGACTGGAGGCTGGTGACCAGCGGTGTTCCACAGGGATTGGTATTGGATCCACTTTTGTTTGTCATTTATATAAATGATTTGGATGAGAATATAGGAGGCATGGTTAGTAAGTTTGTGAATGTCACCAAAATTGGTGGTGCAGTGGATGGTGAAGAAGGTTATCTAAAATTACAAAGTGATCTTGACCAATTGGGTCAATGGGCTGAGGAGTGGCAGATAGAGTTTAATTTGGATAAATGTGAGGTATTGCATCTTAGTAAAACAAGCAAGGGCAGGACTTATACAATTAAAGGTAGGGCCCTGGATAGTGTTGTGGAAAAGAGAGACCTTGAGGTTCACATACATAATTCTTTGAAATTTGTGTCACATGTAGACAGCATGGTAAAGGTGGCATTTAGCACACTTGCCTTCACTGCTCAGACCTTTGAGTTTAGGAAATGGGACATCATGTTGAGATTGTACAGGACTGTGGTGAGGCCTCTTCTGGAATACTGTGTGCAGTTCTGGCTGTCCGACTATAGGAAGGATATTATTAAACTGGAGGGGGTTCAGAAATGATTTACCAGAATGTCGTTGGGAATGGAGAGTTTGAGATTTAAAAATAGGCTGGATAAGTTGGGATGTGTTTCACTGGAACGTGAGGGATAACCTTAAAGGGATTTATAAAATCATGAGGGGCATAGATTGGGTGAATAGCAAAGGTCTTTTCCCTAAGGTGGGGGAGGTCAAAACTAGAGGGCATGTTTTTAAGGTGAGAGGAGAAAGATTTAAAAAGGACGAGGGGAAACTTTTTCTTTTACACAGAGTGGTGAGAGTGTGAAATGAACTGCCAAAGGATGTGGTGGATGCAGGTACAGTTAGAAAGTTTAAAAGACATTCGGATAAGTACATGAATAGGAGACGTTTGGAGGATATGGGGCAAACACAGGCAGGTGGGACTAGTTTAGTTTGGGAACATGGTCGGCATGGACTGGTTGGACTGAAGGTTCTGCTTCCGTGTTGTACGAGTCTATGACTACTTGATGACATCGTCGTACATAGAAATGATAAAGCAGAATATAATAAGTGGCTATTAGCATTACTCACTCAGCTCACAAAACACAAGTGACACTGAACAAGGTCAAATGCATATTCGTGGCACCGAAGATTGATTATCTCGGACACAGTGACAGCAGCCAGAATAAAGCCTGCACACAATAACAGCAAAGCCATTCAAGTGTTTCCAACAACATCTAACATGACAGAGGTGACATTGTTCATCAATACTACCAACTTTTATCAAACTTAGCTTATATATTCAAAATGCATGAGCCTCTTTGGCAGCTACTGCACAAAGATGGGAATAAAAACAATATTTAAGTCACTGTCACTCATTCTCCCCCGTCCCCACCACACTACCCCATGTCGTCTGAACCCAGCATCATCTTATTGTTAAATGTGGGACTATCACAGAAGAAAGCCTTCAAATTATTCAAACCAGTTTCATTCAAATAGCAGCAAAAGCGAACAGAAGACAAACAGCCACAAGCTGCATTTGCCTTGGGAATGTACAGGGACTGTTTGTCTCTTCAGCACCAACAATTTTACAGACAATGAGTGATTACTGCACCCAGCTCTCATCTACTGGAGCTGAGTGTCAATCCAATCCCATCTGACTTGTTGCCCCTGATGTCATTGTGCTCTGTCCTGCAGCTCTATCCTCCTGCTCAATTTTCTCATCTTCCTCCTTGGAAAACTGATCCCACATTCCCAGCTCACTGACCTCCACCATGTCCCCTCTTCACTTGCTCCAGTTGGGTGCATCAGCATGGTAGGATTTTGTGGCACATTCCTTCTGGAAAAAAAATTTTTAAAAACCCACCTCAGGTCAACCAAAGCATTGGAACTTCATCTTCAGCAGGCTCACTGTCTGCTCCAGGATGCCCTTGGTCAAAGAATGGGGTATCTGGCCCAGACGAAGATGTGTTAGCAATGATTACACAGGCGTGCATTGAATTGGGATTCTTTTCTGTTCATGAACTCATCACTTTTATGATATGGCACTCTCAATACGATGTGCCTACAGTCCATCACATTGTGTACCTGGGGGAAGCCAGAGTGGGCTAAAAAAGCCTACTGCCCAGGCTGACCACATCATGGGGAAACAGATGAAGTCATGTGATCTGGCCCAAATTACATCGGTAGCAACTTTGGTCCATTTCTGGATAAACAATTGAGAGATTCCATGTAGGTCCCCAGTGTTTCCTTGGAAGCAGCCAGTTGCAAAGAAGTTCACTGCAACTTTTAATCCTGATGGTCACCAGGATAGGATGGCCACCTTCAGATCATAGGTCCCACTCCAGCAGCTGGCATAGTTCAGTAGCATTCCAAAAGATTTCTCCAAATTTCTCATCATGGCCTTCCACTCAGGGTTCCTGACCCTGATCAGAATTTCTGGTTTCTAGGTTTGACATATTTCTGCACTGCCTGGAAATAAATTAGGTGGATAGTGACAAAATAGACACAAGGATCATCATAGAAACAGATTCTGCAATCTGACAATTCCACTGCAAAATGTATATCAACGAGAAATCCAATATTTCTCCGAATTTCACAGGCTGCTACATTCAATCCCGCCATTTCTTTATCGTAGATGTGAAATGTTCACACGAGTGAACTTATATTTCATCCAAAAGAGTCAAAAAGGAGAAGTGCACATGACTATGCATATAAACACATTTGTGTTTTGTTGTTTATCCCAAAAAGTAGCATTGCTGCAATTGTAGCACACATTGATCTCAGAAGAAATCAATTATGGGATATCCACTTGAGAAGCAAATAGGCCAGATTGTGGATAGATCTGCATCCTTGCTCACAATACATCAGTACTTTTTTTCAAAAAAAGTATGCATACTGCATACAAATATTCAAATATAACCCCAAGTGTTGAGGGTGACTGCTTCTGTCTTCTCGTCTGTTCTGTGCAGAACTGTGTTGTATAAAATATTTATGTTTTTTGGATTATGCTAACTTTGCATACAGTATAGGAGACCTGTGTTTATGGTTGACAAAGTTTCAATCACCATTTGACAATTGTCAATTGAGAGAGAAAAAGTGAGACAGAGTGGGAGTTAGGGAAGAGAACCAAACGAACAAACAATCTGGAAGGTCATGCATCAATTGCACACTGGTTTCATGCTGCTTAACTATAAAATGCTGCATCACAATCTTCATCACAGCTCAGGGAATTTACAAAACAAACACGTATTTTAAGAATGAATGGCCTTTTTCTTTCCTGCAATGTTCAGTTCCCTCAGCATTCTTACCACTTTAAGACAAAACTTTAAAAGGAAACAGTTTTCAATATTGAACAAATCAGATTATTGTAGCACAATCTCAAGAAAATGTCTTCACCCAAAGAAATTTCAGGAATCACTCTACATACAATGTCTGAACAAAATATTGATGGAAATCAACTCAAAGCATGTTGCTGTGTGCATTGGGTCCTGTTCAATCCTTTGTTCAGCCACAACATGGGGTCGAACACATGGTAACTATCTGGATGGCACTGTGCAAAATATTACCAAGAAGTGTTTCTCAACACATCCTTTTTCATAAGGGTAATTCCGAGCAGAACAGTATCATGACATAACAGCAAACTTTGCAATGTCACTAAAGCATAAAATTTGGATACAAACATTTAAGATTACACGGAGCAAGTTTGCAGCAGACTTTCTCATGACATCATCCACATCGTGAAACAGTCTTAAATTACCTCACATACTCAAGTCATAATCTGCACATCAAATCAGTGACAGGAATTAATCACACGTACAATCTTCATTTAAGGAGTGACGAGCATTTAAATTCATACAATGCAAAATGCTTTAATATTTACTGAGTTCAAATTTTTGCTCGAGAGCCACATCTGTGTCAGATGATGGTCATTATCAGTGCTATGGATTCCCCTGAAAATTGCAAAGTACACATACACTGATCTAGTAAAGAACAGGCTTCCTTAATCATACAGCTGTTCTTTGGGTCCATTCTGTGCAACTTTACCTTATTCCAGTCTCATGGTGGCTTCACAGCACCGGGGACCCAGGTTCAATTCCAGCCTTGGGCGTCTGTCTGTATGGAGTTTGCACATTCTCCCCGTGTCTGCGTGGGTTTCCTCCCACAGTCCGAACATGTGCAGGCCAGGTGAATTGCCAGGCTAAATTGCCCATTGTGTTAGGTGCATTAGGCAGAGGAAAATGGGTTTGAGTGGGTTACTTTTCAGAGGGTCGCTGTGGACTTGTTGGGCCAAATGGCCTGTTTCCATACAGTAGAGAATCTAATCTAATCCAAAGCTCAGTGAAACGTGAAAAGCTGGTGAATAAAGTAATGTGGAGGTCTAGAAAAAGGCGATGGAGATTATTGCATATGTAGAACACAGGAAATCAAAGCATTGTATTCCTTGTCTTGTTTCTTCAACTCATCATGTAGTACAATCCTTAGTGAGTTAAAACTCACACAACACCAGGTTATAGTGTAGAAACTTGATATCTGTGTCGACATGTGCGAACTTCTTGGAGATCCTCTCCACTTTAAGCCGGCAGTTAGTAGTGTCGATAGTAGTCATGATTTGGAGATGCCGGTGTTGGACTGGGGTTGTGTGATTTTTAACTTTGTACACCCCAATCCAACACCAGCATCTCCAAATCAATCCTTAGTGAGACCAATTACTATTAAGAAAGGGATTTGAATTTCAGTGAGAGATGTAGCAGGTCACACAAAATTTCAAGTTCTTAGACTTTCACTGCAATAATCAAACTGAAAGCAACTTTGACCCAAATCTTCCGGTCTCCAGATCATCAGTGATAGCTCATAAGTTGGGGGATGCACATTAGGATCCCACAGAAGTCATGTCCAAACCAATATAATTGGACAGAAAGTTTAAATTTCTGACATACTGATTTCTACTGCCTTCGACCTTCAAAATTGAGCAAAGCTGGAAGCAGGCCATTTGGCCCATCAAGTCCACACTGACCCTCTGAAGATGATCACACCCAGTTCTATCACACCCCCTTCTGTAACCCTGCATTTCCCATGGCTCATCCACATAGCCAGCACATCACTGGATACTACAGATAATTTAGCATGGCCCATCCAGCTGACCTGCACATTCGTGGATAGGGAGGAATCCAGAGCACTCAGGTAACCCACGCAGACACTGGGAGCATGTGCAAACTCCACACAGACAGTCGCCGAAGGGTGGAATCGAACCTGGGTCCCTGGTACAATGTAAGGCAGCAATGTCAACACTCAGCCACAAGGGCTTTTGCCCGAAACGTTGATTTCGCTGCTCGTTGGATGCTGCCTGAACTGCTGTGCTCTTCCAGCACCACTAATCCACCATGCAGAGTGGTCTGGCGGATGTAAAAGTTGACATCTCCAGGGCCGAATAAACATACCCCAACATATTGAGTGAAGCAAGCAAGGAAATTGCAATTATTTTCAATTCCTCTCTGCCTAGGACAGGTACCAGAGTACAGGAGGACAATGAATGTGAAACTGTTACTCAAAAAGGAAGGAAAAGATAAAGTGGCAAACTACAGGTCAATCTAACTCATGGGTGGGGAAACTGTTGGAATTAATTTGGAGGGACAGTTTGTTAAAGAGAGGTCATATCTGACCAGCTTGAATTGATTTTTTTGAGGAAGGTGGTAACAGATGTGTAGATGAATGCAATGCATTTGACATGGTCTGCTTCGTCTTCAGCAAGGCTTTTAATAAGGTCCCTGTACATTGCCCTTTGATGTGAAGGGTAGTGCTTGTCACTAGCCACTCGGGTGTTTTTCATATTTTTCTGGTGGTGGCAATTGAATAAAGATTTGTGCACTTTGTGTCTTTTCACTGTGTCTCACACCTGCACACACACACCATGGGTGCAGGGGAAAAAAAATAAGCACTACCGCAGTTAGGAAAGAAATGAAAAAATAAAAAAAATAAAAAAAATAAAAATAAAAAAAAATAAAACCAGGAGTGGTCCCTACCCTCCCCTTCACTGTAAAAAAAAAATAAGGTCCCTGTATTGGAGACTGGTAGCAAAATCAAGGGCTCATGAGATCCAAGGAAATTTGACTAACTAGATCCAGAATTAGCCAAGATGCAGGAAGCAGAGGCTGCTGGTCGAGGTGTGCTTTTGTGACTGGAGGCCTGTGTCCAGTGGGGTCGTACGCAGCCCAGGTGTTCGGCCCTTTGCTGTTCCGCATACATAAATAACTTAGATCAAATGTAGGCAGGTTGATCAGTAAGTTTGCTGATCATAAAAATAATATGTGACATGTTAAACCGTAAGGAGGATAGCCTGAGAGTACAGCAATACATAGAAGGGTTGGTCACATCAGCTGAGCAGTGACAAATGGCAGTTAGTCTTGATAAATGTAACATGATGCACTTGGGCAGGACAAATAAGGCAAGATAAGATGTGATAAACTGTGGGATCCTGGGAAACATCATGGATCAGGGAATCCTTGGTGTGCATGTCCACTGGTCCCTTAAGATAGTGAGACTCAGACCGTCTGTAACTAAGTTGCAGCGGATTACAGCCCTCCAAGCTGCTTTGAATGCTGCGCTCACCCAGACAGCAAAGAGGGAGATCTCCTTTGTGAAACAGAGGTTATTTGAGTATGGTGCTAAACTTGGTAGGTATTTGGCGTACTTGGCCAGAAAAAAGAGCATCCCCCAAACTATCACAAACTAAAGAGGGTGCTGGTACTATCACCTGTGATCCCGAAAAAATTAACGCAACATTCAGGAAGTTCTACCCTGGGTTGTACCAGTCGGAGAGCTATGAGGACAGATTGGCGAAGATGGAGTCCTTTTTTAAGACCTTGGACCTCCCAGATGTAACTTCAGAGCAGGCGTCTCTTTTGAATGCCCCTCTGACAATCCAAGAGTTATGGGAGGTGGTGAGGCAGCTCCAGAGCGGTAAAGCGCCTGGCCCAGATGGATTTTGGAGTGATGTTTATAAGAAGTTGATAGCCATGCTGGCCAGGCCAATGTTGGATATGTTCAATTATTTGTAAAATCAGGACCACCTCCCATCCTCTCTGAGAGAAGTAAATATTTCTCGTATTCTCAAGAGAGGGAAAGCTCCAGAGAATTGCACTTCATGATTAAACGTGGACTTTAAAATTTTATCAAAAATGCTGGCGTTGAGGCTGGAGAAGGTCTTGCCCTCCATTGTAAAGGAGGACCAGACAGGTTTTATTGGTGGGGGGAGGGTTGCACGTCCTCTAATAATGTTAGGAGAGTGCTAAACATGATTCAGGTGTGTCAGGAAGGTTCGATTCCAGGCTTGGTAGCCTCCCTGGATGCAGAGAAAGCATTTGACCGGGTGGATTGGCTGTACCTCTTTTATGTCCTGGAACAGTTTGGCCTTGTGGCAACATTATATAGTGACCCTAAAGCAGCGGTTCTCACTAATGGTGTAAGGTCTGACAATGTTAGCATTGGCAGAGGCAGAGACAAGGGTGCCCCCTCTCAACGTTGCTATTTACATTGGTGATTGAGCTGTTGGCGGAGGCCATGCAGAGGGACTCCATTATAACTGCCCCGGAGGTGGGGGGTCAAGCAGGCAGAAGGTCACCCTTTATGCAGATGATGTTCTTCGCTTTTGAATTAACCCGACGATACCTGTGCCCCGTTTAATACATTTGATAAATTTATTTGGCTCTTTCTCGGGGTATAAAATCAATTTTACAATATCCATGCCTGTCGGGGGTCTTACGGAGTACCCGATCTTGCGGGTGGAATCCGATTCCCTTTCAGATGGTCACAGGGAGGTTTCCTGTATTGAGGCATTTTCATCACCCCAGCCTTCGATCAATGATATAAAGCTAACTTTGTGCAGTTGTTAGAGAAGATAAGGCAGGACCTTCGGAGCTGGGAGGATCTTTCGATATCCTGGTTGGATAGAATAGCTCTGGTTAAAACGAATGTTCTTCTTCATTTATTATATCTCATGCGAATGCTCCCTTCGATGCTGCCCAGGCAGGTGCTATGGAGGCTAAACAGTTGGCTCGGCCCTTTTATCTGGCATCACAGGTGGCCTCTTATTAAGTTTGCCAAATTGCAGCTTCCACAGAGGATGCGGGATGTGGATTTTCCAGACTTTAAGAAATACCAAATAAGTTCCCTACTATCCTATGTGGCTGACTGGGCCTGCCAGGACCCCTGGTCAATTTGGCAGGACATCGAGGCGTCCCAGGCAAAATGTCCCCACATTAATCTGTTGTTCATGGACAAGATGAGAACTGTTATGGAGCTTTGCAGAAATCTGATTGTCCTTAACACGGTTAAAACGTGGAGAATGGTGGGACAAAGTGAGGGCAATTTACAAAACACTTCCCCGTTTACTCCCATATAGGATTGGTAGGATTCCAGCAGGGATCGATAGATTCCAGCTTGGGGCTCTGGGAATCCAGAGGAGTTCCCTGTTTGGGAGACTTACATTAAATGGAGGTCATGATGTCTTTTGAGCAGCTGAGCCAGAAATATGAGTTATCTTGGAGGGACCGCTTTTGTTACATTCAGATTAGGGACTTTATACAGAAAAAGGCCACATTAATGGTTAGTCCCTGTAAGTCGGATATGGAGAGGGGAATGCTTCGGTCTACAGGCACTCTCTCGGTCAGCACCCTCGATTATTTATTAGGAGGTAGTGTCTCGCAGGACATCGAGTGGCTGTGTGGAATCTGGGTTTAGGAATTAGCGGTAGAGATCTCACCAGAGGAGTAGGAGAATATTTGGGAGAATGTAAGGAAGATTTTGATTTGTGATAGGACACAGACTATGCAATTGAAGGTACTCCACAGGGTTTATTTAGCACCAGAGCGGCTGGTGAAATTTAAGACAGGAGCGTCCCCAATGTGTCCCAAATGTAAAATAGATGTTGGTACTCTTATTCATGGCTTGTTCTCATGCCACAAGCTTTGTAGAGAGAGTGTTTTGGAAGGGGTCTTGGGAACCGAGGTCAAGGTGGACCTGGTGTCTCTCCTCCTGGGTTTGCAGGATCTCCCCTCTTTGGACACTCATGGGAAGAAATTGTTTAGCATTCTTTAATTTTGTGCAAGGAAGAACATTCTGATGAGCTGAGTGTCGGAAAATCCCCCATGACTCTTGGGGTTGCGTAGGTTGGTTATGGGGCACATCCCTCTGGACTTCCTTACAAGTACAGTGCACCAGAAACGGAACTCTTTTATGGGTTGTGGCGGCCTTTTTTGAACAATTTAGTCTCAGACTTATCGGCTATATTGGTTAGGCCTTTGTGTAACCATGGGAGTTGTGTGTGGTGGCCCGGGGCCTTGGGAGGAAGAATTCTGAACAAATACGGGTATGCCAATTGGTGCTCCTGGTGATGGGGACCTTTGGTGGGATTGTGCTGAGTGTTGTAACTTAACATAATTTTATTTAATTTGCCTTGATTCAACTCAGCTTAATTTAGTTTCTTTCTGTTTTGATTTAGTTATTTATTGAATTGTAGTTTGTGTAGAGTAGTCTGTGGAGTACAGTAGTAGTTTGTTTACTGGTTTTGTTGTTAGGTTGCAAGATTGTTCTGTTATTTTGTAGTAATTTTATATATTTTTAAAAAATGTAAAATCTTCTTCTCAATAAAAATATTTATTAAAAAAAAGATAGCGAGGCAAGTCAATAACATGGTTTAGAAGGCTTATGGGCTACTTATGAAAACTTTCAAAGTTTTAAGAACAGGGAGGTTCTGCTGGAGCTGTTTAAAATGTTGATTTGGCCACTGCTAGAGAAGTGTGTGCAGTCCTGGAATCGACATTATAGAAGGAATGTATTTGCACTAAAGAGGGCGCAAAGGAGACTTTTCAGGGTGCTCCCTGAGCTGGAGAATTTTATTTCTAAAGAAAGATTGGATAAACTGGGGTTGTTTTCCTTGGAGCAATGGAAATTGAAAGGGTGACAAGATGATGATATATAAAATTGAGGGGCACAGGTAGGGTAGTTCGGTAGTTTGGGGAGGCATCAATGGCAAGGGACGGTAAGGAGTGGGAGGTTTAGAGGAGATAGAGGAGAACATTTTTCATCCAGACGTTGGTGAAAAATCAGGAACTCGCTGTCTCTAAGGGTGTCGGGGACAGAAACCCTTTTTATAATATTTCAATATGCACTTGAGATGCCAAGACATACGGGGATCTGGGCTAAGTGCTGATAATAGGAATAGAATAAATAGGTGCCTGTCTTTGACTGTCTTTGATTCTAACTAACCAGCCCCCTTCCAGCACACTATCTTCCTGGCCTGACACCCCATGACCCACTCACCTACAGACTCACGCCACATATTCACCCACTCACCTGCCCACTGACTCATTCACCAACCCACCCATTCAACAGTTCACCAACTCACTCACTGAAAGTTTTGGACTTTTATAATCTAATTGAATATGGCAGCTCCTGTTGTGAAAACCTTCCTTTTCAAGTCTCTTCCTGCCCGCAGTAATCTTCCAGTTTTGAGGTTGTACCGTCTATATGATGCTTCAGCCAGGATTAGAAGACATGACTAAAAAATTGTTAATAGTCAGGTTGAAAAAATCTTTGCAGCCATGTCAATGCTCTCTGCATCAATGCTGATTAGAATATCTCCACCATTGTCTAAAATGTATAAATCTCCTGCAGTTTAAAACCCTTATACAGCTTTTGGAATGTACAGAAATTATCCTCCATGCTTATACTGTATGCTATTAGTAGATACTTTATTCTCCAGAAACCAGTCCAAAACTGTTCTTATGGTTCACTTCTATTTCTTAACTTTGTCATCAGGATAGTTTCTAATCCCCAACTGACTTTCATGCTGAAGGTTACCTTGGGGGTCTCTCTAGCTAATGCTAGATGAATCCACCAGTCCCACTTAAATCTCATGAATTTTATCTTTTTAATCTAACTATGAGATCCTACACACACACACTGCACTACCTGTTTTGTCTCTCTCTTTCAGATTTTTGCAGACTGGCTGTATCAGTGCGGTTAAGGAATATTGTAAGAAAATACCTGTTACCCAATACTACAATGATGTACTATGGACTCCTCTCTGCCGAGGACATGGAGGTCCTGGGCCTCCTTCACCGCCGCTCTCTCACCACCAGACACCTGGAGGAAGAACACTTCATCTTCCGCCTCAGAACACTTTAACCCCAGGGCATCAATGTGGACTTCAACAGTTTCCTCGTTTCCCCTTCCCCCACCTCACCCCAGTTCCAAACTTCCAGCTCAGTACTGTCCCCATGACTTGTCCTACCTGCCTATCTTCTTTTCCACCTATCCATTCCACCCTCCCCCTGCCCCCGACCCATCACCTTCATCCCCTCCCCCACTCACCCATTGTACTCTATGCTACTTTCTTCCCACCCCCACCCTCCTCTAGCTTATCTCTCCACGCTTCAGGCTCTCTGCCTTTATTCCTGATGAAGGGCTTTTGCCCAAAATGTCGATTTTACTGGTCCTCAGATGTCTACCTGAACTGCTGTGCTCTTCCAGCACCACTAACCCAGAATCTTCTCTCTCAAAGTCCATCTCTGCCAATGTTAATAACACTGCCTTTCTATCTAGGCAAAAATGCAAATTAACTGACTTTTAGATCCCAATGCCTTCTACCTTAAAATTAGATTAGATTCCCTACAGAATGGAAACAGGCCCTTCGGTCCAACAAGTCCACATTGACCCTTCAAAAAGTAACCCACCCAGACCATTCTCCTACCTTATATTTGCCCCTGACTAATGTACCTAACACTGTGGGCAATTTAGCATGGCCAATTCACCTAACCTGCTCATCTTTGGATTATGGGAGGAAACCAGAGCACCCGGAGGAAACCCACACAGACATGGGGAGAATGTGCAAATTCCATACAGATAGTCAGGAATTGGCCCCGGGTCCTTGGTGCTGTGAGGCAGCAGTGCTAACCACTGAGCCACCATGCCATCCCGTAAAATTAAATAGACAATTTAAAGGATAACCATTTACAAAACACAACATTCCAATACTATGAGACTTGAGAACTGTCAGTCCTGAGTCATCACATATATCCTTATCATTTTCTACAGGCATGGAGGCATGAGGAGACAAGGAAGTGGCATCAGGGATAGGGAGCTTGGCAGTTACCTTGAAGGAGGAGGCCATGGGACTTGTGTGAGGGAGGAAGGGATAAAGACTAAAGGTCTTGGACAAGTAGAGGAATTGAGTTTTATTGGTAGAGGAATTGAGTTCCGGAGTACTGAGGTCATGCTGCAGTTGTATAAGACTCTGGTGCGGCCGCATCTGGAATATTGTGTGCAGTTTTGGTCGCCATACTATAGGAAGGATGTGGAGGCACTGGAACGGGTGCAGAGGAAGTTTACCAGGATGTTGCATGGTATGGTAGGAAGATCCTATGAGGAAAGGCTGAGGCACTTGGGGTTGTTTTCATTGGGGAAAAGAAGGTTTAGGGGTGACTTGATAGAGGTGTACAAGATGATTAGGGGGTTAGATAGGGTTGACAGTGAGAACCTTTTTCCACGTATGGAGTCAGCTATTACAAGGGGGCATAGCTTTAAATTAAGGGGGGGTAGATATAGGACTGATGTTAGGGGTAGGTTCTTCACTCAGCGAGTCGTGAGTTCATGGAATGCCCTGCCAGTAGCAGTGGTGGACTCTCCCTCTTTATGGGTATTTAAGCGGGCATTGGATAGGTATATGGAGGATAGTGGGCTAGTGTAGGTTAGGTGGGCTTTGATCGGCGCAACATCGAGGGCCGAAGGGGCTGTACTGCGCTGTATTCTTCTATGTTCTATGTTCTATGTTCTAAGTGGGTCAAAGTTTCAGAGAACTGGTCCAGTTCACATTTGCCCACTTCTGAACTGCCTCTGAGGCAGTGAGCCTGACTCTATACTTAACTCATGGCTAGATGCAAAAGTATGGTCTCACTGCTGTTCTGTTCAGATAAGCTTGAAAAATTATGTACTTCTGGCATATGAGTTGAATAATAGGTTTTATTTCTTTTAAAATAGTACATTTTAGTAATTTGGGTAAATGGCATCTTGTACTCTGAAACGCTAAACTACAGAATTTGTCAGTTTTATTTAAAATCAGGGTATTTTTGCTTCATTTTTAACTACAGTACTCATTTTATGGTCCTTCTGCAAATAAATTCTTTGTCAGTTATCCTATTTGCATTTTAATAGCATCACTTAATGTTACGGCAGTGCTAGCCCGTCTCTTATCATCATTTATAAAGGGATCGAGAAGTTCAATTCTTTTATGGACAGAGCATTGCTTTTATAAGCCAAAATTGGAATGATCTTTAAATGAAAGTTATGCTTCTGAAAAGTGTATAAAATCAAAGTGGCTCAGTAAGTCATTATGAGAGAGAAAAGATTATGAAGCCAAACTAGTGATAACTTGAAAAAGCCAGTGCCACAAAATCATGGAAGCTGAGAGAATTAGCTTTATTGTCACATGTACTCAAACGAATACAGTAAAATGTCTACAAGTCGCCACTTACGGCACCATCTTAGGTACAAGGCACAATTAGGTTCTTCAGCACAATTTCTTAGCAAAAAAACATTTAGAAAAATAAAGGGATAAAAAGTCCAGCATTACAGATCACAGGAATAGATTAGGAAATAGATAATTAAAAAGTCCAGATGACAGTCCTTCCAACTGATTCCACGCTGGCACCTAGCCTCAAGTCCGTGCCAGGCCTCACCTCAAGGGCAGGAGGCTGTTTTGGAATCACCTTGGAAGTCCATGCTGAGGCCATGCCACAGGCTGCCGGGAGGCCACCACACCAGGCCTGTGCTCAGGCCGAGAGCTCAGGAGGTCTTCTCAGAAAGGAAGGAGGAAGGAAAATAACAAAAAAAAACACAAGAGAGAAAATTCTGGGAACCTCCAACAATATAATCAAAAGATTTATTACTATTTGTAGATGTACCATTCTATGTGTGAGGATACATTGTAATATTCCAAGAGTTGGTCGATTGTACATAGGGTGGAAACTGATGGGGATGAGCAACTTGGGTTTATGGAGACCTTGTGGCAGAATCAAAACAAGATGTCAGGCAACACCAACTTTGACATCAGGAGCATATCACTCTAATTTCTACACTTTTTGCAAGTGGGGTTCCTGGTCAGTTGTGGCAAGTTGCCAATAAAGGGACACTATTGCTTGATAAATGCCTTGGTGACAGCACAACCCATCTCATTAATATTCAGCTTGCTATCATACCAAACAAGCTTGACAATGAAAAAACAAACTGGTCATGGAAATCAGAGCGAGTACCTGGTGACTGCAGCTCACCTCTGGCTTCAAAGGACCTCCATGTTGTTTGGGACCAAACAACATCTGAGGGCATGACCCATGGGCACCAGTCACACATTCCCTAAGCCACAGACATTGGCAATTTCTCATGACTGCAATGGAACCTCTCCACTACAATGGGGCCATACATGAAGCACAGACTTGTATTCCACAGCAACAACCAGCTTTGAAAGGCTGCAGCAAGGACACGTTTCACACAATGACAGGCACCCAGCTCACAGGCTGGACTAGCTGCAACTCAGGACTGCCTGCTTACTCTCTCCATGCTCATTTAGCACCTAACGGCATGCTCACAGCATGCCTGTCACACCAAGCCTGTTCGCACAACATCATTTCAGTCTGAGCCAATGCCCACCAGTACTGCCATATTGACTTGTTCTTTAACGCAGACACAGGCAGGCTACTTGTCATGCTTTGCAGCAAAAATTTGTCTGGAGTTTGGTGGGTTAGCAGCATCTTGCTGTCAGGCAAACAGAGATGTTAACCTAACACTTATAGCATATGTTAAGCTGCCTGTGCAGGAAATACATGCACGTGTTTTCTACCGAATTATGTGTGAGAGCTAGGCTTTAATCTGATCAATTGACATCTGTCATTGACAGGAGAACCCGGTATCATCAGTCACAGTTCACACAGAGTCTTGGCCATGGTGCATGGGTCAGGAGATGTGAGAGACTATTGTCTGGGGAGTAAACAACGATCAGTTCTGTGGGGCCATCACCAACAGTCAGGGAGTTGTGCAGCATCAGTCAGAGCTCCGAACACAGCACTCAGGTCAGGTCAGTCATGTCAAGGGGCTATTCTTCAAAGTTGGACATAAATCTGTGGCAAATACAATCCTGGGAGTTCATCCTTTGATCATTCAGGAGGGTATAAGGGTGGTCTCCAGGAACAACAAGGGGAATCACTGACATTGGGGATAGAGGAGTCAAAGCTGAGGAATAATGCAGAACCACATGAAGGGCTTGGTAAGCTTTTGGAGTGGGGCTATTGGTAGTGATCACCATCATAGCCTCCAAGGGTTGGTTCACAAAGGTGGAATATCCAGGTTCAAGAGGCAGGTGGGACTAATGGAGGCAAAGTTCAATATGGTGGTTATTCACATGCAGGGGTTGGGTGAAAATGAGCTGAGGGGATAGTGAGAAGTAAAAGGGGAAACAGAGCCTCCTGGCAACCAGGCAGAGCCCAGCATTGATGGCATCCACTGTGAGTGTGTTCCCTGTCATCACTTGCTCTTCTCTGGATGCAAAGTTCTGCGAGAAAATGACTGGGCTAATAGGCAGGATGGGCATGGTCAGATCAGTGTCAGTTTAATGAAAGCTAGGACATTGAAAAAAACAAATACATGAAGAGTGCATTTGCAAATTCCAGCTAATTTGGAACCAGTTCATCACCCAGTCATGACACGTGCAGGGTTAAAGGGCTGAGAGAGGATATGCTTGTCAAAGGCAATTTGCACCATGTTAAAAATCACACAACACCAGCTTATAGTCCAACGACGCTCCAAAAGCTAGTGCTTCCAATTAAACCTTCAAACTTAGATTACTTACAGTGTGGAAACAGGTCCTTCGGCCTAACAAGTCCACACCGACCCGCCGAAGCACACCCATCCAGACCCATTCCCCTATACCTAACACTATGGGCAATTCACCTAACCTGCACAATTTTGGACTGTGGGAGAAAACCCACGCAGACTCGGGGAGAATGTGCAAACTCCACACAGGCAGTCACCTGAGGTGGGTCACCTGAATTGAACCTGGGTCTCTGGTACTATGAGGCAGCAGTGCTAACCACTGTGCCACCATGCCACCCACAAACAAGTTGGACTATAAGCTGGTGTTGTGTGATTTTTAACTTTGTACACCCCAGTCCAACACCAGCATCTCCAAATTAATTTGCACCATGCCATTGATGTTTGCAAATCAAACACTGGCATTTCAGTGATGTTAAAGTTAGCAGCAATGATGTTAAAAAAGGCTAATGTTGCCCAAAAGAAAACATCATATGTAATGTAAGTTTAATGATAGTCTATACTGAATGTGGTGAAGAGTTAAATGGTTAATGGAGATTTGGAATAAGCAGTTATCAGAGTACAGCAGACACTCTCTTTTTTGATGGTGAGTGTTGGTCATTCATCCAGCAGACCTTCACCAAGTTGGTGACTGTGCTGAGGCTGATGCAGAATGAGTGATGGAGGTATAGGACTCGTTATCAGGGTGCAGCAAGTCTCACTGGGTGGTGAGTTCAGTCCTCAACTACACAGTATGTCACCAATGACTTCATGATCTAAGAGCTTCTTTTGCTCTTTCTATTCCCAACATAGGCCATTTCCATCGAGAGTCCTGCGTTCAGCCATTGGTGGGGTATTGGGTCATTGTGGTTGTCTGACAGGGTAACGCCAGATACAGGAAGAGCAGGGCTGTGACTAGCTCAGGAACAGCAGCATGCTACCATGGAGACTAAAGGAGCACCTAGCTCAGGGACAGCTCACTGTCACAGAACTCTGCGGAATGTGTAGAATCTGCAGAAGGCCAAGAGACGTTTCAACTCTGACACCACTTCCTGGAGATGAGAAAAGCGCAGTGCCGGTGGCTTTGTAGGTTCTGGAACTACTTTGTGATAGAACTACACCAGATACTGAAGTTGGTGTGAGAGATCACCTTCTCCCGGTAACTGTGACGGTAACAGTAGTTTGAAAACAGCTTTACAACTGGCTCCTTTCATGGTGCAACAGGTGATCGGTGTGAGATTTCTCAATCACTCATCTGTAAATCCATCAGGGCAGTGATCGATAACATCTGAAGATGACTTCACCAATTCATTTCACTCCCATGACACGATCATGGGGCAGTAGGAACCCTCCAGGTGTCTGTGATCCATCAACTATACAGAGGTGTCACTGAGGGTCATATTACAAAATGGCACAATTCATCAATTGGAAGGCATTCTATTTAATTTACATTAAGGTGATTTATGCTCAATGTTACTACATCCTCGAGGTATGCACTCTGGCAACAATACAGCTCCTACATCCTGGAGCACTCTCAAGGGCTACCCAGTAGCACCCTGGCTAATGATGCCATTGTGCAACTTCCCGACTAATGTGGAGCATGGGTTAAATGTCACCTCATCGAGGACCATATTTGGAGTTAAAGATGTAATTCTGTAGTTCTGTAGTTCTGTGAGCAAATGTGAGGTCTTGCACTTTGGTAAAAAGAATACAGGCATGGACTGCTTTCTAAATGGTGAGGAAATTCATAAAACCAAAGTATAAAGGGAACTGGGATTGCTAGTTAGGCCCCATTTAGATTACTGTGTCCAGTTTTGGGCCCCACACCTCAGGAAGGACATACTGGCACTGGAGCATGTCCACAGAGAGTCACACGGATGATCCCTGGAATGGTAGGTCTAACATATGATGAATGGTTGAGGATCCTGGGATTGCATTCATTAGAGTTTAGATGGTTAAGCGGAGATCTAATAGAAACTTACAAGATAATGCATGGCTTAGAAAGAGTGGATGCTGGGAGACTAGGACACGTGGGCTCAGCCTTAGAATTAGAGGGGGTCAAATTAGAACGGAAATGAGGAGACATTTCTTCAGCCAGAGAATGGTGGGCCTGTGGAATTCATTGCCATGGAGCACCGTGGAGGCCGGGATGTTAAATGTCTTCAAGGCAGAGATTGATAAATTCTTAATCTCGCAAGGAATTACGAGATATGGGGAGAGTGCGGGTAAGTGGCATTGAAATGCCCATCAGCCATGACTGAATGGTGGAGTGGACTCAATGGGCTGAATGGCCTTGCTTTCACTCCTATGTCTTATGTTTTTCTACTGCTTGGACCAGATGGGGTGGGAGGCCAGGGGGACCTCCAGAATAGACTGGACTGAGCATACCCCATTATCCTGGCATGCTGTGCTCTGCGCAATTGGAGCTGCAATGAGTTGACATACTGAATGTCGAGGAACTGGAGGAATGGAGTAACCTTCCTTGGAGGGAGGATGACAAAGACTTCGAGAGAAGGAATGCTGCACTTGTCCATGACACAGCTCAGTTGCCTTAGGTGTTACAAGCCAGCCAGGACCTCACTGAAGCCCATTTCTAATAAATGGGAACTGGGTAACTAGAGAGAGAGAGAATGTTCAGACATGCAGTTCAAAGAACAGGCAAAATGTATGGCCTGCTAATTAAACAGCAACCAGAGTGAGAGAACGCATGTGCAAGGGAATGTCAGCCATGACTTGTAATGTGGCTATCAAGTCATGACACTGCTGGTGAGAGAAAACAGAAGATTGCCAACTGTTGCCCAGATGAACAGCAATCTGTTAAACATGACGCAGTTACAAGGGATGCTAACTTTTAAGCATTCACTGAGTGGAGAGTTGTTCTAGGAACGGTGCACAGCAAGATAGTACTGGAATCGGACATGACAGACACATTTGCACCTGGGTAAGTAGTTAATTAGTTTAGTTTAATGCGATAGAATGAGAAAGCATGCTCGGTGTCATGGCAAAAATCCCTCCAAGGATTTCACTTAACTAAAAAAGAAACACAAGATTCAGCCATAAAATTCTATCTAATCAGTAAAAAGCAAAGTAGTGAGGGAGAGAAAAAAGACCAGAAATTCAACGCGAACAGACAGGGTCACTAACTCAGTGACAATTTTGGTTGAATCCCAATTCCCAAGGTCCTACTATTGAACACAGCATCCATTATTTTAGCCAGGGAGGGGCAGAGTTGTGTTTTAGGAGAAAGTGAGGACTGCTGATGCTGGAGATCAAAGTTGAGAGTTCGGTGCTGGAAAAGCACAGCAGGCCAGGCAGCATCCGAGGAGCAGGAGAATCAATGTTTCGGGCATAAGCCCTTCATCAGGAATAAGTCCTGTGGCCCAAGTGGGCTGAGAAATAAATGGGAGGGGGGTTGGGGCTGGGGGTAAGGTAATTGAGAGTGTGATAGGTAGATGAAGGTGAGAGTGGTGGTGATAGGCCGGACAGGAGGGTGGAGCGGATAGGTGGGAAGGAAGATGGACAAGTCAAGCATGTGGAGGTTTGGGACTGGGATACGATGGGGGAGGGGAAATAAGGAAACTGGTGAAATCCACATTGTGTCAAATGTGATCAATCACTAAACAACTCCACAGCCCTATGGCTGAACACTTTAACTCCCCCTCCCACTCCGCCAAGGACAGGCAGGTCTTGGGCCTCCTCCACTGCCAAACCCTAACCACCCAATGCCTGGAGGAAAAACACTTCATCTTGGGACCCTCCAAACACACAGAATCAATGTGAGTTTCACCAGTTTCCTCATTTCCCCTCCCTCACCTGATTCTAGATCCAACCTTCCAACTTGACGACCCCCTCTTGACTTGTCCATCTTCCTTCCCACCTATCTGCTTCACCCTCCACTCCAGCTACCTTCCCCCACAGCTTCACCCTCCTCCCATTTATCTCTCAGCCCAACTGGGCCACAGGTCTCATTCCTGATGAAGGGCTTATGCCCGAAATATTGAATTTTCTGTTCCTCGGATGCTGTCTGACCGGCTGTGCTTTTTTTCCAGCACCACACCTTTCAACAGGTTTAAGTTTCAGTTTGGATTTCCATAGTTCACAAAAGGTAATAATATACATTAAAGTGGAGCTGCTTTCAAACAAACAGAAAACCTGGGCCTCAGGACTTATCCAATTTTAATCCCACAAAAACTCTTAATACTACCTTCTTCTCAAAGTTAATTTGTTCATCTATATCCCAGACAACCTCCATATTTCTATAGCTACATGATACTTCTTTCCAGTGAATATAGATGTAAGCACTCATCTACACCGTCAGCTACCTCTTCAAGTTTCACAGTTAGTCACTTTGATCCCTCATAGGCCCTACTCTTTCCCTGGTTATCTTCTTGCCCCTCATCTATTTATAAAATGACTTTACACTTTCCTTTAATTTACCGATCAGTGTTTTCTCAGGCCCCTTTCCACTCTCCCAATTTCTTTTTCAGTGACCATCTACACATTTGATGCTCTTTAGTCTTCTTCTGTTGTTAGCCTTTGGCATCTACTTCCCATTTTCTCTCTAATCCAATCCTATACATTCCTCAACACCCAGGGTTTCCCAAACAAATTGGTCACTCCTTTCACGTACTACCCTCTGCGTGAAAATGTTGCCCCTTAGGTCTCTTTTATATCTTTCTCCTCTCACCCCAAACCTATCCCCTCTAGTTCTGGACTCCCCAACCCCAGGGAAAAGACTTTGCCTATTTACCGTATCCATGCCCCTCATAATTTTATAACCTCTATAAGGTCACCCCTCAGCCTCCGACGCTCCAGGGAAAACAGCCCCAGCCTGTTCAGCATCTCCCTATAGCTCAAATCCTCCAACCCTGGCAACATCCTTGTAAATCTTTTCTGAACCCTTTCAAGTTTCACAACATCTTTCCGATAGGAAGGAGACCAGAATTGCACGCAACATTCCAACAGTGGCCTAACCAATGTCCTGTACAGCCGCAACATGACTTCCCAACTCCTGTACTCAATACTCTGACCAATAAAGGAAAGCATACCAAACGCCTTCTTCACTATCCTATCTACCTGCGACTCCACTTTCAAGGAGCTATCAACCTGCACTCCAAGGTCTCTTTGTTTAGCAACACTCCCTAGGATCTTACCATTGAGCGTATAAGTCCTGCTAAGATTTGCTTTTCCAAAATGCAGCACCTTGCATTTATCTGAATTAAATTCCATCTGCCACTTCTCAGCCCATTGGCCCATCTGGTCCAGATCCTGTTGTAACCTGAGGTAACCCTCTTCGCTGTCCACTACACCTCCAATTTTGGTGTCATCTGCAAACTTACTAACTGTACCTCTTCTGCTCGCATCCAAATCATTTATGTAAATGACAAAAAGTAGAGGACCCAGCACCGATCCTTGTGGCACTCCACTGGTCACAGGCCTCCAGTCTGAAAAACAACCCTCCACCACCACCCTCTGTCTTCTACTTTTGAGCCAGTTCTGTATCCAAATGGCTAGTTCTCCCTGTATTCCATTAGGTCTAACCTTGCTAATCAGTCTCCCATGGGGAACCTTGTCGAACGCCTTACTGAAGTCCATATAGATCACATCTACTGCTCTGCCCTCATCAAACTTCTTTGTTACTTCTTCAGAAAACTCAATCAAGTTTGTGAGACATGATTTCCCAGGCATAAAGCCATGTTGACTATCCAGAGGATGTGGTGGAGGCTGGTACAATTGCAACATTTAAGAGGCATTTGGATGGGTATATGAATAGGAAGGGTTTGGAGGCATAAGGACCAGGTGCTGGCAGGTGGGACTAGATTGGGTTGGGATATCTGGTCAGCATGGATGGGTTGGACCGAAGGATCTGTTTCAATGCTGTACATCTCTATGACTCGATGACTAAAAGAGGCATGTTGTTCCTGCTCTCCCATTGTTTTTGTTTTGAATGACTCACTGCTAAGATGAAGATTTTCCTGCAAGTGGCTGCTCCCAGTTCAGCTTGGCCAGACCCCATCTCATCATACTAACATAGGCTTTCTCCAAATTCAAAATATTTATTTGCAGTCCAACTTCGACTTTTTCTAGAACTACCTTAAATCCCACGCATTATGGTCACTATCACCAAACCTTTCTCCCACTGAAAGCTATAAGACATGAGAGCAAATGTAGGTCATTTGGCCGACTGAGCCTACTCCAATTACTCAGCTTTCTCCCTGCAAAAAAAACAGCTTTTACATCCAACATTGACCAACATTCTCTTGAGTATATCTTATTAACAGAGCTAGGAAAACCTTCAAAGTAGTCTTTTATCGCATTAGGTAGATAGAATAGTGAAGGTAGCGTTTGATATGTTTGCCTTTATTGATCAAAGCATTGAGTACAGGTGTTGGGAGGTCAGGTTGCAGCTGTACAGGACACTGGCTCGGCCACTTTTAGAATATTGTGTGCAATTCTGGGCTCTTTCCTCTAGGAAGGAAGTTGTGAAACTTCAAAGGGTCCAGAGAAGATTTACGAGGCTGTTGCCAGGGTTGGAGGGTTTGAGCTATAGGGAAAGGCTACGGTCTTTTCCCTGGGGTGGGGGGAGTCTAGAACCAGTGGACATAGGTTTAGGGTGAGAGGGGAAAGATTTAAAAGGACCTAAGGGGCAATGTTTTCACGCAGAGGGTGGTGCGTGTATGGAATAAGCTGCCAGAGGAAGTGTTGGGGCAGTTACAAACTGGTACAATTACTAACATTTAAAAGTCATTTGATGGGTTTATGAATAAGAAGGGTTTAGAGGAATATTGGCCACATGCTGGTAAATGGGACTGGATTTATATAGGATACCTGGTCGGCATGGACAAGTTACACCGAAGAGTCTATTTCTGTGCTGTATATCTCAGACTCTATGACTCTATGGGGAATCCACTTTTATGTAGGGTTTCTTCTAAGTCAACAGTGTGGCTGTAGCATTCTATGTCCATTAGGAAGCACATTTTCTTATATTACTAATACTCCTCCTTCTATGATCAGGATTCCCTTTGCACATTTTTAATATTTTCCTAGATTTATATGCACTTCCAGGTCCATACTCACAACTCGAGTTTTCTGGCTGGCCATTTTGCCAATCTTGGATCTTCCCTTACATCTCTCAGCCTGCGCATTAAAAGTTCAGTATTTGCCAGTATCCTTCTCAAGTATGGCAGTCCTCCATTCATTGGCCACTTCTGTCATGTATGAAGGAACATACATTACATAATGTCAGTAATTAGGCGTCACAGGTTCGAGGTTGCCAGCCAGAGAGGTAGTTGAGACATGAGGAAAAACTTCTTTTCTCAGTTGTTAGGATTTGGAACACATTGTCTGGAACAATGTTGGAGGCTGGTTCCATAGGTTGTTTCAAAAAGAGCTAGATATAGATGGAGAATTTAGAGGAGACAGAGAGAAGACTGGAGAAAGGGATTAACTGGAAGCACTTTTGGGAGTTACGGTAGGTTGAATGGTCTCCTTCTACACTGTAAAATTCTATGATTCTTTGTTATTTTGGTGCCAATCTTCACTTATAGTGCTCTGATCTTTTATGATGCCAAATAGTTTGAATTTCCTGAAACCATAGCCTTTAAAAGAATGCCCTTCTCTCTCCATGTACTGCATTCAAATACTCAGGAAAAGGTGGAGTTCATTATAGTCCTTTCCCAAGGCGAGGGATGATCACTCATTAGCAAAGGAATTTTTGGATTTCTCCCCAAAAACAACTGATACGGATTCCAGCTCCTGACCATTTACAGTAAGTTCTTTGTATGGACTGCCCACGCCAGGGTAATTGTTGATTGACAACTCAGTCAGCCAAGGAAGGTTTTTTGAAATATCTCATCTATTAGTACAAGTTTCCTTTCACAAAAGGAAATTAAATTACTAAAAAGAGATTTTTTTGCTTCTGCATTCATTACCAAACTGATAATGTTTTCAAGGAGAAAGTGAGGACTGATTCCTGAAGAAGGGCTTATGCCCGAAACGTCGATTCTCCTGCTCCTTGGATGCTGCCTGACCTGCTGCGCTTTTCCAGCAACACATTTTCAGCTCCGATAATGTTTTCACACAATTCCCTAAATTCTTCTTTGGTAAAATCTCAACTATTATCAATTAGGAATTGAACTGCTACCCCATTTCAGACTCTATTTCTCCATTATATTACCCATTGTTACTTTTTCTCTTTTCCCATATAGTATTGTAGACTGACTGTATCCAGTTGCCACGTCTGCAAAGACCAAGAATTAAACTGTGTTTTCTTTCCACGTCCACTGCAATAACACTGTTAAATCAATTTTTTCTTTAAAATAGGACACTCATTTTGGGCAATGATATTGTCCTCCTATTTTTTTTTTACAGATAAAAATGTCAGTGAAGAATATGATATACATTTAGTGTGCTCATTGTTCCTTACTCATGTATCCTTTAATAGGATTTTTAACCTGAGAGAAGATGAATGAATATCCTTACTCTTAATGCACTTGTAAGACGATTAACCTGTTCTCCTTTCCCCCACATGCCCTGATGTCAATAATACCTGTTAAATATCATGGTTAGAGAAATTAGGTCATATTAAGGGACTATAATAATGTCTGAATTGTGTAAACTATAAATCTACTCCCCTCTCAAAATACCATATAGAGTTTCAAGATAGTTTTTTTTCATATGTGGCCTCCTGACAGTAAAGGCTATTTCATTTGATACACTGCGCACTAATGAATTGGTTTACCCTGGCTATGTTACAGGAATCGTTATTCTTCTCAGTAATTTAAGCATGTTACCAAGAGTAAACCTGAAGCAAGTAGAATTCTTAAATTCATCAACTTTACGTCAGTACCAATTATTTAAAAAGTGTCGATATCATTTAAAACAATCCTCTCCATAAACTGTGAGCATGTATCTACATGGCACAATTGAATGAATCTACCGGGAACAGACTAATTGTTGGGCTGAAGTTTCACAGAATCCTCCAGTATAGAAGCAGGTCATTTGGCCCGACAAGTCCACACTGACCCTCCAAAGAGCATCCCATCCAGACCCATTCCCTACCCTATCACTCTAACCCTGCATTTTACATGGCCAATCTACCTAGTCTATACATCTTTGGACTGTGGGAGGAAACCTATTCAGACATGGGAGAATATGCAAACTCCGCACAAATTGTTGCCCAAAGGTGGAATCGAACATGGGTCTCTGGCGCTATGAGGCAGCAGTGCTAACCACTGAGCTACGTGCTGCCCCTTATTATTCACATGTTTTGTTCCATTTATCAAACCCATTCCTTTGAGATATTCAGTATTTGAATCATAGAATCCCCACATTCTGGTAACTAGTACAATTCCTGCTGCCTGAACAGTCCTACCATCTTTTCTTTCTAACCCTTTGATGTTGTATGTAATTTTAAAAACCTTATTTCATCTGGGTTAATTCATTATCCAAATGGTATTTTAAGTCACATTCTAGAAATATGTTCCCCCTGCATTCCTCGGGGTCTTCTTCAGTTATAGTTTCCCAATTCCTATTACTATCAGTCATGACGCCCAGAGGGATTACTGTCCCTTTAGTTGAAAGATCAATTACAAGGGGCATAACACTAAAATGAAAGGCGGGAGGTTTGGAAGGGATTTGAGGAAAAACATTTTCACCCAGAGGGTGGTGGGCTTCTGGAATGCACTGCCTGGGAGAGTTGTTGAGGCGTGAAAGCTCATGACCTTTTAAAAAAAGGTACTTGAATAAATAGTTGAAATGACCTAACATTCAAGGCTATGGACCTAGTGCAGGAAGTGTGAACAGTGCAGGTAATACTGGATTTTTGAAGTACAGACTTGATACGCTGAAGGGCCTCCCTTGTCCTGCATGATTTTATGATATCAGGAAAAGCAAGGGTCCGAATACCAGCCTCTGAGGAAGTCAGCTTCAAAGCTTCTTTAAGCCCAAAAAATATCCATTTACCATTGTTTCTTATCCCTTAGCCAATTTTGTATCCAGGTTTTCTCTGAAATTTTCATTCCTTAACCAATAAACTTTCTTCCTAAATTTGTTGTTCGACACTGTATTGAAGAACTTTTAAAAGTCAACGTATACCACAGAAAATGACTTCCCTTCATCAACACTCTCTGTCACCTCTTCAAAAAATTTCAACATTAGACAATTTTTCCCTTAATAAATCCATACTGACTCTTCAAAATCAATCTTCCATATGACTATTAATTCTATCTGGACTAATTGTTTCCTTGAGGTTTTCCTACCAGTGAAGGTGAACTACTGGTCAGTACTTTTTGGGCTGATGTTTTTTGAATAAGGGGGTAATGTCTATAGTTCTTCAATCCTCTAGCATCACCCTCAAATCCAGGGAAGATGGAAAGACGATTCCCAGCGCTTCAGTTTCAACTTTCACTTCTTTCAATATCCTTGGATTATCTCATTCATTTCTTGAGTGTTATTAACTTTAAACCCTTCCCGGGACAGAATTTCCTCTTTCATCATGGCCTGGACAGCATCTGCTTGTAGATAAATATAGATACAAAGTGCTTATTTAACCATGACTCTTGCCTTTAAATGTAAATCCCCTTTTTGGTCCTTCATCGCGCCAAATCCTTGTTGCCAGTCTTTTTTCATAATCCCTCTTTGCTTTTTGCTTTTCCAACCCCCCTGCTGAATATTCTCTATTCACATTGGTTCTCAACTGTGTTTCTACCTGCCACGTACTTTAATCACTTTTTTCTTCTTTAATTTCTTTAATTTCTTTAATTGTCATCAAAAAAACTCTGGATTTCTTTGGCCTGGATTTCCTTTATAAAAGAATATACCTTGATTGTGCCTTGATTATGCACAAGTCACTTCATTGAAGGCAGCTGATTGTTTAACCACTGCTTAATCACCAACCTTTAGTTCCAGTCTACCTGGTACAGTTCTGTTGTGGAAGTCCACTCTCCAACATGATTACCACCCTCTGCATTGAACAATATAATTTTCCACCACATTGCTAAACATTATGATAGAATGAACACAGTCCCTTGACCTATAGCTATAAATGTCTACTGACTCTGATTAATTGAATGGCAGAACAGGCTTGTGGTGCTAAAGTGTCTCTTCCTATTCTAATGTTCCAAAGATAGAATCATGATGTTACTCCAGCCTGACAGGTTTTGCTCTAAACCTAAATGTTATGCACCCTTCTTCTGGACTCTCGCTATGGGGAAACAGTCCACACTGTATAATGTGTTAAATTCAGGTCAGAAATTGTTGAATGTTTATTTTCCTTGTTGTTGACTGAGCTCAAAGAAATGCAATTCTGCGCAGTTGAAGTCCACTTGTTTGTATGTTTACATAAATACAAATAGCACAAAACTATCATCAGGCTTCAGAAGCAAATGGTCATTCTCGCCTGGGCTACAAAAATGGTGAGAGAAATAGAAAAGTAATATAGACTTGAGACTTCTTGGTGGAAGGTCTTCCATATGTGGGCTTTAGGCACACATAAGGAGACTTTCATATTGTATGGTAATATAAGGGAGCAACCTTAAAATATAACAATATTCCAAACTCAAGAAACCCTAATGTTATTGAGAATAATACTGACCCCTTACAATTTTTCTTCAAAGGGCTTCATTATTGTTTGACAATCAAATGATTTGAGTTCTCCCATTCACCCAAAAAATGCCCCAGAAACAGCTAAATGCTAGTCCATGTGTTCTTCTGGATTTCTGCCAGTCCTTGAATATCTCCCTTACACCTCAGTTACCAAAATTGGACACAGCATTCAAGACACAGCCTGACCAAAGTAAAGCATTGTACAATTTGACTACAGTTCTCACAGGGTTAGATTCTATTGTTTAGACTTTTTTGATTGTTGCTGTCCTTTGGTTAAACATATTGAGTTTCAAATCTTCTCATTTTCCTGCAGTCTGTTTTAATTTAATCCTTACTTATTTTAACACTATTCAATCAATATGCACATCAGCCATTTCTAATCCTGCCATGCATGTCATTATGCTTGCATCCATCCAATTTCAGCAGCGAGTGCCGATAATTAAGTTTTGTCCAATTCACTCTATAAAGATCCATAAGCAGTGTGACAATGATTTCAGGAAAGAAAGCAATGTTTTGTTTTCCTATCCTGACAGTACAATGTAAGAGGACAAAAGAAAGACTTGCATTTTAATGATACCTTTCACAACCTCAGGACACTTCAGAGTGGTTTATGGCCAAATGAAGTACTTTAGAAAAGTAGTAGCACTATAACAAAGTTCAAAGGCATTGTTATGGCTGCATCTGTTTTGTATCATATACAGAGTGAAGCTATTAAGACAATAGAAGAGAGTCAGAAAAGTGCAATCAAAATAAAACATTTTACATTCTCGGAATTGTCAGGCCAGGCTTCAACAATTAGCCAGATTTTTATAGGACAGACGTATAAGCTTGAGTCATGAATTTTCCAGAACAGGCAGCCACACCTCGATATAAAAAGTGGGCTGAACGGTCGGAGTGAAATGCAGTCAGGCCAGTGACCTCAGAAGCAAATTGGAGCCAACTATGTTCTGAGGATCAGCTAGTTAGAAGACTTGCCTTGGTTCTCTGGGTCTTCACTGCCATTAGTCCTCACACTCAGATCTCTTTATCTGCATATACTCCCCTGGATTCCTCCAATACTACTTTCTTATCAGCCCACACCCTATGTCAGATATTGACACTTTGTAAACTCATGTCCCCTCCCCAAACTCTCAACCATATCCACTGGGGGCAAATGTCAAGAATCATATGGAGATGGATAAGATATTGAACTTCTAAAAATCAAATAAAGCTCTCACTTATAGACATTTGACTTTTGGATGGGGGTGCTAGAGAAATAACTCATCCACAAAACCAATTTGAAGTCTTTAAATCCATTCAAGTGGTCAATCTGCTTCAAAAACAAACTGCTATTCATGAATCACAGATTAGTTGCCCGTCTAAACTAAATCAATAAAAATCTAAACTAAGCTCCCCCCATGAGAATAAGTGCTTTCTTGCTTTTGAAACTCATCTACACATTTATGAACTTCCACTGTAATTACAGCCCTGAGAAAGACAGAATCAGTTGGTGCAGTTTTAAGAGTGCATTCTTGACATTTTCCAACCGGTCAACCAAAACAGACCAGCAAACTAGTATCTGGTTTTCAAATCTCTCATTGAAAGATGCAACCTTGTTGTTTCATTTTCAAATAACTCCCAATAATGCTGCTTAGTATCTTCCATTTCACCAATGCAAAATTTGCATATGACAGAGCTCTTTGTATCCAGGCTCATCTGCTAAGTTTAGAACTTTCTGCCTTGGTCACAAATAGCTATAATCGGGACGTATAAAGTGCAGTAACTAAAAATCCAGGAAGTGAATTATTTGAAATAGTTAACAAAGCTGAAATTAGAATGCACATATATAAAGTACATTGCCATGGCATTAGATTAGATGCAAGAATTTTTTTATATTCACAGTCATCAAACCCTGTGACATGCAAATTGTGTTTTGAATAACCATTTCTTTTAGTCTTTCAAAAGGGAGCAGGGTAAATTCCTGAGAGAGAGAAAGATACTTCTAACTTGAAAAGACAATTTTAAAGGCAGCTGAGGGAAAAGCAAACACATTGAGTTAAGGAGGACGCCTGGCACCTTGCTTGCTTGGGATTGAAAGGAAAATTTCAAAGTCATTTCATAATTGGCCGTTTGCATTTTTTAAAGTTTCTTTGCCTTGCAGTGAAGATTTCATAACCGAACCATGCACAAGTGACAACGTGGCAGGTTTGATTGACCAGATTGTCTTTTCTCATATATATAGCACACTTGTTAGTATATTCAGCCCCTGTTGCCAATACTGTCCCTTAGAGATGATGTATTCAATTAGATCCACACCATGCCTTGTCCTCCTATGTACTTCTGAAGCTCTATAAAGCCCTAGTCAGATGACATTTGGAGTATTGCGCATAGTTTTGGGCCCCATATCTCAGGAATGATGTATTGACCCTGGAGCGGGTTCAGAGTGGGGTTCACAAGAATGGTCCCAGGAATGAAAAGCTTAATATATGAGGAGCATTTGAGGGCTCAATGGAGTTTAGAAGGATGAGGGGAAGTCTAATTGAAACGTATAGAATACAGAATGGCCTGGACAGAGTAGATGTTGGGAAGATGTTTCCATTGGTAGGAGAGACTAGGACCAGAGGGCACAGCCTGAGAGTAAAGGGAAGATCTTTTAGAATGGAAATAAGGAGAAATTCCTTAAGCCAGAGAGTGGTGAATCTATAGAATTCACTGCCACAGAAGGGTGTGGAGGCCAGGTCACTGAGTATGTTTAAGGCTGAGATAGATAGGTTCTCAAGAATCAAGGGTTATGAGGAAAAAGCATGAGAATAAGGATGAGAAACCTATCAGCCACGGTTGAATGGCGGAGCAGATTTAATGGGCTGCATGGCCTAATTTCTGCTCCTATGTCTTATGGTCTTATGTCTTTCTCCCATGGCTATGCTCAGCTCTCCTTTTTAAGCATATGTCCAAATTCTAATTTTGAAGCAATGAATCAGTTTTTAACTACCTTTTTAGCAGCGGGTTCCTGAGCATAACAGCTTGTTGTAAAAAAAAATCTCATCTCCCTGGTGATTGTTTTGACATTTGCTGTATATAGGATTAGGAGAAAGTGAGGACTGCAGATGCTGGAGATCAAAGTCACCAAGTGTGGTGCTGAAAATGCACAGCTGGTCAGGCAGCATCCTGAGGAGCAGGAGACTTAATGTTTCGAGCATAAGCTCTTCATCGGGAATGGTCCTTTGGCCCATATTCCTTCATACCTTTGCTTAACAGTTTATCTATCTCAGATTTAAAATTAACAACTGATCCTGCATCCACTGCCAAATGTCTACTGCCTTTTTTGTGTAGAAATGTTTTCTAATATCTCTCCTGAATGGTCTGCTCTAATTCACAAATCCGCTTGCAAGGATGCCTACTTTGAAGAAGTTCTCCTCCTCTCTCCACAAGACCTTCTCCCCAGCTGCCCCCCCCTCCCCCCCAACCCCATTTATCTCTCCACCCTGGAGGCTCCCTGTTTCTATTCCTGATGAAGGGCTTTTGCCCAAAACATTGATTTTCCTGCTTCTCAGATGCTGCCTGACCTGCTGTGCTTTTCCAGCACCACTCTAATCTAATCACTGCTCTAATTCACAGACTAGTTCTAGAATCCACAACCAGAGGTAATAGTTTATCTTTATGTACCATGTCATTTCCTGCTAAATGTCTTGAAAACTTTGATCATATCACCACTTATCCATCAAAATTCTACAGAAAATTTGTGTAATCTCTCCTCATAATCTAGCCCCTGCAGTCCAGGTGTCATTCTTGTAGATCTACATGTACTTCCTCCAAGGCCAACATATCCTTCCTAAAGGTGTTGTGCCCAGATCTGCTCACTGTACTTCAGGTACTGTGGCATAAGCAGAGTTTCTTAAAACTGCAGCATACCCTCTTTATCCTTGCAGTCATCCTTTCCAGTTCAACCAAACCATGTTCCCAAACTAAACTAGTCTCACATGCCTCCACTTGGCATATCCCTTCAAACCTTTTCTGTTCATGTTCCTATCCAAATGTCTTTTAAATGTTGTAACTGTACCTGCATCCACCACTTTCACTGCCAGTTCTTTTGACATAATAAACTACTTTACAAAAATGTTGCCCCTCATTTCCTTTTGAAACCTTTCTCCTCTCACCTTAAAAATATGTTCCTCTCCAGTTTAATCATATCCTTCGTATAGCAGGGTGACCAGAACTACACACAGTACTCCAGAAGATGTTTCACCAACACCTATACTCAAAGGTCTGAGCAATGAAGGCAAGTGTGCTAAACACTTTCTTAACCATCCTGTCTACATGTGACGCAAATTTCAAAGAATTATATACCAGAACCTGTAGGTCTCTTTGTTCTACAACATTATCCAGGTCCCTTCTTTTAATTGTATAAGTCCTGCCCTTGCTTGTTTTACTAAAATGCAATATCTAACATTTATCCAAATTGAACTCCATCTGCCAATCCTCAGCCCATTGACCCAATTGATCAAGATCACTTTGTAATCTTAGATAAGCTTCTTCACTCTGTCTGTTATACCACTAATTTTCGTGTCATCCACAAACTTACTAACCATGCCTCTTATAAAAATGATTTACATGAAAATATACATGACAAACAAAAGTGAACCCACTCCTGGGTTTTACATATATCCTAACCTGAAACAACGTACCAGCTTTCAGAGATGCCTGGTTCAGCATAACTGCAAAGTTCCTTCCCTGTAAACATTTGCTTTCTGTGGGATTGTATTTGCCTCGTGATTCCATCCTAATATGTCCATTCATTGTTAGAGAATCTCCTGCAATGGCTTCTCTTTTCACACATGCAATCTGCTGGAAATAAACATAGTAAATAGAACATCAAAGCAGAAAGAGGCTTCCACGGGGATGGGTGGTGACGTTTGACAGATGGAGAGTTATCACCATCACCCCCTACCTGCATCCACCTATCACCTTCCTACCTACATTCTCCCTCCAGTCCCACCCAAACACCCACCCCTCTCCTAATTAGCTCTCATCCCCCTTGGGTACTCCCCCTTCCCCCCCCACCCCCCCCCCACCCCGCCCCCGCATTCCTGCTGAAGGGCTTATGCCTGAAACATTGACTGTCCAGCTCCTCAGATGATGCTTGACCTGCTGTGCTTTTCCAGCGCCACATCCTTTGACTCGGAGAACTATTAAAGTCCTGTCGGTGAACTCAGGAGAACCTTACAGACCCTGCAGGAGGAAGTGAGAGACGTTGCCAAGGAAGGTTAGCTCTCAAGAATCTGGCAGTAGCCTATTGACCTCACAATGGTGACCAAGGTCAGTCAATGTTTCTTCAAATAATACCTCCTACCTTTCCAACTACAGCAACACCCTTTCGCTGCTCATTACACCATGAGCCCTTCCCTTGTCGAGCAGCACTCTGTGGAACTCCGGACTTCGACCAAACAATGTTAAATGTGTGAGGATGAAGAAGTGCTTTCAATGTTACCAGTCTCACATGTTGTTTTTGCTATCTCTACTTACCTCCAGGTATTCAGCTATGGCAGCAATGTCACACCACAGTGCTACATAATCAGTGACATTCTGCCCACTCTCTTTAAAGGACAGGATAGGCGGTGTTTTGTTATTCTCAATCAGTATGACAATATACCTTTTAGGAGACATGCTGATGATATCATTACTGTATCATAGCATGTAACATGAGGGTATAGTGTTTTCACATTTCATTTCAGCTCCAAACACTTGAAGTGTGGTCTTGTTTTGCAATCTGTTAACTTACTATTAGTTCTGAAGCTAAAGTATCTATGAAATGTATGTAAATCATTCATATCTAGTTTATGTTACAGGGATAATATAAGCATTGCCATATCAGATAAACTACCTGACCAGAGGCAAAATTACATCATAATTAGCAGTGAGGCCACCTATGAAGATTCCAATATCCTGGTGGCAGATATTTGGAAAACTAATCAAGGTCAACTGGACAATAACTTTGAACAAACCACAGCACGGGTTTCTATAAGTACAGAGCTATACAGATCTGTAGATGGGCATTAGCAACCAACAAAGCAAGGATCACTTATTTTGGTTCAAGTATAAGCATATTCTTAATAAAAGGAATTTCTAAGATTATGTCAATTAAAAACAGAAAAAAAGCTGTAGTTCACTTTTGAGCTATTATAGGGTGTAGTGCAACAAAGTGGGAGCCTGGAACAGTTAGTTTTGTACCAACTTTTGGGAACAAACAATTTCTCTCAAAATCTACAGAATTTGGTGCTTAAAAAAAGTACATTTAACTTCTACTGAAAAAAATCAAAGAGCTTTTATTAAAGCACTAACTCAAAAGGTACAATGCAATGCTATTAAGGCTAAATTAGAGATATCAGAAACCTCTCAGTATCCAATTATACCTTTACTGAATTACCACTGTTCAAACAACACATTCAGTTTTATTTTTCAGGTCAAGTGGTAGATGACCCTGGGAAGAGATCTGAAAATCTTGTGGCTATTGTTAAGAACAGGTTTCACAGATTTAATACATCTGGTCATTCTGTTGTTAGCTAGTAAAGATCTGGAAAGATCTTGAAGACCATCTCAAGAATGCACTTCAGGATGAACAGAGTCCAACTCATTTCATACAAGCAGTAAAACCAAGAATCTATTGACCACTTTGTCCCAAGATGACACAGCAAAGGGCATGAACATTATTTTTCTGAAGAAAGGATTGTTGACTTAATCATTGTCTCCACACCAATTAAATCTGATAGCAAGAATCATTAGGACAAGGTAAAGGACCACAGAAATCATATTTCTTATAGGATACTCTGCTTCAAATAATCTGAGAGAAATGGTGTATGAGACGGTTCTTCCTGCAGGTCACATGGTCTGATACGGTGATGACATCATGAACATGGCACGAAAAGGAGAACAGCGCAGTACTTCACAGATCATAAAAATTTGAAAGAATAATCTAATGGGGCAAACTCACAGCCTTTTATACTAAAATATTTCCAAATAAACCAAGTTGCCTACTCCATCAATGTATTCATAGTTAATCCCTATGAACTGCAGATAATGAAATAAATGTATTTATAATAAAGTAACATATATGAAATAAATAACATTTAAACAACAAATTTTGGATGTGGTATAGGTGGCATGAATGTGAACAGCGCACTATCAACACATACTTGAGCTACTTATGAATTCCCAGTATGTGTTGCTGATAGGTAAAACTCCCTCTAACATGCCCATACACACAAACTCATACCCATTTACAGTTCCAGCTTCTCAGACTAGTTATATCATCTAACACTTAACAATTTTTAAATCTGCAATTTTGCTTTATCAAGTAGTTTGAAACTCCAAAGTTGTCTACCTCTAACTTTGGTTTATCTATTTTAATTTTGTTTCTCTACTCATTTATTTTCAAAGTTGTGTTATTGCCCATGGTTCATTTCCTTTTGCTTGAATTAGCTTTGAAAAAAAAAATGAAGACAGCACAAAGAAGACCTGGCAAAGTACATTGAAGGAGGTCCTTCAAGACTTGGGGACTTGACCTGGGCAGGACCAATAGAGATTCATTGAGGAGTTTATTTTTTGAAGTGACAATGAAGATTGATGAAGGCAGAGCAGTGGAGGTTGTTTATATGGATTTCAGCAAGATTTCACATGGTAGTCTATTCAGCAAAATTGGATCACATGGAATTCAGGGAGCACGAAGCACTTGGATACAACATTGGCTCAAGGGCAAGAGACAGAGGGTAGTGGCAGTGGAGTGTCGTTTTCCAGACTGGAGGCCTGTGATCAGCAGTGTGCCACAAAGCTAGGACCACTGCTTTTTATCACTTATCACTTTTTTATCACTTATATATGGTTTGAATGTGAATATAAGAGGAATTGGTGGTGTCGTGGACAGTGAAGAATGTTACCTCAGATTGATTAGATAAGCTGAGGAGTGGCAGATGGAGTTTAATCGAGATACATGAGGTGTTGCATTTTGGAAAGACAAAATCAGGGCAGGATTTATACACTTATACGCTCTGAGGGAGTGTTGCCGAACAAAGAGACATTGGTGTACAGGTTCATAGTTTCTTGAATGTGGAGTCACAAGTAGACAGGATAGTGAAGACGGCATTTTGGCATTTTGGCTTACATTTGTTGGTCAGTGTATTGAGTATAGAATTTGGTACATCATGTTGTGGCTATACAGAACATTGGTTAGGCCATTTGCAATACTGCATTCGATTCTGGTCTCCCTGCTTGAAGAAATATGTTGTTAAACTTGAAAGGTTTCAGAAAAGATTTACAAGGATATTACTAAGGTGGAGGATTTAAGCTATAGGGAGAGGCTGAACAGGCTGGGGCTATTTTTCCTGGAACGTCGGAGGCTGAGAGGTGACCTTATAGAGGTTTATAAAATCATAAGTGGCCTGGATAGGGTAAATAGACAAGGTCTTTTCCCTGGGGTGGGGGAGTCCAGAACTAGATGGCATAGGTTTAGAGTGAGGGGAAGGATTTAAAAGGGATCTAAGGGGCAACTTTTTCACCCAGAGGATGGTGCATATATGAAATGAGCTGCCAGATGAAGTGGTGGAGGCTGGTACAATTCCACCATTTAAAAGGCATCTGGATGGGTATATGAATAAGAAGAATTGAGCAGGCGTAGACATGGTTCCCTGAAACTGGCAAATGGGACTAGATTAATTGGGGATACCTGATTGGTGTGGACGAGTTGTATGGCAGGATCTGTTTCCGTGCTGTACTCTATGACTCTTGTTTCCCATTGCCCCACACATGGAACTGGAGGAATTGAGTGCAAGTGTCTTACAGTTCGTTCTGGAACATATTTACAAATTCTGAAATTGGGATATTTTAATTTAGAAAACAAAAATATCATAAAAGCAGTGATCCTAGAATTGTTACTGAATTGACAGCAGAAGTCTCCTCCTAGCTAGAAAGGAATGTTTTTATTAAATGCTTACTTTTTGATGTTAAGTATTGCTCAGGGCACAGCTACCACTTTAAAAGACCTTTGTTCAGAAGGTCTAGAGCATGTTCTGCTCATCACTCACTAACTTCGTGTAGAGGTCCTGAAATAAACATCATGTTCCTCATTTACACATGTATGGAACAGAATGAGTGTGTCAGAGGGGCAACTCAGGGTATCTTTGCAAATATGGCAGTGGCCGTTTCCCAGCACTGATCAGGCAGAGACACATTGTTCCCTGAAACTGGCACATGCTTAGTTGTTTTGCATCATTAAATGAGAACAGCACGTGCCTCTTTGTGCCTGAGTGAAAAAGCATCACTGTGCAAAAAGGAAACAAAACTTTGAAATTGTTATCAGTAATGTAATGGGACATTGCTTCTTGGGATTTTCTAAATGAAGAAATTTGTTTTTCTAAATCATGTTTAGTATACTTCTCAGCGTGAGTTTGACTTCAAAAAATACTCTTTCCCAACTAATTACCCATCTGGCAAATTAATTATAACTCATTTTCCCTAGAATAGGGCAGAACTTTAATAATGACGAAGCCATTATGTTTGTATTCTATGTTTCAGTTAGTCCTGTGGTGATACTGATGATGTGTCAGAGGACATGTTGTTGCAATAGGTTTTGTAGGGAGTGGAAGTGAGCGATGAATGCATCACCACTGGAAACATTTTGCAAGATTTATTAAAGTGAGTGCAATTTTGACTGGTTTTTGGAAAATAGCATTTATCTTACCAACTCAGGTAAGTAAATAAATATAAACAGAAATTACTAGAGAAATTCAGCAGATCTGGCCACATTAGTGCACAGAAAACAGTTAACATTTGGAATCCACTGACCTTTCTTCAGAAGGTTCAGGTAATGTTGACTTTTTGAATCTGAAGGCCAGAACAAGTATTTTAAAGATCTTTGTTCAGAAGATGTGGAGCATGCTCGGCCCATCACTCACTAATTTAGTGGCATAGTTCAGTTCTGAAGAAGGGTCACTGAATTCAAAACATGAACTGTTTTGTTTCCACAGGTGCTCCCAAATCTGCTGAGTTTCTTCGGCAATGTTTATTTCAAATCTTTAGCAACAGTAGTTCTTTACTTTGGGTAAATAAATTGTTTAGGTCAAGTCCTAATTATTTACAGGTAACTTGAAAAAGCAGCTCTTTATCTTTCCAGTCCATCACGTGGGTTTAAGAAGGAAAAAGTGAGGATTGCAGAAGCTGGAGATCAGAGTCTAGAGGGTGGTGCTGGAAGAGCATAGCAGGTCAGGCAGCATCTGAGGAGCAGGAGAATAACATTTCGGGCATAAGCACCTCATTCTGATGAAGGGCTTATGTCCTAAATATCGATTCTCCTGCTCCTAGGATGCTGGCTGACCTCGATGTGGGTTTAAGAGCAAGGAATAAACCAAAGCAAGATTTTATCTTTCCTTTACCAAATATCAAGAATTACTTCACTGAAAACACTTTCCTCAAAACACACATTTACATATAAAGATTAATGTTCACACATCCCAAGAATTTTGAATCATTGTATATCTTTCTAAAGTAACTACTAATTGATTAGTTTAGCTTGAACACAACACCAAATTCTGCTGAGGCTGGGAATCTGAAATATAAAATACTGATGATGCTCAGCAGGTAGACAGCATTCGCTGCAAATCCATGTGATTGTTGACAGAGCATGACATATCTGAAATGTCTTCCTTGATGGTGCTAACTGACCTGCTCAGGATCTCCAGTAGCTCTTCAGACCAAATTATAGATGGAACCTTCCCAGGTCCTAAACAATGAAGGCTATGGTGGGAAACTTGAGGAATCATGTGAGAATTGAGCAAGGCCTTCCTTGAGCAAAATAAAAACACTTTATCCAACTAAATTCCAGATGTTGAGGTGAAAGTTTCACTAGTGAGCAATACAAAGCTTATTAACAGAATTATTGAGCATTATTTAACTCAATATTACTGAATCTCACCTTATTCACATGCATGTCCCAATCTGTTACTTACAGATTGAAAAGTGCTGCCAGAATTTGTGACATAAAGGCTCCTGGTGGTTCCAGTTCACTTTTGCTTCACCGGACCTCCATCTTGGACACCTGATAGTGATATCTCAGGGCATGCTCCAGACAGCAGCCACACGCACCCTACGTCCAAGGATGATGACATCCAGCAGGTCAGTGTCTCCACAACATTATGGTACATTTCCAATGCATTAACAGGATGCTTTTGCACTGCAGTGCTGCACTTTGGAATGGGATACCCCTATCTTGACACTAATCATCACCTTTCATTAAAATGCTGCCACAAGAACATTTTATACGGAGGGACAAGCACACAGCTTGTAGAGTAGTCCAGGCTGTCAGGGTCTGGTATCATAGCCTCCACTGCTGGTTCTTTGGGAAGTCAACATCCATCTTCTGCATTAGCCGATGCAACAGGACCTCCAGGCCGCTGTCTGCAAAGCAGAGTGGCAATTTCCCCTTAGTTGAGAGTGCTTAACCAGGGTGTACAATAGGCCTTCTAAAGATGGAGTTTGCCCTAGGAATCCTCGGATACCTTGGCAAAGGTAAGTACACTCTACTAAAGGGAACGGAGATTTAGACGAGTATCAGATGGTAGGTAGTGGTTCCATAAGGCATGGTAGGTCATTATTGAGATGAATCTGGGATAATTGCGTGGGAAAACTAGGCAGGTCTTGCAGACAGAAACATTCAAATGAAAATGGGACAAAATAAAACTTTACCAAAATATGGTAAAATTCAATCCTGCTTGGTTTTGGGACGTTCTCCTTTTGAGAAGCATGTCCCAAAACTGGATCTTTATGATACCCATGAAAACCATATTATTCCATCAGAGGTCATGAGGCAAATTCTCCACATCTTTAAGTCCAAAATGTCCTCATTTCCGCTTGTTTTGGAAAGTTCTGAAGACAGATACACCTTCTAGCTCTCTCAAAATAATTGAATGTAATCAATGATAAAAAAAAACAACTTGAAGGAGACTTACTCAAACTCTTAAAAACTTTATCCACACTGATAAAGAAAACTACTTAAGGAAATGAGAGATAATATGGCCAACAATAAAAGAAATAAATTCCTGAATGGAACTGATGGGCATAATTCATCCAGTGCAGCCTAATGACTCATTAGTGATAGCTTCCATAAAAAGGATGGTTCATTTTGGGACTAGATTGGGTTGAGATATCTGGTCAGCATGGACGAGTTGGACCGAAGGGTCTGTTTCCATGCTGTACATCTCTATGACTCTAAGTGAGATGGATTCCACTGAGAAAATCCTTGCAATTTTGCCCATCAAAATCAGTGAATACAAAGACGTAACAGGTGAATGGTTAGGTGCATGCTGAGTACAGCTGGTGATCAACGTTTCATTCCAGGAGTGTTATTCTACCAAATTATCCCTTATATTTATGATGCAATAAATAAACCCCGAGTTTATGTCTTAAATGTTATCAAAGAAATGTGCAATCTAGAGTATCCAGTGTATTGGTCATGTTATTTTAAGAATTTTCTCAATCAATCATCTCCTTTGCAGCTGCTGGATTACTAATCAAAACATTTTGCTTAAACATATAGCTGGGGGCAAATGGTGAGTTGCAAATGACATTGTGCAGTTTGTGTCGTTCATTTTATGCATGATGTGTGTGTATATTACGTATCCATAAAGTATTCAGAAATACAATAGTTCATAAGATTGTAGAGAGAGCGATGACTGAACACAAGGGAAGGACCTGTGGGACAACACAAACAAGCATGTCTGAGACATTAACTAAAGGACTAACCATTGGTAATACTTGACACTTTATTTGCAACTGGGGACAGCTCAGCTTAAACAGGATCTGTCTTCACAGTTATGCTTTTGTGCACAGCTGGTTGCCTTTACAACACGGTGCAATATATCCTTTTCCTTTGTTTCGTTTTGACCCTTTATTGATATTGCAGACATAAACAGTTTTTAAATATTTGCTTCCTGAGAATGCCACATCATTAGTGGGCTCACAAAATTGGAGAAGTATTGATCATAATAGTTCTTTATCACCATAAAAAACAGCTCAGAGCCTGTGAACTAGGGCAAATTGTAAAAATGGAAAGTGAAAATGTTCCAATTTGCCCAGGTAAGAGTTTCCAGGCAGAAGTTTGCTTTCATGTAAAAGCAAGCACACTAGGGATAATATTCAACTTCACTGGGGTCTCTAACCAAGAGGCAGATCATCCAGCCATTATATTCCCTGCTCCTTTTTTTTCTCTCTCTGCCCCCATCAAAGTCGAGTAGGTGAGCTATATGATCAGCTTTCAACCCACCAACAATCGCCCTCCACTGAAGTGGAATATAATTCCCACATTTGGTGTAACCATGAGTCTGTATTAATGATGTTGACCTTCCTGGTATTTAAAGAATGAACTTCTCTTTAAATAACAGCATTTATGACACTTGCAGAGTGCTTCACAGACAATTAAAAAAAAACTGATGAAGTGGAGTCTTCACAATAATAGTATCAGGAAATACAAGAAATACGAGCGAAAAAAAAAATCACCTTGACCTGGCTCTAACTCAACCAATTACATCATGCTTACTTAGACATGACAGCCAAACACTGCTCTGGTGTGGATTCATAACTGCCTTCTAAGATTGCCTAGCAAGCTATTCAGCTCCATGGAAATTAGGGATGGGCAATAAATACTAGCCTTCCAGATGACGCGTCACCCCATGAAAGAGCAAAGGGAAAACAGGGCAAGGCAATCTGTGCACGTCATCTACCATTTTAAATATCCACTTGCGTCACCAACAGTGTACACCATAAGAAAGGTGCACTGCAGCAATTTGCCAAGTCTCCTTCAGGAGCACTTTCCTAATCTGTGACTTCTATTACGTAGAATAACAAAAGCAACAGATAGACCACCACCTGCAAGATTCCTTCCAAATCACACCATCAGGACTTGAATATATATCAATGTTCCTTCAATTAACCTGGAAACTCCTACCAGATGGTACGGTTTTAAACCTACACCGAATGGGTTGCAGTGGTTTAAAAGATCAAGTCACACTATCACCATGAAAACAGCGATTACGACCAATAACATTATCATATAAAAGTGTACAGGCAGGTTTCAAAATGGGTTCTGTTCTGAAGTACGTTCATTAATAATTTGTATGCGAATTGGAACATAATAAAGTGCAATGTAAAATAGTTGTTCATATGCACGAGCAAATATTCACGTTGATCTTTAAAACCAATACTGATGTGGGATCTTGTTCCTAAAACACACACAAGCATTCGTAAGTCAGACATTCATAAACTGAGGACCCTATGTGCACTAAATTAACATTTCTTACTAGAAATGTAAAGCTGGTCAACAAGAAAGATTTTGTGATCACGGAAGTTCATTCCTCTCCTGGCTTAATTCTTACTGTTCAATTTCTTTTTGAAGAACCTCACATTTTTAAGCAAATATTGTTTTATAAATAGCAATTTTAAATTTAAACTCACATTATAGCAACTGGGAAATATGGCAGTGGAGAAAAAGAGGTGAAGTTTAACTGCGATAAGCCATTATTCCCACTAGATTGTTTTAAGATAAAAGGCCATTTCCCAGTAGAGGGATACATGTGTGAGAACCTGCAAAAGGCATAGCTTTAGAAAGAAGGCATGAGGTGGGTGTAATTAGATTGCTTTAGCTTTTTAGAACAGCACCTTAAAACCCAGCTTATCAGCTGGCAGGAACTGCTCCAGCAGGGCATTGCATTGAATAACTAATGAAGCATGATACTGGAAGTTACCGTGGTAATGGCTACATGTGACTTGAGCGAACCTAAAATCCGTTGCACACACACACAGCTGATACAGATTCTACTTGTCTTATTTTTCTCCTTTCCACTTTTTTATTAAACCATATTTACCACAAAATCTGAAAAAATAATTGAATAATCAAACCCATTTTTGGAAACAGAATGATACATATTTTAACTACTATAAAATATTTTACGGTCACTTCTGCCCTCATACTCAGTGACTGTTCTACAATCTGACACATCCTGTGTGATTGACAGACTCAAACATGAGACATCCCTCAGCCCAGACCCCACCACCACAAACAGGAAAGGCAAAACATTCTCCTGAACCATAAAGAATGTTGCTCTCTTCCAAAACCCATACATGCATCACAAAAACAACTTGAAAATGTTGTGCTGGTTTCTCTAACTGCAATACAAAACCCAGGCTTTGGCTTAAATTACACCATCTTTGAAGCTGCCTCACAGTTGTACATTATTGATGAAGAAAAAGAAATTATGCAAATCTATTTTACATTTCACATTCTTTTAGATTTCACTGCATCTGCATTTTTGGACAACGGTTGATTATGATAATTTAGAAAGCCTTCAGCCACTAACTGGAAGTATTTTTAGGGTGGCACAGTGGCTCAGTGGTTAGCACTGCTGCCTCACAGCACCAGGAACCTGGGTTTGATTCCAGCCTCGGGCGGCTGTCTGTGTGGAGTTTGCACATTCTCCCTGTGTCTGTGTGGGTTTCCTCCCACAATCCAAAGATGTGCAGGTCAGGTGAATTGGCCATGTTAAATTGCCCATAGTGTTCAGGGATGTGGAGGTTAGATGCATTAGGCAGAGGTAAATGTAGAGTAATAGGGGAATGGATCTTGGTGGGATAATCTTTGGAGGGTCTGTGTGGACTTGCTGGGCCGAAGGGCCTGTTTCCCTGCTGTAGGGATTCTATGATTCACTGCTGAATTTCTGGGTTTTTTTTCCTGCTGGAAATTTAAGTGTTTCCAAATAGGATCAGAATACAATATTTCGGCTAGTTTGTGGTTGTTCTATACGGCAGTATCTGACCTTTCAGTTTGCATTCTACATGAATGCTGTTTTTTCATTCCTGTACTCAGTAACATTAGGCAAAATCACAGGAAAAGATTCTTTCCTTTGATGGCATTTTTGCTCAGGCTTTGGCAAATTAATGCTTTCAATTATAGCAGTACTTTTAGCAGTGTTTGCTGAGCTATTAATAATCGTTGCTGGCGCTCAGTTAGTAGCTCAAGTGGTTTTGCTCTTGACTCCTAAAAAGAAAGTGGCAAGGTTTAATCCTGACGATACTAATTATTCAAGCCAGTTGAGCCATTATGTGCACTGCCAGGCATATGGGTTATCCTATCTTATCTGGATGTGTTGGCTGAATGACTATAACGATTCCTTACAGGCCCTTTGAGCCACTCTACAGATACTTCAGCTTCTTCACTATATACCACAAATCTGAATAACATTGCTGTAAAGAACCTGAGAAATAAGAGCAGAGGAATCTTCAACTCCTCAAGCCTGCTCCACCACTCAATCTGACCATCCTCTGCCTCAGCTCTACTTTGCTGACTGCCCTCAATTCCCCGAGAAACAAAAAATTTAGAAGGTTGTGTGAGTGAAGCGAGATGAAAGAGCTTGGAAACAGATTATTCTAGACTACATTGAGATGGCAGAAGGCTGGCAGGGGTAGAGCAGGCAGAGGGGGAAGCAAATAATGCATTGGAAAAAGAAAGAGAGCTGAGTTTATGTAAATAAGTGCAAGACTAAAAGAGATTACATGCCGTTATGCTATGACATGCACTTCATCAATGCAAATTGGCCAAAACACGATTAACGAATTGCGGACACTGTTTGGGTGACACAAGCTTTCTGAATGGGTATAGTGATTTTCTATAAGCGATCTTCTATGGCGCGATTTTCTGTAGCAGTTTTCCATAGCTCAATTTTCTATCGCGGAAGGTTGCAGAGAAACACAACTGTCACGTTATGGCAGAACAACCTTACAGACATGGGAGACAGGATTTAAATAAGGTTACAATTGAAAGAAGGAATAAGACTAGGCAAGGTTTCTAAATAAGGAGTAGAGTATTGAGTTTGATGCACACAAAATTGAGAAATGCAAGTTGGCAATGGTAGGATCAATAACCTTTATTGCAGAGGGATAACTATTTATAATTTTTACCTGCTTTCCACTATTTTAATAGACATAATCAAATAAACTGATTGAAGCTTCTGCTCCAAAATGGAGAGAAGATTCAGATACAGATACATTAATTATGATTAAGAAATTTGCACCTCTAGTTCTCTCTCTCTCTCTCTCATTCCTTATAGGTAATGTACAGGTTTAACACATATCAAATAAAAAGGAAAGTTTGATTTTGTTGGATATTTATCTTCCAGGTTTCAAGGTGTGTGTTGGTCACTGGTATCTGACTCAACTTGATGTCATTTCTGTCAGTTAGCAGCTGAGCCACTAGATGGAGTACTTTATCTGGCAGAGAAGGGAAATTTGGACAAAAAAATTAATTCAGTTCAATTTGTTTTGCAGTAAAATTGTGTTAGTTCCACATTTATGATCTGATAGCAAAAATTAGAAATGCCAATTTCAAGTCATGTCTGTAATGCAATCCTAGTTGTTAAGTCAGTTTGTAAGTTCAGTTATTAATTTTAGAATCTATAAATCTGAGATAGTTAAATTTCTGTTAAGCAAAGGAATTAAGCCAAAGTCATGTACATGGAGTTAGTGCAGTGATCAGTCATGATCTCAGTGAAGGTGGAAAGGGCTTAAGGGCTGAATGACCTAACTCTGTTCCTATATAGTGCATCAAGCTAGTTTATATCACAGATTTTTTTAAAAAAAACCTCACTCTTCCGAATCAAAACTTAAATGGAGTTTAGAAAGCTAATGTTTTGCGTCATTACAACACCTTTCATATTTCTCTAATGGGAGTTATCACCAAGTCCACATCCAACTCCACTGGATACTTTGGTGCAGTAAATTTTGGAAACAAAAACTGAACAATTCCAACTATCTTTTTTCCTCAATGAATTGAAATGGACCAAAATCTGTTTGGATTTTCCAGTAAACCCAGCAGTTCTGTGCACTGGAACACACATAAGAGAAATCACAATTATAATTGGATCTTTCATCATTGGCTGCTAGTTAGCCTTCACTGTAAAATGTTTTGGCTACAGCATTTGCCTTTAAATCCTGGTTGCAACTGATTTGAAGAGGAGTTAATTGTGAAGTACTTTGGGATGATCAGGAATGATCAAAACTTTGAGGGAAAATCAAGGGACACAGAATTAGAATTGTAGTTAAGGAAAGAGGATGAAGTCGGAGTTAGAAGCAAGGTTGTAATGATTGGGAATGTGTCGTGGTACTGTTGACCCTGGGAGGAGTTTTGTTAACTACACAGATTAAGACAATGACTGGGTGAGTCCTTTCAAAGTTTACAAATAGAAGGCATAGTAAAGAATTCCATAGGCAAAATGAAATCTGCAGAAGATACTAGTACAATGTGTGAATGGACAAAAAGCATCATATAGTGTTTAATGTCAGTGTGATATTTTGTTAAAAAGTTAATCAAATTGAACAGGGAAAACCTGGGTAACATGATGAGTCAACAGATTCAAAAATTCAAATTCATAAGATATTTAATGCATCACCTCAAATAATAACCCTAACAGCTTCTAGATGACTGACTTTAATGGCAGGTGGTTCAGAATTTAAAAGACAGAATGACGTCAGGGTCGATAAAGCATCTCAGTAACAAAGCAACCCCCAAGGTCATCAGAGTGTTGACCAGCATGAGGGGAGGCGCTGAATGACTATTTTTGTGACTGTAGGCCTTTCTGTCAGACAGACAGACTACTACTCCTGATGTGGTCTTCTCTATATTTGGGGAGACCAAATGTAAATATGGGAATGTTTCGCCGAGTATCTCAGCCGGGTCCACAGGGGCTGACCTGACCTCCCAGTCATTGCCCATTTTAATTCCCCTTCCCAACGTGACCATTCTTGGCTTCCTCCATTGCCACAGTGAATCAGACCACAAATTGGAGGAACGCTACCATCTTTCTGGGCAGCCTACAGCCCGGAGGACTTAACATTGAGTTGTCCAATTTCATATAACCACCTTCCCATCACCTGACTCCCTTCCCAGCCTCTCCCCTCCCTTCCACTGCTCCCTGCCACCAACTGGATATATTCCTCCCATTGACCAACTAGGTCGTACACTTTACCTGTCTTCACCTATCCCTGCTTCACCTACCTGCCCCCCCACCCCCTTTATCTGCAGCTGTCCCCACAACCTCCACCCGCACTGCTGAAGAAGGGTTCCATATAAAACATTGACTTCTCCACCTCCTGTTGCTGCCTGGCTTGCTGTGTTCTTCTAACCTCCTACATGTCCACCTTGGATTCCAGCATCTGCAGATTTTTTTTTATCTGTAGACATTTTTATATGCCAATACTCCCAAGTTGCTCGGTTTTTGACCTATAAATGCCATAATTGTGTCAGTTCATTAAGGTTAAGGTTTGATAGTATTGGACAAGGGAGACATTGTTCTGTATTCAGTCATGCATCAAGCACTCCTGCATTATCATGGGTGACATGGCATCCATCTTGGTTGCGAATTTAATTGTTTTGCAGTTTTATTTGATGAGTTGGATTCTCTTTTCTGCATTTCCAATAAATGTGCCAGTCATGTGGAAGGAAGGGGGAGGAATTCAAAATTTGTGTGTGATGGAATTTTCAACCACCAGTATTGCTGCCCTGCATCAAGGTGCTTGAAGCAGCTCTACAGGATGAATGTCATGTGGTTACTTTTCTACTTTGTGGAGGAACACTGGCCTCTGCATTGGCAATCTACACACCAATTGGACTGAAATAAGAGAATGTCATCATTGTGAGAATATGGATGAAGATTTGCAATGTAACTGTCCAGAAGACCATAAGAAATAGAAAACAGGAATAGGCTGTTCAGCCCCTTGATCCTGCTCTACCATTCAACAGGATTATGGCAGTCCAATATTCCTCATATCCACTTTCCTGAGATTTCCCTATAACCCTTGATTCCCCTACTGATCAAGAATCTCTCAGCCTTAATATACACAAGGACAGTGGCAAGGAGTTCCAAAGACTCTCAACCCTCACATGTTTCCTCATCTCAGTGTTAAATCGGCACCCCTGTTATGAAACCATACTGACTGTGTTTGATTAAAATATTCAACACCAGGTTACAGTCCAACAGGTTTATTTGGAAGCACTAGCTTTTGGAACACTGCTCCTTCATCAGGTGGCTGTGGAGAATAAGATCTTGTACTCCAGTCCAACACCGGCATCTCCAAATCATGATTAGATTATGATTTCCAAGTGTTCTGCTACTACTTCCTTAATAATTGATTCCAATACTTTTCCAACAATGGATGTTCGGCTAATCAACCTATAGTTGCACACTTTGTCATCTCTCTCCCTTTTTGAATAGGAGTGTCACATTGCCAATTTTCCAATCTTCTGGCACTTCTCCAGAATCCAAGGATTTTAGGAAAAATCACAACCAATTCATCCACTATCTCTGTAGTTACCTCTTTTAGGTTCCTAGAATGTACTTCATCAGGATCAGGGGACTTCAGTTTTTAGCCCCATTAGTTTGTCTAATATTACCTCTCTCGTGATGGTATTTAATTTCTTAAGTTAATTTCTGGCTCTGTTCTTTAGTATTAATGGGATGTTTGAAATATCTTGCACCATACACACATGCAAAATGTTTTGATGTCAAGTAAAACAAAATCCGTTTTTGATTTTAAAGTTTCAATGGCTAGGTTAGAATCTTGCTAGCAAGTGGCAAGGGGCCTATTTTTGTTTGGATTAGTATCTTATCATTACCTAAATCTTGCCACATTCTGTGCAGGTTGCTATTTTCCCTGACAGTGGAGATAAACTGAAAAGCATCAATTGTGAAGCAGTCTCTCACTCTCATTTTTCACCCCTTTAAAATCCAGCCCATTAAAGGATTGTACTGAAGGGTTAGGGCACCAAATTAAAGAGGTACTTTTAGATTTTTGGAACATCTTCAAATTATTTGATTAAATGGTGAATGTGCTAAAGCATTGCAGATGGAAATTAATTTCTGTAGGAATGAGACGGAATTCATGTTAGTTGGACATAAAACAGTAACAGTTATACACTGAATGAGAGTAGGTTATGTTCTCTGGAATAACTAACAGCTTCGAGGTTATGGGATCACAAAGTCTTAAAGTCAACACTTCAAGTGGATAGACTGCTTGAAGAGAAAGCTCATAGAATTCAATGTTTTATGACAAGAGGTACAGGATATGAAAACCAATTGATAATTATGAACCTATATCAAAGCTTAATAAGACATTAGATAGAGGACTGGGTGTAATACTGAGTGCCACACTGTAGAAAGCATATTGAAGCTTTTTAAAAGCACACATTAGATATACTCGCAAGTTGTATGAAGAAATATAAAAATCAAACAACACAGATTAATAGAGCATATAACAGAAATGTTTTAATTATGAAACAGTGAGATAGTCTCAGGAAGAAGCAGACTATTTGCAGTAATTGCCAGTTATACAAGGTTATAGACACAAGATTATGAATGGAAGGCAGAACAAACTTGGTACACCAACTTTGAGAGGCTGTGAAAATCAGTCCCAGGGGCTGTTGAGATAGGAACAATTACAAATTAAATTGGAAAGGTGATTGAAGGTATCAAGTTTGAGAGGGCTCATTCAAAATGCTTGGAACTAGTCATACAGATAATAAGTACTGACCTAGATTGTTTGAGTCAACTCTTACCTCTAACAAAATACATAAATCTATCAAGCCGAATCATTCCAAAAATCTCCAGTATCAACAAGTATTAATATGTTTCATAGAACATTCCAAGTTGAATATTTATCTATGTAAAAACCACCTCTATACAGCCACACACAAATTTGCTCCTATTTTGTTTTCACTTTCCACAGCATTCCATTCACAGCTCCAATTATTTCCTGTGTATTGAGTACCACCCTTGTTTACTACTGAAGTCTATATTTGTACAGACAGTCTTCTGTTTGACATTCCATCTGCTGTCTGTCCACAAAATAAGTATTTGCTTGTTCATTTCTGGCTGTCTCTGTGTACAATGATATATTAATCCATTTTGCATTTCTTTCCATACTTAAAAGGATGAATATTTCTTTCCCAATGTCTATGGGCTAAGATAGAATAGCCAGCATTCCATTCAGGATTATACAGCTTCTCATTTGCAAAGTGGAGTAACTTGAAAACCACGAATTGAAAATTTGAGTTCAAATTCAACCATGCCAGTTTGGCACGGTTCTTATCACATTTAGAGTCAGCTTCAACACACCATTGCACTCTTTAAGTAGAATAAATGCAATATCACACAGCACAAATGCAAATCATTGACAGCAGCAAATGAAAAGTCTCATTGTTCAGTCATGTTTTCTTTAATTAATTTTGGCACATGTTAGGATTGGAACATTACTTAAAAATTTTAAACCAAACACATGTGAATGTCACCATGAGTCATTTCACAATGTTTGTCAATGCATAAATTATTTGGTGCCTGTGCGAAATGGAAATAAAACACGACATGCAGTGTAAATTCTAAGAACTTAAGTTGTAAACAATTGTTGCTCTTTTCCTAATTTCTAAAATGAAAACAAACATCAATTTAATATTTCAAGCTGAGGGTGTGTTTACAACTGAGCAGGACACATTCAACAGGTCCAGGCCATCGAAGCACAAACACACCAGGGAATAAATTTCCAAATCTCCGAGGCCAAAAGAGCCAGCGACAGAGAAGGCTCCCTTCACCCCAGCTGTGAAAGTCAGAACTGCACTGTGTCGTAGTGGGAAGAAAAATGAATGTTAGCGAATGCACAAAGATGACATGGATGACACATTAGTAATTTTACACTTTTGTAAATACATATTCACTTTCACTGTTGAAACGTGTGTTGTAGTGTAGTTTTTACTGCTGGATCTGGTTAAGTCACACCCACGTGAGAGATAAGCAGTATCTTCAGACATCACAGAATGAAAGAAGTGGCAATACCAAGGATTGCTCACCTCTAGAAGTTACAAATTCTTTGACTACAGATATATTTTAAGGATCCACAATGTCTAATCATGATATTCAGGACTCCAACCACAATGATCTCCCTATGAGATTTGTGACCAGATCCACTGTGAGGAAAACCAGGAAGATAATAAAAGTGTATTGAAGGAACTCCTAAGCCCTTACATCTATTAAAACGCAAGCCTGTTGTTAGGCCTTCTCATCTCCAATTATTGAGTGCACAACAAATTTTAAACCTATTTTAGAAATATAATTCTACCAGTGTACTTCCACTAACACCACACCACATTCACATTGGCTCCTTTCCACATCACACAACATGGCCTTGCACATGTATTTCAGAGATAGAATCTGGTAGCTATGAAGCTAGCAATAGAACATAAAGCCAAGGTCTGGGTTTGGAAGAGGGGAAATTTTGCTCTAAGTGCCTTGCCTGATTTCAGTTGATGATATGACAAGACATGTCCAACCTGACCACGTACAAGGAACTGTTGATTTCAGGTTAACCTTCTGTGCATTGCATTCAATGCATTTAATCCTTCCTCATAAGGAGACTAATATTGAATGAAGTACTCCAGATGTCATCTCATGAGTGCCCTGTGTACATGAAGCACAACTTTCCTATTTTTGTCTATCCTTGCAATAATTTATAATATTCTATTAGTTTCCTAATTGATTGCTGTACTACAGATCAGCCTTTTCTGATTCATGCACTAGGACACACTTTGCAAATCAAAACTCTGCTGCTTCTTACTATATAATAATAGGCTTCATTTTTATTCACTCTGCCAACATTGACAATTTCACAATATCCAGATGGATAGCATTACTGATTCAGTGGAGGCATAATTGCTGCAATTCTCCTAACAAGGCTTTTAAATTCCGAGAATATTTAACACTACTCTCAAAGAAACCAAAAACAAATTGCTCCACCCATTTTTCATGTAGTGGCAGCCAATTTCTGTAGCTATCAGAAAGTTGACCTTCGATCCAGCAAGACAATATTTCAATGTTGAGGTTCTTGTAAGCGAGATCGGTCTGTGATGTAAAATGGCTCCCCATTCATGTTCCTTTTTGTGGTGCTGTTCTTGTAGTTCCTTGATCTTGCAGTTGAATTAACAAATTTCTGAACCATTCACTCAACAACAAAATAAGCAATTCAGGTACAAGCTTAAAATGAACATTGATTGAATTGCAACATGATTCTCATTCCTACTGTCTCTCTCCAAGTATTAGAGCGTTAACAGTAAAGTTAGTGAAGCTTTATTATTTTGATGGCTTTAATGACAAATTCAATACTTTATTTGACAAGAAGTTTATCAATTTTATCCACTAATATCTGAAATTAAAGTGAAAGTCTGATCACGTTTTGAATTCAGTGCAAAAATACCTCAGGGACAGAAAAATTCAGAAAATGACATCATGGCACAGATCTTTGATACAAATCAAAAAATAAAAATCATATCCTATTGAGTAAAACCATTTTGAGAATGTCTTTAACCACAGATTCTTTGGAAATACTTCGCACAACTTCTCTTGGGGAAGGGTGGGAGAGTCTTTATTTATCTCTTTGAAGACTCCATATTGGTAAATTAAAACAAAACTGGACATTGAAAGCAGCATTTAAAACTGCAGAACAATTAAAAGTGTTTAGTACAACATTTTTTAAAAGACAAAGAATTAACAAAATTTTAATTCACTAAAAATCCCACATAACAAAATTAACATAGTAGAAGGAGATCCATATCTTAACAATAGCTTTCCAAACCAAGAACTTCACGTGCTTGTCATAAATTAAACAATGTGTTACAATTCACCAGTACAACTCTTTCCATCACAAAAATCCATTCCAGATCCATTTGACAGATCAACAAATTGGCCAAACAGGGAAATCACAACCCCCAGATTTCAAATTCTGGTCTGGACAACAAATCATATCCAGAACAGATTAGTATATTTCTCAATTACCTGGAAAAGACACTAGAATTTGAGCTACACAGAACACACATCAATAAAAACAAATTATGTATGACAACATTATCACAGCATTTGATCAATATTCCATTTCAATAATAGAAGACATTGACAAGTTCACATTTCAATGGCAGTTATCAAATCATGGGAGAGTCTGGAGATAGTTTAATTAATGATCTCTGTGCACTATGTGAACTATGTGAACTGTGCAATGAAGGAACTGGAGAATAATTTGAAATTGTTATTGATCTCTTACATTGAAGAAATTCAGTAGCTGGTCAATCAAAAAGGGATCAAACTCCAGAACAAACAGTCCAAATAGCTGTAGATACCGAATCTAGAAATTTGTTCAAGCAGCATTGTACATCAAACATCCATTTAATGCAGAACATTCTACACAATGTGTTGGCTACTTAAAGCTAAATAAACTAAACTATCCAGCCAGAGGAGCCAGACCTCCAATCTGAACAATATAGTGCAAGTGACAAAATCAGCAGGGTATCTTAAACCTCCTAATAGCACAGTATCTTGGTCACAGGTGTGGTTCCAAAACGTCTCATAAAATGGTCCAACATTCCACCAATATGCTCATGATAGTAAAATAAGTCACTTCATGAAGATGTGCCATGGTCTAGAAAACATATTCAGCAACAAATCAAAAGGTTTACACAAACCATGAACAAATCAAATAATTCCCAACCTAACATGTACATTCAAACCATGGGACAGAACATTAAAGAACAAGCTTCTTGACAAGCTTGACAAGTGGGCGGCACGGTGGCACAGTGGTTAGCACTGCTGCCTCACAGCGCCTGAGACCCGGGTTCAATTCCCGCCTCAGGCAACTGACTGTGTGGAGTTTGCACGTTCTCCCCGTGTCTGCGTGGGTTTCCTCCGGGTGCTCCGGTTTCCTCCCACAGTCCAAAGATGTGCAGGCCAGGTGAATTGGCCATGCTAAATTGCCCATAGTGTTAGGTAAGGGGTAAATGTAGATGTAGGGGTATGGGTGGGTTACGCTTCGGCAGGGCGGTGTGGACTTGTTGGGCCGAAGGGCCTGTTTCCACACTGTAAGTAATCTAATCTAATCTAAGAAGAACGCTGATTGGGTGGACACTTCCTTTGCTTCCTAGGGGAACTAAACTATGGTCCCTGACACTAATAACAGAGGAAAGGCAATAGACTACAATCACCTTGTAGTCTGCATACACTACAGCAGTTATCTAAACACATGTTCCTTTAGCCAGATCAAGCAGACCTCTGATCTAATGAAAGCCAGAGAAAAAAAGACAAGGATCACCAACTTTATCTCAAGTATTTCTATACCTGATCACAGACTTTCCAGACTTACCTATTGAAGCAACAGAAATAAGTTAAAGATGTGGGGAGGAATAGAAGAAGAAGCCATGAGAAGCATAAAAATTGTAAAAACCAATTTCAAATAGGTTACCTAGATTATGTGCATTATTATATACATCCAGTTCTGAAATAACACTATAGTTCAATTCCCATGCTACCCTGCATTATTAGAAAATCAGACAATAGCAGCATCATTTAAAATAATTGGGCCGGAATCCCATTATAGCCAATACAGGCAAGGAAAGTTCGCATTCTACAAATAATGATCTAAATTCGTCAATTGCGTTATAGACAATTCATGCTGAAGAAATGCATGTGATAGCAGAACCGACTGTACAATATTTTGGTCCTTGGAGAAAAGCTTGGGAGGGGTGCAGCATTACAGTTTTAGTATCTATAACAATTGTGATAGAGCAATGGATGTACACATCATTGACTAAATAGTCAAGTGTGGGCAGAATTAGCAGATACTGCACCAGATTATGCTGCACTAAAATACTCCAGAATGAGAGAAGGTCTTGAGAGCACATGGCCACAGAAGATAGATAATTCCTTACCTAATTTAACTATAGAATCAGTGCCTCGTATCTATGATTACAATATATAGCAGCAATTTTAAATGTACAATAAAGTATTACTTTGAAATCAAAGAAGAGGAAAGGTTTTGTTTGCCTTTCCCTTGATCAGTCTTGAACCCAATCTCATAACCAGGCATCAAACCACATCATAAATGAGCTATTTCGAACTCCTGAAATCCTGTACCTAACAGCATTGTGCAAGCACTTTCACCATTTAGACTGCAGTGGGTCACAATGATTGCTCTCCAGCACCTTCTCAAGGAAAGTTAGTGATTGGCTGAGCCATACTCAAAGAAAGAATGAAAAATGCTTTAGCCCCATTGTGATAGTGTAACAACAAGACTCTGATATGTTATTTCAAGTAAAACCTTTAAAAGAATTTACTAAGGATATTATCTTATTATCCAAATACCTTTGAGTAATTAGTAAGGAATACCAATGTTCATGCTATACATGCTCAAGATTAAAACAAGTTCATGGTAGTTGTATTTTAACACTGAAAATTCACAATTCAAAATGGCATCATTAAAGACAGCACTGTCACTTGACAAAGCAGTCTTCACAAGCAATAAGCTCAATCAGTAACCATAGCAATATCATCTCCAAGGAATTACTTTTACAGTTTTCAATTATGCTACCTCTATCACTAGGTAGAGAAAATCACCAGGCATGGATAATCAACTCACAGAATGCTGTGTGATTCTGGACATGTATTTTTTTTCTTTACTCGGTTACTCCATCACCAAAGTAATCGGGCTGTTCTAACTTAGAGTAACCCAAATCCAAATCTCACGAGACAGACAGCAATGTTAGAACCCAGTCAGTGTAGAGAGGCAGCACTATTCAATTTAAATCAGCTTCCCCAATTTGATTGTTAATTTCATAGAGATTTTTTTTAAAAATGAAGTGAGGTTCATGGAAATATAGTCAAGACTATTTGTTGAAAACAGTTCAAAAGAATGTCCTTCAAAAAGCAATGTGAAGTCAGAATCATGAGGTGCACCATATGACAAGATCCAAAATAGTCTCTATTTTGCAACCAACAAACATAAGGACATCAAACCTGGTCTAATCCACATGAGACGATTAAATGTTCTCTAAAATAGACACAGAAAGCCAATTAGAGAGTGAACTAGACAAATGAACATATTTTCCTAATCAACCTGTTTAGAGATTTTATCACATACACCTCTGGATCAGATGGAACGTGAACCCAGGCCTCCTGATCGAGGGATATGGTTGCTACCATTATACCACAAGGGGGCCCAATGTTGGCCCAGCCAGCAATGCTTACATCCCATGAACGAGTGTATTCTATCAGAGCTCAATGTGAATCTCTACGAGCAGTTAAGATTGAGTGCATAGTGTACACTCTAACAGGATGACTGAAGGTAATGGAAAGTAAAGTGTAGGAGAAGATTGGTTAAAATCCAGAAAATTAATGATGTGTGGTCAAAGGTAATAACATGCTCAGCAAGATATTTATAAAGGTAAATATAAATACATTAAGTGTTAGGATTATATTTGGTGGCCCTCCCTAGTTATCCTAGAAGATAATTCTAGAACAACTCCTTGAAATGCTGTCATGTTGTCTTTCTCAAAATGTCATTAAGTGAAATTTCAGGATCTTGAACCAGTGATTTTAAAAAATCACTGAAATCAGGCAAATGTGTCCAGTTAGGATAGTGTGACACAAAAGCATTTGATCTTTATCCTTGAGGATTTACAATGATGGTCCCGGGAATGAGAAATTTGCATTATGAGAATAGATTGAAAGGGTTAAGACTGTCCTCATTGGGGAGATGGAGGCTGAGAAGTAATTTGACAGAGGGTCTCAAAACAGGCCAGGTAGAGTAGATAGGGAGAAGCTGTTCTCATTCATAAAAGCAGAAAAAAATGAGAAAGCATAGATATAAAAAGAGATGTGCAAATGTAGAAAGGGTGATGCGAGAAAGAACTTTTCCCAAACAGCGAGTTGTTCAGATATAGAGTGCACTGAGTGGAAACATGGTGGAGACAGATACAATTGAAGCATTTGAGAGGATGTTGCATGATTATTTGGAAAAAAATGGTGTGCAGGGGTATAAGGAAGAAAGACATCAGACTAGCATTATGTAAATGAACAAATAGATACGCTGGACTAAATGGCCTCCTCCTGCGCTGTAATAATTCTGTAGTTGTGTGATACTTTACGAATGGTGGTAAACAATGTCAATGACACTAATCCAAAATTTTTACTTCAAGAAGAACAAGACAAACTTAGGGAGTTAAATCTACTTGTTAGGTAAGGTAGAAGCAGATATGACCCTTTTCTTTTGAATAGTGAAACCTAACAGCCTCAGTTTTATATTTAACAATTGATTTAGCATTAATTGAAATTTTCAGAAGACCATTTCAAACTTCTGCCACCTATTGGGTGCAGTGTTTCTGAATTTCACACATGAAAGATCTGGCTCTCACATACATTGACTATATCCCCTAGTCCTGGACCATCCATGCTCCCCCCGACCACTCCACCTCCTCCTGCACCCCACCCCCCCCCTCCCCGCCCACACCCCTCATACACAACTGTGTAAATAGTTCTTTATATTTACTCCATCTATTCTCTTTAAAATTATATAAATTGCAATAAAAGCACCATTAATCTTACAAATTCCAGGGAATATAACCTCAGCATGTATAATATCTCTATATTATTTGACACTGGGTATGCAGGAATCATTCTGCACTCCTTCCAAACCCAATATCTCCTTCCTAAGCACAGTTGTCCAGGTATCATCCAACAAAGGCTTTGTTTCATTCCAACAACTTCTCCTCCCTTGCATTCCAGTCCTCGACATATAAAGGCCAGAATGCCATTAGCATTTTTGATTATTTTCTATAGCCCCTGTTCACAACATATTTATTAATTGAACGATTATTCTAGCTAGGCTTCTAGGTCTCTATGGACCTTCAGAATGTGAGAACCAGAAGGGAGAGATTCCAAACTTGCCAAAAAGTAAATTTATGACACTAATGACTAATTCAATTTAACTCTTCCAGGCTTGGAGTCACAATCATCACAGAAGGGTTACACAGTACAGAAGGTGTCAAACATGCCTGCACTGGCTTATTAAATGAGCATCAATACCTCGTGCCAATCTCCTCAATCCTCTCCACATTATTTTATTCCAGATAGTCATTCAATGTCTTCCTGGATGCCTCAGTTGAGCCTGCCATTACCATACTTCTAGATTGTACCTTCCATAGCCAGAGTACTTACTTTGCAAAACACCTATCCTCATTTCATTCTTGCTTAATTTGCACATTACTTTAAAATCACAAAATATCCCTGTCTCAAATAGAAATTGGCTGAGAGCTGATATTCAGATCCTGATTAAATAAGGCGTAGAGGGATGTGACTTTGTGGGTGACAAGTGGTCTGCTTCTGCTTGTGTTTCATATTACCATCCATTATGTTCAGCAGTTTGCCTTATTCTAGAGATTGTTCAAATGGGGGGGGAATCAAAAGTCAAGAGACCTATCTGTAATTTAAGCTAACACATCCTATAACTATATCCATCTCCTTTACGGGGGGGGGGGGCGGGGGGAAGAAATCATCATTGCTCGCTTTTAGCACTTCAGACGCTGGTAAAAACACAAAGAATTGGTCCAGCCCTAATGTCTCTAAGTAATAACGACTTTGGAGGATAATGATTTATCACAAAGTGTAAAAGTAAAAAGCCATGGGAAACTGGTCAGAATTATCAACACATCAATGGTTGCAGATGAGACTAGTAGTCAGCATTTTGACCTATTCCTAATATTTTTCAATTTGTTTTCTATCAAAAAAATTTTGGTGCAGAGATTCTCTGGAAGGTAAGACAAAAAAATTCAAAAATATTTAAGATATAAAGCAATGGAGAGAAACTTTATTCCCAACAGTGACATATTTTCTCAGTTTGACTAGGCATACAGGAAGGAACATCTTTCATCTCATTGAACATACAGAGATATATAGCAGTTACATCTTTCACTTTGCTAAACAAACGTAGCAATGACATCTCATTTCATTAAACGTTCATACAGACATGATATCAATATCTCTCCCTTTATTAAATAAGCACCTGCGAACACAGTACAAATAACTCTCACCTTACTCAACATATGCTGAGGCACATAATGGCAATATCTGCCACCTGGCTGAACACATACTTTTAATATAAAAATAGAATTCAATTTCTATACACAATGTGGCACTAAGTTACTTGCATGCAGATATGAGTCATAAGCTGATGCCTTGGATCAAGCAATTGTATGTAGCCAGGTAGGTAATGTGCTGAAAATGTGTTGCTGGAAAAGCGCAGCAGGTCAGGCAGCATCCAAAGAGCAGGAGAATCAACGCGTTTCGGGCATGAGCCCTTCTTCAGGAATGAAGATGCACCAGGGTTCAGGTGAGTCTTTCCTGTAGTGTTAGGTAAGGGGTAAATGTAGGGGAATGGGTGGGCTGCGCTTCAGCGGGTCGGTGTGGACTTGTTGGGCCGAAGGGCCTGTTTCCACACTGTAAATCTAATCTAATCTAATCTAATCTAAAAGATTTACGGCCATGGAAATGCAGACTTCTGATTAGAATGCTCCAAAAAAAGCAAAACATTGCTTAATATTCAATAAATGCTTCACCTAACACATTAACATCAAGGTTCATATTTCAGATACAAGATAACAAAAACACCAATAAGTGAGAGAGACTCTGCTTTGATGAGAGATAATGAAAACAGGCTGTGAATTCAATAAGTTTTTTTGCTGGTGGATTAGCCATAAAATCTTCCTAATAGATATTTTAAAAAGCCATTTATGCACCTGAACCCTTGTGCATCTTCAGCCTATAAAATTTCCAAAAAGTATAATTTTAGAAATAAGTTACTGGACAATAATCATTGCTGAAGCATACTTTATAAGTTGTACTATGGAACTCCTCTGATGCACCATCTAGCCAGAAATTGCAGGGAAATTTAAAACTTCCAGTGGGGAATTACCAAGTATCAGAAATCTGAAAAAGTCTCCAATCCTGTGGTATAGTCAGACTCACTTACCTGAACAGTCACCCTGAAACAAGAGAGAGTTTACTGCTGTGCTCTAGCACCAGGTTAACCATAAAACTGAGGTAAAAAACAATAACTGCAGATGCTGTAAACCAAATACTGGATTAGTGGTGCTGGAAGAGCACAGCAGTTCAGGCAGCATCCAAGGAGCAGCGAAATCGACGTTTCGGGCAAAAGCCCATTCCTGATGAAGGGCTTTTGCCCGAAACGTCGATTTCGCTGCTCCTTGGATGCTGCCTGAACTGCTGTGCTCTTCCAGCACCACTAATCCAATATAACTATAAAACTGATCTTACCCTGACTCCCTAATGACTATGCCAGACAACACATGCCACACAAATATCTCTAACCTGACTACCTCCTCCTCCCCGTATTTGAAAAATGTGGTGCTGGAAAAACACAGCAGGCCAGGCAGCATTTGAGGAGCCGGAGAATCGATGTTTCGGGCATAAGCCCTTCTTCCTCCTCCCCGCCCGCTCTGCCCCTTCATCCACTTTCTACCATATTACCCTTCCACCTGACAAAAATTGCTGGAAAAGCTCAGCAGTTCTGGCAACACCTGTGGAGGGGAATCGGATAAAGTTTTGGGTCCAGCAACCCTTCTTCAGAACTGGGGAAAGGTCACCGGACCTGAAACATTAACTCTGCTGTCTCTGCACAGATGCTGCCAGAACTGCTGAGCTTTTCCAGCAATTTCTGTTTTTGTTTCTGATTTACAGCATTCGCAGTTCTTTCAGTTTTTGTCCTTTCACTCTATTGCCTCATTCACTTACCTTCTCCATGTTGCACATAAACGAGGCCTCTTAAACTTGATTCTCTGCTGAAAAGTGATGGCTGCTTTTGTAAAAATGGGACAAAGTTTTATATCATTGGGAGGAACAAAACAAATTTTTAGTTGGATTGAAGCAGCATTGCATGTCTGTGAAGCCTCTAGAATCAGAGTTTCAGGTCGTAGGTGCAGAGATCACACACAGGATGGGAAAGTTTATGCTAGAGCAGCAACTGACTGGGACTGGTCCTCTCAGAAACTTTGTGTCAGTGCCAGCATGAGTCCATCAGGCTCCATGTGTTTTGCAGCACTCTGACAGGCCCTAGTTGAATTTTGGCAGGGGTCTGGTGGGATTCTTGTGGATATTTTGAGGTCATTACCTCGGTGTTTCCTGTTTTTCTTGTGTCTCGTTCTGCCCTATTCTTATGACAGTAAATTTACAACTTCGTGATCCCCAGGCAGAGCCTCCTCCAACAAGTTCGGATCAAAAATGAAGGGATGATAAATCACATGTCAAGGGAAGCCATTGATTTTTACTCGTAGATGGTGAGGTTTCATAACATCCTCTACTTTCTTTCTGCCAATGCTTATACAGGGGTAGATGTGAAGCTGTTAAATTTGAAATGAGACGAGCTAAGTTCTCTATGTGACAGACGTTTATCCAACGTGGGCGTGCTATTTGAAGTGTGATGGTGCTTTTGTTAATGTGAATTTTCTCCATGAAGTAAGATTTGCTTTGGGAAAATAAAATAAAACATTGCTTTGTGTCAATAAAAGCTCTGCCTTTGATCTGTAGTGATTGCACAGTTTAAACACAAAATCCTTTAGTTTTCTGGAGATTGTTGCTGTATAATTCCATCAGTCACAATGCCTTTCTTTACATTAGGGATTACATCCATTCGTGCCATGAAGTTCAAATCTCAGAAACTAGAGAAAAAAAACTATTGTAAATCTTCTGGGATATGGGCTAACCCAATCCATTGTAGCACCATTGCATGCTTGAAGATGTTATTATGCCACATTGAACTAAGTGTACCAAAGGTTCACAAAGGTTAAAACAGAAAGGGCCAATGAAACTCAGCAAAGTCTGTTCTGAAGATGAGACTTTAAATATTAACTCTATTTCTCTCAACAGATGCTACCCGACCTTTTGAGTTTCTTCAGTTCTTATTTCAGATCTCCAGCATCCACTCTGTTTTTATGAAGACTACACTGGGATCTTGCCCACAATTGCCCTCCTTGTGGGCCCTTTAGAATCAGGAGCTACTGGCAAAGCATCTGACCTTTCTGGACCAGAATCAAAAGCTCCATCACAGCTACCTTTGTCAAAAATCCCATTGCGCCCACTCTTGGCATTCTGCACAAGAAAGCCAATCACATTTTTCAAAACAGTGATGTTTTCTGTCCAGCAGCACTTCTGGACTGTCTTCTGCCTCTTAGTTTGAGCATTCCCGTTGGAATCAACTTAGGCGAGAGTGAGGACTGCAGATGCTGGGGATTAGAGTCAAGATTAGAGTGGTGCTGGAAAAGCACAGCAGGTCAGGCAGCATCCAAGGAGCAGGAAAGTCGATGTTTCGGGCAGGAGCCCTTGTTTCTTTCTAGAAACAAATTTACTTGTAAAGTGTCCAGTATTGTAGTTGATTCTGAGGCAGGGAAATTGCAACTTCCGATGTAGGTACTACTTCTCAAACTTTCAGCTTTGGACGTAGGTTACAGAGCTTACGGGGCTAATCCGAAAACTGGCAAGGGGTCAACACATACAGTCCTGCTATTCCCTATTGGCTTCTGTCCACCTACAAAAGGAGTCAATGGTAAAGGAAACAAAATAAGCTGAGAGGATAGCTTGACAGGATGGGAACAGAAGGGGAGGGAGCAAGAATGTACGGTAGAGAAGCCACGTGGAGATACAAAGCCCTTCCAGTTAGTGATTAATAGATTCAGAAGTAAAATATTGTAGATGCTGGAAATCTGAAAATTCCAGAAATACTCTGTGTGTGCCCTGTACTATCTAGCAAAAGAAGCAAAACATCAGTCAGACTTCCAGCAGCAAGAAAACCAAGCAGTTGGTGGAAAGTTGGGAAGGTTACAAACAGCAAAACCTGTAGTGCTGGAAAGTTCATTGATATGCTTAAATAATCACTTACACTGTATTCAAATACAATCTAGTTGATTGTCATCGCCCTAACTTACACTCTCACCTATCTCTCTTGCCTTCAGAAACTGAACTGATGAATGTGGATGCCTCATATATGGATCCCATAAGTCACTAAGAGTGACGTGGCCTTCCAGCTGACTGGGTGACAGGTGAGCTGATCTTGGAGATGTTTTCTGTTTTTAAACTTGCTGAGCTGACAGTCAGAGTTAGAACCTCAGGCAGGAAAGTCACAACCAGAGGGTACTTGGTCAAAAATTTAAATGGACAGTGGTCAGCTGAGATACCAACAAGTGACACCGTAGGTCTGCATAACAAAAGGGAAGGATACCAGAGTGTAAAGAAGAGATGGGACTGACAGCATCACAAATCACTGACTGATACAAAGAAAAGCAGCATTATGTGAGGAGAACCACAGTGAGAGAGCACAAAGTGGCAAGGTTAGTAGTGAAAAGGGAAGAATGCAGTATGGGAGAAGAAGTGTGAGCAGAAAGTGGAACTAGGCACACAGGTGGTGAGGCAAGAGGACAGGAAGAAGTGGGGAAAGACAAGGGTGAAGAGAGGCATTTTATACACAAGAAAATATTTTTATTTTAGTAGAGTTCAAGTCTGCACTTTTAGTGAGAGCTTTATTTCAGTTCATCACATTTTATACAATTCCAAAACCACTGATTACTAGCTCCTCATATTTATACAACCAAATAACTCAACTTATATCAACTGTTCCCACATTTCATTAGTTTGGAGGTATTTCCTTCAGACCACATTTGATAGTCAGTGGCAAACGGAGCAGAAAGCAGTTAAGGGTTAGCTGAGTACATAGTGAATCTAAAATAAATCACTATGGTGTCCCAAAGAAACAGGGAAGTAGCTTTTCTTTCATTTATCTGTGTAACACTCAATCACTACTGTAAAGTTTCTTTTTATTTTGAAGTAGCAAGCTTTATTGGAGGTACTAAGGCTTATTAGAAATAAGAAGGTTCTGGATGTCAGTTTGCTCATTGGGCTGGAAGGTTCCTTTCCAGACGTTTCATCACCCTACTGGGCAACATCTTTAGTGGGCCTCAGGCAAAGCACTGCTGATAATTCCTGCTTTCTATTTATATGTTTGGGTTTCTTTGGGTTTGTGTTGTCATTTCCTGTGGTGATGCCACTTCCTGTGGTGATGTCACTTCTTGTTCTTTTTCTCAGGGGGTGATAGATGGGGTCTATCTTGATGTGTTTGTTGATAGAGTTCTGAATGGAATGTCATGCTTCTAGAAATTCTCGTGCGTGTCTTTGTTTGTCTTGTCCTAGGATGGATGTTTTGTCCCAGTCAAAGTGGTGTCCTTCCTTACCTGCATATAAGTGAGAGAGAGGGTCAAGTCGTTTTGTGACTAGTTGATGTTCATGTATCCTCGTGGCTAGTTTTCTGCCTGTTTGTCCAATGTAGTTTGTTACAGTCAATGCACAGTATTTTGTAAATGACATTAGTTTTGCTTGTTGTCTGTATGGGGTCTTTCAAGTTCATTAGCTGCTGTTTTAGTGTGTTGGTGGGTTTGTGGGCTACCATGATGCCAAAGAGTCTGAATAGTCTGGCAGTCATTTCCGAGATGTCTTTGATTTAGGGGAGAGTGGCTAGGGTTTCGGGACTTGTTTTGTCTGCTTGTTTGGGTTTGTTGCTGAGAAATCGATGAACCTACAGAGAGTTGTGAACACAAACCAACCTTCCAACTATTGACTCTATCTAAACTTCCAGCTACCTCAGGAAAGTAACCAATATAATCAAGGACCCCCTCCCACCTCAGTTATGCACTCTTCCACTCTCTTTCTTTGGTAGAATATATAAAATATATAATGCAAGTACAAACAGATTCAAGAACAGCCTATTGTTACCTGACATTTGAACAGACTTCTCTGCTGCTATAACACTGAATTCTACATGCCGTTCTGCTACCTGATGCACTTTATATGGTACAAACTGCCTGTAGGGCATGCAAAGCAATACTTCACTGTATCTTGGTATGTGTGGCAATAATAAATCAAAACATGCAGTAAAGTAGGTAATGTCACGACAGTCACAGAGATTATTTGACTGTGCTCAGAGATAATTGGAAGAGAGAGTTTAACCTGAGGATCACAATACCCCAGGTGAGGAGCAAAGTTGAGAAGGCAGGACCTTTGCAGTAACCTCAATTAGCATGGAAATTGAACATGCATTGTAAAACAGCCTTCAAGCCAACTGGGCTAAGTATAATATTGAAGTATTGAAATAAGTTATTCTGAGATGTGTCATGAGCTAAATGCTTTGACAATAGTGTTGGGGAATGCTAGACAACATTGATGTCTTGTTAAGACATAAGATAACTGCTCTGACTTAAGACAGGAATTAGTGGTACCTGGGTAAATAGCAACGTGGACATAGAGGAAGAATGATTCAGAGTGATCAGCTGCAAATAGATACCTTACTGCTCATTAAAGAGATTTCATCTTCCTTTTAAATGGGTGACCCATTACTCAGATTATGCCCATTAAGCCTAGATTATCCCATAAGAGAAACGATCTTTTCACATTTACTGTGTTAAGTCAACTAAGAATCAACTACTGCTTCTCATTCTAAATCATCAATGAGTACAGGCACTCTCCTCATAAGAGGGTCTCTCCATGCCTGGAGTCAGCTTAGTGAGCCTTTGTGGACTACCTACAATTTTGTCTTTACTTAGGTAACTGTTTTTCACAATAAATCAGCTGTGGTTTGATTAATATATTGTATACCACTAGCAAAACATCCCTACATTTTATATTTGATTTCTTTTGAATGAAAGGCCAACATGCCATTAACTCTGATTTCTCTTCACAGATGCTGCCAGACCTGTTGAGCCTTTCCAACAACTTCTGTTTTTGTTTCTACGTGATCTATAGCATCCGCAGTTCTTTCAGCTTTTATTCCATTTGCTGTCCCTATCACCCAGTGGATTTCGGATGCTAGCTTCCGTGATTCATGAATGAGGACTTCAAAATCCTACTGCTCTGTAGCTTTCTGCCGCCTTTCTCCATTAAGTATTCAGCTCCTTTTCATAACAAAATGCATAACCTAATTTTCTCACATATCTAACAGGTATATGGCCTCTCGCTTAAACCAGTCTATGTCTACAGAGAGATATAGTCATTCTAACCGAGTGCCTTCCCACCTATCATCTGTAAATTTGGCTCTCATACATTCACTCTCCTCATCCAAGTCACTAACATAAATTTAAAATAATTGTGGCCCCAATGATTGTTACCTCCACTAGCTATAGGTTGTCATCCTCAAAATTTCCTCCTAATCCCAATGGTCTTCGATTAGCCTATCCTCTAGCCATGCTAATATACCTTCTCCAACATGAGGCTACTTAATGAGATCCCATAATGTGTGGCACCTTTAAAATGCCTTCTGAAATTCCAAATATTACAACTACTGTTTCTCCTTTATCTACCCTGCTGATTACCTCAAAAGAATGAGTAAATTTATCAGACAATTTCCCCAAGTTGACTCTGCTTGATTTATAGTATGTATTTCAAGATGCTCTGCTACTGTATCATTTATAATAGACTCAAAACATTTTCCCCAATATCAGAAATTAAGCTAATTGCATCCAGTAGCTTTGTCGTCTCTGGTCTTTGTTTCAAAAAAAGCAAATATTATATTGGCAGCTTTCAATTCTAAGACTTCCAGAATATGAGCATTCTTGGAAGATTAACTAACAGGGCATCCACCATCTCTGTAGCTACTTCCTTTTAATATCCTCGGATGCATCCCATCAGGTCTAGTGGATTTACCCATCTTCAGGACCATTAGTTTCCCTTGCAGTCTAATGATAATTAGTGCATTTATTTCCTCTTCTCCTTTTACTCCTCAAGTATTTAGTAAGTTTGGAATGCTATTACTGTTTTCTACTGTGAAGTTTGAAAGTGTAATTAAATTCCTCTTGAGAAAACCAGTTGGTCACAATAAATAGTTATAGCCTTGATAATGAGAAACACCCCATGTGTATTTCTTCCACCCTGAAAAAGACAAATTGGACAGTGTGGCAGTTTTGATTTTTTATTTCACATTTGTGGTGACTCTGTGTAAGTGGGGTTTGATAGTGACACTCCCTCTTGAATTTTCGCAAAGAGTAAACCTCAAGACTGCGATACAACATTCTCATTGAAATATACCCCTTCCCTCAGTGATCTTCAGCCTCAGGAGACTTGCTTTCTAAACTGTTGCGAGAAAGAATTTCTTCACTGCACATTGTATAATAGCTTCAGTTTACTTTTGCCTCATATTTTCAAAACAATGCAGGCTTGGATTTTGGGTCAAAAACCAATAATGATACAGAACTGAAGTTTTCACGTGTCCTGAGTTACAACTGCAAAACCATTGAGGGTGTGTTTTTATTCCATCTTTTATGGGTAAAGAATTGAACTCTATTCAGAACCACCAGCATTTTACAGGCATTGTGCTGTTTTACAGATTTTTCCTTTTCATTCTTTTCAATGAATAGAATCTGTATTGAAGTGCTCTATTTACAGACATTTAAAGCAGATGAAGTTTGGCAGGCCATGAGAAAAATGAGCCCACCTGGGTCTGTGACATTTAGGAGCTATTTAGTTCCATCAATAGAAAAAGGAATAGTTCCAGTTGTCAATTGAAGATGCAAAAGTTCATTTTTCAGGAATTGTATGGGACTCATTTGCATATTTTCTGCCAATTTAGATAACAAAATTGAAATGCATGTCCTGTCCTCCCGCAACTACCATTCTGTATTGTTCAATTAAACTGTACAAGTTTGGAATAAATTAAAAGCCAGCTTACAAATAAGTCTCTGGCAACACTTCGCTTCAGTGGGGGGAGTAATGAATGTCATTTTATCAAGCAGAAAAGTGCATAGAAAATTTCAAATAGCGCATATCATTGGCATACTACGGTAGACATAGCGGATTCAGTAAAGAAAATGCTAGCTAAGAAAATATATACCAAAATGAGATTCAGGCTGTGAAAGTTTGTTCCTACAGCTCCTGAAGACGTTCAAATTTCACGTGTTTAAACTTGAACGGAGGTACACTCCATCTCAATACTGTACCACACAATTGTAGCATTTAGGTACAGACTAATTAAAGGTGGATGTGGAAATTCTAGCTACTGAAAATGCAGTCAATGACTTCAGATTATTGTAGTTAGTTTACACCCAATATGAACACTTGATATTTGGAGTCATCACCTGTTCCTTTCAATGACAGTTGGTGGCATCCAATAGAGACATAATAGCTGACATCTGTAGTGTACTCAAAACAAGAGGCAGTTTTTACAGTATCCACAATCCTATACTAACCATTGGAGTCAAACTGGTCTTTCCACGATGAACTCTCCTGGAATTGGGGTATTTGACAGGAGAAAACTAACTCATGGGATGAAGACAAATGCCAAGTTTCCATCTATAACAACTTGCCTCCTATTATGTTGGGCTCATCATCCAACCTAACCTCTTTCCATCTGCCATATGTAAATGCCAAAGCATAAGTGCAGTTCAGTTCATTTCTCTGCTTCCAAGCAAAATCTTTGCGAAACCCAGCACACCACAGAAGATGATATAGGATGGGCCCCTATACACCTTAGGGCACAATGGCAGGAGAAAAATTTACAGTGGCTTTCTTCCATAAGATCAACAAAAGTAAGTCATTCAGATTTTTGCATTTGTTCCATCATTTAGTCTGATCTCATTGGTCTGTTCCTCAAAATGACATCCATTGATAATCTTAGATTGATATAGCTTTAAAGTCAACTCTGGAATTCAACTAACATTGCCTTCAGCACATTGAGAGCGCTATAGATTTTCAGTACCAAGTGAAATAGTCCCTCCTAATTTCACTAATGAAAATCTAACCTAATCTGAAGATATTGCCCCTTTGTTCAGCATTTTCAATCAAAAGGACATTGTACTGCCATTTTATCTAACTTATCAAACTATTTAACGAATTTGGATTAGATCATGCCTCAACATTATGCACATAAGGGCACAGATGCCAAGATTATACCATCTGTAACCATTTACACTGGAGGAGATACAGCATAGATTCAGCAGAATGATGCTACAAAGCCAGTGCGTGATTCCCAAGGATGTTATGCACTACTGAAAATAACCAAGGTTCTGTTCATTTCCTCCCCTATATATTTTGTCAAGTGAGAAGGGAATTGTGTGTTCAATCCAAGGATAGCAATTGAGCGACCATGAGAAAAAAAGCTCTCTCATAGTGGATGTCAGTTCACATGGAACTGAAGCCTAGATTTGTAAGGATCCTAGTAGGATGTTCTGCCATCGTCCTCTGTATATAGTTATGTTAAATAAAATCTGTTGCTGTTGAATACAAGAACATAAATCCATCAAAACTACACAGTGGTATTTGTGACAAGATCCATTAAACCTAGAGGCTGATGTTAAGAACCGGAAGTGAAATCTAGTGATGGTAAACCACAACGTTAGACCAGCATCCCAATTCAAAAAGTGGAGAAAATATTACAAGTGAAACTCTGTGGTGGTAAGTGGTGTGGTGGTGTATGATAAATGTTCTCTGGAACCATTGGAGATACCTTGGGTAGTTTCACTGCCACTGCTAATTGGTATAACTTCAGTTACTGATATCAGATGGGGAAAGATGCCCACACAATGTCCTTGGCAGGAGATATACAATAAATCTTTATCAAGGTTGAGCCTATTACATTACAGTTGACACACATGATTGTCTCAAGGGAATGTCAAAAAAATGAAACATATATATCACACACACACACACACACACACACACACACACACACACACTTCCTTTAGCTACATGCTCTTAGCACAAAAAAAGCTGGTAGAACAGTGGTTAGCTCCTCCCAGGAACAGTCCTTTATATCCTGATGGGCAGAGTTTCTCATGATGTCAGTTAAATCTTTTTCCAGTCCTAACTGGTGAATGTAGCAGTAGAGGCAAGCTTGCAGTGCATTGAAGTGGTAACTGCTGTGCCTCTCGCAGGCCTGTCACCTCCAGACCCAGAGGATTTTGCCCATAGTCACAATGGCACAGAAAAATAAACATCCAACTATCTGTGGCTGCCCTAGCTACAGGGGACACTGAGAAGGAGGATATGCAATACAACAGACCCACAGGTGAGATGTGGCAATCAGATGAATTCTGGTGCCTGGATACTGATGCTGACGATTCTGTGGTAAACAGCCGAGTTAAAAAGAAGTTTTATAGTATAGTAGTTTATTCACAAAATGAACACCAGAAAAGCTTTGAAATTTTCTACGGGAATGAAGTTAGCCACAATAATTACAGAAGTCTCAGATTAGAGAGTTACACATGCATCTTCAAATCAAGTAGGAAGGAGGATATCGGAGAGCTCTGATGCAAACTTACAAGAATGATCAATGAGCAGCAAGATGTAATTAACAGCCTGAACAAAAATTTCAAACCTGGGAAATAACCCACCAAGAGCTAGTTCAACAAACAGCTGGTGAGAAAAAAGCACCACATAAGAAATGAACTATTAGTTTTGAAACTCAATATTCAACTTAAAACAGATTTTGGAAAATAAAAAGGAAACAAGACACTGAATTCAAACAGGTTTCTGAATTTGGCTAACCAATATGGATAAAACACGGAAATAAATTGGAGGTGAAATGAATATTTTTATTAAGGGCAATGAAATCATCCTCAATGTCGTCCTTGGATGATGTGAAAGGTCCTCATCTCCTACCTCATTTGCACCATTGAGAATCTTCATGTGATGGCAATGAGACATTGCTACTTCAAGAAACCCATGGAAGAAGCAGAAGACGAGGACTTCTGACTGCAGAAATGAAACAGGCTGAGGAGAAACTAGATCAGACTAAGGAGAACTTTGAAGATATCTGCTATATCCTCTCCAGATGGTCCCAGAAGTCAACAAACCAATCATTGTTACAGGTTAGTTCATTTACACAATGGGGATATCAAATTACTCAATTTTCTTTTCCATTTTGCGCAGGACATTATCCCATTTTAATTTTATATCTGATTGCCCGAATACTTGACATTGCATTGTTTTTGGCTCAGAGTTGAAGGCTAATAAACTGGCTCTTCAGTCTTGATTAGCTATAATGAAGAAAAAAAATTGCCACCATGTTAATTGGAGAAAGTTATTGTTGCATCCAAAACAAGAAGACATAGGTTTAAGATGAGGGGGGAAAGATTTAAGAGGGACCCAACGGACAACATTTTCATGCAGGAGGTGGCGCATGTGTGGAATGAGCTGCCACATGAAGTAATGGCAGCTGGGACAATTACAACATTTAAAAAGTATCTAGATGGGTATAAGAGTAGGATGGGTATAAGAATAGGAAGGGTTGAGGGGGATATGGGCCAAATGCTAGCAAGTGGGTCTAGATTAGTTTAGGACATCTGGTTTACATCGATGAGTTAGACCAAAGGGTCTGTTTCTGTGCTGTACATTTCTATGGCTAAGTTAATGTCAAATGTTTAGAAAGCATTATATTTCCATAAAGTCAGCTGATGTCTACCAGCCAGTCTCAGCAGCAAGCTATAGAAGCACTCCAGGTTTCTTTGTGAAGAAGTGGAAGCCAAAATGACAGACTTGTCAGCTATAGGGAGTTAAAAATCACACAACACCAGGTTATATTCCGGCAGGTTTATCTGGAAGCACTAGCTTTCAGAGCACTGCTCCTTCATCAAGTGGTTGTAGAGTATAAGGTCATAGGACACAGAATTTAGAGCAAAAGTTTACAGTGTGATGTAACTGAAATTATATATTAAAAAAGACGTGGATTGTTCGTTGAGTCTCTTATCTTTTCGAATGGGTATGTTGGTTTCAGTTCTTTCATATGTAAATCGCAGACCTTTCTTAAAGTTACATTCTCAAGTGAACTTTAACAATAGGTGCCATGTTGGCCCAGATAATGCATTGAAGGTGTGAGCTGCCCTGTGTGAGGTTGTCTGTGCCTAAATGGTCAGACAGATTCTAATCTAAAAAAGGGATTTACAGAATCTTACATGGATTCATTCAGTTTTTGAGCAAAATAAAATGTAATTCTGCAAGTACAAATCCACCCCACAAACTTCTATGGATGTGTGTGAATGTGGGTGCATGTGAGCAAGCTAAGTATGAGTGTGTGTGTGTGTGTAGTGCAGTGGGGTCACCTGTAGTGTGACATTCCCCAAGGTCCAAGTTCAGGCCATCCCCAAGGGTACCAAACTTGACACACACACACATTTGTGGGGTGAATTTATACTTGCAGAATTATAAGAAGAAAAGCAAGTTGCAGAAATTTACTGAGGAGACAACTGAACTACAAGCCCAGCTAGCAGCAGTCACACAGCAAAATCAAGCCTTGGAGATTGAAAAGAAGCAGTTTCTTTGGAAAATTAAGCAGTTGCCACAACTGACAGTGAACAAAAATGAAGGAGACCTCCAAGTCTCGCTCACTAAAATCACCCAGCAGAAATGAAGTCATAGAATGTGAAAGCATCTGCTTCACAAAAACTGTTGCTAAGAATCCAAAGGAAAGAACATAGAGAAAAACAACATGAAAAAGCTTGTAGAAGATTTTCACCAGTTCTATGAATAACAATAGTTCTCAAAGTTGACAGCAATACTCTGATGGGACAAAAGAAGCCTTTTAGAAATATTCAGAGCTTGAAAGACACTGCATTATTCAATGAAGAAAGCACTTTGTTCAATTGACAAGTGATGATGTCTCCTTTAAAAGGAAATCTAGAACATAAATGCTTTCCTAGCTTTTGAAAGATCCATGAAAAAGCTCAATACAGAATGCTTATGATCTTTTGAAGGAGGAATTAGGAAAGAAAAGACAGAGAGGAAGATGCTGAATTTAAGCCTTCATCTTGTGAGTCCAAAATCTATTAAAACTACCAGCAGAACATGCAGCATCTGTCACCTTGCAAATGTCCAATCTTCTATCAAATCTGCAAATCAGGGTGTCACAGAAGAGCTTCCTGGGAGATTTAACTCTTACAAGAATCTCAAAGCCCCGTTTTGAAGTCTTCTCTTGTTAATGATACTTCACGAACCTTGAAAAACTGAGAGCAGTAGCTTTCAGTTGGGTATATGTGGCAGCCCCTTCTGAAAAGCTTAAGAACAATTCTTACCATGGATTCAGATGTCAGACTCCAGACCAGCAGCAAGTTTAGGTGATCATTCCACTGTTATCCTTCAGCCTCCTCCCTATTCCCCTCCTTCTCTGAAAGAACTATGCCAAAACCAACAATTTTCCCTCTTTTAAAACAAGGGCCATATCTCATTGGTGACTATATTATGCAAAACGCATCAGACCCTGAATGGCAAGACACTCGGAAGGTCAGAGGAAGAGGGATTTTGGGATGTGTGTCCACAGATTCTTGAAGGTGACAGAACAGAATAATGGGGTAGTTAAGGTAGCATACAGGACATATACTTTCATCAATTATAATCTATTCCATAACAGCAAGGTGGTCATGGAGCTACACAGACCTTTGGTTAGGCCACAGCTAAAGTATGGTAGGCAATTCTGGTCACTATATTATAAGGAGGATGTGATTGCACTGGAGAGGATGCCAAGGAGAAATCACCAGAAGGTTGCCTGGAGAATTCTCAGCTACAAAGAGACAAGATAAGTTTGATTTACTTTGTTTGGAGCAAAGTTTGTGCGTGGTCTGATAGAGATGTATAAGATTGAGAGGCATGGACAGGGTGAATTGAAAGCAGATGTCCCCCTTAGTTAAAGGGACAATAACAAGATAGCATAAGTTTAAACTGAAAGGCAGAAGATTTAGAGGGAACTGCAGGGGAATATTTTCACTGATGGGTGGTGGGTATCTGGAATGCACTGCCTGAGAGGGGAGTTGAGGCAGGAAGCTCAGCCTTTAAAAAGCACTTGGATGAGCACTTCAAATATCATAACATTCAAAACTATGGTCTTAGTGCAGCAAAGTGGGACTAAATGCAAGTAGCTGTATATTTGACAGGACAGACTTGATGGGCCAAAGAACCTCTTCTGCACTATATGATTCCATGAATGTGGAAAACACTCGGACTATACTAGAAGGTGCCACCAAAATGGTGAAGGTATCTGAACCACAGATTCACATTTCCAATGGTCTGCTCAATGATGACCCTTGCACTAAGCTAAAATTGGTTTCATTCTATTTCTCCTTGGTAAGGTTACATTCCTGATGGGATAGACCTTGTCAACTAAAAGCCATCCATGAATTTCTAGTAGCTCCATGAAGAACAGTTATTTCTGCATCATGGTGACTTCCAGGAGAGTAAGCAGAGGCCTGTATAGAATATTTTGTGGTTGTATAGCAGCTGAATATTTTCGGGACTAGAATTATCTGTTTAAGGAATCTCCTCGATGGTTACTCGGTGCCTTGATGGGTTGCAATCAATAATCCCCTGCATCAGAGAGAGTCTGGCAAAAATGGCAAAAAATCTCACTGCCCATTGAGTTTGAATGTCACTACTCATCTTGAATTCCATTAACTCCTGCCCACTCCAACAGAACATTGATTACCCATGAGATAATGACTTGGCATCACTAATATCTGCTGCCACTTCTTGGAAGGAGCTGGTTGTAAAAATGCAAGGTCACTAAGTTGTAAATCATGAAATCAGTACTGAAACTGAAGTATTTCAAAGGAACATCATATCAGACTCAAAATGCTTTGTTTCTTCCTCTATTGACGTTGCCAGACCTGTTGAGTTTCTCAGTACTTTGCTTTCATTTCAGGTCTGAACCAACTGCTGTACTCTGCTTTTACAGGAAGGCCATGACAAACGATTCCTGCAAACCCTTGGATGACACTCAACAAGGGCACACATGTCAGTAACCATCTGCCTGGACAGGTGCAACATGGACATGTCCAGGTTACTTCTCCTTTAGTGTGAGACCCTCTCCTGGGGGTATCACCTTCATTGTCTTCCCTTCCTTAATCCCTGACACTTGCATCCTTGTTTCCCCACAAATCTGCGCCTGTTCTTAAATTTCCTCATTGAAAAAAAATAGAAAGGAGAACGAATCCTGAATTGTTCACTTTAATTATTGTGCTATGTTTCCAATCACTTTGTTCTCAAATCCAATGCATTTCAATCGGTTGCCAACTTTTACGTTTTGATACTGACTCCAATATTCTGCTTCCTATTTACATAAACACCAACTGCATATCAATCTCATTGGTAAACTATCCAGGTGAGAGCATTCACATGCCCTTCCAAGACAGATATCTATGAAAAGCAGGTTCCAAAGTTGCATCAACATTATAAAGAATACAGATTTAATTTCTGGTGATGTGAGATGCAGTGACCCATACATACCTATCAGGCTAGACAGATTATACTGAGGAAAGGTAAAACCCATTTTATGCAGCAAACTGGGTCACTGGTAAAAGATATTCACTTCAAGGTTTACAAATGCAGTTCAATTCACAAGCTTAGCAATCACTCAGAATATTTTTCAGGTTGATTTACACCAACATCAGAAAATTGAATGTTTATTCACAGATCTGCACACACTGCAGAATATTTGGTTATAACATGGTAAAGATTTGTTTGTTTATTGCAATAAGTGCCTGATGCCCATAACCCAAGAATGCCACAATAATGAGCAATTTATAATGGTGTCTTCTTAGACTGAAAAGAATCTCGAGAATGCTTTGACAATTCTATATTGTCTCCAAGTCACTTGAACGTATTTGGGAACTTATCGTGTGTAGTCAATTAAGTACATTTTACTGCAGTTAGTTACCACACTCCTGCATATAAAACTGCCTTTTTAATCTTCACTTACAAACAATATTCCTCATAAAGGCTTATGCTTATTTAATGCATGGTGTTAGTGAAATTGTCATTTGTGACATTTGAAGCAGGACAATGTATTTACAATATTTCTCTTTTAAATGAAATGTTCATGCTCTACCGCTACACTTGTTTGTCTTATTTACTAAAAGCTAGCTACTTGGAGGAAAGAATCCCTTGAATCCTTCATTTTGATTTTAGTTTTGAGGCAATTTACAGGCTGTTATACTGAACTTTGAAAAATGGGCTCATGACAAATGGGTAATAAAAGCAGTTACAAAGGAAGAAACTGTGTCAAAAACCTAACTGACATGCTGCTCATTTATGGCATTTTTTGTTCAGATTTATTTCCTTTTAGAAAAAAGTGGTGAGGATTTCTTTGTACTCCCTCACCAGATTATGGGAGCTTACTTCACTTTCTAGTTAATAAATTTCCTTGATGCTAGTAGCAAAAAAACATGGTGTTTTTAAAAAGGCGACATAAATTCAAAGCATCCACAAAGAGAAACAGTAACTAATTCAGGGCGACATTACATGCTGACAAATTTGAAACAGCAGATCAAAATACTGCAATTGTTTTTTGACAATAACTTACTTACTTAATTTAAAGTGGCAAGCTAAGCATTCAGAGATCATTTATGCAGCATTGTTTGGAAACCTTTGCTCTTTAATAAAAAGAGGCGTTGACTAGCCTTTAGGATACTAATTACACAGTGTTCATGAGTCTAAATTAATAGTCTTAGCAACTGAGATTCAGGGAGTGGGAGGTGGGGGATATGGACAGCCAACCCAACCCTGGGCTTGCTGACACCCTTCCCAAAATAAATCCCTTCCCACCATTACTTATCTTTGACTTGGTCAGTCCTCAATCCTGGGTCTCCAGAACATTTCACTTTGCAGCAGCTGCTTGCCTCCCTATTGATGTTGCTATATTAAAAAGATAGCTAGAGGGACTTTGATTCACTCATCGCCCTTGGCAGGACTTCAGTCTGCAGCAATTACCGCCTGGTTAGCTTATGATTCCTTCCTTAAAAGGAATCAATGTGGATCTCTCACAGAGATCTCGGTTGACTGCTCAAGATTCTGGAGTTGTCATGTGTATATTCCATTGCATCCAATGCAGTTGCACCAAATTAAGTGGCTATATAAGACCGTAAGACATAGGAACACAAATTAGGCCATTTAGCCTATCAAACCTGCTTTGTCATTCAATCATGGCTGATAAGTTTCTCAACCTCATTTGCCCTGTAACCCTTGATACTCAAGAACCTATGTCAGTCCTAAATATAATTAGTGACCTGGCCTCCATAGCCTTCGGTGGCAATGAATTCTATAGATTCACCACTTTCTGAGTGAGCAAGTTTCTCCTTATCTCCGTTCCAAAAGGTATTCCCTTTATTCTAAGGGTCTGCCCTTCAGTTCTTGTCTCTTCTACCAATGGAAACATCTTCCCAATATCTACTCTGTCCAGGCCATTCAGTATTGTGTATGTTTCAATTAGATCCCACCCACCCCCTCATCTTTCCAATCTCCATCAAGTATAGACCCAGAGTCCTCAAACATTACTCATATGTTAACCTTTTCATTCCTGGAACCATTCTCGTGAACCTCCTCTGAACAAGCTCCAGGGCCAATTCATCCTTCCTGAGATATGGGGCCCAACACTGTGCACAATACTCCAAATGTGGTCTGACCAGAGCCTTACAGAACCTCAGAAGTACATCCCTGCTTTTATATTCAAGTCCTCTCAAAATAAATGCCATCATTGCATTTGCCTTCCTAATACTGACAAAAGCTGCAAGCTTATCTTGAGAGAATTCTGGAATAGAACTCTCAAGTCTCTTTGCACTTCAGACTTCTGAATTTTCACCCCATTTTAAAAATAGTCCATGTCTCTATTCTTCCTACCAAAGTGCATGACCTCACACCTTCCCACATTATACTCCATCTGCCACTTCTTTGCCCACTCTCCTAACCTGCCCAAATCCTCCTGCAGCCTCCCTGTCTCCTCAATGCTACCTGTCCCTAGCTATCTTTGCATCACCTGCAAACTTAGCCAGAATGCCCTCAGTTCCTTCATCTAGATCATTAATGTATAAAGTGAAAAGTTGTGGTCCCAACACTGAGCCTTGTGGAACACCACTTGTCACCAGCTGCCATCCTGAGAAGGACCCTTTTATCCCTAGTCTCTGCTTTTTGTCAGACAGTCAAGCTTCTATCCATGATAGCCCATTGACTCTGACACCATGGGCCCTTATCTTACTCAGTAGCTTCCTGTGTGACACCTTGTCAAAGGCCTTCTTGATGTCTAGGTAGATAACATTCATTGACCCTCCTTGGTCTAATCTGCTTGTTACCTCCTCAAAGAATTCTAGCAGATTTGTCAGGCATGACCTCCCCTTGATAAAACCATGCTGACTTTGCCCTATTCTACCATACACTTTCAAGCATTCAGAAATCTCATCCTTCACAATGGATTCCAGGATCTTACTCACAACTGAGGTTATGCTAATTGGTCTGTAATTTTCCGTCTTTTGCCTTACTCCATTTTTCAACAGGAGTGTTAGTGATTTTCAGTCATCTGGGAATCTCCCTGATTCTAACAATTCCTGAAAGATCACCACTGACGCCTTCACTATCTCTTCAGCTATCTCCTTTAGAACTCTGGGGTGTAATCCATCTGGTCCAGGTGATTTATCCACCTTCAGGCCTTTCAGTTTTCCTAACACCTTCTCCTTGATGATGGCCTCCATACTCAGTTCTGCCCCTTCACTCTCTAGAATTTTTAGGATATTATTCATGGTTTCTACAGTGAAGACGGATACAAAGTAACTATTCAGTTCCTCAGCCATTTCCTTGTTCCCCACTATTATCTCTTCAGGGAGAAAGTGAGGACTGCAGATGCTGGAGAGATCAGAGTCAAAAAGGGTATTTTGTCAGGCAGCATCCGAAGAGCAGGAAAATCGATGTTTTGAGCATGAGCTCTTCATCAGGAACCTGTGGCCCAATGTTCACTTTTGCCTTTTTCTATCTCTAAAGAAACTCTTACAGTCTTCCTTTCTATTACAGACTAGCTTACCCTCATATTTAATCTTCTCCCCCCTTCATTCTTTTTTTGTTGCCCTCTGTTGGTCTTTGTAAGTTTCCCAATCCTCTGGTTTCCCATTGTTCTTTGCTGCTTTATTTGCTATCCCTGACTTCCCCAGTCAGCCATGGTTGCCTCATCCTCCCTGTAGCATGTTTTTTTTAACCTCAGGATGAATCTCCACTGTGTCTTCTGAATTACTCCCAGAAGCTCCTGCCATTGCTGTTCCACTGTCTTTCCTGCTAGACTGCTCTCCCAGTAGAGAAAATACTTTTCCACAGATGTTTGGCACATTCATAATCATGAATTAACAGTGCTCACTATTATTAAAATTATTGCAGCAAAACTGAGATATTCCATGGAAATCCAAGGTCAGTTCTGTTCCTAAACTCAAAAGCAAAATAAATATGCAATTCTGTCATAGAATTGCTAGATTATTGCCATTATTGCAGATTCATCTCATGCAGGCAATTTATGTTTCAAGGACCTTGTTTCAGAGTCTCACCATGACATTTAATCCATGGCCAACAAGGGAACAATGAAGGCATGACATTTCACTCCAGCACATAGCAGGTATTTCTAGTTGCTGCCTTCTGTACTTCTTATCTATATTGGCAGACTTCTAGTCCTGGACTTATCACCCACACTCTTGTTGCAGTTAAAAGGCAATGCTATTTCGACATTCAGAAATGCAAATTTGACATCTTTGAAATACAGTTTAATATGTAATTATGAAGTGGCCAAGAGTTACTCAGCAACACCACTGCTGACTTGAGCTGTTCAAGCTGTGAAGGAAATGATTGCCAGACTGGGACTGCAGCAGGCAAGGGAACCAGGAGGGAAAAATCTACTTTACCTCATCCTCCTCAATCTGCCTGCTACAGATGTACTTTTGTGGATGGATGTAAGTTGGAGTGACGACAGTACCTTCCTTATGTAGATGAAATCCGATCTTCACAGTGAGAATAGCTTGCAAAATGCTGTGTTGCAATGTGCTGAATGGGATGGGCTTCAAAAGATCTAGCAATTCAAGGTTGGACATCCATGAGGCACTGTGGGCCATCAGCAGCAGATTTGTACTCCAAAACAATCTTCAATTTCATCACCCGATATATCCCCCACTCAATCAACACCATCAAGACATGGGATCAACCCTGGTTCGAAAACAAATGAAGAAGAAAATGCTAGGAGGAGAACCAGGCCATCGAAAAAAAGCAGGTGGCAACTGGTGAAGTTACAAAACAGGACTATTTGTGTACCAAGCAAGCAGTAATAAGCAACAAGGTATTGAGCTAAACAACTGTGCAACCAATGGATTAGGATCTAAGCTTGCAGTCATAGAGTCACAGAGTCATAGAGATATACAGCACGGAAACAGACTCTTCGGTCCAACCCATCCATGCTGACCAGATATCCCAACCCAATCTAGTCTCACTTGCCAGCACCAGGTCCATATCCCTCCAAACCCTTCCTATTCATATACCCATCCAGATGCCTTTTAAATGTTGCAATTGTACCAGCCTCCACCACTTCCTCTGGCAGCTCATTCCATAAATGTACCACACTCTGCATGAAAGAGTTGCCCTTTAGGTCTCTTTCATATCTTTCCCTCTCACCCTAAACCTTTGCCCTTTAGTTCTGGACTCCCAATCCCAGGGAAAAGACTTTGTCTATTTATCCTATCCATGTCCTCACACATCTAGTCATGATTAGTGGTGGACAATTAAACAACAACTTACTGGGAGGTGGAGACTACATAAATATCCTCATCCTCAACAATGGGGGAAGCTGAGCACATCAGTACAGAAAATGAGGCTGAAGGACTCACAACCATCTTCAGCCAGAAGAGGTAAGTGAATGGTCAGTGATCTCCTTCAGTGATCTTCAGTATCACAGATCCCACTCTTCAGCTAATTCCATTCACTCTACATGATAGAGAAAAGTTGGAGGTATTGGATACTGCAGAGTCTGTGGGTCCTGATGACATTCCTGCAATAGAACTAAAGACTGGGGCTCCAGATCTTGCTGTACACAGAGCCAAGCTGTTCCAGCCCAGCTGGTTGCAATGCAGAGTGATGTAAACAGTATGAGTTCAATTCTTGCACCAGCTAGAGGTTACCATGAAGGACTCTATTTCTCAACTTCTCCCCTCACCTCAGGTTAAACAATCAGTCATCTGAAAATGTATGCAAAAAGAACAGTGTAGCCCTATGGTCTGGTAGAACTATGCCGAACTTACTTTACAACACTGGCATCTGACAATCAGGCAAAGTTACCGAGGTAGTTCCTGTATACAAAACAAAAGGACAAATCCAACCCAGCCCCAAATCGGTGTCCTCTTGGTTATCTGTAAAGTGATGGGAGGTATGATCAACAGCACTATCAAGCAGCATTGCTCAACAATAACCTGCTCACTGATGCTCAGTTTGGGTTCCACCAGTGCCCCTCTTGTTAATAACCTAAAAAAGGATGATAACTAAATTTCCCAATTTAAAATCTCTACTGTAACCAAAAACATTATTTTTTCAGGCAATTTTTATTTTGAAACAAAACCACAGAACACAAGAAACGCCTTTTTTCTTCGCACGTTAAGTAGATGTTCAATTTTACCAGAAATGATTTGGAAGTGATTCGTCACTCCCAATGGTGAGTTCTCTAAAGTTCTTACAATAAATCCAGCAATGCGAACTTATCAGGAATGGGTTCTTATCAGGAACAAGCACCAGAAGATTTATTCTTGGAGTGACTACATACATTGGGCTGGATTTTCCGAGGAATGATAACCGCATGCAAATTGCTACTCTGGTCCTTTTTTTTAAACTAAAAGGAGAGAACTCCACATTCCTAAGAGAATATGCCACTCAGGGCACCTTCAGAAATATGGAGCTGCACTTTCAGTCTGACATTTTGACAGCTACTGTCAAAAAAGTCATGTACTGAAGGTCAGTGTGATGTTAGGGTGCTGGGAAGGTAGGGTGTTACCTGGTTAGGGATAGGGTTCTTTGGGTAAAGTACCAGGGTGAAAAGTGGCATGGTAAGCAATGTAGTGTTTAGGACAGGTTGGTGTGAATGGGAGAAATCCATTCCAGCAGAGAGGGTGTGGGTGTCAGGTATCAGGGTTGTGTGTCTGACATGGCAAGGAGAGGGGAGAAAAATGGTCTTGTGTGGCAAGGAGTGGGATTCAGGTCCTGTTGGGCACAATATTGTGGAGTTGGCAGTCAAGTCTCAGGGATACTGGGTCATGGTCTTGGGGCACAGGGGAGGGGGGGGTGACTGGGGAGTGTTGTTAGGTATGTGTGATATATGTGAAGTTGGTTGGAGAGTCAATGAAAAGTTAAACACATATTTTAGAGTCTAATTATTCTTGAGTGACAATTACATTTTTAAAAAATTATCATAAGCCTCAAGTCTCCACATTAAAGTAGAGACATTTAGTGGTGTTGAGGAAGATGCTATAGAGAGGCCAGTGGAAACTTCAAAATTTCCCAGATAATTTTTTTGGGAGTCAGCTACAATGGAGAATCTCATAGTGTTCCTATGTGCAGCTTCCATCTAGATTGGAGTACCAATTGTCTTGGCAGCGGGAAATCCAGGCTATTTCAACTCTAATCACAGACAGTTTGGTTTCAAACTGGATGACTAACTGATGTTCCTTATCGTTTACAGAATACAGCTGTAGCTATTCAAGATGGAGTTAATACCATTACATAAGAACGTCTGTTAGAGACATGCAAGCCTGATTAATGATGCATTCAATATCGTAACACATGAGGGTTTCCTTCTGTCATTTTCTTTTCCCCAGCCTCGTAAATTCTCGTTCCAAAATGGCCGTTCCATGAGAGCATATTACTGGAAATCCCCCCTCTAGCATAAACTAGGTGAATTGGCTAGTTTCATGTTAACACCTCATGAATTTGCTTTTTTCATGAAGTATGAATGCCCACACATGTTCCAATACAGTGAAAAATGGAAAACTTGTCTCTAGGTCTCCTCTACTGCCAGGACGACTGGCAGATTAATCCACATGCCTATGATATTCGTTTTTGTTTTATGAAAGCACATAACCTAATCTTTACACAGTGGTGTCCTCTGCACTGATCACCATAGCAACATAATCACATGCATCATAATCCATGTAAAAAAGGTAATTACCTGTTCTTTAGAACCTCAGCAGTGTGCTATCCTTATCATCAATAAGGACACAAAATGTATTCCCTTTTCTAAAAAAGGACATTTTTAACACTCCCTGAGACTTGAAGATTCTCAGTTTACTATCAACATCTTAAAAGGAACTTCTGCACTGACAGTAAGGATGGATACCTGACACTTGACCCCAACAAAACAACGTAGGCTTTCTTTTAATATTTCACAGCCCCAGTGCGTAGAACCTTTGCCAGGTCAACTTCAGGACAGGTCATGTCACTCACTTCACCCAAAATTTAAAGACACCATCCTGTGGGACGGCACGATGGGTCAGTGGTTAGCACTGTTGCCTCACGGGAACAGGGTTCAATTCCTGCCTTGGGCAACTGTCTGTGTGGAGTTTGCACATTCTCCCAGTGTCTGCGTGGGTTTCCTCCCACAGTCCAAAGATGTGCAGGTCAGATGAATTGGCCAGGCTAAATTGCCCATTTTTTTATGGTGCATTAGTCAGGGGTAAATGTAGGGGAATGGGTCTGGGTGGGTTGCTCTTCGAAGGGTCGGTGTGGACTTGTTGGGCTGAAGGGCCTGTTTCCGCACTGTAGGGAAACTAATCTAATAAAAAAAACTTTAAACTCTATAACAATTCTTACACTATTATCTTATGAGATCTAGGTACATTTAGAAACAGCTCTTTCCTTTCATCTGTGATGGATTAAAATGCTCCAGCGTTTTAAAATGAAACACTACACAATAAAATAGACTGGTCAACTCAAAGTTGGGATGTGTTTTGAGTATAGCATGTTTAATGGATTATGTATATATGTCTCAAAGTTTGTTTAAATGGCAGCATTGCTGCCTCACAGCACAAGGGGCCCAGGTTCGATTCCAGCCTCGAGCGACTGTTTGCGTGGAGTTTACACATTCTCCCAGTGTCTACTAGGCTTCCTCCAGGTGCTCTAGTTTTCTCCCACAGTCCAAAGGTGTGCACATTAAGTGGATTAGCAATGCTAAATTGCCTGTAAGGTGAGTTAGCCATGGGAAATGCAGTGTTACAGTGAGAGAGTAGGATGCTCTTCAAATGGTAAAAACAATGACTGCAGATGCTGAAAACCAAATACTGGATTAGTGGTGCTGGAAGAGCACAGCAGTTCAGGCAGCATCCAACGAGCAGCGAAATCGACGTTTCGGGCAAAAGCCCTTCATCAGGAATAAAGGCAGTGAGCCTGAAACGTAGAGAGATAAGCTAGAGGAGGGTGGGGGTGGGGAGAAAGTAGCATAGAGTACAATGGGTGAGTGGGGGAGGAGATGAAGGTGATAGGTCAAGGAGGAGAGGGTGGAGTGGATAGGTGGAAAAGAAGATAGGCAGGTCAGACAAGTCCGGACAAGTCAAGGAGACAGTTACTGAGCTGGAAGTTTGAAACTAGGATGAGGTGGGGGAAGGGGAAATGAGGAAGCTGTTGAAGTCCACATTGATGCCCTGGGGTTGAAGTGTTCCGAGGCGGAAGATGAGGCGTTCTTCCTCCAGGCGTCTGGTGGTGAGGGAGCGGCGGTGAAGGAGGCCCAGGACCTCCATGTCCTCGGCAGAGTGGGAGGGGGAGTTGAAATGTTGGGCCACGGGCGGTTTGGTTGATTGGTGCGGGTGTCTCGGAGATGTTCCCTAAAGCGCTCTGCTAGGAGGCGCCCAGTCTCCCCAATTTAGAGGAGACCACATCGGGAGCAACGGATACAATAAATGATATTCGTGGATGTGCAGGTGAAACTTTGATGGATGTGGAAGGCTCCTTTAGGGCCTTGGATAGAGGTGAGGGAGGAGGTGTGGGCACAGGTTTTACAGTTCCTGCGGTGGCAGGGGAAAGTGCCAGAATGGGAGGGTGGGTCGTAGGGGGGTGTGGACCTGACCAGGTAGTCACGGAGGGAACGGTCTTTGCGGAAGGCAGAAAGGGGTGGGGAGGGAAATATATCCCTGGTGGTGGGGTCTTTTTGGAGGTGGCGGAAATGTCGGCGGATGATTTGGTTGATGCGAAGGTTTGTAGGGTGGAAGGTGAGCACCAGGGGCGTTCTGTCCTTGTTATGGTTGGAGGGGTGGGTCTGAGGGCAGAGGTGCGGGATGTGGACGAGATGCGTTGGAGGGCATCTTTAACCACGTGGGAAGGGAAATTGCGGTCTCTAAAGAAGGAGGCCATCTGGTGTGTTCTGTGGTGGAACTGGCTCTTCAAATGGCCTGTTTCCACACCGTAGGGATTCTATTCTACTCGAAAATGGAGAAAGTGAAGATCACTATCTGATGGCAGCAATGAAGTGAGAGCAGTTTGTGATCGCAGCAAAAAAAATACACAGGGAAAAGATGAAAAGGAAGATCAATGGAGCTAGTCACCAAAAGCGTTCAAAAAGTATTGAGAAGGTCACAGCGATTTTTTTTCTTGAATGACTAGAGAAACGGCAAAAAAAGGGAACATAAAAACTAGCAGGACTGCAGAAAAGCTAATACAGAGGATTATTATCAAATCCAAATGTCAACTCATGCCATTGGAGAAAAAAAATCAAAATAAGTAGGCAACAAAATGTAAAGAGGTTGAAATCCAGTGAAGCATCATCAGAATCACTAAAAAATACAAACATGTACTCAGACAGAAAAACTGGAAATGAAGAAAATCACATTATGCTATTAAAAATTACAGAAAAAAGTGGAAGAGTAACTCAGTCAGCTAACAGGTCAAAATGATCTAAGTTACAACCAAAGTATTATAGCCCACCTTTGCTCCCTTCATTGCTAACTGAACTGCGGAGCATTTAAATTATTTTCTGTTTTCATTTCAGATTTTTCAGCATTTGCATTTTCTTTTTATGAAATTTTGGATCTTGAACTGTGCTAGGGAATTGATCAGAGGTAAATGAAATGATGCGCATGTTTGAAAGTTTCTCTTGGCTGTTTAACAATAACCTCAAAGTTCTGTATGGCTGGGGCCAATTTGGACAGACTGAATGAAAATAAGAATGCAATAGTTGTCCGATGTTGGGTGGAATTTAACAAGTTGAGAGTGTGGTGCTGGGAAAGCACAGCAGGAGGCCAGTGACCAGTAAAGTGCCACAAGGATCAGTGCTGGGTCCACTACTTTTCATCATTTATATAAATGATTTGGATGCGAGCATAAGAGGTATTGTCAGTAAGTTTGCAGTTGACGCCAAAATTGGAGGTGTAGTGGACAGTGAAGAAGGTTACCTCAGATTACAACAGGATCTTGATCAATGGGCCAATGGGCTCAGAAGTGGCAGATGGAGTTTAATTCAGATAAATGCGAGGTGGTGTATTTTGGGAAAGCAAATCTTAGCAGGACTTACACACTTAATGGTAAGTTCGTAGGGAGTGTTGCTGAACAAAGAGACCTTGGAGTGCAGGTTCATAGCTCCTTGAAAGTGGAGTTGCTGGTAGATAGGATAGTGAAGAAGGCCAGAGTAGTGAGTACAGGAGTTGGGCGGCTGTACAGGACATTGGTTAGGCCACTTTTGGAATAATGTATGCAATTCTGGTCTCCTTCCTATCGGAAGGATGCTCGGAAATTTGAAAGGGTTCAGAAAAGATTTATAAAGATGTTGCTAAAGTTGAGGAATTTGAGCTACAGGGAGAGGTTGAATAGGCTAGGGCTGTTTTCCCTGGAGCATCAGAGGCTAAAGGGTGACCTTATAGAGGCTTATAAAATCATGAAGGGCATGGATAGGATAAATAGACAAAGTCTCTTCCCTGGGGTGGAGAGTCAAGAACTAGAGGGCATAGGTTTAGGGTGAGAGGGGAAAGATATAAAAGAGACCTAAGGGGCAACATTTTCACGCAGAGGGTGGTACGTGTGTGAAATGAGCTGCCAGAGGAAGTGGTGGAGGCTGGTACAATTACACATTTGAAAGGCATTTGGACGGGTATATGAATAGGAAGGGTTTGGAGGGATATGGGCCAGGTGCTGGCAGGTGGGACTAGATTGGGTTGGGATATCTGGTCGGCATGGACGGGTTTGACCGAAGGATCTGTTTCCATGCTGTACATCATTGTGACTCTATGACTCTAGATCAGGCAGCATCTGAGGAGCATTTTTGGGAATTTGACAAGGCCTACAGGAATAGCAATAGCATGGATACCAGAGAATGAGGGGGAATGTTTGGAGGGTGGAATGTCTCATACCTTCCCAGTGCCTAGAAATTCTTCCAGCAGCAAGACAAAATGGAAAATTGCCTTTTCTTCCCACCATCTGGAGAGAGCACCTTGTAAAATCTCAGATCTTCCTAGTGTTCTTACATGTGCTCATCAAAACAGGCACCACGTGGTCCACATGAACCCTTTATTGCAAGGATTAACTTTGCAGAAACATCCCTATCCTTACCAAACACTGGCCCCACCATCCATCCCACCCTCCACACCGGAGGGACCTGCTTGACTGGCCAATGTAACCCAAACTCTAATTACTTTGGCTTGAGGATGGCATCCACACTGCTGCACCTGTTCGGGTGCAGTTCCAGCAATCAATATCACTGCTGATGGCGCTGTTGAGCTGACCAGCTGCTTGCCCTCTGATTGGTCGACAACTCTTGCAGGCAGCATATTGTTCCTCACAGTGAGCCTCCAGAAGACAGTTTACTGCTTCATTGGCACAGAATGAAGTTTTATCTCAAAGACACAGTGAAGTTGGATCTCAACCTCCCCCCATCCCACCAAAACTTTGAAACCTCCCATTATGGCCACCCCAGAGCCCATGCTGTGGCTACTCTTAAGGTCTTGTTAAATTCCACCCAAATTCAGCAAACAATTACATTCTTATTTGCCTTCAGTTTGTTCAAATTGGCCACAACATCAAGTGTCAGCCAATGTGTGTTTATTATGCTGTTCAAGTAAATATAAGGGTGGCACGTTGGCACAGTGGTTAGCACTGCTGCCTCACAGCTTCAGGGACCTGGGTTCAATTCCAGCCTCGGGCGACTGTCTGTGTGGAGTTGGCACATTCTCCCCGTGTCTGTGTGGGTTTCCTCCAGGTGGTCTGGCTTCCTCCCACAATCCAAAGATGTGTAGGTTAGATGAATTGGCCAAGCTAAATTGCCCATAGTGTTCAGGGATGTAGGTTGTTGCATAGTTAGGGGAATGAGTCTGGGGTTGGTTGGACTTGTTGGGCCAAAAGGCCTGTTTCACTCTGTATGGATTCTATGATTATTTAAAAAACACACACTAAAGTCACTATTTCTTTCTTGTCTCTGTATGGTATTGTTTGTGAGATTTGCTGTATGGCCTGCCAAGAATCTGTTGTAATTGTGGAAATATTGCACGCATGTCACTAGTACTCATTGGCCTCACAAGGAAAAGGAAGCAGCTAATCGTCAGATTATTTGCTTTAGCTGCAGAAAAATCGAGTAAAGTTATAGGTCAAGAAACTCCTCAGGGCAAGCTCACTTTGGATTCAATTCAAATGATTAGCCTGGGCTCAATCTGTACCAATTGCATTACTTATTACCGAACAGAGTCAGAGTTTTTAAACACCAAGAAACAATTCAGCCCATTTGACATCCATAGATTCTAATCCCATTTTTGCAGCATTTGGCAAAATCAGACAGCAAGAGTTTCTGAAATTGCCTCCAAAACTGGAGAACCAAGCCCCCTGGTTATTAACCCCTGTACTGAAGTATCTTTCTCCCTGTCTAGTTCTTGCAACTTTGTACACCTGAACTTGGATACACCCTATTCTGCTCAAAGGAAGACAATCCCATCTTATCTAATATCTTATTCACAGCTGAATTGCTCCAGCCTAAGCAACATCCTGGTGAATCTCTTCTATGCCCTTTCTACAGTGTGGTAACCAGGATGATATACAGTCCAGCTGTGGTCTGACATTATATACTGCTCTATCATAACTTCTTTGTTCTTGTAATCAATGCCTTAACGAGTAAAGGCAAGAACCCCATATACCTTTTTAACCACCTTCACAACCTATCCTGCTGTCTTCAAGGATCTATGGACATTCACTTTGGGGTTCCTCTGTGAAGAGAAAGTCACTATTTCGGGTCAGAACAAAAGGATCATTGGACTCAACAATAGCTCTACTTTATTTCCACAGATGGTAGCAGTCCTGCTGAGCTTCCCCAGCAATTTTGATTTTTGTTTGGTTTTGCTTCCACACACACCTCCCCCCTGCCTCCCCCACCCCCACCCCCCCACCTGCGCGCCCCCCCCCTCCCCGCAACCACCACCGTTATCCTCTGTACTTCTTAGAGTCCTACCACTAAATGTATACTCCCTTGTATTATTAGTCCTCCTGAAATACATCACCTCTCATTTTCAGGGTTAAATTCCAATAGCCACTTTTCAAACTAATCTGACCACCTTGTCTGCATCATTCTTTTTTGAAGGCTTTCCTCCCTGTTTACCATATCACCAATTTTCATATCTGCAAACTTACTGATCTCACCTCCTACATTTGTATATCGGTCACTAAAAGGTACATAGACAGCAAGGGACCCAACACTGAATGCTGTGTCATACCACTGAACATAGGCTTCCAGTCACAGAAACATCCTTCAACCATTACACTCTGCTTCATACTACTTAGCCAATTTTGGATCGAATTTGCTAAATTGTTCTAGATCCCATGGCCTTTAGCTTTGCCACACAAGACTCCATCAAAACCCTTACTAGAATCTATGTAGACTACTTCAACAGCACTACCCTCATCTATACACCTAGCCATCTTCGCAAATTCAATCAATATTTGTCATATGATCACCCCTTACAATGCCATGTTGACTATCCTTGATTAATCATTGCCTCGCCAAGTGAAGATTTATTCTATCCCTCAATTTCTCCATCTTGCCATTCTCCCCTCCAACAGTTTCACTGCCAATTAGACTCACTGGCGTGTAGTTTTGATTTTTGTTTGATTTTGCTTCCACACACACCTCCCCCCCCGCTCCCCCACAACCCCCCCACCCCCCCACAACCACCACCGTTATCCTCTGTACTTCTTAGGGTCCTACCACTAAATGTATAAATTATCCTTATCAACCTTCTTGAAAAGTAGTACCTTATTATCTGTCTTCCAGTCTTCTGGCATCCATCCTGTGGCCAGAGGTGAGAATTTTTGTCAGAGACCCTGTAATCTCCTCCCTTGGACCCTACAAAAGCAAAGCCTTCATGCAGACTGCTCTGCATTCACACTGATCCATTTCCACGTTCCCTAAACTACTGAGTCGTCAATGATAGGGGCAAGTTATGTTTAAATTTGAAGCCTTTATAATCCCAAGAATTTTGGAGTCTAGCTTGTATTTGACCTTACTGGTGGGACTGACATACACATGATGAAGAGACAAAAAAACTGCAGATGCTGGAATCCAAAGTAGACAGGCAAGAGACTGGAAGAACCCAGCAAGTCAGGCAACATCAGGAAGTGCAGAAGTTGGCGCTTTGGGTATAACCCTGAAGAAGGGTTACACCCGAAACTCAGACTTTCCTACCTCTTGATGCTGCCTGGCTTGCTGGGTTCTTCCAGTCTCCTGCATGTATACAAGATGAAGGCATTAAAGCTCAATGCCAAGGTACACTTATTTTTTAAAAACTCATTCACAATATGTAGACCACACTGGAATGGGACTGCATTTATTGCCCCTTGATCTGAGTGTCTTGATTGTGAACTTTCTTCTGAAATGGCCCAATTAACCACACTGTGATGGGTTTGGAATTGCACATAGGGCAGATCAGGTCTGAATGGGAGACTACCTTCCATAACAGGACATTAGAGAATAAGATCATCAATAGTTGTTAAAAATCAGTGGTTTCCTCCCTTTTCTGTGGTTACAAGTGCTGACTAAATAGTACATGTTCAGAAATCCCTGTCCCAAGTCCAGCTCTCTATCTGATGTGCCTTTTTAAAAAAAGGCACAATACTTTCCTGAAAGTTCTGTCAGCCTGCTGTTGGTGTTATGCCCAGTGAAGAAACATAATCCCCCACCCAGGCACTCAATGTAATGCCAGAGGGTGGTCAATACTAAGTTAGCCCCATTGTTATATACTGCCAAACTTGCAACAGTGGTAGCTCTCACCACAGAGGAAAAACCAAACCTCAAACTTTGAGTTAATTTCCCAGAGCAAATCCTTTTTACCTGATTCAACATTTTGAGGGCTTAAGTTGACAAGAGAGAGGCAGATTTTCATGGATATAGAGTTGCTCTATAGTCTATCCAAATTCCTCATCTCAGCCAAAATTTGTCCTGGCACCACTAAGCCTAAAAGATACTGTCATAACTGCTGTCATTGTTTTGCAAGAGTGTGCTTATTGATCACAGGACTAACTACACAATAGGTTGAATGCAATCCTGTATGGTTTACAAAGACAGTGGCATTATGTGCAGAAACAAAACTAACCCTTATTTTGCATTTTTTTTTAAATCACACTTCTAGAATTGTCCACTAGATGTAGTTATGATCCCAGTTATGAGATTACTGAACAAACGGGATTTTTATTATGCTCAGGTTTGATAGCCCAAAATCTTTTAAAGAATAGAATGCAAAGAAGAAAAGGATAAGAAAATAAGCATAAAATATAAAACAAATAAATGTTATGTTGAAGTTGCACAAGACATTGGTGAAGCCTCTTCTGCAGTGGTGTGCAATTCTGGTCACCCCGTTGTTAAAGCATATTAAGCTGAAGAGGGTTCCAAAGAAAAGTACTGGATGTCGTTGAAAATGCAGGGCATGTGTTATAAAGACAGGCTGAGACTTTTTTCACTGGAGTATAGCAGATGGATGAGTGGGCTTATTGTGGTGTGAAGATGAGGTGAATAGGAAAGATTATTTCCGCCAGGGTGGGGGAGTTCAAAACTTGGGGCATAGCTTTGAGGAGAGAAGGTAAAGATTTAAAAAGGACATGGGGGGCAACCATGTCCTTTAAAAAACCACGCAGCATGTAGTTCATATGTGGAATGAACTGCCAGAGGAAGTGATAGATGCAAGTACAGTTACAATGTTTAAAACACATTTGGATAAGTACATGAACAGGAAATGTTGAGGGATATGGGCCAAATGCAGTCAGGTGAGACTAGTTTACTTTGGGAATTTGATCAGCGTGGACTAGTTGGACCAAAGGGTCTACTTCCATGTTGTATAACTATGACTGCATGAGACAGATTTTAAATCTCATTATGTAAACTTAAAACAAACAATGACAACGATAGATGAACTGAGCAGGAATAACAGTAATCCTAAACCATATACAGGGTTAAACATTCTGGATTAACATCAAAAGAAAAGTTATTATTCAAACTGGTTTTAAAAAACCTCAGTGCACGTCATAATAGGTGTGGTCATGATGTCAGTGTAGTGACAGTGGGTCACCAAATCACATTTAATACTCTTCTTTGCAAGCAACAGTAATCCATTTTTTTAAAGATTAGCCTCTCGAATTTATATGGTTTCATCTGCAAACATCTGGGTTGTTCATAGTCTTCTCCCAAGAACAAAGTTCCCCAGCACTCCTGGTACAGCACCTGAGCGTCCAATTTTAGCGTTTATCAAAACAGCTAGTTTCAAACCACCTCTGAATTTCTCCTGTCAGAAAGCTGGTTTCTGTTTTTCTAAAAGCGGTTCCTTTCCTCAAGGATACAGTTTCCTTGGTTTTTCTCAGAGGGGTAACAAACCGCTCTCAGTGCTGATTGGTCTGGTTTAAAGGGTATTGAGATTAAAGGGTATGAAGAGGCCTTTTTGGTTCCATATAAACAAATCTGGATATTCAGGCCAAAGTGGTCATATTTTAGAAGTGAGCTGTATAATGAAAGGGGGAGTGGTCAGCTCTCCAGCTGAACAGTTCAGTTCAGAACTAGTTGGGAGTTCAACAGTAAGCTGTGTGGAAACAAACTCCCTCTCTGCCCTTCTAACATCAACCATTCATTTATACTGGTTTCTAAGGGGGTTCACTTATTGGGACTGTTGTGTATAGTCAGAACAGCATAATTAAGTCTAGTTTGGATAAACTGAGTTCTGTCGGGGTTCTTTATTCTGTTCTTTGTGTTTAAGTGTTTAATTTTGTGAATAGATTTTTGTCTGTTTTTAACCTGGTAGTCAACTTCCTAAGTTATTCTGGGTAATTTTCACTGTACATTTACCAAAACAAACTGCAATGTTATGGTCTGGGCTGCCTGCCTTAGAATGTTAGTGAGTGGTCTAGCTTTGTCCATAACAGATTGGGGGCTCTTTGTGGGATTTTAATCAGTGAGTGATAGGTGCTAGTATCTTTATTTTGGGTGTTGGTTTGGTTAGGCAGACAAAGTTTGGGATAGGAATAGCTCTTTCAGTCACCAAAAGTTTTCTGGATGTAGATACGGTGACTTTGGAAGGTTTGCAAAGGACGAATAAGACCAAGCTGCAGGAATTAGCAGACCAACTGGGATTGGAACTGTCTGTTTCTGTGAGGAAAGGAGAGATAATTACAGCAGTAGCTCAGCATTTAAACTTGCTGGAAAAACCATCAGAATCTATAGAGATGGCAAGAATTCAATTGCAAATTAAGCAGCTTGAGTTAGAGGCAAGAGATAAGGAAAGGGCAGCACGTTTGAGTTACGATTAAAAGCAGGAGGGAGGGAAAAAGAGAGCAGAGCAGAACAGAGAGAAAAAGAGAGAGCAGCAGAAGAGAAACGAAAAGAGAGAGCTTTTGAACTTCAACAACTGATACTTAAAAAGGAATGTCAGCAGAAAAGGCTGGAGATAAAGGCTGAGGGTAGCTTAGTGAGGATGAGCAAGCCACTGGTAGTTAGAAGCCTAGTGAGAAACTGTTTAAGCATGTTCAAGCATTGCCTAAGTTTGATAAGGAAGATGTGAAGCCTTTTTCATCACATTTGAAAAGGTGGCTAAACAAATGCAATGGCCAACAACAATGTTAATCCAAACAAAACTTCTAAGTAGGGCTAGTGAAGTATTCACATCATTATCACAGGAGGTATCTGGGGAGTATGAGATGGTGAAAAAAGCCATTTAAATGCATATAAGCTTGTATCAGAAGCCTATAGACAACATTTCAGGAATCTAAGTAGTGACTTCTGGTCAAACCCACATTGAGTTTCAGACGATCAAACAGAGTAATTTTGATAGATGGATAAAAGCTTTAAAAATTGAGCAAACCTATGATGTCCTTAGGGAGGTAATTATTTTGGAGGCATTCAGAAATTCAGTGCCTGAAGTAGTGCAAACTCATGTGGAAGAGCAGGGAGTTAAAAACAGCAAGGTTAGCAGCTGAAGTGGCTGGTGATTTTGAGCTGGTCCATAAAACTTAGTTTGAATTCCAGAATCAATTTCAGTCCATGAGGGATAGAAATTAGGGCAAAATGAAATCTTCACATGGAAAGGGAAAGGTAGATCCCAGTGAAGACCTTAAGGATAACAACACAGGGTAAAAAAGAAACCCTTGAGGGGGACAAAGGAGTCAAAAAGCCCCGGTGTCTTCATTGTAATAAAGTGGGTCACACAAAATCACAGTGTTGGGGGTCTAGGAGAAAGCCAGATGTAGGAAAACCAGACAAGCCTGGGAGTTTTGTTGGACTAGTAACTAGCATACAATGAAACAGGAAGTGAACAAGAAATCACAAATTCGCAATTTTGCAATTGGGGATAAGGTATTGGTGTTACCTCCAGTAACAGGAAGGCCTTTAAAAGCAACGTTTAGTGGACCGTATCAAATTGAGAAGAAATTGAGTGAGGTGAACTACTTGATAAGGACTCTAGACAGGAAGAAATCTCACAGAGTGTGTCCTGTGAATATGCTCAAAAGGCTCTTTGATAGGGGTGGAAAGAAAGATGTGAAGGTGTTAATATTACAACACAGAAGGAAGAACCAAGTTCAGAGCATTCTGAATTGGGCATTCCTCAAACAAATTGGACAATGAGGAAGTTGTCAAAAATTGAGATAAATGATTGAGCTACCTTCCACAAGAAAATCAAAATGACCTGAAAGAGTTATTACTATCACATGTGGAGATGTGTGGAAATAAAGTGGGAAGTACAAAACTAATTGTGTATCATGTAGATATAGGAGATGATGTTCTGATTAAGCAACATCCTTACAGACATAACCCTTTAAAGTTGGCACAGGTTCAGAAGGAAACAGAGGGCATGCTCCAAGATGGCACAATCAAAGTGAGTTACAGTGACGGGAGCCCAATGGTTGTGTGTGGAATATCGCAAAGTCAATGCAGTTACAAAGACTGAGGCATGTCCAATTCCATGGTTGGAGGACTATATCAAAAAAGTGGATAAGCAACTTACATTTCTAAGTGGGACTTGCTCAGAGGCTACTGGCATGTACCTCTGTCAGAGAGAACAAAGGCAATTTTGGCTTTCGTAATGTCAAATGGACGATATATCAGTTCAAGGTCATGCCATTTGGTATGAAAAATGCTCCAGCCACATTTCAGAGACTAACTAATAAGGTCATTGCCAGATTACCCAACTGTGTGATGTATATTGATGACCTGATGACTTTTAGTCACTCGTGGAAGGAACATTTACAGCATTTATCAGACTTGTTCGATCGACTTCGGAAGGCAGGCTTGGTAGTAAACCTGGCTAAAAGTGAATTTGCCAAAGTCAAGTCAGCTTCCTGGGCCATGTTATTGGACATGGACAAATGGTCCCACAGGATGCAAAAACAAAAGTAATTGGGGAATTTCCCACACCGTTGACCAAAAAAAGCAGTACTATGATTTCTGGGATTGAGTGGATTTTACTGGAAGCCTGCGCTCACCACTGCCCCAATATTGGCCACACTGGATTACATGAATCCTATCAAGGTGGCTATCGATGCCAGTGATGTGGGTGGCGATGCGGTGCTCCTGTAGGATGATAACGAGGAAATAGAAAGACTCATCGGGTATTTTTCCAGGAAGTTCAAATGTTCATTAACAGAAATATTCAACAGTGGAGAAAGAGACTTTAAGCTTGGTGTTGGTATTACAACATTTCAGTATTTATATTACCAGCAATGTAACTGAGACAGGCGGCATGGTGGCACAGTGGTTAGCACTGCTGCCTCACAGCGCCAGAGATCCGGGTTCAATTCCCGCCTCAGAGTTTGTACGTTCTCCCCGTGTCTGCGTGGGTTTCCTCCGGGTGCTCCGGTTTCCTCCCACAGTCCAAAGATGTGCAGGTCAGGTGAATTGGCCATGCTAAATTGCCCGTAGTGTTAGGTAAGGGGTCGATGTCGATGTAGATGCAGGGGTAAGGGTGGGTACGCTTCGGCGGGGCGGTGTGGACTTGTTGGGCCGAAGGGCCTGTTTCCACACTGTAAGTAATCTAATCTAATATACACTGATCACAACCCATTGACATTTGTGGAAAGATTTAAGGACAAAAATGCCAGACTGTTTAGATGGAGCTTGTTGTTGCAGCCATTCAATTTGACAATTGTGCATGTGGCAGGTCACAAAAACATGATTGCCGATGTATTATCGAGACTTGAATGAGATATGAGGGCGTTTGGTGGCGAGTGTGCTGCGGCCCAAATTTGCATGTGGTTGTACATGTTTGTATGTTAATCGTTAGTATAGTGTATATGTATGTTTAGACTACTAACCAGGTTTCGAAGGGTATCTTCAAACCATCTTTTGGTATTGATGGTTCTTTATTTTTAAAGGGGGGTGGTGGGAGAAGGTGTCACAAAACTGGTTTCTTTTTTTCTAAAAGCTGTTCCTTTTCTCAAGGATACTATGTTCTTGGGTTTTTTTCATGTTTTAGAAGTGACCTCTTTAATGAAATGGGGGGGGGGGGGGGGAGTGGTCAGCTCTCCAGCTGAACAGTTCAGTTCAGAACTAGTTGGGAGTTCAACAGTGAGCTGTGTGAAAACACTCTCTCTCTGCCCCTCGAACTTCAACCTATAAGCATCTGTTCAATTCATTTATACTGGTTTCTAAGGGGGTTTGCTTATTGGGACTGTTGTGTATATTCTGAACAGCATAATTAAGTCTAGTTTGGATAGACTGAGTTCTTAAGGGTTCTTTATTCAGTTCTTTGTGTTTCATTGCATAATTCTGTGAATAAACTTTTGTCTATTTTTAACCTGGTAGTCAGTCTCACTAACTTACTCTGGGTAATTTTCACTGTACACTTACTGAAACAAATTGCAAAGATATGATCTGGGCTGCATACTTAAGAATGTTTTGAGTGGTGTGGCCTAGTCCATAACACTCCACATTCTAAATGTTTTCCTCAGCTATGTCAAGTATTGCTTGTGCATTACCTTATGCACCCTGAACTATTAATGGTTTCCGGTGTTGGAGTCCTAACCTTTTTCAACAGCATGCAGCCACCTTTCCCTTGGACTTCTGATTCCCAAATGCCCAGAATGTGCTAAGAACATTTTCTTCTGTTTCAACATTCTCATAGCTTCAACTGCAACTAACTTCTCTAAGCAAATACAAAACAGATTAACAAAAAGGCAGAGAGGTTTCTTATGTTCTGCTTATCTTTATGATGTAACATGTTCTCAGCAATTCTTAACCAGAGCTTCAGGGTTTATTGCAAGTTTAAGACAATTTAGTTCTAACTCCTTCTGGGCTGCCATTACTGAAAGCCTGAGAGATACCATGTCTCTACCTGACATTTATATAGTATCATTTCTTCTATGTTGGTTCTATTAAACACAGGAACTTCCATTTGTTCTCGGTGTTCTAGCAAGCACAACTGAATATTCTTACTTGACTAGCTTTTCATATTGTAGTGCAACATGATCCTAAACTTTTAAGTGCCTTAAATTTCAAGATGTTTCAATGGTACATATATTTTCCACTGTTAAATCTTAATTTCTTAAACTAAAACAAATGAACCATGAATAAAATATTTATATCAGAGCTCAGCAATGCAAGAGTAGGCAAGAAATGCTGTCAGAGGCAGTAATGCCCACATGCCTTTGAAAAATATTATTTTCACAAACTGAAACGAGCATTAAATTATGAGACTTCATGCTCAAATTACTTCCTTCAGTTTTCAGGTTAAAATTTCAACTATTCACAGTTTGAGTGTGAATAACTTACATGGATAATTTTACATATCCACTTGTCCACTCAACCAAATGACTATGTGCAAAATCATTGATATTTCTATATACTTGTCAGATATTGCAAGGTGCTTTGTAAATGTCCACACAGCCTCTCTGAATGACTTGACCTGCACACATTTTTGGATTATTTTAAAATCATTTTATTCACAAATTTTGTTAAATTAGCCACATCAGGACAAGTATTTTGTCTATCTATTCCAGCTGTTTAGAATCCTCACAATTTGAAGTTTGCCCCTTACATTATAATTGCCGAAAATAAATGGAGATGCAAATCTCATCATCTTCCACAGGAAGTGAAACAGTCAACATAACAAAAGGAATCCAAACCAAATTACACAAACAAGAAAAGAATACAAAAATGAAAAGCAACTTAACAAAGCAAGTAGTATTGCACTGAAATTGATCAAGTTGAAAAAATGAAAAAAAAACCCATAGATATTGGTTCAAGATGGTTGACCTAGATGGATATTTCTGCAACATAGGTGGAAGTTTCAGAATTGGAACCCTGCATACCCCCAGCAAAGCAGACCCTGAGGGAACTGCCCAGGAAATTGAAGGTTCAAACGTGAAATCGATAATTCCACTGTGCAGTTCCTTAATGCCTTGAATACTCCACAAGCATCCATTTTGACAACATTTTCTTAAAGATGTCAGCTGGACCTATAATCTTACATTGGATCTGACTCCCAACTCCCCCTCCATGACCCGGAACCCACCTCCCCCTTCGGAATCTGACAATTCCTCCCCACCCTGGACCCAATAAACTTTACAAAAGACTCAACAACTCCCCCTCCCTCCTGACGCAATGTTCCCTCCAATTCTCCCAAACCACCCTGGAATCTGACATGACAATCTCTTGGCCATTGGCAGATTAAATCTGGTGCCAAAACCAAGGATCAAGGAATAGCGATGTTAGCAAGTAGGGCAAATCTTATCTTGGTATTTATTCTCTGGAGCCATCTGGGATGCTTTGGGTAGAAACCCTTCCTATTCATTACACCCATCTAGATGCTTTTTAAATGTTGTCACAGAAGCAGCCTCCACCACTTCTTCTGGCAGCTCATTCCAACCCTCTGCATGAAAGTGTTGCCCCTTAGGTCTCTTTTATATCTTTCCCCTCTCACCCTAAACCTATGCCCTCTAGTTCTGGACTCCCCCACCCCAGAAAAAATACCTTGCCTATTTAGCTTAACCATGTCCCTCATGATTGTATAAACCTCTATGAAGTCACCCTTCATCCTCCAACACTCTAGAAAAAATAAGGCCAGTCTAATCAGCCTCTCCCTATAGCTCAAATCCTCCAACCCTGGCAACATAGTTGTAAATCTTTTCTGAACCCTTTCAGAATTCACAACATCCTTCTTATAGCAGGGAGACCAGAATTGCACGCAGTATTTCAAAAGTGGCCAAACCACTGTCCTGTACAGCCTCAATATGACCTCCCAACTCCTATACTCAATGCTCTGGACGATAGCATACCAAATGCCTTCTTCACTATCCTATCTACCTGTGACTCCACTTTCAAGGAACAATGAACTTGCACTTCAAGGTCTCTTTGTTCAGCAACGCTCCCTAGGACCTTACCATTAAGTGTATAAGTCCTGCTCTAACAGGTCTTTCTAAAATGCAGCATCTCACATTTACCTAAATTAAACACCATCTGCCACTCCTCAGCCCATTGGCCCATCAGATCAAGTAACCATCTTCACTATTCACTACACCTTCAATTTGGTGCCATCTGTAAACTTAGTAACCATCATATGTTGACATCCAAAGCATTTATATAAAATTATGAAAAGCAATGGACCCAACACCAATCCTTGTGGCACCCCACTGGTCACAGGCCTTCAGTCTGAAATGCAACCCTCCACCACCACTGTTTTTTCTACTTTTGAGTCCATTCTGTATCCAAATAGCAACATCTCCCTGTATTCCATATGATCTAACCTTGCTAACCAGTCTCCCCTGGGGAATCTTGTGGAACACTTCACTGAAGTCCATATAGATCACATCCACCATTCTGCCTTCATCAATCCTCTTTGTTACCTCTTCAAAAAACTCAATCAAGTTTGTGAGACATGATTTCTCACACACAATGCCATCCTGGCTATCCCTAATCAGTCCTTGCTTTTCTAAATACATGCAAATTCTATCCCTCGGGATTTCCTCCAACAATTTGCCCACCACCAATGTCAGGCTCACTGGTCTGTAGTCCCCTAACTTTTCCTTATCACCTTTCTTAAATAGTGGCACCACATTAGCCAACCTCCAGTCTTACGGCACTCACTGTGACTATCGATGATCCAAATGTCTCAGCAATGGGCCCAGCAATCACTTCTCTAGTTTCCCAGAGTCCTCAGGTACACTTGATGCTGACAGCGTGGGCTCGATTCCCATGTCAACTGAGGTTACCATGAAGGAACCTCTCCCCTTGCGTAGTGACCCTCAGACTAAACCACCACTGGTCATCTCTCTCTAATGAGAGAGAGCAGTCAAGTAGGATGACTTTACAGGGATAAGGATTCTGGGTAATCCAAGATGGAAGACAGGCAAAATTTCTGGCTGTAAGAGCTACTCCTTTTTATAAGGTATTTTAGGAGCTGGAGATGATTTCCTCGAATTCCAGAAGCAGCAATTACTGTTTTATATGCTGTTGCATTGTTTTGGAACTTTGGAAAAAAACAGTAAAAACAACAGCAGTATTAAAAGGCAGAAGAGCAGACAAAGGGAAAGTATATTCCTATCGGGGTGAAAGGGAAGGCTGGTAGGTATAGGGAGTGCTGGATGACTAAAGAAATTGAGGGTTTGGTTAAGAAAAAGAAGGAAGTGTATGTCAGGTATAGACAGGATAGATCGAGTGAATCCTTAGAGGAGTATAAAGGAAGTAGGAGTATACTTAAGAGGGAAATCAGGAGGGCAAAAAAGGAACACGAGATAGCTTTGGCAAATAGAATTAAGGAGAATCCAAAGGGTTTTTACAAATATATTAAGGACAAAAGGGTAACTAGGGACAGAATAGGGGGTCCTCAAAGATCAGCAAGGTGGGCTTTGTGTGGAGCCACAGAAAATGGGGGAGATACTAAATGAATATTTTGCATCAGTATTTACTGTGGAAAAGGATATGGAAGACATAGACTGTAGAAAAATAGATGGTGACATCTTGTAAAATGTCCAGATTACAGAGGAGGAAGTGCTGAATGTCTTGAAATGGTTAAAGGTGGATAAATCCCCAGGCCCTGATCAGGTGTACCCGAGAACTCTGTGGGAAACTAGAGAAATGATTTCTGGGCCTCTTCCTGAAATATTTGTATCATCGATAGTCACAGGTGAGGTGCCGGAAGACTGCAGGTTGGCAAACGTGGTGCCACTGTTTAAGAAAGGCGGTAAAGACAAGCCAGGGAACTATAGACCGGTGAGCCTGACCTCGGTGGTGGGCAAGTTGTTGGAGGGAATCCTGAGGGACAGGATGTACATATATTTGGAAAGACAAGGACTGATTCGGGATAGTCAACATGGCTTTGTGCTTGGGAAATCATGTCTCACAAACTTGACTGAATTTTTTGAGGAAGTAACAAAGAAGATTGATGAGGGCAGAGCAGTGGATGTGATCTATATGGACTTCTGTAAGGCGTTTGACAAGGTCCCCATGGGAGACTGATTAGCAAGGTTAGATCTCATGGAATACAGGGAGAACTAGCCATTTGGATACAGAACTGGCTCAAAGGTAGAAGACAGAGGGTGGTGGTGGAGGGTTGTTTTTCACACTTCAGGCCTGTGACCAGTGGAGTGCCAGAAGGATCGGTGCTGGGTCCTCTATTTTTTGTCATTTACATAAATGATTTGGATACGAGCATAAGAGGTACAGTTAATAAGTTTGCAGATTACACCAAAGTTGGAGGTGTAGTGGACAGCGAAGAGGGTGACCTCAGATTACAACAGGATCTGGACCAGATGGGCCAATGGGTAGTGACAGATGGAGTTTAACTCAGATAAATGCAAGATGCTGCATTTTGGGAAAGCAAATCTTAGCAGGACTTACACATTTAATGGTAAGGTCCTATGGAGTGTTGCTGAACAAAGAGACCTTGAGTGCAGGTTCATAGCTCCTTGAAAGTGGAGTCACAGGTAGATAGGATAGTGAAGAAGGCGTTTGGAATGCTTTCCTTTTTTGGTCAGTGTATTGAGTACAGGAGTTGGGAGGTCATGTTGCGGCTGTATAGGACATTGGTAAGGCCACTGTTGGAATATTGCGTGCAATTCTAGTCTCCTTCCTATCGGAAAGATGTTGTGAAACTTGAAAGGGTTCAGAAAAGATTTATAAGGATTTTGCCAGGGTTGGAGGATTTGAGTCACAGGGAGAGGTTGAACAGGCTGGGGCTGTTTTCCCTGGAGTGTTGGAGGCTGAGGAGTGACATTATAGAGTTTTACAAATTATGAGGGGCATAGATAGGATAAATAGAGAAAGTCTTTTCTCTGGGATCGGGGATCTCAGAACTAGAGGGCATAGGTCTAGGGTGAGAGGGGACAGATATAAAAGAGATCTACGGGGTGATGCGTGTGTGAAATGAGCTGCGAGAGGATGTGGTGGAGGCTGGTACAATTGCAACATTTAAGAGGCATTTGGATGGGTATACGAATAGGAAGGGTTTGGAGGGATATGGGCCGGGTGCTGGCAGATGGGACTAGATTGGGATGGGATATCTGGTCAGCATAGACAGGTTGGACTGAAGGGTCTGTTTCCATGCTGTACATCTCTATGACTCTATGATCAGGTCTTAGGGATTTACATTTGAGTTTTGAGATATCCAGTACCTCCTCCTCCATAATATGTACATTTTAAGATATTGCTATTTACTACCCCTCATTCTATATCTTCCATATCCTTTGCCACAGTGAAAATTGATGCAGCATATTCTTTAGTGTCTCACCGTCTTCTGCAGTACCACACTTGGCAGCTTGGCTGATCTTTAAGGAGTCCTATTCTCTCCATAGTTTCCCTTCTGTCCTTAATGTATTTGTAGAATGCCTTTGGATTCTCCTTAACCCTATTTGCCAAAAAGAAGGTTAAGGAGAATATTAAGGAAAATAGAATAGAATATGTCCCATTAATCAACACATTTTCTGAGCAGAAAGCAAATGTTTCAGTGGCCTATTTTCAACTGAAAAAGCATCACTGAATGAAACATTTAAAAAGCCCATTGCCAGGGAGAAGTCTATTATGTAATTTACAAAAGACTGAGGAGTTCATACATTTACTGAAAACACCATAACTTCTCAAAAGTTGATGATCTTTGAATCAGGATTGCCTGGCACCTCCATTCAAATTACAAGGAATATTGTTTTAAAATAACTTAACAAGATCGTGAAGTTTAACTGATGATTGTGGTGTGATCAACCAAGCAGTATCAGACAGAAATTGGAAAACCATGGAAGTTTTGATTTAGGAGTTCTTTTTTTTTCCCCTCAATCTAGCTTCAAGTATAAAATAAGCATACTGTAGTAACTTAAACTGTTTGATTGAAGAAAATGTGTGACTTTTTTCAAATCTTAGCATTCTCTCAATATCTGCACGTGCTTTAGTGGTCTTTAAGTAATTCGTTGATCAAATATAATGATCATATTTGCTGCATTCATAAAAGCAATCAATAAAAAGCTGAAAATTCAGCAACGGCATGCACTTTTAGTCATAAGTGTGGAGTTAACATTAAGCACAAACAGTGTGATATTGGAACGTGAAGCTCAGTTGGAGCAAAACAGCAGTTAAATATTAAAGAATTACAGTGCCTTCACTTATACTATTGTGATCTATGCTGTCTCAGACTTGAGATTATTTCTTTAAACACTGATATAATTTGATTAAATACCATTTTTCACTTGTCATATTGTACCTAGAGTGCCAGTGATGGATATAGCTGCCATTGGTCTATGGCATAGTGCTGAGATTCTAATATATTTCACGTGTTCACATCAAGACCCATTTTCATTTTGCACTTTAATTTCTTGAAAATCATAACTTGCTGTATTTTGGATCCTGAATCATTATGAAATTTGTACTAATGATAAATTTATTTGATGAAATAATTTGCTTCAGACTGCTCATGTTTTATAGATAGCATGTCACAGATTGCAATTGGTAGCACCTCGTCAAAGCTGCAATTATAGCTCACTTGACTTTTGTAGATTTTTATAAATGATTGTTATTTAGAAACAAGATTCATCACTGTGACAATAAGTATACTGCTGATTAAGCATGATGGAAATGTTATTGCCTCTCTGTGATTAGCTCCCCGATTCCCAACTGTCACTCTGGATGTTGTATTGACTTTCCTCCAAAGAGTTGCTTATATAAATAAGGTTGTAGGTGCACGATAGGATAAACAGATCTGATAATGGATTTCTTTATTCACTGCTTCCTGACATTTGGAGTAACAAGGTTTGTATATAGAAGCATTCATTACAACTTGCTACCCAAACATATGCTCCAATGAGGATTCATTAAGATTAAGTTTGGGTTTTGAAATAAGTAAGAAGAGGAGACAAATTACTTCTACCAAAACTGGTAACTGTTAAATGTAACTTAGAGTTTCTAAACTGGTTAGTAGGAATGTTGACTAAGCTTGATGCAGAAGACAATCACTTACACTCTGGATTGATTTGTATTATAAAGTGTAGATTTAGAATAAATATGGAAGGAGCTAAACAGCAAGTGTTCTTTTTTAATCTGATGGGCAGACCCTCTCTCATGAGAGCTTTAGCCAGTTAAGGGCTGATAGTCCATCTAATCTAAGTGCTCAAAGGTCAAAGAGACCAAGAAACAGGTTTCTTTACTCAATAATGTAACCCAAGGGTAAAAGAGATGAGAAAATTGTATTACAGCATGTGGTTCAATTAGTCTGAATAAATAGAAAATGTTTTGCCCTTGCTTTTCCAATTAATAGTGTTATGGACCAGACCAGACCCCCTCGAGATATATTAAGGTAATCTAGACCCTAACTTTTCTCTTATTTTAAAAAGGTAGATGTGAAGTGCTGTGTTCCAGACGCAATGCAACTCGTCAAACTACTCAAATATTCAGCAAAACAATTTAAACACTGTATTTAAAATACAAAGCAAATAGAAAGGAATTTAGATCAACTTAACTATTGGGTTCTTAACTGAATAATGTGTTTATTGTGTTTATTACTAATTGACTATTCCAATATAGTAACATCCCATAAACACACCCTCTGGCAAATTCAGACAGATTCTCACATGCAGTTCTCTAACCCAGGAGGAAAAAAAATCAAGAGAAAACTCAGAGAAGTTAGCAGCCTGGAGACATTCACTGAAGCTTCCAATTCTTGAGGCCCTAAAGGCTTCTGCTTAAAACTAAGTCACAAAAAAAAACTTAAAAATTGAAAAAAAAAGAGAAGGCCTGGTCTTGTTCCAACTTTAAAAAAAAACACAAAGTCCTCACAAATTGTTTTCTTAGAGACAACTCTGCATCTCTACCACACAAACTCTCAAAGAAAACATCCAGTACAAAATAATCTTGAAGTGACAGCATAATCATAATTTGATCAGACCAGCAACATTGGAACATATGACATTTTCAGACTACATATACTTGGAGATGTCTCCCCACATCCCTCCTACCACCCCCTTTTTCATTTGTGAGATTGTAGTGTTTATTGCCCATCTTCAGTTGACCTTTGAGGTGATGGTGGAGAGTGGCCTTTTTGAACTGCTATAGTCCATGCAAATATACCAGTCATGCTAGTAGGGAAGCAGTTCCAGAACTTTGACCCAGCAATACTGAAGTGACAGCAATTTATTTCCAAGTCTGGATGGCGTGTAGCTTGGAGAAAAACCTGCAGGAGTGTCACTGCCTTGTGTCTGCTGCCCTAATTCCTCCAGGCAGTGAAGGGCCTGACTTTGGAAGGTGATGTCAAAAGGCCTATGAGTTGTAGAAGTGCAATTAGTTGATGGTGTACACTGCTGCAACTATGCAAACGTTGAAAGTGTTAAATGAGTCATTTTATCCTGAATGATAGAGCTTTTTGAATGCTGTTGAAGCTGCATTTGAGACAAATAGCAGTCTACCACAATCCTGACTACTGTCTGACTAGAATATGGTTGACAGGCTTTGGAAGTCAGTGGGTGACATAATTACTTCAACACACAGCATTTGATCTAGTCTTGTAACCAGAGTATTTATATGGTTGGTACAATTCAGTTCAGTTCAATTGTAACCCCAAGATGTTGATTTGAGTAATTATATATGTATATAGAACATAATTCTGCTGAAATTATGTTTTGGAAAGTGCAATGCTGTTTTCTAAAAAAAGACTAAAAGGTAGACCTCTAGATGAGTAATAACTTGGAGGGAGACCAATTAGAAAGAGATTTTAGAACAATGGAGCCAGCACAGCATGCTGGGGGAACACAAATAAATTTTGAGGGGAGGAAATCTTGACTGTAGCAAATAGAAGAGAGCACAAAATCAGATTATAATGTAACATTGTCTCCTGGGAATTGAGGTGGAATGAGGTGATGAATCTGCCAGAGAGGGAACCATGATCCAACACTTAAAGCCAGGAAGACAAAAGCAATTAGTCTTTAAAAATGTACCTTTTAAACATATTCAAAAAAAGTGTACAGGCAGTCAAGAAAATTGCTTAACTGATGGGAGAAAAATGAGATGATGACAAATTGAAAAAGTGACTGAATCTATAGTGACGACAGCCCAAAACTACAATATAACAGGCAACGGTTGGAATGGCAGAATTACATCATAATTGCTGATATTTAAATTTATTAAAAGTGACATAAAAGTATAGCCAAAAAAATTGTAAGCAAGACTTTAATATGGATAAATCAACCTAAAATATAAGTCAGGCACGTCTGATTGCGTAAAAATGTAAAGTGAAATGACCCTTTCATCTCCCATCTTCTAAGGAAACCAACCCTAGCCTGGTCTTTCCTCACAGCAACAATTTTCAAATCCTGGCAACATTCTTGTAAATGTTCTCTGTACTCTCTCCAGAACAACGTCCTTCCTGTAGTGCAGTGACCAGATCCATACTAAACATTCCAGCTGTGCCCTTATCAACATTTTATCACTGCTTTTTATATTCTATCCAGTAAAAAGATAGTATTCCACATGTGTTCATTAGCACAGTATCTCCCTGACCTTCCGAGTTTGAGACCTTTGAACATGCACCTCAAGGTCTCACTTGGTCTGTCTCTCGCCCTCACACAATATCCTCCTGTATATTACATATTGCCCAGTTATTTTGCCCTCCCCAAATACATTCTCTCATATCTCCAGAATGAATTCCATTTGCCACTTCTCTGTCCACTCAGCCCAACCGTTATCATTCTGCAATCAACAGATATTACCTTCACAAGCAACTATCCGGGCCAATTATGATGTTATCTCCAAGGTTCCAAATCATTGCTGCCACATTTAAAAGCCAAAAACACTAATATAAACAAAGAGTAGGTCAGCCAAATCTAAGTCCTGTGGAATACCACTAGAAACTAGTCTCCACTTAATATCCAGTGACCATTATTAATTGTTACCTGAAGTTGAATCAATTTTGGATACAACTCAGCATATTCCTGTGTATGCCATTTGCTTTAAAGTCCCTGACCAGTGCACGTTAAACCTTTGCGTCATCTTTTAGTCACTCACTAACTTTGTTTTCTGTTCCCTGTTCTAAATTTGTCCTATTTCAACTTTCCCTTCAGTTTTCCCATTTCCCTGCCAATCTAGTTTAAACACTTCCCATCAGCAATACCAAACCTCCAAGTATATTTGTCCCAGCCCTGTATAGGTGTAGACCATCCAAGCTTCATAGGGGGATGGGGAGGTGGTAGTGTGAGGAATGGCATCTCATTGAAACCTACATGAATACAGAGGGCTGGATAGAGTGGATGTGGTCAAGATCCTTCCGCTAGTCAGAAAGACTAGGATCTGAAGATATAGCCACAGAGTGAAGGGATGACACTTTAGAATTGAGATGAGGAGGAATTTCTTCAACCAGAGGTGAATCTGTGGAACTTGTGACCACAGATGGTTGTAGAGGTCAAATCAGTGAATTTAAAAGATAGATTGTTGATTACTAAAGGCGGCGAGGGGGTGGGGTGGGGGGAGGTGTCAAAGGATATAGGAAGGCAGCAGGAGAACAGGATTAAGAAACACATCAGCCATGATCAAATGTCAGAGCAGACTCAATGGACTGATTGGCCTAATTCTGCTCCTGTATCTTATGGTCAGACAGCAGCCATGGACACAAGATAAAGGACCTCCTTTAGTGCTGTAACTATTCTATGATGCTGACATATGCATTGCATTCAAACTATTAGCTCCAATCACAATCTTTTAGATCAGGTCTAGAACTAAAATTCCTTTTTATTCCAGTAAATATGGATTCCAGTCAATATCTAAAATGCAAGGTGGAATCTCAGTTTTAATGCTAGACTCCTAACCAGACAGCTCCGAATTCTAGTTTCACGGCTGCCTTTCAATCAGACTTTGTCAGCAGAGTTTCATTAATTCTTTGCAAGGATAATTAATACAGCTTCTCATGGAAATCATGGAGGGTGGTGGACAGGGAAACAGGAAGAGGGGGACAGAAACTAGAGCCAAGCAAAATCAAAACTTTGTGAATCTGGACTTGGACTAAACAAAAACCAAACAAATGCACTGCCAGTTTTACATGTTCGCAGGTCAGCTAAATGATCCAGATTAGAAAAAATAACATGGGAGGGGTGGCTCAGTGGTTAGCATTGCTGCCTCAGCAACAGGGACACAGGTTCGATTCCAGTCTCAGGAGATTGTTTGTGTGGAGTTTGCACATTCACCCCACGTCTGCATGGATTTCCTGCGAGTGCTTGTTTTCTTCCTACAGTCCAAGGATGTGCAGGCTAAGTGGATTGCCTGTGCTAAATTACCCATAGTGTCCAGGGATGTGTAGGTTAGGCCGATTAGTCATGGGAAATGCAGGGTTACAGGAATAGGGTAAGGGGATGGGTCTGGGTGGGGTCCTCTTCGGAGTGTCGATGTGGACTTGATGGGCTGAATGGCCTCCTTCCACGCCATAGGGATTCGAAATGGAATATGTTTTACAGTAAGGAGGTGTTATATGGCTAAGGCTACACTTTACATTGTATACGCTATGCTGTTAATTGTTTAAAAACTGAATTTGTCTTGAGGTTTCAAACCTTGTTTACATCATGAAAGTGGTCATCCTCATGAAATTAAACGAAGAATTTCTTAAAAGCTGTAAATTAAACAAAACGTATTTCCTCTGAAGCAGAAAAGGCAAGCTGATTTCTGTTTTGAAAAAAATAAAGTCAGCTTCAGGGAGAGCAGCATTTTAAATTCACACAGTTTCAGTCCTGCCAATAAACATGCAATCTGCAACTGGGCAGAATTTCACACACTCAGCAGGTGAGTCGATTACTGGTGCTGTGAAAACTCAATGTCAGCCTCAGTTCTCATTTATTTTTTGAAGCAGCAGGTGCCTTCTAATTGATGTTTGCTTTATACCAGACTTTCCATAATCTGAACTCAGAGGCGTTTGGAGGTTGCTTGTGACTACCAATGCCATACAAAGTTCCACAACAGCAGCCCAGTGTTTAAAATTGGCTTGGAGCGAGCTCTTTGTTATCTTGATTGAAATTTTGACAGATCTATCTCACCACAGATGAAGCTTTATTAAATATGCCGGAAGAAAGGAAGTGGTCTTGTTAATCATATCAAAACTCAAAAAAAAAGCGCTGAAATCAAATTCTAAAAGGAGCAACTTGATGAAATTCCATCTTAAGATGCAAATAACAGTTTTCCCTTTCAGTATTTAATAGTTTGTTTTTCTTCCAGTCTTGATCATATCAATTCCTTCTGCGTCACTGGAATCCATCTATTTGAACAGTTTATTGTTGCAACACATGCATTTATGACTTACTAGCTCATCTCTGAATACTTCTTCATTGATAATGTTCTATATTTAAATACATTTTCTGAAGATATAAACTATTTGAACAGGACTAAATAGATCAGAGTCTGATCTGCTATTCAATAAAATCTTGACTGATCAGTTCCATTTATCTGCATTTGAGTCTAAGTGCGTTGACGCACCCATTTTCCATTCTTACAAGATTGGCAACGCCAGAAATCAAATGTGTGCGCGCAATTGCATGAGTGAGTAGGGGGCAGGCGGAAGTGGCGGTGGGGGGGGGGGGGAGGGGTTGGGGGAGGAAGTTCGCCAGATTTCAACAGCCACTTGGACAAACAGGTGTATCCAGATTTCAGTCCTAAGGGCCAAGTCCTAACTTTAATATTCTGTTTTAAGGTTCTCCTCTAAGGTATCTCTCCAATCAAATCTTTTCATTTTGAACACCTTGGTATGAAACCTATCAAAGTCAAAGGGCACAGGACAATTTGAGCAACTTGTCTTTCTATCTCAATCCTCAAACTGGTATCATTCTGATTTGTGCACTTTATCACTTCTAAGTCTAATAGGATTCCTGAGGTACATTGTCCAAGATTAAAAATCAGAGGGGTATGATAGGGGGAAATAGACTAATTGTTTTTCCTCGAATGGGAGAATCCAAAACTAGTGAACATAAATCTTTCTCCGTTCACCTTAAATCTAAGAGGGACCTGAGAGATGATGTCTGCACAGAAGGGGTGCATGTTTAGAACAAGCTGACAAAGAAAGTGGTGATGGTGAAGGATACAGTTACAAATTTTTAAAAAGCACCTAGATCGGTATAGGAGACGGAAGAATTTTACAAAATATAGGCTAAATGCTGGCAAATGAGACTAGGTCAGATTGAGATGTCTGATTGGTGTGGATAAATTGGATCAAAGGATGTGTTCCCCTGCTGTATGATTGCATGATTCTATTTAACAAAGCTCTATATAGGATTTGCGAAGACCTGCACATATGAAATATCACTGATAAAGGTCAACACATCAAACAACTAGCTTTTGACTTTTGTATAAGATCATCCAAATATTTTGCTCCTTCAGTGTCTCGCCTTTCACCGTTTTACAAACTATTTTGACTGCCTCTCAGATCCAAAAAGTGGCTGATATTCCCAATAGTGAATTTAATCTGTCAACATTTTAACCACTTAGTCTCTGTCCATTTGCAACTTTTTTGCCCTGTTTGCATAGTTTAAAGATTTCCGTGAAGTGTAATCTGTAAAATCTGGATATACAACTTAAAAGTGAGGAAAAAAATGATTTTACCCTCTTTGGTGACAAAAGTGGCATGAAGTTGCACAAATAAAAAATTCAATAAAAATTCCATTTGCGTGCTGAAGTGTATGCTGCCATTTTAATTGCTATTTTCACAGATGAAAAAGTGTGTCCTAAATTTGGTATTAAGCCAGTGGCAGACATGGAACTAAGGCCAGGAGGACAACAAGTAAACATTGGTGCGAGGGATTCCACCAGTAGTAGCACCAATGGGATGATAGTGGCTGAGTGCAAGAGAATTACCAACCTCTGATTGGCTGGCAGCGCTCTGTAGGAGTAGAGGTTTTACCCATGTCCTTGATCCTAGGGGAGGCCTAACACTGGCCTGTCTAATGTCTGAGTGGCACAAGACAGGAAGGAGCACTTAAAGGTTCTTGCTGGATTCCGAGCTGGTGGTCAAGCCCCCATTGTCTCCACAAAATTTCACTTCATAAAACAACTAATACATGAAACCCTGTTGTTGTTTTGGGCAGGATTTAATTTCAATTGGAGCCATATGAGGCTAACACAATACTAAGGAACCAGTGAGCAAGTGACAGAAGCACTTCCCACTGTATGCACAAAGCAAGCCTGGTATAAAGATTAACCATGTTTTGCCTCAGGTGATTTATGCAACTGAAGAGGTGCAATATCAAATACAGAAAGGTAATGATAATGCAGCAACAGGCTAGTAAATCCTGTCAGAAATAATGCTGGAGAAACTCGGTGGATCTGGCAACACCTGAGAAGACAGAAACAGAATTAACCTTTGAAGTCCAGTGCGTCTCTTTTTCAGTCATACAAATGCAGCCCGAACATTGGAAGTATCCACTTGAGCAAATAACTGAGGAAAAGTTCCCTCCTAGACCTTGAAACAAAAATCACAAGCTTACATTTATACACAATTAGCAAATGAAACCCTTTGGTGGTTGAAAGTTTCAGAATGGAACACTATTTACAAACATTTCAAGATAAATCACAATCATTATAAAGCACAAGCTGTTTTATATAAAACATATACACGGCACATGGCCTATACAATTAAAGGTGCCTGCATCAAGCTAAGGATCATCATTAGTTAGGCAAACTGAGAGCAAGATGTTTTAGTCTGACTGAAAGACATCAACATCGAATATATACAAAAGAATTTATAGTTGTATAACTGGAAAGGGTGCAGAAAAGGATATACAAGGATGCTGCTGGGACTAGAGGGTTTGAGTAATATGGTGAGGCAAGGCACGGCGACGCGAGGTGAGGCTGGAACACCCCTCCCCAAGAATGTCAGAGACTGAGGATTGACTTTAAGGAAATTTATAAATACATGAAGAAGCAGAGATAGATGAATGGCCAAGGTCTTTTCTCCAGGGTAATGGAGTGCAAAAACTAAAGGGCACAGGTTTAAAAGGTGACAGGGGTAAGATTTAAAAAGTGGCCTGAGGAGCAACTTCTTCCCAGAGGGTGATGCATGCATGGAATAAACTGCCAGAGGAAGTAGTAGAGGAGAATACAATTAAATATTTAAAAATACATTTGAATAGGAATGTTTTAGAGGGATATGGACCAACACAGACAGATGGAACTAGTTAAGTTTGGGATACATGGTGAGAATGGACAAGTTGACCGAAGGGTCTGTACATTTGACTATGACTTTATATAAAATGGAACATGTAGGCAGAACATTCCTCTTACATCATCTTCATGGAAACCATTCATTACAAGCAAAGACTATTGGCTAAACAACTCATTTCCTTTCACGAATGAAAATAAATTTAAAAACAATACGATTTCTCATTTTGTTAGAGACAGAGAGAGAGAGAGAGAGAGAAGAGAAGAATGAGAGAAGAGATGAAAGAGAGACACAAAGCCATAAAATGGGATACACCCACAAAATTTTAAAACAACTTAAAATTTCATCCACATTATCCAAGTATTTTCAGAATAAAATGGAGAGCACTTCTAGTATCCCCTACCCCCCGCCACCCCAAAAAATGGAGATTCATGATTAGCATCCACGGATATTAATAACAGTTGAAACGTAAAAATAAAAGAAAGATTGCGCTGAAACTTTGTGGCTAATATTTAATTTGTGCCATTGGTTTTAATAAAGCTGTCCAACCTATCACCCATTAATCCCTTCAGCTACCTGATCCGTGAAGGCACTGCCAATTTTCACTCCAGTCTGTGCAAGTCATTTATTATTTCATAGACTCATAGACCAAAATAGCCTACAAAGGCAGCAAAATAACAACATTTTCAAAAATTGCATGGCCTAATGTATTGTCCATTACAAAACTTGCAAAAGCTACTGTTATTGTACCAAAGTCATGAAGAGTATGAAAAAGGTTTCTCGATCTACTAGGCACTTATTCCGATTGACAGAAATAGCACTGTTTGTCATAACCAGCAGGAACAATGCATTCCATTCATTTTACAGACAGACAATCAATAGAGTTAAATCACGAGAGAGGAAAACCTATTGCTTTAGATTCAGTTCTGCGGTAGTGGGTGAAAAAGGTTTAAAATATATAGGGCCAGATGATAGCTTTGTAATTGTTTAATCTAAAGCACCATTTCTAAATATTTAAGGATCTCCTCTGTGAACTTAGAAACATTATAAAAAGGGAAAATATTAGAATAAGCTATACTAAGGATTAGGTAAGAGAAAGTAGTGAATCCCTTGTTAGTTATTTCAATCAGACATTTGGGGCAGGTGAAATTTGAACCCTGAACCTCTGGGCTAGATGTAGGGACATTACCACTGCGCCACAAGCTCCTTAGATATTTTAAATTAAATTGCTGTTAGAGGTCAATTAAGAGAAAATTATTCAGAATTACATCAATGATAGGGATAGTCAAATAATTAGCTTTAAACTCAAATAGAACAAACGAATATTGTCAGCTAATTCATTGGGAATCAACAATTCTCACCACTGTTTGAAAAGTTAAACATCAAACTGTCCAGTAGGATAATTTTACTAAAAGGTGGGAAAGTTCAAAATAGTTCCCCAGATACGCAGATACCCTGACCAAACATTTTAACCTTACATCATTACAAATCAAAACAAAAACATTTCTCCTATCTTATAGGATTGTGCAACTTAAATTGGAACAGAGGAGATTGATTCATACTTGATGTCGTGTGACATGTTTGAAAAGGCAATGTTTAAACATATTAGTTTCTCTAGGCAAATATGTGCAAGTACATCCAGAGACCTTTAAAAGCAATTTTGCTGATTTATTCCAATAAATCTTGAATATCTTTTGGGACAATGAATTGATAAAATTACATGTCGTAGGAGAAAGTGAGGACAGCAGGTGCTGGAGTAGAGTCAAAATGTGCAATGCTGGAAAAGCACAGCAGGTCAGGCAGCATCCGAGGAGCAGGAGAATTGGCTTATGCCCGAAATGCCTATTCTCCTGTTCCACGGATGCTTTTCCAGCGTCACATTTTTTGATAGCAGCTGGGGGCGGCACGGTGGCACAGTGGTTAGCACTGCTGCCTCACAGCGCCAGAGACCTGGGTTCAATTCCCACCTCCAAACTGTGTGGAGTTTGCACATTCTCCCTGTGTCTGCATGGGTTTCCTCCCACAGTCCAATAATGTGCAGGTTAGGTGAATTGGCTGTGCTAAATTGCCCATAGTGTTAGGTGAAGGTGTAAATGTAGGGGAATGAGTCTGGGCGGGTTGCAATCGGCAGGTTGGTGTGGACTTTTTGGGCCGAAGGGCCTGTTTCCACACTGTAAGTAATCTAATCTAAGCTATCATGAATGCTACCTTGCAACAGAGTTAATCCTGTAATAGCAGGGTGAGGCTTTAATTTACCACTTAAAGGCCTCAAATAGCAAGGGAGTGGAAAGATTGATTATTGACCTTCCAAAACAGAACTTAGTTCTGGCAGAGGTGTGATAAACAGGCTGGGGTTTGTATACACCATAGTCCTGTCTAATTAAGGACTCTTTCCTGCTATCATTAGGAGGAGGAGATTCCACCTCCGGTTTTGGTGAACATTACATGGTTGTGTGTTGTTAAATTGTTGATTCCTGAAGAAGGGCTGAGGCCTGAAATGTCGATTCTCCTGTTCCTTGGATGCTGCCTGACCTGCTGCGCTTTTCCAGCAACACATCTTCAGCTCTGATCTCCAGCATCTGCAGTCCTCACTTTCTCCTGTTGTTAAATTGTAGCTGGTTAGTACCCAGTTTGTTTCCTTGGGAGTTAATTTCCCATGGGAGTCTCAATTTTCCATTGCAACTTTAGCAGAAGATTCTGAAACTCCTGGAGGAATTGCATAGAAGCTGCCCAAACTGCTTTCTGCAGAGTTTTGAGTCAAAGTTACATTAAAGGATTATCAATTAATACAAACCACACTTAAGTGATTCCCTTTGCACCAAGATGGTAGTTTCATCATTGTTTTGTTCGTTCTGCAGGATAGGTAGGTGATGGTCTTGAGGTATTACCACTAGACTATTAATCCAGAGTCTTGGGAAATGTTCTGGGGACTTGGGTCTCAATCCTGCTGTGGCAGATAATGGCATTTTAATTCAACCATAACCTGAAAATAAGAGTCAAATGATGACCAAGAAACTATTGCTGATTGTCAGGAAAAAAAAACCCATCAAGTTCTCTAATGCGTATTAGGTGAGATAATTGGTAATGCTCACCTGTTCTGGCCTAGAAAAGACTCAAGAGTCAACCACATTGGTGAGAGTCTGAAGTGCCCATTGGGCAATTCCAAATAGACAATAAAGGCTAGTTCAGCAGTGATGCCCACAACCCATGAATAAATTTTAAAAATGCTATTCCTGCGGCTGCAGTCATGCTGAAGGCAGCCTGTTCATTTCCAGGTTCACACGAAATGATGTCCGTGGCAGAAATCTTCCAGACTGTGCAGCTCCTGAGACTGGCAGACATACATGTGTGTAGGAGCCACCTCAGTTGCTGGAGTCAGCTGCCGTGCCTGCCAGGAACTGCGAGAAAGGATGATGACTAGGAAGGAGATTGCCCAGTGTCACCATGTGTGCCCACCTCACTGTTCTCAGGCCTGTCCTGCAGCTCCTTCTTAACCAAGTGACTGGTTGATCAATACTTTAAAAAGGTAGCTCCCTTCATTGTTTTGTGTTTGCATCCAATTGATGGTTTCCTGAATCTGACCGTCCATACCTCTCCCTGCCTGAATTATCCATTCCTGTCCACAGCTGACGTGCTCCTTATTTTATCTCTGACAATGGACTCATTTGCTGAGTGTATCTGCAATGATGGAGGGTATACAGGCATCTTTTGATGGTGCTTCCTTGGAGGGCTGCATTGTCACCTCCCTCAATCCTTACTACACATTCCTCTGACTGTACCCTTAAATGTCTGCATGGAATGGAGAAGATCCAAGCCATTTTGTTGATAGCTTTACCTTCTTTATCCTGTCCATATAAGTCACATGTTGTAGCCAGCTGCAAGTGTCATATGTAATGGCTCAAAAGCTAACTTCTTTCTATCGGAGACAGAATCCAGGAATGTCAGTCTCCCTCCTCCATTGGCATCAGTATGGATAAAAATGCCACTCCAGGCCTCATTCTGTGCCTTTCCCGGAAGTTGTGTGCTCTGTATTTCCTCTCTGCAGAAGAGCAGAATGAGGGAGGGATCTATTGAGTTCACGTTTTGTTTAGGACCTAAGCACACAAAGCTGGAGGGCAATCAGTCTGAGAGGAGGAATGTTAAGTCAACAAGTAATAAGCAACAGGGTCATCAGCGGTGTCTGTGGGGACGTGGACTAAACAAGAAGCCTGAGCAGATACTCTTTAGTGATTGAAAAATAGGCACCTCACAGAATATGTGGGCCGGAGAAGGCTATGGAGATGGTACAGTGAAAATTGCCAGCTGATACTTATGTAGGAGAAAGTGAGGATTGCAGGGTGCTGGAGATCAGAGTTGAGAGAGTGGTGCTGGAAACGCACAGCAGGTAAGGCAGCATCCAAGGAGAAAGAGAATCAATCTTCTGGGCAGATTCCTGATTCTAGCCCCTCCTGCTGCGCTTTTCTAGCTGATACTTATGTGCCATTCATCTTGCCAGATCTCAAGTGGTCATTGAAGCATTTACTGACCTGTTTCCGAGTCACCTGCACGGCACTCTGGCTGATCACCTCCATATGTTGCCTCTAGCCATCTCCCTGTTTTGTGAGTTTGTCCCACTTCCTCCTATCATTACCTGGAAACAACGCTTGCCTCCCTGCCTTCCTTCCACCTGTCTCAGTTGTCACATTCTTCGATTATGGGCTTTTGTTCCATTTCTAGCATCCAGCTTGTTCTTCTTTTTTATTTCGAGTTTAATCTCCATAACACATGGCTCTACCACTGATTGCTGCCCATATCCATTGCTGCCTATAACTGCAAAGTGCAGTTTACATCTCTGCCTCTAAACATAAGTTATTGACATTCAACTACTATGCAAAAGAACATTCCAGAACTTTCACCCCACCACTCACATAATATCACTACTTCAGATCTGTTCCAGTATGTAAGACATGAATCGTTATGAGCAAAAGCAATGTAGTTTTATAAGTAGGATTTTTTTAGATTAGATTACCTACAGTGTGGAAACAGGCCCTTCGGCCCAACAAGTCCACACCGCCCTGCCGAAGCGTAACCCACCCATACCCCTACATCTACATCTACACCTACCCCTTACCTAACACTACGGGCAATTTAGCATGGCCAATTCACCTGACCTGCACATCTTTGGACTGTGGGAGGAAACCGGAGCACCCGGAGGAAACCCACACAGACACGGGGAGAACGTGCAAACTCCACACAGTCAGTCGCCTGAGGCGGGAATTGAACCCGGGTCTCTGGCGCTGTGAGGCAGCAGTGCTAACCACTGTGCCACCGTGCCGCCCATTTGTTACTGTTACAACAAAACTGCAAAATCAGATTTCCAACACTTGAGGCTAAAAAGGAGGAGTTGAACGTGGCCGGGTGACTCTCTAACTTGGAATCAGACATTGCTTCATTAGTGTCTCAAAAAAAGCACCATCTTTCTCCATTAGTACCAACAAGGTCCTTTTTATGATGTCCAGTCAAGGTAAATGAGGTTGGACCTTTAAGTGGTCTACAAAGATTTCTCCTCACTTAATTGGTCAATTAAATGAAAACACTGAAGAATCATGATTTTAAATGATTAACTCTCATTTGGTCTTCTAAATACTCCTTTTGTCCTTCTTAATCAGAGTCTAATCTGGGCGGCACGGTGGTACAGTGGTTAGCACTGCTGCCTCACAGCACCAGAGACCCGGGTTCAATTCCCGCCTAGGGCGGCTCTCTGTGTGGAGTTTGCACGTTCTCCCCGTGTCTGCGTGGGTTTCCTCTAGGTGCTCCAGTTTCCTCCCACAGTCCAAAGATGTGTAGGTTAGGTGAATTGGCCATGCTAAATTGCTCGTAGTGTTAGGTGAAGAGGTAAATGTAGGGGAATGGGTCTGGGTGGATGCGGGTTGGTGTGGACTTGTTGGGCCGAAGGGCCTGTTTCCACACTGTAAGTAATGTAATCTAATCCCAAAGGCTCTCTGTAGAAATTCTATCTGATCAAGTTCACCTGGAATCACAGGATCAGGTCACCTACCTGGCTGTGGAAGTGACTTACTGTGTAAAGACAAGTTTGAATGATTCCTCCCAAAAGCTTGCAGTTTAGTAGTAGGGAATTTAACCGATACTAGTTTCCATACGGTGAGAATGGGCTTAACATACAGCGCTCCTTTTCACTAATGATTACATTAATTTGAGAGCCAAGCTATTTAACTCAGTGATCCACATTCTATCAGTAAGGCTGTAGGTTTGATCAGCAAATGTGTTAAGTTAGTTAGTGCCATAGAATCAAACAAAAGATAGAGCAAAGAAGGGGGCCACTTGACCCATCTTGTCCATGTTGATGCAAATACACCTAGGTGCCCCTTCTAATCCTATCATAGCCCACGGCCCTGCAGTTTACAGCCCTTAAGGTGCAGATCCAAGTAAATTTAACAGAAATGTCTGGGTCTCTGCCTCCAACACCAATTCAGGCAGCAATTTCCAGACACCCATCATCTACTGTATAAAAATGATTTTCCTCACATCCACTCAAAAAGATTAGAACCTATGATCCCTGGTTTTTGAACTCTACCAAGAGAAACAGGTTCTTCTTGTTCACTCCATCTCTACCCCTCACAATTTTGTAAAGCTCAATCATGTCACCCAGATATTATCAGTTTTCAGTAAAGGTATAATAATGTGCCTGGGTTCAGATTTCAAATCATTAGTGTAAGTTTCTGTTGCTGAATGTATTTATTGGCCCTACTGAAAACATATACCTAAATGTACCTTGGAACAGGAAAAGAACAGGACCGAATTGAATGTCTCATGTACCAAGGCACAGTGAAAAGCTTTGACTTGTGAGCAATGCAGGCAGGTCACAGAGGTAAGTAGCATAGATAAGTAACTAATAGGTTAACAGCAGCAAAAACAAAAACACAGGTCCAGGCAAATGCTCAGAGTTTATGAGTCCATTCAATATTCTAACAACAGTAAGGTAGAAACTGTTTTGAAACCAGCTGGTGTGTGTGTTCAGGCTTCTGCAACTTCTCCCCGATGGGTAGAGGTTGTAGAAAAGTATTGCCAGGGTGAGATGGAGTTTAGAGAATGCTGGCAGCCTTTCCTTGACAGTGGGCCTGGTAGATGGATTGTATAGATGGGAGGTTGGTCTTTGTGATTGTCCACGCTGAGTTCACCACTCTCGGTAACCGTCTCTGATCTTGAATGGTACAGTTGCCAGACCAGGTCGTGATACATCCAGACAGAATGCTCTTCATGACACATCTATAAAAGCTGGCAAAGGTATTCGCCGTCATGCCAAATTTCCTCAGCTGCCTGAGGAAGAGGAGATGCTATTGGGCCTTTGTAACCAGTGTGTCCACATGAAGAGTCCAAAAAAACTTGTTGTGGATGACCACTCCCAGGACCTTGACACTCTCCACTCCTTCCACCTCTGTACTGTTAATGTGTAGCGGGGGGCATGAGTAACATCCCACTGAAAGTCAATAATGAGTCCCTTGGTTTTGCCGGCATTGAGAGCTAGGTTGTTCTCAGTGCACCCTGTGCTGTTGAATTCAGAGTCTACTCTCTGCAATAGCTCAAATTTAAAATAAAGTGCCCCAGAGAGTACCTTTTCATTCAAAGTGCAACAGGGAAGTGAGATAGGGGAGAAATAAAAATAAATTGATGATCAAGTGGTACTACTGTGAATTTATTGCTGACGGTTTTAATTGAAGACATCAAAGTAAGAATGAACCATAAATCTGAGATATAGAATTATAAACAACATTCATTTATAGTCAGTATAGTCCAAGCATGTAATATTTATTTACTTCTGATGCAGAGACTACAGTTTGTATTTCTGCTGGAGTAGTAATTCTCCTGCATTCTTTGATCAGCAAACTAATCCATTGGAGACGTAATGCTCCATCTGTTAACATATTGTCATTTGTCACAGTTAAGGTTAGGAAAGACTCCAGCTGCAGTTTATTTTAATTCAAAGCCACACTGCACTGCAATGCCTCAAGTAATCAGTTTGGCTGACGTGGACTTCTCTGTAGATTGCCAAATTTACAGCTGGTTGTCTTATCTAGTCACATACTTGAGGGACAGCTGTGAGACATTTAATTAAAATAATTCAGCCCAACCTCAGTTTGGTCAATGCATTTAACATTTACCAACAGTGAAATTGTTTAAAGTGGAGCACATCAAATGACGAGATAACCGTTTTATTATGTGACATGTCAGTAACTTAAAGTCTAAGTAACAAATACGCTGTTGTTGATAAATCAACAGTTTCCCCAATGCATTTCACTTACCAGCTACAAATAAAGAAATCCAGTCCAATGTTGTGTACATATTGAGCAAAAGTGAAGAATGAAGGAATGAACTTGAGGCCCGAGTCACTTGGGTGCAATCTCTCCACAGATTGGAGGCCAGTGATTTTGAAGCGTGCTGTGTACCTGCTTGAAGTAGGTTTTAGGATGCTAATACTAGTAAACAAGATGGTGGTTCAGTACTCACTGCCCATCCATTAGCTCCAGTTCTTCAGACTAAACAGTGGACCTTAAAAGGGAAAACTGTAAGCCACCGAATAGAAAGTAAGTAAACATTTCACTAGCTTTGCTTCTGTGGAGTGGGGAGAAGCAGGAATAGTGCTGGTGTAAACCTACCTCCCTCTACTTCTCCCTCCTTCTCCGCTGCAACTCCTGGTTTCATTGAAATTCCCGGAGTCTTGTCAACAGCTTCAATGCAAATCTAAGTTTTATCATTCATTTTGTATTGGAAACAATATGATTTAGTTACCTTGTTTCATAGTCAGTGCTTACACTGTCATGGAACATAAAAATAATAAAGCAATTACTTGATTTCAATGTGCTTACCTTTAGCATTAACATATGGTTCAATCATTTACAGGATGCACCCTTTTCAATCTGGAATTCTTAGATTTTGTAAAACCTACAGTATTTACGTATACTAACTTATTCTTTTGTCTGCTCTTGCTCACCACCACACGTACGCAAAACAGACTGTTCATAGCAAGGGTCAAGAGTGTGGTGCTGGAAAAGCACAGCAGGTCAGGCAGCATCTGAGGAGCAGGAGAATTGACGTTTCGGGCAAACACCCTTCATCTGGAATCCTGCACAGCAAGGCTAGGTCCACACTCCTCTCCACAGCAGGGTGTACTTTGAAAGGAGAACTGGGATGTTAGAGGAGAAAGATGTTGAGCCTAGAGAACTCTGGGGAAATAAACATTGACGTCTTGAAAATATTTCACATTTCAGAAAAGTCAGTGCTGGAGGTCTTTTAAAGAAAAAAGGGTGGTTAAGTCTCTGGGACCTAATCAAGTGCATCCCAGAACGTTATGGGAAGCTAGTGAAGAAATTGCGAGGCCCCGAGCAGAGATATTTATATAATCTACAGCCACGGATGGGGTGCCAGAGAACTGGAGAATGGCTAACATTATGACTTTAAAAACGGCTGTAAGGAGAAGCTTGGGATCTAGAGACCAGTGAGAGTGACGTCAGTGGTGGGAAAGTTGTTGGAGGGGATTCTGAGGAACAAGATTTATATGTATTTGAAGAGGTAAGGACTAATTAGTGATAGTCAGCTTGGTTTTGTACATGGGAAATATAGTGTCTCACAAGCTTGACTCTTTTTAATTAAGTCCTCAAAAGCATAGATGAGAGCAGAGTGGTAGATGTTGTTCATATGGACTTTTGCAAAGCCTTCAATGAGGTTCCGCATGGTAGACTGGTTAGTAAAGTTCGATCATGTGGAATTCAGGGAGAGCTTGCCAATTTCATATAAAATTGGCTTCACAGTAGGAGAGAGACAGTGATGGTGGTGTTGGAGGAGGAGGAGGGGGGGCTGTTTTGCAGACAGGAAGACTGTGACCTGTATGTTCCACTGGGATTGATGCTGGATTCAATGAGAATTTAGGAAGCATAGTTAGTAAGTTTGCAGATGACATCATGATTGGGGTAGTATTGCCGTCAGTGAAGAAAGTTATCTACGATTACAAAGGGATCTTGATCAATTGGGCCAATGGGCTGAAGACTGGCAGGTGAAGTTTAATTTGTATAAACAAGGTCAGGACATGTACAGTTAATGGTAAGGCACTGGGCAGTGTCATCGAACAGAGAGAGGGACATGGGGGTTCAAATACATAGTTCTTTGAAAGTAGCACCACAGGTAGACAGGGTGGTTAAGAAGGCATTTAGCTCACTTTCCTTCATTACTCAGACCACTGAGCTTCAGTTGAGACGTCATGTTGAGGCCACTTTTGGAATACTGTGTAAAATTCCAGTCAGCCCACGATAGGAAGGATATTATTAAATTAGAGAGGGTTCAGAAGAGATTTAGAACATGGAACATTACAGTGCAGTACTGGCCCTTTGGCCCTCGATGTTGCACCAACCTGTGGAACCAATCTGAAGGCCATCTAACCGACACTATTCCATTCTCGTCCATATGCCTATCCAAATAACCATTTAAATGTCCTTAAGGTTGGCATGTCAAGACAGGTCGACGAAGGTTGAGCAGTGAATGTGGGGTATATGGACTTCAGCAAGGCATTTGATAAGGTTCCCCATGGTAGGCTCATTCATGAAGTCAGGAAGTATGGGATACAGGGAGATTTGGCTATCTGAATTCAGAATTGGATGGCTGACAGAAAGGAAGAGAGTGGCTGTAGATGGGAAGTATTCTGCCTGGAGGTCAGTGTTGAGTGGGGGTCCGCAGGGCTCTGTTCTTGGGCCTCTGCTCTTTGTAGTTTTTATAAATGACTTGGATGAGAAGGTTGAGGGGTGGGTTAGTAAATTTGCAGGTGATACTAAGGTTGGAGGTGTCGTCGATAGTATTGAGGGCTATTGCAGACTGCAGCGCGACATAGACAGGATGCAGAGCCGGGCTGAGAAATGGCAGATGGAGTTCAACTTGGATAAAAGCAAAGTGATGCATTTTGGAAGCTTGAATGCTGAATATAAGATTAAAGACAGGATTCTTGGCAGTGTGGAGGAATAGAAGAACATGGTGTGCAAGTACATAGAACCCCTCAAGGTTGCCACCCAAGTGGATAGGGTTGTTAAGAAAACGTATGGTGTTTTGGCTTTCATTAACAGGGAAATTGAGTTTAAGAGCTGTGTGGTTCTGCTGCAGCTCTACAAGTCCCTGGTGAGACCACACTTGGAATATTGTGTACAGTTCTGGTCGCCCTACCATAGGAAAGACACAGAGGCTTTGGAGAGGGTGCAAATAAGTTTTACCAGGATGCTGCCTGGACTGGAGGGCTTGCCCTCTGAAGAAAGGTTGAATAAACTCAGACTTTTCTCTTTGGAGAGAAGGAGGAAGAGAGGAGTCCTGAGCGAGAAATACAAGATAATGAGTGGAATAGATAGATTCAATAGCCAGAGACTTTTCCCCAGGGCAGGATTGACTGGTACAAGGAGTCATCGTTTGAAGATATTAGGTGGAAGGTATAAAGGAGACGTCAGAGGTAGGTTCTTTACGCAGAGAGTTGTGAATGCATGGAATGTGTTGCCAGTTGAGGTGGTGGAAGCAGAGTCATTGGGGACATTTAAGTGACTGCTAGACATCCACATGGATAGCAGTGAGTTGAGGGGTGCGTAGGTTAAGTTACTATATTTTACATTAGGATTAAATCTCGGCAGAACATCTTGGTCAAAGGGCCTGTTCTGTGCTGTACTTTTCTATGTTCTATGTTCTAAGTCTGCTACTGTTTTAGGCAGTGCATTCCACACCCCTACTACTCTGAGTAAAGAGACTACCTCTGACATCTGTCAGATATCTATCACCTCTTAATTTAAAGCTATATCCCCCTCGTGTTAGCCATCACCATCCGAGGAAAGAGGCCCCCACTGTCCATGCTATCCAACCCTCTGATTGTACATCTGAATTAAGTCATCTCTCAAGCTTCTTCTCTCCAACGAAAACAGCCTCAAGTCCCTCAGCCTTTCCTCATAAGACGTTCCCTCCATACCAGGCAACATCCCAGTAAATCTCCTCTAAATCCTTTCCAAAGCTTCCACATCCTTCCTATAATGTGGTGACCTGGACTGTGTGCAATACTCCAAATTGGCCACATCAGAGCTGCAGCATGATCTCATGGTTCCAAAACTCAATCCCTCCACCAATAAAAGCTAACACACCATATGCCTTAAAAACCCTATCAACTAGGGTGGCAACTTTCAAGGATCTATGTACCTGGACACTGAGATCTCTCTGCTCATCTGCACTCCCAAGAATCTTACCATTAGCCCAGTACTCTGCACTGCTGTTACTCCTTCCAAAGTGAATCACCTTACACGTTTCCGTAGTAAGCTACATTTGCCACCTCTCAATCCAGCTCTGCAGCTTATGTCTCTCTGTAACTACAACATTCTTCATCACTCTCCACAACTCTACCAACTTTATTGTCATCCGCAAATTTACTAACCCATCCTTCAATGCCCTCATCCAGGTTATTTATAAAAATGACAAACAACAGTGGACTCAAAACAGATCCTTACAGTACCCCACCAGTAACTGAACTCCAGGATGAATAATTTTCATCAACTACCACCTTATTTACTAGAATGTTGACAGGACTGGAGGTTAAGCTTAAGAACAGACTGGATAAGCTGGAACGTTTTTCTACTGGGACTACTGGAATGTAGGAGGTGGCAGGGTGACCTTTTACAGGTTTACAAAAATAAGGGGCATAGATAAGGTGAAATAGTAAAGGTCTTTTCCCTGGGATAAGGGAGTTCAAAAGTAGAGGGCATTTTTTAAGGTGAGAGGAGAAAGATTTAAAAGGGACCCGAGGGACAATATTTTCACACAAATGGTGGTTTGAATGTGGAATGAACTGCCAGAGTAGGTAGTAGATGCAAGTACAGTTACAACATTTAAAAGACATTTGGACAGGTACATGATTAGGAAAGGTTTAGAGGGATATGGGCCAAGTGCAAGAAAGTGGGACTAGTTTAGTTTGGAAAACTTGGTCAGCATGGACGAGCTGGACCAAAGGGTCTGTTTCCATGCTGTATGATTCTATAAAAACAGGGGAAGATTATTGCATTGGCATTTATTTGTCCAAAATATTGGAGAAGGCACACAGCTTTCAGATACAAGGAAGGCTACAACCTTTAAACTTGACTAGCCCAAAGTTTTAAACCTTTATATCTATATAGCGTATGGCAGTGTGGTCCCAACAATGAAGCCACCTGTTCGAAGAATGATCTGCATTGATGTTAGGCTCTGATCTCATGTGCAAGTTGAACAAACCATTGACACACAGTACCAACTGTGTTCTCAGATCAAAATTGTTTTGTTGTGCAACTTCAGCTAATAACTCTGCCAGTTTTGCTTGTGCATGGGCAAGATTCTATAGAGTGTGATTCTTTTCTCAAGACCTTGGTTTCTGACACCAGCCTGCTTCACCAATGAAACATAGCAGCTCCCAGCACTCCAAACACATACAGCAGACCTTCAGCTGGTATATTCTGGCACAAAGCCAACTTTACCCACAGCCACTTACCCCTTTCACAGTATAATGTCCATAAAAGGCAAAGGTAGAAGTGGTGCATTCCATTCCAAATATTAACATCGAGGAGTTGTCCCTCTTGCTGTCCCCTAAAATTAATGCTTATTATCGTTGCTAGCATTTGAAAAAAATGTGACACGAACAAAACAAAATTAAGTTCAAGTGACAGGTCATCCTCTGATCTGAATTCAGCAGCTTTCTTATTCCACATCAGTACTTTAGTCAGGCCAAGTGTATAATTCAAGTAAATATCAATAGGGCCACTGGGATTGACTTCAGGGCATCACCACCAAATAAAATAACAACATTATATTTACTTCACAAGTTTCTGTTCTCCAGACGCAAATTCCTGCTGAGACTGCAATGCTTTAACAGCTGTCACATGTGTAACAAGTTTGTGGGAATTCTCAGCTATCTTCTCAATAAAAGTAACACTGCAATTAGGCAGATGATATTATTCTGTACAGCAAAATAGCCAATTCCACTCCTCTATGGAAAATACTGGATAGTCTCAAATACTAGTTAATGGGAATCCTATTGTTTGCTTAATTGAAGCAAATAGATAAAACCTTTTTTCTTATGAAGTGGCTTTTGTCCCTCAACTGTGATTTCTGAGTTTCTGCCATTTAATTATGGAGCATGTTCTGAAGAGATGGGATTGCTGGTCTGTTAAGATGTTCACATCCAAATACTGATTCGCCACGGCAGCATTCCTAAACTCTTCAAGTAAACAAAAATCTTTTTTTGTGAAACAAGATTTTCCTCTACGAACTTGAAATAATTAATAATTGCACACTGAAGATTAATATGTATTGGATTATGTTGTTCTCCTGCAAATTTTAGAAGAGTCAAAATGAAGTGGTGGAGGCTGGTACAATTGCAACATTTAAAAGGCATCTGGAAGGGTTTGGAGGGATATGGACCAGGTGCTCAGAGGTGGGAGTAGATTGGGTTGGGATATCTGGTCGGCGTGGACGAGCTGGACTGAAGGGTCTGTTTCCGTGCTGTACATCTCTATGACTCTATGTAAGTAAAGGAACATTGAGCTCCTCTATCTGCTACAATTAAAATTCTTCCTGCTCAATCATACGAACAGGGTAGTGGCAGGATGTAGTGCTGCATGGTGAAGGTGTAATTTTTGTACCGAAACATGAAACCCAAGGCTCATCCAGGCGGATTTAAAAAAATCTCATGACATTATTTTCAACAGGAGATGTATCTCCAGTGATCTACCCAATATTTCACTCAATCAACATTGCAAAAACTGATTATCTAATCATTACCTTGATGGTTTTGGTGGTGTTCACAATGTGTAAATTGTCTACCCTGTTTCTCAGATTACAATGTTATCAGCCCTTTAAAAAACAGTTAATTAGTTGTAACTTACTTTAAGACATTAGTTAGTCTTAAACACTACAATACCTGTAACCTGACACTATCCATGCCAAAGACTCATTTGGGGAAAAAAAATCTGTCAATATCAGAGCTTTAAATTTGACTTAATGGTTTCTCCCCAAATCTATCTTAAGCACAGTGAAGTCTTCTTACATTAATGTTCACAAAACAGAGCTTAAACTTTCTCAATTCATAATAACCTGCAGATTTCTAACCAAACACACTGGTCTGGAAGTTACACAAACTAAACATTTCTACTGAGGTTACTATCTTTTCTGAACTGTTACATACTGTGTAGAAGAGGAAATATATTTGATTGTGATCCAGTCGGGTCACCAATGAAGTGCTTAAAATTTCTAATCTCTGGGTTTCACAAGCTAAAAATCAGTGATTACCCTGAAACAAAACCAAAGTAATAACTTCATGTTTATTCTGTTATAAATCACCACGGTAAAAACAATTTCTATTAACACTTCAAGTGTTTCCTCTTTTGTCACACAGTGTTCTGAAAGAACTGTCTGACATGGATCTCTCAAACATCCTACACAAAAGTAACTCACAGCAATAGGGATGAAGCCCGTCCTTGTTGATAAGTTAATGCCACTCTTTTGAAATCCAACCTCTAAAATAATGATATTAAATACACTTAAAACAGACAACTTTCATCACAATGTCCAATGGTTTATCAATTGCATTTGTAGACAATATGAAATATACATTGAAATGTAGTGTTAATGAAGAATGAATGTGCAAAAGGCAGGCATTTAACTCATTTGGTGGAATCCATTTGGCTCACTTGAAACTTTCAGAAGGGTGAGCAGGGGAATTTAATTGGGCAGGAGGTCAAATGTCAGATTCCCAATAGTGGGTTAAATTTTTCCTCTGGAGTTCTCAGCAAATGCTTACAGTGTTAGGGATGAAGCCTCTCCATGCTGATAAGTTAATGACGTGTCCTTATTCATATGCACTCTGCTATCATGTCATTAAACATTTGCAGTGTTAGGGATGAAAGTTAACTGGGGCCACTACCTTGCTCAAGTGAGGCAGTCACACTGGTTGGGTTTCAGTAAGTGTGACTGGGCCAGCCAAGCAGGCTTCAATTTAATGGTGGAATCAGTTTAAATGAGGGATTATCTTAAAGGGGATCAATCTTACAGGGGATTAACAAAAGGTGGATAATGGGGATGCTGAACAGAAATGAGAAACAGAGAATGAACTTAGAGTATCAGTTGGGTACACTGGGGGGGATGCTGGGGAATGGAGAAAGAGATTTAGGATGTAGAGGGGTAGTACCAATCATAGAGAAGGGGGGAAAACAGTGAAGGGTATGAAGGGCCTAATCTCATTAGAGTAAGCAGGTGTGCTTCCACGGAGAAAAAACAGTCAAAATGAATGATGGGGCTTATAATAATGTGGCTGGTCAACAGGATATCAAAGGATTGAGATGAAGGAGAAGGGGATGGGGAGGTAGGATAAAGGGTGGATAGTCAAAGTGGGAAAAGTTGAAGAACAGAGGGGTTCAGGAATAAGAAGGCCACCTATAAGTGTTAGGCAGAACATACACTCGAAAGGGAGTGGATTGAGGGTGAAAGAGTTAGTGCACAATTAACTGTGAAGTTATTTTCCAGTTAAGACTTTTAGAAACTGCACAGTACCAAGGAGCAGGGAGGGAGGGAAGAGAATGGGCAGAGGTGTTTGGTGTTTTACAGCCAAAACAACTTATCAGAGTTGGTATTGTTCAATCAATCCCTGAAGGCCTTTGCATTGAAGTGAAATGATCACTGCTGATTAAAAACTAAAACCTATCGTCATCTACTGACAATCTATTACCAGTCAACAATTAACCTTTCGCATGAAGGACAGTTAAGATTCACCAGCAGTGCTGAAGCAGAGGTTTGGGTTATGGGATGGAGAATTAATATGGAATCAGCCGTGCCAGACAATTCACAACTCATTTGAGTGTTAACAACTTGGAGTATAAGCCTGAAGACCATAAAACTAAAGAAAAGAAGAATGCTATTGGCCATCTGAGTCTGTGCTGCCAATCAATGAGATCATGGCTGACCTGACAGTCCTTCACCTCACTTGCCTGCTATATTCCCATAACCCTTGATCCCCTTACTAATTAAAGATTTCTCTATCTCAGCCTTGAATATACTTAACCCAGCCTTGATAGCCCTTTGCAATAAAGGATTTCACAGACACGTTACCCTCAGAAGAAATTCTTCCTCATCGGTCTTACATGGGTAACTCCTAACTTTGAGAATATGCAGTTGTGCCTTAGACTCTCACACAATGAGGAAACAACCAATCAGCGTTTACCCTGGCATGTCCCCTAAGAACCTTGTGTGTTTCAACAGGGTTGCGACTCATTCTTTAGACTCTCAACCTTTCCCTGTACGAAAGTCCCTCCATACTCATGATCAACTCGTAAACCTTTTCTGGGGCATGACCAACGTCACTACATCTTTCCTTCAACCAGGTACCAAAACTGTTCAGGTATAGCCTGATCAGTGCCTTGTATAGTATTAGCAATATCTGCCAATTCCCTTTGAAATAAGGTCAATAGTCCACTTGCCTTCCCTATTACCTGAACCTTGAACAGCAGCTTTTTGTGATTTATGCACAAGGACTCCCAAATCACACTCTGCTGTAGCTTTCTACAATCTTTCCCCGTCTAAACAATTACTTAACTCGTATCTTCTTTCTGCCAAAAATCACAGAATTTCCCGTATTATGTTCTATCTGACTAGCCTTTTTTCACCCACTTACTTAACCTATCTGTACCGCTCTGTAGACTGTTTTGCTCATTACTTGTCTTCTCACTTATTTTTGAGTCATTTACACAATCTCAGCAAGGGCATATTCATTTTGATGAATCAAATAATTCATGTTTCTAAATAATTGTAGCTCCAGCACTGATTCTGATGATGCTCCAATAGGTTCAGGTTGCCAATCTGAAAATGCTCTCCTTATCCAAACTCTCATCTATTAGTTAGCAAATCCTCCAACCATGCTAATATACTACTTCCACCACCATGGGCTCTTAGCTTAAGTAGCCTCAATGTGTAGTACCTTATTGTATGGCTATTAGACATAAAAATGTCACATCTACTGGTTCCACTTGATCTATCCTGCTTTTTCTCTCCTCAAAGTAATAAGTGTATCAGGTATGATTTGTCCATCATGAAGCCTTGCTGATTCTGCTTGACTGTGTATTTCTAACTAGGCAAAAGTGAGGACTGCAGATGCTGGAAACCAGAGTATAGATTAGAGTGGTGCTGGAAAGGCAGAGCAGGTCAGGCAGCATCTGAGGAGCAGGAAAAATTGACGTTTCAGGCAAAAGCCCTTCATCAGGAATGGAGGCAGGGAGCCTCGAGGGTGGAGAGATAAATGGGAGAGGGGTGGGGCTGGGGAGAAGGTAGCATAGAGTACAATAGGTGGATGGGGGTGGGGATGAAGGTGATAGGTCAGAGAGGAGGGTGGAGCGGATAGGTGGAAAGGAAGACGTGTGTATTTCTAACTGCTCTGCTATTGGATTCTTTGTGACAGGCTAACATTTATCCAATGACAGACGTTAAGCTAATTGGCCTATAGTTACCTGATTCTTGGTGTCCTCTCTTTTTGAATAAGGATATTACATTGGCAGCTTTCCAACCTGCCAGGACTTCTCCAGAATCTAAGGATTCTTGAAGGATTACTAACCACTTCCTTTAAATTCCGAGTATGTTACATAGCAGGTCCAAGGGAGGATGGTGTGCATTATGCCCTTTTGCCTCCTTTGTTTCCCTCTTATTTCTTCCTTGAGCGTTGGTTTTTGTGTTTATTTCCTGATAAACCCTCACCCCACCGTCCCCTTTAACTCAGATTATTTAATATTTTTGGAAAGTTATCAGTGTCCTCCACAGCATACTTCATGTCATCTGCCATTTTTTGACTCATCTGTTTGCAGGCTGAACCTTAAAGATTTTTTAAAGTAGAATTACAGAATCCCTACAGTGTGGAAACAGGCCCTTCGGCCCAACAAGTCCATACCGACCCTCCGACGAGTAACCCACACAGACCCATTCCCTTATCCTATATTTACCCCTGTCTTCTATACCTAACCTACACATCCCTGAACACTATGGGTAATTTAGCATGGCCAATCCACCTGACCTGCACATCTTTGGATTGTGGGAGGAAACTGGAGCGCCCAGAGGGAACCCACGCAGACACTGGGAGAATGTGCAAACTCCACACAGACAGTCGCCTGAAGTTGGAATTGAACCCGGGTCATTGGCGCTGTGAGGCAGCAGCGCTAACCACTGAGCCACCGTGCTGCACTATATATAAAGGGTATATCACAGGATGTAATGAAGGGCAAATAGATTTGCAATGTGCTATTTGTAACAACGTGAAGATAAATGGCACAAACATCTTGCCACATGTTAACGTCAGAACGAGCTGTGGGTTACGGGAGGAGATGTGTCTGTCTTGTGGCAGCAAGGCAGGCTTTCAACCAAGAGACAACCTGAGAAGCTTCTAAAGCTACCATTGACCATGACAAGATATGAAATTCAAAGAATACCTTTTATTCCTGTCTTTCCTCACAGATCAGTAATTCCATAACAGTATCTGTATTATATTCAACAGGGACCTATTCTGAAGCAGCACCCTGAGTGTCAAAGGCAATTGCTATTTCTTTCACCTCATGCTCATGCTAACACTGTGCTTACCAGAACATAATTAAGGGCCAACTCTAAATACATTACCCACCAAAGTGGAAGTCAGGGTGGTGTTTAAAGCAATGCAATGCTTCTTCTGAGGGTTCCAACTACTCCTCAGGTGTGGTTGGAGAGAAGGTTCCAGGGAATGGGATTCTTCCTCATGTTTCACTGGGTATCTAATCATGATCTTGAAGGTGCAAACGAAAACACCTTCACCAAAAGTTTGCATTTATAAAAAATTGGTGTTTGATGTACAGATGCAAGAAGCTGCTTGAGGGCTTTCTTACTAGATGGCTAGATATATCCAATCTCACTTTCCACGCTAGCTCACGCCCCCTTCTCTCTCAAGCCCAGATCCTCAAGCATGATTTGGGTCAAGAGTTTGTGCATTGTCCCCTCTGTCTTGGCGTGCTTTCTCCAGTTGTGCAACATCACCTCCTTCGGCAAAGCAGAGGCATGAAGAGACGTGATGATGGGTATGAGCAGTTTGCCTGCATTGACAGGTCCAAGTGCAGATGTGAACCTGCAGAGCTGCGTGTACACTCCAAAGAAGAAAATTTGGTCATTAATGGTTTAAATTTCCTGTGTGAAAAATTATGACAACCAAGTAAGCAGCAACAGTCAGGCTCAGAGTAGTGCCCTCATCTATTTAGGAAGCTGTGTATACCAAGACATAGGGCCCTTTTCTTTGCAGAAAGAAAGAAAGTGATTCAGCACTGTACCTACTTCAACTCACCAAAATGGATGGCAGCCATTTTGTGGTTCATTTCACAGGGCAAAGCCTTGGCTAAGTAAAGTCAAACTGTCTGGTTCAAAATTTAAACAAAACTATGTATTTAACACTCAAGTCATCATTAACTTGCATTCTCCTCTGCTTCTCTATCACTCAGAATCCACCTACCAACCAATCAGCACTTTTCTTTCATACAGGTTAAATGTTTCCTTTGCAGCAGTATTCTTGTAAATTGTTCTGATGACTGTAAGCTGCAAAATTTTAATAAAGTGTGTATCAAGCTCTGTGTTACCAAATGATTATTTAAATCTATTCTGCTGGCTAGTGATTTTCCTTCCAGCAAAATCATATCTTCGTTATCCATATTATTTAAGTATTGTGTTACAATATATACCTCAATATATATATATATATATATATATAGCCTCCCATGTACCAAAGAGAACAACCCCACACCATAGAATCATTCCATATCCTTCAAATTCCTGGCAACACCTTCATATGTTTCCTCTGTACCCTCTCCACATAATTTCACTTTTGATTAATTCAACAATTCAAAGTAAATCCTTCGGACATTACATTTTATTCAGATTTAATAATCAAACTTGTGATCCCTTCGCAAAGGAAATCTGCATTCAAGCTTCCCAGACTGAGGAATTTCACAAGGGGAAGGACACGTGCTATGTACATTGTTGTTAGTGTTCATGTCACTACACAAAACAATGAACATCTTCCGTTCACACAGAATGTACAATGTGAGAAAGCAGAAACGTTCTTGAAATTACCTTTATTGTAATTCCCCATGTCTGCGGCAGGCGAGAGGGCAGCTAACGTGCATGCAGTCCAAAACGCAGGTCTTGGGAACTTCATATCATCACCACCCACTAAAATTAATTTTCAATGTTCACAAAAGAAAAAATATTAAAATCCAGCACTTCAGCATCGGTCTACAGAAAATTATCAGCATATTTTAGCAATATATGTTTATCATATATTTTAGGTATATTGTGATACATGCAGCCTGACCTATTACAAAGGATATAAAATTGACATTTATTGCAACCCAAGTATCAGTTGTATCAACTTTGGAACTAATAGTGCCAACACACTAAAGTTGTGATTTTGTGGAAATGGAGAACACTTCAAAAAAAAGGTTTTCCACATTTACCTCATCACATGAATGTCGTGTTTTATTTTGTAGCTGTAGTAAATAAAATGACTCCCTGCTTTGATATGTGGCTGATGTGTCACAAAATATTTAGTCTTAATCTAGAAAGGAATTTATCTCCATAGAGCATTCATGGCTGCTGTTATATATTCTGAAATTAGGAGCAAGATCTCAAAATTGTGCATATTCTGCCATTAGGTCCTGTCTATCATATTCAGTGCAAGGAATGTTGCACATACCAGTTGTGATGGGCACTGCTATTGCTATTGCTGCTGTGCTTCTCATTGTGTACTCTATGGTTGTCAAAAGGTATTTCTCTCAAACACATTTTTATCCCATGTACTAGGTGTTGTTTAGAACAAAGAACAAAGAAAATTTATAACCCAGGAACAGGCCCTTCGGCCCTCCAAGCCTGAGTCAATCTGAATCTACTGTCTAAACCTATTGCCCAATTCCTAAAAATCTGTATCCCTCTGCTCCCCACCTACTCATGCATCTATCCAAACGCATGTTAAATGAATCTACCATGTCTGCCTCTACTACCTCTGCTGGCAGCGCGTTCCATATGCCCACCGCCCTCTGTGTGAAGTACTTGCTGTGTGTATCCCCCTTAAACTTTCCACCTTTCACCTTGAAAGTGTGACCTCTCGTTATTAAATCCTTCACCCTAGGAAAAAGCTTGTCTCTATCCACCCTGTCTATACTCTTCATGATTTTGTAAGCCTCAATCGGGTCACCCCTCAATCTCCTTTTTTCTAATGAAAGCAAACCTAACCTGCTCAACCTCTCTTCATAGCTAGCACCTTTCATACTAGGCAACATCCTCATAAACCTTCTCTGCACCATCTCCAAAGTGTCCACATCCTTTTGGTAATGTGGCGACTAGAACTGTACACAGAATTCTAACTGCAGCTGAACCAATATCTTGTACAATTTTAACATGACTTGTCAGCTCTTATACTCAATACCCCAACCAATGAAGGCAAGCATACTATATGCCATCTTGACCACTCTATCCACCTATGCAGCAACCTTCAGGGTACAATGGATTGCACTCCCAGATCTCTCTGCCCATCAACTTTTCCAAAGGCTCTTCCGTTCATTGTATAATTCGCTCTAGAATTAGTCTTGCCTAAATGCATCACCTCACATTTGTCTGGATTGAAATCCATCTGCCACTTTTTCGCCCAACTCTCCAGTCTATCTATATCCTCCTGTATTCTCTGACAGTCCCTTATGCTTTCTGCTACTCCACCAATCTTCGTGTCATCTGCAAACTTGCTGATCATACCAACAGTGCCCTCTTCCAGATCATTTATGTATATCACAAACAACAGTGCCCCCAAAACTGACCCCTGCGGAACACCACTGGTCACCTTTCGACATTTTGGGATACTCCCTTCAACTACTACTCTCTGTCTCCTGTTGCTCAACCAGTTCTTTATCCACCTAACTAAAGCACCCTGCATACCATGTATCTTCACTTTCTCCATTAGTCTACCATGGGGAACCTTATCAAACGCCTTACTAAAGTCCATGTATATGACATCAACAGCCCTTCCTTCATCTATCAACTTGGTCACCTCCTCAAAGAACTCTATTAAGTTGGTAAGGCACGAACTCCCCCGCACAGAACCATGTAGCCTATTATTGATAAGCCCATCCTTCTCTAAATATAAATAGATCCTATCCCTCAGTACCCTCTCCAGCAACTTTCCCACCACCGACGTCAGGCTCACTGGTTTGTAGCTACCCGGACTATCCCCACTACCCTTTTTGTACAGGGGGACAACATGAGCAACCTTCCAGTCCTCCGGCACCTCACCTGTGTTTAAGGATGCCACAAAAATATCTGTCAGGGCCCCAGCTATTTCCTCTCTTGCCTCCCTCAGCAACCTGGGCTAGATCCCGTCCGGTCCTGAGGATTTGTCTAACTTAATAACCTCTAGCCTACCCAACACATTTTCCCTACTTATGTCAATGTGATCCAGACTAATCAAACTTCTATCTCTAATCTCCCGATTCATCATGTTCCTCTCCTCATTTGAGTGGGAGCAGCGGCCGAGGAAAAACGAACCCGGGAGACTACAGCTAAGGTAAGACAGTTTGTTTCAAAATTACTTACCTGTAGCGGGCAGCGGAAGTGAGGTTGGAGCGCATAGCTGGGCGGGAAGGTAAGTGATTAGTATTTGAGTGGGTGTGTTCTAGACCCCAGGTCCTACTTTCGTAGGGCCTCCCTCCCACCCTCCTCCTCTAACCTAACTTTAAAGTCCACAGGTTATTGACTCAGTGTTCTTGTTTTTGGAGACAGTGTACAGTCATGGCAGCACAGGCGGTGGAATGTTCCTCCTGCAGGATGTTTGAGGTAGGGGTGACCACCGATACTCCTGCCGACTTCGTGTGCAGGAAATGCAGTCAGATCCTGATCCTCACCGAACGAGTTAGGGAACTGGAACTGGAACTGGATGAGCTGAGGATTATTAGAGAGGCTGAGAGGGTGATCGATAGAAGCTACAGGGACATAGTTACGCCAGAGAACAGAGGTAGCTGGGTAACAGTTAGAGGTGGGAAGGGGAAGAAACAGGCAGTGCAGGGTTCCCCTGTAGTCGTTCCCCTAAAAAATAAGTATGCAGCTTTGGAAACTGTTGGGGGGGACAGCCTTGCAGGTGTAAGCTGCAGTGAAGGGGTCTGTGGCTCTGAGATTCAGAAGGGAAAGGGGGAGAAGAAGAGAGCGCTAGTTATAGGGGACTCTCTAGTTAGAGGGACGGACAGGCGGTTCTGTGGACATGGGCGAGACTCTCGGATGGTTTGTTGCCTCCCGGGTGCTAGGGTCCGAGACGTCTCGGACCGTGTCTTCAGAATCCTTAAGGGGGAGGGTGTGCAGCCAGAAGTCGTGGTACACATTGGCACCAACGACATAGGTAGGAAGAGGGGCGGGGAGGTCATTCAAGAGCTCAAGGAGTTAGGCTGGAAGCTAAAAGCTAGGACAGACAGAGTCGTCATCTCTGGGTTGTTGCCGGTGCCACGTGACAGAGAGGCAAAGAATAGGGAGAGAGTGCAGTTGAACACGTGGCTGCAAGGATGGTGTAGGAGGGAGGGCTTCAGATATTTGGACAATTGGACTGCATTCTGGGGAAGGTGGGACCTGTATAAACAGGACGGGTTGCACCTGAACCAGAAGGGCACCAATATCCTGGGGGGTAGGTTTGCTAGCACTCTTCGGGGGGGTTTAAACTAATTTGGCAGGGGGATGGGATCCGGACTTGTAGTCCAGCAAGTAAGCTAGCTGTGTGTCAGGATGTCCAAGACTGTAGGGAGGCTGTGGAGAAGGTAGCACTGACAGGGACTACTTACGGACACAGAGATGGGCTCAAGTGCGTATACTTCAATGCAAGGAGTATCAGAAATAAGGTGGGTGAACTTAAGGCGTGGATCGGTACCTGGGACTACGATGTTGTAGCCATCACGGAAACATGGATAGATGAGGGACAGGAATGGCTGTTGGAGGTTCCTGGTTACAGATGTTTCAGTAAGATTAGGGAGGGTGGTAAAAAAGGAGGGGGGGTGGCATTGCTAATTAGAAATGGTATAACGGCTGCAGAAAGGAAGTTTGAGGGAGATCTGCCTCTGGAGGTAGTATGGGCTGAAGTCAGAAATAGGAAAGGTGCAGTCACCTTGTTGGGTGTTTATTATAGGCCCCCCAATAGCAGCAAAGATGTGGAGAAACAGATTGGGAAACAGATTTTGGAAAGGTGCAGAAGCCACAGGGTCGTAGTCATGGGCGACTTCAACTTCCCAAATATTGATTGGAAGCTCTTTAGATCAAGTAGATTGGATGGGGCGGTGTTTGTGCAGTGTGTCCAGGAAGCTTTTCTAACGCAGTATGTAGATTGTCCAACCAGAGGGGAGGCCATATTGGATTTGGTACTCGGTAACGAACCGGGACAAGTGGTGGGCTTGTTAGTGGGTGAACATTTTGGTGATGGCGACCACAATTCTGTCACTTTCACCTTGGTTATGGAGAGGGATAGGTGCACACAACAAGGAAGTTTTTACAATTGGGGGAAGGGAAATTACGATGCTGTAAGACAGGATTTGAGGAGCATACGTTGGGAGCATAGGCTGTCAGGGAAGGATGTGGTGGAAATGTGGGACTTTTTCAAGGAGCAGATACGACGTGTCCTTGATATGTATGTACCGATCAGGCAGGAAAGAAATGGTCGTGTGAGGGAGCCTTGGTTGACGAGGGAGGTTGAATGTCTAGTAAAGAGGAAGAAGGAGGCTTACATAAGGTTGAGGAAACAAGGTTCAGACAGAGCAGTGGAGGGATACAGGATAGCCAGAAGGGACCTGAAGAAAGGGATTAGGAGAGCTAAGAGAGGGCATGAAAAATCCCTGGCGGATAGGATCAAGGATAACCCCAAGGCATTCTATGCGTATGTGAGAAACCTGAGAATGACGAGAACGAGGGTAGGTCCGATCAAGGACAGTGGTGGGAGACTGTGTATTGAGTCGGAAGAGATAGGAGAGGTCTTGAACAAGTACTTCTCTTCAGTATTTACGAACGAGAGGGACTGTATTGTTGAAGAGGAGAGTGTGAAACGGACTGATAAGCTAGAAGAGATATCTGTTAGGAAGGAAGATGTGTTGGACATTTTGAACAACTTGAGGATAGACAAGTCCCCCGGGCCTGACGGGATATATCCTAGGATTATGTGGGAAGCAAGAGAGGAAATTGCAGTACCGTTGGCAATGATCTTCTCGTCTTCACTGGCAACGGGGGTGGTACCAGGGGACTGGAGAGTAGCGAATGTTGTGCCCCTGTTCAAAAAAGGGAATAGGGATAACCCCGGGAATTACAGGCCAGTTAGTCTTACTTCTGTGGTAGGCAAAGTAATGGAAAGGGTACTGAGGGATAGGATTTACGAGTATCTGGAACGGCACTGCTTGATTAGGGACAGCCAGCACGGATTTGTGAAGGGTAGGTCTTGCCTTACAAGTCTTATTGAATTCTTCGAGGAGGTGACCAAGCATGTGGATGAGGGTAGAGCAGTGGATGTAGTGTACATGGATTTTAGTAAGGCATTTGATAAGGTTCCCCATGGTAGGCTTATGCGGAAAGTCAGGAGGCATGGGATAGAGGGAAATTTGGCCAATTGGATAGAAAACTGGCTAACCGGTCGAAGTCAGAGAGTGGTGGTAGATGGTAAATATTCAGCATGGAGTCCAGTTACAAGTGGAGTTCCGCAGGGATCAGTTCTGGGCCCTCTGCTGTTTGTAATTTTTATTAATGACTTAGATGAGGGAGTCGAAGGGTGGGTCAGTAAATTTGCAGATGATACAAAGATAGGTGGAGTTGTGGACAGTGAGGAGGGCTGTTGTCGGCTGCAGAGGGACTTAGATATGATGCAGAGCTGGGCTGAGGAGTGGCAGATGGAGTTCAACCCTGCCAAGTGTGAAGTTGTCCATTTTGGAAGAACAAATAAGAATGCGGAATACAGGGTTAATGGTAGGGTTCTTGGTCAGGTGGAGGAACAGAGGGATCTTGGGGTCTATGTACATAGATCTTTGAAGGTTGCCACTCAGGTGGATAGAGTTTGTAAGAAGGCCTATGGAGTATTATCGTTCATTAGCAGAGGGATTGAATTCAAGAGTCGTGAGGTGATGTTGCAGCTGTACAGGACTTTGGTTAGGCCACATTTGGAGTACTGTGTGCAGTTCTGGTCGCCTCACTTTAGGAAAGATGTGGAAGCTTTGGAGAGGGTGCAGAGAAGATTTACCAGGATGTTGCCTGGAATGGAGAGTAGGTCATACGAGGATAGGTTGAGAGTTCTCGGCCTTTTCTCGTTGGAACGGCGAAGGATGAGGGGTGACTTGATAGAGGTTTATAAGATGATCAGAGGAATAGATAGAGTAGACAGTCAGAAACTTTTTCCCCGGGTACAACAGAGTGTTACAAGGGGACATAAATTTAAGGTGAAGGGTGGAAGGTATAGGGGAGATGTCAGGGGTGGGTTCTTCACCCAGAGAGTGGTGGGGGCATGGAATGCGCTGCCCGTGGGAGTGGTAGAGTCAGATTCATTGGCGACCTTTAAGCGGCATTTGGATAGGTACATGGATGGGTGCTTAATCTAGGATAGAAGTTCGGCACAACATCGTGGGCCGAAGGGCCTGTTCTGTGCTGTATTGTTCTATGTTCTATGTTCTAATGATGCAAAGTAATCATTCAGAATCTCACCTATTCTCTCAGGTTTGACAAACAGCCTTCCTTCCTTATTCTTTAGTGGACCAATCCTTTCTCTCGGTTACCCACTTGCTTCTTATATAAGAATAAAATGTTTTGAGACGCTCCTTAATTCTGGTCACTAAAGCTATTTCATGACCCCTTTTAGCCCACTTGATTCCTCATTTAAGACTTGTCCTACTCTTCCGATATTCCTCCAGGGCCCATTCTGTTCTTAGCTGCCTAGACTTTACGTACGCTTCACGTTTCTTCTTGGCTAGTCGTACAATTTCCCCTGTCATCCACGGTTCACGAATCTTGCCTTTCCTATCCTTTGCCTTCAATGGGACATGCCTATCCTGCACTACCTTTAACCTATCTTTGAAAGCTTCCCACATTTCAAATGTGGACTTCCCTTCAAATAGCTGTGTCCAATCCATATTTCCGAGCTCCTCCCTAATTTCAATAGAATTGGCCTTCGCTCAGTTTAGTACTCTTCCCTAAGGACCACTCTCTTCTTTATCTATGAGTATTCTAAAACTTACAGAATTATGGTCATTGTTCCCAAAGAAATCCCCCATCACAAATTCTACTACCTGTCCTGGCTTGTTCCCCAATACCAGGTCCAATATGGCCCTATCCCTCATCGGACTATTGACAAACTACTCTAGAAAACTCCCCTGAATGTTTCTTACAAATTCTACCCCATCCAGACCTCTGACGCTAAGTGTATCCTAGTCAGTCAATGTTAAGAAAATTTGAATCTCCCATCACCACTACCCTATTGCCTCGACATCTTTCCATAATCTGTTTACCTATTTGTTCTTCTACCTCACACTCACTGTTGGGAGGCCTGTAATACAGCCCCAACAATGTAACTGCACCCTTCTTCTTTCTCAGCTCCACCCATAATGCCTCACTACCTCCATAGTGTCCTCCTTTAGCACAGCTGTGATATCATCCCTGACCAGCAATGCAACTCCACCACACCACCCCCCATTTACTTCCCTCCCTGTCCCGTCTGAAGCATCTATATCCTGGAACGTTTAGTTGCCAATCACGCCCTTCCTTCAACCAAGTCTGTGATCACAATAATGTCATACTCCCAGGCACCAATCCAAGCCCTAAGTTCGTTTGCCTTACACATTATATTCCTTGCATTAAAGTAGATGCATTTCAGGCCACCAGTTCTTTTGTGTTCATTTGCTCGCTGCCTACTCTTCCTTTATTAATGCTATCTTCATGATTCTTACAGTCTCTAGTCTCCACCTTGCTGCCTACTTGTTTTCTCTTCTGGTTCCCAGTCCCCTGCCACATTAGCTTAAAACCTCCCCAACAGCAGTACAAAAAGTCCCCCAAGGACATAGGTTCCAGTCTGGTTCAGATGTAAAACATCCATTTTGTAATAGTCCCAGCTGCCCCAGAACCGGTCTAACAAATATGAACCCCTTCCCTCCTATACCATCCCTCAAGCCATGTGTTCATCCTGCCTATTCTTTCATTTTTACGCTGGCTAGCACGTGGCACTGGTAGTAATCCTGAGGTCACTACCTTTAAGGTCCTCCTCTTTAACTTATTCTGTTGCAGGACTCAAACATCATCCCTACCAACGTCCTGACACCCTTTCTCATGACCAGTCGAAACCTGACACTATTCTCCCCCTCCATCGAACCCAACCTCTGCTCCTCCACCACCTGGGCTCTGCATTTCTGAAGGAGTCCTGACCAGTATAGTCCTTTAGAAATGCAGAGATCTTCTTCCGTTGAAAGGAAAGGGAGTTGAGTAGCAATCAGCAGAGTGACAGTCTGCATGTGATTGCCACTCTTCAGAAAATCTAGCCCATTATTTTTCATCAATTGTGAAGTAATCATTAAGTGCAGGGTGCAGAATGAGCTCTGATTACTGTTTCCACAGTACTACGGACTGACATTTATGTGGAAGTTGTGGCATAGCCTTAGGCTATAAATTGGCTCCTGGATGGGAGCTGCAGAGGGAATCACGTATTCCATGCTTTCTCATCAAAAATTAGCATCAATGTAATCTACGATTATGGCTATGATACCAAATAACCCGCCATGATCATATTCAAAGGGTCTAACAATTTTAATAAGCCATATGATTTAGTCCTGTTGATGGTTTTATGGTATTTACCCCCTCAACTCTGGCAAGGAAATCCTAACAATTTAAACCGGTCAGTTTAAAAGTTCATCCGAGAGAAATTTAAGATTATCAAAGGAACTTAAAGAATTTTGCCAGCTGTAGACTTGGCCTGGTAATGAAATATTCTATCCCCAGAAGGTACCAAGCCAGCAGAATTCTCACAGGATAGAATATACAAAAATGCATCCCAGTAAGGAAGAAAGATTCTAAGACAAAGATAAACCAAAAAAGGTTAATCAAGGAAGTTTAAGGATAGTGTGAAGTTGAAAGAAAAAGTATATGAGGTGGTAAAAGTCAGTGATAGCCCTGAAGACTTGGATAAATTCAAAGTCCAGCAAAGGAGGACTAAAAAGGTCATAAAAGATTTTAAAAAATTACAAGGGCAGAGATGAGGAGAAATTTCTTCTTTCAGAGGGTTGAGTGTCTTTGGAATTTCTTGCCACAGTGAAAGTGGGGAAAGAGTCCTTGAATATATCTTTTGGTCACTTTATATAAATGCTTTGGATGAGAATACAGGAAATATGGTTCATAAGTTTGCAGATGACACCAAAATAGATGGTGTAGTGGACAATGAAAAAGATTATCTCAGAGTACAACAGTACATTGATTGGATGGGCCAATGGGCTGAGGATTGTCAGATAGAGTTTAATTTAGATAAATGTGAGGTGTTGCATTTTGCTAAGGCAAACCAGGGTAGAAGTTATAGAGTTAATGGTAGGACCTTGAAGTATTGCCAAACCAAGAGACCTCAGGATGCAGATGCATAATTCCTTGAAAGTGGAGTCACAGGTAGACATCGTGGTGAAAGCATGGTTTAGACCAGAGTGGCACTGGAAAAGCACAGCAGGTCAGGCAGCATCCGAGGAGCAGGAAAATTGACATTTTGGGCAAAAGCCTTTCATCAGAATCCTGATGAAGGGCTTTTGCCAAAAATGTCGATTTCCTGCTCCTCGGATGCTGCCTGACCTTCTGCGCTTTTCCAGCACCACTCTGATCAAAACTCTAGTTTCCAGCATCTGCAGTCCTCAATTTTGCCATGGTGGTGAAGGCAGCATTTGTCACGCTTGCCTTCATTGATGAGAACATTGAGTATAGCAGTTGGGGCATCGTGTTTGTACAGGACATTGGTGAGGCCCACTTTTAGAATACTGCATACAATTTTGGTCATTCCATTAAAGGAAGGATATTGTGAAACTTGAGAGGGTGGAGAAAACATTTTCAAGGATGTTGCTGCGATTAGATGGTCTGAGTTAGAGACAGAGGTTGAATAGACTGCAGCATTTTTACTGGTGCGTCAAAGGTCGAGGGGTGACCTTATAGACATTTATAAAATCATAAGGGGCATGAATAGGGTGAATACCCACAGTCCGTTTCCTAGTGTTGGGGAAGTCCAAAACTAGAGGGTGAATGTTTAAGTGAGAAAAGGATAGATTTAGAGTCATAGAGTCATAGAGATGTACAGAATGGAAACAGACCCTTCAGTCCAACCCGGATATGCCGACTAGATATCCCAACCCAATCTAGTCCCACCTGCCAGCACCTGGCCCATATCCCTCCAAACCCTTCCTATTCATATACCCATCCAAATGCCTCTAAAATGTTGCAATTTTACCAGCCTCCACCACATCCTCTGGCAGCTCATTCCATATACTTACCACCCTCTGTGTGAAAAAGTTGCCCTTTAGGTCTCTTTTATATCTTTCCCCTCTCACCCTAAGCCTATGCCCTCTAGTTCTGGACTCCCAGATCCCAGGGAAAAGACTGTCTATTTATCCTATCCATGCCCCTCAATTTTGTAAACCTCTATAAGGTCACCCTCAGCCTCCGACGCTACAGGGAAAACAGCCCCAGCCTGTTCAGCCTCTCCCTGTAACTCAAATCCTCCAACCCTGGCAACATCCTTGTAAATCTTTTCTGAACCCTTTCAAGATTCACAACATCTTTCCAATAGGAAGGAGACCAGACTTGCACGCAATATTCCAACAGTGGCCTGACCAATGTCCTGTACAACCGCAACATGACCTCTCAACTCCTATACCCAATACACTGACCAATAAAGAAAAGCATGCCAAACACCTTCTTCACTATCCTACCTACCTGCGACTCCACTTTCAAGGAGCTATGAACCTGCACTCCAAGGTCTCTTTGTTCAGCAACACTCCATAGGACTACCATTAAGTGTATAAGTCCTGCTAAGATTTCCCAAAATGCAGCACCTCGCATTTATCTGAATTAAACTCCATCTGCCACTTCTCAGCCCATTGGCCCATCCGGTCCAGATCCTGTTGTAATCTGAGGTAACCCTCTTTGCTGTCCACTACACCTCCAATTTTGGTGTCATCTGCAAACTTACTAACTGTACCTCTGATGCTTGCATCCAAATCATTTATGTAAATGACAAAAAGTAGAGGGCCCAGCACCGATCCTTCTGGCACTCCACTGGTCACAGGCCTCCAGTCTGAAAAACAGCACACTCTGTCTTCTACCTTTGAGCCAGTTCTGTATCCAAATGGCTAGTTCTCCCTGTATTCCATGAGATCTAACCTTGCTATTCAGTCTCCCATGGGGAACCTTGTCGAACGCCTTACTGAAGTCCATATAGATCACATCTACTGCTCTGCCCTCATCAATCTTCTTTGTTACTTCTTCAAAAAACTCAATCAAATTTGTGAGACATGATTTCCCATGCACAAAGCCATGTTAACTGTCCCTAATCAGTCCTTGCCTTTCCAAATACATGTACATCCTGTCCCTCAGGATTCCCTCCAACAACTTGCCCACCACTGAGGTCAGGCACACCGGTCTATAGTTCCCTGGCTTGTCTTTACCGCCCTTCTTAAACAGTGGCACCATGTTTGCCAACCTGCAATCTTCCGGCACCTCACCTGTGACTATCGATGATACAAATATCTCAGCAAGAGGCCCAGCAATCCCTTCTCTAACTTTCCACGGAGTTCTCGGGTACACCTGTTCAGGTCCTGGGGATTTATACACTTTTAACTGTTTCAAAACATCCAGCACTTCCTCCTCTGTAATCTGGACATTTTGTAAGATGTCACCCTCTATTTCCCTACAGTCTATATCTTCCATATCCTTTTCCACAGTAAATATTGATGCAAAATATTCATTTACTATCTCCCCCATTTTCTGTGGCTCCACACAAAGGCCACCTTGCTGATCTTTGAGGGGCCCTATTCTCTCCCTAGTTACCCTTTTGTCCTTAATATATTTGTAAAAACCCTTTGGATTCTCCTTAATTCTATTTAAGGAGGACCTGAGGCCTCTCTTTTTCACAGAGGTGGCTGCGTGCATGGAACATGCTGCAAGAGGTGGAGGAGGAGTTGGGTAGAATTATAACATCTCAAACACATCGGGTGGGTTTATGAACAGGAAGTGTTGCTGGCAAATGGGACAAAATCAGATTGGGACGCCTGGTCAGCTCAGATGAGTTGGAATGAAGAGTCTGTTTATGTGCTATATGGATCCATATTTAAGGCTGAGACAGATTCTTGATTGGTCAGCGAAATCTGGAGTTATGAGAAAAGGGAGGTGAAGAATAATATTGAATCTGTCATGATCCTATTGAATCATGGAGAGGCTCAAGGGGCCAATTGGCCTCCTCCTGTTCCTATTTCCTGCGTTTTATGGTCTTATATCCAAGGGTCAATTACTGCAGAATCAAATTTTTAGAATTAACTCAGGATTCTAATTGCTAAGATATCGTTATCTAGATGTGAGCTCACGAGAAGATAATTTTTTGTATAACGGCTTATGAATATTGAGTAAGAACTGATTCTAAATTACATTATGGTAAGGTATTCATTCCTATAGAATATAATATTCAAACAGTAACTTATGCAGACAGTGACTACTGTAAAGATAGTAAATACTCAATCCTGTATTTCCTTAATGCTATGCAATAGTATTAGTCAACCAAGCACAGTTACAACTTGACTCCATTTTAAATATGTGCATGCTTTAAATCCGTCTTAAATTCTTTGTAGATATTCAACATGTAGGATGTAAAGTAAACTATATTGATAATCCAGTATTAGCTATTTAGAGTACCTTTGTCTCAATCTTTAAAGTGGAGTTAGTGGTAAAGTCAACCTTCCCATATCTTTAAACATGGAACCTGTTCCCCTATTTCCTGAGAAGACTTAAAATTTGCCTCTGTGGCAGTTTATTGCTTTTGTTGGTTTTATGGACATTACGACAACACCAGGACAGCAAGCCAAAGCAAATCAACATCGCTATAACTGGATTCACAACATAGTGAAATTAAACCTATGACCTTTCAAATTAACCAAATGTTCTAAACCAGAATCATCTTGAACACCAAATTTAAACTTAACCAAAATTGACAATTTATTAATATAACATTAGCAGAATGCAGATCAGCAAAAAGATAATCTAAATATTTACTATCAAAAATGCATTCATTACCCCCACTGAGACAGACACAGTTAAGGGATAAATTCGAACAAAAATAGAATTGTAATTTGCTAGTTCAATAAATATTTTCAAACAACAGATACCAGGCCTCCATGAAATGCTTACAGGCAAGTATCTTGCATGAATTCCAGAGTCACCAGTTAATGCAAACAGTTTCAGCAGACTCCTAAAAATATTCACTTTTTTTTACACTCTAGGATTCTTTTTACCAGAATCTTCAACAATTCAAAAAATGGACAAGAAACTGGAGAGAGTAAAACACAACTGCAGTTTTCTGAAGCCTCCAAAAATTACACTGCCTCCTGCTAAAAAACCTAATCAGAACTGGCTCTTTCTTCTCCAATCAGCATTGTCTGCATTTGGCTGGTTAGCACTGGTCTTCTATCCTTTGGTCGATTCAATACCTAACCAGCTGCCAGTCCTGAGCAACAGCACAGTGCTGATTCATCAACACTGTCCTTAGAACAGTAATTAAGTTGCATTATCTTCAAGGTGAGTTCCCAACAGCAAACATTAGTCATTGTTTTCTTCTCCTTTAAAACAAGCTGCTGCTCAAGATTAGCTGTTGACATCAACTCAGAGTTCAAAACGAAAAAAGAAGAAAAATGAGGACGGCCTCCACAACATGCAATGGACAAAATCTAATCACTTAGTTCATACTGTCCCCTTGCAGATACTTGCAGTTCAGTAAATTTATCTTACAAATGTTTCATTACCCTCCTGAGATAAGAATTATCAAGATTCTGAGTATTTCTGAATCACGTTTTCTTTTACTTTCTTGGTCTGCATTCAGATGCTGCTTTGAGTGCATTTTATTTCCATTAATTCCTATTACTACAATCTACACTTTTTCCTCATTAAATCAGTCACTTCCTTTGCACTCTACCCCTATCTTGTGTCCTTACAGACAGGGCCTCATTTTCACTTAAGGGATTCCCAATAGGACTCAAGATCATGGATAAAAGCAAATTACTGCAGATGCTGGAATCTGAAACCAAAAAAAGAGAAAATACTGGAAAATCTCAGCAAGTCCTGCAGTATCTATAAGGAGAGAAAAGAGCTGATGTTTCGAGTCTAACTGACAAAGGGTCAGTTGGACTCGAAACGTCAGCCCTTTTCTCTCCTTACAGATGCTGCAAGACTTGCTGAGATTTTCCAGCATTTTCTCTTTTTAGGACTCAAGATCGTTGTTGGTTCAAGTTTGCAGTTGTAAACAAATGACAAAATCAACTACATCAAAACCCTGATAATTAGAATGAGTTTCATGGTGCAGAGATCTTTGTTGTGAGTCATTCTTGTCAACAGAATTAAATATCAGGGTGTTATTTTAATGGACAGCCAATTTATAATCATTCATTTTGCACCACTACCTGAGATGAATTTCTAACCCTGGAAATCCCTTCAAAATTGTTTGCCATGATGGATGGATAAATATTATAAAACTTTGTTGCTTAAAAAGATTGGTACTAATATGATCATATAGAACCTTGGTAGACTTGGATTAAAACACTTTCCTCGCTATTTTAAATGGAGATGTTAACCCATTACAACAACATAAAAGGTATATAGATATACAGAGAATGTAACTTCCCATCGTCCATTGTAGAATGCTGGGACAAAACTTTGAACAATTACACAGACCTTGTGATCCACGCAGAGGAATTTACAAACAGAATCTCAACTAAGCATTCCCAGTCTGTTCTCAAAGGTAATTGTGTTTGTTTTTTCTTCACTTTTGCCACTGCTGTGTAGAAGTGAGTATTTTGCAACCTTTTGAAGAACTTCTGGTACGTAATGGTCCAAACTTTAAAAGTGAGATGTCAAACAGTCCTGGGCATTGGAAAAACTGTCGCAGACCCTGAGCTGGGCTTCTAAGATGGGATGACACAAAAGATAGGTAAGACTAGATATTTCTTTTGTTAAAAAAGCAACGAATTTCTGAACATGCACTTGTATTTGCAATTAAGTGTCAGCCATGCCATTAAGTAGCCTGAGAACTATTCGTTTTTGGTTCCCCTGCCATTATATACATGCTGAAGGGCAGCTGCTAACTGGCAGCACTTGACACGGTGCATGGTTGAGCTTTAAATAGAGGCATTTTCAAATGTCAACCTGTGGCTAGTGGAGTATCACACAGGGATCAGTGCTGGCTGGGGGCACGTCCATTTTCAATCTACTTTAATGATTTGCGTGATGGAAGTGAATGCAACATAGCCAGGTTTGCAGATGACATGGGTAGAAGTGAGAAGGACAATGATAAGGATGACACAAGGAATCCAAAGGGAGATATCGACAGGTTAATTGTGTGTGCTAAGACCTGATGGAATGTAATATGGGAAAATGTGAAGTTATGCACTCTGGCAGAAATAGAAGGGCTGAATATTATTCAAATGGAGAAAGACTGCAGAAGGCTACAGCACCCAGGAACTTGGGAAAACTCATGCATGAATCACAAAAAGCTGACATGGAAGTTGAATAGGTATAATGGGGAAGGCAAACAGACTACTAGCCTTTATTACAAAAGGAATGAAATATAAAAATAAAGAGATCTTATGAAAATCGTACATGGCACTATTCAGACCTCATCTGATTCTTAGCGTTTTGACAAGACATGTTGTGAGAGATTCTAGAACCAGAGATGTAATCTCAGAATAAGGGTTCACCTGTGTAATACAAAAATTCGGAGTAAGTTCTTCTGATTAGGTTCCCTACAGTGTGGAAACAGGCCCTTCGGCCTAACAACTCCACAACAACCCTCCAAAGAGCAACCCACCCAGACCCATTTCCCTCTGACTAAAGCACCTAACACTATGGGCAATTTAGCATGGCCAACTCACCTGACCTGCACATTTTTGGACTGTGGGAGGAAACCGGAGCACCCGGAAGAAACCCACGCAGACACGGGAAGAATGTGCAAACTCCACAGACAGACAGTCACCCAAGGCTGGAATTGAACCTGGGTCCTTGGTGTGGTGAGGCAGCAGTGCTAACCACCGAGTCACCATGCCGTCCCTCTCTCAGAGGGAATGAATCTATGGACTTCTTTACTGCAGAGTACTGTCAAGGCTAGGTCATTAGGTATTCTCAAGGTTAAGATGGACAGATTTCTAATCCTTAAGGGAATCAAGATTATGGGGATAAGGCAGGAAAATGTACTTCAGGATTATCAGATCAACCATAATGTTATTGAATGGCTGAGTAGACTGGATGGACCAATTGACTGACTTCAGTTCCTATATCTTATGATTATACAAAATCACCAATTTAAAATATTCTTTACTGCTTTCAACAAAGCAGTTGATATATCTACATATATAGCCCCTCTTGTAATTTTCTTAATTGCTTCCCTAAAATCTATATCCAGAGAGATGTGTGCTTGATTCACATTTGTTTAGTGGACCCCATGTACAATTCAACAACAAAAATGCTTAGTTTAGCAAACAGTGATGAACTGCAAATTGGACTATTGTACAATGCACTTTCTGTGAAATTATTGCTTCAACAGTAGCTAATAGTATATTTCATCTCAGCAAAGAAGAACACAATCTGTGCCGAGTAAGACTTTATATTCTTCTTTGATGCACAACATATTCCAGAACGATCGTTTTTTTTTACTGAAGGAGAATCTATGTCATCTCACTTCAAGTTTCTTCACTTCAGTGGTTTTGACCTTCAGAGAACAAAACAAAAACCATTTCTTTTCATACCAACAGAGTGTTGTTCACCTCGAGACCGACTCAGCATTAATTTAGTAGAGTGTACTAAAAGAACCGTACAGCAAAAAAATGTGTAAAATAAAACATCGGATTGAAAAAGCAGCTTAGTTATTTTTTAAAAAAATGGAATGTTGCTGAGTTTACAATATGCAATAGTAAATTCTTAAAATTATATTTTTCTGTTATTTTATCTTCAGTAAATGAATAACCTTGGTTAGCCTGGGCCTCTATTCATCAACTTTACACAAATCACCTCACACACATCATCACTGTCCATACTTTGTAAAAAATAAATTGAGTAACTACATTTTAAGTGAAACAGCAATGTTTATCTGTAAATGTATTTTTTTAAGCATTGAGCATTGATGCTAACATTACAGATTTCGGGCGTAGACATGTGGAAAAGTGCTCAATATTATTTTGAACGATCATATGACATTTAACACTCTCAACACTTAATTTCCATCAGAAAGACAACATTTAAAGTAGTAACCTTTTCTTAATAGTGATGAATCCAGGAATGCAAAGAGGAAAGGGAGGTCTTATCAAGTTAAAATGTGAGACTGATAATGCTAAGACAAAAATGGTTAGAGAACATGCCCTTGAGGCTTATCAACAATACACAATCCTGGGAACATTCCAAGAACCCAGATGTGAATGTCCATGCAATTTACAAAACTAAAGTTAGCTGGCTGACAACATAATTTGTTGGTTTAAAGTACATGACCCTTCCTTAAGCTCCCACCATGGTTGGCAAGAGGCCTGCCAGAGGTTGTTTAGTGGTGACAAATTTGTCAATGTGAAGCCCAACCTTGAAAATAGTTCAGACATTCTGTTTGTGCCAGTCGGCAGATATCTGATCACTCCATCCACACCTGCGCTCATATACACACAATAGATATTAATCCCTTCATTTAGAGGTGTCCAAAAGTATGTTTCTTTATTTCGCTCAGGAGAGAAAAGAATTGCAATCTTTTCCAGATTAATTCTAACTTTTGGCAAACGCCCAGGTGAGTTCTGAAGCTTTTGGTCAGATAGCTGTGACTGATAACTATGAAATGACATGCTTGTCGTATGATTACATTGTCAAGGAATCCATCGAGTTGTTTGCAATGAGCAAGGGCTTTCGGAGCTAAGCTTTATTTGAGGTTGGGAAGTTAGCTCACTATAATAAGGTCAATATACTCCGAAGCACATGGAACAGGATTGATATGTAGGCAGGAGACCTGACATACAAGGATATATTATTTTGGATTTTTATATAGACTTTATTATAGTTCCACAAGAACAAATCAGTAATAAAAAGTACGTTTATAAAAAAAAAATCAAAACACAAGGCAGAGAAAAGCTCCATATCACAAATGTGAAATTAGAAACCTTCACTGAAAAGAAAAGTGTAATGCAGCAAGAAGTAAATCAGATACTGCTCAACCAGAAGATGAATGTCAATTCAATTCCGAGATATGGACACCACAAATCAGAGTATGATAAAAATTAGCGGCAGAAATCAGAGCAGAAGCAAAGAAAATATTGTGAGAAATACAACTGTCTTGGGCAGAAGCAGAAGACGTGTGGTTTCAGATTGACTGCAAGTTTTAAGCCCCACCACACTATATAACAGCATTGCATACTAAGCAGATGTATAATCACTGTCTGGTTGCAACCAGACAAATATCTGTCCTTGTACCTTTAGAATGTAGGATAAATTGATCGAACCAGCACAATCGTGGTTTGAGATCAAGTGGAATGAAAGATTGAAAATAATTATTTTGGTTGCTATTGACCTTTGAAATAAGTGAGAAGAATAGATGAGGAAAAGTTTTCACATATCATGGAAGTCAGTAAAAAAAAATCAGAACATTAATCAAAAGAATTTCAATTACCTAGATATTGACTGGTAAAGTATTTACCAACATGAAAAATACTAGTCTGCAATCCAATTTTCAACCACAATGAATATCCTGCACAAACTGAAATCAACACCTTCAAACGGTGAGGTTCAGCGACGATCAACACAAAGAATGTCCCAAAGCCATTTATACAGGCACCAAGGGTAGCATAACATCTACCACAAAAAGGCCCATGATACTAATATGTATTCGTTTACATCACTTTGCAGCATCCAGTCAGGTCAGCACTGCTAGAAGAAAGAAAAATGACAATACTGAAAGCACACTGCAATATTGAGCAACAGAGAATATGTTATGATGTTCCAAATTACTGAGGAGATCTTACCTACTTGGACTTTCCTTCTGCCCTACTTCAGAATAAAGTATTAACTCAATACCATCCGAAGTGGGCAAAAAGATTTGCACAGACTTCCTTAAAATCATTATAACGTTTAATTGAAGAGTGCTACTTTTCAGCAAAAGTACTTTAAAACTACCCATTTCAAATAGATTAGATTAGATTACTTAGATTAGATTAGATTACTTACAGTGTGGAAACAGGCCCTTTGGCCCAACAAGTCCACACCGACCTGCCGAAGCGCGACCCACCCAGATCCATTCCCTTATATTTACCCCTTCACTTAACACTATGGGCAATTTAGCATGGCCAATTCACCTGACCTGCACATCTTTGGATTGTGGGAGGAAACCAGAGTACCCAGAGGAAACCCACGCAGACGCAGGGAGAATGTGCAAACTCCACACAGACAGTCTCCTGAGACGGGAACTGAACCCGGGTCATTTTGGAAAATGTAGGGGGTGATGGATTCTCAGAGAAACGTAGCACGAATAGCCAAGTTTCTGGTATTGAGACTGGCTCTCATGCAACGAGGAGTACGTCAGCTTCCAAGAGATCAATTGTGTTAGGGGATTCTGTAGTCCGAGGTACAGACAGACGTTTGTGTGGCCAGCAGAGAAAAAGCAGAATGGTGTGTTGTTTCCCTGGTGCCAGGATCAAGGATGTCTCAGAGAGGGTGCAGAATGTTCTCACGGGGGAGAGGGGCCAGCAAGAGGTCATTGTCCACATTGGAACCAACGGCATTGGAAGGGAAAAGGTTGAGACTCTGAAGGGAGATTACAGAGAGTTAGGCAGAAATTTAAAAAGGAGGACCTCAAGGGTAGTAATATCTGGATTACTCCCAGTGCTACGAGCTAGTGAGGACAGGAATAGGAGAATAGAGCAGATGAATGCATGGCTGAGGAGCTGGTGTATGGGAGAAGGATTCACATTTTTGGATCATTGGAATCTCTTTTGGGGTAGAATGACCTGTACAAGAAGGACAGATTGCACCTAAATTAGAAGGGGACTAATATACTGGCAGGGAGATTTGCTAGAACTGCTTGGGAGGATTTAAACCAGTAAGGTGGGGGGGTGGGACCCAGGGAGATAGTGAGGAAAGAGATCGATCTGAAACTGGTATGGTTGAGAACAGAAATGAGTCAAACAAACAGTCAGGGCAGGCATGGACAAGGTAGGACTAATAAATTAAACTGCATTTATTTCAATGCAAGGGGCCTAACAGGGAAGGCAGATGAACTCAGCGCATGGTTAGGAACATGGCACTGGGATATCATAGAAATTACGGAAACATGGCTCAGCGATGGGCAGGACTAGCAGCTAATGTTCCAGGATACAAATGTTACAGGAAGGATAGAAAGGGAGGCGAGAGGGGAGGGAGAGTGGCATTCTTGATAAGGGATAGCATTACAGCTGTGCTGAGGGAGGATATTCCAGGAAATACATCCAGGGAAGTTATTTGGGTGGAACTGAGAAATAAGAAAGGGATGATCACCTTATTGGGATTGTATTATAGACCCCCCAATAGTCAGAGTGAAATTGAGAAACAAACTTGTCAGGAGATCTCAGCTGTCTGTAAGAATATTAGGGTGGTTATGGTAGGGGATTTTAACTTTCCAAACATTGACTGGGATTGCCATAGTGTGAAAGATCTAGATATAGAGGAATTTCTTACGTGTGTACAAGACAATTTTCTGATTCAGTATGTGGATTTACCTACTAGAGAAGGTTCCAAACTTGACCTACTCTTGGGAACGAAGGCAGGGCAGGTGACTGAGGTGTCAGTGGGGGAGCACTTTGGGGCCAGCGACCATAATTCTATTCGTTTTAAAATAGTGATGGAAAAGGATAGACCAGATCTAAAAGTTGAAGTTCTAAATTGGAGAAAGGCCAATTTTGACGGTATTAGGCAAGAACCTTTGAAAGCTGATTGGGGACAGATGTTTACAGGTAAAGGGACGGCTGGAAAATGGGAAGCCTTCAGAAATGAGATAACAAGAATCCAGCGAAAGTATATTCCTGTCAGGGTGAAAGGGAAGGTTGGTAGGTATAGGGAATGCTGGATGACTAAAGAAATTGAGGGTTTGGTTAAGAAAAAGAAGGAAGCATATGTCAGGTACAGACAGGATAGATCAAGTGAATCCTTAGAAGAGTATAAAAAAAGTGGGATTATACTTAAGAGGGAAATCAAGATAGCAAAATGGGGACATGAGATAGCTTTGGCAAATTAAGGAGAATCCAAAGGGTTTTTACAAATATATTAAGGACAAAAGGGTAACTAGGGAGAGAATAGGGCCCCTCAAAGATCAGCAAGGCGGCCTTTATGTGGAGCCACAGAAAATTGGGGAGATACTAAATGAATATTTTGCATCAGCATTTAATGTGGAAAAGGATGCGGAAGATATAGACTGTAGGGAAATAGATGGAGACATCTTGCAAAATGTCCAGATTACAGAGATGGAAGTGCTGGATGTTTTGAAATGGTTAAAAGTTGATAAATCCCCAGGACCTGATCAGATGTACCTTAAAAATCTGTGGGAAACAGAGAAGTGATTGCTGGGCCTCTTGCTGAGATATTTGTATCATCGATAGTCACAGGTGAGGTGCTGGAAGACTGCAGGTTGGCAAAAATGGTGCCACTGTTTAAGAAGGGCGGTAAAGACAAGCCAGGGAACTATAGACCGGTGAGTCTGACATCAGTGGTGGGCAAGTTGTTGGAGGGAATCCTGAGGGACAGGATGTACATGTATTTGGAAAGGCAAGGAGTGATTCGGGATAGTCAACATGGCTTTGTGCATGGGAAATCATGTCTCACAAACTTGATTGAGTTTTTTGAAGAAGTAACAAAGAAGATTAATGAGGGCAGAGCAGTAGATGTGATCTATATGGACTTCAGTAAGGTGTTCAACAAGGTTCCCCATGGGAGACTGATTAGCAAGGTTAGATCTCATGGAATACAGGGAGAACTAGCCATTTGGATACAGAACTGGCTCAAAGGTAGAAGACAGAGGGTGGTGGTGGAGGGCTGTTTTTCAGACTGGAGGCCTGTGACCAGTGGAGTGCCAGAAGGATCGGTGCTGGGCCCTCTACTTTTTGTCATTTACATAAATGATTTGGATGCGAGAATAAGAGGTACAGTTAGTAAGTTTGCAGATGACACCAAAATTGGAGGTGTAGTGGACAGTGAAGAGAGTTACTCCAGATTACAACAGGATCTGGACCGGATGGGCCAATGGGCTGAGAAATGGCAGATGGAGTTTAATTCAGATAAATGCGAGGTGCTGCATTTTGGGAAAGCAAGTCTTAGCAAGATTTATACACTTAATGGCAAGGTCCTAGGGAGTGTTGCTGTACAAAGAGACCTTGGAGTGCAGGTTCATAGCTCCTTGAAAGTGGAGTCGCAGGTAGGTAAGATAGTGAAGAAGGCGTTTGGTATGCTTTCCTTTATTGGTCAGAATATTAAGTACAGGAGTTGGGAAGTCATGTTGCAGTTGTACAGGACATTGGTCAGGCCACTGTTGGAATATTGTGTGCAATTCTGGTCTCCTTCCTATCGGAAAGATGTTGTGAAACTTGAAAGGGTTCAGAAAAGATTTACAAGGATGTTGCCAGCGTTGGAGGATTTGAGATATAGGGAGAGGCTGAACAGGCTGGGGCTGTTTTCCCTGGAGCGTCGGAGGCTGAGGGGTGACCTTATAGAGGTTTACAAAATTATGAGGGACATAGATAGGATAAATAGGCAAAGTCTTTTCCCTGGGGTTGGGGAGTCCAGAACTAGAGGACATAGGTTTAAGATGAGAGGGGAAAGATATAAAAGAGACCTAAGGGGCAACATTTTCATGCAGAGGTGGTACGTGTATGGAATGAGCTGCCAGAGGATGTGGTGGAAGCTGGTACAATTGCCACATTTAAAAGGCATCTGGATGGGTATATGAATAGGAAGGGTTTGGAGGGATATGGGCTGGGTGCTGGCAGGTGGGACTAGATTGGGTTGGGATATCTGGTCGGCATGGATGGGTTGGACCGAAGGGTCTGTTTCCATGCTGTACATCTCCATGACTCTATAATTCAAATTATACGTCGAAATGTACATTTAGCATCAAACTGATATATTTCTGGCAATTTGTTGCCACTCAATCCATCTTCCACTCCTATCCCCCACATAATGTTTGTCTGAATGATATCGGGAGGTTTGCATTTGCTTGTTGCAACATCCCCATGAAAAATGTCAGACATGAGACAACTTACTTGGTAATACAAAGATGGGTTGGGGAGGGGACGGACGAGTGCTTATTAAGATTAGAATGGACCTCTGTCCCTCAAATGCTGGGTGGAATGTTCCCAGCCTCTGAATGAAGTGGTCATTGATGAGGCAGTCAGGAAACCAGGACAAGATTGGCAGAAATGAGATCCTCGACATTGAAAAAAAAATCCAATTCTCCAACCAAGTTTTGAATGATTATACCCACCCCACCTTAACTGGGGGATAATGCAACATGATGATTAGCACGACAGCAACATGGGGATTTGGGGATGGGGCCCTGGGTTACGAGGCTAAGCCTGTGACTCAGTGTGCCAAGTGTGAGATACGTTGCCTCCTAATTATGTACTGGAAATGGAAAATGACTGAGATCACACCCAGAATGGGCAGAATTAGTGCTTTTCTGTATCTGGACTCCACATGTAAATAACGTGAAGCTTTTCAAGAGGGAACTGCACCCATGAAACCAATCAGTGGAATGTTGTAGGTAATCTGAACAATGTGAGCTATGGCGAGATGTGTGGCAAAATCAGATGATAAGTGCAGTGAAGCCCATCTCAGCATCAAGATCAAATCCTTTTGTTTATAACTTTCACAAGTGGGAGGGCAAAGTTCTCGCCAAACAGTGGTGCAGTACCAAATGACATGTTAAAGCTTGTTAAATATCTTGTTGATGACACAATTTGACTTATTAACATTCAACCACTCATAACACCAAACTCACAAAACAAGCTGATAGAGAGAAAACTTAACAAGGAGAGTAGAATGTGTATCTCTTAGGCAGCGGGCCATGGAGGGGGTCATTAGGGCCGACTGCCTGCCCCTCTTCCGCGGTTACGTTAGAGCCCAGGTGTCCTTGGAGGAGGAGTACACGGTCTCCACCAACACCCTGGAGTTGTTCAAGGAGAGGTGGGCATCGCAGAGAGTGGAGTGCATTATTACCCCCTCCAACTCTATTTTGATTTAATCCCTGCCCTCCCCTTCACTGTTTGATCACATAGCATTGCTTTTGATGTGAAGGGCACTGCTTGACACTGGCCACACGAGTGTTTCCTTTCTTCCTGGTGATGGAAATTGAATAAAGATTCATGCACCTTGTGTCTCTCACTGTGTCTCACACCTGCACACACACAACATGGGTGCTGAGGAAAAAATAAGCACTACCACAGTTAGGCGGCTGTGTGGGGGTTGATTTTTTAAAAAAAAACGGGAGTGTCAGTTATTCTAAAAAAATAAATAGAATGTGTATCTGGCTCGCAAATTCAGTTCTCCGCTTGCTCCAATGTTGGACACCAGACACCAACATCCCAGGGAATGCTGGTGGATACCATCCATGTGCACTCCCCATCTACAGACCCCGGCACCTGACGTCACAGCTTCTAAGAACTCTTGTGACATGTGTCTGATCTACTTACAGGGTATTTCTGCTCTTCAGTGCTGCACCTTGGGAGCTGCTTCACAACTCTAGTGCTGCAGTAAGGAGACTACGCAGCTCGAGGACTGGATCAGGCTGCATCTCCAGGCTGTTTGTTTGTTCTCTTAGGGATCACTCACTCTAAGCCCACTGAAATGCTCACACTACATCTGCCTTGCTTGCATGGCCTTCCTTTGTGAGCACTGTCCTCTCAGTCAGAGATATCATGCTCATATTACTGCTGTTTGCCTTGCCACTTCGTACAGACACAAAAACAGGAAGCTTATCATGATGCTCAACAAGCCTCAGTAAAGGGGAATAGCTTCTCTCCAGAGTTTCCTGATACAGTAAATCAAGGACAACCTCCAATACCAGCGCAGGAGCTTGGACACAGTCAGTCTGCCACTTGGGCCAGAGTCAGGACTTTCTCTTCAAAACAGGCGTGGAGTGAAATGATAGGAAGTTCACTACCTCCCTTGATTATTTTATTCTGCCTTTCTCCTGGAATGAGAGAAAGGTTGGTGTTAAATGTGACAAAAGTGGCATAAACAATAATTCTTGTTCAATACAGTATGTCCTGTTTGCTTGATTCTAAAAGTGACGTAAATCCGGGACTTTGCAGGCTCTGATTATATTATTATTTTTTCTGGCAACCCCAGTTGTAGTGAGGCTTGAGAATCAGTTCAGTTGCCCAAGTGGGCTTTTGCCCAAAACGTCGATTTCGCTGCTCCTTGGATGCTGCCTGAACTGCTGTGCTCTTCCAGCACCACTAATCCAGTGTTTGGTTTTCAGCATCTGCAGTTATTGTTTTTACCTCAGTTGCCCAAGTACCTGCACAAGAGCATGGAATTATTTTCTTCTCATTTGGAGTTGCAAATACTCACCAACACACTCTCATATGCAATGTTGCCTTTCTGAGACAATGTTGGGGGAGGAAATATATCAGTATTTATATAGGACCTATAATCTCTACTGCATTGACATGGCAGAGCTTGTGCTGCATCCATTGGAACAAGGTCCAAGTCAAAGGTTCACATAAAGATTTCCATCACTCTCTATGTCAGAGTCCTCCATGTCCCACTCTAAGTCAAAGTAGACAGGCAGGAGACTGGAAGAACACAGCAAGCCAGGCGCATCAAGAGGCGGAGAAGTTGACGTTTTGGGTGTAAACCTTCTTCAGGGCTGAGAGTGGATGTATGGGGAGCTGCTGATAAAAGGGGTGACAAGGGCAGGTGGATGAATAGGGGACAGGAGAAGACAGATAGAGGGTACGGCCTGGTTGGTCAGTGGGAGGAACGAATCCAGTATGTAGCTAGGAAGAGTGGAAGAGAGGGGTAGAGGCTGGGAAGGGACTCAGGGGGTGGGAAGAAATGTTATTTGAAATTGGAGAACTCAATGTTGAGTCCTTCAGGCTGCAGGCTGCCCAGGTGGAAGATGAGGTGTTGCTCCTCCAAGTTGTGGTTTGGTTCATTGTGGCATGGAGGAGGCCAAAGATGGTCATGTTGGAAAGGGAATGGGAAGAGGAATTAAAATGGGCCATCACTGGGTGATCCGGTTGGCCCCGGTGGGTCCGGCTGCGATGCTCGCCAAATCACTCCCAAAGCTTACATTTGGTGCTCGAAGGCAGGATGTTATACAAGGATGGTTATGATGTGAAAAGGACTGGCTGATGACTCCAAATAGATGTACTGGTCGTAAGAGAGCCCTGTTCTGAGGTACAGATGACAAGTTGGATCAGTGAGTGTCATTCGCAAGTTTTACTGGATTTTCCTTTTGGGTCACACAACCCCCTGGATGAGGGAGAGCGAGTGTAGATAAAATGCAGCCCGTTCTTCCACCAGGGCCATGGTGCAGCAGACAATAAAGTTACTGAAACTGATGCTCTGATGCTTGGAACAATCTGGGACGGTGCTTGCAGTACAGTTCAGAATGGAACATGCTACATAATTTTGAATGCTGTGATCCCCACAACTGGAGCAGCTAAAGAGGGGATGGGGTGGGGTGGATGCAGAAGAGCTTGGATTGCTACTGCAGTTTTCGAAAAGTAAGATGAGGACATTAAGCATTCAGAACATCACCTTCAGCCTGATCGAGCACAGCAGTGTCAGACGCAACAAGACAGACAGGACTTAATTGAGACCTTAATTCCATAGACAAGACCTGCAAACATTTTGCTGCTAAAATGGCAAATAACCCCTGTCCATCGCCAGAAGCAAATGCAGCTTCTATTTGTTTGTTTTGTCTTTGCTTTTGCTGTTGCTGAATAAAAGTGAATGTTCCAGCCTTACATAGGCTTACACGATGGGGTGACACTAAGCATGGGTAACCTGTGAATTTGGTTCTTAAATAGCAAGACGTTTACAAAGGTCCACTTCTATCTGCAATGAAGTGTCAGCCATGCCACATTATTGTATTGAGAAGGGTTTATGTTGGTTTTCCTCCAACTACTGTTGCATAATGAACCGCAACTCGTGGTGAGCAGTACTTGACTGGGAGCTTGGCTGTCCTTTAAAAATGTTGCAGCACCAGAAATCCTGGGATGTCCCTGCCAGCGGCGAGTACTTCTGCCTCTGGCAAGAGGGTAGGTAGGATGAGTGAGGCACCATCAAGCCATGTTGCAAAGCCAATGGGGTTAGTATTGTAAGAAACATGCGATGGCTCATGGAGAGAAATTCCTCATGAAATTTACCAAAATCACACTTACCCTAATTCTGGTAAAAGTCAGCCAGCTAGGTTCCACCTTCAAGAGCTGCCAGCCAATCAGATTGGTCCACAGTTGAGTCATCCCAGAAACAAGTATTGACAGTTATTGGGACGACAACAAGTTGCCGAAGAATAAGAATCTTGAATACCAGACGATGATAAATCAAAGTCATTTTGGGCAGGGTAGGATTTATTGACCTTAGGGAAGGGGTCAGAGGAGATGGGAGGAAGTGATTTGGGGCTCTGGCAGGGTGGTAAACAGGGGGAGAATATCTTTGTGGAGCATGCCCCTGATGTGCAGACTGGAGCTTCCAGAAGAGGTACCTCACATCCTTCTCACCTTTTCATCTGAGATGTGAAAAAGCAGGCTGACCACTTAGTCCACCCAACATATTATGGTTACAGAAGCAGAATGGTGTTTTTAACAGGTCTGTGAAGGGCTTCAATAAATCTAAGGTAGGCTGATGCCTTATCTGGCCACTTTGTTTTGAGGCACAGCTCAAATGTGGGCAGGAACTCAGTGGGTTGGCTTCCCAACCTAGTTAATATGACTCTGTGCCAAAAACATGTCTGGCTGGCATGAGGGTATAAAATTCTTCCCATGGTTCATTGCAAACCAAACATTGCATCCTGATGTCTAGCAGCCGATACAGATATACTATATTCTACCATATAAAAAGGTAAATTAACTCTGAAATAAAAACAGCAGTACTGGGAATACTCAGTAGGCATGGCAGGTTTGTGAAGAGAGAAACAGAGTTAACATTTCAAGCCTGTGAAGTTTCATTAGAACTATTTATCATGGGAAGGGAAAATGAACTCATTAAAGGTGAAGAAAATAGAAGAGATAAATAGAAATGCCATCATACAAAAGAAGTGATTGTCTTCAAGGAATTCCCACCAAGAGAAGTAGCAGTGAATTAAGCAAAAGTGAAAAATACTGTAGATGCTAGAAATTTGGAACAAAAGTGTTATAAATATTCAGCAATTTGAACAGCGAATGTGAAAAGAGGGCAGAATTGATCTTTAAGTTTAATAATCAAACATCAGAAAAAGTATTAATTCTGTTTGCGGTATGTAATATCACGCCTCTCAAGTGAGACAAGAACTGTTTGTCAGATTGGACTGTTGCACACCTTTAAGAAATACTGAGGATGATCTGCTTGTCTTCCTTAAGTCATTTAAGTAACTCCCAGCCAAGATCATAATTCCACTATGAAGTAATTAATCCTAGCCCATTTTTCTTGTAGGTTGGTGAGCCTAATAAAAGGAACCGAATTAAAGTCAATAGATATATAATCATTAATCCTAGGAGCTTCAGTGATCATGTCACTTTGACAGTGTATGCTAATTTGATTCCCTAATGCTCAAAAACTAGTCATTTCTCCAAGACATTTACATCATTATTTTTAATTAACATAAAAATCTGTTTCACATGAGCATATATTCACACAAGAGGACAAGGACTTCGAAATTTCTGTCATTGTAAGATCTGTGCTCAAAGTTGAACCTATCATCTAAGGATGTGGTTTCATTTCAGTTTTACAGGTGGACATAAAGTTACATAAATGCAGGCATGAACTGTTCCAGTGCTGTGTCCTGTACCTTCAATTTTGAGCACTAACATTTAATGAAATGAAGACACAACTCGTACATGACAAATTTGTAAGCGGTGGTTCCCCCACTTTATCCAAAGAAAGGGAATTCATGGAATGGTGGATCCAAAGAAAGGGAATTCATGGAATGCTTACAGGATGGCTTTTTGGAACAGCTTGTCATGGAGCCCACAAGGGAGCAGGCTATTCTGGACCTAGTGCTTTGCAATGAACCAGACTTTATAAAAGATCTTAAAGTAAGGGAACCCTTAGGAAGCAGCGATCATAATATGGTAGAGTTCAGTCTGGAGTTTGAAAGAGAGAAGGCAAAATCGGATGTAATGGTGTTACAGTTAAATAAAGGTAATTATGAGGGCATGAGAGAGGAACTGACAAAAATAGACTGGAAGCAGAGGCTTGCGGGGAAGACAGTAGAGCAAAAATGGCAGGGGTTTGTGGGTATAATTAAGGACACTGTACAGAGGTTCATCCCCAAGAAAAGAAAAGTTATCCAGGGAGGGATTAGACAGCCATGGCTGACAAAGGAAGTCAGGAAATGTATTAAAGAAAAAGAGAGATCCGATAAAGTGGCCAAGAGCAGTGGGAAATCAGAAGATTGGGAAGGCTACAAAAACAAACAGAGGATAACAAAGAGAGTAATAAGAAAGGAGAGGATCAAATATGAAGGTAGGCTAGCCAGTAATATTAGAAACGATAGTAAAAGTTTCTTTCAATATGTAAGAAACAAACGACAGACAAAAGTAGACATTGGGCCACTTCAAACTGATGCTGGAAGCCTAGTGATGGGAGATAAGGAAATAGCAGGAGAACTTAACAAGTACTTTGCGTCAGTTTTCACAGTGGAAGACAGGAGTAATATCCCAACAATTAAAGGGAGTCAGGAGGCTGAGTTGAGTATGGTTGTCATTACAAAAGAGATAGTGCTAGAAAAGCTAAAAAGTCTTAAAATTGATAAATCTCCTGGCCCCGAGGGGATACATCCTAGAGTTCTGAGAGAGGTGGCTGAGGAAATAGCGGAGGCATTGGTTGAGATCTTTCAAGAGTCACTGGAGTCACGGAAAGTCCCGGATGATTGGAAGATCGCGGTTGTAACCCCATTGTTCAAGAAAGGATCAAGACAAAAGATGGAAAATTATAGGCCAATTAGCCTAACCTCGGTTGTTGGTAAAATTCTAGAATCCATCATTAAGGATGAGGTTTCTAAATTCTTAGAAGAGCAGAGTCTGATTAGAACAAGTCAACATGGATTTACTAAGGGGAGGTCATGCCTGACAAACCTGTTGGTATTCTTTGAAGAGGTGACAAGTAGGTTAGACCAGGGAAACCCAGTGGATGTGGTCTATCTAGACTTCCAAAAGGCCTTTGATAAAGTGCCACACGGGAGGCTGCTGAGCAAGGTGAGGGCCCATCGTGTTCGAGGTGAGCTACTGGGATGGATTGAGGATTGGCTATCTGACAGAAGACAGAAAGTTGGGATAAAAGGTTCTTTTTCAGAATGGCAGCCAGTGACGAGCGGTGTCCCGCAGGGTTCAGTGTTGGGGCCACAGCTGTTTGCATTATATATTAATGATCTAGATGAAGGGACTGGGGGCATTCTAACGAAGTTTGCCGATGATACAAAGTTAGGTGGACAGGCAGGTAGTACTGAGGAAGTGGGGAGGCTGCAGAAGGATCTAGACAGTTTGGGAGAGTGGTCCAGGAAATGGCTGATGGAATTCAACGTGAACAAATGCGAGGTCCTGCACTTTGGCAAAAAGAATAAAAGCACAGACTACTTTCTAAACGGTGAGAAAATTCGTAAAGCCAAAGTACAAAGGGATCTGGGAGTGCTAGTCGAGGATTCTCTAAAGGTCAACATGCAGGTTGAGTCTGTGATTAAGAAAGCAAATGCAATGTTGTCACTTATCTCAAGAGGGTTGGAATATAAAAACACCATTGTGCTACTGAGACTTTATAAAGCTCTGGTTAGGCCCCAATTTGGAGTACGGTGTCCAGTTTTGGTCCCCACACCTCAGGAAGGACATACTGGCACTGGAACGTGTCCAGCGGAGAGTCACATGGATGATCCCTGGAATGGTAGGTCTAACATATGAGGAACGGCTGAGGATCCTGGGATTGTATTCATTGGAGTTTAGAAGATTAAGGGGAAACTTAATAGAGACGTTCAAGATAATACATGGCTTGGAAAGGGTGGATGCTAGGAAATTGTTTCCGTTAGGTGAGGAGACTAGGACCCGTGGACACAGCCTTAGAATTAGAGGGGGTAAATTCAGAACAGAAATGCGGAGACATTTCTTCAGCCAGAGAGTGGTGGGCCTGTGGAATTCATTGCCGCAGAGTGCAGTGGAGGCCAGGACGCTAAATGTCTTCAAGGCAGAGATTGATAGATTCTTGTTGTCTCGGGGAATTAAGGGCTACGGGGAGAATGCGGGTAAGTGGAGTTGAAGTGCCCAGCAGCCATGATTGAATGGCGGAGTGGACTCGATTGGCCGAATGGCCTTACTTCCACTCCTATGTCTTATGGTCTTATGGTCTTATCCCAGCCCCAAGCCTCCAACTCAGCACCGCCCTCTTGACCTGTCCATCACCTTTCCCATCTATCCGCTCTACCGTCCTGTCTGACCTATAACCATCCCCTCCCCACCTTCATCTACCTATCACATTCCCAGCTACCTTCCCCTAGCCTGAACCCCCACCACCACCCATTTTATCTTTCAGCCTCCTGGCCGACGAGCCTCATTCCTGATGAAGGGCTTATGCCAGGAACATTGATTTTCCTGGTCTGCGGATGCTGCCTGTCCTGCTGTACTTTTCCAGCACCACACTCTCGACTCTGATCTCCAGCATCTGTAGTCCTCACTTTCTCTTAGCTTATACCGCCTTGTTTCAAAGCAGTATTAAGATGCAATGTGCTCCTGAACACCTGAATGTTTTAAAATGTTCTATACTACTAAAAACTGATAACATAAAATGGTCAGAAAATCAAAGTGTGATTAGCTAAACTTGGGAGTGCAATTTGGTAGAATATGTGGTATCATAAAATTGTATGTAAGTTATGATGATGTAAATGATCACATTACTCTGACATTAGTGAGAGAGAAGACACCAGCTTAAGATGAGTGTGTGAACAGAACGGCCTTATGCACTACATTATAGAGTTTTATTTGAAAATCTACTATGCACAGCTGTAAGTAAAGGTGTTTAAGTGCTTTCCCTAATGCTAAGAAGTTGGCATATTCTCGTGTTTTCCTTCATGTAGAATTACCATTTCCATGGTGAGTAGCATAGGCTCAACTGACTTGAAAATCTAAACTGCTTGACCTAATGGACAAACTGTAATAATTTGTATTTGCAGAGCAGCTTATGTACCATCCTTACTCTAGTATGCTGCTGCCTGGACTCCTTATGGTTGCTAGTCATGTGGTATTATCCTGAATCTTACTTTAATAGCTTAATGTACTCTTAAAGCAGTAACACTTTTTTTTCCCCCAAGAAATAATTACATGTGTATATGTGCATATATATTACACAGAAACAAGAATTCAAAAATTTATAAGTTTAAGAGTCTAAAAATCCTAGATAGTTTGACAATCATTCCAGATCTCAGGACTATGTAACCATCTGGATTACTAAACTTTACACTTGTTTTTTTTCTTGACTTTTATGTACTTTTTATTTTTGTGTATTGTTAAAATGTTCATTGTTGTCGTCATGGTTTCTCACACTTTCATTATCCACACATCTATGTATCTGCTCTTTGCACACTTGGAGTATTATACGGTCACCTGAGTTGGCTTCTGTTCCGCTTCAATTTTGCTACATCAGGTTTGAGGACTTCATAAGATCCAGGACCGTGGTCTCCAACATATAGATTGTGATCGGCTAGTTGGTTGCAGAGTTTCCGACAGCTGATCTCACTGCCTGCCCATATTACCTTGGCACGCGCGCGCGTGCACGCACACACACAGTGACCATCATGACCTCTGCTTCCAGAAGCTGTGCAGCTACAGAAAGGTGCATGCACTTTACAAACTCAGTCAGCTTGAATCATGTTTCAGTTTGGTCCAGATAGACTGCCATTGCAGGATAAAGACATTTTTTTGTGCTGGCAATGCTAACAAGTGAATAGGAAATTCACTATGAACTGATGTGTGAAACCAGTATCTCACGAACATAGAAAATTATTCAGTGCATCATGTCCATATGAACTCTCTCTATAAGACCGGCTTAGCTACTCACAGAAACATTTAAAAAAAATAGGATTAGGCCATTCGGCCCATTGAGCCTACTTCACTGTTGAATGTAATCCTGGCTGATTATTTCAACTCAGTACACTGTTCCTGCTTTTTCCCCATGCCCTTTGATGTATTTAGGCCAAAAGAACAATATCTAATTCCTTCCCAAAAAACCTGTAATGTTTTGGTCCCAACTACTTTCTGTGGCAAAGAATTCCACTCTCTGCAGAAGAAATTTCTCCTCATCTCAGCCGACACCATATCCTCAAGACTGCGGCCTCTGGTTCTGGATTCCTGCTCATTGGGAAGATCCTTTCTGCATTTACCTTGTTCAGTTCTGCTCCTTTGCCTGGTTCTCTATCGGCCTGAAGTTTTCTTTTTAGTTGCTTATCTAATAGGTGCGTGCAGCAGGAGAATGCTGCCACACCCCACATCCAATATCCAAACAACACAAGCCGACCAAGGCCCCCAGCAGTAAATCACATTCACAGAAGTGGCCTCCTGTGGCTCCACACATGAAAATAGCCAGCAACATTGTGGACATTCCAGGGGTGCCAATCCAGAGACCAACTCACAGTAGGACCAGCAGCAGAGTTACATCACCAACTACAAGCTGAATCAATAATGGTGAGCGGTGAACCTGGAACATCTGAAAAGCAACCAAAAATGTACAACATTGATACAGAATGGGAAAGGAATTTCTTTTCACAACTGTAGCATATTACCTTGGATGTCATTGTACATTGATAGGCAAGAAAGGGAACTTGGAATTACACCACACAAGGTCGCACAATGAATTCAAGGATAGTGTTCCCTTGAGCAACATGCTCTAGCAATCCAAAGCACATCACTTGGTACTTCTCCAGTAGCAAGATGAGTAGAATCTTTGTCCAAAGACATCTTTCAGCAACTACAGGAGGACCTGAAGGGCTGTGAATGCTTCTCACTGCAGTTCGATGGATCCATCGACTTCACTGATACAATCCGGTTCATTGTTTTGTGCACATGACATTTAAGGAAAGAGGATCATCTCATCTTTTTGCCCCATAAAAGAGAAGACAAAGCTCAAGTACACCCACAACAAATTCAACATTTGCATGCTTGGAAAAATATTCCAGTAAAGAGATTGGTTTCCAGCACACCTGATGGTGCACTAGTCACACTTTACGCAATTGCAAGATTTGTTGTATTTTGCAAAAATAACCTTGATTTCCCTTCTTTTCTCAACTACCACTGTATAATCCACCAGTAAGCATTGGGAAGTAAAGTTATGGACTTTACTCATGCATATAAAGTTATTGTTAAGACTGCAAACTCAATCTGACCAAAAGCCCTTCAGCACCTCTTCTTTAAATCCTTATTTCACAGACTTGATGTTGCTGCTGGTGAACTAATCCTCCATGATGATGTGAGGTGGTTACATTGAAGAAAAGTCCCACAAATATTTCTAGACATAATGCCTGAAATTGTCACTTTTCTTAAATCAAGCAAAGAAGGGTGCAGTGAGCTGTCAGACAATGCACGACAATTCGGATTTGGGATCGTGAAAGACAGAACGTCAAACCTGAATGAGGTGAACTGTGAACTGCAGGGAAAGGACAGAGACAGAGCACAAATGATCGCTGCAGTGAATGCATTCGAATGAAAACTGAGTCTGTGGTACTCTCAATGAAAAAATAAAATGCTGTAACACTTTGCGAATTGGAAGAGAATACTAGAAAAGAAATCAAGGATCAAAGAAAACTGTAATACTTTGGGGTATCAACAGGAGTGAACCTAATGTAATCACTGGGATTGTCTACCATGGATATCAAAAACTGAAGTATTTTACTTCTTTCCCCATGGCTTGACTCCTTATCTGATAGCATTTGGATACTTTAATTAAAATAATCCTCAGCAGGAGCCATTTGTTTGTAAACCAGATCAATAACCTTTACAACAATTTACAGCCAAACCAAATGACATTGAACAAAAGATAGCTAACACCACAAATCCACACAAGAATCAATGGCATCATTAACAATGCTTAAGTGTTCTCTCCTTTTTACACAATGCATTGCAATGATTTGTTTTAACACATGACTGTTTGGGACAATCTATCTATATTCTTTGTTGAGTATAGCCATTTTCAAAAGAGAACATATTGAATAGAGCATAATGAAGGAAAAAATTATAGAGGAAGAAAAATCTATGCATAGTAAAAGATAAAAAAGACATTGAAGAAAGCAAAGGATTGTGACAGGGTATTTGAAATCTCAACTGTGTTCTGTCATTGAATGAAATTTTGGTTAATCAAAATGCTCTGCGTCTTCACCGAGCACAGATCACTTTTCATCACTCTTGTCTAGCAATCTATCCCACGTCTACCATAAAAAAATTCAAATACAGCACTTTGACATTTCAAGGACGATTTCCAAAGCCACATGACCTCTGTCAGGTCATTTTTCATCCATCTTAATTGGGTGATGCTTTATTTTTCAATAGTTCCCGCCTCAGGCAACTGAATATGTGGAGTTTGCACATTCTCCCCGTGTCTACGTGGGTTTCCTCTGGGTGCTCCGGTTTCCACCCACAGTTCAAACATGTGCAGGTTAGGTGAATTGGCCATGCTAAATTGCCCATAGTGTTAGGTGCAGGGGTAAATGTAGGGGAATGGGTCGGTGTGGACTTTTTGGGCCGAAGGGCCTGTTTCCACACTGTAAGTAATCTAATCTAATCTTGTATTAAAGAAGAGCACCTATTAACCTTCTTAATTAAGTGCTGTACATGTGTAATAACTTTTTCTATGACTCATGCTCCAGAACACCAAAATCCCTCTGCACCTCGGAGTTGTGAAATAGTTCGCTGCTTATGTAATATGCTGCTTTTTTCATTCTTCCTGTCAAACTGAAAAATTTCTCATTTTTCTACCTTATACTCCATCTGCCAGTTTTTTGCTCGCTCACTCCATGTCTGTCACTTTATTTCTGGTGTGTATACTGCAAAAGGGGTGCTTTTGTGTACTGTGTAAGGGAATTTTTTTTTTGGAGCTTATACTTTTATGGTGTGCTTAAAATTCTTTGAATTTGTGTTTTAAGTAAATAGTTTATTCTGCTTTATCTTCACTTCTTTTGGTTATTAAACTTCGATTGTATTGTTAAAACAAGATCTGCAACATTGCATACTTAGGTTTCAGTGATAGTCAACCTCATTCAAACCAAACCAAAACAAAACATGACCTCTCAAGCCAATTTTCAGTCTGCAATCTGACTTGTCCAGTAATAACATCAGGTGGAATCATAACACCAATGACAGTGCAAAAGGCGTGATATCTTTCAAGGTCAGGTTGGGCTGTTGAAAGAGTCTTGGTGAGTTATAGAAATATGTCTTGTTGATGGTGTGCTCTGCTGCCACTGTGCACAAGTGATGAAGGGAGTGAATGTTGAAGGTCATGGAGGTTGGGATCCAATAGATACCGTTGATAGATGTTATATACTTAGTACCTGAGCGTAATATGATGAACTGGTGCTCGGTATTGATTGAGTTATACTTGGATGTTTACATTTTTGTGACCATGGGTGGTAGGGTGCATTGTTACCAACTCCAACCACACCTTATTTCGAACTCTTGGAGCTTTTGTTAATATTTCTATTTAAATTACAATACCTGCTAAGGGGCTATGTCATTTTATTTTTGTTTCACTGGATTTGGTTCATTATAGTCACTAAAAAAATACTTTCAGGTGTACATAAAGAAGTGGCAGCCAGCAGTGTGGTTGGAGTGGAGGAGCATGAAGATTATTAGCTCCGTGGCAAGCAATAAACAACTTTCATGAAAACTTTCTAGTCTTGGTATATTCTTCACTGATTAGCTTGGAGATCTTCTCACAGGGAATGAGAAACTGATCAAGGAACCTGCTTTAATTTGAATAGAATTGTGCCTTTTGAGTATAGTTGGAGCTGCATCTCATCCAGCTAAATTGAAACCATTCCATTACATTCATTTGTGTCTTGCAGTTGGTGCACTGAAGAGATCGGAGATGTGTCGCCACCAAATTCTGAGTCCATGCCTTGTTTTTGTAGCCACAATATTTATATAACCATGCAGTGAGTCTAGTTCTGTTTCTGGTGAATGATGATACCGAGATATTCATAATGGGAGATTCAGCAATGGCAATGCTATAAACCATCAAGAGTGATGGCTGGATTCCCACTGGTTGGAGATTGGGATTGTGTGGCACTTGTATGGTAAAAATGTTACTTGCCACTTGCCATCCTGAGCCAAAATGTCACCCAGGTCTTGCTGTATATAGACATTGGCTGCTTCAGTATCTGAGGCTTTGAAACTGCTGCTATACATTGGGCAATCCTCAGAAATCATCTGTCCTGACCTTAAGAATGAAGTGAAGGTAACTTGATGATGAAGATGTTTCTGCCTCAGGCAATTCCCAAGGGAACTCCTTCAGCAATATCCCTGAACTGCAAACACCCACAACCGTCTTCATCTACATATGATTCCAACATTTGATGCTACACTCAGTCAAATGTTGCCTTGATGACAAGGCTAGTCACTTGCATTAGACCAAACAACCCAACCACCCCGTAGCTCAACACTTCAACTCCCCCCCCACTCCACCAAGGACATGCAGGTCCTTGGACTCCTCCATCGCCAGACCATAGCAACATGTTGGCTGGAGGAAGAGCGCCTCATCTTCCGCCTAGGAACCCTCCAACCACAAGGGATGAACTCAGATTTCTCCAGTTTCCTCATTTCCCCTCCTCCCATCTTGTCTCAGTCAAATCCCTCGAACTCAGCATTGCCTTCCTAACCTGCAATCTTCTTCCTGACCTCTCCACCCCCACCCCACTCCGGCCTATCACCCTCACCTTGACCTCCCTCCACCTATTGCATTTCCAACGCCCCTCCCCCAAGTCCCTCCTCCCTACCTTTTATTTTAGCCTGCTGGACACACTTTCCTCATTCCTGAAGAAGGGCTTATGCCCGAAACGTCGATTCTCCTGTTCCTTGGATGCTGCCTGACCTGCTGCGCTTTTCCAGCAACACATTTTCAGCTCTGATCTCCAGCATCTGCAGTCCTCACTTTCTCCTAGTCACTTTCATTCACATCTGTAGTTAAGTTCTTCTGTTTAAAGGGTGTAATCAGATCAGGATTTGGCAGCTCTAGCAAAACCCGTACTGATATCAGTAACTGGTTATTCCTTTACAAGGGCCCTTTGACGATGATTGAGAATAGACTGAGAGGGCAATAATTGGTTTTATGTTGCAGTGTATGACAGAGGTCGGAAATTTTCTACATTGTCAAATGGACTTCAGTGTTGTACTGTGCTGGAACTGTTTGTCATAGTTTGTTCTGAACCATAAATATTGTCAGGGTTCATAGACTTTATGGTATCCTGTAGATTTAGCTATTTCCTGATTATTATGTGGAGTGAATTGAGTTGTTTGAAGTCATGCATCTATGTTGCTCGGGACCACAAGATGAGGGTGAAGTGGTTCATCCAAATGATACTTCTGGGTGCAAATAAATACAAATACTTCAGCCTTATCTTTTGTACTGATGTGCTGGCCTCCCCCATCATTTAGTGCAGGATATTTATGGGAGATTCCTTCTCCACTACCAGTTATGATGGATGTGGCAAGACTCCATATCCACTAGTTATGGCATCACTTAGCCTTGTCTATTGCATGCTGCTTCCACTGGTTGGCAAAGAAGTGAATCTGTGGTGTAACTGCAGCATGTTGACACCTGTTTGATCTGATTCTGGCATATCCTCCTGCTGTATTCATTGAACCAGGCTTGATCTTCCAACTTGATGTTAATGGCAGATTTGGGGAATTTGTAAGGCCATGAAGTGATAGATTGTAGCCAAATACAGGAGTGCAACTGCTGAAGGCCCACAGCAGCTCAATATCAATTTTGAGTCTATTCCATATCGCATAGTGGCAGTGCCAAACAACACAATTGGATGGAGGACACATCTTCATCATGCTGAGTTGCTGAAATTCTTTTGATTTTTTTGTGTGGAAGCAGGCAAAGAGTAAGTTAATAACTAGAAATATTTACTAATAATGCGAGCTGAATAGGCTGGGGCTATTTTACCTGAAGCGTCCAAAGCCAAGGGGTGACCTTGCGGAGGTTTATAAAGTCATGAGGGGTACAGATTGGGTAAATAGACAAGGTCTTTTCCATAGGGTAGGAGAGTCTCGAACCAGAGGGCATAGGTTTAGGGAGAGTAGGGAAAAACTTAAAAGGGACCTAAGGGACAACATTTTCACGTAGATGGTGGTGCATGTCTGGAATGAGCTGCCAGAGGAAGTGGTAGAATACAACATTTAGGCATCTGGATAGGTATATGAATAGAAAGGGTTTAGAGGGATATGGGCCAAATGCTGGCAAATGGGACTAGATTAATTTAGGCTATCTGGTTGGCGAAAACGAGTTGGACTGATCGGTCTGTTTCTATGCTGTACATCTCTATGACTCTATATAATAATTAGCCAAATCTTGCTTACCTTGCACCACTGAAAGGAACTGAAAAAGAATAATGTAAAATGTACATTAAATTTTGCTTGCTACTGTTTGTAGAGATGCTCATCAAATCAGCCAGTAACCATTTCCAGGTTGGAAATTCAGAAGAATTACAGGCATTAATATGGTTGACAAATGTTGTATCTTATAAGATTAGATTCTGAATCAAACACCTTATTAAGTATATGAATAAAATAAATGTCGAAAGCACATGAATGCAACATCAACTTTAAATGGGCAGGAGGTTCTGAAGTTCTTCACCTTGCAGGTATCATATTTATCAGGACAGGACTTGACTCTCTGCAAGCCAGAAGCACTAATCAACCTCCAGACACAGCAGGAGGTTCCTTACGAGAAAGGAAGGGACTCTTTGGAACCACATCCCTAGATGATGTTCTTCAGGCCATCCAGAAGAGAGAGAATATACTGTGATTCTACTATATGGCAACAGGAAGTCATCCTAACTGAAAATGGTGGCCTGGACCATGGTTGCTACGGTAGTCTGCTCAGGTAAATCTTACTCCAGTGCCCTAAGAAAATTAATGTTCTGTTGCATTCCACTTGTGAGTGCCACTTGTTTTCTCAGTGCTTCCTCCCAGGAACATCGACCTACCTAAAAGGTTTGATGAATTTAAAAACAAACATTTGACCTGGAATTGAGAATCTGAAGGTTAGTCTCCCACCCAATTTCTCTTCCCATCCTTCTCAACACTAAGTGAGCCTGGGCGACCCTGCCCTGAGGATATGTGCGGGGGTGGATTAGTGACATGGCACAGCTGAGGTGGAAGGAATACAGCTGTCAGACTGGAAAAGGAAACCCAGGCTCCTGACCTTGCCAACATGGTCTGCTCAGGGAAAGATTCTCTTTATCTTTGAAATAACACTGACTTCTCTCAAAGAAAACATTGGAACCAGAGTTTGTTTAACATTATTAAAGTCAATTAAAGTCTGCAAAGCATTCAATAAAAAGATAAGTAGAATTTAGACCTGGATGTAAGTTTGCTCGCTGAACTGGAAGGTTCTTTTTCAGACCTTTCATCACCACACTAGGTAACACCTTCAGTGAGCCTCCGGATGAAGCATTGATGTTGAGGACCCGCTTTCTATTTGTGTAAGGGTTTCCTTGGGTTGATGGGGTCGTTTCTGGTGGTGACGCCATTTCTGATTCTTTTTCTCAGAGGGTGGTAAATGGGGTCTAAGTCAATGTGTTTGCTGATTCTGGTTGGAATCCCATGATTCTAGGAATTCTCATGCATGTCTCTATTTGGCTTGTCCAAGGATGGATGTGTTGTCCCAGTCAAAGTGGTGTCCTTTCTCATGTGTATGTAAGGATACTAGTGAGAGAGGATCATGTCTTTTTGTGGCTAGTTGACGTTGATGTATCCTGGTGGCTAGTTTTCTGCCTGTTTGTCCGATGTAGTGTTGTTACAGTTCTTGCACGGTATTTTGTAAATTACAAACACATCCAGAAACCCAAGCCACTCTCCCTACATTAAAGACACCTTGGAACTGACTGCCAGACTACTCAGACCTCTTGGCAACATTGTAGCCCACAAATCCACCAACACACTAAAACAGCAGTTAATGAACTTGAAAGACCCCATACAGACAACAAGCAGAACTAATGTCATTTACAAAATACAATAGCCGGCTACATAAAAAGAGACATAGCACTCCTGAAGACAATAATACAATAGAGGTTTAACACCTGTTTTGGAATGCAAACCAGAAACTGATACATCCTGAATGCAGCAACAGCCCAGCCACATTAAAACATCATTCATAGCTTCTTGATTGCTCCCACGTTCCATAGTAATCTTCAAATTACTTAAGGCCACCTGACAAAAATCAAGCTGCCCAAGTGCACTGTCCCAACAATTTTCCATCAAATTTCCTCTGATGCCACAAGTGGTACCTGTAGCTCACCAGTGTGATCGTAATAAGGCTAGAAGACCAATTTCTTGCACATTATATATATGGAGTGTATATTGCAGCAGGATAATTTCCAGGATAAAGGTGCCTTTCCTTGAGCTTATTGAAATAATGTACATGTAAAAGGCTAAAGTTGAAGGAGAGGGCAATTGGTAGTTCTTGATTGCGCATGCTTACAGATTTCTAGAAATTCCTGAACATTTACATCAAGAAATAAATATTAAGGGTTTAGTAAGAATGTAATGTGCAAAAGATAAAGGAAGCTCAAGTTGCAAGTATGATGCACAGGTAATAATGCTACACCCAGAATGTCATTACTCCATTACACCAGTTCTTTGATCAAGCTTTTAATGGTTCCTCCCCCAGGTAAACAATCATGAACAGGAATGTCTTGTTAGTACACTTGTTCAAGATGGGTGCAAAACTGAGCCCAGAACGCAGAGTGCAGTAGAAATTGACATCATTTTCGGATGTTTTGCTATGAAGTTCTTAAACTGATCCTCTGAGACCTGCAGTGTATCCTTTTAATATAATTTTGCAGAATCAGTCACATTAAAAATTAAAAAGCTTTCTAATTGCAGTTCTTAAACATGTTGTGACTAATGCACGAGTGATGGTTAAATGATTTGAAACTTTAATTTCCATAATTAAGTATTTTCATATTTAAGGAAGGAAAATGATGTCTTTCAATGCTTTCCCTCGGGTCTGATTGTTTATATTGATTTCCGTCAATTTTTACATTTGGATATACTTTTAACTACATTGCCAGGATATTTCAACACAACTTGCCATCAGAATAAGGTTGTATTTTTTATTTCTAACTTTCAGGTTGCATGCCACACAAGAGAAATTCCTGGTCACTGTGACTAATGTGAAACATTAGTAATAGCTAGTCAGCTTGAAACTTTAATATTCACACTTAAAGATGGACTATTTGGGGTGGAATTTTCTTGACTTATCTGGGGTCTCATCCGTCAGCACTCAGCAAACAAGAGACCTGCACTGCCCCTTGCAACAACTGAACAACAAGCCAATTACACAGTTGCAAGACAGGTCTTGCTCTGGGGAGTCTAAATTACAATCAGTTAATCAGAGGACAGCGGCTCTTGCGTTCAGCAGTATGACACAGGAGCCTTGGCTGCTGCCAGTCAAGCACTCCCAAAGAGTCACAGAGTCAGAGTTGTACAGCACAGAAAAAGACCCTTCGGTCCAACCCATCCATGCCAACCAAATATCCCAACCCAATCTATTCCCACCTGCCAGCACCCGGCCCACATCCCTCCAAACCCTTCCTATTCATATACACATCCAAATACCTTTTAAATGTTGCAATTGTACCAGCCTCCACCACTTCCTCTGGCAGCTCATTCCATACACCTACCACCCTCTGCATTAAAAGGTTGCCCCTTAGGTCTCTTTTATATCTTTCCCCTCTCACCCTAAACCAATGTCCTCTAGTTCTGGACTCCCCCATCCCAGGGAAAAGATTTTGACTATTTATCCTATCCATGCCCTTCATGATTTTAGAAACCTCTATAAGGTCACCCCTCAGCCTCCAACGCTCAAAGGAAAACAGCCCCAGCCTGTTCAGCCTCTCCCTATAGCTCAAATCCTCCAACCCTGGCAACATCCTTGTAAATCTTTTCTGAACCCTTCCAAGTTTCACAACATCTTTCCGATAGGAAGGAGACCAGAATTGCAAGCAATATTCCAACAGTGGCCTAACCAATGTCTTGTACAGACGCAAGGTGACCTCCCAACTCATGTACTCAATACGCTGACCAATAAAGGAAAGCATACTAAATGCCTTCTTCACTATCCTATCTACCTGCGACTCCACTTTCAAGGAGCTATGAACCTGCACTCCAAGGTCTCTTTATTCAGCAACACTCCCTAGGACCTTACCATTAAGTGTATAAGTCCTGCTAAGACTTGCTTTCCCAAAATGCAGCACCTCGCATTTATCTGAATTAAACTCCATCTGCCACTTCTCAGCCCATTGGCCCATCTGGTCCAGATCCTGTTGTAATCTGGGGTAACTCTCTTCGCTGTCCACTACACCTCCAATTTTGGTGTCATCTGCAAACTTACTAACTGTACCTCTTATGCTCGCATCCAAATCATTTATGTAAATGACAAAAAGTAGAGGGCCCAGCACCGATCCTTGTGGCACTCCACTGGTCACAAGTCTCCAGAGAATCCAGATTACAGAGTCCAGGCCAGAGGAGTGATGGGGGAGGGATAAGACAAGACCCACCTGGCCACAGCCTCTCCTGGTAACCACTGGTCACAGTAGTGCTGAGATGTGGCCATCAAGTGACCCTTTAATGGTCTTAATTGGCAATAGGCAACCAGAGGCTTTTGCTGAGCCAGAAAATCAGGTTTATGTCTCACCTGTTCCAGATATGTGCTACAAAAACCAAAATTGCTGGAGGAGCTCAGCAGGTCTGGCAGCATCCTAGAGAGAAACCTGAGTTAACTTTTTAGAGTTTAGTGATCTTTCTTTAAAGAGAAGTTATTATTAGTGTTTTAAAACTTGTTAGGTGGAAGGATGAACTGTGAAGAGGATGCAGAGATACACCAGTGTGATTTGGACAAGTTGAGTGAATGAGCAATCATATAGCCCTTCTAATCCTGTTAGAACTGTCTAAGTTTGTATGAGATCCCCCCGCCCTTATTTTCCTAAATGCCAGTGAATATAGTTCTAACTGATCCAGTTTGAACTGATTCATATGTCAACTCCAGCATCCGAGGAATCAGTTTGGTATGATCTCAACAGCCTGAACCATCCTTTCTCGGGCAAAGACCAAAACTGTGCACAATACTCTGAGTGTGGTCTTACAAATCACTTGTACAATTGTAGCAAGATATCCCTGCTTCTGTACTCGAATCCTCTCACTATGAAGGCCAACATATCATTTGCCATTTTCACTGACTGCTGATCCTGCATGCTTACTCTATGACTGGTGCACGAGGACACTCAGGTCTTATTGCACCTCCCCTTCTCCTATTCTATTATCATTCAAATAAACCTGCCTGTCTATTTTGCTGCCAGATTGGATAACCTCATGTTTATCCACATTATACTGTATCTGCCATGTATTTCTCATTGACTTAACTTGTCCAAATTGCACTGAACTTTCTCTGCTTCTTCCTCACAGCATACTCTCTCACCCAGCTTTGTCTCAACTGTAAACATGGAGATATTAAATGTAGTTTGCTCACTTAAATCATGAATATACATTCTGAATACCTGGGGCCCAATAACTGTTCCCTGTGATACCCCACTAATCACTGCCTGCCACTCAGAAAAAGATCCATTTATTCCGACTTTTTGTTTCATGTCTACTAGTCTTCAATCCATTTCAGTACTTGACCTCCAATTCCAGTTTAGGGCTTTAATTTCACGTGCTAATGTCTTATATGGGACCTTATTGAAAGCCTTTTGAAAATTCAAATATACCACATCCCCTGGCTCCCCATATGCACACTTCTAAGTACATCCTCAAAAAATTCCAGATTTGTCAGGCATGACTTCCTCTTCATAAATCCTTGCTGACTCCATCCCATCTTTCACCATCTTCTAAGTGTTCTGCTTTTAGATCTTTTATAATAGACTCAAGCACTTTTCTTACTACTGATGTCAAGCTAACCAGTTTATAATTCTCGGTTTTGTCTCTGCTTCCCTTCTTAAATAGTGCGGTTAAATTAGCTTCCCTCCAATCTATAGGAACTGTTCCAGACTCTGTAGAACGTTGGAAGATAACCACTAGCACATCTGATAGTTTTAGGGCCACTTCCTTTAGTACTCTGAGATGAAGGTTATCGGGTCCTGGGATTTATCTCATTAGTTTCACCAACACCACGTCTACTAATATTAATTTCTTCGAATTCCTCCTTCCCATTAGAACCTGTGTTCCCACATATTATTGGGATGTTACTTGTGTTTTCATTTGTACAGACAGAATTAAAGCATGCATTTAATTGATCTGCCATGTCTTTGCTCTCCTTTATAAATTCCCATGTTTCTGACTGCAGGAGACCTATATTCATTTTTAATATTAATCTTTTTCTCTTCATGTATGAAATATAATGTGAGTAAACTTTGGTAGCAAAAACAAGACAGATTATTACCTGAATGGTGATAGATCGGGAAAAGGGGAGCGCAAAGAGACCTGGATGTTTTGTATACCAGTTGCTAAAAGTAAGCCTGGAGATGCAGCAGACAATTAAGAAGGCAAATGACATGTTGGCATTCACAACAAGAGGAATTGAGTACAGGAGCAGGGATGTCTTGGTGTAATTGTACAGGCCTTGGTGAGATCACCCCCAGAGTACTGTGTGCCGTTTTGGTCGACTTATCTGAGAAAGGATATTCCAGCTATTAAGGGATTGCAACAAAGATTTACTAGACTGATTGCGGGAAAGCAGGTCTGACATGTCAAGAGGGACTCAAATCAGTTAAGACAACATTCACTGGAGGTTAGAAGAATGAGGTGGGGGGGGATCTCATAGAAACATATAGAAGTCTAACAGGGCTAGACAGTGTCAACACAGGAAGGATGCTCAATAACCGGGCAGTCCAGAACCAGGAGTCTCAGACTATATACATGGAGTAGGCAGACTGGGATGAGGAGAAATTTCTTCACCTATAGAGTGTTAAGCCTGTGGAATCTCTGACACAAAGTTACTGAAACTAAAACATTAAATGTTTTCAAGAAGGAATCAGGTATAGTTTAGGGCTAAAGGGATCTTTAATGTTGTGAGAAAGCAGCAATAGGACACTGAATTGGATGATCAGCTATGATCCTATTGAATCACACAACAGGCTATATTGTTCCTATTTTCTTTGTTTCTATGAACAGATTGATTAAAATAGTAAGGAAGGTCAATTATGAGCTCTCCCATCTTGAATTAATTCTGGGGGAGGTAGGATGGTGACAAGGATTAAATATGTCACCATTCCACCGACAAATGGCGTTCCGGCCTTCAGGTTTACCACAGGGCAAAAGGTAAAACCCATTTCATGGATTCAATACTTTCATTGGTCCCAAATTATTTACACTGGGAGGAAGCGAGGACTGCAGATGCTGGCGATCAATATCAAAATTTGTAGCGCTGGAAAAGCACAACAGGTCAGGCAGCACCCGAGGAGCAGGAGAGTCGACATTTCAAGCATAAGCGCTTCATCAGCCCTCATATTCCTGATGAAGGGCTTATGCCCGAAACGTCAACTCTCCTGCTCATCGGATGATTCCTGACCTACTGCACTTTTCCAGTGCCACACTTTTTGACCCAAATTATTTACAGTCATTTATGTTTATTTATACATCTTTCTACATTTCAGCATAGGTAATGGAGGTGGATCCAAAAGGAGGCAGTAAACACACATTGGTAAAATGGCATACAACTTGACTTTACTTCAGCTGGAATTTTTCCCAAAATGTGCACACAGGAAATTCCAACTCAGAATGGTAAAGAAAATCTTGCACTAATGAACTTAGTATTCATTTCTCATGTATTGTTAATGTTTCTGAAAAATAACATGGGTCTATTCTCTGCATAAATGTTGACAGATCTGCTAAGTGTTTAGTTTTTAAGTAATCTCAAGTTCCTGCTATTCACAATTCACCCCAGTTCTGAGGCAATTCAAATTATTGAACAAATTAATGTAGCATGTCATGAATGCACTCACCTATTAAAGAGGCAGTGAGATTATAAATGATATTATCACTGCTGAAGGTGCCACACCATTTTCTTCTTACCCTACTTGCACTCCAAACAGCTTATCAAAGCACTTCATGGAATTAATTTCTACTGGGGTGTAGACCTGTTACTAGAACAACTTATTCCTGGCAGAATTTGTGGTGACCCAACTCATGTTCGCTAAATACGAGATAAAAAGGGATTGACACACCCATGCAAAATGTTTAACTGCACCAATAACACCAAGCAGCTCAAACTGCAACCAATTCAGTGGTTCCGGCACTCCGCTAATTCATTTTGGATTCTAATTTTAATAAAGGTTTAGTTACAGTTAAATCCATGTTGAACATAATCAAAGTCAATCTTAGAAGTTTCTCCTAATCTGTCGTGGTGCATACTATGGTTGATCTTTTCTAAGAATCACTGAGTTAAATAATAATGCAACGCAGAACAGCACTAATTTATCTAAGATTTTCACAAACATTCCAAGTCAATACACCATGCTCAGTTCTGAACAATTTATAATTAAAAATAGATTTCTAATCTTTGATGTAACACATTAAAAATGTGATCCCTTTAAAAAAAAAGCAGTGTACTGAGATAATGCCTCAGGCGGGCAATACAGTTTAGGTAGAAATTAACTCTCAAAAAGGCAAGGGTGCGTGAGTTAGTTGGAAGGTTGAAGTGTTATAAATGGAAATCTTGACTCCAACTTAATGATTCTAATCAGACCACGTGCCTCACTCTAAATCAACATTTTATAGTTAACTCTGATGACTCAGCAGAAGCTAGAGGGGCAAAGATTATTGGATCCAGGAAGTTATCTGCTAGATCCAATGTTACACTAGGATTAGAAAGGCATACCAACATTTGAGGTTTCCTTTCAATCACACTGAAACCTCTGAGTCCCCACCTCACACCTCCCCACCCATTATAGTCATTCACCCTCCCCTCCCTTTACCGAGGAGTCTGACCTCTCTCCTTATTGGGCCTACAATTTGCTTCTTCTGACCCAGCCTCCAATTCCTCAGGACTCCAACCAACAAAACGACCCATACCAACCCATCTATTTTACACCTGAAATCAGAAAACCCATGGCTTGGATTTTTTTCTGACTCTGCAGTCTCTTTTCCAACATTTCCTGCTGTCTTTGGGAGCTATAGCTATACCCAGGTCATTAGATTAACCACTGAGTGGTGATCCTATCAGTGGTGTCACATCCATGCTACCAGAGATGAAACTCCCCAGCCTGAGAGCAAACCCCAACTTCCAGCGCTGGGTGCTGTCCAAGTCTTATCCATTCTCAGCCTGTCAAAAAATTTAAATTCTTCAATCAATGCATACTTATGTACTTCAGTGTTGTGCAGCTTAGCACTGCACTAATGATATCTGGCAGAAAAAAAGTACATTGTGTTAATGCTGGCTAGTGCAGAGAAAAATAATCTCTTCAGGAGATCTGCTAAGAGTAAATCCTACTTAAAAATGAATCTGTCACCAATAATAAATGAACTTTCACACTAATCAATGTGTTTTTTCATTTCTTTTTCTCAACTTAAACCTACAGGAGTCTACAGCCCACAGTAAATTCAGAAAGAAACAAAACAAGCAACTGCAGATACTGGAGACCTGACACATGCTGGAAAAACTCAACATGGCCGGCAGCATAGAGTCACACAGCACAGAAACAGAACTCTCAATGCCGAACATAATCCCAAACTAAACTAGTCCTGCTTGATCCTGGCCCATATCCCTTCAAATCTTTTCTATTCATGTACTTATTCAAATGATTTTTTAAAATATTGTAATTGTACCTACATCCGCCACTTCCACAGGAAGTTTATTTCACACATGAACCACACTCTGCATAAAAAAATTACCTCGTCTTTTTTAAAATCTTTCCTCGTACCCTAAAAATCTGCCCCCTAGTTTTGAAATACCCCATCCAAGAGAAAAGAAACTACCATTAACTCTATACATAGCTCTTATTTTATGAACTTCTATCAGTTCACCCTTCAACTTCCTACGATCCAGTGAAAAAAAGTTCCAGCCTATCCAGTCTTTCTTTATAACTCAAACCTTCCATGCTCCTCAACATCCTTAAAAGAAAGAAATATATTTAAAGAAAGAAACAGAGTTAATGTTGAGTCCAGGGCCCCTTTTTCAGAACTCAAAGGAACTGAGAAATGGTAGTATTTAACACTACATCAGAATAAAACAAATTTTGAGCTTTTTTTTAAAGAAAAAGAATCCCTATAGTGTGGAAACAGAAGCTTCGGCCCAACAAGTCCACACCCACCCTCTGAAGAGTAAACCGCCCAGACCCATTCCCTTACCCTATTATCCTATATCCCTCATTCCAACGTCGATTCTCCTGCTCCTTGGATGCTGCCCTGACCTGCTGCGCTTTTCCAGCAACACATTTTCAGCTCTGATCTCCAGCATCTGCAGTCCTCACTTTCTCCTATCCTATATTTACCCCTGACTAATGCACCTAACTTATACATACCTGAATGCAATAGGCAATTTAGCATGGCCAATTCACCTAACCTGCACATCTCTGGATTCTGGGAGGAAACCCACGCAGACATAAGGAGAATGTCTGTGGAGTTTGCACAATCACCCAAGGCTGGAATTGAACCCAGGTCCCTGGCACTGTGAGGTAGCAGTGTTAACCACTGAGCCACCGTGCCACCCATGAGATTATAACTAAGAATTAAAAATAGCTAATTGTTGCATTCATTATTTTGGAATATTTTGTATGCAAACAGCAACACAATAACAGCTGTATGAAAGTGTCCTGGACTTTCCATTCAGCAGTAAAATGACAACTTTTATCACTGACGAGAAAGAATGCTGACAAAGTATTAGCGAGCTCTGGCATTTATTTCATCTTTCCTAGGGTTAGGCAATGAAGACAATTTCTAACATCCTACAATTGTGATAGCATCGCCAAAGGTAAGCAGAAAATTACATTCAGGAATCCTCATAGGCAACAAACAAAGAAATAACCACAAGGTTTTAGTCATTTACTTCTTGTAACTTTACAGAACATGAAGCAAAGAATGGGACACACATCTGTGATGAAGCTAGAAATCTATGAGATTTGTACCATTGGAGGGAGGAACATTGAACAATCGTACTGTGTAGAGAAAACGCACGAGGCTAACCAATGAGACTAAAAACTGACAAGTCCTTTAGACCTGATATCTCCAGAGACAGGCAATTTACTGGTTGCAATTATCCAAAACTCTCCAGATACTGGAGAAGCTCCCAGCAGATTAGAAATTTGCAAATGGAAAATAATGAATGTTATTCTTCGATTCGGGGGTGGGGATGTAAAACAGGGAACTACATGCCAGTTTATCATTTGTCATAAGGTAAGTGCTTGAATCTATTCTTAACCAGATCAAAACAGTCAACTTAAAAAATCTTTATGCCATCAAGCATCATCAACATTACTTTGTGAAATATCAATTTCATTTGACTCATTTATTGCAGTCATTTGAGGAAGTAAACAAGGTGGATAAAGAGGAACCTGTGAATGTGGTGTACTTAGACTTCCAGAAGGTATTTGACAAGGTGCCACATTGAAAGTTTCCTCAAAGTAGGAACTTATGGTGTAAGTGTTAACATATCATCATACATAGAAGGATTGGTTAGCTAATAGGAAATAGAGAGTAGGCATAAGTGAGGAAATTTTCAATTGGTGACCTGTCATGAATGAAATGCCACATGCTGGGGCCTCAAATGTGATAGTAATGACTCAGATGACAATGAAATGTATCGTTGCTAAATTTGCTGATAACTTAGTAATAAGTATGAAAGAATGCTATCAAGCACTCATAAGTATTATACTGTCAGATGCCAATGTAATATATTTCTATGACTTGAGAAACCTCAAATACATTCACTGCCATCAATCCTTCTTATTGGCATTAGTTTGATCTACTTGGGAAATGTGTCGACACAAAATCTTCTTGAGATGATAGACTCAGTCTTAAAAAAAGCAACAAGGATTTATTAGAGAGTAATTCTTATCTAATGTTATGATTCCAACTGATGTTGCAATTGGACATGTCAGATCCCAGACATGGTTTGAGGGATTATATCTGATTTTGGTTTTATTTATCATGGTTCATTTTTCCACTGAAACCAAGTATGCAATGCTGCAGATTTAATTTTAAACAATAAAACAGAAGTTTATCACAAAAGAAATTAAGAAACTGGAATAAACCAAGCTATTTACATATAATGCAATTTGAAAGATTGCAAAACACATGGCAAAATAAAATCCCATCTGTTCCCAAAACCAAAACTTTGCAGTACTCAAATAACAATGAGAAAGTTCACTTTTCTAACATCTTTACATTTGACTTATCCATTTCTTTCAACTGCCAGATTACAGAGTTTAATAGCCTTTTCCACACTACTGTGCGGAAATTTCTTAGTTTCAAGCAAACCCTTCGAGGTTTTTAAATAAACCCATTCTGGTCTGAAATTTTCAAATTAACTTACAGATAATCTATTTCCAACTATGGGTCGTTCTGCTATAATACACATTTTATTATCATGAATTCACTATAATGTGACGGAATAATTGGGGACACTTTCTATAGCATGAACTTTTAAAGGGTGCATTGCTTATAATGTGATTCCAACCCCATTCGTTTAAATGGCACTGCTATTATGCAATTTTCTTGTAATAGAGCATTGCACGAGAATGGAATTACTGCAGCATAACAGAACTAACTGTATTCTGAACTAACTCCTTTCTCCAGGAAAGAAAGACTCTTCTTAATTTGACCCCAGCCAGATCGTAATTTAGCTTAAATCAAGAGCCTCCAATCTATTAGTCATTCCTTAACAATGGTGAGGACAGCGCAGAAGAGAGAGAGAGAGAGAGAAAGAAAGAAAGAGAGAGAGAGAGAGAGAGAGAGAGAGAACCCGCACAGTTACCGCCTTTGCTGTTTGAATTCGTGTATCGCTGGACATCGGAGAGCATCTGGGAAAATTAACAAACAGTGAAATTCACAATTAATCTTGGAGGAACTGTTGGGCGAAGTTCACAGCACAGAATCAGATAAGTTAATTGTTGTTTTAAGTCTGTCCAAGAGAAAGGCTGCAGTAGTGAGTATAGTGGATTCTTTCTTGATTATATGTTTTTGGAGATAAGTCTCTTGATTAAACTTAAAATATAAGCCATAGCTATTAATTTAACCTGGGGCACGGATTGTAGAGGAATAAGACGGTGTTATTTTCTGGGTCTGTAGATTGTGAAGGAGCAAAAATGGCCTTTGCAGTGATATGTACTTCTTGTCAGATGTGGGAGTTTAAAGAGAGTTTAAGGGCTACTGCGGATTATATCTGCCATAAATGCTGTTGGATGCAAATCTTATCAGATTGAGTGGATCAGTTGGAGAGACAGTTAGAAGTGATGAGGAATTTGCAACAGCAACAGGATGTGATGGATGGCAGTTATAGGAAGGGGGGAAGTCTCAAATACAGTCACATAGATGGGTTAACTCCAGGAAGGGTGAGAGAGGTCGGCACCTAGGGCAGGAGTCTTTTGTGGATATACCCATTTCAAGCAGGAATGCTGTTTTGGAAAATGTAGGGGATGATGGATTCTTAGGGGAACGTAGCACAAACAGCCAAGTTTCTGGTATCGAGACTGGCTCTAATGCAACGAGGGGTACGTCGATTTTCAAGTGATCAATTGTGTTAGGGGATTCTGTAGTCAGAGTTACAGACAGACGTTTCTGTGGCCAGCAGAGAAAAAGCAGGAAGGTGTGTTGTTTCCCTGGTGCCAGGATCAAGGATGTCTCAGAGAGGGTGCAGAATGTTCTCACGGGGGAGAGGGGCCAGCAAGAGGTCATTGTCCACATTGGAACCAACGGCATTGGAAGGGAAAAGGTTGAGACTCTGAAGGGAGATTACAGAGAGTTAGGTAGAAATTTAAAACGGAGGTCCTCAAGGGTAGTAATATCTGGATTACTCCCAGTGCTATGAGCTAGTGAGGGAAGGAATAGGAGGATAGAGCAAATGAATGCATGGCTGAGGAGCTGGTGTATGGGAGGAGGATTCACATTTCTGGATCATTGGAATCTGTTTTGGGATAGAAGTGACCTGTACAAGAAGAACGGATTGCATCTAGATTGGAAGGGGACTAATATACTGGCAGGGAAATTTGCTAGAACTGCTTGGGAGGATTTAAACTAGTAAGGTGGGGGGGTGGGACCCAGGGAGATAGTGAGGAAAGAGATCGATCTGAGACGGGTACAGCTGAGAACAGAAGTGAGTCAAACAAACAGTCAGGGCAGGCAAGGACAAGGTAGGACTAATAAATTAAACTGCATTTATTTCAATGCAAGGGACCTAACAGGGAAGGCAGATGAACGCAGGGCATGGTTAGGAACATGGGACTGGGATATCATAGAAATTACAGAAACATGGCTCAGGGATGGGCAGGACTGGCAGCTGAATGTTTCAGGATACAAATGCTACAGGAAGGATAGAAAGGGAGGCAAGACAGGTGGAAGTGGCATTTTTGATAAGGGATAGCATTACAGCTGTGCTGAGGGAGGATATTCCCGGAAATACATCCAGGGAAGTTATTTGGGTGGAACTGAGAAATAAGGAAAGGATGATCCCCTTATTGGGATTCTATTATCGACACCCCAATAGTCAGAGGGAAATTGAGAAACAAATTTGCAAGGAGATCTCAGCTGTCTGTAAGAATAAGAGGGTAGTTATGGTAGGGGATTTTAACTTTCCAAACATTGACTGGGACTGCCATAGTGTTAAAGGTTTAGATATAGAGGAATTTCTTACGCGTGGACAAGACAACTTTCTGATTCAGTATGTGGATGTACCTACTGGAGAAGGTGCAAAACTTGACCTACTCTTGGGAACTAAGGCAGGGCAGGTGACTGAGGTGTCAGTGGGGGAGCACTTTGGGGCCAGTGACCATACTTCTATTGGTTTTAAAATAGTGATGGAAAAGGATAGACCAGATCTAAAAGTTGAAGTTCTAAAGTAGAGAAAGGCCAATTTTGATGGTATTAGGCAAGTACTTTTGAAAGCTGATTGGAGGCAGATGTTCGCAGGTAAAGGGATGGCTGGAAAATGGGAAGCCTTCAGAAATGAGATAACAAGAATCCAGAGAAAGTATATTCCTGTCAGGGTGAAAGGGAAGTCTGGTAGGCATAGGGAATGCTGGATGACTAAAGAAATTGAGGTTTTGGTTAAGAAAAAGAAAGAAGCATATCTAAGGCATAGACAGGATAGATCGAGTGAATCCTTAGAAGAGTATAAAGAAAGTAGGAGTATACTGAAGAGGGAAATCAGGATGGCAAAAAGGGGACATGAGATAGCTTTGGCAAATAGAATTAAGGAGAATCCAAAGGGTTTTTACAAATATATTAAGGACAAAAGGGTAACTAGGGAGAGAATAGGGCCCCTCAAAGATCAGCAAGGCAGCCTTTGTGTGGAGCCACAGAAAATGGGGGAGATACTAAATGAATATTTTGCATCAGTATTTACTGTGGAAAAGGATATGGAAGATATAGACTGTAGGGAAATAGATGGTGACATCTTGCAAAATGTCCAGATTACAGAGATGGAAGTGCTGGATGTTTTGAAATGGTTAAAAGTGGATAAATACCCAGGACCTGATCAGGTGTACCCAAGAACTCTGTGGGAAACTAGAGAAGTGATTGCCGGGCCTCTTGCTGAGATATTTGTATCATCGATAGTCAAAGGTGAGGTGCCAGAAGACTGGAGGTTGGCAAACATGGTGCCGCTGTTTAAGAACGGCAGTAAAGACAAGCCAGGGAACTATAGACCGGTGAGTCTGACCTCAGTGGTGGGCAAGTTGTTGGAGGGAATCCTGAGGGACAGGATGTACATGTATTTGGAAAGGCAAGGACTGATTCGGGATAGTCAAAATGGCTTTGTGCGTGGGAAATCATGTCTCACAAACTTGATTGAGTTTTTTGAAGAAGTAACAAAGAAGATTGATGAGGGCAGAGCAGTAGATGTGATCTATATGGACTTCAGTAAGGTGTTCGACAAGGTTCCCCATGGGAGACTGATTAACTAGGTTAAATCTCATGGAATACAGGGAGAACTAGCCATTTGGATACAGAACTGGCTCAAAGGTAGAAGACAGAGGGTGGTGGCGGAGGGTTGTTTTTTCAGACTGGAGGCCTGTGACCAGTGGAGTGCCACAAGGATCGGTGCTGGGTCCTCTATTTTTTGTCATTTACATAAATGATTTAGTAAGTTTGTAGATGACACCAAAATTGGAGGTGTAGTGGACAGCAGGATCTGGACCAGATGGGCCAATGGGCTGAGAAGTGGCAGATGGAGTTTAATTCAGATAAATGCGAAGTGCTGTATTTTGGGAAAGCAAATCTTAGCAGGACTTATTCACTTAATGGTAAGGTCCTAGGGAGTGTTGCTGAACAAAGAGACCTTGGAGTACAGGTTCATAGCTCCTTGAAGGTGGAGTCACAGGTAGATAGGATAGTGAAGGCGGCATTTGGTATGCTTTCCTTTATTGGTCAGAGTATTGAGTACAGGAGTTGGGAGGTCATGTTGCGGCTGTACAGGACTTTGGTTAGGGCACTGTTGGAATATTGCGTGCAATTCTGGTCTCCTTCTTATTGGAAAGATGTTGTGAAACTTCAAAGGGTTCAGAAAAGATTTACAAGGATTAGGGTGTAGGTTTGCTCGCTGAGCTGTAGGTTTGATATCCAGACGTTTCATTACCTGGCTCGGTAACATCATCAGTGGCGACCTCCAAGTGAAGCGAAGCTGTTCTCTCCTGCTTTCTATTTATATGTTTGTCCTGGATGGGGCTCCTGGGGTTTGTCGTGATGTCATTTCCTGTTCGTTTTCTGAGGGGTTGATAGATGGTATCTAGATCTGTGTGTTTGTTTATGGCGGTGTGGTTGGAGTGCCAGGCCTCTAGGAATTCTCTGGCCTGTCTTTGCTTCACCTGTCCCAGGATAAATGTGTTGTCCCAGTCAAATTGGTGTTTTTTTTCATCCGTGTGTAGGGCTACGAGGGAGAGAGGGTCGTGTCTTTTTGTGGCTAGCTGGTGTACGTGTATCCTGGTGGCTAACTTTCTTCCTGTTTGTCCTACATAGTGTTTGTGGTAGTTCTTGCATGGAATTTTGTAGATGACGTTGGTTTTGTCCATGGATTGTACTGGGTCTTTTAAGTTTGTTAGTTTTTGTTTGAGAATGTTGGTGGGTTTGTGAGCTACTAGGATTCTGAGGGGTCTTAGTAGTCTGGCTATCATTTCTGAAACTTATTTGATGCATGGTAAGGTGGTTAGGGTTTCTGGCTGTGTTTGGTCTGCTTGTCGTGGTTTGTTCTTGAGGAGTCTGCGCACTGTATTTTTTGAGTATCCGTTCTTCTTGAATACGTTGTATAGACGGTTCTCCTCTGTTTTCCAAAGTTCATCAGTGCTGCAGTGTGTGGTGGCTCATTGGAATACAGCTTCGTTTGTGTGTGTTGGGATGGTTGCTGGTGTAGTTGAGTATTTGGTCAGTGTTTGTCGGTTTTCTGTATACGCAGGTTTGTAGTTCTCCGTTGTCCTTTCTTTCGACTGTGACATCCAGGAATGCGAGTTTGTTGTCAGTTTCTTCCTCCTTGGTGAACTTTATGCCTGTGAAGGTGTTGTTGATGTTAAATGTCTCTTCTATCTTGTTTCGTTTTGTGATGACAAAGGTGTCATCTACGTAGCGGACCCAGATTTTTGGTTTGATGGTTGGTAGGGCTGTTTGTTCTAGTCTTTGCATTACCGCTTCTGCTACGAATCCTGATAGCGGAGATCCCACAGGTGTGCCGTTGGTTTGTTTGTAGATTATGTTGTTGAAGGTGAAGTGGGTGGTGAGGCACAGGTCCACTAGCTTTGTTGGTAATGTAATTGATGGTGGTTGGGGTGTGTGTAATGGTCTCTTCTAAAAGTATGGTAAGTGTGTCCTTTGCCAGGTCCATGTTGATGGAGGTGAACAGTGCTGTTATGTCGAATGACACAAAACTAAACAAGATACAAAATTATGAGGGGCGTGGATAGGATAAATAGACAAAGTCTTTGCCCTGGGGTCGGGGAGTCCGGAACTAGAGGGCATAGGTTTAGGATGAGAGGGGAAAGATATAAAAATGACCTAAGGGGCAACGTTTTCACGCAGAGGGTAGTACGTGTATGGAATGAGCTGCCAGAAGATGTAGTGGAAGCTGGTACAATTGCAACATTTAAGAGGCATTTGGATGTGTCTATGTATAGGAAGGGTTTGGAGGGATATGGGCCGGGTGCTGGCAGGTGGGACTAGATTGGGTTGGGATATCTGGTCAGCATGGACGGGTTGCACCGAAAGGTCTGTTTCTGTGCTGTACATCTCTATGACTCTAAAAAGCAGTTATTGATTCTTCTTAACCAAAAGCAAGCTAATGCCTTTAAATGTTTGTTCTCGGTCATAATACAGTCAGATGTATTCTGACATATACTGGTTTAAAATCATGGCTCCAAAAATGCTGATAAGTTAATTAGTACCCCTTCATAACACACAGATCAAAACCCACAAGCCACTTGTTCAAATTCCAAATACTAAAATAAATGACAATAATATATATAAATTATACATTTTACATCACATTAGTAACATTACATCTCACATATGTATTGTCACTTGTGAGCCATTCGGCTCAACTTGAGGAAGTTTATATAACACTGGAACAACTAGAACCAAATATTGCTTAGATCCAGCCAGGAAGAGTGCTTTAAATCATGAATGGAAATTATTTTGCGATATTAGTTTATATATTGGAGGCAGGTGGGATGGATGAATGGCATGAATTCAGAATGTTATTGGAAAAATTCTGGAAACCTTTTTCAAGATGGTAGCAGAAGTCATAGTACAAGCAAATTTAGAAAACCATAATATAGTTTGGTGACAAACATGGATTCATGAAAAAGTACTGTTTGTTGGAATTTCTTGAGTTTCATGAACTGGGTGGATAAAGGTGAACTAGTCAAGTAATGTATTTGGATTTCCAAAATCTATGTAATGAGGTGCCACAAAAAAGGTTACTTTGCAGATGAATGCTCATGGTATGGAAGCAATTATATTGGTATTGAGAGGGAATTGGCTAAGTAACAGGAAACAGATTTGAGATATATAGGTCATTTTCTACTTGGTGCCTGTAACTAATGGGATCCCACAAGGATCAGTATATGGGTCTCAACTATTTACAAAAGATATAAGTCACTTGAATGCATTATAGTCAAATTGTTGATGAAACAAAAATGGGCGGGAAAGCACATCACTAGGACGACAAAGGGCAGGATTTTTCTGGGAGCTTTAGAACGGTAACACTAACACTGAATGGGAGTCAGACTGGGGGAAGTGTTTTCCCCGAAACAGTACCTTAATTGGCTCTCTTTATGCTCACCCTCTGACTAAGGATCGTGGATGAGCTCCTGGTGCTACCGGTCAATCAGGGGACGAGCGGCTTTGATCTTCAGCAGCCTACATGGATAGGCAGGTAGCAGGCATCACAGACAGTTCAAACTTAAAAATAAAAATTTAAAGGGACCAAGCAGAAACGCGCTTGGTACAGTTTTTATTACCGGTACTCTATTTAGTAGGTCACAAAGCCTTTGCCTACATATCTCCAGCTTTTTATAATCAGACCATGTCTATTCAAGTGGTGGTTACCCCGCATGTTGAGAGAGGAAACTAACCACAGGTAAATCCCATTCCTAATCCGAAAATGTCAGCAGGCCAACTCAATTGTCTCTTATTGAGTTGAAGTCGTACTATAAACAGCTGATGCTCCTCCGTTGGCATTGATATGCAATAGGTTGATTGACCGGCAACTTCTCGTGGACACACCTCCCCCTCATGGTCTTTCATCAGCATCTGCTGACAGCTTTGATATCCCTACAATCACAATATTTAAGAGCTAGATTAGATTACTTAGTGTGGAAACAGGCCCTTCGGCCCAACAAGTCCACACCGACCCGCCGAAGCACAACCCACCGAGACCCATTCCCCTACACCTAACACTACGGGCAATTTAGCATGGCCACTTCACCTAATCTGCACATTTTTTTTGGACTATGGGAGGAAACCAGAGCACCCGGAGGAAACCCACGCAGACACGGGGAGAATGTGCAATCTCCACACAGTCAGTCGCCTGAGGCGGGGATTGAACCCGGGTCTCTGGCACTGTGAGGCAGCAGTGCTAACTACTGTGCCGCTGTGCTGCCCAGTATTCGATCCAGTATTCTTTCACAGGACCGTCAAAATAATAATTTCCATCAATAACGTCCACTTGACAAACTCTTCAATCTGTAATGAAGTTGGTAATCCAGCTTAATGATGCTTTATATGATACAAAGGAAATTAAATCCCAGCGTGAGCACGTCAATAGCTTTCATTTCTGATTGGTCTGTAGAAGACTTACTGTTACTCACAAAATAAAACTACTGCCAGGAAAATAAAAGTACTATTTGCTTTGATCTATCCTTATTTTCCCACTCGGAGCTTATCTCCCTCTCTCGTTCACTTTTTCTACTTGCTACATTTTCTTTGATCTACACCACTCTTGGTGCAGGACATATCTTTAGTTATAGTTCTGCATCTGTAGATCAAGATGCAACGCTGTTCAATCCCTAAGCAGCCATTTCTTTCTATCCGTATCATATAAACCACAATAACTGTCCCAGCGATCAATTCAGCTACTGCGAAGTCAGTGCACCTTGCAGATTAAAAAAAATGTACACATGCAAATAACAAGAAATACAATTGTCTACCAAGTGAAATAAGATAAATATGGTATAACGCAGCTACAATGCAAAGCAAAATTTCATGGATTAAGTTTAAGGACATGCTTAAGTTAAATAACATAACAAACTGTAACGAGGATTCTTCTGCTACAAGTGATCAATACTGTAAGTGTAGCTGGTTGACTGACATCATGCTGAACCTACTGAAGTTTACTAAATCAAGTCAAATTTTAATGCTTTTGACAAATGTCCAATATTGTCAATGTTTCTGATTGGAATCAGACACACATTGGTCTAGGACTGAAATCCCTTTAGGTGCCACACATCAATGTTGAAAAGAACATTGGCTTTCTCCTGCCCCTATCAGCCATTTGATATAATCATGCCAGATTATAAATGTTAATTTGATCCTGAGGTTTATTGTGTTTTTCTTTTTTGTTAAAAAAAGGACTATTTTAACCTCTTATCTTACTTCTTTCCAATTTTAAAACTTAAAAACTGATTTATTTCATTTGATTTTCTCTTGTTTGTCTGCTTCTGTAGTATTTAAGCTTACTTGATTTTGTTCGAATCTTATATTTTTAATTGAGACAATTTGGTTATATTGAATACATAGTAGATATTTTTAAATCAGAAGTATTACAGCCGAGACTTTAATGGGCTGATGGAGGTCTCACTGACTGATGAGAACCAGCAGAGAATCTGTCAGGTCAGTTCCATGAGAGAGCTGCTCCAAGACTCAAGTTCCTTTCAGGAAATTCATTAGCCTCAGTCAGGCCTTCCCAGGATTGAGTTAAAAATCACACAACACCAGGGTATAGTCCAACAGGTTTAATTGGAAGCACACTAGTTTTCGGAGCACCGCTCCTTCATCAGGTGGTTGTGGAGGGAGCGGCGCTCCGAAAGCTAGTGTGCTTCCAATTAAACCTGTTGGACTATACCCTGGTGTCGTGTGATTTTTAACTTTGTACACCCCAGTCCAACACCGGCATCTCCAAATCATTCCCAGGATTGAGATCGCCTCAGGAGGGGAAGTCCTTCCTTCTGAGTTCTCTTGGCCAATCAGAGGCCCTTCAATTTGTCAGCAGCAGCACCAGCAGTCAGTGAATCCCCCAGGGCTCCAGTATTTTTGAGGAATCCCCAGGCCACAGTTGAGTAAAGGTAGGATGGTAGTTGGAGGATAAGGGTTGCAGGGGAAGGAGAGGGAGAGACATTTGAAGTAAATGTAGAAGCTGGCTTCTAGCAGCTACCTCATGCTCATTGATGTGTGGGGTCTTCACCAGGCACAGATGCTTGACTATCAGGACTCCCTCCCACCCCCAGAGGCTGCTGGAAAAGCCACAGAGCTTTTAAAGGGCAACTTTTCAGGAATGCTAAAGACCCATTCAGTCTGTAAATAATCTCTGTGCCACTCATGAATTGCATTGGACTCAGGGATAACACGTCAATTAGGTCCATTAATGATGGTGCTCGGGAGTCCCATATCAGTCCATTCTGCACATCAATGTAACTCATCTTCCTGTTGCTGACAGATTGAGACAAGGCCTTTCCCATGATTGAATGAGTCCAATCATCTTGGGTCCACTGCAATGAACTGCATTAAGTCAAGCCCCATAAGAATTAATTAATGTCTTATCAGGTGTCATGCTGTCCTGCTCACTGTACCTTTTTTAGGAATGAGGTCTTGTATATTGTCTGTTTTCTAATGTAACCATTGCTGTTGACCCGAAACTCTGCCCTTGGTAAAAAGTGAAAGCGGGCTGTATAAATCCCGCAGGGAGACTGGGGAGCAGGCTCGTCAGGATGAATACAGGGAAGGGTGACAGGTGTTCAGAATGTAAGAGATGATCAAAGTAATGATTAAAGTGAAATTCTGAAGAAAGGTCACTGGACCCAAAATGTTAACACTGCTTTCTCACTACAGATGCTGTCAGACCTGCTGAGTTTTTCTGACAATTTCTGTTTTTGTTACGATAAAGTTAATAGCTGCGGAGGGGAAACAATTACAGTAAGAAAAACTTCCAGTACGTCAGTAATAACAGGGATATATGGAACAGTGATAGTTTCAATGTTTACATTCAGACTGTAAACTTTTGCTGTAAATTCTGTGTCTTACAATCTTATACTCCACAACCATCTGATGAAGGAGCAGTACTCCGAAAGCTAGTGCTTCCAATTAAACCTGTTGGACTATAACCTGGTATTGTGTGATTTTTAACTTGTATTTAGGCTCTCATGAGCCTCCCCCAACGCTTCTGCATTTAATTCATCAGCTTACCTTTTCATTTCTTTCTCTTTCATGCGATTATTCTTAAATGCATCTTTGAATCTTTCCGGATGGATTTAACTTATCAGCGTTATTGTTATTCTAGTAAATCTTTTCTTCATCTTCTCCACTGTATTAATATGATTTTTTTCCCCCTAATATGCATGACACAGCTTTTTGCAGTAATCCAAGAGTGTTCTAACCAAGCTCCGTAAAAATTAATGTTACTTGACCATTTTAAAATTTTAGTCGTCTCAAATTTAACTGGTGTACAATGCTGTGGGTATTTTGATTTTAATGCCTTAATGACCTTTATGACCAATTTCTTTATCAGTTAACCTGAAAGCTCACGATTTCTCAATTTCATTCGGACACTTATTTTCCAAAAAGTAAATGGGCTTTCACTCTTTCTATCGAGGTGGACTACACACTTAACTATACTGAAGTTCATTTAATAATTATTTGTCTACTCAATATTTTTATTAATGCCTTCTAGTATTTTAATGCAGCTGTTCTCTTATTGTAAATACTCCCCCAGTTTGGTTTCATGACTGAATTCTAAAATTGAACTTTTTGGGCAAGAATTTACAAGTGACTGAAGTGTCAGTGGGGGAGCACTTTGGGCGATGGAATATAGCGATGGAAAAGGATAGACAGTATCTAAAAGGTTGAAGTTCTAAATTGGAGGAAGGCCAATTTGATGTTATTAGGGAAGAACGTTCAAACGTTGATTGGGTGCGGATGTTCATAGGTAAAAGGAAGGCTGGAAAATGGGAAGGCTTCAAAAAAATGAGGTAACGAGATTCCAGAGACAGCATGTTCCTGTTAGGGCGGAAGGCAAGGCTGGTAGCTGTACGGAATTCTGGATGACTAGGGAAATCGAGGTTTTTGTCAAGAAAAAGAAGGAAGCATTCGTCAGGTATAGACAACAGAGATCGAGTGAAACCTTAGAAGAGTATAAAGGCATACTTAAGAACATACTTAAGAAAGATCAGGAGGGCAAAAAGGGGACATAAGATAGCTTTGGCAAATAGGGTTATTGAGAATCCAAAGGGATTTTATAAATACATTAAGGCCAAATGGGTAGTTAGGGATATAATAGGATCCCACAAAGATCAGCAACACAGTCTTTGTGTGGAACCGCAGGAGATGGTGGATATACTAAACAAGTATTTTGCATCAGTGTTTACTGTAAAGAAGGACATGGAAGATATAGAATGTGGAGTTATAGATAATGACATCTTGAAAAAATGCCTATATTATAGAAGAGGTGCTGGATGTCTTAAAATGCATAAAGGTGGATGAATCCCCAGCATCTGATTGGATGAAACCTAGAACCCTATGGTAAGCCAGCGAAGTGATTGCTGGGCCTCTTGCTGAGATATTTAGGGGAGGTGCAGGAAGACTGGAGGTTGGCTAACATGGTGCCACTATTTAAGAAAGGTGTTAAGGAAAAGCAAGGGAACTATAGACCGGTGAGCCTGACATTGATGGTGGGCAAGTTATTGGAGGGAATCCTGAGGGACAGGATTTACATGTATTTGGAAAGGCAAAAACTGATTAGGAATAGTCAACATGGCTTTGTGCATGGGAAATCATGTCTCACTAACTTGATTGAGTTTTTTGAAGAAGTACCAAAGAGGATTGAGAAGGACAGAGCAGTGGATGTGATGTATATGGACTTCCGTAAGGTGTTCGTCAAGGTTCCTAATGCTAGACTGGTTAGCAAGGTTATATCACATGGAATACAGAGAGAACTAGCCATTTGGGTACAGAACTGGCTCGAAGGTAGAAGACAGAGAGTGGTGGTGAAGGGTTGCTTTGATGCTGGGTCCACTGCTTTTTGTCATTTATATAAATGATTTGGATCTGAACATAGGAGGTATAGTTAGTAAGTTTGCAGATGACACCAAATTGGAGGTGTAGTGGACAGCGAAGAAGGTTATCTCAATACATCAGGATCTTGATCAGATGGGACAATGGGCTGAGGAGTGGCAGATGGAGTTTAATTTAGATAAATATGAGGTGCTGCATTTTGAAAAGGCAAATCAGAGCAGAACGTATACACTTAATGGTAAGATCCTGGGGAGTGTTATTGAACAAAGAGACTTTGAAGTGCAGGTTCATAGTTCCTTGAAAGTGAAGTCTCAAGTAGATAGGATAGTGACAAAGGCGTTTGGTATGCTTTCCTTTATTGGTCAGAGCATTGAGTATAGGAGTTGGGAGGTGATGTTGTGGCTGTACAGGACATTGGTCAGTCAATTTTTGGAATATTGTGTGCAATTCTGGTCTCCCTCCTATAGGAAGGATGTTGTGAAACTTGAAAGAGTTTAGAAAAGATTTACAAGGATATTGCCAGGATTGGAGGATTTGAGCTATTGAGAGAAGCTGAATAGGCTGGGGCTGTTTAACCTGGAGCGTCAGAAGCTGAGGCATGACTTTATAGAAGTTTATAAAATCATGAGGGGCTTGGATAGGATAAATAGACAAGTCTTTTCTCAGGGTTGGGGGAGTCCAGGACTAGAGGGCAGAGGTTTAACAGGAGAGGAGAAAGATATAAAAGAGACCTAAGGGGCAACATTTTCACAGAGGGTGGTACGTGTATGGAATGAGCTGCCAGAGGAAGTGGTGGAGGCTAGTGTAATTGCAACATTTAAAGGCATCTGGATGGGTAAATGAATAGTAAGGGTTTGGAGGGATATGGGCCGGGTGGGACTAGATTGGGTCGGCAAGGATGAGTTGGGCAAGTCCCAGAGTGAAGGCTTCAATTGATCCTTTACCCACATAAGTCATGAATATTGGACAAGATGGGTTTAGTCATCTTAGTTGGGGGTGGGGAAAACTAAAGCAAAATTGGTACCCAGTCCACATGAGGAGTAAAGAAGCATGACTATTTTCTGGAGGAAAGGACACCCTCCAAGCACACAATCCCCTTCCTATTGCACTTTTAGAAACTTATAAAAACAAATGAACTATCTACTTCCACCCACTGCCAACTACATTATGACATCAGCTGGGTAATATTGGGGTCATCTTAAAATGTTTAGATTAAAGTGGGAGATGGCATGGGACAGGGTGACACTAGGCACATGGACATGCAAGATGGCCGCTGAGCCATCAGTTGGTCACTTGGCACATTAGATGGCTGCCGGACCACAATCTGGAGAGAGACAGCTGAGCAAATACAGATACTGCCTGGGACCACCAAAATGCCGGCACAATTCACTTGCAACCTAGTTGATTAGTTTAAGGTGGGCGAAGGAGAGAATACACATGAGTAACGTACACTGCCCATCGAAATGTCTGGGTCCAGCCCAACACCTTTGATAGAAATGCTGACTGTTTGATACGGACTCAATACAGAGTGCTAATAGCCAGGGCTGCAATAATCATCCTTCTCAGGAAAAGCGATTAGCGCCCATTACCTCAGCAAACGATTTCCGCATAGACGTTGAAACTGACAACCGCACTGAAATTAACAAAGGCTGCACTGGAACTGACAATAACTGTATCAAAACTATCAATGATTCTGCAATGATTGCCATAAACAAATCATGTTACAAAAACAATAATCTCATCACTGACCTATTGTATCACAAGATGAAGAAAAGTTTCTTACCATGTGCTCTGGGGGAGAGAAGAATCACAATTGACCACAGTGCTGTTGGTGTCTTTCTTTCCTGGGAGTTCCGGTATTTCCTTGCACAATAAACTTCGTCATTGAACCCTGACTTTGACTCCGAGTCTAGTGATTTTCCCCATAACAATACCATCCCACCCTCCATATGGGGGGGGGGGGGGGGGGAAGAGAAGGGAAGAGGTGTGAGTTTGGAACTATGCGGGAAGGTGGTGGGCTGGGCTCCTGCACTGCTGACATGCTCACCCTGGCAAAAACACACTGAATGTGGTGGTCCCAAGTCATTAAACATCATAATGTGGAAGAGGATGGGTTGTGGAATTTTCTCTATAAGTGAACAAAGCATTTGCTCAACCATATATTCGCAGTTTTTTTTCAGTTCTTTTCTGATGAATAGGTATCACATCCTAGTACTGTTACTACCCGGACAAACATGCAGGCCACAAACAAAAGCAGATATTGCTGGAAAAGCTCAGCATGTCTGGCAGCATCTGTGGAGAAAAATCGGAGAGTTAACATTGGGGTCGAGTGACTCTTCCTCGGAACTCTGATTTCCCTCCACAGATGCTGCCAGACCTGCTGAGCTTTTCCAGCAATTTCTGCTTTTGTTTCTGATTTACAGCATTCACAGTTCTTTTTTTATACAGGGCACAAAATTGGGTTCAGGAATGTCACTGTATATCAACACCCCTAAACAGTTTTTAAAAAATCACTGCTGACTCATGGGAGTCCTGATTTGTGAGTGGCTAAAATGGAGCAAGTCCTTTTGAGAAGGCACCATACATGTCAAGAAATAACATTGCAACTCAAGGCTTCGGAGGGAGTACATAAAGCACTAATCTCCTCATCTACCTCAAACACCACCTATCCTGCATGTGCCAGAGTCCACAGATTGTGCATTGGACTTAACAGCCATCTCAGAACACATCAAGGAATGGAAGAAAGTCATCCTTGATCCCAAGGGATGACTGCCAAGGAAGAAAATGAGTGCTACAAGTGGCCCAAGGAAGAAAAGTGATTTGTTTCTGGTTCCTCCTAGCATGTCATAAATATGCCCCATGATAGGGGTTGGTTAGTTAGTGACAGCAAGGCAGCTGAAACTTTAAATCATAGAATTGTACAGTACAGAATGAGGCCATTTGACCCACCATGTCTGTACAGTTCCAGAAAGAGCTACTCAGAAGGTTCCATTCTCCAGCCCTTTCTATGTATTCCTCTAAATTCATTGCTCTGTTTTGAAAATTCATCTGGAATCAGGTTCCATCACTCTCCCAGGCAGCACATTCCAAATCCTAACAACTCTCTGAGTAGAGAAGTTTCTCTTCATCTCACTCCTAGTTTTTTTGCTGACAATCTTGAAAGTGTGACCCCTAGTTACCTACATATTAACTAGTGGAAACAATCCCAAACATTTCTGATTTGTTAACCAACCTACCATATGACACCATATCAACTGCCTTCTGGAAGATCGAATATAAAACATCCACAGCATTACCCTCACCCGCTGACTGTGTCACCCTGTCAAAGAACTCAAATTTGTCAGATGTGACCTGCCCTTGGCAAAGCCATGTTGACTTATAAATGTACGTGCACATTTATCCTATCCTGTATTATAGCCTCCATGTATTTGTCCACTATTGATGTTAAGCTGACAGGTCTGAAGTTTCTTAAACAGTGGTGTCTCATTTGCAAATTTCTAGACCCCCGCGATTAATCCTGTGTTGAGAGAGGACTGGAAGATTTCTATCAGTGCTGTACAATTTGGTCCTTAGCCTGTCTGTTGCCTGAAAAGGAGTACTCAGTCTTTTAACTCAAGTATTCTTTCCTTGTGTGACAGAGAAAAGGGAGGGAACTAACTCATAACTTAATTAAACAAGCTATTCTCTATTTAACTCTTTAAGTACCAATATTTAATATAAAATATAGATTCATTGCAACAATTACTTCCTATTTCACCTAACTTAACTCCAGCTTTAACTCACTTCAATTAACTTCACTTTACCTTACTTCATCCACATTTAACCATAACTCTTACTTTAACTCTAAAAGACTGGCTTGAAACAAATATTACCCCAATCGGAGTTAAGTGACCAACTTTATTCTCCATGTCGGTCTTGCCTCCCGGTTCTTTGTTCTCTCTGAAGAGTACTTAAGGGAACGTGATTCACAAATTGTGGTCTGGAAGGCTTCTGAGAAAATTCTTTTGTTCTGTTAACTCATCTGAAAACGTGCATCCTTTCCAGAAAGATCTCTAGCACTCAGGTAATAAATTGATCAAATCTTGATCACATTCTTAGATCATAGCTGATGGAGTTTACTGATAAATGACTCCCAAATATTTACACTAAGTTGTAAATGGCATATTCCATGCTCCACATAAAGTATCATGGTCCTGGTATATCTAGAAACAACTCTGAACTCTGGGTGCTCCAGTTTCCTCCCACAATCCAAAGGTGTGCAGATCAGATGAATTGGCCATGCTAAATTGGCCATAGTATAGGTTATTAGTCAGATGTAAATGTGGGGGAATGGGTCTGGGTGGGTTACTCTTCGGAGTGTCAGTGTGGACTTGTTGGGCTGAAGGGCCTGTTTCCATACTATGGAGAATCTAAAACAAAACCTGCCTTATTTGGTTGACATAAGAAACTGCAGGTCACAACATGTCCTGAATGCAGTTTATCTGATGTCAAAGTTTAAACTACCTTGACCAAAATTCCCAGCATGCTTGATTGCAGCTCTTCACCAGTCTAGTAGCCACTTCTGCTGACAACAACTCTCAGCAATCAAGGTTGCATTCCCATCGAGACTGGTAACTTCCCTACTGGAGTGCTGCTAGCCTTTTTAACTCCTCTTCTTTATCTATCACTCAACTGCTCAATTACCCACCACCCACATTTCAACTAGGCCATTGTCACCATTTTCTAATTTGATAAATTCAGAAGCAAAGCATTCGTTTATTACATTTGCCTTTGCTTAAGTAAGAAACTTCCCAGCTTGTTCCTTATGGGCCCATTGTATTTTTTAACTAATATTTTATATTAATATGCTTGAAGAGCCCTTTTACTATTTGTTTTAGTGCAGCCTGCCATCTTTTCCTCATGCTTCCTCTTAGCCTTCCCTATTCCAGCTTTAGCCTCACTTCTGCGTTTGAGATTTTTTTCCTGATTTCAATTGCTATTATTATTATTCTGGTGTGCATCATATGCCTCTTTTTATTTCCTCATTTTTCTCTTCAACATCCTCAGTCATCCAATGTATTCAAGCTTTAGATACCCTGTATTTATTTCTCATGGGTATGTACCTAGCTTACACTCTATTCACCTGTCTTTTGAAATTCTCTAATTTTTCACTCACTGTTTTTTCCACCAAAATGCATTACAAGTTAATGTGCTCTGGTCTAAGTTTTAGATCTCTAAAATCAAAATTGTATGGATCCAACATAAGCAAGTACTAATTACTATTTACGAACATGCTTTCAGTTGTTAGAGAGATCACCCACTCACGTTATTTAGAGGCCTATAGCAATTTAGTCAGAAGTAACATGACACCAGGTTATAGTCGAACAGGTTCATTTGGAATGACAAACTTTTAGAGAGTAGCCCCTTTGTCAGGTGAAGTGCAGCAATTTAGTTCCTTTTGACTTACTTCAGTCGTGGCAATGTTTGTGGACATACTGAGTCTTGCTTTCATAACTCTTTTGCATCCATTCAGGGAGGGCAGTGAATTCAATCATCTATGCACACCAAAATGTAAACGGGAAGGAGCTGTGTTTGCATTGTCCTTGCATGTACAATAGAGACTGGGGAGAGTGGGAGCTATGCACAGAAACAGGAGTAAGGTTCTCCACATCATGCTACACTAAAACGCTGCATGAAAAGCCATTTTGAATATTTCTATTTCATTATCAAAAACACACCCAGTGATACTGTGAAAAAAAAATTATTTGTCCTTGTGAAATTTCTTTGAAACTGCCTGTGGTAACCTTTGCTTGATCTTTGCTCCTTACATTGCTATTGGTTGGCTGCAGCTTAGTTGGTGAACGCTCTTGCTTTTCATGCAAGGAGATTGCAGATGGCCTTGCAGGATGTGAGAAACAAAGCTCACTCACTTCAATAATTTCAGTCCGAGACAAGATCTGAATCAGTAGTGTCATTTATTTTACACTTGCAAGTGGGTGTGATGTCCAGTGTCTATAAGGCAGAGGACACACACACCAAATTCAATTCATACACAATATTCATATAATTTGATTTCTTTTGTTTTAAATTGCTCCTCCCCTGTTTACATCTTCCACTTCCCTAAGATCGTCCCCCATTATCCCTGTTTATCTCTAGCCTTATCCGGCCTTGTCTGTGACAAAATACTTATTTCTGGCCTCACAAGCCTGTTTGACCTCATCCTGCTGTAAGGTCATTGTTAGGCATATTCTTTCTTCATCATTATCTACCCCCTTCATCTGTGCCTTTCCCGAGGCCGTTCTGATCTCTATGACCCTTTTAATTGGGGTTTGTTCCTCTGTCTCTGTAAAAGTGGGAAACAGATGTTTATACCTACTGTTTGTACAGGCGTATCTAGCTTAACTTCATCCCCTCACAACATCTTATCTACTTGCCCGTAATGTCTACCATTGTTTTGCAGTCACATTTCATTCTGACATACAATTTTAGCTAATACAAAAACAATTATATATTTTCTCCACATCGTTTCCATTCTTGTTGACTCAGCTCGTGGCTAAAACAATTACACACTGGTGTGAGTTCATTTTACTTTATAAAATGGAATTGCAGAATTGCAGCAGTAACATTAATTTACCTATATCCCACACAGGACAAATGCAAATACCTCATGACCCAGAAATCCCAGCTTTTGACATGGTTACCTAGAACCAACAAAGGCCAGGCTACACAAGACTAGGCATTGAGTAATATGACAAAGTTGATTAATGAATAAATAAAGGTAAGTAGCAGCAATCATAATATGGTTGAAATTTGCATCTAATTTTTAAGGAAGAAGAGTAGATCTTAGACAAGCATTTTAATCTTAAATCAGTCCAGCTATGTTCACATGAAAGCTGAGCTATCTGAAGTCAACTCGGATATTAGTCTCAGAGGTAGAGAAGCAGTAGCAGATATTTAAAGGGGTACTTCAAAATATTCAGAATAAATATGTTTCTACTATAATAAAAAATCCAAGGGAAGAATAATTAAGTTAAGAAAGGTATCAAAATTCAGACCTTAAATGTATAATTTCATAAAAATGACAGGCAAGTCAGATAACTAGTCAGAATTCAAAGAAGAGTTGAAAATGACAAAAGGATTAATCAGGACAAATGAATTAGAGCACAAGGAAGCTAACTAGAAATATAAAAGCAGATAACAAGAATTTCCATAAGTATCTAAAAAGTAAAATGAGTGTTGCTTCTTAGAGAGTCAGAATGGGAGTTATTAGTAGATAATAAAGATGTAATGAATAAATATTATGCTTCTGTCTTCAATACAGAGGGTGGAGAAATATCCCAGTAATTCCTGTAAATCAGAAGATTCAAGAAGGAGAGGAACTTGTTCAAACTATAATCAGTCGGAAAGAGGCACTGAGCAAACTGATAGAGTTATGGGTTAATAAGTCTGTAAGCTTGATGGACTTCATCCTGTGGTCAAAAAGGAGATGGTTCATTATGTAATAAATGCTGTGATGTTAATTTTTCAAAATTCATGAGTTCTATCAGACAGCAAAATTGCAAATTTAACCTCCTGTTCAGACTAGAGGGAGACAGACAATGGAGAACAAAGTTAACTTCGGGTCTGTTTTGGAGAAAATAATAGAATTGATAATTAAGGAACATATAACTGGGTTCTTGGGAAAATTCAAGGTAATTCGGAAGTTTCAGCAAGGTTTTGTGAAAAAGAAGTCATATTCGACCAATTTATTGAACTTCTTTGAAGAATGTGGTTAAGAAACACATCAGCCATGATTGAATGTGGAGCAGACGATGTGCTGAGTGGTCTAATTTCACTCTGGTATCTTATGGCCTAAGTTACATGCACTTTACCAAAGGGAGGCTGTTGAGTTACTATACTTGGATTTCGAGAAAGCATCACACAAGTTTCCCATATAAAATTTTGTTTTGGAAAGTTGAAACTCATGATATTGTTGATAACATGCTAGCTGGATAGAAATTAGGCAGGCTGGCAGCAACCAGAGGTTATATATAAATGGGTCTTTCTCAGTTTGGCAGGATTCGACGAATGGCGTCCCTCGAGTCTGTGCTGAATCCTCAATTATTGACAATTTATATCAAAAACTTAGATGAGAGGATCAAAGGCCTGGTTGTTAAACTTGCAGATGTAGCAAAGGTAGGGAGGAAAATATGTAATAAAGGTGACGTAATAAGGATGCAGAATAATCTGGATGGGTTAAGTGAGTAGGTAGAAATTCAGCAGTTGGAGAATTATGTGGGAAAATGCGAAGTTGCTCACTTTGGCAGGAAGAATGAAAAAAATTGAGAACTATCTAAATGGAAAGTAACTGGAGAAATAACCTAAGATGCATTGGATCCAGGTGTTCTAGTGCATGAGTCACAAAAGATTAGTATACAGATTCAGCAAGTCATTAAGAAGACTTGTGGAATGCTCTATTTTTAGAGGAATTGAACATAAAAGTAAAGATGTAATGTTTAGATTACACATGCAATTGTTGAGACCATACCTTGAATTCTGCATGTAGTTGTGATCTCTTTATTTCAGGAAGGATGTAATTATGTTGGAGGCAGTTCAGAGGAGATTTACTTGATTGATACCCGAAATAAAGTTTGTCTGATGAGAAATTATTCGCTGGATTGGACTTGTTTTCACTTGAGTTGAGAAGAGAGAGTGGTGATTTGATTGTTGCTGATAAAGTCTTGAATTGACTGGACAGGTTGAACATTGAAAAGATGTTCTCTGCTAGTCTAGAACTAGGGTACACTGTTTTAATATTAAGAGTCACCCTTTTAGGATAGATCTGTCTGCCTCAGAAGGAGGAGGCAGCATCACTGAATATTTGTAAGACAAACAATAGATTCTTTGAGGGGAAAGTGAGGACTGCAGATGCTGGAGATCAGAGCTGAAAATGTGTTGCTGGAAAAGCGCAGCAGGTCAGGCAGCATTCAAGGAACAGGAGAATCGACGTTTCAGGCATCAGCCCTTCTTCAGGAATGAGGAAAGTGCGTCCAGCAGGAGCAGATGCGGCGGAGACGAAGGAATTGGAATTGGAATTGGGATGGCATTTTTACAGGGGGCAGGGTGGGAGGAGGTGTAGTCTAGGTAGCTGTGGGAGTCGGTCGGTTTATAGTAAATGTCCGTGTTGATTCGGTCACCCGAGATGGAAATGGAAAGGTCTAGGAAGGGGAGGGAGGAGTCTGAGACGGTCCAGGTGAATTTGAGGTCGGGGTGGAAAGTGTTGGTAAAGTGGATGAACTGTTCAACCTCCTCGTGGGAGCACGATGCAGCGCCGATACAGTCATCAATGTAGCAGTGATAGGTCGGTGGGGGGGGGGGCGGGGGGGAGGGTGGAGTGGATAGGTGGAAAAGAAGCTAGGCAGGTAGGACAAGTCATGGAGACAGTGCTGAGCTGGAAGTTTGGAACTGGGGTGAGGTGGGAGAAGGGGAAATGAGGAAACTGTTGAAGTCCACATTGATGCCCTGGGGTTAAAGTGTTCTGAGGCGGAAGATGAGGCGTTCTTCCTCCAGGCGTCTGGTGGTGAGGGAGCGGTGGTGAAGGAGGCCCAGGACCTCCATATCCTCGGCAGAGTGGGAGGGGGAGTTGAAATGTTGGGCCACAGTGCGGTGTGGTTGATTGGTACGGGTGTCCCAGAGATGTTCCTTAAAGCGCTCTGCTAGGTGGTGTCCAGTCTCCCCAATGTAGAGGAGGCCGTATTGGGAGCAACGGATGCAAAAAATGATATTGGTGGATGTGGAGGTAAAACTTTGATGAATGTGGAAGGCTCCTTTAGGGCCTTGGATGGAGGTGAGGGAGGAGGTGTGGGTGCAGGTTTTGCAATTCCTGCGGTGGCAGGGGAAGGTGCCAGGATGGGAAGGTGGGTTGTCGGGGGGTGTGGACCTGACCAGGAAGTCACGGAAAGAACAGTCTTTGCGGAAGGCGGAAAGGGGTGGGGAGGGAAATATATCCCTGGTAGTGGGGTATGTCTGGAGATGGCGGAAATGTCAGCGGATGATGTGGTTGATGCGAAGGTTGATAGGGTTGAAGATGAGCACCAGTTGGAGGGGTGGGGTCTGAGGGCTGAGGTGCGAGATGTGGACAAGATACTTTGGAGGGCACCTTTAACTACGTGGGAAGGGAAATTTCAGTCTCTAAAGAAGGAGGCCATCTGGTGTGTTCTGTGGTGAAACTGGTTCTCCCGGGAGCAGATATAGCAGAGGCGGAGGAATTGGGAATACGGGATGGCATTTTTGCAGGAAGTAGGGTGGGAAGAGATATAATCCAGGTAGCTGTGGGAGTCGGTGGATTTGTAAAAGATGTCGGTGTCAAGTCGGTCGTCATTAATGGAGATGGAGAGGTCCAGGAAGGGGAGCGAGGTGTCAGACATGGTCCAGATAAATTTAAGGTCAGGGTGGAATGTGTTGATGAAGTAGATGAATTGCTCAACCTCCTCGCGGGAGCACGAGGTGGCGCCAATGCAGTCATCAATGTAGCGGAGGAAGAGGTGGGGAGTGGTGCCGGTATAATTACGGAAGATCAATTGCTCTACATAGCCAACAAAGAGACAGGCATAGCTGGGGTCCATACAGGTGCCCATGGCTACCCCTTTGGTCTGGAGGAAGTGGGAGGATTCGAAGGAGAAATTGTTAAGTTTGAGGACCAGTTCGGCCAAACGAATGAGGGTGTTGGTGGAAGAGTACTGGTGGAGATGTCGGGAAAGGAAGAAATGGAGGGCTTGGAGACCCAGGTCCTGGCAGATGGAGGTGTAGAGTGATTGGATATCCATGGTGAAGATGAGGCGTTGGGGGCCGGGGAAACTGAAGTCTTGAAGGAGGTGGAGGGCGTGGGTGGTGTCTTGAACGTATGTGGGGAGTTCCTGGACTGGGGGGATAGGACAGTATCGAGGTAGTTAGAAATGAGTTCAGTAGGGCAGGAGCATGCTGAGACAATGGGTCGGCCAGGGTGGTCAGGCTTGTGGATCTTGGGAAGGAGGTAGAACCGGGCAGTGCGGGGTTCCTGGACTAAGAGGTTGGAAGTTGTGGGTGGGAGATCTCCTGAGGTGAAGAGGTTCTCTATGGTCTGGGAGATGATGGTTTGGTGATGGGGGGTGGGGTCATGGTCGAGGGGGCAGTAGGAAGAGGTGTCCTCTAGTTGGCATTTGGCTTCAGCTGTGTAGAGGTCAGTGCACCAGACTACCACTGCGCCCCCTTTATCTGCTGGCTTGATGGTGAGGTTGGGATTGGAGCAGATGGATTGGAGTGCTGCGCGTTGTGAGGGTGAGAGGTTGGAGTGGGGGAGGGGGGGTAGACAGGTTGAGGCAGTTAATGTCCCGGCGGCAGTTGGAAATGAAAAGGTTGAGGGCAGGTAATAGGCCTGCATGGGGTGTCCAGGTGGATGCAGTGTGTTGGAGGTGGGCGAAGGGGTCCCCGGAAGGTGGGTGGGAGTCCTGATTGCGAAAGTAAGCTCGGAGGCGGAGGCGGCAGAAGAAGTGTTCCACGTCACAGCATGTATTAAATTCATTGATGCGTGGGCAGAGAAGGTAAGTCCTCAGTGAGGGGGTGGTCTGGGGGGCTGGTGAAAACTCGGCAGGACTGGGAGCTGGGATCTGTTGTGGGTGTGGAGCTGGGAGTGTGAGCCAGCGGAGTAGGGCAGTAGATGTAGGAATTGAGGGAGATGTAGAAACCAAGGCAAATATGGCAAAAAAAAGGCAGGGAATTGCTGTTGAAAAGAACTGGGGAGATGGTCTGAAATGCATGTGTTTCAATGCAACAAGTATAATTGGCAAGGTAGATGAGCTCAGACATTGGTTAGTGCTTGAAACTATGACATTATTGTGATTACAGAAACTTGGCTGAAAGAGGGACAGAGTCTAGATTAGAGTGGTGCTGGAAAAGCACAGCAGTCCAGGCAGCATCCGAGGAGCAGGAAAATCGACGTTTCGGGCAAAAGCCCTTCATCAGGACTGAAGGCAGGGAGCCTCCAGGGTGGAGAGATAAATGGGATGGGGTGGGGCTGGGGAGAAGGTAGCAAAGAGTACAATAGGTGGATGGGGGTGGGGATGAAGGTGATAGGGCAGAGATGAGGGTGGGGGAGGGTAGCAAAAAAAATGATAGACCAGAGAGGAAGGTGGAGTGATGAAGAGCTTCAGGGCAGAGGAGATGACCTGGGGATTGCAGTGAAAGAGAGACCCATTGAGATTCTTGTGGAGAGAGGAGGAGAACTTCTTCAAGGTAGGCATCCTTGCAAGAGGATTCGCAGTGAGGTTAAAATCAATGAGGCAAAAGTGAGGACAGCAGATGCTGGAGATCAGAGTCTAGATTAGACTGGTGCTGGAAAAGCCCAGCAAGTCAGGCAGCATCCGAGGAGCAGGATCGATTTTCCTGCTCCTAGGATGCTGCCTGACCTGTTGTGCTTTTCCAGCACCATTCTAATCTAGACTCTGATTTCCAGCATCTGTAATCCTCACTTTTGCCTGAAAGAGGGACAGGACTGGCTGCTGAATATCTCAAGACTGAGATGTTTCAGGTGTGATAGAAAGGGATGTAAAAGGAGTGAGGGAGTTGCATTACTGATAAAGGAGTATCTCATAGCTCTACTGAAGGAGGATACATCAGAGGACTCATGCAGCGTGACAGTATGGGCTAAACAGGATTGATGAGATCAGAGCGGTAGATGTGATCTATGTGGACTTCAGTAAGGCATTTGACAAGGTTCCCCATGGGAGACTGATTATCAAGGTTAGATCTCACGGAATACAGGGAGAACTAGCCATTTGGATACAGAACTGGCTCAAAGGTAGAAGACAGAGGGTGGTGGTAGAGGGTTGTTTTTCAGACTGGAGGCCTGTGACCAGTGGAGTGCCAGAAGGATCGGTGCTGGGTCCTCTACTTTTTGTCATTTGCATAAATGATTTGGATGCGAGCATAAGAGGTACAGTTAGTAAGTTTGCAGATGACACCAAAATTGGAGGTGTAGTGGACAGTGAAGAGGGTTACCTCAGATTACAATAGGATCTTGACCAGATGGGCCAATGGGCTGAGAAGTGGCAGATGGAGTTTAATTCAGATAAATGTGAGGTGCTGCATTTTGGGAAAACAAATCTTAGCAGGACTTATACACTTAATGGTAAGGTCCTAGGGAGTGTTGCTGAACAAAGAGACCTTGGAGTACAGGTTCATAGCTCCTTGAAAGTGGAGTCGCAGGTAGATAGGATAGTGAAGAAGGCGTTTGGTATGCTTTCTTTTATTGGTCAGAGTATTGAGTACAGGAGTTGGGAGGTCATGTTGCGACTGTACTGGACATTGGTTAAGCCACTATTGGAATATTGCGTGTAATTCTGGTCTCCTTCCTATCAAAAAGATGTGAAACTTGAAAGGGTTCAGAAAAGATTTACAAGGATGTTGCCAGGGTTGGAGGATTTGAGCTTATAGGGAGAGGATGAACAGGCTGGGGCTGTTTTCTCTGGAGTGTTGGAGGCTGAGGGATGACCTTATAGAGGTTTACCGAATCATGAGGGGCATGGATAGGATTAATAGACAAAATGTTTTCCCTGGGGTCAGGAAGTCCAGAACTAGAGGCCATAGATTTAGGGTGAGAGGGGAAAGATATAAAAATGACCTAAGGGGCAAATTTTTCACGCAGAGGGTAGGAGGTGTATGGAATGAGCTGCCAGAGGATGTGGTGGAGGCTGGTACAATTGAAACATTTAAGAGGCATTTGGATGGGTATATGAATAGGAAGGGTTTGGAGGGATATGGGCTGGGTGCTGGCAGGTGGGACTACATTGAGTTGAGATATCTGGTTGGCATGGACGGGTTGGACTGAAGGGTCTGCTTCCATGCTGTACATCTCTATGACTCTAAGTTACTCCTGGATAGGGGTCACAGCAGTCTTCGGGCAAAGGTATTAAATTGGGGGAAGGCGAACTACAACCATATTAGGCAGGAACTAGAGAGTGTTGACAGGAAGTGGCTGTTTCAAGCTAAATCCACATTGGGCTTGTGGAATATTTTAAATGGTAGTTAATAAAAGTTCAGGAGTGCCACATTCTATGAGAATGAAGGATAATAATGTCAAGTTACCTGAACCTTCGATGATCAGGAATGTTATAGAACATAGAACAATACAGCGCAGAACAGTCCCTTCAGTCCTCAATGTTGCACCGACATGTGAACTATTCTCAGCTCGTCCCCTACACTATCCCAAAATCATTTATGTTTAGGACCTCACCTACTTCTTATGGCTCCACACATAGATTTTCCTTTGTCCTTGAGTGGGCCAACAATTTCCCTCGCTACCCTCTTGCTTTTTATATGTGTATAAAAAGCTTTTGGATTCTCATTAATCCTGTTTTCTAAAAACTTTGCATGACCCCTTTTAGTCCTTTTGATTGCTTGTTGAAGTTCTCTCCTACTTTCCAGATGTACTTCAAGGGCTTTGCCAGTTCCCATCCTCCTAGACCTTACATATGCTTCTGTTTTCTTTTTGACAAAGATTATAACTTCCCTGGTCATCCAAGGTTCACATACCTTGTCATATCTATCTGGTAACAATGCATCAGGAGATCCTGTATATGGAACAATGATGCAAGTTATGTTCTGCCTCATTTCATATGACTGCAGGATTCCCGCTCATGATGCTTCTCCATATTTGATGGGTGCATTATGTAGATACATGCCATTCCAGAACTCTTATCAACTGCCATTTGAAATACTCCCAAATATCTGACATGGATTTTCCCTCAAACAGCCAGCTCCAATCAAAATTCTCCAGTTCCTGTTGTAGTTTGCCTTTCCCTAATTTAACACCTTCATCCAAAGACTGCTGTTGTCCCTTTCCATGAGTACCTTAAAACTTGTGGTATTATGGTCACTACTCCTGAAATGCTTCCCCACTGAAACTTCACTCACCTGGGAAGGCTTATTTCCCTAAATCAGGTCCAATATTACCCCTTCCCTCATTGAACTGTTTAGAGTCATAGAGATGTACCACACGGAAACAGATACCCCGGTCCAACCCATCCATGCCGACCAGACATCCCAACCCAATCCAGCCCCACCCGCCAGCACCCGGCCCACATCCCTCCAAACCACCCCCCTGCCCCACCCACACACCCATCCAGATGCTATGACCTTGGTCAAAAAGGAAAAGGATGTATACATAAGGTCTAGGATGATGAGAATTGATGAAGTCCTTTAAGTGTATAAGGAAAGTCGGAAAGAACTTAAACAAGAAATTAGAAGGGCTAACAGAGGTCATGAAAAGTCATTAGCGAACAGGATTAAGGAGAATACCAAGGCTTTTTATACATATGTAAAAAGCAAGAGGGTAGCCAGGGAAAGGGTTGGCTCACTCAAAGACAAAGGAGGGAATCTATGAGTGGAGCCAGTAGAGGTAAGTGAGAGCCTAAACAAATGCTTTGTCTCAGTATTCACCACAGAGAAGGAATTGATGGAGGATGACCTCTAAGTCAAGTTGCTATTAAAAAGGAAGAAGTGTCGTATGTTTTAAAAAGTATTAAGATAACTAAGTCCCCGGGTCCTGATTAGATCTATCCCAGAATATTGAGGGAGCCAAGAAAATAATTGCTGGAGTGTTAACATACATCTTTGTGTCTTTGGCCACAGATGAGGTCCCAAAGGACTGAAAAACAGCTAATGTTGTCCCATTGTTTAAGAAAAGTAGCAGAGATAATCTAGGAAAAATTACAGGCCTGTGAGCCTCATGTTGGTTTGAAAATTATTGAAGATTCTCAGGGACAATATCTGTCAGTACTTAGAAGCAAATGGAATTATTAGCGATAAACAGCATGTTTTTCTTTACGGGGGAGGTTGTGCCTCACTAACGTGATCGAGTTTTTTAAGGTGACAAATGTGATTGATGAGGGAAAAGCAGATGATGTTGTCTACATGGACTTCAGTAAAGCTTTTGACAAGATCCCTCATGGCAGACTGGTACAAAAGGTGAAGTCACATGGTATCAGGGTGAGTTGGCAAGATGGATACAGAACTGGCTTAGTCATAGCAGGCAGAAGGTAGCGGTGGAAGGATGCTTTTCAGAATGGAGGGCTGTGACCAGTGGTGTTCCACAGGGATCAGTGCTGGGACCACTGTTTCATGATCTACACAAATGATTTGGAGAAAGATGTAGCTGATCTAATTAATAAGTTTGTGGATGATACAAAGATTGGTGGAGTTGCGGACAGTGAAGAAAATTGTCAGAGGATACAGCAGAATGTAGATCAGTTGGAGACATGGGCAGAAATATGGCAGGCGGAGTTTAATCTGGACAAATGTGAGGTGATGCATTTTGGAAGGTCAAGTACAGGTGGAAATCATACAGTGAATGGCAGTGGAGTATTGATATGCAGAGGGATCTTGAAATGCAGGTACACTGATCACTGAAAGGTGGCCGCGCAGGTAGATAAAGTAGTAGAAAAGGCCTATGGCATACTTGCCTTCATTGGAAGGGGCATTGAATCTACAGATAGACAAGTTATGCTGTAGCTTTACTGAACTTTAATTAGGCCACACTTGGAATATTACATACAGTTTTGGTCACCATACTACCAGAACGATATGGATGCTTTGGAGACAGTACAGAAAAGGTTTACCAGGATGTTGCTTGGTCTGAGGAATTTTAGCTTTGAAAAAAGGTTGGGTAGACTGGTTTTGTTTTCACTGGAATGCAGGAGGTTGGGGGGGGTGAGGGTGGTGACCTGATAGAAGTTGATAAGGTTGTGAATGACATGGATAGATTGGAAAGTAGGAGGCTTTTTCCCAGGGTGGAGGGTTCAATTACGAGGGGACACAGGTTCAAGTTGCAAGGGGAGCAGTTTCAAAGAGATTTGTGAGGCACATTTCTCATACAAAAGGTGGTGAGTGCCTGGAATGCGCTGCCAGAGGAGATGGTGGAAGCAGACACAACGTCAAGCAGCATCATCAGGCAGCCTCAAGAAACACCTGGATCAATTCATGAATAGTTGTGAAGTTGGTGTCTGTGAAATTGTAAAATGGGGAAATCATTGCATGATCCCTTTAAAAGATGGTGTTTTTTTCAGTGCTTACAGTTAAAATGGATGCCTGAACAACTGTTTAAAGTGCAAGTACACAGACAGTGCCCAAATTGAAACATGTTACATCAAATCGTTAATAGACGAGTCTTTTTAAATTTAGCCAATCAATTTAAATCAAGCCCTTAGATATTAAAAACCAATTAAATTTAAATCTAATGGTTTTGATTACCTAGAATCAATCCGATTGTAAAGAAATGAGTAGGTCATCAAGGGTATAAAAAACGAGGGCATTCGGAAATCCGTGAGAGCAAACTGCCAACTGAAGAAATAAGAACGTTCAGCTCTCAAAGAAAACACCATCTAATTAATAAAGGTACAGGGTGTAGGTTTGCTCGCTGAGCTGTAGGTTTGATATCCAGACGTTTCATTACCTGGCTAGGTAACATCATCAGTGGCAACCTCCAAGTGAAGCAAAGCTGTTGTCTCCTGCTTTCTATTTATATCTATATATATAAAGCAGGAGACAACCTACAGCTCAGCTAGCAAACCTACACCTTAAACCTCAACCTGAGCTACAAACCTTCACAAACCTTGTGATAATAAAGGTACCACAGCACTCTTTGCTAATATTCCAGACAACAGAATTCACAGAGAGAACATTCCTGACAGAAGAACTAACAAAAGAATTCCTGACGCAGGAATTCGACGGAGGAAGGTGTTACTGAAGATCAGTGGAGAGGGTGCGGAGCATTGGAAGGTGTATCATAGCTGTAATTTTGAGAGACTAAATTCTATTGTTTTGTTATACAAGTGGGAATTGTATTTTGTTGGAACAGCATATCATTAAGATTTTGTTTTATTAGGAAATAGTAGTAGTTAGAGAGGAATTGTTTGGTTTGTTAGTGGCTGTGTTAATTTGTTCACTGTTGGAGTTACATAAGTAAATTGTTACTTGTTGATTATAGAGTGAGTGAAAGGATTTCATTTCATTTAACCACATCTTTATAACATGGGGTGGGGGGGGGGGGGGAAATAGGAGAGGCAGATTATACCACTTGTCACACATGAGCCTCTCTGGGTGTTTTGTTTTAGTTACCAGCGGTGGAGGTGGACCTCCGCTTTATAACAGAAGGGAATAGAACGATATGGATCCTGTAAGTGAGGACAGTTTTAATATGGAAGGGCAAAATATGTCGGCACATATGGAGGACCGAAGGGCCTGTTCGTGTGCTATATTGTTCTTTGACTTTCCACCTGGGCCCTGCAGGGAGGCACTTCACCCAGTCAATGCAGTCCAGCAATCTATGCTTCCAATATAGAAAACTTGCCTGCGCCGTGAACTCTGTGACCCCAAGCCACAATGACCATAGTCTGAATCCACACAACCCCAAAATATGGATCTCACAACCTCTGTCTGAGTCTCCATTGCAGCAGAGAGACCTTAGGTGGCTTCCACTTGGGCTGCAGTTGACGCTGAGACATCAACTTGCAAATGTTTTATCACAGCTAGATTTACGAATACTGTCGTCAGATTTCCCAATACTTCCATAATTGGGAAGTATAGTCTCCACGGTCTGTGAAATGTCCTTTGCCATTTTGGAGCCAGATTCCATTTACCATTCCATCAAACATCTTGGAGACCATCCTTATTATCGTCATCCTCTGTGGTGCCTCATCACAATGCTCATCGAAATCCTCTGCAGCAAACTCCATCCACAGCACATGTGCTATTCATTTTTCCCTGGTCTGGCTGAAGCCTACAGAGTCTAGTGACTCCCAAAAGTTGTCCCTAACCTTTGAAAGTTCAAGTAATTCCAATGTCTGAGCTGGTGGCTTTGAATATAAGATGAGGTGATGGTGCTTCGTCATCAGTCATGAAATGAAAATTGTCTTAATCCAAGGGACCATAGGCCACTGTCTGGTCCCAGATTCTCCCAGAACGGGAACCGCTTTGTATCTGCCTGGACAAAATGCCTAAGAGTCCTATATTTCAAAAGCTATGTTTCAATAAGCCTAACCTTCTTAACCACCCACCCCCCCCCATAAGAAAATCCCTCTATACTCAGGATCAACCTGGTCAATCTTTTCTGGATCATCTCCCATGCCTGAATGCTGTTCATAGTATTCCAGCTGTCTCTAATTAGTGCCTTATATCATTTTGGCAAGACCTCAATATATTCATACTCCATTCCTGTAAACAAAGGCAAAAATTCCATATGCCTTTTCTATGACCTGTTGACGTTGGATGCTCACTTGTTGTGACTCATTGAAATAGGAATCTCAAATTACTCTGTACTGCAGTTATCTGCACTCTTTCTCCTCTTAAATAAAATCAGCTCTTCTATTCTTCCTGCCAAGTGCCTAACTTCACATTTTCCCCCATCATATTCCAACTACCAAGGTTTTGCCTATTCACTTAACATGTCTACATCCATCTGTAGACTTTATGTCATCTTAATACTTGCCTTTCAATCCCCCCCACCCATTTTTGTATCACACCAAACTTGCTGATAGTGCATTCACTTCTACCATCCAAATCATTCATGTCTCTTGAAAGTAATTATGTCCCTATCACTCATCCCTGTGGTTCTCCACTGGTTACAGATTGCTACTCCTGAAAATGACACATTTATCCCAGATCTGTCATTTATTAGTCAGAAAATTCTCTTTCCATGCTAATACACCAACAGCATGAGCCCTTATATTCACAAGTAACCTTATAGGCAGTTCCTCATCAAATGCCTTTTGGAAATGCAAATCTATCATAAACAAAGGTTCCTTTTTATCTACTTTGCTTGTTATCTTCTCAAAGAATTGTTAAAAAAAAGACTTGTCTGACATAATTAGGAAGCCATGCAGACTCTGTTTGATTATTTTTTTCGAAAAGCCCTGCTAATGGATCCTTTGTAATAGACTCAAATACTTTCCCAATGAGAAATGCGAAGCAACCAGCCTATATTATCCATTCTTTGTCTCTCTCCTTTCCTGAATAAGGAAAGGTGTTACTTTAGCGGTCTTCCATTCCTCTGGGATTGTTCCAAAATCTAAGAATTCTTGGAAGATTACTACTGTGTATCCATTATCTCTGCAGCTACATCCTTTAATATCCTAGGATACAACTCATCAGTCTAAGGGAACATGGTGTCCATTAGGCCCACATTTTAATATTGTCCTTAGCTTCTCTGGTCAACCATGGTCAATTTGTCCCCTTTCTATAAGTCTTCTTCCTCACTGGGATGTACCTTTATTGTGGGTCATGAGTTTTTTATTTAAATCTCAGTACTTGAATATGGGAGCAGGGCAAAATCTAATCCACAGTATGACTTCAGATCATTAGATTCGAGCTCCAAATATGCAGTTTCAACTTTCAATTGCGTAACTTAAATTATTTTCAAAATGATATACATGGTTGTCTATAAATATTGTCAATCCACTACCAGGTCTTACATGCAGTTCATGAAACATTGTTGAAATCTGATTGCTTTTTTGCGGAAATATGTTTCTGTTAAGTGCCATCTGTCCCTTTTAGACTGAACAGCTGAATGAATAAGTAGATTGTATACCAAGCTCTGCAAGCTAACTATTTTCATCATCAATTTAAAGAGATCCTGTTCTGAGGATAATCCTGACAGCAGTTCTTGATAAATTATTCAAACATTTATCAGTAATCTACAGCATCAATAATAAAAATAGTTATTTTAACCAGTACTGTGTTTGTTTCCTTTTGAATTCTTTCGAAAGTATATTCTACACAAAAATAAATAATTTTCATCAACTTGTCTTGATCCTCTCCTTCAAACTGATTGCTTTCAGAATAGCTACTTCCAACCCGAAACTGATACCGTTTATCTTGCCCAAGGTCAGAGAGAAGGAGGGTGAGTACATGGATAAAGTCTGTTCAAAAGTATGGACAACTACACTTTTTTGGTAAGTAAACTTTTATGTTGATTCTTGCTGTTTTAAAATCAGTTTGTAAACTATAAAGATTAGCAATGTAAAACTTGAACATCAGTAATATGTTCAGTGGCAAAGAGAACACAAGTACACTCTCTTACATAATTGTAATTTGTCCACAAATTGACCACAACAGAGGAAGCTCGTCAGCACCAAAATGAAAATAGAAGGACTGAAACGGGACTGTATTTTAAGGCCAGTTTTAACTCCAGAAAAGAATGGATGAAAATGTTCGACAGAAAAGAAAGTCAAACTTTAACTGCTGAGCCTAGTTTGATTGTCGCCGGTGTTGGTCACTTCTGGTTGCTGAGGAAGGACAAAAGATGAGTTTCACCCTCAAAACATTAATTTCAAGATCCTACCATAGCTTACAAATCATCTTTAGCCTCACCCTGTGACAGCAGCCTCCTCCAGTCCAACTTTCAAACTCAACCTCTAACCCTTGGTGTCCTTCCATCCCATTATGGCAGACTCTTTTACTAGCACATCCAATTATCTGGAATTTGCATCTCAACTTCACCTACTATGTTCCATCTTTTTGTCTCTTGAAATATCTGATCTATTTGTCGGAAATTTCTGCAGGGAAACTTCAATCCACTTGCCTGTCCCACTACAGCTCTTTCAGATACTGGTGAGGGGTCATTCATTATTTTGGGGGGGGGGGGGGGGGGGGATGAATGCCATACTGATGTAAATATTACTAGCATGCCCACATACAGGACTGGTAAAAGGTCAGAATTTCTTGACCCTGATGGTGATTATAGCTCTTGTTGCAAGTCCTTTAACATTACTGCTGTTGGATTGTGTAACAGGATCAAAGACATTATGTTGACTACATTTTACTCTGGTAACAATGCATCATCAGGAGATCCTGTATATGGAACAATGATGCAAGTTAAGTTCTGCCTCATTTCATATGACTGCAGGATTCCAGCTCACGCTGCTTCTCCATATTTGATGGGTGCATTATTTCAGACTCTTCAAAAAGTACATCAGTGTTGAATACATCTGATCTCCCTGCTTTCCTCTGAGAGAATAAGTTCAATGATGAGATTTTGAGTACTTTGCACCTTTAGGAATCTGACATAATTCACATGGTCACAAATAAATGGATGCTTCCAGATGCATACCATCACTGGGAAAGTTTCCTATGAACTTTGTGGAATTCTCCACTGAGTTTCATAACAAAAACTTCTACTGAAACTCTCTCAAATAGTATTAAGCCCTAAATTATTTAATGTATCGTTAAAGGGAGAAGCCTCTATATATTTGTGTAATGGGATTTATTTCTGGAACAAAGTGTAGGAAAACAAATGAAAATTGTAATTATTCGTGTATCTATCTTTGGACTATAAATAAGACATCAGAATTTGTAACCATGAACATATAGTGGCAATTTCCAAAGGGACTAGGAAACATTCAATCAATAACAACAAATTTAGTTCTCATATAACTGTGTTACCAAAATGGAAAGAGATGGCTGATTAAATATAATGTAAATCACTTCCTCTGTGTCTTGGTCTTGTACCTTTCAATGAAATGAAGTCATTTTTCACCATATGGTGCTTTAAAGTTCTGGCTGTGTTTTTACAGAAAGAAAGATTAATCTTTTCATCCTACACGTTGTGGATTCTATGTGATCAATGGTTCAGAATTTTGGTATGAAAATATTGAAGTATCATAACTAATTTAATCACACATTTTAGCCTAAACGATGCAATTCCTTTGGCTCAACTATATTGAGGAATATGTTGCCAATGGGTGTCCCAAGTGTTTACCTAGGTAATAAGCGTAACTGCCACACATTTAATTAACTCATATCACTAACTGAGCTTAAAATATCCATCTCAGTGTCAGGTATTACTGAGCTGACCATCAAAAAAACTTCAAAAATAGATAATAATAATCTAATGTGCAAATATATCAATATATTTTTGAGACTATAATTTTAAAAGATCTTGTCCATAATAATTTACTGAGCATGGCCCACCTCTGGATGGGCTTCTTTTTAACTTTCAGCAACCATAAAGGATTTCAACTGACAATGCCATTTCTATCGAAATGATAAGAAGGTGGTCATAATTTCATATTGTGCAGCAGAGCACCAACTATCTAACAGTTTGCAGAAATGGAATTAAATAGCAATCCAAATCTTTGTGAAAAGCCATCATATACTGAACTTGCGGGACAGAAACTGATAGTTACATTCACATGGTCACACATCGTGGCAGTTTTGAAACCGCATCTTGACCAAAGCTGAGCTCGGCATGGGCTGTGAATACTATGTTAATTTATTAGCCAACACTGTAAATCTTATTTCAAATTAGGTTTGTAACTGGAGGATAGTTCTCTACTTTACTTGAAACATTTGCAAGCATTATCATACAAATGATTAAAATGTTTTAAAATACTGTTTGAATAACCTAAGCATCTACGACCCACTGGTTAGCTTCAGCTTGAACTGTTAGCTTTGGGAAATAATTCCTCTTACTGGGTAGTTCAGATTTTACAAGCTCTCAGCTCACACATCATGATTCTGAAATAAACAAAAATGTTACAGCATTAAAGCATTATTACTGTATTGTCATCATGGACCATTTCATTTGTTATTTACTTCAATTATATTCTACTCTTGATTCTTTTAAAATTCAAAGTATTTAACACTTATATTTTCTCTCCCTGCTTGAACTCAACTATTGTTTTGTAGTGGGCATTTTTTCATAAAAAGTATTAGCTTCCAACTTTTTAATCTTTTATTGGGTTAAAATCTAGGCACTACTCAAATTGAAAGTAAAATTGGAGATATTCAGAGTATTAATATGTCAGGGGTTAATTTTGGTGCTAACAACCCTTAGAGCTGAAGATCACTTTGGATCATTTGTGATCTTAAACAAACATATTTCTTGAAACAATTATCATTTATAACTGTTATAGAAATGTTATTTAATGTAAAAATAATTAGATTAGATTACTTACAGTATGGAAACAGGCCCTTCGGCCCAACAAGTCCACACCAACCCGCAACCCACCCAGACCCATTCCCCTACACCTAACACGACAGGCAATTTAGCATGGCCAATTCACCTAACCTCCATATTTCTGGATTGTGGGAGGAAACCCACACAGACACAGGGAGAATGTGCAAACTCCACACAGAGAGTCGCCTGAGGCGGGAATTGAACCCGGGTCTCTGGCGCTGTAACCATAATCTATCAGGTTTAATTATTTTACTTCAAACTTTAACAAGAACAAATTGATTGAATTGCCCTCCATAAAAGACAGTGGATTCTGGGTAATCCAAGATGGAGGGTAGGAAAAATATGTGGCTGCAAGAGCTGCTCCTTTTTATTGACATGTTTTAGGTGTTGGGGGTGATTTCCTCAAATCCCAGAGCAGAAATAACTGTTTTATGTGCTGTTGCATTGTTTTGCAACTTTGGGAAAGAAAGATCAAAACAACGGCACTTTTAAAAGAAGGAAGATAGACAAAAGGCTGGGACCACATAGTCAGAGAGGGAGAGAGAGAAAGAAACCTACACTGCTGTCTAACACAGCAGTGAATCTGCACAGTTACTGCCTTTGCTGTTTGAGTTCATGTATCTCTGGACATCAGAGTGCCTCTAGGAAAAATAACAAACAGCGAAATTCACAGCCAACCTTGAAGGAACCTGTGTGGGAGAGCGCACAGTTTTTAAGTGTAACCTTGCTTTAAGTCAACAGCAGTGAGTAGAGTGGGTTCTATCTTATATGTTTTACTGAGATCTGTCTCTTGATTAAATTTTTCAAGTATGAACCATAAGTACGAGGTTAGTCTGGAGCACTTTTTTTAGAACAGTGCTAATTTCTGGGTTTGTAGATTGTGAGAGTGCAAAGGTGCCCTTCAGTAGAGTGATAGACGTGGGAGTTTAGGGACAGTTTCCATGTTACTTATGATTATGTCTACAGGAAGTGTCTTTGGTTGCGAATCCTATCAATTGCATGGATCAGTTGGAGTGGCAGTTAGAGGCAATAAGGAATTTACAAGAGCTAGGGGTGTGATGGATGACAATTCAAGAAGGGGAGAAAAGCCACAGATACAGTCAGGTAGATGGGTTCACTCCAGGACATATAGGAGAGGTAGGTAGGTAGTGTAGGTGTCTTCTGTGGCTATTCCCATTTCAAACAAGTATGCTGTTTTGGAAAATATAGGGGGTGTTGGACTCTCAGGGGAATGGAGCATGAACAGTCAAGTTTCTGGTATTGAGAATGACATTGGGTTCCAAGCGATCAATTGTGATAGGAGACTCCCTAGTCAGAGGCATAGTTAGACATTTCTGCGGCCAGCAGCAAAAAATCAGAATGGTGTGTTGCCTCCCTGTGCTAGGATCAAGGATAGCTCAGAGAGAGGGTAGAATGTTCTCAAAGGGGAGAGGGACCAGCTAGAGGGCATTGTACACATCCAAAATATCAACATAGGAAGGGAAAAGGAAGAGATTCTGAAGGGAGGATATAGAAAGTTAGGCAAGAATTGAAAAAGGAGGTCCTCGAGGGTAGTAATATCTGGATTACTCCCTGTGCTATGAGCTAGTGACGGTAGGAATAGGAGGATAGAGCAGATAAATGCTTGGTTGAGGAGCTGGGGGAAGGATTCACAACTTTGGGTCATTGGTAGAAGTGACCTGTATAAGGAGGACGGATTGCACTTGAATTGGAAGGGGACTAATATACTGACAGGGAGATTTGCTAGAGATGCTTGGGAAGTATTTAAACTTGTCAGGTGGGTGGGGGGTAGGATTGGACCGAGGGAAATAGTGAGGAAAGAGATCAATCTGAGACTGCTACGGTTGTGAAAAGAAGTGAGTCATTCAGGGCAGGCAGGGACAAAGCATGGAACAGGGGTGACTGATAAATTAAACTGCATTTTCTTGATTGCAAGAGGCCTAACAGGGAAGGCAGATGAATTAAGGGCATGACTAGGAATGTAGGACTGGGATATCATAGCAATTACAGAAATGTGGCTCAGGGATGGACTGGACTGTCAGCTTAATGGTCCAGTATACAAATGCTATAGGAAGGATATAAAAGGGGGCAAGAGAGGACGTGGAGTGGAGTTTTTTTATAAAGTTAAAAATCATACAACACCAGGTTGTAGTCCAACAGGTTTATTTGAAAGCACTAGCTTTCGAAGCGCTGCTCCTTCATCAGGTGGTTGTGGGGTAGAACCATAAGAAACAGAATTTATAGCAACAGGATTGCAGTGTCATGGAAAGTAATATTAAAGAAATTTAGCTTAAGTCTTTCATCTTTTAGAATGATTATGTTAGTTTTGGTTCCTTCATATGTAATTCCCAGAACTTCTTTAAAGTTACATTCTCAATTTAGCTTTAACAATAGGTGCCATCTCAGCTCAGATAATGCATTGAAGATGTAAGGTTAAAGTCTGTCTTTGTCCCAATGTTAGGTCAGACTAATGCTGTTTCTAAAGTAGGATTGACAGAATCATATATGCAGTTTTTGAGCAAAATAAAATGTAATTTTGCAAGTACAAGTTCTCCCCACATACCTATACGTGTGCTCGTGCAGGGCTGTGTGAGAACCTCTCTCGCTATGTCGATGGCATCTTGAAACCCATTGTACAGGGGACCCCAGCTTCTGTTGCAACACTATAGATTTCTTACAGAAACTCAGCACCCATGGAGCAGTCAAACCAGGAATGTTCCTCGTCACAATGGACGTTTCAGCACTCTACACCAGCATCCCCCACAATGGTGGCATCACAGCAACAGCCTCAGTACACAACACCAACAATTGCCAATCTCCGAGCACCGTCCATCAACTCATCCACTTCATTCTTGACCACAACGTTTTCACCTTTGACAACTGGTTCTTCATCCAGACACACGGAACAACCAAGGGGACCAAACTTGCACCCCAATATGCCAACATTTTCATTTATAGGTTTGAACAAGACTTCTTCTCTATGCAGGACCTCCAACCAGTATACACCAGGTATATTGGTGACATTTTCTTCCTCTGGACCCATGGTGAGGAGTCACTGAAACAACTACACAGTGACATCAACGAGTTTCATCCCACCAAAAGAACTCACCATGGACTACTCCTTAGTCTCTGTCTCACTGTTGGACACATGCATCTCCATCAAGGATGGGCACCTCAGCATCTCACTCCACCGCAAACTCATGGATAACCTCATGATGCTACACTTCTCCAGCTTCCACCCAAAACATATTAAAACAGCCATCCCCTACGGACAAGCCCTACGCATACACAGGATCTGTTCAGATGACGAGGAATGTGACGGACACTTGGAAGTACTTAAGGATGCCCTCATAAGAACAGGGTATAATGCTCAACTCATCAACCTCCAGTTCCGACGTGCCACAGCAAGAAATGTAATGACCTCCTCAGGAGACAAGCACGAGCTGCAACCGACAGGGTACCGTTCATTGTCCAGTACTTCCCAGGAGCCGAAGAACTACACTATGTTCTTCGCAGCCTGCAACACATTATCAATGAGGATGAGCATCCCACTAAGTTCTTCTCCACATCGCCACTTCTCGCTTTTAAACAACCACCAAACCTCAAACAGATTATTGTTCGCAGCAAACAACCCGGCCTTCAGGACAACACCATACAACCTTGTCACAGTGGACACTACAAGACGTGAAGGAGTGTCAACACAGATACCACCATTACACATGGGGACACCACCCACCATGTACATGGCAGGTACCCATGTGACTCAGCCAACGTTGTCTATCCCATACGCTGCAGGCAAGGATGCCCTGAAGCATGGTACATTGATAAGACCGAGCAGAGGCTGCAGTAATGGATGAATGGACACCGCACAACAATCACCAGACAGGAGTGTTCCCTCCCAGTCGGGGAACACATCAGTGGTTTAGGACATTCAGCCTTGGGTGACCATCCTCCAAGGCAGACTTTGGGACCAGCAGCAACACAAAGTGGCCAAGCAAAGGCTGATAGCCAAGTTTGCTACTCATGGGGATGGCCTCAATCGGGACCTTGGGTTCATGTCACACTACAGGTGACCCCACTGCACTATACACTTTCTCACACATATGCACAGAAGCACACACATGAACAGGCACACAAACTCCTACATACCCACACACTCTTGCAGATTCTCTCTCATACACAAACTGTCTCTCATATGCTCACACATATAGACCCACACATGCACCCTCTCACAGATTTATACCTAATTACACTCACACACACACATACACACTCTCACAGACACTCACATCCCACAAACACACCCACATGCATACACTCACTTAGTCTCCCCTGCACGTGTACACATACAGCTGTGTGGGGTGAATTTGTACTTGCAGAATTACATTTAATTTTGCTCAAAAACTGCATAAATCCATGCAAGATTCTGTCAATGCCACTTTAGAAATAGAATTGGTTTGAAATAACATTGGGACACAGACTTTAACCTCAGACCTTCAATGCATTATCTGAGCTGAAATAGCACCTATTGTTAAAGTTGTCTTGAGAATGTAATTTTTAAAAAGTTCTGGAATTTATTTACGAAGGAACCGAAACTAACCTGATCATTCTAAAAGATGAAAGATGTAAGCTAATATTACATTCCATGACACTGCAATTCTGTTGCTATAAATTCTGTGTCTTATGGTTCTGCTGCACAGCTGCCTGATGAAGGAGCAGAGCTTCAAAAGCTAGTGCTTCCAAATAAACCTGTTGGACTATAACTTGGTGTTGTGTGATTTTTAACTTTGTCCACCTCAGTCCAACACCGGCATCTCCAAATCATTTTTGATAAAGGATAGCATTACAGCTGTACTTAGGAAGGATATTTCTGGAAATAGATCCAAGGAAGTTATTTGGGTGGAACTGAGAAATACAAAAGGGATGATCACCTTATTGGGATTGTATTATAGACCCCCTAATAGTGAGACGGAATTGAGAAACAAATTTGTAAGGAGATTTCAGTTATCTGTAAGAAGAATTGGGGGGTTATGGAGGGGATTTTAACTTTCCAAACATAGACTGGGACTGCCATCATGTTAAGTGTTTAGATGGAGAGGAGTTCGTTAAGTGTGTACAAGAAATTTTCTGATTCAGTATGTGAATGTATCTACTACAGAAGGTGCCAAACTTGACCTACTCTTGGGAAATAAGGCAGGAGCAGTTTGGGACCAGCGACCATAATTCTATTAGTTTTAAAATAGTGATGTAAAAGGATAAATCAGATCTAAAAGTTGAAGTTCTAAATTGGAGGAAGGCTAATTTTGATGGTATTAAGCAAGAACTTTCAAAAGCTGATTGGTTGCAAATGTTCACAGGTAACGGGACGGCGGGAAGATGAGAAGTCTTCGGAAATTAGGTAACGAGAACCCAGAGACTGTATATTCCTGTTCGTGTGAAAGGGGGGGCTGGTAGATATAGGGAATGCTGGATAACTAGAGAAATTAAGGTTTTGGTTAAAAAGAAGAAAGCATATGTTCGGTATAGACAGGAGAGATTGAATGAATTCAGAGTATAACGGCAGTTGGAGTATACTTAAGAGGGCAAAAAGGGGACAAGAGATAGCTTTGGCAAATAGGGTTAAGAAGAATCCAAAGGGATTTTGTAAATACATTAAGGACAAAAGTGTAACTCGGGAGATAATAGGGCCCTTCAAAGATCAGCAAAGCAGCCTACGTGTGGAACCACAGGAGATGGGAGCGATACTAAATGAGTATTTTGCATCAGTATTTACTGTGGAAAATGACGTGGAAGATATAGAATGTGGATAATAGATGGTGACATCTTGAACAATGTTCATATTACAGAGGAGGTGGTGCTGGATGCCTTGAAAAGCATAAAGGTGGATAAATCCCCAGAACCAGATCAGGTGTACCGTAGAACTCTTTGGGAAGCTAGGGAAGTGATTGCTGGACCCCTTGCTGAGACATTTGTATCATCAATAGTCACAGGTGAGGTTCTGGAAGGCTGGAGGTTGGCTAATTTGGTGCCACTATTTAGGGAAGGTGGTAAGGAAAGGCCAGGGAACTATAGACCGGTGAACCTGACATCAGTGGTGGGCACGTTGTTGGAGGGAATCCTGAGGGACAGGATTTACATGTATTTGGAAAGGCAAGGACTGATTAGGGATAGTCAGCAGGGTTTTGTGTGCGGGAAATCATGTAACACGAACTTGATTGAGTTTTTTGAAGAAGTAACAAAGAGGATTGATGAGGGCAGAGTGGTAGATGTGATCTATATGGACTTCAGTAAGGTGTTCAACAAGGTTCCCCATGGGAGACTGGTTAACAAGGTTAGATCTCACAGAATACAGGGAGAAGTAGCCAATTGGATAAAGAACTGTCTCAAAGGTAGAAGACAGAGGGTGGTGGTGGAAGGTTGCTTTTCAGACTGGAGGCCAGTGACCATTGGTGCTGGGTCCACTGCTTTTTGTCATTTATACAAATGATTTGGATGTGAACATAGGAAGTATAGTTAGTAAATTTGCAGATGACACCAAAATTGGAGGTGTAGTGAACAGCGAAGAGGATTACCTCAGATTACAACAGGATCTGGACCAGATGGCCCAATGTGCTGAGAAGTGGCAGATGGAGTTTAATTCAGATAAATGCGAGGTGCTGTATTTTGGGAAAGCAAATCTTAGCAGGACTTATACACTTAATGGTAAGGTCCATGGGAGTGTTGCTGAACAAAGAGACCTTGGAGTGCAGGTTTATAGTTCCTTGAAAGTGGGGTCACAGGTAGATAGGATAGTGAAGAAGGTGTATGATTTGCTTTCCTTTATTGGTCAGAACATTGAGCATAAGAGTTGAGAGATTATGTTGTGGCTTTACAGGACATTGGTTAGGCCACTGTTGGAATATTGCATGCAATTCTGGTCTCCTTCTTATTGGAAAAATGTTGTGAACCTTGTAAGAATTTAGAAAAGATTTACAAGGATGTTGCCAGGGTTGGAAGGTTTGAGCTATAGGGAGAGGCTGAATATGTTGGGGCTGTTTTCCCTGGAGCGTCAGAGGCTGAGGGGTGACCTTATAGAGGTTAATAAAATCATGAGGGGCATGGATATGATAAATAGACAAAGTCTTTTCCCTGGGGTGGGGGAGTCCAGAACTAGAGAACATAATTTTAGAGTGAGAGGGGAAGGATATAAAAGTTACCTAAGGGACTTTTTCACACGGACGGTGGTGCGTGTATTGAATGAGCTGTCAGAGGAAGTGATGGAGAATGGAACAATTGCAGCATTTAAAAGGCATCTGGATGGGTATCTGAATAGGGAGGGTTTAGAGGATCTGGGCCAGGTGCTGGCAAATGGGACTAGATTAGGTTAGGATATTTCATCGACATGGATGAGTTGGACCGAAGGGTCTGTTTCTGTGCTGTACATCTCTATGACTCTCTAAGCCCTAACTGACATGCCTTTGACCAGCTTGAATAAGTTTTCTACTGGCATATACTCAACTTTTAACTACATTTAAGTTTGATGTGTGGTGTGAAAATAAGGAAAGAAAAGACAGTCTGTTTCGCAGCACCCAGGGACATTTTTCTTTAAGAAATTCTCTCTTTTAGAGTCATCATGAAGTATTTTAGAACAATACCTTTTAGCAAATCTGCTTTGCAAATATGTTACTGGAAAATTGCTACATTATGACATCGTATGTTATGTACCAGACAATAATTATCAGGCATGTTTTCAACATCTGCAGTTTATAACTCAGTTGATTTCTTTTATTGAAGATGTTGAAAAATACTGATGTGTGTTGAAATCAGCAAACAGACAACAGCTTCAGTAGCAGAGACTTAATTTCAGTTCTAATGGAAAATGTCATTCTCGAAGTTGAGGACCCAATCAGTGTGCTGCACGACTGTAATTTTTCATTTCCCAGCACTTGTATAATTTTTCTTACATAAACACACAAAAATGCAATAAAAATAGATTTCCTGCCCGTTTAAAGTATTGGGGTGCAATGTGAAGTGATGGATTCACTTAGCTAATGGTAACCTTTGTTAACTCTGGCTCCTCGCTACAAGAACACGTAAGACTTGTGTGTTTTATATATATATACATATGTACACATATTTATGGGCGGAATACATAACATTAATAGATAATTTGATATTCCAGTAGCTATATTTTCTATGTTAGGAGAAATCAGTATTAAACACAAAAACAAATCCGGCAACTGTTGTTTCTTTACTTAGAGCCGAATAAATCTTAAATATTCCACCAAACACTGCACTGCATGTCATGGATCAATGAAATTTACCTGCAGCTTTAGCACATCTTTTAAAAAGATAATCAATAACACTGAGAATAGATATGTATAAACTATAAGTGTAGTCAACCCAAAAGATGGTCATTAAGTGCCATAAAAAAAATGCAAAAGGTGCCCTCAAAAAGTAAACGCAGCTATGAAGTCACCATCTGAGCAGAATTTCCAACTAAAGAATACAATAGTAAATAGCAAATGACAAATTCACATTTGTCATCATTGCATTCATTAAAATATACTGAAATCAAACAATGTAATCCTGTGATACAGATTCTTTTGCAAACCCGTTAAATCAAGGAAGAAAATCATTCAATTAAGACACGGAAGCATTGAATTCTAATGGAGGCACTGAAAAACTAGGGTCGGTAGTCTACAAGGAAAGATACGCTATGACCAGACTGCTACCTCTTTGTCATTCAAGTCTATCACACTTTGCAATTGTATTATGCTAGCTAGGTGAAAGCGTGATGGAAAGCAGCATAGTTAAAGAAACAATGATAGCTTTCATGTTGCAGCTCTTGTCTTTTGTTATTCTCTCACATTAACTCACCCAGAAGCATTGCGTTCAATGCTAGTAAAAGCTGGACCAAGCTGTACAGATCTTCTTGACTCTCCAGTGGCAAAAAAAATTACTATTATATAGATGAATAGAGCAGTGCCTCTTGAGCTTTGTCTATTTTCTTCACACAGCACACTGTGAAGTATCAGATCTGAATTAAACCTCTAACTGTGGTGAATTCGCCCTCTGGCTGGTCTTTTTCTTTGCACTCGACAAGCTTGACTATACAAAACCAGCATTAAAACAATACAAAGACTATTAGTGACCACAGCTGAGCTAAAGGCAAGTGTGGAAGGAAACTGCATGAGAAGGTCTGCTGGAATAACAGAGCCCTACACTGACACTAGACAGCAATTCAAGCAGTCTGAAATTGCATCAAATTACTGCTTCTAAGCACCGCTAATCTGCGGGCTTTCACGCAGCACTGTAAGAGCTGCTCAGCTGCAACGTGAAGGAGCCTTCGGGTTTATAGCTCATGTCCAGAGGAGTACTCTTTTAATCTCGTCCACATTAATATGTGACACAGCTTTACACAGTAGCAAAAATAATAGCAACTAAAAAAGGAACTTGCTGCGTGAAAACAACATCATTTTACCAGCTCATGATGTGAAGCTGGCAATAATTGTAACATGAGAGATCCACGTGTGCAATCAGGTGAAAAACCCAAACCATCTGTTTCTTCTCTCATAAGTAATGAAATATATATATAAATAATCGAACAGGATTCCATAATTTCTGAATTTGGGTGTCAACTTACTCATCACCACATTGGTCAAATTTAGAGCACTGCATTTGTGATAGGTTCTTGACTGGATCCACTATTGGGAATATAAAATGGTGACTGGAATGATAAAATAAAAGAGGCTGTATTTTTAAGCATTAGCAGATGAGAAGTAGCTATTAAAATACAACATGGCAACAAAACCCCCTGTTCTCACTTCCCTCTGACCTCTACCTCTTTCTCCCATTTTATGAGAGATGGTAAAGGTATTAGGCAACCCATTTACCCTTAAGTCTATTGAGGCCCTTAGGTAATCAATAAATGTCAATTCCAGGACCTCTTTTTTCTCTCTCCGCTATATTACAACCGGCTTAGTGCCCCCTCAGGAGGAGGCCCAGGACATCCAGCTAACCTGGTGGTTTTTATGTGACAAGCTGCGGTCTGACAAGATAACAGGAGACCTCCCTCCACCCAGCCCTGCCAGGGACACTGTCTGATCCTGGCAATACATCCAACTTATATGCAGTCTGACTTTTATAACCTTCTCTTCTTTGGGGTCTAGTTTAGTTCCAGCAGTGACAATAAGCTGCCCCTTAAGATCCAGCAAGATCTTGATGATATCATGTCCCACAGTTTGGAAGTAACATTGCAGAAAGAAAAGTGCATGCAATGACACATACTCTGAGGTAATTACATTGCTGCATCTCAAATTACTTTTGCTTTTACAATTTTTTTGTCAACGTGCGTAACGTTTTTACAAAATGGTTTCTCCACTCCACTATCTCCTCTTGGAACTTAGTTCCCTCCCTGTTTCTCACTGATTAACTTTAGGCTGAATTCTTCCAAAAATTGGATTAGTGTCAATTTCAGGAGTTTCATAGAGGGTTAGCTTATACAATTCTCTGCTGTACCTCACTGCTCTCACATTATCTCATAGTATTTGGTGGAAGTGCTCACTATCACCAAGGTGTTTGGGGTTTCTAACCTCTAGTATTATAGTTAAGGTCCAGCTGAATACGAAGTTAAATGTTGCCAATCAGAAATAGACCTTCACAGTAGATATAGTGGAATGCAACTAAAAAGGAAAACTTCTGAGTATATATAGGTGCCTCGGGTGACACTCCACATATGTAAATATATTTGCACTTCAAATCTTCATCTGTCTTATCAGCAGCAGCCACATGATGAAGTTACAGAAGCTACCCATTCTTAGCACCACTTCACTTTCCTTAACAACTATGCCAGCATAACATCTTTTGCTCTTGAATATGGCAGCATCAGTTGTTTATATTAACTTTTATTAAATAACAGGGAAAGTGAAAGGACAACACTGTAAAAAGCTTCATTTGTTTCTGGGACGAAACAAGATCTATTTTCCTTTTGAGCAAGAACAAATTTACAGTCAATGATTGATCTCTTCACCCACAAGCTGGACAGGACTTAATCGACATATTGAAAGCAGCTATCAGTTAAGTCCTATCTAGCTTGTTACACATGACACTGCTCTATCAGAGTGACGGTGATGTTATTCCTACTCAATGTCCTTACTTTCTTCCTCAAAAGACTGCTGCTACTCTCCTAGCTGTTCAGCGTTCATCACATCCATGCTTTGCCTGTTCCAGTTATGCAGGACACAATGTGTAAGGAGTATGCAGCACACTCTGCTTGGATTGTACTGCAAGACTTCCCCAGACTGACCTAAGCATTGGACACTCACCTTGTGGAGGAACACTGTGGTGAGAAGAACAGGCTGCATTTTATTCATTGAACTGCATTGAGCTCAGTCAGGGAGCTGTGTAATGACAACACTTTCTGTGTTTTCAAGGCTGCTGATTGACTCCCAGCAGCCATCCTTGTAAGGCCTTTGAAATGATGCAGGAACTGGAGCTTTAACAAGGATATAGGATTCATGTCATCTTACAGGATACCTTTCACAGACTTCTAAGAGGTGCCAATGATCACAAAGACCAAGTGGAATCCTTTTCTACAGATGAAATTTAGCTGCATTATGATATAATACTCTCAACGCAACCTGTGTATAGTATATAACATCCTGCACTTGGCGCAAGCCAGCTATGCTGAAAAAGCCTACAGCCCGGACTTAGCACTGACTCTGCCTCAGGGAAACTCAACGAAATTGTGGGAACTGTCACACATTGCTATGGTAATCACCATGATTCAGTAATCACAGGTGATTTTATAAGTGACTGCACAAACTTCATGTTCTCTCCTTTCTTACTGTGCCTGGCAACTCCTTTTAGATGTGAGTCTTTCCACCTTCCTATCCAACACTCATATTTAACTCTTCATCTCCACACATTACTCTCCGAGCCCTAGGCCTATAGCTTAGTGATACAGTGTTCTCACCTCGAATTCAGGGTATTGGTGACCATCATTGATCCCAACCTCCTGCAGTGCCCAAAGCTCTATTGTCTCACAGCCTTAAATGTTGATTGTGCCCTTTCACAATTATTGTCTCCTTTGCCTCCAATCCCTACAACTGACCTGCCCATGATATTCACAGCCTGGAAACATTCCACCACATGTCTCTGCTACCCAGTAAACCATGCTGGGGACATTATGCACAGCACCACCATCTTTAATATTTTCACACATAATAATTCGTGGTAGTTTTCAGGCACAGAGTCAACGCCTTTGTTCTTCTATATATCTTCACAAAATACATGTATACAGCTCTAAAATGTCAGATATGATCTGGGACATGTTAGATTCACCACCAGTAAAACTTCTTGCTGATATTAATTAAGGCAACTGATACTATGTGGGGAAAGATGTCCAAACAACATCTCAGCAAAATTAATTAAATAGTAAAGGTTAATGACATATCACCTGGTGACTAATTACAGTACATTTACAATAGATGATTGTCTTTCATGAGACATCAGATTCAACTTGAGAGTAAGTACACATTACTATATTGCTACATGCTAACACTAAAAAACAATCACTGAAACATATACTGGTATGGCACATTGATTAGCTCCTCCTAAGAAAAGTCCTTCAGTTAATGCTTTCCAGTAATTACTGCCTTAAACAAACTTTCTTCAACATGTTTTACTAGTTCTTAAAGTGTTCATAACGATTGTTTCAAATATATAAAGTAGGTTTATCACTGCCTCATCTCCCAACAAATGTCTGACTTTATAAATGGCTGATGACTTTGCTGGGCTGAAATTCTGCTTGAGGACAACATATTCTGGCACAGGTCACTGTCACATTTTGGAAGATATTTGTTGTTGAAGATTTTCGCTGGTAATGATGTCACTGTTGAAAATGTATTTCCGTTCCAAGGTCGTTAACTTGCATTACAGAAGGTAGTTGTATTCTGGAAGGATTAATCTTCCCCTCCTATTGCTGTAACAATGTAGACTCGTGTGTGATTCTTCCATTTTTGCTTGTATGTTTTTTGGATGGTATCATCGTTTTATCAGGATCAATCATACACAGTAAAGCTGACTGTGCTGTTTTGGTACTGCTTCTTCAAAACAGCTGAATTGACTGTATCAAGAACCTGCTACTAACTCCTGGTGATTGTAGTGTCAAAGATATCCGATGATCAGATTTTGAAGATTTATCTGTGGTTGGAAGACATTTAAATATTTGTTCTAAAGCCATGTGATGTTCCGCAAGGCTCAGCGTTGGGACCGCTACTTTTCACTTTATACAGTAACTATCTAGATGAAGGAACTGAGGGTATCCTGGCTAAGTTTGCAGACAATACAAAGATAGGTAGAGGGACAGGGTAACATTGAGGAGGCGGAGAGGCTGCAGAAGAATTTGAACAGGTTAGGAGAGTGGGCAAAGAAGTGGCAGATGGAGTACAACATGGGAAAGTGTCAGGTTATGCACTTTGCTAGAAAGAATAGAGGCATGGACTATTTTCTAAATGAGGAGAAAATTCAGAAGTCTGACGTGCAAAGAGACTTGGGAGTTCGAGTCCAGGATTCTCTCGAGGTAAACTTGCAGGTTGAGTCTGTAGTTAGGAAGGTAAATGCAATGATGGCATTTATTTTGAGAGGCATGGAATATAAAAGCAAGGGTGTGCTTCTAAGGCTCTGGTCAGACCACATATGGAGTATTGTGTGCAGTTTTGGGCTCCAAATCTTAGGAAGGGTGTACTGGCCCTGGAGCGTGTTCAGAGGAGGTTCACTAGAATGGTCCTAGGAATGAAAAGCTTAACATATGAGGAACATTTGAGCACTCTGGGTCTATACTCAATGGAGTTTAGAAAGATAAGGGGGGATCTAATTGAAGCACACAGAATATTGAATGTCGTGAACAGAGTAGATGTGGTAAGATGTTTCCATTAGTCAGAGAGACTAGGACCTGAGGGCACAGCCTAAAAGTATAGGGAAGACCTTTTAGAACAGAGATAAGGAGAAACTTCTTCATCCAGAGAGTGGGGAATCTATGGAATTCATTACCACAGAAGGGTGTGGAGGCCAGGTCATTGAGTAGATTTAAGACTGCGATAGATAAGTTCTTGAGTATCAAGGATTATGAGAGAAACTGAGAGAATGGGGTTGAGAAACTTATCAGACATGATTGAATAGTGGAGCAGACTTGATGGGTTAAATGGCCTAATTTCGAGTCCTATGTCTTATGGTCTTATGTAACAAGTAGTATCTTCTGGCCTGTCACTCAGGAGGAGGTATTGGATACTAATGTAATTAAGTTCAAATGGAGTACTTTCTATTTTTTTTTAACTCTTTGGCAAACAATCTTCTGAGACCTATGAATTCTTCCTCTTGTTCAGTAAATTTAAACAGGTCACTAATAGTTGGTTTCTGAACTAATTGAGTATCGTCAACATACTTTAGAACAGAAGGCTATAATTTAAAACTCCTCAATCAAGGAATTATTTTCAGATGAAATAGTAACACTTGCCCCAGTGTCAAGTTTGAAATTAGTTGGATGATCATTGACCTGTATGAACTTTGTCAGCTCTGGTTCAGATTAGCCATAGATTACCTCTCAGAAAGGTTGACAGGTAGGAGGCAGAAATAGCAGAAGGGGTTACTGGTTTTGTAGGATGAGGCAGTGAAGAACTCTTGAGTAGATCTGATGCATTCAATACTAAGGGTTGTAGTCAATTAGCTTTGTTGAGATGGGGGTGTAGTCGCAGTGTTAGGCTGAGTGTTATCCCGTGGCTGTGAGGTTGTAGTGAGAAGATGGTGGAACATGCCCTTGCAGAGCAGCAATGATCATTGACCTTCTTGTGGCACTTGTCAGTATACCTTTACACATGGGATCTATACTGCAATTTCAGTTCGGGCTGGCTGGTTATGTTGGTGTAGTCTTCATTCGCAGTCATCAGGAAAAAGGATTGCCATCCTCTCCATCAATCTCTCTGCCAGCACCTCCAGATCTCTGTTTTGAAAACTGGGACACTTTCAATGTCAAACACCATAATTTTAGAGTTAGTTCCTGGTTTGCAGAATCTGAAATGTGTATAGCTTGGCTTTAAGTGTGGTACCAAAGGTGTGGTAGCGCGAAGGTGCTGAACACTTTGTCACAACATTCCCTAAGAAATGCAGACATCCTATTTGTTGCATAATTAATTAGGTGGAAAGGGGAAGACCTTACAAGTATATTCAAGCTGTGTTCAGACTGGATGCCACAAAATATACTTGCCATCATACTTTAACTGCAAATGGAAAATTATTCAGTCCTTGTCATTCATGGTTTTCTTTCAAAGATGCTTGCTATATGTTGATAACCTCTATGTACACATTCACAATATTAATCTTCAGGTGGAATGACTGGTGCATTTGCTGAAAATATATCACTCTCTTACAAAAGTTGGCACAATAAAGCTGGATGTTGCTGCTGTTCCATGTATTTTCTTTAAATCACATCTGGAACAGTAACTTCTAGCGCCGAAGGAGTTAAAGGTGTTTTCTGTTGAGTTACCATGATAGTTTGGTGCTTTTGCATATTAGAAAGTTAACACATTCTAATGGACTTCTTCAGCTACGTTGGCTTTCTGTTCCCATCATTCTCTTGTCCCATTTTTGAGTTTCAGCTTATCTGAATAGTTCTTTGCAAAGGAAGATCATCTTCTGATTGTAACAGAAATGAAAGACACAATTCTAACCCAAATTCTATCTCCATTTAATTCTGAATGTAAATCACAAGAAGCACAAAATTCTGACAAATTGTAAAGGCTATTAATAAATTTGGCAACAGGTACTCCAGGAAGTTACATTCTATTGTTAAATCTTGCTCTCTCCATTATGCAATTATGTAAAGTGATTGTCAAAATATATTATAACATTGACAAAGGTATCTGTCTTACATTCTGTCATTTAATAAAATGATTAGCAATTGACCTGAAAAGTAAAGAAATGTATGTGTTTGTTCTGCATTGGGTGTCTGCTTTAATGTTTTCTGAGTTCATTTATAGGAAGTGGACATTGCTGCCAGGCCAGCATTTACTATCCATCCTTAGTTGCCCTTGAGACAATAGTCAGGGACTGTCTTCTTCAATTGCTGCAGGCCAGTTGTAGACCCACATGCTGTTAGGTAGTGACTTCCACAATTGTAGCCCTGTGCCACTGATGGTGATATATTTCCAAGTAAAGAGGATAAGTGATCTGGTGGGGAATGTACAGCTGGTGGTGTCCTCTTGTATAGAGTGCTCTTTTTCTTCTTGATGGAATTGATCATAGGTTTGGAAAGTGCTGTCTATTGAGCCTTGGTGAATTTTAATATTGCATCTTAAGGTGGTACACACTACTGCCAGAGTAAGAGAGAGAGTTAATGTTCAATGATGTGATGCCAATCGATCAACCTTTGTCCTGAATCGTGTCAAACTTCTTGACTATGTTTGGATCTGTACTAATCCAGACAAGTGGGGAGTAATCCATCATACACCTGTCATGTGCCTTGTAGAGGGTAGAGTCATAGACTCATAGAGATGTACAGCATGGAAACAGACCCTTTGGCCCAACCCAATCTAGTCCCACCTGCCAGCACCCTGCCCATATCCTTCAAACCCTTCCTATTCATATATCCATCCAGATGCCTTTTAAATGTTGCAGTTGTACCAGCCTCCACCACTTCCTCTGGCAGCTCATTCCATACACATACCACCCTCTGCATGAAAATGCTGCCCTTTAGGTCTCTTTTATATCTTTCCCCTCTCACCCTAAACCTATGCCATCTAGTTCTGGACTCACCGACCCCAGGGAAGAGACTTTGCCTATTTATCCTATCCATACCCCTCATGATTTTATAAACTTCTATAAGGTCACCCCTCAGCCTCTGACGCTCCAGGGAAAACAGCCCCAGCCTATTCAACCTCTCCCTGTAGCTCAAATCCTCCAACCCTGGCAACATCCTTGTAAATCTTTTCTGAAGCCTTTCAAGTTTCACAACATCTTTCCAATAGGAAGGAGACCAGAATTGCACGGATTATTCTAAAAGTGGCCTAACCAATGTCCTGTACAGCCACAATATGACTTCCTAACTCCTGTACTCAATACTCTGACCAATAAAGGAAAGCATTCCAAACGCCTTCTTCACTATCCTATCTACCTGCGACTCCACTTTCAAGGAGCTATGAACCTGCACTCCAAGGTCTCTTTATTGAGCAACACTCCCTAGGACCTTACCATTAAGTGTATATGTCCTGCTAAGATTTGCTTTCCCAAAATGAGTACCTCACATTTAGCTAAATTAAACCCTATCTGCCACTTCTCAGCCCATTGGCCCATCTGATCAAGATCCCATAATAATCTGAGGTAATCTTCTTTGCTGTCCACTACACCTCCAAGTTTGGTGTCATCTGAAAACTTACTAACTACACCTCTTATGTTCATATTCAAATCATTTATATAAATTATGAAAAGTAGTGGACCAAGTCAGAAGGTGAGTTACTCACTGCAGTATTCCTACCTCTGACCCAGTTGATTAGCCACAGTATTTGGACAGCTAACTCCGTACAATTTCTGATTAATGGTAAACCACCTCCACCCCTCCCCCAACCCCCCCCCCCCCCCCCCCCCCCCGCCCCCAGAATGCTGGTAGTGGTAGATTCAGTGATGGTGATGCCATTCAATACCAAGAGGTGATGGTTCAATTCTCTCTCGTTGAAGATGGTAATTACCCAGAATTTGTATGGCATGAATATTATTTGCTACTTTTCAGCCCAAATCTAGATATTATTCAGGTTTTTCCACATTTGGACATGGACTGCTTCAGTACCTGAGGTGTTGTGAACTCTGCTGAATATTGCAGAATCATCGGTGAACATTCATACTTCTGACCTTATGATAAAGGGAAGGCCATTGATGAAGCAGCTGAAGATGGTTGAGTGTAGAACACTACCCTGTGGAAATTCTGCAGAGATGTCCTGGAGCTGAGATGACTGATCCTCCAATGACTACAATCATTTTCATTTGTGCCAGATATGACTCCAAACAATGGAGGGTTCTCTCCTGAGTCTCATTGATTCCAGTTTTACGAAGGCTCCTTGATGCCACATTCAATCAAATGCAACCTTGATGTCAAAGCAGGCATTCTTACCTCACGTCTAGAATGTAGCTCTTGTTCATGTTTGAACTAAGGCTGGAATGAGGTCAGGAGATAAGTAGCCCTGGTGGAATCCAAATTCAGTATCAGAGAGCAGGTTTTTATACACCTTAGTGATGATAGAGAGAAGACAGATGGTAATTGATTAAGTTAGATTTGTCCTGCTGTTTATATACAGAACATACCCAGGCAATTTTCCACATTGTTCAATTAGTTGGAGAGTGACACAGTTAAATCTGAGACTAGGGTCCTGAACATAAAGAAAGCTAATTTTGTTGATATGTGGCATGTATTGGCTATGATAAACTGGCCAAGAATACTTAAGGGGTTGACAGTCGATAGGCAATGGCAGACACTTAAAGAACACTTAAAGAAATAAATGAACTTCAACAATAGTACATTCCTGTCTGACGCAAGAATCAAACAGGGAAGGTGGCTAAAACAATACTAACAAGAGAAATCAGGGATAGTGTTACAGTGAAAGAGGAGGCATATAAATTGGCCAGAAAAAAGCAGCAAGCCTAAGGACTGGGAGAAATTTTAAACTCAGCAGAGGAGGACAAAGGATTTAATTTGAAAGGAGAAAATAGAAAAGCACAGTAAGCTTGCGGAAAATATAAAAACTGACTGCAAAAGCTTCAATAGACATTGTTGTGGTTCTGTTCGCCGAGCTGGGAATTTGTCTTGCAAACATTTCGTCCCCTGTCTAGGTGACATCCTCAGTGCTTGGGAGCCTCCTGTGAAGCGCTTCTGTGCTGTTTCCTCCAGCATTTATAGTGGCCTGTCTCTGCCGCTTCCGGTTGTCAGTTCGAGCTGTCCGCTGTAGTGGCCGGTATATTGGGTCCAGGTTGATGTGTTTGTTGATAGAGTCTGTGGCACTCATCCACAGACTCTATCAACAAACACATCGACCTGGACCCAATATACCGGCCACTACAGCGGACAGCTCAAACTGACAACCGGAAGCGGCAGAGACAGGCCACAATAAATGCCGGAGGAAACAGCACAGAAGCGGTTCACAGGAGGCTCCCAAGCACTGAGGATGTCACCTAGACAGGGGACGAAACGTTTGCAAGACAAATTCCCAGCTTGGCGAACAGAACCACAACAATGAGCACCCGAGCTACAAATCTTCTCCCAAACCTTCAATAGACATGTGAAGAGAAAAAGACTTTTGAAGACAAATGTATGTCCATTGCAGTTAGAATCATGTGAATTCATAATGGACAAAAAAGAAATAGAAAATTAATTGAACAAATACTATGGATCTGTCTTTATTAAGGAGGACAAAAGTGACACTCTAGAAATGCTAGGGAACAGAGGAGCATGAAGGAGGAACTGAAAGAAATCCTTATTAGACAGAACATGGTATTGGTGAAATTGATGGGATTAAAACTCAATAAACCCCCAGAACATGTTGTTGTGCATCCCAGAGAACTTAATAAAGTGACCCGAGAAATAGTGGGTGCATTAATGATCCTTTTCCAGCATTCTATAGATTCTAGAAGAGTTCCAATGGACTGGGGGATTGCTACTGTAATCCCACTTCTTAAAAAAGGAGAGAGAGAGAGAGAAAAACAATGAGGAATTATAAGCTACTTATCCTGGCATAGGTGATTGGGAAAATGCTGAGGTCAATTATTAAGGATGTAATAGTGACATTTGGAAAGTGACAGGATTGGTCCAAGTCAGTATGGATACGCTAAAGAGAAATCAAACTTGACAAATCTTCTGGAATTTTTTGAGGTTGTAACTAGTAGAGTGGACAAGGATGAATCACTGAATGATTTGTATCTGGACTTTCAAAAGACTTTTGACAAGATACAACACAAGAGATTAATAAGCAAAATTAAAGCTCATGGTATTGGAGGTAACATATTGACATGGATAGATAACTAGTTGGCAGATAGGAAGCAGAGAATTGGAATAAATGAGTCCATTTCAGAATGGCAGGCAGAGACCAGTGGGGTACTGCAGGGCTCGGTGCTGGGACCCCAGCAGTTCACAATATACGTTCACAATTTGGACGAAGGAATTGAATGCAATATCTCCAAATTTGCAGATGGCACTAAACTGGGTGGGAGTGTATGCTGTGAGAAGGAGACTAAGAGGCTGCAGGATGACTTGGATGGGCTGGCTGAGTGGGCAAATTCTTGGCAAATGCAAGATAATGTGAGGTATCCACTTTGGTGGCAAAAACAGTAATGTAAATTTTTATCTAAATGGTGGCAGTTGTGTCAGGGTGGAACAATTGCTGAAAGTTGGCATGCAGGTGAGGCAGGCAGTGAGGAAAGCTAATGGCATGCTGGTCTTCATAGCAAGAGGATTTGGGTATAGGAGTAGGGATGTCTTGCTGCAATTATAGAGGGCCTTGGTGAGGCTACACCTGAAGTATTTTTTGTGCAATTTTAGTGTCCAAGTCTGAGGAAGGGCATTCTTGCTATTGAGGGAGTCCAGTGAAAGTTCATCAGACTGATTCCCAGGTTGGCAGGACTGACAAATGAAGAAAGCCTGGATCGACTGGGCTGACTGGAATTTAGAAGAATGAAGGGGGAGTCTCATAGAAACATATAAAATCCTGACATAACTAAACAGGCTAGATGCAGCTAGAATGTTCTCGGTATTGAAGAAGTCCAGAACTAGGAGTCACAGTTTACGAGTAAGGGGTAAGCCAATCAGGACTGAAATGAGGAAGAATGTCTTCACTCAGAGAGTTCGGAACCTGTGGGATTCTTTAGCTCAGAAAGCAATTAGGGCCAGTTCGTTAGATATATTCAAGAGGTAGCTGGACATGGCCTTTGAGGCTGAAGAGATCAATGTGTATGGAGAGAAAGTGCGAGTGGGACATAGAAATTGCTTAATCTACCATAATTATATTGAATGGTGGTGCAGGCTCAAATGGCCTATTCCTGCACCTTTTTTTGTGTCTGTGTTAGATAGATTCCAGTGTTGTAACTGTACTTGAACAACTTGACTAGGAATGTGGCAGGTTCTGGAGTACATGTCTCCAATATATAGCCAGAACGTTGTCAGGGCTCATAGCCTTTACAGTATCCAATGCCTATAGACATTACATGATATCACATGGAGTGAATTCTAATGACTGAAGACTGTGATGCTGGGGACCACTTGAGGAGTCCAAAATGGATCAACCACTTAGCAATTCTGGCTGAAGATTGTTGCAAAGGCTTCAGCCTTACCTTTTGCACTCATGTGTTGAGCTCCCCCAAAACTAAGGATGGAATATTTGTGGAGCCTTCTCCTCCAGTGAGTTGTTTAATTGTCCAGCACCATTCACAGCTCAATGTGGCAGGACTGCAGAACTTAAATCTAATCCATTGATGTTCCTGTCACTTAATTCTGCCTATTACTTGCTGTGTAATGCAGTTTGGCACGCAGGTAGCCCTATCTGGCAACTTCACCAACTTGACTTCTCATTTTAGGTATGCCTTGCGTTGTTCCTGGCATGTCCTCTTGCATTTTTCATTAACACGGGGTTGATTCGATGGCTTGATGGTAATGATCGAGTGGGGGATTGGCTGGGCTTTGAAGTTGCTGATCCTGTTAGCAGACAATTCTATTACTGCTAATGGCCTACAATACATCATGGATGAGCTGAAACTGTGTCGCTGGAAAAGCGCAGCAGGTCAGGCAGCATCCAAGGCGCAGGAGAATCGACGTTTCGGGCATGAGCCCTTCTTCAGGAATGAGGAAAGTGTGTCCAGCAGGCTAAGATAAAAGGTAGGGAGGAGGGACTTGGGGGAAGGGGCGTCGGAAATGCGATAGGTGGAAGGAGGTCAAGGTGAGGGTGATAGGCCGGAGTGGGGTGGGGGTGGAGAGGTCAGGAAGAAGATTGCAGGTTAGGAAGGCGGTGCTGATTTCGAGGGATTTGACTGAGACAAGGTGGGGGGGAGGGGAAATGAGGAAACTGGAGAAATCTGAGTTCATCCCTTGTGGTTGGAAGGTTCCTAGGGCGCTCTTCCTCCAACTGTCGTGTTGCTATGGTCTGGCGATGGAGGAGTCCAAGGAACTGCATGTCCTTGGTGGAGTGGGAGGGGGAGTTGAAGTGTTGAGCCACGCGGTGGTTCGGTTGGTTGGTCCAGGTGTCCCAGAGGTGTTCTCTGAAATGTTCCGCAAGTAGGCGGCCTGTCTCCCCAATATAGAGGAGGGCACATCGGGTGCAGCGGATGCAATAAATGATGTGTGTGGAGGTGCAGGTGAATTTGTGGTGGATATGGAAGGATCCCTTGGGGCCTTGGAGGGAAGTAAAGGGGGAGGTGTGGGCGCAAGTTTTGCATTTCTTGCGGTTGCAGGGGAAGGTGCCGGGAGTGGAGGTTGGGTTGGTGGGGGGTGTGGACCTGTCGAGGGAGTCACGGAGGGAGTGGTCTTTTCGGAACGCTGATAGGGGAGGGGAGGGAAATATATCCCTGGTGGTAGGGTCCGTTTGGAGGTGGCGGAAATGACAACGGATGATACGATGTATACGGAGGTTGGTGGGGTGGTAGGTGAGGACCAGTGGAGTTCTTTCCTGGTGGCGATTGGAGGGGCAGGGCTCAAGGGTGGAGGTGCGGGAAGTGGAGGAGATGCAGTGGAGGGCATCGTCGATCACATCTGGGGGGAAATTGCGCTCTTTGAAGAAGGAGGCCATCTGGGTTGTACGGTATTGGAACTGGTCCTCATAGATGCCCAGTTTTGATTTGCTCGATCTGTTTTGAGTCTATTCTGTTTCATACAGAGATAATGCCACACAACAAAATGTAGATTCTCTGTGTGAAAATGTAACTTTGTCTCCACAAGGTTTGTGTAGTGGTCACTGTTACCAATACGTTCAAGGACAGATGCATTTGTGGCAAGGAAATTGGTGAGGATGACATTAAGTACACCTTACACCTGCTACTGAACCAATCTAACATTCATGGCCCTCAGGTCTCGAGCAGCTTCATCAATATTCATGTTATTGAGACACTCTTAGTGATGGACTTTGAAGTCCCTCATCCAGAATGTATTCTGCCACCCTTGCCACCCTCAGTGCTTCCTGCAAGTAGTGTTCAACATAGAGCAATACTGATTCATCAACTGAGGGAGGACAGTACATGGTAATCGGTAGGAGTAGTCATGTTTCACCTGTAATTGTGAGACTTCATAGGCCCTTGAGTCAATGTTAAGGACACCCCTGACAATTCCCTCCCACCTCTGTTAGGTCTGTCCTGCATCTGTGACAGTACCTATCCACACATGGTGATGTTGTTGTCAGGGACATTGTGTATAAGTTATAATTCCATATGACAATGTTAAGCTTTTGCTTGACTAGTCTGTGAGACAGGTCTGAATTTTGGCACCACCTCCCCAGATGTTACAAAGGAGAACTTTTGTCTGGTCTAATCCTGAAGAAATTCTATGTTGCATGAATTGTCTTTTATATAACATCTAGTTTAATTCCCTGTATAAAGCATTTATCATTTGAAATCTTCCCAATTGTCATTATATTTAACTACCATTATTTCTCTTACTTAAGAGATTTACTTAGAGTCATAGAGTCATAGAGTCATAGAGATGTACAGCACAGAAACAGACCCTTCGTTCCAACCCATCCATGCCGAACAAATATCCCAACTCAATCTAGTCCCACCTGCCAGCACCCGTCCCATATCCCTCCAAACCCTTCCTATTCATATTCCCATTCAGATGCCTTTTAAATGTTGCAATTGTACCAGCCTCCATCACATCCTCTGGCAGCTCATTCCATTCACATACCACTCTCTGAGTGAAAAAGTTGCACCTCGGACTCTTTTATATCTTTCCCCTCTCACCATAAACCTATGTTGTCTAGTTCTGAACTCCCTGACCCCAGGGAAAAGATTTTGTCTATTTATCCTATCCATGTCCTTCAGGATTTTATAAACCTCTATAAGGTCACCCCACAGCCTCTAACACTCAAGGGAAAACAGCCCCAGCCTATTCAAGCTCTCCCTATAGCTCAATTCCTCCAACCCTGGCAACATCCTTGTAAATCGTTTCTGAACCCTTTCAAGTTTGACAACATCTTCCCGATAGGAAGGAGACCAGAATTGCATGCAATATTCCAACAGTGGCCTAATCAATGTCCTGTACAGCTGCAACATGACTTCCCAACTCCTGTACTCAATACACTGACCAATAACGAAAAGCATACCAAACACCTTCTTCACTATCTTATCTACCTGCGACTCCACTTTCAAGGAGCTATGAACCTGCACTCCAAGGTCTCTTTGTTCAGCAACACTCCCTAGGACCTTACCATTAAGTGTATAAGTCCTGCTAAGATTTGCTTTCCCAAAATGCAGCACCTCACATTTATCTAAATTAAACTCCATCTGCCACTTCTCAGCCCATTGGCCCATCTGATCAAGATCCCGTTGTAATCTGAGGTAACCTTCTTCGCTGTCCACTACACCTCCAATTTTGGTGTCTTCTGCAAACTTACTAACTGTACCTCTTAAGCTCACATCCAAATCATTTATTTAAGTGATGAAAAGTAGTGGACCCAGCACTGATCCTTGTGGCACTCCACTGGCCGCAGACCTCCTGTCTGAAAAACAACCCTCCATCACCACCCTCTCTCTTCTACCTTTGAGCCAGTTCTGTATCCAAATGGCGAGTTCTCCCTGTACTCCATGAGATCAAAATCTTGCTCAACACTCTCGCATGGGGAACTGTGTTGATATCTATTTTTTTAAAAACAGAATTATCCTTTTTAAACAAAAATTTTTCTTGTTGATTTACCCAATATTTTGAACAATTCTAAAATGTTCATTTGCTTAATAGTATTTTATGCTTTCTTTTAGCTTATCAGCTTTGATTTTCCTTTTACATGCAACATGCTTCAACCTTCCACTAAGGGACTTAATTCATATTGTGTTTCCAATATCGTCACTGTATCACAGGTTTTGTTTCATATTTTTTCCTTTTGTAGCTTTGGTAAGACTCTGCTTTGTGCTCACAAGATTTTTCAATATTTTTTAGTATTTCTAGCTGATATGAGCTTTCACACATATACTTATTGCTGTTTATGACTCCTGCTGGTTTTTAACTGCTGGGTCCTGTTTGCACAGAAGCTGACAGGCTGTGTACGCTCTTTCGTTGATAAATATTTAAAGGCATACTCACAGTTTTCTGACTAGAATTATTTCCCTTTTCATTCACCTCAGATAGCGGTGGCTTTTGTAGAACTGAATATGCTTTTCAGGCTAGCACTGCCTAGATAAAATCCAGACAACTGTTAGCATCATTCAGTGGGAGACAGTGGTACCCACCACTACTCAGGGACTTATAAAATTGGATATGATCTGGGATGTTTTAGGTTGATCTACCAACACTAATCATTACTGCTGTTAGTACTCTAGATTGTGGAAGGTTGCCCACATGACATCTCAGCAGAAGAGTGGTTTAGACTCAATGAGACATTTATTAAATATGCCAACAACCTAATTATGCAACACCTGACTGGGGCCAATTGTAGATCCAATGCTGTCCCTCAGCTGAGGGCCACACTCTCTCAGAATTGCAAAGGACCCACCCTGTACTACATCCTCAGGAGAATTCATACTCTCAACAAAGAGTATTTCAATTCCATCTCAGACATCAAAAACTGTAAGTACAACAAACTTTTATCCACCCACCTCCATAACCAGCGCTCCTCAAACATTCCAGAACATTCCCCTGGCCTCAGAACCTATTCCACCATTAGCCATGCGGCTGATGCAGCTGCCACCCCCATGCTGATTGATGATGCCACTTCCGCCCCCATCATGGCCACTCCCACAACCACTTCCACCCCTCACAATTCCTCATGCATCACACCTGACATCACTTCTGCCCTTCACATCATCGCTGATGCCACATGCTCAGTGACTTCCGCCACCCCTACTGCCGTGGTCACCACCACTTCCGCCCCCACCAGCGCCACTCACCTGCATTCTGCTGACACGCCCCCCACAGACCCCACTGTCACTATCCCCACCCCCCAGAACCCCAAGGGGAACACAACCCCTGCTCATGACTCCACCCCCATTCCCCCCACCATCACACCCACTCCAGTTACAGGTTCCGCCCCCACTCCCAGCTCTACACCCACACCAGATCCCAGCTCCCAGCTCTGCCGAGTTTTCACCATCCCCCCAGACCTCCCCCTCACTGAGGACGAACGATCAGTCCTCAGCAAAGGACTCACCTTCATCCCTCTCCATCCACACATCAATTAATTTAATACACGCCGTGATGTCGAACAATTCTTCCGTCGCCTCCGCCTCCGAGCTTACTTTCACAATCAGGACTCCCACCCACCTTCCGAGGACCCCTTCACCCACCTCCAGCACACTGCATCCACCTGGACACCCCATGCAGGCCTATTATCTGCCCTCGACCTCTTCATTTCCAACTGCCACCGGGACATTAACTGCCTCAACTTGTCGACCCCCCTCCCCCACTCCAACCTCTCACCCTCACAACTCGCAGCCCTCCAATCCCTCTGCTCCAATTCCAACCTCACCATCAAGCCAGCGGATAAAGGGGGTGCAGTGGTAGTCTGGTGCACTGACCTCTCCACCGCTGAAGCCAAATGTCAACTCGAGGACACCTCTTCCTACTGCCCCCTCGACTATGACCCCATCCCCCATCACCAAACCATCATCTCCCAGACCATACAGAACCTCATCACCTCAGGAGATCTCCCACCCACAGCTTCCAACCTCATAGTCCGGGAACCCCGCACTGCCCGGTTCTATCTCCTTCCCAAGATCCACAAGCCTGACCACCCTGGCCGACCCATTGTCTCAGCATGCTCCTGCCCCACTGAACTCATCTCTACCTACCTCGACACTGTCCTATTCCCCTTAGTCCAGGAACTCCCCACATACATTCGAGACACCCATGCCCTCCACCTCCTCCAAGACTTCCGTTTCCCTGGCCTCCAATGCCTCATCTTCACTGTGGATATCCAGTCCCTCTACACCTCCATCCGCCATGACCAGGGCCTCCAAGCCCTCCATTTTTTCCTCTCCAGACGTCCCAACAGTACCCTTCCACCGACACTCTCATTCGTTTGGCCGAACTGGTCCTCACCCTTAACAATTTCTCCTTTGAATCCTCCCACTTCCTCTAGACCAAAGGGGTAGCCATGGGCACACGTATGGGCCCCAGCTATGCCTGTCTCTTTGTTGGCTACGTAGAGCAGTTAATCTTCCGTAATTATACCGGCACCACTCCCCACCTCTTCCTCCGCTACATTGATGACTGCATTGGCGCCACCTCGTGCTCCCGCGAGGAGGTTGAGCAATTCATCTACTTCACCAACACATTCCACCCTGACCTTAAATTTACCTGGACCATCTCTGACACCTCCCTCCCCTTCCTGGACCTCTCCATCTCCATTAATGACGACCAACTTGACACTGACATTTTTTACAAACCCACCGACTCCCACAGCTACCTGGATTACACCTCTTCCCACCCTACCTCTTGCAAAAATGCCATCCCATATTCCCAATTCCACCGCATCCGCCGGATCTGCTCCCTGGAGGACCAGTTCCACCATAGAACACACCAGATGGCCTCCTTCTTTAGAGACCGCAATTTCCCTTCCCACGTGGTTAAAGATGCCCTCCAACGCATCTGGTCCACATCCCGCACCTCCGCCCTCAGGCCCCACCCCTCCAATCGTAACAAGGACAGAACGCCCCTGGTGCTCACCTTCCACCCTACCAACCTTCGCATAAACCAAATCATCCGCTGACATTTCCGCCACCTCCAAACAGACCCCACTACCAGGGATATATTTCCCTCCCCACCCCTTTCCACCTTCTGCAAAGACCGTTCCCTCCGCGACTACCTGGTCAGGTCCACGCCCCCAAACAACCCACCCTCCAATCCTGGCACTTTCCCCTGCCAACGCAGGAACTGTAAAACCTGCGCACACATCTCCTCCCTCACCTCTATCCAAGGCCCTAAAGGAGCCTTCCACATCTATCAAAGTTTTACTTGAACATCCACTAATATCATTTATTGTATCCGTTGCTCCCGATGCGGTCTCCTCTACATTGTGGAGACTGGGCACCTCTGAGCAGAGCGCTTTAGGGAACATCTCCAGGACACCCGCACCAATCAACCACACCGCCCCATGGCTCAACATTTCAATTCCCCCTCCCACTCTGCCGAGGACATGGAGGTCCTGGGCCTCCTTCACTGCCGCTCCCTCACCACCAAACGCCTCGAGGAAGAACGCCTCATCTTCCGTCTCGGAACACTTCAATCCCAAGGCATCAATGTGGCCTTCAACAGTTTCCTCATTTCCCCTTCCCCCACCTCACCCTAGTTCTAAACTTCCAGCTCAGCACTGTCTCCATGACTTGTCTGGACTTGTCCTACCTGCCTATCTTCTTTTCCACCTATCCACTCCACCCTCTCCTCCTTGACCTATCACCTTCATCCCCTCCCCCACTCACCCATTGTACTCTATGCTACCTTCTCCCCACCACCACCCTCCTCTAGCTTATCTCTCCATGCTGCAGGCTCACTGCCTTTATTCCTGATGAAGGGCTTTTGCCCGAAACGTCGATTTCGAAGCTACTTGGATCCTGCCTGAACTGCTGTGCTCTTCTAGCACCACTAATCCAGAAAGTAGATCCAATGCAGCCCATTCTTGAACCAGGGTCACCATAGTGCAGATGGTAGGCCTGCTAAAGATAAAGGTTCAATTCTTGAATCAGTCTGGGAAGACTTGTAGTAACCAGAGACTGTGATTTTACCGTGTTGTGCTCTGCACACTGGGGAAGGTAAAGATTGTACATGGTGGACTCTGAAAAGTTGGGACAGAGACAGCAGTCGTCCAAGGAGGAAGATGAGGACTTGAGCAAGAGGAACATCATCTTCACGATGGTGCAGCTTCAAGCACTGCATATTAAACAGAACTTCATTGATTCCAGTCCCAAGTTCATTGAAATACAATCTGCAGAAAAGTGATCATTTATTGACAAAATGTGTGACTGCTTGAAAGATAATGCAGTCCCCAATTTGTTCGCAGAAGCAAATTTAGCTTTTTCTTTGGTTTCCTTTGCTCATGCTGCTGAATAAAAGTGGATGTTTTCAACTCTTTTTTTGGTTCACCAGTATGTGATGGACCAGCGTTAAACAGTGAGAAGATGTTTGGCTATGTTGGGCACTGGTGAAAGAGTAATACTGCCTTAGACTGGGTTCTAAGATGGGATAATACTCATGATGAGTAAGTTGTGTAGCTTAATTCTTAAATAGCAGTACATTGATAAATGTACAGTTGTATTTGCAATGGATTATCAGCTCTGCCACCTATTTGCCCGAAGAAGTATTTCTTTTTGGTTTCCCTTCCATTATGTGCACAATGAAGGCTAACGCCTGGCTGACAGCTGGTGCATGGGTAGGCTTTAAAACTGGAGCCAGGAGTCCGAGGAGGTCTGGCCAATGGTAAGTGCTTCCTCCTCTGATAAGAGGATAGGTAAGACAAACATAACACAATGCATAGACAATGAGGCAAACTACAGAAAATAATATGAGAAAACGTAAATGGGATCACTGAGAGAAACCCTCCATTAAACTCATCAAAATTGGCACTTAGCAATTTCTGGTAAAATTCACACCTGAATTTTCTAGCAGTTACCATCATGTGGATGCCACAAATATTGCAGCAATCTGTATGCAGGTCCAGCAACATCTTGGAACTGTCCTGTCATCAAAGCCAGGAAACTGCCAATGAAATCCCCTGCCACAGTAACCATGCCCTCCAGTACAATATTTTCATTCCCCTTAAAACTGACTGGAGACAGAGTCAACCAACAGATTCAAGAAAGAAATAGATATGTTGCTGATGAAAAGCAGGATAAAGAGCTATGATCAGCAGGCAGGAGAATGGAATCGAGACAGAGATAAGATCAGCCATGATCATGTCAAATATCGGAGTGGGCTCAAACGGCTGGATTGCCTAGTCCCACTCCTAATTCTTGTGTTCCTCCTTTACAATTATTGCCCTTTCTGCATTCCAGCATCCTGTCTCCAATCCCCAGAAATGACTTCCTTCGCTTGCCTGCTGCAGCAATGGTTCCTGATAAGCCCCCTTTGCATTCATTGAGCTGACCCCCTGACCTGACTATGACCCAGTCCCCTCACTGACTTGGCCAAACGACGCTGACAGAGTGACTGGGCCTCTGATGGATCTCTGTGCACCTCCCTGACTGACTCACTGCATCTTTAACACTTCCTTAATGTTAGTGTGGATTCGTTGTACACAATCTATTCAGCCTGTCAGGTTCATGCTAGTGCTCTGGATGAACTCGTCATCAAACTCCATTCTTCTCCCTTTACTCCATAGCCTGGCAAATCTTTCATTGCAGATAATTAGGCTTTGGCTGAATTTGCTTCTAGAAATATTCCTGAATACACTTCATAAACTCTTCCCTTTACAATATTATGGTCTCACTGTATATGATGATAATTATAATTCCTCCATTACAATTTCTACATGTTTTTACATATCTCCAGAATTATTTTGCAAATGAGTTTCTCTACATCCTTCCGATGAGGTGATGCCTGATGGAAAACACCCAGTAGTGAAACATTCCCACTGCTGTTACCTAGATTCTGGACATTCCTCCCTTTCCCTCCCACCTCCATACCTTCCTTCATGGGACATCATTTCTGTCTAGTTCGCTGTCATCAGAAATGGTACCTCTCCTCTATTCGTTTCTTGCCTCGCTTTCCTGACAACCTTGAATTCAGTAATATTTAGTACCTAATCATGCCCTATTGTGTCTGGTATTTTTTTTAATCAACCTGTCTAACAATCAGTTCTTTGAGAATTGAATCTTGGCAGGTATATTATTTGTCAATGCAGTCATATGCTGTGGCTCATTGTTGAACCGGTTGAACGGATTTTCCATAAATTTAGCCAATGAACCACTCAATGCTTTTCTTTATGATGTCTGGTGACACATAGTGTGAGTCTCAGCATTGAAGTTTACTTGTAAAGATTACTGCACCATCTTGGCTTCTTACTTCTCATTTGATGCTAAAGAAATGAGGAAAAGTTACAATGTGTCTTGAGGTATTTGAGTGCTGTTTGTTTGTGTCATGTGTCATCTGAGGCATGTTCCAGACCTTTGAACTAATCAAAGTATTTTTGGAGTTTTGTCAAATTAGATGGTTAAGCATAATTTGTAATTTTATGTCGAGGCTGCAGTTTTAGCTGTTTGCTGGTTAGCTCAGTTGTGCTACAATACCAACTACGTATATGCCATTACTGCACTGGCTTAAATTCTTAGTGCTGCATCTTCTCCTTGCTCTGTATGATATCAAAGCATCATTGAACTAAGATTAATGTAGAACACTGGGGTTAACATAGAAGCATATGTGAGGGTGATATGTGCCTTTTTGGTGCAAAGGCTTGAACTCAAGACCCAGTTGCTTGAAAAGTATGTAATAACATCTCGAAACAGGTTGATTAAACTACTTCTATCATAATGATGTCAGAGTGACTTGAGTAGATATGGCAATCTGGAAGGAGGTAAATGTTGTGTGCAGGCCCAATGTATGTACATATTCAGCTATAAAGAAAAGAACACAAGTTCAATCAACACATGCTTTGGAAATGAGACAGCCCAAAATCTTCCTCTGCAGCCCAACCATACAATAAAACAATTAGCAAGTGTTGGGCAATGAGTACAGGATTTGAAGAAGGCTATATTCATGGGCTTCAGAAAGACAAGAATGTTTTCCATGCTTAGGCATTTTGACAGAGGTAGGAACCACAATTTTGTGCCAACGCTGATCAAATCCACCAGCCCACCACTCAACCCTCACTCGCTTCTTATATCAAAGAGCAGGTACAACTCAAAGTCCAGTGTCACCCACTCAAAATCATGATGTCAGAGTGACTTGAGTAGATATGGCAATCTGGAAGGAGGTAAATGTTGTGTGCAGGCCCAATGTATGTACATATTCAGCTATAAAGAAAAGAACACAAGTTCAATCAACACATGCTTTGGAAATGAGACAGCCCAAAATCTTCCTCTGCAGCCCAACCATACAATAAAACAATTAGCAAGTGTTGGGCAATGAGTACAGGATTTGAAGAAGGCTATATTCATGGGCTTCAGAAAGACAAGAATGTTTTCCATGCTTAGGCATTTTGACAGAGGTAGGAACCACAATTTTGTGCCAACGCTGATCAAATCCACCAGCCCACCACTCAACCCTCACTCGCTTCTTATATCAAAGAGCAGGTACAACTCAAAGTCCAGTGTCACCCACTCAAAATCATGTTAACTCTGCCTGATTTGCCCACCCCTCCATATAATGTTCACCTGAATTTGAATACCACGAACAGCAAATTGGCAGAGTAATCTACTGCTGTTACGAAAACTAAAGCAGTCAAGTTAAAACGTTTTTTAGAAGTCGAAGCTTTTAGCTTAAGTCAATCCATTCTGTCTAAATGACAAGTTATCATTCAAAAATCCTTCATAATGAAGGGTTCATTTTATGCTCGGATTGGAGCAAGCTGGCAGTGTGAACTCCACCCTGCCTAATTTTGGGCAATGAAGTGGAGCTCTGGGAATTTTAGATCCGTTGTACTTTATCTGATCCTTTACTCATGATAAATGAAGAGTGTAATATGTCAGTAAAAACCTGACTACCATATATAAATATTAAACGTCTTAATCAAAAACCTCATTCATCTCTTATACACAAGCTAAGCTTATGTAATCTTTTCCCATATTGTAAACCTCAAAGCCCTGGTGTCACGAAAGGTACTCACAAACAAATATTCAAATTTGTGAAACTGAACTCTAACCCGAACAGTATTACAGCTCTTATCCGATCTTACAAATGTAATGCTTAGGTGTACACCGGTAGCATTACTTTAAAGTCGTGCTGTTAATTTGTCGCTGTTTAAAGTCTGGTGGGAAATGTGCCATCAGTTTTGCATCAGAAACTGACAACTTTGAAATGCGACTTAATGCTTCCCCTGGGCTCAGAGCATGAAAGCAGAAAGACGCTGTCCTAACCACTTGATAGTATATTGCTACGGCAAGTGATTTGTCAAGGCAGAAAATGCTAAAAGATCACAAGGGGAGTTGTGAAATTCAAACAGACAGGTCCTGCTATGACAGTACATGAAATAAATTGAACACTTTCACCTTTAACATTGATTTTGTGCAATTCTAACAAAGGGTAGGTCTCTGGGGAATACATTGTCGCTATGATGCAGTTCAAATATTTTACAAATGGTTAGGACTCAAACTCAGATGAAAAAAGTGAACAGACAATTTATATTTAACTATAAATGGTGAAGAATTCATGGAATGGAAAGCAGATCGAATCATAGAGACATACAGCAGAGAAACAGACCCTTCAGTCCAACTTGTATCAGCCGACCAAACATCCCAATCTCATCTAGTCACATTTGCCAGCATTTGGCCCATCTTCCTCTAAATGTTCCTATTCATATACCCATCCAGTTATCTTTTAAATATTGTGATTGTACCAGCCTCCCTCCACCACTTCCTCTGGCAGCTCATTTCATACACACAACACCCTCTTTGTGAAAAAGTTACCCTCAGGTCCCTTTTAAACCTTTCTCCTCTCACCTTAAATCTATGCCTTATACGTTTGGACTGTCCCACCCTAGGTAAAATTCCTTGACTATTCATCCTATTCATGCCCTCATAATTTTATAAACCTTTCTAAGATCACCCTTCAATATCCAAGACTCCTGGGAAAAAGGCCCAGCCTATCCAGCTTCCCCCTACAGTTCAAACCTTCCAATCCCAGTAACATCCTTGTAAATCCTAAATCCAAGATGGAGGATGGGAAAAATGTCTGGTTGTAACGGCTGCTCCTTTTTTGAAGTATTTTAGGTGCTGGAGGTGATTCCTTTAAATTCCAGGAGCAGTAATTACTGTTTCATATGCTGTTGCATTGTTTTGGAACTTTGGAAAAAAAAAGTCAAAACAACAACAGGGAGAAGAACAGACAAAGGAAGGTGAGGTCAGTGCAGGAGAGAGAGAGAACCTGCACAGTTATTGCCTTTGCTGTTCGAATTTGTGTATCGCTGGACATCGGAGTGCATCTGGGAAAATGAACAAATAGTGGAATTCACAACTGATCTTGGAGGAACTGTTGGGTGAAGTTCACAGCACAGAATCAGATAAGTTAATTGTTGTTTTAAGTGTGGCCTACCGGGAATCTGCAGTAGTGAGTAGAGTAGGTTTTTTCTTGATTTGTGGAGATATGTCTCTTGATTAAACTTAAAATATAAGCCATAACTACTAATTTAACCTGGGGCAGTGTTTGTAGAGGAATAAGATGGTGTTATTTTCTGGGCCTGTAGATTGTGAAGGAGCAAAAATGGCCTTTAGTAGAGTGATATGTACTTTTTGTCAGATGTGTGAGTTTAAAGAGAGTTTAAGGGTTACTGCCGATTATATCTGCCATAAATGCTGCTGGCTGCAAATCTTATCAGATCAAGTGGATCGGTTGGAGAGACAGGTAGAAGCAATAGGGAATTTGCAACAGCAACAGGTTGTGATGGATGGCAGTTACAGGAAGGGGGGGAAGTCTCAGACACAGTCACATAGATGGGTTAACTCCAGGAAAGGTAAAAGATGTAGGCAAGTAGTGCAGGAGTCTTTTGTGGATATACCCATTTCAAACAGGTATGCTGTTTTGGAAAATGTAGGGGTGATGGATTCTCAGGGGAACGTAGCATGAACAGCCAAGTTTCTGGTATGGAGACTGGCTCTAATGCAACGAGGGGTACGTTGGCTTCCAAGATATCAATTGTGTTAGGGGACTCTCTAGTCCGAGGTACAGACAGACGTTTCTATGGCCAGCAGAGAAAAAGCAAATTTGGTGTGTTCCTTCCTTGGTGCCAGGATCAAGGATGTCTCAGAGAGGGTGCAGAATGTTCTCACGGGGGAGAGGGGCCAGCAGGAAGTCATTGTCCACATTGGAACCAGCGGCATTGGAAGGGAAAAGGTTGAGATTCTAAAGGGAGATTACAGAGAGTTAGGCAGGAATTTAAAAAGGTGGTTCTCAAGGGTAGTAATATCTGGATTACTCCCAATGCTACGAGCTAGTGAGACCAGGAATAGGAGAATAGAGCAGATGAATGCATGGCTGAGGAGCTGGTGTATGGGAGAAGGATTCACATTTTTGGATCATTGGAATCTCTTTTGGGATAGAAGTGATCTGTACAAGAAGGATGGATTGCACTTAAATTGGAAGGGGACGAATATACTGGCAGGGAGATTTGCTAAAGCTGCTCGGGAGGATTTAAACTACTAAGGTGGGGGTGGGGAGTGGGGGAGGAGAGAGAGGTAAGACCCAGGGAGATAGGGAGGAAAGGGATCAATTTGAGATTGGTACAATTGAGAACAGAAGTGAGTCAAACAGTCAGGGCAGGCAAGGACAAGGTATACTAATAAATTAATCTGCACTTATTTCAATGCAAGGGGCCTAACAGGGAAGGCAGATGAACTCAGGGCATGGTTAGGAAGATGGGGCTGGGATATCATAGCAAATACAGAAACATGGCTCAGGGATGGGCACAACTGGCAGCTTAATGTTGCAGGATACAAATGCAACAGGAAGGATAGAAAGGGGGTGGGGGGGGTGGCATTTTTGATAAGGGTTAGCATTACAGCTGTGCTGAGGGAGGACATTCCCGGAAATACATCCAGGGAAGTTATTTGGGTGGAACTGAGAAATAAGAAAGGGATGATCACCTTATTGGGACTGTATTATAGACCGCCTAATAGTCAGAGGGAAATTGAGAAACAAACTTGTAAAGAGATGTCAGCTATCTGTAAGAATAACAGGGAAGTTATGGTAGGGGATTTTAACTTTCCAAACATAGACTGGGACTGCCATAGTGTTAAGGGTTTAGATGGAGAGGAATTTGTTAAGTATGTACAAGACTATTTTCTGATTCAGTCTGTGGATGCACCTACTAGAGAAGATGCAAAACTTGACTTACTCTTGGGAACTAAGGCACGGCAGGTGTCTGAGGTGTCAGTGGGGGAGCACTTTGGGGCCAAAGACCATAATTCTATTGGTTTTAAAATAGTGATGGAAAAGGATTGACCAGATCTAAAAGATGAAGTTCTACATTGGAGAAAGGCCAATTTTGACGGTATTAGGCAAGAACTTTCAAAAGCTGATTGGAGGCAGATGTTCACAGGTAAAGGGACGGCTGGAAAATGGGAAGCCTTCAGAAATGAGATAATGAGAATCCAGAGAAAGTATATTCCTGTCAGGGTGAAAGGGAAGGCTGTAGGTATAGGGAATGCTGGATGACTAAAGAAATTGAGGTTTTGGTTAAGAAAAAGAAGGAAGCATATGTCAGGTACAGACAGGATAGATTGAGTGAATCCTTAGAAGAGTATAAAGGAAGTAGGAGTATACTTAAGAAGGAAATCAGGATGGCAAAAAGGGGACATGAGATAGCTTTGGCAAATAGAATTAAGGAGAATCCAAAGAGTTTTTACAAATACATTAAGGACAAAAGGGTAACTAAGGAGGGAATAGGGCCCCTCAAAGATCAGCAAGGCGGCCTTTGTGAGGAGCTGCAGAAAATGGGGGAGATACTAAATGAGTATTTTGCATCAGTATTTACTGTGGAAAAGGATATGGAAGATATAGACTGTAGGGAAATAGATGGTGACATCTTGCAAAATGTCCACATTACAGAGGAGGAAGTGCTGGATGTCTTGAAACACATAAATGTGGATAAATCCCCAGGACCTGATCAGGTTACCCTCGAACTCTGTGGGAAGCTAGAGAAGTGATTACTGGGTCTTTTGCTGTGATATTTGTATCATCGATAGTCACAGGTGAAGTGCTGGAAGACTGGAGGTTGGTTAACGTGGTGCTACTGTTTAAGAAGGGTGGTAAGGACAAGCCAGGGAACTATAGACCAGTGAATCTGACCTCGGTGGTGGGCAAGTTGTTGAAGGGAATCCTGAGGGACAGGATGTACATGTACTTGGAAAGGGAAGGACTGATTAGGGATAGACAACATGGTTTTGTGCATGGGAAATCATGTCTCACAAACTTGATTGAGTTTTTTGAGGAAGTCATAAATAGAATTGATGAGGTCAGAGCTGTAGATGTGATCTATATGGACTTCAGTAACGCGTTCGACAAGGTCCCCATGGGAGACTGGTTAGCAAGGTTAGATCTCATGGAATACAGGGAGAACTAGCCATTTGGATACAGAACTGCTCAAAGGTAGAAGACAGAGGGTGCTGGTGGAGGGTTGTTTTTCAGACTGGAGGCCTGTGACCAGTGGAGTGCCAGAAGGATCGGTGCTGGGTCCTCTACTTTTTGTCATTTACATAAATGATTTGGATGCAAGCATAAAAAGTGCAGTTAGTAAGTTTGCAGATGACACCAAATTGGAGGTGTAGTGGACAGCGAAGAGGGTTACCTCAGATTACAACAGGATCTTGACCAGATCGGTCAATAGGCTGAGAAGTAGCAGGTGGAGTTTAATTTAGATAAATTCGGGGTGCTGCATTTTGGGAAAGCAAATCTTAGCAGGACGTATACACTTAATGGTGAGGTCCTAGGGAGTGTTGCTGAACAAAGAGACTTTGGAGTGCAGGTTCATAGCTCCTAGAAAGTGGAGTCGCAGGTAGATAGGATAGTGAAGAAGGCGTTTGGTATGCTTTCGTTTATTGCTCAGAATATTGAGTACAGGAGTTGGGAGGTCATGTTGTTGCTGTACAGGATATTGGTTAGGCTACTGTTGGAATATTGCATGCAATTCTGGTCTCCTTCCTATCGGAAAGATGTTGTGAAACTTGAAATGGTTCTGAAAAGAATTACAAGGATATTGCCAGGGTTGGAGGATTTAAGCTATGGGGAGCGGCTGAACAGGCTGGGGCTGTTTTCCCTGGCGCGTTGGAGGTTGAGGAGTGACCTTATAGAGGTTTACAAAATTATGAGGGGCATGGATAGGATAAATAGGCAAAGTCTTTTCCCTGGGGTCAGGGAGTCCAGAAATAGAGGCCTAGGTTTAGGGTGAGAGTGGAAAGATATAAAAAAGACCTAAGGGGCAACTTTTTCACGCAGAGGGTGGTGTGTGTATGGAACGACCTACTAGAGGAAGTGGTGGAGGCTGGTACAATTGCAACATTTAAAAGGCATTTGGATGGGTATATGAATAGGAAGGGTTTGGAGGGATATGGGCTGGGTGTTGGCAGGTGGGACTAGATTGGGTTGGGATATCTGGTCGGCATGGACGGGTTGGACCAAAGGGTCTGTTTCCGTGCTGTACATCTCCATGACTCTATAAGTTTAGCAGCACTCTTCTTATGGAAGGACAACCAGAATTGTATTTAATGTGGCCTCACCAATGTACTGTACAGCCACAACATGCTATCCCAACTCCTGTTCTCAATATTCTAACCAATGAGAACAAGCATACCAAATGCCTTCTTCACCACCCTGTCAACCTGCGACTGCACTTTCAAAGAATTATGCAACTGCCCCCATTTGTTTGGTAATACCCCAGGGACCTACCATTAACTGTACAAATACAACACTTCACATTTATCTAAATTATACTCCATCTGCCACTCCTCGGCCCTTTTGTCCCATTTGATCATGGTCCCATTTTATTGAGATAATCTTCTTCACTGTCCACTATTTTGATGCCATCAGTAAACTCATTAACCATGCCTCCTGTATTCACATCCAAATCATTTATATAAATTATGATGGCTTAAGCAAATTCAAGATGATATTTAGATACTTGGCTAATCGGGACTATGAATGGACAGTAGATGGATTGGAATTGTTTGGATCTGTGCATTTGCCTATTACAAAGGCAAGAAAAATATATTGAAGCTCAGCAGTGTTGCTTTTTATTGGCAAATATTTGACTAAATGATCAAAATGATCAGGAACTGACAGCAGTCACTCAGTATGCAAAACAGAGTAGAGTCAGAGTGGTCACTAACAGAATGGGTCATTTGAGCTACAAAATAGGTTGGGGTCGAGTGGGGTCGAAAGTCAAACTCAACCCCTATCCACATTTTACCTGTTCAGCTGCACTTTTAATGAAGGCAGAATCCTGGGGTGAGCAACCAATATCCTCTCTGGAAACTGGGTAGCTGAAGGGAAACCAGGATAGCTCTGTAAAAGCACTTACAACACTGTTTGAATACCAAGAGGAGCAGAAGTGGTTCCTCACAGCTCAGTGAGACAACTTCTTTCATCACCTCTCATTCCCTCCTGCATTTCTATGTTTCAGTCTGCATGGAATCATAATCAGATCCCATCCTTCATGATTATGGATTGATTCCATCCTGACCCCTCCACCCCCCTCCCCGCCACCACCACCAACCCCCATCCCCCTCCCCACCCCACCAATCAGTGACCACTCCTCTCCCCACAATCCAACATCCCTTCAGGTTTGGTGGTCATGAAGTGTTGATGTAGTAACCTACCTCTGGGCCAGAACCTCCAACTCAGGACTTGATCGTCACAGAAGGTGTGTCAGAACATTGCCAAACATTAATGATCCATAATTCCTTCTGAGACACCTATGCCAGGCAGTAAGAGTGGAAGGTTTTCCTAATCAGCCAGAACCATGTGGGAGAAAATGCCATAAGCATGTCATCCTCAATCTACATAAACTCAATCCCAAGTGTTTGATCCTTCAACTGCATCTCTTTATCTTAAGACACCCCAGTCAGAGATTGGTGAATACATCCCTCAGCAAAGTCTAAATCCTCCATCAACAAATGTCGCACTAGCCCTATTCCAAACTTCTGACATGCTCAGGGTTTGCAGCCTCCTCCAGTCCATTCCTGCTTGACAAAGAGTAAATCAGGTTCATCATGACATTATATCTATAGGTTTGCCAGGCTTCCTGAAACCTGCTGATGAATGCAATATGAAAACACAATAGCAATTGAGGAGCTAATTAAAATATGTGGAAATATTGTAAGAAATACTCATTACTCCCTTTCTTTCTTCCCTGTGGGAAAGAGTTTAGTCACAGTATTTTTGTTGAGACCTTTTTTACTGCACTTTGGAGATTTACTCGATCATACTGGGGTGGGAGGTGACATTCGTCAACTGAACTAAATACAAGACCGGACCAGAAGTAGAATCAATAGCAGCCTGCTGTTTAGCACCCTGTAGCTGGACAACAGAGAGAGTTGGAACAGATTAGGGAACTGTGGCGAGGGAAACCATAGCAAAGGTGCATGCACAGGATGGGCAGCAGCTTAGAGGGGGGTTGCAGCAATAAGGACAGTGCAGATCTCTGACACAAGGTTTATAAGCAGAGGCTGAGTTTCTTTGATATGTCTGAACAAGTTTTTAAGCGTGCTTAGACATCTGCAGCCTGATGGAGAAAGGCATGCTGCCAGCTAGACATAATGATCATTCGTTATCAGTGACTGTCAAGGTCACCACCATCCTCAACAATTTTAATTCGGAATCCTTTTAAGGGCTCAGCTGGAGACATATCGCGGATGCCATGGTCTGCCGCTCACAACTACATAAGACGTGAAGCTGATGGCTTACATGTCAGGGCTGGAAGTTATATAAACTTTCCCTGCAAATATGCCTTTCACAATACGCAAATGCTTTGGTTTAGAGCTCTGACTGACCTCATGCACTTGGAGGACATCTTCAACTCCACAGACAATGATGCTTTTCTCCTGCTGCAGTTCAGGCTTGCGGATGGTTTTGGACCTCCAAGTAGGCCGAGAGTGTTACAAGGTGAGGGAAACCCACTGGAAACGTGACTGATGGCATCCAGCAGAAACCCACAAACTGATAAAAACTGCACTTTGATGCATATGCAAACAAACTGGAGTTATTGGCATACTGCATTCTCACAAGACAGATCTGGAAGTCTTCTATGTTCTATAAGATAATGATTCTGAAAGGATTAATTGTGGAGCATGGCATTAAGCTTCACTCAATTGATGAAGTCACATAGCCTTGGATGTAGAATTGATAAGTCCAGATCAAGATCCCAACTGAATCAAATATGTCATTTCTGACTGCTACCATTGTGTGTACCACTTCAGTGCAAATCAGTACAGTTCTATAGGCAACAATGGTGAAGAGGGATTCATTTGATTGAATCATTTCAATGTATGGCAATTTTACATATGGAAGGAAACATACTTGCAGTCCCCAGCAATATTAACCCATTCATTTGAAGGCAATCTCCTCCATTTTATCTATAAACATGGTCAGTGTGTTGGAAGGCCTGTCAGTGCAATATACATTTTCAAATATTGCTGATTGATTGCACTTTACATTGAAGGTCACTGAGTATAGTACCCATACCTAGTTGAGGAGGGCTTGGAAACTGTAGCACGCAACATCACAGACTCTCCACTATAGTCCCTGCTATTGTACTTGTGGGTGGAAGATGCTGCGTTTTACTTGACTGGGTCCAAGTGCCTATTTGGTTCATATCTGTAGAGGAACAACCACTAAGGAGTCTTAACAATAAAAGGCTCTTGTCTTAATCATGCTAGCAATTACAAGCCACATTAACCAGCTAAACATTGTTGTTAAGAGTGTTGGGAAAAATTGATGACACGTCTGTCCCCAGGATCCTGAGGTATTGTCCCAATTGCCTCATCCAAGATTGTGTGATATCATCAGATTATGAGGAGTTTAATGTATTCTCCAACAGTAACCCTTTTGGCACCATTTCTCTATACAATCAACACTTCCTCTTCTTCCTCACTTCTGAACTCTAGGAATCACCAGGTGATCGCAATCACCTTTCGAACTGGTCCAGCCAAAATTAAATTTTTGAGAAGGTGCATGGTGTATATGAGTCCTGTGATGATGTGCTCTCATAAAGATTCAGTTCCTCTGAGGAACCAAATCAACAATCTCCAGTGCTTACTGCATTTTGGCTGAAGAGTCTAAAGGTGATAAACAAGATGGATTAGCTTGGAAAGGTAACAATTTCTGAAGTTAGATTTATGAAGATGGTATATTTTATCTGATGTTTGAAATCAAGTCAACAAAATTGAGTGCTGTATGACATGTATTGTATTGTATAATTGTATTGATAATTTTATCAGTGTTCATCAGCCTTATCTGATGGACACTGAGACTGAAACTCTACTGATACCCAACGCCTTTCCTCTATACTTGTGAGTTAGGAATTTTGATGAGATTCTCTCCCTTATATTCCATGATCACTTTTTCTGCAACAAAGAACACATGTTTGATTTATACAAAAGGAATGTTCATCCAATGGCTGCTATACATTTAATAAAGCTGATTATCGGGAAGAGGCATCGAATTGCAAGAGGATAAGACTGAGTAGCTGTATTCATTGGATAGATGGGTAGGATGATGAAGTGCATTGAAAGGGATCAATGGCTGAGTGTGCAAAGCAAATGGACCTGAGAAGTGATGTGAAAGCTTGACAATTGAGGCAGTGAAGGACTGGTACCAGAGGGATGTAAATTAATATACCAATATATCCTGTGCTTTTTTGCTCATTAAGTTGTTTCCTGCACTGAATTAGGAGTGTAGAATTTTGCTTATGGTGCTTACATCCTCAGCCATCTCTAGGTTAGTCTTTTATTTTGGTAGGATTCTTCCTCCCAATGTTGGGAAGTATATCTCACTGGGGCTCCTCATAGGTCCAGCAACACATCAAACAAGATAACATTGAAATGGAGTGCAACATCAAAGCCATTATTGAACTTTCTGCTCTTTTTCTACAAATGCCATCTCATCCAAATTCTTTCTCAAATTGGTTTTTAAATACTGGAGTTGGAATTGCACCTGTCATCATGCTTATTGCTGCTGATGCGATGGCAAAACAGAAGGAAAATGCGAGTGACAAACCAAAGAATTGCAGATGCTGGGAATGGGAAACAAAAGCAGAAACTGCTGGAAAACCCCAGCAGATCTGGCAGCATCTGTGGCGAGGAAACACAATTAAGGTTTCAGGTCCAGTGAACCTTCAGAACCAATGTCAGACCTGCTGAGTTTTCCTAGCAATTTCTGCTTTTATTTGTAAAAGGCTAATGAACTAGCTAACTGAAAAATGTTACTGCTCTGCTAGACTTATCAGAGGTGTCAGGATATAATTAACCGTAATAGTGCTGAAAAATCCCTCTAAAAAGATGGTTTGATCCATATGTCAACTATGAGTGTGTACTGTATGCATGGGCATGGATATTATTATGAAGCCCCATCAAGTCACTAAATTTATCTTACTGTCTGGCTTGGGACCAGTAACTTTATTTTAAAGTTGACAAAGTATGAGATCCCAGGAACTCAGGAAAAGACTAAAGCCACAAGGTTGGTGAAGGGTCACTGGAATTCAAATGTTAACTCTGTTTTCTGTCAACATGCAAGACCTGCTGTGTTTCTCCAGCATTCTCTGTTTTCTTTTGACTGTCAGTGTTCATGGATATTTGTATTTATTTAAGCCACAAGCATCCATGATTTTGAACAAACAAAAATAAACTTTATTATACAGAGGCAAAACAGCAATAAAGTCAACAATATGCTCGCAACCTATCTTTTAACATCCAAACTTAACGAGAGGTAAATATGAGTAGGAGTCACCTTGTGGTCAAAAAACATCATAAAGCACTTTAAATAGCAAATGAAATTAAGCCGCACCCCATAGATTTCTCAGCAACCCCTCCAGATGTTAGTGATACTGTGGATCAATAAACCTCACTCAAACTTCACAAGGGATTGTTTTTTTTTAACTTTCGAAGATCTGGCTCTAAAATATCTTCCAAAGTTACTTTGTAATGAACTGTCAATTCATGGCTTGGTAGTTCATTCTCCTCTCTTGGGACTATGCTCTCCTAGTTTCTGGAAGATGCAGTCTTACCCACAGGCAGAACATCGACTTTTTTGTGGCAGAAAAACCAGCTTGACCAATGTACTGTGTAATGTTGGTCACAGTTTCTTTGAGCTTTAACCTTGTTCAGCTGTATCAAAAAAAGTACTCTTTGTGTGCTTTTCCATTCACCACCCTCTCTGTTGCAGTGAACTATTAATGGCACACAGGCTTCTTTCAAGCAGCCTCTCTCTCTCTCTCTCTCTCTTTCTCCTCCTTCCTCTTATCCCCACCCCACCCCACCCCCCAGGCTCCCAGGTCTTTTCCCCAGCCAAAACTTAGCTGCGACTACTGACTTCAGGAGATCTCAAAGATGGACAAGGGAGATCCAGTGGATGTAGTGTATCTGGACTTTCAGAAAACCTTTGATAAAGTCCCACATAGGAGGTTAGTGAGCAAAATTAGGGCACATGGTATTAGAGGCAAAATACAGACATGGATTGAAAATTGGTTGGCTGACAGGAAACAAGGAATAGTGATAAACAGCTCCCTTTCGGAATGGCAGGCGGTGACCAGTGGTGTGCCACAGGGATTAGTGCTGGGACCGCAGCTCTTTACAATGTACATTAATGATATAGATGAAGGTATTAAAAGTAATATTAGTAAATTTGCTGATGACACAAAGCTGGGTGGCAGGGTGAAATGTGAGGAGGATGTTAGGAGAATACAGGGTGACCTGGACAGGCTAGGTGAGTGGACCAGTGCATGGCAGATGCAGTTTAATGTGGATAAATGTGTGGTTATCCACTTTGGTGGCAAGAACAGGAACGCAGATTACTACCTAAATCGAGGAGAAAGTGAGGACTGCAGATGCTGGAGATCAGAGCTGAAAATGTGTTGCTGGAAAAGTGCAGCAGGTCAGGCAGCACTCAAGGGCAGCATCCTGAAGAAGGGCTCATGCCCGAAACGTCGATTCTCCTGCTCCTTGGATGCTTCCTGACCTGCTGTGCTTTTCCAGCAACACATTTTCAGCTACTACCTAAATGGAGTCAAGTTAGGTAAAGGGGCAGTACAACGAGATCTAGGTGTTCTTGTACATCAGTCAATGAAACCAAGCATGCAGGTACAGCAGACAGTGAAGAAGGCTAATAGCATGCTGGCCTTCATAACAAGAGGAATTGAGTATAGGAGCAAAGAGGTCCTTCTGCAGCTGTACAGGGCCTTGGTGAGACTGCACCTGGAGTATTGTGTGCAGTTTTGGTTTCCAAATTTGAGGAAAGACATTCTGGCTATTGAGGGAGTGCAGCGTAGGTTCACGAGGTCAATTCCTGGAATGGCAGGACTATCTTACGCTGAAAGATTGGAGCGACTGGGTTTGTATACCCTTGAGTTTAGAAGGCTAAGAGAGGATCTGATTGAGACATATAAGATTATTAAAGGATTGGACACACTGGAGGCAAGAAGCATGTTTCCGCTGATGGGTGAGTCCCGAACCAGAGGACACAGTTTAAAAATAAGGGGTAGGCCACTTAGAACAGAATTGAGGAAAAACCAGAGAGTGGTGGGTGTATGGAATGCTCTGCCCCAGAAGGCTGTGGAGGCCAAGTCTCTGGATACTTTCAAGAAAGAGTTGGATAGAGTTCTTAAAGATTGTGGAATCAAGGGTTATGGGGATAAGGCAGGAACAGAATACTGATTGAGGATGATCAGCCATGATCATAATGAATGGTGGTGCTGGCTTAAAGGACAGAATGGCCTACTCCTGCACCTATTGTCTATTATCTCCTTAGTCCTGACTGAATGGAGCTATCAAACAGCTCCAGAGATTTCTTCCTGACTGCAGCTACAGAGTCATCTGTCACTTGCCCAGCAGCACAGCATACAGTAGCTCTCTAGCTGTACTGAAACATTCCTTTGCCTCTTAGTATCTCTCTATCTATCTAACTGTTTTATTCAATCCGACTAACTCTAATCCTTGAACTGCACTTGACTGACCTTTGAACTATTGTGTGACCACCTGAAAAGCTCATTAAAAAAAACCACTTCTATCCTTTGGTGAAATTGAATGTAACTAACGGAATGGAACACCAAGTTTCCTGAATGTTGCAATTTTCATAGCTTACTGGCTGATATTATACAAATGGATGCAAGAGAAAATTGGATTTCATCATGACATTTTGAAATGTCATCAGCATCTAATGCATTGGGAGGATGTGTCTTGGGTATCTGTCAACACAGCTCAGATTATGGATCCCTGGCCCTCAGTTATGTCATCGCTAAGTAAAACTTGTATTTGCAGGGAAAATTTAGATTGGCTACAAATGTAAGTATAACAATGTCTGGTTCAAAGGTTTGGGGTGATGGTTCTATTTTTTAATGGGTTTATCTAAGGGTTTTTTTTGCTAGAAAAATGGGATCATCTTATACAGCTGTTCTACGCATATGCATTGTTTTATTTTATTTTGTTTTCCAGCCTAATATCAGTCCTCTCAATTCCTTTATGTCTGAGCAATTATTATACCTTTTGTTTCTTAATGTTGTATGAATAGATAGCTACCTGAATGAAAGGACTATCAATATTTTAAATGGGAAGCTGATACCCAGAAAGTAATTGGATGTGTACTTCTAACAAAGTAGTCACCAAAGTAATTTGATGCAAGCTAACTTTAAACACATTAGAACAAACCAGAAACTGCCCACTTTTGGTCTGAAATTCAGTTAAATTATGAAGGACAAGTAACACTTTAAGTCTGTGGTACTTCAGGAGCCTGTCAAATTAGTACTAGTCTTAGTAGGGGCTGACCTTATACGAGTGGAAATAGAATAATTACTTCCCAAATCACAAGTGAGAGCTAAATTCTCACTTCTTTAAAAACAAATAATAGAAGTATCAGACCAAGCTTAGTTTGCACAGAAAACCAGCATTGTTTTGGTCTAGGAGAAATTTTCTTTTACGCTCAACTGAAGCAATTTTTCAAGACAGATATTTCAACTGAATTTATAAATTGCCCCATAAAGTGTACTGGCAATTTACTATTCTGCCTACTTTACATTGAAACCGTCAAATTAAAACAATCCCAGCCAAAGGACTTCTTTGTTGCCTTTGGGATAGGTTTTGTTACATTCATTACAAAAAAAAATCCTTCAATGAAACTAGTGCTGGTCTGAAAGTAAAAGGAACAAGTACTGACACACCCTTTCAGTTCAATGGCCATATAACAGCTAAAATTACCATTGTCTTACCATACTATAGGGCTGCTGTCTTATTAGAGAGTGATGACTGATGGTGATTTAACTTGAGGATCACCAGACCTCAGATGAGGGAAGAGTTCAAAAGGGAATTGTACCCACCAAGTTGGTGCCAGTCTGTATCACAAACTAGCCATCCACCCTGGAGGTCTGGCAGCATCTGGAAGGAGAGAAAAGAGCTGACGTTTCGAGTCTAACTGACCCTTTGTCAAAGCTTTGACAAAGGGTCAGTTAGACTCGAAACGTCAGCTCTTTTCTCTCCTTACAGATTCTGCCAGACCTGCTGAGATTTTCCAGCATTTTCTCTTTTGGTTACAGATTCCAGAATCCGCAGTAATTTGCTTTTAGCCATCCATCCTACTGAGTTAAAGCAATTTCCAATGACTGTATAATTGCTCACAATGAAGGCTACTTTTCCAATTATTTTGACCATATGTAAAAGATGCATTTCTCTACATTTATAACCTATATAATGTGTTACAAAGAATGTTAAGTATCATAATAGTACAAATTGGGAATTTTTGAATACTTTTTTAAGCAAATAGACTGCTAAATTGGGATCTATAACTCTCTTGATGCTGCCACTTCTTATCTAAGGTTTCTGGTTCATATCGAGATTAACATTTGTTTTGGTTTTCTGAATTTTGAACTAACGCTATATGGACTTGGTCTATGTCTATAAAATGCTTTCATGATTAACTTGTAGTATTACTGCAGCCATGGTTATTTATTTTAAAACGCAGTGCTAGAGAGATTTTTAAATCATAAAGGGGATTTGTTTACACTGGGTGAAGTTTGAGGGAATAAAGTAAACAGGGCAGAACATTACACTTTTAGTTAGCAGGTTCTAGAAGTTAGTTTTTCTTGCTGAGGGTGAACACGATAACTTGAAAAGCTTTTGAGTTTCAGTTTGATACTTTTACAGAAGTCTTTGCTAAAGATGAATGTGTACACTTCTTATTCCTACAAAAAGGGAGATAGTTTAGAATTGTTAGGAAATTGATATGTCAGTATATGGAGTTAGGTTTTACAGTTCCACACCAGAGTGTTTAGCTAAAACCTTGAAGGGATTATTTGAAGCTGAGAAAGTCTAGGCTCAGTTGTAGCAAGGCTCCAAGAAAAGACTCAGATTTTTAAGAGTGGAATTGAAGTCACAGTTAAATTAAGCCCTTCAATGTGAAAGAGAATGCAAATGTCATTGGCATGAGTGCAACAAACAAGTAGTTTGGGGATAAATAGGATTGTATTTGCCAGGCATCTCTAAATCTTTAAACTTGTGTTATTTAGAATTAGTCCATTTTATTCTGTTTATCTTCATTTTCATTTGCATAATTAGCTCTTATTTTTCTGTTAAAAGCAAAATTCACAGTGTTTTGTGTTTCACATGTTTGTGTTTCAAAGACAGCTTTGCTGGGACCAAAAATAGCATGAGTAGATTTCAATTTGGGATCTGATCTATCTAGTAATACCATCAACTGGGATCATAAGACACTTATGTAGGTATTAAGCTGTAAAATTGTTGATCATATTGCAAGTATGCTATCCATGCACAGAAAGCATGCAGAGGATACTGATCATGACCTTGGAGTCTAATGCTGATTAGTTCCACAATTTGTCATTGTGGATCACTGGGTTTGAAAAGACAGGAAAGGGTGAGGTTGATTCAGTATTACTGCTTCGTGACTAAAACTAAAAAAAGTGCAGGCATTTTACAAAGCACTTAGAACATATTAATTATTAACAACAATTAGAAAGTAATTTTCTGAGTTTTGCTTTGCTCTTTTATGCACGGAGTATTAAGTCTTTGTAGGATTTATCAGTACTAGGAAGGTTTATTAATGGTAAGTTTACTATTATTATTGGGAAAGCTTTATTGGCAGTGGTAAGGGTTATCACAAGTAGCATGGTCATTAGCTAATACAAAAAAGTAACAATGGCAGTTCCAACCTTGAGATTACATATCTAATCCAATTTTTCAGTGTTTGGCTGAAGCCCTGTTGGTTATGGGATTTGAGGTACATATCCATACACCTTTTAAATGTGTTGAGAGTTTCTGGCTTTACTACTCTTTTAGGCAGTGTGTTCTAGACTCATGCTGCCCTTTGGGTGAAAAATGTTTTCCTCATGTTTTAAGATTATGGCCTTTAGTTACTGATCCCTCTGCTATGTGAAATAGATCCTTGCCATCCATTCTGTCTGGGCTCCTCAAAAGCAAGTAAATGTCAAACAAATCTCCCCTCAGCCTTCATTGTTCTAACAAAAGCAACTCCAGCCTATCCAATCATTCTTCAGAGCTGCAATTTTCCAGCACTGAGAATAGCTTCGCAGATCTCCTGTGTACCCCTTCTCATGCATCTATATTCTTTTGTCAAAGACTTGCCCAAACTGCTCATAGTACTCAGTTTGTGGTCTAACTAACCTTATATATCGCTGCAACATAATCTCCCTGTCCTTAAACTCAGTGCTATGGCTAAGAAGGAAAAGTATTCCATATACCATCTTAACCACTTTATTAAAGTATCTTGCAATCTCAGGGATCTGTGGACACACTATTCAAGGCCCCTCGTGTTCTCTATGCTACTCAGAATGCTCCCATTTATTATGTTGCCATTTCCCAGTTTGAATTACCCAAATATATCACCTCACACTTCTCTGGGTTGAATTACATCAGTTACTTTTCTGACTACCTGACCAGTTAATTGATATCTTCCTACAGTCTCAATTCCACTCCTCTATTAACAATTAAGCCAATTTCATCTGCAAAGTTCTCGTATATTTAAGTCCAAATTGTTTCCAACAAACAGCAATACTTGAGCCCTGTGGAACCTCACTGGCAACAACCTTACAGTCATAAATAACACCAGCTAACATTTGTTTCCTGCCACTGATTCAATTTTGTATACTTATTACTGGATCCTGTGATCTTTCCATTTTGACAAACCTGTAATGTGGAATGCTGTCAAAAGTTTTATTAAAATTCATGTTGTCCATATTAATTACATCATTCCACTCAGTTGTTCTTGTTTCTTTCTCAAAAAATTCAGTTAAGGTTAGTCATGACCTTCCCTTAATAATCCATTCTGACTGTTCTTGGTTACTTTGTCTTCTCTCAGTGAAAGTTTTCCATGTCTTTCAGAATTGATTCCAATAATTTTCCTATTATCAACATTAGACTGATAGATCTATCCCTTTTTAAACAAAAATATAACATTCATAGCTCTACAACCCTCCAGAACTACATTTACATCCAGTGCAGATTTGAAAATAATAGTCAGGGCATCAGTTATTTCTTCCCTAAATTCTTTGAATAGCCTGGGGTATATTTAATCTGGCCCTGGGTATGTAACGATTTTCAAGGATACTAAATCTGTTCATGCTTACTCCATCCCTATGTCTGTCACTTCCAGTATTTCACACTTCTCCTCAATAACTAAAATGCCTGCATTAATCCCCTCTTTTATGAAGAAAGATGCCAAGTATTCATTAAGAACCACAACATCTTGGGCGGCACGGTGGCACAGTGGTTAGCACTGCTGCCTCACAGCGCTAGAGACCTGGGTTCAATTCCTGCCTCAGGCGACTGTCTGTGTGGAGTTTGCACGTTCTCCCTGTATCTGTATGGGTTTCCTCCGGGTGCTCTGGTTTCCTTGTGCAGGCCAGGTGAATTGGCTATGGTAAATTGCCCGTAACGTTAGGTGTAGGGGAATGGGTCTGGGTGGGCGCGCTTCGGTGTGGACTTGTTGGGCCGAAGGGCCTGTTTCCACACTGTAAGTAATCTAATCTAATCTTTTACTTCACAAATAGTCCTTTTTGGTCTTAATGTATTCTATTGTTTTTCTTAATTGTTGTCCTATTCATAATGCATTCACTAAACATCTTTGATTTCCCCTTGATTTTACTTTTCAAGATTCTGTCTTACCCTTTCTTTGCTTTCTTAATTTCCTTCCTGATTTCACCCTTGCACTTTCTATACTCCTCTCATATTTCTGCAGTTTTGTTTTCTCAATGGCTGACCTGAGCTTTCCTTTTCTGCCTTACCTCATTCTGTATTCTCTTTGACATTCATGGAGCTCTAGATTTAGTCACCCAACATTTTTCCTGGGAACATTTTGTAATGAACCCCCTGAATCTTCCCTTTGAATGTTTCCCAGTTTCCTAAAACTGATCAACTTCCAAGAAGCTGCTTTCAGGATTTGATGTAGTACACTTTCAATTTATGCTGCAAGGTGAATGTTGTTTCATAACCATACATTGGGAACATCAGCATGCTTGATTAATGATGGGGCATTTTGCTTAACCTCAGACTATTAGACTGGGAATGTAGCTTTTCTTCAATTCTCATCATCATAAACAGTTGAATATCGCTGCAAAAGATGATTTGAAGGAACAATTTGACACCAGATTTGCATATGATATTGCTAGCATTACCCAAAGTCTGCAGAAACTAACGTGAATAATCAGTGCATCCAACCATCACTTTATGCACTTTCCCAGCAGAATGAGAAGGTTTGAAAGGAAATACAGGCCATTTGTAATGACAGTCACTGGTGGGAATTTGAACTGGGTATAGAAATACACATGAGTAATGGTACATTTGGTTGTTGTGCTGCATTAATGCTGTATCTTTTGTACCAACTTGGATGATACCAGAGACTGCAATTGCTTTTACAGATCAGTAAGATCTGGAGGAGGTGGAAACTTGGGATAATTCTAACAAATCACCAGTCACTAAAGGAAGACTAATAAAATGGACTGACCATGTTTGAAATAATGATGTAACTTATTAAGTTCCAGCTATATATTAAGGCAAAACCTGCTATGGTATGATTTGGAGATGCCGGTGTTGGACTGGGGTGTACAAAGTTAAAAAATCACACAACACCAGGTTATAGTCCAACAGGTTTAATTGGAAGCACACTAGCTTTCGGAGCGACGCTCCTCACCTTCACCTGATGAAGGAGTGTCGCACCAAAAGCTAGTGTGCTTCCAATTAAACCTGTTGGACTATAACCTGGTGTTGTGTGATTTTTAACTCTGCTATGGTATGGGATTGTACATTTAATCAGATTGGTCACTGTTGAATTTGTAAGCTTGATTCTTGTGGGGAAATCAGGATTAAGAGTGAAAAAAATAGTAAAGGTCGATTCACTTTTGTAAGCAAGCATTGAACAGAAAATCAGTATGAAGTGTTTTACTTACTGCATTCCTACACATAAGATAAGGGCAATAAAATGGCCAAGAAGGCTGTAATTATAAGGAGCAGGAAGAATGCTAATGAAACCAGCATCTCTGATTATCAACACACTTGTAAAGGGACTCTGTCAACAGTGGATCACATTAATTTTGAGCGCTCAAAAAGCCAATCATTCAGAATCCTTGATTCACCACTGATTCTGAACACAGGTACAGTGGGGTATAAAAACATGCATCTTTCCTACACCTCCTCGATGTACAGCTGGATGTAAGTTAACATGTCTGAAGTTATTTTCTTTTCCCTTGAGCATCTGATCAGCACATTAGATATAAAGAGGAACTAGAGTATCTTGAGTATTGTTTGAAGAATGTGCAATATTTACTCCCTTGGTTAATTGACAGCAGAGCATTGGAGAAAGACAGCCAGTTTTCTAATGGTTGAACTAAAAACAGAAGACGTGTGAAAGGCATTGGTGTCATTTTATGGGGTAAAGAAGTAAAGGGAATGTGTGGAAGATTCAGTTTTTTGGCATCATCCAGATGCATCAATGGTTGAAAGTTTGATCTCATAGTTTAAAGTTAAGATATGAAGTTGAATGAAAGAAGTCTGTGTTACTGTAAATTAAAAGTTGAAATATTTATTCAATTAGGAGGAATTAGATTTGTTTAGGCTATTTATGAAATGGTGACCCAACTGAATTAAAATCAATAATGTTGTAATATTTTATTTTCCATTGATGGATCCTACAGGGTGGCATTTGCTTTTTCACTGGTTTGCTTTTCATATACTTGTGATTTGGAAACATAGTTCAATAAAAAAATTAAAACATTCATGATGATGGTACTTGGGGAATTATATAGTCTCCCGCGTTTTCCAATGTCAATTTCTATTCTACTCAAGTCTTATCCCACAGAATAGTTCAAGTGTTATGCTGCTGATGTCAACAGTATACAACTGTGGCAGTGGCAGCAACTGTCAGATCAAGGAGCAGTGATTCTTCAGCAGAGGTCTTGACTTTCATGAAGAGACTGTATTAGTTGGCAGTTATTGGGTATCTGAAAGGGTCGCAGCAAGAGATGGGTGTTGGATGGAAGAAAACAGGATTAATGCTGAGAGTATCTGTGGCTTGCAATTTATGTCAGACAGCACAATAAAGGTGAGAAGGGGCATACAGTAGAAACATACCATAACATTGCTGTTTGTGATGCTGAATATAACAATCTGAGTGACAGCAAGCCCCATGATGCAGAAAATCACCTATTCCAGAGAAGTCAGGTGATGCTTGGGCACCTGTCTTCTCCTTCCACCTACTATGGCCCCTACACACACCACTCCCCCACCCCCAACCTACCACCATCCCTCGTATCGGCTAAGACAGCAATGCAAACTGGTTACAATATGTTTAGTGCTTTATCTTGCACCATGTAAACTGGTTGTGTGGCTGACAGCTTTGGTAGATGTGTTATAGCATTGATGGAGTCTCTGACTATTAACCCTGAGTCCTCATTGCAGACTGGCAGCTGCTGGGTTTGGATGGGCACAGGATTGGAATCTGATGGAGTTTTGGGCAGAATAAGGCATTTGAAAGTTCATTCACAGATCTGGATGAGCTGTGCATATTCATTGAACTTTTTCAGTAAAGTATCCAGCTCCATGACTCAAATCTGGGAATTGATCTCCCTGGCCATCTGATCCATTTCTTTTTCAGTGTGTGCCAAGTGTTCCTGAATTGTTGCAACCAGTCCTGCTGCTCAAGTGTATCTCTTCTTCAATAGGGACAGACTTCCTTTAAGACGTCCAAGCTGCCTGAGCTATGGTAATTTTGCAACAGCCAGGCCACCACTTGTTGAACATACATCACGTCTTGTGCTGGGTTAGATTCTACAATGAAATGAGCAGGCAACTGTTAAAGAGACGAGATATGGGATAATCATGCATTGTGATCCTTACTCCTAGCAATGGGCCTCATCAAACATGCCTCATGATGTCCAAAACATTGCCATGAAGGAAGATGTTGATAAAATGATGGCATATCTTTTAACATTTCTAAGGAAAATTATAACAAGATATTGCTTTTACTTAAAGAGATGCCAAAAATATAAATTCCCAATGAAATAGTCCATTGAACTGAATCCAATCTTCTCCTAGTTGGCCTTCATGACTACCACTCTTGTTAAACTTACCTCTACACCTTTGTAGCCTTTATCCTAGTGCACATCAAGACCCACCAATCAATTATCTGGTTAATAATCTATATTCGATTCTTCTTCAGCAATATATTGACAAGAAAAATATTATCTTCTCTCTGCCATCACCTCAAGTGAAATAAGCCTTTGAGGACTCTGAGTTCATTAAAATTTGACTTCTTATGTATCCCTCACTTTACTTTTATCATACATGCTGTTGCTTTGATTCGAAATTTGGGAATTTCTTTCCCAAATCTCTTCTCAGCCCTGGTGAAGGTGAGGTCTGCAGATGCTGGAAATTAGAGTCGTGAGTGTGCTGGAAAAGCACAGCAGGTCAGGCAACATCCAAGGAGCAGGAGAGTTGACGCTTTGGGTAAAAGCCCTTCATTAAGATTCCCGAAACATTGACTCTCCTGCTCCTCGGATGTTGCCTGACCTGCTGTGCTTTTCTAGCACCACACTCTCGTCTCTTCTCAGCCCTATCTCTCCTCTGAGATGGCTCCATAAAACCTATCCCTTTAACCATCAAAAGACTAAACATTTGATTCCTGGCCTTCCATGTTATCTTTTGACTTACTGCTCTTTTCCATTGTGACTCTTTAATCTCCCTTCGGGCATTTTGACCAGGTATATACAAATGCAAATTGTTCATATTCAACACAAGTAGTTTAAAAGCAACACTATGCCTTGGAAATTCAGTCAGCAGTGGAGTTAACATAATTTTATGCCAAATCAATCATTTCCACGTGTTTTACACACAGAGATTGGCCTGGGGCAAAGTTGAGCAATGCACAGATCTAAACTGAACAGTAAGTCAATTGTAAATCTAGTGTGCAGTCAAAACAATACATGAAAAAATTAATCAGATGTAAATCTTGGGAAATTCCTGAGGGCATTCTGGTAAGCAGAGGCATCAAATTCGTCAGTAAACAAGGTTTCTGCTGAGTGTTTTATCAATTTTACAATATCCAATCCAAACAAATCCCAAGGAATTTTGTGTTAAAAATGTTTTCATGCAAAAACTTTTCATTAATTTTCAGTTAAAGAAGATTTCACTCTATGCATGACAGCAGCATTTTCTAATGTAGAAAATAATTAAAAGGAATTCATAGAAGAGAAACAGTAACCAATGAATAGTAAATGATTGGGATTAAATGTCTTGATGGATGGTTGTAAACAGCCAGTTCTTAAAAGGAGAAGAATTGCTTCGTGAGAAGTTAAGGAAGAACATTTCTATCACTGGGCCAGCCTCAGACAATTGAAGGTTGCCCACCAACTGTTGGAGCAGCAGCCCAACGTGAAACTTCAATTTACAAAACTGTTTGTGTTTATGTTGCATTGTTAGCACTGAAAAATGTCACCGAGTCAGAGAGACGTACAGCAGGGAAACAGACCCTTCGGCCCAACCCGTCCAGGCCGACCAGATATCCCAACCCAATCTAGTCCCACCCGCCAGCACCCAGCCCATATCTCTCCAAACCCTTCCTATTCATATACCCACCCAAATGCCTTTTAAATGTTGCAATTGTGCCAACCTCCACCACTTCCTCTGGCAGCTCATTCCATACACGCACCACCCTCTGCGTGAAAAAGTTGCCCCTTAGGTCTTTTTTATATCTATCCCCTCTCACCCTAAACCTATGCCCTCTAGTTCTGGACTTCCTGACCCCAGAGTAAAGACTTTGCCTATTTAACCTATCCATGCCCCTCATAATTTTGTAAACCTCTATAAGGTCACTCCTCAGCCTCCGACGCTCCAGGGAAAACAGCCCCAGCCTGTTCAGCCTCTCCCCATGGCTTAAATCCTCCAACCCTGGCAACCTTCTTGTAATTCTTTTCAGAACCATTTCAAGTTTCACAACATCTTTCCGATAGGAAGGAGACCAGAATTGCATGCAATATTCCAAAAGTAGCCTAACCAATGTTCTGTATAGCCACAACATGACCTTTCAACTCCTGTACTCAATACTCTGACCAATAAAGGAAAGCATACCAAACGCCGCCTTCACTATCCTATCTACCTGCGACTCTACTTTCAAGGAGCTATGAACCTGCACTCCAAAATCTCTTTGTTCAGCAACACTCCCAAGGACCTTACCATTAAGTATATAAGTCCTGCTAAGGTTTGCTTTCTCAAAATGCAGAACCTCGCATTTATCTAAATTAAACTTCATCTGCCAATCCTCAGCCCATTGGCTCATGTGATCAAGATCTCATTGTTATCCGAGTTAACCTTCTTTGCTGTCCACTACACTTCCAATTTTGATGTCATCTGCAATCTTACAACTTGCCCACCACAGACACCAGGCTCACTGGTCTATAGTTCCCTGGCCTGTCCTTACCACCCTTCTTAAACAGTGGCACCTCGTTAGCCAACCTCCAGTCTTCAGGCACCTCACCTGTGACTATCATGATCTAACTATCTCAGTAAGAGGCCCAGCAATCACTTCCCTAGCTTCCCACAGAGTTCTCGGGTACACCTGATCAGGTGCTGGGGAGTTATCCACTTTTATGCATTTCAAGATATCTAGTATTTCCTCCTCTGTAATATGGACATTTTTCAAGAAGTCCCCATCCATCTTCCTACATTCTACATCTTCCATATCATTTTCCCCAGTAAACACTGATGCAAAATACACATTTAGTATCTCCTCATCTCAATTTCCCTCTGACTATAGGGGGATCTATAATACAATCCCAATAAGGTGATCATCCCTTTCTTATTTCTCAGTTCCACCCAAATAACTTCCCTGGATGTATTTCCGGGAATATCCTCCCTCAGCACAGCTGTAATGCTATCCCTTATCAAAAATGCCACTCCCCTTTCTCTCTTGCCTCCCTTTCTATCCTTCCTGTAGCATTTGTATCCTGCAACATTAAGCTGCCAGTCCTGTCCATCCCTGAGCCATGTTTCTGTAATTGCTATGATATCCCAGTCCCATGTTCTTGACCATGCCCTGAGTTCATCTACCTTCCCTGTTAGGCCCCTTGCATTGAAATAAATGCAGTTTAATTTATTAGTCCTACCTTGTCCCTGCCTGCCCTGACTGTTTGACTCGCCTTTGTTCTCAACTGTACCAGTCTCAGATCGACCTCTTTCCTCACTATCTCCCTGGGTCCCATCCCCTTACCTTATTAATTTAAATCCTCCCAAGCTGCTCTTGCAAATCTCCCTGTCAGTATATTAGTTCCCTTCCAATTTAGGTGCAATCTGTCCTCCTTGTACAGGTCACTTCTACCCCAAAAGAGATTCCAATGATCCAAAAATGTGAATCCTTCTAACATGCACCAGCTCCTCAGCCATGCATTCATCTGCTCTATCCTCCTATTCCTGCCCTCACTAGCTCGTAGCAGCAGGAGTAATCCAGATATTACTACCCTTGATGACCTCCTTTTTAAATTCCTGCCTAACTCTCTGTAATCTCTCTTCATAATCTCAACCTTTTCCCTTCCTATGTCATTGGTTCCAATGTGGACAATGACCTCCTGCTGGCCCCTCTCCCCTGTGAGAACATTCTGCACCCTCTCTGAGACATCCTTGATCCTGGCATCAGGGAAGCAACACACCACTCTGAAGAATATTTTGTGTCATCATTATTATGATTGTTGACAATCTGATACTGAAAGGTGTATTCATAAATCACAACCACAATGCATAACAGGAGTCCAATCTGAAACATATTGCCTGTGTGGCATTTTTAATAACATAAAATGAATGAAATAGTTTCGTAGACAGTGTATAAAATCAGCAACAGTAAATTAGCCATTGCCATATCATAACCAATGGAAATGGAATTAGGGCAGGAATTAATACAGTCTGCTGATGCTATCCCGCATTCCTGATGAAGGGCTTATGCCTGAAACATCAAATTTCCTGCTCCTCCGACGTTGCCTGACCTGCTGAACTTTTCCAGCACCACACCTTTTGACTCTGATCTCTAGCATCTGCAGTCCTCACTTTCTCCCTATTGATGCTAACACCCAGTTTGCTTTAATTTCACCTTCTGAGAATTTGAACTCGGCTTTACATTTTACTTTTCGATTCTTCAGTTGAAGAGAATTTTACATACTTAAGTTTGATTTTGTATTGGGTTTTTTTTTACTGTTACAAATTTTGGCTCCATCATAATGGCTTTGTAACAACGAAGTACACAGCTGAAGGTACTCATCAAAACATTGCAATTAAGACCATAAAAAGATTTTAAAACAATTATCAGAATATTCTGTTGACTGAAGTTGTGGAACTGAACTAGTCTAGTAGAGATGGTGATATAAGCATAGGGCTTTCCGGATCTCATTGAATAATATGCAAATCAGCTTTGACCACAAGTCCATCAGGCAGTCGTCAGTATGTAATGTCCTCGAAACTGTAATGGGAACAGGAAAGTGTTGATCCTGTTGGTTGGTTCCCTGAGCAGACTGTCAAAGTCATTTGGCAGAATGCTCCTTGTTAGAATTAGCTGGCTGGTGGTGAGAAGGGCACTATTCATGAGATCCTTCATGTACGCCTGGAATCTCTCCACCATTGCACACTGCCCTCAAAGTGGCAGCAGGAGGGAAGAGACTATCATACATCTCCTTCTGAAATATAACTTTGCAAAGGAGAGAGATGCAATGTTTGTTTTTGAAATTCGTCCCAAGCAACTCTGTGACGCAGGACTCTGTACTGTACGTGCTGTTCCCCATGACAAACATGAACTGCACCTGAACGACCGTCAACTCAGTAAAAGATGCTCTTTGCCTGAAACTTGTTAGTCTTCCAGTATAAAAGTTGACCTTGACTGACTGTTGCAGACTGGCACATTCCAAGGTCCAGGAATTCATGCTGATTGACCCACTAAAGCTTGAGGCAGCTGCCACCAAGGTGCAATGGGGAGAGACCACCGTGTGAGGCCTTTCAGCCAAAGTATAATGAGGGACCATTCAGCTTTCAGACTCTCTCAGTGCCTCAGAATGAATGTAAGTAGTTTCCTGTATGAGTAGAAAATGCCTTTGTCTTCTAGAGAAGCTCTGAGGAATGTCAAATACTCATGTGTTGTTTGTCTTCTGTACAGAATTGTTTTATACCGTTGTATGTACTTATAGATAATTTAGATTGTGAACCAAGTATATTTTTACAATAAAAAAGGGCTTTCTGCAGCACAACACCAGCATCCCTGAGATTATTAAGGTTAAAGACAGGGAAACTGGTAAACAAAAACAGGATAAGATTAGCCTTGAAGTGGTGAGGTATGGATTCTGGTGCCTGTACTACTTCAATCAAAGTATGGGTGATTTAGAAGAAGAGGCAAAATAAACCATAAAATCCATTTTCTTTTTAACACGGGCCATAAATTTGCCACTTTGGTTCTGCAATTCTATTAATCTTTGATGACAATTCAGATTTTAATGTGTTCCTGGCATCTGTTTGACATAATGTGGCAAAAGGTGACAACTCCTAAAAGTGGGAGGATTGATCTGGCTCAAAGCACTGTTTGAAGTAATGAGCATTGAATATCCATAACTCTCCATGGTCAACATTCTATTCGTACTGTATCTGACGTGATATTACATTCCTGTTTCTTGAAAAAGACAAGCAAACAATTTTAAATGATTCAGACAAAATGAAAAGGTATATGTGATTTTAGCCTCAACAGAAATTACAAAATCACTTGCATCCGCAAATCCAGTCTTATACTATAGCCAGTACCTATCCTCATAGCCAGGATTATCACCTGCAGGCAACCCTGTAAAAGAGACACTGATAGAGGGGAGAAGGTACACCCACTGTATTGAAGGGATGAGGCCAGCAGATTCTAGTGAGGGTTGTTAGGAGATTGCGATGGACAGGTAGGCAGGAAAAAGGCAAGGGGGAATACCTTGGGTGTACCTTCTGGTCAGCATAAGGAGATGAAAAAGGAGACAATTCAGCACAACACTACCCCAACATCTGCCCACTGGTGAGATGGCAGGCGACAATCATAGTGCGACTAACATGAAATACAATTTTAAGACATTCGCCCCACAATGGTGCTGTAACGAGACTTCAAAAGGTTTTGGACAGGCTGAGCGAGTGAGCAAAATCATGACAGAAGTGGATAAATAAAGATTATCCACTTTGGTAGGAGATGTGGAAGTTCGGTGTATTTCTTAAATGGGGAGAGATTGGGCTGTGTTGATGTCCAAAGGGACCTGGGTGTCCTTGTTGATAAGTCACTGAAAGCTGACATGCAGATGTAGCAAGCAATTAAGAAGACAAATAATATGTTGGTCTATAATGCAAGTGGATGTGAGTACAGGACCAGAGATAACTTGCTTTAATTGCACAGAAATAACCCAGAATATTGAGTACAGAACGATCCTCTTGTTCAAACAAGAATCTATCCATTATAGGAAAAGTTCAACAGAGATTCACTCGATTAATTTCTGTGATGGCAGGATTTTCTAAGAGATTGAGCAGAGTAGTCTACATTTGCTGGTGTCTAAAGGAATGAGGGGTGATATCATTGGAAACTGCAGAATTCTTTCACGGTGTCACAAAGTGGATGTAGGTAAGATGATTGCCTTGGCTGGCAAGTCTAAAACCAGGTAACTTTACCTCAGGATAAGGGGAAGCAATTTAACACTGAGATAAGGAGATTTTTTTTTCGCTCAAAGGGTTGTGAATCTTTGGAATACTCCACACCAAAGGTTTGTGGAAACTCAATCATCGAACATATTCATGTCAGACATTGTTAGATTACTGGAGTCTAATTATATCAAAGGATATAAAAATAGTGCAGCGAGGTGACATTGTGATAAATGATCAGCTATCATTAAATTGAATGATGGAACAGGATTGATGGGCTGAATGGCCTGCTCCTATATTATTGCAATTTTCAAAGCAGCGGTCTACAATGTATTCAAGTATTTTCTGACCTGATAGTTAGGTCACTGAACAAGAATTATTACCATATCCATCTTGCAAATTAGTTTGTGGCTATTCCTATATAATTTTATGAATGATTTAGCAGAAGCACCAAACAACAGCTACAGATTTTTGAGTCTTAAGTATAATCTGACTTTTGTCTTGAATTTTGTTTTCGAAAGCATTGATTTATCCATGCAGTGGGTAATTATAATAGAGTGAAAGGTTTTTACTTTTTCCAAGATGTATTTTCAGTAATAATACATATAATATAAATAACACCACCTGAATATCATTACTTGCAAAGTGCCTGAAATCACACTCTTACTGTTAAATTATGCCCTTTCATTGTGAATTAAAATTGAAGCAGATCTATAATATAAAACGTGGAGAAGGTTTGACAGAAAAAACTGAAGATTGACATGAATTTTGGCTCTTTGCAGCTAGAGAGAAATAGCCCTGCTTCTGTGGGATGTTTGGTGATAAAACAGCTTTTAGTGATGTCTTGTGCAACATTCTGAGAGAAAAATGGTGTTTGAAGGTGTGTCTCTTCAGTACAGTGCAAGGCTTTGAATTGGCATAGGCAGATGTCCCAAACAATTGCGATGATTCCAGGATGTCAAATTTGGGCAATGAAGGTCCAGACATTGTCTCACAGACCACTCTGCAAACATGAAGCATTCTATAACAGGACGAGTACTGTTATGGCATTACTTAAACCCAAGTTGTAGTTAAGGTGATTTTTACATTCCGTGTTCCATAAAGTTGTAAAGTCTTGGAGTCTTGGCACAGAAACAGACTTTTTGGTCCAACGAGTCTGCTGAACATAATCCCAAATTAAACAAGTCCCAACTGCCTCCTCCTGACCAATATCCCTCCAAACATTTCCTATTTGTATATCCAAATGTCTTTTACACGTTGTAATTGAATCCGCATCCACCACTTCCTCAGGAAGTACATTCCACACACAAACCCTCTGTGTAAAAAATTTGCCTCATGTCTTTTTTTAAATCCCTCCTCTCACCTTAAAAATGTGCCCCGAAGTCTTGAAATACCCCATCCTAAGAAAAAGACAACTACCATTAGCTGTATCAATACCTCTCATTATTTTACAAACTCATATCAGATCGCCTCTCAACTAATGCTCCAGTGAAAAAAGTCCCAGCCTAGCCAGCCTTTCTTTAAAACTCAACTTTCCATATCCAGCAACATCCTCGTACATCTCTTAGAGTCATAAAGATGTACAGCATGGAAACAGACCCTTTGGTCCAACCCGTCCATGCCGACCAGATATCCCAACCTAATCTAGTCCCACCTGCCAGCACCCAGCCCATATCCCTCCAAACCCTTCCTATTCATATACCCATCCAAATGCCTCTTAAATGTTGCAATTGTACCAGCCTCCACCACATCTTCTGGCAGCTGATTCCCACATGTACCACCCTCTGCGTGAAAAAGTTGCCCCTTACGTCTCTTTTATATCTTTCCCCTCTCATCCTAAACCTCTAGTTCTGGACTCCCAACCCCAGGGAAAAGACTTTGTCTATTTATCCTATCCTATTCCTCATAATTTTGTAAACCTCTATAAGGTCACTCCTCAGCCTCTGACGCTCCAGGGAAAACAGCCCCAGCCTGTTCAGCCTCTCCCTATAGCTCAAATCCTCCAACCCTGGCAACATCCTTGTAAATCTTTTCTGAACCCTTTCAAGTTTCACAACATCTTTCTGATAGGAAGGAGACCAGAATTGCATGCAATATTCCAACAGTGGCCTAATCAATGTCCTGTACAGTGCAACATGACCTCCCAACTCCTGTACTCAATACTCTGACCAATAAAGGAAAGCATACCAAATGCCTTCTTCACTATCCTATCTACCTGCGACTTCACTTTCAAGGAGCTATGAACCTGCACTCCAAAGTCTCTTTGTTCAGCAACACTCCCTAGGACCTTACCATTAAGTGTGTAAGTCCTGCTAAGATTTGCTTTCCCAAAATGCAGCACCTCACATTGATCTAAATTTAACTCCATCTGCCACTTCTCAGCCCATTGGCCCATCTGGTCCAGATCCTGTTGTAATCTGAGGTAACCCTCTTCGCTGTCTATATCCAAATGGCTAGCTCTTCCTGTATTCCATGAGATCTAACCTTGCTAATCAGTCTCCCATGGGGAACCTTGTCAAACACCTTACTGAAGATCACATCTATTGCTCTGCCCTCATCAATCTTCTTTGTTACTTCTTCAAAAAACTCAATCAAGTTTGTGAGACATGATTTCCCACGCACAAAGCCATGTTGACTATCCCTAATCAGTCCTTGCCTTTCTAAATAAATGTACATCCTGTCCCTCAGGATTCCCTCTAACAACTTGCCCACCACTGAGGTCAGGCTCACCGGTCTATAGTTCCCTGGATGGTCTTTACCACCCTTCTTAAACAGTGGTACCACGTTTGCCAACCTCCAGAGTTCCGGCACCTCACCTGTGACTATCAATGATATAAATATCTCAGCAAGAGACCCAGTAATCAGTTCTTAGCTTCCCACAGAGTTCTAGGGTAACCTGATCAGGTCCTGGGGATTTATCCACCTTTAACTGTTTCAAGACATCTAGCACTTCCTCCTCTATAATCTGGACATTTTGCAATATGTCACCATATATTTCACTACAATCTATATCTTCCATATCCTTTTCCACAGTAAATACTGATGCAAAATATTCATTTATTATCTCCCCCATTTTCTGTAGCTCCGTACAAAGGCCGCCTTGTTGATCTTTGAGGGGCCCTATTCTCTCCCTAGTTACCCTTTTGTCCTTCATATATTTGTAAAAACCCTTTGGATTCTCCTTAATTCTATTTCTCTTCTGAACCCTCTCCAGCTTGATAATATCCTTCCTGTAACTGGGCGACCAGAACTGGACACAGTATTCTAGAAGGGGAAAGTGAGGACTGCAGATGCTGGAGATTAGAGTCAAGATTAGAGTGGTGCTGGAAAAGCATAGCAGGATGGGTAGCATCCGAGCAGCAAGAAAATCAATATTTCGGGCAAAAGTCCTTTATCAGGAAGGGCTTTTCTGATGAAGGGCTTTTGCTCGAAATGTCGATTTTCCTGATCCTCGGATGCTGCCCAACCTGCTGTGCTTTTCCAGCACCTCTCTAATCTTGACAGTATTCCAGAAGAGGCCTCACCAAAGTTCTGTACAACCTCAACATGATTTCCCAACTCCTATACTCAAAGGACTGAGCCATGAAGGCAAATGTACCAAACGCCTTTTTAAGCACCCTATTTGTGATGCAACTTCAAAGAATTATTTACCTGCACCCCTTGGTTATACAATACCATAACACCAAGGCCATACCATTAATTGTAAAAGCCCTACCCTTGTTTGTTGTACCAAAATGCAAAACCTCGCATTTATCCAGATTGAACTCCATCTGCCATTTTTCAGCTCATTGACCCATTTGATCAAAACCCCTTTGTAATCTTAGATAACCTTCTTCACTGTCTACTATGCCACCAATTCTGGTGTCGTGCCTTCTACCTTCTCATTCAAATTATTTTTGTAAATGACAAACAAAACAGAACCCAGAGCCGATCCCTGTGGAACACTTGTGGTCACAGGCCTCCAGTCCAAAAAGCAACCCTCCACTTTAATCTCTGTCTCCTGCCATTAAGCCAATTATGTATCCAATTGGTAAGCTCATCCTGAATCCCATGTGACCTAACTTTACTAATAATTCAGTTTCTGTCTTCACAGATGTTGTTAGATGTGCAAAATATTTCCAACATTTTTAATGTTTATTACAGATTTCTAGCGTCTATAGATTAATTCTTTCTGACATTGAAAATTATTTTCCTATGCAAAATGTCTAGAGGTCCTCCGAAGTGTTCTTGGCAATGCGGTGAGCTCCTGGATTTGCCAAAGAGTGTAATTGCATCCTTCACAGTGCACCAAAAAGTAGGAAGCATACCTGACACAAAAAGGGTGAATGGGGGCTGGCGTTGTAGGTCAACAGAACGACAGGAAGATGAAGCAGAGGACAGAGAAAGGATAAGCTCCGCACTACGCTACTGATAAGCAGGAGCCAGACTTCTTTACCTTATCAGTGACAGAAGGCTGCTTGCTGGGTTAACTGATGTGCTCAACATCTTGAGTTACATGGCCAGCAACACTCTCCTGCATCCACCCCATCTGACTTTACTCCCTGATAAACTAGCTAAAGAGCCATCATTCACCCTCGGCCTGGCTGCAGTCTCATCATGCCTGGATAACTCTCAATGTGCAGTGACCAAGAGTAATTTGAGTATGTCAGATTCATATTTGTCTGTTCAATTGATCTCTCTGTCTCTTTCTCTCTCTCTCTCTCTTCCTTTTGGGACTGCTGTGGCCAGGAAGGTGGCTAGTCTTAGTGTGTCTGAAAACAGGCACACAGAATGAGGAGGTTAGTTCAAGGATAGTGGAAATGGGATGGAAAACACAAGGTCCACGACTCTATCATCCACAGTTTATAAAAAAGGTGGATAAATGTGTGAGGGTGAAGTGAGAGTTGAAAAGAAGCATGGGGCAGGAACATATCATCATCCTCAGTGCTCTCAGCAATACCAGGGACTCCATCACAATTGGTCTCACATAGAGAATCTTCACCAATTGTCCTTGACCATTCTGAGTTTTGCTATATTTACTTCTATTGTTAGATACCCTGTCCTAACAGAAATAGGGCAGAATATCAATAATTTTAGCTTTGTGTTTTGAACAATGTTTCTGCCATCATTGAATAATTGGAGCTATATTGAGGCAGCAAGAAGTAGTGTGCAAGTGTGAGATTGAGTATCTGGATTTTAGACCCAAGGCCTGATCTTTTCAATTGTGGTATATGAGTGCTGGCAGTGTGGTGCTTTGAACAGTGTGAGGTGTTAGCAGTGTAGCTGCTGGAAGATGTCTGCATTCACTGCCTTTGGTCACCTGCATGAGGTCATTCGACGTCTTGTGGCAACGCTGCCAAGCTCTTAGGTCCAGGCTGAAAGTGTTGATTTCTCTATCCATCGACTTTCATTCCATTCTATAGGTGGTCCTGTGAGTCTCATAACCTGCTTAGCCTTCTCCCTCCTACTTCATAACTGTGCTGACTCTGCGCTTGCTCTGTTTCATTATAGATTCCAGCACCACTGCATCTGTTACTGTGGAATCTTCTTTCTACTCTGTTGTGCACATCCCCAAAGTTCCAATTACCACAATATTTTTCAGTGCAATTCCCTTGAAGATAGGCAGCTGCCTTTAGGAAATGTAGCCTGGCTGCATCACATGGTTTCTAAGCCATGTCAGCACCCATTAGCTTTCTTGATTATTTTGTACTCTTGTTTGTGACATTTTAAAGACTTTTGTACCTGAATGCCCAAGTCTCTTTGGTCAAAAATGTAGTTAATTTTATGCTATCTACAAAGTATGCTGATATATCCTTTTTCAGTCAAAAATGGATAACCTCACACTTGCTTACATCGAATTTCATCTGCCACATTGTTGCCCTTTCACTTAGTCTAACGTTATCCCTTTGCAATTTTATGCTATCATCTTCATTGTCTACAATACCACCTAACTTTGCGTCATCAGCAAAATCAGGTAAGATATTATCCAAGTCGTTAATAAGTAATGTGAATAATCGAGACCCTAACACAGATTCTTGAGGGTCACGAATAGTCACCTCCTGCCAATTTGAGTCCCTATCCATTATCCCTACTGCCCATTACCTGCCACTCAACCAGTTACCCAGCCATGTCAGTAATTTGCCTTCAATTCTGTTAGCTTCTAACTTGGATAACAGTCTCTTATATGGTACTTTATCAAATGTCTTTTGGAAGCCCGTAAAAATAACATCCATAGATATTCCACTGTTCACTATCTAAGTCATGTCTTCTAAACAAACTCAGTGAAGTTGTCAGGCATGACCTACCTGTCATGAATCCATGGTGGCTCTCCCTGATTAACTGAACATTTTCAAGGTGTTCAGTCACCCCATTCTTGATTAACAATTCTTACAATTTCCTCGTCACAGATGTTAGGCCAATTGGCCTTTAATTCACTGATTTTCCTCTTTCACCCTTCTTAAAAAAACAGAGCGACACACGGCAGTTTTTCTATCCAGTGGGACAACTTCTGTGTATAGAGAACTGTGAAAGATTGCAATGAGTGCATCTACAAAGTGCTCCCCTACTTCCTTTAGCACCCTCAGATGGAAACTGTTAGGTTCTGTGGATATGTCACTCTTTGATTCCATTAATTTCCTCATTACCAACGTTTTACTTCCATTGATTTTATTCTGACCCCAATTTCCTCAGGGCTCCCGGCGAGCTATCCACTTTTTCTACTGTAAATACTGAGGTAAAGTAATTATTCAACATGTCTGCCATTTCCCCGTAGTGATTGACAATATCTCCACTTTTAATATTTAGTAAGCCAACATTGTTCCTGACCACCCACTTTCCCATTAATGATAAAATTTCTACTTACAGATTTTGATGTCCCTTGCAAAGTACCTTTTATGATTCCTCTTATAAGCTACTTTGTGACCTTTTACTGGTCTTTGTATCTTTCCCTTTCTACAGGGTCTGTACTGTTTTTTCATTCTTCATAGATTCATAGAATCCCTACATTGTGGAAAGGGGCCATTCGGCCCAACAAGTCCACACCGACTCTCTGAAGAGCATCCCACCCAGACTTACTCCACTAATGTACAACCCTGCATTTCCCATGGTTAATCCACCTGACCTGCACATCCCTGGACACTATGGACAGAACACCTAACCTGCACATCTTTGGACTGTGGGAGGAAACTGGAGCACCCTGAGGAAACCCACAAAGACATGGGGGGAATGCGCAAACTCCACAGAGAGTGTCGCCCGAGGCTGGAATTAAACCTTGGTTCCTGGCGCTGTGAGGCATCGGTGCTAACCACTGAACCAGTGTGCCACCCCTACTGTAAGTCCTTTCTTTTAGTTCAATGCTGTCCTTTACCTCTTTGGTTGTCCATGGCTGTTGAACATACAAAAATTGCAGATTATGACCCTGTGCTTAAAAATGTAGGAAAAGCATTTCTAGCCAGATATGTTTACTATTGATTTTGATTCAGGCCCTCAGCTCACAACGTGAAATATAATTTTGTAGAATAAGTACTTGCCAATGATGGCCTAGTAATAAAGGTTGACAAATAAACATCCTAGTTTCACCTTGCTGAAATATCCATTTGCAATCATTAAAATCTTGAATATTCATCCATACTGTCTAAAAATATTTTATGTACTCAGTCAATCTGTTGTCATGGTAAATCTCTTGTTGTATGTTCTGGTCATAGAACGACCTTTTTATGGTTATATTGTACTTACAACACTAAATCAGGTCATCTGGATCAGTTGAACATGCCAGTGTTTATGCTTTGCCCATCTCCTCCCATCCTTCTTCATATAACTCCACAAACAAATGGAATGTTTACTTATTGATCTAACAGGAAGTAGGAAGAGAATAGAATGAGAAGAAGAATGACGAGGAGGTGAGGATGGATTTCTTCAACCAAGGGCTACTGAATATTTGGGCTTTTCTACACCAAAATGTTGTGGAGGCTAAGACATTGGGCATATTCAAGACAAAGATTGACAAATATTTAGTTATTGAAGATTCAAGGTATGCAGGGATAGTTTGAGACATGATCTATTGAATGACAGTGCAGACTTGAGGGGTCAGATGGCCCACCACTCTTGTTTTCTTTCTTCCTATGAGGACAAAGATTTGACAACACAAAATAAATGATAGTTATATAGGGATAACAGCTAATGAAAGACAGAAAGAATGGAAGGAACAGCAAAGGAAAGAAATTGAACAGATTAAAAAACGAAGGACTGAATCAAACAGAGTGATGTACGGGAGCAAAGTTATTCCAAATTATTATGCATCAACAGCACCGCCATCAATGTTCTTTGCATTGCTTTCCAAATTCTGATTTAGTTAATTTTACTTCTCAAATATATTAACCAGTTCTGCTGACCTATCTTTCAGTAAACTTACATCAGTGCATTGCTGGTACTGGATATAAAATTATACTTGTCAACATGTAGGCTGTCAGTGCTTATAAACAAAAATAATTTCACTATTTGATATATAGTGTCCGTATCAAATGCTTCCAGCTCAAGTTTAACCATTGTAAACAATACAGTAAATGTACAATAAGGTTCCAACTCCAATACAGTCAATGTGAACATTACCATTTCCTACACTAACAATTTTTTCAGTTTCTCTGATACTTATTTGTAATTAATGCTGAATTCTGGGCTGTGTTGAGTCCAGTATTGAGGACTGAATTTCTAGGGACTGAATTGAGATCACTCACAGTAATGTAATTTTCTGTGACTAGAAAGGAACAGTAGATTTTCATCCCATTGGTTGTGGTCAGAATCAATTTCAGTTTCCAGAGGTAGAAGTAATTCAGCAACACTTTAACATACCTCACTATCTAGTTACTGCAACTTCTAACATTTGATAAAAATTAACAAAAAATTGAAGTGTCAACACAAATATTGGACTAGAATTTATGTAAAATAATAATAAGACTAATCGCACACATTGTCCTTGATGTACAATGTCAGAGAAACACAAATGCAAAGCCAGAGGCAAAAAGCCAGAGGTGTCTCCTCTACATATTGTAAAAATGGCATTTTATCATCTGACTCAATGTTTAGATATATTAATTGATGTAAAATTCTTCCACTTATTTGTCAGCGTGGATTACATGCACCATATGAAGAGCTTATCCCTCTCAGACTTAATATGTTTTAACAATGTGATATATTTTAATTGCTGCCAACAATCTCTGTCATTGAAAATCAAATCTGTACAAAAGTGAAGTCACATCCTTTCAGATTTTAATTGGTTTTGGACATTCTATTTCTTTTCCATTTATTTTTTCTAACAGTATTTGGATTTGTCATTGAACATTCTGAAAAATTGCAATTGCAGTCAGATTATACTCCACTCTTTTTGACTCACTTTACCCTGGTGTTCCACATTTCTAGCCCAAACTTATGATTTGAGTCTCTTTACAAGCAAGGAGTGTGTCTGATTTGATAACCTTCTAACAAAATGAAGAATCTGCATTGGAGGGATGCCCCTTTTTATATGGAAGTAATTGCCATCTTCTGGGTTTAAAGATCCAAATACTCTTTGAGAAGTTTGCAAGATACAATGGCGAGACAGTAATGTGGCAAGTGGGTGAGTGAGAGATTACAGTGCCATGTGGGTGAGGGCTGCTGGTGGCTGGGCGAGGGGTTAGGGATGGTAGGTGGGTTGGTGAGAGATGAAGTGGCAGGTTTGTGAAGAGGAGAGTGGCTGTTAAGTGGAGGAGAGTGGGGATGGAGCGGCAAATAGATGGGTGAGTAGGGTAGGATGGCGGGTGATGGAGTATAGTGACAGGTAGTTAGGTAAGGGTGGGTCAAGTGGAGGTTATCTCGGGTTGAAGTTGGCCGGGAAGAGTCCGGTTGAAGGAGTGTGTTGGGTTGAGGGGGTATTGAGTCAGTTCAAGGGAGCTGGTAGTTTGGACGACTGTCAGGTTAGAGGAAGGAGGTATCATGTTCGGGTTTGGCTTACATCAGGTGGCCTGGTGGTCAGGTTTGGGACAGGCTTGGGTCATGGATCTGGTTGGTGGAAGTTACAGGGGAAGTCAGGGGTCCGTGGGGTTTCAGGTTGGGACAGTGTTATAGTTAGTCAGGAATTTGAGCAGGTTTTAATTCCTTTAAGATTTCCTGGGTAACAATCCGGTTAAGAAAGTAAGAATCCTCCAAGATCATTGACTCCAACTCAGATTTGGAAACTGTTTTGGCGTATTTCAGACACACAGTAATTGCCCATCAGAAGTTTAAATTTTTTTGGCGAATTTCAGGGTAGTCAGTGCATTGTGTCTCCTGAGTAATCTGGTCATGCATCAATCAGTGCACAATGCTGCAACATATATCTTACAATGAGAAGACCTGGGCCACGATGTTTGGTCCAGATTCTGTGTTGCCCATGAACATTACTTTATTCTGATTGGGTTGAGGTGATATGTAATATGTTCACGCTATTCCCAGATACCCTGTAGAGGGCACCAGTAACTTGCCACACAAAAGCTCATGGAGATCATATGTGCAAAACCATGTTCAAAATTGGTAATTTCATGTTCACATGCACCTGATACATCATGCGGTTTCATGAGATAGCATAAGCAATTCCTTTTTTTTGCAAATTTCCAGCATTTCTGGTTTTTAATCATTTGACACATTTTATTTTATTATTGAATGACTTTGCAAAGGACTTATTTCCCACTATTTGCAAAGTGCATTTTTAATGAAGATTCCAGATGTCAATAAGGCCCTAATTTAACATTTACACTGTAATGAGAACTTCTGTCATTTATCTTGAGAAATGTTAATGCTTGAGCAAGCTTTCTTTGCACTTTGATCAAGAAACATGTTCTTAAATCCAGTGTTGCTTGCAGTAAACATTATTGGTTAATTGTTGCAAGAACATTAAGTAATATCGAGGAAAAATCTTCATTAAATGCTTAGGCTAACTAGAGTTGTGTTTGTTTCAGGCTGTGTGTCCTTACACATTAATTTAAAAATTTAAAAACCACACATTCTTCAGAATTAGACAATAAAACACTGTAGTATTCTTATTAATGAGTTTTTGTTAATTGTTGTTCTCCCCACCAATTAATATTGGGAAAATTTAACAATGAGATAGGAAGGTGTGGGTTTGATAGAACACAATACATAAGTTGTCTCCAACTAATGTTAGGTCATTGTACGATGAATTGAACAAATCTGGAAGTGTTAACTCCTCACCCACAGTTTTATTACCTTTCGTGATTATTTAGCAGTAATTTGGCAGAATATTGGCCTGAAAGCAACCATTAGTGTACATTAGGATTGCACAACCTACGCTGGGTCCCAACATCTTTGAGTCAGCTCCATTGCCAGAGTGGGAATCAGACTTCATCAGTAATTCCAATCCAGCCAGGTGTCACGAAATTTAATTAAAGAATCTATCCAATCACACACATCGTGGCTGTCCAGCTTGTGAAGTGGAAGAGAGGTGTAATTGAAAGCTGACAGTAAACCCAAAATAGAACAATACAAATCTCTGTCATCAGTGCCCTTTGAAAAGTGGTTGATTTAAAAATGTTACTGTTGCACCTTTCAGAGTGGCAATGTTCTTGATTTGGAATGTACTTGTTTGCATTAATGGAAGATACTCCATTCCAGTATTTTGCCAGAATGCACAACTTTGTACACTTGGGGGATAGCATTATGGGGAAAGCCAGCAGGTAAGGTCACATAGTTGGATGTAATTTTAGCTTAAATCTGCCCAGATCCACTCTTGTTCTTTGTGGGCAGATCTGTCCTTTGAGATGCAGGACAGAAAGCCAGATTTATTGCATCCCACATCAGTTTCTCAGCCCATTCAAGTCCCTTGCAGACTTCATCCATGGAAAGTTGTGACGAAATGCAAAAGTTTCTTTGTCTAAACATGGATGGAAGATTGCTTGCCAATCATATTTTGAACAAAACTGTATTAATTTAAAATGAAAACTGGAAATGAAAATATCCACTGCCTGTCCCAACATTTACAGCATTTCAGTAGCATTTCAGTAGATTACTTTCAACAGATGAAACTGTTTTCTGATACTCAGACAGCTCTGCCATTAGTCCTGTGCTGTTCTGTCTGATTGGCGTGTGTGCTTTGACTGATGTGATTCTGTTCTGCCACTCAATCACTTCGTGTTCAAGGTATCCAAGTTCAATCTATAGGTGCTAAGAACTGAATTTTAAGATGATATATCAGAGCACAACTGTTGTCTCTGCTGGTCACTGATGTTTCATCATCCTAAACAGATATCCTGTTCCCCTGTACCAAAGGCCATTTCCTCACATTAAAGTAAAACAATGCTCTGATGAAGAAACATTACTGTTGTTTTCTCCCTGCAGTTGCTGTTAGACCTGCTGAGTTTTCCTAGCAATTCCTATTTTTCTAGCCATTTCCTCAGACAGCCCTTCAGCCCAACCAGTCCACACCAACCCTCCGAAGAGTAACTCACCCAGACCCATTTCCCTCTGACTAATGCACCGACGCTATGGGCAATTTAACATGGCAATTCGCCTGACCCACACACTTATGGACTATGGGAGGAAACCCACACAAACGCAGGGAGAACGTGCAAACTCCACACAGTCACCCAAGGCTGGAATCGAACCTGGGATCCTGGTGCTATGAGGCTGCAGTGCTAACCACTGAGCCACCATGCCGCCCATTAATGTGATCTTGAACTTCCCTGACACTTGCTCCAATGCCAAGAGTGCTATAGATTCTGTCCCTTACAAATCCAGTAGGAATTTTTCATTCAACACTGGATTGTCGTATTCTCTAGACTTTTCCAGGTTAAGGGAAAACTTCCTATTGTGTTGGAAATATAGGTAAAGAAATTCATCCTCTTTGTTTTCCATCTCTATCACCAAAGGACAAAGAACCCTAAAATCTTTTAAAGACTGAACTCTCAGATCTGTGTCCCCAAGTTTGTAGGCTGAGAGTTGTCAGGATCCAACTCCCAAGGTTAAATTACAGTGGTCTCTTTTTTTCCGTCCATGCACTCATTTTCAAAAAGCCTAAATCTGCATCTAATAGTAGACCAATTGACTAATTATCTACTTCCTTTGGTTTGTGAATGTGTCGGCAAGATGTCATGTTATGACTGGTGAACAAATACAGTCAAAACTGTAATTTCAACAAATAAATCCCAGTTGATATTCTTGCATTTTAAAGCTTACTTGTTTCAAGAAAAATATAAAATGGATCCACAAAGTGCACATAAAGGCACTTCTGCAAGGTAGAAATAACATGATTATGGCAAGCCAGCTAGCACACTGAACTTAACTGTTTTTCTCCAAACATGATCATTTTCACAAAAAAGTGTTCTTCGTGAAATCATTCAATGCACAATCCACTTACACAGTTACTCAATTTAAATGGTCATAAAGGAAATTATCATTAATTAACAGAACAACGGTAACATTTTCATCAGTCTCTACTAATGCATTGCAACACAATCTTGAAGTCATAGTACATGTGCACATTGTTGTTGGCTGTTCATCTGATATTTCTTTTCTTCCTGTGGTTCTTCCTTTTCCAAGGAGTACTGTACGTTTGACAAGTGCTGTGATCATGGCAATTGGTGTTGCTGATCTATTTCCACTCTTGGGAGTGAACCACTGGGATTGACAGCCATTTTGTAGTCTGTTCAGGTGGTTATATTTTCTTGATCTGCCTGCAGTCGAGGCTTGATTTTTCTTATTCTGCATAAATGCTTTTGTGGTTGCATCAATAGATCTAGTAGTTCATATTCAAAGTGTTTTATGGGTTGTGTCTTGGTGAGAACATGGAAAATTTGTGCTCTGACTGGTTCTCCAATACACAGGTGTGGAAATGAGTAGTCTATCAAATTGAAATTTGGGTTTCTGTCATCTTCCCTTGATTTTGTCAGTCAAGCCTGTTCCTACTTCAGTTTTGTTTTGCTATTCGAGAAGTCGTTTGAGTGTAGTGTGACATCAATGGGACTGGACTGGGACTGGACTAATCACCATGTGTTCACTAAGTGTGTTTCACCACTCAAGGATTGCCTGTACAAGTCTGTTAAGGATTTATGATTGATCCCTTTGGCAATTTTCACCAGGGGCTCATCCTTTGTATTTGGCTGGAGACAGCGGGGAAATAATGTCTGGTGTTCAATTTCCCAATCTTTTATAATGTCTTCAACCATGAATTGAGAGCCACTGTTGTACTTCATAATATCTGAAATACCATACCAACTGAAGTGTGTTTTCAGGCATTCTACAACTCACTGGTAGTCACTGACATCAGCCAGTCTAATTACCAGTAACAAGAATAGTCGTCAGTGGTGACAACATAATCAGTTCCTGAGACACTGGAGAAATATACTTCAAGCTTCATCCTTGGTCTGTATGGGATGTTATGTGTGATAAGCAGTGCTTAGCTTGTTCTGTTTGGTATTCATTCCAAGCACTGCTCTGGATGATGGGATCCTTAAACATGTTGCTCATACTTGACGAGTAGATCATTTCTCTTGCCTTCCTCAGACTGGATTCAAATCCTTAATAGCCTGATACCTTTCTCATCTCCTCAGGGATAACAACTATACTTCCTTTGCACATGATGCTATCTTGGAGTATCACTTAGTCTCTGTATTCCCAGCACTCTCTTACAGCAATAGGTATGTCTTTGATATCTTAAGACCTCCTTTCATCACTACTTCCTGTAGCACTTGGAGAGATGTGATTTGTTGCCATGTTCACTTGTCTTTCAGATCCTATCAGCTGAAACTTGCATTTCTTTGGCAGAGTGGCATTGGGGTTTTTTTTTGAGGAACTTTTGCCATGAGGCTGAACGAGTTCACCAAACTCCCATCATTAATTACCTACCATGCCCCTATGGCATCTCTCACATTTGATTTCTGCCCCCATCTTATCATGTCCCTTAGGGGAAAAGTGCAAGATGGCCATGACTCATGACACAATTCTGCAACCTGCTGACTGATGTGGAGCATAGGTTTGGGGTCCCATACCTCAACCAGGGCAAGGGTGGAACAGCGGATCAGGCTGTTGAAGATGTGATTCCACTGCTTGGACCTGCCTGGGGAAATCCTCCAGTATAGTTCAGACAGAGTGTGCTGCATCATCCTGACATGGTGTGCTCTGTACAATTGACACAAGCATTGGAATGACATCCTGGATCCACAGGAACTGGGGAAATGGTAGCAGTCCTTCATGAGGATGAGGACACTAGGGTGGAAGAAGCTTATGTGGCCAGATAGAACATCATTGATAGCTGCTTCCATTAGAAAACAACTGGGTGCAGCATGCAGTCATCTGTTGTAACATTTTTTGGTTATGATATTGATAACTGGTTGGCAATATGAGGGCGCAGTTCAGCCTCAGTTGACTTAATTTCTATTCCTTTCCGCAAATAAAGGCACATGTTCGTGTTTATAATTGTCCAACTGTCTGTCTGCATGTGATGTTCCCCTACTGGACAGCGATGAGCTATGGTGTCCTGAGAGCGTTGGGGACAGGGTATCACTGACTTAGACCATGTCAGACAAGATTTGTAACAGAGAGATAAAGTGTGTGTTATAATGGTTGGTTAAACAGTGATGTGAGTGAGGGCATTGGTTTGTGTTAGCAGTGCGAGCAATGCACTGTGGGCTACATGGCTTTGTGGCTGCTGTGCCAAGACGTTGCCAATGAGGGGCAATGCTGGATTATCAATGTCTGTCCAAATGCACAGTGGCCTTTCAAAGATTACGTGGGCATAAGTATTGCCTGTCTTTGGATAGATATCTATTGAGTCGCAAGGTGGACAGTGCATGGTAAGATGGGGATAAATTAATAAAGGTGCAAAAATTTATGAGGATCCTATTTATCTTAACAGAAGGGCCAAAAAAGACTTGGAACTTAAATTTAAACAAAAATGTTTTTTTTCAACCGAAAAAATAACCTAGAACTCATTGTCTAAAAGTGTAGGGCTCGCAGTTTGGTTTACAATACACACTCAGAGTATTTAAATGCACTTTTTGTATTATATTTAATTTCTGTTAAGAGTAATTAGTTTTAGCTCTATAAAACGTGCTTTCATTTCTTTTACCACCTTTGGCTGTACCAGCTGAATATGTATAAGTGTTTTGTCTACCTTGTAAATACTGATGATCATTATCCACTTACATTATTATATATTGTATAGATTATTAAGTATTATCCACTGCGCAATATCTTCTTTACGAATTTAATATTGCTTTGCTTAAAGTTAAATAACTTTACAATCTGTTTTTAATAAAAGTATCTATTTCAAAGACAATAGTCACAGTAAAAAGATATTACCCAGCAAGAGGCCTCTGAATAGCAGTCATTTAAAAGCAAATTATCTCAACAACACACACAGATGTAGTAAGATAGGTGTCTGATTTAATTAGGAATTCACACTAAATAGGCAGAATCCGAGACATCCAACAAAATTATTTTTTTTTTGTATCCTGAAAGAAGACATCAGGATGCGACCATGTCTCACCTAGCTAGTCAGAATCTAATCACATACTGTCTATACCAATCAGAGTTCCAGGATACCATTGGTTAGGATGTGGTTGTGATTTTGAAAGAATTAATAAGGCCTCCCTTTCTGTAGTTGTATTTACAGAAAGAAGACAAGAACAAAGAACAATACAGCACAGGGACAGGCCCTTTGGCCCTCCAAGCTGGTGCCACCATGTTTTGCCCTTCCATACTAAAATTGTCTTGTTTTACAATATCCATATTCCTAAATTCCCTTCCTATTCATGTATTCATCCAAGTGCTTCTTGAATGCTGCTATTGTGTCTGCTTCCACCATACGGGCGGCACGGTGGCACAGTAGTTAGCACTGCTGCCTCACAGCGCCAGAGACCCGGGTTCAATTCCCGACTCAGGAGACTGACTGTGTGGAGTTTGCACATTCTCCCCGTGTCTGCGTGGGTTTCCTCCGGGTGCTCTGGTTTCCTCCCACAGTCCAAAGGTGTGCAGGTCAGGTGCATTGGCCATGCTAAATTGCCTGTAGTGTTAGGTAAAGGGGTAAATGTATGGGAATGGGTGGGTTGTGGGTCGGTGTGGACTTGTTGGGCCGAAGGGCCTGTTTCCACACTGCAAGTAATCTAATCTAATATCCTCTGGCAGCAGATTCCAGGTGCTCACTACCCTCTGTGTGAAAAACGTCCCCCTCAAACCCTGAACCTGTGTCCCCTCGTAATTGACCCCTCCACCCAGGGGCAAAAGACTCATACTTTCCACTCTATCCAAGCCATTCACAATCTTATAAACTTCTATCGGGTCACCCCTCAACGTCCTGCATTCCAGTGAAAACAAACCCAGTCTATCCAACCTCCCTTCATAGCTAAAATCCCCCACACCAGGTGACATCCTGGTAAAACATTTCTGTACCTTCTCCAAAGCATCCACATTCTTCTGCTAGTGTGGTGACCAGAACTGTACACAATATTCCAAGTGTAAAGCTGCAGCATAACTTGTATATTCTTAGTCTCAATGCCTCTTCCAATGAAGGCAAGCATGCCATAATCCTTTTTTTAACTACCTGCACAGCCACCTTCAGTGATCTGTGGACCTGCATATCTACATCCCTCTGCATATAAATACTTCTAAGGGTTCTGCCATTCACTGTATAATTTTCACCTGGACTTGACCTTCCAAAATACATAACTTCACATTTGTCCGGATTAAACTCCACCTGTCATTTTTCTGCCCATGTCTCCAACTGACCTATGTCCTGCTGCATCCTCTGATAGATGGAAGGAAGAAGGGAGATCATTCCAGCAACTGAGAGGACTGGTATTCTATTGTGAATGGTTAGATCCACTGTCTGGTTGTGTCATTTCTGAAGTACTTGCTTTGATGTCTTAAAACGGTAAACTTTGAGAAACATACTTCTATGGAGTGATCTCATATTTTGTTAGGTACTAAAGATACAATAAAAATTAAAAGGGATTTCAGAATCCCACAAATGAATGATAGAAGTAAGAACTCTTGCTTTGTTTAAAAATGCTTGCTGTCTACTTGAAAAGCAATGATCTGCAGGGGGCATTATATGAATGGCTCCTTATACTATCAGCATGGACACCGGGGGCCAAATGGCCTCCTTCTGTGTTATAAGATATTACATCATATCAGAAGGATTAGTAACACTGTGCATTTGGTGACATTCCTCTTGAAGAAATAATTGTTGAGTGCAACAGCTACAAAATAGGTTCAGGAAATCCACAAAGCAATGATGAACATTTGTTACTTCTTATAATGATTTTAATGCTCACTCATCTTCAACCTCACTGTTACCCACAAATTTATCTCTCTGCATGCAGATGTTTTAGAGAACTGCCCCATTATGTCTCCTCAGTGTCATTCCTCTTCCAAGTACATTTCTATGGCCTTGGTTAATTACTGGTATCTTTGGAAGGAGAGGGATCAATATTAAGGAGTTCAGATTGGCAACCAATATAAATTGGAATCCAAGATTGGCATATTGGCTATTTTGTGAGTAAGAAGGAAATGAAGGGATAAAAGGAGGAAATGGACTAATCTGGGAATCAAAGGAAGGGATTTACACATGGAGTTAGAGGGGATGTCTAAGATTCTAAATAAGTGCACTACACATCGCTTTCTCAAGGAAGGCGTTAGTGTGCCAAACTTATTGTGAAAGAGGATGCATTTGATCACAGGATGGGCTAAAAACTGATAAAGAGGAAACATTAGAAAGTTAAAAATCACACAACACCAGGTTATAGTCCAACAGATTGAACTGGAAGCACTAGCTTTCAAAGCGCTGCTCCTTCAGATTTTTAACTTTGTACACCCAAGTCCAACACCGGCATCTCCAAATCAAACACTAGAAAGGTTAACTGTACTTAATGGATTATCAGTACCCGATTAGATCCATCTGACCATACTGACAGCAGTAAGAGAGGAAATGATGCAGGCTCTGGCCACAATATTGTAATCTTCCTTAGCTACATGTGTGCTTTCAGAAGTTGGGAGACTTGCAAAGGTTATAGCCTTCTTCAAAAAAGACGTGTTGGAATACATCCAACGACTCCAAGCCAGCCAATTTAGCCCTAGTGCGAGGAAGTTTTCTGAAATGATGATTCAGGACAAAATGAAGAGTCATTTGGATAAAAGTGGAAAGCTGGTACAGATTTGCTAAGGGTAAAGTGTGTTTAACTTATTCGATTGAGATTTTTCTTTTAAGTAACAGAGAGGGTGGATGAGAATAATGCAGTTGATATATTGATAATCTGGATGAAAAGTAGGGGCATTCTGGTGAAGTTCTCTGATGATACGAAGTTAGGCAGACAGGCAGGTAGTTCTGAGGAGGTGGGGAGGCTGCAGAAAAATTTAGACAGTTTAGGAGAGTGTGGTCCAAGAAATGGCTGATGAAATTCAATGTGAGCAAATGCGAGGTCTTGCACTTTTGGAAAAAAGAACACAGGCATGGACTGTTTTCAAAATGGTGAGAAAATTCATAAAGCCAAAGCATAAAGGGACCTGGGAGTGCTATTCCAGGATTCTCTAAAGGTTGACTTGCAGTTTGAGTTTGTGGTTCAGAAAGCAAATGTAATGTTGTCATTTATCTCAAGACAGTTGGAATGTAAAAGCCGCGATGTGCTTCTGAGACTTTATAAAGCTCAGTTTTGTGTCCAGTTTTGGCTCCACGCTTCAAGAAGGACATACTAGCACTGAAGCATGTCCAGTAGACATTCACACGGATGATCCCTGGAATGGTCGGCCTAACATCTGATGAACAGCTGAGGATCCTGGGATTGTATTCATTAGAGTTGAGAAGGTTGAGGGGAGATCTAATTGAACCTTACAAGATAATGCATGGTTTAGAAAGGGTGGATGCTGGGAATTTGTTTCCATCAGGCAGGGATACTAGGATCCGTGGGCAGAGCCTTAGAATTAGAGGGGGTCAATTTAAAATGGAAATAAGGAGACATTTCCTTAGCCAGAGTGTGGTGGGCCTGTGGGATTCATTGCCACGGAGTGCAGTGGAGGCCCCAACACAACCCTGCGGGACATCACTGTCATTCTGAAAAAGAACTTTTTATCCCAACTCTCTGCCTTCTGTCAGGCAGCCAATCCTCAATCCATGCCAGTAGCTCACGTTGAACATCATGGACCCTCACCTTGCTCAACAGCCTCCTGTGAGGTATCTTATCAAAGGCCTTTTGGAAGTCTAGATAGATAACATCCACTGGGTTTCCCTGGTCTAACCTACTTGTTACATCTTCAATGAATTCTAACAGATTTGTCAGGCATGACCTTCCCCTTACTAAATCCATGCTGACTTGTTTTAACCTGACCCTGCACTTCCAAGAATTTAGAAATCTCACCCTTAACGATGGATTCTAGAATTTTACCTACAACTGAAGTTAGGCTAATCGGCCTATAATTTTCCATCTTCTGTCTTGATCCTTTCTTGAAGTCTATCTATAGCTCTTTCAGTTGATATTGTTCACTAGTGAAGGTGTTTTGAGTATTTAAGGAGGATGTTTGTTTATCTCATCGTGGAAGATGAGATAAAAAGAGGATAGAGGTGAATGAAGGATATCTGTGTGGCAGAGTATAGGTTTTGCCATGTTAGCCTAGTCTTTGCTTAGCTACATTTAGCACTTGTACTGACTGGCCTTGCCTCTCCCCCCAAATGACCTGCATTTTACGAGAATTTCTAACTCCATGCTGAGGACCCTAACCTTTGTCAAAAGAATCTAAAGGGATGTATCTGAAAGTCTAGGAGCCCTCCCAACTGCTGTCACACTGATGTCTTTTGTTACTTTGGCATTCCAGCAGAAACATTTTAAACAACTATACCTAGAATCCAACTGGTAAGGTGATGTTGCTACTCTCCAATGAATATATCAACTGGTGGAAAATCCAAGCCTTAGACTTCATCCTCACATCTCCATTCTTTAGTTTTGGATGCAGCTGTCTATTGATTATGTCTTCTTCTCTCCCAATTGATTTAAAAAGTCCCATCACAATCAGTTTTAATCTATGCTGCATGATTTTATGTAATACAGTAGAGTGCGTACCTTTTTTTAAAACTCTTATGATTATCCTTTGGTCTAAGTGGATGGAATGTTTGATTATCCTAACTTTTCTTACCCTTATAACCTTCAATTCCACTTCCAGATAGATCACTTTTGAAGAAGATCAGAGACAGTGCAGGAATCTCAGATTGAGATGGAAGTTTGTACTGATCTAATGAAGCAGCCATTTGTTTGACTGCCATTTTCAGTGTTATATTTTTATGACATTTATTTAAACTTTGTGAGGTGAATCTTTATCCAATCAATTGATACACCATCTTATCAGTTTTATCAGTTTATTCAGCCTCTTAGTCAAGTTAAAGTTGTGGATTTTTTGAGGTAGAGTATAAAAATGGGCTTTTCTTTATTTAATTATTGTGTGTTTACATAAGAATGATTGTCATCTTTCCATGCTCTGGTAAATCTAAGTTTACATTAAGCTTCATTAATACAGTATAGAAATCTGAAGACAGAAATATGAGAGTAGAAGTAAAATGATATGCAACTAGAAACTTGGGACTACATTCAGGTCACATACAGAAATGTTCTGCAAGCCTGTGGTTGGTCTTCCCAGTGTAGACATCAAAGCATGAGCAGCAGACATTGTACACCAACAATTCCCAAATGGTGTTTTAAGGATGCTAAATGAATATACAGAGGTTGCTTCATGGGTTCCAGCCCTGCATAAAGCTCATAGCATAGACTTGCCCTAATCATCTATTTATTTCTGTGTTTTTTTGCTTTTTTCTTAGCAACCTGAAGTGGGGTTAGGGGGTTGGTGGGAGAGTGGCTTATCACAATGTCTAGGAAAGGAAAAGAGGCCAATTATAGTGGGTGTGGGAAGGGGAGCAGAGGGACTGGATTCCTCAGTAGAAAATTAAAACATCGTGTGCGCCATCTATATTAAAATGAATTGAGTTATTGTTCTGAATAGCCATTCTAGAACATGTAACGTTAATTTTCTTTCTCTCACCACAGATGCTGCCAAACCTGCTGAATTAGTCCAGCTTCTCTGTGTTCATGTCAATGATGTTGAGATGGCCATTGGAGCACCTTGGATTGATGTTAACTGTTAATGCCAAACTGTACTGTGAATATCAAAATGTGTTTCCTTGTCCTAATCCTCAGCCTTGGTTTGGGTAGATCAGAGAAAAGTATAGACAAGTGAGCACATCCTAAGTACTTTTATATTTGCATATTGTATTAATCTTAAATTGCAACTTTAATGATTACATATCAAATGTTACTGTGTTGCTGTTCTTGGTGTTTTGATCTTCAAATGGTAGAATGGAGTGACCTTGGAGAATAATTTAGGAGGATTCTCACTTTAAAATGAGTCTTCTAAGGTGGTTATATTTTAGTTACAATGGCAAGGAATATGTTAAAAAGATGAGGATAGTTTAATTTCCCAAAACTTCAGCCTTAACACAAATACTCTATTTGCCTATTGCACTTTTTCAGTTAAACTGTATGTCCAGGAGCAATTTATATTTCCATACTTTTGTTTCTGAAAACAGTCCATTGTCAAAAATTAAAGATTAATTTAGGAAAAGAGCACTAGGGTGTGAATGACTACGTAAAAGCATTTTCATATATTTGTAGAAGTATTTATTGGATACTGATGACGGAAGATTAATCACACCAATGCTTGGCATTGGCCCTAATGTCATGCAATCTGCCTTCTTAACTCAAAGACACGACAGAGCATTTGCTGCTAGAGCTTGGAAATTTAGCTGATTTATCCTCGTAGTAAGAAAGTCAATCAATTAGCTCTTGAACTGACATCTCGCACTTTGTTTGTCAGGAAATCAAAATCCTGACAGCAATTCAATTGTGATGTTCATGTCTTTACTGCAAGGGCACCACCTTTTCCTCAGTTTCTGTGCAATCATCCTTTATTCCCAGATGCATAAACCCATAATTTGAATTAACTATATTTTAATGTTAAACTTAAGGTGCTGACTGAACTACTCCACGGTACAAGTTTTTAAAAGGAAAATGCTTTCTATATTGCTTCAACAAATCAGTCTTCACACCAATAAATTTTGATTTAAATGCAGCAGGAATTGATCGTGGAAGATGCCATCAAAATATCAACAGTGATACCAGCACCTGGTTACTTTTTTGTGTGTCAGTACATTTTTTCACATGCAAATAATTGGTCTCAGTTGCTTTTGCAATGGCTGTCATAGAGTCATAGTGTCATAGAGATGTACAGCATATCCAAGGCATTGTACAACAAATTTATCTCATTCTGTTCAATGATTTAAAAGCAATAGGGAGCAATCAGGCATGAAGTGCACATGTTGCATACCAGTTTATAGAAGGTCCACAGACATGGATAGTTAATAGATGTTAAGACCTCAGCACAATGTCTAACTCAGCACAGTGCGTAAATCTCTTCCAATGTTACTTTCATTAAGATTTCCAGAATATTGCAAGCCTTTTTCCTTGGCTAATCCTTTACTGATACACTGTTCTGCAGTGACCCAGCTGTAGAAGTGTGGTCAAGTTCTAAAAAGTTACCGATGACTTCCAAAGATTATTTTGCAACAACTGAATTTTCCCATTTCCAGGGAATGCCATTTTCAGGGAGTTTCATGCAGTTTCGCATTATGATTCATTACAAATTTTTTCATGTAATCTTCTATTCCTCACCTTTATGTAATTTGTTTATGTATTCAGGCTGTGCAGTGTCTTTCTCACTAATTTTGTGTGTTCTCAGAGATGTTCTCAAGGAGAGGTGATGGTCTAGTGGTATCATTAGACTGTTTAACTGGAGATCCAGGAAATGTTTGGACGATGTGTGTTCAAATACCACCATGGCAGATGATGGAATTTGAATTCAATAAAAATCTGAAATTTAAAACAGTCTAATACTGATGACCATGACACCATTCCTAATTGGCAGGAAAACCCACCAGGTTTACTAATGCCCTTTAGGGAAGGAAACTGGCATCTTAACCTGGTCTAGCCTGCATGTGATTTCAGACCCACAGCAACGTGGTTAACTCTCAACTGCCCTCTAAGCAATTAGGGATGGGCAGAAGATGCTGGCCTAGCCAGAGATGCCCACACCCTCTAAATGAATAAGAAAAAAAAGTGGATTTGCTTGCCATTGCCAGAACCTTAACACCACCAGATACCATAATTAAACACCATCTGAAATGCTGCAAGCCAGGAACTGGTCTTCACAATCCCCTGCTTGACTGTTATTATTAAGGACATGGCCAAGAAATGGAAGTTGACATCCCCCACCTTTCAACAGTTTGGGGTGATGCAGAGGAGGGCTGCTGTCTATCCTCTGCATCACCAAAGAAGATCACAGCACCAAATACTGCTAGCCTGGATGGAGATAGCCCACAGTCAGTGCTGTCTCAAATGTACAAATACCCAAAAATGCCACAAGAAGGTCAGTGACATTTTTGCAATGCACGCTTCTGTGCTTCCCTCCACTACCTCACACATGCAACACTGCTGTGCACAGTAACATCATCAAGACTAATGGTCTGCCACTCTCACTATTTTAAGCTGCATCTCTGTTCAATGCCTTTCACCCACTCATTCTCCCAAAGTGTTCATACCTCTTGCCTTTTTCCCTTCCTACTCACTCATTTGAGACACCTTACAAACTTTCCTGCTCCTGCATTGCCACCAACAACTCTTCTAGTCACTGTCATTTCACTTAATTCCCCCTTTTGTCTCTTTCTTTTTAATTTATTCATGGGATATTGGTGACACTGGCTGGGCCAGCATTTATTGTCCATCCCTTAATGTCCTTAAAAAGGTTGTGGTGAACTGCCTTCTTGAACTGCAGCAGTCCATATACTGGAGGAAAGGAATTTCAGGATCTCGATCCAGTGAAGGAAGGGCAATATATTTCCAAGTCATGTTGGTGAGTGGCTTGGAGGGAAACTTGCAAGCAGTTGTGTTCCCATCTATCTGCTGTTCTCGTCCTTCTAAATAGATGTAGCCATGGGTTTAGAAAGTGCTATCTAATGTCCCTAGGCAAATTTCTGTAGTGTTTCTTGCAGATTGTACACATTGCTACTACTGAACATCCATGGTTAAGGGAATGAATATTTGTGGATGTTGTGTCAATAGTAGGGTTTGTTTGAGATAGTCTTCTTGACTAGCTTCCTAAATGTTGTTGAAGTTGCAATCATCCAGGCACATGGGGAGTACTCCATCAAACTCCTGACTTGTGTCTTATAGATGGTGGACAGACTTTCAGAAGATGGAGTACTCATTGCAAGATTCTAGCCTCCAACCTGCTCTTGTCGTCACTGCATTTATCTGTTAGATCGCTTCAGTTTCTGGTCAGTGGTAATCGCAAGGTGTTGATGGTGGTGTTTCAATGATTGAAATGGCATTGAATGTCAAGGGGTGAGGGCAAAACTGTCTCTTATTGGTGATGATTATTGCTTGCCGTTTTTCAGCCCAAGTTTGGATATTGTCTGACTGCATTTGCAGTATTGAAGACATTGTGAATGGTGCCGAACATTGTACAATAATCAGTAAACATCCACAATTCTGACCTTATAATGGACCCTTGTCTCCCCGTAACCATCCTGTTGAGCACTTGGACACTCAGATGGATTCAGATACATGTGATTACTCCAGTATGTAGGAGTTGAGGACCTGTAAGGGTAATGGACACAAGCCTCCAGGAGCTAGAAACACTGAAACAGCTCACCTGAACATGAATGGAATGAAGTCTCTTTCTTTGGTGAACTCAACAGCATTGTGATATGACCCTCCCGGTGTCATATGTACACGGTCAATGTCAACCTGCACCTTAGCGAAGCCATCTATGTGGCTGCATCCTACTGCCCAGACTGCAGCATTCATCTTGTCATGAGGGACCAAAATTAACCGGTGTGACCTAGCTCAGATGGCAATGGTCACTATTCTAATGCATTTGTGGATGTACAATTGAGTTCCCACTCCGTTTTCCCATCACTCACTGGAAGGTGCCAGTTGCATAGAGATTCACAGCGACTTTCAACTTCCCCAATCACTGGGAGAGAATGGTCTCTCACTCTGGCAGCCCTCAGGTCCCACTCCAACACAGTTCTGTCACCATGTCCCTGGACATACAGAGCCTGCATCACTGCGCCTTGGAAATGGAGGCAGGGTTGAAAACGTCTGGGCTTCTTGTCAGCCCTTGCATCCTGAGGGACCCTGCAGCAATGAGCAAAGTGCTATTCATCCTCAGTGGTGACCTGCTGCTGTTCCTGGGCTTTCTGTCTTCACCTTGTTAGGATGAGAGCTACAGCAATCAACATCCCACCAGCGGCTTTGTGCAGGACTCTCGATGGAAATGGCCAATGTTGGGAACAGAAAGAGCAAAAGAGGTTCTGAGATCTGACAAGTGTTATAAGTGGCATTTTGTGCAGTTGAAGGCTGAGCTCATTGCTCCATCAATAAGACTTGCTGCACACTGATAACAAGGCCTATGTTGCCAACATTCACCCATTATCAGACTCAGCACTGGCACCAACTTGGTGAAGGGGTCACACCACCTGGTTGACACCTCCTGTGTTCTGAGATGGATAATAATCCCGGATTCACATCAAGCACTCAATCTCTCACTGCATTCAGTAGAGACCAATGTTAAACTTACATGGCAGATGATGAAGTGGTGGTGTGTGTCTCCCACTGCACGCTTGGATGTTTCATGAATAATAGCTCACTAATGTCCTTTAGGGAAAGAAATCTACCATTCTTATCTAGTCTGGCCTGTACATGACACCAGACAACAAAGTGATTGACTTTTAACTGCCCTCTGAGCAATCAGGGATGGGCAATAAATATTGGCTGAGCCAATGATGCCCATATCCTATGAATGAATAAAAGAAAACCTGTTCTCCTTGTTCCTACAATCTGATGTGATAACCTAGTGATGCCTACCCTGTTCCTCTATGCTCCCCCTATGAAAGCCACAGTGGTGGTCACTGTCACTGATTAATTCTTCCATGTCCCTCTAATGTTGTTCCACATACCACCAACCAATCATCAGAAGCTCCTCCTGTCGCCTTAATTTCCCCCATCTTTCCAAATACCTCAGCTTCCAATCTTCCCCCCCCCCCCCCCACGCGCCCCCCCCCCCCCCCCCCCCCCCCCCCAACCACCATATCCAGCTATAATTCTCCCAACTCCTTTGGCAGTGATCCTCCTACTGCCCACACACAGGCCATTCTTTCACCCTTCTGAATGATGGAAGGACAGATCCTCTGGGCTCTAGCTGCCTCAGATTTCTGACAAAATTTGATAAGCAGCCCCTAGACATGACTGCACAGACACCTGAGCACAATCTTTGTAGTTCCCTGCACTGTTTGTTATGGCTCTATTGGACTGTCCACTGCCACTCCTGGACTGGACAGATCCCCTGACCATGAATATCCTAAGTGGGCAACTGACTGTGATGAAGCGTCTGAACTATATGTAGACTGTGCCCATTGGGACCTCTGACAAAATGTGGCCCTCCCTTGATTGGATGGAGGACTAGCCCCCACTAATTTTTGACATGACTATTCGGTTGAAAATATAGGCAGTGTGTTTGCCTTGCAGGCAATTGGCACATGCTGCAGATGTTAGAGATTAACGTCTGACTGTACCATACGTCAAGACGTCCTCAAACTACCACCTTCCCCTCACTCCTGGACAGATCCCTAATGACAACCAATACAAGTAGTCATCAGTCAATCAATCCATTCTGAACAGTGTGTCAGTATAGCAGTACTGAAAGCCTGAAACATCAAATGGCAGAGCAGGACAGGGCATGGATGTTGTGAGCATCCAGGTTGATGAAATGTAAGTGAACACTAAGACAGCAAGTGAGCAGCCCTGAGTTACAGGCCTGGTCCAATCTATCAGCTAGGTATCTCTCTATATGCACACAACATCTTTGCTGCATCATTTTAACTCTAGTTGCCAGTGTGCCCTGTAATGCAAGTCTGTGTTTTGTGAGCCCCCTGTGAGATTCCTTCCAAACAGATAGGATGGAGAGTGACAGCAGACAAAAAGAAAAATTACTTTGGTTGAAACTTGTTTCAGAGACCAAAATTGATCCTATCATAGATTTGAATCTGTAAGAAAGCAAATCAGGAAATGAAAAACACCTTCCCAAAGATTTCCTCTATTATGGGACGAGAATCAGACAGGCAGTTATTTGGAAAAACTTTATATGTAATGAGACCATCAGCACACAGTAATTTCCTTAAGTATTCCTCCTTTAAAAGCTAATTTGAAGAAAACATTCAAAGCATAAATATATAATACCCACATCCCATCAAATTGATGCGATACCCACTGTTGTCCCAAAATAAACCTGTATCACAAAACTGTGACTTCTTTTAAATGTCATGACTGATACCATTTTTGGAATACGACATCAATAGAATATATTGTGAAACCTTGGGGTATGATTTATCCACCTACTATGATTTTTTTCACCTGTGAAATGTCAGATCAGTCCACTTGTCCAATTTAAGTCACATCCTGCAAGTTCTTACGCTGAATCTATGTTTTATTTAGACATTGTAAATGTCAGCTTCAAAACTATTTTGGTGAACTAACCTGTCTACAGAATTAAATGGACTTATTGAATAAAATGCTGTGATATTTTGAGTATTCTTACAGAGAATTTCGATGGAGAAATTGGGCTGGGTATATTAAGGGTGGTCAACCCTTAAGCAGTCATTTACCACCAATACCAAAAGAAAAAATAAACCCAATCTATTTCAAGTAAAAATTGAAACCTTACAATGAAATTTATGATTTCACCATCAATTTTTATTCTTCTGCGATTATTTTCAATCTCTGCACTTATTACTGTCTCAATTGAAACAATTGTTTACTATTTACCTTTTTGCAATCTGCTTTAAGCTAGAGCTGTGCCAGTTCATGACCATTACAGCCGTTTGTCTATACAACTACAGGAGCCAACCCCAAAAACATTTTATTGAGCCTATTCCACATCGGTCAATTATGCAATGAGGTGTGATCTCAATCATTTTCTGTCTGTATTCTTGTTATGGATGAATAAATAAGTCAATATGCAAACTGAATGACCAGTTTTCACCTTCCCTATTGGTAGGAATGGCTCATATGGAGGTTTTTTTTTATTCAGACAAAAATCCACACTGAAGGGAATCTAATCTAACCTAATCTAATCATTTCAATCTTAACTAAAGCTCATTCATTCCCCAAACTGCAGTCAAAAACTAGCAACAATCAAATTTCTTGCAACAGGAGTGTAATTTTACTTATTGAATGTTTCTGGTGCACCTGAAATAACAGGAACCCGATTCCTATGAGATTGGGAACCATTACTTTCTTGCTTCCCTCCTTTCACAAATTTTGGGTCTTCCAAATTCGCGCCTTATACTCAAAGTTTGGGAGAAGATTTGTAGCTCGGGTGCTCCTTGTTGTGGTTCTGTTCCCCGAGCTGGGAATTTGTCTTGCAATTCAGAGAACACCGAACGGAGAATTCACCACAAAGGTTTACAGGAAAGCCACACACACAGACCAAGTCCTAAACTATGAAAGCAACCAGCCCAACACACACAAACGAAGTTGCATCAGGACACTATTCAAAAGGGCCACAACACACTGCAGCACACCAGAACTGCAAAAAGAGGAAGAGGAACACCTATAAAAGGTATTCGCCAAAAACGGATACCCTTGCAATTTCATCAACAGATGCCTAAGGGAGAGACAACAGAACAAGGACATGCCACAACCCAAAGGACTAGCCACACTACCATACATCAGGAGCATTTCTGAACTGACAGCCAGACTACTGCGACCACTCGGACTCATAACAGCACACAAACCAACAGCCACGCTCAGACAACAACTCACCAGAACGAAGGACCCTATACCCAACATGAGCAAAACTAATGTAGTGTACAAAATCCCATGCAAGGACTGCACAAAACACTACATCGGACAAACAGGAAGACAGTTAACGATTCGTATACATGAACACCAACTAGCCACGAAACGACACGACCAGCTATCCTTAGTAGCCACACACACAGACGACAAGCAACATGAATTCGACTGGGACAACACTACCATTATAGGGCAAGCCAAACAGAGAACAGCCAGGGAATTCCTAGAGGGATGGCACTCATCCACAGACTCTATCAACAAACACATTGACCTGGACCCAATATACTGGCCACTACAGTGGACAGCTCGAACTGACAACTGGAAGCAGCAGAGACAGGCCACTATAAATGCCAGAGAAAACAGCACAGAAGCGCTTCACAGGAGGATCCCAAGCACTGAGGATGTCACCTAGACAGGGGACGAAACGTTTGCAAGACAAATTCCCAGCTCGGCGAACAGAACCACAACAGCGCCTTATACTTTCCCACATTTCTCACTTATTCATAGAATCCCTACAGTGCAGAAAGAGGCCATCTGGCCCATTGAGTCTGCACTGACCGTTCAAAGAGCATTCCACCCAGACCCACTGCATCCCCATAACCCTGCATTTCCCATGGTTAATCTACCTAGCAGACACATCCCTGGACACTACAGGTGACTTTGCATGGCTAATCCACCTAACCTACACATGTTTGGATTGTGGAAGAAAGCCAGGGAACCTACTGGAAAACCTCAAAAACACTGGGAGAATGTGCAAACTCCATCCAGGCAGTCACCTAAGGCTGGCATCAAAACCTGGGTCCCTGGGGCTTTGAGGTAGCAGGGCTAACCACTGTACCCCCATGCCGCCTGGAGATCTTGCACGGGATCGCTGGGTCCTTAGCAGTGGCTTAATCACCCCCCCACCTGTCACCTCCATAATGTTCACTGGAAATGGAGAACCCCATCAATGATATTGTACCCACGTCACATTCTGGGATTCAGGTGGGGGTGGGGTGGGCAGTATGTGCGGGTGAGTAGTGTTGGACAGTTTGGCATCTGGTTTGGTGCCCACCTCACAATGTGTAGAATGTTCCTGCTTGAGTTACAATGCTCTTTTTGTAGGTCAAACAAAGCTTGCAAAGTTTTACTGCAAGTTATCTATGCCAGTCACAATGCTGAGATTGTAGCTGCAAGGACAGAAAATAAAATTTAAAAAATAGAAATAACTATTTTGCCTCCAGCTCTTAGAATCAATTTACACAGTAGGTGCTGAGGTAATTTTCAAAATCCATCAATCCAGGCAGAACATCTGTATAAAATTGAACTGACACAGCCTTAGAAATGGTTTGCAGATCATCACTAGAATAGAAAAAATACAAATGTCATGCAGAGTTTAGAAAGTTGAGGGATTATCTCTTCGCTATGTTTGAAATGATAATGGGATTCAACAGGATAGATGTGGAAAATCAATTTCCTTTGGTAAGAAAGTCCAGAACAAGGTTGGTGCAATCTTAAAATTAGTGTGTTCCAGAGAGAAATTAGGAAAGGCTTTATTCATAGAAAAGGCATTCGTAATGTGAAATTTTCACACTTCAAAGGCTGTACATGCTGGTCAATTTCAAGTCTGGGATTTACTAAGTGTTCAAAAAATCTGCACAATGCTGCCAGTGAATTTCTGAATCACATGGTCATCAGGCTTTATAGCATGAAGGGAGACCCTTCAGCCCATCACCTCCATGCTAGTCATCCAGTACAGTTCTGCTCATATCACATTTCCCAACACTTGGCCTGTAGCCTTTTATGGGCATAAGCCCTTCATCAGGGATGAGGGCTTATTCCTGGTGAAGGGCTTATGCCCGAAAAGTCGATTCTCCTGTTCCTCAGCTACTGCCTGACCTGTGGCGGTTTTCCAGCATCACACTCTTGACCCTGATCTCCAGCATCTGTAGTCCTCACTTTCCCCCCTACAGCCTTTTATGTTATGGCATGTCAAGTGTTCATCCAAATGCTTTCTGAGATGTTGTGATGGTTTTCGCCTCCGCCACCCTTTCAGGTGGTGAGTTTCTCTCATCATCTTGATGACAAGCCTTTTCCACAAATCCCCTCTAAACCTCCTGTCCTTAAATCTATGACCACTGGTTATTGATGCCTCAACTGAGGGGAGAAGTCTCTTCAACCTTGTAACACACACACAGAGACACACACAAACACACACACACGCACACACACAGATGTTCTCTGTGTGTGGTGGAACGGAAACCCACTTGATCATACTTAATTAAATGCCTTGGCTCTTTAATGCAGCCATAGAATTTCATTCAGTTTTCAGATTTGCTGACAAAGAGTGAGCTGGAAGAAATTAAAGGGATTCTAGCAGAAGTCAGAATGGCTGAATATGAGTGCATTAATTCATTGTGCTATCAGCCACAGAAATTGGAAAACAAGATGTAGAAAGTATGTCCCTGTGTCTCAGCCTTTTATCTCAACGTCCTGCTCTGGGATATAGCAACTGAAGGATGTTGACATTTGTCAAGGATGGGAGTAAAATGCCAACCTCTTTAACCAAGAAGGCATGGACAGAAGTGGCCCAGGAGCTCTACAGCAGGAATGAAGTCTCTAGAATCTTCCACATTGGCAATCCTGCAAGCTAACCAGAGGATGTCAAGAAAGGATTCTCCCTCTGTTGGAACTTTCACTTCATCCAACTTGATTTCAGCCCCTACTTCCCCTGTCTGAAGAAGTCATATGTAACTTTGGAGAAGATAGCATGTGTCACTTCTACTTTAGGCAATGTTAGTTTTAGTTCAAAGACGTGCAGGTTAACTGGATTGATCATGCTAAATTGCCCATAGTATCCAAGGGATATGCTGGCTCAGAAAATGCAGGATTATGGGGATGGGATGGGCCTGGGTGGGATGCTCTTTAGAAGGCTGGTGTCGACTTGATGGGCCGAATAGATTATGTTCTATGACTTCCAGCATCATTGGTCCTCTTGGTCACCACCAAATGTGCAAGGGAGTCCTACAAAATTTGTTTCCAGGTCACTGTGAATGGTAACAGCAGGAAAATACAGATAAAAGTGAGTGAAGTCCAAGATAGGTAATTTCTGAATCACTCAGAGTAATAACAGCACATTCGCAGAAGTGCTTTAGGCCATAAGACATTTGGAACAGGAGTAAGTGACTTGGGCCACTGAGTCAGCTGTACAACTCAGCCCCCAATTCACTTTCCTGCCTTTTGCCCATAATTAGGAGAAAGTGAGGACTGCAGATGCTGGAGGATCAGAGTCTCGAAGGGCTTATGCCCAAAATGTCAACTCTTCTGCTCCTTGGATGCTGCCTGACCTGCTGTGCTTTTCCAGCTCCACCCTTTTCAACTTTTGGCCATTACCCTAGATTTCAGTATTACACAAAAACAGAAACTGCTGGAGAATCTCAGCTGGTCTGGCAACATCTGTGGAGAAAGAATTTTAAGTCCAATATGACTTCTTTAGAAGCTGAAAAACGGTTACTTTTATGCTAGCGACAAAGAGGGAGGAGGACCAAATGGAACAGATAGCGATAGAGCAGAAGACAAACACAGTGAGAATGGTGGAAAAGCAGTGATAGATAGGTAAAACGGGTTTAAATGTTAATTGTGAAATGGAAATATGAGTCCATTGGGGTAAGAGCAAAACTAACAGAACACAAGGTGGAAACACAATGGGGGAAAGTAAGAAGATGGAATACAGATGTCATACTTTAAAGTTGTGGAACTCAATATTGAGTCCTAGAGGTTGGAAAGTGGAGTAAATGAGGTGTTCTTCCTCCAGTTTGTATCGAGTTTTGTTGAAACGCTGTAATCCCTAGGACCTGATCGAGTGTACCCCAGCTCATATTGGGAAGAAGAAATTGTGGAGAAATTTGTATCATCAATAGCCATGGGTAAGGTGCAGTAAGACTGGAGGATGGCTGATGTTGTGCCATTATTTAAGAAAGGCTGCAAGGAAAAGCATGGAAAGTACAGACCGATGAGCCTAATGTTAGTGGTTGGTACATTGTTAGGGGGAATTCTGAGAGACAAGATCTATGTATATTTGCAAAGGCAAAGGAGGTTTGCAGCTGGACAGGACATTGGTTCGACCACTTTTGGAAAATCGTGTGCAATTCTGGTCTCCTTCCTACAGGAAGGTTGAAACTTGAAAGGGTTCAGAATAGATTTACAAGGATGTTGGCAGAGTTGGAGGATTTGAGCTATAGGGAGACGATGAAAATCATATTTCTCAAATTTAATTGAGTTTTTTTAGAGTGGTGATCAAGAAAGTAGATGAAGGTAGGGTGGTAGACGGTGTCTGCGTTGACTTTGACAAGACCTTTGATGAGGTTCTGCATGATTGACTAATTAGTCAGTTTAGATCACATGGGTTCCAGGGACAGCTAGCCAGTTGAATACAAAATTGGCTTAATGGTAGCAGAGTGTGTGGTGACAGGGGGTTAGTGTTAAGACTGGAGGCCTGTGACCAGCAGAGTACCACAAGGATTGATGCCGTTTTCATCATTTAGATAAATGATTTGGGTGAGAATATAGAGGCATGGTTAGTATATTTGTGGATGACATCAAAATTGGTAGTGAAGTGGACAGTGAAGAAGGTTATTGAAGATTACAATGGAATCTTGATCAATTGGGCCAACTGGCCGAAGAATGGCAAATGGAGTTTAATTCAGATAAATGTGACATTCTGCATTTTGGGGAGACGACCTATGGCAGGACTTAAACCATTAACAATAGGCCCCTGGAGAGTGTTGTCCATCAGAGAGACCTATGGGTACAAGTATACAGTGCCTTGAAAGTGGCATCACAGGTAGACAGGGTGGTGATTAATGTGTTTGGCATACTTGCTTTCATCGGACTGAGTACAGGAGTTAGGACGTCATGTTATAGCTGTATAAGACCTTGGTAAGGCTACATTGGAGTACTGAATACAATTCTGGTTGTCCTGCTGTAGGAAGGATATTACTAAACTGGAAAGAGTAAAAAGAAGAATTACAAGGGTGTTACCAAGACTGGAAGATTTGAATTACAAGGAGAGGCTGGGGAGGCTGGGACTTTTTTCCCCTAGAACATAGGACCCTGAGGGGATGACCTTATAGAGGTTTATAAAATCATGAGCGGTATAGGTAAGGTGATTAGGAAGGTCTTCTCCTCAGGATAGGGGCATCCAAAACTGGAGAGATAAGTGAAAGGAGAAAGACTTAAAAGGGCCTAAGAGGCAACTTTTTCACACAGAGGGTGGTGAGTGTATGGAACGAGCTGCCAGAGTAAGTGGTAGAGGCAGATACAGTTACAACATTTAAAGACACTTGGACAAGTACATGGATAGGAAAGGTTTAGAAGGATATGGGCCAAATGCAGGAAAATGGGATCAGTTCAGTTGGGTCGAAGGCCCTGTTTCCAAGCTAAATGACTCAGTGACTAGCAGGTCCAGGATAGAAACATTAGCATGGGAACATATTGAAATGGCAAGCAACTGGAAGGTCAGGATCATTCTTTCACATTGAGTGGATATATTCTGCAAAGCAGCCAATCAGATGTTGGAATTCAGCAATGGACATGCAATGATTGGTCTGCAGAAAATAGACTGAATATCATAAGAGGTAGGAATAATCTCATCATCTAAACTGAAAGAATATAAAAGCAGTTACAGATGAGAAAATGCCTGGTTTGATTCACACTGTGGTTTGAGACTGTTGATCTCTGTTGGAGCATTTTAATAAAGCACTGTTCAGTCACTGAACTGATGCATTTTTCACCAAGCCTGGAATTCTATCAAATACTTTTCAGCTATACATTTTAAGAAATGGTAAAATGGATCTGACTGAAATTCCATATGATGCCTGGAATTTCCATGCCTGGCTTCCCCCCCCCACTTCGTCTATCTATACTGGAGATGCTGGTAATAATCGTTCATCATTTCCTGAAAACACAAGAATATTTTTCTGCTCTTCATGATACCGCTTCGTTTTTGAAACTCAGTACATCAATCTTCGCATGCTATTACCTGAACAGTAAGCTATATCTCATACAAATTTAGAGACTATTCAATCACCTGAAATTCTTACGATACATTTTTAAAAAAGATTCGAAATGAATCTTTCTATTTACATCAACCTGGGATTTTGAGTGTCTGCTGTTTATCATGATCTTACTTTATCTTAATAATAATAATAATATCATAGGGGTTGACACCGATCAATAATACAGCCTCACAGATGTCAGCTTAAAATGACATAAATGGAACTAAAAAATATGGCAGACCTGGACCTCTGTGACCAAGAACAATGGAAATCAGTTCATTGCAGAAACCGTAGTGGTTCAAGGAAGCAGTTCACCACCACCTTCTCAAGGACAATTAGATATGGAAAATGAATGCGTGTTTAGTCATCCATATCCTGCGAATTAATGAATTAAAATAAAACGTGGCAAGCAATGCCACATTTTGTATGTAATATAAAACTTCCAGGTAACATAAATGTCAGAGAGAATTGGTTATATTCCTTCTGTGTTAAATGATACCTATCATCAATGATTGCAATATCACCATTATCCGGGTGCATCAGAAGGCACGTTAAAATTTGCTTTTATTATTTAAATTTGCATCAGTGTATGGGAATATGAAATAATTACTCTGCCATTCAATGCAAAGTGACAATTTCAGCAATAATTTTCTGCATCACAAAATACTCATGGAATATAATATTTTGGATTAAATTCCACTCAGTTCTGAAATCCTGACAGCAGACAAATTGTACCCTTATTCTGGATTAGTGGTGCTGGAAGAGCACAGCAGTTCAGGCAGCATCCAAGTAGCTTCGAAATCGGGCTTTTGCCCGAAACGTCGATTTCGAAGCTACTTGGATGCTGCCTGAACTGCTGTGCTCTTCCAGCACCACTAATCCAGAATCTGGTTTCCAGCATCTGCAGTCATTGTTTTTACCTAAATTGTACCCTCCAACCTGCTGTTATCATTATCTGTGACATAGCTTACAAATACTAAAACAAAGTTATTGAATTGCAAATACATTTTAAAAAAAACAATTAAGTTACATATTTGATCATTTTACAATGACAACTTGTTTGCTGAATTTTATGAGGCACCATACTCACAATCAACTCACCCAACTAAACATCTGGGGGACAGTGCCTTCCTATGATCTAGACCACTGTCCCATGACTAATTTAATACTGAGAATAGCGTTAATTACTTTGAGGTGAGAGTTGCGCTCCTATCTCTGGAGGAAGTTCTGGCTAGGAGAGCACCAGCAGATTAGATTGGTCAGATGTGGTCATTGCTCAGATTACAAATAGTCCGCAATTCTGAAGAGTTTAGGCTAATAGTTAAGTCCAAGATCAGCTGTCTCAGCAAAAAGGTGATGCCAGGGGTGTGCCTTCAAGTGCCTCAGTCTGTGGCATGGGAATCAATTAGAGTGTAAAGCATACTCAACCTCATCCTTACCAATCTGCCATTTGCAGATGTATCTGTCCTTGACAGTGTCGGTGAGAGTGGCCACCACACAGTCCTTGTGGAGACAAAATCACACCTTCACATTGAGAATAATGTCCACTGTGTTGTGTGGCACTATCACCATGCTAAATGGGACAGACTTCAAACAGAATCTAGCAACTCAAGACTGGGCATCCATGAGGCACCGTGGACCATCAACAGCAGCACAATCTGCAACCTCATGGCCCGGCATATCCTTGACTCAACTATTACTGTCAAACCTGGTTCAATGACAGTGCAGGAGGGCATGCTAGGGTAGCACCAGGCATACCTAAAAATGAACTGTTAACCTGGTGAAGCCACCATAAAAGTCTATTTACATGCCAAATAGCATAAACAGCAAGTGATAGGCAGAGCTAAGTAATCCCACAACTAACAGATCAACATATCAGTAGAAAGGACAAGACTGTAGCATTGCAGACAACATGATCCAACTCAGCCTCCTCCAGTGGTCCCATCATTACTGATATCAATCTTAAGCCAATTCAATTCATTCCACTTGATATCAAGAAACAATTGGGGACACTGGACACTGGATACTGAAAAGACTATGGGCCCTGACTACATTCAGGTAACAGTATTGAAGAGTGTTCTAGAACTTGTCGCTCCTAGTTACAACACTGACGTCTACCTGATAATGTGGAAAACTGCCTAGGTACACAAAAAGGAGGACAGATCCACCCCATCAGTCTATTCTTGATTATCAGTAAAGTGACAGTAGGTGTATTCAACAGTGCTATCAAGCAGCACTTGCTCAGCTATAATCTGCTCAGTGATGCCCAGTTTAGGTTTCATCAGAGTCATTCAGCTCCTGACTTCATTGCAGCCTTGGTTCAAACATAGACAGAAGAGCTGGATTCCAGAGGCGAGGTGACATAAAAGCTGCATTTGACCAAGTGTGACATCAAGGAGCCTTAGCAAAACTGGAATCAATATATAGGCAGAGCTAAGTAATCCACAACTGACAGATCAACATATCAGTAGAAAGGACAAGACTGTATATAGACAATATAAAGACTCTCTGCTGATTGGAATCATACCTGGCACAAAGGAAGATCGTGGTAAAAACAATGACTGCAGATGCTGGAAACCAGATTCTGGATTAGTGGTGCTGGAAGAGCACAGCAGTTCAGGCAGCATCCAAGTAGCTTCGAAATCGATGTTTCGGGCAAAGGGCTTTTGCCCGAAACGTCGATTTTGAAGCTACTTGGATGTTGCCTGAACTGCTGTGCTCTTCCAGCACCACTAATCTAGACAAAGGAAGATCGTTCTAGTTGTTAGAAGTCAGTCATCTCAGGTCCAGGACAGCTTTGTAGAAGTTCCTCAGGATAGTGTCTGGGCCCAACCATCTTAGCTACTCCATCAATGACCTCTCCTACACCATAAGGTCAGCAGTGGGGATATTTGCTGATGAGTGCACAATGTTCAGCATCATGCGAGATTTCTCTAATACTAAAACAGTGCATGTTCAAATGCAATAAGACCGGGACAATATCCAAACTTGGGCTGACAAGTGGCAAGTTACATTCATGCCACTCAAATGCCAAGGACCATCCCCAATAAGAGACAATATAACCACTGACTCTTGATATTCACTGGTGTTACCATCACTGAATCTCCCAATATCAACATCCTTGGGGCTACTATTGAGCAGAACCTCAAATGGACTCATTACATAAACACAATGGCTACAAGCACAGGTCAGAGGCTAGAATACTGCAGCGAATAACTTACCTCCTCATTCCCCAGAGTCTCTCCACCATTTCCAAGGCACAAGTCAAGAATATGATGGAATACTCTTCGTTTGCCTGGATGGGTGCAACTCCAACAACACTCAAGAAACTTGACACCATCCAGTACAACAAAGTAGCCATTTGATTAGCACCACATCCACAAGCATCCACTCCCTCCACCACTGACACTCGGTAGCAGCAATATGTATTATGTACAACCTACAAGATGTACTGCAGAATTCACCAAAGATGCTCAGACAGCACCATCCAAACCCATGACCATTTCCATTTGGAAGGACAAGGGGAGTAGATACTTGGGAAGACCACCTCACACAAGTTCACCTCCAAGCCACTCACCATCCTGACTTGGAAATATATCGCCAATCCTTCACTGTAACTGGGTCAAAATCCTGGAATTTCTTCCACAAGGGCATATCTACAGCACATGAACTCCAGCAGTCCAAGCAGGCAGCTTACCAACACCTTCTCAAGGGCATCTAGGGATGGGCAATAAAACCCATGCCCAATGAATGAATAAAAATGGGTTAAAACAAGGATGAGCTTGGGATGTCTCTCCAATGGCTCTCCAAAGAAATCTTCTGCCTGTCAGGCCCTGTATAACATCAGCTAGGCCTCCCCCATGGTGTGGTGCTCCTCATGGGTAAAGACTGACACCAATTGGATTAAGGCCTGAAATGGCTATTGATTGAGTGCTTCTGGGCCTGAATAGAGCCAAGGGCAAGTGTGCTGTCTGCCCCTTCCCCTGTACCCATATAAGTTCAGGCAAGCGGGGGAATTGCGTAGGTGGGCTGTGGGAAGGTAGCTCTTTGGATTTTATATATTTTCAAGCCCTCTCTAGTGGGAGAATGTGAAATCCAGCTTCTAGTTATAATTGTGTTATTTATGAACTGATATCATAGATGAATGCACCATATGAATGTAATTAACAATTATACTTATTAATTGATAAAGAAATGTTTTCTCCAGCTGAAAAAGAGAGAGTTAAACTTTCAATAAATTATGATAGTAAACTCTGATAAAAAAGAGAGTCAATTATACAAAGTGATGAACTGAAAACCAAGAAGATTGGGAAGAAGCTTATTGGTCTGAATCTGCTGGCTGTGCATGTCACAGTGTATTGCACGCTTTAAGCAATTATATTTTCCCAGATTGATTCCCTTCAGAGTTGGCACTTTCAAGCATCAATATACTGTACACATATTGTGTACGGCATTTTGATCTGAGCAAAGTCTCTCTCCAGAACCACTTACCGTGTCTTTCAATTGAATTTCAATTTCTTGCTGGAAATCCACCTCCTCACATCTTCATCAGTCAGCACAATAATTTCAGATTATAGCAGTTGCTTCCACAGCTCTTTTCATCTGCATAATGCTATCCTGAATAATTGTCTGTAAAGTGTTTGTAATAAGCACTGTCTACAGGTATTATAAATTGCCAAAGTATACAAAAGTGCTGACTTTGCCATTTTAAAACAAATACTCAAGAGCACTGAAATCACTATCTTCATAACTTGTCTTACATCCCCAGTTTTGAAGTGTAGAGTCAAAGAGCATTTGTATTTGTTCATTTTTCTACAACAAAACATGGCCATAGTCCTCCAAAGCAAGTAGTCACTGTTGATCTTATTGGAAACCAGTGGGGGTGTTTTCCATCATTATATGGAAGTGTTGATAGATAAATAAAAAGCTTATTCATTTTCCCAGTTTTGCTCTAGAAACACAAGGCCAAGTTGTCCTAGTCCCTGAAACATGGGCCCTGGCAAGGAATTTGGGAAAGTCATGTGAGATGTCTACTGCAGCCATTCTTGATGTTAAGATCATTGTCCAATCAACTAGCTAATGAACTGTGAGAAATATATTAGCATGGATTATCACTTATTATAGCCTCACTCTAACTTGATCTCCCCTCTTTAAATATGCAAATTCTCATTCTATCACCTGCCAGATAGAAAGTAGACACCAAGAATTCTGGATGTAAAAGTCTCAGTAGGTACCTCACAACTCAAGCACTTTGCCTGCCCCTTGTGGACCTTCACCTTGGACAACAAATACCAACATCTCAATGCATGCTTCATGGGCTACAACCACATGCCTTTCCCATCCACAAACCTTGATATGTGACATGTATCAGCCTCACCCTATCGTCATGAAGCCTCTCTGATCCACTTACAGTCTACTTCACTGTTCCACTTTGGAGCGCACAAGCACCTCTCATTGCAAAAATGGACCGACCCCCAGCTCGCAAACTGAATCAGGGAGCAATTCTGGACTGCTCACATGCTCTCTTCGGGCTCACTTACTTTAAATTTACTTCAATGCTCACAGCATCTCTACCTTGATTTGTCTTTTTCTGCTTTGCCAGATATGACAGGCTCACAGTCCTTTTGTCTTGCCTTGCCTTTTAGCACAGATACAGAGTTAGATGGTATACTATGGTTGTCCGCAGTCAACAATCAATGGGGTGGACATATTGTTGTATGATACTGTGCTATCTCAATTTCATACCTGCACTTTGAGCCTGCCATGCATGTATGTGCCATGCACATACTGCATGTGCTTCGAGCACACAGTTGTATCTCAGCATTGTAGCTCTCAGTCAGGGGACATACTTTTTAGTCACTGGGTGCCAGCTTAATAAGTCAAGGGCAGCTTCCAATATCAGCCCACATTCTTGAGATGGTCTGTTGGCTGCTTGGGACAGTCATGGTCATGATCCTCTCCTTGTCGAGGATGAGGAGCTGAATGTTGGGCACCTCTCCACCTGCCTTGGTTCTTCTGCTTTATTCTTCATGGTTTTCCCCGGAGTGAAACAAAGGAAAATATTGAGCGAGATGAAAGTGGATAGCACAGCTGTTGGTGCTGGCAGAGGTAGGGGAAAGATGGTGAGGTGCCCTGAATAATGTCCAGAGGCTGTGCAGGTTAATAGTGTAGGGGAAGTTGGAATGGGTGAGAGCTAGTGAGGGAAGATTCAGCACTTGGTAGTGAGAACAATAGAGCATGGGTCTTGTAAGAGATAGAGTGAGTATGAGGTGCAGAGAAAAATTGATGGCACTTAACCTGGTCATTGACATTCCTATGCTTTTGGATGTTCCTCCAGATAGAAGAGACCTGGACGGCAACATTGCACCAGGCTGGCAGGGTTCATGGTCTCTTCTGCCAGTCCTGGGGGAAGAGGACACTTCTCAGGAGTTCTCATCTCGTCCACCAGAACGCCAAGGTCCCTGTCCACAAACCAGATGCCAATCTCCCCTTCTCTGCCATTTCCAGGACAAATGTCATGAACTATGCTGTGCAGCTTTGCATTGGCAGCATTTGACTGAGTGGCTAATGGCTTTTTAAAGGTGACACTGAAGCCAGGACATATGGGATGTCCCAGCAGTGGCAAGTACTTCTGCCTATGATGACTGGGAGAATCAAGCTAGCATTGGACAAGAGGGCACCACAGGGACATGGTGTATAGTTAATAAGGTGAGTTTGGACGGTGGTTTGGGAAGTTTGGCTAGGCCGCATGGAGAGAAACCCTTCATGAAACTCAATGAAAACAAAAGGTAGCTGATTTCTAGTAAAACTCAACCAAAATAATCTTCCAGAGTGGAAATATTTTCCTATGATTGCCTGCAACATCCATCCACTATTTCTGAAGAAGGGGCAGTATGAACAGGACAGATTTCACACATAGCACTTTCAAAAGCAATTCCTACTAATTACCAGAACAAGATGAATCTGATGCAAGGCTTCAGTTGATTGAGTTGATGGATTTGATCCTTTCTTTATTGTAGAGATGAACTTGCCCCTTCTCTAATCTATTTCTTTTACTCCACCTGAGGCACAGATTTGTTCAGATTAATGGTTGCCAGCATCTTCCAATAGCTCTCACACAGAATATAAGTAAGCTGACAGAAAGAGTTTTGACAGATTCGATGACCATAACTAGGCCTTGTCCTTCATTAATATTCATATAGACAATTCTAACAAGATTGATTTATTGAGAGTTGGGATTAGAGATTCTTGCAATGATCTTTTTCTTCTCCTTCCTTAGCTATCTCAACTTATTTAACCTAATGCAGCAAAGTTTCTTGAGGTCAAACATCATATCTTCTTGGTCTGCATGGTCATGGTCAAGCATTTAACTACAGAGCCACTCATTACTCAGCTCTGGCATCTGTTTAAATGCTCCCCATGTGTTTAGTAAAGCTATCAAAAATAAAATTGAAGGCTTGAAAAATTCTACATGTAGGCCTGTACCACATAGTTTTAATAGAGTGTGGCTGATTGGAGTTGTTTACAATTTAAGCTGCAGGTATACCCCAACGTTCAATCATAACTAAGATACTCATTTACCCCAGTCGCAGCTACCTGATGCTTGATTTTAGTGGCTGGGTAGCTACTTACCACTGACTTCCCGACTGTTTTAGTGGGAATTTAGAAAGAAGCAAGTGAATAAACCCTATGCATAAAACTGGTCAGGTGTCTCTGCTGGAGCTCATGGAGGGGCCAGCCACAAAGTTTGCCACATTCTCACTTGGGAAGCTGTTTTTTTTAAATGTATGCCTAAATATGACTTCTGTCAGCCTCTATATTAATTACAAATTTTGGGACATATCATATCATGCCAATATTAAGAAACATCTCCACTTCTCTGGCAAATTCATCAACCTATTAAAAAGCACCATACTTACAAATTTGATTACAAGCAACAAAATAGAGCAAAACATCTTTTACACGTAGTTCCTTTCAAAGTAGTGGGACTAGTTACAGCTAACGAAGCCATGTGACTAATTGGTTGGCTTTCCTGAGGTTCTTTCCTGAGCCACGACATTATCATTCCACCTCTGGGTCACCACAACAATTAGTGAGGGTAAGCAGGATGACTCAAAACATTTGATTCAAATGCTGAAGACTATTTCTTAATCACTAATCCTCTTCCTCCTATAAATTAGAACCTGTTTGTGAGAAGAACTCACACTTCTGGAAGAATATTTTTCACACGTTGAAATGTTATGGATCTATTGGCATAACTATTATATGAGACCTTCTTATAAGTATAGTTATGGACCTCAATTTTGAATGAAAATGTTTCTCCAACCATACAACTGATAAGTTCCATTAATGCAAACTCTTCATGTAATTGTTATGGTTAAATATTTCCTTAATCTGACTCGGTATTTTCTAGCTGCCTTAGGACCAGAGCAACCATTTTTGCCATGATAGCACCTAGGAAACAGCAACAAAGATGATAGAGGAGCAGCTCTGGGTGCATTAATTGTCCCTCAAGAAACCACCATCCTAAGTATAGTAACTTAAAACATAAGGTCGTGTTGTTGGACTTTTACATGTATGAGGAATTCAAGCATGTAAGTCAGGGAATGGAACAGGCAGATGTTAAGTTCAGTGGTTTCAGAAATCCTACTGATCTCTACTGCCCAATATCCAATAAGTACTCAAAATTCATAATTTGGAGATGCCGGTGTTGGAGTAGGATGTACAAAGTTAAAAATCATCAGGATGAAGGAGTGATGCTCCAAAAGCTAGTGTGCTTCCAATTAAACCTGTTGGACTATAACCTGGTGTTGTGTGATTTTTAATCAAAATTCATAAATTCACAATTTCAAGCACATGCACTTATATATTTTAAAATAATTTCAGAACATTTATCTATAGAGCATTTGTTGTTTCCACACAAGTTCTTTAAATCAAGATTTCTACATCATTAATTTAATGATCAATCACCAGAGTCTACACTATTAAGGTAATTTTCAGCAGCTAAAGTACGTAGAATGGCTCTACTTCCTACATATAAACAGATAGATATTAAATTCTAAAATCACAAGCTTTCCTGGGGCTTTCCCTGATCCACTGCTGTAACTTAGAGGAAGTTTGGAGAAGGCCTAAGGACATTCACTCTCTCCATGTTTCTTATTTAATTATATTGCCATCTCCTCTTGCATGAAATATTCTTTCCTTCTTGGCCATGAGGTAAATAAACTATTTAAAATATATCTGTGCATGTAGATCAATAAATAAGAAATTGGTCTGTTTAAGTTATTTTACCATCAGAAATACACCAGTTTACATTATTTAAACATTCATTGATGTCAGTCGGAAAAAAAATGTTGTTTACAACTTAGGAAAATAAATTTAGCATTATCTGTAAAGATCACATCACAGGAGATGTTTATACATCATTTGTGCTGAATGTGTACATTGCATGAATAATCAAATTGATTCAGGATGCAGACAAATATGTAAACTCTGAGCTGTCCCTCCATTTCAACACTGCATTTTCAATGGATTATGAAAGAGTGTTAGTGACAATAAATATCACAATATCAAATTAGTTTAGAAAGTAGAATCAATGAATTATTTACATCATCATATCACTTCCCATTGATGTGAGCTTCAAGTAAAGCATGGTGCCCCCACCACAGTGATATACCATCATTACAAAAAGAGACAGATTTGAATTTATATAGGACCTTTCAAAACAGCTGGAAGTTGGACAGTATGCGATAACCAAAGATTTTTTGAAGTTGTAAGTTATATATATGGATATGTGACTTTATTCTTGGCCAGTGTTGCTTTGTTATCTAGCTCCTTTAGTGGTAAAAGTAAAGTCACCATACTCCTGCTCTCCCACTAGGGAGAGATGATTGGTGGCTGTTTAACCCAAAGGTTACAGTGCCTCAGGCAGGGGAGGGGGTCAAGAAGAAGAACCCGAGATAGCAACTTCAACTGGTACAGGAATTGAACCCATAATGTTAGCATCGTACTGCATTGCAAACCAGCTATTCAGCCAAAGAAGCTAACCAACCCTTTGGGAGCTTCATTTGTTGTTTCTATTATCTGTATTTGACTAACCTATGGCCCATTAAACTTGCATGCTATTACTTCTTGCAAAAATTTATAACACTTTCCATTGTATTTGTAACAAAATTACACATGACAATAATAAATTAAATAAAAATTCTTGCAAACATTTTGGGGAGGATGAAAAGAATATGTTGTGAAACTTGAAAGGATTCAGAAAAGATTTACAAGGATGTTGCCAGGGTTTGCAGGGTTCGAGCTATATGGAGAGGCTGAATAGGTTGGGGCTGTTTTCCCTAGAGTGCCAAAGGCTGAGGGGGTAACTTTATAGAGGTTTATAAAATCATACGGTGCAAAGATAGGCTAAAGAGACTAGACTTTTCCCTGGTGTGTGGGATTCCAGAACTAAAGGGCATAGGTTTAGTGTGAGAGGGGAGAGACTTAAAAAGGACCTAAGGGGCAACTTTTTCCTGTAAAGGGTAATGTGAATATGGAATGAGCTGCCAGAGAATATGGTGGAGGCTGGTACAATTACAACATTTAAAAGGCATCTGGCTGGTTATATAAAAAGAAAGGGTTGAGAGGGCTATGGACCAAATGCTGGCAAATGAGACGAGATTAAATTAGGATATCTGGTAGGCATGGACAAGTTGGATCAAAGGGTCTGTTTCTGTGCTGTACACCTCTATGACTCTAAGAATGTGGAGAATATTCCTGTTTAAAATATATACCAGAAATGCCGTATATGAAAAATTTGAGTACTTGGGTCTGACCAGTTCAAATGCAGCTCTACACATGAAAATGTTAAAGACAGGCACTGCGGTGGGTGATGGGGTTTCGCCCATCAGTTGGCGAATTGATGTGAGCCCCCTATTGCTTTACTGCAAGTCTCCAGGTTGTCCTAAGGTAGCCAGGCTCTTATCTGAGCACGATTGGGCCTCCAAAGAAATTACGCACCAAATAAGGCAACGATCCTAAACGTGAGAACTGTTGGCCAATCAAAATCTGGCGGTTCTCCAGAACAAGCAGTCACAACTGACAGTAGTGGTGACTGACAGTACACTGGTGGAACTGACAATGAGAGGTGCTGTGGGATTCCCAAACAGAAGAAAATGGGGATAGGGTGGGGGTTTTGGGGAGGGTGGCAATGGAAAAATGAGGCAGGGAGTTTGGAATCATGGGTAGCTTACTGCAGGACCCCTTCTCAATGCCCAGGTTAATTGATCAAACACAGAGAACATATGAAGGAAAGAACCCCTTCAATGGCCCGGTGGCATGCCTAACAAAACTTGCGAGGCAGCCTCTCAGAAACACAAGCCCCATCCAGCATCCAGGATGAGGGAATTAATTGCCATTAAGTGGCCTCAAGGTGGGAAGGCCATCTACAAGACTCCTCACCCTGGACCCATACACACCCACTCAATCACATGGCCCCTGTATGTCTGAACCTGTCACATGAGGGGTGGAGAATTAAAGTCCGCCCACTTAAAATGTTGCCTGCAATGATTCTAGTTGATGCAAAAAAGTACATTATCTAAATGGTGAGAGGTTTCAGAGCTCTGAGATGCAGAGGGATCTGGGTGCCCTCTTGCATGAATTGCAAAACATCAGTGTGCAGGTATAAAAAGTAATTAGTGTCAAGAGTGTGGTGCTGAAAAAGTACCAGGTCAGGCAGCATCCAAGGAGTAGACGTTTCGGGCATAAGCCCTTCATCCGGAATGGGCTCATGTTATTGTTTATTTGGGGGAATTGAGTCCAAAAATAGGGAAGTTATTCTTCAGTTGTACAGGGCCTTGGTGAGGCTGCATCAAGAGTATAATGCACAGTGTTGGTCACCTTATTTAAAGAAGGATATAACTGCATTGGGGATAGTTCAGAGAAGATTTATAGGGCTAATAATTGGTATGCACTGTTGCTTCATGAGGAAGAATTGAACAGGCTAGGATGGTTACTTTTGGTATTTAGAACAGTAAGAGACAACTTGATTGAAATACATAAAGTCTTGCGGGGTTTTGACTGGATAGACTTGGAGAGGATTTTTCTCTTGAGAGAATCTAGGACTAACAGTCACTTTAAAATTCAGGGATCACCCATGTAAAACAAAGATGAGGCAATTTTCTTCTCAGAGTTCTGAGATTTTAGAGCTCTAATTCCTGAAAAGGTTGTGGAAGCAGTGTTTTCCAATATTTTGAAGGCAGAGGTAAATAGATTCTTGTTAAGGAAGACAGTGAAAAATCATCGGGGGAAGCTAAAACATTGACTTCAAGTTACAATCAGATCATGCCATGGGACCCAGCTTTTTAAAGACATTGCTTTCTTGCTCAGAGGAACTGATATGCTCTACCTCACCTTCCCCACCTACTGCTGGAGGCCCAGTTACACATTTAACTGCTTGAGAGTTGTGGTTCAAGCAACTACACATATTGTGATGAAAGGTATGTGATATATATAGTGTGTATTTATAACAGTGACCCATTCTATTGTATGAGAGAGCAGGTGACTGCAATTCCCTACGAATGTTAATGAAGATAGTGTAGGGTTATGGCAGGGTGTGTAGATATTGAAAGGTAATAATTTGCTTTTGGTTTATAGTACCAAGGACTGATTTCCATTCAGAAAATGAAGCGATTTTACTGCAGTTTTGGAAGAGACCAGACTGGGGTCAAACTTAAATGTCGTTTCTCTCCCAGAGAAGCATGTAGGATAATTCAAGGAAATCTCAGTTAACTTGGTGTAAAGTTTTAGCTTTTGAAACTTCTAGAGCAGGAGTCATTGGTTAGAATTTGGCAGGTTATTGAAAAACTGAGAACGTGTAAGATTTCAGTTTTGTGAGCCTCTAGGTAAGAAGACTTTATAGCCTACAGGATAGAACCAGACAGAAAGACAGAAAGTTTGAGTAGACGTGATGTGAAAAGACAGAATTGTTGATGTCAGCATGTTTTTGACAACTTGAAAGTTGCATAATCTTTAGGAGTACCAAATTATGACAGGCCATTCAAATTGGCCAAAGGCTGTGACCTTTGTTCCTGCAAAGTGCCCATTCTTCTTTAAATTGCCCTGGAATGACATGGTACTGAACGTTTGAGCAATAGATGAAGCTAGCTGTTTCATGTTGTCACTGTTCAGTAGTCATTGTTAACGCAGAAGAAATTTTGCCTATCACACAAATGAGTAATGTGTGGTTGGTTAATTAGAGTTCTGTGTTGGTGTGGTGCTAGATACGTTGACTATATATCTTAAATACTAGCAAATCATAACAAACAGCATATCCCCTGAGCTGTTCACAACAAACATGCTAATGACCATAGCCAAATAGCACATATGAGCAAAACTCACAAAACAATATCCAACATGAGATGAAAATTTGCCAAACATTTGCTAAATAATCCAGATTGAGTGAAGAAATTACACTGTCAGTCAGGTTCATAGCGTGATGCATTTACATGTACAGTAAGCTACATTTATTAATACACGACTCTGTACTTTGTGAGAGAAAGAACGTGTACACACATTGCACAAGATTCAACTCAACAAAATAGGCGATAGCCATTTTCTGGTTCATTTCTCAGAATAATGCCCGAAGCAATTATACTCAACTTGCCAAGTTCAAAATTTAAACAAAGCTTAACAATTAACTGACAGTCATCACTAATACAGAGGAACCTTGATTATTTGAAGGAGGTGGGCAGGGAGTATATTGTACAGTTAATTGAATTCCAGATAATTGAATGTTGGATTAACATAGTTTAGCCAAGCATCGGGACCTTGCAATCTTGCCAGATAATCCAATATTGGAATAATTGAATGTTGGGTAATCAAGGTTCCTTTGTACATGTATTGTCAACGGTTCTACCAATTGGAGTCCACTAACCAACCAATCTATACGCATGCAGTATAAACACTCTTGTCTCTTATATATTTCATGAAAATTGTCATGATGAGTGCAAAATGAAAAGTTTCAACAAAATGTGTCTTTTTTCAAGAGTGGCATTATGGATACGAAGTTGGCTGAAAACATAGGATATTGGTAATTGGCTGTCATTTGGTCTGGAGGAAGATACACAATGGAGTTTCCCAGGCAAGTGTATTTGGACGACAACTTATGCTGGTCTATATTAATGGCCTAGACTTGGATAGGAGCTGAGAAAGCAAAGCAGAATTTCAAAATTTGCTGATGACATAGAACTTTGGAGAATTGTGAACTGTAACAATGATGGTGGTCAACTTCAAGATAGTACAGACAGCTGATGAAACGCATGACAGATGAAAGTGAATCTATAGCACTTTAAAACAATGCATTTTGATAGGAAGAATGGAGAAAAACATTTCAAACTAAAAGATATAACTGTAAAGGACTGAGGATATATGTGCACAAAGTATTGAACGTGCCAGGGAAGGTTCAGAAAGCAATTAATAAGACATACGGCACGTTCTGCAAAAAGCAAATTAGTTATAATGAACCTGTATAAACCATTGGCTCGGACGTAACTAAAGTATTATATCCAATTATGGGTATCACACTTCAGGAAGGATGTGAAGCAGCAGAGATGATACAGATAGATTAACAAGAATGGTTTCAAGAAAGGGAAACTAGAGTTGGGCTGTGGGATTATTCACATTGTGTTTTGATGAAAGGTATTCTGTAAAATCAGTTGTGGTGCACTCATGTGTGCGAAGAGCAGGGGAAGGGGGTTGGTGCTAGTGGGTGGGTGAATTATGGAACAGTAAAATTTGAGAAAACGTTGAACTGAAAAACCTACAAATATCTGTAACTAGCAAGTTGAAACTTCCAAAACAAAAAGCTGGACAAACCAAATCAATATCAAGACAACACCAGAGGAAGGTGCTGTCACAAATATTTGTTTGCAACAGATAATGAAGTGATTCATTAAATCATCCAATCAAGCATGTCTAAATTAAGTTCACTGAATACAATCAGAGACAATGTGGAAATGTTGCAGTAAGGGAGTGCAGATAAGAATTTCTAATATGTAAAGGGAAAGTTTCAAAACCATGTTGAGAAAGACTGACCTTGTCAGTCACTTGAAGGCATGTGGGAAGTCATTGGTAGATTGACCAACTGCAATTAAATCCAATTTGTCATGATATGAAGCAACTAGCAATTATCCTTTTCTGTAACCAGAGGTATTTAGGAAAGGTCAATGCAAGGGGAAGAAAAATTCTGTGTCTGTCGTTACTCTAAAAGTAAGGGTCCAATCTGTAGTTACTGTCTTACAATGTAAATAAATTAGAGAAACTAGTCCCCCTTCAATAGAAAGGATGTTATTAAACTGGAAAGGGTGTAAAAAGATTTACAAGGATGTTACCACGACTGAAGGGTTTAAGTTATAAGGAGGGGCTGGATAGACTGTGACATTTTTCCCCCTAGAGCACGGAAGACTGGGGGGTGACCTTACAGAAATTTATAAATCATGAGGGGCATGGATAAGGTGAATAGCCAAGGTCTTTTCTCCAGGGGAGGGAAATCTAAAACTAGAATGTATATGTTTAGGGTGAGAGAGGAAAGACTTAAAAGGGACCTAAAGAGCAATGTTTTCACACAGAGGGTGGTGTGTCTATGGAACAAGTTACCAAAGGAAGTGGTAGAGGTGGGCTCAAGAACAACATTTAAAAGAAGTTTGGACAGGTACATGAATAGGAAAGGTTTAGAGGGATATGGTCCAAACACAGACAAATAGGACTAGTTCAGTTTAGGAAACCTGATTTGGAGATGCCGGTGTTGGACTGGGGTGTACAAAGTTAAAAATCATACAACACCAGGTTATAGTCCAACAGGTTTAATTGGAAGCACACTAGCTTTCGGAGCGAGCATTGCTCCGAAAGCTAGTGTGCTTCCAATTAAACCTGTTGGACTATATCCTGGTGTTGTGTGATTTTTAACTTCGGAAACCTTGTTGACATGGACGAGTTGGGCCGAAGGCTCTGTTTCCATACTGTGCAACTCTATGAGAAGATTACCAAGGCATCAAGAAGTGGTCTGGGTGGAATAGCTCAGAGAAAGGGTGAAGAACCAGAAGATTCTGATTTAAAATGATTGCCATTAGAGCCAAAGTCAACGCAAGGAAGAATAATTTAAGCCGACGCAGATGCAGCAGGCTGAATGGCCTCCCTCTGTGCTGTAACCATTCTATGAGTCAGTGATTTCAGGAAGGTTTGAAGAGGATTTTTGAAACAGTTTGGGAGATATTCTTGAATTCCTTGTCATAGCTACCAAACACGCTATTACATTTGTTCTGAAAACTTTCAGAGGATCCTACCTACACAGAGGAACTGTTGCGTTATTCTATTGTATTGAACACCTTGTATTCGACACCAAGAGAAAAGGAGTACTTAATTATTAACTTTTTGATGGGGATCCACATTGGTCTTCAGGATGAATGGAAGGAAGAAGTGTAAGAACAGCACCAATAGAGCCAGATAAAAGAATAAGGGGAACACAAGGTGAACTAGATTCCTTCCTGCCTGCTGGTCTTGGCTTCTTTTCTCATCAGAATCTCCTGCACCAGAATCTCCAGGACTGCATCAGGGAACCTGTGCATCCTCCATCTTGGTCCCTAGCTATCCTGAAATGTGCAGCTGTGTGTACTGCACAGCTTCAATGGAAATGTGTGACCAAAACCCACAGAAACTACTTGATGAAAATTACGTCTAGCATTTACATCAACCTAAAACACATTAGTATTCTACTGCTAGACCTGCATGCGTATTTTCTTCAGCTCTTCCAGGCAGATTCAAATTACTTTGGAACAACATTGTTGAGTTAAGATAAGGCTTTCAAATATGATGTTCTGTTGTCGCAGCACCTTGTTACTGTCTGTTTTCAAACATTTGCCAAAATGACCTTTAATTTAGTAGACATCCTTCTGAATTAACTTTGGATTGCCAACATTTTCAATATCAACATTTAAAAGACAAGTGCTTAATTGGATTCCCTCAGGATCAACATTGAGACTCTGAAACATTTCTAATTTACATCAAGTTCTCATTTTTAGAAACTCATTAAAGATTGGTGGAATTTGCAGATAATACAAAATTCGATTGGGCAACGTATTTAAGAATGCAGCTGGGAAGTACAAATAATTTGGCCAAGATATGGAAACTAGCAGTATAACAGTGCATGGCAAGGAAAAACAGACAACAAAACATGTTTCTCAAATTTATGCATGTTTGAAACCACATTGTTCAAACATCTCTCATTGAGTCATACAATGTCATAGAGTCACAAAACATAGAAACAGGCCCTTTGGCCCAACTCATTCATGCTAACTAGGTTTCCTAAACCAAAGTAGTCCCATTAGACTGCATTTGGTCCATATCCCCCTTAACCTTTCCTATTCATGTACCTATCCAAATCTCTTTCAAATTATGCCTCTACAACCTCCTCTGGCAGCTCGTTCCACATACGCACCTTCCTCTGTGTGAAAAAGTTGCCCAAGTCCCATTTAAATCTTTCTCCTCTCACCTAAATCTATGCCCTCTAGTTTTGGGCTCCCCTGTTGCAATGGGAGAGTGCCATCTCCAGTATAGATGGAGAATTTTTTTTTCTCATAGTTCACTTTGATTTGGTTACAAAAATTAATTTTGGATTCTTTCAACAATCCCAATATAATCAATTCTTCCCAAGGTGTCTACAGAATTATAAAAGCTGCTGCAGAACTGGGTTTATAGAAACTGCAGTATCTAATTGGCACATTTAATTGACAAGGTGTCGTACCACTATAACAAATATAACCATTGAATTTCTATTTCAGAGATATTAAAGAGTACTTAATGCAATTTCTGTATTAGAAATGTGAGCCCATATTAAGCTGTGCAAACACTGACAGAGAATCTCAATTGCCTCACTGAAAAGTCTTCAGTTCAGTGAAACAGGATTGTTCCATGTTCTCAGCCCTGTTGATCAGGCATGTTAGTGCCTGCTTACTGCCTGCCTCGTCAAGGCAATGCAAGCAGATTTGAAATTTTGTTCTGCCTGTATATCTCAATGATTGTAGTTGCAGTCTATGTTGAATGTGTTGCTAATTCCACCAGCAGAGGGGTCAGATATATGTTGGCTCGCTCAAGTCACAGCCGCCCTGTGCTTCTGAAGGTCATGTATATTCAGGTTGCAGGAGTTGGTGAAAAGAATAAGACTACCAATGAGGCAGAGAGAGAGGGCTGCCATGTCTCTGGTGCAGCAACGGGGATGTACAGAGGGTGAAATAGAGATGATTCATGTTTCCATAGGGGAATATGTAGCCCTCCACAGCAGAAAGCAAAGGGAGTGGAATCAAATAGCCGTGGACATCACTGTAAAGGAGCCCAGTCCCAAACATATGGTTATAGGTCTGAAAGAGGTTCAGAGAGGATATTCATGGCATCTTGAAAAACCCTTTCCAAGCCACAGCTCGATCAAGCAATCACAAATCATTGCACCACACCCCATTACACACCCATCATCAATCAGGACTAATGCCTAACATTCTGATACTGTACATGATCCTCACAAACTCACATTATTGTTTGAAGCATCAGCCTAGAATACACAATGAGCTTGTTTGAAAGTGCAGTTAACTATTAGATTGCCCTGAAGACCAGCTTGATTTACAACTGTCCGATCTTCATGAATTTTATAATATTTATTACAAAAGGTTAAGTGATTTCCAGTGCCTTGTGTACAGATCATGTCATTGTTAAAAATGTTTCTGTATTTTTGATTGTGGACTGAAATGGGAAGAGAACTGCTTTAAAAACCAAGATTATTGAGGGCTGTTGCATGTTTTGAAAGTAAGCAGCCTGACACTCATTGTTTGCACAACTGCAATTTCAAGCAGTATTAGTTAGCTTGCAGACAAGCTGGTTCTAGGGGCTGTGTGTGAATGGTGGTTCAGCGGGCAACGAGTACCTGATTGGTCTGCACACCAGTGATCAATTATTGATGATAAAGACTTTCTGCCTGATAACACTATGGGATTGCTTCTTAGTCAGCTAAACAACTATGGGTTGTGATCAGATAAAGAAAAACTAACAGGCCTCTGCAAGCTCAGGGGTTGTCTCTATACTCTGCAGTGAAAACCACTTTAAACCTGAAGAAAAAAGTTTCTTTCTCCTCAGCAGTTGCTATAAGATGTGACTTCTAATGAATAGGTCAGAGACCTTTATAACTGTGCACCAGTCACTCTATGCCTCCTGCAAACAAGTGAAAACATTTGGAGAAGAAAGATTGAGAAGAGCATTCTGGTCAGCAGAAATCATCTCAGAAAATCCTGTGAATAAGGACCATTGAACAATTTTCCCAGTCTTTCCTTCTGTTCATCACACCCATATTTTCTTTTCCTGAGTTTTAACTCAGTTTTACCTGATGATTCATAATTGTTTACCTAAAGCTCGAGTCTATTTATTCGTTAAATATTCTTGCAAATTACAAAGTCTTGTTAACTGAAGAAATCTAGTCTGTGCTTTCTCTCAACCTTGGTCTAAATGACAGGTATATTGGGGATTTCTGCATATTTTAAAAAAAAAATAAGTTTTATGATGACTCAAAGAATAGTGGGGCTTGATGAAATGTCAAAATTAATAGTTGTTTAAGAAATTTTTTTAATGTATCAAAAGCCACAAATCTATTTCCACAGAGGGTGAATGGCATGATGGGCTATGGCGAGTGTTTGGGAGGCAATATGCAGAATCATCATAGTGATTACTGACACTGGGAGAGGGACATGAGGTGATATAGATTGAGCAAGAATTTATTGGAGGCAAGGAGGCGAGAGGGATAATGCTTGAAGGCCTTTTTACAGCTGGGACATTATCCTATGGCACCATAGCAGACCATCTAAATGGGCACAGCAGTCAAGCCCCGACAGTTGCCTGTGAACATTTTCTGGGATTGGCTAACACAACTTCAGCCAGCATCCATCCCCACAGCAAGGGAGATCCTGTCTCTGAAACTGATATTTCATGAGGCAGTGTGCAAACTGAGAATTTTCCTGACTCCTGCCCCCTGCCTTAAAATGAGGATCAGGCCTTATGTTATTAAACTTCAATGTCAATGGTCTAGTTTTAGCTGCTGAACTGCCTGTTTGTGCCTTTGTTACTGTTATACAGGGTTTCTTTCTGACACAACTGCACCTCCTCCACAACAACATTGAACAACTAACCCCCCCCTCCACCCCCAACCAAGGATGCGTCCTCAGCCCCTACTGTGCTTCCTGTACGCCCACAACTGTGTTGCCAAATTCCGAACAAACCCATCTACAAGTTTGCTGACAACTCCACCATAGTAGGACAGATATCCAACAACAATGAGTTAGAATAAAAAAGGAGATAGAGGGCTTGGTGATGTGGTGCAATGAGAACAACCTCCCTCTCAACATCAGCAAAATTAAAGAACTGATCATTGACTTCAGAAAGACAGGAAGAAAATACACCCCATCCAGATCAATGGAACCGAGGTTGAGAGGGTGGTCAGCATCAAGTTCCTTAGAGTGACGATAACAGACAACCTGTTCTGGCCTTCCCACGTAGATGCGACAGTCAAGAAGGCACATCACCTCTTCTTATTTAGGCAGCTCAGGAAATTTGGCATGTCCATAAGGACCCCCGCCAACTTCTACTGTCCAGGTACATAATAATCTGATGGAGCAACTGCTCTGCCCAGGACCATAAGAAACTGCAGAAGGTTGGGTGCACAGCCCAGACCATCACTGAAGCCAACCTTCCATCCACGGACTCCATTTACATGGTTCATTGCTGCAGAAAGGCTGCCAACATCATCATAGACCCATCACACCCCAGTAATGCTCTCCTACAACTTTTTCCATCAGGCAGCAGATACAAAAGTTTGAACACTCGCAACAGCAGGTTCAGGAACAGCTTCTTCCTTGCTGTTATTAGACTGGTGAATGGATTCCCTAGCCTTAAATAATGCTGACCTTGTTAATGCTGATCTCACCAAGTGCACACCCTATGCAATGTAACCTGTAGACCTCTATCTAAATTACACCATTGATCTTTACATCCTTGCTCACTATGGTCTGACTGTACTGCTTGTAAACAAAGTTTTTCACCGTAGTTTGGTTCACATGACAATAAATCAGTCAACCCATTAATTAAAAACCTATTCTGGCTATACAGCAGCAAACTTGACCCCCAATGCATGGTCTGTTAATTAACAGCATTTAAAATTTATCACACAATTTTATGATAATTGCATGAATTGAAATCCTACAAGTATATTTTCCTTTAAAATAATTAAAGCCTCAAAGTCAATCCATGGAGCTCCTGTCCATCAAGTTACAGATGCATCTGGGTTTCCTCACATCTGATTGGAGCCTCTTGAATGTGATAATCTCACCCAGCAGAATTAGGCTAATTACTGCAGACCTGTACTGATGCTCAATTGTCTCACGTAATTAACATGCTGTTCAATCACTGAGCCCTTCCAAAGGGGCCATAAATACAGATTTATAATAAGAGAAATGTTGCCTTCCATGGTTGATGATAATATCAGAGAGTACATTTAGTTATAGATATTGTTTCTACCTATTATCATTGCACTAAAATTAATGGAAGGAAAATTAAACAAATTGTAGGAAGTGTGGTGATCCACCCTGCCAGGTTACACTCAGATGATGCCAACATAAAACATTCCCAGAATGTCTAGTTGATTATTACTAAATGATTTTTGAGAATATTTGTAGCTCAGATTGATGAGAAATGTGTAAGTTAGCTTGCTGAGCTTGAAGGTTTGTTTTCAGACGCTTTGTCACCATACTAGGTAATATCACCAGCAAAACTAATGTCATTTACAAGATCCCATGCAAGAACTGTAAAAAATACTACATCAGACAAACTAGGAAACTTGCCACCAGGATACATGAACACCAACTAGCCATGAAAAGACACAACCCACTATCACAGGTTTCTACACATACAGACAAAGAAGGACACCATTTTGACTGGGACAACACACACATCCTAGGACAGGCGAAACAAAGACACACACGAGAATTCTTAGAGGCATGGCATTCTAACCAGAACTCCATCAATAAACACATTGATTTAGATCCCATCTACCTTCCATTATAAAAGGAACCAGAAATGACATCACCCACTTTAAGAAACCAAGACCTAATAAATAGAAAGGTGGAACATGTCACCAGTGCTTCACCAGAGACTCTGACTGATGATGTTACCTAGTATGGTGACAAAACATCTGAAAACAAACCTTCAAGCTCAGCAAGCTGACTTACGTAGTGACTATTACGAACACTATTCACAAATTTCAAATTCTGAGCATCAATATGCAATCTTGAAGAGACTTAAGGAAGATTATGAGCTTCAATATCATAGCACTGTCCATGAATACAATTCACTGGGAGGCTACCTTGATATTGGTTTCTGTGCATGGTAACAGTGACTCAGAAATTCAAAATTATTAAAGAAGTGAAGTTGGAGAGAAATAACTTTAATATGCCCCACCTCAACATGCCCTAGAACTTCTTTTTCACATCAATGACTGTCACTGGCATAGCCTTTTCTATGTATTGTACAATACTCAACTGTAAGATTCCACATAACAGATGAAAGGCTGATCAGATGATAGCTTCTTGCCGTATGATTTGACAGAACAATATTGGAAGGCTAATAGTAAAAGTCCCTTTTCTGTTTCAAATACTGCCATTGGATATCTAATAATCCACCTGAAAACCATATGGAACTTCAATTTAAGATTTCATTGAAAAGTGCCTTACAGCATTCCCTCATTATTACATTCAATGTCCTACATTATGTAATTTGGTTCATAGTGGAATTGAACCCACAACAGCTTAATCAAAGGCAGGCACATTACCAACTGAGTCCAGCTGAATCATGTTAGTATTTCTTGGGTTCTTGGTTTGTTTTTAAACCAAGTAACTCTTTCTAATTGTCGATGTAATCCGAGACTAGAAAGCAGTTTGGGGCTATTTGATATGATTCTACCTTATTGCTTTCAATTCTGACCAAAGCAAAACATGGGAAAAGAAATTTCACGTTCATAAATGTTATTCAATAAGGCACAATGGCTATTTGCTGTATTTATTCGGTTGACGATAAATAAATTGAATGTCAAGAAGAATTTCTTGTGCCGTTTGGACTACAGCTTTGGTCCACACAGGACCAAGTTCAGTCCTTTGCTTCTTTGATATGGATACAGCAATAGTATGTTTAATGCAAGATACAAAAATGCATCCCCTCTTCTGCTGAGATTTCCAAAGTCAGAGATGTAGGGCTGAAAATATTATTCTAAGACATGAAACTCCGTGTTCTTTGCACGAATCAGTTGTTGATTATCCCATTCTGCTTGCAAAATGTAAAAAGATGCTGTCAAATTCCAGAGTATGTTCTTATTGTCACACGTCTGATATTCAAACGTGGTTAATTCCATTCTACAGACAACATTTTCATGATGGTGCGAATATAGTCAATGTCCTGTTTCATATAGTATTAAAATGCTGCAAATAGCAAACTTTCTAACTGCAAAAAAAATCTTCTATTCATTAGAGATGATGCAATGGCAAAATCTTGATTCCATAGTTAGTTTATTTCAGACAAAACCAATCTCTATAATAGCTTTCTCGATAACATTGTAGTCCATGAACACCATGAAAATAAAGAAACTGATGTGAATATTGCTGCAGGATCTTAATGAGCCATTTTTGAACTGCATTGCTGAAATTTCCCACTGTGCATTATAAGACCCAGTGAGTTTCTGCCTGTTTTGGGCACTGTATACTTAATCTAAGACACTGCTCAAATAACTTGTTGGATTTCTTGAGACATACATGATAGCATGGTTGCAGTAACTGGTTTCAAATTCCCTCGCAGAGAATTAACTAAATCATCTGTGGAATCTGTACATCTTTATCATCAAAACTATTGCTTACAGATGAAAATGGTTATAAATATTCCTGAGAATAACATTTCTAAAGAATTTTGTTCTCTTAAATATATGCAAAAATGTACTGACTAACCTGTGTTTTCTCACCAAACCCACTCTACGTTTGAACTTGGAGGACAGGCTTGTAAATTAAAGCAGGTGGTCTTCCCATTATTTGCCTACCAATCCCCCACCTATCACCCATATGACGAGTGACATGAAAGCACCAGGCAGCCTACCCGCCCAGAGTCTATATTTGACCAGTTAAAGGTGATACTGCCTCTGTCACTACTTTATGCGGGGCAGGGAATGCAGGGACAAAGCAGATTGCCTGGTCCAGCTTTCACTGTACAGGATGTTGTTGGGCAGGAAGGGACAGTTCCTCCCACCAGTGTTCTCTCTGCCCAGCAGCCCCACCCCCATTCTCCCTCAGACTCTCAAACCCAGCCCCACAAAATGATCATTTTTCATTTCAGTTGTGTTGAGTAACAGATACTTTTTTGGGAAGCTACCACATATCCTCTGATTGGATACAAAACTGGCTCAAAGCTGAAAGACAGAGAATGGTGGTGCAGGGTTGCTTTTCAGACTAGAGGCCTGTGTTCAGTGGAGTGCCAAAAGAATCGGTGCTGGGTCCACTACTTTTCGTCATTTATATAAATGATTTGGATGTGAATATAGGAGGTAGAGTTAGTAGGTTTGCAGATGACACCAAAATTGGAGGTGTAATGAACAGCAAAGGAGGTTACCTCAGATTACAATGAGATCTTGATCAGAGGTAAAAACAAGGACTGCAGATGCTGGAAACCAGACTCTAGATAAGAGTGGTGCTGGAAAAGCACAGCAGATCAGGCAGCATCCGAGGAGCAGGAAAATCCACGTTTCGAGAGGCAGAGTGCCTGCAGAGTGCAGAGATAAATGAGAGGAGGGTGGAGGTGGGGAGAAAATAGCATAGAGTACAATAGGTGAATGGGGGTGGGGATGGAGGTGATAGGTCAGAGAGGAGGGTGGAGTGGATAGGTGGAAAGGAAGATAGGCAGGTAGGACAGGTCATGAGGACAGGGCTGAGCTGGAAGGTTGGAACTGGGGTAAGGTGGGGAAAGGGGAAATGAGGAAACTGTTGAAGTCCACATTGTTGCCCTGGGGTTGAAGTGTTCCGAGGCGGAAGATGAGGCGTTCTTCCTCCAGGCGTCTGGTGGTGAGGGAGCGGCGGTGAAGGAGGCCCAGGACCTCCATGTCCTCGGCAGAGTGGGAGGGAGAGTTGAAATGTTGGGCCACGGGGCGGTGGGGTTGAGTGGTGCAGGTGTCCCAGAGATGTTCCCTAAAGCGCTCTACTAGGAGGCGTCCAGTCTCCCCAATGTAGACGAGACCGCATCGAGAGCAATGGATACAATAAATGATATTGGTGGATGTGCAGGTGAAACTTTGATAGATGTAGAAGGCTCCCTTGGGGCCTTGGATGGAGGTGAGGGAGGTGGTGTGGGCGCAGGTTTTGCAATTCCAGCAGTGGCAGGGGAAGGTGCCAGGATGGGAGGGTGGGTTGTAGGGGGCATGGACCTGACCAGGCAATTATAGAGGGAACAGTCTTTTCGGAAGGTGAAAAGGGATGTTGAGGGAAATATATCCCTGGTGGTGGTGTCCGTTTGGAGGTGGCAGAAATGTCGTAGGATGATGTGGTTTATGCGAAGTTGGTAGGGTGGAAGGTGAGCACCTGTAACGGTTGGAGGGGTGGGGTTTGAGGGCGGAGGTGCGGGATGTGGACAAGATGCTTTGGAGGGCATCTTTAACCATGTGGGAAGGGAAATTGTGGTCTCTAAAGAAGGAGGCCATCTGGTGTGTTCTGTGGTGGAACTGATCCTCTTGGAGGAGGCGGAGGAATTGGGAATACAGGATGGCATTCTTGCAGGGGTTAGGGTGAGAAGATGTGTAAACCAGGTAGCTGTGGGAGTCGGTGAATTTGTAAAAAATGTCAGTGGCAAGTCGGTTGTCATTAATAGAGATGGAGAGGTCCAGGAAGGGGAGGGAGGTGTCAGAGGGTCAATTGGCTGAGAAGTGGCAGATAGAGTTTAATTTAGACAAATGTAAGGTGCTGCATTTTGGAAAGGCAAATCAGAGCAGGACTTATACACTTAATGTTAAGGTCCTGGTGAGTGTTGCTGAATAAAGAGACCATGGAATGCAGGAATATCAGAAAGATGTTGTGAAACTTGAAAGGGTTCAGAAAAGCTTTATAAGGATGTTGCCAGGTTAGTGGATTTGAGCTATAGGGAGAGATTGAATAGGTTAGGGCTGTTTTCCCTGGAGCGTCGGAGGCTGAAGGGTGATCTTATAGAGGTTTATAAAATCATGAGAGGCACGGGTAGGATAAAGTTAAAAATCACACAACACCAGGATATAGTCCAACATTCCAATAGATGAGAAACTTAACAAACAATCACGGTATTTTTCAATATATAATTTCAGTAACATCACACTGTAAACTTTTGCGTCTCACAATTCTGTGTCTTACAATTGTGTACTCCACAACCACCTCATGAAGGAGCAGCGCTCCGAAAGCTAGTGCTTCCAATTAAACCTTTTGGACTATATCCTAGTGTTGTGTGACTTTTAACTTTGTACACCCCAGTCCAACGCAGCATCTCCAAATCATGGATAGGATAAATAGACAAGGTCTTTTCCTTGAGGTGGGGGAGTCCAGAAGTGGAGGGCATAGGTTTAGGGTGATAGGGGATAAATTTAAAAGGCATCTAAAGGGGAATCTTTTCACGCAGAGGGTGGTGCGTGTATGGAATGAGCTGCCAGAGGAGGTGGTGGAGGCTGGTACAATTACAACATTTAAAAGGCATCTGGATGGGTATATGAACAGTAAAGGTTTGGAGGGATATGGGTCAAGTTCTGGCAAATGGGACTAGATTAGGTTAGAATATCTGGTCAGCATGGATGAGTTGGATCAAAGAGTCTGTGCTGTATATCTCTATGATTCTAATCAAATTGACATTATACAGACAATAATTTCAAGAAAATCAACATCACTCTCACTATTACCTGTGGCCAAGATGTTTAGACTGGGCCATATTCAGCCAGTGGATGAATACAAGAACTCCTTGCCCCCATCATTGTTTTTGACATTTCATTTACTTTCTGGTAAATTCCCCTCTAATTCAGTTGTATAATTATCATTGAATTCACTGGCAGGGCACAGGTCAGGAGCATAATAGTAGCCTCTCCACCTGCCTGCACGTGCACAACCCCAATAACATTCAAGAAGCTCAATGCTATTTTAGACCTTCACGTTGCTGATGAACTAATCTCATCTATGTGAAGCATCATTTTTATAATGTACTTATGTCACAAGAAAGACTGGACTGAGGAAGTCTTCACAAATGTATGTACAGCATGTGGAGAAATTCCTACCTCATAATAGTTAAAAGTGGATAAATCCCCAGGACCTGATCAGGTGTACCCGAGAACTCTGTGGGAAGCAGAGAAGTGATTGCTGGGCCTCTTGCTGAGATATTTGTATCATCGATAGTTACAGGTGAGGTGCCGGAAGACTGGAGGTTGGCAAACGTGGTGCCACTGTTTAAGAAAGGTGGTAAGGACAAGCCAGGGAACTATAGACCAGTGAGTCTGACATCAGTGGTGGGCAAGTTGTTGGAGGGAATCCTGAGGGTCAAGATGTACATGTATTTGGAAAGGCAAGGACTGATTCGGGATAGTCAACATGGCTTTGTGCGTGGGAAATCATGTCTCACAAACCTGATTGAGTTTTTTGACAAAGTAACAAAGAAGATTGATGAGGGCAGAGCAGTAGATGTGATCTATATGGACTTCAGTAAGGTGTTCGACAAGGTTCCCCATTGGAGACTGATTAGCAAGGTTAGATCTCATGGAATACAGGGAGAACTAGCCATTTGGATACAGAACTGGCTCAAAGGTAGAAGACAGAGGGTGGTGGTGGAGGGCTGTTTTTCAGACTGGAGGCCTGTGACCAGTGGAATGCCACAAGGATCGGTGCTGGGCCCTCTACTTTTTGTCATTTATATAAATGATTTGGATGAGAGCATAAGAGGTACAGTTTGTAAGTTTGCAGATGACACCAAAATTGGAGGTGTAGTGGACAGCAAAGAGGGTTACCTCAGATTACAACAGGATTTTGATTAGATGGGCCAATGGGCTGAGAAATGACAGATGGAATTTAATTGAGATAAATGTGAGGTTCTGCATTTTGGGAAAACAAATCTTCGCAGGACTTACATACTTAATGGTAAGGTCCGAGGGAGTGTTGCTGAACAAAGAGACCTTGGAGTGCAGGTTTATAGCTCCTTGAAAATAGAGTCGCGTGTAGATAGGATAGTGAAGAAGGCGTTTGGTAAGCTTTCCTTTATTGGCCAGCGTATTGAGTACAGGAGTTGAGAGGTCATGTTGTGGCTGTACAGGACATTGGTTAGGCCACTGTTGGAATTTGGCTTGCAATTCTGGTCTCCTTCCTATTGGAAGGAAGTTGTTAAACGTGAAATGGTTCAGAAAAGATTTACAATTATGTTGTCAGGGTTGGAGGATTTGAGCTGTAGGGAGAGGTTGAATAGGCTGGGACTGTTTTCCCTGGAGCGTCGGAGGCTGAGGGGTGACCTTATAGAAGTTTATTATATCATGAGGAGCATGGATAGGATAAATAGACAAAGTCTTTTCTCTGGAGTGGGGGAATCCAGAACTAGAGGGCATAGGTTTAGGGAAAGGGAGAAAGATATAAAAGAGACCTAAGGGCAACCTTTTCGCACAGAGCGTGGTACATATATGGAATGAGTTGCCAGAGGAAGTGGTGAGAGGCTAGTGCAATTGCAACATTTAAAAGGTATTTGGATGGGTATATGAATAGGAAGGATTTAGAGGGATCTGGGCTGGGTGCTGGCAGGTGGGACTAGATTGGGTTGGGATATCTGGACGCCATGGATGAGTTGGACTGAAGGGTTTGTTTCTGTGCTATACATCTCTATGACTCTATGACACAATCTGATGTTTTGGGGATTTAAGACTGGGGAAATGTGAACAGTTGAGGGAGAACTGCCAAAAGACCAACAGATGTTGGCTGCTGGTAAGACCTCTCTCAGAGATACTTGTCTAGAGAAGGGGTTTGCACAGAGAAAACACATCAACACCGACCTGGAGAGCAAATCTACAGAGGAAGATATAAAGAGAAGTTTTGACAGCTAGCTGGTTTTGAAGTTTGAATTTTTTTCAGGGTTTTATCTGACTAGTATTATAGAAGGGAAAGGAAAAGATAAGTTAGAGGAAGGAGTTGTATGTCGTTGTTAGTTAATTTTTCTCTGTTGTACTTTTATTTTTAAAAGTGTTAATTTGTACTTTAAATAGTGACTTTTGGGATAGTTCTTTGCCTCTCGAATTTTCACAGATTACCGCACAGGTAAAACTTTTCTCTGTTACAGGTCTAAATTAGTGGGGGGGGCGGGAAGAGAGTTGGATTGACCCTGTGTCGTAACAGTTTGGGGGCTCATTGTCAGGATTTTAACGGCTTGGGGGATTCTGTCCATGCTTTGAACAGTTTGGGTCTTGGATTTGAGATTTGAACTGGTTTAGACAGATTTGAATTGATTTGGGGGTACAAAAAATCCCAGCAGATTTAAATACTTGCAGATTAGGGTCCTGGATCTTTAAATAAAATGCAGGTGAGACAATTTGTTTAATTTCGGTGACTTGCTGAGGTGTGTCAGAGAAACAGACAAGTGCAGTTGAGTTAGAAAAAACTTAAATTGCAATTGAGGAAAATAGACTTAGAAGATAAAGAAAGGGAAAGAGAAAGAGGAAAAAGAGGAAGAGATGGTTCTTGGCTGAGCAAAGAGAGAGAAAAGAAAAGGATTGAGAAAGAGAGAGATAGAGCGAGAGAGAGAGAGGAAAAAGAAAGAGAGAAGAGGTTCTTAGCTGATCAAAAAGAGAGAGCATTTGAACTTGAGAAGTTGTGACTTAGCAAAGCCAAGTTAACAGGATGCAGATTAAAAGAGAAAGTAGTGATGGATACAAATATGTCAAAACTCTGCCACATTTTGATGAGAAAGATGTTGAAGCCTTCTTTATTTCATTTGAAAAATTGGCTAGGCAGATGGAGTGGTCTGAAGATTTATGGGTAATGCTACTTCAGACGAAACTGCTAGGCAGAGTTAGTGAGGTATTTGCTACGCTGTCAGATGAAGGGTTAAACGATTATGAAGAGGTTAAACAGGCTATCTTAAGTGCTTATGAATTGGTACCAGAATCATATAGACAATGGTTCAGAAACATAAAGGAGGAATCAGGTCAGACTTATACTGAGTTTGAAAGAATTAAACATAGTCATTTTGATAGATGGGTATTGCTTTGTAAATAGATAGGGCATTTGAGGCTTAAAGAGCAATTATTCTGCTGGACGAGTTTAAAAACTCACTTCCAGAGACAATAAGAATTCACGTGGAGGAACAGAAAGTTCAGGAAGTGAGGGCAGCAGAATTAGCAGACATGTACATGTTGGTGCATAAGACTAGCTTCCGGCCAGAATTTCGTTCTGTCAGGGATAGAAGTTGGGAGAAGGTGAGATCCTACACTACGAAACTAAGATTAGAGACCATTGGTAAGAGTACCACAGGATAAAAAAGAAGCCTAAGTGGTGGAAAGGTGGTGAAAAGCCTCAGGTGTTTCCACTGTGGTAAAGTGGGACACAAAGTCACAGTGCTGGTTGTTAAAGAAAAGCACTGTGGGAAAGATGTGATAAAAAGAACTAAACCAGTGACATTAGTGAAGGTAGTAAAGGAGACCCCCAAGAAGAGTCAAGGAGCTGCAGGAGAGTACACAACCTCGGCAGGGGCTGGGTATGGAGTTAGTGCCTGATCTCTATAAAGAATTCGCCTCTGTGGGTAAAGTTTACTCAGAAAGAACAGGGGGAGAAGGACAAGTAGTTCTAATTTTGAGAGATACTAGATCTAACCAGTCACTGATAGTGAGAGATGAGTGAATATGCATTCTTTCTAATCTGTTACCCGAGAGTGTGGTTATTTGTGGGAGAGATGGACAAAAATTTAGCGTTTCCCCGATATAAGATCAGGTTGGAGTGCCAACTTGAGGCTGGAGAAGTTATAGTGCGAGTGATTGACAGAGTGTCAGTTCCAGGAATTCAGTTTGTTCTTGAAAATGATTTGGCAGGGTCCAAGGTGGGAGTGACACCCCTTGTTGTAGAGAAGCCCGAGGAAGACCAAGAAATGAGGAGTTAAAACAGAAATACCTTGGTATTTTCCCAGACTGTGTGATAAACAGATCCCACTATCATACGTCACAGCATGAAGTGAAAAGTAAAGAGAAAGATGAAGGAGTTAAGGTTCAGTTAGTGGATACTCTGTTTGACATAATGGTGCAGGATAAACCTCAACAGGCAGAGGGTCAGACAGAAATGTTTAATCCTGAAAGGCTAAGGGACTTCAAGATGATAAAAGATATATACATGGATGCATACTCCAAAAAGGAGGCAGAGAATATTTCTGAGGATTATTATCTGAAAGATAGAATCCTAAGGCAGAAATGAAGACAACAGCAGGTTAGTGCAGAGGAGAAATGGGCCGAAGTGCACCAGATTGTGTTGTTGGTAGTGTACAGACAGAAAGTGTTCTGAGTAGCACATGAACTACCGAGAAGGTCACCTAGATGTATAACAAACTCAGGCTAAGGTACAAAAATGTTTTTCTTGGCCTGGAATGCATAAGGATGTGGTTAACTTTTGCTGAATATGTTGTGCATGCCAAAGGGTAGGTAGGCCACAGGCGGGAATAAAACCAGCACCTTTGTTGCCAATTTCCGCATTTGAAGAACCTTTCACACGGGTTATAATTGATTGTGTTGGTCCCCTCCTGAGAACTGAAAGTGGGAACCAGTATTTGTTAACCATAATGGATGTGTCTCCTCGGTTTCTGGAGATAATTCCATTACGGCGTATCAAGGCAAAAAGAAGGGTGGTAGAGGAGTTAGCAGCTTTTTTCACATGGTATGGGATACCCAGAGAGATTCAGTCAGACCAAGGGTGAAATTTTACTGCTAGGCTGTTTAAGGAGGTTATGGATAGCTTAGGTATACAGCACTTTAAATCCAGTGTGTATCATCCTGAATCCCAGGGAGCTTTAAAGAGGTGGCATCAGACCTTGAAGACCATATTGAGAGTACACTGTCGATACTGTCAGGATTACCCAAATGATTGGGATAAAGGTATCCCATTCATATTGTTTGCCTTTAGAGATGCCCCAAATGAATCTACTCAGTTCACACCCTTAGAGATAATATTCAGGCACTAATTTCAAAGGATTTCTCACTTCATTAAAGAAAAACTGACAGGACCAAAGTCAGAGATCTCACACTTAGACTGTGTATAGGATGTGACAGAGAGAGTAGATTGAGTATGTGTTGCTGGAAAAGCGCAGCAGGTCAGTCAGCATCCAAGGAGCAGGAGAATCGACGTTTCGTTGCTCATGCCCAAAACGTCGATTCTCCTGCTCCTTGGATGCTGCCTGACCTGCGCTTTTTCCAGCAACACATTTTCAGCTCTGATCTCCAGCATCTGCAGTCCTCACTTTCTCACAGAGTAAATTGGGTAGGTGAGTTAGCTAACCAGCATCGAAAGAGGGCACAGTATGGAATGAAGCAGGTGGCAGATAAAAACTGAGACTCGGATGTTTTCCCAAGGGGATGATGTCTTAGTTTTGTTACCAGTAATAGGAGATGTCTTCAAAGCCAGGTTTAGTGGTCCCTATCAAACTGAGAAAAAGTTGTCAGGTGAACTATCTAGTAAAGATGCCAGATAGGAAAGAAAAGATACCGGGTATGTCATGTGAACATTTCAAAATCATATTATACCATAGAGAAAGAACTGGAGAAACAGGTGTTAGTTACTGCCCCGCAGACTGAGGAAACAAATCCAGATGATGTGCCTCAAAAAAGATTTTAAAAAGAAGTTCTTGAGGAGTGGGATAAGTCAGTAAGCTATCTCTCTCAGAAGCATAGAACACAGTTGAAAGATTTGTGACTGCAGTATAAGGACATATGTAAGAATCAGATACAGAGGACTAGAGCTATTGAACATGAAGTAGACATAGGGAATACTGCTCTGATAAAACAACACTCCTATCAGCTTAATCCTTTCAAAGCCAGACAGGTCCAGAAGGAGGTGGAGGTCAGGCTCGATGAGGACATCATCGAACTAAGCCAGAGCAAGTGGAGCTCGCCGATCGTATTCATTCCCAAACCAGACAGGAATCAACAATCCTGCATGGATCATCGGAAGGTCAACACTGTTACAAAATCAGACTCATATCCAATTCCTAGATTGGAGGACTGTATCAAAAAAGTTGGACAAGCCAGTTACATCACCAAGTTGGATTTAACACATGGTTACTGGCAGGTACCTTTGTCAGAGTCGGCGAAAGTAATTTTTGCACTCTAAATGGGATATATCAGTTTAAAGTGATGCTCATTGGAATGAAGAATGTACCCGTCACATTCCAAAGAATCATGAACAGAGTTGTGGCTGGGTTAACAAACTGCGCAGTCTGTTTGGACAATGTAGTGATCTTTAGTAAGTCCTGGAAAAATCACATAGTACAGTTGGCAGAGCTCTTTGAATGACTATGAGAAGCAAAACTGGTGATAAACTTAAACGAAACTGAATTTGCAAAAGCAGAGGTGACATCCTTGGGACATAACATTGGTCATGGAAGGTTGACTCCACGGAATGCAAAGATGAAGGCCATTGAGGAATTTCCACAACCAACCTCAATGAAAGAAGTGCTTCAATTCTTAGGATTCTTTCAGCTGTTTATTCCAAACCTCAGCAGTGCAGTGGCACCATTAACCGATTTGCTGAAGAAGAACACAAAGTTTCAGTGGACAGAACAATGCTAGGAGCATTCGACCACTTAAAATCAATGTTAACCACAAAACCAGTTTTAGCTACACCAAACTTTTCAAAACCTTGTAAAGTCGCCATCGATGCTTGTGACATAACAGTTGGAGCTGTACTCCTACAGTGAGTTACTTTCTGAAGAAGATCAACATCCACCAGAGGAAATACTCCACGATCGAACAAGAACTATGGAGTATGGTACTGGCCTTACAGCATTTTAATGTGTACGTCACAAACAATGTATCAGGGATGGTTGTATACATGGATCACAATCCTCTTACATTCTTAGAATGCTTTAAAGACAAGAATATGAGACTATTTCACTGCAGCCTTATGTTACAGATTTATAATTTAAAAATTGGATATGTTGCAGGTTGTAAGAATGTAATTGCAAATGCAATATCGCGGATTTTACCGATAAAGTTTAGATGAATTTGTATTTATTTAATGTTTATATTATATATGGGAAGAAGTTAAGGTGAACTTATATTAAAGTTACCAGTATGGTAGGGTAATGTGTTATCAGAATAGAAAAAAAGAAGGAAGCCATCTTTTCGTTGTGATGGTTCATAATTTCTTAAGGGGGCCAAGTGTAATGAAGATGTTGAAGTGTACTGTACCTTTAACAGTTAGCAGAACAACCCAACAGCACCAAGTGTTCTGAACAAGATACAATGTAACCTTTTGCTCCAGGAACTAATGTAGTGGTTGCCTGGAGACAAAAACAAATTTGAATTAAGCCAATCAGTTTAAATTATACCTCAAAAAATACCAAACTCCAATCAAGTTTGGATTTAGTATATTGACAAAATTGAAAACCAATTAAACAATCTGATGCTTTGGGGGTTTAGGACTGGGGAAATGTGAACAGTTGAGGGAGAACTGCCAAAAGACCTCTCAGATGTAGACTGCTAGTAAGAACTCTCCGAGAGGTACCTGTCTAGAGAAGGGGTTTGCACAGAGAGAAAACAAATCAACACTGGCCTGGAGAGCAAATCTACAGAGGAAGGTACAAAGAGAAGTTGCGACAGCTGGCTGGTTTTGAAATTTGAATTTTTTTGGTAAATCTTACTTGAGGGTTTTATCGGACTAGTATTATGGAAGAGAAGGTAAAAGATAGGTTAGAGGAAGGAGCTGTAAATAGTTAGTTAATTATTCTCTGTTAGAGTTTAAAAAATAAAGGTGTTAATTTTCACTTTAAGTCATGACTTTTGGGATAGTTCTTGACCTCTCGAATTTTCACAGATTACCACATGGGGTAAATCTTTACCATTTTACAGGTTTAAATTATAGGGGGAGTTTACCCTGTGCCATAACAATTGGGATACAGACAGACTCTAACCTCACATTTTTAATGCATTGTCTGAACTGAGATGTCACCTTTTTTTTTACAAAACCTTAAGTTATCTCGAGAGTGTAACTTAAAAGTAGTTCTGGGATTTACATATTAATATACCGCAATCTGCAAGCCATTCTAAAAGATGAACGACTTAACAACAATCTAGGTTTGTTCAACACATCATTTCAGTTGCATGATACTGTCATCTTTTACCATAAATTCTGCCTTATGGTCCTGCTACACGGCTACCTGATGAAGGAGGAGCAGTCCAAAAGCTAGTGCTTCCAAAAAAACCTGTTGGCCTGTAAGGTGGTATTTTGTGATTTCTAATTTTGCCCATAATAAATGTAATTCTGACACAGGCATCATGATTTGCAAGTGTAAAAACACATTCCAAACACTCTGTTCAAGGCATTAAAATTGGCCTCAATTATCATATTTTTAAAGCTCAGTCCATCATGCATGGCTGTATTGCAAGTTATTAGATTAGATTAGATTACTTACAGTGTGGAAACAGGCCCTTCGGCCCAACAAGTCCACACCGACTCGCCGAAGTGCAACCCACCCAGACCCATTCCCCTACATTTGCCCCTGCACCTAATACTACGGGAAATTTAGCATGGCCAATTTACCTGACCTGCATATCTTTGGACTGTGGGAAGAAACTGGAGCACCCGGAGGAAACCCACGCAGACACAGGGAGAATGTTATCTAAGGTTACACTCATACTTTATAAAGGTAATGACTTGTACATGAAATATTTTGCATCAGGTTGACTCGATGTTTAACAAAAATTGATTGAATAAAAGTCTTTTTCCAAGCAGCAGGCAAGTACCTGGAATATTGTGCGCAGTTTCTGTCTCCTTTTCTGAGGAGTGCTATAAAGGGAGTGCAGCAAAGGTTTACCCCAGACTGATTCCTGAGATAGTGAGACTTGTGTATGAGTAGAGGCTGAATCAGTAAGTATTTACTGGAGTTTAGAAAAATGAGGGGTTCTCATAGAAACTTATAAAATTCTAATTGGACGAGACCGGGTAGTTGTGGAAGGATGTGTACGATGACAGGGGAGTCCAGAAACAAGGGTTACAGTCTGAGGATTTAGGACTGAGATAAGGATAAATGTCTTTACCTAGACAGTGGCGAGCCTGTAGAATTCACCAGCAAAGAAAACATTCAGACTAAAACCCTGTATCATTTTAAGAAGGGGTTGGATATACCACTTGGGGATAAAGTAATCAATGGGACAGGCTACTGAGTTGGATGATCAGCCATGGTCATAATGAATGGCGGAGCAGGCTTAAAGGGCTGATAGCCCATTCCTGCTCCTATTTCCTATGTTTCTACATTTCCAAGTCCAAAAAATTGTTTTGTCAGTGTACAGAATTGCTGAACTAGGTGCAATGACATGTACTTACGCACTTATCAGGACTCGTACAGGTTATTCCTGCACTACCATCAACATATATGTACTTCATTATCTCATCTGTTCATTATTTTTGTCTTCTCACAATCAGGTGCTCCGTCCCATGCCAATAAAACCTCAGAGACAGAATGACAGCTTTCAAGCTTGACTGACTTTTGATTTTAACTGAACATGCCTGTATTGTGAAGGAGTCACACTGAGCACAGAAGTCTCTCGAAAGCCAGAAACAAAAGGTAGAAATCTGCATTTGAAAAGATTTTGCTGTAAATCATTTGAGTATGAAGGGGGGAAAAGTAAAAATCAATAATTCAGCCAAATCTGTTTGTTTATACAATCCAGAGCATGCTGTCATTGTCTGAACTTGGGACTAAATATTTGATTTGTAGCAACAGCAACAATGCTGATATATTTTAAGATCTGTCCTGATAGTAAATACATGGAACAAACAAGTTTAGTTCAGAAGTTATATAAAAATACTTTCCAATTTTACTGGTCAGCTAATAAATGAATCATTTAAATCTATGACAATTGCTGTACTTAGCACAAATATATAATAATTTCCTAAATTATAAAATCCAACATATTACTGACAATTGTTTTGTGCATGTACTATTGACTCATACCAAAGCTTGTGCATCATAGGACTGTCAATATTTTTTCAAGGTACTGCTGCATTATTACGATAGTCCACAAATTGTTTCCAATGTGTAAATTCAATTAATAAACTAGGGATCTGGGTGCCAACTGTTAAACACTATTCATTCAACTCTAAGACCTGAAACAAAATCATTATGGGATGAAATGGGATGAAAGGTTTCCCAGCCTGCTTATGGCCCAAGGGGTTGATGCAGAGTCAGTTCAGTTTTCTATGAGGCATGGGTCTACAGATTATCAACTGGTATTGACTAGCAAACTCAAAGCGGTCATAGGATGATTGCTGTGGAATGATATCATCATTGTGCAAAATAAAATGCATTTCCGAATTTGTGTTTTGTCATAGTGTTGGGATAGAGAACAAGGGGTTTAGTTCTGCATGTAGGAAAATTCCTAATGAAGGGCGAAACGTCGACTCTCCTGCTCCTCAGATGCTGCCTGACTGGTAGTGCTCTTCCAGCACCACACTTTTCAACTCTTGACTGTCCAGCATCTACAGGCCTCACTTTCTCCATGTAGGAAAATTATCTGGATGGCTTCAATGATTCCAGTCTCCATCACCTATTCAATTCTAGTAAGTAAAAAGCAAAGCCTTTCTACAGTTGTGTGCCTTGTTTATGCAGTCAGACAGGTTTCAAGGTTAGTTTTCCAATCAGAGTGAGGAATACTAGGTTTCTCAGAACATTAAGAAGGATTCCATAGGATGGGTGCATCTGTTTCAATAGGCTTCCTGACAGATATAAAAACCTCTTGAGTGTACAATGCTGCAGCAGAGCCCAAAGCCCAGGAGCTGGTAGTTTGCTGCTACTGTTTAGAAATTAAAGGAGAATGTCAGTGGTTAGAATGTACCTTGGAAAGTGATTGTGTGATTTTAAAGACAGATCAAGTACAGAGATAGATGCACAATGATTTTTTTAAAAAATGTGTTCATGGAATACAGATCTCAGTGGCTAGACCAGCATTGGTTCCATATCCTGAGTTATCCAGGAGAAATTGTGTTGAGGTACCTTCTTGACCTGCTGCAATCCTTGGGGTGAAAGGACACAAAGGGAGTTCCAGGATTTTGACCCAGTGACAGTGAAGGAATGGCAGTAACAGTCCAAGTCAGGGTGACATGTAGCTTCTAGGGAAACATAGAGGTAGTGTTTCCATGCATCTGCTGCCCTTGCCGTTTCATTTGGTAGGGCTCATTTGTTTGGAAGGCAATACCAAAGAAGGTTTGCTGGGCTACCATGGGGCACCTTGTAAATGTGAAACACTGCTAGTGAAGGAGTGAATATTGAAGATGGCTAACATGGTGCTAAACAGGATGTTTGTCTTGGACGGTATTGAGTTTAAGTGTCTGCACTCATCCAGGCAAGTGGGCAGTATTCCATCACACTCATGACTCACACCTTGTAGATGGAGAAAAGTGAGTTACTCACCGCATATTAGTGAGCCTCTGCTTTACTCATGCAGCCACAGTAATAAAACAGCTGGTTCAGTTCCTTTTCTGATTAATGGTAATGCTAAGGATAATGATAGTGAAGTATTTAGTGATCAAACTGTCATTCAAATATTAAAAGGCAATGGTTAGCTTTCTCTTGTTTGAGATAATCATTAACATACCATTGTATGTAACAAATGGTACTTGTCACTTATTAGCCCAAGCCTGGATATTGTCCAGACCTTGCTGCATATATCAATCCAGTTTCCTCTCTTCAGACTTTATAGCAGTACCTCAACAACCTAGGCTTGCTAGTTCATTTTGGAAAGCAATTAGATTAGATTCCCTACAGTGTGGAAACAGGCCCTTCGGCCCAACAAGTCCACACTGATCCTCCGAACAGTAACCCACCCAGACCCATTTCCCTCTGACTAACGCACCTAACCTATGAGCACATGACCTGCACATCTTTGGACTGTGGGAGGAAACTGGAGCACCCGGAGGAAACCCATGCAGACACGGGGAGAATGTGCAAACTCCACACAGTCGCCCGAGGCTGGAATTGAACTTGGGACCCTGGTTCTGTGAGGCAGTAGTACTAACCACTGAGCCACCATGCCACCCTGTAAGAGTCCATTACTATGCTGTGTGTCTGAAGTCAAATGCAGGCTAGATCAGGCCAGGACATCAGATTTTCGTGCTGAAAGGAGGTGTACAAATGTGTGATTATTGGCATGTGGTGAGGGGTTGCGCATGGAGTGGGGTTGTTGGGATGGCCACGGAATGTGGGAAGGGGATCTAATCGCATGTGTCCAATTGTTGGGAACAGGATCTAATTGCAGTGAGAGAAGGAAGTTCACTTGCGTGGTGAAGGAAAATGAACGGATTACTGAGGGAACACTCCAATTCCTCCCCGTTCACAGTCAGTGCTGGAAAAACATTTACCATGGCTTGAGAAACCAGAATCGAATTGCTCAGCCTCATTAAAACATTGAAACAAGTAATCCAGCTAGTTTAGTTATCCACCCTTTCATCACAGCTCCAGTAAAACTGGATGTGGGCAGCCTCAAGGTGAGATTTTGAATCGGAAGTTTTTCAAACACTAACATCCCACCTGACCCAAACCTACCCATTTTTAAGTGTTACGATTCTACTTGCATTTTATTTAAAACCAGCCATGTGACATTGGAGGCTTTGCAAGGCCAGGGAACTTTTTCTTTTATTTTTCACTCATGGTAGGGCCAGTATTTACTGCACATCCCTTGTTACCTTTGAGAACTTGGCAATAAGATACTTTCTTGTGCCACTCCAATTCATATGCTATAAATAGACCCATAGTGCCATTACAATAGACAATAGACAATAGACAATAGACAATAGATGCAGGAGTAGGCCATTCAGCCCTTCGAGCCTGCACCACCATTCAATATGATCATGGCTGATCATTCCTAATCAGTATCCTGTTCCAGCCTTATCTCCATACCCCTTGACTCCACTATCTTTAAGAGCTCTATCCAATTCTTTCTTAAATGAATCCAGAGACTGGGCCTCCACTGCCCTCTGGGGCAGAGCATTCCACACAGCCACCACTCTCTGGGTGAAGTAGTTTCTCCTCATCTCTGTCCTAAATGGTCTACCCCGTATTTTTAAGTTGTGTCCTCTGGTTCAGCACTCCCCCATCAATGGAAATATGTTCCCTCCTGCCAGAGTGTCCAGTCCTTTCATAATCCTATACGTTTCAATCAGATCCCCTCTCAGTCTTCTAAACTCAAGGGTATACAAGCCCAGTCGCTTCAGTCTTTCCGTGTAAGGCAATCCTGCCATTCCAGGAATTGACCTCGTGAACCTATGCTGCACTCCCTCAATAGCCAGAATGTCTTTCCTCAAATTTGGAGACCAGAACTGTACACAGTACTCCAGGTGTGGTCTCACCAGGGCCCTGTACAGCTGCAGAAGCACCTCTTTGCTTCTATACTCAATCCCTCTTGTTATGAAGGCCAGCATGCTATTAGCCTTCTTCACGACCTGCTGTACCTGCATGCTTGCCTTCATTGACTGGTGGACAAGAACACCCAGATCTCTCTGAACAGCCCCTTTACCTAATTTGATACCATTGAGGTAGTAATCTGCCTTCCTGTTCTTGCCACCAAAGTGGATAACCAGACATTTATCCACATTAAACTGCATCTGCCATGCATCTGCCCACCTCACCTAACTTGTCCAGGTCACCCTGTAATCTCCTAACATCCTCATCACATTTCACCCTACCACCCAGCTTTGTGTCATCAGCAAATTTGCTAATGTTATTGCTGATACCATCTTCTATATCATTTACATATATTGTAAAAAGCTGCGGTCCCAGCACCGATCCCTGCGGTACCCCACTGGTCACTGCCTGCCATTCCGAAATGGAGCCGTTAATCACTACCCTTTGTTTCCTATTAGCCAACCAATTCTCTATCCAATCTAGTACTTTGCCCCCAATCCCGTGCGCCCTAATTTTACTCACTAACCTCTTGTGTGGGACTTTATCAAAAGCTTTCTGAAAGTCCAGGTACACTACATCCACTGGATCTCCCTCGTCCATCTTCCGAGTTACATCCTCAAAAAATTCAAGAAGATTAGTCAAGCATGATTTCCCCTTCATAAATCCATGCTGACTCTGTCCTATCCTGTTACTATTATCCAGATGTGCCATAATTTCATCCTTTATAATAGACTCCAGCATCTTTCCCACCACTGAGGTCAGACTAACTGGTCTATAATTTCCTGCTTTCTCCCGCCCACCCTTCTTAAAAAGTGGCACAACATTAGCCGCCCTCCAATCCTCAGGAACCGACCCCGATTCTATTGAACTCTGGAAAATAATCACCAGTGCATCCACGATTTCCCGAGCCACCTCCTTCAGTACCCTGGGATGCAGGCCATCAGGTCCCGGAGACTTATCAACCTTCAGACCTAACAGTCTCTCCAACACCAAATCCTGGCAAATATAAATTCCCTTAAGTTCAGGTCCTTCAGCCACTGTTACCTCAGGGAGATTGCTTGTGTCTTCCCCAGTGAACACAGATCTGACGTACCCATTTAATTCCTCTGCCATTTCTTCGTTCCCAGTAATATATTCCCCTGCTTCTGTCTTCAAGGGCCCAATTTTTGTCCTAACCATTTTTTTGCCTTGGACATACCTAAAAAAGCTTTTACTATCCTCCTTTATATTCTTGGCCAGTTTACCTTCGTACCTCGTTTTTTCTCTGCGTATTTCCTTCTTACTAATCCTCTGTTGTTCTTTAAAAGCTTCCCAGTCCTCAGTTTTCCCACTTATCTTCGCTAAGTTATACTTTTTCTCTTTTAATCTTATATGTTTCTTTACTTCCCTTGTCAGCCACGGCCGCCCATGTCTCCTCCTGGGATCTTTCTTCCTTTTCGGAATGAACTGATCCTGCAACTTCTGCATTATACACAGAAATATCCGCCATTGTTCCTCCACGGTCTTCCCTGTTAAGGTATTGAACCATTGAACTTTGGCCAGTTGCTCCCTCATAGCTCCATATTTCCCTTTATTCAACTGAAATATTGTCACTTCAGATTGTACCCACTCCCTCTCAAATTGCAGATTGAAGCTTAATGTATTATGGTCACTACTTCCCAATGGCTCCTTCACTTCGAGGTCACTGACCAATTCTGGTTCGTTACACAATACCAGATCCAGAATCGCCTTATCCCTGGTCGGCTCCAGCACCAGCTGCTCTAAAAATCCATCTCTGAGGCACTCCACAAAGTCTCTTTCTTGAGGCCCGATACCATCCTGATTCTCCCAGTCTACCTGCATGTTAAAATCCCCCATAACAACTGTAGTAACATCTTTGCGACAAGCCAATTTCAGCTCCTGATTCAACTTACATCCGACATCCAGACCACTGTTTGGGGGCCTGTAGATGACTCCCATGAGGATCTTTTTACCCTTAGTGTTTCGAAGCTCTATCCACACTGACTCTACATCCCCTGACTCTAGGTCCCCCCACGCAAGGGACTGAATATCCTCCCTTACCAACAAGGCCACCCCACCCCCTCTGCCCGTCAGTCTATCCTTACGATAGCACGTGTAGCCTTGAATATTCATTTCCCAGGCCCTGTCCCCATGAAGCCACGTCTCAGTTATCCCCACAATATCGTATCTGCCAATTTCCAAAAGAGCCTCAAGCTCATCCACCTTGTGTCTAATGCTTCGTGCATTCATATATAGAATTTTTAATTTGTTACTGCTCTCACCCTTCCCCATAACCCTTATTTCACTCAACTTTACAGCATGATGCCTTTTCCAATTTTCTGCCTCCTTGATACAGTTGTCTTTCTTGACTTCTCTTGTTCTAACTACCCCTTCAATTTCCTTTTTAAACATCCAGCTTGTCCCCTCCCCCCCGCTACTTAGTTTAAATGTAGCGGTGTTGCAGCAGAAAACCTGCCTGCCAGAATGCTGATCCCTGATCTATTAAGGTGCAAGCCGTCTCTCTTGTAGAATTTATGGTTACCATAAAATATACCCCAGTGATCCAAGAACTTGAAACCTTGCTTCCTGCACCAGTTCCCCAACCACACATTCAAGTCCATTATCTCCCGGTTTCTGGCCACACTAGCCCGAGGAACTGGAAGCAAACTGGAGATAACCACCTTGGACGTCCTGCTTTTTAGCCTTCTTCCTAGTTCTGCGAAGTCTCGCTGTAGTATGTTCCTCCTCTTCTTCCCGACATCATTTGTGCCGACGTGTACCACCACCTCGGGCTCTTCACCCTCGTCCTTGAGGATGTCCTGCACTCTGTCCGCGATGTCTTTCACTCTAGCACCAGGAAGGCAACACACCATCCTTAAATCCCGTCTGCTGCCACAAAAACCCCGGTCAGTTCCTCTCACGATGGAGTCCCCTATTACCACGGCTCTGTGTGATGTCCGACTCTTCCGCTCTGCTTCTGCGGCAACTTTTGATTGACAAACATGGCCGCCTTGCGAACTGGCAGTGTCATCAGACTCTACTGTTTCCAAAAGCTTCAACTTGTTCCTGACAGGTACTTCTCCCGGCGTCTCTTGCACCTGTCTTCTCTCTGCCTTCCTCATCGTCTGCACTCTTCTGCTCTCTTCTGGCATGATTGGTGTAATAACATCACTGAAGGTCTTGTCCAGAAAGATCTCGTTCTCTCGGATGAGCCTAAGGTCTTCGAGTTCTTTCGTCAGTGCTGCAATATGCTTGGTCAATTGCTGAATGTGCGCACACTTTCCACACATATACGAGCCAGACACACCAGAGTCGTTGACTTGCCACATCAAACACGTAGCGCACTGAACCAGCTGAGCAGTCATGTCTTCACCCTCTTCAACTGTGGCGTAATCTCTTTACTCAACCTCCTTATCAAGATTCCTGAGCTGAAGCCTCACTCTTCGATCTAAACTTCCTTAGACCCTCTTCCTATGGCAACTCTGTGGACTCTTAATTAAGGTTAGAGGAGGAGGGAGGGAGGGAGACCCTACTTTGTTGGACCTGGGGTTTAGAACACACCCACTCTAATAACAATCACTTACCTTCCCGACCGGCTTTGCGCTCCGTCTGAACTTCCGCCCAGCTCCCGCCGCTCTCTGCTGCGAAAAAGGGAATTACAAAGGGAATTCCACTGGACATACGAGATGAATCATGGATCTGCATTGCCGTGAGCAAGTAAAACAATGCAGTCCAACTCTGATAGCCTATCTACAGACACTGTGAATTCATCTGGAACACTGATGACCACCATGTTGTCACCACAAGATAGAAATTCAAGACTTACAGTTCAGGAATCATATCTAGAGTGTAAATGTCTCCCTATATTTCAACTCTGTATTCTATATCACACAGCTCATTAAAAACTAAATTATGTCTACATTTGATTGGCACAATTAGTGAACTTTAAAATGAATATATACAAATATCTTTCCAAATGATAATACAGAGTAAGGTCTTTATCAATTGGAATTTCCTCGAGGGGCAATTCCTGGTTGATAGGTTTAATTTTGGTAGAAAGACCAGTTAGACAGGTTATAGCATCTCAGCTGATTTCCATCAAATGTGCAGCAGCTAAATGGGAAAATACCAAAGGAAATTGCCTCATGAGTCTTCCTTTAATTTCAAGCTTGCAGTTAATGGAATAATCATCATGTAAGAAGAATAGTAAGCATGCTAAATGAGAGATACCATTGCTGCCAGATTGTCCACTGATAGTTGAGTAATGTTTTCTAAATCGGTGAAATAATGATCCATTTCCCTTCCCATCCACCCTCATGGTCTCTTGAATAGTGCTGCTAACTTAACACCAATCACTGTCACTTGCGTGGACTCATGCCTGGGTTATATCTTTTTCCCAGTAGATTGGTGATCCTTTATACTGGAGAAACTGAAGAAGGTTTCATCTCATTGTTGATGGATTGGATTTTAACATCTATGCAATGTCTCATAAAAATGCACCTCCTGTAGACAGCAAGCAAAGCAGTATTGGATAATTCCCAAAAAACATTCGGCAGCCGTAAATATTCAGCATGTTATCAAAACAAGGAAGTATGAAGGTCAATAGTAACATCAAAAAATGGAGCAAAAGTAAAAGAATTACAATTTATACCATATTCATGGTTGTAAGCAGTGGCTTCTCTTAAGACCATAAAATCAAGGTCTATGTCAATATCATATTCATTATTGCAGGGAAAACTATAAATGGACATGTATCTTTAGGGATCCTGAGTTTCATAAATAGAGGAAGGGAAAATATGATGTATCTTTATAGGATTCTGTTCATGCCAAAACTAGAGCATTATGTCCAATTCTGACTAGCAGATGTAAATTATTTCAGAAGGAAATTAGACAGGTACTTGTAGTTAAAAAAAGAGCCTTGTGAGGATACTGGAATAGATTGCATTGGGACTGACTAGATTGCCCCACAGAGATTCAGCACAAATTCAATGTTTCAAATATCCTCTTTCTGTACCACAACTGAAAGTGTACATCCCTCCTCCCACCAACCTCTGGGGACAGGAGGATAGTAGGCAACGGGGGACGTAAAACTGGGCATCCTGGCTGTAGCATCATACACACTGCTTACAATCTCCAGCTCTGTTCACTGCCACTGCAAATTCAACAGAAATGGATGAGGTTTCTGGCAGCCTGCTTGCCCGTTGGGTCGATTTTGGGGCCAAATGTTCAAGGGGCAGGTTGGCAAAGTGGTGGTGGAGTCACCCCTGATTTTCACACCAAGAGAGAGAGAGCCCATTAACTCAAACAACTGGAATAGAAGGTAATTGGAAAATAGGACTGGGACGTAGATGTAAGCCATTTGGCCCCCAAGCCTGCTCCATCTCTCAATATGATCTTGGCTGATCTGGTTGTGCAGTCAGCTCTACTTTCCTGTCTGTCCATCACAGCATTTGAGTCCCTCGTCTAAAAGTCCAAAAATTGAATTAATGGAATCTTCAGGAATAAAAAAATAAAGAGGTCATTTTAGAGCTAGAGAAGAATAGATTAGTTTCACAACACAATTACTTTAAGCTTGCAATGGCCAAATATGGATTTGGAACTGGTCAGCATGCTCTATCAGAGCAATCACATCTCAGTGCAGCACAGTGCACATCTTTTCATTTATCATAAGCATCAGCAGCTGAGGCTCTCCATCCCTGCACCATGAAATGCAGCTACATAAATCACCACAGCAGATAACGCTATTTAATGTACTACTAAGACTGCACATAATTATACCCTGTGCAAAATTATAAGTTCAGACTTTGAAATTAAAATGTGGGATTCAGGTTCACCAAAAAAACCCTCCATTTCTCCTCTTTTACAAAGTAATTTAACCATTTATTTTAAGCTGATTAACTGACTGATAATTTGCTAAAATCATCCAGTGTGTAATTTCAGATGAATTCGTAAAGTGCTCAGATAACAAATAATTTGAGAACCTGAAGAAAAATCGCACCAACATGACTGCAGTGCCCTCTAATGGATTTAGGCAAAGACTGTAAAGGCCATCATAAAAATCGTGCAAAACCCTCATGGACTTATGTCACATGGCTGTGATTTTCTGTGAAAGTTGAACAGTTGGTGAACGACCTCCGGAGCCATAAATTATAGGAGTAAAAAGAAAAGCCACTCTGCATTTGCAAATTTTAACTTGTAGACGCACATTCCAAGAATGTCATTAAAAGTCACCTGAAATTCCTGGTGTTTAGCATTTCTTAAACATTAACAGGAGGAGGTTAATGAATGCCAAAGCTTTTCTCTCCATCTCTCAGCTAGTCTAGACAGACTAGATCACTTGTCCATTAAAAATCGCAGATGACTTTAATGTAATTTAAATTATTGTAAACCATCTAGGATATATTATGGTAATAATCACCAGCTAGGGTCTCTGATAATATATAGTGAATGAAATTTCATGATTCATGAGTAATTAACATTCCAGATCCTGTCTTCCATGGAAGACAGAGAGTGGTGGTATATGGCAAGTATTCAGCCTGTCGCTCGTTGACCAGAGGGGTTCCGCAGGGATCAGTTCTGGGACTTCTGCTCTTTGTGATTTTTATAAGTGACTTGGATGTGCAGGTGGAAGGGTGGGTTAGTAAGTTTCCTGATGACAGAGTTGTGGATAGTGTGGAGGGCTTTGGAAGGTTGCATTTGCATGTAGAATACAGGGTTAAAGGCAGGATTCTTGGCCGTGTGGAGGAACAGAGGGATCTTGGGGTCCATGTCCATACATCCTTCAAAGTTGCCACCAAAGGGTTGTTAAAAGGTAAATGTGTGTTAGTTTTCATTAGCGGGGGATTCAGTTTAAGAGCCGTGAGGTTATGCTGCAGCTCTATACAGCCCCGATTAGACCACACTTGAAATATTTCTGGTCGCCTCATTATAAGAAAGACATGGAAGCTTTAGAGAGGGTACAAAGGAGATTTACCAGGATGCTGCCTGGACTGGAGGGCATGTCTTATAAAAAAAGGTTGAGGGAGATAGTGTTTTCCTCATTGGAGTGAAGAAGGTGACTTGATAGAGGTGTACAAGATGTTGAGGGGCATTGATAGAGTGGAAAGACAGAGACTGTTCCCAGGGTGGAAAGATCTATCACCAGGAGGCATAATTTTAAGGTAATTGGAAGAAGGTTTGGGGAGATGTCAAAGATAGGTTCTTTACACAGAGAGTGATGAGTGAGCGAAATACACTGCCAGCAGTCGTAAAATGTCAGATACATTAGCGACATTTAAGCAACTCTTGGATAGGCACATGGAAGATAATATAATGAAGGGTATGTAGGTTAGTCTGATCTTAGAGTAGGATAAAAGGCCGGTACAACATCAAGGGCCAAAAGGTCTGTACTGTGCTGTACTGTTCTAAGTTTTACCTTTTAAACAAGTCAGAGAATCTGTTTCAACAACAATAATATAACATGCATAGCTGTATCAGAAATAATTGAAGAATTATACAGTCATGCAGCACCATAGGGTGCCATTCAGCCCATCTTATTTGTGCTCTCTGAATTGAGTATCAATTTGTTTCACTTCATTACCTTTTTCTTAGAACACTGCAATTTTACTTCTTTTTAAATATATACCCAATTCCATTCCTTCTGATCACATTTGCAGAATCTTACAGGGGGCTGAATAACAAGGGGTAAGGCAAGAAATGTGACAGAGTCACAAAAAAAAATGGAAGAATCACAAGAAAGATAGAGGGCTTGATGACATGATGCAATGAGAACAACCTCTCTCTCAACGTCAGCAAAGCTGAGGAACGGATCGCTGACTTCAGAAAAAAGGAGAACACACTTCCACCTACATCAACGGAGCTGAGGTTAAGACAGTGGACAGCATCAAGTTCCTTGGAATAAAGATAACCAACAACCTGACCTGGACTTCCACATCATTTCAGTGGTCAAGAAGGCACAAAAACTCCTCTTTTTCCTCCGGTGGCTCAGGAAATTTGATATGTCCATAAGGACTCTCACCAACTTCTACAGATGCACCTTTGAAACATACTGTCCAGGTGCTTAATGGCCTGGTATGGCAACAGCTGTGCTCAGGATTGTAAGAAACAACAGAAGGTGGTGTGCACAGCCCAGATCATCGTGGAAGCCAACCTTCCATCCATGGATTCCATTTACATGGCTTGCGGCCCTGGAAAGGCTGCCAACATCATCAAAGACCGATCATACCGCAGTAATGCTCTCCTACAACCTTTTTCCATCAGGCAGAAGATACAGAAGCTTGAACACTTGCACCAGCAGGTTCAAGAACATCATCTTCCCAGCTGTTATTAGACTGATGAATGAACCCTCTTGCCTCATATAATACGAATGTTGCTAACGTTGATCTCACCTCGCGCACGTCCTGTGCATTATAACCTATATGCCTCCATCTAAGTCTTTATATAATCTCTGATCTGTACATCCTTGCTTACTATGATCTGCCTTTACTTCTCAAAAAACAAAGCTTTTCCCTGTACTTCGGAACATGTGACAAAAAAATATATGAATGAAGCCTTACCTTGACATTGAGAACAACATTGTGCATCTTTCAATTAAGTTCCGGGTGTTGAGGTAAGAGTTTCACTGGGCACCTGCTAGTTGCCTATTAAGGGGATTATTGCTTGTTAATAGCCTTATTAATTACAGATCTCACCTCATTTAATATGCAGCTTTTAACTGCACCACTTGCTGCAAGCAAAAAAGATGCTGAGAATTCTTGACATAGAAGTCAGAGTGTGGCCATTTCAACTCACTGCTTGCTCTAAAGATCTCTCTGTTTGACATCCATTGCAGCAGCACACATTCCCTACACTGACATCCTAAATGCCTCAACCTCGAATAATCCTCAGAACACTTCTCCAATTCCCCTCCAGTACCCTTCTGCACGTCAGGCTGCAACAGCAACCATCATTGCAATGCTGCTGCAAGGACACTGTGCTCAGTAACAGGCACCCAGTTCATGGACTGCACCAGGCTGCATCTCGGGTTTCTGCTCACTCTCATAGTGCACACTCACTCCAAGGCTTTCTGGATGCTCACAGCATCCCTGCATTGACTTTGTGAGCATTGCCTTCACTGTCAGAGATACCAGGGCCATATTACTGCTGTCATGCCTTAGCTCAAATACAAAGCCAGGAAGCTTATCATAATGGTCAGCATGGCTCAGTCAAAAGGGGTAGCATGTCTCCAGGGTTTCCTCCCACAGTAAGTCAAGGGCAGCCTCTAATACCAACCCAAATACTGCCACTTCAAGCAATCAGAACGAGATCCCTCTCTTCAAAATGAGGTGAGGAGCTGAGTGATGGACAGCACAGTACCCATTTTGACTCTTTCTGTCCTACTGAGAGTCGCTTTCATGCTGATTTGAGAGAAAGGGTGGGATGAAAAGAGATGCAAGTGAGTGGCACAGCTCCACTTTTGGTGCAGGTTTGGATGTGTCCTGAGGAGGTGAGCAAGCAGCACCGAGGGCATGCAGGGATAGTGGTGTCAGTGGGTTGGCAACATGTTGTAGGCTATAATAAGAGTGGTTGAGCTTGAGCTTTCTTGGAACATGTGTACAGTAGCAGAAATAGTCGATGTGAGATAACAGAAAGAAGTTGGTGCCACTTCCACTGCAGAGTAGAGAGGGTCTGTGTAATTGTGCTTGTACCTGCATTCCCCTGAAGGTGAGACCACACAAACCTGGGTGGCAACCTCAGACCAAGCTGATGTGATTTGGTGACAAGGCACCTATTGCTGCTCATTGGGGAAGAGAAAGTCTCACCTGTGTACTACATGTGCAGTGGCTTTGACCTCCATCAATTATGAAGTGCTTTGAGACGTTAGTCATGGCTCATCAACTCCAGCCTCACAAATTACTGATATCCTTTAGAACCCACCTATTGTTCCAGCAGGTTCACAGCAGGATTCCATCTCCCTGGCCCTACAATCATCCCTGGAACATTTGGATAATAAGAATATCTACATTGGGCTCCTACTTATTGACTACAGTTCTGCCTTCTGTTGTGGACTAGGACAGACCGCTCAAAACATTCTTAAGCAGGCAGCGCTATACCATAACTTTGCAATTTGCTTCAGTAAGTGCACAGTGAAAATTACTCGGATTAAGTTAGCTAGGTTGACTACCTGACTTTATAACACAAAAAGGTTTTTCACAAAGTCACACAATGAAACACTAAATACAGAATAAAGAACCCCGACAGAACTCAGTCTATCCGACTAGACTTAAGTATGGTGTTCTGAATATACACAACAGTCCCAAGAAGCAAACTCCTTTTAAAAACCAGTATAAATGGAGTACGTGCTTACAGGTTGAAGGTGACAGGCAGAAAAGAGAGAGAGAGTTACCACACAGCTCCCTGTTGAACTTCTCAGTTCAATACTGAATTAAATTGTTCAGCTCAGCCAGCTAGAGAGCTGACCACTCCCCTTTCTTTATACAGGTCACTTCTAAAGCATGACCACTTTGGCCTGAAATCTCACCTGTTTACATATAAATAAAAGGCCCGCCAAAATCTTTTTCATCTCTGGACCAAACCAGACTGATCGGAACCCAGTCTGGTTTATTACCCCTCTGAAAAATATCAAGGACAAAGTCTCCTTGAGCCAAGGAACACCTTTTAGAAAAGAATGGATTAGCTTTGTGACAATTCATAATACTAAAGAAACTCATCTCTAAACTCCAAGACCTGACTCTTGGCTCCCCCTCCCCGTAACTGGATCCTTGACTTCCTGACCAATAGACCACAATCTGTAAGAATAAGTGTCAATACCTCCTCTACGATAATCCTCAACACCAGTACCCTGCAAGGCTATGTACTCAGCCCCCTATCAAACTCCTCATTCACTCAGGACTGTATGGCCAAATTCTGCCCCAACTCCATTTACAAGTTCGCTGAAGGTCTTGACCATCTCCTAAGTACCATTGATGCAGATAGGAGCATGCCCTCCATTCCACTTCCCAAAGTCAAAGACCAGCTCCTTCATTTTGTTGATGTTGATGGAAAGATTATTGTCTTTACACCATACCTTTATCCACTCAATCTCCTTTCTGTACTCCATCTCGTCATTGATAATCACTGATCCCTTAGGCTTAATTAACTGACTAAAATTAATAAAGTTTCCTTTGAAATGTTTTTCAACCCTATCATAATTACAAAACTGTCCGCTCTTTCAGTGCTCTGAATAACAATTCTCCTCTTGCAGATTCAAGTTAACATTTGCATAGTTTTACGGGCAGACCTTAAAATTGGCAGGGTTATAATTGATAGAAGTACAAAATTGCATGTAATTTAAACAGAAGAAAAGACGACAATTAAATAGGAGTTCAAATGTTTGGTACAATCATCTGAAAGGTTCTGAGAAATCATTAGAAGGCTTGTCAAGAATGAGTGACAGGCAAATTAACAAAATAGAGAACATAAGGTGCAGGTAGAGTGTTAAAGCAGGTTAAAGTAACCCAGTACCAGACCTTTTCATGGAGATGATTGAATTGGTAATGGAGTTGCTTGATGAACATGTAAGAATGGTGTTATTCTCTGTCATGCAATGACATCATTTCCAGCAGCACCTTTCACAGCCTGCCTGCGAGAGTGTGGAATCAAGTTTCTGGTAAAAGCAGAACATTGCAATCTGTAGCCAAAACACTCTCTGGAACAGATGGCACAAATCATCATCTGTTCCCCGATCGATGACAACAGTTTCTCATCTCATAGTGAGATATATCTGCCACAGCCGGCAGAAACTACCTTATAATTAACCTTGGCATGCTTTCGCTTATGCAATGCCACCAAAAGTACGGCATTCAATGAGTTTCTGACAAAAAAAGCAATCAAGGATAGAAATATACTAATACTTACTGTTTACATAGCTCCTGACTGAGCAACGGTGATACACTTTTTACATCAGACTATATGCAAATACTGCTTAACCCCAAATTCATATTTAACTGAGGTACCTATTTGTTTGAGGTGGGCTCTTCTTGTAACCTTGGTCTAGAGGACTATTCAGAACTACAAAGTGGTGAAAACTCTGACTTACTTATCAATTTACACCAATGAAATGGGGAACAAGGAATGAAAATTTAGGCTTTATAAGCCTTACACCCCTTACCTCATGCCGTCTTTCCAACCTGCAACTTTCAAGTTATTGAAATCTATGAATTATGTCACGTAACATAACAGGCTTGTCAGCAAAATTAAAGCCCATGAAACAAAAGTGCCAGTGGCGAAGTCAGTAAAGTGAGGGGAAACTACAGAGTAGTGGTGAACGGTTGGGGTTCCCCTGAAATCGACGGTGGGACCACTGCTTCGCTTGATATATGTTAATGGCCTAGATTTTGGTGTAAAAAGCACAATTTAAGTTTGTGGAAGACACAAAACTTGAAAGTGCACTCATGTGATTTGTGAGTAGGATAGTATCAAACTGTAAAAAGACAAGGACAGGCTAGTGGCCTGAACAAATAAGTGGCAAGCAAAATTTATTGCAGATAAGTGTAAAAGGATTTACAAGAACAGGCAATAGAAAACAAAAGGTACAATTCTAAATGGAGTATAAGACCAGGGGGATCTGGGTTTTTTTGTGCTTAAGTTACTGAAGATAACAGGTCGATCTGAAAAAGCATTAAAAAAATAAATAGGATCCTATGGCTTTTAATTTAGGGAAAGCAAATAAATTATGATAAACCTGTCTAAAACCTCGATGGCCTCAATGGAGTAAAGTATTCATATCAGATCGTCATACCTTAAGAAGGCAGCGAAGACATTGGAGAGGATACAGAGAAGATTCAAGAGGATGGTTCTATGGAAGATTAACTTTCATTGCATACATAGATAGGAGACGCTAAGTGTTCTTCTGGAAGAAGCAAAGATTAACAAGAGATTTGATTGATAACAGTACAACACATGAGCAGGCCCTTGGGCCCATGATAATTTGATTTCATTTGATTTATTGTAGTCAAATATATCTAAGTACAGTGAAAAACCTGGGTTTGCAAGTTGTACAGGCATAGGCTTTCAACAGTCAGCTCTGCTACAACACGGTAATTCCGTTCTACTGCAATCCCATGTTATAAGAAAATTGAGTAATAACGGCACTATTTAAACCAATGGGGCTGGAATCGCGTTATAATCAATATACACTTTAAACATTAGCACTTTAAAACAGTGTCCCCAATTTGTCAATTGCGTAATAGTGAATTCGCATTAACGAAATGAGCGTTATAATCCTCTGTATCATGAGGATTAACAATGAAGTAAATACGGAGTAAATGATAGTGGAAGTGTTGAGGACCACAGGACATCGATTTAAGGTGATTAGCCATAATAATGAAAGGTGACATGAAGAAAAACTCTTCAGCATAGCAGGTAGGAACTAGAATGCTCTGCCTGACAGTGTAGTACAGGCAGATTCAATTGAGGTCTTCAAAGTAGAATTGGATGGTTATTTGAATGAAGAAAAAAACTAATCAAGGATAGAAAAATACTAATTGAGTTAAAGACCAAAAGAACTGTGGGTGCTGCAAATCAGAAACAAGAACGGAAAGTGCAGGAAAGGGTCAGCAGGTCAGGCAGCATCTGTGGAAGAAAATTAGAGTTAATGTTTAGGGTCCGCGGACCCTTCCTCAGAACAGATCTGAGGAAGGATCACTCGACCGAAAACATTAATTCTGATTTCTGTCCACAGATGCTGCCAGACCTGCTGAATTTTTCCAGCAACTTCTGTTTTTGGCCTAATTGAATTGTTCTTGCAGAGAGCTAAATGGACTGAATGTTCTCCTTCTGTTCTATAATCATTTTTTAATTCTATGATCTTATCATTTACCATGTCGATTTTACTGCTTTTAGCCTCAGTCATGACTTTTGTTAGGAACTTTTGTCTTTTATTTTGTTTCTTCAATAAAGTTGAAATTAACAAGCTCAGAAGCATTTTTAGAAATATATCTGTGGTTTTCCAAAATTGGGTGTCAGAAAATTAATTATATTTCACAGGTATAAAAATAAGATTATCCTAGTTATTCTATCCCTCCTGTATATTTAAGAAATTTCTTAATTAGCAATCAATTACTAAAAGCACATTGTTGGCTAAACTTTCACAATTTTCCAGGAACTCTAACATGTCTGCCATTCTCAACATCAATACCTAGTTCATGTCCAAATCCTGCTATACTTGACAAATAATAACAGACTTACATCTGATCTGCTCCCTGGCTGCCTCTTGGTATATTCATATTCAGTAATGACTGTATAACACTTGGGTATCAAACAATGTCTTCCACAATGTTTACCAGAATTGGAGTGAATAGAACTTAACATCTAACTCAATACCAAACAACCCAGATGGCCTCCTTCTTCAAAGACCGCAATTTCCCCTCAGACGTGGTTGACGATGCTCTCCACCACATCCCCTCTACTTCCCGCTCCTCCGCCCTTGAACCCTGCCCCCCCAATTGCCACCAGGACAGAACCCCACTAGTCCTCGCCTACCACCCCACCAACCTCCAGATACATCGGATCATCCTTCGTCATTTCTGCCACCTCCAAACGGACCCCACCACCAAGGATATATTTCCCTCCCCTCCCCTATCACCGTTCCAGAAAGACCACTCCCTCCGCAACTCCCTTGTCAGATCCACACCCCCCACTAACACAACCTCCACTCCCGTAACCTTCCCCTGCAACTGCAAAAAATGCAAAACTTGTGCCCACACCTCCCCCCTCACTTCCCTCCAAGACCCCAAGGGATTCTTCAATATCCATCAGAAATTCACCTGCACCTCCACACACATCATTTACTGCATCCGCTGCACCCGATGTGGCCTCCTCTACATTGGGGAGACAAGCCGCCTACTTGCGGAACGTTTCAGAGAACACCTCTGGGACACCCACACCAACCAGCCCAACCGCTCTGTGGCTGAACACTTTAATTTCCCCTCCCACTCTGCCAAGGACATGCAGGTCCTTGGCCTCCTCCATCGCCAGACCATGGCAACACAACGCCTGGAGGAAGAGCGACTCATCTTCCGCCTAGGAACCCTCCAACCACAAGGGATGAATGCAGATTTCTCCAGCTTCCTCATTTCCCCTCCCCCCACCTTATCTCAGTCCCAACCCTCAGACTCAGCACCGCCTCTTGAACTGCAATCCTCTTCCCGACCTCTCTGCTCCCACCCCCTCACCGGCCTATCACCCTCACCTTAACCTCCTTCCACCTATTGCATTCCCAACTCCCCTACCCCAAGTCCCTTCTCCCTACCTTTTATCTTAGCCCGCTTGGCACACCCTCCTCATTCCTGAAGAAGGGCTTATGCCCGAAACGTCGATTCTCCTTCTCCTTTGATGCTGCCTGACCTGCTGCGCTTTAACAGCAACACATTTTTAAGCTCCTTTGTCAAATGCCAAGTAAGCATCACAAGTATACATTTCCATTGCTATGCAAGTAGGTTTAGTGAACTAAGCTTCATCCTTTTACACTAGAGGAAAAAAGTAGTGGTCTTGGACGAGTGACATGGAAAGCAAACAAGATATGCACTGTGTGCCATGATGCTTGGAAGCAGAAGGATGCTGACATACACTTGGATAGTAATCCTCCTAATTTCTCAACTATGTAATATATCATTTATGTCAATTGGGACAAATTTATACATGGGAATTCTAATGGAATGCTGCTATTGTAGCTGATAAACAACAATTATATAGGATATTGTCATGAATCTAAAGTAAATAATAAATGAAAGTAATTAGGCTAACTATAGAAATGAAACAAGCAGCTCAGGACTTCATTTCCTGTTCTTAATCGATCATGTGTTAACTCAGTGAAGAGTGAATCATGAAAACATGCATACAGAAGAACTCTAAAACTATGTTCCTTTTGCAGTGCGATAACGATGTACATAAATTATTCCAACATCTAATGTCACATATCATTAAAACCATCGTCCACTATCATGCATTCTTCAGCTATTCCCTCAAGAATTTAGTTGGAAAGCCACAAAGGAGTTAGGATTATCGAGGGAAAATAATACCAAATCAAATCATGAGGGGGCAAAGAAACTAAAGATGAAAATACTGTGAAGGACTTAAGAGTCATACAGCATGGAAACAGACCCTTCGGTCCAACCAGTCCACACCAACCATAATCCCAAAATAAAGTAGCATCATCTGCCTGTGCTTGGCCCATAGACATTCAAGAATTTCTTATTCATGTACTTATCCAAATGTCTTTTAAACATTGTAACTGTACCTGCATCCACCCCTTCCTCTGCAAGGTCATTCAACACACAAACCACTCTGTGTTAAAAAACTCCTCTTGTCTTTTTTAAATCTTTCTGCTCTCATGTTAATAATGTGCGCCAGTCTTGAAGTCCCCTACCTTAGGGAAAAGACACCTGCCATTCGGCTTAGGAGTGCCCCTCATGATTTTATAAACCTTTAAAAGTCACCCTTCAACCTTCTGTGCTCTAGTGAAAAAAGTCTCAGCCTCTCCAGCCTATCATAACTCAAACCCTCCATCCCTGGCAACATCCTGGTAAATCTCTTCTGAACCTCTTTTCAGCTTAATAACAATCTTCCTATAATAGTGCAACCAGAATTGGCCACAGCACCATCGAAGAGACCTCACCAATGTCCTGTACAACCCAAACTTCTATATCTTTTGGGAAAAACATTTAAGTTTTAAAAATTTTTAACATCCTGGGGCATAAGGGTCAAAATGTTTAAAATGGGCAGCCCAACCTCAAGCTAGTCATTTCCAGGTCTAATAGTAGGAAAGCAAGGTCTGGTAGGAGTGTCCAAATGCTCACAAGAGACTGATTGGTCACTGAAACATTTTGAGGAGACTGTTTATCTCAATTTTAAGTTTTATGTTAGAAACATGGCACCTGAAATGGGAGAGGTAAGGACAAGATGAATTTACTGCACAGTTTGAGATCTAGGAAGAGATATGCATCCCCAGTGCTATCAAGTATCTCAGTTTACCTCTGAATTGCACCTCCATTATTGGCTAAACGTTCACAATCTGCCAGGAATGCTAACATGTCTGCCATCCCCAAAGTCGATACCTAGTTTATGTCCAAATCCTGCTATACTCAACAAGTAATAACAGGCTTGCATCTGATCTGCTCCCTGGATGCCTCACAGATGGGGAATCAGTTAACAAACTTCAAACAGGTCCTTGTGTGAATCTTTATTTCCATATATCTTCCAAACTGAGTTCTCCCACCCCATTCCTCAAATATTATCAGGGTATTTCTCTCTCCTTTATGATGATGCTCATAACAAGGTTATGAGCTATTCCAAAAAAACAGCTATTCCAAAAAAGTCTGGTTTTGATGGGCTTTTGGGCCAATTTGATTATAACTAACAAATACTGCCTTAGGAAAAGGGCTTTCAAGTTTAAAAAATAAATACTTGTACAATGAAAGGGCAGTGGCCAGTTCTCCCAGCTCAGCTTTCCTCTGGTTTGATTTGGTTGTGGCAGTCTGGCTGTACACTGAAAGCAGTCAGTCAGTTTGAGGCTGCTGGTCCAAGAAACAGCTACATGGAAGAGAGTGTTCCATGCTGCCAACTCTCTCCCCACTTTAAGACCATGTGTTTATTTTTTCCTTTTGGGCCAATGGGTGTTTATGAGGATTGTTGCAGGAATTTGGAACAGCATCATTAAGTGGGGATAATCTGTTGAATTTTTGTATAAGTTATTCTGTATTCTGTTCTCTTTTGTTTGTGTTTCATTCAGTAATCTTGTAAATAAATTGTTTTGTTTAAAACTAAGTGGTTTGACCAGCTGGGATATCCACCCTACACCTGCTTAAAACAACTAGTAAAGTTAGGGTCTGGGCTACTTGCTTGAGGGACCTGGCCTGGTCCATAATACCTCCATCTCATCTTCTGTAATTTGTTGTAATGGCTTTGGTTTTGCCATACTAATAAGGGATAAAACTGTCAGAGCTGAAAATGTGTTGCTGGAAAAGCGCAGCAGGTCAGGCAGCATCCAAGGAACAGGAGAATCGACGTTTCGGGCATGAGCCCTTCTTCAGGAATGAGGAAAGTGTGTCCAGCAGGCTAAGATAAAAGGTAGGGAGGAGGGACTTGGCGGAGGGGTGTTGGGATGCGATAGGTGGAGGGAGGTCAAGGTGAGGGTGATAGGCCGGAGTGGGGTGGGGCGGAGAGGTCAGGAACAAGATTGCAGGTTAGGAAGGTGGTGCTGAGTTCGAGGGATTTGACTGAGACAAGGTGGGGGGAGGGGAAATGAGGAAACTGGAGAAATCTGAGTTCATCCCTTGTGGTTGCAGGGTTCCCAGGCGGAAGATGAGGTTTCTTCCTCCAACCGTCGTGTTGCCATGGTCTGGCGATGGAGGAGTCCAAGGACCTGCATGTCCTTGGTAGAGGGGGAGGGGGAGTTGAAGTGTTGGGCTACGGGGTGGTTGGGTTGGTTGGTCGGTCCAGGTGTCCCAGAGGTGTTCTCTGAGGTGACATAAAACTGTCAGTGCTTGCCTAAAAATGGAAATTATTCTTGGAGTCCACACCTATACAATTAAACATGGAAATGCAGATGTTTGTCAGTGGTTCTGTTTCTCCAAATGTGGCTCTGTTGAAGAGCGCACAGAAATCATTAAAATGAGAAAGAGCTATTTAAACTCTCGCTGCTAAAAAAATTGATAAAGTTATATCCAGATGAACGAGGTGTGATTGAGTTGTTAACAATGCACTACATTCAGAATTACTACTGAAGGACTAATGTTATGTTTGTGAAATGTCAAACTATGATTTAAAAAACACAATTGTGTGTTCTTGTGTTAAAGCTACTACCTTATATCCATGTACATGTCCCAATCACGCTTTTTTTCTCTGTTAAATTTGAATCAATAAACCATCCTTTGCATTTTACTTCCTGGCTTGCTGCCTTCGAGAATTCTTCAACCTGACATGATGTTCATCATGCTTATTGACTTCACTGTTGCTCAACACAGAGCTCCTGTTGATCTCGCTCAAAATATGAACTGATGTTGGAAAAGGTGAATACGTGCCACTGCACCTGTGGGCAAGTATTTTGTTTCTTTTGAGATCAATACTACTGAATAGCACATGGCTGCATAATGTTCAATAAGATCATGGCTGACCTGATTGTGGCCCCGACTCCATTTCCCTACTTATAAACTTTGATTCTCATGTAGTTAAAAATCAACATACCTTCACATAAAAAGTACTCAATGGCCCTTCTTCCACTGGTCTCTTAAGGAACCAATTACAAAGATTCATGATCTCTGAGAGAAAAAAAACTCTTTCTAATCTCCCTCTTAAATGGGAGACTGCTTATTTTTGGACTATCTCAAGGTAAACACAGTATGTCAAATCATTGCGCAAAAGTCCAGCAGTCAGTCTGGTGGCCAGGGATTATTCATTCAATTGAGGAAATGTTTTCCAGTTGTCAAATCTGTCAACTAGCAACAGTTCAGAACATAACAAACCTTTACAACCATAACATTTTATCAAGGCCTATGGATTGATTAAGAATGGACTTGTCTGAGTTCAAAGGAAAATTCTTAATCTTTATTAGTGACTGCTACTCAAGGTGGATTGTGATAAATCATCTGCACAGTATCATAGCTGACATGGTAATAAAATCATTAAAACAAATCTATTCAACTTACAGTTGTATCAGATAATGGATCACAGTTCACATATGAACAATTCAGAGAATTTTCCATTGAGTATATGTGACAAGTTCACCACATTACCTATATGCAAACAATAGTGCAGGTGGTGGAGATAGGACTACTGAAACAAAATTCTGAAGAAAACGAAGGACATTACTTTGGCTCTGTTGGGATATTTCCATTCTAAAATGGATTCTTCAGAGTGGAAATATTGATAAGGATAAGACTTTCATTGTTATCTGGAAAATTAAAAGCACATATTACCTCAGAAGATCATGATTGAGTGAGAAAATGTGAGGACTTCAAAAGAGAAAAACAAATGAGGAATTTCAATCATTGCCATTGAATGAAAGAGTTACAAATGCTTCAGCCAGGGATTTGAGACTGACAATTGAAGGAATTAGTTGTGATTAAACAGAACAGCCAATTTCATGCTTGGTAGAAACATCACAAGGTATTATAAGGAGAAATTGGAAAGCTTTTGTATTCATAAAAAGAAAACCATTCCAAGTAGTAGCATGCTGCACTGACTTTGGAAAAGAGCAGAGCCCACCCAAAGTTCTACAAATACCCAAGAATTGTATACTTGAGCCAAGAGCAGGAAAAGTGTAACTGACTCAGGTCAGGGACAAATTGTCTCAGAAACTAGCTCTGCAACATTTGAAACCTTGGAAGTAATGAGGGAACTGTAAATAAAGACTTACAGGGGAAATGTGGAACAATCAAATAACAACAGGCCTAAGCAATCATCATCATAGAGTTATACAGGATGAAAGCAAACCCATCGGTCCAACTCATCCGTGCTGACCAGATATCCTAAACTGATCTAGTCCCATTTGCCAACATTTGGCTTGTATCCCTCTAAACTCTTCCTATTCATGTACCCATCCAGATGCCTTTTCACTGTTGTAATTGTACCCGCCTCCACCACCTCCACTGGCAGCTCATTCCATACATGCACCACCATCTGCGAGGTGTAGTGATAGTGTAAAATCACATGACTGGGAGAGAGTTGAATGTAGATCCCATAGCAGAGATATGTACATAAGCTTGTACTGACTTATGACTTTGTAAATAGATAATCTGTAAATAAAAGGTTATTATTGAAATCTTCACAGATTGCTGTGGAGTCATTTAAGAGACAATGATAGCTCTATCAACCCAACCAGAAGAGTAAACAGCTTTAATTAGCACTTACATCCCATACAACATGTTGGTTGACAAACATAACAACTTTCAAATTACCATTCACATGCTGTAAAATAAACATTAGATTGTGATATGTTTCCGCTGTCAGTTATTATGAATCTACGTGCAAAATATTTTTAAAAATTTGCAAAACTAAACCATTATGTTGTTTGGTGATCTGTAGGATCTAGCATATCAAGGTTCAATTATTTACATGTTGTGATATTCCAGTCATAGAATGAACTAAATTTCCTTCCTACTCTTAATTCTTATATCTTCAGTTTTAATACAGTTTAACTACAGTGTGACAGAATTCTGCTGGAGACTGCTGTGATAAAAATAATTAAATATCAATCCACAGTTTATATCTCAGAAACGCATTACATATATTTCCTGTGTTACATTATCACAAAATGCTAGTAATCTGCATCCAATTCTTCCTTGCTCCTTTGTAAATATTTATTTTCAGTAAAATAATTAATCATATTTTCTACCTTCTACTTCTAAACAATGACCATTGAATTACAGCTACCATTTTAAAATTTTGAGTAAAAAGCCACCAGGTTCTGGCTGATATACAATTTAATTGTATTGCAAGTTTTCAATTTTTAACAAAAATATTTTGAAAGGATCTTTAGATCTCACCTCTGTTTGGCAGTCCATTCCACATCATCTCTCTTCAAAGAATTAACTTTCAGTTCAGAGAAATCATTTCTTCATTCCTGTCACACTCAACAAATGTTATGGTTGGAAATCTACAGAATGAAATGAGCTGAGGAAAAGTGACAATCTCGCATTTTCAACAAATCTTGTCATGGTGAATTACCTCAGAAAATTCCTTCATCTCCAGCAGTCATCCAATTCCTTGCAGCAATTATTATACATGGAAAACTGGATTCTGTGCACAGATGGTGAATAGTCACTTCATACTAATAACTGACAAAGTGACATGCAGAGTCGTACCTGGCATTGCCAAATGTGCAAGCGTCTGGAAGCATAAGCTACAAAATAAAAGGAGCACTCCCACTATTTTCCTCATTTCATGGCAAAGTTCTTTTCCTAAAAAAAGGCATTTGTTAAGTAATTTTTATATCAATTAATTATCACTGATAGGAAGGAAAATTAAGATTATTCTTGAGATGATTTATTTCCATCATTTGTTCATTTTGTTCATGTCAGTTTCTTGCCCAATATCTTAATTTGTAATTCCCTGATGTAATTTAGTTTAACAAAAGCACTAGCTCAAATATACCCTCTTTGTCCATTATTGCACTCTGATATTGTCAACATCAGCTTTTGAAAATCAAAATTTAAAAGACAAACATGATGAAATGTTTGTATTTATTTTGTACCATATTTAGGCAATAAGTGGACAAAACATCAAGCTCAGTTTGAACATTTAAGATGAATTTCTGTGCTGGTTTTTAGCATTGAGGATGGGCTCCCACACCCTCTTCACATGAGAATACACAACTGCCTGGCAGGTACAGTTGCTTTAATGTTTTCAGGCAACATATTAGTGTGAGCTGGGACTTCCATGTGCCTCCATGAGGGTGTCACACCTCAAGAGTGGCAGACTAAACAGAGGCTGACTGTTCTGTTCATTAGAAGTGCCATGTACTGGCAGTGGTCAGAACTGATACGAGTAGGGCAGGGGGTGAAGTTCAGCAATTTATTTAGACATTGGGATAAATCTGACAACTTGCTGTGGCCAAGTTGACAGGAATCAGTGAGGAAGAATTGAGAGGTATACTGGACTAGGTGGTAGAAATGGATGGATGTAGGCACGGAAGTTCATAGAAAACAGGGACACAGTGTGCTGGGATGACAAAGATTGAGGTCTGAGTTTTGTACAGTGCATGGGTCTGTGTGAAATGTTGATTCCCTTTAAAGTGCCTCACAGTGGTCAGCCCTACCTCTCATTGGTCAAGTTATTTACCCTGCCCACTGCAAGTGTGGTCAGAGCTGTCTTCTTTCCCATTGTGTTTTAGCAAATTTCCAGCATGATGGAAGGTGATTGTGAACACTTTCCAGCCAGTGGCTTCCAGACTCCACTGCTACGTGACAGTGAGGTCCCAAACTTCCAGATCCGCAGCCTGACAGCCCCTTCCCTGAACCTTCCTCAATCACTGCTTTGCACCTCCCTCGGTCCTCACTCAACCCTGTCCACCTTTACCCTCTTCCCCACCACCCATCTTCTCACATAAAAGGTGACTCTGCAGTTGGCATCATACACTGCCCCCCTCCTTGAAGCCAGTGGTCCTAAACATGGACAAAGCTCCCTCTTGCATGGCCCCAATCATGCAAACACCAATCCTCACAAATAGGTTGCTGATTCTCTTTCCTTGTCCCACCCTATTCCCAGACTCATGGCTAGAAGCTAAACCCCCATCTCCCTGACTGCCTTAGCCTGAGCCACAGAACTGTATGGACACCGTAACCCAAATGCCTGATTGTGGCCAATCCCCTGGGTTGGTATTGGATGTTGTCTTTTGTTTACTGTGCTGGGACCCTCTGACTGATACATTTCTCCACAGATTTTGGCAAGGGCTACTGCCCTAAGACTTTGAGACACACAGGTTTGGTTAATGTGGATGCAGAGTATTTGCTGTGCAACCTTATGTCATATGATGCGTGTGAGAGATTGACTTTGCACACAGCCATACAACAAGATGTCACACCCCTTGACTGAGGACTCTCTAGCTAAGGTTAGCTCCCTAGGTATGTGGTTGTATATATTATAAGCACAAGGTAAGACAAGGCAGCGATGGTCCAAGTATCATGTTAAGAAACATTCTTAACTTCAGTGTACCATTGTATTACAATGTTTGGCAAAGTTGTGTTATTCAAGGTAGATAATCTGCAGCCATCTTTCTCCCCATAATGTGAAACTCCAAATACGTATAAATAAAAATAGGAGATCAAGGTTTCTTCATGCGTGGCCAAGTTGCAGTGCTTTTGATAAAATATTAATTTTGGCTCAAAGTCTCTTTGTTTATCTCACAGTAGTTTCATGAGCTTGGTTCAATGTGGTCAGGTGACCACTCTGGCCATCTTAAGTCTGTTTTTCTCCTATTGAAAAATAATTATTTCAGCCAATAAAAGTCATCAAAACAGTAAATAAAATTAGATGACAGAAGTTGAAAAATTGTAGTCCATACTTTACCATTATTACAAAAATCTGCTGCCCTTGTCATCTGGTATTTGCAGGTTTTGAAGATGCCATCAAAAGAACTTTGGTGAGTTATTACAGTGCGTCTTGAAGATGGTAACACTGCTCCAACTGTGCCTCAATAGTGAGACAGTGAATGTTTCAGCTGTTGTTGGGCTGCAAATAAAATGGACTGCTTTATTTGAGATGGTTTCAAGATCATCCAGTATTGTTGGATTTTCACACAGCTAGGCAAATAGCAAGTGTTCATGTCACCCCTGACTTTTGCTTGGCAGATAATGGACAGGTTTAAGATATAAGGAGATGAATTACCCACTGATGAATTAAAAGCCTCTGGTATACCCTTGCAATTACAATATTGATACATATTTTTAATCAATCTGTTCAGACATATTATAACACACCTTTGGAGCAGGGGGGACTTGAATCCAGGCCTCCGGCTCAGAGGAAGGGACTATATTTGTATTTTATATTTAGATTCTCTACAGTATGGAAACAGACCCTTCAGCTCAACAAGTCCAAACCGACCCTTTGGAGAGGAACCCACCCAGACCCATTCCCCTACCTTATATTTACCCCTGGCTAATGCACCTAACACTGTGGGCAATTTAGCATGGCCAATTCACCTGACCTGCCCATCTTTGGATTGTGGGAGGAAACCGGAGCAAACCCACGCAGACACGGGGAGAATGTGCAAACTCCACACAGACAGTCGCCCGAGGCAGGAATTGAACCCGGGTCCCTGGTGCTGTGAGGCAGCAGTGTAAACCACTGAGCCACCATGCCACCCCATATAAATAGGTCCAGTCAGTTTCTGGCTACTGCTAAGTCCCAGCAAATTGACAGTGAGGAATATAGCTATGGTATTGTCATTGCATGTCAAAAAGACATGATTATATTCTCCCTCGCTGGAGGTGTTATCATCTACCATTTATCAGCCCAAGTTTGGGTGTTGCCTCAGTTTCATTGCACTTGAACATGGACTACTTCCGTATCTGAGGGAGTTGTCAATAGTTTTGAACATTGTGCCAGCATCAAGAGACATCCTACACTTATGAACTTATAATCAAGGGAAGATTATTAGTGAAGCAGCTGAGGATGGTTATGTGTAGGATACCACCGTGAGGAACTCATGTCCTTGGACTGAGATGATTGCCTTCCAATAATAATGATTTTCCATTGCATTTAACAAGTTTATGCTGGCTTTTCTTATTTAATTCATGTTTTCCAAAGTGACCATTGACTTTGCCCTGAAATATCAGTTTATAGAGTCAGAGAAACAGCAAAGAAACAGATTCTTCATCCCACCTTGTCCATGCCTACCAGGTTGCCTAAACTGAACTAATCCCTTTTTGCCTGCATTTGGTCCATATCCATCTAAACCCTTCCTATCCATGTGCCTGTCCAAACGTTTTTTAAATTTTGTAACTGTACATGCATGTACCGTTTCCTCTGATAGTGTATGCCTTTTATGCACTATCGTCTGTGTGAAAATGTTGGCCCTCAGGTCCTTTTTAAAAACTTTTTTCCCTTCTTGCCTTAAGACTATGCGCTCTAGTTTTGGACACCCCCATCTGGGGAAAAGACCTTGGTTATTCACCTTATCTATGTCCCTCATGAATTTCTTAACCTTTATCAGGTCACCCCTCAGCCTCCTGCACTCAAGAGAAAAAATTCCCAACCTAGCCAGCTTCTCTTTATAACACAACCATCACCCCCACCAACCCCCTCTCCCAACCCCCACCACACCACCCCCACTCCCCACTCCCCCACCCCCCCCCCCCCCCCCACCTTCAGTAACATCCTTGTAAAATCATTTTGCACCTTTTCCAGTTTAATAACATCTTTCCTATCACAGGATGACCGGAATTGTGCGCAATACTCCAGATGTGGTCTCAATAACATCTCGTTTTAGCATTTCTTACTATCAATATGCTTAAAGAAGACTTTTAGATTCTCTTTTAAGTTAGCTGCCAGTCTTTTTTTTTGTACTCCCTCTTTGCTTCTCATAGTTATTTTATTGTTCCCCTCTGAACCTTCTATTCAGCTTGGTTCTCAGTTGTATTTTTCTTCTGATATCTGTTACATGTTATTTGAGCTCTTTCATCACTAATGGATCCCTTGATTTGTTGCTGTAATTTTCTCACTTGTAAGTGTAGTGATTGTAATGAGTTCAGTTAGGGGGACCTCATAGAATATGAGTTCCCTGACAGGGGTTGTTAACGTGGCTCAATAAGGACGCCCTGGCTGACAGCTACAAACAGAAGTGTCAGAGATTCTGTTCACTCTGAGAGCTGGCTCTGGGGAATCTGGATCAATGTTAAGTACTATGCACATATAAATAAAGGGTGACTTGATACTGGTCTCTGTGGAGTTATTTCAGTAGGAATGTACCTCAACTGTACCCAAACGATATCCTCTTCAAAGGTAACCCATGGTTCTGTTATAGTTTTGTCTGTCATTTTTTAAATTCTGCTTTATCTAGGTAGTATCAATTTCCATCCTCTTGCCTTTGCGTTCCTCTAATTAATTATTTCTTTTGTTAATTTTCAATAGAAAACACAAATCTTTTTTATACCGGAAGGGAAGAAAATCAGTTACAGTCGAAGGTTAACAAATCTTAAGTTGGATAGTATTTGGAGCAAATAATATAGTTTAGGGAAAATAGTTGAATTAATCCAGCACACCAATGTCACATGTGGTAAAAACACATTAGCAGAACAAAAAATGTGCAAACAGAGAAGAAAGAGTTAAAACAATTGCCATGTCCCAGAGGCATAAAAGAATCACATAGGACAGTAAAATGATAATGCTCCTATGTGAATGATGCTAGACCCAGAGCAAATCCATCCTTTCCCATGAGAAGATGGCCAAATGTGATTCCCGAAGACATTAAGCTATTTTACTAGAGTAACAAACAGATGGCAAAAGAGAAAATGCTGGAAAATCACAGTAGGTCTGGCAGCATCTGTAAGGAGAGAAAAGAGCTGATGTTTCGAGTATAACTGACCCCTTGTCAAAGCTTTCACAAAGGGTCAGTTAGATTCGAATCGTCAGCTCTTTTCTCTCCTTACAGATGCTGCCAGACCTGCTGAGATTTTCCAGCATTTTCTCTTTTGGTTTCAGATTCCAGCGTCTGCAGTAATTTGCTTTTACTCAATAAACAGATGGGATCTTCCAGTAAGTAAAGATTAGGCATGTCATCAAAACAAAATTAAAGACATAGCAGTTGGCCAGCTCTTCACCTTCCCCACACTCCCCACCTCTTCCTGGACACATATTCTGGTATTAATTTACTGTTTAAACATCATCAATGGAATTTGACAATAACTGAATGAATGGAATCATATTTACTTTCGGTGATTGGTACACTTATATGTGACATCCATGTAAAAAATGAAAGTTTTGTAACAATTCACCTTTCCCCACAGGAGGTATGTAGCTCTCTTGCACATGCATGAATAAACACCAGTGATGCTTCCAAACTCACTTGTCTGTTTATTGTGGGTCGAAGTAAATTAAAAGAAACCTCCCCTTTCAGAGTCTTTAATTGCTGCCCTCTATGTATTCACTTGCTCACATAGATCAACTTGACTCACCCAGTTTCCAAGATCCAAATCTAGCAATGTATTTATTCTTGCTGGACCCCAAATTTCCTTTAGTAGAAAATTCTCTCAAATGCACTTTAGGAATTTTCCCATTCAACCCTGTGAATAAGTAAAGTTCCTCACTATAACTGTACCATTCTTACACCTTTCTGAAAATGTTGCAAATTTATTCCACTATATCTTTCCCGCCAGTTGGTGGCCTTTAGAACACATCCAGTAACATGCTTGTAAATCTATTGTTTCTCAGGTCAAATCAAAAGGATTCTGTACTTGACTCCTCCAAGGCACCTTCTCTCTCTCTCTCCAGCATTTTAAATTTCTTATCAAAGTACTTTCCCTATCTTTCCTTTATTTCTCAATGTTTCTTGATCACTAGCATCCAACAATATTTAGAACCTAGCTCTGAATTTCCTTGAGTCAGGCTTCCATTATTATATTAATATCTTACTTCCTTGGAGTTATCTTCATGCACAGCTCAATCTTATTTACCACACACACAATTGCAGATATGCAGAACAACCCTAATGTTAAACTTGTTGTTTACTCTGGCCTGACCTAATACATTACCATTACTCATTCTAATGCTATTGGCCTCTGCTTACAGCAGTGACATCCCTTACAATATTTATTCTTATTACATCTTCGTCATAACCTTTTTCTAGTCTCCTTAGTTTCATAAGTATCAGAGCTCCTCCCAACTGCTCCGAGGTTTCCATCAATGTTTTCTGTGAGGATGAATAGATGCATGAAATTGGGGCAGGGCTATCCTGCTATAAATCTCCTCTTTTATGTGATGGGTAGCTCAGTAGCCAGGGCAGTAAATCTTCTTCCTTCCCCAAGAACCTCTGAGTTGATGTTTAAGTGAACAGTCCTTCCCATATATCGGGAATTAGAAATGATAATTTTACTCTTGTAAATTAGTATAAGTTCAGATTAAAAAAACTGAATCTGTAATAGAGTATTTATGCACTTTAATGATAAATGGAGTAGCAGCTACCAGGCTAAGTGGATTCTGACTGCCTACAGTGTTGATCACATATCCATTATCCTGTTTGGCCTCCCCACCTGCTAGTCAGCTGGAGCCATACACGGAAGTAGAATTTTCCAATGTAAAGAACTTAAAATATTTAAAACACTCTAAAACATTCTACAGAGGAATGAAGATCAATTATATGGAGTGGGACCCTTAGCTGTCTTTGATTCTAGCCCACACAGGAAGGCACTGAGTGCCTAAGAACAAGCTTCTTAGAAATCCAATTGTCTACGTATTTCATGAAAGCAGGAAGCAGCCCCAAGCCTTAAGGATATGTTGGGAATGGGATCAGGAAGCAATTGTACTGGCTGGTCTTGTAATTTTCAGAAAGGTCCACTTCCATTCTCGATTCTGGGGCCTAAAACCTAGCTTCGTTGGTCAACTTCTCGGTATTTTCATTACTTCCATTAAGTATCTATGACATCATTTATACATGAAAATTCCACATGTAAACATGTTATGATATAATTGTGTTATGATATAATCTGGCCATTGCACAGACTCGGATGTTTTCAAAGTCCCTGTCTAAAAACTATCAGAGCACGCAGCCATCCTGTTTTTTACACAACACCAGGTTATAGTCCAACAGGTATATTTGGAAGCACTAGCGTTACACTAGAGTATTCCACAACCACCTGATGAAGGAGCGGCACTCTGAAAGCTGGTGTTCCAATAAACCTGTTGGACTTTAATCTGGTGTTGTGGGATTTTTAACTTTGTGCACCCCAGTCCAACACAGGCATCTCCAAATACTATTTTTTCTATTACAGTTTTGGTATCAGATGAGTTCCTTCTCCTTTTTTAAACCATTTAAACCTAATCATTTTACTTTTAGAACTCTTAATAATATTTCACTATTTGGTTTGTGCTGTCATCCCTAAATAAAAAAAAAATCATGAATGAGCCTTATGCTTTTCCTTAACCTCTTCATATTTCCAACATACTCATTTGGCGCAACCCTATAAAACAGCATTCCACATGCCTCATATTCTGCGGAACTGGAAGATTCATCTGCTGTTTTAAATCGTCAATTTTATTGTCAGGATTTGGATAAATGAGTGAATTAGAAACTTTTCCTTTACACCGAAAAACAATCTTATGTTGTTTTCGCTCTCAGGCTACATATGAACCTCATGGATGGGTTTCTCATCTGATTCAATCACACAACAAGAAATTCATCCACTTTGTCAAAATAAATTCTATTGAGTAAACCAGAGACCTACTTAAAGAGGATTGCACCACTGAACTGAAGTTGCAGCCTTCCACAAGATTATGCTTTGCAGTGTTGTAAAAAAAAACTGCAATAATGTGAATTTTAAGCAAACCTACAGGTTCATGGAGGGGTCTCTATAGGACCTATAGAAAAGGTCAGATATTCGGGGAATTCTCTCTTCAACCAGTGAAACGAAGATCCCAAAACACCAGACATAGAGTCATAGAGATGTACAGCATGGAAACAGACCCTTCGGTCCAACCCATCCATGCTGACCAGACATCCCAACTCAATCTAGTCCCACCTACCAGCACCCGGCCCAAATCCCTCCAAACCCTTCCTATTCATATACCCATCCCAAATACCTTTTAAATGTTGCAAATGTACCAGCCTCCACCACTTCCTCTGTCAGCTCATTCCATACAGGTACCACCCTCTGCGTGAAAAGATGCCCCTAAGGTCTCTTTTATATCTTTCCCCTCTCACCCTACACCTATGCCCTCAAGTTTTGGACTCCCCCACCCCAGGGAAAGGACTTTGCCTATTTATCCTATCCATGCCCCTCATAATTTTGTAAACCTCCAAAAGGTCACCCCTCAGCCTCTGACGCTCCAGGGAAAACAGCCCCAGCCTGTTCAGCCTCTCCCTATAGCTCAAATCCTCCAACCCTGGAAACATCGTTTTAAATCTTTTCTGAACCCATTCAAGTTTCACAACATCTTTCCAATAGGAAGGAGACCAGAATTTCACGCAATATTCCAACAGTGGCCTAACCAATGTCCTGTACAGCTGCAACATGACCTCCCAACTCCTGTACTCAATACTCTGACCAATAAAGGAAAGCATACAAAATGCCTTCTTCACTATCCCATCTACCTGTGACTCCACTTTCAAGGAGCTATGAGCCTGCGCTCCAATGTCTCTTTGTCCAGCACACTCCCTAGGACCTTACCATTAAGGTGTATAAGTCCTGCTAAGATTTGCTTTCCCAAAATGCAGCACCTCACATTTATCTGAATTAAACTCCATTTGCCACTTCTCAGCCCATTGACCCATCTGATCAAGATCCTGTTGTAATCTGAGGTAACCTTCTTCGCTGTCCACTACACCTCCAATTTTGGTGTCATCTGCAAACTTACTAACTCTACCTCTTATTTTCGCAACCAAATCATTGATATAAATAATGAAAAATAGATCCTTGAAGCACTCCACTGATCACAGGCCTCCATTCTGAAAAACAACCATTGCAGAGAATATTAGCTCCTGGAGCATTACATTAATCAGTTCATGGGATGTGGGTGTTGCTCATTTGCTGTTCATTCCTAATTGCCTAGAGGACAATTGATAATCAAATGTATCGCTGTAGGTCTGGAGTCACACATAGGCTTGACCAGGTAAAGTCATTAAAAGACATTAGTGAACCAGAAAGAGTTTTTCAACAGTTGGCATTCAGCTAGCATTCTCTTTCAGATTTTTATTGCATTCAAGTTTCACTATTTGCTTTGATGAATTTAAAACTCAAGTTTCCAGCATACTAGCCTGTCGGTCTGGATTATTAAGGGATATTACCATGAGGCCACTACCTACCAATGGTGGATTGTAAGCAGTGCTTCAATTACCTCATAAGAGCTGCAAGGATGGAAACAATTTCTCGTTTTCCAGCTCTCTCTAGACAACCTAGAAACAGTCCTTTTCCCTCCTCAGTATTATTATTTTCTCTATTCTGCCACATGCATTGCCACTAATAGCAAAACTACATGTCTCACTGATCATTTTCATTTGAAATAACACTCTGACATCTTCTTTGCTCCCTTCACAACTGGCAATATTCTCTTCTCATTGGCCAATCCTTGCAGAACATTAACTTCTCTCAGAGGTCTTTCCTTTCCACACTCAAATGGCTGAATTTTACCATTTTCAATTAATGTGTTTTGTTGAGTGAGATTCATGGTGTCCAGTCTGCTGTGGCTTGGGGTGACGTTTCTCACACAAATGTGTGCTCTTTACCTCTTTAATTGTGCAAACTGGGCTCTAGTGTGGAATTCTTAAGAAATCACATGACCAGAGACCTGGATGTGCTTGCCATTGCTAGACCCTCCCAGCTTTCACACCTCTGCCAACATATTTCAACCTCACACCACTTTAGACACTATGAGCCAGGAACTTGAGTCTCAATACATAGGACACAGTCCAGAAGAAATGAAAGCTTTCTAGATAGGAACTTAGAATCTTGGTGGGGCGGTGAACAGGAGGATAGTTATTTGTCCATATGAATGCTACAAGATGCTACACCACTAATCTGAAGGGCTTTTGCCCGAAACGTCGATTTCGAAGCTACTTGGATGCTGCCTGAACTGCTGTGCTCTTCCAACACCACTAATCCAGAATCTGGTTTCCAGCATCTGCAGTCATTGTTTTTACCTTGATTGCTACACCACTAAGCCCAAGCCAACCTTGACACAAATTGCAAGGCTGTATCCTGGGTGAAACAGGCACCCAGCAGGTGGCTACTTCTCTGATCTTGTTTATATGAGCACTAGCGGACAATGTTCCCTATAATCTGCAAGGCCACATACCCAAGCAGTGGATGAGGAACCATCTGCACAGTCAATTGTCCTCTACTGTATGATTTGCAACCCATAGCAAATCATGAAATTTGAATTCCATGTGAAAAAAAACCTGGAACTGAAAGCTAGCCTAATGGCAACCATGTAACCACTGTCAATTGTCGCAAACATTTTGGTTCACTGATGTCCTTAGGGAAGAAGATCTGCCAACCTTACCTGGTCTGGCCTCCATGGAACTCCAGACTGATAGCAATGTGGTTGTTCAAGAACAATTAGGGATGAACAATAAATCCTAGCCTAGCCAGATCCCATGAATGAATGAAAAGAACATCTACACTGTCTTTCTAGTAGTTGAAGAAAATGATAGCAAGGCCTGGGGATGCACTCTTTTGTCATAGGGGTCCGCCTCCTTGATAGACCTACTGCAACTCCCTCAAGAGGTTGTGCAGATGCTGCTGTTCTTTCTAATGAAATACTAATCAATGTCTATCTTGTCACCCACAGTTTAGGACCAAGGCCTCAATGATACCAGCCATGGCACCGATGATCAGCTAATTGTGAGGTCAGAAGCTTCCCAAGGAGATCATAGATATACCTCCGTGAGGGACTCTGAGGTACTTCACCTTATCTAATTGTATATTGCATAACAAAAGTTTTCATGCTACATTGAGTGTACATTTCTACACAAAAGCCACCACATTAGCACCTTTCACCCTCAAAGAAAAGACTCTCTTAGACAACATAGATCACATCCTTGATTACTTACAGTACACTGTACAAATCTGGCAGTTGTGTGGAGTCTTCCAGTAGGGAATGTGTTTGTGAAATGAGGACTTCAGATTCTGCTTTTAAGTGCCTTGTTATTATTATAGTTGATTATCTGACATGACAATAAGGCAATTAGAAGGCACAATGTAATGTTAACAATTATTTATGGTCAACAATTCTTATTGTGTATGCTTAGATACAAAATTAATATTTTAGTTTAGTAATAACATTATAATATAGACATTTTGAATAATGCAAAAATAGACATAAACATCAAAAAGCTGATTGAATACATCCTCATCCAATTTTCCATGTTCTCTAACCCCATTTCACTGAATATTGAAATTGGTTTTGGAATTCCTTACATGATACTGAAGAGTCTTTTCTGGAATGCTGGGGCTACAAGAAAATTGGGATTGTGTTTCATGAATTGGCAGGCTTTTCTGAGCTCTTTCAGGAGATCTGGGAAGATTGAGCCTAGGCCTCATTCATCTTTTGCTGCAGGATCTGAGGGGCTACATCTAGGTAGAAGAGGACAGTCTCTCCAGCCAACCAGGCATTAATGGAAATGGTTCATAGGCCATTGGGACCAGTATTGGGAAAAATAGGAGTTGTCAATATTTTTTGAATCAATATGTTCCGAGATATTATTAGACATCTCTGGAACAAGTGGGACTTGAACCTGGGCCCTCCTGGCTGTGAAGGTGAAAATGCACATACCGCACATAAACAAGACAACTAATGGAAAGCTATCCTTTATTATTTACCCTTTAAAAGTAAGGACCTTATGCTTCGGTTATACGGGAGAGACCACATCTCGAACACCGAAGTTTTGATCTCCTCATTTAAGGAAAGATATAAGTGCATTGGAGTCTGTTCAGAGGAGGTTTACTAGATTGATACCTGGAATGAGAAAGTTGCCCTATGAGGATAGGTTTGACAAGCTGTCTTTGTTTCCTGAAGTTCAGAAGAGGAAAGGAGAATTAACTGAAGTGTCTAAGATCCTAAATGGTCTTGGCAAGGTAGATGTTGAAAGGATATTTGGGTCAGTTCAGAACTATGGTGCTAACTTTAAAATTCAGGATTATCTTTTCAGAGTTTAGAGTCATAGAGATGTGTAGCACAGAAACAGACCCTTTGATCCAATTCGTCTATGCCATTCTAAATTAATCTAGTCCCATTTGCCAGCACTTAGTCCATATCTGTCTAAATCATTCCTATTCATATACCCATCCCAGATACCTTTTAAATGTTGCAATTGTACCAGTCTCCACCACTTTCTCTGGCAGCTCATTCTATACACATACCATCCTCTGTATGAAAAGGTTGTCCCTCAGGTCCCTTTTTTAATCTTTCCCCTCTCACCCTGAACCTATGCCCTCTAGTTCTGGACTCTGCCAATCCAAGAAAAAGATCTTGTCTATTGATCCTATCCATGCCCATCATGATTTCATAAACCTCTATAAGATCACCCCTCAGCCTCTGATGCTCCAGGGAAAACAGCCTCAGCCTGTTCAGCCTCTCCCTATAGCTCAAATCCTCCTACCCTGGCACCATCCTTGTGAATCTTTTCTGAACCTTTTCAAGTTTCACAACATCCTTCCTACAGGAGGGAGACCAGAATTGGGCGCAATGTTCCAAAAGCAGCCTAACCAATTTCCTGTACAGCCACAACATGACCTCGCAACTCCTGTACTCAATACTCTGACCAATAAAGGAAAGTATACCAAATGCCTTCTTCACTATCTAACTACCTGAGACTTCACTTTCAACGAACTATGAACCTGCACTCCAAAATGTCTTTGTTCAGCAACACTCCCGAGGATCTTACCATTAAGTGTATAAGTCCTGCCCTGATTTGCCTTTGTGAAATACAGCACCTCACATTTATCTAAACTAAACTCCTTCTACAGTGAGAAGGATTTTTTTTTCTCTCAGAGCCTTGTGCAACTTTGGAATCCTCCGCCTTAGAAAGCAGTGGAGAAAAGATTAATGGATGTTTTTAAGACACAGATGGATAGATTCTTGTTAGGCAAAGGAATCAAGGGTTATCGATGGTAGATGAGAATGTCAAATGCAAAACACACAACCAGATTACCAATGATCTTACAGAATGTCAGAGAAAACTCAAAGGACCAAATGGTCTACTTTTGCTCCTATTTCATATGTTTGTATTTAACATCAATGTCAGCAGTGTTATCTCTCAAATCTAGAGACAATGCTCAAAGAGAATTCAGAAACAGATGGACGTGTGAAAACTGCATGGGGCCAACTCCCAAGACCTTATGTTCCCAGCATTCTTTTGCCCAACACTGCTCAGAATAAGACAATCACTGTTCCATTCGTTCTGCTCTTCAAGCACCTCACATCTCCATTTGAGTTATCAACATTCAACTCAACCTCAACTGATTCCCTCGTCAGCCCATTCCTCACAGTCACCCTCCTAAAGATGAGGTTCTTCCCTCCCTTCCACACCATTCATTATGGACACTTTTTGTGCCTCTCTCTGCTTTCTCTCCTCACAGAAGAAAATGCACAAATGATGAGAACCAGAAAATGGGGTCCTCCATCAATAATCCACTGGCAAAGCAATGCCCAGTTGGTCCACTGGGAAGGAGGTATTGCTACAGGAGGCTGCAGATATCAACAAGAATCTGCTATCAGTACCTGAGTCTCCTGAGGCGTTGGTGCTTCTACTCACAGAAATAACTGATCGACTTCTTGTAGACCCTGCTGTTGAGGGTCTTGCTTCCCTCCAGCTCAACTTCAGTGCCCAACCCTGACACCATGCAGCTGAACAGAAGACAGTTAATGCTGCTGCTCATGTTATTGGCACTGCTGTTGGGTCTGGTTATGATGGTATCGCTTCCCCTCATGTACCTAATCCGAAGTGCAAAGTCGAGCTTCTTTTTACTCACATGGCACGGAGCAGACCCAGCAACAGTAACTGCAGTTGAAGATAAGTGAAGAACTAAGCAGCTCAAATGCCTTCCAAGAAGTCGAGATGAGATAGAATTCTGACACAGAAGAAATGTTTTGAACAGTGGCAACTCACCTGGCAATGGCTGGAGCTCATCAGTTTCACTGATCAACACCTTCCCAGCTTTTCAGCCTCACTGAAGCTCTTCCTGCTGCATCAGTAACCTTGATGGAAATCCAGAATTTAACATTAAATCAGTACTTACATGGTTTCCCAACAGATCTAATGGTGCTCCACACATCTCTTCAATCCTGCCTCAATGAAACCCCAGTAGATTGCAAAACATGATCCAAAACAGTGTTCAGTGAGTGTGACCCTGTGTTTCCTGTAGCCTGATCTTTCAACTCTTCATCTTGTTTTTATGCCAAAATCTCCATTCTTGGAAAATGCTTTGTCCCAGTGAATCTCAAAGCAAGTTTGAGTGAAACTGTGATCCATATTTTGATTTGGCTTTTAACAGCCTTCTGGACTCAGTGTTGAGTTTAATTATTTCAGATCATAATCTCTAACCCTCATGTTGAATATTTCATTTTTCTCACTTAATTTTGACTTCAGACAATATCGAACCTCCTTAGGAATATTCTTTATTTCTTAGTTTGTCTTGCCCATCCCCAATGCCTTTGGTAATGTCAGACTAACTTATCTGTCATTTATTCACTCCTGTCACTCTATTACATATCTTCTTTTTTGTTCCTTTTCCCATCCCTCCCTTTATCAAAATCTGCTGCATTTATATAAAACCTAACATTTCCCAACTCTGAAGGGTCATTGATCTAAAACGTAAACGGCGTTTCTCCCTCCACAGAAGCTGCCTCACCTGATGAACATTTCCAGTAAATTTTGTTTTTATATCAAGCTTCTGGAATCTGCAGCTTTCTGCTTTTCATAATATGCACAAATAAACCTTGCATTACATTGCCTTGTAAAATTTACTTCTATCTGAGCTGGGATTAATATAGCTCTTACAATGCTATAAAGTTGTAACACACCTCCCAGAAAGAATTACTTTGTAAATACAGAGAGTGTTCCAGAGGCAAGCTGAACATTGTTTTATTTTGTAGATACTTTGGATATCTGGGATTCTTTTGGATGATTTTCTGACACTCAGAGATATCAGACATATGGATGGGCATGACAGAAAATCAATAGATCACTTAAAATAATGATCAAAAATTACAACATGCATCTGAATTTCTCAAATGTGTAACTGCCATGTGAGTTTGTGTGCTTGCCAGAAGGGACTCCAAATTGTCTTTTTTTTTTGTTGATTTGCAAATTGGACTGACATGTCTCATGTTTCTGCAGTTAAAGATCATTGGCCACCCAGTACATTTGGTTTATCTCAGCTCAGCCGAAGCTGCAGAGTTTCCACCACTTTCCACACACTTGACTTCACATGGTAATATCAGAAATGCATTTCTTCAACAAACACTATTTGAACTGTGAGCCAGATGTCTGTAATTGAAAGGCCAAAAACATCACATATATCTAGATGAGAGGCTTAATGGCAGGACTGTGATCCAAACAAGATGCACTAATATACCTACTAATTGCACATGATCTGTAGATATGACGCACTCCAGTAGTAATTCCTGGGATGTGACAATCAACACATTATTCACATTACACAAATATGCATTAACCCGAGGCAGTCTAATATTTCCATTAAGTTTTTTCTGGTAGATTAACGAGATTTTAAAGTTTAAATTAACTTGCTCAGCAGTCCCTGAGTTCACCTGTTACCAACATTCATCAGACCAATTAAAGTGTGATGATCTCAGTTGATTATACTATGGATAAGTCAGATAGATCAAAGACAGGTCAGGAATCTTTTATCCGAAAACCTCAGGGGCAACTGTTTTTCAGATGAAGGTTATTTTCAGTTTTCAGATAAACCTAAAGATCTTTTACTAATCATCTTACAACCAAACGCTTATATTCTTTGTGTTCTAGTCTGTTTGAGAAAGGGTAAAACCTGATGGCATCCATAATTTCTTTTTCAATACCTCCCATTTATTATTGTCTGCATTACATGCTACACTTACCATTTAAATCTGCTCAAATCTGTTCAAGTCCATTTGGTCCCTTTGAAAAAGTCTTTCATTGCCTGAACAGACCCAAAAATGAAGTATTTTTTAAAAGGACTGAAATGGATCCTATAGACACACTGAGCTCAGGCTTTTGGTTAAAAAAAACTTTTCTTCAAGGTCCATTTGGATCCATTTTCACAAAGACCTTCGGTTTCAGGTCTTTCCAATTTTGAAATGTGTGGATAAAGAATACCCAAACCTGTGTATATTTTATTTAATAAGGTGGATATTCCTTGAAACACAGACACTAAAGCTGAAGAATTTCAGTAATGATAAGAGTTGAAGTTTACTACAGAAAAGAAATACTTAAAATAAAGCAAACCTTAGTATAGAATATCATTTGAATGATTTAAAGCACATAGTCAAAGAATTCTCGTCTATTCTCCAACATGATCACAGTGATTGAAATCCAGACATTTGACTTTTCTTAACAAATCTTTAGGTTCAACTTTAGTGCTTCTCCTGAGTTCTGTCATGTGAGTTGTGAAGTCTTCTTACATGATTATTCCCAAAACTGAAAGATTAGATTAGATTACTTACAGTGTGGAAACAGGCCCTTCGGCCCAACAAGTCCACATCGACCCTCCGAAGAGCAACCCACCCAGACCCATTCTCCTACATTTACCCCTTCACCTAACACTATGGGCAATTTAGCATGGCCAATCCATGTAACCTGCACATCTTTGGACTGTGGGAGGAAACTAGAGCACCCAGAGGAAACCCACGCAGACACGGGGAGAATGTGCAAACTCCACACAGACAGTTGCCCGAGGCAGGAATTGAACCTGGGTCTCTGGCGCTGTGAGGAAGCAGTGCTAACCACTGTGCCACCCTGCCGCCCATAGCTTAGACTTTCTCAGTCTTTGAATAACCTGCCAATTTCTAACCAAAGGCCCCTGGTCTGGAAGAATCATAAGCTAAACATTCACATCATGGTAGCTAAGCATTTCCTGAACAATCCTTTCTCCATTTTAAGAGAGAAACTATATTTGCTTCTGACCCCAGTCAGGGCTCTGCCAAAACTGCCTCAAAAACTTTTGCTTTTCTAAGTTAAAGCCAGTCCTTCATTATTCCAAACAAAAGTAAGTTAATACCTTCAATGCTTACTCTTCCAGTTGTAAACCCCCAATACTGACAATATTCCCCAAGCACTCCAAACAGTTTTGCAGCCAGCTGCTTTCTGACACTGACAGTCTGTTCCAAAACTTAGTTTCTAACTTATTTTTTCAACTCTTCACAGAAGTAACCATCACCATGTGCCACTAATTTGAAAACCAAACTCGCAATGATAGAAGCCCAGATATATAATTCAGATACATAATTCACTTTTCATCATAGTGGTCATATCAACAGTAAAATATGTTTTATGCAGTAATATATTCACAAGGGAGCTTGTTAAATGTTTGAATCCTTATCCTTAATAATAATTTATAAAGATACAATTATTAAATATGTTACATAACTGATAATAACGGTAATTAAAAACAGGATCAAAGTACACAGATGTTGGCGATCTGAAACAAAAAGTACTGTAGAAATCAACAGATTGGGATGGCTCTGTTGAGAAGGGAACAGAGTTAATGCTTTTGCTACAGCATAAAACCATCACCTTCTCAGCCCCTTTCAACTCTGAAGAAAAGTCACATGGATTTAAAATGTTAACTCTGTTCCTGTCTCCAATGATACTGCCAGATCTGCTGAATTTCTCCATGACTTGCTGTTTTAATTTCATGGAAAATAAGTTTTGTCTCAATTATTTTAAAATTGGTTTAAAGATAGAGGGATAATAAAGGAATAATTGTAATGCTAAGAAATACAAAAGTACAATACGAAGAATATAAATGTTGGTGAGTACAAGATCATCAGTGACACATTTATATCAATGTCAGTGACACTGACACAGTGTGATAGTGTAAAATAGCAATACCTATGAGGCAGTGATATTGGTGACACAATAATTCTTGCAACAGTGATATTGGTGACACAATCATATTATTTGTCTTAACAAGTACAGCAAAATTGTTATGTGACACCTCCAAAAAAAGCAATCACAGCTGCTCCAGGAAATGAAGCAGATCTGCAAACTATATATGAAAGAATTCAAAATCTAATTGAGTGACCAGGTTATTTTTCTTAAAGCTTACATTCATGGCATTGTCGTATTCCATTAAATTTATATCTCAATAACCAATTTAGTTATGAAAGTATGAAAGATGATTAATATTTTCATAGCCATGTATTCAACATTAACTTTGGTTTAAACATTAAAATTCTCAGACAAAAGACGCATCAAAAGGATATAGAGATCACGCAGGAAAGTAACATGGAAATGTCATTGCAAAGACAAAGTGGGCTCAAAGGAATTAATGACCTACTCCTCCTCACTTTTCTTATATCCTTAAGATCAATTAATTTGCAGCAATTCAGAATTATGTGTAGTTCCATCCAATGGTCGGGCGTGGAACTGCAGAACTGCTCCTGCAGTTTAAATTTCCTATTGAATTGCTGTAAAATTATTATCAATGCATATTTTAGTTCACTTCGTAAGAATGTTTAACCGTTATTGTTCAAGTAATTAAATACATTAGTTTTATTTCCCAGAGGCATTTTTTTCAAGACTTAAAATGCACAGTTGAATGTTCATAATTTCCCCTAAATTTGTCACTATCCCACTATGATAGTTAGTCATCACTCCCCTCTACATTAAAGCTTGCTTGCATCACAGTCTCCAGTTGTAATACTTCAGGATTTCTTTTCTTTCCCTTCTTGGGATGTGAGTGTGTCTAGCTAACCTGAACCTTAACTTACTGCTTATTCATAATTGCCCTGGATGTGACGTGGTGAGCTGCCTTCTTGAACCATTGAAGCTCACAGTGTTGGTAACAAGTAAATTCTAAGATTTTGACATAGGGAAGGAAGGGCAATGTCATTCCAAGTCAAGATGGTGTGAGACTTGGAGAGGAATTTGCAATTGGTGGCATTGCCATGCATCTACTGCCATTTTCTTTCCGGGTGTGAGTTTGGAAGTTGCTGTTGAAGGAACATTAGTGAATCCTACAGTGCATATTGTACATGGCACATACTGCCGCCATATAACTAGTCAAGATACACAGCCAGCATTATACAATTTTAAATGCATCTATCTTAAAATATACCGAAAACACAAATACACACATCAGGCAAAGAACGATTTAGCAGAATTCTCTTTCAAAACTGTCTTTCTTAAAATAAAACACTTTGGCCAATGGATTATTCTTAAAGGCAAAAGAATAAGGTATTGAATGTTCAGGAGTTTATTGCTCTGATGTTCTGGCATATATGTTTAAGTCATTAACCAGGCATGGTTGTCTCTGAATTCCTACAAACACATCTTGCTCAGGAAATACAATCTTGACACTTTCCTTGACATACTCATTCAAAAGAACAAACAGGTTGCACCCTGAACCTAACAAGAGGGCTTTTGTTTTCCAGAATTTGGAGAAATTGTGTCAACAGCTCGTTCTGAGTATGTTTTTCACCAACTCACCTTGTTCTAAGCTGGTTTTCCTCCTAAAGAACCACAAAAAACAAGAATCTCTCGAAAACAGTCACTGTCCCAAACAATCCCTAGAGCAATGCCAACAGTTATTATCAGTAAGGTGATTTACAAGAAGGTTTGTTTGAAAAATAACCTCCCATATCCACAATAAACTTTCAACAACGTGTTTGAAAGACACCATCCCAAGTATTTCCACAATGAAGAATTTGAAGGGGGGATTTTGGACCAATAGTCTGCCAAAAATATTGATATTTTTGAGGAAGCTTATTGAGAAGTGGCTAAAATTCAATTAACATGATTTGATCTTCTGTGGATTGACCAGTGTATAGTAGCTCTGAGCACACAGTTGACATGGGAATAATTTAAGCACAACATAATACAAAACTTAACACTGACAACTAAGACATTCTGGATGTAGGTTTACTCACTGAGAGAAAGAACAGGGAAAGACATCACCACAGGAAATGACATCACCACTGGAATGACATCACCGACCCAAAGAAACCCAAACATATAAATAGAAAGCAGGAATCATGAACAGTGCTTCGCCCGGAGACCCACTGAAGATGCTACCTAGTAGGGTGACGAAATGTCTGGAAATGAACCTTCCAGCTCAGTGAGCAAACCCACATTCAGAACCTCAACCTGAGCTACAAATCTCAAAACTCACTAACACAAGATATTCCTAACTTTTGATGTGAACCCTTCATCTTTGAAGTGAGGATTTTCAATACAGATAACGTGATTCATTAGAAATTGAATGAAGTACAATGTAGTGTGTGACATGGTCAAGTGCCATTCATCTGATCCAGTTTCAGGCTCCTTTCCACTTCAATGGAACTGTGTTATCCTACTCAGCTAAAACTGTCATATGAATAAAAGTGGAATAAAGTATTGTTTAAAATCTTCTTATCTCATTATGCAAGCCTAAATTGTACTAATTAAACTCAGTCATTCTTGATTATGCCTATTGTTTGAGGTATTTTACTTCAATGTGTAATATAGTAGCGCAAATCTTGAACCAAACTTTGACTCAACCAACTTTATCTTAGCCTTCCTTCAGAGCAATCGAGAAAACAGTGCAAAACTAAAGTTTCTTTTTGTCTCAATTTTTTTTTGTTATCCACCAGTTTAGCATCATATAGGGCAGGATAATTCAGCTCCATGAATAAAAATCATACAAACTATTTATGAGACTGACTGAAACCAATGACAGACTTCTAGAGTAAATGACAATTGCTAACAGATATATTAGTGACAGTAATAATCATTCACTACTTAGATCAGAGAAATCCACTGTGCAAATTGCCGTTTTAGTACTGAAATGATTATTTCAATGCACTCCTGGCACTCAAGAATGTTACTAATCTATCTGTTAAACATTTAAATGTAGTAAATTATAATAGCTTAATAGTTCACAGTTAACAATTTTAAAGTCCAGAATGTGGCTTATTCAGATTCTATCATATTAAAATAATCATGGAGAACTACAAGTAGACATAACACACAAATAAATATTAGCAAACTGGGAGCAATTTTCAACTATGCCAGTAGTAGCTCAAGTGCTTCATACAAGCTGAGTTCTCACATTTTGCTGATATTGTAACCAGGAAGTAGAGAACTGAAGTGTGATCATTTGGCCAATTACCAAGAAAACTGTAGAACAAATTATATTTGTCCTTGAGATGAATGACATCGGGAATTGATCCAAAACCTGGGTCATATCCACGATCTCTTGATCAAGAATGCAGGTCAGCAGGTGAGAAAATAAAGATAATGACAAAGGTGACACTGGAATTTACATATTCTGTGTTACATCCTGTGAAGTTAATTTGTAATGCAAGCTGCACATCTTGCAATATTATTTTAATGTAAAGATTCTTGCCTTTTTAAAGATGCTTAACAAAACTCTGTAATTGACTATAGATGGTGATCTTTCCTCTGATTGTTATAAATAGACAAAAAGGTTGTGGAACAACGGTTCATTTTGTTCTGCTCTGACGCACTTTTTAAAGAGACAATGTTTATTCAGTTCCCTTGAGGTGAAGTGCTGATATTCCTTGTGTAATGTTTCCTATGTACTTCCAAATACTGCTGGTTACACAATCAATGTAAGTTTTTGGTTCCTGCATTGTGACTGATAGGTCAAATTGATTGTGATGATTAGAATCCCCTTGATCACTACACAAATATTTTAAATAAGAAAGAAAACTGATGTCAATTTAAATGCCAAACAATTAATTGCATTCTTAAGCAGTAGTTGAATTTATCTATGCAGAAAAAACTCTATAAAATAAACAGTCACATTACAGCAGTTGTACAAAGTCATTCTAAGAAAGAAAGAAAAAATTCAAAGATCAGCAAGCTCATTTAAAAATAGCATCCTGAACGTCAATAATTATAATTGAACATTAACTTATCACCCAGTATTGGTCAAGTAACCTTCAAACAAAAAGAAATGCAGGAAGTGCTCACGATTCTATAAAATAATTGACAAACTCAGGACATCCTAAAAAACCTTTTACAGTATTTTGTCTCTCAAAAAATAAAACGGTAGATGACTATGACTTATTAAAATTGTGTGGGAGAATGATAAATTTTGAATGGAGCACTTGTAGGTAACTACAGCACATAAGGAGGCTAGTCACCCCATTATGTCCATGACAGTCAACAAAGATCTGACTGATCCCATTTTCCAGTTCTTGCTCTATAGCCCTTGCTCTATAGTTCTTGACAATGCAAGTGGAGATCTAAATGCTAATTATATGTTTGAGAACTTCTGACTCAACCATCCTATTTGATCCTCTATCACTCCCAGATTTTTAGGTGTATACTAAAGATCTTAAACAATGTGACTGGCCCTGTTGTGTTCTGGAAAGTATTATCCACCCCCACCCCCCCAACAATATAATTCTTTTCTTGATCAATATTGTTATGTCCCCCTCCTCTTCTACCCCTCTGTTTCTGTCTGGTGTGAATATTCTTCAAACAGGAATGTTGAGCTATCAATCCCGTCCATTGACCAGCTAAGGCGTGGTCACGGCTCTGATATCAAATGCGCCTATCTGCATCCTCAACTCAACTATTTTATTCATCAGGTACCTTGAATTAAAATATATTCCATCCAGCCTTGTTAAACTTACTTACATCTTATCAAGGCTATGTTTCCTCAGCCTCCTTAGAGAGTCACTTTCTCACATTTTAACTTCTAATTCCATTTTAACTGTTCTCCCCACAGAACTACTTGTCAGAATTCAATCCTCCTGCAAACCTAGGTTAAACTAACCCCAACCCCATTAGCAAACTTCCCCATAAGGATGTTGATCCTGTTCCCATTCAGATGTAATCTCTCCAATTTACTGGAGAGGTGCTCTTCCCCCAGATACGATTCCATTGCCTCAAAAATCTAAAGTTTTTCTTCCTGTACTCTCTCTCTCTCCCTCTAGCCATGCATTCATCAGCTCTAGGGCCAGGAGAATTCTATGATTGAATCATCAAATCCATCAGAGACAGAGGAACAGTTTAAATTACGATGCAATATGCGATGGATAGAAATTGGTTTCGGCCTGTTTCAGCATCCAAATTTGACAATAAATGAATAGGATTCACCTGGACCAAGAGGCACAGACCAGAATAAATGGAATTTGGTCTTCAAGCCTCATCAAGATAATTGGTACTGACTGGTCATTGCCCTATTGATAGTTCACCCAAGACAACAACCATTCTTTGAGAGTCACAGGTGAGGTGTCAGACTGGATACTGTTAAAATGTTTGCTGGAATATAATTTCACTGTTAATGCTGGTTAAGTCACACCCATGTGACAGATGAACAGTCTCTTCAAATATCTGAAGGTTGAAAGTAGTTGCAATTTGCAAGTATTGGTTACCTCTCATAAGCTACTGACTCCTTGACTGCAAATAGCCTCAGATGCCAGGGATCGTTACAGTGACAATGATCTCCACAAGAGATCCCAAAGCAGAATACTTTGAGGATTATTGCTGGAGAGAGAGACAGACAAAATTGAAGATAACACAGGTATATTGAAGGAATTCCTCAGCCTTCATGCCTGACACAGTGTGGTATGGAGGCTTCTTATGGAGGTCATTATCATGCTCATATAAAAGACCCCTGATTAATAGAGGTCAAGATGTGGCACATGTGTTCTTGGACAATGAGTATTCAGCCAATGGAGTACAAGTTAAAGAATGATAAGTGGCATTACTAAATCAGTGAAGGCATGGTTACTGCAATTGCCCCTAGCAATGCTTCTAATCCAACAGTTTTAATCCATTCCCCTGGCCGAAGAATAAAACAGTGACTTATCCCACCTATTTTGCATGTGCGGAGAGGAATTGTGTTGAGTTATTGTTCAGTTAACCTTTTATTCAACATAGCAAGATTAAAGTTTCACTCTTATGCGTGTGTTGTAGACTCTTTGCCTGTTATGCAAGACTTTCTCCCCATTCTTTATGTCCCCTTTTGTGTTGCTCTCCTTGTGGCCCCAAGACCTTTCAGCCACCCCATTTCCATTTGTCCCTTCATATTACATTTGACGTGCTCACTTAACACCCAGAGTTAATGAACTAGGACCTTTCCATGCCCTCAATAACCTTACACCTTCCCCATGAAATGGCCAGTTTCTGTGTCCTGGAACAACTGTCCATTCCATTGGTGGTTATCCCATTAAGTTCCTATTGTCTATGAGTCACGGACATAGAACCGCAGAGACAGAGTCAGAGTCATGTAGCACAGAAACATGTCCTTTGATCCATCTCGTCCTGCTGATCACTTTTCCTAAACTTAACTAGTCCCATTTTTCTGCCTTTAATCCATATGTCTAAACCTTTTCTATCTATGTACCTGCCCAAATGTCTTTTAAATGTTGTGATTGTACCTGTCTCTACAACTTCCTCTTTCCAGACAAGAATCGCACTCTGTGCGGAAAAACTGTCCCTAAGGTCCCTTTTTTGGGCAGCGTGGTAGCACAGTGGTTAGCACTGCTGCCTCACAGCACCAGAGGCCCGGGTTCAACTCCCACCTCAGGCAACTGTCTGTGTGGAGTTTGCACATTCTCCCAGTGTCTGGTGGGTTTCCTCCTGGTGCTCCGGTTTCCTCCCACAGTCCAAAAATGTGCAGGTTAGGTGAATTGGCCATGCTAAATTACCCACAGTGTTAAGTGTAGGGGAATGGTTCTGGGTGGGTTGCTCTTCAGAGGGTCAGTGTGGACTTTTTGGGCCGAAGGGCCCGTTTCCACACTGTAAGTAATCTAATCTAATAAATCTTTCCCCACTCACCTTAAAACTACCCCCTCTAGTTTTGGACACCCCGAACTTGGGGAAAAGACCTTAGCAATTCACCTTATCTATGCCCCTCATGACTTCATAAAGCTCTATACTTCAGGGAACAAAGTCCCAGCTTATCCAGCCTCTCCTTATAAGGCAAACCTTCCAGTCTCAGTAACATCCTTGCAAATCTGTTTTTCATTGTTTCCAGTTTAATAACATCCTTCCTCTAGCAAGGCAACCAGAATTGTACGCTATAATTGAAATGTGGCTTTATCAATGTTTTGTACAGCGGTAACAAGATGTCCCAATTTCCTGTACTCAACGCTCTGACCAATGAAGGCAAGCATGCCAAACATCTTCTTCAACACCCTGTCTACCTGTGACACCACTTTCAGAAACCACAGGTAGATGCATCCCAAGGTTTCTCTGTTCGACAACTCTGGAGGTACTCTACCTGCCATTTAGAGTCATAGAGATGTACAGCACGGAAACAGACTTTGGCCCAACTTGTCAATGCTGACCAAATATCCCAGTCCAAATCTAGTCCCACCAGCGAGCACCTGTCCCATATCCCTCCAAACCCTTCCTGTTCATATACCCATCCAGATGCCTTTTAAATATTGCAATATTACCAGCCTCCACCACTTCCTCAGGCAGCTCATTCCATACACATCCCACCCTCTGCATTAAAAAGTTGCCCCTTAGGTCCCTTTTATATCTTTCCCCTCTCACCCTAAACCTATGCCCTCTAGTTCTGTATTCCCCCCACCCCATGGAAAAGACTTCATCTATTTATCCTATCTATACCCTTCATGATTTTAAAACCTCTACAAAGTCACCCTTCAGGCTCCAACACTCCAGAGAAAACAGCCCCAGCTTGTTCAGCCTCTCCCTATGGCTCAAATCCTCCAACCCTGGCAACATCCTTGTAAATCTTTTCTGAACCCTTTCAAGTTTCACAACATCATTCCGATGGGAAGGAGACCAGAATTGCATGCAATATTCCAACAGTGGCCTAACCAATGTCCTGTACAGCCACAATATGACCTCCCAACTCCTGTACTCAATGCTCTGACCAATAAAGGAAAGCATACCAAATGCCTTCTTCACTATCCTATCTACCTGCGACTCCACTTTCAAGGAGCTATGAACCTGCACACCCAGGTTTCTTTGAACAGCAACACTCCCTAGGACCTTACCATTAAGTGTATAAGTCCTGCTAAGATTTGCTTTCCCAAAATGCAGCACCTCACATTTATCTAAATTTAACTCCTCTGCCACTCCTCAGCCCATTGGCCCATCTGGTCAAGATCCTGTTGTAATCTGAGGTAACCTTCTTCACTGTCCACTACACCTCCAATGTTGGTGTCATCTGCAAACTTACTAACTATACCTCTTATGCTCACATCCAAATCATTTATATGAATGATGAAAAGTAGAGGACCCAGCACCGATCCTTGTGGCACTCCACTGGTCACAGGCCTCCAGTCTGAAAAACAGCCCTCCACCACCACCCACTGTCTTCTACCTTTGAGCCAGTTCTGTATCCAAATGGCTAGTTCTCCCTGTATTCCAAGAGATCTAACCTTGCTAATCAGTCTCCCATGTGAAACCTTGTTGAATGCCTTACTGAAGTCCATATAGATCACGTCTACTGCTCTGCTCTCAGTTACTTCTTCAAAAAACTCAATTAAGTTTGTGAGACATGATTTCCCACACACAAAGTCATGTTGACTATCCCCAATCAGTCCTTGCCTTTCCAAATACATGTAAATCCTGTCCCTCAGGATTCCCTCCAACAACTTGCCAACACTGAGGTCAGGCTCACTGGTCTATAGTCCCCTGGCTTGTCCTTACCACCCTTCTTAAACAGTGGCACCATGTTAGCCAACCTTCAAGCTTCTGGCACCTCACCTGTGACTATCAATGACAAATATCTCAGCAAGGGGCCCAGCAATCATTTTCCTAGCTTTGCACAGAGTTCTAGGGTACTCCTGATCAGGTCCTGGGGATTTATGTGTTTCAAGGCACCCACCACTACCTCTTTTGTAATATGGACATTTTTCAAGATGTCACCATCTACTTCCCCACATTCTGTATCTTCCATGTCCTTTTCCACAGTAAACACTGATGCGAAATACTCGTTTAGTATCTCATCTCCTGTGGCTCCACACGAAGGCCGCCTTGCTGATCTTTGAGGGGGCCTATTCTCTCTCTAGTTACCCTTTTGTCCTTAATGTATTTGTAAAAACCCTTTGGGTTCTCCTTATTTGTTAAAACTATCTCATATCCCCTTTTTGCCCTCCTGATTTCGCTATTTAGTATACTCCTACTGCCTTTATACTCTTCTAAGGATTCATTTAATCTATTCTGTCTCTATCTGACATATGCTACCTTTTTTTGTCTTAACCAAACCCTCAATTTCTTTCGTCACCCACTATTCTAAACACCTACCAGCCATTCCTTTCACCCTAACAGGAATATACTGTCGATGACTCTCATTATCTTAGTTTTGAAGGCTTCCCATTTTCCAGCTGTCCCTTTACCTGTCAACATCTGTGACCAATCAGCTTTTCAAAGTTCTTGCCTAACACTGTCAAAATTGGCCTTTCTCCAATTTAGAACTTCAACTTTTAGATCTGGTCTATCCTTTTCCATCACTATTTTAAATCTAATAGAATTATGATTGCTGGCCCCAAAGTGCTCCCCTACTGATACCTCAGTCACCTGCCCTGCCTTATTTCCCAAAAGTAGGTCAAGTCTTGCACCTTCTCTAATCGGTACATCCACATACTGAATCAAAAAATTATCTTGTACACATTTAACAAATTCCTCCCCATCTAAACCCTTAACATTATGGCAGTCCCAGTCTATGTTTGGAAAGTTAAAATCCTCTACGATAACCACCCTATTATTCTTACAGATAACTGAGATCGCCTTACAAGTTTGTTTCTCAATTTCCCTCCGATTATTAGGGGGTCTATAGTACAATCTCAATAAGGTGATCATCCCTTTCTTATTTCTCAGCTCAACCCAAATAACTTCCCTGGATGTATTTCCGGGAATATCCTCCCTAAGTACAGCTGTAATGCTGTCCCTTATCAAAAATGCCACTCCCCAATCTCTCTTGCCTCCCTTTCTGTCCTGTCACATTTGTATCCTAGAGCATTAATTTGCCAGTCCTGTCCATCCCTGAGCCATGTTTCTGTAATTTCTATGACATCCCAGTCCCATGTTCTTTACCACACCTTGAGTTCATCTGCCTTCCCTGTTATGCGTCTTGCATTGAAATAAATGCAGTTTAATTTATCAGTCCTACCTTGTTCTCTGCTTTGTCCCTGCCTGCCCTAACTGTTTGATTAGCTTCTGTTCTCATCTGTACCAATCTCAGATTTATCTCTTTCTTCAATAGTTCCCTGGGTCTTTTTTAAATTCCTGCCTAACTCTCTGTAATCTCCCATCAGAATCTCAACCCTTTCCCTTCCTATGTCGCTGGTTCCAATGTGTACAATGACCTCCTGCTGGGCCCTCTCCCCCTTAAGAACATCCTACACCCTCTCTGAGACATCCTTGATCCTGGCACCAGGGAGGCAACCCACCATTCTGATTTTTCTCTGCTGGCCACAGAAACATCTGTCTGTGCCTCGGACTAGAGAGTCCCCTAACACAATTGATCTGTTGGAACCCAACATAGCCCTCATTGCATTAGAGCCAGTCTCAATACCAGAAACTTGGCTGTTTGCGCTCCATTCCCCTGAGAATCCATCATCCCCTCCTTTTTCTAAAGCAGCATACTTGTTTGAAATGGGGATAGCCACAGAAGACTCCTGCGCTACCTGCCTACCTCTCTTACCTTTCCTGGAGTTAACCCATCTATGTGACTGTATCTGTAACTTATCTCCCTTCCTATAACTGCCATCCATCACACCCCCTTCTCCTCTTTTAATTCCTCATTGCCTCCAACTGTCTCTCCAACTGATCCATTTGATCTGATAGGATTCACAACCAATGGCATTCATTGCAGATATAATCCTCAGTAGCACATAAATCCTCCCTAAACTCCAACACCCAACAAGAAGAGCATATCACTCTACTAAAGGCCATTTTTTCTTCTTCCAATCTACAGACCCAGAAAATGGCACTATCTTATTCTTCTACAAAACATTGCTCCAGGCTAACTTAATACTTATGGCTTATGTTTTAAAGTTTAATCAAGAAACATATCTTAATAAAACATGTAATCAAGAATGAACCCACTCTACTCATTACTGCAGACTTACTGTAAGGGCACACATAAAACTATTCTATTCATTTATCTGTTTCTGTGCTGTGACCTCTCCAAAACAGGTTCCTCGAAGATTAGTTGTGAATTTCACTGTTTGTTAATTTTCCCAGATGCACTCTGATGTCCAGTGCTACATAAATTCAAACAGCAAAGGCAGGAACTGTGCAGGTTCACTGCTGTGTCAGTTAGCAGTGTGGGTTTCTTTCTTTCTCTCTCTCTCCCATGCTGACTTGACCATTTACTGCCTTTGCTTGTTCCTCTCCCTTTTAAAAGTGCCGTTGTTTTGACTTGTTTTTCTCCAAAGTTCCAAAACAATGCAACAGCATATAAAACAGTAATTGCTGATCCTGGGATTCAAGGAAATCACCTCCAACACCTAAAATACCTCAAAAAAAAGGAGCAGCCTATTACAGCCGGAAAATTTTCCTGTCCTCCATCTTGGATAATTGATCAAGATTCCCATTGTACTCCTAGATAACTTTCTTCACTGTCTACTATAAGACCAATTTTGATGCCATCTGCAAACTTATTCACTATGTGTCCTATATTCTCATCCAAACATTTATATAAATAATGAACAATAGTGGACCCAGCACTGGTCACAGGCCTCCTATCTGAACAACAATCCCATAGTACCAACCTCTGTCTCCTATCGTGAAGTCAATTTTGTATCCAAGTGACTAGCTGTCCCTGGATCCCATGAGATCTAAGCAGTCTACCATGTGGAACCTTGTCAAAGGCCTCGGTAAAGTCCATGTAGAATTCCCATACAAGGCCACCTGGATAAAGCATGCTTTATTCAGGTGGCCTCGTGTGGGAGTTCTATTAAGGGGTTGTGAGTTGCTTCTGGGAGCAGGGATCGTGTTGTAGTGAGGCTGGTGGCTTGCTGATGTTAATTTGTGTTGGTCACGATTCAAGGAAGATGGTGTCCATGGACCATACAGGGACAGTGTGCTGATGACACAATTGGATGATGGCTGGGACTGACGAGCTGTAGCTAACAGGTACCTGTCTGAGTTACATGTCGAGAATCTGTTCCCTCCACATTCTCAGGAAGGAGATGAAGATTGCAAGTGGCATTTCAAAAAGGTCTGTTGGGTATTAAAGAAGATGCAAATTCATGAAAATAAGTTGCCATGCAATAATGGAAGTCTAAAGTCAACATTTAAAGGTTAAGGAGAAACTTGCAGAACATTATCTCAACGATGAGATTCTGATTTTTCACTTCTCCTCACTATACCAACTTGCTCGCTGTTAGTCATGCCACACCAGGGTGAGGGAGATTCTGCCTTATCTGCACAAATCCTTGGATCAGAGCTTTGAATTTATGATCCACCAGTTCATAAGAGTTATCCTATCAAATCTCTGAGCAACTATAAATTTGGCAATTAAATCATTCCTCAACTTTCATTACTTAAGGGAGTACAACTGAAGTTATCTCCTTAAAACCTGACAACATTTACATACCTTTCTCAAGCCTGTGTATTGTTTCAATACAAAGGTATTGTGCTCAAAACCAAATGCAGGACTGCAAATATAATTTGTACAAGTCTGAGTTCAATTTCGACATCATCTTCTCTTAAGGTAAAGAAGAGCGTTTCATTTTTGTTTTTGTTTTTTTGCACTTGTTCTCAACTCTTTAGTGATGTCTGCACACAAACACCTAAGTAATTTGCTCATCACGGCTTCTATTAAGAAAATATTCTGATTTGTCAAATCAAAACTAGATGACTTCCCTAGTTCAAACTTTATCTGTTACAGATTTGTACATTTACTTAGCCCGCTTTTAACTTCCCGTTCCCAACTTAATATCATCTGCAGCAGTGTTTATATTACTCTATTCCTCCTTCCAGTTAATTAAAAATATATAATGAGAAACTAAAGTACCATTACAAGTAGTAAACATTTCCATAATATCCACTGCAATAACTTCTACACAGTAACCGTACCATGTAACAGTTTATGGGAACACATTTATTCACCAAACTTCAATAAATTCATCTCCTTGATGCACATCTCTCCAGCACTAATCAATCTAGTGTTGTAAAACAAAACACAGCACTGCTAACACTGGTGATAAATCCATGCAGAAATACCTCCAATTAATGACAATTCCAATCATTAAATTACAGAATTATGACACAATACTCTACTATAGAAGATTTCTTCCTTGTAATGTAATAGTGAATTATATAAAGCAGAGATTTCTTTGAACATTAATCTACATGCAGAAAATTATGAAAGCTGTGAGCTTGTACTGTCTCAGATGATCCCAAATAAAAATCCTTAAGTCCACTGGAGATTGTTTACAAAAGGTCTGAAGAGCAATCAATAAGAATTTCTGATTGATTTTTGCTAACAGGAGTAAATAGTACTTCCCCAAAAAAAACCTGAACCTGATTGAAATAAACACAGCTATCATATCGTGTCACATAATGCAAGTGTCAAGAATAACTTCAGAAGCATTACCCGAGCTCTGAGGGAGATGCCCATTGTTAAGTTGCTTTAGTCGCTTCTGATGAGATTTCCCATTGTAGTGAATCTGTGTCTGAGCAGCTGAATTCAGTTGAATGTTGCACACTTCACACAAAGTATAACTGGCTTGCTTCTTCTCCTGATTTCCATTGGCCACAGGAAATCCAATCTCTTCCGTTATATGCACTGAAGAAAAACCAAAGGCAGGTCTTTCTTCACACGGTTCATTAGGATTCTGAGGCCTCTTCACACCTGAAACTAAATATTCAATATCACTTCAAAATATATTTCAGAAAGCTAATAGCCATTTGTTACCATTTAAATTTTTTTTTAACATATCTGCAGAACTAGGAAAGCAGTGCTAGAGGTAGTAAATGACACATTAAACACAAAAATAGAAAGACAGTTAAGTCAGGCAGCTTTACGTCAGCTTCTGCAAATGACAATTAGTTAACTGTAATTGGCAAACAAAGGGACTATGTTGAAAAGGTTTATGAGATTTGTCAGTGGGAGCTAGAGTTATAAGCTACAAAGGTTGAAATAATATTAAATTACTTTGACAGCTGATAACTAATGGGTGAGCTGTTGGCCTAAATGTTTTAGAAATGTGCGACACTTGGGAGTGTGAGTTTTTTTCAAATCAGGACAGACATATAACAGATGGCAGAGTTAATGCTATGCATTCTATACTTTTAGCCAAAATTTGGTTCATTAACAGGACATGAGCATCACTGACTAGACCAGCATTTATTGGCCATCTTTAACTGGCCTTCCTAAAGTGGTGGAGAGGTCACCTTCTTTTACTACTGCAGTCCGTGAAATGTAGATACGCCCACAATTTATGCTTGATTTTATTCTATTCAGACTTTGTAGCAGTTTGATACAACTGGACAAGTTGCTAAGCCATTTCCGAAGATATTTAAGAGACAAGCATATTGCTGCAGGTTTGGAGTTACATGTAATTCAGACCAGAAAAGGAGTGCAGAGTTTCCTCCCTTGAAGGGCTTTGGTACATCTGATGGGTTTTTACATCAGTAATGGTTGCAAAGTTGCTACTGTTGAGATTAGCTTTTCATTCCTGAACTTTCTTTAATTAATTTAACTTAAATTCCACCAGTTTGCTTGATGGGACTTAGCCTGTGTACATTAGTCTGGGCCTCTAGATTACTATTCCAGGGACATTTCCTCTACATCTCTGCCTCTGCCTTAAATTATCACAAGGTTTATTTCTCTAGCAATTTTTTTTAAGAATGCTTGGAAAATGATAATAAATGTAGCATTAATCCTCATTGATAAAGTGGTAATAAGCCTTTTTGAACCAAGGATAATGATCTTAATAGAAGTGAGTGGCTTTCTGGACCACTTCATGACACCACAAGGATATAAATAAATCACATTGGATGAAACCTATTTGATATTAATTCCACTTAAATTAATGGATGAAAATCAGAACTTTGGGGTCTAACATATTTCATTTCCCATTATTCACTGATAATTATTCATATTCATTGGTACTGGAGTTGGTGCATTTGGCCAATATCTATCTAAGTTGGGATAGTGTGTTACTTGTTGGGGGAGGGGGGGTGATTTCCCACACAAGAAGCCTTTGACTTCTTGATGGTAGAAGTAAGAAGTTTTTAAATCTTAGTTGTAAACCTGGGTACTGGAGCACTGCAAGTATTATTTATTGAAATTCTAAATGTCAGTACTGCAGGAGACAATGAAATTTCAGTAAGTTCAATACATGAACAGGGATGAGATCCAAAGGTCCTGGATAATGAACCAAATTATAAGGACAGTGACCAAATAGATGTAATAACCCTTGTAATTTTCAAACCACACAATCGACAAAGATCATTTGTTTCCAAGACAGCATATCAACTTTCTTTCCAAGGACAATCCCACAATGTATAAAGCTGACAAAGGAAATAATCTCACCCTTATCAATTGAAATCTTCAAGACTCACCTTTCGATTACTTGCAATTATAAGCTTTCAGTATCAGGACCACAATTTTAGCAGAGCATGCTTTGTTTAGAACATAAGATTTAGGAGCAGGAGTAGGTAATACCGTCCCTTACTCTTTCTCTGCCATTTAATGAGATTATGGCTGATATCACCTTGACCTGCTTGCCAAAACTCTTTAACCCATGACCAATTAAAAGTCTGCCTAACTCCTCCTTAAATTTATTCTGCATCCCAATGTCCACCACACTTTGGGCCAGTGAATACCATAGATTCATTACCCTTTCAGAGAAGTAATTCCTCCTTATTTTTCTTTTTAATCACCCACCCCTTCACTTAAAACTATGACATCTTGTTCTAGATTTTCCCACAAGGGGAAAGATCTGCTCTATGTTTACTTTATCAATCCTTTGTTGCATCTTACATACCTCAATAGACCTCCTCTCATACTTCAAAACTCTAGTGAGTACAGCTCTAAACTGCTCAATTACTCATCATAAGAGGAGTCATTTATCTCTGGAACTAGACTAGTGAACCTCATCTGAAATGCCTCCAATGCAATTGCATCCATCCTCAAGGAAGGGACTACAATTGTACGTAGACCTCTAGATATAATCTCACCAATGCCTTGTATAATTGCAACAACACTTCCAGATTTTTATCCTCCATTCCTATAAAATGTCAAAACTCTATTTGCCCTCCTTATTACCTGCTGTTCTAGCTTTCAACAACTCAGGCATGAAGACACCTAGATCCCTCTGCACCCAAACATTTTGAACGTTCTCTCCATTTAGAAAGGAATTGACTATTCATTTGTCCAACCAAAATGGATAACCTCACACCAATCCACATTAAACTTCATCTGCCAAATTTTTGTCCATACATTTAACCCATCTATATCTGTTGGTAAATATCTGAATTCTTCCTGAAGACTTACTTTCCTACCTATTTTAGCATGATCTGCAAATTTGCAAACTATGATTAGATTCCATTCCCTACAGTATAGGGAATAGCCATTTGGCCCAATAAGTCCACACAGACCATCCAAAAAGCAACCCACCCAGACCCATTCCCCGATCCTATATTTGCCCCTGACTAATGCACCTAATACTATGGGCAATTTAACATAACCAATTCACCTGACCTGCACATCTTTGAATTGTGGGAGGAAACTAGAGCACCTGGAGGAAACCCATGCAGACACGGGGAGAACATGCCAACTCCACACAGACAGTCGCCCAAGGTGGGAATCAAACCCTGGTCCCCAGCACTGTGAGACAGCAGTGCTAACCACTGAGCCACCGTGCTGCCCTCTAAGTATAGTACATTCTATCCCTGCATCCAAGTCATTAATATAAATTGTAGTTGGGCCAAGAACCAAACCCTGTAGCACCCCACCAGAAAATAACCGATGCTCTGCTTTCTGTTGGGTAGCCAACCCCTAACCCCATGCGATGTTACCTTGTTGAATTACCCTCTTGTGTAATACCTTATCAACTGTCTTCTGGAAGTCCAAATATGTTACATCAACAAGATCTCCATTATCCACTTTGCTTGTTACTTCTTTGAAAAACTCTTATGGGCGGCACAGTGGTTAGCACTGCTGCCTCACAACGCCAGAGACCTGGGTTCATTTCCCGCCTCAGGCAACTTTCTGTGTGGATTTTTGCACATTGTCTGCATGGAGATTGCCTCCAGGTGCTCTGGTTTCCTCTCTCAGTCCAAAAAGGTGCAGGTGAGGTAAATTGGCCATGCTAAATTGCCCATAGTGTTAGGTGAAGGGGTAATTGTAGGGGAATGGGTCTGGGTGGGTTGCTCTTCGGAGGGTCGGTGTGGACTAGTTGGGCCGAAGGGCCTGTTTCCACACTGTAAGTAATCTAAATTTATGAATTAGTGAAACATGATTTGCCTTTCATAAAACCACGCTAACTCTGATGGATTGTCTTTTGACCTTCCAAATGTCCCATTACTCCATCCTTAATAACTGTTTCCAACAATTCCTCAGTAACAGGTGTTAAACGAATAGGTGTCAAGTTTCCTACTTTCTGACTTCAAGCCTTTTTGATTAAACCTGCATTAACATTTTTCCAATCTACTGAAACTTTTCCAGAATCCAGAGGGGTGGCACAGTGGCTCAATTGTTAGCACTGCTGTTTCAAGTGCCAGGGACCCGGGTTTGATTCCAGCCTTGGGCGACTGTCTGTGTGGAGTTCGCACGTTCTCCCTGTGTCTATGTGGGTTTCCTCCAGGTGCTCCGGTTTCTCCCCACAGTCCAAAGGTGTGCAGGTTACGTGAATTAGCCATGCTAAATTGTCCAATTTGGTCAAGGATGTGTAGGTTGGGTACAATAATCAGGGGTAAATGTAGAGTAATAGGGAAGGGGAATGGCTTTGGATGGGTTACTCTTTGGAGGGTCGGTGTGGACTTGTCGGGCCGAAGGGCCTGTTTCAACACTGTCGGGATTCTATGGAATTTGGAATATTATAACCAAGACTTCCCCATCTGTGCAGCCACTTCCTTTAAGATCCCTGGATCAAGCCCCAGGGACTTATATGTCTTTAATCCCAACAATTTCCTCTGTAGCTTTTCCCTATTGCGCGATTGTTTAAAATTCCTCCTTTTCTCTAACTTCTGCAGTAGCCATTACTTTTGGGATGGTTTGGGTGTTCTCCATACTGAAAATTGAGGTAAAATATTGATCTAGTGTTTCTGTGTTCTTCACACTCAACTCCCCAGTCTTGTCCTCTCAGTGACCAATATTCATTTTGGCTATTCTGTTCTTTTGTACATACTTACAAACGCTTTGGCTATCCTGGTTTAGTCAGTGATACCCATATAAATATTAACACACTATGAATATTTGTTTCTCATGCTGACACAACTAAATGAAATAATAAACAACATTGCATCGTTTCAGCACCAAGAATATCCCAAAAGGTGGGGACATTCAGCACTTCAAATTTCTTTCTATTATCAAAAAGATGGAAAACTTACCATTTATGTCTTACAAAGAGAGGGAATTTTTTTAATGGTGGCAGATTATTTTTCCACTGGAGGGCACCAGAACTCAGAAAACCATTGGCATCATGAACACCAAGTTACAGAGACAGGCAATGCTTGTGGGTGAAATTGGACCTCATCATTTTATGAATGCAAAATGAAGGTAAAAAGTATACCTGTTATGTCTAACAAGCTGCCTAAAGTATGCCCAACATCACTACGTTCAGACTTAATACTGGTATCAATGATTACTGTTTGAATGCAGCAGGAGTTCTTCCACATATGTTAATAGAGACCAACTATACGCTACATGGAACCACTTTGAAACTCTAGGATACATCCCAGGATTCTTTGGATCTCCTGCCCATATTCAGACTCACATCACTGTATTTATAGCTGGGTCTCTTTAGAATCAAAACCTTATGCTTTAATGTTGTAATATAAGCTCCCGAATGCTGTACTCATTGTAATCAATGTACCATTGTATGTGGCACTATGTCTGTCCTTTGTGTGGTGAGGGGAGAGTACAGATTATGAGGTGTTACTGCCAGACCGGCCCAGTCTAGAAGGATGGCCATGGTCAGTCAGTGACTTGCTTCTCTCTATGCAGGGTTGGTAGTGGCATTGCCATAAGATCACAGAAACAGGTACAGGTGTAGGACATTTGGCCCTTGAATCTTGCTCCACCATTCAATAGGATCATGGCTGATCTGTCATATCTCATGTCCACTTTCCAGTCCTTTCTTCGAACCTTAGATTCTTGATCAATAGGGAATCAAACTACCTTAGCCTTAAATGTGTGCATGTGTACATCATGTAAACCTCTGGGGGGAAATAAACTCCTCAGTCTTAAATTAGTGCTCCTTTATTGTGAGATTATGCCCTCTGGTTCTGAACTCTCCCATGAGGGAAAACATCCTTCAAGCATTTACCCTGTCAAGGCCCTTAAAAATCCTTTAATTGTCAATTAGATCACCTCTCAGTCCTCTAAATGCCAATGAGTAAAGTCTCAAGCTGTTTAATGTTTGCTGAATCCCTCCAAATAATAAGGTCATCCCAGTGAATCTTGTCTGAGCATCCTCCAATCAAATAATATTGTTGCTTAAATAAAAGGACTAAAACTGTTCACAGAACTCCATATGTGGTCTCAGCAGCACCATGTTCAGTTGCAGTAAGACTTCCCTACTTTTATACTACAATCCCCTTGAAAGAAGGGACACCATTCCACTAGCCTTTTGGATTACCTGTCTCACCAGTGTGCTAGCTTTCAGTGTTTTGAATACAAGTACCCAAACTCACAACGTTGCAGCTTTCTGCAGTTTTTCACGATGAAAATGACACGTTCATTTGTTCTCTCTTTGCATTTTCCCACATTGTACTCCATTTGCCAACTTTTTGCTCACTTCCTTAACCTATCTAAATCTCTCTGTAGACTGGCTCCTGAGTCAGTGAACAGGTAAAAAGACTCCTGTCCAACACCAGGTCCACCAGGCCCTCCATGTCCCTGTCTGTGAAGAGAAGGTTGAGATTTCCTTCTCTTTGAGCCATGTCGTCTGTGATAACATTCAAATAACTCAATGTGACAGCCAGTTTCTGGATTGCAGCATCTGTAGTGGTATGCAGCTGGGATTTAAATTGCAGCCTGAATGCCAGAAGCTCTTGGCAGTGATGACGCTTCCTCCTCTTGAGAAGATTGCCCTGCAGCTTGGTTGCCTGACTAATAATGTGACTAGCAGAAGATTACATGAAAATGTTGCTTCAAGCCTTAGAAGACCAGACACAATAAATTTCATTTGACAAAAACACACTAATTCAAAATGGGAAAGATTGTCCCTCTGTTTCTTTCTCCACTGACACAGACTGATATGCTTAGGGTTGTTGTGGTTCTGTTCGCTGAGCTGGGAATTTGTGTTGCAGACATTTTGTCCCCTGTCTAGGTGACATCCTCAGTGCTTGGAGCCTCCTGTGAAGCGCTTCCATGATGTTTCCTCCGGCATTTATAGTGATTTGTCTCTGCCGCTTCCGGTTGTCAGTTCCAGCTGTCCGTTGCAGTGGTCAGTATATTGGGTCCAGGTCGATGTGTTTGTTGATAAAGTCTGTGGATGAGTGCCATGCCTCTAGGAATTCCCTGGCTGTTCTCTGGCTTGTCCGATAATAGCTGAAAATGTGTTGCTGGAAAAGCGCAACAGGTCAGACAGCATCCAAGGAGCAGGAGAATCGACGTTTCGGGCATGAGCCCTTCTTCAGGAATGAGGAGAGTGTGCCAAGCAGGCTAAGATAAAAGGTAGGGAGGAGGTACTTGGGGGAGGGGCATTGGAAATGCGATGGGTGGAAGGAGGTTAAGGTGTGGGTGATAGGCAGGAGTGGGGGTGGGGGTGGGGGCGGGGGCGGAGAGGTCAGGAAGAAGATTGCAGGTTAGGAAGGTGGTGCTGAGTTTGAGGGTTAGGACTGAGACAAGGTGGGGAGAGGGGAAATGAGGAAACTGGAGAAATCTGAGTTCATCCCTTGTGGTTGGAGGGTTCCTAGGCGGAAGATGAGGCGCTCTTCCTCCAGCCGTCGTGTTTCTATGGTCTGGCGATGGAGGAGTCCAAGGACCTGCATGTCCTTGGTGGAGTGGGAGGGGCAGTTGGGTTGGTTGGTCTGGGTGTCCCAGAGGTGTTCTCTGAAATGTCTGCAAGTTTCAGGTGGAGGGTGTGGGTGGTGTCCCGAACGTAGGTGGGGAGTTCTTGGACTAAGGGGGACAGGACCGTGTCGAGGTATGCAGAGATGAGTTTGGTGGGGCAGGAGCAGGCTGAGACAATGGGTCGGCCGGGGCAGTCAGGTTTGTGGATTTTGGGCAGGAGGTAGAAACGGGCGGTGCGGGGTTGTGGGACTATGAGGTTGGAGGCGGTGGATGGGAGATCTCCTGAGGTGATGAGGTTATGGATGGTCTGGGAGATGATAGTTTGGTGGTGGGAGGTGGGGTCATGGTCAAGGGGGCAGTAGGAGGTGGTGTCCGCGAGCTGGCATTTGGCCTCAGCGATGTAAAGGTCGGTGCGCCAAACTACTACTCCACCTCCTTTGTCTGCCAGTTTGATAGTGAGGTTGGGGTTGGAACGGAGGGAGTGGAGGACTGCACGTTCTGAAGGTGAGAGGTTGGAATGGGTGAGAGGGGTGGAGAGGTTGAGGCAGTTAATGTCGTGGTGGCAGTTGGCTATGATGAGATCGAGGGCAGGTAAGAGGCCAGCACGGGGTGTCCAGGTGGATGGAATGTGTTGGAGGCGGGAGAAGGGGTCGTCAGAGGGTGGGCGAGAATCCTGGTTTAAGAAGTAGGCATGGAGGCGAAGACAGCAGAAGAATTGTTCGATGTCTCGCTGCTAATCCGAGAGCGTAGGGGAATGAAGGTGAGGCCTCTGCCGAGGACTGATCTTTCATCCTCAGAGTGGGGTAGTTCTGGAGGGATGGTGAAAACACGGCAGGGCTGGGAGTTAGGACCTGGTGTGGGGCTGGAGCTGGTCTTAAAAAACAGTAAAGATCTATATTTGATAACATACTATTTGCACAGATATATATAAAGGAATGTTGCAGCAGAAGGATTTAAAGAGCTTTACTTTGTATTTCAATGCAAACTGCTGTAGCTGTAACTAGCTGTATTTGCTTAAAGCACAAGATTAAAGTATGTTTGGAAGAATAAATTTTGTTGTACTGAGTTTTGTTATTTACTTAGTTAGAAATGAGGAAGTGAGAGGCAGAAATTGCATGGCTCTATATATTCTTATCCAAGAGCCCACAATGGGCAGTTATACTTCATGGGAAGATTAGTTTGGGCTGAAAGCATGCAACAATTTAGCAAAGGGACAGCTCAATGTGAAGGTGGACAGGCTGCCCAGTGGCACCACATAGGTCTGCACATCAAACCAAATACTGTGTCACTCAAGGAAATTACGCAAGGTTAGGACTGCAACCAAAGGGCATCTTTCAGGAGTCTTTGAACTAGGATTTTACTTTCACTTTTACCATCCACATGTACACAGCTAAATTTAGTCAAGACCTTGACAATGAACTGAAAAGCCAGAGGCAAATGCCCCATCGGCTGCATTAAGGTTGACAGAATTTTTGGCCGTGATCAGAATTTTCCACCCTCTTGATTTTTGCTGCAGCTCTCTTCTCATGAGTTTCATTAATCATTAGGTGCTGTTGGGGCTCCTGTCCTTTCAAACATGGGAGTTCTTTCATCCCAAAAGCTACCACCCAACAATGCTCTCGGAAGGAACTCCACCCAGTTGAGCGGATGCAGCAGCCTCAGAATGAGGTGACCAGGCTCTGACTTTAATTGGGGGTGGGGTGGGGAGGAAGGAAGTTGAGTCGGTGTTGAAGGCTGGTGTGGGTCAGCCCTTGTTCATGGGAAAGCCCCTCCAAGGTCCACTGGGTATCTGATTAGAAGAGCTGATCTCTCAACCTGAAACCAGTGGCAGAAGAAAAACCAGATTTGCTACTCAAGTGGGTCAGCTGACCCCTGGGTGGGAGAGTAGTGTACAACCTTCCAACAGACATTCACAGCAGTGGGAAGACAACAGGAACTCTATCCCTACTTCCACTGTCACACTCAGGTTCCCACTTCATCCCGTACCATGCGCTACCTCACAATCCAACCCTCAAAGTCAAGTAAAATCCAGCACAAAAGATTATGTACCATGCTTGAGCATTTCCCCTTATTCTGATGCTTTATATGTAGCTTTTATGTTATCACTCCCAGGCACATGACAGCCTTAAATTCCAAAATTGTGTTCAGCCAGGCACAAAGTATTTCTGCTCTATGTATCGTCATGGAAACAGGATCACACAGCAATGGGACAGAAAATATACAGGCAGTTTCCAGGAGGTGGTTCAGATAACAATTAAGTTCTCCCTCTTCAAAAAACCAAGTCAACCTTCTCTCCATAAGGTGTTGAAAACTTCAACTGCGTGCACTTGCCCCTCATTAATCACACAACTTACTGACATCAAGAAACTCAACGCTCCAGAGACTCTACCATAAAATGACAGGCATCTACCTGTCAACTTTGGCTTCAGCCTCCACTCTGGGAGAATTCTTCGTCAATTCTCCTTCTCGTGAAATGTTGCAAATGTTCATTGTCTTCACTTTTACTGTAAGCTCTGTAAGTGAAGGTGATGTCTTCAAAGGGACTAAGGCAGGATATGTCCCTGGGCCATCAAAGAACGCAAATAGAAAGTGGTTAGGCAGCAGCTCGTCTCAGAGGGCAATTTTGTGCTGAAGGTTAAACAGCAGCTTGTTAATCACAGTAGGGGACGTTTTGTGCTGAAGGTTGTGCAGCAGCTTATGTCTGTAGGGCACAGTTCTGCGTTCTTTTGAAAGTCAGGAATACATGTGGCTGATGGGCACAGTCCTGCCTCAATGTCAGATGAGATGCATGTGCCTTCAGCAAACATGGCAAGAGTGAATGTGAATGATCAGTGCGATGATGTGTGAATGCGAGAGAGGATGCACACTTAGTGGGATGAGGGTGGATCTCCATCAGTTAGGGGGTTCCACCACTATTTGTAAAGCAGCTGAAACATTTCAAGTGTGGGAGGGGAAGGGGTTACAGAGTTCAGCCAGGGGCCATGAGGTAGTTGGTCCAATTCAAGGCTGAGTCTCGCCACCCTTCCAGTCTGCTGATTGGGCCATAGTCAGTTCTGAAAATTAAACAGCATCAGTCCAGGCCTAGCTGCTCAATCAGTCAGGGATGTCTTGCAAGTTCAGTCCAGAAGGAGGGGGCACAGTCAAACTGTGGGGTGGGTCATAGATAAATCGGGGAGGGGATACTGTGGGATCAGTCTACAGTGTTGTTGAGGCTGACAGCAGCCTTTGAATGTTGGATTGCTATGGCTGCATTGCTAGCTGAGAAAACAGTTTCAGTCATAGGTAGCAACTGAATGTGGTAAGGTGGAATCCAGTAGAACAGGTAAGGGACCATATGGTGTCATAGGGGTGATCAAGGAAATCCAGGGTGACCCTGCCCTAGATCTGGGGAAGGTACAAAGCTAACATGGACATCAGGACCTCAGTTGTGAGATGCTCTGGGATTAAATTGATAGCAACTTAATGGGGCTCAATCAAAAAGTGAAGAGGGGGATGAAGGACCATCAGGTAAACAGCAATTCCAAAACTGTGGGGCAAGTATGAAATGGCAATTAAAGGGTCATGGGGGAGTCTGCAATCCTGTGCTGCAAATGCAAACTCAGAAGCTCACCATGTTGACCCAAAAATCAAATGTGTAATGCACTTTCAATTCAGAGAAGGCGGTACTGAAACGTGTGAGGAGTATGTAACATTTTTTTATGCAAGTGGATGAAGTTGATGCCTAGAATGTGTGACCAACTGAAGGACTACTCCAGTAATAAGGAGTCTTGTGATCATTTCTGCCTTCAATTCCCACTAAAGCAGCACAACCACACCATTCATTAACAACCTAAACTGTGTCTTCGCATGTGGTATCAAATGACAGTACAAATGTATGTGAAATGCCGAGGTTGAGAGTTCATGCCTCACCTGGAACTATTTTTTGGTGGAATGATTTGCCTGGTTAATTCCGATAAATGAGACACACCCAAATCCTTTTTACTAATCTAATCTAATCTAATCTAATCTAATCTAATCTAATCTAATCTAAATACTTATGCAATCTCCTAAAAAGCAGGAAATTCATGGGGTCATTCAGCGTAAATGCCTGCCGCACCTTCACTGTTATGTCCTTGTCTAGATGTCCTAGGGCAGGGAGCAAGCAGATTCATATGGTGTACATGTTGGTTGGGGGCTTGGCCAGGTGTGAGACAAGACTCTGTGAGGCCATAACCTACAGTTTCATGGGAAGGATGGCAGGTGTGAAGTACCTCTGTAATAGGACCATGTTCTTTCATGCACTGTTCGCACAGGATATCTAAAAGCAAAAGGAACATAGCACAGATCAATCCTGCCGTTCTTCTTGTATTTCTATTGGTCAGAAAGAATCAGCAAAGATTGCTAAAGAGCAGCAACCATTAATGGTTGTGGTGCAGCTGCAGAAGGGGAAGAAACAAGATAAGAGCGGGGCGGTGTGGACTTGTTGGGCCGAAGGGCCTGTTTCCACACTGTAAGTAATCTAATCTAAAAAAAAGAGTAAATAAAAAATATTAAAGGAGAGCGCATATACAAAACAGGATCCACAGGCTTCGACGCAGCTATCTCCAGATGAGTGCCAAAGTAGATATCATCTCAGAATGTCCCAAGCCATCTTCTCACATCTCTGCCTGCTGTCAGACAAGAGAGTGACAGCTGAATGGATTGGGTGCCAATCCCCAATCCTATATCCTGCTTATTCACCCCATATTAATTCACAGAATAACTCACACAAATCTCACATGTATGCATAATGAGTTGAAAATCATGCAAATTTGGATGGCTGAATGCTTTTTTTGAACACCAGAAAGGAAGATCCTGGCCATAATATATTCTACACTTCCTGCTGTACATCACTATCAAGATCACGTCTTTTCTCATTCTTTCCTCAATACATAATGCATTCTATCTCTAATGACATCATCTAAAATGTTCATCTAATTGTTCCTTCAGTGCTACTGTAAAGGTCACATTTATTCATTTTTTGATAAAGGACTAATTTTAAAACCAAGTACTGGGGAAGGAACTGCTGATTTTACAGATCACATTACAGTGTGGAAACAGGCCCTTTGGGCCAACGAGTCCACACTGACCCACCACCCAACCATACCCCTAACCTAACACTACGGGCAATTTAGCATAGCCAATTCACCTGACCTGCACATCTTTGGACTGTGGGAGGAAACCCATGGGGAGAACATGCAAACTCCACACAGTCAGTCGCCTGAGGCAGGAATTGAACCCGGGTCTCCTGCACTGTGAGGCAGCAGTGCTAACCACTGTGCCACCTTGCCGCCCAGGTGCTCACACCTGAAAATAATTTACTCATACTCATGGTGAGTTATGTTTGCAAGTAGTGGAAGAGGAGAGATAAGACAGCAAAGCCCCTGGGTTTGTCTGTAGGGAATGAATTGAATGGCAACAGGTAGCTGATTGGTTTAGACAAATGTGACCAGTTCTGGATGCTGGATGTCATTAGCCTCTCTGATTAGTACCTGGCCAGTTGAACAGCTTTGGGGTTGACATGAGAGGGTCAGAAGTCTCCAGTCTGCCAATACAGCAGATTCTATGTCTCTATCTCTCTGCAGTAAAAGTGCCAGCAGCAAACTAAGTGTTTTCTCCCACCAGTTGCTGTAAGCCATTGCATTTATCCAGTAATTAAGAGACTTTATAATTAGTGTACCAATCGTTCTGTGCCTTCTGTGAAGAAGTGGAAGAACCTTGAGAAAAAGTATCAAAGGATACAAAGTCTTGGGAAGCAAAAGGAAAACCTCACTGAACCCTGTAGAATGATGCCATTGAATTGTATTCCCCCCGTGTTTATTTTCCTTTCCATCCATAACACCATTTTATTTTGGTGCATGCACAATGTTTATAGGGATTTAACAAAGAGGCAGAGATTCAACTAGTTGAGTTATACTTTGATAGTTCATAGCTTATCTAGGGCTAGAACTCATATATTGATAATAAACAATAGTTCTTGTTAAGTCGCAGAACCTGTTTCTGTGTTTTCTGTGAACCGGATTTCATCAGTCAGGTAAATTGTACTTTGTTGTGTGCTTTAACTAAATCATTAGCTTTTCGGGCAACCCAAAGAATAGTGAGGCTTGAGAATCAGTGCACTTTGCCAGGTGGACCATAACACTGGTCAGTCATTGAGTAAATCCAGATCATATACTCCCACACATAGCATTTCCTGTTAATCTACTCAGTTTAACACAGTCCCTACAGATAATGTTCAGGAATTAAAAAACTATTATGAAATAGGAGAACTTGATTTAGTTAAAATAACTCAAAATGTTCAGCAGTAGTGTCCACAATTTTTCTCAAAATCCTTCATAATTATTAGTCTGCATTTCAGTTTCAAACCTTTCAGGTGCACGCATCTTGCAAAACTAACTGAACAATAAGTATGCTTGGTAGAACCTGAAGCATTAGTGAAATTGAAATCAATTCTGAATATCAAGAAGTATATAAAAGCATTACAGTTCCATAAGAGGGAATAATAACCAGAGGATGCAAGAACAAATATGAGAGATAGATTGAAAAATTAAAACACTATTGGTGTTGATTTTCAAGTTTCCACCCCTGTGTAAAACCACCCATGACAAGAACTGGCTAAGTTACATTTCCATTGACTTCAATAATGGACAGCTGATCCACAGTGCCAAACTTACACCCAGATAGCCAGTTGAAAATCTATTCCATGATGTTGAAATAGAGATAACCTGCACTGGAAAATCAGCTTGTGGCATACACAATGAGGAGTGCTAAATGACCAGACATGGATACATTTTCTTCTAAGTACACAGCTTAGATCAATGCACTTGTACTGAGAAGATAAGGTGCTAGTGTTGTGATTGCAACAAGGTCAGCCAGGAAGTTTTGGCGGTCATACCTGGAGTCAGAAAGTTCCACCAAAACCTTTACATATGGAAAAAAGTAATAATAAAAGGCCATTGTTGAATGACATTTGGCATACAAGGACAACTCCATACTATCCATCATCCAATGGTCTGGCAGAAAGAGCAGTTCAAACTTTGAAGGCAGGCTTGAAGAAACAGCCTGCAGCTTCAATAGATACCAAACTGTCCTGGTTCCTATTTGATTTTAGGACCACCCCTCATGCAAATACAGGGATAGCTCCAGCAGATTTGCTAATTGGGAGAAGACTCCGCACCAGGGTAAATCTGATCTTCCTGGACCTTGCGGGGAGATGAAATGGCATCAAGAATACCATTGATGGATACGAGACTCTGCTATGCGAGAGAAACAATTTACTTCAGGGCACAAAGTTTGGTGTAGGAACCCAGGGAATGGGTAAGAGGCATGGTTGATGCAAGGCCAGGTCTAGTGAGATATAATGCTCAGGTACATGTGACAGTCCTGAACACGCACATGGACCAGAGGAAAGTTGCAAACTTGCAAATAGTGTGGGATCAAAACATGTCTGGATCCTAAACGGCCTTTCCAACTGTTCCGGAAAAAGTGGGCTGATCCTCTCCATGAAGCATTGAAAATAGCTCGGAATCTGAGATGGACACAGCAGATGTTGATGCCTAGATACCTTTGTCATCTGAAGACGATAATGAATTTTTTCTGAGATGCTCTGGACATAAGATGTGAGGTACTGTGCGTTACACACTGACTGTATCAGAGGTAGAGTTGGAGGAAGCTGACCTGGTGGTAAAACATCCCAGAAGGAGCTACTAAAAAAAACGGAACCAGCCTATGTCCATGGACCCAGAGGGGTAGGGAATGTAGTAATTGTAACAAGGTCATAGAAATTAAGTTCCCTGACTGGGGTTGTTAATCAGATCCAATGAGGGAGCCAGGGCTGACAGACATAGACAGGAGCATCAGAGGTTCTGTTCTCTCTTAGATCTGGCTCTGAGGAAGCTGGATCACTTTCAAGCACTTTCCACGCATAAATAAAGGATGACTTGGTGATCACACACCAGCCTCTGTGGAGTTATTTCACTGAGAGTAAAATATAAGTACACAGGCAGGAGGCTGGATAAACACAGCAAGCCAGGCACCATCAGGAGGTGGAGAAGTCAACATTCTGGGTGTAACCCTTCTTCAGGGCTTGGATTGGGTGGAGGGGGAGCTGCAGATAAAGAGGATGGTTGGGGCAGGGTGGTGAATTGGGGATAGGTGAAGACCTGGTGGGTCAATGAGAGGAATGAAGCCGTTTGGTGGCAAGGAGCAGTGGAAGGGAAAGGGAGGGGCTGAGAAGGGAAGGGAAGGGGCTGAGAAGGGAGTTGGGGGATGGGAAGGGAGGTTATTTGAAATTGGAGAACTCAGTGTTGAGTCCTCCAGGCTGTAGGTTGCCCAGACAGAAGATGAAGTGTTGTTCCTCCAATTTACAGTTTAGTTCATTGTGGCATTGAAGGAGGCCATGGATGGTCATGTCGGAAAGGGAGTGGAAAGGGGAATTGAAATGGGCAGTGACTGGAAGGTCCAGTCAGTTTTTGTGGGCCCGGCTGAGATGTTTGGCGAACCATTCCCTAAGTTTATGTTTGGTCTCCCTGACGTAGAGAAGACCACATAGGGAGCACCAGATACAATAAACTAGGTTGGAAGAGAGGCAGGTGAATCTCTGTCTCACCTGGAAGGACTGTTGGGGGCTCTGGATAGAGGTGAGGTGCGTAGTGTACTGGCAGGATTGGGGGAGGTAATTGGTGGGGGGAGTGGTGCTAACCAAGGACTGTCGACGGTCCTTGCTGAAGGCAGAGAGAGGCCTGGCGAGGTGAAGATGTTCTTGGTGGTGGGGTCTAGTTGGAGTCAGCAGAAGTGTTTAAGGATGACACGTTGGATGCGGAGACTGATGGGGTGGTAAGTGAGGACAAGGGGAACCCTGTTTTTATTGCATTTGGGGGTGGGGTTTGAGTGGTGAAACAGGGAATGGCGGTGGTGCAGTGGAGGAATTCCGTCCTCTCCCCCTTGTTTCAGGCACTTCCCAGCTACATCCGCGACACCAACCATGCCCTCCATCTCTACAGTAACTTCCAGTTCCCTAGCCCCCAGCTCTTTATCTTCACTATGGATGTGCAAGGATGGCCTCCAGCCCCTCCATTTCTTCCTCTCCAACAGACCCATCCATTCCCCCTTCACCAATACCCTCCTCTGTCTCGCTGAATTGGTCCTCACCCTCAACAACTTTTCCTTCAACTGCTCCCATTTCCTCCAAATTCAGGGGGTGGCTATGTGCACCTGGATGGGCCCGAGGTCCGCCTGCCTCTTTGTTGGCTATATTGAACAGTCCATCTTCACAACCTACGCAGGCACTGTATCCCTACTCTTCCACCATTACATCGATGACTGCATCGGTGCAGCATCCTGCATCCAGGTTGAATTGGAGCAGTTCATCCATTTTGCCCACAACTTCCACCCCTCCCTCAAATTCACTAGGTCCATCTCAGACACCTCCCTTCCAATTCTTGACCTCTCCATTTCCATCTGCGACGACAGTCTCCAGATGGATGTTTATTACAAACCCACAGACTCCTGTAATTACCTGAACTACACCTCCTTCCACCCAGTATCCTGCAAGAATTCCATCCCTTTCTCCCATTTCCTCCACCTCTGCTGTATCTGCTCGGATGAGGAGACATTCCACTCCCCAGCATCGCCAGATGTCCACCTGTTTCAAACAACATGTTTTTCCTCCCTCTTTCATCCAGACAGCCCTCCACCGCACCACCTCAATTCCCCATTCCACTGCTCTAAACTCATCCTCCAAATGCAATAAAGGCAGAGACCCTTGTCCTCACCTATCACACCACCAGTCGCTGCAAACAACGCATCTTTAAACACTTCCGCCAACTCCAACTAGACCCCGCCACCACGAACATCTTCCCCTCCACACCCCTCCCTGCCTTCCACAAGGACCATTCTCCTTGACAATCCTTGGTTAGCACCATTCTCCCATCAACACCCCTGAACCCCCAGGTACCTTCCCCTGCAACCAAAATAGATGCAAAACCTGCCCGTACACCACCTCCCTCACCTCCATCCAGGGCCCAAACAGTCCTTCCAGGCGAGACAGAAATTCACCTGCCTCTCTTCCAACCTAGTTTACTGTATCCGGTGCTCCTGATGTGGGGAGACCAAACGTAAACTTAGGGAATTGTTCACCGAGCATTGCAGCCGGGCCCACACGGACCGACCGGACCTCCCAGTCACCACCTATTTCAATTCCCCAACTATTTCCTTTCCAACATGACCATCTTTGGCCTCCTCCATTGCCACAATGAACTAAACTGCAAATTGGAGGGACAACACTTCATCTTCCACCTAAGCAGCCGACAGCCCAAAATACTTAACATTGATTTCTCCGATTTCAAATAACCTCCCTTCCCATCCCCTAATTCGCTTCCGAGCCCCTCCCCCTCCCTTCCACTCCTCCCTGCCACCAACCAGATTCATTCTGCCCATTGACCCACCAGGTCGTACCCCCTACCTGTCTTCACCTACCCCACTTCACCACCCTGCCCCTGCCACCCCCCTTTATCTGCAGCTCCCCCTACACCCACCACAAGTCCTGAAGAAGGGTTACATTCGAAAAGTTGACTTCTCCACCTCCTGAGCTTGGCTTGCTGTCCAGTCTCCTGCCTGTCTACTTTGGATTCTAGCATCTGCGGGATTTTTTTCTCTAAAATAAAGCTCCGTTTAAAAGTTGTTTACTAAGGAACATTGGAATTTATTTACTATAAATGTTTATAAGTAAAAATTGGGATGAGGCAGCACAGACAGCAGACTAGAGATATTCTTGATCCACTTCCAAGGTATGCATTTACTCCTCATGAAATTGTAGTGATTGGCCTGAAAATGCAAGGTTACATAGCACAGAGTAAAAAGTAAACTCGGTGCTGATATTTATAGATGTGTTCACAGTAATCAATTCATCTGTGTGGAATAACAAAAATTCCATGTATTTATACTGTGCCTTTAACATGGAAAAGCATCCTAAGATGCTTTACAATGACAGAATAACAAAAGGATAAAGGAACACAGGCAAACTTATAAGTTTTGAAAGCATGAATGAGGGGAGACTTGAATACTTGAGAACAGAATGAGAATATGACAAAACATGAGTACTGCTACATAAAGAAAAATCTATAAAATGTGTCTTTTTCAAGAGCTTTCAGGAGGGTTGTTAAGCAAGAGAGTTGGAAAGGTAGAGGTGTTTAGGATTTCTTTTTTTACACTGTGTAACTTTGGGCTGGATTTAGGGGTCAGGTATCGAAGGCTTTCCCCCAACATGCCTGCTGATGAAACTGGAAGTGAGACCACCTCTGCTCTATATCCCAGCCCCTCGAGGGGTGTTAATTATTTTAAAGGTAATGCTGTTGCACCCATCTTGCCAAGAGGTTTTCTCTCAGAGAGATGCCAGGTAATTAAATTTCCAGTAACTCTCTGGTCCCGGAAACTTCAATACAGGAGCAGTGGTGATGCTGCGACTACAATAGGCCCCGTATCCAAGGATCTGAAGCTCAAGTGAAAGCTAATTTAGAGGTAACACTAGGGACAGGCTAAAAGGGACCAATGATAGCAGTGGGAGCAGAGGTAAACAGGTCAGCACACACAAGGGATCAGCAATAGGGTGTTGATATTTTACCAGCATTCATCCCCACTGCTGGTGGGGTGGGTGGGAAGATCATAAAAGGCAGTCAGATGTTTAGCTGCTAATGTTGGTACAAAATGAAAAGGCTGGATTCATAAATAGAAAGCTATGGATGTGTTTTAGCTTTGGAGATGTTACATAAATAGGGAAGCATGAAGAAATTTAAACACGTGGGTGAGAACTTTCAATAAAGTGTTAGGAGACAGAACCAGTCAGTGAGACAAATGAGATTTGGTACAAAGTTGAATATGGGCATCGAAGATTTCGAGGAGCAGAAATCTATAGAGACATCAATTGGAGTAATCTTATGAGAAGGTGATAAAGCCATGACTTGGGCTTTATTTGAGGACAAAACAGGTGTAGAAAATTAAACAGTGATAGGAGTGAGCTTTCTTCACGACAGAGAGGATATAAAGTTAGAAATTCGACGCAGCATTGAGCAATCAACTAAGGTTATGGAGAAAGTGTGGACTGGAAAAGCACAGCAGGTCAGGCAGCATCAAAGGAGAAAGAGAATCGACGTTTCGGGCATGAGCCCTTCTTCAGGAATGAGGAGGGTGTGCCAAGCGGGCTGAGATAAAAGGTAGGGAGGAGGGACTTGGGGGAGGGGCGTTGGGAATGCGATAGGTGGAAGGAGGTTAAGGTGAGGGTGACAGGCCGGAGAGGGGGTGGGGACGGAGAGGTCGGGAAGAAGATTGCAGGTCAAGAAGGTGGTGCTGAGTCTGAGGGTTGGGACTGAGAAAAGGCGGGGGGAGGGGAAATGAGGAAGCTGGAGAAATCTGAGTTCATCCCTTGTGGTTGGAGGGTTCCTTGGCGGAAGATGAGTCGCTCTTCCTCCAGGCGTTGTGTTGCCATGGTCTGGTGATGGAGGAGGCCAAGGACCTGCATGTCCTTGGTGGAGTGGGAGGGGGAGTTAAAGTGTTCAGCCACGGGGCGGTTGGGTTGGTTGGTGCGGGTCTCCCAGAGGTGTTCTCTGAAACGTTCCGCAAGTAGGCGGCCTGTCTCCCCAATGTAGAGGAGGCCACATCGGGTGCAGCGGATGCAGTAAATGATGTGTGAGGAGGTGCAGGTGAATTTGCGACAGATATAGAAGGATCCCTTGGGGCCTTGGAGGGAGGTGAGGGGGGGAGGTGTGGGCGCAAGTTTTGCATTTCTTGTGGTTGCAGGGGAAGGTGCCAGGAGTGGAGGTTGGGTTTGTGGGGGGTGTGGATCTGACAAGGGAGTTGCGGAGGGAGTGGTCTTTCCGGAACGGTGATAGGGGTGGGGAGGGAAATATATCCCTGATAGTGGGGTCCTTTTGGAGGTGACGGAAATGACAATGGATGATCCAATGGTGGGGTGGTAGGTGAGGACCAGTGGGGTTCTGTCCTGGTGGCAATTGGAGGGGCAGGGTTCAAGGGCGGAGGAGCGGGAAGTGGAGGAGATGCGGTGGAGAGCATCATCAACCACGTCTGGGGGGAAATTGCGGTCCTTGAAGAAGGAGGCCATCTGGGTTGTTCAGTATTGGAACTGGTCCTCCTGGGAGCAGATGCGGCGAAGGCGAAGGAATTGGGAATATGGGATGGTGTTTTTACAGTGGGCAGGGTGGGAAGAGATGTAATCTAGGTAGCTGTGGAAGTCAGTCGGTTTATAGTATACATCAGTGTTGAGTCGGTCGTCCGAGATAGAGATGGAGAGGTCTAGGAAGGGGAGGGAGGGGTCTGAGATGGTCCAGGTAAACTTGAGGTCGGGGTGGAAGGTGTTAGTAAAGTGGATGAACTGTTCAACCTCCTCGTGGGAGCACGAGGTAACGCTGATACAGTCATAAATATAGCGGAGGAAAAGGTGGGGGTTGGTGCCAGTGTAGCTGCGGAAGATGGACTGTTCCACATATCCAATGAAGAGGCATTCCTGAAGAAGGGCTTATGCCCGAAACATCGATTCTCCTGCTCCTTGGATGCTGCCTGACCTGCTTCGCTTTTCCAGCAACACATTTTTCAGCTCTGATCTCCAGCATCTGCAGTCCTCACCTTCTCCTATAGAATTTGTGACAAAGGTTAAAGATACAGGCATCAGTCATCCTGACGTTTGTTTCAGAATTCGGGTTGCCATGAGTTACTGACATTATCATTTTATGTAGTTGCTTCTTTTAGTTGAATAATTCTGGAATCTATGAATCAATAGCAATGAGTGAATTACAGATTACCTGTATTAAACTGGAAACTCTTGTTGAAAAATTAATGATTTCAAGTGGGGCCTATTCATGTGTACAATCAGCCACACAAGCACTTATGGAAATCCAGCTCGCATTTCCAAGTGATAGTACCTTGATTAATGGTTTCATTTGTTATAGATCAATATATCTGCCATGAAAAACACACCATTATAAGCTCAATACTCAATACTCGATTTACATCTCTAATGACCGCCTGTGGTTCACCCAACCCAACTAATATAATACTTCTCAGGCTGCATTTACTCTGTAATTGCTAAACTTCTGTAAAAAGGTTTCAGGTTGCACTAACATTGCAACTTATACTCTAATTGTAGCCTGAATTGGAGTCAGTATCAAACCTTACAAGAATTAAGGTACATTGTCAATTTCGCCTTGTCATTGAATTTCAGTACAAGTTAAAAAAGAGAGAATGCTAGAAAGCATGGAAAATAAAATCTGCACAGGGAGAACCAGTGGAGTTAATGGGTAGAATTTTTTTTTTTTAGATTACTTCCAGTGTGGAAACAGGCCCTTCGGCCCAACCAGTCCACACCGCCCCGCCGAAGCGTAGCCCACCCATACCCCTACATCTACACCTTACCTAACACTACGGGCAATTTAGCATGGCCAATTCACCTGACCTGCACATCTTTGGACTGTGGGAGGAAACCGGAGCACCCGGAGGAAACCCACGCAGACACGGGGAGAACGTGCAAACTCCACACAGTCAGTCGCCTGAGGCGGGAATTGAACCCGGGTTTCTGGCGCTGTGAGGTAGCAGTGCTAACCACTGTGCCACCGTGCCGCCCAATTTTGTGCTCCTGGAGTTAGCAAGTTTGCAGGTGAGAACAACAATTTGGTGTGGTGCTAGAAAAACTAAACCCCTTTGGCTTTAAGCCTCCACTAAAATGAAATTCTGGGCAGAAAGACTCACAGACTTCCTTCCCATCATGTCATCAATTCAGCCTACTTAAGGGCCACATCCCATTGCTGCTGCATGCAACCCAGCTGCAAGAATACCCATTGTAATGCAGCATGTACAGCAAGCTGTGCTGGCAGCTTGTTACCTCGATGTGTAGGAGACTCCCTTGATCATTGGGTGGGGGTACCTGTTGGGAGCAACGCTTGCTTTCAATCCCAGTATCTTCCTATCTTAATGACCCCGCACTACTCCAACTCACTTACAAATCACTGACTTTAGTCCTGGGTCTTCTGTAATTCTCCATCTCCATCTCCAGCCATGGTGCTGCCAAGGGCAAGAGTTATTGGCTTTGATTGGTCAGCAACTTATGCAGATTTCTGTCTCCCTTACCTTGATTCCAAGAGTAGGCATGACGATGGCCTCACTGCCTAATTGACATGTGGTTCAATGGGTCTGTTCTGGAAGTTGTAGTATGGGTCTCCCAACAGCTTTGCAATCAGTGAATGATATCCTTGATGTCACCACAACAAGATTCCTCCTAATGTTTCAGGTCAATGACTTACCCTAAGAACTGGCAAAAGCTAAAGATTATAACAACATTTCAGCAAGAACAGTGGCAGGGGAAAGGGGTTATTATTTGAAATTGTTAAACTCCATGCTGTATCTGGAGGGTTGCAAAGATCCTACTTAAGACATCTGCTTTTCTTCATGTTCTGATTAAACACCAGTGTTAGAAGGCAAGAACATAAAGAAGAATTAAATGGCATGCAACCGAACACTCATGAGCAGAGAGGCATTCAGCAAAATAATTACTCCACCTGCATTTGGTCTACCTATCGTAAAGTTAATCTCATTATGGGTTCTAGCTATTTCCTTTTTTGTGGTTACTTAGAGTATCCATTGTTCCAGTCCTACTCATGTTCCCTGGTACATTGTTTTTTTTCTGGTACACTTGTTAGTATGTCGAATCAGGTTTCTGCTTTTGTCAAGAAACTGGAAAGTTTCATTAAAATAATTTCTAATTTTCTCTCTGTTTTACATTCACATGTCCATTTGCAGCTTTTACTCTTTGCCATTCTTGGTTCTGGAATAAACCTCTGACTAACATTATAATTCTACTGACTCCCCAGCTACGTTGATTATGCTTCCTCATATCCTGATTCTGACTGTGCCAATCTCACAATTCTACCTACTCTATCACATCTGATCTTTTCAATGCTACCCAACCTTCTTCACTAAAGCTTCAAATAAGCCTTTATTCTTCAACAAGAATTGTCTTCCACCATGGCTGAAGGAGTCTTCAACTTTGCTAGTCCAATTTTCTACACTTCTGAACCCATCTTCTCATTTTCACCTTCCATCCTATCACATTCAGTGAATCATCTTCAGCCACTTCTTCCAACCCCCTACTGCAATAGTTTCAATACCCACTGCAAAACACATCCAACTTCCTACTTTTCATTAAGGCCTCTCCTTCAATTATATCTTGGTCACTTTTGAATCAACCCACAGAAAGTGTAAGTATAGGAGAGACAAAACCACTCTTACAACTGTTTCATTTGTCCTATTCATTGGAAGGCTCATGAAATAGTAAGTTATTGCTTGATGCACATTAGCACAATGGGAACTGATGACACTATTTTCAAACACTAATTGCAATCAAACCCAATCCCTCCATGAGAGTGTAGTGGTTTGCTCTGGCCACCTGGTCTACATCCCATCTAATGTTATATTTCAATGAAGTTGGATGACATAACAAGCATACAAATATCATCGACAATGGTTTTGAGGATCCATGTTGCACTATCGTGTAGGCTCACTCTGATCTCATCCGCTACCTTAAGCACAGTTTCAATATTCTTCGAATGTTCATGAAAATTATGCTTTTGGCTCCATAGACCTCATTGCATATCTGTGTCCTGCTGCACTCTGTTACTCCCCATGGTGTCTCAGAGATGTCAGCATGAAAAGGGCAGTTATGACTCTGAGAAGCATCCTTCCAATCTTACTCATCAAGTAATTTTGGCATAGTTGATTGCCATTAAATAAAAGTGATGGAACGCTGGTTGGGAAGCAGTATTGACCTGCATGATTGAGTAATGCTGGTCATTGGTAACATACATATAAATTGAGTGAAGTTCCTCCTTGATTGATGAAGAAAAGCAATTCCATGCAGGGGTCTTAAGGCCAACTGTGTGCCATAAATTACATAAAGGAATTTGCAGAATTAAGTCATATGAAAAATATTGAATAGTCCTTTCATTTCCCATTAGGGCCAGTAACAATTGTTTGTCTTAATGAACATAAATACTCAACTTGCTTGATGAATTAAGATGATTAAATGATGTTGCCAGCATCCCCTGCGGCAGTTTTGAAAGAGTCAGAAAGCGTTCAGGTCACATAATTAATGCTTTGCCTTTTGAGACCTAATAAATTTATGCGCAGGGCTGCTGTCTGTGGCAGTATAACTCATGCAGTTGAGATCAGCTAGAAGTCAAATTGCCAAAGATGTTATAACCCTGAAATCTTCCCTCCGAAGTTTTACAGTTGATGCAGTTCTCTGTTTTTGTAAGTTTAAGCAATTTGAACTGCACTGCATCCTGCTTTCATCTCCTTCGGGAGCAATGTTTCTCAAGCCATTTCATGGCTTAAAAATGTCATGAGCTCACAGTGAAAACTATTGGACTGGGAGGTGGGAAAACTATGATATCTTGATGAGGTGAGGACCTAATGGTAGGAGGGTGTGGGGGGAGGGTGATTCTAAAAACCCTACCTTTTTATTAGCATTTTTGGAGCAGGAATCAAACCTCAAAGAAATGGTGGGTAAGGCTATGCATTCTACTAAATTTAATAGAAAGCTTACAAAGGACCCGTGAAGGAAATGGTATTCAGTCAGATTTTCATGGCACGTACAGATGCTTTGGAGGTTGCAACCTCAGAGTCTTGACTTCCAACCCTATTAGAGAGTGTAACCCAGTTTGGGAAACCCTGACTGAGAACTTCAAGAAACCAAAGAGAAGCCTGTTTTGTAAAGTTACTTTTGAAAATTATAAATGCAGCCATTAAACATGTGGCAGCCAAGCACTTTTTTTTAAAAATCAGAAAAAACGTTTAGTGCACTAAAACAAACCTTAATACAAACTAACAAAAATATATTTGAGATTTGGCTGAACACACAGTGTGGGCCACTTGAAATTCCAGCAGAGACACGACACTGGCAGTAATAGATACCTCGTCCATTACACAACATATCTGAAATTCCTTCCTGGGCTCTACCTGTGGTAGCATATAGAAATCTAGTCATAGAGTCATAAAGATGTACAGCATAGAAACAGACCCTTCGGTCCAACCTGTCCATGCCGACCAGATATCCCAACCCAATCTAGTTCCACCTGCCAGCACCCAGCCCATATCCCGTCAAACCCTTCCTATTCATATATCCATCCAAATGCCTCTTAAAATGTTGCAATTGTACCAGCCTCCACCACTTCCTCTGGCAGCTCATTCCATACACGTACCACCCTCTGCATGAAAAGGTTGCCCCATAGGTCCATTTTATTTCTTTCACCCCTCTCACCCTAAACCTATGCTCCTAGTTCTGGACTCCCCCACCCTAGGGAAAAGACTTTGTCTATTTATCCTATCCATGCCCCTCATAATTTTGTAAACCTCTATAAGGTCACCCCTCAGCCTCCAACGGTCCAGGGAATACAGCCCCAGCCAGTTCAGCCTCTCCCTATGGCTCAAATCCTCCAACCCTGGCAACATCCTTGTAAATCTTTTCTGAACCCTTTGAAGTTTCACAACATCTTTCCAATAGGAAGGAGACCAGAATTGCATGCAATATTCCAACAGTGGCCTAACTAATGTCCTGCACAGCCACAACATGACTTCCCAACTCCTGTACTCAATACTCTGACCAATAAAGGAAAGCATACCAAATGCCCTCTTCACTATCCTATCTACCTGCACTTTCAAGGAGCTATGAACCTGCATTCCAAGGTCTCTGTTCAGCAACACTCCCTAGGACCTTACTAATAAGTGTATAAGTCCTGCTAAGATTTGCTTTCCCAAAATGCAGCACCTCGCATTTACCTGAATTAAATTCCATCTGCCACTTCTCAGCCCATTGGCCCATCTGATTAAGGTCCTGTTGTAATCTGAGGTAACCTTCTTCGCTGTCTACTACACCTCCAATTTTGGTGTCATCTGCAAACTTACTAACTATACCTCTTATGCTCGCATCCAGATCATTTATGTAAATGACAAAAAGTAGAGGAAACCCAGCACCGATCCTTGTGGCACTCTACTGGTCACAGGCCTCCAGTCTGAAAAACAACCCTCTACCCCCACCCTCTGTCTTCAACCTTTGAGCCAGTTCTGTATCCAAATGGCTAGTTCTCCCTTTATTCCATGAGATCTAACCTTGATGATCAGTCTCCCATGGGGAACCTTATCAAACGCCTTACTGAGGTCCATATAGATCACATCTACCACTCTGCCCTCATCAATCCTCTTTGTTACTTCTTCAAAAAACTCAATCAAGTTTTTGAGACATGATTTCCCATGCACAAAGCCGTGTTGACTATCCCTAATCAGTCCTTGCCTTCCCAAATACGTGTACATCCTGTCCCTCAGGATTCCCTCCAACAACTTCCCCACCACCAACATCAGGCTCACTGGTCTATAGTTCCCTGGCTTGTCCTTAGCACCCTTCTTAAACAGTGGCACCACGTTGGCCAACCTCCAAGTCTTCCAGCACCTCACCTGTGACTATCAACGATACAAATATCTCAGCAAGAGGCCCAGCAATCACTTCTCTAGCTTCCCACAGAATTCTAGGTCATAGGGATTTTATCCACCTTTATGCTTTTCAAGACATCCAGCACTTCCTCCTCTGTAATATGGACATCTATCGCTGCCATGGCTCAACCAACTGTTTTAAACTATATGATTTGTTATCTAAAGATTTTGTTTTGTTCAAGTTGCTCTATTCAGTCTTTAACCTGGCACTCAATGGGTATGACAGTCACAAAATCAAGACATTTGCATTTCACAGTATATAAACAGTAAATGGTCAGGAATATCATGATGATGCTTCTTTTGAGCTGTATGTGCAGTTGGAAACAGCTATTCGTGGGTCCTGTCAAGGATGAGATTTGTAGGTCCGGTCTACTGCTGTTTCCACCCAAAGATTTACCCATTGAGTTTTCACGTTGAACAGGAAAGCCTTGGAAGGGTAGTAGAATAGCAGGAACATTGGTGATTATTGCAAAAAGAAACACTGGTGGTGGAAGAACAGCATTCATTAATTACAGCCAGGAACACCAATGTTAAGTAAACACGATAATCTATTTTTGCTGTGTGAAAAGAAAATAAATCAAGTAAATCCTTTGTTGGTAGAAAGTGCCGACAGTGGATAATCCGATACACAAATGCACTTGCCATTTAGCTTCAATTACTGACCTATTGATTTTCTTCACCTACATTAGCTCTTTTTAATTGAAAATTTATCATGATTTCTCATTGCAAAGAGATCCAAAGAAAGGATTGGGTCCAATTACACAATAAGTCATTTGAAAATGCTTGAAGATAGATTGCAAAGCTTTTCAACGGGAGGACAACCTACTTAGATAGTAATCTTGGAATTCAAAACAGCTTATTTTTCTTTCAATTTCATTAAAGAACTTCTACTTATCTGTTACAAGGTATAGTCATATATAGTTATGATATTCCAACAAATTAGGATTCTCTTGCTTATCAGTTGAAGGACTGACTTGGTTGAAGCTATCTCCCTCTCCTTGAGAAGGGGAACCTGCCAAAACAGGTCAAACAATGGTTGTTGGAGGAGTTTGATTTCAGTATTTCACGACTTGAAGACAGGTGCCTTTCATGGCCAATCTAGAATGTTCTTTTTCTAATTCCATAACGCCACATAATGTATTGTTTCAGAGGTTATCATTCTAAGAACTCAGACCATGTGTTCAATTGGGTACCACATGGGAGGAGAAGTTCGATATTCCCCCCTTTGGGGGTAGCCTGAGGGGAAACAAAGGACTGCAGAACGGGCAGGGGTGTGGGGGATGAGGTGTCTATCACATCCCCACCTCATCCTGATAAAGACAGGAACAAGGAAGGTTAAGAATACTTCGCTGTTCTTAGGCCACTTGAGACCTTAAAGTGGCATTGTACTGGGGACAGAGATGTCAATACGCCAAGTATTCTATAAATTCTACCTCTGTATGCTGTGTCCATCCTGATCAGGCACCCTCTGGTCCATGAAAGACTCTCATGGTCCAGCAGAGTGCTGCAGAAAGCAAAGAACCCAACAAATCATAGATCATGTTGCGATACCCCGCAACATTCAGATCTATCTACAGCTATCTAAAGCAGTCTTGCTGGTGGATTAAGATAGCTCAGATATAGAGAATAAAGCTGATGATGTGCTGATGATGATGTCCTACAATAGTCCAATTCACGCTTGTTATTTTCTATTATCTGTCATCCATCATTTCCCAAGCATAAATCTTTCGGTACTGGTCAAGGTGCATGACAGAAGGTGTGGATTCACTGAAGCTGCAAAACTGCACTCAGGCCGTTCAAACTGTAAAGTTGAATTTCACTGGAACGAAGCAGGACTGGAACTGAACAACCTTCTTAGCAACTGAGCAGCTCTTTTCAGTGACATATTGCTCACCTCCCAGATGTGATGAAGGGGGATGGTTAAGGTGCCCTAAACATTGTTTGCTTCAACCTTGAGATCTGTTTTGTCTTCCAAAGGTCAAGTATACACCTGATTTGCTCATCCTTTCCTCAGAGGACAAATCCCTCATCATAGGAATCAGCCTAGTGAATCTTCTCTCAATTGCTTGGTGCAACTATATTAGTCCTTAACTAAGGAGACCAAATTTGTAAATAATACTCGAGATGTGATCTCACCAATGTATTGTAAAGTTGTAGCAAAACCTGCTAACTTGCTCTGTCCACCTTGCAGGGGAATGATAACTCATGGCTTGCCGATATAATTACTTGCTGTGTCTGCATGCTAACTGTGTGATTCACGTGCAAAAATATCCAAATTGTTACAAGGTTATGCAGTTTCTCAATTTAATATATTATATATTTCTATTATTGGAGCCAATCTACACAATTTCACATTTTTTACATGTAATACTTGATCTTCCAATTTTGTGCTCACTCACTTCAATCACCATACTGCGTTAAAAACTCTAGTTCAGGTTTGATCTACTTTTGAACAGAAAACTTTATTTCCTAATATTAAAAGTTAACTGGAGACAAATGGGGACACTTGACTGAAAAACCGATAAGCAAATGTGATGTAAAGTAACCTCACCATGCTTTGGTTTATTGCATTTGAAGGTTCATGCTTATCTTACAAGTTGAGAGTGAAAAATTTGAATAACGCACGATCTATCCAAGCTTGTAACAGAGTCAGGTTCTGGGGGAAGAGCTGTAAATCTCAAGAAACAAATAAGTTATTTGTTTGGTGTTAGAGAACTAAAGAGTTGTGTCAAAGGTAAGATAATTTGTATTCCCACTTGCATGCCACATTGTCAGAGAGAGTGTCAGTTCAGGTGGAATCTTGGTTAGAAGATTCTTTTGTTTGATTTGTCTGTGTATATTTTCTCAGAGAAGCAAACAGTTCAACTTTTTTTTTTGTTTTATAAATATAAAACAGTGGGAGGAACAGAAACTTAGAAAGTAAGAGCAGGAGTAGGACATTGAGCCCATCAAGCCTACTCCTCCATTCAACATTATCATGGCTGATCCACTTAGTGCCATACTCCTCATGGATCTTGACTCGAGGACTACTTGTCCTGAATTACTCTAGCTTGAAGCACGATCATGGTTGAACTACATTCAGTTCCAAAGGTGAAGTCACATGACAAGTCAACCTCAATGTTTAGTACATGCTTTCTTTGGTGTTATGAACAAACAGTTGAGAAGCTAAGTGAAGGCCTTCTTGCCCTATCTCTCTCTTTTTCTCTCTCTCTTATATATATATGCACACACACAACTTGCAAGCTTTGGGCCCTGATTGCTATTGTTGACTGTCTCACAATGTTCAGTATACCAGAGATTTTAAAGAATGGACTCAAGTCCACAGCTGTGTCTCAAAGAATAAACACCTCACTTACCTACATCTTCAATTTGGAACGAACACAGAGAATAATGACTGCAAGTCTGGCAGCATCTGAGGAGACAGGAACAGGATTAATGTTTCAATTCCAGTATGACACTTCTTCATAACTCGATTAGTATTCTTGAAAGATGGAAATCTGTGAAACATAACTGGGTGTGATGTACAGACCAGTTCTACCGATCACGGGACTCCACATCCACAATAATGTGGTCAACTCTTAACAGCCCTCTGAACTGATCTAGTAAGCCATTCAATTCAAAACTAACTAGGAATGAGCAACTATTCATTTCAGATATAGTGACCTTGTTCAATGAGGTCTGAAAGAGGAGACCTAGCTTGGGATGACAACATTGTTGTCAACACAAAGACATATGTAAACAAGTGTCAGACACCTGAGACAAGCAGACTGCAGGTTTCTTCACTAGCATCCTGTAACATTTCTACCTCCCCAGTGGCACTGCACTGTCACAGTACTACCCTGCCAGCTCTATGTTGTAGTAGTATTAGTCACAAAGTTCCACAAGAGCAGAGAGCTGGTCTCTCATTAGAGAGAGACAGCTGTTGGTGAGTTTAACCTGAGGGTCACTACACCTCAGGTAAGGTCGAGAAGGTGGGACCTACCTTCATGGTGACCTCAGATGGCATGAGAATTGAATCTGCACTGTTTGCATCACTGCCTCACAAAACCAGAAATCCAGCCAACTAACTAACCAACTAACTCCTGCCGGCTCGATGATCTGCTCTTCAAAAAGGGTAAGGATTCAAATATCCAGAACAGCACCTCCCGTCTGGGCTTACTCTCTCCTTTTGGCCAAGCATCCACATCATGTTGTGACAGTCACAACTATGTTGGCCTGGTCATGTAGCCAAAAGGTCTGACACTTACTTTACAAAGTCAATCTTTGATGGCGAGTTTGAATCTGAAATGTAAACTCATGACAGCCAAAGGAAGTGATACATGGTTTCACTTATAAGTTTTGATGTAGATTTCAAGTTTTAGAAGAAGCTTGAGAAGGATTGCAGAATCTGCCACCAACAAAAAAACAGCGGCCTGCTCATAAAGCAAGTGCATATCTAAGGCATAGACAAAATGCGAAGAGTATAAGTCCCGAATCAGCAACTAGTCAACAACTTACACATTGGTGGCATCCTGTCCAGTTTGCAGAATAACCTTTCAGGTGCAGGTCTGTTTTCTGAGTAATCTATGTACTGGAACTGCACCGAACACTACAAATGTTGAACATGGCAATTTTCGCCTCAAAGGACAAATAGAGGAGATTAACTGGAGACTCACCTGTGCTCAAAGAGCAGATTGAGAAAGAGACTACTTTTAGTTCGGGTGCATTGAATGCAATGTGTATTTTTGTAAGTAAAAACATGTTTGTGATTAAACAGTAGATTCCAGTACTCTATCTGTCCCCATCTGACTAAATGAATTCTGGCATCAATGACAGAAAACCAATACTTTTCAGTTCTGCCCTTCCAGTGGAATTTTATTCATGTAACAGGGCTCTTTTAAAGCTGACTGCACACTCCAGATTTTTTCATGATCTGCAGATTAGCTTGTCTTCAGTTAGGATTTTATTACATGTTTATGCGCCCTACTGCATTACTTGACCTCTCTGGATTTCTCCTTGCTTACATTGTTCACAAACAATTGAATGTAAAATACAAATACTAATGACATTCTGTTGGTATATCTTGTTATCTAATTGTGTTTTAAAATGTTATACACTGGGTATGGGTGTCACTGAATTTAGATTGTCTTTCATTGCCATTTAATGCATTGACTAGAAGCTTGATCCTTGATATAAACTCAGGTAAATGTTTTGATCTGGGCACCAATGGCATAGGAAGTGATCTTATGGGATATCCTGTTATTGACTCAAGTTAGTTATTCCTTGCAAGCTCTTCACCAATTTTGAACCAGATGGACAAAAATTCACACAAGAAACTGTACAAAATGTATGCTGTCTATATTCTTAGATTTTTCTAGATAATGCTCCCTTTAGAACTGTTATGAATGGGCAGCTGTCAAAGCACACTTCATTGTCTTTTTGGGGAACTTCATGATGTTTATCCTGTAAGAGGCGAATTGCAGAGTACCTTTTAGGCTGATGTGCAGCCACAGTCATGCATGTGTCCAGCTTAGCAGCAGACTTAGGGTTCAATATTTAGACAAGCTATTTGAAGTTTGAGCATTTAGTTAGTGAAGTGCGAACTCAATAGTGAGCTGCTTTGTTTTAAGTTTGGATTCTTTGAGGGAGTCCAACTTCTTACCAGACCTATAAATCATTGGCTGTCAACAGAAACTCAAACCAAAATTTCATGAAGCCTGAGGGCCAGAACTGAAGTCTTTTGCATGTATGGGTGGTCTTATACATGTATGGATGGTCTTATACCTGAATGTAGGTGCTACCTTTTGGAATTCATGCAATATTCCGACAGAACACTGGCCTTTCTGAAAGTTGATCATACGTGGCAATGGAAGGAGAAAAAGGACAACAGCTATTTTCACAGAAATTCTAAAATGTATGTGAGAATTTTATTGGATTTCAAATAAATTTGTAGTAATTAAATAATAATTTATCTGCATGGTCTTTTCAAATAGGAAGTGGTTGAGTTCATAGGTTTACAGTGCTAACAAGATTTGTCTGAAAATATCAGTTTCAACTGGAGATTGTTGTTTGTTTTAAATTCCAGCAGCCTCAGGCAGAGAAATGTTTTGAATCACACTTTGTTTCTTTTCAGAAAGTCCTTATCATGGAGTTCGCCCCAGGCATTTTCACACATGTTCTTACAATGGAATGGGAGAAGGAGCATTGGGAACAGGTAATAAGACACACACTGGAAAAGGCTTTTCCCAGAAGAAGACTCTAATATAGAAGAAGGAGGCTACCTTAGAGGCAGAGTTGCCACACTCTACATGCTTTTCATTCAATTATGCCCCAGTAAAGGACAACTCAAGGAAGCAAGCCGATGAAATTTTGTTCTGATTTTCACTGGTGGCAATATAATGGAATTTCAGGACTTCAAAAACATTCCCTCTGGCATACCCGATTTCTAAGGCACTAATACAGATGTGGTGTACTTACTCTGAAGATATAAGGTTAGACAGATTTTGGTATCAGACTCTAATTTGATCCATCAGCTGCCATTTTGCCCTGTGTTAGTCCCAGTAAAGATCTCTTAATTCTTCTTAAATGAATATACATTCAGCCACACAAAAGACTCATAGAAAATCAGATCGTGTCTGAGGTGTCTTGATAGATTCTCCATCTCAATCTTTATTGGCGTAGTCTAGGCTAGTGATACTATGTCAGAAAAAATGCCCACATCATGCCCAAGGCAAAGGGGCTCAATCCTGATGAACATTAAATAGTTTTATGAAATATTACTTATATTTATTCATTCAAAGGATGTGGGTGTCACTGGCAAGGCATTTATTACCCATCCCTGATTGCCAAGAGGGCAGTAAAGTGTCAATCACACTACTTTAGGATTGGAGTCACATGTAGGCCAGACCAGGCAAAGAAGGTGATTTCCTTCTCTAAAGGACATTAGTGAACCAGATGGGTTTTTCCTGACAATCAATAATGGTGTCATGGTCATCATTAGACATCATTAATTCCAGATATTTATTAAATTTAAATTCAACTATCCGCCATGGCAGGATTCAAACCCAGGACCACAGGATTAATAGTCTCGTGATAATAACACTAGACCATCATCTCAGTAACTGGTTATAACATTTCAGAGATACATTATTTTCCCTTGTGAAATGTTAGTCTCAATTTAAGGTTAAGTACATATTACTGCATCGGTTACACATGGTTAGCATTCAGAATAATCACTGAAACTCTCCTGGAGACTGCAAACCACATGGAAAACTAGTTGGATACTTGCTAGCTCATTGCAGGAAAGTTCTTTTGTATCCTGATCAGAGGCCTTAGCTTGTGCTGGCTTTTTCATCATCTCCTCCCAATCTTTCTTCTGATTACTGTAACGTTTGGACAACTGTTTCAAATTGTAATAGCGTTAACAGTAATCCATCTCTCCCCAAGTTTCTGACTGATGACTTAACTGGTGCTTAAGGGGGAAATATTCAGATCGAGTTCTTCGCCACTCTGAAAGCTTGGTTGACCTTCAATCCCCACATGATCTTTGCTGGGGAAATCCTCTGATATTGATGTCTTTTTTGAAAATGTGTGTTCTGAAGACAGTCGTTAATTTCCCTGGATCATGGCAGAGAAGGTAGCCATATTTCCGAAAGAATCTTCTCTCATTGCTGATACATACGTGATCCTCCCATGCTTAACTGTATTCCTTTAGATCATATCATCATATCATAGATAATAAAGCTGACTGAGTATTTTAGTTCCATTTGATCTCACCAACTGAATTGGCAACATCAAAAGGTTTACAACTAACTCTTGTGGTCATGGTGTCAACAATATCCAATTATCAGACTTTGAAGATCCTTCTCTCGTTGGAAAACAAATAAATAATTCTTCTGATCCTATGGAGTCATGAGTGCCTTCTGATCTCTTAATGGCAAAATATTGTCATTTACCAACATAGTTAATGTCAAACAATGTAGTTTTTTTTCCTCTAGGTTCTGTGAAATTCTTCTGAGACCTATGAAGTCATCTTCTTATTGAATGAAATGATACTGATCACTGGTATTTGGCATCTGAGCTGGTTGAGGCTCTTCAACATATTGTGGAATTTTAAGAGCGGGTTGAATTGCCTACCCCAGCTCATGGAGCATATGTTTTTATGTCCATATATGGACATTTTTGACTCACACGTATTTTTTGGAGAAATCCCAATTTCTTACAAAAATTGTGTTGCTAAACATTACTTCAGCTTAATAAATTTGTCCTTTAACTAATTGAGAACTATAGTCTTGGTCAAATTTTGTACTTTTTCCATGATTACACTAAATCTAATGAATTATGTTCATTAACACCAAAATGCTCTCTCACTGATCCCCTTTCCACTTGCCCACCGTATTTCTCTGAAACTGCCCCTTCACTGTTTGAGAATAAGATTCAAGACACACATACTGCCTCGGAGTTGTGTTCAACTAATCAACTAATGTTTACATTCATTGAAAGCTCACAGCATGATTAGAAAATTAACTCCTATGAAGAATTCAGATTGTTAAGTAAAGATCAAATGAGAGCCTCCTTTACTTTTAAAATCAAAACTTTTTCTCAGCTGATTTTATGCAAACATGCTAATAACTGAATTAGTTCAGAATATGAGGGAGAAAAAAATAGGAAATTAGGCTGACTCAGGATGGGAGGACATAAACAGTATAAACACCAACAGAGACAAATTGGTTCAGTTGATTAATCAGTCACTGCAAACTGTAATTCTCTGAGATAGAAACTCAATTCATTTTGGAATCATTGAGTAGCTATCTGGAGTAGGAATCATACCTTATGTTTCAATTCCTCATACGAAGAATTCCAAATTTCAAGCTCCTGCAGCTAATCTGATGGATAGCCAACAACTCGTTCTTAAAAAGTATTCAAAACTGTGGCCTAAATAGACTCTGCATGGACTTTCCCATTAAGTAATAACAACAACTGCAGTGTGGACAAAGAGCGATAACTAGATAAGGAGTTACCAAGCACCAGAAGAATTCTTAGTGACATCAACTGAGAGGAACAAAATCAAAGTTGAACAAATACTAAGCCATCCTGCATCTCTCCTGCATACGTGCAGAATAATAATTAAAATCTTAGGTCCAACTACCGAGATAAAATTAGCAAAATCATTTAAATTACACTTCATAAACTCTTGGCAGCTCTTAGTAACTTTATTTCTCATGTCAATAATTCAGCGAGTATTGTTGCCATTTTATTAGCTCCTTTATACTCAATGAAGCTGCGGTCTGCTGCACATTAATATCAGATCGATGATTGTTCGCAGTTATCACCAGCAGTAGCACGCTTTCCATACCAACCTCTGTCAGATGTATAAAGCTGACAACCATTGCTATCCAATGACAAAAATAACTGTGCAAGTTCCATGTAAAATAATTCTTTAATGCAGGAAATGTATAAGATTGTCCTGTTAAAATGCCGCATTTATGCTTCACAGTCCTGGAGGTGCGAGTGCCAAAACACTTGCCATTTAAAAGCTAAATCAGTGACAATACACTTGACAAACTGCACTGATAGAACAACTCTAATTCTAAATGCTATATCTATTTAAGATGCTGACAAACCCAATAACAAACAGTAGAAATCATTCTTCCATGTCAAGAGAAGTTATTATGCCTGTCATGCAGCAATTACACCAACTTCTTATTTATATGATGCATGCAACTTTGCTGATTTAATTTTTAGCTAAAAGCAGTGAATGAAATAAAACTGAAACTGCTTTATACATTATCTTCAACTACTAGATAAGGCAATCTTGTGAGCCATAATTCAATCACCGCAAAACCTATGAGGAAATAAACACATTGAAAATCCACAGCATGAGCACAAATCAATAGATACTAAACCAAAACGTAAATAGTGTCATGCAGAGTGACTGACCTCCCCGGGAGCTTTTCTGGATGAAAAGCTGCATTATCATTAGCTTACTGTATCTCAAGTTAGAATGCATCATTTTCTGTTCTCTAATACCCAATGAAGAAATAACTAATAACAGAATGTTCACTCTAACATTACACAGAAATAAATCTAAATGAGTTATGCAAAACCATAGCTCTTCTGGTTTACCTTGGAGGGCAACACTGCTGTCCATTCTGCCAGTTCTATTTTATGATCTACACTGCAACAGACAAAAATACACTGCCATCCTTTGTTCTTACAAATCACTTGATTATTGATCACCGCTTATTCCAGTTCATTGATTGTACCCCTCTCCATAACACTGTTACTGCTGTTTCAGCAACTGCAATGACATTTCCAGAGCTGTAAGATTTCACATATATCCAATCATCGCTCTCCTATGTGATCTCAAGCCTGCTTTTATGATGAATAAACCTTCATAAATTAAACACGTGATCTAATGTAAGCCTAATAAGTAAAATCACCAGAATATAATATGAGTACATTTTATGAGCATTATTTATTGTTGGATTATAAAGGATTATTTTTACGTACTAGGTTAACAGACTGCCCATTTTCAAGAACTCTTACTTCAACAGGAATTTCGAATGACTGTTTCATTCTCCAGCATGTTTCTTAAACTTTCTTAAACATTCTTAAACACCTACTATGCTCTTTGACACTGACAACTTGTAAAATAGTTGCATCACCTCATACGATGTGCTCAACATCACAGCTAGAAAATCTGCTTATTCCTCTATACCAGCACAAAAGTAAATTTGGTGCCTCAAATTAATGCTTTCCCATTGCAAAAAAGAATCTGCATTGGCAGCACAGAGAGGCTATGTTATAATAACTTTCATTTATATAGTGTATTTTATATTGAAAAGCAGTCCAAGATGCTTCGCAATGCCATAATCTAATGAAAACAGACACCTAGTCAATGCCACTCATCAGCTTGGTCAAATTATATTTCTGTCTTAAAGGACAAGAGGATGCTGGTAGGATAAAGCAGTTTAGGGAGTAAAATGGCATCCTGGCAGGTGAAGAAATTGATACTAATAGTGGAAAGGTGGGTCAGAGGAACTGAGGGAGAGTCTGAGCAACAGTAGTTTCAGATTAATGAAGCACGTCGAAGGATTGTAGGACTGAAAGATATATTAAAGATATGGAGTAAATAAACCTATTGAGGGAATAAGCACAAGGGTGAACATTTTAAATTAAGATCACCATGTGACTAAAAGCCAAAGTAGGTCACAAAGCATAGAAGTGATAGATAAATAGAAGCAGGAATGATAGAGTATAGGCAGCAGAGTTTTGCACGAGTTAAAATTTGTGAAGGGTAGATGATGGCAAAAAGGTCATTAAAGCATTGGAACCAATACAAACAATAATATTAGAATTGAAACATTAACTTTGTTTCTCTCTCCACAGATGCTGCCAGGCCTGCTGAGCTTCTCGAATGCTTTCTGTTTTTATTTCAAATCTCCAGCGACAGTACCAGAAGTTGAGATGAGAAATCAGGATAAATTTGGATAAATCAGCAAAGTTACTTTCGAAAAGTAATCAGTGCATTGCGACTACACTCACAAATTAATCTGATTCCTGCCTATCTCCTGCCCTGACATGGCAATTTTGAATAACTTCTGCTAGCAGTGCTGATCTGACCCAATTCCTGCTGACAGCACATATGCTGAAATGAATGACCACGCAGCTAATAAGTCATCCACACTTAACATGGAGAGGATAATAACACATGCACTTTTTCAGAATATTATCATATCAAAACATCTAAGTGTGGGTGTCATACAATGAAGTTCTTTTGAAATGAAGTGACTAATTTGCAAGATATTAGACCAAATTAGAAAGAAATGGGACACTGGAGATTTTTGAATCCACTTAAGTGGCTCAAGGCTGCAACATTCCCACTGCACAGCATTTACATGGGAATGCTTCAAAGTCAAGTAAGGTCGGCACTTTAAGAAAACAGGGCTCTAAGTTAAATATAATGCCTGATGACAACATAGGTCCTGCAACTTTGTTTTAAAGACTAATTGGCAAAAAGGTCCTCTGATATTAAACCAAGAAGTTGAGTATTTCATACTTCTTGAATACTAAAGGAAAATAATTTTGACAACTGTTTCACAAATGCTTTAACGGAAGACTGTCTACAGAAGGTGCTGAGGGAACCAACGAGGAAAAATAGGCCTGACCTCATCCTCACCATTTTCCTTGCAGCAGATGCATCTGCCCATGACAGAACTGGTAAGAGTCCCATTAAGCATAAAACTCCGTTGTGTTGTGTGGCACTATTACCTTGATAAATGACTTCAAACAGATCTGGAAAGTCAAGAATGGGCATCCATGATACGCAGTGGGCCATCGGTAGCAACATAATTGTACTCAAACAGAATCTACAAACTGCTGGCTTGGCATATTCTCCGCTCTACTATTACTATCAAGTGAGGAATCAACCACAGGGATCAATGAGGCATGCAGGGGGCCAGGCCAGGAGCAGCACCATGGATACCTAAAACTAACAGTCAATCTGGTGGAGATACCAAACAGAACTTGCTTGCCAAACAGTATATGCAGCAAATGATAGGCGAGGTTAAACAATTCTACAAAACAATGGATCAGGTCTAGGCTCTGCAGTGCTCCCAGATCTAGTCATGAATCATGATTGACAATTACACAACTCACTGGAGGAGCAGGTTTTACAAATGTTGCTATCTTCAGTGATGGGGGAGCCCAACACATTAGTGCAAAAGACAAAACTGAAGAATTTGCAACAACCTTCAGTCAGAAGTGCTGAGTAGACAATTCTTCTTGATGACCTCTTGAGTCCCCAGCACCACAGATGACAGTCTACAACAAATTTGATTCACTCCATGTGACATCAAGAAATGGTTACAGACGCTGGATAACCTCAAAAGGTTATGGGCCTTGACAACATTCCAGCAAAACTACTGAAGATGTGTACTCCAGAAAAGCCGCAGTCAAGCTGTTGTAATGCAGATACAAGATGGGTATCTGACTGCTTGCGTTCCACTAGGACGACTCAGCCTCTCATCTAATGTTAGCTTTGTTTCAAACATGACCAAAAACGCTGAATTCCAAAAGTGAGATACGAATGATTGCCCTTGGCATCAAGGGCACATTTGGCACAGAGTCATTTGGCACATTTGGCACATATTACAGAGTCCTCGCACACCTTGAATCAAAAGGAATCAGGAGGAGAAGCTCTCTGCTGTTTGGAATCACACGGGGCACGAAGGAAGGCAGTTGCGGTCACCTCAGGCTCCAGCATATATCAACAGGAGTTCTTCAAGGTCAAAAACACAGCAGGTCTGGCAGCATCTGTGAAGAGAAATTAAAGTTACCATTTCCGGTCCAGTGACACTTCCTCATAACTGACTGTAACAAGGAAGTGGTTAGTATGTACACGAGAGAAGGGTTGGGGGAGGAGGAAGGAGTAAATGATAGACGGAGCCCAGAGAGAGAAAAACAGCTTGGCAGACAAAGGAATCCATAAATACCAGTCTGGGAGAATGAATAGCTGCTAATGGGGACCATTAATAGCTGACAATGGGTTGTTTGTGGTAGCAGCCTGTGATGACCAGGCCTAGTATGTGGGGTTTGGGGTAAGGACTTGGGAGAAGGTGCTCAGGCCCTAAAATTATTGAACTCCATACGGAGTCCACAAGGCTGTAGGGTTTCCAGGTGGAAAATGAGATGTAATCCTTCCAGCTTGCACTGAGCTTTGTTGTAGTGCTCCAGCATGCACAAGACAGGGATGTCAGCCAGGTGTGTTGAAATAGCAGGTAACCAGAAGCTCGGGGTTAGTTTTGCTGACAGAATGTAGGTGTTCTGCTGTTCGGAGGAAGGATTACTCAATCAGAACTGTTAACTCTGATTTCTTTCCACAGATTCTACCTGACCTACTGAGCTTTTCCAGCAATTTCTCTTTTTGTTTTGCAAAGCGGTTGCTCCGTCTGTGCTTCATCTCCCAATGTAGAGGAGACCACATTGTGAGCAGCAAATACAGTAGACTAGATTGAATGAAGTGCAGGTAAATCACTGCTTCATCTGGGAGGAGTGTTTGGGGCCTTTTATCGTGAGAAGGGAGGTAGTTACAGGCAGGTGTAACACCTTCTGCGATTGCAGGGGTAGGTTCAGTGAGAGTGTGGGTATGTGTTGGGAGTGAAGGAGAAGTGGACCGAGGTTTCCCAGAGAGAACAGTCCCTGAAGAAGGTTGACAAAGGAGGAATATGTGCCTGGTGGTGGTATCCCATTGGCGGTGATAGAAACAACAGCTAATGATGCTTTGGATGTGGGTACTGGTGTGATGGTAGATGATGATAAGGGAGATCCTATTGCTGTTATGGGAGGGAAGAGGAGGTGAGAGCCAAAGTGGGTGAGATGGGGTCGGACATGGATGACCTTTACGCATTCCTTTGTCTATCCAACTGGTTTTCTCTGTCTCTGGGCTCCATCTCCATCTATTGTTTGGTCCTTCCCCCTCACCCCAAGCCTTCTTTAGCATACATACCAACATTTTCCTCGCTACAATTGGTTCTGAAGAAAGGTCACTGAACCCGAAACATTAACTCGATTTTCTCTTGATAGATGTTGCCACACCTGCTGCATTTTTCCATCAATTTCAGGGGGTTTTTTTGTTTCTGATTTTCTGCATCTGCAGCTCTTTGGATTTTTGGAATTCTTCAAGGTCGTGGTCTTGAACCATCTTCAGCTACTTCATCCAAGACCCTCCCTCCATCGTAAGGTAAGAAGTGGAGATGTTCACCGACGACTGCATAATGTTTGCGATTCCTCAAATACTGAACCAGTCCATGACCAAATTCAACAAGACCTGGATAATATCCAGGTTTGGACTGATAAGCTATATAAATACTGCAGGACCATTGACCAGCTATATAAATACTACAGGTCAGAGGTTAGGAATCCTGCACCGAATAATTCATCTCTTAACTTCTGAAAGTACATCCATCATCTAGAAGGCACAAGTCAGGAGTGTAATGGAATACTCCCACATGCCTGGATGAGTGGAACTCGAACAACACTGGAGGCACCTGGAACCATTCAGGGCAAAGTAATCCACTTGTTTGGCACTATATCCTCAAACATTCATTGCATCCACCCCCAATTCTCATAAGCAGCAGTATGCAATATGTATAAGATGCACTGCAGAAACTCCCCTACATTCCTTAAATAGCACCGAAAGATCAAGGGAACAGGGACATGTGAAAACTAACAGCTGCAGATACTCCAAGTCACCCACCATCCGAACATGGAATTGCTATTGCTGTTTCTTTAACGTCACTCGGTAAAAATCCTGGAAACATTTCTTTTCAGAAATGTGGGTGCCCACACACGGAGGTACTTCAGCAGTTCACCAAAGCAACACACCACCAACCTCTCCATGGCAACTACAGATGGCCAATAAATCCCACCTACCCGACAGTTCCCATATTCCATGAATTAATTGAAAAAAACACTCGTTCTTACTAACCCTTTCAAAGTGTTTTTGTTTTCATAAAGATTTAATGTAGTATTTATCATCATAGTTTTATTTTCTCAAAAAAAGAAAAGAACATTATGTGGTAATAATGCACATATATTTATTTAGATCCCAAAGAAAAACATCAAGCATTAAAAACATTAGATTAAGTACACGAAAAAATGGAGCTACTATTTAGGACCACAGCCTGTAGCCATTCCTTTCTGCTCCCAATTGCCCAAATTAATAACTTATTGGAGGCATCATGGGTTTCTGCACACCTCTTTCATCAGTACAAGATGGAAGCCAAATACACCATAGCATTATTCAAAGAAATGACAGACCAACAACCTTTCATCCTGAACACGTTGATTGGTTTTCATTTCAGTTCATTTATTGGGATTTAATTGTGCTAAAAGTGCACTATCGAAATGCTCTTAAGTAACAGAAAGTTACTGCTCTTCAAAATAATTTATTTGTGAAATATTTACATCTTCTCAGAGGAGCACTGGAAAACTCTACATGTATCCATTTAAGAGCTCACAAAAAATTCTTGATTGACACTGGGTAATAAAAATGAATATGGTACCTGCCACAGGCATCCATCATGTGGCTTCAGTTGTACATTTTTGAAAAAGGAATTATAAATTTAAAAAATTAGTACCTTCAAAGTTTAAATGTATTAAAAATAAGTCTGCACGGAATGTACAAATATAAATTTCAGTGCAGCATTAAGTGCAGTACAGAATTAGGATAAGGTTATATTTTTATTGTTCAATGATAATTTGTTTATTAAGAAATCGTCATGGCTGCATCGGCCAAATTGTGATGCTCATAACATAATCATAATTCATGACAGAATAATAATTAAAATATAAATAGATAATAAAATCATTGCACAAATACACTAATCTAATAAGACATATTATAAAGTAGGTCTCCTTAATTTACAAATTAGAAATAAAATGTCTGCTGCATTCTGTTTTTGTGTTAAGGTCCACAGATCATATGTTGTAAGATGGATTTAATTAACATCTCAATGTGTTACACATTAGGTGGTATCAATGTTACTCAGAGTGTTGGAATCTGAAAATCTGGCTTTTTGAAAAACAAAAATTTCTAAAACTGGTCATGAATTTAATTTCAATACACACAAGAACTATTAGGAGCAGGAATAGGCCTCTTGGCCTACTCATGCCTGTTCTGCCATTTAATCAAATCATGGCTGATCACACAGTATAGGAAAGAATCACTACTCACTTAACTGGTGAAAATGAGCTGGAAGTACAGCCAACTCCACTCCCAGTTCATTCTGAGTCAATCAGTCAAAAATATCAAGATTTATGGAAAAAAATAATCTTAATCAGAAAGTCAAGGGAGCAGCTGCCCTGTCAATAAATGATTGTTTTCACATTAAAGAAGCTGTGTACATTTTAAATTAAGACTTCCTGTGTGGGGTCTGGAGAGACAGGGGTCTTCCATAGGATTTCACAAGGAAAATAGAGGTATTTCTTTCTCAAATCCATACCGCTCACTTCCCATTGTCCTGAGTGTTCCAAGTTCCTGCAAAGAAACTTTGTGATGGCCTATTACCTGCTTAATGTCCGTCCCTCCCACCAACATCCCTCCTCTTGTGTGTAAACTTAACCAATAGTATGTTAATGAGACATAATTGATAAACCATTGTGGATCAGCAATTGTTGCTCCTGGATGGGCTTAGTGCCCATTCTCGAATTCATTCTCTAGCCCAGGGATTAAAATTACTCTCAAACACAAACAGAAATTGTTAGGAAAATGTCAACAGGTCTGGTAGCATCTGTGGAGAGAACTCAAGCATCTCCCAGATGCTACCAGACCTGGTGACTTTTACAGCGTCCCCAGTTCTTTTGTTTTTTTAAATTAAAATTCTCCTCTCATTTACTTCTGGTTTGGTACTTCAGTCATACTTTTACTGATTGTGGTGGTGTTCCATCACACAGTATGTAATAATAAGGTTATTCCCTGCCATATCACATGATTCCCAAACAGTGGAGTAGAGTTTCACTGGCCTGACAATTGTTTTGCGAGCACTGATAGGAATTTCACACGAGAACATGTGCAGGATCTCCATCATTGCACACTCTGAAGGTATTGCCTGGGAAATTGAATTTTCCACTGGACAATTCCTTCACAACAGAATCCTCCAAATGTCGACATAAAAATGGGAGACTTCGGAGGGTTCCAATGAAACTAAGTAAATAGTCACTCAGGAAATGTGAAGTGACTAAATACATAGTCTAACTCCTATGTAACTACTAAACAGACATCATATTTGCCAACCCACAACCACCAAACCCATCACAGACCCAGACCCAAACCCTAAACCAACACCTTCCAGTGATGAGACCACCCTCCACTACCATGGAACCCAATAATCCTGTGGAGCCAAACCTTCTGCCCAGACACAAATCCATGTGATCTATCAACAAAACCTACTGAAATTCAAGTGACAAGATTTTTGACACAAAAATAAACTGTTGTAAAGACACAAAGGATTTCTTGCTTAAGGGAGAAGCAGCCCTGAGAAAAGCAGGATGATAGGATTAGTGTTTTTACAAAGGGTCACCAGACCTAAACCATTAACTTGTTTTTTTCCCTCAATAGATGCTGCCACAGCTGCTGAGTTTACCCAGCATTCTTTGTTTTTGCTTGTGGTAGTGTTAAGGTTAGGGATTTTCTGTTTGAAGCCAAGCAGAACGTTTGTAAAAGATGGTTTGAAAGGAAGACAACAGGACGAATGTGACTTCGAGATTTGAGTAAGAAGTACTCTTTAGGATAGGCTTTGTTGATTCTGAATCGCTCGGCCTGAGTATAACAATTTTTTAAGGTCATCAAAAGATCTTATGTGGTGGCAGGAAGAAGTGAGAATGCTGGAAGCTGGGTACGCCTTGAGACTTAATCTCATATTGTCATCCATCTCCCAAAAGCATGGCACAATGTAAAAATGTATTATGCAGCATATTTCAATTCGAGTTAATTAGTTAATAGAAAGTACATTTTCTTTTGTTTGGTGTATTAGTTGTCTATTAATTAGAATGATGTTACACACACCATTTCTTGCAAAGCAAAATAGTCAATCAATTGACATTTAGACAAAAGAACAATCCTAACAGCACAGAGGACACTTTTCTTTTTGCCTGCACTTAACCAAGGATCACTTGCCTGAGGATCACTTTACAAAACTTTGTGCGTCCTGGTGTTAAGCGCAATTACTAATCTGGTGAGATTGTCCATTGATCTAGTTTTGAAAAGCACAAACTGTGAACTCCCTTTTTTTGAATAAACAGAGTAATGACAAATGTTCCTTCTCCTCTCTGTGAGGTTACTGTGCTTCAGAATGAGTTGGTCTATTTCACTGTTGATTGCTGATTGTAAACTTCAGCTCTGAACTCATGCAGGTAATTAACTGGAGGACAAGTCTTCTCAAAAGCCACTGCTACTTTCATCTTTTAGTATCAAACAGCCATAATCACAAGTTGTCACCATGATCTTGTTTCTGGGTAAAACACTACTGTTGATATGGTCTGAATATTCCTTATATGTTAACCCTTGTAATATACAATATAGAGTGAAGACAGTTCTTGCTCAGACAGTTGCCTTCAAATTAACTAACAACCGTAACTATTTCCTCTATAATAAGAACCTCAGACATACCATGTCAGGATGGTACAGTGACTCAGTGATTAGCACTGATGCCTCACTTTGCCAGGGTCTCGGCTTCAACTCCACCCTTGGATGACTGGCTGTGTGGAGTTTGAACATTTTCCCTGTGTCTGCGTAGGTTTCCTCCCACAGTCCAAAGATATACAGGTTAGGTGGATTGGCCATGCTAAATTATCCATAGCATCCAGCTCGGTGCATTCGCCAAGGGAAATGCAGGGTTACAGGGATAGGGTTAGGGGGTGGGTATGGGTGGGATGCTCTTTGGAGGGTCTGTGTGTACTTGATGGCTGAATGGCCTGCATCCACACTGTTGGGGTTCTATAACATAAACTCAGGGCTGAATATATAGAACATAGCACATTGAACATTACAGCGCAGTACAGGCCCTTCGGCCCTCGAAGTTGCGCCGACCTGTCATACCAATCTGAAGCCCATCTAACTTACATTATTCCATGTACATCCATATGCTTGTCCAATAACGACTTAAATGTACTTAAAGTTGGCGAATCTACTATCGTTGCAGGCAAAGCATTCCATACCCTTACTACTCTGAGTAAAGAAACTACCTCTGACATCTGTCCTATATCTATCACCCCTCAATTTAAAGCTATGCCCCCTCGTGCTCGCCGTAATCATTCTTAGAAAAAGGCTCTCCCTGTCCACCCTATCTAACCTTCTGATTATCTTATATGTCTCAATTAAGTTACCTCTCAACTTTCTTCTTTCTAACGAAAACAGCCTCAAGTCCCTCAGCTTTTCCTCATAAGACCTTCCCTCCATACCAGGCAACATCCTAGTAAATCTCCTCTGCACCCTTTCCAAAGCTTCCACATCCTTCTTATAATGCGGTGACCAGAACTGTACACAATACTCCAAGTGCGGCCGCACCAGAGTTTTGTACAGCTTTAGCATAACCTCATGGTTCCGGAACTCAATCCCTCTATTAGTAAAAGCTAAAACACTGTATGCCTTCTTAAGAACCCTGTCAACGTGGGTGGCAACTTTCAAGGATCTCTGTACCTAGACACTGAGATCTCTCTGCTCATCTACACTACCAAGAATCTTACCATTAGCCCGGTACTTTGCATTCCGGTTACTCCGACCAAAGTGAATCACCTCACACTTGTCTGCATTAAACTCCATTTGCCACCTCTCAGCCCAGCTCTGCAGCTTATCTATGTCTCTCTGTAACCTACTACATCCTTAGTCACTATCCACTACTCCACCGACCTTAGTGTCGTCTGCAAATTTACCCTCGTCCTGGACGACCCTGGTCCAGGTCGTTTATAAAAATGACGAACAGCAGTGGACCCAACACTGACCCTTGCAGTACACCACTGGTAACTGGACTCCAGGATGAACACTTCCCATCAACCACCACCCTCTGTCTTCTTTCAACAAGCCAATTACAGATCCAAACTGCTATATCTCCCACAATCCCATTCCTCCGCATTTTGTACAATAGCCTACTGTGGGGAGCCTTATCGAACGCCTTGCTGAAATCCATATACACCACACCAACCGGTTTATTCTCATCTACCTGTTTGGTCACCTTCTCAAAGAACTCAATAAGGTTTGTGAGGAACGACCTACCCTTCACAAAACCGTGCTGACTATCCCTAATCAAATTATTCTTTTCTAGATGATTATAAATCCTATCTCTTATAACCTTTTCCAACACTTTACCAACAACTGAAGTAAGGCTCACTGGTCTATAATTACCAGGGTTGTCTCTACTCCCCTTCTTGAACAGGGGAACCACAGTTGCTATCCTCCAGTCTTCTGGCACTATTCCTGTAGACAATGACGATTTAAAGATCAATGCCAATGCTCGGAAATCTCCTCCCTGGCTTCCCAGAGGATCCTAGGATAAATCCCATCAGGCCCGGGGAATCATTTATTTTCACACTCTGCAGGATTTCTAATACCTCTCCTTGTGAACCTCAATCCCACCGAGTCTAGTAGCCTGTATCTTAGTATTCTCGACAACATTGTCGTTTTCTAGAGTGAATATTGTCGAAAAATATTCATTTAGTGCTTCCCCTATTTCTTCTGACTCCACACACAACTTCCCACTGGTATCCTTGATTGGCCCTAATCTTAGTCTCGTCATTCTTTTATTCCTTAAATACCTATAGAAAGCCTTAGATTTTACCCTGATCCTATCCAGCAACAACTTCTCATGTCTCCTCCTGGCTCTTCTGAGCTCTCTCTTTCGGTCTTTCCTGGCTACCTTGTAACCCTCAAGCACCCTAACTGAGCCTTCACATCTCATCCGAACAAAAGCCTTCTTCTTCCTCTTGACTAGAGATTCCACTTCCTTCATAAACCACGGCTCCCGCGCTCTACAGCTTCCTCCCTGCCTGACAGGTACATACTTATCTAGGACACACAGGAGCTTTTCCTTGAATAAGCTCCACATTTCTAATGTGCCTATACCCTGCAATTTCCTTCCCCATCCTATACTTCCTAAATCTTGCCTAATCGCATTGTAATTGCCTTTCCCCCAGCTGTAACTCTTGCCCAGTGGTATACACCTATCCATTTCTATCACTAAAGTAAACATAACAGAATTGTGATCACTATCACCAAAGTGCTCACCTACTTCCAAGTCTAACACCTGGCCGGGCTCATTACCCAGTACCAAATCTAATGTGGCTTCGCCCCTTGTAGGCCTGTCTACATACTGTCAGGAAGCCCTCCTGCACACACTGGACAAAAACTGACCCACCTATTGTACTCGTACTATAGTGTTTTGGTCAATATTTGGAAAGTTGAAGTCCCCCGTGACAACTACCCTGTCTCTTTCACTCCTATCGAGAATCATCTTTGCTATCCTTTCCTCTACATCTCTGGAACTATTCGAAAATCTATAGAAAACTCCCACAGGGTGACCTCTCCTTTCCTGTTTCTAACCTTAGCCCATACTACCTCAGTTGACAAGTCCCCAAACATCCTTTGTGCAACTGTAATACTGTCCTTGACCAACAATGCCACCCCCCCCCTTTTACCACCTTCTTTGTTCTTACTGAAACATCTAAATCCTGGAACCTGCAACAACCATTCCTGTCCCTGCTCTATCCATGTCTCTGAAATGGCCACAACATCGAAGTCCCAGGTACCAATCCATGCTGCAAGTTCACCCACCTTATTCTGGATGCTCCTGGCGTTGAAGTAGACACACTTCAAACCAACTTCTTGCTTGCCAGTGCCATCTTGCGTCCCTGAAACTTGATTTCAGGCCCCCCTACTCTCAACCTTTTCTATACTTGAACTACAATTTTGGTTCCCATCCCCCTGCTGGATTAGTTTAAACCCATCCCAATAGCCTTAGCGAATTTCCCCCTCAGGATATTGGTACCCCTCTGGTTCAGATAAAGACCACATCCTGCTTGTAGAGGTCCCACCTACCCCAGAAAGAGCCCCAATTACCCAAGAATCCAAAACCCTCCCTCCTGCACCATCCTTGTAGCCACGTGTTCAACTCCCCTCTCTCCCTATTCCTTGCCTCACTAGCACCTGGCATGGGCAACAAACCAGAGACAACAACTCTGTTCATCCTAGCTCTAAGCTTCCATCCTAGCTCCCTGAATTTCTGCCTTAAATCCCCATCTCTCTTCCTACCTATGTCATTGGTGCCTATGTGGACCACGACTTGGGGCTGCTCCTCCTCCCCTTAAGGATCCCAAAAACACGATCAGAGACATCAAAAACCCTGGCACCTGGGAGGCAACACACCAACAATGAGTCTCTCTCATCCCCACAGAACCTCCCATCTGTCCCCCTAACTATGGAGTCCCCAGTGACTACTGCTCTGCTCCTCTTCCCCCTTCCCTTCTGAGCAGTAGGGACAGACTCTGTGCCAGAGCTCTATGTCCCACTGCTTTCCCCTGGTGAGTCCCCCCACCCCACCCCCAAACAGTATCCAAAACGGTATATTTATTGTTAAGGGAAATGGCCACAGGATCCCTGCATTGCCTGCCAGTTCCCTTTCCGTCCCCTGACTGTAACCCACCTGCCTTTTTCTTGTACCTGAGGAGTGACTACCTCCCTGTAACTCCTCTCAATAACCCCCTCTGCCTCTTGAATGATCTGAAGTTCATCCAGCTCTCGTTCCAGTTCCCTAACGCGGTTTTCGAGGAGCTGGAGTTGGGTTCACTTCCCACAGATGTAGTCAGCAGGGACACTAGTGGTGACCCTTACCTCCCATATTCTGCAGGAGGAAGATTCAACTGCCCTAACCTCCATTCCCACTATTCTAAATTCCCAAAGAGACTGTTGAAAAATAAGGAATAAAAAATAAACTTGTTACCTTACCAATCTGGCACACAGAACCTTTTTTTTTGGTTAAAGGAGGAGGATGGGTGGGAGACACTACCCGAGTAGTGTTTCGGGTAACGCAACCACACAAATATATGACTTCCCAGAAGTCCTTTGCTCCGCCCTCGCACCTTCGGCAAATGGAGGCAAACAGAATCTTACATTTTGTTGACCAAGTCAGAATTGTTGCATGTTTTAGGAAAAGTTTCTTACTGGTGAATTTTCTTGCTCTACCTTACTATTGCCATGAAGCTGCATCAGTGCAGTGAATCATGGAACAGTCTGCCTGCCTCCATGGACAAGTTGATGGCTGCCATAAAGAGCTGGGCCCAGCCTCCTCAGGGTCTGCTGGAAATGTGCACACACCCCAACAACTACACCCAGGAATTTCCTGGACTGAAGCTATGGCAACAGAGAAACAGGGAACTTTAATCCCAATCCAAGTGCCCCCTCCCATAATGCAACAGCGCAGAGCCAGAAGGAATCCACACACAGGTCCCTTTAGAGTTTCCACACAGGACACTGCAGAAGTGGCCAATCCCTCCATCTCCACTGTACCTGCCCACACGTGACTCTTGGAAGTCCAGAATCAGGAGGGTCAACTTGCCTCTGGAATGAGGACTCTCGACATGTCTGACCCATCCAAACACAAGTAGCCCTTCCTGATGAAGAGCTTTTGCCAAAAATGTTGATTCTCCTGTTCCTCAGATGCTGCCTGACCTGCTGTGCTTTTCCAGTGCCACACTCTCAACGAGTAGCCCTGGGTTCATTCCACTAAACCTTCAGGGCCAACAGACTCAGCAACAGAGCAGGGTCCCTCCACCCCACCTGCAGAAACAAGGTGCGCATTAAGACATAGTGGGGGAAGAGAGAAATTAGAAAACCTATCAAGAGTACATTAAGGGCACAGATGAAGAAGGCATTTTGTAAATATAAGTTTCTCCACAATGGTCATGATATTAATTTTCATGCATGTGGTTTTGAGACTCTCTGTACAGGTCTAAATGCATTACTGCACCCTCCTGCAGCAGCAATTGGCCAAATATGAAGCCCAATCGTTGAAGGTCTGCCCTGAACACCTACTGCACAAACAGGGGGAGCAATGCATACACTTGGGAATCAGACTTCCCCAAATACCCATCCAACCAGTCTACATTGGCCCATATCAGCCTAAAATTCTTACTCAGAACCTTGCATGGTGACCACACCTCATGTAATCATACAACGACCACCACCTGTAAATCCAAAATGCTCCTGATCATCATTGATCTCTCTTTCCACCTTTCTCAGTATTGCTTTACATTATTCTCTCTCACTCTACCCTAGCAAACCCTGCTGACCCCCTTCACAATTATACTGCACGCCTTCCAGAGCCTGCAGCATCCAATCCCAAAGACTAAACTGCTATAGGCCTCAGGGCCACAGCTACCACTGCACTTGAAAATGTCCCCATCTCACCAAACTTCCTTCCCCCTTAGACTGACCGTGGCCCATTCCCTCTATCGACATGACCAGACTGTCTCAGGCCCCTGACTGCTGCTTAAATATCTTCCTGACTTCATTTGATCTACTTTCTGAATTTGCCACTTCTAAGCCAATGGACTGTGATCTATTCCTTGGACTGTAGGGGCATGAGCCTCCTGATTGTGGCTCCTTTTAACTGGATATGATACCATGACCAGTTCCGTTCTCTTACTGTGCAAGCGTCTGACTGAAGGGTGCCTGCAGAGACTTCAATGGACTATTCTTTTAAGGGTTTGATATATGGTTGCTTACAGGTTGCATATGTACAGTGTCTGCTGTGCAAGCTGATACCACATGGAATAGGGATGAGATTGATGTAACAATACCATACAGTGATATATGCCCCCACTTAGGTTGAGTACTGTTCAGCAGCAATGCAAGCTACATGGTTATGTGACCACATTAATTGACAAAACTAAGCAAGCCAGGGATGCTGTTAGCACGCAACTAAGTGCAAAGTGAATAAATGGTAAGAGAGTAAGAGAGCAAGCGAGCAGCCTTAAAATTCAGCCTGGACTGGTCTGCGAGTGTATTTGCTGCAGCCTTTCAATACTAGTTGCTGTTGCAACTTGCAAGTCTATGCTTCCAGTGAATAGTAGGAACACCAGAATTAGTGTGATGGGTTAGCTTAACATGGATGTCAATGTCTATAGAGGAGAAGTACATCTGGCTGGTGCTCATGAATTGTGCCCAGAGACGTTGCCTAATGTCCAAAATGGAGATCATTTAGAACACGGTACTGAATCTACAAGGAACATGTTCTGGTTATCTTGTCAAGTTTTCCCTAAGTCTAGGTTTACTAGGGTGGCTGTCTGAATATTAATGAGGTGAAGTGGGCTGTTAACAAGGTGGTTACCAAGCATTAATCCACATCACCTGGGATCTCACCAGTGTGAGAACCTGTCACACTGTTGGTGAAAAGCATAAACGATGGAACAAGATTATTTTGATGTCGAGGTTGGAATCACAAAGCTTGTTAACCAGTTCCACCCACCTTGGCATAGTCCATGTCACTCAAGCCCCGAAAGGATTCTGCCCCAAAAATTTGACTCTGTATTTACTGACTACATAGAATGAATATATAGCAACTTCAGACTACAACTACAATTACTTTTGCTGTTAGAGGTAAAGTAGTTACCTTTAATGTTAGAATGCTGCATGTTTAAATGCCATATAAATGCCTTAAATGTGCACTGACTGCTTGGTGTCCGAACAATGAAAGAATACAACAGTCCCATTGTGGGGAAAGGAAATGAAATTTTTGATTTGTGCTAAAGTGTAACCCTTGCACGAAATGAGACTGATTAAAGCACTTGTGTACGCAAGCATACATTAACTGAACACAAAATCTGACATTGTCTTACCCATTAGCCAGCCTACATCCTTCCTACTGAACTTTCCAGGATTCTAGGGCAGTCCCCGCAATGAATAAACCAACATTTGAATAAGAGCACTGAAAAGCACTCAACGTTGAGAAAGAATCAATATATTCAGAAGGACAAGGGGGATAAATAAGAACAAAGATGAAGCTTATAGAGTGAGAGTAATTTGTAATCTTGACAATAATAGAAACTGAGTGGGAGATTATGGTTTCCCAGTAATTGGCCTGCTCAGCTTGAAAGAGAGAATCTACTGGTACAGAGTGAGATAACTGCATGAGTGGAGACTGCAGAAATAATGTGGGTAAAAACTGATAAAGACAACACAGCAATAATTGTCAAGGACTAATTTGAGGGGAATGAACAATAAACAGATTAGATAAGGAATATGATTATCATTTAGGCATTTGATTACTATGGAGTTGGAGTTTTGCATTTCAGGAATGCTGTCGTGCAAGCTCTACCCAGAGGGAGAGTACATGTCTCAACATTACACAGAAACATCAATGAATTATGTTTACCATGAGAACTATGACGAGTCAAATTAGAGCAGTGAAAATAAAGTTGTGCAATTTGTGCTTAACTCCTCTAGTAAGAATGCTAATTGACCTTTCATCCAAAAATTGGGTTGGGTCACGAAATTTGAAGATGAGCCTATTTTCCTTCAATACCTCCATGCAGCAACTGAACAGAAAACTTAGCTCACAAACAATTGTATATGTAAAAAAATAATATCATGGAGCCAAGTTATTCAGGCATTAAAATATTTATTGTTTACTGAGGACTCTCTAGCAGCACTGCAAGCTACATAGTTGTGTGACCACACTCATTGAAAGGCATATTGTAGTTAATATTGTTGCAACTTCAGGAAGTTTTTTTTTATTAGATTAGATTCCCTACAGTACGGAAACAGGCTCTTTGGCCGACAGGTCCATACCGACCCTTCAACGAGTAACACACCCAGGCCCATTCCCCTACATTTACATGCACCTAACACTACGGGCAATTTAGCATGGCCAATACACCTGACCTGCACATCTTTGGACTGTGGGAGGAAATCGGAGCACCCGGAGGAAACCCACGCAGACACGGGGAGAACGTGCAAACTCCACACAGTCAGTCACCCGTGCCGAGAATCAAACTCAGGCCCTTGGTGCTGTGAGGCAGCAGTGCTAATCACTGAGCCACTGTGCCACCCCGAAAGGCAAGGTACAGAACAGAGAACCATTTTACAGAAAAGCTGCCCAGTGTGACATTGAGCAAATAGCAGAGGATGGTTTCAATCCATTGGCTGTGGCCAGCAGCGAAAAATCAGAATGGTATGTTGCTTTCCTGGTGCCAGGATCAAGGATGTCTCAGAGAGGGTGCAGAATGTTCTCACGGGGGAGAGGGGCCAGCAAGAAGTCAATGTCCATATTGGAACCAGCGACATAGGAAGGGAAAAGGTTGAGATTCTGAAGGGAGATTACAGAGAGTTAGGCTGGAATTTAAAAAGGAGGTCCTTGAGAGTAGTAATATCTGGATTACTCCCGGTGCTACGAGATAGTGAGGACAGGAATAGGAGGATAGAGCAGATGAATGCATGGCTGAGGAGCTGGTGTATGGGAGAAGGATTCACATTTTTGGATCATTGGAATCTCTTTTGGGGTTGAAGTGTCCTGTACAAGAAAGGTGGATTGTACCTAAATTGGAAATGGACTAATATACTGGCAGGGTGATTTGCTAGAGCTGCTTGGGAGGATTTAAACTTAAGGTAGGGGGGACCCAGGGAGGAAAGAGATCAATCTGAGATTGGTACAGTTGAGAACAGAAGTGAGTCAAACAGTCAGGGCAGGCAGGGACAAGGTAGAACTAATAAATTAAACTGCATTTATTTCAATGCAAGGGGCCTAACAGGGAAGGCAGATGAACTCAGGGCATGGTTAGGAACCGGGACTGGGACACCACAGCAATTACAGAAACATGGCTCAGGGATGGGCAGGACTGGCAGCTTAATGTTCCAGGATACAAATGCTACAGGAAGGATAGAAAGGGAGGCAAGAGGGGAAGGGGAGTGGCATTTTTGATAAGGGATAGCATTACAGCTGTGCTGAGGGAGGATATTCCCGGAAATACATCCAGGGAAGTTATTTGGGTGGAACTGAGAAATAAGGAAGGGATGATCACCTTATTGGGATTGTATTATAGACGCAATAATAGTCAAAGGGAAATTGAGCAACAAACTTGTTAGGAGATCTCAGCTATCTGTAAGAATAATAGGGTGATTATGGGGGGGGAGTTTAACTTTCCAAACATAGACTAGGACTGCCATAGTGTTAAAAGTTTTTGATGCAGAGGAATTTGTTAAGTGTGTACAAGATAATTTTCTGATTCAGTATGTGGTTGTACCTACGAGAGAAGGTGCAAACCTTGACCTACTCTTGGGAAATAAGGCAGGGCAGGTGACTGAGGTGTCAGTGGGGGAGCACTTTGTGGCCAGCGACCATAATTCTAACAGATTTAAAATAGTGATGGAAAAGGATAGACCAGATCTAAAAGTTGAAGTTCTAAATTGGAGAAAGGCCAACTTTGACATTATTGGGCAAGAACTTTCAAAAGCTGATTGGGGGCAGGTGTTCTCTGGTAAAGGAACGGCTGGAAAATAGGAAGCCTTCAGAAATGAGATAATAAGAATCCAGAGAAAGTATATTCCTGTCAGAGCCAAAGGGAAGGCTGTAGGTATAGGGAATGCTGGATAACTAAAGAAATTGAGGGTTTGGTTAAGAAAAAGGAGGAAACATATGTCAGGCATAGACAGGATAGATCAAGTGAATCCTGAGAAGAGGAAAAAGGAAGTAGGAGTATACTTAAGAGGGAAAATGAGGAGGTCAAAAAGGGGACATGAGATAGCTTTGGCAACTAGAATTAAGGAGAATCCAAAGGGTTTTTTACCCAAAGGACAAAAGGGTAACTAGGGAAAGAATAGGGCCCCTCAAAGATCAGCAAGGTAGCCTTAATGTGGAGCCTCAGGAGTTGGGGGAGATACTAAATGAGTATTTTGCATCAGTATTACCTATGGAAAAGGATATGGAAGATATAGACTGTAGGGAAATAGATGGTGACATCTTGAAAAATGTTCATACTACAGAGGAGGAAGTGCTGGGTGTCTTGAAATGCATAAAGGTGGATAAATCCCCAGGACCCTAGAATTCTGTGGGAAGCTAGAGAAGTGATTGCTGGGCCTTTTGTTCAGATACTTGTGTCATTAATAGTCACAATTGAGGTGCTAGAAGACTGGAGGTTGGTTAACGTGGTGCCACTGTTTAAGAAGGATGGTAAGGACAAGCCAGGGAACTATAGACCAGTGAGCCTGATGTCGATGGTGAGCAAGTTGTTGGAGGGAATCCTGAGGAACAGGATGTACATGTATTTGGAAAGACAAGGACTGATTAGGAATAGTCAACTTGACTGTGCATGGGAAATCATGTCTCACAAACTTGATTGAGTTTTTTGAAGAAGTAACAAAGAGGATTGATGAGGTCAGAGTGATAGATATGATCTATATGGACTTCAGTAAGGTGTTCAACAAGGTTCCCCATGGGAGACTGGTTAGCAAGGTTAGATCTCACGGAATACAGGGAGAACTAACCATTTGGAAACAGAATTGGCTCAAAAAGTAGAAGACAGAGGGTGGTGGTGAAGGGTTGTTTTTCAGACTGGAGGCCTGTGACCAGTGGAGTGCCACAAGGATCGGTGCTGGGTCCTCTACTTTTTGTCATTTATATAAATGATTTGGATGCAAGCATAAGAGGTACAGTTAGTAAGTTTGCAGATGACAACAAAATTGGAGGTATAGCAGACAGTGAAAAAGGTTACCTCAGATTACAACAGGATCTTGATCACATGGACCAGTGGGCTGAGAAGTGGCAGATGGAGTTTAATTCAGAAAAATGCGAGGTGCTGCATTTTGGGAAAGCAAATCTTAGCAGACGTTAAGGATGTTGCCAGGGTTGGAGGATTTGAGCTATAAGGAGAGGGTGAACAGGTTGGGACTTTTTTTCCTGGAGCGTCGGAGGCTGAGGGGTGACCTTACAGAGGTTTACAAAATTATGAGGGGCATGGATAGGATAAATAGACAAAGTCTTTTCCTTGGTGTGCAGGAGTCCAGAACTAGAGGGCATAGGTTTAGGGTGAGAGGGGAAAGATATAAAAGAGACCTAAGGGGCAACCCTTTCACACAGAGAGTGGTACGTGTATGGAATGAGCTGCCAGAGGAAGTGGTGGAGGCTGGTACAATTGCAACATTTAAAAGGCATTTGGATGGGTATATGAATAGGAAAGGTTTGGAGGGATATGGGCCAGATGCTGCCAGGTGGGACTAGATTGGGTTGGGATATCTGGTCAGCATGGACAGGTTGGACCGAAGGGTCTGTTTCTGTGCTGTACATCTCTATGACCTCTGGTTAATTGGCCCAGCACGCTCCTGCTGCACCACTCTGCTACTAGCAGTGTTGTGTTGGAATAAACTAACCATCTTAACTTCTAAACTGGCTATAGAAATAGGCATTTTAAAAAAATCATTCAGTACTTTAAGGGTGCTTTTCCCTGAAGCAGCTGGTATGAGTATTCAGGAAACTGTACTTCAAGACTGTCTATGACCAAGAGGTAGATTTTCCTAATTTACTACCTAAATGTCAAGACAGTGGAAAGATTACTCCTCTGAAGTCCAAATTCATTGAAAGCTTAGCGGTCCTTCTGAACACCCCAGACCTCTAACTTAACTCTTCCCTTTCCACCACCCTACTTCACAGTCTCAAATTCTAACCCATCCCAATCTCAGATTTTCCCTTCAAACTTCTTTTTTCTTGTCCCACAAACATTGCCTTCAATCTTTCCTCCTTGACCTTTGATCAAAATATCTACAACAACCAAAGTATGGGCTACACGGTGGTTCAGTGGTTAGCACTGCTACTTCACAGCACCAGAGACCAGGGTTCAATTACAACTTTAGGTGACTGTCTGTGTGGAGTTTGCACATTCTCCCCATGTCTGCACTGGTTTGCTCCAAGTGCACCAGTTTCCTCCCATAGTTGATGTGCAGGTTAGGTGGATTGGCCATGTTGAAATTGTCCATTGTGTTCAGAGATGTGCAGGTTAGGTGGATTAGTCATGCTGAAATTGTCCATTGTGTTCAGAGATGTGCAGGTTAGGTGGATTAGTCATGCTGAAATTGTCCATCGTGTTCAGAGATGTGCAGGTTAGGTGGATTGGCTATGCTGAAATTGTCCGTAGTCTTCAGGGATGGGCAGGTTAGGTGGATTGGCTATGCTGAAATTATCTGTCGCCTTCAGGAATTTGCAGATTTGGTGAATTAGCAATGGTAAACGTGGGGTTACGGGGATAAGATAGGGGGCTGAGTCTGAGTGGAATGCTCTGAAGGTCGGTGCAGGCTTGATGGACTGAATGGCCTCCTTTCAAACTGTACAGATTTTATTAAAGTATCTGCTTTTAATTCTTTTATATGAACTGCTGTTTGTTGACAACAAAAGAACAATTACGCTGATATCAGTCTTATTAAATACTACAGACTAATCTGTTATGATCAGAGGCAATTTTTAAGTGTGACTACGTGTGTTGCCCAAATCCAAGTAACAATCACTCCAAAGTACTTTGTACCAAATCCCTGCAGCAGCTTTCTATATCCATTCCTGCTGCTTATGAATAGCCCTGACAGTGACAGTGCTGTTTTTACAAATCTCAGTCCACAGGACTGTCAGAATATGTTTCTGACAACTGCCAGCAAAACCAAACAATTTACTTGGAGTCACTGACTTCTTCACTGCAGATGAAAGTCTTAGGAAAACACTCTCCTAACAGCCCTACCCTCACAAGTATAACCTTTCACTGTCACACTTCATCAACACTTACCCACCCCCATCATGATATGACCTCTCATTATTTCCTTCATCCCTTTCTGCAAATTCATATTCCCCTCCTCTCTCAGATTGTGATTCATTTGCTGTCTCACCAGTTGAAGCTCAGTGAGTGGAGTTAAAGGGAGAACTCTTGATCAATAACAGTGCTGCACATCAGTGGGATAGCGACAGCTAAAGTCCATCTGCCTCGAGTACTGTGTTGAGTAGGTTGGGCCTGTACTCACTGAAGTTTAGAAGAATCAGAGGAGACTTCCTTGAAACATAAGATCATTCTGAGCCTTAACAGAGTAGATGCTGAGAGGATGTTTCCTTTGATGAGTGAGTCTAGAACCAGAGGACATAATCTCAGAATAAGGGGTTCCATATTCAAGACACAGATAAGGGCGAATTTCTTCTTTCAGAGGCGAGTAAACCTCTGCAAGTTCTTCCCCAGAGAGGATTGTGGCAGCTATGTTATTAAATATATTCCAGGCTGAGATAGCCAAATCAAGGAGAAATCAAGTGAAGGAATCAAGGGTTTTGGGGAAAAAGCAGGAAAGTGGAGCGGATGACAGTCAAATTAAGACCACCTCAGTGAATGAGGTAAAAGTGAGGACTGCAGATGCTGGAAACCAGAGTTTAGATCCAAGTGGTGCTGGAAAAGCACAGCAGGTCAGGCAGCATCCGAGGAGCAGGAAAATCGATGTTTCAGGCAAAAGCCCTTCATCAGGGATCAGAAATTTTTCCTGAAACGTCGAATTTTCCTGCTCCTCGGATGCTGCCCGACCTGCTGTGCTTTTCCAGCACCACTCTAATCTAAACCCCACCTCAGTGAATGGCAGAAAAAACTCGATGGATCTAATGGCCTATTTCTACTCTTAAGTTTTATGGTCTCCTGATCCACTGTACATTCCAGAACTCTGGGTGCCCCCTTCAAACAGCCACAAATTATGGTAGAGGATGAGACCAGGCTACCTGAGACAACCTCCAGAAGTACAGCCAACAATCATGAGGTATAGGCTAAATGTTTACTATATTCCTGGTTTATTTCCTTCTTTGTGAGGAAACATTAATACATGAACTTACCAAAGCATAATTTCTGCAAACTAGATTTAAGAGAATGTGATTGACAAAGCTTTTTTTTTACATTTCAATGCAATTCATTTCAATTCCATTAGCCTGCATTCAAAGATTTTTAAAATATGCCATTGGTTTGAAAGAGGAAATTGGGTCCATTTCTTTGAGTCTAAACAGTATGTCATCTTGGGTTATGTAGGTTCCATGACAGAATGAGCTTTTTTTTATATAAAATCATAGAATCCCTAGTATGGAAACAGGCCTTTCAGCCTAACAAGTCCACGCCAACCCTCTGAAGAGTAACCCACCCAGAGACATTCCCCTACCCTATGTTTACCCCTGACCAATGCACCTAACCTACACATCACTGAAGACTACGGGCAATTTAGCATGGCCAATTCACCTAACCTGCACATCTTTGGATCACAGGAGGAAATCGGAGCACCAAAAGGAAACCCACACGGGAGGGGGGTGTAATGTGCAAACTCCACACAGTCGCCTGAGGCTGGAATCAAACTTTCTTTCCCTGGCGCTGTGAGGCAGCAATGCTAACCAGTGAGCCACCATGCCAGTGTATCTAAAAGCATGTATTCATACAAAAAGTATCTGTAGTATAATGGAATATGCACGTAATGATGAAGTAACTCATTAAGTTAATGACATCACCGGATCAGAGGAAACCAGAGATGAAAGTAGTGAGATGAGAAGACTCAGACATTGTGCGAGATAGCTGTTTGCAATAATCTGAAAAATACAAAACTAAATAGTGTTACAGTACAGAAGTGAGTGAGAAAACTTTTCTCTTTCTTTGATTTATTATTATCACATGTACCTAGGTACAGGAAAAAAAATTTGTTTTGTGTGCAGTACAGGCAGATCATACCATACAAAGTGCCTTAGGGTAATAGAGCAGAGTGAAGAATACAGTGTTACGGCTGCAGAGAAGGTGCACAAAAAGCGAGATGAACATTAAATTCCGCTCTAGGCCTATTGGCATGGCAGTCGGGCCTGGTCTATCAGAGAATCTTCAGACCTACAAGTAGATTTAAGGCAACATTGTTAGTAATTTTAACAGACTTAGAATTGAGTTTTTAAAAAGTGCAGAATGTTTGCAGCACATTAAGAATAAGATCTGCTGTACAGAGTACGCAGTGATTCACCATGCTTTGGCGTCTTCTTGGGTTAAAAATAAAAAGTGGTAAAAGTGAGCAGACTCCAAGAGCATATGAGTAGATACTCACAGTCCTAAGATAGATGGAAGTAGTATTTAGAGTCATAGAGATGTACAGAATGGAAACAGAACCTTGGGTCCAACCCGTCCATGCCGATCAGATATCCCAACCCAATCTAGTCCCACCTGCCAGCACCCAGTTCATATCCCTCCAAACCCTTCCTATTCATATACCCATCCAGATGCCTCTTGAATGTTGTAATTGTACCAGCTTCCACCACTTTCTCTGGCAGCTCATTCCATACACCTACCACCTTTTGCATCAAAATGTTACTCCTTAGGTCTCTTTTACATCTCACCCTAAACCTATGCCCTCTAGTTCTGGACTTCCCGACCCCAGGGAAAAGACCTTGTCTACTTACTGTATCCATGCCCTTCATGATTTTAGAAACCTCAATAAGGTCACCCCTCAGCCTCCAACGCTCCACAGAAAACACCCCAGCCTTTTCAGCTTCTCCCTATGCCTCAACTCCTCCAAACCTGGTAACATTCTTGTAAGTCTTTTCTGAACCCTTTTAAGTTTCATAACATCCTTCCAATAGGAAGGAAACCAGAACTGCATGCAATATTCCAACAGGGGCTTAACCAACGTCCTGCGCAGCCGCAACATGACCTCCCAACTCCTATATGCAATACCCTGACAAATAAAAGAAACCAAACCAAATGCCTTCATCACTATCCTTTTAACTGTGACTCTACTTTCAAGGAGCTATGAACCTGCACTCCAAGGTCTCTTTGTTCGCCAACACTCCCTAGGACCTTACCATTAAGTGTATAAGTCCTGCCCTGATTTGCTTTGCCAAAATGCAGCACCTCACATATATCTAAATTAAACTCCATTTGCCACTCCTCGGCCTATTGGCCCATCTGATCAAGATCCTGTTGTGATTGGAGGTCACCTTCTTCGCTGTCCACTACATCTCCAATTTTAGTGTCATCTGCAAACTTACTATCTATACCTCTTATACTCACATCCAAATCATGTATATAAATGATGAAAAATAGTGGACCCAGCACTAATCCTTGTGGCCTCCAGTCTAAAAAACAATCCTCCACCACCACCCACTGTCTTCTACTTTTCAGTCAGTTTCGTATCCATATGGCTAGTTCTTTCTGTATTCCATGAGATCTAACTTTGCTAACCAGTCTCCCATGGGGAACCTTTTTGAATGCCTTACTGAAGTCCATATAGATCACATCTACCGCTTTGCCCTCATCAATCCTCTTTGTTACTTCTTCAAAAAACTTAATCAAGTTTGTGAGACATGATTTCCCACGCACAAAGCCATGTTGACTATTCCTCATCAGTCCTTGCCTTTCCAAATACATGTAAATCCTGTCAGTCCGGATTCCCTCCAACAACTTGCCCACCACCAACGTCAGGCTCACTGGTCTATAGTTCACTGACTTGTCCTTACCACCTTTCTTAAAGAGTGGTACCACATTAGCCAACATTCAGTCTTTTGGCATCTCAGCTGTGATTATCGATGGTACAAACATCTCAGCAAGAGGCCCAGCAATCACTTCTCGAGCTCCCCATAGATTTCCAGGGTACACCTGATCAGGTCCTGGAGATTTATCCACTTTTATGCATCTCAAGAACTTCCTCCTCTGTAATATGAACATTTTCCAAGATGTCCCCATCTATTTCCCGAAGTTCTATATCTTCCATGTCCTTCTCCACATAAATACAGATGCAAAATACTCATTTAGTATCATGCGGCTTCAGACAAAGGCCGCCTTGCTGATCTTTGAGGGGCCCTATTCTCTCCCTAGTTACCCTTTTGTCCTTCATGTATTTGTAAAAACCCTTTGGATTCTCCTTAACCTTATTTGCCAAAGGTATCTTATGTCCTCTTTTTGCCCTCCTGATTTCATTCTTAAATGTATTCCTACTGCCTTTATACTCTTCTGAGGATTCACTTGATCTATCCTGTCTATACCTTACATATGCTTCCTTCTTTTTCTTAACCAAACCCTCAATTTCTCTCGTCATCCATCATTCCCTATAACTACCAGCCTTTCCTTTCATCCAAACAGGAATATACTTTCTCTGGACTCTCGTTATCTCATTTCTGAAGGCTTCCCATTTTCCAGCCAGCCCTATACCTGCAAACATCTGCTCCCAATTCACTTTTGAAAGTTCTTGCCTATTACCATCAAAATTGGCCTTCCTCCAATTTTGAACTTCAACTTTTAGATCTGATCTATCCTTTTCCATCACTATTTTAAATCTGTTAGAATTATGGTTACTGGCCCCCAAAGTGGTCCCCCATGACTCCTCAGTCACCTGTCCTGCCTTATTTCTCAAGAGTAGGTCAAGATTTGAACCTTCTCAAGTAGATACATCCATATACTGAATCAGAAAATTTTCTTGTACGCCCTTAACAAGTTCCTATCCAGCTTGACCCTTAACACTATGGCAGTCCCAGTCTATGTTTAAGAACACCAACAGTGGAGTTCACCTGAAGCATAGCATAAATCGGTATCTGCTGACATACTGTGATACAACAGAAAAAAAAAGCTTCAAGCTGACTCATTGCAACGTATGGAAAGGATTGCAGGAACATGAGCACATGACCTATGCTGAAGCCCTGCAGCGAATGTCGAGTTTTAATACATATCAATGAAAAGCAATGTCATAAAACTACATAACAAACTACATAACAGCAAACATCAGCAGGAAATTGTCATGGTACAACTTGACAAGCCACAAGGATATTCATTTATTCCAGCATGCATTAGAAAGTCAACTTTAAAACTGTATCACACTAAACTCTGGAAAAATACTACAAGCTCTCATTTCTTCAAAACACCTTAGGACGCCTTCAATTTTAATCTGAACTGTTTGCAATCATGTCCCAAACCAATGGGACATTGGTTTTTTTTTCATTGGTTTATTTCCCATGGTAGTATATCAGGCATTATTTTTATCCAGCCAAGACCTCCCCTTAGCCTGCTGATTGTTCAGTCTAGGCTGTGTCCTTGTTTCAGTCACTATCCCCTTGGCCTGCATCTTTGTCCTAGTTTCATCCCTTATCCTGTCTGGAATGTATTCACTAATTTTCTGTTTTGCCCTTCTCTGCTTATGTGGTATTTTAGTAAAAGATATTTCTAACTCAAACAATTTGACCTTTGTTTTACACTTTTGAAGAAATGGAACAGGTTGGTTATTTCACATAATGAGCATACCCAAATTATACGTGAGAGCATCAAATCATACTGTTAAATTCATGCAATCTGCTGCTTCATCATCAAAATGAGTCATCTTTCTTTCATCTTCCAGACACCTGGAGGGTAAAACTGGTCTGTGGGGTTGGGAAAAATGGATGATGGCGAATTGTCAGCCTGTTTTACAGTTTGGAAAAATGCAGCTATAAAATATGTCACAGATCTGCCATTGGAAGTTATGCACTTTGATCCCAAAACCGATTGTCTGTATATTGTGCATGTTAGATCTGTTAAATAGTGAAGTCGTTAAGAGAATCAATAACAAAGAAAAAAAATAAATATACGAAGTTTAATGGTAATGTGTAATATGCTGCAGAACTAGAATGCAGCCATTTAGATTCCTTAAAGTTAAGAGTTCAACATAACCCTAATTTTATTGATGAAGCTACAGATGTCAGTCCTTGGCTGATGGCAAAAGCTATTTGATCGCAGCTAATCTAAGACTCTTCTTCACAACTATAACACCTGTCACGCACACAGCATAATAGTTCCACTTTCATATTCTCCTTCCCAAAACTAACAAATCATTCTTTTATAGTAACCAAACTATTTAACTCAATTTTCAGTACTACCACTTAAGATCTCCTATAGAACAAATCCTAAAAACTTCGTTCATAGCTGATGCCTGGAATTAAACCCAATGCTATCTAACCAAATGTTTAATCTAAAGATTTTGTTTCCTCATCAATCTCAATCATTCACAATTTTGGGGGGTTGGTTAGCTCAGTTAGCTGGACAGATTTTTGTAATGTTGAAAAATGTGGTGCTGGAAAAACACAGCAGGTCAGGCAGCATCCGAGGAGCAGGAGAATCGACGTTTCGGGCATAAGCCCTTCTTCAGGAATAAAGCTGGTGTGCCAAGTGGGCTGAGATAAAAGACAGGGGGGAGGGCATTTGGGGGAGGGGTGCTGGGAATACGATAGGTGGAAGGAAGTGAGGGTGAGGGTGATAGGCTGGAGAGGGGGTGGGGGCAGAAAGGTCAGGAAGAAGATTGCAGGTCAAGAGGGCGGTGCTGAATCCGGGGGTTGGGACTGAGATAAGGTGAGGGGAGGGAAAATGAGGAAACTGGAGAAATCTACATTCATCCCGTGTGGTTAGAGGATACCTAGGTGGAAGATGAGGCGCTCTTCCTCCAGGCGTCGTGTTGCTATGGTCTGGCGATGGAGGAAGCCAAGGACCTGCATGTCGTTGATGGAGTGGGAGGGGGAGTTAAAGTGTTCAGCCACAGGGCGGTTGGGTTGGTTGGTGCGGGTGTCCCAGAGGTGTTCTCTGAAACGTTCTGCAAGTAGGCGGCCTGTCTCCCCAATGTAGAGGAGACCACATCGGGTGCAGCGGATACAGTAAATGATGTGTGTGGAGGTGCAGGTGAATTTGCGACAGATATAGAAGGATCCATTGGGGCCTTGGAGGGAGGTGAGGGAGGAGGTGTGGACACAAGTTTTGCATTTCTTGCGGTTGCAGGGGAAGGTGCCGGGAGTGGAGGTTGGGTTGGTGGGGGGTGTGGACCTCACGAGGGAGCAATCCCTCCTGAATGCTGATGGGGTGGAGAGGGAAATATATCCCTGGTGGTGGGGTCTGTCTAGAGGTGGCGGAAATGACGGAGGCTGATACAATGTATCCAAAGGTTGGTGGGGTGGAATGTGAGGACTAGTGGGGTTCTGTCCTGATGGCAATTGGAGGGATGGGGTTCAAGGGCGGAGGTGCGGGAAATGGAGGAGATGCGGTGGAGAGCATTGTCAACCACGTCAGAGGGGAAATTGCGGTAGAAGGAGGCCATTTGAGTTGTTCGGTAGTGGAATTGGTCCTCCTGGGAGCAGATGCGGCGGAGGCGGAGGAATTGGGAATATGGGATGACGTTTTTACAAGGGGCAGGGTGGGAGGAGGTGTAATCTCGGTAGCTGTGGGAGTCGGTCGGTTTGTAATAAATGTCTGTGTTGAGTCGGTCGCCCGAGATAGAAATGGAGAGGTCTAGGAAGGGGAGGGAGGAATCTGAGACAGAGGAAGGCAAAGCAATGCAAACAGCATGGGTTCAATTCCTGCACTGGCTGAGGATACTTTGAATAACTGTCCTTCTCAACTTCTCCCCTCACCAGGGGCATGATGCAATCTGGTCAAATCACTACCACAGCAGTCCTCTGGTCCACTTGGCGACTTTACCTTTTTATTCATAATTTGTTTTAGCTAAACAGAGACAAAAGAATGATTGGATTTCATTTCACTTTATCAATACAATGGTAAATATAAGCTATTGCAACAACGTTCAGTGAAATGAAAGTAAGGCAAATCGAATGTTAAAATATATTAGAAGGGCAATACCGAGCTAAAGTAGACACTTGATACTTCCACAATGTTATAATTGATGTGATAACCCAACATTGAGTGTTTTAAGCACCTACGTTCTATGCAGAGCAGGTCAATTGAATAACAATGTGGAACAATGTGTAGTAGGGATCATTACGGGATAAAAAGAATAATGCTGCAATTCAAAGGATGCAGCAGACAGCAATCACAATGACTGGAAAAATGGATTGATCAGATTATGAAAATTAGGCATGTTTTCACTGAAGAAGGAGAAAAGGTTCAGGGATGATACTGTTGTTTCTGGAATTTTAAAGAGACGAGCTAACACAGGCCATGGCAAGCATCATAATCTACTGGTTGGAAGCCCCAAAGTGATTTTGTTTTTTTATAAAAAGGGTCAAGTCACATTCCAGTGACTGCACCCCTCAGGCATTGATAATTTGCACTCTACCTTCTAAATTCCAACAACACTGAGATGGCACCAACCTGTTCATAGAACTCCACCAAAAGCAATGATCACAGAGCAATGTGTATGAACCACAACTCTGTCCATCAGCACAGCATCGAGACACTTAGCTGATGACTCCACTGAGTGCAGAAAAATAATTCAAGTGCAAAACAGATATATTTAATTTGCAAAATAATGACAACAAATTCTATTTGTAAAGCACCTTCCATGTAATAAAACATCCTAATATGCTTCACAGGAGCATCCTCACATACTGCTTGGCAAAGATGCACAAAAGGATGCATTACAAAAGATAATAAAAAGTTGTCAAAAGGTAGTTTTAAGAACTGTCTTAAAAGAAAATTATGTGGAATAGAGAGACAGTGAGGTGTGGGAAGTGTATATGTCAGATTGGCACTTAGATAAGTGAAGGTGCAGGCACCAATGATAGCAAATCAGAGACGTACAAATCAGTCAGAATTAGTGAAGAGAAAATTGCAAGGAAAGGGAAAGTCAAAATTCTAGAGCTGTCACAGCCACCACCCACTTTGCATTTCCTCAGAGTAATCCATGAACTAAGATTTTTAATAACTACATATAATTTAATGCTGGAGTGCTTCAATTGTAAAATAACCAGAAGCAAAGTTTTGTGTCTTAACATAAGTGATGGTAGGCAAGTTGTGGAGGGAATCCTGAGGGACAGGATGTATATCTATTTGGAAAGGCAAGGACTGATTAGGGATAGTCAACATGGTTTTGTGCAGGGTAAATCATGTCTCACAAACTTGATTGAGGTTTATGGAAGTAACAAAGACGATTGATGAGTGTAGAGCGGTAGATGTGATCTATATGGACTTCAGTAAGGCGTTCGACAAGGTTCCCACGGGAGACTGGTTAGCAAGGTTAGATCTCATGGGATAAAGGGAGAACTAGCCATTTAGATACAGAACTGGCTCAAAGGTAGAAGACAGAGGGTGGTAGTGGAGGATTGTTTTTCAGACTGGAGGCCTGTGACCAGTGGAGTGCGACAAGGATCTGTGCTGGGTCCTCTCCTTTTTGTCATTTACATAAATGATTTAGATATGAGCATAAGAGGTACAGTTAGTAAGTTTGTAGATGACACCAAAATTGGAGGTGTAGTGGACGGCGAAGATAGTTATCGCAGATTACAACAGGATGGGCCAATGGGCTGAGATGGAGTTTAATTCAGATAAATGTGAAGTACTGCATTTTGGGAAAGCAAATCTTAGCAGGACTTATACACTTAAATGGTAAGGTCCTAGGGAGTGTTGCTGAACAAAGAGATCTTGGAGTGCAGGTTCATAGCTCCTTGAAAGTGGAGTCGCAGGTAGATAGGATAGTGAAGAAGGCGTTTGGGATGCTTTCCTTTATTGGTCAGAGTATTGGGTACAGGAGTTGAGAGGTCATGTTGTGGCTGTACAGGACATTGGTTAGGTCATTGTTGGAATATTGCGTGCCAATCTGGTCTCCTTCCCCATCGGAAAGATGTTGTGAAATTTGAAAGTGTTCAGAAAAGATTTACAAGGATGTTGCCAGGGTTGGAGGATTTGAGCTACAGGGAGAGGCTGTTTTCCCTGGAGCGTCAGAGGCTGAGGGGTGACCTTATAGAGGCTTACAAAATTATGAGGAACGTGGATAGGGTAAATAGGCAAAATCTTTTCCCTGGGGTCGGGGAGTCCAGAACTAGAGGGTAAAGATATAAAAGAGACCTATGGGGCAACTTTTTCACACAGAGGATGGTACGTGTATGGAATGAGCTGCCAGAGGAAGTGGTGGAGGCTGGTACATTGCAATATTTAAGAGGCATTTGGATGGGTATATGAATAGGAAGGGTTTGGAGGGATAAGGGCTGGGTGCTGGCAGGTGGGACCAGATTGGGTTGGGATATCTGGTCGGCATGGACGGGTTGGACCAAAGGGTCTGTTTCCATGCTGTACATCTCTATGACTCTATAAAAGATTGCTACTGTTAACTAAAGGTTTGGGGTGGCACGGTGGCTCAGTGGTGAGCACAGTTGCCTCACAGCACCAGGGACCCGGGCTTGATTCCAACCTCGGGCGACTGTCGGTGTGGAGTTTGCATGTTCTCCCCATGTCTGCATGGATTTCCTCCGGGTGCTCTGGTTTCCTCCCACAGTCCAAAGATGTGCAGGTCAGGTGAATTGGTCATGCTAAATTGCCCATAGTGTTAGGTGCATTAGTCAGAGGGAAATGGGTTTGGGTGGGTTACTCTTCGGAGGGTCAGTGTTGACTTGTTGGGCGAAGGGCCTGTTTCCACACTGTAGGGAATCTAATCTAATCTTAATTTATACACAGCTCTTGGTGAATTAGAATTATCTTTATTGTCACATGTACTCACATGAGTACAGTGAAAAGGTTACAAGTCGCCAGTTATTGTGCCATCTTAGGTGCAAGACTTTAAAGGTACAAATTCTTAAAAACAAATACTTAGGCAAAAAAAAACAAAATAAAGAAATAAAAGGTCTAGCAATACACCAGTTAAAAAGCAAAATTCACGGTTTTATTGGGACTTTGGCATCAAGTATTGAAGTTACAGCTATCAAATCAGTAACCACGACTGTTGTGATGAACAGAGGATCAAAAAGGTATAGAGGCAGGAAATTGAAAGTTTAGCGGTAAACTAGAATTTTGCCAGCGATGTTCAGAATAACAGGCTCCAGCTCAGAAGTCCCACTACACTACCATCCTGGAACCAGAATGTTCCGAATTGAAAAGTCAACCAAGTTATTAGTTACACCACATTGACAAAGATTTAAAGTATATAAATGGAAAAGTTATGTACAAAGAGGAAAATGAGATCAGTTTCTAATTTCATTGCAGGACCACTGTGTGAAGATTTGCTTTCTGCAGTAAATGTATTGAAAGGTTCACTCCTGTACTGGCACCTGAAGGAGGACCGAGGCTCCAAATAAACCTATTTGCTCTATAACCTGGTGTCCTTGTGATTATTCACCTTGTCCAACCTAGTCCAACACCGGCTCATCCATATCTTGAAAGGTTTGGCAGCTACATTTGTTTCTGGAGTTAGATAGTTAGTACTTCCTTTGGTAGTTAAACTCAACATGAAAAGGAGCTTAGGGGAGCTGATTTCTTTTCAGCAAAACATGGATGAGTTCTGGGCATTGTCCTCTGAGATTCCTGGTGTCAGCTCTCATTTACTGTTCACAGTTCAACTGAAAGTGGGTTGCAGCTTGCCTTCCCGGATTTTTCTGAGAGATCTGCATTCAATGGATGTTCCCAACCAGACTCTATACAATTTAAAATTTAAACTTGGCAGCTATACCAAACTGTCCATATTAGGTATTGGACCAGCGTAGGAGTCCAAGGTTTGTCTGCTCGATCTGCTTTACCGTTTTTTTTTCTCATCTATTTTACTTACCTCTTGTTTAAGAGCTCAGTCAAGGTGATAGCAAGTAAGCCCAGTGCCGAATCATGGTGGTTAGCAAGTGGGCCTAGCATGGACTCACGGCAGCAGTGTGAGTTCGGGTTCCTGGAGGCCTCTGCAACCATGAGGCGGTCCTAGAGCTGACTGAAAGCCGATGTGGTGGAGGCAAGTTTGTGGTAACATCAGCATTCAGTGCAGATTCAGGCCCATTAGGAAACCCTGCAGCATCAGCAGCTGCTGCATTGAGAAGGTGGGCACAAAGCAGACTCATGGTGGTGAAGGAATCAAATTTGGTCCGGTGCGGTACCTGGCAGCATTGGTGGCGTCTGCATTGGGTGAGGTCCAACGAGGACTCTTAGCAGTGTGAATGTTGGTGGAGGTGAGATGGTGCCGAGGAGTGGTGACTTTTGTTCTAGCAGCAGTACAGCCAAGGGACACCAGGTCCGTGACCCATGATGGAGCACTTAAGAACAACTGTAAAGCTGAACACTTTCTTTATTCTTCTGCCTTTATATTCAATGTTTTGGGTTATTTTTCTGTCTTTTAAGTTGGTGCTGGAGAGTGGCGATGCTATACAACATTTTTCACTGTATTTCATAAGAAAATACACATAACAATAAATAAATTAAATATAATAAAAAGCTGACCCTAATAGTCTTCTAACTGTGCTGTGCCACATCTGAAGGCTAAGCCACCTATACACCAAATCCTCCCAGATCTGTATTCTTTGGTTTGAATGGAGCAGAGATGAGCATTGTACCAGGGAATTAAATCAGGGAAATTCATGGTTTTATTGGGACCAGGGCATCAAGTATTTAAGATACAGCTATCAAATCAGTAACCACGATTGTTGTGATGAGCAGAGGATCAAAAGGTATAGAGGCAGGAAATTGAAAGTGCAGCGGTAAACTAGAATTTTGTCAGCGATGGATACAGAAGGAGGTGGTGTTCAGGCAGGATAGGAGGATATGGATAGTGATCAATACATAACACAAAAGTGAGAGATATGGCTTATACTGCAACTTATATTGTAAGATCAGCAAGATCACACCACCTTTCTCCAATACTTTTCCACCGTCCCATTCACAAAGGCTGATCACTATACTGTGTGAATAACTCACTTATTGCATCATATGGTTAAACAGTTTGAAAGAAAACAAACTTCTTCTTCTTCTTTCGGAATTGCTAAATACCTACTGTAGTTTTAAACAAAATGATGCTAAAGGATCTATTATATGAACTGTCTGTTGCCACTTTGTAAACAATGAAAATGTTCTTCCTAATTCTCTTGTGGGACATGGGTGTCACGAGTTAGAATGTATTAATCCCTAGCTGCTCTTGGGGTGGTGGTGGTGGTGAGCTGGCATTTTGAACTTGCTGCAGTCCATTTACTGTAGTAGTACACACAATGCACTTAGGGAGTGAATTCCGGGATTTTGATCCAGCAACAATGAAGGAACAGAGATATATTTCCAAATTTGGATGGTGAGTTGCTTGGAGGGGAACTTGCAGGTGGCTGTGTTCCCATGTATCTGCTGCCCTTGTTCGTCTAGATGAAAGTTGTGGTGGTTTTGGAAGGTGTTCTCGAAGGATCTTTGGTGAATTTCTGTAGTTCATCTTGTACAAAGTACCCATTGCTGCTAGTACACATCAGTGGTGGAGAAAGTAGATGTTTGTAGATGTGGCACCAATCAAGCAGGCTGCTTTGTCCTGGATGGTGTCAGAGTTTCATGAGTGTAGCTAAAGCTGCACCTATCGGGCCAAGTATTCCAATACACTCGTGATTTGTGCCAAGTGAATAGTGTAAAGGCTTTGGAGAGTCAGGAATTCAGAAACCCACTGTTGGATGCTGAGCTTCTGATCTGCTCTTAGAGATAATATTTATGTTGTGAATACAGTTGTGTTTCTTGTTAATGGTAATTCCCAAAATGTTGATAGTGGGGGATTCAGAGATGGTAACATCACTGAATGTCAAGGGTGGTAGTTAGTTTGGCTCTTCCAGTCATTGAGTCATAGAGATGTACAGCATGGAATCAGATCCTTCAGTCCAACTCATCCACGAAGACCAGATATCCCAATCAAACCTAGTCCCACCTGCCAGCACCCAGCCCATATCCTTCCAAACTCTTCTGATTCATATACCCATTCAGATGCCTTTTAAATGTTGCAATTGTACCAGCCTCCACCACTTCCTCTTACAGCTCATTCCACACATGCACCACACTCTGGGGGAAAAGGTGCCCCTTTGGTCTCTTTTACTTCTTTCCCCTCTCACCCTAAACTTATGCCCTCTAGTTCTAGATTTCCCCACCCCAGGGAAAAGACTTTGTCTATTTGCCCTATCCAGGACCCTCATGATTTTATAAACCTCTATAAGGTCACCCCTCAGCCTCTGACTCTCCAGGGAACTTTTGTTGAAGATGGTCATCACCCGACATTTGTGTGGTGTGAATGTTACTTGCCACCTCGTCAGCCAAGTCCAGATTTTGTTGCATTTGAACATGGACTGCTTCAGTATCTGAGCAGTCACGAACGTACAATATTCAGCACCAACTAACAGCAAACCTTTCCACTTCTGATCTTACAAAGAAGGGAAGGTGACTATGAAACAGCTGAAGATGTTTGGGTCTAAGATACTGACTTGAGTAGTGCACAGATGTCCTGGAGCTGAGATGGTTGATCTCCAAGAACTACAACCATCTTCCTACGTACTAAGTATGACTCCAAACAGTGGACAGGTTGCCCCAATTCCAGTTTTGCTAGGGTTCCTTGATACTACACTTGGCCAAATGTCCTTGATGTCAAGTGCAGCCATTCTCACCTCATCTCTGGAATTTGGCTCTGAACCAAGGCTGTAATGAGGTCAGGAGTGAGTGGCCCTGGTGCAACCCAAACTGGGCATTACTGAGCAGGGGTTATTGCTGATAACACTGCTGCTGACATCCATCATTTTACTGATGATCGAGAGTAGGCTAACGATGTGGTAATTGGCCAGGTTAGATCATCTCAAGAACTTGTGATTGGGAGATGCTGGTGTTGGGCTGGGGTTTATAAAGTTAAAAATCACACAACACCAGGTTATAGTCCAACAAGTTTAATTGGAAGCACTAGCTTTCAGAGCACTGCTCCGTCAATCACCTGATGAAGGAGCAGCGCTCCGAAAGTTAGTGCTTCCAATTAAACCTGTTGGGCTATAACCTGGTGTTGTGTGATTTTTAACTCAAGAACTTGAGTCTTGTTACACAACAAGCAGAGCAAACCTACATTCTTGGCTCTGAAAGATAAGGAACAAAACTCTATTGCTGTTTATTGCAGCAATTTGATACAATCTTCTACTGTGCTGCATTGATCAATTAAATGTGTTGCAGACTGGAGACTGTAAGTCTTTTTCAAGTGGAATTGCTAAAGTACAGAAAAGCCTTTGATTTTTTTTTGCTGTGTCACAGATTGAGCTGGTCTACAGCAACAGAAGAATCTCCAGGACCAGAGCATCATTTTCCCTCAACCACAGCAAGAGGTAAAAAGTATCAGTTTGGAAATATCCAGTCTGCAATAAAGATGAATGAGGAGTAACTGTAAATGATTTAATGAGGGTGACAGAGGAAGCATTTAAGAAGGGTGCACCTAACAGGATAGTATTCCAGCATCCAAAGAGAAAATACCATCTCGACCAATACATGATGATCCTAGTTACAGCCTCCAATTACCTGTTTCAGTGGCTTACTGACAACAACAACACCCATTCCTTCACTCTAAGTTACCTTTCAAGACTTGGAACACAAGGTGAGATTTGGGGATTCTAATGACATGACTTTTCCTGAGAAGGTTCAGAATTCAAGTCCTACTTGAGGGGCCTTAGCATAAAATCTAATGCACTGTCAGATGTGCCATCTTTGACTTCAAGTATTAACAGAAGACCATTTCTGCCCCTTATGTGGATATAAAAGACCCCATGCCACTATTCTGAAGAGCAGGGAAGTTATCCTTGGTCTTCTAATCAATGTTTACCCCTCAGCTAATCATTAATAAAACAGATTTTCCGTTCAGTGTCACTATACTGAAGCTGGTATCTTACTGTGCAAACGTTGGCTGAGATGTAGAGATTTCTAATGGAAGGTCACAATTCTGTTTCACTCTTCACAGATACTGCCAAATCTGCTGACTATAAATATATCAAATTCTAGAAATAATGTTTTTGAAGAGGCTTTTTATGTTTACAGATTAACAGCAGCTGCAAGGATAGCAGTATTTGGCCAGTGTCAAATTTTCCAGTGTTTGAATCTCTTGGTTGAGATCCAGATTTTAAAGAAACAGCAATTCTCAGTGAGCTGACTACAGCCATTTTCCAATTCAGTCCATGTTTGATGTCAGCTAAGCACTGCCTGGGGAGTTTGGAACCTTAAATAGGTCCACCAGGTTGCTGTAGGAATTTAGGCTTTTTCTTTACAAAATTAGAATTGTCCTTAGAGGTGTTTAAAATAAATATTTCTTCCACCACTGCACAAAGTCCATCACAATAAAGATACTGCTCCTGATAACTGGCTCTATATTTTCCTCGTTTCCATTCTGGCTAGTGTGAGAATACTGAGAACCTTTGCAAAAACTGAGCATGAGTCATCATTGAGAACATGAGCAATAGGAAACTGGGGACCTCACCATAATCTCCTGCTCCTTGGATGCTGACTGACCTGCTGCGCTTTTCCAGCAACACATTTTTCAGCTCTGATCGCCAGCATCTGCAGTCCTCACTTTCTCCTATAATCTGACTGCAGCACTACACAAGTTGTGAAGGCTAAGGGAGGTTACATCAAGACATTTTCATTGTTGGTTTTAAAAATCTATCTTAATGATATATTAATCCGGGAGCAGCATGGTGGCCCTGTGATTAGGATTGCTATCTCACAGCACCAGGGACCCAGGTTCGATTCCAGCCTCAGGTAACTGTCTTTATGGAGTTTGCACATTCTCTCCGTGTCTGCGTGGGTTTCCTCCGGGTGCTCTGGTTTCCTCCCACAATCCAAAGATGTGCAGGTCAGGTGAACTGGCCATTCTAAATTGCCCATAGTGTTAGGTGCATTAGTCAGAGGGAAATGGATCTGGGTGGGTTGCTCTTTGGAGGGTCAGAGTGGACTTGTTGGGCTGAAGGGCCTGTTTCTACACTGTAGGGAATCTAATCTGTTTCTTTTCTCACATTGCTGAATAATGTTACAATATGGGTTATAATGAATGGCAAGATGCTAAATGCTAATTGCTCAATCTCAATGTCAACTAATCTCTTTATCTTGTATTAGAATAACTGCACATAACAACTAAAGCTAATTAAAAATAGCAGTAGAGAAGTTAACTCTTTTAGGATGATACACAATACATTAGGGGATAGTTCTTCTGAAGTTAAGGTTCAGGTACATTACTGCAGTGAAATAAATGGCATATTTCAATAAATAAAATCGTTACATTGACATAGCACCTCCTCATCTCTCAGAATTATCCCACCTGCCTAACAAATACTTGCATTTTGAAGTATAATGTGATTAGGTAGGACACAAGACAATCTCTAATGCTCTGATAATGCTGCAATAATCTAATTCAGATCCCTTGTTCATGCCAACTTTCTTTGTCCTAATCACTGGTATCCTTACTCTTGCTACCTCGCCTCAAATGCTAGACTTCTCACTTTCAATCTCACCACCTCTCCTTTTTAAAGGCAATCCTTCAAAGGTAGCTTCAAACTTTTGGTCATCTGTCATGAAATCTCCTTTCTTCATTTGGTTTAAATTTTCTTTGGTTCAAGTCAGTTCCTAAAGTTTTGAATATTTTGTTACTTTCAAGTTTCTTTACAAATGAAGATTTCTGTCCTTCTAAAAGCTACAATGGAATCTTTGGGCAAAGCCTATAGTTTTGTGACAGAGCCTAATCGAAGAGGGAACTGAAAAATATAAGTATCCCTCCCAGTTGCTGGGGAAACTAAGATTGAATCTGAGATTGGAAATAAAAACGTTTGGTTCAAACTGTATAAAATGAGTCAGCACCTTCAGAGCTCAGATTTGACAGTCCAATTGGTCATAGACTCAAAATGGAACTATATATGAATTAGAATGTTTAATATTATAAAGGATTGTGCATTTAAATGAAATTTATAATTTTATAACGTATCATGTAGTTTAAGGTAATGATCTTAAATGTTTTGTGAAAGAGGAGGTTCTTTTTCCCCAATACAGTGAAGTAAGCAATACACAATTAGAAATTATTTTTACAAAACTTTGTTTTAACTGTTCATGGATCCTAATGTCTGCCCATTGTATGTACTATGAGACTTAGCATTGTAGGCACAAAGGCAAAGAGAGATGGGTGATTGTTATATGTAAGCACTTAGTTGGCATAAGACCCAACTTTGAATCCATCTACATACAATTTCAGCATCCACTTGGACAAACTTCTAAAATATAAACAGCTGTGTTACTTGTTGACAAGTCAGTATTTCAGTATGGCTGTAAGAGACGTTCTCATGATGTCACTGTTCCAAAGCATGAGTGCTGAGGATACAAAGGTTTCAGACTCCATCTTATCTCAGCTCACTTGAAACATGACACTTTATTGGAATCATGCTTTGCATTTGTAACCTAATAGTGTAATATTAGCCCAGTGCCTTAGTAATGTAATATTTGTATATAATGGTTAGTAATAGCAAATGTTTGTTGATTCTTCAAAACCACCTTAACCATGCCCAATTTATTACCTTACTGGAGACAACATAAGCATTGCTGCATCCTGTCAACATAAATCAAAAGCCACCCAAAAAAATCCATAATACTTTTATCCAACAGTGCTTCCAATAATTCAAACAAAACCCAATTAGCATCACGTATTCCCTTAATGACTGTCTGTCATAATTTTCTCATTGTCTGCCACATGGTTGATGGAAATCTTCAGATTTTCAGAGCAAGAAATGACTAATAACCTGACAGGATGGCTTTGACCAGCTCTAGGGTCTGGATCAGACTTCACCATCTTGGAAAGAGCAGCAACATTTTGAGCTAGCTGGCTGCAAGGATACGTATTTTAGATTAGATTAGATTAGATTCCCTACAGTGTGGAAACAGGCCCTTTGGCCCAACTAATCCATGCCAACCCTTTGAAGAGTAACTCACCAGTCCCATTTCCCTCTGACTCATACACATAACACTATGGACAATTTAGCATGGCCAATTCACCTGACCTGCACATCTTTGGACTGTGGGAGGAAACAGGGCACCCGGAGGAAACCCACACAGACACGGGGAGTATGTGCAAACTCCACACAGCCAGTCACCCAGGCTGGAATCAAACCTGGGTCCCTGGCACTGTGAGGCAGCAGTGCTAACCACTGAGCCACCGTGCCACCCCATAGTGGTGGGTAAGTAAGTACTGTCCTCCTCAGGTCAATACTACTTTCCACTATGGTGTCTCAGCAATCCTGCATTTAGGACGGCAGGAATCTGAACCAACCTGACAACAAATACGAAAGTCATGACCTCTATCTGAATTTCCAGCGCAGCACTGAACATTTGGGTATCTTCTGCTGGTGCTGTAATGGAAGATCAAACATTGATCACCAGACATTGCATCATGAGCAATAAATATTCTATTACCTTTCACATTAAAGAGCTACATCTCATCCTCTATGCAAGTCCTACATCAGGGTGGCCCTTGGCAATGACCAAAGACTCTGTTGTTGGCTTGCCAGCAAGTATTTCTGAATGTGTGATCATTAGTGTTCTTCTATATACTGCTCCTCAAAGTTCTCATTTGAGTTCTCTGTGGCAGACACTGTCTCCTGTTGAACTGATACCTTAACTACATTTTCCTCCTGGCCCAGCTGTAACCTACTCTAGTAATTAGCCACATGCCCATCCTTATTTTTTTATAACCGTCCAGTTGGGTTTAATGCCAGTAACTAAGGTGGTGGCTGAAATGTCTCATCAAATGTTGTTGATTTTTCTTTAAAGGGCAGGTGTAAATCTCCTTTCTCATAAGGCTGCAGTGGGTGGCCAGGTGCAAAATATTGGGTTTTTAAAAGCTCAAGTGCAGAAGAGAAAGTTTGATTAAGGTGGTACAATATGGAAAGCAAGAGATGTATAGTCACACCATCGTAGCTGAACTACAAGGCTGACAACAAAATTCAGCTGAGGTAGGTTTGCAGAAGGTATAAACTATTACCCTGAATATTCTTGGAGATGACAGGTGCAATAGCCTCAGTCATGCCAGCCTTCATTTGCTACTTCTGCTTTGCCACCTGCTGCTATGTACAATCTTATTTTGCAAGATAGAGAAAAGAATGACTGTGTTGCAATGTGTCTACATCAATATGACTACCATAACTAAATAGCTCAAATGTACAGGGAACCAACAAGAGATAGGTGTGAGGTTTGCAGCTGTAAACTAGGCACAAGTCCCAATTGTTTAGATATTGCTGATTTCTGAGTAATGAATTGTGCTGCAGTGAGCTGTGAGAAAAGATGGTAGAGCAGTGGTGAAAAATATCACGTGAATATAAACTGACCTTGCCTAAATCTTCCACAATCCAAATCACAATATCAATGAATGTCATTTGAGGCAAAAACAATGCCATTGGTAATGCTGAAACCCAGCGTGATATGGAGCCAGGCTTTGTGGCCAAGTTCTGTGAATCTACTCAGAGGTGTTCTTTTTATAATTTCAATTTAGCAGAAAACCAATATTAGTTTACACGACTTGTTCTCACAACTCAACCTTTTAATCCCAGGTACCAAATAAGTCACATGCTTTGTGCTCAAACAGCTAAAGTTAAACTTTAGAAACAACATTGAATACTACAAAATTCATACATAGCAACATTCAAAACTGATTTTTAAATTTAATTTTGCTTTAGACGTGTGGAACCAAGAGACCAGTCACGATGACACAGGATGGGTATATTCACTTCAGTAACACAAGCTGAACAGCGAATTGAAAAATAGCCAGTTCATTTACAAAATACTTTCTCAATTAAATGCAAAACCTCAACTTTTCTTTTAAAATGACTTTCCACATTGAGTTGGTTTCCTCAACTACCAAAATAGCAGTACTCAGAATGTCTTCATTCCCTGATGGCTGCATTTGGCCTGAGGCACAGCGTTGTTTGCGTAGGCAATCATAAATCATGTCCCACAAGCTCAAAGTGCATTTATATGCTAATTTTGTTCAATAGATTATTTCAAAATCCTAAGTGTTATGCGTTGGTCATTTTGTTTTTGAAAAAGTGATGCAAGCACTGACTGCAGCAGTGTGGTAGCACAGTCTCTTGTTGCATTCAGATTCATTGTGAAAAGTTTGTTTTGGGCAAATACCAAGAAAATCTTCCAAATAAAAAGTAAGCTCCTTGACACCATTGTTCATTACCTCCAGATTTTTGGCAACTGCTATTGCAAAATGGCACCGTGGCTCAGTGGTTAGCACTGCTGCCTCACAGCACCAGGGTTCCAGGTTTGATTCCAGCCTCGGGTAACTGACTGTATGGAGTTTGCACATTCTCCCTATGTCTGTGTGGGTTTCCTCCTGGAGTCCAAAGATCTGTAGGTTAGATGGATTGGCCATGCTAAATTGCCCAATGTGCATTAGTCAGAGGGGGATGGGTTACTCTTCAGAGAGTTAGCGTGGACTTGTTGGGCCAAAGGGCCTGTTTCCACACTGTAAGGAATCTAATCTAAAAATATGGTTTCACAGATCATTTATATATTGGAAATCATCATAGGCAGGGAAAGATGGTTTCCGGTATTCTGGACCTATAAAATGTATCCTGCAAATGTGATGACAATAAATGAATGTGAAAACAATGTCAACAGACTGAGAATGCAACGCCATTGTCATGACAGTGGTATATGTTGGCATGGGCCAAATGGCCCCCCATCAGTGCTATATCATTTCTATATGTTTTGTATTTTCTCATTAGTATTTTTTTTACCTAACATCCACATTTGAATTTACCTTCCTCACCTTCCTTCTTTGTCACTGTTTTACTCAATATTTTGCTCAATATTTGAAATGCTTGGATAACATCGGGATAACAAGGATACCTGCATCAGGTTCCCACTTATTGATTACAGTTCGGCCTTCCACACCATAATTCCAAACAAACTCATCTCCAAGCTCTGAGACCTACATCTCAGCTCCTCCCTCTGTAACTGGATCCTCAAATCCCTGACCCATAGACCGCAATCAGTTAGAATAGGCAACAAAACCTCCTCCACAATAGTCCCCAATACTAGTGCCCTGCAAGCCTGCATGCTCAGCCCCATACTTTCCTCCTTATACACTTTTATGACTGTGGAGCTAAATTCCACCACAACTCCACTTACTAGTTTGCTGATGACTCCACTGTTGGAGGTCAGATCTCAAAACAACAATGAGGCAGAATACAGGAAAGAGACTGAATTCTTAATGGCATGGTATAATGGCACGTATTCTCCATCAATGTCAGCAAAATGAAGGAGCTGGTCATTGACTTCAGGAAACGGAGGGGAGGACATACCCCTGTCAGCAATTGTGCTGAGATGGAGGTTGGAGTGATGATCACCAACTACCTGTCCTGGTCCACCCATGTCAAAGCAACAGTCAAGAAATCACAATGCCTCTACTTCCTCAGGAGGTTAAGGAAATTTGGTATGTCCATAAGACTCTTACCAATTTTTATAGATGCAGCATAGAAAGCTGCATGGTACGGCAACTGCTGTTTTCAAGACTACAAGAAACTACAGAGAGTTGTGAACATAGCCCAGTCCATCACGCAAACCAGTCTTCCCATCCATACACTCCATCTGTACTTCCTGCTGCCTCAGGAAAGCTCCCAACAATCAAGGAAGCTTCCCACTCGGATACACTCTCTTCAATCGGGCAGAAGACAAATTTTGAACACTTGTACAAACTGATTTATCCCTGCTGTTATCACACTTTTGAAAGGACCTTTCAAATGTCATCTCTCTCTCTCTCTCTCTCTGCATTATTTCTGAAGCTGTACCACCGTATTCTGCACTCTTATTCTGTGACCCTGATACATTTTGTATGACATGATCAGCCTGTAAAAACACACAAAACAACACTTCTCACTGGATCTCTGTACATGTGACAATAAATCAAACTCATACCCTAATCTTCATCCAATTATTTCTCTATGGCGACTTGATTAGATAACAATTTGTACAAGTAATGTATGAACAGCATGAGTCTGGCGTGAGCTGGTGCTTCAGATGGGAAACCCATATCAATGCATGATGATCTGCCTTTCTTCGGCCACATTCCCAGGCAAAGGCAGCCCTCTCTGTTTGCCAGAGTTTCCACCCTTCCCTCCTTCTGCTACTTTGATTTTACAATTTACAATTTAAAAATATATGTTCTATTATCACCTCATGTTGATTACACCATCATCCCTTTTAACATTTAATCACTCCCATCCCAGACTCGATCTTACATATTAATTGTTCTGTCTCTGAACCCATTTTGCTGGCCCTGTATTTAATCTAAAGTAATCCATCTCTAATATCTTTGAATTCTGCCTTCATTATTGACTTGGAATGTTAACTCTTGTTCCTTCTCCACAAATGCTGCCTGCTGAATAATAATATTAAATATATAGATTTGAAGAAGAGTCATACTGGACTCAAAACATTAATTCTGTTCCTCTTACTCCAGTTCTGAGGAGCTGTACTGAACGCAAAATGTTAACACTACTTCTCTCCACAGACGCTGGCAGGCTGCTGAGTTTCTCCAGCGTTCTATGTTTGTTTCAGATTTCAAGCATCCACAGTGCTTTGCTTGCATATAAGTTATGAATGAGAAAAATATAAGAACTCCTGAGAAGGAATCGCACAGTAACAATTTGCTCAGCCGAGCTAGGCCGTGTTTGTGATCCACACAAGCCTCCTGTTAACGCCTTTCATCTAATGCCAGCAATACATCACTCTTCTGTGCTTTAGATAGTGGCACTCTGAGTTAGAAGATTGTGGGTTCAAAGCTCATTCCTGGAAATGAGCACAAAAATCAAGGTGAATTATAATGTTGAATAGTGCTCCAATATTGAAGGTGCCCTCTTTTGGATGAGATGTTAAAGTGAGAGACTGCCTGCCCTCTCAGGCATATACAAAACATCTTCTGGTACTACATCAAAAAAGGCCAAGGCCTTTTATCCTGGTCTCCTGGATAATATTTACCCTCAATCAACTTCACAAGAACAAATTATCTGGTCAGTATAGTATTGTTGTTTATGGAAACTTGGTGTGTGTAAATTAGCTGCTGTGTTTCCCACATTATAATTGTGACTACATCTCAAGGACAACTAGAAATTGAAAAATAAGTGCTGGTCAACTCAATAATATTCCCATCCCACAGGTGAATTAATAAACTTTTTAAAAAGTGGAAATAACATTCTGCATGTGGTGCTCATACAATTACTGAAGATTAATATGAGGGCCACTGATATCTACATGTAAATACAAAGACCAAATAACTGAATGACTTGAATCTGTAACTATGTTTTGAAAATGAAGGTACAGGCTATGTTGGTTCAATAATGCTGTTTGGGAGTCATCTGCCATGATTTGTGATGTGCTGGATAGTTTAGGTGCCTGTTCACAGAGCACCAAAACAAAATCAGCTCAAGAGAGATTCCAAACTAATGCACAGCTGTTAGTGTTGCCAATAAAAAGCAATAACTTGGAAATGCTGGTGTTGGACTGAGGTGTACAAAGTTAAAAATCACACAACACAGGTTATAGACCCATGTCTGCGTGGATTTCCTCCAGGTGCTCCGGTTTCCTCCCACAGTCTAAAGATGTGCAAGTCAGGTGAATTGGCCGTGCTAAATTGTGCATAGTGCTGGGTGCATTAGTCAGAGGGGAAATGGGTCTGGGTGGGTTACTCTTCAGAGGGTTGGTCTGGACTGGTTGGGCCAAAGGGCTTGTTTCAACACTGTAGAGAATCTAATCTAATATATAAGTTAAAAATAGTCCAACAGGTTTATTTGGAAGCACTAGCTTTTGGAGTGCTGCTCCTTCATCAGGTGATTGTGAAGAATAAGATTGTAAGACAAGCTAGTGCTTCCAAATAAACCTGTTGGACTATAACCTTGTGTTGTGTGATTTTTAAATAAAAAGCAATGAGTTTTCTTCTCTTTGTCTGATGGGTCTCACTTTGGAGAAGTCCTGTTCGATGGATGAAGGTTGACAGATATTTGGATAGATTAGAAGTAGAGGACTGACATCCTTACAGATGTTGAAAATCAAGACTAAGTAAATAAAGAAAAACATTTTCACATCGCCTCAGATCTATGGTGGTTGTCAAAAGAACAAAAGGATACACAAGAGGAATTTATTTTTAAATTTAAAGAGTGGTTCAAATTTGGAAAGCCTTTTATGATAAAGGTGGCAGATACAGATAAAATTAACAGCCTTTAAAATCAAATCACTGCTCCATAGATACTTGAAGAGAATGAATGGCAGGGAAAAAAGGGGAGTGTACTGGAGAGTGGAGACACTGTATAACAATTGTCATTGTACTTTGCAATAAAATGCATGTGACAACAAATAAACAAATCAAATCAAAGTTTCTCTATCCATCATTCGTAGAATTTTTTTTTTCCTTCCCTGGTAAAATGGAAATAAAAGGGATAGGGAAAATGCACCCATTTCAGTTTGTCTCATGAGCAAGATGCAGCATTGCTGAATAAAGCATTTTCTTGTTCAGTGAGTTAAGTGTCAGACAAACACTGCTCTCTGTTACATTTTCTAGTGACAATGCAATCAACACAATTACATTGTTGATTTATTTTTAATCAGGCAAAATGCTCATGTCAGACTTGTTAATGTGCTAACCGTGATCAAAGCTGATCTGCCTTGACTGTGACATTTAAAAAATGCTGATATATGCAATAGTAGGTAAGACAGGGATATTTAGAGGAAACATCACCATCCCTAACATCTACAATTTCTTAACACAGAATCACGAATATATCATTTAAAGCACATATTTGTCATTCCCAGGGCCCAAATTGTTTCAGTAACATTCAGTAACATGGCTTTGTGCGTGGGAAATTATTACTCACAAACTTGATTGAGTTGTTTGAAGAAGTTACAAAGAAGTTTGATGAGAGCAGAGCAGTAGATGTGATCTATATGGACTTCAGTAAGGCGTTTGACAAGGTTCCCCATGGATGATTGATTAGCAAGGTTAGATCTCATGGAGTTTAATTTAGATAAATGTGAGGTGCTGTATTTTGGGAAAGCAAATCAGGGCAGGACTTATACACTTAATGGTAAGGTCCTAGGGAGTGTTGCTGAACAAAGAGACCTTGGAGTGCAGGTTCATAGCTCCTTGAAAGTGGAGTCACAGATAGATAGGATAGTGAAGGCAGCGTTTGGTATGCTTTCCTTTATTGGTCAGAGTAGAGTACAGGAGTTTAGAAGTCATGTTGAGCTGTACAGGATGTTGCTTTGGCCACTTTTGGAATATTGCGTGCAAGTCTGGTCTCCTTCCTATCGGAAGAATGCTCCAAAGCCTGAAAGGCTTCAGAAAAGATTTACAAGGATGTTGCCAGGGTAGGAGGATTTGAGCTTTCAGGAGAGGTTGAATAGGCTGGGGCTGTTTTCCCTGGAGTGTCGGATGTTGAGGCATGACCTTATAGAGGTTTATAAAATCATGAAGGGTATGAATAGGATAAATAGACAAAGTCTTTTCCCTGGCACGGGGGTGTCCAGAACTAGAGGGCATAGGTTTAAGGTGAGGGGGGAAAATATATAAAAGAGACCTAAGGAGCAGCATTTTCACGCAGAGGGTGATACGTGCTTGGAATGAGCTGCCGGAAGAAGTGGTGGAGGCTGGTACAATTGCAACATTTAAAAGGCATCCGGATAGGAAAGATTTGGATGCTGGCAGGTAGGACTAGATTAGGTTGGAATATCTGGTCAGCATGGATGAGTTGGACCGAAAGGTCTGTTTCTATGCTGTACCTCTCTATGACTCTAATTTAGTTCACTCCAGTGTAACCTTGGAACTTATGTCTCCAAGCACCCAAACATTTGGACCCAATTAAGACCTCACTGCAATAGCTCACAGAAACAACGTGGCATAAGGTAGCTGCAATAGACTGTAGCTATATCACGTGAAAACTATTAAAGGAAAAGACGTTATTGATAATATATTGTATAAAGTATGTAGCTTAAGATGAAGTTAATTATTAATGGTGATTTGTATTTGATAAAGCATTGGATCCAAATTAGTGAACTGGAATGATGTTGGCTGTGTATTGGAAGCAGAGTTCACCTGCAACCTCACATTAGGTGTTTTATTTCTAAAAGATAAAGTGCTTTTAAAAAAAACTCAGTTTCAGCCAGCTGAGAGAAAATAAATCCCAAAGTCACAAAATAAATGTATTCTGGGCTCCAAGGAACAGTCTTTTGACTGTAACCTTCTCATTAAATAAAGATCACAGACTACATTTTTCTGAAAAATGCCATTAAGCAACACATCAAGAATAGAACCTACTTGCGAAAGGTTCACTGCTTCACGCCAAACTTTGAACCTCAGTGTGCAATGGAAATTTAATGCTTAGAAATGCAATTTAACTCTAACTTGACTTAAAGAAATGAAATTCAAATTGCTCAATCCTGGGAGTTCAGGTTGATTTAATGGATTGCATTCTTGAGATTTCAACTACCTAATATGGCTATTACAATTTATTTCTTGAACATTGAGTTGGATATGCCTATTTATATTATGCATGTAATGCACATCTTGGCAAGGAATGTTACAAAAGGACAGATGATTCAAGCATTTGTAAACTCAATTGAAAAAACATAAGCAATATAATTAGCGACCCAATTTTAACCATATCCATGAGCCAACAAGGTTGCAAGGACGTAACATCCTGAGCCAACATACTAATTCCAGATTATATGGCTCCCAGCCAATGGCATTTTATTCATCACCAATTTTCAAACCGACTGAGACTCCCACAACAAGCATGAACATCATGTAGTTTGAGCCCTAATATTTTAACAATAAAAGGAAGTCCTGCACATTGGTTGGAAGGATTTGTAAATCACAAAAGGTTTCATTTCATCACTGATCAACTTGTTTGTGAAGAAACATGTCAGAAGCACCTTTACGGTAAAATCATAAAATCTGTTAACAGCATATCCCTCTTTGCAGCCAACTTCCACAACAAAAGAATAAACGGAAGAAGCCAAATGCCGGGATCATAATAGTAGACGATAATAATATAAAAAGCAGAATATTGCAGATGCTGGAAATCTGAAATAGAGAACGATAGTGCTGGAAGTAGTGAGCATGTCGGGCTGCATCACAAAAATACATGATGCAGGGAGGAGGCAGAGGGGTGGGCATGGGGGAAATAGGGAGGGCAAAGAGATTAGATGAATTCAGCCCTGAAAGTCCCAGAAAAGTCCTGGAAAATTTAATCATAAGTGCAGTCAATTGAGAAGTCATGCCCTGAGTACAATGGGCAGAATCTCTGAGGAGCCGTTCCTCCAATCAATGGCTGGTATCTCCTGCATTTGCTGTTGATAGGTTAATTGAGAACCTATCAAGAACCAAAAGTGGTGGCAAGACTGGTGAGTCTGATTCTTGGGGAATAGGCTGCTGGAATAGGGTGAGGGCGTGTGAACAGAGAAGGGAGGTCAGGAGTCTGGAGGAAAGTGAGGCTATAAAGTGGAGGAAAGGAACAGCAAGTAAGGGAAAGGGACTGGAAAGGGGGGAGGAGAAGACTGCAAAGGGTAGTGAAGGGCTGAAAAGTGAAGTGGCTGCAAGAGGGAGATTGGGAAAACCAAAAAGTAATCTTCAAGAAAATCTCACAAGCAGCTTTCTAAAGAAAAAAATGCACACAGTGCAGAGAGAAACACAGTCAGTATTTTATGTTGAACACGACTCTTCTTTAGAATGTGATAGAATACAATCTCTCCTTTAAAAAAGGTATTTGAAAGTGTGCCCTTGAATTGCACTGGGAAAGACATGCATCATGCAGAGAGGATTCCAGAATGCCAAGAACTGTGCATTGTGGAGGAACTATGCTCCAATATAAAAAAGGCCAAGGTACAGCTCATAGACAATTCAAAGGCAGGATGGGAAGATAACTGTCTATGGCTGACATTGACCAATGAGTGCGAGAGGAGAAGGCTGTTAGCAGAAGCAGCTGGTGCACAATAATCAGAAAAACATCCTATCAAATAAAAAGAATGAGAAGCAAGTCTGTTGAAGAAAGGTGTAGACACAGAAGGAACCTCTTAACTTCATGGCCCCTTTAAATTAGAAGCTCCTGTGCCCCAACTGATAAAGAGCCTTCAGATCAAAAACTGACCTCTACAGTCACCAACAACCACTGGACCATAGCCTTCTCTTGGTCTATGCCTGTGAGTAGTCAGCCATTATTACAATCATCAGAATTCCTGCAGGAAGTTGGGTGGTAAAAGTAGGAGACTTGCTAATGAATTGATCAGCAACTTTTGAAATTAAGGGCCTGAATTTGACTTTTATACCCCAGGCACACATCTCGTTTCAAGATTGCTGATATACAGATCACAGTTAAGAAAAAATTAACTCTTAGACACTAAAGGCAGAACCGGTGATTTTAAGAACTACTGGAATTCGGACTCAGCAAGATGGCGGTGATTCCGTAAAACTGCTGTGGACTGCTCTGCCTAACAGTCAAGGCATACTGATGTTTTTTGCCATCCCTGGCCAACTTATGTGAAGGAATTATTAGTTTAAAATCTTACAGAACACATATTTGTTAATATTTGGGAGTGGGAAGGATGCCAAAGGGAAAAGGAGCAAGCAAACAGAAACAGGGAGGACACTCCCTTGTAGCACCAGGCACACCAGAGACTGCAGCAGCAGCAGCCTCTCCTGAACCCCCCGGGGACCTGACAGACTCACAGGAATTGGCTGGGGCGATGGAGAGACTTACCTTAAAAGGTTGGGGCTGTGATTGAGGATACCTGTGGGGAGATTCATGCCCAGGTCCAACCTATCGCATCCATGCTGTAGAAGTACGAGCAGGAGATCCAGGACCTTGGGGAGCAGCTGGAGGAGGTGGAGGGTCAAACCAAGGCCTTGGAAGCAGCAATGGAGTCCTCATCCAGTGCTGGAGTGAGAGATGCGGGCCTTGCGAGACCATATCGATGACTTTGAAAAATAGGTTGGAGGATAAATCTTTGAATTCTCAGGCTCCCGGAAGGTAAGCAGCCAGTCAGCTTCTTTGAAAGCTGGCTGCCGAGGTTTGTGGGCCTTCACATGGAGTCCAGCAGGCTGCAGATTGAAAGGGCGTATCGGGTTACAGTGCACAGGTCAGGGCCGGTGCAGCACCCCCACTCGGTCCTAGTGCACTTCCACTCCTATAAGGACAAGCAAAAAGTAATAGAAGCTTCCAGACCCCTGGGGAAAGATCCGCAGGCACTGTTGTATTTGGGGTCAAAAATCTTGCTTTTCCAGGATTTCTCGGCAGCTTTAATTTGAAAGAGGAAGTCCTTTGATGAAGTTAAAAAGAGGTTGAGGAACCGGGGCATCCAGTACTCCATGAGATACCCAGCAGTGCTCCGTTTCAGCCACGAGGACTCAGCTTATACATTTGACTCAGCAGATAAAGCTAAAATCTTTGTAGACACTTTAAGATCGGCAGACTGGTCTCAAGAATATGGTTAATGGTGGTCCGCTTTTCCTTCTTTCCCCATGTCTTCCCTTCCTTTTTTAACCTTTCTTTCTCCCTAATAATTTATTTTTTTGAAAAAAAATTGGAATATGTTGTTCCTATTATTTTTAATAAGTGGATTTTCCGATTGGAAATTTTGTGGATGTTCTTTGTTGTCTCCTCTTTTTTGTTCGCTCTCTTTCAGTCACAAGTAGGGGTGACATGAAGCTCGGGATGGGTGGTGTGCTCATCCTGACTTTGTCTTTTTTCTGTTGATTTAAGGATCATCTCCTGTTTTTTTCTGGCCTCAGGCTGGGGCACAGTCTGGGTTTGAAGGAGCTGTGAGGGAGGGGATGGATAGGGTGAGTGCCCCTATAGGCAGGGGGAGAGGCTGCCATTCAAGGTTTTGTAGTTGGTTTTCTTTGTAGTTTTTTGGTAGTAATAGTTGTTTGTAGTTATGATAGAGTCGTTTTTGTATACATAATTCTTTGACTCAATGAGTCTTTATTTACTGGTGCTCGGTGCTTTGTAAGCAGGGTTCTCCCTCTCAGGGGTTCAAGGGTCTCTAAAAAAAGAAATAGCTAAGTGTCTTGTTAACTGGTGCACCTGGAACATTAAGGGAAGTCATTCACCTGTTAAAAAGGAAAAAGGTGCTTTTGAGCCTTAAGAGGGAAAGGGTTGATATCGCTTTGTTGTAGAAAACCCATTTTGAAGATGGGGAACACCTGAAGCTACAACAGGGGTCGGGGGGGGGGGGGGTTATGACTGGGTATTCTTTTCATCCTTTACTACTAAAAAGTAGGGGAGCGGCAGTACTTATCCAGAAAAATCTTCCTTTCACACTATTAGAACAGGTGAAGGATGAGCAGGGATGGTTTGTGATACTTAAAGACCTGATACGTGGGGAGGAATATGGCATTTTAAATGTCTACTGTCCTGCGGAGCATCCCCTCAAATTTTAGATTAGTGCTTTCTCTAAGCTGAGTGCCCTTGGAACACGGCACATTATTATAGAGGGGGGATTTTAATTGTCTTTTGGATCCAACAGTGGACAGGATGCCTAGTGGGCACCCAACTATTTATTCGCAGGCCGAGCAGGTGACTGATTTATGTGAGGAGTTGGGACTGATGGATATTTGGAGATATCTTCACCCTACCGGCAGGGACATCACCTTTTTTTCAAACCCACATAAATGTCACACGAGGATTGATCTCTTGGCTCTTTTGGATTCAACTATGGATTGTAAACTTGGGAATATAGTTATCTTTGATCATGCGGCAGTATATTTGGATGTTATGGCCAAGAGTGAGGGGCTAGGTTTGCGGCACTGGCATTTGGACCCTTTTCCCCTTAAGGATTCCAAATTTGTGGAATACTTTTTAAAAGAGTTTCAGGAATACCTGACTATCAACTCAGGCATAGCTAGTAGTCCGTCTATGCTATGGGAGACCGCTCAGGCCTTTGCTAGGGGATTAGCTATTTCCTATTTGGCTAGCCCTAAATGACAGAAGGAGGAGATGCGGTTGAAGACGAAGTGGCACATTTTGCGCGGCCTTCGGTGACTAAGCTACAGCGGATCACGGCCCTCCAGGATGCCTTGAATACAACACTGACACAAAACGCAAAGAAAGAAATTGCTTTTGCTAGATAAAGGCTGTTTGAGTATGGAAATATGCCAGGGAAGTATTTAGTGTACCTGACTAGGAAAAAGCGTGGTCCCCAATCCATTACTGCAATCAGAGACAGCGACGGGGTCCTTACATATAATACCAAAAGGATGAGTGAGGCTTTTCGGAGTTTTTACTCCAAATTTTATCAGTCTAATGTTTGCGAGGACAGGAGGGGCAAAATGGAGGCTTTTGTAAAGAACCTGGACCTCCCGGGGTAACCTTGGAGCAGACCTCTCTCCTTAATGCCCCCTTGACAGTTCAGGAAATACAGGAGGCAGCTAAGCAACTTCAGAGTGGGAAGGCACCTGACCCTGATGGTCTCCTGGGTGAGTTTTTAAGGAGTTTATAGGGATTCTGTCAGGGCCGATGTTGGACATGTATAATCACTCCTATATGCATGAATGCCTGGCACCATCTTTGAGAGAAGCTAATATTTCCTTAATTCTTAAGAAGGGGAAGAATCCTGAGGATTGTGCCTCATACAGGCCCATCTGTCTATTAAATTCAGATTTCAAGATTCTGTCTAAGATCCTGGCACTGAGATTGGAAAAGGTGTTGCTCCGTATTGTTAAAGAGGACCAGACAAGCTTTATAAGGGGCCATAGGTCCTCCAATAAATGAGAAAGTTGCTGAATATGGTTCAAGTTTGTCAGCAACGATCAATTCAAGGGTTGGTGATTTCCTTAGATGCAGAGAAAGCATCTGACTGGGTGGAATGGTTGTATCTTTTTTATGTTGTAGAATGGTTCGGGGTGGATGGGATCTTTGCTAGGTGGTTGGAGGTTTTATATCACCACCCTCTGGTCGGGGTCATCACCAACGGGGTGGAGTCTGGGAATTTTACGACTGGAAGGGGTAGTCATCAAGGCTGCCCCCTCTCACCGTTGTTGTTTACATGAGTGATAGAGCTGCTGGCAGAGGTCATTTGTCAGAACATCCACATAACCACTCCAGAAGTGGAATCGAGGGCACACAAGATTACACTATATGCAGATGATGCCCTTCTGTTTTTATTGAACCCGATGACCTCCATACCCCATTTGATATAATGTATCAATTCATTTGGGGCTGCTTCAGGATATAAGATTAACTTTGCAAAATCAGAGGCTATGCCTTTGGGAAACCTCAAGGATGTGCTGAAGTTGAAGCTGGCCCCAAGTTCCCTTTTAAGTGGTCACGGGCAGAGTTCCGATACCTAGGCATTTTTATTATCCCCAAGTTTGATCTGTTATTTCAGACTAACTTTACTCACTTGCTCGATAATATTAGGCGAGATCTCCAGAGATGGAAGACTCTTCCAATTTCATGGCTGGGCCAAATATCTCATTAAGATGAATGTTCTTCCTCGTTTGCTTTATCCATTGTGTATGCTCCCTATAATGTTTCCCAGGTCAATGATGCGAAAACTTATGGGATGGTTTGATTCCTTTGTTTGGGATCATGGGCAGCCCATCATCAAACTTATTAAATTGCTGGTGCCTCAAGGAGGGTGAGGAGTTGATTTCCCAGACATCAGGAGGTATCAATTGAGTTCCTTGCTGTCCTTTGTCTGTGATTGGGTAGATAACGATCCAAACTCAATATGGCTGAATATCGAGGCCTTCTAGGCAAAGTGCCCTCTTATTAACCTGTTGTTCATGGATAAGATGTAGACAGTTATGGACCACTGACGGAACCCCATTGTTATTATTACGGTCAAGGCGTGGAGGGCAATGCGTCAGAGTGAGGGTTACTTATCCAAGACTTCACTACTTACACCTATAGTTGGCTTGCCAGTGTTCTGACCAGAGATGATGGACTCAGGGTTCAAACTATGGCAGCAAGAGGAGTTTCCAGTTTGGGAGACTTGTTTGAGGGGCAGGTTATGATGTCTTTTGAACAACTGAGCTGCAAATACAGGCTGCCCAGCAGAGATCTTTTCTGTTTTTTTCAGGTTAGGGACTTCATCCAGAAGATGACTATGCTTCTCACTAAGCCCTATAAGTCCGATACAGAGAGGTTGTTGCTACAAGCAATTATGGATTAATGCCCTCTATCACCTGCTGGGTGGCAGAGCCTGGCAGGATATTAACTGGTTATGTGAGGTCTGGGAGCAAGAGCTAGGAGTGGAGAAGGGCGGCACGGTGGCACAGTGGTTAGCACTGCTGCCTCACAGCACCAGAGAACTGGGTTCAATTCCCGCCTCAGGTGACTGACTGTGTGGAGTTTGCACGTTCTCCCCGTGTCTGCGTGGGTTTCCTCCGGGTGCTCCGGTTTCCTCCCACAGTCCAAAGATGTGCAGGTTAGGTAAATTGGCCATGCTAAATTGCCCGTAGTGTTAAGTAAGGGGTAGATGTAGGGATGTGGGTGGGTTGCGCTTCGGCGGGGCGGTGTGGACTTGTTGGGCCGAAGGGCCTGTTTCCACACTGTAAGTAATCTAATCTAATCTCTTCTAAAATATGGGAGAATGCTTGAAGGATGTCAATCTATAATAGGACATGCGCTACGCAGTTAAAAGTTCTGCACAGGGTTCATCTGTCACCGACCGTCTAATGAAGTTTAAAAAAGGGGCATCTCCGATGTGCCCCAAATATAAAATAAGTGTCGGTACTCTTACCCATTGCTTCTGGACATGCCACAGGATCAGTGTTTATTGGAGTGCTGTGGCAGGAAGGTATTGAGGACTGAAGTTAAAGTAAACCCGATATCTCTCCTCTTAGGTCTACTGAATTTACTGTCTTTAGACGGGCATGGGAAGAAACTATTTAATATTCTTGCATACTGTGCATGGAAGAATATTCTGATTAACTGGATATCTGAGAACCCAGGATGGTGGAAATTAATTATGGAGCACATTCCCTTGGATTTTTTTTTACAAACGTGGTGCACCACACAACAGACCATTTTTATAAGACATGGCAACTCTACTGGAGTTATTTGGATATAGATTTGTCAGCTATAACTAGGGCATTTGTTTAACCAGGATGGTAGGTTTGTCGAGCCCTGGGGTCTGGAGGGGGCTCCTGAGTTAATACGGGTACATATACAATGCTCCCATTCCTTTATTCGGGAGCTTTGCACCGAGCATAGCTGTTTTGTATTTTGTGTATTTTTTTTGTTTTTTCTTTTGCTTTTCTTTCTTTTTTTGATCTATTAGTTATTTACTTATTTATTGGTGTCGCTTTGCACAGTGTTAGGGTTTGTTTTGTATTATAGGGTAGGTTAGTAGTTAGTAGACAGTAGCTGTATTGTAATTTGTGTTTTTTTTCTCTTTATTATACTGATATATGTTATTGATTGTATTTTTCAATAACTTTATACATTTGTAAAGTTAAAAAAATTGCTAATAAATATATTTACAAAAAAAAAGAGCTACTAGAATTCAATGCACATTTTACAAATTTCAATGGATATATGTGTAGATTTCTGGTTCATACAGAATGCCAGGATATAGTTGCAGCATCCTTTTTTGGTGAAAGGAGGTCTGATTTTATCACTAAACATTGTTCGGTGAAGGGGACTGACAGCTTTGCCATATCTCCGAGACATTGAAGATTATGGACTTTGTCATGCTGTTGACTGCTTCCACTTAGTTCATTAGCATTAAAGACTTTTTATTGAATTGAAACCAGAAGCAAAAGATGGGTTTTGATTCTGTAATTATAATGTGTTACGGTGTGAACAGACTGAGAATTCACCAAATGTTGGCCTTTGAGTCAATGCTATGCTGAGTCAAAAATAACAACCTTAACCAATTTCAGTGTTTTTTGAGACTACGTGTGGAGACAGGCTTGAAAGTGACAGGGACTTCCACTCAGGAGTAAAGCAGGCTTTCTAGACTGAAGTCATTCTCTTACTGTATTGCGCCAATTTTTTGTGATAAGCACACAGAAAGGTCTGAAGGCCTCAGCACGTCCTAAGCTTCAATTACTAGGCACCCTATTTAATTGACACCCAGGGCTGTAATCTCTGCCACCCAGGGCCATCTGTGGATCTTAGCTTATTATAACAATCCTCTCCGGACATGCGGAGACACACCAGAAGACCCACACTGCCCAATGGTTGCTCCTGCAAAATCACTACAAGAGAAGGATCTGCTGTTTCCCAAGGATGGCAATGGAGGCTATCTCGACTAACCAAGGTCAGCTGGACTAAGATGGCTAAGAACATCAGCACTGGTGTTCCCACTAATTTTTTTTCCCATCTGGGTGGACTTCTGCGGTCCATGTGAAGCAGTGGGTTTCCAGAATCATCAGCACACCAATCACCATGCGCAAACACGTGGAGTGGAGGGAACATTCCTTCTTTCCAGAGTCGTGGTCCTGAGTAAAGTCATTTTCACTCTTGAGATACTGCATAACAAAAAGAGTATTCAACACAAACTCAGGATTGAAAGCCACATAGTCAACCTTGCTGATGACACAATAATGGACAGTACAGTAACCAGTTTGTATGGAAATGTAACAATATAAAGAGCTGTTGATAGGAATGCACCAAACCAGAGGGGACTCTGATCAGCACTTGTGGATCCAGAGCACAGTATAGTAAGTGGATGAATAATGTTTTGTCCAACACCAAGGGTTAGTGTTGCAAACTAGGCAAAGCTTCATTCTCCACTGAGTAGTATTTAGTGTTGCAAGTTTGCCACTGCACAACTGTCACACACAAGACTGGATGCTAGGCATCTCAACCAAGGTGTCTCATGAGCAATCAACATCTGTCACGTTTTTGCACCTATCAATGTAGCATTCTTGGACCATGATGATGCTACCTCTTAAACATCTGCCAGGGTTCACATATAAAAGGAGTTACAAGGAGGGTGAGATGAAGGTATCATGGCAATGTCACAGGATTAGTAATCCAGAACACCAGGCTAATGATCTAGTGATATGGGTTTGAATCCAACCATGGTAGATGGTGAAATTAGAACGCAAAAATCTGAAAATAAGAAGATAGTCTAATAATGACCATGCAGGCAAAAGTGAGGACTGCAGAATCTGGAGATTAGTGTCTAGATTAGAATGGTGCTTTTGTCCGTAACATCGATTTTCCTGCTCCTCAGATGCTGCCGGACTGGCTGTGCTTTTCCAGTACCACTCTAATCTAGACTGATAATGACCATGCAGCCATTGTTGATTGTCGTAAAGACCCAACTGCTTCACGAATATTCTTTGGGGAAGAAAAATCTGCTGTTATGTGATACGGCCCACTTGTGACATCATATCCACTGCAAATTGGTTGCCTCTTAAGTGCACCCCGGACAATTAGGGATGGGCAATAAATGTTGGCCTAGCCAGTGACACCCTTATCACATGAATGAATATAAAAAACACTCAGCAGATCATGCACCATCAGCACACTGATCTTCCTTGATAACTCAGAGAACATACATATTTGATAGCTCAATTTTCACCAAAAGCTTGCATGTAACAACGGCATTAACACAAAAGGTATATTCCAGTATCCCCAACAACCATGACCTTAAAAGTTGCTTCTCCTAGTATTCATTTCCATTCAACCCGCCTTTATTATTAATCCCCCTTTTAAATCAATCCCCTTTACCATAGTTATCCCATTTAAGATGCTTTCCCCTACTAGTACCAGTCAGGTTTGCTGAAATCAGCCAATGTGGCTGCTTGCCTTGGATAGACTAGTGAACTGAGCCTAAGCTTCTTTAAGACATGCTAATGAATGCAAATTAGATTCCAAATTAAGTAGTTCAGGATACCTAACCCGTTTCCAATTCACTGAATACCTAATTGCAGAACTTTAATCCCTGTTGGGAAACTGAATGGTGTCTTCCCGCCCAATTATGTTTGCCTATCCACTCCTCCAAAAAGCTCCATCCGGTGGAAAGGCAATTTAATCTGGAAACCAGTTCGGAGTGGAGATATTGTTGATTCACACAATGAAATCCTATTCCACTTGGCATATTGTCTCACCTTGTACCATCACCTGGACCATTTTGATTTTATTACTAAAGATAACATGTTTGTTACTATGACTACACACAGCAAAAAGCTGAAGAGCTGAATGTCAAGCATGAAGTATTAGGTGGACAGCACCATTTGATTTAATTCTAATGCTTCAAAACGCTGAGCAAGGATTATGGCATCATTTCACGAAAATGACATTATCCTCATTCTTAATTAATGTTATGTACTTACACTGAGCAAAACCCAACTTCCTATAACTGTTCTTGCATTAGTCAATCCACAAGGGCTGATGGGTTTCATCTACAGCTTTAAATCAGTACTAAATTGTTAAGAATTGATCCTAATCCCATTTGAATGGTCTCATTCTCTAATATAAATTATTTAATACAAGCGAATTTGAATAATTATTCACAATGCCAAGCACATAGTCAATTGCCCATAACACTGTTGGATATGTCCTAAAAACCGAATGAGCTCACTCTTTAGAAAAAGGAACCTGCAATTCTTACGTGGTCTGGCTGTTATGTAACTCCATTTACAAGCCTAAATAGTTGACTTCTAATAGGCCCTGAAATGACCGAGCAAGCCTAGGGATGGACTATAAATGTCGGCCCTAGACAATGATTCCAGCATCCCAAAAATGAAGGTGGGGAGACATGCATGCAAGTGAAGCATAGTGGGAACACCGTGGAGAGCAAAAAAACACTAAATGTTTTTGAGTAGCTTTAAAAGACATTTCAAGCTAACTGTAACCTTTGCCAAGATTGTGCAGCAGGAGACTTAGAAGTTCAGGTAGAAATAAAGAATCCAATGTGTCGTCATGAATGGCTGACAAATGCTGTTGAAGTTCACCAGATAGTCCTCTGTTTGAAGGTTGTTAAAGTTGAGTTGATGTTGTGTGAGTTACTGAAAAGCAATTTCACTGTATGCACCATTACGGCAACATCTGCACAGGTAATCATTTCAGCATATTTGCAAACTGCTACTGTTCATCACTGTAGCAGGTCTATGTTCTGCCTTTCTAATGACACAAAACGTGCAGTAACTTTTTTTTTCTCTAAAAGATCCCATTCAGCAAACTGACTGATCCTAATAAAGAGAGTTGTAGGGAAGATTAATTAAAACCTCTACAGGAAGGCTGATTACACCAACTACAAAGAAATTTAAACAGGTTACAAATATTACATTCAAAATTAGTAGACATTTAAAAGGCTCTCCCATTTGAAAATCTGAACATGACTCTGTAGGCTTGTAGCAACTGGCATTCCCCACATAGACCAAACACAGTTGAGCCTTCAAATTACCATGTGTGTACAGCCATGGAAAACAATGTAAAGAGGTTGAAACTTTAAATAAATTACCCAAAATTCCAGAAGCAATTGGAGGGAATATTTGCTGTGACACTTTATTTAACAACTCTTAGTTTTTTGTCCCCCTCAGGTGGCCAATGGATATATTGATCACTTGATAAAACGTAGTATGACTGCAGTACTGTAGTGGCTAGGGCATTGAACAATTGACCTATAGTTTATGCATTCTAATTCCCCGAAGTTATGAAAGTGAATTCAATGAACCTGATAAATTAAACATTTTGTACAGGCAATACACTAAAACCCGAATGTTTCATCGGTGTTCTTTGAGATATCCAACATAGCCCAATCTGACTCGAGCGACAAGCTACATGATTGATTATTCATTGCTTCTAAAAGACAGTAAAGCACTCAGTTGTAAGAATAATCACTACAGATTGGGAATAAATATGGTTTTGCCAGCATTGCCCACATATTAAGACTTATTTTTTTTAAATCTGTAAGTGTCTTATGTCAAGTTAGATTATTTTTGTGTGTTATACCAGAGTTATACCGATTGATTTTTTTTCGAATTTACCCTTATATTTCATCTTCTGCATTGTTTGCAATAACTTGCATTGATTTGGCACCTTTGTCACAGATAAACATCCAAGAGATTCATAGGGCTCACAAAGCTTAAAAACTATCCAAAGTAGATTACAACAACACCAGTACAACACTGAAATGATATCTGACAAGGCAGCAAGAAATGCATAGTGGACTACAATAAGTCTGATATTTATTATTGAATGATGCTGCAGCATCTGTGCATATTCTAAACTCCCATGAACCTTGTGAGTGTTTAGGTGATCATCTTAACATACTTCTATGAGCTCCTACAAGAGACATCCCCTGCGTGTGCAGCTAGTGTGGAGACACTGCTTTCACCTAGATTGTCACTCCTTCCCTATCTAGCTCAAAATGAAAGGTTTCTTACAGTAAGTGCCAAAAATGACAATGAAATGAAGAACTCACCTTGGCAAAACAATGGAGATCATTGCCCCATTTGGGCAAGACTCAACATCTGGTGACCTCCTCTACCTTTCAGGATTGCTTTACAAAGCAGGACAGTCTCTTGTACCATCCCTTTACAAGAATCCTTCCCATTCAATCCCTCACAATCTGGATCAGAGCAAGCAGGAAGGAATTGTAAAACCAAAGGCCTGCTATGGTCACAGGAAGTTCCTGGACAGATGTTTGCATCTTCTGTTTGGTCATGGGGTGCAGGGTGTTAAGGTTATGCTCGGGGCTTTAGTGATTTTCTTTGCTCACCAAACAGGATGAGCCTCATACCTTTAGGCCATTAACTGCCTGGTCACCATATGACAGCATTCACCCAATCGCATGTCACAAGTGGAGCTGTCATATTCACTTCCAGTGCTTCAGGCATGACTTTTAATTGCCAACTAAAATTTATGTTTTAAAAATAACATGATTAGTGCTAAGTATTTCCTTCCCAGTCATGTCAATGACCACTCATGTTCATTTTTGATGTTTTAGTAATTGACATGGGCGGCATGGAGGTACAGTGGTTAGCACTGCTGCCTCACAGCGCCAGAGACCTGGGTTCAATTCCCACCTCAGGCGACTCTCTGGGGTGGAGTTTGCACATTCTCCCCGTTTCTGCGTGGGTTTCCTCCGGGTGCTCCGGTTTCCTCCCACAATCGAAATACGTGCAGGTTAGGTGAATTGGCCATGCTAAATTGTCCGTAGTGTTAGGTGAAGGGGTAAATGTCGGGGGATAGGTCTGGGTGGGTTGCGCTTCGGTGGATTGGTGTGGACTTGTTGGGCTGAAGGGCCTGTTTCTATACTGTAAGTAATCTAATCTAAGACATTCCAATTTTTCTTGCAAATCATCACAAATGTGACAGTGATTGACTTCAAGGGGAGACAGGCTGTTGGAATAGATGGAGCTGCAGATTACCTTTTATACAGAGCAGCCTGAACTGGTACATTTTAGTAGACTGAATGAGGTGAGGCAATATAAAATATAAAAGGCACAATTCTACAGGGTGTGAAGCAACAGGGAGACCATGGAGTAAATGTGCACAAATTGTCAAAGGCAGTTTGGCAAATAGATAATGGATTTGGGAATCCATGGGTAGAATGCTCCCCTCCCTGGGGTGACATTGACAATGGTGAGAAAATTGGAAATATACGTCATGAAAGAACAAAATCAGAATCTCAATGTTGAGAAAAAGGTTTTGCGATTTACCCATTAATGTTTAAGATTTCACTTCAGAATCTGGCTCGAATGGTAACTACCTTATTCCCATACATTTGCATCTCATTATTAGTCCAAATTATCTGAGGTCTACACCACTTCCAATTCTCCACTCTTTTCCCAATAAACTAAAAACAGTGTAAATTCCCATGAAGATTGTCAGAGCGGATACTTGCGGCTGCAGCTTGTTGGATGTTTATACTGGCCACCATCCAACTATGTATGCAGCATAACATCCCTGCATATTCCATAGTTATCATCCCTCTTTGACTCTTCATTCATGCAAGTAAGCATCAACAAACTACTGACTTCACCTTGAGACCCTGCAGAAAAAGGAGGGTGTGAATCCCATTGCATTGTTCCCTGAGCAGACTGTCAGTCATTTGGCAGAATGGCTCATCAGAGCTTTCCAACAAGCATTAAGATATAGCTTGGCTTGTGGTGAGAAGGGCACTGTCCATCAGGGCATTCCTGGACTCTGCACCACTGGATGCTGCCCTCGAAATGGCTGTGCTGATGAAGAGACTGTCACTCACCTCCTTCTGAAATATGCCAATGAAAGAAGATGTGGAGAGAGATGCAGTCCTGAGCAGCTCTGTGATACTGGACTCTGTGCTCTACATGTTGTTCCCGGAGATGCACAGAGACAAACATTGACTGAACCTGGAAGGCCATAAGCTCGGTGAAAGATGCTCTTTGATCTGCCTGAAACTTGTTGGCATCCAGTGCAAAGAGTTGAGATCAACCAAGTGTTGCAGAGGTCCAGGACCAATGTGCTCAGAGACACACTAAAGCTTGGGGTAGCTGCCTCCAAGGCATAGTGAGGTGAAAAAACCGCCAACTGGGGTCTTTCTGCCAAAGTACAATGAGGATCCATTCAGTTGTCAGAACTCTCGATGCCTCAAAATGAAGACAAATAGTTTCCTGCACAAGTAGGAGATGATGCCTTTTTTTTGCAAACTGTAGAGAAGCTCTAAGAAATGGCAAAGTTCCAATGCTTTGCTTGTTTTCCCTTCCCCTGCAAGGATTGTACAGATATGATTTAGAATATACTTAAAATAAAAATCATCTGTAAGTACATTTTTGAAATAAAAACAAGCATCACCACATTGTCATGCACACTCTTGGACCAGCTCTCACCTCACTTCAAACTTTCAACCTTGGAGCTCAGAGACATAAACAACATGCATGTTTCTAACAGGTCTGCACAGAATACATCTCATGTCTCTTACTATTTTCTTAGTGCTTTCTTGGTACTCAATCACTTTGTACTTGTCTTTTAGTGCACAGACTCTTCAGAACAAAGTCACAGCTGCCAGCCTCTGTGGGTTGCATTGCTTTTTATTGCTGAGAGAGGCAGACAGTTTGTCATTGTTAGGAGCAAAGTAGTCAAGGAGGTGGCTATGTCACTGTGCAGAACGGGGCCTTGCCAATTTCAGAGCTACAGCTTATGCAGCAAACACAATGCACGTGCTTCAACTAAATGGCCACGTCTGAAAGTTAAAGGAGAGCAATGCTTATGCAGGCGAAGGAGGACTATGGTCAATCATGGGCACCATCATACTCACTCAAGACAATTATCTCATTCCAGTCCTGGGGGCTAGGCCACAGTCTGTCCAGGAACTGGATCATGTTCAGTCAGCCAGGAGCAACAGGAATGCAGAGTACTGGGCTAATGGTAAGATTCTTGGAAGTGTAGATGAGAGATCTTGGTATCCATGTACATAGATCCCTGAAAGTTACCACCCAGGTTGATAAGGTTGTTAAGAAGCATATGGTGTGTTAACTTTTATTGGTAGAGGGATTAAGTTTCAGAACCACAAGATCATGCTGGAGCTGGACAAAATTCTGGTGTGGCCACAGTTGGAGTATTGCGTACAGTTCTGGTCACCGCATTATAGGAAGGATGTGGGAGCTTTGGAAAGGGTTCAGAGGAGATTTACAAGGATGTTGCCTGGTATGGAGGGAAGATCTTACGAGAAAAGACTGAGGGACTTCAGGCTGTCTTCATTAGAGAGAAGAAGGTTGAGAGGTGACTTAATTGAGACATATAAGATAATCAGAGGGTTAGATAGGGGGGACAGTGAGAGCCTTTTCCCTTGGATGGTGATGGCTAGCACAAGGGGATAAAGCTTTAAATGGAGGGGTGATAGATATAGGACAGACGTCAGAGTTAGATTCTTTACTCAGAGTAGTTGGGACATCGAACACACTTCCTGTAACAGTAGTAGACTTGGCAACTTTAAGGGCATTTAAATGGTCATTGGATAAACATATGGATGAAAATGGAATAGTGTACAATAGATGGGCTTCAGACTGGTTTCACAGGTCGGCGCAAACCAAAGGGCCGGTACTGCACTGTTATGTTCTATGTTCTATGCCAGTCCAGGGGATGGGTCCTGGGCTCTCCATCAGGAGGGGCTGTTGTCTATGGCCATGGTCATTCTGGCCTCTATATGGGAACAGTACAGGGCTAACCAGGGTATGAGAATTCAGAAAACCAAAAGGATCTGGGGTTACAGTTGGGACATTAACAACTATATAAACTGCCTCAACGGAAATGAGGGAAGACTCAAAATCATTGGGACTGCAGGAACAGCAACACAAAAAGAGAACATGAGGTATGGGGGGTGTGGTGGGAATCAGCCTCCTCTGAAATGGTGACAAGAACTCACAAGATCACAAAGTTGGAACACTGCTATAACACAATCAAAACTGAATTATACAACTATTATACACAATGGCCATACCACATGAAAAATGGGTAAAATTACGTTTTTTAATCTTCAGAGGCAGCGTGAAACATTTGGTGTTTGAGGCACAATAGCATCTATTCCATTAATCATGATTGCAGTGATTAACTCAGGTAACTTGCCTGACTTTAATTTGCACTTCAACAGCAATGTCCAAGAATTATGATCTCAAACAATCACGATAATCATACTACGTGCACTAATTGCTTCCCTCTCATGTCAGCTAAGCAGAGGAAATCAGGCAAATGTACTCAAATGCAATGTACTGTCGAGTACCTGAACTTCTCTCTTTAGAGGCACATTTCACAGCTACCTGTGAACCATCGGAACCATCAAACCTTACACTGAACTATAAGTAAACAAAGACATAGTCTCTAATGAGGAGAGGGGTGCTTTCATGTTTACTGACACAATTCTATATCTCTAATGAAGTATGAAACCTATGGTTGTGCAATGTACATTTGAACATTGCTATTAAAGAGGCAAGAAGATTATCTCTTTAAGAAGAGTATCTCTCCATGTGATACAGTGCGAGGGCCTAACACAAGTCTTCATTATGAAAGACACGGCACGGTGGCTCAGTGGTTAGCACTCTACCTCACAGCACCAGGGTCCCAGGTTCGATTCCAGCCTTGGGCGATTGCCTGTGTAGAGTTTGCACGTTCTCCCCGTGTCTGCGTGGGTTTCCTCTGGGTGCTCTGGTTTCCTCCCACAATCCAAAGATGTGCAGGTTAGGTGAATTGGCCATGCTAAACTGCCCGTAGTGTTAGGTGCATTAGTCAGAGGGAAATGGGCCTGGGTGGGTAAATCTTTGGAGGGTCGGTGTGGACTTGTTGGGCTGAAGGGCCTGTTTCTGCACTGTAGGGAATCTAATCTAATCTAGAGTTGCACAGATTATCTACCCAGGGATCTGAGATCATGGCAAGAAGAATCAAGCAACCTGGGCAGTAGAAAAGTCCACTATTGCTGGCTACCCCCAGGTACGGGATGCTATTAACTGCACCCACATAGCTTTGAGAACACCCTATCACCAAACTGTAAACTTCAGCAACAGAAAATGCTTCCATCCATCAATGGTTGAATTATACAGGACAATTCATGCTAACTCTTGGACATCTGTGGGAGATATCTGAGGAGCCACCATGATTCTCACATACTGAAGAAATCAGAGGTTCCTGCATTCTTCCAATGTCCTCAGGCTACACAGAAATAACTGCTTGGAAACAAGAAGTACCCCCTCAAATCATGTTTATATAAAACCCTCTGATACAGAATCAAGATACATCACTGCTCAATTACCCCCAGAGCCATAATGGAGGAATCACCAGGATTCCCTAAGATGAGGTTCTAACAGGACCTTGTAGCCTAGCCCAGAAACATTATTGCAGCATACTGTGCTATTCGCTACTGGAGCTGACAAAGCAGGTGTGATGATTTGACTGTTGAAGATAAGAGGATTCACAATAATCTAATGAGAATAAAGATAAGATCCAGCCATTTACAAGCAGGACCATCCAAAACAGTCTATCGGAGCAAAGCATTAATGAGTGCAAGAAGCCAGCGAAAACTTTAAAATTTAAAAAATTTCCTGGATGCAAGTTTAAATAAAGTTTGTTCTTGGGTTGTGAGCATCGGGGGCTAGGCCAGTATTTATCAATGCTTGACTGCTTTGGAGAAGGTGGTGGTGAGCTTGATTAACTGCTGCAGCGGTTGTCACCCCAAGGTCTTGCAGAGACACCGACAGTGCTGTTAGGAGGACAGCTTCATGATTTTGACTCAGCAACAGTGAAGGAACAATGATACAGTTACAAGCTTCAGGATGGTGTGCGGCTTGGAGGGGAACATGCAGGTGATGTTCAACACATCTGCTAAACTTGTCTGAACTCGATGGTAGAAGTTGTGATTCTGGAAGTAGCTGTAGAAGGCTTGATTAGTTACTGAAGTGCAGCCTGTAGATGGTATATACTGCTGTTACTGTTGGTGGTGAGGGGAATGCATGTTCCACCAGCCCTCCAAGGTTCCTGTTGGCAAAGCAGGGGGCTAATTATCTTTTGAGCCATTTCTTCAATGATGATAGTCAAGTACCACAGTGCGAGGGGCAGTGCCTGGCTTGCCGAATCAGAAGTGGTGGGCAGCTGGGCTTCACATATGGGGCCGGAGGTCAGAGGCCAGAACATCAGGGCCATGGCAAGCACTTCAGCCTCTCCTGCTGCACAGATCCATGAGTAGGCCATTGAAGAACCTGGTTGCATAATAGCTGGGGTGAAGATCAGGACATTGTATGAGACAAGTCCCTGAAACCAATTGGCAGATAAAACGTTAGGAATTTCACTCTGCACAACACTTCCTGAAAATGAGAAAATTCTGTTTTTATACCACAGCAATTTACAATGAAACTTTAGAAATTTCTCGTTTTGCCTCAATTGGAGAATTGTGCCCAAATATGAGTATTTCACTTAAAGAAGAACATAACTTCAGAGAGGATGCAAAAAAGTGTTTGTAAAAATGTTTCCAGGATTGAAGGACCTCATTCACATAGATAGAAAACAGAATCTGGTTTGTATGCCTTAAAAAGGTTGCAGGCAGATTTGGTTTAATATTAATAGGGTCTAGGCAGGTCAGGTAGAATGATCAAGAGCCACAGGATAATCGGTTTAAAGTGATTAGAAAAGAACCCTCAGCAAAATGAAGGAAACCATTTTCACAGGCCAAATGGTTCATATGTGGAATGTGCCTGAGTGTGTCAGAGGCAAATTTAACAAATGTTTTGAACAAAAAATGGAAATACACCTGGAATGAAATGAAGGTGGAGTGGGACAAGAAGAGTTTCTCTTGCAGAGAATTGCCAGCAACACAACGGGCTGAAAGGACTCATTGTATTTTGTATAATTCTGTGAAATGTGATGTTAAATTGTTAATATGATTAATATGATATTTAAAAACACATATGAATTGTAATGATTCTCCATGGTGACAGATTTGTACAGTGAAAAGTAAGGCTATAAGACAACCTTCAATCAGGTTGATATTCTCAGTTCCCCAATTTGGGCATTGTCAATTATTGCTATTTAATCATTAACCTTGGTATTTTCTAATTCTTCATATAAATTTCAAAACAATCCATTATTGTCCAAATACCATGAAAGAACTCCATTGTATTGGTACATATAATAAAGTGCTGAGAATTGTCTGTTTCCTAGTGAGCTGTACCATAAACTGCACCAAAGTAAAGCAATCCATCTTGCAGACATCCCACAAATCTCTTTTCTTGGGATGTGCCACCAACTCAATTTTCTCAGGCCACCTGCAGATTGAATTCCAAATAATTACAGGGAAAATGCCTTTCTTACATGCCTTTTCTATCTCCTGATTTATTTTCTTTCCCACATCCTGACAACTGCTCGGAGGCCTGCACACACAATTGCTATCAGGATCATTTTCCTTTTGCAGTTCTTCATCTCTAACCACACAGACTCTGCACCTTCTGGTTCTATATCACTTGCTATCGATTTAATTTCATTTGTTACTATCAAGCCAACAGAGCCCACTCTGCCCACCTGCCTGTCCTTTCAATGGGATACATATCCTTGGATATTTAGTCCCCTTGCAGCTGTAACTCTGTTATCCACAACATCATTCCTGATGAAGGGCTTATGTCCGAGATGTTGACCCTTCCGCTCCTCAGATGCTGCCTGATCTGCTGTGCTTTTCCAACACCACACTTTTTGACTTGGATCTCCAGTATTTGCACTTCTCACTTTTTCCTAGTTGATTATAAAGTCATACCTGCCTATTTCAAACTGTGCTATTTACCTGGTTTCTTGAACTAAGTGTATTGAAGTACAAAAACCTCAGTCCTTCGTTGACTAGCCCCCTTCTCATAGTTGTCCCCTTCTCTGTTGTGCCTGAAGTTAGAATTCTATACCCTATCCATAACCTCTGCCATAGAATTATAAAATTATACAGCAAGGAAACAGACACTTCGGCCCAAGTCATCTGCACTGACCAAATATTCTAAACTGATCTACTCCCATCTGCCAGCACTTAGCCTACATCCTTCTAAACCCTTCTTATTAATATACCCAGCCAGATACCTTTTAAATGTTAAATTGTACCCATCTCCACCAGCTCCTTTGACAGCTTGTTCCATACATGCACCACCCTCTGCATGAAAACGTTGCCCCTTTAAATCTTTCCACTCACATTTTAAACCTATGCCCTCTAGTTTTGGACTTCCCACTGTGGGCAAAATATCTTGGCTATCCACCCTATCCATGACCCTCATGATTTTAAAAAACTTTATAAGGTCGCCCCTCAGTCTCCAAACAACCACGGAAAAAAGCCCTAGTCTATTTAGTCTCACTGTATAGCTCAAACTCTCCAATCCTGCTAACAGCCTTGTCAATCTTTTCTGAACCTTTTAAAGTTTAACAATCTTTCCTATAGCAGGGAGACCAGAATTGAATGCAGTTTTCTAAAAGCAGCCTCACCAATGTCCTATACAGCCACAACATGACATCCCAACTTCTTTACTTAATACACTGACCAATGAAGGCAAGCATTCATATAATCCCTACAGTATGGAAACAGGCTATTTGACCCAACAAGTCCACAATGACCCTCCAAACAGTGTATCCCATCCCAACATTTCCCTTGACTAATGCACCTAACCTACACATCTGTGAACAATACGGGCAATTTTAGCATGGCCGATTCACCTAGCCTGCACATCTTTGGACTGTGGGAGGAAACCGGAGAACCCAGAGGAAGCCCATGTAGACACGGGGAGAATGTGCAAACTCCACTCAGGGCCCAAGGCTGGATTGGAACCTGGGTCCCTGGTGCCATGAGGTAATAGTGCTAACCACTGAGCCACCGTACCACCCAACATAATGGAAGAAAGCATGTCAAATGCTTTCTTCATCACCCCAATTACTTGTTCTGGAAACGTTAATAACCTGTGCTGAGCACTCCCCATTTCAAATTTTTCCATGCAAATAAACCCACCTCTCCCTGGATGGTTTAAAGCCCTATCCACAGCCCTAGTTATCCAATTTGCCAGGACTCTGGTCCCAACACGATTCAGGTGGAGCTGGTCCCAATGGAACAGTTCCTTCCTTCCTTCCCCAGGACTGGCGCCAATGTCCCATGAATTCAAACCTGTTTTTCCCACACTAAGCAGAGCTATGTCTTTACCTTTTTAATCTTGTTGAATGCGTTCCAATTTGTTTGAAAGTTCTTTTGCTTCTGCTTTTTAACTTAGCCCCAGTTGCTCATATTCCCTCAGGAAAAACCTCTTTTCACCAAATCATTGCTACCTACAAAGGGCCATGACAACTAGATCTTTTCTCTCCTACTCCAAGTTCCTTTGTCACCAGATGAGATATCCTGAACTCAGACACCAGCCTTGACTGTCAATTCTGGCCACATAATCAGTGTCTATTCCCCAGACTATACTATCCCCGATTACAACTACATAGTCTCTTTTCTTACTCCTTTTGAATTGCTCCTTGTACCATCGTGCTATGGTTAGTTTGCTCATCCTCCCAACAACCCCCACTCTTACCCACATAAGGAGCAAGAATCTCAAACCTGCTAGGGCTGAGGCTACTTCAGCACTACCTCCTGGACCCCACTATCTGCCATGCTCATATTCACACCCACCTGTCCCTAACCTCTGACTGCATTTAAGGGAGTTAATTTAAGGGGTGTGACTGCCCACTGAAACACAGCATCCAGGCAATTTTCTTGGTTCAAACATTTACTTTATTCATATAAAATCTCTTTGTATATATACATAGTCACAAATGTAGTTCTGTTCTGTACAGTTGCATATTAAGTAAACAAACAGAACATTGGACTTCAACTCTATCCAAAATCCAAAGACCTCTCTTACAGATACAATCCTAATACTTACATATATTTGAGATACTGAGAAGGTGCAATAACTGAACAGACCCCCATTTACCTTCAGCACGAAGCCCTCAGACAGTGGTCTTTCCCCACTGCAGCAGCTGCCTCAAGCTTGAGTGCGTCCCTCAGCTTGTAGTTCTGGACCTTGAAATGTGCCAGTCTGCAACATTTGGTTGGGGTCAACCCTTTGTTCTGGAAGACCAACAAGCTTCAGGCAAACAAAATAGTATCTTTCACCGAATTGATGCTCCTCCAGGTGCGGCTGATATTCGTCTCAGGCCACAGAGTCCCGCATCACAGGGCTGTTCAGGACAAAGCTCAACTAAAACCACTGGATTTTTCTCAGATTTCCTTTGCAAAGATGTGGAGGAGCCAGTGTTGGACTGGTGTGGACAGTTAAAAATCACACAACATTAATGAACAGAAACCTGCAACCCATTCTCAAAGATGAAAGACTGAACAGCAATGTAGGTTTGTTCAATATATCATATCAGTTGCATGTCACTAAGCTTTTGCTATAAGTTCTGTGCTTTATGATCCTGCTCCACAGCTATCTGATGAAGGAGCAGCACTTCAAAAGCTAGTTTTTCCAAATAAACCTGTTGGACTAAAACTCGTTGTCGTATGATTTTTAATTTCCTTTGCAAAGACACTTTCCAGAAGATGTGTAATGACCTCAATGCCACCCCACAGCTCCTTCGAAGACAGTATTCACTGGTACAGACTGACCACGCATACGTGAAAGGTAGTCAGGCAATTCTCCTCCTCCCGAATGTATCATAATGTTTGAATGAGCCTGAGATCCTCAAGCAACCAACACTTACTACAAATGTAAGGTACAACACATCTCAATTTTAATTATGTATTCTTAATTTAATTTTCCTTATAGATTTGCACTGCTCCTTCAGTTTTTCACCTGTAAATATTTCCTCTATTTACTTCAACTTGCAAGTAAATTTATAATAGATAGTCAAATGAATAGCTATAACTAACCAATGAGCTTGTGAGTTATTTGTCACACTATTGTTTTGGTTAAAAAAAATTACAAACTAGGAGCCAAACAAGAACAAGCAAAAAGCAACTCATCCCATCTGCACTGAATTCCCCGGAGTATTTACTCACTCGGGGGCGGGGTGCTGTGTCTCATTCTGTATGTGATCTCTCCTTTGTGACTGTGTGAAGGTCCTGGTGGATTGGGTGCAGAAGAAATCACTCCAGCAGACCTCGGTAGCCTGGTCTGACATTGCCATCTGAAGCGGAGCCTCATCACTGACTTTCTTCTCTCCACCAGAGTAAATGTCACACTCTTCTCTCTGATAGAGTGAACACGTTACATCAAACACCTCCCTCTTGTCACTCTCACTATTGCATGCAACACTTTCCCTCATTGTGACCAGCCCCCCCCCCGCCCATACCACTCTATCTCAATGGCCTCGTTATTGCCTACTCGCACTCCCAAGTACTTCACCACATTTGAATCACCAGCATTAACAGCTGTGACAGCCACATGTCTTCCCTGTCTCTGTCCAATAGTAGGAAAACAATTGGCCCATAACAGGGTGGAAAGAACCAGTACAGGTGGTGGGCTGCCGAACATCATTCTCCACATCCATAATGAGGACACAATCCTGGTCTCTCACCAGAGAAGACAGGGATCGCTCTTGTGGGTAGCCAAAACATCCACATTCTACCAACCAACTACAGCTTTGCATTCCAGTGAAGTTTCTCACTCTAATCCCACTGTTAGTGTCATTTATTGCACCACTTTGAATCATTCACTGCGATATCTCCTCTCCCTTGTATCGAGCAGGTACCAACAGCCTGTCCAGCTCAGATACTGTTACCTCAATGGGAAAGTCTTCTTTCTTATTTCAAAAATATACTTTATTCATAAAATATTTTGATGGTCTATACAGTTGGTCATGCCATACATACGTAAACATTCCATTTCTTTGCATACAGAGACCAGAATTTATCATTTGTATATACAGGTCTGTACATTTATCAATCATATATCCATATATTTAGCTGAGGCATCAGCAGAGCCCAAATGACTGCGTGGGCCCCCTGTTATTCTTAGGCAGGCAAATATTACAAAGTGGTCTTTCCCCACCGTGCCTTGGCGGCAGGTGCCCCAAGCTTCAGCGCGTCCCTCAACACATAGTCCTGGACCTTGGAATGTGCCAGTCTGCAACACTCAGTCGGGGTCAACTCCTCCAGCTGGAAGATCAACAGGTTTTGGACCACCCAGAGAGTGTCCTTCACTGAGTTGATGATCCTCCAGGCAAAGTTGATGTTCGTCTCTGTGTGCGTCCTGGGGAACAGACCGTAGAGCACGGAGTCCCGCATCACGGAGCTGCTCGGGACGAATCTTGACAAACAGCACTACATTCCTCTCCAGACTTCTTCTGCATAGGCACATTCCAGAAGGACATGGTGTTGCACAGCACATGGGGAAGCAATGGGAAAGTCAGGTTTACAATGCTAGGGGTGCATAAACTGATGTGTTTTGACAGTCCAGACATGCTGCGGGTGGGTTTGTCAGTACTCAATTACTTCTGGGACAGCCTGAGCAGATCTCCATGGTTCATGAGTTCCACTGCTAAGTAGGCATCCTTCAATGTGGCTGCAGTACCTGGAACAACACTGATGTACTGAAAGGTAAGAAAACAATGTCCTTTTGACATTGCACTGTGATTAAGCCATAAATTTTAATGGCTTTGCCATAAATAATTTGTTTGAATCTCAGTCTAGCTCAGAATATAATTGGGCCACCATGATGTCCCACATCATGTCCATACAGATATGCCATGGATTGCGGTCTATGTTGAAGCAAGAGAAATAAGGTGTATACAGTTCTGCTGGTCTATTGCAACTCTTGGAAAAATCAATCCTATTCTTTTTCTGACCTCCATGTGCAGAGGTGTTGGTGTTGAATGAACTGGTCAACCTTGTCTGGGACATGGTGTTGCACAGCACATGGGGAATTAGGTTTGCCAAGGGCAAACGAGGCTTGCAGATCTGTGACCTATACAATGCATGGATCTTTGCATTCTAAGGGGGTTCACTTTTGGTTGGTTTTGTAGCCAACCTTATGTACATTGAGACACTTACCCCATCCATTCCAGGCTTGATCAGTCATTTTCCTTCATATTGCACAGCTTGGACTTCCAGCAGGATGAAAGGTGACAGTGAGCTCAGTTCGGCCACAGGTTTACAGATTCCACCTCTACACATCGGTGAAGACCTGTACATCCAGATCCCTGTCCCAATATCCCTTCCAGTGAACACACGAAACAGCACACCACTCCAGGTCCCCACCCAAACCATCAACATGAGTTTTCACCTGCTCACCTTTCTTCCTCCCCCCAACCAAACCTTTGACATACAAAATGACCACATCAGGAGTAGGCATTCCATCATGAGATGGCTTTGGCAAATAGGGTTAAGGAGAATCCAAAGGGTTTTTACAAATACATTAAGGATAAAAGGGTAACTAGAGAGAGATAAACCTCCTCAAAGATCAGTAAGGCAGCCTTTGTGTGGAGCCGCAGGAGATGGGGGAGATACTAAATGAGGATTTTGCATCAGTGTTTACTATGGAGAAGGACATGGAAGATATAGAATGTGGGGAACCAGATGGTGACATCTTGAAAAATGTCCATATTACAGAGAAGGAAGTGCTGGATGTCTTGAAATGCATCAAAGTGGACAAATCCCTAAGACCTGGTCAGGTATACTCTAGAACTCTGTGGGAAGCTAGGGAAATGATTGCTGGGCCCCTTGCTGAGATATTTGTATCATCAATAGTCACAGGTGAGGTACCAGAAGACTGAAGGTTGGCTAACGTGGTGCCACTGTTTAAGAAGGGTGGTAAGCAGAAGCCAGGGAACTATAGACCAGTGAGCCTGATGTCAGTGGTGAGCAAGTTGATGGAGGGAATCCTGAGGGACAGGATTTATACATATTTGGGAAGGCAAGGACTGTTAAGGATAGTCAACATGGCTTTGTGTGTGGGAAATCAAATCTCATAAACTTAATTGAATTATTTGAAAAAGTAACAAAGAGGATTGATGAGGGCAGAGCGGTGGATGTGATCTGTTTGGACTTCAGTAAGGTATTTGACAAGGTTCCCCATGGGAGACTGGTTAGCAAGGTTAGGTCTCATGGAATATGAGGAGAGCTAGCCACTTGGACACAGAACTGGCTCAAAAGGCAGAAGACAGAGGGTGGTGATGGAGAATTGTTTTTTAGACTGGAGGCCTGTGACCAGTGAAGTACCACAAGGATTGGTGCTGGGTCCACTACTTTTCATCATTTATATAAATTATTTGGATGTGAACATAGGAGGAATAGTTAGTAAGTTTGCAGATGACAACAAAATTGGAGGTTACCTCAGATTACAATGGGATCGTGATCAGATGGGCCAATGGGCTGAGGAGTGGCAGATGGAGTTTAATATAGATAAATGTGAGGTGCTGCATTTTGGAAAAGCAAATCAGAGCAGAACATATACACTTAATGGTAAGGTCCTAGAGAATGTTGCTGAACAAAGAGACATAGGAGTACAGGTCCATAGTTCCTTGAAAGTAGAGTCACAGGTAGATAGGATAGTGAAAGAAACATTTGGTATGCTTACCTTTACTGGTCAGAGCATTGAGTATAGGAGTTGGGAGGTCATGTTGCGGCTGTACAGGACATTGGGTAGGCAACAGTTAGAGTATTGTGTGTAATTAAGGATGCTGTGAAACTTGAAAGGGTTCAGAATACATTTACAAGAATGTTGCCACGGTTGGAGGATTTGAACTAGAGAGAGAGGCTGAACAGGCTGGGGCTGTTTTTCCCTGAGTGTCAGAAGCTGAGGGGTGACCTTATAGAGGTTTACAAAATCATGAGAGGCATGGATAGGGTACATAGACAAAGTCTTTTCCCTGGGGTGGTGGAGTTCAGAACTAGAGGGCATAGGTTTAAGGACAGAGGGAAAAGATATAAAAAGGGACCTAAGGGACAATTTTTTCACATAGTACGTATATGGAATGAGCTGCCAGAGGAAGTGGTGGAGGCTGGTACAACTGGAACATTTAAAAGGCATCTGGATGGGTATGTAAATAGGAAGGATTTAGAGGGATATGGGCCAAGTGCTGGTAAACGGGACCAGATTGGGTTGGGATATCAGGTTGGCATGGACGAGTTGGTCTGAAGGATCTGCTTCCATGCTGTACATCTGTATGACTCTATGACACCCACCAAAGCCAGACTGTTCATGACCTTGGATGAACAACCATCTCACAATAACCCTGTCCCACCATACTTTACAATATGCCCCACTTATAAATACAACTGCCCCCGATATAATGGTCATGTCCTCTTCACTCAGCTTGCTTCCTCCAATCACAAACAGGTTCCCAGGTCTCCTTCCTGCAGCAGCAATATCCCCTTTTTACACCACCCCACCACCACCCCACCACCACCCCACCCTTTTACCCTTAAGTTACAGGACCGATCATGATCCATGCCCTGGACTGCAGAAACATGGACTCCCTGACCGAAAATATTCTAATCAAACTCCTAACCATGGCCAATCTGCTGAATCGGTATCAGAGACTGTCCTTGACTTACTGTGCAGGGACCCCTTAACTGATGGGTGCATCCTTGAACTATAGTGCGGCATACTCTCCTCAGTCTTTTATAAGTTCGTAACTTCATAAGGTATAGGAGTAGAATTAGATCATTTAGGCCATCAAGTCTGCTCAGACATTGGATCTTGACTGATACGCTCTTCACCCCTAAATTCCTGCCTTGTCTCCATAACCCATTACTAATTAAATATCCTGTCTCTGTGTGCAGTGTCAGTGTAGCAGCCTTTCAATGCTAGTTGCCAGTGCACTTTGTAGTTGCAGGCCTACACTTCTTCAGCATCCTGCAAGTAGATTGGAAAGTTGCCAGGAGGATCTTGAGATTAGAAAATAGCAGACAACAATGTGGACAGGCGAGTCTGTGGCTGGTGTCCATGGATCATTCTCCAAGATAGCATGCTGATAAACGGAGGCTCTTCACAGCCAGTGGCGAGCTGAAGTTACAGGTATCCGCTCTGACTCTGAGGTTGAGAATTCTCGGTATCTAGTTTTCTCGGTCAGGTGGTTGGATAGAAAGCTGCATTTTAATGAGGCAAATTAAGTAGTGAATAATATCATTGACAAGCACTAATTCCCCTTAATAGGCAACTCCTGCTGACAAGTAAGGATATTGCCTCAACATTCAGAACTTAAAAAATGCAGCAGGTTGTTCCTGATTGGATAGGCCTCACTGGATTTCTTACGTGATTCCATTACATTTCCTGCCAAAGCTCCCAGTTGAATTCTGGCCAATAAATCTGCCTTTCTCTCGCCACAGAGAAGCCATACCTGATTATTTTCTCCAACATTTGTTCTTATTGCGGATCTCCAGCGTTTGCAGCATTTTGTTTTGTGTCATTACAAAGATACAAACAGAATCTTACAACTAACCTCGACTGTCCTCAAAATTTTAAACTGTTGCTTTCAGATTTATTGAATTTAGCCAACGGCGCAGTCCACGTTTGATAGTTACCATTTGGTGGGAATTCCCTCCAGAAATACTGAAGTTAGTAATGAATGAAATATGTTCAATATAATTTTTTGCGGTAAAGGTGAATTGACCTGCAAATCAAGAGAATAGGGATTTATTGCAGGTCATTCCTGGGGTTGGTGTTTTACAATTCTGATTATAGGCTTGAAAGAAAATCTTCAGTTGTTGAGGATATAAATTCAATTACTTTTTTTTCCAGAAAAGTGGATGAAAATCTCTTCAAAGACTGTCTTTGCCAAATAGTCGTTTAGCTATTTATGACTGAAAAACTATAACATTTAGTTGTATCAAACAATTCTGAACCTAGTACTTCAATTTTCTTTCTTGTAACAACATAGGACATCAGGATGATTGAGGAGATTTTTCAACCTGTTCCCTGGTGACAGCACCATTTAGCTTGTGGAACAATTTTGTTCCGATTCTAGCATTGACATTTTTAATGAATACAAAAATAATTGCTCTCATTTATTGTTCAGCCACACAGAAGACTGTACATGTTATGTATATTTCTTGATGTGATGTTCTATCATAAATGCAAGAACCATTATTATCTTGCATCTCTTAAAATGGTCAAACGTGTATTATTTCCAATGAATTTTATACTGTTAAAGGACATATGCCAGCACAAAGCATCAGCATAATCTCCATCTCAATACAAAGCAAAACTCATTGACAGCAGGAGCAAGAAGGAAATGCCTGGAAATGTTTATCAAAGTGCATATAAAATTGAAGAAAAATTATTTTACTGAGTGGTAAACAATGTTAGCTTTAAAATCTTTGTTGTTATGTGCAGCCAATTACTTTCAGTGCACAGTCCCATTAATTTTTTTAGCATACACCTGAACCTTTCACGCTGTTGTGCAACCATATTTGCTACCAATTTTGGCAAGAATATTGATTTCAAGCTTCCATTCTATACAATTTAATGATCTAAATTTAATTTCATTGGTGGTAATCTTTTTAAGACCCCCTGGATTTGAAGGAGGTGCAGGAGGACTGAAGAATTGAAAACATTATGCCTTTGTTCAAAAAAAAAGACAGTAAAAGAGAAGTTCAGCAATTAGCCCAGTCAGTTTAGCTTCAGCAGTGAGGATTCTTCCAGAAACCATTATTCAGATAAAATTAATAGTCACATGGAAAAATGTAGGTTAATTCATGAGCGTTAACAGAGCAATGGCATAGTGATGTTTTAATGTCTAAAGTTCAGAACGCCAGGTAACATACAGTGGGAGGTGGAACTTGAATTCGGTGTAATCTAGAAATAAAAGCCTAATAAGGACTGAGAAACCACTGTTGATGGTCAGTAAAAATTGATATAGTTCAACACTGTTCTTTAGTGACCAAGAATATTTAGTTGTATCATTCATTCAGAAATCTCAAAAGAGGAATGAAACTGAACAAACGACCTGGCATTATGCCAGCCACTGGAAATAACTGGATGCAGTGGATACTGCAAAGGCTATGAGCACTGACAACATTCCTGCAGTAATATGGAATACGAAAGCTCCAGAATTTGCTGCACTCCAGCTGTGCTGCTCCAGTACAGCTAGAATGCTGGTACTGAGCCAACAATGTGGAAAATTGCCTAGGCGTGTCTTGTATATAAAAAGCATGACTAATCCAAAATGGCCAATTACTGTCCCATTAGTCTGCTGTCCATAATCAATAAAGTGATGGAAAATGTCATTAACAGTGCTATCAAGCAACCCTGGTTTAGCAATAATCTACATACTGGTGATCAGTTTGGGGTCTGTCAGGGTCACTCAGCTCTTGAATTCAATACAGCCTTCGACGAAAGAGCTTAATTCCAGAAGTGAGGGGAAAGTGATTATCTTTGACCAAGTGTGGTATCAAGGAGCCTTAGCAAAATTAGAGCCAATAGGAATTGGGATAAAACTCTGTGCTGTTTGGAGTCATACCTAGCACAAAATGAATATGATTGTGGCTGATGGATATTAGCTATCTTAGCTCCAGAGCATCTCACAGCAGTCCCTCAGGGTAATGTCCTAGGCCCAACCATCTTCAGCTGCTTCATCAATTACTTTCCTTCCATTACAATGTTGGAATGTGGGAATGTTTGCTGATGATTGCACTATTCGTAACCAAATGCAGCAAAACCTGGACAACATCCAGCTTTTGCCTGACAAGTGTCAATTAGCATTCATGTCACAGAAAGCCAGGCAGTGACCATTTCCAAGAAGATAGAAAGTATAACAAATGTCAAGGGGAGATTAAGAACATTATTGAAGCACATCAGTTTTTGCGGACAGTCAACAATGGTTTCTCAGTCATTATTAGGCTTTTAGTTCAAGATTAACCTGAATCCAAATTCCACCAACTGCTGTGGAAGGATTTGAACCCAGATCACCAGAATATTACCTGAGTTTCTAGACACTGGGTATCAACAGTACCATTACACCATTGCTCTGTTCACTCTTTTGAATTTCCATTTTTCAATGTGACTATTAAGTTTTATCCTGAATCCCTTACTATCAAAATTCTGAGTATTACCAAATCATGAAATAAAATCTAAGCTGAACAAGCCATATAAATACAGTGGCTTCAGAAGCAGATCAGAAGATAACAATCCTGCAACAAGTAACTTACCTACTAAATCCTCCAAACCTATCCACCATCTACTAGGCAAAGTTAGCAGTCTGATCGAATACATCTCACTTGCCTGGATGCGTGTGGCTCTAATTACTCTAAAGAAGCTTTACACCATCCAGGACAAAGCATTCTGCTGGAGTAGCACCACAGCCACATCCATAGGAAAGGCAATGGCCTATTGATGTTATCGCTGGGCTCTCAATTCAGAGACTGAGGAAATATTCTGGGAAACCGGGTTCGAATCCCACCATGGCAGATGGTGGAATTTGAATTCAAAAAGTAATCTGGAATTAGGCGAGTAATGGTAACCGTGAATCCTTTGCCGATTGTCATAAAAACCCATCCTGAACACTAAGGTCCTTTAGGGAAGAAAACTGCCATCCCTTGTGCTCACAACATACATATAAGGTCTCTGTGCACAGAGTCAAACTATGGTAAATCTGGCCCACTCCTCATGGTACAGCAACCATGAGCTAAGCTGCACAACACAGCCAGCATGCTGAAACTCCCTTGCAGATACAATCCCATTCTCTCACCCTAGTCACTGTTTAATGATTATGCTTCATATGTTACCCATCCATAGCTACATCCCACCTAAACACCCTCTAAGTAAGTGATATCTTGTCCCCAATGACTACTGTAGACATACAGATTTTCATTGTCTAGTGGATGCCTCAGTCATTGATTTAGATCTCTGCCAAAAATCTAGCCCCAGCCATAGCCATGTTGCTTGGATCCCGATAAGATCATGTTGAATACTGAAAATCATAACATAAACATTTAACCTAATATTCCCTTTAAAACCATATTGTTTTGTCGACAACCGAGTGGTGAGAAGAAATGGGAGAAGGTATCCAATCAGTTCTTCCCATCAGTGACAAAGTTTACCGAAATCTATCCAGTTTTTTTGGAGATACAAATAGACAAACAATAGGAATGAAATATTGTTTTCGAAGCTGGGCTGAGATAGAGGTAAAAATCTAAGCAATTGCAGAAATTCATCAGCGATGATGAATTAACAACAGCAGTTTCATAGTGATATCTATTATACATTCAGCCCAAACATCTATTTAATTGAGATCAGTAAAACTAAATATCAAGGTTTTCACAGAAATCAGGATATGCTAGTAATTATTGTTTTACATTTCTTTACATCAGAATTACAAATAGCTCTTCTATATCACGATGGTTCTTGTGCAACCCCGCATTATAGAAAAATCACGCTTTATAAACAGTGCTTAAAAGTAATGGTGATGTAATTATAGTAAGTCAACACACATTTTAAAAGTTCACGCTTTGTAAAGTGTCCCGAATTTGTCAATCGCATTACAGTGAATTTGCATTAATGAAGCACACATTGTAACAAAACAACCTGTATTGCAATGGCCCAACAGGTCCACGATAATGTATATGCTTTTCCCTTTTATTAACCATCACCACCAAATCACCCATATTTCCGACTGAATAAATGATAACATATATACTTCACAAGGTTCATTTATGTCTACACAAGCCTATAGTGAGACTATATCCACGTTTAACCTTGCAATCAATAATAACTGTGACAATGATTAATTTCATTTTTGTACAGCATTTCTGGACTGCAAAATTTGACAGATTCTGCTTTGTTTTATTGCATAGCAATTTATTTAGCTCTGTCACAGATTTTGGAACACAAAAGCTAAAAAAAAAACAGTAAAATCAGGTTATTCTAGCATTTGTCAAGGTGAAACAAATGAGACAAAAGAATATTGCAACAGTATTGCTGAACACATCAGTTTCCATGTTTGTACTTACTAGACAAAATCTATCATGAGCTAAAGTCTACAGCAAGAAAAAAAAATCACAAAGAGTACAACAATAATGGAACAAAAAATGTCTGATCTTTCAGCAAAATTGAGCTGAAAACCTAAATTGGTACAGCCATATAATACCTTTTTTTTAGTAATTCTCAACAATCTTGTTTGAGCATTCATCTAACTTGACTTTTCAAATCCCATGTGTGTTTTATCCCTGACATCAAGTGTCAAAGTGAAACATTTATTCCACATCACTTACACATCAATATAAAGCAAAATTCTACATGTATTGCAAATCTGAAATTAAAACAGAAAATGGTAGAAATAATCTGCAGGTCAGCATCATCTGCAGAGAAAGAATCAAAACACTGGATTTTAAATGGAGGGTCCCAGCCCTTGACTGAAATGTCAGGAACCATCCCAAACTCTATGGCTAGTTCATTGCACAGCCATCGGATGTTAATTGGATTGAAGAGGGTCTTTCTCTTTCTCCCAGTCTTTTAAAATAAGAATGTGAAAAGGGTTTGGGATTCTGGGACCACTTCCAGGACCATGATTTTGAATTCCCAGCAGTGCAGCAGCTCAACTCCATGTACCTTTGTAGATTGGGCCCATGTTTCTGTGCTTAACGTTTGATGCTTAAATTTATGATTTGGAGATGCCGGTGTTGGACTGGGGTGTACAAAGTTAAAAATCACCCAACACCAGGTTATCGTCCAACAGGTTTAATAGGAAGCACACTAGCTTTCGGAGAGTCGCTCCTTCATCAGGTGGTGGTGGAGGGCTCAATCCTAACACACAGAATTTATAGCAAAAATTTACAGTGTGATGTAACTGAAATCATACATTGGAAAATTGATTGTATTCTAACAGATGAAAGGCTTAACAGACAGTGATAGTTTCACTTCTTTCACGTGTAAATCACAAAACAAGGCCACCGAGGACCGCTGCCCTGGGCTTGACATGTATGCTCAAACCGTCAGGAAATATATAAATGACAGATTCATCAGCCGCACCCACAAGGTAGAGCAAAACATCACCCGTTCACAACACAATGCCATCTATGCTCTCAAAACCAATCACAACATTGTCATCAAATCAGCAGATAAAGGAGGAGCTGTCGTCATTCAGAATAGAACAGATTACTGCAAGGAAGTGTGCCGACAACTGAACAACCAGGAACACTATAGGCAACTACTAGCTGATCCAACCAAGGAACACACCCGTGAATTAAACATACTGATCAGAACTTTGGATCCAGTCCCTCAGAGTTCCCTACGCACCCTCATCCCACGTACTTCTCTTGTAGGCAACTTCTACTGCCTTCCAAAGGTACACAAAGCCAACACACCGGGACGTCCCATCGTGTCGGGCAATGGGACCCTATGTGAGAATCTCTCCGGCTAGGAGGAAGGCATCTTGAAACCTATTGTACAGGGGATCTCCAGCTTCTGTCGCGACACTATGGATTTCTTGCAGAAGCTCAGCACCCACAGACCAGTCGAACCGGGAACATTCCTCGTCACAATGGACGTTTCCACACTCTACACCAACATCCCCCAATGATGGCATCGTGCCAACAGCCTCACTACTCAATACAAACAACTGCCAATCTCCAAACACCATCCTACAACTCATCCACTTTATCCTTGATCACAACGTCTTCACCTTTGACAACCAGTTCTTCATCCAGACACACGGAACATCCATGGGGATCAAATTTGTACCCCAATATGCCAATATTTTTATGCACAGGTTCGAACAAGACTTCTTCTCTATGCAGGATCTCCAACCAACATTGTACACCAGGTACATTGATGACATTTTCTTCCTCTGGACCCATAGCGAGGAGTCACTGATAAAACTACACAGTGACATCAACAAGTTTCATCCCACCATCAAACTCACCATGGACTACTCTCAACTATCTGTCTCATTCTTGGACACATGCATCTCCATCAAGGATGGACACCTCAGCACCACACTCTACCGCAAACCCACTGACAACCTCACAATGCTATACTTCTCCAGCTTCCACCCAAAACATATTAAAACAGCCATCCCCTATGGACAAGCCCTACGCATACACCAGAGCTGCTCAAATGAGGAGGAACGTGACGGACACCTGGAAGTACTCAGGGATGCCCTCATAAGAACAGGGTACGATGCTCAACTCATCGACCGCCAGTTCTGACGTGCCACAGCAAGGAACCATAATGACCTCCTCAGGAGACAGACATGTGCTGCAACCGACAGGGTACCCTTTGTTGTTCAGTATTTCCCAGGAGCTGAAAAATTACGCCATGTTCTTCGTGACCTGCAACACATTATCAATGAGGATGAGCATCTCACCAAGACCTTCCCCACACCTCCACTACTTTCCTTTATACAACTGCCAAACTTCAAACAAATCGTTGTTCGTAGCAAGCTGCCCAGTTCTCAGGGCAACTCCATATAACCCTGTCACGGTAGGCGCTGCAAGACGTGTCAGAGTGTGGACATAGATACTGCCATTACGCGTGGGGACACCTCCCACCTTGTATATGGCAGGTACTCATGTGACTCAGCCAACGTTGTCTATCTTATACGTTGCAGGCAAGGATGCCCTGAGGCATGGTACATTGGGGAAACCAAGCAAAGGCTACGACAACGGATGAATGGGCACCGCACAACAGACAGGAGGGTCCCCTCCCAGTTGGGGAACACTTCCGTGGTCCAGGACATTCAGCCTCGGACCTTTGGGTGACCATCCTCCAAGGTGGACTTCGGGACAGGCAGCAGAGAAGAGGCCGAGCAGAGGCTGATAGCTAAGGTCGGTACCCATAGGGAGGGCCTCAATCGGGACCTTGGGTTCATGTCACATTACAGGTGACCACCATTGCACTATATAAACACACACACACGCACCCACTCACAGACTTAAGACACTCTGCACTCACTACACACACACGCACACAACACACGCACACAACACACGCACACAACACACATTTTCTCACACTCACAGCCCCCAACCCAGACAGACACACACACACAGGCAGACAAAGACTGACATGCACACATACATTTTGTGGGGTGAATTTGTACTTGCAGGGTTACATTGTACTTTGCTCAAAAGCTCCATGCATTCATGTAGAACTCTGAGCTCCAAAAACTGCATGAGTTAATGTAAAACTCCGTTATCTCACTTTTTAGATTAGAAACAATCTAAACATTATGGCATAGACAGAGAACACAGGGGGCCAACACCTTCAACATATTGTCTAGCTATCACCATTGTTAACAGCTAACCCGAGAATGCAACTTTTTAATAAAAACATTTTGTGATTTACACATGAAAGAAGTTAAACTATCACTGTATTCTAACAGATGAAAGGCTTAACAGACAATCAATTTTTCAATGTATAATTTCAGTTACATCACACTGTAAATTTTTGCTATAAATTCTGTGTGTTAGGATTGAGCCCTCCACAATCACCTGATGAAGGAGCGTCGCTCCGAAAGCTAGTGTGCTTCCAATTAAACCTGTTGGACTAACTATAACCTGGTGTTGTGTGATTTTTAACTTTGCTTAAATTTAGGTCTGTTTGATGGTCCCTAATTGTTAAATAGGCTTACAGCCCTCACTGACAAAGCTCACACACAGAACTGACAGTTGGAGATTACTTGAGTGGACAGCACTCATCGAAAAATAATACAGCAGAAGTCAACTCCTTCATCTGAGAGGAAAAAATAAATTGGGAAAATGTCACTTGGAAAATGTAGGATTTTGAGAGAAATAACAGTCACACCCAGATTGTCACTCCACTCTTATTTACATTAAGAAAGAGCTCCTGATTTCTGACAGAAGATTCTAACCAGTGCTCCTTCAGAACCACAAAGCACACTTTAAATCTGACATGACACTCATAATGCAGGATAGTCATGGCAAGTCAAACTACAGACCCCTTTTCACAGCAGTAGTTACCACATGTGAAGCATCAGAGACAGCCACGTTGACAGCTCTAGTGAATGGATAAGGGCTGAAAGGTACCTTGAGAGGTTAGGGTTCCAACAAAGTACAGTCCCAGGGTGCCAGGTGGGTGATAGTGTGTTAGATCAGGACGTGTAGGTGAAGGGAGGAAGGGGGTTTTGGGTCCTAAGGGAAAGGGGATATGTCTGGTCCAGTGACGGGAGTGTTGTCAGATCTAGCAAGGTTGGGGAGGTGCAGGGTGAGGGTGGTGTCAGTTTGGCAGCAAGGAATGTTTTGTCCCCAAGCATGGAGGCAGAGGGGAGATAAAGGTAATTAGGTCCCAGGCGAAACTGGGCCCAATGACATAGAGAGGCCATGTTGTTGGGTCCTAGGGAGTTTATGATATTGTCCGCTCTCTGGGTGAATAGGGTTTCAGATCCCAGTTGAAGAATTTGGTGTCGTGTGCCAGGGAAGAGGTGGATGTTGGGTTCTGGGAGGAATTATGTCCAGTGGTGGAGTGGGAGGGGCTGCTTTGTCCTGGAGGGGCAGGGGTATTGTTGGATCCCAGGGGTAGAGTGGATGGTTGGGTCCTGAGAAGAGGGAATGTTGTTGGGTCCTGGGTGGTGTGGGCACCAGATCCTTAGGAAAATTGGGTCTGGAAGTGAGAGGGGTTGTCAGGTCCTGGGAAGAATGGATTTCCTGATTCCAGGTAGAGGAGGGGTGTCAGGTCTAGTGGCATGGTAACAGTGGTGTTTGGTCAGGATCTGGGCTGGTGGTTGGGTAGGTAGGTATGGGTGTTTAAAGGGTATGGGGGGGGAGTATAGGTTAAGAGGGACATTTGCTAAGTTGAGAGTTCAGTTTAATAAATTACACAGATGATATACAGGTAGACAACCCTTTATCTCAAATCCCAAAAACCAAAGGTTTTTTGTGAAGCTTTTTTCTCATTAACAAAGTTGTTTAGCATGCAAAACGTTAACCCAACTCCACACCCACTCGATGAGTGTCACTCAATGTGAAATGAGGTGGGGGGGGGGCATGGCCCAGCACTGGCAGGCCTCGATTCTGTCTCAGGGCCCATATTACTCACAGTGAGTCTGCTCTTCGGTAAAAAATTCACCATCAAACTGTCACTTATTCTGAAATGCGAAAAATTCTGAATTCTGAAAACAAGCTGGTCCCGAACATTTCAGAGAAAGGATTGTGCACCTGTACTAGGTTTTTAATTGTCAAACTTTTCTGAGGTAACTATTTACTTCTCTGTAGAAGAATCATCCAAATTCTTCTATTTAAATGGAAACTTTCAGAGTCCTGGTTTTCGGATTTGTACATTCGAAATTTCAATGTCCCATGTAATTCCCTCAGATTCCGCATTGTCAAGAACTCAAAAGGGTCTCAATGCACAACTCCTGTCTATGTTATAGAAATAACAATCTGTCCATTGAAAAATTTGAGCCATACTGCTGTGATTCATCCAATTAATATCTGCCATATCGCATGCAACTCATACAATATAAAATATTCTTCTACAGTAATAAGGGGCAACATTTTCACACAGAGGGTGATACGGGTATGGAATGAACTGCCAGAGGAAGTGGTGAAGGCTGGTACAATTGCAGCATTTAAGAAGCATTTGGATGGGTATATGAATAGGAAGGGTTTGGAGGGATATGGGCCAGGTGCTGGCAGGTGGGACTAGAATGGGTTGGGATATCTGGTCGGCATGGACGGGTTCGACCGAAGGGTCTGTTTCCGTGCTGTACATCTCTATGACTCTATGGGTAATGTCATACTTAAACTGGACCTTACTTTAGCTTAGGGGCCAGAAGTAATGCAGTAAAAATCGAAGTTTATTAGTGTGAAAAAAATTTTAGTAAAATGTGTTGCAAAAGTTTACAGATATAAAGAATGCCATCATCTTCCAACCAAAAAGTATCCTAGCCACTAATTTTAAAAAGCCATCATGTTCCCATTGAGGCTCCAACTAATTGCATAAGACCTGCATGACTACACAAAGCCAGAATTGGAAACATCTTCTGACACCAATTTAAAGACAGCTTAATTGTATTTAACATTACAGAAACAATTGCACTCTCAACTTTCATTTGGAGAGTAGTCAGTCATCAATACTTACATTTTATGTTTATTTATTGGAGGTGAGAGACAAGAGCTTCTTTCTCATTGGACTACCTGGTGGTTTTCCTCTACCACTTTAGAATAAGCAGGACTTGTAGATCCAGTCAGAAAATAAGAGTGATCGCAGCTATCTGCCCAACATGTGGAGGCCTTCAGGAATGGTGCACAGCTGTCAGCTAAGTCTGAGGGAAAACCATTACTGATTGGAAGAGTTTGGGAGAAACCTGGGCCAACATAGCCCAAGGTATTCTTTTTGGAGTCTGCAACAACATTCCTTTCCTTACAAACAAAACAAATTAAAGCCTTATACCATTCTCACTGGCTTGGCCAGAGATAAAATCTGCTGCTTCATGGCTCTGCCCTTTGTAACGTGGCCAAATCAGTTGATTGTTAGTCTGTAAATTATTTAAATCTGGTGGTATTCCAATGTATCTGCAGTCTTGCCCTTCAAATGGAAGTGGTTGTGGGTTCGGAAAGTGCTGCCTAAGAACCCTTGGTAAATTTCAGTAGGGCGTCATAATTAGTACACATTGCTACTACTGATCATCAGTGGTGGAGGGAATGAAGATTTGTGCATGAGGTGACCAGCAAGTTGGTTCCTTTGTCCTGGATGGTGCCAAAGTTCTTGAGTATTGTTGCAACTGCACTCATTGATGGAATATTCTAACACACTCCTGACTTGTGCCTTATTGGTGGGGGACAGGCTCTGGGGAATGGTCACAGTTCTTGAGGTGTCACAACTCACTGGGATAATGCACTGGAAATTAAGCCCCACTATTTCCAGAATTTAATCTCAAATGAGAAAAGATGTATTCAAACTAATAAATATCCCCAATTTATTTGAATGACAAACTCATGTTATAAGAAAGCACTCACCAAATTTCTGCTCTTAAAAAAAAATTTGCTACAAATAGATTGTCTTTAACTAATGGCATGTCAGAATTATAAAACTGTTAATTTCCAACTTTTCAACTTAAATCTATTTTTCTTTATATTCCCCTTTCTCAAACAGGCGGAGACAAGACATGGATATCATGGGTGGAGAAAGAAGAAAAGACCAGGGAAATAGTTTGATATCACCAGCCTGGATTCAGGATTTGAGTAGTCGCTTTCTCCTTTCTTAAAATTCCTTTTTAGTTCTTTACTGTTTACACCAAATTGTTTGCAGATCAATTCTTTCTTCCATTTCACTCATAGTGAAAGGATGAATTCTCAATCTTTGAAGACGTTTTATTTCTCCTTCAAAAGGCAATTCAGACAGAAGTGAATGGAAAACAGCTAGCTATTACCGGAAACCTCCACACAGAAGAGAGAGACAAATAAATAGGTTTTCATGCTTTCTCTTCGCAGATTATGTGGTCCTCCCTTACACTAGCTCCACACAAACCATAATCGCCAAGCCAGGCGCCAATTAAGACACTGTTGTCAAGCAATTATCCGCCTTCGTTCAGAACCCATTGGCTCCACAGTGTCTGCTCTGTGCTCTCATTGTTGCAAGGAAAAGTAACATTGCACACAACTCACTGGTGTTCAATAAACATAATTTTTAAAGTCATGTCTTTGCACAATCACTTCGGTTTAAAGCCACATCTTGCTATTATTTTAGTCCACAGCCCAAAAATAAAGCAAATAAAAAGATGTGATCTTTACCGGAGGCACTTTGCAAGCGATATCAATCTTGAGATGGAGATTCGAATTCTGCCTTGCAGATAATGACATTTCAATTTGATATAAGAAATCTGAAATTAACAGTCTAATGATGATTAGGAAACCACTGCTGAATGTTGGAACATACCCATTTGGTTCACTAATGCCACTTAGGGGAGGAAATTTGTCATCCTTACCTAGTCCAGTTACATGTGACTCAGGCTCAGAGCAATGTGCTTGACTCTTTGCTGCCCACTGGACAATGAATGCAAGCCTAGCCAGTGATGCCCACATCCCATCAATAAATAAAAAGAAAACTGGACATAGAAAGGCAAGCCCTGGTCATGTTTCAGAGGGGACTGTCAAGTCTCAAAATGGAGGGTATTCAAGGCAAGTAATGGTCACTTTTGCCTCAATTTCAGGACAGCACAGGGTCATCAAAAAGGCACTGGCATTTAGAGAGTAGTGAGCACAAACAAAAAGAGGGTACATTAATAACAACATAAAAGGTCTCAAAAGAAATGGGGAGGGTGGAAGGTAATTTGGACGTGAATAATATGAGTCAAATTGGGGGTCACAGGCAGAGCATGTAAGTCACCTACACATACACAAATTTGGATTAGCACCATCTCAATTTGAAAATCAACTGCACAATAAGATCTGAAACTGGAATAAAGTGCTTGCAAGTTGACAGTGTAAGTGCTGTTTATCTCCAGGGGACACAGTGTATCAATGTGAGCTTTTTTAAAGTGGTGTAGCACTCAAGGTTTCAAGTGAATAATCAATCCAAACCACCTGCTGTCAATTTGCAATTAATCTGGAACTCATTTTTTAAAAATTCTGAATCCAACTCAGACACACAAACATAACCAAGGCATATACTGCTAAGGATTTGAAGCCTCCACAATACAGACACCATATTGTACAACTAGCAGTTGGCCTGCTATTACTTTATTACTGCTGTGTTATTGGGAGTACAGGATTGAACAAAAATCCCCATCATCTAAGATACTGGACAAGACCTTGGACTCCGGCTGCAGCAAATTAGATTTCCTACAGTGTGGAAACAGGCCCTTTGGCCCAACCAGTCCACACCGACCCTCCAAAGAGTAACCCATCCAGACCCATTTCCCTCTGACTAATGCACCTCACACTACAGGCAATTTAGCATGACCAATTCACCTGACATGCACATCTTTGTGATTTTGGGAGGGAACTGGAGCAAACCCACACAGACACAGGAAGAATGTGCAAATTCCACAGTCACCTGAGGCTGGAATTGAACAAGGGTCCCTGGTGCTGTGAGGCAGCAGTGCTAACCACTGAGCCACTGTGCCATTGCAGCCAGCAGAATGGAGTTTTCTGTCTATTGTGCAGCCTGGAATTCCAATTTATACCTCCTCTCTAAAAGAACAATTAACTAAACCTGCCTCTCTAGCCCAAGACAGCTTTTACATGGCTGGCTACCCGGCACAGGTAGAATGGGGCCTACTCAATCCCAAGAGCATTTTCCAGGAGCAATTCTAGCAGTTATTTTCCAACAGCTAATTCCAGCAGCCACTCCCAAGGACAATACAAAAGAACAATCCAAGGGCAATCAAAGAATTGCCCAAGAGCTTCCAAGCAAAAGCTACCAGACACAGGCCTGCTCTGACCCATGAGTACTGATGGCAAAAACCTCAGCAACCGTGTTTTTCCGTGGTGAGTTTAAACTTCCGATAACGCCAAAAGTTCTGACCTCGCTCACAGGCAGGGGAAGGTGGGTGGTGACAGTGCATTGGGACCCAAGGGTAGGAAGCCAGATTAAAGATTCTGTATTTGAAACTATCGTTTTTAGGTTCCAATAATGTTAATAATCTAATAGTCTATTAAATAGTATTACTGTCCTCTGCCCAATTGATTGTGTCAATTTATCTGTTCTATTGCACTTAATCATATTTCTTGTATTATACTTACCTCTTTGTATTGTAAATAAACACAGAGATTCTTTTGTCCTGAAACACCTGTCTACTGTCTTCATCATTTCAAAATCAAATGTCACATGACACCAGGTCATATAGTCCAACAGGTTTATTTGAAATCATAAGCTTTCAGAGCTACCCTTCTTCGTTAGGCGCATCTGACAAAGGAGGGGCGCTCTGAAAGTTTGAGATTTCAAACAAACCTGTCAAGCTAAAATCTGGTGTCATGTGACTTTTGACTTTGTCCACCCCAATCCAACAGCGGCACCTCCACATAATACCTTCATTTCACATTCCCTAAATACGTCTAGTGTTTAGAACCAGGGATTGGGGGTGATTTAAACCATCTAAAAATCAGAAGATAACTGATTGCAAACCAGAACCCTATAGAGCATGGGGCATTTGCAGAGGACCTTCCTAGTTATTAAAATAAATGCACAAGTTGCTGGGCAAACGTACATGATTAAAAGGGATCCAGTACTCAAAATCCTTCATCAATGCAGCTCACTAATTCTATAGTGCAGGCTAAGCACTGGTATCTGTGAGGGCATTATATTTTACATTGTTCCAAGGAACATGAGGTCTTCTTTTAATAACATTCTATAACCTGTCTGTTCACTCAGATTTGAATGTATCTAACCCCGAATGGCTGATGTTAATACAAACAAACACACACTGTTCTGATGGTTCTGCCCCTCAGTTTGTCGAGGTGCAGAAGCAGGCAGAGATGGAGAGTCCATAACAACAGCAGCCATCGCCAACCAGTGCTCAGACTACACATGGAGAAGCAATAGGACATCATCCACCAAGGAAGTGCAGTGTTCTGGCACAGAATTGCATCTATATGTTTTGTTGGAGCTTTATGCAAGAAAGAAAGTTATTACTAAAAAATGTTAAGGAAGTCCCGAGCCATCATGTCACACCATTGACAATTGATGGATGAGGAGACTTGCACTTTCATTCCTGATGAAGGGCTTTTGCCCGAAACGTCGATTTTCTTGCTCCTCGGATGCTGTGCTTTTTCAACACCACTCTAATCTTGAGTTGTGCTTTTAAAAGTTGACTGGGGCAGATGTTTGAGGGTAAAGGGATGGCTGGAAAATTGGGAAGCTTTTAAAAATGGGATAACCAGAGTCCAGAGACAGTATATTCCTGTCAGGGTGAAAGGAAAGGCTGGTAGGTGGAGGGAATGCTGAATGACGAGAGAAATTGGAGGTTTTGGTTAAGAAAAAAAGAAACATATTGAGTGTAGACAGTAGAGATTGAGTGAATCCTTAGAAGCATACAAAGGCAATAGGAGTATATTTAAGAGGGAAGTCAGGAGGACAAAAAGGGGACGAGATAGCTTTAGCAAATAGGGTTAAGGAGAATCCAAAGGATTTTTACAAATACATTAAGGACAAAAGGATGTCCAGGGAGAGAATAGGGCCCCTCAAAGATCAGCAAGACAGCCTGTGTGTGGAGCCGCAGGAAAGGGGGGAAAAATACCAAATGAGTATTTTGCATCAGTGTTTTCTGTGGATAAGGACATGAAAGATATACAATGTGGGGAAATAGATGATGACATCTTGAAGAATGGCCATATTACAGACGAAAAGGTGCTAGAAGTCTTGAAATGCGTAAGATTGGATAAATCCTCAGGTCCTGATCAGGTGTAACCTCGAACTCTGTGGGAAGCTCGGGAAGTGATTGCTGGGCCCCTTGCTGATATGTTTTTATCATCGAAATTGACAGGTGAGGTGCTGGAAGACTGGAGGTTGGCTAACATGGTACCACTGTTTTAAGTATTTAAGGTGGTAAGAAACTATAGACTGGTGAGCCTGACATTGGTGGTGGGCAGGTTGTGTAGGGAATCTTGAGGGACAGGGTTTACATATATTTGCTAAAGCAAGGACTGATTAGGGATAGTCAACATGGCTTTATGCATGGGAAATCATGTCTCACAAACTTGATTGAGTTTTTTGAAGAAGTAACAAAGAGGATTGATGAGAGCAGAGCAGTGGACATGTTATGTGGACTTCAGTAAGGGGTTCGACAAGGTTCCCCATGGGAGACTGGTTAACAAGGTTAGATCTCATGGAATACAGGGAGAACTAGCCATTTGGATACAGAATTGGTAGAAGACAGAGGGTGGTGGTGAAGGGTTGCTTTTCAGACTGGAGGCCTGTGACCAGTGGTATGCCACAAGGATTGGTACTAGGTCCACTGCTTTTCATCATTTATATAAATGATTTGGATGTGAACATAGGAGATATAGTTAGTGAGTTTGCAGATGACACCAAATTGGAGGTGTAGTGGACAGCAAAGAAGGTTACCTCAGAATACAACAGGATCTTGATCAGATGGGTCAATGGGCTGAGAAGTGGCAGATGGAGTTTAATTCAGAAAAATGTGAGGTGCTGCATTTTGGGAAAATAAATCTTAGGAGGACTTATACACTTAACGTTAAACTCACACTTTGTTCAGAATGTTGCTGAACAAAGAGACCTTGGACTACAGGTTATAGTTCCTTGAAAGTGGAGTCAGAGATAGATAGGACAGTGAAGGCGGCATTTGATATGCTTTCCTTCATTGGTCAGAGCATTGAGTATAGGAGTTGGGAAGTTGCAGCTCCACAGGACATTGGTTCGGCCACTTTTGGAATACTGCATGTAATTCTGATCTTCCTTCTATTGGAAGGATGTTGTGAAACTTGAAGAGACTCAAAGGATTTTGCCAGGGTTGGAGGATTTGAGCTATAGGGAGAGGCTGGATTGGCTGAGGTTGTTTTCCTTGGAGCGTCAGAGCCTGAGGGGTGACTTTATAAAAGTTTATAAAATCATGAGGAGCATGGTTAGGATAAATAAACAAGATCTTTTCCCTAGGGTGGGGGAGTCCAGAACTCAAGGGCATAGGTTTAGGGTGAGGGGGGAAAAATTTAAAAAGGGACCTAAGGGACAACTTTTTCACACAGAGGGTGGTACGTGTATGGAATGAGCTGCCAGAGGAAGTGGTGGAGGCTGGTACAATTACAAAATTTAAAAGGCATTTGGATGGGTATATGAATAGGAAGGGTTTGGAGAGAGATGGGCCGGGTGCTGGCAGGTGGGACTAGATTGGGTTGGGATATCGGGTCAGCATGGACGGGTTGGGCCGAAGATTCTGTTTCTGTGCTGTACATCTCTAAGACTCTATGGTATGTTGGACACCTCCCAGGATACATATTCTCCATCTAGTTGATCACGACCTTTCATGAGTCAGCAAGGATTTGGACCTCTTCGGGCTGCTTTGAGAACATCCCTAAATCACTTCTGCTGTACTCCTGTTATATTCTGCAGTAACCAATCGTTGACTACAGTCATTGCTTCAGAAGTCTCATGTCAGGCATATAAAGAACATAATCAGCTCCATGGGATTTAAGTTATGAAACGCCTCAATTCTCTGGATGCTGGCTTGGCAGAGGCAATTATGGTGTCAATGTCCTTCTTGCCACTGGATTTGAAGATCTTGCAAAGGTATTACTGGTGGTTTGAGGGGTTCACTATAAAGCATTAGGAGCATAGAGATTACCACTGCCCAGTAAACTATGAACTTAATCCCTGACGAATTTACAAAGACAGTGAAATTTGAGGGTACTCCATAAACCTTCACAGTGGAGAGAGTTAAATGCTTTCATGTGGTCAAAAAAGGTCACTTACTGCAGTTGATGCACTTCCTTGTATTTTTCTTAGATTTGTTCACAATGAATGCCTGTGGTACCATTCAATGGGTAAAAACTGCAATTCTAGAAGGTCTGTGGACACTTGAGAAAAATCGACTGAGAAGGATTCTTGCAATGATCATCTTCATTGCAGACAGCAGAGAGATTCCTCTACAGTTACTCCAATGGGATTTGTTGCCTTTTTTGAATGTAGTCACGACCATAATGTCACGGAGATCTCCTGGTACCAACTTCCCATTTCTGAATCCTTTCAAGTTTCACAACATCCTTCCAATAGAAGGAAGACCAGAATTACATGCAGTATTCCAAAAGCGGCCTGTGGAGCTGCAACATGACTTCACCCTGTCACCATCCAACCCAATTGCTAACCTGCCATCCTCTCCACCCCACCCACCTGCCCCTTAGCCCTTCACCTCCCTGCCACCATCCTTACCTCTTCATCAACCACCCATCACTTTGCCACCCTATTGCCCTTACGCAATGTAAATCTATCTGCTCAGCTACTCACTTGTCACCCTATCACTTTAACCCACTTTGCACCCTTACCCCTCCGGCACCCTGCCATGCTTTTGCCATGTCTACTTACCGGTCAGTCCTCTGCCTTACCCAATCATCCACTCATCCCCTTCAGCAACCTACATGCCTTCCTCCCCTCTTGCACAACTGTGATCCTAACTATTCACTAAACCACAATACTACACCCTTTCCCACCTGCCACCCTCTATCCTAACCCCCTACCCAAATGAGACCATAAATGCTTACCCTTTCACATGCTACCTAACTCTTCACCTTACCATCCTGCCATTCTAACCCCCACCAACCTGTTACCCTACTCAACTGCCAACCTGCTACACAGCTCCTTGCTCAATTACCTACCAACCTACATCCTCACCAAGTGCCATATTACTTTACCCTCTCAGTCACCCACTTGCCACTCTAACCCCTTACTTACTTATCTGACATAACTGCTTTCTTTCATAGCTCTACAATGAGGTCTTTGGGACCTTCCAACTATGTTAATTACTGAAGTACAGCTATGACTGCCATTAACAGAGACGTGGCTTCTATGAAGTTTGTCCAGTGCTACGAGGATTGCTGAACTCCCTGATTTGGAACAGATCTTTCATTGGACATCAGGCTCAAATAATTGTGGGGAATAATTAGGTAACTCTTTGTCAAAAGTGAAAGTTAAACTCAAAATAGAAGTTTTGGACCAAAAATTGTTTTCCAAAGATGGGAAACGCAATGTTTCCTGTCAGACAATGGCAGAAAATGTTCCAGCTAAGGGTTTGGTTTTGTTTGGTATCAGGATAAAAATTATATTGAAAGTAACATATGGTAACTAAATCAATTAGCACAACAAAGCATTTCTGAAGATCTGTTTCCTTTTAATCATACCATCATAGTTTCAATCCGCTGGGACTGGATACTACCTATATGATATTTTATTCTTCATGCAGAACTAAAAATGTGATGGAAAATGCTGAATCAATAATCGTGCAGGTCAATCAAATGAGCAAAACATTTAGTACTATGTTGCTCATCGGAGCCCAGGCATCTTTGGCAGAAAGACACAGAAACCCACAGCAATGCCTTATTTCACATCCCTGTGCCACAGGCAATAAGTTAGCTATTATTTCCTAATGATAACTCAGCAGTTTAAAGAAAATTTATCATGTACTTCCCATTAACAACTCAGAAATTCCTTTAGTGATTAGCTGTTGCTTTTTTAACTCTAACTGAAGCAAAAAATTAAACTAAAAAAGTGATTGTGCATGTTGAGTGATTACTCTCAACCAGATGTTTCCAGTTTTTTCCCCCCTCAGCTCACTGCACGTATAAATTCCGAAGTCTTTTTAGATTGCAATGGTCCTTTACTGACATGCAAAAAGCACAGGCAATTCAAGAGTACTCATCCTGACCAATTGTAGACAACAAATTTACCAGTGCAGTAACTTTCATTTAGTTGAAGCACGTTCAACTTCAGAAAATGTCCCAAGACACTTGACAGAATTGTTATCAAAAAGAAATCAAAATGAAGCCACACAAGGAGATATTAGGAGTATAAGGAACCATCTTTAAAAAAAAACAAAGAACTAGAGAGTTTTAGGGAGAGGTTTGGGAAATTTCTGGTCCTAGGCAGTTCAAAGAATTGTTGTTAAATATGCAGCCACTAAAATTGGGCATATTCAAAAAGTCAAACTAAAGGAGTGCAAAGACTTGAGGCTAATGGAACTGTTGGATGTTATAGATGAAGTGAGATGTGAGACTGCGAAGAAACCTGAAAATAATGAGAATTTTGAAACTAAGGTGTTGATCAGCTGGGAGCCAATATGGGTCAGTGAATAAAGGGACAATTTGTAAACAGAACTTGTTGAGAGTTAGGACAGTAGTTTTGGATCAGCAAATTTATGGACAGTGAATGATGAGCACCTAGCCAACAGTGTTGGAATCGTCAAGTTGAACAATTAAGCTCCTCGGATGCTGCCTGACCTGCTGTGCTTTTTCAGCACCACCCTCTCGACTTTAAACTCCAGCATTTGCAATCCTCAATTTCGCCAAGTTGACCAAAGGCATGAATGAGGGAGTTAGTAGCAGATGAGTTGACGCAAGGGCAGCACAAAAGGTTGCAGACCATCTGCCTGCAATGAACAGCAACAATATCTAAGTTATCCAAGTGACAATAGCAATACTTCCTATCACCTTTTCAGATACATGGTAGGTAGAGTCAACTGTGGCAAGAATGGTGGGTAACAATTACATTTAGTGCTCAAATCTTGAGATGTCCGAATGTGACAAGTCAGATGAATATTTTTATCATAGATCTTCTATTTGTTACTTTGCCTTTGAGATTTGATAGTTTAATGGATTCTTGTAATGCATTACCATGGTTGGAATCTCACATGAGCATTGTGACCAACTGACCCACTCTTTGTTGAAAGCAATAACAAATAAAACAATTTAAATAATAAACAACCCAAATAAACACAGAAAAGAATTCAAATCCATCGAAGTTCACTAGAGTCATAGAGATGTACAGCACGGAAACAGACAGTTTGGTCCAACTTTTCCATGCTAACCAGAAATCCCAACCCAATCGAGTCCCACCTGTCAATACAAGGCCCACACCCCTCCAACCCTTCCTATTCATATATCCATCCAGATGACTTTTAAAATGTTGCAATTGCGCTAGCCTCAACCACTTCCTCTGGCAGCTCATTCCACACACGTACCACCCTCCGAGTGAAAAAGTTGCCCCTTAGGTATCTTTTATATCTTTCCCCTCTCACCCTAAACACTACGCCCTCTAGTTCTGGACTCCCCCACACCAGGTAAAAGACTTTGTCTATTTATCCTTTGTGCATTTCAAGACATCCAGCACTTCCTCCTCTGTAATATGGGCATTTTTCAAGATGTCACCATCTATTTCCCTACATTGTATATCTTCCATGTCCTTTTCCACAGTAAACACTGATGTAAAATACTCATTTAGTATCTTCCCCATCTCCTGTGGCTCCACACAAAGGCCTATGAACACCTCAAAAGTCTGATGCAATACTGATAATGTTTTTGAGCATTATTATTGGCACTGCTTACTGTAAATCTGATGACACATTACTGTGAGTACAGGAATGTTACATTTTGTAATTCATAATCAATTATTCTATTACTTAGGTGCCACTGTCTCTTGCTAAGGCCACAAGGTCAAAAGACTACAAATGGGTCCATTGAGCAATCAAAGTTAATTCCTCAACTATAAAATTATTCTTAACTTTCAAAGAAAAGATAGACTTGTCAAAGAGGGAATGCAGCAAAGGCTCACCCAACTGATTTCTGGGAATACAGACTGAACATATAAGGTGAACTGGATCAACTGGGCCTATATTCAGTAGATTTAGAAGAATAAGAGGGGATTTCAATGAAATGTATAGAAGTCTGACAGGGCTATACAGACTGGATTCAGGGACGGTATTTCCTCTGGTCAAGGGGTCCAGAACATAATTCACAGTCGAAGGATGCACAGTAAGCCATTTTGGACTGAGGAGACAATGTGGTTGTGGAAAAGCACAGCAGGTCAGGCAGCATCCAAGGAGCAGGAGAATCGGCATTTCGGACATAAACCCTTCATCGGGAATAAAAGGTGCGAGCCAAGAGGGTAGAGAGATAAATGGGAGGGGGAGTGGGGCTAGGGGGAATCTAGCCGAGAGTGCAATAGGTAGATGAAGGTGGGGTTAAAAGGTGACAGGTCGGGAGGAGGATGGAGTGGATAGGTGGGAAGGAAGATGGAGAGTTGGGAGGGTGATGCCAAGTTAGAAGGTTGGATCTGGGATAAGGTGGGGGAGTGGGGGGGGGGGATTGTTGGGGTGAGGTGAAATGAGGAAACAGTTCAAATCCACATTACTCCCATGTGATTGGAGGGTCCCAAGGCAAAAAATGAGGCATTCTTCCTCCAGGTGTTGGGTGGTTAGGGTTTGGCGATGGAGGAGGCCCAGGACCTGCATGTCCTTGGCAGAGTGGGATGGGGAGTTAAAGTGTTTGGCCACAGGGCAGTGGGGTTGCTTCGGGCGTGTCCCAGAAATGAAGCAATTTGATGGTATAGCTATAAATGAAGATAAGGTACTGAAGATAAGTTGTGGTAGACATCATGCATAAAGCGCCCATATAAAATAAAAGGTATCCATGAATGCTCAGTTATTTGAGAAATTAAATTGCAGGGTCTCAAATCAACATCTTTCCAATCTCAGTAACATTCTTTTTAACATAACTTTTCACCCATTTTTCGTTGCCCTGAGAAGGCCATCGATTAGAAATGTTGCAGCCCTTGTGAATGATGTCATGCCCATCATGATGCTTAGTAAGAATACTGACTCACTCATGAAGATTGTTGGTATATATCAAAGTCAGAACGTTGGGTGTAATTTTGGCAAAGTTGAGAGGTGATGGTACCCCTGTTTTGTTACTCATGTTTGATTGATTTTCTCAAACAAGCTGTTCGAAGAGTAAATCTAACATTGCTTTTTGGTTTATTCATTCATGGGATGTGGACATCATTGGCTGCCCAGAATTTATTCCTCATCCTTCCCTGCCCTTGAGAAGTTGATGACACTGCCACACAACATGGAGGGTATTCCAATGTGAAGGCAGGACTTTGTATCTACAAGGTCTTTGTAGTGGTCAATCTTACTGATATGGTAATGGACAGATGCATCCACAACTGTCATTCAGGAAGTCAGAGCAAAGTAAGTCAAAGACAGCTTCTGATACCAGTCCAGGGGAATGGCTACGGTCAGGCACCCAGCTGCTGTATGCTTGGTCTGGGGATCTGTGCCTTGGGAAGTGAGCCATGGTCAGTCCTGTGCTTCCACGGCGACAAGTCCATGGGGATAGGGATAACGTGTCTAGGGAATGTACAGGGATCAGGGCATTTGTCATCCAGGGCTGTCTAGTTCAAGAACTTAAGGAATTGGGCGACAGTCAGTCACTCTATTGAGTCCATCCAGAGAGCTGAAGGAGCAAGTGCAGTTGCTGAGGAGACTTGGAAACTCATGTGTACGGATTGGAATTTACAAGCAGGGGAAGGTGGAATGACATTTATGAAGGGAGTCAAAGGGATCGGGTGTTGATCCCCAACCAGAAGCACTGTGGCTTCATGAGAGAGAGTGAGTGAGTGTGAGAGAGTGTGAGAGTGTGTGAGAGTGTGTGTGTGTGAGAGAGAGAGAGAGAGAGAGAGAGAGAGAGAGAGACCGCCTTTGCTGTTTAAATTCGTGTATCGTTGGATATTGGAGGGCATCTGGAAGAATTGGTTTGGGTGAAGTCCACAGCACAGAATCAGATAAGTTAATTGTTGTTTTAAGTCTGTACAAGAGAAAGGCTGTATTAGTGAGTAAAGTGAGTTCTTTCTTGATTATATGTTTTTGGAGATAAGTCTCTTGATTAAACTTAAAATATAAGCCATAACTATTAATTTAACCTGGGGCACAGATTGTAGAGGAATAAGATGGTGTGATTTTCTGGGTCTGTAGATTGTGAAGGAGCAAAATTGGCCTTTGCAGTGATATGTACTTCTTGTCAGATGTGGGAGTTTAAAGAGAGTTTAAGGGTTACTGCGGATTATATCTGCCATAAATGCTGTTGGATGCGAATTTTATCAGATCGAATGGATCGGTTGGAGAGGTATTTCAAACAGGTATGCGGTTTTGGAAAATGTTTAGATTAGATTAGATTAGATTACTTACAGTGTGGAAACAGGCCCTTCAGCCCAACAAGTCCACACCGCCCCGCCGAAGCGCAACCCACCCATACCCCTACATCTACCCCTTACCTACACTACGGGCAATTTAGCATGGCCAATTCACCTAACCTGCACATCTTTGGACTGTGGGAGGAAACCGGAGTTATGGTAGGGGATGTTGGAAAATGGATTCTCAGGGGAACGTAGCACAAACAGCCAAGTGTCTGGTAATGAAACTGGCTCTAATGTAACGAGGGGTACGTCAGCTTCCAAGAGATCAATTCTGTTAGGGGATTCTGTAGTCCGAGGTACAGACAGACGTTTCTGTGGCCAGCAGAGAAAAAGCAGAATGATGTGTTGTTTCCCTGGTGCCAGGACAAAGGATGTCACAGAGAGAGTGCAGAATGTTCTCACAGGGGAGAGGGGCCAGCAGGAGGTCATTGTCCACATTGGAACCAATGATATAGGAAGGGAAAAGGTTGAGATTCTGAAGGGAGATTACAGAGAGTTAGGTAGAAATTTAAAAAGGTGATCCTCAAGGGTAGTAATATCTGGATTACTCAGTGCTACGAGCTAGTGAGCGCAGGAATAGGAGAATAGAGCAGATGAATGCTTGGCTGAGGAGCTGGTGTATGGGAGAAGGATTCACATTTTTGGATCATAGGAATCTCTTTTGGGGTAGAAGTGACCTCTACCAGAAGGACGGATTGCACCTAAATTAGAAGGGGACTAATATACTGGCAGGGAAATTTGCTAGAACTGCTTGGGAGGATTTAAACTAGTAAGGTGGGGGGTGGGACCCAAGGAGAGAGTGAGGAAAGAGATCAATCTGAGACGGTTACAGCTGAGAACAGAAGTGAGTCAAACAGTCAGGGCAGGCAGGGACAAGGTAGGACTAATAAATTAAACTGCATTTATTTCAATGCAAGGGGCCTAACAGGGAAGGCAGATGAACTCAGGGCATAGTTAGGAACATGGGACTGGGATATCATAGAAATTACAGAAACATGGCTCAGGGATGGGCAGGACTGGCAGCTGAATGTTCCAGGATACAAATGCTACAGGAAGGATAAAGGGAGGCAAGAGGGAAGGGGGAGTGGCATTTTTGATAAGGGATAGCATTACAGCTGTGCTGAGGGAGGATATTCCCAGAAATACATCGAGGGAAGTTATTTGGGTGGAACTGAGAAGAAAGAAAGGCATGATCACCTTATTGGGATTGTATTATAGATCCCCCTATAGTCAGAGGGAAATTGAGAAACAAACTTGTAAGGAGATCTCAGCTATCTGTAAGAATAATAGGGTGGTTATGGTAGGGGATTTTAACTTTCCAAACATCAACTGGGACTGTCATAGTGTTAAAGGTTTAGATGAAGAGGAATTTCTTAAGTGTGTACAATACAATTTTCTGATTCAGTATGTGGATGTACCTCCAAGAGAAGTTGCAAAACTTGACCTACTTTTGGGAAATAAGGCAGGGCAGGTGACTGAGGTGTCAGTGGGGGAGCACTTTGTGGCCAGCGACCATAATTCTATTCGTTTTAAAATAGTACTAGAAAAGGAAAGACTAGATCTAAAAGTTGAAGTTCTAAATTGGAGAAAGGCCAATTTTGACGGTATTAGGCAAGAACTTTTGAAAACTGACTGGAAGCAGATGTTCGCAGGTAAAAGGGACAGCTAGAAAATGGGAAGCCTTCAGAAATGAGAAAGCAAGAATCCAGAGAAAGTATATTTCTGTCAGGGTGAAAGGAAAGGCTGGTAGGTATAGGGAATGCTGGATGACTAAAGAAATTGAGGGTTTGGTTAAGAAAAAGAAGGAAGCACATGTCAGGTATAGACAGGATAGATTGAGTGAATCCTTAGAAGAGTATAAAGGCAGTAGGAGTATACTTAAGAGGGAAATCAGGAGGGCAAAATGGGGACATGAAATAGCTTTGGCAAATAGAATTAAGGAGAATCCAAAGGATTTTTACAAATATATTAAGGAGAAAAGGGTAACTAGGGAGAGAATAGGGCCCCTCAAAGATCAGCAAGGTGGCCTTTGTGTGGAGCCACAGAAAATGGGGGAGATACCAAATGAATATTTTGCATCAGTATTTACTGTGAAAAAGGATATGGAAGATATAGACTGTAGGGAAATAGATGATGACATCTTGCAAAATGTCCAGATTACAGAGGAGGAAGTGTTGGATGTCTTGAAAACTGTTAAAAGTGGATAAATCCCCAGGACCTGATCAGGTGTACCTGAGAACTCTGTGGGAAGCTAAGCTGAGAAGTGATTGCTGGGCATCTTGCTGAGATATTTATATCATCGATAGTCACAGATGAGGTGCTGGAAAACTGGAGGTTGGCAAACATGGTGCCACTGTTTAAGAAGGGTGGTAAAGACAAGCCAGGGAACTATAGACAGGTGAGCCTGAAGTCAGTAATGGGCAAGTTGTTGGAGGGAATCCTGAGGGACAGGATGTATATGTATTTGGAAAGGCAAGGACTGATTCGGGATAGTCAGCATGGCTTTGTGCGTGGGAAATCATATCTCACAAACTTGATTGAGTATTTTGAAGAGGTAACAAAGAAGATTGATGAGGGTAGAGCAGTAGATGTGATCTATATGGACTTCAGTAAGGCATTCGACAAGGTTCCCCATGGGAGACTGATGAGCAAGGTTAGTTCTCATGGAATACAGGGAGAACTAGCCATTTGGATACAGAACTGGCTCAAAGGTAGAAGACAGAGGGTGGTGTTGGAGGGTTGTTTTTCAGACAGGAGGCCTGTGACCAGTGGAGTGCCACAAGGATCGGTGCTGGGTCCTCTACTTTTTGTCATTTACATAAATGATTTGGATGCGAGCACAAGAGGTACAGTCAGTCAGTTTGCAGATGACACCAAAATTGGAGGTGTAATGGACAGTGAAGAGGGTTACCTCAGATTACAACAGTATCTGGACCAGATGGGCCAAAGGGCTGAGAAGTGGCAGATGGAGTTTAATTCAGATAAATGCGAGGTGCTGCATTTTGGGAAAGCAAATCTTAGCAGGACTTATACACTAAATGGTAGGGTCCTAGGGAGTGTAGCTGAACAAAGGGACCTTGGAGTGCAGGTTCATAGCTCCTTGAACGTGAAGTCACAGGTAGATAGGATAGTGAAGAAGGCGTTTGGTATGCTTTCCTTTATTGGTCAGAGTCTTGAGTACAGGAGTTGGGAGGTCATGTTGCTGCTGTACAGGACATTCGTTAGGCCACTGTTGGAATATTGCATGCAATTCTGGTCTCCCTATCGGAAAGATGTTGTGAAACTTGAAAGGGTTCAGAAAAGATTTACAAGGATGTTGCCAGGGTTGAAGGATTTGAGCTACAGGGAGAGGCTGAACAGGCCGGGGCTGTTTTCCCTAGAGCATTGTAGGCTGAGGGTGACCTTATAGAGGTTTACAAAATTATGAGGGGCATGGATAGGATAAATTGACAAAGTCTTTTCCTGGGGTCGGGGAGTCCAGAGCTAGAGGGCATAGATTTAGGGCGAGAGGGGAAAGATATAAAAGAGACCTAAGGGGCAACTTTTTCACACAGAGGGTGGTACATGTATGGAATGAGCTGCCAGAGGATGTGGTGGAGGCTGGTACAATTGCAACATTTAAGTGGCATTTGGATGGGTGTATGAGTAGGAAGGGTTTGGAGGGATATGGGCCGGGTGCTGGCAGGTGGGACTAGATTGGTTTGAGATATCTGGTCAGCTTGGACAGGTTGAACCGAAGGGTCTGTTTCCATGCTGTGCAGCTTTATGACTCTATATGGTATTGCACATGGCTTACTCACTTTGTATGGCAGTGGCTGGGTGAGAAAGATGGACAAGGGAATGCTCATATAGATGGGTCGGATAGGCATCTGGGAGAGTTGGTATGCTAGAGAGTTTCCAGAAAGAGCTATCAGGAAGGGGTTCGACAGTTTGGAACCTCACTGACACATAGCAGTATAAATGCAAACTACTGCCCAATGTGCGCTCCCTGGCACCTTCCAACATGCTAGAAATTGCAACTACAAAATGGAAAAGCAAGTGGCTCCGACCACACTCCAGCTAGATAGAATAGGTGTCTCAGCCTACGAGGGAAGTGTTTGCAAGACTCACTAATGTTAGGCCTTTCAGAAGGCAACAAAAGTACACAAAGACCCATGCAGAGGACACAGACCTGCAGTTTCCCCTAATCCCTGGCAAGGTTAATGTATTGGCTCCCTTTGTGCTATACTCCTGCCCATTTCATTCAATAACAGCAAATGTGCACACAGATGCCAGCGAAATAATAGGGTTTTTTAACCAGAAGGGCAACAGTTCTAGCAGAATCTATTTCCCTATATGAAGAACAAAGAACATTGCAGCACAAGAATAGATCCTTCGGCCCTTCAAGCCTGCACCGATCCATAATCTGCAGTCTATTTCCTGAGGATCTGTATCCATTTGCTCCCTGCCCATTCACGTATCTGTCTAGATACATCCTAAATGATGCTCTCGTTCCTGCCTTATCACCTCCGCTGGCAACGCATTCCAGGCACCCACCACCCTCTGCATAAAGAACTTTCCATGCATATCTCCTTTCTCACTTTGAACTCATGAACCCTCGTAATTGAGTTCCTCACTCTGGGAAAAAGCTTCTTGCTATCCATCCTTTCTATACCTCTCATGATTTTGTAGGCCTCAAACATGTCCCCCCCCTCAACTGCCTTCTTTCCAATGAAAATAATCCTAATCTACTCTACCTCTCCTCATAGCTAGCACCCCCCATACCAGGCAACATCCTGGTGAATCGCCTTTGCACCTTCTCCAAAGCATGCACATCCTTTTGGTAATGTGGCGGCCAGAACTGTACACAGTATTCCAAATGGGGGCGAACCAAAGTCTTATAAAACTGTAATATGACCTGCCAACTGTTATACTCAATACCCCATCCAATGAAGGAAAGCATGCCGTATGCCTTCTTGACCACTCTATTAACCTGCACTGCCACCTTCAGGGAACAATGGACCTGAACACCCAGATCTCTCTGCACATCAGTTTTTCCCAGTTCTCCATTTATTGTATAGTTCACCCTGGAATCTTCCCAAATGCATCACCTCGCATTTGTCCATATTGAACTCCATCTGCCATTTCTCTGCTGAATGCTCCAATCTATCTATATTCTGCTGAATTCTCTGACAGTCCCCTTCACTATCTGCTACACCATCAATCTTAGTATCATCTGCAAACTTGCTAAAGAGGCAACCTACACCTCCCTCCAAATCATTTATGTTTCTCACAAACAACAGTGGTCCCAGCATGGGTCCCTGTGGGACACCACTGGTCACAGTAGTAGTTCTTTTCCACTACTACTCTCTCTTTCCTGTTGCCCAACCAGTTCTCTATCAAGTTAGCTAGAACACCCTGGACCCCATGCACCTTCACTTTCTCCATCAGCCTACCATATGGAACCTTATCAAATACAATACGAAAGTCCGTGACATCTACATCCGTTCCCTCATCAATCAACTTTGTCACCATTTCAAAGAATTCTATTAGGTTTGTAAGACATGACCTTCCCTGCACAAAACCATACTGCCCATCACTGATAAGCCCACTTTCTTCCAAATGGGTACATATCCTATCCCTCAGGATCTTCTCCAGTAGCTTCCCTACCACTGAGGTCAGGCTCACAGATCTGTAATTACCTGGATTATCCCTGCTACCCTTCTTAAACAAGGGCACAACATTGGCAATTCTCCAGTTTTCTGGGACTTCACCCATTTTCAAGGATGCTGCAAAGATATCTGTTAAAGCCCCAGCTATTTCCTGTCTTACTTCCCTTTTAACCTGGGATAGATCCCATCCGGTCCTGGGGACTTGTCCACCTTAATGCCTTTGAGAATACACAACACTTCCTCCTTCATTATGCTGACTTAAGCTAGAGTAATCAAAAGATCTATCCCCTAACCTCAACATCTGCCATGTCCCTCTCCTCGGTGAATACCAATGCAAAGTGCTCATTAAGAATGTCACCAATTTTCTCTTTACTTCTTTGTCCTAGAGTGGGCCAACCCTTTCTCTCGTTAGCTTCTTGCTCCTTATATATGAATAAAAGGATTTGGGGTTTTCCTTAACCCTGCTCGCTAAGGATATTTCATGATCCCTTTTATCCCTCTTAATTCCTTGTAGGATCAATCCAAAACATTCCCAATATTCTTCCAAAGCTTCATCTGACTTCATCTTTACCTTATGTAAACTTCCTTTTTCCTCTTAGCTAGTCTCACAATTTCACCTGTCATCCATGGTTCCCTAATCTTGCCATTTCTATCCCTCATTTTCACAGGTACATCTCTCTCCTGAACTCTAAATCGATCTCTCGTTAAAAGTCTCCCACCTATCAAATGTGGATTTCCCTTTCAAAAAGCTGCTCCCAGTCCACATTCCTCAGCTCCTGCCAAATTTTGGTATCGTTGGCCCTCCCCTAATTTAGCATACTTCCCTTAGGACCACTCTCATCTTTGTCTACAAGTATCCTAAAATTTATGGAATTGTAATCACTATTCCCAAAGAAATCCCCCACTGAAACCTCAACCACCCAGCTGGGCTCATTTCCCCAAATCAGATCCAGTATGGCCCCTTCCCAAGTTGGGCTACTTACAGACTGCTCTAGAAAACCCTCCTGGATGCTCCTTACACATTCTGCTCCAACCAGACCTCGAACACCAAGTGAATCCCAGTCAATGTTGGGGAAATTAAAATCTCCTGTCACCACCACCCTGTTGTTCCTACATCTTTCTATGATCTCTCTACATACTTGTACATCTATCTCACATTGAGGGTTGGGAGGCCTGTAGTACAGCCCCAATAATGTTACCACACTCTTTCTGCCCATATTGCCTCACTGCTCGAGTCCTCCCCAGTGCCCTCCTTCAGCACAGCTGTGATATCTTCTTTGACCAGTAATGCAACTCCTCCACCCCTTTTACCTTCCTCTCTATCCCACCTGAAGCATCGATATCCTGGGATATTTAGTTGCCAAACATGCCCTTCCCTCAACCAAGTCTCAGTAATATATGCACTGTTCCACTTGCTTCAACATGTGACAACATGCTCTCTACACCGAACTCGCTGCCTGTAAGAGTGGTAGAGGCAGAAATTCTCAAAACATTTGACAATTTTTATAATATGCACTTGTGACATCAAGACACAAAAGGCAATGCGCAAACCCAATGGACCGAAGGGCGTGTTTCTGTGTTGTAGACATCCATGACTCCGTGACAGGTATTGATCCATGGTGAGTGAACATGATGTTAGGCACCGTGGTGATTCATTACAATTGGGGCTAAACAGAGATTCAAATAAATAGATGCATTGCAAAGCCATTAGCATTTTAAAGGAATCATTAAACTTTATATCAGTGCAATACCATTTGTGCCACCAAAGAATTTCTTTTCTTTCCCTCCCTCTCAGTGTTATCCCAGGTTCTGCAACAAGAGGAAGCCTATCTCTTGGCCTCAGGAGGTTTATTCAGGTTACCAAGTCAGGTGGAGGTGTGTTTCTGGGCAGCCCAGGCAATCGGAGGGGCTTATTGTCTGGATGCAAGTGCACCCTTCTGAGCTTGAACTTCAAAAGGATCAGAGCAGTGCAGGCAATGTGCAGCTGGAGGGCCCAGTCAACCTCTGAAGTGTCCCGAGAAGAAACTTCTGGAGGACGTCTGTCTGGTTCCTTCTCCAACTGATGCCTCCTGCCACCACCAATAGTGCTGGACAGGTTCTCCATTGCAGGTATCAAGCTGTCCAAGGAGGGAGCCAGCAATGAAAAGCTTAGGGTAGCTGGGTCCTCTTGGTATAGCTGCATTTCTGGAGCCTGTGTCCTCAGAAGGTCATTACACCCCACATTCCTGTCTATAGGTCCTCTTCTTCTCTGTGCATTTTACATAATCAGAGTGCTGCTGTGACAGGGTCTTCCCCTGCGTGTGGATGAGCAGGTACCTGGTCTCTAGCAGTTCTTTAAATCGCCAAGAACCTAGGCCATTTTTTCCTCAGGCATTTGCAGAGTCGTCTGAAAAGGTTTTGAATTTTGATTTTGAATCTAATGTTCCCACCAAGGTGTCTGATTCTACGCTGGCAGGAAAGGAAGGTGCCAGGGACAGCCCTTCCAATACTTCCTCCGAGACCTCCAAACTATCTCTCTCTTCAGAGTTTGAGGAAGTGGCTTCTATCAGAACAGGCCATTTGTCCATGGGGGTTATGGATATCTGCTGGTACTTGTAAGACAAAAAATGGAGAAGGGCTTTGCAGCCAATGCGAAGACAAGGTGTGTGATGGCATTGAAACCAGAGTTAAAAACTGGAAGAACTGCGGTTGCTGTAAATCAGAAACAAAAACAGGAGTTGCTGGAGAAGCTCAGCAGTTCTGGCAGCATTCTAAGGAAGGGTCACCGGACCCGAACGGTTAACTCTGATGATTTCTCTTCTCTGCCAGACCTGTTGAGCTTTTCCAGCATCTTCTGTTGCGAGCAGGGTTAAAGTGAGAGTTGCAGTGGAATTAAGAACAGTGCCTATTCGATTGGCAAGACATGGATGTCTTGACCATAAGACCATAAGACCATAAGACATAGGAGTGGAAGTAAGGCCATTCGGCCCATCGAGTCCACTCCGCCATTCAATCATGGCTGATGCGCATTTCAGCTCCACTTACCAGCATTCTCCCCGTAGCCCTTAATTCCTCTAGACAACAAGAACCTATCAATCTCGGCCTTGAAGACATTTAGCGTCCCGGCTTCCACTGCACTCCGTGGCAATGAATTCCACAGGCCCACCACTCTCTGGCTGAAGAAATGTCTCCACATTTCTGTTCTGAAATGACCCCCTCTAATTCTAAGGCTGTGTCCACGGGTCCTAGTCTCCTCGCCTAACAGAAACAATTTCCTAGCATCCACCTTTTCAAAGCCATGTATTATTTTGTACGTCTCTATTAGATCTCCCCTTAATCTTCTAAACTCCAATGAATACAATCCCAGTATCCTCAGCCGTTCCTCATATGCTAGACCTGTCATTCCAGGGATCATCCGTGTGAATCTCCGCTGGACACGTTCCAGTGCCAGTATGTCCTTCCTGAGGTGTGGGGACCAAAACTGGACACAGTACTCCAAATGGGGCCTAACCAGAGCTTTATAAAGTCTTAGTAGTACATCTCTGCTTTTATATTCCAACCCTCTTGAGATAAGAGACAACATTGCATTCGCTTTCTTAATCACAGACTCAACCTGCATGTTTACCTTTAGAGAATCCTCGACTAGCACTCCCAGATCCCTTTGTGCTTTGGCTTTATTAATTTTCTCACCATTTAGAAAGTAGTCCATGCTTTTATTCTTTTTGCCAAAGTGCAAGACCTCGCACTTGCTCACGTTAAATTCCATCAGCCATTTCCTGGACCACTCTCCCAACCTGTCTAGATCCTTCTGTAGCCTCCCCACTTCCTCAGTACTACCTGCCTGTCCACCTAACTTCGTATCATCGGCAAACTTCGCTAGAATGCCCCCGGTTCCCTCATCCAAATCATTAATATATAATGCGAACAGCTGTGGCCCCAGCACCGAACCCTGCGGGACACCGCTCGTCACCGGCTGCCATTCTGAAAAAGAACCTTTTATCCCAACTCTCTGCCTTCTGTTAGACAGCCAATCCTCAATCCATTCCAGTAGCTCACCTCGAACATCATGGGCCCTCACCTTGCTCAGCAGCCTCCCGTGTGGCACCTTATCAAAGGCCTTTTGAAAGTCTAGATAGACCACATCCACTGGGTTTTCCTGGTCTAACCTACTTGTTACCTCTTCAAAAAATTCCAACAGGTTTGTCAGGCATGACCTCCCTTTACTAAATCCATGTTGACTTGTTCTAATCAGACTCTGCTCTTCCAAGAATTTAGAAACCTCATCCTTAATGATGGATTCTGGAATTTTACCAACAACCGAGGTTAAGCTGATTGGCCTATAATTTTCCATCTTTTGCCTTGATCCTTTCTTGAACAAGGGGGTTACTACAGCCATCTTCCAATCATCCGGGACCTTTCCTGACTCCAGTGACTCTTGAAAGATCTCAACCAATGCCTCTGCTATTTCCTCAGCAACCTCTCTCAGAACTCTAGGGTGTATCCCATCGGGGCCAGGAGATTTATCAATTTTAAGACTTTTTAACTTTTCTAGCACTATCTCTTTCGTAATGGCAACCATACTCAACTCAGCCCCGTGACACCCTTTAATTTTTGGGATATTACTCATGTCTTCCACTGTGAAAACTGACGCAAAGGACTTGTTAAGTTCTCCTGCTATTTCCTTATCTCCCATCACTAGGCTCCCTGCATCAGTTTGAAGTGGCCCAATGTCTACTTTTGCCTGTCGTTTGTTTCTTATGGACTGAAAGAAACTTTTACTATTATTTCTAATATTACTGGCTAGCCTACCTTCATATTTGATCCTCTCATTTCTTATTACACTCTTTGTTATCCTCTGTTTGCTTTTGTATCCTTCCCAATCTTCTGATTTCCCACTGTTCTTAGCCACTTTATAGGATCTCTCTTTTTCTTTAATACATTTCTTTAATACATGACAAAAAGGCGGCACATTCCTGATGAAGAGCTTATGCTTGAAACGTCGACTCTCCTGCTCCTTGGATGCTGCCTGACCTGCTGTGCTTTTCCAGCGCCACACTGTTTGACACTGATCTCCAGCATCTGCTGTCCTCACTTTATCCTAACCCCACAGTCTTCTCCTATGAGGAACAGAGTTCTCACTTCACAGTGGTTAAGGAATCTTTTCTTCCACCTTGGTCTTGTTAACAGCTGTTTTTGTATAGAATAAGAAAAATGGAAAGATTGAGTGAGGTGAAAGTGGCTGGCACTTAGTGCAGGTGGTCAAAAGGTAGAAAGGAGTCCTGGGTGAGTGAGCAGGCACAGCAGAAGCCATGCACAGTTAGTGTTTTGGGAGGTTGGTGGTGGAGGGGCGAACAGAAGAGCGAGCAAGGGAAGATGTTGCATGTAATAATGACAGTGGCAGAGCATGGGCCTTGCTGGAAGGGGAGTGCAGCAGGGACACAGTAAGTATGAGGTATGTTGGCTGCATTTATAAGTCCTGGATTAGTGGTGCTGGAAGAGCACAGCAGTTCAGGCAGCATCCAACGAGCAGCGAAATCAAAGTTTCGGGCAAAAGCCCTTCATCAGGAATAAAGGCAGTGAGCCTGCAGCATGGAGAGATAAGCTAGAGGAGGGTGGGGGTGGGGAGAGAGTAGCATAGAGTAAAATGGGTGAGTGGGGGAGGAGATGAAGGTGATAGGTCAAAGAGGAGAGGGTGGAGTGGATAGGTGGAAAAGAAGATAGGCAGGTCGGACAAGTCAAGGAGACAGTAAGTGAGCTGGAAGTTTGAAACTAGGATGAGGTGGGGGAAGGGGAAATGAGGAAGCTGTTGAAGTCCACATTGATGCCCTGGGGTTGAAGTGTTCCGAGGCGGAAGATGAGGCGTTCTTCCTCCAGGCGTCTGGTGGTGAGGGAGCGGCGGTGAAGGAGGCCCAGGACCTCCATGTCCTCGGCAGAGTGGGAGGGGGAGTTGAAATGTTGGGCCACGGGGCGGTTTGGTTGATTGGTGCGGGTGTCTCGGAGATGTTCCCTAAAGCGCTCTGCTAGGAGGCGCCCAGTCTCCCCAATGTAGAGGAGACCACATCGGGAGCAACGGATACAATAAATGATATTGGTGGATGTGCAGGTGAAACTTTGATGGATGTGGAAGGCTCCTTTAGGGCCTTGGATAGAGGTGAGGGAGGAGGTGTGGGCACAGGTTTTACAGTTCCTGCGGTGGCAGGGGAAAGTGCCAGAATGGGAGGGTGGGTCGTAGGGGGGTGTGGACCTGACCAGGTAGTCACGGAGGGAACGGTCTTTGCGGAAGGCGGAAAGGGGTGGGGAGGGAAATATATCCCTGGTGGTGGGGTCTTTTTGGAGGTGGCGGAAATGTCGGTGGATGATTTGGTTGATGCGAAGGTTTGTAGGGTGGAAGGTGAGCACCAGGGGCGTTCTGTCCTTGTTACGGTTGGAGGGGTGGTGTCTGAGGGCGGAGGTGCGGGATGTGGACGAGATGCGTTGGAGGGCATCTTTAACCACGTGGGAAGGGAAATTGCGGTCTCTAAAGAAGGAGGCCATCTGGTGTGTCCTATGGTGGAACTGGTCCTCCTGGGAGCAGATACGGCGGAGGCGGAGAAATTGGGAATACGGGATGGCATTTTTGCAAGAGATAGGGTGGGAAGAGGTGTAATCCAGGTAGCTATGGGAGTCAGTGGGTTTGTAAAAAATGTCAGTGTCAAGTCGGTCGTCACTAATGGAGATGGAGAGGTCCAGGAAGGGGAGCGAGGTGTCAGAGATAGTCCAGGTAAATTTAAGGTCAGGGTGGAATGTGTTGGTGAAGTTGATGAATTGCTCAACCTCCTCGCGGGAGCACGAGGTGGCGCCAATGCAGTCATCAATGTAGCGGAGGAAGAGGTGGGGAGTGGTGCCGGTGTAATTACGGAAGATCAACTGTTCTACATAGCCAACAAAGAGACAGGCATAGCTGGGGCCCATACGTGTGCCCATGGCTACGCCTTTGGTCTGGAGGAAGTGGGAGGATTCAAAGGAGAAATTGTTAAGGGTGAGGACCAGTTCGGCCAAACGAATGAGAGTGTCAGTGGAAGGGTACTGTTGGGGACGTTTGGAGAGGAAAAAACGGAGGGCTTGGAGGCCCTGGTCATGGCAAATGGAGGTGTAGAGGGATTGGATATCCATGGTGAAGATAAGGCGCTGGGGGCCGGGGAAACGGAAGTCTTGGAGGAGGTGGAGGGCGTGGGTGGTGTCTCGAACGTATGTGGGGAGTTCCTGGACTAGGGGGGATAGGACAGTGTCGAGGTAGGTAGAGATGAGTTCAGTGGGGCAGGAGCATGCTGAGACAATGGGCCGGCCAGGGTGGTCAGGCTTGTGGATCTTGGGAAGGAGGTAGAACCGGGCAGTGCGGGGTTCCAGGACTATGAGGTTGGAAGCTGTGGGTGGGAGATCTCCTGAGGTGATGAGGTTCTGTATGGTCTGGGAGATGATGGTTTGGTGATGGGGGGTGGGGCATGGTCGAGGGAGCAGTAGGAAGAGGTGTCCTCGAGTTGGCGTTTGGCTTCAGCGGTGTAGAGGTCAGTGCGCCAGACTACCACTGCGCCCCCTTTATCCGCTGGCTTGATGGTGAGGTTGGGATTGGAGCAGAGGGATTGGAGGGCTGCGCGTTGTGAGGGTGAGAGGTTGGAGTGGGGGAGGGGGGACGACAGGTTGAGGCGGTTAATGTCCCGGCGGCAGTTGGAAATGAAGAGGTCGAGGGCAGGTAATAGGCCAGCGCGGGGTGTCCAGGTGGATGCAGTGTGTTGGAGGTGGGTGAAGGGGTCCTCGGAAGGTGGGCGGGAGTCCTGATTGTGAAAGTAAGCTCGGAGGCGGAGGCGACGGAAGAATTGTTCGATGTCACGTCGTGTATTAAATTCATTGATGCGTGGACGGAGGGGGATGAAGGTGAGTCCTTTGCTGAGGACTGATCGTTCGTCCTCAGTGAGGGGGAGGTCTGGGGGGATGGTGAAAACTCGGCAGGGCCGGGAGCTGGGATCTGGTGTGGGTGTGGAGCTGGGAGTGGGGTCGGAGCCAGTACCTGGAGTGGGTGTGATGGTGGGGGGAATGGGGGTGGAGGCATGAGCAGGGGTAGTGTTCCCCTTGGGGTTCTGGGGGGTGGGGATAGTGACAGTGGGGTCTGTGGGGGGCGTGTCAGCAGAATGCAGGTGAGTGGCGCTGGTGGAGGCGGAAGTGGTGGTGATCATGGCAGTAGGGGTGGCGGGAGTCACTGAGCGTGTGGCATCAGCGATGATGTGAGGGCCGCAAGTGGCTGTGGGAGTGGCCATGATGTGGGCGGAAGTGACATCAACACGCAGCATGGGGGTGGTAGCTGCGTCAGCCGCATGGCTAATGGCGTTTCCGAGGCCAGGGGAATCTTCTGGAATGTTTGAGGAGCGCTGGTTATGGAGGTGGGTGGATAAAAGTTTGTTGTACTTACAGTTTTTGATGTTTGAGATGGAATTGAAATACTGTTTGTTGAGAGTATGAATTCTCCTGAGGATGTAGTACAGAGTGGGTCCTTTGCAATTCTGAGAGAGTGTGGCCCTCAGCTGGGGCAGGGATGACTGGAGAGAGGTTAGGTGCCGGCGCATTGCTGCAAGCGTGGAGCGGAGGATCTTGAAGGAGAACTGTTGCTGGTGTTTTTGAATCTGTAGTCTGTACTGTTTGTCCTGTTCGGGTCCGAACTCTGCTGGTTTAAAGGTGGTCTGGAGTCCGTGTGGGATGAGTTGGTTACGGAGGCAGGCACTGAGGAAGCAAATGTGGCTGTGGTACCGAGTTTGTTTCACAACATGGTTGAAGAGCTTCAGAGCAGAGGAAATGACCTGGGAGTTGCAGTGGGAGAGGGACTCTCTGAGATTCTTGTAGAGAGAGGAGGAAAACTTCTTCAAGGCAGGCATCCTTGCAAGAGGATTCGCAGTAGGGTTAAAATCAACAAGGTAAAAACAATGACTGCAGATGCTGAAAATCAAATACTGGATTAGTGGTGCTGGAAGAGCACAGCAGTTCAGGCAGCATCCAACGAGCAGCGAAATCAACGTTTCGGGCAAAAGCCCTTCATCAGGAATAAAGGCAGTGAGCCTGCAGCATGGAGAGATAAGCTAGAGGAGGGTGGGGGTGGGGAGAGAGTAGCATAGAGTACAATGGGTGAGTGGGGGAGGAGATGAAGGTGATAGGTCAAGGAGAAGAGGGTGGAGTGGATAGGTGGAAAAGAAGATAGGCAGGTAGGACAAGTCAAGGAGACAGTAAGTGAGCTGAAAGTTTGAAACTAGGATGAGGTGGGGGAAGGGGAAATGAGGAAGCTGCATTTATAAGTCGCCAACATAGTGCAATTTAACACTTGAATGCAACTTACACTAGGGTGCTGGAGATCAGCATCTCAATATCTCCTTCAGCAGTTGAAGGAGACAGGTGATTGGTTAGTTTTCCCTCAACAAAGCAGATGATTGGAGAGTATTTCTAGACTTTAATGCAAAAGTAAAGTGTCTAGTTTGTGTTCAAGTCCCCACTGGTATTTTTTCTGTTTTTTATTCTTACCAATAGCTTATTAGATACAAGATTGATACTAACCTGTACAAAAAAATGCTATAAATTGAATTGAGTTTTGTAAAAACTTTTTAAAAGCTGGCTGGTGCATGTGTTCAGACTTCTGTACATTCTCCCAGATGGTAGAGATTGTAGAAAAACATTGCCAGGTGGGATGGATCTTTAAGAATGCTGGCAGTCTTTCCTTGACAGCAAGCCTGGTAGATGGATTCTATAGATGGGAGGTCGACATTTGTGATTGCCCAGGCCAAGTTCATCACTTACTCTAACCGTCTCCGATCTTGAATGGTCCAGTTGCCATACCAGGTAGTGTTACATCCAAACAGAATGCTCTCGATGGCGCACCTATAAAAGTTGGCAAGGGTATTCACCGTCATGCCAAATTTCCCCAGCTGCCTGAGGAAGAGGAGACGTTGTTGGGCCTTTGTAACCAGTGCATCCACATGAAGAGTCCAAGAAAGCTTGTTGTGGATGACCACTCCCAGGAGCTTGACACTTTCCAGTCATTCCAACTCTGTGCTGTAGGGGGGCATGAGGAACATCCCGCCAAAAGTCAATAATGAATTCCTTGTTTTTGCTGGCAGTGAGAGCTAGGTTGTTCTGAGTGCACTGCTTTTCCATGTCTTCCACCTCCCGTCTGTAGTCTGTTTCATCGCCATCTGAGATTCAACCGACTATGGTGGTGTCAGCGAACTTGTAAACGGCATTAGTTTGGTATTTGGCGACGAATGCTCAGAGTGGGGACTCTTGAAGTGTAAATAGCAGGGACAGGCGTGTGATCTAATTCACAACAAATAAAATACAAGAGAGAGATTGCAGGTTAGGTGATGTGTGTTGCAGGCACACCATGTGGAAGCTGCTGGAAACCAAGGTGACGCGCTGAAAGAAACATCTGCAGCAAATGTTTGCAGCTCAAGCAACATCAGACCCAAGTTCAGGAGCTGGTGTTTGAACTGCAGTCACTGTGATACAACACGGAAAAGGTTAAATAAAAAAGTACCCGGACACTCTGCTCCATGAGCTGGAGATATCTTTTACATTAGGCAATTCAATCTTGGTCTTAGATCAAGAAATGGAAAGTGTGATTGCAGGTGAGGCAGGAATGGGGACTCAAGGAGGCTGTATCACTGCAACTGTTCAACTGCTACAATGTTGCAAGTTGCATGTCCAAGACTGAGGCTGGAAGGAGAACAGTACACAGCTATTACATGCCAAAAAAACCGAGCTTGGGCATTTTAATAAAAAGGGTCTAGGAGGTGTGTGAAGAGAAAAAAGATTAATGGAAACAAATGTGGGCTACTTAGAGAGACAGTAGAAGATATAATGTAGAACCAAGAGATGGCAAATCAATGAAATATATGTTTTAATTCCATCTTCCCAAAGGACGGCACAAATAACATCACAAAACAATTGAGAAACATAGCTCGGGTGAAAAGGTAGAAACTGAAGGAGATCAGTATTGTAGGGAGATGATGGATTAAAACCAAAACGGACTTGTCTATTCTTAGCTCCATTCACTTGCTAACACTCTCTTCCATGATGATGATTGTTTCCAGGCCCTCATCTACCTTCATCTCTTTGTCAATTACTGTCATGTTATTATTGCCATCCACTGGGAAGACCGACACAATACCTATTGAATGCCTCAGCCATTTCATCATATCCCATAACTAAACGCCCCTTCAACCTCTAAACAATCAACGTTTACTTTAGCCACTCCTTTTCGTTTTATATATTGATAGGAAATTTTGCTATCTGTCTTTATATTCTGTGATAGTTTTTTTTCTCATGTTCTATCTTACTTTTCTTCATAGCTGTTTTTGTAGTTCTCTGTTGACATTTAAAGCTTTCCCAATCTTCTAGATTTCGGCTGATCTTGGCCACTTTGGATGCCTTCTCTTTCACTTTGATAGCCTCCTTTATTTCCTCAGACACCTGTGGCAGAATACCCCTTTTCTCATAGTCCTTTCTTTTGCTGAGCACTTTGAAAAATTGCTTTGAAAGTCTTCCACTGCTCACTAACTGTCCCACCACAAAGTCTTTTTTTCCGGTCTACTTTAGCCAACTCCTCCCACACCTGATTGTAGTCTCTCTTGTTTAAGCACAGGATTCTGGTATTGGATTTTTCTCTTCACACTAGAGGTAACAATTTCAGATGTGATTGGAACATATAATTTTTTTGTGTTATAGAGTTTGGCCAAATTCCACCATTAATTGGGGCATAGACAAGTTAGGTTGAGAGACTTAACTTGCTTACTTGAGGGGTGTTATTTTGGTTACGATGTGCAATAAAGTATAAATCATTGCTTCAGTACCTGATTGCCTGTCAGATTTTTTAATACATCGCCAATTTAAAGGTAACTTGTGGTGAGTTTGCCCATAGCAATTGGAGTCAATGGGTGGGCTTTGATAAATAACTTCAAATTGCTCCAAAGTCAACACGCCAGCCTTGTATTCTCAGAAATGCTGCCTGAGTCTGACTTAAGAGGACAGCTGGCCCAAGTGACAGCCAGGAATTCAAATGGATGGAAGAAGATCGAGGTAACAATTTCAAATGTAATTGGAATATTTAAATTGTTTGTATTATTGAATTTGGCTTTGGAATTAAGCTTTGAAATCATGACAGACAATCAACTTGAATTGTAGAACATGGTTAAAGAATATGTGAATAAGTTGTTACCAAAGTGAAGAGAGTATTGGGAAGCTTTTGGTGTTAAGAGGCTCAGGGCACCGGATCATTTGTTAGAGTCAGTTAGGAAGTCTGTGGGAAAGTGTTACAACACAGGGTAAACTCTCCTGCTTAATCTAAAACCGGCAGTAAAAATTCGAGTGGCCAAGAACTAAGTAAAAATTAACAACTTTATTTCTTAAAGTATAACAGAGAAAAACTAACCACTATATACAATTTATTTCTCTAACCTATCTTTTTATCTTCTGTCCTAGAATACTAGTCGGATAAAACTCCCAATTAAGATTTACAAAATAACACTTCTTATCTCAAAACCAGGCAGCTGTAGGTTATCTTTGGATCTTCCTGTGCCTTCTTTTCTCCTTGTTAGTAACCTGTGATCCAGAAATTCCTGATCAAAAAGGTACTTAAGAGATTTTTTTTCAAGCAGTCTGTTACATGCTAGGACTTGGCAGTTCTCCTCAACTGTTCAATTTTCTTCTGGTCTTATACCCTAGAGCATCGGATTGTGTCATTAGCTTTTAAGATTGCCAATATACTCAATTCAAATTTGACTGGAAATTGGTATTTTTCGGGGTATAATTTAAACTGATTGACCGAATTTGAATTTGTTTTTGTCCTAGGCAATGAGCTAATCAAGTTGTTCAACCAAGTGTTACATTCAATATTGCCTTATTGAGAACACTTGGTGCTGTGTCCATTAGCTCTGCTGCTTTTAAACTCACAAAGTACACCCACAGCTTCATAACAAAAGCGTGCACCCAAAGAGAATGCACTGTTGGGAATTTGTCATCTTTTTGCAGAAACTTGTCATGTTAAAGCAGAGAAACCAGAAGATGCAGAGCTAAAAAACAGAAACTTGATACCCTTGAGGCTTCCAGTCAGGAAAAGGCAGTTTTCCAGTTGGAAAACATGGAGTTAAAAATATAAGTTAAATCCTTAGACATTCAAAGTTTGGGAGAAGTGCTCGGGTGCTCGTTGTTGTGGTTCTGTTCGCCGAGCTGGGAATTTGTGTTGCAGACGTTTCGTCCCCTGTCTAGGTGACATCCTCAGTGCTTGGGAGCCTCTTGTAAAGCGCTTCTGTGATCTTTCCTCCGCCATTTGTAGTGGTTTGAATCTGCCACTTCCAGTTGTCAGTTCCAGCTGTCTGTTGCAGTGGTCGGTATATTGGCTCTAGGTCGATGTGCTTATTGATTGAATCTGTGGATGAGTGCCATGCCTCTAGGAATTCCCTGGCTGTTCTCGGTTTGGCTTGTCCTATAATAGTAGTGTTGTCCCCGTCGGACTCATGTTGCTTGTCATCTGCGTGTGTGTTTCTATCGACAAAACCCTAGCCAGAGAAACAATAGCCAACCTGCTGGACATACTGAACAGACAACAGGACGGTGAACCTTTCAACAAAGACGGCATACTCAAACTACTGGACCTGTGCCTCACAACACAATTCACATTCAACAACCAAATATATGAACAAATCAACGGCATACCCATGGGCTCACCCATCTCTGGACTCATAGCAGAAGTGGTAATGCAAAAGATTAGAACAAAAACAGTCTTACCGCAAATTCAACCCAAACTCCGGGTCAGATACGTGGATGACACCTTTGTAATAATTAAAAACACAGAAATAGAGAACATACACCGGATCATCAACGCCACACTCACAGGAATCCGATTCACTAGAGAGGAAGAAAAGGACAACCAACTCCCATTCCTAGACGTGATGGTACAGAGAACACTGAACGGAGAATTCACCACAAAAGATATACAGGAAAGTCACACACACAGACCAAGTCCTAAACTATGAAAGCAACCACCCCAACACACACAAAAGAAGTTGCATCAAGACACTATTCAAAAGGGCCACAACCCACTGCAGCACACCAGAACTGCAAAAAGAGGAAGAGGAACACCTATACAATGCATTCGCCAAAAATGGATACCCGTGCAATTTCATCAACAGATGCCTAAGGGAAAGACAATGGAACGAGGACATGCCACAACCCAAAGGACTAGCCACACTACCATACATCAGGAGCATTTCCGAACTGACAGCCAGACTACTGCGACCACTAGGACTCATAGCAGCACACAAACCAACAGCCACGCTCAGACAACAACTCACCAGAACGAAGGACCCGATACCCAGCATGAGCAAAACCAATGTAGTGTACAAAATCCCATGCAAGGACTGCACAAAACACTACATCGGACAAACAGGAAGACAGATAACGATCCGTATACATGAACAGCAACTAGCCACGAAACGACACGACCAGCTATCCTTAGTAGCCACACACGCAGATGACAAGCAACATGAGTTCAACTGGGACAACACTACTATTATAGGACAAGCCAAACAGAGAACAGCCAGGGAATTCCTAGAGGCATGGCACTCATCCACAGATTCAAATCAATAAGCACATCGACCTGGACCCAATATACCGACCACTGCAACGGACAGCTGGAACTGACAACCGGAAGCGGCAGATTCAAACCACTACAAATGCCGGAGGAAAGATCACAGAAGCGCTTCACAGGAGGCTCCCAAGCACTGAGGATGTCACCTAGACAGAGGACGAAACGTCTGCAACACAAATTCCCAGCTCGGCAAACAGAACCACAACATCCTTAGAGATGTCCAATCAGGAGAACGTAGTTTATCTCTCAGATGATCAAGGTCAGTTTGAGGCAGTGAACAGAAATACTGAGAAGGCACAGAGTCAGCACTCCGAGATAAAGACTCAAGAGCTAGAAAATAAATGTAAAACTCTGCAGGCATCAGTTAAAGAGCTGCATCAGGCACAGCTTGAGCAACAAGTGCAGAGTGCTGATCATTCTAAACTCCAAGAAATTGAGGCATTGAAGTCACAGCTTTCCAGCTACACGGGATTTCTCTACGCTTTGGAACCCAGACAAAAATTAGGGGATGAAAGGATTGATCCTGATTGGAGATTGATCGAGGATGAAACTGCATGCCATTCAGCTTAGGGCAGAGAATATGATTATAATCCTGACGCCCATCTGCCATATTCAGATAACGGGTCACTGTATCCAGCTATTCTAGTTTGGTGCAAGCCGATAGTAAAGATAAAGATTTAATGAAAACCCAACAATATAAATAGAATGGGGGCAATTAACCAGTAAGTGGGCCATAAATGAAGTGGTGTTTTGAAAAGTGAGACAAACAAATGGCAGAATTTGAAGCTGCATTATTTGAGGGTGCAGGTAAAGAGTCAGCCAGAAAAGGGAGCAGACCTATCTTTTGGAGTGTCAGATGGATGTAATGTGCCTTAGACTAACAAGAATTTCTCAAAAGTCACACCCAAAACCAGATTAACTTCAATATTGAGAGCGAAAGCAAGAGCAAGATCTTTGCCCACAGCTTCATGCATTAATTTTGGTGTGATTAACAAGTTATTAAAAGAAAACAGAAAACAGCAGTCAATATCAAATATATGTAATTTTGTGTAGTATATACAGCAATTTAATGTTAGATCACAACAGAGAAAATGTAAATCAAATAAAAAAGAAAGAAGTTCCTACATGGGTTAGTGACACTAAATTAAGGAAATTATCTGATCATCAAATCCCTACAGTGTGAAAGCAGGCCATATGGCCCATTGAGTCAACACCGACCCTCCAAAGAGCCACCTACCCAGACTCAATTCCTACCCCATCACCACAATTAATCCACCTAGCCTGCACAGCCCTGGACATTATGGGCAATTTAGATCATGTTATGCCAAGCATTTATCTTAATCTTAAAAATCAACTTAACTTGCACACCCCTCAATTTACTGCCATCCATGTGCTTGTCCAGCATTCACCTAAATGTCCCCAATATCTCTGACTCTACCAACACCGCTGGCAGTGCATTCCATGCACCCACCACTCTCTGCATAAAGAACCTACCTCTGACATCTCCTCTAAACCTTCTTCCAATCACCATAAAATTATGACCCCTTACGACTGTGATTTCTGCCCTGGGGAAAAGTCTCTGGCTATCTACTCCATCTATGCCTCTCAATACCTTGTACACCTCTATCAAGTCACCTTCTTCTCTCCTAGCTCCTAAGACATGACCTCCAATCCAGGCAACATCCTGGTCTCCTCTGCAACCTCTGGAAAGCATCTACATCCTTTCTACAATGAGGCAGGCAGAACCGGACACAATATTCCAGTGTGGTCTAACCAGGGTTTTATACCACTGCAGCGAAACCTCGCAGCTCTTAAACTTAAAATCACCCTGTAAATGAAAGCCAATACACCATACGCATTCTTAACAACCTTATCAATCTGGGTGGCAACTTTGAGGGATCTGTGTACATGGACACCAAGATCCTACTGTTCCTCCACACTGCAAAGAATCCCATCTTAACCCTATTTTCAACATTCAAATTTGACCTTCCAATATGAATCACTTCACATTTATCTAGTTGAACTCCATCTGCCACTTCTCAGCCCAGCTCTGCATCCTGTCAATGTCTTGTTGCAGCCTGCAATAGCCCTCAATACTACTAACCCACCCTTCCACTTCTACATCCAAGACATTTCTAAAAACTACAAAAGGGCAGATGCCCAAGAACAGATCCCGTGGGACACCATTGGTTACCGACCTCCAGGCAGAATACTTTCCATCTGCTACCACTCGCTGTTTTCTTTCGGCCAGCCAATTCTGTATTCAGACAGCCAAATTTCCTTGTATCCCATACCTCCCAAATGTTCTGTATGAGCCTACTGTGGGGAACCTTCTCAAATGCTTTACTGAAATCCATTTCCACCATATCCACTGCTCGACCTTCATTGTCTCATCACATCCTCAAAGAACTCAATAAGGCTTGTGAGGCAATGACCTTCCCCTCACAAAGCCATGCTGACTATCTTCAATCAAGCTATATTTTTCCAAATAGTCATAAATCCTCTCTCAGAATCTTTTTCAGTACCTCGCTTACCACAGACGCAAGACTGACTGGTCTGTAATTTGCAGGGATTTCCCTATTCCCTTTCTTGAACATAAGAGCAACAGTCGCCTCCCTCCAATTATCTGGTACTGCTCCCATGGGGAGAGAGTGAGAATGCAAAGATCATTGCCAAAAGCACAGCAATCTCATTCCTTGCTTTCCATAGTAACCTTGGATATATCTGGTTCGACCCTGGGTACATATCTATCTTGACGCTTCCCAGAATTTCCAGCACATCAACTTTCTTAATCTCAAATCTGCTCAATCCTATTAACCTGGCCCCTGGTGTTCTCACAATCAACAAGGTCCCTCTCTCTCTCTAGCGAATACTGAAGAACTAGGGCCTCCCCTACCTTTTCAGACAGACAGTCAGGCCACTCCACCAAACTTGTGCGTCTTTAGACTGTGGGAGGAAACCAGAGCATCCAGAGGAAACCCACGCAGGCACAGAGAGTATGTGCAAACTCCACACAGACTGGCAGTCACCAGAGGGTAGAACTGAACCGAAGCCCCTGGTGCTGTGAGCCAGCAGTGCTAACCACAGAGCCGCCGTGCCACCCTTGTGACAGGAAATTTAAGTAAAATCTGTAAATGAGAATTAAGGAGGCTCTACCTTATCTGATAGAAAAGGGAGGAATACTTTGAAGAACAGTACTTAAGAAATGCCAACAGACTGATAAAACTATTGTTTGTCTCTATCCCAATTACACAACTGGACAAACCACATGCAGTTTTGGGTCCAGCGGTAATGAAGCAGGATACAGTTAACTGTACTTGCAAAATTTCAAATTATCACTTGAGACAACATAGTTACAGTTGGACATGCAAACAAAGGAGAATACTGCATCACAACATCTCTAAAAGAATATCATTTTCATAACCTGTCTTGTCCCATCACTGATTTCATATTTTGCATTCCCCTTCAAATCCCATGTGCATCAGAACAATGGAATTGGTTATCATCAGAAAAAGAAAATCTGAGTTTTGATGTGACCGACTGAGCTAGAAAAATGGTTATCACATATTAGCAAAAAATATGAATTCCATATTGCCCTGCAAAGGGAACATTTTAAAGGAATAAAAGGGATTTTGAGAAAGGCACGTAGAAAGTTACATGTTAACATTCAGCAGAATTGTCAGAGAGTCAAGTCAGATATTAAAAACATTAAGGAACATTCTTGATGGGATGATGTCTGGAATTGGGGAAATAACATTGTCACAGCTGTGTGGGTTTGTGTTACTTCACATCTTGTAGTTCTGTGAAGACATGATAATCTTAAAGCTGTAATGGCTGAAGCAGGATGTATATTACTCTATTTTTGTTTTTGCGTGTTTATTTCTTTGTGCATGTTTATTACTGTTATGATTTATTTACAGATCATTATTCTGTAATTCATTTTTTGGTTATTGGTTTGGATGTATCTGTACCACATAATGGTATGGTACATTTTAGACAGTGCTTGATGTAGTACCTCAGCTTGGATATGGACCAATACAATGGAAAATTACTATATTTTTAATGTAATGAACAAATACATGAACAAAGAGGAGAGACAATATTATAGACTTCAGAATATTAATAACTGTTCATGTATTGAATGAATCAACAAAGATAAACTGTTACACACAAAGAATCAGTATTAACTCTGTCTGGGAATAAATTAATAAAGTTCAAGGGCAAATTTATTCAGGAACTGAAAGCCTGGGATCGGAGGCTACAAAGTCAAAACTGCTTAGAGACCTGGTTGGTAAATCAAATGCTTTATTGTCACAAAGGACAAGGATTGTTCTGCAGAAGAATTTAAGGAGTTAATCATATGAAAGCTGTGTCTTTGAACAGGCAATGAAGGCCAAATGTAACAAGGAACAAAGAAGCTACTTCTGATAAGAAGTCAAGGTGCAGATTTGGAGCAATTTGGAGGAAAGAACTTCTAAAATAAAATCAATAATACCACACGTAGACCAAAGAATGAAAATCTGTATAAGAATTGAACTCCACCTTAAACCTTTGAAGAACAACACTGCACAAGGATTGAACTCTGGACACCTCCAGAGACAGACACATTTGGTAGGAATCCTGGCCAGATTCCACCATTAATCAGATAAAAACCAAGTTGCTTTATGAAGCTTAACTTGCTTAAATGAGGGGTCTTATTGTGGTGGCCACATGCAAAAAGGTTTAAACTATTGTTTCAGTATTTGATTGTGTGACAGATTTCTTCGTAAGTGGCCGAATTAAAAAGGTAACTTGTGATGAGTTTACATGCAACGGAAATCCCCCCATATCTTTCTAACCTCCATACAGTACAGACCTTGAGTCCCCAACCACTACTCATATGACGCGCCCTTCATTCCCGGGATCATTCTTGCAAATCTCCTCTGGAAACCCCTCCAAGTCAGGACATCTTTCCTTTGATACAGCATGCAAAACTGCTCACAACATTGCTCCAGATGTGATCTGACCAGAGCCTTATCATGATGATGATGTTCCTTTAACAAGGTTATGCTGTTCTTGGCTTTTTTCTCCCCCAGAAAGGTCGTAGAAGTAGTGATTCTGAAAAAATCTAAGTTTAAGTACATGAGAATGCTTGTAAGTTTTTAAGAAAAGCACTTGCACAATGAAAGGGGTGTGGTCAGTTCTCCCAGCTCAGCTTTTCTCTGATTTGGTTTGGTGTGGGTTGGTTTTAGCAGTCTAGCTATTCACTGAAAACCCAGTCAGTCAGTTTTGAAGCTACTGGACCCAAAGAAACAGGTCCATGTTGATCCTCCCTCTCAGACATTTCTCCTGTAACATTGTTTGATTTTACCTTTTTTGTCAAGGGGTATTTACGGGGACAGCTGCAGGAATTTGGAACAGCATCATTAAGTTGTGATAATCCGCTTGGTTTTCAGATAGGTTAAATCATTCTATATTCGGTTGTTTTTGTGTTTCATTCAGTAATCTTGCAAATTAAATCAGTTTTGTTTAAAACTAAGTACATCACTCCTAGAATATCCATGTTACACCTGTTTAAACCAACTCGCAAAGTTAGGGTCCTGTCTACTTTCTCGAAATGTTTTGAGGGGGTTTTACCTGGTCCAGAACACTTATACAGCATAAGCGTACATCCTTGCTCTTATAGTCAAGCCCTCTCGAAATAAATGCTAACATTTCAATTGCCTTCCTAACTGCCAACAGAACCTGTGATTGACAGCTGTGATTAAAGTATAAGTCTCAAGTTCATAACATAGATAATAAGCAAAAGTGCCTCCTAAGAGATAACTCTCTTATACAAGAATGTGAGACATTGTGATGTAATGACGTTGACTGAAATGTATAGTGCTTTTCTGAGCTCTGGGCAATAATAAAGCATCAGCTCTTTTCCCTTTAATGATTAGTGAACCTGATGGATATATACAAAAATGCATTATGGTACAATATCCTTATACATTAGGATAATATTTTGGTGGGTATAGAGCTCAACCAGACCTAGTCCTAGTTACCACAACTTGGCTGTGTAGTTTCACTCTGCGGTATCCTGCCTGTGCTTGTGGACAGCTATGTATTATTCATTATAGGTGATGATTGCTGTTGACTATAAAACATCCAGTATCAGGAGTTACCATCTTGTAAGGTCAATAGTTGGTCACATCCAACTTAGATCGGTCAGCTGTTTCATTGTAGGATTTGACCATTGTCTGTGACAATGTTGTATGTCCTGAATTGCTCACAGCATCGTAGAATGGAGGTGGTAGTCTGGAGGATGGACCTCTATGTCACAGAGGCTGAATGCCAGCTCTTGATACCACGTCCTACCTCCCCCTCGGCCACAGCCCCACCATGGCCCATCAGACCACAATCACCCACACTGCCCATGATCTCATCGCCTGCAGTGATCTCCCCACCACCACCTCCAACCACACACTTCCCCCATCCCTGCATTACTCAGTTCTACCTGCTCCCCAAGATCCACATGCTCAACTGCCCCGGCCGACCCATCCAAACTCATTTCTTCCCACATTGAGGAGACAGTGAGGACTGCAGATGCTGGAGATCAGAGCTGAAAATGTGTTGCTGGAAAAGCGCAGGTCAGGCAGCATCCAAGGAGCAGGAGAATCGATGTTTCGGGCATGAGCCCTTCTTCAGGAATTGAGCCTGCAGGCCTCAGTTTTGTCCTCTCCAACAGACCCATCTAGTCCCCCTCCACCAATACCCTCCCGTGCCTCACAGAATTAGTCCTCATCCTCACTAACATTTCCTTCAACTCTTCCCATTTCCTGAAGAAGGGCTCATGCCCGAAACATCGATTCTCCTGCTCCTTGGATGCTGCCTGACCTGCTGCGCTTTTCCAGCAACACATTTTCAGCTTTTCCCACATGGACTCCATTCTCACCCCCTTGGTCCAGGCATTTCCCACATACATTCAGGATACCAACTATGCCCTCCATCTCTTCAGAAACTTCCAGTTCTCTGGCCCCCATTGCTTCATCTTCACTATAGATGTGCAGTCCTTGTACATTCCCCACAATGACAGCCTGCATGCCTCAGTTTTGTCCTCTCCAACAAACCCATCTAGTCCCCCTCCACCATTAGCCTCCCATGCCTCACAGAATTAGTCCTCATCCTCACTAACATTTCCTTCAACTCTTCCCATTTCTTCCAAACCCAGGGGGTGGCCATGAGCATTCACATGGGCCCTGCCTTTGTCAGCCACGTTGAACAGTCCCACTTCAGCACATACACAGGTACTGTTCCCTAACTCTCCCACCATTACATAGATAACTGAATCGGTGCTGCATCCTGCACAGAGGCTGAACTACAGCAGTTCATTGACTTTGCCCATAACTCACACCCAGCCCTAAATCCACCTGGTCCATCTTGGACACCTCCGTCCCCTTTCTTTACTTCTCCATTTCCATCTCAGGTGACAGTTTATGGAATGACATTTACTATAAACTCAGATTCCCATAACTACCTGGACTACACCTCCTTCCACCCTGTATGCTGCAAAAACTCCATCCCATTTTCCCAATTCCTCTGTCTCCATCATATCTGCTCTGATGAGGAGACATTCCACTCCCAATGTCCAGCTATTTTAAACAATGTGCTTCCCCCCTCTCAACAAGACAGCTCTCACCATACCTCCTCCATTCCCCACTCCAATCCTCTGAACACACCAGCCCAACATAATAAATACAGGATCTCCCCTGTTCTCACTTGCCACCCCAATAGTCTCTGCATCCAACGTATCATCCTTAAACACTTCTGCCAACTCTAACTGGATCCCACCACCAAGAACATCGACCCTTCCCCACCCCTCTCTGCCTTCTGCAAGGACTATTCCCTTAGTCACTCTTTGGTTCACATCACTCTCCCCGCCAACCCATACAAAACCCCTCTACCTTCCACTGCACCTGTAAAAGATGCAGACTCTGCTGACACGCCATCCCCCTCACCTCTACCCAGAGTCCCAAACAGTCCTTCAGGTGAAGCAGACGTTCACCTGCCTCTCCTCCAACCCAGTTTACTGCATCCGGTGCTCCTGATGTAGTCTTCTCTACATTGGGGAGACCAAACGTAAACTAAGAGAACTAAAAACTTTCTCCTAGAATCTCAGCCAGGCCCATAAGGCCTAGCCTTACCTACCAGTCACTGCCCATTTCAATTCCCATTCCCACTCCTTCTCCAACATGTCCATCCACGGATTCCTTCATTGTCACACCGAATCAAACCACAAACTAAAGGAATACCACCTCATCTTCTGCCTGGGCAGCCCATAGCCCCAAGGACTCAACATTGAATTCGCCTATTTCAAATAACTTTCCTATCGATCCCCCCAACTCCCTCTCCAACTCTCCCTCCTCCTTTCCATTCCTTCTTCTGACCCTTCATTCCAGTAACCAACAGGATTCATTCCTCCCATTGGCCAACCAGGTCATAACGCATCACCTGTATTCACCTAACACAACCTCAATATTCCAACCCCCTCCCCTACCTTTACCTGCAGCCCCTCCTACCCCCATTCCTGAAGAAGGGTTATGCCCGAAATGTTGACTTCTCTCCATCTTCATGCTGCCTGGCTTGCTATGGTCCTCCAGTCTCCTGCTTGTCTACAGTTTGTTGAAAGACAACAAAATTTGTGAATTTAGTACTTAATGCAATTGGACTGAAATGCAATCATGTACAAGTTGACGCTTTCAGGACTGGAGGTCAGATGAGAGAATTTAGCACCGGGTGGGGATTTGAGAGAGGTGCTGGCAATCTGAATCTGGATACGGTCAGTGTCATTGAGAAAACTAGCGTGTCTTCAGACAATACCCCCAAGGGACAATGTAAAGGTGGAAAATAGGAGGGGGTCAAAGATGATTTTTTTAATGGAAACCAGAGAAAACAGTGCAGGAGCAGGAAGAGAAGCTATTGCAGGAGATGCAATGGTTATGACTGGATGAATAAGAACTACAGTACAGAGAGCAATGCCATGCAGCTGGGAGACAGTGGAGAGTTGTTAGATGTGGACGATGTGGTCACCATGTCAAAAGGCTACAGACGGATCAAGAAGAACAAGGAGAGGAAGTTTCTTTGTCAGGGACACATTGATGTGTAGGTTATGCTGATTAGCCTAGGAATATGCAAGGTTATAGAGATACAGTAGGGCGGGTAGGTCTGGATGGGATGCTCCTTGGAGAGTCGCTGCAGACTCAACGGGCCGAATGTAGTATCCTTTCTAGTCTCCTGTAGTCATGTGAACTCCACCTTGAGGCACACACAATGTGGGCAGATATCTAAAGTTTACTCCAATTAAAAACCTCATGTTGAACACAGTGATGTGTGCTACGTGTAAAATGGTGTCATAAGCAACAAAAAAAAAGTGTGTTGTAAAGCTATAAGAAAGCACAGCTAGTACTCAGAGATGTAGATATAATAACAGCTGAGTTGTCACTAAAACAAAATGAAAATGAGTTAAGTTATAACACTGGCTTCAGATTTTCCCCTCACCAGCTGCTGTTCAAATGACAGAGGATATAAAGCAAAACTGGCATTTCTTACACACACAATTGTTGAACAGCAACATATTTATTAAGCAAAATGAACAGTTAGGCAAGTTTTCAATATTAAGAAGAGAATGCTTCAAAATATATTCCATACTATATTGCTCTGAAGAACAGAAAAGACTCATAGCAAAAGTTTTAAAAGTTTTCAAGGCATGCTTTGAACCCCAAATTAACATTTTTATGAACAGTATTAGTGACCAAAGCAAAAATGTGTCCTTTTATCAACACGTTATGTCATTATCACAACACCCAGAAACCTGTGGATTTGCACAATTAAAGAAGTTCGATCTAATTAAAAACTGGATTGTATTAAGCAGAAGGGACCTTGCAGTGAGAGGAGATGTACTAAAAAAATCTACTCAGAAGGGTAACTGAGGTGCATTACTAATGAGGTTGTGAAGTGGTAGCTGATGGCAGAGTCAGAAATCACACAACACCAGGTTACAGTCCAATCACAAGCTTTCAGAGCATAGACCTTTTATCAGGTGAAGAGAGGGGGACGCACACAGAACACAGACTTCAGGGACAAAGCAATCAAAGGATCATAGAAATGGATATCAGTGGAGTGTCAAATAATAAGTCTCTGCAGATAAACAAGGGTGTTGGACAATGTGAGTAAAGTGTCAACAACTGAATAATAACCAAAGGGATGATTTACAATCCAATTAGATGAGGCAGAGGGATAATTACAAAAAAAATTAAAGTGGTCTGAAGACAAACCAAATGACTGAAATGAGATGAAAAGGAAAGCAAAGCTGCTGTAAAAGCCCAACAGGTCTGGCAGCACCTGTGAAGAAAAAGCAGAGGAAGGATCACCAAAATTTTAACTCTGATTTTTCTTCACAGATGCTGCCAGACCCACTGAGTGCCCCCAGCAACCCCTGCCCCTGGTTTACAGCATCTGCACTTCTCTCAGTTTTTATTTTTTTTAGATTAGATTACTTACAGTGTGGAAACAGGCCCTTCGGCCCAACAAGTCCACACCGCCCCGCCAAAGCGTAACCCACCCATACCCCTCCATTTACCCCTTACCTAACACTACGGGCAATTTAGCACGGCCAATTCATCTGACCTGCACATCTTTGGACTGTGGGAGGAAACCGGAGCACCCGGAGGAAACCCACGCAGACACGGGGAGAATGTGCAAACTCCACACAGACAGACGCCTGAGGTGGGAATTGAACCCAGGTCTCTGGCGCTGTGAGGCAGCAGTGCTAACCACTGTGCCACCGTGCCGCCCCATATTTGACTGGAATAACATGACAGATATAAAAGAGTTGCATGTCAATGGTCTAACCAAAGTAAAAGCAATCCAAAACTGTACAAACTAATTAAGGTAGAGCAATCATAACAAATTATCAAAAGGTAATAGTGTCAAAAGAGGACAGTAAGGAAGATTTTATAGATACAGTGTAGTGGGGTCACATGTAGCGCAACATGAACCCAAGATCATGGTTGAGGCTGTCTTCATGGGTATGGAACTTGTCTTGGTGGGGGGGGGGGGGGGGGGGCGGGGGGGAGGGTAGTGAGGACTGCAGATGCTGGAGATCAGAGCTGAAAATGTGTTGCTGGAAAAGTGCAGCAGGTCAGGCAGCATCCAAGGAGCAGGAGAATCGACGTGACGTTTCCGGCATGAGCCCTTCTTCCGTATGGAACTTGTCTATCAGTTTTTGCTCATCAATTCTGCATTGTTGTGTATCTCAATGGCTGCCCTGGAGGACCCTTACCTGAAGATTAGAAGCTTTATGCCTGGCAGCATTTGTGAAGAAAAGTCAGAGTTAACATTTGGGGTCCGGTGACCTTTCCTCACAGCTTTTCTTCAGAGGCTGTCAGACTGCTGGGCTTTCTCAGCAGCTTCAGTTTATGTTCCATGTTATTCCAGTCATTTGGTTTGTCCTCAGCAACATCTTATTTTTCATTTTTTGCAATTATCTCTCTGCCTCATTTAATCGGATCATAGGTCATCCCTTCAGTTGTTATTCTGCTATTGACACTTTACTTACACCCTTGGTCACCTGCAGAGACTTATTATTCAATACTCCCCTCACATCCATTTCTTTCATCCTTTAGGCTATCTGCCCTTGATCTCTCTGCCCATAAATTCTGTGTGCTTCCCCCTCACTTCAGCCAACACTACACTCTGAAAGTTTGATTTGGAGATGCCAGTGTTGGACTGGGGTGTACAAAGTTAAAAATCACACAACACCAGGATATAGTCCAAAAGGTTTCATTGGAAGCACACTAGCTTTCGGGACACTGCTTCTTCTTCGGGTGGTTGTGGAGTACACAATTGTAAGATACAGAATTGATAGCAAAAGTTTACAGTGTGATGTAACTGAAATTATACATTGAAAAATACCTTGATTGTTTGTTGAGTCTCTCATCTGTTAGAATGACCATGATAGTTTCACTTCTTTCATATATAAATCACAAAACTTTTTTTTAAAAGTTACATTCTCAGATTAACTTTAACAATTGGGGTCAGCCAGATAATATTAGTTACATCACACTGTAAATTTTTGCTATAAATTCTATGTCCTATAATTGTGTACTCCACAACCACCTGAAGAAGGAGCAGCACTCCAAAAGCTAGTGCCTCCAATTAAACCTGTTGGACTATAACCTGGTGTTGCGTGATTTTTAACTCCAAAAGCTTGGGATTACAAATAAACCTGTTGGACCATAACTTGATGTTGCCCGATTTTTGATTTTGTCCACCATAGACTGACACCAGCACCTACATGGGTTTCCATCGGGTGCTCTGGTTTCCTCCCACAGTCGAAAGATGTGCAGGTAAGATGAATTGGCCATGCTAAATTGCCCATAGTGTTCAGGGATGTGTAAGTCAGGCACATTAGTCAGGGTAAATGTAGGGTAATGGGTTTTGGGTGGAATACTCTTCGGAGGGTCGGTGTGGACTTGTTGGGCTCAAGGGCCTGTTTCCACACTGTAGGGATTCTATGATTCATCTGCACATCATATCAATGGCAGGACAGACCAAGCCTTGCATTATGCTTCCAGACCACCCAGGCACAAAGAGTAAAATACAAATACTCTGGAGGATATGCAAAAGAAAAGACAATGAATCCATGGCTGGGAAAGCAGTGTTTGTATTTCAAGAAGCTGTATCATTATGCACACAAAAGTGGAGTTAAAATGAAGCACGAAAAGTACATACTGATGGCCACTGGAAAGACATTGGCTGAAAATTCTGATGCATCACTCCACACTCTCCAACATGTTGGCTCAGTCAAGTTGGTAGGTTAGACATAGTTGGTGAGCAATGAAGATCATAGATAGAGAGCATCAACAGAGAAAAAAAAAGTGTCAGACATCAGTGCATCATGCAACATCATGACCTTCACAGATCTGTGGGAAATTGAGCAACACGGTGATCCAAAATAGAAGCCAAACAGAAGTAAAGTTAAGGCATTATAATGGAAAGGTACCTATGCCAACAACAAATTATTCTAGTGAGTTGAGAAGATTTGTAGCTCAGGTTGAGGTTCTGGATGTAGGTTTGCTCGCTGAACCTTCCAGCTCAGCGAGCAAACCTACATTCACAAATTATTCCGTGAGCCTATCTGAAAGGATTAATGAGGGTCTGCAGAACCATATCAGAGATGGAAAGCAACTGCCATTCATTTCAACCAGGACAAGTCTAAAGCTTAAGCTGGTAATCCTCAGCACGCTGTAAGAGATTTGTAACATGTCACAGCAGACACGACCATTGACCAAGGAACAGATCCTAGTGGAGTACAATGTGTTTACAGGATTAGGAGAATATCATCTTGAAGTAGGTAAGGATACAGACAATTGCACATCCTATTAGGAAAATTCCAGCTGCTGTCAAGGCCAATTTGAACCACAAGACAGAGGTAAAAACAGAAAAGTACTAGAAAAACTCAGCAGGTCTGGTAGCATCTGTCGAGCAGGGAAACAAAGTTAACATTCCAAGCCTAACACAGCTTTTCTTTGTTTATCTCTCCACTTCTAAACCAGCTGACTTTCTGCAGTATTTCCACTTAAATTTCAGATTTCCTGAATCCATACTACTTTAATTTTATGTTAGTCAAGATGGAAGAGAAGGGAGAAATCCAGAAAGTGACAACTCTTCCACAAAGATCAGCAGCACGGTAGCAGTGAAACAATCTGAAAAGCTGAGAGTATACATTGACTGAAATGATCCAAATAAAAAAAAATCCATACAAGAGAAGCAGATGTACATTGCAGAAACACTGACAGCAGCCTTCCCAATGAAGAAATTGGGAGGATGCTACAACAGAGTGTGGAGTCTTCCAGATTAACATGAAGCTGCAGCTTGTCACAATCTGGAATTCATCAATTCGTCATTGCCAGGGTTATTGAATATAACAGAGAACCACTTTGCTCGAATATAGCAACCTACCAATAAATGCAACTCTCTAAAGTTCATTAAACATAGTGATAAAAGGCTGGCTAGACAGCATCAAGGACATACCTAATCTAAAACAACATATTGGACAGACAGACATAAAATGATAACTCAAGACGTCATATAGTAAAACGGAAGTTGAGTCACTATCTCTACTGTATTGAGAGACGAGATGGGACTATACATCCATGTAAACTAACAACGAATAAGTCAAGCCTGAAGTAGGTACAGTAACTAGCCAAGCATCTGTAACAAAATCAAGGATTACTTCAGTGAGTGCAGTGTTAGTAATGATTAACAAGCTAAATAAGCTAGAAAGCCACTGAAGACACGTCAGCCCAGAAAGACGATGCCGAGGCTGGGAGTAGATTTCTTTACATTCACAGGAACTGATTATCTCTTTACAATACATAGTACTATTCTGCTTATACTTTCATGTCGCTCAGTTCACAAGTAAACAATTTAATTATTCCACAAATGATTGGAAAATTCAACCCCATTCATCATCTCCACACCATCCCCAAAAAGAATGGATGAGGCAACTTGGCATAGTGGCTCATTGGTTAGCATTGCTGCCTCACAGAGAGACAAGGGCATATATGTGATTAATTTGTGGAAGAACTGTAGAGTGAGCAGCTAATAATACATACCATTTCCTAGGCTTTATTACTGGCACAGTGGCTCAGTGGTTAGCACCGTTGCTTCATAACGCTAGGGATCCAGGTTCGATTCCCACCTCTAGGAACTGTCTGTGTTGAGTTTGCACACTTTCCCCATGTTGGTGTGGGTTTTCTCTGGGTGCTCTGGTTTCCTCCTACATTCCAAAAGATGTGCAGATTAGGTGAATTGGCCATGCTAAATTGCCCATAGTGTTAGCTGCATTAGTCAGAGGTAAATGCAGGGAAATGAGTCTGGGTGGGTTGCTCTTCAGAGGGTCAGGGTGGACTTGTTGGGCAGAAGGACCTGTTTCCACGCTGTAGGGAATCTAATCTAACTTTGAAAATTACCAAAGGAATCTGAAAGAAGTCAAGCATGTAGATGTATTCAAGCAATCCTTAAGTGGAGAAACACACTTACTAAATGGCGTGGAAAGTAGTTCATCCAAAAAGAATTATGCCACACCCAAACCACTCTTTCAATTGCAATAAAGCTAATGAAGCTAGAAGTAGTAATAGGTGTGAGTGACAAAACCAAGCAGCAGAAAGCTAAATTTCATTTGATGAGACTGCTAGACTCCTGCCAGAGATGAGCATTAGAGACCCAGTATGATAAGCTCCAAACATACAAGGATCCATGTATAGATTCCGTAAAATTAACTCTCTACCTAGCTCCACGTCACCACACCTCCAACCCAACCTTTCAAGTGGATTTAACAATTTGTATTTCAAACATTAATTCAATTAAGTAGAAAAATCTTGAGTTCTGATGAAAGAAAACACCCGAAATATCAGTCCCTCTTTCTGACCAAGTGTACATTGCTTTCCAGAGTTTATTGGCTTGATTTGACTTCTGGCATATTCGTGGCTTTTTATGCTGTACACTTCCAATAAAGTCACTGAAACTAATCCGCAGTAAGATGAAGTCATTTGACAGTTGCAACAATAATTTAGCTCCTTTGAATTTGGCCAGACATACACATCAATAATGTTTTCTGGTTTTGCGGATATTGACGGAAAATTACAATTCTGCAATACTGATCCATAGCATTTTAGACAATCAGGTGACACCCCCCACCCCCAAAACAAAAAACTGAAATTATTGCCACTTCAGAACCATTTGTATAGGGCTCAAAAATGGTTAACCAGCATTTGAGTCTATTGATCACAGATTGTTATTGCAACCTACAAATGCTCATCTAGACCTTGGCTTTTTGCTGTGTAAAGTCAATCATTCAAATACTTAATGCATTTGTACAAAATATCTTTGTTCATTCTCTCTCTACTAATGTCACCATTAGACACAGAAACAGGAAACTAAATACTTGTATGTTAATCCTACAAAAAGTAATTTCACACTACCGAACATAATTTATTTTTATCATTTTTTTATTAGCTCAAGGGGAAACTCTTTAGCAAATAGTCTTCACTGTTTTTACAATGTTAAAACCAGTTCCTGAAACAGGCGAGGGAGTGCTTCTGTATGCAACTGTTTACTAGTATTTAATTCTATTTTTGTTAAAAGCCTAGTTTTCTAATCAACCTGTTCAGAGATGTTATTCCACATTTCTGGAGCAGGTAGAACTTGATCCCACGCTTCCTGGTCCAGGGGTAAGGACCTTATCATGCACCACAAGAGGGCCCTTACCAGAGGCTATTTTTTCCCCAAAAATCATCCAATATATAAACATTTTTTTTCCCCCATGTAGTGAGAGCAGAAAAAGACACTATTGTGAATAGACTTTATTAGATACATTTTCCCACCACTAGGAAAATACCCATGGTGGCCAACTGTATATTAAGAAGCAAAGCCTGTTTAGGGCAATGCTGACAGAGAGTTTAACTCTAAATGATAGACCATTAAGTCTCTTTTAAGCTGATGAGAATTTTTTTTTTAAAAGTCTCTACTAATGGATGGGGTTGCTGCAGTTTGGATTGTTAATCGGGGTTAGCAACTAATCTGATTTAGAACTGTTCCAAAACAGCTGAAGTGGACCATACAAGGTGGCCTCCGTACCACAAACCCAGTGTGCAATCTATACAGGGTGGAGTGTGGCAGTTTTGCAAGTGTGGGAGGGAAGTTTTTCCTTTTTTTCTGCTGTCTTGTTTTCCTAACTACTTTTACAGATCAGTGGTGCAAGAGCAGACTAATGCACCAAAACTGGGAGATTATTAAGGGATTAAGTGAGAAGCACCAGAGATAAAGAAAAGAGAAGGAAACTAAAGTTAAGATAAAAGAGAGTATTTTTAAGATTAATTAAATACCATAGCAAATAAGACTAAGTTATAGCAAGTGAGATCATTGGAGTAGAATGTGTGATCTATCATATCTGGGAAGTCATGGGCACGTGGAATTAGTGCTGTCAAATGCAGAAATTTGAGTTTGTGTTTCAGAGTTCAAGGAGTGGTTGCAGACACTGTGGTACATTTACAAAGCTGACAGTTATGTGGATAGTACATTTAGAGGGGTGGTCACACCACAGCTCGAGACACTGGAGAAAAGAAAGGAATAGGTGACCACCTGGCAATCATAGAGAATGAAGTACCTAGAATTGGAGTCCCCTGGGGTCCCACTCACAAATCAGTTTTCCAATTTGAAGGTGAACGGGTCACTGATTCTGCAAGGGAGTGTAGATGGGAGCCAAGCTTCTGAGACGAGGAGCAGCCTGGCTGAACATGAGGAGCGGAAGAAGAAAACAGCAGCAATAGTGACAGGGGACTTCTTCATTAGAAGAACAGGCAGGTGTTTCTGCAGCCACAGACATGACTCCAGGAAGGTATTTGCCTCCCTCATGCTGTAGAGGAGCTGTCTACAAATATTCTTCTGCTCCCCAGGTTTCCTTAAGTCGTCCCCCATTTTGTTTCTGCACAAATAGCCCCTTGGGGACATTTGTTGCCATCATATGACAAACATGGGGTTCTCCTTCATAACTCAAATTGTCAGTGAGGAAGGTAGGCACTTTGATGTGTTTGACCGTAATAGTCAAACTAGAGTTTTGCCTGATCATACCATCTCTAATCCTGCCATCCAGCAAACGTTGAATGGGGTTGCTCTCCATCAGAATGGTTAGGTGTTCAGGCTGATAATACAGGCAAGATGTTGTACCACCCAAAACACGGTGTGTTTCTCACATGAAGACAAGCCATGCTCTACTGGTGAAAGAGTTTGGGAGGCATCGGCTCCCAAAGAAATATGGCTGCCAGTGTTGGGATTTTACTTTTTCAGTCTTGTGCTGGCATTTTAAATGGTCCACAGCATGGGCTCGATTTTCTTTGGCTGCCTGGTGTCGGACTCTGAGCGCACCCAGTAGGTTTTTGCATTTCTCAGTCAGATCGTCCACAGCTTTATCCGCTGGGTCCCAATCACTGACCACATACTGCACCTCCTCGTACGCTCACTCACGCTAGATATGAAACTGTCCCCAATGTATCACACTCACCTGGTTCCTCTACTCTTGCTCAGACTCTTACATTCTCCAGTTCTTGCTTCACTTCCTCCAGCTGCTTAGTTAGCTTTAGTTTCTTCCATACTCTATCCCTCAGCTGTTCCATGCACCTGGCTATAGCCTTGCTGAAATTTAAAGCACACTTGCCTTCAGCTTTCTACACCGCCTCCTAGCCCTTCTGTCCCACGTATCTAAAGCCCCGATATTTGCTCAGTGCAATGGTTGACCCACCTGGGCTATCTCATATTTAGGTACTTTCATTGTATCTCCTCCCACTCTGCATACTGTGTGCCATTTCTCTTATTTCCTTTTTACTTGTTCTCTCACTCTCTCATGGGTCCCTGACCATACATTGGCTGCCTTTTTGCTTCTCAGTGACTAAGTCCCCAACCCTTTCAATATCTTTTACCTAGTGGGTCCCTGACCCTATTCTAGCTTTTCTAAATCATTGTAGTTCTCCAAGCCTGTGCCAATTCTGGCTCACTCTACTCTGTCTCCCACGAGGGTTTGTCCCAGGACACGAGTTGAATGGGGACAGGGCCCATCTCTCGCTAAATTCCCACCTGATTGCACCTGCATCGTAGCTCCACCCTGCACCTGTTTATCCTCCTTGCATCACAAATATTTGGTTTATGGCCAAATCACTGACAGAAACCTTCATTCTCTTTCATGGATTTAAACCCTGGCCGTCACATTGGTCAGCTGCCCTCTTAATTCAGACTCAGGCTGGGTGTCTGAGAGTTCACATCTGGTGGGTTCAACTTCAGAGTTATACAAACACTTTTGTTCAAAGACCCACCTGTGGACATCAATGTTGTCCATGCTTTGGACACTTTGACCAGTTTATGTTTTACCTCAGCACTCTTGTCAGTAAGACAGACAACATGACAATTCAGTTTGCAGTTCAACTCTATTTTGTTAACAAAATGTTCCTTTCTAAAAACACCATGTGAGCATTTTCCAAATTCCGTCAATATTTACTTTCTATTGCGCTTTATCCATCTGAGAAAGGATATTACCTACAATGCTTCAAGTGTTCGAGCTAGGCTTTGGAATCTCCTTCCTCTCTGATGTAGGGCTGGCTCTCTTCCATGAAGGTGGGTCTCTCAGGTCAGTATGGATTCTCTCCTGCAATCTTCTTGGGTTACTGCATGGCCTGCCACTACAAGTCTTGCTTTGAGCCTTCACTGAGGGGTGGCTCCCAGATGTGTGTTTGTATCCCCAACCTTTAATGCCCTTGACTTTCCAGAATGTTCTATGGTTTTTGGCCAATGTGGTCATGAGCAGGGGTCAAAGCACCCAGTGGACTTGCTTCAAAACCCTTCACTGTTGCCATTCCAGAGAGATGTGAAGTGGACATCCTCAGGCACTGGCTGGAATTCAAGGTGCCCGAAAGTCTGATTGATATTTCTCCAATACATAATCCTCAGGCTGATTGCAACTGGTTTTTTCTGAACCTCTGTGACATCTTTGACCTTGGTTTCCTATGTTCTCTGTAGTCAACAGCTGCTATTTAATTTCCTTTGGTCAATTTTCTGTCAGGCCTGATTACTCCAGCCATGAGTTAATTCAGAGTGTCCAATTTTAACCTCATGGTCACTTGACAATAAAATAGAGAGCTTGAACTCTTGCACAGAGAGATTCTATTATTTTGTTTGAGCTAACAAATTTTAAGCAAATATAGTCAGCTCTTAAATGATGCTGTCAGAGACAGATGGATATGGGGTTTAAGCTGTGTAACAATTGGGAAGTGATCACTGATAGTAGAAACTAAGACTTAAAGGAAACACTAGAAACAGCAGCCTCATTAGGAGTAATCGCCACAGAAGCTTAACAGCGGAGTTTGGGCATGAGAGTTCACAAAATGGCAGCTAATAGTTTGAGTCTGCATTAGTCCTATTCTGAGTTAGTCAGATTCAGAGATTGATTTTATCATAAATTCGTAAGGAATGTGTCATTGGGATCTGGGAAGTACAGAAAAAGTCTATCAAATTGAAAATCAAGGATGAGAATCAATACTGCAAGATAGATCAGTGCCTTATGAAATCAGACCTAAGGTACATTGGTGAAGATAGATGTCCTTGAACCTGTAAATGTGAGTGAGTGGACCATGTCTACAACATCAAGTGATGAAGAAAAATGTACCAGTGATGAAGAAAAATAGATCCCTGTGCATCTGAAGTGATTATAATGGTCAATATTAATCCAGTACTATGCGCTAAGCAGTATCCTTTGCTGTAACCAAGGACCTATTTAGACCACCTGGAGGTTAGTTTTCATTCAAATGATATTACTCAAGCTTATTTCCAGATGACCATTGATCCCAAGTCAAAGAAATACTTGACAATTGCAACACAAAGGAGTATTTAAATACAAGAGACTTCTATTGGGAATCACATCTGCACCTGTGTTATTCCAATGTGCCATGGATCAGATTTTAAGTGGATTGGAAGAATTCCAGTGTTAACCTAGATGACATTTTATTCACAACTAGAAATGAAAAAGAGCATCTCCACAATTTACAGTTGGTCTGCAGGGACTTAAAAATTATGGCATAAGAGTGAGGAAAGACAATGTGAATTTTTTAAAAATCTTCAATTGAATACTTAGGTTATGTCATTAATGCTAAGAGACTACACAATGCTAAGAGACTTCAAAACGAAACACCATAACCTAAAAATGTAAATGAACTCCAATCAGTTTTGGGCTTGCTAAATTACAATGATGGGCAAGTCCCAAACCTTGCAACCATTCTCCGCCAATGCACAATTTATGATGTCAAAATAAGATTCGGAAATGGGAGAAACATTATGAAAGAACTTTTGCACAAGCCAAGAAGGCTTTATTAAAATCAGAAGACCTGATCCTTTTTCATCCAAAGTTACCATTGCAACTAGCATGCAATGTATCACTGTATGGAGTGGGAGCAGTTGTTTCTCAAATGTTACCCAATGTGAAGAGAAGCTAATAGTGTTTGCATCAAGATTGTTAAATAAAGCAGAAATGAATTATATGCACAAAGAAGCTCTAGGAATCACTTTTGGCATTAGATGATTCCACCAATATCCTTGTGGCCAGGAATTTACTGGACCAATCAACTGCAGTCTACTGACCACAACATTTGGGCCTTATACCTTCTCCAGCACTGGGTCATTTGCAGAGGTAGGCATTGTTACTGTCACCTCACAATCATACAAGTAAGCTGAATTGCCAATACTTTAAACAGGAATGCTAATGAGCTCTCTGGAATTACCTTTGCTGAATGAATCAACTGCCCAAACAATTCACCCATGACAAAAGATATTGTCAACATGAAACAACAAAATCAGGTTTTCCAATAAGAGAACAAGGCCAAAACGTCATATTCTCTAAAAACGATTAAGTAGTGTTGGTGAGGAATTAGGCGAAAGTGAGGACTGCAGATGCTGGGTCAAGATTAGTGTGGTACTGGAAATGTACAGTATGTCAGGCAGAATCCAAGGAGCAGGAAAAATCGACATTTCAGGCAGGAGCACTTCGTCAGGAATGAGGCAGGGCTCCTGCCCAAAACATCAATTTTCCTGCTTCTCGGATGCTGCCTGACCTGCTGTGCATTTCCAGTACCTCGCTAATCTTGGTGAGGAATTACACCACTGGTGAGAATTGGTCACCAGCTATCGCTGTAACACAGACTGGACCAGTCTCCAACATCATACAGATGACAGATGCTGTAGTATGGGGAAGACATGCTGATCAACTTTTGACAACCTGAACAAGTGTGCCAGAATGCGCCAACATTAATTGAAGATCCACAAATAACTGTGCTACATACAGATCTAGACATACTTGGGGACAGCACAATAACTGGAGCATCTGAGGAAGATAGAACTTTAGTGGAGAATACCACATCATCATTGTGAAACTCTGAACATTCACTCACCTCAGAGAAGACAACAACAGCTGATATGTTTAGCACACCCAAAACCCCAGTTGTTACAGCCAACAAGAAAAACAAACAGATACCTCAAAAGGCCCGATTGCCACACAGGAATCAACATCCTCCAGAACGTATACCTACTGACTTTGTATATATAATCGTATATGTATTGAGAATGTTTTCATCGAAAGAGCCTCTGATGTAAAAGGGGGCGGGATGTTGTTTGTGTGGTAATGGTGGACTTTGACTTTAAGAGTTTGACTGTGTGATGTAGTGATGTTGTTATTGGTCATTTTTGGAAGGAAACCTTCTTGCCTGTAGAGTAAATATTTCCCTAATAAGGCTTGGGGGTTTATGTCATGTCATGTGTTGATCAGGTCGGAAAGGGCAGTGGAGAAACTGTGCAAGGAGGTGGCTGGAAACCACCTGACATGGATGGTCGCACAGCTAGAAGAAGGAAGCAGAGGAAAGAAGGTTGCAAAGTCAGATAAACATTAAAGTAGCTGGCACAGAATGAAGCATGGTCATTTAAATTTGTTATAGTTCACACAGCAACACCTAATGCATCCCTTGGATTGACCAAACCACATTAAAAAGACCCCAAAGCAAATGGACAGGCAAAGAATGCCACCTAATAAATAGTTTTCAAATAATATTTAGATGGTATTTTAATATATTTTAATATAGCACTCTAGCACTTCTTTTCTAATTTCTCCAGCACTTTCTATTTTTCTTCAGATTAATAACTTAGTCTGTTATCCTAAGCTAAAAAAATTCCCCAAAAGTTTACATGCTTTGAACACAGGCTGAACAATCCAAAGAAAGCAGATTTCTTGAGGTCACATTTCTGTTAACATATTCCACGATGGGAGTAGTGGTGTAGTGTGAATTACTGCTCAATTAAGCGAATCTACTGGTTTAATCCTCCAGCTCCCCATATTTACCTCAGTGAAAAACGTAACTTAATGTATAAGTCATTAGCACTAAGAATTTAAAATCCCTTTGGAAACACCAACTCAAGTGCTGACGGGAATCACTGCAGTAAATGAAGTTTTTAAATATGGAGAGATTTTAAGTGTTATTCAGAGAACTGCCCAGACATGTACAATAAATAAGGGATAAATTTCACAAACAGGTACAGGAAAAAAAACACATGAATGCTAATGCAGCTGAACTTAATGTAATTGGTAATATAAAAAAATGTATAAGTATTGTATTCCAGTGATTGTAAAGTAACAATTTAATTATCACTCATATAGCTCTGTAGTTTTGCTTAAATTAGCACTTTCCATCATTCATTTCAACTGATATTTCAGGTTTTCACAACATCCACTATCATAATTTTCCAAAATAATTTCTAAATTTTTGAAAATTAAAAGCTGCCACATAAGTCACCTTTCACTTCGACATAGCAGAATAAAAATAGTGCACAGTCCTTACCCTGAACGCAAGCCACAAGATAACAGGCAGCCCTCAGTAGAGTGTTCTGATAGCCTCCTTTTCACTAACGCAATTTCAATAAGTTGAATAGACAAAATTCAGTTTCAGTGTATAAGAAGGGTCAACCATTAAATTAACAGCCAGTGCCATAGAATGATATTCTTATCTAGGAGGAAACTTATGACCATGCAATGACAAGGTGAAAAAGCTAATCAACAAATGTATTACATCTGTCCTCATTCAACGTAAGGCAGAGTGTAAAAAAAATTTTTGTTCATTTTATGTGTGAACATTTTAGAAAACCCTGACTTCATGTTGGAAAATGTCTTTTTCTAATTTAAATAATTTATTTAAATCTGACAAAATAATTTAATTTCCATATTTTTGCAACCTTGCCTCGGAATGGAGTTGCCAGTATTGGGCTGGGGTGAACAAATTCAAAAGTGGACAAACACAACACCGAGTTATAGCCCAACAGGTTTATTTGAAACCACAAGCTTGGAAAATGGTGTCAAGTAGTTATGTGGAAAGGTTTGTAATCTATTTTCCTATCCTAAGGAAAAACACCACGATGGTCCAATCCATAATTACCACAGAACACTCGGGGCTGAAGATGTCTCTTCACTGTTTAGAGTAAAGCTGGAAGGGCACCACTTTGCATTAGTAGATGTTGTACAACAGGTGGTAGTTGACAACCACCCAATGAAGGAGCGGCACTCCAAAAGCTAGTGCTTCCAAATAAACCTGTTGGACTATAACCTGGCATTGTGCGATTTGTTTTTACCCTTATTCTAATGTGGCATGTGGGCATCACTGTCAGGCCCAGCATTTGCTACCTATCCCTAAATGGCCTTGAAGTGAGTGACTTGCTAGCAAACTTCAAAAGGGCAATGACCAGACAGACAATCATATTGCTATGTATCTGGTCACAGAATCATAGACATGAACAACATAGAAACAGACCCTTTGGCCCAACTAATCCATGCCAACTACATATCTCAAACTAATCTAGTCCCATTTGCCAGCATTTGGCTCATATTCCTCTAAACCCTTCCTATCCATATAACCATTCACATGCCTTTTAAAATGTTGTGATTGTACAAGCTTCCACCACTTTTTCTGGCATTTTTTTTCCATACACGCACCACCCTCTGCATAAAAAAGTTGCCCCTTCGGTCCCTTTTAAACCTTTCCCCTTGTAACTTAAACCTATGCCCTCTAGTTCTGAACTCCCCTACCCTGGGGAAAAGATGGTGACTGTTCACCCTATCCATGCCCCTCATGATTTTACGAACCTCGATAAAGGCCACCCCTCAGCCTTCGACACTAGGGAATACAGCCCCAGCCTAATCAGCCTCTCCCTATAGGTCTAACCCTCCAACCCTGGCATCATCCTTGGAAATCTTTTCTGAACCCTCTCAAGTTTCACAACATCTCTCCTACAGCTGAGAGACCACAATTGAATGCAGTATTCCAAAAGTGGCCTAACCAATGTCTTGTACATCCACAACATGACCTAATGCCTATGCTCAAAGCACTGACCAATAAAAGCAAGAATACCAAACACCTTCTTCATTATCCTGGCTCTCTGTGACTCCACTTTCAGGAACTATGAACCTGCACTCCAAGATCTCTTTGTTCAGCAACACTACCTAGGACCTTGCCATTAAGTGTAAGCATCCATCCCAGATTTGCCTTTCCTAAATTAAACCCCATCAGTCCATCTGATCAAGATCCTGTTGTACTCTGAGGTAACCTTCTTTGCTGTCCTCTACACCTCCAATTTTGGTCTCTTACTAACCATACCTATGTTCACATCCAAATCATTTTTATAAGTGACAAAAAACTTTGGACCCAGCACCGATCCTTGTGGCACACCGTTAGTCAGAGGCCACTGGTCCAAAAAGCAACCCTCCACCAGCAAACTTCGAGCCAGTTCTGTATCCAAATGGCTAGTTCTCCTCGTACTCTTGTTGATCTAGCCTTGTTAAGCCAGTCCAGTTGCAGAACTTTGTCAAATGCCTGACTGAAGTCCACTGCTCTTTCTTCAATCCTATTCATCACATCCTCAAAAAAAAATTCCATCAAGTTAGTGGGACCTCATTTCCCACACACAAAGCCATACTGCCTTTCCAGTTACAAATAATTCCTGCCCATAAGACTAGGTAGAACATAGAACAGTACAGCACAGAACAGGCCCTTCAGCCCACAATGTTGTGCCAACCACTGATCCTCATGTATGTACCCTCAAATTTCTGTGACCATATGCATGTCCAGTAGTCTCTTAAATGTTCCCAATGACCTTGTTTCCACAACTGCTGCTGGCAATGCATTCCATGCTCTCACAACTCTGTGTTAAGAACCCGCCTCTGACATCCCCTCTATACTTTCCTCCAACCAGCTTATAACTATGACCCCTCGTGTTAGCCATTTCTGCCCTGGGAAATAGAGTCGATAGCCAGAGACTATCTATGTCTTTCATTATCTTGTATACCTCAATTAGGTCCCCTCCCCTCCACCTTTTCTCCAATGAAAAAAAGTCCAACCTCAGTCAACCTCTCTTCAAAAGATAAGCCCTCCAGTCCAGGCAGCATCCTGATAAACCTCCTCTGAACCCTCTCCAAAGCATCTACATCTTTCCTATAATAGGGCAACCAAAATTGGACACAGTATTCCAAGTGTGGTCTAACCAAAAAGTTTTATAGAGCTGCAACAAGATCTCACAACTCAATCCCCCTGTTAATGAAAGCCAAAACACCATATGCTTTCTTAACAACCCTGTCCACTTGGGTGGCCATTTTAAGGGATCTATGTACCTGCACACCAAAATCCCTCTGTTCCTCCACACTGCCAAGAATCCTATCCTTAATCCTGTACTCAGCTTTCAAATTTGACCTTCCAAAATGCATCAACTCGCATTTATCCAGTTTGAATTCCATCTGCCACCTCTCAGCCCATCTCTGCATCCTGTCAATGTCCCGCTGCAGCCTACAACAGCCCTCTATACTGTCAACGACACCTCCAACCTTTGTGTCATCTGCAAACTTACTGACCCATCCTTCAATCCCATCATCCAAGTCATTAATAAAAATTACAAACAGTAGAGGCCCAAGGACAGAGCCTTGTGGAACACCACTCAACACAGACTTCCAGGCGGAATATTTTCCTTCTACTACCACTCGCTGTCTTCTGTTGGCCAGCCAATTCTGTATCCAGACAGCTAAGTTCCCCTGTATTCCATTCCTCCTGACCTTCTGAATGAGCCTACCATGGGGAACCTTATCAAATGCCTTGCTGAAGTCCATATACGCCACATCCACAGCTTGACCCTCATCAACTTTTCTAGTCACATCCTCAAAGAACTCGATAAGGTTTGTGAGGCATGACCTGCCCCTCACAAAGCCGTGTTGACTGCATTTAATCAAGCCATGCTCTCCCAGATAGTCATAAATCCTATCCCTCAGAATCCTTTCTAACACCTTGCAGACGACAGACGTGAGACTCACTGGTCTGTAATTGTCGGGGATTTCCCTATTTCCTTTCTTGGAGAGAATTGCCTCTCTCCAGTTTTCAGGTACGATTCCAGTGGAGAGTGAGGATGCAAAGATCTTCGCAAGTGGCGAAGCAATTGCATTTCTCGTTTCCCAAAACAGCAGAGGACAAATCTGGTCTGGACCTGGCGACTTGTCAACCTTAATGTTTAACAAAATTTTCAGCACATCAGCTTCCTCTATCTCCAACCATTCCAGCATGCATACCTGCTCTTCATTCACTACAAAGTTTCATTCACTACAAAGTTTGTTTCTTTCATAAAGACAGAAGCAAAAAACTCATTTAGGGCTTCCCCCATCTCCTCACACTCCACACACAAATTCCCTATGCTATCCCTGATCGGCCCTACTCTTTCTTTGACCATTCTCTTATTCCTCACATAAGTGTAAAATGCCTGTGTGTTCTCCCTAATCAGTTCTGCCAAGCCTTTCTCGTGCCCCCTCCTGGCTCTCCTCAGACCATTTTTGAGCTCCTTCCTCGCCTGCCTGTAATCCTCTGGAGCTGAGCTTGACCCTAGCTTCCTCCACCTTATGTAAGCTACCTTTTTCCTTTTGACGAGAAGCTCCACCGCTGTCGTCATCCAAGGTTCCTTTATCTTACCCCTTCTTGCCTGTCTCAGAGGGACATATTTATTCATCACTTGCAACAACTGTTCCTTAAATAGTCTCCACATATCTATAGTGCCTTTACCATGGAACAATTGCTCCCAATCCATGCTTCCTAACTCATGTCTAATCGCATCATAGTTTCCTCTTCCCAAGTAAATATCCTTCCATTTTGCCTAATCCTCTCCTTCTCCATAGCTCTGTAGAATGTGAGGCAGTTGTGGTCACTATCACCAAAATGCTCTCCCACCACAAGATCTGATACCTGCCCCGGCTCGTTTCCGAGCACCAAGTCTAGAATGGCCTCTCCCCTCATCGGCCTGTCAACGTACTGAGTTAGGAAACCCTCCTGAACACACCTTACAAAAACAGCTCCATTCAAATCTTCTGCTCGAAGGAGGTTCCAATCAATATTGGGAAAATTAAAGTCACCCATTACGACAACCCTACTACGTCCACACTTTTCCAAAATCTGCCGACCTATGCTTTCTTCCATCTCCCTGCTGCTATTGAGAGGTCTGTAGTAAACCCCTAACGAGGTGACTGCTCCCTTGCTGTTCTTAATTTCTACCATACTGACTCGGTAGGCAGATCTTCTTCGACAATGGAAGCTTCTGTAGCTGTGATACCCTCTCTGATTAGTAGTGCTACACCCCCTCCTCTTTTTCCCCCCTCCCTATTCTTTTTAAATGCTCTAAACCTTGGAACATCCAGCAACCATTCCTGCCCCTGAGAAACTCATGTCTCTGTTATGGCCACAACATCCTTACACTAGGTACTGATCCATGCTCTAAGTTAATCACTTTTATTCCTGATACTCCTTGCGTTAAAGCAAACACATTTTAACTGATCCCTTGGTTCCTTGCCAGGACAATCCTTCCCACTAGCTGGTCTACCTCTTGCTATTGCCTCATCTGCATCAACTCTCACCTCCGGTATACAGCTCAGGTTCCCACCCCCCTGCCATACTAGTTGAAACCCTCTCGAACTACTCGAGCAAACCTTCCACCCAGGACATTGGTCCCCTTCCAGTTCAGATGCAACCTGTCCTTCTTGTACAGGTCCCACCTTCCCCAGAAGGCATCCCAATTATCTACATATCTGAAGCCCTCCCTCCTACACCAGCTGTGCAGCCACGTGTTAAGCTGCGCCCGCTCCCTGTTCCGCGCCTCGCTATCTCGTGGCACCGGTAGTAAACTAGAGAACACTACTCTGTTCATCCTGCTTTACAGCTTCCATCCTAACTCCCTGAAATCACTTTTTATATCCTCAATCCTTTTCCTGGTTATATCATTAGTGCCAATATGTAACACGATTTCTGGCTGTTCACCCTCCCCTTTTAGAACCTTATATACCCGATCGGAGACATCCCGAATCCTGGCACCAGGGAGGCAACATACCTTCCGAGAATCCCGATCCTGACCACAAAATCTCCTGTCGATTCCCCTAACTATCGAGTCCCCTACCACGAGTACTTTTCTATTCTGTCTCCTTCCCTTCTTTGCCACAGTGTCAGGCTCAGTGCCAGAGAACTGACTCTATGGCTTTCCTCTGGTAGGTCATCCCCCCCAGCAGTAAAAGTGAAAGATTTTACTCTCTAAAAGGATATTAGTTAAATGGATGGGTGTTTATGAGAATCAATAATTATTAGGTTTCATCCCTTTGTCAGTGATGACCATATGTTTTATTTGGAAAATTACCATATGCATGAAGTTTTTTGTGGGGTGTTTTTGCTACAAGGCCTCAAGATTTCGTGCCAAGCCTGACTTATTAAGGATTACCCTGGCCCTATGGCACCCTTCACCCAATTCTAGTATCATCTCACTGCTTGCCTTTCCTGGAAGAACTCATCACTGTGTACTCAGGCTGGTTGGTCCAAAAGATTGTTGTGTAAAAGTCTGGAATCCTTGGCCGGAACCCCAAACATGGTAGGGAAGAGAATGTTTGCATCCTGATTTCTGGGCTGGGACCTGGAGATCCTGTTGGACTTGGTGTTGCAGATGTTCTCTTCCCCCAGAGTAGGCCTGGTCAATATATCCTCAACCATCTGCAGGAACACATAGCAATGCAGGAAGGAGGTCAATGACTCCATCAGCATAAGTGCCACCATCTTCTCTCTGATCCCTCACACTCCCTATATCTCTGCTCCTGTACCCGCTTCCCACCAAGGCTCCTACTCTATCACGCTCATTAATGCCAGTAAAATTTTCTCTCACTCACTGTCAGCAACCAACCATCCACCCTGCATGACCTCTGCACTGGCTACTTATTCACTTGGGACACCTCCTACCTGCAACAGTGACAGCTGTGCCACTCACTTTCATCACTCTTATTACCTGCCTCTTTTTCATTCCAGTAGTGCACAACAGAACAGCAAGACTCAAGAGAGATGGTGTACTGCCCAATATGCAGCTTGTCACCCCTTATGTGAAAAGGATCTCAACTCTAGCTGCCCCTAGCAGCTGACTGACAATGTCTATATACGTGGACTGGTGTCGAAGGCTGCCCTTGAGTTATTGTGTCAAAATCCGCCAAGTAAATACTATTTCTCTTGACTGAGGACTGCTGATAACTATAAGATCCTTCACATCTTTGGTGTCTGCACAAAATGCAAGGCAATAGACCAAAATTGTGAACCTGGTATCTCTGGCTGTGGGAGTAAGGCGCACAAAGGAAAGACAAGGCAATGCAAGGCGTGGATACTATGAGCATTTAAGTAGAGTCAGACTGAGTGTGCAAGCAGGTCAGAAATGCAGCCTGGTCCCATCAGCAAGCGAGGTGGGTGTCCCTGAGCCCAAAGTGTCCTTGCAGCTGCATTTTCATGCAGCCTGAATTCAGAAATGTTCAGTGAGTTGGCAGTGTGCCATGAGTGTTCTTGAAGGCTAACACATATCAGATGTCAATGTCCGTGGAGTGTGCCCTGCGATGTTGGTGCCCAGTGTTCAAGAATGAGGTTCTTTGAAGCAAGCAGCGAGATGAAGTCATCAGGTACCCACTCTATTTCCATGTTGAAAATGTACAGCATCTAGTTTGATCAGTAGGTTCAGATTGATAGAAAGCTACATATTACTAAGGTGAGATGTGCTGTAGTAGTACGGTTGTTAAGAGCAATACTCTCCCTTAATAGACAACTAACCACTGCCTAGCAAGAAACATATGTTGATGCCCAGCAGATCAATAAAAACTGCCACAAATTGCTCTCAAGGTCAAGTTGGCTTCGCCAGACTTTTCGCACGATATTGACACAAGCCTTGCCACGGCCCATGTTGTTCAGGCCCCTATATGAGTGCATCATAACTTTATTATTTCTTGCTTTTGTGGTGAGATTTTAATCCACCCTAAGGGCATTAACATTTCCTTTGATGTCATTGTATCACCGTTGTCATCATCTTGCCATGTCATGGCCAAAAATTCTGAAGTGCTTGTACATAGAGCTTCGGATTCTGAGAATGGCTGCTACCCACTGAGGCACAAGACCACCCTAATGGTGGTAATATTTAGTATTCTCTCATTAATATAGCTAATGGCCTCTTGCTGTTTTATCTCCCCTCAAGTGAAGATCATGAGGAAAGCAGCTGTCAACAGATGAAGCAGTTTAGTCCACTTTTGGACATGAGCAATTAGTATCCAATTTTCTTACAGCTGCTTCATGTAGCTCCAGTGGATGGTTCCCTCAACTGTACTTCTGTTTATTAGAAGGATCAGTACCATAATGTTTCAGATTAGAACAGAGTAGATAGTTGATAATCTAATAGCAAATCAATGTTTTTATTTCACTGAATAGCACCAGCTTGTAAGTGATACCATGTAATTGTCAATACATAAAGATGTAGAATCATGGAATATTACAGCACAGAGGCCATTTGGCCCATAATGCCCATTATCACTTTGGTAGATTGATTCAACTAGTACTATTCTTATTCTAACTCCACAGTCTGTTATTGTTTGCCCTTCAATTATTTATCAAATAACTTTCTGAAAGTGACTACAGAATCTGTTTCCACCATCCTTTTGAAGAGTCTCTTGCACATCACAACAACTCAGTGCATAGTCAAGTTCCCTCTAGTTCTTTTGTAAGCTTATCCTAAAATCAATATATTTGGTTACCCAACATTCTGCCACGGAAACAAATTGTCCTTATGTACACGACCTAAACTCTTCATGAAGTTGAACACCCATATTTCAATTAACATTTCCTGTTCTGAAGAGAACAACTCCAGTTTCTCCAGTATTTTCACATAACAGAAGTTCCTCATCCCTGGTACTATTCTGGTAGATTTCTCACATCCTTTCTGAAACCTATATATGAAAACAGATCTCTCAACTTTTCCTGCAACCTGCCAATATTGATAGCCCACATATTATATGTAACTGAACAATTAAGAGTAAATTGAGCTGGTTAGAAGCATAGTTGACCCTATTGACATTCTGCCCACAACATATAACAGGCAGGCAGGAGTTGTCAGACTTTCTTTTCAATGTATTAAAAATGGCAGAATGATGGGGTGGTGCAATCATTGCTGGGGACGGGGCAGGGCAGGGTCACCAACTGGGGCCACCTCACCTGAGTGGAATGTATTTACATTCAACTTTAGTGATGACCCAAAGATTTCACACGTTTCTGTTGCTCTATTTTACAAGATTTTCTTAGTTACTTCCTTCGGCTACACTCTCACCTCCTCAGATTTTTTTCTTTATTTCAAATCCAATCCTTCATCTTTCTCCTATTCAGTCATCCCCAAAAATCTTGCATTTTACAAAATTGTGATCATTACTGCAAATACTTTTGTTTCTTCTAATTCATTAACCATTATAAAGATTGGGTATAATGGGTAATGATACCTATGGTCACCTATTACTATTGAGTTTCTTATGTACTGAGAGATAATGTGAAAACAGTAAAGCATTAAAAATTCAATTCCATCTTCTCTTCAAGCTGCTTCTGCCAATTTATTTCAGGAGTAGTTAAAATCTTCAGTTATTATTATGTACTTGTTAATCACAACAGATTTATTGATCTAGCTCTTTCTCCAATTCCCTTCCACTATTTTGTGGTCTCTTATACACCTTTATTATTAGTATCTCCATCTATAGGAATTCTGTATCTACCTTTCTGCTGTTTACATCCTTTCTTCTACAACCATTATGTCATCTTTAACTTGTACAGCTACACTAGCTCTCTTCTCCTCCCTAGATACGCATTAAAATATTTTTATTTTCCATGTAGCTGTGTTTCATACATTCTTACTGCATCAGAATCTCCTCTACAAATTGTGGTTAAACTGACAGCATTATTGTTTTGAATACTACATGAATAATATGTGGTATTTATATCAACACTTTAAATAGCTTAATTTATCATTTCTATCCCTTTGATTTTAGTAGCTTTTTTTTGTGATCTGTGACTTTATCTAATCTCTAGCATTCCGGTTATTTTCATTCCTTCCTTCACTCACATTACCTGACGATTTTAGTTTTCTTCAATTTCTATCAGCTTCCCTCATGTTATTAAAGGCTGATTTACAGCCCTTGTTAACCTTATAACTTGGACCTTGGTCCCAACCCAGTTCAGATGCAACTTGTCACAATGGTACAGTTCGTTTCAGCCTCAGTACTGCAGTCAGTGGCCCATGAAATTGGACCACTCCTTCCCTCATCACTCTTCTCGCCATGAGTTTCCTATTTTGTTTGCCCCCATGCCAGGTTGCACATGGCTTAATTAATAGTTATTATTCACAAGGTTCGGTTTTTCAATTTACCTCCTCCCTCTTAGTATTCCCCTAGTAAGAGATTTGCTGTAACCTTTTCTAGGCTTTGTTTCTAATGTGAAATACAACAATTGAATCATCCCATTGCAGATTATTTTTCAGCTGTTTTACTTTGACATTAATTTTGGGATTCTCAATCCTGACTGCAAAGGATATGATTTATTCCCCTAATTTAGAATCCCACCTCCCCGACCCGCTCCCCCAAAACTAGCTAGCATTCTTGAATCAGAGCCAAATGATACTTCAGAAAGTTAATATTTTAGTGCTCGAAATCATGGTATAAGTACAGCTTTTATTTCTCACCATGAATTCACATGGACAATGGTATCTCTTGCAGTATTCTGGGCATTCAGCATTCTTCCTATTATATTAGAAAGCATGAATATGAATGTTTTGTACTCCTTACTCTGAGTGGTAAAGGAACTTGAAGAGTTAAAAAGTGAGCTGAGTAAAACCTACCCATAGAATAGTGGAGTACAAATGTGGCCATTACTAAACAGGCATAAAACAATGTTGGATTTGATAGGATGTAACAATATGTTCTACAAGTTAAATGATTCTAATTAACAAGTTTATTGGTAGTTTTTACTAAGCTGTGATTAATATTTTGAACAGTAAATTAATATATTAAGCAATAAGCATACATCAAGCAGTAGATATGTACATAAAACAGTAAATAAATATGTATATATAGCAGTAAATACATATAAAAATAGTGAATGATAGTAACAATCTACTTAAGACATATTAGAAACATGGAAACTAATGAGTGCATCTGTCAGTTTAAGCTACATTGGACTTGTTGAACATGTCTAACAATGAGTCTCACTGCCTCCTTCCCATATGGGAGCTCGCTTTACAATGGCTGGTCTGGAGGACTCTGGCTTCCTGGCACCAGTCACAATCACATTCTGAGGTGGAGTCCAACAAAATGCTGCAGAAGCCCTGATATTAATACTATACCGTGTGCTTTCAGTACTTGTCCAGACATTCTGTTGTGTAGAAAACCATCCTCCAGGTGACTGTCTTACTTGGTTCCCCAAAAGCCACAACAACTACTGCTGTCTCCCATTACACCAATAATTTTCCACTTGTCTTCAGATGCTCATTGTCATGTCCAATTAACCCTTAAATGATCTGGTTTGAAGATATCATTTTAATCCTAACAGTACACAAAGGTAGCAAATAGTGGAAGAAGTTGTGTCACAGGGGCTATCATACAACCGACATTCTACAAGGCCCTTCCAACACACAACATCTACTCTATGACATGAGCCCATTATAAATCTGTGCTCCCAGCTACAACACAATTGACTGGGGAGAAAGATCTACACCACACATTCCAAAGAGTAATTTATATTGTTACAGTACCCAAACATTATTTCTCACATTAATAGCAATAAAGTATTACAATGTTAAAGATTGATGGTAGTATGTCAATTGCAGAGAAATAAACATGCTGTACTCAAATGTTGATGAATGAGTGACATATACATGCTTTTTTATGCAACAAAATGACTAAGCAATTCACCCAGAGGCATTGATCACTGAGGTTCCTTTTTCTATTCTTGCCATTTTTATGGTCTGTAAAGAACTCAACAATTATGGAGTTGAAACATCACTCACTCACCTTCAGGTTTATTTAATGTTCAGCCATTCAATTACTTCCCAAAGCTGCTTCCCTTCACAAACAGCATAGATTGCTTCCAACCTGCCATTGTGTTATAATTTGTCAAAATCACAATAATCTAACAATTATCCTGAAATATCTTGAACAGTTTATCAACACAGTGTAAAACAATAAGTCAAGACCAAACTTTTAAAACCTCTCTTTTTTTTAAAGAATTTCACTTTAATCTTCAAAATCTGACATCAAATAATTGGTGGGTGGCCAGCAGGCTGCACTGCATTCATCTTATCTAGTAAAAGATCAGACTGCATTCAGTTACCAGCTCCCCACTTGAACACATAGGAAAATGAATTCACTAGCCCCACCCCCCACAATTAAAAAACACAGCACTCACTTTGTTCTTTGACTTTGAAATAAACTTTCTGGTATTTCCTCAGAAGTCTTCAAAATTTTGCTGTGCATTTGTATGTTTGTAATTATGCTCACATTTGCACCATTGTATTTACAGAATATTATTGTAAATTCTAAATACATGATGAATAGTAACAACAACAGTTTAAGCTGGAAAGTGTAACACATACTCAATATTTTTGCAACTGTTGTCTCTTCCAAATCAAACATCAGATCATCAGCAGCTCAATTCAAAAATGCAACTGTGTAATTGTAATTCAAAATCAGCTAAAAATTGTTCCCACTATTCAGCTACCATCCAATTTTTCAAAACCTGCATTATTGTTGTGCAATGCTAAGTGTTCACTGAATTGCCAAGGCCTTAACTCAAGGCACTAAACCACTCAGTTTACTCATCTGCACAGCTCTTTGATGCCAAAGATTGTTTTGGAATGATCCGGAGAAGAATTTTGGGAGGTTTTGCAAACAGGTGATATATCAGTAAACAAACATAGAACGATGGAGAAACTTACCAGGACTGGCAGTATCTGTAGAAAATGACACTTCACTGTCGGTCTCCAAATATTAACTGCCTTTCTCTCTCTACAGATGCTGCCAGACCTCTTAAGTTTCTCCAGCACTCTCAGCGTCTGTTTCCTTTAATTGCATCAGCAATATTTTGCCTTTAATCGATATGTAAACACATGTTGTTATAGCTTTGGAAACAGAAACATCTATGAAAATTTAAAGGGCTTGACATAAAGCCCTGTGGACACTGGAGACCTAAAACAAAAACAGAAACTGGTATTGTCGAAGGGTCGCAGCACTCGAAACGTTCATTTGTTTTTATCTTAATTCAAAGAATACGACTGTCGATTAAATAAAACAAGGTTACCCAGAATAACCGAAATTAACACTAAAAATGTAAAAGGCGTCCTCCAAAATAGACAAACGCCACTCCAGCGGTCTATCGCCTTTGTTGCAAATCTTTTTCGGCAAATAGTCATTATTTTGTAAATTACAGATAATGAAAAAGTAAGTTTACAATACAATATTGTTTCGTATTTATTGTTTCCTCGCGTTCCCATGCATCAATTAAAAGTTGTTTAGAGCAGAAAAATAAATTATAACTTTCAGTTCTTCACCGGATGGTTCAGGGCTCATGATGGGTCAACATTAAAAAGGCGCTGATAGAACATGGTCCATGAAAAATGGTCGATGGGACTGACAGTAAATTACCAATTTCTGCAATTGATCGATATCGCAAAATGCCATTTGGAGGGCATAATTAATTGTACGGTGCAATGAGACATTTTGCTTCAAAACACAGCACAGGAGCTTTGCTTAAGATATTTGTGTGAGCAAAGATATACAAAATGTGAAATGCAATTCACCGAAGTCACCGACCTGAGAGCTTCTCCATTGCAGCTCAAACTCGGCACTTTTCCAAGACAGGAGTTCATGACAGCCGTTGGGAAGAGCAGGCGGAGTGTGCCACCAGCTCCCAACAGTGTTCCAGAAAGTGTACGGGAGACTGGGAGCTGTCCGGGTGTGTGGGATGGAGACGCCGAGCGGCGGGAGCACACACACACACACACACACTGTTCCTCGGGCTGTCCCATCAGCCGGGCGCCCAGGACAGACACTGTTACTCTCTCAACTCAGCAACATTCAGAGCAAAGAGAAAGAGAAAATGGATCACCCTAATTCAACTGCTGGTGGGATGGTGTGCGGCACAGGCAACTAAATGTGGTGAAGTACTGGTGGATGTGCCGACTTCCGTTTTATCCCGTATCCCGAGCAGCCTCTCTCGAACTGCGCTGTAATTGTGACAATTCCGGAGACAAATCTCTAACCGAGAGTTCAAAACGGCGAAAGCCGTCTTCCGGAGTTGCTTTGAGGTAAATGTTATCCTACACAGATGTGTGTGTGGAATTATATTCCGGGATTTGTGAGAAATGTGGAAGCAGTGTTAACATGAGTTATTCTGAAGTCATGATTTGGAGGAGCAGGTGTTGGACTGAGGTGTACAAAGTTAAAAATCACACAACACCAGGTTATAGTCCAACAGATTTATTTGGAAGCACTAGCTTTCGGAGCGACGCTCCTTCATCAGGTGATGACAGAAAATGAAGGAACGACGTTCCGAAAGCTAGTGCTTCCAATTAAACCTGTTGGACTCTAACCTGATGTTGTGTGATTTTTAACTTTGTTCTGAAGAAGAATCCTTGGAGCCACAGTGCTAACTCTGCTGTCTCTCCACAGATGCCACCAAACCAGCTGAGCTTTTTCTCCCCCAGTACTTCCTGTTTTTTATTTCACATTCATTGTAATTTTTGTGCCTGTCCACGCAGCCTGTAGTTATTCTGAAGCCTGATGCAGAGGGCGGAGCCCTCAGAAGAGGAAGAAACTCAGCATTTTAATTTCGGTCAGAGACTGTTCAGTGGATCTCCAAAAGTGCAAGTTAAAGTTGTTTGCAGGTGCGTGTTGGTTATGGTGTAGGTAAGTGTGAAACAGCCCCGACCTGTGTATCAAGGTGGCAAACTTCACAAAGGTGGATGTGAAACACCCCAAAGATATGATAATTATTGGGCATTTCCCCATAGCATGATAAAGTGGACGATCGATTTCACCCGCACTTTTCTTTCGTACCTGCCTTCTGTCTGGACATTTTTAGGAATGGCAGGCTGTGGAGAGAAGGGGGCATTTCAGTTTAAACACCTGACTGTCAAGAAGAAAACTGCACAGGAGTTTTCAAATTTTTTAGGTCAAATTGTCACAAAATAGTCTGGGTTGGAATTAGACAGGAAGAAAAAGCAAAACAAAACTTGTAGTGGAGTCAAGAACTAGAGGGCATAGGTTTAGGGTGAGATGGGAAAGATATAAAAGGTATAAGACACAACTTTTTCACGCAGAGGATGCTGTGTGTATGGAATGAGCTGCCAGAGGATGTGGTGGAGGCTGATACAGTTGCAACATTTGGGTGGATATATGAATAGGAAGGGTTTGGAGGGATATGGGCTGGGTGCTGACAGGTGGGACTAGATTGGGTTGGGATATCTGGTCGGCATGGACACGTTGGGCCGAAGAGGCTGTTTCTGTGCTGTACATCTCTATGACTCTATTTTATTAACTATACAGTAAACAGAAGGAAACGATAGAGTGTTCTTTTGGCCAACCGAATACATACACGAGTCATAAAACTCGTCATGTGTTGTTAACCATTTGCAAAGTTAATAAAGAGCGGACGGACCTGTATCTACATTATAAACAGCAGCTTCTTGTCAACAGATATCCACCGAATGTGAGTGAGCCTTGGGAAAAATGGTGCTGAAGACTAAAGATAAAAACATCAGCAGCAAGTAACAGGAAGAGGATGTAGCAAACAGTGGGAAGTTAACAGGAAGTGGAGTAGATTTGGGAGGAAACTGTGCCAGAAAGTCATGGACATGAAAAAGGAAGTGGACAGGAACAGCAGAATGAGTGTCAAAGACCAAGGTTTCAAACAAAAAAACAAATGTGACATTTGTCTCAGGTATACACCTAGTTATTTGGTCGTGCAGAGATTAAGTATTGCTGTAAATGTACACATTTTATTCAAGCTTTTTGTCATGCACTTTGCTGACAGATCTGATCAAACAACAAATTGCTTTGGCTGTTTGCAATAAATAAGATACTAATTATATCCAACCAACTTATACTCTCAAAACACAATCCACAATGTCCAATATTGTATGTGATTCCATAATTAGACAACACTTACTAAATAATCTCGTTAGGAATTATAGTGACAATTAATTTTAGAATATTGCAAACTACATGTATTTATACAAAGGGCCCTTTTATTCGCAGACAGCATATAGATTCCAACTTCACATCTGACAGTCAATCTCTGCTTCATTTCTCAATCAGTCAGAGTCAAAATACCTACTTTACATATAAACTTTTTTAAATGTATTTGCTCATATGGTGAGGGTGGTCCCACCCCTAACCTTTCTCTAGGCAATTAAGAGTAAACCGCATTAGCATGGTTTTGGACTTGCATGTTTAACAGAGATTTTCTTCTCTAAAAAGGACATTGTAAACACCCATTTGGTTTATTAACAATCAGTATGGTTATCATTAGACCAGCCTTTCTTCTAGTTTTTTTTAAAATCGAATTCAAATATCACCATCCGCCATGATAGGATTACTAGAAGTTCTGGATTACGAGAGAGTGACATTGCCTCCCTTTATCTGCTACCAATCACTCACCATCTTGCCTTTATATTGGTTAGGGTAAATGGAATGTTGTTGCTTACAGCAAGGTGAATGAAATCTGGAAGTTTTATTGCAGTTTGTCAGGTGTTGTTGAGACCACGCCTGGAGTGTTTTTGACAGCCTGGTCATCTTATTTGAAAATAAAGATATAATTTCTTTAGAAACAGTTCTCATGACCCTTTTTCAGGGATGAAAGGGTTACTAAAAGAAGAAAGGTTAAATAGGACAAATCTATACACATCGGAGTCTCATTCTTTGAGGTGATCTTGTTGAACACATAAAATCTTGATATACTGACTCTACTTTTGCAGAGTCTAAAATTAGAATATTAGATTTTCTCTATTAAGGCAGGTGGAAATTTTGTTTTGAAGATTGTTATATCCACATATAATATCCAGATATAATTCTATTCCCCAGAAGATAAGAGGCTGGATTTTTAAATATTATTCAAAGCTGGGTTAGATAGATTTTGATAGACAAGGTGCAGGCAGGAAAGTGGATATGGAACCACAACTAAATCAGTTATGATATTATTTAATGGTGGACCAAGTTCAAAGGGCCAATGGTCTATCCCTGCCCCTAAGTCCTATGTTTCTGTAAGCATTGGAGAATGCAGACCCAGCAGGATGGAACTGATGAATGCATAATTAGAGAGATAATGCAGGTGGAAAAGTTTTTGATTCCTGAAACATTGAGACTGGTTCTGGGAGAGATGAGACTGCCAAAACCTGAAGAATGTTTGAATAATAATTTGTGTATTCTGGTGTCAGAATACATGGCTATGCAATAATTTTGAAGTTAGGATTGCTGTGCGCTGGATTTAAATTCATGAAGCACGTTAACTGATGTCCATGAGCTGCGGGTGCAAATAGGCACTTAGAATAACATGCTGTGGCAATAATGGAAACCTGGCATAAAATATTCAAGAAAGATAAAGCAGCAAAGAAAGTAGAATGGGGTGACTATGACAGATAGTTAAAGCGTCAGGTTGTTTCAGTTCATTAACCAGAATCTATTTGAATTAAATTAAAAAGCAATAGAGATGGCACACAAACAAGGTGTATTCAAAAAGGCAGTAATGGATTGGGAAGATAGTGGAGTAAATTTTACTGTGAAAATGCAAAGAGGTATAAAGCTGTAATGTAATTATAATGGGAAACTTCAATTCCTAATATATATTTGGGTCGTAATAGTGCAAATGGCAGTGTGAGGGAAGAGTTTCTGTGTTCAGAATTCTCTTGATCGGTATGTTTCCACAAGGAAATTACAATCAACCATTATAAAACTATGGTTTGGCCTCAACTAGAATATTGCATTCTATTCTGAACTCTGCAATTTAGAAAGGATGTGAAGGCTTTAGAGAGAAATCCTAAGGAATTTACAAAATTGGTTCCAGGAATGAGGAATTTCAGTTACTTGATTAAAATTAGGGAATCTGGCATTGTTCTCCTTTACAGGATGAAGTTGAAAGAAGATTTGTTCCACATGTAGAAAACTGAGTTAGTTTCAACAAGAGTTAATCAAGAGCAATTGTTTCTATTGGTGCATGGGCCAAGAACCAGAGGACACCAATTTAAATGATTTGCAAAGGAACTAATGGCAACTTAAGGAAACACCCTTTTTGCGCGGAGTTATTAGAGTGAGGAATAATGAATGTGATTTTTTTCTGACATGTATATTTTATGCAGTGAGAAAACCATTATTATAGAAAAGGAAAGCTTTTCCATTGTCGCCATGTACCACCACTACCACAAGAAAAAAACAAAAATATATAGTTTAAAGAGCCAATTCATCATCAGCACCTGTGCTGCTATCTACATTGGATTTAACCAACATCAAATTCACCATTCTTCAAACGTCATCTTTCGCTGCTGAGCTGATTCTTCTCTGCTACTATCTCACCACCACCTTTACCAAACCGCCCAACATCGGAGTCACATGTCTAGCCACTGGGCTCACCTTGATGTCTTTCGAACTCCATTTTGCCACCACCAATGTCTGGCCCAACCAATAATGAAGTCACTAATCCTCAAGTGCCATCTTTTACTGCTAGGCCAAGCTCACTGTCAATTTAGCAGTTGCTGATTCCATGAGAACGTGCTGGAAGCACAGACATTTGTGTGTTTCAAAAGGAAATTGAAGAGGCACCAGAAGAGAAACATTTGGGGAATAGCTACAAGTGTGGGACTAGCTCAGTTGTTCGTATGAGGTAGCATAGCTACATTAAGCTGAATGGCCTCCTTCAGACTTTTAACCATTTTATGATATAAATAAAAATTAAGGTCACAAAATGAAAACACCAGACAAACTTTGTTTACTTTGTTCAAATAACTTATTTTTGTTCATTGACTTTTGCAGTGCCTATTACACGGAATTCATTCAACTCTGCATTCTACAAATAAAGGATCAATGTTAATGTGTTAATTGAAGAAAGAATACAGATGAATGGTAGACAATTTACTCTCTGAATAATACATTGAAATCTGTCTGGTGTTTGGAGTTCAAAATTATTACAATGGATCTTTTGTGGTAATTCCAGTGAATTGAAAAGCCACAGTACCCTATCATATGAATTCAAATTGATCAAATGCAAATATAATGGACAGCCCTCTCTACTGGAAATATTCAGAAACAAGCAATTAAGCTTGTTTTCCTGCTGGATTCTGCAACTTGGTGCTCACCAAGCCAAGCACACCCGAAATTCATGCCACTGCGATAATCCATACTATATTTATTGGCATGTTCAGATGATTCAAGCCTTGTGGATGCTCCCTTACTGCTTATCTCTCTGAAAATGGAAACTGGGGAAGAAACCTGTTTGTTTCCAAATATCTGCGGCAATGTCTGCTCCAGAAGATAAATAGGAGGTAGCCATCTAGATGCTGTCTAAAGATCTGTGGACCATTTCTTCATCATACGAAAGGTAACAAAGCTTTTAGCCAAGAATTCTTTTGGTTTACTTTTCAGGAATCCCTTAAAATAAACAACAGCCTGATGAAAGAATCAAAAAATGAATAGGTTGAGAATTTTTGCTCCCACCTACTGTTACCAAATTTCAATGACTGCCTCGTCCCCAGAAACACAATTTTAACACCCCAAGGATGTACATGCATGTTCACATGTTCTTCAATCAGAGCAATGCATGGAATTTGTCTGTGTGATACATATGGAAAATTATCAACCTTTATATGCTACAACAAACAATTTTTCATTCTAGACTTTTTTTACCTCAATACAGGAATCTGTACTTACTGTAGTTTGTTCTCAAGGTCTTAGTGTATAAGGTTCCTCCCTCGTCATATCTGATGAAATAGAGCCTTTCAGTGTTTAAGATTCAATGCCTGCTAAAATGTACCTTGCAGAACTACTTTGCCTTACTTCTAGGAGAAAGTAAGGACTGCAGATGCTGAAGAATCAGAGTCGAAAAGGGTGGCACGTCAAACTCATTTTTTTAAAAATCGTATTTTAATTCCAACTGCGGTTACAGAGAATTACAAGTAAAAGGAGTAATTCAGTGCATGACTTGGAGATGCTGGTGTTGGACTGGGGTGTACAAAGTTAAAACTCACACAACACCAGGTTATAGTCCAACAGGTTTAATTGGAAGCACACTAGCTTTGGGAGCGTGGCTCCAACCACCTGATGAAGGAGTGGCGCTCCGAAAGCTAGTGCTTGCAATTAAGCCATAGAGATGTACAGCACAAAAAAAGACCCTTTAGTCCAACTCATCTGTGCTGACCAGATACTTGAGATTAATCTTGTCCCATTTGCCAGAATTTGGCCTATTTCCCTCTAAATCCTTCCTATTCATATACCCATCTAGATGCCTCTTAAATATTGTTATTGTACCATACTCCACCAGTTCCTCCGGCAGTTCATTCCATACACACACCTCCCTTTGCGTAAAAAGGTTGCCTCTTAGGTCTCTTTTTTAAAAATCTTTCTCATCTCGCCTTAAACTTATGCCCTCTAGTTTTGGACTCCCCAACTTGGCAAACTCCCTTTGAAGTTTCAAGCCCTTTCTTAGCCCTCCCAACATTCCGTTTGAGCTCCTTTCTACATTGTTTATATTCTTGTGCCTTGACCTTAGGTATGCTTCCCTATTATTTTTGTAACAAAGTTGATAATTGCCCCTGTTATCTAAGGTTCCTGAATCCCACCATTCCTGTCCTTTATTTTCACAGGAACATGTCTGTCCAGCACTCTGACCCTGAAAAGACTCCCACATGTCAGATGTGGATTTACTCTCCATCCACATTCTCCAGTTCTTGTCTTATTTGTTTATAGTTGGCTTTCACTCAATTTAACATCTTCATCCAAGGTCCACCCTTGTCTTTATCCATAAGTATCAGAAAACTGATGGAATTATGGTCACTGTTCACAAAATGCTCCCCCACTGAAACTTTGAGCACCTGGCTTGGCTCATTTCCCAATACCTGGTCCAGTATGGCCCCTCTCTCACTGGAGTATCCGCATACTATTTCAAAAATTCCTCCCATCCAAACCCCTGACACTAAGCGAGTCCAGGTAGATGTGGGGCAAGTTAAAATCACCCACCAAAACAACCTTGTTATTTTCACATTTTTCCAAAATCTGACTACATAACATCTGTTGGCAGCTGGGAGGTCTGTAGTACAATCCCAGCATTGTGATTGCACCCTTCCTATTCCTGAGCTCTACCCATAATGCCTTACTGTAATATCCCTCCAGCGTGTCCTCCCTCAACACAGCTGTGATATGTTCCCTAACTGGTCATTCAATTTCTCCCCACCTCTTTTGCTTCCACTTCTGTCTCGTTGAAAACATTAATATTCTGGAACATTAAGCTGCAGATCCTGACCTTTTAACCATGTCTCTGTGATAGCAATAACATTGCATGAATTAATCCAAGCTCTAAGTTCATCAGTCTTACCTGTTATACTTCCTGCATTGAAGCAAATAAAATTCCACTGAGCTCAGCAAACTCTCCTGACTGCTTGTCATCTTAGCTATATATGCCTTAGAAACAACTCTTCCCCAGTATCTTTTCTTACGGATCTGCTGTTCCAGTAGCCATCTTACGGATCTGCTGTTCCAGTGCCATAAGCCCTCCCATGTGGCACTATCAGCCCTCCCTGCCAAGATATTGGTGCCCTGCCAGTTTAGGAGCAACCCATTCTTCTTGCACAGGTCCCATCTTCCTGCAAGGCATCCTAATGATCCACATATCTGAAGCCCTCCCTTTACTCCAGCTCTTTAGCCATGTGCTCACTTGTACTTTGTCTCTATTCCTATCTTCAGTAGCAAGTCGGACAGGGAGTAATTTTGGGATTACTACCCTAGAGGTCCTGCTTTTTAGTTTACTTCCTAACTCCCTGAATTATTGTTGCAGGACCTTGCCACTCTTCCCATCTATGTCATTTGTGTCGACATGGACAAAGACTGCCTGTTTGCCTTCCCATTCCAGGATGTCCTATACCCACTCAGACGTCTATGACTCTGGCATCAGGGAGGCAACATATCATCTTGGAATTACCTATCTGTGCTGTTGACTATCGAATCTCCAATTGCTATTGGTCTACTATGCTTTGGCCCTCCCCTCTATATAGCAGGGCCAGCCGCAGTGACACTGCTCTGGCTACTGCTGCTGCTGAAGTCATCTGAAGGGCCAGCCCCCTCAACAGTATGCAAAATGGAACACTTGTTTGACAGGAGGACAACTGCAGGGCACTCCTGTACTGATTGCCTGCCCCGTCCAGTGGTCATTCGTCCATCTTCCTGTACCTTGAGTGTGACCACATTTCTATAACTTCTATCAATGACACTCTCCATCATTTGTGTGCTCTTTACTGTAATCAGTTCAAGTTGATTCATTAATTTGATGAGCAGCTGAAGCTGGGTACATTTCCTGCAGATGGAATAATCATGGATGCTCTGAACATTCATGATTAACCATATCTCGCAGGCAGAATATAAAACCTCAACAAGTGACATGACTAATCTTCTATTGGCTGCTAGTTTACAAGCTAAATTTTAACCAGCTACCCAAAAATTAATTTCACAAATATTAGCATTCTGTCAATATTTCATCCATTTGGCCAGCCTATGTGTGAGTCCAGATAATCAAAGTGGTTTTCATAAGTCAGATAATGGAACAAGCAATGTATTTTTTTTCTGAGCATCATCTGCACATAGAAGTTCTACAACCACGTTTGGAATGGTTTTGGTTTTGGATTAAAAGGTTGAACAGTTTCCTGTCTGTGTGGTAAATTATCTCCATGCCTGTATGTAATTTGCTGGAGGTGAGATACAGTATTAATAAGAAAAATTACATCTGGTTGGTACAATGACACAATCTTTTTTTTCCCTCTTGGATTTCATTGCATTAAGGTTTGAGGACCTTCCATTGATGAGGATGACAGCATACTGCATGTGAAACATCATTCAAATACTTAACATCAGACTTTCAAAACAACTGCTGTAATTGCAACTCAATTTCAAAAGGCGACTCCTGACAGGTTCGCAAAAATATTTGCAAGAGGCCCTCAAAGAATCCATGAAGAGGTCAAACATACCTCTGTGTCATGGGAGACTGAATTGCTGAAAGTATATTTGGGAAGGCGCTGAATACATCGAGAAACTTGTGCTTCAAGCCAGCCTCGCAAACCAACATCTTTATTCCACCAACGAATGGATAACGAAGAATGCAGTTAACAATGTGATAATGACTAGTTGATTTTTATTTATGATGTTGATATTGGCCAGGATACCAAAGGTAACTTCACGCTCTCCTTTGAAATAATGACTGATAATAATTCATCCACCACTCAGATGGAACCTCAGTGTAACATCTCATTCAAAAGACACCACCTCCAAAAGTGCAGTGTGTAGAGAATAAGGCTGTTCAGTCAAAACTTGTAACTCTGTGTAGATATCATCCTTAAATTAAGGGACATCCGACGACGATGATGTTCTCTGTTTCTTCCTTCAAGACATTCCTGATCTAATATTGCCCTAAGAGAACATAGAACAATACAGTGCAGAACAGGCACTTACCACACTCTGCGTAAAGAACCTGCCTCTGACATCTGTCTTAAATCTATCACCCTTCAATTTGTAGTTATGCCCCCTCGTACAGTTGGCGTCACCATCCTAGGAAAAAGACTTTCACTGTCTACCCTATCTAATCCTTTAATCATCTTGTATGTCTCTATCAAATCCCTTCTTAGCCGTCTTCTTTCCAATGTGAACAGACCCAAGTCTCTCAGCCTTTCCTCATAACTTCCCTCGAGACCAGGCAACATCCTGGTAAATCTCTGCACCTTTTCCAATGCTTCCACATCCTTACCAAAATCTAGTGACCAGAACTGTACACAATATTCCAAGTATCGTCGCACTAGCATTTTGTATAGTTGCAGCATGATATTGCGGCTACAGAACTCAATCCCTCTATGAATGAAACCTAACACACCGTATGCCCTTCTTAACAGCACTATCTACCTGGGTGGCAACTTTCAGGGATCTATGTACATGGACTCCAAGATCCTTCTGCACATCCACACTACCAAGAATCTTTCCATTTACTCAGTAATCTGCCTTCCTGTTATTCTTCACAAAGTGCATCACCTCACATTTAGCTGCATTGAACTCCATTTGCCACCTCTCAGCCCAATTCTGCAGTTTATCCAAGTCTCACTGCAACCCATAACATTCTTCGACACTGTCCACTACTCCACTGACTTTAGTGTCATCTGCGAATTTGCTAATCCATCCACCTGTGCCTGCGTCTAAGTCATTTATAAAAATGACAAACAGCAGTGGTCCCAAAACAGACCCATGTGGCACACCACTAGTAACCAGACTCCAGGCTGAATATTTTCCATTAACCACCACTTGCTACCTTCTTTCAGAAAGCCAGTTTCTTATCCAAACTGCTAAATCACCCTCAATTCCATGCCTCTGCATTTTCTCCAACAGATTCTTGTAGAGAGAAGAGGAAAACTTCTTCAAGGCAGGCATCCTTGCAAGAGGATTCGCAGTAGGGTTAAAATCAATGAGGTAAAAGCAATGACTGCAAATGCTGGAAACCAGATTCTGGATTAGTGGTGCTGGAAGAGCACAGCAGTTCAGGCAGCATCCAAGGAGCAGCGAAATCGAAGTTTCGGGCAAAAGCCCTTCATTAGGAATAAAGGCAGAGAGCCTGAAGCGTGGAGAGATAAGCTAGAGGAGGGTGAGGATGGGGAAAAAGTAGCATAGAGTACAATAGGTGAGTGGGGGAGGAGATGAAGGTGATAGGTCAGGGATAGAGGGTGGAGTGGATAGGTGGAAAAGGAAATAGGCAGGTAGGACAAGTCCGGACAAGTCATGGGGACAGTGCTGAGCTGGAAGTTTGGAACTAGGGTGAGGTGGGGGAAGGGAAATCATCCATTTATTTCTCACATACCTATGGAAAGCTTTAGGGTTCTCCTTTATTCTATTTGTTATATACTGCTCGGGTTCTCTCTTTACTCTTCTTAACTCTCTCTTTAAATCCTTCCTAGCTGATCTGTAACTCTCCATCGCCTCATCTGAACCATCTTGCCTCATCAACACAAGCCTCCTTCTGCTAAACAAGAGATGCAATTTCTGTAGTAAACCACGGTTCCCTTACCTTATCACTTCCTCCCTGCCTGACAGGGACATACCTATCAAGGACACGCAATATCTGTTCCTTAAACCAGCTCCACATTTCTATCGTCTGCATCCCCTGCATTTTTCTACCCCATTCTATGCATCTTAATTCTTGCCTAATCGCATTATAATTGCCCTTGCCCCATCGATAACTCTTGACCTGTGGCATGTACCTATCCCTTTCCAACGCTAAACTAAATGTAATTGAATTATGGTCACTCTCTCCAAAGTGTTCACCTACAACTAAATCAAACACCTGGCCTGGTTCATTACCAAGCACCAGATCCAAAGTGGCCTCCCTTCTTATCATCCTTTCGACATACTGTGTCAGGAAACCCTCCTGTACACTTTGGACAAAAACTGATCCATCCAACGTACTAGAGCTATAACATTTCCAGTCAATGTTGGGGAAGTTAAAGGCCCCCATAATGACCACCCTGTTCCTTTCACTCCTACCCAGAATAATTTTGCTAATCCTCTCTTCCACCTCCCTGGAATTCTGCGGAGGCCTATAAAAAACTCCAAGCATTGTGACCTCTCCCCTCTTGTTTCTAACCTCATCCCACACTACCTCAGTAGACGAGTCCTCGTCAAAAGTTCTCTCAGCCACTGTTACACTATCCTTGACTAACAAGGCCACATCTTGCCCTCTTTTACCGCCTTTCCTGCTCTTAATGAAAGATCTAAATCCTTGAACCTGCAACAACCATTCCTGTCCCTGCTCTATCCATGTCTCTGAAATGGCCACAACATTGAAGTCCCAGGTACCTATCCATGCTGCAAGCTCACCTACCTTATTTCAGATACTTCTGGCATTGAAGTAGACACACTTCAAACCAGCTTCCTGTCTGCCAGCACATTCCTGTGACACTGAAATCCTGTCCCTGTCCTCTCCATTCATATCCTCCTGTGCACTGCAACTACACCACAAGTTCTCATCCCCCTGCTGAGTAGTATAAACCCACCCAAATAGCACCAGCAAATTTCCCACTCAGGATATTAGTACCCCTCTGGTTCAAGTGAAGACCGTCCTGTTTGTACAGGTCCCACCTTCCACAGAATGAGCCCCAATTATCCAAGTAACTGAAACCCTCCCTTGTGCACCATCCTTGCAGTCACGTGTTCAGCTGATATCTCTCCCTATTCCTTGCCTCGCTATCACTCTGTTTGTTCTAACTCTCAGCTTCCATCCTAGCTCCTTGAAATCCTACCTTACATCCCGATCCATCTTTCTACCTGTCATTGATACTTACGTGGACCACGACTTGAGGATGGTCACACTGTCCCTTCACGACCCCAGAGATACAATATGAGACATCACGGACCCTGGCACCGGGGAGGCAACACACCAATTATGAAGCTCATTTGTTGCCAACAAGCCTTCTATCTGAGCCTCTAACTATTGATTCCCCAATGACTAACGGTCTCCTCCTTACCCTCCTTCCCTTCTGTGCAACATGGACAGGCTCTGTGCCAGAGACCTGCACCCCATTGTATGCCCCTGGTAAGTTGTACCCCCGCAACAGTATCCAAAATGGTATACATGATTTTCAGGGGAACGACCACAGTGGATCCCTCCACTGACTGTTTCTTCCCCCTTCGAACAGTCACCCAGCTCTCTTCATGCCTCAGAGTAACTACTTCCCTGTACTCTTAACTATCACAGCATCTACCTCCCGAATGATTCAAAGTTCATCCAGTTCTCACTCCAGTTCCCTAACATGGTCTTGGAGGAGCGAGAGTTGGGTGCACTTCCTGCAACTGTACTTGGATGGGACATTAATGGCATCCCTCACCTCAAACATCATGCACGAGGAACATTGCTGTCCCTTCACTGCCATCCCTGCTAGTCCCCGAGTCACAAAGTAAAAAAGAAGAGAATCTTAGCTGATGTGTCCCTAGTCTTTAAGGTTAGAGGAGGTGGTTGGGTGGGAGGCCCTACAAAGATGGGGGTCTCAGGTTCAGAAAACACTTGGGCGGCACAGTGGTTAGCACTGCTACCTCACAGTGTCAGAGACCCGGGTTCAATTCCCGCCTCAGGCGACTGACTGTGTAGAGTTTGCACATTCTCCCAGTGTCTGCATGGGTTTCCTCCGGGTGCTCTGGTTTCCTCCCACAGTCCAAAAATGTGCAGGTTAGGTGAATGGGCCTTGCTAAATTGCCCGTAGTGTTAGGTGTAGGAGAATGGGTCTGTGTGGGTGTGGACCTGTTGGGCCGAAGGGCCTGTTTCCACACTGTAAGTAATCTAATCTACATAGCTAGACAGAAATAAAAAGAAGATGTCCCTCCTTTCCCAGAAAGCTCTGCTCTCTGACTTCAAATATACAAGCTCAAATCAGTGACTCACTGCTGCTGGCAGGCCCCCGGTCCAAGCTGTCGCCCTTCGAGTTGCTTGCTTAATGTGGCTCAATGCCTTCATTTGTTTAAGTTGGTAATATTAATGTAAGTTAAAATTATTATTGATAGTGAACAAAAATATTATGGGTCAGTAGGCAGGTAAGCTTCAACCAGGATTGTCAGTAGTGATCACAGGATAATGATCAAGAGCATTAAGATTGCTTGAATTTTTCCATCCCTGATGCAAAATTAGTCAGTTTTAAAGTTCATGCTTCCACTTACGAGCAGTAAGATATTATAAAGTAATCTACAGCCCTTTGTCCCTAGGTGCATGCTGTTACATTGAACAGATTTTCAGAAATACATAATTCTTCAGGCAAAGTTTCGAAAAGGTCAAATGTATTCTTGCTTTCTTCAATGTTTTTCTGTATTGTTTTTTGAAAGTCAAAATTTACTGTTAAGTGGTTATAATTCATATCTTGTGATAGTGCAAAAAAGCATCTTTTTCCTTTGAATTTTAAGCAGCCTATTTCACACTCTTCTGTTTTATGGTACTGCTCAAAGCTAATTTCATCCCCATTGAGCTGAATTTTCAAGGGCATGCAGTCAGGATGCAAGTTCTGGCACTCAATTGGAGTGTGGAAGAGCTTTCTGTTCTTGATTTCGTTGGCTGGTTGTTGGGTCCTTTGATGGCAACCAGGGTGAAATTGATGCCCTGCACCTGTCTAATCCGGTGGAGGAATTGAAACTCAATACCCTCTTTTCTTGTGAGACTCTGCTGTTAAATGGATGTGCAGTCCACATCTGGCAAAACGGGACATCGGGAATCTTCAAGGTGCAGCGGTGTGCAAGAGAGCCCAAAGGTTCAGAGATGATCGTTAGAATGTGCCAGGTGGGATGGCGTTTTAGGCAAAAGGAACTGCCACTGGTAGGGCATCATTACTACTGTTGCAATGTGCAAGTATTTGATTATGAAGACACAAATGTCTGTGACTACCTACCTGGAAAGTTGCAATTTCCTGCTACATTTCCTGCTGGTCGCCTTTATATAACTCTGTCTTCAGCAATACATCCTGTGCTGACTGTTTGATCTCCAGTGCTTTTGTGTCCTTCTATCCTCCTACATACCCACCTGATCCCATGAATTTTCCCTTCCTGTGGAGTGTCTGTTCCCTCATCGCCCCTGGGCCCCAACTCTGATTGTCATGCCCCAAAGTCAACAGGAGACTTCTTTCTGGGTAAATGAACTGCCAATTGTTTTTGGCAGCCTTTCCACAATCCTCATTTGTCACAATGATTGCAGGGGCAGTGTGTGTCAAAATTATTCAAATCCCAAGCACTAAGTGCCAATCTCTTTCCCACCGTTAACAAGTGGCACTCCATTACTAGCTTCCGACTCTATACAAATCCCCTCACAGGATCTGTTTCTGAAGGCACAGACAAACTATTTTTTTACTTGGTCACAGGATGCTGGTCCTTTTAAAAATTTCAGATGGTAATTGTAGTAGAAACTTTCATTTATATTATTCGTCTTTCCGAGCTTGGATTCCAAAGTAGACTTAAGTAGATTTGGGATTTAAGTTCTGTGAAAGTGACTTCATTTTTTTTTAAAGGTTAGAAAGCCGTGTTCAAAACAACCTTCCCAAATAAACATGTCACAGAAATTTAATTATTAGTAAGTATTTGGGTAGATGATTGCAGAATTATTCACAAAGCTGAATAGGCTGAGGCTGTTTTCCCTGCAGCATCGGAGACTGAGAGTTGACCTTAGAGGTTTATAAAATCATGAGGGGCAATGATAGAATAAATAGACAAGGTCTTTTCCCTGTGTTGTGGGAGTCCAGAACTAGAGGGCATAGGTTTAAGGTGAGAAGGAAAGATTTAAAAGGGACCTAAGGGGCAACGTTTTCTTGCAGATGTGGTGTGTGAATGGCATGAGCTGCCAGAGAAAGTGGTGGAGGCTGGTACAATTACAACATTTAAAAGGCATCTGGATGGGTATATGAATAGAAAGGGTTTAAAAGGATATGGGCCAAATGATGGCAAATGGGACTAGATTAGGTTAGGATATCTGATCGGCATGGATAGGTTGTACCGAAGGGTCTGTTTCCGAACTGTACATCTCAATGAGTCAAAGCTGAACTTGTTCTATAAAAATGGATGTCTAGGATTTATAAGCAAGTTGGGCTTTTTTAAAAAAAAAAATCCCTTTCTAGTTTGGAATTCTACAAGCTATTAGAACTAGAAAGAAATCTTGCTGTTTTAGCAGTCTGGCCATCAGAGCTGACAAAAAATTTAAGCTGTCTTTAAAGATTGGTGAGAGAAGTCAACTAGTTAGTCTGTATCTGTGTGTCTCAGGAAAGGATGAAAGAACTGTATCTTATGATTGTACAGAAAGTCTCTAAAAGGAAATGTTTGCAACCTTGTCAGTTCGGTAAGAAATTTTGAAGCGAAAACAGGAATGATAGTTAACTGGAGTTGAGTGTCCATATGGGATATTGCTGGGGAAAAGGATTGAATTATTTATAATAATCTTGTTCTGATTTGTCATATACACACCATGTATTGCTTTATTTTGATTTTGTGTCATAAACTTATGGCCTTTTGTTAAAAGTTCATATACAGCCTTGTGAGAATACCCAAGGATGCCTGTGATACCCAAGTTGGAAAAGTAAAACTTCTTGTAATTCATCAACCCTGCTTTCAATCTGGAATCTAACTTGTGCAGTATTACCATTAGCTGGGATCATAACATAATCTTTTAAACTTTTCAGCAATGTTAATTGGCCTCACTTGGGGGCAGTGGGGTTTCTGTCCTGCCCTTCCTCCCCAAACACCCCCACCCAGGTAGTTATTGCTATGTTAATGATAATGGTCTAACAATAAATCCTTCATCACAGATCAATCAATTCTATGAGTTAAATTATCAAAACAGCAAAACAGCCAAGTGTTCTGAAGTAGATATTACTGCAAACCATTTAAGTTCTGTGTTGCAGTTTGCAAACCCATAGACTGTCAAATCACAAAATTGTATACACACAAAAGATTAAATCCTTAAAAGGTGAATGCCTTTTAAAAAGGCAAGATACACATTCACCAATTATTGCTTATACTAGAAAGAGCATCTTGAAGTTAACATATCACCAAAAATTCAACTAATTGGAACTGCTGGTCCACGCAATTTGAATGGTATTTATTCTGTTGATTAAAATGTATGAGTTCAGCAACTTATGGGCAATTTTGTTCCATGCAGTATTTGATCAATTATACATGGTCTTTATCTTTAAATTTTGAGTCTAATTCATACATGATCATCAAAATATTTGTCTATTGATAAACGTTATTGACAATGATATGTTTTGTTGACCCTATTCTATATATCTGTCATACGCAGAAAACTATCTCTACTAATTAGTAAATTAAGAAACGAGCAGTCAACACCATTATTGAGCATATGATCTTAATACTCACATTCACTGATGAAAATGGGTGAATGAACCATAAGATTACAGATTGTGATTGAATACTATTCCACATCTGATGGCCCACAGCCCCTCATGGATGCCTCAGTATGATGAGCTATTAGACCTGTAGTTCGTCTATCACAGTAGCACAATGATAATACAACAGAACATGACGGAGAGTGTTCTCAGTGTGAACAGAGAACTTTGTCTCACAAAATTACATGATGATCAGGAAAATCTACATCAGATAATGTGACTCAACCAGTAGTTTATACAGTATTTTAACTAGTAAAGCATCTCCAACATCTTTGAGAAATTTCCCAGAGTGTTTTCCAAATTGACTTCTGACGTTTTTTTGTTTAATCTTCCTCAGATTCCATGGCTACATGCTGGGACAGAGATGAGGTTGATGGTGTATGTTCCGGCTAAGGTGTGCAACAGTCTCAACAATGCTGTGCAGTGCAATATGCAGGCTGGACACAATCAACATTCCCTTTCATAGACTCAAGTACATGGCTGTTCAACAGTTGTATAGGAATCATATAAAGCAACAAACAGATCATGCGCAATAAAGGAAAAATAGAGGGAACTTAGGTGATGTTGTGCACAAGTTACAATGTACAAGGATGGGAAATCAATAAACTAGCTTGCTTTTGTCTGTCCTTGTTTGTATGTTCATACTTCTGAAGTCATTGTGCTTTTATTAAATATTACAAGTACACATTAGGAGATTTTGTGATGGAATGGGTTGTGTCTCTGCTCTGAGGCTGCTCTGCTGTTCTTGAACATCACCAGGACTTGACAGGCAAAGAAGGTCATTCATAATACAGCTAAACAGATTTCTGCAATTCCTTCCAGCACATACTAATTGCACGTGGAAAGAGCAGAGAAATCCCTGGTTAGCCACGTGATGAAAATGAGGTTGAACATTTTGCAACTACTATCCATAGCTTCAGATGTCAACATGCATACAAAAGTGCATGTAGCCACAGAAATTCAATCTTTCCAAGTAATCTGTAATACACCAGCACAGCTGTAAGTTATGAAACTTATTAAAGAGCCTTATGTAAATCAAATTGTATCTATTATTTTCTCTTCTAGTTAATGGAATGTTATTAGTTAAATTGGCACATTAAATGAAACTGACTTAGTATGACAGATCATGACCTGATCTGATGTCACATGTTCTTTTGAAATAGTGAATAATCACTCTAGAACTCTGTTCATGAAAGTAGATAAATCACTCTTTGATTAGTTCAGGCTTTGGCCTTTTCACATTATTAAGTGGATAGTGGCATGTATTATTTATCAATGCTGTCAATTATCACTTAATTGCACACAATTTCAGAGTCCTGTGGAGTCACCACCAGGGATTGTCAAATGCATGCTCAAGGGTTATTTGCAGTGAAATTGCATTGATTGCAGAGAACAATACAGATTAAGTTAATCAGTACAAATCAGCAACAGGTTCAACTTTTCTACCCCAGGGAAAAATTAATGCATTTAGTGAGTGATCAGTTAAAGTTTATGAAGTCGGCACAGATTAGGCATGAAAGACTGATGATTCCATTATTAGGTTCAATCCTGAAGGCTAATGTTAATTAGATTTAGGATGTGCTCATTTATTACATAGTTATGGGCAGAATATTTCAGTTAGTACTGAACCCTCCTTACAAATGGTTAATCTCTCCTTTTCATTACAGGGTAATATTTTGCTATGCACTTACTAAATTTCTTAACTATTTAGTGGCATTTAGAATTGTATATTTTGTCAATTGAACAATAAGCAGATTAGTATTCCAAATTAGTTGGAATCAACATTATATTTATGCATTGTAATGAAGATGAAATTGTACATGCAAAAATCTTTCAATCTGTAATTTTCAGCATATAATTTTGCACCAACCCATCATAAAATTAAAGATCAATTAAAGTTATTTATGACAGAGATTATGTATGGCAGTATCCAAAACAAGTATTCATTTGCTCAACGGAAACACAATTTGATAAATCTGATGTTTCTTTAGATATTCTGAGGGAGTTCTGTATTGGAAGGAAGGAAGGTTTGGATTTATATGGTGCCTTATGTTTCTCTAAATTTCTGTTGAATAACAAAACCCTCCATTTCCCCCATACTAACAGATATCCAGACACAGAACATTGTGCCTTGCAGAACACTGCTTCAATCCAGCATAGCGGATTTCTTCTCCAAAACTAAAAACATCCAAAGTAATATAAATTTTCTCCAGCAAGCATATCTTAAAGTCTTGACAATAGACATTTCAGAAGTTTTACACTGGCAATAGAAATCATTATTTCAGTGTCACTGCCTGTCCATTTATGGTCAGCTTCCTCAATTATGCACACATGTACTTTTATTCTACTGACGCCCTTTTTGCGATTTAAAAAGCTTGGGCCTTTCCACTCCCCACCCCCACTCGCATTAAAATATATCTGAAAGCCCTTTGCTAAATCAACTTTTACAATAAATAAACACTTATACAAATTAAGGAGAATACCCATGCGTCTAAATGTGAAAAGTTCAACTTTTGGCTCCAAAGCCAGTCTCATTTCATCAAAATGAGGCCTTTGTCCCTCTCGAAAACAATCACAAAATGTTTTATCTGGTTATCATAGTTTACTTGAACTTCTATTACCTGAGGACTTGCAATCAATGTCTAGAGTGAAACTAAAACAGATAAAAAGAAATAACCTTAGGAGGACACCTTGGCAGTAACAATTTCAATATAACAAATTTGGTTATAAATTAAGAAGGAATATTAAACAATACAGACTAAAGTAATCAATGGTGGGGAGGGGGGGGGCAGAAGGGTGATTTTAAAGGAGAAATGAGAATAGGCCTTAAGCATGTAAACAGGAAATATAAAAATGTTGACAACTGCTGGAAACATTTAAAACAGTGTTCAGTAGAGTCCAAAAGGGGCTCCTTGTGGTGCAATAGTCGTGTCCCTACCTGTGAACCAGGAAACTTGAGTTCAAGTCCCACCTGCACCAGAGGCATATAACAATATCTCAGAGCAGGTTAATTAGAAAATATCTAGAGTCCAAAATAAATATATTCTTGTAAAAAGTAATATCAAACCAGTTAGTAATGACACACCATGAGCAAGTGAGAAATAACTGCAAAGTCAAAACCAGTAAAAATACATACAGTACGCACAGAGACAACAAAGGAAGGTAAAACAAAAAAGATTAAAACAAACCTGAAGTGGTGAAAAAAGGAAGGCCAAGGAAACTATAAAAGTAAATATTCGAGGATTATAAATATAAAAAATGGTAAACTGGCAGAAATGTTAAATAATTATTTTGGCACCAGGGAGACACTTGGAACATGGCACTATAAAAGGAAAAGAAAATATATAAAGATATTTACAATGGGAGCTATTGATAAACTCTGGGCACTATTTTTTTGCTTCTGGGGTGGTGAGAAGAATGGCTTCAGTGATGGATCAAGAGAGAATCCAAAAATCTCTTTCTTGCTTTGAGATAAACATTAGCAATTAAGTCCTTTTTTCCTCAAGATGAGTTGACTGTCTCTTCATCAGATGGTGAGAACCTAATCTGCATGTATTTCCATCTCATTAGTTGTATAATTTATTATAAGTAACTTCACCTTCTTAATTAATTTCTACCCAATCAAGAAACTTGATGTTTCACATATTTGACCACATAGAACACAACCCAGTGACTTAGTCTTTGGTCTCCACTCGACATAGGTTTTCTACCATTTCTGCTTTGAGTGAATGTTGTTATTTCTCATAGTCTTTACTGTTGCTGTAAAGGATCAGCTAACTCAGTTGACTGGACAGCAGGTTGGCGATGCAGAGTTTATTATTCATTCACAGGATGTGGACATTGCTGGCTAGCCAGCATTTATTATTCATCCCTAATTGCCCCCAGATGGCAATTAAGAATTGACCACATTGCTGTGCGTCTGGAATCACATGTAGACCAGACCAGACAAGGATAGCAGTTTCCTTCCCACAAAGACAGTAGTGAACCAGATGGGCTTTTCCTGACAATCAACATCAGTTTCATGGTCATCATTAGACACTTAATTCCAAATTTTTAAAAATTGAATCCAATTCCACGATCTTTCATGGCAGAGTTTGAACCTGGGTTCCCAGAACAATGGATTAATGTTAATACTACTAGGCCAATGCCTCCCCATAAATGGAATGGCTGACTTGACTAGAAGAAAACAAATCTTCAGAATACTTAGAAGACCTCAACCTGACTGAGAAAAAAAAGGGGGCATGTAAACCTTCATTGGGGAATTAATCCAAAATAGATTAATGGTTCTTAAAAAGGTATATGCAATTGTCAAAGACTTTTTTGTTAGCTGCTCTAAAATTATGCATGAAGTGGATATTTTCATTTATCTGTCAATTTTCTACTGTATAATAAATCATTGTTTTCTTCACAAAATCATTGTTTATTTCTTAAATTGCTTTAGGGAATAAGAGTCCAATAAAATGAGATTAAACCACAGACATAAAAAGTCATCTCTCTAAATTAAGAAGGGCAGAGTGAACATTTTGATCCTGCAGCTGCAAAATCATTTAGCAGAAATAATAATATATATTTGGACAAGTTCTTGGGTAAGATTTACAACTCCATGTTGGCAATTACTTTGCTTGGTGTCGTCTATACGCCAACTAGAAGGAAAGAAAGAGAACAATAAATTTGTAAGGAAATTAGATCAGTGAAACAGATATAAAGTAGTTACAATGGGGGACTTTTATTATCCAAATACAGAAGTGGAAATAAGTGTGCGTTGAGAATTTTCTCAGAAATTTGCTTCCAATCCACTAAGAAAAGAGTTAAAAATCACACAACAGTTATAGTACAACAGGTCTATTAGAAGTACTATCTCTTGAGGCATTGCCTGTTCATCAGGTGGTTGTGGAACATGACCATACGACACAATTTATAGCAAAAGGGTTACAGTATCATGGAGTTGTAATGATATATTAAACAAAGTTAGTTAAAAATCACACAAGGCCAGGTTATAGTTCTTAAACAAATTTAGATTAAGTCTTTCATCTTTTAGAATGGGATATGGTGGTTTAGGGTCTTTAATATGTAAATCCCAGAATTACATTCTCACGGTGGTGTCAGTTTATCTCATAATAGGTGTCGTCTCAGCTCAGACAACGCATTAAATGTGTGAACATAAAGTCTGTACCAATGTTGAGTCAATTCTATTCCTAAAGTGAGGTTACAGAATCTTACATGGATTTATGCAGTTTTTGAGCAAAATAAAATGTAATTCTGCAAATAGAAATTCACCCATAAACTTATATGTATGTGCATACAGGAGAGACAGGGTAGGTGTGTGCATGTGGATGTGAGTGCACGTGAAAGTGTCTGCAAATGTGTGTGTGTAAGCTTGGTCAAGAATGTGTATAAGTGTAATGGGGCATATGCCTGTGAGAGGATGAGTGCAGGGGGTGCATGTGTGGGCATATGACAGAGCACAGCTGTGATCTAAAAGCATTGATCAAGATTTTTGATCCAGTCCTTCAGAGTTCCCTCCATTCTGTCATCCCACATACACGCGTAGGTGATTTCTACTGCCTTCCGAAGATACATAAAGCCAACGCACCAGGACGTCCCATTGTATCAGGTATTGGGACCCTATGTGAGCACCTCTCTGGTTATGTCGAAAGCACCTTGAAACCTATTGTACAGGAAACCCTCAGCTTCTGTCAGTACACTATAAGATTTCTTACAGAAACTCAGCATCCACGGGCCAGTTGATGCACACAGTTGGGGTGTTAGGAAGTGCTGCCCTAGTTGTTTCTTCATTGATTCAGGATGAAATTAATGAAACTCACATAACAATCAGAGCAAATTATCATGAATCAGCAGCCTTTGTCAATAAAAAAGTATCACACTTCCTTACTGAGTAATCATTTGTGAGGACAAAAGATATGTAATCAAAGTTTGTGCTAGATATTCAGGGATTCTCTGTGACTCTTACATCCTGGACCACTCACTGGGGTCAATCTCATTCAAAGCCACTTGCACATATAAGGGTAGATGCTGGGCAACAAAAGATAACCCCTTCCTATTTGGCTGATGATGAAAGTATTCTCAAATGCTAGTAAGGAGAGGTACGACACAATGTGCATTTTGACAAAAGCCATTGTTAAACAGACCATTGGCCTCCTGAAAATGAGATTCTGATTCTTGAACCAGTCAGGTCGTCTGATAAAGTATACTCTCAACAGATGCCCTGCATCATAATAGTGTGCTTCTCCTTCCTCAACCTCAATTACTAAAGGGGGAATGTATTTTCAAAGGAGGAGATGCCAGAGGTAGCAAAAAGCTCTGATCAGGGAGGGGATTTTCAACTGAGGCCAGGGTAACCATTAGAGAGATTAGATTAGATTAGATTACTTACAGTGTGGAAACAGGCCCTTTGGCCCAACAAGTCCACATCGCCCCGCCGAAGCGCAACCCACCCATACCCCTAACCTAACACTATGGGCAATTTAGCATGGCCAATTCACCTGACCTGCACATCTTTGGACTGATGAAGAAGGAAGGGTTATGTCCACTGAGCAAGAGAGGCCAGAGACAATCTGTTAACGGGTTACTTCTAGAATGCCTGAGCTGACCAGAGACATTTTCTTACCTGATGCATTTTATTTACACTGTTGGCTGTCAGCCCTCTGCTTGTTGTATTCAATAATCCTCATAGAAATCCTTCTGCTTGACCAAGGCCTCCAAGCCAAATGACCCCCTCCCACGAGGTGCACAGGTGCTCCCAGAGTCACCACAATAGTGAGAATGTGAGCTGATTCCTTCATCCTTTTGCTCTAGTCTACTTGGGGACTCTGGCACATATTTCTGATGTTCCCCCACTTTTCTCTAGAGGCTATCCATGTCATGTGCTGTTTAGCTGAAGGCACATCTACTGCATGTAGCTTAGCAGGTGCCTGATCCCCAGCAGTCCTTTAAATGTCACAGGCATCTGGCAATTCTCCCTTTCATTTACTACAGACCTGTGTCAGTGATGTGCTCACCAAATTGTGTCCTTAAGTTTAATCGAGGTACAGTACCGTCAAGGTCACTCTACTGTCTCAGTCCTTATGGTCAGTGAAGTTTCCTTGTCTGTACTTTCTGTGAGAGTTGTTGTGGTTCTGTTCGCCGAACTGGGAATTTGTGTTGCAGATGTTTCGTCCCCTGTCTAGGTGACATCCTCAGTGCTTGGGAGCCTCCTGTGAAGCGCTTCTGTGATCTTTCCTCCGGCATTTGTAGTGGTTTGAATCTGCCAAGCAACATGAATTCATGACAAGCAACATGAATTCGACTGGGACAATACTACTATTATAGGATAAGCCAAACAGAGAACAGCTAGAGAATTCCTAGAGGCATGGCACTCATCCACAGATGCAATCAATAAGCACATCGACCTGGACCCAATATACCAACCACTGCAGCGGACAGCTGGAACTGACAACCGGAAGCGACAGATTCAAACCACTACAAATGCCGGAGGAAAGATCACAGAAGCGCTTCACAGGAGGCTCCCAAGCACTGAGGATGTCACCTAGACAGGGGACGAAACGTCTGCAACACTAATTCCCAGTCCAGTGAACAGAACCACAACAATGAGCACCCAAGCTACAAATCTTCCCACAAATTCTGTGAGAGTTCACAGGATTTATGCTGACGTGTTGGTTGAGACTGTGGCCTCAGTGCTGGGTGCTGCTGCTACTTGTGTTGGAATTAGAGTAGCTGTGAAGTTTTGTGAAGTTGAATGACCAACAGTTACTTAGACTTTAATGTAACAGAATGTCCGAATATGTCAAAGCTATGAAAGCGGACTCCAGAAGAGCAATCTGAAAACAATGAAATACTCAATATTTATAAACCAGTCTCTGAAACTTAGTAATTAAAATCTAGGGCTAGGGATACAAGGAAGAAATCTACAGGCATTTTGTAACATTTATGAAATAATTAGAAACATTGTGGGATCAATGGTTTCAGTCTCTGAAATTAGAGAATAAATTGAAATGAATCATATTTATGGAAGAATTTCATCATGTTGTTCCTGTAACTCTGAAGACTTATTCAAATGAGCATCAAACATTAAAGATAGAAGTTTTTGTGGATTATAAGGTATCTCATACAGTTACATTGAGATTAATGATCATATGGAATCAACAAGGATACTGTATGGACGTGAACAGCGGGGAAATAGAAAATGTATTTGCTTTAGGGAACAAAATAATAAAGGAGATTGTAAAATATGGAAATAGTTCAAAGAATCTAATATGTTTTCATTGTAAGAAGACTAGACATGCTAAAGCTAATTATTGGAAGTTCAATGGGACACCTATTGCTGTTGTACGAATGGCTAGAAAATTCTCAGGAAATGTTTGATCAGGAAAGGACATACTGAATAGTGAGGGTGAATAACCAGAGGTCATGGTTTATGTTGATAGCAACAATATATGCAAAAAGAAAGATGAGATCTTACAATCAGAATATTGTAAGGGAGCCAGGAAATACAAAGCAGGATCTCAAAGAAACCTCTGGATTACCTGCAGTATAATGTGCTAGGAAGATTGTGTACAGGAGAATGAACCAGATGAATGCGTGGCTAAGAATTGGTGTAGGAAGGATGACCCTGAGGCATTCTGATCAGTTCTGGGAAAGATGGAACCCTTACAATCTGGATATTTTGCAATTCAGCAGGACCAGGGCCAATGTCCTTTAGCTCGAGTGATAGAAGATGCTTTATTCTGGGCGAGCAAAGAGAGTGGAGAAACACAAGAAAGAGAAACATACAGAAATGAAAGACTGAAAGTTAGGCAAAATTGAAATGCAGGAGAACCAAGGGATAGCAGCAAATAGGGCCATAGTATAAAAATGTAACAGTGTTGAAAAGGCAAATCTAAAATTGATGCATCTGAATGCATGGAATATTTGTAATAACATTGATAAATGGCAGTGCCAATAGTTGCAAATTGGTATGATATGATTGCAAATGCAATTACAGAGACATAGCTATGGGGTGATCAAGGCTGAGGCAGGAATTTGCAAGGATGGCATTGTTAGTAAAGGATGAAATTGGTGCAATAGTGAGAAAGGATATTGGTTACGAAAATCTAAATGTATAGCTAAGAAGCAATAAGGAATAGAAAACATCAGTGGAAATTAGGTGAAGGCTTTGAAACAGTTGTTTAAATAGTGGACAGCATTAAACAAGTAATGGGGAAAGTATGTGGCAAGAGTGCTGCAGTAATCATGAGGGACTTAATCTACGTATGGCGGCACAGTAGCACAATGGTTATCACTTCTGCCTTACAGCACCAGGGACCTGGGTTCAATACCCACCTTGGCCAACTGTCAGTGTGGAGTTTGCACATTCTCCCCGTGTCTGCATGGGTTTCCTCCGGGTGCTCCGGTTTCCTCCCACAGTCCAAAGATGTGCCGGTTAGGTGAATTGGCCATGCTAAATTGCTCATAGTGTTAGGTGCATTAGTTAGGGGAATGGGTCTGGGTGGGTTACTCTTCGGAGGGTCGGTGGTGGAGTTGATGGACCGAAGGGCCTGTTTCCATACTGTAGGGGAATGGAATCTAAACTGGTGAAAATTCATGAGCAATAATACTGGTGGATGAAATTCTGCCATTTATAGACCACAACATTGAAGTGTCAACTAAGGAACAGGCAATTTAGCAGACCAATGTCTGTATGTAGAATTAGGCAGTAAAGGGCATTCAGACAATTATAAGGGTTTTATTACAAATTAGTAGCACAAATACCAGCTTCCATCTTTTTTTGCAGGATCTTTTCACTGTTCAGAAGCCAGCATATCCATCGGAAAAAATCTCAAACAAAGACCAATGAGCACCAACTGCTCTCTCAACTCTGAAGTTGTTTTGACTTACCCATCAAGGGACTGCATTTTTAACATCGACACAGGCTATCCTAGATTTTCTTATGCAACGAGAATTAATAATGCTGCTGTGCAAGTTCTTTGAGGAAGAATGAACATAACATGTGTAAAGACCATGTGTTTTTAGCTTTCTGTATTTTCGAAATGGGCTAAATAATAAAAGAACTGTTTTAAATACCAAGGATTGTGGAAAGGATGACGACACTTTTAAAAAGCAGGTTACCTGACACACATTGTAAGTTCGGTTTACAGCACACTGTAGTTTGTTTAAGCAGGAGAAGGGAGTTGAGTTGCAGATGAGCGAGAGCCAAGGGATTTGGCCAGCAACAAGTTACTGACTGGGCTGGAGGATTGTGACCCATTGTCAATGACAAAGACATTCTACCTGCCAATAATGTTAACATTTCCTCCCATATAGCTGAAAAACTTGTGGAGGTGAATGTTTAGGCAGAAGCCATGGACCTGTGGAAAGGAAGGAGCTGTCGTTCTCTCTCCAGTTTGAAACAAAAACCTCCAGCCTGAAGAAAGCATGCTTATTTCTTCTCATCAGTTGATGTAAGCTCTGCAGCTTAACCCATAAGTCACAGATATAGTCAGTGTGAATTAATCATCCTGTACCTGGTGCAAACAAGTAAAACCACCTGGAGAAGGAAGATTGAGAAGCAGCAGATATTGACAAGCCAAAAGGTACACTTAAGGAAGTGGTCTTAAAAATAGTAAATGCATTGGTGATTAACTTTCAAGATTCTTTCGACACTGGAACAGTTCCTACAAATAGGAGGGTAGCTAATGCAATTTCACTATTTAAAAAGGGAGGTAGAAAGAAAGAAGGAAATTATAGACCAGTGGGGTCTGATGTCAGTTTTTAGATTAGAGTGGTGCTGGAAAAGCATAGCAGGTCAGGCAGCGTCCAAGGAGCAGGAGAATCAATGTTTCGGGCAAAAGGGTCTGACGTCAGTTGTGGGGAAGATGCTGGAATCCGTTATTAACGATTTTTTAGCACAATATTTAGAAAACGGTGGTAGAATCAGACAGACAGCGTGGATTTACAAACCATGCTTGATAAATCTACTAGAAATCTTTGAGAATGTAACTCGTGGAGTTAATCAGAAAGAATCAGTGGATGTGGTTAACTTGGACTTTCAGGAGAGGCTTTTACCAAAATCCGCATAAGAGATTAATGGGTAAAATTAAAGTGCATGGGATTGGGATAGAGTGTGGATAACAGCAGAAAATTGATTAGCAAACAAGAAATAAAGACTAGGAAAAAATAGATTGTTTTATAAATAGCAAGTAGCGACTAATTGAGTATCGCAAAGCTCGGTACTAGGACCCCAGCTGTTTACAATATATGTTAACTAAATGTAATATCTCAAAATTTGCAGATGACACAAAGCTGGGTAGAAGGGTGAGCTGTGAAGAGGATGCAGAGATGCTGCAGTGTGATTTGGACAGGCTGGATAAGTAGGCAAATGCTCGGCAGATGCAATAACTGTTGATAAATGTGAGGTTATCCACTTTGGTACCAAAAATGGGGAAGATTATTATTTGAATGGCCATAAATTGAGAGAGAGAAACGCTCAATGAAACCTTGATGTCCTCATGCACCAATCATTGAAAGTAAGTATGTAGATGCAACAGCAGTAAAGAAGGCAAACAGTATGTTGGCATTCACAGTGAGGGGATTCGTGTACAGGAATAAGGATGTCTTGCTGCAAAGTTTGGGATAAGATTTGTAGCTCGGGTGCTTGTTGTTGTGGTTCTGTTCGCCGAGCTGGGAATTTGTCTTGCAAACATTTCGTCCCCTGACTAGGTGACATCCTCAGTGCTTGGGAGCCTCCTGTGAAGCGCTTCTGTGCTGTTTTCTCTGGCATTTATAGTGGCCTGTCTCTGCCGCTTCCGGTTGTCAGTTCGAGCTGTCCGCTGTAGTGGCCGGTATATTGGGTCCAGGTCGATGTGTTTGTTGATAGAATCTGTGGATGAGTGCCATGCCTCTAGGAATTCCCTGGCTGTTCTCTGTTTGGCTTGCTCTATAATGGTAGTGTTGTCCCAGTCGAATTCATGTAGCTTGTCATCTGCATGTGTAGCTACTAAGGATAGCTGATCGTGTCGTTTCGTGGCTAGTTGGTGTTCATGGATACGGATCATTAGCTGTCTTCCTGTTTGTCCGATGTAGTGTTTTGTGCAGTCCTTGCATGGGATTTTGTACACTACATTGGTTTTGCTCATGTTGGGTATCGGGTCCTTTGTTCTGGTGAGTTGTTGTCTGAGAGTGGCTGTTGGTTTGTGTGCTGTTATGAGTCCTAGTGGTCGCAGTAGTCTGGCTGGCAGTTCAGAAATGCTCCTGATGTATGGTAGTGTGGCTAGTCCTTTGGGTTGCGGCATGTCCTCGTTCCGTTGTCTCTCCCTTAGGCATCTGTTGATGAAATTGCGGGGGTATCCGTTTTTGGCGAATACCTTGTATAGGTGTTCCTCTTCCTCTTTTTGTAGTTCTGGTGTGCTGCAGTGTGTTGTGACCCTTTTGAATAGTGTCCTGATGCAACTTCGTTTGTGTGTGTTGGGGTGGTTGCTTTCATAGTTTAGGACTTGGTCTGTGTGTGTGGCTTTCCTGTAAACCTTTGTGGTGAATTCTCCGTTCGGTGTTCTCTGTACCATCACGTCTAGGAATGGGAGTTGGTTGTCCTTTTCTTCCTCTCTAGTGAATCGGATTCCTGTGAGTGTGGCGTTGATGATCTGGTGTGTGTTCTCTATTTCTGTGTTTTTACTTATTACAAAGGTGTCATCCACATATCTGATCCAGAGTTTGGGTTGAATTTGCGGTAAGACTGTTTGTTCTAACTTTTGCATTCCCGCTTCTGCTATGAATCCAGAGATCGGTGAGCCCATGGGTGTTCCGTTGATTTGTTCGTATATCTGGTTGTTGAATGTGAAGTGTGTTGTGAGGCACAAGTCCAGTAGTTTAAGTATACCGTCTTTGTTGATAGGTTCAACGTCCTGTTGTCTGTTATGTCTGTCCAGCCGGTTGGCTATTGTTTCTCTGGCTAGGGTTTTGTCAATAGAGGTGAACAGTGCCGTTACATCGAATGAGACCATAGTTTCTTCCTTGTCTATGTGTATATTTCTGATGATGTCCAAGAATTCCTGTGTCGGTTGTATAGATTGTCTGGATCCGCTGATCAGGTGTTTCAGTTTCTGCTGTAGTTCTTTAGCCAGTTTTTGTGTGATGGTGTCCCTGGTAGTGATACTATGGGTCTGAGTGGGATGTCTGGTTTGTGCCCTTTTGGTTGTCCACAGAATCTGGGGGTGTTGTTGCTTTCAGGTTTCATTCTTTGTAGGTCAGACCTGGTTATCTGTCCGTTTTTTTGTAGATTTCTCAGTGTGTTGTTTATCCTATTGGTGAGCTGTGGGGTGGGGAAAAATCCCTCTTTTGGTAGGTGTTGGTATCTGCAAGTAGTTGTTGTGCTTTTTGGATGTACTCTGCTTTGTCCAGGATGACCGTCATTCTGCCTTTGTCTGCTGGTAGTATAATTATGTTCTTATCATTTCTTAGTGATTTTAGTGCTTCCCTCTCCTTGGTGTTGAGGTTATGTGTTTGTCTTTTTCTTGTTATCAACGGTAACATACTTTGTCTCACAGTTTGTTGTGTCTCTTCTGTCAGTCCATTGTTCCTGAGTGTGCATTCTAGTGCTGCTAGGAAGTCTGCTGTCTTGGCGTCCCTGTGCTTGTAGTTGAGTCCCTTGGCCAGTATTGTTCTTTCCGTGTCTGTGAGCTATCTGTGGGAGAGGTTTTTAACCCAGGTGTGTGTTGTGGTGTCCTCTTCGTTGTGTGTTAGTTTGGCCATTTTTTCTTTTAGTGCCGTTTTTTTGCGGTGTGTTGTCCTGTTCTGTCCCATGGTGACGGCCTGTTCTATGGTCTGGGTCCATTCCTGATTGGTGGTTTTTGAAATTAACGATTTTTGGCGCACAATTTCTTGTCTGTATTTGTGTAGTGTGTTGTGAGCATCTGTAATCATTACCTGGATCATCCTGAATCCGTTCTGCCTGGCTGTGTCCCTGGCTTGTGGATTGTTGACTGGTGGTCTGTATCTGACACATGGTGGAAGGATTCGATTCTTTCGGCATTCATGCAGGAACCAGAGTTGTTCGTATGTGGCGCTTAGGCGCTTGGCACAGGATGACAAGCAACATGAATTCAACTGGGACAACACTACCATTATAGGGCAAGCCAAACAGAGAACAGCCAGGGAATTCCTAGAGGCATGGCACTCATCCACAGACTCTATCAACAAACACATTGACCTGGACCCAATATACCGGCCACTACAGCGGACAGCCCGAACTGACAACCGGAAGTGGCAGAGACAGGCCACTATAAATGCTGGAGGAAACAGCACAGAAGCACTTCACAGGAGGCTCCCAAGCACTGAGGATGTCACCTAGACAGGGGACGAAACGTTTGCAAGACAAATTCCCAGTTCGGCGAACAGAACCACAACAATGTCTTGCTGCAGTTGTACAGGGCATTGGTGAGGCCACATCTGGGCTATTGTTGAAGTTTTGGACTCCTTAACCAAGGAAGAGTGCTCTTGCTATATAGGGAGTGGAGTAAAGATGTACCAGATTAATTCCTGGGATGACACGACTGATGTATAAGGAGAGATTGAATCGGTTATGATGTATTCACGGAGTTTAGAAGAATGAGGGGCTTTCATAGAAATCTATAAAATTTTAACAGGACTAGAGAGGTTTGATGCAGGAAGGATGTTCCTGTTGGGGAGAAATTCCAAAACCAAGGATCATAATTTAAGGATAAGTGTAAACCTTTTACAACTAGGATTAGGAGAAATATCTTCACCCAGAGAGACGTGAGCCAATGGAATTCAGTACTACAGGAAGTGCTTCAAGACAGAACATTATGCATTTTCAAGAAGGTGGTTATAGCTCTTCTGCTAAAGGGACCAAGGGTTATTGGGGAAGGGAAGGATATTGAGCTCAATCGATCATGATCATGTAGAATGGTGGAGCAGGCTGTTAGGGGTAAAATGGCCTAATCCTGCTCCCAACTTCTACGTTTCTTTAACAGTGAATCTTATGGACAGAGACAATTGAACTGCCTTCCAAGTCTTTCCCTCTACCCATGATGCTCATTTTTTGTCTGTCTGTCTGTTCATAGATTATTCATAGAATCCCTACAGTATGAATGCAGGCCGTATGGCCCATTGAGTCCACATCGATTCTTCGAAGACCATCCCACCTAGACGTATCCCTGTGACCCCTGCATTTACCATAACTAATCCACTTAGCCTGCACATCCCTGAACACTCTGGGCAATTTAGCATAGCCAGTTCACCTGACTTGCATATCTTTGGATTGTGGGAGGAAACCGAACCACGTGGAGAAAGCCCACACAGACACAGGGAGAACATGCAAACTCCACACAGACAGTTACCTGAGACTGGAATCGAACTTGAGTCCCTGATGCTGTGAGGCAGCAGTGCTAAAGTTTTATAAGGGGATTAGAGTTCTCACTCTGAGTTATATGTCAACAGTTCATAAGTATTAACCAGCCAGAATCTATTTATTTCTAATAAATATTCATTATTAGAAACTTGGTCTGTGCTTTCTGTCAGCCTGGGTCTAAACGACAGATAAATTTGGGAATTATGTGTATTTTTATAAACTGTTATGATGACTCCAGAAATGGTGGGCCTTGATTTCCAGCATGCTACCCCAATGAGATGGAACACATGATAGACTTCTTCAGTGGGATGAAAAGTCATGTCCAATCCAAACAAAGGGAACAACAAAAATGAGTGATAAATAAGGTACAATAAATTGGGATTTAGACTAACCGCTATGGAGACCCAGGATTGACTTGACCCATTCCCTGGACTGCAGGTGCAAGATCTTCCTAACTGAGCATACCCTGAATGGATTCATGAGCATGGTCAATTCCCCGGATTAGCATCAGAGGCAGTTCTCCATTTACTGTGACAGATCCCTCAACAGACGGGTGCCTTCGTCAACTTTGAAATATGGCTGTTTGCTTGTTATATGTGTAGAGTGTTTGCTGGCACATCTTGCAGGTTTTAAATTGATGTAGCATGCTGCTGTAGAGCAAAGTATGTACCACCTTGACTGAGGACTGCTGACCAGCAAAGGGAGTTCCCTAGTTGTGATAATTGGAACAGCGAGGCAAGACAGACTCAGATGCTATGAGCATGCAGATAATGAGATGCTATGATGGTCATGAGGGCTGAGTAAATGTTAAATGGCAAAGTCTGTGGACAAGCGGTGCATAAGGCTGGCCATGGATCATGCCGAGAGAGAGATTGGTTGCAACCAGCGACAAGCTGAAGTTGCCAGGTACTGGCTCTGACTTGAAATTTGAGAATTCTTGAATTCTAATATTTTTGCTGAATTTGGTAAGATAGGAAGTTGAATATTAATGAGGTGAGTTAGGGATTTAACAAGCTACAATTCCCCTTATGTGGCAACTCTAGCTGCCTAACAAGAGACCCATCTTGCTGCTTGGCAAATCCATAGAAGATTCAATGACTAGCTCCCAACATCAAGATAGGCCTTGCCGAAATGTTTTGTAGGATTCTAACCACAGATTTTGCCATAGCCCACTTCACTCATACTTTATACATTTTAATACAACAAGCTGTGTAAATTTTGAGCAGCTCTGTAAGAAGTATGGATTACATTTCATAGTATATATTTCATAAGATTCTTCTCAAACCAACTTTTAATTACAATAAGCTCTTAATATGATTAATGTGCCAGCTGGCCTCCAGCAGGAGCTCACACTCTATCAAACCTAATTACTCGGCAGGGTATATGGTGTCACAGTTGGAAAAGATCAAACAAAATATGTTTGGAATAGAAACCCTGGTCAGAACTGCAATCCCATCTGGAGATACAAGCCTTGCAGTAATTTATCAGTTCTGGGAAGACATACTATTTCTTGCAAATACAGGGAAACAAAGAACAAAATGGACTTGTCCTAATCTTTATGAAACAGACAGTTACGCAAAACAATCCCTCAATGACTTCTGAAGAATTTAGTTCAAGGCTCAAAACATCGGTAGGCTGTTTCTTTCAGATTATGAACCATGAGGCAAATAAAAAGGGCAGAAAGTGGATTATAGAGGTGCCATTAGGATCCTAACAGGCTGCCGGGTGTCAGATTCTAGCGTGACTGGATATGAGATGCATGCTGCTGAGTGTGCCCTGAGACATTGTTGCAGGGATCCAAAATGGTGGCCCTTGCAATAAGTGGCATGCTGAGTTGTCAGGAACCCACTCTGACTTCCATGCCGGGAATTGCCGAGATGTCTAGTTTCCTCATAGTGGATGGTAGGATAAGAAGATATATATTAATGAAGCAAGATGTTCAATTGCTGAGGACGACGACAAGCAATAATCCCAATTAACAGGCATTTTGCTGCTGTCTAGTAAGAATCTTGCTTTGACGCCCAGAAGTCTGTTTGAAAACTCAGCATGTTGCTCCAAATGTCAAGAAAGGCCTTACCTGACTTCTCACATAATTCACCCACATTTCGCACCATTGAACATGTGATTCAGGGTATAATAAGATTCCATCCTTATTTCTAACACCTGCTGTTGCCAGAATTCATCATTTGTTTCAGAAGAAAAAAAAATTTTCATTAATGCTAGTGAAGCACAAATTTGAGAACATAAATACTACTCAGAGTATTGCCATTTAGCTGTATATTTAGCACTGAGATGTATACAGCAATCATAGAAATGACCAATGTACATGAAGTTTGCGCACAGCCTGCATAACATTGATTGGACTCAGGATAATCACATCTTGTAACCTCTCCACTTGCAAAGTAGCTATACCCAAGTTTTGGCCAGAAATCACTATTTATGTGATGTAGCTGCATAAGTAATTGGTTAGGTACAGTTTGCAGAAGGTGGAATTAAGTTCAGTAATCTTGATTGAAAAACTAACATATAAACATGTAATTCTTTGGAAACTTACATGAGTTTATTAAGAGACTTATACGTACACAGAATTCAAAGCAGATCACAAGGTCATAAATCCATCACCTCAACATCACCTCAAATTTCTTAACTTGCCAAAGAGATTGGTAACCTTCCAGCAAATCAATATGCCATGGAGATGAGTACAAAGGACTTGCCAGTGATTTATTTTTGATTTATATCAGCACCATTAAACATCAACTTGTGTGCCTGAATTCCTATGGAATTAAATTCTTGCTTCTACCACTTAGGATGTGTAGAGTTAACATTTTCACACCCGTTTGTTTGTTTACAAACAATATATCTCAAAACCAAATGGATGGATTTCAACGAAATGTGACACAGAGTATCGCTTGAGGAAGCAGCAATTAGTTTTTTTTGAGGATGCCAATGCAGATCTAGATCCTGGAAATTTTTTAATGATCCATTAACATTGAGGAAAGTGGTGAATTGTCTCTTTTATTTAGAATTCTGTCGATTATGTTATAATTTTGGAATTTGTCTCAACCTCTTGGCCACAGGTGGCAAAATAGAAATAGTTTTCAGAAGGAGCTGTTGGGTGTGGATTGATTTGAAGACTTTTCAGGAAGATGAATGCTTTTAGTAAGACTATGAGATATAGGACAGAAGGAGACCATTTGACCATCCAATTCCAGTCTACCATTCAATGAAATCAACTCCAATTTGCCTGCCTTTTACCCATAAAATCTGGACTCCCTTATTTATTTAAGTACTGCACACGTCAGCCTTGAATCTATTTAATGACACAACCTCTTTAGTAAAGAATTCCACAGATTCACTACCCACTGAGAGAATAAATTCCTCCTAATCTCTGTATTAAATGCTGAGGTATTTCTGAAATCATTAAGTATTAAAGGCATTTTTAAACAGGGCTTCCGAGATACCACGTGATTGGTGAGAACCACTTGCATTGTTCTGGTTCCTGCTGGGGCTGTTTTTGAAATGTGGCTGACTTGGAGAGGTTCTTCTTTTACTTGGTTCACTTGGATGGAAACCCATTAAGAACAAGTTAGGTTGAAGGAAAATTTACTGTTCACAAAAGGCCTAGCTAATCTCTCCCATTTCTGAAAAGAAAACTCTTCGCATTTGTTCAAGGTGAATTTGTTCTTGAGAATGCTGGCACCCTGAAAATGCTCAGTGTGCATGTGCATCACGCACATGTCCAGTACCCTTGCTAGTACTAACAGTGATATCACTTCTATTAATTGTGATTGTTTTGGTGCAACTATGTTTTTTTGTTGGCAAGGCATTTCACAAAGTATATCCGCAGAACTTTCCATATCAGCACAGTGAATCTTTTGGGGGTGTCAAGACACACAGCCTTTATTCTTCTGACAGAACAATTAAAAAAACCTCTCAGGATTGTACAGGTGCATAATCCTTTATCCAAAATGCTCGGGGCCAGCTGGTTTTCGGATTTCAGAATTTTTCGAATTACAGAATGGTGACGTTTTTAAAAATCTTTCCAAAGTACAGACTTACTGTGTGTAAAACGAGCCTTGAAACAAAATTGCGGTCTGCCAGTGCTGGGCCATGCCCCCACATGTCGCATCTCAGTGACACGCATTGAATGGGTGTGGACTTGGGTTCACTGTTTGCACCTTCGAGGAGAAAGTGAGGACTGCAGATGCTGGAGATCAGAGCTGAAAATGTGTTGCTGGAAAAGCGCAGCAGGTCAGGCAGCATCCAAGGAACAGGAGAATTGACGTTTCGGGCATGAGCCCTTCCTCAGGAATGAGGAAAGTGTGTCCAGCAGGCTAAGATAAAAGGAAAGGAGGATGGACTTGGGGGAGGGGCGTTGGAAATGTGATAGGTGGAAAGAGGTTAAGGTGAGGGTGATAGGCCGGAGTGGGGGTGGGGCGAAGAAGATTGCAGGTTAGGAAGGTGGTGCTGAGTTCGAGCGATTTGACTGAGACAAGGTGGGGGGAGGGGAAATGAGGAAACTGGAGAAATCTGAGTTCATCCCTTGTGGTTGGAGGGTTCCTAGGCGGAAGATGAGGCGTTCTTCCTCCAACCGTTGTGTTGCTAGGGACTGGCGATGGAGGAGTCCAAGGACCTGCATGTCCTTGGTGGAGTGGGAGGGGGAGTTGAAGTGTTGAGCTACGGGGTGGTTGGGTTGGTTGGTCCAGGTGTCCCAGAGGTGTCCTCTGAAACATTCCGCAAGTAGGCGGCCTGTCTCCCCAATATAGAGGAGGCCATATCGGGTGCAGCGGATGCAATAGATGATGTGTGTGGAGGTGCAGGTGAATTTGTGGTGGATATGGAAGGGGGCAGTAGGAGGAGGTGTGCCCATGGCTACTCCTTTGGTTTGGAGGAAGTGGGAGGATTGGAAAGAGAAGTTGTTCAGGGTGAGGACCAGTTCAGTCAGTCGAAGGAGGGTGTCAGTGGAAGGCCCATGGCTACTCCTCCTACTGCCCCCTTGACCATGACCCCACCTCCCACCACCAAATCATCATCTCCCAGACCATCCATAACCTCATCACCTCAGGGGATCTCCCATCCACCGCCTCCAACCTCATAGTCCCACAACCCCGCACCGCCCGTTTCTACCTCCTGCCTAAAATCCACAAACCTGACTGCCCCGGCCAACCCATTGTCTCAGCCTGCTCCTGCCCCACCAAACTCATCTCTGCATACCTCAACATGGTCCTGTCCCCCTTAGTCCAAGAACTCCCCACCTACGTTCGGGACACCACCCACGCCCTCCACCTCCTCCATGATTTTCGCTTCCCCGGTCCCCAATGCCTTGTCTTCACCATGGACATCCATCCCCCATCACGAAGGACTCAAAGCCCTCCGCTTCTTCCTCTCCCGCCATACCAACCAGTACCCTTCCACTGACACCCTCCTTCGACTGACTGAACTGGTCCTCACCCTGAACAACTTCTCTTTCCAATCCTCCCACTTCCTCCAAACCAAAGGAGTAGCCATGGGCACCCGCATGGGCCCCAGCTATGCCTGCCTCTTCACAGGATATGTGGAACAGTCCACCTTCCACAGCTACACTGGCACCACCCCCCACCTTTTCCTCCGCTACATCGATGACTGTATCAGCGCTGCCTCGTGCTCCCACGAGGAGGTTGAACAGTTCATCCACTTTACCAACACCTTCCATCCCGACCTCAAATTCACCTGGACCGTCTCAGACTCCTCCCTCCCCTTCCTAGACCTTTCCATTTCTATCTTGGGCAACCAAATCAACACAGACATTTACTATAAACCGACCGACTCCCACAGCTATCTAGACTACACCTCCTCCCACCCTGCCCCCTGTAAAAACGCCATCCCATATTCCCAATTCCTTCGTCTCCGCCGCATCTGCTCCTAGGAGGACCAATTCCAAAACCGTACAACCCAGATGGCCTCCTTCTTCAAGGACCGCAATTTCCCCCCAGACGTGGTCGACGATGCCCTCCACCGCATCTCTTCCACTTCCCGCTCCTCCGCCCTTGAGCCCCGCCCCTCCAACCGCCACCAAGATAGATCCCCACTGGTCCTCACCTATACCCCACCAACCTCCATGTACAGCGTATTATCCGCCGTCATTTTTGCCACCTCCAAACGTACCCCATCACCAGGGATATATTACCCTTCCCTCCCCTATCAGCGTTCCGAAAAGACCACTCCCTCCGTGACTCCCTCGTCAGGTCCACACCCCCCACCAACCCAACCTCCACTCCCGGCACCTTCCCCTGCAACCGCAAGAAATGCAAAACCTGCGCCCACACCTCCCCCCTTACTTCCCTCCAAGGCCCCAAGGGATACTTCCATATCTGCCACAAATTCACCTGCACCTCCACACACATCATCTATTGCACCCAATGTGGCCTCCTCCATATTGGGGAGACAGGCCACCTACTTGCGGAACGTTTCAGAGAACACCTCTGGGATACCCGGACCAACCAACCCAACTACCCATAGCTCAACACTTCAACTCCCCCCCCCACTCCACCAAGGACATGCAGGTCTTTGGACTCCTCCATCGCCAGACCATAGCAACACGACGGTTGGAGGAAGAGCGCCTCATCTTCCGCCTAGGAACCCTCCAACCACAAGGGATGAACTCAGATTTCTCCAGTTTCCTCATTTCCCCTCCCCCCACCTTGTCTCAGTCAAATCGCTCGAACTCAGCACCACCTTCCTAACCTGCAATCTTCTTCCTGACCTCTCCGCCCCCACCCCACTCCAACCTATCACCCTCACCTTGACCTCCTTCCACCTATCACATTTCCAACGCCCCTCCCCCAAGTCCCTCCTCCCTACCTTTTATCTTAGCCTGCTGGACACACTTTCCTCATTCCTGAAGAAGGGCTTATGCCCGAAATGTCGATTCTCCTGTTCCTTGGATGCTGCCTGACCTGCTGCGCTTTTCCAACAACACATTTTCAGTTCTTCACTGTTTGCACTCCAAACAACCTTGTTAATGAGAAAAAAACTTCACAAAAATCCTTCGGACTTTGGATCTTACTGGATTTCAGGATTTTGGATAAAGGGTTGTCTACCTGTTTTTTCTAAGTAAATTGCATCTGCAAGACTTCAGAGACAACCATGCATGATTGCACTTGACCGTACCTGCCAGAACATCAAAGCAATGAACTCCAGAACATTTTATGCTTTATCTTTCTGCCTTCAAGTGTAATCCATTGATCTTTTTTTTTCTCAGAAAACCAATCTCTGCAGAGAAATATGTCTTTTACTCTTTCTCTTAAGAGTTAATGTAAATGTGTGTGTGCGTTTTGGGAATATTTAAAGCATTAGACATTTATACATTAATATTTGTGGGCGGCACGGTGGCACAGTGGTTAGCACTGCTGCCTCACAGCGCCTGAGACCCGGGTTCAATTCCCGCCTCAGGCGACTGACTGTGTGGAGTTTGCACATTCTCCCCGTGTCTGCGTGGGTTTCCTCTGGGTGCTCCGGTTTCCTCCCACAGTCCAAAGATGTGCAAGTCAGGTGAATTGGCCATGCTAAATTGCCCGTAGTGTTAGGTAAGGGGTAAATGTAGATGTAGGGGTATGGGTGGGTTACGCTTCGGCAGGGCGGTGTGGACTTGTTGGGCTGAAGGGCCTGTTTCCACACTGTAAGTAATCTAATCTAATCTAATTACTGACTATATATCTCTCTGAATTATTACAGCTTTTTTGAATGCACTTTGTTTTAATAAATACATAATGGTTATTAAGAAATATGGCTGATCAATATATTTGTTTAAAATGAGATATTAATAAGGTATTGCTTGTCCTAAAGAAGAAAAAAATGTTTTTATTTCATTTTATTGCAACTCATGAAGTAATGGGACTAGACCGAAGATGGCTCCTCTGGTCACAGTCATAACAAGATCAAATGATAGAGAAAGAGAAAGGGAAATTTTGAAGTTGAGAGCACAGGAGAATTATGTACTCACACAAACAGGACTTTGGGCAAATGGTATCAATACCCATCAACATGAGTTGCTTTGCAGCAACACGTGGTGGCAGGAGCCTGAAATTGTACTTAGACTCAACCTGTTTTATTATTATCTCTGAACACAGCATTGTCGAATGTTACAGAACAGAAAGTGGCGATTCACCCTATGTGTGATTCAGACCCTCTCAGGTTGATTAATTTTTGTAATTAAGTTTTAATCTTAAAAGGTGAGCTGACATTCCAGGCTGAAGATGTCAAAGTCCATCTGCATGAATTTGCATGTTAAGAAAGGCACAACTCACTCAAATTATGCACTTGTGTCGAATGAAGTTCTACTTTACCAAATGGCCTGTTCCTTTAGATTCTTGACCGCATGTAAGAGATACACACCACATGACCTTCACTTCTTCCTTGGTTTTCAAGTTTGTACTTGTGGCTCTGTCCATGTAACAATATGGTTTAATGTGATGGTTGCATTGTAAAGTTTCTGAGTACAGTTATCATGGTAAAATGTTGGAATGGGGATTGTGGTGTTAGCCATGGCAGATGGGCACTGTACAAAATTGCAAAGGGGAGGTGGAATGGGGCCATAAACTAATTCAAATTGATTAAAAACAGTGGACTCATTAGCTGCATCTCAGAGGGGTGGCATGGTGGCTTTGTGGTTAGCACTGCTGCCTCACAGTGCCAGGGACCCAGGTTTGATTCCAGCCTTGGGCTACTGACTGTGTGGAGTTTGCACATTCTCCACATGTCTGCGTGGGTTTCCTCTGGGTGTTCTGGTTTCCTCCCACAGTCCAAAGATGTGCAAATTAGGTGAATTGGCCACTCTAAATTTCCCATTGTGTTCAGGGATGTGTAGGTTAGGTGTGTTAGTCAAAAGAAATGCAGAGGAATGGAGTAGGCAAATGGGTCTGGGTGGAATAGTCTTTAAAGGGTCAGTGTGGACTTGTTGGGCCAAATGGAGTGTTTCCACACTGCAGGGATTCTATGATTTGACAAACTAAAGACATGTATTTTGTCCCATTCAAAAGGATGTTCTTAATAGTGTGCATTGATTATGGTTTGAGGATTTAATGGTACCTTTCTAAATCTCTGTGTCTCTGGGACTGTGATGTGTAATTTATGTTGTATCCAGACGACTCATATATTCATGATAAGGTCTAGGCATAAGATTGAAAACCTTTCCTCAATTGCAACCCTTGAGTTCCCAAACTTACCTCACCTATCGTCACAGTCATAGATCCGTTCCTGATCACAGACCAATTCTGAATTACCTAGGCTGAGGGGTATGACTGTCCAGGTCACTTTCTTCTCTCCCAGTGAAGTGCAATATCTGCAGCTCAGAATCTAGCTCCTCAACTTGGATCTGAAGTTACTTGATCTATCTCCACCCTGGATCACCGTGCTTCAGCAGTAACACATCACCTGGCCTACCAGTACTATTGTATTTGATTTAATTTGTAAACAAACTGGATTCCCTTTATATTTCACTGCAATTATGTTTCATTTTCACAAATTAAAGAAAAGTATCAGTCTTTTTTAACCAGCATTTTTTAATAAAAGAGAGAAGAAAAATGCTGAAGACCTAAACACAAAATAAAAAAGTGACTTTCGTTTTCAAGACCACAAATTTCTTCTCGTTCCACTCACCAAACAGCTTCTTTCTGTGTTTTAAAATAGTGATGGAAAAGGATAGACCAGATCTAAAAGTTGAAGTTCTAAATTGGAGAAAGGCCAATTTTGATGGTATTAGGCAAGAACTTTCAAAAGCTGATAGGAGGCAGATGTTCGCAGGTAAAGGGACGGCTGGAAAATGGGAAGCCTTCAGAAATGAGATAACAAGAATCCAGACAAAGTATATTCCTGTCAGGGTGAAAGGGAAGGCTGGTAGTATAGGGAATGCTGGATGACTAAAGAAATTGAGGGTTTGGTTAAGAAAAAGAAGGAAGCATACAGATAGGATAGATCGAGTGAATCCTTCGAAGAGTATAAAGGAAGTAGGAGTATACTTAAGAGGGAAATCAGGAGGGCAAAACGGGGATATGAGATAGCTTTGGCAAATAGAATTAAGGAAAATCCAAAGGGATTTTACAAATATATTGAGGACAATAGGGTAACTAGGGAGAGAATAGGGCCCCTCAAAGATCAGCAAGGTGGCCTTTGTGTGGAGCCACAGAAAATGGGGGAGATACTAAATGAATATTTTGCATCAGTATTTACTATGGAAAAGGATATGGAAGATATAGACTGTAGGGAAATAGATGGTGACATCTTGCAAAATGTCCAGATTACAGAGGAGGAAGTGCTGGATGCCTTGAAATGGTTAAAGGTGGATAAATCCCCAGGACCTGATCAGGTCTACCCAAGAACTCTGTGGGAAGCTAGAGAAGTGATTGCTGGGCCTCTTGCTGAGATATTTGTATCATCGATACTCACAGGTGAGGTTCTGGAAGACTGGAGGTTGGCAAACGTGGTGCCACTGTTTAAGAAGGGTGGTAAAGACAAGCCAGGGAACTATAGACTGGTGAGCCTGACCTTGGTGGTGGGCAAGTTGTTGGAGGGAATCCTGAGGGACAGGATGTACATGTATTTGGAAAGGCAAGGACTGATTCGGGATAGTCAACATGGCTTTGTGCTTGGGAAATCATGTCTCACAAACTTGATTGAGTTTTTTGAAGAAGTAACAAAGAAGATTGATGAGGTCAGAGCAGTAGATGTGATCTATATGGACTTCAGTAAGGCGTTCGACAAGGTTCCCCATGGGAGACTGATTAGCAAGGTTAGATCTCATGGAATACAGGGAGAACTAGCCATTTGGATACAGAATTGGCTCAAAGGTAGAAGACAGAGGGTGGTGGTGGAGGGCTGTTTTTCAGACTGGAGGCCTGTGACCAGTGGAGTGCCATAAGGATCGGTGCTGGACCCTCTACTTTTTGTCATTTACATAAATGATTTAGATGCGAGCATAAGAGGTACAGTTAGTAAGTTTGCAGATGACACCAAAATTGGAGGTGTAGTGGACAGCGAAGAGGGTTATCTCACATAACAACAGGATTTGGACCAGATGGGCCAATGAGCTGAGAAGTGGCAGATGGAGTTTAATTGAGATAAATGCGAGGTGCTGCATTTTGGGAAAGCAAATCTTAGCAGGACTTGTACACTTAATCGTAAGGTCCTCGGGAGTGATGCTGAACAAAGAGACCTTAGAATGCAGGTTCATAGCTCCTTGGAAGTGGAGTCGCAGGTAAATAGGATAGTGAAGAGGGCATTTGGTATGCTTTCCTTTATTGGTCAGAGTATTGAGTACAGGAGTTGGGAAGTCATGTTGCGGCTGTACAGGACATTGGTTAGGCCACTGTTGGAATATTGCATGCAATTCTGGTCTCCTTCCTATCGGAAAGATGTTGTGAAACTTGAAAGGGTTCAGAAAAGATTTACAAGGATGTTGCCAGGGTTGGAGGATCTGACCAGGCTGGGGCTGTTTTCCCTGGAACGTCAGAGGCTGAGGGGTGATCTTATAGAGGTTTACAAAATGATGAGGGGTTTGGATAGGATAAATAGACAAAGTCTTTTCCCTGGGGTTGGGGAGGCCAGAACTAGAGGGCATAGGTTTATGGTGAGAGGGCAAAGATATAAAAGAGACCTAAGGGGCAATTTTTTCATGCAGAGGGTGGTACGTGTATGGAATGAGCTGCCAGAGGATGTGGTGGAGGCTGGTACAATTGCAACATTTAAGAGGCATTTGGATAGGTATATGAATACGAAGGGTTTGGAGGGATATGGGCAGGGTGCTGGCAGGTGGAGCTAGATTGGGTTGGGATATCCAGTCGGCATGGACGGGTTGGATCGAAGGGTCTGTTTCTATGCTGTACATCTCTATGACTCTATGACTCTACTTACAACATGTTCTGAGTATCCCAGTGTGAGATTCTCGTGTTACATGTGAGGTTGCAGGAATGCTCTGCCTCTGTTGCTTCACTGTTCATAACATAAAAATAAAGATAGCCACTATCAGGTTTCAAATAAAAATATCTTCATAAACACAATTTTTGATTCATTATCAACACAATAAAAATGCAATAGTTGGTTTAAGCACACAGTCAGGTACAAAGAAGTATAAATGCTTATCCCTCTATCCCCAAAGCATGCACACAATCTAACACTGTTCAGAAAAAAATAAAAGCAGATTTCTTTGCATAGTTTGGCTTTCTGAGGAAAAAAAACTCTTTAGCCTATGGGTTATTCTTGAGTGCTAAAGGATAAAGTGTAGAACGTTCTGGGGCCTGTTCCCTTGACATTCTGCCATCTGTGATCAAGTCTGTAACAACACACAGTTATCTCTTGAGTCTTGCACACACAGCTTTCTCAGTAAATATAATTTCAAGGTGTCCCTTCACTTACTGTTTCGAAAGAACTGAATTTATGTACAGGGTTGTCTTTTCAGAAATGTGAGGGATCAACTAGGCAGCTTGTTCTTAGCAAGCTTTTCTCCATATGAATAACAGAATACAATAGCCTTATCAAGCCAGTCAACATTAAAAAAAAACCCATGCTGGGTCTACAGCAAAGCAAGCAGTTATCACTGGTTATGTGATTTCTAGGAAGTCTTGTTTGAAACAAAACTCCAATATTCACAGTGACATTTTATTGATCTCTTGTATATAAAAAAAACTCTAGGTATTTCCAAATTAAACTTTCCCCAGTCCTTCAAAATGTAAATTCTTTCAGCCATATTGAATATGAAACATCTTCACACAGTGTTCACTAATGAGCTTCACAGAACTCCTGAATCAGACAGCACAATGACATAGAACAACATCGTCCTTCTTCTAGCCATCTTTCATGGCAGGAGCAGTGACTGCAAAGACTTTGACCAGACTTCAGAGGAGAAAGATTAAGACAATCACTAACCAAGTCATGTTGACAATGAGCATTGAACAGAAACTGAATTTACAAAAGTTAATGCAGCTATTTTTAACACTCAGGCAATGCAGAAGGCACTTTAGGATGTTCTAAGGTTAGATTTAACATTTGCCACAAGCACTGGTAACCAACCTTATCTCGATTACTCTGAAGGTAACAGTGGCAGTGAACTTCTTCATCACAAATGCCTAGGTCCAGGGATCTAATGGAACTCTGGAACTTCAGAGTTTCACAGTCAGCCACTCACAAATGTATCCAAGAAGTAACCAGCTACCTGTTCACAAACACCCATGACTTTGTGAGGTTTCTATCAGATGCAGGGTGCCAGGTAGCCAGGGCAGCAAGGTTTGCAGCTATAGCAGGTTTTCCATAGATGCAAGCTGCTCTAGATATATGTATTGCCATTAGAGTGAATTGCTAACAGCCAGCTAACTTTGTCAGAGCTACACTCCTTTAATGTATAGATGATATATTACCCATTCGAGCCAAATGCTCCAATTTTATGTATACTATCCAGGAAGTTGTGATGGCTATGACATTCTGCAGAACTCACAGTTGGTTGAACTCACTGCAGCACTCTCAGCCTCTTCCTGGATACGGGGCTCACTTCTAAGGGACAAGGATTTCTCCTGAAGACTTGGTTAATGGCAGCTGTCAGTTTTCCTTAAACTGATATCAAGGCGAAGTACAGTGTTGCACATGGCCTCACAAGGCCATAATTGAGCAGTTGACGGGACTGTTCAAAATAAGTTTTCAGGCCTGGACCGCTCAGGCAGTCAGGTGGAATACAATAAAAGGGATGTCCCTCTTTAGTGTAGTGTTGTGCTCTCCACAATGTCACTCAATAATGTGGGGATTTCTTGGGAGAAGAAGAGGGAAGAAGTGACAAGAAGTGTCCTGTAATGAAGTGATAATCATGACAGGGGTCAGGAGGTTGTCCAGTAACAGGGTGATGACAGGACAATGGTCTGATGAGTCAAACAGACACACTAAAACCTAATTACTAACAGATTCCAAGTTACTTGGTCCATTGATACATGTTTGTTTTAATGTTCTGTTTTTTTGGAAACTGCCTGAGATTCTTCTTTGGAACATGGGTCACTGATTGAAAACTAATTTATTTTGCATTGTTGCTTTAAATAAAGGGTATTATTTTACTTCCACCGGACTGTTATCACTTAGAAGCTTAAAACTACATGGCTCGACCAAGCCTTTATTCTAATTGTGTATATTTTTACCTGCATAACACTCTGTACTCCTGTGATAATGGGCTGCTGGAGTTCAGCACGACTATGGGCCTTTCTTCAAGTCAAAGAGGTGGTAGATTGGCATGCTGTGAATGTCAAGTCAAGGAACTATTCCCTAGTCACCCTTGTATTGCAAGTAAAGTATTTTTCCCACTCTGAATGTTGGAGGTCAGCTAACTAGGAGCCAGGACAATGGAAACAGGGACAATAAAAGCATTGTGAATGCTAGAATTCAATCATGGTTGAAAGGAATCAGAACCACAGAATCTCATCTAACTCTGACTGTTCAACAACTATCATCAATGCTGCCATTAACCTCCACATTGACAGCAGCAAAGTACATTTGTTCAGAGACTGATCTGGACATTTGTTTGTTTTCATTTTATATTCTTGTGCTTCTTATGTTAATATTGTTTTGCATTAATATTTCTTTTCAGTTATAGAAATTAGGAAATTTACCTTTTTTGTTAATTCAGGAAAGCTTGTTCAACTCGCTAATTTTAAAACATAATTTTTCACTTGGGATGGTAGCAAGGTAATGGGTGGTTTTTAAAATTAACCATATTGCAACCAACTGAGGGGATGGGAAAATAAGGAAGGGAAACCCTTTATCTCTCCTGACCTGGGGTACTCTACAGCTTGGGATATCCTGTCCAAAACTGTAAGAAATTGGGGAACCAAACCAGGGGTCTTGTCCTGAAACCATTTACCCTTACAGAATGCAGAAGGTCATTCATCTTCTTTCTGCATTTCATCTAACTTCTTCTGTGAAGCCTATGGGTGCTGACCTTAGCTCTTACTTAGGTACAGATCACCCTGGTTGGAAGGAAAGTCTTGCTGCTACTGTCACTGAGATAGGGACCTCCTGTAGCAAGGTACCACTGGAAGGGGGTCCAGTTTCAGCCTGATGTTAGATATCTTGGATGGGATAGGGGAAAACCAATACCAACTGAGTGATACTGCAAGCTTGCAGTGAGGGAAAGGTCATCTAGGTGGTTCTTAAATATCGCTCACGCTTCCAATCATGGAAGGTACTGCAAGGATAAGACTTTCCTGCTCAATATATAACAACTCAAGCTGAAAACTGCATAATCATGCATCAGGAATTGCATCCTGTCCTGAGTGGAAGTGATGACCTCTGATACACAATCCTGTGCTTAGAACGCAAGGTAGAGGATTCCACTCATTAAGTCTTCTAAACATTAAAATTTTTATAGTATACTTGAATTTAAAAATTAACAATTAACATTTATAATTAAACTAAGTATCTTAAAAGTCTTTTGTAGTTTTTCTTATCTCAAACACATTCATAGTATTGCTTTGGTGGAAAAATGTCATGCCATTCTTCTGAACTAAAGTAACTTACTGCAATCAGGCTTTATCCAAGGATAGGAGGACACGTGGCGGAGAAAATACTGCTGAGAACTTTCCCTTTGTCAGTGCCCCTGATTTAGGTTACTCCTAGTTTTTGAATCTCAGTTCCATGATATGCCATCAGCATGAAATTTCTCTGTTTCAGAGAATCTGTCTTCAGATAACCATATTGTTTTAAATTTTCAGTTTGTTTAGTTTGAGCAGATGATGTTTCTCTGTGCTCCAGTATCAAGCTTCAGCTCAGTTATAATTATGAGGTTGTTTCTCACCTTCTTCATGATCCGAATGTCTACGTGAGCTTCTTTTATATGAGAAACATTGGATCAAGACAACGTTTTTGTGGTGGTATAGTTTCTATACCTATTGTATCATTGAACTCATTATCGGCTTCTAGGGTATAGGAGTTTTGGTTTCTTTTCTTTCTCAAACACATTTGCTCTGCCTCAGGTAATTCATTTGGCATATTCTTTCTTTCATCTGCATGCCTTTGTAACCGAACTATCCACAAGGTCTGTAGCTTGATTTGGGACATTTCCTTCTGTCTATGAACTCATGTCATAGAGTCATAGAGATGTACAGAATGGAAACAGACCCTCCGGTCCATGCTGACCAGATATCCCAACCCAATCTAGTCCCACCTGCCAGCACCTGACCAATATCCCTCCAAACCCTTCCTATTCATATACCCATCCAAATGCCTCTTAAATGTTGCAATTGTACCAGCCTCCACTACATCCTCTGGCAGCTCATTCCATACACGTACCACCCTCTGCATGAAAAAGTTGCCCTTAGGTCTCTTTTATATCTTTCCCCTCTCACCCTAAACCTATGCCCTCTAGTTCTGGACTCTCCGATCCCAGGGAAAAGACTTTGTCTATTTATCCTATCCATGCCCCTCATAACTTTGTAAACCTCTATAAGGTCACCCCTCAGCCTCTGACGCTCCAGGGAAAACAGCCCCAGCCTGTTCAGCCTCTCCCTCTAGCTCAGATCCTCTAACCCTGGAAACATCCTTGTAAATTTTTTCTGAACCCTTTCAAGTATCACAACATTCTTTCGATGGGAAGGAGACCAGAATTGCACTCAATAGTCCAACAGTGGCCCAACCAATGTCCTGTACAGCCATAACGTGACCTCCCAACTCCTGTACTCAATACTCTGACCAATAAAGGAAAGCATACCAAACGCCTTCTTCACTATTTTATCTACCTGCGACTCCACTTTCAAGGAGCTATGAACCTGCACTCCAAGGTCTCTTTGTTCAGCAACACTCCCTAGGACCTTACCATTAAGTGTATAAGTCCTGCTAAGATTTGCTTTCCCAAAATGCAGCACCTTGCATTTATCTGAATTAAACTCCATCGGCCACTCTTCAGCCCATTGGCCCATCTGGTCCAGATCCTGTTGTAATCTGAGGTAACCCTCTTCGCTGTCCACTACACCTCCAATTTTGGTGTCATCTGCAAACTTACTAACTGTACCTCTTATGCTCACATCCAAATCATTTATGTAAATGACAAAAAAGTAGAGGGCCCAGCACCGATCCTTGTGGCACTCCACTGGTCACAGGCCTCATTTGGTTAACCACAGCTCTGGCATAGCTTTTGTCTCTGTCTGGAGTGCATTCTTTTATCATTATTTGGATGCAGCACCACTGCAGCTTTTTCCTCAAATTAGCTGAAAGCTAGTTGTTTGTGCAATATTTGCACCTTTATTCACATACTCATGGTTCACGAGCAAAGCTTTGTGCCTTTGATTTTGTGAACTTATACTTTCCAATCAGATCTTTCTGTAATTCATGGTTATGCAGTGTTTTCCGCAGAATATAAAAACCTCGGATTCATAATTCCATGAGCTAATGTGCAAGGCGTTTATTAGTTTCACTGTATTTACAGTTCCTGGCTAAATTGTTCAATTTTTTTTTGATAAAGAACATTCACCTGGTTCTTGTTTTGAATCGTAAAGTTCATTTAGGTAGTTGGAATAATTTGCCTTTGTCTGGGGTTTTTACAGCAATGACCGACTCATCCCTCAGCTATTACACAAATTCAATCTTTTCTCTTCATCTCTGAGAACTCATGATTTCTAACAATAAAGGAAATAGTTGGGAAGGAAGGAAGCAACATGAGAGAGTTCATCAGGAACATGCTGAGACCAATTCATGTTGGTGGACATGGTGCAAACATCTCCAAGCAACATAGCTCAGTAACCCTCTAAATAACTTTTACCCCACCTGTAACAGAGTTAATAGGTCATGTATTGGACTTAAGAGCCAATTTAGACCTCATTAAACCAGAGTACAAGCAACTCATCTGCAAAACTAAGGAGAGTTAGAAAGAAAAGGTCAGCATTATCTATTTGAATTTACACAGTATTTCTTTTATATGAAATGATTCTTAAATTTTTACAAGTTATCTCAGCTAAGAAAGGACATCACTGCACATCTAAATTTTTCAACCACCACATTACTTATTTTCTTTCCACACAAGAAGTGGTCAAAGGAATGCAACTCCAGTTTTAACATGGATTCCCACAGAAATCAATAATTCACTTACAGTTGTGATTTTCAGCTGCAGACTTTAACCTTATTCTTTCTCTGGTGTACAGCACATACTCGTCCTGCTATCATCTTATGTTTTGCCCCTGCACACGAGTCTGTGCTTCCTAAAGCAGCATGTCTGTGTATTGGAGAAGTGCTAAAATTATCAGGAGGAGTTGGCAAATCCTTGACGCCAGTGACCATGGATGAGAGGTATGTGCAGCTCATGCCTGTGAATCATGCCCTGAGATTCCTGTTTGGCCGTAAGCAACATGATGTCTCTCAGAGCAAATGTCAAGCTAAGTCCACCAGGTACCTGCTCTGGTTTCCAAATCGGGTTTTCTGGACATCTACATAATTTAGAGCATTTGGAAAGATAGAAGCTGAACATTAGTGAGAAATGTGGTCCTGTAGCAAGGCATTTAACAAGCAATAATCCCTCTTAATTAGCCACTCACCACTGCCTAGCAGGAAAGTCACCATACCACTTGTCAAAAGCATAAAAGACAGAACAAGATGCTACTGCATCAAAATTTGCCTGGTCAGATTTCTCATCTGATCCTGCCACAAATCTTCCCATAGCCCACGTTCCTCAGATCCCTACAAGGTTCCTCCAAGATTGCTAAAAGAAAAATAACCAATTATTTAGTTCGCCAGGCTGTGGATTTTATTAGTTTCAAGTAAGTGGTCAAGTGTAAATGTCAAAGGGGAGCCATCTTTAATAGAAAAAGGCTGATGGCAAGCTTTACTTTACTTTGGGGCATGGGGTTGGTATTAACCATTGAACACCACAGTGTGAGAATGAGAGAGCTGATTGATGTTTGTGAGCAGAACCTGTAACAAAAGTCAAAATTCAGCTCCATTTACATTGAGTATATTTCAGACTTTTTAGCAGAAAATGGAAAGAAGCTGAGTCCCAAATGAGATAATGCAATAAAAGATAGCAGACATAGCAGAATGTACCCATAACTGCCTTATTTGGAACTGCAGGCGAGCACTTAATCCAGCCAAAGAAAGTTGCTTGAAAAAATGGGATGCTGCAAAATCAGGTATAAATTTGCCCCAGTGCGTGTCTCATGCATATTCCTCTGCTCGCTACCCAATTCAGGCTGCTTTGGTAGGCAGCTGGCAATGAGAAACAAGACTCCTATCATAAATCTCTCTGTGCTGATAGAGAGCTGACTAATGAACATGGAAAATTCAGTGGCATTCTATCATTCACTTGACATTAGATTTTAAATTGTTTCTTTTAGTTTGAGACATTTAGTTTGACATTTTCAAGCAATTGGAAATTCAAATTCTTTTAAATCTATTTTGAATGTAATATAAATGCAAAAATGTCACATTTTGGCACCACATTTCTAAAAATAGCTGTATGAGAACTAAAAGTTTTCCAAATTATAAATTAATAAATATTCTGTCTAAGGGTGACAAAACATTAGGAGAAAAGGATATTGTTCATTGTTCATTGTCACACGTTCATGTTTTGTTAGCTCATAATAAATCTCTGTATCTAAGAATCTTTTTCATAACTTATTTCTCATAACACCTTTTTCTGTTTAGTTTTGTTACATATGATGTTTGAAGAAATAAAAGGAATTCAGCTGGATGTTACTGCAATTTAGAAAGTATTTGTGGGATGGTGAGGATCAGTAGGGGCATGAGGTGTTGTGAATTGGGAATGGAGTATGTTTGGTGGCAACCATCATTTTATGTTGATTCCAAAATTAATCATGGCAGAAACGGCAAACTTCAATCTTCAACACAACAGGATAGCAACTTAAGTATTAGAAGACCAACTAACTGACATTTAACAGTGTATTTCAGATTTTCACCTAGCAAAAGAAGTCAGCACACAACAGGGAGCTCAGTATTGGATGGCATCAGGGAGTACAATCTGTGAAAATGAGCAAGGAATAGAAAGTTTGGATTGGTGGTGCTGGAAGAGCACAGCAGTTCAGGCAGCATCAGAGGAGCAACAAAATCGACATTTCGGGCAAAAGCCCTTCATCAGGAATCATGCCGAATGAGATAAAGAGAGAACCACAGAATGCTGCAGTACAGAGTTATTATGGTGGTCTAAGTAATTCAGTTGAGATAAAAGTAGGGAGGTGTTTATGCAACAACACAGGGCATTGGTAAGACTGCACCAAGAATTTTGTACACAGTTTTAGTCTCCTTATTGAAGGAAGGAGAATATCTTCAGTTGACAACTGTGACTTACCGGATGATTAGCAGGTCAGCAAAGGATAATGGAAGCTGAATGGAAAACTATTGACCCCAGAACACATTGAGGAACTCAAAAGGGATTTTGGAGAATTGTGAAACCTCGCTTTGAGTCTCCAGCCAACTGGTGGGAATTACTCAAGGGGAACATCAAAAGGTTTATCATCCTCAAAGTGTTCAGAAGGCGAGAGAGAGAAAAATGAGGGAAATCATCCAAACTCCAAAAAGGTATGTGGATCCTCCTCCTGCTGCAGATGTCAGGGGTTGATGTCAAGGCAGCATGCCTCACTCTTTGCCTCGGAGATTTGCAAGATATGATTCTGGTGCAGGATTGGATCCCTGGAGCAGGATGAGATGTGCTTGCATTTCTTCTTCTAGAAGACGCACAGGGAGAGTTCTGTGATCAGCAGCCTGAAGAAAGAAGATGGCTTGGCAATGTCATCTCAGTCTGACATCCTGAGAATCAGTAAATCCTTTTACGCCAGACTGCATGATACAAAGTCACCAGACAGCACAGCTTTTCAGTTGTTCCTGCCCTCTATCATGGAGGTCTTAGACGGCAGCACACAGGAAAGGCTGGACTAACCATAAACTCTGGATGACCTGACCAAGGTTCTCAAGTCATTTCAAACTCACAGAAGTGATGGCTTACTGGCCAAGTTGTATTCAGCTCTATGGACTTTATTGGCTGTGGAGGTGTATGGCATTATGCTTTTGACAGGTAGCATGTATGAATCCATGAGTAAATGTATCATCATCCTCATCTATAATTGGAAGGGGTAGAGGGAGGACACTAGAAATTGGCAACCAATTGTACTGTTGAATGTGGATTACAACATGCTATCTAAGGTCAATGCCAATCAGGTCAGGTCTGCACTGGGATCAGTAATTAACCTGACCAAACCTGTTTCATACCAGGAAGGAGATCTCTGAGAATCCATCAGGGAGGATGTGAGCCTGAGAGGGTTGACTATTACAGGAAGCAAAGGCCTACAGGTCAATGCATCCCAGTGCATGGATGGCATTGCCATTTCCTGTTCAGATCCACTGTCAGAATGTAGACTCATTAGCAGCTGCAACCAGTCCAAACTGGCCTTGGGAGCCAAGGTAAATGAAGGCAAGAGTGAGGCCATGTTCTTAAAGAACTGAGCCGACCAATCCTTTATTCCCTTCACCATCAGGACAGATTACCTGAAGGTGCTGGGTGTATAGTTCAGAAGGCATTGCCAATGCTTGGGAGGAGCATTTCACCAAGGTGAAGCAGAAACCAGATAGATGGGGCACTGCTCCCTCTCTATTACAGGTAAAAACCTGGTTATCAGGTGTGAGGTACTCTCGATGTTGTATGTGATGCAGGTCCGGCCTGTTCCCTGAATCTGTACCATTGCAGTCACCCAAGCCATCATACACTTCATCTGGAGGTCTAGGATGGATTGTGTTCACAGGGACACCATATTCAAACTCTGTATAAAGGAGGGAAGAACATTCCTAATGACACCCTCATCATGATGGTTACCTTTGTGTGTGGCTGCACCAATGCTGTGCATAGACCCTCAGTACGCAAGTATTAAGTTTCACCAAAGTTTACATGTCCCCAGTGTTAGGAAGGATGGGACTGGCCTCGTTGCTGAGGAACACTCCAAGTCCTTGGATTATTCTGTATCACCTGTCCCTCATAGAAAAATGTACAAAAGAAAATACCTTTGACCACAAGTCCATCAGGTCGTGGTCAGCACATAACATCCTTGAAACCCTTTGGAAAAGGAGAGTGTTGATCCTGTCATGTGGTTCCCTGAACAGACTGTCTAAGACATTTGACAGAATGGCTCATCACCAGAACTTTCCAACAAGCACCAAGACATCACTTGGCTGGTGGTGAGATGGGCATTCCCATCAAATTTTCCATGTCCACCCAGACTCTCTGCACCACTGCACGCTGTCCTCGAAGTGGCAGCGGAGATGGGGGGAGGGGGTGGTGGGGGGGGGGGAGGGTGGGGGAGTAAAAGAGACTGTCACACATCTCCTTCCGGAATGTGTCTTTGCAGAGGGGGTCTGGAGAGAGATGCAGTGAGTTTTTTTAATTAGGTTCATCCTGAGCAATTCTGTGACGTAGGAATCTGTGCTCTATGGTCTGTTCCCTGAGATATATACCAAGACAAACATTGACTGCACCTGAAAGACCACCAAGTTGGTGGAATGCGCTCTTTAGTCTACCTGAAACCTGCTGGTATTCCAGTGTAAAAAGTTGACCTTGACTGAGTGTTGTAGACTGGCACATTCCAAGGTCCAGGACCACATGCTAAGGGGCAGCTGCTGCCAAGGCACAGTCAGGAATGACCACCGTCTAAAGTCTTTTTGTCAAAGTACAGTGAGGATCTGTTCAGTTGTCAGACCTTCCCTGTGCCTCAAAATATATGTAAATACTATCCTGCATGAGTAGGAACTGACATTGTTTGCAACTGCAGGGAAGCCCGAAGGGATGTCAAATTCCAATGTGTTTGTTTTTCTCCTCTGCAAAGATTTTACAGAACTGTTTTAGTGCATTGTGCATTGTGTATGTACGTAAAGATTTTTTTATGAATAAAACCTATTTTTTGCAATAAAAGAAATCAGAGAAGGCTAACCAGGTTGATTCTTGGAATAGGGGGTAGTCCTATGTGAGAAGAATGTGCAAGTTGAGCCTATACTTATAGGAGTTGAAAAGGATTAGAGGTGATCTCACTGAAACATAGGACTTGAAAAGGCAGTTCCATCGAATCCCTGCAGTGTGAAAACAAGCCATTTGGCCCAACAAGTCCAACTGACCTTCCAAAGAGTATCCCACCCAGACCCATTCCCCTACCCTATATTTACCTCTGACTAACACAGCTAACCTACACGTCTCTGAACACTATGGGCAATTTAGCGTGGCCAATTCATCAAACCTGCGCATTTATGGATCATGGGAGGAAACCAGAGCACCCAGAAAAACCCACACAAACACAGGGAGAATACACAAACTCCACACAAACAGTCGCCTGAAAACCCACACAAACACAGGGAGAATACACAAACTCCACACAAAGTCGCCTGAGGCTGGAATCGAACCTGGGACCCTGGCGCTGTGAGGCAGTAGTGCTGACCACTGAGCCACCATGCTGCCCCAGTTGTTATTAGGATGTTTCCCTTCATGGAGCAATCTGGGATGAAAAGGTACAGTTTCAATAAATTGGATGTCCCATTTCAAATGTAGATGAGCAGAAACTTCACCTGGGTGTTAAACTTTGGAATTCACTATCTTGGGGAGCAAAAATGAGTTAGAAAGATTTTTCACTTCCAAATCATTGGGATTTATGGCATCAGGCGAGTAGATCTATATCTACAATCAGATTAGGCTGATTGTTTTGGGCAGGATCGAGGGACAATTTCTACTATTTCTTATGTTCATCAAGGTGGAAAGTTTTTTTTGTTGGGAGTGATGGGGGTGAAGTTGGTGGTGACATTTGGATAGAATAGAGGTTAACTGCTATGTACCTTACACAAATTATTTGAAGAGTCATATTGGACTCAAAATGTTAACTCTGAATATTGTTTCAATTTAAATAATCACCTCTTCAATGCCCTATTTGAACCTGCCTTCATCACATTTCCAGTCCGTATGTTCCAGAGATGACATTTGACTGTGTGAAAATATTTTTGTTCATAACATTTTTATTTCTTTTGCAAATTACCTTATTTCTGTGCACTCTTGTTCGCAATCCTTTTATGAGCGGGAACAATTTCTTCACTTCCTCCTTTGTCTGACACCTTCATGACTTTGACAACTATCAGATCTCCTCTTAGTCTTCTCCTATTCCTAACATTTCTAATCTGTCTTCATAGCTGAAGTTTCTCAACCCTACTCTTATACCTCTTCTGCACTCTTTCTAATGCATTCACATCCTTTCTAAAATGTGGCACCTAGAGCTTCACACAATTCTCCATCCAAGGAGTGGTTAATGTCTTACACAATTTCAGTGTATCACCCTTGTTCCTGTAGTCTATGTCCACATTCATAGAATCACTACAGTGTGGAAACAGGTCATTTGGCCCAACACTGACTCTCTGAAGAGTACCTCACCCAGACCCAATCCCCTTTTAATCTACATTTATCCCTGACTAATGCATCTAACCTACACACCTCTGAACACTATGGGCAATTTAACATGGTAAACTGGCCAATTCACCTAACTTGCACATCTTTGGATTGTGGGAGTAAACCGGAGCACCCAGAGGAAACCCACGCAGACACGGACAGAATGTGCAAACTCCCACAGAGACAGTCGCCCGAGACTGGAATCAAACCCAGGTCCCTGGCGCTGTGCGGCAGCAATGCTAACCACTTAGTCACCATGCCGGTAATAAAGCGGAGGAAAAGGTATGTTTTGTTAGTGGCTCACTTGACAGATATTTTCACAAATTAAGCACATATATGCCTTTGTCTCTCTGCTCCTGAAGACGGTAGCACCCTTTATTTCATACTGTATCTCCATGTTCTTGCAAAAATGTATCACCCCAACTTCTCTGCTGTCATGATTCACTTAGGAGAGTGTACAGATAGAGGACCACTAATTTCTGAGTCACCACACATGTGAAAATTTAATTAAACTACCAAAATGTCCAATTTACTAAACTGTCTGAAGAGAAAGAAACGTTAAATTTATCATCAAAACACTGTTATTCAGAGGCCAATTGGCACAGACGCAGCTAAGGTTAGAAAGTCAATTCTATATAGGGTCTAATAAAGATATTGAGTTATCCACAGCTTATTTCTCATCATTCATCATCTGATTTTTAATTTTTCATAGTTCTTGATAACCTGTTACTCTTAATTCACACCTTTGATTAGTATTTCAGCATTAGACCGTGAAGACAGTGTATAGGCATCAGAAATTTGAAGTGTGTTGTCAAAGATTTTTCATCCACATAAAAACTTATTATGCCACTCAATGGAAACCCGACTTGAATTCTAAGTGTTGATTTGTTTTTTAGACTACTTTTGCAAGTTACAAATCGACCTTTGCTTCCAACAAATTTCATCAGGAATGAGGCTTCCTGATTGGCATTCCTGCTGAAGGGCTTATGCCCGAAAAGTCGATTCTCCTGCTCCGTTTTCCAGCACCACATTCTCGACTTTATTGAATGGATATGGAGCACAAAAGTGGGAAAGTCTTGCTACAACCACACCAAAGGTACTGTATACAATTTTGGTCACTTTACTTAAGATTACTGACATTAGAAGTGAAATGTTAACTTTTCCATACATGAAGGTGGTGCCTTAAGAAAGTTGTACAGATTTTGTTGATACAGAAGACTGAAAAGTGTTCTTATTGAAGCACATAAATTTATGAGGGGGCTCAAAAGGTAGCACATTTAGTTGACATTGCCCCTCATGGAGAAATCCAAAACTAGGGGCTCATTTTCAAACTAAAAGATGTCTTATTTAAGACATAGAGGAGCATGCATTATGTTAAACTTTGGAATTTTCTATACATACCACAATGGAGGGTGGTTTAAAGAGTTAAAGATATCATAACCAGCCATGATCTTATTGAATGCAAGTGCAGTATTAAAAGATTGAACAGACTACTCTTGCTCATATTTCTTATGATCTATGAACGATCTTAAAGATGAAATTTATCAATTTGAAAGAATTAGATTTTGCAATTAGACTCCAAGATCAGAGCGCACTTTTCTATGTATAATGTACTCTGCTGATAATTGAAGCAGTCACATGCAAGAACGTGAAACCTCAGCAACAGACATCCTGTGTTGTACTTGTCCTTGAAGGAAAAGGGAGGGACCTCCAGTTGTAATGAGATCAACATAGCAAAATGACAAAGCAGATAATTTAAGAGGTTTGGTTGATTTCCCAATCTAAAATTCATTGGAAAAACCGATTGAACCTTAACAAATCCAAAGGATCACATGGCTGTTAACATTATTTTTGCTCATTGGCACCCTTTTCATGCACAGCTGCAGTGTATCATATCATTTTGATCTGAATTACATTTCCCTTCAACGCAGAGAGTTCAAAACAAGGTCTGTGAGAATTTTTATGAATATGTTTTTGGATCCAGTTAAAGCAGGTGTCAGGAAATGGATTCTGTAGATTTTGGCACATGATAATCTGATGAGTTCTAAAGAAGCTACAATTGTTAAATATTTTGTGTAACATAAATATGCTTTGACTTAAGGTTTTCATTCCAGAGGCAAGGTCAACATCTTAATGTAGCAGAACTGGCAGTGTGTGGCTAAAAAAAGAAGAAAGTGTGTGTAACCAATCTGGTAATGTTTTACTTTAAAACTGCAGTTAGCTGGAGTTGTTGCAATTTTTTTCTCTCTCTCTGACAAATCAATCAGGTTTCCAAAAGCCTCCCTGTCAGAAAATAGAATCTTGCCAGCTGCTATAAAGATATTCTTCATTTACTTTTCAAGGTCAAATTCAAGAAGATTATTGTTCATATCATTCTGCAATGACTTTCCTTTTAGTTCAGATTCCTCCTGACAACCACCTGATGAAGGAGCAGTGCTCTGAAAGCTAGTGCTTCCAATTAAACCTGTTGGACTATAACCTGGTGTTGTGTGATTTTTAACTTTGTACACCACAGTCCAACGCCGGCATCTCCAAATCACCATTACATTTTAAGAATTGACACACTATGAAAATGTGAACATCTTTAAACAAGACTAAAGATATTATTTTTAAAATGAACTCTGTGATTGTGTGTCTGTGCATGTGTGGATCTAGATTTGGAATTGCATCCATGTCACAGAATAGAATACTTTACATCTTTAGTCAACCAGAGCTTAAATTCACGTACATTCCCAGCATGGACAGTGATTTGGAAAATGCACATTTGCTCCAACTTTATAGAATACATCTATTTCACATGCACTTATTTAACAATAATTGTAGCAACCCAATTATCCAAAATGTTTCAATAGAATATATCCAGTAATCCTTGACAAAGTGCCTCAGACTGTGCAATTCTCACCTCTGTTGGAACACCATCTGTTTTATGCTAGAATTCCAGCTTAGAGGTAAGTCTCACATGCTGAATCAAAGCTTTCATATTATTCAGTAGGCTGTGGAAAACCTGCAAGTTCTCCCAATACAACCTCAGTTCAATTCTGCAATTCCATTTGAGCTCTCTCAACAACTGGTTCAAAGTCATGAGTGATCTCTGCTTGTTAGGATTATCTCCAGCTTCAAAATGTTAATGTGCTACTTGAATTTACATTTAAAAAAATCGTTTTTCAAAAGATAAGTGATCATTTCAATTGAATCAAACAAGCTACTTTGACCTTATTCAATTTTTTGTTACAGGTATCTAATTTATTTTTTGAAAGGTTTAAATTTCATTGGGTATTGCAAATTGGGTATAATCATATTTTGCAGAAATGAATCAACTCAATTAATAATCAAAGATGTAGAACTGAACTAAATTACAGCAAATGGAACATTACATTCAACTAGTAAGGTCAGTAATGATTCCATTCAATCTGCTTGTTGGTCTTTTACAGAGCCAACAAAAGCTATTCAAAGAACTTCAGCTAGTATAGGAAATTAGCTATTTGCCCGAGGGTGGTGGGGCCCAAATTCATTACAACACATATTTATTCCAACTCTTTGAAGCTCTTGGATGCAGAGGTTTAAACAACCCATACATACATATACAATCATTGTGCTAAAAATCATGAACTCTTGTCTTCTGGGCACATGAATGAAGGTGTAAGATTAATCCATAACTGGTTGAGATAATGGAGGCAGAAGGCAGACTGCATACAGTCTACTCATCAGTATGACTGCACCAGCAGTTCTGCATGATACACTCTGCTGACTAGTTGCAGTCTCAGAATGGGGCCTCAATTCGTACGCTGCTAGCGCTACTTAGAGCTAACCTGCCTGCTTAAAGGAAATCTGCATTTCTTAAAGGGGAATTATATTCAGCCTTCAGCAGCTGGTGGAAAAGCATTAAAAAGGAAAGGAATACTACAACTAGTAACATTAGGATAGAGAAAGGGTGACCATTGTCTCAGATATAGGTCTTAGTCCAGGATGTGGAGAAAAGGAGAGACTACAAATTTCAACAGGGAACTATGATGTTGCAAAGGCACACAAAGCAAGGAGAACTGGGAGCAAATAAATACAAAGATCAATTCCTAGACTCTGGTTCCAAGAACCCAGCAAGACAATGCTCAGTGACCTCACGTGAGTGGTAAAGATCAGTGAATATATCTTCACAAGACACTTACCCATCGTATTACCATCCTCTCAAACTGCTCAGCACACCACAAACCCAGCAGAAATAAGGCCTAACAGTCAGGAACTCAACATCATCCTCACACATTCACCAAAATTGCCACTTCACAGTAACCTCTTATTGCTTTCACATACTCCCAGCTATTCAACTATGGTAATCACATCACCCAAACACATTATAACATACTCACTGATGTTTTCTTTCTCCTTTGTGCAGCAAGGTGTCTCAAAACCGCAGGCAGCAGCAGGAGACAGGCACATTTTCATCCATTGTGTCCCTTGAAGAACATGGTGGCCTGCATCATAGATCCATTAGTCACTAAGCCATTGCATATGACATCCCTGAGAACCTTGATGATGATGGTATATTTTTGCCTTCTGCACCATCCTGCTACCTTGTATGAAGCTGCAAATAGTGTGAGTGTGACCTAATGCTTTCCATCTAACCCAACTGCCCTCATCTCAACTCTTCCCTTCTGCATTTCTGCTTTCGTGTACTCCAGACCTCTCAACCAATGCAGCCTTACAAAGAATTACAGAGTCATACAGCACGGAAACAGAACCTTTGGTCCAACCAGTGCATGCCAAACATAATCCAAATCTAAACTAGTCCCATCTGCCTGCTCCTGGCCCATATCCCTCCAAACCTTTCCTATTCATGAACTTGTCCAAATGTCTTTTTGATGTTGTAATTGTACCCACATCCACCACTTTCTCAGGAATGCTTTTCCAACAGCATTCTATATGCAAACCACCCTGTGTAAAAAAAAATTTGCCTCTTATGTCTTTTTAAAATCTCTCTCCTCTCACCTCAAAAATGTCCCTCCTAGTCTTGAAATCCCACATCCTAGGGAAAAGTCGACTAGCATTTAACCCTATCTATAACTCTCATTATTTTATAAACGTCTGTCAGATCACCTCTCAACCTCCTACTCTCCAGCGAAAAAGTCCCAGCCTTTCTTTATAACTCAAACCACTATTCCTATCATAGTATAAATGAACTGCCAGAACGCAACTTTCATCATTTAACATGAATATCTGAGACTTTCACAGGCCCAGAGTAGTTTTTAAAAAGGGACCCTGCAGATCTACAGCTGCTTGTGATCACCTGACAAGCTCAGATTAACTCACATGGAATATACAAAACTGACTCCTTCAGAGTTACTATTTTAATGGAGGTGCACTGAGATTCAATGAGGCATCAAGCTTGGAATTAAACAATGTCACAAAAACTCAGCAGCGAAGAAATGGAATGTCAACAATGGTCTTTAAACGATGAGAAATAGAAAGCAACATGTACTGATGACAGCAAGAATATTGGAGACTCTGCTGTTTCTTTCTCAATCGTACAATCCGATGCTGTTGGTAAAGCATCCTAGAAAAATCATTAACAAAAACAGAAGTTGCTGGAAAAGCTCAGCAGGTCCAGTAGCATCTGTGAAGAGAAATCCAAGTAAACGTCTCGGACCTTTCTTCAGAACCCTTCCTGGAAATAAATCATTCACCGAGGACTCGTAACTATAAACTTCACCACTGTTGAAGTAGGAGAGGCATGGGCTATGTTCCCTCTAATATTTCCTGCTTCTGTATATACCTCCAAGGTCCATTCATGTCGGCAGCACCTGGATCTGCGAATCAATGTGACTGTATACTGATTGGTTTTCACAAGCCCTCCAGATGGCTGCACAGCAGTGGGACTGTATAGGTTGGAAAGAACATTGACCACAGTTAAACAGTTGGACTCAAGTCTTTTCATTCTTACAACCCAAGTGCTTTGATCTGGAGTAGCATTTGCCTTTACTTCCCTGTCTTTACTAGACATTCTTCCAATCACCTTTTTAAGCTTGTTACCCATATTTGTATTCATCTTTGGTGTGGTACTATTTTTGAGGGAATGATGGGTACTCTGTCTCACTGACAAAAACTTTGGAATTGATTCATTGTTATTTTTGGTCTCAGTAATTAAGTTTAATTGAAGTGTTGAAACTGTGCGAAATAAAATTAGTTGCAACTGACAAAGGGGGTCTTTAAAAAGAGGAGAACCATGACCACCCTCTTTACCTGCTAGTAAGAATATCAAGGACTGGAGTAACAGCCCATTTTTGATGCAGAAGAACCGTCAGTTGACCTGACAATTATAACCAAAGGTTCAAATGATGATAATGTACTTTAGAGAGTATCATAAAGAGATGTGCGCACCAGTAAACCACTGGGAGTATGAGTTTTGCCCAAAGCAAGAGGGGCTGGTTTGTCCCAATCCAGATTGCTGATGCTGTCAAGGAGTCCAACTTCAATTTGGCACGAACTCGGAGCCCACTCTTTCACGAGCACTTGCAGATCCAACATGTTGGAGCGTCGAACAAATGATGTCGCAGGTTCCGTTGCAACAGGTGGAAGTCACACGTCATAGTGCTGCAGTGAAAGCTCAGACTGAGGTCATAAGATTCATAGAATCCCCTCGTTACAGAAAGAGGCTATTGGCCTATCAGGTCTGCACCAACCCACTGAAGAACATCCAACCCAGACCCCCAACTTATCCCTATAACCCTACATTTATCATGGCCAACTGACTTAGCCTGCAGATCCCTGGAGATTATGGGCCAATTTAGCATGGCCAATCCATCTAACTTTGGCATCTTTGCATTGTGACAGATGCACCCAGCTGAAACCCATACAGAACACGGGGAAAATGTGCACACTCCACACAGACTACCACCCAAAGATGGAATGTTTGTTGCCATGAAATCGAAACTTTGTCCTGATAGCTTGGGTTCCAAAACCCAACTCAAATGGGCATGCAGGGTGTCATAGATTACAAGGTTTGCTGAGACACTCAATCAGCAGAGTGATGGTGCACAAGCCTGATGACCACTCTTGGGGACAAGTGCAGATAAAGTTTTAAACTAAAAAGGCTGGGGTAAGGTTTCAAACAAAGAGAGATTCAGGTATCAAAAAAGAAAAGAAGAGATGATAGTACTGTCTTGCAATTGATGTAAGGATAAGAAGAATGGGATGGGAGGATACAAAGAGGTTATCATCAATAATGGTTCAGCAAATAAAATCTGTGAAAGTAATGGAAATAAAAAAGAACTTAAATGTTCCTTCTTTGAACGTACAAATAATTTGAAATAACATAGATAAACCAGTAGCACAAAGAGAGATAAATGGTTTTGATCGAATGACCCATCACAGGCCATGATAAATGTAGGGTTATAGGAATGAATTTTATCCTTTTTATGGCTAAGTGTGAATTATATGGAGTGTTTTTGTTGACATGAGACCAATCAAGATTTCTCACTGTACCTTATTAAATTTGTCCAATTAACCACCTATCTGCCTTATTAATGTCACTTGCGTCTGATTCTATCCCCATGTTACCACTTGCCATTCTCTGAACAACATGTCCCTCAGTGGATACCTGTCAAGAGGCTGACATCACTTGAGCTCACATCATGTTTAAAAGAACAAGTGTTGACAATCCAACATTGCCCCTCAGCCACAGCAGCTACAAAACATCACTGCTCATGGCACGTTGTGGTCATGGATGACATTCCCTTGCATTCACACCCATTGTCTCACTGTTCCTGTTAATTACCAGTCCAGATATTTTATTTGTCCCTAGCTACATCCTTTCTAAGTGCTCTCTTTAAGTCACTGCTTCTCTGTTCCCAAATCCCACTGGAAACCGGCAAGCATATCATTGTCCAATAAGGGAACATCATAGACAGTCAAGCAATAAGACAGTTCCGAAGAGGAGTCCTTATTTGCAGTCAGCAAAAGGGAACAAACAAAATCAACAGAGACTGCACTTTTCCCCCACAATGCCAACCAAATACTGGCAAGTTGACCAATAACAATTTTACATTCCTCGATGGTCTTCCACATGCAGGTTTCATCTACTGCCACTGGGTGTCAATCATGTTCTGTCTGCTCCAAAGCACCTGACATAGCTGAGTTCTGTCATGGACAAAGAGAGTGCCCTCCTCCTCAGTATCTTCATCCCCAGTACCCTCATCATCCAGGATAGAAGATTGTTCCTGATCCCCGGCTCCCCTATTTCACAGCCTCATTCCCTACCCCAACTCTATAAAAATATGCCAGGTCAAAGCAGCAGAACCACATCTCTGGCAGGTCTATTGCCAGCTCCACCACAGCCCTGGTCACAGCATGGGTACCAAATTGGTGATAATGTTGTACTGGTTAAGTAACCAACACATTATGTCCAAAAAGGAGAGCCTACCTTTCTCCAACTCCCTTTCCATTCCGGACTCCAATCAACAATGAACCTTATCATAGAGTTCAATAGAATCCATCATCTACTTACATGACTTACTTTGCAGTGATGTTCCTCTATCTCACAGAATACTTCTGGGTATCGGATGGGATATTTTGTGGCAGAATTTACCTCCTTTTCAGTCATTACAGCTAACATCTGCATGATTGAGACACCTTAGATTTACAAACACCAATGACATAGCTCAATTCACCATTGACCAGCATTTGAAGCTTAAGCACACTGACTCTGCATATACTGTATTTGTACAAAGAAGTGATTGAAAATGAAATGTAGCTCGAGTTTGCAAAGTTGTGCTTCAAGTAGTTGCTTGTTCAACATTGTGTCCAGTAGACTTTCATTGTGCACTTTCATTCACCGAAGTGACACTTGCTTCGCCCTCTCTGGACGTTGAGCCATCTATTTTCCAGAGAACTGCAGAGAATGTGGATTTCATCATCACCAGGTCCTGCCTGGTTACCTGGTGTGCCCCCAGAGCTTACGTACTCTCTGTTACCTCACTCCATCTGATAGCCCATTTCCACACATTTTCACAATGTGGAGATCCACCATATTGCACTTTGTCTCCAACTCTCCTTCCCTCCCTCCATAGTCCTGACATTACAAATGAATGATACCTACCCTGCTCCTTTACACTCCTTGGGCTAAATGTTACCACCCCTATGGTCTTGGGCAGAGAGGTGGGACATCTTGGCAAAATGAAACACTAAGCTTTGGGCCATTTTGTCAAGAGTGGAGAAGAAGATAGATACCACACTGGAATCAATTGAGCCGGTTAACTAGACAATTAAAGATCTTAATCGTTCTGCTGGAATTTTGCCTGAGTCAAAAGGGCCAATTGTCATTTCAGGACACCCTGGGTAAACCCTAATGTCCTCACTCTTTCGTACATGTGTGTGCCCTTGAATGGCAAAGGCTGTGCCAGGACCTATCCTCAGTGACCTCTCTACTCCGCCAACTCTCTGCCAAGGATCACCTGACCAGCCACTTCAGCCCCAGACCCAACTTTGAAATTTCACAGTTATTGAAGTACCATTATCCTCCAAGTGTAGTTTCAATAATTGCCACTGCTATCAGTGACACTGCTGATCTACCAGGTCTTTGATTGGACCGGCAGCTCCATTGGGGCTAAATCAATTAGTTGGTATTTCTCATTACGGTCCTGGGTCTCATCCAGTCACAGGAGTGACCTTGGGGTGGGACACCTTTGCTAAATTCTGGACGCTTTTTAAAAATAGTCCATGGGATGTGAGTACCCATGCCAATATAACTGAATGCATTGATAAGTCTTTCAGTTATCAGTTAAGAGCCAGCCAACCACATTAGTATGGAGTTACAGATGGGACAGTGTAAAGATGGCAGATTACTTTCCCTACTGGATATCAGTGAACCAGATGAAATTTTGCAACAATTTAATAATTTCATGGTCACTATTATTTTTAAGTTTAGACTTTAATGTCACGTGTACTCAAGTACAAAAGTATAGGAGTAAAGTGAAAAGTTTTCAATATCGCCACATTTGGTGCCATCTTAGCTACAAGTACCTTGGAACAAAAGCTTAAGAACAGTTTGCACATTCTCCCCGTGTCTGTGTGGGTTTCCTCCGGGTGCACCAGTTTCCTCCTCCAGTCCAAAGATGTGCAGGTCGGGTGAATTGGTCATGCTACATTGCCCGTATTGTTAGGTGCATTAGTCAGAGGGAAATGGGTCTGGGTGGGTTACTCTTCGGAGGGTCGGTGTGGACTTGTTGTTTCCACACTGTAGGGAGTGCAATCTAATATAATCTAATCTAAACAGGGTAGAAAGAAATAAGGAACAAAGCTAAAAGCTAAATATTACAGTCATTCTTAGAATAGCGTAAAAGAAATCCTAAAAGTTCAAACATTGTAGTCTTTCTTAAATGCTTAACCATGTTGTGACCACAGTTCCATTTAAAGGCTTGATCTCCTTTGGCACACTTTTCCCACCCTGGCTCAATCTCCCCTGCTCTCATCATTGCTGTGGACATCGAGGGAACCTCCAGAGCTGGGTTGGGCTCACTCCTGGGATCTCAGACCTCCAAAAACCCAATTCAGGCACAGACCATGTTGGGCTTCTACCTCGCCTTCAGACTGGACATTGGGAACTCACCAAGAGTCCTGGGTCAGGCCCCAGCCGCTGCCTTGCGCTGGACATCTAGCCCTCTGCCAAATTCAGTAAGCCCGGTACCACCACCACCATTTATTAGCAGAATTCTGTTAATGAAACTACTGTAGTTGTCATATTCCAGATTAATTTAATTAACTGGATTTAAATTAATCATTTATGATAGGAGAACTTGAGTTTAAGACTTTGCCTCATTAACTAAGGTCTTTGCATTCTACTGTGGCAACATAATCATGACGGCATAGTACCAAAATATGAATTGGCATTTTCCTTTCAGCAAAGCTGGCTGCCTTGCAGTGTATTTCCTGTGTATTCTGCTTTTGATTAAAATTTCCAACATGCGCAGCTTAGTCTTTCATATTCTCAGAAGCTTCAAGTAGCGTAGGTACAAACAGACACATTAAACTATGACTTCTGTGTTTATAATAGTAGCAACAACATCTGTTGTGTTGTAATGCAGGTTCTAAAGCAGGTCCTATGTTGTCTGACACCTGGATGGATCAACAAATTGCTTTTGGATGTTCATTTCCGGAACTTGAGCTTTGCTAATAAAGCCAGCACTTATCCTCCTGGTGGTGAGTTCCCTTATTGACTATTGCAGTTCGTCTCATGGGGATAGAGGTGCACCCACACTACTGTGAGGAAACTCCAGAGTAGTCTGGGCCCTACCAATAACAAAATGCTTCCTATCTTTAATCTTAATTGAGAAATGGTACCCCAAATTGGAGATCTGCTTCTCGCAAGACAGTGCTAAGTCTGGCATTTTAAAAATATGAAATATACTTCAGAGAATTAATAATATTCTACACTTCTTTAACAAACATAATAGAAAACTTATCTCTTTTGATATCTGCAGTCTTGGGACACTTACAGAGTGTGTGTGTGTGTATGTATGTGTGTGAGAGAGAGAGAGATAACTGGAGAGAACAATATATGATAAACCTGGGAATGTTTGGAAATAAGCAAGAGGTACAGAATGGAATTGCTGTTAAAATGAATTGGAGTCAGCTGCACATTTTCCAGTTTTATTTTGAGTATAATTGATGTATGACTGCCACCTAGTGGAATAAGGCTACTTTAAAATTGATTTCTTCACAAAGCTCAACACCAAAGATGAAGAGATTTTACAAATTTGGACTATCAGAGATTTGTAAATTGCGAGTGTATATCATGAACTCAAGAGCAAAGAGTTGAGATGTCCTCAATAAATTTACATGAATTGGTTAATTCATGCTCCCTGTGTCCAAGTTCCCGACATTCCCATAACATGTGTACGACTAGTCCAGAAATATAAGCTCATAAAGTTTAATGTTGTATGCAAATCTATTTCATTAATAATGAACTAAATTGGTTAATTTTCAGGGTGAAGACAATCAAACATGGTGGTTTTAAATGTAAGTCATGAAGGATTCCATATCAATTTTAAGTATCAGCAACATATAAATTCTTAAGTCAGTCCATGAATTTCAGCTCTGTAAAATAATCCATATTAATTAACAGTGACAAATTTGTAATGACAGTGTATCTTCCACATTCTTAGGGAGAAATGAATTTCATTGAATTACTTTGTGAAGCAATGTGATGTTGACATACATAAAAGGAAATTTGAGAACAAGACATTTCAAATAAAAATAAGATAAATAAATGATTTGGATGTGAGCATAAGAGGTACAGTTAGTAAGTTTGCAGATGTCACCAAAATTGGAGGTGTAATGGACAGCGAAGAAAGTTACCTCAGATTACAACAGGATCTTGACCAGATGGGCCAATAGGCTGAGGAGTAGCAGATGGAGTTTAATTCAGATCAATGTGAGGTGCTGCATTTTGGCAAAGCAAATCTTAGCAGGACTTATACACTTAATGGTAAGGTCCTAAGGAGTGTTGCGGAACAAAGAGACCTTGGAGTGCAGGTTCATAGCTTCTTGAAAGTAGAGTCGCAGCTAGATAAGATAGCGAAGAAGGTGTTTGGAATGCTTTCCTTTATTGGTCAGAGTATTGAGTACAGGAGTTGGGAGGTCATGTTGAGGCTGTACAGGACATTTGTATAAACTACTTTTGGAATATTGCGTGCAATTCTGGTCTCCTTCCTATCAGAAGGATATTGTGAAACTTGAAAGAGTTCAGAAAAGATTTACAAGGATTTTGCCAGGGCTATAGGATTTGAGCTATAGGGAGAGGTTGATTCGGCTGGGGCTATTTTACCTGGAGCGTTGGAGGCTGAGGGGTGACCTTATAGAGATTTATAAAATCATGAGGGACATGGATAGGGTAAAAAGACAAAGTCTTTTCCCTGGGGTGGGGGAGTCCAGAAATAAAGGGCATAGGTTTAGGGTGAGGGGCAACTTTTTCACGCAGAGAGAGGTACGTGTATGGAATGAGCTGCCAGAGGAAGTGGTGGAGGCTAGTACAATTGCAATATTTAAAAGGCATCTGGATGGGTATATGAATAGGACAGAATTGGAGGGATTGCCAGGTGCTGGCAAGTGGGACTAGATTAGGTTGGGATATCTGGTCAGCATGGACGAGTTGGACCGAAGGGTCTGTTTCCATCTGTACATCTCTATGACTCTATGACTCTATAAATGACTATTAAATCTGTCCTTGGAGTACTTGGTTGATCTGGAAACTTTCCTGACTCTTCATCAAATAGAAGAAACATCAGTTTAATTTATCATCCAAACATGAACACCAACAATGGAGCAAGTCTGCAGTGAATACTGGTCAACCGAGAGTATTTGTTCAAATTCTGCAGATAGAATTCTAATCACTGTCACTCTAGCTCAGAGGCAGATCTGGCAAAGACTGATTCTGGTGAATATTGTATCAAAGTGGGACAAGTCTCCCTCAACCTGTGGTATTGAACTTGACTATTTTCTGTAAACTATTCTCCGTGAATAAGGTGATATTTGTAATAGAATGGATCAAAAAGAAATATTAGTACAGTATAAACACAGTGATTTTCCATAATGATGTGGGCTTTTGCCTCTGGCAGGGTTGTACCATGGAGCATCATTTACTAAACTACATGTCTTCCAGAATGTGTGGTGGTCATATGTTGGTATTTGCTCCTTTGTTGATTTTAGTTTCTAACATGCTTTTTCAGAGACATGACCAAGAGTTGGAGATGTTTCTGATCAGCTTACACTGTTGACATCATGAGTGAGGTTAATGGTATGGAAAAATTGCCTTTTGTTTGAATGACTGCACTCTTAGCCATGGTCCTTGCATTTGTGCACATTCTTAATGCTTTCCTTGCTGTCAGTGTCATGATCTTTAGTGTCCTGTTGGTAACCTATGTTCTTTTCTTGACCTGGCTTGTCCTATAAAAAGAACTTTTCGGCATATATGTGTCCAATGTTCTTTGGTGTTTTTCAAATATCAAGAAATGCTGGACAACTTTTGGGTGGATGTGAGAAACTGCACCTGTTATAGATATTGTCGGTTTGGTGGACTTTGCTGAACATAGTAATCGTGATGTTGGCTGCACCAACTGTTACCTAATTGTCTCTGACCTACTACTCTAGCTGTATGCTGGAATCCACCTTCAAGTAAGGCATCATGGCAAGGTCCTTTCCCTTGCCCAAAAGATCCATGCTGAAGACTCTTTCCTATAGCATATTACAACAATCTCATCAATAGACTCTTGGAATTCTGTTTGTATGACATGAGTTGGAGTCTGTTAATTTCAAAGTTAATTCTTACCTGAAGCTGGTCTTTGAGTACCCTTGAGATCATCTCAGGATCCTTCTTATTGTCCTAAGAAAGATTGAATTCTGCAAAACTCTTTCAGGCAAATAGGAAACAAGGTTTCAGACATTTAATCTCAGGGTCATTTATTACTTGATAGGCAAACTAAGTCTGCATGTGTTGTTTCAATAACTGCAAATCAATAGTTTACTGCCCAATCTGTAATTAACTATTTATCCTTTATATTTTGCTGAGGGTTTGCTGCTTGTTCTAAAAAAATAGAATGCAAGTGTATTTTTCTTTCTTTCTTTTATTTGTTTTGCTTTACTTTTTCTATTCTGCCTTTTGCTTCCAATTTCACTTTGGCAGCTACTTCACTGGATTTTAATAACTTTAATTTTGGATTAGTGGTGCTGGAAGAGCACAGCAGTTCAGGCAGCATCCGAGGAGCAGCAAAATCAACGTTTCGAGCAAAAGCCCTTCACTTTAAGACTGTCCAGCTAATCAATGCAGGCTTTAAGTTGCAGATTTCTGCCACTAGATGGCAGTCATACCAAATAAGAAATGACATCACTTGGGAACAAGTTGGAGACACAAAATGGTGGAATTAATCAATACATCTCAGCGCATACAAGAGTTTTCTTAGTCCAGAAAACAATTTTTAGTGCTTAACAAACTGTATCTTTAACCAGAAAGGTACTAACTTGAAAATGTGAATAGCTTTTGACTGTTTCTTTTAACTGATAATTAGGCCGATATTGAATGCGATGCTAACACCATGACTTGCCACCTTGATGTATGCTATTGCATGGAATGGAGTGCTTTTAACTGATAAACAAATACTTCTGTTAGCTTAAACGACGGAAGAACTCAATTTGGGAATATTGTACTTAGTCATACAACATGGAAATAGACGCTTTGGTCCAACTCATCCAGATATCCTAAACAAATCCAGTCCCATTTGCCAGCATTGGGCCCATATCCCTCTAATCTCTTCCTATTTATATGCCCATTCAGATGCCTTTTAAAATGTTGTAATTGTACCAGCCTCTACCGCTTCTTCTAGCAGCTCATTCCACACACGTACTACCCTCGGTATGAAAAAGTTGCCCCCTAGCTCCCTTTTAAACTTTTCCCCTCACACCTTAAACCTTTGCCCTCTAGTTCTGGACTCCCCCACCCCAGGGAAAAGACCTTGTTTATTTACGGCATCCATGCCCCTCATGATTTCATAAAGCTCCATGAGGTCACCCCTCAGCCTCCAATGCTACAGAGAAAGTATCCCCAGCCTGTTCAGCCTCTCCTTACAGCTCAAATCCTCCAACCCTGGCAATATCCTTGTAAATGGTTTCTGAACCCTTTCAAGTTTCACAACATCCTTCCAATAGCAGGGAGACAAGAATTGAACGCAGCATTCCAAAAGTGGCCTAACCAATGTCCTGTTCAGGTGTGCTACATGACCTCCCAGCTCATATACTCAATGCACTGACTAATTAAGGCAAGCATACCAAACACCTTCTTCACTGTCCTGTCTACCTGTGGCTCCACTTTGAAGGAACTATGAACATGTACACCAAGGTCCCTTTGTTCAGCAACACCCCCCCAGGACCTTACCATTAAGTGTATAAGTCCTGCTCTAATTTGCCTTTCCAAAATGCAGCACCTCATATTTATCTAAATTGAACTCCATCTGCCACATCTTGGCCCATTGGCCCATCTGATAAAGGTCCCAGTGAACTCTGGGGTAACCTTCTTTGCTGTCCACTACACCACCAATTTTGGTGTCATCTGCAAAGTTACTAACCATATCTCCTATATCACATCTGAATCATTTTATATAGATGACAAAAAGCAATGAACTCAGCAACAATCTTTGCAGCACGTGACTGGTCACAAGCCTCCAGTCTGAAAAGCATCCCTCCGTCACCACCCTCTGAATCCTACCTTCTACCAATTGTGTATCCAAATGGCTAGTTCTCCCTGTCTTCCATGTAATCTAACCTTGCTAACTAAACTACCATGCAGAATAGAACATAGAACATTATCCAGTACAGGCCCTTTGGCCCTCGATGTTGTGCCAACCTGTGAAACTAATCTGAAGCACTTCTAACCAACACTATTCCATTTTCATCCATATGTCTATCCAATGACCATTTAAATACCCCTAAAGTTGGTAAGTCTACTACTGTTGCAAGCAGTGCATTCCATGTTCCTACTACTTTCTGAGTAAAGAAACTACCTCTGACATCTGTCCTATATCTATCACCCCTCAATTTAAAGCTATGCCCCCTCGGCCCAGCAATCACCAACCGAGGAAAACAGCTCTCCCTGTCCACCCTATCTAACCCTCTGATTATCTTATATGTCTCAATTAAGTCACCTCTCAACTTTCTTTTCTCCAACGAAAACAGCCTCAAGTCCCTCAGCCTTTCCTAATAAGACCTTCCCTCCATACCAGGCAACATCCTAGTAAATCTCCTCTGAACCCTTTCCAAAGCTTCCACAGCCTTCCTATATTGTACTAACCAGAACTGTATGCAATACTTCCAAGTGCGGCCGCACCAGAGTTTTGTACAGCTGCAGCATGACCTCGTGGCTCCAAAACTCAATCCCGCTACCAATAAAAGCTAACACACTGTATGCCTTTTTAATAACCCTCTCAACCTGAGTGGCAACATTCATGGACATGGATCTCTCTGTTCATCAACACTACCAAGAGTCTTACCATTAGCCCAGTACTCTGTATTCTTGTTGCTCCATCCTAAGGGAATCACCTCACACTCTTCCACATTAAACTCCATTTGCCACCTCTCAGCCCAGCTCTGCAACATATCTATGTCCCTCTGTAACCTGCAACATCCTTCTGCACTATCCAAAACTCTACTGACCTTAGTGTCATCCACAAATTTACTAACCTATCCTTCTATGCCATCATCCGGGTCATTTATAAAAATGACAAACAACAGTGGACCCAAAACAGATCCTTGTGGTACACCAGGATAACTGAACACCAGAATGAACATTTCCCATTAATCACCACCCTCTGTCTTCTTTCTGCTAGCCAATGTCTGATCCAAACCACTAAATCACTCTCAATCCCATGCCTCCATATTTTGTGCAATAGCCTACCACGGGGAACCTTATCAAATACCTTATTGAAATCCATACACACCACATCAACCACTTTCTGCAAATCCACCTGTTTGGTCACCATCTCAAAAAACTCAATAAGCTTTGTGAGGTATGACCTACCCTTTATAAAACCGTGTAGACCATCTTTAGTCAACTTATTCCTTTCTAGATGATTATAAATCCTATCCTTATAACTATTTATCTATAACCAAAGTAAGGCTCACTGGTCTACCAGGGTTACCAGGGTTGTCTCTACTCCCCTTCTTGAACAAGGGAACAACATTTGTTATCCTCCAGTCTTCTGGTACTATTCCTGTAGACAATGACAACATAAAGATCAAAACCAAAGGCTCTGCAATCTCCTCCCTGGCTTCCCAGAGAATCCCAGGATAAATCCCATCCAGCCCAGGGAACTTATTTATTTTTAGACTTCCCAGAATTGCAGTTCCTGGGCCTAGTCCACCGCCAAACCATTACCACCCAACACCTGGAGGAGGAACGCCTCAAATCCCACCTTGGGACTCTGCAACCACACTAGATAAATGTGGATTTCAATAGCTTCCTCATTTCCCCATCATCCACATTATCCCAGTCCCAAGCCTCCAACTCGGCACCGCCTTCCAGACCAGTGCAGCAATTTCCACTCTGACCTATCACCTTCCCCCTCACCTTCATCCACCTATTGCTTTCTCAGCTACCTCCCCCCCGACCCCACCGCCCCTCCCATTTATCTCTCAGCCCTGTCCCACAAGCCTCATTCCTGATGAAGGGCTTATGCCTGAAACATTGATTCTCCTGCTTCTGGGATGCTGCCTGACCAGCTGTGCTTTTCCAGCACCACACTCTCGACTCTAATCTCCAACATTCACAGTCCTCACTTTCTCCTGTCTACATACTGTGTCAGGAAACCCTTCTGCACACATTGGACAAAAACTGACCTATCTAAAGTACTTGAACTATAGTATTCCCAGCCATTATTTGGAAAGTGAAAGTCCCTCATAACAACTACCATGTTACTCTTGCTCCTATCCAGAATCATCTTTACAATCCTTTCTTCTACATCTCTGGAACTATTCAGAGGCCTATAGAAAACTCCCAAGATAACATCTCCATTCCTGTTTCTAATCTCAGCCCATACTACCTCAAACATCCTTTCTGCTACCGTAATACTGTCCTTGACTAACAATGCCACACCTCCCACTCTTTTACCATCTTCTCTGTTCTTACTGAAACATCTAAATCCCAGAACCTGCAACATTCAATGCAGGTTCCTGTCCCTGCTCACCTTGTGCATCCAAAATGGCCACAACATCGAAATCCCAGGTACCAACCCATGCTGCAAGTTCGCTCACCTTATTCTGGATGCTCCTGGCGTTGAAGTAGACACAATTCAAACCAACTTCTTGCTTGCTGGTGCCTCCTTGCAACCTTGAAACCTTATTTCAGACCTCACTACTCTCAACCTCCAATTCAACTGCAATTTGGGTTCCCATTCCCCTGCTGAATTAATTTAAACCCACCCAGAGAGCAGTAGAAAATTTTCTCCCCAGGATAATGATACCCCTCTGGTTCAGGTGAAGACCATCCTGTTTGTAGATGTCCCACCTATCCCAGAAAGAGGCCCCAATTATCCAGGAATCCAAAACTCTCTCTCCTGCAACAAACCTGTAGGCACGTGTTCAACTCCTCTCTCCCTCTCCCTATTTCTTGCCTCGACACCTTGTGGCACAGGCAACAAACCAGAGATAACCACTCTGTCTGTCCTAGTTCTAAGCTTCCACCCTAGCTCCCTGAATATCTGCCTTAAATACCCATCTCTCTTCCTAGCTATGTCATTGATGCTTATGTGGACCATGACTTGGGGCTCCTCCTCCTCACCCTACAGGATCCCAAAAACATGATCAGAGACACCACAAACCCTGGTACCTGGAAGGCAACACACCAACCATGCGTCTCTCTCGATCTCACAGAACCTCCTAACTATGAAGTCCCCAGTGACTAATGCTCTGCCCATCTCTCCCCTTCCCTTGAGCAACAGGGACAGACTCTGTGCCAGAGACCTGTGCCCCATAGCTTACCCCTGGTAAGTACCACCCCCCCAGCCCCCAACAGTATCCGAAAGGGTATACTTGTTGTTGAGGGGAACGGCCACAGGGAATCCCTGCATTCCCTGCCGGTCCCTTTCTGTCCCCTGATGGTAACAAAATTCAAACACCATACTGGAGTCCATATAGACTTTGTCCACCACTCTGCCCTCATGAATCATCTTCGTTACTTCTTCAGAAAACTCAATCAAGTTAATAAGACAGGATGTTTCACACAAAACACCATGCTGACTATCCCTAATCAGTCCTTGCCTTTCCAAATACAGGTAAATCCTGTCCCACAGGATCTCCTCCGACAACTTGTGTTGAACTTTTTCCTGTTCTTTTGACTAAAAAAGCAGTTTTGGTAAAGACACTGTGAGAATCCTCTCTTTTTAAGTAGAGCTGGAGGCCCTTTGACTTGCTTAAACAGGAAGATGTGATAATTGCTTAATTTCCTATTAAAAGGTTAACACCTCTGACAACGCAGCGCTCACTCTGACCTAGATTTTCTCCAATCAACCTGTTCACAGATATTATTACACAGCTCTGGAGCAGGTGGGACTTGAACCAGGTTCAGGGACACTATCACTGCACTCTGTCCTCAACTGAGTGTCAGCCTACACTCTGTGCTCAGATCCTGCTGTGGGACTCCAGCTAAGAAACTGAATACGAACAACACAAAAAGATTCAAGGCTCACATACCTTTGCCTTTCTGATAAACCTTATCCAACCTGCCAAGAATATCTCCAAGTTTTGCTTTGCAAACTCACTTTGATCCTAGTTATCATCTCATCATGTCCAGTGCCCTTACCCCCATCAGGAATCGCCAAGAATCTGAATATAGATTTAATCTCTGTATAAATTATGTCTCCTGATGAAGGGCTTTTGCCCGAAACGTCGATTTTGCTGCTCCTTGGGTGCTGCCTGAACTGCTGTGCTCTTCCAGCACCACTAGTCCGGTGTCTGAACACAGTTGAAACCATTCAATCTCTTTACCCATTTCTTGCGGTCTAGGTGTCTAAATCTTCAGGTAAATTCTCCCATTCTGCTGACTGGACACAGTTCAGAAGCCTGGATTGGACTACTCTGTGTCCTCAACCCTGGATTTAATGTTTACTCATAAAAGAAAGAATTCCCCCACCATCTAACTCTTTGTAAGTCTCCTTTTGGGATGATTAATCAGTGTTGGCTATTCACTCCTGTGTTTCAGGCTGCAGAGGAGTAAATTCAGTCCAAATGGATTGAGCCATCTTCAGTCACTGAACTCTTTCTAAACCAGGACTCTTTCATACTTGAAAGAATCAATAGACATTTATATCAGCTCCTGATACTTCATAGATACCCATTCCTCAGGTGAAGTACAATATATTTCCTAATATTCAGCACAGACAAAGAATGAGGGATGAAGGGTGACGGTTAAATAAATATGCCAGTTGTGACCAGGACTGCTGGTAAATCTCATCTATGAGATTTATTCAAAAGCAAACGGAGAATCAGCTCCATAGATACTTCAATGGCTGGAATAATACAAAGCTATGTGATCACAAACAGTAACATGCTTCAAACTGCCCAAGTTAAGATTGAGTCTGGGGTTTTATACCCTCGGGTCATGTGATTTGGTATGGTGGAAGCAAAAATTGCTGGAAATCACGGCAGGTCAGGCAGCAATCCGTGGCGTGAGAACAAGCTAACACTTTGAGTCTAGATGTCTTTTCACACCCTTCTGTTATGAAGATGTGGGTGTACTGTAATTTTAAGAGAGTTAAAAGCTAGCAAAACTACCTGACACAGCACCAAGTGTTCTGAACAAGATATAATGTAACATTTGGTGAAATAACTCAATTAGCTGGTTGCCTGAAGATGACAAAACAAATTCGAATTCGGCCAATCAGTCGAAATTACACCCTGAAAAATATCAAACTCCAATCCAGTTTAAATATAGTACATTGACAATCTTAAAAGCCAATGACACAATCCAATGCTTTGGGGGTATAAGACCAGGGAAAATAGAACTTTTGGGAAGAGAGCTGCCAAGCCACCCTCATCTGCAGACTGCCCGGAAAAAATAGTTCTCTTAAAGGTCCCTTTATCAATCAGTAACCTGTGAAACAGAAATGCTAAGAAGAAAAGAAGACCGTGGAAGATATAAGAGGAGGTTTAACATCTGGCTGGTTTTAAAAATTTGAATTTTTGATCATCTTAATTGGGGGTTCTATCAGACTAGAATTAATAGAAGGAAGGTAATGGATAGGCTATGGGAAGGAATTGTAAATAGTTGTCAGCTAATTACTCTTTGTTATACATTAAGAAATAAAACTGTTAATTTTTACTTTAAATAGTTCTTCACCCCTCGAATTTTCACAAATTACAATCTTTTATCCGAAATGCTCGAGACGAGCTGTTTTTCGGAATTTGGAATCTTTTGGTTTTCAGAATGGTGAAAGTTTAATGGTGAAATTTTAAATAATCTTAATGGAGGAGCAGACTTATAAGTAAGAATGTGCTTGGCCATGCTACTGCTGCCCCCCCACCCCCCACATCTCATCTGAGTGACACATATCAAGTGGGTGTCGATTTGGGAAAACTGTTTGCTCCCCAAACAACCTTGTTAATGAGGAAAAAGCTTCACAAAAAACCTTCCGATTTCGGAGCTTTTCAGTTTTTGGATGCTCAGATAAAGGATCTTCTACCTGTTCTGCACGGGATAAACCTTTTCTGTGTTGCTGGTTTAAATTAAGCAGGAAGTTTACTCTCTGATGTAACACATCATGTCAGTTCTGATGATGAGTCATCTAGACTCAATACATTAGCTTGCTCTCTCTTCATGGATACTGCCTGTTTTCAGTACAGATTCCAACACCTGCAGTAATTTTCTCCTACCTGATAGGGCATGGAATTATGATATTTTCATGTATAAGTTTACAACATTCTAGCTCTGAGGCCCTAACCCATCACACAATTATGCCATTTCTGAGCAATGTTAAGCAGAGCCCAAGATGTAGAGACTTTGTGAATTAGCAAGGACCCTTTGGTGTCTTTGTTCAAATTTTAGACACAAACTTCTAGGGCCAAAAGTACAAGTTATCCAAAAATAGCCAGTTTGAGTTCCCTGGGCCATTGGAGAACTGTGAGAACTGGAGAACTCCAGTTTTGCCCAAAACGTCGATTTTCCTGCTCCTCGGATGCCGCCTAACCTGCTGTGCTTTTCCAGCACCACTCCAATCTAGACTCTGATTTCCAACATCTGCAGTCCTCACTTTCACCCATTGGAGAACTGTGTTTAGCTTTGACCAACTTTTCTTCAACAAGATTGGCCGGTACTATAAAGACTAAAAAGGATTATTCTGGGACATTAAATTCTAAACTAAAAGGCTCAATTGACAGAACTCCATTTGTTTTTACTGGAAATTAAGCTGATAGAACATGATTTAGAGCTCTCAAGTGGTCTAATGAATGGGTATTATATAGTGGAATTTTAGACTACACTTACAATTGCAGGATTCTTGAAAATAAATGCAAGATAGAGAAGCTTTCATTCAAATAAACTATGCCAGCTTCATGGCATTAATTGCGACTCTTAAATGCCTGCCTGACACATCAGTCAAGCTCATTAAGAGAAAAAGCTGGACCAAAAAAATATTTCTCTTTCTTAAAGAATCCAGGTCACAACAGATAATTTTTAATCAGTTATTCTGGTGATCTCTTAAATTAACTAACACTGAACGAAGAAAAAATTGTAAAGCAAGTTGCTCTAAAACTAATGAAACAGGTGGTGGTGAAGAACTAAACACTATAGAATAGTCTTGTGATAGAGGTGTTTTTATGTGAATTAATTATGCGGTAACTACAGCTTTGATATATGTCTGTACCTTCAAAATCCACAATGATATTCATTCTAATAATTTAGAGGATGGGTAATTCATGGTGTAGTAAGTTCTAAGGTCAGTGGCGTGCTCTAACTTGGCTGTTCTCAGACTGGGTAGATGTGAGGATTGACCTCAATTTTCTTGATGTGAAGAAGCAAAGAAAAAGCCAAGGTTCTTGATTTTTATCACAATCCAGACACAGTAAAGTCCACATTATCCAATTCTCATGCAACCAGTGATCATGAGAGTATGTTTCCTCACTCTTAGAACTGATCATATAGTTCATTCTCTCCGTTTGCTTTTGAATAAATCTCATAGATGATATTTACCAGCAGTCCTGGTCACAACTGGCATATTTATGTAACCGTCACCCTTCATCCCTCATTCTTTGTCTGTGTTGAATATTAGGAAATATATTGTACTTCACCTACTCAAGGAGACTGGGAGTGGTGTGTGGGGTGCACTGTGACAGAAATGGAGGAGAAATGAATGGTTCCTCTCAGGGTACCTCTCAAGCCCTGATTAGCCTCTCCTCATCCTCTTTGCCACTGACCCCATTGCCTCCAGTGGGTCTTTTTAATTTCAAAAATATACTTTATTCATTAAAATATCTTTATATATACACAGTCACAAAAGCAGATCAGTTTTGTACATTAGCATATCAAAGAAACAAATGAACATTGGAGTTTGACTCAACCCAAACAAACTGAGGGCATCTCTTACATGACCAGACTATATTTACATACACTTGAAGTACCAGGAGGGTCTGAGAACTAAACAGACCCCCATTTAACTTCGGTATAAAAACTGTAGACAGTGGTCTTTCCCCATTGTGCCTCAGTGGCAGCTGCCCCAAGTTTTAGTGCATCCCTCAGCATGTAGTCCTGGACTTTGGAATGTGCCAGTCTGCAGGACTCTGTCAAAGTCAACTCCTTGTTCTGGAAGACCAACAAGTTTCAGGCAGACCAAAGAGCGTCTTTCACACCTGGCATTACAGTTGCAGTCAAATGTCTGTCTTGTGTGCATCCTGGTGAACAGCCGGTAGAACACAGCGACCTGTGTCACAAAGCTGTTGGGACAAACCTTGACAAAAACTACGGTATCTCTCTCCAGAATTCCTATGCAAAGGCACATTCTAGAGTCTCAACACCTTTCCTTGCCTCCGCAGCTGCTCGTCCCCATTGCCATTCATCCCATTGCCTCCAGTAGGTAAGTCTGAGGAAGATACTCCTGCATTGATCCAGGAGATCCTAAAAGAGACCTTGGACCTCCATTGGACACCCAGCATTGTCATTACAGACAATGTGAGAGTACACTAAGCAGTGCCACCACCACCTCACCTGCTGATGTTAGGGTCACACCAAGGAGTCATGGGCATAAGAGAAAACCTAATGGCACAGATGTTGCAAATGTTTCAATTTGTCACATGTAAATCTTCTATATTAAATTGGTTTCACTTTGTTCATTGTTATCATAGTTGAGACTGGCTTAAATAGAGAGCTAAATGTATTTGCTTTCTGGTCATCATGTATTGATGACTTTGGCGAAGGAGTTATGAATACTTTCTTTATTGTGGAAATAATAACGTTATGGGTTTGCATTTAGTGTTTATTGAAGTTTCTGATAGTGTCCAGTCTTGAACTTTCACTCTGTGGGACATGACTGAATGTATTTGTTTTGCTGACCCACCCTTAAATGCACTATCAAGGAAGATGTTGGAACTTACACTCAATAGGAATAATTGATTAATTGGGAGTACACTCAAAGTCTAATAACAATAGTGTACGATCTGAAATCTTGGCCATGGCAGGTTGTTTGAAATATGTCTGAGTGTGAAGTGGATGTAATTGGTATTCACTGGTTAATGTTGTAACAAAGGTCTGCTCAACTTCCACTTGTAAGTGACAGACGAAACAGATTCTGACATGGCTCCTGGACAGAGGCTAGCAGGGTTTGGGAATCATCCCAAGCAAGCAATGGATTTCCGGTGATAAGACCACACTTATGCAGATACTTCACTCTTAGGTGAATTGGGTATCTATTAAATTGTCCCTGGTATCCCCTGCATGTCACGTCATGGATGTGGAATCCAGTAATAGGCTCATAAAATTCATCCTTATCTAAGAAGTAGTGCTGCTGCTGCTCTTTCTCACCTGCTACAAAGGTTCTCCACATTGTGTGGTGCAGCAAACCAGGAATACTTGTGATGTCCTCTGTAGCCTGGACTTTAGATTGTGGGAACCTGTAGAGCAAATGGAAGCTCATGAAGGAACAGCATTGTCTATGAACACATCACATTTCCTCATTCACCTCCATTCTCATGCTTATCCCAGGTCATTCCAGCCTTAGTGTCTGTGATTACTGGGTTATCCTTCAATCCTTCAAACTGCAGCACCTCTTGGTCTGCAAGAATGATTGGCTTCAAGTCAGGTGTCCACCTCCATTCCTCACTCTCTTTCTTGTGTTCTGGATCAGCTTAACCAGCAGGATAACATGCAGAATCAGTGTTTTATCAAGTGACACCTAACCTCCTTGTCTGCATGAATACCCACCAAATATCACCTTGACAGATCAGACAAGTTTTTGACTTATTTCCTTCACCAAACCCTGGATCTTTGGAGGACTTCATAGGTGCTCCCCTCCTCCAAGACCTTTATCTAGGCCACCATTGCCAGAGGGATGGTGTTCTTGTGCTGTCTGTGGGAAAGATCATCTTCAATGTTCCTTGGTGGCTTAGAAGGGGACTGCTAAACTGAGGAATGGGTATCTGTCAAGGCTGAGACATCTCTGCCCGCGTATTTGGGTCTTGGATCCGATTGGGATGGTGAGACATTCAAGGAAAGCTGAGTATACAATAAGAAATGGAACACAATACTGATAGAAAGTTGAGGTCATGCTGCAGAGCTACCCTGTCTGTTTAGGAGACTCCTTTATATCCTGTCTCTGCTTTATTTTCATCTGATGGCAGGATCCATCGATGAATAACATCCCTATCATTGTAATTGCATGTATTTGACATGTGTGCAGGTTTCTGACACACAAGCAGAGGTGATGCCTACTTCTGATTCCACTGACAGGATCTGTGTGCCTCTTTTTAGAATCTGCCACTGATTGGACACAATGTATAACTGTAATAAGCAATAAAATCTCAGCCTCTATATGAATGTAGTCATCTGCTTGTGATTGATAATTTGTGTATGATAATGGTTTCACGCTGCATTTATAAAACACTTGAAATTATTCTGCAGTTTGTATTTCAAACATAGAGAAAATAAATAAAAGCAAGACACTCTTTCTTCCTCTGTTGTCTGTTATAAAATGTAATTACTTATCATGGAGTACCATGATTTCCAGATTGATATACTGAGTATAAAGATCAAATCTGCTCAAAATCAAGAAATGAAGTGTAAAAAGCTACATAGTGTGATCAGTTCCTCATGGATCAGTTCATTAGTGTAGTGTAAGACACAAACTGGAGTGTGATACAAATAGCAAGGGGTTCAAATTATCTTATAATCTGCAAACAGTGCTTTCTCTATGGAATTTGAATTTCAATCTAAGTGATTAGTCCATATTAATTCTTACAAACTATATTATTGAAAGGGTTATGCTTTTGTAGAATTAATTATGCAGGACTGCCATTTTGTGAAAGTTTTGAATGGTGAGAATTTGTTAAATGTATTCAAAAAAAAATCCTTTATCGTTATGTAAATATTCCTACTACAGAATGTGCAAAACTTGACCTTCCCTGAGGAAATAAGGCAGGGCAAGTGATTGTAGTATTAATTGAGGAACACTTTAGGACCTGTGATCCTAATTCTATTAATCTTTTATCAAAACAATGTTCTCAGTGAGAAGGATGTCGTGCCAGAAAACCTACCAACATTGGCAGTACCTATGACACAGTTAAATGATCTTCTCCAACTTTAGCAGAAGTTATAAATAAAAATTGCTTCAAGATTAAATCAAATTCAAATGTTTTGGCATTAATAATTGTGATAGAACAGAACTTAACAAATGCAGTCAAGTTATAGCTACAGGATTCTGGCATTGTACAGATGACTGCTGTGATGTTCACAGAGTCACAATAAAAAATGAAATGCCAATCAATCGAGCAGATGTGACAGCTGATTTCAGCTTGTTGCAATTCAGCAAGAGCCCGTGACATACATGATATTCAATTGTTTTGTACAACAAAACCCAACAAAACTTGGAACCTTATTCCCCAGCTTTTGTCTGCCTGAAGGCTGGTATTCAATTACAGATCACGTGGATCAGTATTGGGTCCCTTATTGTTCATGGTTAAAATGATGTAGATGAGAGTATGGGAGGATGATAAGTAAGTTTGCAGATGACATGAAGATTGACCAGATAGTTGACAGTGAGGAAAAAGGCCTTTGGTTACAGGAGTAAATAGATGGACTGATCAGATGAACAGATCAGTGGCAAATCGACTTTAATCTTGAAAAGTGTCAGGCAAGGCATTTTAAATAATTGAAGAATTAAAAAGACAAGTACTGAAATGGCAAGACACTAGGAAGCTCAGAGGAACTGACAGATCTTAAGAAGCTTGCCCAAAGATTCCTGGAGGCAGTTGGACATGTTTCATATGGTAGTTAAGAAGACAGTTGTGGGATACTTGTCTCTACCACAGCATAGATTAAAATACCAGGGAGGTTATGTTGGAGCTGTACAAAACTCTGGTATACTGTGTGCAATTCTGGTCACCATACGAAAGGATGTGATTATACTAGAGGGGTGCAGAAGATATTCAGCAGGATGTGGCCAATAATGGAGTAGCTTTGCTATAAAGAGGGGCTGGATAAGCTCGGATTGCTTTCTTTAGAGAGAGAAAACTTAAAGGAGACCCGATAATAATATGTAAAGTTATGAAGGGTTATAAGGTGGATGGAAACCAGCTGTTCCCTTAGTTGATGGGTCAATAAAAAGGGGCACAATTTTAAGGTGAAAGACAAAGGTTTAGAGGAGCATTTTTTTTTTATTTACAATGAGACTGACAGAAATCTAGAATGCAGAGAAGTATTCTTTTGTCTTGAATAATGCCATGCGATTTGTGGGTGTCACTGTCATCAGCTGTATCTATTTGTCTGAGCATCTTCCAGGTTATCAGCATGATTTTTGCCCTTTCTCTGTTGAAGTCTTGGAATCTAATTGATCTTGGTTAATATCATTTAGAAATACCACTGGTCACTGCTTCTTTATTGTACTGTGTCAGGGTCCACTGTAGTCACTATAACACTGTTATGGCAGAACCCAGCAATATCACCCACTACTGCCATCATACTGACTGGTTGGGTTCCTTCATGCTGTAGAATGTATGAAGGTAACCACCCTTTTGGTTAAGTCTTGGTGAGCAAACAGTCTGAAGGTTATTGCATAAATTGTACGAACATGGCCTCTATTACTACAGGACTGTTAGCAGCACAATAGCCTCAGATCTGTTTTCCCTGAACTTCATCTTGACCCATTTCCTCATACTATTATCACATTGGATGGTGTTTATCACACTCAATCATGTATTAGTCCTTTCCAATCCTTATGTAATACACTGCTCCAATCAATTACGCATGTCTCCTACTAAACTACTGCATATTTAATGATTTAGATATAAATAGTGTTAAATAAAAGTATTATATAAAAAAGGGCAGATAAAATTACTTTGAAAATAGTAACCAAATCATCTGTATATGTACTGGTCAAATTGTATTTGAAACTTAATTTCATTTGACTTGAAGGTTACACTTGAGCTGGACTCCCACTTGATAAAACCAGAGGGTATTGTGCAGAATTTCCATAACTGTGCCAGAGCATCAGCAGAAGTTTTGGTTAATTAACATGAACTGCCAATTATGGTGTTTCTTTGAATACATCACGAAAGTGATATTTTATCCTTTGCCAACAGATTGCAAACTGTATAAATATTGCTATCCTTCTATGTTAAACCCTTACTTAGCTGTCATGTCTAAAGTGTGTTGCAGCAATGAGCTTGTTACAGCAATGTTATTTCAGTTGTTTTTGTTCCAATAACCAGTGAGCAGAATCAATAGGCATTTTATCCGGGAACTTTGTCAAGTATTGTCCCAAATTTCTGACTTATTTTTCTTGAATTTTTAATGTCCTCAATCAGGATGGAACACATCACGACATTCATCACATCAACTCCAGTTAAAGATACAAACAATTAAATTATGTGCCCTCTGAACCCCTCTCTTTTCTAGTAATTTGTTTAACTCATTATTCTTGAACTCTTAGGTCAATCATGTTGGGCATGGAAACATTCCCATTAACTCTTGTTTATGTCTGCTCCAATACCTTAAGTATCTTCATGAATGCAGTGACCAAACATTAATATAGTACTTTGTGAAATTGTCTTATAAGTTTATCTAAATTAAATTGACCTGGCCATTGCTTTTTTTACTAATCTCTTCAAATGTTGCCTCCAGAAAGCTCGTCAGGTTCATTAAAGAAAATATATGCCATGCATCCTTCTTGGGAGCCTTCCATTTACCTTTGTCCAAATGGTCAATGATGTCTCCTCTTATCCAACCATCTTTATAGAGTCTTATTTCTAGTTACCTACCCCCAACACCTCCCCCCCACCCCCTCCCTGCCACTGAACAAGACCTATTAGATTTAATTTTATTTAGGTGTCTGCATGAGAGCTCTTATTATCAGCTTACTGAAAGTCAGGATATATATCAGCTGCATTCTGTTCATTTCCCCTCAAGTCCAATAAATCTCTCAGTCCTCCATAAAAGGACGGTCTTTTATGGGTTAGCTTTGCCTTTGATTATTGCACTACAACTTTCCATGCTTCTTAGGTATTTCCCTTCCAAGAGATTGCAGTATTTCTCTGTCTATAGATGTCAAACTAACTGACCTGTAATGTCCCTAGACCACACTTCTGACTTTTCTTGAAGGTTGAAAGCAACCGGTTATCATTCACTGCTGCATGTTTCAAAGTTTTATAGCTCAAGGTATAGTTTGGGTTCTGAATGTTTTTCCACAGAAATTATCCCTGCCATCAGTGTTGAAATAATCTAAGTTTACTGCATGTCGATTGCTGTTTATATGAGATTCATGTGGACGGTGTGCATTAGATTTATTTTTTAATGAAATTATCACACATAGCAGTAACAGTGGGTGCACTCAATAAATTAATACCAACATTGAAATTGCTGGTACTAAGATATGACCTTGGTAAGTCAATGAGATCTCAGTTCAATAACATATATACTGACTGCAATTATTATCAGGAATGTCTCTTAATTTGAATTATGTTTAAAAAAATTGAAAATAAAAAAAACTACAAATAAAATGACCTCAAAATTTGCAGATTATACCAACATTCTTCCAAACTACTAAGATCTTGAGGAAGAAACCTTTATTTTTTAGCTGGTTTGGTGCCTATTGTGGCTCTGGTCCCAAATCAGTATGCATTTGATGATTAGCCATCCACTGAAATGGGAAGCAACTTAATTTGTTGTATTAAAATGGCTTAAAATATGGCAGCAATTTGCATACAGCAGAGGGTCAGTCGGATCTCCAGTGTAAGTTTAAAGTGCCCTCTGCTTTTCTCATTCCATTTGCACTTACTTTTACAGCATTGGATATTGTACAACATTCTTAAGAATTTCTTTTGTTTTCATATTTTTAAGAATAATTTGCAAAGTGTTTGGATATGGACCTGCATACTGACAGAAAGAATTACATGTACAGCATCTTTCACTACTTCAGTCCCAAAGCACTTTCCAACCCATGATGTACTTTTGAAATGTAATCACTATTGCAATGCAGAAAGTTAAAAATCGCACTACACCAGGTTATGGTCCAACACGTTTAATATGGAAGTACAAGCTCGCCACCTGATGAAGGAGCAGAATTCTGAAAGTTTGTACTTCTAAATAAATCTGTTGGACTATAAACTGGTGTTCTGTGATTTTTAACTTAGTCCACCCCAGTCCAACACCAGCACCTCTGTGTAATGCAGGAAATACAAGCAATTTAAATACATGCTAGAGTCACAACAGTTAGATGAATACTTAAACAGATTATGTAGTAGTTATGTTATTTGAGAACTAGTTCAGATATTTCAACATAGTATGAGCTCACAACCAAGCCACATTATGTATCCTTGGCTGAGAGCCAGACATTCATTTTTTTTTAGATTCCCCTATAGCATGGAAACAGGCCCTTCAGCCCAACCAGTCCACACTGACCCTCTGAAGAGTAACCCACCCAGATCCATTTCCCTTTTGACTAATGCACCAAACAGTATGGACAACTTAGCGTGAATTCTTGAAGCACCTGATTTTAATGACATATATTGCTGTCTGATCTTTGATGTTAATTTCACGTGTATTTGCATAAGGTTAAGATGTTCCAAGTGCTCACAGTTTCAGTTATTGAAACTTTAAAGGATCTGGATAAATAATACATTATTGTACTGTGGTAGCAATATTTTAGTTGTTTTTGATATAGTGGAAAAGTATCAATGCATAGGTTCTTAAAAAAAAAGCTTTTTGCACATGTCCAAATGACACTACAGGATTGATTCTTTTCACAAAGCGTACAGTGGGAGAATGAGCATTGTGGTGCCATATCATGAGAGGTCAAGGGATTGTTTGGGGGAATATCTTATGTGACCATAATGTCACTTTAAAAGGGTTATTTTGCCTTGGGGTTCTTTGAAAAGAGATTGTAAAGGCAGAGGTGCCGAAAAGTCTAGGGAGCTAGAAAACTAAAACAGTTTAAGGATGGAAGGGGAGTAGCAAGTTTTCCCAGTATAGGAGTTTCTAGTTTTTTTAGCTGTAGCGAGTCACAGGATGCATGAGTACCAAAAGGTTTGCAAGCTTCAATAAATAATTCCAATCTAACTTTCTCTGAAGTCTCTCTGGATGTTGTTTCCTCCTGCCTATAAGAATCTGTGTTTGAATTCACCTTTTTGCAAAGCAGTGTGTTTATGGGATGTTACTATATTTGAACAGTTAATTAATTAAGTTGCTGTATTGGGTTGGTTAAGTTTTCCAATGGTTAAGATGTTCTAAATTCTGCTTTCTGTCATTCATGTTTCAACTATGGTGTTTAAATAAATTCTGTTTTGCTTAAAGCTGAGTGATTTAACCAGTTGCATCACACCTGGAACACCCACTTCATATATACCTTTAAAATAAGAAAAGGGTCTAGACTACCTTCTTAATGTATTTTGAGGGGGTCTGGTCTAGTCCACAATACTTTGCATGGAAAATATGAAAGGAGGGAGGGAAGTTGTTTGTTGGGGATGGGGGATAGTTGAGGTGGAATTAAACAGAGCATGGAGACTGTGTAGCAATTAAGACCTGAAAGCTGAGGTTTGGAGGGATGTTTTTATTCTTTTTGGGATGAAGTCACACAGTACAATGTGGGACCTTATAAACAGCCCACTTCCACATACAACAATCCCTATAGCTGACTCCAAACCTTTTGCCTGGGTCAGCTGGCCTGCACCCATCGGCAGCAATGTCTATCCCAACTTCCTTGGCATCATTTCCCAAGGTGGGCAGATCAAGACCAAACTTTTCCAGATGCTAGCTTCCTGCCTCAAACATAAAAATCCAGGCCATAATATCAACCAAAAAACCATGAATGTGTCACATACTACACATTGAGCACAGATTCCTTGCATCTCGTTAACCACAATTTGCACTTCAGCCACAGATAAAGGACGGGTAATGAGACAGCTTCTATTTTTAAATTGATGTTTAAAGGGACTCCAAGTGATGTCCTGAGGCACTGACTGGCAACCTCCTCTATATCTGCAAATTTGAGCTCTTATACGAAATGTCTACATAAACTGAATATCCTGCTTAAAAATATCAATGTAATATTGAATCATTTGAATATCAACAATCCTTAGTAGGGTTGATACTAATGTGATGTTTACTAATATAGGTTATTTCTGGTGGCTCGAGTTAAAGATTTGGAAATGCCAGGTTCAAATGAATTGATGGAATTCAAAAAGGATGAGTTAGGAGTGGTGATCTCTAGTCTAAATTGAATGTATGGGGTGAGTGGTTGCTTCTTATAGTTTCAAGCACAGCACTACTAATCAGTACATGTTCTACACCATAGACAGAGGGGAAAGCAGGAAGAGAAATTGGAAATTACTGGCTGTTCTCTGGCAAGGATGGTAAATTCTAAAACTAAAATAAAAATTAGAAGTAGGGTGCAATCACAGACAGACCCTGAAAACCCTATGAGTCTGTCTAATATCAGAGGGAAATGGGTCTGGGTGGGTTACTCTTCGGAGGGTTGGTGTAGACTGGTTGGGCCGAAGGGCCTGTTTCCACACTGTAGGGAATCTAATCTAATATGACTGTATCCGAAATATGAAAACCAATAACGACTTTAGGAAAACAAAGAAATGCCAAATTTATGAAGAGGTGATCTCTAATCTGAAGGTGCAAGAAAATTAACATGTCAACAACAACTAAGAGCAGGGAGTTATAAACATAAGTTATATAATTAGAGCAAATAAATCATGCAGTGGTAGCAGAGTCCTCAAAGAACAACAGGATGAGTGGTATATAATAATGCTTAAGACCGTGTAGAAACTGTAAAGTGTGAAAATTAAGTGAATGTGTGGAAATTCACAGACCTGAAAATGATCACATTATTAAAAGTGGTTTAACCCTTGGTTGTCATATCTTTGGTGGTTGTATGGTATTTTTTGTATCCATTCAATGTATTTTCTACATGTATCTGTTTGCAAATCACTTTCATTATGTATTATTCTTGAAATACATAGGGAAGAAATTTATTTGAGTTAATGGCTGCTACCTGTATTGTTCACACAACACTGATAAATCCACTCAGAAAAAAAGAAATTAACAGCCAGCAATGCAAGCAGAGCCCAGGGAATTGATGTACCATGTATACAGCAGCAAGAAATTGGTACTACATGAATGAAACTCCCCTCCATTGACTCATATTTTAGTTTTGCATTGACTTATACTGTGAATATTCACTAGGTTCATGAGCTGGACAAAACATGCAACAGTATTGCACTTTCTAACTTCATAATGCATCACAAGGATCAGTATCTCTAAGTTGTATGAAAATGTGAAATTGTGCATCTAGAAGTGGGCAAAACTTTGTGATTTATATTTAAAACTCAAGACACTGCTGTGGATTGATATCGCTTGAAGCAATTTTATTTCTGCAACTGTAAAGGAAGTGGCATTTTTTTTCAAGTAGCAACACAAAATTTTATTTAATGTGGCTTGTGACAATTGTCTTTTTCACTTTTTTTTTAATTTGGAAGGTTCCCTGAGGTAAAGCACATGTTCAGTCTCTACCTACATTGTTCAATCCTGCACTCGGACTGTTTCATTCCTCATAGGGCTGAATTTTCATCTTGGATGACCTTAGGAAATGGAAATGGGATTTGATAAAATGTTTTATTTCTGCCTTTGACAGGATGCTTTCATTGTGGTGGGGAATTAGATGGAGTCAAGACTGCCATCTCCCGCAGAAGGCCTTAGGCAATGCTTAGGTGCCTGGGTTAAATAGATCATCTCCATTGTTTTGTTTTTAAACAATCAGGGGTGTGAACATTGCTGATTGGGTCAGAATTTATTACCCATTGCTAATTGCCTTGAGAAGGTGGTGGTGAGCCACCTTAAACCGTTGCAGTCCATTTGTTATAAGTGGACCCATGTCGCTGTTGAGGAGGGAGTTTGACGCTTTTGAACCAAGAAGACTGAGAGAACAGCAATATATTTCCAAGTCAGGATGGTGAATGACTTGGTATGGAAAATGCAGGTGGTAGTGTTCTCATATATCTGCTGTCCTATTTTTTCTAGATAGAGGTCAATGTTGGTTTGGAATCTTGGTGAATTCCTGAAGTGAATCTTGTAAGCAGTACAATGCTGCTATGGAGCATCGGCAGAGGGCATAAATGTTTGAAGATGTAGTACCAGTCAAGAGGGTTGCTATGTCCTGAATGGTGTCAAACTCCTTGTTGGAGCTGCACTCATCAGGCAAGTGGGGAGGATTCCATCATACTCCTGCCTTATGCCTTGTAGATTGTGGACAGGCTTTAGAGAATCAGGGATGAGTTACTCACTGCAGGATTCCTAGATTCTTTACTGCTGCTGTAGCCACAGTATTTAATTGGCCAGTCCAGTTCAGTTTTGGGTCAATGGTTACCACCAGAATGTTGATGCTGGTGAATTCAGCGATGGTAATACTATCAATTATAAAGGGCTGAAGGTTATATTCTCCCTTGTTAGAGGTGGTTGTTGCTGGTTACTTGCTGGTGGTTGTGGCACAGATGATACTTGACACTATCAAGTATTTTGTCTAGATCTTGTTGCATATGGATATGGACTGCTTCAGTACCTGAAGAATCATGAACAGTGAAAATTATGCAATTATTAACAAATATCCACATGATAGAGGGAAGCAAATTGAAGGAAAGCAGCTGAGGATGGTTGGGATGAGATACTACCCTAAGGAGCTCCTGCCGAGGTCAGAGAGTCAGAGTCAGAGAAATGTACAGCATGGAAACAGACCCTTAGGTTCAACCCATCCATGTTGACAAGATATCCCAAATGAATCTACTCGCACTTGCTAGCACCGGCCCACATGCCTCCAAACCACTCCCACTCATATACCCGCCCAGATGCCCTTTCAATGTTGTAGTTGTACTAGCCACCACCACTTCCTCTGGCAACTCATTGCATACACGAGGAATACTCAGTATTTCCTGAGTAAACCCATAATCTGGATGACAATCATACCTCCCAAGTGGACTAGTACACATTACAGCATTTATCAATCAAATCAATTTAGCCAAAAAGAGACATTCAAAATGGCCACCACAATTTTTAATATTACAACAGGCACTACACATTTTAACAAGTACTTCATTGATTGAAAAGTGCTTTGTAACATCCTATGATTCTGAAAGATGCTTAAAAAATGCAAGTATTTTTGTATTTACATGGAAGCACTATTAGCATGGAACAGATAGAAAATTATATAAAAGTTTTAGAATTATCACAAATTCACTGAACTTATGGCCACTGAACTGCATTTTAAATAACCTTCACATTCAACTTTCCATAATATCCAATTGATTAAAAATTTTATTCAGAGCTAAAGCTAACATCTTTGACCCATCTATCTCTAAAACAAATCACTGTCCTCTCCTCTACTTCTGTCACTGAGGAAGGAAAGGCATGAAGAAAATGCTACTTAGGAAACTTAATGGGATGCAAGATAGGAAGAGGTAGCTGGATAGAATGAAATGAAGTCTTGCAAGGTTTTAGTAACATAAAAGCATAAAAATAGGAATGTCCTGATGCTGACATGAGTGACCTCTACCTCCAACCATCTTCCTTTGTGCTTGGTATGATCTCAACCATCAGCCTTGACATCAATGGCATCTCCCCTTTCATGTTCAGATCTTTTTTCTTGTTTGAACCAAGGCTGAAATGAAATCAGGAGCTGAGTGGCCCTGGTGGAACTCAAATTGAGCATCAGGAGCAACTGCTATTTGATTTCACTGTCGGTTATCCCTCTGTCACTGATGTTCAAGTTTAGACTGATGGAACAACAGTTGGCTGGTTTATATTTGTCCTTTTTTTGTGTCAGGTTAATTGTAACAATCCTGGAACAACTTAGCTAGAAGAGCTGCAGTTTCCAGAGCACTGGTCTTCATACTATTGCTAGAACATATTCAGGGGCCACTGCCTTTGTTGTATCCAGAACAATCAGGTAATTCTCATGGGGAGGGAATCAAATTGACTGAACATAGACAGCTGTAATGCCAAAGATCTCATATAATTTGGGTTACTTTTAATTCCCATGTTTCTAATCCTCCAGTCATGAAGAATTAGTTAAGCATTTACATTTCAAAAATTAAATTTTTCATATATAATGAAAAACAGATTAGTCAAATCTGATTTCCTTGAATTGAACCCCTCACACTTGGTTTCAAAAGTACATCACTCATAACTTAACATGGTGTGAACATATTTGGAAATATATTCCTCTGAGGCTGATATTCCTGTGAGAAACAATAACCAATACTGCATTCCTTCCACACATCCGCATAAAGACTGGTAACCTAATTCACATGCCTCTCCCAAGAATGTCTGTAAAATATGCAAAGGAATAATAATTAATAAGCATGTGTCCTTTAAGGTGAGCCAGAAAAAGCAGATATATTTCTCAAGTTTGTTTACCCGTCTGGATGTTTGATACTCCATTCTGCTATCATTTTGATATGTTTTCACGAGTATCCAAGTCTTCTTTATAATCTAATCTTTGCACTCATTTGTTAGATCCTTTGTCATACCAAAGAACTCAGTAACCTTTCAAAATTTATTAGAGCAAAGTCTATTAAAATGAAAGGCATCTGGACTAGACCCTGAGAATTCCATTAAGGTGGAAAGTATTCCAATGCATAAGGAAAGTCCTGATCCCTCCCAGTTCACACTGCTGCTCAGTCTCTCTCTCTCTCTCTCTCTCTCTCTCTCTCACTCTCTCTCACTCTCATATGGAGGGGTTCTTCTTTACTAATCTCAGCTTCTCACTATTATGCTAAAGAGTGCCATTCGCAATGTCTGTGGTTATAAGAACACATAATCGCACAGTGCAACAAAATCTCATCTCCCCTGGCTGCAACAAAATTAGATCAGAGCCAGGAGGGCTGGAGTTGGGAATTGTAATTATTTTCAAAAGCAAATAATTTGATATTTGCCTTGATATTTTGGTTGTCCACATCAAATGTAAACCATCATTCTCTACAAATCTGCAGCATTATCTGGAAGACTTTGAAGATTAGGTTGTCCCTTGTTGATTCTCTCCACCTTGTAATACAGACTGGCTTTGAATCAAGTAGCTGTTATTTAATTTTTGACCTTTCCTTGCAAACATTATCCACCAGTCATTCATTTTATGAATCAGTCTGTTTTCAGTCAGCAGACCTCACTCGAGAGCCACAAATGTTATGTTCTCGCTGCATTAGAAAATTGTTCTTGTCATAATTGTCTTAATTTCAAATATGGAAATGCATGAAAATCAGTGTGGTGGGCTGGAAAACTATTCCTTGACCTCAGGGAGAAGTTTCTTTTTTTAATCTGATGTGGTTAAAGTAGCTAATAACTGTCTCTACTGTTTATCTGACATAAGCATCATTTTTCAGCGTTATTATTCTTACTATGTCAATGGGCCATAAATTATTCCTGATGAAGGGCTTTTGCCCGAAACATCGATTTTCCTGCTCCTCGGATGCTGCCTGACCTGCTGTGCTTTTCCAGCACCACTCTAATCTATAACTTGTTGTGGCGAGGTATCTAATGCCATCTTCCGTTCAACCTGAAGTCCTCATCAAAAGGAATCAGAGCAGAACATTAAGAAAACACATCAATGACTCCTGTGATCCAGATAGGTGCCAGAAATGTACTTCACTGTTATTTTTATTTGTTAGTTCACTGCCCATAATTTTTGTGTCTTGAAGTCATAGAGTCATAGTGATATATAGCAAGGAAACAGACCCTTCAGTCCAACTCACCCATGCCAACCGGAAATCCTAAATCAATTTAGTCCCATTTGCCAGCATGTGGCCCATATTCCTCTAAATCCTTTCTGTTCCTTTATCCGTCCAGATGGCTTTCAAATGTTGTAATTGTACCATCCTCCACCACTTCCTTGGCAGTTCATTCCAAACACACATCACCTTCTACGTGAAAAGATTGCCCCTTAGGTCCCTTTTAAGACTTTCCCCTCTCGCCTTAAACCTATATCCTCTAGTTTTGGACTCCCCCATCCTGGTAAAAAGACCTTGTCTATTTACCCTATCCATGCCCCTCATGATTTTATAAACCTCTATAAGGTCACCCCTCAGCCTCCAATGCTGCAAGGAAAACAGCCCCAGCCTATTCAGTCTCTCCCTCTAGCTCAAATCCACCAACACTGGCAACATCCAGAATTGCACGCAATATTCTATTAGTGGCCTAATCAAAGTCTTGTACCACTGCAATATGACCTCCCAACTCCTATGCTCAATGCACTGACCAATAAGCATACCAAACATCTTCTTCACTATCCTATCTCCCTGTGACTCCACTTTCAACTAACTATGTTCCTGCACTACAAGGTCTCTTTGTTCAGCAACATTCCCCAGGACCTTAGCATCAAGTGTATAAGTCCTGCCTTGATATGCCTTTACAAAATGCAACACCTCAAATTTATCTAAATTAAACTCCACCTGCTACTCCTCAGCCCATTGAACCTTCTGATCAAGATCCCGTTGTAACTCTGAGGTAATCTTCGCTGTCCATTACACCTCCAATTTTGGTGTCATCTGCAAACTTACTAACCATACCTTGTATGTTCACATCCAAATCATTTACATAACTGATGAAGAGCAGTGGACCCAGCACCTATCCTTGTGGTACCAGTCTGTAAAGCAATCCTCCACCACCACCACCAACTGTCTTCTACCTTCGAGCCAATACTGTATCCAAATATGATTTGGAGATGCTGGTGTTGGACTGAGGTATACAAAGTTAAAAATCACACAACACCAGGTTATAGTCCAATAGGTTTAATTGGAAGCACCCTAGCTTTCGGAGCGCCGCTCTAACAACTACCTGATAAAGGAGCAGCGCTCCAAAAGCTAGTGTGCTTCCAATTAAACCTGTTGGACTATAACCTGGTGTTGTGTGATTTTTAACTCTATATCCAAATAGCTAGTCCTCCCTCTATCCTGTGTGACCTAATCTTGCTAACCAGTCTACCATGGGGAGCCTTGTTGAAGGCCTTACTGAAGTGCATATAGATCACATCCACCACTCTGCTCTCATCAATCCTCTTTGTTACTTCTTCAAAAAACTCAATCAAGTTAATCTTGTCTTGTCTCTTTTTGTGCCTTTTTTATGTGTATGGGAATATTTGAAAAGAAGTAAAATTTCTGTTATAAAGACTTATAAGTTAGTAATTTGTGTTTCTTTTATGCCGTCAGTTAAAAACAATCCATTTACAATCAATAGTTGTTTTCATGTTAAGTCCAGAAACCTGGTTAGTGTTTCTTTTCATGTGGATTTGTCAGTCAGGTAAAGTCGGGATTTTGGATAGTTTGATGAACTTTTCTGCATTTATAACCACTCCAGGAAAAGTTGAATTTAATTTCCTGATCATTACATGAGTGAGTTGTGATAAAGAGAATTTTTTCAAAATGTTTCCAAGTAAGCAGAAAAATAGTAACAATCATCACCTTGTATTGAAGCAAACTGCCGTCATGTCTCCTCCACATGATATGCGTGTTCATTCTGCACCAACATACTTTGGCCAGAGCCCAGCTACACATGGGAGGAACAGAAAGGGAGGGGAAACAATAAAAGTAGTAGATTCAATAGGCATTTGTGTGACTGCAGATATGGCTCTAAGATGGTGCGTTGCCTTCCTAGGGCCAGGGTCAAAGATGCCTCCGAAGGGCCACAGGGCATTCTGAAAGGGGATGTGATACTGTAAACTTTAGAACTTTAATATCTGTTCATGGATTAAAAGAATCATCAATAATCCTTTCTGGAACAAACTGTTTTCTGACATGAAAAGGACAAGGACAAACTGTTATAAAGGAATTGAAAGCAATTAGCAAACCCTCGGAAAAGTTGGAATTGAAGCTACATAAACAAATTGTTCTGTTGATAACTAACTGCCTTGTGTCAAATGGACAAGTAAAATTGCCTGCAGAAGAATTTAGGGAATTGGTGACAGGACAACCTTTGCGTTGGACAGACAGCTGACACTGAGTGTAACAAGGACACAGAAGCTACTCCTGACAAGAAAGCAAGCTATAGACAAGGTGATTTGAAATGTGTCATAAATGATGTCACACCACAAGCTTAACAAGACAAAATGAAGTATAAGAATTCAGTGTTAGATTCCTTTAGCTGCAGAACTGCGGAGAACAATTAGGCAAAAGCATTGAACCCTGAACATCTCGAGATACAGACACTGTTGGTTTGGAATCAGAGCTACGTTCCACCATTAATTGGGTAATAGCAAAGTTGTGTGGTGAGGCTTAACTTGCAATAATGTTTAAATAATTGTTTCAGTATTTAATTGTCTGTGAGATTTCTTAATAAGTAGACAAATAAGTAGACAGTGTTTCCACACTGTAAGTAATCTAATTTAAGTAATCTAATCTAATCTAAATTAAAGGTAGTTTATGGTAATTTACTCACAATAGGGAGGTCAAATAGTCAGAGATAATGGTTCACATTTGGACCAATGATGTGGTAGAAAGAGGATTGAGTCCTGCAACAAAAAATTAGGGAGTTGGGTTGTAGATTAAAAAGCATGACTTCTCTGGTTGCAATTTCTGGATTACTCTCAGTGCCACTTATCAGTGAGAATAGGAATAGGCAGATGGAACAGATGAATGCATGGCTGAAGACTTGGAACAGAAGGAGGACTTTAGATTTCTGGAACTCTGGTTTGTTTCCGAGGAAGGTGGGATCTGCACAAGTCTGACAAGTTGCATCTGAACTGGAACATGACATATCATTAAGAGAAGGTTTGCTTGTGTGTTTGGTGGGAGTTAAACTAACTTGGCAGTGGGAAGGGATGCAGAGTGGTTGTCCAGTAGAGGATGATGCACTGACAAGTGTAGAAGAAGAACCACATTAGTCTAGAAAGCAGTGCAAAACATGTAGTCAAATGAAGGCATAAGTGAGCATGGAAAAGGTGGATGACTTTTTTTAAAATGCAAGTAATGCACATTTTAATCAATTGGTTGGAATGGTTTATTTGCTTTATTTCAGCCTTTTTGTTTCCTTTAATAATAACTTTAATGGTTCTAAATAAAACCACTGTAACTGATGAGAATATGTTTAGAAAATAACTATCAATGAGATGTTAGAATCACAAAGATGTACAGCATGGAAACAGACCCTTTAGTTTAACTCCTCCATGCCGACTAGATTTCATAAATTAATCTAGTCCAATTTGCCAGCACATGGCCCATATCCCTCTAAACCTTCCTATTCAGATTCCCATCCAGTTGCCTTTTTAAATGTTGTAATTGTACGAGCCTCCACCACTTCCTCTGGCAGCTCATTCCATGTATGCACCACCCTGTCCGTGAAAAGGTTGCCCCTTAGGACCCTTGTAAATCTTTCCTCTCTCACCATAAACCTATGCCCTCTAGTTCTGAAAAACTCCCCCAACCCAGGGAAAAGACTCCATCTATTTTCCCTATCCATGCCCTTCATGGTTGTATATACTTCTATAAGGTCGCCCCTCAACCCCCATGCTTCAGGGAAAACAACCCCAGCTTATTCAGCCTCTCCTTATAGCTCAAACCTTCCAATCCTGGCAGCATCCTTGTAAATCTTTTCTGAACCCTTTCAAGTCTCAGAACATCTATCCTGTAGGAGGAAGAGCAGAATTGCACACAATATTCCAAAAGTTGCCGAACCAATGTCCTGTACAGCTGCAACATGACCTCCCAGCTCCTGTACTCAATACTCTGACCAATAAAGGAAAGCATACCAAATGCCGCCTTCACTATCCTATCTACTTGAGACTCCACTTTCAAGCAACTATGAACCTGCACTCCAAGATCTCTTTGTTCAGGAACACTCCCCAGGACCATACTCCTACTGCCTTTATACTCTTCTAAGGATTCGCTCGAATATTTCTGTTGAATAAAGGAAACTATGGAGCTATGAGAAGCTGGCCAAAGTTCAATGGTGCAATACCTTAGCAGGGATGACAGTGGAGGAACAATGGCGGATATTTCTGTGTATAATGCAGAAGTTGCAGGATCAGTTCATTCTAAAAAGGAAGAAAGATCCTAGGGGGAGGCATGGGTGGCCGTGGCTGACGAGGGAAGTTAAGAAACATATAAAGTTAAAAGAGAAGAAGTATAACATAGGAAAGATAAGTTGGAAAACGGAGGACTGGGAAGCTTTTAAAGAACAACAGAGGATTACTAAGAAGGAAATACACGGAGAAAAAATGAGGTACGAAGGTAAACTGGCCAAAAATATAAAGGAGGATAGTAAAAGCTTTTTTAGGTGTGTGAAAGGCAAAAAAAGGTTAAGACTAAAATTGGGCCATTGAAGACAGAAACAGAGGAATATATTACGGGGAAGAAAGAAATGGCAGAAGAATTGAATTGATACTTCAGATCTGTGTTCACTGGGGAAGACACAAGCAATCTCCCTGAGGTAAGTGGCTGAAGGACCTGAGCTTAAGGGAATGTATATTTGCCAGGAATTAGTGTTGGAGAGACTGTTAGGTCTGAAGGCTGATAAGTCGCCGGGGCCTGATGGTCTACATCCCAGGGTACCGAAGGAGGTGGCTCGAGAAATCGTGGATGTGTTGGTGATTACTTTCCAGAGGTCGATAGATTCGGGATCAGTTCCTGCAGATTGGAGGGTGGCTAATGTTGTACACCTTTTAAGAAAGGTGGGAGAGAGAAAGCAGGAAATTATAGACCAGTTAGTCTGACCTCAGTGGTGGGAAAGATGCTGGAGTCTATTATAAAGGATGAAATTACGACACATCTGGATAGTAGTAACAGGATTGGTCAGAGTCAGCATGGATTTATGAAGGGGAAATCATGCTTGACTAATCTTCTGGAATATTTTGAGGATGTAACTCTGAAGATGGATAAGGGAGATCCAGTAGATGTAGTGTACCTGGACTTTCAGAAAGCTTTTGATAAAGTCCCACATAGGAGGTTAGTGAGCAAAATTAGGGTGCATGGTATTGGGGGCAAAGTACTAACTTGTATTGAAAGTTGGTTGGCTGATAGAAAACAAAGAGTAGTGATAAACGGCTCCATTTCGGAATGGCAGGCAGTGACCAGTGGGGTTCCACAGGGATCAGTATTGGGACCGCAGCTTTTTACAATATATGTTAATGGTATAGAAGATGGTATTAGTAATAACATTAGCAAATTTGCTGATGATACTAAGCTGGGTGGCAGGGTGAAATGTGATAAGGATGTTAGGAGATTACAGGGTGACCTGGACAAGTTAGGTGAGTGGTTAAATGCATGGCAGATGCAGTTTAATGTGGATAAATGTATGGTTATCCACTTTGGTGGCAAGAACAGGAAGGCAGATTACTACCTAAATGGAATCAATTTAGGTAAAGGGGCAGTACAGAGAGATCTGGGTGTTCTTGTACACCAGTCAATGAAGGTAAGCATGCAGGTACAGCAGGTAGTGAAGAAGGCTAATAGCATGCTGGCCTTCATAACAAGAGGGCTTGATTATAGAAGCAAAGAGGTTCTTCTGCAGCTGTACAGGGCCCTGGTGAGACCACACCTGGAGTACTGTGTGCAGTTCTGGTCTCCAAATTTGAGGAAAGACATTGTGGCTATTGAGGGAGTGCAGCGTAGGTTCACGAGGTCAATTCCTGGAATGGCGGGATTACCTTACACTGAAAGACGAGTGACTGGGCTTGTATACCCTTGAGTTTAGAAGACTGAGAGGGGATCTGATTGAGACATATCAGATTATTAAAGGATTGGACACTCTGGAGGCAGGAAACATGTTTTCGCTGATGGGTGAGTGTCGAACCAGAGGGCACAGCTTAAAAATACGGGGTAGACCCTTTACAACAGAGATGAGGAGAAACGTCTTCACCCAGAGAGTGGTGGCTGTGTGGAATGCTCTGCCCTAGAGGGCAGTGGAGGCCCAGTCTCTGGATTCATTTAAGAAAGAGTTAGATAGAGCTCTCCAGGATTGTGGAATCAAGGGTTATGGAGATAAGGAGGAACAGGATACAGATTAAGGATGATCAGCCATGATCATATTGAATGGTGGTGCAGGCTCGAAGGGCAGAATGGCCTACTCCTGCACCTATTGTCTATTGTCTATTGATCTCTGCTGTCTATACCTGACATATGCTTTCTTCTTTTTCTTCACCAAAACCTCAATTTCTCTCATCATCCAGTATTCCCTATACCTACCAGCTTTTCCTTTCACCCTAACAGGAACACACTGACTCTGCACTCTTGTTATCTTATTTTTGAAGGCTTCCCATTTTCCAGCCTTCTCTTTACCAGCAAACATCTGCCCCAATCAGCTTTTGAAAATTCTTGCCTAATACTGTCAAAATTGGCCTTCCTCCAATTTAGAACTTTAATTTTTAGATCCTGTCTATCCTTTTCCATCACTATTTTAAAACTAATAGAATTATGGTCGCTGGCCCCAAAGTGCTCCCCACTGACACCTCAGTCACCTGTCCTGCCTTACTTCCCAAGAGTAGGTCAAGTTTTGCACCTTCTCTCATAGGTATATCCATATACTGAATCAGAAAATTTTCTTGTGTACACTTCACAAGTTCCTCTCCATTTAAGCCCTTAACACTATGGCAGTCCCAATCTATATTTGGAAAGTTAAAATCCCTTACCATTACCACCCTACTATTCTTACAGATAATCGAAATCTTCTTACAATGTCTTTGTATTAATTGCAAGCTTCCTTAATTAGCTTTTTTATAATTGTTGAGTAGAGGGTGCACAATACTTTTATTTGAACAGTAGCTGACCAGGTACATAACAAGCTATGTCATGATGACATCAGGTCACATGGAACAGGGCTGTGAATTAGTAGGTTCCAGAGATGTATCTCACAATTTCTTACCTACAGTTATAGTTCATAAATTTTGTGATATTCATTGACACGGGTGTGAACTACATTATCAACTATCCAGTTATGATCTGACATTAAATCAATAATCGATATCTGTTGCAACTTGTAACATTAATATGCCCATCAAGTTCACACCAACTCTCTGAAGAGCATCCCACCCAGACCAACCCAATCCCTGTATTTCCCATGGCTAAACTACCTAGCCTGCACATCCAGGACACAATGGGCAATCCACCTTACCTGCACTTTATTAGGTCCCTTTCAGTGTGGAAACAGGCCCTTTGGCCCAACAAGTCCACATCGACACTCCGAAGAGTAACCCACACCAACTTCTTTGGACTTTGGGAGGAATCCAGAGCACCTGGAGGAAACCCACAGGGAGAATGTGCAAACTCCATACAGACAATCGCTCGAGGGTGGAATCAAATCCAGGTGCCTGACACTGAGGCAAAAGTGCTCACCACTGAGCCATCATGTCACCCGAAGTTATAAAGAAGGAATGTGTTATATTCAGGAATGTCAGACAATACCTCCTTAAACATCCTGGTAGATGTGGTCTCCAATTGAGATTATTCTCTTCCTCATTCTCCCTTTTATGGGTGTTTGACCTTGCATTCTCTAGTCATGTCTATTCTGAGGGGAGTTACTACAGATCATAAATTGAACTAATCCAGCCATGTATGTACTGTAGCTTCAAGAGGAGATCAGATGCTGGGAACTCTGAAGTGAGTAACTCATTTCCCAACTTGCAAAGCCTGCCCAATATCTACAAGGGTCAAATCAAGAGTGTAATGGAATATTGTCCATTTGCCTGGATGAGTGTAATCCTATAATACTCAAATACATTCTGGGTAAAGCACTCTATTTATTTGGTACTCCATCCATGACTTGATCATTCACTGATTCCACCACTAATGTACAGTGACAATAGTGTGTACCATCCACAAGGTGTTCTGCAGCATCTTATAAAGGCTCCTTTAACAGCACTTTCCAAACCCATGAACTCTGGAAATCTAAAAGGACAATGGCAGCAGATGCATAAGAGTGTGATCACCTGCAAGTTCTCTCCCAAGTCACACACCATCCTGACTTGGAGCTATATCACTGTTTCTTCACTGTCAAAATCTTAGAACTTCTTCCAACAACACAGTGGGTGTCCTAATTGCAGCCTAGCATAACTTGAACTTACCTGGATACACTGAATCAGACAACAACAAATTAAAACTCAATGTTTTTACAAGGTATCTTTATTGTGTAATATATATGTGAGTCTCACTGAAGGCATGGACATGGCTCGCTGATACAATGAGTGGTATCATGATTACTCAAGGACCAAATGAGAGGGTGAGATTGTCCATGCAGCACTTGTTGCTGAGATCTAGAGAAAAAGGGATGTCTTTCATCATTAGGAGGAAAAGAAATTCACCACACTCTACTGTGCCCTCATCCAGTAGCATCTTATGCTGCTTTGCCTTGCTTTGTTTCCTCCTCCTGATTTGCCTTAATGACCACACAATCTCTTTCCCCTGCTGGATCCTAAGGGGTGTCCAATAAACTTGAATAACACTATATTGTTTCCAGTGAAATATGAAGTTTTGAAAAAAATGCCACAGAAAGTCTCCTAATTTGTCTTAAAAGTCTTCAAGCATTTGGCAGCAGCTGAACCTGCAAGTTCTCTCCCAAGTCACACACCATCCTGACTTGGAGCTATATCACTGTTTCTTCACTGTCAAAATCTTAGAACTTCGAAGATTTATAACTTCTAAGGAGGAAAAAAGGCAACATATCTTCAAGAAGCACTGAAACTGTCCACTGAAATGGCTTGCTGCCTCTTTAGTGATTGGTAGCAGTAGATTTAATTGTCAGTTGTTTCCAACTTTCCCACAGAAAGGCTCAATTCTGGAACCTAGCAAACTAAAATGATGACTACTTCCTCCCACAGTAAACAAAGAGGAGCTGAAAACTGAAACTTCTCCAAATGCATCCATTTGCCAAAAAAAAAGTTGAGAGAATTCTGACAGTTGCTCCATTGACTTTATCAGTGATGTTACATATAGAGTTAAAGTATGGCAGACACTTTAACTTTAACAAAGTGTTCAGCATCAGTATGCACTGATTAAATGTCAAGTAACACCAATATCATTCCTTTCTCATCAAGTACTACTAGACTACCATCAGCAAAAGCCTCATGAATAAAGTGATGCTGAAACCAGTCCAAACAAACTTCCCTGGTTATTCATGCTCTATTGTTACTATAATAATACACTGAAAATATTCTTACCTCTTGAAACAAAGTGGGCATTTTTAAGTGTAAGCTGATTTTTTTAAAAATATCATGATAGAGTCCTACAGCAACTCATCCACACTGACCAGATATCCTAAATCAATTGAGTCCCATTTGCCAGCATTTGGCTCATATCCCTCTAAATCATTTCTATTCATATACCCCCTCCAGATACTTTTTAAATGTTGTAATCGCACCACTTCCTCTGGTAGCTCATTCCATACATGTACTACCCTGTGTGTGCAAAAAGTTGCCCCTCAGGTCTCTTTTAAATCATTAGCCTCTCACCATAAATCTATGCCCTCTAGTTTTGGACTCCTATATGCTGGGGAAAAGACCTGGCTATTCACCTGTGGCCCTCGTGATTTTATAAATCTCTATAAGGTCACTCCTCAGCCTCCAACGCTCCAGGGAAAAAGGCCCCAGCTTATTCAGCCTCTCCCTCTAGCTCTCCAATAACCCTCCAATCCCAGAAACATCCTTTTAAGTCTTTCCTGAACCCTTTCCAGTTTAACAACATCTTTCCTATAGTAAGAAGACCAGAACTGAACACAATATTCTAAAAGTGGCCTCCCCGATGTCCTGTCCAACTACAACATGACATCCCAACTCTTATACTCAATGTACTAGCCAATGAAGACAAGCAAGCCAAAAGGTTTCTACAACCACACTGACTCCATTTTCAAGAAACTATGCATCTACATCCCTAGGTCCCTTTGTTCGGCAACGCTCTCCAGGGCCTACCATTAACTGTATGAGTTCTTCTCTGATTTGGCTTATCAAAATGCAACACCTATCTAAATTAAACTCCATCTGCCACTCCTCGGTCCATTGGCCCATCTGATCCAGGTCCCAATGTACGCTGAGATAACTTTCTTCACTGTCCACTGCACAACTTATTTTGGTGTCATTTGCAAATTTATTAACTATACCTTCTATATTCACATCCAAAGCATTTATATATATATGATGAAAAACACTGGTCCCATCACCAATCTTTGCGACACACTGGTCACAGGCCTCCAGTCTGGAAAACAACCCTCTACTACCACTCAATATCCTTCTTTCAAGCCAATTTTGTATCCAATTGGGTGGCTCCACTGGATCCTATGCGATCTAATGTTGTTAACAAGTCTAGCATGAGGAACCTTGTTAAACACCTTGCTGAAGTTCATGTCGACAATGTCTACCATGCAACCTTCATCAACCTTCTTTGTCACCTCTTCAAGGTACTCAATCAAGTTAGTGAGACACGGTTTTGCATGCACAAAGTCATGTTGACTATACCTAATCAGTCCTTGTCTCTCCAAATGCATGTAAATCCTGTGCCTCAGAATCCCCTCAAACAACTTACCTAACACTGATGTCAAGCTCACAGGTCTATAATTCCCTGGCTTTTCCTTATGGTATTTCTTAAATAATGGCACAACATTAGCCAACTCCAGACTTCACCAAGCATAGTAAGCCTATCTTTTATACCTTTTTACATCTGCTGGTGCCTTTTTTATCAGCAGTTGTTAAATGTTTCCTTGGTGGGTAACATGAAAGTAGGGGTGTTACATTGGCAACATGAAATGTCAGATCAAAGGTTTTCATTGGCAACTAACTTGCCAAATCTGTCTACATAACATTCAGCTACCTCATGATCTTATGATGCTTAATTTCCACATGAATTAATTGCCTTATTCCATGACACCTTTTGAATTTAGCTGACTAACCTGAACTGTATTTGCATGTAACTGAAATATTCAGTTCAGCATTGAAAAACTTAGTTTGCTTAATCAACAGCAATTTAGTCTTACACTCTCTAAACTTAATTCATACCAACTTATCCCTCCCACCCATCTTCTATGGCCCACCGTACCTTTCAAGGTAAGCTATTCCTGTCTCCCCACTCTCATGGTTTCTTATTGCTTATAAGTCAGCTTATTGCCAATTCCTATGAATCCATGCTCATCCTTTGTCTTTACATCCTCCATTCACAGCAGTGGTTAGCACTGCTGCCTCACAGCGCCAGAGACCTGGGTTCAATTCCCGCCTCAGGCAACTGACTGTGTGGAGTTTGCACATTCTCCCTGTGTCTGCGTGGGTTTCCTCCATGTGCTCCAGTTTCCTCCCACAGTCCAAAGATGTGCAGGTCAGGTGAATTGGCCATGCTAAATTGTTCATAGTGTTAGGTTAGGGGTATGGGTCGGTTGTGCTTCGGCGGGTCGGTGTGGACTTGTTGGGCCGAAGGGCCTTTTTCCGCACTGTAAAGTAATCTAATGGTTCTAAGGTGGCACGGTGGCACAGTGGTTAGCACTGCTGCCTCACAGCGCCAGCGACCCGGGTTCAATTCCCGCCTCAGGAGACTGACTGTGTGGAGTTTGCACGTTCTCCCCGTGTCTGCATGGGTTTCCTCCGGGTGCTCCGGTTTCCTCCCACAGTCCAAAGATGTGCAGGTCAGGTGAATTGGTCATGCTAAATTGCCCATAGTGTTAGGTAAGGGGTAAATGTAGGGGTATGGGTGGGTTGCGCTTTGGCGGGTCAGTGTGGACTTGTTGGGCTGAAGGGCCTGTTTCCACACTGTAAGTAATCTAATCTAATCTAAATCATTCCAATTTACCCAGTTTCTATAATGAGGAGAAATGAAATAAAATGAGGTTTTAAGTATCTATTACACACGTCACTATACTAAAACAGAACATCTCACTGACAAACAGCCTATTCAATACAGTTACATTCCTTTATGCACTTGCATTCATATAAAAACAAACATTTGTAATTCTTGATCTGCATCAAAGACAGTTAAACCCTTGTAATGACTTGGAGCTAAGAAATAAACTGAGAATTTATCATTACGGGAGCAGCCAAACAATAACATTACTATAATGAGAACCCTGAAGCTTATGTCAACAAACAGCTATTGAAGTTGAAGCACTGTATTTTCCTAAGTGACACAACATTCTGTTTAGTTTACAGAATTCAAAAGAGCAGGGCATTTAAAAGACTTAACAACTTGATAGTTCTACGATGTTATCCAACCTTTAATGCACATTTATGCCTACACTTAACAATCTCAAACACAGAAAATAGGAGCAGTATCACACCATTCAGCACATTGAGCCCATTCTGCTATCCAACATGATCATGGCTGGTGCTGTACCCATGCTTTTTCCCAATCTCTACAAATCTATCAATTTTTTTTTAAACATGTGCGGGTAACTTAGCCTCAACATCCTTTATGGTAGAGAGATCCACAAGTCCACCCTCCGAGTGAAAGGATTTCTCCTCATCTCAGTCCAAACTGACTACTGCATATTTCAAGATGATTCATCTTTCTGGACACCTTGGTCAGGAGATGTATATCCCTGTATCCAGCCATGTCAGGATTTTGCATGTTTAGATGAGATCCTATCCAGTAAATACAGACCTAGCCAATGGCAAACCTGATACTCTAGGCATCAGTCGAGTTAATATTCTCTGACCTCTATGGCAATATATATTTTCCTATATAACAAAACCCGAAGTGCATACAAAACTCCAGCTATGGTTTCACCAAGGTCTTGAATAGCTGCATTTAAACACCCTTGTTGCTGTACTCAATCTAGTTTGCAATGAAAGAAATATACCATTTGCCTTCCTAATTGTTTATTGAACCTGCATGTTTATTTTCAGTCACCAGTGTACAAGATCAGTGTAGTTTCTCCACACTTTTGTCAATCTGTCCCTGTTTAAACAATGTTCTGCTAATACTCTTCTGTTTTTCCTACCAAAGTGGACAATTTTACCGATCTTCATTACATTAGCTTCAATGCCATGCATTCACCCACCCATTCAATGTGTCTGAATCACCTTGAAGTAGGTTGAGATTAAGTAAGCATGAAAAGAGTAAGCAATCAGGCTTGTTACTACCTAGCGAGAATCTTGTCTCGATGCCTGGAACATAGTTAAAAGGTGCAGCCAGTTGTTCTCAACATTGAGATAGGCCTTGCTGGACTTCTTGTATGATTTTGTACATTTCTCAATATAATCCGTCTTGCTCAGGCTCCTATAACATTCTACCTGTTATTTCTCAGCCTGTGCTGATACCTGTGTATTTCTGATCTTTGCAAGTACAGGAATCAATATTCGCCCATAAAAATGGGAAAGCAGACATTTCATTTCAGTAAATTACTTTAAACAACCATACAAAGGATTTTAAACAGAAGAAACTATCTTCTGAATAGCCAATCAACCAGCCCCACAAAGGAATTCCAGACTGTTGACTACATCTTTGAACTTTCAGACTCCATCTTAGATTTGTATGGACATTCATAAATAAGTATTTCCCAGTTGTTTTGTGTTAAGTTTTTTAATGGTAGGATATTATTTTTCTTCTTGATTACTTTCTCTCCTGTATGCTTGTGAGTGTTCCTGTGTTGTGAAATGTCCATTTCCTCCCATGCTTAATATTTCTGATTTACCTGTAGAACAGTACTTTGCACTGCTTAGCAATCAGCGATCACCAACTGAGGGCGTTGGTGGATACTGTTAAATACAGTTTTTAAAAAAGATGAATTTAAATTGCAATCTATTCATTGTTAAGTGGTGAGAATATGGAAAGGGACTCATTTTAGAGCTCACAATTGGGTCATAATACAAATGGCGCTGCACAGTGGCTCAGTGGTTAGCACTGCTGTCTCACAGCGCCAGGGACCTGGATTTGATTCCCACCTCAGGTGACTATCTGTTTGGAGTTTGCACCTTCTCCCCGTATCTGCGCGGGTTTCCTCCGGGTGCTCCAGTTCCCTCCCACAATCTAAAGATGTGCTGGTCAGGTGAATTGGCCATGTTGAATTGCCCATAGTGTTCGGTGCGTTAGTCAGAGGTAAATATAGGGGAATGGGTCTGGGTGGGTTAGTCTTCGAGGTGTCAGTGTGGACTTGTTGGGCCGAAGGGCCTGTTTCCATACTGTAGGGATTCTAATCTAATCAAAAACCAGTTAAGGTGCGTTAATGGGAGAACAAAGACCTACACCATACCGGGAGATATTCAAGGCCAAATGAGCACAACAATTTGGGAAAAAAAGAAAAAATATTTGCAGGAAAAGTCATGGCCAAAGGATAGGATATAAATACTGCAGTTGACATCACACAAATAAAAGGGCAGAATATCTGGTATGGAGAAAGCAGTACTCTAACTGCAAGACACTGAGTCACTTTGTACTCAAGTGTGTAGCCAGAAAGAAAGAAAACAAGCTTATTACAATGATTGCTAGAGATGTCAGCTGGTGATTTTGACAAATCACTTAACAACATATAACAAAGCATCTTGCTCAAGCATTTCTATCTGTTCTAAAGTGTCGACAAACAATGTTACTTTGTTTGCAGAGATATCATCTGGATATGAAACACAACAGAAACATACAACATGTGGATGTCATCAGTTGTTCTAAGGTTGACAAGTACTTTATGATTGCTCAAATGGTAACTGCTAAATGAGGGCATGAAGTGAAAGTCAGATAGATACTGGTGTTTTCTGATCATCATGAGTTTCACAGAACTGTGCTAAGTGGCTCAAGATAGTGACTCAAAAACGAAGCCCTTAAAGTAAATTTGAAGCTTTTTGATTGGATGATATGCAGGTCAAAAGGATAAATTAAGCCAAAAACCCATTGCCATGGTAAGAAGGAACATTTGGAGTTCCAGACTATAAGCATTAAGCATCTGAATCAATTCTAAACATTGGACTAGTAGTTCTAAATATAACAGTAGAAATCTGTAGTATTACACAGACTATCAAGCCATTGACTGCTGAATGGATCCCAAAAGATCTGGCAGATGGAGTTTAATCCCGATAAGTGCAAGATGATGCATTTTGGGAAGTCAAATAAGGGAAGGACATACGGTAGATCATAGAAGCCCTACAGTGAGGAAACCAGAGCACCCAGAGGAAACCCACGCAGATAATGTACAAACTCCACACAGACAGTCACCCAAGGCTGGAATCAAACCTGGGTCCCTGGCTCTGTGAGGCAGCAGTGCTAACCACTGACCCACCGTGCCACCACTTCCTTGGGGAGAAACAAAGAGGCCTTGTGTACAAGTCCATAATTCTCTGAAGATGTCAGTACAGGTAGACACGATGATGAAGGAAGCATACGGAATGGCCACCTTCATTAGCTGGGCATAAAGAGTTGTTAAAACTTCATAAAACATTTGTTCAGCCACCAATGGAAATCTGGGTGCAGTTCTGGTCAATGCACTATCGGAAGGATGTGATTGCATTGGAGAGGATACAGAGGAGTTTGACCAGGATATTGGCTGGGATATGAGGAGAGACTGGTAGGTTGGGTCTCTTTTTCATAGTTTGATTTATTTGATTTGATGTAATTTATGTATTGTCACATGAATCTTGTTACAAAATACAGTGAAGAGTGTTGTATAGTATCGCCACTCTCCAGCACCATCTTAAAACACAGAAAAATAAATCAAAACATAGAATGTAAAAGCAGAAAAATGAAGAGACAATGAAAGTGTCCAACTTTACAGTCCTTCTTGTTCAGTGCTCTGTCATGGCCCTGGTGGCCAGGGATGAGTGCCCTTCACTGCCGCTGCTGGAATGATTCACCATTATTCCACATCATCTCGCTTCCACTGATGCCCTTATTTCACGAGTCCTCACTGAACCTCACCAATGCAGACACCACCAATGCCGCCAGGTACCGTACTGCACCAAAGCCGATTCTGCAGATGCCATGAGTCTGCTTCAGGCTCATCTCATCAATACAGCCACTGGTGATGCTGTCGGGTGATACTGGACCAAAGCTCACCTCCACAGCTGCTTCCATGAATCCGCACTGGAAGCAGACGCTGCCAGGAACACAAAGTTGCCTCTGCAGCCATGGGTTGCCGCTAGGACCATCTCTGATTGAGGTATACAGAATTATAAAGAGTTATTGACAGAGTAGATTGTGAGAATCTCTTACTCACTGCAGATGCGTCAAGAACAAGGAGCATAGGTTTATGATGAAGAGTAAATCATTTACAGATTTGAGGAAAAAAATCTTTTTACTGAGAGAGGAGTAGATATCTGGTACATGGCTCAAAAGGTGGTGGAGGCAGGAACTCTCACATTATTTAAGAAGCATCTGGATGAGTACATAAAATGCCAGGGCATAGCAGTCTATGGACCACATGCAGGTAAATGGGATTAGTGTAGTTTGGTGTTTATTGTTCAGCATAGATATGGTAGGCCAAAGTACCTGTTTCTATGTCATATGACTATGACTCTAAGATCATAAAGATACTGTGACAGCTTTTTAGATGTTTTCCTGGTGAATATCATCTTGAAGTGAATGGAAGTATGAGACTAACACAACATCTACTAAGGGGAGTTCTGGCTGCCATCAAGTCCAGCTTGAAAGATGAGAATGAAGATTTAGGAAAGAAAGGAATAATCAGGAAATAACAAGTAATCCATTCCTACAGACTGGATTAGCATGGAGCAGAGACAAAAACTGGAAAATTGAGAGAATGTGTAACTTCAAAAGGTTCTTACAATATTTTGACGAAATCTCAGTACCTCACACTAGCCATTAAAGAATTTTTGTCACAACTTGTCGATGTAAATGCCTTTACTACCCTTGATTCTAAGGATAATGTAAAGGCAAATGAAGCTGCAAATGAAATCAGTAATTTTCTAATTACATTCTCGATGCCATTTGAGGAGATGCAGATGGTTACACATGCCACTTGGCATTTGGTATTTCAACTGCTCCAAGAGATTATCAATACAGCAGCATAAGACAGTCAGTGATCTCACTGGAGTGGAAGCCATTGTGGATAATCTGTGAACATATGGATGTGGGGACACACTGGAAGAAGCCATTCCAAGTCACAATCAGAAACCTTTGAACCTGAATCTGAATAGGACAAAATGGAATTGAAGATGGAATAGGACAAGTATTGACTTCTTTAGTGCCTGATAAGGTGAAAGCTGGAGCAGAGATGCAGTGAACAAAAGAAGTGAAAGCAATGAACGATTTGTTGAGTTTGTGACTTGCTTAGCAGAGTTCTTGCTTAGTTTGTCATCTGACTGTAACTCTCAAAGCAGGCTCACTGCTGAAGATGTGCTGTGGTACTGATGCACAGAAGAAGAATCAGCTCTCACTAGAATCAAACAATTAGTGGTAACATGCTAATGCTTTATTGGTCAGAGTACTGAGTACAGGAGTTGGGAGGAATGTTGCGGCTGTACAGGACATTGGTTCGGCCACTCTTGGAATATTGCGTGCAATTCTGGTCTCCTTCCTATCAGAAGGATGTTGTGAAACTTGAAAAGATTCAGAAAAGATTTACAAGGATGTTGCCTGGGTTGGAGGATTTGAGATATAGGGAGAGGTTGAATAGGCTGGGACTGTTTTCCCTGGAGTGTCGGAGGCTAAGGGGTAAACTTATAGAGGTTTATAATATCATGAGGGGCATGGATAGGATAAATAGACAAAGTCTCCTACTTGAGGTGGGGGAGTCCAGTCTAAAGGGCATAGGTTTAGAGTGAGGGGGAAAGATATAAAAGAGACCTGAGGGGCACTTTTTCACGCAGAGGGTGGTACGTGTAATGAATGAACTGCCAGAAGAAGTGATGGAGGCTGGTACAATTGCAGTATTTAAAAGGCATCTGAATGGGTACATGAATAGGAAGGGTTTGGAGGATATGGGCCGGGTGCTGGCAGGTGGGACTAGATTGGGTTGGGATATCTGGTCGGCATGGACAAGTTGGACCAAAGGGTCTGTTTCCATGTTGTACACCTCTATGACTCTATGCTGAGATACACAATGTAAATGAGGAAGTCACCTTGCAGTGTGTTGGAAGTGACACAGGATTGGAGCAACCTTTCTGCAGCAAGCATAATAATTGCATTCATGGCATTAACTCAAATGAAATAAGAACATCTGGCCTTTGTCTTTGTTTTTGAGAAACAAAGTCACAGTGAATCCTGGCTACAAACCACTTCAAAGCATATTCCTGGAAGTATTTCTATCTGTTCCAAAGTGTTTGCAAAGAATGTTACTTTATTTGCAGAGGTATCATGAGGTGTGGAACACAAGCAAGAAAGCAAGTGTGTGTTGGCAACATATTGTTGAGAGCAGAACCTCTCAAAAAGGAAAAAAAGACAGAAATTGCTGGAAAAACTCAGATGTGGCTGCATCTGTGGAATGAAATCAATCAATGTTTCATGTTCAGTGATCCTTCTTCAGTTCTGAGTTTTTCCAGCAATTTCTGTCATTTTTTCCAATTTCCAGCATCCTTTCAGTTTTTCCCATAAAGAAAGTTGAGGATGCAGACAGAGTATGAAATCACCCAAATTCAGCAAGGAGCAACAGTTCACCTTCCACCCCACCAAACTCCAGATACAATGCATTATCCTCCACCATTTCTGCCACCTACAGTCAGACCCCACCACCAGATACATATTTCCCTACCCACCCCTATCTGCATTCTGCAGATACCATTCCCTCCACAACTCCCTTGTTAGGTCCACGCCCCCCCACCAACCCATCCTCCACTCCCGGCACCTTCCCCTGCCACTGCAAGAGGTACAAAACCTGCACCCGCACCTCCTCCCTCACCTCCATCCAAGGCCCCAGTGGAGACTTCCAAATCCAACAGAGATTTTCCTGCGCATCCAACCACCTCATCTACTGTGTCCTTTGTTCTCGATGTAGTCTCCTCTACATTGGGGAGGCAGGACGCCAATTTGCAGAACATTTCAGGGAACATCTCCAGGACAAGTGCACTAAACAATACCACCGCACTGTGGCCGAACACTTCAACTCCTCCTCCCACTCCACAAAGGGCATACAAGTCCTGGGCCTCCTCCACGACCAAATTCTAGCCACCCAATACCTGAAGGAAGAGCACTTCATCTTCTGTCTTGGGACCCTCCAAACACATGGGATCAATGTTGATTTCAACAGTTTCCTGATCTCCCATTCCCTCCACCTTATCCTAGGTTCAACATTCCAATTCAGCATCGCCTTCTCGAACTGTCCTACCTGTCCACCTTCCTTTCCACTTATCCATTCCACCCTCCACTCTGACCTATCACAATCATCCCCCACCTGCATCTACCTATCACCTTCCCAGATACCTTACCTCCAGCTCCCGCCACCCTCCCCACCCTCCCTTTTATCTCTCAGCTCCCCCCCAACATTCCTAATGAAGAGGTTATACACGCAACGTTGACTCTCCGACTCCTTTGATACTGCCTGACCGGCTGTGCTTTTCCAGCTTTTTGACTGATCTCCAGCATCTGCAGTCCTCACTTTCTCCATGTTGTGGAAGAATTCAACCTTGCAGAGGCATTCAGTCTAACAGACAAGCATTTTGACCAAATCAAGCAAACGACATAATAAGATGCAACTTTCCAAGTGCTGCAGGAGGTTATGTTGAGTGAATTGCCTGAAAACATCATGAACCTACCTATCTCTATTAGAGAGTATTGAGGATACAAAAATGAAGTGATAGCCCAAGATAGCATCTTGTACAAAGGAAATAAGATTTATTATCTTTAAGGAGATGAGAAAGAGAAACTGAAGTGCACAATACAAGCCATCAAAGAATTGGTGTTTAGCCTGATGAAAAAAAGGGATGTGCTTGACTTGGCAAATGTGAACAATGAAACTAGACAATAACAATTCTCGACATGAAAGTCAGAGCAGGTACCCACCGTTTGTTCCTCTGGGCTTTCATCTTGGACAGCAGACCCCACAGTCTCAGGGCAAACTCCTTGGGCAGCGATCATCTGCACTCCATTCATGGAGTTTGGCATCAGACACACACCTGCCTCATTGTACCTTTTATGATATATCTCTGACCCACTTGGAATTCAGTTCCCAATTCCATTGCTGCACTTTGGAGTGCACTAATACCTTGCCTTGAAATGCTGCTACCAGACTACTTTGTGTACAGGAACTGACAACTATTTTATTCAAGAGAAAGTGAGGACTGCAAATGTTGGAGATCAGTGTCAAGAGTATGGTGCTGGAAAAGCACAGCAGGTCAGGCAGAATCCGAGGAGCAGGAGAATCGATGTTCGGGCATAAGCCCTTCATCAGGAAACTATTTTATTCATCAAGGCAGGGAACATATCAGGGCTCTTCTTTTGCGTTCTCAGTACGAACTCACACCTACTTGTATACTCATTGCATGTCCACCTTGCCTTGGCTACATATGCTTGATCCAAATGGCCATACTCTCCTTGGTCAAGTCATGGGGGACTCTCATCTGACAGGGGTCCTATGAGAGTCAATCAAGGGCAGCATCACAAGGGCTTGGACATCGTCATTCTGCCAATTGGGGTGTTTAGAAGAAGGGTATCCTTATCACTATAGTAGAAGGAGTGAGCCATTTTCAGTCCAATGCAGTAGGTCTGGATATCTGTGATATGTCAGTCAAGAAGCTGCAGAGAAAGCATCATAGGTCCAGCTACTCATCCATCAGAGCTGTCTGTCTGAGTCAGTCTGATGTGGACCATAGTCACATATTAGGGTCTTGTGTCAGGGGGCCTCTGTTGTGGGAGGGAAGCTGGAGAAGTCAATTGTGAGGATTGAAGACAATTAACTTCATGGAATAATTTGAAGACTTCTGTAATCATTGTATTCTGTATATGAAATGCATGACACTATTTTCTTCAGATGAGCGAGGCACATTGCTGTGGATGTCCCAGGATACTGTCACAGAATTATGCCAAATATTGTATTGGGTCTAGTGCCCTGGAAAGTTGGGTGGCCATCCTATCCCAAAGGCCACAAAGTGACAGCTGTGGTCATTTTTCTTGTGTATACTGGATTAGTGGTGCTGGAAGAGCACAGCAGTTCAGGCAGCATCCAACGAGCAGCCTAATTTTTCTTGTGTAGGTGGGTGCTTCCAAAGGGATCCCTCAGTCTTCAATCCACAAATGTATCAAGGGCGTTATCAACGCATGTTTTTACAAATCACATCGCTTCATCTCGTGTACCCATGATGAGATCAATGCTGTAGCCCAGGTAATAGGCTTTACCAGCATAGCTGGCTTTCCCCAGGAAAAGGTTTCTATAGTGTTCCATTAATGAGTGCCTTAACATAATTCAGCAGAATTCATCAACAGAAAAGGATTTCATGCCATCAATGTACATATCATCTGTGATCATCAGTATTACCTCTTAGAAGTGCACTGGCAGCTCGTACAGTGTGTATACCCTTGAAAACGCTCTTATTCATGCTTTGTTCAATGGGACCTAGATTGTCCTTATCCTAGAGTAAGGTTCTGTTTCTCTTCAATACTGCAATACTTTATTTACACCTACATATATAGGTTACAGGATACTGTTCTCCTATGTAATTCCTGCTCCATTACATGCTTCTCTGTGGTCTGTTCTTCTGCTCTATTCAGCTCTCCTGATGTCAGTGTCACATCATCAGTTTTAACATATCTATATCCCATTATACTACAGCCATGATGTTTCTGCTGTGAATATTTTGGGCAGGCCTTCATTGTGTACAGTAATGCACTCACCAACACGGTCCAGTATAATTTATTCTCCTAGTGTGCATGCAAACTGTGGGTACAATTTTGGAGGTCAAGAGGAATATGTAGAGCCAGAAAGGAACAGAAGCAAATAATCCTACTTATTGAGACATAGCATTTCACACAGCTTCAAAACAAAATAATTACTGTTGTTTATAGGTAAATTATATCCATTTTGTGTGCATAGAGACCTCACATTGTCAAATGATTTTATAATCCGAAATAGCAAGTAGCTGCTAGATTATTGTTGGTGAGACAACATAGCCTAAACAGTTTCTTAAGTGTCTTAAATATATTCACTACATGTCTTACCAATGTTTTGATTGTATTTTTACAGAATTATGATTCCTGAAGTATTAGCTGTGTATAGAGGATAGCTGGTTAAGTCTCCATGCAGAAGAAAGCAGAAATTCATTGACATTGGCATTCTAATTGGACTCAGAGATTAAAGGTAAATGGCACAATGTTGATTTGGTCATGTAAAGTCAAACTACATCCTTTCATGAATGAACATTTTTCAAAACACAATTACAATTTTGGACCCCTTATGTGGTATAGAAAGGAACTCCCCATTCAATCTGCCCAGGCAGTAAAAGTTGATTCCAATACTTCACTGGTTCACTTCTTCACAAATCTAGTAGCTGAATCTGCCTTGTTGCATTGCCCTGTTTAGGGTTGTCAGATTGTAATCATCGGCCATGAATGTAGGATATACTGTTTCACCAAATAAGCAGCTATTGTTATATTCCGTGAAGACAACAGGGAGGGATGACAGCTAGAGGTTGAGTGCATCATGGCAGCTTTCTACGTACTAGACATGGGCATGAAAATACAACTGTGGTGTCACAAACATTCACAGATTGGAATCCTTTCTTGGTTTCATTAGGGAGTGGGACCATCTTCAAAGTGACAAAGGTACCATTGTTATACCCTAGACACTAGGGAAGCACACAAGCCCAGAGAATTGTAATTCTTATTTTATCTGCTGTCTGAGGACAAAGCGAAAGTTTATGAAATAGGCTAGTTTCAGATAAAGTATACCAGTGACTTTGCACACGCAAACCCTTTCTGCTCCCTCTCTTGTGCTGGCCATGTTGCTTGAGGCTCCCCAAAAACAGACTTTACTATAGAGGTATCGTTGGTTATTTCTTTTAGGGCTAATAGCACCAGGGAGGACACAAGTTTGGAGTGAGAGATTCCTATGGCAGAGACTATGGCATCCCGGCAGCTTGGTGTGACATTATCCCCTGGGATCTAGAGGAATAGCCAGAAGTGCCATAAGAAGGTCAGTGTCCTACTCCACTCCAACAGGATTAGTGCCATACCCCTCTATCTGCAACCTCACACTCACTCTCGTCTGCTACTGCACAACCTCCCACCAAGGTTCACCCTCTATCATTCTCACTTTTACATGCACTATCTTCCCTCACTCACTCTCGTTCACCCCCAGCACCCCCTTTGTGACCTCTGAGCTGTCTACTCATTCACACAGGACACCTCACTACCTTTCACTCACCTGCACCTACAACAAGAGCTGTACCGCCCACTTCTATCTCACTCCCTCCCTTTCTCTCATTCTAGGAGAAAACATAAGAGGTTGGAAAGAACCAGGATGGTTGGATGGGTACCCAACAGAAGCTCATCACCCACCACAAGGAGAAGGTTGGGTTGCTCCAGTGGGGATAAGCCATCCATCTCCCAGCAGTCGAGTAAATCTTATTCTTCATTCCATGTCTCCTGCAACCCCCACCAACTCAGTTACTGACAGCTCGGTGGCAGTGTCATGTTCAGAAAGTTTAGAAGAACAGGCTGGTGAGCATCTCATGGTGATGTTTTTGCAGCTGGTTGTGGGACAAATACTCCAAGCTGCTGGCACTTGGAGGCCTGCCAGCAACCAGGCACAGCATGCTCACCCACAGGCAGTCATGTCATAATCATGGACTTTATCCACTTGCATAGGAAGGGACAGGAATGCAGGCAGGTATGCAAAAGGCATTGGCCCTCATTGTTCAGAGGCTACAAGAGTCCAGTTGCGCTATTGGGAACCAGTTGCCTCAAGCATGCAACTGTCTGGCTGCCTCCATGGACAGACTGGAAGCAACCTTGGAGAGCCAGGTCCAGCACTCTGGGGATCCTCGGGAATGCACACATACCTGCACACCTTTGGCCCTCAGGTGCCACACCCAGGTGCCCCATCATCACAAGGTGACGGGGCACCCAGCTGGTGGAGAATTGTGCACAAGCCCTCAGAAGTTTCCTTTCAGGCCACTCCATCGGTGGCTGCCCCCTCCCAACCCTTGGAAGGTCAAGCCAAGGTGGGTCAAATTGCCTCTGGCAAGATAATTCTCAGCATGTCTGATCCATCCGTACACAAACAGCACTGGTTCTTCCAACCAAACCTCCCAGGTCAATGGGCTAATTAACCAGCAGGCTCCCTCCACCCTAGTTGCAGAATCTGGGACAACATTAAGACATAGTGGGAGAGAAAGAAAGAAATATTTTGGTGGCAAAGGTGCCAGCATACTGATTTCAATGTCTCATATTTGCATAATGCTATTGGTTTTGCAATACATTTATTTGTTTGAATCTCTGTGCAGTCCTGAAGATAACTGGGATGCCCAATTTCCCTTCCAAAATGATATACTTAGATTAATGCCTGTGTTGACAGGCTGCTGCAGCATGTGGAGGCAAGATGAACAAGGAATATATAATGCAATGAATTCTGCTTACACCATTGCCCCTCCTGGTTGAACGTCCTTATTCTTTCCTGGGCCTCTATGTACAAAGTTGTTGGTGCTAAGTGAAGTATTCAGCAATGTGCGTGGCAGGGAGGTTTAATGTACACAGGGAGTCCATGCAATGCGCAGGAATCAGAGACCTTGTAGATTCAAGTGTTATAGGTCTGTGTGTAATGTTGTTACTCTCGAACAGGACCCACATCAATGGATCGTGGAACCCCTCCCTTCAGATCAAGTCACTTATCCCGCCTACTCTGGGTGTAGTTGCAACCACTTTCTTTCACATTGTATAGTTTAAATTTCCAGTAATTGAGAGGCGACAGTAGCACTCTAGCTTCCAGCCCCTGCCTTTAAGTGTCAGTGAGGCCTTCAACACACAGATTCCCTTCCTGATAGCTCTTCGCATGAACCCTACAGACTTTGTATCTACTCAAGTCCTCACTCAACCCATCTACATGAGCCTGCACCTGCCTACTTTGTCCCTCCCAGCTCCTAGTACATGAAACAAACATGCCAGTTATCACATATTGTATAGCTCTTGAATCCAGGGTGCTCCTGATCTGTGGACAAATCATCCTCCAAAACACCTCATTCAAATCCATGCTTCATTATATTCCCCTTACAAACACAGTTGATCCTCTCACACAGTTGATCCATTCACCACTTCACCCTAAGCCTGCAGTTCTAATCCCAACAAATCAGTTTCCAAGTCTCCTTCCCACACACTATCCATCCTTGTCCATTCCCCACCACCCTTTACCCTATTTCTCATGATGGACTAACCTGATTTATTGCCAGCGGCCTGTTCATTTGAGTGACGGAATTGGACAGTCCTGGATAAGCAGTGCCCAGGCCCTTGACTGATAACTGTACATGTCCTCAATTATGTTAGCCTTACCTGCACCCAGCTGGTTGCTATAGAGCCACAAAACATACCATGAATTTCTCCCTGCACTGCAAAGGTACAGACCCCTCAACCAATAACATCCAAACTAGGTGCTTGACCAGTGTCTGCTAACCAGCAAGGTAAGCTGACTTGTTATGTGACTGCACCAATTGGTATGGCAAGGCGTAGGGGAGAGATTGGCCATTTGGTATTATCACTGGATTATGAATCCAGAGACCTAGGTAATGCTCTGCAGATGCAGGTTAGAATCTTGCCAAAGCAGATAGTTGAATTTGAACTAAACTAAAATAAAATCTGAGACTAAGGGTCTAATGTTGACCATGAACCCATTGCTGATTGTCAGATAAACCCACCTGGTTCACTAATATTCTTTAAGGGAGGGAACTGTCATTCATATTTACATGTGACTCCAGACCTATATCAATGTGTTTGTCTCTTAACTGCCCTCTGAGCAATTAGGAGTGGGCAATAAATACTGGCTAAAACAGTGTTGCTAACATCCCATAAATGAATAAAATGAAAGGCAAGGTAAGGCTGTCAGCATGCAGGGAGGTGCAGAGTGAACGATAAGAGAGCAAGCAAGCAGAGCCCTGAGATGCACCCTGGTCCAATTCATAATCTGGGGGCCTAGTCTTGTGCTCAGTACCCTCATAGCAGTCTTTCAATCCTCATTGCCATTGCATCTGCTATGCAGATTTGTCCTTCCAAAACATCCCATGAGTGTATTGGAGAGGTGCCATGACAGGTTGCCAAGTGTCAGATGTCTTTATCTGCTGATGTCCATGAATCATGCCCTGAGATCCCATTATGTGATGTGCAGCATCGAGACTCTTTGCAATCAGCAGTGAGTTGAAGTCATCAGGTATCTCGTTTGACTTCCATGTCAAGCTGAATAGTACAATAGAAAGATGCATATTAATGAGGTAGGATCTGCATTTAATAACGCCATTAATAAGTAATAATCCTCTTAATAGAAAACTCATTGCTGTCTAGCAAGAATCGTACCTTGACACTCAGAACTCAGTTAAAAGATGCAGTGAGTAGTTCCCGACATTGAGAGAGGCCTTACTGGAATTCTCACACAATTCTGCCGTATTTTCCAATGTAGCCCAGGTCATTCCGTTCCCCATGCTGCATCCATTGTGCAAAACATTATCATTTGAAGGCCTCAAATGTTTTTTTTGTTCATTCAGAGGAATATAGGCATCACTGGCAAGGTCAGCATTTGTTATGTACCCCTAATTGCTCTTAAAATAAGAATTTAAAGGTAATTTCAGGGGGCAGTTAAGACCTCTGGATCTGGAATCAAGTAGGCCAGACCAGGTAATGATAAAAAATATCCTTCTCTGATGGTTATTAGTGAGCCAATTTGTTTTTAGCACAATGATAGCTTTGTGGTCACTATTACTGAAACTAACTTAAATTCAAGTTTTTTGAAGAAGAATTTAAATTCCATCCCCTGCTGTGTTGTGATTTGAATACATTAGTCTGGGCATCTTGAACACTCGTTTAGTGATTTTACCAATGTATCACTGTTCCTGCTAATATATGATATGAAAACATAGTTTAAGAAAGACTATAGCTATTTCTCACCACTGGAGAATGATATTAGTTGTATATAGCTTGAAGGTAAATACTCAAGGATCTGCATTTGATAAGGTCATTTATCAGTAATAATCCTCTTGATATGAAACTCACTGCTGACTAGCAAGAAACACACCTTGACACTCAGAACTCAGTTAAAAGATGCAGTGAGTTGTTCCAGACTAAGGAGACCTTACGAACAATTACTGCTGGTATGGGAACTGAACCTGTACAGCTGGACTTGTTCTGTACCATAGCCAACTGTCCAAACTCCAGTCTGACTGAACTGGAAGAGCTCGTTGGATGCTGCCTGAACTGCTGTGCTCTTCCAGCACCACTAATCCAGAATTTGGTTTCCAGCATCTGCAGTTATTGTTTTTACCTGGAAGATAATTGTCAAGATTGTCAAGGCTGTTACACCGTCTGGTGAAACTCCAGATCATTATATTGTTAATTCCAAAAGCAATCGAGTGCTAAATAATCCAGGGGGCATTTTGCTTTCTATTCCAGCTATGGAAGAGAAATAGCATGTATCATAAGAAGCCTCAATGAATCTTAATGGATTCTGATACTGGATTTCAATGTATTAAATTGCCAACTTCAGTAGTCAACTTCAGCAATGGGGTTTCGGTTTTTGTTAGTTTAGCATTGGTGCACAAGTTATTATTCATGCTGTTTAGAGTTGTTTGGCCTGCAGCTCATTCAGTTACTACAGGATGTTGCTCTCCTTGTGATCAATATGTTGCCAAAGGGGTGGATCTGTACATGATTAATAAGCCACAAGATAGAACAGCTGCACTCCAGGAAATGAGAAATTATGCTTACAATGTTGAAAAGATCAGTTAGCCAACTTAAAAAAAAAATCTTTGAAAGACAAGGATCTATGTGTCACACACAAGTACATATATTTTGTAACATAAACAGAAATTACTGGAAAATCTCAGCAGGTCTGGCAGCATCTGTGGACAGAAATCAGAGTTAATGCTTGGGTCCTGTAATCCTTCAGAACGCAAATTACATATATGTTTAAGTCATAGAGTCATAGAGACGTACAGCACGGAAACAGACTCTTCAGTCCAACTCGTCCATGCCGACCAGATATCCTAAAATAATCTAGTACTATTTGCCAGCATTTGGCCCATATCTCTCTAAATCCTTCCTATTCATATTCCCATCCAGATGCCTTTTAAATGCTGTAATTGTACCAGCCTCCACCATTGCCTCTAGCAGCTCATGCCATTCATACACCACATCTGCAAGAAACAGTTGCCCCTTAAGTCCCTATTAAATCTTTCCCCTCTCACCTTAAACCAATGCTCTCTAGTTTTGGACTCTCCCACCCCTTGGAAAAGACTTTGTCTATTTACCCTATCCATGCCCCTCATGATTTTATAAACCTCTGTAAGGCTACTCCTCAGCCTCCGACGCTCCAGGGAAAACAGCCCCAGCCTATTCAGCCTCTCCCTATAGTGCAAATCCTCCAACCCTGGCAACATCCTTATAATTCTTTTCTGAACCCTTTCAAGTTTCCCAACATCCTTCCTAAAGCAGAGAGACCAGAATTGCACAAGTATCCAAATGTGGCCTCACCAATGTCCTGTTCTTTCTGAAGTATTTCAACAGACACACAAAAATCAAAAAAATTGCTGATTATCCATTTCTTACTTACCTGAGACACTCTGCAACAGATTACAATTTATAACTTAAGGTCGGAATGGTATTGGCAAGATTTAGAAAAGTAAGTTTTCACAGTGTAGTTAGTACATTGAGTAATTTCTGGTATTTACTGACTGAGAAAGACAGAAGTGTAGCTCTAACATAGAATGAAATCAGCATGAGATTAAAATTAATGCTAACAAATGGCCACAGCATCTAAAAAAACCATCATCCCTTAAAGAGCATCAAAATTAGAGAATGAACCATCCCAGACCTTCCTATCGTACCTGACAGCTATTAACTGCCAATCAGATTGATGAATCCTTGGAATCAGTGTGCCTGTGCTCTCAGTTGAACACAGTGGACAGCCTGTGAGGCAAAAACTAATTTAGAGTCATAGAGTCCTACAGCACGGATGCAGGGCCTTCAGCCCAAACTGGTCCATATTGACTATGTCTACTGTTCTGCCCTAATCAACCTTCCTGGTCACTTCATCAAAGAACTCTAACAAATATATGAGATGTGATCTCCCACGCACAAAGCCATGCTGACTACTTCTAATCAAACCCTGTCCAAATGCATGTAAATGTCATCTCAGAATCTTCTCAAGTAACTTACCTACCACAAGTGTTAGGCTTATAAGTCTATAGTTCCCAGATTTTTCTTTGCAACCCTTCTTGATTAAAGGCACAACATTCACTACCCTCAAGTCTTCCAGGACCTCATTTGTGGCTAACGATGATGGAAAAATATCAGCCTTGGCCCCCGCTATTTCTTCGCTAGCCTCTTGCAGTGTTCCTGGATCTATCTGGTCAGCTTCAGAAGAATTATCTACTTTCATACATTCTAATACATCCAACACCTCCTCAACTGTGATATGGACTGTCCCCAAGATACGACCACTAACTTCCCCAAGTTCCCAAGTCTTCACGTCTTCCTCTGCAGCAAACACATTCACTGTGGACCTTGCCCATCTCCTGTGCTTCCACATATACATGTCCATGATGGTCCTTGAGGGGCCCTATTCTCTCTCTAATTATTCTTTTTTGCTTTACTCAAAGAAACTCTTTGGATTGACCCTAATCTTCTCAGCCAAGGCTATCTGATGCCCCCTTTCATCCTCCTGATTTTCTTCTTCAGTAAATTCCTGCACCCCCAAATATCTTCAAGGATTCTCTTGATCCCAGGTTCCTGTACCTGAGTCATGCCTCCTTTTTTTCTGGTCAAAGCCTCAATATCTCTTCTTCATCTAGGGTTCCCTATTCCTGCCAATCTTGCCCTTCACCCTCACAGGAGCATATACATCTTGAACTCTAGCTATCACACTTGTAAAGGCCTCCCACTTGCCAAAGGTCCTTTTGCCTGCAAAAAAATCAACTCCAATCAACCCCTGCAACCGCCTGTCGAACTCCAATAAAATGTACCTTGCCCCAGTTTAGAACTTGATGCTGTGGACCAGTTTTGTCCCTCTCCATTACTATTTTAAAATTAATAGAACTATAGTCACTAGTCCCTAAGTGCTTCTGCACTGTCACTTCGGTTATCTGTCCCTGCCCTATTTCCCAAGAGTAGGTAGAGTTTTGCCCCCTCATGAATAAGGCCCTCTACATACTGCTTGAGAAAACTTCCTTGATTGCACTTATCAACTTTCACCCCATCTAAACCCTTAACAATATGGCAGTCCCAATCTATATTAAGAAAATTAATATCCCCTACTTTGACAACCTTATTACTCCTGCAAGTCTTCCCAATCTCCCTGCATATTTGTTCTCCTAATTGCTGTTGACTGTTTGGGGTGGATAGTACAACCCCAAAAATGTCATCATCCCCTTCTTATTTCTTAGCTCCACCACAAAGCCTCACGGGACAATCTTTCAGTTATTGCATCTCTATTTATTGCTGTGATACTTGCCTTAATCAAAAATATAGCTTCCCCTCCCCTCTTTCCACCACCTCTGTCCTGCAAAAAGCACCTGCACCCTGGTGCATTAAGCTGCTGGTCCTGTCTGAATCCATGCCCACACAACAATTCTTTAGCTACACATTCATTTGGCATTGAAAGTAATCCAGAGATTACCACTGCCAAGGTCCTGGTTTTGACTTTTTAACTATACGTTAATTTGTTCAACAATATAAGTGACCAAAGGGAACCTTAATACAAATGTTCAATCTTCCTACTATAGGTGAGGAGCATGTTCGATTGCAATTCACATGATCACATTCTGAATTCTGTTTGCTTCCTCTATTGTGGCATTTCTAAGGTTCCATGAAATTCGGTTGCTTGAACAATTGACAAAAATAATCTCCTTGTGTTGTTCGCCTGACTTCTATCAGATTTTGTCCCTGAGGCCCAGTAGGTTTTCTCACCATATTGAACCAAACTCTCCTCATTAATTATTTACCATGCCACTGTGATACCCATCCCATCCAATTTCTACCCCACTTTACCACATACTCTTTCTGGAAAACTCTCCATGCCCCTGAATGCATGGGCATCCCTTGTTCCAATGCTATCTTTAAAAGCCTGTTGTGCACCTGGTCAGGCACTGCAATTCAGGAGCTTCTATGCTGCTAACATTTGCCCCAGACCAGGCAGACAGGGGGAAATTGATGCCCACATTGTGGAGGTACTGCTGGACTGGTGATGCCAACACGGTACTTTGTCCTCCCCATGGCCAGCAGTGGAGGCCATGTTACCAGATCATGCCAACCTGACCCAAGGTTACCATTCAGGTTAGAGTACTGTCTGTTGTCTGTAGGAAGAAGATCAATATTATTCTCCAATCCACTGCTCTCCCATATCTCACACTCACTCTATCTCTGCTGCCTTAACCAACTCCCACCAAGGTTTATGCTCCACCATTCTCATTAATGTCTATAACAGCTTCACTCGTCCCAACCCCAACAGCACTAACATTTTATGCCCTCTGTGCTATCTACAAACTCATTTGGGACATATCCCCATGTGCATCAACAATAATAGCTATGCCACCCACTTTCATCTCTTTTAATACCTGCCAATCTTCAATTGCAGGATGAAATCAGCCCAGTGTAGGGCCACAAAGATCAAGATGGATTAAGTGCTGCCTGTCATTTGCTCCTCATCCCTTATGGGGAGACAATCCTGACCGTAATCACCCAAAGCGTGGTCTGGATTAGTTTCAGAAGCTGTCCTTGACTATCGATGCCAGGGACCCATGACAAAAGGCTGTCCCCTTTGACTTGACTGAGACCTGCTGACCCACTTTCTGGCTTTGTGTCTGTGCTAAATAGCATGGCAAGACAGCAGTAATATAAGCCTGATATCTGTGGATAAGGGGCCAAATCAGAAAAGCCAAGGCAACATGAGGCTAGGATGTTGACAGCATCAGAGTAAATGAGTGCCCTCAGAGTAAATGAAGAGCCTAAAAATGCAGCCTGATCCAGTCCAGGTACCTGAGTATACAGTGTCCTTGCTGCAGCATTACAATAATAGTAACTGACGTGCAACCCAAGGAACAGCATTGAAGTGCAGAAGAGTCTTATATATGGATTAGAAATGTTCCATGAGGGTAGTTAGAGGCTTGCACATGTTGAATACCAATGTGGTTATGTGGTGCATTTGGCTAGTGCCCATGAAACATGTCCTGAGATGTTGGTGCCCAACTTCCAATAAGCAGGTCACTTGGAGCAAGCTGCGAACTGAATTTGCCAATTACTTGCTATGGTTACCTGGTCGAATTTTCATGACATCAAGCCTGTGTAGTGAGTTTGATAAGTTGAGAACTAAACATTATTGAGGCAAATGGGTTGTTAAACAGGCATTTAATAACCATTAATGACCATCAATTGGGAACTCACTGCTGCCTAGCGACTTATGAAAAGCAGAAAAGACGAAGTGAGATGCTCCCAAAGTCGAGTTGGGCTTTGTTACAATTTTCTCTAGATTCGTCCACAAATCTCACCAAAGCTCTTGTCACTCAGGCTCCTAGATGATTCCACACTACATTTCTAACCTTTGTAAATGACAGTATCCTCATAGCTAACCTGACTTTTCAAATTCCTCTTCCCATATATATACCTCTTACATTCCCTCATCTCACAAGACCTCAAACTTACTAAGTGCCTTTCTTCCTTCTGACAAAGAATTGCAACCAATTAGGCCAAAGGAGAGCAAAGGATGTAAGAACTAAAAGACAGTATTGAAGAAGAAACAGCTCACACGCTTGCAATCACCACCTCAGATACTGAAGCTGTGGTAATAGAGAGGATAGTTGATCCAAGATGGAATCTGCTTGTGGTGAGACATCAGCCTTCAGTGGTCCATGCCCAGGACAAAGGCAAAATTAGTGCTGATGCCAACTGCTGGATGATGAGCTTGTATGTAGCTGCTACTGCAGATGAGATGAATAGAGAAGCCTAAGAAGAAGAATACTGGATTTGTACAGTGAACTACTAAGTTAACTGAGAAGGTTTTCAGCAAGTCTGCAGTTTAGCTATAGAAGTGGAAGACAATTCCATTCACACAGTTGTGGACAAAACCATGATGCAGCAATTGATGGCCATGTCTCAGCTTATAGTTCTTGTGACACAATGGTAACATCCCTACCTCTTGATCAGAAAGTCCAGTTTCAAGTAATTGAGTCATAGAGACATACAGCATCGAAACAGACCCTTTGGTCCAACGAGTTCATGCTGACAATGTTCCTAAACTAAATTAGCACCATCTGCCTGCATTTGGTCCATATCCCTCCAAAACTTTCCTATTCATCTATTTATCTAGATGTCTTTTAAACATTGTAACCTTACCTGCGACCACCACTTCCTCTGACAGTTCATACCACACACTAACCACTTTATGTGTAAAAAGGTTGCTCATGTCCTTCTTAAACCTTCCTCTCACCTTAAAAATTTGACTCTTGGCCCTGAACTCCTCCATCTGAAAGAAAAGACCTTTGCTTTTCACTTTATCTATGCCCCTCATGACTTCATGAACTTTTATTAGGGCACCCCTTGACCTCCTGCATTCTCCATGGAAAAAATTCCCAGGCTATTTTATAACTCAAACCTTCCATTCCCAGCAACATCCTGGTAAATCTTTTCTGAACTCCCTCCATTTTAATAATAATCTTCCAATAATAGGGCAACTAGACCTGCGCACAGCTCTAATTGGAGCTTACAGCCAAACATCAGACTGAAGTCATGCAGGATCAACATGCTGCCATGCATACTAAGGTTGCTACTATCATGGCTATGAATACAAATGTGGCAAAACACTTCAACAGTGTCATCACAATCTAGTATCTGACCTCAACAGATGACTAGGATTGCTGAGGCACTGTCTTATGATGAGTGACACTGGATTCATAGCATAAACTTGCGGTCTACTCTCAAGTTGTCAGCATTCATTCTCCATTATTGCCACTCCACCAATGTCGTTGCTGATGCCTTTCAGCAAACAGATCAAACATATGCCACAAAATGGTAAAAACAATGACTGCAGATGCTGGAAACCAGATTCTGGATTAGTGGTGCTGGAAGAGCACAGCAGTTCAGGTAGCATCCAAGTAGCTTCGAAATCGATGTTTCAGGCAAAAGCCCTTCATCAGGAATAAAGGCAGTGAGCCTGAAGAGTGGAGAGATAAGCTAGAGGAGGGTGGGGGTGGGGAGAAAGTAGCATAGAGTACAATGGGTGAGTGGGGGAGGGGATGAAGGTGATAGGTCAAGGAGGAGAGGGTGGAGTGGATAGGTGGAAAAGGAGATAGGCAGGTAGGACAAGTCCAGCCCCCCTCCAACCGTAACAAGGACAGAACGCCCCTGGTGCTTACCTTCCACCCTACAAACCTTCACATAAACCAAATCATCCGCCGACATTTCTGCCACCTCCAAACAGATCCCACCACCAAGGATATATTTCCCTCCCCACCCCTTTCCGCCTTCCGCAAAGACCATTCCCTCCGTGACTACCTGGTCAGGTCCACGCCCCCCCTACAACCCACCCTCCAATCCTGGCACTTTCCCCTGCCAACGCAGGAACTGTAAAACCTGCACCCACACCTCCTCCCTCACCTCTATCCAAGGTCCTAAAGGAGTCTTCCACATCCATCAACGTTTTACTTGCACATCCACTAATATAATTTATTGTATCCGTTGCTCCCGATGCGGTCTCCTCTACATTGGGGAGACTGGATGCCTCCTAGAGGAGCACTTTAGGGAACATCTCCGGGACACCCGCACCAATCAACCACACCGCCCCGTGGCCCAACATTTCAACTCCCCCTCCCACTCTGCCGAGGACATGGAGGTCCTGGGCTTCCTTCACTGCCGCTCCCTCACCACCAGACGCCTGGAGGAAGAACGCCTCATCTTCTGCCTCGGAACACTTTAACCCCAGAGCATCAATGTGGACTTCAACAGTTTCCTCATTTCCCCTTCCCCCACCTCCCCTTAGTTCTAAACTTCCAGCTCAGCACTGTCCCCATGACTTGTCTGGACTTGTCCTACCTGCCTATCTCCTTTTCCACCTATCCACTCCACCCTCTCCTCCTTGACCTATCACCTTCATCCCCTCTCCCACTCACCCATTGTACTCTATGCTACTTTCTCCCCACCCTCACCCTCCTCTAGCTTATCTCTCCACGCTTCCTAATGAAAGGCTTTTGCCCGAACGTCGATTTCGAAGCTACTTGGATGCTGCCTGAACTGCTGTGCTCTTCCAGCACCACTAATCCAGAATCTGCCACAAAATGCCAAGATGATGAAATCTGCAACCAGGTTTTCTGGGGCCAAAGGTACTCAGGATGCTATCTGCACTCCCTTCTCTGAGAATCAGCATCTTCCACCAGCAAAACTGGAACCACACGATTTGCACTGTGTAGGAAGACCAGCACCAGCAGAGACATTTGGCAGGCAGGAGGTAAGAGAATGTACAAGTGAATTGTGTGCAATATCACTTGCTTAGATTCATAAAATGGATTTGAAATGTTTATTTTGTTTTGGAAGTGACTTTTGCATTGTGTAGAAAGTGATGATTGCAGATGCTGGAGAGTCAGATTTGAAAACGGTGGCATTGGAAAAGCACAGCAGTTCAGACAGCATCTGAGGAGTTGGGGAGTCGACATTTGGAGATTGACAGAGTGGAAGATAAAGACCGAAGTGTTCTATCCTTGTTGCGATTAGAGAGGTGGGGTTTGAGGGCAGAGGTGCGAGAAGTGGAAAAGATGAGCTGGCGGGCATTGTTGATCACGGGGAAGGGGAAATTGCAGTCCCTGAAATAGGAGGACATCTGGGTTGTCCTGGAGTGGAGTTGCTCCTCGTGGGAGCAGATATGGTGGAGGTGGAGGAACCTCCAACTGCAACAAGGATAGAACGTCCCCTTGGTTGTCACCTCCCACCCGACTTAATCTCTGGATACAGCACATTATCCTCTGCCATTTCCACCACCTACAGACAGGCCCTACTACCAAGAATATATTACTGTCTCCACTCCTATCTGCATTCTGCAGAGACCATTCCTTCCGCAACTCCTTTGTTAGCTCCACACCCCCTCCCAACCCACACTCCACCTTGGCACCTTCCTTTGCGCTGCAGGTGGTGTAAAACCTCCTCCCTCACATCCATCCAAGGCCCCAAAGGATCTTTTCACATCTAACAGAGATTTTCCTGCACGCCTACCCACCTCATCTGCTGTGTCCTTTGCTCTCAATGTGGTTTCCTCTAAACTGGGGAGACAGGACGCCATCTCACAGAGCATATCAAGGAACATCTTCTGGGCACACACACTCAAGTTTCATGATGGACACTGAAACTCTCTCACGGAGAGGATATTCTGTGCCTTTGCCACCCTCAATGCTGCTAACAATTGGTTTTCAACATGGAAAAGTACTGATTCATCAGCCAAGGGAAGTGTTGGTGGGGGTGGTCAGCGGTAATCAGGAGGAGGTTTCCTTTCCTATATTTCACCTCTTTCCATAGCATGTCATCATGTCTAGAATCAATATTGACTACCTCCATAGCAGTTCTCTGTCTCCCTCCATGTGTAACACTGTTCTCTACATTCTGCAATGGGTCAGCCCTCCCATGAAGCAGGACATTTTGGGACAGTGTAAGATATGATATGATCAGAATGATTATGTTACACTGTAGACTGTGTGGGACAGCTTTCCCAATTTTAGCATAAGCTCCCAGATGTTAGCAGGGAGGAGTCCCGGTGTTAGCAGGGAGGACTTTACATGGTCAGTAGGGTTTGCTGTTGTTGTTTATAGGAGCTAGGTCAAGGGGAGGTGGTCTGCCTAGTTTAATTCCTTTCCTCAGACTGGAGCAGTTTTACTACGCCATTTAAAAAGCCATTACTGTGGGTTTGGTGTCCCATGTACACCAGATCAGTAAGGATAACAGATTTGATTTACAAAATGATGAGTAAACAAAATGCTTTTTTTCTAAAACAGCAATTGACAATGGTTTCATCGTAGCAATAACTTTTAAAAATAATTAATTCATATGTACATTGAGATTCCAATTTCATAACCTGCCAACATGGGATTCAAACTCATGTCCAGAGAGTATTAGCCTGGGTCTCTGGATTGCCATGACACTACCATCTCCATTTGTCCATTAGTGCACTATCCAAACAAAATACCATGCCATCTGTAAGACGGAAATTGAACCATTCTTCACCCTGACAAGCCTGCAGGCCATCCGGGTCCAGTGATTATACATGGACTGACCCAATTCTACATGCAGCTCTCAGGTACATGCATTACTTGTCCTAAACTGGAGGATGGGAAGGTTAGATCAAGTGAGGAATCTTTTTCATTACTGCTGTGATTTCAGTAATTTTCTCTCTCTAGTGACGCTTGTGGCTTGGTATCCAGCAGCTTCTCTATTCCTGAAATCAGAAACTCAGAAGGAAAGGGTTGGTGTAAAGATTGGGTGTGGGGTGAGAAGCAGAAGGTCCACACAATTAGCAGCTTACTCATGACATCACACTGCAGGAAGACAATGTGCAGGGAATTAACAAGGGGCATAAGGCAGGAACATGCAGCCTTTGTCAATGTTCTGAGAGACACAGAATGCTGAGAGCCCTGTCGCAGGAGCACTAAGGTTTAGGATTCAGGAGGTGCAGGCATTCTTAGCCCCTCCCTACTATTCTGCTCCCTTTTACTTCCATCTTGTCCTGCATGGAAGACAGTACAACGTTGGTAATAGCTGAAGATCTACAGAGGTAGTGAGGGGTGGGTAGGAAGCTGGCAACATTGGCAGTTTTGTGTGAATGAAATGTAATATCTGAATTTTAGGCATTGTTCCTGGAGTGCTAAAAGATAAATTATGGAGCTTCTTTGAGCAAGTTAAAGGCTAATGAGCGATCACACAAGCTTGAGTACAAATCCAGCTCCAAGTGTAGGATATTCAGCCTAAGTGAGATCTAACATTTTATAAGATTATGGCTGATTTGTTTGTGGCCAAAATTGCACTTTCCTGAGTATTCCTGATTCTGTTTGGTTCCCTTTTCAATCAAAAATCCATCTACCTCTGCCTTAAACATACTAAATAACCCTGCCTAGGCTCCCACTTCAACTAAGTGAGCTATCATTCCACATTGATGCCCTTATTTAATTTCAACATACTGGTCTTAGACCCTTTTTTTTCGCTGTCAAACTCCGTGTAACCTGTTCACTGGTCACTTCCAGGATTTGCTGATCTAAGAAATTACCTTGAAAGCATTCTATGAGCTCCTCCTCCCCGTCATTTTCCTAACTTATATGTACATTAAAATCACCCATGATATTGCTACCCTTTATTGCAACCACCCAATATTTATTTTGTATACAACAACGTGGTTATTGTGTGCAGGCCTGTAGACCGTTATCAGTAGAGACTTCTTTCCTGTACAGTTCCATATCTCCACACAAACCAATTTCACATCCTGATCCCCTGAACCGAGATAATCTCTTAATATTACAAGAATGTCATCCTTGATTAGCTACCTTTACTTAACTTTCTAATCATTTTGAATGCCACTTATCCTTCAATATACAGGACCAAATCTTTATCATTGTGCAGCCATATCTCTAGAATAGCTACGAAATCAATTTTTATGTATACTATCAATTTTTCTTGCTTTGTCATGAATGCTATGCGCATTAGTCTTTAATTTTATCTTTTTGGGGTCTTTATAACATCTAAACTTGACTGTTAGAGTACTTTCAGGTTTCTCTCTGCCCCTTCCTAAGACGATGTAGAGTTAATTTTGCATATTAGTACACAAAGGAAAATATCCTGCCAATGTACCCACATGCACCATGAGAACTGGAACCACGTCAAGTTGATTCCTTTTTATAGGTTGACATAACCATCCTGCTCTTGTTTTTTATGCTGCTATTAATTAACCTTAGGGTTCTGTATTCTATATTGACAGCTACCTCTGCTCTCCTACAATGTTTCTGCTCCTGCACACCCTTTTGAATAGTATAATTTTATACAGTCTCTCCATGTTCTTTGTCTCAAAGTGATGACAAACTCCTACATTAATATTAAATAGCATGGTTTGTTTGCTTGGGCACTTAGTCTCTTTGCTCTTGCGCAGTTCCTAATCTATCATAATATGGAAGTATTCCAACTTGTCTTTCTTGGAGCCAAAGTTGAAGTGCTGCAACCCATTAGAAAGCCTACCTGCTTTTGCTTTCCATTGATTGTAATTCCAAATCCACACAAAATCTTTTCATCAAATTTCAAATAACTGCTCTCTATAATCATCATTCATGTTTCAGGTAAAAAAAAATGAAACAATTCATATAATATACAATGCATAATCAGAGCTTAAAAATGTGTTGCTGGAAAAGTGCAGCAGGTCAGGCAGCATCAAAGGAACAGGAGAATCGACGTTTTGGGCATTAGCCCTTATGCCCAAAATGTTGATTCTCCTGTTCTTTTGATGCTGCCTGACCTGCTGCGCTTTTCCAGCAACACATTTTTAAGCTCTGATCTCCAGCATCTGCACTCCTCACTTTCTCCTAATGCATAATCAGAAACAATCTGCAAAGTTGATCCACTACATAACCCAAGTAATGGGTTATCAAACCTTTTATGTTAAAATATCCCTTTACAAGTGATTAGCTTTCCCCCAGCCTCTGTAGTATCATACTACTGTACACAATATTCATAATGAAAATGTTCTGCAGGTAATGAATATATAATAATATTTTTAAGGAACAAACAATTTGAGGCCTACACTGGCAGCCTGATATAGCTCACAGGGACCATATCTTGAAGCTGAGATTGTGCCAAAAACGAGCCTCAGTGTTTTTGATGAGAAATACATCTGGGTGAGTTTAAAGTGTATATCCACTTGTTTTCTAGCTCAGTTAACATTTGCTCCTTGGGTATTGTGACTGCTTTAAGCCCCCTCATAGCTGTGTCTATTGTTGGTGTCAAATGATCCAATTTATTCTGTCTGTGCTGGGACCACTACTGAATAAATCAGATGCTGTTTAAACTCAACCACATAATTAAATGACTGCCTTTCATTTTTAAAGTGGGTGGTTGTGTTCGGGCAGGGAGAGGCTTGTCACTGCATTTGTAGAAAGAAGAAAAGTGGGAAGTACAGAGCCAAAATTCAGGTCAGGAGTGGGGAGAGGTGGTGTGATTAATCTGCATTCAAGAGTGACTGATTTGATTCATTGCACAAAGCAAAGAAAAGTTGCCTTGGTCCATCTGATGGATAAATTAAGGAAAAGTAACATGGATTATGGGTGAAATGTGCTTAACTAACTTGGTTAACATTTTTGACAGGTAACATAGAGAGTTGATTAAGGTAATACACTTGACGTGGGGCATTTAGTATCTTGCTAGATCAGACTACTTTGTATTTGCCTTCTTTGCTGTCCTCTCTGTTGGAAGCTGTAAATTTGAGACTGACCACTTATAAACATGGCAGACAGAGTGCTCATCATGAAGTTCGAGTATTTCAGAACTTCAGGAATGAACAACTCTTTAACTGCTTGCATGGGATTAATATTAAGTGTCATCTGTTCTCCTTCCTTCTCTTCCCTGGAATTCTCTCCCCAACTCCTGAGCATGGATTGTGATTTTTCACTGTCTCTATAATGCCGTTCAGAGATAATTTAATGGACCCCTAGAATATTTTCACAAATCCACAGTTTTAGAATTACTGATGTAAGATACAAGGCAAGATTGATTTCACCACTATGATTGTAAAGACATAAATAGATCATAGACTGAATCTTGAGACACACCAGCTCATTTAGTGGAGCTGATCATAAAGTCATAGAGATGTACAGAATGGAAACAGACCCTTTGGTTCAACTTGTCCATGCTGACCAGATATCTCAATCCAATCTAGTTCCGCCTGTCAGCACCCGGCCCATATCCCTCCAACCCCTTCCTATTCATATACCCATTCGATGCCTTTTAAATGTTGTAATAATACCAGCCTCCACCACTTCCTCTGGCAGCTCATTCCATACATGTACCACCCTCTATGAAAACATTGCCCCTTAGGTCTCTTTTATATCTTTCCCCTCTCACCCTAAACCTATGCTCTCTAGTCTGGACTCCCCTCACCCCAGGGAAAAGACCTTGTCTATTTACCCTATCCATGCCCCTCATGATTTTGTAAACCTCTCGGCCTCTTGCTGAGATATTTGTATCATTGATAGTCACTGGTAAGGTGCTGGAAGACTGGAGGTTGGCTAACATGGTGCCACTGTTTAAGGTAGGTGGTAACGACATGCCAGGGAACTATAGACCAGGGAGCCTGATGTTGGTGGTGGGCAAGTTATTGGAGGGAATGCTGAGGGATAGGATGTACATGTATTTGGAAAGTTAAGGACTGATCAGGGATAGACTTTGTGTATGGGAAATCATGTCTCACAAACCTGATTGAATTTTTTGAAGAAGTAACAAAGAGGATTGATGAGGGCAGAACGGTAGACATGATCTATATGGACTTCAGTAAGGCATTCAATAAGGTTCCCCATAGGAGACTGGTTAGCAAGGTTAGATCTCATGGAATACAGGGAGAACTAGCCGTTTGGATACAGAACTGGCTCAAAGGTAGAAGACAGAAGGTGGTGATGGAGGGTTGTTTTTCAGACTGTAGACCTGTAACAAGTGGAGTGCCACAAGGATTGGTGCCGAGTCCACTACTTTTCATCATTTATATGAATGAATTCAATGTGAGCACAAGAGGTTTGTAGATGACACCAAAATTGGAGGCTGCGGGTTGACCTTATAGAGATTATAAAATCATGAGGGGCATGAATAGGATAAATAGACAAAGTATTTTTCTTGGAGTAGGGGAGTCCAGAACTAGGGGGCATAGGTTTAGGGTGAGAGGGGAAAGATATAAAAGAGACCTCCGGAGCAACCTTTTCATGCAGAGGGTGGTATGTGTATGGAATGAGCTGCCAGAAGAAGTGGTAGAAGCTAGTATAATTGCAACATTTAAAAGGCATTTGGATGGGTATATGAATAGGAAGGGTTTGGAGGGATATAGGCTTGGTGCTGGCAGGTGAGATTAGATTGGCTTGGGATATATGGTCGGCATGGACAAGTTGGACCGAAGGGTCTGTTTCCATGCTGTACATCTCTATGACTCTATAAGGTCACGCCTCAGCCTCCGATGCTCCAGGGAAAACAGCCCCAGCCTATTCAACCTATCTCTATACCTCAAATCTTCCAACCCTGGCAACATCCTTGTAAATCTTTTCTGAACCTTTTCAAGTTTCACAACATCCTTTCGAAAGGAAGGAGACCAGAATTGCATGCAATATTCCAAAAGTGGCCTAACCCATGTCCTGTATAGCCGCAACGTGACCTCCCAACTCCTGTATTCAATATTCTGACCAATAAAGGAAAGCATACAAAATGCCTTCTTCACTATCCTATCTACCTGCGACTCCACGTCAAGGAGCTATGAACCTACACTCCAAGGTCTCTTTGTTCAGCAACACTCCCTAGGACCTTACCATTAAGTGTATATGTCCTGCTAAGATTTGCTTTCCCAAAATGCAGCACTTCATATTTATCCAAATTAAACTCCATCTGCCACTCCTCAACCCATTGGACCATCTGATCAAGATCCTGTGAGCCCGACGTTGGTGGTGGGCAAGTTGTTGGAGGAAATCCTGAGGGACACGATGTATATGTATTTGGAAAGGCAAGGAATGATTAGGGATAGTCAACATGGCTTTGTGCATGGGAAATCATGTCTGTCAAACATGCTAGAGTTTTTTGAAGAAGTAACAAAGAGGATTGATGAGAGCAGAGCGGTAGACATGATCGATATGGACTTCAGTAAGGCATTTGACAATGTTCCCCATGGGAGTCCATTTGGCAAGGTTAGATCTCATGGAATACAGGGGGAACTAGCCATTTGGCTACAGAACTGGCTCAAAAATAGAAAACAGAGGGTGGTGGTGGAGGGTTGTTTTTCAGACTGGAGGCCTCCGAACAGTGGAGTGCCACAACTTTTCGTCATTTATATAAATGATTTAGATGTGAGCATAAGTGGTATAGTTAGTAAGTTTGCAGATGAACCAAAAGTGGAGGTGTAGTGTCCACCAGGAAGTAAAATCTCAACCTGTTTCATTTTTGCTCATAAGATCCCTCCAAACCAGGGATCATGCTAGCAAACCTTCTCGGAATTGCATCAAATGAGATAATATCATTTCTTAAATAAGGGGAGTAAAACTGCTCACAGTCCTCCAGGTGAGGTCTCACCAGTACCTTGTACAGTTGTAGTAAGAAATTCCTACTCTTAAACTCCAAACCCCTTGAAATAAGGGCCAACATTCCATTAACCTGCCTGATTATCTGCCAAGTTATCTAAACTCTGCAGCCTTCTTTTGACTAAGTGGTCAAAATTGGTGGAATGCAAGTCTATGTAGAAAAATAAATGGGGAGTAGGTTGTTATTTTTGTGCTTTCATGTTCTTTGCTTGGAGACAATGTCATGTAATGAAAGTATTTGCAGGTTGATTGACAGTCTGCTCAATTGCAATGTGAATGCAATATATTCAATGCACCTTCCATTGTTGTAACCATCATTATCAGATAATAGGTTACGTAACAAGAGAGTTTAATAGGCTCTCACAACCTATACAAAGAAGAGAAGGCCACCAACACCTGTTGAGTGTCAATGAGAAGAGAAAGCCAAGACTTTTTCAGCATTCATTGCTACTGAAGCAGAGTTTTATCCTGTATCTTCTGATCCTGACAGAAAATGTGATCAACATGCCATATGGTTTGTTTCAAAGAGTGAAATAGTTTTTAAACCATTTTCTAAATTGTAATCATCCAACTTACATTCACACCTGGAAGACCAAAAAAAAACAATAATTCAGAATGTCAGTCTATGTATTTTACTGTTAATGGTTGATCAATCTAAATGTATCTTGTAAAAGATGATGTATTTGAAAGCTCTGGCCAAAAAAAAGCTGCATTTTTTTGGTTCCCAGATAAAAATATTCATGTATGGGAACAATTCCTGTCCATCTTCATTTCTTAAATTGAAAATGCATCACACAAAATTCTAAAACTCAGTCATATATAAATTATGCTCACAAACTGTAACAGCAGGTAGGAAACAATGGGATGTGCACTTAGTTAATAGTCAGCGAGATTGCATTCATATTTAATCAATTGCCTTCAGAGCATAATGCCGCATTTTCCTATTTGTTTCTTTTCCATGAATATTGCAGAAACACACACAAATGTATACAGATATTAATTATATAAATACAATACCTAGACATCTTGTGTTTTCAGACAGAAAAAAGGGGAATGATATTTACTAGAAAGTGAGGACTGCTGATGCTAGAGATCAGAGCTGAAAATGTGTTGCTGGAAAAGCACAGCAGGTCAGGCAGCATCCAAGGAGCAGGAGAATCGACATTTCGGACATGAGCCCTTCTTCAGGAATGAGGAAAGTATGCCCAGCAGGTTGCTGGGCACACTTTCCTCATTCCTGAAGAAGGGCTCATGCCTGAAACGTCGATTCTCCTGCTCCTTGAGTGATATTTACAAACAGGAGAAGCAACTGAGCGAAGCTACACCAGCTCTTTGCACAACAAATGTGAACAGCATTTTACGTGGTGTGTATTGGTTTGGATGACCATTTAGTTTTGCATGGTGACCTTATTATCACTTACAAGATACAATTCAGAAGCATACAGTGATGTCTTCACTGCACTTTTTAAAAAAAAAAGTGAAATTGTATCTTCAAACATAAAACATGTTTGCTGCAATATTCATGAGAAAGATCAATGATTGGCACCTTTCCTAGCAACTTTAACATATTTAAACTATTGCTAATGAAAGTCACTGAAAATGTTACCTTAAACATTATTGTTAACATACTTAGCGAGTTTTGAGAAGGTTTGTAACTCAGGTTGAGGTTCTGGATGTAGCTTTGATCGCTGAGTTGGAAAGTTCGTTCCCAGACGTTTTGTCACCCTACTAGGTAACATCTTCAGCCAAGGCACTGCTGATAATTCCTGCTTTCTATTTATATGTTTGGGTTTCTTTGGGTTGGTGATGTCATTTCCTGTGGTGAAGTCACTTCCTGTTCTTTTTCTCAGGGGGTGATAGATGGGCTCTAACTCGATGTGTTAGACTAACAAGTGGCAAAAGACCTGACCCCACAACTGGAGAACCAAATCACAGCCCTACTCAAAAAACTTCAGAAGTCTGGAGAAATAAATAAGACTGAATTCGAAAACAGGAAACCAAATGGATCCAACACACCACGCTTCTACGGATTACCAAAATTCACAAACCAGGAGCCCCCCTCTCCCCAATCCCATAGACTCGCTACCTGGAACACCAACTTACAGACTGGCCACTGAGCTACACCAAAGACTAAAATACACAGTAGGAGACTCACACCACTCCATCCACTCCACCCAAAATGGTCTCTTTTGATGTAACAGCTCTGTTAATCAACATTTACCTGGCCAAGGAAACACTGACTACACCATTAGAAGACCAAAACCACTAACCTCACCAGCAAGGACAGTATCATCAAGCTAGTGGACCTCTGTCTTACCACACACTTCACCTTCAACTACAAAACCTACAGGCGAACCAAGGGGACACCCATGGGATCTCCAATATCAGGGTTCTTAGCAGAGGCAGTAACGCAGAGACTCGAACAAACAGCTCTGCCAACCAGGAATGCATTCCTGATGAAGGGCTTTTGCCTGCAATGTTGATTTCCCTGCTTCTCAGATGCTGTCTGACCTGCTGTGCTTTTCCAGCACACTCTAATTTCCAGCATCTGCAGTCCTCGCTTTTGCCTAGCTCTGCCAACCATCCAACCCAAACTTTGGGTCCGCTACGTGGATGACACCTTTGTCATCACTAAACGAAGCAAATTAGAGGAAACCTTCAAGACCATCAAGAGTACCCTTAATGGCATAAAATTCACTAAAGAGGAGGACAACAACAACAAACTGCCATTCCTAGATGTCACAGTAGAGCGAACAGCCAAATGGGGAACTTCAAACCAGCATCTACAGGAAAACAACACATATTGAACTACAGAATATTGAACTACAGAAGCAATCATCCCAACATCCACAAATAAAGCTGCATCAGAACATTATCTCAATGAGCCAACACACACTGCAGCACAGAGGAACTACACAGAGTGGAGGAAAAACACCTATACCTTGTATTCAAAAAGAATGGGTACCCAAATCAGCAACAAACCCAAACAAGCAGACAAAATGCGTCCAAAAGCCCTAACCACTCTCCCTTACATCAACGACATCTAGGAAATGACTGCCAGATTCCTCAGACCCCTTGGCATCATGGTAGCCCACAAACCCACCAACACACTAAAACAGCAGCTAATGAACTTGAAGGACCCTATACAGACAACAAGCAAAACTAATGTCATTTACAAAATTCCATGCAAGAACTGTAACAAACACTCCATTGGACAAATAGGCAGAAAACTAGCTATCAGGATACATGAACACCAACTAGCCATAAAACGACATAACCCTCTCTCTCTAGTATCTTTACATACAGATAAGGAAGGACACCACTTCGACTGGGACAACATATCCATACTAGGACAAGCCAAACAAAGACATGCACAAGAGTTCCTAGAAGCATGGCATTCCAACCGGAACTCTATCAATGAACACGTTGAGTTAGACCCCATCAATCACCCCCTAAGAAAAAGAACAAGAAGAAACTTCACCACAGGAAATGACATCACCACAGGACATGACATAATCAACCCAGAGAAACTCAAACAAATGAACAGAAAGCAGGAATTATTAGCAGTGCTTCGCCGGAGGCCCACTGAAGATGTTACATAGTAGGGTGACGAAATGTCTGGAAATGAACATTTCAGCTCAGCGAGCAAACCTACATGTTAACATACTCTTTAAATCAGTTCTATGTAATTAAGGTAACTGATAAATAGAAGTGTGAAAGAACTCTTTAGTAAAACAGATCCTGTTTTAAATTACAAAATAAAGAATTCAGAACAGGGAGGATTGCATAGATTAGAAAAGATTGCAGGAATCAGACTGGAAAAATAAAACATGGCAGTTGACACATTCAGATATTGCAGGTTTGGTGCTGCTTTTTAAGTCTGCTTTTTATTAATACATATTTTTATTAGAAACCTTTTAAAATCTTTTACAGAACATCTATTTGCAAAAAAGAGTAATACCAAACTACAGAAAGATAGAGGCAGTACAACAATGTCATATCACGATACTATTAATAATGAACAACCTACGATTCTACCAGAACATATCTACTTAAACTAAATTACAAACAAATTAAACAAAAATTAAATTAAACTGAATTCAAATTAACTTAAATTATATCTCACTACTTTATTCTATTTCACTCATCACACCTCCACTGAGGCTCCCATCCCTGGGAGTACCAGTCATTTTACCCGTACTCTTTTCCTCCAGTCTCCCCTTCCCAGGACCCCATGGGCACCCAGACTGATTCACACAGCTATTTCACAAACCTAATTAATATTACAGATAAGTCTGCGTCAACATAATTTAGAAAGGGCTGCCACATCTTGTAAAATTGTTTTGTGGTGCACCATATTTGTGAGGTAGTCTTGGGGGAGATGCTCGATCACCAGCCTACGCCACCCCATAAGAGCTGGTGGTTTTTCCAACATCCAGTTCATTAAAACGTTCTTCCTCACACAGTGGATAAGAATGTTACACAATTTCTTCCTGTGTTTCCCCAGAGAAGGCAAATTTGGCAACCCCAGAAGAAGAAATGCCAGATCCACTTCAACTCCAATCTCCAGGATGTCCTTCAACTCCCTTACTATAGCACTCCTGTAGCTCTGCATCTTACAACATGACCAGCAGCTGTGTGTAAAAGTGCCTGTACTAATTTTACATTTGGGATACCCTGGTGACGCTCCTCTCATGAGCTTAGCTGGGGCCATATGAGCCCTGTGTAAAATCTTCAATTGCATGGCCTGTGTCCTGTTACATACTGAAATTTTCCTTATATTTTCCCATATATCTTCCTATACCTCCAATGAGATATCCTCTCCTAGCTCTCGATTCCATGTCCTACAGAGTCCCTCCATGTCCCCTAAGGCACGTCCTTTCTGTAAATGATCCAAAGTACTAACTGAAAGAGTGCCCATACACCAGAGCACTCTTATCTCCATGTCTGACTTGTAAAACTGAGCCAGGAGCATGGCCTTCCTCTGCATATAATCACTTATCTGAAAGTACCGGAAAAGGTCCTAATTAAACAATCCATATTTCTGACTTAGTTGGCTAAATGACATCAAGACCTACCCCTCGAATAAATCTCCTAGACAGGAGATTCCCTTATTCTCCCATAACTTAAGGTCAGAGTCCATCGACTCCGTATCCTCCCATATCCAATCACCCACATATGCTACCAGGGCACTTATTTGATATCACTTCAAGTCCAGAAGATCCACCCCTCCCTCACCCTGTGAAAGCAGCAATTTAGTAAATTTAATTAGAGGGAGCCTGCGACACAAAATAAAATAACCTAGCCAACCATTGAGCCTTTGTTATACTCGTCTATGTGGCAACAACGGGCGCATTCTCATGGGGTACAACAGGCAAGCAAGAACATTCATTTTGATCAGGGCTATTCAGCCTAACCATGATAAGGGTAATCCCTCCTACTGCTGCAAATCCTGTTTTACCCTCTCCAATAATTGTTCATAGTTAGCTTTATACAGTTGGTGGAAGGCAAGGGTAATAAAAATTCCCAAATACAAAAAACATTTTGACGACCATCTAAATGGGAACTGCATTCCGTCCTTCAGAACAGGCACCTCCACTGTACCGCCACCGCTCCCCCCCCCCCCCCCCCCCACCCCCTACCCCCCACCACCTCCCGTGTGGCTTGGCTTCCAATTTTGTAAAGTTGATCCTGTAGCCTGAAAAACTACCAAATAAATTAATTGTTTGAATCAATCGAGGAACGGACTCCTCTGGATTGGCCAAGGACAAAAGGACGTCATCAGCATATAGGGTGATCTTATGCTCCCCCATTCCCACCCCTGGCGCCACTGTTTCAGGATCCCTCTGGATAGCCTCAGCTAACGACTCAATTGCCAAGGTAAATAACAACGGTGAGAGAGGACACCCCTGTTGACTACCTCTCCCAATATTAAAGTTGTGTGACTTAGTGCTATTTGTGATGACTGCCACCTTAGGATCATTATACAGCACCTCCACCCACCTAGCAAAGGCTGCCCCCAGACCAAAGCGCTCGAGGACCCCAAACAGGTATGGCCATTCCATCCAGTGAAACGCCTTTTCCGCATCTAGGGAGACCACCAAACCCGGGATCAATCTTTGTTGGCATACCTGCACTATGTTCAGTACCTTCCTGATATTGTTGAAAGAGCTATGACTAAACCTATCTGATCTTATCTTATAATATGGGCAGGACCTTCTCCATCCTCAGGGCCAGCATCTTGGAGAGAATTTTAAAATCTACATTGAACAGTGAAATTGGTCTGTATGAAGCACATTCTTCAGGGTCTTTCCCCTTCTTTAAAATGAGGGAGATATTAGCCTCCCTAAGAGAGGGCGGAAGACAATCCTGTGTATATGAATAGCTGTACATCCCCAGAAGTGGCTCCACCAACACATTCATGAATTTCTTATAGAATTCGCTTGGAAATCCATCTGGCCCTGGTGCTTGCCACCCTGGAGATGCTATATTGCTTCCTGTACTTCCTGTACCTTCACAGGCACATTCAACAGGGAAACCTGTTCCATGTTTATACTGGGGAGGTCCAGGTTTTCGAAAAAGGATTGCATCCCCACTGCACTGTGTTCGCCTCCCTCCGATCACTATGACTGTGCAAAGTATTCCCTGAATCTAACATTGATTTTCTTCAACTCAAGGGTAACCATACCAACCCTTTCCCTAACAGATGTAATAGATTGGGAAGCATTTTTCTTTCTAGGCAGATATGCCAGGTATCTACCTGGCTTATATCTAAATTCAAACAGTCTTTGTTTAGCAAAGGAGACCTCTTTATTTATCATCCGTGTGTGCAGTGAGTCGAGGGCCGCCCGGAGACCTGTGACCCGCTGCAACTTGACCAAAGAGGGCCTACTATAATATGCTTCCTCAGCTATCTGCAACTGGGCCTCCAGTATCCATTGTTGCTCCTCTGTCTGCCTCCTTCTAGTCGTTGAATATGAAATAATCAGGCTTCGTAAATATGCCTTAGTGGCCTCCTAAAGTATTGCTGGATTACTGGCCGTCCCTGAGTTGCCATCCCAGAAGGCCCTGGACTCTCTTGTGATGTATCAACGAATTTGTTATCCCTTTACATTAATGGGTCCATGCACCAGTGCCATGCATCCTTTAACATCTAAATACACTGGTGCATGGTCCGAGAGAGCTATATTCTCAATTTTGCACACCAATGCTATATCCAACAGTCCGATAGCATAAAAAACATGTCAATTCGCATATGGCTCTTGTGTGGGTTGGAATAGAAAGTAAAGTCTCTTCCATTAGGGTGGAAGTGCTTCCATACATCTACCAATCCCAACTCCTCACACATGTACACCAACTGCTTAGACTGTGCAGGCATGCCTGCCGGACCCCTTGACACCCTGTCAACCTCAGGATCTATTAGGTGATTAAAATCCCCTCCTGCAGTGCACCCCAAGACTCATTAATTCAGTGACTGCATTAATCACTACATTTAACTTAAGTAAACACCCAAATCACCCCCAATTTACTAGAGGTCTCCTCCTTGCCCATAGGGGGTACTACTCCCCATCCTTGCTACCATCCCAACTCCATCTAGCCGAGGCCGTGCCGTAGCCCCAGGCAATCCACAAATGAAAAAAAAACTGTTATTTACATTCTGAGAGTTAGCACTGGATGCCCATTCTCCCCCACACCCCTCCACACAACTTAACCACATGTATAGCCACCCTACATCCAAAAACAAAATGAGCAGTTAAAAAAAGCCCTAGATAATACCCATCTGACCGATATATGAAATAATTCCTGCTTTACATCAAGGCTATACGTATAAAGCTGATAACCACAAAAAAAGGGGAAAGAGGAGAAAAAAAGGGGCAATTAAGAATTTTTAAAAAATATACCATTGTCCGTAACTATGCCCCGTACCCCCACCCCCTCCGCCCCACACTGAACCAAGTCCTTTAATTCAGAGAATTCACAAAGTCCTTTGCCTTTTCTGCAAAATCAAAATTATATACCGTCCCTCCTTGAGCGAAATGCAACAAAGCCGGGTACCTCAAGGAAGATTGAATGTTCAGATCCTTTAGTTTTCTCTTAACTTCATCAAATGCCTTTATCTTTTAATTATGGCTTTTGAGAAGTCCTGAAAAAACATTATTCTTGAGCCTTTGTGCATTAAAGCCTGTGTATCTCTCCCAGGTCTTCTTGCTGTTTCAATCACTAACTGTTCTTCTTTATAATGCAGGAGTCACACGAGGGTCTAACCCAGATCTGCAAATTGCGATCTGGTGGGCCTGCGCCACACTCAACAGGCCCGACTCCAACTCCAGCCCCAGGAACTTTGGGAGCCACTTCTCCAGGAAGCCGACGAGGTCGTCACCTTCCTTACGTTCCTGAAGACCCACGAGCTGTAAGTTTTTTATTCTATTTTTACTTTCCAGGTTGCCCACTTGCTCCTGAAGGACCTGAACCTGGTCTGGCAGCGTTCGGATCCTTCCTCCCAAGACCTCCATATGGTGTCTGATGCCACAGTCCTCTCCTCCACTGCTTCGGTCCAACAATTGAATTTAGTGCTCATGCTTTTTCAGCTTGGCAGATAGTTGTTCCACCTTTGCTTCAATCTTTACTTGGAGTTTTCCAAACTCTGAGGGTAACTGTTGCTGCCCCATTAAATCCAAAGGGGCCATCCCGGGAGTTGAGCAGTGGCTGCAGGCATCCCTGATGCAGTAGGGGCGTGCCCTGCCTGCTATATTCCTTTCGGCCCCTTTCCTTTATTTGTTTTCAGTCTTGTTTTAAAGGTGTCACACCACAATTTTAGTAGCTTAAGATGTTTAGTAAGTTTATATTAGCAATTCTTTCTCCTAGAGTTAGTTAATGAGCAGGGTAAAGGTCCACCTTGCGATGCGGTATGGCACAGAGCCCAGCACAGCAGACCATTCAGACTGCCGCCATCATGGATTACTTTTTAACTAATCTAAATTTGAAAATTGGGCTCACTAGCAGTTAATATAATTGGCACAAAACAGGTATAATCATAGATTTAATCACAGAATCCCTAAAATGTGGAAGCAGGCCATTTAGCCCATCGAGTCCACACCGACCTTCCAAAGAGCATCCCATCCAAACCCACTCCCCTACCCTCTAAGCTCAGATTCCCCATAGCTAATCCACCTAGCCTGTACATCCTTGAATACTATAGCAATTCAGCATGGCCATTCCACCTAACCCATAGATGTTTGGACTGTAGGAGAAAACTAGAGCAGTCGGAGAAAACCCAAGCAGATACAGGGAGAATGTACAAACTCCACACAGACAGTTGCCCGAGGGTGAAATCAAATGCGAGTCCCTTGTGCTGTGCTAACTAGTGAGCTGTGCATCAGTGCTAACCAGTGAGCCACTGTGCCACCCCATAACAAGGGCTCATCTGGTATAAAAGGAAACCCTCTATTCATTGTTTATCTTTTATGGAATGATGGAATGGTTACAACATTAGACGAGACCATTTGACCAGTCGCTTCTACAAGATCAGTTTAGTTGGACCAATTTCCTACCTTTTCCCCAAGAGCACCCCAATTTCTTCTATTCAGCTACATACTCAATTCTCTTGTGGAAGCTACTATATGTTTGTCTCAGGTAGTGCATTTACATGCTGAGTTAAAAAAGCTTTTGCTTTTAACTTGTTTGGTTCTTATGCCAATCAGATTAAATTGATGCACTCTGGTTCTCAACACTTTCACCAATGGGAACATTTACTCTATGTCTGCACTGACTCTTCATGACTTTAAACACCTCTATCAAATCTCTTTTTGACCTCTTCAAGGAGAACTGGCCCCAGATTTCCAAACAACTAACTAAAGTCAGTCATCGCTGGAGCCATTCATATAATCTTTTCTGCATTGTTTCCAACGTATTCACATCTTTCCTAAAGTGTGGTGCCCAAACTTGGACATTGTATGCTAATTGAGACAGAACCAATATTTATAAAGATGTGCCATCAGTTCCTTGTTTTATTACTTTAGCCTTGATTTGTAAAACCCATGATCTCAAATGCCTTTTCAACTGCTTCCTCAACCTGTCATCCATCTTCAATGATTTGTGCATATATACTCCAAGGACTTTCTGCTGCTCAGAATTGCATTCTTTATGGACTATTGCCTCTTCTTGTTCTTCCCACCAAAATGTGTCAATTCACAATCTCTATCAAATTTCCTCTCCCATGTAACCTCTCAATCTACTATTCGCGGTCTGTCCTGTTGAAGTTTGTCATTATCCTCTTCACATTTCACAATACTTCCAAGTTTCATGTCAGTGCAAATTTTTAAATGATGTATTGCATACCCAATTTAGTATCGATTAAGAAAACCAGTTGGCTTAATGCTGACCCTGATGAACCCTTTTGTATACCTTCCTCCAGTCCAACAAAAATATTCACTACCACTTTTTTTCTATCACTAAGAAAACTTTGTATCTATGCTGCCATTGCCTTGAGGTTCAACATTGTCGACAAGCCTGTTATATTGCACATTATTAAACCCATTTTAGAAGTCCATGTATATTGCTGTACATAGTATTAAGAAGACTAAGTATGTTCAGCATGGGCAGCTATTTTTGAAATTTTATTTACAGCTTCCAAAGGAAATATAACAAAAAAAAGTCTGATCTAGCAAGATACTAAATGCCCCACAAAAACTGTATTATCTTCAACAACCCGCTATGTTACCTCATCAAAAGTCTTAATCAAGTTAGTTAAGAACATTTTACCTATAATCCACATTACATTTCTTTAATTTATCATTTACTTGTCCAAGTGATGGGTATAATTTGTTATAGTTTATCTATTCTAAAAACATTTCCCACTGGCTGGTTCAAACTAACTAGCTTGTTGTTGCTCACATTATTCATGCAGACGTTTTTGAATGTGTCATATTCGCAATCCTTGAAACCTCTGGCACTACACCTGCATCTAAGAAGGGATGAAAAATTATGGCTAGTGCTTCCACAATCATTTTTATTTTCCTTGGTACCCTCTGAAGTATCTTATTATATCTACTCTATAGTTTTTGCACTTCCGTCATTTCCTTGCAAATGTGTTCCTCTATGATTTTCCTGCTAAATGGTGACTTATAAAATGACGTAATGAATACAATGGTACTTCTACTGTTTCTTAACCAATCTGGTGAAATAATGGTGGAGCAGGGTTTCAGATCCAGGGGCTCGCCACACCCATCTGCATTTCTTTTCATGTCTCTCTTTATTTTCTCTTCTATTTTATTTCACCTAGCTCTTTGTGAAGAACTCAATCATAGTGACAGCATTGACGGTGGCAGTAGCATGGACGTGAGTAGGCCCAACGGTATGGACTCGTTGCAGAGTCAGAGTCTTCTACATGATCAAGGCTATTGTAGCGCCAACTCATGGTTGCTGCTATGGAGGCGAGTTTCGGTCCTTGGTGGCATCTGCTTCTAGTGCAGATTTATGGAGGTGGTGGCGAAGGTGAGTTTGGGCCCAATGTGAGATCCAGCAGCAGCTGCATTGGCAAGAAAGGCCTGAAGCAGACTCATGGCAGCGGCGGAGTCAGGGTGGGCCGGTTTGGTACCCGACACCATTATTGGTGTCTGCATTGGTAAGGTCCAGTAAGGACCTCAATGGAGGGTGTGTCAGTGGAGGCGAGATGGCACCAAAGAGTGGTGATGTTTGTTCCAGCAGCAGCATGACGAGGGGGATTCATACCTGGCCACTAGACCCATGATGGAGCATTTACTAGGAAGGACTTTAAAATTAGAACTTTATTTTATATTTTTCTACCTTAATGTTATGTTTTTGTTTATTTTTCTGTCTTTTAAGATGCCACAAGAGAGTGGCAACGCTACACACTTTTCACTGTATTTTGTAACAAGATACATGTGACAATGAATAAATCAAATAAATAATCAATAGATTCTATCCTTGACACTGCTAAGACATGTCTCTCTTACACTGTAATTTTTATTCTTAATCAATACAGCCACATCTCTCCCTTTCTTTCCCTCCATTGTTTCCTGAACAACTTGTACCCAAGAACATTTAGCAAGGTGCACATTCCTTGACCACCATATTCCTACATGGCTATCTGCTCCTGCAGTTTACTAATCTTGTTTACCACTGTTCATTAAGCCACATATCTGCACTATAGGCCATGAAAAGACTGTACCCTTTTATTGTTCCATATTTTTAATTGTGGACTGAAATGAGAAAAGAACTAAGGGTTGCTGAAGGACTGCGGCATGGTTTGAAAGCAAGTAACTTGATACGCATTGAACCATCACTTGCACAGATGAGCTGGAGCTGAAGTATTATGTACACATGGAACTTTGGTTAGCAAAACGAAGCTGAATGGTCTGTCCACTAGTGGCCAGCTATTGAAATAGGCCTTCTGCCTGTCAACAACTATGCAATTGGTTGTCAGGTAGCTTAAAATCTTAGGATTGTGAACAAGATAAAAAGAAGCTTTCATACATCCATCACCCCAGGAGCTCTCTCTGTTCTCTGCTGTAAAAGCTACTTTAGGTCTGAAGAAAACCTGCTTACTTTTTTCTCTAGCAGCTGCTATAAATTGTGACTTTTAATTAATAAAGTAGAGACCTTTCACTAATGTGAAGTAGTCCCTATGCCTCCTGCAAATCAATAAAAGGTTCTGGAGAAGGAAGACCAAGAAGCACTGTTCTTACCAGCACAAGAATCATGAATCATCTCAGCAACCCAATGACTACAAAGCACTGAACTGCTTTCCCAGTCTTTTACTTTGTCCATTAGACCTATATTTTTCCCTGTCTGTGTGTGTGCATGCATATGTGTTTGTGTGTATATAAGGGAAGTTTACAAGGGGTTCAGAGTTTTAATTAGTAGAGCTATATGCTGATGGTTTATAAGTGTTTACCTGCAGCAAGAGTCTCATTACTTGTAATAAATATTCATTTTTGTTAAGTACAGAAACCTGGTCCATGCATTCTGTCAACCTGTGTCTGCAAGATGGGTAATTGAGGAATCTTGGATTACTTTTAAAATCTTTAACTTTTGTGATGACTCCATGCATATCTGGGTTGATTTCCAGCACACTACCCAGTGAGACTGACAGCCACTTCTTTCAAAAGGCCACCATTGACAAGGAAATCCAACACCAGATCAGCTGTGTCATTATCCTTCTATGAACTATGAAGGTGAGTGTTTTACACAAAGACTTCCACAAGTCCTCAAATTTGTAGCATATAGCACAGTGTTCATCTCCATACTCCAATACTGCCTTAAGACTTAGACTGTGTATCAGTGACACATAAGAGTGCTTGACAAATTCCATGGTCAAAGCCACTACTACATTCTCCCAGTTCAATGGGAAAACTGTTGGACAAATGCTAGTATACTGCTTTCATCCAGCTCTATAAACATTTAGGCAAATTCCTGCAACATCAACTATAATGGATTGGACACTGAAATGCATCTCCCCAGTTAGGTACTGTGTTCTTCACTATCAAACAACAACATTCTGGGGGGAATAAATGCTACAAGCAATCTCCCGTGCTGTCCCTGAAGTATAGCAATATTGACATGAATAACTAGGAGGAACTTACTCACCAGTCATTCCAAATGGTGTCACCTTGTCCATTGAAAGCTTTCAGATAGTTGAGTACAAACATCTTAATATAAGGAAGAGTGGCAGCAGAGAAGGAAAGAAAAGGAAGCAAACTTTGGACTCCAGATGCCATTAGATTGTTGGATGAGCTGCCCGTGTGTCCAAAGATCTGTCTGTCATCCATTTATTCATATGAAGGGCCAGAGCCAAAAGAAAATGTCAACTTTGAATCAAGGAAGAGTCACTGACTGTAAATCCAATTAAGCACTTGGTGCATCTTATTTTGATCCCCTTTAATATTTTATAATTGCTTACTCAAGTGCTTTCTATCCCTCCTAAGTCTTTGTGTACTTTGTTTTTTTCTCCTCTGATGTTATTTCCTATCTCCCATTCCCCTTCCAAGTTAGTTTAAACCCTTGAACTAACATTTTGGAAAGATTTTGGTTCTAAATTTGATCATGTTCAACCAATCCACCCTGTACATGTGTCAATTTCCCTAAAGTCAAACCCAATGTCCCAGGAAATTACAGCCCACCCTCCTGCACCATTTGTCCAGCCATACAGTCATCTTTTCTATCCTTCACTAGCCCAGGGTGCTGGGAGGAATCCGTGATCACTGCCTTTGAGTCCTCCTTTCCAACTTCCTAAAGTATGCTGACAGTGCCTCATCCCTCTATCTATCTATTGTGAAATCATGTTGAGATTCAAGACAGAGGCCACTCTGTCCTCATACTGTTGAACAGTAATATTTATTAACTATTTGTGCTACACGTAAGTGTGTAAGAGAGAGTATGCATAAAATCCTGCAGGTTTGGTCTTCATTCCAAGTGTGTTCTTACATCAACAGGTATCAGTGATGATGCACACTATTCATTTGCATTATAAGACTTAAGAATTATCTACTCCTATGTCAGTGGTACTATCACTCTGTCTTCACCCCCTCCCCTCACAGTGTTCTGCAACTGCACACCAACATCATGGATACTAGCTCCAGGGAGGTAACATATTACCTTGGAATCATGATTTGGAGATGCTGGTGTTGGACTGGAGTGTACAAAGTTAAAAATCACACAACACCAGGTTATAGTCCAACAGGTTTAATTGGAAGCACACTAGCTTCCTGAGCGTGTGCTTCCAATTAAACCTGTTGGACTATAACCTGGTGTTGTGTGATTTTTAACCTTGGAATCATGTTTGCAATAGCAGACACATCTGATTGTTCTCCTATCTACATAAAACCCTCAGTCACCATTAATTTGCACATTCCTTACCTGCCCCCAAGCAAAACTGAACCAGCCACGTAATTGGCTCCAGCTGCATTCTCCATGGAACCATTACTCTCACCAATATCCAGAAGCAAATATTGATTAAAGAATGAAACATTGGCCAGGGTCTCTTATGTTACCTGCCCGAACTTCCTTGATTGCCTAATTCTCTTGCATGGTTTCCTTACCTCTTGTTATCTGTAGTCATTAGATAGAAAGTTATCAAAAATTTACTTTTCTGTTACCAACCCTTGCTGTTTACTTTTAACTTTATTGCAGATTTTATTAACTAATTGAACATTCATTGAAATTAAATGTTGAATTAAATATTGTCTTTAATGTTAGCTTAATTAATTAGTCTTGTCTTACTTTATAGTTGCTTAATTTAAATTGCATTAAAATAATGTAAAAGTACGAAATCCATCAGTGCAAACTCCCCATGTGGCTTCTTGTTCTGTGTTGTCAGTTTGCAACATATCCCCTTTTCTTCCTTTCTCCAATCATGCTTTCCTGCCCTGCCTTAGCCAATAGTTCCTACAGTGCTTTGCTCCCCTGGAATAATAAATTTGAGCAATTTTATTTGTGATTCATCTGACACAAAAGTTTATTTTTTTTCAGCATGGTGGAAAGTACCAATGAAATGAATATTAAACCGCTGCTAATGATTGTTCTGTTATTTCAAACAAAATATATTTGCGTAATTGCTGAATATTAATTACTGCTACATATTCAAGCAATTCTTCAGTGTTCAAAAATAAACAAGTCACATTGTAGAACCATTGTGACAGATTACTATTGTGGATTTGGGAACTATATTAATCCAAATGCAAAATTCTGATGTAAATTTAAGCATTAAAGCTTCCTGCTGACTCTAAGGTGCCAAAAACATTTTAGTTATAGCAAAAAATTCTTAGAAAAGATAACATTTTCTTAAAGGAAAGAGTTTACAATGTATTGCACTTTTTCATAAGAGTATAGCAAATAGGAGCTGGGAGTTAATCATACAGCCCTTCAAGTTGCCTCTGCTATTCAGCACCAAAGACTGTGTGTAGTAATGAACATTCATGTTGCTATATCAAGTGGCAAATAAATTCTTCTGTGTGTCAACCAGTTCCACTTTCCAAATTACTGTGTAACTAGCTGATAATATGTACTCAAAGGATGGAATTTTGCCAGTACAAGTAAGTCAGAACACGACCCAATATAGACATATAAAAAGCTAAATGCCAGAAGAATATTTGATCCAAAATTGGATGGTCTTTTATCAAGCATGAGTGGTAGTATCCATAAACAAGCATCATATCTTTAAATATGGATATGAGTTCTAAGTTCGCTAAAAGAAATTCAATTTCGATGAGTGGTCCAGGACCATTGCCTCTCCCACTGAGGTTTCTCAAGCTTCAGCTGACTAAAGATCCATTTTGAAGAAAAAAATTAACTTCTTATGTCTTAATACTGAGAAGTGATGCTTGTAGCAGCAATTAGTGTGCAGATAACAATGAATGGGCTTCAATTAATAATAGCTATTACAGTCAAGTAGTAGCACAACGATCAAGGTTGACAACAACATCTTCCAGTACATCTCACTTCTAAAGGTGATAGGAAAACTAAAAATTGTTGAGATGTTGATCCAATAATAATGGTTGGAAATAAAGACAGCAGAGAAAAAGAATCTTCACCAAAAAAAAATCAACATGTAGAATCAGTGTAGATAGAGCTTAGAAACAACAAAAGAAAGAAAATAATGGAGGGAGTAATGGATATGTTCCCAAGTAATAGTTATAGAGCTAGATTGTCAGAGCATGAGGAGATTCTGCAGACTTTTGAAAATCGCTGCTGGGATCTGAATCTGAGCCTCCCACCACTAATCATGGCAACCCCAAATTTCTGTCAGCACAAGATACGGTACTCAGGCTCACAAACTGCATTCTGACCTGGTGGCTCCATGTAGGTTTTAGGCATCTCCAAGTTCTCTACAATTTTCATACAGTTAGGTTAGCTTTTTAAGGAGTTGTCATTCACAGCCTCTCAGAGGTATTGTGAATCATGTCATAACGCACAGGATCTCAGATGAGTAAGACTTAACATCCATCATAGTTTTTGTAGCAATGTCTATCCATGACAGACTTGGAAATGTGTGAATGCAGTGATTTGGAAAAGACAAGTGCAAGGAGAATATTTGACTCCCTTACCCTCCCAGGAATAATCCTCAGTAACAATAAGTGATCATGCCAATCATCAGATAGAAGAACTGAGGAAGGGAACATATTGGCTTCATCAATGATGTAATCATTGAGGGCAAATGAGAATATACAACCAATTAACAAGTTGAAGGAAAGAGTCTATATAGTTCATCATATATCCACAGGCAAATTGAGATAAAAGGTTGCTCATAGAGATTGAAGATGTGGTACGTGCAACTCTATAAAAGCCACTACTGAGAAGGGACAACAAAGGTTCAATGATCCACATACTGAGAAGTGCTGCTTGTGATAGCAAATTGCCTATTTCAGAGTCTCAGAGTAGGTGAAAGAAGAAATTGCTTGTTTCATCAGTAAAAATAGTCTCCAAAAAAGAAATCCAAGAGATTAAAAACCTTTCAGTTTAATGTGCTCTGCAGACTTCAAACAGTCAGGCATAGAATCAAAGGCCATAAACTTCCACCACACATTTCTGAAGAATAGTGAAATGTCCAGCTTATGTAATTTGTAAAATCATTGTCTTGGGTGTGAAGTGGTATTGTGGTAAATGTAATGATATCCATAAATAAATAATTTGAAGAATGGAAAAGATCTTGGGAAGGGGGAGTGTTCTAGATGGGTCTGAAAGGGTCTGAAGTGGTTCATACTGAAGAGTACCATAAGCATCAACCATTATGATGATGTCATACGGATGTATGGACAGAATAGCTTTGGATCATGGAGGAATAAAACATTGTTACAGAGACCGAGAAGGACCTCAATGTCTATCATATCAATTTAACCTGTAACCAGTTGCAAATATACAATAAACTACTTTTTGTTAAGCACAAGACATCTTCTAGTTAGACACATAAGCAGTTTTCCTCTACTACACAGAACCAAGCAATCTCTGAAGATTTCTGTACTTAAAGAAGATGGTGGCAGCAAACTCACCACATGTTAATGTGTAAATATGGTTTAACTGCACATATGTACCAATGAAGAAGTACTTTTAAAGTCCACATACTGTTGTATTATAGGGAAATATGGAGGCTACTTTAAATACAATAAGCTTCTGCAAATGTCAATAATATGACAAACAGATGAAGTGGTAGAAATTTGCTGACTGTCAATTCTTGTGTGCAATACGAATGGCATGAAGCTACGCATCACTATCGGGAATCTCAGGATTGGTGCCTGGAACTCCCAGATGTTGCTGCTCATTGCTCAGGAAATATTCACACTTTAAACTTTCCTTTACAACAGCAAAACTCCTGCACCAATCTTGGCCTCACTTTCTATTCCTACAGAGAGTCTGGTGTGGAATTTACAAAAACGCAAAACCAAGCCACAAGCAAAGCCTACATCAATTTTATCCCTTAAACTGAATTAATAAGCATACGAGAAAATTCTAATAGTTAATGAAGGCATTTCACATTAGCATATGTCCAAAAAGTGAGGGACTTTCTAATCAGTGCTAATTTTAATTGGCTAAATCTCTTCCACATAATCCCAATATTATAAATAGGAAATTCTGCATTTGTAATTTTGATGCATTTGTCTAATTTTTTGAAGGCTTTCTGTTTAATCACTTGAAAAATGTAATCACCATTGCTCATATATTACAACTTTTATGGCAGAATGGCCTCTACTACACTTCTAATCCATGCTGCCAAGGATCCAACAATCCCAAATGTTTCTAATTTGCTAACCAATCTACCATATGACATCGATTCAAATGCTTTCTGAAAATTCAAATATACAACATCCACAGCATTAACTTCATCGTGTGCCTGCGTCACCATGTCAAATAACAGAATTAAATTTGTCATTCATGACCTGCCCTTGACAAAGCCATGATAACTTATTTTTATCTAAGTATATATTTATATTATCTCATACTATGGCCTCCATCAGTTTTCCCACTATTGATGTCAAGCTTGCAGATCTGTAGTTTCCTCATCATTTACCCCTTTCTTAAAGAACTATGTCACATTGTAATCCTCCAGTCCCCTGAAAGCTTAAAACTATCTTCCTCATAGTACATCTTATAACCAGAACTTGTGCTATCAGCAACACATCTTGGTGCAAATAACAATATTCCTTGTGATGCCATATTTTTCTGGTAAATAAAAATTACACAGTTTTTTTTATTATGTATCAGGTGGCATAACAGCAGGGTGTAGTCAGACTTGAAGAATTTGTCTTGGGATGCCAACTGGCATAACAGTGAAGTTCTATTGCTTAGTTCATTCTTCAGCAATTCTTCAGTTCAGTAAAATATGTTTAATTCTGCATATGAATGGCTCCTTTGAAGGACCATAAACATAAAACTTTAGAAATACACAGCAGGTCTGGCAGCATCTGTGGAAACAGAAACAGAGTTTTTAAGTTTGAAATGCTAACTGTGTTTCTCTCTCCTCTGATGAGGCCAAACCTACAGCACATTTCCAGTATTTTATATTATTTATTATTATCCGAATTTCAGCATTCACAGTATTTTCCTTTAAGAGAATATGGCTTTTTGCTCTGGTGGTCTGTGTGGAGGGCCAGAATATTGCCGAGTCAAGCTAACTTGAGAACTTTAAAAATAGTGGGAAGGGGTCACAATGCTGGGATTCCGAACCCATTCCTGGGCTTTCTGATCTTTGGGATTATCCTTCATAGGCGAAGACTGTTGTGAGTGCAAGCATGTAGCCTGCATTCCTGACCAGACTGGTTCCATTCCTGAGATAGGCATAACCTACTCCTCTGTAACTTTCATCAAGTTGAGTAGCTATTTAATGGGTTATGGTTCACAACATCATAGAAGTGTTGTGAACCACAATTCGTATAAGGGAACTTTTAAGTTTAAAAAGCCCCCTCAAGCAACCAAGTAAGGTATATTACCCCTAAAAAAATTGCCCATGACAAATCATGTCCCTCATACAATGTAGGGTATTTGGAATATCCTTCTCTGCCCTGCCAAAGTTGCTCACGAATTTGAACACTGTATTACTCTCTGCTCCGAGGAGAATAAGTCCAATTTCTCAAATCTTTCCTTGTAGTTAAAAAGTCTCATTCCTGCTATCATTCTAGTAAATCTCCTTTGCACTCTCTCCAGGGCTTTAACATCCTTCCTTGAATAAAGTGCTCAAAACTGAATACAAAACTTCAAATGTGGTTTGACCAATGATTTGTAGAGGTGTAGCATCATTTCTTTGCTTTTATACTCCATGCCTCTATTTATAAACCCCAAGATAATATGAACCTTCTTGACAATTGTTTCAACTTTCCTGGCCACCTTCTGATAATTATCCACTCAATCCCCAAGGCCCCTCTATTTCTGTACTCCCCTCAAACTTGTACCATCGAGCATGTGTTGCCTCTCCATGTTTCTTCTCCCAAAATGCATTATTTTACATTTCTCTGCATTAAAATTCATCTGCTGGATGACTGTCCATTTGGCCAACTTGTCAATGTCTCTCTGAAGTTACTCAGGGTCATCCTCATAATTCACTAATTTTCCTAGCTTCATATAAGCTGCAAATTTAGAGATTTTTTCTATCTCCAAATGGTTATTATATAAATCAGAAAAAGTAAGGGTCCCTGGGGAACGCCACTTTCAATCATCTTTAGTCTGAGAAATGCCCATTTTATACCTACCTTTCTGTTTCCTAACATTTAGCTAACTTCTAATCCATGCTGCCAAGGATCCAACAATTCCAAATGTTTCTAATTTGCTAACCAATCTACCATATGACACCGATTCAAATGCTTTCTGAAAATTCAAATATACAATATCTACAGCATTAACCTCATTGTGTGCCTGCGTCACCATGTCAAATAGCAGAATTAAATTTGTCATTCATGACCTGCCCTTGACAAAGCCATGATAACTTATTTTTATCTAAATATATATTTATATTATCTCATATTATGGCCTCCATCAGTTTTCCCACTATTGATGTCAAGCTTGCAGATCTGTAGTTTCCTTATAATTTACCCCTTTCTTAAAGAACTATGTCACATTGTAATTCTCCAGTCCCCTGAGACAAATCCTGTGTCCAAAGAGGCCTGGAGAATTTCTAGAATTCGCTCCAGGATTTTCTCCCTTACCTATCTCAGCAATCTAGGATGTATCCCATCTGGGCTTCATGACTTCTCTACCTGGAGTGCTGCTAGCCTTTTTAGTACCTCTTCTTTATTTATATCAACACTGCTCAGTTGCTCAACACCCACAATCTCCAAAGTACAAATCAAGAATGTGAAAGTATATTCTCCTCTCCCTGGATGAGTGCAGCTTCAGCAATTCTCAAGAAGCAGACACCATCCAGGACAAAGCTGCTTGCTTGATTGATTCCCCATTCACCACCTTCAACATTTAATCTTCTACCATCAAAGACAGTGGCAGCATTGTGTACCATCTGTAGGATGCACTGCAACAACCCACCAGAGTATTTTGACAGCAACTTTCAAATTCATGATTTTTACTTTCTAAAAGGACAAGAGCTGCAGATGTATGAGAGCACCACTGCCCACAGGTTTCTCTTTAAGACACATACCAACGTGACTTGCCACTATATCACTGTTTCTTCATCATCACTGGAGCAATATCCTGGAACTCGTTTCTTAACAGCACTGTGTGTGTACCTACCTCCCATGAACTGTGGTAGCAAAATACAGCTGGGTAACATGAAGATGAAATCCAATACCAGGGTCCTGTGCTTGAATAAAGAATGAAGTAATCTGGCTAAAGTAATCTGGAAACAGAGACTTTATGGTGTGACAGTTGATGAGCAGTGGAGGACCTTCAAATAAATTTTTCAAACTGCTCAGCAAAATGCTTCCAGTGAGAAGGAAGAACTGTAAAAGAGGAGGGGTAATCTGCTGTGGGTGTCTCAGGAAATAAGGCAGGCTATCAAAGTGAAAGAGAAGGCATACAAACTGGCCAAAACCAGCAGAAATCTAGAGGACTGACAATACATTAAAGATATACAGAAAGCCATAAAAAGAGATATAAAGAAAAGTAAGATAGAATATGAGAAAAAACTAGCACAGAATATAAAGACAGATAGCAAAAGTTTCTATGAACATATAAAACAAAGAAGAGTGGCTAAAGTAAATGTTGATCCTTTAGAGGATGAGAAGGGGCAGTTAGTTATGGGATATGATGAAATGGCTGAGGCATTGAACAGGTAGGTACTTTGCATTGGTCTTCACAGTGGAAAATACTAATAACATCCAGTAAGTGACAAAGAGACGAAGGTACGTGAGGACCTGGAAACAATTATTGTTATGGATGAGCTAGTGTTGGATAAGCTAATGGAGCTAAGGATAGCTAAGTCTCCTGGCACTGATGGAATGCATCCCAGGGTACTAAAAGAGATGGTGGGAGGAATAGCAGTTGGTCTGGCGGTAATTTTCCAAATTCGCTGGACTCTGGAGTAGTCCCAACACATTGGAAAATATCAAATATGATGCCATTGTTTAAAAAGGGAAGTAGACAAAAGATGGGGAATTATAGACCAGTGAGCTTAACCACTATGGTGGGTAAGATGCTTGAGCCTGTTATCAAGGAAGAAATAGCAAGGCATCTTGAAAGAAATTGTCCCATTCTACAGACACTGCATGGGTTCATAAAAGGCAGGTCATGCTTCACAAATCTTTTGGAATTCTATGAAGATATTTCAAGCAAGGTGGACAACGGGAACCAACTGGATTTGGTTACCTAGCTTTCAAAAAGGCCTTTGACAAGGTGCCGCACATGAGGATGCTACATAAGATAAGGATGCATGTTGTTTGGGGTAGAGTATTAGCGTTAATAGAGGATTGGTTGACTGACAGGAGCAAAGAGTGTGACATTTGGTGACTAGTGGTGTACCTCAGGGATCGGTGTTGTGACCACTATTATTTAAAGTTTATATAGATGATTTGGAGTCGGGGACCACATGTATGGTGTCAAAACTTGCCGATGACACTAAGATGAGTGGCAGAGCAATGTGTGCAGAAGACTGTGAAACTTTGCACAGGAACATAGATATGTTAAGTGAGTGGGCAAAGGTCTGGTAGATGGAATACAATGTTAGTAAATATAAAGTCCTATATTTTGGTAAGAGTAACAACGAAATAGATTATTACTTAAATGGTAAAAAGTTGCAGCATGTTGCTGTGCAAAGGGACCTGGGTGACCTTGTACATGAATCATAGAAGGTTGGTCTGCAGGTATAAGTAATCAGGAAGGCAAATGGAATTTTGTCCTTCATTGCTAAAGGGGTTGAGTTTAAAAGCAGAGAGGTAATGTTACAGCTGTACAAGGTGCTGGTGAGGCCACACCTGGAGTACTGTGTGCAGATTTGGTTTCCTTACTTGAGAAAGGATATACTGGCACTGGAGGGGGTGCAGAGGAGGTTCAGAGTTGAGGGGGTTGGCTTATGAGGAGAGGCTGAGTAGATTAGGATTGTATTCATTGGAATTCAGAAGAATGAGGGGGATCTTTTTGAAACATATAAAATTATGAAGGGAATCGATAACATGGAAATAGATAGAATGTTTCCACTGGTTGGTGATACTAGGACAAGAGGGCATGGCCTCAAGATCAGAGAAAGCAGGTTTAGAACTGAACTGAGAAGGAACTTCTTCACCCAGAAGGTTGTTAATCTGTGGAATTCCTTGCCCAGCGAAGTAGCTAACACTACTTCAGTAATCATTTTTAAAGCTAAGGTAGATACTTTTTAGAAAGTTAAAGGAATTAAGGGATATGGTGAAAACGCGGGTAAGTGGAGCTAAATCCATGAAAGGATTAGCCATGATCTTATTGAGTGGTGGAGCAGGCTCAAAGGGCCAGAAGCCTCCTCCTGCTCTTAGTTCTTATATTCTTCTCATGTTCATGACAGCAGATCACCACCTCCTTCTCAAAGACAATTAGGAATGGGCAATAGATACTGATATTGCCAACCATGCCCAAATCTCATCAACAAATAAACATAATGGATAGTAAGGGCCTTGAGGGTTATTCTGCAAGAAAATGTAGAAAGGAGTAGTGAGAGCTGAACAATTGGAAAATTCAGCAGTGGAAGGATGAAATGGTTGGGAAGGAGATGGGCAATATTTTCAGAGGATATGTTGGGTTCAAACTCCACTGTGGCAGTAGGATGAAATTATCACTCATAATAAGCCAGCACTGAATGAATCAATGAATCCTCAGAGGTGGTACAGCTGAAAGCTGTATACTTATCTAAGAGGGAGTCAAGTTTGGGATGGCTTCAAGAGGAAAGTAAAGGTCCATTTAGGTTCAAGTAAAGAATTGTGAGGACAAAGTAATTGAGAAGAGTACATAATAATTGAACAAAAAAAGTAATTTTGAAGAGAAAAGAAGTTAAAGAGAATGAAAACTGGAAATAAAAGTCAAGGGCTCAGGTCCAGAACAGCAGCCAAAATATACATGTGAATAGACACATGGAAAACTCAAATTATATGGACCAAGTGACATAGCATTGATTAGGATATATAAATTCTTCTAGATGTGGTTAGGATACAATAGGAAGGAAAACATAGTAAAAATCAGAGGTTCTATGCTTTATTCATGACATAAAATTATTAGATGCCCAAAATGCAGATAAAGACCATTTGGCCCATAAAGTCTCCACCAACCATCCAAAGAGCATACCAAACAGACTCACTACCATCCTATCTCTATAACCCCACTTTTACCACGGCTAACCAACTTCCCTGCACATCCCTGGACACTACGAGGCAATTTAGCATGGCCAATCCATCCAGTTTGCACATCTTTAGAGCATAGGAGGAAACTGGAGCAGCCTGCAGAAAACCATGCAGACATAGGAAGAATGTGTAAACTCTACACAGTCATGCAAGGCTGGAATTAAACCTAGATTCCTCGCACAGTGAGGCAATAGTGCTAACCACTATACCACCCATGGAGGGTGGATTCAACATAGAACATTGATGAACCTTTGTCCCCATTCGGACACAGTATGGAGAATGAAATCCAGAATCTAAATAATTATTGGAGAATGAAATGATGCAGATGTTTTTGAAAATAAAAAATATATTAATAGTTCTATACAAAATGGGTGATAAAAGTTTCGAACTCTGTTCTGTAATTGGCAGTATTGCTTGATCAACTGTCAATTTTGGAATTGAAATGTTTGGTATCCATAGCTATTAAGGATTAAGCTATTAAGGAAAAGGCCAGAGTTAGGTTTCATGATCTCTTTACTTTTAAAAAATGACTTAAGAGGCTACATTGCCTCTTCCTGTTCCAGTATTTCTTCCTGAGCTTCCATTGATTCTGCTAGTCTAAGCACTTGTTTACTTTTGCATAGCTACAGTAAAAGCAAATGCATAAGCTGAGATAGAATTAATTTTTAACTGGAACAAATATGAAACGGGATCTGTTTACCCTTGGGTAGTTTGCAAAAGGGAGAGAAAACAACCTCATGTAAAGTTCTTAAAATATTCTTTGCATATTCCTGTCTATTTACAGACCGATTTCTGATACTGAGCTGGAACCTATCCCTGTATATAATGCAAGTATGGCCTGGGTTGCATCTACACTTGTTCAATTACAATTATTGAAAGCTGACTCTTAGGGATCCATCAATTTTAGATTATCTGAAGTATACAAATCTCCCATATTCTGTACATGAGCAATTTCAATCAATTTTTTTAAAGGCATATGCATGTACCTTCAACTCCGTGGCGAAATCACCAAATCTTCATGGGCCACAATTTTTTAACCTTTCATGTTTAGACTATCATCAAAATAGTTCTGAAAATTTTAATTCATCTTTCAATCAGGAATATTATTCCAAGGTGAGCACTTGAGCATTTATCTATTTATCACCTTAATCTTGGTGTAGCTGTGTTTCGTAAAACTGATCATTTACATCTTTCCTTCCTACATAGTATTGAACCCCTTGGTGTTAGCACCATTAAGGAAGCATTCTGATTCATATAATGTTTTAGCAGAAAAAAAATCAGTTTCCTTCACCAGCAAGATTGCTATAGATTTATGGTTTTTTAAGATTACTTACAGCATAGAAACAGGCCCTTCAGCCCAACAAGTCCACACCAACCCTCCAAACAGCAACCCACCCAGACCCATTCCCTACACCGAACACTACTGGCAATTTAGCATGGCCAATTCACCTAACCTGCACATCTTTGGACTGTGGGAGGAAACCAGAGCACCTGGAGGAAACCCGCACAGACATGGGGAGAATGTGCAAATTCCACACAGACAGTTGCCTGAGGCAGGAATTGAATCCAGGTCTCTGGCGCTGTGAGGCAGCAGCACTAACCACTGTGCCGCCCTACTTGTTGTGCTAACTGTTCTATTTTGAAAAAACATAGAAGGCTACCAGATTGGACATCTGTGCTATGCAGGGTAGTGCCATCTCTAACTGACCCACATGTCAGCTTTATTTTCTTTCCCCAGTGCTTGGATTATTTTGATATGTGTCTATTGTCCTAAAAATATTGAAAACATGGTCTATGAAAGATATGCAACAGACTTACTAACACTTGCCATGATATGCAAGGCCTTGAACTTCAGCCTACATCCTGCACCCCATTTTTCAGTACAAGAGAGTAGGTTAAAGGCATGTTAATCATGCAGCCTACACTCCTTTCCTGTCGCCAGGTCATGGTGCAGGGGATCAGAATATAATGGAACAAAGTGACATGCAAGAAAATTGCTTTTTCATAGAAAGACAATCAATGACAATTTATTATGAAAATAAAATTATTTCACCCTCTTTCACAATACAACTGAGTTAAAATTAACATATATTTTCAACAACAAAACAGCAAGTATTTTATACAGTATCTTTATGGTAAATACCCCAAGATATTTCACAAGGAGCTGATAAGGCAAAATTTCACACTGCATCACAACATGTAACCTTCTGCCGAGTTAAAGAAGTAAATTTTCTAGAAGGCCATAAATGAAGGAAGTCCTTGCAGTGTTTGGAGAACGTAGTCAAAAATTGTTCAAATGAGTCATTGCTTATCCAGGAACCACAGTAAGTCGTTGAGCACAGAGGTGCACAGGACTCTAAATTAAGACCTCAGTGGTGCTTCCCTTTTGGAGGGTGGAGGTCTCACAAAACTAGCCATGCACTTGCACCTCAATGTGTGGAGTTCACTCCAGACAGGAATCACCAAAGTGGAACCATCAAGAGCATCCACATTTGGACTCCACCCACAAAATCATGGTCTCTGTACTTAAATGGCTTTGTGTGGCAGTGTGGCTTACTCATGCAATACAAGCGACACAATGGTTCAGTGGGAGTTGCACAGTAACTCAGTGGTTAGCACTACAGCCTCCCAATGCCAGGGACGCAGGTTCAATCCCAGCCTTGGGCGACTGTCTGTGTGGAGTTTGCACATTCTCCCTGTGTCTGCATGGGTTTCGTCCAGGAGCTCTGGCTTCTTCCCACACCGCCAAAGATATGCGGGTTAGGTGAATTGGCCAAACTAAATTGCACATATTCAGGAGAAATATAGGGTAAGGGAATGGGTCTGGGTGGGATACTCTTCAGAGGGTTGGTGTGGACTTGTTGGGCCAAATGACCTGTTTCCATACTATAGGGATTCTATGCCTCTATAAGTTGCACTACTGTCATTTTATTTTTCTTTTTTCACAAACTGATTCTTTATACTGAATACTCCCAGGAGATTGATCTGTTCAGGTGTCTTTGCAGTTTGATGGACACTACCTAACAGTGCTCCAAGAAGCACAACACTGTTGGCTCGAGGATGGGAATCTATGAGGAACAAATGTTTATGTATGAATATCATCATCTTCTTTCATAATGGTGGCCCATGAAGTATATGGTTCTTCCCATGATACAGGATAATGAAATGAGAATTCTTTTGCTGAGGGAAGTAGAACAATTTGCAGACAGGCACATTGATTCAATTGCTCTTTAGGTCAAAGGTCAGCATCACCCAGACTGCTGCAGGAGACTTTTCCCAGATTGTTTCAGTGTGATACTGCTGCAGGAGACTCTTCCCAGACATTTTTTAAATTTCAAGTGTACCTTATTCATAAAAAATCATCAATAAATATGTACAAAGTTTCTAAATCAGTTCTGTATAATCGTTGCAGAGAAAAAAAAGTGGTATTTTGACATTTCTCAGAGTTTCTCTGCAGTTGTTAACCAAAAGCATTTTCTACTTATTCATGAAATTATTTATATTCATTTTGAGGTAACAAGAGGGTTTGATAACTGAATAGACACTTGTTATTCTTTGGCAGAAAGACCTTAGATGGTGGTCTTTCCTCAATGCGCCTTGACAGCAGCTGCTCCAAGTTTTAGTGTAAAGTCGTGGACCTTGGAATGTTGCAGCCTCCAACACTCAGTCAAGGTCAATTCTTTAGACTGGAAAACAAATACATTTCAGCTTTTGAAGCAGTTGCACTGGTGAAGAGGCTTGTCTCCTTCTGGAATGTGCCTTTGCAAAGAAGGTCTGGAAAGAGTCTTTTTTGTCGAAGTTCACGCCAAGAAGCTCCCTAATGCAGGACTGTGTATTCTATGGCTGTTCCCCAGGATGCATATTGAGACAAATATCGATTCCCCGTGGGAGACCATTTACCCAATGTAAGGCGCTCTTGGGCCTGCTCGACTCCAGAGTTGCTTGGGAAATTTTCTACTCGTTGAATGAGACCATGCTTCTGATATTTGTGTGGAGTGGACACTTCCCAGACTGCTTCAGTGTGATACTGATTGTGGACACTCTTCCCAAACAATCAGAGAGACCAGGCAAAGTGAGTGAATAGAATGAGGCAGCATCCTTTCCTGTTCCATTAGGATCTCCAGTGACATAGTTAGGAACCTGACCAGACTCAAATTCAATTTCCAAGCCATCCTGTAATGTGTCACTATTTGCCAGCTGGAGCACTTCATATCTTCAGTGCAAAGAGTTCATGTAACCCCACCATGAAAATCGTGATCATGAGCAATTGAACACTAAATCCTCAGGTGTTTGTTTTGGCACCCACAGATTGATTTGAATTGTGGTAATGAGCTATTTGGATTGAATTTGTGTAGTTAGGCAAAGCTTTCAAACTGATTAACACTTAGCAGTAGCATTAATTATCAATTAGCATTTCTTTTAGGGAGAAAAATTGGAATGGAACTTCAGTCATGAATTTCTGAATTTTTTCTGTGTATCCCATTCAACAATGGGTCATTACTTCAAGAAACTGAACTCCTGATATTTGACTCAAATTTATGGCATACTGACGTTGACACTAGCCCAGTTGCCACGAGGGGTGAAATTACAGCTAATCAAAGAATAGTTATTCTTTTTCTAACTAATTACATATCTTTTACCTCAAAACAGCAGAGAAAATTTAAACACAAAATACATGAAAATACATAAATGGTATTTATGGTGGCGAGTTTAAGGACAGCAGTGGACCTGTCCATAGCAACACTGTCTGACCAGTTAGAAGAACAGGAGCCCAATTTGATTCTTTTTAAGGTAGTTGTCATGGTCACCATCACAGAGACTTGCTTTATCATCTAGATTTAATAATCTAACGCAAATTTTAACAGCTGCCAAATTGAGTTGTTACCCAAGGCCCCAGAGCCTGGCCCCCTGGATGACTAATCCAGTAAAATTACCACTATATCTGATCAACTACCATTGCTGTGGACATCAGATAATCTAAATTGTCTAACACTTTCATCAACAGAATCTTCAATGATGTCTTCTGAATGAACCAAGGATGAGACAGAGGGAGTTTGTCATTCCACTATTATGGATCTGACTTAATTTTCTTTCATCTTTAGGCTTTATTCTTAAAAGAAATTCAGCTGTTTGCTATTACCTACTTTGTGAACTCAAAATATGCAAGCATCATTCATGCTTATTTGAATGTTGAGACAGCAGTGGCTATTATTGAATAAATGACCATGAAGTAAGCCCTATGCAGTGATTATAACAATGTGGATCAGTGTGCCTGATTATGAACTCAATCCTGCAAGGGAGCCACTACCTGTCATCATGGCTGATGGTCCACTTGCTGCCTCTAAAATTCCAGCTAGGTCAGGAGGAGGCCTTCAACAGGCATTTAATTGACCACTTTAGTATAATCCACCATCTTAGAAAACTTTAATGTTACTCCCAGAGGATGCTCTGTTCTCCAAATCACAAGGCCCTCTCCTCCTTTTAACAGCTTTACCCACAAAGTGCCTGCCAATGGAGCAGGAAATAGAGTCCTGTCCAAATCTAATAAAAAAGAAAAAAGTAGTCTATCATCTTGTTGGTGGCATGATGGCACAGTGGTTAGCACTGCTGCCTCACAGTGCTAGAAACCCGGGTTCAATTCCTGCCTCAGGCAACTCTCTTTGTGGAGTTTGCACATTCTCCCCGTGTCTGCGTGGGTTTCTTCCTGCAGTCTAAAAATGTGTAGGTTAGGTAAATTGCCTGTAGTGTTAGGTGAAGGGGTAAATGTAGAGGAATGGGTCTGGGTGGGTTGCTCTTCAGAGGGTCGATGTGGACTTGTTGGGCCGAAGGGCCTGTTTCCACACTGTAAGTAATCTAAATCTTCCCCAATGCTACTAAAATGGCAGCAGAGATAAGAAGACAACCACATCTAAGTTTTCACCACCAGATACAACTCCACCACATAACACTATTTCAAAACACGCTGCCTAAGATCTTGTAAAATCACACAGTTCTAGTCTTCTGGCCTTTCACCCTCTCCACCAACCTTTCAATGCAACTTCACAGGTGAATACATAGAGGAAACAAATGTTACTGGGGATTGTTCCAGAAATAGGTTGTTACAGTATTAAAAAGGAATATTTTTGTGCCAGGGTCACTCATTCCACTTTCAGCAGTGGCCTTCTGAGCCCTTTTGCAATTGAACGGACTACATTCATTCATTTCTATCTCCACTGCCACCAACCTATCCTTATTTTCAGAAACAAAATCAGCATTATGGTGCCATTAGTATTGGATATCCTCAGACCATGTTTCTTTATTCTAGACCACAGATTATCCAGATTTATAAAATATGCACCGTGTGATCAGACATCTGCAAATAGAGAAATAGTACGGTTTTCTAATGTTTCTCTCCGAAAGAATTCCAGCTTTTTTGCCCTTTGAAGTCTAAAGACATGATCAACAGTGAATTAATAGTGCATCCAAGTAATCAGGAAAACAATGTGAGAGATTCATATGAAACTACAGCACTGACAGTTAACAAAACAGTTAAAGCTTTGAATCTTCCTCACAGTCTAAATTGAAAGTTTGTGTTTCCGTGCTTACTGAATTTTTAATTTAGACAGAAAGCTGTGTGCTGTTAAATGATTTCCTGAGAAATAACTGCTTGCGTGGCATGTTCACAGTTGCCAAAGTATTGCAAAATAAATCTGTAAGCTACATGAGCACGTGGCTATTTCATTATGCTTTAAGCCTTTCCATCAAAATGAGGTACAAGAGCTTCTTTTCCACTTCTGCTGTTTCTTCACAGATTTGTGAATAAATTGAAATGGTAACAAGCAAGTAGCTATCTCTTGTACAACACAAAAAGCCTTCAGGTAACAAAGCATAAAATATTCAAAGATTATTTTGTTATTTTGCCAGTGCCGTGCAATGATTCCAAACATAGGAGAGATTGAAAACATTTATTGTATGTTTGACACTGAAAAAAACTGAAAGCATGTCAGTAAAACACATTTCAGTGCTATGATGCACAATTGCTAACTTACATAAATTTCTGTACACACATCTATTTGTAGCCTGGATCTCGAAAAGTATGTTTTCCTCATAAATAAATGTCATATTGTGTTGCAAATGATTTATAAATTGTGCTAAATTTCCATCATTTCTGGGATATTTCAGCATGCACAGTAGAGGACAGAATCTCTCTTGCCCCTTGTGATGCAAATGTCATCAAGTTAGAACTACCTACATTAGAAGCTCCTATTTGCCTGGGAACTAATTGATCTCTGAACATCGATCAGCTGAGTAAGGTGAAGTTGCTGTGCTTCTGATGGGAATAAAAAAGCAGTTTCCATTGGAATAAAGATGAGGAAAAAAGGGTAGTAATAAAAAAGGTTAGATTCTCACAAAGGAGATCAAAGGAAAGATGTTGTTGGGGAACTGGGAAACTGTCTGGACAATTCCTACAGTAACAGACATCGTACCAAATTTTCAGTCTTCCTGGAGCAGATGAGTTCTGGAAATTTATCAATAGAGCAATTTTTGTTCATTTAACGCATATAATGACATGCATTCCCAAAGACCTGCAAGATTGACTGAGCCATTGCTGGAGGTTACTTACAGTTACAATCCTGAATTAACATCAAGGACTATGAACTGAGGATTTAGAGGCTTTTCTTAGAACCTCAAAGAAAGACTATTAGTAAGGTGAGATTTAGTACATGAGTGTGTGTCTTTTATTTAGTACATGAGTGTGTTTTGTTCTAGACAGTCAATGCAAAAGGGAAGAGAATGTCAGAGAGAGAGTTGCTGGAGCAAAACCACTGCAATTTATTGATGTAATTTCCACAAGGGATAGCGTAGAATGGAACCCGAGACTAACAAGGAAATCTGCAGCAGAACAATGGTGATCTTTAAGGAAGAGATGCTTCCGGCATCGGCTAGGCACATTCCAACAAGAGTGAAAGATTAGGCACCAAACTCAGGACTCCTAGGATGACAAAGAAAGTAGTCATAAGATTAAAACAAAGGAGGGTAATGATATTATCAGATGAGCTCTTCAAATGTAAACCATGTCAAGTACAATATGCTCATAGGAAAGGTGAAAAGGAAAATAAAACTGGTAATGAAAGAGTTTCAGAATATAAAAGGGAAACCAATAGTCTTCAAAGAGCATGTAAATAGTAAGCTAGTCACATGAGGAGAATTGTGCCTTATTTTCTAAACAAAACATTGAATGGATGTGGATGTTGTTCACTCGACCAGTATTCATTGCCCATTCCTAATTCTTGTTCAGATGGGCCAATGAGCTGAGAAGTGGCAGATGGAGTTTAATTCAGATAAATGCAAGGTGCTGCATTTTGGGAAAGCAAACCTTAGCAGGACTGATACACTTAATGGTAAGATCCTATGGAGTGTTGCTGAACAAAGAGACCTGGGAGTGCAGGTTCATAGCTCCTTGAAAGTGGAGTCGCATGCAGATAGGATAATGAAGAACGTGTTTGGTATGCTTTCCTTAATTGGTCAGAGTATTGAGTACAAAGGTCGGGAGGTTTTGTTGCGGCTGTACAGGACATTGGTCAGGCCACTTTTGGAGTATTGTGTGCAATTCTGGTCTCCTTCCTATCGGAAAGATGTTGTGAAACTTGAAAGGGTTCACACAAAGATGTTGCCAGGGTTGGAGGATTTGAGCTTTAGGGAGAGGTTGAACAGGCTGGGGCTGTTTTCCCTAGAGCATTGGAGGCTGAGAGGTGACCTCATAGAGATTTATAAAATCATGAGGGGCATGGATAGGATAAATAGACAAAGTCTTTTCCCTAGTGTCGGGGAATCCAGAACTAGAGGGCATAGGTTTAGGGTGGGAGGGGAAAGAAATAAAAGAGACTTAAGGGGCAACTTTTTCATGCAGAGGGTGGTACATGTATGGAATGAGCTGCCAGAGGAAGTGGTGGAGGCTAATACAATTGCAACATTTAAAAGGCATCTGGATGGATATTTGAATAGGAAGGGTTTGGAGGGATATGGGCCAGGTGCTGGCAGGTGGGACTAGATTAGGTTGGGATATCTGGTCAGCATGGAAGAGTTGGACTGACGGGTCTGTTTCTGTGCTGTACATCTTTATGGCTCGATGACTCTAATTGCTAAGAGGTCTATTAAAAGTCAACAACATTGCTGTAGATCTGGAGTCACATGTAGGTCAGATCAATTTAGGATAACAGATCCTGAAGTAAAATCCTTAGAGGTAGAGTTGGGCTTCGTGACAGCACTATGTTCAGCTCAAGGCAAATTAGTATGAGAACTCTAGTCTGAAGGTCTGGAATTCCCGAAAGTAACCACAACACGAAAGCAATACATCTCAGCGGAAGCAAATCAAAAGTTTTAATAGTAACCCACATTGCCAGAAGAGATTTATCAGGCTGAACTTCAACAAAAATTAGCTTAATGTCAATTTTGCCAAATTTCATGAGCATTTCTCTCTGTGGGGCCTAGCGTGATTTCTCACACAATCTTCCCTGACTCACTTCCATGGCACACAATTCCTCCCTTTGCCTCATTCTAAGAGTCATGCAAAGAGAGCCAACACACAGGGTGAGGTGCCCAAAATTTGACTTCTCGGCCTCAATGAGAAGATCGTAGTCCTGGACGATGAGGATTACTCACCATTCACGTGGTGTTGCTGAAACCTCCACATCACAAAAACCAAGCAAGGGTCCACGCCCTTTGCTATGCTGCTCTTCCATTGCTGCCACTCTACATTTACTCTTAACATGCCAAAAGTCCGCCTCTTTTTCACGACACATTCTCTTCTTTTTTGTATCTTCTGGGTATGCATGGCATCTTAATGGTCTTGGTGTCAAGGTAGCCAGCTTGCAAAACATATCCTCTATCATCTCTGAGAATGAAGCCACAGATCTCTCAGAAGTAGCACCAGCAAGAATATATCCTATACCCTCCACCAGCTCAGATACTGATACCTCATTTATATTTTAGGTAGATTAGTGTTGGGGCAGATGCTGCCATAATTATCATGTGCCAATAGCTGGTCAAACAACAAACGTTCTAGATTGCTGGCACTTGGAGGAGTGCCAGAGACTACACACTTGCTCATCCGTAGGTAGGACAGAATCCCATAATGTCAGCAGTGAAGAACTTCATTGAAATGCACAAACAGACATAGGAGACATAGTGGCTTTGTAAGTGTCACTGGGCAAACTGATTCAAAGTTTAGAAATTTTGTTTGCTTCATGCTGCTACTGTCATGTGGGTGCCTTGCTGCCGTGGATAATCTAATCCAGCACACTCAATGTCAGCTGGTGATGTGCACAGAGCTACACACCATTGCTTTAGCCACAAGTGAACAGTGGTCTGAAAGACTTTAACCCTAGGTACCTTCAGGTGCCCCCTTCCTCACAAGGAGAAAAGGACATGCTCGTAGGCACCCAACCTGAGGAGGATCCACGTACAGAAATCTCCTCTCAGGATATTCTAGAGGTGGCTCCACCTCCACCCTGCAGCCTCCCTCAGCCCTGTGAGAGTTCGAGTTGCAGAGGTTACAACTGTTTCTGGGCAGACACACTCAGCATGCTTAGACTCTCCTGCCATGGACACTATCAAGGTTACCCAACCAAACATCTGAAAGAAATAGACTCCACTACAGGGCAGATTCCTGCCTTCAAGCTATTGGATCTTGGAGTGCGCCAAGATGCAGAAAAAAGATCTTTTGAGTACATATACAGGTATGGGTGAAACTTCACTGTAAGTACATTCCCACATTTATAAATATATGTCCAATTTTCATCATCAACTATATGAATGAATGTTTGTCTAGCAGGACTTGCAACATTCAAGGAGTAGAGCCCAACCATTGTTAGCATTACATGATGTTATATGGCCCAAGATATGATGTGAGCAGCTCTTACACCATGTGCAAGGTTTTGGATCTTAGAAAAAAAGCAAATTACTGCAGATGTTGGTTTTGGATCTTAGAAGATGCTTGCTACTTGATAGCTAGTGTCAATCTTTCCAGTCTGCAAACATTACTTGCAGGATTGATTTCTGATGCTGCATGAGATAGTCAAGAATACTTGGAGCCAAGATACGGACTTTACATCAGAGGTTAATGTCTAAGGTTCACAAATGTAGGGGAGGTGACAGCTTATTGGCATTATCATTGACCATTAATCCAAAAATTCAGCTTGTGTTCTGGGGCCTTGGGTTTGAATTCTGCCACAGCAGATGGTGAAATTTCAATTCAACAAAATATCTGGAATTAAGAATTAATGATAACCACAAAAAACCTTGGCAATTATTGGGGAAAAACCTGTCTGACTTACTAACATCCTCCATGGAAACAAATGCGCCATCCTCACCTGGTCTGAATTACATGTGACTCCAGAGCCACAGCAATGTGATTGAGTTTTGGTCCACTTTTGTTTGTCATTTATATAAATGATTTAGATGAGAATGTAAAACACACGGTTAGCAAGTTTGTAGATGACACCAAGATTGGTGATACAGTGGACAGTGAAGAAGGTTATTTAAGATCACAAAGAGACCTTGATCAATTGGGTCAATGGGCTGAAGAATGACAGATAGAGTTCAATTTGGATAAATGTGAGGTATTGTATATTCTGGTAAAAACAACAAAGGCAAGACTTATAAAATTAAAATTAGGACCTTGGGTAATGTTGTAAAACTGAGAGACCTTTGGGTTCAGGTTCATAATTCTTTGAAGTTTGCATCACATATAGATAGGGTGGTTAAGAAGGCATTTAGCACACTTGCCTACATTGCTCAAATCTTTTTTAGGTGTTGGGACATCATGTTGAGGTTCTACAGGACATTGGTGAGGTCTCTTCTGGAATACTATGTCCAGTTCTGGTCTCCCTAGGAAGTAAATTATTAAACTGAAGAGGGTTCCGAAGAGATTTACTAGGATGTTTCTGAGAATGGAGGGTTTATGTTATAAGAAGAAGCTGGATAGGCTGGGACGTTTTTCACTGGAGTAGAGGAGGCTGAGAAGTGACCTTACAAAGGTTTATAAAATCATGGGGGGGTAAAGATAAGGTGAATGGCTGGTGTCCTTTCCCTTGATTAGGGAATTTCAAGACTAGAGGGCATACTTTTAACAGGGGTGGAGATAGATTTAAAATAGCGATGGGGCAGGTTTTTTTTACACATTTGAGTATGGAATGAACTTCCAGAGGAAGTGGTGGATGTGGTACAGTTATAACTTGTAAAATAAAATTTAGATAAGTACATGAATAAGAAATATTTGGAGGGTTATGGGTTAAACGCAGGCAGGTGGGATAGTTTAGTTTGGGATTATGATTGGCATGGACTGGTTGGACCTAGGGTCTGTTTCCGTGCTGCATAACTCTGTGGGAGAAAATGAGGACTGCAGATGCTGGAGATCAGAGTCTAAAAGTGTGGTGCTGGAAAAGCATAGCCGGTCAGGCAGCATCCAAGGAGCAGGAGAATCAACGTTTCGAGCATAAGCTCTTCATCAGGAATCATTTTTTGACCCCACGTAGCTCTATGATTCTATGATTCTGAAACTGCCCACTGAAATGGTCTAACAAACCACTCAGCTGCATCAATTGCTATGAAATGTCAACTAAGAAATGGAACTGAATGGATATCTTGGCATCTACCTGGGCACCAAGAATGACAACAGCAAAAACAGTCCTGCCAACTGCAAAGTTACCTAAGATTACGACAGGATCTTGACCAGGTGGGCCAATGGGCTGAGAAGTGGCAGATGGAGTTTAATTCAGATAAATGCAAGGTGCTACATTTTGGGAAAGCAAATCTTAGCCAGACTTATACACTTAATGGTATGGTCCTAGGCTGTGTTGCTGAACAAAAAGACCTTGGAGTGTAAGTTCATAGCTCCTTGAAAGTGGAGTCGCAGGTAGATAGAATAGTGAAGAACGCGTTTGTTATGCTTTCCTTTATTGGTTAGAGTATTGAGTACAGGAGTTGAGAGGTCATGTTGCAGCTGTACAGGACATTGGTTTGGTCACTGTTGGAATATTGCGTGCAATTCTGGTCTCCTTACTATTGGAAAGATGTTGTGAAACTTGAAAGGGTTCAGAAAAGATTTACAAGCATGTTGCCAGGGTTGGAGGATTTGAGCTATAGGGAGAGGCTGTTTTCCCTGGAGCGTCGGAGGTTGAGGGGTGACCTTATAGTGGTTTACAAAATTATGAGGGGTATGGATAGAGTATATAGGCAAAGTCTTTTCTCTAGGGTCGGGGAATCCAGAACTAAAGGGCATAGGTTTAGGGTGAGAGGGGAAAGATATAAAAGAGACCTACGGGGGAACTTTTTCACAGAATGAGCTGCCAGAGGAAGTGGTGGAGGTTGGTACAATTGCAACATTTGAAGACGCATTTGGATGGGTATATGAATAGGAATCGTTTGGAGGGATATAGACTCGGTGCTGGCAGGCGGGACTAGATTGGGTTGGGCTACCTAGTCGGCATGGATGGATTGGACCGAAGGGTCTGTTTTCATGCTGTACATCTCTATGATTGTATCACTCTATCTGGGGACTAGTGTTAAAATTGGGAGAACAGTCTCACAGACTCATCAAGCACGGTGGCACAGTGGTTAGCACTGCTGCCTCGCAGCGCCAGAGACCTGGGTTCAATTCCTGTCTCAGGTGACTGTCTGTGTGGAGTTTGCACATTCTCCCCGTGTCTGCGTGGGTTTCCTCCGGGTGCTCCGGTTTCCTCCCACAGTCCAAAAATGTGCAGGTTAGGTGAATTGGCCATGCTAAATTGCCCGTAGTGTTAGGTGCAGGGCTAAATGTAGGGGAATGGGTCTGGGTGGGTGCGCGTCGGTGTGGACTTGTTGGGCCGAAGGGCCTGTTTCCAGACTGTAAGTAGTCTACTCTAATCTAAAGATGTAGTCATACTCATGGATTCATTCTTTACAACCATGTCCCAGACACCACCATCACCATCCCTGGATAAGTTAAGTCCTACCATCAGGACAGACCTAGCAAACATGGCAGCACTCTGATATACAGTCAGGAGGAAGTTACGCTACGAGTCCTCAGATTGATTCCAGACTCCATGAAGTCTCATGGCTTTGGGTTAAACAGGGGCAACAGAACTTCCTGCTGATTACCAGGTACTGTCCTTTTTCAGCTGATGAATCAGTACTACTCCATGTTGAGCAATACTTGGAGGAAGCACTGAGGGTGGAAAGGTGCAAAATGTTCTCTGGGTGGAGGATTTCAGTGACAGAACCCAACACATTGGTGCACAAGTTAAGGGTGACGCATTCACAGCAATCTTCAGCCAGAAATGGCAAATGGAATCTCGGCCTCCTTTAGTGATGCCCAGCATCACAGATGTCACTCTTCAGCAAATTTGATTCTACTGATTACTACAAAAGAGATGGGCCCTGACAATATTCTGGCAATAGTTCTGCAGACTAGTCCTCTGGGCAAGCTGTTCCAGTACAGTTACAACACTGGTATCTAGACAGCAATATGGAAAATTGCTCAGGTATGTTCTGTGTATAAAAAGCAGGACAAATCCAATCTGGCCAAAGACCGCCCCATCAGTCTAATCTCAATCATCAGTATAGTGATGGATGGTATCATCAACAGTACTTGGGCTGACAAGTGCTATGTAATATTTGCACTGCACAAATGCCATGCATTGATTACCTCCAATAAGAGACAATCTAACATCCATCTCTTGACATTCAATGGTGTTACAATCCCTCCCACTGAATCCCCCACTATCAGTATCCTTGGGGTTACCATTGATCAGAAACTCAACTGGACTCCCCATTCAAATAAAGTGGCTACAATAGCTGGTCAGAAACTAGGAACATTAAAGCGAGTAACTCATCACCTCACTCCCCAAAGCCTGTCACCAAGTACAAGGCACAAGTCAGGAATAATATGGAATATTTCTCAATTGTTTGGATGGGTGCTGCTCCAACTGCACTCAAGAAGATTGACATCATGCAGGACAAAGCAGTCTACTTGACTGGCACCACATTCACGAACAGTCACTCCACAACTGATATTGAGTAGCAGCAGTGCTTACTGTCTACAAGATGCAAAGTAGAAATTCACCAAAGATCATTAGACAGCAGCTTCCAAACCTATGACCACTTCCATCTAGCAGGGCAAGGACACTACCTGCAAGATCCCCTCCATGCCACACACCATCCTGACATGGAAAAATATCACCATTTTGACCAATGTTGCTGGGTCAAAATACTGGAAATCTCTCCCTAATGGCACTCTGGGTCAACACCACCCAAAGGATTGCAGCAGTTCAGGGAGGCAGCTCACCACTACTTTCTCAGGGGCAACTCAGGATGGGCAATAAATGCTGACCAGCAGTGACGCTCACATTCCAGGAGTGAATTAAATAAAAAAGACGCTATTACAGCTGTCTTTCACCTAGACTGTTGGTATGTCTGTTTGATGTTATTGCCCTTTGAAGAGCCTCACATCAATCAAAAGTGAGGCCCCCTCCCTCACAGAATGAAACACATACCCTGCCCACTCTGGATGTGGCAGCAGCCATTTTCATCTTTGTTACAGACCTGTTATTTGCAACATGATAGAAACAAACAGCGGTTACAGTTTATGCAGAGGGTTATATGGTCAGCCTCTCAGTCTGAGCAGCCCCCAAATTGTCATAAACATTATATGGAGGTGGCGGTCTTGGACTGGGGTAGACAAAGTTAAAAATCACACAATACCTTCATCAAAGGAGCAGTGCTCCAAAAGATTCTATTTCCAAATACAACTGTTGGTCTATAACCTGGTGTTATGTGATTTTTAACTTTGTCATAAACATTGTTAGCACTCCCTGTCAACTCTATCTGTTTTGGTGGTCCCCACATTCCTGGGCTGGTTGCAATGGATTAAAAGGGCTAACCATTGAGCAGTTTCCAGAATGTGGAGGTATAGGTCCCTGACTCCGACACTCCGTGCGGCTAACTGACTGTGTCTAAGTCCCTGGACTGATCTTGGATGCTGCTCAAGACTTACTGTGCAAGGTCCCCTTATTGAATGCTGCCTCCCTTCCTTTGGCTGAGGAGTACTCCCTTTAGACTTTGAGATATAGTTATTTTGTTGATGTACACACAGCATGATTGCTGTGGGCACATTGTGCAGGTGTGAGATTGATGTAGCATAGTGCTATGCAGCAATATGTCTAATCCTTTGAAGAATGACTGCTGACAACCATGACAAGCTGTCTGGCTTTGTGTCTATGCCAAGAGTCAAGGCAAAACAGAAGTAATGTAAGCTTTGGCTGAGAGTCAAAACACAATAAGTAAAAGCAGAGGTGTTATGAATATCCTTGTGGATAGAAAGTGAGTGGGCACTAGGAAAGCAAATAAGGAGCCTTGAAATGCAATCAGATTGAATTCATGAGGCACTTGTCCCTTCAAGCAATGAGTCCTGGCACCAGCATTGCAATGAAAGAAGGTGGTGGATTCAAAAGTACAGCATTGAAAGATTCTAAGTGGATTGGTGATGTGACATGAATTTGCAGAGGTGCCAGCACCTGCCCAATGCCAAAGTCCATGGCCAGGGCCGCAAATAGTTTCAGCCCATGGAGTACTTTCTGAGATTTGGTGACTGTTATCAAAGTTGGAGGCCATGAGGAGCAAATAACAAGCTGGAGCCAAATAACCACTCTGACTTTCAGGTCGGGAATTGTTGGTCTAGTTTCTATCGGGCAGGTAGGAAATTGCAGATTATTTAGGAGTCATTAACTAATAATGACATGCAAATAGATACAAAAGTAGATTCTTAATTTGCTGTTCAACACTTGATTAGAAATTAGACTTTTTGGTCTTGACGTTTAGAGTCCCCTTACTGCTAATCACACCCTATATTCTCTCTAATTAAAATGTTATTTAATGGCTGGGAATATTTCACCCACGGTGTTTCACCTACCACATTGCCTGATGAACAGATAAACAGAGTGAGATAGAAACTAAAGAGGTGTCAAAGGACAGAGCATAAATCAGCAGATACTGGATTAGTGGTGCTGGAAGAGCACAGCAGTTCAGGCAGCATCCAACGAGCAGCGAAATCGACGTTTCGGGCAAAAGCCCTTCATCAGGAATTATTCCTGATGAAGGGCTTTTGCCCGAAACGTCGATTTCGCTGCTCGTTGGATGCTGCCTGAACTGCTGTGCTCTTCCAGCACCACTAATCCAGCATTTGCTTTCCAGCATCTGCAGTTATTGTTTTTACCTCATAAATCAGCAGAGTCAGCTAAGACAATTTTGAAACAGAATAACAAACACATCACTCTGATCAGCAAACAATGGTAAAGAAATCGAGAACCCACATGTGAACCACCACAAGATCCAAACACTTTAAAGATCATGCATGCCCTGCATATAAAGTAAGTGACAAAAGCAACATTAACACGAACAACAAAAGAGCAGTTAATACATGAGAACTGTTGTTGTATAGCATGTAACTTGGTTAACCCACAACTGCAAATGAACGTGTGTGCGAATTGGCACCTTGCTTGTTATGAAAAAGAGGATGTTTGGATTGGATTGAATTGCAATTATATACCGCCTGGCTTGTCGTAGTCATATGACAAATATTGAGGCAATCACTGCAAGCATCTGTTTACAGAGTTCAATAAAAGAAAGTACAAGCTCGACTGTTGTGAGTATCTCACAAAGTCAATACAATCTATACAAAAGAAAGAGTGACTTGACCTGACATAGCACGAGTTCTCTGAGCTAGTGTAAACACCTTACCTTTTTATTTTCTGGAATTTGATTGTGGACTGAAATGGGAATTTGATTGTAGACTGTCTTTAAAACCAAAGCACCGGGAAGAAAATACGGCACTTTTAAAACATTGTTGGATAAAATGTGAGTTGTGTTTACACTGTTACCTTACAAGTTGTGGAGAAGGTGAGATAAGATAGCACAGTATCGAGATGTGCATGCGTAGAGAGTGCTTTGGTTGGCAATAGGTAGCTGATAGATTAGCAATGTGACCAGTTGTGAATGCACGAAATCATCAGCCTGACAACAGCTCTCTGATTGGTTCCTATGCAGATGAATAGCTTGGGAGCTTTACAATATGTGGGAGTATTTTAAAGGCCATGGATTAGCATTCAGGACCAGCACATTCCTGTGAAGATGAAAAATAAGGATGGAACCCTGGATGACCAGAGATATTGAAAGTTTAGTCAAAAAGAAATAGGAAGGATATGTAAGGTTTAGCAAATTGAATCAAACATGGCCCTTGAAAATATTGAGGAAACAGAAAAGAACTTAAATAATGAATTAGGCAGTCATGAAATGCCCTTGGCAAAAGGGATTCAGGAAAATCCCAAGGCATTTTACATGTATATTAGGAACAAGAGAGTAGCTAAGGAAAGGGTGGGTTACTCAAGGATAAAACAAAGAATTTATGTGTACAGCCAGAGGAAATAGGTAAGATCCTTAATGACTACTTTGTATTGCTATTGACCAAGGAGAAAGACATGGATGACTGTAAGATTAGGGAGGGGTATATTGATATTCTGATGCATGTCGATATTATAGGAGAAGGAGATGTTGGATATCTTAAAAAAAACATTAAGGTAGATAAGTTCCCAGGGCTGATTAGATCTTTGCCAAGTTGCTATGGGAGACAAGGGGGATTTGAAAGAGATCTTTGTATCCTCTTTAGCCACAGGCAAGATTCCAGAAGACTGGGCAATAGCCAATGTTGTTCCTTTATTTAATGAAAGGAACACAGAAAATCTAGAAAATCAAACACTAGTGAGCCCTACATCAATGGTAGGTAAATTATTGGAGATGATCCTTCAGGACATGACTTACTACCATTTTGAAAATAATGGACTGATTAGGGATAGTCAGCATGGCTTTATATGGGGAAAGTTTTGTCTCACAAATTTGATTGAGGATGATTGATGAGGGTAGGCCAGTGGATGTGGTATACATCAACTTTACTAAAGCATTTGACAAGATCCCTTATGGTAAGCTGGTCCAGAGATTAAGTCACATGGGAGCCATGTGAGTTGGTAAATTGGATACAAAATTGGCATGGTCATAGAAGAGAGAGGATAGTTGTGGAGGGGTGTTTATCTGTTCTGGGACCCCTGCTGTTTGTAATTTTTTTATTTATTTGTGGGACATGACATTACTAGTTGGCCAGCATTTATTACCTGTCCCTAATTGCCCTTGACAAAGCAATGGTGGATCTAGAAAGGACGTTTCCTCCTGCTGGTCAGTCCAAAACCCAGGGATACTGTCCTAAAATTAGCGGGTCACCCTTTCAGCACAAAGTGAGGAGAAATTTTATTTCTCAGAGCATTTTGTAATTTTGGAACTCTCTGCCTCAGAAGGCAATGGAGGCAGGGTTATTGAATATTTCTAAGATAGAGGTGGATAGATTCTTATTAGGCAAATGAATTGGGGTTATCAGAGATAGATGGGAATGTGGAATTTCAAACACAAATAAATCAGTAATATCACCATCAGCGTTGGAGTTTCCAGCCTTGGGTGACTGTTGGTGTTAGCACATTCTCCCAGTGTCTGCATGATTTCTGTTGGTGCTTTGGTTTCCTCATACAGTCAAGAATATGTAGGTTAGATGGATTGGTCATACTAAAATGCCCTGCAGCATCCAGGGATATGCAGGCTAGGTGGCTGAATGATGGTAAATGCGGGGTTATAGAGGAATAGGGTGTGAAGTTGGGTCTGGGTGGGTATATTCTTTGGAACATCAGTGTAGACTTGAGCTGAGTAACCGCTATCTGCACCGTAGAGATTCTATAATCTTCTTTAATAGTGGAGCACAGTCAAGGGGCAGACTTCTGCTTCTATTTTGTGTGTTCATATGATTCAGTCTGATTCAAAAATGATATCTAAAGAACAAAGAACAGTACAGCACAGGAACAAGACCTTCAACCCACCAAGCCTGAGCCAGCACATGATGCCTTTCTAAACTAAAAATGTTTTGCCTCTACTCAGTCCATATCCCTCTATTCTTTACCTATTAATGTATCAGTCAAAATGCCTCTTAAACATTACTATTGTATCTGCTTGTACCACCACCTCCAACAGTGCATTTTAGGCACTTACACCATCTGTGTAAAAAAACTTGCCTCTCAAATCTACGAATATATAAATGAGGAGGCCCAAGATATTTCTTAACATCCTGGATTGTATCCAAGGGAAAATAATTTCTATAGTTTTGTGACAATAGACAACTGTAAAAATCAAAATACTTGCTCTTGGATAGGTTTACATCTTCTTGTATGAATCTGCTTAAGCCACAGCTTTTGCTAATTCTTAGTTTAACACTCATGACCAAAAGAAGATTGCAATTGAGAAAATTCACCACAATTTCTGCCAACTGACACTAACATCAGGAATCTAGTAATGTTAACAGTTTATACAAAAATACATTTACTCAAAAAATATAAATGAAATCACTTACATAATCTGTATCTAAATTTTTATAATAAAGTTTATTACAATAATAACCTCTGGCACACACCCTCTAGTATATTCATATTTTATGTGTACTCTCTATGAGTTCTCCACTAAAAGGGAGAAAGATTCATTTGTGAAACAATGATGTCAATGAAGAAGACCACTGCATGCTCTTCTGCATTGCCTGCCCTGGGGGAATCGATGTGAGTCTGTGTAAAGGTGCTATACATATTAATTTGTCCCCACGTGTTTATATGAAGAATGGCAAATATATTGATGTTTTAACCAATTTCTTCATAACTGCAACAAAGTGAAACATAATTGATATATATGTGGATATACCTTGCTAAAGAAGACATCATTTTCTAACAAAGTAGTGATGAATGGTAGTAGTCAGCCATTTGAATTAGTAACTCAATTCAAATGGATATCCTGACAATCACAACCAAGAAAGATGGCAGAGAAAGATTTCCTGACAATGGACTAAACACCTTTATAAAACACAGTGCTCAGGATTAAATAAATAAAGTTTATCAAAATATAAACAGTTGTACCAGATGTTTGAAATCAGTGCTTATTATTTGACATAGCAGAATTCAGTTGAGAAGTTTGAATGTAGTGAATATTTATTCAGTGTGTCTGTCTTGCATATGTAGTCACCCAACTTACATGCACAGTTCACACAACCTTTTCTGATTTGGAATAAGCTTTGCAGCAGAACATTCAACAAACAAATGCTTCATCACACTCAGCTCTCTGACTGAGTCTCCTGACATTTTCACATTTAAAATTGTTTTGAGATACATTCTGGGCATATAGGTTTGGTCGAAAAGTGGGGTACTGGAAAACCACAGCCAGTCAGGCAACATTCGACGAACAGAAAAGTTGGTGTTTCAAGCATAAGCTCTTCATTAGGAATGTGCTTATGCTCAAAACGTTGACTCTTGTGCTCCTCAGATGCTGCCTGACCGGCTAAGCTTTTCCAGCACCACACTTTTTGGCTCTGATCTCCAGTCCCTGAAGTCCTCACTTTCTCTGATATAGATTTGGTTGTCAACTAACTGTATCATCTTGCTTTACATGGGTTTCTAGTAGAACATCATACTTTAGTCCAAGGATCAATGATTAAAAAACCCTACAAATTTATATAAAGCACAAGATTTGTTATTCTATTGCTTGTTTGAAGCTGTTAGAGCCAATAGCCCAGTTTTTGCGGTCAGTAGTTAAGCAATTATGCTCAATTTGCTTCTTTCTTGGAGGCCTAACCAGTTTCCATCAACCATCACTGCCCTCCAAATGGTTGAACTTGTTCACTCACTGAACAATTTGTCTCAATTTCTTTTATGTCTGTCAAATAGAAGATGCTGCTAAGGGCAATCCACATGGCCTCTGTCCCTCAACTGTTATTCTTGTTCATTTATAATTATATTGGTGCCATTATAGTCATGTGAGATCTATATTCTTGTGATTAAACAGCAACATGGTTTAATAATATAACTATTTACAGTGTTATGCGGTTTCTAACAACAGAAGATGGCAAGAGAGGACATCTTACCTGAAGTCCTACAGACCTAGGTTCCAGTTCCATTTGATCTTTTTGATCCTTTCACACACGGCCAGTATCCATAAAGGTATAATCAATCCTTCAATCTATATTTCGCCTTAATTTTTTAATGGTACCTCTTTTTGCCGCAAACATTTAACCATGAACATTGAACTCTAACTTCACTTATCCACAACCACCCCAGCCCTCGCCTCCACTCACCTCCTCCCCCCCCCCACAACCCCACCTCCCCCAATCATAAGTCTCTTTTGCTTGAGGGTTGAATCTCTAAAAGCATTCTCTGTTCTCTTAGATGATGAGAGAGTGTTCTCTCTGTTCTCTTAGCCCTCCTGAAGAAGGGCTCATGCCCGAAACGTCGATTCTCCTGCTCCTTGGATGCTGCCTGACCTGCTGCGCTTTTCCAGCAACACATTTTCAGGTCAGAGAAAGATGTCAAAAACCAGGCTTATAGATGGTGGTCCATTTTGTCTTAAAATCAAACTTCCGTTCTTTAAATAAGTGTGGCACAGATTTGGTGATATCTTCAAGGTATACCAATTGTTGGGGTCACCATGATTTCCTGAAGCTTGATTGACTGTGCGGGTGAATATTACTCAGACTTTTACTTGTTCAAGATTGCATACAAGTTTTGAAAACTTTTTCTTAGTTTCCATGATTTGATAGCTATTTGAGGGTGGGTAGGTGGGGCAGATATGAGTTCATTGGTGGACCAAAGGAGACTTAATAGACCAATCATCTTGTAAGCTTTTCCTGTCCTTTTCCATGAACCAATGAACAGATGTCTTAAAATGATGGCCTTGTGAGAGTTTTGATAATGCAGACGTGATGCTGTGCACTTTTGCTCTGGTGATCTTACAAAAACCGTGTATTGCCAAAATAAAATCTTCATTGGTTGATAGAGGAAGTAGTATTATACTAAGAATTTAAACTGGTTATATTAATGGATTAATGATACTTTTGACTCTGGGATAGTCCAGCATTCTTACACAATTATGTTGACCTGTTGACTTTTCTCCAATTAGTCAATGGCAAAAATTGTTCCCCATATTGAATAACATATGTTATCTTCTTAACCAACTTAATCAAACTGTCTTCAGAGGTGTAGTGCTAGCTTAGTTGAAGACAGATATAGTAACTTATTGATTTAATATAGTACTTTTAACATAACAAAATGAATAAGCTATTTCTCAGAAGCACTATAATGTAAAATTTGACTAACAGCCATATAAAGAAATATTAAACAACATTTCCTAAAGCCAGGTCAAAGGGGTAAGATTGAAAGAGCATTTTAAAAAAGAGAAGTGAGGTTGAAGTAAGAAATTTCAGAGTTTAAGACTATACCAGCTGATGGAATTGCCTTCAGTATTGGAGCCATTCCACTTGGGGATGTTCAAGCAGCCGGATTAGAAAAGTACAGGGTGTTGAAGGGATGAAGGAAATTATAGAGATTTGGCTGCGTAAAGCCATGAAGGTATGTTTGAAAACAAGGATGAACATTTTTAAAAATAAGGGCTTGCTTGACCAGTAGCCAGTGGAGAACAGCTAGTAATGATAGTTAAACTGGACTTGGTGACAATTAGGATTTGACCATCAGAGTTTAGGATAACCTCAAGTTTGTAGAAAGTAGAATGTGGGAAGCCAGTCAAGTGTATGCTGGGATAGTCAAGTCTAGAGGTAACAAAGGCATAAATGATGGTATCAGCAGCAGTTGAAATGAGTTAGGAGCAGAGTTGTACAATGTTATGGTTTGGAGATAAGTATTTTTATGGATATGTCATCAAGGCTCATCTTAAGGTGAAATTTGACATTAATGTTGCAGTCTATCAGGTAGCTATCAGAGAAAGGAACAGATTCAGTGGTTATGGAACTGAATTTGTATCAGAGACTGAATACTTCAGTCTGCCCAATATTTAATTGATGGAAATTTCCGTTCATCCAGTACTCTGTCCTGAGAACAAACAGACTGATAATTTAATGACAGAGGAGGAGTTGAGTGTGTGGTGGTGTGGTAAGCTGGGCATCATGGGCATATATGTGAAAACTGGAACTGTGTTTTCAGATATTTCTGCTAAGTGATAGCATGTGTAAAACAAATAGAAAGGGACCAAAAATAGATCCTTGATGGAAGAGAGGTAACAATGCAGGAAAGGAATGTGTAGAAATTGAGGACCTGTGCGGTACAAGTGATAGCAGTTTTAGGTCTGTTATTAAATCATAAAAATAGGCCATTTGGCCCCTTGAACCTGCTCCGCCACTCAATAGGATTATGGCTGATCCAACATTCCTCACATCTACTTTTCTGCCCTTTCCCCATAACTCTTAATTCTCCGATAGATAATTAATCAATCAAATGGCTAAATGACATCCTCATTAGGTATATCCTTTCCATCATTAGACAAACTGAATTTTAATAATACCAATCTATAACCATAGAGCACATTTTAAAACTGTAAATGCTGCAAACTGCCCTCATAGCAGCACAATTAATAAAAAGTCAAAGAAGCAGACATTAGGACAGGGGACCACAAGTTTGGTCAAAGTATTAAGGAGCATCCCATCAGGGGAGGGAGAGATCAATAGGTTTAAGGAGGGAATTCCAGACTTTAGGATTTAGATAGGTCAAAGCTCGGGTGCAAATCAAGAACGTCTAAGAATCCAGAATTTGAGTAACAAGAGTCCTCTGATATTTGCAATGCTGGAGGACATTACAGAGGTTGAATGGCCAAAAGCCATGGTGATACTTGAACACATGGGTGAGGAAGGTGAGAATTGAGAGTTGGGAATGGGCTTTGTCATGTTCTCATCTCTGTCTCTAGGCATCTGGGGAGTCCAATTTCACGATTCCAAAGCTTTATTTGGCTTGGAGAGGGGTTGGCCAACAACTAGGAAGGCTACAGATGGAGGGGAGGTGCGTTGATTCCAGAGCAGACAGGTTAAAGGCTCCACTCAATTTTTGTTATTCCTAAATACATTGACCCAGCTTTTCGAATGAACATGTGGCAAATGGTGAGCTACATCAGAAAGGCCAATAACATACATGTAAATGCATTTTTAAATTATTTTAAAATAATTCATACAAAACAAAATAAGTAAAAAATACTTCAAAATGTAAGTGTGTTTTTCCGTACTCCCTTAGCCCACTGAGCTTCCCCCCACCCCAACCCCTTTCCACACAATGTGAATGAGTTTGTTGAAAGCAATGGACTGTTCAGGGCCATCTCCTAATTCAGTGTTCAGGAAAGATGTGGTAGGTAGAAATGGAGACAGGAACATGGTGACCATTTAGTTTCCTGTCCTGTAGCAGTTCCCCTCATTTGATTCATGAGAGGAAAATTCCAATCATGAATTTTTAACCTTGAACTATTGATGAAACAGGAGCAGTAAACCAACAAGAACAAGGTGGCGTGTGAACAGGATTTGGTCCAAGTTAGAAACAGGAAGATTCCTGTTGAGGTTTTTGCGGGTGTAAGATAGGAGATGGCAGGCCATCCAATAATGTATTGGAATAGTCGAGCCTGAATATAACAAAAGCATAAATTGGTCATTCAGTAACACATGGCCTGAGACAAGGATAGAAGTGTACAATTTATAGAGGTGGAAGCAGGTGATCATGGTTTTATGGAGATATTGGGTTGGGAGCTCTGTTCAGAGTTCAACAGGATAGTACATAGGAACATGTGAATTTGAAGCAGAATGGGCCACATGTCCCCTCAAGCCTGCACAGCTACTTAATAAGGTTGTGGCTGATCTGACTAAAACCTCAACTCCACATTTCCAACTACTCCCAATAACCCCTTACACTCTGTTGCTTGCCAAGAATCTATCTAGCTTTTTCTTTAGAAGACTTTGACTGCCCTTTGAAAAGAATTCCAAAGACACATAATCTTCTGACAGATGAGTCATGTAATTCCATTTGAGGTACAATAGTCCAAATGGCCTCCTTTTGCACAGTAACAATTTTGTGATTGTGAATTAGCTATACAACAGTTATACTTCAAAGTATTTAATTCTCTGTAAAGTGCTCTGAGAGATTTCTGAGAAATGTGACAGGGAAACAAGGCAGGTTATAAATCTGCTTATAAATCTGCTCTAGTAGTTAAGGAGGGAATTCCAGACTTTAGGATTTAGATAGGTAAAAGCTCGGGTGCAAAGGGTGGGGCTAAATAAATCAAGAACGTCTAAGAATCCAGAATTTGAGTAACAAGAGTCCTCTGATATTTGCAATGCTGGAGGACATTACAGAGATTGAATGGCCAAAAGCCATGGTGATACTTGAACACATGGGTGAGGAAGGTGAGAAGGTATAAGGAAAAGATCAAAGGGTTATACAACTTATGCACATAAATTGTACACACCTAAGATGGTTCTTAGATACTTAATCAGTTAGAATGGAAGTTCAAGTTTGATTGATTAATATGCAAATTGCAGAATTTATTTCAAGTCACTGCCTGGAGGCAGGTTATAAAAGATTATAAAGAGGCTATAAATCTACTTACACAAAATGAGATGTATTTATTTCTAATATGTATAAAGCAAATTACATTTTAAAAAGACCTTTCAGAAAGATTTTTAACATTCCATCACAAAATCCTAATGAATTTAACATTCCCTTAGATTTAGGTTGGCTCGTTGTTATCCCATTAAAATGATCACAACTAATGTCGCAGATTGAGTTACAGGTAATGTCAGAATCCATAACGTCATACAGAATTTCTTCATTCGAATAGAAGTTAAATACCGCGGGAGCTGGAACATAAAACACAGAATGTAGAACAGCACAGCACAGGACAGCTCTCGATGTTGTGCTAGCCTTTTATCCTACTCTAAGATCAAACTAACCAGCATACACTACATTTTACTATCATCCATGTGCCTATCTAAGAGTTGCTTAAATGTCCCGAATGTATTTGACTCTACTACCACTACTGGCAGTGCATTCCACTCATCCATCACTCTGTGTAAAGAACCTACCACTGACATCTGCCCTAAATCTTCCTCCAATCAGCTTAAAATCATGCCCCCTCTTGATAGCCATTTTCGCTCTGCGAAAGAAGTCTCTGACTATCCACTCTACCTATGCCTTTCATTATCTTGGACATTATCATGTCACCTCTCATCCTTCTTTGCTCCATTGAGAAAAGTCTGAAATAAACAGACAATGATACAGGAACTCAGCAGGTCTGGCAGCATGGATGGAGAGAGATGGAATTAACGTTTTGAGTCTGGTAAGAGTTGTACCAAAAACAAAAAAACCCCGAAATTGCTGTAGAAGCTCAGCAGATCCGGCAACATCAGCTGACAAAAAGTAGTCTTACTTTGAGTCCAGTGACCCTTCTTCAAAATAAAGTTACACCAGACTCGAAACGTTAGCTCTATCATTTCAGCATTCGTGTTTATTTCAGAATGTGTTCATTTTGTGTTAATATTGTCCCTGCCCTGAGATCAGACTAACAGCCTGAATTGACAGCTCCTAAACATCACCAGAATGAACCGAATCTGACCATTCTTGGTGCTACCTTCTCCCCAGCACCACTCCCTCCCATTTATCTCTCCAGCCTGGAAGCTCCCTGCCTCATTCCTGATGAAGGGGCTGTAAGGTATAGGGTTAAAATTGTGCAGAATAAGGGAACAGATGTTGCTTCTGCAAACGTTTACATTATAAAATTAGGCTGCACATGCCAATACTAAACAGTGAGAAGCGAAAACAGGTAGAATTATCTATGACTAATAGGGCAGAACAACCGTGTAGCAGGATGTACCAGTAACAGGAGAATAGTGTGCCAGTCTCAGGAGGGATGTGGCCAGCGGATGGAATTTAGTTTGGCAGGATGATCGCGTGAAGACAGCAAACTATGCCAGGATAGTCACATATAAAGGATGAGATAAATAAGAGTAAGGGGCAACAGGCTTAGAGTAATGGGAGAAGTAAACAATGGTGGAGAGAAGCTAGATAAAGGTGGAGGGAAGCTAAAGCTTGTGATAGGCTACGCGCTACAGCAAAAGTTACCAATGGGGTGAAAGGGGAGGACCAAGAGATGCAGCTGAACAGCATAAATCAGAATGTAACCCTCAGATCGGGGTGCTTACTCATTAGGTGCCCGTTCTTGCAAGTACGTATCAATAAAATTCACTGCTTCAGAATTTGACTCGGACTGAAATTTATTAATATGTGAGTTTTGTTTCTCACAATTTGGGGGCTCATGTCCGGGATATCCATCGTCACCAGCAGGGTGGCACCGTCGACAGCTGGGAAGACGCGTCCCGTTCCTTTTAGAATGGTCCCGTGTTCCTCGGCGGTGGGTTCCCCCTTCTGGTTGACTGAGATCCGATGAGAGTCTATCTGAACCAGGCGAAAGTAAGTAGGCACAGGGAGCCAGGCAACTCTGTGCATGGACCAAGGTAGGGAAATTGACTTTTAAGTACTGCCTTGGTGGCTGGGATTGAGTTCTAGTAGTTAATAAGTGTCTAAAGAAAGAACTCAATATGGGCTGTGCTGAGGGTAAAGTATAAGCCTCTGGAAAAAAAAATGGAAATGGAGGCGGGGTCCCTGACAACATACCTCCAGAAAGTCCGTTGGGCAGGATATTGTGGAATTGGAAAAATAATACTTGCACAAGGGGAAGAGATAGCAAAACGATGATTAAATATTGTTGCTTTGTATGGACTAAGGAATCCATTCTTCATCCCGCCGTCTTCTGGGCAAAGTATGGGTTGGATGAAGACTGTGTTTGTAAATATTTGAATTTATATGTCAACAGAAAACAGCCTTTCAGTCAGGAGGGATCAGATTATGCTTAGTGTTGGAAGGGTTAGTAGCTGAAGGGCTACTGAGAGTACACTTTGTAATTAAATCATGGCCAGACATCAAAACAAAATTCTGAAAATAGATGGGTGGAGTGAGAAATCACTTGATGAATTGTTAAGAGATGCACAGAAAGTGTTTGTAAAGAGAGAGGATGAGAAGCAAAAGCAGAAGGCAAAAATGATGGTAGTCACGGTTGACAAAGTAGTCAAGAAAAGAATCGAATCAGTGACTAGCAACCAGAGTGGAGGTGGCAGCACGTAGAACATAGAGGAAGGGGTAGAGGATGAGGAGGACCTTTCGTAAGGTCCACTCAACAGGGACAAGGACAGAGCTGGAGACCCCAACAAGCATGGTGTTACATCCAGAAAAAAAATTCAAAAGATAGAGGGGTGGATCGAGAAGCCTCTAGAGTTGTTGTTGCGGAAAGCTCAAAAAGTGTCTGTGAGAGAGTGTGTGAGAGAGAGAGAGAGAAAAAAGAGCTGTACAGCTAATAGAAAGTTTAACCCTTTGTGATTTGATTTGAATGCACATTTGTTTGTTGGTGATTGAATGTTTGTGCTTTGTTCCCTGGAGCTTGAGATCCGGGACTGTTTTGAATCTGATTTCTATTATGGAAATTTAACATGATTTATTTTAAGGTTAAGGATTTTACAGTGATTATGAAATAAAATGTTAACTCCTGTTCTTTTTACAGGTCATGACTGCCTTACTATCAGTTTCTAACTAATATCTTTTATCCTTACATAAAGGCGATTTCAAATCAGCTTAATAGGGAGGAAAACAACATGATAACCTTTTTTTGTGTTTCAGACTAATTTGTTTTCACTTAATTTTAAGCTGTAGCTTAATTCAGAAAGTTGCCTCCCTCAATGACAGTTGAAGTTTCAGTTCAACATTAGATTGTAATAAATCAATCCTATGGTTAATATCTGTGACCTTGGATTCGACCACTATTCATGCAGTATAAGTTTTTTTTTTAACTTGAATAGACAATCCTTTTAAGACAGCTCTGGTTATTTCATGAGCTATAGCAATGTAATTGAGCAATGACTGGTCAGGACTACTTAAGAAAACTAATTTTGGATTTAAATTAAGGGACTAAAACCGGGTAATAATAGTGGATTTCAAAGTTCGGAACTGTATGCATTTTACATTTTAAATATTAAATACTGAATAAATGAATTTATAATATATAAATATATATTTACAAGTAAGATTCCAAAATGTATAGTTAGGCACAGGCTTTAAAGTTAGACAAGCATAAATTGATAAATTGGTATGTGAAGCTAGAGGGAGCAAGAAATATTGCAATATTTCTTAAAACAAAAATAATGGTTTAAACAAAACTTTGGGTGCTGAAGAATGGTCATTAGGTGGTCCTAAAGCCGTTCAGTTGGTTAAATCGGCTCAGCAATTGATCTGGAAATATAACATGGGAGCGGGAACAAAATAGTTAATTGGACTATGGCGACAGTTTTGTGATGAGAGGCACGAAGAATCAGTTTTGCGTTCATGACAACATACTGCCACCAAATTGGGGATTGAATTAACTGCAAATGATGCTACGGAATCTGTCGAGGTTCTTAAAAATGAATGTGCTCGAGCAAAACAAGTACAGAAACAGAATGAGATGTCACAAACGACTGGTTAACAAACAGAACTACGCAATTACAGTTTCTAAAATGTTTTAGCCACTAGTTGCGTTTCCACCCTGAATTATAGATAATGATTATTTTATTTATATAATATATATAATTAATAATTAATATTTTTAATATATCAATTGTATTCGCCTGAATCAATATTAATTGACAGGATTCCTTCACACTCTCTCAGTGATCTGTCATATTGCTAGTTTAAAACATGGCAGCATTAATTCACTGTTAATTAAAGAATGGAAAGCTACATTACTGGCCAGAGTGTGTGCAGGCAGTGGCAGCAACAGCCTTATTGGTAGAGGAGAGTCAGAAGCTTACTTTTGGGGGAGCCTTAATAGTCAGCAACCCACATTAGGTATGGACCATATTAAATCAGAAAGCAGGGCAGTGGCTTACGGACTCTAGAATTCTGAAATATGAAGCAATTCTAATAGAGAGGGATGACCTAATATTGATCACAGACATTTGTCTGAATCCAGCTACCTTTCTCTGGAAAGTTAAAAATTACACAACACCAGGTTGTAGTCCAACAGGTTTAATTGGAAGCACACTACCTTTCGGAGCGAAGCTCCTTCATCAGGTGATAGTGGAGGGCACGATCGTAACACAGAATTTATAGCAAGAATTTGCAGTGTGATGTAACTGAAATTATACATTGAAAATTGATTGTCTGTTAAGCCTTTCATCTGTTAGAATACAGTGATAGTTTCACTTCTTTCATGTGTAAATCACAAAACCTTTTTTTAAAAGTTGCATTCTCGGGTTAGCTGTTAACAATGGTGATAGCTAGACAATATGTTGAAGGTGTTAGCCCCCTGTGTTCTCTGTCTATGACCTGATGTTTAGATTGATTCTAATCTAAAAAGTCAGATACGCAGTTTTACATAAATTCATGCAGTTTTTGAGCTCAGAGTTCTACATGAATGTATGCAGTTTTTGAGCAAAGTGCAATGTAACTCTGCAAGTACAAATTCACCCCACAAAATATTTGTGTGCATGTGGGTCTTTGTCTATCTGTGTGTGTGTGCGTCTGTCTGGGGTGGGGGTTGTGAGTGTGAGAAGGTGTGTGTGTAGTGAGTGCAGAGTGTCTTAAGTCTGTGAGGGGGTGCATGTGTAAGTGTGTGTGTCTATAAGGGTGTGTGTGGGTGTCTGTGTGCATGTCTATGTGTACCTGTGTCCGTGTGTATGTGAGAGTGTGTGTGTGTAGGAATACCTGTGTGTGCGTGTAGTGCAATGGTGGTCACCTGTAATGTGACATGAACCCAAGGTCCCAGTTGAGGCCCTCCCTATGGGTACCGAACTTAGCTATCAGCCTCTGCTCGGCCACTTTCCTCTGCTGCCTGTCCCGAAGTCCACCTTGGAGGATGGTCACCCGAAGGTCCGAGGCTGAATGTCCTGGACCACTGAAGTGTTCCCCAACTGGGAGGGAACTCTCCTGTCTGTTGATTGTTGCGCGGTGCCCATTCATCCGTTGTCACAGCCTTTGCTCGGTTTCCCCAATGCACCATGCCTCCGGGCATCCTTGCCTGCAACGTATAAGATAGACAATGTTGACTGAGTCATGTGAGTGGGAGAAAGTGAGGACTGCAGATGCTAGGGATCAAAGCTTAAAAATGTGTTACTGGAAAAGCGCAGCAGGTCAGGCAGCATCAAAGGACCAGGAGAATCGACGTTTCAGGCATAAGCCCTTCTTCAGGAAGGACTTATGCCCGAAACGTCGATTCTCCTGCTCCTTTGATGCTGCCTGACCTGCTGCGCTTTTCCAGCAACACATTTTTAAGCTCTGAGTCACATGAGTACCTGCCATGTACAAGGTGAGAGGTGTTCCCATGCGTAATAGTGGTATCTATGTCCACAATCTGACACGTCTTGCAGCGTCCACCATGACAGGGTTGTATGGAGTTGTCCTGAGAGCTGGGCAGTTTGCTATGAACAATGATCTGTTTGAGGTTGGGTGGTTGTTTAAAGGCAAGTAGTGGAGGTGTGGGGAAGGTCTTGGTGAGGTGCTCATCCTCATTGATAATGTGTTGCAGGTCACGAACAACATGGTGTAATTTCTCAGCCCCTGGGAAGTACTGAACAACGAAGGGTACCCTGTCAGTTGCAGGACGTGTCTGTCTCCTGAGGAGGTCATTACAGTTCCTTGCTGTGGCACGTCAGAACTGACGGTCGATGAGTTGAGCATCGTACCCCGTTCTTGTGAGAGCATCTTTGAGTACTTCCAGGTGTCCGTCACGTTCCTCCTCGTCTGAGCAGATCAGGTGTATGCGTAGGGCTTGTCCATAGGGAATGGCTGTTTTAATATGTTTTGGGTGGAAGCTGGAGAAGTGTAGCATTGTGAGGTTGTCTGTGGGTTTGCGGTAGAGTATGGTGCTGAGGTGTCCGTCCTCCACTATCACCTGATGAAGGAGCGTCGCTCCGAAAGCTAGTGTGTTCCCAATTAAACCTGTTGGACTACAACCTGGTGTTGTGTGATTTTTAACTTTGTACACCCCAGTCCAACACTGGCATCTCCAAATCATTTCTCTGGAAAGGGGAGGATGAAGCTCCCTCAGACCCAGAACATGACTGCCTCGACATTATAGAATATCAGACTAAAGTAAGAATGGACCTTAGAGATATCCCTCTACATGCAGGGGCCAGGCTGTTCATTGATGGGTCCTCCAGAGTGATTGAAGGTAAAAGACACAATGGATATGCAGTAATGGATGGAATAGAGGGGAGTATTATTGAGGCTAGTTGACTACCCAATGATTGGTCGGCGCAGACTTGCGAACTTTATGCACTAGGAAGGGCCCTTAAGACCATGGAAGGCAAAGAAGAAACTGTATACAGAGATTCTAAGTCTGCCTTCGGGGTGGCACACACATTTGGGAAGATGTGGCAGGAGAGGGGACTGATAAACAGTAGGGGTAAAGAACTGGCTCATGAGGAATTGGTAAAGCAAGTATTGGAATCCCTTTCATTGCCAAAGGAAATAGCAATAGTCCACATAAATGGACATCAGCAGGGAAATGATCCCGAAGTAAAGGGAAATAGATTGGCGGATGAAGTCGCTAAGGAGGCAGCTCTGAACCCTCAACCCGCTACAATATTTTGGTACCAATGGTGCAGGAACCTGGGGGGAGACCGATATTTAGCGCTAAGGAAAAGAGAGAGTTAGAAGAACTAGGAGCTATACAGACAGTAGAGGGGTGCTGGATGCTACCAGTGGCCGGGAGATGCTAAATAAGATGATAATGGCTGTCTTACACCAGGGGAGTCTCTGGGGAGTGCAAGCAATGTGTGATTTGGTCTTAAAGAAATATGGATGCAAAGGGATTTATACGATAGCCAAAGAGATATGTGAGGGATGTATAACATGCAAGAAAATCAACAAGAAGGTATTGAGGAAACAAGTCCCAGGAGGGAGAGAACCTGGGCTCCGACCATTTCAGAGCATTCAAGTAGATTATACCAAATTACCCCGAGTGGGAAGACTGAGGTATATGCTGGTAATGGTTGATCAACTATCTGGATGGGTGGAGGCGTACCCTTTAGCCACTGCCATCACAAGTGGGGTGTCCAAGATAATACTTGAACACCTAATCCCCAGATATGGGATAGTGGAATGCATAGATTCAGATCAGGGAACTCATTTTACTTCTAGGGTACTCCAGGGAGTAATGAAGGGTTAGGTATCTCCTGGGAGTTCCACACCCCTTGGCACCCACCTTCATCAGGAAAGATTGAGAGAATGAACCAGACAGTCAAGAAGCAGTTATCAAAATTAGTAGTAGAAACCAGACTCCCTTGGTCTAAGTGTTTACCTATAGCCCTTTTGCAAGTGCTGACAGCCCCAAGGAAAGATATGGGGCTGTCCCCTTATGAGATATTGTTTGGCCTGCCCTATCTGGGAACGAAAGGGGAACTGCCAACCCTGGAGACTAGAGATCTGTTCTTAAAAAAGTATATACTGGGCTTGTCCTCGTCTTTGTCTTTTCTTAGGAAACAAGGATTACTGGCACAGACTCCGCCCCTTGAATTCGCCGTTCATCCCATCCGGCCGGGAGATTGGGTTCTAATTAAGTCATGGACAGAAATTAAATTGCAACCGGATTGGGAGGGACCATACCGGGCTGTTTTGACTACTGAAATGGCGATACGCACGGCGGAGAAAGGCTGGAATCACTACACCAGGATTAAAGGACCGGTGGAATCCCCACTTAAGAAAGAAGTCTGGACAGCCGAATCAACAGAAGAACCACTGAAACTCAGACTCAAAAGACTTTAAGTAACTGATTTTTATGCAGACGCGGGATAGTTTCTTTTTAATATCTATATATTGTATTGCATGTTAAATCTCTCGGTCCTTCAATCCTATTGTTGGATGCTGGGGACACTTAGGGTTACCATATTAGCCTTCTTAGTATTGGGATTTTATTAAACAATGCTGTCATCTCCATATTTGTTATTAACGGTCCCTGAGTCTGAATGTCCGCAAGTAATAGAGGTCGATGCTTGCAGTCTAGTAGAATGCGCAGATGTAAAGTATCAGAGGGAGTATATTTCCTCCTACATCCTTCTTAAAACCCAACCAGACACAAGGTATGGTTTGCAAAAACCACCACCTGGCATCACTATCCACAGAGCCCCCTTTCGCCCAGCCTTAGACTGTCCCAACAAAAAGTGCCACCCGATTCATCTCACCATCAAAAATACCTCCTCTGAAGACTCCTTTCCCCGTAAAAACGGGTCTCGACTCCTTAGTAATGATTTAGAGATAGTAATGGAAGCCACTGGGAAGTGTTTTTCGGGCTGCTGTTTCCGAATAGTCGTAGGAAACAGAAAACAAGCCAATCAATTTGATAAGATACATCCTTTTGCCCCTCCCAATGACCCAAGGTGGTTAAAAATTATAGTGTAGAAGGACTTGAAGCAGACCATTGAAATAGAAACTGGCTACAGGGACGCAAATGCCTGGGTTGAATGGGTAAAGTAAACTGTTAAAACTCTGAATAAAAGCAATTGCTATGCATGTGCCTCTGGTAGACCAGTTGCCCACATAGTCCCTTTTCTGCTCGGGTGGAACCAAAACAGGAAGAGGTAACAAGTAGGTTAGACCAGGGGAACCCAGTGGATGTGGTCTATCTGGACTTTCAAAAGGCCTTTGATAAGGTGCCACACGGGAGACTGCTGAGCAAGGTGAGGGCCCATGGTGTTCGAGGTGAGCTGCTGGGATGGATTGAGGATTGGCTATCTAACAGAAGGCAGAGAGTTGGGATAAAAGGTTCTTTTTCAGAATGGCAGCCGGTGACGAGCGGTGTCCCGCAGGGTTCGGTGCTGGGGCCACAGCTGTTCGCATTATATATTAATGATTTGGATGAGGGAACCGGGGGCATTCTAGCGAAGTTTGCCGATGATACAAAGTTAGGTAGACAGGCAGGTAGTACTGAGGAAGTGGGGAGGCTACAGAAGGATCTAGACAGGTTGGGAGAGTGGTCCAGGAAATGGCTGATGGAATTTAACGTGAGCAAGTGCGAGGTCTTGCACTTTGGCAAAAAGAATATAGGAATGGACTACTTTCTAAATGGTGAGAAACTTAATAAAGCCAAAGCACAAAGGGATCTGGGAGTGCTAGTCGAGGATTCTCTAAAGGTAAACATGCAGGTTGAGTCTGTGATTAAGAAAGCGAATGCAATGTTGTCTCTTACCTCAAGAGGGTTGGAATATAAAAGCAGAGATGTACTACTAAGACTTTATAAAGCTCTGGTTAGGCCCCATTTGGAGTACTGTGTCCAGTTTTGGTCCCCACATCTCAGGAAGGACATACTGGCACTGGAACGTGTCCAGCGGAGATTCACACGGATGATCCCTGGAATGACAGGTCTAGCATATGAGGAACGGCTGAGGATACTGGGATTGTATTCGTTGGAGTTTAGAAGATTAAGGGGAGATCTAATAGAAACGTACAAAATAATACATGGCTTTGAAAAGGTGGATGCTAGAAAATTGTTTCTGTTAGGCGAGGAGACTAGGACCCGTGGACACAGCCTTAGAATTAGAGGGGGTCATTTCAGAACGGAAATGCGGAGACATTTCTTCAGCCAGAGAGTGGTGGGCCTGTGGAATTCATTGCCACGGAGTGCAGTGGAAGCCGGGACGCTAAATGTCTTCAAGGCCGAGATTGATAGGTTCTTGTTGTCTAGAGGAATTAAGGGCTACGGGGAGAACGCTGGCAAGTGGAGCTGAAATGCGCATCAGCCATGATTGAATGGCGGAGTGGACTCGATGGGCCGAATGGCCTTACTTCCACTCCTATGTCTTATGGTCTTATGGCATGGAATGTATGATAGCCCTGTGTCAGGATAAGACTGCATGGAATGATAGGAATTGTATATCCCCTTCTCTAATGTTCCCTCCCTTTGAAAAAAACAGATTTGAAAGCTCCCCCCCCGGTTTTTGACCATGGTCAGGAATGACACATCATGTATAAGCTGATGGGATCAAATCGGTCCAGAGACTTGGGGGAGCTGAGGTTATGTATAGAAACTCAGAATGACACTGAAACAGACAAAGGAGGGACGTACTCAGCACTCAGGGTTCCCCAGGCGGATCTCTGGTGGTACTGTGGAGGCAGAATATTACGACTTACCCTACCTCCTGACTGGAGAGGGATATGTGCAATTGTGCAATTTGCAATCCCATTCACCTTGGCATTTGAGAAGGAGAAGGTGGTAGTAACAAAGAATGAGAGTAAAAGGTCATTATTAAACACTTCCTTTGATGATAGGATTTATCTCAACTCTATAGGAGTTCTTAGAGGGGTCCTCGATCAGTTTAAGGCCCACAACCAGATAGCAGCAGCTTTTGAACCGGCCCTATTTTGGTGGGTAACGGTCAACAAGAATGTGGATTGGATAAACTTTTTTTTTAACAACCAGCCAAGATTCATCAATTACACTAGAAATGCAGTCAAGGGTATTTCGGAACAACTTGATGCAACCAGCAGAATAGCCTGGGAAAACAGACTGGCCTTAGATATGATCCTAGCTGAAAAAGGGGGTGTATGTGTGATGTTAGGAGGTAGCTGTTGTACCTTTATTTCAAATAATACAGCACCTGATCGGTCAATCCTTGTACCTTGCGAGGATTGACCATCTTGACGGAAGAATTGGCTGAGAATTCAGGAGTGGACACATCATTCACAAGATGACTGGAATCATGGTTTGGGAAATGGGAGTGGTAGTCTCCATCCTCAACTCCCTGATAGTGGTAGCAGGGGTACTGACAGCAATTCGCTGTTGTATCATACCTTGTGTATAGGGGTTAACCCAGCAGCTAATTGAGACGGCCTTGGCAAAACAAATGCCTCTGAAAGGTAATCAGGCAGAGGAACTCAACTTCTTGAACAATGAGGGGATGGTTGACCTTAAGGGATTAGGTCTCAGGGATGATGCTAACGAACTGGAAGGCAACGTATGAGACAAATGCAGAAGACAACACTTAGTAGCCAAGAAGAAAAGGGGGGGATTGTAAGGTATAGGGTTAAAATTGTGCAGAATAAGGGAACAGGTGCTGCTTCTGCAAAAGTTTACATTATAAAATTAGGCTACACATGCCAATACTAAACAGTGAGAAGCGAAAACAGGTAGAATTATCTATGACGAATAGGGCAGAGCAACCGTGTAGCAGGATGTACCAGGCATAGGAAAACAGAAGAAGTGAAAACAGGTAGAATTATCTATGACTAATAGGGCAGAGTGACCGTGTAGCGGGATGTACCCGTAACAGAATAGTGCGCCAGTCTCAGGAGGGATGTGGCCAACGGATGGAATTTAGTTTGGCAGGATGATCGCATGAAGACAGCAAACTATGCCAGGATAGTCACATATAAGGGATTAGATAAATAAGAGTAAGGGGCGACAGGCTTAGAGTAATGGGAGAAGTAAACAGAGGCAGAGAGAAGTTAGACAAAGGAGGAGTGAAGCTAGAGCTTGTGAGAGGCTACGCGCTACAGCAAAAGTAACCAATGGGGTGAAAGGGGAGGACCGAGAGATACAGCTGAGTGGCATAAATCAGAATGTAACCCTCAAATCGGGGTGCTTACTCATTAGGCACCCGTTCTTGCATAAAATTCGCTGCTTCAGAATTTGACTCGGACTGAAATTTATTAATATGTGAGTTTTGTTTCTCACAGGGCCTTTGCCCAAAACCTCAATTTTCCTGCTCCTCCGATGCTGCCTGACCTGTTGTGCTTTTCCAGCACCACTCTGATCTAGACTCTAATCTCCAGCATCTGCAGTCCTCACTTTCGCGCAGCATGTACCTCATCGACTGCGGCGAGCCAGGTCGGTCCCCCCCCTCCCACTGACTTGTTTCTGGAGTAAGTGCCGGTTTCAGAGGTGTCATCCTGACAGTCTGAGAAATTTGACGCAGAGACTCAGCGTGTTTACCGGATCTAACCATTCCAGTCATTTTCCACCACATGCCGAAAATAAACAGTTAGCCTGACACCACGGAATTATTTTTTTCCCCTTTGACGGGGAGCGCACTGCTGCTTCTCTGGGAGTCATTTGCAGCATGTGCACATTGTCGGGATGAGGACCTCGGACAGGGGGCGGGTAGGAGTTTTGAGTCAATAAGGCGGTGACGGATAAGTATGGAGAGGCCTACCGTCCACTCACTCATTCACTCAGCAGCGCCGGGTCGAGGTGTAACCGCCCGCGCTCGCGCCGCCACTCACGAGAGAATGCGGCGGTTGGACCGAGCGCGCGCGCGCACCGCCGAGACCCCTGTCCTCGTCCTGGCGATGGCTCGCGGGCGGGGTGAAGAGCGTGGGGCGCGCACGGTCACGTGTTGAGGAAGCGCTGATTCTGTTTCAGAGCGCGCGCGCGCGGTGCCGTTGAGAGCGAGTGCAAGCGCGCGTCCGAGAGGATAGACGCGGCGCTGGACAGACGGACAGGGATAAAGGGGGCGGTTTCTCCTCATGTATTTGGGAGTGGTGCCCGCCCCGCCCCTTCTCACCGACACCACCCAAAGCCGTTTGGTTCCCATCTGTTTGAACTCCTCCCTTACTTCCCTGTTTATCTTTCAGCGTAGCCAGAAGACATAGCGAGTATTCCACCCCCCCCCCTCCCAACAACTCAGGTAATAATATTTTTAGGAAGAAGACGAAAAACAAGAATCACCCCCCCCCCCCCCACTTTTCCCCATTACCCCACAGTACCGCCGCGACCTCTGAAATCCACTCAACAGCTCCTAAATACGGGCTAAAAGTTAGAGTCGAGAGTGGACGGTGACTCGCTGTCTTTGTGTGATTAAAAACAATGACTGCAGATGCTGGAAACCAGACTCTGGATTAATGGTGCTGGAAGAGCACAGCAGTTCAGGCAGCATCCAACAAGCAGCGAAATCGACCTTTTGGGGCAAAAGCCCTTCCCTTCAGCTTTTGCCCGAAACGTCGATTTCGAAGCACTTGGATGCTGCCTGAACTGCTGTGCTCTTCCAGCACCACTAATCCAGAATCTGTTGTGTGATAGTCCTGTGTGTGTGTGTGAGAGAGATATTAGGAACGAGCAAGGCCTGTTTTACGCATCAGTCACTGCACACTGACTTGGGTAGATAGTTTCTCATTTCTGACTTTCCCCAGGTGGGAAACCGGCTCCTTTACTCCCCCCCAAGTGACATAACGGTCGGTGTTTGAAAGCTTCTGCCTTTTGCTGTTTCAGCGCACCAAGCGCGATTGAGGTGGCTGTCAAATGTTCGACTCTTCCCCCCCCCAACCCCTAACACTTCGCTGCGTTATTATATGTTTAACTGACCCTCAGTATTTTAACTTGGTCGGAAAATAAATTATAGGTGCCCATGTTTCAAAGCAATGCTGTTCTGTGGTCAATGTTATGGAAATTGTAACACGAAGAGGCGGATGTTGCTTGCATTCGACGAATGTTTTAGATACAACTTAGCTGCCCATATCTGATCCGTTTCGGGAATTACGTTTTTTTTAAATTGCTTGAGCGTTTGTGAAAAGGTTAAAGATACTGGATTGTGTCTTTTAATGATTTGAAACAAGACTATCTTGAACTTCAATACCAAATTGCTCAATTAATGTATTTGCTGTAAATTCCAGAACGGGTAAGATGTCCGGTGAGCCGCAGAGGGCTGTTGACAGCCCCAGTACCAGCCCAGATGGGGATCAGCGTGAAAGTACTCCGCAAGAACGAGAGAGGGAACAGCCACAGCCCAAGAAACTAGACGCCAAGATTTCCAGTAAAACTGCTGCTAAACTTTCAACTAGTGCCAAAAGGTACCAACTCACTCAAAACTGATCATTTCGTTTTCCTAGGGGGTGGTACTAGATTGGGTTGGGATATCTGGTCGGCATGGACGGGTTGGACCAAGCTGTACATCTCTATAAGTCAAAATCCCATTGTTTTGTTTTATTAGCAAAATCAGATGATGAATCTATATGGAAATTTGTAACAAAACAAGCTGTACAACTTTCTTCTGATTAAATCCAGTGAGCTATTGTTCTTTTGACTGATGCAGGTGTGGGCATTTATCTTCTTTGAGCAGAATTCCCATTGTCGAAGTCAAATATTTTAAGTGAAAGTTCTTTTATGCTTTTCAGCAAAAGATTTACGTCACCTTGATACATTTTGAGGTGTGAATGTGAACAAATATTCAAAATACTACCTTATACAAATATGGACCTGCAGGTTGTCAATTAAAATATTTTTGTTGTTCTGTTAAATTTTGCCAGCATAGGCCTCTCCTAAATATACACTAGTTCCTGTACTGATGCCAAACTCATGCAGCGAAACAGCTATTGGATTCTGTAATGGTTTAAATTTGAGGATAGTTTTAAATGGGCTGCTCATTCACTGGGAGCTCATTTCACCTTGCTAAAAGTTCAGTTTCACCCTTCTTTCTTTATCCACCAAACACATCATCTGAACTAGGTGAAACCACAGGACTGCAACACGACGAAAGTTGCGATCCTTCAAATGACATGTAAAACTGAAGGCTTTATCTGCCTTTTCCAGTGGCCAAGATAAGACTAGAGATTTGGGGAAAAGCATAGTGTTCTGCAAATATTCTCACCAGTAGTATCTACTCAACAAATGGCTTAAAAAGAATTAATTGGTTATTAGCTTACTTAGTTATCCATCTCATTACGACTTAGGGAACTTGATGGGCGCAAAATGGTTGCCATGCTTTCATAGTTCAAAGCAATTTATTGTGTGGCATTTTAAGGAAGGGCTTGTGGCACAGTGGGAGTGTCTGTACCTCTGGGACAGAAGTTTGTCACACCAGGACTTGATAGCTATGGAAAGTGCATTTCTAACTTGGCCGTTCAGCTTGTCAGCCTGTAAATCCTTCCAATAAGCTTGATGCCAAGCTCTGTGTGTGTGTGTTTCCTCATTGCCATTGCTTTTATCAAGATGGCTAATCACCACAATACTTTGCCCATAAATGTGAACCAATGCAACAGAAGTCTATGGCAAAACCCATCAACAGAGATAGAAAAAACTGGCAGCATATTAACCTTTTCTTATTGAAAGTGACACAGTGCTATATATTTTCCAATTTTGTGTTTGAAAGGAATCTCTTTATGAACATACAAACACTCAAAATAGAATCATAAGTAGACCATTTGCTCACTCAAACCTGTCTCTTTTCCCACCCCCCCCACTCCCCCACCCCCCCCCCCACTCTCCCACCCCCCCCCACTCCCCCACTCCCCCACTCCCCCACTTTCAATAAGATGTTTGTTTCAATTTCACACTTCAATCTACTCCCAGTAAACTTGGATTCTTGTTGGGCAAGTGAATCGGTCTAACTCAGCCTTAAAAATATTTAATAACCTTACGCGGGAAATGTTTATCCTGGAGCTCAATTACCAGTGGTGTGCCACAAGAATCTGTTTTGGCACCACTGCTGTTGGTCACTTTTTTTATAAATGACCTGGAGGTGGGTGTAGAAGGATGGGTTAGTAAATTTGCAGATGACACTAAAGTGGGCAGAATTGTGGATTGTTGTTTCTCTGTAATCCACATAGATAGGGCTGAGAAGTGGCAAATGGAGTTTAATGGTAAATATCCTCTGAACTTTCTTCTATGTATTTACATTCTTAAATCAGATGACAAAAGCTTCACATGGTATTCACATTGTGGCCTCACCCAGGGTGGCATCTTTACTTTTGTGCTCTAATTCCTCTTGTAATGAAATATAGCGTGTATTAGCCAGCTTGATTATGTACTGTGCCTGTATAGACAAGACCCATGTATAATTCCTCAGGACTGCATTACTCTTATACATACGATTTGTCTTTCTAATTTGTTCTTGTATCTGCATATCACACAATCTAAACCAACCCCCAAAAAAGAGTCAGAAAACACTCAACCACAGCTGTCCACTTCTGCAACCACAACTACACCTGAAGATGGTGTTGATGATGACCCTCTGTCCCTGCATTAGCAGTTTTTAAAAAATGTAATTTACTTTTGTTTCATTAGTAAGTATAATTTTTGAATCTTCATTTAGGCTGTGCAATACTTTGTGTTAGGCTTTTGGGTGATTTTTGAGCAATCTTAATTTTTGTTTTGCTGGTCCACCTCTCACTCCACTTTTCCCATTCTTTCTATTAAGTGAGGTTTTGCTGGAATTATAGAACATTAGTATAGGAGAGCTACCTGTACTCAGCTTTTTCATTCTTCTGTGAATAAAGTAAACAATTTCACGTTTTTGCACCTTATACTCCACCTGCCAAATTTTTGCCCATTCATTCAACATTTATCTGTCTCTCTGCAATCTCCTCATGTTTTCTTCACAATGTACTTTCCTATCTATCTTGGTAGCATCAGTGAGTTTCGCCACCATGCCTTCACTCTGCTCTTCTAAGACATTGATGTCTATTCTGGGAAGTTGAGTCCCAGCATAGGCCCCTGCAGACCTCTACTCATCACTTCTTGCCAATCTGGAATAGCAGCAGAGATGTGGAGAAACAGATTGGGAGACAGATATTGGGAAGGTGCAGAAGCCATAGGGTAGTAGTCATGGGCGATTTCAACTTCCCAAATATTGATTGGAAGCTCCTTAGATCAAGTAGATTGGACGGGGCGGTGTTTGTGCAGTGTGTCCAGGAAGCTTTTCTAACTCAGTATGTAGATTGTCCGACCAGAGGGTAGGCCATATTGGATTTGGTATTTGGTAACAAACCGGGACAAGTGATGGGCTTGTTAGTGGGTGAGCATTTTGATGATGGTGACCACAATTCTGTGACTTTCACCTTGGTTATGGAGAGAGATAGGTCCGTGCAACAGGGCAGGTTTTACAATTGGGGGAAGGGTAAATACGATGCTGCAAGACAGGATCTGAGGAGCATAAGTTGGGAGCATAGGCTGTCAGGGAAGGATGTCGTTGAAATGTGGAATTTTTTCAAGGAACAGATACGTCGTGTCCTTGATATGTACATACCTGTCAGGCAGGAAGGAGATGGTCATGTGAGGGAACCTTGATTGACGAGGGAGGTTGAATGTCTTGTAAGGAGGAAGAAGGAGGCTTACATAAGGTTGAGGAAACAAGGTTCAGACAGAGCATTTGAGGGATTCAGGATAGCCAGAAACAAGCTGAAGAAAGGGATTAGGAGAGCTAAGAGAGTGCATGAAAATCTTTGGCGGGTAGGATCAAAGATTAACCCCAAGGCCTTTTATGCGTATGTGAGAAACATGAGAATGACGAGAACGAGGATAGGTCCAATCAAGGACAGTAGTGGGAGACTGTGTATTGAGTCAGAAGAGATAGGAGAGGTCTTGAATGAGTGCTTTTCTTCAGTATTTACAAATGAGAGGGACCGTATTGTTGAAGAGGGGAGTATGAAATGGACTGGTACGCTAGAGAAGATACTTGTTAGGAAGGAAGATGTGTTGGCCATTTTGAAAAACTTGAGGATAGACAGGTCCCCTGGGCCTGATGGGATATATCCTAGGATTATGTGGGAAGTAAGAGAGGAAATTGCAGAACCATTGGCAATGATCTTTTCGTCTTCACTGTCAATGGGGGTGGTGCCAGGGGACTGGAGAGTGGCGAATGTTGTGCCCCTGTTCAAACAAGGGAATAGGGATAACCCCGGGAATTGCAAACCAGTTAGTCTTTCTTTGGTGGTAGGCAAAGTAACAGAAAGGGTACTGAGGGATAGGATTTATGAGTATCTGGAAAGACACTGCTTGATTAGTGACAGCCAGCACAGATTTGTGAGGGGTAGGTCTTGCCTTACAAGGTAAAAACAATGACTGCAGATGCTGAAAACCAAATACTGGATTAGTGGTGCTGGAAGAGCACAGCAGTTCAGGCAGCATCCAACGAGCAGCGAAATTGACGTTTCGGACAAAAGCCCTTCATCAGGAATAAAGGCAGTGAGCCTGAAGCGTGGAGAGATAAGCTAGAGGAGGGTGGGGGTGGGGAGAGAGTAGCATAGAGTACAATGGGTGAATGGGGGAGGAGATGAAGGTGATAGGTCAAGGAGGAGAGGGTGGAGTGGATAGGTGGAAAAGAAGATAGGCAGGTAGGACAAGTCCGGACAAGTCAAGGAGACAGTGCTGAGCTGGAAGTTTGAAACTAGGATGAGGTGGGGGAAGGGGAAATGAGGAAGCTGTTGAAGTCCACATTGATGCCCTGGGATTGAAGTGTTCCGAGGCGGAAGATGAGGTGTTCTTCCTCCAGGCGTCTGGTGGTGAGGGAGCGGTGGTGAAGGAGGCCCATGACCTCCATGTTCTCGGCAGAGTGGAGGGGGAGTTGAAATGTTGGGCCACGGGGCAGTTTGGTTGATTGGTGCGGGTGTCTCGGAGATGTTCCCTAAAGCGCTCTGCTAGGAGGCGCCCAGTCTCCCCAATGTAGAGGAGACCACATCGGGAGCAACGGATACAATAAATGATATTAGTGGATGTGCAGGTAAAACTTTGATGGATGTGGAAGGCTCCTTTAGAGCCTTGGATAGAGGTGAGGGAGGAGGTGTGGGCACAGGTTTTACAGTTCCTGCGGTGGCAGGGGAAAGTGCCAGAATGGGAGGGTGGGTTGTAGGGGGGTGTGGACCTGACCAGGTAGTCACGGAGGGAACGGTCTTTGCGGAAGGCGGAAAGGGGTGGGTAGGGAAATATATCCCTGGTGGTGGGGTCTTTTTGGAGGTGGTGGAAATGTCGGCGGATGATTTGGTTTATGCAAAGGTTTGTAGGGTGGAAGGTGAGCACCAGGGGCTTTCTGTCCTTGTTATGGTTGGAGGGGTGGGGTCTGAGGGCGGAGGTGCGGGATGTGGACGAGATGCGTTGGAGGGCATCTTTAACCACGTGGGAAGGGAAATTGCGGTCTCTAAAGAAGAAGGCCATCTGGTGTGTTCTATGGTGGAACTGCTCCTCCTGGGAGCAGATACAGCGGAGGCGGAGAAATTGGGAATACGGGATGGCATTTTTGCAAGAGATAGGGTGGGAAGAGGTGTAATCCAGGTAGCTATGGGAATCGGTGGGTTTGTAAAAAATGTCAGTGTCAAGTCAGTCGTCACTAATGGAGATGGAGAGGTCCAGGAAGGGGAGCGAGGGATGGAGAGGCCCAGGAAGGGGAGCGACCTTACAAGCCTTATTGAATTCTTTGAGGAGATGACCAAGCATGTGGATGAGGGTAGAGCTGTGGATGTAGTGTACATGGATTTTAGTAAGGCATTTGATAAGGTTCCCCATGGTAGGCTTATGCTGAAAGTCAGGAGCCATGGGATAGTGGAAAGTTTGGCCAGTTGGATAGAGAACTGGCTAACCGGTCGAAGTCAGAGAGTGGTGGTAGATGGTAAATATTCAGCCTGGAGCCCAGTTACAAGTGGAGTTCCGCAGGGATCAGTTCTGGGTCCTCTGCTGTTTTGTAATTTTTATTAATGACTTGGAAGAGGGAGTCGAAGGGTGGGTCAGTAAATTCGCAGACGATACAGAGATTGGTGGAGTTGTGGATAGTGAGGAGGGCTGTTGTCGGCTGCAAAGGGACTTAGATATGATGCAGAGCTGGGCTGAGGAGTGGCAGATGAAGTTCAACCATGTCAAGTGAGGTTATCCATTTTGGAAGGACAAATAAGAATGTGGAATACAGGGTTAACAGCAGGGTTCTTAGTAAGGTGGAGGAGCAGAGGGCTCTTGGGGTCTATGTTTGTAGATTTTTGAAAGTTGCCACTCAGGTGGACAGAGCTTGTAAGAAGGCCTATGGTGTATTAACATTCATTAGTAGAGGGATTGAATTCAAGAGTCATGAGGTGATGTTGCAGCTGTATAGGACCTTGGTAAGGCCACATTTGGAGTACTGTGTGCGGTTCTGGTTGCCTCATTTTAGGAAAGATTTGGAAGCCTTGGAGAGGGTGCAGAGGAGATTTACCAGGATGTTGCCTGGAATGGAGAATAGGTCGTATGAGGATAGGTTGAGAGTGCTAGGCCTTTTCTCATTGGAACGGCGAAGGATGAGGGGTGACTTGATAGAGGTTTATAAGATGATTAGGGGAATAGATAGAGTAGACAGTCATAGACTTTTCCCCCCGAGTACAGAGTGTTACAAGGGGACATAAATTTAAGATGAAGGGTGGAAGGTATGGGGGGATGTCAGGGGTAGGTTCTTTACCCAGAGAGTGGTGGGGGCATGGAATGCGCTGCCTGTGGGAGTGGCAGAGTCAGAATCATTGGTGACCTTTAAGTGGCAATTGGATAGGTACATGGATAGGTGCTTAAACTAGGACAAATGTTCGGCACAACATCGTGGGCCGAAGGGCCTGTTCTGTGCTGTATTGTTCTGTGTTCTATGAGAAAGATTAATGCATACTCTGGCTGACTGGTGGAAAACAATCTTAAGACCATAAGACATAGGAGTGGAAGTAAGGCCATTTGGCCCATTGAGTCCACTCCACCATTTAATAATGGCTGATGGGCATTTCAACTCCACTTACCAGCATTCTCCCCGTAGCCCTTAATTCCTTGTGACATCAAGAATTTATCAATCTCGGCCTTGAAGCCGTTTAGCGTCCCGGCCTCCACTGCACTCCGCGGCAATGAATTCCACAGGCCCACCACTCTCTGGCTGAAGAAATGTCTCCGCATTTCTGTTCTGAATTTACCCCCTCTAATTGTAAGGCTGTGCCCACAGGTCCTAGTCTCCTCACCTAACGGAAACAATTTCTTAGCGTCCACCCTTTCCAAGCCATGTACGATCTTATAAGTTTCTATTAGATCTCCCTTAACCTTCTAAACTTCAGTGAATACAATCCCAGGATCCTCAGCTGTTCCTAGTATGATAGACCTGCCATTCCAGGGATCATCCGTGTGAATCTCTGCTGGACATGCTCCAGTGCCAGTATGTCCCTCCTGAGGTGTGGGGCCCAAAACTGGACACAGTCCTCCAAATGGGGCCTAACCAGAGCTTTATAAAGGCTCAGTAGCACATCACTGCTTTTATATTCCAACCCTCTTGAGATAAATGACAACATTGCATTCGCTTTCTTAATCACGGATTCAACCTGCATGTTTACCTTTAGACAATCCTTGACTAGCACTCCCAGATCCCTTTGTACTTTGGCTTTATGAATTTTCTCACCGTTTAGAAAGTAGTCTGTGCTTGTATTCTTTTTTCCAAAGTGCAAGACCTCCCATTTGCTCACGTTGAATTTCATCAGCCATTTCCTGGACCACTCTCCCAAACTGTCTAGATCCTTCTGCAGCCTCCCCACTTCCTCAGTACGACCTGCCTGTCCACCTAACTTTGTATCATCAGCAAACTTCGCTAGAATGCCCCCAGTCCCTTCATCCAGATCATTAATATATAATTTGAACAGCTGCGGCCCCAGCACTGAACCCCGCGGGACACCGCTTGTCACCGGCTGCCATTCCGAAAAAGAACCTTTTATCCCAACTCTCTGCCTTCTGTCAGACAGCCAATCCTCAATCCATGCCAGTAGCTCACCTCGAACACCATGGGCCCTCACCTTACTCAGCAGCCTCCCGTGTGGCACCTTTTCAAAGGCCTTTTGGAAGTCTAGATAGACCACATCCACTGGGTTTCCCTGGTCTAACCTACTTGTCACCTCTTCAAAGAATTGAATCCTTAATCTTCTGTTCACATTAGTATGTTACCCCTCCTGCAGCTTTCTTAGAAGAAGAAAAACAGGTGGATGATTGAGAGATTTGAAAGGAGTTTACAAAACTGAGCCTAGGCAGATGAAGCATTTAATCATAGAAGTTTTAGCATATAGAAAGAGGCCATTTGGTCCATTGTTTCGGCACCAGCTGCCTAAAGGAGTATTACAGTTTAGTATTATTGTCCTGCTTTTTTGGCATACCCTTACACACTGTTTCGAATGATCTCTTAAATGCCTCAATTGAATTTGCCTCCACCACACTTCCAAGCAGAGCATTCCAGACCTGAATCTCTTGTTTATTTTCATGTCATATTTGCATGATCACTAATGCAAACTTTAGTTTAAATGTAATTTAAGTTAAAGAGCTCCATATTATATCACCTGGTTTATTAACCTACTGAATTATTGAGAGAATGCTGCTTAGTATATTATATATAACATCACGGCTGATGAGAGCACAGCATTTAAAATCAACGATGGTTGTGATCAGGATTAGATGAGTGCAGATATCTTGGAGGGTGAGAGGCTGGAGGAGATGATAGAATCGGGAAGGTGAGAAAGGGAATGTCTGTAGTATGATTTGGAAAAAAAATGACAATTTTGAAAATGTAGGTGTTCATTTTTTAGTTGATCTTGCTTAATAATTTGGATGGTGATATATTTGCTGTTGCACCTGTTATGTTTTCCACATATAAAAACCGTAGCATACTTCATGGTGAAAACAATTATATTGTATGTTTTTGCAAATTCCCTGTTGGGTATTCTACACTTACCAACTCTTGGGAACACAGTAACACAATAGTACTGTGAACAAATCTTTTTCATTTAAACTGGACCACTGTAATTTATCTTCATTTATAGCTCTCTTCAGTCCTGATTTCATATGTAATAAATTTAAGTAGTATTGTCTCAAACTTTGCAGGTTAACAAACCAGTTGATATAATATAGAGTTCTTTAACTGTATTTCTATTTAAACCAAAGTTTTCACTAAGACTCTGCACCTGTCCAATTTTACAATTTACAAGATTGGATTGGGCTCCACTCAACAAGTCTATATTTTGAATTGCCGTGGAACTTCATGTAACCTAATGGTTGCAGCAAATATCAATGGATTTAATATAATCATTATTTTATTCTTGCAGGAACAGCTAGCATATAATGTGCCCTTGAGATTCATTTGATTAAAATAAACATTATGTATCTTGTGAAAAATATGATGAATTTCCAAGAAGTAGTTTTGTTCAATATTTGCAATTCTATCTTAGCAGACCAATCTGTATTCCTATTGAACAGATTTTCTCATGTGCCTCCCTGTAGGATTCAGAAAGAACTTGCAGAGATTACATTGGATCCTCCTCCAAATTGCAGGTAAGAACAGTTGAATACATTTCTTCTTGTGGTGTGGAGTTATTAGCCAGGTTATTAGAGAAAATGTGCATTATTTTAGATTGCTTCCATTCAGACATTTTCCTTCTTTGCTCTCAACATGCAAGCCTATAAATTGTTGGATGAGCTGCTGAAAATAAAGAAAAATCAGCACTTATGAATAATGAAGCAAGTATTTTGTTCATTAGGACATGGGGTGTTAGCTCAGAATGAGACTTTTTGTTGAAATTTCAACATTTGCATTTGTTACAAGAAAAAATTTGAATTGACTGAGCATTCACATACTGTTATATAACACTCGCCAATAAGTTTAAGCTGTTTGTTAGTTGCTTGGATTTTTGGGTGGTTTTCCAAATAAATGTTTAGAACTTTTGATTTAATTTTCCAACATGAAGCCTTTGTTGCAGTCTAACATATTGCACATTTTTCATTGTTACTTTGCATATCTGTTGCTTTTCTAAATTTTAATTGGTATTGCAGTACATAGGAGCAGTATTCCTGACTTATTGAACAAATAATTTAACAAGCATTGTAAATTTTTATTACTGTATTTTTGTTACGCTCTGCTTGTATCTTGGAAGTGCAATGGAGTAGGTTCCATACCAGTAATTGTGTTCCATTGACACATCCACCAAATATTTAAAAGAAATTCTATTTTTTTTTGCACAAATAGATTTAGATTTTTACTGTCACCATGCTGCCTTGTCAGAATCCAGACGTCTCGAGATATGTTTCCAGCATAATAATAGAGCCATTAATAGACAAACCAATGCATTGGCGTACTTTTGTTGTATTTTCTACTGCAAATATTAAAACATTTTCCACTTGACTTATTGTTTGTTGACTACAATTCATGTTTGCTGAACACATGTTCTGGAGCTACTGTCAAATGTGGGAGCTAGAGTTACAGTAGCAATTTTTACATTTGGATTCAAGGTTTGGATTCATCACTTGTTTAAAAAATTAAAGTATAGTGTATATTTCTTAACAAACTTGTAATTCAAGACCTAGCCATTTCAATGTGGATAATGTTTAAATGGCTTATAACTGCTTGTGATTTTAATTATAAATACATTAATACTTTGGAATCATTCTGACATGTTTAACTTATATAATCTGAATTATGTGTACAGTATATATTTTTTTGTTCTTCTGCTGATGACATTATATATAGACAACTTGTGCTGATAACTTTTGACATGATTAATGTAAATATTATGGCTGATTAACCTACAATTAATTACCAGGAAAGACTTGATTTATTTATTACACCATCAAAACTGTTCTCTAACTTCATGTTTAATGTACAAAGTGTTGATTCTTAACCTTAATCTTTCATTATTGTGTTTAATGTTAATAGGAATTTGTGGAGCCAAAATGCAGTTCCTTTTGAACTTTATTCTGAAAAGTTATTTTTGAACATCTTACAGTTCTCTATAATCTAAAATTGAATGGAAGTCAATATCAGAAAACATAAAATTTTAATACTAAGTTGTATTCATGACTTCTGTTGCTAGTTCTCCCAATTTTAAAATCACAGACAAATCACTCATGATGAAAAGTAATCATTCTGAGGATTTTCCTGGAAAGTCTCAAAAGCTGCATTTACACCACAATTCTGATTGACTAATCTTCAAGTTTAACATAAATGTCTGACTTGATTGTGGATTGATAGAATAATATCACAGCAATGCTGACAATTTAGTTGGAGCATATATGTATCTTTAAATTATATAAAAACTCAAATTAAGCGTTGATGCCTCATAAAGGAACATCTATAAATGCTAATATTACAACATCACATCTTGCTTCTTGTATTTGCAACCTAGAGGTTCCTACAATATTTTTGTTTGTGCCAATCCTTAGCAATATCATGAATGTATCTAGGAGAAAGTGAGGACTGCAGATGCTGAAGATGAGTTGAAAAATGTGGTGCTGGAAAAATAACAGGCCAGGCAGCATCCGAGGAGCAGGAGAATCGACGTTTCGGGCATAACCACCTGATGAAGAGACAGTGCCTCGAAAGCTAGTGCTTCCAAATAAACCTGTTGGACTACAAGCTGGTGTTGTGATTTTTAACTTTCTTGATACTGCATCAGTCAATTAAAATCTGCATATGCAACAGGTTGACTAAGCTTGTCAAATTTTCACCAGGATAAGCCATAATCCTGTCTGTAATATATCAGTTGTAAACTTTATACATCTTTGAAGATCCTATAACTTTCACATTTTTTTCTATCTTGTTTGAGGTTCAAGCAAATTTTCTGTTTCTTAATTTCGTTGAACATTTCTGAAATAATTATATCACTTAGTTTATCAATATTCTTACAACCTTTTATATTTTTCTGTCGAGCTCCATATAAAATTTTATTCCCTCTAAACATCCCTGGATAAATTATTTAACAAATCTTTATTTGCAATTCATCCAGGAAACCATCTAATCATTGAAATAATATCGTGCCTAAATTTACTTAGCTGGTACCCACTTGTCATTATTGTTTCATCCAGTTTAGTTTGGATGAATGTTTCACTACTTTTGATTGCACAAAATTGTTTTTATTTGCTTAAATTATACTGAATGTCCACACAGAGGTCTTCAGATACTTTTATTTTTGTCCATGATGTGTATTTGACTTGAATTTGTTCTGTGATTTACACCATCTTGCAGTGTATTTATTTATTTTTTGCCACATTTCAGATACAATTCTACAATCTTTGTTTCCAACAGGGTGTTATATACTTGAAGGAAGTTCAGCTTGTGAAATTGAGACTAAATAATTGTAGGTGTCTTTGACCTGTGTTCCCTACAAATTCATGTGACACTACCCCTCCCCCACCCTCCATCCCTCCCAGTATGCAGGAGAGGAATAACAAAATTTTTATTGCCTTTTTGTTTCAAAGGCTTTTTAGACAATTTAATTTCCTACAATATTCAGTATTGGAGAGTTGAGAGCATATATGAGAGACCAGAAATGGTTGAAAAAAGGTGCAGGGTTGTCAGTCTGTAGTAGGCCTTCCCTGCCATTGGTGAAAGAGTTGGAGGTGGGATGAAATATTGGCCCCTTAAAAGCCTCAGTAGACCCAATAGGCCAAAGACCTAGGGCTGATCATCCATAGCTCCATCATCTATACAAGTCAGGATTGGGCATGATGGAAGTAGGCCAACCATGCATTGTATTTTACATGAACATCCACCTTGAAACTGTTTGGGAAGGGGCAGTAAAAGTCAAGTCATAATGCAGAAGATTAAACAGTATGACAACATTAGTAATGATTTATAGTCTTTGTAGCTGAAATCCTATGGTTTAATAATGGTCATTTAAAGTGTATGCATTTTACAAGAATGCCTATCTTGAAAGTGATTGGGCTGTAAAGTCCAATTCGTGAATGCAAAAGATTAAGCATTGTGGCAATACGATATAATAATGGTGCATTTAAAGTGTATGCATTACTACTATATACTACAGAGACATAGGAAATTATGGTGTGAATGACTTATCAGCAACGTGCCATGAATTCCTTTTTAATTTTGCCACACTTCAACTATTACCTCTTGTCAAGGACAGCCTCTGGGTAATTTATTGTATCTTCTAATTGATGGCAGTCAACACTTGCAATTCATTTTAATAATGATGCCACTTAGATGGAAAAATTTGAGAATTCAAGAACTTCAGCAGCTTATTTTATAGAATTGCACTTAAGTTTGCAATTTGTTTAAGCATTGTTTCAAAAGAGAAAAACCAAATAGAGATAAGTTGATGTACAAGTTACAAAACTGTTTTAGCTTTGGTGTAAAATGATGTAAGTGTGACTTCATGAAGTCACAATGTGAAAATAGGATAATTCCATTGATTATAGTCCTGAGGCCATTCATTTAAGTTTGATGAATCATGATCGTCATCTAATCATTTCAAGACCAAATATAAAAACACACAAATTCTTCTGTTGATGACATGGTCAGCTGATAGGAGACCAGATATTGCATCTTCTAAAGTAGGCTGCTATATATTCTGCCAATCAGGCTGATCTGAGAACTGGAACAGGCCTGCCTCTGGAATTAGGTCCCTGGGGGCGGAGGTATGGCGACCCAGAGACTTAAAGCACCTATGCCAAGCAGGGCCACAAAGGAGGCCATACTTACTGCCAGGAAAGCTACTTTGGTATCCAAGGATCCAGGAGAAAAATATGGGATTGGGGATAGTTTCTAGAGTTGGGGATTGAACAAGTGCAGCATCCGAGGCAGCTTCACACTGCAGCAGGTGTCTATGGAGTTAGTTTCTATTTCCCCAAAAAGCAGATTGTTGGCTAAAGACTACAGTTGCAAACCAAACCATGCAGTCATATTGATTTCCCTTAAACTTTGGGGGCTTAATGGATTTTTCTTGACTACTTTTAGCTTTAAATACCAGCTTCTGAAGGTGCCGGCAAGTTGAGGTGACCTTGCACCAGCAATGTGCATTCTCCCAATAGAGCTATCAATGATCCATACTTGCTGGCTTCTGATTGGTGCCATAGCACATAGAATCCATTCATCAGATTAACAGAATGGTGAGTGCAGAGGTGTTCAGATGGGAAACTACTTTAAAGTATGGTTTCAGTAATCAAATCCTGATATAATATTGAGTTTGAATGTTTGTAGGAATATAAAGCCCAAAAGGTCAGTGACCATCTCCAGTGATGTGATTTCCCAAAACAATATTTGTGCTCTTTGCAGTTCTTGAAATGAAAATAAATAATCATTAGAAACCTAATTGTTATGACACAAAAAAACAACCATTTGACCTTCCTGAAGAAGAGTTACTGGATCTGAAAAGTTAACTCTAATTTCTCTCTACAAATGCTGCTAGACCCCCTGACTTTTTCCAGCAATTTTATTTTTTGTTTGTGAATCATTTGACCAAATGAGGTTCTCAAGATTCCTGAAGAAGAGCTTATGCCCGAAATGTCGATTCTCCTGCTCCTTGGATGCTGCCTGACCTGCTGCGCTTTTCCAGCAACACATTTTCAGCTCTGATCTCCAGCATCTGCAGTCCTCACTGTCTCCTCGAAGGTTCTCAAAGTAGTCCAGTCAGACCCATTTTCCAATGCTGCACCTTTTCCAATGCTTCCACATCCTTCCTGTAATGGGACGACCAGAACTGCACAAATATTCCAAATGTGGCCGCACCAACAATTTGTATAGTTGCAGCATGATATTGCAGTTCCAGAACTCAATCCCTCTACCAATGAAACCTGACACACCGTATGCTTTTGTAACAGCATTATCCACTTGGGTGGCAACTTTCAGAGACCTATGCACATGGACTCCAAGATCCCTCTGCACATCCACACTACCAAAAATCTTTTCATTGACCCAATACTCTGCCTTCCTGTTATTCTTCCTAAAGTGCATCACCTCACATTTAGCTGCATTGAACTCCATTTGCCACCTCTCAGCCCAATTCTGCAGTTTATCCAAATCCCTCTGCAACCCGTAACATTCTTCCAAACTGTCCACTACTCCACCGACTTTAGTGTCATCTGCGAATTTACTAATCCATCCACCTGTGCCTGCGTCTAAGTCATTTATAAAAATGACAAACAGCAGTGGTCCCAAAACAGATCCTTGTGGCACACCACAAGGTAACTGGACTCCAGATTGAGTATTTTCCATCAACCAGCACTCGCTGCCTTCTTTCAGAAAGCCAGTTTCTAATCCAGACTGCTAAATCACCCTCCATTCCATGCCTCTGTGTTTTCGCCATCAGCCTACCATGTGGAATCTTTACTGAAGTCCATGTATACCATGTCAACTGCCCTACCCTCATCTACATGCTTGGTTACCTTCTCAAAAAACTCAGGTTTGTGAGACACAACCTGCCTTGACGAAACCATGTTGACTATCTGAAATCAAATTGTTGCTTGCTAGATGATTATAAACCTTATCTCTTATAATCCTTTCAAAAACCTTTCCTACAACAGAAGTAAGGCTCACTGGTCTATAATTACCTGGGTCATCTCTGCTGCCCTTCTTGAACAAGGGCACAACATTTGCAATCGTCCAGTCCTCCGGTACTAAACCTGTAGACAATGACTACTCAAATATCAAAGCCAAAGGCTCTGCTATCTCCTCCCTAGCTTCCCAGAGAATCCTCTGGATAAATCCCATCCGGCCCAAGGGACTTGTCTACTTTCACTCCTTCTAGAATTGATAACACCCAGTGTGTAACTAACCTCGATCCTTTCTAGTATAATATCTCGTATCTCATTCCTCTCCTCTACAATATTCTCCTTTTCCTGAGTGAAACCAATGAGAAATGTTCATTTAGCACCTCTCCGATCTCTAGAGTCCACACTCAACCTCCCACTTCTGTCTTTGACTGGCCTTATTCCTATCCTAATCATAATCCTTTCATTCCTCACATATCTGTAGAAAGCTTTAGGGTTCTCCTTTATTCTATTTGCTAAAGACTGCTTGTGTCCTCTCTTTGCTCTTCTTAACTCTCTCTTTAAATCCTTCCTAGCTGATCTGTAACTCTCCATCGCCTCATCTGTACCATCTTGCCTCATCAACACAAGCCTCCTTCTTCTTCTTAACAAGAGATGCAATTTCTGTAGTAAACCACAGTTCCCTTACCTTATCACTTCCTCCCTGCCTGACAGGGACATACCTATCAAGGACATATTATATCTGTTCCTTAAACCAACTCCCTTTCCATCGCTAAACTAAACGTAATTGAATTATGGTCACTTTCTCAAGTGCTCACCTACAACTAAATCAAACACCTGGCCTGGTTCATTACCAAGCACCAGATCCAAAGTGGCCTCCCTTCTTGTCGGCCCTTCGACATACTGTGTCAGGAAATTCTCTTGTACACTTTGGACAAAAACTGATCCATCCAACGTACTAGAGTTATAGCATTTCCAGTCAATGTTGAGGAAGTTAAAGACCCCCATAATGACCACCCTGTTCCTTTTACTCCTACTCAAAATTATTTTGCTAATCCTGTCCCTGTCCCCTCTACTCTCATCCTCCTGTGCACTGCAACTACACTTCCGGTTCCCATCCCCCTGCCGAACTAGTTTAAACCCAGCAAATTTCCCACCCAGGATATTAGTACCCCTCTGGTTCAAGTGAAGACAGTCCTGTTTGTACAGGTCCCACCTTCCCCAGAATGAACCCCAATTATCCAAAAACCTGAAACCCTCCCTCCTGCACCATCCTTGCAGCCACATGTTCAGCTGATATCTCTCCTTATTCCTTGCCTTGCTATCACATGGCACGGATAACAAACCAGAGATAACAACTCTGTTTGTTCTAGCTCTCAGCTTCCACCCTAGCTCTCTGAAATCCTGCCTTACATCCCTATCCCTTTCTCTACCTATGTCGTTGGTACCTACATGGACAACAACTTGAGGCTGGTCACCCTCTCCCTTCAGGACCCCAAAGATACCATCTGAGACATCACGGACCCTGGCACCGGGGAGGCAACACACCAATTATGAAGCTCATTTGTTCCCAACAAGCCTTCTATCTGAGCCTCTAACTATTGATTCCCCAATGACTAACGGTCTCCTCCTTTCTCTCCTTCCCTTCTGTGCAACAGGGACAGGCGCTGTGCCAGAGATCTGGGCTCCACTGCTTGCCCCTGGTAAGTGGTCCCCCTCAACAGTATCTAAAACGGTATACATGTTTTTCAGGGAAACGACCACAGGGGATCCCTCCACTGATGGTTTTTTCCCCTTTCGAGCAGTCACCCAGCTTTCTTCTTGCCTTGGAGTAACTACTTCCCTGTAACTCTTATCTAACGCAGCCTCTGCCTCCTGAATGATCTGAAGTTCATCCAGCTCCCGCTCCAGTTCCCTAACACAGTCTCGCTCTTGGAGGAGCGAGAGTTGGGTGCACTTCCTGCAAATGTACTTGGATGGGACACTAATGGTGTCCCTGACCTCAAACATCATGCAGGAGGAACATTGCTCTTCCTGCACTGCCATCCCTCTTAGTCCCCTAGTCACACCTTAAAGGAGGTGGTTGGGTGGGAGGCCCTACAAAGGTAGGGTCTCTGGTTGACAAGACACTGACTTATGTAGCAGGATGGAAATAAAAATAAGTTCCTCCTTTCCTGGAAACCTCTGCTCTCTGACTTCAACTTTAAAAGCACAAATCAGTGACTCACTGCTCCCGGCTGGCCCTTAGTGCAAGCTCCCACCCTTAGAGTTGTTGCTGCCGCTGATAAACAGAAATGGAGGTTTCCCGCGCTCGTGGTAAGTTTCTAAAGGCTCAAATCAGTCTTGCATGCAGTTGCGCATATTATTATACTCTGCACAATGCCTTTGGGGGTTTCGCAAGTACAATGTTAGTTGTGGTTGGTATCCTCCTTTTAAAGTTGGTGGCAAAAACATCTGCTTCACTTAAGATCTCTCTGAGCAATTTTCAGTGGCTAATAAGATAGCCAATGCCTGGGATGGTTATTTGAACCCCAAACACTTTCAGATCGCATGCATTGCCCACGCTGTCATGATAAAATTGCATTGATTGATGCCTTTGTCCCAGCAATATCCTCCCATCGACCAGAAATTGAGCTTACTGTTTTGTTCATAAACTGACACTGATTCCATACACCTTGGCTTTTGGGTCAGACATTTTATAGTTGCAAATAACTGGGAAAGTAGATTGGATACCCTCAGAAGCAAAAAAAGAAGTTGTAGGAAAAGCTCAGCAGGTCTGGCAGCATCTGTGAAGAAAAATCAGGTAATAATTCAGGTCCAGTGATCCTTCCTCCCTCAGCACGAGGTGGTCCTGGACTTTAGATATGCAAACCACCTCTCCTCTGCACCAGCCTCCTCCCCAAAGTCTCCATATAGCCTATTTCAACCAATTTGTACTTTTTGGATTTAATTTTCCCCACCACATTGAACTCAAAGTTTCCTCTTTTCTACTGAGCCACATTACAGTTTCAAAATGTCTCATCCTGTGGTCCTGTGTAAATGGTGTGATAAAAGCCCGAACCCACAGACAGTACTTGACCTTCCTCCTCCTTGATTAGTTTGTCTTGAATCCAAAATCATGGATGTAAGCATAAAAGTGGACAGCAAATGAACAAGTGTTTCTTTTTTGCATTTTTATTTAGATTTTCTAAAATTAAAATGGAGTGACCTGAAAGGAAACTTCTTGAGGCCCTGTATGTGGTTCTTCCAATTTGGTGCCTCTTGGCACCATTTTCTCTCCTTGTGAGGAAGATGCACCTGGAATAAGGTCCAGGTTCCTGACCCCCGTCACTGATCCTGAATGCAAGTGCAGGTCTATATACTTACCCAGAAGACACTAACCTGTCCAGGCCAGGTGTAATCTTAGAATCAGTTTGCCCAGTACCTCCAACAAATTTGTCTGTCTGCCTGTACAGTTGGATGAAGTTTTTGATGGCTGACACCATAAGTTTATCTCCTTCCTAGTCTCTCTCAATAGTCTAAAGTTGTTTTGAGAATTGTGGGGTGTTTGATAAATGAATGCTTTCCTCTCCTTGAGGCTACAGTGCCAGTTTGAACAAACTCATGACAGCATCATTGAGGAAAGCAAGAAGATTGAATAAGAGATGTGGTTCAGAAATCAAACGTTGCAAGAAAATGTGCTCATTCTGGAATAAAATCAAAAACTAGGAATATTTAAAGTCCGAAATAAAGAAACAAACTGATGGAAGTTGCTTTAATTTTCATTTTAATTAAATTAAAATTTCAGTATTAATACTCAGCAAATCTAGCAGCATCTAAGGAGAAAGAAATAGGGTTACTTTTGAGAGGATTATAACTTTATAAGAATTGAAGAGTCATATTTGACTTAAATTGTTAACTTGGATCTCGAAATTAGCAGGTGGCATATTCTCCATATCTCACTTTCAAAGGAAAGAATAGTGGGGAGCATTCTCAGTAAAATGGCTGCCCCACTGACATTTTAGTCATGGAGACCTAATTGATACAGGATGAGGATTTTATTTGGGAGGATGTCACCTTAGAGAGCCATCAACAAATCTAATTAGCTGACAATAACACACAGATGCTGGAGAAACGAGCTCGTCTGGCAGCATCGATGGAGAGAGAGAAAGAGTGAACGTTTTGAGTCCAGTATAAAACAACTGCATTCTCTATTTGTTTCATATTTCCAGCATCCACAGTATTTTTGCTTTTATTTGACTGGTGGCAGCTCTGTAGTTCAATCAGTGTCCCATTTTAATGGTGGTCACTGCTGGGATTACAGATAACCCATGAAGACTGGGTTGGGGAGGCTGGATTTTGGGTTAGTTGCGCTATTGGTGGGGCCCGGTGGCAGATGTCTTGTTAATGATGCTAGCATAATAATTAATTATCTGACATTGATTAACTCCATGGGTTAGTTTATTTGAAACAATAAAACACAAGTTATGAAGCAAACATTACAGCAAACAGATTGATGCGCATGTGTTTGTGGCTTGACGACAGCAGAATTATCAGGCAGAATTTATGATATTGTACATAAATGGAACATGGATTCCTTAAAAGTATATTCTGTCAAAGGCACCTTCTTTCAAAGTTTCATTATAATAAATGAGCCTAGGAGTCTCTAAAATAGGCAATTTGTTGCTATGTCCCAATCTCATGGTGGTGACATTTTCTGGAGGTGGTGTTGATTGATTGCCCATGGTCAGTCGAGGTATCGCCTGTCATTCCTATTTGGTTTGTCCATTTTTTTTATTGGAATGGTTTGCTGTTCCTGTTTTCCCATCCAGATGCATAGCCAAGTTATTCCAGATTAGCCACAGAGCTGTGTGGAGTGATTTAAATCTTTGTGACATTTACTGTTTGTTGTCCCTTAAGAGCTTCCACTTGTGAAGCTTCTGGCTTTACACCCTTGTAATTCTTGTAATTCTATCAACATTTTAGACTTGTGTTGGTCCAGTATATTTTTGCCTTCATAATCCTCTCTAACAACTGTCAGCTTTTTAAAAAAAAATTGTTTCTTTTTATGTTTTCTTTGAACCCTGGACCTTTTTCTGTTTTTTTGCTTCAGTAGTTGTTTGGTTCCTCTGTGGAATGCTTGAGTTTTTACACTAGAGTCTTTGTCTGAGCACTACAGAACCACCTCATGATTGATTTGCAGCTCCTTGTTTATACTGCATCTCCATCTGTTTTTTGCAGGGCTGTCATTCTACTCATAATTTTTCTCTATCAGTTTGCACTTTGATTTCAAGCCAATGCTTCTGTAGCTGCTCATACTAAGCCTTGTGTTTTCTGTGCTCATTAGTTTAGAACTTCCCATGAACTGACAATCTTTTCATCAGTTTAATGGTAGAGAGCTGTAGTTCTTCCTGCTTCCTTTCTTTTTCTTCCAGCTCTTCATTCATTGTTGTGAGCTGAGCAAAGGTATTCCCTAAGACTTCAACATATCAGAGATGGTACACTCCAGTTTGGAGAAAGTGTTGGGTGTCTTGAAACATATATTAAGGTATATGAGATCCCAGGATACAGTGGGAAGCAAGGCAGGAATTAGCTGGGGCCTTAACAATTAGCTTTGCATCTTGTTTGGCCTTAGGCAAGGTTCCCTAGGACTAGAGAATGACCAATGCTGTTCCTTTTATTTAAAAAATGGGCAACAGAGCATAATCCAGGTAATTACAGGCTGGTGGGCCTGATGTGAGTGTTGGGAGATAGCTGTTGGAGAAGATAATGAGAGACAGGATTTATTCACATTTGAAAGTGAATGGACTTGATAACAATAGGCAGCATGGATTTGAGTGGGAAAGGTCCTGTCTTACCAACTTGATTTGAGTATTTTGAGGAGGTGACAAGAATGATTGAGGGAAAGACAGTGGATGTTCTCTACATGAATTTCAGTAAGGCATTTGATAAGGTGCCTCATGGCAGACTGTGGTACGGAAGGTAGAGTCTCGTGGGACCTAGGGTGAATTGGCGAGATGGATAGAAAACTGGCTTGGTCATACAGAGTAGTGGTGTGGAAGGATGCTTTTCAGAATGGTGATTAGTAACTAGTAATATTCTGCAAGGATTAATGCAAGAACCTTTGTTATATGATCTGAAGACAAATGTAGGTAGATTGAGTTAAGTTTGTGGATGACACCAAAATTGGTGGAGTTGCAGATATTGAGGAGGATTGTCAAAGGATACAATGGAATATCGATAAATTAGATTTGTGCAGAGAAATGGCAGATGGAGTTTAATCTGGACAAATGCAAGATGTATTTTGGAAAATCAAATTCAGGTATGAATTATACTTTAAGTGGCTGAACCCTTAGGAGCATTGACACATAAAGGGATCTGGGTATATAGTTCACAGATCCCTGAAAGTGGCAACATAGGTGGGTAAGGTGAGCAAGAAGGCATACAGCATGCTTGCCTTCATTGGCTGCGGCATAGTATATAAAAGTTGGCAAGTTATGTTAAAACTGTTTTTAAAAACAAACTTCAGTTAGGCAACATTTGGAATATTGGATGTAGTTCTGTTCACCATGGTACCAGAAAGGTGTGGATGCTTTAGAGATGGTGCAAAGAGGGTTTACCAGGATATTGCCTGGTCTAGAGGGTTTTAGTTATGAGTTGAGAGTGTGGTGCTGGAAAAGCACATGAGGTCAGGCAGCATTCAAGGAGCAAAAGACTCGACGTTTTGGGAGTAGACTCCAGCATCTGCAGTCTTCACTTCCTACAAGGTTTGTTGTGAGGCAATGCTGGATAACTCAAATTGTTTTCACTTAAAAGACGGAGGCTGAAGGCTAACCTGACAGAGGTCTACAAAATTTGGGAGGCATTGAAAGTTTGGAGAGTCAGAGGCTTTTTCCCAGGGTGAAAAGGTTAACTACAAGATGGCACAGGTCTAAAGTGAGGGGGGGAAAATTTAGAGGAAATCTTTTCACAAAAAATGGTGGGTGCTTGGAATGGACTGCCAGTGGAGGTGGTGGAAACGGGGACATTGACAATATTTAAGGCATACCTTGATAGACGTATGGGTAGCGAACAGAGGGATAGAAACAACACATTTGGAGTAAGTTGCACCTCTAAATAAGGAATACAAATCTGTGTTGACTTGGTGGGTTGAGTGGTCTGTTCCTGTGCTATATTAAGTTGCATTGTACTTGTATTTATCTGAGCTAGTTTTCCTCTGAACTTTCATTTTTCTCTCTACAGCAGAGAGCTGAGATCTTTACTTTCTTCTGAAACAGAAGAAAGTAATGTTCCATTCTTTTATTTTCAGTTCTGTAAATGTTCGTTGAATAATCTGTAACTTCTGTTGTACTCCTTTTCACTGATTCCACAGATTGTGATCAGTGTGAAGTACACTTATTCCAGCAGTGTTTCAGCAACATTCAGGCGGATTGATTATACTTGCACTGCAAGGCTTTTATTCAAGCACATAAAATTTGTGCCCTGAAAGTTTTAAACTTCTGTTTTATTGTGCTTTCTCATGCCTGTTAGTGAATGTCTTTTTCGTTTTGCCAGGGTACAATATGGCGCCTGCCCCTGTGTCAACCTTAGTTTATAATGAATAATTGTCAATTTTCTGAGGAGAGATCATTTGAATTTTTGCAAAAAATTGTAATACAGTGTGATGATATTGATATTGTTTACCGCTCTTTGATTTGTGTGCTTTTTGATATTACGGCTTGTTGAGCACTTCATGTATACTCCTGGTAAGATGGTCTTAATTGTAACTAGAAGATGCTCCTCGTGAGCAGTCTGCTGTAGTTTGTGTGCTACTCTTTGCAGCTGCACAACATTTTTCTAGTGTAGTGCCTTTGGTGCAGAATTCTTTTTTAAAATCGATTGCCATGATCTTCGAAATGTCCATCCTTTCATAGTCTTCAACACTAAGTTTTCAGTTTCTCCAGCAAATCTTTCTGGAAAGATTCCATGAGTCTGGTTGCAATCAGCAAACAGAAATCAAGTCTATTTGCCAATTCTCTCTCTCGCGCGCCCGCTCTCTTGCGCTCTCGCTCTCTCTCTCTTTCTCTCTCTCGCGCGCGCGCTCTCTCTCTCTTGCGCGCGCGCACGCTCTCTCTCGCTCGCGAGCGCTCGCGCACGCTCTTTCTCGCCCGCACGCGCTCGCGCACGCTCTTGCTCGCGCGCGCTCACTCTCTCTCTCTCTCGCCCGCGCGCGCGCTCTCACTCACTCTCGCCCGCGCGCGCTCGCTCTCTCTCACTCTCGCCCGCGCGCGCTCGCTCTCTCTCACTCTCGCCCGCGCGCGCTCGCTCTCTCTCTCTCTCGCCCGCGCGCGCTCGCTCTCTCTCTCTCTCGCCCACGTGCTCTCCCTCACTCTCTCGCCCCGCGCGCGCATCGCTCACTCACTCTCTCGCCCGCGCGCGCTCGCTCACTCTCTCTCTCGCCCGCGCGCGCTCACTCTCTCTCTCTCTCGCCCGCGCGCGCTCTATCACTCTCTCGCCAGCGCGCGCGCGCTCTCACTCTCTCGCCAGCGCACGCGCGCTCTCACTCTCTCGCCCACGCGCGCTCGCGCACTCTCTCGCCCGCGCGCGCTCGCGCACTCTCTCGCCCGCGCGCGCTCACTCTCTCTCTCTATCGCCCGCGCGCGCTCACTCTCTCTCTCTCTCGCCCGCGCGCGCTCACTCTCTCTCTCTATCGCCCGCGCGCGCTCACTCTCTCTCTCTCTCGCCCGCGCGCGCGCTCTCACTCACTCTCGCCCGTGCGCGCTCGCTCTCTCTCACTCTCGCCCGTGCGTGCTCGCTCTCTCTCTCGCCCGTGCGTGCTCGGTCCGCACGCGCTCGCACACGCTCTTGCTCGCGCGCGCTCACTCTCTCTCTCTCGCCCGCCGCGCGCGCTCTCACTCACTCTCGCCCGTGCGCGCTCGCTCTCTCTCTCTCGCCCCGCGCGCTCGCTCTCTCTCTCTCGCCCCGCGCCGCGCTCGCTCTCTCTCTCCCTTGCCGCTGCGCGCGCTCGCTCTCTCTCTCTCTTGCCCGCGCGCGCGCGCTCTCTCTCTCTCTCCTCGCCGCGGCGCTCGCTCTCTCTCTCGCCTGCCGCGCGCGCTCTCCTCTCTCTCTCGCCCGCGCGCGCTCGCTCTCTCCTCTCTCTCTCGCCCGCGCGCGCCTCGCTCTCTCTCTCTCTCGCCCCGCGCGCGCTCGCTCTCTCTCTCTCGCCCGCGCGCGCTCGCTCTCTCTCTCACTCTCTCGCCCCGCGCGCGCTCGCTCTCTCACTCTCTCGCCCGCGCGCGCTCGCTCTCTCTTTCGCTCGCGCTCTCTCTCTCTCTCTCTCTCTCTCTCTCTCTCTCGCGCTCTCTCTCTCTCTCTCGCTCGCGCTCTCTCTCTCTCTCTCTCTCTCTCACTCTCTTTCTCTCGCCCACGCGCGCTCTCATCTCTCTCGCCTCCGCGCGTGCTCTCTCACTCTCTTTCTCTCGCCCACGCGCGCTCTCTCTCTCTCGCCCCGCGCGTGCTCTCTCACTCTCTTTCTCTCGCCCACGCCGCGCTCTCTCTCTCTCGCCCCGCGCGTGCTCTCTCTGTCTCGCCCGCCCCGCGCTCTCTCTCTCTCGCCCGCCCGCGCTCTCTCTCTCTCGCCCGCCCGCGCTCACTCTCTCTCTCTTGCGCGCGCTCACGCCCTCTCTCTCTCTCTCTCTCTCGCCCACCGCGCGCTCTCACTCTCTCTCTCGCCCGCGCGCGCTCTCACACTCTCTCTCTCTCTCTCTCTCTCTCTCTCGCCCGCGCGCGCTCTCACTCTCTCTTTCGCTCGCGCTCTCTCTCTCTCTCTCGCTGCGCGCTCTCACTCTCTCTCGCTCTCTCTCGCCCGCGCGGTGCTCTCTCACTCTCTTTCTCTCGCCCACGCGCGCTCTCTCTCTCTCGCCCGCGCGTGTTCTCTCACTCTCTCTCGCTCTCTCTCTCGCCCGCGCGTGCTCTCTCACTCTCTTTCTCTCGCCCACGCCGCGCGTTCTCTCTCTCGCCCGCGCGTGCTCTCTCTCTCGCCCACCCGCGCTCTCTCTCTCTCGCCCGCCCGCGCTCTCTCTCTCTCGCCCGCACCGCGCTCTCTCTCTCTCGCCCGCCCGCGCTCTCTCTCTTTCGCCCGCCCGCGCTCTCTCTCTCGCCCGCCCCGCGCTCTCTCTCTCGCCCGCCCGCGCTCTCTCTCTCTCTCGCCCGCCCGCGCTCTCTCTCTCGCCCGCCCGCGCTCTCTCTCTCGCCCGCCTGCGCTCTCTCTCTCGCTCGCCCGTGCTCACTCTCTCTCTCGCGCGCGCTCTCACTCTCTCTCTCTGTCTCTCGCTCGCGCGCGCTCTCTCTCTCTCGCACCGCGCGCAGCTCTCTCTCTCTCGCCCGCGCGCGCTCTCTATCTCTCGCCCCGCGCGCGCTCTCTCTCTCGCCCAGCGCGCGCTCTCTCTCTCTCGCCCGCGCGCCCTCTCTCTCACTCTCTCTCGCGCACTCGGTCTCTCTCTCGCGCTAGCTCTCTCTCGCTCGTGCGCGCTCGCTCTCTCTCTCGCTCGTGCGCGCTCGCTCTCTCTCTCGCTCGTGCGCGCTCGCTCTCTCTCTCGCTTGTGCGAGCTCGCTCTCTCTCTCGCTTGTGCGAGCTCGCTCTCTCTCGCTCATGCGAGCTCGCTCTCTCTCGCTCGTGCGCGCTCGCTCTCTCTCTCACGCACGCTCACGCCTTCTCTCTCTCTCTCTCTCTCGCGCGCTCTCTCTCTCTCTCGCACCAGCCGCGCTCTCTCGCGCTCTCTCAATCTCTCTGTGTTGCTCGCGCGCTCTCGCTCACTCTCTCGCCCGCGCGCGCTTCACTCTCCCGCCCGCGCGCTCTCTCTCGCGCGCTCTCTCTCTCTCTGTCTCGCGCGTGCTCACGCCTCTCTCTATCTCTCTCTCTCTCTCTCTCACTCTCTCTCGCTCTCTCTCTCTCGCCCGCGCGCGCTCTCTCTCGCGCTCTCTCTTTCGCCCGGGCGCGCGCTCTCTCTCTCTCCCCTGCGCGCGCTCACTCTCTCGCTCGTGCGCTCACTCTCTCTCTCGCTCGTGCGCTCACTCTCTCTCTCGCTCGTGCGCTCACTCTCTCTCTCGCTCGTCCGCGCTCGCGCTCACTCTCGCGTGCGCTCACGCCTTCTCTCTCTCTCTCTCGCTCTCGCCCGCTCACGTCCTCTCTCACTCTCTCGCCTGCACGCGCTCACTCTCTCGCCCACGCGCGCTCACTCTCTCGCCCGTGCGCGCTCTTTCTCTCTCCCGCGCACACTCTTTCTCTCGCTCGCGCGCGCTCACGCCCTCTCTCGCTCACACGCGCTCACGCCCTCTCTAACTCTCTCTCTCGCTCGCTCACCCGCCAGCGCTCACTGTCTCTCTCACACACTCGCTCGCGCTCGCTATCTCTCTCTCACTCTCGCGCGCGCTCACCCTCTCTCTTTCTCTCGCTTGCGTGCGCTCACCCTCTCTCTCTCCCTCGTTCGCGCGCGCTCGCTCACTCTCTTTCTCTTGCGCGCGCTCACGCCCTCTCTCTCTCGCCCCGCTGCGCTCTCTCTCTCGCTCGTGTGCGCTCTCACTCTCTCTCTCACGCGCGCTCACGCCTTCTCTCTCTTTCTCTCGCTCTCGCGCACTCTCTCACTCTCTCTCTCGCCCCGCGCGCTCTCTCAATCTCTCTGTTGCCCGCGCGCTCTCGCTCACTCTCTCGCCCGCGCGCGCTCACTCTCTCGCCCATGCGCGCTCACTCTCTCGCCCGTGCGCGCTCACTCTCTCGCCCGCCGCGCGCTCACTCTCTCGCCCCGCGCGCGCTCACTCTCTCGCCCGCGCGCGCACTATCTCGCCCGCGCGCGCTCACTCTCTCACGCTCGCCAGCCCACGCGCTCTCTCTCGCCCGACCGCGCGCTCTCTCTCTCTCTCTCCGCGCGCTCTCTCGCGCTCTCTCAATCTCTCTGTTGCCCGCGCGCTCTCGCTCACTCTCTCGCCTGCGCGCGCTCACTCTCTCGCCCGCGCGTGCTCACTCTCTCGCCCCGCGCGCTCAATCTCTCGCCCGCGTGCGCTCACTCTCTCGCGCTCGCCAGCCCACGCGCTCTCTCTTGCCCGACCGCGCGCTCTCTCTCTCTCTCTCCGCGCGCTCTCTCTCGCGCTCTCTCTCTCTCTCGCGCGCTCACGCCTTCTCTCTCTCTCTCGCTCTCGTGCACTCTCTAACTCTCTCTCTCGCCCGCGCGCTCTCTCGCGCTCTCTGAATCTCTCTGTTGCCCGCGCCGCTCTCGCTCACTCTCTCGCCCGCTCGCGCTCACTCTCTCGCCCGCGCGCGCTCACTCTCTCGCCCGCGCGCGCTCACTCTCTCGCTCGTGCGCACTCGCTCTTTCTTGCGCTCGTGCGCGCTCGCTCTCTCTCTCTCTCGCCCGCGGGTGCTCACTCCCTCGCCCGCGGGCGCTCACTCTCTCGCCCGCGGGCGCTCACTCTCTCTCTCGCTCGTGCGCGCTCGTGCTCTCTCTCGCTCGTGCGCGCTCGCTCTCTCTCTCACGCGCGCTGATGCCTTCTCTCTATCTCTGTCTCGCTCTCGCGCGCTCTCTCGCTCACTCTCTCGCCCGCGCGCTCTCTCTCTCTCGCGAGCTCCCTCTCTCTCTCGCACGCTCTCTCTCTCTCTCTATCCGCCGCTCTCTCTCTCTCTCTCGCGCGCTCGCTCTATCTCTCGCGCGCTCGCTCTCTCTCGCTCGTGCGCACTCGCTCTCTCTCTCGCTCGTGCGCGCTCGCTCTCTCTCTTGCTCGTGCGTGCTCGCGCTCTCTCTCTCACGCGCGCTCACACCCTCTCTCTCTCTCTCACTCTCTCTCTCTCGCCCGCGCGCGCTCTCTCTCACTCTCGCGTGCTCTCTCTCGCTTTCGCGCGCGCGCTCTCTCTCGCCGGCACGCGCTCTCTCTCTCGCCCGCGCACGCTCACTCTCTCTCTCGCTCGTGCGCGCGCTCTCTCTCTCGCTCGTGCGCACGCTCTCTCACTCGCTCACGCCCTCTCTCTCTCTCTCGCCCGCGCGCCCTCTCTCTCTCTCTCGCCCGCGCGCACTCTCTCACTCTCTCGCCCGCCCGCGCTCACTCTCTCGCCCGCCCGCGCTCACTCTCTCGCCCGCCCGCGCTCACTCTCTCGCCCGCACGCGCTCACTCTCTCGCCCGCCCGCGCTCACTCTCTCTCTCTCTCTCTGTCTCGCTCGCACGCGCACACTCTCTCGCTCGCACCCTCTCTCACGCGCGCTCTCTCTCTCTGTCTCACTCTTGCGCGCTCACTCTCTCTCTCGCTTGTGCGCGCTCGCGCTCTCTCTCTCACGCGCGCGCTCACGTCCTCTCTCTCTCTCTCTCTCTCGCTCTCGCGCGCACTCTCACTCTCTCCCTGCCCGCCCGCGCTCACTCTCTCGCCCGCGCTCACTCTCTCGCCCCGCCCGCGCTCTCTCTCTCTCTCGCCCGCCCGCGCTCACTCTCTCTCTCTCTTGCGCGCGCTCTCACTCTCGCTCTCGCGCGCTCTCTCACTCTCTCTCTCGCTCACGCCCCTCTCTCTCTCTCGCCCGCGCGCGCTCTCACTCTCTCTCGCCTGCGCACGCTCACTCTCTCTCTCTCGCCCGCGCGCGCTCACTCTCTCTCTCGCCCGCGCGCGCTCACTCTCCCTCTCTCGCTCGCACGCACTCTCTCGCTCACGCTCTCTCTCTCTCGCTCGCACGCGCTCACGCCCTCTCTCGCTCGCGCGCGCTCACTCCATCTCTAGCTCGCGCACGCTCACTGCTTCCCTCGCTCGCGCGCCCTCACTCCTTCCCTCGCTCGCGCGCGCTCATACCCTCCCTCGCTCACGCCCTCCCTCGCTCGCACGGACTCACGCCCTCTCTCCCTCGCGCGTGCTCATGCCCTCTCTCGCTCGCGCCCTCTCTCGCTCGCGCCCCCTCTCGCTCGCGCGCTCTCTCTCTCTCGCTCGCGCGCGCTCACGCCCTCTCTCGCTCGCACGCGCTCACTCCTCCTCTCGCTCGCGCGCGCTCACTCCTCCTCTCGCTCGCGCGCGCTCACGCCCTCTCTCGCTCGCGCGCGCTCACGCCCTCTCTCGCTCGCGCGCGCTCACTCCAACTCTCGCTCGCGCGCGCTCACTCAATCTCTAGCTCGCGCGCGCTCACTGCTTCCCTCGCTCGCGCGCGCACGCTGCTTCCCTCGCTCGCGCGCCCTCACTCCTTCCCTCGCTCGCGCGCGCTCACGCCCTCGCTACATCTCTCTCTCTCTCGTTCGCACGCGCTCTCTCTCTCTCGCTCGCTCGCGCTCATGCGCACCCTCGCTCGCGCGCGCTCACTCCATCTCTCGCTCGCACGCGCTCACGCCCTCTCTCCCTCGCGCGTGCTGGCGCCCTCTCTCGCTCGCGCCCCCTCTCGCTCGCGCTCTCTCTCTCTCTCTCTCGCTCGCGCGCGCTCATGCCCTCCCTCGCTCGCGCGCGCTCACTCCATCTCTCGCTCGCGCGCGCACACTCCCTCCCTCGCTCGAGCGCGCTCACGCCCTCCCTCGCTCGAGCGCGCTCACGCCCTCCCTCGCTCGCGCGCGCTCACGCCCTCCCTCGCTCGCGCGCGCTCACGCCCTCCCACGCTCGCGCGCGCTCACGACCTCCCTCGCTCGCGCGCGCTCACGCCCTCCCTCTCTCGCGCGCGCTCACGCCCTCTCTCGCTCGCGCGCGCTCACGCCCTCTCTACCTCTCTCTCTCGCTTGCTCGCCCGCCAGCGCTCACTGTCTCTCTCTCACACTCGCTTGCGCTCGCTGTCTCTCTTTCTATCGCTCGCGCGCGCTCACCTTCTCTCTTTCTCTCGCTCGCGCGCGCTCACCCTCTCACTCCCTCGCTCGCGCGCGCTCACGCCCTCTCTCTCGCCCGCGCGCTCTCTCTCTCGCCCGCGCGCTCTCTCTCTCTCCGCTCTCTCTCTCGCTCGTGCACGCTCGCTCTCTCTCTCGCTCGTGCGCGCTTGCTCTCTCTCTCGCTCGAGCGCTCACTCTCTCACTCGCTCGTGTGCTCACTCTCTCACTCGTTCGTGCGCTCACTCTCTCTCTCGCTCGTCCGCGCTCGCGCTCTCCCTCGCGCGCGCTCACGCCTTCTCTCTCTCTCTCTCGCTCCCGCACGCTCTCTCTCTCTCGCACGCCCGCGCTCACGCTCTCGCCCGCCCACGCTCACTCTCTCGCCCGCCCACGCTCACTCTCTCTCTCTCTCGCGCTCACTCTCTCGCCCGCCTGCGCTCACTCTCTCGCCCGCCCGCGCTCACTCTCTCGCTTGAGCTCTCTCTCTCTCTCTCTCTCTCGCGTGCTCTCTCTCTCGCGCTCATGCGTCTCTCTCTCGCTTACGTGGCTCTCTCTCTCTCGCTTGCTCACGCGGGATCTCTCTCTCACTCGCTCGCGCGGGCTTTCTCTCTCTCTGCTCTCGTGCACTCTCTCTCTCTCTCTCGCTCGCGCTCTCTCTCTCGCGCTCTCTCGCTTGCGCGCTCTCTCTCTCTCTCGCTTACGCGGCTCTCTCTCTCTCGCTCACGCGCTCTCTGTCTCGCTCGCTCGCGCGGGCTCGCGCTCTCTCTCGCTCGTGTGCGCTCGCGCTCTCTCTCACGCCTTCTCTCTCTCTCTCTCGCTCTCGCTCGCTCTCTCACTCTATCTCTCGCCCGCGCGCTCTCTCGCGCTCTCTCAATCTCTCTATTGCCTGCGCGCTCTCGCTCACTCTCTCGCCCGCGCGCGCTCACTCTCTCGCCCGCGCGCGCTCACTCTCTCGCCCGCGCGCGCTCACTCTCTCGCCCGCGCGCGCTCTCTCTCGCGCTCGCCCGCCCGCGCACTCTCTCTCGCCCGACCGCGCGCTCTCTCTCTCTCGCGCGCTCTCTCTCTCTTCCGCGCTCTCTCTCTCTTTCGCGCTCTCTCTCACTCGCGCTCTCTCTCTCGTGCTCTCTCTCTCTCGCGCGCGCGCGCATGCTCACGCCCTCTCACTCTCTCTCTCTCACTCTCTCTCGCTCTCTCTCTCTCACTCTCGCGTTCTCTCTCGCTCTCGCGCGCTCTATCTCTCGCTCTCACGCGCTCTCTCTCTCGCCCGCGCGCGCTCTCTCTCTCTCACTCTGCGCGCGCTCTCTCTCTCTCACTCTGCGCGCGCTCTTTCTCTCTCCCCTGCGCGCGCTCACTCTCTCTCTCCCCTGCACGCGCTCTCTCTCGCTCGTGCGCTCACTCTCTCTCTCGCGCGCTCACTCTCTCTCTCGCTCGTGCGCTCATTCTCTCTCTCGCTCGTGCGCTCACTTTCTCTCTCGCTCGTGCGCGCTCGCGCTCTCTCTCTCGCGCGTGCGCTCACGCCCTCTCTCTCTCTCGCCCGCGCGCACTCTCTCTCTCTCTCTTGCGCTCGCTCTCTCTCTCGCTCGTGCGCGTTCGCTCTCTCTCTCGCTCGTGCGCGTTCGCTCTCTCTCTCGCTCGTGCGCGCTCGCTCTCTCTCTCGCTCGTGCGCGTTCGCACCTTCTCTCTCTCTCTCTCGCTCTCGCGTGCTCTCTCAATCTCTCTGTTGCCCGCGCGCCCGCGCTCACTCTCTCGCCCGCCCGCGCTCACTCTCTCGCCCGCCCGCGCTCACTCTCTCGCCCACCCGCGCTCACTCTCTCGGCCGCCTGCGCGCTCTCTCTCGCCCGACCGCGCGCTCTCTCTCTCTCTTGCGCTCTCTCTCTCTCTCTCGCGCGCGCGCTCTCTCTCTCTCTCCCTCGCGCGCGCTCTCTCTCTGTCTCTCGCGCGCGCTCTCTCTCTGTCTCTCGCTCGCGCGCTCTCGCTCTCTCTCTCGCTCGTGCGCGCTCGATTCTCTCTCTCGCTCGTGCGCGCTTGCTTCTCTCTCTCGCTCTTGCGCGCTCGCTCTCTCTCTCGCTCGTGAGCGCTCGCTGTCTCTCTCGCTCGTGCGCGCTCGCTCTCTCTCTCTCGCTCGTGCGCGCTCGCCCTCTCTCTCGCGCGCTCTCTCACTCTCTCTCTCGCCCGCGCGCGCTCTCACTCTCTCTCGCGCGCTCTCTCTCTCTCTCTCTCTCTCGCGCTCTCTCTCTCTCTCGTGCGCGCTCGCTCTCTCTCTCTCTCGCTCGTGCGCACTCGCCCTCTCTCTCTCTCTTGCGCTCTCGCGCGCTCTCTCACTCTCTCTCTCGCCCGACCGCGCTCTCTCTCTCGCCCGACCGCGCTCTCACTCTCGCCCGACCGCGCTCTCACTCTCGCCCGACCGCGCTCTCACTCTCGCCCGACCGCGCTCTCACTCTCGCCCGACCGCGCTCGCTCTCTTGCCCGACCGCGCGCTCTCTCACTCTCGCCCGACCGCGCTCTCTCTCTCTCGCCGACCGCGCTCTCACTCTCTCTCTCACCCGCGCGCTCTCTCTTTCTTGCCCGTGCGCGCTCTCTCTCTCTCCCCTGTGCGCTATCACTCTCTCTCTCTCGCCCGCGCGCGCTCTCACTCTCTCTCTCTCTCGCCCACGCGCGCTCTCACTCTTGCTCGCTCGCCCGCGCGCGCTCTCTCTCTCTCTCGCCCGCGCGCTCTCACTCTCTCTCTCACCCGCCCGCGCACACTCACTCACTCTCTCTTGCTCTCTCTCTCTCGCCTGCGCGCGCTCTCTCTCGCTCTCACGCGCTCTCTCGCCCGCGCGCTCTCTCTCTCCCCTGCGCGCACTCACTCTCTCGCTCGTGCGCTCACTCTCTCTCTCGCTCGTGCGCTCACTCTCTCTCTCGCTCGTGCGCTCACTTTCTCACTCGCTCGTGCGCTCACTCTCTCTCTCGCTCGTCCGCGCTCGCGCTCTCTCTTGCGCGCGCTCACGCCTTCTCTCTCTCCCTCTTGCTCTCACGCGCTCAAGCCATCTCTCACTCTCTCGCCCGCGCGCGCTCACTCTCTCGCCTGCGCACTCTCTCTCTCTCTCTCTCGCACGCTCTCTCTCTCTCTCTCTCTCTCTCTCTCCGCCGCTCTCTCTCTCTTGCGCGCTCGCTCTCTCTCTCGCGCGCTCGTGCGCACTCGCCTTCTCTCTCTCTCTTGCGCTCTCGCGCGCTCTCTCACTCTCTCTCTCGCCCGACCGCGCTCTCACTCTCGCCCGACCGCGCTCTCACTCTCGCCCGACCGCGCTCTCACTCTCGCCCGACCGCGCTCTCACTCTCGCCCGACCGCGCTCTCACTCTCGCCCGACCGCGCTCTCACTCTCGCCCGACCGCGCTCTCACTCTCGCCCGACCGCGCTCTCACTCTCGCCCGACCGCGCTCGCTCTCTTGCCCGACCGCGCGCTCTCTCACTCTCGCCCGACCGCGCTCTCTCTCTCTCGCCGACCGCGCTCTCACTCTCTCTCTCACCCGCGCGCTCTCTCTTTCTTGCCCGTGCGCGCTCTCTCTCTCTCCCCTGTGCGCTCTCTCTCTCTCTCGCCCACGCGCGCTCTCACTCTTGCTCGCTCGCCCGCGCGCGCTCTCTCTCTCTCTCGCCCGCGCGCTCTCACTCTCTCTCTCACCCGCCCGCGCACACTCACTCACTCTCTCTCGCTCTCTCTCTCTCGCCTGCGCGCGCTCTCTCTCGCTCTCGCGCGCTCTCTCGCCCGCGCGCTCTCTCTCTCCCCTGCGCGCACTCACTCTCTCGCTCGTGCGCTCACTCTCTCTCTCGCTCGTGCGCTCACTCTCTCTCTCGCTCGTGCGCTCACTTTCTCACTCGCTCGTGCGCTCACTCTCTCTCTCGCTCGTCCGCGCTCGCGCTCTCTCTTGCGCGCGCTCACGCCTTCTCTCTCTCCCTCTTGCTCTCACGCGCTCAAGCCATCTCTCACTCTCTCGCCCGCGCGCGCTCACTCTCTCGCCTGCGCACTCTCTCTCTCTCTCTCTCTCGCACGCTCTCTCTCTCTCTCTCTCTCTCTCTCCGCCGCTCTCTCTCTCTTGCGCGCTCGCTCTCTCTCTCGCGCGCTCGTGCGCACTCGCCCTCTCTCTCTCTCTTGCGCTCTCGCGCGCTCTCTCACTCTCTCTCTCGCCCGACTGCGCTCTCACTCTCGCCCGACCGCGCTCTCACTCTCGCCCGACCGCGCTCTCACTCTCACCCGACCGCGCTCTCACTCTCGCCCGACCGCGCTCGCTCTCTTGCCCTACCGCGCGCTCTCTCACTCTCGCCCGACCGCGCTCTCTCTCTCTCGCCGACCGCGCTCTCACTCTCTCTCTCACCCGCGCGCTCTCTCTTTCTTGCCCGTGCGCGCTCTCTCTCTCTCTCCTGTGCGCTATCACTCTCTCTCTCTCGCCCGCGCGCGCTCTCACTCTCTCTCTCTCTCTCGCCCACGCGCGCTCTCACTCTATCTCTCTCGCCCGCACGCGCTCTCACTCTTGCTCGCTCGCCCGCGCGCGCTCTCTCTCTCTCTCGCCCGCGCGCTCTCACTCTCTCTCTCACCCGCCCGCGCACACTCACTCACTCTCTCTCGCTCTCTCTCTCTCGCCTGCGCGCGCTCTCTCTCACTCTCGCGCGCTCTCTCTCGCTCTCGCGCGCTCTCTCTCCCCTGCGCGCACTCACTCTCTCGCTCGTGCGCTCACTCTCTCTCTCGTTCGTGCGCTCACTCTCTCTCTCGCTCGTGCGCTCACTCTCTCTCTCGCTCGTGCGCTCACTTTCTCACTCGCTCGTGCGCTCACTCTCTCTCTCGCTCGTCCGCGCTCGCGCTCTCTCTCGCGCGCGCTCACGCCTTCTCTCTCTCCCTCTTGCTCTCACGCGCTCAAGCCATCTCTCACTCTCTTGCCCGCGCGCGGTCACTCTCTCGCCTGCGCACTGTCTCTCTCTCTCTCTCGCACGCTCTCTCTCTCTCTCTCTCTCTCTCTCTCCGCCGCTCTCTCTCTCTTGCGCGCTCGCTCTCTCTCGCGCGCTCGCTCTCTCTCGCTCGTGCGCGCTCGCTCTCTCTCGCTCGTGTGCGCTCGCGCTCTCTCTCTCACGCGCGCTCACGCCTTCTCTCTCTCTCTCTCTCGCTCGCTCTCTCACTCTCTCTCTCGCCCGCGCGCTCTCTCGCGCTCTCTCAATCTCTCTGTTCCCTGCGCGCTCTCGCTCACTCTCTCGCCCGCGTGCGCTCACTCTCTCGCCCGCACGCGCTCACTCTCTCACCCGTGCGCGCTCTCTCTCGCGCTCGCCCGCCCGCGCGCTCTCTCTCGCCCGACCGTACGCTCTCTCTCTCTCTCGCGCACTCTCTCTCTTCCGCGCTCTCTCTCTCTTTCGTGCTCTCTCTCTCTCGCGCGCGCATGCTCACGCCCTCTCTCACTCTCTCTCACTCTCTCTCGCTCTCTCTCTCTCGCCCGCGCGCGCTCTCTCTCACTCTCGCGCGCTCTCTCTCGCTCTCGCGCGCTCTCTCTCTCGCTCTCGCGCGCTCTCTCTCTCTCACCCTGCGCGCGCTCTTTCTCTCTCTCCCCTGCACGTGCGCTCTCTCGCTCGTGCGCTCACTCTCTCTCGCTCGTGCGCTCATTCTCTCTCTCGCTCGTGCGCTCACTCTCTCTCTCGCTCGTGCGCTCACTCTCTCTCTCGCTCGTGCGCGCTCGCGCTCTCTCTCTCGCGCGTGGGCTCACGCCCTCTCTCTCTCTCTCGCCCGCGCGCACTCTCTGTCTCTCTCTTGCGCTCACTCTCTCTCTCGCTCGTGCGCGCTCGCTCTCTCTCTCGCTCGTGCGCGCTCGCTCTCTCTCTCGCTCGTGCGCGCTCGCTCTCTCTCTCGCTCGTGCGCGCTCGCACCTTCTCTCTCTCTCTCTCGCTCTCGCGTGCTCTCTCAATCTCTCTGTTGCCCGCGCGCCCGCGCTCACTCTCTCGCCCGCCCGCGCTCACTCTCTCGCCCGCCCGCGCGCTCTCTCTCGCCCGACCGCGCGCTCTCTCTCTCTCGCTCTCTCTCTCTCTCTCGCACGCTCTCTCTCTGTCTCTCTCGCGCGCTATCTCTCTCTCTCTCGCTCGCGCGCTCTCGCTCTCTCTCTCGCTCGTGCGCGCTCTCTCTCTCTCTCTCGCTCGTGCGCGCTCTCTCTCTCTCTCTCGCTCGCGCGCTCTCGCTCGTGCGCTCTCGCTCTCTCTCTCGCTCGTGCGCGCTCGCTCTCTCTCTCTCGCTCTTGCACGCTCGCTCTCTCTCTCGCTCGTGAGCGCTCGCTCTCTCTCTCGCGTGTGCGCGCTCGCTCTCTCTCTCGCTCGTGCGCGCTCGCCCTCTCTCGCGCGCTCTCTCACTCTCTCTCTCGCCCGCGCGCGCTCACTCTCTCGCCTGCGCACTCTCTCTCTCTCTCTCTCGCACGCTCTCTCTCTCTCTCTCTCTCTCCGCCGCTCTCTCTCTCTTGCGCGCTCGCTCTCTCTCTTGCGCGCTCGCTCTCTCTCTTGCGCGCTCGCTCTCTCTCTCGCGCGCTCGCTCTCTCTCGCTCGTGCGCGCTCGCTCTCTCTCGCTCGTGCGCGCTCGCTCTCTCTCGCTCGTGTGCGCTCGCGCTCTCTCTCTCACGCGCGCTCACGCCTTCTCTCTCTCTCTCTCTCGCTCTCGCTCGCTATCTCACTCTCTCTCTCGCCCGCGCGCTCTCTCGCGCTCTCTCAATCTCTCTGTTGCCTGTGCGCTCTCGCTCACTCTCTCGCCCGCGTGCGCTCACTCTCTCGCCCGCGCGCGCTCACTCTCTCGCCCGCACGCGCTCACTCTCTCACCCGCGCGCGCTCTCTCTCGCGCTCGCCCGCCCGCGCGCTTTCTCTCGCCCGACCGTACGCTCTCTCTCTCTCTCGCGCACTCTCTCTCTTCCGCGCTCTCTCTCTCTTTCGCGCTCTCTCTCTCTCGCGCGCGCATGCTCACGCCCTCTCTCACTCTCTCTCACTCTCTCTCGCTCTCTCTCTCTCGCCCGCGCGCGCTCTCTCTCACTCTCGCGCGCTCTCTCTCTCGCTCTCGCGCGCTCTCTCTCTCTCACCCTGCGCGCGCTCTTTCTCTCTCTCCCCTGCACGCGCGCTCTCTCGCTCGTGCGCTCACTCTCTCTCGCTCGTGCGCTCATTCTCTCTCTCGCTCGTGCGCTCACTCTCTCTCTCGCTCGTGCGCGCTCGCGCTCTCTCTCTCGCGCGTGGGCTCACGCCCTCTCTCTCTCTCTCGCCCGCGCGCACTCTCTGTCTCTCTTGCGCTCGCTCTCTCTCTCGCTCGTGCGCGTTCGCTCTCTCTCTCGCTCGTGCGCACTCGCTCTCTCTCTCGCTCGTGCGCGCTCGCTCTCTCTCTCACTCGTGCGCGCTCGCTCTCTCTCTCGCTCGTGCGCGCTCGCACCTTCTCTCTCTCTCTCTCGCTCTCGCGTGCTCTCTCAATCTCTCTGTTGCCCGCGCGCCCGCACTCACTCTCTCGCCCGCCCGCGCTCACTCTCTCGCCCGCCCGCGCGCTCTCTCTCGCCCGACCGCGCGCTCTCTCTCTCTCGCTCTCTCTCTCTGTCTCTCTCGCGCGCTCTCTCTCTGTCTCTCTCGCGCGCTATCTCTCTCTCTCTCGCTCGCGCGCTCTCGCTCTCTCTCTCGTCGTGCGCGCTCTCTCTCTCTCTCTCTCGCTCGTGCGCGCTCTCTCTCTCTCTCTCGCTCGCGCGCTCTCGCTCTCTCTCTCGCTCGTGCGCTCTCGCTCTCTCTCTCGCTCGTGCGCGCTCGCTCTCTCTCTCTCGCTCTTGCACGCTCGCTCTCTCTCTCGCTCGTGAGCGCTCGCTCTCTCTCTCGCGTGTGCGCGCTCGCTCTCTCTCTCTCGCTCGTGCGCGCTCGCCCTCTCTCTCGCGCGCTCTCTCACTCTCTCTCTTGCCCGCGCGCGCTCTCACTCTCTCTCGTGCGCTCTCTCTCTCTCCACGCAATCTCTCTCTCGCGCGGTCTCTCTCTCGTGCGCGCTCGCTCTCTCTCTCTCTCGCTCGTGCGCACTCGCCCTCTCTCTCTCTCTTGCGCTCTCGCGCGCTCTCTCACTCTCACTCTCGCCCGACCGCGCTCTCTCTCTCGCCCGACCGCGCTCTCTCTCTCGCCCGACCGCGCTCTCTCTCTCGCCCGACCGCGCTCTCTCTCTCGCCCGACCGCACTCTCTCTCTCGCCCGACCGCGCTCGCTCTCACTCTCTCTCGCCCGCGCGCTCTCTCTTTCTTGCCCGTGCGCGCTCTCTCTCTCTCCCCTGTGCGCTATTACTCTCTCTCTCTCGCCCGCGCGCGCTCTCACTCTCTCTCTCTCTCGCCCGCACGCGCTCTCACTCTTGCTCGCTCGCCCGCGCGCGCTCTCTCTCTCTCTCTCGCCCGCGCGCTCTCACTCTCTCTCTCACCCGCCCGCGCACACTCACTCACTCACTCTCTCTCGCTCTCTCTCTCTCGCCTGCGCGCGCTCTCTCTCACTCTCGCGCGCTTTCTCTCGCTCTCGCGCGCTCTCTCGCCCGCGCGCTCTCTCTCTCTTGCCCGTGCGCGCTCTCTCTCTCTCCCCTGTGCGCTATTACTCTCTCTCTCTCGCCCGCGCGCGCTCTCACTCTCTCTCTCTCTCGCCCGCACGCGCTCTCACTCTTGCTCGCTCGCCCGCGCGCGCTCTCTCTCTCTCTCTCGCCCGCGCGCTCTCACTCTCTCTCTCACCCGCCCGCGCACACTCACTCACTCACTCTCTCTCGCTCTCTCTCTCTCGCCTGCGCGCGCTCTCTCTCACTCTCGCGCGCTTTCTCTCGCTCTCGCGCGCTCTCTCGCCCGCGCGCTCTCTCTCTCTTGCCCGCGCGCGCTCTCTCTCTCCCCTGCGCGCGCTCACTCTCTCGCTCGTGCGCTCACTCTCTCTCTCGCTCGTGCGCTCACTCTCTCTCTCGCTCGTGCGCTCACTCTCTCTCTCGCTCGTGCGCTCACTTTCTCACTCGCTCGTGCGCTCACTCTCTCTCTCGCTCGTCCGCGCTCGCGCTCTCTCTCGCGCGCACTCACGCCTTCTCTCTCTCCCTCTTGCTCTCGCGCGCTCAAGCCATCTCTCACTCTCTCGCCCGCGCGCGCTCACTCTCTCGCCTGCGCACTCTCTCTCTCTCTCTCTCTCGCACGCTCTCTCTCTCTCTCTCTCTCTCCGCCGCTCTCTCTCTCTTGCGCGCTCGCTCTCTCTCTCGCGCGCTCGCTCTCTCTCGCTCGTGCGCGCTCGCTCTCTCTCGCTCGTGCGCGCTCGCTCTCTCTCGCTCGTGTGCGCTCGCGCTCTCTCTTTCACGCGCGCTCACGCCTTCTCTCTCTCTCTCTCTCGCTCGCTCTCTCACTCCCTCTCTCGCCCGCGCGCTCTCTCGCGCTGTCTCAATCTCTCTGTTGCCTGCGCGCTCTCGCTCACTCTCTCGCCCGCGTGCGCTCACTCTCGCCCGCGCACGCTCACTCTCTCGCCCGCACGCGCTCACTCTCTCACCCGCGCGCGCTCTCTCTCGCCCGACCGTACGCTCTCTCTCTCTCTCGCGCACTCTCTCTCTTCCGCGCTCTCTCTCTTTCGCGCTCTCTCTCTCTCACGCGCGCATGCTCACGCCCTCTCTCACTCTCTCTCTCTCACTCTCTCTCGCTCTCTCTCTCTCGCCCGCGCGCGCTCTCTCTCACTCTCGCGCGCTCTCTCTCTCGCTCTCGCGCGCTCTCTCTCTCGCTCTCGCGCGCTCTCTCTCTCTCACCCTGCGCGCGCTCTTTCTCTCTCTCCCCTGCACGCGCGCTCTCTCGCTCGTGCGCTCACTCTCTCTCGCTCGTGCGCTCATTCTCTCTCTCGCTCGTGCGCTCACTCTCTCTCTCGCTCGTGCGCGCTCGCGCTCTCTCTCTCGCGCGTGGGCTCACGCCCTCTCTCTCTCTCTCGCCCGCGCGCACTCTCTGTCTCTCTCTTGCGCTCGCTCTCTCTCTCGCTCGTGCGCGTTCGCTCTCTCTCTCGCTCGTGCGCGCTCGCTCTCTCTCTCGCTCGTGCGCGCTCGCACCTTCTCTCTCTCTCTCTCGCTCTCGCGTGCTCTCTCAATCTCTCTGTTGCCCGCGCGCCCGCGCTCACTCTCTCGCCCGCCCGCGCTCACTCTCTCGCCCGCCCGCGCGCTCTCTCTCGCCCGACCGCGCGCTCTCTCTCTCTCGCTCTCTCTCTCTCTCTCTCGCGCGCGCTCTCTCTGTCTCTCTCGCGTGCTCTCTCTCTGTCTCTCTCGCGCGCTCTCTCTCTCTCTCTCGCGCGCTATCTCTCTCTCTCGCTCGCGCGCTCTCGCTCTCTCTCTCGCTCGTGCGCGCTCTCTCTCTCTCTCTCGCTCGTGCGCGCTCTCTCTCACTCTCTCGCTCGCGCGCTCTCGCTCTCTCTCTCGCTCGTGCGCGCTCGCTCTCTCTCTCTCGCTCTTGCACGCTCGCTCTCTCTCTCGCTCGTGAGCGCTCGCTCTCTCTCTCGCGTGTGCGCGCTCGCTCTCTCTCTCTCGCTCGTGCGCGCTCGCCCTCTCTCTCGCGCGCTCTCTCACTCTCTCTCTCGCCCGCGCGCGCTCTCACTCTCTCTCGTGCGCTCTCTCTCTCTCCACGCAATCTCTCTCTCGCGCGCTCTTTCTCTCGTGCGCGCTCGCTCTCTCTCTCTCTCGCTCGTGCGCACTCGCCTCTCTCTCTCTCTTGCGCTCTCGCGCGCTCTCTCACTCTCTCTCTCGCCCGACCGCGCTCTCTCTCTCGCCCGACCGCGCTCTCTCTCTCGCCCGACCGCGCTCTCTCTCTCGCCCGACCGCGCTCTCTCTCTCGCCCGACCGCGCTCTCTCTCTCGCCAGACCGCGCTCGCTCTCTCGCTCGACCGCGCGCTCTCTCACTATCGCCTGACCGCGCTCTCTCTCTCTCGCCGACCGCGCTCTCACTCTCTCTCTCAGCCGCGCGCTCTCAATCTCTCTCGCCCGCGCGCTCTCTCTTTCTTGCCCGCGCGCGCTCTCTCTCTCTCCCCTGTGCGCTATCACTCTCTCTCTCTCGCCCGCGCGCGCTCTCACTCTCTCTCTCTTGCCCGCGCGCGCTCTCACTCTATCTCTCTTGCCCGCACGCGCTCTCACTCTCGCTCGCTCGCCCGCCCGCGATCTCTCACTCTGTCTCTCGCCCGCGCGCTCTCACTCTCTCTCTCACCCGCCCGCGCTCACTCACTCACTCTCTCTCGCTGTCTCTCTCTCGCCTGCGCGCGCTCTCTCTCACTCTCGCGCGCTCTCTCTCTCCCCTGCGCGCGCTCACTCTCTCGCTCGTGCGCTCACTCACTCTCTCGCTCGTGCGCTCACTCTCTCTCTCGCTCGTGCGCTCACTTTCTCACTCGCTCGTGCGCTCACTCTCTCTCTCGCTCGTCCGCGCTCGCGCTCTCTCTCGCGCGCGCTCACGCCTTCTCTCTCTCCCTCTCGCTCTCGCGCGCTCAAGCCCTCTCTCACTCTCTCGCCCGCGCGCGCTCACTCTCTCGCCCGCGCTCACTCTCTCGCCTGCGCACTGTCTCTCTCTCTCTCTCGCATGCTCTCTCTCTCTCTCTCTCTCTCTCTCTCTCTCTCTCCGCCGCTCTCTCTCTCTTGCGCACTCGCTCTCTCTCGCTCGTGCGCGCTCGCTCTCTCTCTCTCGCTCGTGCACGCTCGCTCTCTCTCTCGCTCGTGTGCGCTCGCGCTCTCTCTCTCACGCGCGCTCACGCCTTCTCTCTCTCTCTCTCGCTCTCGCACGCTCTCTCACTCTATCTCTCGCCCGCGCGCTCTCTCGCGCTCTCTCAATCTCTCTATTGCCCGCGCGCTCTCGCTCACTCTCTCGCCCGCGCGCGCTCACTCTCTCGACCGCGCTCACTCTCTCGCCCGCACGCGCTCACTCTCTCGCCCGCGCGCTCTCACTCTCTCGCCCACCCACGCGCTCTCTCTCGCCCGACCGCGCGCGCTCTCTCTCTCTCTCTCGCGCACTCTCTCTCTTCCGCGCTCTCTCTCTCTTTCGTGCTCTCTCTCTCTCGCGCTCTCTCTCTCGTGCTCTCTCTCTCTCTCTCTCTCTCTGGCTCACGCGGCACTCTCTCTCTCTCTCTCTTTCGCTCACGCTGCACTATCTCGCTCATGCGCTCACGCGCTCGTGCGCTCTTTCTCTCTCGCGCGCTCTCTCACTCGCTCGTGCGCACGCTCTCTCTCTCTCTCGCTCGTGCGCGCACTCTCGCTCGCTCGCTCACGCGCGCTTTTCTCTCTCTCGCTCAGGTGTGCTCTCTCTCTCGCTCGCTCGCGCGTGCTCTCTCTCTGTCTCTCGCGCGCTGTGTCTCTCTCGCTCATGTGCGCTCTCTCTCGCTCGCTCACGCGGGCTCTCTCTCTCACTCGCTCGCTCATGCACTCCCTCTCTCGCTTGAGCTCTCTCTCTCTCTCTCGCGCGCACGCTCTCTCTCTCGCGCTCACGCGTCTCTCTCTCGCTTACGCAGCTCTCTCTCTCTCTCTCTCTCGCTTACGCGGCTCTCTCTCTCACTTGCTCGCGGGCTCTCTCTCTCGCTTGCGCGCTCTCTCTCTCTGCTCTTGTGCACTCTCTCTCTCTCTCTCTCTCTGCTCTCTCTCTCGCTCGCTCGCTCTCTCTCTCTCTCTCTTGCACTCTCTCTGTCTCTCTCTCGCTTGCGCACTCTCTCTCTCTCTCGCTTACGCCACTCGCTCGCGGGCTCTCTCTCTTGCTCGCGCGCTCTCTCTCTCTCTCGCTCGCTCGCTCGCGCTGCTCTCTCTCGCTCACGCTGCACTCTCTCTCGCTCGCGCGCTCTCTCTCTTGCTCACGCGGCACTCTCTCGCTCACGCGCTTTCTCGCTCGCGCGCTCTCTCTCGCTCGCACGCTCTCTCGCTCACGCGGCTCTCGCAGGCTCTCTCTCTCTCACTCGTGCGCTCTCTCGCTTGCGCAATCTCTCTCTCACTCGCTCGTGCGGGCTCTCTCTCTTGCTCGCTCACGCGGGCTCTCTCGCTCGCTCACGCGCTGTCTCTCGCTCGCGCGCTCGCTCTCTCTCGCTCATGCGGCACCCTCTCTCTCTCTCTCTCTCTCTTGTCGCTCGCGCGGGCGCTCTCTCTCTCTCTCTCTCGCTCGCTCACGCTCTCTCTCTCTCTCACTCACGCACTCTCTCTCTCGCTCGCGTGCTCTCTCTCGCTTGCGTGCTCTCTTTCTCTCTCTCTCTCGCTCGCGTACTCTCTCTCTCTCTCTCGCTCGCACTCTCTCTCTCTTGCTCGTGTGTGCACTCGCTCTCTCTCACGTGCGCACGCTCGCTGTCGCGCTCAGTCTCGCGATCTCGCGCTCTCTTTCTCTCGCGCGGACTCTCTCGCTCACGCGCTCTCTCTCTCACTCGCGCGCGCTCTCTCTCGCTCACGCGGGCTCTCTCTCACTTGCTCGCATGCTCTCTCTCGCTCGAGCGCTCTCTCTCTCTCTCGCTTTCTCTCTCGTTCACGTGGCACTCTCTCTCTCTCTCTTCCTCTCTGCTCGCTCGCTCTCTCTCTCTTGCTCGCGTGCTCTCTCTCTCTCTCGCTCGCGTACTCTCTCTCTCTCTCTCTCGCTCGCGCTCTCTCTCTCTTGCTCGTGTGTGCACTCGCTCGCTCTCTCGCGCATGCACGCTCACTGTCGCGCTCTGTCTCGCGATCTCGCGCTCTCTTTCTCTCGCGCGGTCCCTTTCTCTCGCTTGCGCGCCCCCTCTCTCTCCCCCTCTCTCTCCCCCTCTCTCTCACACTCTCTCTCTCTCCCTCTCTCGCTCGCGCGCTCTGTCTCGCTCACGCTCACATGCTGTCTCTATCGCTCGCGCGCTCTCTCTCTCGCACACGCGGTACCCTCTCTCTCTCTCTCTCTCTCTCTCTCTCTCACACACTCTCTCTCACTTGCGGGCTGTCTCGCTCACACTCTCTCTCGCGGGCTGTCTCTCTCTCTCGCTCACATGGGAGCGTTCTCTCTCTGTGTCTCGCTCGCGCACGTTTTCTCGCTCGCTCGCGCGCACTCTCTCGCTCACGCGGGCTCTCTCTCGCACGCTCTCTCTCGCTCGAGCGCGTTCTCTCTCTCTCTCGCTCACGCTCGCACGCTCTCTCTCGCTCGTGCGCTCTCTCTCTCGCTCACGCGGGCGCTCTCACTCGCTCTTGCACTCTCTCTCTCTCGCTCACGTGGGTGCTCTCTCTCTTGCTCGCGCGCCCTCTCTCGCTCGCTCGCGCGCGCTCTCTCTCGCTCACGCGGCACCTGCTCTCGCTCGTGCGCTCTCTCTCTCGCTCGTGCGCTCTCTCTCTCTCTCGCTCACGCGGGCGCTCTCTCTCTCTGTCTCACTCGCGCGCTCTCTCTGTCTCGCACGCGCGCTATCTCTCTCTCTGTCTCGCTCGCGCGCGCTCTGTCTCTCTGTCTCGCTTGCGAGCGCTCTCTCTCTCTCCCTCTCTCTCGCTTGCATGCTCTCTCTCTCTGTCTAGTGCGCGTGCTCTCTCTGTCTCTCGCTCGCGCGCGCGCTCTCTCTGTCTCTCGCTCGCGCGCGCGCTCTCTCTGTCTCTCTCTTGCTTGCACGCTCTCTCTCTCTCTCTCGCTCTCGCTTACGCGGCTCTCTCTCTCGCTCGCGCGCTCTCTCTCTCGCTCGCGCGCTCTCTCTCTCTCTCGCTCACGCGCGCTCTCTCTCGTTCACGCTGCGCTCTCTCGCTCATGCTGCACTCTCTCTCGCTCACGCTGCACTCTCTCTCGCTCGCGTGCTCTCTCTCTCGCTCACTCACGCGGCACTCTCTCTCTCTCGCTCACGCTGCACTCTCTCTCACTCGTGCACTCTCTCTCTCGCTCGCACGGCACCCTCTCGCTCGCGCGCTCTCTCTCTCGCTCGTGCGCTCTCTCTTTCTCTCGCTCCCGCGGGCGCTCTCTCTCTGTCTCTCTCGCTCGCGCGCTCTCTCTCTCTCGCTCGTGGGCTCTCTCTCTCTCGCTCGAGGGCTCTCTCGCTCGCGCGCGCTCTCTCTCTCTCGCTCACGCGGCTCTCTCTTTCTTTCTCTCTCTCTCGCTCGCGCGCTATCTCTCTCGCTCGCGCGGGCACTCTCTCGCGCGCTCTCCCTCGCTCGTGCGCGCTCTCTCTCTCTCGCTCACGCGCACTCTCTCTGTCTCGCTCTCTCTCTCTCTCTTGCGCGCACGCTCACTGTCGCGCTCTGTCTCGCGATCTCGCGCTCTCTTTCTCTCGCGCGGTCACTTTCTCTCGCTTGCGCGCGCACGTGCTCTCTCTCTCACTCGCGCACGCTCTCTCGCTCGTTTGTGCTCTCTCTCTCTCACGCGCTCGCGTTCTCTCGCTTGCGCACGCGCTGTCTCTCTCGCTCGCGTGTACGCGCTCTCTCTCGTGCGCGGTCTCTCTCTTGCTCGCGCTCTCTCTCTTGCTCGCGCGCTCTCTCTCTCGCTCGCGCTCTCTCTCTCTCGCTCGCGCGCTCTCTCTCTCTCCCCCTCTCGCTTGCGTGCTCTCTCTCTCTGTCTAGTGCGCGCGCTCTCTCTGTCTCTCGCTCGCGCGCTCTCTCTGTCTCTCGCTCGCGCGTGCGCTCACTCTCTCTCTCGCTCGCTCTCACACGCTCTCTCTCTCTCTAGCTTGCGCGGCACACTCTCGCTCACGCGGGCGCTCTCTCTCGCTCGCTCGCGCGGGCGCTCTCTCTCTCTCTCTCTCTCTCTCTCCCTCTCCTCACAGAGTCATCTTTGGATTCTTTAGGCTTCTGTCTAAAAGGCATGAATTCTACTTGATGAATAGGGAAGTTTAATCTAATTCTGAGTTGGTCTTCTGATGTTATTTACCTCTAGTGTGGGTGTTTTAGCTCTTTGACTATTAACCTTGATATGTTTAGCTTGTGTAGACCTTCAATTCCAATTGATAAGCAAATCTTAATGACTTGATTTTGTGTATAAGACACACCTGAATCTGGAAACCAAATTTCTGAATACGGTTTAAAAAATAAAATTCTGTTGGGAGGTCTGTTGTGTCTTAATTTATCATGGGTTATTTTATGGTCATTCTGACAGTATGCTCTTTTGCTCACTATCCCACCACCAACACTGATTATATTGCCTATGTAAGAAGTGTGCTCATCTTCAAAGTCATGTGCCACAGCAAAGGACATCCATTTCTGAGACTTAGGTTCCCACTTGGGCTACATAGATCCCTGAGCATACAGGAAAGAGAAGACTCCAAGCTTTTAAGAGGTCTCTGGTCGGATATGTGGCTCAGATTTCTGGACTGTCGTCCTTCACCAACCGGCATAATGCAAAAACTAAACTTAAATGGTCTTTATCATCTTCATTCTCTTTGAATTTCAGATGCTCTGAGTAGAATTCCTCTAGCTCTTTACAGAATACCTCCCAGGCTGGGAGCCCCTCGCTGAAGGTCTTTGGTTGCAGTACTCATTCAGACTGATCCTAAGTTTTCAACTGTATTAGACTTCAGTCAGGCTACACTTGGAGTACTGTGTACAATTCTGTTTGGCAGTCTCTAGAAAGGATGGGAGGCTTTGGAGAAGGTGCAGAAGAGGTTTACCTGGATTGGAATGTATTAGCTTTAACAAGAGCTTGGGCAAACTTGGATCATTTTTGTTAGAGCATTCGAGGATGAGGTGAACTGATAGAAGTACAGTATATAAAATTGAGGGGCAGAGATAGCTTGTTGGGTTTCTTTCCCAGGATGGAAATGTCAAATACTAGGGGGCATAGGTTTAAGATGAGAGAGTGCGAGTTTAGAGGAAAATTATTTAGAGGGTAGTAGGTGCTTGGAATATGCTGCCAGGGCAATTGGTAGAAGCAGATACAATACAAAGTTAAAGAGGCATTTAGACAAACACATGAACAGGTAGAGAATAGAGGATATGGACCATGTGCAGGCAGATGGGATTAGTTTAGATAACCTTGATAAAGCAAAGGCAAAATATTTTATTCATGGGACGAGGGCGTCACTGGCTAGGCCAGCATTTATTGCCAATCCCCAATTGCCCAGAGGGCAGTTAAGAATCAGTTATATTGCTATGGGTCTGGAGTTCCATGTAGGCCAGACAGGTAAGTATGGCAGTTTCAATCACTAAATGACATTAGTGAACCAGGTGGGTTTCTCCGATTAATTGGCAATGGATTCATGGTCATCATTAGACTCTTAATTCCAGATTTGTATTGAATTCAAATTCCACCATCTGCCATGACTGGATTCAAACCATTAATAAGTCTTGCATGCAATTCTGGTCTTCTTCCTATTGGAAGGGTGTTGTGAAACTTGAAAGGGCTCAGAAAAGATTTACAAGGATGTTGCCAGGGTTGGAGGATTTGAGCTACAGGGAGAGGCTGAATAGGCTGGGGCTGTTTTCCCTGGAGCGTCGAAGGCCAAGGGGTGACCTTGGAGGTTTAGAAAATCATGAGGGGTTTCGATAGGATAAATAGACAAAGTATTTTCCCTGAGGTGGGGGAGTCCAGAACTAGAGGGCAAAGGTTGAGGGTGAGAGGGAAAAGATATAAACGGGACAACTTTTTCCCGCAGAGAGTGGTGTGTGTATGGAATGAGCTGCCAGAGGAGGTAGTGGAGGCTGGTACATTTAAAAGACATCTAGATGGGTATATGAACAGGAAGGGTTTAGAGGAACATGGGCCAAGTGCTGGAAAATTGGATCAGGTTGGCATATCTGGTCGGCAAGAATGAGTTGGACCGAAGGGTCTATTTCCATGCTGTACATCTCTATGACTAATAACTTAACCATGTGCCCTACCTTCATAGAAAAATCTCCCTTTTGGCCCATAATTGGACTTTTTGCTCCTCTTTATATTACTTGTATGTCGAGAGAAGATTCTGGGACTGAACCTTTTTTAATCTCATTGAAGTTGGCTTTCTCCCTGTTAACCTCATGAAACAAAAAAAAACTGTCCCCTTAAATGTTCTCCATTGACGCTTGTCTGCAAAATCAGGGAGATGCACAGCATAATCAATATGGTACAGGTGCACAATCCTTTATCTGAAATGCTGGGAACCAGCTGGTTTTCGGAATTCAGAATTTTTCAAATTTCAAAATAAGTGACAGTTTGGTGAAATTCTTAAAAATCTTATTGGAGGAGCAACTGACTGAGTGAAACAGGCATTGAGACAGAATTGCAGCCTGCCAGTGCTGGGCCAAGCCCCCACCCCGCCACATCGCATCCGAGTGACACGCATTGAGTGGGTGTAGACTTCGGTTAACTGTTTGCATGCCAAACAATCTTGTTAATGACAAAAAAACCTTCGGACTTTGGAGCTATTCAGATTTCGGATAAAGCATTGTCTACCTGTACTGAGAATTTAGATCTAGAAATCCCACCCCGATTTCTGATGGATGTTATTTTCATCAGCAAGGGAATGGCAAGTAGGACTGAATCCTGAATTCAGTCAGGACCCTCAAACTCATTGGGTTCAAATAGAAACTGTTTTTCGAATGACAGTCTTCTCCTATAACATATGTGCTAACAGTTTTAATGGGGATGTATATACTAGGAAGGAAACAAAATTCATTCATATTGTACTGTCATACTGTCATCTGTTCAAATTTCTCTTACCAAACTAAGAACCAGTTAACACTAGAAATTTAAAAATAGCTGTGCATTCTGAGGATGGGGGTGACCTCCACTTGTGGAATTCTGCCCCCGAGCTGTGCAAAGACTATGCTGGTGAAGGCTGCAGCTGCTGTTGTTCTTTCCTGTTGATCAGTGGGGCGGATCTCTTCTCACCATTTGCAGGTGATTCTGAAAAGACTTGCCTGAGGTTTTTCAGCAAGCTCAAGCCACAAGCTCCATCCATCCTGTTCTTGGATTAAATCGATTCCATTCTTGGACCATGTTCACTCAATGGAGCAAATAGCCAATAGCCGATCTGTTGTTAATTTTCATCTACAACTTTTTAATATACATATAGTTATCTCATTGGTAAGTTTGCTGTTAGGAATTGATTTGAAAAGTGTGGCCCTAGAAAAGCGCAGCAGGTCAGGCAGCATCCGAAGAGCAGGAGAATTGATGTTTCAGGAATTGATGTATTACAAACATTCTAGTAGTCTTAAGATTTATAGGGCTGCGCATGCCTTTGTGTTTGCCGAAGCTTCACTCATGATGTGTTTCTCAAGTTGAAAAGCCAAATAGTACATTCATAAAAAGGATTGTGCTGAATCTTACAAGACACCCACAATATGACAGAGTAAACAATTCAGCCTCTCTATCTTCTAACTGCTGTACAATTTAATACTGTAGTAATAATACCCTTTTTTTGTTATATAAGGGCCTAAATACTTAAGGTACTCCTCAGTATTAAAGTACCACCAGCTATGATGCATCATCTAATCTTAAAGTAGTATGACCTACCACAGGCATTCCTTATGATCTCTGAAACAATACCTTTCATTTCTTCTGCTTTATTCATTAATGGGATGTGAGCATCGCTGGACAAGTCAACATTTATTGCCCTGAAGAGTGAGGTACTAAGCTGACTTTGCAGCGATGGAATATATTATAGTCAAATATGCAGATGATACTAAAATCAATAGGAAAGTAAGTTCCAATAAGAAACTTACAAGTGGCATGGATAGCTTGGGTGAATAGGGCAAAACTTGGCAGATGAAGTTTAACTAGTTATACATAAGTACAGTGCATGGTATCAATTCAATAATTATATAAATGTGCAAAACAAAAGTTTACAAGATTAACAGTTCAAACATAATGCTTTGGAGGTTTGACAATAACTCCTGATCTGGTGATTGTATATCTGTCTGGGGAAGTCTACATTGGTTTCTATTCCACTTGTTTAGCAATTTTGTTATTTTGTTGCTAGTTGTTTTCACTCAACGTCATTGTTATAGGGTGGATTTACAAACCTATGTGGAAAATTACCCCCAAGTATGCCTGTACATACAAATCAGGAAACATCTAACCCAACCAATTACCACCTCATTAGTTGTGTCTTGCTTATCAGTAAAATGATGGAAGAGGTAATCAAAGTGACATCATGCACTTGCTTAGCAATAATCTACTTTCTGATGCTCTCCACAGGTTGGAGTCATACTTAACATTAAAGGTAAATGGTTGTTGTATGTTGGTCATCTCTGCTTCAGGAATCTTCTGCAGTTCCTTAGGGTAGATATTTTATAAACAACCTGTTCAGAAATGCTGTAACACTCCTCCGGAGCAGATAGGAATTGAAGCCAGGACTCCTAGTTCAACCATCTTCAGCTGCTTCATCAACAACTTTCCACCCTTCAAATGGACTCTGTTCAATCACCCTATGATCTTTGTATGGTACTATATGTCTATACTGCATGCAAAACATTTTTTTTCCACTATACCTAGGTACATGAACAATAATAAATTAAATCCAATTTTAAAATGGTCAGAAGTAGAGAGGTTAGCTGATTATTATACAATGTTCAGTATCATTTGCAATGCCACAGATACAGTCAGCATCCAAATGCAGCAAGATCTAAACAATATCTATGTTTGGACTAACAAATGGAAAGTAGTATTCACTCTGCTTGTGCTAGATAATGGCTATCTCCAACAAGGGAGATTCTAACCATCGCACCTTGACATTCTATGGCATTATGATTTTGAACATCCCACTATCAATATCCTGGGGGTTACCATTGACTTGAAACTAAATTGGACTAACAAAGTTCAGTGGCTGCAAGAGCAGGTCAAACATAAGTCTTGTGATGAGTATCTCACCTTCTCATGCCCCACCATCCAGAAGACACCTGGTGCTCTTCCAGCACCACTAATCTAGAATCTGGTTTCCAGCATCTGCAGTCATTGTTTTTACCTCTATCCAGAAGACACCAGTCAGGAGTGTGATGGTAGAGACCACAATTGGAGCTTCAGCAACCATCAATAAGCTTGACATTATCAGGACAAAGCAGGCCACTTGATTAGAACCACATTGACAAAGATGCATTGCCTCCGCCACTGCCTCCAATATCTACCATATACAAGATATGCAGAAGAAATTCGCAAATACTCCTTAGATTGCATCTTCCCAACCCAATACCGTTACTATGTAGTAGTACTAAAATAGAGTCATAGAGCTGTACAGCATGGAAACAGACCCTTCAGTCCAACCTGTCCACACTGAGCAGATATCCCAACCCATTCTAGTCCCACCTGCCAGCACCCGGCCCATATCCCTCCAAACCCGATGGGAAAGTATGTTCCATCAAAGAAATGAGAAACTTAGAAGTGGTATGAATAACTTTTATAATAGCAAAAGCAGCCAGTGCATAGGAACACCACCATCTGTCTGCATGTTCCCCTCCAAGTTTTACTGCTTTAGACATATAACACTGTGTGTTTCTTCAGTGTCACTAAGTCAAAATCCCAGAATACTCTCCCTAACAGCTTGCAGAGGTATCTACAGCAAATGGACTGTACAAAAGGGCAATTCACCACTACCTTCTCAAGAGCAATTAGTGACAGCATTGCTGAGCTAGCCTCTGACTTCCACATCCATGAATTAATTAGAAAAGATACACAGATGGTAGATCCTCAATTTAAGCTTTTCATTCTTGTGAAAATATACTTATTCTGCCATTTATGTCTTTACAGTCCTACCACTGAGCTTTTGTGTGCTAGTTGTTTTCAGCTAGCTCAGCTTTCATGCCGCATAGTTGCCCTTAGTTAAGTTTTTAAAATACTAGTTTTAGACCCACTCTTTTCTCTTTAATTAGATATAAAATTTACTCGTATTGTGATTGTTGCTATCTAGGTGATCTTTACTTGGAGCTTATTATGTAATCTTGTCACATTACATAATAATAACAAATGTGATATAACCTGCTCTTTGGTCAGTTCCAAACATGCTGCTCTAAAATACTCTCTTGAAAACGTTCTATGAACTCCTATTCCAGGCTTTTATTGCAAAGTTGATGTTTCCAGCTTATATGTAGATTAAAGTTAGCCCTATAATTGTTACCTTCCCTTCATCAGAAGCACCCTGTATTTTTCTCGTGCATCATGGTTACTTTTAAGGGGCCTGAAGACCAGCCCCTCCAGTGATTTCCTTCTACTATTCCTCACCTCCACCCAGACTGATTCTACATCCTGGTCTCCTGAACGAAGGTCATCTCGAACCGTTGCACATGATTAACAGTGCGACTTCTCCACTTTCACCAAACTTCCTATTCTCCTTGAACAACAAATACCCTCCATATTTAAGATCAATCATGTCTGTGCAATGGCTGTCAGGTCATATTTATTTCCTCAATGTACACTGTCACCTTGTTTATTTTGTTATGAATGCTGCATGCATTCAGATACAGAGCCTTCTAATTTTGTCTTTTTGTTTTGTTTAGACATAGTCTTGATTGTTGGTGTATTCTTAATTGTGTTTCTTTTCTCTGTCCTTTCCTACCACACTCTGACTTTCATTTCCTATAGTACTATCTTCTTTTCATACGTTGTCTCTAAACTTTGATACTTTGTATTTTCCTGCATTTGACCCCTTGCCCCCATTATATAGTTTAAAACCCTGTGCACTTCCCAGTCTACATGGTTCGCAGATATACTGGTCCGAACATGGTTCAGGTTTAGTCTGTACAAACCCTCACTTTTGCTAGTACTATTGCAAGTATTCCATAAACTAGGACCCACTTCTCCTACATTAGTTTCGGAACCACTCATTTATCATCCTGATTTCATATATACTATGCCAGTGATTTTTGAAAAGATTTGTAGCTCAGATTGAAGTTCTGGTTATACGTTTGCTCACTGAGTTCGAAGGTTTGTTTCCAGACCTTTCGTCACCATACTAGGTTACATCATCAGTGAGCCTCCGGTGAAGCGCTGGTGGTATGTCCCGCTTTCTATTTGTGTATTGGTTTCTTTGGGTGGGTGATGTCATTTCTGTTTTTTTTTCCTCAGAGGATGGTCGATGGGGTCCAAATAAATGTGTTTATTGATAGAGTTCCAGTTGGAATGCCGTGCTTCAAGGAATTTTTGTGCGTGTCTGTTTGGCTTGTCCTAGGATGGATGTGTTGTCCCAGTCAAAGTGGTGTTCTTCTTCATCTGTATGCAAGGATACTAGTGGGTCATGTCTTTTTGTGGCTAGTTGATGTTCATGTATCCTGGTGGCTAGTTTGTCTGATGTAGTGTTTGTTCTATCCTTGCAAGGTATTTTTTTGTAAATGACTATACCAGTTTATATGTAAGTCATTAAGTAACCCAGAGATTAAAACCTTTGTTCTGCATTTTAATTCAGTACTGACTCCTTTATCTGTATGCAAAGTCTCTTATAGCTGTACCTATGTCATTGGTACATGATTGGGATACGACAACAGCATGAGGCGAAAGTGAGGACTGCAGATTCTGGAGATGCAAGTCAAGATTAGAGTGGTGCGGGAAATGTACAGCAGGTCAGGCAGCATCCAAGGAGTAGGAAAATCGGCGTTTCGGGCAGGAGCTCTTCATCAGGAATTCCTGATGCTTTCCTGGTGAAGGACTCCTGCCTGAAACGTCGACTTTCTTGCTCCTCGGATGCTGCCTGACCTGCTGTGCATTTCCAGCACCACTCTAAATATGACAACAGCAGCCTCCCCCTCCTGGTAGCGCTTATCGCATTTGAGTCCTATTCTTTGAGATTGTTGACTAATTCAGTTCCATCATGTGTGGACACTGTGTGGTTTCGATGTCATGAACTGTGACTTTATCTAGATATCCATTGGTAGTGAACTTACTTGTTGGCACTGCACCTTGATTCTTTGAATGTATATATGTTATATGAAGGTCTCTCTGAGTTTGTACTGTGAAACACCAATTGCTCAGGTGCATGTCTTTTTGGATGAATTGTGGTAATATGTTCCCACTAGCTCCCATGTTTCAGGGCAAACAATGTTATTAGTTGTAAAGACTTCTGATTACCTTATACCATAAGTGAGGTCAACTATATGAAAAAAATGAAAAGCTTGGTTATCTTGTGAAATTTGCCTTTTCCTTGGATGACTGTGAATTTCATTGTTTGCATTTGTGCACATTCTTAACACTTAAGTTGCTACTAGCACTGTGATGTTGCATTGTCTTCTTAGTGATCTGTTTTATTCTGCAATCTGGTTTAGATTTTAGAACCAGACTTCCTACACTTGTGCCTAAAATCCCTTGGTGTTGCATTTTTTACAAACACATGAAAACCTCTTGGGCCAGCATGATAAACCACACTTACACAGATTTTGTTAAATTGGTGCACTTGCTGACCATGGCAACAGTGCTGATTGCACTAAAGCATGCAGTTTTTTAGATTAGATTACTTACAGTGTGGAAACAGGCCCTTCGGCCCAACAAGTCCACACTGCCCCGCCGAAGCGAAACCCACCCATACCCCTACATTTACCCCTGCACCTAACACTACGGGCAATTTAGCATGGCCAATTCACCTGACCTGCACATCTTTGGACTATGGGAGGAAACCGGAGCACCCGGAGGAAACCCACGCAGACACGGGGAGAATGTGCAAACTCCACACAGTCAGTCGCCTGAGGCGGGAATTGAACCCAGGTCTCTGGTGCTGTGAGGCAGCAGTGCTAACCACTGTGCCACCGTGCCGCCCAGTTGTTCTTGGGCTGCGAGAGTGGCTTCATATTTGCATCCATCCTTAAACACTGTCAATTGTATGACCCATTTTCTTATCCAAAAGATCCTTTCTAAAGACTTTAATTGGCATAGAGGCAATGACAAACTCAACGAGCCTCTAAGAATTAGTCTTTAGAAAAGTCCCATTCAATCCTTAGGATGTGGCATTTTCTAACAAAGATCAATAGATACTTGGTGTTGCATCTATATGTCATGAGTTAGCATCTGTTAATCCTGAACATAATTATTATCTTGAAAATGTCTTTGGGAACTTGTCAGATAATTTCTAAATCTTTCTGATTATCCACTGGAACACCGAATGTGTTCATTCTGCAAAGCTTCTCCTTACCAATGGCCAACAATATTTTTCAGTGCTCTTTTCTTGGGACCTATCACTTCCATTGATAAAATAGTTTTACATATATTCTTTCAATAGTTTTTGAGTCAGGATGCCTATTTCCATATTAGTTTTTGTTATCCATGATTCAACCTTAAGTCAATGCAAATGAGAAAAAACATTGGCTCCTGATTTTAAGTGTTCTTTCCTCAAGAACAGAATCTGTATTTGGTGTTGTTCTGAAAGAGTGTTCCTTTTGTTTCACTTTTTCAGGAACAAAGCATTCTCATGTTTTAGCTGTTTATAATACATTATGTCTCAGTTCAAAATTGGACTAAACATCTATCTTTTTATCTTTCTAATGTAGTTAATCTTAGAAAAAGCTTAAGATTCCAAACAAAAGATATTGGCATTGCTATCTTCCTGGTCAGTGCCGGATCTACAGATCTGAAAAGTGATCTGTATTTGCAGATATTGATGCTATTTAAAGGATGATAGATTGTCGCTTTGTCAGAATTCTTTGTCCAGTGTTGTTGTCTGGTTGTATTTTAAATAGTTTTCCAAATAACTACCACCAAAATAGAATCATACAGCATGGCTTGGTATATTTTACAGTCCGCCACTGTGCTGATAATCCATATTGTTCTTTTAGCTCAATTTAGCTTAGAAGGATTAATGACCCTCAGGAGTATGTATTCATTATGGATTCCAGAGAAAGAAAGCATGATCTCTCCTCATCCAATATTCATCCTCCTACAGGATAGGAACAAAACCTATCGAGGCTTCTAAGTTCCAAAATGGCCTTTCTAGCCAGAAAATAGGGTTAGAAAACCTAATCAGCCAGGATCGAACAGTGGAGCAGATTTGATGGGCCAAATGGTCTAATTTCTGCTCCTGTGCTCTTATGGTTTTAAAATTGAAGGCTAAATAAGATAGTTGCATCCATCCATCCACTGCAGACCATGGCCCCATGCTCATACTGCCATCCATATATCTAATCTACAGCAGAAAGAGAAGACCAACTAGGCCTGAATATCAACAATATCCAGTACAAGTATTTGCCTTTCAGTTGGGCCCATGGACCTTAAATCTTAGTGTCAAAAGCAGAAGGCCTAATAGTTTTATCCTGAGATGTTGATAAAAATGTATACACCTCTGTAGCAAAGTGAGAAAGCAGAGGTTAGAGGATCTAGAAGGCTGCCATCTCATTTCTGTAGTTGCTTTATTCTGGTAGGTGTTGGAAATCCAGATATTTCTATTTCTTGGGAAGCACTAAAAGTCACAAGGCAATAGAGTGTGGAGGAGAAAGTGAGGACTGCAGATGCTGGAGATCAGAGCTGAAAATGTTTGCTGGAAAAGCGCAGCAGGTCAGGCAGCATCCAAGGAACAGGAGAATCGAAGTTTCAGGCATCAGCCCTTCTTCAGGCTGTGTGGAAGAGTGTGGAAACTTGATGTAAGAGGCCTTTTCCACTTATCTTGTCTGTGGTGTCTTGATCTGAATTTTACACATCCACACTATGAAGAGGGATTTATTAGGCCCTCTAATGAAATACTTTGGCATTTCATGTGGTACTCCATCAAAGGTTATTGCACAAAATATAATCTCATGATGTGAAGGTAAAATATTATATAGAGAGAAGATTGGCTAACTAAAAAGGGAACCAGAAGTAGATACAAATGGGTCTATTTTGTGTTGCTAAGATGTAATGTGCAGTATGTCACAGGAAACAGCACTACAAAGTCAACATTTGCAATTCATATAAGTGACTTGAATGAAAGAATCAAAGATATGATTTTCAAATGATAAGTTAGCTTTCGTTACCAAGGGATTCCAGTACAAGAATAAAGGAAGTATTATTACAAATGTCCAGGATGTTGGTGAGGCCATACCTGAAGTCCTGTGAGCAATTTTGGTCTCCTTATCTCAGGAGGGAAATACATAACATCGAGAGTTCAAGGAATCTTTACTAAACTAATCCCTGGGAAATATTGTGCTAATGAGATATATGTTCCCTAGAGAATGAAAAGAATGAGAGATGATTTAATTAAGACATAACATTTGTAAAGGGTTTGGACAAGTAGTTTGTTAGGAAAATGCTTTTTCCAGTTGTGGTGTCCAGAACATAAGGCTCCTGTCTCAAGATAAGGGGTCAGCCATTTAGCTTCACTTAGGGGATTTTGAATCCTTGGAATTCTCTAATCTGAAGAAGTTTAGATGCTTAGTGGTTGAGTACATTCAAGAAAGAGGTGAATAGATTATTGTGTTTGAAGGGAATAAGGGATTTTACAATGGATTAGTACTTGAGGTAGAAGATCAACCATAATTTTAAATGGAGAAACAGGCTCATAAACCAAATAGCATACTCTAGCTTCTATTTCTTTTGATTTTATACTAATGTTTTCATTTTCATCTCTAATTGGGAACAGCATCAGGTAGTAAGGCCATCAATTGAGCCTACAGTTAAACTCCATTTACCTCCATTTCTCTGCTGCGGGTTGGTTGGGAAACCTACATTGCATTGGGTGCGGTGGTGCACTTCAAATTACTGTCTAACTGCGTGGGACAGGAACGTTTGTTATATAGAAAACCAGAAAAGGAGCAAACATGGCTCAGCTTTGATAATCTAATACCAGCAATTTTTTTAGGGCTTCTGTTGTTGTAGATTGGCAACTGCTCCTGTTAGATCAACAAAGAATAGGAAAGAAATGGCTTATTTCTTCAAACATTATCTTTTTAAATAACCACCTGATGATGAAGGAGCAGCTCTCCGAAAGCTGATGCTTCCCAAACAAACCTGTTAGACTATAACCTGGTGTTGTGTGATTTTTAACTTTTTAAATATGAGTGTTACATAAGCAATAATGGAAATTTGCTTGTTAAATTGCAGTACTGTTTGGTGAATATATTTAAATCGGTGATGTTGAAGTATGAAAAATGTTTTGTTTATGTGGTACATGTACAAGAGATCTTAAATATGGTACCTTCAATGTTTGCATAAATACACTATTTTAACAATAAATGGTTAGAATTTTAAATGCTTGCCAATTGGGAAGTGTTTAGAGGACAAGCAGCACTATATGGCGGCACGGTGGCACAGTGGTTAGCACTGCTGCCTTACAGCGCCAGAGACCTGGGTTCAATTCCTGCCTCAGGCGACTGACTGTGTGGAGTTTGCACATTCTCCCCGTGTCTGCGTGGGTTTCCTCCGGGTGCTCCGGTTTCCTCCCACAGTCCAAAGATGTGCAGGTCAGGTGAATTGGCTATGCTAAATTGCCTGTAGTGTTAGGTAAGGTGGGTTGCGCTTCAGCGGGGCGGTGTGGACTTGTTGGGCCGAAGGGCCTGTTTCCACACTGTAAGTAATCTAATCTAATCTATACAATTGAAACAAACATGAGCGAGTGCATTTCAAATAGATCTATTGTTTGCATAATTGCAGGGCATGATAAGGTCCACTGAGTCATTCCTGTCTCTCCAGAGTAATGTAAGACCATTTGATTAAACTATTGCACCAAATAATAACAAAGCTACTGGCATAAAATTGAATGAAATAAATAAGTTGTCTGTTGAACTGTTTAATTGTCGCAATTCTTTCAACAAAACCAGACATTTAAGTTGCTACAGTCCTAGAAATTCACACTAAAGTGGAGATCCTCAATCACAAGTGTCCTAGTGGTGTCAATGAATACGTTATGAGCATACATCATTGTGTGTCATGAAGCCGAAGGTGTGATAATCATTACTTGCATGAACTTTTGGAAATGGGAGAAGTTGTTTATAAATGGGGGGAGCTCCTACTGACCCAGTAATCTAGAAAATAACATGTATTTGCTTTTAAAAAACTTAACATCTCTTAGTTGTAACCTAAAGGATCGTGAAGTTGATTCACTTGTAGTGCAAAACAGAAGGTGGTGTGATAGAACTCCAATAGAAAAATTGCTCAAGATGTAAAAATGAGTTGCCTATTCACTTGTACCTATTTTGAGCTACCATCCAAGACCACTTTCATTTCTGGATTGTGGTAACTAGCTTCTGAACTAAATCAAGAAGCTTTATTCCCTGCTGACATCCATAAATAGCATTCCTAGCTTCAAGCATACCTAAGATATCAAGAAGCAAACTATTTGCCAATAATTCTACTGCCATAAATGGCAATTGACTACTTATGAATATATGACAAATTGACAATTTATTTTAGATGAAACTTAAAGACAATTTCATAAAAATTACTTTAGTTCCAAACATGTGACCTCCATTATTTGGAAAGACAATGGAAGCAGGTGCATTAAAACATCATCACCTCCAAGTCTCATCATACTGACAGACATATCATACCACTTCATGGTTACAAGATTAATTTCCCTTCCCATCACACAAATTGCAGTCATTCAACAATAAGGCTTGCCCCGACTTCTCAAGTGCAACTAATAACAAGGAAGACACCTAGAGGTTTTTGTACAAAAATTGATTAGACTAGCATTATGAATTGCATTCATGAGTTGTAATATTTAATAACTGAAATATGCTTTACTCAAAGAATATATAGCCAGCAAAAGTATTTCAAATGCTTATAGCATCATCTGCAATTCCTAAGGTAACAAAGTACTCAAGACCATATGCAGCAAGATCTGCATAAGATTCAAGCTTTGGTTGATAATTGGCAAGTAACTTTTGTGCCACATACAAGTATCACAACTAACAGGCAATGACAATTGTCAACAAGAGATAAACTAACCATCTCCCCTGACATTCAATGGCATCACCGTTGCTGAATCCCTACAATCGCAACTTAGGGTTATCATCCACTAGAAAATGAATTGAACTAGCCATATAAACACAGTGACTATAAAAGTAGATCAGAGGCTAGCAATCCTGAGTGTCTAACTCCCCTCTTGATTCCCTGATGCACATCACCATCTAAAGGGCACAAGTCAGGAGAATGATGAAATATTCCCCACTTGTCTGGATGAGTGCAGCTCCAAAGCACTCTGGAAACCTGACACCATTTAGGAAAAAGAAGCCCACTTGATTAGCACATATCCACAAATATTCATTCCCTCCACCATCGACGCTCAGTAGCACAAGTAAGTACTATCTGCAAGTTGCACTGCATACATTTACCAAGGCTCTTTTAGACAGCACCTTCCAAACCCACGACCACTGCCATCTAAATGAACAAGGACAGCTTTTACCACCTTTCGGTGTAAAATATTAACTATACCTTTACAAAAGAATAACTACTGAGCAAATATAAAAACAGCAATGTTAGTGATGCCAGATCACATGAAACTGGGATCATCTGATCTGGCCTACATGTGACTCCAGATCCACAGCAATCTGGTTGACCCTTACACCCGCCAAAATGGCAGAGCAAGGACATCAAGTTCCCGGGCAGAAATTTTGAAAAATAAAATGCTGGTTCCGTCAGTGATGACCACATTCCCATGATTACTTAACTACCTGTCCTTCATCTTATTTCAGTAAAAATGAGTTGATATTCAATACCAGTGTCATTAGTAGAAGTCTGACAAGCATCATCATCTTCTGGCAAAATTCATTAATTTTCAACGCCAGTGGGTGTCAAAACAAAACCAAAAAGCCGCAACAATTCTAGCGCAATTACCATTGATCACTTTTGCTGTTCAGTCCCCAGTTCTCAACTTAATTGTTCCCAGTGTGAATCTAGTGTGAAATGAATTCTGGTTTGATTTCCTAGATATTCTGGTGTTCCCAATACATACCAATGAATCCAGTTACAGACAGGCTACATATAGTTTGTTTTCAACTCCTCTTTCCTTCTGAAACCACCTTCAACACCAGAACCTGTAGAAACACTGCCAGACAGGAAATTGTTCCATTCTAAAAGAGCCTTGCTTGTTTCTTTTTGCATGAATTCTGTGTTCTGAACGGCAATCTGGAAAATAAAAGGCTGACGCTCATTACATTACAATTAACTTTCTATTCACTCTTTGCCTTGTAGCTGTTTATTTTCATGGCAACCTCAGATCTCATGGGCATTTCCTGGAATCAAATTATGTCACAGAAAATCAACTCCTCTTCAAAATACTCCCTGATCCACTTTTTTTCTTAAAATAACTGACGACCAAAGGAAATTTAGTCTTTCCTCTGGACATGTGCCACATCTCTCAATTCCCAACAGACATTCATCCAACACTCTTGCATGATGAGCAGATTGCTAATGGTATGAACATTGACATCTTGCCTGTTCAGTTCACCTGTTCCCTCACACCAGCTTCCCCTCCTTCTAATTAGCAAGGGATGGGATAGAGAGTGAAATGTCATTATCGAACGTACAGACAAATATAAAAGAAGAACGAAGTCAGTTAGAAGGTATTGTGAAAGTAGTGAGATTAAGGCACAAGGGAGCATAGCAAGGGGTTTTGTGAGCGAGTGTTGCAACTTGAAGTTGTTGATCATTGCACGAGGATATGATATCAATGCTCACAAGGAGATGTGGTTGGCGGGTGGGAAGTTAGGAGGAGCAGGGCTGACAACTCAATATTCCAGGATATTCAATCTTTGACCAGTATTGTGACCATCACCTCTTCCAATGAGTCAATAACTGCAGTAAGCTTCCTCAAATGAGACCATTTAGGTAGAACTTACAAGCAAAAAGAACTTTACTGGGATGCACTATAAACCCCATACAAAATGTTTCAAAATACCAAATATTAACTGGAATAGATGAAGTGTGAAAGGCTAAGTATAGTCAGAATTATTAATGTGTCCAGGAGAGCTTTTTAAGTTAACTCACTGAGGGTTCTATAAGCGGAGGGCAGTGCTGGACCTAATTCTAGGATTGAAGCGGGGCAAGTGGTATATGTGACAGTGACGGAGGATTCTGATGATAGTGATCGCAATTCTGTTAGATGTAATGTTGTTATGGATAAAGACAAAGATGAAATGATTAGATTCCCTACAGTGTGGAAACAGGCCCTTCGGCCCAACAAGTCCACACCGACCTTCCAAAGAGTAACCCAACCAGACCCATTCCCCTACGCTAAACTTACCCCTGACTAAAGCACCTTACACTATGGGCAATTTAGAATGGCCGATCCACCTGACCTGAACATCTTTGTGACTGTGGGAGAAAACTAGAGCGCCTGGAGAAAACTCACAGAGAAAATGCACAAACTCCACAAAGTGTCGCCCGAGGCTGGAATTGAACCTGGGACCCTGGTGCTGGGAGGCAGCAGTACTAGCCACTGAGCCCCATTCTGGCTAATGGAAATAAAGGTTTTGAACTGGGCAGGTCCTTTTTGATATGGTGAGACAGGATCTAGCCTAGATGGACTATGAATAAATACTCATAAGATTATGCACATCAGAGCAGTGGGAGCCATTCAAAAGGGTAATAGTCAGGGTGCAGGGCCTACATGTTCTGTAAAGATGAAGGGTGGGATAATCAAAACCAGAGAATCCTGAACATCAAAGTATGTGAAGGTTAGATAAAGAAAAAAGGGAGTTTATGGCAGATACCTACGGCTCAAAACAGCAGTGCCCCGGCAGTGTTCAAAGAATGCAGAGGGTCATTTAAAAATAAATTAGGAGATTGAAGGAGGGACCAGATAAAACATTGGCGGATTACATTAAAGGATATCCAAAGGCATTTTAAAAGTATATAAGGGGCAAAAGTACAAACCAGTGGAAAGAGCAGGGTCTATCAGGGATGAAAGTGGCAACACGTGTGTAGAATCTGAGGACATAGCTGAGGTTTTAAATGAGTACTTTGGATTCACAATACAGAAGGATGATGTAGGTATAAAAATTGTTATAGTTGAGCAAACTAGGATTGAGAGGGAGGAGGTATTAACAGTTTTTTAGCAGGCTTAAAAGTGAATTAACCCCCTGGCCCAGATAAAATGTATCCTATCCTGTTCTGGGAGGCAAATGAGAAGTTTGCAAGGGCACTGACATTAATTTTAGATTAGATTTACTTAGTGTAGAAACAGGCCCTTCAGCCCAACAAGTCCACACTGACCCGCCAAAGCGCAACCCACCCAGACCCATTCCCCTACATTGATCCCTTCACCTAACACTACGGGCAATTTAGCATGGCCAATTCACCTAACCTACGTATTTTTGGACTGTGGGAGGAAAACGGAGCGCCCGGAGGAAACCCACGCAGACACAGGGAGAATGACTGTGTTGGAGTTTGCACAATCGCCTGAGGCAGGAATTGAATCTGGGTCTCTGGCACTGTGAGGCAGCAGTGCTAACCACTGTGCCGCCCCAAATCCCCTCTGGCCTCAGGATGCCAGGGGACTGGAAGACCACTAATATGGTACCATTATTCAAGAAGGGTGGCAAGGATAAACTAGTGAGTCTCACATTAATAATAGGGAAGGTATTGGAAAATATTCTGAGGGACAGAATTGATTTCCACTTGGAGAGGCAAGGATATGATCATATGTAACAAACCTGATTGAATTTTTAGAGGAGGTGACTTGCTGTGTAGGTGAGGGTAGTGTAGTTAATGTAGTCTACATGGACTTCTGTAAGATGTTTGACAAGGTTTTGCATAGCAGAATAGTTAATAAGCTGGAACCCATGGGACCTTGGATAATTTGGCAAATTGGATCCAAATATAGCTGAATTTTTCAGCCATTTTGAAGCAGAAAGTGATGTTTGAAGGGTTTGTTTGTGACTGGAAATCATTACCTAGTGACTAATCAAGGATTCAGTGCTGGGTCTCTTGCTGCTTGATGTATCCACTTAATTCCTTCTGCATTCACATCTCAAACATTATCAGCAAATTCACAGATGACATGAAAAGTAATAGTATCGTAAATAGGAGGAAAACCTTCGACTATCAGGGGATATAGGCAGGCTGACCAGATGGGATGAACAGTGGCCAATGGAATTTAATCCTGAAATATGTGGAATGATGCCTTTTGGGAAGGAAAGGGAGTAAACATTGAATGGCAGGACACTGGGAAGACTGGATCAGAGGGACCTTGATTTGCATGTTTACATATCCTTGAATGCAGCAGAACAGGTAGTTAGGGTGGATAGGAAGGTATATGGCATATTTTACTGTATCAGTCAAGCGTTGAATGCAAGAGTGAAGAAGTTATTATGGAGCTGGTATATAATGTTAGTTAGACCACAGCTGGTGTACTGTGCGCAGTTCCAAGGTGCAAAAGGGATTCACCAGAATGTTGCCTGGCTACAGCGATTCAGCTATGATGAGGAACTAGATAGGTTGAGGCTGTATTTCTTGGGGCAGAGAAAGTTGTGGGTGGTACCTGATACTGTGGGGCATAGATAGGGAGAAATATTTTTCCTTTAGTAGAGGGATAATAACTGGGGGTGGGGGGCACATCTGTAAAGGTAAGGAGCAGTAAGTTTTTAGAGGTGATTTGAGGATTTTTCTTTGGACTTTACTCCCTAAACAGGTGATGGAAGCAAAAACCTTCACATTTAAGAAGTATTAAGATACATACTTGGAATGTCATAGCATACAAGGTTGCGAGCCAAGTGTTGGAAAATGGGATTAGAATAGTTAGATGCTTGATGACTGACATACACACAATGGGCTGAAGACCCTCTTTTTTCATGGTTTTAAAATGTCTATCATCCAATGAATTTCTGCTTTCAGAAGTGGCTTTATTATTTAATCTGACACTTGAAGTAATCAGCTCAGATATGGTATTGAATGTACTCTGGATTTGAGATCACGTGTTAAATCATCCAAGTAAGAGTGGGTTGCATCCAGTAGTGAGGCATGTTTCGTTTGCCAAATGAGCTGTGGACATAGGTGAGTTCTGCTGCAGATGAGATTCTTTTGAGGCAGTATACAAAAGAGTGCTGACAGGCATGCATACTTCAAGAGTCATGATTCACTGGGGTAGAACACTGAAAAATCAAACCCCACTCTTCTCACACTCATCACAAATATGAGATCTTGATTAAAGCAATGAATTGTTCAATCTTCACAGACTGGATATTTCTGCAGTATTGTCCATATCTAAGGCTATAGCCACCTGCATAGGAAACAATCAAGTGGTTTCTACTTTGTTGTACCCTCCTGAGCCCACAACAACCAGTTCCAATTTTAAAATAAACAAATCTCTGTCTCTGGCCAAAATTGCCCGAAAATGCTTTCTTGCTGCTGAATAAGGCAACATTGTAGGCACAACCCTTAATGTGCATCAGTAACTTGTTCTTAAAACTGCAAACAACTTCTTGCAGTTTGCTTGGCATAAGTCAAAAAAAGAAATGGCCTTTATATATGGAGCACAGGATAATCTGCTTTGTTGGCAGAAAGAACAGTGAGGATGTTCACTCTCCAAACTCCTACTGCATCTTCCTTAGGTGCTGCAGTTCCAGGGTATTATCACTGCTGCCTCCAAACTGGTTATTATATTTTGTGTGAACAAATCGCCAACTCTCCATCATCCCCATAAGAATATGGCAATATCTGTAAACACACCAAATCCCATCCAATAGCACTTGACATTTGCAAGAAGAAAACATTTATTAAATTTTACTTAACGATGATTAAGGTACCTGATCCTTTTTACATAATATTCCTGCAGGATCCTCCTTGCTGCTGTGCAAATTTTAACATTTCTGAACAATAGGTGTAACCAGGCCTGTAATCTTCAATAAAAACTGAAAGAATTGCAGGTACTGTCGATCAGAAACAAAACAAGTTGCTGGAAAATTTTAGGTCTGGCAGAATCTATGAAGAGAAATCAGAGTTAACGTTTCTGGTCCAGTCACCCTTCCTCAGAACTGATGGTAGTGAGGAGAATGTTGTTTTATATGCAGAAGAAGGCATAAGGAGTAAATGATGGGTGAGGTAGAGCCCAAAGAGTGAGAAGAACACTTGGAGAGACAAAGGAGTTCATAATAATTTGGCTAGATTCCCCAACACTGTTGTCAACAAGGCCCTCAACCGGATGCGACTGATCTCCTGCACTTCCGCCCTCACTACTTTTCTTCCCTTCTGTAATAGTGATAGGGTTCCTCTTGTTCTTATCTACCATCCCACCAGCATCCACGTGCAGAGGATCATCAGCCACTATTTCTGCCATCTCAAATGAGATGGGACCAACAGATCTTGTGGTCCCAATAGAAACATTACATCAAAGACGTGTTTCCGACACTGATTGGATCTTTTTGTTTACAATGACTTTTTAAAAAATGAACTTGGCTTACTGAAATGCTACCGAGAACAGTCCTAGACATCAATGGGAGCCCTGGCACCATCTCTAAATGGCTGACTGCCCACAGGCTTTCTCTCTCTCTCCGCACTTTCCCTGGAGTTCTATACAGGTGTGTACCCTAAATCCCACTTCCTCAGATAATATCTCCAACATTACGTACAGGCCAATTGTGGAACTTGACAAAATGTTGCAGTAAAAAGGCGTGTGTGCGCACGCGTGCTATTTGGAGACTCAAGCCTCACTCCACCCCCCAAGGCAGCAGTCTTATCTTGGTGTCTAGTCCAGTTGCCCCAGAGGGGGGAGCGGGGCAGGTGGGGCTGGACTGGGGGGGGGGGGGGCGGTAAACGGGGTTGGGGGAGTAGGTGACTTTCACGTGGTATGCTGCTACCTATTATCCAGAATGGGGAGCGGACTTACCAAGTGCTCCCTGTGTCAATCCCATTGATCCGGGGGGAGGGGGAGGAGGAGCACTTCAACAATGCCAGAAGTCCCTTACACACAAGTGTGTGTCTCCCCAGAAACAAACCCTGAGACAGAGAGGGGGAGCAAGGCAGGTAGAGCGAGGAAAAAGGAAACTTCAGAAAACTGAGATCCAGAGGAGAGGCATTAAATCGATTAATCAAATAATCAGTTATCCAAACGAAATAGTACCCGCCCATCTTGTTTGGATAATCGAGGTTGCTCTGTACTCCTTACCCCCTCCTCATCCTCTGCATATAAACCAACATCCTCCATCAGTTCTGAGGAAGGGTCACCGGACACGCAGCTTTAATTCTAATTTCTCTTCACAGATTCTGTCGGACCTGCTGAAATTTTCCAGCAATTTCTGTTTGTTTCTGTATTCCTTAATTTTGGTATCCTGGTGTCACACCAGCTGATTGGACTGCCTGATATCATTGTACCATCACAGCATGCTGTGAATTCAGCCGCATGCAACCTTATGAATTGAAAAGTCTGGTGTTATGCCTCTGCCGCAGCCTAACTGAGGGAATCAGGGTAAGACTGTGTACTATGTAAATTAATGTTATTCCTTAGTTGATTAATAAGATTTCCACATGATTTTCCTCCTGTTTCTAACAGATAAGTTTAGACTATTTATACTTGTTATGCGAGACACTCCAGTGTGGCATTGAGAGAATAATGCAGAAGAAAATGTTAAACCAACGAGCTGTCTGCTTTCTTAATAAGCTGAAAAGATACCATGACACTTTTTTTTTCGCAGAAAAGTGAATGAGTTGCCCCTGTTGTCCTGGCCAATACTTTAGTATCTTATTTAACATAAATACAACAGATTATCTGGTCATTATCACTGCTATTTGTGGGAATTTTCAGTGTGCATATTGCTGTCATCCTTGCAGTATAGCTATAACTGTAAATCAAAAGTATTTCATGACCTGCTAAGCAGTATGTAGATGTAAAATGTGTTATGTAAATGCCAGTCTTTTTTTTAAATTTGTAAGTTCATTTGAAACTAACTCAAACTGGTTACTACAGGGAAAATCTTGCTTGCTTTTAAGAATCATCGTCTTGATTCATCAGTTTGAGCTGCAAGTATTTCTGTGTACCATTGCTTCAAGCTGGCCTAAGAATAATGTGAAATATTGCGTATTGTGCGTTGGCAGCCAAATTGAAAATCCTTTGTTTTCTGTACATTAAATGAAATAGTTTCTAAACATTGAGCTCTGCATTATTCTATAGCTTGGTTTTTGGGTTGGGACTTGTGTGTCAGGGTGAAATGGGGGTAGGGGTGTCTGACATTTGACTGACAGTGTTTCCCTGATTATAGTTAGTGGCCAGAGGGCATATTTGCATATAATTAAGCAGTAATGGGTGGGATATCAAAACTGAAGGGGCAGTAGGAAGTTCTCCATGGAAGAAGTTGCAGCCTAAAATAACAGAAAGTGGAGTTATTCCAACATCTTAAGGTGTCCTCCACAATCTGGCCTGTGAATGATTAGATTACTTAGTGTGGAAATAGGCCCTTCGGCCCAACAAGTCCACACCGACCCTCTGAAGAGCAACCCACCCAGACCCATTCCCCTACATTTACCCCTTCACCTAACACTAAGGGCAATTTAGCGTGGCCAATTCACCTAACCTGCACTTCTTTGGACTGTGGGAGGAAACCGGAGCACCCAGAGAAAACCCACTCGGTCACTGGGAGAATGTGCAAACTCCACACAGACAGTTGCCCAAGGTGGGAATTGAATCCGGGTCTCTGGCGCTGTGAGGCAGCAGTGCTAACAACTTTGCCACCATGCTGCCCTGATATATTGCAGATAGGACCTCAAGCTGGGAGGCCACCTCCAAGTAGTGCTCCTATCCCTTGCACTATGGGTGACACTCACAGTGGACATGACAAGGACAAATTGGTGGCCCACTCTGTGGGCAGCATTGTGGGTGTCCTATTGGACAGAGTCTGCACAAGCAGGAATTCCTCCTCCCTCAGGACTGACATTGGAGCCCATGATACCAGATCATGCCAACCTGGTCCCAAGGTGCCTCCTGGGTTAAAGCAGTCTCAACCATCTCATCAATGGTCTCCTCTATTCCTCTAAGGTAGCTTTATCATCTTTCTCTGATACCTCACACTCACTCTATTGGTAGAGTTTTTTTACTCAGCACCCATGAAGGGTCATGCTGTACCATTCATACTATTGCATGCAACATCTTTCCCATTCACCTACTTCAACCATGACACTACTGGGGGTTGGGGGAGGCAAAATAAGAAAGATGGGACAGGAGAAGGAGGTGTGGGTGCTGTGGACTTAAGTAGGGACTTTAGTACTTCATTACCTGGTTTTCATAGTGGAGCACCAGGAAAAGATCATTAAGAAATGCAGAAAGATGAGTGGAACCCAGAAGAGTACCCAAGGACCAGAAAACATGGTGAAAGGTCAAAAGAAGGAAGAAGAACAAAATTATTGGTAAATGCCAGCATACAACAGTCTGACTAAAAAAAAATCAGGGAGTGGCAGCAGTGTTCTTTGCCATTAATAAGGACAAAATTGATTGGAGTAGTTCAGCAGAACAAATGACCAAGTACAAGAGATACCTGCCACATGTGAAAGTGCAGTCTCTACAACAACATCAACAGGGTTCATTACTCTGGATTGTAACCTATGATTGTGCCCACCATACGTACAAAAACTTTGTCACTAGAAATGTAAAATAAAGCTGAAATTAATATGCTGAATGCAAATACAATTCATATACTATCTCAACTGCTCTGGAGGAACCTAATAATGTTCACCTGAGAGCTCCAAAGATTTGTGGTAGTATGCTGCATGGTGTGCAGCCATGCCAAGACTTCTGGTATAGCATCAGCAAAGATTAGTGGATGTGGTCAGCCTTTTTATTTTGTCTAGCATTATTCTGAATGATGTCATCATCATCTCCACCTCCTTTCCTTCTAAGAGGTACACACTAGTATCATGTAGCTCTAGCAAATATTGATATTAGGACCCTGACTACTGCATGCAGCTAGTAAAAACAAAATACAATTAATGATGGTTGCATGTAGCAACAGTTGAATTGAAAAGGCAATGAAGTTGATTTGCTGTTCGCATTACATTGAACAGGTGTGAGATAATTGTGCACTGTAATCCCATTGTCTGATTTTTTTGGGGGGCTATACTTTGCTATGAAAAAGTTAAATTCTTCCTAAAGTCATTGTCTTTCTCCTTCAGAATTCTCTTCAAAAGCTAACTCTATAGTTTTAATCTTTCTTAACCTTTACTTTGAGCACCATTACATATTGTGATAGTGTAAACTTCAGAGCATTAATAACTTCATGCATTGAAAGAATCAACGAAGATGAGCTGTTACACATGGAAAGCAGCAATAATAACTTTGTCTGGAATAAACTATTAAGGAACAAGGACAAATTTATACAGGAATTGAAAGCAATTAGCCATATCTGGAAGAAGGAGGAATTGAAGCTACATAACCAAAACCTTTTTATTAATTGCTTGATGAGTGGTTGCCTTATTCCATCAGGACAGCTGCTTGCCCTACTGAAGAATTTAAGGAGTTAACTGCAGGAAAATGCTTTGTCTTCAAAAGACAGTGCTAATAGTAACAAGGATGGGGAAGCTACTTCTGATGCGAAGACAAGTTGCAGACTTGCAATATTTTGGATAAAAGAATCTAAATAAATATCAAATAATAGACCTGAAGGTTGAAAAAAAACTATAAGATTCCAAAACCAGAACAATTTCGCAGTAGAACTTTGAAGAACAACACGGCATAAGGATTTAACCCTGGACATCAGAGACAGACACTGTTGTTTGGAATAATAACTAAATTAGTCAGATAAAGGCCAAGTTGTGTTTTGAGGCTTAACTTGCTTACTGGCAGGGTCTTAATTTAGTTGTCATATGCAATCAAGTTGAAATAATTGTTTCAGTACTTGGTTGTCTGAGAGATTTCTTAAAACACAGCCAAATTATAGGTAACTTGCAGTGATTTAACCATAACAGTATGGTCTCTTTTAAAGTACTTTGGAATATTTTTATTTCATCAAAAGCATTTTTGATGATACAGTAACTGCACAGAAATATACAGAGCAGCCTATTTTATGTCTCACTTTTGTATATTATGATTTATGTTTTGCAATTAAATAGTTGTAAAGAATTTTACAGCATGTCTGTCATTAATGATTTGTTTGTTCTATTGAGTCAATGCCAAAATTATCTTTGTACCCACCAGTCTTAAAATAGAACTGCACTGTGGTAATCTAAACTATTAATTGGAAGTTTTTACTTTAAAGTAGACAAAACGCTAAGATTATAAGTTCTTTAAATGTGTGTAACTTGCATTTATTTTACAATTTGCATACTGTTGTTAATGTTCTGATATATTATGTTGCTCTGCTATATTTTAAGGTCAAATGTACAAAGTAATATTCCTACACCCATCTTTTCATATTGTTTTGTGGGTAACCACTCACTTTATTTTTAATTCTATAGGTATAAAAGGCACAAGTAATAAGATTTGTTTTTGAAGTGTTAATTTACTTGGCCTTGGTCATTTTTTAATGGATGGAGTATTGAACTATTAATCATTTTAGGATGTTTTACTGCAGTGTGTTTAATTAAAATATTTGTACCTCTGTTAAAGTAAGATGTAATAAATATTGTAACCTTTTCAGAATGTCTGTATGTTCATAGATTTTGGACAGGACTAACATAGCTGCTGGGAAGTGCTAAACAAAACTATTAACTGAGTACTTCCATATTTTAATATAGATTAAGGTATTAAACTTAGTGCATGCATGAACAGCATTATTATTATTTAGAATTTTTGCCTCCAGGGATTCAGACTAGTTTGGAAAAGAAATGCTTGGCAATGCAGAACAAGAACATTGCTAAAAGCCTTTCATTCATGCAGTAATCAGATGCAGGGCACAAGAAACAGACTTGGAAAGAAAAAAAAAGTTCTCCATTTCATACAGAATAGGAAGATAATTTGTTGGACCATAATTGGAATGGAGATGGAACAAGAACCGTTAACTATCATTCTTCTCAAACTAGGCCAATAGATTCTGATTGGTGAGGGTGTTGTTGTGGGGATGCAGTAGGGAACAGTTATCTCCTTGACTTTTTAAAAAAGGTGCATTTTATGTGCAAAGATTGCCAATGGGAGTATTGGGGCTGCAGACAGTTTCATTGAAAGGATGAGGTGATTCCTAGCTGAAGGTTATGCAGGGATCAGATTGGTTTCCAAGGTTGGGAACAAAGTTGAGAGGATTGAAAAACAGAAGTTCTGGAAGACATTTTGGTGGTGTCTAAGTTGAGAGACATCTAGTAGCATTGACGGGCAAAGTGCGAAAACGAGGTTGTGAAAAAGGGTGAGAGGGCAGGAAATAGTGGGGTCTGTGCTCAGGCAGCAATGGCAGGGGTGTGTCAGGGGATTGTGGTGGTGGACGCTATTTACAGATGCACTTATTGCCTTAGAGGAAACTATCTTCTGACCCACAAGCAGTTCTGTAATTATAATTGTCTGATCAGTCCAGCCTGCTTTTATTTGCTGGATTTCTAGGTCAGTGTGAGTTTAAAAATAACAATCCTGTTAAAATGAAGACAGCCTCCAAAAAAACATTTAAATTATCTCCCTGCCAAACTATAGGTCAGTGATTGGGTCTTGGTAACAGAATTTTTTTTAACATTTTAAGTTTGCACCTGACCTGAGTTTACTTGTTTTCAAAATAATCTGCTGTGTATCTCTGCTTTTCCTTATCTTCCTTTTTTCCCCTGTATTTTATTTAGTTTGACCCTTGTGTTTTAAACATTTGAAATTTTAGTGAGAAATATGATAGACAAAAATATTATCAATAAATATTTAGAATGATTTGTGAGAACATAGTGGTTATAGTAAGCAGATTGATGAGTTTGCATAGGTAAAACCCATAACAAATCTAGATATGGAATCTTGATCAGATGGGCCAATTGTGAGGTGCTGCATTTTGGCAAAGCAAATCTTAGCAGGACTTATACACTTAATGGTAAGGTCCTCAGGACTGTTACTGAACAAAGAGACCTTGGAGTGCAGGTTCATAGCTCCTTGAAAGTGGAGTTGCAGGTAGATAGGCGAGTGAAGAAGGCGTTTGGTATGCATTCCTTTATTAGTCAGTGTATGGAGTACAGGAGTTGGGAGGTCATGTTGCAGCTGTACAGTACATTGGTTAGGCCACTGTTGGAACGTTGCATGCGATTCCGGTCTCCTTCCTATCGGAAAGATGTTGTGAAACTTGAAAGGCTTCAGAAAAGATTTACAAGGATGTTGCCAGGGTTGGAGGATTTGAGCTATAGGGAAAGGCTGAACAGGCTGGGGCTGTTTTCCCAGGAGGGTCGGAGGCTGAGGGAGTGACTTTATAGAGGTTTATAGAATCATGAGGGGCATGGATAGGGTAAATAGACTTTTCCCTGGGGTCGGGGAGTCCAGAACTAGAGGGCATAGGTTTAGGATGACGGGAAAGATATCAAGACCCCTAAGGGGCAACTTTTTCACTCCAGAGGGTGGTACATGTATGGAATGAGCTGCTAGAGGAAGTGGTGGAGGCTAGTACACTTGCAACATTTAAGAGGCATCTGGATGGGTATATGAATAGGAGGGATTTGGAGGGATATGGGCCGGGTGCTGGCAGGTGGGGCTAGATTGGGTTGAGATATCTGGTTGGCATGGATGAGTTAGACCAAAGGATCTGTTTCCATGCTGTACATCTCTATGACTCTATGACTCCAAATTCATAATAAGAAAAAGCTGACTTGTTATCGAGTCAGAGTCATATAGTGTGGAAACAGAACCTTAGGTCAAACTTGTCCATGCTGAACAAATTTACCAAACTAAACTGCAGGTCATTCTGCTGTAATGCGCGTTTTATTAATGTGGATTCACTGTAACGTAGTTGACAAATTGGAGACACTGTTTCTAAAGCACTAACTTTTAAAATGTGTGTTGACTGTAATGCAATTGCATTGCCATCACTAAGCGTTATTTCTAAGGTGAGATCTTTTTCTAATGCCAGGTTGCACAAGAATGCAGCCATCGTGTTATAGAAGAATTACCTGTTGTTCTACTTGCTTGCATTTGGCCCATATCCCTCTAAACCTTTCCTAATCATATACCTGTCCAAATGTTTTTTAAATGTTATAACTGTACTTGCATCTACCACCTACTCTGGCAGTTCATTCCACATATGAACTACCCTCTGTGAAACTGTTGCCCCTCAGGTCCCTTTTAAATCTTTCTCTTCTCACCTTAAAAATATGCTCCCTAGTTTTGACCTCCCCCACCCTAGGAAAAAGACCTTTGCTATTTACCTTATCTATGCTCCACACGATTTTGTAAAACTCTTAAATTTTACTCCCGAGAAAACAAATCCCAGCCTATCCAGTTTCTCCTTATAACTTAAACACTCCAGTCTCGGCAACATACTAGTAAATCTTTTTCTGAACCCTTTCCAATTTAATGATATCCTTCCTATAGCAGGGCAACCAGAACTGTTCACAATATTCCGTAGGTAGCCTCACCAACATCCTGTACAACCTCAACATGATGTCCCAACTCGTATACTCAGTGGTCTGATGAAGGCATACTCAATGAAGGAAAGTGTGCGAAATGCCGTCTTAACCACCCTATCAACATGTGACGGAACTTTCAAAAAACCACATACAGAGGAACCTCAATTATCCAAAGGACACTGGCGTGGAGTATTTCATTCGATTAATCAAATACTAGATAAGATAATTTAAAGTCGATGGTGTGGTGCTGGAAAAACACAGCAGGCAGGCAACATCTGATGAACAGGAAAATCGCATTTCAGGCAAAAGCCCCGATAAAGGGCTTTTGCCTGAAATATCGAATCTCCTCATCTGATGCTGCCTGACCTGCTGTGCTTTTCCAACACTGCACTATCGACTCTAATCTCCAGCATCTGCAGCCCTCACTTTCACCAAAATAACATAGTTTAGCCAAGCATCAGGACCTTGTGATCTCGCCGGATAATCCAATATTCAGATAATCGAATGCCAGATAATCAAGGTTCCCCTGTACTTTAACCCCCAGGTCTCTCTGTTCAACATTATCCATTGTCCTACCGTTAACTGTACAGGTCCTGCCCTTATTAGTTTACCAAAATTGATGTAATTCTTTGTGAATTGTACAGATTGAATGCATGTACTACAATTATGTAGGCTAGATACATCCTGTAAAGATTGTTTTTTTTTATTTTTCTATCGTTATGATTGGACTGACATGGGAAGAGAGCTGTTTTTGAAAACAAGATTGTACAGATCATTCTGCTATAATGCGTGTTTCGTCAGCGTGGGTTGGCTATAACACGATTGAATTGTGGTCATTTGGATAATGCAAACTTTCTATTGAATGGGTATAGCAATTTTCTATTCATGATTTTCTACAGTGATCTTTGAAAGCACGATTTTCTATAGCGCAAGATTGCAGAGGAATACAATTGTTGCATTAAGGCAAAATGACCTGTGGAAGGATTTGCTGCAGTTTTCAAAGGTGAGTGAGCAAAATTTATTTCATGTGATGTTCAAAATGTGGCTTTGTTCATGTTGACAGGATGGGGGATGCTAGTTGCAGATTGGCTCACGCCAAGGATTGCGTACAAAATGAGATTCAGTTGGCAACATGTAGCTAATTTGTTTGTGGAGTGGTGACCAGTTAACAATGATAAAAGCCATCAGCTTGCCAGCAACTACAGAGGAACCGCAATTATCCAGCATTTGATTACCCGAACATTGGATTATCCGGCTAGATCCGGTCCCAATGCTTGGCTAAACTGTTATCTGGCATTCAATTAACTGAATGAAATACTCCCCAACCGTGTCCTTTAGATAATCGAGGTTTCTTTGAATGTGATTGGTTCCTAGGTGCCTGAACAGTTTGTGGGTGTGAATGATACTGCAGAAGCCTTCAGCCTTCCAGAAGGGAAGATGATGTGTCTCCCTGCAGTAGAAAATAACTGGAATCTGAAAGAAAACCTGTTCTTGTTTCCATCGCCAGTTGTTGTCAACTGTTGCTTTTAACCAATAAGTCAGTGACTTTATAATTTGTGTATCAGATGCTGTGTCCCCTGTAAGGCTGTGAAAAATACCTGGACAAAAGAGCTTGAAGAACAGCAAGTCCTAGCAAACAAAAGAATCATCTTAAAACCCCTTGGACTTGGGCAGTTGAGCTGCCTTCCTAGTTTTTTTTCCCCCTCCATCCATAACACCATTTTGTTTTGGTCTATATCCATCTCTGTTTATGAAGGGGTTAGAGTTTCAACTAGTAGTTAAATGTTAACAGTTCGTTGTAGTTTACCATTGGCTAGAATCAATTTTCTTTTTAATGAGTTATCATTCTTGTTAAATACAGAAATTTGGTCTGGGTTTTCTGTTAAGTTGGGTCTATAAAAACAGGTCACTTTGGGACTTTGCAGACTTTGATGTAACTTCGATGATGGGTCCATCAATAGTAGGGCTTGATTTTCAGCATGGTATTCTAGTGAGGTGTGACAAACCCTTTCCTGCCTTTTCTGTTGATGCAAAGAAGTGGGCTGATCCTCTGAGTATTTTGGGATATGTATGTGTGCATGTATATGTATATATGGACGAGCACAAGATCTGAGCCTTGGTTGGGACAGGGTAGGAAATGTGCCATTTTAGAAGTAAGACAAACAAACCATGTGAAGACCCTGAGAAAGGGAAGATCCATGCAAGGAAATTCAGTTGAAGCATTTTTAAATTGCCTAAGTACAGGGAAACATTTGTAATTTCTGCTGTGCTACCTTGTGTTGCTCAATTTTGTGCACCTGTGCCACATAAGTGACGTGCATTTGTTGCTTTTGTGTATTTTTCATGAAGGGCTTGATTCATTGTCAGTAGGAGAATGGGAACAGGCTGCATGCAGGTAGTTAGATGTGGATGCACCAGAATGTGACTGAGTAGGATGGCTGGCTCTTTTGTCTGATTAGAAAAAGGCAAACCGAAGACTGGTTGCAAGTTAGTTTGGGAGTATAAGTCAAAGATGACTGCTTTATTCTGATTGTAAAACCTATTGACTCCAGTCAACCATATGACTGATGCTGCCAATAATAATATGGAACCAAAAATCCAAAATACTACAGATGCTGGAAATCAGATATAAAATCAGAAATTGCTGGAAAAGCTCAGTAGGTCTGGCAGCATCGATAGAAAGAAAGCAGAGTTAATGTTCCTGGTTCAGTGACCCTCCTTCCAGCAATTTCTGAACATATGGATTCAAGCAAAGACAGAATTAATGATAACAATGCCTGGATTTTATAGAGTGCCTTGTGCTCTGTTATCCATCCTCAACTAAGGTCAATTGGGAGCTACCTTAAGAAATCTGGCTGCCTTTAGAGCATTAATTGGATCAGAGCATAACTGAGGCATGCATGTAAGGAGGAAGTCCTGTCTTAGAAAACTGCCAGTCGATCTGATTGAGCGACAGCGTTATAATTCCAGTGATGCCAGGATCGTATATGGTAACTGCTATTTAACGCAACCAATCCCCAAAAAGTGGTAGTAATGAATGCCAAACTGAAGGTATTCTGAGATACCACCCATGCCCAGTTGGTTGACCCCAGAGAGAGAAGTAAGGGAATCACAGCATAATGCTTGTTTAAACTATAAGAAGAATATGGGAGAGCATTAAAGGCATGATGTGACTTTGGCTCCAGTGGGCATAGGATAACAAAAGGAAGCCCCCTACAACCCGTTACTTGACACTAGTTCAGGCAATAAAACTGCTGGACTATTCCCTGAGTGTTGGATTTCTGCAATCATGGGTAAAAAAAATTGTGACAGGAGTTGTAAGTTTGCTCGCTGAGCTGGAAAGTTTGTTTTCAGATATTTCATCACCATACTAGGTAACATCATCAGTGAGCCTCCAGTGAAGCGCTGGTTTTATGACCAACTTTCTATTTGTCCTTGGTCTCTAAAGGTGGGTGATATCATTTCCGGTTCTTTTTCTCAGAGGATGGTGAATGGGGTGTAAATCTGTGTTTATTGATGGAGTTCTGGTTAAAATACCAGGCCTCTAGGAATTCTCGTGTGTCTCTCTGTTTGAGCTGTCCTCGGGCGGATGTGTTGTTTCAGTTGAAGTGGTGTCCTTCTTCATCTGTATATACGGATACTAGTAATACTAGGTCATGTCTTTTGGTGGCTAGTTAGTGTTCATATAGCCTCGTGGTTAGTTTTTTGCCTGTCCATCTGATGTTCTTGCATGGTATTTTGCAAATGCCATTTATTTTGTTGGTTGTTTTATAGGGTCCTTCAGGTTCATCATCTGCTGTTTTTGTGTTGGTAGGTTGTGAGCTGCCATGATGCCGAGGGGTCTGAGTACTCTGGAAGTCATTTCAGATGTCTTTGATGTATGTTAATGTGGCTAGAGTTTCTGGGTGCATTAATATAAAAGCAAATTACTGTGGATGCTGGAATCTGAAACCAAAAGAGAAAATGCTGGAAAATCTCAGTAGGTCTGGCAGCATCTGTAAGGAGAGAAAACAGCTGACGTTTAGAGTCTAATTGACCCTTTGTCAAAACATCAACTCTTTTCTCTCCTTACAGATGCTGCCAGACCTGCTGAGATTTTCCAGCATTTTCTCTTTTGGTTTCTGGATGCATTGTCTGCGTGTTTGGGTTTGTTGTTGAGAAATCGGTGGATTGTTAATTGGGTATCTGTTCTTCTTGAATATGCTGTAAAAGTATTTTTCTTCTGATGTTCATAGTTCCTGCATGCTGCAGTGTATTGTGGCCCATTGAAAGAATGTCCTGATGCAGCTCTGTTCGTGGGTTTTGGGATGATTTGATTCTGTGGTTAAGTATTTGGTCTGTGTGTGTTGCTTTTCTGTAGATGCTGATTTGAAGTTCTCCATTAACTGTTTGTTCTACTGTGACATCTAGGAATGGGAGTCTGTTGTCGTTCTTTTCCTCTTTTGTAAATTTATGCTGGGTAAGGGTTTGTTGATGATGGTATAGGTTTCCTCTAATTTGTTCCATTTTGTGATGATAAAGGTGTCATCCATGTAGCGGATCCAAAGGTTGGGTTGGCTAGTTGGGAGGGTGGTTTGTTCAAATTTCTGCATTACTGCTTCTGCTAAGAACCCTGATATTGGTGATCCCATGGGTATTCTGTTGATTTGTTTGTCAGACTTGTTATTGGAGATGAATTGGGTGGTGAGGCACAGGTCTACTAGCTTGAGGATGTTGTCTTTGCAGATAAAGTTGGTGCTGTCTGGTGTTTGTGTCCTTGTTTCCTGTCGTAGTGTGATCAGTGTTTCTTTGGCTAGGTTGGTTTTAATTGATGTGAATAGAGCTGTTATGTCAAAGGAGACCTTTGACATCCTTTATTTCATCCTTTTCTATCTTGGTGTCTTTGGTGTTCAGGAATTCTTGGATGGAGTGAATAGAGTGGCATGAGTCTTCTAGGTATTTCAGTTTTTGGTGGAATTCCTTGGCTAGTCTGTGTGTAGGTGTTCCACGCAGTGAGACTATGGGTCTGAGGGGGCCCCCTGGTTTGTGTACTTTAGGTAGTCCGCAGAAGTGGGCTGTGTTGATGGATCAGACTAGATAAGTCGACAGCACACATGCAGTAAGGTAAAAATTTGGAGCTCTGCAAAATAAGAACTATTATTAACTCAATTGTTAATTTTATATTTCAGCTTGATGGATTTTTGTGGACCAAATATATTAAGGGATATGGGTAAAAGTCAGATATATGAAATTAGGTTTGTGGATATGACCTTATTGAATGATAGAATGAGCTCAAGGGCTAAATAGCTACCCAGTGTATTCCATATTGATTCGGGGGAATCATCAACATTCTTCCATCAACATGATTTGATTAATATAAAGCAATCATAATTCATTGGAATAGCTTCAAATGGTCATCCATTACTGATTGCTGAAGATTCCCTTCCATGAAAGACAATTTTGACCTTATGTGCTGTTTTTCAAGTAATCACGTGATATTGTTATGGTCTATTGTTTTCGGTGTTGCTCCTTTTGCCAAGCCACTGATCGTCATGGTGATGCACACCAGTCCACACGTGATGTTGCCATCTCCCTCTCTCATTGGGTGGTGTCTCCTAGGTTCAAAGTGGATGTTTAGTGATTTCATGTCAATCATGCAAACAATGAACAAGAGTAGGCCACTTGGCACTTCAAGCTTGCTCCACCATGCGGAAACATTCTTTCATCATTTACCTGGCCAATTCCCCTCGGGATCTTATGTTTCATTTTTAAGTCGCCACTGATTCTTCTAAACTCCAGAGGACCTAGCCTGCCTACCCTTTCCTTTAAAAGGCAATTCACTCATTGCAGTTATTAGTCAAGTAAACCTTCTCTGGACTGCTTCCCATGAATTAAATTCCTTCTGTAAGTACGGCGGTCAATACTGTACAAACCACGCCAGGTGCAGTCTCACCAAAGCACTGCTTAGCTGAAGCATAACATCCCTACTCTTGCACTCAATTCGCCTCACAATAAAACATATTCTGTTAGCTTGCTTGACTACTTACTGGTCTCTGCATCTCAGAGCTTGGCAACCTCTCACCATTTGGATATTGTGCTTCTTTTTTATTCTTTCTGCTAAAATAGACAATTTCACACCTTCCTACATTGTACTCCATTTGCCAGATCTTTGCCTACTCACAAACTATCCATATCCCTTTGTAGGCACTTTATGTCCTCTTCACAACTCATTTTCCCACCTATCTTTGCGTCATCAGAACATTTAGCTACCATACCTTCAGTCTATTCATCCAAACCATTTTTTTTAAAAGTTGTAAACAAAATTGAGGCCCTGGCACTGACCCCTGTGGCACATCGCTAGAGATATTCTACTAGCCTGAAAGACCCATTTCTCCAACTCTCACTTCTAGTTAGTTAGCTAATCTTCTATTCATGCCTAATATGTTCACCCCTGCACCACAAGCTTTTATTTTCCACCATTACTTTTGATATGAACCTTATCAAATGCCTTCTGGAATTCTGAGTACAGTACATCCAGCTTTTTTCTCCAGCACAAGTTACTTCTTCAAAGACCTTTAATAAATTCGTTATGCACAATTTCCCTTTAAGAAGCTGTACCTGAATTACCTTGACCTTGTGCGAGTGCCCTATTTATAATGTCTTCAATAGCTTTCAACATTTTCCCTATGACAGATGTTAAGTTAATTGGCCTTGTGTTTCCTGCTTTCCGTGTCCCTCCCTTTTTGAAAAAAGGAGTTACATTAGCTATTTCCCAATCTAAATGAATCTTCAATGAATTCAATGAGTTTTGGAAAATTAAAACTAAGACATAAACTATCTCACTAGCTACTACTTAAGACCCTGGGATGAAATCTATCAGGATGTGTTATGTCAAATCACATTTCCATCAATTTACTCAGTACTACCCCCCTGATAATTTGTAATGTTCTGGAGTACCTCGATGCTTTTTAAATTCCTGATTTGCAGCTGTTTCTGGGATGCTACTTGTATTTTCTCTAGTGAAAATTGATGTAAAATACCTGTTCAATTTGTCTGCCATCTCATTATCCTCCATTACTAACTCCTCAAACTAATTTTCCATTGGACCAACATTTATTTTATTAACTCTTTTCTTCACTACCTTAAACTAAGCATCAAAGGAAATTTGCTACAGTTACAAAGGCAAAGATATCTTCATTGTACTAACCAAAATTGCAGGTGTAGTGGACAGCGAAGAAGGTTACCTCAGATTACAACAGGATCTGGACCAGATGGGCCAATGGGCTGAGAAGCGGCAGATGGAGTTTAATTCAGATAAACGTGAGGTGCTGCATTTTGGGAAAGCAAATCTTAGCAGGACTTATACACTTAATGGTAAGGTCTTCGGGAGTGTTGCTGAACAAAGAGACCTTGGAGTGCAGATTCATAGCCCCTTGAAAGTGGAGTCACAGGTAGATAGGATAGTGACGAAGGCGTTTGGTGTGCTTTCTTTTATTGGTCAGAGTATTGAGTACAGGAGTTGGAAGGTCATGTTGCGGCTGACAGGACATTGGTTAGGCCACTGTTGGAATATTGCGTGCAGTTCTGGTCTCCTTCCTATCGGAAAGATGTTGTGAAACTTGAAAGGGTTCAGAAAAGATTTACAAGGATGTTGCCAGGGTTGGAGGATTTGAGCTATAGGGAGAGGCTGAACAGGTTGGGGCTGTTTTCCCTGGAGCGTCGGAGGCTGAGGGGTGACCTTGTAGAGGTTTACAAAATTATGAGGGGCATGGATAGGATAAATAGGCAAAGTCTTTTCCCTGGGGTCAGGGAGTCCAGGACTAGAGGGCATAGGTTTAGGGTGAGAGGGGAAAGATATAAGAGAGACCTAAGGGGCAACTTTTTCACGCAGAGGGTGGTACATGTATGGAATGAGCTGCCAGACGATGTGGTGGAGGCTGCTGCAATTGTAACATTTAAGAGGCATTTGGATGGGTATATGAATAGGAAGGGTTTGGAGGGATATGGGCCAGGTGCTGGCAGGTAGGACTAGATTGGGTTGGGATATCTGGTCAGCATGGACGGGTTGGACCGACGGGTCTGTTTCCGTGCTGTACGTCTCTATGTCTTTATGACTCTATGTGAAGGATGGTTGCTGGGCAAGTGAAGCTGGATATAAGCTTTCTAATTATATTCTGAATGTTTTTCAAAAGACACAGATGATTGTGCATGCCATTTGGTATTTCCATGGGTCCAAAGGAGGACCACAGACAACATGAGATTGGTAATGATCTTTCCAGACTAGAAGCCATACTAGCTGTTCTGCTAGTTATAATTGCAGAGATAAAATGGAAAAAGCCATTGCGAACCATTATAAATATCTCTAGTGCTGCTAGACAGAGCTCTTCAGCTGAACCTGAATTTTAACAAGAAAAAATGGCCATTAAGAATACCTGAAATATATAAGTTACACACTGACAACAAAAGGTTTTTGCCCAGATCCCAAAATAGTGATTTGTAGTATTGATGCAGCAACCAGTAGATGTAAAAGCAGTGGAACAATTTGTTGGATTCATCAACCACTTAGCAAAATTCTTGCCCAGTTTTTCATCAAAATATTAATTATTACAGCAACTCGGTGCCAAAGACATGCAGTGTTATACGGGCACAAAAAGCAGTATTTACTAAAATCAAGCAACTAGTGATGGCTGTATCAGTGTTGAAATAGCATGACATTGATAATGAATTCATCCCCCGTAGTACAATACTAGCAAGAGTGGACTTGGAATAATCCTAATACAGCACAAACGACTGGTTGCATTCAGGACATGAATGCAAATGGACAGATACTATGCTCAGATTCTGAAAATTTGCCTATCCATTGTATTTTCTTGTGAACATTTTCATCAATTAATTCTTGAAAGAGATTAGATGAGAGTTGAGTCCAACTACAAGTCACATTAAAACATTTTCCACAAGCCTCAGCAATTTGCTCCAAATTGTTATTCTACTTGCAGTAATGTCTGGATGTGATATACAAGCCAGGGAAATAGTTTTATATTGCTGACATGTTGTTGAAAGCAGCACTCCCTGTGAAGAAAGTAGAGGATGCAATCTTCCAAATCTAACAGGAAAAGGCAACTTGATATGTAATGGAAGTCATCAAGCCAGCAGACACATTGACTCTGACAAGACCCCTGCTCAAAGCAAGTAAGCTACTCAACAAGATGCAATCTCCAAACATTACAAGAAGTACTGATGAAAAGATGGTCTGAAAGCATCTATGATAACCCTGTGGTTGAAAGATCAATGCAGAGATGAATTGAAACCACAAGATGATGTGCCTTACAAAGGAAATAGAGTCATTATCCTGAAGAAGTTGAGAGGAGTAATGCTAAAGAACATCCATGCAATCCACCAAGGAATTGAAGGAGCCTCAGGAAAAATGCCCTGTTAGCAAAGGACCATGTCAGCCAGTGCAGTGTTTGTAGTGATTATTGAGCTGAACAAGCTTAGAGCTGCTGATTACACGACATGTCAAACAAACATGGACAAAACTAGAAGGTAATCTCTTCACTCGCATGAACAGATTGTCGTGTCTCTGTAGACTACTATTCTGTGACCTGGGAGTTTGACCAGTTGACATGATGACCACCAGCGAGATTGTAGAATACATGAAAACACATTATTTTATTAGCATTCTAGGTATGGTCCTCTTCACGGGAGAAGAATTCAGCTTATTCATACAGTTTGGGGCAATACATTATCTCCCTAATATCCCCAATCAAATGGAAAGGAATCATAAAGAAATCCAGCATGAGTGTATACAAAGCATTCCTCGAGTGAAGACTCAAATGTACTGAAGATAAGGACAGTAGTCATTACAAAAACTAACAGCACACTGCACCCAAACTACTCTTCCAATAGGAAGAGCTACTGTAGACAGAGAAGAAGCTGGTGTGACTGATGAAACGAGTTGAAATGACCGTCAAATTTTATTTTGACAAGAGCTGCCATACCATTGCCAGAATTAGGTATTGGAGAGGCAGTCGGTAAAATTCTTCAAAGCTGTCAACAAGACTTAGCTCAAGTGATACTTGGGAACCTACATTGAAAAGTTGTCACCTTGATCATATGCAGCAGAACTGCATGATCAGAATGAGAGTAAGCTGCATTTGCCTCACCTTAGATGTTGGAAAGGCAGCAGTTCTGCGGATCTGTTGGGGAGCAGCATGATATTAACAGGAAAAAAAAGGGTAGATAAAAGATAGACTGTTTTCAGTGGTTGGAGATTCTGGAATTAGGAGACATAGTCTGAGAATTAAGACCAGATTGTTCAGGAAAGATGTTAGGAAGCACTTTTACACAAGATGGTAAAGATGTGAACTCTTCCATAAACAGCAGTGAATACTTGATCAGTTATTAATTTTAAATCTGAAACCAATAATATTGTTGCTTAACAAAAATGTAAAGCATTGTCCAAAGGCGGAGTTAGGCAACAGATCAGCCATAATCTCATTAAATGGTGGAACAGGTTCGAGGGACTGAAGAGTCAACTCCTGTTCCTGTGTTCCTATTATGCAGAATAAATAATGTACTTACCAAGAAGACCATCAGTATGTCTGAAATATTATATAAATTGATAACATTTGTAAAATTTCTTGAATTTCCAAAGACCATCAAAAAAAGGTCACAAAGATTTAAGATACCACTCACCAAGAAAATGACAAAATCGGACACATTGAAATGCAGAAGGAGAACACATGATATCCCACCTTGTAAAACACTGACCTAATATCACATTACTTCATTGAATCTGGTGAGTGTTGCACTGTTTTATCAAACTAACATTCTTCAATGTAATATAAGTCCAAAGACTGCTATTATCATTTCAGTTTTATGTTAGATAATACATTTTATTTGTGTTTAGGTTTCCATGGATCGGTAATGTCATTTCCTATGGTGATGTCCTCCCCTGTTCTTCTCAGGGGGTGGTAAATGGGATCCAAGTCAATGTGTTTGTTGATAGAGTTCCAATTGGAATGCCATGCTTCTAGGAATTCTCATGTGTCTCTCAGTTTGGCTTGTCCTAGGATGGATGTGTTGTCCCAGTCGAAGTGTCGTCCTTCCTTATCTGTAAGTGAGAGAGGGTCATGTTGTTTTGTGGATAATTGATGTTCATGTATCCTGGTGGCTAGTTTTCTGCCTGTTGTGTTTGTTACAGTTCTTGCACGGTATTTTGTAGATGACAGAAGTTTTGCTTGTTGTCTATATAGTGTCTTTCAAGTTCATTAGCTACTGTTTTAGTGTGTTGGTGGGTTTGTGGACCACCATGATGCCAAGGGGTCTGTGTAGTCTGACAGTCATTTCTGAGATGTGTTTGATGTAGGGGAGAGTGGCTAGGGCTTTTGGACACATTTTGTCTGCTTGTTTGGGTTTGTTGCTGAGAACCAGCAGCTTGTATTCATTGGGTACCCGTTCTTTTTGATTTCATTGTATAGGTGATTTTCCTCTGCTCTTCGTAGTTCTTCTGTGCTGTAGTGTGTAATGGTGTGTTGAAATAGTGTTCTAATGGAGCTCCATTTGTGTGATGGGCTGATTGCTTCTGTAGTTCAGTATTTGGTCCATATGTGCTGTTTTTCTGTAGAAGTTGAAGTTCCCCATTTGGCTGTTCGCTCTGCTGCGACATCTAGGAATGGCAGTTTGTTGTTGTTTTCCTCCTCTTTAGTGAACTTTATGCCGGTAAGGGTATTATTGATGGTCGTGAAAGTTTCCTCTAATTTGTTTCATTTAGTAATGACAAAGGTGTCATCCACGTAGCGGACCCGAAGTTTTGGTTGGATAGTTGGCAGAGCTGTTTGTTTGAGTCTCTGCATTGCTGCCTCTGCTAAGAATTTCACTTCCAGTGTTATTGTTTATGTGCCTGAGGGTTAAGATATTCTGGCCTATTCTTACAAGTTATATGTTTCATATTGCTGTTGCACCTGTCTGTATTCTGATATTTAACATTTAAAAGAATATAGCATACAAAGTTCATATATTATCCTTGTTTTTTATTGTTCAAGGTTACATGACAAAAACTTACTAATTTAGCTATTAATTGACTTGACATTTAAACATTTTCTCTTACCATTTAAATTGTGATACAAAATAAAAAGCATAATTTCTTTGACCTGTATGTTGAGTTTGAGCTGAATACATTTTTCTTTGCATTTCACATGAAACCTGGGTCTGACCTGCAATACAGCAGTCCAACCTCAGAGATGGGTGTTAGAGCATTGCAGAGTCATTTAAAAAAAACTCTCCTGTTTTTAATAGCTGCCTTCTCAACCTGTCCCAAAGTGCTTTCCAGCTAATTAAGTAATTTTGAAGTGCACTCACTTTTGCAGTGTAGGAAACAGCAGCCAATTAGCATGTAGCAAGTTCCACAAATAAAACGATTATGGCGAATTAAAACATTTTAGTGACTTTAGTGAGAGTGTAGATATTAACCAGGAAAATGGGAATAACACATTTTTTTCCAAATAGCATCATGGGTCATTTACAACCACATGACAAAGACAACACAACCTCAGTTCAATGTCTTATCTAAAATACAGCATCTTCAAGAGTGCAACATTCCATCTGCTCTCCACAGTGTCAACCTCGAATTATATGCTCAAGTCTCTGCAATGGACCACAAAAAAAAAATTGACTGGCTTATGCAGAGATGAAGTGTTAACCACTGGGTACAGTTAACCATATTGTGTGGCTTTCTTTCTAAATATATGTAACATCATTTACTTGTGTACTTATGCAATATATAATTTGTATTTTGAAAGTACAAGTTATACAAGCTAGATTTCCAAAAACACATTAATGAAAAAATACTTCTAAACTTTATACCATTTTAGAATTTAAAGCTAATCATAACATGCTCAAAAGCTGCAGAATATGATAAACATAATATGAAAAATAGTTCAAAAATGGGATATTAAATTAAAGGATGTATTAGTACTCCCAAAAAAACTTTCTTCCAAGAAAGCACTGACTGGAAATTGGCATTAGTCCTTTTGGAGTAATTATCCCTTCTGGGAGATGGCAAGAATAATGGTAAGCATGATGAGTTAATCATGCAAAAGTCCAATCAGGTTCTTGTTGTCAATATAAACTCGAGCAGTTCTTCCTCCTTAGTTGGCAAGATCAAATTTTAGGTATCCAGTGGTAAGGAGCCTATTAGTATGCAATTTCATCTGAATAATTATATTATGTGCCTTGTTAACTTTATCAATTAACGTCTTCCCAATCAAGAAAATTAACACTTCAAAGACTCAAAGCTAAAATCTAAGCAGGTACCTACTGAGTTGTCTGCTCAGGATTGAGTCCTGCTGATTTCATGACTTTGTCAGTCATCTTTACTTGACATGGAGCCACTTGAACTGCAGCATGTGCCCTAATGGTCAATAGCAATAGTCACCATGGGCCCTCCATCCACACAACTGGGTGGCAGCATTGCATCAGCCTCTGAACATTAGGCTGCTTGTCATTGGGCATCATTTGCTGGCTTACAGATAGGATTTACAGACCGAGGAAACAAGGCATCTTCTGGCTTTTGCTTATTGCTTTAGCAGAGACTAAGAGCCAGGCATACTCTGACTTTTAGCTGTTGCTTTATCACTGCCAGACAACCAAGTATTTTCTGGCTTTTTACAATTGTTTTAGTGCAGATAGACAACAGGATGCTCTGGCCTAGAGATGGCGATTGCATACAGAGGGAAAGACAAAATGTTTTGTGGAATTAGGAAACTTTGAAAAGTGCATTTAAATACCTAAAGGGGTAGTCATGTTAATGGTCTATTTCAATGCTGCATCTATATCAAGTGTGCAGCATGTCTGAATAGTTTACGCACTGCATGTGCTGGAAGAGAATTGAGAAGTGTGAAAGGGGTGGGATATTAAGTGGGGACAAACTTGGACTGTAGCCAGTCAAGATAGCACCATAGTCTATCCAAGTGCTTGGCCATCTCTAATCATATCAGGCTACAGTCAGTGATAGAATTCAAGTGAAAGAAGTCAGGGTTTACCTTGTCAACTTGTTGGCATGCTATTGCAAATGCTGAAGGATAAAACAAAAAAACTAGTGATCGAGACAAACTGGTCCAAAGCATGTTAATTTGGAGGAGCAGTGTGCTCATTCCTAAATATTTTATGTTTCTTACAATGGTGTTTCTGAGAAATCAGTCCAGGGAATTTGCCATCGTCTATTGGAGTTTTTCTGCAAAGTCAGTCCAAGAGGATGGGCCATGGTCGGTAATTGGGTCACACATATTCAGGAGCTTTTCAGGAGTCAGTTAATAGGCTCATCATGGCTACAGGAAGCTTAAATCAGGAAAGTGATCTCATTGCACTGGGGCTGTGCCAGAACTGTTAGTGATAGGAGATAATGATGGACAATTGATTGGCATCTAGTAATACATTTAATTAAAGTGCATGGTATCAAAGGGAAAGTTTCAGGCAAGTCATCGTCACTTTGAACTTCGATATAGGTGAAATGCAGGACCATCAATGTCTTAACAACCTTCAAAGCTATGAGCTCCGGAGTAAAGGAGTTCAACCAAACTGTGGGGATGACGAATGGTCACACAACCACGACTGCAAATAGGAGCTGAAGTCCCAGTTAATCTGAAAGTCAGTTTTTTCAAACACCTGCCCCATAGATGTATCATAGCATGTTAAACAGAATGATTAAAAATACCTTTTCTTTGAACAATCCAGAGACTTTTGTGATACATTGGTAATTATTTTTTTTTAAAATGTACATGCGACCTGGGCTTCACTAGTTGGACCAGCATTTAGTGTCCATTCTTAATTGTCCTTGAGAAGGTGGTGGTGAGCTGTCTCTTGAATTGCTACCGTCTATTTGGTGTAGGTGCACCCACAATGCAGTTAAGGTGGATGTTCCATAATTTGGACCCAGCGACACTGAAGGAATGGCAATACATTTCCAAGTCTGACTGGTAAGTTGCCTGGAGGGGATAGTGTTCCCATGTATCTACTGCTCTTGACTTTCTAGATGGTAGTGGTCATATATTTGGAAGGTGCTGCCTAAGGAGCCTTGATGAATTTCTGCAGAACATTGTGTAGATGGTCCACACTGCTACTACTGAGCAAGGGTGGTGGAGGGACTGAATGTGGATGTCATGTCAATCAGGCAGGCTCCTTTGTCCTCTATGGTGCCAAGCTTCCTCAATTGTTGGAGCTGCACTCAACCATGCAAGTGTACAGTATTCCATCATACTCCTGAGTTGTGCCTTGTTAATGATAAACAAGCTTTGGGGAGTCAGGAGGTGAGTTACTAGCTGCAAATGTCCTAGCCTCAGACCTACTTATTAATCATAGGACTTGTGTAGGTAGTCCAGTTCAGTCAATGGTAACACTCCAGGATGCCAATAGGGGATTCAGTGGTAGTAATGCCATTGAATGTCATAGGGTGATGGTTTAAGTTGTGTCTTGTTGGAGGTGATCAGTACCTGGCACTTGTTGAGCACAAATGTACTTGGCACTTTTTGGCCCAAGCCTGGATATTATCCAGGACTTGCTGCATTTCTGCATGGACTGCTTTAGTAACTGAGGAATTGAGAATTGTGCTGAACATTGTGCAGGTATCAGCAAACATCCCCATTTCTGGCCTTGTGGAGGGAGGATCATTGAGGTAGCAGCTGAAGATGTTTGGGCCAAGTAACTACCCTGAGGAACTCCTGCAAAGATATCTTACAGCTGAAATGATTGAACTCTAACCACCACAACCATCTTTCTTTGAACCAGGTATGACTTCCAACCATTGGAGAGTTTTTCCCCTAATTTCCCCTAATTGACTTGGTCCACATTGAGTTGGAATTTGAAGTGACATTACATCAAATAATTGAGTTTATTAGCTCATAAACTGCTATTAGGGACTGACCCTAAATAGTAGTAAATCAGAAATATGTATTATTGAAGGATAAACTGTGAAACACCAGTGATAGATAAAAGTCAGGGCTAATATAGCGTAGTATAGAGTAGCCAAAGTAGGATAAGGGAAGGGAGTTAAGTTAATATTATGGAGTAACTTTAAGAATAAATGACTAAGTAATTCAGAAAGTGAGTAATTAAGCAAGTAATATGAAATAAGTTTGAGACATGGCAGCTATGTTGGCTGAGTGTAATGTGTGACCTATAATATCTGATGAGCCATGGACCCTATCAGTGTCCTACATGACCACATGTGTAGGAAGTGTTCCCAGCTGCAGCAACTTGAGCTCTGCATTTTGGAGCGTGAGCAACAGTTGGAGACATTCTATCACATCCGCGATGCTGAGAGGTATATGCATAGCACATTTAGAGGGGTGGTCACACCGCAGCTTAAGAGACTAGAAGAAGGAAGTCAATGGGAGGGTTTTAAATCTAATTGGAAGGGGTGTGGGAGAGAGAATAGCAGAGCATACAGGGTTCGTAAAATATATAGGGAACAGTTGGCATGAATGTGTAGAATAACAAGCTAATTGGTGAAGCTGGATTAAGGGAGAAAGAAATAAAGTCAAAAACAGAATTGCTGTGCATCAATGTAAATGATGCACAGAAAGAAGGATGAGCAGAAGAAACATGTTTGTGACTGAAGAGACAGTGGAACATTCCAGTAGACACATCTTGTGAGTCTAAATTTTAATTTAGTTTTCTTATTTCTTGGGTTTTATTGGAACAACATGTCAGTAGTGTTGTAAATATAGTTCTAAGTTACAGATATAAATTTCCATATGGATATAAGATGTTGTGGAGATAAGAGATCTGGCTGAAAAGAGTAAGATTAGGTATTAAATATTCCCAGATACAAGTTGATCGGAAACGATATATAAGGAAGGAAAAGAAGAAGGGTGGCTGTTAGAAAGTTGTGTAGAGTACTTGTAAAGTGGAAGGCAGGAAGCCAGAATTGGTTTGTAAAAATGATAGGGAGGAAAGAGTGCATGGTCCATTTAAGAGGTGATATGCTTTTCATAGGTTGGAGATTTCTTTTAGAAAATGGGTCTGTAAACAGCTGTAAATCCACAGACGATCCAAGAATTGAAACAACAAATGTATCAATTGGCTGTTGTTGGCAACCTAGGCTTGTTTTGATGTTAAAGCAACCAGCTTGAATATTAGACAATTAATTTTAAACTGGGCCCCAGATACCAAAACTCAATTAAATTTAAATCTGATGGTTTTGACTACCTCAAACCAACCCGATCGTAAGACAATTAATATGTCATCATGGGTATAAAGAAAGAGCCAACTGCCATCTGAGAAAAGCATCCAGCTTTCAAAGAAATCTCCACGCTCTCTAAAAAGCACCATCTATTCATGAATAAATACGGCGCTCTCAGATAATATTCCTGACACCAGAATTTGACAGAGAGACATTCAGAACAGCAGAATTCCCAGAGAAAACATCCCTGAAAGAAGGATGAGCAGAAGAAACATGTTTATGACTGGAGAGACAGTGGAACATTCCAGTAGACACATCTTGTGTGGACTTTGAGAGTCTAAATTTTAATTTAGTTTTCTTATTTCTTGGGTATTATTGGAACAACATGTCAGTAGAATTTAGTTCAGTAAGGCAATAGCTAGTAATTAGGGAGGATTAGTTTGGTTTCTTAGTAATTCTGTTCATTTGTTCACTGTTAGGGTTAAATTGATAAATTATTACTTGTTACTTATAAAGTGGAGATCAGGGATTCCTTTTGTTTAACCATGCTTTTAACGAATTATGAGGCAAAGTGCTCCTTTTGGGTGTTTAGGTTATTAGCTCTCAGGGTGGGCGTCAACCTCTGCTCCATAACAGTAACAGTATTGGTTAAGAAAGCCCTGGGAAATGAGGTGGATGAAATGGATCAAGTGTCAGTAGGGGAGCATTTTAAGAGACAGTGAACATTGTACCATGAGGCTGAGGATGGTAGTAGAGAATGAATAGGCTACCCTCAGAAGATTGTACAGTCAAGTAACAAACCCCCACCCCACCCCATAAGGGTGGCATGGTGGCACAGTGGTTAGCACTACTGCCTCACAGCGTCAGAGACCTGGGTTCAATTCCCGCCACAGGCAACTATCTGTGTGGAGTTTGCACATTCTTCCAGTGTCTGCGTGGGTTTCTTCCGGGTGCTCCGGTTTCCTCCCACAGTCCAAAGATGTGCTGGTTAGGTGAATTGGCCGTGCTAAATTGCCCGTAGTGTTAGGTGAAGGGGTAAATGTAGGGGAATGGGTCTGGGTGGGTTGTGCTTTGGAGATTCGGTGTGGACTTGTTGGGCCAAAGGGCCTGTTTCCACACTAAGTAATCTAAACCTTCCACCAGAAATGGAAAAGATGCAACACCTGCCCATACACCACTTCCGTCCAGGGCCCCAAGCAGTCAAGGTGAGACAGAGGGTCATCTGTGTCTTCTCCAACCTAGTCTTCTGCATCCGGTGCTCCAGGAGTGGTCTTGTCTACGTCCGTGAGACCCAACATGGACTAGGTGTCTGTTTCATCAAGCATCGTCACTGAGCCTGAAAGGGTTAGCTTGATCACACCATCAATGCCTATTTCGTTGCCCCCTTCCACTTCCTCACCAACATGTCCATTCTCAGCCTCTTCCATTGCTGCAATGAATCAAACTGCAAATTGGAGGACCAACATCTCATCTTCCACTTGGGCAATCTACAGCCCGGGAGAACTTAACACTGAGTTCTCAAATTTCAAATAACCTTCACTCCCATTCCCCAACTCCCTTTCCAGCTATCTTGCCATTGATGCTGATCAGGTGGTGCTGAAGATGTGCAGGTCTATGGAGATGTCCAGTGGCCACTGAGAGCCTGGTCTTCCCTGCCAGTTGGTGCATTCTCTCCTCAAAGTGAGTGAAAATTCTGATATTTACCTCACCCCTGCTGCACTGCAAGGGAATTGCCAGGAATATTGAGATTCCAACAGGCAATTTTCCAACAGCTGGAACCCTTCAGAAGTATATATTATGTCAGAGAATTCAGAGGGTTTGGCTCCAATTAGGGAAATAGTTACTCAGGAAACATTAGATTCCTTAATATAATTTATGAGTAACTACTAAACTTGCACCCTACTCCCACGACACCACCACCTGATCCTCACCTGCCAATTTCCCAGTAGCACCACCCCCTGCAAACCACTTCATGGATCCAATAACAACCTCCTGCTTCAACATCGGGCCTAATACTTCAATTTCCCCACTTTCTTTTCCTTTGAGCCAACACTAACAACTCCACCCACCTAGGACGGAGAGACAACAAAACCCCTTCCCCTCCTCACATGAACTAATGCCCTCTTTTCCTTCTATAGGACCTGAAAGCCCCTCTCCCCCATTCAGGACCAGCAAACTAATTTCTGCCTAGCATTCAACACCCCTGCTACTCAAATCACAATCCCTTTCTCTGCTCAGGACCCAATTCCCCCTGCCACTAGACCCAACAGCCCCCCTCTATACCTAAGACCCAACACCCCTCTCAGTGCAGGACCTGACGCCCTTCTCTTTCACCTGTACTGACTTTCCCCACTCCACTGTCATCAGGAAATATCACCACCCAACTCACTTACAACCAATATCTCCTGCTCACCTAACCTACCCTACCCTAAACCCTCTATTGCTTGCCTGTAACTCTTACCTCATCTTATGTATTTACCTTTTCACAGGAGCTTACAAAATAGCCGTCCGTGATGCTGGACCTTCACATCTCCAAATACAGCAACTGATTGCTGTGGGAAAGAGGGCACAGTTTACCTTCCCCTGACTATTCTGTGCTTGAAGTATTTAATATACTCAACATTTCTGAAGAAGCACTGATTGGAATCTCGGTTCACAATGTGAGGGTTTTTCCCTTTTAATGTAAACGATGCAGAGTGGCAATCTGAGTGTGTTTGCACTGCTTGGGAAATCCTCTCTCACATTTCTAAAGAGCCTCCACAGTATCAAGTTCAGTACTGAAGAACAAGGAGAAGAAAATGCACAATTTGGGAAGACTAGAGAGAAATTGCCTCCAAATCTAGAATGAGAGATTGAGAAGTAAAAATGGTATTTGAAATGTGAGTGAAATGACTGCACTATTTGAGTATGTTTCACACTTTGCCAAAGTGAAAGTTGAATAAAGCAAATGTTAAAGAACTAAGATATTTATGTGAAACAGATCTCAAATTCAGTCTATCGGATCTTCTAAGGTAACAAGGATGTTCATTACTGAAGACAGGTTAGTCATGATATTTGACTGATCTCAGGCAGAAGTGTGGCAGGATTGTATGTATGCTGATAAGAATAGGTCCTTCATATGGAATAACATCAACACTGTTTTGCCAGAAACCATGAAAGTAGCAGTAGCCTTACCTTAATCAGCGAGAGCCCTCAGTCAATCACAATAAATTTTACAAAAACATTTAACATTTTATGACCATTGTATTGGAGTTCATATTTTTGATATGAATATGCCTATGTTAAATTCACCATGCACCATAAACCAAAGCAGCAGAGTCAAATCTTGATTTATGATTAGATGGCATTTCTAGAGTGTAGGCTATGTCTGAGTGATCATTTGGAATTCAATAGTGTCCATTTTGATTCACCATGTACTTTGAGAGAAAGACCTACTTTGTGTTGGACTGATGGTCCCTTTAAGAACTAGGAGCTTAAATTTCCCCTATGTGACTGAGGCTGGGATCTTCCCAGGCCCTGAAATGACAAACTAAGGTGAGAATGGCGTAACAAGTCAAGCAAGGCCTTTCTTAATGTTGGGAGCAACAAGTCCCATTTTTCAACTAAAGTGCTGGACGTTAAGACAAGATTCTCACTAATAAATTACCAAAGGCATATTGATGGGGATTATCACTTCTGATCACCATCATTATTAATTAATCATTACTCATTAATATGTACTCATCTATTCTAATACCCGATAGATAGAAACTAGACAATCAGAATTATCGACATCGCCACTTGCTCCTCCAGACGTCTATCTTGGATACCCACCACCAACATCTCAGGGCACACTCTCTATTGGTAGGACCACACACACACTGTCTATGGACATTGGCAGCTGGCATATACTTGCCTTTCCACTCCATCATGGCACAGCTCCAATTCACCTACGTACATTTCTGCACTTTAATACTGCACTTGAAATGCACTGCCAACTATCACTGGTTCTACAAGGACACTTTGCAGCAGAAACAGGAACCCAGCTCATAGATTGTATCAAACTGCATCACAGGGCAGGTTGCTTGCTTTCTTAGTGCTCAATCCCATTCTTAGTACACGTGGACAATCGTTTGTCCAAAATCTGAAAAGGTCCAAAGTCTGAAGGTTTTTTGTGAAGTTTTTTTTCTCATTAACCAAGGTTTGTTTGACGTGCAAACGGTTAACCCAAGTCCACACCCACTCAATACATGTCACTCAGATGTGATGTGTGGGGGCGTGGCCCAGCACTGGCAGGCCTCAATTTTGTTTCAGGGCTCATTTTACTCACAGTAAGTCTATTCTTCAGAAAGATTTTTTTTTAAATTTCACCATCAAACTGCCACTTATTCTGAAATCCAAAAAATTCTGAATTCCGAAAACCAGCTGGTCTTGAGCATTTCTGATAAAGGATTGTGCACGTATATCTATCTGGATGGTCATATATTTTGCCTCATCTTACCTTTCAGCACTTTACCCTCTCAGCCAGAGCCAACAGCTGCACAGTGTTTATGTCCTGACTTAATCTTCAGCACAGATACAAAGCCAGAAAACTCTCAGCTGTCATCATGTGATTGTATGGAACCCATTGAAATCAATCATACATCTACACCATCTGCTCGAAATATACATGGCCAACACATTACATATGCTTCAAGCAAATGACCATGCCTCAAAGTTTAAGGGGAGTAATTTGCATTCAAGTTAATAGAAAAATCTTTCAGTCGGGGTATCCCGGCACATTAAGTCAAAGACCGCCTCGGATATCTGTCCAGGGGCTTTGGCATGGTTATGGGTCTGTTTCGGGAGGTCAAAATAAGGATCCTTTTTTCATATGGGATTAAGTGCTAAATGTTGGCCAACTCATCATCCGTATTTAGTTCTCTCTATTTTGGGGATTTTATCCTGAAATGAGATTAAAAGCAGGATTGTGTTAGATGAAAGTGGGTGATGCAGGTGTAAACCTTAGTACAGGTAGGAGAAGGATGATGTGGCATCTCAAGTGAGTGAGTAGGCAGTACTGAGGGCATGCAGGATTAATAGTCCAGGAGGGTTGAGTGGTTGAGAGTGAGAGAGAAGACAATGTATGCAATAATGAGCATGGTAGAACATGAACATTTTTGGGAGGTATGTGTGGTAGCAGAGCGAGTGTGATTGTGAGATAACAGGTGGAAGGTAGTGGCACTTATCTTGGTGGAATGGAGAATGGAATTGACCTTCCTACACTTCTGGAAGAAGGTCAATGCCATTCTCCATTCCACCAGGATAACAGCATGCTGACATAGGTAGACTAGGCTGGCGGGGTCTAATATTGTGGCCTCCTCTCTGGTCCTGGAAGAAGAAGATGTCCCTCCTCTGCACCACCTCACCCACCAGAACTTCCAGGTTTCTGTCCACAAATCGAGACCCCAATTTCTGACTCATTCGGGATAAATGTCTCAAACTTTGCAGGGGAGTTCCAGACTGACGGTGCTTTTTTGGGTGTGCAACTGTCTTTTAATAATGGCGCTTGGATTCCTGAGATATTCCGGGGTATCCTGTCAGTTGTCAGTGTTTCTGGCTACAGTGAGTTAGAGGATCAGTCTAGCATTGGGCAAGAGGGGTACTAAGGAGTGGTAGGAGGTTAATGAGACAAATTTGGGCTGTTAGCTTGAGAAATCCCACTAGATATAGTGAGATTCAGCCTGAAGTGTCAATTCTGAGAAGTTTCTTACTCAAGTTTGCTCCAGTTGGGAGAGGTGCTCAGTGCACCAGTGCTGGGATATTATGGTATTTACCTTATGGGTACCAGATTACTATGGATGGGCAATAAAATGTTGCCAACCAGCAATGCCCACATCCCACAAATGGATAAGCGCTATTTCAAATGCTGCAAACTAGGAACTGTTTATATCTACTGAAAGTCTCCATTCATTGAACAATATAGATGTTGAGATTCCTACAAGCTCATGCACTATAAGCACAATTTTGATGGCATTCTCATTATTAGTACTCTAAAAATATCTGCAAATCATATGCCTTATCTCAGCACTAGGCTTATATCAAAACTATCCTCCATAATAACAGGTCAAATCATCACTCGCTCAACATTGCAAAAACTCATGAAAGAGCTTATTTCTACCATTTTTGGCCCTACACTATGCCCAGTGCACCTCCGATTCCCCTGGAATGCAAAAGTGTCACAAATATTTAAACCACCAGAGAAGCTAGCTGTCTAATGCTGCTACTATGTAGTAAATCCACAAATATTTTATTTCCACTGCCATCAAGCCAAAAATATGTTTTGCCTACCACACCAGATGACTAATGTGAAGTAGGAGTTTCCATGTGATGCCAGGTATGAAAGTTTTACATCCCAATTGTATCAAACAACATGTCCCATTGAATATTCATAATGCACAGCATACTTTTCGTGCTTCACCAGCCCATGAGTGCAAGCCTCAGAAAAGCAAAAGTATATAGTGTTCATGCTCTTAGAAATAATGTATTGAAGGAAGAGTTCCACCAGAAACCAGCTTAAGGTCGTCAGTCAGGCTTATAACATGATGCATTTCAGCATGTAAGAAGCTTCTTCTATAAACGTGCAGAACCCTTGCTTATGCAATCAAAGAAACTTGTACATGTATTGCACCTTCTTTGTGAAAAAGTTGTCATGGAGACAGCCAGTTCCTGCTGCATCCCTATGCCAACATCTTGATTAGTCAGAATCCATCTACTTGGTCTGAGAATTAAAATTGGCACTTAACTGCTCTTAACTGTAATTCAATGCTGATGGTGACCCAATCAATCAGTCCCCTCATCTCATTCTCCATAAAATAGTCTCTCTTCCTTCAGTCTGTTTCTTGCATCCTTATTCTGATGAGTGCAAGACAAAAAGCTCTGTATTGATTTATTATTGTCACATGTGCCAAGATACAGTGAAAGTATTGTTTTGCATGCTATTCAAGCAGATCGTACTATACAAATTGCATCAGGGTAGCAGAACAAAGTGCAAACTACAGTGTTACAGCCACAGAGAGATCAGAATTAACATTTGAGACGCCTTTGTGCCGTATCAGGTTAGTGTGTTTAGCTGTTAACCAGAAGAAGGTTGGTGGTTCGAAACCACCCAGAGATGAAGAACCTCCTTACTCTCAGGGTGGCACTGCTGCCTCACAGCACCAGGGACCCAGCTTCGATTCTGCCCTTGGGTGAGTGCCTGTGTGGAGTTTGCATGTTTTCCACGTGTCTGCGTGGGTTTCTGCTGGGTGCTCTGGTTTCCCCCCGCAATCCAAAGATGTGTTGGTTAAGTAGATTGTGTCCAGGAATATGCAGGCTAGGTTGATTAACTATAGCGAATGCAGAGTTACAAGGATAAGGTAGGGGCTGGGTCTGGGAAGGATGCTGTTCAGAGGGTTGGTGAGCCAAATGGCATGCTTCCACATTGTAGGGATTCCACCTACACCAAGCCCAAATAGATCTATCTAGGTCTATTCAAAAGTCTGATAACAGCAGGGAAGGAGCTGTTCTTGAATCTATTCATACGTGTATTCAAACTTTTGTATCTTCTGCTCAACAGAAGAGTTCAGAAGAGAGTATAACTGGGTGGAAGGGTTCTTTGATTATGTTGGTTGTTTTCCTTGAGGCAATGGGAAGTATAGCTGGAATCAATGGATGGAAGGCTAGTTTACATGAAGAAGTGGGCTGTGTTCATCATCTCTTTGTAGTTTCTTGCAGTCTTGGGAAGAGCTGTTGCCATACCATGCTGTAATGCATCCAGGTAGGATACTTTCTATAAAAACTGGTAAGAGACCTGTGGACATGCTGAATTTTCTTAGCTTTCTAAGGAAGTAGAGACATTGTGTCTTCTTGACCATTGTGTCAACATGGGTGGACCAGGACATATTGTTGGTGATCATAACTCCCAGGACATTTTTGATCATCGCCACCTCAAAACCATTGCGCACAGGGTCATGCCCTGGAATCCAGTTCCTGAAGTCGATGACCAGTCTCTTCATTTTGCTCATGTTGATTGAGAGATTACCGTCTTTACACTGTGCCACTAAACACTTAATCTTTTTCCTATATTCTTTCTTGTTGTTTGAGATCCGACCTACAACAGTGCTGTTGTCAGCAAACTTGTAAATGAAGTTGAGGTGAAATTTGGCCACATGGTCACGAGTATGTAAGGAGTATATTAGGGGGCCAAGAATACCAAACATTTACTCAATGCAATCTTTGAATCGCAATGGTTCTTTTAGCAAACAACTCACAGTTAATCCTAGCTACCAGATTCTGACTATTTTCAGACACATTTCTTAGCTTTTGGAGATTTTCCACCTCCAGCTCCAATGATTCTTCTTGTCCCTTGTCATGCCAGAACAAATCTGCTACAATTTGTAGAAAGCTATGGAACTATCTCTTCAAGTGGAGAATGTGTCCCTCATACATCTAACTGTCCTTGTTCATAAAATTGAGCAGTCTTTTCTCTCTGACCACAGAAAACCTTTTGATGTCTGATGTGATATTCATTCTTATGAATGGAAACCTGTAAACCTGATCTCAACATGTCTTCCTCCATACTCTCTTCCATAGCTAATTAGTTATCCTCAAATGCCTTACATCTTAAATGTAAATGGATATTTTACAGGACAACTGTTTACAACTAAAACATCTGTCTCTAAAATTAAGTACCTTACGTTTTCTGCCAAACAAAATAAATTATCCTATGATTTCTAACAATCAAATCACATAGACGTGTTAAGCAGGCTACAGAAAATATCACATGGCTCATTTAATAAAAATAACATTGCCATAATCTTATCAGACCATTAGGCTGCTCTCTCATTAGAGAGACAACTGGTGATGGTTTAACCTGAGGATCACTACACCTTAGATAAGGGGTGAGGTTGAGAAGAACAGTCTTTCATAGTAGCCTCATGCAGTGTGAGATATGAAACCACATTGGCATTACTCTGCATTGTAAACCAGCTATCCAGCCAACTGAGCTAACTGACTCCTTATCTCACTTCAAATGCTCTAAACTAAAAACTACTTTCCCAAATATAGATATGTAGAAAATAGGAGCAGGAATAGGCATTTGACCCTTTTTGAGCCTGTTCTGCCATTCAGTAAAATCATGGCTGATCCTCCAATTCACTATTATTCTCGCTTTCTCCCCAAATCCTTGGTCCTTTTAGCCCTCCTTCTTGAAAACATTCAACATTTGGCTTCAACCGTTTTCTGTCCAAAGAATTCCACAGGCTCACCACTCTCTGGACGAAGAAATTTCTCCTCATCTCAGTCCTAAATATCCTTAGATGGTGACATCTGGTTCTGGACTCCCTGGTCTTCAGGAATATCCTTCCTGCATTTGCCTTGTCTACTCCTGTTGGAATTTGAAAGGGTTCTATGAGATTGCCCCTCATTCTTCTAAATTCCAGTTGATATAGTGCCAACTGATCCAGTCTGTCTTCATACATAAGTCCTGCCATCTTCATAATCAGCCTGGTAAACCTTTGTCACATTCCTTCCATAGTCGGCATATTTTTGCTCCGATAAAAAGACCAAAACTGCACACAGTACTGCAGGTGTAGTCTCACCAAGGCCCTGAACAATTGCATCAATAATTCCTTGCTTGTGTACTCAAATCCTCTTGCTAAGAAGGCCAACATACCATTTGCCACCTTCATCACTTGCTGCAATATGTTTATTTTTCAGTCACTGGTGTACAAGAATACCCAAGGTTAAAAATCACACAACACCAGGTTATAGTCCAACAGGTTTATTTGGAAGCTCTAGCTTTCGAAGTGCTGCTGCTTCATCAAGTGGTTGTGAAGCAGGACTAGAAGGCACAGAATTTATAGCAAAATATTACAGTGATACAAAGGTACATTGAACAAACCTAGATTGTTCAATCTAGATTTATTCAATGTATCTTTGTATCACTGCAATCCTTTGCTATAAATTCTGTGCCTTATGATCCCACTTCACAACCATCTGATGAAGGAACAGCGCTTCAAAAGCTAGTTCTTCCAAATAAACCTGTTGGACTATAACCTGGTGTGTGATTTTTAACTTTGTCCATCCCAGTCCAACACCAGCTCCTCTAAATCAAGAAAACCCAAGTTTTATTGGACCTCTCACTTTACCAATCTATCACAATTCAGATAATAATTTGCCTTCCTGCTTTTGTTGCCAAAATGAATAATCTCACATTTATCCACTTTATTCATCTACTATGAATTTTCTCACTGACTCAACTTGTCAAAATCATATTGAAGCATTTCTGCATCCTCATTACAGTTTATTCTCCTACCCAGCTTTGTGTCATCTGTAAACTTTGAGGTATTACTTTTTAAAAAAATCTAAATCATTCATATATATATTGAGAATAGCTGGGGTATAAGCACTGATGCCTGTGTACCTGACTGGTCACTGGCTGCCAGATGTAAAAAGGCTCATTTATTCCAGTTCTCGATCCATGTCTCTATAAAACCCCCCGTTCCATTGGTTTCAATCTTACAAGCTAATACCTTATGAGGAATCTTATCAAAAGCCTTCTGCAAGTCCAAGTAAATCACAACCGCTTGGCTCCCCCATATCAATCTATTAGTCACATCTTGAAAATTTCAGTAGTGAAACATACAAGAGAACAATTCAAAATATTGAACAAATATATTCCATTGAAAAACTAAAATTCAGCAACAGAGATCCATCTTTGCTAACTAAGGAGTTTAAGGATAGTATTTACTTATGAGAAGAGCTTGGAATGTTACAAAAATAGTAATAACTCTGAAGACTGGAAGAGATTCAGATACCAGTAAAATGACATCAAAAAATTTATCTAAAAGGGAAAAACATTAGGTTGAGTAAACTAGCCAATAATATAAAAATGGATGTTTTTATAACAAATTCTTGTTATCCACAGGTGATAGGAACACGGACCTCCCATGGATAACACAGAAATCATCTATCTACTGCAAGGACCATACAATCTGTCAGGATTTGTCAATTAGGAAAAATAAAATCAGGTCTATGATCAATCTCATGATAAAGTAAACATTTATCCCATAGGATCAGAGACAAGATAAGATACCATGGAGAAATAAGGAAATGATAGAAACATTGAACAAATAGTTTGTGTCTTCTACTGCGATGACAGACCCATATTAGACCCCAAAAGTAGAGAATAGCCTAGGGTCCAATTAGCCTGATTAAATTAATGATATGACTGATATCAGCAAATGGGAAAAAAATGAATGAATTCCAAAGTTGATTGTCTACATCATTGTTCCAATAAGAAAACTGCATGGATGTATGGAATTTGATTTTTCCTTGATACTGGATGGCCCAGCAGATTGGAAGTTATCAAATGTATCAGTGCAATTCAATATAGAATGCAGAGAGAGATCAGAACTACAGGCCAGTTTGCCTGACATCAGTTAATTTGTTGTTAAACAAGGCACTTATAGACTCAGTTTGAATGGTTTTCTATGTTTTCTTTTAATTCATTCACAGGATATGGACTAGAACAACACTTTTTTTGCCCATTCCTAAGCCAACCGCAATGCAAAAGTCTGGAGTCACATGTAGGCCAAATGAGGCAAGGACAACAGTTTCTTTCTATGAAGGACATTAATGAAACAGGTGGGTTTTATTCTCCCCAAGCAATCAACAATGGTTTTATCGTCATCATTAGATTCTTAATTCCAAATTTTTAAAATGGAATTCGAACTCCTACATTCACTATGGCAGCATTCAAACCGAATCCCCACCTGTATCTCTGGATTAACAGTCTAGCAATAATACCATTAAGCCATTATTTCATCCACAAAAGGGAAATAATTTTTGACAGGTTTATCAGATTTTTTTGAGGATATAGGGTGGATAGAGGGAAAACAATAGACATATATTTTTGGATTTCAAAAGATATTCAATAAGATGCAGACAAAAGACCAATACAGAGGATAAAGTCTCATAAAGCTTGAGGTGATATATTAGCATGGATAGAGGATTGATTAATGAACAGGAAATAGAGTTGGGATGAATGAGCCATTTGCAAGTTGACTGGTGGAGTACTAGGATCAATGCTGGGATCTCAGCTGTTTGCAATCTATATTAAGGACTTTGATAAAAAGGGATCGAGAGATATGTATCTAAAGTTGTGACGATACAAAGCTAGAGAACATAAAGAGACTGCAAAAAGATATAAACAGATTAAGTGAGTGGCAAATGATCTATATTATGAAGTAGTCTCTGCCCCAGAGGATTGAGAGTACCCCATCATTGAATAAATTAAAACTAAGATGACAAACTTTTGTTCTCTCAAGAAGTCAAGAGATATGGGTGAACAGGCCTTATGCTCCTCCTGATTCTTTTTAATTTGGTTTGATGAGTGATGGGTGCAATGCTCTTTGGACGGTTAGTACTCCCCCAATGGGCCAAATGGCCTCTCTCTGCACTGTAGGGATGCTACGAGAGCCTAATTTTTTTTAAGGGTGTAAAACCTACTGTAAGAACATCAAGATTTCTTTGGGTACACTAACACAAGGAGCACGGACAGTTAGTATTCAGGCATAGCAAGCAATTAGGACAACAGATGATATGTAGGCCTTTATGGAAAGGGGTTAAGAGCAAAGAAAACTTGCTACAATTGCATGGGGCTTTGCTCAGAGAACATCTGGAATATTTAAGGATGAATTGGGAGGCAACACAGCAAAGATTGGTCTTTGTGATGAGAGGGTTATCTTAATGATGAGAGCCTGTATTCTCGGGACATCAAAAGGATGAGAAGTGATTTCATTGAATTCAGAACTGTGAAGGGGCTTGACAGGGAAGGTCTGAGAGACTGTTACCCCTGACTGGGGAATCTAGAACAAAGAAATACATTCTCAGAATTTAAGATTGAAATTAGAAGACACTTATTCAGTCAACGCATAGTGAATCTTTGGAACTCTGTACCAAAGACAGAAGCTGGTTCTTTAGCATCAAAGATATTTAAGGTTAAGATGACAGATTATCGGCATGTCAGGTGATCCAAGGACATGGGACGTGGGTTACAGGTTGTATGCTTGCCTCCTTTTTCTATTTCTGCTTTTTTATGCTGCATTATTCCCTAGGTTCAATCTCTGGCCAGTCTCATAAACAAACATATTTCCGAATGCTGCCCAGATTATACAGTAACTGAATACTATGATAAAGAACCAAATGCATGGTTTCATCATATTTACAGTAAATATAAACTTTGCTAATTTTGAAATGTCAAATATCAAAAAAATGTGCTTTCCTTGCACATATACATTTTGTGTCCCTATTTACTACTGCTGAATTGCTGATTGGCCAACTTAATTTTGCTGACTATAGCCACATCCTTTATAAAATGCAAGGTTATAGTCCAGCATTCTTCATTCAAGGAAAAAGGATATTTAAACTATTTCTCAACAATAGTAGATAGTTTTGCAGCATTCAAAATGGCATTTATCTTCACAAATACAGCTACCAAAAAAATTAAAATATTAAGCCATCAGTCTGCTTGTAATCTAATACAGGTAGACAAGCCTTTATCCAAAATCCGAAAAGTTCGAAGACTTTCTCGTGAATTTTTTTTGTCATTAACAAGTTATTTGGCATGCAAACAGTCAACTCAACTCCATATCCACTTGATGCAAGCCACTCAATTCTGTCTCAGGGCCTGTAATACTCAGTGAGTCTGCTGTTCAATAAGATTTTTTTTTATTTCACCGTCGAACTGTCACTTATTCAAAAATTCAACAAATTCTGAAAACCAGCTGGTCCCAAGTGGTTTGGAAAAAGGATTGTGTACTGTAATGTGAGTTTACATATTAATCGGTTTCAGATACTTTAATTGTGGAGTATTAAAACTTACCCAACAATTGTCAGGGATACTGTTTGAAGAACCCAACAACCCAGAATCCAACATGTAATTAAATATAAATAAAGATGCTTCATTTTTACCGTTGTGTTTCATGTCGTTTCCAGCTTTCAGCCTCGAGGCATATCAAATCACATTTCATGATGCCTTCAATTACTGTTTACTAAAGACAGATCTTGTGTTATTCATTTTTCTTGGACTGTAAACTTAAATATAAGTTGAACTGATATAACTGGAATATCAAGAGAGTTTTGCAACTTAAAAATAATAGTTGAATTGTACAAAACAATGTTGTTTTTTGGAAGAAGAGGGCAAGTTTAAGACTGAGCAGCACCAAGAATTTTTTGAAGTAAGGAAATTCTGACTGGCAACAGCCTTTGATTGAAGCTTTGATGTTAAAAAATGGGAAATGCTAAGAGCAGCAGAGATCACAACACATCCAGAACATGCAGACAGAAAAGATCTCTCCTCCTCTCTCTTCCTTCCTGGGGAAAAGACAGAAAACCCAAAAAAGCTTAAAAAATAAAATTCATACAAAAGGAGATTTAAATTCCCCTGATCAACCATTGAATTGAAGAACAACTATCGCCTACAGTCAACAATGCCTCATCATTGTAAAAATCAGAAGGATTCTGATGAAAGAACTTCCCATCTCATGGTTTGAACTTTTGATCTTTGGAAATTCATTAATCCTGCATATATTCTTTTCCAGTCATTGTATGTGTGTTAAACCATTTGTCATTTATCTTCCTTAATCATTATTGTGTGTTTCTAGTGTTTAGAAGGGGTAATATTCAGATTTCATAAATTAAAAATCCTTTCTTTACACTGCTCTTTCTTTTCAAGTTAAGTGTATTGCAATTAATAAGTTTTTTTCTGTAACAAGAAATTTTGTTTGAATTACTTTGCCTTGAGCAGCAGTCAGTCAGGCAAATTAGTCATTTTGTGATCTCATTAGTTTTTTTATATATTTCTGGGTCTATTAGCTCAGTTGGCTAGACAGCCTGTTTGTAATGTAGCATGATTCCAACAGTGTGGGTTCAAGTCATGCCCCATGGAGGTGACCATGAAGGACACTCTTTCTCAAACTCTCTCCTTGCCTGAGATGTAGTGACCCTTATCTTAAGCCACCACTACTTGGCTCTCTCTAAAGAGAAAGCAGCTCTATGGGCCAGTAGATCTATGGTGATTTATACACTTTCTGATGACATATGAAATAATGGGAAATGATTGTCATCACGCTTTTCATGTTACGTCTTGGCAATATGAAAAATAGTTTTTAAGGAAAGCTCAATCGTTATCCTCGCTTATATATCTGGTGTTACACTCATTCCTCATTATGCTTGAATTTGTTACCCATCTGTATATTCATGAGGTCAATCCCAGACCCAACTATTTTCCCCTAATAATATACAGGTCCTAATGCATAGCGCAGTCCTTTGCAATAGATAGGGATTTCTAAAATAGTACTTTCCATGCTTGGATGTTGTCTGCAGTAGGTCCATGCCCCTATCCTACTTGGATAACAAGGCTTTTACTTTTTAATTCAAGTTGTTATACACATTGAAAACTAAAACGTTAAATTCTGAAAACAAATCATTCATAATTCAATGTTGTCAATGCCTCAAACAACAATCAGAACTTCCATTGAAAGATAGTCATTGCAGCATCATAGGCAGGCCATGTACGTCTGGACTACTGACGCAGCACACCCTATGGGAATTGACTGGAAAGAGGAAACATCTGATTGACAATAACACAGCATCTAGAAATCTTCTAAAAAGCTAAAGAGAGTTAGGAGGATTTTGATTTATTTGCCATAATCTATCGCTGTCACTTTCGATCTCTGTCTCTGTGTGTGTCTCTCTCTCTCTCTCGACTGTATTGCGGATGCTACAGTACAACTCAACCATTCCACACTCCCCAAAGAACACCTGAAACTACAATCTGCCACAGAACTATGATCCCACATCTGGATCCAACCCCCTGAAGGACAACAGTTTCTGACAATTCCCCATCTGATGCCCCACAGATATCTGACATTGATCCCTACCGTACTCCAAAGAACCAGACATACCGTGCCACGAGAGTTCTTCACCCCTCTCTTCCCACTTGACCTACTCTTAGTCGACATCGACTTACCTCTCACACTACCCATTCAACTCTCTGAATCCACCTAAAAGCCTACCATCCATCTACTTGGTACCTGTGCCCCCACCCACCTGGCACTTGAGCCCTTCACTCAGCTAATATGCCACTCAGCCTCCCACTTGGTAATTCAAGTCACTTTCGCAACTGTGTACCCACCAATCTGGCATTCTAGCCCTCATTTACTTTACATTCTTACATTGTCTCAGTTGCTGTCAAGTATCTAGGACCTTGACACTATGGAATACTACTGCTAAGTGGGCATATTTCCAATGCTGATCCACTCCAGTGCTGCCTGCATGGATTGCCGCATTCAAGTACACATTTTCATCTGATTCAGACAGCCGGTGGTAAATTCTAGCAAAGTTTAATCTGTTTTGGGATTCTGAAACAGATCGGAAGATTGAAACCAGTAATACAAATATTAACATCTAAATTTCTCTTTCCAAGGCCTTGGACTTGTACCTCAGTGCCACAGTTGAAAATTTCATTTGAGAAACTTATGTGAGAGAAAGGGAAATAGATCAAGATCAATAATTTTGACCCTTTGTTGTGAAATGATTATACCCCAAAAGTACCATGACATAGCAAGCTAGTAGAAAATCTATTACTGGTATCTCAAATCCAATTAGTGAAAAAAAAGTTTTAATCATTTTCCACATATTAATTTTAATTGAGTATGTGATGATGGTGTCATTTTAAGAGGTTATTTTTGTCCGGGTTTTTTTTTAAGAGAGCTTGTAAGGCAGAAGAGCCAAGCAGTGTCTAAGGAAGCAAACAACTTGTGAGCCCTTGGGTTTGTTTTCAAATTTGGAACAATGGAAGCAGCCTGGGTGCTGCTTGACCACCTTTCTCAGACCAGGCTCTCGGTGCTATTTTTTAGATTTTAGGTTTAGCTTTAAGCAAAGGCTATTGGCATCTCAAAAGAGTTGGAAGCTTCAGTGAATGTCTCCTGGCTGCTCCACTCTCCAAATTTTCTCTTGATGTTTTTTTCCTCCTGGATTAGAGAATTGGATGTGAGAATCTGTATCTGAATTTTCCTTTTTTTTTGCCAAGGGGTGCTTTTGTGCAATATTACTATATTGGGACAGTTAATTAGTAATAGTGTTTCTAGTATTCTCTTGTTTCCAGGAGAGTTAAGTTATTCTAAGTTCCTCCTTCTTTGATTGTATTTTGACTACAGTGTTTAAGTAAATTGCATTTTGCTTAACGTCGAGTAGTTTGACCAGTTGCATTGCATCTGAGACACTTAACATTTTCTTATTTTAAAGGTAAATATAAGGATCCAGGCTACCACCTTAAAATATGTTTGAGGGGATCTGGTCTGTTCCATAACAGGTAAAATTTTTAAAATAATTTTCCTGGCATGTCAGTTAGCTGCAGCATTGGTGAAGTTTGGTTTCAGTTGAATTACTAGCTTTGACATACTGTGCAACCCTCCTCCTAAACTCCAAATCACCTTTGACCCCTAATGATCCAGCTCCACCCAAACTGCCTATTATCCGCATAATCTGACACAGAATCCAGAGATTTCAAAAATAAGGGCTTTGGTCTTAAGTTTGAGAGAGACTACCTCGATTGAAAATTTGTAACTGTGTAAAACCTTCTACTTATTCACTTTTTCTAAAGTAAAATACATTCACTATCTGCATAAAAAATGTATTTCTGATACAATGTGAATTATATTGATGATATAATAAAGGACCCCAATTTTTCTAGAAACATAGACAATAGGAATTGGAGTAGGGCATTCAGCCTATTGAGCATACCCTGCCATTCCACATTATTATGGTTTATTGTGTATTTCACTACAATATTCCCATTCTTTCCTCATACCCCTTGATACTTTTAACCTCTGGAAATCTTCTACTTCTTTATTAAGCATATTCAGTGACTTGGTATTAATAGCCTTCTGTAGTAGAGAATTCCACAGATTCACCAGTGAAAAGGTTTCACCTCATCTCAGCCCAAAATGGTCATCCATATCCTTTGCCAATGATCCCTTGATCTGGAATTCTGGCCGGGGGAAGCATCTTCATTAAATCCACTCTGTCATGCCCTGCCAGAATTTTATGTTTTGCCATGATGTGGAGCATCACTGTTGTTGTAAAAATGCTGGAAGATGTCAAGAATCCAAAGTACTATCCCCGAACCTGGCATCTCTCATTGTCATATTCCCGGAGGCAACAGGCCAATTAAATGATAAGCTGCCTCCACTGATCTCTGATTTTGAAGACCCTGATGTCTGGAACCTGAAGTGTGTAGATTAGACCAGGTAAAAACAGATCTGTTCTCAGCGCATTCTTTTTGGATAACCAAGGTACACCTTTGGAGATCTGAGTTATCCCTTGTTTACAGTCCCAGAACACCTTGGGGGTGTGGTGTGAGGACTATAAGGTATGCTTTGAAAGTGGATGTCAGTGATCTTTTGCAGGATGCTAGATGCCTTTGGTACTGTTACTTTGGAGAAAATTATGCATAAAAGATGTATAAAACCCTTGGAATTGTTTAGTTTGTCAAGACCTTTTAAGAATTGTCAATAGGTGTCAATAAGTGTCAACCTGTGAAGAATATCAGCCAGTGTCAAGAATTATCTTGAGTGTCAACAAGGGATGGCCTTTCAAGGAGTGTCAACAAACTTTGAACTGATAAATTCTGTTTTTAGGAGTGAGACTGCTTTTCTTCAATGGAGTATTGGCTATAGTAGAAACAAAACATAAAAAAACTGGAAAAGGAGAAGGCTATTTGGTCCTTTTGAGCTTGTTACATCATCCACTATGCTCATGAGTGATCATCCAACTCTGTGATCTGTATCTGCTTTCTCCCATATCCTTTGATCCCTTTAGCCCTAACTGTTATGTCTATAAACTCCTTCTTGAAAACATAGAATATTTTGACCTCAACTACTTTACAGAGAATTCCACAGGTTCACCACTCTTTGGGAGGCGAAAACATTTCTTCTCATTTGAGTCCTAAATGCCCTGGCCCATGTCTTTGTCACCTGGTTCTAGATTCTCCAGTCATCCAGTACATCCTTCCTGCATTTACCCTATCCAGTCCTGTTAGAATTTTATAGGTTTTTATGAGATCCTCCTCATCCTTCTAAACTCCAGTGGAATAGTCCTGTTTGATTCAATCTGTCAGCATATGTTAATCCTGTCATCCCAGGAATCAGTCTGGTAAACCTTTGTAGTACTCCATGTATAGCCATATTATTTGTCCTCAGAAAAGAAGAACAAAACTGTACACAGTACTCCAGGATGGTCTCACCAGGGTCCTGTACAGTTGCAGCAAGATATCTCTGGTGTACTTGAATCCTATTGCTATTAAAGCCAACATAACCATTTTCCTTCTTTACTACCTGCTGTGCCTGCATACATATTTTCAGCAACTGGTCTGAAAGGACACCTAAGTCTTGTTACATTTTCTTTTTTTTTCAGTCTATCATCATTCAGATAACAATCTGCCTTCCTATTTTTGTGACCAAAATCGATAATCTCACACTTATCCACATTTTATTTCATCAGCCATTCAATTGCCCACTCATTCAACTTGTTGAAGTCAGAGCAAGCAAGTCTGAATCATCGTCACAGGTGGGGCATTGTGTGTGGTGAGGAAGTATGAGCAATGTTTTATATTTCTCCCTTTTTGGATCTAGTCATAGGTGGAGTTAAAGCACCCTTTGAGGGAGGTAAGGTGCGCTTCGGTGGAAGTAAGGCACATCTCAGGAATGTGCAAAAGGCACAGTAGTGTAAAAGTTGCATAAGCTTATTGGGACTAGTAAAGTTGTCAACAAAGTGTCCAAAAAAGCATGTTAATCGAAACAAAGAAGTGCTAAGTATTTCAGTACCAATTCACATAAATTTCTTTTAGAAATTTTGTTGCATGACTGATTTCCCAAACGATCATTTTCACCATGAGGAGCCTATTGTTGGATAGCTATTGAATTGAACGTTTATTGACATAAAAGATTAAATACTTAAAAGTTAAGCATTTTTGTGAAATGTTTGTTTTTGAAATTGATTAGTTGAGGGAACTTCAAGGTATTGACTCTTTTTTTTGTTACAAATAAGAATGTTATTTGCTTTAGTGATACCATCAATAGAAGTAGCAGCAAACCTCTTGTGATTTTCCCATCATAGAAACTAGGTGAGTTGACATGGAGAAGACAGGACAAAGGCTTGTAGATAGGGTATATAAACTGAGAGGTGGCTAAAATATGCCATGGGAATGGTTGGTAGCCATCAGCTATGGCAATATCAATGAACATAGGCCAATTCAGAGATTTGTGGGATGAAAGATGTGTAGATTGGCACAAGGTGGCCCAGGGAGCCTGAGGGATAAATTGAGAGGGATTGGTTGGATGGTGTAAAGTGAGTCTGTGAGAGAACAAGATAGATTTTGTTTTTATTATTTTGACCACATTACTGGAGCCTTGTGACAAACTTCCTCCCCAGTCCACCTTGGAAATTGGCAGTCTCTTAGTGTCTTCCTGCATTGCCCATGCCAACTGCCAGACCAGAAACTGGAAGTGCAGCAACCATTTTTAGAGGTTGGATTTGCAGAACCAGAATTCCTCCTGACTAACTCACCCAATCAAGGAATGAAAATTATGGCCAAAGTATAAGGCTCGTACCACATAAGTATTTTCAAGGTAATTTATTTCAAAATATTTCATATGTACCAAAACCATACGAATGTGACCAAATTCATCGTGCCTGAATAGTATGTTTAGCATTGCTCGCCCAGCACATGTGGTTAAAGAAGATGAAGTACATGAAAGTGAGCCACATGAGTTCCAACATGATATCACCAGTTAACAAGCCACTTATATAACATGAGCGATGAAGTTAGAGATGTATTTCTTCTGTTCAAACCATAAATGATTTAAATGCAACACTGGGTGTATTTAAGTAATTGTCACCAACTGTTTTCTTATTAATGTTAATATGAAACATATTTGTAAGTTATTCTATTTTGTATTCAAGCATATATCTGGACTTTGTGTATGTGCAAAGAGAGTCATTATGGAAGTTTTCCTGTAGTTCTAGGGTTTTTTTTTAGTGTACGAATGCTGGGTGGGTTATTTGAGAACATTTCAGAAGGTGTTGTCTGCAAGGATTTCATGGCCTGTCTCTAATTTTTGTTAAGTTTTCCTGTATTGTAATGAATATGGTTCATTATTGCATTAACATTTTTATTTTTTCCATAAAATTTGAGTCTAAAGGACAGATAGGAATAACAATACAGTGAATAAGATGCCATGATCCTGAAACCCAGCTTTCATGCAAGACGGAAACTTGTGTAAGATAGTTGTAAATGTGATGGTCTAGATAACCTGTTTCTGTCCCATAACTTTCTATGACTCTGTTTGCTGATGGTTTAACTACTAGGTCTGTCTATTCTCCTGCTAATACTTGCTATTAATTCCATCCTGATAGATAAGTTTTCAGACGGATTGCTCATGCATCCTGCCAAAGACCCAAGAAATGTACTTGGAGAGAATATATCTGCTAAATAAAGAAATGCCCATAACAATTTGATTCTAAAATCTGCAATTACTATAAAAGCTGTAAGCAGTTTGTAATTCAAATGACCAATGAAAAATTAGTGCAGATGAAATTGGAATGAGAAACCTAAGCAATTGTTTAACTTACCTAAACTCAGAATATGTTATTCTTTCAATAAGCTGCCACAAAAGAAAATGAATATGGCAGGAACAAGATGAAATCCATGATTTTCATATAGCTTCCTTGAGGGACCCAGAGAAATGAATCTCCTGACCCACAAGGAATGCAGCAAAAGGCATTTGCCTTCTGCTGCTATGGATGATTCGTATGTTTACTATCTAAGCAATGATTGGGCAAAATGATTCCTTGCCTATTATAAAACCCTTCCAATTTCCATCTCATTGATTTCTCACAACATAATTGACAAATTGCCCATCATATCCATCCAATTGCCAAACAATAATCAGTTACACTACATGTGCTTCAGTAATTTTCTGGTGCTGTTAAGTATTTATGATTAAATAAGTTCAATGACTTGAAGTTAGTGTTATAAAGTATGGAAGCAATGATTAGTATTCATAAAACTAGTAGTGTATATATGTATAGAGAATTTTCTTATTTTATACTAATAGTTCAGATTTTTTCAATTCTAACAAACATTTGCCTTGCTGAAACAAATTAAATAAAAGACAAAATTGACCTTTTTCCGTGTATGGAGTCAGCTGTTACTAGGGGACACAGCTTTAAATTAAGGGGTGGTAAGTATAGGACTGATGTTAGGGGTAGATTTTTTACTTAGCGGGTTGTGAGTTCATGGAATGCCCTGCCAGTAGCAGTGATGGACTCTCCCTCTTTATGTTCATTTAAGCGGGCATTGGACAGCATATGGAGGTTATTGGGCTAGTGTAGGTTAGGTAGGCTTCGGTCGGCGCAACATCGAGGGCTGAAGGGCCTGTACTGCGCTGTATTTTTCTATGTTCTATGACTTAAAGATTTTAAAATAAATAGGTTAGACTTCTTAAAATTTAAATATTCTTCCTCATTTTCATTGAAAACAGTCTGAAAATGGGAGCCTGATATCAAATTGGTGCAATGAAAACTCTCCAATGGTAGACAGATCTAGATCAACGCCCCCTTCCCCTAAAGCTCACCAGCACTTGATCCTGACCTGAAAGTGCCCCCCCCCCCCCCCCCACCCCAACCAGGGTCTGACTCCCTTTTCCCCTTTCCAGACTGTGCACCAATACCCTGCTAGACCCAATGTCTCCCATACACCCCAACCAATGTTCAGCACTGAATTATTTACCTTGCACTCTGGCACTCGGTAATTTGCCCTTTTTCTTGGCATTCTACCCACCTGGCAGTCTACATCCTACCCAACTGACCGCCTACTTACCTATCACACTGACACACAACTAAACAGGCACTCTGGTACCCTATAGAGTTGGCTCGCTACTAACCTGGCAGCCTAATCCTATTCATATACCATCCTACCCTTGGCATCCTAACTCCCTTCCCAGGTAGCATCTGATTTGCCTGACACCATGCCCTCACAGTACCCTAATATCATACTTGCCTTACGTGCTTACAGTTTGAAGTGCTGTAAAAGTGGCTGTCAGGACATTTAAATTTCAGAATATGACTGTTGTGAAAATGAGATATAGCGTCCCTTCCTTCAACACTTCTGCACTATAAGAGAACTATCAGAATGGAAGTATGGCTCTGCCTTTTTGAGGTAGCACTAAGCAGAATCTACTCTTAAAAGTGCTGGGCTTCCTTCTTTCATTAAAAAAAATAAAGGCAGGAGTGCCAATCTGCATGATATAGCAACTCCTTGAAAAATCAGGCCCAATATACCTTTTCTATACCTCCTGTTAAGGTGGCTATGTTCACATTTTCACAATATAAACAAGCTGCTGACTGTTTGCCTTCTGTACCCCTTTGTGCACTCCGTAGGTCCTATTCTAAACTTAGATTCTTACCCATTTTTGTGTTGTAGACAAATTTAGCAACCATATTTTTGGTCTCCTTCTGAAGTCATTGATAACATATAGTTGAGGTACCAGCATTGATCGCTGTGGTACTCTAATTATTACATCTTGCCAACCTGAAAGTGACCCGACTTTGTTTCATGCGAGCTAGCCAATCCTTTAATCATGCTAATACGTCACCCCAATGCAATGAGCTCTTAGTTTGAATGGTAACTTTTGATGGTGTTATCTTGTTAGATGTCCTCAGGAAATCTGTGGGGTTTCCTTTTATCCAAGTTGCTTGCTATTTCCTCAAGAATTCAAGTAAATTAATCAAATATGATTTGTCTTCCACAAAATCAGATTGATTGCTTTTAGGTTTTCTAAGTGCCCTGCTATATTGTGGGTGGCACGGTGGCACAGTGGTTAGCACTGCTGCCTCACAGCGCCAGAGACCCGGGTTCAATTCCTACCTCAGACGACTGTCTGTGTGGAGTTTGCACATTCTCCCCGTGTCTGCGTGGGTTTCCTCCGGGTGCTCTGGTTTCCTCCCAGAGTATTAGGTGAGAAATGAGAGAGGGATGCTCACAGAGCTCATCAAATTACTTAATACGATAACAAATAAATTTCAGGTCTGTTGCATAGGTTCTGGAGACTGAAGGGTAAAGTTAATATTGATGTTAAAGTTGATCAAAACTGTAATGAGTTTCAAGAAAGCAATTAACATGAGGGAACTTGAATCAATTAAAATTTTATTTCAGACTCTTTCCTGTTCATGTACTTAGAGGTGGATTTCTCTTTGTATCAGTCATTCAGAAATCTGGTATTTTGATAAAGCAAATGAGATATCAATTCTACAACACTAATTTGAATACAGCTCAGTAGTTCTATAACAATTAACTTAGGACCAAAAGAGTTACACGACGTCTGTGCAAGACAATGTTACACTTTTGCAGAATTAAAATTATTGAACTTATTTAGCTTTCGTTTGATGTCTTATTTATAGATTGCTCCGAATTATTTATTTATAAATTTACTTATGAGAGCCAGCATTTATTGGCCATCCCTATCTACCTTTGAACTGAATAACTTGTTAGGCTATTTCAGAGGGCAGTTGAGAGTCAACCACCTTGCTGTGGGTGTGGGGTCAAATATAGGCCACACCAGGTGAGGACAGCAGCTTTCTTTTCCTGAAGGGCTTTTCTGATAATCAGCAATGGCTTCATGGATGTCAGTAGATTTTTTAAAAATATATTTTTATTGAAAAAATAGATTTTTTAAAATATTACAGCAAATACAAAACAATACAATTCAAAACCATACAAAGAAAGAACACAAAAACCAACCCACCCTCGTGTAGAAATGTATAAATATATAAAGAAAAATACATATTAAAGAAAAAAACAACTAACTGTTTAATTAAATAAATAATAACCAACAACGAGCTAATAATAACTCAACCAAATAAGACACTCACACGTTCGCAGTTCCTCCTCCCTGGATATTGGACTCATAAAGCACAATCGTTACGTTATATAAAAGCCCTTATTAATGTAGCAGATAAATCTGTGTCCAGGTATTCCAAAAAGGGCCATCATGTCTTGGAGAAATTCTCAATTTTTTGATGTACCATACTTGTGAGAAAATCCAAGGGGATATGCTCCATAACAACCTTCTGCCAACACAACAGGCCAGGAGGGTTTTCACATACCCAACCTAGCAAGATATTCTTTCTTGTGCAGAAAGTGAGCTTTTGAAAAGTTTTTTTCTGATGCCCATCTGCAGGGAACACACTGGTCAGACCAAGAAGAAGAAAAGTCAGGTCCTTCCACCCTTACACCCAAAATCCTCTCCATTGCACCCGCCACAGCACTTCTATATAATTGAAGCCTATTACAGGATCAGAGACTATGGGTAAGAGTGCCTGTACCAACCTTGCACTTAGGACATGTTGAAGATACCCCTGGTTTAAATTTTGACAAACAGTCCGGAGCCAAGTGGACCTTGTGGAGAATATTCAACTGTTAGGCATGAATCCTACTGCAAACTGTTATCTTTCTTAGTTTTCCAAAATATCTTCCCATGCCTCTGAGGAGACATCATGCATAGCTCTCTCTCCCACACCCTGTAGAGTCAATCGAACTCATCTGAGGGGGCACCCTCCAATTGATGAAATAAAGTGCTGACAGAAAGTGTACTCTTAGTACTGAGCACCCTCCTCTCTATCTCAGATTTGTAGGGATCAGTCAAAAGTGCAGTTTTTTTGAATAAAATCCCTAACATGAAAAAAATGAAAGAGGTTCCTGTTAGATAGCTTGTATTTCTGTGATAACTGATCGAAGGACATCATTGTGTCTCTCTCTAATAAATCGTCCATGCAGGACACACCCCTAGCCGCCCAATGTTTGAATCCTGAATCTATCATCCCCGGTTGAAAACCCGGCATACCCACTATAGGTGTAAGAAAATATGTTTTGCCAATATTACCTTCCCTCTGCCGAAATGCCCTCCATTCTTTAACAGTATTGATAACTATTGGGTTATGGCAATATTCCCTAACTGTCCTCATTTTGTCCGAAATAGCAAGCCCAGTAAAGGAGCACCTTGCCTAGGAGGTATTGAAAAAGGGTCTCCACAAGTCCAATCACTCACATATGATAAAAGTGAGCTTAGTTGGTAGCTTTTAATGACTGGGAGACCCACACCCCTCAGTCTGTGAGGTAATTGAAGTTTAGCTAATTTAATGAGGGGCCACTTATGATGCCAAATAAGAGTTGAACTAGCCATTCAGTCTCCTGAATGGTTGCTTATTGAAAATCAGTGGGAGCATCCGTATAGGGTATAACAAGCTGAGAATATTCATCTTAATAAGCGCTATCCGACCCAACTACGAGACCGGAAGCGCCTCCCATCTTTGAAGGTCTTGTTTGATTTTGTCAAATAATTGAACAAAATTAGCTTTGAACAAACAACCCAGAACTGGAGTAATGAGTATGTCCAAATACACAAAACCCCACTGTGTCCACTTAAATGGGAATCGATATTTGCCCTCAAGACCTAACACCTTCTTAAGACCACCCATAGGTGTAGCCTCTGATTTTGCAAGATTAATCTTGTACCCCAAAAAGGTGCCAAATGCACTGGTGCATTGTATCAGGCAAGGCACCGAAACTGCTGGATTTGACAAAAAAAACTGACGTCGTCCACATACAAGGAAATCTTATGTAATTTTGATTCCACTTCTGGAGCTGGTATATTGGGATCCCTACAAATGGCCTCCGCCAATGGTTCAACCACCAATATAAAAAGCAGTGGCGAAAGGGACAACTCTGCCAACTGCTCCTAAAAATGTTAAAATTGCTTGATCGCACCACACTGATGATGACTGCAGTGAGAGGGTCACTGTAGTGAACTTTGTCCAAGCCAAACCGCTCCAGAGTATAGAAAAGTTACAGCCACTCAACTCTGTGAAATGCCTTCTCTGCATCTGGAGAAATCACCAATCCCTGTATTGACAGTTGACATGCTTGAATTCCATTAAGCAGCCTCCTAACATTATTGGAGGATCTGCGGCTCTTCATGAAGCCCGTCTGGTCCTCTTTAACAATAGAAGGTAACACAGTCTCCAGCCTTAACCAAGAGTCTTAGAGAGGATTTTAAAGTCCACGTTTAAGAGTGAAATGGTTCTATACGAAGCACAGTCCTCCAAAACGTTGCTTTTTTTAAAGAATAAGCAAAATATTGGCCTCTCTCCGAGATGGCGGGAGACAATCATGAATGTATGAGTCATTGAACATGTTGAGCATTGGGCCTGACAATGTGTTTATAAATTCCTTATAGAATTCACTGGGAAATGCATCAGGACCGGGTGCCTTTCCACGCTGAAGCTGTTTCGCAGCCTCCTGTACCTCATGATCTGATAAGGGGGCATTGAGAAAAGACTCTTGTTCAGGGTTCATGCCCAAGAGCTCCAGATCCTTGAAAAAAGGCTTCATTTTGGCCTGCCCCATCTCACAGTCGTCAGATTGGTATAATTTAGAGTAAAATCTCTGGAATGCCACATTAATCTTTTTGGAGTAACATGTTAGGTTCCCAGACCCTTCCTGAATCCTGGCGTGATATGCTAAGTATTTGCCTGGCCTGTCACCATGCTCATATACCCTTTGCTTTGTAAAAGTAAGCTGCTTCTTTGCTGTCTGCGTGAACACTGAATTCAATGCAGATTGCAGCGCTGTAATCCTCTATAGCTTGACCAGTGAGGACTTGTCAAAGTAAGCCTTCTCGGCTGCGTTCAACTGTGCTTTGAGGAGATGTTACTGCTCAACCTTCTGTTTCCTACTGACAGAGTAGGAAATAACTAACCATCTGGCATAGGCTTTGGCAATTTCCCAAAGGATGGATGGGCCACTAACCGAGCCAGAGTTAATGTCTCGAACGCCTGAAATTCTTTTGAGAAGTACTCCACAAACTTCTTATCCTTGAAGATAAAGGGATCCATTCCCCAGTGCCTTGGACCCACTGTAATGTCCTTAATTTTAACCAACAGGTACACTGGACTATGATTGAAGATGGTAATATTACCATTGATACAAGATGCCACCAAGTCCAGGTTTGCCACAGGGGTCAGGAAAAAAAAAATCGATCCTAGTGTAACATCTGTGCGGATTGAAAAATAAATGTAAAATCCTTGCCTGCAGAGTGGAGACGCCTCGGGTGGACGTCCACCAACCCTAACTCCACAGACAGTTCCACTAATTGTTTAGTTTGTTCGAGAGTATCGGGGGTGGGGGGCTTTGGGCAATCTGTCTATAGTGGGATCCATGAGACAGTTAAAATCTCACCCTATAATGATATGCCAGGACTCGAGACTGATCAGTTTAGAAAATACATCTACCAGAAATTTGAGGGGATGTGCCGGAGTGAAATAAACATTTAAAACAACATATTCTTCCCTGTTTTATCAGGGCTTTGAGAATTACTCAGCTCCCATGTGTGTCTTTAACACATTCTTGTAACTTAAATGGGAGATTCCTCCTAACCAATATAGTCACTCCCCTATTTCTGGTATTAAAAAAAGAAATTAACCCTGATCAAAGCCATTTTGCTGTAGTTTCAAATGCTCCCTATCATCCAAGTGTGTCTCCTGTAACAAAGCAATATCCATCTTCTCCTTTCTAAGACTCAAAAGTACCTCTTCCTCTTAATTGGTGAGTGTGTCCCCTTGATGTTCCAGGTACACCATTTAATCAAGTCACATTTAAATTCCAGAGAGGAGGAACTTGAATCACAAATCACCAAGCCCTTAGTGTCATAAGATCCATTGAACATAAAAACTACATAAATTAAAACCACTACAGTTAACAAACCTACAAAGCTATCAGAGATTATATACAACACAATTCAAAAAGCAAACCAACATATAAAGTGCCAACGACGCTGAATTGGGGAACTCAGCCCATGCTAAAGGGGGCAACTAACCATCGCAAAACCCAGTTTCCCATCCCGCTGCCAAGACTGCAGTCTGGCCATTTAAATACCTGAACCGGGTATAAACTGCCCTTAAGTAGGCATCTAGCCATCCCAAGCATTTTCCCCCTCCGAGCTAGAGCCACACTGCAAACACAAGCAGAAAAGAAAGAAAATACACCATGGAATAGCAATGTGAATAAAGATATTTTTTTTAAAAAGGGGTAAATACCCCACCCATCATTTGGAATAACAACTTAGAAATTGAAAGTACACATCTCAACCGTCGCCAGAGTTTAAACCAGATTATCATCAATAAAAAAGATAGGAAAAGAAAGCCCTAACCGGACTTCCTCTGTTCTTTTAAGGAAAAAACAAACGCATACCCAAACAACACTACTATTTGTATATACTAAATTGTTCAGATTAAGTTAATTTGTCGACAAAATCTCTTGCCTTCTCCGATATGTCAAAGAGATGTACGGATCCATCTGAGGTGAATTGAAGCACCGCCGGATATCTCAGAGAATACTGAATCCCAAGCTCTCTTCGTCTTCTCTTGACACCGTCATAGGATTTTCTTTTTTTATCACCGCCGCTGAGAAGTCCTGAAAGAAATTATCTTAGAGCCCTTGTAAATTGGGGCCTTCAGATCCTTCCCCTGGATCCTGGTTGCTTCCATGATTCTCTCCTTTTCTGTATAATGATGAAACCACACCAAAAGAGGATGAGGACGTCGATCCAGACCTGACCTCCACGCCAGTGACCCGGTGAGCCCTCTCAATCTTCAAACCTCTCATTCCAGCCTCCAAGTTAAGGAATTTCGGCAACCAGTCCTCAATAAATTCTGCGGGCTGCTCACCTTCCGGCAGACTGATGATCCAAATAGTTTTTTTCTCCTGCCCCTGTTCTCAAGATCATCCACTTGGTCATGCAAATTACAGACCTGCGCCTACAAGGTTTGGAACCTATCCTTGAAGGAACTGATATCAGCTTCCACCACTGTGACTGTTCAACCTCATCTGTCCTTTTTTCCAGGTCTCCCAGCTGCTGTTCATGCTTCTGCAGCATGATAAAGATCGGGGCCAGCTTCTCCTCTATCAGCTTACCCAACATCTCACAAGAATTTGCGAGCTCCTTCACCAGGGTCTGGTAGATAATAGAGTCCCAGGATCCTGCAGGCTGGGCTGTGGGCCCAGCCTTGGACGCTCCTGTTCTTCTTCAGCATCCCTGGACAGCGAAAACACAGGTAAGTTGATTTTTCACAATTTTCTGGGACTCCACAACCTTTCCAGAGTCCAAGGATATCGTAGTGGTCCAAGTTGGGTGGGTTAGAAGTTTGTCTGGCTTGTGCTGCAGTGCGGAGCTCTGCAATGCGGTCCTCGTAGATTGCTGCCATCTTGGATCCCTGTCAGTAGATTCTTAATTCCAGATTTTTGTTTTAAATTGAATTCAGATGATGGGATTTGAATTCAGGTCCCCAGAATTTTAGCTGAGTTTCTGCATTATTAGCTGAGCAATAATATCACTAGGCCATTGCCTCCCTTTAACACTTTCTTGTATGGACGTTGTGTATTTTTTTTTAGTAATAAGTTAATTTCCCTTAAACTTATTTTAGTAAAATTGAGCTGTATTCAAAGTAGTGTTGTAGAATTTTGATATTTCATTTGCTTTATTAAATATTCAAATTTCTGAATGGCTAACATTTAAAAAAAATCTCTTTAAGTACATAAACAGGAAAGTAGTTGAAATAAAATCTTAAATGATTCATATTATTGGTCATTTCTTTGGTGCTGTGAAAGGTGGATGCTGATGAGTCCGATCTATCTTAAATTCACTTTAATAATTAGTTTCTCCTGCCTGTGTTCTCCTCATTTCGTGCCGGCCTGTGTCAATAATTGGGAAAATTATTAAATCACTGTCAATATCCATCACTTTTAGCAATGCTTCAGCAACAGGGTGCTCACATTGTAAGATTGTAACATTCTGTGATTGTCTAGACTATTTTGAATTGATGAATAATCAATGTATGTTGAGCAAATTTTAATTTTGTTGATGGACATTTCAGCTGAAGTAAGTCAAAATGTCAGCATTAAAACCATTCCTGAATAATTTGTGTTAGATTTCCAATAGCTTTGTGAAGCATAAGATTTAAGCTGAATTTGAGTTCTTGGGCTTGACTTATAGACTTCTTCATTCTATAGAATCATAGTTCAGCCCACTGAGTCTGTACAAACCCTGCAAAGAGCATCCAAATCCAGTCCCCTATTCTATTCCCATTTCCCCACATTTACCACAGCGAATTGACCTAGCCTGAACATCCCTGGAAATCACAGACAATTTAGCAAAGCCAGTCTACCTGATCCACCTTTTGGACTGTGGGAGAAATCTGGGGAACCCAGTAGAAACCCACACAAGCATGGGCAGAAAGTGCAATCTCCACATAGACAGTCACCCAAGGCTAGAATCGAACCCAGGGGTCCCCAGCACTGTGAGGCATTAATGCTGACCACAGAGCCACTGTGCTAGTCGACTTGCTAGACTGGACCAATCTGCAATTAGGAACTACAATTTTCATAACTTGCAGTTAAACCTGCACACCTAGCAAAGTAAGGATATTTTCATCCAATTATATTGGGCTGCCTTTGAAGTCAAACTCTTCATTGTCACTGTTTAAAATCTTTGAATTCTTTCTGTGGATATGCATATATGACATAGACTGCAGCAGTTTAAGAAGGTGCCTCATCACCAGCATCTCAAAAGCAATTTGTGATGGGCAACAAATACTGGTCTTGCTAACTGTGTTGACATCCCAGGAATGAAGAATAATAAAAATCCTGGAGAAGTAAGAACAATGTGTGAACTTGCTTCATTTCCAGCTTTGCTTCTTATCTATTCAGTCACCATGTTTTCAAGCTTACTATATAGCAACTACACCCATAGGATGAATAGGGTAAATAGCCAAGGTTATTTCCCCAGGCTAAGGGACTCCAAAACTAAAGGGCATAGATTTAAGGTGAGAGGGGAAGTATTTAAAATAGTCCCAAGGGGCAACTTTTTCTTGCCGAGGGTGGTGCATGTATGGAATGAACTGCCAGAGGAGATGGTGGAGGCTGGTACAATAACAACATTTAAAAGGCATCTAGATGGATATATGAATAGGAAGGGTTTAGAGGGATGTGTGCCAAATGCTGGCAAATGGGACTAGATTAATTTCAGCGTGAATGAGTTGGACTGAAGCGTCTGCTTCCATGCTGTGTGTCTTTGCAACTCTATGTCTCTATTTACAGAAGAAACAATAAAACAAGAAAATATTTTGTTGTAGAAACTATTCCATGGCAGCCTAATTTTAAATAAACGGGAATGAGACATTCATAAGGAATCAGCAGAGAATCTAAATTACACCTGAGACCAAGAAATATAAACTAGCAGGATAAAATAAACATTCTGAGCATGGAACAAGAGTGAACTCCATTAACAACCCTCTTTATGGGTATTTAAGCGGGCATTGGATAGGTATATGGAGGATAGTGGGTTAGTGTAGGTTAGGTGGGCTTTGATCGGCATAACATCGAGGGCCGAAGGGCCTATACTGCGCTGTATTCTTCTATGTTCTATGTTCTAAAAGATGGGAAAGGAGTTAACTGGAAACCAACTAGACAATAAACAGAAACATGGGGTTTCATCATATGTTTATTGAATAAGAATGAGTTGTGACAAGTTTTTTGGAGCGATTCACTCTTCGAGATATTTTACCATATCTTTACAAACTGGCCTCATTATCATTGTTGTGGAAGAATTACTCAATGTTATATAAAAAATTACCAGGAGGCACAGAAAATCTTTTATGTAATTAAACTTTAATCTTGCAAAATCAAAGCTGTGGCAGCCAGAAAAATGTCTTCCCTGACTGCCCAAATTTCTTTGATCTTCTCCAGTTTATTCAATTTGTTGGTCCTGTGCTTATTGGATAACATTAGCATAACCAATCATGTTGGCTTGCTTTATCTTTCTAAATTAATCATTGTCTGCCACACTGGTTCCCTCTATCACACTTAACCTATCACATTACAGCGCCATCTTCTGCATTAGCTCATCTCCCAGTAATTTAACTAACCTATCACAATGCACTACCATTATCTGTTACTGGAGCCCTGTAATATAATCCCAGGCATACATTGCAACACTAAGTTAACTACATTTCTGCCATAATAACTTCCACAATATCTACCTATCTTATTGGTGTCCCTCATGTCTGATTCTAACCCCATCTTACCATGTGCCATACTCAGAAGAACTTACTACTCACCAGATATCCGTGAAAATACTAGAATCCCTGGTCTGCTACTCTCACTATTGCATGCCACATCTTCTGTCACTTGCTCTTGTTCCTCCCCACCATCCCCACTCCATTAACATGGCCTCTGCACTTGCTTCACCACTTTTTGATGACCTGCACCAGAACTAATAGCTATGCTACCTTTTTCACCTTTCTTAATTCCTTCTTTTCTCTCATAATAAAAGAAGTCAAGCCACAATTGGTGGATGGTGAGATGCCTGATATTTGACTCCTAAATTCCTACAGGGAGAGAATCGTGGCTGTCACAGGAGAAGATGGAGCCTGCCAAGACATGCATGTCCTGTCAACTAAGTAAATGCAACTTTTCATTCTACTGCAACTCTCACAGTAACCCCACTGTCAGTCTCATGGATTGCACACTACTTCTAACCACTGACTGTGATGCTTTGTCTCTCTTTTGTCTTGCAGGTGTCTATCACCTTCATGGAAAAATGACCAGCCTCACTTAATGCCACCTTCTTGGCCTTTGAGCTGCAATGGAATGAGCAGCCAGAGGAAGTAGTGAAGGCTGATATAATTGCAACATTTAAGAGGCATTTGGATGGGTATATGAATAGGAAGGGTTTGGAGGGACATGGGCCAGGTGCTGGCAGGTGGAAGTAGATTGGGTTGGGAGATCTGGTCGGCATGGACGGGTTGTACCAAAGGGCCTGTTTCCATGCTGTACGTCTCTATGACTCTATGACTTTGAGGGCAAGAATACGGCGGCCTTGGAGAAAGCATTTACAAGCCCCTACCCTCTTCCCCACCACCCCTCCCCCCACCCCCCCACCCCCCCCCCCACCCCCCCAACTAGGGTATCAACTTTTCTGTTGGAATGTTAACTTTAGAAAGTTTGGGAGTACATACTAGTTAGCAATTCATTGTCACATTCACAGTCGCTCAAGGAATAAAAGGCTCAGACACTGGCACTCTGAGGACTGCTGGAGATCAGGCACATGCTCAGCCCCAGCCCCAGACAGGAGAAGGCTCAATGTTGTTGACAATTAGGGACTTTACCTTCATGAAACAGGAGGAACAGGTGTGGCCTATGTTTATTGCCCAGAAGCTGTAGCAACGCAGCTACTCATGCGACAGTCTGGTTGCCTCTGTGGATAATTTGGCAGCTGCCATAAAGAGTCAAGTCCAGCAATCTCAGAGTCAGCTTGAGAGGCACACGCATCTGCACTACATCACCTAACTGTTGGTCCTCAGGACTGAAGGCGTGGTGAGAGGGGTACAGGAAATTTGGCATGTATTCATGTGCCCCTTCCTCACAAGAAGACAGGGAACACACAGCCTGAGGAGGAGCCAAGCATAGACCCCTCAGAAGTCACCTCTCAGACAGTGCAGAGGTGTTTGGATCCTCACCCTGTCTGCCCCCTCTGAATTGGAAATTCAAACTGAGCAGGAACCACTCATTTTTGGCAAGAAGACCCTCCGTATGTCAGAGCCATCTAGGCACAAACACCTCTGAGTCCACCTGAGCAAATCTCCAGGACTTATGGGCTTCAAAACAAGCTCCTTCCACCCAGCTATGGAACTAGGGTGTTGTCTGAACATAGTGGAAAGGAGAGAGAAAGAGGAAGAAAAAACATATTGAGATCATTTGGTAACATTTGTCACTTTGCACTGTATATGAATTCTCATGTTTGGTATAAATTTCATTACTTTGGCAGTACGTGTGTTTGTTTGAACATCTGTATAACCTCGAATGTAACATTGCCAGCATGAGACAAAACTTCTTTCTGGATTAGTGGTGCTGGAAGAGCACAGCAGTTCAGGCAGCATCCAAATAGCTTCGAAATCGACGTTTCGGGCAAAAGCCCTTCTTGTCAACCCAGGATGTGCCAAGTATCAATGTCTGTATTGAGAGCCTGCTGTAGCATGTGGAAGCGAGATAAATAAGGCCTAACCAGGGCAATGAGTCCTGCTGACACCATTGGCCCTCATCCCTATTCTTTTCCTGGCATCTGTATCGAAAAATGCAGCTGTGAATGAGGTGCTAAATGATGTCTGGAGCAAAACAGAACTCTGGATGGAACAGCAAATTACTGTAGATGCTGGAATCTGTACTGAAAACTGCTGGAGATCACAGCAGGTTAGACAGCATCCACAGAGAGAGAGCAAGCTAACTGAGCTCTGATGAAGATTCATCTAGACTCGAAACATTAGCTTGCTCTCCGTAGATGCTGTCTGACTTGCTGTGATTTCCAGCATTTATTGTTTTCAGGAAGCAACTGTGGATGTTAGAGATTTAAAACAAAGACAGAAAGTGCTGAAGAAACTCAGAAGGTCGGCACCATCAGTGGAGAGAAAAACAGATTTAATATTTCAGGTCCAGTGACCCTTCGTCAGAACTAAAAGCAGCTGGGGAATAATGGTATTTATGCTGACAATGGGGATTTGGGGAAATAAGTGAAACGAATTGCTGAAGGTGATGCTCAGAGATAGAAAAGGAAGCAGATCAAAAGAAATTGCTGATCATAAACTGAGGAAGTGAATATTGAGTAAGTGATAAGAGGAACTGTGAGTAGTTAAAAATATGGTGGCTGTGTTTGAAAAAAAAACACCTGCAGTTAAGTACCTGGGGATGTGGGGGTGTGTAGCGAACATTGGGGGAGGTATTCACACTCTGAAGTGTTAAGTACTGATGACTGTAAAGTACCTAGGTAGAAGATGAGGTGTTGTTCTTCTATCTCGCATTGTATTTTGTTGGAGCAATGTAGTAGGCCTGAGACAGAAATGTTTCCATGAGGCGGTGTGTTGAAGCAGCAAGCAATTGAAAGCTCGGGGTCATTTTTATGGCGAGAACAGGAATATTTAGCAAAGTTGTTACCCAGCACTTGTCTATATGTAATGTTGTTTTACCTTAAAGGACCTCACATCAGTGGGTTCTGCACCCCCGTCCTCAAAGGTCCAGACACATACACTACCCACTCTTAGCGTGATTGCACCCGTTTTCTTTCTCATTGTATACTTTGGATTTCCACAATGATGGAAGATGACAATGAGCGCTCTTCAGCCAGTGTCTTCTATCTCTGCCTCTGTGTTTAGATTAGATTACTTACAGTGTGGAAACAGGCCCTTCGGCCCAACAAGTCCACACCGACCCGCCGAAGCGCAACCCACCCACACCCCTAACCTAACACTATGGGCAATTTAGCATGGCCAATTCACCTAACCTGCATATCTTTGGACTGTGGGAAGAAACCGGAGCACCCGGAGAAAATCCACGCAGACACGGGGAGAATGTGCAACCTCCATACAGTCAGTCGCCTGAGGCGGGAATTGAACCCGTGTCTCTGGCGCTGTGAGGCAGCAAGGTAATGGACATCCAGATCACCTTCCTGATAGTCTTTCACAAGAACCCCATTTGCATCTCTCCAGGTCCCAACCCAACCCATGTACATGAACCAGCATCTGTCTATCTTTCCTCCTGAGCCCAGATACTAGGTGTGTGGATCATACACTGTTATCCTACTTTGAAGATAGGATGTTTCTGAATGTGGACAAACACCCCTCCTGCTTGACCCATTTCCATTCCATGATTTACCATATTGACCTTTACAAATATTGTTGCTCAGTTTAACATGTGTCATCCCTCCTTCCCCTACCCCCAGCTTCCAGTCACAATCCCAAAGAATACAAATCTGCTTCCCACAGTTGTGACCACTCTGTGCCCCAACCATCGTCCACCTTTCCTTTTAGTTTCTGTGGATGGACCGGCAGACTGATCATACCCCACTACTTGAGCAACCTAACCTGACAGCCATGGACCAGAAGTACACCTGACCCCTGATTGATGCGTATATGTCTTCCCAACTATGTTAGCCATACACTCCAAGCTGGTCACCATGGAGCCACAGGATTGATCATGACCCACTTCCATCTACTACAGAGGCGCAGGCCCAGTAAGTGCGAGTCATTTAACAAGCTAAAACCCCTTAATTAGCAGCAAATTGCTGCCCAGCAAGAAACTCACCTTGCCACTCAGCAAATGCATAAAAAATGCAGCAAGTTGCTGCACAAATCAAGATAAGCTTTGTGGATTCCTGGCACAATTCTGCTACAAATCTCTTCATTGCTCAGGCACTTGTAAGATTCCAGTTATGGATTTATGGACATGAGAAAAAGTACAGTTGATGATTGTTTACAAAATATCAGAATAATGTAGTAAATATATCTCGCATCTGTTTCCTAATAGAGTGTTAGAGATGTATAGCATGGAAACAGACCCTTCGGTCCAACTCGTCCATGCTGATCAGATATCCCAACCTAATCTAGTCCCACTTGCCAGCTACCTGGCTCATATCCTTCCAAGCCCTTTCTATTCATATTCCCATCCAGATGCCTTTTAAATGTTGCAATTGTACTAGCCTCCACCACATCCTCTGGTAGCTCATTCCATTCAAGTACCACCCTCTTCATGAAAACATTGTCCTTTAGGTCTCTTTTATATCTTTCCACTCTTACCATGAACCTACGCCCTCTAGTTCTGGACTCGGCCACCCCAGGGAAAAGAAACCTTGTCTATTTATCCTATCCATGCCCCTCATGATTTTACAAATCTCTATCAGGTCACCCCTCAGCCTCCAACACTCCAGGGAAAACAGCCCTAACCTTTTCAACTTCTGCCTATAGCTCAAATCCTCCAACCCTGGCAACGTCTTTGTAAATCTTTTCTGAACCCTTCCAGGTTTCACAATGTTTTTCTGATAGGAAGGAGACCAGAACTGCACGCAACGTTCCAACAGTGGCCTAACCAATGTCATGTACAGCTGCAGCATAACCTCCCAACTCCTGTACTCAATACTCTGACCAATAAAGGAAAGCATACCAAACGCCTTCTTCACTATCCTATCTACCTGCAACTCCACTTTCAAGGAGCTATGAACCTGCATTCCAAGGTCTCTGTTCAGCAACACTCCCTAGGACCTTACCATTAAGTGTATAAGTCCTGCTAAGATTTGCTTTCCCAAAATGCAACACCTCGCATTTGTCTAAATTAAACCCTATCTGCCACTCCTCAGCCCATTGGCCCATCTGATCAAGATCGCATTATAATCTGAGGTAACCTTCTTCACTGTCCACTCCAATTGAAGAATCCATTTCCAATTGAAGAATCCATTTAAGGGAGGTGAAGGCCTAGTTGTATTATCAGTATACTAGGTGATCAGCCCTATTCACCTCCAGTTATTGATCAGATGGCCCCATCCTGAGCTAATTAATTATTACTCTGAGGCAGGTTTTCTTATACTCCTTCTCCATATAAATGGCATCTACATTCAAACTTTGACACTGTCCAATCTCCAGCAATTTGATCAGTTTAACCATCACCAAACATCAAAATCATATCATGTTTCTACAGCCAGTTTGATCATGTATTCATGCTTGTTTTCCCTGGAAAGAGACCTGTATCTTGATTTTACCAAACTTTGACCTCAGCAGTAGTTTGTTCAGACTGCTGCCTTTTTAAAGTATCATTTAATCAACCATCTATTATTTATACAACATTGTTCTGTGATCAAAAACTCTCTGTTTAATTGATAAATAGTACACAGTTTCATCTAATTCACCCTGTCTATCTTAAGAGTTACTGTGACAATTCAGTCCACTACTGCTGAGTTTAAAACATTTAATTAAATACACACATTTCTTCAGACATTCCTTAAGATCACTGACCTTTCTAATCATCAGCTCACCATCTAACTATTGACTTTTCAATAGAGTAGACTTCATATGTTTCTTTTAAGTTTCCATTTGACTCATCCAGCAAATTCTGATCAATGCCTGCAGGGAGACAGGGGTGTATGAATACCAAATTCATTAGGGTTGTTTGAAACTTAGAATATTGGTCATGTTGACATCTGCTATTGTGAACAAAATTCCTCTGGCCTTCTGAGGTGTCAACATAAATGTGTAGCACATGTAAAATACTTCAATTCCAGAGAGTTCCTAATGTTCCTTCTACAGTGTGTATCTTACTAGCTCTGATTTGGAGATGCCGGTGTTGGACTGGGGTGTACAAAGTAAAAAATCACACAACACCAGTTTATAGTCCAACAGGTTTAATTGAAAGCACGCTAGCTTTCGGAGCATCGCTCCTTCATCAGGTGATAGCGACGTTCCGAAAGCTAGTGTGCTTCCAATTAAACTTAGAACATAGAACATAGAACAATACAGCACAGAACAGGCCCTTCGGCCCACGATGTTGTGCCGAACTTCTATCCTAGATTAAGCACCCATCCATGTACCTATCCAAATGCCGCTTAAAGGTCGCCAATGAATCTGACTCTACCACTCCCTCGGGCAGCACATTCCATGCCCCCACCACTCTCTGGGTAAAGAACCCACCCCTGACATCTCCCCTATACCTTCCACCCTTCACCTTAAATTTATGTCCCCTTGTAACACTCTGTTGTACCCGGGGAAAAAGTTTCTGACTGTCTACTCTATCTATTCCTCTGATCATCTTATAAACCTCGATCAAGTCACCCCTCATCCTTCGCCGTTCCAACGAGAAAAGGCCGAGAACTCTCAACCTATCCTCGTACGACCTACTCTCCATTCCAGGCAACATCCTGGTAAATCTTCTCTGCACCCTCTCCAAAGCTTCCACATCTTTCCTAAAGTGAGGCGACCAGAACTGCACACAGTACTCCAAATGTGGCCTAACCAAAGTCCTGTACAGCTGCAACATCACCTCACGACTCTTGAATTCAATCCCTCTGCTAATGAACGATAATACTCCATAGGCCTTCTTACAAACTCTATCCACCTGAGTGGCAACCTTCAAAGATCTATGTACATAGACCCCAAGATCCCTCTGTTCCTCCACCTGACCAAGAACCCTACCATTAACCCTGTATTCCGCATTCTTATTTGTTCTTCCAAAATGGACAACCTCACACTTGGCAGGGTTGAACTCCATCGCCACTCCTCAGCCCAGCTCTGCATCATATCTAAGTCCCTCTGCAGCCGACAACAGCCCTCCTCACTGTCCACAACTCCACCTATCTTTGTATCATCTGCAAATTTACTGACCCACCCTTCGACTCCCTCCTCTAAGTCATTAATAAAAATTACAAACAGCAGAGGACCCAGAACTGATCCCTGCGGAACTCCACTTGTAACTGGACTCCATGCTGAATATTTACCATCTACCACCACTCTCTGACTTCGACCGGTTAGCCAGTTTTCTATCCAATTGGCCAAATTTCCCTCGATCCCATGCCTCCTGACTTTCCGCATAAGCCTACCATGGGGAACCTTATCAAATGCCTTACTAAAATCCATGTACACTACATCCACTGCTCTACCCTCATCCACATGCTTGGTCACCTCCTCGAAGAATTCAATAAGACTTGTAAGGCAAGACCTACCCTTCACAAATCCGTGCTGGCTGTCCCTAATCAAGCAGTGTCTTTCCAGATACTCGTAAATCCTATCCCTCAGTACCCTTTCCATTACTTTGCCTACCACAGAAGTAAGACTAACTGGCCTGTAATTCCCGGGGTTATCCCTATTCCCTTTTTTGAACAGGGGCACAACATTCGCTACTCTCCAGTCCCCTGCTACCACCCCAGTTGCCAGTGAAGACGAGAAGATCATTGCCAACGGTACTGCAATTTCCTCTCTTGCTTCCCACATAATCCTAGGATATATCCCGTCAGGCCCGGGGGACTTGTCTATCCTCAAGTTGTTCAAAATGTCCAACACATCTTCCTTCCTAACAGGTATCTCTTCTAGCTTATCAGTCCGTTTCACACTCTCCTCTTCAACAATACGGTCCCTCTCGTTCGTAAATACTGAAGAGAAGTACTTGTTCAAGACCTCTCCTATCTCTTCCGACTCAATACACAGTCTCCCACCACTGTCCTTGATCGGACCTACCCTCGTTCTCGTCATTCTCAGGTTTCTCACATACGCATAGAATGCCTTGGGGTTATCCTTGATCCTATCCGCCAGGGATTTTTCATGCCCTCTCTTAGCTCTCCTAATCCCTTTCTTCAGGTCCCTTCTGGCTATCCTGTATCCCTCCACTGCTCTGTCTGAACCTTGTTTCCTCAACCTTATGTAAGCCTCCTTCTTCCTCTTTACTAGACATTCAACCTCCCTCGTCAACCAAGGCTCCCTCACACGACCATTTCTTTCCTGCCTGATCGGTACATACATATCAAGGACACGTCGTATCTGCTCCTTGAAAAAGTCCCACATTTCCACCACATCCTTCCCTGACAGCCTATGCTCCCAACGTATGCTCCTCAAATCCTGTCTTACAGCATCGTAATTTCCCTTCCCCCAATTGTAAAAACTTCCTTGTTGTGCGCACCTATCTCTCTCCATAACCAAGGTGAAAGTCACAGAATTGTGGTCGCCATCACCAAAATGTTCACCCACTAACAAGCCCACCACTTGTCCCGGTTCGTTACCGAGTACCAAATCCAATATGGCCTCCCCTCTGGTTGGACAATCTACATACTGCGTTAGAAAAGCTTCCTGGACACACTGCACAAACACCGCCCCATCGAATCTACTTGATCTAAAGAGCTTCCAATCAATATTTGGGAAGTTGAAGTCGCCCATGACTACGACCCTGTGGCTTCTGCACCTTTCCAAAATCTGTTTCCCAATCTGTTTCTCCACATCTCTGCTGCTATTGGGGGGCCTATAATAAACACCCAACAAGGTGACTGCACCTTTCCTATTTCTGACTTCAGCCCATACTACCTCCAGAGGCAGATCCCCCTCAAACTTCCTTTCTGCAGCCGTTATACCATTTCTAATTAGCAATGCCACCCCCCCTCCTTTTTTACCACCCTCCCTAATCTTACTGAAACATCTGTAACCAGGAACCTCCAACAGCCATTCCTGTCCCTCATCTATCCATGTTTCCGTGATGGCCACAACATCGTAGTCCCAGGTACCGATCCACGCCTTAAGTTCACCCACCTTATTTCTGATACTCCTTGCATTGAAGTATACGCACTTGAGCCCATCTCTGTGTCCGCAAGTAGTCCCTGTCAGTGCTACCTTCTCCACAGCCTCCCTACAGTCTTGGACACCCTGACACACAGCTAGCTTACTTGCTGGACTACAAGTCCGGATCCCATCCCCCTGCCAAATGAGTTTAAAGCCCCCCGAAGAGTGCTAGCAAACCCACCCCCCAGGATATTGGTGCCCTTCTGGTTCAGGTGCAACCCGTCCTGTTTATACAGGTCCCACCTTCCCCAGAATGCAGTCCAATTGTCCAAATATCTGAAGCCCTCCCTCCTACACCATCCTTGCAGCCACGTGTTCAACTGCACTCTCTCCCTATTCTTTGCCTCTCTGTCACGTGGCACCGGCAACAACCCAGAGATGACGACTCTGTCTGTCCTAGCTTTTAGCTTCCAGCCTAACTCCTTGAGCTCTTGAATGACCTCCCCACCCCTCTTCCTACCTATGTCGTTGGTGCCAATGTGTACCACGACTTCTGGCTGCACACCCTCCCCCTTAAGGATTCTGAAGACACGGTCCGAGACGTCTCGGACCCTAGCTTGTTGGACTAAAACTTGGTGTTGTGTGATTTTTAACTTTACCAGCTCTGATTTGCTTTTATCATAAATTCTACCTTGTTGAAGGGATTCTTTGATGGAGTTTTTGACTGTTTAGCTCTTCCTGCTGTTGATGGTCTGTATAAGTAAGATTCTTAAAATTGTGCCTGAAGAAATGCTGAGACCTCCTCTGCTTCCAGAATGGCACAGCTAAATGGAATCCCGAATGTAGCTCCATATTATGAGGCTGTCGAGACCATCGCTCACATTATATTAGGTTAGCCACCACGTCCTCTTTTAGGATAGGCATCTACTAGGGCCAGCATGGTCAGGTAGAGGAAAACCATTTACCAGTCTAGTGGAAAAAAGGCTCTTGTCTTGAACAAACTGTAGTTCATTGCATGTTAGCAACTAAGTATAAATTACACTTATAGGATAGATATTCAAGAATATGAGCAATACCTATTTGGTAAGTCTCGCACCTTTCAAATCTTGAGCTATTCTGACACCAAAATCATATGGCATCATCATTGTCAGTGGCACTGATGATATTCCTCGGTATTAATCCTTTCAGACTCTTGCACCATTATACAATACTGACAAATGGTATGCCCTTCTAGTTTCTTTTTTTTTGCAGTAAAATATGCTGTAAATAGAAGATTCGAATGGAGTGCCCAGCACAGAGAATTCAAGAGTTGTGAGTATTGGCTAACGCTTTTCTCCTTAACCAATCCAATTTAAGTATTGTTAGTGAACAACATACTGTCGGCATCAGGAAACTTCAGGTAGAATAGTGAATTTAAAGTCAAATAAAGTACAGAAAATGAAGCAAGGAACAGGAAAAAAAGGCTGTATTAAAACAGAAAGAAGAAAGATAAAAATGAAAAGACTTGTAAAAAGTAGTTTATTTGAAAAAAAATTCTCCGACTTTCAACATCCAACAAAATGAGACAGCACAGTTGTCAAAGTGTTTTTTACTGCCTGAGAGTTCGTTTGGTGGTCATTAAAACTTACCATTTCATTAAAAATGATACTTCAAATGTTAATGATAAGCTCTAACTTATTCTGTGACTATGATACAAGTGAAGGAACTGTATGTTTCTCAATGTGTTTTGTATGGGAATTCAGATGTCAAAATCCTGTTTTCATGCAGTTCATGGAGGAAATTTTCAGGAAGCCTGCTTCAAACCTAATTGCACATCTGCACTCAAAGAATCTGTTTAATTTGAGCATAAATAATTGTAATCACTGTCATGTTTTCAAGAAATTCTGATCTAATATATGTCAAGAGTGTACAGCAAATATTTCCTTAGACACAAAAAAACTACAAAAATAGAAATGCTTAGTATTCAGTTCCTGTTAAAATTGCCATTGTTGTGTTTAAACTTATGCACATAATTCTTTTAGCAAAAACCAAACATTTTGCACCTGTAACTCACACACTGCTTATGTGCTTAGAAGTATTGATAGCATCATCTGATAAATATTAAAGTGCATTTATAATTATTGAATAGCTTTAAATTTACTATAAAACTGCTTACATTAAAATTTTGTTTATTGTATTGTGAAATATTTCAACGATGTTTTAGATTTTTTTTAAGATTACTTAGTGTGGAAACAGGCCCTTCGGCCCAACAAGTCCACACCGACCCGCCGAAGCGCAACCCACCCATACCCCTAACCTAACACTACGGGCAATTTAGCATGGTCAATTCACCTGACCTGCACATCTTTTGGAGCACCCGGAGGAAACCCACGCAGACACAGGGAGAATGTGCAAACTCCACACATTCAGTCGCCTGAGGCGGGAATTGAACCCGGGTCTCTGGTACCGTGAGGCAGCAGTGCTAACCACTGTGCCACCGTGCCGCCCACCAGAATAGGTCCAGAATAGTCAAATGACTTCCAATCTCAAATTGGTTTAATTTGAACATAGGTGCCATTATATATGGAATCAGCTGTGGCTTAAATTTGACCCCATGTGCTTCACCCTAAGTGTTACAATGTACTAAATGGCAACGATCAAGCATTTGAGCTATTTAACTGGCGAATAGTGTCACTACAACATTGGTTTGGCACCAAATTGTGCATATGACATTTGATAAATCTGTCTTTGAACAATCTTTAAACAGTGTATTATTTATGTAAATGTATTATATACATTGTGCAAAAAGATCTGATTTTGAATGCAAGTTACTATAACTGTCCTTTCAGCAGTCGACAGTTGTGAAATTGATCTTAAAACATCACTGATAGAAGTCAATGATAGGCATGGTCTATAGGCCACCAAATAATAACATCACATTGGCGGGCAATAAACAAAGAAATAACTAATGCCTGTTAAAATGGTATGGCAGTTATCATGGGGGATTTCAATCTACAAGTCAATTGGTCGAACAAGCTTTGTGAGGATAGCCTTGAGGAGGAGTTCATGGAGTGTATCTGCAATAGTTTTCTTGAACAGTATGAAATGGAACTGACAAGGGAGCAAGCTATCCTAGATCTGTTCCTGTGTAATGAGACAGGAATAATTAATAATGTCATAGTTAGGGATCCTCTTTGGAGGAAGAATCGCACTATGGCTGAATTTAGAATACAGATGAAAAGTATGAGGATAAAATCCAATACCAGGGTTTTGTGCTTAAACAAGGGAGACTGCAATAGGATGAGGGAGGAGTTAGCTAAAGTAGACTGCAAAGAAAGACCATATGGTGAGACAGTTAATGAGCACTGGAGGTCAAAGTGCTCAGCAAAATTATTTTCCAGTGTAAGGGAAGGACTGTAAGAAACGGGGTAATCTGTCATGGATGTCTAAGGAAGTAAGGGAGGCTATCAAATTGAAAGAGAAGGCAATCAAAGTGGCCAAGATCAATAGGAAACTAGAAGATTAAGAAAGCTTTAAAGGTCAATAGAAAGCCACAAAAAGAGCTATAAAGAACAATAAGATAGAACATGAGAAAAAAAACTAGCACGGAATATAAAGACAAAAAGCAGAAGTTTCTGCAAATATATAAAACATAAAAGAGTGGCTAAAGTAAGCGTTTGTCTTAGAGGGTGAGAAGGGGCATTTAGTCATGGGATATAATGGAATGGCCCAGGCATCGAATAAGTATTTTGTGTTGGTCTTCACAGTGGAGGACACAAATAACATGCCTGTAATTGAGAAAGACACGAAGGTAGGTGAATTGTCATTCTTGTGGAAGAGGTATTGTTGAGCAAGCTAATGGAGCTAAGGATAGACAAGTCTCCTGGCCCTGATGGAACGCATCCCAGGATAATAAGAGTTGGTGGGAGAAATAGCAAGTACACTTGTGGTAATTCTCCAAATTTTACTAGACTTAAGGGCAGTTCCAGCAAATTGGAAAACAACAAATGTGATGCCACTGTTTAACCTCTATATTGGGGAAGACGCTCAAGTCTATTATCAAGGAAGAAATAGCAAGACATTTAGATAGAAATTGTCCCGTTGGACAGATGCAGCATAGGTTCATGAAAGGCAGGTCATGCTTAACTAATGTTTTTGAATTCTATGAAGACATTATGAGCACAATGAACAATGGGACCCAGTAGATGTGGTATACCTAGATTTCCAAAAGGCCTTCGACAAGGTGCCACACAAGAGGCTGCTGCATAAGATAAATATGTGTGGGGGATTTCCCCTCTTAGCTACAGCTCAGGTTAGGTGCTCGAGACGGATCCTTCCTTGTCCGTTTGTGCTCAACTCAGATGCTATGGGAGAGACACTCTCTCATTCACTCAACAGATCAACAATTACTGACATCTGATTCACCTCAAATTGTTCAATATCCTTCTCTAGTCACCGGACAGTGACCACCTGCCCGGACCAGTAGACAGGATCCTGCGGACTACACCAATTTATTGTAAGTAAAATAATGCCACATTACACATTTAAAGTGAATCAGAAGCTATTTATTTAACAAAAGCTTTTGGGAGAAGCATAAGCATGTGACCACAATGCAGTCAGACCTAGCTTCTCGCAGATTAAAGATCAACAGCCTTTTATACCCTGAACCACAGCAAAGCATGTAGTTTCAATTACGTAAACAGTCCTTCCCCACGCAGGAGTCTGTCTGCTGAGACTGCAGCTACCATCTATTTTGAATTTGTGGTTTTACTTGCTAATGGTCATACTTCCATATAAAGTGCAGCAGTCAGCACTTTAGCAAGATTTAGCACAAATTGCACAAAATTTTGTCAACGATCCCAACATGCTTTGCAAATGTAATCTAAAGCAGTACTTCAGATGCATGGCGTACGGGTAAAGTATTAGAATGGATAGAGGATTGGTTGACTAACAGGAAGCAAAGACGAGAGTTAAATGAGTGCTATTCTGATTGGCAATCAGTAACTAGTGATGTGCCTCAGGGATCAGTGTTGGGATCACAATTATTCACAATTTATATTGATAATTGGGTGTTGGGGACCACATGTCATGTGTCCATGTTTGCAGATGACAGTAAGATGAGTGGCAGAGCAAAGTGTGCAATGGAATGTGAAACTTTGCAGGAGAACATAGATCCTTTAAGTGAGTGAGCAAAGGTCTGGTAGATAGAATACAATGTTAATAAATGTGAAGTCATCCATTTTGGTAGGAGTAACAGTAAATGGACTATTACTTGACTGGTGAAAAGTTGCAGCATGCTGCTGTGCAAAGGGACCTAGGTGTCCATATGCATGAATCACAGAAGGTCGGTCTACAGGTACAACAGATAATTAGGAAGGCAAATGGAATTTTGTCCTTCGTTACTAAAGGGGTTGAGTTTAAAAGCAGGGAGGTCATGTTGCAGCTGTACAGGTGATAGTGAGGCCACACCTGGAGTACTGTGTGCAGTTTTCATCTCCTTACTTGACAAAGGATACAGTGGCACTGGAGGAAGTGCAGAGGAGGTTCACTAGGTTGATTCTGGAGTTGATGGGTTTGGCTTATGAGGAGAGACTGAGTAGACTGGGATTATATTCATTGGAATTCAGAAGAATGATGGGGAATCTTATAGAAACAAATATAATTATGAAGGCAATAGAGAAGATAGATATAGAGAGGATGTTTCCACTGGTGGTTGAAAGTAGGACAAAAGGGCATAGCCTCAAAATTAGGGGGAGTAGATTTAGGACTGAATTGAGAAGGAACTCAGTTCAGAGGGTTGTATATCTATGGAGTTTTCTGCCCAGTGAAGTAGTTGACACTCATTTAGTCAATGTTTTTAAAACTAAGATGTTTTTTGAACAATGAAGGAATTAAGGGTTATGGTCAGAAGGTTTTGGATAAGTGGAGCTGAGGCCCAAAAAGATCAGCCGTGATCTTATTGAATGGCGGAGTGGGCTAGAAGGGCCAGATGGCCTACTTCTATTCCTAGTTCTTATGTTCACATTGTCAACCTCAAGTTTCAAATCCCATCTTTCAGTTTCAAGGATTAGATCATTAGATGACTCATTCTGTATTCCCATTAAAAGGTACACTGTTTTGAACCAGTGCCAGTAACAGCTTACTGTCCTTTCCTCCCATACATTACAGATTTGGAGAATACAACTGTGGATCTTCCAAGTGTGAACAAGGTATGCATTGTAAGTAACATTGGCCCCATTTTTTACAGGGAAGTGTGAAGAGTGTACAAGAGCTTAGCAACGAGTGACAAACCTGATGATTTTAAAAAGGTATTTCATTTGAATAAATATTTTAGGAGTCTTACCTAACACCTGGCCAGATTAACTATATGGCACTAGGCAGGTGTGAGCTTATAGTCATCGGGTACAAGCCAGATAGGGTTTAATTGACACCCAGCTCTAATAGATGTGAATTGGATGTGGTGATCATTCATTGACTGTAAATTTGTTGCTGCGTGAAAGGCAAGCAGTCCCTGTTTGTTCACAGCAGTAAATACACTTATTTGCTTGGTTTCTTCTTCACTTATGATATTGTTGAATAAATATGAACAGTTTCAACTGTTTGAACGTTTTCCAGCATGTGTTGCCCCCACATTGAACAATAAAAAATGTTATGTTATGCTTGGTGTTACAAAAAGAGTAGCACTCCTTTAGACAGGGTTCTAAGATGGTATGGCACAAAGTATGGGTAATCTGTGTCGCTTCATTATTGTGGCTGCAGTTACAATGACATTTGATCAGACAGGTGATGATGTAAAATAGCAATGAATTCATAGATTGATGTGAGCTTGTATTTGCAATTAAGTGTCACACATGCCACCAACATGTGTTCAGAAGTTTTTCTTTTTTGTCATTTTCCCATTACATGCCCAGTGAAGGGCAGTTCCTGGCTGGTAGCAGTTGACATGGTGCACAGTTGGGCTTTAAATATGGCACCAGTGCCAGGAATGCTTGGATGTCCTGGTGAGAATTTCTGCTGTTGGTGAATGCTCCATAGTGGGGCATCGTAGAGGTATAATGCATAATAATGAGGTGAGTAGCAGAGAATTGCATATGATAATCTGTTAGAATTCAGAGAGAGAAACCCTCTATGAAGTTCCCTGAAATTTTCTCTTAGTCAATTTTAGTCAAAGTCAGCCCATAGAATTTACTCATTAGCAACTAGGCAAATAAATAGTTGAATAGTTTCTGTAAGAAACGCATTTAAAATCATTTGTCATACTGTAACTGTGCTAAAAAAAAAATTTTAAAAGCTGTAAGATTTGAAATGCAGTTTATATGAGCAGATTTACACGTAACTCTTGTAGCTACATATTCCTGTCAAATAAACTTAAACTGTCCTTTTTTACAGATGAATAATTTTCAGAAGTTCTCAATTTTTAACAAACGTTTTGACAATAAGCAGTCTGAATGTCTATTTCATGTACACAAGAGTCTATTTGCTGTAGCACTTTAGTTTTACAGCTTTTGATACATTTTAAAAAAGCAACTTTACTTTAACTCACATCTTTAAAATAATGTAAAATAATAAATTAGATATTAAGTGCTCTTGAGGAGCATTGGTAGAGTCCTACCTCTGGGCCAGAATGTCTGAGTTCAAGTATTCCAGAGGTGTGTCTGAACAAGTTGGTTAAAATATTGAAAATAAATACTTCATGGATAACAGTACATTTCAAAATCATTAACTTTATAATGAATCAAGAAGTTCCTTGTACTCAAGTCTTCCATGTCTAATTTACTCTTGTTCCCTGCTGAGCATGTGGCTCATCTAAAGTAAATGTATCATTTACTGTTACGTATTTTGTTATATGGAAAATAGTAAATGTACTTGCAACAGTGCAAATTACTGGGGGACATGCTTTCCTTTTTAATCAATATAGGTACATTTTTGTTTGCCACCTTGAGTTTGCTTTTAGAGTTCTATTGCTCAGTTGCAATAAGCTGGGTCTATGATCCTGCATTATGGCATCCAACAAACTGAATAATGCAATGCTCAGATTGAAAAAGAGTGCCCGACTGTGGTCTTTGCTTCTGTAGGAGACAAGGTTACGGTAGAGTCTGAGCACAAGCCATTCAAAGTGCCATCTTCAAACTCCTTCTGTCAGCTCCAAAGTGTCCAGAAAGAAGGTTCTTTTATATTCAAAGACATTATCGCGATTGAAATACAACTATGGAAAACTGGTGTAGATTGCCATCATGGTGTCAAGAACAACGCTCTGTGTAAATAAATTTGAAGATGTCAATTTGGAATGTGAAATTTTCCAGTTTCGCAAGAATTGTTTAATCTGCTGTGTAAATCATTAACCCAGCAATGGCATTGAATCTGATAAACAAGCATCTTGCTAAAATCAAGTGTACGATACCAACCCTCCAGATGCCGCAGGAAGTAGTGATAAAAGGATAGTCTGAAAGCATCAAGGACACAACTATTTCTGAAACAGAGGACTACGTGTATAGAGAAGCAGTAATAACCCAAGATTGCATCTTCTACAAAGGAAGTAGAGTTATTATCCTGAAGGTGATAAGAGATAAGATGCTGAAACAAATCCATGAATGCTATCAAGGAATTATGTCTACGCTAAAGAAGGCAAAAGAAGTGTTCTACTGGCCAAATTTACACAATGACATTAAAGACCACATCAGCCAGTGCAGTATTTATGTGAATACAAGCTAAGCATTCTGAAGTGGTACCTATGACACATGACATCCCAAACAGACAATGGATGAAGCTTGGAATGGATCTTTTCTCTTGTAGGCACTAATAATCTTATCCCTGTTGACTACTGTTCTGATTACTGGGAGTTAGACTAGCTCACATTCACAAATACCAGTGACATTGCAGAATGCCTAAAGCATACTTTAATTTGCTATGATTAAATTTCACTTTAATTAAGTTGGCAAGTCATTGCCAGAGCTGAGCATTGGAAAGCCAGCCAGTGTAAAATATTCAATAATCTCAGTAAAAATTAGTAAATGCAATAACTTGAAACTTTTGACAAGCAGTTGTCACCTTGAACATATGTGGTTAACTTTAACAACCAGATGCCTTACCATAATTGCAGATATTAGCTTGAAAAATTGTGCACTCAAATTAAACCTAATACTCAGTAAGGTTGCTGAGGGTTGCAATGGGGGAAGTGATCAATGTCCTCATTCCTGTCTCCAAGTAGTTGATCAGCTTACATCACTCTGAGCTAATATGCTATCGTATCCAAGCACAATTTAAGGATGTCTACATTCCTCCATTACCTTGTCTGAGGAGCCAATCATGATATTTAATTACATTTTGAATGCAGGAAAAATATTCAACTGTGAAGAGCATCACACAAATTAATCCTATTCTTAACTAATGAACACAAATGAATGGTTCAGAATCATCAGGTGGCCAACAAAAACTGTACTTTGAGTTTCTGTACTGTTAAAATATTAGCTAATGTTATTACCAGACAAGTAAGACTCTAGACTGAAATGTGATTTGATAGAATTTTCTTTTAATTTAACATGGTGGGCTTTCACCGAAGCACAAGAATGCAATGCTGCAGATTTGGTTTTAACAATAAAACAAGTATAGTATACAAAGGAAAATATATAATAAACCAATATATTTACATATAACATAATTTGAAAGATTTCAAAACACAGTGAAAATGCAATCCCATCTGTCACAATACCATCACTTTCTTTCAATTCTCAGACTTCAGAGTTTGGTCATCTCTTCCATGATTAGTCACACAACTGAGCCTTAGACTTTCAACTCTAAAAGACCCTTTCAAGTTCTAAACAAAAACTTCTATTTTCAAAATAAAAGTCCTTAAACAGTGGTAGCCTCTTTACTAGCAATTCTAAACTAATTCCTTGCTTTAGGAGAAACTGTTCCATATATATAACTTCAACCAAGACTTATGTGAACAAAACAAAATTATTCAAGCTATGGACTTTTCCCCTGAACAAAAAGAAGCCTTGAACCTTCTAAATAGAAAGCAAGCTAACACTCTTCAATGTTTACTCTGTCTGCTCATAAAACTCTCCCAATGCGATCAAATCCCATTATTACCCAAGGACTCCCTCTCTCATCCTGACTTTTTTTTAATTGATAGATATTAAATTTCCTACAGTATGGAAACAGGCCCTTCAGCCCAACAAGTCCACACCGACCCTCCGAAGAGCAACCCACCCAGACCTATTCCCCAACATTTACCCCTGACTAATATACCTAACACTATGGGCAATTTAGCATGGCCAATTCATCTAACCTGCAAATCTTTGGATTGTGGGAAGAAACCGGAGCATCCAGAGGAAACCTATGCAGACACAGGGAGAATGTGCAAACTTCACACAGACAGTCACCCAAGGTGGGAATTGAACCCAGGTCTCTGGCACTGTGAGGCAGCAGTGCTGACAAATAAATCATTAAACCTCCTCAAACTTATTAGTCACTTGTTAAAAATCCAGGCTATGTTAAAATCAACACATACCTTATATCACAGTAGAACAAGCCAACCTTTGTAATGGATCTGGCAAGTTAAAGGCAACAGGAGAGCTGCTATTTAATTAGGTGAAGAATAAAAGGTCCATGACTAAGAGCAGCATAGATACTTTCTAACTAACCAGTTTAGAGATGTTATAACATGTTTCTGGAGCGTTTGGGGCTTGAACCCAGACCTACCGGCTCAGAGGTACCAAGAACAGCATATCCATTGAGACACAATTGCTATTAGGGGAGTAGTGTTAATGGCCTAGCTGTCTTATGCATACTTATTTACTGGAGATGGTTAAGAATCTCCAGGGTTTATTGAATTTGGATTATAGGTGATCATTGCTGTATAGAAAGGACATGATTGCACTGGAAGGGTTGCAGAGGAGATTCACCAGCATGTTGCCTGGGATGAAGCATCTTAGCCATGAAGAGAGGCTGGATAAGCTTGCATTCTTTTCTTTAGTACAGAGTTGATTGAAGGGAGACTTGATAAAGGTATATAAAGTTATGGGGGGTGTGGACAGGGTGGATACAACTTTTAAAAAGTGCTTGGATGAACACTTGAAATATTCCAGGATATGGGTCTAGTCCTGGAAAGTGGGACTAGTTTGGATTTACAAAATTTTGGTGGAACCGACTCGATAGGCCGAAGAGCCTCTCCTGTACAATTTTTGATTTTCGGCCGGGGGGGGGGTGAAGTGGGGAGAAACGGCAATAAACATTGGCATGTAACCCAGACAGTAAGGCAAAGGCTGGACATGGAGTTGATGTTTTCAGATATAGGGATGAGTAATGATGAACAACATCCTGAGGAGCAGGTATAAAGCCCTGGGTATGAGATCGGCAGAAGAGACCAGCAAGGCACTAAACATTAAGTTTATCACCAAAGACTTACCTACCTGGACTGAAGAACTGGCCTGCAGGAGAGTACACCTTAAGACTTTACAGCACTGATTGTCATGTACTGCACAAAGTCATTACATATACTGTAGGCTTGAATGTCTTTATCTCAGTCTTGATCCAAGAATCAGGTAGTGCTTTGATGAGGTATCTCAAGTGGCAGGTTGCCATTGCATCTTGCAGGTCGCTATTGCCTCATTTGGAGGATGTGGGCAGTTTGCACAAGTTAGCTGGGTAGGTGTTGCAGACATAATGCAATGCGATTCACCTCCATCACTGGATTTCTGTAGGTGCATATTATCAATTGCATCTATGTGGCCATCAAACTGCCAAATAAGCTATCAGTTTGCTATTTATATAAGCAATTTGGATCAAAATCTAGGAACCACGGTTAGTAAGTTTGCAGATGGCACAAAAATTAGTGGTATAGTAAACAGTGGAGAAGGTTATCTAAGATTACAAAGGGATTTATAAAATATAGAGGTTTATAAAATCATGAATTTCATGGATCAGATTAATACCCAAGGTATTTTTCCTGGTTCGGGGTGGTGGGGGTGCAAAACTAGAGGGCATAGGTTTACAGTGAGAGAGGAGAGATTCACAAAGGATTGAGAGGTAACTTATTCACACAGAGCTGAATAAATTGACAGGAAGTGGTGGAGGCAAGTACAATTGCAACATTTAAAAGGCATCTGGATGGATATATGAATAAGAAGAGTTTAGAGGGATGTGGGCCAAATGCTGGCAAATGGGACTAGATCAAATTGGAATGTCTGGTCAGCGCGAATGAGTTAGACCAAAAGGTCTGTTTCCGTGTTGTATGACTGTACGACCCAATAAGTATTTGCTCACTGTTGTGGAAGGAGGCATGACCCTTCCAGTGTCCTGCCACAGCTCTTCATCCCATCACCTACATCCCATGTATGGATTTGAGGGGGCAAGAAAATTAATTTGAAGTGATGACTTTTCATCTGTTTACATGAACCTAAGACATATATAATGAAAAATATATTGATAACACCACCTACTCACAAATACCACCATCAAGCAGGCTTCTGAAGATGCAGTTCTGGTGTTTGGAACTTTGTGTGATGTCTGTAGCACACTTCTGCACCTTGTAGTGGTCTACTGCACTCTATTACATGACTCTCCAGAGAGGTGAAGCACTAGATTTAACATAATTCATTGGAAGGAGAAGGAAGAAAAGGAGGAGAAAGTGGAAGTAACAGAATAGAACAGTGCCAATGCTGGGCACTGAAATCTGAAACATGAACTCTTTCCACAGAAAGAATACCACAGGTGATTTTATGGTATGAATAACCAACATTCCCTTGTGTGTAGAGTACTTCTGGATTAGAACAAAGTAAGGGAATTCCTTGAGAAGGAATCCATCCTGCTCCTGAGTATATATTCAGCTACAAGGTTAGGAAAAATGGTAATGCTGGTTTCAAAACAAATGTTTTGCCTGCTTTCACTATTCATTGCACATGAACCAATATACTCACCAATATGCATTGCTGAGTGACACAAGATTAGATTAGATTCCCGACGGTATAGAAACTGACCCTCCAAAGAGTAACCCACCCAGACCCATTCCTGTACTCTATATTTATCCCTGACTAATGCACCTGACACTATGGGCAATTTAGCATGGCCAATTCTCCTGACCAGCACATCTTTGGACTATGGGAGGAAACCAGAACATCCAGACGAAATCCATGCATACACTGGGAGAACGTGCAAACTCCACACAAATAGTTACCCGAGGCAGGAATTGAACCCAGGTCCCTGGTGCTGTGAGGCAGCAGTGCAAACTACTGAGCTACCATGCTGCCCTTAAGTATTTGGCCTCTTCTGGAATACTGTCCAGTTCTGGTTACCCAATTACGGGAAGTATATTATTAAGCTGGAGAGGTTTCAGAAGAGATTTACCAGGCTGCTGCCGGGTGCGGAAGGTTTGAGTTATAAACTGCTGGATAGGCTGGGACTTTTTCATTGGAGCAGAGGAGGTTGAAAGGTGTCCTTATAGAAGTTTGTAAAATAATGAAGGGTATAGATAGAGTTAATTGGAGTTGTCTTTTCCCTAGAATGGGGGATTTCAAGACTAGGGGGCACAATTTAAAGTTGGGAGGAGAGAGAATTAAAAAAGACATGAGGGACTTTTTTTTTTACACAGCAGCCGGTTGGTTTGTGGAATGAACTTCCTGAGGAAGTGGTGGATGCGGTTACAACTACAATTTGGATAAGTAGTGTGGTGCTGGAAATGTACAGCCAGTCAGGCAACATCCGAGAAGCAGGAGAGTCAATCTAACAACATTCTTGATGAAGAGCTTCTGCTCGAAATGTCAATTCTCCTGCTCCTCGGATACTGCCTGACCGGCTGTGGTTTTCCAATACCACACATTTTTGGCTCTGATCTCCAGCATCTGCAGTCCTCACTTTCTCTTATTTGGATAAGTACATGAATAAGAAAGGTTTAGAGATATGGGCCAGGACTAGTTTAGTTTGGGATTATGTCTAGCATGGATTGATTGGACTGAAGGATCTATGTCAGTGCTGTAATACTTTAAGACGCTAATACTCTGTTTTTATTTCAATTTTCCAGAGTCCATCTATTGGGACTTGTCAATCTATGAGCATAGATCTATTCTGCCATCTACATCTAGGTCTGTTTAGTTTGCTTGCTGCTCTTTGGGAACAGGAGCCACTGGCCTCTCACATACTGTCTTCAAAATCACTGAGGAACTGCATCAGTGAACCTTGTAACAGCCATGCCACTAGTGCCAGGGCACTGCTTCTCTTCCTGCTGTGTCCTCCATTTCTTTCAAGACTGCTGCTACATGCATATAAATTGAACCTGTGCTTTGAGCCACTCCTTAACCATACAAGTCCATCTCTCTTTAAAATTTGAATGTTGCCCAAGAAAGCCATTAGTTATAACCCTGACAATAATTGATGACCCCTGTAATTAAGGGGATTCCTGTGCAGTTGGTAATTTGTCTAGTCTTCTACAGTGACTGTGTTTCCGAAAATTTGAACTTATAGGGGTTGTGTTGTGGCATAGTAGTAGTGTCCCTGCCCCTGGACCCAGGAGGCCCAGGTTCAAGTCTCAGCTGCACCAGAGGTGTGTAATAACATCTCTGAACAAGTTGATTAGAAAAATAGGTCAAATTAAAAAGAGGGGTTCTTCCCTACATCTGTTTCACCTTTGATAGTCTGCCTTGCCATCAACAGGATTTGCATGTAAATTGTTCAATTGGAGACCATGGGTGATTTACTGGTGGTGGTGGTTAATCCATGAAAAAATACCACAGCTGAATTCCTTGAGAATGGCTCCATCCTCCTCCTGAATGCATATTCAGCTTCAGGGTTGAGAAACTATATGGAGAAAGTGAGGACTGCAGATGCTGGAGATCAGAGCTGAAAATGTGTTGCTGGAAAAGTGCAGCAGGTCAGGCAGCATCCAAGGAACAGGAGAATTGATGTTTTGGGCATAAGCCCTTCTTCAGAAATTAGGAAAGTGTGTCCAGCAGGCTTAAGATAAAAGGTAGGGAGGAGGGACTTGGGGGACCGGCGTTGGAAATGCGATAGGTGGAAGGAGGTCAAGGTGAGGGTGATAGGCCGGAGTGGGGTGGGGGCAGAGAGGTCAGCAAGCAGATTGCAGGTTAGGAAGGCAGTGCTGAGGGATTTGACTGAGACAAGGTGGGGGGAGGGGAAATGAGGAAACTGGAGAAATCTGAGTTCATCCCTTGTGGTTGGAGGGTTCCTAGGCGGAAGATGAGGCACTCTTCCTCCAACCGTCATGTTGCTATGGTCTGGCGATGGAGGAGTCCAAGGACCTGCATGTCCTTGGTGGAGTGGGAGGGGGAGTTGAAGTGTTGAGCGATGGGTTGGTTGGTCCGGATGTCCCAGAGGTGTTCTCTGAAATGTTCTGCAAGTAGGCGGCCTGTCTCCCCAATATAGAGGAGGCCACATCGGGTGCAGCGGATGCAATAGATGATGTGTGTGGAGGTGCAGGTGAATTTGTGGCGGATATGGAAGTATCCCTTGGGGCCTTGGAGGGAAGTAAGGGAAAGGTGTGGGCGCAAGTATAGTTGTTGAAAGTGTTTGAAGTACTTAGATATATTTACTATCATAATACAACATGCAACAACCTTGGAGTTGAAAACTGATCTTAGCTCAGGTCATAATGTTATTCGAGGTTTGGCTTCTCTGCGAATGTGTCTCATTGCTAGGTTTACAGATCATTTTCCAGCAGGCCATTTTGGAGAAAACAGTTGAAATTCTTGCTGCAGTAAAACAGATAAATTCATTTTCTCAGTGCAAACAGCAGTGATGCCATCATTTTGCTGCAGGCCAAGTATATGGTTGAGACAAAGAATCTTACAAGGCTCTATTTATACAATTGAAAACATTTTTAATGATAATCATGGAATTTAGCCTATCCTATTCAACCTTGGATATCTCTCCACCTGAATATTTTTCTCCTACAGTATCAAGAACAATCATAATTCTAATCAGATAGCAGGGTATATCATGAGGAAATACAATCTAATTATAGTAGATTCTTATGACTTGAAAAAAATCTATTAATAATTAGACAATTTTTTTAAAAGGTGAGAAATGTTTGGAGAAGATTTGGAAAGAGCAACTTGATCATTCTGGAACTTTGAGCTTTCAATGACTAAGAAAGAATCACAAGAAGAACTTTTAACAGTAATTGCTGGCCCACTTGAATAAAAAAAATAGGAGTGAACTATTTAAAATATATTTGCTAAATCAACAATTATTGCTCATTCCTAAGAAGGCATTTAAGAGTTAACTGCATTGTTGAGAGTCTGGAGTCACATGCAGGTCAGACCAGGTGAAGACTGCAGATTTCCTTCACTAGAGAACATTAGTGAATCTGATGGACTTTTTATGCCAACTAACAGAAGTTAGATGGTTGACATGGTAAGATTTGAACCTGGGGTTCTGGATTACTAGTCCAGTAGTATTATCACAGCACTATCATGGACATCTCATGTTTAGTAAATTATGATGAGAAATAAAAAATTATCCATATGGTTTTTGGGATAAGGCGTGCTAGGTGCCATATCAGTGCGAGTACATTGGTTCATGAGCAAGGAAAATTGAAAGCTGGAAAACCAAAATCACCATTTTCCACATGCTTAAATGCTTTAAAAAATTTGTGTGCCCAGTGACTGTTCCCAGAGATTATATTGGACAAAGTCCTGTTTAATATGGAGTACCTTAGAACTGGAACATGCAGTTAATAAAGTATATAGTATCCGAGGCTTTATTAATAGGGACAAAAGTACAAAAGCAGGTTATGCTGAATTTGTATAAGACATAAGTTTGACCTCAGCTTCCACTTAGATTAGATTACATTACAGTGTGGAAACAGGCCCTTCGGCCGAACAAGTCCACACCGACCCGCAGCCCACCCATACCCCTACATTTACCCTTTACCTAACACTACGGGCAATTTAGCATGGCCAATTCACCTAACCTGCACATCTTTGTGACTGTGGGAGGAAACTGGAGCATCTGGAGGAAACCCACGCAGACACGGGGAGAACGTGCAAACTCCACACAGTCAGTCGCCTGAGGCGGGAACTGAACCCGGGTCTCAGGTGCTGTGAGGCAGCAGTGCTAACCACTGTGCCACCGTGCTGCCCACTAAACAACACTTGGAACAACACTTTAGGAGAGATGTGGAGACATTGGAAAAGGATGACAATGGTTCTGGGAATGAGAGATTTCAGATAGGAATATAGCTTGGAGAAATTGGGATTGGTTTTCTTGGAAAAGCTGAGGTTGAGTGAAAATCTGATAGAAGTATTCAAAATCATAAGAGGCCTGGAAAACTAGATAGGAAAAAAACACTTCCACAGATGAAGGAATCAAGAATAAGAGAGCAAAGATTGAAAGTAATTAGTTAAAAAAAATAGTAATATTAGGACAAGCATTTTCACATTAGTGGTTAAAGTCTGGAATATATTTCCCTGAGAGTGACAGAGGCAGCTATTGAAAAGGAATAATGTATATGGTTATAGGGAAAAGGCAGAAGAATGGCACTAAATGAGATGCCCATTTGGAGAGCCAATGCAGACAAATCAACTCAATGGCCTCCTTGTGCACTGTAAATATTCTGTATTCTGTTTCTACATTAGTCATCTTGGTTTTAGCATCTGAATCCCGAACATTGAGATTTACATGCATAGTTTAAAGTACACTATTCTTTCAGAAGAATCTCACTATTGCTGGTAACTATTTTGCCATGACTAAAACAATGAATTTCAATCCTTTATTTATCTGTGGTTTTAAATTTCATATTCCAGCAATCATGATCAGCATCAAATCTTAAAATCCTAATGACTTAAATACTTATTTAATAACATATTTTAGTGAAAGAAGGCTAAAGAAAAAACGCATTTTTATTCCATTTGGTTTTATTGATCTTTACCGATTTCACTGTAAATTAGCGTTTTGAGCCATTCTTCATTTCAAAAGTAAATTTGTTAGATAATCAGAGTGTCATCGCTGAGTCACTATAATTGCATTGTTCTGAAATGATTCAACCTTAAACAACCTTATAACTAAATTAAAGTTTCAATATTTACCTTTTTTCAATGTTTTATTGAAATGCAGTTTTTGTTTTAATTTTCAATTTTAAAAGTTCAATTACTGGTAGATACATGTATTGCAATTAAAATATTAAGAAAATGTAAGCATTTATTTGACTACAAGATACAAATTATTTTCAAAACATATTTATGTTTAAAATAAATTATTAACTTCATCGTTACAGTCTTGCCAAGGACTTTATCCCTTTTCCTGTTAATATTACATTTGACAAGCCATTGGACTGGCTCCTTGGGTTGCCACAGCTTACTGTATTGATTGACTTCCTTTGGAGTGAGAGAAATTGGGACAGAGAAACACAGCATCTCAGAAAGCTTAACACTAAGACTGAGGGAAAAGGGAAAAGAGACTAAGAGAGGGTGGAGAGACAGATGAGTGATCACGTAGAAATACAGGGGCAGGAGTTTCAGACGATGTGGTTTTCCGCCCCATCAACTCAGCATGGAATGCATATACAACAATATTGGCTCAGTCCAGGATTGCTAATTGGCTCTAGATAGGCACCCCTCACTTGGGGGGAGATCCCATCTCCGAGAGCTGCCTACCAATCTGCTTGTGCATTGGGATTGGGACTACAAGCTGTCCCGATATTTAAAGTCCCAGAGCTGAAAAATGTGTTGCTGGAAAAGCGCAGCAGGTCAGGCAGCATCCAAGGAGCAGGAGAATCAATGTTTCGTGCATAAGCCCTTCTTCTCCTGCTCCTTGGATGCTGCCTGACCTGCTGCGCTTTTCCAGCAACACATTTTTCAGCTCTGATCTCCAGCATCTGCAGTCCTCGCTTTCTCCTAATTAATGTCCCAGAGTCCAAAACCAGGTAACAGTAAAAAACAGTGGGTGTTCTTGAGGGAGAATTCAGACCTTTGACCCGGGGAGATACAAGGAGAGGATGGTCTTAATGGAGCAGCAAGGAGAATGGGAATGTGTGCATGGGGCAGACCTTGTAGGTGACCCAATGTGAAAATTCAGCAATTGCAAGATACACCCAAAGATTTGCCAAGCACATGTTCAATCCTAAACCCCTCCGATCAAATTGAAAATTGAGGCAGGAAATGGCCCCAGGTGTCCATTAGTTACCCACTTATGAGCTTATTTGGGTAAGGATGAGAGGGCTGGCAGAGGCTTTGCCTGTCCCAAACTCTGAACCTGCTAATATTAGTTTGAATAGATGTCTAAAAGTCAGCCTAAAGTCAGAAACATAAAGTATGATCATGCACTTCTCTGGAATGAACTGAGTCACACCACAACTTCCGATTTTTAGCAGGACTTCAAAATCTGCAGGTGCAGTGCCAGTCTGACTTTTTAATAGCTGCAGGTACCTCAGTGTTCTCAAAATCTAGATCAAGCTTATATAACTGAGATACAAAGAGCTATGAAGTACTGGGTGTGAGAAAGATTAAAGGAAGAAGAGAAGGAATGAAATGATGAAAGAAAATTTGAGAAAAGGAATAGAAAGGTTTGATGAGTGTTTGGAAGAGGAAGGGAATAAGAAAAGCAGAAATAGACAAGTGGGACAGGAGAAAGCAAATCAGATGGTGAAAATCAAAAAGAGAGACCAAGCAAATTAAACAGAAGGAACAAATTATGAGGGTGACAAAGGACTAGAGCAATTAAAAAGCATTGCCACTGTCCTCTAGAGTATAGCAGCCTATTGGTGTTAGTATTCCTACAAGTTGACATTAAATAGGTATAAGGAACATTATTTATTTTGTTGTCTATACACATCACATTTATGAGTTGAACTTCATTTCATAATAAATTCTGATTGTGCTTCAATTACCATTATTGGTTTGTCTCCTGTTAATTGAAGCCTGCACAGGCTTGGTTAATGATTTTTATTTGCACTTTAACAAAACTTTAATCATGCATGTGTACCACTGAATTCATTAAAATGCATCATTTATTCATGTGTTACTGCCAAGAACAGATTTGTAAATGTATCAGCGTACTGTGAGCCATCATGACTAACAAATGGAAATTACCTCATAAGTATACTGTATCATGTATTGTGACTAATAACTGACTGTGTTAACTAAAATTCACCAAAAGCATAAGAAATACTTTGTGGTGAACCTGTGTTTAGAATCAGTGTAATATAATAGGTAGATAGCTAGTCTGTTCCTATTTTACTAATGCATTTCGGCAGATCTGGTATATTATAGTTCTCATATCTGTGTACATCATTTAACCACACCTGACAATCAGTTCTGATCTTATCTAAGGCATGACATTTATTTACAATCACTCACTGGAGGAAGATTTAAGAATAGCAGTGCCATGTAGAAATCTGTAGTTATTGCTGTGAATACAACCCAAAGATAAAAGATGCCAGCCAAAGATAGGTTTAATGGATTGGGTGTGGCGGAGGGCTTGGTGGCAGTTCCTATGAATGGGATCATGGGGAGAGAGAGGAAACGGTATTTAGAGCAAGATAAAGAGCATTTTTAGTGGTAACTCACTTGTCCACACAGACTTGATCAAGTACTCAGTGCCTTTGGTGGAGGCTGCCCCCATCCAAGCCAACAAACAGCTTGTAGACTTTTTTTTTCCCTCTGGATCGTTAACGAACATTCAATGCTGGGGCAGAAAGGTCGTGTATGGATCTTTTTTGCATATAATTCAATTTCAGTGAAGGTAGGAAAGCATCAGGTATAGATACTTTCCCTCCCTGACTAACCAAATGCCCTTCCCACCTCTTAGGCATATTATATAAAATTTTCAAATTAGTCTGTAAAGTATGCCATGTTCACTCAGAGCTAAAGAGTGTTGCAACTAATTTGTTCCAAACAAGAATGTTTTTTGCAATTGGCAGCAAATGTTTGCAATTTCCTCTATAACAATGTAAATGTTATCATCATAATTGCTGAGTTACTTTCCATATAAACTTCAAAACATATTTTAAGTGTGCTGTTTCAAGATAATTGGTAGCAATAATGTAAAAAAGAACAAAAAGTAATAATAAGCTGTTTCACCACATGAAACAAAAGATGTGATTTCTTTTTTGGCAGAGAAAGAGAAATAGCTTTGTTAATGCTGTTTTTAACATTCAAGGTAGAATCTGAAAATTAATTTTCCACAAGACAGTTTGTGAAATGAAAATGTGTTACTAACAGCTACAGAACAACAGCCAATCATAATATGCCTACAATCATATTTGATTCATATTTCCCAAGATGCTAAATTACCACTTACTGTAGTAATTGATGAAAATTTCATGAATCCAGCTGTAGTTGAACAATACTTGCATAATGGCTCCACAAACCTGAAGGTTGTGATATACACACAAAATTCATTCTTAGGGAAAAATGTCTGTTTCACCACACTTTACTAGAAACAAACAACGACATATGATTTTTTTTCAGAGGTTTCTTCACCTCCTGCAGTTAAATACTATGGATCTCACATAAAGAAAGATCTTACGAGTTTGGTGGTTGTCTCTCACACTGCCTGAAGAAATGGTTAGAGACCACAACTGAATCTTAGGCAGAAGGCCCACTATCCTTTCTGCTCCTTAGGTCCATAAGACAACAGCAACAGGCCTCGATATGCTATTAGGTGCCCATGGCCAAAAGACTCTCTTGAAAGCAGCCAGCCAGTCAGAGGCCATCAGCTCCTGCGCATAGCAGTGTCAAGAGAAATCCATAGCTATTGCTCTAAACACAACCTAGAGAAGAATGACACTGGCCAAAGATAGGTGATTTAATGGATGGGGTGTGGTGGAGGAGGCTGGTGGCAATCCCTATGAGTGAGATCATGGAGAGAGAGAGAGGAAAGCGTGTTCAGAGCAAGACAAAGAGCATTCTTAGAGGCCACTCTCTTTTCCACATGGACTCCCTCAAGTATTCAATGCCTTTGATGGATGCTGCCCCATCCAAGCTAACAACCAACCGGTAGTCTTTTTTCCCTCTGGGTCATTAATGGAACATTCAGTAGTGGAGCAGGAAGATCAGGATCTTTTTGCACGGAATTCAATTCCAGTGAAGGTAGGAAAACATTAGGTATAGATATTCTTCCTCCCTGACTAATTAAATGCTCTTCCTGCCTTTTAACCCACCTCGTCTCGAACTGGAGGGTTCCACCAAAGTATTGCTTGTGTTGGTTTGCTTTAATAGAATCAATGAACATGCGGCAACTAACAGAAGATTGGTCTTGTGTGAGTTGGCTTCTCTTCTATTTATCAACCAACTGATATATGCTAAGCAAATGGAACCATAAGTTGAATTCAGTTAGATGGAGTCACAAATGCTTCCAACTGTACCTAATTTTCATAATGCAGTATGTTTATAACAATCAGTTGTACTTATCCATTTAAGACCTGTGATGTACAAAGAAAATGGGCTGAATTTTACCAAAAATCAGCTAAATGTCAGTTCTGGGGAGTTTCATGGAGGGTTTCTCTCTGTTAACCAAAGTGAATTACCTCAAGTATTTCTCTGTTGCTCACCTTATTATATACACCACACGCCTAAGGGCTTGTACTTGCATTATTGTGTGCTCACCAGCGGTGGTAATAGACATTATTGCAAGGATCTTCCAGAAGTTGGGCTATGAGTGCCATATTTAAAGCACAGTCTGCAAATCAGATCAAATGCTGCTATCCAGCAAAAAGTATTCACCATTCATGAAGTGGGTGGAAAACAATGAAGGAACATTTATGAGGGCATTTAGAAAGCACGAGTAACACTTCATTTGAAAAGAAATTGCATAGTTATAACTAAATTACTGTTTTACATCATCACCTTCCTGACTGACTATCGTAGTAAAGGTTTCTGCAGAATTAAGCTGCAGAGCGATACTACCTGTCTATTGTCTATACCATGTTAGAACTTTGTCTGAAGAACTCATTGTTGAATGTGGAAGCATCACATATTGAAAATCTTTAAATACTTGTTAATATTAAAACTTGAAACTTTATTGAATGACAGGAAAGCAAAAAAAGAACAAGCAGAAAAACTGCATTTGCTTTGGAGAATAAACAGGGCCTGCTTCCCTTTCAAGCAACGATGAAGTTGCAGTCAATGACTGATACAATACAAGGCAACACAATACAACTTTAGCAACAGGCCCTATGGCCCACCAAGCCTGCGCAGATTCCTATTCCTTATTTAGACCCGCTACTTACTGCGTGTGTATGGTTTCTATTTCTCTGTTTGCTTTGCTTTTATGTGTCATTCAAGATACGCCTTAAGCATTGCTAACCTACTTGCTTCCACCATCTCCACTGGCAGTGTGTTCCAGGCACCCACTACCCTCTCTGTGAAAAATTTTCCCTGCCCTTCTCCCCTAAACTTTCCCCCTATCACCTTGAACCTGTGCCCTCTTGCATTTGACCTTTTCACTTTGGAAAATGCTTCTGACTGTCCACACTATCTATGGCTGTCACAATTTTGTAGAACTCTATCAGGTTGCTTCTCAGCCTCCGTCTTTCCACTGAAAATGTTCTAAGTTTATCCAATCTCTCCTCATAACTAAAGCCCTCCAGAACAGGCAACATCCTGGTAAACTTTCTCTGCACCATCTCCAAAGCATCCATGTTCAACTGGTGGTGTGGTGACCAGAATAGCATGCAGTGTTCCAAATTTGGCCTAACTAAAGTCTTATACAGCTGTAACATAACTTGCCAACTTTTATATTCTATGCCTCAGACGATGAAGGAAAGTGTTCTGTATGCCTTCTTGACCACCTTATCCACCTGTGTTACCACTTTCAGGGATCTACAGCTCTGTACACCCAGATCCCTCTATATGTCAATACTCGTAAAGGTTCTGCCATTTATTGTATAATTCACACCTGAATTTGATCTTCCACAATGCATGACCTTGCATTTGTCTGGATTAAACTCCATCTGCCATTTCTCTGTCCAGTTCTGCAAACTATCTATGTCCTCCTGTATCCTTTGACAGTCCTCCTCACAATCTGTAACTCCACCAATTTTGGTGTCATCCATAAGCTTACTAATCAGACCCTCTACATTTTCTTCCAGGTCATTTATATATGATTAGAAGCAACATAGGTCCCAGCACTGATCCCTGCGGAACATCACTGGTTACTGATCTCTATTCCAAAAAGCACCCTTCCACCACAACTCTCTATCTTCTATTACCAAGCCAGTTTTGTGCCTGTCTAGCTGGCTCACCCCAAATCCCATGAGACTCTATCTTTTACACCAGGCTGCCATGAGATACCTTACCAAATGCCTTATTGAAGTCCATGTAGACAACATCCACTGCCCTTCCCTCGTCAACCATTCTTGTCACCTCTTCAAAAAACTCAAGTTGATAAGACATGACCTTCCTCGCTCAAATACATGTTGCCTATTACTAACAAGTTAATTCACTTTCAAATGTGAACAAGTCCGGTTTCTCAGCATTTCTTCCAACAGCTTCGCCACTACCAACATCATGCAAGCTAGCCTGCAATTGCCTGGATTATCTCTGCTTCCCTTCTTACACAAAGGAGCAACATTGGCCAATCTCCAGTCCTCTGAAAAGTCACCTCAGGCCAAAGACAATGCAATGATATCTGTTAAGGCCCCAGCTATTTCCTCCCTTGCCTCCTACAATATCTTGGGATAGATCCCATCCAGCCCTGTGGACTTGTCTACCTTAATACATCTCAAGATACCCAACGTTTCCTCTTTCGTTCTATTGACCTGCCTGAGAGTATTCTTACACCTTTCCCCAACCTCAACATCCCTCATATGCCTCTCTTTGATAAATAACACCCATTTCCGCTGGCTCCACACATAACCTCCCTCCTTTTACTCTTTCCCTAGCTACCCTCCTGGTCTTAATACATGTATAAAATGCCTTGGAATTCTCCCTAACCCTGCTGGCCAAGGACATTTCACAGCCCCTTTTGGCCCATCTAACTCTCTGTTTGAGCTCTTTCCTAATTTCTCTAGATTCGTCAAGGACTTTGAATGCTTTTAGACTTTAAGTGTGCTTCCTTTTCTTTTGACTGAGCTGATAATTTCCCCAAAATCCAAGCTTGTCATTCCTTCATTTTTACAGGAATACCCCTGTCCTGCACGCTAATCATCTGATTCTTAAAAGACTCCCATATTCAGATGTGGATTTACCCTCAAACAGCCAATCCCAATCCACATTCTCCAGTTCTTGTCTAATTCAGATATAGTTGGTATTCCTCCAATTTAACTCCTTCATTCATGGTTTATTCTTGTCCTTATCCATAAGTATCTGAAAACTTAACAGAATTATGGTAATTTATCCCAAAAATGCCACTACCCTTGTTGGATATCCAGATACTGTTTCCAAAAATCTCTCTTGGACATACCTAACAAATTGCTCCCTTGGTACTAAGGGAGTCCCGATTAATATTGAGGAAGTTAAAATCACTCCAAACAACCCTATTATTTTCACATCTTTCCAGAATCTGACTACATATCTCTTCCTCTATCGCCTGCTGGCAGCTAGGAGATCTGTACTACAATCCCAACATTGTGATTGAACCTTTCATATGCTTCAGCTTTACCCATAATACCTCACTGCAAGATCCATCTAGGGTGTCCTCCCTCAACAAAACTGTGATATTAACCAGTAATGCAACTTCCCCCATCTTATTTGCTTCCTCCTCTGTCTCGTTGAAAATATTGATATCCTGGAATATTAAGTTGCTAATCCTGTCCCTCATTCAACCATGTCTCTGTGATAGCAACAACATCATAAATCCATGCATGCATAATTTCATGATAACTTCACCAACATCCCATTTATTAGGAGCACTTGTTGCATCTTATCCTGCACCACTCAACCATGGTCCTCAGAAGACTGCTGGCGCTCTCCCAATTTGTCAGCCCTCGATCCCATCCCATCCCAACTTTGCCTGCTCCAGTTGTGCAGAGCACAGAATGCAATGATTATGTGGACTTTGTCTGGGGTGTATTACAAGTCCCCTCCTGACCGATCTAAGCATCGAATCTCATCTTTGGGACAGCTATTAGCTCCTCCATGATTGTGCTTGTGAGGAATGGTATTGTCTTTTCACTCAACTTCTGACAGTGGGTTCTGCAATGGAGTTGTCAGCCATGGTTGTAGAAGATATCCCTTCTTTCCCAGTAACCATTCACCAATGTAAGGCATCCACCCATCAAAATGAAGCCAGCCCTGAGAGTTACATATGCATCATGGCAGTTTCCAGCATATTTGATCTTATTTCAATATGCAGCAGAAGCCATGTCATGCCAGTAAAGTAGTAGATTATAACTGCTGTAGGAATACTGAAACCTTGTCCCATAACTCCATCACCCAAGAAAGGTAGCATATAAGAGCATGTTGGCAAGTACTGTAGTTCAAAGTAAGAGAAAATCAGTTCTGTATTTGTGTGAAGCCTATGAACACTTTGATTTCTTTTGTGAATTGTGGTGCATAGGTGGCACTTTTAAGATAATCTGTGATGATTTCTGTTTTATAGAAATGACTACCATTAATTAGCAATGACCAATGACATTGTCAATGACATAATTTATTACCAAGATTTGTATTCTGCACAACTGGTGACTGCAGGAATTTCACATTAAGAATTCTGTGATTGTAGATAAATTAATCCTGTATGGTGTAAGTGCTTAATTAATGCAATTATTCCTTAAAGGGCCTCGCATCACTCTCGTGTAGGGCCAGCATTCACATACAGAAAAAAACCTAATCCATTCACACCAAGCTATTTTTCATTTTCATTGCTAGTTTTCATTTCAGATGAGAATGGAAAGCCACCCAAGTTTTGAAGAGTAAGTTGCAAGGTCAACCTATGCATGTAGGTGATTCAAATCAATGTTTTGGGCAAAAGTCTTTCATGAGAAAAAGGGCTTTTGCCCGAAACGTCGATTTCGAAGCTCCTTGGATGCTGCCTGAACTGCTGTGCTCTTCCAGCACCACTAATCCAGAATCTGGTTTCCAGCATCTGCAGTCATTGTTTTTACCATGTAGGTGATTGCCTTCTCCAGCTCCCCCTCCGACCCCACACTGAACTCCCTGTTAACTCCATGAGTCCTAAGCTTTCCTACATCCACACCCAACTCTGTCCTATAAGAGTTCATCTTCCCACAATACCCATTGAGCCCCAAACCCATAGCTTATACATGTCAACCATCGTACAGTGCCCTCTCGCTGAAGCCAAGGCAATGTTGACAACAGTAACCCATGTCCTCCAATGCACTATCACCTGTGCTTCCAGCATGCTACCTCAAAGCCTCATAATTGACTTGCCCAACATTACCACCACAACAGTTGTCTTTGATAACCCACCCCACCCCCACTCCCATCCCAGACTGTAGTAATATGGAACTCCTGACCCTGATTGTCCCAAGCAGCTGACTTGTCATGTCTAAGCCCCTAGACTGAGAACGGATGATGACCTTGAGTGACAAGGGTGGAACCCCCTTACTGATAACAGTTCCTATTGACTTGACTGGGACTAATCTCTTAAATATTGAGACATGGCTGTTTGACTAAAGCACAGTCAGTGTGCGTGCCACATTAGCTGCTGACACATGCTGTAGGCAAGACATTGAAATAGCATGGTGCTATCTAGCAATCTATTCATCGTCTCAACTGATCATTGCTGACAAAAAACACAAGCTGCCTGAGTTGTGTCTGCACTAAAAAGCAAGATGAGACAATCACAGCAAGCCTGTAAGTTCTGAATAAGGCGGCAATGCGCAAAAAGGCAAGGCAGAGAGGTTGTAAACATCCAGGTTAGCAGAAAGTGAGTGAATGTTCAGACAAGAAACTAAGAGCCTTAAGATTCTATTCCTACGCAAGCATTTATGCTTGTCCCTGCACACAGCTGGCCTGTCAAAGCATTGCAATCAAAGCAATTGGTGTGCTCAATTGAATTGCTGAACTGTATTATAAGTGAGTTGGAGTTGTGCTGTGAAGAAGTGCTGAGGCTGGTCTTTATTTGATGCCAGTGTTGAGTTGAATTGAATTGAATTTATTGTCACATGTACTGAGGCACAGTGAAAAGCTTTGTCTTGCAAGCAATACAGGCAGATCACAGAGTTAAGCAGCATAGACAAGTAACTAATAGGTAAACAGTGGCAAAAACAAAAACACAGGTACAGGCGAATGTTAAGAGTTTGTGAGTCCATTCAGTATTCTAACAACAGTAAGGTAGAAACTGTTTTGAAACCAGCTGGTGTGTGTGTTCAGGTTTCTGTACCTTCTTCCTGATGGTAGAGGTTATAAAAAAACATTGCCAGGTGGGATGGATCTTTAAGAATGCTGGCGGTCTTTCCTTGACAGCGGGCCTGATAGATGGATTCTATAGGTGGGAGGTTGGTCCTTGTGATTGTCCAGGCCGAGTTCACCACTCTCTGTAACCGTCTCCAATCTTGAATGGTACAGTTGCCATACCAGGTAGTGTTACATCCAGACAGAATGGTCTCGATGGCGCACCTGTAAAAGTTGGCAAGGGTATTCACCATCATGCCAAATTTCCTCAGCTGCCAGAGGAAAAAGAGACATTGTTGGGCCTTTGCAACTGGTGCATCCAAGAAAGTTTATTGTGGATGACCACTCCCAGGAGCTTGACACTCTCCACTTGTTTCACCACTGTGCTGTTAATGTGTAGGGGGGCATGAGTAACATCCTGCTGAAAGTCAATAATGAGTTCCTATGTGTCCGTAGACTAAGGATGGAGCATATCCTAAAACATTGAGGACTTAGGGTGTAGCTTTGCTCGCTGAGCTGTAGGTTTGATATCCAGACGTTTCATTACCTGGCTAGGTAACATCATCAGTGGTGAGCTCCAAGTGAAGTGAAGCTGTTGTCTCCTGCTTTCTATTTATATGTTTGTCCTGGATTTGTGGTGATGTCATTTCCTGTTCATTTTCTGAGGGGTTGATAGATGGTATCTAGATCTATGGATTTGTTTATGGCGTTGTGGTTGAAATGCCAGGCCTCTAGGAATTCTCTGGCATGTCTTTGCTTAGCCTGTCCCAGGATAGATGTGTTGTCCCAGTCGAATTGGTGGGTTTTTTTCATCCGTGTGTAGGGCTACGAGGGAAAAAGGGTTGTGTCTTTTTGTGGCTAGCTGGTGTTCATGTATCCTGGTGGCTAACTTTCTGCGTGTCTGTCCTACGTAGTGTTTGTGGCAGTCCTTGCATAGAATTTTGAAGATGATGTTGGTTTTGTCCATGGGTTGTACTGGGTCTTTTAAGTTTGTTAGTTTTTGTTTGACAAAATTCCATGCAAGAACTGCTACAAGCACTACATAGGACAATCAGGAAGAAAGTTAGCCACCAGGATACACAAACACCAGCTAGCCACAAAAGGATACGGCCCTCTCTCCCTCATAGCCCTACACATGGATGAAAAAAAACACCAATTCGACTGGGACAACACATCTATCCTGGGACAGGCTAAGCAAAGACATGCCAGAGAATTCCTAGAGACCTGGCACTCCAACCACAATGCCATAAACAAACACACAGATCTAGATACCATCTATCAATCCCTCAGAAAATGAACAGGAAATGACATCACCACAAACCTCAGGAACCCCATCCAGGATAAACATATAAATAGAAAGCAGGAGACAATAGCTTCGCTTCACTTGGAGGTCGCCACTGATGATACCTAGCCAGGTAATGAAACGTCTGGATATCAAACCTACAGCTCAGCGAGCAAAGCTACACAGTAAACCTCAACCTGAGCTACAAACCTTCACAAACCTTGCACATTGAGGATTGCTGGCCAAGGTGGACCCTGGAGGAGCACGGAACCAGCTGCAGCTGTATGTACCCACTCAAACTTTCATGACAGGGCTTGTGCTATCTAGTTTTTCTCTATTGCCTGGTTACATAGAAAACAGCATATAAATTCAGTGATACTGAGTTGCTAATGAATGCATAGAAGCCTTACACCACTCACTTGTGAGAATTTTGACGGCCTGTTCAAACCTTAGGGAAAAAGTCAGATATTCTTTGCTCAATGCATGAATCTTATTCTTCTAAACTTGAATTTATTCCGAACTGACCTACCATTACCCACAGACAGCGAGCAAGCTAATATTTTGAGTCTAGATGATTCTTCATCAGAGTTGAGGTGAAGTGTGGAGGGACAGCATTTATGCTAGAGTTTGGGTTGGGGGTAGTGGAGAGAAAATGTTAGTAGTTTACATTAAGTGATCGGAATGTGAGAATGGCAGAATAATGGTGTGATTCCTGCCAGACTTGAAAAGACAGTAAGTGGGATGGGGGAGGAGAGGACATGATAACAAGCTAAAAGAAAGAAAAGCAATGGTTTACAATTTAAAGGTGTTGAACTCTAATATTAAAGTCCTAAAGGCTGTAAAGTTCCTAGTCTGAAGATGACGTGTTGTCCTTCCAGTTTGCGCTGTGATTCACTAGAACATTTCAGCTTGCCGAGGACAGACATATCGGCATGTGAGCAGGATGCTGTGTTAAAATGACCAGCTACAGGAAGGTCGGGGATCCTGTTTGCTCACAGACTGGAGGTGTTCTGCAAAGTAGTCACCCAGTCTACGTTTGGTTTCTCCAATGCAGATTAGGCCACATTGGGTGCAGCAAATACAATACGCAAGATTGGAGGAGGTACAGATGAAGTTCTGCTTCATCAGGAAAGACTGTTTTGGCCCTTGGATGGTGAGCAGGGGGGAGGCGAAGAGGCAGGTGTTGTACCTTCTGCGGTTACTTGGGGACATGCTGTGGAGAGAGTAGGGTGGTGTTGGTGGTTGTGGAATGGACTAGTGTCCTGGAGGGAACGATCCCTGTGAAATGCAGATAAGGGGAATGTGTTTGGTAGTGGCATTCTGCTGAAGTTGTCTGAAGTGGAGGAGAATGATCCTTTGAATACAGAGGCTGGTGGAATGAAAAGTGAGGACAAGGGGAACCTGATCACACTGTTGTGAATGATAGGAATGGGTAAGGGTGGAAGCACGGTTGGTAGGTTGGATACGTTTGAAGGCCCTGTCAATCACAGCAGGTGGGAAAGCACCGTCACGGAAGAAGCAAGCCATGTCAGCAGCACTGTTTTGGACATCATCCAAACAGATGGGATATAGCTGAAGGAACTAGGAGAATGGGTTGGAGCCCCTGCAGGATGTGGGGTGTGATGAGCTGTAGTGAAGGTAGCTTTGGGAGTCCATGGCTTTGTAGTGCACAATTTATTTCCCGAAATCGAGACAGAAAGGTTAAGAAAAAGAAGGGAAGTGTCGGAAATGAATGTTGTGAAAGTTATAGGGGGTGGAATTTGGAAGCAAAATGAATGAAGTTTTTAAGATCCTGGCGGGAGAATGAAGTGGCATCGAAGCAATCATTGATGTACCAAAACAAAGGTGTGGGAGGAGACTAGTGTAAGACTAGAACATGAATTGTTTCACATACCCCATAAAGAGGCAGACAAAACTGGGACTCATGTGGGTGCATTGACTTGGCGGAACTGAGATGAATTATTTCCCATCACTCACAACAGTGAGATCAGGTTCCCCTTGTCCTCACTTTTCATTCTACTAGCCTCCACATTCAAAGGATCATTCTCCGCCATTTCAGACATTTCCAGCAGAAAGCCACCACCGAACAAATCTTCTCCTCACTTTCCTGTCTATATTTCACAGGGATCATTCCCTCTGGGACACCCTAGTTCATTCCACAATCACCAACACCACCCCACCCTCCCCACGGCACCTTCTCAAGTAATCGCAAAAGGTATAACACTTGCCTATTCACCTCCTCCCTGCTCACCATCCAAGGGCCAAGACAGTCTTTCTAGGTGAAGCAGCATTTCATCTGTACCTCTTCCAATCTTGTCCATTGTATTTGCTGCACCCAATGTAGCCTAATCTACATTGGAGAAACCAAATGTAGACTGGGTGACCACTTTGCAGAACACCTCCAGTCTGTTCACAAGCAGGACCCCCGACCTTCCCCCAGCTGGTCATTTTAACATAGCATCCTGCTCACCTGCCCACATGTCTGTCCTCTGCATGCTGCAGTATTCCAGTGAAACAGAATGCAAACTGGAGGAACAACATGTCATCTTCAGACTAGGGACTTTACAACCGTCGGGACTTAATATTGAGTTCAATACCTTTAAATTGTGAACCATTTCTTTCCTTTTAGCTTGTTATCATGTTCTTCCCTCTTGCAACCTATTTACTGTACTTTCAAATCTGGCACAAGTCACACCATTTTTTTGCCATTTTCGCATTCTGATCACTTAATGTAAACTACTAATAATATTTACCATTACCCATGTCATTAAGGCAATCGAAAATTCTACCCAATGTATTTTTTTAAAAAATAAATATTACATTTGTGATACTAACTTTATGGGGCACTAACTCTATTAAGAGATGAGAACTGAAGTTGGTTCCTATTAAGATATCAGTATTAACAGGAACTAATGTTGGGAAAATTGATGGGATTGAAGGCTGACAAATTACCACAGCTTTATAACCTACATCCTGGAGGACTTAAGCAAGTGGCCCTAAAAATGGTGATCATCTTTCAAGATTCTGTAGACTTTGGAGCAGTCCTATGGATTAAAGAATAGCTGATGGAACTCCACCTTTTCAAAAAAGGAGGTATGCAAAAAAACTAAATTACAGATCTGTTACCGTGACATTGGTACTGGGGAAAATGCTAGAGATGATTACAAAGGATTTAGTAATAGAACACTTGGCAGGTTTGGACAGAATCAGCATGGATTTATGAAACGGAAATCATACCTGACAAACCTATCAGATTTTTTCATGGATGTAACTAGTAGAATTAATTGGGGAAACCAGTGAATGTGGTTACTTGGACGTTCAGAAAGCTTTTCATAAGGTCTCATAAGAGATAGCATGTAGAATTGGGCACAGGGGATTGGGGTAGTGTACTGACATTAGTAGAGAACTGGTAAGCAGATAGGAACCAAAGAGAGTAAATGGACCATTTACAAATGGAAGCTAATGACTAATGAGAAACTGCAAGAATCAGTACTTGGACACCAGCTATATGTGCAGAATGGCAACACAGTGGTTAGCGCGGCTGCCTCACAGCACCAGGGATGCAGGTTTGATTCCAGTCTTGGGTGACTGTCTGTGTGGAGTTGCATGTTCTCCCTGTGTCTGTGTGGGTTTCTGCCAGATGTTCTGGTTTCCTCTCGCACTCCAAAGATATGTAAGTTAAGTGGATTAGCCATGCTACGTTGCCCCATAGTGTCCAGGGATATGCAGTCTAGGTGCATTAGCCATGGTTAATGTGGGGCAATGGTGATAGGGTGGGATGATGTTTGGAGGGTTAGTGAGACTGGATGCGCTGAATAGCCTCTTCATGCACTGTAGGGATTCTATTCACTTCATATGTTAATGATTAGATGAGGGGAAAAAATGCAATATCTTCAAGTTTGCAGATGACACAAAGGTTGTAGGAAGGGTGAACTGTGAGGAGGATGCAGGGATTTTTACAAGTTGAGTGAGTCAACAAATGAATGGCACAATAAGTATAATGTCGGTAAATGTGAGGTTGTTCACTTTGGTAGCAAAAACACGAAGGCAGATTATTGTCTGAGTGTTGACAATTTGGGAAATGAGAAAGTGGAACAAAACCCGAATGTCTTTGTATACCAGTCTCTGCAAGGAAGTATGCAAGGTCCAACAGGTAATAAAGAAGGCAAATTGCATATTGCTAGCCATAGCAAAAGGGTTCAAGTACAGCAGCAGGGATGTTTTACTGAAATTTTGGGGGACTCTGGTGAGACCACACCTGGATTGTACAGTTTGGTCACTTATCTGAGAAAGGATGTTCTGGCTATGGAGGGAGAGCAATGAAGGTTTCCCAGACTGATTCCTGGAATGACAGGACTGACATATGAAGAGAGACTGGATTGGTTAGGATTATATTTAGGCAAAAATGAGGACTGCAGATGCAGGAGATTAGAGTCAAGTGTGTGGTGCTGGAAAAGCACAGCAGGTCAGACAGCATCCGAGGAGCAGGAGAATTGACATTTCGGGCAAAAGCCCTTCATCAAGAATGAGGCTGTGAGCCTCGAGGGTGGAGAGATGAGTGGGGCTGTGGGGGGAAGGTAGCTGCGAGTGCGATAGGTAGATGGAAGTGGGGGTAACGGTGTTAGGTCGGAGAGGAGGGTGGAGTGGATAGGTGGGAACGAAAATGGACATGTAGGACAGGTCATGAGGGTGGTGCTAAGTTGGAAGGTTGGAGGTGTAATAAGTTGGGGGAGGAGAAATGAGGAAACAAGTGAAATTCACATCCTCCTCTTACTGCCTCCTCGACCACGACCTCATCTCCCATCACCAAACCATCATCTCCCAGACCCTACACAACCTCATCACCTCAGGGGATTTCCCACCCACAGTGTCAAACCTCATAATTTGGGAATCCCTCACCGCCCGGTCCTACCTCCTACCCAAGATCCACAAGCCTGACTAGCCCAGCTTACCCATTGGCTCTGCCTGCACCTCCGTCACCGAACCCATCTCCACATACCTTGATACTGTCCTATCTCCCTGGTCCAGGAACTCCCCACAAACATTCAGGACACTACCCACGGCCTCCATCACCTCCAAGACTTTTGTTTCCCTGGCACCCAATGCCTCCCCTTCACACGGACATCTAGTCCCGATACACCTCCAACCGCCATGACCAGGCCTTCAAACCCTCTGTTTCTTCTAATCCCAATGTCTCCACCAGTACCCCTCCATTGATACTCTCATTTGTTTGGCTGAACTGGTCTTCATCCTCAATAATTTGTCCTTTGAATCCTCCTACTTCCTCCAGATGAAAGGAGTAGCCATGGGCACACGCATGGACCCCAGCTATGCCAGTCTCTTTGTCAGTTACATAGATCGGTCCATCTTCTGCATTTACAATGGCACCATTCCCCCACCTCTTCCTTCGCTACATTTATGACTGTATTGGCACCATCTTGTACTGCCACGGGGAGGCTGAACAGTTCATCAACTTCCCCAACATATTCCACCCCGATTTTAAGTTCACCCGGCAAGTGGGCTCTGGCAATTGATGTGGGTGTCATTAGGTCTCAATGGCACCACTGCCACAGAGGCCCAATAGCAAAAGGGCAGCACAGTGGTTAGTACTGCTGCCTCACAGTGCCAGAGACCCAGGTTCAATTCCACCCTCAGGCTAATGACTGTGTGGAGTTTGCACATTCTGCCCATGCATGGGATTCCTCTGGGTGTTCCGGTTTCCTCCTAAGTCCAAAGATGTTCAAGTTAGGTGGACTGGCCGTGCTAAAATTGCCCATAGTGTCCAGGGATCCTCTGACGAGATGGATTAGGCATGTGAAATGCGGGGTTACAGGGATAGAGTAGGGATGGGTCTAGGCGAGATGTTCATCGGAGGGTCAGTGTGCACTTGATGGGTTGACTGGCCTGCTTCCACATTGTAGGGCTTCTATGATAAAGTCCCAAGTTTGAGGCCCTCCCACGCCCCCTGAAAAAAATAATTTGGAATGTTCGAGGAGGCCACCAGGTTTCAATTGGGCAGTTTCCATACATGTAGACAGTGCTGCTCAGGCAAAATGTCTTCAAATTATCACTTATTTACTCAATTAGACTCCTTATCTGTCTTGTTTCCCACTGATAGCAAAATGGCATGGTGAGGGTGATATTAAGTACACCTTGTTTTTTCTACCTGAACCAACCTCCACTTTGCCAAAAGTTGGTGAATCCTAGTCATAGGGACTTTGCGACATAAAAGGAGGCCATCAAGTCCATGCCAACACTCTTTGTGCTGTAGTGCTATATTCCAGTAGTCTCACAGGTTTATTTCCTTCAAGCGCCTGTCTAACTTTCTTTTGAAATCATTGATTGTCTCCACTTCCACAAACCTTGAAAGCTACAAGTCATTATGATTAATTGTGTACAAACATTCTTCCATTTATCACTCATATCTCTTACTTAAAACCTTAAATATGTGTGGCCTAATAATGGTAGTAATCAGCTAATGTGAAAAGCATTCTTATATACCTTACCTAAACTTGCTGTAATCTTCTATACTCTTTCAGATCTCCCTTCATTTCCTTTACTCCAAAGAGGAAAAACCTCAGATTCTCTAACCAGAGTTTGAGACTAAATTTTCTGTGTCCTTGTCTCAAGCCATTTTCATTCCTTCTGGAAATGTCCTGATAAGCCCCTTGATATTCAGCACTGGCAGTCTTTTAAACATACTACCAGCATCTTCAGTGGTTTGAAGTCATGCTACCTGAATTGAATTGAATTTATTGTCACGTGTACCAAGGCGCAGTGAAAAGCTTTGCCTTGTGACAATACAGGCAGATCACAGAGTTAAGTAGCATAGATAAGTAACTAATAGGTAAACAGTGGCAAAAACAAAAACACAGGTCCAGGCAAATGCTAAGAGTTTGTGAGTCCTTTCAGTATTCTAACAACAGTAGGATAGAAACTGTTTTGAAACCAGCTGGTGCATGTGTTCAGGCATCTGTACCTTCTCCCCGATGGTAGATGTTGTAGAAAAACATTGCCAGGATGGGATGGATCTTTGGGAATGATGGTGGCCTTTCATTGACAGCGGGCCTGGTAGATGGATTCTATAGATAGGAGGTTGGTCTTTATGATTGTTCGGGCGAGTTCATCACTCTCTGTGACTGTCTCCGATCTTCAATGTACAGTTGCCATATCAGGTAGTGAGACAGAATGCTCTTAATAACGCACCTATAAAAGTTGGCAAGGGTATTCGCCGCCATGCCAAATTTCCTCAGCTGCCTGAGGAAGAAGAGACACTGTTGGGCCTTTGTAACCAGTGCATCCACATGAAGAGTCTACGAAAGCTTGTTGTGGATGACCACTCCCAGGATCTTGGCACTTTCCAGTCGTTCCATCTCAGTGCTGTTAATGTGTAGGGGGGCATGAGGAACATCCCGCCAAAAGTCAATAATGGATTCCTTGGTTTTGCCAGCATTGAGAGCTAGGTTGTTCTCAGTGCACCATTTTCCCAGGTCTTCCACTTCCCATCTGTCGTCTGTTTCGTCGCCATCTGAGATTCGACCGACTATTGTGGTGTCATCAGTGAACTTGTAAATGGCATTAGTCTGGTATTTGACAACACATTCATGGGTATATAATGAGTGCAGTAGGGGGCTGTGCAGTGTTGAGTGTTAGTGAGGATGAAATATTGTTCTCAGTGTTCACTGATCGCGGCCCGTGGGTCAGAAAACTGAGGATCCAGTTGCAAAGTGGGCTTAGTCCGAGATTACTAAGTTTAATAATCAGTCTTGAGGGGATAATAGTATTGAAGGTTGAACTGTAATCAATGAGTAGGATTCTTACATAGCTGTTCTTGGTGTCAAGATGTTCTCGGGAGGAGTGAAGGGCAAGTTGTATGGCATCTGATGTGGATATATTGGCCTACTAGGCAAATTGGAGTGGGTCAAGAGTAGTGGGGAGGCTGGAGTTGATTAATGCCATGATCAGCCTTTCAAAGCACTTCATGACCACCGAAGTTAGGGCCACTGGGTGGTAGTCATTGAGACATGCTGCATGAGCCTTCTTAGGCACAGGGATGATGTTAGCCAATTTGAAACAGGCAGGAACAGGTTGAAGATGTCCGCGAAGACCTCTGCCAGTTGATCCAAGCATGATCTGAGTGCACAGCCTGGTACTCCGTCTGGTCCCATCACTTTCCTTGGACTCACACAAAGGAAAACTGATCTGACCTCTGATGAAGTGACTGTTGGGATGGGTTTGTCGAAATTCTGCTCAAAGCGAGCATTGAAGGCTGTGAGACGATCTGGGAGGGATGTGTCATTGTCTGCTATTTTGCACAGTCTCTTTTTAGAACCTGTGATGTCACTCAGTCCTTGCCATAGTCGCTAGGTGTCTGGCTGGGTCTCTAGTTTGGATCGGTATTGGTCCTTGGCTGTCTTAATGGTTCTGTAAAGGTCATACTTGAATTCTTTATATTTGAGTGGGTCTCCTGATCTGAAGGCCTTACACCTGATTTTTAGCAGGTTCTGTATGTCCTGATTCATCCAGGGTTTCCTGTTGGGGAACACCCGGATTGACTTCCTCGGTATGCAGCCCTCCACACACTTGCTGATAATGTCTGAGACAAGTCTGTGACCTGTTGTAGTCTTTTAGCGCTACTATTCATTCGCTTTCCTTTGACTGGGTGTAAGGGTCTAATTGCTTTAGAGTGGCAGAGGATCCACTAATACTAACATTTAATAAGATGCTTTTGGCTTAACAAAATATTATTTAGTGCACAATAGCAATTAGATACAAGGTTACATTAGTTGATATCCATTATTACTAAGACTGTGAGGAGACCAGTGGATGTCGGTCTTCACTTCATGAGATCCCAAAATGTTTTGCTTTACCCACAACACTCAAGCCACTATGTATCATCAGATTGGTTGGAGCTTAATGCAGTCTACAACATTAACTTGCGCAGCATCATCTTATCTATTACCTTTCTTCCCTCCTTTGAACCCTTACTGGCTGTCCTTCACGCCTGCTTGAAAATCACCTGTGGCCAGGTAATCCCTGCCTACAGAAGTTCCTGCATTTGGTCCTGAGAGTAGCCAGAAAATTCTGGGCAGAAACTGCTGATGGACGAACCACAACCAGTAAGTAGAGGGGGGGTGGGGGGTGGGGGAACATAATAGTTTGGCGGATGATGGGAGGCTGCAGAAAAAAATCAGAGCATTAGTGACAGAGGTGAGAGGTCATAATGTTGGTTGGAGTGTTTGGACAAGTTAGAGCTTGGGTTGACATATCAGTGAAAATTGATTGAGGGAGATTGATGGTGAGAAATCAGAGTGTGAATTAGGTGGAGTGAGATCAAACTGCAGGTTGTGGAGGAATTTGGAGCACAGGTCTGGGATCAGGTTTGCTTGAGGGGCATGTTGGAAATTTAAGTATGAATAGAACAGAGAACTCAGCATTTCATAAACCAGAAAAGCAGTGCTGAATTATGAAAAATGGTTCAGAGATCTTTGTTTAGACACTTGTTTTATAGAAAATAATTTAAACTTTTTTATCTCATGGCACACTGAAGCTGCTTTTGGAACCAGTTACTGTTGGGAAAAAGAACAGCAAAAATGCTATCTTTAGCAAATTTGCTCAGTTTATTCTGTGCAATTCATGACAGTAATTGGTGGCACTAGCATATAATTATAAACAAAGTAAATACAAACCAAATATATGCAGGTTAGGTGGACCGGCCATACTGAAGTTCTATAGTGTTCAAGGATGTGTAGGCTAGTTGCATTAGCCATGGTAAATATGTGGTTATGGGATATGATAGGGGCTGGGTTTGGGTGGGATGCTCTTTGGAGAGTTAGTACAAACACAATAGACTGAATGGCCTCCTTCTGTAGGGATTCTATGACTTGAAATGATTTGTAGAAATATCTGCATGTAATAATGGTCCTTAAATTCAAAATCAATTTCATTCTTGTGAATTGCTTCAAATTTCTGTCATTAAACAACAATTTTGCTGGAACTGTAGAAAACACTAGTTAGGCCACAGACTAGGGTATTGTGTGCAGTTCTGGAATCCACGTTATAGGAGGGAATGTGAAAGTATGTGAGAGGGTGCAAAGGAGATGTATCACAATGTTGCCTGGGCTAGAGAGTTTCAATTATGAAGAGATTGGACAGACTGAGATTGTTTTCCTTAGAATGATTGAGATGTATAAAATTATAAGTGGCAGTGATTGGGTAGACAGGAAGAAACATTTCCCTTTGATGAGGGATCAATGACTGGGAGCATTGATTTAAGGTAAGGGGCAGGGAGTTTAGAAGAAATGTGAGGAAATTATTTTTTACCCAGAGAGGGTGGTGGAAGCAGAAACCCTCAACATTTAAGAATCACTCCGATGTGGACTTGCAATGCCAAGGCATGCAAGTCTATGGGCCAAGTGCTGGTTAATGGGATTAGAGGAGTTAGGTGATTGTTTTCGATTGCTGTAGACACGATAGGCCAAAGAGCCATTTTCTGTGCTATTGATCTCCATGACTATGATTCCAAGTATAGTTTCTTTTTTACTTTTTGAAGTTCTCCCCAGTTCTAACAAATAGAAGTGGATGACTGTTGAAAGGTAAAGAATAGAACATGCTCTGACTTATATCTCAAATGGCAGTCTTATTCTAAATACCAACATATATTTAGTCCCTAATGTTCTTACCTTTGTCTGAATTTTCTGTAACAAATTTATGTACTGTGAATAGCTATGCAATGGCATTTAATTGAAAAGTTTTACTTTATGGTTATCATATAATTCCATTAAGCATTTTAATTAAGCATGTCTAACCTAAATACTTACATGGATTGAGGGTGTGGTATTAGAGCTGAAATATTTGACAAGATTGTTCTTTTATATTCTCTAACATTTCAACAGGTGCAGAGTGCACATTAACTGCTCAAGAATCCTTATACCCTGCTGATGTAAAATGGTACCTTTGTGTTATTTTTTCAGGTTTTCATAGAATAATAAACTGTCTATAATTTTTATTCTCATGTACATTTATGAAACATTTCTTCTGTTACAGTGCTGGTCCTAAAGGAGACAATATTTATGAATGGAGGTCAACAATCCTGGGACCCACAGGTTCAGTTTACGAGGGTGGTGTCTTCTTCTTAGATTTCACATTTTCACCTGACTACCCCTTCAAGCCGCCCAAGATGTGTATTCCTGAAAAGCAATTTAGCTCAAAAACAAGCAGTAATTAAACAATGTAAACTACATGGTAATAGGAAGTATTTTGAACCACATAATGGTTTTCAATGTTTCTAAATCAAACTTACCATTCTAGTCCTTTTAGATTGATTCCCACTAAAAATTCTCATACTGTACCACCAGATTCTACCAAGCTGAGGATATTAATATTAGAAATTTCTTTGCAAAAGGCATTCTTCACTCTTTCTTTCTTCCTCCTATTTCTCTTTCAGTCTCTCCTTCCTCACATCTGTTTCTCACTCTTAAAAGTAAACTGCTGAACAATAAGTACAAAGTTAGAAATCACACAACACCGGGTTATAGTCCAACAGGTTTATCTGGAAGTACTAGTTTTTGGAGTGCTGCTCCTTCATCAGGTAGCTGTGGAGCAGGATCATAAGACACAGAATTTATAGCAAAAGATCACAGTGTCATGCAACTGATACGATATATTGAACAAACCTAGATTGCTAGGCAAAAGTGAGGACTGCAGATGCTATAAACCAGAGTCTAGATCAGAGTGGTGCTGGAAAAGTACAGCAGGCCAGGCAGCATCTGAGAAGCAGGAAAATCGACGTTTCAGGCAAAAGCCCTTCATCAGGAATAGATCTTCTATTCCTGATGAATGGCTTTTGCCCGAAACGTTGATTTTCCTGCTTCTCAGATGCTGCCTGGCCTGCTGTACTTTTCCAGCACCACCCAAACCTATATTGCTGTTACATCTTTCACCTTTTAGAATGGGTTGCAGGTTTCATTTCGTTAATGTGGAAAGACTTAACAGCAATCTAGGTTTGAGAGTGTGGTGCTGGAAAAGCAGAGCAGGTCAGGCAGCATCTGAGGAGCAGGAAAATCAACGTTTCGTGCAGGAGCCCTTCATCAGGAATGAGCAATCTAGGTTTGTTCAATATATCGTATCAGTAGCACGACAATTTCAGGTTGAGTACATGATTCTTTGAAATTTGCATCACATGTAGACAGGGTGGTTAAGAAGGCATTTAGCATGCTTGCCTTCATTGCTCAAACCTTTTGAGTACTGGATGTGGGATGTCATGTTGAAGTTGTACAGGACTTTGGCGCCTTTTCTGAAATACTGTGTAAAATCCGGTCGCCCTGCTATAGGAAGAATATTATTAAATTGGAGAGAGTTCAGAAAATATTTACCAGGATGTTGCCAGGAATGGAAGGTTTGAGTTATGAAGATTGGCTGGATAGGCTGGGACATTTTTCACTGGAGCATAGAAGGTTGAGGGGTTACCTTATAGAGGTTTATAAAGTCATGAGGGACATAAATAAAGTGAGTAGCGAAGGTCTTTTAACCAGCAATGAGCGAGTTCAAAACTAGGGGCATATTTTTCAGGTGAGAGGAGAAATATTTAAAAAGGACATTAGGGGAAACTCTATTTTAGAGAGAGAGTAGTTCATATTCGGAATGAACTGTCAGAGGAAGTAGTGGTTATAGGTTCAGTTACAACATTTAAATTACATTTGAAAAAGTCCTTGAATAGGAAAGGTTTGGTGGATTTGGGCCATAAGTAGGCAAGTGAGACTAATATGGTTTGGGAACATTGTCAGCATGGACCAAAGGGTCTGTTTCCGTGCTGCATGACTGTATAACTCTGATACATGAAGCTGACAGGCTAACTTGAAGAGGTTATCGAAAAGCTACACAGGAATCCATGTTTTATAAAGAAGCAGATAAAGCAAAGTTATGCTAAATCATTATAAATTACTTATTAGGCCCCAGTTGGATTATTGTATCCAATTCTAGGCACATTATTAAAAGATGTTGAGAGTGTGGTGCTGGAAAGGTACAGCAGGTCAGGCAGCATCCAAGGAGCAGGAGATTCAACATTTCGGGCATGAGCCCTTCATCAGGAATGAGGCTTGTGGGCCGTGGGGCTGAGAGCTAAATAGGAGAGGGTGGGGGGGTGGGGCTGGAAGGTAGCTGAGAATGCAATAGGTAGGTGAAGATGGGAAGAAGGTGATAGGTTGGAGAGGAGGGTGGAGTGGATAGTTGGAAAAGACGATGGTCAAAAGAACAGTGCCGAGTTGGAGGCTTGGGACTAGGATAAGGTGGGGGGAGGGGAAATGAAGAAACTTTAATCCTGTGTGGTTACAAGGTCCCAAGGCCCTGAGGGGGTAGGTGTGGTTGCAGGTTTTGCACTTCAAAATATATTAGTTATGTATAACTTGAAAGTAGGCACTCAACAAGGACAAACTAAGGTGAGGGGGGCCTTATGAACAATTACTGCTGGTGTGGGTATGAACCTGCACAATTGGACTTATTCTACTCCATAGCCAACTGTCCAGCCAACTGAGTTAACTTCAGTCTAAGTGCAAAACCTGCGTCCACACCTCCTCCGTCACCTCTGTCCAAGGCCCCAAAGGATCGTTTCACATCTGACAGAAATTTACCTGTACTTCAACCAATGTCATCTACTGTATCCATTGCACCCAATGTGGTCTCCTTTACATCAGGCAGACAGGACGCCAACTTGCAGATCATTTCAGAGAACACCTTTGGGACACCCGCACCAAACAAACCCACTGCCCTGTGGCTGAACACTTCAACTGCCCCTCCCATTCCAACAAGGGCATGCAGGTCATGGGCCTCCTCCAACACCAAACTCTAACCACCCGACGCCAGGAGGAAGAACACCTCACCTTCTGCCTTGGGATCCTGCAACCACACAGGATTTATGTGAATTTCACCAGTTTCCTCATTTCCTTTCCCCCCTCCCACCTATCCCAGTTCCAGGCCTCCAACTCAGCACCACCCTCTTGACCTGTCCATTGTCTTTACCATCTATCCTTTCCACCCTCCTCTCTGACCTATCTCCTTCTCCCCCACCTTCTTCTACCCATTGCATTCTCAGCTACCTTCCTCCAGCCCCACTCCCCTCCCATTCATCTCTCAGCCCCCAGACCACACGCCTCATTTCTGATGAAGGGTTCATGCCCAAAACATCAATTCTCCTGCTCCTTGGATGCTGCCTGACCTACTGTGCTTTTCCAGCACCACACTCTCGACTCTGATATCCAGCATCTGCATTCCTCACTTTCTCTACATTATTTAGAGATGTAAATGTCTTAGAAAGTGTGGTGAGACTTATTATAATGAGAGCAAGGATGAGAGACTTCAGTTACAATGAAAGATTAGAGAAGCAGGGATTCAAGATGGAAAGATTAAGGGGAGATTTAACAGGTGGTCAAAATTATAAAGGAAGTGACAAAGTAAGTCAGGAGATGAGTGAACTTATAGAATAACTAGCAAAACTATTCAAGGTGAGATGAGAAGATATTTTACTTAATGTATATCTATTTGAACTACATGTTTTGGATAATTAGAACATGACTGAGTATCTAGAAAAATTGAGAAAAGCACTGGAAAACTGGAGGTGAGGAAATAAGGAATAGTAGATTAAAGACCAATATATGGACAGTCTGTTTGATCCTCAGGGGAAACTCAGGGTGAAGGTTTTAAGATAATGGGTGAAGTCTTGGAGAAATGAGTAGTTTCAAATACCTGCAGTCAGTAGTGTAGGGAAATGTTGGCAGTGTGTCAATATCACCTGACTGACAATCCAGAAACTTAGGGTAACGGGCCTTGCATTCAAATCTTACTGTGGCAGCTGGTGGAATTTAAAAATTCCACTAATAAAAAGTAATGATGTACTTTAAACTATTGTGAATTGTCTTAGAAACCCATTTGGTTCACTAATATCCTTTAGAGAAGGAAATCTATCATCCTTACCTTGAATGGCCTGTAGCAATGTGGTTAATGGTTAACTGGCCTCTGAAATGGAATAGCATGTCACTCAAGTTCAGGGACAATTGGAATGAGCAACAAATGCAAATCTGCAATCAAACTGCGCATAAAAGTGTATATTTTTTAAAAAGTGGTGCAGAAGATGATAGTATCGAGATGGAAATTTAGAAATGAATTAGTCCTGGTTGGGGTAAATTAGAAGAATTGTTATTGAGTGTCGTGAGAGGAAAGTACCATCAAAAACTGAAAGGAAAATTCTACAAGATGTTTGTAAAGTTAGACTTGTTATATCGTGCAAACTTTGGGCAACATCAAGAAGAGAGGAACAATGACTGGATAATAATGAGATCATTGGTTTTTTTCTGCACTGTAAAGAACCTTTCAGCCCATCAAGTCTGCACCAACCCTTCGAAAAACATCCCAGACAGAAATTGGCCCCCACCCTATCCCCAAAACCCTGCATTTACCATGGCTAATTCACCTAACCTCCACATCCCTGGACACTACAGACAATTTAGCATGGCCAATTCATCTAACCTGCAAATCTTTGAACTGTGGGAGGAAACTTCAGCATCTGCCAGAAACCCATGGAGACACAGGGAGAATATACAAACTGCACATAGTCACCCGAGGCTGGAATCAAATGTAGTGCTAATCATGCCACCCATAAGGGTAATGAATACTGAAATGAATGTGTGCTGTAATGAGAAAGAAGAATATCAGGAACCAGTATATCAAGTGATCAGTGAAGATTGTGGTGCCACTGAAGAAAGTAGTCAAGAAGAGATTGAAATAGAATGCAAATCTGCTGTAAAGAGAGACGAAATTTTGCATTTGACGTGATGGAGATGTAACTGTGAGAAAAAAGGAGATAAGGAGGATGTTTGTTTGTTTATGTCGAGTCATTTGGAATTCTTCAGTCTCTGACGCTACCATGTGGTCGCTCCCCCAAACTTTTATCCCCTGTTCTCTCTCTCCCCTCCCATTAAAAAAATCATTGTTTTTGAGTTTTTTTAAGTTCAAAAAGCATGCAAAAACTTTTGAAAACAGTGATTACTGCTCCAATAAAACATTACATCAGCTCCAGCTGACAAAATGGAAAGATGCAATGGTGAGAGGCTGCAGCAGGACTGGAAGTGGAAGGGGTGACTGACAGGAGGCAGAAAGGGAAGTCACCTAACATCAATGTGGAAATGTAATGGGAGAAGCTTAAAGATGAAGCCTCATATGTTTTTGAATGTGGTGACTGAACAGGTGTCGGGAATATATTTAATAGTAAATTTTCAAAAACAAATTGACTAAATATTTAAAGGGAATAAAATTGCAAGGATATGAGTAGAGCGCCCTGGGAAGGCTGATTGGATGGCTGTAAATGCCAGACCTGGCATGATGGACTGAATGGCCACCTTTTCTACTCTAAAATTCCATGATTTTATGATTCTAGAAAGGCTCCCCAGAGCCTCAATACTGCACGAGGATTAAGTTAAGCCTACACATTAGCTCTGATGAGTTCAAGATGAAAAGCTTCAGCAACATGTCTCTCTTTACAGCGATATTCAAGTTCTATAGTACTAGTGAATGTTACAAAGAAGTGAGAATTCTTTGTAATTGTTGATAATTTGTGCGATATTAGACCCAGCGGATTTAAATTTCCACAAGTAGGTAAACATATTGGCAGATCAATCTGGTGAGCTGCTTTATTCTACACTTAGTATACATCCATGCACAACTATGGATCAAAATAATTTATATATTTCATGATATCTATTTCTCTTAAAGAAAGAAGCAAGTCTTCAATCCTTAATGTTTGTTGCAGCATAGATGAATTTAGTTGTCTTGGCTATAGGAACAGCCACTAAATTCACTTGTTCAGTAACAGCCCTTCCAACTTTTATACATATTTACATACCAAAATCTGAATTTGCAGTATGTTAATTATCAATTGTTCAAATCAAAGCTAGCTTTATAACCCAAAAAGAGAACAATATTTTGGAGGTTATCACAATAACGTAATCAAACAGTATTTTGCAGACATCTCCAAGAATTCACCAAGGTTAACCAAGTAACTGAAGTACCTGTATATGGTTCAAGAAAATTTCTCTTCCATTGCTCACATGTGAAAAAAATGGCCATTTTGAAAAGAAAGTTGAAGGATGCGTGTTAAAGATTGTTATGCAAACTTATCCCATCATGAATCAATGCTTTAAGGGAAGAGAGAAAATAGTACATGATAATTATTTGAAATTCCACTATTTTAAAATATATCAGTTGAAGCAAGATATAAATGTAGCCTTTAGAACTCTGCAATATACACTGAATTTGAACTCTGAACTACTGAAAATACACAATCGAATCAAATTCTCAAATCCAACCACCTTCCAAGATTGGAAATGTAATAGTATTAATGATATATGTTGCACACAATTTTACTGATAAACTTCAACAATTGCCAGCTGCTCTTGGACTCATGGAATCATTACAGTCCATAAGGGGGCCATTTTAAAAATCAAATGCAACCCAAACCAGTCTATAGCCCACCCAATTCTTTCTTTAACTGAGGGTCAAAGCTGAACTGATGACCAACCTGTGCCAGAGAGGGAAATTGGTATTAAATAAGATAATGAAAGCTGCATGCATTATGATTATTCAGATTTTTAAAACTCAGTTGCTATCAGCTGTGTTTCCCATAATCCAGGAAATGTCAACTTTACATTTTTCCCCTTATGCAGCCTTTTCTCACCAAATCTGTGATTCTTCACACATCCGTGCCATTTTAACAGTTTCCTGGCCCTCACCATCTCTTTTGCACCATGGATATCCAATCTCTCAAGATTTACATTCACATCTGGATGATCTGAGGGTCCTCCCCACCTTCGTTAAACTGAGGCCAAACTAGTTGCCAGCTACCAGCACCCTCGAGTTTTACATTAACAACTCCTCCTTCGACACCATACATCTCCACCAAATATAAGGAATGTATAGACCTTAGCAATGTGTCCATTTTTGTACCATATGTGAATCATTTTGTTTAATTCCTACTTAGGTCTCCTCCCTCATCTCTTTTTCCAGTACATTGATCAAGTAGCAGTGCTATTTCTTGGTCATGCCCGGAAGCAGAAAATATCATTAACTTTGGTTCCAGTTTCCATTCCTCACTTAACTTCACATGGTCCATTCCTAATCTCTCCTTACCCAGCAGCTGATGGTGATGATTCTGCTTTTGTCATTTCAATTCTTCTAGACTGTTTATATTTTAATTTGTTCTATTACTATTTGCTTTTGTTTAGCACCATTATCCATCCATTTGGTCATTTAATCTCTACTGCTGTCCAAACCATTATGGACCTTTCCCTTTTGTTCTTTCCTCAGATTATCTTTTGCCTGACTCAAAATACGTTACATCTAACATCTTCTAGTTCTAATGAAAGGTCATTGACCTAACTGCTAATTCTGTTTCTACTTCCACTTTATATAGTTTCATCAGGATTTGTGCATGACTTACTTAAACTTAGAAGCTCATACATCTGGAGGTACAATGGGCAGAAAACTCCATTCTCTTCTGTCCACAGCCCGTGTTCTCCCATCACTTCAACATCTACAAATAGTCTTGTGCCTGTTAATCTTAACTCACCATCTTCTTCTATGTCCAGTAGACAGGCTGACAGATCAAAGTCCGTGAGCCTGGGGATAAATAAATGAACTCACTAGGTGGGTGGGTGGTGGGGGGAGGGGGAAGGAACTCTTCTAATTGTGATTTCAACAACAAGGAGGGAGGTGTACCATGAAGAATTTAATGGTTGTTATCTTCAAAGTCAACTCATAATGCATGGATCTTTGATGTTAATTTCAAAGAAATGTGCCCTCTTGCAATCTTTAAATATTAGGAGGTCTAGCTTCAGGCTAGCAATCTGCATCAGTACACACAGTAACATAGAAAATAGGAGCAGGAGTGGAGCATTCAGCTCTTTAAGCTTGCTCCACTGTTCAATATGATCATGGCAGACCATACAACTCAACACTCTGTTCGCCCTTTCACTTAGTTCAGAAATAACTGAGCTTTAAAAAAATAACAAATACATCATGACAAAGGGAAAATTTTGCACATGCTAAGAATCTGAAATAAAAACAGATGAGAAATCATATCTCAGGCAACTGTCTGTGTGGAGATTGCACATTCTCCCCGTGTCTGTGTGGGTTTCCTCCGGGTGCTCTGGTTTCCTCCCATAGTCCAAAAATGTGCAGGTTAGGTGAATTGGCCATGCTAAATTGCCCATAGTGTTAGGTGAAGGGGTAAACGTAGGGGAATGGGTCTGGGTGGGTTGCGCTTTGGTGGGTCAGCGTGGACTTGTTGGGCCAAAGGGCCTGTTTCCACACTGTAAGTGATCTAATCATGTCTCACTATCTTGAATGAGTTTTTTGAAGAAGTAATGACAATTGATGAGGGCAGAGAGGTGGGTGTGATCTATGTGGACTTCAGTAAGGCATTTAACAAGGTTCCTAATTGTAGACTGGTCAGCAAGGTTAGATCACATTGAATAGAAGGAGAACCAGGCCACTTGGAAACAGAACTGGCTCGAAGGTAGAAAACAGAGCGTGATGGTGGAGGGTTGCTTTTCAGACTGGAGACCTGTGATCAATGGTGTGCCACAAGGATCGGTGCTGGGTCCACTGCTTTTCAATCATTTGTATAAATGATTTGGATGTGAACATAGGAGGTGGAGTTAGTATATTTGCAGATGACATCAAAATTGGAGGTGTAGTGGACAGCAAAGAAGATTACTTCAGAGTACAATGGGATCTTAATCAGATGGTCCAATGGGCTGAGGAGTGGCAGATGGAATTTAATTTTGATAAATGTGAAGTGCTTCATCTTGGAAAGGCAAATCAGGGCAGCACTTATACACTTAATGCAAGGTCCTGGGGAGTGTTGCTGAACAAAGAGATCTTGGAATGCAGATTCATAGTTCCTTGAAAGTAGAGTCACAGGTAGATAGGATAGTGAGGAAGGCTAGGACAGAGTGAGGACTGCAGATGCTGGAGATGAGTGTCGAAGAGAGTGGTGCTGGAAAAGCACAGACAGACAGGCAACATCCAAGGAGCAGAAGAATCGACATCTCGAGCATAAGTCCCTGCAACGTAGTGAAGAAGACGCTTAGTATATTTTCCTTTTATTAGTCAGTGCATTGCGTACAGGAGTTGGGAGGTCATGTTGCAGCTGGACAGGACAATGGTTAGGCCACTTTTGAAATATTGTGTGTAATTCTGGTCTCCTGATAGGATGGATGCTGTGAAACTTCAAAGGGCTCAGAAAAGATTTGCAAGGATGTTGCCAGGGTTACAGAGTTTGAGCTATAGGGAAGGCTGAATAGGCTGGAGTTGTTTTCCCTGGAGCTTCGGAGGCTTATAGAGGTTTATAAAATTATGAGGGGCATGAATAGGGTATATAGACAAGGTCTTTTCCCTGGGGTGGGCGAGACCAGAAATAGAGGGCATAGGTTTAGGGTGAGAGGAGAAAAATTTAAAAGGGACCTGAGGGGCAACTTTTTCACGCAAAGGGTGGTGCATGTATGGAACAAGCTGCTAGAAGAAGTGGTGGAGGCTGGTACAATTACAACATTTAAAAGACATCTGGTAGATGAATAAGAAAGGTTTAGAGGCATATGGGCCAAGTGCTCGCAAATGGGACTAGATCAATTTAGGGTATCTTATCTGCATTGGACAAGTTGGACCAAAGGGTCTGCTTCCATGCTGTGCATCTCTATGACTGTTAGTGCTGTAGAAACTCGTGTTGGTATAATAAAATGCTGAATACCTAGGAGCTAAAGCTGACGAGGCAAACGAGGTGTTGTGAACGAAGCAGTTAAGCAGTTATTTGCATTAAAATGTATTTAAAATAGTATCAGCCAGAATATTTAGGGGCGGGTTAAGGTATGTGCTTGATTGAAAGAATGGACGCTTTGTAAGAATTAGATTAGATTACTTAGTGTGGAAACAGGCCCTTCGGCCCAACAAGTCCACAACGCCCCGCCGAAGCGCAACCCACCCATACCCCTACATCTACCCCTTACCTAACACTACGGGCAACTTAACATGGCCAATTCACCTGACCTGCACATCTTTGGACTGTGGGAGGAAACCGGAGCACCCGGAGGAAACCCACGCAGACACGGGGAGAATGTGCAAACTCCACACAGTCAGTCGCCTGAGGCGGGAATTGAACCCGGGTCTCTGGCGCTGTGAGGCAGCAGTGCTAACCACTGTGCCACCGTGGTGCCCACAAATTAGCTTTAAGTAGACAACAATTCAGCAGATCTTCAACGAGTCTACTGAATTTGAAACAATAATTCTATTGCTCTCTTAACAGATCCTGTGAGATCTGGTTAGTTTCTCTAGTATTTTCTGTTTTTATTATGTGAAATGTGCGCATTTATGTATGCCAAAATATAACATTGCAAAGTTTCCATCATTTGCAGAATTACGTAGAATCACTTTGAGCTTTTTTTTGTTTATCCATTCTTGGTTGCTAAGTGGATATGTTCTTTTCAAGTGTTTAATGATGAATGAGAAGTCATAAATTTACAGGGACCAATGAGAATGTGCAATGACTGCTTGGCAATTTTGTCCGTAGTATTATTGCAAGGGTCAGGCTGGTGGTGTTGAGGAAATCAGGAAGAATAGCTGTTTCATGTGCTTCTGACATTGGTCCATTAATGTTACCTAAGTTAATCTTTCTTTCGAAAGAGCATTCCTGGCATTTTGGGCAGCAATGTGAGCAGATGATCATGCATTCCAGTAATATCATCATCTTTTTCTCCTCGCAACTTCTCTTCTTTACATCATTCATAGATAATCTTCATACCAAATCTTGTTCCTCTTGCACAGCCAAATCTTCCTTCTGAGCAATATTGGTCTGAATATTGTAAACCACATCCCTACTGGAAACCATAATAAATGAATATGGTAGGATGTCCCAAATATATCTGAAGCAAGCCTTTCAGCATGCTAATGGCTTGTTCAGTCACAATATGGTAGTCATTTAATGTATTTCAACATAATTGATCAATTTTCTGATGGATATCATCGGTCATGTTTGAATTGTGTATCCCTTGCGTCCTGCCATTCATCCTCACATGTGCTTTCAAGACATAACTTGGTGAATTGGGTTGCCATATGTTGAAAGCAACGCAACAGTTTAAGAAAATCTGATATGCACCTGCACATTTTTTTGTGTGTGGCTACATACCAGTTGCACATTTATGGAGCAGAACCTCTGCATTTTGTAAGTTCTCTTGCTTGATATGGGAATGCCATGATGCTGCAGTCAATGATCACCTGCACCTAAGGGAAATGAGACAGAGACATCAACCCAAGCACCTGCTTTGGATTGGAATTGGAGTGAAACTTCAATAATCAAACAATAAATTTGACACTTAGGCATGTTTTAATTTCATTCCATGAAACACTGTAAGTTTTCTTATTCCTATCGATGGTGTTGTTACAAATAGTGAAAGATGCCAGCAGAAAGGGAATTAAAATGCTGGAAATATGAAGCAGCAGGGCTCAAAATATTTGTTTTCTGAGCTGGTGAGTATTCCTCAAGGGCTTTTTTTTTATTTTCAAGGGCTACATTTTGATTTCCAGGGGTGCCTGCAGTCTCATGAACTCTTTCATTAGATGATGCAGTCACTCAGTAATAACAGCTGAAAATGTGTTGCTGGAAAAGCGCAGCATCCAAGGAGCAGGAGAATCGACGTTTCGGGCATGAGCCCTCACTTTCTCCTACTCAGTAATAACACACCAGTATTTGTGTTGATATTGTGTATTTGTAAACATACAAATGATGATTTAGAAGAATTCAATATCCTTAATCATCACCACTCCATTCAAGACTTGATGCCCTGACAGCAGTGCTGCTAGAGGTCTAATGACCTCACCAGTTTGGTCAGCGTCATGAATACACTGCATCTCTATCAACTAATCCAGCAGCATCTTGGAGCTCAATGCATTACACCCATTATATTCACCTCACATCAGTCCCTGGCTCTCAGCACTCTCAGTTCTTCCATTCAGGTACTGTACAGATGCTCCACCTCATAATCACAACCTAACAATATTGTCCAACTTCACACTTAATGTTTGCTTAATTATCCCAGAATTCAGAAATAGAGTTGCATTACATTGTAACACAATTACTGGCATGGATTCCTCTCTTATACAAGGAAAAGTGGTGCACAACAGTATGGAACTCATAGAGAACATGGTTCTTTGTGATGTGGCTTTGACTGTGTCACTGAGAACTATGAGGATATGCTTATACCTTTCTTCAACTCTCAGGTCACCGTAATCCTGCTATCTGGCATGCTGATGGTATGATTATGGACCTTCTGCTTTCTCCCCCACCCCAATCTGCTGCTTCTGATTTTCTGCTTCAGACACCCAAGAACACGGTAGCTCAGTGGTTAGCACTGCTGCCTCACAGTACCAGGGTCCCATGTTCGATTCTAGCCTCGGGTGACTGTCTGTGTGGAGTTTGCACATTCTCCTTATGTCTGTGTGGGTTTCCTCCTAGTGTTCCAGTTTCCTCCCACAATTCAAAGATGTGCAGGTTAGGTGAATTGGCCATGCTAAATTACCCGTGGTGTTAGGTGCATTAGTCAGAGGTGAATGTAGGGGAATGCGTCTGGGTGGGTTGCTCTTTGGAGGGTCAGTGTGGACTTGTTGGGCCAAAGGGCCTGTTTCCACACTGAAGGGAATCTAATCTAAACAGCCATCTGCCTGGCACATCCAGGAAGAAGAGGAGAGCGAGCAACATTTCAGGACTGATGAAGAGAACTGCCACCTGATCTGATGTTCTCCAATCAGATTCTGGCATTGCATAGACTTCACAGGATGGCATTGAGTTAGGACCTGCACATAGTGAGACATTGGGCAAGAATGGGCTGCAACTATACTATAGCGAAAGGATAGTTTGTGAGCCAATTTTCCAGTAGATAAGAAGGCTAATGAGTTCTGTTGCAGAGGATTCACATGACACTAATAACAGGGTGGCATACAGGGGAATACTGATGAACATGCATATCCAGCTAGGTGCACTGGATGACCAGCCAAAGACCCTTCTGTCATTGTCAATGAGAAAAGACTGGTTCTTAGTTGACAGAGGCTATAGAGTATACCTTCTCTGCAGCCTCTGCTCCTTCATACTGTAAATCTAAAGACTCAGCAACTGTTGCCACCACATCTATTTCAGCTTTTTTATAGACATGTCATCTCTTCTGCACGCCTTCTGATAATGCAGCTGTACCCCATCAAATCCAGGAGCTCACCATCATACTTCTAAAAACATTCAAAACTATTTTCAGATACTTGGCATTTACAGAAGTTCTTCAAAATTACTTTACCTCCAAGTTAGATGAATCATCCTTTAAATAAATTTCTTGAGTGTCCAAGATAGTGTTTTTTTTTGGATAAGATAATGGTTCTGAAGGAGTTCATGTTGGAATAAGGCTGAACAAGGAAAAATTAAAATAGATCATAGCAGGTGTTCAAAAATGAATTTAATGTAGTGCAGAACCAGTTTATGCATCTGAAGGACTAGATCTCCTCTGTCAAGAAAGACAACTACTGACAGCTGAAGATCTTAAATACAAAATAAAACTGAAAGTAAAAGCATATAAATTGCAAATAAAATCTCTGATTAAGAAGTTCATGCTCAGTAATTACTTTGCATCAGTATTTACAGAATGGGAAGGGTTCCTGAACTGAATCAGGAACAGGAGCTCACCAAAATGTATATAGGTAATTAACGTTAATGAAGAAAGAATTACGCTAAAGATTCCCAAAGCACCAGGAACAAATTATTTCCATCCTAGGTTTTTTAAAGGAGACGGTGAGTACATTGCAGATATCCAAACAATAATCTTTCAAACTGCTCTTGAGTCAATAACTGTTCATGTGGATTGGAAAATTGTGCATGTTTTACACTTTTAAGAAAATGGCAGCAGGAAATTGGGGACTAATGTCTGTTGTTAAGAAATTACTAGAATCATGCAGTACAGAAAAGGTTCTTCGGCCCATCGAGTCTGTACTACCAAACATATGCTACTACCTACACTAGTCCCACTTGCCTGTTCCAGGCCCATAGCCTTAAATCTTAAGACATTTCAAGTGCTAATCCAAGTATTTATCAAAGGTAGTGAGGTTTCCTGCCTCAACTACTCTCCTAGGCAGGGCAGAACAGACCATCCCCTGCCCCACACCTTCTGAGTTAAAAGATTTTTCCTCCAGTCCCCTCTAAACCTCCTGCCTTTCATTTTAAAATTACACCCTCTTGATATTGAGCCTTTAACTAAGGGGAACAGCTGCTTTGTATTCACTTGTCTATGCCCCTCAATTTTATACACCTCTTAGGTTTCCCTCAACCTTCTCTCCTCCACAGAAACAATCTGAGTTTATTCAACCTCATAGCTAAACTGATCCATCCCAGGTAACATCTTTGTGAATTTCATTTGCACCCACTCCAGTGCAATCACATCCCTCTGAATGTGTAGTAATCAAGACTGCACATAGTACTCCAGTTGTGGTCTAACCAAAGTTCTGTACAGCTCCAATACGACCTCCCAGCTCTTATAATCTATGCCACAACTGAGAAAGGGAATTATCTTGCATGCCTTTCTCACTACCCTAATAACCTATGCTGCTACTTTCGGGCATCTGTGGATAAGTACCACAAGATCCCTTTGTTCCTCTGAGCTTCCTAGTTGTCTTACATACTCATTGAGTACCCCCACCCCATCTTGTTCATTCTTCCACAGTGTATCACCTCCCATTTCAGGATTAAATTCCGTTGCCATTGATCTGTCCATCTGACCAAACAAAGTTGCTCGAGTATATAAATAAAGACAGATTTCCTGAATACACTTCCAGCTGATTAGACAGAGTCAGAATGGATTTGCAAAGAAGATATCTTGCCTGACAAACTGAATTGAGCTTTTTCAAGACAGTAATGGAGAGAGGAATACTCATAGATGTTATTTATGTGGACCTCCAAAAGACTTTTGATAAAGTCCCTCATAAGAGACTGCTTCCTAAAGTTGAAACCTAACTGTGTTAGGTAAGGGGTAGATGTAGATGTAGGGGTATGGGTGGGTTACGCTTCGGCGGGGGCGGTGTGGACTTGTTGGGCCGAAGGGCCTGTTTCCACACTGTAAGTAATCTAATCTAATCTAATCTAAATTAATGCAACGCATTATTATTTGACAATGTAGCATCTACAGATGGTCAGTTGAATAGACTCCTGTCCAGTTATGGAGACTGTACATCACTATCAGGATGTTTCACCACCAGTTGAGAATACCAACCTTCATAGAAATATTGTCACAGCAGTCCAACACCAGAGTTCAACGATGTCTCCATGCACATTCTCCTTTAGGATGTCTGGGAAAAGTGGGAAATGATCATTCCTCAAGACAGTATAAGAAAACCCTCCTGATAGATCAAGACAGCCTGAAGAAAGGTGGCAGGGGTGGTGAGCAATCCCAGGATTACCCATCAAACCTGAGTCCACTGCAGAAAATTGATCAGTGAAGTGTTGGGATAAAGAGGTAGTGTTACATTGTCAACAGTAGTGTCTCGTGTACTTACCAATATTGTACATGTGCAAGTGGGTAGAAGGGCCAAAAGGGCTTTATTCCTGATGAAGGGCTTTTGCCTGAAACGTCAATTTTCCTGCTCCTCGGATGCTGCCTGACCTGCTGTGCTTTTCCAGCATCACTCTAATCTAGACTCTGGTCTCCAGCATCTGAGTCCTTGTTTTTACCTAGAGGGCCAAAAGGTTGACATCTGGAAGATTGCCTTTGTCTGCACTTGGATACATTATCTGATTGACAAATCCATTTGTGTGCTGAGGATGTATGCAAATGAGGGAGTTATGTCTCAAACATCAACTGCAATTTTTCATGTAGGATGAGCAGATCCATAGTGCCAGGGAGAGGAGAGGCACTAGAGGAAGAATTGCAGATCTGAGGACACAGCCACCAAGCAGATGACGAATGAGAATGCTGGTGAGAAGGAACTCCAATCGGAAATAAAGAGCAAAGGTAGACTAACTATGAATAAGGAGGACCAGGCTCATTGCGAATGGGTATGCAGGATGAATGAGATGAAATGTGAAATGTTCCAACGCTGATGATACTTAATCAGATTCTTTTGGTTTTCTTCCACTACCGGTTAATCACTATTCACGGACTGGATTACAACCAGGACAGGAGCCAAAACCTTCTACTTTCGAAGATGACACAGCCACTATCATTTGCCTCATTGTACACCTTCACAAGTGCAGTTACACTCACACGGTCAGCAAACAGTTCAGATGTAGATTCGGGAGGACATTCAGATGAGCACAACACAGATACATGCCAACAGCAGAGGGAGTTTGTGACCAATTGATCCATGGATAATTGTAGGATTGCAATTCTTTAGGCACCTGCTGAGCATCAGGCTGATGTGCCACAAGAAACTTTCTAGACATTTAGCAATGGCTAGAGGAAAATATGGTATTCTTGCAGCATACTACGAGTAGCAGTACGCCTCCAGGAGGAGGCCACAGGTTACAATTCACTTGGGTAGCGTGCTGGAAATCTAGCCTCACTATTTCTGTAGTCATCACAAAACTTAGATATTTTATAAAGTATGCAAAGTTTGTCAATTTACCTAATGTTCAGACCCAGATTGATAGAAGGCACAGACCAAATTCCTGTACTGAACAAGAATTACTCTTTATTACAAGAACTTAAACTCTAGCTACAGGTAAACACTTATAAACCATTTGCACCTAACAGTACTAATTAAAACTTTAATTCCAATATAAATTCCCCTTTGCACACAGACAGACAACCAAAAACAAACAGGGCAGAGGGGAAAAACTGGAAAGACAGTTTAGTCATTATTGTTCTCAGGTCTGTGGCTGAAATGATTTTTATGATTCTTCTGCTGGCCAGCATGTTGCTTCAGTCATCTTTTTTCATATGCTTCCACAGGTTGGTAAGAGACACAGTTGGCTGGTTTACTTATAAAAGGTCCTCCAACTCTATTTTGATTTAGTCCCTACCCTCCCCATCACTGTTTTGCTCACACAGCATTGCCCTTTGGTTTGAAGGGCAGTGCTTGTCACTGGCCACTTGGGTGTTATTCATATCTTCCTGGTGGTGGAAATTGAATAAAGATTCGTGCACCTTGTGTCTTTCACTGTGTCTCACACCTACACACACACACACCATGGGTGCTGGGGAAAAATAAGCACTACCGCAGTTAGGCGGTAGTGTGGGGGGTTAAAAAAAAATAAAAGGTTTCTGATGTATTAGTTAAAAGTCACAACTTATAACAACAGCTGCAAAAAGATAAACTGGTTTACTTCAAATTTAAAGTTAGTTTTTATCGCAGAGAAAAAAGAAGTCACTCCCAAGATGGGGTAAAACTGAACATTTCTCTCTCCCAGCTACAAACTGTTCAGTTACTTAAAAATGAACCAACAGTTGGTGGCAGGTAAAGGGTCTTTGCCATTGATCTATGGCCTTGTGATTAGTTGTCAATCAATTCTTTGCTTCCAATAAAAGCTGCATTCAGACTCCCTCTCGTCTTCAAATAATCTGCAATTCAAATTTTAATTACCGCTTGTTCAGACAGTCACTTACACAATGCTTACCATGGTGTTAGGTTACTTGCTTTCAAAACATATACCTTTTCAAACACTGGTTTGAGAATAGCAAATCTACATTGTTGGGTCAGCTTGGACAATACACAGCAGACCACTACTATTTGTGACACCCCTTAGAGTGTGTATTGCAGCTTGCCTCCAGAAACTAATAGTATAATCACTGTCAGCCCTGGCAGTCACAAAGGTTTGATTGTAGTGCTCTTCTGACTTCTCTGAGAAAGCCATGTAAACAGGAGATAGTCCTTGACACTGAAGATCCATCTATAAAAATGGGCTGGGGCTTCAAAAAGTACTTGGAGCTGAAAGTTGTAGAATATATGTTATATGATAGTTCCCTGAGAAACAAAAACAGACCTGCTTCTTTTGTTGTACATTCTTGGAATGAACTCATGCTTCGTAAATACAACTGGCTGGTCCCAAAGAACTAATATCACCACAAGTGAAATTAATGATACCTTTCCTGTGAGGAAGCCCATCAATGACATCGAATGCAGCAGACCTTGCAGTCTTGTTGTCTTCATTGATCGTCAAGTGATTAAAATCACTGGCTCGACTAAGCAGGCTATCAGTTACCTCCTTTATACACCTATGTGTGACAACCTAGAAGATGCCACATTATGTTACCCCTCACATTGGAAACCACCATCGATATAGAAATTGTAATCTTGAGGGCTACTAGCAAGGAGTTCCCACCAAATCCATGTGGCTGCACATCTTGAATAACAATCCAACAAATCTTGGTGATCACTTCCCAAGACATGTCCTTGGCACCTTGATGTATTTAGTTAGGGTTCTCTCGATGCATTTAGCTCTCGGTGTTGATCTTCCTTAGTTCCTCTCCCAAGTGTCTGCTTCCAACCTAGTCTTCCCCTCTGATGTTACTGGTTATTGGCCAAGGAGCCTCTGTTGTTGGACAGCAAGAACTCTTCTCCTGTGATAGGTTAATATTTGTTATATGTTTGAATGCCATGAACACTGATTAACCATAAACTGTTCCAGTAAGTCCTACCCTCAGCATAAAGTCAGTGGTACACAAGAATCTCTTGGGACTTCCATTTCATGATCATTTAATCATCTTGTACTTCAGTTGGCTTTGTGCAAGTCATGTTGAATTGTGTGGCATAAGACAATGGGCAGTAAAATATTGTAACTTGGATGCAGCAAGGTGTAGTGGAAGGAAGGGCCTCTTCCCAAGGTAGCCAGAAAATGATGAACATGACCTGTAGTTATGGTATGGAGTAAAGATGATTCGAGAACATGCTCTTCCATGGACTGTATTCACGGAATTAATTATCAGGGAATCCCTTTAATTGGCTAATTGCACCCACCATGAACTCTACCCATTCAAAATTATCTTCTGCCCACTTCAAGCCACAATCCATGAAAGTAACATGAAATTTCAGTGAGTCACACTATGGAGTGACTTATGTTCAAAACCCCTTCTACCTTCTTATGTACATCACGCTTGACCTACCAGTATAACCTTCCTTTTCCCTCTGTTACCTTTAAGCCTTCTCCTGTAACCGCGGGCACTTTCCCTGTGAATGTGATCTCTCTCTCTCCCCCTGTAACCAAACCTATGATAATCTCAATGCTCAACTTGGCTCTGAACCCTCACCATGCATCATCCTCCTCTGCGCTTTTCTTCAGTTCCATGACCCACTCCCTGAGATCTTACAATATCCAACACTGACCCTGGGCCTGACCCCAGACAGGGTACAACTTGTTCCTTATACTGTGTTGCGTTTGCTTTTGTGCACTCGATTTGATCCACAGAATCCCACATTTGATAGCATTGACATCCTGTCCCCCTCTTTAGGCCCTTCAGTCATCTTTCAATCCCTGTTTGACTCAACCACTTTTACTCCTTAGAGGACTACTACACAATAGACCTTAGGCCCTTCCTTCCACTACACCTTTCTGCATCCAGGTTACAATATTTTACTGCCCATTGTCTTATGCCACACAGTTCAATATGGCTTGCCCAAAGCCAACTGAAGATGATTAAATGATCGTGAACTGGAAGTCACAAGAGATTCTTGTGCACCACTGACTTTATGCTGAGGATAGGACTTGATTGGAACAGTTTATGGTTAATCACTGTTCACAGCATACAAACATATTACAAGAATAAACCTATCATAGGTCAAGTAATGCTCACAATGCCACAAAAACAGAACTGACTTTATCTCAACATATCAACTTGTCATGGGAAAATTGAAGTTTTATATTTCCTCTAATTACGTCACCTCGTGCCATATTTCCCACTCTTTTGTATTCCATAAAACTCCTGCCAAAGGATGGGAGAAGTTTCAAACTCTTTTTTTTATAAACAGTAGATGTTCAATAAATTGTTCATTTTAAATCTAATGGTGTTAGATTCATTTCTTTTTAAAAGCCAATTAGCGAGTATAATGGGTATATAGACTTATGCCACAGATTAGCCATGATCTCATTGAATCACAGCAATGATATAAAAACTTAAATGTGCTATTTCTATCCTAATAAGAACACAAGAATAAAGGAAAAGGAAAAGACCATGTGAAGGATACCATCAAATATGCTCTACTATTAAGCAGGATCTTGAACTTCAAACACGTTTTCCCATCCACTTCCCAGATCCCTAATTGTCTGAGACACTAAAAATCTGTGCATCTTAGCCTTAAGACATTCACTGATGGTGTAATCACGATCATCCCAAGTAGAAAACTCCACAAGTTCACATCCATTTGAGTGAAGAAATTCTCCCTTATTACAGTTATGAATACACCAGTTAGGACCAGGCATAGGCCATTTGATCTTCAAGCCAACTCCACCATTTAAAATGATTATTGCTGATCTGTTTGTAACCTCAATTCCACATTTCCACCTGCTACTTTGATCCCCTTGCTTACCAATAATTTATCCACCTATCCACCAGAAAATACTGACATTCTTCTTCCTCTACCTTTTCAGAAATAATGTTCCAAAGACACAAAGCATATACCCTCAGAGGAAGCATTTTGCCTCATCTCCATCTTAAGTGAGTGACTCCTTTTAAAGGGAGATTTATCCCACAAAAAGAAACCTCTCTCAACATCAATCATATCTAGCCTCCTCAGGATTTTATATTCTTCAATCAAGGTTCCTGTAACTATTTTAAACTCCAGCAGATGCAAGTCAACCAGTCCAACCTTTCCTCACAAGGCAATCCCACCCATTCCAGGTATTAGTCCAGTTAAATCTTCACTGAACTGTTTTCAGTATATTTACATACTTCTTTAAATAAGACCACCAGTATGATACACAGTACTCAAAATGTGGGCTCACAAAGGTCCTGTACAATTGAATCATAACCTCCCTACTTTTGTATTTGTTTACCTCATAATAAATGATAACATTCTGTTAACTTTCCTAATTACTTGCTCTACCTGCATTTTGTAATTCATGTACCTGAACATCCAGGTCCCTCTGCACCTCAGAGGTCTGCAATCTCACACTATTTAGGTAACATTTCTTTTCTTTTATCCTTCTTGCTACGATGAGTGATTTCACATTTTCCCATATTATACTCCATTTGTCTGAATTTTCTCCACTCACTTAAGATATCTTAGGTTATCAGTAAAAGGTTGTCAGTAGTAGGTGGGAATGTAGAGTTGTTACAAACCTATCAGCTATAATCAACTTAGTAACCTTCTTTATTCCCATTACAACACACATTTCTATCTACAATGCAAACAGAAAGTGTTGTTCTAAGGGTCACTGGACTCAAAACTTGAACTTTGCTTATCTCTCTATAGATTCTGTCAGACCTGCTGAATTTCTCCAGCACTTTGTGTTTCAGATTTCCAGCATCAGCAATTCTCTGTTTTTATTTTAGTACACATTTCTGCCTATTTTACTTTCATCAGCTGTGACAACCATACCTCCATCCATATCAGTGCCTTCATCCAAGTAATCTATATAATTTGTAAAAGGTTGAAGCCCCGCACTGATTTCTATGGCACAGCATTCATTACACTTTGCCAACCAGGAAACCCCTGCATAATGAGCCTTTATTTTGCACAATAACGTTTGATAGCATTTTATCAAATGGAAATCCAAGTATAACATGTGCATCAGTTCCCTTTATCACAGCACATGTTACTGATTCAAAAAGATCAATTGGTTGAACATGATTTCCCTACAACAAAACCATATTGTTTCTGGCTGATATTTTTGGATTTTTCAAAGTGACCTGTCTTTAATAACAGCCTTTAACATTTTCCCAATTACAGATGTTTAAACTAATTGGCTTATAATTTCCTGCTTTGTGCCTTCCTCACATTTTGAATAAAGATGTTATAGTAGCTTTCATGCAGTCTAATGTAACCTTGATCTAATCTAAGAAATTCTGTAAAATTTAAACAGTAATGAAACTCATCAGCCACTTCTTTTAAGATCCTAGAAGTTCATCAGGACCTGGGAACCTGTACACCTGCAACTTCAATAACTTGTTCAGTGACATTTCCCTGGGGAATATAATTTTCCTGAGTTTCTCCCTTCCTGATTTACAGCTATTTCTGGAATGTTACTTGCATCGTCTGTAGTAAAGACTGATGCAAACACCTCTTCATCAGCCATCACCTTATCGTCCATTGTTAAGTCCCAAATACATTTTTACCAGACTGATACTCATGATGTTAACTCTTTTTAAATTATTAGTAGCAACTTTTACTACTTGTTTTTATATTTCCAGCTTGCTTTCTCTTATACACTTAAGTTTTCTCTTCTTATTAATCATTTATTCATTCTTTGCTGTTCCTCATATACCTGTTGGAAGTTCTAACTTACTCCTGGTCTTTGCACAATTATGCCTTTTTTTTCCTTTAGGTTTAATTCTATGTTTAATTTCTTTTCAATTAACCACAAATATTGGATCCACCTTTTTCAACTATTTCTATTTTGTTAAAATATGTGTATGCTGTGTATACGGAAATATCATTTTTAATGTCGGTTACTGCATTTAAACTGAATGATCCCAAATCTATTTGCTAGTTCAATCTAGCCAGCATGATTGCCCACATTTAATTTAAAGTACAAGTCTTGCTCACTTTTCTCTCTCTAAAACTGAATGTAAAATCTGAATCGTATTATGATCACTGCTCCTAGGTAGGCCTTCAGTGTAAAATCATTAATGATTCTTAGCTCATTGTCTAATGCTATATGATTCAACCTAGAACACGCTGCTCCAAAAAGGCTATCCTGAAAATGTTCTATGACCTCCTCATCCAAGTCACCTTTGCCAATCATTATTTTCCCCAGTCCATAAATAGATCAAAATTTCCCATTATTATTACCTATGTTATACCTTGCTGACAGGCTCCCATCATTTCTCCCTTTAAACTCCACCCTTCCATGCGGTTACTGTTAAAGGGCCTATAGTCCACTTTCACAAGTGATTTCTTGCCTTTGCCTCTACCTCTCTCATCTCTACGCAAACCACCTCTACATATAGATTTCTAAGATTTAGGTCATGCCTCTCATTAATTCAGCCAACACAAAACGACATATTTCACGAGTGGCCCTTCATAAAAGTAACCGTTGCTTTTATACCCACTGACCTTACAATACCAAAAGTATGTTAATATAGGTATTTCCACAATGAGCTCTATAATCTTGCCTTAGGAACTTAGTGCAATGGAAACAGCCCTGTCTAATAAAGGACATATACTACAGTATCCAAAAAAGTGATTGGTGAAATTACATATACTGAAGTAAAACGGGCTTTTTGAAAAACAGCCCCAGCCTATCCCTATAGCTCAAACCCTCCAATGCTGGCAACATCTTTGTAAATCTTTCCTGAATCTTTTCAAGTTTCACAACATCCTTCCAATAGGAGAGAGATCAGAATTGCACACAGTATTCCAAAAGTGACCTAACCAAAGTCCTGTATAGCAGCAAAATGAACTCCCAACTCCTATACCCAAAGCTCTCAGCAATAAAGGATTGCATACCAAACGCCTTCTTCACTATCCTTTCTATCTGCAATTCCACTTGCAAGGAGCTATGAACCAGCACTCCAAGACCTCTTTGTTCAGCAATACTCCCCAGGACCTTAGCATTAAGTGTGTAAGCCCTGCCCTGATTTGCCTTTCCAAAATGCAGCACATCACATTTATTTAAATTAAATTCCATCTGCCACTCCTCAGCACATTGGCCTATCTGATCTAAGTCCTATTGTATTCTGAGGTAACCATCTTCATTGTCCACTACACCTCTAATTTTGGTATCATCTGCAAATTTACTAACTGATGAAGGGTTTATGCCTGAAACATCGATTCTCCTGCTGTTCGGATGCTGCCTGACCTGATGTGCTTTTCCAGCACCACACTCGCAATCTGATCTCCGGCATCAGCAGTCCTCACTTTTTCCTAGTTGATTTCAACCCGACTGCGAAGCATATTCCAAGGATGCCATTCCTAATGAAGGGCTTATGCCCGAAACGTCGATTCTCCTCCTTCTCAGGTGCTGCCTGACCCGCTGTGCTTTTCCAGCACCGCATTCTCAACTCTCTTGCTAATCTCTGGATCTCATTTGTTTAGTAATGACTTCACTGAAATTCACAGTTGTAGTTTGTGAATGCAAAAGGAGATAATTTATCTGTTTCTGTGAAGATCTAATGTTATCTTAAATTTGACAGGTGACTTTCTGAACAAGGATCTATCATTGCAACATCAACAGCCAAGGAGTGATCTGTCTGGATATCCTGAAGGATAACTGGAGCCCAGCACTGACCATCTCCAAGGTTCTTCTGTCAATTTGTTCTCTTCTAACAGATTGCAATCCTGGTAAGAGGAATTATGGTCCTTCATTTATTACACTTTATTACACCTCCCACATCATCATCGCGACATGGCATAGCGGCCTCCCATAGCATCATCCCAGCCTGACACCGCAGTCTCCCATTGCATCATCCCAACCTGGCGCAGCAGCCTCCCATAGCATCATCCGGGCCTGGCGGAGCAGCCTCCTATAGCATGATCCCAGCCTGGTGCAGCTACCTCCCAAAACATCATCCAGACCTGGTGCAGCAGCCTCACATAGCATCATCCCGACCTGACACAGCAGCCTCCAATAGAATCATCCCAGTCAGGCGCAGCAGCCTCCCATTGCATCATCCCAGCCTGGCACAGCGACCTTCCATAACATCATCCCAGTCTGACACAGGAGCCTCCCATAGAGTCATCCCAGCCAGATGCAGCGGCCTTCCATAGCACCATCCTGACCTGGCGCAGCGGCCTCCCATAGCATCATCTCAACCTAACACAGGAGCCTCCCATAGCATCACCCCAGCCTGGCGCAGCGGCCTCCCACATCATCATCTCGACATGGCATAGCGGCCTCCCATAGCATCATCCCAACCTGACACAGGAGCCTCCCAAAGCATCTTCCCAGCCTGGCGCAGCGGCCTCCCATAGCATCATCCCAGTCTGGCTCAGCGGCCTCCCATAGCATCATCCCAACCTGACACAGGAGCCTCCCAAAGCATCATCCCAGCCTGGCACAGCGGCCTCCTAAAGCATCATCCCAACCTGGCGCAGCAGCCTTACCACAGCATCATCCCAACCTGACAGAGCGGCTGACCATAGCATCATCCCAGCCTGGCACAGCAACCTCCCTTAGCATCAGACCAGCCTGGCGCAGCAGCCTCCCATCACATGATCCCGGCCTGGTGCAGCGGCCTCCCATAACATCAACCAGAACTGGTGCAGCAGCCTCCCATAGCATCATCCCAGCCTGGTGTAGGAGCCACCCATAGCATCATCCAGACCTGGCACAGCAGCCTCCCTTAGCATCACCACAGCCTGGCGCAGCAGTCTTCCATAGTATGATCCCGGCCTGGTGCATTGCCCACCCATAACATCATCCAGACCTTGTGCAGCAGCCTCCCATTGCATCATCCTAAGATGGCACAGAAGCCTCCCATAGCATCTTCCCAACCTAGCGCAGCAGCCTACCATACCACCATCCCAGCCTGACACAGTAGCCTCCCTTAGCATCACCCCAGCCATGCACAGCAGCCTCAGCATCATGCTGGCGGGGCGCAGCAGCCTCCCTCAGCATCAACCCAGTCTGACACAGTGGCCTCCCATAGCATCATCCTGACCTGACGCAGGAGCCTCCCATAGCATCATCCCAGCCTGGCACAGCGGCCTCCCATAGCATCATCCCGACCTGGCGCAGTGGCCTCCCATAGCATCATCCCGACCTGGCGCAGCAGCCTACCATACCATCATCCCAGCCTGGCATAGCGGACTCCTAAAGCATCATCCCAACCTGGAGCAGCAGCCTTACCACAGCATCATCCCAACCTGACAGAGCAGCTGACCATAGCATCATCCCAGCCTGACACAGCGGCCTCCCATTGCATCATCCTAGTCTGACAGAGTGGCTGACCATAGCAGCATCCAAGTCTGGCACAGCAGCCTCCCATAGCATAATCCCGACCTGGCACAGCAGCCTCCCATAGCATCATCCAGACCTGGTGCAGCAGCCTCCCATAGCATGATCCCAGCCTGGTGCAGCGGCCTCCCATAACATCATCCAGACCTGCTGCAGCAGCTTCCCATAGCACCATCCCAGCCTGGTACAGTAGCCTCCCATAACATCATCCCAGCCTGACAGAGCGGCTGACCATATCACCATCCCAGCCTGACACAGCAGCTTCCCTTAGCATCACCCCAGCCACGCACAGCAGCCTCCCATAGCATCTTGCTGGCCTGGCGCAGCAGCCTCCCTCAGCATCATCCCGGTCTGACACAGTGGCCTCCCATAGCATCAACCTGACCTGATGCAGGAGCCTTCCACAGCATCATCCCAGCCTGGCTCAGCAGCTGAACAGAGCATCATCCTGACCTGACACAGGAGCCACCCATAGTATCATCCCAGCCTGACACAGCAGCCTCCAATGCCTTCATCCCAGCCTGGCACAGGAACCTCCCTTAGCATCATCTCAGTCTGGCACAGCAGCCTCCCATGGTATCACCCCAGCCTGGCGTAGCGGCCTCCCATAGTATCATTCCAGCCTGGCACAGCAGCCTCCCATAGTACCATCTCAGCCTGACACAGGAGCCTCCCATATCATCTTCCCAGCCTGACACAGCAGCCTCCCATAGCATCACCCTAGCCTGACACAGCAGCCTCCAATAGCATCATCCCAGCCTGACACAGCAGCCTCCCATAGCATCATCCGGGTCTGGCATAGCAGCCTCCTATAGCATGATCCCAGCCTGGTGTAGCTGCCTCCCAAAACATCATCCAGACCTGGTGCAGCAGCCTCGCATACCATCATCCCGACCTGACACAGCGGCCTTCCATAGCATCATCCTGACCTGGTGCAACAGGCTCCCTCAGCATCATCCTGGTCTGACACAGTGGCCTCCCATAGCATCATCCCAACCTGACACAGGAGCCTTCCATAGCATCACCCCAGCCAGATGCAGCGGCCTCCCATAGCATCATCCTGACCTGGTGCAGCGGCTGAACATAGCATCATCCTGACCTGACAAAGTAGCCACCCTTAGTATCAACTCAGCCTGACACAGCGGCCTCCCATAGCATCATCCCAGCCTGGCACAGGAGCCTCCTGTAGCATTATCCCAGCCTGGCGCAGTGGCCTCCCACATCATCATCTCGACATGGCATAGCGGCCTCCCATAGCATCATCCTGACCTGGCGCAGTGGACTCCCATTGCATCATCCCAACCTGACACAGGAGTCTCCCAAAGCATCTTCCCAGCCTGGCGCAGTGGCCTCCCATAGCATCATCCCAACCTGACACAGGAGCCTTCCATAGCATCACCCCAGCCAGATGCAGCGGCCTCCCATAGCATCATCCTGACCTGGTGCAGTGGACTCCCATAGCATCATCCCAAACTGGTGCAGCGGCTGAACATAGCATCATCCTGACCTGACACAGAAGCCACCCATAGTATCATCCCAGCCTGGCGTATCAGGCTCCCATAGCATCATCCAGACCTGGCACAGCTTCCTCCCTTAGCATCACCCCAGCCTAGCGCAGCAGCCTCCCATAACATTATCCAGACCTGGTACAGCGGCTTCCCATAGCACCATCCCAGGCTGGCACAGGAGTCTCCCATAGCATCATCCAAGCCTGTCACAGCGGCCTCCCATAGCATCATCCAAGCCTGTCACAGCGGCCTCCCATAGCATCATCCCAGCCTGGCACAGCGGCCTCCCATAACATCATTCCAACCTGGTGCTGGTGCAGCAGCCTCCCATAGCATCATCCCAGCCTGACAGAGAGGCTGACCATAGCATCATCCCAGCCTGACAGAGCGGCCTCCCATAGCATCATCCCAACCTGGCACAGCGGCCTCCCATAGCATCATCCCAGCCAGGCACAGCTGCCTCCCTTAGCATCACCCCAGCCTAGCGTAGCAGCCTCATATAGCATGATCACGGCCTGTCACAGCGGCCTCCCATAGCATCATCCCAACCTGGTGCAGCAGCCTCCCATAGCATCATCCCGACCTGACACAGCAGCCTCCCATAGCAACATCCCAGCCTGACTCAGCAGCCTCCCATAGCATCATCTCAGCCTGGCACAGCGGCTTCCCATAGCATCATCCCAACCTGACACAGTGGCTTCCCATAGGATCATCTCAGCCTGGCACAGCGGCTTCCCATAGCATCATCCCAACCTGACACAGTGGCTTCCCATAGCATCATCCCAGCCTGGGTCAGCAGCCTCCCTCAGCATCATCCCAGCCTGGCACAGCTGCCTCCTATAGCATGATCCCGGCCTGGTGCAGCGGCCTCCCATAGCATCATCCAGACCTGGCACAGGTGCCTCCCTTAGCATCACTACAGCCTGGCGCAGCAGCCACCCATAGCATGATCCCAGCCTGGTGCAGCGGCCTCCCATAACAACATCCAGACCTGCTGCAGCAGCTTCCCAGAGCATCATCCCGACCTGGCACAGCAGCCTCCCATAGCACCATCCCAGCCTGGTACAGAGGCCTCCTATAACATCATCCCAGCCTGACAGAGCGGCTGACCATATCACCATCCCAGCCTGACACAGCAGCTTCCCTTAGCATCACCCCAGCCACGCACAGCAGCCTCCCATAGCATCATGCTGGCCTGGCGCAGCAGCCTCCCATAGCATCATCCCGGTCTGACACAGTGGCCTCCCATAGCATCATCCTGACCTGACGCAGGAGCCTTCCACAGCATCATCCGAGCCTGGCTCAGCAGCTGAACAGAGCATCATCCTGACCTGACACAGGAGCCACCATAGTATCATCCCAGCCTGACACAGCAGCCCCCAATGCCATCATCACAGCCTGGCACAGGAACCTCCCTTAGCATCATCCCAGTCTGGCACAGCAGCCTCCCATAGTATCACCCCAGCCTGGCGCAGCGGCCTCCCATAGTATCATTCCAGCCTGGCACAGCAGCCTCCCATAGTATCATCCCAGCCTGACACAGGACCCTCTCATAGCATCTTCGCAGCCTGACACAGGAGCCTCCCATTGCATCATCCCAGCCTGACACAGCAGCCTCCCATAGCATCAATCGGGTCTGGCATAGCAGCCTCCTATAGCATCACCCCAGCCAGGCACAGCTGCCTCCCTTAGCATCACCCCAGCCTAGCGTAGCAGCCTCGTATAGCATGATCACGGCCTGTCACAGCGGCCTCCCATAGCATCATCCCGACCTGACACAGCAGCCTTCCATAGCATCATCCTGACCTGGCGCAGCGGGCTCCCTCAGCATCATCCCAGTCTGACACAGTGGCCTCCATTAGCATCATCCCAGCCAGATGCAGCAGCCTCCCATAGCACCGTCCCGACCTGGCGCAGCGGCCTCCCATAGCACCGTCCCGACCTGGCGCAGCGGCCTCCCATAGCATCATCCCAAACTAACACAGGACCCTCCCATAGCATCACCCCAGCCTGGCGCAGCGGCCTCCCACATCATCATCTCGACATGGCATAGCGGCCTCCCATAGCATCATCCTGACCTGGCGCAGTGGCCTCCAATAGCATCATCACAGCCTGGCTCAGTGGCTGAACATAGCATCATCCTGACCTGACACAGGAGCCACCCATAGTGTCATCCCAGCCTGGATCAGAAGCCTCCCATAGCGTCATCCAGACCTGGCACAGCATCCTCCCTTAGCATCACCCCAGCCTAGCGCAGCAGCCTCCCATAACATTATCCAGACCTGGTACAGCAGCTTCCCATAGCACCATCCCAGGCTGGCACAGGAGTCTCCCATAGCATCATCCAAGCCTGTCACAGCGGCCTCCCATAGTATCATCCCAGCCTGGCACAGCGGCCTCCCATAGTATCATCCCAGCCTGGCACAGCGGCCTCCCATAGTATCATCCCAGCCTGGCACAGCGGCCTCCAATAGCATCATCCCGACATGGCGCAGCAGCCTCCCATCGCATCATCCCAGCCTGGCTCAGCAGCCTCCCTTAGCATCACCCCAGCCTTGTGCAGCGGCCTACCATAACATCATCCAGACCTGGTACAGCGGCGTCCCATAGCACCATCCCAGGCTGGCACAGGAGTCTCCCATAGCATCATCCAAGCCTGTCACAGCGGCCTCCCATAGCATCATCCCAACCTGGTGCTGGTGCAGCAGCCTCCCATAGCATCATCCCAGCCTGACAGAGAGACTGACCATAGCATCATCCCAGCCTGACACAACAGCCTCCCATAGCATCATCCCAACCTGGTGCAGATGCCTCCCATAGCATCATCCCAACCTGACACAGGTGCCTCCCATAGCATCCTCCCAGCCTGGCACAGCAGCCTCCCATAGCATCATCCCAGCCTGACGCATCGGACTCCTCTTGCATCATCCAAACCTGGCGCAGCAGCCTACCATAACATCATCCCAGCCTGGTGCAGCAGCCTCCCATAATATCATCCCAGCCTGGTGCAGCAGCCTCCCATAGCATGATCCTGGCCTGGTGCTGCGGCCTCCCATAACATCATCCAGACCTGGTGCAGCAGCCTCCCATAGCACCATCCTGACTTGGCGCAGCAGCCTCCCATAGCACCATCCTGACTTGGCGCAGCAGACTCCCATAGCACCATCCTGACTTGGTGCAGCAGCCTCCCATAGCACCATCCTGACCTGGCGCAGCAGCCTCCCATAACATCATCCTAGCCTGGTGCAGCAGCCTCCCATAGCAACATCCCAGCGTGACACAGCGGCCTCCCATAGCATCATCCCAACCTGGTGCAGCAGCCTCACATAGCATCATCCTGACCTGGCGCAGCAGCCTCCCTCAGCATCATCCCAGTCTGACACAGGAGCCTCCCATAGCATCATCCTGACCTGGCGCAGCGGCCTCCCATAGCATCATCTCAACCTGGCACAGGAGTCTCCCAAAGCATCATCCCAGCCTGGCACAGTGACCTCCCATAGCATCATCCCAGCCTGGCTCAGCGGCTGAACGTAGCATCATCCTGACCTGACACAGGAGCCACCCATAGTATCATCCCAGCCTGACACAGCGGCCTCCCATAGCATCATCCCAGCCAGGCGCAGCAGCCTCCAATAGCATCATCCCAGCCTGGCTCAGTGGCTGAACATAGCATCACCATGACCTGACACAGGAGCCACCCATAGTGTCATCCCAGCCTGACACAGGAGCCTCCCATAGCATCATCCCAGCCTGGTGCAGAAGCCTCCCATTGCATCATCCCAGCCTGGCACAGCATCCTCCCTTAGCATCACCCCAGCCTAGTGCAGCAGCTTCCCATAACATTATCCAGACCTGGTGCAGCGGCCTCCCATAGCATCATCCCAGCCTGGCGCAGCAGCGTCCCTCAGCATGATCCTGGTCTGACGCAGTGGTCTCCCATAGCATCATCCCAGTCTGGCACAGCGGCCTCCCATAGTATCATCCCAGCCTGGCGCAGCAGCCTCCAATAGCATCATCCCAGCCTGGCTCAGCAGCCTCCCTTAGCATAACCCCAGCCTTGTGCAGCGGCCTACCATAACATCATCCAGACCTGGTACAGCGGCCTCCCATAGCACCATCCCAGGCTGGCACAGGAGTCTCCCATAGCATCATCCAAACCTGTCACAGCAGCCTCCCATAGCATCATCCCAACATGACACAGCTGCCTTCCATAGCATCATCCCAGCCTGGCACAGCAGCCTCCCATAGCATTATCCCAACCTGACACAGGTGCCTCCCATAGCATCCTCCCAGCCTGGCACAGCAGCCTCCTATACCATCATCTGGGTCTGGCATAGCAGCCTCCATAGCATCATCCCAGCCTGGCACAGTGGCCTCCAATAGTATCATCCTGGCCTGACGCAGCGGACTCCTATTGCATCATCCCAACCTGGCACAGCGGCCTTCCATAACATCATCCCAGCCTGGCGCAGCGGCTTCCCATAACATCACCCAGCCTGGTGCAGCAGCCTCCCATAGCAACATCCCAGCCTGACACAGCGGCCACCCATAGCATGATCCCGGCCTTGTGCTGCGGCCTCCCATAACATCATCCAGACCTGGTGCAGCAGCCTCCCATAGTATCATCCCAGCCTGTCACAGCAGCCTCCCATAGCACCATCCTGACTTGACGCAGCAGCCTCCCATAGCACCATCCTGACCTGGCACAGTGGCCTCCCATAGCATCATGCTGACCTGGCGCAGCAGCCTCCCATAGCATCATCCCAACCTGGCACAGTGGCCTCCCATAGCATCATGCTGACCTGGCGCAGCAGCCTCCCATAGCATCATCCCAGCCTGTCACAGCAGCCTCCCATAGCACCATCCTGACTTGACGCAGCAGCCTCCCATAGCACCATCCTGACTTGGCGCAGCAGCCTCCCATAGCATCATCCCAACCTGGCACAGTGGCCTCCCATAGCATCATCCTGACCTCGCGCAGCAGCCTCCCACAGCATGATCCCGGCCTGGTGCAGCGGCCTCCCATAGCATTATTCAGACCTGGCGCAGTGGCGTCCTATAGTATAATCCCAGCCAGGCACAGCAGCCTCACATAGCATCATCCCAGCCTGTCAGAGCAGCCTCTCATAGCATCATCTCACACTGGCACATCGGCTTCCCGTAGCATCATCCCAGCCTGTCAGAGCAGCCTCTCATAGCATCATCTCAGCCTGGCACAGCTGCTTCCCATACCATCATCCCAACCTGGCACAGCGGCTTCCCATAGCATCATCCCAGCCTGACTCAGCGGCTAATCATAGCATCATCCTGACCTGATACAGGACCCACCCATCATCCCAGCCTGGCTCAGCAGACCTCCCATAGCCTCACCCCAGCCTGGTGCAGCAGCCTCCCATAGCATCATTCCAACCTAGCGTAGCAGCCTCCCTTAGCATCACCCCAGCCTAGCGCAGCAGCCTCCCATAGCATCATCCCAGCGTGGCTCAGAGGCCACCCATAGCATCATCCCAACCTGACATAGGAGCCTCCCATAGCATCATCCCAGCCTGGCACAGCAGCCTTCCATAGCATCATCTCAGCCTGACACAGTGGCCTCCCATAGCATCATCCCAGCCTGACACAGGAGCCTCCCATAGCATCATTCCAACCTGACACAGGAGCCTCCCATAGCATCATCCCAGCCTGGCACAGGAGCCTCCCATAGTATTATCAAAGCCTGGCGCAGCAGCCACCCATAGCATCATCCCAGCCTGGCGCAGCAGCCTTCCATAGCATCATCCCAGCCGGGCGCAGTGGCCTTCCATAGCATCATTCCAGCTTGGCACAGTGGCCTCCCATACCACTATCCCAGCATGGCGCTGCAGCCTCCCGTAGCATCATGCTGACCTAGCACAGCAGCCTCTCTCAGCATCATCCCGGTCTGAAGCAGTGTCCTCCCATAGCATCATCTTGTCCTGACGCAGGAGCCTCCCATAGCAGCATCCTGACCTGGCGCAGTGGCCTCCCATAGCATCATCCCAGCCTGGTGCAGCAGTCTCCCATCACATCATCCCAGCCTGGCGCAGTGGCCTCCCATAGCATCATCCCAGCTTGGCACAGTGGCCTCCCATACCACCATCCCAGCATGGTGCTGCAGCCTCCCATAGCATCATGCTGACCTAGCGCAGCAGCCTCTCTCAGCATCATCCCGGTCTGATGCAGTGTCCTCCCATAGCAACATCCAGACCTGTCACAGCAGCCACCCATTGCATCATCCGGGCCTGACGCAGTGGCCTCCCATAGCATCATCCCAGCCTGGCTCAGTGGCCTCCAATAGCGTCATCCCAGCCTGGCGCAGCGGCCTCTCATAGCATCATCCCAACCTGACACAGGAGTCTCCCATAGCATCATCCAGACCTGGCACAGCAGCCTCCCATAGCATCATTCAGATCTAGCGTAGCGGCCTCCCATAGCATCATCCCAGCCTGGCTCAGCGGCCTCCAATAGCGTCATCCCAGCCTGGTGCAGCAGCCTCCTATAGCATCATTCCAGCCTGGTGTAGCGGCCTCCAATAGCATCATCCCAGCCTGGTGCGGCAGCATCCCATAGCGGCTTCCTGGCCTGGTGCAGCGGCCTCCCATAGGATCATCCCAGCCTGGCAAAGCAGCCTCCCATAGCATCATCCCAGCCTGGCTCAGCGGCCTCCAATAGCGTCATCCCAGCCTGGCGCAACGGCCTCCCATAGCATCATCCCAACCTGACACAGGAGTCTCCCATAGCGTCATCCAGACCTGGCACAGCAGCCTCCCTCAGCATCATCCCGGTCTGAAGCAGTGGCCTCCCATAGCATCATCTTGTCCTGACACAGGAGCCTCCCATCACATCATCCCAGCCTGGTGCAGCGGCCTCCCATAGCATCATCCCAGCCTGGTGCAGCAGCCTCCCATCACACCATCCCAGGCTGGCGCAGTGGCCTCCCAGAGCATCATCCCAGCTTGGCACAGTGGCCTCTCATACCACCATCCCAGCATGGCGCTGCAGCCTGCCATAGCATCATGCTGACCTAGCGCAGCAGCCTCTCTCAGCATCATCCCAGCCTGGAGCAGTGGCCTCCCATAGCAACATCCAGACCTGTCACAGCAGCCTCCCATTGCATCATCCGGGCCTGACGCAGCGGCCTCCAATAGCATCATCCCAGCCTGGCTCAGTGGCCTCCAATAGCATCATCCTGACCTGGCACAGCGGCCTCCCACAGCATCATCCCAACCTGACACAGGAGTCTCCCATAGCATCATCCAGACCTGGCACAGAACCACCCATAGCATCATTCAGATCTGGCGTAGCGGCCTCCCATAGCATCATCCCAGCCTGGCGCAGCGGCCTCCTATAGCATCATTCCAGCCTGGCGCAGCAGCCTCCCATAGTGGCTTCCTGGCCTGGTCCAGCGGCCTCTCATAGGATCATCCCAGCCTGGCTCAGCGGCCTCCCATAGTATCATCCCAGCCTGACACTGGAGCCCTCTGCAGCATCATTCCAGCCTGACACAGCAGCGTCCCATAGCATCATCCCAGCCTGACACAGGAGCCTCCTACAGCATCATTCCAGCCTGACACAGCGGCCTCCCATAGCATCATCCCAGCCTGACACAGCAGCCTCCCATAGCATCATTCCAGCCTGGCACAGCAGCCTCCCAAAGCATCATTCCAGCCTGTCACAGCAGCCTCCCATAGCATCATCCCAGCCTGATGCAGCGGCCTCCTATAGCATCATCCCACCCTGGCACAGCGGCCTCCCATAATATCATCTCAGCCTGTTGCAGCAGCCTCCCATAACATCATCCCAGCCTGACACAGGAGCCTCCTATAGCATCATCCCAGCCTGACACAGGAGCCTCCTATAGCATGATCCCACCCTGGCACAGTGGCCTCCCATAGTATCATCCCAGCCTGGTGCAGCAGCCTCCCATAGCATCATCCCAGTCTGGCGCAGCGGCCTCCCATAGCATCATCCCGACTTGGCGCAGCGGCCTCCCATAGCATCATCACAGCCTGAACAGAGCGGCCTCCCATAGCATCATCCTGACCTGGCACAGCGGCCTCCCCTTAGCATTATCCCAGCCTGGCGCAGCAGCCTTCTGTATCCCAGCTTGGCATAGCAACCTCCCAGCCTCCTCCAGTGTCCTCCCAGCATTGCCATGTAGACCTCCTGGTGTGTCATTGCAATCTCCTCCCGAATGGGCTTCCTGCACGATATGGTGACCTCCCGGTGTGGTGACCTTTTGGCCTCCTGTAGTGGGCCTCCTTCCATGGAGCCTCCCAGCGTCCCACAGTGGCCTTCCAGTGTGGCGTGTCACCGGCGTGGAGTGGAGCCATGGCTCTGCAGACTAGAAGCTGAATGCCAACATGGTCTGCTGTACTGAATTTCTTTCTGTAATGCTGGACAATTTATTTCTGTATTGTCTAAAATCTAACAAAAGAAGCTGCGTCGAAGTACTTTTGCATCTACATTGGTACTGTAATTGCTGATATAAGAAAAGTTTTCACTGTAGTCACTGAGTATATGTCACAATAAAGGCTATTCAATTCTATTATATTCTATAAAGCAAACTCAACAATAACCTGCTGAATGAAGCTCAGTTTGTGTTCTGACAGAACTATTCAGCTCTGGCTTCATTACAGCTATGGTTGAAATATGGATAAAAGAGTTGAACACCAGGGATGAGGTGAGAGTGATTGCATGCAATATCAAGGCAGTAAGTGACCAACTATGACTTCAAGGAATCTAGCAAAATGAGTAAAAGGGAATCGAGGTGAAAACTCTCTGTTGACTAGCATCATGTCTCGTATAAAGGAAGCTGATCATTCAGCTCAACCACCAGGTATATCTGCAGGAAGTCCTCCAGTTTCTTCATTTAATCTATTTTTGTAATGAACTTGTTCAAAGATATTATTATGTCCCTCTGGAGCAGGTGGAACTTGAACCCAGGTCTCTCTCCAGGTATAGAGACACTGCCACTGTGCCACAAAAGGGCCCCAAATTTAAATTGCAGAAAATGGCTTTGATCTGAGAGCAGAGCATTCCTTATACAATAACTACAGAACAGCAGTTCCTCAGGGTAGTGTCCTAGGTCTAATCATCTTCAGCTGCATGCACCAGTGGCTCAGTGGTTAGCACTGCCTCTTCACAGCACCAGGGACCCAGTTCGATTCAAGCCTCAGGCGACTCTGTATGAAGATGGAGCTTGCATGTTCTCCCAGTGTCTGTGTGGGTTTCCTCCCACAGTCTAAACTTGTGCAGGTTAGGTGGGTTGGCCATGCTAAAGTGCCCCGTTAAGTCTGGGGTTGTGCAGGCTTCTGGATTAGCCCTGGGAAGTCCAGGGTGGGGAGAGAATTGTGGGGAGTGCATGACAGTCAATGTTGAAGTACATTTTTAGGCATTGCAATTGATAATCCAAAATACAGCTCAAGCATTGCTGAATTATATAACCATTGTTGCAAATGCAGCCAAGTCTGCACAGTAGCCATGTGAGGTGTTCATGCTTCCTTTTTTCAAAATATAACCACCTATCCAAACCATCTGCTCCTCAGGAAAGAAGCAATGTCTTATTGAATACATGCATAAGCAGGGCTTTGTTGAAATCAAACAGTTCTCACTTTAACCCACCTCATCTTTATGACAAAAAATAAATAATTCCCATTATAATTATTGACCCATGTGCTTCATAAAATCATAAAGTATGTACAGAAGAGGCCAATTTGGCAAATAATTCTGCAATGTTTTCCTTTACATAATCTACCTAATCAGATCACACTCTTCCTGTCTGTTGTTCAGACATTTTTAAAGTCCTCCTTATTCAGTAATTATCTGCATCACTTTTAAAGGAATGTTGGCATTTTATAGGAGGGAATTCCAATTCATAACCATCTGCTGTTTTTTTCTAATCTCTTCTTAATTCTGGTGGTTATTTAGATGTCCATGGTCTCATTGTTGTCCCGTTGGCCAGTGAAATCTACAGCTATTATTTGTCTTGTCATATCCGCTAATGATCTTAAAAACATTTTTCAGCCATCCCTTACTGTCTTGATTACTCCTTATCTTCTTAGTTCTCATAAAACAGCTCTCAACTTCTTCAATATCCTGTCTAACAGGCTAGTGAACACACTGTGCCTTTTCCATTGCTCTTTTAAAGAAAATGTGTCCATAATGTGTTTCCTCAATCTGCACACAACACAAAAGACAATACAGCACTGGCCAATTTCAGTATCATCAGTTTCTGATTATGTTTAAGCCGATACAACCAAAATAAAGAAATTAACTTCTGGATTATTACATCAAATGCTTCCAAATTCACAGCATGATCAAGTATGATTATTTGCAGGAAACTGGTTGATGAGTGACTAAGATAATCAATGTTAGTCACACACACAAGTTCCTCAGAATGAGAAACGAACAAATATAAATATCTTGCTGTCCCCAGGGAATTGCAAACATACAGTGTCATGTGCATTCTGGAAATACTGAATAATTTCATTGGAAAACAAAAGTTCAAAATAGTGAAACTATCTCAAGACTTTAAAACCATATAACCAAGAGACTGGCTGATAATAAGAAGTCGCTTGGGAACTTACTTTCATGTTGCATTAAAATTTCTTCAAAGTTTTCTGAGGTTCAGCCTTCCGTTTTAGAGCAACTTGGGTTGTTTGCTCCCTCTAACTTTTCTTCAGGCTTCCAACATGTTTGCAATTGCCAAATTTTGTCAAAAATCCATCAGCACCTTATCTTGAAAACAATATGAAGGCATTTGAGAGGGTACAGAGAAGACAAAAAATAAATATTCCAGAAATTAGAAACTTCAGTTGCAAAAATACATTGGAACGGCTGGAGCTATTTTGCTTGAAGTAGTGAAAGTTGAAAGGAGATATAACAGAGATCTTCAAAATCATGAATGAATTGGACAACATTCAGAGGAAACAGACAGATAAGAACAGACTGCTCTTATTGATGGAAGAATTGAGTGCCACAGAACACCAATTTCAGTGATTGACAAAAGAAACAATAGCAAAGTGTATGTGCTTAAGATCTGGAATGCATTGCCTGAGCTGGTGGTGGCTGATTCAATCATGGCTTTCAAAACCATTATCTGAGCAAAAAAATGTGCAGGGTTATGGGAAAAAGTTGGGAGAGTGGCACAAGGTGAATTACTCTTACAGAGAGCCAACACTGACACACGGGGTAGAATTAAGCTCCTTCTGTGCTAAAATATTTCCATGATTCTAGAAATAACGGAGATGGGAAACATGAACTGCATATGGTTCTGATTCTCGTTCCATTAAAAAACTGACTGAGTTTGGATCTTCGGGAGCATGAGTTCTTAATTGGTATGGAACTAAGTTTCATATCTAATTAAATCTGTTGTCAAGCAGAAACAGCAGCAGGTTTCAGAAACCCAAGTCAGCCACTACTGAAGCTGCTGGTTGTCCTGAGGAAGAGATTTTGTGCCAAAGCTTATCACTGCATGACAAGAACCCAAGATGCAACAGGAAGCCAGAAACCAGGCAACCATGGTGTAGAGGGTCAATTCTGTCTGTCCCCAGGTCCTCCTCCTCCATCTCTTCCTCCTGCTTCTCCTCCTCTCTTACTTGATGAGCTCACCATCCTTAAGGTCCACAATTTTCTGTGGGGGGATCCATTCTGTGGAGAGCACAGCAGCCCACCACAAAGGCACAAAAATTTGTAGGAGAGTATTGTAAGACCAGTATCCTCTGAACCTACATTGTCCCAATAATGGAGATCCTAACGTGTTAATTAAGCATTAATAAAGGGAGGAATCTGTCACCAAATACTGTACCAGTCTGGTACACTGTGAGCAAATTATGAGTTGGTGCAGAAATCCACAATGACAATGTACAGATGTCAATGATCAGCTGTCTAGTGAGTTGCAGTTTTCTTCTGTGCTGGAACGCAGTCATCTACAGGTTTCATCACCTATACCTATATATCCTATTCTCAGGCTAGTGTATCTTTCGTGCTCTCTCCCTCTCTTCTGGCCTCCTGATACCTGACTGCTTTTTCTCCACATTTCTAATAGTCTCAATTTCTGAGGATACAGCCTTTTTAGTACTTAAGTGGACTTCCAAAAACCATGTCCTAATGTTCTGAGGACCAGGCAATGCCAAGAGGGTGAAAACACCTTGAACTAAAAAAAATTCTTAATCCTCGTCAGATCTGTGATGGACTGCTGCAAAATTCTTAATCCTCGTCAGATCTGTGATGGCCTGCTGCGAATTTTACTTCAAATTGTTAAAACTTTTAAATGTTAAAAACATTTTTCTTACCTTTTTAAATACTTTCTACCTCCATTACTTGCCACGGGCACATAATCTGAATCTGTCGGATTGAGACTGGTTCTAAACATTGGTTTCTCCCTTCTGGAAAATGTGGGAAATGGGTTTTTAATAAGTCTGCCGATTTATTAGTTGGCTTCACAACCGATGCAGGCCAATTCAGAGGCCCATGTTCTTCCTCACCCTCAGGAAATTTGAAAAAGCAGAAATGGCCCACTTCCATAGTGTTCCAGAGGTTTGTCGTGGGATCATTGCTGGATTCCTGGACATACTTGAGTGGGGTAGGTTGGAAGTCATGGGACAGGTTTCACAGGAGGGGTTGGATGAAATACATCAGAGGCAAGGGCAAGTGCTGTCAGCACTACTTCTTCCCCAATGCTGGGTCCATCAGTAAGACAACATATGCCACTGAACAAAGTGACTTCTCATCCCACAAGGCCACAGAGAAACCCAACAGCATTTCTTGAGCCATCAATGCAATACAAAGGATAGTCATGTAATTCCCGTTAAATTCAAGAACCACTGCTAAATTCCAGTGGGCTCAGCGATGACTGGTATTAAGTAGCTCCCACATTGGTTCCATTTGGCCCTTATCTTAATTAGAAATGGTTTTCCTGATGCTGGAAATATGATGTGGATATTCTTGCCTGATTTTCCCAATCCCCAAACTCCTCATGTCCACCTCAATTAAACCCCAGCTCTCAATGATCACAGATGTTCAACTCAATCTCACAGGAAAGGCAGAATTGGAACTTTTTAAACTTAGCAAATCAATGTTACAGATACAAGTCATAGATTAGAGCTACAGATAATAATGGTAAAGGTTCCAACCTTGATTCCCATGACATGGCTAATCAAGAATTACCTTCTTGCTGCCTGCCGTTGGCATATGTTGGCATTTTTAATTGAATTATTGTACCTGTCTTTTCTCTTGCCTCTCACTTTCCTCTTTTACAATACTTTCTCACTCCTGCCTCTTTTTCTTCTTTTAAATATTCCTTCTCTTTCTTCCTATTCTGTTTGAAAATCACCCTACATTGACAAGTATTGTGCAATTGTTGTCAAACATTACAGCAACTATTAATTTGTCAACAGTGCCATTATTTACTAAAATGTAATTTCAAAAGTCCTGTTGATCAGTGCTGTCAAGATTTGTGCTGTGATTTAAGTCAGCTGACAACTCTAACTACTTTTTAAAAATCATGCTTTAGTAAGTTAAAAAAAACTCTCTACACTCCTCCTCACCACTGATTGACAGAACTCTGTTTTGTGATGGAAATTGAACACTATTTCCAATCTGTCAATTTGAGATAATGTAGGTAGGAACTTTATATAAATGTTTGGCTGGATTTCAAAAACTGTTAAATCTTTCAGATCAGCAGGTGTTAGATTAATCCAAGAACAATGGAAACTCAAAGGGGTAGCAAAAACAGAATATGGAATATGCCTTTGAAGCGGTTTCTTGTTTGTTTGCAAAGCTAATAGGCTCTTGAAAATGATAGTTATTACACTGGCTTTATTCATGTTTCTAGTATTAATAATAATGTATTTGGATTGCCAAAGTCTTTTTCCTAAAACTTTTAAATAATTATCATTTATATTGCATAGTTCCTAGCACTGTACATGGTGCATTTTGAAGGAATGGCTCTGGAGGATAAATGGGGGTATGGAGTGGCATAGTGAGTCTGAGGGGGCATAATGGTGAAATAAGTAAACTAAGGTGGCACTGGCAATTTGATAGGACCTTTAAGCAATGTTGGATGCTGAATTGCTGTGGAGAACTGATGTGGGTCTTCTAACCCGCCGATCTCCACATTCTATTGAAAATGCAATTTTAAAAATGGCCTTATTTTCCAAGGTACACCAGATATAATTTCAATCAAAGCAGTCTAGAAAAAAGTGTTTGTATTTTTCTCTCTCTCTCTGAATGAAAGCTGATGGATTGGAGGGACCGGTATTAGAATGGGGGGGACAAAGTTAAAAATCACACAACACCAGGTTATCACAATGACCTGAGGAAGAAGCAGCGCTTCAAAAGCTAGTGATTCCAAACAAACCTGTTGGACTACAACGTGGTATGGTGTGATTTTTAACTTTAAAGCTGATGAAGGTTTTTTTTCCCAATTTAAGTGAGCTCTGGATATTTGTATCAGTTTAGATCATTAAATTACAGGTCCAAAGCAGTGCTTCCTTCAGTTTTGAATGTGTAAGAACATTTTTGTCAATACCAAGAGTAATTTAATACAACTGAACACTTAATCAATGCTGATGAATGTCATGTATCTTTTCAGGGTAGATCCCTTTGAAGAATCATTGCAGATAGTGCGTGCCTGCATTACAGTATAGCATATAATAATGATATTTGCACTTCCCAAAACAATTAACAGTTTTTTGTCAGAACGTTACCAAATCCTCAGCAGGCTTCCTTCAGTGGTCATGAACAAGCTGGATTTTATTTAGGGTTTTCAAAACATAGGTCCCATTATGGGAAGTGGGAAACTCAAAAATTATGTATACAGTGTCATAATCCAAGGTCTTCCCAAGCTGCTAAAATAACACACAAAAATAGCATGGGGTCAGGAGGGCGCACTACAAATTTCAAATTTCAGTATTGCTGGGAAAAAAAAATTACATTCTATTGCAGTTTTGTTTTGCACTTCAACAGGACAGAATTGAAAGAATGCTAAATCTTAAAGGGAACAATTCATATTGCAGAGAAGAGGGTATTGATTGGTTGGCAAGTGAATTCAAAATCGTCTGACTCAAGGGTCCAATTGCCAAACATTCAACATCCTCTCCACATGCAGTCCACAATTTCACATGTTTCATTAGTGTTAACATCATCTGGGTACCAGTTTAATGTAAATCCAACAGCAATTTCCAGATTTTAATGTTATACTGCACATGTATAGACACTAGATATCATTCTCCAATTTATTCACATTCAAGCTGTCTGCCCTAGATCCTACTATTATCTTAAGTCTATGCTCTAAAATCATAAGACTGAAAGAATTAGGAGAAGGAACAAACCAACTAGATCTTGGTTTAAATGACTACCTTAACTTTCATGTCTGTCCTTCATAAATCTTGAGTTCTTTGCGAAATCTGAGCTTCAAAAGGTAGGAGAGGTAGGCAAGTAGTGCAGGAGTCTTCTATGGCTGTCCCCATTTCAAACAAGTATACTGGTTTGGAAAATATAGGGGGTGATGGACTCTGAGGGAAAGGTAGCAGGAACATCCAAGTTTATGTTATCAAGATAACATAATGTAATGTTCTCTAATGTAATGAGGGGTAGAAGTGACCTGTACAAGATGGATGGATTGCATCTGAATTATAATATGCTGGCAGGGAGATTTGCCAAAGCTGCTCGGGAGGATTTAAACTCACAAGGTGGGGGGATGGGACCCAGCGAGATAGTGAAGAAAAAGATCAATCTGAAACTGGTACTGTTGAGAAAAGGAACGAGTCAAACAGTCAAGGCAGGCAGGGACAAAACAGAGAACAGGGTAGGACTTAAATTAAACTGCATTTACTTCAATGCAAGAAGCCTAACAGGGAAGGCAGATGAACTTAGGGCATGGCAAAGAGCATGAGACTGGGATATCATAGCAATTGCAGAAACATGGCTCAGGGATGGGCAGGAGTGGCAGCTTAATGTTCCAGGATACAAATGCTACAGGAAGGATAGAAAGGGAGGCAAGAGAGGAAGGGGAGTGGAGTTTTGATAAGGGATAGTGTTGCAGCTGTACTTAGGAAGGATATTTCTGGTAATACATCTAGGGAAGTTATTTGGGTGGAACTGAGAAATGAGAAAGGGATGATCACCTTATTGGCATTGTACTATAGATCCCCTAATAGTCAGCAAGGAATTGAGAAACAAATTTGTAAGGAGATTTCAGTTATCTGGAAGAATAACAGGATGGTTATGGTAGGAGATTTTAACTTTCCAAACATAGACTGGGACTGCCATCATGTTAAGTGTTTAGATGGAAAGGAATTTGTTAAAGTGTGTACAAGACAATTTTCTGATTCAGTGTATAGATATACCTACTAGAGAAGGTGCAAAACTTGACCTACTCTATGGAAATAAGGCAGTCTGAGGTGTCAGTAGGGGAGCACTTTGGGGTCAGCGATCATAATTCTATTAGCTTTAAAATAGTGATGGAAAAGGATAGACCAGATCTAAAAGTTGAAGTTCTAAATTGGAGGAAGGCTAATTTTGATGGTATTAGGCAAGAACTTTCAAAAGATGCTTGCAGGTAAAGGGACGGCTGGAAAATAGGAAATTGGAGGTGTAATGGACTGCGAAGAAGGTTACCTCAGATTACTACAGGATCTTGGCCAGTGATAGGCCAGTGGGCTGAGGAGTGGCAGATGGAGTTTAATTCAGATAAATGTGAGGTGCTGCATTTTGGGAAAACAAATCATAGCAGGACCTATATATTTAATGGTAAGGTCCTAGGGAGTGTTGCTGAACAAAGAGACCTTGGAGTGCAGGTTCATAGCTACTTGAAAGTAGAGTCACATTTAGATAGAATAGTGAAGAAGGCATATGGCATGCTTTCCTGTATTGGTCAGAGTATTGAGTATAGAAGTTGGGAGGTCATTTTGCTGCTGTACAGCATGTTGGTTAGGCCACTTTTGGAATATTGCGTGCAGTTCTGGTCTCCTTCCTATGAAACTTGAAAGGGTTCAGAAAAGGTTTACAAGGATGTTGCCAGTGCTGGTGGATTTGAGCTATAGGGATAGACTGTGGCTGGTTTTCCTGGAGCATCAGAGGCTGAGGGGTGACCTTATAGATGTTTATAAAATCATGAGGGGCATGGATCGGGTAAATAGACAAAGTATTTTCCCTGGGATGGGAGAGTCTAGGACTAGAAGGCAGAGGTTTATGGTGAGAAGGGAAAGATACAAAAGGGACCTAAGGGGCAATGTTTTCACACAGAGAGTGGTGCATGTATGGAATGAGCTGCCAGAGGAAGTGATGAAGGCTGGTACAATTGCAACATTTAAAAGGCATCTGGATGGGTATATGAATAGGAAGGGTTTGGAGGTATGTGGTCCAAATGCTGGCAAATGGGACTAGATTAGGTTGGGATATCTGGTCAGCATGGACAAGTTGGACCTAAGGGTCTGTTTCCATGCTGTACATCTCTATGAGTCTATGACTCTAAATACCTTCAATGACTCCAGTCTCCACTACTGTTTGTGGAAGAGAATTCCAAAGATTAATTACCTAAGAAAATAATTTTCTCAGTTCCATCTTAAATGGGAAATTCCTTATTTTGAAACTCCTCCCTCATTGTTCTCGACTCCCTCAGAAGAAGAAATGGGGAAAAAGGAGAAAAGTGCAGTTGAGGATTATCAGATAATGAAGCAAACTCAATGGGTAAAATGGCCTACTTCTGCTCCTAAATCCTATGGTCTTGTGGGCACCCAACCTATGTAACACAGCATTTTTCTGTTCCTTACCATTTAAGTAATATTCAGCTTTGTAATTCTTCCTGCCAAAGTGGACAACTCACACTCTCTCATGTTATACTCCATCTGCCAAATTATTGCCCATTTATTTAATCTCACTGTGTCCCCCCCAATAACTTCTTTTCCAACTTATGATGAACAGGTTTGGCTCCAATACAGTAAATCCATTCATCCAGGTTATTAATATTGATGATAAATACTTGAGACCTCAGCAGTGACCCCTGTGGAACTTCACAGTTTACCATCCTGAAAGAGATCCATTTATCCTACTCTTGATTCCTTGATAATTAGCCAATTAACTATTTGAATGAGCATTCAAAATCTGCTTTGAAGTACCTTCTATAGTCCTCAAATGTGTAAAGACAGGAGTACTCTTTCTTGAATTTCTTGTCCTCCTATTTCTGTATTCCCAGGAATATGGTTTCCCTCCTCCCTAAAAAATCTATGATGACTGGAATGGGTAAGTGCAGAAAAACGACACTCATTTTTGAAGAAAAACCAGCAGCAAACATATCGTAGAGACAGAATCTGAGGAGCTACTGCTCCAATCACAGGCCTCCTCTCCCATAATCTCGCTGCTCCTTCAGAGTCAAGAGCTCTGATTAGAGAATTGGTGGAGTTGAAACAGTACCATTGCAAAAATAGGATTGAGAGAGTGTGTCTATCTGTCTATCTGTCTGTCTGTCTGTCTGTCTCAGGGCAAAACGGAGCACAAATTGCTCCCTCTCACATTTGCAGCTTATTTTACTCACTTATACCTATGATGTCAAAACATCTTTCAGAATAATATTTTTATTCTCTTCCTAAAAGTTCAGAAATTCGTAAAGGTCTATAGCACAGAAAAAGGCCCTTTGGTCAACTGAGTCTACACCAGTCAAAAACAACCACCCAACCTCCTCCTAAAACTCAGTTCAGAAACGACTGTTGGAACAACAACAAGCAAAAAAGAAACAAGTTAAACAGTTTTCTTTCTAAGTTTGTCCAATAAGTTGGTTTGGGAGTAAAGTTTAAAGAGGAAGGGATCTGTGGTAGAGAAAGAAAAACTATTATGGTGAAGTCTATTCTTACCTGTTCCTTTTTTTTTGAAATGCATAGAACTGTCTATTTGTATCCAAGATTGTTTTAATTGTCAATGTATATGCTTTTTTAAAAAAAATGTGGAGAAGGTTGGGCATCCAATTGGCCTAGAAAGGCCACCCTCCAAGTCTCAAGTTTGATTTAATACCAGCTATTGGAGGCTAACAACAGGGTGGGTGTATATGCAGAGTGGGTAGGCGAAGGAAGAAAACCTGTTTAATTGCTGTTGGATTCTTGGCTGCCTGCCCATCACAGTTTCTTGCTTCTTTAATACCCTTTAGAGGTTTAGAGCAGGTTTACAACTTCCTACCTTGAGAACAGTATGGTTTCCAGTTTATATCTTAAGACCTAAGGACCCTTTGAAAACCAAAAAGTAACACCGTGCAAATCTCAGAGACAGCCATCGAAAAGAAAAAAAATACTTTGACCCTTAATAATCTTGTAATTGACCTAAGTGGTATGTAGCTTAAATAATAAAATGATTTGTGAGAGCAAGTGGGCAAAATTTAGAAGTTAGCTTTTTAAATAACTTCATGAAAACAGGTACTAACGAAGGCCGGTAGTTCTCGGAGGTGGAATTTCTTCCCACTGAGGGAACAGAAGTCTGACCCTCATCTCCTGAAAGCCACCCAGAGTGAGTGAGTTATTACTCTGGGACTGCCTTGTTAAGGGTAAGTCATTATGGCACTGAAGTCCTTCCGGGGCATTGGGCATCAAAGAGTATCCTATCTTTAACAAGTTATTTGTATCACTCGCTAAATATCAAAATGTTTCAATCTTTCTCGTTGTCTGCAAACCTTTTAGTTTAATTGGCTCTAGTTTTGGAACTTATTTTCCTGAGGGCACAGGTTCTTGGCAAATGGATGCTTCAGAATTTTGTTAATTCATATCCACAATATATCTTTTCAGTGAGTTTTCACAGACCTACATCTCTATGACTCTAAGTCAAACTTCAGAACATCACTGCCAAGTTTGTACTTGCAGGAGTCACTGAATAACAGTCATGACTGGATCAACCTATTCAGATGTATTATGACACATCTCTGAAGCACTTAAACCTAGGCCTTCTAACCTAGTATGCCACAAGAGTTCTATCAGAAATGGGTATGCTGACTGATATCTCCTCCCTCTGGCTCATAAGCAATAGGAACCATTTTCACAATCAGTTGAATTAAGTTACTCAGCATAGATCAAGGATGAAGCTTGGAATTTTCTGGCTTAGCATAGCAGTTGCAAATTAAACAATCATCTTATCCATTGAGTCATCTGGATTCATCTAAATTTCTTATCAATCATCTTAGCTTTTCTTCTACTGACTTTACTTTAGTATCATCCACTTCTTACTACTTCTTGTTCATTCTATTCTTTTAAAAGTGTACATACTTTAGCTATTGCTCTTTTTAAACTAACTATTCTATCACTAAGAAGACATACCCTTTTAACTTATCACTAATTGATATTTGGCAATTTAAACGTTATGATTTTGTGCATAGTCGAGAAAAATTCACATTTCTAAAGTGCAATTTTAGTAATAATAAGCTTCAGAAACCAAGACTCTTCCAAAGCCCTAAATAATATGAAGAGTTTAAAACTATTAAAGGATGCTGGATACCAAGAATAAATAAATATCCAAAAATAACATTAATTCAGTTTTGGTCGTGAAGTCACTTGAGATTCAACAATTATGTAAAAGCTTGAATTATGAATTTTAATAATAAAATTCATAAATATTTACCAATATTCTTTACATTGCAGCTGATCCTTTGGTTGGAAGCATAGCTACTCAGTATCTGACCAGCAGAGGAGAAGATGACAGAATAGCCAGACAGTGGACCAAGAGATACGCCACATAGGAATTGCTGCAGTCAAACCTGGGAAAGCACATTCACTAAGTGCAACCCCACCCTACCCCTAATCCTAGCTTTATTTTCTTTTGGAAAAAAAGGAAGCTTTGTGTAAAAATGTCGTTTCATTCCCTAATGACTTGAAATGATTTGAGACTGTTGTTTTTACAACGAGTTGGTTTGAATTTCTACAATGCAAAGAATGTTCAACTTGAATAAGTAGAGAGCTTTGTTGCATAGCTTTGTATAAGTGTATCTTTCATCTGATCCTTGAACGATAATAGATTATATCTAATTTCGCCATGTAGGTATTGCTTAGAACTGAGATTTTTGTACTAAAGTCAATCATGAAAGGTGTACACTACCTGTTTAAAGCTTTGTAATAAGCTTAAGTTAACAATCACTGTCATTACAATAATGACTGTCCTTCCCACTACCCTCAAGTATTTTTTCTCAAAATGCTGGAGAACAACATAAAATTGTGTACTTTTCAGAATATCTACTTTTAAATGCTTGTGAATTTTAAGGTACCTGCAACTTTGAATGTGGAACAGTTTGATGTTCACTCTATTATTGAGGCACTCAATAAAACAGCTCTGTGGCTGAATTGTAGCTGACATTTTCCTTACATGCCCTTTACTTAGAAAAGTGACATTTAGACTGTTTTCAAATGTGTAGCAAGACCACATGAAACAAAAAAGTTTTAAAAAATCTTAAATGATGCATTTCAAATATTAGTAGGGAACACAGATTACATCTTCCATTATGGCCAGAAGCTGACTGAAGTAAATTCATATATGATTTTCACCTAACCAAACTATCCCATTAAGCCCTTGTTCCCAGGTTGAAGTTCATTACATTATTCAGAGTGAATTCAACCCACTACTGGAACCTCATACATTTTGATGGGATGTAATTTCCTGCACAAATGCAAAAAGTTGAAAGGTGACATCAAGCCTTTAAAGAAAATTCATGAAGGACAATGTTAAGGGAGCTTAAAGTCAAGCTATGGCCAGAAATATTCCACCCTTATAAGTTCAGAACTGATCTTCTGCTCATTGTGATGTTCAGTGCGAAAAAGGAGCCCTCCCACAGGAAAGATGTGCAAATTTCATGGGGAGGAAATGGGATGGAACTTTATAAAGATGACAAAGCTCTTGACCACTGTCTGGTTGGTTGGCAGAAGACTAGCAATACAGCCTCTGGAAAGCTTGTTAAAATTACATACCAGGAAGTCAATGGTTAGATACCCTTCCCTGATGCTATGTCCTTCGATGAAACATTATGTGGGTTTGAACAAGGGTCATGTCAATAGGAGGTTCAGCTCAATCTGTTGCATATTGTATCTAATTTCAGTCAAGTTGCTGAGATTGATATAAGATAGTGGAATGGTTTTAGTTTGAGATGAGTAACTCTGATAGGAATTCAAATTGCATCAAATATATTGAACTGGAATTCAATAAATCCAGTAATTCAAGGATTTGCATCGCTCATAGAGTCATAGAGTCATAGAGATGTACAGCATTGAAACAGACCCTTCGGTCCAACCCGTCCATGCCGACCAGATATCCCAACCCAATCTAGTCCCACCTGCCAGCACCCGGCCCATATCCCTCCAAACCCTTCCTATTCATATACCCATCCAAATGCCTCTTAAATGTTGCAATTGTACCAGCCTCCACCACATCCTCTGGCAGCTCATTCCATACACCTACCACCCTCTGCGTGAAAAAGTTGCCCCTTAGGTCTCTTTTATATCTTTCCCTCTCACCCTAAACCTATGCCCTCTAGTTCTGGACTCAACCGACCCCAGGGAAAATACTTTGCCTATTTATCCTATCCATGCCCCTCATAATTTTGTAAACCTCTATAAGGTCACCCCTCAGCCTCCGACGCTCCAGGGAAAACAGCCCCAGCCTATTCAGCCTCTCCCTCTAGCTCAGATCCTCCAACCATGGCAACATCCTTGTAAATCTTTTCTGAACCCTTTCAAGTTTCACAACATCTTTCCAATAGGAAGGAGACCAGAATTGAACGCAATATTCCAACAGTGGCCTAACCAGTGTCCTGTACAACTGCAACATGACCTCCCAACTCCTGTACTCAATACTCTGACCAATAAAGGAAAGCATTCCAAACGCCTTCTTCACTATCTTACTTACCTGCGACTCCACTTTCAAGGAGCTATGAACCTGCACTCCAAGGTCTCTTTGTTCAGCAACACTCCCTAGGACCTTACCATTAAGTGTACAAGTCCTGCTAAGATTTGCTTTCCCAAAATGCAGCACCTCACATTTAGCTGAATTAAACTCCATCTGCCACTTCTCAGCCCATTGGCCCATCTGGTCAAGATCCTGTTATAATCTGAGGTAACCCTCTTCGCTGTCCACTACACCTCCAATTTTGGTGTCATCTGCAAACTTACTAACTGTAACTCTTATGCTCACATCCAAATCATTTATGTAAATGACAAAAAGTAGAGGGCCCAGCACCAATCCTTGTGGCACTCCACTGGTCACAGGCCTCCAGTCTGAAAAACAACCCTCCACCACCACCCTCTATCTTCTACCTTTGAGCCAGTTTTGTATCCAAATGGCTCATTCTCCCTGTATTCCATGAGATCTAACCTTGCTAATCAGTCTCCCATGGGGGACCTTGTCGAACGCCTTACTGAAGTCCATATAGATAACATCTACTGCTCTGCCCTCATCAATCTTCTTTGTTACTTCATCAAAAAACTCAATCAAGTTTGTGAGACATGATTTCCCACGCACAAAGCCATGTTGACTATCCCGAATCGGTCCTTGCCTTTCCAAATACATCCTGTCCCTCAGGATTCCCTCCAACAACTTGCCCACCACCGAGGTCTATAGTTCCCTGGCTTGTCCTTACCACCCTTCTTAAACAGTGGCACCACGTTTGCCAACCTCCAGTCTTCCGGCACTTCACCTGTGACTATCGATGATACAAATATCTCAGCAAGAGGCCCAGCAATCACTTCTCTAGCTTCCCACAGAGTTCTCGGGTACACCTGATCAGGTCCTAGGGAATTATCCACCTTTAACTGATTCAAGACATCCAGCACTTCCTCCTCTGTAATCTGGACATTTTGCAAGATGTCACCATCTATTTCCCTACAGTCTATATCTTCCATATCCTTTTCCACAGTAAATACTGATGCAAAATATTCATTTAATATCTCCCCCATTTTCTGTGGCTCCACACAAAGGCTGCCTTGCTGATCTTTGAGGGGCCCTATTCTCTCCCTAGTTACCCTTTTGTCCTTAATATATTTGTAAAAACCCTTTGGATTCTCCTTAATTCTATTTGCCAAAGCTATCTCATGTCCCCTTTTTGCCCTCCTGATTTCCCTCTTAAGTATACTCCTACTGCCTTTATACTCTTCTAAGCATTCACTCAATCTATCCTGTCTGTACCTGACATATGCTTCCTTCTTTTTCTTAACCAAACCCTCAATTTCTTTAGTCATCCAGCATTCCCTATACCTATCAGCCTTCCCTTTCACCCTGACAGGAATATACTTTCTCTGGATTCTTGTTATCTCATTTCTGAAGGTTTCCCATTTTCCAGCCGTCCCTTTACCTGCGAACATCTGCCTCCAATCAGCTTTCGAAAGTTCTTGCCTAATACCGTCAAAATTGGCCTTTCTCCAATTTAGAACTTCAACTTTTAGATCTGGTCTATCCTTTTCCATCACTATTTTAAAACGAATAGAATTATGGTCGCTGGCCCCAAAATGCTCCCCCACTGACACTTCAGTGACCTGCCCTGCCTTATTTCCCAAGAGTAGGTCAAGTTTTGCACCTTCTCTAGTAGGTACATCCACATACTGAATCAGAAAATTGTCTTCTACACAGTTAAGAAATTTCTCTCCATCTAAACTTTTAACACTATGGCAGTCCCAGTCTATGTTTGGAAAGTTAAAATCCCCTACCATAACCACCCTAATATTCTTACAGATAGCTGAGATCTCCTTACAAGTTTGTTTCTCAATTTCTCTCTGACTATTAGGGGGTCTATAATACAATCCCAATAAGATGATCATCCCTTTCTTATTTCTCAGTTCCACCCAAATAATTTCCCTCGATGTATTTCCAGGAATATCCTCCCTTAGTACAGCTGTAATGCTATCCCTTATCAAAAATGCCACTTCCCCTCCTCTTTTGCCTCCCTTTCTATCCCTCCTGTAGCATTTGTATCCTGGAAGCTGCCAGTCCTGCCCATCCCTGAGCCATGTTTCCGTAATTGCTATGATATCCCAGTCCCATGTTCCTAACTATGCCCTGAGTTCATCTGCCTTCCCTGTTAGGCCCCTTGCATTGAAATAAATGCAGTTTAATTTATTAGTCCTATCTTGTCCCTGCCTGCCCTGACTGTTTGACTCACTTCTGTTCTCAGCTGTACCCGTCTCAGATCGATCTCTTTCCTCACTATCTCCCTTTGTCCCACCCCCCACCTTACTAGTTTAAATCCTCCCAAGCAGTTCTAGCAAATTTCCCTGCCAGTATATTAGTCCCCTTCCAATTTAGGTGCAATCCGTCCTTCTTGTTCAGGTCACTTCTACCCCTAAAGAGATTTCAATGATTCAAAAATGTGAATCCTTCTCCCATACACCAGCTCCTCAGCCATGCATTCATCTGCTCTATCCTCCTATTCCTGCCCTCACTTGCTCATAGCACTGGGAGTAATCCAGATATTACTACCCTTGAGGACCTCCTTTTTAAATTTCTACCTAACTCTCTGCAATCTCCCTTCAGAGTCCCAATGTTTTCCCTTCCAATGTCATTGGTTCCAATGTGGACAATGACCTCCTGCTGGCCCCTCTCCCCAGTAAGAACATTCTGCACCCTCTCTGAGACATCCTTGATCCTGGCACCAGGGAAAGAACACACCATTCTGCTTTTTCTCTGCTGGCCACAGCAACGTCTATCTGTACCTCTGACTACAGAATCCCCGAACACAATTGATCTCTTGAAAGTCGATGTACCCCTCATTGCGTTAGAGCCAGTCTCAATACCAGAAACTTGGCTGTTTGTGCTACATTCCCCTGAGAATCCATCACCCCCTACATTTTCCAAAACAGCATACCTGTTTGAAATGGGTATATCCAAAAAAGACTCCTGCTCTAGTTGCCTACCTCTCTTACCCTTCCTGGAGTTAACCCATCTATGTGACTGTACCTGAGACTTTTCCTCCCTTTCTATAACTGCCATCCATCACACACTGTTGCTGTTACAAATTCCTCATCGCTTCTATTTGTCTCTCTAGCCGATCCACTTTATTTGATAAGATTTGCATCCAACAGCATTTATGGCAGATATAATCTGCAGTAACCCTTAAACTCTCTTTAAACTCCCACATCTGACAAGAAGTACATATCACTGCAAAGGCCATTTTTGCTCCTTCACAATCTACAGACCCAGAAAATAACATGGTCTTATTCCTCGACAAACATTGTCCCAGGTTAAATTAATAGCTATGGCTTATATTTTAAGTTTAATCAAGAGACTTATCTCCAAAAACATATAATCAAGAAAGAATCCACTGTACCCACTACTGCAGCCTTTCTCTTGGACAGACTTAAAACAACAATTAACTTATCTGATTCTGTGCTGTGAACTTTGCCCAACAGGTTCCTCCAAGATTAGTTGTGAATTTCAGTGTTTGTTAATTTTCCCAGATGCACTCCGATGTCCAGTGATACATGAATTCAAACAGTAAAGGCAGTAACTGTGCAGGTTTTCTCTCTCTCTCTCTCCTGTACTGTCCTCACCATGTGCTTCCTTTGTCTGCTCTTCTCCCTTTTAAAACTGCTGTTGTTTTGACTATTTTTTCCCAAAATTCCAAAACAATGCAAAAGCACATGAAACAGTAATTGCTGCTCCTGGAATTCGAAGAAATCACCTCCAACACCTAAAATACCTCAAAAAAAGGAGCAGCTCTTGCAGCCAGAAATTTTTCCCATGCTCCATCTTGGATTACCCCTCTCGAATGACTTTGGGATTTACTGAGTCATTGATGTCTCTCAGGGAAGGAAGCCTATTATTGCCAACTGAATAGTCTATACTATGGAGTTTGCACGTTCTCCCCGTGTCTGCGTGGGTTTCCGCTGGGTGCTCCGGTTTCCTCCCACAGTCCAAAGATGTGCAGGTCAGGTGAATTGGCCATGCTAAATTGCCCGTAGTGTTAGGTAGGGGTATGGGTGGGTTGCGCTTCGGTGGGGCGGTGTGGACTTGTTGGGCCGAAGGGCCTGTTTCCACACTGTAAGTAATCTAATCTAATCTAATCTATACGTAACTCCAATCCTACAATGTGTGATTAACTCAATGTCCCAGGGCAATTAGGAATAAGCAATAAATGCTGTTTTGTCTGTGTGTGATATGCCAAGAACAAAGTTAAATGAAATACTGCTTTTTCGTTTAACATGCATGGCTGCTATATATATATATAGTACCATCCTTTTCCTTTTATTTCTTATCTCTATACACACTCACATTTGTCACATCCTAAATACAAACTATCAGGTGCTTCCAGTTGGCCACATTGCTTCAGTGTTTTGGGGTTTTTTTGTCAAATTAATAAACATCTATTGGAAGATTTCCCCAGCAAGAAACTTTCTAACAAGCATCACAAGAAGCAGTAAAGGAAAAGGATTAGGCCATTCAGCCCATCAAGTCTTCTGCCATTTTATACATTCATGGCTGATCCTACACTTTAATGACCTTTACCCACATTATCACCATAACACTTTACACCATTGATAGTGAAATGTTTATCAACCTCTAGTTTATATATACTCAAAAACTGAGTTTCCACAGCCCTCTGGGGTAGAGAATTCTAAATATTCATGATCCTTTGAGTAAGAAAACCACTATCCTCAGTTCAGTTCTAAATGCCATTTTTCAAAAGTTATGCCCCTTGGTTTTAGACTATCAAAGCAAGGGAAGCATTGTATCTGTATCTACCTTGTTTATCCCTTGAGGAGATCACTTCTCATTCTTTGAAACTCTAAATTTTTGAGGCCCAATTTGCCCAATCTTTCTTCATAGGGCAGTCCCATCATCCTGAAAATAAACCCGGTGAAGCTTCATGGCACTCTCTCAATGGCAATCATAGTATGTTAAGGAAAGCGAAACTGCACACAAGGTTCCAGATACAGTCTAACCAAGCACCTGTACAATCGAAGTAAGACTTCACTACTCCTGTACTCAAATTTTCTTGTGATTAAGGCTAATATTCCATTTGTTGTCCTAATAGTTTGCTGTATCTCCATTTTGACTTACTGATAAGGAGCCTCAAGTCCCTTTGCCCATACACTTTCCAACCTCTCATCATTTAAGGAATGCTTGGCAGGCCTATTCTCCAGCCAAAGTGGATAACTTCACGTTTTATCACATTGGGCTAGAATGTGGCAGATGGAAAACAGTCATTAAATATAAACCTTTCTGAAAATATTTTAAATCTTCTTCACAATACACATTTTTGCTTAACTTTTTACCATCTGCAAATTTGGAAATATTACATTTGATCCCCACATGATTAGATTAGATTTATGTGGAAAACAAGCCCTTTGGCTCAACAAGTCCATACCAACCCTCCGAAGAGCAACCCACCTAGACCCATTCCCCTAGCCTATATTTACCCCTGACTAATGCACCTCTCACTATGGGCAATTTAGCATGGCCAATTTACCTGACCTGCACATCTTTGGATTGTGCGAGGAAACCCACACAGACACGGGGAGAATGTGCAAACTCCACACAGACAATCGCTGAAGGCGGGATTCAAAGCCGGGTCCCTGGCACTGTGAGGTAGCAGTGCTAACCACTGAGCCACCGTGCCGCCAATCATTAATATATCTTGTAAACAGCTTGGGCCCCAAGTACTCCTTGCATAAGAACTAGGAACAGGAGTAAGCAATTCAGCCCTTTGAGCCTGCTCTGGCTGTACCCCCTCAATAGGCTGCCTGCACAAGAATGCCCCATTTATTCCTACTCTCTGTTTTCTATCTGTTAGCCAATCCCAGAAGGGCTTATGCCCGAAACACTGATTCTCCTGTTCCTTTGATGCTGCCTGACCTGCTGTGCTTTTCCAGCAACACATTTTTAAGCTCAAATCCTCAATTTATACCAATACATTTACCTCGTTTATCTGGTATTTTAATTTTACTCATCAACTCCTTGTGAGGGACTTTATCAAAAGCTTCTGAAAATCTAAATAAACAATGTCTATCAACTCCTTTTATCAATCTTGTTCATAATATCCTCAAAAAATTTCATTAAGTATATTATCATGTAAGCACTATCACAAGTGCTTTCATTCAGTCAGCCTTCTAACTCTTGTTTCTATCACCTGAGCTGCAGCAAATAGTTAGCACCTCAAAGGATACTGCATCAATCAATTTATCTCAAAACGCCACCATGGATATGTCAACTGAGGAATATTTAGACAGTGTATCAGTGGGAAGAAACATGTTGTGATTTGTGTGCTATTAAAGTCAGCCAGTCACTGGGCCAGCTCATATTCTTCCCTCAGCTATTGAGTTAAGAGGCTTGGACCTCATTATATCTGAATGTAAAACAAGGTTGCTATGTGAACACAGTTATATACACTATTTTAACACGATAGAAAAACTTGGCCGATGCTCTTGTTAATACTTTCCAAAAGTGAATATGTTGTGCAAACTGATTAGTTAGACTGACGCATGAACAATGGCAGTTCCTCAAGAGAGATTATAAATAGGTGTGACTAAAGGAAAAGGAGTGTGTGAGGTGCAAATTCAGTTCTTAGTAGTCACTGGTCTACAGCAAAGAGGTACAGAGACCATTATGTGAAGAAAAAGGAAAGACATAATAAACTCTTTTTTTGTTTCTTTCGTGTGATGTGTTTGTCACTGACAAAGTTGGTATTTATGCTGATTCCTAAATAACAGTTATGAGTTAACCATATTGCTGTAGATCTGGAGTCATTGTAGGTAGCCTGGGCAAGGATGGCAGATGTTCTTCAGGGAATGCAAATAGTGAACCACATGGGTATTTAAATTAATCAATAATAGTTACGTGGTCACCATTTGACTACCATTTTAATTCCAGATTTTTTTTTAAATGAGTTCAATGTTTAACCATCTACACAATGGGATTCAAATCCATTATCCCAGAACATTAGCCTGCTCTTCTGGATGACTACCCTAATGACTTGATTTGTTTGAAATGCTCTGCATTGTTCCTGTAGTGTTCCTGTATACCTTTCCAAAGGACCATGTAAGTGATCCTATGTAAACAAAGGTTTGTGCTCTCTAGGGTCCAAATCACACTTTCTGAAAAATGTGACACAAACCCTCAAGTTATTGGACTTACAAAGTCCAATTCAAAATATTTCATTGTTAATGATAGGCCTGTTAAATAGCTTTTGCGTATTCAAAATTTCTACTCCTGCATTGAAAAGGACAGGAAATGGAAATAATTTTACATGCTAGGGGTAAACAGAGATTGGGGCTTTGAATACAAAGGTCAGCTCTTCGAGTTTGGTGCATTCTACATTTTTTGATTATTGCCTTGAATCACTGCTCTTATAAGGCTCACTTTTTATTGTATTTATAAAGCTCATAATAAGTTGCTAATATTTTATGTCATTATTTACACTCTAATATTCCAGTAAATTGGTCCATTTATTTAATGAACTTATTTCCAAGATAGATTTAATTTTGTTACAGGCACTCTGTATGATTTTAGTAATTGAAATTTAATTGAAAAGAAACTTTGTAAAACATCAGCACCTTCAACTGCTCATTCATACAATTATGAAATGGCAGGTTTACCATTTTAATTATCATTTTAATTATCCCTTCAGGGCTTTGATGATTAAGCATCATGCTGTGAAGTGAATATGACAAACCTGGAAGCAAGCAGAAAAACAACTGAATCAGAACTCTAATAGATTTTAATGCAACTTCAGCATCAACCTCAGAAGAATTACATTGTGATGTTTTAACTCAATTCTCAATGTCATCCTAAATACAGCTTTTGCTATTAATACTTAAGTGTTGATAAAATGTTATTTAAAGGTATAATATCAATGCATGCAAATACATCTGTACATACATGTTTTTAAAATATTTATATATAAATTGAAATCACTTAATAACATATGATTGTAATGCTCTAAGATTGTATCAAGCCTTTAATATTGGTAATTGTGCAACTCTTTCAATGCAGGAGTTGAAATTTTGATTACAGTTGACTGGTGCAGTAGACTGCAGCAAAATGAAGGCATCATAACTGCTGCCAGGATACCAGACTCTGGCCGACATGTTATGCTCTTTATGATGGTTCACCAGGTGGTCATTGAAGGAATGGAATTCTTTTCAGTTCTCGACCATCTGCAATGATATGCAACACCCACAAAGCAAAGAGCTTACAATCACTACCAATCAGCCTGTAATTCCTGTGAAACTCTGTGCTCACTTAACCTGTTTCTACAACCCCTACAGTGCAGGCAGAGGAGATTTGACTCAAAGAGTTTGCACCAAATCTCCAAAGAACATCCCATCCAGACACATCCCTCACACTATCTACATAAGCCCGCCATTTCCCATGGTCAATCCACCTAGCCTGCACAACTTTGAACTGTGAGAGGAAACCGAAGCACCCACACAGTCACCCAAGGCTAGAATCGAACACTGGTCTCTGTTGCTGTGAGGCAGCAGTGCTAACTACTGTGCCGTCGTCTCTCTTTGGAGCATGAGAGAAATAAAACTCCATTCAGTAGTCTGAGAATACAAAGTCCCGGTGACCTCTTAACCCAAAAATGGATGGTAAACTGGGAAATGTGGCAAATGTCAGTTGCTCCAGCCTGGAAAAAGCAAGAGACAGAAACATTCATGGCCACAGCCAACTTCACTGGCAGAGCACACCCAGCTCCAAGGCAACATTAAGTGTAAAGTACCAAGCTACCAAGTTCTTGTGACCTGGAGCAAACTGATTTCCTTATTTATGTTGAGAGTTGCATTTGCAGCCCATGGCAGTATTTCTTTTAACGTTTGGTTGCAATTTAGCTCCACTCTCCTAATATATAGGCACCCCCTGTTGGGGGGGTGGGGGTGGGGGGGAGGGGAGGCAATGCAGAGAGTCTCCTCGTGGGCCTGCTTCTGAGAGGAACTTGCAGTCTTCATTGGCACAACAGAAGCCTTCAGAAACCAATGGACATTACAGGGACTGAGGTTCATCATTATCCCAGATAATATCGTTGAGATTTGAGTTCAGTAAGTTTTTGTTTTAATTTACCAAGTTTAGTTAAACATTTGATTTTGTTTCTGTCACAGCACCCCTGGTGCTGAGGAAGCTGATAGGTCTCAAGGTGATTAAATCACCCGGGACTACATCACAGAGTTCTGAAGGAGGTAGCTGAGGAGATTGTAGAGGAATTGGTGGTGATCTTTCAGGAATCTCTGGAATCAGGGAGGGCACCAGAGAACTGGAAAATAGCTAATATAACACCCTATTTAAGAAGGAAAGGCAACAGAAGAGTGGAAGTTATAAGCCAAGTTAGTCTGACCTTGGTCATTGTTAAAATTTTAAGAGTCCATTATTAAGGATGAGATTGCAGAATACTTGGATGCACAAGGTAAAATGGGGCAGAGTCAGCATGGCTTCATCAAGGGGAGGTCATGCCTAATAAATCTGTTGGAATTCTTTGATGAGGTAACGAGCAAGTTAGACAAAATACAAAAGAGCAAGTTATACAAAGTATAGCCAGTAGATGTGACTCATTTGAATTTCCAAAAAGCCTTTGATGAGGTGCCACACAGGAGACCACTAAACAAAATAAAAGCCCATGGTATAAGGGGCAAGGTCTAAGCATGTAAAGATGATTGCTGACTGGGAAAAGGTAAAGAGATTGGGTAAAGATGTATTTTTCAGGATGGCAGCCAGTGACTAGTAGAGTTCTGCAAGAGTCCATGTGGGGATCACAACAATTGAGGGCATTGTTATTAAATTTACAGATGACAGAAAGATAAGTATAAGTATAGGTAGTATTGAGGAAACAAGGAGGCTTCAGAAGGACTGAGATGGACTAGAAGTGTGGGCAAAGAAGTACATGGAATACAATGTAGGAAATGTAAGGTTATTTACATTGGTGTGAAGAACAGAAGGCATAAACTATTTTCTCAAGAGGGAAAGGCTTCAGAAATCTGAAGCACAAAGGAACTTGGGATCCTCGTTCGAGATTCCCTAAAGGTTAAACAGCAGGTTCAGTTGGCAGTTAGGAAGGAAAATGCAATGTTAGCATTGGTTTCAAGAACACTAGAGTACAAGTGTAGGGATGCACTGCTGAGGCTGCATAAGGCTCTGGTCAGATGGCATTTGGAACATTGTGAACAGTTTTGGGGTTCATGCCTAAGGATGGATATGCTGGCAATGGAGGCCATCCAGAGGTTTAGAAGAATGACCCTGGGATGAAGGTCCTCTTATATGAGGAGCAGTTGAGAACTCTGGGTTTCTTTTCATTCATTTGTGGGATGTGGGCATCACTTGCTGGCCTGCATTAAATGCCTGTCCCTAGCTGTCTTTGAGAAGGTGGTGATGAGCTGCCTTCTTGAACTGCTGCAGTCTACCTGCTGTTGGGTGACCCACAATGCCATTAGGGAGAGAATTCCAGGATATTGATTCAGTGACAGTGAAGGAACAGCAATATATTTCCAAGTCAGGGGGTGGAGTAGCTTGGAGGGGAACTTGATGGTGGTGATGTTACCATGAATCCATTGTCTTTACCCTTCTAGTTGGAAAGCGCTGCCTGAGGATCTTTGGTGAATTTCTGCAGTGCATCTTTTAGAAGGTACACAATGCTGGTACTGAGCGTTGATGGTGGAGGGAGTGGATGCTTGTGAATGTAATGACAATCATGTTTGCTGCTTGTCCTGGATGGTGTCAAGCTTCTTAAGTGCTGTTGCAGCTGTACCCACCCAGGCCAGTCACACTCCTGACTTGTGCTTTGCAGATGCTGGACAGGATTGGGAAGTCAGGAGGTGAGTTGCATGGAGTATTCCTAGCCTCTGACCTGTTCCTGTAGCTGTTGTGTTTATTCTGATTAATAGTAACCCCAAGGATTTTGATAGTGAGGGATTCAGTTATGGTGACGCCATTGAATGTCAAGAGGCGGTGGTTAGATTGTTTCTTATTAGTTATGGTCCTATCCTGGCATTTGTGTGGCACAAATGTTATTTATCACTTGTCAGCCCAAACCTGGATATTGTCCAGGTCTTGGTGCATTTGACTGCTTCAGTATCTGAGAAGTCATGGATGATGCTAAACATTGTGCAAACACCAGTGAACATCTCCACTTCTGACCTTATGATGGAAGGAACATCCATGAGGACTGCAGATGCTGGAGATCAGAGTCAATAGTGTGGCGCTGGAAAAGCACAGCAGGTCAGGCAGCATCCAAGGAACAGGAGAATCGACATTTCAGGAATAAACCCTTCTTGAATGTTAGAACTGTGCCCTAAGAAACTCCTGCAGAGATATCCTGGAGCTGAGCTGAGGACCTCCCATAACCATGATCATCTTCCTACGTTCAGGGTATGACTCCACCCAGTGGAAAGTTTGCCCCCTGACACCCACTGATTTCAGTTTTGCTGGGGCTCCTTGATGCCACATTCATTGAATGCAGCCTTGATGTCAAGGGTTGTCACTTTCACCTCATTTGTACTTAATGGAGTTTAGAAAGGGGGTCTGATTGAAACTTAAGGATACTGAGAGGCCTGGACAGAGTGCATATTGAAAAGGTGTTTCTACTAGTAGGTCAGACTAGGACCCAAGAGCACAGCCTCAGAGTGAAGGGATGACATTGTCGAATTGAGATGAGGAAAAAATTTCTTCAGACAGAGTTGAGCTAATCTGTGGAAATCATTGCCGCTGAGGGCTATGGCGGCAAAGTCATTGAGTGTATTTAAGACAGAAGTGGATAGGATCTTAATTAGTAAGGGAATTAAGGATTATGGAGAGAAGGCAGGAGAATGCGGTTGAGAAACATATCAGCTATGATTGAATGCTGGAGCAGGTTTGATGGGTTGAATGGCCTAATTCTGCCCCTATATCTTATGGTCTTATAGTCTTCCGATGTTAAAGTTGTCGGCATGGATGGGTTGGACCGAAGGGTCTGGTTTCATGCTGTAAATCTCTATGACTCTAAGTGAATAAAAACACTTTTCCATAATGAGGTTCAGTAAGAGAAAGCAATGAGACAACCTGGCCAGGTAATGTTTGCTGCTGAATGTTTCTGCATGTACTTCTCCTCTTTCTAGCAGCTCTGTGGCACCTCCCCTTGTTCTCTCTGTTACATTATGATCCAGAGTAGATACAAACTGCTGCACCAATATCTGGGAACAAGTGGTCTGCACAGAATCATTGATGTTAGGACAAAGTTTTCACGATGCTTTACCATTGCTGGTACGTGGCAGCAACTTAAAGAACAACTGTGGAAGCCAATCTTAGCATGAACCAGTAGAAATCAATTAGCTGCTGCAGAACACAAAAGGCATTAGAGCAATATGTTACAAATGGTAGCATTGGCATTGCATTACACACTGACTAAAAATATAATTTGCCCACTTTGCAGGTGCATATTCTCTGTGTGCACACATGCTCATCAAAACTATGTCTGGTGCAACCAAAACCAAAAATATCTTCAAACATGCTACTTTGAAGGCAAAGCAGCAGTAAAAGACAGAATGCATCTAACGTTTGCTGCTATAGAGATGAAAATGAAATAGAAGTAGCAAGCTATGGCTCGGCTGGCAGCGCTGTCACCTCTGAATTAGAAGGTTATGGATTCAAGTTGCAGTTCAGAACCTGACAACAGAAATCATGTCTCCAACTTCCCTCTAAACTGTACAAGCCACTAGGAATCTCCACACATTTTGATCAGCGTGCTGACACACAGCTTCCACTTACTCGGAGGTTCGCAAAGGAGCAAAAATAATTACAAGGAACATTGCTGACACCCCTGAACGTATTGAAAGATGGGGTGCACTGTCAGAAGTATCCTGCCTCGGAATTCAAAGGCCGGGGAGAAATTCAGCAATTCTACTGTCTATAAATGCCTCGCTTCCATGTGCCCCCTCCTCTCTTATCAAGAAACCCACTCCACTCTACCCCCCCCCCCCCCCCACTTCCACATCACCTCTCTGCTGAGACACACTCTATACTGACCTCTTTCTGGAATCTAGGGATTGCTTGTTGTCCCCACCCTGGCCACTGCTGCTCCTAATGTTACTGGGACAACAGAATTACCAGTCAACCTGACTGGCCACAGCTCTCTGAAGCATGACAGCCAAATAAGTGAGCAGCAGAAGGCCCAGCTCCAACTAATTAACCTCAGTGTTAAATGGCTCCGGGGCTGCTATAATCAGCAAGGCTGTGCCCCACCTTCCAAGAAATTCTGCCCACATAGTACAAAAACAAGGAAATGATGATGAACCTTTCTAAAAGTGGTTCAGCCCCAACTAGAAAATTATGTCCAATTCCATGAACCATATTTCAGGAAGGATACTTGCAGCAAGCACCCTATCTCTCCAATGCCATTTTTCAGTCTTTGTCTTTCACCGCTACCTTCAGCATCAAGTGCAGCCAGAATGCAACTCACTTTTAAAAGATGAAGCTGGCTTGAAGTGATGATACAAACTAGTGCTCCCCTGCAGAGATTTTCAGCCACTCAACAGTGCTGACTGCAAACAGCTCCCAGGCAAATGAGCATACCCCACAAAATCTGCATGCTGTCTGCTTCAGAGCCAACAGTTAAGGGTCAATTACACATGTTGATCCCACAGCCAGTTTAGGATCTTATCCATGTGCCTTTAAGTTGAGTATAGTTTTAATTAATGAATGTACAGTGAGTTGAATTACAATTGTTAGATATACATTAATCAAGTGAAGTAAGCAGTATGATAAAGTTATCCAACCTATTTTCTATATCAATGTCTGGACAACTATGTATCTGTCAACTGATATCACTAAAACACCTGATCATTATCTCATTGCTATTCATGAGCCTTTCTGTGCACAAATTGGGTTTCTCTTGAACATAATGGAGACAACACTTCAACCATACTGTGTTAAATATAGAGTTCTTTGAAACATTCTGAAGTTATGAAAAGTGCAAGATGAATGCAAACTTTTGCAGGACATTTTTTAAACCATTCACCATTCTTTGTGTAACTGCGTGGGTGTGCTCTGGTTTCCTCCCACAGTCCAAAGATGTGCAGGTTAGGTGAATTGGCCATGCTAAATTGCCCGTAGTGTTAGGTAAGGGGTAAATGTAGGGGTATGGGTGGGTTGCGCTTCTGCGGGTCGGTGTGGACTTGTTGGGCCGAAGGGCCTGTTTCCACACTGTAAGTAATCTAATCTAATCTAATATGCTAAATATTCAAGACAGTTAATAATTATATGATCAACGTGTATGAAGCATTACATGATAGTAAACTGTATAACTTCTTAAAGCCCCATCATTTTAATTAAAATATGTTCACTAAAGCATGAAATTAAAAGACATTGTATCACACTCCCCCATATTTTCCCTTCATTTATATTAAAGTTTGCTCAATACTTTTCGGAAAAGTAAATCAAGTTTATCAGCCAGTTCTTTTTCATGCTAAACAGCTGCTGAGGATATTTATCCTTTTGTTGTTTCCATGGTTTCCCAATTTTAGTCAGCCAGTATAGAATCTGGTGGGTGTGTGATCTCTTTGTCCTTAAGAGGGTCTGGAAAGCTAAGACAATTTTCCGCAGTCCTATGCATTATTTAAGTGCTCGTTATAAACTTTCATCAACACAAGTTTGGAAACAGGTCACTTGTCTCAATTGAGCGTCATGGAAGCAAAATAAGTAATACATGAACAGTGGGGAAGAAGAAAGCCACCTTTTGCTAGATCATCAGTGAATGTGGTAACGGAAGGATATGAGTGGAGGAAGTGGTTAAAGTGACTGCTGCAGAACCTAAAAATCCCCTTCAACAATCAGAGGTCAGTGCAACTGTTTACTTAGAGTCAAAGTTTCAAAAGACCCAAAGCACAATGATGTTTATATTTAATCAGTTCACTTGAATAATATTTACACAACTCCTCTATATCAGGTTCTGCTGTGGTTATAGGTCAAAGCATTCAATATCTTGCTGCAGACATTAAGCTTTAACAAATAATTTAATGATCATTGCGCCTTTCAGGCATTTAAAACTTTGATTTATTTTTCTTTTAACTGCTGTTTTCTCTTACTCTATTTGTGCCCAATTTCACAGGCTACTGAGGTTCTCCACTTTGTTTCATTCTTCTTTGATGTATTTATATATTTGTTTCATTTGTTTTGCTAATAATTACACGATATCAAATGGAGAGAAAGAAGTTGGCTGATCATGAAGGAACAATGAAGATAGCATCATTTAGCAGAAACAGCTAGTATCAACAACGGTGTGAAATTTTGCACTGTGCAATTAAATCCAGAGAAGCAATAACATCTGTGGAAGGAATCAGTCAATGAGTTAATGAGGTTGCTGAGCATGTAGCCCTCGGGAAGGGCTGAGTCACATAAAATTTAAGAGTAAGAGACTAGCCAATAAAGATAATCAGATGAGGCTCTTTTACACTGGTGTTTATTTAGTTCTGATCCTGTAAAACAGGTTCTGGCTTCAGCTTCCACACTTGTGTTGCTAAATCAGTACGTCTTCTCCTGATAGAAGAATAACAGAGCTCGTGTTTTATGAGTCTGATATTCTGCATCAAAATTAGTAGTACAGGTAGTTCTGGGATAATGCATGTTTCAGCAGCACGATTTGGCTATAACGACACTGAAGAATTAGGGAATGGTATTTTGGAGAACGCTCACCCCCGTTGGCAATAGCACAATTGCTAAAGGGATCGGTTTGCACGCTTTGTTCTGTGCATGCAGCAATGTCTGTGCCAAAGTTTCTGCGTTGTTCTGTCAGCGCTGGTCTTTGTGCCATTCTGCGCATGTGCAATGTCAGCGCTAGTCTTCGTGCCACCCTGCGCATGTGCAATGTCAGCGCTGGTCTTCGTGCCACCCTGCGCATGTGCAATGTCAGCGCTGGTCTTCGTGCCACCCTGCGCATGTGCAATGTCAGCGCTGGTCTTCGTGCCATTCTGCTCATGTGCAATGTCAGCGCTGGTCTTCGTGCCACCCTGCGCATGTGCAATGTCAGCGCTGGTCTTCGTGCCACCCTGCGCATGTGCAATGTTAGCGCTGGTCTTCATGCCACCCTGCGCATGTGCAATGTCAGCGCTGGTCTTCATGCCACCCTGTGCATGCGCGATGTCTGCGCTGGTCTTCGAGCCGCCCTGCGCATGCGTGATATCAGCGCCGGTGTTCATGTGCCGTTCTGCTCCTATGCAACGACAGAGCCACTTTCGTGAGGGGTACTGTACAGAGAGCAGCTTTCCTACATTTTCTAAATGTACTGTGTTAAACTTTTATTTTTGTTTCATTAATAAGTATGATATCAACCTTCATTCAGGCTGTGCTATGCTTTGTGTTAGACTTTTGGGTGATTTTTGAGTGATCGCAAGTGATATTTTTTGTTGGTCATCCCCTAATCCCACTTTTCCCATAGGCTTCATTATTTCTATTAAGCAATTTTTTATTAAGCGAGGTTTCTCTGGAACGCAACTATGGCATTATAGGAGAGCCAGCTGTATAGTTAGAGGGAGCCGTCTTAATTCATACTTTCCCACAATCCAAACTGAATAATTTCAAAGTAAAAGCACTTTCATAGAGATCAGAGTTGGAGCATAGAGGGTCCCAGGCAAAGTGAATCCATAACTAGGGAAAAGGTGTTGTGGAAGAAAGGTTACGTTTAGACTGCTAACTGTCAAAAGAATTGGTTTTGAGAAAATGCATTGTAGTAGAAGTTGGGTAATTGCATGTGGGAGAAAATAATTAAGAGGTAATGTTGATAGAATTAGATGAATTAGAATGAGAGGAGGCTTATGAGCTGTATAAATGCAGCATAGGCCAGTCCTAGTTCAGTGCTGTAAATGGCGTGTAATTCTATTTGAGAGATCCAATTGACTATTACAATCTGTGTACTGCACATTCATGGATTATAAACCAAGTTGTTGATTTAGAGCTGTAAAGTCTTCCTTTGGCCCAGCTTTTGGGCAAAAGAAGAATCACAGATAATATTCCAAAAGCCAGTAAGGGTTTTCTGTTACAAATATCATGATTGCTTAAATGAATATTGGATTAAAAAGAATCTGGACCAGAGGGGATGTGGGGTTTGTTTATTAGAATGACACTGAGAAAAAAAACTGAATTTTATCTTAGCAGGATACCTGAAATGAGTGAATGGTATTACAAGGACAGGCTGCACTTATGACGACTGGAGTATAGAAGAATGAGGGGTGACTTGTTGGAAGAGTATAAGATCCTGAATGATGTTGACAGGGTGGGTGTTGAAAGGAATTAAGACCAAGAGCAACTCATCATTGCCTAGTGCTGGTCAGAGATGTGTCATGGTAGGTCTGGTTCAATTACACTGGACCTGCTTAGCAAACCTCTCAGTTGTATTAGACTGCTACAGAAGAGAAAAAAAACCAGAAGGACATCCTGGCATAGATTATAGACACCAGAAAAAACAAAGGCAAACTCATTCGTCGACCCTGCAAAGTCCTTCTCACAGATATGTGGGCAGAACTTATGCCGGTGTTAGGAGCACTGTCCCACAACCTGGTCAAATAACAGCCTGACAAAGTCAATAGATGTCAAGCTGAAAACTGGACAAAGGGTTTCCGCCCAAAATGTTAACTTTCCTGTACCATGGATGCTGTCTGACCTGTTGTCCTCTTCTAGCTTCACATCTATTGACTCTGACTTTCAGTATCTGCCGTCCTTACAGTCTCCTAGCCTGACCGTCTCCTTTACTGTCTCCTATTGAGTGCCACAATCATCTTCCCTGTTCCACTGGGGAGTGCTGGGAGACTTCACTGGAGTGGACCTATAAAAGGAAACTACTTGTTGATTATCACCTTCTACCTCCAGCTGATGAATCGGTGCTCTTCCGTGTTGAAAACAAATTGGAAGAAATATTGAGGATGGCAAAGCTACAAAATGCAGGTCAGTTGGGGGAACTTCAATGTCCAACACCAAGACTGGCCCAGTAGCACAACTAACTGATCAAGTTGGCCAAGTCCTGAAGAACATGTAATATTCTAGTCTAGACATTTTAAGAAATTAATTCTATGCTATATAGATGACACTGACTCAGCCAGCATTTATTACATATCTATAATTCCTTATTTACTGGTGCAAATAATGATGGAACTGAAATGAAGAAAAAGTCTAGTAGCTTTGTCATCACTAATCTATTGGTGGATGAGTGCATAATCATATTGGTAGGAGTGACTAACATACAGTCCTTCTGATGAGAAAGCCCCGTGTTCACACTGAGAATACCCTCCAGCATGTTAAATGGGACAAATACAGAATTGATCTAGCAGCTTTAATCTAGACCCTCATAAGGTGCTAAGAGCTATCAGTAGCAGCAGGATTATATTCAACTAGGATCTATAATCTCATAGACCTCCATCTCTTTATGATAAGCAATCAATATTTCTTCTTTTATACTTTGTCCCACCTCACAGTTAGTTAGGTGGCCAGTTGACCATTCCACAAGTGACATCTTTCACCCAATTTCCCTCATCTCCACCCAAACTGATTCCACATCCTGATCTTCTCATCCAGGAACACATCAAATGATTACACAACTGCAAGTCTGATTAACAATGTTCTCTCTTCATTTTTACCTAGCTTTATATTTTTCTTGAATGGCATAGAATCCTCAATATTTGGAACCTACTCCTGTCATCCTGAAGTCATGTTTCCATAATGGTGATAAGATCATAGTTATATGCTTCAAAGCACTCTATCAATGAATGTTTTTATTATGAATGCTACTTGTTTGGGATATAATCCCTTCAATTTTGTCTTTTTGCTATCTTTGTAACACCTCATCTTGATTGTTGGTATATTCCTTGGTTTTCCTTCCTTCTGGGCGGAAGTGGGTACTGCAGATGCTGGAGATCAGAGTCAAGATTAGAGTGGTGCTGGAAAAACACAGCAGATCAGGCAGCATCTGAGGAGCAGGAAAATTGACATTTCGGGCAAAAGTCCTTCATCATTCCTGCTCCTCAGATGCTGCCTGACCTGTTGCGCTTTTCCAGCACCTCTCTAATCTTTTCTTCCTTCTGTCCATTTCTGCCATTCTCGGATCCTCATCTCCCATATGGCTATTTTTGTTTAGTACTTTGTACATATGCCACATCTTTCCACGTTTGAACCCTTGCTCTTCACTATTTAGTTTAAAACCTCCTTGCCTTCCTTGGTTATAGAGTTTGCAAGAACTCCTGCCCCAGCATTGCTCAGATTGTCCTGCCCCAAATGTTCAGGTCCTGTGTTTCCCATACTGGTGTAAGTGACCCAGGAATCAGAACATACATCTCCCACACCAGCCTTTGAGCCATATATTCATCTTTCCAATTTTATGTACCCTACCCTAATTTGTATGCAACTCAGGTAACAATCCAAAGATTATAATCTTTGAGGTCCTGCTTTTCAAATTTGTGCCTAGCTCTTTATACCGTCAATGCAGAAACTCTTGCCCAGAGTCATAGAGTTGTACAGCATGGCAGTAGACCCTTCGGTCCAACTTGTCTATGCTAGCTATGCTATCCAAAATTAATCTAGTCCCACTTGCCAGCAATTGGCCCATATCGGTCTAAACCCTTCCTATTCATAAAGCCATTCAGGTGCCTCTTATATGTTGCCACTGTTCCAGCCTCCATAACCTCCTCTGTAGCTCATTCCATACACGCACCAGTCTCTGTGTGAAAAAGTAATCCCTGAGGTCCCCTTTAAGTCTTTCCCCTCTCACTCTAAACCAATGCCCTCTAGTTTTGGAATCCCCTCACCCCAGGGAGAACGACCTTGTCTTTCTACCCAATCCATGCCCTTCATGATTTTATAAACCTCTATAATGTCACCCCTCAGCCTTTGACGCTCCAGGGAAAACAGTCCCAGCCTGTTCAACCTCTCCCTATAGCTCAAACCTTCCAAACCTGGCAACATTCTTGTAAATCTTTTCTGAACCCTTTCAAGTTTCATAACATTCTTCCTATAGCAGGGAGACCAGAACTGCATGCCATATTCCAATAGTGACCTAACCAATGTCCTGTACAACTGCAACTTGACCTCCCAACTCCTGTACTCAATGCACTGACCGATAAAGGCAAGCATACTAAGCAAACACCTTCTTCACTATCCTATCTACCCGTGACTCTACTTTCAAGGAACTATAAACCTGCATTCCAAGGTCTTTCTGTTCAGAAACACTCTCCAGGACCTTACCATTAAGTATATAAGCAACTAGGAGAAAGTGACGATCAGAGTGTGGTGCTGGAAAAGCACAGCTGGTCAAGCGGCATCCAAGTAGCAGGAGAATCAACCTTTTGAGCATAAGCCCTTCATCAGGAATGAGGGTTGTGGGCCAAGGGGGCTGAGATAAATGGGAGGGTGGTAGGGTTGGGGGGAAGGTAGCTGGGAAAGTGATAGGTAGATGAAGGTGAGGGTGAAAGTGAAAGGTCGGAGAGGAGGATGGAGCAGATAGGTGGGAAGGAAAATAGAGAGGTAGGACAGGTCAAGAGGGTGATGCCAAGTTGGAAGGCTGGGACTGGTATAAGGTGGAGGGAGGGGAAATGGGGAAACTGGTGAAATCCATATTAATTCCATGTGGTTGCAAGTTCCCAAGGCGGAAGATGAGGTGGTCTTCCTCCAGGCATTGGGTAGTTAGGCCCAGGACCTGCATGTCTTTGGTGGAGTGGGAAGGGGAGTTAAAGTGTTCAGCCACAGAGTGGCGGGGTTGGTTAGTGCCGGTATCCCAGAGATGGTCTCTGAAACAATCCGCACATTGGCATCCTGTCTCCCCAATGTAGAGGATACCACATCGAGAGCAATGGACACATTGGATGACGTGTGTGGAAGTACAGGTAAATTTCTGTCGGATGTGGAAGGATCTTTTGGGGCCTTGGATGAAGATGACATGGAAGGTGTGGGCGCAGGTTTTGCACTTCTTGCAATGGCAGGAGAAGCTGCTGGGAGGGGAGGGGGTTTGTGGGGGGGTGGTGCAGTGAGGTATGGACCTGACAAGAGAGTCGCGGAGGGAATGGTCTCTCTGAAACGCCGATGGGGTGGGGAGAGAAATATACCTCTGGTGGTAGCGTTTGTAGGTGCCAGAAATGGCGGAGCATGATGCAATGTATCTGAAGGTTGGTGGAGCAGAAGGTGAGGACCTGGCGGGGTTCTGTCCTTGTTGCGATTGGAGGGTTGGCGTTCAAGGATGGAGGTGTGGGAAGTGGAAGAGATGCACAGGAGGGCATTGTTAACCATGTGGAAGGGGAAATTGCAGTCTTTGAAGAAGGAGACCATCTGGGATGTTCCACAGTGGAATTGGTCTTCCTGGGAGCAGATACAGTGAAGGTGGAGGATTTGGGAATAAGGAATAGCATTTTTACAGGAGGCAGGGTGGGAGGAAATGTAGTCAAGGTAGTTGTGGGAGTCGTGGGTTTTGTAGTGGATGTTCGTATTGAGTCGATTGCCAGAAATGGAGATGGAGAGGTCCAGGAGGGGGAATGGAGGTGTTCTGAGATGGTCCAGGTGAACTTGAGGTCAGAGTGGAAAGTGTTTGTGAAGTTGATGAACTGTTCAACCTGCTCGTGGGAGCATGAGGTGGTGCCAATACAGTCACGATGTAGCGGAGGAAAAGGCGAGGAATGGTGATAATGCAGCTGCAGAAGATGGACTGTTTCACATACCCGAAGAGACAGGCATAGCTGGGCCCATGCAGGTGCCCATGGCTACCCCTTTGGTCTGGAGGACTTGGGAGGATTGGAAGAAGTTGTTGAGGATGAGGAGCCATTCAGCCAGTCAAATGGGATGTCGGTGAAAGGGTACTGGTTGGGTCGGAAGGAGAGGAAGAAATAAGGGACTTGGAGACCTTCATCATGGTGGATAGCTGTGTATAGGGACTGGATGCCCATGGTGAAGATAAGGGAACCAAAAGTCATGGAAGAGGTGGAGGGTGTGGGTGGTGTCCCGAATGTAGGTGGGGTGTTCCTGGACTAAGGGGGACAAAATGGTGTCAAGGGATATAGAGATGAGTTTGTTGGGGCAGGATCAGGCTGAGACAACGGGTTGACCAAGGCAGTCCGGTTTGTGGATTTTGGGTAAGAGGTAGAACTGGGCAGTGCGGGGTTCCTTAATTATGAGGTTAGAGGCTGTGGATGAGAGATCCCGGAGGTGATGAGGTTGTGGATGGTCTGGGAGATGACGATTTGGTGATGAGAGGTGAGATCGTGGTCGAGGGGATAATCGGGGGAAATGTCCACGAGTTAGTGCCTGGCTTCAGTGGTGTAGAGGTCAGTGCACCAAACTATCACTATGTATAAGTCCTACCCTGATTTGCCTTTCCAAAATGCAGTACCTCACATTTTTTTAAATTAAACTTCATCTGCCACTCCTCGGCCCTATGGACCATCTGATCAAGATTCCATTCTACTCTGAGGTAACCTTCTTTGCTGTCAACTACACCTCTAATTTTGGTGTCATCTGCAAACTTACTAACTATACCTCCTATGTTCACATCCAACTCATTTATATAAATGATGAAAAGCAAGGGATCCAGCGCCGATCCTTGTGGCACTCCACTGGTCACAGGCCTCCAGTCTGAAAAGCAATCCTCCACCACCACCCTCTGTCTCCTACCTTCGAGACTGTTCTTTATCCAGATGGTTAGTTCTTCCTGTATTACATGTGATCTAACCTTACTAATCAGTCTACCATGAGGAATCTTGTCAAATGCCGTACTGAAGTCCATATAGATCACATCCACCACTCTGCCCTCCTCTTTGTTACTTCTTCAACAAAACTCAATCAAGTTCGTGCAACACAATTTCTCACAGACAAAGCCATGTTGACTATTCATAATCAGGCCCTTGCCTTTCCAAATACATGTAAATCCTGGTCCTCAGGATTCCCTCCAATAACCTGCCCACCACTGATGTCAGGCTTACAGGTCTATAGTTCCCTGGCGTTTCCTTACCATCTTTCTTAAATAGTGGTACCACATTGTCCAACCTCCAGTCATCTAGCACCTCACCTGTGACTATCAATGATACAAAAATCCTAGCATGGGGCCCAGCAATCACTTCCTTAGCTTCACACAAAGTTCTTGGATACACTTGATCAGGTCCCAGGGATTTATCCATCTTTATGCATTTTAAGACATCCAGCACCTCCTCCTCTCTAATATGGACATTTTTCAAGTTGTCACAATTTATTTCCCCACGTTCTCGATCTTCCACATCCTTCTCCACAGTAAACACTGATGCAAAATACTTGTTTAATATCACCCCAATCTCCTGGCCTACATGGCTTACTTTAATGGCTTCCTGTATCACCATGGTTAGTTTGCACATCTACTCTGCAGCCTCCACTCTCATCCAAACAGCATGACAGAACCTCCATCCGAGTAGACAATTGTAAAGGCTGACACTTCTGCATTCTGCATCCCCTTGCCTTTCTCACTCACAGGTATACCTCCTGAGCTTGTCCCTGATTATTGACCAAATCAAAACAGCTTATAGTAAGTAGTGGGGCAGCCTCCTGACACAAGAAAACCCAGATGATCTTCATCTCTTTGTGATCCATTGCTGTATGTGTAGTTCAATCTCCAGCTCATAAACGCTGAGCCAAAGCTGGTCAAACTTCAAACACTGAAGGGGTAACTCTTTTTATTCTAGTTTTACATAACAATCCAATTTAGCCATGCCATCTACTTTGTATACACACTAGGAAACAAAAGCATATCTCTTAGTGTGTTTTACATGTGTTCTTTGCTGCAGAATTCTTATAGGAGTTTAAAGGACAAATTTTGGATAACACCATTTCCATTAAATATAGAAATAGGAATAAGCCATTTGGCTCCTCCAATCTGTTTTGGTATTCAATGAGATAATGGTTAATCTGCAGTCTAAATTCACATACCTGCCTTTGTCCCAATTCCCTTGACATCTTTGTGTTGTAAACTGAAAGGGTAGATAAATGGACCCTGACTAACCTTGACCAGTTTGCAGTAACCCTTTTTAACTAAGGCCCGTTATTTGGTGAGATAGACAAAGGGGACAAGAATCAGGGAATTGTCCAACATAACTTTACTGAACACTTTATCAAGGAAGAACAATACTTATTAGACTCTTATGATTAAACTTCAATTAAACTCTATTAGACTCTTCACAACATCTTTCAGTAAACAGTTTTAAATCTCTAACAAAAGAGTCTCAAATCTACACTATCTATATACTTCTGATCTGCCCTTCCCAGGATATGCTACACCCTATCCACAGGTCCTTACCATTGTACTTGAACTGATTGAAAAGCTTAATAATATCCTTCAGTAACGCTGGGACAGGTTAATCCTTGGTCTTTGAGAGTTGGCTGATGTTTCACGATCCGCAGTCATCGATTTGGGTTTCGCCTCTTACCTAGGGTTAGTTCTTTATGTTGTCGCTAGGTGGTCTTCCTCGGTCTGGTCAGTCTGATGAGGCTTGCCATGAGGTTCAGGGAGCTGAAGATGCTATGCAGCTCACTGCCAGTCAAAGGTGTTCTCTGGAGATGCCAGTGAAGAAGTTGCCAAAAGCAGTGGGAGTTGGGACCCGGGGTTGTCCCTTTTATCCCCTCTTCATGAAAACTCTGTGATCTGTGTCCAATACAAGCATTGGTTGGGTGCAGGAAGATTCAACAAAGTGAGTATTTCATATATTTGGAGGTTATAGAACCTGGTTTTGAATGTACAACTGTAAAATGCTGCCCTTTCATATTATGCCTCTGGCCTCCTATTGAGCAAGGTGCCATTAAAGCTGTGTAGCATTCTTCTCAAAAAGAAGCTTTACAGAAAAAGTAAACAACGGTTCATTCTGAAACAATATAATTGTTAGTACCTGGCCAGGCAGTTTCAAAGGGAAGTTGATAGTCCAAGGCCTGAATGTATGAATACTGTCTGTTCCAGCTCTGTAGTTTGCAAATTGCAGAGTCCAGCTAGGTTTAAATTTAGCTTCCAAATTCGTGAGTTTGTATCCATGCTCAAAAAAAATCAATATTTTTGTAAGAATCCTGAAAGTTGTGAGTCACCCGATCACATCTGATTAACAAAAATCAACTAATCTCTGATTCAATATTAATGACTGATTTAGCTTCAATTGCCATTCCCAAAAGAGAGTTTCAACGTTTACCACACTGTGTGTGTAGAAATGTTATTAAACTCACATCTGGAAGGTCTATTCCTATTTGCAAAGATTAATCAATTTTCCCAATTAATTTTAATAGTCTGAAAAAATAAGCTTTAGTGGGTTCCAATTCTCTTCTTGTGTTTCAATTGATCAAGGATTTGCATTTGAATTCATCATACCAACTGTAGCATTAAGCAATATTTGTTGAAACTAGAGTGTATTTGTTTGTAAATCTATTAATGGATAATAAAAAGAGAAACTTGCATTTATATAGTACATTTTATTACTCCAGAACATTGTGAATGCATTTCAGTCAATAAAGTGCTTCTGAAATGCAGTTACTCGCAGAGAATAGGAAGTACTGTAGCTATTTTGCACACTTAAAGCTCCCATAAATAGTATAAAAGTAAATGGTTAGATCAACTGTTTTCGGAATTAATTGATAACGTTTTGCCAGGTCACCGGGAGGTCTCTATTCCTCTGCTTCAGCAATGCCATAGAATTTTTCACATGCACCCGACAGTGTGTGTAGCCTTGAACATCCAAAAAAGGACTTCTGATTGTAGAGCACTGAAGTATCAACCTAGTTAATTTGCTTAAGTCTTCAGGATGGAATCCTCAGTCTTCCAGGTCAGAGGTGAAAGTGTACGAATTGAGTCTCAGCTGACACTCTGATAGTGGTCAGGAGAAATGCAAGTTATTTTGTTGTGGAAGCTCTGAAGGGTACTTCTGGCCAACTGTCATAGTTCCAAAGGAAAATCTGGAGAAAAACTGCAGACATTTCGCATTGTGGTTCCAGGACCATCAACAGCTCACCTTTACCTGCCCAATGTAATATTGTTCCCAAATGACCCGAGATACTTCAATCTTTTTAATGTGTGTTACCTGTGGGTAGCACCAGCCACACATATCAGGATATACCAGAATTGTATCCGATACGTTTGATTCATTATTTTAAGGGACATAAATCTACGAGTGGCAAGCCGCAATTTATTCAAGTATCCAGCTAGTGGACATGGATCCTCATTATATTCATCATAAACACCCATTTGCATTGTCAGGCAATCCACATAAATAGAGTATCACAACAGAACATGACCTCATATGTACATTCTACTCAATGTCACTAAATAGAATAAAGAGCATAATCCCGGATGTCTTTTTTGCCAATAATTCATTAGAGCTCCTAATGGTGTCCTGCATAAGAACAACCAACACAAAATAGATCAAGACTTTAACCTGGCAATTTGTGGTTTGTGTAGTCTAGCACTACAATATGTGCCCACCTCGCCACTGAGGGAAGGATGAATTTTATCATTATAGTCTGTAAGACACATGCATTTGTTCTTAACTGTCACCCATTAAAATGAACACCATCCTTATGAAGGTTGTTACACTATTTGATTCACAAGACCTGAGTCTTAATTTGCAGTTTTGACATGTAGAAAATATATCAGCAGCTGTTGTCAGGTTAATAAAACTGGAGGTGCTAATCCCAGATGTATGACAAGCTCTCCCATTTATGTATTTCTTCAGATGGGCATGTTTGCACAATGAGCAATAATGCCTTTGTTCATGTGGGCAGGTTTCTGCTTTCATTTCACCATCTGTATCTGATGCAATTGAGTTTGTGGGACTAATAGTTCTGGAAAAAACAGGGTGTGAGTGGGGTATGTGTCACTCAAGTAACTCTGACACAGAGCTATGTAGCACATTACTATAAATAAACACAATGTTTTAGATGGTATCAGGCAGAAGCTGTGTTCTTGGCTGGATGTACAAATCTTTCATTTTCTGATTCAGCTTTTGTGTAGAAAGTTAAGAGGAAGAAAATCAATACTCTTGACGCAAGTAAAATGTAAGGTTTAAATGTTCTATTCAGAGAGAATTGTATTTGTGTAATCTGTTCATCAAGCTCAGCAACTTTACAGTTATTTCTGCCATAAATATTTGTCATTCCTTAAAGGTTGTGAATGAACTGAATTCTGTTAATTAATTCAACAAAATAATAAGTCCCAAATACAATTATAGGGACAAGGGTGGCAGACAGAAACAGATTTTAAAAAGCATACAGGAGGAGATAAGTGGCAGAAATTGGAGCCATGAGAGCCAACATTAAAAGGAATGTCAATCTTCTCCATAACATAAAATTTCTCAAACTGTGTTGTGTGGGCAGAGGCAGCATCATCTGCATTCTTCAAATTAGGCCAAGCCCTAGTGTTTGAATATATGACAGGAATGTTGACATATAGTAGAGATTCAAACAGTGATAGAGCACACTGTTGATTTAGGCAGCAGGAATAACACAAAACTCAGCCCTGCTGCCCTTCCAAGGTTCTCCATTTGGACTTCTGGAAAGGCTTCCGCCATAACTGGGAGAAATAAGCCACAGACTAGTCAAGCAACAGTCTGAAAGAGTCATATTCACAGAATCATACCTCATGCACAATGTCCCAGACAACACTCCTACCATCCCTGAGCATGTTCTTTCTCACTGGCAAAACAGACCCACCATTGGCAATGGGATAGTGACATACATTTAAGAAGCAGTGGCCCTGGAAATTCTCAATACTGTCTGTGGCCCCTTTAAAATCTCACGGCAAGGAAATCTCCTGTTGATTATCATCTACTGGCCCCCTCCTTCTCTCAGTTGATGAATCACTTCTCCTTCATGTTGAATAGCAGCTGAAGGAGACATTGAGGGTGCCAAGGGCACAGAATGTACACAGGGTGATAGAACTTCAACATCCATCATCTACAGTGGGCCAGAAACACCACTATTGATCAAGTTGGCTGAATCCTGAAGGTCATAGCTGTTGGACTGGTCTGTGACAGATGACAAGAGGACCAACAAGAAGTAAAAATCTATTTGACTTTTCGTTACAAGCTGCATCTGTCCATGATAGTATTGATTGGAATGATCGCATGCAACATAGGCCTTGTGGAGATGAAATCCCAAATTCATATTGTGAATACCTTCCATTCACTGTGCTAAAATGGATTCATTTCGAAGACAGTTAGCAATTTCAAATTGGGCATCCGTGACACACTTGGTCCATGAGTAACAGCATATTAAATTCAAAAACAATCTGTAACCTCATGGCCTGGCATAACACTCACTCTACCACATCTTCAAGCCAGGGTTTGAATCCTGGTTCAATAAAGTGTGCAAGAGGTCATGATAAGAGCCATACCGGGCATGCCTTAAAATTCAGTGTTAATCTGGTGAAGCTGCACTGGACCAATCCAAACAACACAAGCAACCAGATTTAAGTCATCCCACAACAAACAAATCAGCAATAAACTCTGCAGTCCTGCCACATCCAGTTATGAAATACGGTGGACAATTAAACAACCAACAGAATGCTCGACAAACATCCCCAAGCTCAATGACGTGGGAGCCCAGCACATCAGCAGCAAAGACAGGGCTGAAGCATTTGCAACAATGTTTGGCCAAACGTGCAGTGAATAACCTATCTTGGCATCCACTTGAGGTCCCCAGTATCAAGGATGTCTGTGTTCAGTATATTCAATTCATGTGATATCATTAACTTTGTAATTGCAAAAAATATACATTATTCATAACAAAATTATCCATAAATACATATGAAAATATTCTCATTTCGTTCTGTAGGATCTTTCTGACAAAGAAAAAGAAACACAAATGGTACATTGGAATTTCACATCCCACAGAGCTAATGTGCAGTTACAAATAACAAGACCATTTTTAACTCCTGTAGGAAAAATGTTTACATTATGACACAGCAGGACGGTCTGTAAACTGAATGGATCCTCATTATACTTTGGCAGATATACCTCAGACAGTGGTCTTTCCCCACTGCACCTTGGCGACAACTGGCCCAGGCTTTAGTGTGTCCCTCAGTACGTAGCCCTGGACCTCAGAATATGCCAGTCTGCAGCATTCAATTGAAGTAAACTCTTTACAAAGACAAGAAATGTGAAAGTTTCTTCTTCAGCATAGTCACTTTGAGGGCAGCGTGAGGTGGCAGAGAGTTAAGGCAAACATGAAGGATCTGACAGATAATGCCCCTTCTCACCACTAGCCAATCTATGACTTGGGACTTGTTGAAAAGTTCTGGTGATGATGGCATTCTGCCAAATAATTTTGACCATCTGCTCAAGGAACCACGCGACAAGATCCACCCTTTCCATTTCTCAAAGTCTCAAGAACATTATATGCCAACTACTCCCTGATGGATTTATGGTCAAAGGTGTTCTGTTTTGTAATTTTTTCTTTGTGCACACAAAGGTGGCTATCAGGTTGAGGGCAGTGTTGGGTATGTTCTTCTCCCAGTTATAAAGTATTATACATGGTGTCCCTGTGGGCACAGTCCATCTTTGACCTCCAGAGGAAGTGCCAAATGGGTTGGGTGGCTGCAGTGGCACAGGCTCAGGGACTGGGCCAGACATACGCCACATACAACAACAGTGAGAGTACCTTTTTCCTGACAATTAGGTTTTTACCCACAATTGAGAGGGAGCAACCCATCTGCCCAGTTCCTGCCTCACCTTGGCAATATGTTCTTCCCAATGTTTAGCACATGCCCCAGCCCCTCTGAGTCATATACCCAGCGCCTTGAGGTTACCTCACCTGACAGTGAACAGGATAAAAGATGTGTTGGCCCATTTCCCAAGGAACATGGTCTCACTCTTACCTTGATTTACCTTGTCCCAAGGCTAATTCGAACTGGTCGCAGACACTCTTTGGTTTGTGCACACTGACAGTGAATTTGAGCAGAAAATGGTACTTCATCCATGTACAGGCTTACATTACCTGGAATAGTCACAACTCTCAGGCACACATCCTTCCTGATGGACTAAGCAAAAGGCTCTATACTACACAAACAAGGCAGGAGAGGGTGAGCAGTCCTGTCTGATTCCAGATCTGATTGGGAAACACTCTGATTCCCACCCATTCACTGAGACTGCAGTACTAATAGTGGGGTAGAGCAGTTAGATCCAATTTTGGATTCCCTCCATAAAGCCAATTTTGGAGAAAACATCCTTCAAGGACCGTGAAATATTTCAACATTAATAGTGAAGATTGCTCCAGTATTTGCCGCAATCAGAGATAAATTGTTCCTGTAAAGCTACAACACACACATTAACCTAACAATGTGGAATATTTCCCAGGCATGTTCTGTGCACAAAAAGCAGGAGAAAAGCAACCACCACATCAGTCCTGTCCAGGAATCTCAAGCAAAGAACACCTAAAGGTAAGTGGGTCATTTTTTTGTAAATATTTTTATTGAGGAAAAAAAGATTTAAAATTTTTTACAAAATTACAAAATCACTATAAAATAGTGTGACAACTTTATAATGTAATAACAATAACAGAAAACAAACTACTCTACTCGACAAACCACTGCGGAGAGAGAAAAAAAACCCTACAAAAACTACAATTCAATAAATAACTAAAGCAAAAACAAATAAAATTCAACCAAGTTATACCAAGGTAACTGAAGTTATATCCAGTTAAATTACTACACTCATCGCAATCCCACCAAAGCTCCCCACCTACAGGGGCTTTAGTAAGCAAACCCGTATTTGTTCAGGATTCTTCTCCCCAAGGGCCCCCGGATCACCAGACATAGCCCTCATGACTACACAAAGGCCCTGATCAATATAGCCGACAAATCTGCATCTATATAATTCAGAAAGGGCCGCCATGTTGTATAAAACAGCTCCAGTTCCTGGTGCACCTTACTCGTAAGGAAGTCCAGAGGGATGTACTCCAGAACCAATCTATGCCAGCCCGAAAGTCCTGGGGGATTCTCCAACACCCAGCTCATTAGAATGTTCTTCCTCACACAGAATTAAAGAATAGTAAACAATTTCTTCCCCTGCACGTCCAAAGAAAGGAGGTTTGAAAGACCCAAGACGAGGGATACTGGATCCAACTTAACCTCAGTTCCCAAAACCCGTTCCGTGACTACAAGCAATAAGTAAGAGTACCAACATCTATTTTATATTTGGGGCACACTGGGGACACTCCTGTCTTAAATTTCACCAGCCGCTCTGGTGCCGAATGAGCTGTATGGAGTACCTTCAATTGCATAGCCTGCATCCTATCGCAAATCGAAATCTTCCTTACAGTGTAGGTTTGCTCGCTGAGCTGTAGGTTTGATATCCAGACGTTTCATTACCTGGCTAGGTAACATCATCAGTGGCGACCTCCAAGTGAAGCTTCTCTTCATCCAGGGAGACTACCAAGCCCAGTATCGTGCCTTGCTGGAATACCTGGACCATGTTTAATACTCTAATATTGCTGGCAGACCTACAACCCTTGATAAAACCTGTCTGATCCTTCTTTACAATGAAAGGCAAAACTCTCTCCAGCCTTAATGCTAGCATTTCCGACAGAATTTTAAAATCCATGTTCAGTAACGATATGGGCCTGTACGAAGTGCAATCCTCTGGGACTTTTCCTTTCTTAAAAATAAGAGAAATAGTTGCTTCTCTCAAAGAGAGGGGGAGGCAGTCCTGACTGTATGAGTAGTTGTACATATCCAAGAGTGGCCCGGCCAACACGTCTATAAACTCCTTATATAACCCACTTTGAAATTCATCTGGGCCAGGCGCTTTACCATTCTGGAGCGTATGTTGTTTCAGCTGCTTTTAAGCGAGCTTCGAGCAGATGCTGTTGTTCTCCCTTTAATTTTTTCTGGGTCGCTGAGTAGATGATCAAACCTCGCGTGTAAGCTTTGATGGTCTCTCACATCATTGATGGGTTGCTAGCCGTGCCTAAATTAATTTCTAAAAAAGTTTTAAATTCTTGAGAGAAGTATTTTACAAATTTACTATCTTTCATCAGGAAGGGGTCCATACGCCAATGCCGAGGGGATGTCCCGTTGTTCCTCGCCTTGGTTTCCATATAGACAGCAGCGTGGTCGGAAATTGCTATACTACCTATTTTACAGGATGATATGGAATTTTTAAAAATCGAGGGGGCAAAAAACATATCAATTCTGGTATGACATTTATGTGGATTGGAGTAAAAAGAAAAATCTCTGCCCTGTGGATGAAGACATCTCCATACATCTACTAATCCTAATTCTTTGTTCAGATCCATCAATTGTCTAGATCTGGGAGATACTCCTGCAGTACTCTTGGGAATCCTACCTATTTCCAGATCCATAATACAATTAAAGTCTCCCCCTAAAATTGTATGATGGGCACCAAGAGCCATCAATTTTGAGAAGGCTTCCGTTATAAATCTAAAGGGGGTGTGCCGGGGGGCAGTACAAATTTAAAATCCAATATTCCTCTCCATTTATAAGGGCTTTAATCAGAATATATCATCCAGATTCGTCTTTTATCTGATTTAGGATTTTGAAAGGGAAATTCTTCCGAATAAGAATAACAACCCCCCTGCTTTTTGTGCTAAAAGAAGAAAAAAGGGCCTGATCAAATCCACCCTGTCATAATTTCAAGTGTTCTTTATCCAACAGATGTGTCTCCTGTAGGAGAGCTATATTTCTTTCTTGAGATTTGATAATATTTTCTTCCTTTTGACTGGCGAATTACTCCCCTTGACATTCCAGGTGCACCACTTAACCGACTGATCAACCATAAACATCCGGGCAAATCAGAGACCCCTCGGGAGGGAAAACCCTATCCAGAACATCCCGAGCATAGAGCATATAAAATTCACAAAACTAAAGGCCTCTAATACACTCACAACAGTATAATAAAAAACTATTTCTAAATAATTAAAAAAAGTATTTAAATGGAGATTTTCCCCCTTGTTCCAAGGGGGTATCACTTCGTTTCCAAAGGTCCATCATATCCTCTCCCAACCAGTGCCCCACCCTTGACCCAGGCGCTCCTCAATAGGATGAGGAGAATTCGGATTTAATACAAAGCTCGAGTTAACAGTGAGCACCCTAACCCCAACCCCACCCACACCAACACCTGGATATATTTGCTAATGTTAATACCATGTATAAACATATATAACTATAAAATTACAACCTCAACAAATAATAATTAAATATAATAATACAAAATAACAAGGGAAAACAACCCCGTTCCTAGAGACAGAAGTAAAATAGAATAAGGTAACCACCTCCCCCCACCGACATTAACTAACCCCCCCCCGGCTTATATATATGAATAATTTTTAAAAATACACAAGGTGGGGGAGAAAATCGTTAAATAGAGAACGAATAAATAAATCCCTCTCCCCACCCCCCAAGATAATATTAAACAGTAAGGTAAGAAAAAGGAAAAAGGGAGGGGATATAAACCGGAGTGGGGGAAAGGCAAACCAACATCCATTATCTCTTACAATTTATCAAAGAGAGTCCAAAAATTCCTTAGCCTTTTCCGGCAATCCGAAGTTATACACGGATCCTTCATGGTTAAAGCGTAGCATCGCTGGGTAGCATAAGGAGTACTGAATATTTAAGTCCCTTAAACACTTCTTTGCCTCATCGAATGCCTTCCTCTTTTGGACCAGAGCTGGGGAAAAGTCTTGGAATAACATGATCTTGGATCCTTTATAGATCATGGTTTGGGAATCTTTTCCAAGATTTCTAGAGGCTTCTAGGAGTATCTGCCTCTCCTTATAGATCTGCAGCCAGAACAGAACCGGGCGGGGACACTGGTTCGAGCCGGGCCCACGTATTGCGACCCAGTAGGCCCATTCTACCCTTACCTGGCCTGATCCAGCCTCCAGATTTAAAAGCTGTGGCAGCCACTGCTCGAGAAACGCTGTAAGCTGGCCTTCCTCTTCCCGTTCGGGAAGGCCCAGCAAACGAATATTTTTTCGACGACCTCAATTATCGAGGTCAACAATATGATTCTCTAAGGTCCGGACTCGCTGTTCGAGAGTCCGGACCCAATCCACAGCCGATTGCGCTGTAGTTTCGGAGGTTGCGGCCTTTAGCTCCGACTCGGCACTCAATTTCTTTAATGTCTCAGTCGTGCTTTTGCAGCGCGGCTGAGAGTGAGTCCCATTGACTTCGGGATTCTTCAATAAAAGCGTCAATCTTCGCATCCAGTTTGGAGATGATTTTCATGAGGCTCGCCACTGTAGGTAAGTCCCCCGGGGCGGCTGCGGACACCTCAGCTGCAGCTGGAGAGGGTGGGGGAGAGGTTCCTGCTTGCTGAGAGCTGCGGGCTCCCTTCGCTATAGTCATTTTTACTAAAGATTAGATTGTTTAAATTTAATACTAAGCAACTAATTAAATTAAACAGCCTCTTTAAATTATTTTGTGAGTGTGGTGGGGGTGGGTGGCCCACTTTGCCCAAGTCTTGGGAGGAGCACTGTAGACTCAGACTTGCTGGGTCGCCGCCATCTTGGATCCCCCCCCATACCCGCCACTCTAAGGCCTGGACCCAACTCGCCGAGGATTCTGCTGCAGTTTCAGAGGCCGCAGCCTGTTGCTCCGCCTCCCCGACATGCTGCCCGAGACACTGGACCTCCTGGTCATGCTTCTGCAGCATGACTGAGATCGATTCGAGCCTGGCACAGGTCTACTCCATCAACGAATCAATCTTCTCTCAGAGTTTCACAAACTCCGAAATCAGGCTCTGCTCCATAGGCAAGTCCCCTGGGGCGAAGGTGGAGGCCGACGCTGCAGCACAGGGTGCGCCCGTTGGTGCGGGGTGGGGGGGTTTCTGCTTGTTGCAATCTTCATGGTCCCTTCCCTTTGGTCATTTTCCTAACGATTTTAAACTGACACTGAACAATTCTAGGCGTCAAAAGAATAATTATTTCTACCACATTGGGTAATAAAGGGTGAGTGCACCACTTTGTCTGGGTTCTGGTGCAGAGCTCAGCAGGGCAGGCCTACTGGGTTGCTGCCATCTTGAATCCCCAAGTGGGTCATTCTTAATTTGTTCAGGGTCAGAAAATTAGTTTTGGACCCTGATTGGAATATACGGACTATTATACTCACTCAACAGAATAATATGTCACAGATTTTACTCTTTGCATTAGCATCCCTAATAATTTACAAAAGTAAACAGATTTATCCATTTTTATCAGTTCCATGTCAGAATTGTCCTATAGTAAATAAATCAATGTTTTATTACTACACCTTTTCAGTGATATTAAATTGCCGGTATACTGATCTGTCATTACTGTGACAGAGCAAAGGAGTTGATTTAAGGAGTTACTGTCAAACAGTTCAATTTAACAAAAGAATTTTGGAACAGTTACAGCAAGAAATTACATTACTCTTCATTAGTTTTATTTTTCTTTAAAATTTATAGAAGAATAAGCTGACAATGTAGTATGTTACCAGTAATAGTATAATTCTCCAATTGTGAATTCTGTAAATGGAAATGTGGTGTGACCCTTTCCTTGCAATTTGAAAAATTTATACACACCTTCAATAAATTACAGCTTTGCAGATATCTCCTAAACATCCATCAATCTGTATATGTGCTAACAAAAACATTCATTAAAGTATGTGAGAAACCTCGCACTCCAAGTGTTTCAAAACAGGGCTTCACCCAACTCCATGTAATTGAAGAATATTTCATTTTTATGTAGCCTTGCAAACTATCATCCCACATCAACCTTCTTTTTATCTCAAAGTCCTTGAATATACTACCACTTCCCATATTCATTTGTCTATTTTTCTTGGAACTACATGTTTAAATATCTCCAATTCAATTTCCATTCCTGCAACAGTATAAATCTGCTCTTATAAAAGTCATAAGTGACACCATAATTGATTGTGACAAAAACAGATCTCCTCATACTTCTGGACTTCTTGTCAATTGTCCAGCAGGTGGGACTGAACTAACTGCATTCATTCTCAACATTCTCAACAAGAATTACTTGTAATACCTTCTCTGCTGAGCCACCATCCCGTCCACCACCACATCATTTGCTGTGGAGCTTCCCAAGGATCTGTCCTTAGTGCCCCTTATTACTCATACCGTTGCTGTTCCTTGATGACATCATCGGAAATCACTGTATTAGTTTTCCCAGGTACACGGATGACACTCAGCTATACCTCACCATCAATTCTCTTGACTCCTTTCTATTACTAAGTTATAAGAATTACTATTAAAAGGTTATAAGAGTAGTCTGCAACACGGTGGCTCAGTGGTTAGCACTGCTGCCTCAGCATCAGGGACCCAGGTTCGATTCCAGCCTCTGGTGACTGTCTGTGTGGAGTTTGCACATTCTCCCTGTGTCTGCATGGGTTTCCTCCGGGTGCTCCAGTTTCCTCCCACAGTCCAAAGATGTGCAGGTCAGGTGAATTGGCCATGCTAAATTGCCCATAGTGTAAGGTGCATTAGTCAGAGGGAAATGGGTCTGGGTCAGTTACTCTTCGGAGGGTCGGTGTGGACTTGTTGGGCCGAAGGGCCTGTTTTCACACTGTAGGGGAATCTGATCTAATCATTACTGCAAAGACTGTTGGGAGAACATAGACTTAGGTCTGACTCCCATGAGATCCTGCTTCACTCTCCTTTCAAGGTCCCCATAACAACACCTAATTCTATCCCTGCCTCAGTTCATCCGTAACTTGAAACCTTCATCCATATCTTGGGTTACCTCTAGACTTGACTATTCCAATGTACTCATGGCTACCCTCCCACATTCCACTTTCCAATATGTCAGCTGCCACTCAATTGTTAGCACACATCTCTGAATCACAAGATCCTGGTTACACGTTCTACTCCAGGCTTGAGCACTAAAGTCAATGCTGCCAATCCAGTGCAGTACTGAAAGAGCATTGCAGTGTTGTGGGTACCATCTTTCAAATGAAACATGAACCCGAGGCCCCACCTGCCTACTTGTGTAGATGTTAAACATCCCATAGCACTACCATCTCCAATGTCCTGGCAAATATGTTTCATTCAATGAACATTACAAGAAACCAACTAACTGGTCATCATCATTGCTCTTCATAGTAACTCACTGGGTACAAATTGGCTGCAGCATCTCCTACATTTTAACCATGAGTACTCTTCAAAAGGTACTTAATTAACTTCAAAATATTTAAATCATTTGTTAACCATGAGAAACCCTTTGGTTTCCTTCTATATACTTTCATTCCTTCCTTGTCCTTTGTTTCCTTTCCACAACTTCAGGTTTTCCAAAGCTCTGGTGCCCAAATCCTTTTTGATCCAAATCTCATTCACCCACCTCCTCTGCATATCTGCCTGTCTCATCAAATAACATTTCACATTTAAAATTCTCACCTTTGTTCTCGAGTCTGTCCACAGCCTTGCCCTCCCTATCTCAGTAAATTTATTTTCAACTCAATTCCTTAAGCATATTTCTATCCATTTTTGCCTCTTGAACATCCCGAAGCTTAATCAGATCCCACTTAGTGGTCATGCTTTTTGCTGACAGGACTTTGGGTTCTAGGATACCCTCCCGGAATCCCTTACTTCTTTTTCTCCTCAAAGACACTCCTTAACCAAAACAAAGAAAGTAAATGTTGGAGAAACTCAACTGGTCTGGCAGAATCTGCATAAAGAGAAACAGTTAACATTGAGTCCTTTGACATTTTGCCAGAACTCAAAATAGTTGGGAAAGAGGGTATTTATGCTGGTGACTGGCAAGGCAGGGTGATATTGGGAATTGAGAAAGGTGGGGGTGGGGGGGAGAGAGAGAGAGAGAAATAAAATAGATAGGCAAACAGAGATATTTCTGATAAGTCAAGAGAGATATCAATGCTAAAGCAACACATTTTCAGCTCTGATCTCCAGCATCTGCAGTCCTCACTTTCTCCTCGAAGATATCAATGCTAGACAGGATACTAATGAGAAGTGTAAATGGTTTAAAATGGGTTGGCTGTACAGGGAACAACCACATAAGACAGAACCTGGGATGTGGGGGAAGAATATCAGACATGGAGGAGGGTGTTCACATTCTGAAATTGTTAAACTCATTGGTGAGTCTTGAGATCTGTAAGGTACCTAAGCAGAAGATGAGATGTTGCTCCCACTGCTTGTGTTAAGCCTCGCTAGAGAAATGCAGCAGGCCTGAGACAAAATTGTTGGATTCCCCACCATGGTTGACAAGGCATTCAGCTGCTCCCCCCATTTCCTGCATTCTTACCTCACCTCTTCCCTTCATAACCTAGTCCTCAATTTCCATCGCACCAGCTCCATATCCAAAAGATCATAAGCTACCATTTCTGATACCACCAGCGGAATGCCACCACCAGACACATATTTCCCTCCCTTGTCAGAATTCTGCAGGGACCATTTCCTCCATGACATCCTGGTTCACTCCTTCTCTACTGCCAACACGTCCCTATACTCCCATGGTATTTTCCCATGTAATCACAGAAGATGTAACATTTGCCTGTTTACATCCTCTCTCCTCAATATCCAAGGTCCCAGACACATCTGATGATGAAGCAATGATTTACCTGCACTTCACTCAATCTCATTTACTGTATTTGCTGCTCACAGTGTGATCTCTACAGTATGGAGACAAAATACAGACTGGGTAACCAGTTTTTGCCGAGTATATACTCTGTGTCCTTACAATAAATTCCCAAGCTTCCATTTGCCAGCCAGATCAACACACTGCCATATTTCCATGCCAACATTTCTGTCTCAGTCTTGCTGCAGGGCTCCAGCGAGGCTCATTGCAAAACTGGAGGAACAACATTTCATCTTCCACTTAGGCACTACATAGCCTTCAGGACTCAACACTGAGTCGAACAATTTCAGGACATAAATATCTTGCTCTGTGTTTATTACCCTCCTCCTACACCCTTCCATTCTATCCTGTATAGGTTGCTTCCAGTAGTCAATCCATTGTCAACTATTTACACTTCATGTTAGCAACTCGGAGAAAGTGAGGATTGCAGATGCTGGAGAGTCAAATTCGAAAAAGGCTGCGCTCGAAAAGCACAGCAGGTCAGGCAGCATCTGAGGAGGAGAGTCAACATTTCGGGCATAAGCCTTTCATCAGGAATGTTGAGAGGGAAAAGGGCTGACTGATAAAAAGGGGGATGGGGATGGGGCTTGGGAAAGGGGGGCAAGGTAGGTGGCATGGCAAGTCGGAGGGATGGATCTGGGATGAGGTAGGGGGGAGGGGAGATTTGGAAACTGGTGAAGTCGATGTTGATGTCACGTGGGTATAGGGTCCCGAGGCAGAAGATGACTTGGCACTGTCCTCTTGACTTGTCCTATCTGTCTATCTTCCTTTCCACATATCTGCTCCACCCTCCCCAGAGACCTATCACAATTACCTTCCACCTGCATCCTTTTGCCATTCCACCCCACCTATCCCCCAGCCCCACACCGACCCTCAACCCCCTACTGATCTCTTAGTCCCCTTCCCCCTCCATATTCCTGATGAAGGGCTTTTGCCCAAAAAGTTGACTCTCCTGCGCCTTGGATGCTGTCTGACCTGCTGTGCTTTTCCAGTACCACACTTTTCGACTCTCACTTCTCATTAGCACCCTACCTAAATTTATCTTTCTCTCTCAGTTTATCATCAGCAATCTCTTTGATTACTTACCTGTTTTGGCTTTCTCTGTCTCTGGGCCCCATTTCGAAGTACTCTATTTTCTGCCAACCCCACCCTCATCCCATCATCAGAATAATTACCACCTTTTCCCAGCTATTTTCAGCTCTGCTGAAGGATTGGTGGACTGGAAACATTAGCTCTATTTATCTACTGGCGCTACAAGACCTGATGAGTTTCTCCAGTACTTTCTGTTCTGTTTTCAGATTTCTATCATCCACAGTTCTTCGTTTTTATTACCAACCACCTCCTTGTCCAAAATTTCTCCTCATATGGTTCATTCTAAAATCTTACTTTACAGCACCTCTGCAAAACTCCTTAAGTTATTTTATTGCATTAAAGGGCATAGATAAAAACACTGTTGTTGTTCAGGTTATATAGAAGTTGTTTGCTAAGTTTGCACAGGAATGTTAAACATTTCCTTAAGTTAAAGTTCAAACAATCATTTAGCTCAACAAGTTGGTTCCAGAATTTACGCTTCTTGTGGCATAATCTATGATGCTGATGGATGAAGCTACTCTGTTTGTATAGATGGCTTTAACAAAATGTTTGTTTGTGTTTTGAATGCAATGGGTATAATGAGATCAGTCACCGAATGCACATAGCCATACATACCTAATTATTGGTCTTTAGTCTTTTAGCCCTATAGAATGGAATTTGTGTGGTTACAAATGAGCAATGTGGTTACATTCGACTGCCCACAAATTAATCTTGTCATTAAAATGACTCAAGACTTGGGCATGCTCAAAGTCAGAATTGATCATGTTTGCACTGCTAATTAAAGGACAGATTTAGGCAATTATCTCACTACCTCCAACTTCGAGATATGTGCATGACACAAACAGCAGGAGTCAAATCACAACATTTCTAAATGTTGCTATTTATTTGAAATTATGACCTAATTTTATAGGAAAGTAACAACTCCAATAGCTTATCTGATGGAAATTCTGTTTTCTCACCATAAAATATTACATTTGTTCATTTCATTTTTAGTATTAAAGTATGCCGAGTTTCTCAGAGCTCTTTCATAACAGTAACTGCCATACCTTTTCAATACAGATAAAAAGAAGAAAACATTTATTTATGTAAAGTTCAGGAAAGTAGATGCAGATTTTGTGATGTTAGATTTATAATAAATTTCTTGTAGGATATCCAGGTGGAAAGATGAATGAAATAAGCCGTAAGAATGATTGTGAGGAACATAAACTCTTGGTGTCAATTTGTTGGACTGAAGGATTTTTCTGTACTATAAATCTGATGGTTGCAAAATGGCTCCATATTTTTGACACCAGACAGTTGTTGTATGGCAAAATGGCATCTGTGTTTATGTATGTTCTGGTGAGGACCACAAGCAAGACAAGTTCTGGGGAGGCAGCAGAGTGTATTTTATGAGCCTGCACTGGAGGTATGCAGAGTAGGTAAATTGTCTCATGCTCACTGGACATCAGTGATACCATATTTCATCTCAACGCTCCAGGAAATGCCCTCTTCAACATCTAGGAGAAAGTGAGACTACAGATCCTGGAGAGTCAGAGTCAAAAAGTATGATACTGGAAAAAGCACAGCAGGTCAGGCAGCATCCGAGAAGCAGGAGAGTCGACGTTTTGGGCATAAGCCCTTCATCAGGAATGTGGAGGGGGAAGGGGACTGAGATAAGTGGGGGTGGGGGGGATGGAAGATAGGTGGGATGGTGATAGGTAGATGCAGGTGGGAGGTGATTGTGATGGGTTGGTGGAAAGGGTAGAACAGATAGGTTGGAAGGAAGATGGACAGATGGTCAGGTCAAGAGGGTGGCCGTGTTGGATGGTTGGATCTGCGATAAAGGTGGGAATTGGGAAATATGGAAACTGGTTAAGTTAATGCTGATGTCGTGTGGTTGTAGCGTCCGGAGGCATTCTTCCTCCAGTTGGCAGCTGACTTTGATTTGGCAGTGGAGGAGGCCCATGATATGCATGTCCTTAGGGGGGTGTGAAGTGGTTGGCCACAGGGCAGTGGGGTGGTTTGGTGCATGCGGGCCAATGATGTTCCCTGAACTGTTCCGTGAGTTGGCGCTCAGTCTCCCCGATATAAAGGATACCACATCGAGAGCAAAGGATGCAGTAAATGAGGTGGGTGGTTGTGCAGGAAAATCTCTGCCGGATTTGAAATGATTCTTTAGGGCCTTGGAAGGAGGTGAGGGGGTATGTGCGGCAGCAGGGGAAGGTGCTGGGTGTAGAGGGTGGGGTGCATGGAAGTAATGAGGGAGTTTTGAAGAGAACAGTCTCTACAAAACACAGATTGGGATGGGGAGGGAAATATATGTTTGGTTGTGGGGTCTGACTGTGGCCATTTTTTTGCCTCAGGGCCCTACAACCACACAGCATCAACATTGATTTCACCAGTTTCCATATCTCCACACCCCCCACCACATCCCAGATCCAACCCGGCACCACTCTCTAGACTTGACCTACCTGTCCATCTTTCTTCCCACCTATCTACTCCACCCTCCCCACAATCCCATCACAATCACCTCCCAACCTTCCACCTACATCCACCTATTGCCATCCCACTTACCTTCCTCCCCAGCCCCATGTCTACCCTCCCCCCATTTGTCTCTCAGCCCCCTTCTCCCCCCACATTCCTGATGAAGGGCTTATGCCCAAAATGTCAATTCTCCTGTTCTTCAGACGCTGCCTGACCTGCTGTGCTTTTTCCAGCGCTTCTCTTAAACATGCATAATGAAATATTTGTTCAGCAGAAAGTGGAACACCCCAACGATGCTATTCAATAAGATCATCTATTGCTTGCATATCAGTTGCAAATTAACTTCTCCTGGTCTTTTGAGTTTTATCCTTCAAGTTGAATTTGATTTAGTCTACTGGGAGTGGTGTTGTGTGTGATTGATGTCTTGATTCTCATTTGAGAGTTCTGCTCAAACCATGTCCTCCTAGTTTTAAGTGCTGCAGTTACCAGCTCATTGACATGGCATGGCAGGGAAACTGAGCAAAGGCAACACAGAGTACAAACTTGTCACACTTGTGGAGGAGGTGGGAGACAACCTTAAAAATAAATTTTATTCATCCAGGGTGTTCAGGGAGCAATATTTGTCTTCTAACCTTAGTGTGGGATTTCCATATTATTAAAGAGGTGCTTGCTGAAAACCTCCACCTCTTGCAGCAGATCTACAACCTTCAAACAAAGTAGGGATAATAGTTCCAGTCAATCATTTTTCTACATGTTAACTACATGTATTTGAACTCACACAGAAGAACAATTAGATGAATTTGCCAATATTTTCAATAATTATCAATGCTCCGTTAAACTTAAAAACATAACTTATAAGGAAAACATTATTTTCATATGCACCATGGTATTCAAATTAGTACAAGGTAACAGGCATACGTTAATCAGTTTATTTTCTTCAAAAAAAGGCATCTCAGATCTCAATCTTAAATTTGTTTAATACTTAACGCAATTTTTATTACAAGACTATCCAAGACATTTTTTCCTGTTTGGTAGCTCCTAAAGCATTGCAGCCTTATGCCAGAGATTTTGCAATCATTTGCAAAAAATTCAAAACCTCAGTTATTTCTAGTTTTCCTGGATACAAATATGCTGAGTATTCTTTCATAGACGGTTTAAAACTGTTATGTTTCCTTTGTAGCTGTGTTGTCCCGCACTTGCTCTCTGCCACCTTCTAGCCTATTTCTCAACCCCAGCAACACCTCTTACTTTCTTCTACACAAATCTCTTCTCCCCTACACCCCTCTTACAATCTCCTTCTTCCACTACAACCCTCTTGCAGTTTTCTTCCCACCCCTTCTTGTAATGTCCTCTTTCTTCTCTCATCCACCCCCTAACCCTTAGCCTTTGCAATTCCTTCTTGCTCAACCCTATTTGGAGCCTCCTTCTTCCTCCCACATCTCTTGCGGCTACCTCCTCTCCCGGTAGGCATCCCTGTCCTCCATCCTAAAACTTCCACGTAGCTTTCCAATAGCAGGGTTGCCTGTTTACCCTAATTAAAACTGAAAGAAACAATGGACTGAGTCTTACAGTTTTTTGACTAAGCCTGCATCGAGTTTTTTGGAGGAATTTCTGCCATGAGACCTGGCAGGTTTTGACAAACTTGGCTCATTAGTTACTTACTTATTACACCAGTATGGCATTCCTCCCATCTGATTCTGGTCCCACCTTACTACACACATTTCCAGAACAACTCATTACTCAGCACATATCCAAGAATTCACCAGCAGTCTCATACCTGCACCATCTGTGAAAGCTCATTGTGCACCCAAACAATACTGTCAGTCTGGAACTGCCCAGCACAGTGCCTGATATTTGCCCCAGACATGGCAGACACTCTGTATCTCAATAGTTACTGAACAGAGTGGTGCAGAGGTGAGACTTCCTTTTCCCCCCAGGATCACAATTGGACACCATGACACCAGACCATGCCGCCCTGGTTCAATGTTGCCACTGGGTTTAAAGCAGTCTCCACCATCTGGAGGAATACCAGCACTATTGAAAGCAAGTCAATGACCTTCTCCACTCTGCCAATGTAATTGTCACCATCTTTTCTTTGATACTGCTATCCCCGCTACTGTTCCTACCTTCCTTAATACTTGCCTCTTTCATTACAGGAGGAAAACAATACGCAGAATATGGCAGAACAATATGGAATAATATGGCAGAAAAGCTCAAGACGAGTGGTGGGTTACCTGACATTTGGCTCCTCACCCCTGGTGTGAACAATATTCTGAACTTGACCACCTCTACTGGCTGATTTATAATTTCCAAGCCCCTGAACTGGTATCGGAGGCTGTTCTAGGATCCCCTGAGAAACAGGATACCCCTTGATATGACTAAGGCCTGCTGACAATCATGATAGTGCAGACATTGAGCAAGGAAGCTAACAGCAAGTCAAGATAGAAGTAATGAGAGCCTGGTATCTCTGGCTGAGGTGGCAAAATGCAAAAAGACAAGGCAAGCAATGCAAGACAGAGATATTGTGAACATTCAAGTAGGTTCAGAGTGAGCATGCACTTTGACAGTGCACAAACAGCCCAAAATGCAGCCTGGTCTAGCCTATGAATTATGCACTGACATGCTGGGGCCTAGTGTCTAACATAGAATCCTTTAGTACTAGCAGCGAACTGAATTCACCAGATAGCCGCTCTGATTTCCACACTGAGATTTCTGCACAGGTAGTTTGTTTGGCAAGTTTGGTAAGATAGAACGCCAAATATTAATGAGGTGAGTCAGGCTGTCAACAAGGTCTTTAACAAACAATGATCCTCCTTAATTCGCAATTTGCTGCTGCCTAACGAGAAACTTGCTATGTCGCTTGTGAAAATAAAAGATGGAATGAGATAGTCCTGCCGTTGAGATGAGACCTCACCGGACTTCTTGTCTAATTCTACCACAAGTTTTACCATAGCCAACCTCACTTCGACCCAATAAGATTCTACCTGCTAAGTCAATGCTGAAATTAAGTTAGATGCAAAAATGAAATACTTGACTGATTTTAGAAAGAAATCAACTTTAAAACACGTGGAATTCCTCACCTACTAAGTTCCCAAGTTTAACAGGGTCAAAAACGTACTATGCCAAGCTCTCCATGCTCCCTGTCCAACTTGGCTATTACCAGATTGTCCAGTGAACCTAACCCCAATTCCACCTTAACACCAGTCCCACATCTTACCTTTCCTCTGTCACATCACAGTATTTTCCTGACTACAATGATGAGTTACAAGTCACCATAGAATAAACATTCCAAACCTATTACTCAAACAAGCCATTCAATCTTACATGCAAAGTCAATTGGTCATCCTCATGATCAGTTTTCTCTAGTGCTTTTCTTTGGGGTCCACTTGTTTGCCTACAGCTCCTAAGCAGAATTACCTCAATGACTGCAGCACAGCTGATGGAAGGCTGCTGACTTTCAGTTAGACAAATGCAGATGACTTTGCATGACTTCTTTAAACAGCGGTAGCCCTAGAGAACCTGACTTTGGCCTGCACTGCCTTGGAATGCGTAATAACATTTTAGACAGGCTGACAGGCAACAGACGTGATACTAGGGGACTGGCAGTGATGGGAGCATGAATGCTACCTTTCTAAGAGAGGGCAGCTGATCCATTGAGCCACCAACAGTCCTTTGGAGAGGAACCTTAGAAATACTGGTAATCTGTTGAACTGCTGATGGAACCTGAAAGCACATTTAAACAATGCCGTAAACAGCCACGACAGCAAGATAGGTCATCAGAAGTTGCTCCACATTTGTGTCTAAACTGTAGTAATGAAGTTGACCACCAAATCTATGCTGAAATATGTAGGCTCCAAGCTGTGTGCAATATGCTAACTTTGTGTCACACTGCTTGGTGCTTCCTAACACTGACTGTAGGCTTTCTGACCAGCAAGCAGTTTATTGTGCATACCCACCAGCCTTAGACAATGCTCCATCAAAATCCTTGTCTGGATCTTGTGCTGTAGTGTTCTGATGCATTGGCACTTGTTCTATACTATGCCCCTGTCCTCCTGGCTGGTCACTTGCACCCAAACTCTGGCCACACTCAGATCCTACTTTTGACTTGCCCTCTGAACTAAATGCAGTGGGTTGTGGTACATTGAGCAATGTATACGAGGCTCATGGTATTGATATTAGGACATGGCATTGACCTTCACCACTCAAGTGAGGTGACTGAACATCTTGCAACATTACATTCAGAATCTTGGGGCTATATGCTGCAGCAACTGACTGAGAACATATTTCCTGCTACTGCCTTTGAAAGATTTTCTGAAAGAAAATCTGCAGTGTGAGCTTCAGCTAAATCCTGAATATGACTAACATATTTATTAAAGGCTCTGTACATATTGTTATGAGACGGCAATGAACCCTTCTGTTAACTAAATCAAACACTCAAATAAGCTCACCTTGCCTCCTAATCTGTTAAAATATGAGTGACAGAGAACTCCCAAATCCCACTATTTAAAGAAAATAACATCAATTTATTTTTTCAACTCTAAATGGGAACATTAAACAATAATTATTCACACTCTAAGCATCTTTCTCTTAATTGCTTATTATCTGCTGCTACTCTATAACAATATGCTATTCTAATAAGACACTTATTAAAATTATCTCAACTTGATGTCAAAACCACACAACCACTGTCATCTTCTGAGACTTTACTCTTCCGGCTGCTGAATTCCCTCGGTCATCTTCTTTCTTTTTACTGTGAGTATGTTTGATATGAAAAGGTACCTTTGATAGAGAGTGTTTCCTCATTTCTTTGGATGTCTCTCGATAGCAGTTGCTCTCCTCTTCAATTTTCAAAATGTCTGCATTTTTAAATCCCCAACATCAATCAACTCATTGGTTCGATGTTTGCAAAACAATAAATTAAAACTCAATTTGGTTTTAGTATCCTGGGCATAATTTAAACTGATTGGTTAAATTTGAACTGTTGCCAAAACAGCCCCAAAACTCAGGTATCAATTGCACAGCCAAGTGTTGCAGATTTTCAATTTTCCAGTATACTCTAGGACTGTGATCTAGTCATGTACACACAGGCGCTCATAAGGTCTCAGTTCAGAACAGCCTTTACTCTCTCTTAAAAGTACAGTACATACCTTCAACTTCATAACAATATGCACATTGCCCCAATAAAACATTCATTATTTGCACTATGACAGATGAGGTCTTGATTTCTTTACCCAAAGGCAAGTCGTGGGTGATTATTTGCTGAACCTTGAGGAAGTGCCATGACTCTTTACTATGGGTAGGGCACAGAGACAGGCCCTAAGTCTGTCACTGCTGTAACAGGGATTGGGCCCCATGCTGATCATGTTAATCTGATCCACACACTAGACAACTGAACTAAGCAGGTTGTACAATCATGGATCCAAAGCGTTAACCTTCTGCTATCTCATCTTACTCCAAGAGACAAATCTGACAAAATGTAACCAGGTTTTAAAAATGACATGCACATTGAACCAGGAGCTATTAGGAGCCATCATAAAAAGGCATGGGGATTGTGATGCATACTTTACTTCCATTCATTGATTAGAATATCACTTGAATGGTCTCTGCAACCAGACAGCACTAGCAATGTCCTTCACTGGCTGGATGCATTAGCAAGGGGCCAATCTCATGAGAGTTTGACACTGCTCCAAGTCAGTCTGCCACTTTCAAATAAGAGGATATTTTGCTGGAACAAGTGCTGGAAATGGAGACTGAGTGGAATCTGATTTGACCACAACAGGGGAAAAAGCAGGCAAGATGCTGAGTTCCAAGAGGAATGCCTATTAATTAATCTACATCTAAAAGCAATGGTTGGTGTAAAAAATATTTTCACCACCTGCTATATCATGCTCTGTAAACTTCTGATTCTTGAAATATCTAAAATAAATCAATTAACACATGCAGAATCATAGCAGTGACCATAAGAAATCAACCAGCAACTATCCTGTAAACAGCATGATGTGTTTGCTCTGCCTTCTTCTGGCAGAAGTGCACCTTGTTCATTATTTATCCCAGCTCAATATGGCGACAGGTGCAATTCACCATGGGTGAATATCAGTATGGAGTCATTTTGGATTTCTAAGACAACTTGCAACACCCAAACAATTGGCAGCAACAGCTTCAATTTTCATCCAGTTATTCTAATTCAATTTCTGTGTCCTTTCCCCATATCATTTTAAATGCTTCCAATTCTAAATGTTTAATCAGCTTCATTTTCAATAGTGTTGCAATATCTGCTTCAAGGACTATTTGCAGTTTTTGCATTTCATATGTTTTTGTGTAAACAATATTTGCTGACTTGTCTCTCAGCTCTCCTCATGATAACTGAATCTAAACCCTTTTTTCCAAAAATGCACATGCAATGAAAACCTTTCATTATTGACACTTACAAAATAGTTTACAAATTTGAAAGTTGTTATTACTTCCCCCCTACCTCATCATGCAGTGACTTGGCTGGAAACTGTATTTTTGAACATTGCGTGACTTGACATGGAGCTCAGCTGTAAAATGGTCTCTCCCACCGTAATTAATTAACGTGCCAACAGCACTGACAAACTTCATTTACAAAGAATGGCTACTTGCAACCACATCTCAATATCAGCCAGTGAGAGAGACAAGAGAAATTAAAAAAAAACAAACATTTCAGAAGGAGGACGAAGGAATTTAAGGCCTTATTTCATGAATTATTTTCCTGAATATTATTTAGTTGCCAGGCCCTTCTTTCCTCTTTTCCCAAAATAGACTCATTCTTTCATTAATGTCCTTACATGTATATATGGGAAATAAATATTTCTAAATGTTATTACTTTTCATGACATTTTTCTTGACATGAGCAAAGGGTTCCCACACTGCAGAGTACACTGAATACATTAAGTTGCTAAGATATTTTAAGACTTTGGCAACTGTATTAGTTGTTGGCTTTGCAAAATTATTTCCACATCCATACTTGGCTGAAGATTCTTGTGAAGCGCAGGAATTTATAGAACTGAGAACAACGTTTCTGTTCAGTATTGACAGCTGGCAGATATCATGCTTATTGTGAGGCAAGATGTTTATATTTTTCTAGGATGGAATGTTTCATGAGTACCAATTATTTGAGCCCGTCCCCTTATTGCAAATGAGCAAATTCCATCAGCATCGAAGCTGATAAATAAAACTGTGAACTGCTCAAGAACTTTCCCTTATGAATCTTGAATCTGTGAATTAATAGTGTTAAGACCTGTCCCCATTGCTTACCTTTCAGCAGTTCGGGACATTCGACCTCAGACCTTCGGGTGACCGTCCTCCAAGGCAGACTTCAGGACAGACAACAACGAAAAGTAGCCGAATAGAGGCTGGTAGCCAAGTTCACTACCCATGGGGATGGCCTCAACTGGAATCTTGGGTTCATCTCACACTACAGGTGACCCCATTGCACTATACACACACACACAGACAGACAGATGCAGACACATAGACACTCCTGCACACGCACACATTCACGCAGACCCTCTCTCATATGCTCACACATACACTCCCACACGCACCCTTCCACAGACTTATACCCCTTTACAATCTAAATTGCCCGTAGTGTTAGGTGTAGGGGAATGGGTCTGGGTGAGTTGCTCTTCGGAGGGTTGGTGTGGACTTGTTGGGCCGAAGGGCTTGCTTCCACACTGTAAAAGTAAGTAATCTAAGTAAGTAATCACACACATACATACGCTCTCTCACAGACATTCATCACCTCCTCCCCCAACACACACACTATATATATATATATGGTTTGTGGGGTGAATTTGTACTTGCAGAATTACATTTTACTTTGCTCAAAACTGCATGAATCCATGTAAGTTTCTCTAAATCCATTTTTAAGATTAGAATCAGTCTGATCATTGTGGCACAGACAGTCTCACACAGGGCAGCTCACACCTTAAATGCATTATTTGGGCCGACATGACACCAGTTGTTAAAGTTTACATGAGAATGTAACTTTTAAATGTTCTGTGATTTACGTATGAAAGAACTGAAACCAACATATTCATTTTAAAAAATGAGAGACTTAACAAACAATCCAGGTCTTTTGCAATATTTAATTTCTATTACATAACACTGTAAACTTTTGCTATAAAATCTGTGTCTTATGATCTTATTCTCCCCAATCACCTGATGAAGGAGCAGTGCTCCGAAAGGTAGTGCTTCCAAATAAATCTGTTGGACTATAACCTGGTGTTGTGATTTTTAACTAAAGGCGGTTTGTAAGTGTAGGTAATCTTGAAAGTAGCATTTTCTATAGAAGGATAGCAGCTGGCATCTTCACATAGTTTGTTAAGCAAAGGTCTTGGACCCATGCAGCCATACGGTACAGAACTTCACTTACCAAGCTGCAAACGTAATTTAAATACAATAAGACTGCAGTATATATCTCTTCATTTATTACAGATCCTTAACCCCTTCACCTACAAATTGAACTCAACTTTATATGCAACTTTCTCCTGCAGCAGATTCTCTTTACTTGTTCTCAAGTAGAGTGCAAGATCAACAAAACCATGTCTATTGCCTGTCCCTCATTACCCTGAGAATTGCCTTGGCATTCCTCTTTGAACTGCTATTGAGGATGTCATGATGGTGTCCCACAATGATATTAGACAGATAATTAAAGGATGTTAACATAGCAATATTGAAGAAATGTAAATTAAATTTGGATAGACAGTGACTTGCAGAGATACTTGGAGGTAATGGTGTTCCTGTGACATTTCTGCCTTCTTTCTCCATAATTCACATCTTCTTGCTACATACACAAGATATTTTACACAATTATAGTTGGTCTCTACCGCTTAGAAAATGAGGATATATGGAGTCTCCTTAGCTCTTGCATTTGAGGTGAATTAGATTACATTTAACCCAAAATTTGTCATTGATTCCTAAACTTACAATGTATTTCTCCAAAAAACATTGCACTCTGTCAGTTGACTGCAAATCAACTTGAACATCTGTTTTCAATAATTTATTCTCATATTTCATTTTACCTAATTGCATCAACTGTTTCATTATTGATGAGGTGCTTTGTCAGAGGATGTGACTGCACTTACATTCTTTCAACTTTTTTCTAATTATAGGAAAGCCAGGGGCATCTGTAGATTAATTATATTATATAAAGTGCAAAACAAATTAAAAAGGATTTCATGAAATTATGAAAAATCAATAAACAGCATTTTTAAATATTGTAGACTAACCAAATTGAAATTGGTACCAATGTGAAATGGGGTTCCATTGATACTGTAGACTTATAAGTGAATTAATGCAATGCATTCTTCCAAATAGATAAGGTAAACAAAGCAAGTAGAATCTTGAAAAATATTTATCAGAAACTAGTCTTCCTTATATGTGTAAGCACCAAATGATAAGAGATATTTACCGCTTAACTCCTTATCAAACAAATTATACCAAGCAATTATAAGTCTTGGCTTGTGTCTGTTATTTGAATAAAACCTTGGGAAAAAATCTTGTAATTGAATGAGTCATTTTGGTGATTGACTAAAGGTGTCCTCTTGAATGGATTGGAATGATTTGGAGATGCCGGTGTTGGACTGGCGTGTACAAAGTTAAAAAATCACAGACATTCACACTCACCCTTACAGACACACACACACTCTCACACCCACACTGGCATCCTCTCAGAGACTTAGACCACTCTACACTCATGCACACATATATACACTCTCTCTCACAGACACTCATAATCCCTCACCCCAGACACGCACACACAGACAGACAAAGACCTACATGCACACACATATTTTGTGGGGTGAATTTGTACTTGCAAAGTTACATTGTACTTTGCTCAAAAACTGCATGAATTCATGTAAAACTCCATTTTTTTCACTTTGTAGATTAGAATCAATCTAAACATCATGGCATAGATAGAGAACACAGGGGGCTAACACCTTCAACATATTGTCTAGCTAACGCCCATTGTTAACAGCTAACCTGAGAATGCAACTTTTAAAAAAAAGGTTTTGTGATTTACATATGAAAGAAGTGAAACTATCATGGTATTCGAACAGATGAAAGACTCAACAGACAATTAAGGTATTTTTCAATGTATAATTTCAGTTACATCACACTGTAACTTTTTGCTATAAATTCTGTGCCTTAGAATTGTGTCCTCCACTATCACCTGATGAAGGAGCGTAGCTCTGAAAGCTAGTGTGCTTCCAATTAAACCTGGTGTTGTGTGATTTTTAACTCGAGTGGAACAATTCAGCACAGGAACAGACTCTTCTGTGCACCATGTCTGTGCTGTGAGATATTGTATTCTAGGTCCCTTCACTAACCCACTTTATGTTTATTGCTTCATAACTGTTTTACTAACCCACTCACAAGCGAACACCGCATTCCCATTTCATTCAGTCATTACTCCCTATTATGACACTGTTTCAGTCATTCATAAAACCGCAGTTCTATAGTATATTTTACTATCATAAGATAGATCAAATTTAAAACAACCCTTTCTAATCAAAACAACCCTTTCAAACCCATTACTGCATTTTCACACTTTATCAGCCCTTGCCATCTCTGAATAAGTGTAGTGTACAGAACAATGCCATCCCCATCAAGTCTCCACAAAACAGTACAATATTAATCAGCCCAAGTGCCTCCCAAACCTGAATAGATTACAGAACACCAAACAGTTTCCCCAATTAGTTAAAAATCACACAACACCAGGTTATAGTCCAACAGGTTTAATTTGAAGCACACTAGCTTTCGGAGCAACCTGATAAAGGAGCATCGCTCCGAAAGCTAGTGTGCTTCAAATTAAACTTGTTGGACTATAACCTGGTGTTGTGCGATTTTTAACTTTGGACGCCCCAGTCCAACACCGGCATCTCCAACTCATGACTACTGTCCCCAATTAGTATGTACTTGTTAAATACCTTTTAACTGGGCCATTATCTCTTTAAGAAACTGACAAACAGTGCTTCCGTGAAATTTCATCAATGAATGAAACTCACACTGGCAAATAGTAAACAAATCTCACAACCTAGTTGTGGTAATCAGTTTAATATCCTTTTTTTATTAAGTACAGGTACAATTTCTAACTTACTTAGAGCACATAGGCCTAATTTCTTTTTAAACTAACATTTACTAACTTAAAAGAGAAAATGACCAACACCTCTTAATTATGCAAGCAGACCGGTTGGACACTCTTAATCCCATCAGAAGTAGCAGGCAGCACTTGGCACATATTTTAACTCATCTCCTGTCTCCCAGGACAGAATCCCCTCAAACCTTTGTGTACTATAGATAAAACAATGTCACAACATGCTAATGGAATTTTAATATATGTAAGAACCGTGTATAAAAGGGCTAGTACAAGAATGATTTGGAGATGCCACCTGATTATCACCAGATGAAGGAGCAGCTCTCTGAAAGCTAGTGCTTCCAAATAAACCTGTTGGACTGTATCCTGGTGTTGTGTGATTTTTAACTGAGTATAAGAACTGTCTTTCTGGTCTGTATTGCTGCCTTAAACTTGTGTGACTGACAGATTTGAATTAAGGAGCCTATTCTTGCCACTCACCGATTACAGTTGTTATTTGAATACAATGCCACCAACCATGATGCCATTCTAAATTAATCCCATGGTCCATAATCCCCGGCAGTTCATGTGTCTATCTAAATGCCTCTTAAATGTTGGTCTCATATCTATTGCTACCACCTCACCTGGCAGCGTTTTCCAGACACCCACCACCCTCTGTGTAAAACAAAACTTTCTCATTCATTTCCTTTATATCTTTCCCCTCGCACCTGAAACCTATGCGTCCTAACATTTAACATTTCCATCCTGGGAAATTGGAGTTCAACTATCTACCCCTCTCATAATTTCATATACTTCCATCAGATTGTCCACGAGTCTCTGATTCTCTACCAAAAACAATCCAAGTTTGCCCAAAATCCCCTAATAGCTAATAAACTCCAATCCAAGTGCATCCTGGTAAACCTGTTTTGCACCTTCTCAAGGAACATCCTTCCTATAGTGTAGTGACTCGAACTGCATGCAATACACCTAATATGGCCTAACTGTAGACTCATACAGCTGCAAATGACTTACCAATGCCCTTACCAATGAAGGCAAGCATGCCTTATGCCTTCTTCATCACCTTATCCACTTGTATTGCCACTTTCAGTGAACCATGATGATAGTTAAATTAACTAAGATCATATTCTTCTGAGCAAATGGTCAGTTTTCTAGTAAATTGCAAAGCTGTTAATTTAAGTATGATGTGGCAGTGCCGGTGTTGGACTGGGGTGGATAAGGTCAGAAGTCACATAACACCAGGTTATGGTGCAACAGGTTTATTTGAAATCACAAACTTTCGGAGCACTGCTCCTTTGTCAGGTGAAGTGACGGGAAGCACACAGTGGCCTAGTTGTTAGCACTGCTGCCTCACAGTGCCAGAGAACTAGGTTCGATCCCAGCCTCAGGCGACTGTCTGTATGGACATTCATCCCATGTCTGTGTGGGTTTCCTCCGGGTGCTCCAGTTTCCTCCCACAATTCAAAGATGTGCAGGTTAGGTGAATTGGCTATGCTGAATTGCCCATAGTGTTCAGGGATGTATGGGTTAGGTGTGTCAGTCAGGGGTAAATGTAGAGTACTAGGGTCGGGAATAGGTCAGGGGATGGGTTACTCTTCAGAGGGTCGGTGTGAACTTGTTGGGCCAAATGGCCTGTTTCCACACTGTAGCGGTTCTATATTTCACACAGGCATAAAGATCAAAAGATTATACAAATGGTCACACCATTTGTACTATCTTTTGATCTCTCTGCCTATGAATTTAAGTATAGAAGCTGTAAACTTCAATAAAGTTAATTTTTAAATTAACAGAAGTAAAGGCCCCAAAGTGTATTACAGATGTTCACTGCAGTCTAATTTTCTGCATGAGCAGTACAGCTATGGTGGTGCATTACAGATCACTCAGGGAGCCCGAGATGCTGTGGTAATGTGCAATTTTACATGAAAATTGTCATTTGGAGCTATGGCTAATGATTGTAGAGGCTCCAACCTTTTTTCCATCAATTGAGTGCCAGAAATTGTGCCTACTTTTACCACCTGCTATTGGCTTGTATTGGAAGGATTTGCAAGTTGATCAATCTGTTTGGCTGCATTATGAATAGGCCTTGTTTGATCATTAAAAACTGGGTGGAATTCCACCTTGGAACTCCAAACATGAAGATTTTGATTCAGAAGCAGTGATACTACCCACAGTGTTGCAAGACTTCCAGAATTTAGCAATAATATATAGAAAATAAAGTGCAATCAATATTTGTTAAGATTATTAAGTTAATTTTAAAAAGACAATGAGAGCAGAATACTGTCAAAAAATGTTTTTAAAACTCCTGCTTATTATTGCTATACGTTGCTGCTCTAACAACTTTTTTTTTACTAAAAGATATTTGTCTGGAAAAACAGTGCCAGGTGTTAAAAATAAAATTAAAACAACAAATGCGCATTTTCATAAGATTAGAACAACCAAATGATCGGAAAAATCAGTCAGATATCCCAAGATATTTTAAAAACCTATTATGCAAGAAAAATCCCTGTCAAATTAAACTAATGATACATAAAATGTGAGTTGTAGCTTATTCCTTTTATTTAAATATATTTTTATTGAAAAGAAAAGAAACTTATTTTGGATATTACAGCAAATAGAAAACAAACAATTCAAACCAATACAAAAAAATCACTGATTACATTAATAAATAAATAGCAAATGATAACTAACTTTAAAAAATCATGACAGTAATAATAATACAGCTCAACAAAGCAAAGTAATAGTCCTTGACCATCAAGAGCCGACATTTATACATATTCATGTGATCGTAGATCCTCCTCTCTAGATACCAGATTCATTAAACAGAATTGTTATGGCTATATAAAGGCCATTATTTAGTATGGCAGACACATCTGTACCCAGGTAGTCCAAAAACGGCCACCACGTCTTATAAAAATTCTCAGTTTTACGGTGCACCTTGCTTGTAAGAAAGTCCAAAAGGATGTGTTCCAGGTTTTCAGACACCCACCCTGACAGAATATTCTTTCTTGCACAAAAAGTGAGGATACTGAAAAGCCTTTTTTTGTGTGCATCTAATGGAAGTGGATTAACAAGGCCAAGAAGAGGAGATACCGTGTCCATCTCCACCTCTATTTCACCTACCACAGTGCTCCAGTATGCCCACAGCCTGTGGCAGGGACACTTTGGAGATACTCCTGCTTTAAATTTTGAAAGGTGGTCTAGGGCGAAGTGGACCCTGTGGAGAATCTTCAATTGCAAGACATGGGTCCTGTTGCAAATCGAGAACCTTTTTCCATTTTCACAGATATTCACAGAAGAGATCTCAATGTCCAGCTCCCTCTCCCATACCTTACAAAGCCATTCAGACTCGTCCAAGGGACCCTCTCCCAATAGGTGATAGACATTGCTGACAGAAAGTGTGTTCTCAGCATCCTCTTCTCCATGTCAGATGTATAAGAATCAGTTAGAAGGGTGGTCTCTTTTTGTATGAAATTCCTAATTTGAAAAAAACGGAAGAGGTCCCTACTGGGCAGCTCATATTTCTGAGCCAGCTGGTCAAAAGACATCAGTATATCTGCTTTGAATAAGTCACCCAGGCAAGACATGCCCCTAGTTTAAACCCTGAGTCCATCATCCCTGGCTGAAAACCCGGCATATCAACTATGAGTATAAAAAATTATGTTTTGGCTGTATAGCGTTGCCCTCCACGCCTTGATAGTATTGATGACTATTGGGCAATAGCAATATTTCCTAACTGTTCTCATTTTGTCTAAGAACAGCAGCCTAATAAGTGGGCATCTTGGCTGAGATGCTTCGATGTCCAGCAAAAGTGAGTGAGGGTCCCCCCAGGCCCAGTTATTCGCGTAAGATAGCAACGAGCTTAACTGATAGTTTTGATATTTGGGAGATCCATTCCTCCTTGCCTGTGGGGTAGCTGCAGTTTAGTCAGTTTAGTAAGGGGTCGCTTGCAATACCAAATAAAGGAACTGAACCAGCTGTTCAGTCTTCCAAATGTTTGCTTAGTAAAAAGCAGAGAAAGCATTCGCGTAGGATACAGTAGACAGGGGAGAATTTCAGTTCAATGAGGGCTATCTGACCTAACCAGGAGATCGGAAGCACCTCAAATCTTCGAAGGTCTTATTTAATTCTGTCAAAGAAATGGGCAAAATTGGTTTTAAATAGCCGATCAAAGACTGAAGTAATGCATATACTTAGAGAAAGCCCTCCTGTGACCATCTAAAGGAAAATCGAGATTCAGCCTCAGGATCAGGCATTTTCGGGAAACCACACATGGGCATGGTCTCTGATTTCGCAAAGTTGATCTTGTAACCCGAAAAGCTGCCATTGTATCAGATGAGGCACCAAAACCGCTGTGTTTGATAAAAAGACAAGAATGTCATCTGCATACAATGCAATCTTACGTGACTTTGCCCCCACTTCTGGAGTGGATATATTGGGATCCTTACAAATTGCCTCCGCCAGCGGTTCAATCACCAATGTGAAAAGCAACAGTGATAAGGGACAGCCCTGTCGACTGCCCCTAAGAATATTGAAATTGCTTGACAGCGCACCATTGGTGAGGACTGTGGCAAGAGGGTCACTATACAAAACCTTTACTTATCTGATTAAGGCCTCACCCAAGCCAAACTACTTTAAAGTATAAAAAAGATATGGCCACTCAACCCAGTGAAATTACTTCTCCACATCTAAAGAGATCACTAATCCCTGTACTGATTGTTGTTGACATACTTGGATCATATTAAGAAACGTCTTGACATTATTCGACATTATCCTGTGACCTTTTATCGACCCTGTCTGATCCTCCTTAATGATGGAGGGCAGCACAGCTTCTAGCCTTAGTGCCAGACTCTTAGATAGGATTTTAAAATCGATATTCAGGAGTGAGATGGGCCTATAGGAAGCATTGTCCTCTGGGGCCTTCTCTTTTTTAAGAATAAGAAAGATGTTTGCCTCTCTTAAAGGCCACAGCTATATGAATCATTAAACATACTAAGCATCAGGCCTGGCAGTATACTTACACATTCCTTATAAAACTCAGTGGGAAGTCAGTCAGGACCAGGCACCTTTCTGTCCTGAAGCTGCCTCACAGCCTCCTGTACCTCTTGCACTGACAATGCAGCCTTAAGGAGAGACTCTTGTACAGGAGTCACTTTCAGACTTCCAGACTGGTATAGTTCAGAGTACAATTTCCGAAATGCTGTGTTAAACCTTTTAGAATCATGGGTTAAATTTCCAGTATCCTCCCTGACCAAGGTAATGGTTTGGGAGAGCACCATTTTTTCTGGGCTAATTACTTGCCTGGCTTATCCCCATGCGCAAACAATTGGTGATTTGCAAATGTAAGCTCCCTCTTAGGTGTCTGTGTGGAGTTCAGTGTGGACCTAAGCGCTGTGATCCTCTGCAATTTAGCCAACGAGGGCCTATCAAAATATGCCTTTTCAGCTGCCTTCAGACGTATCTTGAGGAAGCATTGCTGCTCACCCTTCTGCTGTTTCTTACTGGCAGATTAGGCAATAACTAACCCTCAATGTAGACTTTAGCAGTTTCCTAGAGAATGGATGGATTACTGGCCGAGCCTAAATTAATGTCTTAAAAAGCCCTGAATTTAGTAGAAATGAATTCAGTAAACTTGCTCTCCTTAAGGATGAAGGGACCCAATCACCAGTGCCTCGAATCTACCAGAGTATCCTCACTCTTGATTATTAAATACACTGGGGGGTGATCAGAAATAATGATATTGCCAATTCTACATGATATCATCGAGCCTAAGTGAGCTGCAGGAGTCAAAAAGAAATCAATCCTGGTATGGTATTTGAGTGGATTTGAGAAAAAAGTAAAATTCCTGCCAGTAGGGTGAAGGTGCGTCCAAATATCTACCAATCCTAATTCAACTCACAAGTTCCTTAATTGCTTAGATCGTGATGATGATATTGGGGGGCCTTTGGGCAATCTGTCCATCGTAGGATCTATTAGATAATTAAACTCCTCCCCCCCCCCATGATAATATGCTGAGATGCGAGGTTAACCAGTCGACAAAATGCGTCTATCAAGAACTTGAGGGAGTGGGCCGGGGGACAGTAATACACTCTAGCAACTTAAATGGCAATCCCCCTACTTCGCATATTGAAAGATGAGAAATACACCTGGTCATACCCATTCTGTTGCAGTTTCAAATGCTCTGCATCGTCTAGGTGAGTTTCTTGCAATAAGGTAACATCCACCCTCTCCCTTTTAAGACTGGAAAGTACCTTCTTCCTCTTGACTGGGGAGTGACTCCCCTTAATGTTCCAAGTACACCATTTGAACACATCCTTAACTATAGCCTTCTATAGCACCATTTAGACTCCCACGAGTGAGAACCCGAACTATGAATTGCCAAGCTTCGTACAAGAAAGTCCACAAAACACAAAAATTACATAAAGTTAAACAGCTACAACCAACAAACCTATAAAATTTGCAAAAATTACATGCACCAAAAATGGAAAAACAGAAAAGTGCCAAAGGGACTGATTAGAGGAATTTACTCCCCATTCAAAGGGGGCACTTACACATCCCAAAACCCTACTAATCATCCCAATCACCCTCTCAACTCCTACCGGCTAGGGTTGTGCCACACACACAGGCAACCCGGTAGAAAAAAGCAAGATTAGAAATATACACATGTAAGTTAAAAGTAAATACGTCACCCATTCCTTGGTGTAACTTAATTTAGGAATTAAAGGTAAATACTCTATTCACCCCGAGCACTTATTACCAACAAAAGGAGACTCCACCAAGTCCTCTCTAAAGAAGGACAAACATGAACAGCTCTGTCATTTGTACCTACTCAATCATCCGGCTTAAGTCACCGCATCCACCAGGTTCCTCGCTTTCCCTGGTATGTCAAATAAATATATATCGGATCCATTATAATTAATCTGAAGCACCACTGGATAGCTTAAAGAGTACTGGATCCCGAGCGCTCTCAATCCCTCTTGATGCCATCATAGGACTTCCTCTTCTGGATCACTACCACTGAAAAGTCTTGGAAAGCCCTGACTCTGAAACCCTCACACACCAACGCCCTTGAATCCTTTCCTTGGACTCTGGAAGCTTCCATGACTCTGTTTGTCTTTATAATGATGGAACGTACCGGAACAGGGCAAGGGCGCTGGTCCATTCCTGGCTTTCATACCGCAACCCGGTGGGCTCTCTCAATCTTTATCCTTCCCTTCTCAGCCCTTTCCAAACTAAGAAATTCCAGGAATCAATTCTCAAAGAATTCCACTGGCTGTTCACCTTGTGTCCCCTCTGTTATGGCAACAACACAAAGGTTCTTTCTTCTGCTCCTGTTCTCAAGACCATCCACCAGATCCAGCAAACCACGACCTGTGTTTCCAGGGCTTCAGTCCGACTCTTGGATGAATCATCCTCTGCCTCCAACCCTGTGACCCGGCGCTCGAGCTCATCAGTCCTTTTCCCCAAGACTTGCAGCATAGTAGAGACCGGGCCCAGCTTCTTCTCAATTTTTTCTTCAATTTGCCTCCCCAGGACCTCACAAGATTTGGTGAGCTCTCAACTGGGGCCTAGCGAGGAAGAAAGAAGCAAGCAAACTTCCTCCTTTCTTCAGCTTTCTCCTGCAGTAAAAACAAAGGTCAGTAACATTTTCAGGTCCTATAGCTCTTTTACTGTATTTACTTACAGTAGTGTAGATGGGATGGGTTCGAGCTCTGTCCTGCTGATGTTGTGGCGTGGAGCCCAGCAAACGCAACCCCCCCAAGTCGCCGCCATCTTGGATCTCCCCAGCTTATTCCTTTAATTCTAGTACACTTTCAAAGCTACATCTTAAAGCATATGCCCAATAATACTGATATTATAAACATGAAAGCAGATGTAATGACTTTTTACATTGTCTAGCATGGCCTTGTACCTTTGAAGTTTTCTCAGTATGAGACTGGGCTTCACAAACCATCATCATCATTCCTTTTAAAGATAGTACTATTTAATTCACAGGATCATACAAAATCAAAAACTGAAATGATCAATTTTGAATCAAAATTCATCATCAAAATGGTGACAGTAAAGCTTATGTATGCGATGCACACAGTCACACCTATGTTGCAAATAGAATTTTTTAAAAAAATTAACAATGCTAGTTCCTTTACCAGATTCTTTGCACGCTTTGGTTATTGTAGCTTGATGGTTTTCAAATGATGCCTCAAACCAACAATCAAAGCATTCTGCCAATTGCATGTGGGTGGTTCCAGGAACCAGCCCTGACTATAGCTGGAGCAGTTAAGACTCTAGCTGTAGGCTCCGACTTCTTTGGCCAGGTCCCAAGCCCTTCACATTCAGCTGAACATATACACAAAAACAAAAGCAGTTGGCTTGGTGTTCCCACCCTTGTTCAATATTAATCTTACCCAAGATATGCAGGTTATCTTGAAAAGTCTCAACATTTCAGAACTCTCTTCTGAGACCACAATATCAGCTCAATGTTCAGAGAAAGTACAACTCTTGTGGAAATTGTGTGTAGCTTTTCTCTTTGGTGTAGTCACAGAACTCCCAGAGACATAGCAAATTGGTTCACTATCCATTTTTATCTGACTTTTGCACCTGGAGAAATGAGAATCTCTAGAGCAAGGATCAAGACAAACTACCTTCAGACCTTTATATCACAGAGGGTAACGTAGGTACTGGAACTTGTTAAAATAAAACAAAGGATGGTGGATGCTACTGTTTGTAAAAAATGACTCCAAGATTCCAGTAGCTTGTCACTTCAAAACACCACTACGTTCCCTGGCAAACATTTCTGTCTCAGGCCTGCTACAGTACCCCAGAGAGGCTCAGTACAAATTCAAAGAACAATATCTCATTTTTCACTTGGAGACACTACAGCCTTCAGGACTCAATATCAACTTCAATGATTTTAGAACCTGAACACCTCCTTTTGCTCTTTCCCCATACTATACCTGACATGACATGGCTTGTTTTCAGCACAGTCAACTCATTTTCACCTACTTCTAGAACATAGAACATTACAGCATAGTACAGGCCCTTCGGCCCTCAATGTTGTGCAGGCCTGTGAAACCAATCTGAAGCCCATCTAACCTACACTATTCCATTTTCATCCATACATTTATCCAATGTCCATAATGTTGGTAAGTCTACTACTGTTGAAGGCAGGGCATTCTACGCCCCATTACTCTCAGAGTAAAGAAACTACCTCTGACATCTGTCCGATATCTAACACCCCTCAATTTAAAGCTATGTGCCCTTGTGCTAGCCATCACTATCCAAGGAAAAGGCACTCACTGTCCACCCTATCTAATCTTCTGATTATCTTATTTGTCTCAATTAAGTCACCTCTTAACCTTCTTCTCGCTAACAAAAACAGCCTCAAGTCTGTCAGCCTTTCCTCATAAGACATTCCCTCCATACTGGACAACATCCTAGTATATCTCCTCTGAACTCTTTCCAAAGCTTCCACATCCTTCCTATAATGCGGTGACCAGAACTGTACGCTGTACTCCAAGTGCAGCCACACAGAGTTTTGTACAATTACAGCATGACCTCATAGTTCTGAAACTCAATCCCTCTATCAATAAAAGCTAACACACCGTCTTCTTAACAATCCTATCAACCTGGGTGGCAACTTTCAGGGATCAATGTATCTGGACATAGAGATCTCTCTGCTCATCCACACTACCAAGAATCTTACTATTAGCCCAGTACTCTGTATTCCTGTTGTTCCTTCCAAAGTGAATCACCTCACACTTTTCTACATTAAACTCCATTTGCCACCTCTCAGCCCAGCTCTGCAACTTATCTATGTCTCCTTATAACCTGAAACATCCTTTGGCACTATCCACAACTCCACTGACCTCTGTCATCTGAAAATTTACTAACCTATCCTTCTACACCCTTATCCAGGTAATTTATAAAAATGACAAGCAGCAGTAGCCCCAAAACAGACTCCTTGCGGTACACCACCAGTAACTGAACTCCAGGACTAACATTTCCCACCACTCTCTGTCTTCTTTCAGCTAGCCAATTTCTGATCCAAACCACTAAATCACCCTCTGTATTTTGTGCAATAACCTACTGTGGGAAACCTTATCAAACACCTTAGTGAAATCCACATAAACCACACCAACTGCTTTACCCTTATCTAACTGTTTGGTCACCATCTCAAAGAACTCAATAAGGTTTGTGAGGCATGACCTACCCTTCACAAAACCATGTTGACTATCCATAATCAACTTATTCCATTCTAGATTATTACAAATCCTGTTCCTCATAACTCTTTCCCCACAACTGAAGTAAGGCTCACTGGTCTATCATAACCAGGATTGTCTCTACTCTCCTTCTTGAACAATGGGACAACATTTGCTATCCTTCAGTCTTCTGGCACTATTCCTGTAGACAATGACGATCAAAGCCAAAGGCTCTGCAATTTCCTCACTAACTTTCCAGAGATTCCTAGGATAAATCCCATCCAGCCCAGGGGACTATTTTCACACTTTACAGAATTGCTAACACCTGTTCCTTGTGAACCTCAATCCCGTCTAGTCTAGTAGCCTGTATCTCAGTATTCTCAACAACATTATCTTTTTCCAGAGTAGATATTGATGAAAAATATTCATTCAGCACTTCTCCAATCTCCTCTGACTCCATGCATAACTTCCCACAATTGTCCTTGACCGGCCCTAATCTTAGCCTAGTTATTCATTTATTCCTGACATGCCTATAGAAATCTATAGGGTTTTCCTTGATCCTACCTGCCAACGACTTCTCATGTCCTCTTCTTAGCTCTCTCTGTAGGTCTTCCCTGGCTAACTTGTAACTCAACTTGTTATGGTCCCATTAACAGCTTTTCATCTTCCCTAGCGTACTACCACCCATCCTTTCATCTGTCTAACTATGTTTGTCTCTCTGGGCGCCAACTCCACCCATCCACTGACTATCCCCAAATATAAATGCCATCCTTTCTTGGCTATTATCAGTTCTGAAAAAGGGCCACACGGGAGGCTGCTGAGCAAGGTGAGGGCCCATGGTGTTCGAGGTGAGCTACTGGGATGGATTGCAGATTAGCTGTCTGACAGAAGGCAGAAAATTGGGATAAAAGGTTCTTTTTCGGAATGGCAGCCAGTGACAAGCGGTGTCCCGCAGGGTTCAGTGTTGGGGCCCTAGCTGTTCGCATTATATATTAATGATCTGGATGAAGGGACTGGGGGCATTCTAGCGAAGTTTGCAGATGATACGAAGTTAGGTGGACAGGCAGGTAGTACTGAGGAAGTGCGGAGGCTACAGAAGGATCTAGACAGTTTGGGAGAGTGGTCCAGGAAATGGCTGATGGAATTCAACGTGAACAAATGCAAGATCTTGCACTTTGGCAAAAAGAATAAAAGCACAGACTACTTTCTAAGTTTGGGAGAAGATTTGTAGCTCGGGTGCTCGTTGTGGTTCTGTTCGCCGAGATGGGAATTTGTCTTGCAAACGTTTCGTCCCCTGTCTAGGTGACATCCTCAGTGCTTGGCAGCCTCCTGTGAAGCGCTTCTGTGCTGTTTTCTCCTGCTTTTATAGTGGCCTGTCTCTGCCGCTTCCGGTTGTCAGTTCGAGCTGTCCGCTGTAGTGGCCGGTATATTGGGTCCAGGTCGATGTGTTTGTTGATAAGAGTCTGTGGATGAGTGCCATGCCTCTAGGAATTCCCTGGCTGTCCTATAATAGTAGTAACACAGCCAGGGAATTCCTAGAGGCATGGCACTCATCCACAGACTCTATCAACAAACACATCGACCTGGACCCAATATACCGGCTATTACAGCGGACAGCTCGAACTGACAACCGGAAGCGGCAGAGACAGGCCACTATAAATGCCGGAGAAAACAGCACAGAAGCGCTTCACAGGAGGCTCCCAAGCACTGAGGATGTCACCTAGACAGGGGACGAAACGTTTGCAAGACAAATTCCCAGCTTGGCGAACAGAACCACAACAACAGACTACTTTCTAAACGGTGAGAAAATTCGTAAAGCCGAAGTACAAAGGGATCTGGGAGTGCTAGTCGAGGATTCTCTAAAGGTCAACATGCAGGTTGAGTCCATGATTAAGAAAGCAAATGCAATGTTGTCACTTATCTCAAGAGGAGAAAGTGAGGACTGCAGATGCTAGAGATCAGAGCTGAAAATGTGTTGCTGGAAAAGCGCAGCAGGTCAGGCAGCATCCAAGGAACAGGAGAATCGACGTTTCGGGCATCAGCCCTTATTTCCTGAAGAAGGGCTGATACCCGAAACGTCAATTCTCCTGTTACTTGGATGCTGCCTGACCTGCTGCGCTTTTCCAGCAACACATTTTCAGCACTTATCTCAAGAGGGTTGGAATATAAAAGCACCATTGTGCTACGGAGACTTTATAAAGCTCTGTTTAGGCCCCATTTGGAGTACTGTTTTGGTCCCCACACCTCAGGAAGGGCATACTGGCACTGGAACGTGTCCAGCGGAGATTCACACGGATGATCCCTGGAATGGTTGGTCTAACATATGAGGAACGGCTGAGGATCCTGGGATTGTATTCATTGGAGTTTAGAAGATTAAGGGGAGACTTAATAGAGACGTACAAGATAATACATGGCTTGGAAAGGGTGGATGCTAGGAAATTGTTTCCGTTAGACGAGGAGACTAGGACCCGTGGACACAGCCTTAGAATTAGAGGGGGTCATTTCAGAACAGAAATGCGGAGACATTTCTTCAGCCAGAGAGTGGTGGGCCTGTGGAATTCATTGCCGCAGAGTGCAGTGGAAGCCGGGACGCTAAATGTCTTCAAGGCAGAGATTGATATTCTTGTTGTCTCGAGGAATTAAGGGCTACGGGGAGAATGCGGGTAAGTGGAGCTGAAATGCGCATCAGCCATGATTGAATGGCGGAGTGGACTCGATGGGCAAAATGGCCTTACTTCCACTCCTATGTCTTATGGTCTTATGGACTGGAAATGCTAACTCTGTTTTCTCTCCATAGATACTGACAAGTCTGCAAAGTTTCTCCAGCAACTTCTGATTCTGTTACTGCAATTGTTATACTTATTATACTTATTAAGTTAATATATTGTGACAAATCATAGACATTATACTTTTAATCAATCGCTAAAATTAAATATCCAACTACTTCACTGTAATTGTAACATTCAAGTTGGTAAATAAACTACTGTTAACTATTTGGGTTTTGTGTATGACGTCCTCTCCTATGCTTCTTCAAGTAGAAATTAAATTTCACTCGGTATTCTATTGCAATGGGTAACTTGATATAACTTAAACAAGATACATAGAGGCTAAAGGTCCGAATCCAAGTTTCCAATTTGTATCTGTTAGGAGAATGAGAAAAAGGGAGATAGCTGAAGACATAGTGGAGGTGTTAGTGGTGATCTTTCAGGGATCGCAAGAGTCAGGGAAAATCACAAACATGACACCCCTGTTTAAAAATAGAGTAAAGCGCAAGACAGAAAATTACAGACCAATTAGCTTAACCTCAGCTGTGGGTAAGATCCTGGAATCCATTGTGAAGGATGAAATTTCCAAATACTTGGAAGTGTATGGTAAAATGGGCAAAGTCAGCATGATTTCATCAAGGGGAGGTCATGCCTGACAAATCTGCTAGAATTCCTTGAGGAAGGCACGGTGACACAGTGGTTAGAACTGCTGCCTCACAGCGTGAGAGACCCGGGTTCAATTCCCGCCTCAGGAAACTGTGTGGAGTTTGCACATTCTTTCTGTGTCTGCGTGGGTTTCCTCTGGATGCTCTGGTTTCCTCCCACAGTTCAAAAACGTGCAGGTTAGGTGAATTGGCCATGCTTAATTACCCGTAGGGGAATGGGTCTGGGTGGCTCTTCAGAGGGTTGGTGTGGACTTGTTGGGCCGAAGGGCCTGTTTCCACACTGTAGGTAATCTAATCTAATCTAATCAAAGTAATGAGCATGTTAGACGAAGGAGAGCCAATGGATGTTATCTATTTGAACTTCAAGAAGGCCTTTGACAAGGTGCCACACAGGAGACTACTGAGTAAGATAAGAACCTATGGTGCCAGAGGCAAGGGACTAGCATGATAGAAGCCTGGCTGTCTGGCAGAGAGCAAAGAGTGGGGATAAAAAGGTGACAGGTGGTGTTCTGCAAGGTTCAATGTTGGGACCACAACGTTTCACCTTATACATTAACATTCTGGCTAAGTTTGCAGATGATACAAAGATAAGTAGAAGGATAGGTAGCATTGAGGAGGCAGGGAGGCTGCAGAAGGATTTGGACAGGTTAGGTGCTTGGGTAAAGTAGTGGCAGATGAAATACAATATTGGAAAATATAAGACCATGCACGTTGGTGAGAAGAATAGAGTCATTGACTATTTTCTAAATGGGGAGCAAATTCACAAGTCTGAAATGCAAACAGACTTGGGAGTTCTAGTCCAGGATCTTCTCAAGGTAAACATGTAGGTTGAGTCAGTAGTTAGTAAGGCAAATGCAATGATGGCATTTATTTTGGGATGACTTGAATATAAAAGCAGGGATTTACTTCTGAGGCTCTAAAACGCTCTGGTCAAACCACATTTGGAGTACTGTGCGTATTTTGAGCCTCATATCTCAGGAAGGACATACTGACCCTGGAGCGTGTTCAGAAAAGGTTCAGGAAACTGGTCCCAGGAATGAAAAGCTTAACATATGAGACCATTTGAACACTCTGGGTCTACACTCAATTGAAACTTACAGAATATTGAATGGCCTAGACAGAGTAGATGTTGGGAAGATGTTTCCATTGGTAGGAGAGACAAGGACCAGAGGGCACAGCCTGAGAGTAAAGGGAAGGCCTTCGGGAGAAACTTCTTAAGTATAGTTAAGACTGAAATAGACAGGTATTTGATTGTCAAGGGGATCACAGATTACAGGGAGAAAGCAGGAGAATGGAGTTGAGAATTTATCAGCCATGATTGAACGGCGGAGCAGACTCGATGGGGCAAATGGCTTAATTTCTACTCCTGTGTCTTATGGTATTAAAAACTTCAAAGCTTTATACCTAATATTCTTTTGACTAAATTGGAAGACCACACACCATATTTAAATAAATAATTAAAATTTCATGAGCTTGGTAGAAGTAAACTTACTTAATAATACAAATCACACAACACCAGGTTATAGTCCAACAGGTTTAATTGGAAGCACACTAGCTTTCGGAGTGTCATTGTCACAAGCACCTACTTAAAAATACACTGCTTTTCTTGATATGTGCTAATGATTTAGTCTTGGGTGTATAGGATACGCTTAGAAAATTTGCAGATGACATCAATCTTGGATTTTTAATTGTGAGGAGCACAGTAATACACATCAAGAAGGCACAGACAGGATGGTGAAATACACAAACGTGGAGAATAGTGAAATGTGAAATGATTCACTTTGGTGGGAAGAACGTGGAGACACAACATAAAATAAAGGAGACAAATCCCAAAGGGGTTCAGGAACAGAGGCATATTTGTGCACAAACAATTTAAGGTTTCATGGCGGGTGTACAAAGTGCTTAAAAATACGCTCAGGATCCTGTATCACATAAATAAACAAAGAATACAAAAATGAGAAGGTTATGATAAATCTGGATAAAACATCAGCTTGGCCTTAACTGGAGTACTGTTTCCAATCATGAGCACCAAATTTCAATTGGATGTGAAGGTTTAGGGAGAGTACAATAAAGACTTTCAAGACTACTTCCAGGAATAAGGCCTTTACTTACATGGATAAGTTGGTAAAACTAAAAGGAGAAGATTGAGAGTAGATTTGAAAAGAGCCATTCAAAATCATGGAGAATTGATACAAGGTAGACAAATAGAAATGAGAGCAGAAGGTTTAAGAACTAGAAGATGCTAATTTAAAGTAATTAGCAAAAGAACCAATGGCAACATGAGAAAAAACCATCTGGAGTACAATGTCTGACAGTATGATAAGCAGACACAATCAGGTCTTCGAAAAGGGAATTGGATAAGTTCCTTGAAAGAAAATTTGCAGGGCCACACAGAACTATACAAGAGTAGCACAAGCTGAATTGCAAGGAATTTGCACAATTACAATGGGGCTAGTGACCTATATTATAACCATTCCATAAATTGATCTGTACAAACCAGTGCACATTTCCATGTTGGATAGATCCTACTAAATCCCACAAGATACTAAAAATATTCTGATAGCAAGTTCAATTAAAAATATCAAAATTAGTCAAAAGTCAATCAGTGGTCTGTAAAATCCAGTCTCACATTCGAGTTTTGCTACTGTTCAAAACACATCTATCTTTATAAATTCAAGACACCATGTGTTCACATCCCTTTTATTACCATCATCAAATGTTAATATATAAACACAAAGGTGAGTTATCTATACATAGAGCAACTTTTCCAGAACTGTATAGGCTCAGTGGGCCAAATAACACCCTTATACGTGATAAATGATCCTAAAATGACTCTATGAAAATCTGCTGATAATCAGAAACCAATTTTTGTATTCAGGTTTCGATCAGATTTAAATAAACAAGAACTGTTGCAAATTCTATCAGAATGAGAGACTTTTAATAGCACCCAGTTTTCAGTTGGGAGCTGAGTTTTCGGGTCAAAGATTCAAACACAATTGTGAACGAATAGAAAGAACACAATGAAAAGGGAATTTCATAACACCTTGGAAAGGCTCATAGGTGACTTCATGTGGAGAAGCTAAGGAGTTAAAATGAAGGGAAAGGAATCTGTAGACTACATTAAGTGGCACAACATCTTTTCTCTTTTTGGTGGCTTCTAGAAACAGTGCCACTCTGTCACATTACCCTTAAGACTCAGCACAACTCTCTTTCAAGGAAGTAAAACCAATTTGTGGGGCACAGCTGTTACAGTGACTGATTATGTTAAACCTTTGCTGTATGATAGCTGTAGGCATTCCAGCAGCAAGTGACACTACTCTGCATCTGACTCCCTGGTGATTCAGGATTTGTATAAACAGGTTCCCTTGATTGCTACTAGTAGATACCCAAGCTTCTGCAAATGTGGTTAGCGAATTTATCAAATTATTCTATGTTGGCTGTTAATCACCCTGTTGTGATTTCTTTATCATAGCACCACTGACAAAGTAGATTGGATTGAAGTGCTTTCAAAATGGTATCTAACATGTTCTGTCAGGTATTAACATATTTCAGTGGCATCATTGGGAATCATGCTCAAGTTTCATTTGAGGATATGAGCTTCACTTAGACAATAAATCTATCAAAGGAAGTGATATTCATTTCTGCTGCAGATGTAAGTATATCAGCACTTAAGAGATGGGCTCTTAGCACCTCTTGTGCAATCTGTCTTCCCTTGCATCTTTTCAAAAGTATTTCCTTTGTCCATGTCTCCTTAGATAGGAGGGTTTACACTGAGTAACTCATTGTTGCCAATAATAGGGAGTTCTTTTGAACATTTCACATTAAGAATCGTAAGACAATGAATGTTACCAGAGGTGAGGAACTCAGTGTGTTATAAAACTGACTGAAAGCACTTGGATTATTGTAGTCTTTTAGTGAATTGCTACTAAACTATTTCCAGGCCACATTTCACACTAGACGTCCTGCATACCCAGGTCATTAAATAATGTGCAGAATAGACCTGTTTGATTTTGAATGAAACTTCTGTTTCCACCATCTTTCCTTCAAAGCCCACTGAAAAATCAAAAACTGCCCAGTATCGGCAAAGATCAGGCTGGACACTTCTTTGACAAGTCACTTGCTCCATTTTGCACCTCAAGTGCCCATTTTCAGGGTATTAAATTAAGCTCAGGTTATAGATGCTCATTTGGATGAAGTGCTAACTGATGATCACTTCTAAGCTATTCTTGGTCTGAATATAATAAATACCCTGGGAGTATAAAACATGGCAACTGGGGTGAATTAATTTCAGGGTAAACTTTCAGTCTTGCAAACCCCAATCCTACAATTAACTTTCAAAACAAAATATTGTGCATTAACATCAATAAAATATCTGCACTAATTATTACGAGTTTAGTTTATGTGAGGAGAATATTGTGATACTAATTGTTCTAGACGTTTCAAATAATATGTATCGGATGAAATGCACATTATAATGTGTAATATGCAACTCATTAATAGCCCAAACAATTTCTATGCAGATTCCAACTCTCATCTCCCTCCCTGAGAAGCTAGATGCTACCAATTCCCAAGATGAAAGCTGGAGCAGTTACCAGGCAGCAGCAGCTTACTGCTTGATTCATCAGGCTTTCACACAACTCTGTTTTCACCACAATGACCTTGCATGCTCCATGCACACCCTCCTCTTCCAACCTTCGTCCACATAAGTCAGCATCAATAAGTCAACAACCTCACCATAACATCACATCTTCTCGATCCAACCCCCTCCTCTTTTTCTCTCTCTCTCTCTCTCTCTCACACACACACACATCACTTCAATCCTCTACTTTGGAGCTCAGGAACACCTACCTTGCATACTTCTGCCAGGTCACACATGCCTCTCACACATGTTAACAGGATGCTTCTTTGCACTAAAGTAAAACAAAGAACTGTAAATGCTGGAGACCTCAAACAAAACAGAAATTGCTGGCAAAACTCAGCAGATCTGGCAGCATTCATGGGGAGAAAAACAGAGTTAGCGTTATTATTCCAGTAACTCAACACTTAGTTTCATTACTTCATACTTGTTACTTTGTGTTTATTTGGAGGCTGCCAGCTTCTGTGGTTTGTATTGCCTTTTAGCTCAAAGGGAGTTAGGCAGATTTTCATGGTTCAGAACACTGAGGAGTCAAAGGGTGGACTTGTATGGCACTGTGCTATGTCAATGTCATAACCACAGCATGTGCTGCAGCTTACATGAAAAATTCACTGCATGTGCTTCAACCAAATGGCTATGAAGGAACAGTCTTGAATGAATTCAAGAAGGACAACAGGCAAATGGAGGTACCATCATAGTCAGTCAGGGTGCTTGTTCAATTCCAGTCTAGGGGATTGGCCTTGGTCAGGCAGGTTACCAGGGACCAGACGTCCAAGGCACTGGGCTATGGTCAGTCCTATAGGTCACGTGTAATCAGTTAGGGATAGCAGGGAGGTAAATGGGATGCTGTGGAGAATTTGTTTGATAAATTTCCCTGCAATGAGTAGAGAGAGGCTGAGTGATATCTGTATGATAGAACAGCATTTAGTGGTGACGCATGAAAAGAAGTGGTGTTGAGGTGTCCCCAGTGAGTGAGAAGTGAGAAGGAAGAAGGAAGAGCAGAAAGGGCAGGAAGGTTTAATAGTTTGGGAGGATAGAGATAGATGAGAGCTATTGAGTGAATATGATGTTTGCAACAGTGAGAACTACCATTCACAAGTCTTGGTGACAGAATTTAGAGTGAATGTGAGGTAGCAGAGAGAAGATGGTGGAATTTACCCTTATGGAATGCAAAAGATTGTTAACCATTTCCCTACACTGCTGTGTATTGTCTTTCACCCAGGACACTGCAGTGACCTGGGCCACTATCTCAGTTAAGGTTGGCGAGGTCTGCTCAGCAATTTTGCCTCTTTTGTCAATTTCCTCATAACTCTTTAACCCATTACTAATTTTAAAAATCTATCACCTCCTTAAATGTATTCAGTGTCTCAGCATCAACCTCACTCTGGGACAGTGATGACCTTTTGAAAGTAATAATTCCGCTTCATCTCTGTTTTAGATGTGCCACCACATAGCCTAAAACCTCACTTTCTAGACTGCCCCACAAAGGGAAAAATGTGCTGTATGGCAACCTTGTCAATCCCCTTTACTATATAATAACCTCAATCATATTTCCTCTCATCTAAACTCTACTGAGGCCTAAAATATGTAATATGAGACTTTTGCAAGAATATAATAACATAAAAAATAGGAGCATGAACAGGCTGTCTGGCTTGTTGAGCCTGTTCTGCCATTCAATAAGATAATGGCTGATCTTTTTGTGGTCTCAGCTCCACTTACCCACCCACTCACCATAATTCTTAATTCCTTTACTGTCCAAAAATCTATCTCCGCCTTAAAAGCATTCAATAAGGATAGCCTCAACTGCTTCACTGGGCAGGGAATTCCACAGATTGACAACCCTCTGGCTGAAGTTCCTCCTCAACTCAGTCCTAAATCTGCTCCCCTTTATTTTGAAGCTATGTGGCCTCGTTCTAGTTTCACCCACCAGTGGAAACAACCTTATCTATTCTCTTCATAATTTCAGATGTTCCTAAAAGATCCCCACTCATTCTTCTAATTTTCAATGAGTATAGTCCCAGTCTACTCAATCTCTCCTCATAACCTAACCCTCTCAATTCCAGAATCAACCTAATGAACCCAGCTCTGTAACCCCTTCAGTGCCAGTATATCCTTTCTCATGTAAGACCAAAACTGCACACAATACTCCAGGCATTGCCTCACCAGCATCCTATGGGCGGCACGGTGGCACAGTGGTTAGCACTGCTGCCTCACAGCGCCAGAGACCCGGGTTCAATTCCCGCCTCAGGCGACTGACTGTGTGGAGTTTGCACGTTCTCCCCGTGTCTGCATGGGTTTCCTCCGGGTGCTCCGGTTTCCTCCCACAGTCCAAAAGATGTGCAGGTCAGGTGAATTGGCCATGCTAAATTACCCGTAGTGTTAGGTAAGGGGTAGATGTAGATGTAGGGGTATGGGTGGGTTACGCTTCGGCGGGGCAGTGTGGACTTGTTGGGCCGAAGGGCCTGTTTCCACACTGTAAGTAATCTAATCTAATCTATACAATCTCATCTCTGCAACTAATCTAGTGAACATTCCCTGAACTATTTCCAAAATAATTGTATCCCTCCTCAAGTAAGGGGTATAAAACTGTATGCGGTACTCCCTTCTCAGCTGAGCAGGCAAACATTATCTGCTTCCAAAAGACATTACCAGTTCCTGATAAAGTCACTTCCTCCCCACACCCATTCTCCCTTATCCTCTTAATCTCACATCTCTGATTCTTGTCAAGTTCAGTGTTCTCTTCTACTGCAAGTACAGAATTCAGGGAGTTCTGCAAATCTGCATTTGGGGGTTGACATCTGATAGTGTTACCCCACTCACCTCTCTTCTGAAGTTCTGGATGTCCTGTTATATCCCTGATGTCTCCAGATTAGAGAGGTCACATTGCTGCTGCTCACTTCCTTGACTACTTCCCATCCATGCCTGGTCAATGAAGGCATTGTCCCATTACTGCTGGCATTAGGAGGGCTCACCTTCCTGGAGGCTTCCTCAGCTGCACCTGTAATTAAGATAAAAGAGCCAAATCCAGCTTGCCCAGATCCCTTTTACCATTCCTGTGGGAGCTGCAATCTAAAACTCCAAGTCCTGCTCAACATCTTTAAAAACATACCATGGTCCTTTTAAGCATAAGTCCTACCGCTGTCAAAATAACTATGTCCATCCTGTCCTCCTTAAATGGCTGAGACCTCCAATGCAGGCTTTTAGTAAGCTTGATTCAACAAAGATGAACAAAACAGCCTACTACACTGGCAGCTATGTGTTTGACCCAAAAGTGTTCCGAATTCTGAAAAACTAAGGTGTTTGGTTAAACCCTAGGAGTCAGAGTTTTACCTCCTTTCCTCCACCTGACCCAAACAAGAGGAATTAAGATTAATGAAATTTGTGCAGTGTCTCTAATTTTAACTCATCGCCGACTGTTTAATTCTTTGGCCGAGTCAAATTACATATTCTTCAACATAGTGTTCAACTAGAAACCCTTATTTTAACTAAATTTGCATTTGCCAGCAAATGGAAGCTTGTTCCATAGATTTCTCCCAGTTCAGTACAAGTTATTCCCACATTAATTTGGTATACATAAATTTGGTTCAGTAAGCGTGGTGGTATCCTACCTTCTGAGTTATGGAGCTAATGTATTACAACACTAAACATAATCTCAGTTGATACTTCAGTGAAGTACTGAGGCTAGGTCCACTGTTGAGTGCACCATCCTTCAGATGAAGATCATGTCTATTTTTTCCAGGTGATTATTAGAATCCCATGGTATTGAATGAAGAAAGGAAAGTGCTCTTTGGGTGCAATAGCAAGCAAATAAACAGCAATTAACTGATCATTTGTTAGTTGGGATACATTGCTATGCAAATTATTATATTTACCTACATAATATTGGCTGCAAATCAATACTAACTTTAAATAAGAGAGGTTTAAATAAAAGTTCTTGGTATTCTTCAGATTTGAAATAACAGAATTTTTGACTGAACCCTGCAGTGAAAATAAAATGACTGCCAACTTCCTCCTGAATATCAGACAACCAATTTCCAGCCCATCTATACAGGGCAGCCATGTTATTTCACATTGCAAGTTTTTATGAGTCAGTTGCCACAGACAGAATCAGAAAATTACTCACGTGAATAACAAGGACATATATGTGGAAGATTTCTACAAATACAGCTATGCTGGTCAATGGTGTCAGATCTTGAGAATTCTGTCCAATAATGCAAGCAGCAAATCCAGAACAGCGCTGGACTGAACATATTTGCACAGCAACTGTGCAATATAAATGTCATATAGTCTATAGCAGCCCAAAATCATTTATCTTATTCAAAATTCAATTATGGTCATAAGGCAAAACAATCAAAACAAATTCATCACAAAATAATCATTATTCAATTGAAAAAATGCATGTTTCATCTATTTATAAAATCAGTTTTTAAAGCATAATAGCACAGTCCACAAAGTACATGCACCACCACCATGATAAAGACATCAAATGGCAGTGTATTTTTATACACCAGAAGACAGAAATAAAATTGTTTTGTTCCTACAGAATACATTGGACTCAAATAGGATGCAGCCCAATTACATGATTACTGACTCAATATTACTTAGGGATGAGCAATAAATGCTGGTTGGCTAATGATGCCCATGTCCCAAAAGTGAATTTAAAAAAGATTCTCCCAGAAACACATTTCATCAGTCTCTCGTCAAGGTTGTTACTTGAAATATGTTTTATGTGGTGTTTTTTGATATTTATTTAAAAATAAAACATTGATAAAAAGTAAACCAGTGAATAAAGAAAGAAGTGAAAATAGATTAAGAATCAGACGATAGACAATTTTCCATCTCCAATGTGAGGTATATTATCCATGATATTTGAATGCTTATAATGACCAAGGGCTTAACTTCTTTTCCTTAAAATCATAACCTCAGTGTACCTGTTGTTTTTTTAAAACAATGTACTCCAATTAACTAACTAGCTTATTATTGTCATTTCTAAAAACAACTTCTAATATCATGTTTCTGGTTTTTATTTTTCAATCCACTTATCTTCTGATTACATTTTTAAATGAATTGATTGTGCAAAGTTATTTTCAATTTCTCTTCTTCTAATGTTATTCCCCCACTAATGTGAATAGCTAATCAATAAGACAGTATTTTCAAAATATTTACTAATTAAGTTTGAAAACAACAAGATTAGGTCAATTATAAATCTGAGGTAATAACTCATTTCTGACTTTGAAATTATAAGTTCGGGCAAGTTTGCAAAGCTTTAGCTTGGTGGCTTCCAAGTCAAACAATTGAAATTTAACAACATTGATTAATTTAGCCTTTATTCATCAACAGCCTTATTTCATCTCGGTGCCAGCAGACATTGATGACGAAATCCAACATCAACTCCAATGTGCCAGTGCAATCTACCAAGGAACACAGTGTTTGAAGTCAGTGACAAGCTCATACTCTACAGACCAGACATTGTCCCCATCATCCCGAATGTATCAGAAATATGTAAAGCAGACACTTCAAACCCTTGGAATGTGTATTACCAGTGCTGCCTTTGGAAAACCCTACAAATATATAGGCAGGATAGGCATACCAACATGAGTCTCCTCTCCCAGGTCAATAACCCCAGTACAGAGGCACTGGTCATGCTCAACCAGCTGCAATGGGTGGGCCAAATTGTCTGTTGGCCTGACATAAAACTCCCTGAATAAGTGCTCTACTCTGCAATGATAAGCAAATCAGTCGGAGGGCACAGGAAAGACTACAAAGAAATCTTGAAAGCTTCCCTAAACAAATGCAACATCCCTACTTACTCATGAGAATCGCTTACCCTAGAATGGAAAAACTGGACAAGGAGCATCCAAGAAAGCACCAACACTTTGAGCATTACTGTGTGGAGCATGTGGAGGCCAAGTGCAGGCAGCAGAAAGATCAAGCAAAGTCCAGAACATCTCACCCACCTGCCTCATTAAGCACCACCTGCCCCTGTGTCAGTGCATGCAACTTTAGGGTTGAACGATTCAGTCACTGCAGATCCTAACCCCACTCAACCCACCCCAACCTCCCAGAGGGGAAGCAAGTCATCTCTGACCCTGTGGGACTGCCAAAGAGAAGTAGTATTGCATCCTGTGGTCAATGTGCCTATTGCACAGCTAATGTTCATTTCCAAATTCTTACAGTATAATAAAATATGGAATATATTAAAGTAAAATAAGCATACAAATCCATTTAAAGTTAATATTTGAATTTAGGAACATCCAAATGCCAAAAGCATTTCTCATACATACAAATTTTGAAATTTTTGTTTGCCCTGGAGTAATCCTCTAAATAAATTAATGAACCCAGAGCAGTACAAATTGTACAAGCCTTGTTGGAAACAATAAAGTCAATTGGTTAAATAGACTTGATTTAAATCAAGGTTTTTTTTTGATAACCCGGAGAGGCAGTGTAGATACTACCGTTCAACGAAGGTAAGTGGATTTGGAATTGCTAAGTGGATGGGAATGATGAGCGATTCATGGTGGATGAATGGGTGTTTCTGTGGTGGCAGCCCTTGCCCTTTGTAGGCCCAGTGCCCAATCAGAAGAATCACCTCCACAAACTAGCCCACCAATTTGTGCACAGCAAGGTCCCAGAAGTGGCAGTGTATAATACCTAGATAATTTGATGTTCAATGAGGGATAAACATTCATGCTTGATAAGGTATCGATCAGCCACATTTCCTGAATGTCTCATTTAATTTGGAAGCCATTACATAAACCAATATCATCGACAATGTAACACTATGGCTGAATGCTACGAAGGTAACAAAAGCAGGAGATTTGCTCTTCATAATACTGCGACCATCCTGAAGATATTGCCATTTCACACATCAGATTGAAATCTATGTGTTAAGATATGTTTATTTGACTTGCATTTAGAATATAAGTGTTAAATGGAGGACACAAACTAGAATCAGTGCTCTGTCATCCAAATCATTGAGTTGGATAAGCAGGTCCATCTGCTCTCTCATTTCTTTTCTCATTAATTGTAGCATCTTGTTTAAAACAGACATTGATTTATTTCACAACCTTAAGTTATTCATCAAATATCAGAAATAATATAATGGCTTTATTGGACCTCTTCCAAACAGGGGAAGTGATGGCATGCTCCATGATGTAGAGCTACTATTGGTTATATAATCACAAGATAAGTTGAGTGCTGAGGCAAATTGGCTGATATTCAAATGTGACAGCACAAAATTGCCTGTGATGTTTGCACTTTACTTACAAAATTGTGTAAGCCAGATCAGTCAGCCTTTTGATAGTTACACATTTGTACCTTGACTGAAAATTCATGTAGTAAATCACATTCATTTTGGAATTTCCTTTTCAGTTCCACGTTTTGATTAGAGATAGTCAACACAGTTTTGAGAAGGGTAGGTCGTACCTCACTAACCTTATTGAGTTATTCAAGAAGGCGACAAAACAGGCTCTATTCCTGATAAAGGGCTTTTGCCCGAAACGTCGATTTTCCTGCTCCTCGGATGCTGCCTGAACTGCTGTGCTTTTCCAGCACCACTCTAATCAAAAATCTGGTTTCCTGTATCTGCAGTCCTTGTTTTTGCCTGGCTGAAAGTAAAGTGGTTGATGTGATGTATATGGCCTTCAGCAAGGGCGGCACGGTGGCACAGTGGTTGGCACTGCTGCCTCACAGCGCCAGAGACCGGGGTTCAATTCCCACCTCAGGTGACTGTCTGTGTGGAGTTTGCACGTTCTCCCCGTGTCTGCGTGGGTTTCCTCCGGGTGCTCTGGTTTCCTCCCACAGTCCAAAAATGTGCCAGTCAGGTGAATTGGCCATGCTAAATTGCCCATAGTGTTAGGTAAGGGGTAAATGTAGGGTTATGGGTGGGTTGCGCTTCGGCGGGGCGGTGTGGACTTGTTGGGCCGAAGGGCCTGTTTCCACACTGTAAGTAATCTAATCTAATCTAATAAAGGCGCTTGATAACGTTCCACACAGTAGGCTATTGCACAAAATACAGGGTTTTGGGATTGAAGATGATTTAGCGGTTTGGATCAGAAATTGGCGAGCTGAAAGAAGACAGAGGGTGGTGGTTGATGGAAAATGTTCATCTTGGAGCTCGGTTACCAGTGGTGTGCTGCAAGGATCTTTTTTGGGGCCACTGCTGTTTGTCATTTTTATAAATGATCTGCATGTAGGCATAGAAGGATGGGTTAGTAAATTTGCAGATGACACTAAGGTAGCATAGTTGTGGACAGTGCCGAAGGATGTTGTGGGTTACAGAGGGACATAGGTAAGATGCAGAGCTGGGCTGAGAAGTGGCAAATGGAGTTTAATATGAAAAAGTGTGAGGTAGTTCGCTTCGGAAGAAGTAACAGGAATGTAGAGTACTGGACTAATGGTAAAATTCTTGGCAGTGTAGATGAACAGAGAGATATCTGTGTCCTGGTGCATAATCTCTGAAAGTTGCCACCCAGGTTGAGAGGGTTGTTAAGAAGGCATATGGGGTATTAGTGTTTGTGGTAGAGGGATTGAGTTTTGGAGCCACAAGGTCACGCTTCAGCTGGTAAGGCCGCAACTGGAGTATTGTGTGCAGTTCTGGTCACTGCATTATAGGAAGGATGTGGAAGCTTTGGGAAGTGTTCAGAGGAGATTTACTAAGCTGCTGCCTGGTATGGAAGGAAGGTCTTTTGAGGAAAGGCTGAGGAAACTGAAGCTGTTTTCATTGGAGAGAAGAAGGTTGAGAGGTGACTTAATCAAGAATACATAAGCTAATCAGAGGGTTAGATAGAGTGGACAGTGAGAGCCTTTTTCCTTAGATGGTGAAGGCTAACACAAGAGGAACATAGCTTTAAATTAAGGAGTGATAGATTTAGGACAGATATTAGGGGCAGTTTCTTCACTCAGAGTAGTAGGGGTGTAGAACACCCTGCCTGCAACAATAGCAGACTTGCCGACATTAAGGGCATTTAATGGACATTGGAAATACATACGGATAATAATGGAACGGAGTAGGTTAGATGGGCATCAGATTATCTTTAAAGGTAGATGCAGCATTGAGGGCCGAAGGGCGTGTACGGCACTGTAACCTTTTAAGTTACACATTTTCCCTCTAGATTTACAGATTTCAGGTTTTCCGGACGTAATAGTTAGAATGAGGTTGGCCAGGTGAATTTCATTGCATATTAATTCCCTGATTGGGGTTGTTAACCTGGGCCAGAGAATTCTGGCTAAAAGATATAAACAGGAGTCTCAGGGATTCTCCTCACTCCAGGGACTGGCTCTGGGCTAGCTGGTCAGATTCCATGTACTGTGCATGTGCAAATATAAGGTGACTTGTTGATGGGATACCAGCCTCCCTGGAGTTATTTTACCAGCAAATAGTGAAAATTGTACATTTTCCTTTTCAGGCCCCAGTAGGATGCCCAACCTTTCAAAATTAACCTAGAGGCTCCAGGAATTATCGATTATTTTCTTGGTTGCTACTGCAAAGCAATTCCTGAAGAAAAAGCATAGGGGCATTGAAAGGTACCATGAATTATACAAATAGTGGAGATGTGAATTGAACAACAGGACAGAGTGGTTGGAGATGGGAGATCCTCTGATGGCCCTCCAGGAACACATTAAGTTAGAATTGGCAACCAAGGGCCTGACATCACATGGTATGATGAGTTGATTCATAACTAAAGTCGCTTAGGAAATAATCTTCTTATTGTGATTTTTAGTCATCTGCTATGGCAGCCATTTTGCAGGCTCTCTGATTCTCAACCAAGCATCCATCAATGGTCCCTACCCACAAATGGCTCAGTTGGGAGGGCCCATTCTGATAGCAGATGTTACTCTCACAATCACCAGACTTCTACCACATCGATCTGAGCTGGATTTGAACGCAAGTCTTCACAGGCAAAAAGTCAGTGCAAAAACATATTGTGCCATCCATTACTCAGTTTTGCAAGCCAATATAAAGGACTTGCAGCTTTCACAATATCAGTATATTTAAAGGATTTTACATCTAATAATTTAGTATTAAAAACTGTAGTCACTACCATAATACAGAGAATAGAAAAGGAAATTTGTGCACAACCAGGTCCCAAACCATACCATGATAACAAATAATCTTTAGTGATGTTGACTGAGGCATCAATATTACCCAGGGCACCAGAATTAATTCTCCTATTCTTTTATTAAAGTAGATCCATAGGACTTTTGTTTTACATTTGGCTCAGAGGACAGACAAAGCCTTGATTAAATATTGCATCCAAAAGAAAGTACTTAAACAGCGCAGTGTTCCCTCATTACTGTACTGGAACCTACAGATCAAACAAAATGCATAACCCATACAAACTTAAGTGGCCTTTTCACTAATTCTACAATGCTCTACTGTCAAACAATGAGTTGAGGCTGTGCATTTTGATTATGATGAATGCTCCAGAATGATTTCTAGCACTCAGAGAGCTGATTAAAGTATTTACTGCAATCGAGAGCTTTAAACAGTATTGGCTGATATTTCTCAGTAACCACAAGCCATATCAACTATGATTCAGTATAGGTAATGTGTATCTGAGTTAGAAGATTGGCAGTTCAAGACATACTCCAGATTTTGAAAACACAATCCAGATCGTTACCTAAGCGCTGGAGTGAGAGAGAGGTGTTATTTCTGGAACATGTCGTTAACCAAAGATGTTCAGCTGATGTAAAAATAAATCCAAGGCTTCTGTTCAAAGAAGAGTGGGAAGTAACCCAGCAATCCTGCCTTATATCATTGTTCAATTAGTAGCACCATAACTAATTAACTGGTCTTTTAACTCAGTTATTGTTTAAGGGATTCTACTGTTTTTAAACAGGCTGCCATGTTTGTCAACATAAGAATGACAGTGACTGGGATTTTATGGGCAAATAGTGACTCATTCACAGGTATGAATTTGAAGAAACCCTCATATTGACTATTTCTGGCAGCCTTGACTGGATCTGATGACCATCAGGCAGCCTAATGAATTGCAATTAGGGGTCTTAGCCCTTTAAAGCAAAAGATCCCATATCTCAGAGCTAATGGCCAACTGGAGAGCCAGTATCTCTTCCATATCAGCTACGCCAGCAGAATGATAGCATTTAGAGTTTTGTTATCAAATTCTTGGAACTGTTCAGGTGGGTTGGCTGCCCTGACTCTCAATGTCAGGAACCTGTTTCACAACATTAGCATGTCATATATACTCATTAACACACCGGCCCACAAGCTCAATTCTGTGAACCAAAAACAGGAAACAAGTGTATTCACAAACTTGACTACATATGTGAGGTGTGTACCTGGTGAAAGATTTCTTCTTCTAAGCTCCACTTAGCACAAATTTCCCGAGTTACTGTCTAATTCATATTTGTTTGCACAAATGCTACACAGTTTGAGTGATCAGGCCAAGAAGCCGACCCAAGCAAGGCATCCACACTGTCTAACCTGCAAACTTCACTGGGGATGGCATACAAGGCTGAACTCAAAAGGTCATCTTTTGTCCTACCTATGCAAACCTGTGGTGAAAAGAATCATCTTGTGATGATGGTGCACGAGCTGAGTGTTGTAACTCCTTTTATATTTTTAAGTGTGAACCGTGACAAATTTATGAGATGAAGTAACATTGTGGTGTCATCTGATGAAGATGCCTGGCACCCATCCTCTAATGTGCAGTCATACAATACTAAGTCAGATTCACAGGGCACAAAGCATTGAATGGACAGCAGTGCATACCCTGGAAGAACAGCAAATCATCTATCGTCTAATGGCACTGCAGTCAAATACTTTTGAGCTGCCCATAGGTGATGATTTCCTCCAGCCTATCATTGCCATTTGAGATGGTTTCTTATTGCTATCTGCAAGGAAAATAACTTTCCTTCTCTCCTAGATGGCCTTCAGGAGAACTTCTTGGGAGGTATCAGTAAAGTGTTTCATGCCTAGTCTCTGAAATCCCCAAGGTTGGGGGAGGGTGACAAGTAGAATTGACTGATATTCCTGAGCTGCAGAAAGTCAAGTCCTATGGGTGCCTTTTAAATATGCACCTATCTGTAGGAACCTGGAAGGTCCTGCAAACTTTCAGAACTTCCTGCCCATAAAATGTGGAGTTTTACCGTGCATAAATATGTAATGAGATAAGAAGAACATAATCACCCAGGAAAACTAATCACCCCTGAGCAGAAGTCCCTCCCATTTTTACACTCACCTCCACACTTCATCTCAAAAACAGAAAATTCAATCCAATGTCATTTTTGACGTGGATATACAATATTGACGAGATCTTGTTATGCAATGGGGTGGTGTTCCTGCCTTTGAAACAGAAACTCCGAGCTTAAGTCACACCCAGGACTCAGACAACCCAAAAAGTGCATTCATGATACAGCCAATCAGGTTAAGCATAAACATGAAAATTCTTTCAAAACACGACAATGACAGATGGGAAGAATGAAAAAGATTCCTGATCTGTCATGTGATAGGAATCAAGCTGGAGTTTTTTTTTATTAATTCGTTGGACGTGAGCTTCACTGACTGGGCCAGCATTTCTAATACCCTTGAGGTGGTGATGGGGAGTTGTTAACTTGAGCTGCTGCAGTCAATTGGTGTAGGTACACCCACAATACTATTTAGGAGGGAGGTCCAGCATTTTGACCTGGCAACAGTGAAGGAATAGCAGCGTTATTTCCAAGTCAAGATGGTCAATAGTGGAAGAGGAACTTGCAGGAGGTAGTGTTCCCACATATTTGCTAGATGGTAGTGATCATGATCTTATAAAGTGTTGTCTTATAACGTGTTCGTGAATTACTACAGTGAATCTTGTGGATGGTACACACTCTGCTACTGTAATCAATGGTGGAGGGTGTGATTATTTGTGATTGGGGTGCCAAACGAGTGGGCTGCTTTGTCCCGGGTAGCATCAAATTTCTTGAGCATTACTAGATCTACAATCATCCAAGGGATTGTGGAATATTCTACCACGTTTTTGAGGTGAGTTACTCACTGCAGGATTCCTAACTTCTGATCTGCTCTAATAGCCACAGGAGTTATGTAGAGTCATATGCCTAGGCCTAGTGAGTTGCTGGACAATAATAATCCTTGCAATGTTGATAGTAGGGGATTCAGCAATGGTAATGAGACTGAATGTCAAGGATGATGATTAGATTCTCCGAGTTGGAAAATGGTAATTGCCTGCCATTTGTGATGTTCAAATCTCATGTGCCATTTCTCAGCCCCAATCGGGATATTGTCCAGGTCTTGCTGTATTTGGACATGGCCTGCTACAGTATCTAAGGAGTTGCAACAGAAACTGAAAATTGTACAATTTTTTGGCGATCCACCCTACTTCTCACCTTATAATAGAAGGAAAGTCATGAATGAAGCAACTAGAGATGGTTGGGTCTCAGGCACTGTCCTGAGGTAATCTTGCAGTGATTTCCTGGAGCGGAGATGATTGACCTTCAACAACCACAATGATCTTCACTCGTGCTAATCAGTGGAGAATTTCTGCTGGCAATTCCCAATGGTTTTAATTTCACTAGAGCTCCTTGATGTCAAGCTCAGCCAAATGTGGTCTTCATGTCAAGGGTAGACGCTCTCACCTCACCTCCACCTTGACCATCACATTTCACAGTTTCATAACATGAATAAAACTATTGCCACAAGAACTTGGCTTCCCTGAGTAAGCACCATGTCATAGTCTACAATATTGGCCAACCTAGAGACTCAATTTTAAAAACCAAATTGTAAGAAAAAGACGTCTTTATATATTTATTTTAATAATGCTATCATATAGCATAATCATAATAGCTTGAAAATTGTTTTTCTTTTTTAATATTTTCTGCAGAACAAATATTCCATGAGTAGTCAGAGGAAAAAGGTCAGTCTTGAGTATCAAAATAATGTAACGAACATGCTAACATGAGTAAAATACTTTTTGGAGCTACTCAAGCACCTGAAGGCAGCACTTGCTTCAAATCTTTGAAGATTGGGATATCGTTTGTTTGTCTAAATCAAAAAGACAGGAACCCATTCATCATCCCACTTGCCTTATGTGCTCCCTTACCTCTTCCATATACAAATCAGAATTCAAAAACTTAATTAAAAACGCTCCCAATGGTCAAGTACATTGGGACTTAGCATGGCGTTAATGATTGATCCTCTTTATGTGTTGACTTTGCTGATCTCAATTGAAAGGTCAATTACTTGTATATTACAAATAAAGACAAAATAAAAAATAAATTTCTTTAATAGAATTTAAGACCAGTGGTAACTAGGTTTCATTTTCTTTGACTTAAATGTCACAATCTAGATTCCCTACAGTATGGAACAGGCCCTTCGGCCCAACAAGTCCACACCGACCCTCCGAAGAGTAACCCACCAAGACCCAGACCCCCGACTAATGCACCTAATACAATGGACAATTTAGCGTTTTTGGATTGTGGGAGGAAACCAGAGCACCCAGAGGAAACCCACGCAAACCCAGGGAGAATGTGCAAACTCCACATAGACAGTCACCCAACGCAGGAATTGAACCCAGGAACCTGGCACTGTGAAGCAGCAGCACTAACCACTGAACCATGTGCCACCCGCTAATCTACTGACCTAAAAACTGATTGTGACATGATATTGACAAGTATTACAGGTATTGGACATTGTTGATACTGTCCATTGTTGTAAAAATCCTTCTGATTCACAAATTCCTTTCGTATAAGAAATCTGTCATCGTGACTTGCTCAGGCCTACATGTGACTCCAGACCCACAGCAGTATGATCGACTTTTAACTGCCCTGAGGGCAATTAGAAATGCATACAAAATGCTAACCTAGCCAACAATGCCCACATCCTGTGAATGAATTTTAAAAATTTAATAATATTAATTTTTATTATATATTTGCAAGATTTTCTGTGTGCAAAGTCTGGTTTATATAATTATCAACTTCCTCATCATTTTATTGAATGTATATTCTTTCGTCATTATTTTAAAATCCTTTAAACTTGTTACTAATATATTTCCTCATTCATATCACCCAAACAGCTTCCACAGGACAATTAGTCTCCTTAAAATCTGAAATTTAAGTTTACACATTTGTTACATGAAGGCAATGTGTTGCAAAGCATATAACATACTTCATTGTAAACTTAATGGTCAGAACTACATAATATATAATTTCACTTCAAAGATGAATAACATCAGCCTCACTATTTACTTTTCATAACAGGCTGAAGTAAAATACAGGATAATTTATAAATAGTTATCTACAGAAGCCTGCAGCATTAGCAAGAGTACAACCCTGGGAGTCTGGTAAAAGACTGAAGGGGATTTATCAAAACAAATTAACTTGACAGATCTATTGGAATCTTTCTTACATAACTTGGCATGGAATATTTTTCAAAGAGAAAAACACCATCGCTGTTGCCATTGCTGCAGATAGACTGGCCACCGATATCATTACAAACTCACCGGGTCCCACAGTTATCTGGTCAACACATTCACACACTCTGCTTCATGCGGGATGTAGACGAGATGCATTGGAGGGCATCTTTAACCATGTGGGAAGGGAAATTGCGTGGGCGCCTCCTAGCAGAGCGCTTTAGGGAACATCTCTGGGACACCCGCACCAATCAACCACACCGCCCCGTGGCCCAACATTTCAACTCCCCCCTCCCATTCTGCCGAGGACATGGAGGTCCTGGGCCGCCTGCACCTCTGCTCCCTCACCACCAGATGCCTGGAGGAAGAACGCCTCATCTTCCGCCTCAGAACACTTCAACCCCAGGGCATCAATGTGGACTTCAACAGCTTCCTCATTTCCCCTTCCCCCACCTCACCCTAGTTCTAAACTTCCAGCTCAGCACTGTCCCCATGACTTGTCTGGACTTGTCCTACCTGCCTATTTCCTTTTCCATCTATCCACTCCACCCTCTCCTCCCTGACCTATCACCTTCATCCCCTCCCCCACTCACCCATTGTACTCTATGCTACTTTCTCCCCACCCCCATCCTCCTCTAGCTTATCTCTCCATGCTTCAGGCTCACTGCCTTTATTCCTGATGAAGGGCTTTTGCCCGAAACGTCGATTTCGAAGCTCGTTGAATGCTGCCTGAACTGCTGTGCTCTTCCAGCACCACTAATCCAGAATCTGGTTTCCAGCATTTGCAGTCATTGTCTTTAACCTCGATATCTAACAATGACGAGTCAGAGTACAGAAAGGAGATAGAGGGCTTGGGGATGTGATAAGAACAACCTCTCTCTCAACGTTGGCAAAACTAAAGAACTGATCATTGTTTTCAGAATGGAAGGAGGAAAACATGCCCCCAGCTACATCAACGGAGCTGAAGTTGAGAGGTGGATAGCATCAAATTCCTTGGAGTGATGATAAACAACAACCTGTCCGAGACCTCCCACGTAGATGTGACGGTCAAGAAGACACAACAATGCCTCTTCTTCTTCAGGCGGCTCAGGAAATTTGTCATGTATGTCAGAACCCTCACTAACTTTTACAGATGCACTTTGAAAGCATACTGTCTGGGCGCAACATGGTCTAGTATGGCAGCTGCCTTGCCAAGACAGTAAGAAGCTACAGAAGATTGTGTGCACAGCCTAGACCATCACGAAAACCAAACTTCCATCCATGGACTATTTACATGGCTCACTGCAGTGGAAAGGTTGCCAGCATCAAAGACCCATTGCACCTTGGTAATGCTCTCCTACAACCTCTTCAGTGAGGCAGAAGATTTAGAAGATTGAACACACGCATCAGCAGGTTCAGGAACAGCTTCTTCCCGAACATTATTAGACTGATGAATGGACTCTCCAACTTCAAATAATGATTATCTTGCCAAGCGCATGACCTATATGCCGCCGTCCAGGTTTTTTTTCACCCTATGATCTGTGTGTCCTTACTATGATGTGCCTGTACTGCTTATAATCAAAGCTTTTCACTGTACTTAGGTGCACATACAATTTGATTTAATAAATCAAATCAAAAAAGACAGGGCCCAAATCATCTACTGCAGTTCTGCCCTCACCCTTTCTCTTCCCTCCCACAACAATGATAGGACAGCCCGATCCTCATTTACCACCCCACCAACTTCTGCATGCAAATTATTGTAAGCCACCACATCCACCACCTCCAGTAGGATACCACCACCAGACACAGCTTCTCCTCCCCTTCCTGGTCAGCATTGTACCAGAACTGTTCCATCTGGGATACCCTAGTCCACTACTCCTCCATGCCTAACACTTCCCAACATCCTCACGGCACCTTCCCATGTAATTGAATAAGGTGTAACACCTGGCCATTTACCTCCTCCTCCAAGATCCAGACTCACCTTCCAGCTGAAGCAGCAATTTACCTACAATTTTTATTCAATCTAGTCGACTGTCTCCTTTACAATAGGGAAGATGAAATGCTGACTGGGGGACTATTTTGCAGAACACCTACATTCTATCTGTGAAAATGAACCTAACATTCCAGTTGCCAGCCACTTCAACACACCACTGTGTTCCCACCTCAATATTTCTGTCGCAGGTCTGCTGCTCCAGTGAGACTCAGTGCAAGTTCGAAGAACAGTATCTTATTTTTTGCTTGAGGACCCTGCAGCCTCGAGGACTCAACATCAAGTTCAATAAATTTAGAGCCCGATTCCATCCTTCCCCATTTTTTTTACCCACCCCTGCACCATGGTTCTGTCATGACATGGTTGCTTTCAGCACAGCTATCCATTCTCTCCTATTCTTAGCTCTCATTATCACTTTCTTAATTTCACTTCTGTCCTGGCCTACTGTCAATAATCCTCTTCTGCCTGCCCCTTTCTCTCTCTTGCTCTCGGTCTGCTCTTCATCTCCACTATCTACTCACCTCTCCTCCCCAAACTCCCTAACATCGCCTTCAGCATAAATACCACTTGTCCCTCGCTGCTATCAGCTCTGATGAAGAGTCACTGAACTTAAAACGCTGACTCTGCTTTCTGCCCACAAATGCTGCCAGACCTGCTGAGTTTCCCCAGTAATTTGGGGTTTTTTGCCAGTTCACCAGCAGTGATTTGTTTTATTTTATGAGGCAAGCAACCATGTTTTTATTCAGAAAAATCAGTAAAAAAATCTTTATCAGTCACATAAATCCATGATGGAATTTATTCTGAAGCACTATTGAAATAACTCCACAGTGGTCGGTATCCCATCACCAAATCATCCTTTACTCACACATGGAAAGTCTTTGACATTGATCCAGCTTCCTCAAGCAAACTCTTAGAATGAGAGAATGCCTGACACTCTTCTTATTATATATCAGTCAGGACTCCATGATTGGACCATATTAACAACCCCAATCAGGGAACTATTAATGTATGAGTTCCATCTAGCTGACATTGTCTCAATCACTATATCCCTCCTCTAAGCCAGAGGATATTGGTTGGTCTTTTTTCTTCTAGTGCCCGGGGGCATTTTTGTAACGGTTCAGGTTCCTCAACACTGCCTCAGGTATAGGCAGCACAGGAGCTCATCTCATGCGCTGGAGCATCTTGGGAAAATTTCTCTTCTTACAGCAGCAAAGGTGAGATCAGTTGTGTCCATCTCAGTTTCAGAGGTTTCTTCAATGCGTGATGGAGAGGGAGAACCCATGGGTTAGGAAATCCTTTGAGTGTTCCAAGGAATAGGGCACATTTTTCTCCCACGGGGTTTTGAGTTTGCAGCTTTCATTTGGTCCACGTACTTGTTCAGGACCATTTCTCTTACGTGAACTTTATTCATCACTCGTTCTGACCTAGTTCGATCAAGCCTCTTACACATGTGGGACCATTTCTGTGGTTCCTAAACCAAACTTTGCCCCCGTAGTAAACTGTCTCTCTCACTTGGCAGAGTCTAGCTTCCGGCATTGGCATCCTTCATGTCATTTCACCCTCCTGCTCACATCTGGGAAGATCACATTTAACCTGGTGCAGAGTCTTCTCCCCATTAAAATCACTTTTACATTTTCTTTGCATTCTTTATCTTTCTTTCAATCCAGTCATTCTTTTCCTCTCATTTTGATTTTAATTCATTGTTTTACATTAACTTCAATGTTTTCATTTCTATTCCCAGCTTAGTCTGCAGATGTGAAATTGGAAGGACCTGATAGATTAGATTCCCTACAGTGAGGAAACAGGCCCTTCGGCCCAACAAGTCCACACCCACCCTCCGAAGAGTAACCCACCCAGACCTATGACTAATGCACCTAACACTATGGGCAACTTAGCATGCCAATCCACCTGACCTGCACATCTTTGGACTGTGGGAGGAAACCGGAGCACCCAGAAGAAACCCACGCAGACACGGGGAGAATGTGAAAACTCCACTCAGACAGACAGTCACCCAAGGCTAGAATTGAACCTGGGTCCCTGGTGCTGTGAGGCTGCAGTGCTAACCACTGAGCCACCGTGCCACCCTTAAAGACTGTGGGAGCTGGCTGTTGCACTATCAGAAATGAGGTATTGGCGAGAGAATTGATTGGTTGATGGATAAATAACATCCCTCACAGTAAACTCAGCTGGTGTAGGATTTGAACCCCTGGTGTTAGCACTATTCTGCATTGCAAACTACCTGTGCAGCTTACTCAGCTATATCAGGCATATGGATCATAATGAAGAATTATCCAAGGCCCCTTCTTATGATGAACACACTAACTTTGTGTGACTTTGTTAATTCAAATGGTTATAGCTTGAGGCCAATTCTAAGTTAAATGGCTGCTGCCTCAACATTTCCCATAAAAATGATAAGAGAATATCACAAGTTCAAACTAGCCTGCAGTATTCGAGCCAGCCTACATCAATGATAGGCAAGTGCATTGCCTGGGTCAGGTGCTGAAAATATTTTCAAAAGTAATTCTAACATGAGGGACATCAGGGCAGAGACTGCTCTAATTTTTTCTGGTAACGCACTGGATGCCTTGGGGTTGGATGGATTATGAAGGCAAGATGTGATCCATTTTCAGAAAATAAGTCATCCAAACAAATCTTTAAAAAGGCAGTGGAATCAGATAGCCATGGCAGTAGATGCCAGGTATCAGTCCCTGAATTGCTGGATGCAGTGCTATGAAAAATTCAAAGACATCACACAATTAGTCACAAAATTGTAACTATCTTGGAATGCAATTTCCTATCAACTGTACCACTGGCTTACATTCTGCTGAACAACTGCACTGACTGACTGATCAATAATCAAAACGACTCTCAAGTTCACCTCATTCAAACATACAGAGCATTATTGCAAGCCCCATATGTCACAGATTCAACATTAACAGCCATATCACCAAAACAATACTCAATGATACACTTTACTCACTCTGGCAGAGCAGAGTGGTGTGTAACCAGAAGCAGCAGTAATAAATTGCCAGGGATCAAGCACAATTGCTTGTCCTTAATCTCATGGAAGGGACCTTGGTCGTTATTGCTGTAGAGGTCATGCTGAGGTAGTGACAGGGTTGAAACCATTGAACATTATGGCAAGCTCATACCTAAACTTCCTCCTCACATCCAATTTTTTTTTTTAATTTACAGCACATAGTGTAAGCTTTTACTTCTTGCTTTCCACCACCCACACCCCCCTGTTTCACTGAAATTCCACCTTTGTGAATTTGCCCTTCCAAGAACCTGACCAAACAGTACAGGAAGAGAAAGATTCAGAAAAACAGGAAGACAGCAAGTAAGTAGTATCATTATTACTCACAAATGCAGCAGACACTGACACAGCTCTTACTTGAAAAGGACAGCATAAAAATGGGATCTGCAATGTGGAAACCTCTGATAATAATGGCTGCAACTCCAACAGGGAAAAATGGTAGATTATTGGCACCAAGGTTGCATGAATCCTGCTACAGAGGACACAGGACTCATATGAAGATGTTGATAGCACAGTCTACAGAATAAATCTACAGAGTACATGCAATGAAACTTTTGTGCACTGGAAAGTTTACCAGAAAACCTGTGGTCAATATCAATCAGCAGAAAGGGGTCCAACATGAACTTGGCCCATGAATTCACAAAGAGAGCTTAAAACTTTACTTTCCAGTGTGGAGATTCTATTAGTGTACTTGCAGGCCTAACTATAATGTAATACATGATTTTGTAACTCATACTGGGTATGATGCAAACAATGGAATTTATATGTTTAATTTGTAATGTTATTTGTTGTGAGTTTGGATTTCTGTTTTTTTGAGTTTGTAACTGGTAGATTTTCTGTATATCTGCAGTTAACAACTAAATTGCAAGTATTTCTCTGAAGCTATGGTGAATTCTTTTGAAAACAGTTTTTGAGGATTGGGTTTAGAATTAATGGATTTTTGTTAAGTTGTTTTGTGACCTAGCATGTTAAATAATTCTAGAACTTGGTTTTTTCAAGCTTAAGGGAAACACCATTAACTGAGAGAGATAAAATCAAAAGTGAAACTGAAAGCCTAAGTTGGGCGATCACATGAAACCTTTGGAATGGTATGATTTAGAAGTATAGTACTTGCAGTTTATTTTGTTTGATCAGAATCAATAAAAGTAATGTCAGGCCATAATTTTAGGAGTATTCAACAAGCCTATGAAAAGCCTCATCAGCAATTCATTCAGTTTGCATGCAAAATATGGATTCCATTCTGAATGAGCAAGAGTGAATAATGCAGTGTACAATTCCAGCAGTACATGGGATTCTGCACTGGGAAAATGATGACATCAAACTGGAAAATAAAGAAAACAAGCTGAAACTCTGGCTGATTCAGATTATGAAATGCCTGCTTCCACCAGTCAATGAAGAAACTAAAATCACTTCCAACCAGTTGGGAAGGCAAAATACCATATGTAACTTCCCAATTTTTTGCACATTGAAATGCCAATACTGCTAAGTGAGAAACTTATCTTCTTGCCCCCATACAAATTCAACAATGATTACTAGACTTGAGCTTTTGGTAGTACACTTACTTCTGAACAAGTAGGGTTGAAGCTTTTCATAAAAATGTGAACATGTAACCTAAGTTAACATTTCTAAGGAGAACTGAAGGATTGAGAGAGGTAACATCTTTTAGATGAGAGGTAGAGCAAAATCCTATTATTTTGTTCAAGTAGTTTGGAAAAGTTACAAGGAGAGAAAGAAGTCTTCCAGGTTTCCCAGGCAAAATTATCTACAACGGGCACCACCAAAATAGATTTCTTGGTCACCTACCTCACCTTATCTTAAAATTAACCACTGTCTCTGAAATATTTAGGAATCTCCTAAGAATGAAGCAAGTTCTTTTAAAATGACCATAATTAAGTGCCATTTAAAAATTAATCAAAATCCAGAGAATGAATGGAACAAATTCTGCCATACTGCGCTTCTTCCAAACTATTCTTACATTTTTATCTTCCTAGTAGGTTAAAGGCTGCAATTTGTAAAGTTGAACACATTCAAAGAATGAGAGTGCTATCATTTCTGATCAGAAGGGAAGGAAAGGCACGAAATACACAGGGTTAACTATCTTTGGACCCACATAGCATTTCCAAAGGGCTCAGGGAATCATAGTTTTCCCAAATTAATTGCCAAAGCTACTTAAAATATAGGTTAAAAATTACAACTTTTAGTCACATACATTTATTTGAATGACAGAATTGTTATGGTGGAGAAGGAAGACTTCCAACCATCGTGTCTGTACTGGTTCTATTACCTAGTGCCAATCTTGCCTTTTCCCCATACACCTGTACATTATTTCTATAAACATATAATGCCCACTTGAAAGCCTCCATTAATCCTCTCTCCACCACATTTGCAGCCAGCAGGCTGTGCATTTCATATTCTAACTACTCACTGTGCAAAAAAGCTATTTTCACATCACTCTTGCTTCATTTGCACAGGACTTTAAATTTGTGCCCACTCATTTACAAGTGGGAACAACGTGTTGCTATCAACTCTATCCAGCCTGCTCATGATTTTGAAAATCTCTATCAAATCGCTTCTCAACCTCTTATCTCCAAAGAGAACAGTGCCAACGTCTTCAATTTATCTTCAGAACTGAAATTTCTCATTCCGCCTGTAAATCGCTTCTGCACTCCCTCTAATGTACTCACATCTGTCCTCTAACGTCACACTCATAACTGTGCACAATATTACAGCTGAGATCCAATAAGTGACTTGTACAAGTTCAACATCACCTCCCTGCTCTTGTACAGTTTGCCACTACTAATAAAGCCAAAACACTGTATGCTTTAGTAATTACTCTCTCCATTTGTCCTGCTATCTTCCATGATCTAAGCACATATACAGCTTGGTTCCTCTGCCCCTCCACCCACTGTAGAACTATACTCCCTGTATTTTTGACAAAAATGCATCACATCACACTTCTATGTATTGAAACTCATTTGCAATCCTCCAGCCTTCTTTCTGGCAACTCTCTCAAATCCAGGGAAGACTGAAAGATTATGGCCAGTGTCCCCGCAATTGCATGTGTTTCATTGTATGGTGAATTCAATGTAAATACCATTTTCCGTCAGAGTCACTTTCACAGTCTTTAACAGCATTTCTTCCTCATGCTGTCATTGACAGCATTTCATTTTACTTTGACTTTCTGATTCTGTCAGCTGCTGTGGTAATTAATAGGTATCACAGACTGAAGTGTGATTTATGATAGGTTACAAACCTAAAAGGGACATTATTTTTATCTAATTATCACTGAACAACACATTATCTCAAATATGTTTTTTTTTGGTCCTGGTTATTAAGAAGTTAGTCAAAAACAAAAATACTTATAAAGAACCTGTCCTTTATGAATAAGAAACCTATAACTGCATCTTGCCCATTCAAAATATTCCTATTCACAAATAAATGTATGTTTAATTTACTAGTTAATTAAATCTATGACAAATGTTATGACTGTCCATGTTATACAGTGAATAAACCCAGCTGCTGGATAATTTTAACTACATGAAAAAGATCTCCATGTTTAAATGATGAGGCAGGAATTTAAAATGCTTTTTTTAGATAAGGTTAAGTTCCAGAAAATTGTCTGAGTAGATATCTCATATTTATCTGAGCTTCTATATAAGGTTCAACTGACTATTCAAATTTGTTGAAGTTGACTATATTTGTAAGACAGAAAAGCAGTAATATCCTCAGGACACAGATTGAGCATGTGTACAACAGAAAAGGACCATTTGGTTGAGCTCACTTCTTCCATAAATTATGTAAAGGGTATCTACTTTAGGCTTGGATATTTCGATGACCAGCTGGTCACGGGAACAGACTGGAGTTGACCCTGTGGAATCTCAGACACAGCAGACTCCATGAAATTACCTGGGGAATTGTGGATTCTGACAGGGAAATGAAGATTGCAATAGGCAAATTCCCTGCAGATGGAACACTCCAAAAGAGAACATTAAGAGCAGAGAATTAAGAGGGCTCCAACTCAGTTAGTAATTACCCAGCAACAGTTAAGACAATTAAAAATCCAGCTTAACTCCTGGGTAGCTATTAAACTGAACCTTTGACTCACTGTATCAACCCAAAAATAATACCTCTCTACCTTCCCTGACCCCTTGCAGCCCAGGATCCCACCCATCTTCCACATGTAACACCCTCCCACTGCCAAGTGCCAGATTGATATCTTCTACCAATGCCAACTCCAGAAACCCTCACCTGACACCAAAACTGATGCCCTATCTTGCTGGACCTAACAACACCACCCCTCCCCCCAAAACAGCCACCCCACATCCTTTTGCCTTTTCTAAGCACCTGGCTCCAGAGTTAGACATTTAAATCTCAGAACACAACATACTTACTGCTACATAAAGTTTGACTTCCCCCAGTTACCTGAACTAACCAGGGAACTCTGATACTCTGATTTCAGGTACACTCCTCAATGCTTAAGGAGCCAGAATTAGAATTCCCTGCCAAAAATGCGGAGCTCAGTATTAACTTTAAAACAAAAGAATGACAGTCTAGATGTGACTGCCACTCTTCAGAATATCCAGGCCTTAATCACCTGAGCAGATCGCCTGCAAAGTTTCTTTGAAAAATAATTGAAGGGTCAGGTAACCAATTGGAAAGGAAGTAGCATCATGAACAATTTATAAAATGTTACAGGTGTTGAATTTCAGATGAGAAAAACACCAATGCTATCAATGCACATTGTAATCAAAAGGTATCCAACAGCAACTGTACATACATGCACAGTTAAATGCTGAAACCCATAACCTGCTGTCAAAGATACACTGTACCTCCACAGCTCACTAGCAGATGCAGCATTGAAATAACTCTAATTATGGGAATTTAGGATATTTTCTGGCTGATTCCCCACTAAAATGCCTGGAAAATTTAAGCTTGTGTATTTAGGAGCAAGAGGTATATTATCGTATGATAATTGATAATGATTATTAAAGTGCTTCTCTGGCCCAGAACAAAAAGTTACAAGTGTTGAATCGGATTTTTCCAAAGAGCTAGAAGTACCAGAAATTTGTTTTAGAAATGACTTCTTGAAAATGTTTTTATTCTGCCCCTTTTATCTCCATCAACCTTTATTTGATCTAATGTACCTCACATAAATCAAATTTCTATTTCCTGCTCTATTCTTCTGTACAGTTCAATTATGGTACTTCAATCCAAGAAACTGAAGAGTCTAACTGTTGCTGGACTTCTTCACAGGTGTCACAGATTCACTTTAATTTGGTGTTGTGTGATTTTTAACTTGGTCCACCCCAGTCCAACACCAGTACCTCCCTATAGCAGACATGCTTTAGACAGCACTGTACTTTGAATAGTAATTGGATTAGAGGAAATCTTTACTGTCAAGTCTGCAAAAAATGTTTTTGGGTGGCCAACAGCAAACTGAATGGTAAATGCTACTGCTTCTTTGAGATCAAAATTTGAACAACCTTAAGTCTGCTTTTCTTCACATTGCAACACCACTGCAGAAAGCAGCAATTTCTCGTGTTTTTTGATGGAATAATTCTAAGGGCTTCCACTTTCCTCCAATCTCAATCAATTATCGGGGCTTGGGAGAGGCATTCCCAGCTTTTACTCAACTTCCAGGAAAGAGCCCAGACCTGCAAGAGAATGGGGTCGTTAGTGCTGCCCAGAGATGAAGAAGAGGTTATTTCGTAGAAGATATCAAATGCCAAATATATCAGTCACTTTTTGCTAGCAACTTCTGAATAACAATCAGATTTTTTTTGGTTATATTGGTAAAAGGAAGAATTTTAGCCCAAGTTCCAGGAGAATTTCTGCTTTTCTAGTGATCATTAACACTAATTTGAAACAATTACAGTTACATGTGAACATCCAATTCATAAGGCATCACCACTAACAATGCAACTCTCTGGTAGACAGGCGTATCAGTTTATGAAATCTTGATACAAGGTTTGAACCTGCAACTTTCCAACCCAGATGAAACCTGTTTAATAGCCACAGGGGCAGAATGTGTCAAATAATACTGCAGTCACTTCAATTAGTCTGATGTCTTGTTAGTTTTTTGCAACATATTGCAAATCTGTTACCATTAGGGCCAAAATTGAATATGGTCATATTTATAAATATTCTTTTGTCAGCCAGCACACAATTGCTAATAATTCAGAGCCCTTCAGCCACAACTGCAGTGTTAAACTAGAAACAGATGAAAATTTTAAACTTACACTACAATTGGTTTAAAGCATCAAAGTTTCTTTATTGACAACACAGGATATGTAGAGAATAGGTTATTTGTTAGAGGAAAACAGACCAAAGTTGATTCTGTCATCCTAGTATTTGCATAGTACATTAATAATGACATTGATAATTTATTAGACAATAAACATCACTAAAATTCAGGTGGGTGGCAAGCTGATCCAGAACTCTGCTGTCTGTATCTTAACTTGTGCCAAGTCTTGTTTATTCATTGCCCCTCTGCTCGGTGATGTACATTAGCCTCTGGTCTAACAACGTCTCCAAACTCTTATCCGTGTTTGCAAATCACTCCCTAGCCCTGCCGTCCTCTTTTCTATAACCTCCACTGGAAGTACAACCTTCTGAGATCTCTTTTAATACAGGCTACTTGCACGCCATAATATTAATTGCTCCAAGCTGTGCCTTCTGTTGGCTAGGCGAGCACTCTGGAATGTCTTTCCTAAGCATTTTTGCCTCTTTCTCTTCCTTTAACATGTCCCCTAATACTTAACTCATTGACCAAACCTTTGCTCACCTGTCCAAATGGCTCACTGTAAAATTTTGATTGATAATACCACTGTGGCATTCTTAATTATATTAAAGAGACTATGTAAATGCAACCGATGATTCTATTGCATATATGTTGTTTACACATTAGCACATGTTTCCTACTGAAAATGTAAACCTACCATACTTCACTAGTACCAGTAACACTGATTTGAATATTTTCTTGGAAGCATCTTCCAACTGCAATCATCCTGTGTTGACACTCCCACTACTGGTTTGCTGAGACGTTAATTCTTGTGATGCATCACTTGACCACATCAATTAAATGAACTTCTCATTTGCTCAACTGGACAAACCTTGATCCAATATTTTTATAACATAAACAAAGTTAAAATGTAGCCATGAATGGTGTACAGCAACTAACCAGAGGATATGGCTCCAAAGACATCCCTATCCTCAATGATAGGGGAACCCCACATGTCAGTGCAAAAGATAAGGCTACAAATGGCAACAGTCAAGAGTGTGGTGCTGGAAAAGCACAGCAGGTCAGGCAGCATCAGAGAAGCAGGAAAATCAATGTTTCGAGCAAAAGCCCTTCATCAGGAATGAGGCTGGGAACCTCAGGGGTGGAGAGATAAATGGGAGGGGATAGGAGTGGGCGAAGTTAGTTGAGAGTGCAATAGGTGAATGGAGGTGGGGGTAAACGTGATAGGCCAGAGAGGAGGGTAAAGCGGATAGGTGGGAAGGAAGATGGAAAGATGGGTCAGGTCATGAGGGCAGTGCTGAGCTGGAAGGTCAGAACTGGGGTAAGGTGGAGGGAGGGGAAATGAGCAAACTAGTGAAATCCACATTGATGCCATGGGGTTGGAGGTTCCCGAGGCATCCTCGCTCTCCAATGGACTCGTACCGGAGGACTGGAGGGTGACAAATGTAATTCCTCTCTTCAAGAAAGGAAATAGGGAAATCCCTGGCAATTATAGACCAGTCAGTCTCACATCTGTCGTCTGCAAGGTGTTAGAAAGGATTCTGAGGGATAGGATTTATGACCATCTGGAGGAGCATGGCTTGATTAAATGCAGTCAGCATGGCTTTATGAGGGGCAGGTCATGCCTCACAAACCTTATCGAGTTCTTTGAGGATGTGACTAGAAAAGTTGATGAGGGTCGAGCTGTGGATGTGGTGTATATGGACTTCAGCAAGGCATTTGATAAGGTTCCCCATGGTAGGCTCATTCAGAAGGTCAGGGGAACTTAGCTGTCTGGATACAGAATTGGCTGGTCAACAGAAGACAGTGAGTGGTAGTGGAAGGAAAATATTCTGCCTTGAAGTCAGCGGTGAGTCGTGTTCCACAGGGGTCTGTTCTTGGGCCTCTACTCTTTGTAATTTTTATTAATGACTTGGATGAGGAGATTGAAGGATGGGTTAGCAAGTTTGCAGACGACACAAAGGTTGGAGGTGTCGTTGACAGTATAGAGGACTGCTGTAGGCTGCAGCGTGACATTGACAGGATGCAGAGGTGGGCTGAGAGGTAGCAGATGGAGTTCAACCTGGATAAATGTGAGGTGATGCATTTTGGAAGGTCGAATTTGAAAGTTGAGTACAGTATTAAAGACAGGAATCTTGGCAGTGTGGAGGAAGAGAGGGATCTTGGTGTGCAGGTACATAGATCCCTTAAAATTGCCACCCAGGTGGCCAGGGTTGTTAAGAAAGCATATGGTGTTTTGGCTTTCATTAACAGGGGGATTGAGTTTAAGAGCCGTGAGATCTTGTTGCAGCTCTGTAAAACTTTGGTTAGACCGCACTTGGAATACCGTGTCCAGTTCTGGTCGCCCTATTATAGGAAAGATGTGGATGCTTTGGAGAGGGTTCAGAGGAGGTTTATCAGGATGCTGCCTGGAATGGAGGGCTTATCTTACGAAGAGAGGTTGACTGAGCTTGGACTATTTTCATTGGAAAAAAAGAAGGAAGAGAGGGGACCTAATTGAGGTGTACAAGATAAATGAGAGGCATTGATAGATTTGATAGCCAGAAACCTTTCCCCAGGGCAGAAATTGTTAACATGAGGGGTCATAGTTTTAAGCTGTTTGGCAGAAAGTATAGAGGGGATGTCAGAGGCGGGTTCTTTACGCAGAGAGTTGAGAAAGCATGGAATGCGTTGCCAGCAGCAGTTGTGGAAGCAAGGTCATTGGGGACATTTAAGAGACTGCTGGACATGCATATGGTCACAGAAATTTGAGAGTTCGTACATTAGGTTTACCACACATGAGGATCAGCACAACATCGTGGGCTAAAGGGCCTGAACTATGCTGTACTGTTCTATGTTCTAGAAGATGAGGTGTTCTTCCTCCAGGCGTTAGGTGGTGTAGGAGTGGCGATGGAGGAAGCCCAGCACCTGCTTGTCCTCAGCAGAGTGGGACGGGGAGTTGAAGTGTTCAGCCATGGGGCGGTAGGGTTGTTTTGTATGGGCGTCCCGGAGATGTTCTCTGAACTGCTCTGTGAATAGGCGTCCTGTCTCCCCAATGTGGAGGAGACTGCATCGGGAGCAACGGATACAGTAAATCACATTTGTAGAAGTGCAGGTGAAACTTTGATGGATGTGGAATGCTCCATTGGAGCCTTGGACAGAAGTGAGGGGAGAGGTGTGGGCGCAGGTTTTGCAATTCCTGCGATGGCAGGGGAGGGTGTCGGGATGGGAGGGTGGGTTGTTGGGGTGGGGAGGCACGGACCTGACAAGGTAGTTGCAGAGGGAACGGTCTTTACGGAAAGCGGATAAGGGTGGGGAGGGAAATATATCTCTGGTGGTGGGGTCCGTTTGTAGGTGGCGGAAATGGCAGGGGATGGTGCAATTATACATAGATTGATGGGTGGAGGGTGAGGACCAGGGGGGTCTGTCCTTGTTGTGGTTGGAGGGGTGGGGTTCAAGGGCAGAGGTGCGGGAAGTGGATGAGATGCGCTGGAGGGCATTAACCACCACGTCGGAGAGGAAATTGCAGTCCTTAAGGAGGGGGCCATCTGGCGTGTTCTGTAGTGGAACTGGTCCTTCTGGGAGCAGATGCGGTGGAGTTTCACCTGTACTTCCACACGTCATTTACTGTATCCATTGCTCCCGATGCAGTCTACTCCACATTGTGGAGACAGGACGCCTACACACAGAGCGCTTCGCAGAACAGCTCCAGGACACTCACACCAATCAACCCCACCACCCTGTGGCTGAACACTTAAAGTTTGCTTCCCATTTTGCTGAGGACATGCAGGTCATTGGCCTTCTCCATTGCCACTCCCTTGCCACCCGACGCCTAGAGGAAGAACGGCTCATCTTCCACATCGGGACACTCTAACCCCATGGCATCAATGTGGATTTCACCAGTTTGCTCATTCCCCCTCCCCCACGCTTTATCCCAGTTCCGACCTTCCAGCTCAGCACTGTCCTCATGACCTGTCCCATCTCTCCATCTTCCTTCCCACCTATCCGCTTCACCCTCCTCTCTGACCTATCACGTTTACCCCCACCTCCCTTCATCTATTTCACTCTCAACTACCTTCCCCAGCCCCACCCCATCCCAATTATCTTTCCACCTCCGAGGCTCCCAGACTCATTCCTGTTGAAGGGCTTTTGCCTAAAACATCGATTCTCCTGCTTCTCTGATGCTGCCTGACCTGTTGTGCTTTTCCAGCACCACACTTGACTATAATCTCCAGCATCTGCAATACTCACTTTCACCTATAAATGGCAACAGTTCAAGATGGTTCACCAGTATATTTCCACTGGCAATTAGATTAGATTCTCTACAGTATGGAAACAGGCCCTTCGGCCCAACAAGTCCACACCACCTCTCCAAAGAGTAACCCACCCAGACCTATTCCCCTACCCTATATTTACCCCTGACTAATACACCTAACATTATGAGCAATTTAGCATGGCCAATTCACCTGACCTGCATATCTTTGGATTGTGGGAGGAAACCAGAGCACCCTGAGGAAACCCATGCAGACACGGAGAGAATGTGCAAACTCCACACAGTCGCCTGAGGCTGGAATTGAACCCAGGTCCCTGGCGCTGTAAGGCAGCAGTGCTAACTACTGAGCCATTTTAGAGTCCAAACAGCATGACTCAACACTGGTATTGTTTCACAGGCAGAAATTTCCTTTGGATGGGCTACCGGGATTCTGCTAGATTCCCCTGAGTAAATCTACCTTGGTAACATACTTGGCTTTACTGACCCTATCCATGCAATCTTCCAGTTGGAGTATCAGGTAGGAGTCAATTCTGGTCATTCTTTGGCCTTAAGAAACTGTTCAACTTGGGCACATACACAAATAGCTGCAACTTCCATTGCTAGGTTCTGTTAATTGGCATTCCAACCCATAGTTGATCACTCCTGGACATGGGTCAGCTTTTCAGAGAATACCACCAGAGATTTTACCTTACAGGAGAGGCCTGTGCCGCCCTTCATCAGGAATGAGTCTGGGAGCTTCGGAGGTGGACATTTCAAGAACAACTAAAAATAATGATTTTCCACCTGAGGTATTGCCAAAGAAATTATCATGGTCAATCCTTAACTCCATCAATCAAAAGTTCCAAATGAATCGTCTTGTCCTCATCGGAGATCCCCACCATCATGCTTGCCAGTCTTCATATATCTGGATTCACTCCACATGATATCAGGAAATGGCTCAAGGTACTAGCTACTGCAAAGGCTGTGTGTGCCAACAAATTTCCAGCAGTAGTATTGTGGACTTGAGCTTCAAAACTAATTGGACATTTAGCCACACTCTTCCAGTACAGTAAAAACATTGGTATCTATCCAATAATATGGAAAATGCACAAAAGCATGACAAATCCAATCTGACTAATTGCCACCTGTCAGTCTAATCTTAATCATCAACAAGGATATAAAAGGTGTCATCAACAGTGCTAACAATTCACACCTAGGCAACAATAATAAGCAAACTGACACTCCAATTAGGTTCCATCAGGGCCACTTAGCTCCTGATCTCATTGCACGCTGGGTTCAAAGATGTGAGTTGAATTCCAGAGGTGATGCAAGCATTTTGCTGAGTGTGGCATCAAGGCATCTTATTAAAATTAAAATTAATGGTAATAAGTGTGAAAACTCTTCACTGGTCAGAGTCATGTCGAGCAAAAAATAAGATGCAGGTGGTTGTTTGAGTTCTATCATCTTTGGGATTTGCAGGATTTCACCTCACCCATTTCTTGGGGTAATGTCCAAGATGCAATAATCTGCAGCTGCTTCTGCAATAAGATCAGGCCAGTACCATGCATACCTCCTCAGATGTTTGAACCAACATACAGAAAGATCTTGATAACATACATAGTCGGTTTGAAACGTACCATTCACAAGTGCCAGGCAATGACCATCTCCAAAAACATTATCAATTTATTCTCTCATTCAACCGCACGACCATTGCTGAATTCCCCTGCCATCAACTTGTTGACAGTTACTATTAACCAGAAATTGAATGGATTACATAAAAAAATACTGTGCTCACAAAGATTAGTCAGAGGCTGCGAATTTGAATCAAGGAACTCATATCCTAACTCCACAATGCCTAGTCACTATCTAGAAAACTCAAGGTAAGAGTGTATTGGAATATTCTCCACCTGCCTTGATGAGTGCAGCTCCAGCAACACACTTGAAACTTAACACTATTCAACCTAAGAACAGTGAATGTATGGAATGAGCTGGTTTCACACAAAGGGCGGTGCATGTATGGAATGAGCAGACAGAGGAAGTGGTGGAGGCTGGTATAATTACAACATTTAAAATGCAAATGTTGGATTAGGGAATTAGATTAGGAAAGGTTTAGAGGAATATGAAGAAAATGAGGACTGCAAATGCTGGAAATCAGAGTCAAGAGAGTGTGGTACTGGAAAAGCACTGCAGGTCAGGCAGCATCAGAGAGCAGGAGAATTGATGTTTCGGGCATAAACCCTTCATCAGGAATAAAAGGCCAAGTGCTGGCAAATGGGACTAGATTAATTTAGAATATCTGGTCGGCATAGATGAGTTGGACTGACGGGTCCGTTTCCATGCTGTTCTCTCTATGACTCTATAAGACACCTTTCTACTTTCTATTTTTAGCCTAAAGGTGTTCAGCTCACTATTCCCAACTTTAAAATACTTTAGTGAGTACTATGGGAACGTGTTTTGTCTAAATCATTAGTTCCATCTCCTGAAGCTCTAATGAGACAGAATATTTCTCCCTTGACTATTGCTTCTTGTGTTTCCCAATAATGTAAAACTATTTGCTGCAAAGACTGTTTCAAGGTTGATACCAACTAGCAAGGTGAAGTATGCAGCTCATGCAGTCTAATCCTACTGTACGGTATGGAGCTGACACTGCCTACAGCTACTCTTGGAAGGACTGCGTCTTTTTATTTTGCTTTCTCTTTAAAAATCTGTGGACTGAAATAAGAAAGAGCTGTTTAAAAACAGGTGTCTGTAATGGTGACGGCATGCACTGAAAGCAAGTGACCCAGCACTTGTACCAAGCATTGTGTAAATAGCAGTAATTGAAGTTTGAGTTTCAGACAATTTGGAGCCAAGGGATTGTATAAATGGAGCTCTTGTCGGGAAAAGCAAATTGATTGGCCTATAGAGTACTAACCAGTTATCAGTGACAGACATCTTTTACTTGCCAACAATTGTGGGATTGGTTCTCAGGTAAATGACCAGCTTGCAGCTGTGAACAAGTAAAAAAGAGAGAAAGGGAGAGGGAGAGAGAGATTGAATAGACAGAAAAGAGAGAAACAGAGAGAGGAAAAGAGTGAGAGTGAGATCAGTTCTTTTCCAGCTCAGGACCGGTCTCTCTGTTCTCTGCAGTCAAATACAACTGTAAATCTGCAGAAAACCAGTTTACATTTCCTGCAAAAGTTTTGTAAACTGTCTATCCCCTAGTTGTCTTTGAGAACAAAGAACAATGAAAATTACAGCACAGGAACATGCCCTTCAATCCTCCAAGACTACACTGATCCAGATCCTCTATCTAAACCTGTTACCTATTTTCTAAGGGTCTGTATCAGTCTGCTCTCTGCCTATTCATGTATCTGTCTAGGTATACCTTAAATGACTCTATTGTACCCACCTCTACCACCTCCAATGGCAACGCATTCCAGGCACTCATCACCCTCTGTGTAAATGGTTTTCCATGCATATCTCCCTTAAACTTTTCTCCTCTCACTGTGAATTTATAACTCCTAGTAATTGAGTCCCCCAACTCTGGGCAAAAGCTTCTTGCTATCCACCATGTCTATATGATGACTTTGTAGCCCTCAATCAGAACTACCTCAACCTCCATCTTTCTAATGAAAATAATCCTAATCTACTCAACCTCTCTTCATAGCTAGCGCCCTCCATAACACGCAACATCCCTCTGCACCCTCTCCAAAGCATCCACATCCTTTTGGTAATGTGGTGACCAGAACTGTCTGCAGAATTCCAAATGTGGCCAAACCAAAATCTGATACAACTGTAACATGACCTGCCAACTCGTGTATTCAATACCCTGTCCAATGAAGGAAAGAATGCCTTCTGTTCTTTATTTGCTCGAAACGTCAACTGACCTGTTCCTTGGATGCTGCCTGACCGGCTGTGCTTTTTTTTTAAAACTCTGATCTCCAGAATCTGCTGTCCACACTTCTTCAGGTAATTTTCTACTATGTGCTGTTTTCTGTCCACCTAAACAAAAAGATGGTCAAAGAAAAAAAATGTCAACAGCTTTTTCACAAAAAAAATTCATCAACAGTTGTGAGATCTTCATTCTATTGCATGTATATTACAGAATTTTAGCTGTGCTGTTTCCACCACCTACTATTTAACATTTTCTGGTTCAATTAATTTTAAATATTCAACTGATCTACTTATCGTAATTTACATCATTTGTTAACAGTATACTATAAACAGGAATGTCAGAGCAGTGCAATTAAGTGAACGTTTCCAGTAGAACATTTTCAATTACTCCTGTAGGAACATGGAACAGAAGTAAGTTACTTAGCTTATTGAGCTATTTCCATAACTTAAAGAGATTATGGCCGACATGCAATCTAACTTCTTTTGCCTGCCTTCTCCGCCATATTCTTTCACGCCTTTACAGAACAAAAGTCCATCAATCGATGATCTCAAATTTATAATTGATCCAATATTAATTTCCATTTGCATAACAAAGTCCCAAACTCATACTTACGCTTTACGTTGAAAGATGCTTCCTAATTTCATGCCTGACAGATCTGATTCTATGTTTCAGATATTGGGAAGTCAAGGCCTAGGGGCGAATGAAGGAAAAAAATGTTCTCAATCATAAAGGTGCAGTTTTCCTGATCTTGGAGAGGCAGGATTAGAGAGATTAAGCAAGTGAACAATGGGTAATTTTGTCAGAAGCACTGCCAAGATATATTCCCATTGCCAAGAAACTTTTGCAGTGGCAGTCCGTGTTCAAATGCAACAAGATCTAGACAATAACCAGGTTTAGGCTGACAAGTGGCAAGTAAAAGTTAGACCACACAAATGTCAGGCAATGACCATCTATAATAACAGACAATCTAAATACCACCCCTTGACCATCAATAGTGTTACCATCACTGAAAGCCCCACTATCATCATCCTTATGTTACCACTGACCAGAAACTCAACTGGACTTGCCAAATAAATACAATGGTTACAAGAGCAGATCAGAAGCTAGAAATCCTGTGCAAGTAACTCACCTGACACACCAAAGCCTGACTTTCATCGACAAGGTACAAGTCAGGAATGTGATGGAATACTTCTCACTTGCCTGGATGGGTGCAGTTCCAACAACACCCAAGAACCTTGACACCATCCAGGACAAAGCAGCCTGCTTGACTGGCACCACATTCACAAATATCAACTCTCTACTGCGCAATGCTCAGTAGCAACAGAGCGCAGGAGCTACAAGATGCACTGCAGAATCTTACCAGAAATCCTTAGTCAGCGCATTACAAACAAATGACCACTTCCATCTAGAAGGACAGCAGATATATGAGAAAACAAGATTGCCTTAGTAAGCAGAGTCCATATCCCCAGAAGCTCTATATTTTGTCCTCACTGTATAGCAAAGATGTGCAGGATGCTGAAAACCACTGAGTCATGGGATATTCTGGATGGATATCCTAGAAAAAAGACCCCTTGCTCATGGCCACATCAAATGTTTAATTTCTAAATTATCTCTGTCGTATGCTGGGACAGTATGCTGGGACAGTAATTATATTAAGTTATTCTGGATGATTCTCAGATTCTTGTTTGGCAAAGGAATCCAAGATTATTGGGGATAGATGAGAATGTGAAAGTTGAAACACAAACAAATCAACCATGATCTTATTAAGTGGCAGAGGAGGGGTCAGATCTTGGTCTACTCTGCTTCTATTTTATATGTTCATAAATGGGAGTGAAGGCATCTCCTCTATTTAACATTGCCTTCATGTTAGCAAGAGACAGAAAGTTGTGATAAAGGACCAAAGTTTACCATTATCATGGTAGAGCATTCTCGTAAGGAATGGCCTCCCAAAATTTAACATGGCAAATCTTCATAGATCTCCAACTTTTGGTCCACTTCAGGAGAAAATCAATCCATCACATCTGTGTACTGGGAAAGCAATAATCAGTCATGATTCTCTCCCGACGGTCATCTACTAATTCCTGCTGAACAGCCCACATATGAAATATGAGAGGAGATGGGTTTGAGTTTGTTTGTAAAGAATATGACAGTTAAACACATTGACAACATTCACTATCTACATTTTATTTATTCTATTCCAGGGCTCATTAGGTTTTCATGTTCTTCCAAATTGAGCTTGTTTTCCATTGCCACCTGGTGCACACTCTTCCTGTGATGAACTGAACTCACCTGTATTTCTGTTTTCAGTTCAAAAACCTATCCCCAATGTGCTACCAGTACAGGGTGTGCAGCATGACCTTGCAATTAGAAATAGGAAAAATAATCAGCAATCATATAGTAATATTCAAGTAGAATGCTGTGGATGCAGGAAATTTAAATTAAAAATAGAAAATGTTGGAAACACTCAATGTCAAGCAGCATCTGAGGAAAGAGAAAAACAGAATTTATGTTCCAAGTCAAAATTGATGAACTGTGATGAAAAGTCAGCAACCTGAAATATACCTGTTTCTCTCTCCACAGATGCTGCCTTGATTTGGTTAATATGACAATAACCTTTGTTTATCAAAATACAGGGCATGCCTGAATGTACTTATGGTCCTTTTATCACAACTTTCTGTCCCTTGCCAACATGAAGGCAATGTAGACCAAGATCTGACCCCTCCTCTGCCATTTAATAAGATCATGGTTGATTTGTTTGTGTTTCAACTTTCACATTCTCATCTATCCCCAATAATCTTGGATTCCTTTGCCAAACAAGAATCTGAGAATCATCCAGAATAACTTAATATAATTACTGTCCCAGCATGCTGTTTTCATGCTCCAATGCACAATAGTATGATATTCAGATTATTCTCAGATTAAGAAAGATTTAATTCCAACTAATTAGCAAATACACTTTTTATTTCCTTCAAAAATGAAGTGAATATTTTGTTGAGTGCACTATCTAATACGTGCAGTTAGATAACCATTCATCTTATGTTTGTGCATTCAACACTCTTGCTCAGATAGATTTGTTGACAGATACTTACTTGTTGGACTGGGATTAATCTGTGATGAATTGCCTTATTGCTTTTTTGCTGTTTTCAAGTTGTTTCAACACAGTTAATTGCAGGAGTGGCAGAAACCTAGACCATCATGTATAATTATCAAGAAATAGATAGATGCTAACTTTAAGTCATGGATTTTCATTCCCAAACAGACAGAATGAAGTGTGAATCATGATCAAATCTTTCAATTCTGCTTGTTTACTTTAATGTATAATAGGACTTCCAACGCATCATATTACAATTCCATAAATAAATGCAAAATCATCCTCGACATTACTCTATGAACTCACATTGAGATAGTACTAGTTTTTCTTATTATCCTTTGAACCAGACTATTAAGTTGTGTTTTTAACTGCTTTCTCACATCTTAATACAATTGGATTGACACCAGCTACAATAACAAGTTTCTCCTTCACCTCAGTTGATGATCCATCAATAGTCTATCATAATTAAATCAGTAGACTTTTCTTTAGTGCGAAGTCAAGTATTTTAAAATTATTTTTCTCTCTTTTTGTTTATTTTCATTGGTTGGTTGGGCATAGATTCATAATCTGCAACCAGCTGTTGATACATACAAGTACATCACAAAGCAATTTGGAATGGAACTACTCTGGTTGCTGCTGACTGCATAAAGGGACTTACAGCAGAGCTAGGGGGCCACATGACTACAGAAACAGAGGAAATATATTTTCAAACTTTTCCAAACACCACCCCACCCCCTTACATATAAAAACACATGCACTGTCACTTACAGTTACAAATTACCCAGCATACATGGTCACAAAGAAAATTATAATTCATTAACAAAACTGTATATTAACTCTAGTCAATTATACTTTTCATCAGTCTTTGTACACGTATTGCATATATGTCTATAACATCACACAGATCCCCTAATATTACATATGCACATTATCAATGACTGTTTCTCTGGTACCTGCTTATTCCTAAGGTGATGTTTCTCCTCCAGGGAGTGTCATTCCCATGATAACAGCTGTTGTTGTGGTAACTGTTGGTCACAATTGATTTCCTTTGTTGGGTAACAGTCTCTCTGGTACTGATGATCATTCTATACTATATGCAGGTGGTAAGCTCACTTCTTTTTGATGTGTCGACGGTAATAAAGGCATTTTAGTTATGCATAGATATCGGCAGTTGTGATGATATATCTGGGTATTCAAGTTCACCAGATAAAATCAAGGTGAAAATCCCAAGTTACTATGTTGCTGCCTTTGGTTAAGAGAACTTAACTACTACATTCTAACCGGTTCTCCAATGCTCAGCAGTAGCAAAGATTCCGCAGTTTTATCAAAGTGAAATTTAGTTTTCTGTTATTTCACCTTGACTTTGTTGATTACACCTGTTACTACTTCTGACTTCAGTCATTCTTTGCAATTGGAAGAGTCGCATGGATGCGATGTGGCATTAGATATCTGCTTTGGATAGGACTATATTCAATAGAAATTGCTTTATACAAGTCTGTGCTGGGGACAGACTGGGGATTGTGTGGAGATAATATATGATGTTGAATTTAACAGCTGGATTCTTCACTCATGAAATGTCACTCATTAGAAGTCTAGAATGCCGTGTGCATTCAGGCATTCTACAGTCTCACTGATAGTCATTGACATCAGCTGGTCAAATACCCAGTAACAAGAATTGCAGTGGTGACCAGATAATTCATTCTTCAGGATTGAAAAGGTTTGCTCCAATCTTCATCCATGGCCTGTTCAGAATGTCATATGCCATAAGTGGTTCTTTTTTTTTATTCTCACACGGAATGCTGGCATCAAAGGCTGGACCAGTATTTATTGCCCATTCCTAGTTGAATTTGGTAAATTGCTTATTTATTCCAAGCACTGTACGGCTGATGTGGTCATTAATTTCATTGCTCATTTTTGGCGAGTAGAGCCTCAGATTACACAGTTCCTTGATGGATTACATCAATGTACTTCAGTATCTCTTTTCTCACCTATGTGAAGTAATGACTCTATTTCCTTTGTACAAGATGAGTTATTGCTTCATCTTTATATGCCCAAAACTCTCTTACAGTAACAGGTGTGCTCTTAATGCTTTCAGGCCTTCCTTTCACAGAATCACAGAAGGGGGGACATTTGGCCAATGTGCCTTCAAATGAGCATCATTGCCTATTGCCAATATCCTGCTTTTTTCCCATATCCTTACAGCTTATTTTTATTCAAATAATTGTCCAATGCTCTCCTGAATGCCTCAATTGAACTTGCCTGCACCATACTACAAGGCAATGTATTTCATACAGTAACTACTCACTAAATGAAAAAGGCTTTTTTTCTCGTATCACCCTTACATCTTCTGTAATCATTTTAAATCTTTTATAAATGGGAACAATTTCTCCCATTACTCTATCCAATCCACTCATGATGTTGAAATCCTTTATCAAATTGCCTCTTAGCCACCTTTACTTCAAAAAGAGCAGTCCAAACTTCTTTGATTTATCCTTGTAACTGAAGTTTCTCTTTCCTGGAATTATTTCCTGTAAATAGCTTATGCACACTCTCAAATCTGTTCATATCTTTCCTTTAATGTGGCATCCAGAACTGCACACAGTACTCCAACTGAGGTCTGTCAAGCCAATGGTACTGTATGTTTTACTGACTGCATTCTTCACCTGTCACAGAAACCCCCCAGTAGCGAAACAGGCTATTTGGCCCATTGAGCTCATACTGACCCTCCGAAGAGGATTCCACCCAGACCCACTGCCCTACCCTATCCCTGCAATTACCATGGCTAACCCACTTAAGCTGCACATCTTTCGACTGTTAGAGTAAACCGGAGCACCTGAAGGAAACCAAAGCACACAGGGAGAACTTGCAAACTCCACACAAACAGTTGCCCAAGGGTGAAATCAACCCAAGTCCCTGGCATTGTGAGGTAGCAATGTTAACCACTGAGCCACCATACTGACCTAGCCTGCCACTTTCAATGTACACATTTACACCCAGGTCCCTCTACACCTGCACCTCTTTTAGAAATGTACACCCTATTTCATATTATTTTTCCAACCAAAATACATTACTTCACACTTCTCTGCATTGAAACTCAAATGCCCACTCCACCAACTTGTCCATATCCTTTAGGATTGCCCACACTGTCCTCATCACAGCTTACAATTCTTCCAAGGTGCATGCCACCTGCTAACTTTTGAAATCATCCCCTAGTTGTAATGGTCCCCTGCACACCAAGATTTAGATCACTAATGTATGTCAGGAAGAGCAAGAGTGCCAATACTGACTCCTGGAGAACTCCACTACAAACATTCGTCCAGCCTGAAAAATATCCATTAATCATGACTCCCCATTTTTTCATTACTTTCTACAGCAATGGAAGAGTTGCATTTTGTGCAGTTTGCTTGATTTCAACAAGAAGCTTGTATTTCAGAATCAATGTTTCTTCTGGGCAGATAATCGCCAGAGCACAATAAGGTTTGCTTTTTGTTGAATCTGGAAGATTTTACAGTTCATCATAATACCCCCAACTCTTCATATGAACTCCTGACAATATGCTGGGAATAAAAAAATGCCTTTCCCTGCTTGAATATTACATCCAGAGAATATTTCTGCCAATTTGATAATGTTGTTTGTGATGCTTGGGAGTAGATAGAAATCATTTGAGGAAGATGCTTTGTAGAAGCCTGGGGTTTTTGGTGGGGGGGGGGGGGGGGGGAAGGTGGAGAGGGGGGGTAGGCAGTGTGCGTGGGGAAGGTGTGGTAGGTGGCTCCACTATCTCTTTGGCTTTCCCACACAGATATTGATTAAAATGCTCACAAATAAAGGCAATAGCTAAGCTATTGAATGAATCCAACAAATTGCACTACACCTCTGCATACTCTCAGTTTATTAGGTTTGTTTTCTAGGTTTTGAGGTTTACCTTGCTGCTAACCCAGTCTATGGGAGTTTCACTTTCTTGTCTACTCCTTTCTTCTAACAGTCACAAAGCAATAATAACCTTTAGACCTAATGACTCTAACCTGTTCTATAGCATCAAGTGATTCATCATTGGCTGATATCTCTCCAGCACGTCCCCTCTATGCTACATTCAATGCATGGTATGTCAATGCAGACTGCAACATTGACTTCTCACTCTGGAAGTCACTGCCACACATGGATCTCAGAGGTCCATACAGAAGAAAAAAAAGTAGAGGGAATTCTGCTCTCCAGCTGTCATCTTTGGAGGTTTTTTTTCTTTCTATCTAAATACTTCTTCTATCATGTCTTTCAAGTTGGACGAGGGAAACTTGAACTCTCCATGGCTGATGATGTGTTGGTCTCACATAAACATCCAATTCAGCATGATATTCATCAGAAATACAACCAAAACCTGTGAGAAACATCTAAGTAATCTTCTAGGAATCTGTTAAGCAATGCTTTTGTGGGCTGTAAACCTCTTCTAGCACATTTAGGGTTACAACTCCAAACTTTCGACTTGCTTCAACTGAAATAAGTTGTTGCTTGTTGTCTATTAACAGGTACTCCAGGAGTACATCGGCTGTCAGCTCAATTTATCGTCTTGGTATGACTACCATTCCATCAAATGGACTTAACTTTTCTTTTGTGGTCACTTTATTTTGAATTATATCCTGAGCCACTTCACACTGGGCTGTGAAACTTGTAATATTGTGTCTATGTGACATTTCATGTTCACTCAACACTTCACTTTTGTGGCCATTGTTCAAATAGTCACAAACTAATGATCACAAACCAATGATCACCTTTAGATTTGACACTATGTTTTATGGTGCAAACGGATTCATCATTAGCTGATATCTCTCCAGCTGCCACCTTTATAGGCTCGTTTTGCTTTCTTCTAGCTAAATACATGTATGCAACATGGCTCAGCTTCTTGCATTACAGCATTGTCTTCCCAACCCTGAGCATGTTTCCTTGCCTTTTGTATGGTGGGTTCTGCAATATTTACATGCTGTCCTCTGGCTTTAATCTTTCTGCTGTTTTTATTGCAAGTTTTTTTTCCTTATTGCACATTTGACTTCTCATTCTGCCTGGAAATTCCCTCAGCATAGCGCAAAGCCTCATCTGTCCTCCCATCAATACATTCTAGCAGATGATTTGTAACCACAGAACTTTTGCAGATGTCAATAGTCTCCTTGACAATAAGTTTCTCCTCTCTCAGCAAACTTGCTCTCATGGCAGGCTTCTTCCTGAAGAAGGGCTCATGCCCGAAACGTTGATTCTCCTGCTCCTTGGATGCTGCCTGACCTGCTGCGCTTTTCCAGCAACACATTTTCAGCTCTGATCTCCAGTATCTGCAGTCTTCACTTTCTCCATTTAACCTAAGACTATTTAACTCTGGTTAAATCATCTCAGTTGTCCAGAGTCTGGGGGATTTAGCCTTGAGCTCTGATGTTGAACAGGGCAGCACGGTGGCTCAGTGGTTAGCACTGCTGCCTCACAGGGACCCAGGTTTGATTCCAGTCTTGGGCGACTGTCTGTGTGGAGTTTGCACATGCTCCCTATATCTGCGTGGGTTTCTTCCGGGTGCTCTGGTTTCCTCCTACAGTCCAAAGATGTGCAGGTTAGGTGAATTGGCAATGCTAAATTGCCCATAGTGTTAGGTGCATTAGCCAGAGGGAAATGGGTGTGGGTGGGTTACTCTTCGGAGGGTCAGTGTGGACTTGTTGGGCCAAAAGGCCTGTTTCCACACGGTAGGGAATCTAATCTAATCTAATTTAAATATATTCATAAGTATCCTTGATTTTGGGTTCAATGCATGTCTTCAAAGTTTGCAAAATTTCACTTGTCTCATTTTTCTGCACCTTCATGAGAACTGGATTACAATATGCATATGTGACACACTTTCCCCAGCACTGATAATTATTCAAGATTTTCAAACCTGTTAAGCTTTTTTAATCTATTGCTGTGTCATCATTTTTCCACTGTCAGTGTAAAACATTCCAATTTTGTCGTATATCATCTTTCATTTCCACAGCAGCGTGAAGTCGAAAATTCATTACCATTTACACAAATAAGTTCAATTTCTATGAACAACCCCAGGCCCAAGACTCTAGCAGCATATTGAGGATGTGAGGGCAAAAATACATCTCACCTTATTGTGGTGCTCACCTTATTGTGGTGCTGATAATATGGGAACATAGGAACAAGAGTAGACCATTCAATGAGGTCATTGCTGATCTGTGAACTAACTCCATATACCAGCTTTTGTATTTTTAATACCTCTGCTGAACAAACATTCATCTATCCCAGATTTAAAACAAACAGCTGATCAGCATCAACTGCAATTTTTAGAAGAGTTCCAAACATTTTCCACCCCTTGTGTGTAGAAGTGCTTTCTGGCATCTCTCCTGAATGGTCTGGCTTCAATTTTTAGACAATTCCCTTGATTCTAAATCCCCAACCAGTGAAAATAGTTTATCCATATCATTTAACCCTGTCTTTTCCTGTTAATAGGTTGAAGATTTCAATCAGACCATGTCTTAACTTTCTAAATTCTAGTGAAAACAGGCTTATACAAATTACCTCTCCTCTTAATTTAACCCCTAAAGTCCAGGCCAATATATCCTTCCAAAGATGTGGTGCTCACAGTACTTTTGGAGCTTAATTTCAGACCTGCCCTGCTATTCACTTATTTTAATGACAGGCTTGGATCACAAGCTTATAGGTCTGATAGATTTTATTTCTTAACAGAATTTCCACAGAACTTCTGGAAGAACTATTTTTGGTGATACACTGGTAGAATAGTTACAATGCTGTGCAATAGTAAAGTACTAAATATGAATGGAAATAAAATGCCAAGTCTACCTAGCATGGATATGAGCATTTAATTGAGTGTAAGTACTGTCAAACCTGCTTCCCTGTGATAACACAGATTTGTTGACCGACAAAGTGACACAAAAGAATTGGATTGCAGGAATTTGCATCTCCTGTTCATCAGCAAACAAGATGAGTACCAATTATATAGCTACTGGTTACATCTCTGAAAGCATACTCCTTTCATTATCGTCCAGATTATACCAAGACCATTACCTCGGTTCCCCCATTACAACATTTCACATCACTACATCCACCAATACCATCTGCTTAATTGTGTCAGCCTTTACTCAGCAGTATTACCCTCACCTCTGGGTCAGAGGTTGTAGGTTCAGCCCCACTCCAGAGACTTGAATGTAAAATCTAAACCAGGCATAGGCAACACAACCAAGTGATCTAAGTGTCCAGCCAAGCTATTGTTAAAAATACAGATGGTTGTAAGTGGAAGAATCTAACAGAGATACTCCTCCAATCACATTGGTTACTGCCCTGAATTTGCTGCTGGTATTTCTATGGGCAGCAAATGCAGGAAAAACTGGTCTGTGATTGAAAGAGCAGTGAAGTGTGACTGTTCTTAATTAGACCAAGATCCAAATCCATGGTGGCAAGTGTCTGGGACAGCGATTAGGTGGCTTCCAGATGAACACTGGCATGGGGAATTTGAGTTAGGCCCAACATTCCTTCAATGACATTATTAATAAGATACCTTTGTAATATTACCCAACGAGGGATGTTGAGATAAACCTCAACTGTATAGCTGATTGAGGTTATAATTAGCCATGAGAATATGAATTACAACAACAATTTGCATTTCTAGAACGCCTTTAAATGTATCATAACAATGATATCAAACAAAATTCAGCACTAAGCCAGGTAAGGAGAGATTATCATTCCTTCTAAGCTATGCAGTGACTGGGAAGCTCTGTGCACACTGATTGTTCAGCCAATGAACAGCTTTTGCTTTTGGAAGCTGCTGCCACACAGACCTCGGAGGTCCATGCAGCAAAAAAAAAACAACACATTGGAGGGAACGTTGCTCAGGTTTGTTTCTTAGCAAAACAAGATTAGTAGAGAATTAGAAGTGATTTGTTGCCCATCTCCCCATGCAGCGAACAATCGACCAAATTTTGCCAGCCCACACGAGGTGGCTTTGGCAGGCTCCGACAGTAAATGTAAATAATCAGATGCTGTTAAGACCTTCATTATTTTCTTTTTTTAATCTTTTTGTTTTGGAGCCATGAACAGTGAGCTGAAAGTGACCTTTGGACAGTGAGCAGCAGTTTGTTGTTTAAAAACAAAAAGAGAACAAATAAACTGATATCTGTTTATTAGGGTCAGCCTAGAAGTTAATGGCAGGTTGATTCTTGTTCAAAGAACGTTTCATATACATTTCAACTCATGGTGCGAGGCTCAAACGGCTTGCAGATGTTGAATGCTAACTGGGGCCTCATAGGGAGGCAACCCGGAAAAAAATAACGTTTCAATTGGTTTTGAACTGTGGTTAAGTCAGAAGGATTGTGCTGTGAAAGCTACAGTTCAGAAGTTTGATTAGGTTAGATTAGATTACTTACAGTGTGGAAGCAGGCCCTTCGGCCCAACAAGTCCACACCGACCTGCCGAAGCGTAACCCACCCAGACCCAATCCCCTACATTTACCCCTTCATCTAACACTACGGGCTATTTAGCATGACCAATTCACCTAACCTGCACATTTTTGGACTGTGGGAGGAAACCGGAGCACCTGGAGGAAACCCACGCAGACACAGGGAGAATGTGCGAACTCCACACAGAGAGTCGCCTGAGGCGGGAATTGAACCGGGGTCTCTGGCGCTGTGAGGCAGCAGTGCTAACCACTGTGCCACCGTGCCGCCCATGATTGCTTCCTGATTATCTTCTCATTAACAATCTACTGAAAGTTCAGAGAATAGAACCTCAGATATAAGGATTTAGTAAATATTCCTCAGAGTCTACTGGGAGCTGCTTGCATGCATCAGTTTCTTCACAAAACCAAGCAAGATGTACTCACATATGCCCGTGAGATTATAGATCATAGCGACTGTTTATCAGGACTGGCCAGTTACATTGTATTTAGTGATTTATTCCTTAAACCAGTCTGTCTGTCTGAGAGAGAGTTGGGGTTAGAATCAAAGAAGTTTGTGTTTAAATCTAGAAATTAATTAGATTAACTGTTTAACTTCACTCTGCTAAAACTACTGTATCATTAATAACTTGTTAAATATTTTCTTTAAGCTATAACCAGGTCTCTGGTATCAGTTATTAACAAAGTCTAGTCATGGCTATTCAAATAAATCTGGTAAGGGACCACTGAGGTCAGTTTTACAGGTCATTTAATGTTTTCACTTCACTGTCTTGCAAATACAGAGAAAGAGAGGCTGGGTTGATTTAACTGGCTGTCCTCATCTAACAATGCCCTATTAAATGTCACTTTTTCAGGCCATCATTATTTTGCCAATGGTAGATCAACCTTCCACCGAGTAGGGAGTTGCCTTCAGATAGCCCTGGAAGGAAGGGTTTTTCTTCCCAATTTAAGAGGAGGGTGGATTCAGGGAAAAGTAGCTTTTCCCTCCATCCTCCCCAAAACCTTCAGCTATGATGATGACCAGATGAGGAACACTAAGAAGTCATGAGGAGCTGCACTAACAGCAACAGCTATGGAGCTGGATTTTACGAACACTGGTTTGCCTCTGAAGGGGTACACTAAAGGCTGGCCTTGGTGAAATTCACATGAAAGTGGAGATTAAAAGCAAGTTGCCTTTACAGGACATTTGGAGAGTAAGATCAGGTGGGGGGTGCATTGATTTGAACTTTCATAACATTCCTATACTGATCCAAAGCAATATTACTCAACAAACCTCAAGGAGTGTGTGTGAGTGTAGCTATGTGACTGGAAGAGTGAGTGGCTAGGTATGGCCGACAAGTAGCTGGCTATGTGGGAGAGCAAATGGCCAAACACAGCCAGCCAAAATGATGGGCGATTGAATGGCTGGCTGAATAAATGAGTGGCTAAGTGAGTGAATGGCTAGGTGATTGAGTGACTGAGATTGAGCAAGATACACAAACATTTTTCTCCTCCCACCTCAAAAACCTGTCCAGAACCCAGGTTGGAAGAGGAAGAAAAGCAAGGCTGAAAGGCAATTTGTTTCCAACCCCAGTTTCAAGTGAATTCCACCATAGCCAGCCTTTAGTCCTCCCAACCAGAGGAAACCACTATTTGCAAGATCTAGTTTTATTATTTTCTAAGCAATCCGTTCAGAGATGTTATCATACACCTCTGGAGCAGCTGAGATTTGAAGCCAGGCCTCCAACACCTCTACCTTCCACCTTGGTACATTCCAACCACACAACATCAATGATGACTTCACCAGTTTCCTCATCTTCCCTCCCCCACCTCTTCCCAGATCCAACCCTCCAATTCAGCACCGCCTTCTTGAACTGTCCTACCTGTCCATCTTCCTTCCCACCTATCTGCTCCATCCTCCCTTCGACCTATCATCATCACCCCCACTTGCACCTAACCATCACCTTCCCAGCTACCTCACCTCCATCCCAACCCTCCTATTTCGCTCCCAGCCCTTAACCACCCTACACACACACACACACACACACACACACACACCATTCCTGATGAAGGGCTTACGCAAGAAACATTGATTCTCCTGCTCCTCGGATACTGCCTGACCTGCTGTGCTTTTCCAGCACCACACTCCCGACTTTCAACTCCAGCATTTGCAGTCCTCACTTTCTCCTTGTCCAGAGGTAGAGAAACCACTACACTACCACAAGAGCCCTATAAGCCTGGCCTTACCCTGGTGATCAGCACATGGGATTGAGTGATTTTTCTCCCTCTACTCTACGTCTTAACCAAAAAGGCAAATAAAGATTTTATTAGTCAGCTCTGCTGCACTGCAATTTTTCATGTTCATTTCAATTAATTACTTGCTTAAGTTATCAATTTATTGCTTTGGAATAAAGTATATAGACTACATTTCTTTCAGAATCTATGGTATGTCCAATTATGTTGTTCAGATATATTACAATTGTTGCACAATTGCTTTTACTAATGAACGCTTCAACGAAAAATTCCATTGGTTTTAACCAACACATTGATCCTGTACATCATTGTTAAAATCAAGCTAAGTTCTCTTAATGACAATTTGGCAGAGTTCAAGATCAATGAAAATCTGACACTTTTTAAAAATCTGCAGCTATTATATAGATGATTTTTGGAATATACAAATACCTTAAAGCAATCAATTCAAGTTTATTCTTTTCCTCAATTTTATCCACAAATGAAGAGACTATATTTCAAGAACAGTTGCAACAATTGTGGCAATCTATCATTTAATTTCTGACTTCCCCTGAAATCTGTAATCTCTGAGCTCAAATATCAGCAACAAGCAAAACAGACAAATCCTCCCTCTAACATTTCATCAGTTGTGCATATAAGAGTGCAAAAAAGACAAGGCTCAAATACTCACAACCATCTTCAGCTAAAGGTTCCAAGTGAGTGATCATTCTTGGGTTCTTCCTGAGGTCTCCTTTCTAACCAGACATTAGCCAATTCAATTCACTAAATCTGATAAGAAACAACTAATTGCACAAATACAGAAATGGCTGTGTCTTCTGACATATCTCAGTGATAGAACTGAAGATTAATGCTCCAGATCTGCAACGGTCGAGCCATTACACTACGGCTACAACTTTCACGTCAAACTGACAAAGTGAAACCTTGTACCGGTAGATCTTGAACACAAAACAGAACAAATCAAACCCAGTCAATTAATATGCTATCTGTCTACTTTCAAAAAAGTTGCAAAGTTCTGAAAGGTGATACCAACAGAGCCAGAATAACTCAGTTTGAGACCTTGTTGTAACATTGGTGCAAATATGCATAGAAATGTTGAATTCCAGAGGCAACTGTGATTGCCCTGGATATCAAGATAGCCAGTGTGGCACCTAGGAACACCAGTAAAATTGACATAAATTAACAAAGTGAAAACCTTTTGCTGGCTAGTCATGCTTAGGAAAACAAAAGGAAGAAAATGGTGATTGCCAAAGGACATCTCAATTGTCAGACATTGCTATTGGAGTTCCTCAGGTTAAGATATTTTCTAATCAACCTGGTCAGAGATGTTATTAAACACCAGGCTTCTTGGTTCAGATGTTAAACTGGAAGGGGACTATTTATATTTAGTCTGTTCAGAGGTATTGCAGCACACTTCTGAAGCAGGTTGAACTTGAACCTATGACTTTTGGCTCAGAGGTCAGGACCTTACCACTGACTTGCAGACTGTCAGTTCTTCACAGTAGATATTTGAACAGGTTGATTCAAAATAAGTTATGACACACCTCTAGAGCAAGTGACACTTGAATCAAGGTTCTGGGCTCAGAAATAGGTAAACTTGGATACAGAAGTGGCTCAAAGGTAGAAGACAGAAAGTAGTGATGGAGGGTTGTTTTTCAGACTGGAGGCCTGCAACCACTGGAGTGCCACAAGGATTGCTGCTGGGTCCATTACTTTTCGTCATTTATAGAATTTGGATGCAAGCATAAGAGGTATAGTTAGTAAGTTTGCAGATGACATCAAAATTGGAGGTGTAGTGTGCAGCAAAGAAGCTTATCTCAGAGTACAATGAGATATTGATCAGATGGGCCAATGGGCTCAGAAGTGGCAGATGGAATGTAATTTAGATAAATGCGAGGTGCTGCTTTTTGGGAAAGCAAATCTTAGCAGGACATATAAACTTAATGGTAAGGTCTCAGAAGCGTTGCTGAACAAACAGACCTTGGAATGCAGATTCATAGTTCCTTGAAAGTAGAGTCACAGATAGATAGGATAGTGAAGGAGGCATTTGGTATGCTTTTGTTTATTGGTCAGAGCATCGAGTATAGGGGTTGGGAGGTCATGTAGCGGCTATACAGGACATTGGTTAGGCCACTGTTGGAATATTGCTGTGCAATTCTGGTCTCCTTTCTATCGAAAGGATGTTATGAAACTTGAAAGGGTTCCGAAATGATTTACAAGAATATTGCCATGGTTGGAGGATTTAAGCTATAGGAAGAGGCTGAATAGGCTGGGGCTGTTTTCCCTGGAGCATCGGGGGCTGAGGGGTAACCTTATAGAGGTTTATAAAATTATGAGGGGCATGGATAGGGTCTTTTCCCTGTGGTGGGGGAGTCCAGAACTAGAGGGGATAGGTTCAGGTTGAGAGGAAAAAGATAATAAAAGAGTCCTAAGGGGCAACTTTTTCATGCAGAGGGTGGTGCGTGTATGGAATGGGCTGCCAGAGAAAGTGGTGGAGGCTGGTACAATTATAATATTTAAAAGGCATCTGGATGGGTATATGAGTAGGTAGGGTTTGGAGCGATATTGGCCAGGTGCTGGTAGGTGGGACTAGATTGGATTGGGATATCTGGTCGGCATGGTTGAGTTGGATCGAAGGGTCTGTTTCTGTGCTGTACATCTCTATGACTCTACCACAAGAGCCCCCAGTTCTTTAGGATACGCATTTTCTAATCAACCTGCCTCTGGAGCAAATTGGACATGAAATTAAGAACCTTGGCCCATAAGTAGGGACTCCATTGCTGCATCACACGAGCTTAGTTCTTCAGAGTAATGTTCAAGATGCAATAAAGTTTCAGCACTTCATTAAATGATCTTCCTTCTAAAAGTCAGAGGTACATACATTTGTGGATGATTGTACAGCACTGTTTCATTCACCAATTCTCAGATTTAAAAAAATGCTGCCAAGCCTGAACAACATATTGCATAGACTTGGACTGATAAATTGCAAATAACATTTGGATCACACAAGAGCGAGGCAATGATCATTTCCAACAAGAGAGAGTCCAACTATTTCAACTTGGCATTCAACAGAAGAAGTTCCATTACTGACTTGCCCATCATCAAAATCTCGGTTGGGGGGGTGGTGGGGGGGGGAGTTATTGAAGGTGGGCAGGATTACCTTAACTAGACTGATAGGTCAGAGGTTACATGTTTGGTCAGTGACATACCTCACTTCCAGAGACTTTTTCATCAACTACAACACACAAGTCATGAGTGTTATGGAACACCTTACTTGTCTGGATGAGTGCAGTTCAAACAACACTTAAGAAGCTCAATAGCATCCAGGACAAAACAGTCAACTTGATCAGCAGTCGCCAATCTAACACTTTCAACAACCACTTCATTCACCACCAATGCAATGTGACTACAATGTGCATTAACATTCACCAAAGCTCCTTCTACAGAATCCCAAACCCATGTCCTCTACCAAATAAAAAGTTCCAGTATTCCTGTTGCACTGTTGCATTCCTTTACTAGAAACACCAAAAATGGTTTAACTGATAGTGTCTCATTGCTGTATGACCTTGCTGTGCACATATAAGCTATCACATTTGTCTATGTTACAGACATAATGCATTTAAAGTATTTTATTGGTTATAAAGGACTTTGAGAATCTCGAAGTCATAAGCAATGTAAAATAAATGATGCTAGAAAGAAATATAAAAATATTCAATTAACTTTCAGTGCTTTTTGCATGCTAACCATTGTCACTGTTGACAAGGGTAATGCAGTTTGGTATAATTTGTGCAGTCATGTTACGACACACATCTGGAGCAGGTGGGACTTGAATTAAGGCCTCCTGGCCTACCACTGCCTTTTAAACAAGACCTCTTAAACAATAACACTCACTGGGCTAATTCACATTCCTTTCAAGAATTACCACAAGTATAAACTTTTGTACACCGGGTGACTTTTTTTGTTTGGCCAAATATGAAATACAATCATAGCAGATGAATTGTACTGGTTTCCTTTTCCAACCAAGTAGTGTAAAAAGGGCTTTTGGTTCAATGTGAGCCAATGTCACACTATTCATGAAGAGTGATTTTATCCCTTACAAATTACTAGTTATTTTTCCATAATATTTTATTAACTTTTGTTGTGACTTGTCTCTTGCTGAACAACGTATTATTCTGGCTCCAGTGTACATAATTACTGAATAAATACATGGAAATATTTAATTCCAAACAGAACACAAAGTTGCAAATCCAAAACTAAATCATCCCTGTCATGCAAAAAACACTCGAAGAATTGTAATTTGCATACTTTAACCAAGCATGATTTCTATTTTGTTTTTGCTAACCTCTTTTCCCCTGCTGAAAAGCTGTCCCTATTTAATAAGTATAATTTAGTGGTCCATTACGTGAAAATCAGCAAAGCAATCAAAAACAACTTTCAAGAGAAAAATCTGTCGAAGTCAAGGGAATAGTTATGGCTCAGGTTGTTTTTATTTACCTCAAACACAATGATAATGGCTTTGAAAGTGTTATAATGACAGGTCAGAACACCAAAGTAATGTGGCCATTTTTAAATCTTTCCCCTCTCCATTAAATGTATCTCCTCTATTTTGGACTCTCCTACCTGGGAAAAAGACCTTAGTTACCCATGCCCCAGAAGCCCCAGCCTATTCAGCATCTCCTTGAAGCTCAAACCCTCCAACCCCAGCAGCATCCTTGTAAATCATTTCTGAACCCTTTCAAGTTTAACAATATCTTTTCTGTAACAGGGAGATAAGAATTGAATATAGTATTCTAATAGTGGCCTCATCATTATCCTGTACAGCTTCAACATAACATCCCAACTCCTAAACTCAATGCAATGACCAATGAAGGCAAGCATACCAATACACTCTTCACCATCCTGTCTAGCTGGGACTCCACTTTCAAGGAATTATGCACCTGCACCTCCTGGGTTTCTTTGTTCGGCAACACTCCCCAGGGCCCTACTAGAATAGATTAGATTCCCCTACAATGTGGAAACAGGCCCTTCGGCCCAACAAGTCCACACCAACCCTCTGAAGAGTGAACCACCCAGACCCATTTTCTTCTGATTAATGCACCTAACACTATGGGCAATTTAGTATGGCCAATTCACCTGACCTGCACATATTTGGACTGTGGGAGGAAACTGGAGCACCAGGAGGAAATCCACACAGACACGGGGAGAATGTGCAAACTCCACACACCCAAGGTTGGAATCAAATCTGGGTCCCTGGTGTTGTGAGGCAGCAGTGCTAACCACAAAGCCACCGTGCCGTACTACTAACTGTATAAGCCCACCCTGCCCCCCTATAAAAACGCCATCCTATATTCCCAATTCCTTCATCTCCACTGCATCTGCTCCCAGGAAGACCAGTTCCAATACCGTACAACCCAGATGGCCTCCTTCTTCAAAGACTGCAATTTCCCCTCAGACGTGATCCACGATGCTCTCCATCGCATCTCCTCCACTTACCGCTCCTCCGTCCTTGAGCCCCGCCCCTCCAATCGCCACTAGGACAGAACCCCACTGGTCCTCACCTACCACCCCACCAACCTCCATATACACCGTATCATCCGTCGTCATTTCCGCCACCTCCAAACGGACCCCACCACCAGGGATATATTTCCCTCCCCTCCCCTATCAGCATTCCGAAAAGACCACTCCCTCCGTGACTCTCTCGTCAGGTCCACACCCCCCACCAACCCAACCTCCACTCCCGGCACCTTGCCCTGCAACCGCAAGAAATGCAAAACTTGCGCCCACACCTCCCCCCTTACTTCCCTCCAAGGCCCCAAGGGATCCTTCCATATCCGCCACAAATTCACCTGCACCTCCACACACATCATTTACTGCATCTGCTGCACCCGATGTGGCCTCCTCTATATTGGGGAGACAGGCCTCCTACTTGCAGAACATTTCAGAGAACACCTCTGGGACACCCGGACCAACCAACCCAACCATCCCGTGGCTCAACACTTCAACTCCCTCTCCCACTCCACCAAGGACATGCAGGTCCTTGGACTCCTCCATCGCCAGACCATAGCAACTCGACGGCTGGAGGAAGAGCGCCTCTTCTTCCGCCTAGGAACCCTCAAACCACAAGGGATGAACTCAGATTTCTCCAGTTTCCTCATTTCCCCTCCCCCCCACCTTGTCTCAGTAAAATCCCTCGAAATCAGCACCACTTTCCTAACCTGCAATCTTCTTCCTGACCTCTCTGCCCCCACCCCCACTCTGGCCTATCACCCTCACCTTAACCTCCTTCCACCTATCACATTTCCAACGCCCCTCCCCCAAGTCCCTCCTCCCTACCTTTTATCTTAGCCTGCTAGACACACTTTCCTCATTCCTGAAGAAGGGCTCATGCCCGAAACTTCGATTCTCCTGCTCCTTGGATGCTGCCTGACCTGCTGCGCTTTTCCAGCAACATATTTTCAGCTACTAACTGTATAAGTCCTGCTCTGGTTTGTCTTACCAAAACACAGCACCTCATAAACACAAAATAAAGTGTCTGCCTCAAGTGACAGAAATCCCAAAGGACCACAACACTATTCACTCACAGTTGAAAGGTATCAGAACTACAGAATCTCAACCAATCTGCAAAGTTAGGATCATGAAGCCATCTTTTACATACCACCATCAATGCTACTGGTAAACTCCACTGCAATGGCCACAACGTTCTAACTATCCGTTCTTTGCAAACAATTCAGAAACTGTTTCATATGCCTGTTTTCTAAAAACGTTTTAAAATGTTATTCTTTTAGATTTGCCTCTTAATTGTACATTGTGTCCATGTGTGTCATGTAACTAATAGAAAGTAATAAACTCACTTTTAATTCAAGAAAGCCTGGTTAAATTGGTTTCTTTAACACACAAGGTCACTTCATTTTAAAACTAACATTGTTGTTATTTACTGAGAGGGTGGTGAATAAAGAAGGGGAATCAGTTTAACCCTCCTCACTGAAAAGTTTAACAGTTTGGGATATCCTGTATGGAACTATAATAACTTGGGAAACCTCATCCAGGGTCTAGTTGTAATAAGAGAGATGGCTGTTGTGCTAGAAGCCAAAAGTCAGGTTGTCACATTACTTGGTGAGGTGGTAGCTTTGGAGGTTAAAAAGAGGTACAAAACCAAAAAAAAAAGAGTAATCCATGGATTTGTGCACAAATCACTAAAACTGGCATAACAGGCTGAGAGTGCAGTTAACAAAGCATACCAAAAAATAGGAGCATTGAGAATACAAAAGCAAATAAGTTATGAGAAGCCTGTGTAGAAGCCTAATTTCACTCCAACTGCAATATTGCATCCAGTTCTGGGGTTCATAACTGAGGGAGGATGTAAAGGTAAAACAGTAGATGCAGTAAAGATTCATGAGTGATCCAGTAATGAGGAACTTCAGTTATGTAGACAGATTGGAGAAGTTAAGATTACTCATCTTGTAGAAAAGGAGGTTTGAGGATATTTGATAAAAGTGTTCAAAATCGTGAGGGAACTGGACAGCCTGCACTCATTGATAAAGGGATCAAGGACTACAGGGCACAGATTAAGGGTAACATGCAAAAAGAAACAATAACGGCATGAGGGCCTAATTAGTGATTGATAAAGTTTTAGCAATATGTCCTTGCTTTTGTGTTGTACCTACCATTAATAAAGTCAGGAAAGCTCATACTGCTTTCAAAATCAGCCTTCTGATAGTTTTCTGCCATTTCAATAATTACATTTTGAGGACTGTCACAGAAAGTGGATATTTCAGGATAGATAGAGTTTAGAGGGAAAAATCAGGTCTGGCAATGGTGGGGAAGGGGAGTGCTGGCTCAGGTTGAGCAGTGAATGTAAAGAGAGTGGATTTAGCTCTCACAGGATGGAAGTTGGCACTGAGGGTGGTGAAGGGGGTTCATGTCAGATGCAAGGGGAAGGAAGGTTCGGTCTGGAACAGAGGAAATTAATTTGGTCCAAAGTGGGAGAAAGGGTGTCTGGTTTAGAGCAGGAGATGGACGGTCTGGCTGGTAGCGGGAGATGGATGATCTCGTTCAGAGGAGAAGATGGACAGTCCGGTTCAAAGAAGAAGATGGATGATCTGTTTCAGAGTGGGAGATGGACGGTCTGATGATTGGAGAGGTCAGGTCTGGAGCAGGAGATGGGCAGGAATATGTTAGGTCTATAGAGGGAGATGGGCAGTCTGGTCCAAAGCTGGCATTGAGTGATCTTGTTCGGAATGGGTAATGGGGAGGGGGGGGGGGGGGGGCAGATGGCGGTCAGAATCAGAGCAAATCTGGATGTCAGGTCTGGAGTGGGAGATAGGGGGGTCAGGTTTGTTCTGGATAAGGAGATGGGAGGTCAATATGGAAAGGAAAATGGAGTATCATGTCTAGACAAGGAGAAAGGGTGTCTGACCCATGGCAGGAGATGATTGGCCTGGTTTGATGAGGGAGATGGGCATCAGATCTGGAATAGTGAGTGATCGGGGGCAGAATCAGATCCAATCAGGGGAAGGGGTGTTTGGTCCAGAGTGTGGGAAGGTGTGTTGGATTAAGAGCTGGGGAAAAGAGGGCTCAGGTCCATGTCAGGGGAGGCATTTGGGGGAGAATGGGGTATGTGAACCAGAGCTTTGGTTCTCATAATCAGATGTGAAGGGGAGCGGTGATGTTTGGGTCCAAAGTGGGGAAGATGTGTTGGCTTAAGATTTGGGAAGGGAGAACTTGGATTTCTGTGGAGGTGGGATTTGGGAGTCAGCACCACAGTTGGAAAAGGGGTTTAAGTCCCTGAAAGATGAAGGGTATTCAGGTTTGGAGCAAGTAAACAATGGTGTCACATCCCAAAAGTGTCAGGTCAGGTTCTAGTGGGTGTACAGTCTGTGGGAGGTGTAGTTGGAGCTGGGAGAGCTAAGTATGGGGTTAGTTCAATACTTACTCAGAAGTTAGACTATGCATTTAATACTCTAACATTTCCAGAGTAATTTTTTAATGATGTATGATTTATTAATAAATAACTTTTTATATAGGTGCTCTCTGAAAACCACACTTTTTGTACAACAACCCTAGATCTCTATACTCCAGTTCTTTGGAAACCTTTAAAATCTCTGATTTAAATGAGTTTTTTGCAGGGTTCCAAGTGTAGACAAATTTCCAGTGGAATCTTCAATTTCCTGCAGAATTTATTTGGATTTTATTACGAGGAGGATTTTACCCAAGTCCTTGTACACAATTCCCATCTACGATGTAGTAAAAAATGTCTGGTCTCTTGACCCTGCAGGCTCCCTGCCTCTATTCCTGATGAAGGGCTTTTGCCCGAAACGTCGATTTTCCTGCTCCTTGGGTTTCCAGCATCTGCAGTCCTCAGTTTTACCACTGGAAAATCCAGACCAATATCTGCCCCGTTATTGCAGCTACCAATGTAATACTGCTGGCACCACAGTGGTACTGCCTCTGCTCAGGTTTTATACTTAAAACATAATAGGGACTAACCACCCAGCAAATCATATACTGTCAGGTCAGACTTTTAATCAAAACTAGGAAAAAATATACTTCTGATACCTATTAATCCAAGACTTGCAGGGGACAAAGATACAACTACAAAATAAAGGGCTTGCTTGTTGGCCTGCTCAAGGTTCAATCTTAACAGTGCACGCATTGAACAACAGTAAGCCAGGCTACATATGTAGGTCTAAAACTTATCATGAGTTGATCAACATGGAATGGTTCATCATTAATATAAGTATTGACGCAAAGAAATACCTTGGTTAGGAAAGAGCCCGGTAATTGAGGAGTGTGTACCCAGCAGGGCATCGAGAATAAAATCTATCTCACTGAGTACACACTTCAAAAATACAGATGGGTTTCTCATTTCCCATTTTAGGTTAATAGGTTTGTACCCACAAACCTAATTCTAACCACCTGGGATATGATGAACACACATCATATGCTAATGAATGCAAAACAGATTCCTGACCATGAACTTAATTGCAAATTTTGAACCTCAGTCAAGAAACTCAGTTTTTGCATTCTGCCCAATTAATTCTCGCCCGCTCATTCTTCCAAAAGCTATGTCCAGAATGTTCTGCCCAATGTCTAACGCATGTCACAATAAATCATTTTTTGCAATTGAAGAGAACCACTAATTCAGATACAAATGGTCAAGATGGTGCCTTGACAGATAGAGTCATAGAGATGTACAGCACGTAAACAGACCCTTCAGTCCAACTCATCCATGCCGACCAGACATCCTAACCTAATCTTGTCCCATTTGTCTGCACTTGGCCCACCTCCCTCTGAACCCTTCCTATTCATATACCCATCCAGATGCCTTTTGTAATTGTAATTGCACCAGCCTCCACCACTTCCTCTGGCAGCTCATTCCATACACATTCCACCTCTGCATGAAAATGTTGCCCCTTAGGTCCCTTTAAAATCTTTCCCCTCTCATCCTAAAACTATGCCCTCTAGTTCTGGACTCCCACACACCAGGGAAAAGACCTTGTCTATTTATCCTATCCATTCCCCTCATGATTTTATAAGGCGCTATAAGGTCATCCCTCAGCCTTTGACGCTCCGAGGAAAACAGCACTAGCCTACTCAGCCTCTCCCTGTACCTCAAATCCTCCAACCATGGCAACATCCCTGTAAATCTTTTCTAAATCTTTCAGGTTTCACGACATCCAGAATTGCACACAATATTCCAAAAGTGGCCTAATCAATGTCCTGTACAGCCACAACATGACCTCCCAACTCCCATAATTAATGGTCTGACCAATAAAGGAAAGCCCTCTTCACTATTCTACTCTTAGCTTCCCTTCAAGGAGCTATGAACCTGCACTCCAAGGTCTCTTTGTTCAGCAACACTGCCCAGGACCTTACCATTAAGTGTATAAGTCCTGCTAAGATTTGCTTTTCCAAAATGCAGCACCTCACATTTATCTAAATTAAACTCCATCTGCCACTTCTCAGCCCATTGGCCCATCTGATCAAAACCCTGTTGTAATTGGAGGTAAACTTCTTTGCTGTCCACTACACCTCCAATTTTGGTGTCATCTGCAAATTTATCAAATATACCTATGTTCATATCCAAATCATTTATATAAATGGCAAAAAATAGTAGACCTAGCACCGATCTTTGTGTCACACCACTGATCACAGGCCTCCAGTCTAAGAAGCACTCCTCTACCACCACTCTGTCTTCTACTACTAAGCCAGTTCAGCAGCTAAATGGCTAGTTCTCCCTGCATTCCATGAGATCTAACCTTGCTAACCAGTCTCCCATGAGGAACCTTGTCAAACGCCTTTCTGAAGTCCATACAGATCACATCCACTTCTCGACCCTCATCAATCCTCTGTTACTTCTTCAAAAAATTTAGTTCGTGAGACATGAGTTCCCATGCACAACGCCATGCCGACTATCCCTAATCATTCCTTGCCTTTCTAAATACATCTAAATCTTGTTCCTCAGGATTCCCTGCAACTTGCCCACCACTGATGCCAGGCTCACTGGTCTATAGTTCCCTATCTTTTCCTTACCATCTTTCTTAAATGGCAGCACCACGTTAGCCAACCTGCAGTCATCCTGCACCTCACCTGTTTCTATCAATGATACATATATCTCTACATGTGGCAGATGCATCTGCTTCCCCTGCTGATAAGATGCATTTACACACTGATAGAAACTGGCAACAGGTTCTGCTTTTTGATACATGGCTTGATTGGTTCACAGTTATCAAATGAAAAAGGCAACCCTTCTGCTTCGTGATGCACTTTGTTGTTTCTGTTGGTGCAGCAGATTAACGGTTCCACAAAGCATCAAAGCTTTTTAGAATTCCCAATGCCTAGCAACTTTCATGAACATCTGACCAAACCATGACAGTAGTAACTTAGTCTTTATTTTCAACCAAACATGTCTTGGTCCAACTTATAAAAAAGATCAGTTTAATCAGCATTAAAGCTGTCTTCAGATTTATAACAAATATTATTTCCTACTTGCTGTGCGAATAACGTTCTTTTCCTTTTGTGTGGAACTGGATAAGATGACTTTCAATATGTTGTTCTGCAATACACAGTTGGTTCCAAATACTTCAATAAAATTCACTTTTTCCAGAAAGTTAAAACCCAGGACAGCTATCTGCTAGACTCCATATTAAATAGGTTGAATTCAAAGTAAGTAACCCATTTTGATAATCAGCTGAGGTGAAATTTTCATTTAAAATAACTGAAAATAAACAAGTTCCAAATACACTCCATGTAGTTCTTTCTTCATAATTATTGGTATCTCCCGCTTTTTGAACGTTCGCTTTACGCAATTTCACTTTTATGAAAGACCTACAATAGTACCTGTTTTCATGAATCTGAAGAAATCTGAAGAAGCAGAAACAGCATGAAATTTTCCCCATATAAATCATGCACTTCACTTTGTGCCATTTTCAGCTTACAAAAGGTTTCCTGGGAATACAAAGTTAAAAATCACACAACACTAGGTTATAGTCCAACAGGTTTATTTGGAAGCACTAGTTTTTGGAGCGCTGCTCCTTCGTTTCCTGGGAATGCTCTACTTTCAGATAGCAGGGGCTACTTGTATCCTTATTTAAGCTTAGCATAGTTGCCTCTGACCCAGGTTCCTCCCTTTCAACTGAATGCTAAATTCTATTATGTTATGGTCACTGTTTCCTTGGACATCTTTTACTCTGACATAATTTATTTCAAGCGTCATGACACATCATCAGATCCATATAGCCTGATTCCTGGTTGGGTCCACAAGATATTGCTCCAGGAAATTAAGCCATATAGACTCTATGGATTCTTCTTCATGGCTCTGCAGGTAACCATAAGTCAATTAACTCAATGTCTGACATTGGGAAAATATTAGTTTATTATAGAGAATATAATAGCAGATAATATGATGAAGCAGAGTCAATGTGGCTTCATGAAGCAAAAAATCAGGTAGATATCTGACAAAGGAGCAAAGGAGCAGTGATCCAAAAGCTTATACTTCCACGTAAACCGATTGAACTATAACCTGGTGTTGTGAGATTTTCAACTTTGTCCACCCTAGTCCAACACCAGCACCTCCACAGCATGGCTTCCAAGATCCACTAGGAAACTCCAACCTAAATCTGTCCTGCACATTCTCACCCAAGCATCTCAGAACTTACACTCAGACTTTCCTTATAGCCAGCAGCCCTCTCCTTCATGTCTGCAAGTTCCTCTGACTTTGTGGATCACCAGCCAATTTGTGACTGTTTTCTGCTTAAAAGAAGGCCCAGGTGTTAACATTTATGAGGTCAAGAAAACAAGCTTCAGGAGCTCCAATGTGCTTGTTGTCACCAGCTGCCTGCCAGGAGTTTTTTTTTATTCCTGGAATCTGGGTCTACTGGACCAGCTTTTATTGTCCGTTTCTAGTTGCCCTTGAGAAAAAGTGGCAGTGAGCTGCTTTCCTGAAATTGTTATATCACAAAGTAGACACGATGATTCTTCTCCCAGGATGAGGCATTCAGATTTAGTAAGCATAAGCCAGTCACCTAAAATTCAATGCAATTGTGCATCAATACCCAAGGGAAATTCCAGAGATTGTAGACTGATGACTGCCAACTGTCCTCAAACTGAGTTCACATTGTGCTACAAAGCACTTCACACTTCAAATTCCATTTTTTCAGTATCCTCTATACTTCTGGTTCCAATCTCTTCAGGTTTCAACCTCTGACCAGAAATATTGAGATGCTTCCTTCTTGCTTTCAGATAATCACAGATCTCTTTTCATAAGCTGGTCTTAGATGCTTCTGCTCTGAGAGAGGTGCTGTTCCTAATAAACCATCAGCACACTGTTATGCTTCAAAGGTATTACATCCAATGAACTATTTAATTGCATTGCAATCTTCTAAATGAAGATCTAAATTATATCCTCATCTTAAACCATGACTATTTCATTCCCTGAATTGGGAAGTAGTGCTTAGAATGAGCATGAGTCATTTCTGAAGAATGGGGAATTGATCTGCCAGTGAGTCCCTCAGGGCTTTGCCACTGGTAAAGTTAAAGGATATATTATTCAATTTTAGCATTTTGAGACCTTATAATATATTATACTATACATTACAAGTGATTTCTTATGGCTATGCAAATTAAAATCACTGAGAGAACTTTTACAGGAATTTGCAGATCCCTCACTGTAAATTGAGTGGCAAACTGGCAGAAATTTTGGAGATCTAGCAAAAGTGATAGTTACACTTTTTTTTCCCTCTGAGGAGTCTGTGAAGGTTATGGCAATGGTTTGTCAGAAACTGCTTGAATTCCGGGCACAAAGTCACTTCCATTAATTTTTTTCCTGCTTTCTTTACTTCTACTTGCCTTTGTTCTTCTATTTATTCACTTTTCTCATTGCTTTTTTTCCACACTTTTCTCACAGCATGGTCGTGTACAATAGTTACATGTCATTTTGCGGACATTGATGTTAAATATTCAACATAATGTCAGGATGAAAAACAATTCTCACATATAACTCAAATGCCAGAGCCTGCAGCACTTAGTCTACATCTCCAGCATGGGATTTGCTTCTCAATGCCTGGCCACATTTTTTTTAAGACAAATTAGCATTGATTTTTCACAATTGTTAGTATTTTGCTGGCTACCAAGTGATCTGACCACCAACTTTGGCCATGTGCAAAGACAACCAACTTAATGGTCTGACCTTCCTGTGGCATCTGGGACCATTGTTGCCAAAAAAAGGACTAACAGCAGCAGACTGCACCTGTAAATCAAACACTGCTGCTGGAGAGATTTTACTTTCAATTGAAGGGGCATGTGTTGTTAGCCCCTCAAAAATGTTTAAGTATTTGTAGTCATGATTTGGAGGTGCCAATGTTGGACAGGGAGTGTACAAAAGTTAAAAATCACACAACACCAGGTTATAGGCCAACAGGTTTAATTGGAAGCACACTAGCTTTCGGAGCGACGCTCCTTCATCAGGTGGTAGTGGAGGGCTCAATCCTAACACAGAATTTATAGCAAAAATTTACAGTGTGATGTAACTGAAATTATACTTGAAAAATTGATTGTCTGTTAAGCCTTTCATCTGTTAGAATACAATGATAGTTTCACTTCTTTCATGTGTAAATCACAAAACCATTTTTTAAAAAGTTGCATTGTCAGGTTAGCTGTTAACAATGGTGATAGCTAGACAATATGTTGAAGGTGTTGGCTCCCTGTGCTCTCTGTCTATGGCATGATGTTTAGATTGATTCTAATCTAAAAAGTGATCCGTTATCTCCTGATGAAGGAGCATCGCTCCGAAAGCTAGTGTGCTTCCAATTAAACCTGTTGGACTATAACCTGGTGTTGTGTGATTTTTAACTAAGTATTTGTACATCTCTGAAGGCGCCTACATTTTGATACATACTCTAGATCTCCCACCTGTCTCAGTAGTACCCACTGGGTGCTGCTAACCCATAGCTCCAAAACAGCTGGTCCTCTGATTATGTTTGACCCACCTAGTGTCTTTACTTGGATGGCAAGCAGAGAGATAATCAATTAGCAGGGTGCCTTCAGAAATATTCTGTGTCAGTCTCTTTCTTCATAAGTGTGTTGGATTTCCCATTCGGTTCACATATTAGTCCCCAAAGACCACAGGACACTTCAGCTATTACATAAGGCCTTAACAGCTGCTTCTGCATATAGAGATCTCTATCAGAGTGGTCAATGACTATTAAGATTTCCACGATTGGCCTGCACTACAGCATGTCAAATTGGCTCTGATTGCACAGTTGTGTGGCAAGTTGCTGCTTGCACTTTCACCTTAAACAAGCAGCCAGAGTGAAATTGGAATGCACCCTGCCCAGGAGCCATTTGATGGGGGGGGGGGGGGGGGGGGGGAAAGAAGCTGCAGGGTGGAAGTCTCAAAGCAAAATACACTCAAACAAAGTAATTTTTTAAAAATTTCACATTGCTGTACTAGTATTTGAGATGTATATGCACTAAGTGATACAATGTTTTTATTGAAATAATGAGCTAAATAACATCAGTTCATTATGTGAAAATGTAGAAAATATGACCTGGTAATACAAAATATAAACACTGCTATAAAGATACTAGAAGTTGAAACTATTCACCTTACACTTATCAAAGTTAGTACACAAGAAGTAGAGACACCTTTTTGTACTGAATGAGAAGCAACACTTTAGTATGGATCTCTCTCCGAGGTCACAGGATTCCACTTAGGATGCCACAATTTTCTTTTCACACCACACCATCACACAGCAATACTGTTATTGTAATTGAAGGCCTCAGCCATTTACAAGAAAGAAACTTAAACAGACCACGCTCAGCCGTCTCATACTGTACATATATGGATCTCTTGGGCCTGCCATGAAATGGAGTTAAAAATCACACACCAGGTTATAAGTCCAACAGTTTTTTTGGGAGGTACTAGCTTTCAGAGCTTTGCTCCTTTGTCAGATAGCTAGTGAGGCAGGATCATAAGACATAGAAGTTATAGGACAAGATCATAGTATCATGCAACTATTCAATATATTGAGAACACCTAGTTTGCTGTTAAGTCCTTCATCTTTTGCAAGATGGGTTGCAAGTTTCGATTCATTAATATCTGTATTTCAGAACTTCTTTCAAGTGACATTCCCGAGATAACTTAAGGTTTTAGAAAAAAGGTGACATCACAGCTTAGACAGTGCATTAAATGTGTGAGGTTAGAGTCTGTATGTATTACAACCTTAAGTCAGACTGGTTCTATTTCTAAAGTAGGAATTTACAAAATGTCACATGGATTAATTGATGCAGATTGCATGCTTTTTGAGGAAAACAGAATGGGTCTGCAAATGCAAATGCACCACATAGAATTGTAAGTGTGTGTGCATGAACATGAGAGGGAGGGGGGAGAGAGAGAGAGAGAGAGAGAGAGAAAAAGAGAGAGAAAAAAAAGAAGGGGGAAGGAGGAAGAGAGAGGGAGAGAAGGGGGGAGAAAGAGGGGTTGGAGGGGGGAGAGGTGGGGGGGGAAGGGAGGGAAGGGGGGGAAGGGAGGGAAGAGGGGGAAGGGTAAATGTAGGGGAATGGGTCTGGGTGGGTTGCGCTTCGGTGGGTTCATGTGGACTTGTTGGGCCAAAGGGCCTGTTTCCACACTAAATAATCTAATCTAATTTATAGTGGGCGGCACGGTGGCACAGTGGTTAGCACTGCTGCCTCACAGCGCCAGAGACCTGGGTTCAATTCCCGCCTCAGGCGACTGACTGTGTGGAGTTTGCACATTCTCCCAGTGTCTGCGTGGGTTTCCTCCGGGTGCTCCAGTTTCCTCCCACAGTCCAAAAATGTGCAGGTCAGGTGAATTGGCCATGCTAAATTGCCCGTAGTGTTAGGTAAGGGGTAGATGTAGATGTAGGGGTATGGGTGGGTTGCGCTTCGGCGGGGCGGTGTGGACTTGTTGGGCCGAAGGGCCTGTTTCCACACTGTAAGTAATCTAAAAAAAAAACTATCTTACTTTATATTCTATTCCTTTAATTATAAAAGCCAGCATTCCATTTGCTTTCTTTATTAGCTGCTGTACATACATGCTAGTTTTCTGTGACTCATGAACAAGGACACCCAGGTCCTTTCCCACAGGAGCACCCCGAAGTCTCTCCCTATTTAGATAATAGGTTACCTTCTCATTTTTGCGACAGAAATGCACAACTCACACATATCCATGTTAAACACCATCTGCCGCATTTTGGCCCACTCTCCTAATCTTACCACATCTACCCGTAAGGTTTTATTTCCCTCATTGCAATTTACCATCCCACCTACTTTTGTGTCATTCACATAGTTGGCCATAAGGCCTTCTATCCCTGTATCCAAGTTGTTAATGCAAATACAATAGCTGGGGTCTAAGGACCGAAGGCTGTGGCATTCCACTTATTACATTTGGCCATCCAGAACAAAAATCATTTATACCGACTCTGGCTTCTGTCTATCAGCCAGTCATCTATCCAAGCTGATAAATTACCCCTAACTCACATGATCCAACTTTGTGAATTAACCTTTTGTGCGGCACCTTATCATATGCCTTCCAGAAGTCCAGATATATTACATCTACAGGATCCACATTATCCACTTTGCCTGTTACATCTTCGAAGAACTCTAGTAAATTAATTGAACATGATTACCCTTCACAAAACCATACTGACTCTGATGGATAGTGTTTTGACTTTCGAAATGTCCTGACATTGTTTCCTTGATTACTAATTTTAACACTTTCCCAACAAACAATATTAAATTAGCTGGTCTGAAGTTTGCCACATATTGCCTTCATCCTTATTTGAATAAGGGCATTATATTAGCATTTTTCAAATCCATTGGAACCTTTCCCATGTCCAGGGAATTTTGGAATACTGTAACCAATGGATCCACGATCTCTGCCACCACTTCTTTTAATAGCCTAGGATGTAGGCCATCAGACCTGAGGGACTTGTCTGCCCTCAATTCTAATAGTTTGCTGAGTATCTTTTCCTTATCAATGTTGATTGTTCTAAGACCATAAGAGCTAGGAGCAGGAGTAGGCCACCTGGCCTTTGATCCTGCTCCACCATTCAGTAAGATCATGGCTGATTTTTTCATGGACTCAGCTCCACTTAGCCATCCTCTCAACATTTCCCTTAATTCTTTTATTGTTCAAAAGATATCTATCTTAGCTTTAAAAACTTTTCCTGAAGTAGCATCAACTACTTCACTGGGCAGGGAATTTCAGAGGCTTACAATGCTCTGCGTGAAGAAGTTCCTTCTCAATTCAGTCCTAAATGTACTCTGCATAATTTTGAGGCTATGCCCTCTTATCGTCGTTTCACCAGCCAGTGGAAATATCCCTTCTACTTCTATCTTATCTATTCCCTTGATAATGTTATATGTTTCTATAAGATCCCTGCTTATTCGTCAAAATTCCAATGAATATAACCCCAGACTACTCAGTGTCTCCTCTTAAGCCAACCCGCCTCAACTGCAGGATCAATTGAGTGAACCTCCTCTGCACCCCTTCTCGTGCCAGTACATCTTTTCTCAAGTAAGGAGACCAAAACTGCATGCAGTTTTCTAGGTGTGGCCTCACCAGCACCCAGTATAGTTGGGACATAAACCCTCTGCTTTTAAACTCAATCCCTTTAGCAATGAAGGGCAAGATTCCATTTGCCTTCCTAATTATTTGTATCTGCAGAACAACCCTCTGTGATTCATGCACAAGGATACTCAGGTCCCTCTGCATAGCAGCATGCTGCACCTTCTTGACCATTCAAGTAATAATCCTTTTTACAGTTACTCCTATCAAAATGGATGACTTCACATTTATTAACATTATATTCTATCTGCCAGACCTTTGCCCACTCACTTAAAGTATCTATGTTACTCAGCAAAGTTTCACAGTCTTCTGCACTTTGCTCTGCCATTCATCTTAGTGTCATCTGCAAACTTTGACACAACACGTGGTCCCTAACTCCAGATCATTTATATAAATTGTGAATAATTGTGGTCCACACACTGATCCCTGACGCACGCAACCAGTTACTGATTGCGAACCAGAATAGCACTCACTTATCCCCGCTCTTTGCTTCCTGTTAATCAATCCATGCTAATACTTTACCCTAAAACCATGCATCTTTATCTTATGGAGCAGTCTCTTGTGCGGCACCCTGTTGAAGGCCATTTGGAAATCTAGGTACACTACATCTACTGGGTGCCCATTGTCCACCTTGCTTGTAATGTCTTCATTAGAATTCCAAGATTAGTTAAGCATGATCTGCCCTTTATGAACCAATGCTGCAACTGCCCAATGAGACAATAACTTACTGCATGCCTTGCTATTTCTTCCTTGATAATAGACTCAAGCATCTTCCCTACTACAGAAGTTAAGCTAATCGATCTATAATTCCTCACCTTTTGTCTACATCCTTTTTTAAACAGTGGCGCACACTTGCTGCTTTCCAATCTGCTGGAACTGCCCCAGAGACCAGCAAATTTTGGAAAATTACAAGTTCATTTGCTATTTCTCTCACCATCTCATTTAGTACCCTGGGATGCATTCCATCAGGGCCAGGAGACTTGTCTGTCTTTAGTGCCATTAGCTTGCCCAACACTACCTCTTCCATTAATAATGATTGTTTCTAGATCCTCACCCACCTTCGTTGTCAATTACTGGCATGTTCTTAGTGTCCTCCACTGTGAAGACCAACACAAAATACCTATTCAATGCCTTGGCCATTTCATCATATCCCATAACTAAATGCCCCATCTCATCCTCTAAAGGACCAATGTTTATTTTAGCTACTCTTTTTTGTATTATATATTCAAAGTTTGTGAGAAGATTTGTAGCTCGGGTGCTTGTTGTTATGGTTCTGTTCGCCGAGCTGGGAATTTGTGTTGCAGACGTTTCGTCCCCTGTCTAGGTGACATCCTCAGTGCTTCACTAAAAAGAAAGGAATTCTATTCATTAAATATGCAGCTGCTATGTGGCCACCTTACAAGAATTTTAAAAAATTAATTAAGATTTCTGGGCAACTACTTTCAGACGCATCAATACTGACAGTCTCAGGTATAGATAGCATCCAAGTGACAAAAGACATCAGACGTCATGGTGGATTACACTGGTGGAGAATCCCAAATATACACCCACAAAAAAAATCACAACTATAACCAATTGATGGTCAGGACATCAATTTTTGATCCACCAGCATGTTGAAAATGCACTGCTGGCCTCTTGATTGCTCAACAAGTAACCTCCAATGGGGACCTTCAGAGGTGTTATGTACAGTGGTGTTATGTCATGCTCTGCAAAGTGGAGCTGCTTTCAGTGCTCTGTTGAGGACTGTCCACAATTGTAATTGCATTCAGCATATACTCCTATTCACGTGACACGCTACTGACTGATACCACCCTTTGATCTCTGTGCTGGTGAAGGGTTACCTAACTCATGTGGTGATCATTCTCTGAGGTCTGCACTGCAGCTGTGACTCTGGCATTACCCCACCAGGAGATAGAAGACCTCAACATGTTAGCCATCTTTACAATATTGCTTTCATGACATATTGCTGAGCACAAAATTGCCACTAATGGATACAAGAGCTCCTAAAAAGCTGCTCACATGCAACTGCAAATTTACAGCATACATCTTTCAGCTGCTCTCCGTTGACTTTGGTAATGGCCTATCCTAATGACACCTTGCCAATCTCCAGGACAACCTCCCTCTTATGCAATGGTATTGCTAAAAAGGGTAGGTCACCCCAGGCTATCTCCATTCCTGGAAATTATCCACTTCTCCTCCTGTACTGAGAAAAAGTATGTTCAGACTCTGAGGGTGCAATTTGAAGCTCATGAGACACGTGACATTTTTCGAACTTCACTGCAGGTCACTTCAAGGCAGACAGTCAGTGCTGCTTGCTTAAACAAAAGACATGAAGGAACCCTGTAAAACATTTCTTTTTGTTCATGGTTTTGGTGCCCTTCCTATATAGAGAACTGCTGAACAAGTCAGAGTTGTAGTTGCTAGCTCATAATTGCTAAGCAACCACCTTGCCAGCCCTGTAGGGATCACTAAAACACTTCTTGCACTGTATCCTCGTCTTGTTAATGATGCCTGACCTGCATACAACTGCAGCTACCTTCAGCCATGCCTGCTTGATCAGGCTGACTTGTCTCTTTCACCCATCCTCTTGAAATGGCAGCTATCTTCTTTACCTCATTGCCTGTAACACTGTATACAATGATACATTAGCAAAGCAAAATGCAGCCCTTCCCTACTATTCAGGCCTCTATTCAAAAAGACCACACCTAATCTCTCATTGCAGGCATTGTGATGGCCGGCTGTGTCCCACTAAACTTTGCATGCTCAGCCATACTGCAGAGCTGTTATGAGGCTATTTCAGAGGACAGTTAAAAGTCAATCACATGATTGTAGGTCTGAGGTTACATGTAGGCCAGAGATCTATGAGAGAGTATCTTCACTAAAATGAACTGAATGGTTCTGAAACAATTGATGATAGCATTATGGTCACTGTTACAAAGACTAGCTTTCAATTACTAATTTTAGTGACTGTATTTAATTCCACCAGCTACCATGTGGGAATTTAAATACATGGCCCAGAGCATTAACAGATCATCAGGATTAGAGAGTCTGGTAACATTATTATGAGCATCACCATCTCCCTACACATAGTAATCTCTGTTAATTGTTCTACATCCTCCTTCAGTACAATTGTATTCTCACTTTTACTTTCATTTGTAAATATAGTTGCAAAACACGTGCATCATACTTTCTGTACACTTCATCCTCCACGATTGGACTCCTCCCTTCAACTGAGTGTTCCTGCCATCTTTCATTTGTTTATTCCACACAAGCTTGTTTTAGCCCTCAATGTTTTGTACTTTATTTGTTAGTTGCTTCCCTAGACACTGTGCACCCATCTTATCATTATTTTCACCTCCCTTTCGATCTATATGGTAATTATACAGTACACCCGAACTTTAGTATATGCTTCCCTTTTAAACTTTAGTTTTGTTTCAATCTTTTCAGTTTTCTACAGTTCTTCTTTTCCAGCGAATTTGTTTTTTTTTAAATGACTATGTTTACTTGCATTTATAGAGCACCTTTCACAACCTCAGGCCTTTCGAGCCTATTAATTACATTTGAAGAACAATTTTGATCAAATGTACCAAAGCAATTTCCTCTGGAATTTTGGGCTAGATTTTGTGCTCAAGCAAGTGGTGATGAATGGTGTGCCACAGAGCTGGGGGTCTCCATTCTTTTTATAATTTATTTAAACAACTGGATGAAAGTAACAAAGGCGAATTTGATAATAATATAGATAAATGTGAGAAATTAAGTTCTGAGGAGGACATAGGAAGACTATAGGTAGATAGACTTGGCTAATGGAGTGTAATATGGGAAAATGTGAAATGATACATGTTGGCAAGAAGACTAAAAAAGAAACCTATCATTGAAATAATAAGAGTTGCAGAGGGATCTGGATGTGCTAGAGAATGAATCACAACAAAAAGTATTAGAAACAGCAACAAATAGGAAGCTAACAGTGTGTTACTGTGTATTGCAAGGGGAATGGAAATACAAAAGGAAGGAAGCTAGGCTTCAGTTATACAGGGCACTGTTGAAATCACCTCTGGAGTACTATGAACATAATTGGTTTCAAATTTTTTTTAAAATGTAAATATACAACATTACAATGCTCACTCAGACAACCACTACATGCACGATGGGCCAAATGACCTCCCTCTGCAGCATGGCAGCTCAATGGTGAGCACCACTGCCTCACTACGCTAGGGACCCAGGTTTGATTCCAGTCACAGGCGACTGTGTGGAGATTGCACATTCTCTCACAGTCCAAAGATGTCAGGTTAGGTGGATTGGTCATGCTAAATTCCCTACAATGTCCAGGAATGTGAAGGCCAAATGGGGTTAGGCATAGGAAATGTAAGGATAGGGTAAAGGGGCTGGGTCTGGGTGGGATGCTCTTCAGAGGGTCAGTGTGGACTTGATGGGCCAAATGGCCTACTTCCTCACTGTAGATTCTGGAAGAAGTTCGATGCAGGTTTACTAGACTAATGCCTAGAATTGGCTCATTGTCTAAACAGGAAAGGTTGGACAGGTTAGGCTTGTATCTGCTCGAGTATAGGTCAGTAAAAGATGACTTGATTGAAACATACAAAGATCCTATCGGGGCTTGACAGGGTGGATAAGAGGTGGATGTTTCCTCTGGTGGTACAATCCAAAACTATGCATCACTGTTTCTGAAAAAAAAACAATTTAAAACAGAAATGAACTGGGATTTCTTCTCTCAGAGAGTTGTAAATCCTTAGAACACTCTTTGACAAAAGGCATTGGAAGCTGATTCTTTGAAATGTTTATGTTATAAGACCATAAGACATAGGAGTGGAAAGGCGGCCATTCAGCCCATCAAGTCCATTCCACCATTCAACCATGGGTGATGGGCATTTCAACTCCACTCTCCCCGTAGCCCTTAATGCCTTGCAAGATCAAGAATTTATCAATCTCTGCCCTGAAGACATTTAAAGTCACGGTCTCCACTGCGCTCTGTGGCAATGAATTCCACAGGCCCACCACTCTCTGGCTGAAGAATTGTCTCCTCATTTCTATTCTAAATTAACCCCTTCTAATTCTAAGGCTGTGCCCACGGCTCCTAGTCTCCCTGCCTAACGAAAACAACTTTAAACCAGCCACCCTTTCTAAGCCATGCATTATCTTGTAAGGTTCTATTAGATCTCCCCTCAACCTTCTAATGAATCCAATCCCAGGATCCTCAGCCGTTCATCATGTGTTAGGCCGACCCATTCCAGGGATCATCCATGTGAATCTCCGCTGGACATGCTCCAGTGCCAGTATGTCTTTCCTGAAGTATGGAGCCCAAAATTGGACACAATATTCCAAATGGGGCCTAACTAGAGCTTTCTAAAGTCTCAGAAGCACATCACTGCATTTATATTCCACTTGAGATAAATGACAACATTACATTAGCTTTCTTAATCACTGATTCAACCTGCAAGTTAACCTTTAGAAAATTCTGGTCTAGCACTCCCAGATGCCTTTGTACTTCTGCTTCATGAATTTTCTCACCGTTTAGAAAATATTCAATGCCTGTATTCTTTTTCGCCAAAGTGCAAAACCGCGCATTTGCTCACATTGAATTTCATCAGCCATTTCCTGGACCACTCTCCTAAACTGTCGAAATCTTTCTGCAACCTCCCCACATCCTCAGTACTATCCTGCCTGTCCACCTAACTTTGCATCATTGACAAACTTCACCAGAATGCTCCCAATCCCTTCATGCAGATCATTAATATACAAAGTGAACAGCTGCAGCCTCAACACTGAGCCCTGCAGAACACCACTTGTCACTGGCTGCCATTCTGAAAAAGAATCTTCTATTCCAACTCTCTGTCAGACAGCCAATCCTCAATCCATGCCAGTAGCTCACCTCAAACACCTTGGGCCCTCACCTTACCAAAGGCCTTTTGGAAGTCTAGATAATTAGCATCCAGTGGGTCTTCCTGGTCTAACCTACTTGTTCGCTCTTCAAAGAATTCTAACAGGTGTGTCAGGCACGGCCTCCACTTACTAAATCCATGCTAACTTGTTCTAATCAGACCTTGCACTTCCAAGAATTTAGAAACCTCATCCTTAACGACAGATTCTAGAATTTTACCAACAGCCGAGGTTAGGCTAATCAGCCTATAATTTCCTATCTTTTGTCTTCATCCTTTCTTGAACAAGGGGTTTAGAACAGCAAATTTCCAATCATCCGAGACTTTCCCTGACTCCAGTGACTTTGGAAAGATCACAACCAATGCCTCTGATATTTCCTCAGTCACCTCCATCAGAACTCTAGAATGTAGCTCATCGGGTTAAGGAGATTTATTAAGCTTTAAACCTTTTAGCTTTTCTAGCTCTTTCTCTTTTGTAATGGCTACTTCCTGACTCTCCATAATTGTTGGGATATTATTCATGTCTTCCACTGTGAAGACTGATGCAAAGTATTTGTGAACGATCATAAGGAAATAGCTGAAGAACTTAAGAAAGGTGAAAAGTTATCAAAGGTGTGCAGAAATGTGGAGCTGAGCTTACATTCAAATCAGCCATGACCTTATTAAATGATAATGTAGGCTCAAGAGATCAAATGGCTACTCCTAATTATATGTTCATATAAATTCATGTTGTGCTTTATTGCAGTAAAAATCAATATTTGCAGTATTGGAGACTATTTGCTCTTCAGTAGAAATATGTATAACAAAACATCTTTCAGAGAATTCTCCCAGATCTTCTTGTTGAATGAACTTTTCACTAAAAGATGAAAGTACGTCTGTTTTAATAATATTTTCTGTCAAAAATTTGCAGTTCCAATCACCACTGAGTAAAAAAAATTCTCTTGAACTTTCTCTTCTCTATATTGATTTTAAACAGTTGAGTCACCAAATACACAAAGTGGTTTCATATTACTTATTCTGTCAAAACTTTCATAATTTAATTCTAGGAAATTTCCTCTCAGCCTGTGTCGAAAATAGCCCCAGTGATTCAGGTTTCTCCCAACAACTATAATTTCCAGTTTCTGCAAAACTTCTGATCTTATCTGTGTACTCTGTATGGGGTGGATTGGCAAACCATGGTGAAAAAAGATAGTTTGAGCACCATGCAATAGGTCCTGTTCCTGAAGCCTTTCTGTCACAACCTTAATTTTACTATTGGCTGTGGAGTACCCACAGACAAATTTAAGCCCTTAAATGGCAAAATAATAACAATTTAAATGCATTTTCCTGTCACAGATGGGACTTAAAAAAGCAGTCAGAGAGGCCAACAAGAAGTGAACGGCCTGGTAAGTTTCAGTGCATGAGCTGGTAGAGGGAACATTTTAGTGGGCTCTTTGTGTCTATCAGCCCTCCGGACGAAGAGCATATGCCCACAATGTTGATCTTCCTGTTCCTCAGATGCTACCTGACGAGCTGTGCTTTTCCTGCACCACGCTCTCAACTCTGATCTCCAGCATCTGCAGTCCCCACTTTCTACTAGTCTGTCAGAATCACCCTTACTTCCTCCCCAGGCATACCCTAAGCCTGCCAACCTTGCTCTAACTAAATTCCAGCCTTACTGTAATGTTTATGGTCCATTGATAAAAGAGGAGCACAAAGCTGCAGTTCCAATATCATTTAATTTATGCAGCAGCTCTCAAACTTCTTTCATTAAACTATATTTGCCACTTCTCTGTATGGTTCATTAAGCTTTCTATATTTTTCTAATGTATCTTACACAATTCTTCACTGTTTTTGAAATTCCCACTTTAATATAGTGAGCAAATGTTCAGATTATTTTCTTCAAATCTACATTTAAATCATTTAGAGTCAGTTCTGCTATAAAACGTGTTGCTTCAACGCAAATTGGCTTTAACGTTTTTGAAAATTTTTAAATGGTTATTTACACAATGCAAACCTTCCTTACCTATATTGGCTAAAATGCAAATCTGGCCCCATTAGCTTTAATGGCACAGCTATTGCACAATTTTGTTATAATGCAAAATCATATGAGAAAAGAACTATAGTGTTATATCAGAACTGACTGTATGTCTAAAAAGAATACATATGGGATCCAACAAAGATGTCAACCCCTCTCTAAGCAACTCGAGAAGATCATAGTGAGCAGTTCATGTATTGGAAGTGATCCCACAATTGTCTCACAGTGCGCCAGAATATTGATCCAGAAATAATGAAGGGGCTGTGACACATTTCCAACTCACAAGGGTGCAAGACTTAGAGGGGAACTTATCAGCAGTGGCATTCATATCTGCTTGTTGCCCTTGTCCTTCTATAATGGTAGTGATCATTGATTTGGGAAGTAGTCCCAAAGAATATCTATTGCAAAACCTTCTTCTACATAACAAAACTATTAAAAAGCTGTACAACATCAGCAAATTCTTTGATTATTCTGTGCATTTACAAATACTCATGGCAATTCAAAGTTCGTGCAAATACTCAATAAAATGAGCATCTCAAATAGCTTCAAATTAAGTTAATTATTTTTCAATGTTGCAATAATCACGCAAGCAAACAGAAAAGCTTTTTTGCTGACATCATCATCAAGAAGGTAAGTAAATAATTTAGCTGTATTGAGTGGTGTGTTTTAAAGAGGAATGCTGTCCAGTTGGCAAAGAAAATGTTTTGTTCTGCCATTAATGCTATATAATATGTGATGAAGCTGCTTCTTTAACAAGGTTATGTTGTCCTTGGTTTTATATTTTAGGAGGTCATAAAGACACAGGTTCCAAAAGATCTGGGGTTGATCTACTTGAAGGAGCTTTACGTTTAAAAAAAACACTTGGACAATGAAAGAGGAGTGGCCAATTCTCCCCGATCAGCTTTTCTCTGGTTTGGTTTGGTTTTAACAGGCAGAGTTGTGAAACTTCTGCAACAAAAAGAAGGAGGTCCATGCCAATCCTCCCTCTCTAACATCTCTCTTGGAAGTCAGTGTTTGATTTTTCCTTTGGTGCTAAGGGCTGTTTATAGGGATTGTTGCAAGTATTTGGAACAGCATCATTAAATTGGGATAGTCTATCAGGTTTTCAGATAGATTAAGTTATTCTATATTCTGTTCTCTTTTGTTTCATTCAGTATTCAGTCTGTTTTGTTTAATACTAAGTAGTTGGGCCAGTTGCATCACTCCCAGAAAATCCACTTTACACCTGCTTAAAACAACTAGCAAAATTAGGGTCCAGGCTACTTTCTTGAAAAGTTGAGGGGATCTGGCCTAGTCCATAATAAGTAACTTTAGCATCCAAAGACACAAAATGCAAACCTTGAACTAATGTTTACCTCAAAAGGAAAGTTGTTCCAACAATTTAGTATTCAGTTTGTATCATACTTTTTTTAAAAAATATACAATCTTAAGAGAAACCAGAGTATACAGCATCAACAACGCACTGTAGTTCTTAGATGACATGTTCAAGTTCCTGCTGTGGTTGGAGCCTACAAAGGCTAAACCAGGTGAATTCTGAAAAATCCAAATACGTCATGACAGACGATTAACCTTCTCCAGGTGACAGTAAGCAATACATTTTGATTCCTGGAATTACAATCAACCTTTTTAAGTTCTGGAAGAATGGATCAAAAGAAAGAGATGCATAAAAGTTGCCATTTAATAATTCCAGGTAAACTTAAGTGATCACTTTGTTCAATACATATTTTTAGGATGATATATATTCAAGGTAATATATAAATTGCGGACTAGTTTACAAGGAAGGCAAATACATCATATTATTTACCAGAACAGCAGGAAGACAGAATCTTAAATAATTTTACTTAAGGAACCACCTAGAAATTCAGAGCCATTTTATTCTGTACGAGTGTGCACTGAAAGGTGCTCAAAATGAACCACATTTAATATGGTATCCCGAGATCAAGCAAGGCTCAAAATTAACAGTTGAACAAGTGGTAGTGAAAACTAGATTGTAATCTCTATGTGCTACTACAAACACTGGGTATGAGCACCAGTTTATCAAGGACATTAGACCCAAAGGATTGTTGATATCTTTCTATTCTAGGATAGCTTAAGATTTTTAATATGATAACTTTCTTTTTTATATTTCATTTACTTTATCTAGAACATCTGCATATGTGCAATCAGAAAACACAATAAATTTAAGAATGACCTGAACTAAGTCTTAGCTCAATTCTGTATTCTGAGGCAACAATAAAACAGGTGGAAACATGTTTACTTTTGCGTTCTAGTACGGTACTGCAAGGGAAGCAACATGTTTAGAAACTTCAAATTTAACCTAGTCATTACGAGAAAGGAAATGATGAAAATATTACAGCAATTGTTGATGAATCAACTGCAAAACACAGATTTTCCAGTTTAACGCCTGCTTCATTAACATTATTCATAAAGTTTGATAATATAGACAAAGTTTTGCACATTATTTAAAGGAAGCATTGCATTGAATTTGTGTTCACAAGCTTTATCTAACTCGGAATGCAAAAAACTTCACTCTACCCAATTTTTGATATTAATGAAGAGAAGTACAATTGAGTCAATTTTTTCTGACAGATGGTTAGCCTGAAACTTGGGACAGGTAACCATTCCTAGTGGTTCTATGCAAATTTACAACAATTCTGTGATAGGAAGTGCTGCAGACCCCAGTCGATGCATTCAATGCAGATCTCTTCATATTAAGTTAAAAATCATACGACACCAGGTTATAGTCCAACAGGTTTAATTGGAAGCACACTAGCTTTCGGAGCGAAGCTCCTTCATCAGGTGATTGTGGAGGGCTCGATTGTAACACAGAATTTATAGCAAAAATTTGCAGTGTGATGTAACTGAAATTATACATTGAAGAATTAATTGTCTGTTAAGCCTTTCATCTGTTAGAATACAGTGATAGTTTCACTTCTTTCATGTGTAAATCACAAAACCCTTTTTTAAAAAAAAAGTTGCATTCCTCTTCATATTAGGTACAGTTAGTGCCTGTGATACTCTCTGCCAAAGTAAAAATCAATGAATATCTTCTTCATTAACTTCATCCCCATCCTCACAGGTGCTTCAGACCCTTTAGAATGGAATCCCTACAGTGTGGGAGCAGGCCGTTCAGCCCAACAAGTCCACAGTGAGTGCCCGGAGAGCATCCCACCCAGCCCATCCCCCTAGGCTATCCCCATAACCTTGCATTTTCCATGACTACCACACCTAACCTGCACATCCCTCGACACTTCGGGGTTATTTAGCATGGCCAATCCACCTACTTGCATATTTTTGGACTGTGGGAGGAAACCAGTGCATCCAGAGGAAACCCACGCAGACACAGGGGGAAATGTGGAAACTCCACGTAGACAGTCGCCCAAGGGTGGAATTGAACCCAGGTCCCTGATGCTATCAGGCAGCAATGCTAACCACTGAGCCACTGTGGCAGTCCCTGCCCCACAGCTGTTGCATGTTTTCAACATGTTATTTGAGTCAACACATATGCATGCATAACTCAGCCCTTGGACCACCAGGAGTTGGATCATAGGAAAAGGACAACACTTCTTTCCTATACTCCAAATTTTAATATGCTCAACATCAAATTTGATAAATCCAGTCAGATTGAATGAATTGAACAAGCAATGATTGAGTTATGCATCTTATTTAATGTTAAGAATTTGCATGCTGTTGCAGATCTTTGTTTGCATCACCCTGAAGGTTAAAGAATGTTTCTTGCACTTTTCTCTGACATATTAAAGTCAGGGCAGAAACGTATCTATGAATTGCTGTATGAGAAGAAGAGCATGAAAGCTTGAGGAGCAAATAATAGAAACCTTGCTACACTGAAGCAAGAGAGGAATACTACTGTCTGCTTAATTGGATCAACCGAAGTGTGGGTCAAAGCAAGAGATCATTGATGATGTATGAAAACGTAGGCTATTTATGATTCACTGTGAAACAGTGCAATAACTATTATGAAATCTTCATTCCCACCTACATTTTCATTTTTTCACTTACGAACAATTGACACTACCACGGGATATTATTCTGCAAACAATATCCATGGCAGCCACACTTGTTTTTCAAAATATCTATGGATTCTGCAGATTATTTTTGAAGGCATAGAGTACAGGCATAGGGCGGCAAGGTGGCACAGCAGTTAGCACTGCTGCCTCACAGCACCAGAGACCTGGGTTCAATTCCCACCTCAGGCAACTGTCCGTGTGGAGTTTGCACATTCTCCCCGTGTCTGCGTGGGTTTCCTCCGCGTGCTCCGGTTTCCTCCCACAGTCCAAAGATGTGCAGGTCAGGTGAATTGGCCAATCTAAATTGCCCGTAGTGTTAGGTAAGGGGTAAATGTAGGGGTATGGGTGGGTTGCGCTTCGGCGGGGCGGTGTGGACTTGTTGGGCCGAAGGGCCTGTTTCCACTCTAAGTAATCTAATCTAGTACCTACACCAAATATATGTATTCTCAATGTTTGAGAAGCAAGTTTTTCAAATTTCTTATCATCTTGTCAGAAGATGTGGGCATCAATGGTGAGGCTGGTATTTATTGCCTAAGCCAGTATTTATTGCTTATCTCCAGTTGTCTTTGAGAAAATCGTGGTTAGCCAACTTCTCAACCTGTTGCAATTCTTTGGTGTCAGCACATCTACACTACTGTTTTGGGCACAGAAAGAGAATGTTACAAGCCAGAATAGTGTACGGTTTGGTTAGTATTTGTTCAAGGATGTTGCCCTTGTCATTGTAGGGAACAGATGTCAAAGAGTTTGATGAATTACTGCAATAATGGAAACCAGAGTCAAGAGTGTGGTGCTGGAAAAGCACAGCAGGTCAGGCAGCATCCAAGGAGTAGGAGAATCGACGTTTCAGGCATAAGCCCTTCATCAGGGCTGGCAAATGGGACTAGATTCATTTAGGATATCTGGTCAGCATGGACGAGTTGGACTGATGGGTCTGTTTCCATGCTGTACATTTCTATGAAAGCAATCAGGCAGCTATGAAGCTGCTGGACCCAAGCGAAGCAGGTACATGCTGACACGTCCTCTCTCTGACCTTTCTCCTGTAAGACCCTTTTGTGCCAAGGAGTGTTTACAGGGATTGTTTCAAATATTTGGAACAGCATCATTAATTTAGTATAATCTGTTGGATTTTCAAATAGATTAAGTTATTCTGTATTTTGTTCTCTTTTATTTGTGTTTAATTCAGTAATCTTGCAAATAAATTGTTTTTTTTTAGAAACTAAGTGGTCCGACCAGCAGCATCCCTCCTGGAATGTGTGTTTTATCTGCTTAAAACAACTACCAAAAGTTAGGGTCTGGGCTACTTTCTTGAAAGCTTTTGAGGGAGTCTGGCCTGGTCCATAACACAATCTCATGTCACCTCTTTTTTCACATATTTGGAACAAGATGATGATGAGGCCAGGAGCTGAGTGGTCCTGGCAGGAGCCAAACCTAGCATCAATGAATTGTTATAGTTGTGTAAGCACTGTTGAGAACAACTTTCATCACTTTGCTAGTGGCTGAGAGTAAACTGTCATGGTGATGGTTGGTTGAGTTAGATTCACTCTGTTTCCATGAACAGGACATAACTGCAAAATTTTCCAATTCTCAGGTAGATGCCAGTATTCTAACTTGACTGAAAAAGAGTTTGGCTACAGGAAAGACTAATTTCTGCAGCACGATCCTTCAGTACTGCAGTCAAAAATGTTAGCAGGCTCAGTGTCTATATGTGAAGTGAATCATGTCACTGAAAAGTAGAATTTTCTGATAATGGTGGAGGTAGCTACGAATCAGCTAGTATGTTAGAAATACTCAGTTTTATCTTTGATATTCACATGCTCGGCTCCTCCATCATTGAAGGTGGTGACACTTGTGGAACTTCCACCTTCAGTTGTTTATTGTGCACCCTATTTATGATTGAATGCGGCACAACCACAAAAGATATGATCTTTTGGTTATGTGATCATTAAGCTCTATTGACTACATGAGTTTTAAAACCAGAAAGTATAAATTACAAGGTCTGGCCCTGTGTCAGGATTAATAGTATTCATTAAACTAAAGTACATTTAGACAGCCCTACAGGCATCTATTAAGAGTTATATGATAGTGTAAAAATTTTGATAGTTTTGCTAGAAAGTGAGACAGGGGCAAATGACCAGAACCAAAAAGGCTCATAAAAGCACATTATATGACTTGGTGTTATCTGGTCAGTAAAATCTTAGAGCCAGCCACTATATGAAAATTAGGAAGTGAGTTTGCAGAGATTGAACTACTTAAAGTACAGGTCAGGACAAGTGTATAGGAAATAAGATGCCAGAGGGTGAGATTGTTCACTTCCATACTTTATGAAGCCAATGATTCTAATCCCTAAACCTAGCTTATAAAATAAGACTTTTTCAATTGGATGGTTCGAATAATTCCTGAGAGCACTTGTAAATCTTTAATAGCATGGTAGCTGATGAGGGGATTCGATATTTGTGATGTAGTAATATTGAAATCAGAAGCCGAAATAGGTCATTGAACCGTTTGATCCTGCTCCACCATTCAACGGGACGACTGATCATCCAACTAAATCCTGTTTCAGTTTTTTCCTCAATAGCTTTTTTTTAAACCCCATCAACTGTAAGAACTATGTCTAACACTTTTATGAAAACATTCAATGTTCTGGCCTCAACTGATTTCCATGGTAGAGAACCACAGGCTCAGACTCTCCAGGTGAAGTAATTTAGAGTCAGGGAAAAGTATAGCACAGAAACAAACCTTTTCGTCTAACTCGTCCACGCTGACCAGATGTCTGAAATTAATCTAGTCGCATTTGTTAGCACATGGCCCACATCCCTCCAAACCCTTCCTATTCATAGGCCCATCCAGGTGCCTTTTAAATGTTGTAATTATACCTGCATCAACCATTTTCTCTGGCAGCTCATTCCATAGATGCACCACACTTTGCATGAAAATGTTGCCCCTTAGGTCAGTTTTAAATCTTTCCCTCTCACCTTAAACCCATGCCCTCTGGTTCTGGACTCCCCAACCTAGGGGAAAAGACCTTGTCCATGCCCCTTATGATTTTATAAACCTCTAAGGTCACCCTTCAGCCTCTGACGCTCCAGTAAAAACAGCCTTAGCCTATTCAGCTTCTCCTGATAGCTCAAAATCTCCAATCCTGGCAACATCCCTGTAAATCCTTTCTGAACCCTTTCAAGTTTCAAAACATCTTTCCAATAGGAAGATCACCAGAACTGCACACAATATTCCAACAGTGGCCTAACCAATGTCCTGTACAGCCAAAACATGACCTCCCAACTCCTGTACTCAATACTCTGACCAATAAGGGAAAGCATACCAATCGCCTTCTTCACTCTTCATCCACCAGCGACTCCACTTTCAAGGAGCTATGAACCTGCCCTCCAAGGTCTCTTTGTTCAGCAACACTCCCTAGGACCTTACCATTAAGTGTATAAGCCCTGCTTGATTTGCCTTTCCAAAATGCAGCACCTCACATTTATCCAAATTAAACTCCATCTGCCACACCTCAGCCCATTGGCCCATCTGATCAAGATTCCATTGTACTCTGGAGGTAATCTTCTTTGCTGCCCACTCCAATTTTGGTGTCATCTGCAAACTTACTAAATATAGCTCCTATATTCACATCCAAATCATTTATGTAAATGCCAAAAAAAAAGCAGTGCACCCAGCACCGATCTTTGTGGCACGTCACTGGTCACAGACATTAGTCGAAAAAGCAAATCTCCACTACCACTCTTTGTCTTGTACTTTTGAGCCAGTTCTGTATCCTAATGGCTCGTTCTACCTATATTCCATGTCATCTAACCTTGCTAACCAGTCTGCCAGGAGGAACCTTGTCAAATACCTTACTGAAGTCCATATAGATGACATCCACTGCTCTGCCCTCATCAATCCTATTTGTTACTTCATCAAAAAACTCAATTAAGTTAGTGAGACATGATTTCCCATGCACTATGTTGACTATCCCGAATCAGTCCTTGCCTATCCAAATACATGTAAATTCTGTCCCTCAGGATTCCCTCCAACAACTTGCCCACTACCGATTTAAGGCTCACCAGTCTATAGCCCCCTGGCGTTTCCTTACCACCTTTCTTAAATAGTGGCACCATGTTAGCCAACCTCCAGACCTCTGGCCTCTCACCTGTGACTATCAATGATCCAAGTATTCTAGCAAGAGGCCCAGCAATCACTTCCCTGGCTTCCCACAGAACTCCAGGGTAAACCTGATCAGGTCCTAAAGATTTGTCCACTTTTAAGGATTTTGGGACATCCAGCAGCACCACCTCTGTAATACAGACATTTTTCAAGATGTATTTCTCCACATTCTGTACCTTCCAAATCCTTCTCCACAGTAAACACTGATGCAAAATACTCATTTACTATCTCCCCCATCTCCTGTGGTTCCACACATAGGTTGCTTTGCTGATCTTTGAGGGGTCCTATTCTCTCCCCAGTTACCTGTTTGTCCTTAAATGTGTTAATAAAATCCCTTTGGATTCTCCTTAACCCTATTTGCCAAAGCTCTCATGACCGCCATTTGCCCTCCTGATTTCCCTCTTACTCCTACTGCCTTTAATCTCTCCTAAGGATTCACTTGATCTCTGCCGTCTATACCTGGCATATGCTTCCTTCTTTTTTTTGATCAAAACCTCAATTTCTCTAAATCATCAAGCATTCCCTACATCTACCAGCCTTGCCTTTCACCCTAACAGAACATACTGTCTTTGGACTATTTCTCCTCATTTAATTCCGAAATGGTCTGCTTCACATCCTTAACCTGCAAACCCTGGTTGTGGACTATGCTGCCATTAAAACCATCCATCCTGACTTTTTGCTGTCTAGTCCTGTTAGAATTTTATATGTTCCTACGCAGTCCCCCCTCATTCTTCAAAACACCAGTGAATACAAACTTAACAGGTCCAATCTCTATTCATATATCACATTCCTGCCATCACATGAATCAGTTTTGTAAACCTTTACTGCACTCCCTCCATTGCCAGAACATTCTTCCTCAGATAAGGAGACCAAAACTGCACACAATATTCCCAGTGCGGCCTCACCAGTGCTCTGAATAATTGCAGCAAAACATTTTTGTTCTTGTAGTTGAATCATCTCATTATGAAGGCCAACATACAATTTGCTCTCTTTGCTGCTTGCTGCATCTGCACACTCACTTTTGGAGACTGGTGCATGAGCGCACCCAGGTCTCATTGAACATCCCATTCAGTTTTCAGCCATACAACAATCTGCCTTCCTACATTTGGTACCAGAGTGTATAGCTGAAAATGTGTTGCTGGAAAAGCACAGCAGGTCAGGCAGCATCCAAGGAGCAGGAGAATCGACGTTTCGGGCATGAGCCCAACCTCACATTTATCTACAAAATACTGCATCTGCCATGCATTTTTCCACTCCCTCAGTCTGTTCAAATCACACTCTGACATCTCTGCTTTCTCCTCACAGCTCACCTTTTGACATAGCTTTGCGTCGGAAAATGTAGGGGGTGATGGATTCTCAGGGGAACGTAGCACGAACAACCAAGTTTCTGGTATCGAGACTCGCTCTAATGCAATGAGGGGTATGTCAGCTTCCAAGAGATCAATTGTGTTAGGGGATTCTGTAGTCAGAGGTACAGACAGGTGTTTCTGTGGCCAGCAGAGAAAAAGCAGAATGGTGTGTTGTTTCCCTGGTGCCAGGATCAAGGATGTCTCAGAGAGGGTGCAGAATGTTCTCACAGGGGAGAGGGGCCAGCAGGAGGTCATTGTCCACATTGGAACCAACGACATAGGAAGGGAAAAGGTTGAGACGCTGAAGGGAGATTACAGAGAGTAAGGCGGAAATTTAAAAAGGAGGACCTCAAGGGTAGTAATATCTGGATTACTCCCAGTGCTACGAGCAAGTGAGGGCAGGAATAGGAGGATAGAGCAGATGAATGCATGGCTGAGGAGCTGGTGTATGAGAGAAGGATTCACGTTTTTGGACCAATGGAATCTCTTTTGGGGTAGAATGACCTGTACAAGGACAGAATACACCTAAATTGGAAGGGGACTAATAGACTGGCAGGGAAATTTGCTAGAACTGCTTGGGAGGATTTAAACTTGGGGCGGGGGGGGGGGGGGGGGGGGGGGGGGCGGGGGGGACCCAGGGAGATAGTGAAGAAAGAGATCGATCTGAGACAGGTACAGCTGAGAACAGAAGTGAGTCAAACAAACACAGTCAGGGACAAGGTAGGACTAATAACTTAAATTGCATTTATTTCAATGCAAGGGGCCTAACAGGGCAGGCAGATGAATTCAGGGCATGGCTAAGAACATGGGACTGGGATATCATAGCAATTACAGAAACATGGCTCAGCGATGGGCAGGACTGGCAGCTTGATGTTCCAGGATACAAATGCTACAGAAAGGATAGAAAGGGAGGCAAGAGAGGAGGGGGAGTAGCATTTTTGATAAGGGATAGTGTTGCAGCTGTGCTGAGGGAGGATATTCCCGGAAATACATCCAGGGAAGTTATTTGGGTGGAACTGAGAAATAAGGAAGGGATGATAGCCTTATTGGGATTGTATTATAGACCCCCCAATAGTCAGAGGGTTATTGAGAAACAAACTTGTAAGGAGATCTCAGCTATCTAAGAATAATAGGGTAGATATGGTAGGAGAATTTAACTTTCCAAGCATCGACTGGGACTGCCATAGTGTTAAAGGTTTAGATGGAGAGAAATTTCTTAACTGTGTAGAAGACAATTTTCTGATTCAGTATGTGGATGTATCTACTAGAGAAGGTGTAAAACTTGGAGAAAGTGAGGATGCAGATACTGGAGATCAGAGTTGAAAATGTGTTGCTGGAAAAGCGCAGCAGGTCAGACAGCATCCAAGGAGCAGGAGAATTGACGTTTCGGGCATCAGCCCTTCTTGACCTACTCTTGAGAAATAAGGCAGGGCAGGTGACTGAGGTGTCAGTGGGGGAGCACTTTGTGGCCAGCGACCATAATTCTATTCATTTTAAAATAGCGATTGAAAAGAATAGACCACATCTAAAAGTTGAAGTCCTAAATTGGAGAAAGGCCAATTTTGACGGTATTAGGCAAGAACTTTCAAAAGCTGATTGGAGGCAGATGTTCATAGGTAAAGGGACGGCTTGAAAAATGGGAAGCCTTCAGAAATGACAGAACAAGAATCCAGAGAAAGTATATTCCTGTCAAGGTGAAAGGGAAGGCTAGTAGGTATAGGGAATGCTGGATGACTAAAGAAATTCAGGATTTGGTTAAGACAAAGGAGGAAGCATATGCACAGTATAGAAAGGAGAGATCGAGTGAATCCTTAGAAGAGTATAAAGGCAGTAGGAGTATACTTAAGAGAAAAATCAGGAGAGCAAAAAGGGGACATGAGATAGCTTTGGCAAATAGAATTAAAGGAGAATCCAAAGGGTTTTTACAAATACATTAAGGACAAAAGGGTAACTAGGGAGAGAATAGGGCCTCTCAAATAATCAGCAAGGCGGCCGATGTGTGGAGCCACAGAAAATGGGGAGATACTAAATGAATATTTTGCATCATTATTTACTGTGGAAAAGGATATGGAAGATATAGACTGTAGGGAAATAGATGGTGACATCTTGCAAAATGTCCAGATTACAGAGGAGGAAGTGCTGGATGTCTTGAATCAGTTAAAGGTGGATAAATCCCCAGGACCTGATCAGGCGTACCCGAGAACTCTGTGGGAAGCTAGAGAAGTGATTGCTGGGCCTCTTGCTGAGATATTCGTATCATCGATAGTCACAGGTGAGGTGCCGAAAGACTGGAGGTTGGCAAACTGTTTAAGAAGGGTGGTAAGGACAAGCCAGGGAACTATAGACCGATGAGCCTGACCTCAGTGTTGGGCAAGGTGTTGGAGGGAATCCTGAGGGACAGGATGTACATGTGTTTGGAAAGGCCCTCTACTTTTTGTCATTTACATAATGATTTGGATGCGAGCATAAGAGGTACAGTTAGTAAGTTTGCAGATGACACCAAAATTGGAGGTATTGTGGACAGCGAAGTGGGTTACCTCAGATTACAACAGGATCTGGGCCAGATGGGCCAATGGGCTGAGAAGTGGCAGATGGAGTTTAGTTCAGATAAATGCAAGGTGCTACATTTTGGGAAAGCAAATCTTAGCAGGACTTGTACACTTAATGGTAAGGTCCTAGGGAGTGTTGCTGAACAAAGAGACCTTGGAGTGCAGGTTCATAGCTCCTTGAAGTGGAGTCGCAGGTAGATAGGATAGTGAAGGCGGCGTTTGGTATGCTTTCCTTTATTGGTCAGAGTATTGAGTACAGGAGTTGGGAGGTCATGTTGCGGCTATACAGGACATTGGTTAGGCCACTGTTGGAATACTGCGTGCAATTCCGGTCTCCTTCCTATCGGAAAGATGTGAAACTTGAAAGGGTTCAGAAAAGATTTACAAGAATGTTGCCAGTGTTGGAGGATCTGAGCTACAGGGAGAGGCTGAACAGGCTGGGGCTGTTTTCCCTGGAGTGTCAGAGGCTGAGGGGTGACCTTATAGAGGTTTACAAAATTATGAAGGGCATGGATAAGATAAATAGACAAAGTCTTTTCCCTGGGGCCAGGGAGTCCAGAACTAGAGGGTGAGAGGGGCAAGATATAAAAGAGACCCAAGAGGCAACTTTTTCACGCAGAGGGTGGTACATGTATGGAATGAGCTGCCACAGGATGTGGTGGAGGCTAGTACAATTGCAACATTTAAGAGGCATTTGGATAGGTATACAAATAGGAAGGGTTTGGAAGGATACGGAACGGGTGCTGGCAGGTGGGACTAGATTGGGTTGGGATATCTGGTCGGCACGGACAGGTTGAACTGAAGGGTCTGTTTCCATGCTGTACATCTCTATGACTCTGCAAATCTTGAGAAATAATGTTTAGTTCTATCATCTAAATCATTAACGTACACGGTGAATAGCTAGGATAATACCGAGCCCTGTGATACCCCACTAATCATTGTCTGCCATTCAGAAAACGACCCATTTATTCCTACTGTTTCCTGTATGTTGACCAATTCTCTACACACTTCAATATGCGATCCCCAATATCATACATATTACTTTTACACATTAATCTTTTCTGTGGAAGTCAAAGGCCTTCTAAAAGTCCAAACAAAGCACATCCACTGGCTCCAAAATCAACCCTACGTGCTACATCCTCAAAGAAATCAAGTAGATTTACCAAGTTTGATTTTCTTTTTTGTGAATCCGCTGACTATGTCAGATTTTACCATTAAGTGCTCTACTACTACAGAATCCTTGATAATGGGCTCAACATCTTCCCCAACTACTGACTTCAGACTCACTGGTCCGTAATTCCTTGTTTTCTCTCTACCTCCCTTTTAAATAGTAGATTTACATTAGCTACCCTCCACACAGTCCAAAGATGTGCAAGTTAGGTGAATTGGCTATGCTAAATTGAGTGTGTGTTGCTGGAAAAGCACAGCAGGTCAGCCAGCATCTGAGGAGCAGGAATATCAATGTTTTGAACCGGAGCTCTTCATCAGGGATGTCCATTGTGTCAAGGGATGTACAGGCTTGGTGAACAGGCTAGCTGGGTGGATCTGGGCAGGTCAGTTTGAGCTCGAGGGACTGAATGGCCTGCTTCCACACTATAGGGATTCTAGGATATATAGGAACTGTTCTAGAGTCTAACGAATCTTAGAGGATAATCACCAATGCATCCACTATCTCTAGGGACACTTCCTTAAGTACTCTGGAGATGCAGATTATCAGACTCTGGGGATTTATCAGCCTTCAATTACATCAATTCCTCCAACATACTTTCGCGACAATACTTCATCTGTCAAATATTTGCCCACCCACTCAACTTGTCCAAATCACATCAAAGCCTCTCTGCATTCTCCTTACAGATCACCCTCCCACCCAGCCTTGTGTCATCTGCAATCTTGGAGAAATTACATTTAATTCCCTCATCTAAATCATTAATATATATTCTGAACAGCCTAGGTTCAAGCACTGATCTCTGCAATACCCCACTAGTCATTGTTTATCACTCAAAATAACTGTTCTTCCTAATCTTTCTTCCTGTCTGCCAACTGGTTCTCTACCTACGTCAGTACATTACACCCAATCTTAAATACACTCAATCTTTATATGCTAGCCTCTTAAATGGGATCTTATTAAAAGCACGCATAAAAATAGAAACTGTGTAATCTACCTTATTACAGGAAGTAACTTCTGAGACTTTTGAAGTGAAGATTTCATGAAGAAATGGAACAGCTTTTCTCACATTTTGAGTGATGTTTAAAATATTGCTCTACTTGATTTGCACTCATGATCTTCTTAATACAGATTTACCAATTGAATGGAAAAAACCATTATGGAAGATTGACCCGCACAATTTCAGTCAGATTGATACAAGCAAAGTGCACATTAGTAGTACGACAGTATTCTTTTGTTTACATCTCATTATGCACAAAGCATTTTTGCACTCCACAGGATTATGTATGCACTTTGGAGTTTAGGGAATTTAACCTGCTCAGTCTTTCTCCAGTTCTTTCCAGTTGTAAATTGGGAAAGTAATTTTATGAAGGCACTTTCATTACTATTACTTTTGAGCACTAATGTTTAAAGGTTTGCAAAGATTGTTTTATTTGAAAAACTATGGAGATGCCTGGACTTATTCAAGAAGTTACTGGAAGAACATTTCTTTTTGGAAACAGTTAGTTATTTGGAGAGACTATTTTGCAGAGTTGACACTGGAGCATTGAAGATCATAGAACTCCTTGGATTTGCAAACAGATATCTATGAATTCGGAGGAGTGGGGCATTTGGCTCCTGGAGCCTGTTCTGCGATGTAATGAGATCATGGCTGATCTGACTGTAATCTGAACTCCACATTCCTGCCTAACCCCAGTATCTTTTACCTCCTTGCTTACCAAGAATCGATCTACCTCTGCCTTAAAAATATTCAAAAGAATTGCTCCCATTATCTTTTGAGGAACAATTCCAAGGTCTCTCAACTTACCTCAAGAAAACATTTCTCATTTATGACAAATCTCTTATTATTAAATGGTGACCTATAGCTCTAGATACTCCCACTAGAGGAAATACTCTTACCACATCCATTCTGTCAAGTCCCATCAGGATTCTATATGTTTAAGTCAAGTCACCTCCTAAATTCCAGTGGATGGAAGCCTAGCCTGTTCAACGTTTGCTCAAAAGACACACTGCTTCTTCCAAATACCAGTCTAGTAAACCTTCTCTGAATTGCTTCCAACCTATTTACATCCTTCCTTAATTAAAGAAACTAAAACTAGTCATATCAACAGAGCCCCGCATAACTCAAGTAGAACGTCCCTACTTAGGTATTCAATCCCCCCTTAACATTCTACGAGCTTTCCTAACTATATGCTATACCTGAATACCAGACCTTTGAGAATCATGAACCAGGATACGGAGGGGTAAGGGGGACAGAATAAAGTATAGAATAAAATCCCTCCAGTATGGGAGCAGGCTATTTAGCCTAGCAAGTCCACACCAACCCTCCGAACAGTATCCCACCCAGACCCATTCCCTTACCCTATTACTCTACAATTCCCCTGACTAATGCACCTAGCCTACACACCCCTGAACACTATGGGCAATTCAACATGGCCAATTCACCTAACCTACACATCTTTGGACTGTAGGAGGAAACAAGAGCACCCAGAGGAAATCCACATAGACACGGAAAGAATGTGCAAACTCCACACAGACAGTTGCCCGAGGCTGGAATCAAACCCAGGTTTCTGGCGCTGTGAAGCAGCAGTGCAAACCACCGAGCTGCCATGCCGCTCTCTACGTTTTCAGGGTAATGCCCTAGGACCAATCACCATCAACTGCTTCATTAATTACCTTCCTGACGTCAAGGCAGAGGGGAGAGGAGAGTGAATACCCTTGACATCAAGGCTACATCAATGTCAGAAGTGGGATGTTTGCTGATTATTGCACAACATTCAACCCAGTTTGTGAATCTCCAGATACTAAAGCAGGCTGTGGCTAAATGAAGCAAGATCAAGACAATATCTATGCCTGGGCTGCTGAGTGACAACCAGCATTTGCACCACACAAGTGCCAGGCAATGACTATGTCCAAGAGAAGATAACAGAGTACAATAGGTGAATGGGGGTGGAATGAAGGTGACAGGTCAGAGAGGAGGGTGGAGTGGATAGGTGGAAAGGAAGATAGGCAGGTAGGACAAGTCATGGGGACAGTGCTGAGCTGGAAGTTTGGAACTGGGATGAGGTGGGGGGGGGGGGCAAAAGGGGAAATGAGGAAACTGGTGAAGTCCACATTGATGCCCTGAGGTTGAAGTGTTCCGAGCAGAAGATGAGGCGTCCTTCCTCCAGGCGTCGGGTGGTGAGGGAATGGTGGTGAAGGAGGCCCAGGACCTCCATGTCCTCGGCTGAGTGGGAGGGGGAGTTGAAATGTTGGGCCACAGGGCGGTGTGGTGGATTGGTATGGGTGTCCTAAAGCGCTCTGCTAGGAGGCATCCAGTCTCCCCAATGTAGAGGAGACTACATCGGGAGCCACGGATACAATAAGTGATATTGGTGGATGTGCTGATTAAACTTTGATGGATATGGAAGGCTCCTTTGGGGCCTTGAATGGAGGGGAGGGAGGAGATGTGGGCATAGGTTTTGCAATTCCTGCAGTTGCAGGGAAAGGTGCCAGGACGGGAGGGTGGGTTGTTGGAGGGTTGTTGGAGTGACAAGGTAGTCACGGAGGAAACAGTCTTTGCAGAAGGCGGAAAGGGGTGTGGAGGGAACTGAATCCCTGGTGGTGGGGTCCGTTTGGAGGTGGCGGAAATGTCGGCGGATGATTTGGTTTATGGAAAGGTTGGTAGGGTGGAAGGTGAGCACCAGGGGGTTTCTGTCCTTGTTACGGTTGGAGGGATGTGGTCTGAGGGCAGAGGTGTGGGATGTAGATGAGATGCGTTGGAGGGCATCTTTAACCACGTGGGAAGGGAAATTGCTGTCCCTAAAGGAGGCAATCTGGTGTGTTCTGTGGTAGAACTGGTCATCCTGGGAGCAGATACGGCGGAGGCGGAGGAATTAGAAATATGGGATGGCATTTTTGCAGGAGGTAGGGTGGGAAGAGGTGTAACCCAGGTAGCTGTGGGAGTCGGTGGGTTTGTAAAAAATGTCAGTGTCAAGGCAGTCATCATTAATGGAGATGGAGAGGTCCAGGAAGGGGAGGTGTCATAGATGGTCTGCTGTACCAGATGGCCTCATTCTTTAGAGCCACCACAGAACACACCAGATGGCCTCCTTCTTTAGAGACTGCAATTTCCCTGCTCCAGTTCCAAACTTCCAGCTCAGCACTGTCCCCATGACTTGTCCTACCTGCCTATCTTCCTTTCCACCTATCCACTCTGACCTATCACCTTCATCCCACCCCCATTCACCTATTGTACTCTATGCTACTTTCTCCCCACCCCCACCCTCCTCTCATTTATCTCTCCACCCTTTAGGCACTCTGCCTGCATTCCTGATGAAAGGCTTTTGCCCGAAATGTCGATTTCCTGCTCCTCAAATGCTGCCTGAACTGCTGTGCTTTTCCAGCACCACTAATCCAGAATCTGATTTCCAGCATCTGCGGTCATTATTTTTACCTATGTCCAAGGGAAGAAGAGAAAATCTAACCATTGTCTCTTTACATTCAGTGACACTACTACCAACAACATTCTCAAAGTTACCGTTGACCAGAAACTGAACTGGACAATCCATTAAATGCTGTGGCTATAAAATGTCAGATCAAAGGCTGGGAATTCTGCAGCAAATAACTCAACTTTGACTCAAAGCTTGTACAAGGCACAAGTCAGGAATGAGATAGAACACTCTCCACTTTACTGGATGAGTGTACTTTCAACAATACTCAAGCTTGAAATCAATCAAGACAAAACAGTCACTTTATTAGATGCGCAAACATTCACTCTCATAACCACTGATGCAGAGTTGTGGCAGTGTACCACCTATAAGATGCACTGGAAAAATCAGCAAAGTTCCTCAGACACCATCTTCCAAAGCCTCAAGCTCCACCATTTTGAAGAACAAGAGCAATACATATATAGTAACACCATGATCTTCTATGTTCCCCTCCAAACTGCTCACCATTCTGGCATGGAAATATATTGTTGTTCCTTCAGTGCCAAGGTGTCAAAATCTTGGAACTCCCTTTCTAATAGCATTGTGGGTGTACCTAAACCAGAGTGTATCTAAAACAGTTCAGAGCAGCCACTCAGCATCACTTTTTCAAGGCCAGCTAGGAACTGGCAATGGATGCAGGCCCAGCCAGTGAAATCCACATCCCTAGAATGAATAAAAAAGAATGCTCACCATTTAGATAATATGCTTATTTTTTATTCTTCCAGTCAAAAAGGAAATTTCACATTTCCCCACATTAAACTCCTTTTGCCAGATTTGTCCACTTAATCTATATTTTATCCCTTTGTAGTCTGCTAATGTCCTCTTCATAACTTACTTTCCTACCTATCTTCATGTCATCAGTAAATTTAGCAAGTATATCTTAATCCAAGTCAGTTACATCAATGGTAACATCTTGAGGTCCCAGTACAGATCACTGCAGAACAACATTCATTGCATCTTGCATACTAATCTTAGAACAGCTTCTGAATAGATCGCAGATGCACACAATGTGTACCAGGATGTCAGTGAAATCCACTGGAACATTCCATACCTTATTATTCTTTTTTTATTCAACTATAACAATTACTTGGACAAAATATATTTTTTTAAATTGAGCTCTGCAGATAAAGTTCTTTGATTATTTTGCTTTAATGTGTATGTTAGAGTTATAGACCTGGTTTTAACTTTTATAGAAAAGGTTAATATTTAAGCTTTCATATTTTAAAATTGATTAACACATTTTTCATCTTTGTGGATTTAAGTTATAATAAGTGAATAATTCTGTTATTAAAGAAATCCTGTTTACAGACACTTTTGTATTTGGCAACATTTAAATATATTTTGTAACCAGCAGAATGAGTGTAAGTCAGTACACTCCTCTAAACTCTGATAACAGTAATGAAGACTGGCTGGTATTGCTGAAGTCATGCAAGAAAGCCTGGAAATTGCTGGAAGTAATAAAGTCCAGACCAAAGTAACCACAAAAATTTCTGGTAGTGTTGTGCCGGTCCTCCCATGAAAGTTGCCTTGAAACATGCAACATGACTCTATTCTCCTATTACTGGTGAATCAATATTTTCATAAGCCTTGTTTTGCCGACAAGTCAAGGCAAGCCTGCAGTTAATGGTAACTGTGAAGGTGGATTCAATAAGGAATAATGCCAAAGTTGTTCATGCACAATGGTGAGAAGAAGGGGGTAAAGCTTCTCTCACAATTCACGAAGCACAGTTTAAAATTTTAGCATGAAGTTATTGCTGCTCTTTGAACAATTTCTTTTATTCTGTCGTGGGACATAGGCTTCACTAGCTGAGCCAGCATTTATTGGCCATATTTAGCTGCCCTTAACAAGTTGGGTAATTACTAACAGTTCTGGATTAGTGGTGCTGGAAGAGCACAGCAGTTCAGGCAGCATCCAAGGAGCAGCGAAATCGACATTTCGGGCAAAAGCCCTTCATCAGGAATAAAGGCAGACAGCCTGAAGCGTGGAGAGATAAGCTAGAGGAGGGTGAGGATGGGGAGACTGCTTGGCCAAAGATTTTTTTCCCACCAGAACTCTATAGATGAAGTTTCTTGATTTTTTTTCTTTTAACCTGCATATTAGGATTGCGTGATTTATAACTTTAGATAATTTACAACCTTTATTATTATTTGTAAATGCCCAGTTTGTAAGGACATGACTGAATTCCTGAAAAATGAAATTGAACACCAATCTTTCAAATAACTCCCACCCCCCAACCAACAGAAAACAGGCAATTGAATAGTTAAAGTAAAGGTTTAATTACTTGATTGGAAATTGCCCAGCCTAAGGACATTCCTCATTCCCTAGATCTTGAGGAGTAGCTTCATTTATGCCAGTATCTGGGAAAAATATTATGTTATGTCAGAATAACCATTTTTGGAATGAAAACTAATCTTTGGGCACCGATTCTATCCAGTGGCCTGATTAAATTCTCTCTAAGCTGCAGAGTAACATTGCTAATGAATTCAATTTCATGCTTTAAATGCTAACTCAATTTATTTAACCATAAAAACTGAAACATAACAGCCATGCCTAACAGAAGGGACTATTTCCTCTCTGACAACCAGGTAGAATCAACTCCAACATTTATTTGCTTCACCTGTACTTCTTTCAACTTATCATGAGCAGTAAATACAAACGTTATGGATTGCATCTACACTTGGAAGGCCAAACACAAATTGGGTGATCACTCTGGTGAGTGACTCCATTCAAATCAATAAGTATGATTGTGACTTCTCTCGACCACACCTACTCTGACCTCTGTCTGAAGCTTCCTATCTGTTACCATGATGCTCAACATTGGCTTGAGGATCATCATATTTTTCAACTACTGTATTGGACAGTCTTCTGGATCACATACTGACTGCTATAATTTCACATCAGAACCATGTTGCTACGCTTTTCAGACAGTAGTGGCTGAGTTTTCAACACAGGAGAAAGAAACAAGGACTCGATCGGTTTTTGGGTGGGATGCCTCGGGGAAATGGATTAAAATTAAAATTCTCATTAGAGCATGTCCTGAAGGTACAGTGACATGTTTCCAGTTGTAAAGACTATAGCTTTTTATTTTTATGTAATTGCGTTTATGGACTGAAATGGGGAATGTGCTGCTTTAAAAACTAGTGTGTGTAGAAGGCATTGCTACAATTTTTAAAAGCAAGCTACCAACGATTGTTGTAAATGCTTGTCCATTGGGAGTTGGTCTGAATTCCAACCAGTCAGTACATACTGAGCCAGTTTGGAGGTGGACAGGAAAGAGTTTGATTGTTTACCTTGAAAACTACTTGTTACACTGTTTTAAGAGTTATTTACCACTTAAACCAGGAAATCTACTATCATTTTGGTTCAGCAAGTTAGGGGCAAGTTGCTGGGCACAAAATTTCAGCCAGATAGGGGAGGCTAATGGAGCTGCTGGCCATGCTGCTGCTCATGCTTTGAATTTTGACAGTCTCAAGATTCAAGTGAATGCATTATTTGATTTGTCTCATCAGAAAGGGAATTAAGGGTTGAGGAAAAAGCAGGAAAGTGGATTTGAACATTATCAGGTCAGCCACGATTTCATTGAATGGTAAGGCAGATTCAGTGGGCTAAGTGGTTTACTTCTCCTACATCTTACAGTTTTATGGTCTTTCAGCACATAAGTATGGATGAGTTTGAAGACTGTATATTGAATAGACAGGACTTAATTATAATCACAATACATTTACCTTCATTATCTACAGCCTATTTCAAGCTAGCAACAAATTTTATTTGCTCATGTTTATTTTGGGCTGGAACTTAAGTCTAATCTTAAACTGAACTTGCATTTTGTTTTATTGCCAATAGGCTACTTCATACTAAATATTTAGTATTTTCCTTTTGAAAATGAAATATGAAATAAATTAACAAAAACATTTTATTTATAGATTCCAAATTATGTATATAAACAATTTTGCTAACTCTTTCTCAAGTGTATTTTTTCCCCTTTTTGGACTTCAAACTGAAATAGAAGTTGAAATACTTTGTCGCTCAAATACCAAGAAAGATTTGCAACTTGTGTTGCAAAGGCAAGCTGTGCAAAATAATGCTAGTCTGAAGCAGTGAGATTGTTGCTTTGCAACTGAGCAGTACCAGGGTTTGAGTTAAGGGAAAACTACCTGCCAACCACCTTTGGACGGGTCAAGCTGCAGTTTACAAATGTGTAGATGGTAACTGGAGACCTCAAGAGACCCAAACTGAAAACACCGCCCTCTCTCTCCCCACTTCTCCCAGCATTAGTGAAAAGACAAAAAATACCAAGAAAGTTTAAAAGAAAGAATTTGACCTAGAAAAGACCTAGCATACCAGATTAACCATCAATGTGAAAATCAACCATTGCTTCACAGACATCAATGTTGAAATGAAAAAGAACAGACAGACAATTTAATCAGCACAGCAGGTCAGGCAGCATTTGAGGAGCAGGAGAATCGATGGTTCGAGCCCTTCATGAGAAATGTCAATGTCCTGCTCCTTGGATGCGGCCTGACCTGCTGTGCATTCCCAGCAACACACAACTCTGAGCTCCAGCATCTGCAGACCTCACTTTCTCCTAGTGAATTTAATTACCCTTGAGATCTCTATACTATCTGCGCCAAATACCACTTTTTTTGGAATGAGACAAAGCAAGGGGGCAAGAAAGAATGTGAGAATGAGTTTTGCAACAGTCTTTTCATTGGTTTTTCAAAAACTACCAGTTGGGATTGTCAGGAGTGTTCAGCATAATAATTTTATGATTAGTTCCTGGACAGGTGGCCTACAGTTTTGTATTTGAGGCAAAATATCAAGTCTGCAAAGAGAAAGCACCTAAATCTGTGTCTCTCTCTTGCTTGTGTGGAAAAGTAACAGAAAACCTCTTCAAAACTGTTCTCACTCAATTTTTTTCCTTTAAAGTGCTGTCTCTCCAAATTGCCTGTTGAAAACAAACAGGGGAAAAAAAACACCTACAGAGGCACTGAAAGGGTTAACCTCTGAACCAGTGAATGAAAAACAGCATGAGTGTGCAAACAACCTGGTCTCATGAGCAAAGAACTGAAAGGAAGTGGAGGTAACTGAAAGAAAACAACTCATCAACATCGGTGGTCTGAACAGGTGCTAGGATTGTATTTGACATTTTTTCTCCTCCCAAACTCATAATATTTGTGGTCTTGCCTCTTTGCATTTCAGTTTCTGTGTTTGGGAATTTCAAAAAGGGGTAGAGTTTAAGTTATAGAGTACATGTCAGTGATTCATGTCATTTCTTAAAATCAGCTTGATAAGACTAAATCAGTTATTGTCTTGTTAATAAAAAAAAAGAGCTTGATGTATAATTTTAAAGCTGAATTAGGCAGTTAGGTAAAATTGGGTAATTCGGTGGTTTAATCAAATTTTCACATTTGTGATGATGCCAGGATTAATGGAGCTTGATTGCAGTGCATCATTGTGCACTGAACTGCATGTTCAGTGGGTCGTGGTATTGTCGGTCTTAACAGCTTGGGAGTGTGGGGATGTGTGTGTGTTTGTGTGTATGTATGTGCGCATTTGGAGTTTTTAAGAGGGATATAGGTTAAATTGCAAAGTATTAGACAAGCTATCCTTTCTTTACCATTTATTAAAGTTAAGTGTTTTCTGTCAATGATGAAACCTAATGTGAATTGCTTTTGTGCTGAACAGCAGTGAGGCAAACTGATTAGCTTGCTTGTCTAGTTGAAATTTTATACATTCTGTGACAGCTAGTAAAACAGTGGGACGTGATTATTATTAATACACGCTTTCAAGTTAACTTGTGATGAAAGAAGAAAACCCTAAAAGAAAAAGGTCAACACAAATACAGGAGATAATGGTACTATATAACCATATAATGTAATAAAATGAGAGAGAATGAAAAAGATGTCCCTGAAAATCAAGTGTTAGCCCTTGAGAAAATCACAGGAGCCTTTTTATAAAAAAAACAACTTGTTCAGATATATTATCTCAATTCTGAGCAGGTGGGATTTAAACCGAGACCTCCTGACCCAGAGCGAGGGACATTACCACAGCCCAGAGAAAGTGAGGACTGTAGATGCTGGAGATCAGAGTTGAAGAGCACGGTGCTGGAAAAGCATAGCTGGTCAGGCAGCATCCAAGGAGCAGGAGAATTGGCATTTTGGGCATAAGCCAAACTTCAGTTCTCCTGGTCCTTGGATACAGTCTGACATGCTCTGCTTTTCCAGTACCATGCTCTTTGACATTACCACAGCCCCCAAGGCAGCTACACAGGAGCCATTAGAATAAAGATAAATAGATCCAATTTTACCATCTCAGCTGGGTTCAATCAACTCGCATCTTCATGGGTTCAGATTGGGGGGGGGGGGGCATCTTATCAAGGGATATCCCATATGCACTAGGATCCATCTATATACTTTAGTGGGATGGGGCAGTTGCTGTTGGAGTTAAGCGCTAAGGCAGTCTGGACTGGCTGTGAATGGAGTCAGAACGCCCCTGGTGCTCACCTGCCACCCTACCAACCTTCGCATAAACCAAATCATCCGTCGACATTTCCGCCACCTCCAAACAGACCCCTCTACCAGGGATATATTTCCCTCCCCACCCCTTTCTGCCTTCCGCAAAGACCGTTCCCTCCGAGACTACCTGGTCAGGTCCACGCCCCCAAACGACCCACCCTCCAATCCTGGCACTTTCCCTGCCACCGCAGGAGCTGTAAAACCTGCGCCCACACCACCTCCCTCACCTCTATCCAAGGCCCTAAAGGAGCCTTCCACATCCAAAGTTTTACTTGCACATCCACGAATACCATTTATTGTATCCGTTGCTCCCGATGCAGTCTCCTCTACATTGGGGGAGACTGGGCGCCTCCTAGCAGAGCGCTTTAGGGAACATCTCCGGGATACCCGCACCAATCAACCACACCGCCCCGTGGCCCAACATTTCAACTCCCCCTCCCACTCTGCTGAGGACATGGAGGTCCTGGGCGTCCTTCACCGCCGCTCCCTCACCACCAGACTCCTGGAGGAAGAACGCCTCATCTTCCGCCTCGGAACACTTCAACCCCAGGGCATCAATGTGGACTTCAGTTTCCTCATTTCCCCTTCCCCACCTCACTAGTTCTAAACTTCCAGCTCAGTAACTGTCCCCATTACTTGTCCGGACTTGTCCTACCTGCCTATCTTCTTTTCCACCTATCCACTCCACCCTCTCCTCCTTGACCTATCACCTTCATCCCCTCCCCCACTCACCCATTGTACTCTATGCTACTCTCTCCCCATCCTCACCCTCCTCTAGCTTATCTCTCCACGTTTCAGGCTCACTGCCTTTATTCCTGATGAAGGGCTTTTGCCCGAAACGGCGATTTCAAAGCTACTTGAATGCTGCCTGAACTGCTGTGCTCTTCCAGCACCACTAATCCAGAATGTGAATAGAGTTATCATGATGGTTGGTAGAAACATAAGCACAGACATGGATGCTGAGGAAGAGGAAGGCTTCCCTGTGCTGAACCTCATTCGCAAGTCACTGGGTGCCTTGACAGCTACATTGTTGCAATCAATAATGCCCTAGGGAAGCCAGAGGGAAAAACCTAAATGGTTTTGGTCAGTAAACGAACATGTAGTTAACTTCTGGCAAAGAGCACATCAGTGATCAGAAAGATGCAGTGGTGTGCAGACATTTTTGTTAACACTACTAAGGTCTGCAGCTAATCCTTAGTAGCCCAAAAAAATGATGTTCAAGGCCAGTGACTTTTACAATGATTGACCAGGGCATTGCTTGGAGATCATCAGTGATAAACTCGCAAATCTCTGTTGTCACCGGTCTTGAGTTCACAGTTTCATTCAGCCTAATTCATCTCCAAATAGCTTAGCCTTTAATCAGTTGATCCTGTATTTAAGGTTTGGCCTCAATTGTCTTCCTGCCTTCCTTTTCTCTTTGCCCTCTGGAAATGTTCCTATGAAAAGTGTTGCTGTTTTTTGCCACTCATGTTCCACTGCTGCCTGCAGTCTTCCTTCACAGCAGGTGGCCATTCTGTTTCACCTGTACATCCACCAATATCATTTATTGTATCCGTTGTCCCCGATGTGGTCTCCTCTACATTAGGGAGACTGGGCGCCTCCTAGCAGAGCGCTTTAGGGAATATCTCCGAGACACCCGCACCAATCAACCAAACCGCCCCGTGGCCCAACATTTCAACTCCCCCTCCCACTCTGCCGAGGACATGGAGGTCCTGGGCCTCCTTCACCGCTGCTCCCTCACCACCAGACGCCTGGAGGAAGAACGCCTCATCTTCCACCTCGGAACACTTCAACCCCAGGGCATCAATGTGGACTTCAACAGCTTCCTCATTTCCCCTTCCCCCACCTCATCCTAGTTTTAAACTTCCAGCTCAGCACTGTCTCCTTGACTTGTCCGGACTTGTCCGATCTGCCTATCTTCTTTTCCGCCTATCTTCTTTTCCACCTATCCACTCCACCCTCTCCTCCTTGACCTATCACCTTCATCTCCTCCCCCACTCACCCATTATACTCTATGCTACTCTCTCCCCACCCCCACCCTCCTCTAGCTTATCTCTCCACGCTTTAGGCTCACTGCCTTTATTCCTGATGAAGGGCTTTTGCCCAAAACGTCGATTTTGCTGCTTGTTGGATGCTGCCTGAACTGCTGTGCTCTTCCAGCACCACTAATCCAGTATTCATTGTCCTTGTCTACTTATTCCTTTGCATCCATGATACCAGGAAGCATGCCTAACTTGTTTTCAAAGCTTGGGGGTTGTGCACTCACTATCACTGCTATATATGCAGCACCAAGGGCAAGCCCTTGCCATGTGTCCAGACCTTATTGGCTGCAGTAATCCACAATCTGTATACTCACCCTCACTCAGTCCATGGACAACTTCCAAAACCTCCATAAAATATCCCACCTGCCTCCTTTAACAATGTGTAAACAAGCTTTTTAACAAGTTTTAATTTGTAACTTTAAGTTTAACTGGCCTCAGCGGAGCATGGAATAGGAATCCTGTGCTGCCTATTCGGATGTTTTATGACGGACATCTGAGGCAGTTGGAACTTAAACCTTCCTTATTATTGTCCATACTGGGATCAGCATCTTGAAATTGATACTCCATCTCGTTTCATTTCCATTTTCAAAAGCCACAAAAGTTCAGCCCCAGGAGGTGCTAATGATCATGCTGATTTCCAACTACAGAGCTGTGCAACAACCTTTTGTCCTTTTACTTGTATCATTCTTGTTTTTGACTTCCACTATCCTCTTTCAACATGCAGTAAGTCTCGTCTTCCATCTTATCACACATTAGCCTTTTTAAACTTCCCTTTCCACCTAATACTGCTGCCTCCGATCCCCATACACTTTCCCCAGCCTTGTATTTGCTTATGATCAATCACATCTAACATTTCCCGACTGTCATTGTGTCTAAAATATTACCTGTGTTTATATCTCCACTGATGCTGCTTGACCTGCTACAGTCTTTCCAGCATTTCCTGCTTTTATCACCATTATTTATAATAACTGAACATTATTATTTTCTGCTACACAAGAGGCTAGTAAACAATTTGCAATGTCTAATGTTAAAGCAATTACAATAATTACTTTTGTCTAAAACAGTTGACTCAGGACAATTCAAAGTTGATATTTTTCATTGGATTAATAATGAAACTAATAATGTTGAGAAAAACAATTGCTTGACAATGCTTGTTTTATATTCCTTGATCTAAAAAATATTTGAGTGAACTAATTTCCCTGTATATATTATGCAACATTGTAGTCACACTCCTGATTCTCAACGTTCTTAAATTAGATTCACAAGAACAAAGAACAGAAGTGCAATGTGTTCAACCCTTTGAGCCTGTTCCACCATTCACAAAGATCATGGTTGATCTCCATCCGAAATGTCTTGGCTAGTACAGATCTGTATCAATTTCCATCTATTTTGTTTATGCAGAGAGAATTCCACATGTCTACCACCCATTGCATGAAAAAATGCTTCCTAACCTCTTCCCTCAATTGTCACGGATTTTAAATTTGTTCTCTTGTCCTCGATCTCATACCATCAGCAAGAGTCTCTCTCTTATATATCCTAACAATTATTTTCAAAATGCGAAAGTCTCAATCAAATAATTCTTTCACCTTCAATATTCCACGGTATAAACTCTCAAACCAAAAAAACAGAATTGAAGAAGGGTCACTGGATTTGAAACGTAAACTGTTTCCTCTCCACAGTTGCTGCTAGATCTGCTGAGTTTCTCTATCAATTTCTATTTTTGTCTGTGACTACATTTTATACTCAAATCACCACACCTAATGTGTATAGGGCCTCTGAGTTTCTTTGGCTCTTCACTTCCTGGCTTTTCAACATCTTATTTTGGTCCAAAATTAATTATCTTATATAACCCTATATTGAAATCTGATTGCCACAATTTTACCCACTCAATTAATCTGAAATATTGTTTCTTACACCGACTATACAGACAAAGAAAGATCCAGCATTTACGTAGCGGCTTTTATTATCTCAGGTTGTTCCAAAGTGCTTTACAATCAACATTTTTGATAGTGTAGAAACTACTGAAATGCAAGCCACATAGCAGACAATTTGCACACAGCAATGTCCCATAAACAATACAAAAAAGCCAAGCAACAAGGAGAAACCATCCCATATTCCACACATATTTGTTCCATTCACACTCAAAGTGACAAAAGAAAACCATCCTGACTCCTGAGTCTAAGTTGCATGTCAATCCAAAAATGGGAAGTGCCATTTTCAAACATGTCAGCTTTTAGGGAATTAATTAAAGCTTAGGCAAAGAAACAGTTGAGTAGCACCTTATTGCACTGAAATGCCTCAGGATGATTCCCAATGAATTACTTAGAGTAAATGGGAACAGGGGTCATGCTTTTAATCTTGTGATCTGTTTTGGCATTCAATCATTTTCACTTACAGTACTTGCTTTTAATTCATATTCCTTAAAACCATCCACAGGATTCTTTAAAACCATACATAGATACAGCATTTCATTAGGCCATTTGGCCCAACTGGATTGGGCCCATGTTTAAACTCCCTATGAACCTATTTCTCACCCTTTTTCTTTTTATCAAGCAAACTTCATTAATCTGTTTTGAGAATGTTAATTGTCCTAGAATCTAATCTTAATTAAGAGGAAATGGTTCCAAATTTCCAATCACTTGTGTAAAGTGTGTTTGGTGATTTGAGTACAGAGTAAAAAAAATTAGAAAAGGACATGACATTAAAAGAAGAGACTTGAAAATAAAATTAAGCATTAAAAATAGAAAGGGGAAGATAAATGATAAATTAGTCAAATTTAAAGGTGTCTGCACTTAGTAAAATGAGCAGGAGAAAGACAACTGAAGCACTATTACATTGATGTTCATTAGTAAAGGGAATAGTGCTAGAAAAATTAACACTAGTAGCTGTAATTCCTTTATTTTAAAAAAATGGAATAAGTCTAGGGAAGCATAGGCGAAGTAGCTTAACATTTGAGTAATAAATTAGTTATCTTTCCTACCATCAATGACATAATAGAGAAACATCTAGTATATCAAAAATATGAATAATAGCTAAAGTTTTTAACAAAAAGGTCACGCTTCACTAACCTTATTAATTCTTTTGATGTAGTAACAGGAAAAGTAGATAAAAGTGTACTGAAATCTGTCTTTTTCCAAAATCTGATGAAAAGAAAAAATGATATCAGTTTTATCAGCCTGGTGCCATTATCATTTCATCAATGCATGAATGAACTTTACATTTCCTGTGTCAGTTATTGCTCAGGACTCCAGTCAAACAGTTGAGAGTTCTATTCCAGAGATGCAAGCACAAAATTTAGGCTGACATTTCAGTGCAGGGTGGGACAAGTGCTGCATTGACTGTATCCTGACTTTTGCATGTTGCGTTAGGCCATGTTCATATTTCTCTCTGCCCAGTTGATAGTACTCCCAGCTGAGTTAGAAGGTCATGTGCTCCAGCTCCATTGAAATGACTGAATATCTTTTATTAGTCAATCGGAGTTAAAAATCAACAATTATCCTACAATTAATTGTTGTTTGTGGAAGACAGGGATACTTAAATCGCACAATCTATCAGATCTAAATTCTGCACTCCAACCATCCATTTTTGAATGGATTAATTAAGCAACTAATAGGAGGGGGATGGTCCAAAATGGCCCTATTCTCATCAATGGGGATGTCCAGCACATCCATGCAAATGATAAGGCCGAAGCACTTCCATCTATCTTTGGCCAAAATTGCTGAGTGGATGATCCATCTCAGCCTCTTCCTGAGGTTCCCAGCATCACAGATGCCAATCTCCAAACAATTTATTTCATTCGATGGATATCCAAAAGGCTTGGGGACCAACAACAGTAATGAAGAAGTGTTCCAGTACTTCCCATGACCCCAGTCAAGTTGTTCCAGTATTGTACAACACTAGCATCTATGTGAAAATGTGGTAAATTCCCTAGGTATGTGTTGTCTATGAAAAGCAGGTCAAATCCAACCAAGCAAAGCTCCAGACTGCATTACAACCTGGGTCCAAATATGGACAAAATATGAACTCCAGAGGTAGCTGTCTTTCATATCTAGGCAGCATTTAGCAGATAGCTGAAAGAACTGCAGATGCTGGAAATCAGAAACAAAAACAGAAGATGCTGGAAAAACTCAGCAGGTCTGGCAACATCTGTTGGGAGAAATCAGAGTTAACTTTTCAGATCCAGTGACTCTTCTTCAGTCCTGAAGAATACGACATCCAGTAGCCCTTGTGAAACTGAATCTAGAGTAGAGTAGAGTGGTGCTGGAAAAGCACAGCAGGTCAGGTAGCATCCAAGGAGCAGGACAACCGACGTTTTGGGCAAAAGCCCTTCATCAGGAATGGTGGCAGGGAGCCTCCAGGGTGGAGAGATAAATGGGAGGGGGGTGTGGCTGGGAAGAAGGTAGCAAAGAGTGCAATAGGTGGATGGGGGTGGGGATGAAGGTGATAGGTCAGAGAGAAGGGTGGAGCGGATAGGTGGGAAAGAAGATTGGCAGGTAGGACAGGTCATGAGGACGGTGCTGAGCAGAAGGTTGGAACTGAGGTAAGGTGGGGGGAGGGGAAATGAGGAAACTGGTGAAGTCCACATTGATGCCCTGGGGTTGAAGTGTTCCGAGGTGGAAAATGAGGCGTTCTTCCTCCAGGCATCGGGTGGTGAGGGAGTGGTGGTGGAGGAGGCCTCAGGACCTGCATGTCCTTGGCAGTGGGGTTAATTGGTACGGGTGTCCCGGAGATGTTCCCTAATGCTCTCTGCGAGAAGGCGTCCAGTCTCCCCAATGTAGAGGAAACCAGATACGATAAATGACATTGGTGGATGTGCAGGTAAAACTTTGATAGATATAGAGGGCTCCTTTGGGGTCTTGGATGGAGGTGAGGGGGGAGGTGTGGGCGCAGGTTTTGCGATTCCTTCTCCTCTGACTTCCAGAATCTGCAGTCCTCACTTTTGCCTTGTGAAACTGAAGTCAATGAGAACTGGGGAGAAACCTCCTACTGGTTGGAATAAGATATAACTTAAAAGATAATGATTGTGGCTGTTTGAGGTCAATCACCTCTGCGAAATGACTTCTCTGTAGGCATTCCTCACAGAAATGTGCTCGGCTCAACCATCAGAAGTGAGGATATTTTCTGAAGATTGTACAATGTTCAGCACCATTTGTGACATCCCAGATAGTGAAGCAGTCAATGTCCATATGCAAAAAGCCCTGGACAACATCCAGGCTTGGATGTGTATGTGGTAAGTAACATTCATGCCACACAAGTACCAGACAATGTTCACACTTCCAATAAGAGAGTATCTGATCATTACCCTTTGACATTCAATGCCGTAAGCATTGATATTTTCTTAGTGAGTTGAGAAGATTTGTAGCTCAGTGTTAAGGTTCTGGATGTAAGTTTGTTTGCTGAGCTGGAAGGTTCATTTTCAGAAGTTTTGTCACCATAGTAGGTAACATCATCAGTGAGCCTCCGGTGAAGCACTGGTGTTAGCAACCCACTTTCTATTTGTGCTTAGGTTTCCTTAGGTTGGTGACATCATTTCCTGTGGTGATGTCATTTCCTGTTGTTTTTTCTCAGAAGGTGGTAAATGCGGTCCAAGTCAGTGTGTTTGTTGTTAGAGTTCTGGTTGGAATGCCAGAACTCTAGGAATGATTCTAGGAATTCACGTGCATGTCTCTGTTTGGCTTGTCATTGTAGTTCTTGCAAGGTATTTTGTAAATGACTACTTAGATCTCTTGGCAACATGGTAGCACACAAACCCACCAACCTGCAGCTAATGAACTTGAAACACCCTATACAGACAACAAGCAAAACTAATGTCATTTACAAAATACCTTGCAAGAACTGTAACAAACACTACATTGGACAAACAGGCAGAAAACTAGCCATCAGGATACATGAACATCAACTAGCCATAAAAAGACATGACCCATTCTCACTAGTATCCTTACATACAGATAAGGAAGGACACCACATCCGAGTGGGACAACACATCCATCCAAAGACAAGCCAAACAGAGACACACATGAATTCCTAGAATCATGGCATTCCAACCAGAACTCTAACAACAAACACATTGACTTAGACCCCATTTACCACCCTCTGAGAAAAAAAAGAACAGGAAATGACATCACTGGAAATGACATCACCAACACAAGGAAACCTAAACACAAACAGAAGGTGGGTCACTAATACCAGTGCTTCACTGGAAGCTCATTTATGATGCAACCCACTATGGTGATGAAACATCTAAAATGAACCTTCCAGCTCAGCAACCAAATTTGCATTCATTGATATTTTACTTTTACCAATTCCTCCATGGGATGTGAGCATTACTGTCTGGGACAGAATTTGTTGCTCATCCCTAAATGCCCTTGAATTTAGTAGCTTGCTAAGCCATTTCACAAAATGTTTAACATTGTTGTGGGTCTACAGTTACATGTTAGCCAAACAAAGTAAGAATGGCAGATGTTCTTCCCTAAAGCACTTTCGGATCAAGGTGAGATTTTACAACAATGAACAATGGTTCCGTGGTTGTTGCCATACTAGCTTTTTTGTAATTCTAGGTTATTATCAATTTTAAATTTTCACCATTTGACATGTTGGGATTTGAAGACATATCCCCAAACATAAATTTGGGACTCTGAATTACTGATCCAGTGACATGACCACCATGTCATCATCTCCCTTGAATTCCCCACTATCTTCATCCTTTGGGTTACCATTAACCAGAAACTAAACTGGGCCAGCAATTTACATACTGTGCCCTAACAGTAGGTTACAGGCTAGGAATTCTGTGGCAAGTAACTCATCATCTGACTCCCCAGTCCCTGTCCCAAGTCAGGAATGTGATAGAATAACCTCCACTTGGCTAGATGAACAACTCCAACAACACTTAGGAAGCTTGACACCATTACGCAAGGAAAAGAGGAAAATGGATCAAGGGCAGGCAGAAGGGATTAGTTTAAAATTTGGTGTCATGTTCAACACAACATCATGAGCCATAGGGCCCATTCCCATGCTGCAAAGTTCTATGTTCTATCCAAAACAAAGCAGGTGACTTGGCTAGCACCCCATCCACCATCTTTAAAATTAAATTCTTCAACAACTAATACACAGCAACAGCAATGTGTACCATCTACAAAATACACTACAAGGCTCCTCCGACAGCACATTTCAAACCTGTGATCTCTACCTCCTAAAAGCACCACAGCAGCCAAGTACATGGGATCACTACACCTACAATTTCCTCTCCAAGTGACAGACCATCCTGACTTGGCACTGTGGTCATCCCTAAACCCCAAGTCACAGTGGTTCAAGGCGGCGGCTCACCACCACCACCTTCTTTGGGCAATTAGGAATGGTCAATGGTCTAGCCAACGACACCCACCTTTCATGAAGGAATAAAACAGCTTTCAAATTTCTACCAATCTTTCTTAACTTTACTATTGAAAGACATGGCTTTATTGTCTAGGCTACATCCCCTAAACCTAAGCACCCGAAATAACAGAAATACTTTATATCATATCAGTTGTTCTTAATATCTCAAAGACCTTTGTTTAAATTACTCTGTAATCTTCTTATTCCCGAGAAACAAACTGTGATTTGCGCAATATAACACTTGGAGTCTAGGTATAATTCTGTTAATTCTATACTGTAATATATCCAAGACCGTATAATTTCCTAAGGTGCGGTCCCTACAACTGAGAACAGTCCTTTGTACAACTGTAGTATAACTTTTATCCTTTGTATTGCAGTCCTCTAGATACAAACAGTATTCCATTATTTTCTATTCTTATTCCATAATGTTTTAAACCTATATACATTGGCCAGCAAGTCTCTCTGAATCACCACTGTTCCTAGCTTTTCATTACTTAGTGTCGTTATTCTATTTAGATCTAAATTGAGTGAGGTTTATTTCCCTACATTGAAATCCATTTGTGACAGTTTTGAATATTCACTTAATATTCAATATCTTTTCATAGTTATGCATTTCTATTTATGTGGCTTCCAGTTTGACATCTTTAAGCTAACAGCAAACCTGGATTTGTGGCTGTTCGTGCCATCAAAATACTAGTAAAATACTGCAAAGTATTAGTAAGATACAGCAAATGGTTAAAGTCCCAACAGAGATCTGTAGGACACTATTCGTCAATCAAGTAAAGTAGCTGCCTATTTTCCCTGCTGTGTAGTCAATATTATAACTAGGTCAATAACTTGCTTTCAATTCCTAAACTGGAATTTTGATAATTTTCTCACGAGGGGCTTTATCAAATATATTAGAACATAGAAAAATACAGCACAGTACAGGCCCTTTGGCCCTCAATGTTGCACCGATCCAAGCCCACCTAACCTACACTAGCCCACTATCCTCCATATGCCTATCCAATGCCCGTTTAAATGCCCATAAAGAGGGAGAGTCCACCACTGCTACTGGCAGGGCATTCCATGAACTCACGACTCGCTGAGTAAAGAATCTACCCCTAACATCTGTCCTATACCTACCACCTCTTAATTTAAAGCTATGCCCCCTCGTAATAGCTGGCTCCATACGTGGAAAAAAGGTTCTCATGGTCAACCCTATCTAAACCCCTAATCATCTTGTACACCTCTATCAAGTCACCCCTAAACCTTCTTTTCTCCAAAGAAAACAGCCCCAAGTGCCTCAGCCTTTCCTCACATGATCTTCCTACCATACCAGGCAACATCCTGGTAAACCTCTTCTGCACCCGTTCCAGTGCCTCCACATCCTTCCTATAATATGGCAACCAAAACTGCACACAATACTCCAGATGCGGCCGCACCAGAGTCTTATACAACTGCAACACGACCTCAAGACTCCGAAACTCAATTCCTCTACCAATAAAAGCCAGTATGCCATATGCCTTCTTCACCGCACTATTTACCTGGGTGGCAACTTTCAGAGTACTGTGTACATGGACACCAAGATCCCTCTGCTCATCCACACTACCAAGTATCCGACCATTAGCCCAGTACCCCATCTTTTTGTTACTCATTCCAAAGTGAATCACCTCACACTTACCCACATTGAACTCCATTTGCCACCTTTCTGCCCAGCTCTGCAGCTTATCTATATCCCGCTGTAACCTACCACATCCTTCCTCACTGTCAACAACTCCACTGACTTTTGTATCATTCGCAAATTTGCTTACCCAACCTTCTAGCCCCTCCACCAGGTAATTTATAAAAATGACAAACAACAATGGTCCCAAAACAGATCCTTGCAGAACACCGCTAGTAACTGCACTCCAAGATGATCCTTTACCATCAACTACTACACTCTGTCTTCTTCTAGCCAGCCAATTCCTAATCCAAACCTCCAACTCACCCTCAATACCATACCTCCGTATTTTTTGCAGTAGCTTACCATGGGGAACCTTATCAAACGCCTTACTAAAATCCATATACACCACATCTACCGCTTTACCCTCGTCCACCTCCTTAGTCACCTTCTCAAAGAATTCAATAAGGTTTGTGAGGCACGATCTGCCCTTCACAAAACCATGCTGACTATCCTTGATCACATTATTCCTACCCAAAATGTTCATAAATCCTATCCCTTACAATTCTCTCTAAGACTTTGCCCACAACAGAAGTGAGGCTCACCGGCCTATAGTTACTAGGGTTGTCCCTACTCCCCTGCTTGAACAAGGGAACCACATTTGCTATATTGTAGAAGTTAACATAAATAATATTCATAGGCAGTCCTCAGATGAGTATTTCAGCCACTTTTTCAAAACTTTTATTCAGGTTTGTCAGGAATAATCTGCCTTTCACGATCCAAGTTGGCCCTTTCTAATTAGCTGAAAACTTAAAAGGTGTTCAATTACTCTATTTTGTCAGTTTCACAAATCGGTTTACACTCTCAGGTTTCCTTTCCCAAAATACCAAGGGGCCTGGAGTTTTCTCAATCTACGTGAATTGTTCAACAATTGAAAGAAAATGAGAAGAACACAGTTTGGATACCAAAGGTCTCACCTCCTTCCTCTAAAACCCCCGGATTAAAATCACTTGGTGCTGAGTATTTGGCACAGTTTAGGTTCATGACATTTATCAGTACTGTTATTTTTGGTTATGTTAATTTTAAAGAGGATGGGTATTCTCTCTGGTGTTCTAATCAATGTTCATTCCTTCACCAACACATTGCAAACAAATTATCTGGTCATTATTGCCTTACAGTTTGCAAATTTGCGTCCCCACTTCCTGCGTTATAAATTACTCCATTAGACCAGGTACACCACTACATCGATGTAGTTTTTTTTTAATTTCTGGCGTAAAAAATTCCGTGGAATACCGAACATCTCTGAAAAAATCTCCATTGCACTCAATACATTATCCAAATTGTCTTTTAAAAACATTTCAAAGCGTTTAAACATAAACTTCATGGGGAATAGAGTAAAATATTTCCCTGAAATGTAATGAACAAAGCTACTTATAATCCCAAGATAAATAGACAACATGGTTAGAAGTGTTTGAGAGACAACAGTTTGCTGTGCAGTTCCCATACCTTGTGACAGGTCCAGAGCAGCCCTGTCTCCTCCGTGTATTTGTGGTCGGTGTACTTCCGTTCCTTTCTCTGTCTGAGTGAGGCACGCGTCTGACCCTGTACCAGCCCCGGCAGCCGCCAGGTCGGCGACAATTGCTATCCAGATTACCAGAGGAGCAAAAGAATCCAACAAAGAGGGAAATAAAGTAAGAGGAGGATAGAAACACACAGAGCGAAAGAAGTACAAGGAACACAAAAGTCAACACCTGGGGGTTCGTTCTTCCAATCCATGCGGTGCAGCGGTTGTTTCTCCCAGATTGTCCAGAGTGTGGGGGGCACTTGTCTGTTTGGTTATTGGTGCGAGGACAGTCCCCCTGAACCACCCCAGGACTGGAGCAGCTCCAGCTGACAGTGCGCAGCCGATGACGGGGCTCTTGCTCGGTGAGTGAGTGTCAGTCAGTGCGTTGCTGCTGTGAGTGTTACACTACATCAGATACACTGTGACTCACTCTTACTGACATTGTATCCTCACTCTCTGTGTATGTGCTCATCTCTTCAGGTGTACGTCTGGTGCCCGGCTGTTCACTTTCTTTTTCAATTATGTTAAGTTCTGCGTCTTAATTCTCTGCCTTTTCCGTCGTTGTCGGTGAGTGGTGCGTGTGTTTGTTTGTTTGTTTGGGAGGTGGGAGGGGAGCAGAGAGTGTGAGACACTGTCGTGCTTCAGTGCAGTCAGTGTGTGACAGCGAGCCAGCGGCGGAGATGTCGGATGACGACTCGAGGGCCAGCACCAGCTCCTCCTCGTCTTCAAGTTCCTCGCAGGCAGCTGAGAAAGAGACGAGAAACAACAACAACAACGACAGCATCACCGGCACCGGCGGCGGCGGCAGCAGCAATAACAACAACAACGGCGGCGGCGGCGGAGGGAGCAAGAGGAAAAGAGAAGCGAAGAACAACACCATGAGCAAGAACCCTAAGCTGCTCACCACCAGCGCCAAGAGGTGAGTGCGGATGGCGCGGGCCGGCCGGCCGGGCAGGCAGCGCGCGGGCAGAGGGGCACGAGCACCGGCCGTTGGTCTGGGGTGGGGGAGGGGTCGAGGTAAGGTGGTGGTGGGGGGGAGTTATGGGGCTCCTGCTCTGCTTTACCCCCCCCCCCCGGGATTCCTTCTCTCACCCGCGACACGCCGGACTTCTTTAATACCAGAGGCTCATTTGCATATTAGCTAAGATCGTTTTGTACAAAAAGACGGGGTCAGGTTGCGACCCCCTTGCCCCGGGTTTGCATTCCTGTCGCCAGCTACTTTCCGCTGGGCCGGCTTGTCTGGGGTCTGTTCGCCGGAGGAGTACGGCAATCGAGTTGGAAATTTTTCACTGTATTAGCTTCTTGGAGCTGCGAGAAGCGGCCATGTTTTTTTTCCCCTCTCTCGCTTTCTCGCACAGCCTGGGGGTCAACGTCTTTGCTTTATCTTCTTTTTTTTGTTGTTAACTTTTTTGAAGTCGTGAAATTTCCGGGTGAATGTGACGGGGATGCAGCATTCTTGATTGTGCCGAGAGGTTTTAAAGTGATCCATGTTTTATGTTTGACAGAATCCAGAAGGAGCTTGCTGATATCACGTTGGATCCACCACCGAACTGCAGGTTAGTTGATTTCTCAGAAAATAAATGGTCTGCCTTTAATATGTGCATTAAAAGGTTTGGGATGGTGTGCGATTTTTTTGTTTCAGTTTGAAACCCTGGTCAATAAATTGAAGGAGTGGAGGGAGTTGTATTGAAACAGAAATTGGGATTCAGGCCAATTTTGCATTTGCAGAATCAAATAGAACTTAAACGTCAGTACTTTAAACTGAAGTTTCCCTTGTAAGTTTCATTTTGGAAGTTTGAAATTTTCCTCCCGTTGAGGGGGTTCCCATCAGTTCTGCACTTTTTGGAAAGTTCTTGTCCATCTCGATTTGGTGCTGTTTTACAATGTGATTTTTTGGGGATGGGGGTACTGAAGTGTTCTGGTTGTGTGTGTGTGATAGATATTCATTCACATCTTTGGTAAGTAAATGTTCTACCCTTCACAGATAATGCAGATGTGAGTAATTTGTCTTTAAATGGTTTTGATCAATGCTGATAAGATGGTGACAAGTTCCTATCCATTGGGCAATTTTAAGTCTCACCTTTCTTTTAAAAACAGCTCCTTTTAATGTTTTTAACTGTTTTTGGAAGACCAAAATAAGGTCTCTCTTTAATTAACTAATGTACAACATATGAGCTTGTGATTGAGATGTTGTCAAATTCTAGGATGAAACAAGATTTACGCTAGTGTTATGTTTTCTGTATCATGGTTCATTGCTGTGTACTTATGGGAATAAAAATGGCACTCAGTACCTATAATGTTAAGAAAAAACTTTTAAATTATTTCCACTTGAGTTGGATCACTTCCTGTTTGAGCAACTCTTTCACTTCACTTAGAATCATAGTCATAGAGAGAATTTATTTGAAACACCAACCTTCTTGGATATTAGTATTGATTCATTTCTATGGTTGTCCAAGATAGAGCCGACAATTATGTTGTGCATGACTGTGTAATGAATGAGAAGATCAGAACTATTCCATTGAACTTTGGATCCAAAAATAAATTTTAGGATATTATTTAGGTTTCAGAAATGATATTGGCATGGGATGTACACCATACCCTTGGTATTCTATCACAAACTAGGCCTGTGAGAGAAATGTTTTCTCTCTAAATGGATAATTTTAAAATCTGTAATTTAGTCAACCCCTGTGATAGCATAAGCTGAGAATAAATGAGTGACAGTGGAATCTCAAAATTACTGAATTACTGCACAAAGCTTATTAGTTATAACTAAGTTTATGTAAAATTTGAAAAATGTAGTTTGATTGAAATGCATTGGAGTAAATGAATATACGACATAGGCATTCCAGCTTTGGCCATATGTGATATTAGATGCAGCCCTGAGGTAGACTTGCTTCTGTATGTACATGCTTTGGCATTGCGGGCATTGATGCCTTGTTTTGTGGATATGTGTGATTTGTTTTAAATGGGGAGAAGTAAAAACCAACTATTCTGTGATGATAAATGGGTTGGGGCAGAAGTACGGAAGGATACTGGGTTGCAGATTTTATTTTAACCAAGCTCAGACATGGAGGGGAAAGTGGATTCTTTAGGTGTGCTTGAGAGAATTTGCTGCATTCATAATGTGTTGTTGTGATAGTTTGGGCACAGGCCCACAGAATTGTTGGTGTTATCCTTAACAGCTTTCTTGGAATGAAAAAAAAAGAATGGCATTAACATCTGTTGTGAGGCAGCCAGATTGGATGGCATGAAGCTGAAAGCCACTTTAATGCATTATCTGAATGTTGAGCGGTCAGACGAGTTGGACGTCCCTTGAGCTGGATTAGTTTGACACATAGATCTTTCCATCTAACTGCACTCCAGTATTCTTTTTTCTTCTTTGGGCATGTGGGCAAGGATGTGCACTCTAGTATGGAACTGTTCTAGCAATGGCATTGAAATAAATCTGAACATGCATGATGCAGGACTTATGGATAACTCTTCATGAAGCAGTTGCTGAATATTTTGTGAACTGTGATGCATGTAGCTACCGATTATCATTCCACTGAAGTGATGGCTTTGTGGGACAGCTTTATTCATTATTCGTTCTTGATGGACTCTTTCAAAGAAGAATGAAGAAGCTTAAAGCAAGTATATTAGAAGGTTTATTTGCTCCAAAGTGGTAGTGGAGTTTGTTGCATGAAATGGAATTATGCAAAATACCGTGTATATGATGCAGAGTGTGAATTTTATTTTTAAGTAGCTTAGACTGCTTGTTCTGTAGTACACCATCGAAAGAGTATGAAGACAGTGCCTTTCTAATAGCTCTCAGTATAATATTTTCAGATTAGTGGATATTGCTTTAGTGACCTATACACTTAAAGAAATTGAATTACATTATAAACTGAAACTTTCAATATGTATCTGCAGTTTTTAATTCTATTTAGCTCAAATTGAAATCTCTGGAAGCAACCTTGAAAGTGCTAAAGATTGATGAATTTCTTGCCGAGTTATTTCTTTGGCTGTTGACAGACAGCTGTTTTACTAATATTGCAAAATTTACATTTGTTTATGAGCTGGCTTGACAGAATGAGCCCCTTTTCTGGGAATTAGGTTGTTGATTTTTCTTTCAGTGTTAATATTCCGTTGGTTACCTGAATAGGTGTCAGTATATTAAAACTAGCAGATTTTATAGCTGAATAATTACATAGTTTATGCTATAAAGGTTCAAAAATTCCTCTAGGTACCATCTGGAAAAATACACTGACTTTGGAGTGAGGTGCAACATATTAACCAGAATGACACCAGGTGTAAAGCAGTTAAATCATGAGCACAGGTTGCCTGAAGAAAAGTTGTAATCCTTGAATATAGAAGATTCTGGATTGATCTAGTTGAGGTGTTTAGGATGGCGAAGTGTATTGCTAACTCCCATATTTTCTGTGGTGACAATTTTCAGAAAAAAAATAGGCCAGAACTTTAAAATCTGAGATCTGTTTGGAGGTGATGTCAGAAAGCACCTTTTTCATGCAAAGTCTTGGAGAAAACTTGAAAATTTATCCTCTTAAGGTGAGGTCAGTTGAAAATTTCTTTATTGACATTTTTGTTTTGTTAACCAAGGACATTAAGGATTTCAGAACCAAGACGGTTAGGTTGGTAAGACACATCAGCCATGATCAACTTGTATGGTAGCAGAAGCTTAAGATTGAATGGCTTACTAATTGTTCCTATGCATTTGTATTTCACATGTATAACAAAAAGGTTCATATTTCAAACATTATTTGCCCCCCACATGGCTGAATTTGGCTTAATTATCCATTTAAAACACTATCACAACTGTTTTATTTCTTCATTTAAAATCTACTCCAGTTTACCTGATATAGAGTCAGAGAGATGTACAGCATGGAAACAGACCCTTCGGTCCAACCTGTCCATGCCGACCAGATATCTCAACAATCTCGTCCCACCTGCCAGCACCTGGCCCATATGCCTCCAAACCCTTCCTATTCATATACCCATCCAAATGCCTCTTAAATATTGTAATTGTACCAGCCTCCACCACTTTCTCTGGCAGCTCATTCCATACTCGTACCACCCTCTGTGTGAAAAAGTTTCCCCTTAGGTCTCTTTTATATCTTTCCCCTCTCACCCTAAACCTATGCCCTCTAGTTCTGGACTCCCTGACCCCAGGGAAAAGACTTTGTCTATTTATCCTATCCATGCCCCTCATAATTTTGTAAACCTCTATTAGATCACTCCTCAGCCTCGGACTTGCATTTCATGTGATGAAAATATTTGGATGCTATTAGATTAAGGGCGGAGCAGTGGCTCCGTGCTGTTTCACAGTGCCAGGGAGCCAGGTTTGATTCCAGTCTTGGGTGACTGTCTGTGTGGAGTTTGCACATTCTCCTTATGTCTGTGTGGGTTTCCTCTGAGCACTCCAGTTTCCTCCTACAGTCCAAAGATGTGCAGGTTGGATGAATTGGCCATGCTAAAATTGCCCATAGTGCTCAGAGATGTGTAGGTTAGTTGCCTCAGTAAGGGGAAAGGATAGGGAATGGGTCTGGATGAGATACTCTTTGGAAGGTTGATGTGGACTTGTTGGGCCAAATGACCTGTTTTTGCACTGTAAGGATTCTATGAACTACTCTTTCTTGATTCATAAAGATTCATATTTCTGACTGCTGATATCAGCTTCCAAATTTTCTGCATGAAAATATTAAATTAATAACACTGAACGGTTATAATCTGACCTTCATTAACAAGTACAAAAATAATAACAATGAGATCTATCTCTTTATTTTCAATTTTTTAATTTAAAATTTTATTTTATTTTTCAACCAAAATTGCCTCCTGTTCAAAGCTTGATTTCTATTATTCAATCAATGTTTACAATGGCTATGATAGTCAACCTGTTAAGGTTTTTAAAAAATTGGTAAAGCAAACTACTGGTTGGAGTTTATTACTCTGTCAATATTAGTCTGACCACTCATAATGCATACCTTTTTTGTTAAAAACCTTAACTTCTTGTAGATTGGGCTACTGCTGCAATCTTAGTAATAATTTTGGAGATTTACCACTTATTTGATGATTATGTGTATTGTTTGGTACTTAAACAGTACAGATCAGACACATTCTATTTTGATCCAAAGCTTGTGCTGAGTTAGCTGGTTTGAATTGAGACAGGGAATATGCAGGAGGCATATGGGCAAGGATGTGGACTCTGGTATGGAGCTGTTCTAGCAATGGCATTGAAGTAAATCTGAATGTGCACGGTACAGGACTTATGGATAACTCTTGCAGCAGTTGCTGAATATTTTGTGAACTGTGATGCATGTAGCTACCAATTATCATTCCACTGAAGTGATGGACCTTTGTCTCCAAGCTAATTATAGAGAAAATAGAGCTGAGATTCTAACTGCACATTTGTTAATCTTTAATCCACTATAAAAGTTCATGTTTGAGGATAAGATTGAATGTCCTCTACTACAAATCATCCATTCGTATGATATCTGAATTCACATGAAGAATGACCAGGTTGAGGTATTGTATTGGCAATAGTACCCAGGTGAATTTCCATTTTGCAGGGGGAATGTTAAAAAGTAATTATTTTTAATAAAGGAGCTGCTGGATACTTATTTTTGATTAACGGAACTATAACAATGTGCAGGTTTGTGACTTCAAGACCAGTAAAGTTTTTAAGAGGGAGTTAAAGAAGGCAAATTGCTGGCATGAAAACAAACATTGAAAACTAAAATGGAGTCTGAAAAATCTCATTGGTATCTTTGTACTTGTTAATAAAGGACAAGCTGTAAAGCAGTTGAAGCTGTAAATTTTATTAGTATTTATTTGCAGGCACAAGTTTACAAGCTTGCATTGGCAGTCACAAATATCAGGACTTGAAGAGGTGAGAAAGTCTAATAAAAACTAAATATTTTCACCGTATGATAAGTACATGAAACCAAGTAAGTTTTTGGAGTAGAATTTTAAATGCAGAAAGAAAAACATTGCTGTCGTCGTGTTTTAAGGATTATGTAGCAAAATTGAGTGAGTCGTGATTAATAGTTGAATTAGTAGAAGAATCTTGTCCTCTGAAATGCTAATACTTAATTTATTATTAGGGTCTGGATTAGAGTGGTGCTGGAAAAGCACAGTAGTTCAGGCAGCATCCGAGGAGTAGTAACATCAATGTTTCAGGCAAAAGCTCTTCATCAGGTATTTGCCCGAAACGTCGATTTTACTGCTCCTCGGATGCTGCCTGAACTGCTGTGCTTTTCCAGCATAACTCTAATCTGTACTCTGGTTTCCAGCATCTGCAGTCATTGTTTTTACCTAGTTAATTAGATTAGATTAGATTACCTACAGTGTGGAAATAGGCCCTTCAGCCCAATTTATGATTAGAATATTGTTTTAACACTGGAAGCTAATAAAGTTACCCTGTAGCCTGTTGTGGTGTGTATGAATCATTCAAGTTTTTCTGAAAAATGCTTTTTTTGACAAAGTCTAATATTTTTATTTTTCCATTGAGAAAGTGTCAAATTATTTATTATAAATTAAGGCACTTAGCTTGTGACTGTTGCACCTAAATGTCAATCTAAACATATAAAATGTATTTCAACTTCTGATCTTCAAATGGAATTTTTGTTTGTACCTTTAGGCTTTATTGAATGTTCATGAATGAGCATTGAAATATTTATTTATTTGGGTGTTTTTTAAAAATACCAGACTTGGCTGCCATTTCAGTTTCACTAGTTGTGAACTTTGAGATAAGAGCTTCACAGTGAGTGAGTTCATTCTCTCTCCTGTATCAAACCAACTAGAGTAATTTTCCTCACACTGTATAGAAACATGACTTCTGTAAATTGAGTACAGAACAGTTTTAACTATGAATGTAAAGCAATCTGCAATTCTGTCTTGTGGCTGTGATTGGAAATGAGATTGATGGAGGCAAAAAGTGAAGTATTTGCTCCGCTGCAGTTGACTATCTAGCAAAGATCTACAGCCTCAATGCCCATTCTGTATTGAATCACATTGAAACTTTTTCAGACAAGTTTTATCCAGCTAATCAATGGATTAATTCACCATCTGGCATGAGAAGGAGAGTTCATGAGAGTTACCTAATCCCAAATTGTTGATCACAGATTTAGGCTGAGTTTTGTCTGTCCTTTGATCCTGATTGCTCTCATTCCAGAAGAGGAAAAAAAAATCATTTCTGAAGAAATTCAGGTCAGGTGGCATCTGTGGAGATAGAAACAGAATTTACATTTCAAGTCTAAAATGATTGCTCTTAGGAACAGAGAAAATATGGAGTTGGAGGATGCTATTGACCTATGTTTATGCGCTGTCAGAATTCAAACTGTTGGATATCATTCAAACTTGATTTTTGTAATCTGCATTCTTTATAGATTGCAGCCTAGTAGATGACACTCAGATGTCCAATTTTATTGTTTCTGGAAGAGGATGTTTAATGTTTGAAGTTCCATTTATTGTCTAGGCTGTTTCATATTGTATTCAGGTAATAGTGAGGATTGAAGGAACACAAAGGTGCTGCAGTTGCACTCTTTGGAGTTATCTTTGTGTGGATGGAAGGTTTTGATTGATATAGGTTACATTTTAGTGAATAATTTTGAAATGTTCCAAATGAACAAGAATTGTTTAGCATGGATTAATAATTAGGAAGTACTTTGATTTGCTGTAGGTGTCTCCTGTGCCAGAGCATGAAGTACAATAATAATGAAGAGCTTATGCCCAAAACATCAACTCTCCTACTCCTTGGATGCTGCCTGACCAGCTGTGCTTTTCCAGCGCCACATTTTTTGACTCTGATCTCCAGCATCTGCTGTCCTCGCTTTCTTCCAATAATAATGTTCTGTCTATTGTCAGGTGTTTCTGTATCAAATCTACTTAACAGCGTTAAATGCAAAATTTGTTGTTGATGGTTATAACCAGTAAATCATTTACATCATATTTTGAGAGTTTTTAATTTAACACTTGCTTTGCTGAATTTGAGTATGGGTGACATCAAATTAACACTTGCTATATTCCAATCATACATCCTGTGTACGCATGTCTTCCTGCTTTTTTTAAAAAGTAACTGTTATGTGCAATAAATTGAAGCATTTTAGTTTATTATTTTGAGTTTTATCCTTTGGTCATGCTGGCTGTGCATAATTAATGCTTTCTGTAATTCCAAATATCCACAGTTGTTTACATTTTCTTTCCCAGTTGCCATTTTAGTAAAATGGATGTTTTTCAGAGCTACAGCCTGAAACATTTTTTCAAAACATGGTTTATATTTGCCCTTATTACAACTCCCTGCATGTAGTGACTGATGATGGGGTGAGGTACTTAACTCAAAAGATCCGTCTTTGTGTTTCATAATGAGTGCTGGTCATATTCTGTAGCAAGTGTCACAGCAACGTCTGATCCTGCCCACATCAGAACACATTGACTTTTTAACTTGTGAATGACTTTTTTCTTTGAACCCTCCTTAGCCTGAAACACTGAGATTGACTGTTGCCTGCATTTGCTTGAAATCTGCTTCTGCAGCAAAGATCAAATCTGACTGAGACTGATTCAAAGACTTTTCTTGTCAGAGTGGGTTACTCAGTAGCATGTCTGGTGGTACCTTTTCTGAGGTGAAAAACATGATGTAGATCCTGAAATATTTATAAATGTTGAAGCTGCATTAACCGCAGTGTATTCATACTTGGAAAAGGCTCTGAATCTTTTGTATTTACTGCTCCTTTTCAAATTAAACCTGGCTGTTTATTTATTTTTAACTCCAATGCTAAGTAGTACTGTGCACCTTTGTTTCTAAATCTAGATTTTACCTGAGCTAGTTGATGGTAATTTTCTTCTAATTTGCCATTGTCTAGCCAGCTAACTGCACATTTTAAAATAAACTTTTCTTGCTCAAAGCCTATCTGTTCTTTGAGGTCCATTCCTGATAATTCTGCAGCAATTCAATTTAGCTGGAGCATTGATTGATTAGCAAGCTTCGAACCAAACTGCATCAAGATAGTGATGTTTCAGTAATATGCAAATTTGTTGACTAGTACAGTTTTGATCCCCTGTCTGCCTATTGAAAGCAATTAGAAAGCAAAATTTATTAATTGATATCAAACTGGAGATAGTTGTAGCAAGAGACAACTTAAAGCAACTTTTTCTTAAGTTTTTACTGTGCTCAGTGTGGTCCCTGTGCTGCATGTTAGTGCATGTGTCTGTGTGACAGCTTATCATAAACAAACCGTTTGCTTTGGAGTTGCAGCTGACTCAGATCCAGGGTTGGTGGAATGAATACCTTTGGTCCAGCAGAGAAATAACTTTCATTGCTGACTTTGTACAAATGACCAAAGCAATTGTCTATCTTGTGATGCCACAATGGACCATTATGAATATACAAAAAGCTAAGTGTACTGCATACAACTTTACTGCCACATATCATTCATCTCCATCCTCCCTGCCAAAATGTTTGAGTTTAACCACTGCTCACTTAGACTTAACGTTTATAATAAATACAATACCACCTATCTAAAGTTAGTGCTAAATGAGGGAGCTGTAATAGCTGATTAATCGTGAATTAGAAGCATGTGCTGATAATTATGTATTTTAGTGACATGTAATCCTGCATGAGAAACAGCTCTTAATTTGAGAGCATAGCAATTGTGTTACTTTATGTAAATGTGTTCCAAGGCAGATGATATTTTATGTGATGTACACAATTTGATGTCTTTGTGTACATAGTTTGTTGTTCAGCATTGCCAAATTCTGTCATTTGAGGTTTACATTGGCTGTCATCACAGAACTGTCTCATTTGGATATACAATGGTATCTCTTGTGATTGTGATGAGGCTAGGTATTTCTCCAGGGTAATTAAATGCCTTGTGACATACAAGAGCTGGAGTTCAGATCAGCCATGATTTTGTGAACAATTGTGCCAACTAGAGAGGCCGAGTGGCCCAGTCCTGTTCCTAAACTAATTGTATTGTGCTTTTGTTCTACTTGACATTATTTCATTACAATTTAGTGACCTAAGCAAATTCCCCAGCAATGAAAAATACACTTTCTGCTTTTAATTTTCAGCAGTATTCATTATTGTCAGTTTCAACATATTGTTAAGTTCGAAGCAATTTAGGTTGCAATTTAGTATTCATTTACTGTTGATTGTTAATATCTATAGGTAAGTGGAGCAGTACCTATTTGTTCATTCTCAAATAGTTGATAGTCCCCAGTTTGAATGTTACAAATGAGTTTGAAGGGGTTTGAGATATTGATCATTTAAGCTTGTGTGATAAATGTGGATCATTTCAATAGGAAGACAAATGCTGATAAAATAGTGATTTGGCTACTGCCTTATTCCATACAGTGCTGAATATAAAATATCACTTCTGATATTTGGAGTATTGGTCTTTTAGGGTAAAGCTTGTTTGCAACAAACATTTGATTTGGATTGATCTAAAATGGGTTCGGATTCAAAAATGCATATTGGGATTTGGTAGTGTCCATGAATGCAATTCTAAAATTCCAGTTTCTGGCTTGTGTGTTTTGCAATTATGAAACATTGGCTTGAGAATTTCTTCACAAAATGTAATTAGTTACAAAGTCAATTCTTCTTTCAGTTGCTTTTGATGCCAACTATGTTGTTGGTTATACTCATCTTTGTTTTCAGCCAAATCTAATAATGCAGAATGTGTGTCAGGCTATCCTATGCATGCATAATAAAGTTTGGAAGAAATCTTGTAAAAAGTAGTGCACTTGATTTCAAAGCCTAACTCTATGTTGATTAAAAGATGGAAGATGGAATTGGTTTTCATGTAACTTCAAACATAACTTTAAAGTACAGAATTTAAATCTCAATCGGTTTACATTGAAATTATGATGTCACCGTAATATTTGTTTGTACCTTCAGATTATGTGATAATGTCAGGGGTTGGAAAAAGACATTAAAGATAAATGAATGGGAATTGCAAGTGGAAGCCTCCTTGGAAAACACTGCTGCTAAGTCGTGTGTGTGTGTGTGTGTGTGTGTGTGTGTGTGTGTAGATGTCAGGTGAAAAGTGAATGGGATTTTGTTTGTGTTGCCATAAATAACCTACGTATTGTCCGCATTGAATAATGCTGAATTGTGTCAAGCAACAGGCACCAGGAAAACTGTTCTTGCCTCAGTATTTTATGGAAGGGGAAACAATGGGCCATAAAAGCTCATTGTCAAAAAGAATCATTATAGAGTCCATCACTGTGAAATTGACTAATATGCTAAGTAGGCATTTATTTGTTGTCAGCCTGTTTCACCTTGTAATAAATAAATATTGCTGCACTTTGACATATTTATACCTTGATAACTTTTAAAAGATACTAGCAAATTAAAGTATCTCCATTTGTGTGTCAGAAACAACTACAGTGAGTGTGTTTTGCTGATGTCGTTCCTTTCATTAGAGTAAGAGTTCTGAGTAGGTCGTGGGATGTGCAATTGGGATTGCAAGCTGCAACTTAGTAATGGTGTCTGGAATGGAGATGCTGATTTGATGGTTCTGGGATCAGCTCTAAGCGTCTTTTAAACCTGTTCTTTTTTAGCTTGTGGGCCTGGCCATTGAGTTCTGAGGCCTGATTGCTGACGCCAGCAACAAGAAACTTGTAGGTATCTGATTAAGAACAGAAGTATGCCATGCCATGTAGTCCCACGAGCCTAACCTACCACTCCATAAGATCACTACTGATCTTTTGCTTTGAATTCCACATACCAGTCTATCTCTGACAGCTTCTGATTCTTCTCACAAGAGTCGAGCACTTTCACCTAAAAAAAAGTATGATCCGGCATTCAAAGCTTCATGAGGTAGCATTCTAAAGTTGTACAATCATCAGAAGAAAAAAAAGAATTCTGCTTGTCTCTACTGTATAAGGGCAACTCCAAATTTTTAAAAAGTGCCCTCCTTGTTTTAGACTCACCCACAAGACGAAATATCCTTTCCACGTGCAGCTTGTCAACACCACTTGATCTTGTTTACTTCAAGGAAGTCATGATGTGGAAATGCTGGTGTTGGATTGTGGTGGACAAAATCAGAAGTCACACAACACCAGGTTATGGTCCGATAGGTTTATTTAAAATCACAAGCTTTCGGAGCACTGCACCTTCATCAGGTGGAGAGAAGCACACAGACACATAATATATCGGCAGGGAGATAATGCCAAGATAATTCCAAATAATTAACGGCACAAAGGTAAAAGAGAAAGCATATAATGTGGTGAAGGGCATTGGGAAGCCTACAGAAACCAACACTGCATAACTAAAAAAGAAATAAGGAAGGAGAAGATTAAATATGAAGGTAAGCTAGCCAGTAATATAAAAGAAGATTGCAAGAATTTTTTAGATATATAAAGGACAGAAGAGAGGCAAAAGTAGACATTGGGCCACTGGAACATGACACTGGAGAAGTAATAATAGGGAACAGTGGTGGAGGAACTGAAAAAGTATTTTGCATCAGTCTTTATGATGGAAGACACAAGTAACATCCCAAAAATTCAAAAGAGTTGGGTGGAAAAGGTGAGTATGGTGGCCATCATTGAGGAAAAGGTGCTAGAAAAACTGCAAAGTTTGAAGTTGGGTAAATCAGACTACACCCCAGAGTTCTGAAGGAGACAGCTGTAGAGATAGTGGAGGTGTTAGTGGTGATCTTTCAGGAATCACTGGAGTCTGGGAGGATCATAGAGGATTGGAAAATGCCTAATGTAATCCCTGTGTTCAAGAAGGGAGTAAGGCAAAAGAAAGGAAATTAAAAACTGATTAGCCTGACCTCTAAAATCTTCCCAGTGACTGAGTCCATTGTGAAGATTGAGTTTTCTGAATACTTGGAAGTGCATGGTAAAATAGGGCAAAGTCAGCATGGTTTCATCTAAGGGTGGTCATGTCTGACAAACCTGTTAGAATTCTTTGAGGATGTAATAAACAGTCTAGACAAAGGAGAGCCAATCAATATCACCTACTTAGACATCCAGAAGGCCTTTGACAGGGTGCCACACGGGAGGCTGCTGAATAAGATAAGAGCCCATTGAGTTAGAGGTAAGGTACCAGCATGGGTAGAGAATTGGCTGTCTGGCAGATGGGAGAAAATGGGGATAAAAAGGTCTTTCTCAGGATGGAAGCCATTTGACCGGTGGCCTTCCACAGGGTCAGTGTTGGGACCACAACTTTTCAATTTATACAGTAATGATCTAGATGAAAGAACTTGAAGGCATTCTGGCTAAGTTTGCAGCTGATACAGAGATAGGTGGAGGGACTGATAGTATTGAGGAGGCAGTGAGGCTGCAGAAAGAGTTAGATAAGAAGTGGCAGATGAGATACAATGTGAGAATGTGTGAGGTCATGCACATTGGTAGGAAGAATAGAGGCACGTATGGTTTTCTAAATGGGGAGAAAATTCAGAAGTCTGAAGTGCAAAGGGACTTGGGAGTCCTGTCCAGGATTCTCTTACAGTTAACTTGCGTTGGTAGTTAGAAAGACAAATGTATTGTCGATACTTACTTTGAGAGGACTAGAATATAAAAGCAGGGATGTACTTCGAAGGCTTTATAAGGCTCTAGTTAGACCACATTTAGAATATTATGAGCAATTTTGGGCATCCTATCTCATGAAGGATATACTGACCCTGGATCTGGTCCAGAGGAGGTTCACGAGAATGATCCCAGAAATCTAAATATTGGAGAAAGGCCAATTTTGACGGTATTAGGAAAGAACTTTCAAAAGTCTAGATTAGAGGCGTTCTGGAAAAGCACAGCAGGTCAGGTAACATCCGAAGAGCAGGAATATTGACGTTTCAGGCAAAAGCCCTTCATCAGGAATAGAGGCAGGGTGCCTGCAGAGTGGAGGGATAAATGAGAGGAGGGTGGGGGTGGGGAGAAAGCAGCATAGAGTACAATAGGTAAATTGGGGTGGGGATAGAGTTGATAGGTCAGAGAGGAGGGTGGGGCAAGGTAGTAAAGAGTAAAATGGGTGAATGGGGGTGGGGATGAAGGAGATAGATCTGAGAGGAGAGTGGAGTGGGTAAGTGAAAAGGAAGGCAGGCAGGTAGGACAGGTCATGAGGGTGGTGCTGAGCTGGAAGGTTGGACATGGGGAAAGGGGAAATAGGAAACTGGTGAAATCCACATTGATGCCATGGGGTTGAAGTGTTCCAAGGCGGAAGATTAGGTCGTCTTCCTCCAGCATCGGGTGGTGAGGGAGCGGCAGTGAAGGAGGCCCAGGACCTACATGTCCTCGGCAGAGTGGGAGGGGGGAGTTGAAATGTTGGGCCACAGGGCGGTGTGGTTGATTGGTGCGGGTGTCCCGGAGATGTTCCCTAAAGCGCTCTGCTAGGAGGCATCTAGTCTCCCCAATGTAGAGGAGACCACATCGGGGAGCCATGGATAAAATAAATTATATTGGTGGATGTGCGGGTAAAACTTTGGATGTGGAAGGCTCCTTTGGGGCCTTGGATGGAGGTGAGGGAGCTTTCGAAAGCTAATTGGGGGCAGATGTTAGCAGGTAAAGGGATAGCTGGAAAATGGGAAGCCTTCAGAAATGAGATAACAAGAATCCGGTGAAAGGAAAGGCTGGTAGGTATAGGGAATGCTGGATGACTAAAGAAATTGAGAGTTGGTTAAGAAAAAGAAGGAAGCACATCTAAGGTATAGACAGGATAGATCGAGTGAATCCTCAGAAGAGTATAAAGGAAGTAGGAGTATACTTAAGAGGGAAATCAGGAGGGCAAAAAGGAGACATGAGATAGCTTTGGCCAGTAGAATTAAGGAGAATCCAAAGGGTTTTTACAAATACATTAAGGATAAAAGGGTAACTAAGGAGAGAATAGATCCCCTCAAAGATCAGCAAGGTGACCTTTGTGTGGAGCCGCAGAAAAAGGGGGAAGATACTAAATGAGTATTTTGCAACAGTATTTACTGTTGAAAAGAAAATGGAAGGTATACACTGTAGGGGGATAGTGACATCTTGGAAAATGTCCACATTAGAGAGGAGAAAGTGCTGGATGTCTTGAAAAGGGTAAAGGTGGATAAATCCCCAGGACTTGATCAGGTGTACCCGAGAACTCTGTGGGAAGCTAGAGAAGTGATTGCTGGGCCTCTTGCTGAGATATTTGTATTATCGATAGTCACAGGTGAGGTGCCGGAAGACTGCAGGTTGGCTAACGTAGTGCCACTGTTTAAGGGTGGTAAGGACAAGCCAGGGAACTTCAAATCAGTGAGCCTGAGCCTGACGTCGGTGGTCGGCAAGCTGTTGGAGGGAGTCCTGAGGGACAGGATGTACATGTATTTGGAAAGGCAAGGACTGATTCGGGATAGTCAACATGGCTTTGTGTATGGGAAATCATGTCTCACAAACTTGATTGAGTTTTTTGAGGAAGTAACAAAGAAGGTTGATGAGGGCAGAGCAGTAGATCTGATCTATATGGACTTCAGTAAGGCATTCAACAAGGTTCCCCATGGGAGACTGATTAGCAAGGTTAGATCTCATGGAATACAAGGAGAGCTAGCCATTTGGATACAGAATGGGTCAAAAGTAGAAGACAGAGGGTGGTGGTGGAGGGTTGTTTTTCAGACTGGAGGCCTGTGACCTGTGGAGTGCCACAAGGATCGGTGCTGGGTCCTCTACTTTTTGTCATTTACATACATGATTTGGATGCGAGCATAAGCGATATAATTAGTATGTTTGCAGATGACACCAAAATTGGAGGTGCAGTGGACAGCAAAGAGGCTTACCTCCAATAGGATCTTGATCAGATGGGCCAATGGGCTGAGAAGTGGCAGATGGAGTTTAATTCGGATAAATGCAAGTTGCTGCATTTTGGGAAAGCAAATCTTAGCAGGACTTATATGCTTAATGGTAAGGTCCAAGGGAGTTTGCTGAGCAAAGAGACCTTGGAGTGCAGGTTCGTAGCTCCTTGAAAGTGGAGTCGCAGGTAGATGGGATAGTGAAGAAGGCGTTTGTATGCTTTCCTTTATTGGTCAGAGTATTGAGTACAGGCGTTGGGAGTTCATGTTGCAGCTGCACAGGACATTGGTTAGGCTGCTATTGGCATATTGCATGCAATTCTGTTCTCCTTCCTATCGGAAAGATGTTATGAGACTTGAAAAGGTTCAGAAAAGATTTACAAGGATGCTGCATGGTTGGAGGATTTGAGCTATAGGTAGAGGCTGAACAAGCTGGGGCTGTTTTCCCTGGAATGTTGGAGGCTGAGGGGTGACCTTTATAGAGGTTTACAAAATTATGAGGGACATGGATAGGGTAAATAGACAAAGTCTTTTCCCTGGGGTTGGGAAGTCCAGAACGAGGTTTAGGGTGAGCGGGGAAAGATATAAAAGAGACCTACTGGGCAACTTTTTCACGCAGAGGGCGGTACATGTATGGCATGAGCTGCCAGAAGAAGTGGTGGAGGCTGGTACAGTTGCAACATTTAAGAGGCACTTGGATAGATATATGAGTAGGAAGGGTATGGAGGGATATGGGCCGGGTGCTGGCAGGTAGGACAAGATTGGGTTGGGATATCTGGTCGGCATGGATGGGTTGGACCAAAGGGTCTGTTTCCATGCTGTACATCTCTATAACTCTATGACTCCAAATGAAAAGCTCAACATATGAGGAATATTTGAGGACTCTGGGTCCATACTCAATGGAGTTCAGAAAGATGAAGGAGGATCTCATTTGAAGTTCGAGAACACTAAATGGCCTGAATAGAGTGCACTTTGGGAAGCTGTTTCCATTAACAGGAGAGACTAGGACCTGAGGACACAGCCTGAGAGTTAAGGGAAGATCCTTTAGAGTGGAGATGAGGAGAAACTTCTTCAGCCAGAGAATGATGAATCTATGGAATTCATTGCCACCAAAGACTGTGGAAGCCAGGTCATTGAGTACATTTGAGACTGAGCTAGGTTATTGATTGTGAAGGGAATCAAGGGTTATGGGCATGATTGAATGATGGAGCAGACTCGATGAGCCAAATAGCCTAATTTCTGCTCCTATGTCTTATGGTCTTGCGGACACTCTTGATTATTCAATCTGCAAACATTCTATTCTCACTACCTGTACTCATCTGTTGAAGCGGTTAATTACCTGAAATTATCTTGCCATTATCTTTCTGTCTATATATTCTGTACCAGTGTGCCTCTCTCCGCTTCATCTGACAAAGGAGCTGTGTTCCAAAAGCTTGTGATTTTAAATAAACCTGTTGGACTATAACCTGGTGTCATGTGACTTCTGACTCAATCAAGGCAGCCCACACTCTTCTAAACCACCTTGGAAACAAGTCCTGCCTGTCCAACCTATTCTCAAAAGACAACCTGCTTATTTCAGGCATCATTCTGGTTAAACCTATTCTAAAGCATCTCAAATACATGTACATTCTTCTTTTTAACTAAGAAGACCACGACTGCACATAGATCTCGTCTCACCCATGCCCTGTATATTTTTTTGGTACATTCATGGGATGAGGGCATTGCTAGGCTAGCATTTATGGCCTATCCCTAATTCCCCAGTTAAGAGACAACCACGTTGCTGTGGGTCCGGAGTTACATGTTGGCTCAACCAGGGAAGGGTGGCAGCTTCCCTCCCTAAAGGACATTAGTGAACCAGATGGGATTTTTTCCTGACAAATGACAATTGATTCATGAACATCATCATTAGCCTGTTAATTCAGGATGTTTATTGGATTCAAGTTCCATCTTCTGTCATGGCAGGATTCAAACCCAGGTCCCCAGAACATTACGTGGGTCTCTGGGTTAACAGTCCAGCATAAATACCACTAAGCCAAAACCTTCCCATTCAAAAGTATAACTGACGTGGGCATCATTGGCTGGCCAACAGTTACTGACCATCCCTAGATACCGTGCTTAAAGCTGCTTCAGTCCACATGCTGTAGTTGACCCACAATGCCCTTAGAGGGAATTGAAGGATTTTGACCCAGCAACAGTGAAGGGAGGGCAATATATTTTCAAGTCAGTTGGCAAGCAGTTTGGAGGGAACCTGCAGGTAGTGATGATCGCATGTATCTGCTTCCCTTGTTTTTCTAGATGGAAGTTGTCACTGGTTTTGAAGGTGTTGTCTAAGGATCTTTTGGTTTTCTATTTAAGTAATACTCCTGTTATTTTTGTTCTTTCTGTCAAAATGAACAATGTCATTGTTTTTCCACATTATACTCCATGCCTCAGACTTCTGTTCACTCAACCTGTATATCCTTATTCTGTCGTCTTCACAACCTTTTATCCAACCCATCTTTGTGTCATCTACAGATTTAGCTGCAGTGTCTTGTTTCCCCCCATCTGATGTAAATTATATAAGGCCTAAACATAGACTCCAGCAAGATTCCATTCATTGTATCCATAAAGATAAAGACCCGTTTTAGGCAATTGTTTGCTATTTTCCTCCAGTTTGATGCTTACTTTAACAACTTCAGATAACTCTTCAGTGGTAGGTCCTGCCTTTAGTAGGAATATACTTATTCTGTGATTTCTGCCAGCTCTCCAGACAACTATCCATGTTAGCCCTGACACCATGAGCTCCGACTTTTAACACAACCCTTGTTTTTACCTTGTCAAATGCCTTCTGGACGTCCCAGTGCATCTAGAGGCTCCCCTTTATCTACAGTGAACTCTGATAAATAGTTGAACATGATTTCCCTTTCACAAACCGTACTGACCTTTCCCATTTGCCTTGAGTTTTCCTAAGTGCTCACTATAACTTTAATGATCGAATCTAACTGGTCTACAGCTCAGAAATACACAAACAAATATTGCTGGAGAAACTTAACAAGTCTGGTAGCATATGTGGAGAGAAAGCAGAGTAATGTTTCAGATGCAGTGACTCTTCTTCAGAACTGATAGCAGCTGGGAAATGTTGGAGGGGGGTGTGGGTGGGTGGTGAGAAGGATTGAGGCGGATAGGTGGAGAGGGAGCCAAAAGAGACAGAGGAAAGAAAAACCTTAGGCAGGGGATTTGATTTAGTAAGCCAGGGAAGAAAAGCCTGATAAGTGATAATGGGGCCTATGACTAGGTGAAAATGAGTTGGCAGTGCTGAAAATAACCCATGTCATGACAGGATTTGGAATGTCAAGCTAAGCAAAAGACATGAAAGGAGGTATTCATACTTTATTAAACTCAATATTGAGTCTTGAAAGCAGTTAATAGAATAGTGAAGGGCAGGTAAATTGCTGTTTCCTCTGGAGTGTCTGGGGCATTGACTAACAAGGAGGGAACAGTTAAATGGCAAAATTGCGCCTTATGTGATTACATGGGTAGGGCATAACTAGAGAGAACAGTCCCTGCAGAAATATAAGGGAGGATGGGGATTATCTGTGTGGAGATGACAGAAATGGTGGCTTTTAATCCTTTGGATGCAGAGGCTGCAGCAATAGAATGTGAGGACTGGAGGGTCCCTATTGTAAGAGGGAAGAGAAGGAGTGAGGCCAGAATTGCAAGAAATGGATCAGACATGGCTCAGTGGCCTGTCAACCAACACACACACACACACACACACACACACACACACACACACACACACACACACACACACACACACACACACACACACACGTCCTCTCATAGGCTTCTACTCCGTCACACTCTACCAAGTACGCACAAACGCAAACACACTGTCTACACGTACTCACTCTCACATGCCCTTCTCTTCTTTTCTCTCTCTCTCACAGAAGGTATATAAGGTATAAGCAGGTAGGGAAATAGTTAAGTGTTGACTTTTGTGGAACACAGATCAGATAAGAACTTGCAGTTAACAATGGGGTGCTGGAGGCAGGGGTAGTGGGTTAACAAGATGCAAAAGCCTTCATTATGTAGAGCCATTTAACAAGATGAGGAGGCGTTCAGTATGTAAAGTCAGTTAACAAGGGGAAAAATATTCATTATATGAAGCCAGTTAATAAGGTTAAGAACATTCATTGTCTAACAGCAGATGGCTTAATCTTTACTATTGACACTCGCTGATTGTAACACTCACTCAATTAATATGTATATTGCCTTATCTAGATGCTCCTCCCTGTAAAAAGACGATATAATTCATTAAGAAACTGCTGTTCGAGAGAAGACCGAGAACTCATGTCAGTATGCACATGGGCGTTCTCGCTCTGCGCTCTCTCTCTCTCTCTCTCTCTCTCTCTCTCTCTGCCTCTCTCTCTCTCTCTCTCTCTCTTTTTCTCTCTCTCTCTCTATGCTTCTCTCTCTCTATGCTTCTCTCTCCTCTCTCTCTCTCTCTCTCTCTCTCTCTCTCTCTCTCTCTCTCTCTCTCTCTCTCTCTGTGTCTCTCTCTTGCTCTCTCCTGCCCTCGCTCTGTATCTCTGCTCTCTCGCTTGCTTGCGCGCTCTCTCTCTCTCGCGCTCTCTCTCTCTCGCCCTCACTCTGCCCCCCCGCTCTCTCTCTCTGCCCCCCTCTCTCTCTCTCTGCCCCCCCCTCTCTCTCTGCCCCCCCCCCCCTCTCTCTCTGCCCCCCCCCTCTCTCTCTGCCCCCCCCCCTCTCTCTCTGCCCCCCCCTCTCTCTCTGCCCCCCCCTCTCTCTCTGCCCCCCCCTCTCTCTCTCTGCCCCCCCCTCTCTCTCTCTGCCCCCCCCTCTCTCTCTCTGCCCCCCCCTCTCTCTCTCTGCCCCCCCCTCTCTCTCTCTGCCACCCCCCTCTCTCTCTGCCCCCCTCCCTCTCTCTGCCCCCCTCCCTCTCTCTGCCCCCCCCCTCTCTCTGCCCCCCCCTCCCTCTCTCTGCCCCCCCCTCCCTCTCTCTGCCCCCCCCTCCCTCTCTCTGCCCCCCCCTCCCTCTCTCTGCCCCCCCCTCCCTCTCTCTGCCCCCCCTCCCTCTCTCTGCCCCCCCCTCCCTCTCTCTGCCCCCCCCCTCCCTCTCTCTGCCCCCCCCTCCCTCTCTCTGCCCCCCCCCTCCCTCTCTCTGCCCCCCCCCTCCCTCTCTCTGCCCCCCCCCTCCCTCTCTCTGCCCCCCCCTCCCTCTCTCTGCCCCCCCCTCCCTCTCTCTGCCCCCCCCTCCCTCTCTCTGCCCCCCCCCTCTCTCTGCCCCCCCCTCTCTCTGCCCCCCCCTCTCTCTGCCCCCCCCCTCTCTCTGCCCCCCCCTCTCTCTGCCCCCCCCTCTCTGCCCCCCCCTCTCTCTGCCCCCCCCTCTCTCCTGCCCCCCCCTCCCTCTCTCTGCCCCCCCTCCCTCTCTCTGCCCCCCCTCCCTCTCTCTGCCCCCCCTCCCTCTCTCTGCCCCCCCCTCCCTCTCTCTGCCCCCCCCTCCCCCTCTCTGCCCCCCCCTCCCCCTCTCTGCCCCCCCCCCTCCCCCTCTCTGCCCCCCCCCTCCCCCTCTCTGCCCCCCCCTCCCCCTCTCTGCCCCCCCCTCCCCCTCTCTGCCCCCCCCTCCCCCTCTCTGCCCCCCCCTCCCCCTCTCTGCCCCCCCCCTCCCCCTCTCTGCCCCCCCCTCCCCCTCTCTGCCCCCCCCTCCCCCTCTCTGCCCCCCCCTCCCCCTCTCTGCCCCCCCCTCTCTGCCCCCCCCTCCCCCTCTCTGCCCCCCCCTCCCCCTCTCTGCCCCCCCCTCCCCCTCTCTGCCCCCCCCTCCCCCTCTCTGCCCCCCCTCCCCCTCTCTGCCCCCCCTCCCCCTCTCTGCCCCCCCTCCCCCTCTCTGCCCCCCCTCCCCCTCTCTGCCCCCCCTCCCCCTCTCTGCCCCCCCTCCCCCCTCTCTGCCCCCCCTCCCCCTCTCTGCCCCCCCTCCCCCTCTCTGCCCCCCCTCCCCCTCTCTGCCCCCCCTCCCCCTCTCTGCCCCCCCTCCCCCTCTCTGCCCCCCCTCCCCCTCTCTGCCCCCCCCTCCCCCTCTCTGCCCCCCCCTCCCCCTCTCTGCCCCCCCTCCCCCTCTCTGCCCCCCCTCCCCCTCTCTGCCCCCCCTCCCCCTCTCTGCCCCCCCTCCCCCTCTCTGCCCCCCCTCCCCCTCTCTGCCCCCCCCTCCCCCTCTCTGCCCCCCCCTCCCCCTCTCTGCCCCCCCTCCCCCTCTCTGCCCCCCCTCCCCCTCTCTGCCCCCCCTCCCCCTCTCTGCCCCCCCTCCCCCTCTCTGCCCCCCCTCCCCCTCTCTGCCCCCCCTCCCCCTCTCTGCCCCCCCTCCCCCTCTCTGCCCCCCCTCCCCCTCTCTGCCCCCCCTCCCCCTCTCTGCCCCCCCTCCCCCTCTCTGCCCCCCCTCCCCCTCTCTGCCCCCCCTCCCCCTCTCTGCCCCCCCTCCCCCTCTCTGCCCCCCCTCCCCCTCTCTGCCCCCCCTCCCCCTCTCTGCCCCCCTCCCCCTCTCTGCCCCCCCTCCCCCTCTCTGCCCCCCCTCCCCCTCTCTGCCCCCCCTCCCCCTCTCTGCCCCCCCTCCCCCTCTCTGCCCCCCCTCCCCCTCTCTGCCCCCCCTCCCCCTCTCTGCCCCCCCCTCCCCCTCCCTGCCCCCCCTCCCCCTCCCTGCCCCCCCCTCCCCCTCTCTGCCCCCCCCTCCCCCTCTCTGCCCCCCCTCCCTCTCTCTGCCTCCCCCTCCCTCTCTCTGCCTCCCCCTCCCTCTCTCTGCCCCCCCCTCCCTCTCTCTGCCCCCGCCCTCCCTCTCTCTGCCCCCCCCCCTCTCTCTGCCCCCCCCTCCCTCTCTCTGCCCCCCCCTCCCTCTCTCTGCCCCCCCCTCCCTCTCTCTGCCCCCCCCTCCCTCTCTCTGCCCCCCCCCTCCCTCTCTCTGCCCCCCCCTCCCTCTCTCTGCCCCCCCCTCCCTCTCTCTGCCCCCCCCTCCCTCTCTCTGCCCCCCCCTCCCTCTCTCTGCCCCCCCCTCCCTCTCTCTGCCCCCCCCCTCTCTGCCCCCCCCCTCTCTGCCCCCCCCTCCCTCTCTCTGCCCGCCTCTCTCTCTCTCTCTCTCTCTCTCTCTCTCTGCCCGCCTCTCTGTCTGTCTGTCTGTCTGTCTTTCCTTCCTTCCTTCCTCCCTCCCTCCTTCCCCCCTCTCTCTCTCTCTCTCTCTCTCTCTCTCTCTCTCTCTCTCTCTCTCTCTCTCTCTCTCCCTCTCCCTCTCTGTGTCCTCTCTCTGTCCTCTCTCTCTCGGGCCCAGAATAAAGATGAAGGAGGTAAAACCATACTGTTTTTCATCTGATATGGGATAGGGAAATGGGCCAACATCGTCCTCTCATATGCACATATGCGTAAGTCAATTGGATGAATTTGCATTTGCAGATACGTTCTATTTTTGCTCAAAAAGCACACAACCTGCAGGCAGTTTTTATAACATATTTATAAATTCCTACTTTGGAAAAAGAACCAGTCTGACTCAAGATTGGGGTACAGACAGACTCTAACCTCATACCTTTAATACATTGTCTGACTTGCGATGTCCTTTCTTATAAAACCTTTGTATCTCAAGAATGTGACTTAAAAGAAGTTATGGGATTTACATAATAATGAACTGAAACCTGCAACTCATTCTAAAAAATGAAAGACTTAACAGCAATCTAGGTTTGTTCAATATATCGTATCAGTTGCATGACACTGATCTTTTGCTATAAATTCTTTATATTATGATCCTGCCCCACTAGTTACCTAATGAAGGAACAGCATGCTGAAAGCTAGTACAGGTAGACAATCCTTTATCCGAAATCGGAACTTTTTCTCGTGAAGTTTTTTTCTCATTTGTTTGGCGTGCAAACAGTTAACCCAACTCCACATCCACTCGACCCATGTCACGCTGGGGGTATCACTGGCAGGTGTCAATTCTCTCTCAGGACCTATAGTACTCTCACGTGCATCTGCTGTTTTAAAAATTTTTTAAATTTCACCACTAAACTGTCACTTATTCGGAAATCCAAAATCTTCCAAATTCCAAGGGTTTCAGGTAAAGGATTGTGTGCCTGTACTTTCAAATAAACCTACAGAGACACAGGCATAACTGGGGCCCATGTGAGTGTATATATGTGCAATAGTCTAGATTACTCTTTATGCTTTATGGTTTCCTGCTTTCTGAATCCTTCACTGCCCCCGCCTCTCCAAAAAAAAGATGTTTACTACATCCAAATGTAGTGAATTTTGGAAATTAATGCTGATGCACTATCTTCTCATTCACCACCTCTTAAGGCTTTAGGATGAAGTTCATCAGGACTTATGAACTTGTCAGTCCAAAGCTCCTTCACCTCCCTATAATTATAATTTCACAGAGTTCATGTCTCCCTTCCACCTCCTGATTTACATCTATGACTAAATGTCTTTTTATACTGTACAGTGAAGACAATGCAAAATAGTGTATGTGTTCATTTTATTGCAATTTTCTCATTATCAACTGTTACTTTTCTAGTTTTCTCACTTGACCTTCATTGCACTTAATCTTTTTCTCTTTTTAAATACCGATGTAAATTGTTGCTATCCATTTTTACAATTCAAGCTAACTTCCCCACATATCTAATTTCATTCTCTTAATTAACCTTTTATTCTCTGCCTTTCTTCTCATTCTGTCCTGTCATCTGAGCTGCCATTCACTGTGCAATCTCTTCCTCAAGTTTGATACTTTCCTTAACTTTAAATAACCATGAATGGTAGGTTCTCCTGTAAGACCTTTTTTCTTTAGGGCAGCAATATATTTATGTCAAGTACTCTGAAATATCCTTTTAAATACTGCATCTCTATTGATCTAACTACATCTTTAGTATCAGATCACTTCAACAAATTCATTCCTAAATAGTTGCCTTTATTTAATTTTAACATACTCCTCTTAACATGTCTCTCATTTTCCCTTTGCTGTTACCTAGGGATGGTTTTACTTTGTGATCATTAATGCTATTATTTTACACAATAGTCTAGTTTGTTCAACAGTATAAGCTGTTTTATGAAACTATCTGACATGCATTCTATGACTTCATCCTGATATATAAAATTCATATGTATACTGAATTTGCCTGTGACCATTGCAGTTTCTTTGTCACAGGCACCCAATGTTCGTTTTTAAATTCTTTGCCCTATCTTATGGCTATTGTATTGGGCCTGTGAACCACTTCTTATTGAGTGACTTATTCCCCTGACTTTCCCTCATCTGCACCCAAGTTGATTCTTCTTCATGATCTCTTGAACCAGGATCATGTCTACCTGTTGTACCAATGCCATCCTTGATGAACAGTGCTACCCCTCCCCCTTCACCTAGCTTCCTATTACTTAGTTTCATGTGCTCATTAACTTTCTGGACCCAATCATTGTTGTCATATGTCTCTCTAATGGCGACCATGATCCATACTGAAGTAAGTAAATTATCTAGTTCATGAATGTTATGCACATTGAATTTTTATTTTTGTCTTTATTATCTTTGTAATGTTCTTGACTATTGGTATACTCATCATTATTCTGGTTGTTTGCTCAGAGAATCATAGAATCCCATTTGGCCAATCAAGTCTGCAATGACCCTCGAAGAGCATTCCGCCCAGACCCAATCCACCACCATATCTCCGGGACCTTGCATTAACCATGACTAATCCATCTAACCTACACATCCCTGGACACTATAGGGCAATTTAGCATAGCCAGTCCACCTAACCTGCACCTTTTGGACTCCACAGGAAATTGGAGCATCTGGCGGAAATTCGTGCAGACACGGGAAGAATGTGCAAACCCCATACAAGCAGTCATCTGAGGCTGAAATCGAACCTAGGTCCCTGGTGCTGTGAGGCAGCAGTGCTAACCAATGTGCCATTGTACTACCCTGCAAAACGCAAATGTTTTGTTCCTAGATATTCATAGCACCCAACAGTGCAGAAAGAGGCCCTTCAGCACATTGTTCCTGCCATTTTTGACTGCCCATTTTTCAATGTTATTATTTTGCTCTTCTGCCTTAACTCTACTTTTTGATTTGTTGCAGCTACCCAAGCGTGATCACTCGTCACCATTATTTTAAAATCCTGCCTACTTCGCAGCTTTATAGCTTTACAGTTGGCGAAATGCTGATGCCAGCATGGTTCTGGGTGCAGACCATATGAATAGCGCAGCCCCCATTTTCCTCAGTATTGATGCCAATGCCTGACAAATTGAAACCTGCTTTTACACTCTAGTGTTTGAACCATACATTCAATTCACTCATCCAGTGTGCACACTGCCAAATTCGTGCATGTATCTGCTAACAATCCAGAGATTATCACCTTGAAGTCTACAGTCCAATTCGGTGTCTGGCTCCTCATACTGCCTAAATAGAATCTCTTTCTTAGTCATATCTGTCATTAGTTACTAAAGTGAATCATCACAGGTGAACCCACCTCCTCTCTCTGTCTCGCTGTCTCTGTCTCGCTCCCTGCCTCGCTCCCTCTCTCGCGTTCCCTGCCTGGTTCGCTCTCACTCTGTCTCTCGTGTTCTCTCTCTCTCTCTCTCTCTCTCTCTCTCTCTCTCTCTCTCTCTCTCTCTCTCTCTCTCTCTCTCTCTCTCTGTTTGTCTGTCTGTCTCCCCTGCACCCCGTGGACAACATCCTCCCATTATCACAATATTTTGTTTTACTCCCCACCACCATTTGAAGAGCTTTCTATGCCATGGTGTCATGGTCTATTCACTCATCCACTCAACAGCCCTTGCACTCCTCCCTTCAACCAGAAAGGACCTTAGAACTGTTGAACAAGTACAAAGGCTGAGACTCCTGCCTTATGAGTCCCATTACCTGCCCTGTCTGTCGTCACTTCATCCTAACCCTAACCACTAATCAAATCAGAAGACACTGTCCTAAGGCTGTGACAGCCTCCTAGTGCAAACTATCACATATTATCCTTCCTTTCTGTATACCAAGGTCACTTTTCTCACTAGTCAAGATTGCAGGTATCATCACCCATTGGCTAATCTGTGTCTTGAGTTGTCGAACTTTGGTCATCTATTGCTGCACAGAATCACTGAATACTTAGTAATATTGCTGTGCAGAAGGAGGCCATTCAGCCCTTCATGTCAGCACTAGTTCTCCGCATTTTAACTTTGTAATTTCCTGCCTTTTTCATAACCATGCAGATTGTTTCTGTTTAAGTAATCATCCAATGCCCTCTTGAATGCCAATTCTGATCTCCCTGCTGTAAGAAGGATGTTGTTAAACCTGAAAGGGTGCGGAACAGATTTCAAGGATGTTGCCAGGGTTGGAGGCTTTGAGCAATACAGAGGCTGAATAGGCTGGGGCTGTTTTCCCTGGACAGTCAGAGGGGTATGGATAATGTGAATAGCCAAGGTCATTTTCACAGGATAAGAGAGTCCAAAACTAGAGGGCATATATTTTAAGGGAGAGGGGAAAGATTTAAAAGGGACCTGAGCGGCAACTTTTTCACACACAAGATTGCATGTATGGAACAAGCTGCCAGAGCAAGTGGTGGAGGTGGATGCAATTACAACATTTAAAAGGCATCTGGATGGCTTCATGAATAGGAAAGGTTTAGAGGGATATGGGCGAAATGCTAGAAAATGGGAGTATGTTAGTTTAGGATATTTGGTCGGCATGGATGAGTTGGACCAAAGGGTCTGTTTCCGTGCTGTATAACTCTGACTCCATATCAAGGAAAACTCTTGTCACATTTGTCACCCTCCAGTACATCTTTTGCTCCAGCTGCTTCATTTTCTAAAGTCAAATTTGCTGTTAAAGGTTCCTTAGCAAATGCTAAGCCACTGTAGCTTCTGGCTTCACTTAAGGACTACCCTATGTATCCTATGTTTAACTATATTCCTAAGACTGCGCCTTTTGTTTTTTCCTTTCATATGTATTAACTCCATACAAATTCCTCCACTATTTTAAACCTTAAGAATAAAGTAGATCTTAAGCACTTACCCAATATCTGCCATACAATTAGCTTTTTCCCTGCAGAAATGCAAAAAAATTAAAACTGCCAGCACTCTAACTCCAACTCTTTTCCTTTTGCTTACTCAGCTGCTTTTTGTTTCTGTATTCCTGTTGTTAAGACTTGCACTCTGCTCAACAACTCTGCCTATACACATGTGCATGCACTTACTTTCATTTTAGGGTAGTATGAATGTGATGTTTTAATATGGGCTTGCAGCAAAAATGATTTGGAAAGCACTGCTTTAGACTCATGTTGTTTATGGTACCCTTTTGACTTTAGTCGTAAAGGAGAAAAGAAAAGTTTTCCTGAGTAAGTTGTCCAGAATCTTCTCCATAATTTGCTTTCCTGTGTTAATCCTGAGGTAAGACTTGGAAGAAAAGAGCAGGGCCAAACAATAGAGGTAAGCGCATAATGTGAAGAATCTAATTTCTCCCATTGATCATTTTGGTCAAACAAGTTTGAGCCTTTACTCAAGGAACATTGCAATTTGTTCCTGAACCATTAATGAGAAGTTTGCGAATTCGCAAATCAAAGGTTGTTCTCCAAATATTAAATTATAAAATTTTGATTTATTTCATAAATAGGTTAGACATTTCATTTTGCAGGTTGCTGACAATAAAAGAAAAGTAACCCAGAGTTCTTGGTTTGAGTAGTAAGTACTAAAATGTGATCCTTTTACATATTTCTCACCATCTCTGCTTCAAATGGTCATTGATGGTGAGGTATACCTTGTGATGCAGATACTGTCTTATATTCAATCCTCGTCTCCTAATTTTGTCATGCTTGGATACTGGGCGTCAGCAGATTATTCAACTGTGAAAGAATCACACTCAAACAAATACTTTCCCCACCCTAGCCTGTTGACACTGGAGGAAGTTGCAGTACTCAATCAAAACCCCAACTGAACTCCAGTTAATTCACAACTAAGCTTCAAAAGCACAAAGACTATTTTTAGTAACTAGCCTACTTCTAGATTACATAAAACTGAAGCCTATTGCAAAAAAGCATTCAGTATTCTTTAGGTTTGGTTCAGTTAATGATTATTACAAATGTCTTATGCATGTTGTCACATGCTATTACATAGTGAAAGGTCATTTTCAGTTGGTGTTGTTCTTAAAGGCTTTGTTTCCAGTGTGCAAGTTGAATTTTCTAATGGTTTGAAATGCAAAAGGTATTTCACAAAGTCAGCATAATAATAATTTTGCTTTGAGGAAGACCATTCAACAGATTGGCATAATGTGCTTGTAACTTATGGTGAGCTCAAGACAATAGAGAAATTGCTTTTTTATTTGAAGTGCAAGTAAAATGGATTGTCGTGAAAATGTGAGACTGGATGGAAAACCATTGAAAATCTACTTCATTCTTCAGTGCATCTACTTTGGCAGGTCATGAAGTCTGTGTCAAACTGCATTTCGAGCTGGATGAGATTGGATTTTAATAAATGGTAATTGGGGATTAGGTAGGGTAGTAACAAAAGGGGATCCTCAAAAAAAACATTTTTTTCAAAAATAGTGAACCTTTTGGACAAGATCCATGATCACTGTCTATATCTCACAGGATCTGGTGTAAAAAGCTTCATTCTGTAATGAGAAATGTAGCTGGTGTACCAATGAAAGTTAATGTTTTGAAGAAAATTTCCATGAATTTGAACTCGAGATTTTTTTAAATTGACATATTTCTCCTTTGACAAAGCACCCCATCCCGACAGACACACTCAATCTCTCTCTTTCTTTGTCTGTCTGTCTGTCTGTCTGTCTCCTCCCTCTTTCCATCCCCCCTCCCCTCCCCTCCCCTCCCCCAGTCCGGAACTGGATAGAATTTATGTGGCACCATTTTCAATTTATTTTGCACACTTTGCAAATTAGACACATAGGGAATTGGAATCAAATGAGAATTGGTATTTTGTTTGACCATTGCTTGTCATTTTTTATCCTCAGTTTTATCAATAGGGAGAGCAGTTTAAAATAAAATTTGGAAAATGTGAAAAATGTTGACGAATAATACTGGAATTGGATGAAAACTTCTCAAACTGATTATGAATAAATGTTTCAAAAAAATGTTTGCTGTCTCAATGTGGCCTTTCGTCAAAAGAGTGCAAATATTTTGTATGCAGGTTGGACAATAAATATTCAGTCTGCTTGTGTGTATAGTTAGTTTTTTTTAATTAGATTACTTCGTGTGGAAACAGGTCCTTCAGCCCAACCAGTCCACACCAACCCTTTGAACAGTAACCCACCCAGATCCATTTCCCTCTGACTAATGCACATAACACTATAGGCAATTTAGCATGGCCAATTCACCTGACCTGCACATCTTTGGACTGTGGGAGGGAGCCGGAGCATCCGGAGGAAACCCACGCAGATACGGGGAGAATGTCTGTGTGGAGTTTGCACAGTCACCCAAGGCTGGAGTTGAACCTGGGATCTTGGTGCTGTAAGGCAGCAGTGCTAACCACTGAACTACCATGCCGCTCCTTAAAGTGGAATTACTTGTATTCCTCACGTCGTATATTGCCAGGGGATTGGGACAAAAGTGATGAATACTGCAGAGGGCTGTATATAGTTTTCTGACAGTTTTAATAAAGGTATTTTGCTACATGACTGTTAAGTTGTATCCGGAAGGATCGTAAATCACTTAGTTGCACAAATTCATGAAAAACTGTTGATTCACACTTAAATGTTTACATGTGACTCAGTCAAGTATGTATCCTTTCAAAATGGTATCTTAACAGGGTAAGGAAGAAAGAATAATCTTTTTTCTGAATTTGTTCATTTGAAATGTGGTTCAAATTGCCTTTGAGTCCATCAAAGCTGTTGATCCAATATAAAGACGCCACAGTCTTGCCAAATCATAGGACTATTCTCTCTCTCGTCAGAGAGACTGCATGTGATGTTTTAACCAGAGGGTTATCACAGGAGAGGTTGAGCAGGGGAGTCTTCCATGGTAGCCTGAGCTGGTGCATGTAGTAATTGCAACAAGGTCATCCAGGTGGACCTCATAGAATGGGAGTTCCCTGATTGGAGCTGTTCATCTTGTCCACTCAGGGAGCACTGGTTGACAGATATAGACAGGAGTGTCACATATCCTATTCACTCTGAGAGCTGGCTCTGAGGATGTGGGACTTGTGTCAAGGATTTGCCACATGTAAATCAGGGGTGAGTTGGTGATGGGATGCCAGCCTCTGTGGAGTTATTTCAATGTGGGAATTGAACCCATGCTATTGGCTTCACTCTACATCACAAAACAATCATCCAACCAATGAAACTAACTGACCACAAGTGTGCATAAATTCACTTTCCTTGACCAGGAATAGAACCCAGGCTGCGGTGGTGAAAGTGGAAAATCTTAGCCACTGGGCCACCAGAGAAGCTATATGAGTATTTTGAAACTAATTTTGACTTAACCTTGAATGGAAAATTGAATTTCATCTCCTAAATTGATCTACTGAAAATTGATCACTAACAATTTAACTGAAAATGGGTGTTAAATGTTGACTTGGAATCTTGAAATCCTAATTACAAAGTGTTCCAGTCTAACATTGGAGGAATGAATATATCCTGCAAGTAACACTTGTGCAGATAGTAAGGCTAATTATAGAAACCATGCTGCTGTAGAATTCATCTTCTCCTCCTTAAGAAACGTTGACATTTACAACAGTATATATACATTACAGAAATCGCCATGTCAGACTTCCTGTGCATTCTATTGCCATTGTGTTACAACAGTAATTACTGCTATCTGAAACTCCACAAATTCACTACTTCCCACTGTTGTTGACAGGTCAATTTACATAAATACGTAGTCGATCTCTATGCAGTTTCATAAACAACTTTATATAAGCATTTGTTAGGTTTTTTTAAATTTTGTGAATGATGCAAATTCACTGCAGTACTAATACAAAGTGTTAATTGAGATTGAAGCCCCATATAGTTTTTTTAATTGCCATTTGCTAATGCTATCTAAACTGGGCATGTGGATATTTGACTACAGGTACACAATCATTTATCCGAAATCCCAAAATGCAAAAACCTCCAAAATCCGAACTTTTTTTGTCAAGTTTTTTTTTGTCTCCATAACAAGGTTGTTTGGCATGCAAACAATTAACCCAACTCCACACCCATTCGACCCACGTTACTCAGATGTGATGTGGGGGCATGGCCCAGCGCTGGCAGGTGTCAATTCTGTCTCAGGGCTCGTAGTACTCTCACGTGCGTCTGTTGTTTGATAAGTTTTTTTTATATTTCACCATTAAACTGTCATTAATTCTGAAAACCAGCTGGTCCCAAGTGTTTCCGAGAAAGGATTGTGTACCTGTACTACTTGTATGGCGTGTTTGTGATGTGCACTCTGTTATAATATGCAACTTTTGGCTCTGAAGGACTGTTATGGAGTGGCTTAGGTATGTTATTTTAATGAGCATTCATGCCTGATGTAGCTGAACAAGAGACAGTCATTTATAGGTAATGGAGGAATTGAACATCTTTTATCATGGGAATTTGTGCATCAACCGTTATGCAACTTAGATCTGTGTACTTCCTTCCTTGTTTGTTTTCGAGGGATAGGATAAGTAAATCTATTGAAAATGCCATAAAATTAATTTCTTAGGAGCAAAGTGCATTTTGCTACTTGTATGGTTTGAAATATATTAAAGTGGTGGTGCATTGATTGTCTCATTGGCAGTTCAGAGATCATCTTATTTCATTGATGTCTTTCCCTAAGATAAAATCTTTTCTTAGTGGTATTTGTTTTACTGTGCACTGTTTTTCTTTGGTGACAGCTCATACTTTTCATAGACTAATTTACTCAAATAGTATATCAGTGACAAGTTACTTAAGGTGATCCTTTCTGAGATGCATGCCTGCTGTTAAGAAACACGAGGAAAACTTGCGTTGATTGCAAAAATCTGAAGCGTTTTCTGTATCTTGGATATTGAATTTTAGGCACTAGATAAGCAAGTACGCAGACTGCAGTGTTCTGTGGAATTGCACCTGTCTCAGTTTGTTGCACAGGTTGTAAGATGGAGAGGGTAGAGTAATTCTGGAGCAGTTACAAAATATTATTAGATATGCACTTTGTATTTTGGGGACAGTTTGTTCAGCACTTACCTATCATGTAATGCTACCTGTATGCTTTTAACATCAATATTTATTGCAACTAGATTTGATTTGCTCCAGGTTTGTTTTTACCTTTAGTACAGTGAGACTATACAGCTGCTCTCTCATTAAAGAAACGACCAGTGGTGGTTCAACCTGAGGACCACCATACCTGACGTGATTGGAGAGTTTGAGGAGAGTCCTGGTAATTTCAGCTGATATGGGGATTGAACCCACTATGTTGGCAGCACACTGCTTCACAAAGTAGCCATCCAGCCAACTGAGCGAAACCACCCCTCATTTGGTACAGTTTTGAGATATGGTATGCTATATTTTGGACTTAAACTATGTAGCAGCCACAAATTACTCATTTCATTTCATCTCACTTCACCTCCCTTCCACCACCTCCACCCTGCACCCCCACCCTACACCCTACTTTCATGCCCGTTCTCTCACTCCTTCTACTTGGGCGCCCAAGCTCTTGCTCCCCCGTCACTCACGTGCCCCAACATTTGCTCTCCCCGACTCGCGCGCCCCCACTCTTGCTCTTCCTCTTCCCCCCCACCCCCCCCGATTTGCACGCCCCCGCTGAGTATTGAGATATGGTATGCAATATATTGGACTTAAATTATGTTTTTCAGCCACAAAGTACTCGTTTCATTTCATCTCACTACCTCCCTTCCACCACCTGCACCCCATGTCCCCACCCCACACCCTACTTGCGCATCTGTTCTCCCACTCCCCCTTCTGATTTGCACATCCCCACTGTCATTCCTCCTGCTGACTCACGCGCCCCCACTCTCACTCCCCCTTCCGACTTGCACGCCCCTGCTCTCGTGCTCTCTCTATTGCGACCCACCCATCCATATAGTCATAGAGATGTACAGCATGGTAGCAGACCCTTCAGTCTGACCAGATATCCTAAATTCATCTAGTCCCATTTGACAGCATTTGGCCCATATCCCTCTTAAACCCTACCTATTGATATTCCCATCCAGATACCTTTTAAATGATGTACACCATTTCCTCTGGCAACTCATTCTACACACATACCACCCTCTGTATGAAAAAGTTGTCTCTTAGGTCCCTTCTATATCTTTCGTCTCTCACCTTAAACCCCTCTCCTATGGTTTCAGACTTCCTCCACCCCAGGGAAACATTTATTTACCCTAGCATGCTCCTCATGATTTTATATATCTCTGTAAGGTCACCCCCTCAGCTTCCAACACTCCAGAGAAAATTGCCCCAGCCTATTCAGCCTCTCCCTATAGCTCAAACTCTCCAGCCCTGGTAACATCCTTGTAAATCTTTTGTGAACCTTTTTTAAGTTTTACAACGTCCTTCCTATAGAAGGGAGACCAGAATTGCATGCAATATTCCAGTAGTAGCCTAACCAATGTCCTGTACAACTGCAATATGATCTCCCAACTTCTATACTCATTGCACTGACCAGTGAAATAAAGAATACCACAAATACCTTCATCACTATACTATCTACCTGTACCTCCACTTTCAAGCAACAGTGAACCTGCCCTCCATGGTCTCTTGTTCTTCAACACTCTCCAGGACCTTACCATTATGTGTATAAGTCCTACCCTGATTTGCTAGCAAGCATTCCGTAGAAGGATTTTGCCAGCAAAATATTGGACACTTCAGTTTGAATGTAAATCATGGAAATTGATTGCTCTTTTCAGGAGAATCTCATTGTAATATAGATGATTCTTTGATTGGCATCATCGTTAGCTGCTAACCAGAAATTAAATTAGGATGGCTCCCATCAGTTAATGTTAAAATTCACTGCTGGGTAGTCAGGAATATTAATGCATAGTAGTTGTGGATCATATCGTAATATTGACGTGCTGCTTATTAGTTTCTGTGATTTTGGACCTTATCAACAGCTGAGGCCTGGTCTTTCATTGACTCAATTCCATTTTTGTATTTCCCCAGCATAGGCCTGTTAAGTCTAATTGTAACATCCAAAAAATCTTAACTTATTTTTTCACTATCTACCTGGATCAATGTATGTAATGTCTTTGTCTGATTTCATGTTTGTTGATGACCCTGCAGTGGCATCTGATATTGAAATTCATTGGCAATAGTTTGTAGATTGATCCTCACTGGCTTACAGTAAGTTTAGACTGCCAATCAGAGCCAGGAAGATCATTTAAGAACCAATCAAGATTCAATATTCTCTCAGTATCAACAAACTTATTCTAGAGGTCATTGTGAGTTTTGCATACTTAGATTAACAATTTCTAGCAACTTGAACTTTGAAACAGAAATGAGCACCAGGATTGCCAAAGCTGTAACTATATTGCAAATAAAATTGAGAATTTGGGCAAATAGCAAATTAACTGAAAATACAAAGCACTGTGTAACTTTGTGTTCCCTTTTCCCTTCTATACAGCAGTAAAGCATTCCTAATGAAGAGCTTATGCTCAAAAGGTTGACTCTCGTCAACTCTTCAGATGCTGCCTGACTGGCTGTGCTTTTCCAGCACCACTCTTTTTGAGCAGTAAAGCATAATCAATTTATACAAGCCATTCGATATTGCTTGGCAAAATGCCAAAAATGGAACTACCTCATCATAAAGAGATCCCAGTATGTTTGCTTTTTGTTCAATGGTGACTCTGTTAGCTGGGTCATGTGAATTGAATGGATGATAGCGACAACTCCAAAGACAATGGCACTGTTAATATTGGCATGAAACTGACAGATCACCCAAACCTATGATAAAAGTAAAGTCTGCAAAGTGAGACCTTGAGTTACAAAGTTGCAGAGTCATGCAGCACGGAGTCATCCATACCAACCAGATTTTCTTAAACTGAACCTGTCTCATTTGCCTCAACCACATAATCTGGCAGCTTGTTTCATGGACACACAACCCTCTGGTCCCTTTGAAATCTTTCCCATCTTACCTTAAACCTATGCCCTCTAATTTTGGACTTCCCTACCCTGGGGATAAGATGTTGGCTATTCGCCTTCTAATTGACTGTGATCAGAATCAATGCATGGCTTGCTGATTGGAGTGACCAGAAACAACCAGTCAGGATGAACGTAGAAAACGCATCGGCCAAAAGAAATAACGAGAAAATGGAAAAGAAGCACAAGTCAACCTCTGGTCACTGCTATTCTTCTGTGCTGGGTGTGGGAGGGACTGCCACTCAAGAATCACCCTCTGCAGCAATTCAGAAGTGACATAATCCCCAGAATGCAGTCCAGTTCTCAAGAGATGGACAATGAATGGGGAGATCATGGCATTATTAATGAAACCTAATCCAATGCTTTTGGGCATGGTTTCTATTCTTATTTCTATATAGCTGGTGGAATTTAAATTCAGTTAACAAAATCTGGACTGGTAACAATGAAGTCTTTATCAATATTATTATAAAAACCTATCCAGTTCATTTATGTGCCCCTTAACTGGTCTGGTCTATATTTGACTCCAGACCTTCAACAATGTGGCTGACTCTTAATTGCCCTCTGAGTTGGCACAGCAAGCCACTCAATGCAAGGGCGACAAATACTGCCATACTAGTGATGCCTCCTTCCAATAAAATAACTTTAATTTATCATTAAAAAGCAGAGGCTATGATAAATTAAAGGCTTGAAAGTTCAATTTGGGTTGTATCTCATTTCCTGAATCAGACTAAAAGTTGTCCCTTTACCTTTGGTACAGTTTTCTGGGTAAACTTTTCGGCCAGGAGCCTTCCCATCCAAAGCAACATAAACAATTTTAAGGATCCTCAAAAACAAATCAGAAAGCACTTGTGTTGTAATAATTCCTCTTTTTATGGCAGAAAATGATGCATTTTATAATGTAAAGTTCCTTATTACACGTTTTGATAAAACCAACAGATGGTAAATGAGGAGATAGAATCAAGGTGGGTGTTTGGATAGAGTTCTGGATAGGTGATTGGATACAGTGCCACGCAGGGTATAGAGTAGACTGGCAGAAAAATGGGTGGCAAGTCAAAGCTTTGTTATTGATCTAGGGATTGGTTCTGGAATGGGAGTGTCTGATCCAGAGGGTCTGAGAGGAGTTAAAGTCAGTTCTGGGGATGCTATTGGATCTGTGGGAATTTGGGGTGTAACCAGTTTAAGTGGTTAGGTTACATCTGAAGGGGTTTGGAAGTGAGAAAATCAGGTGTCAGATCAGGTTGAAGTAGGTTGTGGATGTAGTCACTGTGATTCAGGGCTTTAGTTTTATATTTGTCTGGGAGTTGAAGCAGGTTTTAATTTCTCTAACTTTTCCTGGCAGTCTGTTGGGGGTAGGTGTGGCAAAGTCTCTGGCTGTCTAATTGAAAATTGGAGACTTTTTCAGACAGTTCCAAATGCTAAGTAATTGTGCTTTGGAAGTTTCAACTTCCTGGGAAATTCTTGAGGAAGCAGCTACATTTGGGACTTTACATGGTCCCAATACACAACTGCTGTCTGCATTTGTGATAGGCATCAGTATTAAAAGTAAGGCATGTTTCATACCCATATATGTATTTTAAATTGATATGTACATTGATATTCACACATGGACATTTTTAGTCCATGTGTGAATGCCAAAATGACTAAAGGTCCCTAATTGACTTTGGTTTGTGTTTTTGTGGCATTTTTTGGATTTGTGGTACTGGAAGAGCACAGCAGTTCAGGCAGCATCCGAGGAGCAGCAGAATCAATGTTTTGGGCAAAAGCCCTTCATCACATCACATCACATCAAAAGTCCACATTGATGGCCTGGGGTTGAAGTGTTCCGAGGCAGAAGATGAGGCGTTCTTCCTCCAGGCGTCTGCATCTCATCCACATCCCGCACCTCTACCCTCAGACCCCACCCCTTCAACCGTAACAAGGACAGAACGCCTCTGGTGCTCACCTTCCACCTACCAACCTTCGCATAAACCAAATCATCTGCCGACATTTCCGCCACCTCCAAACAGACCCCACCACCAGGGCTACATTTCCATCCCCACCCCTTTCTGCCTTTTGCAAAGACCGTTCCCCCCGTGAATATCTGGTCAGGTCCACGACTCCCTACAACCCACCCTCCCATCCTGGCACCTTCCCTCACCACCGCAGGAACTGCAAAACCTGTGCCCACACCTCCTCCCTCACCTCCATTCAAGGCCCTAAAGGAGCCTTCCACATCCATCAAAGATTTACTTGCACATCCACCAATATCATTTATTGCATCAGTTGCTCCCGATGCAGTCTCCTCTACATTGGGGAGACTGGACACCTCCTCGCAGCGCTTTCGGGAACATCTCCGGGACACCCGCACCAATCAACCACACCGCCCTGTGGCCCAACACTTCAACTCCCCCTCCCACTCTGCCGAGGACATGGAGGTCCTGTGCCTCCTTCACCGCCGCTCCCCCACCACCAGACGCCTGGAGGAAGAACGCCTCATCTTCCTCCTCGGAACACTTCAACCCCAGGGCATCAATGTGGACTTCAACAGTTTCCTCATTTCCCCTTTCCCCACCTCACTCTAGTTCCAAACTTCCAGCTCAGCACTATCCCCATGACTTGTCCTAGCTGCCTATCTTCTTTTCCACCTATCCACTCCACCCTCCTCCCTGACCTATCACCGTCATCCCCTCCCCCACTTACCTATTGTACTCTATGCTACTCTCTCCCCACCCCCACCCTCCTCTAGCTTATCTCTCCACGCTTCAGGCTCACTGCCTTTATTCCTGACGAAGGGCATTTACCCGAAACGTTGATTTTGCTGCTCCTCGGATGCTGCCTGAACTGCTGTGCTCTTCCAGCACCACTAATCCAAAATCTGGTTTCCAGCATCTGCAGTCATTGTTTTTACCTTTTTTGTGGCATTGTAGAGTCCTAGAGGTACAGTACGCAGCATGGAAACAGGCTTTTCATCCCAACTTGTCTGTTCAAACCAAGTTTCCTAAACTGAACAAGTTCCATTTTTCTGCCTTTTGGCCTTTATCTTTCTAAACCTTTCCTATCCATTTTACTGTCCACGTGTCTTTTTAATGTTTTTATTGTACCTGTTTCTATTACGTCTTCTGGCAGCTTGTTCCATAATGTACCACCTCTGCATGAAAAACATTGTCCCTCAGGTTCCTTTTAAATCTTACTCTTCTTACCTTAAAACTGTGCCCTCTACTTTTGGACTTCCCTAGCATTGGGAAAAGACCTTGGATATTTATCTCATTTGTGCACCTCATGATTTATAAACCTCTATAAAATTACTTCTCAACCTCCTATGCTTCAGGGAAAAAGTCCCAGCCTATCCAATCTCTCCTTATAACTCAAATCTTCCAGTCTCAGTAACATTCTTGTAATTCTTTTTTGCATACTTTCTGATCTAATAATATCTTCTCTTCACTTCAAATCTTGTGTTATTTCCAGCAATTAATTGTTGAAGAGGCAAACTGATGTCTAGCAGTGCACCTTGATTCTCCAACCTGCTATTCCATTGATCTTGTTGCTTCCATTGTTTCTTCTTTGCCTTTCCCAGTTTAAAATAAGTTTATCATTGTGTACCCTGTCTTTTAATAGCAATTCACCAAGACTCCTCAGACAGCTTCTTCAAAACTCATGACCCCTACCATCTAGAAGGAAGAGTAGAAAAGTTGGTTATATCACATGGATACAAGTTATTTTTAGTAAAGGCAATCCATACAAAAGCAAGGAGATGTTATGATGGAACTATATACAGTATTAATCAAACCACAGCTCAAGTGCTGTTTACAGTTCTGGTTGCAACTATAGGAAGGATGTGGTTGCATTAGCGAGGGTGCAGAGGAGATTTACCAGCATGTTGCCTGAGCTGGAGCAATTCAGCTATGAAGAGAGCCTAGCTAAGCTTGAGTTATTTTCCTTACAGCAGCGAAGGCTGAAGGGGAATCTGATTGAGGTATATAAAGTTATGAGCAGCAAAAATAGGGAGTAACCTTTCCCTTAGAGGATACAGTAACCAGGGTCACGGTTTGAGGTAAGGAGCAGGAGATTTAGAGGAGCTTTGAGGAATGATAATTTTTCACATTAGATGATGGTAGGTACCTTGAAGTCATTGCCTAACAGAGGGATAGAGGCAGGAACCATTGAGACCTTTAAGAATTTAGATGAGCACTTGAAGTGCCATCACATACAAGGTTAAGACCATGCAGTAGAAAATGGGATTAGAATAATTGGATGTTTGATGACCTGCACAGTCACAGTGGGCCAATAGGCCTTTTATTTGTTTTGTAAAAACTGTAGAACTCCATGACAAGACAGTACTTGCAAGTTAGCTGTAAACACTCACCATCTTAACTTGGAAATATATCGTCATTTCAGTAGTGTTCTTGGTCAAAATCTTGGAAACTGTCTCCCTGAATGGTATTATGAGTGTACCTGCATGAAATTGGTTGCAGCAGTTCAAAAAGGCAGCATGTTGCCACATTCTTGAAAGCAGCTAGAGATAGACAGTAAGTGCTGGCCTGCCAGCGACGCCCACATCTCATGAGTGATTTGTTTTTCCCAAAGAAAAGCAATAGAAATGGTTAGCATTTTAATTTCAGACTTTAGTTGAACTCTGACAGTTTCATGGTTTTATAACCACTCAATTGAATTAATGACTCCTATCTCCCTCTAGATATGTTTCGCGACACACCGGGAAGTGAATGAAATTAATTACCTAAACAAGATTGTCAATCCACATGGCAAACCTGTCCTGTGCTTTGCCTTGGCCAGTTACAGTATCTTTTCAAATATGCAGGTGTAACAACAGAATTTGAAATTGATAATATCCTTTAAAGATTGTTTTCCATAATAAACTCCAAAATCTGAATACTTTAAGATACATTTAAAAATACTTTTTTAAAATGCAACTATTCAGTGCATTCATCTTTGTATGCTGCACATAGCATATACCATTATCACATTCTGACAAACTTTTAAGAATCAGGAACCATGTGGGTTGAGAGGAGGAGAGTACTACTTTTAACAATTTTGCTATTGATTGATATTAAATTTATTGCTTACATTATTAGTTGTTATGCAAATCAAATTATTCATGCAACTACCTTGGCCTGACTTGATATGCTTATGTAATTTGCATGAATTGCTGTAACCACTCCTTTTTTAGCAATTCAAAAAATGCTATGAATTATGGTGAAATGGTTATTAAAGGACTTTATTCAACTTCCTCAAAGGGTGGTTAAGTATTTGCCATAGTTAATTTGCCATAGTTTAGTATCACACCAAAAATACAAATCCCAGGTTCATATCCCAACATGTGTTGTAGTAGTGAGCCTGCTGCAATTGTCTTCATCCCCTTTAGGCTCGAGAGAGAAATACAAAGCAGTGATTTTTAGACCTGATTGTTGTCAATGAGTAATAACATGATAACACTAACCTTTCTGTTGATTGGCAAATGTTTAATTTGCTCTGAAACCATTTTGTTTGCCAAGTGTTTTTGATGACAATTTATTTTGTATGGCGTAACAAATATTTGTTATGGAGTTGAGACAAATCATTCTCTCTTCTGGTTACAATGATACTCTGAAATTTTCAAAGTAACCAACTAATAGTGATGAAAATATTGCTCACTGTTGTATGATTGTTTGATTGTACAGTTGAATATGTGCCAGAGATTGTTTTTGAAATTTTTATGCAGATCAATTCTGTTACTAAATATTACAGTTTTTCATCTAGGATTTAGTTAACAAATAAACCCGTAACGAATTTGAGCACTTTACTCCTAATAGTACTTATCTTAAAGCAACTACAATCAGTGATAAACTAGCCATGTTTATCTGGCAGGTAGTTGGTGAAAGGTATACTGTGCATTGAATTCTAGCCTCCAGCACTCTGCAATTGGAAGTTATGGTTACCTATTATTTTGGATTTGGGTTTCAAAATCTGAATTTTGGGCCTCATGCAGACTGTGTACTTGTACATGTGGAGCAAGAAATTGCTGCAATGACAATGCTGTAAATGGTGGTTAATTCATACAGGCACCAAAACATGCTCTAAAGAGAGCAGCTGAACCTCCTTTAAGGGCAGGATTTTTTGATGGGCTCTTGTGATGCAATGGTAGTGTCCTACCTCTGAGCCAGCAGGTGTGGGTTTAAATCCCACCTGCTCCAGGGCTGACTAATAACATCTCTGAACCGGTTAATTTAAAAAAAATGTCTATAAATGTAGGGCTGTTTTTTCCATCTGATGCAGAGTGGAGCAGGTAGATTGGTATGCTGTCACTGGGCCTGGCTAAAGTAGACTTCAGAGGTCTGGGTACTGGGCCATGGACAAGGTTATAAATTCTGATTACCGATCTCTCTTCACATCTGCATTTGGGTATTCTTGGAGAGTGAGCATGCAGTGTCTACCAGTACCTTTAAAGCTTTTAGAGAGAGAGATGTGGACTTACTAAGGCAGGGCATGCCATTACCCCTTCCAACACCATTTTGATCTAACCCCGATTTTGTTTTTTGGCTCAGACTACTCATGCTGGGCAGTGCTTGTTAATTGGATAATTTGATGATGGGTTTCTAAACACATAAGACTATTTTTCCTCTCTTTGCAGATGGAACAGACAATTCAGAGGCTCTCCTTATGGGCCTGTTACAGGGACCTGCTAAAGTAGCCATCTGGGTCATAGAGAGGGGGTTGTAATTCCTGACTGCTTCCCCCCCCCAAAAAATCTTTTTTCCACAACCTGGGTGACCTTGGAGAGAATGCATACGGTGTCCTTCAGCACCTTTTGATGCTCTTGGAGAGGTGGGCATTGCAGGAGTTAGAGTGCATTATCTTCCCCTCTAACACTACTTTTGATTTAGCTCCCTATCTTGTTTTTCCCTTTTTTTTTTAAATTTTGTTTTCTGGTATTATTGTTTATTTGGTTAATTAATAATTGATTGATTTCATGGTGGACGTCTTGAAATATGAGAAAAAGAATTGTTTCTCCCCAGTTTGGAGAATTGGTCAGGAAGGGGAGAGAGCAGGCTGGAGTTTGTATTGAACCATGAGATGGAAATCAATGGTTGTGGAGGGCAGACCAGTTTTTGTTCTTTCCTTTGGTAAATGAGTGACTAATAATATAACATTGCTGTGTTGGATATTGGGGAGTTAATTGGTGAACAGTGGTGTAGTTGTGTGAAATAGACAAGTATTCTTGTCCAGTGAAGTATAGAACCGGTGGTGTACCTGATTCCATCATGATTAAGAACAGTGAAAACCCCAATGTGAGCTACTACTCCATTCATTTCATAGGAACAGAGATGTCCATATCGCTCATCTTCTACCATCCTTGCAGTTAAATGATGTAATGATTAATTGAGTTATTGACTAATCATGGCATTCAATGTTTCTTATTAATCTGTTTACAATGTACCTGTAGATGACAAGACTGTATTGGTGTGGAGTCTAGAGTACCCTTTCTCCTTCCAAGCCTGATGTTTATTGCAAAACATAACAAATTATTCAAACTGTACACTGGCATGTTATTTTCTAATATTACCAATGTTTCATTGGATTTGCATTTGAATTATCGATCTTGAGTTACAAAATAGCTTAATATTAATTAATTTCAACACCAAGCATGGAGATAGCAACATGGCACAGAAAGATTGCTGAAATAAATAAAAGAAATAAAGAAAACTGCTAGCAACAACATACTACCTGATAGATTCATTCGTCCCTCCAAGAGTGTTGTGACGGCACTGTAAATTGCATATTAGCAGGTGTTCTGTGACAATAATTACTAATGCTAAATGCTGGAGTGAGAATAATTTGGAATAATGTCATACAGCAATTTTCCAATAACTACTAAGTTTGATGGACAATCTTGCAGTGCGAGCAAACATTTTTTATCAGCAAGGCTAAAAGTGAGGTACTGCAAATAAGCCAGCAATTTTTTTATTCTTTAATTTGCAAATTAATGTTAATGCTATAACTTTCCAGCAGTTTCTGATCCAAGGATTGAATAACTTAAGACCAAAGGATATACGAGCAGAATTAGGTGATTCGGCCCATCAAGCCTGCTCTGCCATTCTGTCACAGCTAATATGTTTCTCAACCTTTTATTTTTCTGCCTTCTCCCTGTAATCCTTGGTCACCTTACCAGTCAAGAACCTATCTATCTCTATCTTATATACTTTCAGTGATTTGGTCTGCATGGCTTTCTGCAGCCATGACTTTACAGATTAACCACCCTCTGTCTGAAGAAAGTCCTCCTCATTTCAGTTCCAAAGAGCCATTCCTTCATTCTGAGACTGTGCCTTTGGGTCCTAGTCTCTTCTTTCAATGGAAGCATTTTCTCCACATTCACTCTATCCAGACCTCTACAGTATTCTGTAAACTTCAATCAGATCTTTATCCTTCTAAACTCCATCAAGTATAGACCCAGAGTCTTCAACTGTTCCTCATATGAAGAGTCCTTCATCCCTGGGATCATTATTGTAAACCATTTATGGAACTCCTCCAAGGCCAGCACGTCCTTCATCCTTCCTTCGATAAGGGAACATATATTACACACACATTCCAAGTGTGGTCTGACCAGAGCTTCATATAGCCTCAACATTGCATCTTTACTTTTGTATTCTAGCCCTCTTGAAATGGATGCTAACATTGCATTTGTTTTCCATAACTGCCAACTGAACCTGCATGTTAACCTTAACAGAATCCTGTACTAGAACTCCCAAGTCTCTTTGTGCTTAGCTTTATGAATCCTTTCCCTGTTTGGAAAATAGTTTATGCCTCTATTCCAAACAGAGTTCTTAATTCTACACTTTCCCACATTGTATTCTACCTGCCACTTTTTGTCCACTCTCCTAGCCTTTCCAAATTCTTCTGCACCGTCCTGCTTCCTCAACACTACCTGTCCCTCCACCTATCTTTGTGTCCTCTGCAAGTTTTAGCAATAATGCCTTTCATTCTTTTATCAAGATCGTTAATGTATAATGTGAATTGTTGTCCCAATGTGGACCCCTGCAGAACTCCACTAGTCACCAACTGCAATCCTGAAAAGGACCTCTCTATCTGCTCCTCTTTCTCCCCCCCCCCCCCCCCCTCCGCTATCCATGCCATCACCTTGCCCCTAATACCATGGACTCTTATTTGGCAGATTCTTGTGCAGGCACCTTGTCAAAGGCTTTCTGGAAATCCAAATAGATCACATTCACTAGCTATCCTTTGTCTAACTTGCTCTTTATCTCCTCAAAAGATTCTAACAGATTTGTCAGCATGATCTCCCTTGATGAAGCCATGCTGACACAGCCATATTTTACCATACACTTCCAAGTACTTTGCAATCTCATCCTTAATAATGGACTGTAAAGTCTTACCAACGACTGCAGTCAGGCTAACCAGTCTGTAGTTTTCTGTTAGTTGCCCCCGCTCCCTACTTAAACAGTGGTGTGATGTTAGCCAGTTTCCTCTGGGATCCTCCCTGACTCCAGTGATTCCTGAAAGATCATCACCAGTGCCTGAACAATCTCCTCACTTTCTCCTTCAGAACTCTGTGGTGTAGTCTATCTGGTCTGGGTGATTTATCCCCCTCTGCCCCTTGACTGTCTTGAAGTTCTGGTATGCTGCTGGTGTCTTCCCCTGTGAACACTGATGCAAAGTTCCTAATCAGTTCCTCTGCTATTTTTTTGTTCCCTATTACTACTACGACAGCCTCCTATTCCAATAGGCCAGTGTCCTCTCTTCTTTCTCTTTTGCTTTCATCTTAAAACAAACTCCTGCAATCTTCTTTTATATAACTGGTAGCTTACACTCATATTTCATCTTCTTGTGACTTTTTACTTTTTAAGTTCCTTCTGTTGGTTTTTAAAAGCTTTCAAATCCTCTGTCCCACTATCTTGCCCACACTGTATGCTTTTTCTTTACTTTTATGCTGTCCCTGACTTACTTTCTCAGCCATGGTTGCCTCATCTGCCTATTAGTATGTTTCTTCCTTGGGATGAATTTCTGTTGTGCCTCCTGAATTACTCCTCCCCCGCTCCTGCCAAAAACCCTGTGTTTGCTCCTCCACCTTCTTACCTACTAGGCTCCCTTCCAGTTAACTCTGGCCAATTCCTCCCTTGTGTCTTTATGGTCACCTTTTACTCAATTGTAACACTGTTACATCTGATACTGTGCATCTGTTACATCAAATTACAGCATGAATTCGGTCATGTTATAATCCCTGACCTCTATGGATTCCTTCACCTGAAATTTCTTAATCAAGTCTGCCTCAGTACACATCACCAAATCAAGAATTGCTCTTTCCTGGATGGGCTTTTATCACAAGCTGCACCAAAAAACATCTTGTAGACATTCCATGATTTCTGGAGATCTGCTTCCAACTTGATTATTGAAATTGTAGTTAGTGCCTTTCTTACATGCCCTGTTTTTTAACCTCCCTGATTTATTTTATTTTCTCATATCCTGACCACTGCTAGGAGACCTGGACATAACTCCCATCAGGTGGAGCCTGTACAATCAGAACAACTCTCTCTCTTTTTCCAGTACTGTTACCATTATCTCATGAATTTCAACCTGTTTCTCCCACCTGAGTCTTTGAACCATGCACTTATCTCTTTAATCGGTTTGCTTGTGGCTCAAGTAGTAACCCAGAGATTATAATCTTTTTGGTTCTGCTATTTATTTTAGCCCCTAGCTGCTCATAGGTTCCAAAAATATTGGAAGGAATATGTGAGCCACAACCACTGGATCTTTTCCCATCCTTCTGTGATCCCTCTATCTGTCCACTCAGTCACTTTCTCCAATCCATGACCACTATTGACATTTGAGGTAGTCAATCTAAGGAGTGTGATGCCTCCTGAAATGCAGCATCTGGATAACTCTTCTCCGTCCTGAGACATCAGTGTTTGAAGCTCATGCTCCATCTCATCTTGCTGAGGTTCCTCAAGCAACCAACACTTGCTACTGATGTGGTAACTATTAACCACAATGGAGTCCACCAGCTCCTTTAAAATTGCCTCATTCTTGATTTCAGTTTATCATTTTTATTCAGGTTCTTTAAAAAACGGACTTTTCTCCTCAGTGCACAGCAGAAAAACATTTCAGAGACTTTACCAAAGTAACAAATAAGATCATAAGAATGATCAGAAATTATTTCTAGCTGTTATTGCAAAAGAGGTTTGAAGTCTGTTTCAGGAAAGTACATAGAGTCATAGAGATATACAGCATGGAAACTCTGTCCAACTCGTCAATGCCGACTAGATATCCCAACCTAATCTCGTCTCATTTGCCAGCACTTGGCCCATATCCCTCTAAACCCTTCCTATTCATATACCCATTCAGATGCCTTTTAAATGCTGTAATTGTACCAGCCTCCTCCACTTCCTTTGCAGCTCATTCCGTGACTCGCACCACCCTCTGTGTGAAAATGTTGACCCTTAGGTCCCTTTTATATCTTTCCCCACTCATCCTAAACCTATGCCGTCTAGTTCTGGATTCCCTCACCCCAGGGAAAATACCTTGTCTATTTATCTTATCCATGCCCCTCATGTTGTATAAACCTCTATCAGGTCACCCCTCAGCCTCCAACGCTCCAGGGAAAACAGCCCCAGGCTGTTCAGCATCTCTCTACAGCTCAAACCCTCCAACCCTGGTAACATCCTTTATAGATCTTTTCTGAACCCTTTCAAGTTTCACAACATCCTTCCGATAGGAAGGAGACCAGAATTGCATGCACTATTCCAAAAGTGGCCTAATCAATGTCCTGTACAGTCACAACATGACTTCCCAACTCCTATACTCAATACTCTGACCAGTAAAGGAAAGCATACCAAACGTGGTGAAATCAGGTGAATATGAGATTAGAATTCATTTTAATACTCTTTTACATTACATGCTGACATTGAATCCAGATTCTCATGAAGAATAATCTCTTTGGCATGCCGTTTTGGCACCTTTTTAAAAGGTCAAGAGGGAATGAGTCAAGTGCTGGCAACAGTATTTTTTCCTTTGTTTCTATAGCTCAATAGTACACACTACTGCTCTCTACAAGATGCACTGCAGAAATTCACCAAAGATTCTCAGACAGCATATTCCAAACCCACAACCATTTCCATCTGGAAGGACAAGGGCAGCAGATACATGAGAATACCATCACCTTCAAGTTCCCCTCCAAGTCCCTCACCATCATGATTTGGAAGTATATCACAGTTCCTTCACTGTTGCTGGGTCAAAATCCTGGAATTCCCTCGCTAATAGCATTGTGGGTCAGCCCACAGCAGGTGTACTGCAGTGGTTCAAGAAGGTAACTCACCACCGCCTTCTCAAGGGCGAGTAGCGATGGGCAATAAATGCTGGGCAGTCAACATCGCCCACACCCCACAAAATGAATAAATAAAATACGTTGATTCTTTCCTTAGCAGTTACCAGTTGTGATAGGATCAAATCTTTTGTTTTATCATCAAAACCTTTAATGTTCCATAAATGTAAATGGGGATTAATGATTGAAATTCAAAGAGCAAGATGTTTCTTTAGACCTTGCTTGAAATGGCATTGAATTTGCATCAAACTAACCTATGCTCCAAGATAATTCTGTCTTTGGTTAAATATTATTTGTGGATTGGTGTTTTAGTGTTTTGTTCCCATACTAATAGGTATCCTCATACCTTCTAGCAAGAGTTGGCTTTCAAATGAAGGGCTCTGAAGCAGTATGAAAATAACAATTGTAGTACAATTCTTCACACACCACCTTGAGACCTTTAGTAAATATCAATTACTGTATTTATATTGTGGAAGAATTGCCCATGCTACTTTGAATGAAAGAGGTCATGGTAAATTCAGCATTGTATTAACTGTTTGTTTTTTTTAATATCGTTGAAATGCACAATGGTTGGTAGGTTGAGATTTTTAAATAGAGTGAACAAGTATAGAGATGCAGTCCACTGAGTATGCCAGTGTTTACAAATACTGGTAACTATGGGCAAAACCATAAATCTCCAGGATCAGTGCAGTGATGCGCAGAGCACCTTTTGCAAAATTCACACAATGCTAGTTGACTTCTAAGACCTTGGAAAGAAATGGGTTTTCTGCTGAAGGTTTTTGGGTTAAGCAAGGATCAGCTAATTTTCCCATCTGATAAAGAAGTTATGTTTAGAAACCTCTTAAAATTTGTTTATTTTGTATGATAACATGATTAGGTTTTCTTAATTTACTAGCAACCACAAGGTAGTTTACATTCCTTTTATATATAAAAAGAATACATGGTAGAATCAAGAATAGAATGATGTGGACTGAGTTTTAGAAGCTGGTGTTATGTTATGAGACTAGTAAACTGCCATGTGAATTCAAACCTCACCTGTGACTGTTTGGAGTTTAAAATTAAATGTGAAAGAGACAGCTAGCTCCACTATTGATGACCGTAAAACTACTGCCTTTTAAAAAATAACAAGTTATATTGATATCCAAAACTGAAAACCTGCTCAACATAAATACTTTAACCTGTTATGGGCACCAAAGATTGATTAAAAGTTGATCAGATAACTATTTAGAAGATCTTACTTTCATTCACTTACAACCATATTTTCATTTTAAACAAAGCAGTCAATAAATGAAAATTGGCTGCATTCATTCACCATCAGATTTTGAGTTTGCAGATAGTAAGAACTTTTGGAGTAGCCATATTCTATCTCGCCAGTAAGTGGTGATGTGCTGTCCAACATTATAATAATCTGACTTTCACCCAACTCCCAAATTGCCACACCTTTTGTTGCAAGATCATTGGCAAGCAGCTGGAAAAAGGCAGTTTGCTTGACCTTATTCGCTCTCCAGGAATACTGAACTGCTACAAACTGTAGAGGTATTATCATATTTTCTAATCAATCTGTTTGGAGATTTTGTTTAAAAACCTCTGGGACGCATGGGACTTAAACCCAGGTCTCATGGCAGAGACTACCAATGCATGACAACAGCCCTATTTTTGTATATATATTTCTGTATAAATCACATCTTGCAAATAATATTTTAGGTAAAAAGTCATGAGGTCAATTGGTAGTGGTTTTTGAGGAGTTGAAATGAATCCATGGTTTGGGCCCAGAAAGGCCATCCCAACCGAATAAAGTTAAAACAAACAACACAAAAACATTTATTTTAATTCTCAACACACTTTTTTTTGATTTATAAATTACAAGTCATGTAAATTTTATCAACAGAATATGAATCACAATAAATTTATTACAATAAATGAACTATGTGCCTTTATCTTGGAATCCTTCATAATGATTCTGATCACCAACTGAATCATTGAATGATTTGCCCCAATAACCTGATTGGATAACAACATCTGCGTTGACATCTTCACTTATAGTACCACTAACTTGTGCATCAAGTTTCTACAAGTTACCACCCTCTGAATCATTCTACACTTCTGATATTCCATATTTTTAGGGTTTTTTTGACTATTAGGATCAAATTTATTCCACCTTTCTATGACCCTTTTGACACAATGACGCTAGTGAGGGTGTTAACATATATTTCCATGTTAAATACGCTGGATGACTTTCCATTAGCCAGTTGTTCTATATTTTTTGGATAAGGTCCTTTTTGGGTTTTACTTGTTCATGCAAGTGCTAAGCAACATGTGTACATTTGCAGGGAATTACTCCTACATCAGTGTTGTTTGATCCTTCTTCATTGGTTACATTCTCAAAGGATCCTTCCACATCCAACAGAAATTTACCTGTACCTCCACCTGTCATCTGCTGTATCCGTTACACCCGATGTGATCTCCTCTATATCGGGGAGACAGGACGCTGCCTTGTAGATCGTTTCAGAGAGCATCTCTGGGAAACCCACACCCACCAACCCCACCGCCCTGTGGCTGAACACTTCAGCTCCCCCTCCTGGCCCTACTTTATCATCAAACCGTTAGCACCTAATGCCTGGAGGAAGAACGCCTCATTTTCTGCCTTGGGACCCTGTAACCACACAAGATAAATGTGGATTTCAACAGTTTTCTCAATTCCCACCCCCCCCCACCATATTAGTCCAGTCCCAAGCCTCCAACTCGGCACCACCCTCCATCATCTTTCCTATCTATCTGCTCCATCTCCCCTCCAACTTCTCACCTTCTCCCTTACCTTCATCTACCTATCGCTTTCTCAGCTACCATCCCCCCCCAACCCCACATCCCTCCCATTTATCTCTCAGCATTCCCCCCCCCCCCCCCCCAACAAGCCTCATTCCTGATGAAGGGCTTGTGCCTGAAATATCGATTCTCCTGCTCACTGGATGCTGCCTGACCTGCTGCGCTTTTCCAGCACCACATTCTCGACGACTCCTCAATCACTGACACGGTCAACATTCGAAGCCAATGTTGTCCCAGACAAGCAAGATTTTTTTCTGTTATATAATCTCAAATTTTCAGTGATTCATTTCTTACAACTACATTCAACTAGCCAGCATTTGTTGTGAACTTGCGCAGCAAAGCTTGGTCATTTTTCAGGTTGAGCTTTGGGCCTGAATAACACATTGATTTTGTGCTATCCACCATAAAAGATGAAAATTGCTGTGAATCACTTCTTTGCACAGCCAGTCATTTTTACAAAAGTAATTCTTTTCACCAAGAATGGTCTTGTTTGCTGGCACATTGGTATTTCCAATGCAAGCTAATTATGCACTCTTTTGAATCCGATGACAAAATGTTAGAACTTGATTTTATTGTCGAGTTCAAATGCTGTGGATTTTTTTTTGTATTCTGACAGTGCTAAATTGTGCATTTTCATGAATCTTGTAGCCAGCCGGCGCTGGCCTTACTTTTTCTAGAATCCCATTTTTTTTTGCTCCTGAGAGGGCATTGAAAGGGAATGGCTTGGAGGATAATAATGTCATTTTGCAGATCTCAAAACCTATTTTGTTTCTTTCTCCAGGTGAGGCCATTTGCTTGGTTTTCCTCTGGTGCCTGTATTCTGAGCTCCTTTCTAGTTTATTAGATATCTTCTGCTAGTCTTTAACTACTTTCTCAAAAGCATTACATTTTATTGATTTTGCATAATTCTTAGTCTTCCCAGCAAAAGCTACAGCTTTAATATTGAGGTTAGCAATCTTCTTGTTGTTCCTTCACAGACATAGTGATGGATCATGTGGTATACGAGTCATGTCGATTCACTGGGAGATACAAGGCAGAATTGGCAGGTGGAAAATCTAAAGGTTCCCGCATGTACCACGACATACTAGTAATTATGCTGGTTAATTTAGTTGATGCAATTTGATCCCAAAACACACAAGTAGCAAATTGAATTGAATTTTTTGTTGTCATGTGTATTCAGTACAAAATACTGGAAAGTGTGTGCCATTGCTATGCATGATGCTATAGGTATATAGTAGAAGTATATGAAAATTACTTTTTAGACTAATATTCATCAGGATCAGCAAACTGACAAAAGACACTTCGTGCAAGGCCCATTCAAATAACTATTTTCTACAATTAATATACCAGTTCAAGAAATAACATTTTTGAATTTTCTAAGGTATCGATTTAGTTTGTAAGTGTGTAGCATTGGGTATATCAGGTTGATTTGAAAACAGAAAAAGTTCATGCCATTGACTTCAAATGTTAACAATCTCTCCACATATGCTGCTGACTGGCTAAGTATTGTCAGCATTTTTTGTTTTTATTTCAGATTTTCAGTAATACAGTATTTTGCTTTTGTATCAGAGTTAACCTTTTCCATGTACGAAATATGCATTAAGATTTGCTGCAGATTTATTATATTTCATATTCGTGAAGAGCAACTTCACATTGGTTTCTAGTTTGTATGTAATTGTCTATAGAATATGTAAACTATAGGGCTAAGGTGTACTTAATTCTAGTAAGAGTAATTTTACCTCTGTTTTGTAATTATAAAAATTGAATAACAGTCATAAATATAACTTGGATATCATAACAGCTGCAATCCTGTGTAACTAAGTTAAATCTCTTCCTTCTCAGGAGTACATATTCTATAGAGAGAATTTGTACAAAACCATTTCCCTGTTGTCTTGGCTTGCCTGCAGGAAAAAGCCTTGAAGTTGGATCACAGAAGGAAAGAATGATCTTTCCCCTGGGACCCTACTGGATAAATTAAATGTCCTGTCTACTTTCCAGGCAACTATACAACAGTATGTTTTCAATTTATTTTGAATATCTGTTCAACTTAAAATCCAGTTTTAACATGTACCTTTTGGAAAAGTGAAAGAATGTACAGATTCGTGCAACTTCAAAGCAGCAGCACATTTTAACCTTGATAGCTTGCTTAATGAATAATTGCTAAAAGGAGACAAGATGTTGAAATTTTGTCTTGCACTTTTAGAAACAGGACACAAGGAACAGACTTTAAGAAAGGGGCACCATTTACGCAGCATGAGAAGAAGGTGCTGATTGCAAGGAGGTGCAGTACAAACAGTTAACTAGCTATCTTATTTCTCACAGCGGATGTGTAGACTCTGATTAGTCATGATGTTGCCATGAGATGCCACAGAGCTTGGCTCTCTCCATGCCCCTATTTTCCTTCATATGAAAAAGGTATAATTTATGTACAAGTTCCTTTTGACTACATAAAACTGCATATTTATATATGTAGCTTCTAGCATGTGCAAGTGCATCATACTGCAAGCCCAACTAATGACCTGAAATTAATTTTTGGTGTAACTCTTAGTATTATCAGTGTTATTGAATGTATAACGTGTAAAAGCGAAATATCATGGATACTGGATATCTAAAATTAAAACTGAAAATACTGGAGAACTGAACAGCTCTGGCAATAAATGTGGACCAAGAAATAGAACGAACATTTTGAGTCTGTGATGATTCATCAGAATTCGAGTATTGATTAAACTTTTGATACAATCGCCCCATAATGAATGATTTTTTCTGAGGCTTGTATGCTTGAACTGGTTGAGTGCAATTGGCAAGCAACCTGTACAAATGGTCACCAAGTAATAAAATAATAAAAGATTTCACGTCACAATTCTATTCACTTTAACAATGATTGACTCTTAACTGTCCTCAAGCGTTCAAGTAAATAACTCGGCTTTACAAAATTTTGAGAGAGCATCAAAAATCAATAAAATGTGATAGACTGCCTGATGTTGACTTTGGAACTGAAAACAACAATGGCACACCCAACCAAATTCTGGTCTTCCATACTTAAGTTTAGTAAAATACCTATACATAAGAGAGCTGACCTATTGATGAGTCAAGGACCAGACTGATACATTCATACTCTGAGAATCATACCTTATGTTGTCCCAGACATCACCATCCCTGGGTATGTTCTGTCTCATTGGTAAGTCAGATACACCAGAGGTGGTGGCACAGTTGTACAGTTCAGGGGAAGTTGCTGAGAGTTTTCAACATTTACTCTGGAGCCTATGAAGTCATGTAATATCAACTGAAATATGGGCAAGATAACATCCAACTAATTACCATGTACTGTTTTCCCTAAGCTGATAAATCAGTAGTCTTTGTTGGCTGCTACATAGGAGAAGCACTAAAGGTGACAACAGCGCTGGGATATTTCAATGCACATCACCACGAGTAGCAATGTAGCACCAGTACTGTTTGAGCTCCTTAATGTTTGTAGGAGACAGCTGCTGAACTGGACATGGAGAGAAAAACCTACCAACTCTTATTGTCACCAACCAAATTGTTGTAGACCCATTTGTTTATGATAATGTTGGCAAGAGTGACCATCAAATAGTCCTTTTGGAAATGAAGTACTCACCCTGAGGATACCTCCAACATCTTGTGTGGCACTACCATCCAGCGAAATGGGATTCACACCAGATCAAAACTGGGCACCTACGTTGACCATCAAGCAAGAAGATCCCAGCAGCAGTGCCAGACAACCTGAAAATTGGCTATCATCCTGGTGAAGCTACAAATCAGGACTACTTGCATACCAAACTGCATAAGTAGCAAGTTCTGCACAAAACTAAATTATCTCAGCCAATCACTGATCAATGCTTTGCAGCCCTGCTACTTCAAGTCATGAATCGCAGTAGACAATTAAACAAGTAGCTAAAGTAGGAGACTCAATGAATATCCACATCCTCCATTCTGGCTAGTACTAGGACAAGGCAGAAGCATTTGCTGCCATCTTCGTTCAGTGAATGATCCATCTCAGCATCGTGTATGTCAGTTGTCAGCCGATGTGATTCACTCCATGTGATAGAAAAGGACATAGAACAGGGCTGCCCACAATCTCTGTGCTGACCATGATACTATTCTCAACTAATCCTAATTGTCGGCACATGGTCCATATCCCTCTATTCCTTGCCGGTTCCTAAGTGTCTAAATTCCTCTTGAATGCTATTATAACTGCTTCGATCACCTCCCCTGGTAATGGGTTCCAAACACCTATGATCCTCTGTAAAAGTGAAAAAAAAAGTTCTACTGCACATCTCCTTTTAATTTTTTCCCCCTCACCTTGAATCTATGCCTCTAGAATTTGACATTACCACCCGGGGGAAAGTGTCTGACTATCCACCCTATTCATGCTCCTCATAAATTTATTTACTTCTATTATGTCCCCAACACTAGTGAAAACAATCCTCTGTATATAACTAATGCATTTCAATCCAGGCAACATCCTGGTAAACCTCTTTTTTGCACCCTCTCCAAAGCATCACATTGTTTCTGTAGTGTGGCAACCAAAACAGCGCACAATACTCCACAGGTGGCCTAACTCAAGTTTTATACAACTGCAACATGACTTGCCAACTTTTATATTCGACGTCCAACCAGTGAAGGCAGGCATGCCATACTTCAATTTTTCCACTTTTGTCCACTTGTATTGCCACTTTAGGAAGCTATGGACTTGCACCCAAGATTCCTCCCAAGAACCACAGTAAACCAGAACTCTGAGCACTGTGGTCAGATTGCATGGAAAATATTCAATAAATAAAAGTCAACTTTTCTTATCACCTATCACTGAGAAAAAAATTTAATCTGTATCAATAAATATCCATTTCATATTTTTCTCTGTATATGAATGGTCCTAAGGGTCCTGCCATTTACTTATTCCTTGCTCTTACATTTGAACTCCCAAAATGCATCATCTCACTCTTGTCTGGATAGAACTCCATTTGCCTCTTCTCTGCGCAATTTTCCAACTGATCTATGTCCTGTTGCATCATTTGACAACCTTCCTCACTATCCACAACTCCTCCAATTTTCACATCTGCACTTACAAATCAGACCACCGGCATTTGTATCCAAAGCATGTTTACATATTACAATCAGCAGAGGTCTCAGCCTGATCCTTGTGGAACACCACAGATAGTAGATCTCCAGTCAGAAAAACAGACCTCCACAACTATTCTTTATCTTCTATGACCAAGCCAATTTTGTATCCAACTTAGCAAGGTGAGCCACAAATGCTGATTTTTGTCAACAATGACTACATCCCATAAAAGAATTTTTTAAAAAGTGAAATGTGTCTAACAAGTTAATTAATATATTCAAGGGTGTGATCAAATGAAAATTCATCAGTAATCAAAAAATACTTCTCACAAATCTGTCGAAAAATCTGATCAGCTGTCTCTCAAAAGTTATTATCAAAAGTGCCTGGCATAAACCCACTGACTGGCAGCTACACCAGCATTGGTAACAGATTTCGTACAGAGGTATTGTAGGAATGTATAGAATCATAGAGATGTACAGCATGGAAACAGACACTCTGGTCCAATTCGTTTATGCCAACCAGATATCCTAAATTTATCTAGTCCCATGTGCCAGCACTTGGCCCCTGTCCCTCTAAACCCCTCCAATTCATGTACCGATCCAGATGCCTTTTAAATGTTGTAGTTGTACCAGCCGCCACCATTTCTTCTGGCAGATCATTCCATACATGCACCACCCTTTACGTGGAAAACGTTGCCCCTTAGGTCCATTTTAAATCTTACCACTCTCACCCTAAACCTTATGCCCTTTAGTTCTGGAATCTCCCACCCCAGGGGAAAAAAGACCTTGACTATTTACCTTACCCATGCCCCTCTATAAGGTCACCCCTCAGCTTCTTACACTCCAGGGAAAACAGCTCCAGCATATTCAGCCTCCCCCTGTAGCTCAAATCCTCCAACCCTGGCAACATCCTTGTAAATCTTTCCTGAACCCTTTCAAGTTTCACAACATTGTTCCTGTAGAAGGGAGACCAGAACTGCATACAGTATTACAAGAATGGCCTAACCAATGTCCTGTACAGCTGCAACATGACTGCAATACCCAATGTTCTGACCAATAAAGAAAAGCATACCAAATGCCGCCTTTACTATCCTAACTACCTCTGACTCCACTTTCAAGGAACTATGAACCTGCACACCGCAGTCTCTTTGTTCAGCAGCACTCGCCAGGACCTTACCTGGAAGGTAAGGTGGGAGAGCATTTTGGTGCTCGTGATCAAAACTCCCTGACCTTTACTATAGTCATGCAAAGGTATAGGAGTATGGGAAAGTATTTAATTGTAGGAGGGGAAATTACAATGCTATTAGGCAGGAACTATTCAGCATTAATTTGGAACAGAGATTCTCTGAGAAATGCAAGTTGTTTAGGGAGCACTAGCTGTGAATGCTCTATAGGTTTGACCCACCGAGGCAAGGAATGGATGGTCGGGTGAAGGAAACTTGAATGACAAGAGGTGTGGAACATGTACTCGAGAAAGATGGAAGTGTGAATGGCAGTGACCACATCTGCACCAAGTGTTGGTTGCTGGAAGAACTCTGAATCTGAGCTTCAAACACTACGGCACATATGGGGGAGGAGTTACCTGGGTGCTTTGTTTCAGGAGGCAGTCACATCCAGTAGATTAAGTAATTCAACCTCAGTTGATGATCAGGAACAACAGGGTGTGACTGTAAGTGAGGCAGATAGGAGGAAATTCTGAGTTCAGGAGTGGGGAGCTTCAGCCCTTGACCTTATCCAACAGGTGTGAGATGTTTGCTCCCAGTATGGACGAGGGAAAGGGCTGTGAACAGGCACCATGGTTCAAGAGTGGGGAGCAAAAAGACAAGTAAGTAATTGTTATCGGGAATTCTATAATAAGGGGAACGATAGTATCCTGTGTGAGCTGGATCAGGAGTCCATCATGGTATGTTGCCTGCCCGGTACCAGGATGCAGGGCATCTCCGACCAACTTGAAAGGATATTGGAGCAGGAGGGAGAGATCCAGTTGTTGTAGTTCACGTTGGCACAAACAACATAGAAAAGGCTAGGAAGGAAGACCTGTTCGGGCAATGTTAAGCACTAGGAAGGAAATTGAAGAACAGGTCCTCGAGGGTCACAATCTCTGGATTACTGCCCGAGCCATGTGCTGATTGGCACAGGGATAAGAAAATTAGGGAAGTAAACACATGGCCAAGAGATTGGTGTGGGAAAGAAGGATTCCACTTCATGGGACATTGGCATCAGTTTTGAACCGAGGCGATCTATACCGATGGGACAGTCTCCACCTGAACCGATCTGGAACAGTGTTCTGGCAAAAAGGATAAATAGGGTGGTCACTCGGACTTTGAGCTTGTGAGTCTGGGGGGGAAAGGGAATGCAACAAGGAGTATGGAGTTAAGTAGAAAGATAAGCAATAGATTAGCATGTGTGCAAGGTTTAAGTTCAAGGCAGACTAGGAATGAAGCAAAAAGGAAGGGTAACTTAGGACACATTACTAGAGGTGATGGAAATCATGAGGATAAGAAAATTACCAGTTAAGGTGCTTTACCTGAATGCTTGTAGTATTCGTAACAAAAGTAGATGAATTAACAGCACAAACCTTCGTGAATGATTATGATGTGGTAAGCATCACAGACATGGTTGCAGGGGTTCAGGACTAGCAGTCATCCAAGGATTTACAACTTATTGAAAAGACAGGAAGGTGGGCATAGGGGCTGGATTGCCTTGTTAGCTAAGAATCAAATTAAATCGATAGCACTGAATGACATGGGTTGAGAAACCACAAAGGCAAAAAAACCATAATAGGAGTTATGTATAGACCTCCCAGCAGTAGTCAGGACCAGGGATGCAAGATGTACCAGGAAATAGATGGAGCATGTCAGAAAGGCAAGGTCACGGTGATCATGGGGAACTTCAACATGCCAATGACTGGTTGAATAATGTTGCCAGTGGATCCAAAGAAAGGGAATTCATAGAATGCTTACAGGATGGCTTTTTTGGAACAGCTTGTGATGGAGCCCACAAGAGAGTAGGCTATTCTGGATTTAGTGTTATATAATTGGCCAGATTTTACTAAAGATCTTTAAAGTAAGGGAACACTTAAGAGGCAGCAATCATAATATGGTAGAGTTCAGTCTGCAGTTTGAAAGAGAGAAGGCAAAACCGGATGCAGTGGTGTTACAGTTAAATAAAGGTAATTACAAGGGCATGAGAGAGGAACTGACTAAATCGACTGAAAGCAGAGCTTAGTGGGGAAGACAGTAGAGCAATAATGGCAGGAGTTTCTGGGTGTAATTGAGGACACAATACAGAGGTTCATCCCAAAGAAAAGAAAGATTATTTGGTGGGGGGGAAATTAGACAGCCATGGCTGACAAAGGGAGTCAGGAAATGTATCTGAGAAAAAGAGAGAATCTATAAAGTGACCAAGAGCACTGGGAAATCAGAAGATTGGGAAGACTACAAAAACAAACAGAGGTTAACAAGAGAGAAATAATGAAGGAGAGGATCAAATATGAAGGTAAGATAGCCAGTAATATTCAAAATGATAATAAAACTTTCTTTCAATGCATAAGAAATAAACGAGAGGCAGAAGTAGAAATTGGGCCGCTCCAAATTGATGCCAGAAGGCTAGTGATGGGAGATCAGGAAATAACTGAAGAACTTAATAAATATTTTGTGTTATTTTCACAGTGGAAGATTTGAGTAATATCCCAACAATTAAGGAGAGTCAAGGGGCAGAGTTGAGCATGGTAGCCATTACAAAAGAGAAAGTGCTAGAAAAACTGAAAGGTCTAAAAATCTATCAATCTCCTGGCCCAGGTGGGCTACATCCAGGAGTTCTGAGGAAGGTGGCTGAAGAAGTAGCGGAGGCATTGGTTATAATCTTTCAAAAATCACTGGAGTCATGGAAAGTCCCAGATGATTGGAAAATTGCTGTTGTATCCCCCTTGTTCAAGAAAGGATCAAGACAAAAGGTGGAAAATTATAGGCCGATTAGCCTAACCTCTGCTATAGGTAAATTCTCTAGAATTCTTCGTTAAGGATGAGATTTCTAAATTCTTGGATTAGAGCAAGTCATGGATGGATTTAGTAAGGAGAGGCTGTGTCTGACACACCTGTTAGAATTCTTTGAAGAGGTAACAAATAGGTTAGACCGGGAAACCCAATGGATGTTATCTACCTAGACTTCCAAAAGGCCTTTCAAAAGGTGCCTGATGGGAGGCTGCTGAGTAAGGTGAGGGTCTGTGGTGTTCAAGGTGAGCTACTGGCATGGATTAAGGATTGGCTGTCTGACAGAAGGCAGAGAGTTAGGATAAAAAGGTTCTTTTTTGGAATGGCTGCTAGTGGCAAGTGGTGTCCCACAGGGTTCAGTGTTGAGGCCGCAGCTGTTCACTCTATATCTAAATGATCTGGACGAAGGGACTGGGGTATTCTGGCGAAGTTTGCCGATGATACGAAGTTAGGTGGATAGGCAGGTAGTACTGAGAAGCTGGGGAGGCTGCAGAAAGCTTTAGATAGTTTAGGAGAGTGGTCCAGGAAATGGCTGATGAAATGCAAATGCAAAGTCTTGCACTTTGGAAAAAAGAATACAGGCATGAACAATTTTCTAAACAGTGAGAAAATTCATAAAGCCAAACTACAAAGGGATTTGGGAGTGCTAGTCCAGGATTCTCTAAAGGCTGACTTGCAGGTTGAGTTTGTGGTTAAGAAAACTAATGGAATGTTGTCATTTATCTCAAAAGAGGGTTGGAATGTAAAAGCAGTGATGTGCTACTCAGACTTTATAAAGCTCTGGTTAGGTCCCATTTAGATTACTGTGTCCAGCTTTGGACCCCACACCTCTGGAAGGAGATACTGGCACTGGAGTGTGTCCAGCGGAAATTCACACGGATGATCCCTGGAATGGTAGGCCTAACATACAATGAACGGCTGAGGATTCTGGGATTGTATTCATTAGAGTTTAAAAGGTTAAGGGGAGATCTAATAGAAACTTACAAGATAATGCACGGCTTAGAAAGGGTGGTCGCTGGGAATTTGTTTCACTCAGGCGGGGTTACTAGGACCTTTGGGCAGAGCCTTAGGGTTAGAGGGGGTCAATTTAAAATGGAAATGAAGAGATATTTCCTCAGCCAGAGAGTGGTGGGGCTGTGGAATTCATTGCCACTGAGCACAACGGAGCTGGGACATTAAATGTTTTCAAGGCAGAGATTGATAATTCCTTGGGAGATTAAGAATTTAAGGGATACGGGGAGAGTGCAGGTAAGAGGTGTTGAAATGCCTATCACCCATGATTGAAAGGTGGTATGGACTTGATGGGCCGAATGGCCTCACTTTCACTCCTATGACTTATGGTCTTATGGAAGCTAGCTTAAGGTTGAGAAAGCAAGGATCAGACAGGGCTCTGGAGTTTTAGAATGTAGCCAGGAAGAACTGAAGAATGGCCTTCAGAGAGCTAAAAGGAGGCAGAAAAATCCTTGGCAGGTATGATTAAGGAAAACCCCAAGGTGTTCTACACTTGGATGAGGAACAAGAGGGCTGCCAGAGTGAGTAAATTGTATAACCAGCTGTGTATGGCTTCCAGTTCCTGGTATCCATAAGCAGATGACAAGGACCAGAAACTTGACTGGGACAATGTAACAATCATAGGACCAGCTAAACAGAGGACAGCCAGGGAATTCCTAGAAGCATGGCACTCAAATACAGGACTCCATCAACCAACACATAGATCTAGACTCAGTATACTGGCCAATGCAATGAACTACCAGAACTGGCAACTGGAAGCAGCAGGAACGGAACCAAATAAATTCCAGAAGACACAGTACACCTGCGCTTCATAGAAGGCTTCATAGCACTGAAGATGTCACCTAGACAGATGACGAAACTTCTGCAAATCAACTTCCCAGCTCGCCGAGCATACCCATAACCACGGCAGCTCTTGATCAATTGGGTCAATTGGCTGAGAAGTGGTAGATGGAGTTTAATTTGGATAAATGTGAGGTATTGTATTTTGGTGAAAGGGAAAGGGCAGGGCTTATACAGTTAATGGTAGGGCACTGGGGAGCATTGTCGCACAGAGCGACCTAGAGATTCAAGTACATAAGTCCTTGAGATGTGTATCTCTGAGTAGACAGGTAGTTAAGAAGGCATTTACCACATTTGCTTTCATTGCTCAGACCTTTTGAATATAACAGTTGGGATGTCATGTTGAGGTTGTACTTGATGTTGGTAAGGCCTCTTCTGGAGTATTGTGTACAGTTCTGGTCACCCTGCTGTAGGAAGGATATTATTAAATTGGACAGGGTTCAGAAAAGATTTACCAGGATGTTGCCAGGAATGGAGAGTATAAGTTATAAAAGTAGACTGGGTCTTTTGTCAGCAAAGCTTAGAGTTTGAGGAGTGACCTTTGTGTAGAGGTTTATTGAATCTTGAGAGGCATAAGGTGAATAGAGAGGAGGTTTTTTCACCCTATGGTGGGGGAGTTCAAAACTAGAGGCCATATTTTTAAGGTAAGAGGAGAAAGTTTTAAGGAAATGAGGAGCAACCTTTCCTTGCACAGTGGTTTATGTGTGGAATGATTTTCCAGAGAAAGTGGTGGATGTAGGTACAGTTATACCATTTAAAAGTCATCCAGATAAATACTTGAATAGGAAAGGTTTGGTAATATATGGGCCAAATACAGCACGCAGGACAAGTTTAGTTCCGAAACGTGGTCAGCATGGATGAGTTTGACCAAAGGGTCTGTTTCCATGCTGTATCACTGTGACTCTGATGAGAAGTGAACTCCCATCACTACGTAACCAAACACGCTGTCTTGCTCATATCCTGCTTGTGGTTAATTCCTCTGTGTGATGTATATATGTGTGTAGACACAAATATGGTACAATACAGTATACAATTAATGTTGCAGGTTGACCTTAGCCACGTTCTCCAAAGACTTCAAGAAGGGAAATGCACTTTTTTCATAAAATATGTTTAGACACTACTTCGATTCTAATGAATTAGTTTAACATGCAATCTAGCCAAACATGACAGTCTTCTAATTTAGAGTGACACAGCATGGAAACATGTCCTTTTGAACCAACTTGTTCATGCCAACCCGGTTTTTCAAGTTAAATTAGTCTGATTTTGCCTGAGTTTGACCCAAATCCTCCTGAACCTTTTGTATTCAAATACTTATTCATACAACAAAGACTCTGCTCCCCCTCTGCAATTGGATTCTTGACTTCCTCACCTGCAGACAGCAAGCAGTAAGGACAGGCAACAACATCCCCTCCACAATATTCCTCAACACTCATGTCTAAGTGGCCAAATCAGTTCTAACTGCATTTACAAATTTGCTGATGACACCACCATAGTGGGTCGAATCTCAAAACAACAATGAGACTGTACTGGAAAGAGACAGTTAGTGGCATGGTGTAAAGACAACAATCTCTCCCTCAATGTCCGCAAAATGAAGGAGCTGATCATCGACTTCAGGAAGCAAGTGGGGGACATGCCCCTGTCTACATCAATGATGCTAACGTTAACTTGGACAAGAGCTTTGAGCTCCTAAGTGTAAATATCACCAACAATCTGTCCTGGTCCGTCCATGTCGACGCTACAGTCAAGAAAGCAGATCAACGTCTCTACTTCCTCAGAAGGCTAAGGAAATTTGGCATGCCCACAATGACTTAGCAATTTCTTTAGGTGCACCATAAAAAGCATCCTATCTGGATGAATCAAAGTTTGGTACAGGAACTACTCTGCCCAAGACGGCAAGAAATTAAAGTTGTGAACACAGCCCAGCCCAACACAAAAAAACACCCTTCCACAGACTCTGTCCACACTTTCACCTGCCTCAGGAAAGAGGCCAACGTAAGTCCCACCCCACTCTCTTCCACCCTATTCCATCGGGTAACAGATACAAAAATCTAAAACTATGTACCATCGGATTTCAGAACAGGTTCTTGCCCGTTGAAATCAGACAGCTACATGGCCCCTTTAATTTCACATGGTCTTTTTGATAGTAGGAGTGACAAAAATGGCTAATTCTTGAGGTCTGAATTCTGTCGACCTGAATCCTGTCCTGAAAGTCCAGTAAAAAGATAGTTGCTTTTTGCTTAAAAACTTGAATTCCTAAACAGCTTTCACCATCCCACCTTCCCCTGAGGACAAAACAATTTTCAAGCATCAACAGACCTCTTCTATATTAGAGTTGATCGTTCGCTGCACCTTCTCTGTAGCTGTAACACTGTATTTTGCGTTCTGTTCTCCCTGATGTACTTTAGTAAGGTAGGATTTGTCTGGTTAGAATGCAAAACAGTACTTTTCACTGTATGTCGATGCATGTGACAATAATACATTAAATCAAAATTTGTACCTGTCCAAATACCTTTTAAATGTTGTAATCGTACCTGCATCTACCACTTCTTTTGGCAGTTCATTCTGAGTTGCCGTTCAGTCCATTTTAAATCTTTCCCCTTCCTATAGAAGAGCAACCATAACTGTCTTGCAAATACCAGTAGCAGGCTAATCAGGTTTGGCGATGGTGGTTCTGAGAGTTTATTTTACTGACTAAAGTACTGAGCTAGTGCCAATATATGTATCAGATTAGGTGGATAGGGCCTCAGTTATATATCTCAATCTGACAATCCAGATTAATGACATTCTGGGATTTGAATACACCACCTTGCTAAGGTGTGAGTGTGACAAAGCAAGCCAACTAATGCTTGGAAGTTATCCCATGTTGTTGAATTATTCTTTTTCTTTTATGTAACTATCTCCTAAAGCCGGGCCTCATGAATTCCAAGACAGCAGTGGCTACTGTGGAACTTCAATTGAGTACAGACAGCTACATGGCCCCTTTAATTCCACATGGTCTTTTTGATAGTAGGAGTGACAAAAATGGCCAATTCTTGAGGTCTGAATTCTGTCGACCTGAATCCTGTCCTGAAAGTCCAGTAAAATGATAGTTGCTTTTTGCTTAAAAACTTGAATTCCTAAACTGCTTTCACCATCTCTCCTTCCCCTGAGGACATAACAATTTTCAAGCATCAAAATAGGTCAGGTAGAATAAAGTTTGGGAACGACTGTTGGAGAATTGTTTTCTGGTACATTTTGTCAGAATTGTGTTTTAGGTACTGGAATCTAATTATTAATCCAAGCTCAATGAGCCAAGAAAGTTAATTTTCTTGTCTGTTTCCTGAAATGTCTCTTCAGTGAATACAGGTGGCTTAATCAAGCAAAGCTGGCACTTGGGTGTATTGTACAGATAGCTGGATAACTAATGTAGCTGGATAACTAAAGACAAACAAATGGACCATTTTGGTAATTAAGTAGAACATTTACACTTTTGGTACATCTCCGTGGAGTAATTGGGCTTGATTATCAGTACATTCCTCCAATTTTTGCTAAAATTTGGGACCTTGGATTCCGTATTGGATACAAACAATATGATATTATACATGGAGTAATAGCAATTAATAAAGGATAAAAGGGCATTTCAGATTTCTCACCATTTTTAGATTGATTTTGAAGCACCTAAGACTTCAAGATCGATTTACAAGATTTAATGAGACTAGCTGATATAATTCACAAAGGAGTTTAAGGTGCACATTCCTGCAAAATGTAATTGAAGTACAAGAATACCAGGTACAGAAATTTGGGATTGGTAAAAATACAAGAGCAGCCAGGCACTCCAGGTAATGAGTCATCATTAAAACAGCTTGAAAATGCAAAATAACTGAAACAGCGAGCAATAGATTTTCAGAGCAAAGAAAGAAAAATAAATAATATTGGAATCAAAAAGGTTTGAAAGGGAAATGGCAATTAAATGGCTGGAATTTGAAGAGAAAGAAAAAGAGAGCAATTAAGCTGGATCGAGAATTGCAAAGCAGAAGAGGAAAGAGGCAAGAGAGAGGAAAATATGCACGAAAGGGAATACCGAGGAGGACAGACTTGAAACAAAAGAGATCTTAGAGGCAAAAGGAAGTTCTGATGAGGAAAAACATAGTCAGAACCTAACTTCACGTAAGGAAATTTTTAATCTCATACAAGCTCTTCAAAATGTGGAAGTGTCTTTTTACGGTTTGACAATGTTGTAATGCATGAAGTAGCCAAAGGAAAACTGGAAACTGCCCATGCAGAGTACATTGACAGGTGAACTTGTGAGATACATGTGAGGTCACTTTCAGAAGAGACTTCTATGGAATATGATGTGGCTTTTAAAAAAAGGATATTCATAGTCCATATGAATTAGTCCCTGAGGCATATAGATAAATGTCTTGGAACTTAAGGATGCAGCCAACAGGGCAGTCCTGTACTGAATTTGAAAGGATATAGCAAAGTAATTTTGACCATTTTGATCAGGGTATTAGTAGTAAATGGCAAATATGAAGTTTTAAGAAAAATGCTTTCTTAGAATTTATAAATTTACTGTCTCCAGTAATTAGAAACAGTTCAATACTCAGTGAATATGGCTGATTATTATAAGCTGATCCATAAAATTAAATATCTTTTCCTGTCATCCCGTGATGCTGATAAGGATAGAAAGTGGGGAGAGATAAAAGAAAGCCAAGTAGCTAGGGTAAAGATGAAAACTTGGAATTCTGTTCAGACCAGAAAGGAAGTGCTGAGAGCGGAAGTGAGACTCCACTAAAGCTTTAATGTTTCCATTGTAACAAATGGCAACTCTTTCTTTTGTTCAGAATGCTGCAGTTGTGAATGGATTTATTGAGGTTTGTAAGAGTTGGTCTGAAAGATCTCAGAAGGAAAACACCAAGGATCAACTTGTAGTTTTAAATACAAAATAAGACATGGTAAATATTGCTGTGAGTGAAGGAAAGAGGAGTAAGGTAAATGAGAGATACGGGGTTATGTGTTGAAAATTAAGGAAGCTTTAAAATAAGTGACTAAGCCCATACTATATTGAGAGATGTAAGAGCTACTCAAACTTTCTTCTCTGAAGAAGGGCTTAATGTTTATTCCAGATATTACATTGAAAGCCAAAGTTTTACTTAATGAAATTGGTGGACAAAATTCCTTTGTTAAAAATGTGTATTGAATGTAACCTAATACCTGGAACAGTGATAGGAGTTGTTCAGAAATTATTTGTAGATGGTGTTGATTTGTTGCTCAGTAATGATGTGGCAGGAGCAAAAGTTATAGCTTTGCTCATAATTGCAAATTCTATATGTGGTTAAAGAAATGGAACAGTTTTAAATTCCAATTATTTTTTCTTTCATGTACATTAAGGATAATCAAAAGAATCAGCATTGCATAACAATGTTTAAGCTTGAACACAGTCCAGCTACTTTCCAAAGATTTAGGAATCAAGTTGATCTGCCTAGTGCCAGGATTCTACGCATCTGCTCTGGGTCAGAGAGGAACTTGCACTGGGGGAGGAGGAGGATACAGCTGTCATGGCTCAAAGAAAGTATCAACAAGCTTATGTAGAACTAGGACAGAGGTTTTGCTTAAAATAGGAGCAACTGGGGGCTAATTGCAAAGCAGAACTCAAAGGTAACGATCTCTAGATTATTTACCTACCCTATGATCAAATTGGAGTAGGTTTAGAGCATAAAATGTGTGGCTTAACACGGTTGAGAGAGAAATGGATTTTGATTCTGAAGGCACTGACAGGAAAGTGGGAGGTATACTGTTGGGATGGTCTTCACCAGAACTGTGTTGGTTTGTATTTTGGCAAATCATATAACTCTGGCTGTAAAGAGGATTTTAAACTAAATAGTGAGGAAATGTGGTAAATTTAAAGAGAGGGGACAGGGCAAGAGAGCAGGATTGCAAGGAATGGATAATCTGATATAACAAAAAAAAAGCTTTCAAATTTAGTATGCCAGCTGATCAGGGTAGAGACTTTTGCGATAAGATAAATGAATGGTTTGATTTGATTTATTATTGTCACATGTACTTAGTACAGTGACAAGTTTTGGTTTTTCATGCAGTTCTGGCAGATCATACCAAACAAAGTGCTTAGGGATAATAGAACAGAGCAAGCAATCCAATATTACTGCTGCAGAGAACATGTGCAAAGAGCGAGATCAACATTAAATTTTAAATTTGAGCGATCCATTCAGAAGTCTAATAACAGCAAGTTATTTCTTGAATCTGTTGGTTCGCGTGTTTTAAGTTTTTGTATCATCTGCTCAACGGAAGAGTTTGGAAGAGATTATAACCAGGATGGGAGGGGTCTTTAACTATGTTGGCTGCCTTTCCAAGGCGGTGAGAAATATAAATGGAGTCAATGGGTGGAAGATTTGCCTGCATGAAGAACTGGGCTGCGTTCACAACTCTCCGTAGCCTCTTATGCTCCTGGGCACAACAGTTATTGTACCAAGCTGTGGTGCGTTCGGATAGAATGTTTTCTATGGTGCTTCCATAAAAATTGATAAAAGTCTTTATGGACATGCCAAATTTCTTCAACCTCTTGAGGAAGTAGAGGTGTTGTGCTTTCTTAACCATTGAATCAACATGGGTGGACCAGGACAGATTGGTGGTGATCATCACTCCTAGGATCTTGATGCTCTGGACCAGCTCCACCTCGGCTTCATTGGTGTAGATAGGGATGTGCCCTCTACCTTGCTCCCTGAGTTCAGTGACCAGCTGTTTCATTTTGCTGAAGTTGAGGGAGAGATTGTTATCTTTACACCATCCGAGCAAGCACTTTAATCTCTTGCCTGTATTCTGTCTTGTCATTGTTTGAGATCTGGCCTACATCAGTGGTATCCTGAGTAAACTTGTAAATGGAGTCAGGATGAAATTTGGCCACATGGTCATACATATCCAGAAAGTGCTAGTTAGGGCGCTGGTGTTGAGGATCCTCATAGAGGAGGTTTTGTTGCCTATTCACACTGATTGTGTTCTGTGGGCTGGGAAATCAAGGATCCAGTTGCAGAGGGCGGAGCAGAGACCTAAGTCTTGGAGTTTGGTTGGTTGAAGCCAGGTAGGAACCTGACGTACGTATCCTTGTTATCCAGATATGTCAGGGAGATGCTGTCTGCTGTGAACTTGTTGCTACAGTAGGCAGATTGCAAGGGATCAAGGCAGACTGATGCTAGAGTTGAAATGAGCCATGACCAATCTCTCTCAACACTTCATAATTTATGGAGATCAGTAGTCATTAAGGCACACTACATGATTCTCCTTTGATGGCAGGATGATAGTGATCTTAATGAAGCAGGTGGGGATGTCACATCATAGTAAGGAGAGGTTAAAGATGTCAACGAATACTCCTGCCAGCTGGTATGCGCAGGATCTGAGTGCACTGCCAACGTCTCCATCTGGGCTGCTTTCCATGGGTTTACTCTCAAAAAGGCCCATCTGCCACTTGCACTGGTGACTGAGGGAACAGATGCATCTGAAGCTGTCAGGGCAGGTGACGACATTGTTTTACTGACCTTCTGTGCACAACGAGGACAAAATGCATTGAGAGCATCAAGAAGCGTTGTATTTTTATTTCGTTGTATAGTTGTTTATAGGCCAAGAAGCAGTGGTGGTAATGTAATGCACATCATAAATTAGAACATTTTAACCAGGATAAAACCAAAATCATGAGGGGCTTCTACAAATAACGAGCACTAAAGCTGTGGAGAAGGAAGAAAGTTAAAGATTATACCAGATTAAAGGAACAAGGTTAAAAAGGATGTCAAAAAGTAAGTAGGCCTGAGAATTAGAAATCAGCAAAGAAGAAATTTGGAAACTGATGGTGAAGAATGAAAGAATATGAGAAAATGTAGTGACTAAAGAAAATTGAACTGTGAAAGTCTCTATTGATGTGTTAAACAAAAAGATGGACAAGATCAAATATGGCCTATCACCGACAGCAGTATTTATTTTAACATAAAATAAAACTGAAACAAAAACAGAAATTGCTGGAGAAACTCAGTAGATCTGGCAGCATCTGTGGAGAGGAAGCAGAGTTAGCAATTTGAGTCCAATGACCCTCCTTCAGAACTTATAATAGCCAAGAAAATGTGACATTTATGCTGAAGGTTCCTCATGGTAGATTGGTTAGCAAGGTTAGATTACATGGAATACAGGGAGAACTAGCCACTTGGATACAGAACTTGCTCAAAGGTAGAAGACAGAAGGTGGTGGTGGAGGATTGCTTTTCAGACTGGAAGCCTATGACCAGTGGAGTGCCACAAGGATCAGTACTGGGTCCACTGCTTTTCTTCATTTCTATAAATGATATGAGTGTGAACATAGGAGGTATAGTTAGTAAGTTTGCAGATGACACCAAAATTGGACGTGTATTGGACAACGAAGAAGGTTACTTCAGATTACAACGGGATCTTAATCAGATGGGCCAATGAGCCGAGGAGTGGCAGATGGAGTTTAATTTAGATATATGTGAGGTACTGCATTTTGGAAAGGCAAATCAGGGCAGGACTTATACACTTAATGGTAAGGTCCTAGGGAGTGTTGCTGAACAAAGAGACCTTGGAGTGCAGGTTCATAGTTCTTTGAAAGTGGAGTCTCAGGTAGATAGGATAGAGAAGAAGGCATTTAGTATGCTTTCCTTTATTGGTCAGAGCACTGAGTAGAGGAGTCGGGAGGTCATATTGCGGCTGTACAGGACATTGATTAAGCTACATTCAGAATATTGTGAGAGATTCTGGTCTTCTTTAGGAAGGATGTTGTGAACTTGAAAGGGTTCAGAAAAGATTTCCAAGGAAGTTTCCAGGGATTGAGGGTTTGAGCTATATAAGGAGAGGCTGAATAGGCTACGGCTGTTTTCCCTGGAGCATTGGAGGCTGAGGGGTGACCTTATAGAGGTTTATAAAATCAGCAGCATGGATAGGGTAAACAGGCATGGTCTCTTCCCTGTGTTGGGGGAGTCCAAAACTAGAGTGTTTAGGTTTAGGGTGAGAGGGGGAAAGATTTAAAAGGGACCTGAGGAGCAACGTTTTCATGCAAAGGGTGATGTGTGTATGGAATGAGCTGCCAGAGAAAGTGGTGGAGGCTGGTACAATTACAAAATTCAAAAGGCATCTGGATGGGTACATGAACAGGAGGGATTTAGAAGGGTATTTACCGAGTGCTGGTAAACAGGACTAGATAAATTTAGGATATCTGGTCAACATGGACAAGTTGGACTGAAGGGTCTGTTTCCGTGCTGTACATCTCAATGACTCTATGACAGTGAGTGAGGGGAGAATAGGAATGAGCAGGTAGGTGGAGATGGAACCCAGAGAGTGACAAAAGTAATGTTGGGGCGAGAAAGAGATGGATGATAATGTACTCAGGAGAAAGAAAAACTTTCCATAATGGCTGTGCTGCAAACAGCCATGTCTTGACAGCACCTGGGGTGTGGGCATCGATGGTGGAGATGGTGGAAGATGTTCAGGTTATACTTGTTGCACTTGATATTAAGTCCTGAAAGCTGCAGGTCCTCAAGCATAAGATGAAATGCTGTTCTTCAAGCTTGCACTGAAGCACAAGAGCAGGTCTGAGACAATATGTTAACCAGGGAGCGTGGTGGTGTGTTAATGTGGTAGGCAACTGGAAGCTCAAGGTCATTTTTGCCGACAGAACGAAGTCTTCCACAAAAGCAGTCACCCAGTTTGCGTTTTGTTTGTCACATGGTCAGGACACGCAGGAGGCTGGAAGAACACAGCAAGCTAGGCAGCTTCAGGAGGTGGAGAAGTCAACATTTCAGGTGTGACCCTCCTTCAGGACTCTGGCTGGGTGTAAGAGGAGCTGCAGGTAAAGTGGGGGGGGTTTGTTGAGCTGGGCATAGGCAAACACATGTAGAGGGTACAACCTGGTTGGTCGATGGGAGGAATGAATCCAGTTGGTAACTGGAAGGAAGGGTCAATCAGAGGAATGGAAGGTGGGGGTGGAGAAGGCTTGGAAGGAAGTAGGGGGATGGGAAGGGAGGTTATTTGATATTGGAGAACTCAATGTTGAGTTAACTGGGCTGGGCACCACGTTGTGAGCAGCGAATATAGGAGACTAGATTGAGTGATGTGCAGGTAAATTGCTGCTTCAGCTTGAAGTTGTGTCTTGAGCCTTGGATAGTGAGGAGGGAGGATGTAAGTGGCTGGTGTTACACCTTCTGTAATTGCATGGGATGGTGCAATTAGGGTGTGCAGTGATGTTGGAAGTAGACCAGGGTGTCCTGAAGGGAACAGTCCCTCAAAATGCTGACAAGGGAAGGGAAATGTGTGTCTGTTGATGGCATTCAGCCACAAGTTTGAATGGATGAGGGGTCAGAAAAATTAAAGCAATGTATGTCACATCAACAGTTCTTAACAATAAGGTTAAGTGCAGGTAAAAGGCCAGAGGGAAGGATCCAGTTAGAGGGAGAAGGGGAGGTGGGTGAAGGGGTCTGTGAGAGGGGGAACAAGACTTTTGTCCAGAGGAAAGGGCACAGAGGCATAGATGACAAGAAGAGCTCAACGTCATGTCATGCCCAAACTTCATTGAGGTGAGAGCGCAGAGGGATAGAACTGAGACCTTTACAGTGAACAAAATCATAGAGCAGAAGGTCAGAGGGGATAGTAGGTGGGGCAAGAGGTGGAGTTGGAAAGGGGATGGAGACAGTAGAAACAGAGGGTAAGAAAGTTCCAGAGAGGTGTGGGTACCTCAAAGTTGTTGAAGCTTGCATTTTTTAATGTCTGAAAGGAAGAGAAAAAGTTTCTGTTAGAACATCAAATAAGGCAAAAATGAAGAGGAACTAGAGCAGGGAGATGGGGATGGAAATGTGGGCAGAGCAGCTCTGAGATAGTGTGAGACAGTGCCTATAGTGGGGGAGAGAGAGGATGAGTGTGTGCATGCACTGAGTGTGGACCTAAGGGTGGAGCATTATACATCACTGAGATGCCTGTAATCCTTAGTAGATTTGCAACACAAAAGATGAAACTTCAGTTGAAATCCACGTGGGATCAGTCTGAGCCGGAGGCAATCTGAGGAATTTATAAAGTGATATAAGAAAATGGCAGCAAATGCTTTACGTTAGTCTTTACAGAGGAAGACAGCAAAATCCTCCCAGGAATAACAGAAGGGATCAGCAAGAATGAGAAACTAAAAGAGGTTAGTATTCATTGTTTTAAAAAAAAAGATGTACTGGACAAATAAATGGAAATGAAAGTTAGAAAATGGTGAAAATAGCCTATTATATCAGTAGTCGGAAAAATGCTACAATGTATTATCATTGATGTGATACCTGGATACTTTATTAAGCAATGGTACAGTTGGGCAGAGACAGCATGGATTTATGAAAGGAAAATAATATTCAGCAAATCCTTTAAGTTTGTTGATGATGTAATTACCACAATGCATAAGGGAAACTCAGTGGTTGTGATGTATCTGGATTTTCAAAGATTTTGATAAGGTGCCACAGAATAGGTTCATGAGCAAAATTACAATACAGGGATTGAGGTAACTGACAGTATGTACCAAGGGGACACTTACAGGTTGGCAAGCTGTGACAAGTGGTTTACCACTTAGGCCTTGGTTGTTCACAATCTATAAGAATAATTTGAATTTGGGACCCAGCTGCGCTTTTTCCACATTTTCTGAGGACAATAGAGTTGTGAGGAGGATGCAAAAAGATCAAGGGGATTTAGACATTTCTCAAATGTTGAGAGATTTGGGAAGTGTGATGTCTAAAGAGTCTTATGTCCTTGTTCATAAGTCACTGGAAGTTTAACTTGCAGGTCTAGCAATCAGTTAGGAAGATATATTCACATTGACTTTTATTAGAAGGTGATTTGAGTGCAGATGAATAAAGTTCAGCTGTATTTGTACAGACCTTAAAGACCACAGCTGGGGTCTTGCATACGGTTTGGTCTCCTAATGTAAGGGAAGATATATTTGCATAAGATGGAGTCGTCTCACTAAGGCCCTGTACAACTGCAGCAGCACACCATTGCTCCTATGCTTGAATTCTCTAGTTACAAAGAGGATTTGCCTTTTTCATTACTGCACCCGCTTGTTTACTTTACGCGAATGGTCTCTTTGCACCTCCCATTCCCAGTCTATCTATTACCATTCAGTTAATAATCTGCCTTCCTGATTTTGCTACACAACGCATTTGTCCAGATTATACTTCATCTGACATGCATTTGCCTGCTCACTTGTCCAAATCACACTGAAGGCTCACAGGTCGTCTTCCCACCCAACTTTGTGTGTTTTGCAAACTTGGAATTGTTATGTTTAGTTCCCTCATATAAATCATTCATATTATAAAAAGATGGGGTCCAAGCATTAAACCATGCAATACCCTGCGTTCCTGATGAAGTACTTATGCCCAAAACGTCGATTCTCCTGCTCCTCGGATGCTGCGTAACCTGCTGTGCTTTTCCAGCACCACATCCTTGATTCTGATCTCCAGCATCTGCAGTCCTCACTTTCTCCTAATACCCCACGAGTCACTGATATACCACATTACTCATTTGAGAAGACAGAACGTCATTTTGGCTTGATTGCAGCATCCTGATAGTGCCGAAGAACACTTGAATGGCTACTGTATAGTAATAGCATGAAACTGCTACCTTCAGCTATTGCTCAATATTTAAAGATGTCTTGGCTTGCAGATTGCGTTACATAATACTTCCCTTTGGCTGTTCCCAACAAGCAAGGTGTCAATCGGTCATTATACCTAGTTCAAGATTTAAACCATGGCATGCTGTTGACTGTCCTTCCGCATTAACGGTTGCATCCTCAACAGTAGTAGAATCCACTTGCCAGTCAATTAGCGTATTCCTCTCATGTAGTATAAATATTGGCTTTCCCCTGAAATTATGTCCTTGCAAATGTCTTGATGAGTACAGTATGAAAATTTTTGACAAAAGGTGTCTTTTATCAACAATACAAAAGAAAATAACTTTCAAGTATCTGAAGAGAATGATTAAGAAAAGTATGTAGTAAGCTAGAATATTGTGTGTAGCTTTGGTCTCCTTAGGATGGATATTCTATCTATGGAGAGAATGCAACGAAGATTTACCGGATTGATTCCTAGAAGGGCAGGATTGAGATATGAAGAGAGACTTGATCAATTAGGATGTGGAGGTGGACTGGGGTGGACAAAGTCAAAAATCTCACAACACCCGGTTATAGTCCAATAGCTTTATTTGAAACTGCAAGTTTCGGGAGCCTTCACTGAATTTTAGAAGAATGGGGCATGATCTCCTGTAAACTTACAAATTCTAACAGGACTAGACAGGGTAACGCAGGAAGTATGTACCCACTGACTAGGGAGTCCAGACCAAAATCATTAAGGATCTGGGGTAGGCCATTTAGGTTTGAGTTGAGAAGTTTGTTCACCCAGAGTGGTGAACCTGTGGAATCCTCTGCCACAGAAAGTGGTTGAGGCCAAAATATTTAATGTTTTGAGGGAGTTTGATTCCTTTAGCCCTGAGAACTATATCGAAGGACTTGGGGAGAAAATGGGAACAGGATGCTGAGTTGAATGATTGGCCATTAACTTGTCGAGTGATGGAGAAAGCTTGAAGAGCTGAATGGCCTACTGCTTCTAGTTTCTATATTTGTAAACTATCAAGCCCAAGACTGGTAGATAGTATCAAATAGCATTTCCCCTATGGTAACTCTCAAAAAACAAGTTACTGACTGTACCCAACCAGCTCTCATTTGCAAACCCTATTTCAGTGTCAAACATAAGATTTGATTCTGCAATTGGACAACATTTGCCAGATAATCTTAAATATACAATTAATTACTCTGGATTTAAAAGTAAACAAAATATATGCATTAATTGCATCAGTTTCAACTCCACTAAATAGGTGAGAGCCACTGGCTGGTTCATTTCTCAGGACAATACCCTGACCAATTGGAGTCAATGTGTTGAGTTTAAATTTTAAATAAAGCCTGGCTATCAATTAACCTTAATGGGAGCATTCTCCACAGAACATCTCTATCAGCATTCACTTGCCAACCAATCAGTACTGTTCTGTCATGCTCTATAATTGTTAGCACTGTATTCCCTTTGAATTATAATCATGCAAAATGTCCTGATGAGTACATGACAAAATGTCTTTTTCAACAATACTCAAGTTCTGTACTACTAAACAACTATTTGTTTACTTTTGTAGACTCCACTAATGGGTATACCACAGGCCTACAATGTATTTTCCTCAGCTCCATCTATTCTGAGGTAAAACTTGAATTTAGCCTGGCTTTGTTGTGTAGGCCTTTGACCCCTGCTGTGGGTACTTTTCCAATATTCCAAGCTCCTCTTCGGATCACAAAAGAAACTGATAAGACACTGAAAGACCACTTGTAGATTCTTCCAAAGTAGGCAATATTTTAGCTACTGTACCTTGCAAAATTCAAACTGAGATTAAATCTCACTTTCTTGCCGTACAGTCAGTTATGAAATTTTGTATTTTACTCCACTTACATTGCAGACCTACCTACCTATCAGTCATTTTGGCATGGCCTACTCTGTGCTATCGTTAAATTGACTCTTTTTTTTTCAGCTAATTATGCCTCAATTATAATTTTTCCAGATATGTAAGCTCTTTTGCTACTTCACAGCTGTATTTCTTCAAGCCTGACTTTTAAGTATGTTGTGAATGACTGAGAAACTTTCCATCTTACACACTGAAACTTTTACAAGAATATCAATGTAAAGAAGAACAATTATACTATATGAGAAACTGATGCAGATTAGTTTTTAAATTGATTCTGTTTGGTAGAGGTGTTATCGTGGAGACTGCACCAGGTTAGAGATGACTGTTAACTGCCAAGCTTTGTTTACTTTGAGTTGGGACAAAACATTCTCCTGAGGAATAAACCAGAGATTGCCTGTAATCCATTTTGTTACATTGCAACTGGCGCAGTAATTGTACATGTTCTTTCTGTCAGCAATGAACAGGGCCCTTTGTAATCTTAAGGAGAAAGTGCGGACTGGAGATCAGAGCTGAAAATGTGTTGCTGGAAAAGCACAGCAGGTCAGGCAGCATCCAAGGAGCAGGAGAATCGACGTTTCGGGCATGACCCCTTCTTCAAGAATGAGGAAAGTGTGCCAAGCGGGCTAAGATAATAGGTAGGGAGGAGGGACTTGGGGGAGGGGCATTGGAAATGCGAGAGGTGGAAGGAGGTTAAGGTGAGGATGATAGGCTGGAGTGGGGGTGGGGGCGGAGAGGTCAGGAAGAAGATTGCAGGTTAGGAAGGTGGTAATGAGTTCGAGGGTTGGGACTGAGACAAGTTGGGGGGAGGGGAAATGAGGAAATCTGTATTCATCCCTTGTGGTTGGAGGGTTCCTTGGCGGAAGTTGAGGCACTCTTCCTCCAGCCGTCGTGTTGCTAAGGTCTGGCGATGGAGGAGTCCAAGGACCAACATGTCCTTGGTGGAGTGGGAGGGGGAGTTGAAGTGTTGAGCCATGGGGTGGTTAGGTTGGTTGGTTCGGGTGTAGATGCAGTGCCCACACCTCCCCCCCCCCCCCCCCCCTTACTTCCCTCCAAGGCTCCAAGGGATCTTTCCATATCTGCCACAAATTCACCTGCACCTCCACACACATCATTTACTGCATCCGCTGCACCCGATGTGGCCTCCTCTATATTGGGGAGACAGGCCGCCTACTTGCGGAACGTTTCAGAGAACACCTCTGGGACACCCAGACCAACCAACCCAACCACCCCGTGGCTCAACACTCCCACTCTACCAAGGACATCCAGGTCCTTGGACTCCTCCATCACCAGACAGTAGCAACACGATGGCTGGAGGAAGAGCGCCTCATCTTTCGCCTAGGAACCCTCCAACCACAAGGGATGAACTCAGACTTCTCCAGTTTCTTCATTTCCCCTCCCCCCCCACCTTGTCTCAGTCCCAACCCTCGAACTCAGCACCACCTTCCTAACCTGCAGTCTTTTTCCTGATCTCTCCGCCCCATCCCCACTCCGGCCTATCACCTTCACCTTGACCTCCTTCCACCTATTGCATTTCCAACGCCCCTCCCCCAAGTCCCTCCTCCCTAGCTTTTATCTTCACCTGCTTGGCACACTTCCCTCACTCCTGAAGAAGGGCTCATGCCCGAAACGTCGATTCTCCTGCTTCTTGGATGCTGTCTGACCTGCTGCGCTTTTCCAGCAACACATTTTCACCTTTGTAATCTTAAGTTGATTGTCAATGTAATTGGCGTACTCAGAATTATTTAACAAATGTCCAGTTGTGGTATCAAATCACAAAACAACCTACAAGGTTGAAATTTTAATAAAATTGGTTCTTTCAATAAATTGTGCCACGTGAATTTAATATGAATGAATTGTCTTTCACACTTCAGAATGCCACTACCCATTCCTTCAGTTCTTATTGAAAGGATTACGTAGGCTTCATTGGTCAACTTACAAGCCATGACAGTCATCATCAAAAAAACTAATGATGACCATACTATCTATAGTTGGTACCACCGGAATATATTGTTTACTCCTGCGATAGTTTGCATTTATTCAAATATACTTAGATGCATAATGTCTATAGAATTTTCTTTTTAGTGATTGTATATAGTGATCACTATATTGTAACAATATTTTAAATCAAAATCTACATATGTACGTAAAGGCACTTACGTTTGCAATTGTTTGCATTCACTGATTTATTCGTACCTTCATGGATTCAGATGGCTTTATTATTGGTGTTTATGTCTTTTTGGATCAAATTGTGCAAGTTATTAAAATGTTGAACTATGTTATTTAAATCTACTGTAGTTTCCTGTAACCCCAATTAGATGTAACAGGCTGATTTATTCAGCACATAGATGAAATATTGTGTTGTCAAGAAACAGTTGTGGTGTGCACAGTAGATGTGAGAACTGATGAGGGCCAGTTCAAAGTGTGTTTCGTGCATTTGAGGACCTGGTCAGAAAAGAAGGTAGGTTTGCAGGCAAAACATTAGAATTTTGAGGAAGGAAAATAGACTCTGCTATTGTCAGCTTTACAAGGAACAGGGCAATATTTTGAATTGCTGGTTACTGTGTATAAGTCATTACACTCTAAAGTAAAAGCATTTCAAGATCGTTTTTCAACACTGGAAATATTTTCAGTTTGCACCAACAACAATGAGTAAAGACATCATACAACCAAAGTTTTAACTTGTGTCCAAGTCTTTTTTTAATGTTCGTCAGCTACAATATATACTCATGTGCTGTATAGGTCGATCTTATGTATAATTTGACCCTTTGTTTTTGGCTAAACCATCTTGTATTTTCCATATATCTCATGTATAAGTCAACCCTACTATGGCATATTATAAACCACTTACAAAGGAAACTGCATATTCCCATTAATTTACTTTGCTGAAATTTCATAGATTGTTTTCAGAAAACAATCTGCTTAATGAAGAAAATAAGTCAATATTCCCATTAACCCACTTAAATGAAATTGCATTCATTCATTCATACCAGTAACTCAACTCATTGCTCTTTGTTTACTACCGGTATATCGCATTTCTATTCATTCATTCATAACTCTACTTGCCACACTTGGTTTACTACAGCACATTTTGATTCGTTCATTCATTCAGACAGGTACTAACTCTATCGGTACTTATTGCACTTTGTTCACTATACACCCAAAAGTTAATATCGTTAAAAAGTTAATCATTTTAATTGTGCCATTATGTCTATATAAAAGTGAGATATATTAATTACATACCGGTATACCTTTTAATTCTTTGAAATTTCATTATACTGCTTTGTTCGGTTCCAAAACAATATGAGGAATAACATAAAATCCACTCATGTAGAGGATTTTGCAGGGTATCTTGTTCCTCTTTTAAAATCCAATTTTAGAATAATTACACCAACACTGATTAATACAAGTTAATTTACAGTTAGTGCTCTCTTTTGAATAAAAGTGTAGCTGTGCAGTTTAAGTTTCATCTCTTTAATTCGAGCACAGTTTGTTGAGTGAGCTGCTGTGTAACAGGGCCTCCCCTGCTCCCACTCCCTCTGTGACTACCATCCCCCTCTCCCCACCCTCATTCGTGCTAGGCTACAAACCTCTAGCATCTTCGATGAGCATGGTCCCACACACTCATATGGCGGGGAGGCCATGCCAGTCACCTGTCTCCAATGACATCACTGCCCATCAATCAGAACACCCGTTTAGTTAATGGGCAGGCCACAATCCAATCAGAGCTGCGGCCTGTGGATAAAGAACCCATCCACAGAGAGATTGGAACTCCATATGCTGTATCAGAGAATGTAGCAAATTGGGGAAAGTTTGTGTTCCTGGCTCAGACCCGGCAGAAAGATGGACAGTAGAACAGTGGGATTCAGTCACTATTTAGGATTCTTTATTACCCGGGATTAATTGTGTGATCAAATCAACTTCTGCTAATAATACAGTATTTTGAACTACAGCATGAATTTCAGCCCCTTTGAAAACAATACCTCGTGCATAAGTCAATCCCCTAATTTCAGCTTTAAAAAAACCATCTTCAAATTTGGACCTATACACAAGTATATACGGTATTTTAGGTTCAAATTATTGTGTTTTGAGGGGCACTGATGAAGTTTAAATCAGTCTGCATATATCTTGAATTTTGCAAAGCAAAAATTCTGATTTAACATTTAGCTATCAAACGGCAGCCTTTCCTACATCTCTCTAGACACACGCAATTTGTATTGAACAAATTGTTTAAATGTTCTCTAAATGTCAACAACTTATATTTAATAGTACTTTTTAATACATTTTTGAAAAATAAACACACTTCAGAGGGTCATCAAATCATGGTTGACACCAGACCACTGGGAGAGATTGGAAAAGATAACCAAAAGCTTGTTAAAAGAGGTGGGTTTGACAACACATCATAATGGTGGAGAGCAAGGTAGAGGGACAGTGGTTTAGGGAGGAACTCCTGAGCTTGGAGTCATGACAGTTAACAGCAAAGCCACCATTAATGGAGTGATTGAAATCAGACTTGAACAGAAGACCAGGATTAGAGAAGTCTGTGTGAACCTGACATTGGTTCCCAAAGTGAGGAATGTGAAGCCATAGAGTGAACTGAAAACCTGGTGAAAATTTTAAAATTGGGGAGCATATGTAATCAGCAGGTACTGAGTAATAGGTGAACCCATGGAAAACAATGGGCCTGGATGGAGTCCCTGGCCATGCACTCAGATCCTGTGCGAACCAGTTGGCAGGAGTACTCATAAACATCTTTAATCTCTCCTTACTATGATCTGAAGTCCCCACCTGCTTCAAGAAGACTACCATCACCCCAGTGTCAAAGAAAAATCATGCATCGTGCCTCAATGACTACCACCCAGTACCTCTGGCCTCTTTAATTCTGAAATGCTTCAAGAGGATAGTAATGGCTCACATCAACTCCAGCCTAACAAATTGCCTTGATCCTTTGCAATTTGCCTATTGGCACAATAGGTCCATGGCAGACTCCATCTCCTTGATCCTACACTCATCCCTGGAACATCTGGATAATAAGGGTACCTATGTTAAGCTCCTACATATTGACCACAGCTCTGCCTTCATCATCATAATTGCAAACGAATTCATCTTCAAACTCTGAGACCTAAGTCTTGGCTAACTCTTCTGGAGTTGGATCCTTTATTTCCTGACCCGTAAACCGCATTCAGTAAGAATAGGCAACTGCACCTCCTCCACCATAATCGTCAACACTGATGCCATAGAAAGCTGTGTACTCAGCTCCCTACCATATTCCTATTACACTCATGACTGTGTGGCCAAATTCCGTCTCAACTCCATTTATGAATTTGCTAATGATACCACAATTGTAGGTCGGATCTCAAACAACGACGTGACAGTACAGCAAAGAAATTGATGGCATGGTGTAAAGATAACAATCTCTCCACTAATGTCCGCAAAACCAAGGAGCTAGTTATTGACTTCAGCAAGTGGAATGGAGGGCATGCTTGTGTCTGCATCAGTGGTGCTGAGGTGGAGATGTTCAAGAGCATCAAGTTCCTGGGATTGATAACTGTCAACAGGATGTTCCAGTCCACCCATATCAACATGACTATCAAGAAAGCACAACAATGTCTCTATGCCCTAAGGAGGGTAAGGAAATTCAGCAGTTCCACAAAGACCTTTACCAATTTTTATAGATGCACCATAGGAAGCACCCTATCTGGATACATTACAGTATGTTATAGCAACTGCTCCTCCCAAGACCACAGGAAACTGCAGAGAGTGGTGAACACAGCCAGTCCATCACGCAAACCAGCCTTCCTATCCATTGACTCCATCTATACTTCCAACTGCCTCAGGAAAGCAACCAAAGTAATCAAGGATCTCTCCCACCCTGGTTATACTTGCTTGCACTGTTTTCCTTCAGAGGAAGGTATAAAAGTTTAAAGACACATATAAACATCTTCAAGAACAGCTGCTTCCCTGATGTTATCAAACTTTAATTGGACCTCAAATATTAATTTTGATCTCTTTCTGCACCTTCTTGTGGCTGTAACACTGTATTCTGCAATCTGTTCTGCTATCCTAATGCACTTTGTTAGGCACAGTCTTCCTATATAGCACAACACTTTTCACTGCCTCTCGGTACATGTGACAACAATAACTCTAAATCAAACTCAAACTGAAATTCATTTGGACCCAAGTTTGGACTTTGAAAGAAGAAAATTTTTGAAATATTTCAAACTGAGGTCAGAAAATAATGACTAGATCAGGAGTGAATTGGACATTTAAAGAGGCATAGATGAAGTGTTTCAGTACCAGGTGAGCTGAATAGAGGCAGAGTTGAGTGATATTATGGATATGGAAATAAATTATTTTAATAATGAGACGTATGACATTAGAAGGATATTTCAGGGTTATGAACAATTCTCAGGCTCAAGACAGTTGTTAAGAAGTCAATGAATTCAGTTTTTCCAATATTTACTTGGAATAAGTTCCTGCATACTCAGTACTGGATGATCTGTAAGGAGTGTGACAGTTTACAGATAGTAGAGGAGTTGAGCGAGGCAGTTATGGAGAGGTGCTCCCTGTAACCTTCAAGGCTGCACAGCAACTGACCATGCAGAAGTTGGCCCCTTTTAAGCTATCAGTAGTGGGTGGATGCACTACAATTTTTTTAAAAATGCGTTGTGGTGAAAGTTTTGTAATCAGCCTACATATGGAAATTGATGCCAGAATTTTAATCAATTCTGCCAAGGAGTACCATGAAAAATCAATCTATGGGAGGGGTGGGGGACACCAGAGTTAGCATCACATGAACAGGAACAGACATCATTGCAAGAAATTTTCTGTCTATTAGATATAAAAGAATTGATTCAGATGAGAACAGCTCTGTTGAACTGAACATTGATGGAGAGACATTGACAGAGAATGGTGTGATCATTCATGTTAAAGACTGCAGGCAGGTCAAAGAGAATGGGTAGAGTTAGTATATCACTATCTCAGAGGCTGCCATTTATGACTTTGAGAACCATTTTAATATTGCAGGAAACAGTAACTTGATTAGAAAAGGATGTTGTTGGAAAATTATGCATGGATTTAGGAGGCAAAATTAAGTTCCAAACCTTTGAGGAGGAAAGGGAGGTTTGTCGTTTACAAGGTTGAACGGTGTCATTTGGAGACTGGGAGGGAGCGGGAGGTGGATATGGAGAACAGTGGCAAGTTTAAGAGTGGAGCAGTACCTGAGGAAAGACATCTCACCTCACACCTTGCATGGGGATCAGAAAGAGAAATTGGTTGTTCAGCAGCATGGTAGAGAGAGGATTGAGAGAGCTGAAAATGTGTTGCTGGAAAAGCGCAGCAGGTCAGGCAGCATCCAAGGAACAGGAGAATCGACGTTTCAGGCATAAGCCCTTCTTCAGGAAGGGCTTATGCCCGAAACATCGATTCTCCTGTTCCTTGGATGCTGCCTGACCTGCTGCGCTTTTCCAGCAACACATTTTCAGCTCTGATCTCCAGCATCTGCAGTCCTCACTTTCTCCTAGAGGATTGAGAGAGCAAAGGTGAGTGTCATAGAGAAGGCATGAAGGAAAATGAAAAAGATGAGAGATTATGGCTTAAGGTGGAGTGGGGGTGTGGGTCATGCTATGAAGGAACTTTCATATGTTGGAGAGAGACAGAGTTTATTTCAGGTCAATTAGTCTTGCTTCACAGTGGCCCAGATGCAAGGTTGTTGACTGAAAACATCAAAAGCTGCACTGTGTAGATACTGCCAAACCTGCTGAGTATTTGCAGTATTTTTTTTGTTTTTGTTTGTGCTCCTACCATGGTGGTAAACCAGTAATAGAGATGAGGTGCTCAGAGGAAATCCAGAGCTTTTCCATACAAGGTTTACAAGAATGATGCCTGGATGTCAGGGATTAAGTTACGAGGACAGATAATACAGATTAGGCCTTTTCTTTCTAATATTAAGATGGTTAAGCGATGATCTAATTAATTCTTCATATTGACAGGAAAGGGCAGGTTAGATAAACTACTTCATCTGTTTGTAGATTCTAGAACTGGGGACATAGTCTAAAAATAAGAACCAGACTATTCAGGAGAGATTTTAGGAAGCATTTCTACACACAATGGGTAACATATGTTTGGAATTTACTTACACCAAAAGTAGTTGATGCTAGATCAGCTGTTTATTTTACATCTGAGAGAGATAAATGTTTGTTCAGCAGAGGTAATAGAGGATATGGGCCAAAGGCATTATATGGAATTGGGGCAAAGATCAGCTGAGATCTCATTGAATGATGGAACAGGCTCAAAGGGCTGAATGGCTTATTCCTGTTCCTACATTTCAAGTTAAAGTCAGAGGTCCCTTCTTGGAATAAAGTTAGCATAGCTAAGGATGGAGTCAGAATAGAGCAACCACAAACTTGCCAAAGTTTAGCGATGGGGCTGATGAAGTCCAGACGTATCACTGCTGGAGGTCTCGTTCCAAATGAAATGCAAGAGACGTGTACAGTCCTTTGCAGATCTGAGAAAACAGCAAATGTGGATGTTGTTGTAATATCCAGAAGCAGCCAAAAACTGTTGTTGGATGCCAGTCAGTAGACTATAGTTGAAACTGAAGAACCAATAAAACAAGTTAGCTGGTCAAAGACTCAGCAATTAATGGTACTAGGGAGAAGAATTGTAAGCTTACTAAAGATACTTGAAAGCAACAAAGCAGATCATCAGTGGCACAGTAATTAAGTCCAATGATATATTCCAGCATTATTCAGTGCAGCAATCTGGTCTTGATGTCCATAGCATTTCAGGAAGTTATAAGTCAAATTTGTAGATACTTCCAGTGCTTAACAAGGGGAAAATTAAAAGGTACAGTTGGAGCATGGGCAGTACCAATTTAAATTATCAGATAATATGAAAAATGCAACCAATCTTCGAGCCATTGGTACTCAGTGGAAGTGAGATTTGGGGGAAAAGTGTGAAAGCTATTCGAGGAAGAAGGTGCATATAGTAAGGTATTAGCAACCCAAACTGTTAACTGTTAGCTGGGCTTTGTGAGTTACATTGCTCGACCTTACTAACCAGAAATTATACACAAAACATATTCCTTTGGAAGCTTAGAATTGAATTCAAACTAAGTTCTAATGGTGTGCCTCTACTGTACATTCAGGGAACTGTTTATTTCAGCTTCAATGTAAAGGTCAGCTAGTTATAATCGGTGCTGTTGATTAGCACTTTTCACTTTAGAAAATGGAATCGAATCCCTAAAAGTCGGATTTTTTTCCAATAATTACCAGGGTCCTATGTCAAAAATAGAATTTGACTTACTCAGTCATGCTTAATCAGTGACCTTGGCTTTATCAATATCACATCAAACTTCTCAAATTCTTCAGCAAAACATAATGCTGTTAGTGAATCACTGGTAAAAATGCAAGTAATTATGGCGTGCATCTCTAAAATGTATTTCAAATAACACTGATACAAATTACCTCCTTTTGACATATGATTTTTATCTGGACACATAGTGGTTTTGAAAAATATTCCATCCTGAAATTATATATTTGTAGATGTTTGTAATTGTGTTGACCTTTGAGCCTTTGCAAACTGGTAAAATTTGATTTTTATCTTTTATATACTTGCTTGCTGTACGATCAAATCAGCAATAACTCATAAATTGTCATGTGTTCTCTGCAGGCAAACTAAGTGATGCATGTCTGTAACTGTAATGCCTCAGGTGAAATTTAAAAGTCATAGCATAATTATTCAGCGCTATTTTATATCAGTAAGTCTACTGCTAAGTTATCCATTGTATATGGAGTCGCCACAAAAAATTAACCTATTGAAATCCTTTCAATTAAACTTATTGCAAGGCTACAGAATGTGCCAGATGGCTACGTACTGAAGTTTGTAGTTATCTTTTGAAGCTGCTAATCTTTGTTACTATATTTTAAACTTGATGATGAATTTTTTCATTCTTTACATGCCAAGCAAGTGACTTTAAACTTCAATGTTGATAATGTGGTAGAGTGCAACATCTGCCCTTTATAAAATCCATTCCACTTCAATAATTGAAAATCAATTCTAAAAGACCGGGAAAATTATAAGGGTTTGTTTCATAGACAATGAGGTGCCCACTGTAACTTTTTTCACATTATGTAACTTTATATATTCCACAAATTAAGTGAAAAATGGTCTTCTTCTGAAAAACAACTTTTCCAACACTGTCCAAACATTGGATCATTGCAACTTTGAAGTTTGTAATTTTCATTAGGAACTTGGATCCTGTTGACAGACAAAATAATCTTCACCCAAATAAGTTGAAGTATCTGTAAATTCTCTCTGTATTAGAATTCAGTAGATTGGACAAGAGCTCGGTAGTTATTTCTCTGAATTGAGCTATTTGTTTTAATTATTTTGTGTATATGTGCAAAATTCTCAAAGAGAAAAGCTGCAAGATTTCAAGAGGTTGAGACCTTTCTTTTAAAAGATTTGATAGGATAATTTTGTCTGCAGTAATATTCTTGCTATCTTTTATTACCATCTTAGTTATAGTACAGAGTTTACAAAAAGAATGTTCATAGAGAGTCCAATGATTTGCTATTTTTAGGAACAGGAACTGCAACAGTGTAGCATTGCCCTTTATATCTAAAGTTTAATTGCATTTTGGAAATGTTTGTTAATTCCAGGCACCAAGTCGATTACTGTATTTGTAAAAATAATGATGTGGAGATGCTGGTGTTGGACTGGGGTGGACAAAGTTAAAATCGCACAACACCAGGTTATAGTCCAAAACGTTTATTTGGAAGTAGGGCTGTACTACTGCTCTGGTTACCTATTGGAGGAGTCACGCTCTGAAAGCTAGTACTTCCAAATAAACCTGTTGGACCATAACCTGATATTGTGATTTTTAACTTGGTAACTCTCATTGCAAAAATCAATCCTTAATTTAGCCAAAAATTCAAATTCTGAGTACTTACTATACACTTGCCACTGAAGTCAAACTCACCCTGGTGCAAACGTAATTGATAGAATCACAGGATAGTAGAACATTGAAAGCAGCTGTTCGCCTCTTTGTATCTGTGCTGTCAGTGCAAGTCAGTGCTGTCAAGATGACCACCTCAAAGTGCAGTATTTCCTCAGTCATGCTCTCTAACGTGACACTAAGGCATGAAGAAGAAAGAACAGATACGCAGCTTAATTTAAACTTCGAGTTATTCAGTCGACAGACCAGGCAAGTTGTTAAAACAATTAAGGTATTGGAGAAGAAAGTTAAAAGATTAGAGGAAGCTTTCTACTTAGGTGGGTGTCCAAGATTAAGTGTGCAAAGGAAAACTGAGCATTTGATTATAGTTAGAAAATGTAGTTGTAGGATGTATCAGTGGAATTGCCAGAATGATTTTAAAGACATCTGAATTGTATGCCAGGTTTATGAAGAGAACCGATTTTGTACAGTGATAGTAGACCAAGATTTGACAATTTTAAATACAAGTTCAATAATGGAAGCACATTTTGGCTCCTTTTGCACTACTTGTGGGTGGCAGGGTTGTTTGGTCTAGTGTTCTGACCTGGCAACTCTGATAGCAAGACAATAGAGATAACCTTTCCAAAATGTTACTCATGTATAAGTCAAGTTTCTAATCCACATTTTTGTCAAACGGTTAGAGTTTGACTTTCGTATCATGATATGCAATAGGTAAAAAGAAGTCTATAATGAACTCGGGTACAAATAATGTTAAAGAGTGTGACAGATGTGCACTCAATCTAATAATTCGGTTCAAGGTTTGTGTGGATAATGCTGACTATATGAAATTTAGTTACCCCCCTCGTGTTAGAATTTCAGCAAAGCTTAATAATAGGTATGTGAAATTCACCCTTAACCTGCAAGCGCAATAGTTATACTTTGTGTCCCTCTAGACCCATGTTGTCAAAAGAGCTGTAAGCTTTACAACACTAGGAATAAGAATTTATTATAAATAATTCATTGCCCTTTCCATTAATAACAATTATGCACAGTAGGTCTACTGATGACATTAACTCTGTTTGCTTTAAGTGCAGATGTTACTCCATGTATTATCGGTAGTATTGGTATTAGCTCCATCGCTGACTGCACCTCATGCATGCATGCAACAGCATAGTCATTATGTTACTGGACTAATAATCCAGAGGCCTGGATAAAATGAAAATATGAATTCAAATTCCACCAAGCTTGCTGGGGAATTTAAATTTAGTCAATTAAATAAACCTGGAATAAAAAGCTGGCATCAATGAAGATGACCTTGAAAGTAATGGAATTTATAAAAACGCTACTGGTTTATTACTGCCTTTTGGGGAAGGAAATCTACCTACCTTTATCCATTTTGAATTACAGTAACATACTATTTTCTAAACTGCCTTCTGAAAGCGCCTTTTCAGCCAGTCAGTTGTAGATATTTTCTAATCAATCTGTTTGGACATTTTATTACACACCTGTGGAGCAGGTGAGACTTGGACCCAGGCCTCCTGGCTCAGATGTAGGGACACTACACCACTAGCAGTATTCATCTAAGATTCGTGCATGCACAGCTACTCCAATGTCCTCTGCATATGATTTGCATCAGCACGCTGATCAGGGCAGTGACCTTGAAGTCACTGTCATGCAAAGATCTCAAAGGCCCACATAGCTGGTGAGTAAATTAGAGGGAAATCTGGTCAGAAGAGGCCCAACTTATATACAAATTCCAATCAACCTGTTCAGCAATGGTATTGCACACCTCTGAAGCAGGTGGGACTTGAACCCAAGTTTCCTGGCTCAAAAGTAAGAACGTTACCATTGCACCACATGAGCCCTAAGGGTAAATCAGGAATCCGTTCTTCACTGTGACACCACCTCTTAAGTGTTCTATCAAAATTGCTACAAAATCCTGCAGCTATTGAAAAAGACAGCTTATCATCACCTTGAAGGCAATTTGAGATGAGCAATAAATAGTGGACTTGCCATCAATGTCTAAATCCCTTAAATGAGTAACTTAAAAAAATTGAGGGCTTGTTGGGAAGCATATTTCTCTAGTTTTTTGTTTCACATTGACTCCTCTAGACAGGTTGGGAATAGTTCAGTGTGAATTGCTGATGATTTTGCACACCACGATGACTAAAAATCTGTGGCAGGGATTTTGGAAAGTATTGTTTGTCTTCCCCTGTAGTATATTATCTGCAATGCAGTTTCAGCTCAATAATCTTATATTCAAAGCAGTTGTCATAGTGGAGCAATGCTTTTGTCCCATTGTATTGTCAGCACTAATCTTTCTTGGCAATACTTATTGGAGCTCCCAAAACTATTTTGCCAAACTAATCCTCTTCCCGCCTTTTGAAAGGGCTCCTTATTCTGCTAGGTCTCAAACTTATTGCCACACAGGTCAGTAGTTTCTTCCCCCCCCCCCCCCCCCCGCCCCCCACCAATCAGGACTATTTGTATATCAAACAGTTTAAGCAACAAGTGATACTCAGAGCGAAGCGATCCCAGAAACAGCAGGTCAGATCTAAGTTCTGCAGTCTTGCTATATCCAGCCATGAATGGCGGTGGACAACTAAACAACACATTGGAAGAAGAGGCTCCACAAATATCACCATCCTCGATGATGGAAGAGCCTAGCACGTCAGTGCAAAAGTTAAGGCTGAAGCATTTGAAGCAATCTTGCCAGAGCTGAGTGGATGATCCACCTCTGCCTCCTCCAGTAATCCCCAGTATCACAGATACCAGTCTTAAGCTAATTCGATTCACTCCATGTGATATGAAGAAACTGTTGGAGGCACTCGATACTGCAAAGGCTGTGGGCCCTAACAACATTCTGAATATAATACCGAAGACTCATGCTCCAGAACTTGCCACTCCCCTAGCCAAGCTCGTCCAGTACAGTTACAGCACTGTATCTATCTGACAGTATATCCTGCACATAAAAAGCATTACAAGTCCAAGCCAGCCAATTACCACCCATCCTCTCTTAATCATCAATAAAGTGATGGAAGGTGTCATCAAACGTGCTATCAAGCATCACCTACTCAGTGACATCCAGTTTGGGTTTTGCCAGGGCTACTCAGCTCCTGACCTCATTACAACTTTGGTTCAAACATAGACAAAAGAGCTGAATTCCAGCAGTGAGGTGGGACTGATGGTCGAGTGCAACCTTGATGTCAAGGGCTGCGTGTAGCATTAAGAAGCCCTAGGAAAATTAGCATCAGTGGTATTGGGGTAAACCCTCCACTGGTTGGAATCATACCTGGCACATAGAAGGACGGTCAAGATTGTTGGAGATCAGTCATCTCAGCTCTAGGACATCTCCACAGGAGTTTCTCAGGGTAGTATCCTGGACCCAACCATCTTCAGCTGCTTCATCAATGACCTTCCCTCCATCCTAATGTCAGATCTGGGGATATCTGCTGATTTGTGCAATACTCAGCACCATTTGAATAGTAGTTCTAAACATCACTGGACCAAAATGTAAACTCTGCTTTCTCTCCACAGATGCTGCCAGATCTGCGGAGTTTTTCCAGCAACATTTGTTTCAGATTTCCTGTTTCTGCAGTGTTGTGAATTCAAATAGCATCTTTCACAGCTGCAGAATATCCCAAACTGCATTACAACCAAGTTACAAACGGTATTATCCTAGAAATAGCAATGAGATAAATTACCAGCAATGAATTAAAATCATGAATAGATTTAGATATTGGTTGAAGAATAAATATTGGCTGAAGAATAAATATTGGCTAGGTGAACATTCCTACTCTTTTTTTTTTATTTCCCTGCCCTCTTCAGCTGCTGCAGTCTATTGGTGTTGGAACATCGACAGTGCTGTTAAGAAGTGAGTTTGAAGCATTGACAATAAAGGAACAAAAATATATTTCCAAAGCTGAGTGTTGAATGGATTGGAGACAAATTTGAAAGTGGTGTTCCATGTATCTGTTGCCTTGGTACTCTTAGATGGAAGTGATCAAAAGTTTGGAAAGTGTTATCTGAGGATGGAATGGGACTATTTGGCGCCAATCATTTGGCCCCACCATTTTGGCTGTAAACTGTTTTGGCGTTCATTACTTTGGTGCTGAGCTGTTTTGGCGCCAATTCAGAATAAAAAAAAAGTCGTGTAGAGCCCGTAAGAAATTCTTTTTTATTGCATTGTAAGAAATAAATCTAATTCTTTTTTATTCATTATTTTAACCTATCCATTATAAAAACGAATTTCTACATTTTGCTACATTTATCAAACACATATAGCTAACCATCGTGTGAAAATTTTGGTTTGTCTTTCTTGCTTGGAATGTTTTCAGCCGTTTCTGGTATGAGCTCTACAAGAAAATAGAAAGAAAATTGTATTACAGCTTTCCAATGTGAAGACAGAAGGGCTTAAGTATCATCAAAGCAGTAGATGACTATTAACAATTCTAAGATGAGAAAATGATTACGAAATAAGATTTGAATCGACAGCAGGTCATTACAGCTTTGACTATCAACTCTTGCTAGTTGAGAAAATTACATTGGGTTGTTAGTCATCGTCTCTTCTTTAACCAAACAAGACTATTTTATTCTGAATTGGCGCCAAAACAGCTCAGCGCCAAAGTAATGAGCGCCAAAACAGTTTAGAGCCAAAACGTACCGGACCCATCTGAGGAGCCTTGGTGAATTTCTGAATTGTATCTTGCTGCTACCTCCATGGAGGAGATTGTTAATGCTTGTGGACGTAGCTGTAATCAAGGATGCTGCTTTGTCCTGAATGGTGCAAAGCTTCATTGTTGGAATATTGTTGGAATTGCATTCATTGAGGCAAGTAGGGAGTTTTCAGTCACATTCCTGACTTGTGCTCTGTCGAGGGTAGACAGGGAATCAGGAGATGAGTTATTTGCTGCTGGATGGGTAGCATCTGACCTGCCTTTATAGCCGTAGTATTCATACGGCTAGTTCAGTTCAGTTCAGTTCTGGTCAACAAATGTTGATTCTAGCTTCTGGACATCAACACATCTTGTCTAATTGTTACACATCTACATATCCAGATATCCCATATAAAAGTGAGCATTGGAATTCCTGACTTGAAAAAAGAAGCAAATAAAAATCCAGGATGTATTCGGCACTAAACATTTGGAAAAAGACAGAACCTACAAGTCCTCCATTTTGTTTTTATTTTTAGTCACCACAGTTTTTACATTGCTGCATCTGACCAGTGGAGTGTGCTTTTTATTGCAAGATAATTTCTTCAAAGTCAGAACAGCTACATAGTAAATCTTTTGAGGTTTCCCAGCCTTTGAGGTGGTCAGTTAATAACTTTTAAGTCAGTAAATGCAGTGAAATTGAATAATTAAGTTTTTTTTTTCAAAAAGTCATCATCTGTATGTAAGCAGTGTTTTCTTTGAAATATTAGAAAATAATGATATTAAGAGTTGAATGTTAAAAGGAATAGGCAAAACTGAGGATTGCAGATGCTGGAGATTAGAGTTAAGAGTGTGGTACTTGAAAAGCACAGCAGGTCAGTCAACATCTGAAGTTTCGGGCAAATGCCCTGCATTTGGAATGAGGCTGCGAGCCCTGGGGAGTGGAGAGATAAGTGGTTAAGAGGTAGTGTTTAGAAGCATTTTGGTGTTGAGCATCCATGTTGTTGAGATATGAACTAGATATGCAAGAACTCCCTCTGCTTCCATGTGTTAATGTCGCAACCAATTTGAGGTAGAAGCACTATTTTAAATAAAAGGAACTAATTTCATGGAGGCAAGACACTGGGTAAATTCAAGCTCTGATTGAATAACCAGATATTGAATCCAAATTTTGCACCTGACCAGTTCTGTTGTCCTAACTACAGACAGCTAAGGAGCCAATTAACAAAATGCCTAACATTTCTTGTGCTCTAGTTAATGGTAAGCGATTCAGATGAATGGCACTGGGTTTAAGTGTCACGAATGTGGAGATGGCTTACAACCTGCATGTTGGTGTTGTGCAACTCCAGCCACTGCACAAATGGCACCTGTTTCATTTTATAGTTAAAAGGAAAGTTATGGGACTCAAGTAGACAATGACCCAGTATATTAGGTAATTTCGAACGACACAGACACTTTGGGCAGGATTTTATTGGCCTATATCAGTGGAGTCATGAGAGGAGGAGTTGAAAGACTGTAAAATCAGAAGATTAGATTTGATTTCTTAGTGTGGAAACAGGCCATTTGGCCCAACAAGTCCTCACCGACCCTCCGAAGAGTAACCCACCCAGACCTATTTCCCTCTGACTAATGCACCTAACACTTTGGGCAATTTAGCATGGTCAATTCACCTAACCTGCATATCTTTGGACAGTGGGAGGAAACCAGAGCACCCTCAGGAAACCCACGCAGATAGTGGGAGCATGTACAAACTCCACACAGACAGAGGCAGGAACTGAACCTGGATCTCTGATGTTGAGAGGCAGCAGTGCTAACCAGTGAACCACTGTGCCGCCCTAAAGATGGTGGCTGATCAGCTCCTTGACCATTTCCTGTTTCTAATGGCGAAACAGACATCTACCATAAGCAGGCAGAAATGAATTAGCATTTCCTAGACTCTCCAAACTCCACCTGTCAGGTAGGAAGGCTGGTCACTGGCAGTTTAGGATTGGGAATAGGAGTTAAATGTTCCTTTGACCTAGATAGTCTAAGGCTGTTCAGCAGTGGGCACCATTGGTGCTGCTGACCCCTGATTGGACTGGCAGTTGAAAAAAGTGGGCAGCTATCCTGAATAAAGAGAATGGTAACTTCAATGGCAGCTTATTCATAATTGTTGCCTGTAAAATTAAGGAGGCAGTTATAGCAGTTTGCCATGCATGTTGCCAATGGGCATTGCTATCTACTATAGGAGCTTTTCACCTGTTGGTGATTGGAACAAGTTTGTCTTTGTTTTGTAGTGTGCTCCTAAACTTAATTTTACAGGTAACATTTTATGAATAAGCTGCCAACAAAAGTCACCATTCCCTCTGTTGAGGACAGGGCCCACTTTTTTTTTAAAGTTCACTCATGGGGGCATCTCTGCTAGGGATGCTAGGCCAGCATTTATTGCTCATCCTTAATGCCTAGGAGGCAGTTATATTCAACCATATTGCTATGGGCCTGGAATCACATGTAGGCCAGACCAGGTTAGAATGACAGATTCCTTCTCATGACATGAGTGAACCAGATGGGTTTTTCCAATAATCAACAATGGATTCACGGTCATCATTAGATCATTAGACTCCTAATTCCAGCTTTTTATTTAAGTCAAATTCCACTATCTGTCGTGGCAGGATTTGAACCCTAGTCCCCAAAATATTACCTGGGTCTGTGAGTTAACGGTCCAGAGATAAATATGACCAGGCCATCGCCTCCCCTCTTACTTCAACTGCCAGTCCAAACAAGGCATCAGGAGCACCATCAGAAAGGTGCCCACTGCTGAACAGCGAGGGATCCTAGAGTAAGTAGGTCAAAAGAACATTCAAAACTTACTCCCAATCCCAGATTGCCAACAACCAACCTGCAGTCAGATCAGTAGGGTCCCTCTATAAGGGATAGAGATTGGAGTCCATATCTGAATTTTTGTGTTCAGTGACATGATTTCTTGGAAAGAATGATCTCTTATTTACCTCTTTTTTTTATCCCCCATTCTGCTCCAGCAGATATCTATCTTTAAACTTTTAGGTCAATCATTAATTATCATAATTCGTAGAAGAACCTAAGAAGCTTAAATTCTTTTCTCATTTGACTTCACCATATTCCTTTGACATGTATGGACCTGTCCTGAATATCATGTTACATTTACTCATGATTCTAAAGGGATGACAGGGCTTGGGGGCTCTTGTTTTAATTTTTCGTCTTCAAAACTTTTTAAATTAAATTTCAATTATTTTAAATTGAATAATTGGATGAAAAAGAACCTGTTCACTGATGACTGCAAATCCTAAAGTTCCATTGCAAACATTTTGCATTTGAGGCAAAAAAAATTATATCTAATGTCGGGAAGCAACAATCGTCATGGTGGGTGAACTAAAATGATCCCTAGTGTCATCTAACATTTCAAGTCTAGATGCTGTGTCTCTATGGAAGCTGCCTGACCTGCTGTGATTTCCAGTATTTATTTTCAGCACTGATTCCAGCATCTGCAGTAATTTACTCGCAGCAATGTCATCTGTTGTGTTGTTAATCAGACCCCAATCATAAAAGCTGCCAAGCGAAAGAAAATTGTCCATCTATGAATTTAGTCTGAGAAATGGTCAAAGTCACTGATAAAATGAAGAAACCAGAGATTGAAAAATTTACTTAGCTTTAATAACTGCGGTTCTGGGGGAATGCGTACTTGGGGGTGGCAATATTCTGTTTCCAATCACTCATGTTTAGCATTAGCTTAAATTGTTACACAACTTCGGTAACCAGTGGGTCTCTTGAAATCTTGGCACTGGTCCCTAGCTGAGATTCCGTGTTGTAATATACTACACAAGTAATTCTCTTATAACACCATATTCGGTTCCTGCGTGATCTCACTTTATAAGAAAATTACACAATGCCAGCACCTTTTAAACTAATGGGCTTGGAGTCGTGTTATAGCCAATACAGGTAAGAAAAGTTCATGTTCTATAAGTATCTGTCCAAATTCAGTACTCGTGTTATACCCAATTCATGTTGTAAAAACACATGCTGTAGGAGAACCACCTGTACACGTTAATAGATAATTCACTTTCAAGCAGTTGACACAATAACTATCCATTAGAAGTGATCCAGGAAATTCAACTTTATAGGGTAAAATCAAAAAGGCTTTGTGCATAAATTCTCCGTCAGTTGTTTTATTTCCTGCATTGTTCTAATATGCAAACTTGCCAAACAAGTGGCAGGAAATAACTAGCCCCAACAAGCGACAACATCACCCCTTGACATTTGTCAACCCAATCATAGATATTGTCCGGGTCTTGCTGCATTTGGTCATGGACTGCTTCACTATTTGAGAAGTCATGAATACTGCTGAACATTGTGCAGTCACCAGTGAACAATCTATTTCTGACCTAATGATGAAGCCAGGTTCATTGTTAAAGCAGCTGAAGATGGTTGGGCCAAAAATGTCAACCCGTAAGGAACTAAGGGCTCTTGTGGTGCAGTGGCAGTGTCCTTACCTCTGAAACAGAAGATCGAGGTTCAGGTCCCACCTGCTTCTCTGAAAAGGTTTGATTAAAAAAATATCTACCCTGAAGCGCACCTGCAGAGATGTCCTGGAGCTGAGATAAATGATCTGCAACAACTACAACCATTTTCCTCCATGCCAGGTATGACTATCAACAAATGGTGAACTTCCCACCCCCCCAAATCCCATTGACTCCAATTGGGCATTGGTTCCTTGATGCCACCCTCTATCAAATGCAGCCTTGATGTCAAGGTAGTCACTTTCATCTCGCCTTTGGAATTCAGCTGTTTTGTCCATGTTTAGACTAAGGCTGTAAGGGGGTCGGGAGCTGAGTGATCCTGGCAGAACCAAAACTAAGCGTCACTGAGCATGTTAAAATTAGGCAAGGGTTGTTTGATAACATTGCTGATTGCACCTTTCATCATTTTTACCGATGATCGAGAGCAGAATTGGCCAGGTTAGGTTTGTCTTGGTTTTTGTGTACAGGACATACAATGCCAATGTTTTGCATTTTCTGGTATATGCCATTGTAGTCGCTGTATAGGAACAACTTGACAAGTTCTGTAGCACAAGTTTTCTGTACATTTGCAGAAATGTTGTCAGGATTCATAGTCTTTGCAACTTTTGGAGTATAAGCATTTCCTGTGGCAGAATTTGACACTTGGTGTTCAATGCACTTGTAAATTTGCTTGAGTTGTTACACTTACGAATGAATGGGTTTTTTTAAATACTTCTTTTAACCAAAACTGTCATCTAGACCCATTTCAGCCCTGGGGATCAGGATTTGAGTCTCAAGTGGATAAATGAAGTTTGGGAAAAAGTACCTTTAAAAGCTCAAAAAGGTTTGCTGCTTATACAAGTGTAATTTTTTGCAAGTATTTCAATGGTTGGAAACAGTTTACATTTGAGGCTCCTGGATTTTTTTTTTGTTCATAGCATGTTGGCATCACTGTGTAGACTAGCATCTATTGCCAATCCTCTAACTGTCCAGAGGAGATTTAAGAGTCAACCACTGTGGGTCTGGAATTGCATGTAGGCCAGATTGGGTAAAGATGACAGATTTCCTTTCACTTACAAACCAGAAATGAATTTACAACAAATGATAGTAGTCATATAATTAACTTTAGAGAAGCTTTTAATTCTAGATTTTGTTGAACACAAATTTCATCAACTGCCATGCTGAGATTTTGAATCCATGTGCACAGAATATTAGCCCGAGGTTCTGGGCCACTGTGCCAGTGCCTCCTTGATGAAATGCATATTCGTCTGTTTGTGCCATCGCATTACTCGATTCTGCACATAAATGAGGGAAGCCATTGCAATCTAACTAACTCGTTTTCCATGGAAATCTTTGAATCTCCATCACATGGAATGGCTTCTCAGTTTTTACATCTCTCCACTTCCTGTAAGAACATTCCAAGTACTGGTCACTTTTTGCATGAAGTAGTCGTTCCTGGTATTAGCCATGGAAATGAGTTCTGAAAGTACTAGAGGAAAGGATGGAAATTATAAGCATTAGGCCTGTGGGGTTGAGGCAGGATCTTCAGGAGTTCTAGAATCATAGGGTCTGTTTCTGCAGTGCATGATTCTTCCATCCAATTCTTCGGTCCAACTCATCCATGGTGACCAAGTTTCCCAAAATAAAACTAGTCCCAATTGCCTGTATTTGGCTCATATCCTTCTAAACCTTTCCTAGTCATGTTCCTATCCAAACATCCATTAAATGTTGTAACTATATATGCATCTACCACTTCCTCTGACCGTTCATTTCACATACAAACCACCCTGTGTGAAAAAGTTTCTTCTCGGGTCCCTTTTCAATCTTTCTCCTCTCGCCTTAAAATATGCCCTCTAGTTTCGAAATCCCCCACACTGGAAAAAATACCTTTTCTATTCACCTTATCTATGCCCTTTATGATTTTATAAACCTCTATAAGGTCACCCCTCAACCTCCTGTGCTCCAGGGAAGAAAGTCCCAGCCTATTCTTATAACTCAAACCCTCCAGTCCTGGCATCAACCTGATTAAATCTTTTCTGAACTCTCTCCACTTTAATAATATACTTCTGATAGCAGGGCGACCAGAACTGTGCACAGTACTCCAAAAGTGGCCTCATCAATATCCTGTAAATCCTCAACATGATGTCATGACTCCTATACTCAATGGTCTAAGCATTGCAGGCAATCATGCTCAACTCAAACTTAACCCCTCGGTTTCTCTATTCTACAATGCTCCCCAGGGCCCTACCATTAACTGTATAAGTCCTGCCCTTGTTTGTTTCACTAAAATGCAATACCTCACATATATCCAAATTAAACTCCCATCTGCCACTCCTCAGCCCATTGGCCTAATTGATCACAATGCCTTTGTAATGTTAGATAACTTTCTTCACTGTCGACTATATGACCAATTTTGGTGTCATCTACAAACGTACTAACCATGCCTCCTAAATTCTCATCCAAATTGTTTATATAAATGACAAACAAAAGTGGACCCAGCACCAATCCCTGTGGAATACAGCTGGTCACAGACCTCTAATCCGAAGTACAACCCTCGATCACCTTCCCATTTCGCCTATCATCAAGCCAATTCTGGATCCAATTGGCAAGTTCTCCCTGAATCCCATGTGATGTAGCTTTACTAATGAGCCTACAATACAGAACCGAGTCAAAGATTTTACTGAAGTCCATATAAATAACTGCTCGTCTCTCATCAATATTTTTGGTTGAGTCCTGAAAAAAAACACTCGAGTTAGTAAGTCATGATTTTTCACACACACATGGTGATGACACTTAATGCGTCCTTGCCTCTCCAAATGCATTTAAATCCTCTCTCTCAGAATCCCCTCCAACAACTGGTGCATCACTGTCAGGCTCACAGGTCTGTAGTTCCCAGCCTTCACCTTACAGCCTTTCTGAAATAAAAACACAACGTTAACCACCCTGCAGTCTTCTGGCACCTCACTTGTGGCTGGCAATGATACAAATATCTCTGCTGGGGCTATACAATTTCTCCCCTAACTTCTCACAACATCTTGGGATACACTTGATCAAGTCCCAGAGATTTATCCACCTAAATGTTTTTTCAGACCTCCGGCAGTTCCTCTTCTGTGGTGTGGACTGTTTTTAAGACATCAGTATTTATTTCCTCCAGTTCCCTAGCCTCTTTTTCTTTATCCACAGTAAAAACTGACAGCAAGTATTTGTATCTTTCCCATCTCCTGTGGTTCCACACATAGCTGCCTTTATTGATCTTTAAGGGCCCTTTTCTCTCACTAGTTGCTCTCTTGCTCTTAGTGTATTGGTAGACAAGGTTAAGGATATCTCGTATCCCCTTTTTGCCATTCTAGTTTTCCTCTTAAGAGTGCTCCCTAAACTGTTCAAGAGATTCCATTGATACCAGCTGTCTATATCTAATATGTCTCCTTATTGACCAGAACCTCAATATCTTTATTCATCCATTGTTCCCTACTCTTACCAGCCTTACCCTTCACTCTAACAGAAATACAATGCCCAATGCCTCTGAACTCTTGTTATTTCACTTTTGAAAGCCTCCCACTCGCCAATTGTCCCTTTACCGGCCAACAGTCTACTCCAAACAACTCTTGAAAGTTCGTCTCATACAGCAAAGTTTGATTTACTTCATTTAAGAACTTGAACTTTTATACAATTTTTTCATAATTATTTTAAAACTAATAGAATTATGATCACTCATCCCGAAATGGATAGTGCAGAAGGATGTCATAGATTACAGAGGGACATAGATAAGCTGCAGAGCTGGGCTGAGGGGTGGCAAATGGAGTTTAATGCAGAAAAGTGTGAGGTGATTCACTTTGGAAGGAGTAACAGGAATGTAGAGTACTGGGCAAATGGTATGATCCTTAGTAATGCGGATGAGCAGAGAGATCTGTGTCCATGTACATAGATCCCTCAAAATTGCCACCCAGTTGATAAGGCAATTAAGAAGGCATACAGTGTGTTAGCTTTTATTAGTAGAGGGATCGAGTTTCAGAACCATCAGGTCATGCTGCAGCTGTACAAAACTCTGATGCGGCCGCACTTGGAGTATTGCATGCAGTTCTGGTCATCACATTATAGGAAGGATGTGGAAGCTTTAGAAAGGGTTCAGAGGAGATTTACTAGGATGTTGCCTGGTATGGAGAGAAAGTCTCAAGAGGTGACTTATTTGAGGCATACAAGATAATCAGAGAGTTACATCAGGTGGACAGTAAGACCCTTTTTCCTAGGATGGTGATGGCTAGCACAAGGGGACGTAGCTTCAAATTGAGGAGTGATAGATATAGGACAGATGTCAGAGGTAATTTCTTTATTCAGACAGTAGTAGGGGCATGGAACACTCTGCCTGCAACAGTTGTAGACTCGCCAACTTTACGGGCATTTAAATAGGCATATGGACGAGAATGGAAAAGTGTAGGTTAGATGAGCTTCAGATTGGTTTCACAGGGCAGTGCAACAGCGAGAGCCGAAGCTGTACTGTGCTGTAATGTTTTATGTTCTAAGAACAGTCAATTGTTCCCTAATCTCCCACATCTGATACGAGAAGTATACCACTCCATTGACTGGCATAATTGCCTCTTAAAAATTTGTTCACTTAGATATGCCTAAAAAGACGTACACTTTTTTAAAATCCATATTTGTAGACTGATTACTGCTGACACACTATGCTGGAAGAACTTAAAAGCTATGTTCTATGTTAAAATTCCTAAGAAAAGCAGATCTAAAAAGATATTTTTTTAAAAAAAGAAAAACACATTACTCTTCCCTTACCCAAAGCTTTTAATTTCAAGCATGTAAAAAAAACTTAAAAATTCAGAACTTAGCTGAAACTCCCAGCAAATGAAAACAGCCTCCTCCTCAAACCGCAGCAACCGCCGCCGCAAGCCATGACATCACTTCCGCCCCCACCGACCTTGCAGCCTCAGCGACCGCCTCCACGATCGCCAGGAAGATCATCGCCGACAGATTCATGGCCTCCACGGGGTCCACGGCTATTGGGAACAACACCATTTCTGCTGTCGCCACAGCCACTTCCACCTCCCAGTGACATCACCTGCACAACGACCACGCCGCATGTGTCTCCGCCCCCACGCTGATCTCCGTCACCAAGCCTAACCCCGCCACCATGCCGATCTCCGTCCCTATGCCAAACCCCATTCCCGCCCCTACGCCTAACCCCACCCCCACTCCCAGCTCCAACCCCACACCAGGTCCTAGCTCCCAGCCCTGCCGTATTTTCACCATCCCTCCAGAACTACCCCACTCTGAGGATGAAAGATCAGTCGTCAGCAGAGGCTTCATCTTCATTGCCCTATGCTCTCGGATTAACGAGTTCAACACGCAGCGAGACATCGAACAATTTTTCCACCACCTTCGCCTCAGCGCCTGCTTCTTCAACCAGGATTCTCGCCCACCCTCTGACGACACATTCTCCTACCTCCAACACGCCCCATCCACCTGGACACCCCGTGCTGGCCTCTTACCTGCCCTCGATCTCTTCATAGCCAACTGCCACCGCGACATTAACCACCTCAACCTCTCCACCCCTCTCACCCACTCCAACGTCTCACCCTTGGAATGTGCAGCCCTCCACTCCCTCCGTTCCAACCCCAACCTCTATCAAACCGGCAGACAAGGGAGGCGCGGTAGTAGTTTAGCGCACCGACCTTTACACCGCTGAGGCCAAACGCCAGCTTGTGGACACCTCCTCCTACTGCCCCCTTGACCATGACCCCACCTCCCACCACCAAACCATCATGTCCCAGACCATCCATAACCTCATCATCACCTCAGGGGATCTCCCATCCACCGCCTCCAACCTCATAGTCCCACAACCCCGCACCACCCGTTTCTACCTCCTGCCCAAAATCCACAAACCTGACTGCCCCAGCCGACCCATTGTCTCAGCCTGCTCCTGCCCCACCGAACTCATCTCTGCATACCTCGACACGGTCCTGTCCCCCTTAGTCCAAGAACTCCCCACCTACGTTCGGGACACCACCCATGCCCTCCACCTCCTCCATGATTTTCGCTTCCCTGGTCTCCAACGCCTTATCTTCACCATGGACATCCCGTCCCTGTCCACCTCCATCTCCCATCACAAAGGACTCAAAGTCCTCAGCTTCTTCCTTTCCCGCCGTACCAACCAGTACCCTTCCACTAACACCCTCCTTCGACTGACTGAACTGGTCCTCACTCTGAACAACTTCTCTTTCCAATCCTCCCACTTCCTCCAATCCAAAGGAGGAGCCATGGGCACCCGCATACGCCCCAGCTATGCCTGTCTCTTTGTAGGATACGTGGAACAGTCCACCTTCCGCAGCTACACTGGCACCACCCCCCACCTTTTCATCCGCTACATCAATGACTATTGGCGCTGCCTCGTGCTCCCACGAGGAGATTGTACAGTTCATCCACTTTACCAACACATTCCACCCCGACCTCAAATTTACCTGGACCGTCTCGGACTCCCCTCACCTTCCTAGACCTCTCCATTTCTATCTCAGGCGACCGAATCAACACAGAATCAACCGACCAACTCCCACAGCTACCTAGACTACACCTCCTCCCACCCTGCCACCTGTAAAAACGCCATCCCATATTCTCAATTCCTTCGTCTCCGCCGCATCTGCTCCCAGGAGGACCAGTTCCAATACTGGACAACCCAGACGGCCTCCTCCTTCAAAGACCGCAATTTCCCCCCAGACGTGATCGACGATACTCTCCACCCCATCTCCTCCACTTCCCGCTTCTCTGCCCTTGAGCCCCGCCCCTCCAATCGCCACCAGGACAGAACCCCACTGGTCCTCACCTACCATCCTACCAACCTCCATATACATCGTATCATCCGTCGTCATTTCCGCCACCTCCAAAAGGACCCCACCATCAGGGATATATTTCCCTCCCCTCCCCTATCAGCGTTCCGAAAAGACCACTCCCTCCGTGACTCCCTTGTCAGGTCCACGATCCCCACCAACCCAACCTCCACTCCCGGCATCTTCCCCTGCAACCACAAGAAATGCAAAACTTGCACCCACACCTCCCCCCTTACTTTCCTCCAAGGCCCCAAGGGATCCTTCCATATCCACCACAAATTCACCTGCACCTCCACACACATCATTTACTGCATCCACTGCACCTGATGTGGCCTCCTCTATATTGGGGAGACAGGCTGCCTACTTGCGGAACGTTTCAGAGAACACCTCTGGGACACCCGGACCAACCAACCCAACCACCCCGTAACTCAACACTTCAACTTCCCCCTCCCACTCCACCAAGGACATGCAGGTCCTTGGACTCCTCCATCGCCAGACCATAGCAACATGTTGGCTGGAGGAAGAGTGCCTCAACTTCTGCCTAGGAACCCTCCAACCACAAGGGATGAACTCAGATTTCTCCAGTTTCCTCATTTCCCTTCCCCCCCCACCTTGTCTCAGTCCTAACCCTCAAACTCAGCACCACCTTCCTAACCTGCAATCTTCTTCCTGACCTCTCCACCCCCACCCTGACTCCGGCCTATCACCCTCACCTTAACTTCCTTCCTCCTTCCCAGCGCCCCTCCCCCAAGTCCTTCCTCCCTACCTTTTATCTTAGCATGCTTGGCACACTTTCCTCATTCCTGAACAAGGGCTCATGCCTGAAACGTAGATTCTCCTGCTCCTTGGATGCTGCCTGACCTGCTGCGCTTTTCCAGCAACACATTTTCAGCTCCTCCTCAAACCCTCTATCAGTCAGCTCTCAAATCTCCGGATCTGAGTAAAACGATGTCGATCCCTTATTTAAACCGCAAGTATCGAAACCTCAGTAAACAAATTGAAAAGGTCAGTCTTCCGAGTTTCCTGCAAACAAAACAAAATCTCTGTGGAGTTGTTGACAATCACATGGTCAGGCCTCTCCAACAAATCTATTGCAATCCAACCTCTATTACCTCATTTTTTTAAATTAAACTATAAATGTTTCAAAAATAATCTTAAATGAAAAACATAGGAAAATCACAAGAAAACCCTCCAACTCGGAAGCAGCTACGAGATCCACACTACTCTCGTTCCACCTTTTTTTTTCACAAGAACTGAGGAGGAGTGTGGATCTGGAATCTAATAGGATTCAGGATAGGGTTTTGTAACATTGGGACTACTGAGATCTGAAGTATTTTGGGGATGGATTTCCAGGAAAAAGCCATTAAAAACCCGACAGTAGCTTCCTGTACATTGGCTATTTCAGCCTTCCATTTCTTCCTCATGTTCTATTCCTATCTTTTTGTCTTGCTTCAAGCAGGTAAGTCTACATTTTCACCTTGTTACAATTTAATGAACAAAAGATAAAATAGGCAGGCGATGTCTGTGCCTGCTGGAAGTGCACAAGTAAGTGTGCTGAGCGAGGTTATTAACTTGTATGGTCTTGAATTACATCACACGGGTACCTGCATGAGATCATTCTGAATTTCTAAAGCTGATGGATCTGAGGACTATCAGGCTGTCCTGTGTCTCCGATTGTCTAATTGCTTGAAAAGACAATGTTAACCTTTTGCTTTGATTATGATGCACTGAGAGTTTGGCCTCAACACCTTTAATTTTTTAAGTCAAGATTTGCCCACGTGTCAAAAATAAATTATTTCAAATATGTGAAATCAAAGACTGCTGTTTTTAAAGTATTATGTCTACCAAAGACCATGATTCACCGTAGTACCCTGGGAGAAATAATAAGGCAGCTATTTTTGCTCTTCCTGCTAAGAAATGCTAGAAACATCCAAGCTGCATTTTGGAAGCAAAATTCATAAGAGAGAAGTTGTCTTGCAACCATAGCTTCCAATTGCTGCAGACAACTAATCAGGCCAAAGTCCTAATCACAGTACCTTGTCAGAGGAACAAAGGATGGTATCTTCCTGTTTTCAGACTAAGCCCATTGAGAAAGAATTGATGAGATACCTGTGGCCTGTGAAATGTGAATGCCCACTGGATCTTCAAGCAAACAGGCACCACTTTGTTTTTGGCTAGTGGAGTTTCTACCAGGATTAGAACTTCAAAAAAAGAGAGTTTCAGCCGTCAAGAGCTGCTAGCCAATGAGAAAATGGCATTTCTTGCACTCAGTACCATAGAGGAGGTCAGGCTGCTGCTATTAACAAAACCTGCGGACTCAATTGGGGAGGGAGGGAGAATGTCTGAAGTTGGGTGTCTGTGATTGAGATGGATCATTGTCTCCAGAATCTCAGGCAGGGGGCTTGCTGACAAAAATTAACCTTCTGCCCTCGTACTCCTCCCCAACTGAGAACTGAATAGTTAATCAACATGTCAGGCTATGTGACTCTTGAAATAATTGAGCCTCGGCAGGAAAAGGCTTTTAAGTAGTCAGAACTGGAAGATTTTGCCAAAAGACTCTAACATACTTGATCATAAAGTTTGCCTGGGAAATCAACCTGCTGAAGCAGATCAGCTAGAAGAACCATTTACAGCTGCTGAGCAATCTCTGTATTTTTCAGACCTTCACTATAACAAATGTATCAACACAAATTATATAATGTTAATGGTGCTAATCAAGTTAATGATGAAGTTTCTTCCGTCCCACTCAACCTCTTGATGTTTCACAGTCCGAAGTAAAGAAATACTTAGTCTGACGTGAGGTTTCACTGGAGGTAGATCTGACCTATCTGATTCCTGATAGTTGTAATTTATGTTAATTGTAAATGTTGCCATCATTGTACCTTATTATGTTCACGAAAGATAAGAGTCTCGAGTGATCTGTTCTCTACCATTAATAATTAGACAGGTCTTTAGACTCAGCATAGAGGATCTTGTTGGGGCTTGTGGCACATTGGTAGTATCCCTACTTATGAATCAGGAGTCCTCAGTTCAATCCTCCTCCAGATGTGTGTCAATACATGTCAGAACAGGTTGATCGGAAAATATCTAGAGGGTCTTGGTGGTGTTCTTGTGCTGTGGTAGTATTTCTATCTCTGGACCGGGGCTTAGGTTCAAGTTCCTGAGATGTGTAATAAAATTTTGCAGCACATTTACCAGAAAACATCTGGAGTATCTTTTAAGGGCTATTGTGCAGTGGCAGTGTTCCTATGTCTGGGTCAGGAGGCCTGCGTTAAGTCCAACCTGCTCTAGATGTGTGTCATAATGTTTCTAAACATGTCGATTAGAAAATACTTGTGGTAGTAATGTTGATCTTGCCTCCAAGCTAGGAGGCCGAGGTTAATGTTCCACCTGCTTCAGAACATAACACTTGCCAAAGTGGTTGACTAAAAATAGCTAAACTATACATAGAAAAGCAGTTTGGTGGCAGTGAACTACCCTAAACACAAGCCAGTAGCAGTTCACACTCAGAGCCGAATATGACAATTATGCAGCACCTGCACCCAAACATTCTGTTTGCATAAGTATTGTTTATCAAATTTTTGTCTGAGAAAATATGGTATGTCAAGGTTTTTGAGTATAGAAGAAGTAAATACAATCCTAAATGACTTGATCTTTCCTTATAAATCAAAGAATCACTATATGTGGAAGTAGATCATTATGCCCATTGTATCCATATCAACTCTCCGAAGAGCATCCCACCCAGACCCAACCTCTACGCTATCCCTGTAACCCATGTATTTCCCATGGCTAATCCATCTAGCCTGAACATCCCTGGATTCCGTGGGCAATTTAACATGGCCAATCCACCTAAACTGCACATCTTTGGACTGTGGGAAGAAACCAGACTATCTAGAAGAAACCCATGCAGACATTGGGAAAATGTGCAAACTTGACATAGGCAGTCACCCAAAAGTGGAATTGAATCCAGGTCCCTGGTGCTGTGAGGCAGCAGAGCCAACCACTGAGCCACCGTATCACCCAGTCCTGCCATCCCAGGAATCAATTTGGTAAATCTTTGCTACACTTCTTTCACAGCAAGAACATCCTTCCTCAGATAAAGAGACCAAAACTGCACACACTATTCTAGGTGTGGCCTTGCCAATGCCCTGTACAATTGCAGCAAGGCATTCTTGTTCCTGTATTCAAATCCTGTCGCTATGTGTGTGCTTACTTTCAGTGACTGGTGCATAAAAACATCCAGGTCTCATTAACATTCCCCTTTTCAATTTCAGCCATTCAAATAATAATCTGTTGTCTTATTTTAACTATCAAGGTAGATAACCTCACATTTATCCACATACTGCATCTGCCTTGCATTTGTCTGCTCACACTCAGCAAGTCCAAATCATGCTGCAACATCTCTGCATCCTCTTCACAGATCACCTTTCCATACAGCTTTGTCATCTGCAAATTGTGAGGTGTTACATTTATTTCTCTCATCTAAATCATTAATACATTGTGAATTGCTGATGTCCCAGTATCAGTCCCTGTAATACCCCACTAGTCACTACTTAGTATTCAGAAAGTTTTTACTGTTTCTTGTCTGCTGGCCAATTTTCTATCCTTCTCAGTATACTCAGCCGGATCCCATGTGCTTTAATTTTCTTCTCTTCTGTGGGTCTGGAATTCCAAATAAACCACATCCACCTGCTCCCCCAATTAACTCAAAAAGTTGTGTCCTCAAAGAATTCTGGTAAATTTGTAAATCCCTGCAGGCTCTGTTTGGTTCTACTACTGTTTACTAAGTGCTTTGCTATAAAATCCTTGATAATGGACTTTGGCGTCTTCCCTACTACTGACTTCAGATTCACTGCTCAATAATTTTCTCTCAACCTCCCTTCTTAAATAGTGGTGTTGCATTAGCTACCCCCAGTTCCTCTGTTACAGAGTCTAAAGAATCTTGGAAGATGATCACCAATGCATCCACTCTTTCTCAGGCTACTTTGTTAAGTACACTGGAGATTTATCAACTTTCAATCCCATCAATTTCTCCAACACTATTTCGCTACTAATATGGATTTGCTTCAACAACAGCAATTCTCATAGATGCTGCCAGACCGCTGAGCTTTTCCAGCAATTTCTGGTTTTGTTTCTGATTTCCAGCATCTGCAGTTCTTTCAGTTTTTGCTAATTTGCTTCAGTTTTTCCTTCTCACTAAACTCTGTGTACCCCACCATTTCTGGTATGTTATTTGTATCTTCCTTTGTGAAGACAGAAGTATAAATTTAGTTCACCATTTCTTTGTTCCCCATTATGACTGTAAGGGAGCTAAAATTAGTTTTCACCAAACGTTTTCTCTTTACATACCAATAGAAGCTTTTACAATTAGTTCTTAGGTTCCCCATAGGCTTATTCTTGTATTTTCTTATTATTAATTAATCCCATAGTCCTCCTTTGCTGACTTCTCAACTGTTCCCAATCCTCAGGTTTGTCATTTGTTTCTTGCCAATTTGAATACCTCGTTTTTTTGCACCTAACGCTATCACTAACTTCCCTTGTAAGCTATGATTTGGTCACTGCTATCTTGAACTTCTGTGCCACCTGTGAACAAACAACTTTTATAGTTCACCTATTTGTCCTTTAAATGTTTGCCATTGTCTATACATTGTCATACCTTTCAGTAAGATTTCCCAATCCAAAATAGCTAATTGTCACCTCCTACCATTGTGGTTTCCCTTATTAAGATTTAGGAGCCTGTTCTCAGAATCAAATATCTCAGTCTCCGGCTTGATGACGATTTCTATCATATGTTCATTTTGTCCTCAAGGGGTTTCTCACAACTACATTACCAATTATTCCTTTCTTATTGTATAATACCCAGTCTGAGATGGTCTGTCCTCTCCTTGGTTCTGCAACATTTTAATCCATAAAACAATTCTTTATACTACCCTAGAAATTCCTCCTCTGCAATATTGTAATTAATTTGATTCACCAATCTATATGCAGATTAAAATCACCCATAATTACACGTGTTCCTTTACTGCATGCATCTCTGATTTCCTGTTTACTGCCATTCCTACAGTTTGGTGATCTTTAACCATGTCCAGTAATGTTTTTTTGCCCCTTGTTATTTCTCAATTCCACTCTCTCCGATTCTACATTGTCTAAACGAATAGATTTCCTCAATATTGTTTTCTTTCCACCTTTTCATTTTTGTTTGTCGTTCTTACATACTGCATACCAATGGATATTCCGTTCCCATTCCAGGTCACTGTGCAACCATGTCTCTGTAATCCCAACTGTGTCCTAGCTGGCTACATAAATTTGCGTGTTTAATTATCCACTTTGTTTTGAATGCTCTGTACATTAAGAACATCTCTTTCATATTCCTTGTATCATTCCTTTTTTTTTGGCTGTGGCCTTGTTTGGTTCTGGCCTATCGTTCTTCTATTTTGACTTATTCTCCTTCTGTCTTTTGTTATTTTCGTTGATTCCCTTTCTCTGACTCTGCATAGGTTCTCATCTAGGGTGTAGGTTTGCTCGCTGAGCTGTAGGTTTGATATCCAGACGTTTCATTACCTGGCTAGATAACATCATCAGTGGCGACCTCCAAGTGAAGCGAAACTGTTGTCTCCTGCTTTCTATTTGTATGTTTGTCCTGGATGGGGTTCCTGGGGTTTGTGGTGATGTCATTTCCTGTTCATTTTCTGAGGGGTTGATAGATGGTATCTAGATCTGCGTGTTTGTTTATGGCATTGTGGTTGGAGTGCCAGGCCTCAAGGAATTCTCTGGCATGTCTTTTTGTGGCTAGCTGGTGTTTGTGTAAGATACGACCCTCTCTCCCTCGTAGCCCTACACACGGAGGAAAAAAACCACCATTTCGACTGGGACAACACATCTATCCTGCGACAGGCTAAGCAAAGACATGCCAAAGAATTCCTAGAGGCCTGGCACTCCAACCACAACACCATAAACAAATGCATAGATCTAGATACCATCTATCAATCCCTCAGAAAATGAACAGGAAATGACATCACCACAAACCCCATCCAGGACAAACATCTAAATAGAAAGCAGGAGACAACAGCTTCGCTTCACTTGGAGATTGCCACTGATGATGTTACCTAGCCAGGTAATGAAACGTCTGGATATCAAACCTACAACTCAGTGAGCAAACCTACACCCTAAACCTCAACCTGAGCTACAAACCTTGCAAAGGTTCCCATCTCTTTGTCAATTTAGTTTAAACCCACCTCAACCACTCTAGCAAATATTCCCCAGGTGTAACTCATCCAGTTTGTACTGGTCCCACCTTCCCAGAATAGGTCCCAATGACCCAGGAATCTGAAACCCTTCCCCTCGCGCCATCTCTTTAGCTACATGCTCATCTGATAACCTACTATTTATATTCTGAATATCATACAGCACTCATAGTAATCCTCAGATAACTACAATCTTTGTTCCACATTTCAGCTTGCTTCCCAACTCACTGCATTCTGCTTTTAGGACCTCACCTTTCTTTTTAATACCTATGTTGTTGTTACCTGTTGGAGTTGCCCCTGGCTGAAGAGAATTGTTATTTGAGGCACGTTTTCACAGAATCATGACCTTCATGCTCATGGCAACCAGATAAGCTAACCAAGTGCCTCATCGAAATTTTAGTGGGAAAGAGCAAACTTGTTATTTAGTGAAGTGTTGAAGGGGAAGTCTGATCCCAGCATCATCACAGGTTTAAGTAATTGCCATTACGTATTATATTTTATAATACGTATTATTCTTTGTGTTTCATTGTGTAATTTTGTGAATACATTTCTGCCTGTTTTAAAATCTAGTAGTCAACCCAGTTACCTAACTCTGGGTAATTTTCACTATACACTTACAGAAACAAATTGCTAAGTTATGGTCTGGACTACCTGCTTCAGAATGTTTTACGTGGTCTGGCCTAGTCCATAACAACATCCACAACTGAATCAGAATTTTCTTATACACACTTGACAAATTCCTGTCCATGCAAGCCTCTAACATTATGGTCATCCTAATCTATGTTTGGAAAGTTAAAATCCCCTACTAGAACCACTCTTATTATTCTTACAGATAACTGAGATCTCCTTACAAATTTGTTTCTCAATTTCCGACTGACTATTGGGGGTTCTACAGCAGAATCCTAATAAGGTGATCATCCTTTTTTTATTTCTTAGTTCCACCTTAAAAAAAACTTACGTGGACATATTCCCAGCAATATCCTCCCTACATACAGCCGTAATGCTATCCCTAATCAAAAACACCACTCTTCCCTCCTCTCTTTTCCCACCCCCCCCTTCTATCCTTCTTATAATATCTGTATCCTGTAACATTAAGCTGCCAGTACTGTCCATCTCTGAGCCACGTATGTAATTGCTGTGATATCTTAGTTTCATGTTCCGAATCATGCCTTGAGTTCATCTTCCTTATTTGTTAGGCCTCATGCATTGAAATAAATGCAGTTTATTTTATCAGTCTACCTCATTCTATGCTTTGTTCCTGCCTGCCCTGACTGTTTTGATCTGCTCCTTTTCCCAAATGTACTGTCTCCAAATGATCTCTTTCCTCACTATCTCTCTGGGTCACACTCCCTATCTTACTATTTTAAATCCTCCTGAGCACTTTTTTAAATTCCTGCCTAACTTCCTATATTCTCTCCTCAGAATCTCATCCTTTTCCTATGTCGTTAGCTCCAGCAAAACTCCCCGTCAGTATATTAGTTCCCTTCCAATTCAGGTGCAATCTAACCTTCTTACACAGATCACTTCTACTCCAGAAGAGATTCTAATGATCCAAAAATGCAAATAGATCTCCCTTGCACCAGCTCTTCAACCATATATTCATCTGCTCTATCCTCCTATTTCTACCATCACTAGCTCGTGGCACCGGGAGTATTGTTACCCTCAAGGAAAACCTTTTAAAATTCCTGCCTAACTTCCTATATTCTCTCCTCAGGAAGACAAAAGGATGAGATTCTATGTCATTAGTTCCAATTTGTACAACGACCCCCTCTGGACCCTCTCCCCTTTGAGAACATTCTGCACCCTCTCTGAGATATCCTTGATCCTGGCTCCAGCGAGGCAACATAGCATTCTGATGTCTTGCTGTCGGCCACTAAAGAGTCCCTTATTTCAATCAATCGCTTGGTACCTGACGTATCCCTCATTATATTATAGCCAGTCTTAGAACCAGGGACCTGGTTGTCAGTGCTACATTCCCCTGAGAGTCCATCACCCCTACATTTTCAAAAGCAGCATACTTGTTAGAGATGAGGATAGCTACAGGCGACTCCTGCCTACCCCTCCTACCTTTCCTGGAAGAAATCCATCTACTTGGCTGTATCTTTGGTTTATCTCCCTTCCTGCAACTACCATCCATCACACCCCCTCGCTCCTGTAAATTCCTCATTGCCTCTAACTGCCGCTCCAACCAATCAATGCAGTCCGATACGATTTGCAAACACGCTTCCTGCAAACATAATCATCAGTAACATGGAGACTCTCTCTAATCTCCCATATCTTACAAGAAGAGCACATTACTCCACTAAAAGCCATCTTTGCACCTTAACAATCTACAGACCCAGAAAGTAGCACAGTCTTACTGCTCTAAAAAACACTGCTTCAGGCAAACTTGATACCTATGTTTTATATTTTTGAAGTTTAATCAAGAGACAGATCTCAATAAACCATATAATCAAAAAAGAACCCACTCTACTCACTCGTGTAGATTTACAGAAAAAACAGTAAAATTACACTTCAAAACATCATTTAGCAGCTCCCATGTTGTAAGCTCTCCCACACAGGTTTCTCCAAGGTCAGCTGTGAATTTCGCTGTTTATTTCATTTTATCTTAGACAAACTCCGATGTCCAGAGATACTTGAAATAAACAGCAGAACAGTCAGCTGTGCAGATTCACTGCTGGGTCAGCCAGGAGTGCAGATTTGTTTCTCTATTTGATTAATTTCCCATGTGGTCACTGCCTTTGTCTATCTTCCTCCTTTTTAAAATGCTGTTGTTCCAGTTTTGTTTTAAAATTGCATTTACAAGACAGATTTGATGAGAGCATCACAGAATTGTTGCATATCTAAAAACGAAGATAATCAGCGTTGCAGGCAGTCCAGAGGAGGTTCACTGGGTTGATTCCAGCTATGGAGGGACTGTCTTATGAAGAATGGTTCAAAAGATTGGGTCAGTACTATTTGGAATTTAGATAAATGAGCGGTAACCTATTGAAACATCCAAGATTCTTCGGGGCCTTGACAAGATACATGTGGATAAGTTGTTTCCCCTTGTGGAACAAACTAGTGCCAGAGAACGGAATCTCAAAATAAGGAGCCGCACATTTAAGACAGATGAGGACTAATTTCTTATGTTATGGGAATGAATATGTGGAATTCTTTACTACAGAGAGTTGTTGAGGTTAAGCTGTTATGTATATTCACGGCTGAGAAAGGTTTTTTTTATCAGTAATGGACGTCAAGTGTTATGAGGAAAAGCAGCAAAGTGAATTGAGGATTATCAGATAAACCATGATCTCATTGAATGGCAGAACTGATTTGATGGGCTGAATGGCCCAGTTATGCTCCTAAACCACTGTTGGTTTTGCACGTTTATTTGGAATCACTAGCTTCCGAAGCGCTGCTTCTGCATTAGGTGGTTGTGGAGCAACCACCTGATGAAGAAGCAATGCTTCAAAAGCTAGTGATTCCAAATAAACCTGTTGGACTATAACCTGGTGTTGTGTGATTTTTAACATCCCAGGCCAACACCAGCACCTCTAAATCATGACTATTGGTTTTGTAAATGTCTGAACTATATAATTCTCAGTTCTTATTTAAGCTTTAAAATTTGAAATCAGCAAGTGTGATAACATAATTGTTCAATTTGGTTCAGTCCTATCCATTGAATACTGTTAGTGGTTTGATGTGTGTTCTTTTGCAATTACTCTGTACAAATGTAAATTATATTAAAATTACTTTCAAATTGCAAGAAAGGTGAAAAAATATATGTCAGAAAGAATTTATCAAATTAATAAACAAACTCATATTTTTAGTAATGGAAAAGTGGAACATTAACTCCAAATTTGAAGGAGAATTGGGCTGTGATTTTGCGTCTGTGATTTCTCCTGTATGCTAATTTCCTGACGCAACCCATCGGAAAATGCATGTACTGAGTGATGCACTAATTGTCGAATTAGATTTTATCTCTTCCATTTGATCACTGCAGGTGATTGACTGACTAAATTTTATTTTGAGGCAATAAGGCAATGCACAGGACCATGTTAGCGAATTTCCTGGAGGCTAATTTGAATTAGTATTGATAGAACATTTAGAGGTGGATCAGTTTTTTTTTGTCAGTGAGTTTTTAATTGAACTTGTCATGTGCTAATTTCTTGTCCAAGTAATTAATCTGAATTGCGATCTAATAAAAACTTATTTTAATTTTTCAATTTTAGTTCACTGCCTACAATGTCATGAATTTCACCCCAAATAGCAGAGAGAGAAAATCATCCAAGCTTTGGATCTGAATTTTTCCTTCAGTATCGCTGTCCTTTTTTTCATTCCCCTGCCCTTCTCATTCTGGCTGCGTTATTCTCCATCCTTCAACCCTGTTTGGCCAACAAATTAAAATTAGATAACCTGTGTCCAGCAACATAAGAGACTGAGCAGTGTACTAATAAAATGATAATACATTTTCTTCAGGTGGTAATAAGAAAGGAGTAGAGTCCCTTGGAATGCTTTGGAAAATTCACATGTATTCCAGAGTGAACCTACTGCAAAATGTAATCAGAACTTAAGTATTATAATGATTCTTAAAATCATTTTTGGATCTTCAGATATATTTTTCTTCAGTAAAATGTTTAAGCTTGCCTGTTTCTTGCATCTGCTATTCCAGCTGCAACTATCAAAAATACAGTTTTAAATAAATAGTTCAATTTCTTAGGAACCTATGAAGCCAGAAATTAAAATTTCAACGATGTAGGATAAAATGGAAATTATTTTTGTATGTCTTTGTGCACTTTGGACAAATAAAAAAATGGAAAATGCCAAAACAAACTCTTTAGAGTTCTGGCAAAGGAAATAAAAGTGTGTGCTGAGATTTTAAAAAAAGGAATTGATTATTTTCAGACCAAGCATTCAGGTACTGAGGCCAAAGTCTACCATGATGACTTTGTCTGGTCTCCAAGGGAAAACATGAAGGCAATTGACTGAGGAAAGGCTGTGGATACTGGAAATTTGAATCATGAACCATGCAATAACTACAAACCCAGCCAGTAGGCAAGTGTAAACAAGAAACGTGCTTTTCAGCATGAAGTTAGCTTACCTCCTGTTTATTGTCAACTTTCTATTTTTTGATGGAAATACTTGATATTTAATGTTGATTTCTTAAATTATTGGCTAAATACCCCGCTAAACTGCAGTGGTCAGATTAACTCTATACTTTCTAGAAGTTTGAGTCTTAGTCTTTCTGTAAAAATTTGCAATCACTTAAGTAATTGGATGTTGTGTGATAGGAATGGGGGCAAGACTTTAAGATCCTCCAGGAAGGATTAATTAAAATCGATTGAATAGCCTTCATCATCCGTAATGATCTTTTGAAAATTGAAAGGGTGTGATGGGTTGTGTTCAGGGAATGATGGCTAAGATCGTTCATTTGACTTGAGTTGTGAAGAAATGGGGGTGCTCAAGATGGTGAAAAGATCAAGAAAGAATGTTGGTCTATATAAGCTAATCATTCAATTTTCAGCTCTTACACTACAGTGCTAAATTATTATGATTCTAATAACAAAACTCCTTAGATGTCAAGAGTTGATTTGTTATTGCTGTTACCTGTACAACCAAGTATGGGATAAAAATTGCAATGCTTTCTGATTGGCTCACTTTTTTTCCTGACATTCCCTTTAAGCAACTTTTTTATATGCTTCTGTCTTCAATATTTGAAATGATTTATGTGCTAGTTTTTCTTCTGTGTTTTCATAATCTTTTTCACCATTTTGAAGTTGGGTTTGACAGTTTAAACAATGATTTTTGTTTTTAACATGTTATTAGATTAGATTAGATTAGATTACTTACAGTGTGGAAACAAACAAGTCCACACCGCCCCGCCGAAGCGCAACCCACCCATACCCCTACATCTACTCCTTACCTAACACTATGGGCAATTTAGCATGGCCAATTATCTTAGATCTAAGTGTTCTGATGATGCATGCTATCATGTTTTGCTATGATATGATTCAGTATAGATTTTTAAATTTATACGATTATACTGGAAGACATAAAACAAACTACAATAAATTGATCATTTCCTCCAGACTAGTAGCCACATTTCATTAGCAGCTTATGAAGAAAAGTGTGGCTAAGACCATTATAAAAGACTAATGGGACAAGTGTAAACTTAACTGATCAACTTTTTTGTGAGCAGCATTGCCATTTTGTTAGTAAACATTAAATGGAATTTGTAGGGTTGGTCATTACTGAAACATGCTGATATTTTACTGGATTGCCATCCCAGGGAATACAGATTTTCATGTTCAGAAGGAGCCACTCACCTTCTATTTGTTCCTTTTTAAATAAATTGAATAGAAATCTTCTCTCTCTCTTCTCGATCCCCTCTTTGTCTCCTCTCCTCCCCACTTGTTCCCTCCTCCATCCTCCTTACCCCATCCTATTCTCTCCCCCTCTAACTTTCTTTAAAAAGCTACAATGCTGAATAGAAATTTTTTTCTCCCCAGTATTTTTCAGATACTTTTTAAAAAAAAACATTTAATTAAGCCTTTTTAAAAAAACATTTAATTAAGCCTGGAAGTCTTTAAATATATCTACAACATAGGGACTGCAGAAGTTCAAGAAGGTGGCTTCCCATCAATTTCTCAAGGGTAATTCAGGATGAGCAGTTGATGTTGCCCTAGCCACAGATACCCACATCCTGTATAGAAATAGTATGAAAATTACATAAGCTGTGTGACTCCTGTTTATGCAAAATGAAAATAACAAATTTGTTTTTGTTCATTTTATGAATATGTCTGAAGTTTAACTTAAGTATTGATGATCTATTTTAAAATCTGTTACAATTTCTTTTTACAAACATTTTTCAGTGCTGGACCAAAAGGCGATAATGTTTATGAGTGGAGGTCAACAATTCTGGGGCCTCCAGGGTCAGTTTATGAAGGTGGTGTGTTCTTTCTGGACATTGTATTTTCAGCAGAATATCCTTTTAAACCACCCAAGGTAAGGGGCCTTTTTTAACAGAATGCTTCATGTATTTTCATTCTATTTATAATTTTAAAGTACTGTTACTTTATTAAGAGCTTGATGCTATAATAATTGAAAATTGGTCTCTGCTCATTTCTAATATGAATCACTTGTCATTGTGTTGTTTTTTTTATTAGTTTTTTTCATAGTATGGAATTCTCCAGAAAGCGGGAGAGGCAAAGTTTTTAAAATTTTTTTTAGATTTATTTGACTGGTTTCTAACTCTTCCCTTTCCTTCTTTGACTGTTTCCATTTCTCGAGTATGCTGGCCATCAATATATGTTAAAAGGCAACCAACTCCCACAGTTACTTTAACAGCCTTTCCTCACACCTGCTTCCTGGAAGGATTTCATTCCATTATTGATATTGCTTGTTTTTCCAGTGGTTGACAGGACACTTAGCAATGCCTGGTCCATTTCTGGCACTTCTGCTTTCATCCCCTCCCTTCTGTCCCAGAAAAACAATATGGTTTTGCCTGTCCTTACCTCAAGCAGGATGCCCCCAAAAAACGTCATCTCCTGCATTCCCTTGTTAGCATTCCATAGAGACTGTTCTGTCTGTGACACCCTAGTCCACTCCTCAGCCTCTCCTAACACTAGCTCGCCTTCCCATGCAAAAGCAGAAAGTGTTTTACTTCCCCATTTACTATCTCCCTTCTTCCTTTGCAAAGCCACAAATGCACCAAGCGGGTGAAATGGAACTTTTCTTTTATAGATAGTCTCTGGGTTATGAACAGGTTCCAATATGGAGTCTATTCCCAATTTGATTTGTATGCAAATTGAAACACATTACAGAAAAATGTAGAACACCTGTTCTTAAGTACAGAGAATGCTCTTATGTTGAGTCTTTTAAAATTGCACCCCTGTATGAATTGCATTTATAAATACGAGCATTCCAAGGTCAGACTTCGTAAATCGGGGATTCTGTATTGTTTCAATCTAGTCTTCTGATTCACTTTTCATATGGTACCTTCTACATTGGTAGATGAGAGACCAAACACAGACTAGAAGACTCCTTTGCCAAAAGCTTCTCTGTTGCTAAGAATGGTCCTGGCCTTCCATGTTCTTGCTATTTCAGTACACCTATTTGCTGTCATACAAATATTTCTGTCTGAGGCCTGCTACAGTGCTCCAAATCCCAAAACAAGCTGGAAGAACAGCACTTAGTTTTCTGCTTCGGCACCTTACAGCCTTCGTGACTCAATATTGAGTTTGACTATTTCAGAGCCTTGATATGTCCTTGATTTTGATTATGCCCCATCCCACCTGGTGTCATTCTTACGTTCATTTCCATTCAGCAAGGTCAACTCTCTTTTTTTTCTTTGGACAAATTGCACCTACTATTAGCACTCCTTTTACCTTTTTGTTCTGGGCACTCTCATCATCATTTCCAGTCACTCCTCGTCCACTTTTGTCAACAACATTAAAATCATTATTTTCCATTGTCTTCGGTTCCAGAGAAATTAATATCCAACTTGAATGCTAACTTTGTTTTTCTGTCCACAGATACTGCTAGATCTGCTGAGTTTCTCCATACATTATTTTTATGTTAGGTTGTCTTTTTTGTTAATCAAGAATGTAAGATTATATGGGGTTAAACAGGAAAATGGAATTAAATTCGTGGTCAGATCAGCTGTGGTTCTATCAAATAGCGGAGCTGATGTGAAGAGCCAATTAGTCTACTCCTAATTCATTAATGATGAGATTTTACATTGTGTATACCACTGTTGACACTTGATGACACAAGTTAACTTTGAAAACACCAAAATTCTTGCTGCTTCCATCAGTTTCTCTTATCAAGGGAGAATGGTTTTCTACTCCAAAGAGTCTAGTTGAGGGGTAATGAAATGTTTGTGAAGAAGTTCAACTTTGGTGCAATATTAGTGTCATTAACATTCTTAGGTTTCTTAGTACTTTGCTGTATTTTGTAGCACTAGAAATGGATGTAGTGTTCACCTTTGAAATTTAAGCACTGTATCTGACTTGACTTCATACCTATTCATGTGGGTAGCAAGTACGGTGTACAAGTTCATTGCCATGTGTTGTATTCAAAAGTACTTCCCCCATATGTCCTGCCTGGAACCTTAAAACTATGTGCCATAGTAATATACTGTTAGCTAATTGAAACAACATTTCTTTGTTTACCTTTATCTAACCTTGTATATTTCTGTACACCTCTATCGAACATCCCATCTTCTGGCTGCAAAGCACAATGATCACTTTCAACTTAATATAGCTAAGCTTCCTCGTGCCTGGAACTATTCTAGTAAATCTTGATGAGCCTCACTAAAGTGTGATGCTGAGAATTAGATGCAGTACTCTAGTTATGGCTTAACGACTGTTTTATAAAGATTCCACATAGTCATCCTACTTTTGTACTCAGTGCTTCTATTTATCAACCTAGAATGCATCATACTTTTCTAAATACTCTTGTTGTGTCCTGCTTCAAAAATCTATGAACATGAGCCCTCCATTCTCTTCGAAGCACCATAGACTCAGTGGCAAAGTTCTCTGTCACTTCTGCTGGGTTGTATCATCTCCCATGTGCCTCTGTTGTTAGCTTACCTTTGGTTGCAAGTAGTGACATCATCCTCACAGTCTGACACACTTTCAAGTTGAGAATAATGGGCAAACTTTCAGATTTTACTCTCAACTCCAATATCTAACCATCATGTGTTTGGCACAGGGGTTTAAACACTTATAAATTTGCCCAGTTTACCTTTCAGTTTCAGAGCTAGCAACACCATTTCATTTACTGTAATGCATAGACTAAATGATAATTAGAACTACCTGAAGAAAAGTAACTTGTAGAATGAATTTTCCACTATTTAGTTTTTGTTTTCTTGTTTGTTGCTTCCCTCCCGTTATGAGGATTCAGTTACACAGAGGTATGATTTAGTTACTATTTGGCATTTGCCTCTGACGTGACTAACTGGTCATTTACCTTGTAACAATCATTAGTAGTGGATGTCCAGTTGCTATTTGATTCTGGGAGGTCATCACAACCAAGCTTAATAAAATTTTACGCCACTCTTTTCAACATGCTAGGTTATAATCACAACTGAAAAATGGCGAGTTTATTTTTATTTGCTTGTACGTGTCCCCTTCATCCTCACCCAAAAACAGGCATAAAATTCATTTTCTTAATCATGAGACTGTATATCCTAACTAAGACCAGTTGAAACAGAGTTAGTTTTAACTTACACAAACAACATTCTTAATCACTATGATAGTGCTATACCAGATGATGTCTTTAGATCATATGTCAGAGGAACAGATGTAAGCCATTGAGCCTGAATGTCACCATTCAATAAGATCTAGACAGAACTGATAATCCTCAACTTGTTTTCCTGCCCCTTAATGGTTGATTTGGAAATATATCTATCTTAATCTTGCTGAGTAGAGAGCCTCAACAGATCTCTGCAGTAAAGAATTCTTAAGATGTCTCTGAGAGAAATTATTCCTACTCTCTTAAAAGGGCAATCTTTTATTCTAAGATTATGCCCTCTGGTTCTAGATTCCTCCAGAAGGACAGCCATTTTTTCCACATGTGTCAAACTCTCAAAATATCCATTACGTTTCAGTATGGTCTTCTCTCTCCTTCTAAATTTCAACGAGTACAGGGCCAACCTCCTCAACTTATCCTCTAAAGAAAGTGCTTTCATAACTGAGTCTAATGTAATGAACCTTCTCAGGACTGCCTTCAATGACTGAATATCCTTCATTAGACAAGGGAACCAGAACTGTTCACAATTTTGAGTCTGCTGTAAGTACTGCCTTACGTAGTTTCATCAATACTTGTTTTTATACTCCATTCCCTTTGAAATAAAGGCAAGCGTTCCATTTGCCTTCCCTGTTACCCATTGAACTCTTGCTCTATTTTTTTAGTGATTCATACATGGGCAGCCCTAAATCTCTCTGTGCTGCAGCTTTCTGCAGGCTTTCACCATTCAAATAATCTTCAGCTCCTCTTCTCTTAAAGCCAAAGTGAATGAGCTCATTTTTACACATTATATTCGAAGTTTTTGCTCACTCATATAATCTGTCTATATTCCTCTGCAGACTTTGTCATCCACACTGCTTGCCATCCCACCTATTTTTGTGTCATCCACAACCTTGGGGATAGTACATCCACTTCTGTCATTCAAGCTATTAATATATGTTGTGAATAATTGTGGTCCCGGAATTGATCTCTGTGGCACTCCAATAGTTACAGGTTGCCATCCTGCAAATGCTCCCCTTTTCCCAATTCTGTCTTCTAATAGTTCGCCAATCATCTGGCCAGGCTCATTTAGATTACATTACAGTGTGGAAATAGGCCCTTCGGCCCAACAAGTCCACACTGACCCGCCAAAGCGTAACCCACCCATACCCCTACATTTACCCCTTACTAACACTACAGGCAATTTAGCATGGCAAGTTCACCTGACCTGCACATCTTTGGACCCGGCGGAAACCCATGCAGACACAGGGAAAACGTGCAAACTCCACACACTCATCGTCTGAGGCAGGAATTGAACCCGGGTCTCTGGTGCTGTGAGGCAGCAGTGCTAACCACTGTGCCACCGTACCACCTCAACATCATAGGCTCTTATTTGGCAGCTTTCTGTGTGCTTCCTTATCAAAAACCACTTGGAAATCCAAATATATTACATCTACTGGTTCCTTTTTATCCTGCTTGTTATGTCTTCCAAGAATTCTAAGAAATTTGTCAGGCATGATTTTCTCTTCATGAAACAATGTTGACTCTGCTTATTTATATTCTCTATTTCCAAATGCCCTTGTTTGCATCCTTAATAATAGAATCCTATTTTTGTATCCCACCCTTTTGAAATGGTGTGTTTACCAATCCTCTGGGACTCTTCCAAAATTAAAGGATTCTTGGAAGATTAGTATCAGTGCATACACTATCTCTATAGCTAATTTCTTTAAATTCGTACAACATAACCCATCAGGTCCAGAGACTTATCTTCCTTTGGCCCTGTTAGCATCCCTGGTTTTTCAATCATTATTATTTCTTTCTCAGCACGTTAAGTATTTAGTATTCTGTTAGTATCCTGTATCATAAAGACTGATATAAAGCATTGATTCAACTCTTCCATTTCCTCGCTCATAATTATTATTTCCACAGCCTTATTCTCTAAGAGGCGTATGTTCACAGTGGCCTCTCTCTTCCTTTTTATATATTTAAATAAGCTCTCACTACTTCTGCTTTTTATTACTTTCTAGTTTGACCTTCTAGTTTATTTTTCCCTTTTCTCAGTCTTTTCTTTTTTGTTGGTTTTGGTTTTTAAAGTTTTCCCAATCCATTTATTGGCCACTAATCTTCGGCCTGTTGTTTGTTTCATCTTTCAACTTGATACTGTCCTTAATTTGCTTAGCTAACCATGGTCAGTTTATCCCATTCCAAGAAATCTCCTTTTTCATTGGGAAATGTCTTTGCTGTGAGTCATGGTGATTTTCTTTAATCTTTAATTGTTCCTCAGTTGTCTTTTCTGCTAAATTCCTATCCCAGTTCATTCCGTATTGTATCCTGCTAGGTCATTCCGTGCACTTATGGTAAGTTTTCACTTTGCTTCAGAACAGCCTTTGATACAAACAGTTGCTGTTGAAAAGAGCTACAAGATTATTTAACCGTCCATAGTCCTCCAGATAACACAGGTGTTCTGCACTCTATTTAATGAGACTGTTTGGATAGTGAGAAGATATAATTTTATTGAAAAATCTCTCAGCCTCCTCTTTACTACTTGGTAATGGCCTGCCAGTTTTAATCAGTTTGAACGTTGACATATGAAAGTATATTGATTACCTACAGTATTATATTTTGATTATTTTGCCCCATTTGACTGACATACGTATATGCTGAATTGCTGCCTTGAAGGATTGCACTGAAGCTTGTATAAGGGTAATATCAATTTGTGTTTGGCATATTGCTTTGCACTTCGGAAGAAACACTAATAAAGACTAAAATGGCATTTGGATGTAAATTGAATTTGTTTGCAAAATTAAATCTTGCATTTGATTATATCTCTGAAAGTAGAAAAACTCTAGGGAAAATTAAGTACTTTTTAATAGAGAGTTTCTGATAGTTTCCAAATCGAACCACTGGTTCATCTGATGTTGCAACTTTGCTGAGCAGCTAAAGTTGCTCACCATGATTGGATTCTGCAGATGTACAGACATTATTGACGTGCAGGTCTGAGCTATAGTTCAGTCATTTTATTATGATAGATTTTGTGAGAACTTTGTACAGGTAAGAATATGTTGTTGGCCAATAAAATTATATTTGCCATCAGAAATAAACACTTTGCAAATTCTGTCAAGCGTTTGAAGTACATCTGTTGAACGTCACACCTAATTTTTCATGCAATATTACACCTAAAGTATGGCTAAATTCTGATGAATTTAGGGGTTTAAATTATTTGAAACTGTCTGTGAAAATAATATAAACAGAACATTGTTATTGTATCGATGCCATGTTTAAAAATTTTGGTGCATTGCCACTCCACTTTCCATCGCTAATTTCAAACAGAGTCATAGAGATGTACAGCATGGAAACAGACCCTTCGGTCCAACCCATCCATGCCAACCAGATAACCCAATCTAGTCCCACCTGCCAGCACCCGGCCCATATCCCTCCAAACCTTCCTATTCATATACCCAACCAAATGCCTCTTAAATGTTGCAATTGTACCAGCCTCCACCACATTCTCTGGCAGCTCATTCTCTACATGTTCCACCCTCTGTGTGAATAGGTTGCCCCTTAGGTCTCTTTTATATCTTTCCCCCTCTCACCCTAAACCTATACCCTCTAGTTCTGGATTCCATGATCCCATGTCTATTTATCCTATCTATGCCCCTCATCATTTTGTAAACCTCTATAAGGTCACCCGTCAGCCTCCGACACTCCAGGGAAAACAGCCCCAGCCTGTTCAGCCTCTCCCTATAGCTCAAATCCTCCAACCCTGGCAACATCCTTGTAAACCTTTTCTGAACCCTTTCAAGTTTCACAACATCTTTCCAATAGGAAGAGGACCAGAATTGCACGCAATATTCCAACAGTGGCCTAACCAATGTCCTGTACAGCCGCAACATGACCTCCCAACTCCTGTACTCAATACTCTGACCAATAAAGGAAAGCATACCAAACACCGCCTTCACTATCCTATCTACCTATGACTCTATTTCAAGGAGCTATGAACCTGCACTCCAAGGTCTCTTTGTTCAGCAACACTCCCTAGGACCTTACCATTAAGTGTATAAGTCTTACTAAGATTTTCTTTCCCAAAATGCAGCACCTCACATTTATCTGAATTAAACTCCATCTGCCACTTCTCAGCCCATTGGCCCATCTGATCAAGATCCTGTTGTAATCTGAGGTAACCCTCCTCGCTGTCCACTACACCTCCAATTTTGGTGTCATCTGCAAACTTACTAACTGTATCTCTTCTGCTCTCATCCAAATCATTTATGTAAATGACAAAAAGTAGAGGACCCAGCACCGATCCGTGTCACTCCACTGGTCATAGGCCTCCATCTGAAAAATGACCTTCCACCACCACCCTCAGTCTTCTACCTTTGAGCTAATTCTGTATCCAAATGGCTTGTTCTCCCTGTATTCCATGAGATCTAAAATTGCTAATCAGTCTCCCATGAACCTGGTTTAGTTGTGACATTTACAATGGCTTAAAATTTACTAATGCTGTCAAACCCTTTTTTATTTTTATAATGTTATTCTGATGATTTAAGCATGGAATTAAGATTATGGATGCAGCAGGACTTTTAAAAAGTACAATACGATTAGAATAATTGATATATTCTAGCACTGAATTTACTTTGCAGTTTGGAGCAAGGCACTAAATTTGAACACTATTCTTGAGAAAACAGGATATGATTCTGTCAGCCTCAGTTGTTGAGAGCTTTGTTATAATGCGGCCTAGGTCTCATCGTTTTCCAAGTGCTGTTGTAACAAGAGTATAATGCATAGAAACATAGAACATTAGAATGCAGTACAGGCCCTTCGGCCCTTGATGTTGCTTCTGCACTGTGGAACCAATCTGAAGCCCATCTAGCTTACACTATTCCATTCTTGTCCATATATCTATCCAATGACCAGTTAAATGCTCTTAAAGTTGGTGAGTCTACTACTGTTACAGGAAGTGTGTTTGATGTCCCAACTACTCTCTTAGTAAAGAATCTACCTCTGACATCTGTCCTATATCTATCACCCCTTATTTTAAAGCTATGCCTCCTTGTGCTAGCCATCGCCATCCAAGGAAAACAGCTATCACTGTCCACCCTATCTAACCCTCTGATTATCTTACATGTCTGAATTAAGTTGCCTCTCAGCCGCCTTCTCTCTAACGGAAGCAGCCTCAAGTCCATCAGCCTTTCCTCATAAGACCTTCCCTCCATACCAGGCAGCATCCTAGTAATTCTCTTCTGAACCCTTTCCAAAGCTTCCACAGCCTTCCTATAATGCAGTGACCAGAACTGTACATAGTACTCCAAATGTGGCCACACCAGAGTTTTGTACAGCTGTAGCATGATCTCGTGGTTCCAAAACTCAATCCCTCTACCAATAAAAGCTAACACACCATATGCCTTTTAACAACCTTATCAACCTTGGTGACAATTTTCAAGGATCAATGTACCTGGACACACAGATCTCTTTGCTCATCTACACTACCAAGAATCTTACCATTAGCCCAGTACTCTGTATTCCTGTTACTCCTTCCAAAGTGAATCACCTCACACTTTTCCGCATTAAACTCCATTTTCCATTTCTCAGCCCTGCTTTGCAGCTCTGTCGCTCTGTAACCTACAACATCCTTCATCACTATCCACAGCTGTACTGACCTTAGTATCATCCACAAATTTACTAACCCATTCTTCTATGCCCTCATTCAGGGCATTTATATAAATGGCAAACAACAGTGGACCCAAAACAGATCCTTGCAGTGCACCACAAGTAACTGAACTCCATGATGAATATTTCCCATCAACCACCACCCTCTGCTGTCCTACAGCTAGCCAATTTCTGATCCAAACCGCTAAACCACCCTCAATCCCATGCAATAACCTACCATGGAGAACCTTTTCAAACACCTTACTAAAATCCATATACACCGCATCAACAGCTTTACCCTCATTCACCTGTTTGGTCACCTTCTCAAAAAACTTGATAAGGTTTGTAAGGCACAACCTACCCTTCACAAAACCATGTTGACTATCACTAATCAACTTATCCCTTTCTGTATGATTATAATTCCTATCTCTTAACCCTTTCCAACATTTTACTCACTACCGAAATCAGGCTTACTGGTCTATAATTTCCAGGGTTGTCTCTCCTCCCCTCCTTGAACAAGGGAACAAAATTGCCAGTCTTCTTGCACTATTCCTGTAGACAATGATATCATGACAACATAAAGAACAAAGCCAAAGACTTGGGAATCTCCTCCTTGGCTTCCCACAGAATCCTAGGATAAATCCCATCCGGCCCAGGGGAGTTATCTATTTTTCACACTTTCCAGAATTGCTCACACTTTTTCCTTATGCACCTCGATCCTATCTAGTCTAGTCGCCTGTAATTTCAGTATTGTCCTTGACAACATTGTCTTTTTCTAGTGTGATAATTGACAAAAAGTGTTCATTTGGCGCTTCCCTTATCTCGTCTGATACCACGCACAACTTCTCACAACTATGCTTGATTGGCCCTAATTTTACTCGAGTCATTCTTTTATTCCTGATAGAGCTTTCGAAAGCCTTAGGGTTTTCCTGGATCCTATCTGCCAATGACTTCTCACATCTCCTCCTGGCTTTTCTTACCTCTCTCTTTTTAGGTCTTTCCTGGCTAACTTGTAACTTTCAAGCGCTCTGAGCCATCACATCTCATCCTAACATAAGCCTTCTTCTTCCTCTTGACAAGTGATCCAACTTCCTTAGTAAACTACGGCTCCCATGCTTGACAACATCCATCCTGCCTGACTGACTGATACATCCTTATCAAGGACCCATAGTAGCTGCTCCATGAAAAGGTTCCACATTTCAATTGTGCCCATCCCCTGTAGTTTCCTTTCCTATCCGGTGCATCCTAAATCTTGCCTAATCACATCATAATTGCCTTTCTCCCAGCTAAAACTTTTGCCCTGTAGTATATACCTATCCCTTTCCATCACTAAACAGAACAGAATTGTGGTCACTATCACCAAAGTGCTCATCTACCTCCAAATGATTTAGATATGAGCATAAGAGGTACAGTTAGTAAGTTTGCAGATGACACCAAAATTGGAGGTGTAGTGGACAGTGAAGAGGGTTACCTCAGATTACAATAGGATCTAGACCAGATGGGCCAATGGGCTGAGAAGTGGCAGATGGAGTTTAATTCAGATAAATGCAAGGTGCTGCATTTTGGGAAAGCAAATCTTAGCAGGACTTATACACTTAATGGTAAGGTCCTAGGGAGTGTTGCTGAACAAAGACACCTTGGAGTGCAGGTTCATAGCTCCTTGAAATGGAGTCATAGGTAGATAGGATAGGGAAGGCGGCGTTTGGTATGCTTTCCTTTATTGGTCAGAGTATTGAGTACAGGAGTTGGGAGGTCATGTTGCGGCTGTACAGGACATTGGTTAGGCCACTGTTGGAATATTGCGTGCAATTCTGGTCCTCTTCCTATTGGAAAGATGTTGTGAAACTTGAAAGGGTTCAGAAAAGGTTTACAAGGATGTTGCCAGAGTTGGAGCATCTGAGCTACAGGGAGAGGCTGAACAGGCTGGGGCTGTTTTCCGTGGACCATTGGAGGCTGAGGGGTGACCTTATAGAGGTTTACAAAATTGAGGGGCATGGATAGGATAAACAGACAATGTCTTTTCCCTGGGATCAGGGAGTCCAGAACTAGAGGGCATAGGTTTATGGTGAGAGGGGAAAGATATAAAAGAGACCTAAGGGGCAACTTTTTCACGCAGAGGGTGGTACGTATATGGAATGAGCTGCCAGAGGATGTTATGGAGGCTGGTACAATTGCAACATTTAAGAGGCACTTGGATGGGTATATGAATAGGAAGGGTTTGGAATGATATGGGCCGAGTGCTGGCAGGTGGGACTAGATTAGGTTGAGATATCTGGTTGGCATGGATGTGTTGGACCGAAGGGTCTGTTTCCATGCTATACATCTCTATGACTCTATGACCTGGCTGGGTTCATTACCCAGTACCAAATCCAATGTGGCCTCGCCCCTTGTTGGCCTGTCTACATGCTGTGTCAGGAAATCTTCCTGCACACATTGGACAAAAACTGACCCATCTAAAGTACTTGAACTATAGTATTCCCAGTCAATATTTGGAAACTTAAGCACCCCCATAACAACTACCCTATCACACTCTCTCTCCCATTGAGGATCATCTTTGCTATCCTTTCCTCTACATCTCTGGAAGTATTTGGAGGCCTATAGAAAACTCCCAACAAGGTAACCTCTCCTTTCCTGTTTCTAATCTCAGCCCACACTACCTCAGTAGACGAGTCTTCAAATGTCCTTTCTGCAAATGTAATACTGTCCTTGACTAACTGCCACTCCACCCTTTTACCATTTTCTCTGTTCTTACTGAAACATCTAAATCCTGGAACCTGCAATAACCATTCCTGTCCCTGCTCTCCCCATGTATCCTAAATGGCTACAACATCAAAATCCCAGGTACTGGCCCGTGCTGCAAGTTCACCCACCTTATCCTGGATGCTCCTGACATTGAAGTAGACACACTTCAAACCAACTTGCCTGCCAGTGCCTTCTTGCAATCTTGAAATTTTAATTCTGACTTCATTACTCTCATCCTCTTGTGTACTCGAACTACAATTTCTGTTCCCATTCCCCTGCTGAGTTAGTTTAAATCCATCCGAAAAGCATTAGCAAATTCTACCCCCCAGGATATTGGTACCCCTCTGGTTCAGGTGAAGTCCATCCCGTTTGTAGAGGTCCCACTTACCCTAAAAAGAGCCCCAATTATCCAGGATTCTTTTAATACAATATTGATGGAATTTGGAGTGTAGCTGTGTTTCTGTAAATATCCTGGTATACTTCACCATGTTGAAAGTGACAAAATTAAGTGTTACTTGAATTGCTGGAAATCAAACCTGAACTTTGATTAATGTATGAGCAACTTAGAAGTTGATTTGCATTGTAGCATATTTGTGTTGTACTGTTCATGTTTAATAATAACATAAAGGAGAAAGTGAGGACTGCAGATGCTGGAGATCAGAGCTGAAAATGTGTTGCTGGAAAAGCGCAGCAGGTCAGGCAGCATCCAAGGAACAGGAGAATCGACGTTTCGGGCATAAGCCCTTCTTCAGGCTTATGCCCGAAACGTCGATTCTCCTGTTCCTTGGATGCTGCCTGACCTGCTGCGCTTTTCCAGCAACACATTTTCAGCTAATAATAATATAAAGCCAAATATTTATTAACAAAGTAAGGGGAGGCCAAAGCCCAAAACCACTTGAATGCATTATAAGCTGTCAATAAGTAACTGAAGTTTTTTAATTGCATTTTTGTAAACATACAAGAATCATGCAATAGAGTGGGCAGGAGAAAAAGAGGTGAAAGATTTGAGCCTATCGTGATCATGAAAGGGAAATCGGATTGACATCTCTAAAATAAAAGCAGTAGTGGCATTGCTGACTTTTGGCCCTTAAGATTTTTTTGCTTTGGGTTTATACCATGTCTATTCACAGGCTGTGGAAATAATTCTACGCATGATTAAATCATAAGTGATTATTAGCTGTGTATGTTCGGACTGCTTTTGATCTGTGACTGTGATTATATCAGTATGTGCCATTGTTACATGTTACGACCACTAACAGGATTTGAGACAAATGAGAAAATTATCAACCGTATGAATTCCTGTTTGTCACACCACAACAGACAACTCCGCTACTTAATAGTAAGGCGCATGTACGTAATGTTTTATTATACTTGAATATGTTTCTGGACTCTATTTTGGTATTCTACTATGACAAGTATGGTTTATTGGAGCAGGTTTTCTAATTTTATCAAGTACAATTGTTAATTTTAAACTGAAATTGGCAGGTGACTTTCCGAACAAGAATCTATCATTGCAATATCAACAGTCAAGGTGTGATTTGTTTGGATATCCTGAAGGATAACTGGAGCCCAGCACTGACCATCTCCAAGGTTCTTCTGTCAATTTGTTCTCTTCTAACAGATTGCAATCCTGGTAAGATGAATTATAGTCTGTAATTTTCTCCTGAGTGGTTGCGGTTGCTTGATAATGGGTGGGGGAAGACCATTTGATCCATTAAAGTTGCTACTTCCAAATAGTGAATTGGAATTAGACCAGATTATGTTCCACTTGTTTGGTTTCTTGATAGATTTTAATTTCTTAACTTTTAATGAAGAAAAACTTGAGCATTGTTCTCTTTATGCCTTCATAATTACTAAACAATAGACTCTCAGAGAGCCAAGGAGCCAGTGTACTCCAGTGTTAATGTTCGGGTGGGTGCATGCTGTTATGCAGATTCATAAGTGATGTCCTGCACAGTGAATTATCATTCTTTGCTAAAAGGCAGATAGCAGTCGAAAAGGAGAATTGAAAAGCCAGACATCCTGTGTTTTAAAGGTACAACATTGCCAGATGTCTGAAGAACAGATCTCTTTGAGTCTTAATGTGTCAGGTATATAGAAGACGAAAACTTCAGAAGAAAAACTGAATGGTCCAAGTTATATTGCAACAAAATATGGATTGGAATTATCTAGCAAGTAAAAATTATTTTATTGCAGTAACATATCTGATATAAGGCTTTATAGCTTGTTTAAAATTCAGCAATTTTTGTTAGGAAAATTTTACACAAATATTAAAACTAACTACAGAGTATTCCTGTGTGATTTATTGACATTTATTTTCACTTATGCAATCATATTTAGTTGCTGTGATTGTACCTGTGCTGGACTAGCTGAATTACTGTAATAGGCTGTATATCCTTTTGCAATGGCAGGAAAAATCACTTCAGATCTCTCCCCTGGGTTACTACTGAAATGGATATGTATTGCTGTGTACGTTTAATGAGGACACAGTTGAACAGCAATCAAATGTAAAACTATTAAATGAAGTGATTATATGATCACTGCCATTGTTCGGCTGTAAGCCATCACTTCAAATCTGTAGTGTGGGATAGATGAGAGTTCGGCACAAAATTAGAATGTTGTAATTCATGTGTTATCCAATATTAAATTGGTAATTAGTACTTTCTGTTTCATTGCAGCGGACCCTTTGGTTGGGAGCATAGCCACACAGTATATGACTAACAGGGCTGAACATGACAGAATAGCAAGACAGTGGACCAAGAAATACGCCACATAAACTGATGGTTGTCAGTCCTACCGACATTTGTCTCCGATGGAAATGAGCTGCTTCTCATTGAATTGAAAAGGGGAATGGGTTGGGGTGAAGGGGAGGGGAGGGGAATGGGACAAGCATTCCTATTACAGGTTTTAAATGCAACAGTCTTTTATTTGCATAAGTCTAGTCAGAACTCTTGATGAGCTTTGTTATTGTAGCTTAAACAATAAACTATTGATATCTGACAATAGATAGGAAATTCACGTGGAAAAGTTTGATGATTATGACATAATGGGTCAATCAAGACCCACATTTGTTACTGAAATATTAAGTGATACCTCTTTACTGGTTTAAGTTTTAGTTGTCTGTGTTCACTGTGTATGGTCAAAATTTGAAGATGCTTATAACACCAGTCAAACTTGGAAGGGTTGAAACTGTTGAAAAATGGAGGGGAAGCCATGCTAAAGACTTTTGGCATTTTTTAAAATCCAAGAAGAATGCTGACCAGATACAACATCGTCTTTATTCAGGGAATAAGGAGTGAATTGGCAGAATATTTATAATTACAGGGAACTGGTTTTATTTCGCAGGGAGAGTGAGGGTGAAACCCAAAATCCTTTTAAGTAACTGTTTTGCCTTATTTGTATTAGGGTCTCAATTCAGTGTGCTTTGTGGGCTATGTACTAGGGCAGATTTTGTTTTTACATTAATATTATACAACTTTAGGTCCTTTCTAAAATTATCAAACATGTAACCTTAAAAAAAATTGATTGAGGGCCTTGAACCCTTGACTTATTTCAAATTCTACAATGCCTGTTTCAAAAAACAGTTGTGTCAGTGGTCATGCTTTAGCCAGATGAGAGTATTGTATTAAAATATCTTTGCTGCTTTCTTTTAATGCAGAGTGTTCACAAAAGAAAAGAGTGCATTTTAATTTTGATGTTTTGTGAAAATTTTAGAGAATATTAGAACTTGAGGATCAGCTGTTTTAAGTTCTGTCAATTAATGTTAAGACTTCATTGGCCCCCTTCGCATTGCAAATTCAAAGAATGTTGATCTCTACCAAAGTTGTACAGTTACCGGTCTGTAACCACTGTAATTCCGACTGTTTTATTTGGGAACTTAAATCTAAAATGTCAGTTTGTCAGCAACCACACATTCTAATTAAAAACACTGATCATGAAACTTTATTTAATGAGCAATAGTTGAAAATCTCAGTAGTTCTTAGTATTGTATAGTTGTTGCGGCAACTTTTGAGGATGTACAGCTTGTGCACAAAGCTGTGTGGGCTTACTGCTATACCAGGAAGTTTTTGTATGACTGAGTGCATTAAGTTGACAAAGAACTAACCAAATCAGGAAATGATTTCAATTTCTGCGACCTTTAGTTCTACGGCTAAAAGATTGGTGCATTTTCTTTTTTTTTAAATTCTTCTTATTAGTGTGCATATCTCAAAACTAATTAAAAGAGTACGTGTTCCGATTTAGAAGAAGTGTTGGGATGTATGCTGGGAAAATTAGTACACCTGAATATAAATATGAAGATGCCAGCTAACTGACCAAGAAATCAGTGTCTCCGCTGCCACGCCAAATCTCACTTTACCAGTTTTCCTGACTGTGACTCATCAATATTAAGTTGTTTGTTTTGCAGCCATGCCTGCCCATTGACTTAGTCATCATATATAAATGCAGCAACTGGTAAAGCACTTAGTGTGCAAACCACAGAATAACTGGTTCAGTTCAAACCTGTACTAAGTTGATGGCAGTGTGGGAAGATCAGGTGGCATTGGTATCTCGAGACAGACAAGATGGAAATCAGCCAAAATCCTCAATCTGCTTGTAATTTCTGATAAAGTGGATATTTGCAGACATTCAGAATGTTCATGACTGGGTTCAGTTGCAGCATCTTTTTCACTTGTATGAGTGCTACCAGTTTCTAACATAATTGGAACTATACCTGGAAACAATTTTTAAAAACTTCAGGGGGTTCATTCACAAGTTCAGCTCCCAACCATCACCATTACTTTTCTCACAGAGAAGGAAACAAATGCAAACATGAGATTTTTGCTCCCTGTATTTACAGAAATTCACATAAATTATACTAGGACAATAAGATTGGACCTTTGGTTGCCAAATGGGTCATGTTTATAATCAAGAAAGTTTTAAATTGTTTCGACAAACCTCATTTGTTACCTTTTTAATATTTTAAAATATACATTATTCAATTTATGAACATTTTTCATTGCAGTGGAATTACAACACAAGTATGTTTATCTCCTGTGCACCTGAGGCTCAAATTGAGCTGACTTGCCCATTTTAAGGTCTTTTATTTGGAAACCAAAACCAAATTTACTGGAGCCACTCTGATGACTCTTGATCATTGCCTGTAACAGCTGAAGATCAACCAGGTTCTAAAATGATACGCAAGTCATTCTCTGAGAGCTGTTGTGTGCCTGGAGCTATTTGGGGCTTTCTCTCAAAATGAAGCCAGAAGAAATCAAGCAGAAACCTCAAGCATAGATCTGAAATAGTAAGAATCTCTGACTGCAGAAACTCATTTTAATTAATTATTTTTAATAATTAATCGAAGAGATGGTGTATGGAACACAAGTGCTCTCATTTACAAAAAGAAACTCCCTTTCAGACCCTGCTTTCTGTTTAGTCACAATAGTTTTCAAGAATTTTCTGTGTTTGCTTTGTAGGTCTTTGCCCCTAACTTTGAATATTTTGCCCAAATGTTGCAGCAAACTGTTAAGCAACATAATATTAGATTTTTTGAGCCCTAAATTTAATTCTTTTCATCATTGAAGAAATCAATATTTCCCATTTCAGCACTGAACTCAAAATAATAAATCTGATAGACCTGATAAGAACCATCTGTCCTGGCCAGACTTATTTAGTGTCAGTGTCCTCCTTTAAACGAAAAATGTTGATGGTTGAGTGTTAAATTTCATTTGAAAGCACTTTCATTTTCAAAAATGGATATCATTTTCTTTGGAAATATTTCTTAATTTACAGTTTTCCTACTGCCTTAAACTACATCTATCCAACCCGTATTTAGAAAGAAAGAAAATTCTTTGCAACTTTTATCCATTTTCCTCCTTGAACTAAAAAACCAAAGAAAATATTTTCCTCTTTTTTTTTAACTGTCTCCCTTTTCTCACAAGTACTTTGTTCGCCGTTACAGCAGAAGGAATAACATGTACATTTAACATGGGCAACCATAACTGTGTAAGAGGTGATTGGAACTTTGTAACGGGGAATTAACTTGTTTGAGAAACAGGGTAAAAATCAGATTTCATTCACTGACATCAATTTTTGAGGGACAAGTTATTTCAATCCTAGAGTCTCAAGTAGATTGCCAAGAAATAATTGGTCAACTGACAGCAGCTGCAGATCAGCTAACACTTGAGTAAGTTCCAGGTGGAGAGTTTCAGGAGTTTTTGTGTACAGGGTGGAGACCTGGGAAATAACCCAGACTTTTTTTTTGAGAGTTACAGCAGTGTTCCAGAAAGATAAATTTAATGCTTGCCTTTCGATGGCTTGTCTCTGTATATACCAGCTTCAGTGAGTAGGGTAGCTGTAGTAGATGTTCCCCTCAGTTGCAGAGGATAGGCACAATACATTTTTCCACACACGTTTAACTGTGTGGCTGTCATCTTCCCATTGGGTCAAATAAGTTAAAATCAAATCTATGATTCTACCCCTCTACCATTTTTCCACTCCTTTGCTCTTGACTGGTGAATATCTCTATCCCACAAATTCTTCAGGTTGGTTCTTTGTTTTGTGATGACTTTTATTTCTCCCCTCCAATTTGTTGTCTCTTGGACAAATTTATCTGTGATTGCTAATTAACATTTACTTAGTTCAAATAGTGATTTTCATATTCCCTCATCTTGTTTCCCTTCCGCAAGTGCACTACCTGATGTTTGCACAACTTCTATTTGCTGCTTCTCTGTTCACCTGACCTGCACTTTGATCTTTCTGCAGTCTACAACTTCATTATCAACCACAATCATTTTTTGTGTCATCTGCATATTTTATTGATAAGTCTAGTACATTTAATGCCAAAGTATTGATATATAGCATGAAAAGCAATTGGTTTCATATTGAGCCCCAGTGAAACCACTATAAAGTCATCTGTCATTTATTTCTGCCCTCCTTTCAGCAACATTAGGTGCATTTCATGCAGACTAGAGTGGTGGTAGAAATGCACAGCAGGTCAGGCAGGAGCCCTTCATCAGGAATGAGACTAGAAGGCTTAGGGGTGGAGAGATAAATGGGAGGAGGTGGGGCTGGGGAGAAAGTAGCTGAGAGTGCGATAGGTGGATGGAGGAAGCGATAAAGGTGATAGGTCAGAGAGGAGGGTGGAGTGGATAGATGGGAAGGAGGATTGAAAGGTGTGACAGGTAATGAAGATGGTGCTGAGCTGGGGTAAGGTGGGGGGAGGGAAAATGAGGAAACTGGTGAAGTCGACATTGATGCCCTGGGGTTGAAGGGTTCCAAGGCAGAGATGAGGTGTTCTTCCTCTAGGCGTCAGGTGGTGAAGCAATGGCGATGGAGGAGGCCCAGGACCTGCATGTCCTCAGCAGAGTGGGAAGGAGACCAGGTAGTCACAGAGGAACGGTCTTTGCAGAAAGCAGATAGGGAGGAATCCCACGTGGTTGATGGCCTCCAATGCAACTCACCCACATCCTGCACCTCTGCCCTCAAATCCCACCCCTCCAACCGCAACAAGGACAGAACTCCCCCAGTCCTCACCTTCCACCCCACCAATCTCTGCATCATCTGCTGATATTTCCACCACCTCCAAACAGCCCCCGCCACCAGGGATATATTTCCTTCCCAACCCTTATCCACTTTTCGCAAAGACCTGGTCAGATCCACGCCCCCCCCCCCCCCCCCCACCCCAAAACCCACCCCTCCTGCATCTTCCCCTGCCACTGCAGGAATTGCAAAACCTGCGCCCACACCTCCCCCCGTCACCTCCATCCAAGGCCCCAAAGGAGCCTTCTACATCCATCAAAGTTTCACCTGCACTTCCACACCTGTCATTTTTTGCATCTGTTGCTCCCGATGCGGCCCCCTTTACATTGGGGAGACTGGACGCCTTCTCACAGAGCGCTTCAGAGAACATCTCTGGGACACCCGCACCAATCAACCCCACTGCCCCATGGCCGAACATTTCAACTCCCTCCCCACTCTGCCGAGGACATGCAGGTCCTGGACCGCCTCCACCACCACTCCCTCACCACCTGACGCGTGGAGGAAGAACGCCTCATCTTCTGCCTCAGAACCCTTCAACCCCAGGCTATCAATGTGGACTTCACCAGTTTCCTCATTTACCCTTCCCACACCTTACCCCAGTTCCAACCTTCCAGCTCAGCCCTGTCCTCATGACCTGTCCCATCGGTCAAGCTTCCTTCCCGCCTATCCGCTCCACCCTCCTCTCCAACGTAGCACCTTTACCCCTTCCTCCATCCCACTATGGTACTCTGCTACCTTCTCCCCAGCCCCACCCCTCTCCCATTTATCTCTCCACCCCCGAACCTTCCAGCCTCATTACTGATAAAGGGCTCCTGCCCGAAACATCGATTTTCCTGCTCCTTCGATGCTGCCTGACCTACTGTGCTTTTCCAGCACGACTCTAATCTCCAGCATCTGCAGTCCTCACTTTCACCTGCATTTCATACAGGTCTGTTGTTTTATGTATTTTTAAAGATGCTAAGATCTCTTACTCTCCCTCTCAATATAATTATTCCACCTAAAATTTCACACTATTTATCCACCTCTGACAACGTATTGATACATTTAATATAGACTGATATCAAATTTTGATTAAGAATCATATTCACATCTTCTATGCCAGACACAGATTCTCTTTCCAGTCTCTGACAAGTCCTACTCTTTTGGAACATAATGAGTAAACGTTTAATCTGTTGAGCATACTGCCATTTCATACAATCCTTGTTGATAGTACACTTAAAGTCTTTTACCCACATTGTCCCCATAACTCTTTACACCATTGAGAAGTTATATACTTCTACTTTAAATATACACAAAAATTAAGCTTCCTTAGCCTTGTGGAGTAAAGAATTTCAAAGATCCATCTCCTGAGTAAAAATAGCCCTCTTTATTTCTGTCCTTAGTGACATTCCTCTTAAATTGTGCCCCCTGGTTCTACACCCCCCCAACCAGGAGAAATATCTTATTTGCATCTACTCTATCCATTTCCTTAGTATTTTGTGGGTTTCAGTGAACTTATCTCTCATTTTATTAAACTCTAGAAAACACAAACTCAAGATTCCTGATGAAGGGCTTATGCTTGAAATGTCAATTCTGCTCCTCAGATGCTGCCTGATCTGCTGTGCTTGTCCAGCACCACACTTTTCAACAATATCAGATTGTCCTATCTATCTTCACAGGACAGTCCCACTGTCCAAGGAACAAATTTGGTGAACCTTTGTTGCACTTTCTATGGTTGTAATATCTTTCCTGAGATCGGACCAAAACTGCACACAGTAATCTAGGTGTGATCTAACCAAACTCCTACGCAGTTGAAACAAGACTTCATACTTCTGTTTTCAAATGTTCTTGTGATAAAGTATTCCATTAGTCTTCATGATAGTTTGCTGCTCCAGCATGTTAGTCTTCAGTGAATTATTGAGCAGGACACTGTATCACTCTGACACCCAAATACCATTATGTATTTATTTCCATTTTTTCACCATTTCAAAAAAAGACTCTACATGCCCATTCTCCCTACTAAAGTGAATAATTCTTCGTTTTCCACATTATATTCCATCTGCTATATTTTCATCCAATCATTAAGCTTATCAAAATCCTCCTGAAAATGTTTTACACCTTCCTAACAACATTCCTGCTTATATTTTGCAAATTTGGTACTATTGGGTTTGTTCCTTACTCCAAATCATTGTTACATATTGTGAACTGCTCGGACCCATGTACTGATCTTTGCAGTATTATACTAGACAGCCTGCCAATGCAAGAATGACACATTTATGTCTGTTGTGTTTTCTGTCTGTTAGCCAATCCTTAATACAAGGGACATTTTGCTTATCAAAATCATGTTTGATAAATTTGCTAGTTTTTTGAAGCTGTCACCAAAACTGATAAAGAAGAGTAGAAAGATTTGGATTTTCTAAAAATCCAAATCTTTCTACTCCTCTATCAGTTTTGGTGACAGCTTCAAAAAACTAGCAAATTTATCAAACATGATTTTCCATTCACAAATCCATGCTGACTATGCCAATAGATCACTTTTATTTATATATAATCTCCTTTACGATAGGTTTTTACATTTTCCCTACTACTGCTATAAGGTTGATGGAATTGTAGTTCTATATTTTTCTCCCCATAATTTCTTAAATAGGGAAGTGACATTTGTAAATTACCAATCTGCAAGAATTGTTCCAAAACTGAATGCATATACTATCTCTATGGCCACTTCCTTCAACACTCTGGGATGTAAATTATCAGATCCTGAGGTACTATAAGCTTCAATCATTTTAATTTCTCCAGTACCACCTTCATTGCTAATACTAATTTTGTTCAACTCCCCATTATAAATTATCCTGACTCTGCTTTTATGAACATACCTTTATCTCAGCCAAGCCTTTCCTTTTGCATGCCTGCAGAAGCTTTCACAATCCAGTTTTTGGTTTTGATAGATTCTATTCATATTATATTCTTCCTTATCAGTTTCTTGTCTTCCTCTACTGTATTGTAAACATTTGCCAATCTTCAGATATATTCCTACTTCTGGCCACCTAAGTCTTTTTAAATCTTGTACAGATCTTAACTTCGTTTGTCACATGGTTGACTAATCTTTTTGTGTTTTTGCACTTTGAAGGAATAAACATTTGTTGTAAACCATGTAACAATTCTTTTTTTAAAGACTATCCATTGCTAAAGTGCAATTTTGCTTTTTATTATGTTTCCCAATCCAGTTCAGTCAATTTATGCCACATGCTTTTGTGATTTCCCTTATTCAAATTTAACACTTTTTTTGTTCTAGATTAAACTACCTCACTTTCAAATATAAAATGCTATCATATTGTGGTCACATCTCTGAAGGTTCTTTTACAAGATTTTATTTTCATTAGACAGTACTAGATACAAAATAACCCATCTTCTGATTATGCTGCTCTAGAAACTCATCCTTAACAGCTTTCATGCTCACTTGGTTTACCCAATCTATATTCACATTAATGTCACCCATGACTACTGTACTGTACGTGCTACAAACATATTTTGCCTCTTGGTTTATACAGTAACCCATGCTACCATTATTATGTAATGGCCTATAAACAACTCCAACCAATGTCCACTGCCCCTTGCAGTATCTTGTTTCTACTTAAACAGATTGCACACACTTCTTCTGATGTGAGGTTGTCCCTTAATGATGTACTGATCATATCACGTATTATCACCAGAATTCCACCTCCTTTTCCCTCCTTCCTTGTCTGTCCTTCCTAAATGTCTAGTATCTTTGAATATTCAGTTCCCAGTTCTGGTGACCGTGCAGCCATCTTTCTGAACTAGCAATTATATAAATATTTACATCTATTTGTGCCTTTAAATCATCTAGCTGCAAATGCTGTGTGCAATTAACTTTGTCTTTTTGCCATCATTCCCAATTCAAAGTGTATTCAATGCTCAACTTTGTTTCTCCTATCTTCTATTCTACTTTGCAGATTTTGTATTTCCTGCTACTTGATAACTCCCTTCTAATTTGGTTTACCCCTCAGGTACTATCTCCTTTGTTCTTCTCATGCATTTTATGTTTCTTTAATATAACTTTGGGTTTTCCTTGTTTTAAACTTGACCAGAGTTTTCATACTCTCCATCTTTGCTTTTCTTATTATTGTTTCAATACAATTGCTGCATTTTGTACATTTCTTTAGGTTTTTGAAATGGAGTTGTTGGTACTTGACATGTTTCCTTTTTGTCATACCCTGTATATTTCTTGATGTTTCTCTAGATTTACCTCCAGCATCTTTTCTGTGTGATCATATTTATTCTGAGCCTTCTATCTCTTTGAATGCCTCTCACTGCATTGTCTCTGATGTGCCTTCAAGTGTCCACATTTTCTAAATCCCATCATTCTAATGAGACTTTTTATATTTGTCCTCTTCCATAAATGCACCAAATTTAGTAGAATTATGATGACTTCCACCAAAGTACTGTACTACTGATATCCCTTCCAGCAGCCCTGTTTCAATCCATAAAACCTCCTACATAGCCACATTTGCCGGTATGCAGCAAATTAAATGAAAAATGTTCTCAATGCATTTTAATAATTATAATTTCTAACGTTGGAATTGATTCCAACTTGTTAATGTAGGACTAGTTAAAATCACCTATTACTGAACAATTTTTAAAAATATATTTGATGTCTGTTTTCTGTTTGAGTCCATCATACACTTCCAGCAATGTCTTTGCAGTTTTTTATTCTTCGATTCAACCTACATAGGAATTCATTTGATAATCCATCTAGTGTATTATGCCATCTTGCTGCTAAGTTGTTTCTTAACCAACATTACTATCCTACTTCCTATCCTTTTCTCTGCTTCTCTTTCTTGTCAGAAAATTCTCCAACCAGACCTAACAACCATTCCTGTCCATAAAATTATGTTTTATTGATAGGTTTCATATATATAGTGAACACCTACGTATGAGACTCCTGTTTTGATGTGTTTTTCAGTACATACTGCCAACTTCACAAGTATGTGAAATTGGGAGTTTTAAATCTAATAAGTAATGGATGTTAAATGAGGTGGAACTTTGTATTGTGGATTTTATATTTTGAGTCATCGAGGAAGAGACGCTATTTGTTCCCATGCTTATCCCGATGCCCTGAATGGTCAAGCTGCTGAACTAAGTTTTGGATGACTTTGCTTTGCCTGGAACGTTATTCCAAAAATTTGTTATGCTTCCAATAACCACTTGCTACTCTAGAATCTGTATTTTTACGACTGTGCCTCTCAGTTTGTAGCTAGAGTGATAATAGTGTGGAACTCGGTGGTGGAAGTGGAGGCATTAATGATTTCAAGAAAAAAATGGATGAATCTAAAGAGGGAGTGAAGTTGGAAAGGTTTTGCGGATAGACCCTGGATAAGGAACTAACTATGAAGAGCTAATTCAAAGGATAGAATGGCACTGTATGCCATAATGAACCTATATCCACATTTCAATGTCTGCTTTCTAGAGCTGAATCTTACTCCTTTTTTTGGTTTAGTGCCAGTCTCAAAGTGAGACCTCACTGGATCATTTGGTGTATTGTGTAAATCCACAGCACAAATTTGCATACCATTCACCATCCATTACATTTAATAATCCCAATTTGCTAAACCTCTGATGATGGCAGAGGAGGCCTTGAAACCAGGCCATGACATCGTGTTCCAAGGATGTCACTAGAGTCAGTGCAGTCTCAATCCATCTGGAGGATTGCCTAGCAATGTAGGAAGAGAATTGATGACTTCTACTCCACCAATGTAAATGCCTCCATCTTCTCTCTGATATGTCTCTCATGCTACCTCTTAATGTCCCCAGTTCAGATCAAGGCTCATGCTCTACTACTCTATTGCACACAACACATCCTCTATTCTGCTTACTCACTCACTTGGACACTTCCCCATCTGCATCAAAAATAACATCTGTGCCACCCATTTTCATTTCCCTTACTATTGTCATCTCTCTCGTGGCAGGAGGGAACAGGACAAAAAGTTAAGACTGGTGGTAGGTTTACACATATTTAGCTCCCTGCTCCTTATGTGGAAAGTATTGTGACTCAGACAACTATGATGAGCTTTCTGGCCTTTTGTAAATGCGGTAGCAGACACTATGAAACATTAGCCAGGTAGCTCTAGCTGTGGGGAAACAGTGTAAAAAGGAAAGACAAGGCAAGCAGGGCTCCTGTGAACATCCAAGTAGGCTCAGAGTAATTAAGTGTTATGACAGCAAGCAAATAGGCTAGAGATGCAGCCTGGTCCAATCTATTAGCTAGTTGCATGTCCATAAGCATGTGGTGTCCTTTGCAGCAGCATTACAATAACTGCCAGTGCAGCCTGAGAGGTGGCAGTTAAGTGCAAAGGTATACTGTAAGCAGATTCGAGATGGACCATGAATGTTCTTAGAGGTGGGCACATTTCACATTTTGCGTGTGAACGATGCCTGTGGAATGTGCCCTTAGATTGATGCCCAACATAAAGGACCTTTGGAGCAATCAGCACACTGAAGTCACCTGGTACAACTCTGATTTCCATATTGAGAATTCACATTATTTGTTTGTTCACGTGTTTGGTAACATAGGAAGTTGTGTTGGTAAGGCATTTACTAAGTATTCCTTTCAATGGCAATTCGCTGCTGCCTAGTGAGGAACTTGCCTGGCCACCCAGCAAATAAACAAAAATGCTACAAATTACTCAAAATATTGGGATAAGTCTCGATGGACATCTCATACTGATCTTCTATCACAGATTTGACCATACCCACATCATTTAGGGTTCTCCATGATTCTGCCCATAGTCTTGGTTTCAATTGCCTCCCATTGCACTTAATGACCTGTGTGCTATCTCTTGGTTTACTTCTCGACCAACTGAATTTGCATTCAGAAAGAGTCCATAGGATGTTCTGAATCATGTTGCTATAAAGGTATTGAGTCTCAAATTTCCGTCTCCCCCTCTCAATGTGATAAGGTGTCTTTTCATGTAGCCTTGATAAAAGGGCAAAATTAAAGTCCTCACACCATCCCACCCTGCACACCTCAATGGCAGTCATTTGGGTGGGAATGGGTTGGGGACCCTGATTCTCACCTCTCTCTCTCTGAACCCTCCCCGCCCTCTCACCCCAATTGAGTTCCATGTAGGAAGGATGTATGGCAGCCCTCCCATTCAGAGGTCACTTATATGGCAGCATAAAAGTCTTATCACTGCCAATTGTCTACAAGTGATAAGTAGCTGCTTCAGACTACCAGAGTACTCCGTGGTTAATCAAGAACCCCAATTACAGATATGGGAGCCCTTGCACAAAGTTCACCCCCACCTTACCCTTGTCCTTCTGACACCTCCAACCACCCACACCAACTATCCCAATGCTGCTCGCAATCATCTCTGCAGTTCCACAGACATTTGGTGCTGTGGGCCCACATGTAGTACCAACAATGGTCCATGATTCTGGTGGTACAACAGACTGCTGAGTCCATGACGTCTGACTGACAGATCTTGGGGGTTAGAGTACCTCTATCTGGACCTTACTTGGATAGTACAGACCTCTCAATCAATTAAGTCCAATTACTTGCTCTCGGGCCTGTGGGAGAGAAGCCATCCATTCTCCAAATATTAAATTCTGCCCAGGTTCATAGATCTAAATCATTAGCACTGTTTCTCACTCCACAAATGTTATCAGGCCAGAATATTTCCAGCATTATCTGATTTTATTTGCAGTATACAGCATGCTGCTTCTGCAGAAAAATGTACTTTTCTTAGAGGAGTTGCAACAGAATTAGAATTCCTACTGTGTGGAAACAGGACTTTGGCCCAACAAGTCCACACCGTCCCTCAGAGTACCCCACCCAAATCCCTACATTTACCCATGACTCATGCACCTACCTTATACATCCCTGAACTCAATGGGCAATTTAGCATAGCTACTTCATCTAACCTGCACATCTTTGGATTGTAGAAGGAGACCCACACAGGCAGGGAGAATGTGCAAACTCCACACGCACACTCGCCTGAGGCTGGAATCAAACTCGAGTCTCTGGCACTGTGAGGCAGCAGCAAGCTAACCACTGTGCCACTCTGAAGTTTACTAGCAATTCTGAGCAAGTTATTATCAGACTCAAAACATTAACTCTCTATCTCTTTCCACAGATAGTGGCATGGCTCCCACATTGTGAGGGAAGTTAGGGATAGAAGTAGTAGAAGGGCTTGCCGTAATTCTCTAAATTTCCCTATATAGAGGGTTGGAAGATGATAAAAGTAACAACCTGTTTAAGGAAGTGTAACTACAGACTACTCCGTTTAATATCAGTAGTGGAAAAAATAACTAGGGTAAGATTCAACAGGCACTTGAAGAGTTTTGAATTAATTAAGATTGTTAAAAGCTGATCATATTTGATTTTTTTTGATGAAGTAACCAAAAGTCAAAGAATAAATGGTTTATTTTGTCTACACAGATGAAACATTGACAAAATATATAAAACACTAGTTAATAGAATTACGTTGCTTGGAATATGAGGGGCCATTGTTAGTTTAGATGAAAAAATGGTTGCAGAATAGGCAGCGAAGAGGGCAGATGGAATTTAATTCAGAATGTTTGTGACGTGTTTTGGTAGAATGGATAGCATGAAGAATGTGCCTTTTTACTTTTGTGTTTTTTTTAAAGGTTGTAAACTGAACTGAGAAAAAAATACTGTTTTAAAACCAGGAATTACAAAGATTGCTGCACAGATTTAAAGCAAATAACTTGATATTCATTGTGAACACTGTTTGTACAACTGTAAGTTAAAAACCATGGTTTTAGAGGAACCGGACCTGAATGATTGTGTACAAATAGAGCTTTGGATGGCAACAAGTGCTGGCTTGGTCGATGATCTAGTGACCAATTACCAATAACATAGGCCTTCTGTCTGCAGGCAATACTGTGATTGGTTCTCAGGCAACTGAATAGTTTGGGGGTGTGAATAAGATGCAGAGAAGCTATTCAGACCTCCAGGAGCACACTATTCCCTGCAATAAAAACCATTTCAAGCCTAAAGAAAATTAATCTCTTTCATTCAGTAGTTGCTGCAAGTTGTGACTTACAGTCACTGCATCAGAGATCTTTTATCAGCCACCCTGTGCCTCTTGCAAACAAGTAAAAGTATCCAGAAAAAGGAAGAGTGAGAATCAGCATTCCAATCAACACAGGAGACATCTCAATAGATCCTGTGAACAATGACCACTGAATTGCTTTCTTGGTCATCCCTCTGTCCATAACACCCTTATTTTTCTTTCTCCATGTCTATGACTACTTGCGTATGTAAAGGAGAGTTTATAATGCGATTAGAGTTTCAATTATTAGAGTTATATGATGGTTCTTAACTGTTTGTATAGAATCCATAAACTTATAACATATAGTAGCTTTTGTCAAGTACGTTGGATAGGCCCTTGAAGGAAATAATTTGCAACACCATAGGACTGGAATGGAGGAGTAGATTGTTTGACAGAGATGGTATGGCCTCCTGCATCATTATGACTATAATTCTTGTCTAAATTAAATTAAATTCGGAGTAAGGATTGTCATTTATTGTCAGGATGAGGACAAATCCCTTCAATCAGAGGGTTGTGCATGTTGGAAATTCAATCCCTTCAATCAGAGGGTTGTGAATGTTGGAAATTCTCTGCACCAAAGGGTTGTTGTTGCCAGTCAATGAGTACGTTAAAGCCTGAGATTGATAGACTCATTAACACTAAGAGCATTGAGCTATACAGAAAGAGGGTGGGGAAGTAGATAGTCAGCTGTGATGTTATTCAATGAAACAGCAGTCTTGATAGTCAATACAACCTATTTCTGCTAATCGTTCTGGAGTTCTTTTAATTTCTAGACGTCATTTTGGATCTTGAATGATGATGTTCTTGGACATAACCTGTCACAAATAAATAAATTGTTCTTTCCATGCCTGCAATTGTCTGATCTGAAGACCCAGTGGAACCAATAACAAAATGGATTTGGACAGTGATTTTCTTTTTCTTCCATACTGGTTTGAATTTTGTTTAGTAATAAAAAATATATATTTAAGTCTCACCTTAGTCTTAGATCTTGTGAAACCAATGCCTTGTTAAATATATCCTAAAGGTAATGGTTCTGTGTAATTCTACACAGTTTACAGAACAGGAAAATAAAAACAAAGTGAACTGTTAAAGTTGATATATGGTTAATTATGATATACATCTCTTTCATTGATTGTTTTTGTTATATGCTGCTGCAATATGTTTCACACCTATGAGCAAACCATGGATATTGTACATCCTTTGCTAAGAGAGCTGGCCTTTTGAAAATTCTCAAGTCAGTTTATATGGATAATGGCAGCAACAAGACAGAAACATCCATGGATACCTGGAAAATGATCAGCAATGGGGAATCTGTGGCTGAAGGCAGAATGTTATTATTTAAAGGGAGCCTGAATTTAAAGCTACTTGTTCTCATTCCTGAACAAGGCATCAATCTTGCATTTCTTAAAAAAGGAAAAACCTATGAACCGTTGAAAGAGTGATCTGATACTAAAAAGCACTTACTGTTAATGCAATTGTGCTGACACCAACAAAACCTCTGCAATGCAAGAAGCTGTGGAATGAGAGATGAGTGTGCACTACATAGTGTGTGTTTGAGAATGACCCCTCAAACAGAACACTCCAAAAATTAGCTTCCCTTGTGTGTTGCTTTTTTTAGAAAAAGAAGTAACTTTCAATGTTCTTGCACTTTCTATTCTATTTCAGCAAAATAAATTGATTTTGATATGTAGATACAAGTAAAAACACTAATACTACTTTCTCCTACAGCACAATTGTCCAAACTATACGTGGATGAATGGCCATAGATGGATATTTATGTGCTAACATACAAACAGAGATTCTGGACAATAATTCTTCTTGGGTAAAGGGGAATTGTGAAGGTGGAGTGCTTGAACATGTTATGATTCCATTTTGAGCAAAATCAAGCAATTCAATAATGTGAATGTTTTATCTCATACATTTGTTCAAGCTTTGTGTGGAAGTGTAGAAGTCCAGTCAGCTGAAGTTTAAGTGAAGAATATCCATACAGTCACTTCCCTGTTAAGAGCACTCAATGATCCATCAAAATAAACCTGGGGCAAACTATGTCATTTGGAGGAAATTGGCACTGAATGAGTCACAGAGCACAAAGGTGCTTGAGGATATGGGAATCGAAGAGAAACTGGTTTCAGAATGGAGACCCAGAAATGATCATCTTGACTCTGGGATGTGTAAACAAGGATCTGGGGGTTTGGTTTGGGCAGGATACAGAGCATCATGCAAAGGCTCCATGTTAGAGCTGTCAAGAGTCTAGCTGGAAACAGTTTTAATCTTTGCGCTACTATCCCAGAGGAATTGTGGATGCAATGTATGTTGGAATGAGTAGTATAACTGCAAGAATATCTGCATCTGCCTCCACCTCCCATCTTCTAAATCCCCACCATCACCTTGATTGTCTTGATGAAGCAAGAAATACTCAAGCTTTTGATTGATTTTAGCCTTGCTACAAAGATAAAATGGAGGGCAGCAAAGAGTCAATCTAAACTTGGTTGGATAACAGATATTAGTATGGTTTTGTAGGCCAGCACAGATTTGCAGTTATCATTTAAGAAGCTATTTCTATTACAAAGTATGCATAGAAGCACACCTAAATTATGTGAAGAACATAAAATATCTATTTTAAAATGTGGGTACTGCTGGTAATCTTTAATTACCCTTTATACAGAGATGTATTTTGACAATTCTATTCAGAAAGAAGTAAGGATTTCAAGCCTGAGACAATTTAGAAACATTGTGGATGGTGTTAGCAAATATCTGCTGTCACTTTCCTGCTGGTTGATGGAGAATGTGGTTTCAGCAAAGGTAGGAGCCTTTGTGAGTTGTTGTCACACATTGTCTAGATAGTTTACATTGGAGCCACACTACAGTATCAATGGGGAAGGATCAATGTTTAGGCTAATGGGTGATCTACCAGTCAAGAGAACTGTTTTGACCTGAATGGTGTTGAGTGCTGTTTACGAAGTCTACCAACTCAGGTAAGTGGAGAATATTCCATCATATTCCCGGTGTGTCTAGGTGGTGGGATAAATTTTGGGAGTTAGAAAATGAGACTCTGGTGTGATCATGTAAGCCCAGAATTGATATGACTGTACAAAGTGACTCTCAGGGTTTTGATGGCAATGGTATTGCCATTGAATATCAAGGAAGGTGTTTATGCAATTTCTTATTGGTGGTCTGCATTACGTAGCTAGGTTGTTACAATATATCAGGATGTCATCTCGCGTTTTTTTTGTCCCAAACATAACTGTTCCATTATCTAAGGAATTATGAATAGAGCTGAACACAGCAATCATCAGTAAACAGACCCATGATGGAGGGAAAGTCATTAAAGAAGTAGCTGAAAATGGTTGGGCAGAGGACATTACCCTCAGGAACTTCAACCATTTCAAGCATATCTTCTCCTTTTTATGACTCCAGCCACTGGAAAACTCCATTACATGATCTCAACCTAAGTTCAATTTTGCAAAGGTTCCTTGATGTCAAGAGCAGTCACTCTCACCTCACCTCAACACTGTGTTTTTGTTTGGTCCAAAGCTGTAATGAACATCAAAAGTAAGTTGTCCTGGCAGAACCTGAGCTATGTAATTGTGAGCTGGTTATTGCTGAGCAGACAGCACCACTGACAATGACTCCTTTCACTTTGCTGAAGACTATAATATGGAATATTTATTTGGGTTGGAATTATCCAGCAGCACATTACGTTGGCACTTACCCAACAATGTTGCAGTTTGATCAATGTTGTACTTGCAGCTTGCCTTGGGATGCAAATGGAAAATAGCCTAGCAGTTTCAAAGTTGAATTCAAAGCTGAAAATGCTGGCAATACTAAACAGCGTAGGCAACATCTGAAAAGAGAAACAGTTAACCTTTCAGATTGATGACCATTTGTTCAAACATCAAAAAGTCTTCACTTCCATTTGTGGTCCCCTTCATCTAGAGGCATTTGCCAGCACGTTTTGCTTTCTCGAGATGAATGTTTCTTCCATAGCCATTGCTTAACCTCATCTATAATAAATCTAAGCACAGCCCCAGAATTTATGGTCTATGTACAATGGAAGAAAACCCTGGCTTACTTATGAATTGTGATGCATTATGTAACAGGTAATTATTTAAATTTGTATTAATAATATTCAATTATATTTTCAGGTTTAGAATGGATTTACAATAAATTATATTTTACTTAATAAAAGCTAAATAATGTTTTCAAAGATGTAATGATGGGTAGTGCGATGAAATCCTTGAGGTATATCCACTTTGTATTTTACTGAATAAACCAACAATTATGGTTGGCAATATTCATAGAACAAGAATGTGGTTCTGGAAAAGCACAGCAGGTCAGGCAGCATCCGAGGAGCAGGAAAACCAACGGTTCGGGCAAAAGCCCTTCATCAGGAAATGGGTAGAATTCCTGATAATAAAGAAATAAAGAAACATGGTCACTACATGCTGTCTACTTTTTGTGATAGATTCAATATCTGGAAGAGAAATTCAGTGGAAAGTTTGTAATGTAACTATGAATGTAATATAGATAAATGATTTGATGATATCACAGTATCGACAGTAATATCATTCAGTGAATATTTTAGGAAATAATATATCTATTAGTGCTTTCAGTGGGTCTCATACTTTTAGATTTTCCATGAATTGGCACCTTGGCATGGCGAAGAGGCATGCTTTGACAGTCCCCTGATCAATGCCAAAGGTGTATCCTGTGTTGGGAGAGAGATGTTCTTGGGCCCAGAATCTGTGACAGAGCAGTCCTCTTCAGGATACCCACTTCCTTTTGGCTGGAGAACACTGTGGAGCCATTGGTTTCATGGTCAAAGGAAGAAACTTTAAATTTTGCACCATGGAATGTTAGAGCATTCATGGGTAATTTCAAGAGCGAACACCTAGAATAAAAGAGCTGCAGTTGAACTATCAAGACTCCAAATTGTCATCACTACACTCACTGAAAGCCTGCAGGGGTGGCTGAAGGAGCAAGCATAGAGTGACATCTTCTACTCCAAAGGAAAGGATGACAGAGACCCTCACAATCACAGAGTGGTCATTTGGAATACAATCTTGGATCAACTCCCCTGTTGTATAAATGAAAAGCCATCACCAATCTGCTATAGTCATCAGTGCTGAGGAAAATTGATATTCTCGCCCTGATAAAGCACTCACAAGGAAAGATCATCCTTTGGATGCACATTTAATATCTGGATTGTCTGTGATTCTTATGTAAAACACTGGAATAAAATGGGTGGAAAAGCTTTAACATCTACTCACAGAATAGTCCACGTGGCTTTCTGTCTAAATGACATGAATTCCAGTTTTTGAATATGGAAGTTCAATCTGCCTCTTTATTGGTCTCCTAATCTGGTCCATATCTTTTGGTTTTCAGTTATCAAGCCTGACATGTCAAACCTATGTAGACCTTTGTTCCCAATTGCTAAGCAAATCGTAATGCATTCAGATTTTCTGCATTAAACTCACTGAAATCTACAAGTCACAGTTCTGGATACTACTTAAACATTAAGTTCTGTTCCAATCATTTCATATTAATGATCAACTAATTGTTATGATTCTTAAAGGAGTTCAGAAATAGAAAAAATTCTCGATGCTTGCACTCATGTCTTTAGGATGGTTAGATTAAAGTGGTGCTGGAAAAGCACAGCCAGTCAGGCAGCATCCGAGGAGCAGGAAAGTTGACATTTCGGGTAAAAGCCTCCAGTATCTACAGTCCTCACTTTTACCTCTTTAAGATGGTTGTTTAAAAAGCATATACAAATCCTTGATTTAAAATATACTGATACAAAACAACATCCTCAGTTGTGGAGAGTTGTTTTTCAGACAGGAGGCCTGTGACCAGTGGAGTGCCACAAGGATCGATGCTGGGTCCTCTACTTTTTGTCATTTACATAAATGATTTGGATGTGAGCATAAGAAGTACAGTTAGTAAGTTTGCAGATGACACCAAAATTGGAGGTGTAGTGGACAGCGAAGAGGGTTACCTCAGATTACAACAGGATCTTGACCAGATGGGTCAATGGGCTGAGAAGTGGCAGATGGAGTTTAATTCAGATAAATGCGAGGTGCTGAGTTTTGGGAAAGCAAATCTTAGTAGGACTATACACTTAATGGTAAGGTCCTAGGGAGTGCTGCTGAACAAAGAGACCTTGGAGTGCAGGTTCATAGCTCTTTGAAAGTGGAGTCGCAGGTAGGTAGGATAGTGAAGAAGGCTAGGAGAAAGTGAGGACTGCAGATGCTGGAGACCAGAGTTGAAAAATGTGGTGCTGGAAAAACACACCAGGCCAGGCAGCATCCGAGGAGCAGGAGAATCGACATTTCAGGCATAAGCCCTTCTTCAGGAATGAGGCTGGTGTGCCAAGCGGGCTGAGATAAAAGGTAGGGGGGAGGAAATTTGGGGGAGGGTTGCCAGGCATATGATAGGTGGAAGGAGGTGAGGGTGAGGGTGATAGGCCGGAGAGGAGGTGGGGGCGGAGAGGTCAGGAAGAAGATTGCAGGCCAAGAGGGCGGTGCTGAATCCGGGGGTTGGGACTGAGAAAACATGGGGGGGAGGGGAAATGAGGAAGCTGGAGAAATCTACATTCATCCCGTGGGGTTGGAGGGTTCCTAGGCGGAAGATGAGGCGCTATTCCTCCAGACATCATGTGGTCAGGATCTGGTGATGGAGGAGGCCAAGGGCCTGCACGTCCTTGGCAGAGTGGGAGGGGGAGTTAAAGTGATCAGCCACGGGGCAGTTGGGTTGGTTGGTGCGAGTGTCCCAGAGGTGTTCCCTAAAACATTCCGCAAGAAGGCGGCCTGTCTCCCCAATGTAGAGGAGATCACATCGGGTGCAGCGGATACAGTAAATGATGTGTGAGGAGGTGCAGGTCAATTTGTGACGGATATGGAAGGATCCATTGGGACCTTGGAGGGAAGTGAGGGGAGAGGTGTGGGCGCAAGTTTTGCATTTCTTGCAGTTGCAGGGGAAGGTGCCGGGAGTGGAGGTTGGGTTGGTGGAGGGAGTCACGGAGGGAGTGGTCTCTCTGGAATGCTGATAGGGGTAGGAAGGTACAAATCGACCAACTCCCACAGCTACCTAGATTACACCTCCTACCACCCTGCCCCCTGTAAAAATGCTATCCCATATTCCCAATTCCTTCGCCTTCACCACATCTGCTCCCAGGAGGACCAATTCCAATACCGAACAACCCAGATGGCCTCCTTCTTCAAAGACCACAATTTCACCTCCGACGTGGTCGACAATGCTCTCCACCGCATCTCCTCCACTTCCCGCTCCTCCGCCCTTGAACCCCGCCCTCCAATCGCCACCAGGACAGAACCCCACTGGTCCTCACCTACCACCCCACCAACCTCCATATACATCGTATCATCCTCTGTCATTTCAGCCACCTCCAAACAGACCACAAGGGATATATTTCCCTCCCCACCCCTATCAGCACCTCCTCTTCTGCCCAGGAACCCTCCAACCGCACGGGATGAATGTAGATTTCTCCAGCTTCCTCATTTCCCCTCCCCCCACCTTATCTCAGTCCCAACCCCCGGATTCAGCACCGCCCTCTTGACCTTCAATCTTCTTCCCGACCTCTCCGGCCTATCACCCTCACCTCCTTCCACCTATCGTATTCCTGGCGCCCCTCCCCCAAATTCCCTCCCCCGTACCTTTTATCTCAGCCCGCTTGGCACACCAGCCTCATTGCTGAAGAAGGGCTTATGCCTGAAACATCGATTCTCCTGCTCCTCGGATGCTGCCTGGCCTGGTGTGTTTTTCCAGCACCACATTTTTCAATAGTGAAGAAGGCGTTTGGTATGCTTTCCTTTATTGGTCAGAGTATTGAGTACAGGAGTTGGGAGGTCATGTTGCAGCTGTACAGGACATTGGTTAGGCCACTGTTGGAATATTGTGTGCAATTCTGGTCTCCATCCTATTGGAAAGATGTTGTGAAACTTGAAAGGGTTCAGAAAAGATTTACAAGGATGTTGCCAGGGTTGGAGGATTTGAGCTATAGGGAGAGGCTGAACAGGCTGAGGCTGTTTTCCCTGGAGCATCGGAGGCTGAGGGGTGACCTTAATAAGGTTTACAAAATTATGAGGGGCATGGATAGGGTAAATAGGCAAAGCCTTTTCCCTGGGGTCAGGGAGTCCAGAACTAGAGGGCATAGGTCTAGGGTGAGAGGGGAAAGATATAAAAGAAACCTAAAGGGCAACTTTTTCATACAGAGGGTGGTACATGTATGGAATGAGCTACCAGAGGAAGTGGTGGAGGCTGGTACAATTGCAACATTTAAGAGACATTTGGTTGGGTATATGAATAGGAAGGGTTTGGAGGGATATGGGCCGGGTGCTGGCAGGTGGGACTAGATTGGGTTGGGATATCTGGTCAGCATGGATGGGTTGGACCGAAGGGTCTGTTTCCATGCTGTACATCTCTATGACTCTATACTGTGCTCTGCAATTATAGGTATCACTCTTGGAAGGAAGCCAAGAACTTTGGCAGGTCACTCGGACAATTTACTGTAGCCATGCTTCTCAATGGAAGTTTAGCAATTTATTAGCTCTCAGAAAACACCAAAAGAGGGAGAGGTAAGTGAAAGACCTGAACTAACCAGGAAGCAGGGGGACAATGCTGTTTTATTTAGTTTTATTGTCTTTGGGAACTATGGAGCTATGAGGGAGGAGCTGGCCAAAGTTCAATGGTGCAATACCTTAGCAGGGATGATAGTGGAGGAACAATGGCGGATATTTCTGTGTATAATGCAGAAGTTGCAGGATCAGTTCATTCTAAAAAGGAAGAAAGATCCTATGAGGAGACATGGGTGGCCGTGGCTGATGAAGGAAGTTAAGAAACATATAAAGTTAAAAGAGAAAAAGTATAACATAGCAAAGATAAGTGGGAAAACGGAGGACTGGGAAGCTTTTAAAGAGCAACAGAGGATTACTAAGAAGGAAATACGCAGAGAAAAAAATGAGGTACGAAGGTAAACTGGCCAATAATATAAAGGAGGATAGTAAAAGTTTTTTTAGGTATGTGAAAGGCAAAAAAATGGTTAAGATTAAAATTGGGCCCTTGAAGACAGAAACATGGGAATATATTACGGGGAACAAAGAAATGGCAGAAGAATTGAATTGGTACTTCAGATCTGTGTTCACTGGGGAAGACACAAGCAATCTCCCTGAGGTAACAGTGGCTGAAGGAACTGAACTTAAGGGAATTTATATTTGCCAGGAATTGGTGTTGGAGAGACTGTTAGGTCTGAAGGTTGATAAATCCCCGGGGCCTGATGGTCTACATCCCAGGGTACTGAAGGAGGTGGCTCGAGAAATCGTAGATGCGTTGGTGATTATTTTCCAGAGTTCGATAGATTAGGGATCAGTTCCTGCAGATTGGAGGGTGGCTAATGTTGTACCACTTTTTAAGAAAAGTGGGAGAGAGAAAACAGGAAATTATAGACCAGTTAGTCTGACCTCAGTGGTGGGAAAGATGCTGGAGTCTATTATAAAGGATGAAATTACGACATATCTGGATAGTAGTAACAGGATAGGTCAGAGTCAGCATGGATTTATGAAGGGGAAATCACGCCTGACTAATCTTCTGGAATTTTTTGAGGATATAACTCTGAACATAGACGAGGGAGATCCAGTAGACGTAGTGTACCTGGACTTTCAGAAAGCTTTTAATAAAGTCCCACATAGGAGGTTAGTGAGCAAAATTAGGTGCATGGTATTGGGGGAAAAGTACTAACTTGGACTGAAGGTTGGTTGGCTGATCGGAAACAAAGAGTAGTGATAAACGGCTCCATTTCGGAATGGCAGGCAGTGACTAGTGGGGTACCGCAGGGATCCGTACTGGGACCGCAGCTTTTTACAATATATGTTAATGATATAGAAGATGGTATTAGTAATAACATTAGCAAATTTGCTGATGATACTAAGCTGGGTGGCAGGGTGAAATGTGAGGAGGATGTTAGGAGATTACAGGGTGACCTGGACAAGTTAGGTGAGTGGTCAGATGTATGGCAGATGCAGTTTAATGTGGATAAATGTATGGTTATCCACTTTGGCAAGAACAGGAAGGCAGATTGCTACCTAAATGGAATCAATTTAGGTAAAGGGGCAGTACAGAGAGATCTGGGTGTTCTTGTACACCAGTCAATGAAGGTAAGCATGCAGGTACAGCAGGTAGTGAAGAAGGCTAATAGTATGCTGGCCTTCATAACAAGAGGGATTGAGTATAGAAGCAAAGAGGTTCTTCTGCAGCTGTACAGGGACCTGGTGAGACCACACCTGGAGTACTGAGTGCAGTTCTGGTCTCCAAATTTGAGGAAAGACATTCTAGCTATTGAGGGAGTGCAGCGTAGGTTCACGAGGTCAATTCCTGGAATGGCGGGACTACCTTACGCTGAAAGACTGGAGCAACTGGGCTTGTATACCCTTGAGTTTAGAAGACTGAGAGGGGATCTGATTGAGACATATAAGATTATTAAAGGATTGGACACTCTGGAGGCAGGAAACATGTTTTCGCTGATGGGTGTGTGCCGAACCAGAGGACACAGCTTAAAAATACGGGGTAGACCATTTAGAACAGAGATGAGGAGAAACTTCTTCACCCAGAGAGTGGTGGCTGTGTGGAGTGCTCTGCCCCAGAGGGCAGTGGAGGCCCAGTTTCTGGATTCATTGAAGAAAGAGTTGGATAGAGCTCTCAAGGATAGTGGAATCAAGGGTTATGGAGATAAGGCAGGAACAGGATACTGATTAAGGATGATCAGCCATGATCATATTGAATGGTGGTGCAGGCTCAAAGGGCAGAATGGCCTACTCCTGCACCTATTGTCTTGTCTATCTATTGTCTATTGGTGTTAGTTTCTCTGACTGCAGTTGAAGTACAAAGAATCATCAGAAAAATGCAAGGTATTGAAAGTGAAAAACTATGGAGAGTGGTGAATGGAGATGTGTAATTGCAGTCAGTGAAAACTCTCTTCAGTGAGTTGATCACTTACAGCCTTGCCCTGGCAGGAGGCAGTTCTGTGCTTTGCAGTCTCTTTCTCCTTCTCTCACCTGTTTGTCAGGTGGCAGGTGGGTAGCCAGGCTGGTCTCCTGTGATCGAGAGTGTGGTGATGGAAAAGCACAGCAGGTCAGGCAGCATCTGAGGAGCAGGAGAATCGATGTTTCAGGCAAAAGTCCTTCATCAGGAATGTTTGCTGAATGATATTACTGTAGATACTGTGATATCATCAAATCATTTATCTATATTACATTCATACTTATATTACAAACTTTCCACTGAATTTCTCTTCCAGATGTTGAGCCTGTCACAAAAAGTAGACAGTGTGTGGTGACCACGTTTCTTTATTTCTTTATTATCACATCAATGCACAAAAAAGCCAATTCTTAGAAACAATTCCTATTTTCTCAAAGCCACTGTTGGGAAGAAGTGACCTGTCAGATAAGCTAGAGCACTCTGATACACCAAATAACAGCATCAAGCATTGTGTTCAGGGCACGTAAGGGTCTACAGTGAAAACAACTGGAAAGGAAGAAGATGTTTAAAACAAGGGAAGGAACGATTAAATTGTTAAAGAAAAAAATCAAGGGTGAATGGTCTACGGAAGTAATTTTACAAATACATGTTGGTGAAACTTTCACCTGCTGTTGCATCAATCTGAAAGTTAACATTTTATCTATGATTTTCCAATTACTCATCTTAATAGGCGTCACATCTTCTGCATTGTGTGACTGAATCTCTCCTCTGTTGGTGGGTGTGACTCCACTCAGATGTTATTTTTATTTATTCGTGGGATGTTAGCGTCATTGGCTGGCCAGCATTTAATGCTAATCCCTGGTTGCCCTTGAGAAGGAGGTAATGAGCTGCTTCCTTGAACTGCACCAGTCCACCTGCTGTGGGTTGACCCATAATGTCCTTAGGGATGGAATTCCAGGATTTTGACCCACTGGCAATGAAATAATGGTGATATACTTCCAAGTCAGGATGGTGAATGACTTAGAGGGGAACTTGCAGGTGGTGGTGTTCCCATCTGTCGGATGCTCTTGTCCTTCTTGATGGAAGTGATCATGAGTTTGGAAGGTGTTATCTAAGGATCTTTGGTGAATTTCTGCAGTGCACCTTGTAGTTAGTACATACTGTTGCTAGTGAGTGTTGGCGGTGGGAGTAGATGCTTGTGGATGTGACAACTATCAAGCAGGCTGATAGGTCCTGGATGGTCAAGTTTCTTGAGTGTTGTTGGAACTGCACTAATCCGGGAAAATGGAGAATATTCTATCTCACTTCTGACTTGTGCCTCGTAAATGGTTAACAGGCCCTGGGGAGTCAGGGGGTGAGTTACCAGCCTCTGACCTGTTCTGTATTTATGTGATGAGTCCAACTGAATTTCTAGTCAATAATAACTCCCAGGATGTTGAAGATGGGGGATTCAGTGATGGTAACACCATTGAAAGTCAAAGGATGATGATTAGATTTTTATTCACTTGTCTGATGTAGGCTTTGCTGGCTGACCAGCGCTTATTGCCCATCCCTAGTTGTTTTTGAACTGAGTGACTTACTAGGCCATTTCAGAGGGCAGTTGAGAGTCTCCCACATTGTTCTTAGATTGTCTCTTACTGGAGATGGTCATTGCCTGACATTTGTACGATGCAAGTGTTGCTTGCCACCTTTCAGCCCAAGTCTAGATATTGTCCAGATTGAGCATGGACTGCTTCAGTATCTGAGGAGTTTCGAATGGGGATAAGTATTGAGCAATCATTGGTAAACATTGTCACAAGGCCATTGATGAAGCAACTGAAGATGGTTGGGCTAAGACACTACCATGAGAAATTGCTGCAGAGATGTCCTGGAGCCAAGATAACTGACTTCCAATAACCACAACCCCACCTTCCCTTGTGCCAGGTATGACCCCAACCATGTGGAGATTTTGCCCCCTGGTAGCCATTGATTTGAATTTTGCTAGAGCACCTTGATGCCACACATGGTCAAATGCAGCCTCGATGTCAAGGTCTATCACTCTGTCACTTCAATTAAATTATCCCCATCAAACATTTTTGTATGATATTTACAAAATTATATAGGCCTAAAAAAGTATTCTGAGCCAAATACAATAGTGCAACATATATATGCATAAATGTTAAGTATGTACCCAATATTAACAGTTAAAGATGTTCTAGGGGGAAAAAAAACAGCCTCTGCTTTACTTGGAACCAGGTTCTGTGTCCTTTGTGCTGCTACAATGATCACAGCATCCATATAAAGTATGCAATAAATTCACATGGATAAATACACCTTCTGTGGTGTTTGCTGTCACCCAGATGATATTTTCAATTGTAGCTTAGACAATTAAATCACAACTAAGGCAACTTCTCTTGTTTAAATGGAGCTAGGGATTTTCTCTCCTTTCGCAAGGATTTGTTCTACAGTTTCTACTTAAGACCTGTCACTGAGGATCCCCTTTCATATCTAATCCTAATACACACTTCTCCATAAGTCCAATTTTGTTTGTGAGACTCAACTGGTCTTTTTGATCTTTATAATCAAATGTTGACACATGTCTGGGCAGGTGGTACTTGAACCTAGCCCTTCTGGACCAGAGGTGAGGGCAGTACCATTGCATTGCGAGATCCCATGACTGAGCTTCTTCCTTTGGATTTTCACCACTTTATTCAGTAAACATTGAGCAGAGTTTTAAAAATAGATTGAGCACAGAAGTGTTATAAAAGTGGGGTTGGAAATACTATGAGTCATGTGTATGTTTTGGTCTGCTTTTTCAATTTTTCCTGTTACTTGCGACAGAACATACTGTTTGAACAACTAGTGAATAGGTTGCAGCCTGCCAGCCAAAAGGAAAATGCTAAACAATAATGTTCTGTTTTTAAAAAATATTAAAACCAATCCACTGTAAATTAATCTTTCTCTGTTTTTAAAGAATTGCATTTGGGCCTTCTTATCCCAGTTCCAGCAGTTCCTTTTCTCGCTCTTTACATTGGAAATGTTAAATTATACTCATTTTTGTGCTTCTGATTATGGTATATTGTCCTTCCAAATGAACACCATCCACAAGTTTGCTGATGACATCACTGTGATAGGACAGATCTCTAACAATGAGTCAGAATACAGAAAGGAGATAAAGGGCTTGGGGACGTGGTGCAATGAAAATAACAACCTATCTCTCAATGTCGACAAAACTAAAGAACTGATCGTTGATTTCAGAAAGAAAGGAGGAGAACACACCTCCATCAAGATCACCAAAGCTGAGGTCAAGAGGGTGGAAAGGGTCAATTTCTTTGGAGTGCCAATAATGTGGACTTCCCACATAGATGCAATACTCAAGAAGGCACAACAATGCCTCTTCTTCCTCAGGCAGCTCAGGAAATTTGACATGTCCATAAGAACCCTCACTAACTTCTACAGATGTACCATTGAAAGCATACTGTCCAGGTGCACAACGGCCTGGTACAGCAACTGCTCTGCCCAGGACTGTCGGAAACTACAGAAGGTTGTGTGCACAGCCCAGACCATCATGGAAACCAACCTCCCCTCCATGGACTTCATTTACACGGCTTGTTGCCAATGGAAAGGCTGCCAACATCAAAATCCATTGCACCCCGGTAATGCTCCCCTACAACCCCTTCCTACACTTGCATGCTCAATCCATGTTTAAAACTCTGCTTCATGTTTGCTGAATAAAGTGGTGAAAGTCCAAAGGCAGAAGATAGAAACTTGAATACATGCACCATCTGGTTCAAGAACAGCTTCTTCCTGGCTGTTATTAGACTGATGAATGGACTCCTTAACTCCAAATAATACTGATCTTGCTAATGTTGATCTTTCCTAGTGTATGCCCTGTGCAACATAACCTCTGTCTTAGCCTTTTTCTCAGCCTATGATCTGTATGTCCTTGCTGACTATGATCTGTATGTCCTTGCTGACTATGATCTGCCTGTCCTGCTCATAAGCAAAGCATTTCACTGTATGTAGATATGCGTGACAATAAATAAATCAAATCAAATCAAAACTTCCTAGAGTTAACTAGCACCAGCAAAAGCAGATTTGCTTTCACTCTGTCATTACCTATATGATTCAGTACCACCTCATATAGAACCCATTACTCCATTCAAGAATGTGGACAATTAGTGACAGACTTAATCTGTATATATTTGAGAAAACAGTTTTATTGTTTAAGAAAGGTAAAAGGACTATAATATCAATTTGTTGTATCATCATGATATATAATTGATTAAAAACAACTTATTTGTTATTAAATATAATGAAGCATCATGTCCCAATACACCAATCCTTTCACAAAAAACAAATACTGTATTACTGATAAGGTCAATTAAATTGAACTATTTTGATTTTCTGTAAGTATTAAGTATAAAAACATTTCCTGGAGGGATCCAAGATGGCAGCGATCTAGGAGGACCGTGTTACAGAGCTTCACACTGCAGCACAAGCAGGAAGAACTTCTAATGTGCCCAAGCTGGACCATTGTGATATCCTGGGACTCAGGAAAGGTTGTGGAGTCCCAGGAAATTGTGAAAAATCAACTTACCTGCGTTCTCGCCGACCAGGGATGCCATAGAAGAGGAGGAGCAGTGTCCAAGGCTGGGCCTACATGACCAAGTGGATGATCTTGAGAATGGGGCAGGAGAAAAAATATTCAGATCGTCGGTCTGCCGGAGGGTAAGGAAGATGAGCGGCCCACGGAATTTATTGAGGACTGGTTGCTGAAATTCCTTAACTTGGAGGCTGGAATTAGAGGTTTGAAGATCGAAAGGGCTCACTAGGTCACGCTGTGGAGGTCAGGTCTGGGTCAACGTCCTCATCCTCTCTTGGTGTAGTTTCACCATTACACAGAAAAGGAGAGAATCGTGGAAGCTCCCAGGATCCAGGGGAAGGATCTGAAGGCCCCAATTTACAAGGGCTCAAAGATAATTTCTTTCAGGACTTCTCAGCGGCAGTGATACAGAAAAGAAAATCCTATGACAGTGTCAAGAGAAGACGAAGAAAAAGAGATATCCGGCCGTGCTTCAATTCACCTCAGATGGATCCGTACATCTCTTTGACGTATCGGAGAAGGCAAGAGACTTTGCAGACAAATTAACTTAATCTGAACAATTTAGTATATACAAATAGTAGTGTTTAGATTAGATTAGATTAATTATAGTGTGGAAACAGGCCCTTTGGCCCAACAAATCCACACCGACCCACCGAAGCACAACCCACCCAGACCCATTCCCCTACATTTACCCCTTCACCTAACAGTACGGGCAATTTAGCATGGCCAATTCACCTAACCTGCACATTTTTGGACTATGGGAGGAAACCGGAGCACCCAGAGGAAACCCACGCAGACACGGGGAGAATATGCAAACTCCACACAGACAGTCACTGAGGCGGGAAATGAACCTGTGTCTCTGGTGTGTGAGGCAGCAGTGCTAACCACTGTGCCACCGTGCTGCCCGGGTATTGGTATGTATTTATTTTTTCCTTAAAAGAACAGAGGAAGTCCGTAGTGTTCTTTTCCTATCTTTTTTATTGATAGTAATCTGGTTTAAACTCTGTTTGGCGGCGATTGAGATGTGTACTCTCAATTTCAAAGTTAAGTTACTCCAAAGGATGGGTGGGGTAATTATCCCTTTTTTTGAAAAAAGGAAAAAGATCTTTATTCACATTGCTGTTCCATGGTGTATTTTCTTTCTTTTCTGCTTGTGTTTGCAGTGCGGCTTGAGCTAGGAGGGGGGAAAATGCTTGGGATGGCTAGATACCTACTTAAGGGCAGTTTCTACCCAGTTCTACCCGGTTCAGGCCAGACTGCAGTCTTGGCAGCAGGATGGAAAATTGGGTTTTGGGATGGGTAGTTGCCCCCTTTGGGCAGGGAGTGAATTCCCCTATTCAGTGCCATTGATGCTTTATATGTTGGTTTGCTTTTTGGATTTTGTTATATATAATCTTTGAAAGCTTCGTAGGTTTGTTAACTGTAGTGGTTTTAATTTATGTAGTTTTTATGTTCAATGGATCTTGTGACACTAAGGCTTAGTGATTTATGGTTCAAGTTCCTCCTCTCTGGAATTTAAATGTTACTGCAGAAGGTTATGGCTAATGACTTGATTAAATGGTGTACCTGGAACATGAAGGGAAGTCACTCTCCAATTAAGAGGAAGAAGGTACTTTTGAGTCTTAGAAAGGAGAAGGTGGATATTGCTTTGTTACAGGAGACACACTTGGATGATAGGGAGCATTTGCAACTACAGCAGAATGGCTTTGCTGGGGTTTACATTTCTTCTTTTAATACCAGAAGTATGGGAGTGGCTATATTGGTTAGGCGGAATCTCCCATGTACGTTATTAAAGTGTATTAAAGACACACACGGAGGTTTATAATTCTCAAAGCCCTGATAAATGGGGAAGAATATGGTGTTTTAAATGTTTATTCCCCGTTAGCCCATCCCCTCAAATTTCTGGTAGAAACTGATAAGTCACAAGTTCCTGCATCTTCAGGGGGAGATTTTAACTGTCTCATGGTCCCCACAGTAGACAGGTTACCCAAAGGCCCCTCAATACCCTCTTTACAAACTAAACAATTAGTGGATCTGTCTGTGGAATTCGGGTTGGTGAACGTCCAGAGATGTCTCCACCCTCCAGGCAAGGACTTTACATTTATTTTTCAATCCACACAGATGTCACACCAGGATTGACTTTTTTTTTCTGACCACCCCCCATGGCAACTCTAGACTTGGTGACATCTTGTACGATTGGCAATATTACCATCTCTGATCACACTCCAGTGTACCTATTGGTTAAAATTAAGGACATTACAGTGGGTCCAAGGCAATGGGGAATGGATCCCTTTATCTTCAAGGATAAGAAGTTTATGGAGTACTTCTCTGAGGAATTTCGGGCATTTGAGACATTAACTCTGGCTCGATTAGTAACCCATCCGTCCTTTGGGAAAGTGCCAAGGGCTAGGCCAGAGGGATAGTTATTTTCTACTCTGCCAGTAGGAAGTGGTAGAAGGGTGAGCAGCAATGTCTCCTCGAAGCACGGTTGAAAGCAGTTGAGAAAACTTACTTTGACAGGCCCTTGTTGTTGGCCAAGCTACAGAGGATTGTAGCGCTGCAGCCTGCATTGAATTCTGTGCTCACGCAGACAGCAAAGAAGGATCTTATTTTAGCAAAGCAAAAGGTGTATGAGCATGGTGACAGGCCAGGCAGATACTTAGCATATCTCGCCAGGAAAAAGGAGCACCCTTCGAGCCATTACGTCGATTAAGGAAGGGTCTGGGAACCTAACATGTGACACCAAAGAGATTAATATAGCATTCCAGAGACTTTCCTCTAATTTATACTAATCTGAGGGTTGTGAAGCGGGGCCGGCTAAAATGGAGCCTTTTTTCAAGGATCTGGAGCACCTGGGCGTGATCCCCGAACAAGAGTCTTTTCTCAATGCCCCCTTATCAGATCGTGAGGTGCAGGAGGCTGTGAAACAGCTTCAGCGTGGAAAGGCACCCGGTCCTGATGGATGTCCCAGGGAATTCTATAAGAAATTTATAAACACATTGCCAGGCCCGAAGCTCAGCATGTTCAATGACTCATACAGTCATGATTGTCTCCCGCCATCTCGGAGAGAGGCCAATATTTTGCTTATTCTTAAAAAAGGGAATGTCTTGAAGGACTTTGCTTTGTACAGGCCCATTTCACTCTTAAACATGGACTTTAAAATCCTTTCTAAGACTCTTACGTTAAGATTGGAGACTGTATTACCTTCTATTGTTAAAGAGAACCAGACGGACTCCACGAAGGATCGCAGATTCTCCAATATTGTTAGGAGGCTGCTTAATGGAATTCAAGCATGTCAACAACTGTCAATACAGGAATTGGTGATTTCTCCAGATACAGGGAAGGGATTTGACTGAGTTCTATACTCTGGAGCAGTTTGGTTTGGGCGAAATATTTATAAGATGGGTAAAGGTTCTCGACAGTGACCCTCTCACTGCGGTCATCACAAATGGGGTGCGATCAAGTAATTTTAACATTTTTAGGAGCAGCTGGCAGAGCTCTCCCTTTTGCCACTGCTTTTTAATTGGTGGTTGAACCATTGGCGGAGGCCATTTGTAGGGATCCCAATATACCAGCTCCAGAAGTGGAATCAAAATTACATAAGATTTCCTTGTATGCGGACGACGTCAGTATATTTTTTGTCGAATCCAGCAGTTTTGGTGCCTTGCCTGATACAATGCATCAGTGCATTTGGCACCTTTTTGGGGTACAAGATTAATCTTGCAAAATCAGAGGCTATGCCTATGGGTGGTCTTGAGGGCAAATATCGATTCCTATTGAAGTGGTCACAGTGGGGATTTGTGTATTTGGGCATATTCATTAGTCCAATTCTGAATTGTTTGTTCAAAGCTAATTTTGTTCAATTATTTAACAAAATCAAACAAGACCTTCAAAGATTAAAAGCTCCTCCAGTCTCATGGTTGGGTCGGATAGCGCTTATTAAGATGAATATACTCCCCTGTTTGTTATACCCTATACGGATGCTCCCCCTGATTTTCGATAAGCAACCATTCAGGAGGCTGAATGGCTGGTTCAACTCTTATTTGGTATTGTAACTGGCTCTTCATTAAATTAGCTAAACTGCAATTGCCTCACGGATTAGGGGGTGTGGACCTTACGGACATTAAAAGCTACCAACTGGAGGGATCTAAGATGGTGGCGATCTGAGAAGATCACACTGCAGAGCTTCGCATCACAGCAGGAGCAGGACGGTCCTTTAACCCACCCCAACCCAGGTCATCAGGATTTCTTGGGGCATTGGAAAGATTGTGGACCCCCAAGAAACATTTAAAAATTGACTTACCTGTATTTTCAGCTGTCCAGAAATGCCTGAAAAGGGAGGAGGAGCATCTGAGGTCGGGCCTGCAGCTCAGCCTGCAGCAGCCTCAGAGCTGATTACTCTCCAGGACCTGGTGAACCAGCTCTCGAAATCTCGCGAGATGTTGGGGAGATAGATTGAAGAGAAGCTGGCTCCAGTCTCTCTCATGTTGCAGAAGCATGAGCAGCAGCTGGGAGACCTGGGGAAGAGGACGGATGAGGTGGAGCACAGGGTCACAGTGGTGGAAGCTGATGCCAGTTCATCCAAGGAAGAGATCCAAGCCCTGAAGATGCAGGTTCGTAATTTGCATGATCAAGTGGATGATCTTGAAAACAGGGTCAGGAGAAAAAACATTCGGATCATCGGTCTGCCTGAGGGTAAGGAAGGTGAGCGGCCTGCGGAATTTGTTGAAGGTTGGCTTCCAAAATTCCTTGACTTGGAGACCGGCATGAGAGGATTGAAGATAGAGAGGGCTCAATGGGTCGCAGCACGGAGGTGGGGTCTGGGTCAACGCCCTCATCCTTTCCTGGTGCGGTTCCATCATTACCGGGATAAGGAGAGAGTCATGGAGGCTTCCAGACTCCAGGGGAAGGATCCAAAGGCCCTAATTTACGAGGGGTCTAAGATCATGTTTTCTCAGGACTTTTCAGCAGCGGTGATCCAGAAACAAAAATCGTATGATGGTGTCAAGAGAAGATTGAAGGAGCTTGGGATTCAGTACTCCCTGAGATATCCGGCAGTGCTTCGGATCACCTTCAATGGATCCATGCATCTCTTTGACACATCAGAGAAGGCAAGAGACTTTGTGGACAAACTAACCTAACTTAAACAAGTGTAGTATGTATAAATATTGTTGCTTGGGTATGTGTTTATCATTCTGTAAAAGAACTGGAGGAAATCCAGTTGGAGCTTTGTTTTTCCCTTTTTTCCCTCTATTGATAATAATTTGGTTCAAACTATGTCTGGCGGTGAATAAGATGTACATTTTAAATTTCTAAGTTAGGACATACCAAACGATGGGCGGGATATTTATTCCCCCTTTTTTAAATGAAAGAATTTTTAAAATTCATATTGATATTCTATGGGGTGTTTATTCTTTTTAGCTTGTGCTTGTGATGCGACTCTAGCTGGGAAAAGTAAAGGTGGTTGAGATGGTTAGATGCCTATTTATGGGCAGTTCGGGATGGGTAGTTGCCCCCTCCGAGCAGGGGGTGAGTTCCCCTACTCAGTTCTATTGGCGCTTTATATGTTGGTTTGTTTCCTGGTTTTGTTGTTTTTTATTTTTAATAATTTTGGATGTTTGTTAAATGTAGTAGTTTTAGTTTATGTAGTTTTTATATTTGATGGACCATGCGACACTAAGGCTCAGCAATTTGTGGTTCGGGTTCCTCCTCTCTGGAATTTAAATGTAATTGCAGAAGATTATGGCTAATGATTTGATTAAATGGTGTACCTGGAATATCAAGGGAAGTCACTCATCAATTAAGAGGAAGAAGGTACTCTTGAGTTTTAGAAAGGAGAAGGTGGATATTGCTTTGTTATAGGAGACACATTTTGATGATAAGGAGCATCTGAAATTACAGTAGAATGGCTTTGACCATGTTTATTTTTCATCATTTAATACCAGAAGTAGGGGAGTGGCTATATTGGTAAGGAAAAGTCTCTCATTTAAATTGTTGGAATGTGTTAAAGACACATACGGGAGGTTTGTAATTCTTAAAACCTTGATAAATGGGGAAGAATATGGCATTTTAAATGTTTATTGTCCCCCAGCTCATCCTCTTAAATTCTTGGTAGATGCTTTTTCTAAACTGATAAGTCTCAAGTCTCGGCACATCATTATAGGGGGAGATTTTAACTGCCTCATGGAACCCACAGTAGACAGGTTGCCTAAAGGTCCCTCGATACCCTCTGCACAAACTAAACAGTTATTGGGTCTGTGTGGGGAATTAGGATTGGTGGACGTCTGGAGGTGTCTCCACCCTACAGGTAGGGATTTCACGTTTTTCTCCAGTCCACATAGATGTTACACAAGGATTGATTTTTTTTTGACTCCTGCGGTAACCCTGGATCTGGTGGCATCTTGTATGATTGGTAATATTGCCATCTCTGATCATGCTCCAATGTACCTCATGGTAAAATTAAGGATGTTACAGTGGATTCAAGGTACTGGCGAATGGACCCCTTTATTCTCATGGACAGCAAGTTTGTGGAGTATTTCTCTAGGGAATTTCGGGCATTCCTAGACATCAACATAGGCTCAGTTGATAGCTCATCTGTTTTCTGGGAAACTGCCAAAGCTTATGCCAGAGGGTTAGTTATTTCATATTTCACCAGTAGGAAGCGGCAGAAGGGTGAGCAGCAATGTCTCCTTGAAGCACGGTTGAAGGCAGCCGAGAAGGCCTATTTTGACAGACCCTTGTTGGTCAAACTACAGAGGATTACGGCACTGCAGTCTACACTAAATTCCGTGTTCACACAGACAGCAAAGAAGGAGCTGGCTTTTGCAGAGCAAAGGTTATACGAGCATGGTGACAAGCCAGGCAAATACTTAGCATACCTTGTCAGAAAGAGAAGTGCCCCACAAACCATTACAGCGATTAGGGAAGGGTCTGGGAACCTAACGTGATTCTAAAAAGATTAATGTGGTGTTCCAGAGATTCTACTCTAAGTTATACAGTCTTAGAATTGTGAGGAGGGGCAGGCCAAAATGGAATCCTTTTTTAGAGATCTGAAGATCCCTGTGTGACTCCCGAACAACAGTCCTTTCTCAATGCCCCATTATCAGAGCAAGAAGTGCAGGAAGCTGTGGGGCAGCTTCAGAGTGGAAAATGTGCCCGGTCCTGTTGGACCTCCCAGTGAATTCTATAAGGAATTTATAAGTATACTGTCAGGCCTGGTGCTGAATATGTTTAATGATTCATACAGTCTTGTTTGTCTCCCACCATCTCTGAGTGAGGCCAATATTTCACTTATCCTTAAAAAAGGGAAGGATCCGGAAGACTGTGCTTCATACAGACCTATCTCGCTCTTAAATCAGGACTTTAAGATCCTCTCTAAGGCTCTTGCGTTAAGGCTGGAGACTGTGTTACCTTCTATTATTAAAGAGGATCAGACGGGCTTCATAAAGGGTCGCAGATCCTCCATTAACGTTAGGAGGCTGCTTAATGTAATTCAAGCATGCCAACAGCAGTCAATACAGGGATTGGTGATTTCTTTAGAGGCAGAGAAGGCATTTGACTGAGTTGAGTGGCCGTACCTTTTCTATAATTGAGACCGGTTTGGTTTGGGCGAAGTTTTCATAAGATGGATAAAGGTTCTCCACAGTGTACCTCTCACTGCGGTCATTACCAACAGGGTATGATCAAGCAATTTTAATATTTCTAGGGGCAACCGGCAGGGCTGTCCCCTTTCACCATTACCTTTTACGTTGGTGATTGAACCGTTGGCAGAGGCCATTCATGGGGATCTCAATATATCAGCTCCAGAGTTGGGATCAAAATTACATAAGATCTCGCTGTATGCAGATGATGTTCTAATTTTCTTGACAAATCCAGCAGTCTCAGTTCCTTGCCTGATACAATGCATTCACGCGTTTGGCGCTTTTTCAGGGTATAAGATTAATTTCGCTAAATCAGAGGCTATGCCTATGGGTGGTCTTACGAAAAAGTTGGCTCTTGAGAGTGACTATAGATTCCCATTTAGGTGGTCATGGGGGGTTTTGTGTATTTGGGCATATTCATTACTCCAGTTCTGGATTGGCTGTTTAATTTTACTCAATTATTTGAAAAAATTAAACAAGATCTCCAAAGATGGGAGGCACTTCCAGTCTCATGGTTGGGTCGGATAGCGCTTATTAAGATGAATATTCTCCCTCGTTTGCTATACCCTATACAATGCTCCCCCTGATTTTCAATAAACAAACACTCAGGAGACTGAACAGTTGGTTCAGCTCCTTTATCTGGCACCGTAAACGGCCCCTCATTAAATTAGCCAAACTGCAGTTGCCTCACAATTGGGGGGCGTAGACCTTCCGGACATTAAAAATTACCAATTAAGCTCGCTTTTGACCTACGTAAGTGATTGGGTTTGTGGGGACCCTCTTTCAATATGGCTAGATATCGAAGTCTCCCAGGCAAGGTGCCCCCTTATCAGTTTGCTGTTTTTGGACAAAGTGAGGACAGTTAGGGAATATTGCCATAACCCAATAGTCATCAATACTGTTAAAGCATGGAGGGCAATTCGGCAGAGGGAAGGTAATATTGGCAAAACATTTTCTGTTACACTTATAGTGGGTATGCCGGGTTTTCAACCGGGTATGATAGATTCAGGATTTAAACATTGGGCAGCTAGAGGTATGTCTTGCATGGGAGCTTTATTTGAGGGAGACACAATGATGTCTTTTGATCAGTTAGCACGGAAACACAAGCTATCTAACAGGAACCTCTTTTGGTTTTTTTTCAAGTTAGGCATTTTATTCAAAAAAAGACTACACCTTTGACTGATCCCTACAAATCCGACATAGAGAGGACGGTGCTCAGTCACTTTCTGTTCGCACTTTATGTCTTCAGTTGGAGGGTAGTTTTGTGGTGGCCCCTCAGATGGGTTCGATGGACTCTGCAGGGTGTAGGAGAGAGAGCTAGGCATTGAGGTCTCCTCAGAGGCATGGGAGGATATTTGGGAAAATGCAAGAAAGAGATCAATTTGCAATAGGATTCATGCCTAACAGTTGAAGATTCTCCACAGAGTCTTTTTGGCTCCGGACTGTTTGTCAAAATTTAAACCAGGGGTATCTTTAACATGTCCCAAGTGCAAGGTTGGTACGGGCACTCTTACCCATAGTCTCTGGTCCTGTAGTAGGCTTCAAATATACAGGAGTGCTGTGGTGGGTGCAATGGAGAGGATTTTGGGTGTAAGGGTGGAGAAGGACCCAGTCTCCTCTTCTTAGCCTGCCCAGTGTGTTCCCTGCAGATGGGCATCAGAAAAAAACTTTTCAACATCCTCACTTTCTGCGCAAGAAAGAATATCTTGCTAGGTTGGGTATGCGAAAACCCCTCAGGCCTGTCAGGTTGGCGGAAGATTGTTATGGAGCATATCCCCTAGGATTTTCTCACAAGTATGGTACACCACAAAACTGAGAATTTCTATAAGACATGGTGCCCTTTTGAGAAGACCTGTGCACAGATTTATCTGCTACACTAATAAGGGCTTTAATAGAATGTAACAATTGTGCTTTATGAGTTCAATATTCAGGGAGGAGGAATTGCGAATATATGAGTGTTTTGTTTGGCTGAATTGAGTTATTACTATTTATTAGTTTGTTGTTGGTTATTATTTATTTAGTTAAATCGTTAGTTGGGTTTTTTTAAATATATATTTTCCTTTATACATTTATACATTTGTACATGAGAATGGGTTGGGTTTCTTTACTTATTTTTGTGGTCTTTCTTTGTATCGTTTTGAATTGTATTGTTTTATATTTGTAATATTCTTAAAAATCTATTTTTCAATAAAAATGTATATTTTAAAAAATCTCCTAACTAAAATAAAACATTTCAGTGTCAACACTCCGTGACCATGAACAGCTGTAATTGATCATAATGATTCTGTGGACCTAGCTCCTTGCAAGCTGCTAAGGAGACCGGAAATGTCAATAATTATCGGTGATTATGTGAAGCCAGATTAGGTAAACACATTAAAGAAGCAGAAACAATGGAGACTGGAATGTTGATGCCTATTTTTTGGAAGCAGCCAATCACATATTCATAAAGAAAGTGAAAGTTTTGTTTGACAAAGAATAAGACAAAGATGAATGTGATTATTCGTCCAGACACTGCCATTCTCACTGCTTTTGGGATTTTTATGTGAAATTACATTCTAAAGTAGTAATCACATCTCTGATGTAGGCTAGAGGATATGATAACTTGGCTTGAGATCTCTGCTGGGCTATTTCTAACACAATTCCAATGAAGTTGGTTACACCTCAGTGCAAAAGATTGAGGAATTTTAAGGGCAAATTGAACATCTGGAAATTTTTGCTCCAATTTATAAAACATTGTGCCCACCACAAAACTGCTTTTGCCCCCAGACTGAATTAATCACCTCTATGAGCTTACGCTAATTGTACCTTTTTGTCAGTCTTTGACAAGTCTCTAAAAAATAGGTTTTTTAAGCACTAGAATACTAATCAGCGCCTTTAGAAAGCTTTCAGTTATTAATTTTATCTTTAACTGCTGTACTATCAATACAACTCGTAAATGGCTTAGTATGTTAACGTCATCTTCAGTTATCTAAAATCTGGTTACTTATTTTATTAAAAATACAGTATTTTATGAGAAGCTGATTTTTACTGATTGTTAATGTGGATATCATTTAAATGTGGTGCATTTGTTCTCTCTATTTTTTGGAATACGTCTAATTTATTTAGGATTTCAAATTCAGCTATCTTCAAATGAATTTTGTACAAAAACGTGAGCAAAACCATTTTTGCAAAGCTAGATTTCCAATACCCTTCAAATGTACAAATGTTTCCTAACATCACTCTGGAATAATCTAGCTCAAATTTTAAGGTTCTGCCTCTCATTCTGGAATTTCCCCAGAGGAAACAATTCCTCTCTATCTATACTATCAAGTCCTTTAATCATCTTTAATACTTCAATATGACCACCTCTTAAACTTTTATACTCAAGGTATATAAACACATGCTGGATTTTTTCAATTTTTAGTTCAACTGCATGGACAGGTATGGTTACTAGCAGAACAGCACCGCCACTATCAATAAAGCCCACTGGATCAAGCATATAACCATGTTGTTCCAGTACAGTTACAACACTGGCACCTACCCAACAATATGTCCAATGCATAAAAAGCTGGATAAATTCAACTCAGTCTTATCAACGTACTTTGATCATCAGCAACATGATGGAAGGGGTCTTCAACAGTGCTATCAGGTAGCATGCATTTATAACAAAAGGGCTGATCTCAAGAGGTGAGATGAGAATGGCTGTCCTTGACATCAAGGGAGTATTTGACTGAGCATGGCATACAAGATTGTGCCCCTGAGGCTAATCTAAATGGAGAACCCACTGAGGTGCAAGTGTCTGAGCTTGGTGACAGGACAAAGGCATGCCAGTGCTTTCTCTGAGGGTTCAGTGGGTTCTTCCTCAGCAATGGCAATGGAGCTCAGAGTTCCTGGTGATGGCATTGCTCTAGCGAGTGTTGGCTGGGTGCTTGCAAAAGAGAAAATAATTCTTTGTGAAGCTTAAATAAAAGCTTATGCAAATTAAGAATGAGTTAGCATAACGGAAGAGCAGCACAGTATAATGAAGCTTATTGTGTTTCTTGGCCATTGAGGTCTCTGGCTGAGTTCTTGTCAACTCTGCACTGTTTTTATCTCCACTGCTTGTCGCTGTGTTGTCCACTGTGTTCTGCTCTCACCGCCTCTATACCACTATTATCATTATACTGTTCTCTCTGTTTCTCACTGCTACCTGACAGCCTTTTAACCCCACAAGTATGAAATAGCCCTTATCTTTCTTAAATTATTGTTTATTTTTTCACAGGTTAATGCAATCCAACTGGAAAATTGTGGGAGCTACAAATTAGAATTTAATGAGCTGTGCGCAGCTAGTTGCACACCCCCGCCTTAGGCCTTTGAATAAGAGAAACATACTTCCTGTTAAATTCTTATCCCTAATTGATCTTAATTTAAGTTCCTCTCCCATTACCATTAATGTTTGCCTTTAACCACTCCAATACTTTCAGCTGATGACATAGAGCTGATGACATTTCCCTGAGAAATTTAATGCTTTCTCTTTCATTGTCACAGTTTTATTGACCCACAAGACCAGTACTGGATCAAGGATGCGGACTGCACCCATAGGAAGAGCTGGTCATCTGGATATGGCGCACCCTCACTTTCTTCTTAAGGTTATCTTTATACAACAAATGTAGAAACTTTATGTTCAGTCATGGAATCTTTGGTTAACATCTTCACTTATGAAGCAAGACTTGTGACATTATTATGTATGAGTCATCGAGTCACTCCCATCCAAATATTTAACCAAGCATGTGGCTCACAATGTTGGAGGTTTTTCTTTACTCTCTATTTTTAACGTAATAAAATGCAGCACAATTTGGGTTTTATAATCATCTCCATTGCTCCTATAGGTAAAACAAAATAGTTCCAGATTATGATAGGGTGGCCTATTTCTGGAAAATGATGCAGGTACTGATATCTGAGAAAGACATGTATAAAGTGTGATGGTATCGTGGCCAAGTAGTTACTTGGATGAGATGCTACATCCATAGAAGCATCTCTCAAAAAGTCAGTGAACAATTCTACAAGAGAAGGCTATGGAAGAAGGAAAAGGGAAAACAATTGACATATCAGTTTTTTTTTAAAACCACAATGAACTGGTTTTTAACTTTGCTTTTATCATCTTCTTAGTGCCAATTTGAAAAACACATCACACTAACCTTTGGATATTGATCATGCCAATCTCTGAGTTGTAGCATTGAGCTGGCTGAAAAAGAAACTTTGCCATTGGTATTGGTCTCCTGTCAAACCTAGTCTCTTATTCTCAGCCTCCAAAATAAATCAAGGCTGAAAAGTAAGTGTACCGGACAATTATTGTTACATTCACTATCTTGATGGCTTTCTTGAAATTCCATATCTTTTTGATTGTTTTCTCAATTTTGGATACAGCAGTGGCACACCAGATCATTTTTCTTATATGAGATGTGGGCATCATTGGTAATGCCAGCATTTTGTGCCCTTTTTTGCCCCATTTGAAATCAATTATATTATTACATGATTTATAGTCACAATCACAAGGTGATACTGTGTTTATTACATGGTCATCATTCGACTAGATTGTAATTACAACATTTTTTATTGCGTACAAATTCCACCATCTGCTAAAGTGGGTTTCAAATTCATGACCCCAAAACATTAACCTGGGTCTCTAGCTAACTATTCCAGAGATATTATCACAATGTCACTACCTCCAACTGCTACAAGAAAAGACAAAACACGTCAACTACTCACACAAATGCTTTGAATTCTGATGAAGGGCCGTTGATCTGTAACAGGGACAGGATTGTGTGAGGCCTGAGTGTTTGGGAAGCATACCTTGCAGTGTGAACTGGACTACATAGGAGCCAAAATGTTGATTTCCTAACAGTGGATTGAAACTCAGTGAATCAGTCAGTGGTGTATTTGTGGTGTTTTCATCCACATATTAGAATGGTGGGTTCCCATTTGTATTGCATTTTCATGCCTCAAATATTCATGAGTGTTAAACCTTTAATAATGATGCTCTACCTTTTACCTGATAAAGTCTACCTGATGCATAAGAATCTTGTGGGACCCAGTTCACATTTGTACATGCAACAGTCAGCTTGGTGTAATTATATCTAAAATCAGCAGCTTTTCTTGTTGAAATGTATGGCACAAGGCCGGGATGCAGGAGCATGCCAGATAACATGGAGGGATGGGATACTCAAGGACTAGTCATTGACAGAGAAGAGGTTATAAAGTTGGGGTATAAAAAGGTTATAAAGGAGGGGTATAAAAAGGATCCAGGAAGGAAAAGGGCTGAGGTCTAGGGATTAGTGGAGTGAAGTGGGAAAGGCCTTGCCATTCTTTTTTTTAATTCATTCACAGGATGAAAGCATCATTTATTTCCCTTCCCTTGTAGCCCAGTGAATATTACTGTGAGTCTGGAGTCACATGTCGTCCAGACCAGGTAAGGATGACAGTTTTTGCAGTTTCCTTCCCTAAAGGACATTAGTGAAACAAATAGGTTTTTACCAACAATTGACACATGGTTATCATTAGACTTTTAAATTCAATTTTTTTAAAACTGAATTAAAATTCCACCACCTGCCCTGGCAGGATTTGGTCCCAGGTCCCCTGAACATTAGTTAGATTTCTGGATTAACATGCCAGCGAATAATACCACTAGGCCATTGCCTTACCCTTGTTGCTTCACCACTGGAAATCTTCTTATGGTGGGCACATCAAAAATGGTAGGAACAGACAAATAAAGAAAATAAGGAGCTTAAAGGTCACTGTCAGTAATATCCACCTGTGGATCCATCTCAGGCTGTTGCTGTGCTTACACGACTTTGAGTTCGTCAACGACACCTTTTCAATTACTTCTGAGCAAGTGATTTCAACCTTATCCCAGAGTCGTGAGAACAACACTGGACATGGAAATGAATGTCCAGTGAAAAGGGAACTCAAATCCACACGATCATTTCTTGCACAATAAAGAAATATCCGTGCGTCCCTCATATCCATCAAATTGTGCAAGTACATTGAGCTCACTAAGCCAATCACAACAACATGATACACACATGGACAAAGTGAAACCAATGTAACATGAAATATTCACAAGTGACATTCAAGTTTGGAAGCCATTTCACACCATCTTTGTGCTCTCAATAAGTTCTTTGTTGCTGGGAATGGAATTGTCCAGGAATGCTGTAAGTGTGATGTAGAGTTTCCCTGTTTATCCAGGAATGTCTCCCCATTCATATTTACTGCATTGTCAAACGATGGCAGATTTAACACTAGAAATCTTCCCATGGTGCACGGTTATGTGTGACTCCTGTGCATGCTGTTGGGACTTTAAGTTTTAATTAGAATTGCATGGGAACTGGCAAATAGCAAGAAGGCAGAAGGGGGAGATAATTACTTTCACTGTCCTGCCAGCTATAATACCAATGCCATGGTTAAAGGTTTTTTTTCAACATTTCACAAGAAGCATGTCATGAACCCAGACAATATTTTAATATTTATTAATACAACCTCTTACTCAGAGTTAGCTAACTATTACTGTAAATCATACTCATTTGCATAGCAGCCTGCAAATGGCCACAACTATTGTCTGTATCATTACCTTAAACCAAAGTGCATCAAATTAAATATTTTCGTTACCCCACCCCCATCCATCTATTCACCCACCCACACACAAACTGATTGATGTTTTTCAATTAAATCAGAAAATAGCTAAAGGCAATTGGGAATCTCTTGCATTCTTCTTTCTTCTAAATCCAACACTGCCCACTACAGGAACAATCAGATTATACTATTTGCATGAGCATTACTGGTATTAGTTGAAACCCAAGTCATTTACAACTGTTCAGCCAAGCAATAAAAGTGTCATCTTATTGGCTTGTTGAGGGAGGATCAGCTGCTAGTGCAAATGATAATGACAGTCTAATGACGTTAAATTGTCCTTTATGACAACTTCATGGGATTTCAAATCCTATTAATTCCCACATGGTGAAATTAGTAGCAGCTCAGTACAGTTGACTGATCTCAGCTGTGCATTCACTAAAAATCCACACAATGTGCAAATCACGTGGCCTCAGTGTTATATAAACACACTTAGTGCTGACAGGCTGCACTGCTTTTTAACAGTCAGCGTTTATAAATTATTTAACATTGAGAAATGGTTTAATGTTACTTTTTTTCCCCACATCATTGCACCTTTGCTTGTCATATCTATCACATTGTAAGTTTTACAATTTGATGCAAGTTGAAAAATTGTTTATACTATGATGTTAATGCTAAAACCTGAGAAATGTTAATAGCTCATAAACTGAAATACTGTCAATAGAAGGAAAAATTAATTACAATTTGCTGATCAAACAGTTATTGTAAAACACAGTGTACCACTCCAAGAGATAATAGGGAAATGATTTGAATTTTATAACAACTTTTATAACATAAGGCCATCTCAAAGTATTTTAAATGAAGTACTTTGAAATATAAATTGTAGATCACAGAATCCCTATAGTGTGGAAGGAGCCAATCACACCGTCTAGTCCACACTGACCCTCTGAAGAGAATCCCACCCAGATTCATCCTCTACCCAACCCTGTACCCTACATTTCCCCATGGCTAATCCATCCACCCTACACATCCGTGGACACAATGGGTAATTTATTATGGTCAATGCACCTAACTTATACATCTTTAGATTGTGGAAGGAAACTAGGGCACCTGGAGAAAACCCACACAGACACTGGGAGAATGTGCAAATTCCACATAGATGGTCCTTGGTGTTGTGAGGCAGCAGTGCTAACTATTGTGAAATCACTGCTGTTAAAATAATATGCAGCAGCCAATTTGCACCCAGGGACCTCCAACAAGCAATAAAATGATAATGACGGTTGAGGTATAAATATTGACCAGGATACTGGGATGGTGGCTTTGTTTTCTTCAATATAATGCTGTGGGATATTTTATATCCAGCTAAGAGAATAGACACAGCCACAATTCAGTTTATTCTCAGTACTGTACTTGAGTGCCAGCCTAGAGTTTTGTGGTTGAGCCTCAGATGTTGGGTTTGAACCTTAAACCGCCTGGCCATTCCTCCAAACTGTGGAGATCACACTGATACAGCTGGTGACTTTAGGCTTGGCCTCCCCTACCAGGCCATTGAGAAAACAATGCCCATTCTCTGTACCATCAGGACATTTAGGTCCTTTTGGAATGCCCGTGCGTGACTGAGCACACAACAGCCTTTTAAAGGTGGGATGGGGGCCAAAGATCTTTTGCCAGATTCCCAATAAGTAGCAAATTGTTTTGGTGCAGGGGATCAAGTGAGAGGGACACCATAGGGACAGGATAGATAGTTAATGAGGTGAGTTTGGTAAGATACAGGGAGATATCTTGATGGACCTCAAGGAGAGAAACCTTCTATGAAACTTGATGAAACTGACACAACCAAAAGAACATAAGATTCAGCCTGAGAGCATTCCTTATTTTCCTCAAATAATGACTTGCAATCATTTAATTCTTTTTGAACAGGCAAATAAAGTTTTAGATTAACCTATAAGATTGCCAATCCTATCACCTCTGCGTTGTTCAAGATCAAATTCTGCCAATAGTTATCATGAATGTTTAACGATACTATGTGCAGTGGTGAACTGGTTTACTCTGAAACCAGATAGAGAATCAGTGTAGTGTCCCGCTTAATGTACCATGCCAGTACACTTGAGATAGTTAAATTACTGCATGTTTAAAATGAAAATATGAGATCCCGTATTTAATTATTCTTTAATTCTTCAGCCTAAAGGGAGTAATGGATTGTGTCTTCCAGAATGGAAATCTACACAGACAATTTAGAATATCTACTCTAACCACAGAATGATTTTGTACATTAGGCTCCAAAATTCATTTTTGTTAGTACACCTGCTAGAAATGAGACCATTTGCACAATAGGAAGTACATTTCTGGGCAAGGTCATGATCGAATCAGTAAGCTCACAATTTGAAAGCTGAAAGGTTAATGAGTAGCTTTAAGACATGTTCCATTAAAATGTAATCGTACCATTTGATAAATTTAGCCTCAAGTATTCACTGTTACCAGGGGAAGGTCTATTTAAGGGTACATAACTTCATAGCTAAATGAACACAATTAATTAAAAAATAGTTAATTAATTTATAATATTCTATTTAACACTTTTAAGGGTAGATTGTGTTAGACACAAGTTCAGCTCTCTCACTTTGCTGAATGTTGAGTATTATGTATTAAATTAACCGTTACAGCTCACTTTTTATTTAACCTTCTCACTTACTTTGCAAAGGTTCCTCAATTAGAAATGTTTACCTTTTGAGATCTTGCATAGCTCTGCTTTCTCCCTGGGTTTCAAATTCCAATCCCTCCATTCCAGGATTCACTGATTTACAATTGTACACTTTTTAAATTGATATTTCAAGCATAAACCTATCCATGGTTTGACACATTGAGGAATCATATGTGTGGCTTAAACTGAATTGAACTTATTGTCACAGTGAAAAGCTTTGTCTTGCAAACAATACAGGCAGATCACAGAGTTAAATAGCATGGATAAGTAAATGATAGGTAAACAGCGGCAACAACTAAAACACAGGTCCAGGCAAATGCTAGGAGTTTGTGAGTCCATTCAGTATTCTAACAACAGTAGGGTAAAAACTGTTTTGAAACCAGCTGGTGTATGTGTTCAGGCTTCTGTACCTTCTCCCCGATGGTAGAGGTTGTAGAAAAACATTGCCAGGGTGGGATGGATCTTTGGGAATGCTGGTGGCCTTTCCTTGACAGCGGGCCTGGTAGATGGAATTTATAGATGGGAGGTTGGCCTAGAGAAGATCTACCTTTACTTCTAATCTTTAGATGTTAATAATTATTTAAGCATTGCCAGAAGTATAACATTTTATAATGTATATTTGTTGTCCTACTTTGGGAATGCTCCAGTTATAAAATTCAAGCCTTTATTTCCTCCATAACCTTGGCCCTTTCTTTCTTGTAACCACCTCTATCTATGCAATTCTCCGGAATGCCTTCAATGCTCCAGTTCAAATCTCTTGCACATTCCTGCTCTTATTTGGTCCACTTTTGCCAGTCTTGTATTCAACTGCTAATGTCTTAGGCTCCCTTCATAAATTTCTCGAGCTCTCTCTCCCCCTCTCTCTCCTCACTTAAGACAGTGCAAAATCTTTAATCAGGTTTTAGAGTGTCTGTCCGACCTTCAGCGATGGCTCAGTAACACACCCGTAAAATGCTTTGAAATTCTCCACCAAAGTGCTTTATAAATGATAGGATTCCTTCAGTACAGAAAGAAGCCACTCAGTCCATTGAGTATGCATTGACCCTCCAAACAGCATCCCAACCAGACACACCAAATCCCCCCACCCCAATCCCTTCCCCCCACCCACCCCCCTTCCTACCCCTGTGACCCTGCATTTACCACAGCTGTGAAACCTGATTAAACTGACACTTAACCAAAAGAACATATTTTTAAATTTCTTTGCCACGTGTATTTTATTACAGAATACAGTGAAAAGAGTTGTACAGTGTTGTCTCTCCTGCACCATCTTTCTGCATCTTACAGAGAAATAAACCAACACATAGAACACAAAGGCAGAAATATAAAGAAGGAGCCCTTCTTGTTAAGCGTTCGGCAATGGATTCAACCCAAATGTATTCCCTATTTTTCCTCAAATAATGCTTTGTAATAATTTATTTCTCTTTGAACAGACAAACAGAGTTTTAGATTAACTGATAAGATTGCCGATCCTGTTAACCCTGTGTGGCCCAAGATCAAATGCTGCCAATAGTTATCATGAATGTTTAATGATCTGCAGTGGTGAACCGGTTTACTCTGAACTCAGATAAACAACTGTTCAATAATTAAGATCATTGTAGACCAGAAGATATAGGAACAGAGTTGGAGTAGATAAGGAGAAATGTTTCCTCTTAGGAGAAGGATCAATAACTGGGGGACAATGCGTTAAGGCAAGGAATAGGAGATTTATGGAACTTTTATAGAGTTCCATATATCTATCACCCTCTGGAACATCCCATTCCAGAGGGTGATAGATATATGGAACTCTGTAAAAGGATGATAGAGGTAGAAACCTTCAAGCCAGTTAAGAAATATTTAGATATATAGATGAAATGTAATAGTATACAAGGCTATGGAGTAAGTGCTAAAATATATGGATGTTTGATCAGCTTGGACTTTCCATGCTGTTAAATCTCTATAATGTATGACGTGGTAGGCTATTCAACCCATTGAGTCTGACCCGCCATTCAATGAAATCATGACTAATCTGATAGTCCTCAACTCAACCTTTCTCAGCCTTAGCTGGCATCCCAGTACCAGTGAGGCTGAGAACTACTTGTCTAATAGATGTGGTCATTCTGCAGCTTCAGGCTATGCAGCGAAATAGGGAATGGGCAGCCACCAGGCAGTCAGACAGACCACGAGTCCCCTGAATCCATTGTGCTCTCCAACTTGTATTCAGTTCCAAACAGTAATGAGAGAGATGGCTCATGTGGGGACTGCAACCAGTACTAGTGCACCATAGGTGGCTCAGCCTGTAACAGAAATTACATTGGTGCATACCTATAGGATACTGGTAATGGGATGGGGGCGCGGGGTTTAGGATAGTAGTGATGTAAATGGCAGAGACAGGCTAGAGAAGGATTCACAAATGGTGAGGTGAGAACTCCAGTAGGATCACCAACCCAGATCTTGTGGTGATGGGTTCTGCTGTAGCAATGGCAGCTGTGGAGCTGGGACCAAGGGTTAGCAGCAGCAAGGCTCTTTTAGAGCTTACATTTTTAAAAAATAATAGCTTAATTTCTTATAAGCCTGAATCCTGACTCAAACAATCTAAGGGGATGCCTACTTAGAACTCTATGGATTAAATGGCTCAGTTACCATGCCCCCTACCCCAAACTGTGGCCCCCACCTCTCACAAAAAATTTCCTATCCCAACATCTCAACAGTCTTTTCCCCCTTCATTTCACAGGTTTCCCTTCACCCTCCTCTCAAAGGTCTGGAGTCTTGACAGCCCTCAAGCACCAAAATAGAATTATAATGGGGAGAAAAGTTTGGGAAGCACATGACAAGTTTTCCCCTTGTCCTCATTCTTCAACCTCATCAATCTCTGCACTCAAATATTCATCCTCTGCCATTTTTGTCACCTCCAACAAGATGCCATACTGAGGTCAGATGCACTGATGATTGCACAATATTCAACATCATTCATAAAACTCTTCGGCTACTGAAGCAGTTCAAAGTCAGCAAGACTTGGACAGTATCCAGGTTTGGAGTGGCAAGTGGCAATTAACATTTCTGCCACACAAGTGCTAGGCTATGTACAGTAATATGGCCATATATTGTGGCTACAAGAGCAAGTCGGAGGCTAGAAACCCAGTAGCAAGCAAGGTGCATAATTCTTTGAAAGTTGAGTCGCAGGTAGAGGGTGGTGTGAGCAAGGTATTTGGCACGCTAGCCTTCATTGGTCAGAACATTGAGATGTTATGTTACTGTTGTAGATGACATTTGTGAGGACACTTATAGAATATTGCATATAATTCTGGTTGCTCTTCTATGAGAAGGAATTGTTAAACTTCAGAGGGTGCAGCAAAGGTTTACAAAGATTATGCTGGGACTGGAGGGTTTGACCTATAGGGAGAGGCTGAATAAGCTGGAGCTTTAGGGGTGACCTGATAGAGGTTTATAAAATCAAGAGGGGCATCGACAGGGTGAATAGCCAAGACCTTTTTCCTAGGGTGATGAAGTCCAAAACCAGAAGGCATAGGTTTAAGGTGAGCAGAGAAACATTTTTAAAAAGGACCTGAAAAGTAACTTTCATGCCAAGGGCAGTGCGTGTATGGAACGAGCTGCCAGAGGAGTAGTGGAGGTGGTCAAAATTATAACATTTAAAAACCATCAGGATGGATGTATTAATAGGAAGGGTTTAGAGGGTTGTAGTCCAAATGCTTGCAAATGGGATGTCTAATTGGCGCAGACGAGTGGAATGAAGGGTCTGTTTCCATGCTGTATGAATCTATGACTCTTTGAGGCAACCATGACACAAACTGTACTCAGGGCCTGATGTAAGACAGGCAACTCCTATAACCAGAGCAACCCATGACCAGTAACTGCACATCATAATTGAGTCCTTACACCTAGAGGAATAAAACACATCACCATCACTTTTTTGACTCATTTGTGGGATTTGGGCATCGCTGGCTGGCCAGCATTGATAGCCCATCCCTATCTGCCCTTGAGAAGGTGGTAGTGAGGTGCCTTCTTGAATCGCTACGGTCCACTTGCAGCGGGTTGACCCACAATGCCAGTCGAGAGGGAATTCCACAATTTAGACCCAACAACTGTGAAGGAATGGAGGTATATTTCCAAGTCAGGGCAGTGAGTGGCTTGGAGGGGAACTTGCAGGTGGTGGTGTTCCCAAGTACCTACTACCCTTAAACTGAACTGAATTGAATTGAAATGAATTGATTGTCATGTGTACTGAGGCACAGTGGAAAGCTTTGTCTTGTGAGCAGTGCAAGCAGATCACAGAATTAAGCAGCATAGACAAGTAACTATTAGGTAAACAGTGGCAAAAACAAAAACACAGGTACAGGCAAATGTTAAGAGTTTATGAGTCCATTCAGTATTCTAACAACAGTAAGGTAGAAACTGTTTTGAAACCAGCTGGTGCATGTGTTCAGGCTTCTGTACCTTCTCTCTGATGGTAGAGTTTGTAGAAAAGCATTGCCAGGATGAGATGGATCTTTGAGAATGCTGGCGGTCTTTCCTTGACAGCGGGCCTGATAGATGGATTCTACAGATGGGAGGTTGGCCTTTGTGATTGTCTGGGCCAAGTTCACCACTCTCTGTAACCGTCTACGATCTTGAATGGTACATTGCCATACCAGGTAGTGATACATTTAGACAGAATGCTCTCAATGGCGCACCTATAAAAATTGGCAAGGGTATTCGCCATCGTGCCAAATTTCCTCAGCTGCCTGAGGAAGAAGAGATGTTGTTGGGCCTTTGTGACCAGTGCGCCCACATGAAGAGTCCAAGAAAGCTTATTGTGGATGACCACTCCCAGGAGCTTAACGCTCTCCACTCGTTCCACCTCTGTGCTGTTAATGTGTAGGGGGGGCATGGGTAACATTCCGCTGAATGTCAATAATGAGTTCCTTCGTTTTGTTGACATTGAGAGCTAGGTGTCCTCAGTGCACCATTTTTCAGTCATGTTGACAGTCGGGGATTCAGTGATGGTGATACCCCATTGAATGTCAAGGGACGGTGATTAGATACACCATCTCAGAGTGCTCAATGGAGAGGTGACACTGCCACAGTCCCGGTCCTGCAGGAATCCACTACTCCCCCAGAGTGGACAGTGAGATAGAGCAAACAGCCTGTCACAGGCTTGTGGATCCTCAAAATCTCCAGCTACAAATGTGGGGCCAAGAAGATAGCACTCTTACCCAAAAACCCATTCACCTCCCCCATCACCATCCTCCCTACTGATCACCATGGGCTCTGGTTACTAATCACTGCTGGCTTGTAGTTAGGGGAATTTGCTGGCACTATCCTCCTTTCTGTGCTGAGTCTAATGGCCTATTCAGTTAGCACTGGTAGAGCATGAATTTTTAAAAAAGAAGCACTTTTCTGATAGTTTATTGAACAATAGAAATAGGTACAATTAACATTAACTAGTTAGGCATAATTACAAATATTAGGAGACAGAGATGATGTGTCTGTACCCAGTGGGAGACTGTACTAAACTGCTTAGTTCACTACCTGAACACTGTGTTAGATGATCAACTTGCGAGCATTTAATGTTACTTCAACATTAATTCTTTGAGAAATGTTATCTTACACAACTTGATTTGTCAGGGGTGACCTTATAGAGGCTATTAAGATCATGAGGGGTGTAGATAAAGTGAATGACAAGGGTCCTTACCCTTTAGAGGGGGATTTCATGACAAGAGGGCAGATTTTTATGGTGAGAGGAGAAAGATTCAAAAGGACATTGAGGGGCAACATTTTTAAACTGAGGGTGGTCCGAGTGTGGAATGAACTTCCAGAGGAAGTGATGGATTTGGATACAGTTATGTTTGGATAAGTACATGAATAGGAAAGGTTTGAAGAAATATTGGCCAAGCATAGGCTGGTGGAACTGGTTTAGTTTGGGAACATATTTGGCGTGGAGTGGTTAGATCTGTTTCCATGTTGTATGACTCTATGACTCTATAAGTGAGGCATGCATCCCCTTGCAAGTTCTCCTGCTAATCAGAGAGTGCTGGTGAATGTGCACCAATCCTATCAAAAGAAGGATTTTGTATTAAAGGGACCATTGTAGTGTTAGGTTCAGAAATGATAAGTTCAAACCTGACCGTGAGGGGATAATTGTTAAGGGTTAATTGGATGTAACAATGGGCAATTGAAGGAAAGTGGAAAGGTACACAAGAAACAGGCCTAATGCAAAAACAGTCAGTTTAGAGTGGGAGGAAACTGTGTTAAGGGTCAGTGAGAACTGATTGCTTGTGCAATCTACAAGGCGCCACCCAGATTTGTTTCTTTAACCTATCGCTGAGACCTGGAAACATACTGAAGTTAATATGAAATGTTCATACAGCACATAATCAGAATAGTCTTAATATCAAGGACTCTGTCTCACTCATGGGACCTTCCTCTTGAAGTTGGGTTTGTGAGGTCAGAGCCATGGACCATCCTGATTGGACCAGGTTTGTGAAATCGGGGCCCGATATTTTTCCCAACAGACTTGTGTTCAAGGACCAGTGCCGTGGGAACTGAGATAGAGCTCGGGAGTGCCAGCCATCACCCAGGAGTCCCTGACAGGCAGAAGGCAGTGAGACATGCTTATTGAAGATGTCAAAAGTAGTTTAAGTTACTTATTAGTTTGCATACAGTCGGTTCTGATATAACACAAAAGTTCCATTCTCGTGCAACCCCACATGATAAGAACATCGCATAACAGCAGCACCATTTAAACTAATGGGCCAGGAATCATGTTAAGGAACCTTCATGTTCTACAAATAGTGGTCTTAATTCTTTAATCGCATTGTAGCCAATTTGTGTTGAAGAAATGCACATTAAAGGAGATTAATCTAATCAATGTGTTTTATATCAAAGCATACATGTCTTCTTATATTCATTCTGATCAGACCTTAAAGAACCTACGAGACACTTACAGCCTAACAATAAGCTTGACACCGCAAACAGGGTCTGAGCAAAATGACCAGGAAGGAAATAGGAGAGGAGGAAAACCAAAGGTCAATTCCCTAAAACCTTGGCTGAAGAGCAGGAAGCTGCCCCAACCACTTTAACAAGACTGAAACATTCCACATCAACAGTCTTTTTGTCCTCTGGGTTCAGTGAACCATCTCCAATCCTCACAGTTGTATACTATCTTTATGTAACTAGCAAATGAATCACAGAATTAATGGTTTACTGTCATTGGCTTTAAGTTTGAGAAGTTGAAAAACAGCAGTCTTTAATTGAAGCTACTGTGTCAATGACATTTTTGAAAATTGACTTGTAGACAGTTTAATGGAAAAGTTAAGATCACCGGCAGCAGGAGCTGTATTAGAAATGATACAAATATGGAATGGTAATTATGAATGTGTCCTTTATAGACCTTCAAAAGAGGTTATGGAAGGAACAACTGAGTTAGAAATTATTTGGAATAAATTAGCCTCTGGTGCCCATTGTGTACTTTACAGTTGGATAAAGTAAACAGAAAGCTGTGGGAATTGGTAAAAGAACAACATTGTAAAAATGATTATCAACAGGAAATTATTGTAATATCAGGAAAAGGTTGCAGGTGGACCTAACATTACAACTGGACAAACCGGATTCTGATTGACTAGGAGAAAGTGAGGAGTGCAGATGCTGGAGATCAAAGTCAAAAAGTGTGGTGCTGGAAAAGCACAGCCGGTCAGGCAGCATCCGAGGAGTAAGGGTATCGATATTTCAAGCATGAGCTCTTCATCAGGAATGAGGAGTGAGAGGGCCCAAGGGGGCTGAGATCGAGCATAAACTCTTCATCAGGAATGAGAGGGGGCTCCCTTGGGCTCTCCCCGTGCCCCCGCCCCACTTCATTCCTGATGAAGGGCTTACGCCCGAAGTGTCGACTCTCCTTCTCCTCGGATGCTGCCTGACTGGTCGTGCTTTTCCAGCGCCACACTTTTTGAAACTGGTTTACAATGTTGAAACTGACAATGAAATGGATTTCTACTCTGATCTAGCAAAAATCTAAACAATCCAGACAGAAATCTGTGGACAGCCAACAGCTGGGACTATTATCTTGCAAGACAAGGCAGGTAACCTTTAGAATGTAGATGACAGCCTTTCCCTAAACGTTCCATCCGTATTTAGCTGGGTGTCCATACTGGAGCAACATGTGGCTGATTGGTGCTCCTCTTTTTTTTTCGTCAGAACAACGAAGTGGAGCTAAGAAAAGTTGCTTCCATGCTCAAGTGATGACTGGTGGCAGGACAATACAACAGAAGACAAGTGAAGTGAAGGACAAGTGAAGTAACAATCAAGATGTTGGCGAACATTTCTCATGCAGTAGATATTCAGAGAAGGAGTGGTGTGAGGATGAACTTTTCACCTGGCCACAGTGGGCCGTCTTCAGTATCGTTGATCAAAGGCTTTCTCATCTGTCAGTTCCACCGTGGTGACATTCCCCAAAATGCAGTTAGTTATCTTGGTGGCCCTGACAAATTCCACGCAGCTGAGGAAATAAATTTGCTAGCAGTAAAGTGCAGAACCCTTGGTTGAAACTGAACTCAATTGCATATTATAATTTCTAATGATTTACCTAGAACCTGCATGCTCCTTGTTGGCCTTCAAACCTCCTTGTTGCTAGGGTGATACTGGAATCCGAATCTGATATCAATTTAAGGAGAGTTAACTCCCTGCATGCACATGGACCCTCCTTCCATTGCCAGGGATTTCTCCACACCAGCCCCTGCCCCTACCCCTATCCCAACCTTGCCAGATATTCTAGTCTTCACTCACTGGCGCAATATTTATTGCTTTTTGCTATTTGGCTATTTTTACTTTACTGATACATTAGTCCAGACAGTTTCACCTAAACATTATTGAAATGTCAACTCAATATAATGGACTTGTACAGAGCTTAGTTTAGATCTGACTCTAAATTTGCACGCAGAATGTAAAGAATATTGTCCTTACACTGTACCTGGTTATTGGCCTCAGACACAAAGAACCCATCAACAATTTAGCTTTGGCAATTTCTGCAACCACTCTCTTTTTGCATTCACCATCAAACCTTCTCAGTGTATAGCTCTTATAGGGTATTCCTTGGTACTTCCATCTTTCTAAGTCCCTGAAGGCTCTACATCAGTACTGAAAACAACAGTTTAACTTGTGCTGTTTTAGAATAATTACAATGAAATAACTGAACTATCTACAAATTGCTTAAACTTGAATCTGTATTACTGCTATTGGTTAAATCCTGTCAGTTGAACAATCAGCAGAAGATGGTGTTGAAGAATAGCTAATCCATGTTTCAATTTTCTGTGATTGAATCTCTGAGGAATATTGTTCTGTACTACTTTTACAATTGTCTTAGATTTCAATAAGGTTACAGATATATGTATTTATGAAAAAGCCTATATTAGACTCTTGATAGCTCTATTGTTTTGAGGTAACAACATTCTTGCCATTAAAAACATAAATCTTCAGTTTGATTTGAAAAACACAATTCAAGCACAGATCTGTGACCAAACAATTCATGTTACACAAAATATTGCCTACTTATTAATCATCGTCTCAGTACCAGTACTAAATTAGTTTTTCTATTATGGTTGTACATTATGAACTGTGACAGAAATATAATATTATATACAAATGGCTTTCAACCAATATTTGATTTAGTGCTTGCAGGAAAAGAAGAGAGGAAAAGTGAATAAGTTCAGTTATCCAAGTGTTCAATCTGTCAGATCTACCTTTCAACTGAAATATTTATAACCGAATCTTCCTGGAAGGAAAGACTTATTGTATTTCCCTTTGAACAGTATTTGATTCTGACCATGTTTAAACTTTCCTACATTTTGATTGATATATCAATCTCAACCAAAGGATAAAAGTGTCAGAATAAACATCAATGTATTTCTACAGCAGGATCTGGCCAATATTTTACAGTAAGTCTTGTTATTGAATTTTGTTTTCCTCCAGCAACCTGCAACACAAATAGCATTTTCATATTTTTAAAAATTATCTATTCCAGTGCTGCTGGTCAATTAATATGAGGGCTATTCAATTTGAGAATTTATGCCCAGCCAACTTAAATGATTTAATATCTTTTTGCAGCATTTGGAAAGACAGGGTCTGATTAGGAGTGGTCAGCATGACATTGTGACTGGGAGATCATGCCTCACAAATTTCGTTTTTACACAGAGGGTGGTACACATACGAAATGAGCTATCAGCAGAAGTGGTTGAGGCAGGTACTTTAACAACATTTAAAAGGCTTTTGGACAAATACATGGATAGGAATGGATTAGAAGGATACGGGCCAAGTGGAGGGAAATAGAGTTAGCTTGGATGGATATTCTGGTCGGCATGGACCAGGTTGGGCCAAAGGGACTGACTCCGTGCTGTAGGACTCTATGACTATTCAGCTGATGCTGAATGTTAAGTGCAATCCTTAATTATTGCTGCCTCTCAAGTGGAGCAAATTCTAAGAAGCCCTGAGAAATCCTTGTACTATATCGTAGACAGACTATAAAATACAACATTACCCGTTTTAGACAACGTTATCATTGTGGGGAATGTTGAAATTGAGAGCCCAATCTTCACCTTTAGAGCAGAAAACAAGAGCTGGACTGTTCTCAAGTCTGGAACCCACCCCGGGGAATTCTTCAGGATTCTGACCAGGGCACCTCCTCAATACATGTGGAGAAATGTTCCCTTGCCAATTAAGAGCAGTAGGCAAGCTCTTAAAGCAGGAGGAACAGATAGAAATCTTTCAGCTTTTGAGAAACAACCAACAGCAATGAACAGTAACTAATTGAGAGAGAGGTTCAGTATGAATGATCCCCCACACCTGTCCATATCAACTTCCAAGATTAAACATGAAATAGAAAAATTAGCTGGGATGGTAGTGGAGAATGTCCCTTTATAGGAGTGCCTATGGTTTAATCAGGCAGACAGAGAAAATATGTAGACCTCCTGGAAAGCTGGATCTCTGGCTTGGCACTATGTGTCCATTTCCAAACAGTTGAGGTGGCCTCTGTTGTGTTGGGAAACTGGGGACTGACTGCAAGTTCCAGTTATATCCTTATTACTACCAGATTCTTGGCAAGTCGTACTGTCAGAGTCAAAAAGAGCGGCCTAATGAAGCAGTCTTCCTGATGAAGAGCTTATGCTCAAAATGTCGACTCACCTGCTGTTCAGATGCTGCCTGACTGGCTGTGTTTTTCCAAAACCGCACTTTTTGATTCTGCTCTCCAGCATCCGCAGTCCTCACTTTCTCCAAGCCATACTGTCAGTCTGCCTTGTATTTGTGGTGCCTGTCTCATGGAGATGAGTGGTCTTGGCAGGGACCTAACCCACCTCCCACAGTTAAAATTGTAAGCAGGAAGCTGGTGAGTGCCAGTATTTTCAGGCTGTGACTGTCGCCACTCCTGGCATAGTGGGAAAATCCTGCCTTAAAGCCCTGTTACTATTGCCTTCTATTAAATTTCACCTTTATTGTTTTAATCAACATAGACCACTGAATAATTGTATTAAATTCACAGGAATCCATCGTGGGTGGAGTATGGCTGAATTATCTCTTTAGACACACCGTAACATTATATGAGCGTATATAAACTCAAAAGGCTTTTTTCTGGTCTTTATAAAAGCAATTACAAGATATTTAGTTCGATATTCACTTTTCTTTCCCTAGCACTGAAGTGAATTACAGCAGCCCAAACTCTTGCCTCACTCTGTAACAGGATTAAGTTCAACTTAAGTATGGTACAGTGAACCAAAGAGGGAGCTTGCAAAGAGGAAAGACAATTTGATGTATTACGTTTTCTGAATGATTTTAAATTGTATGAGATGCAGTCAAGTGTTGGTAAAATCTTACATAATGTTATTCCAAAAAGTACCACTGCGAGCAGGTTTCATATTTTATTTTCAAATCATGACCTTAAGTTATCTTACTTCCTAACCTGTGACTGCTGGCAAGCTTCAATTTATAACAATAAATTATAATTGGGAGTGTTCTGTTTTCAAGAGAATGCTAAGGCATCCAACCACAGCAGATGCCTGTTTCAATGTTTCAGACTAGATGACCTAATCTTCAACCATTGAAGCTAAATGACATATAGATGCAGCACTTGCAGTCATTCAAAAGCACATACTGTTGGTTTATTTTGCAAATCAGTGTTTTTTCACATTTGTCATTATTTGAAGTTAGATACAATACCCTGATTTTCCAATGAGTAAGTGGTTGTTTCGACTGCATTGAGAACCTGCAGAATTTCCAGCATTTAAGGGTCTGAGGGAATTGCTTTAGAAATTGAAGATTCTGATGGGCTCTTTTTCATCCAGTTGGACCCCTCCAAAAATATCCATTCAATTTGAAAAATAAGGAATGTTCTGCTGGAGCTAAGTTAATAACACTCAGGAGAAGTTAGACAGTTGAATGCCTAGCCTAGTACCTGAATGAGCCCTCAACTTACCATGCACACCTCTATTCACACCTCCCCTAGTCCCATTATACACGGGGGACACTGATTTCATGTGATCTCTTCCCCTCAGGGCTCAACATCCGCCTCACCCCTTGCAAACCTGATAGCCTGCCACCCCTCCATTGCCAGACCTGACAATTCCCTCCACCTCCAGGGTTGGAGACCACTGCTGGACCTGACATTCCCAGTCCCCTTGTGACTTAACTCCTCCCACCACCTTGACCAACATGACACCCCTTCTCCCTGCCAGACCATAGGCAGAGGAGAAAGATCAGACCCTGTACTTACAGGTCTCACTGTAAATTTGTTTAACTGTCTGAACGTCATGTGCTGGAGCAGGACTTGCTCATGAAAGGACGAGGTACCATTCCCCTCCTGGTGTCTATTAAGGTCATCACTGCTCTGAATTTCTCATAATATATTTTGAAATTTACTTACACTGCACTTCATAATGTTGCATTTATGTTGCTGACAATTTGTTCACCAATTCCTCACTCAATAAATAGATCTGGAATGTAACCGATGCCATTTTCCCCACAGCACAGATCTTCATATCCTTCCCACCTGATGAGATGAGTAAAGCAGTTTATGCAGTTGGCTTCTCCACCTTTGCTGACTTTCCCCAGTTGCAGGACCCACCCTATGTTTTTTTTGAGAGTGCCTTATCACCAAATTGCTGAGTTTGTCAACAGAAAAGGCTTCCACTCCATTAAAGCTTAAATTATATTTGAACATTGATGCCAAATTCCGGAGGTCAGCACTGGATATGCCGGGAACGGCCACAGCTCCTATATATATCAAATCAATATGTCCTTTATAACCAAAAAACCATTTGGTAACAATGATATGTCTTGAAATGTACTCAGAAATACACACACTCATATGCTGCTTTGAAAAAAAATCTGTTGCTCTTACAGCCCTGTAAAAATGTCAATCAGACAAAGCTATTGTAATATCATTAATGGAAATTGTCTTCATTTCATACTACTTAATGTTGTCTAAAAAACAGCATACAGGGATTGAGAAATGTTCAAAGAAAGAATAGCTCAGAAGGACCTCATAAAAATTTCAGTTAGTTAATGTCAAACACTCCATTTCCAGTTATGAAAACAGACTCCTGTTGAACCAATCTATTAGAGTATCTTGGATCCCTGCCAAAGATTCATTATAAATGGGGAATAAATTGGCAGATGGAGAGTAATGTGAGGATATACATTTTGTGACAAAAACGTAAGAATAGCAAAATGATATGTTATTTAAGTCAGGAGATACTATAGCTAGCTGCAGGACAAAGGGATTTGGGTGTTTTTGTACATGAAACACAAGAAGTTCGCATACTTTAGGAATAAATAATCTGAAAGGCAAGTGGAATGATGGTCATTATTGCAAAAAGGGACAGAGTGTAAAATTAAAAGTCTTGCTACAACTGTACAGGATGTTAGTGAGACCACAGCTAGAGTACTGTTCACAACTTTGGTGGTTTTGTTTAAGGAGGGATTCACTTGCATTGGAAGCAGTTAAGAGAAGGTTCATAGGTTGATTTTTGGATTAATGAAAGGTTAAATAATTGGACGGATTAGAATGTAGAGGAATTGACATGGAACAGAGCAGAGAAAGTTTTGGAGCATCGGAGCTGAAAAAGGAATTTAACCTTGGTGTAAACTTCAGAATAAGAGTTTATCTATTCAAGATGGAAATGAGAAATAAAGTCTTCTGTCAGATGCTTATAAATCTTTGCAAATTTCTATCCTAAAGAGTGTGTATCATTGACTATGTGCAAGTCTGAGATGGAGAGAGTTTTGGGGCTATAGGATATTTAAGCAAGAAAATGGGAGTGCAATTTATGGCCCCTCTGCTGAGCATGTTTTTGGTAGGGGTGCATAATTATTATGATGGGTGGCTCACCCACCACCTCCCTGCCCACCCTAACTCAGCCTCTCCAGCATGCTGGGAGGGCTCTAAAATTGGTAACCATTCACCAGTTTGAATAAAATCCATTGTGCCCTTCCATGGCCGAAAGACAGACTGCAATTCCAGGAGGGGTTCCACAGCCCCAGGAAGGAGATGGTTGAGGAGGACCTTGGCGAAGACTTTTCCAACAGTCGACACAGGGAGATTCCCTTGTAGTTACCATGGTCGGATCAGTTTGCCTTTTTGAAAATGCTCATTACTGTGGCATCTCAGGCCTCCCGGGGTGCTCGACTCCTTCCATACAAGGCAGACAAAGGTGTGTGACTGCAGCAGGAGCTTTTTACCACTGCACTTCAATGCTTCAGTGGGGACTGCTCCAGCAGCCTTGATGCTTTTAATCTGGTGGATGGCCTTCTCTACTTCGTGCAAGGTTAGGATGTTGCTGAGCTCATGGCATGTAGCATGCTGTGGGATGCATTCACTGAAGTTGCCCCCCCTGCATTGATTGATGGCTTCTTTATTTCTGGCCAGCAGTGGGGTGGGGAATCGGGTGTTTGGTCCATATGTAGTATTGATAGTACAGAAGAAATTCTACATATCATGTTGTTGGCTATTCGTTGGGCCTCCAGTGCTTCCTCCACCCACCACCTGTTCATGTCACGGGTGTGATGGATGATGGCGGTCTTAAGGGTGGACCAGAGGCTGTTGGATCCTGTGACTCAGGGCTGCGTCGGGTCACTAGGTTTGTGGAGACAGGCTGGTTTTATGAGGCTATTTTTTTCTGGGCCTTTGAGTGCCTTAATGTTAAATTTTATCTGGCTCTGCTTCTTTGTCTCAGCTGTGGCATGGCTATATTTATGTTGATCTTGGCTCAGATCAGGCGATGGTCTGTCCAGCAGCCTTTGGTGCCAGTCCTGGCGCAAGTGATTTTTAACGTCTTTTCAATCCCTCACTCTGACGATGGCATAGTGAAGGAGGTGTCAGTGTTTGGGTGCTGCCGTGTTGTCTTGTATTTGTCTCTTTGGCGGAACAGTGTGTTGGTGATGAGGAGATTGTGTTTGCCGCATTCAGTCAGGAGAAGGGTGCCATTGGAGTTTTGCTTCCCGACTCCCTCTTTCCTGATTATATCGCCCCAAAGGTCTGCACTTCTGCTGACTCTGGCATTGGAGTTGCCAAGGTCAATTATTGTGTCCACTGCAGGGACCCATGAGAGAGATTGGTCAAGACTGGAGTAGAATTCCTCCTTGTCCTCAGCTACTGTATCGAGCGTTGGTGCATCACTATTGAATACTGTGACATACCGGTTCTGAACAAGGATGGATCAGAGTGTCATGAGGTGTTTGCTTATTCCACAGGGGGAGCCTTTGAGTTGGTCCACCGGTTCAGTTTTGACGGTGAAGCTAACTCCATGGATGTGGCACTCTTTTTCAGCCTTGCCATTCCACAGAAAAGTGTGGCCACCACCTCTCTCTCTGAGCCATCCTTCCCCTGTCCAATGGGTTTCACTCAGGGCGGCAATGTCACTATCCTAGTGCCTGAGTTCCTGAGCAATAGCGGCAGTGCAGCATTCAGGCTGTCGGTGGTAGGACTGTCTGTAAGGGTCCTGATGTTCCGGGTCCCATACTTCATTCTGGGGATGTGTATGGTGCTTGTGTGACAGTTCTTTTAACGTGGGGAAACTGTTGCACATCGGTTACCAGTCAGACTTAGCAGCACCAGGTCTTGGTCTAGTGGTGAAGAGTGTCCAAGACAACTGGAATCGAGGGACTGCTGTTTGGCCTTAGAATGTCTGCAGGTGACTGCAGACAAACAGTTCAGTGCTGGGCAGCGCCTCCCATAGGTGGACTGCAGACAAACAGTTCAGCGTTGGGCAGCACCTCCCGCAGGTGGACTGCAGACAAACAGTTCAGCGTTGGGCAGGGTTAGTGCGAGGTTTGAGGTGAGGGGAGTGGGAGGAAGGGGAGAGGACAAGGACGGCGTGGTTGCTGGCAGAGTACTGGTCATTCTCAATCTGCTTATATAATCCCCCATTCCAGTGTTTTTACAACCCCCAATAATTTTATAACACCCCCCCCAGCCCAGTAATTCTTATAACTTCCCCAGAGTGTAATGTTAAGAAAACCCTCCCAATAATTCTAAAGCAACTCCCCCAGCCCAGTGTTTTTATAACCTTCCCAGTAATTTTATAACACTCTCTCAACCCAGCAATTTACTTTATTAACACTACCCGAGAGCCCAATGTTTTATAAAACACTCCACCCAGTTTCAGTGCTTTTTAATGAACAGCCCCAGCCCTATAACTTATAATAACCTCCCACCCTAGTAGCCCAGTAATTTTGTAAACTACTCACCCACCAGTTCATTTATAAACACCCACAACCTAATTTAATTTTTTTTTTATCAACTACCTCCACCACCAGCCCAGTCATTTTACAAACCCCCACCAGCAGCCTAGTGATGTCACAATCTTGGTTTTCATTCTTGGCAACAGACCTTAGAGCACAGAGTAAAATGTCATTGAGCTACTGGGGGTGAATGGTTACAAAACCTCTTCATCTTTCTCCAGGTCTCCTTTGCTAATGCACACTCCAGCAGCAGATGCATAATGATCTCTTTTTCACCACAGCTATTTTGGTGGCAGTTCCTTTCTGGGTCTCTGGTTGGGGCACATGTAGACCAGGAGATCCCAAGTGTAGCAAACCTGACAATCCCATTCAAGGCAAATAAATGTTATGGATCAGTTTTAAAATTGACATTAAGCTCCTTATAGAATATTCAAGAGCCAAGCGTCTGTTTTTACTGGCCACACAACCAATCTCAATCTCCAAAATGTTTCTAATATTGTCTAGACATGGAAGGTAGGCCCTCAGATATTTTTAACTAGAAAACAGACAAACGGGGTTCAACTTCAGCCCATTGTTATAAAGTGGTGCTAGCAAAAGGGAGGGCACATGGATTTGGAGGTAACTTCATGATAAATGACTGAAAGTTTGGAGACAGACAGCAAGGATAAAGGGCTCATAATTTGTTTGGGAAATGTGACAACTAATGGCCTCAGATTCTCACAGTATGTGTTAATAAGAGATGGAAAAACTGAAAATTCTATAGTGAACTTTACAGATAACACTGAATCAGGTTGTGTAGGTAGGGGAAAGAGACACAAGGGACATAAATTAAGTGACTGGACAACACTATGTCAAATGGAGTTCAGTTTGTAGAATCCACATAAATCTGAGGAAGACATATTGGAAATTTTTTAATGTTTAAGGATTAAGAATAATGGAGATGAAAAAGTGACCTATGTATGTATGCTCAAATCACAAAGCAGCTAATAGTCACAAATAGAAAATAACCTAAAAGGATGAGAAAGTGCTGGCCTTTATTACAAGTGGACTGGAATTCAAAGTGAAGAAATTCTGTTTCAGTTGGACAGATTCTTTGTCAGACACAAACAGAGTCATGTACAGCATGGAAACAGACCCTTCAGTCCAACTCGTCCATGCTGACCAGATATCCTAAATTAATCTAGTCCCATTTGCCAGCATTTGGCCCATATCCCTCAAAACTCTTCCTATTCATGTACCCATCCAGATGCCTTTAAAATTCGGTTATTGTACCAGCCTCCACCACTTCCTCTGGCAACTCATTCCATACACGCACCACCCTCTGCGTGAAAAAGTTCCCCTTTAGGTCCTTTTTAAATCTTTCCCCTCTCGCCTTAAAGCTGTGCCCTCTAGACTATTCACCCTATCCATGCCCCTCATGATTTTATAAACCTCTATAAGCTCACACCTCAGCCTCAGATGCTCTAGAGAGAACAGCCCCAGCTTGTTCAGCCTCTCCTTGTAGCTCAAAACCTCCAATCCCAGCAACATCCTAGTAAATCATTTCTGAACCCTTTTTGTTTAAGGTTCATTTTGATATGGGCAATAAAACTCAAGAAGGATAAACTGGCCTGTGTGATTCACAGTCATTGGAATTATACCAAAACTTAAAAGTTTAAATGTGAAGACAAGTTGAATTTTTAAAAATATTTTCCTGAGATAAATATATTAAGAAATAAAGTCAAAAGGGAAGTAAATTGATCTGAATGACAGGGAAACTATAATCTCATTGAAGGACAGAAAAGGTTTGAGGAGCTGACCATCCTATTTATTCCCACGTTAATTCTTGCGGGGTGAAGAACATAATAACTCATCTGGTGTTTATTTCAGTTAAATGTTATGTTGGCTGGATTTCATTGGTATTTTGCCCTTGAGAAACTGGCCTAATGTTTAGTGTAACAGAAGCTTCTCTGAGAAACAGTCACCAGGTTGATTATTGCTTTAAGAAGTCAGTTCACAAGCCATGATCAACAAACAAAATATTATCGCATTAAAGGCACTTCACTGTTAGCCTAACATTATAAACATAACCATTTAAAATATAATATCAAATTTTGAAAAAAATATGTTTTGCTTGTCCTACCTTGCCTTTTGCTATATTTTTTACTTCTTCTCATACTCGTTCATTTTCATGATTTTAAACTATTTTGTTAAACTAATCCTCTGTAATAAGCACTTCTCCTTTAAAAATTGATTTTAAAAATATTTGCTGGTTTTTCTTTCCTGCTGAAAGACTATTCTATCAGACAAATGAAGTGGCAAAATGAAGACTGAAGAATTTTTACACTTCAAGAGAAACTTGCCTCATTACAATCAACTTGTCAGTGCCTTCACAGTTTAATTTAGTTTAAAGATAAGATCTCATCAGTGGCACAGTAGGAGTTAATGCTTGATGAACATCATAAATGTGTTCTGGGATACAGAAACTAGATTCAGTATTTCCTCTGTTAAACCGTGAAGCTCAGAACGGTAGTTACATAATTCAGATTCTAATAGCTTGTGGTTTTCAAAAGCTTTTATTACATTTTCTTAGACAATGTATGGTCACCAGCTGTAGGCAAATCCAAGCTCTCTAAGCTAGTTTTTTTTAAAAAATGGTTTTCAAGTCTCTTGAAAGCAAACCTTAAGAGATAAAATCATTTGGTTACCTAAAGACTTTATCATTCTAATATTAACCCTGTAATACATTATTTGAAGTAAATCAACAATAAGTGGTAAATTTGATTGTCTTTTCCTCTTTCTCTTCTTTCATTTTGACCTGTTTTGAGGGCAGAATGGTCAACATCCTGACACTGGGCTCAAGATGACTAAGACTTAACTGAATTTGGAACTTGGGACACAGCTACGTATTTTTAGAGGTTTGCTGACATGAATTGATTGTCCGTAAGTGACTGTCCAATTTGAAGTGAATCAGTTTAGTTCAGCTTTATTACTGCCAACCGTCCACGGGCAAGTCTTAGGAGAATGTAAGAGGTCATCAGGGGCGAGGTAATGGTGATAATGGCACAGGTTGGAAGCAGTTCATGTTCAACATCTGCAGCCTGGAGGAAGAGATAGGCTTCATTAGAGGAAGTTTCAAAGGAAATATTTTCCTGTCACGTGGCAGTCTCCAACAGTCCCTTTCAGGCTCAATTTTATATATCTTTCCCAATGATAAATTCTGCACTTGCCTACATTGGGCACTTGCCTAACTCTGGGAGAACATAAAAAGCCTGAGCAAATCTGGCCGAGCACATGCTTTGTTCAGGTCAACTGAATTTCCAGATATTCCTGAAATAAGTGTTCGGCAAATTCTCAATGTGCACAAAGATCTACTAGTTTCACATGACCTTGATTGATGCCCAATTTAGGCAAGTGCAGAATCAACCATTGGGAAGGATAGATAAATTTCAGAATGTCAAAGGATGGGGGCAAGGGACCAGAAATCGATGCACTTTGAATAAAGTCCATATCTTCTTTATTCATCGTCCATTTCATGGTGCAGCCATATTTCATTTTATGTCAAGAACAGAGGAGCACTTTCCTGCCATGAGTGTCTGGATATAGACATGAGGGTTTCCTCTGTCCTGAATGGAGTATCAGACTATGTACGCATGTCATTGGTGACAGCCAGTAAGCACATGGTTTGTCTGCTATCACTTATGGTTCATAAAGCTGGCTATATCCTTCCCTTGGACATAGACGTCAGTGTAAAGGCCTGAGACACCACAGGCTTAATTTTGAAGTCCCAAAATTGGAGAAAATGCGGGTGGGAAGACCAAAATTATTGTTAACAGATGGTTTGGCTTGTTTCCACCAGTGGCCATTTGCAAGGCATAGTGAAGGGCGCAGCGTAGGAAACCCTCTTTTACTTGTGAAAAGGAGGTCAGGTCTTGTAAGATTATCATTGGAGCATGTAGGCTTCAAAAGCTACCAGAAGCCAGCTGAGCAAGAACAAATGGGAATGGTCATAGAGGTGAGGCAGAAGGTCAGGAAGCTTCTTGGAAAGTACATCAGAGACATCTTTCAGAGGGCATTTTTAAGGGCCACCAACTAGGACTCAGACTTCACCATGCTTCACTCCACTCAGCATTCCTTTAACATTATTTTCCCATTTGTTTGTGCTCTGTTAATGTCTGCATTAGCCAATTCCTCATTATTGGTGAACTCAATATTTACCTGAATTACTCTTACCCTCTCTCTTCTAAATTTATACCCATCCTGGTCCTCCCTACATTTCTCCCATCATTTCTTCTATTAATATTCAATCAGCCCAATAACTTGGCCATGTCCAATGTTCTCAATTCACTTGCTCTCAAGCACAGCAAAGATCATCTCCAACCATTTTCTTACATCAATCAACTTGCATCCCCTTTCCATGTCCTTCCTATTTTCTTCTTGTCCGTTCCTGAAAAGTAAATCACTCCCAGTGACTTCGAGATACAAGGGTTATTGGGTCTCAGTTTCCTCTGCCAAAACTACCCACTGCTCTACGAGCAATCTGAAGAGCAAGCATTTGTGCATGGGAAATCATGTCTCACAAACTTGATAGAGTTTTTTGAAGAAGTAACAAAGAGGATTGATGAGGGCAGAGCAGTAGATGTGATCTATATAGACTTCAGTAAGATGTTCCACAATGTTCCCCATGGGAGACTGATTAGCAAGGTCACATCTAATGGAATACATGGAGAACTAGCCATTTGGATACAGAACAGGCTCAAAGGTAGAAGACTGAGGGTGGTGGTGAAGGGTTGTTTTTCAGACTGGAGGCCTGTGACCAGTGGAGTGCCACAAGGATTGGTGATGGGTCCTCTACTTTTTGTCATTTACATAAATGATTTGGATGCGAGCATAAGAGGTACAGTTAGTAAGTTTGCCGATTACACCAAAATTGGAGATGTAGTGGACAGTGAAGAGGGTTACCTCAGATTACAACAGGATCTTGACCAGATGGGCGATTGGGCTGAGAAGTGGCAGATGGAGTTTAATTCAGATAAATGCAAGGTGCTGCATTTTGGGAAAGCAAACCCTATCAGGACTTATACACTTAATGGTAAGATCCTAGGGAGTATTGCTGAACAAAGAGACCTTGGAGTGCAGGTTCATAACTCCTTGAAAGTGGATTCGCAAGTAGATAGGATAGTGAAGAAGGCGTTTGGTATGCTTTCTTTTAGTCAGAACATTGAGTACAGGAGTTGGGAGTCATGTTGTGGCTGTACAGGACATTGGTTAGGCCACTGTTGGAATATTGCGTGCAATTCTGGTCTCCTTCCTATCGGAAAGATGTTGTGAAACTTGAAAGGGTTCAGAAAAGATTTACAAGGATGTTGCCAGGGTTGGAGGATTTGGGCTACAGGGGGAGGCTGAACAGGCTGGGCTGTTTTCCCTGGAGCGTCGGAGGCTGAGAGGTGACCTTATAGAGGTTTACAAAATTATGAAAGGCATTGATAGGGTAAATAGGCAAAGTCTTTTCCCTGGGGTCGGAGAGTCCAGAACTAGAGGGCATAAATTTAGGATGAGAGGGAAAAGATATGAAAGAGACCTACTTTTTCCACACAGGGGGTGGTACAGGTATGGAATGAGCTGCCAGAGGAAGTGGTGGAGGCTGGTACAATTGTAACATTTAAGAGGCATTTGGATGGGTATATGAATAGGAAGGGTTTGAAGGGATATGGGCCGGGTGCTGGCAGGTGGGACTAGATTGGGTTGGGATATCTGGTCGGCATGGATGGGTTGGACCAAATGGTTTGTTTCCATGCTGTACATCTCTATGATTCTATGACTATAACACCAGCTTCCATTTTTCCATTACCAAAAGTCTCCTTAATCCTTTATTCTCTTCCCCCTCCACTATTGCCTGAAACAACAACTGTGAAAAATTCATGGAAATCCTTCATTTCAAGTTTTAAAACAATCCACCTCAACCCTCCATCTGCTGTTCCATCACCTTTCCCAGCATTCCATTGTCTTAACTCAAAATCTGTGTCTTTCCCCACATGCCATTATCCAGCTCAGTTTCAGACTGGACTTCTGTTCTCTCGATACCATTCCTATTGAACAGTTGGCTAACTGACTTCAGTTGGCTAACTGACTTAATTTCCTGACCTCCATACTATCTTACAACCAACTGAGGAGGGGTCAAATGGCTCCCCTTTTCACACTCTCCATAACAGACTTTTTGTTTGGAAGGAAATTTGCCAATTGTGAATACTTAACAGTTTACAAGCTGCAATCATTTTTTTAAAAAGTCAAATTTTAACAAAGAAAGAGGTTAGCACTTGAAGTACGCATTTACACAAATACAGATTACAGTGTGGTGGATAATCAATTGGCCAAATTAAAGTCCACAGTCAATGCATATGCTCAAAAGACACAAAGGTGTTGGTTTGTCATGTGATCATTTTCTCAAATTATCAGTAATTCAAACATGATCATATATTCCAGTTGTAACTTGATAAGTTTGTTGCTTAGCTCATGTCTGAAAAACTAACTTAAAACAGGGTCCCACTGTTGCAGAAATTAGTCTTTAATGGTTCATTTCCAACAATTTGATACTGCAGGTGATTGCTATAGATGCCTTGTTAGTAGTACGGAAATGGAGCGGTCTTGTGGTGCAGTGATAGCATCTCCTCTAAGATTACTGTTTAAATGCAAGTTAATCTTGAGAGAATTTAAGCAAATAAGCATGCAATTTGAATGTGTCACTTTGCAAATTGGTTGAAGCGTGAAATGTGCTTCGCATACTGCTTAAATATTTCCCTTTTGACTAGCAACAATCCATTTTCTTCTCAAAATAAGGTGCTCAGTACATGTTTACAAAAACTGATTGGTATTTAGACTTTCTGCATTGCTTCGCATATATTGTTACACCATTAAACTTTAGTGCCATTCAAAAGTTTCCCTCAATTGCAAATGTAAAAAAAATCGCCACAGTACAAATGTATGAGATAGGACAATGACAGATTATGTTACACTAGAGAATAACCATGGATGAAGCCAAATAATGCAAATTTATGTGAGTAGAAAATGTAAGTGCATGAGGTGAAACAGCGCAAATCTGTGTGATCAATGTGTGAGGCTAGATAGAGCATGGATGAGGTTAGAAATTGCAGATATGTGAGGTTGATGCAGATGTGTATGACAAACATTTGCAGATATATGAGGCTTTTGTTAATCTATGTATTTCCAGGTGAATACAAAATCTTTCCCGTAATATGACTCTTTTAAGTTTATTCACTCCTGATATTAGTTACTGCAATAACATCTCTCTCCATTTTTAAACCAATATTGCATTTGGTACAATTTAACTGGGAAGGTTAAATCATGCCCCACATTTCCTCAAGCTGCCTGAATGTGTGCAAAATTCTAATTAGATCACCAAAAGGACCAATTTATCTGATTTACTGTTTAGATTAGATTACTTACAGTGTGGAAACAGGCCCTTCGGCCCAACAAGTCCACACCGCACCCGCCGAAGCGCAACCCACCCATACCCCTACATGTACCCATTCACCTAGCACTACGGGCAATTTAGCATGGCCAATTCACCTGTCCTGCACATCTTTGGAGTGTGGGAGGATACCGGAGCAAACCCACACAGACACGGGGAGAACGTGCAAACTCCACACAGAGAGTCGCCTGAGGCGGGAACTGAACCCGGATCTCTGGCGCTGTGAGGCAGCAGTGCTAACCACTGTGCCACCGTGCCGCCCTACTGTTATTTAGGAGAAAGAAAACTTACATCAGTTTTCATCAATAACAGAGAATAACTTTATTTATTGTAATATATTTAACTTTAACAAAAGACAGAGAAAAAAAATTTCAAATCTGCCTCTATTTGACTTAAAGTATACCCTTTCAAAAACCCCAAACACAAATGTGTGCACACATGCGGTTAAGTCAGATTAAAAGATAAAAGGATTGACACAAATATTACCATAGAACAGGCATGTGGACAATGCAAACATAATGCCAAAATCACAAGCTCAGGTTTCAACAGTTTTTTTAAAATTGTCCCACACACTCTTGTTTTTTATGTTGGTATGGTGATGGTCATCTTCAATTTGATAGCTAATCAGGTGAACTTTGATCTATTTAGAATTATTTCTTTTTTTGGATTTCTGTCTTTTTCCCACACGGAGAGAGACTGAGAGAGAGAGAATTGGATGTATTCCGATTTGTAGACTCTGAATGATTCTCTCTCTGCTACCCTGGCATTTTGAGATTTTAACATGCTGTTGATGCTGCCTGAACTGCTGTGCTCTTCCAGCACCACTAATCCACAAACAGAGGACTTGTCAGGCAGGATTTTCTTAAGCCAAAAGACTCTAGGTGTCATTCAATCTCAAGCTCGCTCCTTCACTGATTCAAAAAGCAATATTGTATTTGTTAAGACGATATCAGACTAATTAGCAAGATATGATCTCATGGAATACAGGGAGAACTAGCCATTTGGATACAGAACTGGCTCAAAGGCAGAAGATATAGAGTGGTGGGGGAGGGTTGTTTTTCAGACTGGAGGCCTGTGACCAGTGGAATGCCACAAGGATTGGTGCTGGGTCCATTGCTTTTTGTCATTTATATAAGTGATTTGGATGTGAACATAAGAGGTATAGTTAGGAAGTTAGCAAATGACACCAAAATTGGAGGTGTAGTTGTGGGATATAAGTAGAGTTACTTCTGCATTCATAATTACTTATGCAAGGTAAATGCACTCACACCAGTGTATAATTGTTTCAACCAAGAGCTGAGTCAACAAGAATGAAAACTATGTGGAGGAAATATATAATTGTTTTTGTATTAGCTAAGATGTGCATACAAGAATGAAACGTGCCACCAAACAATGGTAGATGTTATAGACAAATAGATAAGGTGCTGTGAGGATGTAGGTTAAGCCAGATATGCTTGTACAAGCAGTAGTTATAAGCAACTATTTCCCACTTTTGCAAAAACACAAAAACAAACCCCAATTAAAAGGTCATAAGGATCAATATGGTTGGGGAAAGGGAGGAAATATCACAGGTGGGGGAAGTAGATAATAGTGAAGGGGGATATACCTAACAATGGGCCACAGCAGGATGTGGTGAAATGGCCGAGTAAAAGTTGTACTTTGTTATGCACATGGCCGGATAAGGCAAGAGATAAACAATAGTAATGGGCACCAGGTTTGGAGTAGTGAATCCTATATAAGATATGTCCTTGCTAAACTCTGGGTGCCCTATTCCAGGCACCACGCTTGCAAACGTATAATAAACAAACTGATTGCTTCAGATCTTGCCTCGGACTGAAATTATTGAAGTGAGTGAGCTTTGTTTCTCACATAGTGGATAGCAAAGAAGGTTACCTCAGATTACAACAGGATCTTGATCAGATGGGCCAATGGGCTGAGGAGTGACAGGTGGAGTTTAATTTAAATAAATGTGAGGTGCTGCATTTTGGGAAAGCAAATCAAAGCAGGACTTATACATTTAATAGTAAGGTCCTGGGGAGTGTTGCTGAACAAAGAGACTTTGGAGTGCAGGTTCATGGCTCCTTGAAAGTGGAGTCGCAGGTAGATAGGATAGTAAAGGTATGCTTTCCTTTATTGATTAGAGTATTGAGTGCAGGAGTTGGGAGGTCATGTTGCAGCTGTACAGGACATTGGTTAGGCCACTTTTGGAATATTGTGTGCAGTTCTGGTCTCCTTCCTATTAGAAGGATGTTGTGAAACTTGAAAGGGTTTAGAAAAGATTTACAAGGATGTTGCCAGGGTTGGAGGATTTGAGCTATAGGGAGAGGTTGAATAGGCTGGGGCTGTTTTCCCTGGAGCGTCGGAGGCTGAGGGGAATCTGATAGAGGTTTACAAAATTATGAGGGGCATGGATAGGGTAAATAGTCAAGGTCTTTTCCCTGGGTGGGGGAGTCCAGAACTAGAGGGCATAGATTGAGGGTGAGAGGAGAAAGATATAAAAAGGGCCTGAGGGCAACTTCTTCATGCAGAGAGTGGTGCATGTATGGAATGGGCTGCCAGACGAAGTGGTGGAGGCTGGTACAATTGCAATTTTTAAAAGGCATCTGCATGGGTACATGAACAGGAAGTGTTTGAAGGAATATGGGCCGGGTGCTGGCAGGTCGGACTAGATTGGGTTGGAATATGTGGTCGGCATGGGTTGGACTGAAGTGTCTGTTTCTGTGCTTTACATCTCTATGACTCTATGACTCATCCTGCCTCTAGTTGGAAATATAAAGACTGGCTAATCTGGAACAAAAACAGAAATTGCTGAAGAAACTCAGCAGGTCTGGCAGCATCTGTGGGAAGAAAGCATTTGATTTATCTGAAGCTGATTGGGAAGAAAGTTGACCACAAACCCATTCTGAATGGGTTTTTGAAGAGACACTATCTCACCTTCAAGCCCCAGATGAGGACATACTGACTAGGTTTTGTGTCGACTCTGTCTCACCCTAAATCTACACGAGTATATAGTGACATAAAACAGTATTTGTATAGATGGTCTCACACTGATTCTAGATGAAAACATATTGATTGGGTACATTATTAATATTAGTATTCCTGATAAAGGGCTTTTGCCCGAAATGTCGATTTTCCTGCTCCTCAGATGCTGCCTGACCTGCTGTGCTTTTCCAGCACCACTCTGATTTAAACTCTGGTTTCCAGCATCTGCAGCCCTCACTTTTGCCACATTAATAATATCGACGGTCTCAATATAATCTAGATAAGGATACATTGACTTGGTACACTATTTACATAGACAATCTCACTGTGACTCTACATAAGGATACATTAACAAAGTACAATATTTGTATAGACTGTCTCAATCTGATTTAGGTTGAGATACATTGACCAGATACAGTATTTACATAGATTGTCTCAATTTGACTCTAGATGAAGATACATTCACTGGATACAATATTTGTTTAGACCATTTTACACTAACTCTAGATGAGAATATATTGACTGGGTGCTGTATTTATATAGACTATTTCCGCCCAAGTACCTGAGGATACATTGGCTTTATACATATTTGTATAAAGTCCCGATGAAAGGTTCTGACAAATATCAACTCCCCTGTTCTGATGCTGCCTGACCTGCTGTGCTTTTTCCAGCTCCACACTTTATCGACACTGACTTTCCATTTTTACCTAGTCCTCACTATCTCCAAGTTAAATTATTTGTATAGACTATTTCACTCTGACTACATTGACTGGGTACAGTATTATTTATACAGGCTATCTCACCCTGCCTACCTGAGGATACATTGATTGGGTACAGTATTTATGTTCACTATCTCACTCTGATACCCGAGGATACATTGTCTCAGAGAACACCTGTGGGACACCCGCACCAACCAACCCAACTGCCCCGTGACTGAACACTTTAATTCCCCCTCCCACTCCGCCAAGGACATGCAGGTCCTTGGACTCCTGCATCACCAGACCATGGCAACATGACGCCTGGAGGAAGAGCGACTCATCTTCCGCCAAGGAACCCTCCAACCACAAGGGATGAATGCAGATTTCTCCAGCTTCCTCATTTCCCCTCCCCCCCGCCTTTTCTCAGTCCCAACCCTCAGACTCAGCACCGCCTTCTTGACCTGCAATCTTCTTCCCGACCTCTCCACCCCCACCCCCTCTCTGGCCTATCACCCTCACCCTAACCTCCTTCCACCATCGCATTCCCAATGCCCCTCCCCCAAGTCCCTTAGCCTGCTTGGCACAGCCTCCTCATTCCTGAAGAAGGGCCTATGCCTGAAACGTCAATTCTCCTTCTCCTTTGATGCAGCGATACATTAACTGGGTACAGTATTTATGTTCCCTATCTCACCCTGATACCTGAGGATACACTGACTGGGTACAGTATTTATGTTCACCGTCTCACCCTGACACCTGAGGATACACTGACTGGGTTCAGTATTTATGTTCACCGTCTCACCCTGACACCTGAGGATACACTGACTGGGTTCAGTATTTATGTTCACCGTCTCACCCTGACACCTCAGGATACACTGACTGGGTTCAGTATTTATGTTCACCGTCTCACCCTGACACCTGAGGATACATTGACTGGGTACAGTATTTATGTTCACCGCCTCACCCTCATACCTGAGGATACACTGACCGGGTACAGTATTTATGTTCACAATCTCACCCTGACACCTGAGGATGCACTGACTGGGTACAGTATTTATGTTCACAATTTCACCCTGACACCTGAGGATGCACTGACTGGGTTCAGTATTTATGTTCACCGTCTCACCCTGACACCTGAGGATACACTGACTGGGTACAGTATTTATGTTCACCGTCTCACCCTGACACATAGAACATACAACATAGAAAAATACAGCGCAGTACAGGCCCTTCAGCCCTCGATGTTGCGCCGACCGAAGCCTACCTAACCTACACTAGCCCAATAACCTCCATATGCTTGTCCAATGCCCGCTTAAATGAACATAAAGAGGGAGAGTCCACCACTGCTACTGGCAGGGCATTCCATGAACTCACAACCCGCTGAGTAAAAAATCTACCCCTAACATCTGTCCTATACCTACCACCCCTTAATTTAAAGCTGTGTCCCCTAGTAACAGCTGACTCCATACGCGGAAAAAGGTTCTCACTGTCAACCCTATCTAAACCCCTAATCATCTTGTACACCTCTATCAAATCTCCCCTAAACCTTCTTTTCTCCAATGAGAAAAGCCCCAAGTGCCTCAGCCTTTCCTCATACGATCTTCCTACCATGCCAGGCAACATCCTGGTAAACCTCCTCTGCACTCGTTCCAATGCCTCCACATCCTTCCTATAGTATGGCGACCAAAACTGCACACAATACTCCAGATGAGGCCGCACCAGAGTCTTATACAACTGCAACATGACCTCAGGACTCCGGAACTCAATTCTTCTACCAATAAAGCCCACTACACCATATGCCTTCTTCACAGCACTATTTACCTGGGTGGCAACTTTCAAAGATCTGTGTACATGGACACCAAGATCCCTCTGCTCATCCACACTACCAAGTAGTCTACCATTAGCCCAGTAATCCATCTTCTTGTTATTCCTACCAAAGTGAATGACTTCACACTTAGCTACATTGAATTCCATTTGCCACCTTACTGTCCAGCTCTGCAACTTATCTATATCGCGCTGTAACCTGCCACATCCTTCTTCGCTGTCCACAACTCCACCGACTTTCTTGTCATCCGCAAACTTGCTCACCCAGCCTTCAAGCCCCTCCTCCAGGTCATTTATAAAAATGACAAACAGCAATGGTCCCAAAACAGATCCTTGTGGAACACCGCTAGTAACTGCGCTCCAAGATGAACCTATACCATCAACTAGTACCCTCTGTCTCCTTCCAGCCAGCCAATTTCTAATCCAAACCTCTAATGCACCCTCAATGCCATACCTCCGTAGTTTTTGCATTAGCCTGCCATGGGGTACCTTATCGAACGCCTTGCTAAAATCCATATACACCACATCTACTGCTTTACCCTCGTCCACTTCCTTGGTCACCTTCTCAAAGAATTCAATAAGGTTTGTGAGGCACGACCTGCCCTTCACAAAACCATGCTGACTATCCTTGATCACATTATTCCTTTCCAGATGTTCATAAATCCTATCCCTTACAATTCTCTCTAAGACTTTGCCCACAACAGAAGTGAGACTCACTGGCCTATAGTTACTCGGGCTATCCGTGCTCCTCTTCTTGAACAAGGGGACCACATTCGCTATCCTCCAGTCTTCTGGCACTATTCCCGTAGACAACGACGACATAAAAATCAAGGCCAATGGCTCTGCTATCTCCTCCCTGGCTTCCCAGAGGATCCTAGGATAAATGCCATCAGGCCCAGGGGACTTATCTATTTTCATCCTTTCCAGTATTCCCCAGACCTCTTCCCTACATACCTCAAGGCCAGTGGCACAGTGGTTAGCACTGCTGCCTCACAGCGCCAGAGACCCGGGTTCAATTCCTGCCTCGGGCAACTGACTGTGTGGAGTTTGCACATTCTCCCTGTGTCTGCGTGGGTTTCCTCCGGGTGCTCCGGTTTCCTCCCACAGTCCGAAGATGTGTAGGTTAAGTGAATTGGCCATGCTAAATTGACCATAGTGTGAGGTTAGGGATATGGGTGGGTTCTGCTTCGGTGGGGCGGTGTGGACTTGTTGGGCCGAAGGGCCTGTTTCCACATTGTAAGTAATCTAATCTTATGTTCACCATCTCAGCCTAATACCTGAGGATACACTGACTGGGTTCAGTATTTATGTTCACCGTCTCACCCTGATACCTGAGGATACATTGACCGTGTACAGTATTTATTTTCACCGCCTCACCCTGACACCTGAGGTTACACTGACCGGGTACAGTATTTATGTTCACCATCTCACCCTGATACCTGAGGATACACTGACCGGGTACAGTATTTATGTTCACCGCCTCACCCTGACACCTGAGGTTACACTGACCGGGTACAGTATTTATGTTCACCGTCTCACCCTGACACCTGAGGATACATTGACCAGGTACAGTATTTATTTTCACCGCCTCACCCTGACACCTGAGGTTACACTGACCGGGTACAGTATTTATGTTCACCATCTCACCCTGATACCTGAGGATACACTGACCGGGTACAGTATTTATGTTCACCGCCTCACCCTGACACCTGAGGTTACACTGACCGGGTACAGTATTTATGTTCACCGTCTCACCCTGACACCTGAGGATACATTGACCGGGTACAGTATTTATTTTCACCGCCTCACCCTGACACCTGAGGTTACACTGACCGGGTACAGTATTTATGTTCACTGTCTCACCCTGACACCTGAGGATACACTGACCGGGTACAGTATTTATGTTCACTGTCTCACCCTGACACCTCAGGATACACTGACCGGGTACAGTATTTATGTTCACTATCTCACCCTGACACCTGAGGATACACTGACCGTGTACAGTATTTATTTTCACCGCCTCACCCTGACACCTCAGGATACATTGACCGGGTACAGTATTTATGTTCACTATCTCACCCTGACACCTGAGGATACACTGACTGGGTACAGTACACCATTGGTCGTGAATGACCCTGCTCTGGCACCGTGTCCTCGGCGCCCTCTGCAGGCTGTCGGCACTACCGGAAGTGACGCAGGCGGCCTGTAAAAAGCGGCCTGGAGCCTACTTCCTTTCTCTTCCGGCTGCTGCCGCCATCAGCAGGTGAGAGTAACTCGCTGGATTCGGGTTAGGGGGGATCGCCTCCATCCGCCGCCATCCTGAGGCCGGCTCGCTCATCGGGCCAGCCTGATGGTGCGGGCGTGATCCGCGCCGCACCCCAGACGCGGCCGTTATTATATGGGTCTCTTAAATGTGTCTAAGGAGCGGGGCAGCGACCCCGGGCCCTGGCCAGAGGCGGCGGGAGGAGGGAGTGCAGCCTCCGCCGGGCCAGGCTATGCTGGGATCTGGGTCGTGCTGGGGTCCGGAGTCTGGTCACAGCTTATCCTCTGGCTGATAGTTAACGGATCTCTCTCTCTCTCTCTCTCGTCTTTGCCCCTAACCGCAGAGTGACCGAGGATGGGAGCCTATAAGTACATGCAGGAGTTATGGAGGAAGAAGCAGTCGGACGTGATGCGATTCTTGCTGCGGGTCCGCTGTTGGCAGTACCGCCAGCTCTCAGCTTTGCACCGGGCTCCCCGTCCTACCAGGCCTGACAAGGCTCGCAGACTGGGTTACAAGGCCAAGCAGGGTAAGGCCAGGCAGGGGCTGGTGTGGGAGGATGGCTGGGAGCCGCTGAGGCTCTCACTGAGCGCTGCAAAGCCGGTGATAGTGCATGACCCAACAGGCGAGAATTGGAGACATGCATTGGTGAAAAGTTTGATTTCCACCCCCCACCACCCCGTGAAAGTCAGTGGAAGCATTCAAAATGTGATTGCTTTCCGTCATGGGGATTTCTAGGTATGTCGAGATGAGTCTTGATGCAGAAGTTCTGCATCTTGAAGCTCAGAGGCTAGTAAGTTGCTTGTAACTTAGTGCTTTAAACTGGAATAAAATTTATAGTTTTGTTGAATAGCAAATATTTCATGGAAGTTATGGGTTGGGTTTTGTGTGTTATCATTGATTTGGGGAAATGATGGATGTACATTACTGTACATGTGGATAATGTCTGCATCATGTTGCAGTGAATTGCATGCAAGGTTTAGAAATGATCAATTCAAGCCTACTTGTTTACTTTATACTAGCTGCATTTAGTCTAGGACATGCTATATTGAACTTGCCTGAATTGAAGTTCTGAAGAGATCATGGTTAGTGAGGATAATGCACTTGGTAGAAGGTATTTGATAAAAAGCAATATTAAAGGCTTGTCAGCAAAATTGCATTACAAAAGTTAGAAAGTAATGACCTTTCAACTGAAATATTGTCTGACCACTATATATTTGTGAAGGCATTAGCGCTTTGAAAAGATCCTGAGAATTAATTCCAGAATGCATATGGATTGTTTTGAGAAGCTATGGTTGTTTTTGGTATTTGACATGCTCAGGAAGATCTTTGTTAGGTGTTCAAAAATCTTGGGAAGCCTAAAAAATAGGAGTAATTCATACAGATCAAAGCACTGCTTCAGCCACTCATCACCCTTTTTAGGAGAAAATGTCCCCAGCATCTAAATGTTAGAGATTACAGATGTAAGGTGATCGGGAAAGCAACCAAAAACGACATGAGGAGCAAATCTTTGTGTGTTTATGGCAAGTGATTATAATCTGCACTGTCTTTCAGGATGTGACAGGTGTAGGTCTATTAATGGCTTTCAAAATGGATTGAGTTAAAATCTGAAAGAAAATAAGTTGAGAGATTGGGACTGGTGGCAAATGGTTGGTGTGGATTTGGGCTAAATGACCTTCTGTGGTATACTCTTGACTGTGTTGATTAACTTGTAAATCAAAATGTATTGTCCACATCTGAAAAGACATACAGTAGAGTCATAGAGATGTACAGCATGAAAACAGACCCTTTGGTCCATGCTGACCAGATATCCCAACTCAATCGAGTCCCACCTGCCAGCACCCAGCCCATATCTCTCCAAACCCTTCCTATTCTTCAAGTATAGGTTCTTACAGAAGGAGGGGGTACCTTTTGCACTGTGAGTGGTACGCATGTGTGGTTCTTAACAAGCACTGACTGATTTGTTAATTCTAACAGGTTACGTTATCTACCGGGTGCGGGTTCGTCGTGGAGGCCGCAAACGGCCTGTTCCCAAGGGTGCGACCTATGGTAAACCAGTGCATCATGGTGTCAATCAGTTAAAGTTTGCACGAAGCCTTCAATCTGTTGCTGAGGTATGGTGTTTCATCATTAATTTTTGCAGCTTTAAGTTTGAGCTGAACAACCAATTGCTGTCCTGTGCCATTAGTAATAAAAGATACCATCTGTGACCATTTTTTTCAGTGACTGTATCCTAATATGAAATGTGTGACAAACCCCGTTTCTAACTGATTGACTGTGAAGTTAAGGTTGCCATAGTCTGGGGACCCAGGGGGCTATTCTATTAGAGAAGCAACTGGTGGTGAGTTTGACCTGAGGGTCACCAGGCCTCCGGTGAGGATAGAGGTTAAAGTTGGATCTTCATGGTGACGTCTGATACGGAATTGAGCCCATGCAATGGCTGTCCGGCTAGCTGAGCTCATTACTGTACTGACTAAATTGCTACTGGTTTACGGTTAGGTAGCAATTTTGTGCACAATTGCTACTCAAGCATCACCTAGGATCAGCTCGCTCATCCTAGACTTAGTTATAGAGATGTATGGTACGGAAACAAGCCTTAGGTCCAACTTGTCCGTGTTGACCAGATATTCTAAATTAATCTAGTTCCATTTGCCAGAACTTGGCCCATATCTCTCTCAACCCTTCCTATTCATATATCCATCCAGATGCCTTTCAAATGCTGTAATTGCACTAACCTCCACTACTTCCTCTAGCAGATCATTCCATACAAGCACCACCCTCTGCATTTAAAAAGTTGCCCCTTGGGTCCCTTTTAAGTCCTCCCTTCTCACCCTAAACCTATGCCCTCTAGTTTGGACCCATTTACTTTGAGCATAGCAGGATACTGTTTCTGGAGGTATATGTTGGAGTGGAAGGGTCAAATTTCATGTAATTGCCAGTCCTCCATCATCCAAAGTCCATGGTAGTGTCTGTTTTTCTTTGAGACAGAAATTGTGGTTGCAGTGAGATTTGTTTGATAACGATTGGTCTTTGCAGTGACTTGAGTAACTATTATTATTGTATGTTTTTTTTTCCCCAATAGTGAGTCTTCTGTACTAGGATTGATTAATTTTTTTAGAAAGGTAGTATATACTATTCTGTTCACTTGGGACCTATTGTTGATTGACTGACTAGTTAGCATAAAAAACATACTTTTTTACTGCATCTTGGAGAATGTGACGACAATAAATCAAATCACGTCCAACTCCCGTGCAGGGTCCATTTGCGCAAATGACCAGTGCTACTGAATTGACCAAGGGAAACTTACAGTCTAACACGTGTACTTTCTAGAGTTGGAAAGTGTGGCACTGGAAAAGCGCAGCAGGTTGGGCAGCATCTGAGGAACAGGAGAATCGATGTTTCAGGCATAAGCCCTTCATGAATATTCTTTCTAGGATGTTCTTGATTTCTGTGAAGGTCCTGTGATGGTTTCTAGGTACTTACTGAATGGAGTGTATGTTTCCAGTGTAAAAATCAGAATAAAGGAATGCTGTTTATGACTGAGATGATGAATTTCTTTTGAGGGTCAAGCATCTTCAAGATTATTCATCAGTGGGGGGAATTGAGAGTTATTGGGGGAGGACAGGGAAGGACAGGAAAATAGAAATGAAGAATGTCAGGTCATGCTCTTGACGATGGAGCATGTTTGAACAACCTACTCCTGCCTTAAATTGTTTTCTATTTATTTTAAATGTTTGGCAATAAATTGTAGAAACAGTAACAACCAAAATCTTCCACTCTTCCTGCTTTATTCCTGTTACCCTTGAATTCCTTACAGATTAAAACTTTCTCTTTTAAGCTTCAATATTTTCAATGACCCAACTTTCACTTCAGCTAAAAAAAATTGATACAGTTGCTTGAATGTGTAGGTTTCAAAGTTCAAATGCACTTTAGTTTTTGAATTTCTATTAGGCATGCTCTTAAGTACAGCAGTACTATATAACATGCGTGTAAAGTTGTAGAAATTTGTGTCCTGACCTTTTGGGCTGATTCTGAATCTATTGTCTTATCCGCTGATTAGCAACTGCATTTTAGAGATTTACTCCATGGCCACATTCCACAGAATTAATAGGAGTTTTTCCTTTGGCAGATAAATGTTTGGGTTGTGATGTTTAGACATTTACTTTGTAAATTTATACAATGTAAAGGAGAACAGTACGATATTAAACTTGGCATAAACACTGTTTTCTTGAACAAGTATCCATCCTAAGTTATTGTTCAAGGGATGCAAATTCTTGTGAGATTCTTGTAACTGGATGTGTGTTTGGATTTGCCGTGAATAGTTCAGTTGGTCTAACAGTTTAAACCTTGATTTGGAGATGCCAGTGTTGGACTGGAGTGTACAAACTTAAAACTCACACAACACCAGGTTATTGTACTCCTCAACCACCTGATGAAGGAGCAGTGCTCCGAAAGCTAGTGCTTCCAAATAAACCTGTTGGACTATAACCTGGTGTGATTTTTCTTTTAAGTTTAAACCTTTGTCTTTTCAATACTTGGATATCATGTTATGTATATAGATTCAATATTTGGGTGTGTTGTATTAACCATTCTTGTGTTCTATTGTTTTAGGAGCGAGCTGGTCGACACTGTGGGGCGCTGAGAGTACTTTCCTCATACTGGGTAGGCGAAGATGCCACATATAAGTTCTTTGAGGTTATTCTCATTGATCCGTTCCACAAAGCAATTCGTCGCAACCCCGATACTCAATGGATCACAAAGCCTGTACACAAGCACAGAGAGATGCGAGGCCTAACATCTGCTGGCAAGAAGAGTCGCGGGTTGGGCAAGGGTCACAAATACCACCTTACTATTGGAGGCTCTCGTCGTGCTGCATGGAGAAGACGCAATACACTGCAGCTCCATCGCTACCGTTAATGTGTAGTATCTGTATTTTTAACTGGTAAATAAATTGGGAGTTTTTCCTGTATTCTTGGCAAGAGTCTCATTTTGATGTTGATATGCTCTAGAGGGAATGGATTGTTTGCTTAGAAATGAGTTGCTGAAGTTGTAATTATTATGTAATTACATAGAAGACTCAATGAGAGGATGTTAATGATTGCAAAATACTGCAAATGCTAGAAATCAAAAGTGAAGACTGGATTTTTTTTCCCTTTTTTTTCACATTCATTTACATCCATTTTACTTTTCTATCACTCCTTTACCGCCATTAGCATCATTTATTCTGTTTTGGGAACCTTTGCAATTTGTTTCACTTGCTCCTCCTCCTCCGTCAGTGGCATAAAAACTGCCATTTTCCAGTCCCTTTCAGTTTTGAAGAATCATATCAAGGTTGATCATTCTTTTTCTGTCAGAGGCTTGGTGCTTAATCATAATTTGAGGTATGACATTTTAGACAACCAAGCCTAGAAGGTGTAGTAGCCAGTTGTGCGATGTTTAAAATCTAAATCTACCACATATCAGAATTGGAGTGCATAAGAAATGAAGGTCTGTTGCTACTAAGTTTAGAGAGGGACAGGAAATGTTAGTGTTGACCAAGAACTGAAGTATACTGGCCCATACTTGTAATGAAAGAACATGTTGCAGAGTGAGTTAAGATATGGCAATATTGCTTTGAGATAGGAGGCTGAATGGTCAAATCTACCAAAAGAACATGCATGAGTGAGTGTCTTGTCAGCTATCACTTTAGCACATGCCATTAGAGGTAGCAGTCAGCAGCCTGTGATGGAATGATTGAATCTCATCTAAGTAAATAGAATAGTCAAGGTTGCAAATGGTGTTTTGGGTTGCCAGAGAAAAGGCTGACTGCAGTGGGTTACACAACCGTTCATAATCAAGATTGAAGGCATTGCTTTAACTGCCAATAACTAAATGGAGGAAAGTTTAGCTAATCGTTTAGTAGATGTTGAACAAAGCAATGGAAGAATCGAGTGGTAATGAGATAGAACTGAGTCTGCTGTTTTGGAGAATGTAGGAGGGAGAGACTAATTAATATGGACAGCTGGGTTTCTGGTAGCGAGTCTGGCTGTATTGTACTGAGGTATTTGTTATATTCCAAGCAATAAGGTACTGTAATCAAGGGCATAAACGTTTGTGGCTGACAATGAGATATCGGAATGGTGTGTTGCTTCCCTGCTGCCAGGTCAAGAATGTTTCTGGGAGTGACCAGCAGGAGGTCATTATATATGGTATTGGTAGAGAGGAATTTTAAGTGCGGACAAGAAAATTTTCTTATTCAGTATGTTGATGTACCTACTAGACAAGGAGCAAAATGTGACCTCTTGGGAAATCGGGCAAGTAACTGAGGTGTCAGTGGAGGTGTATGCTGGGAAATTGTGTCTCGCTAACTTGATTGAGTTTTGTTTGAAGTGACAAAATTGAAGAAGGCAGAGTGGTGGGCTTTGTCTACGTGGACTTCAGCAAAGCATCCAATGAGGTCCTGGTTAGCCAGGTTAGATCACATGGAATCTCGGGAGAGCTAGCCATTTTGATACAAAATTGGCTTGAAAGTAAGAGACGGAGGATGGCGGTGGAGGGTTTTTTCAAACTGGAGACCTGTGACCAGTGGTGTGCAACAAAGATCAGTACTTAGTTCACTGTTGTCTGTCATAAAAATGATTTGGATGTGAATCATGGCTGATCGTTCAGTTCCCATATCCTTTGATCCCTTTACATCGAAGAGCTATATCTACATCTTTTGCAAAAGTCTTCAATGTTTTGGCCTCAACAGTTTCCAGTAGCAGAGTTCCACACACTCATCACTGTCTGCGTGAAGATATTCCTTGTTATCTCTGTCCGAAAAGGCCGGTTGTGTATCTTCAGACTATTGACACCCTGGTTCATTGAGAACATCCTTTCTGCATCTGTTTAGAATATTATAGGTTTCTATGAGATTGCCTCTCGTTCTTCTAAACCCAAGTGAATATAGTCTGAACTAATCCAGTTTCTCTCCATATGTCAGTCTCTCCCATCTCAAGAATAAGTCTGGTAAACTTTTTTTGCACGCCCTCAATTCTTAGCCTTCCTCTGATAAGGAGACCAAAACTTCACAATACTTTAAATGGGGCTGACTAATAGCCTATATGGTTGCAGCAAAACATCACTGCTCCTATTCCTCTCACTATGAGCGGCAATGTATAATTAGCCTTTATTGCCTGCTGCACTTGCATGCTTCCTTTCAGTGACTGGGGTAAAAGGAACCTGAGGTCACTGTGTACTTGCACCTTTCCCAATCTGTGGTCAGTCAGATAATAAAGTCCGTTCCTGTGTTTGATACTAAAGTGAAAAATTTCTATTAGAGCTATAGTGCACATATCTGCCCACTTATTTGTTCGAACTATACTGAAGCTTCTCTGTCCTCTTTCCAGCATATCCTCCCAGTCAGCTTTGTTATCTACAATCTTGGAAATAAGGCACGTAGTTTCCTTATCTAAATCATTAATGTAGTGAATATCTGACGTCCAAGCACTAATCCCTGTGGTAGCCCAGCAATTACTGCCTTCCAATCAAAAAGATTGATTTATTTCCAGTTTTATTAAAAAAAATTTTCATTGAATTCAAATTCCACCATCTGCAATAGTGGGATATCAATTAGCACATCAACAGGTTCCTTTCAGAGAAAGAATTTAATTTACTTCATTGAGAAAACATGTGGCATTAATGATTAAACTGTAAATTTGATTTGAAATCGCCCATAGGACCGATGGCTCCTTACAAGTTCATGTGGTGCTCTTAGCCATCAAGGCAGATCACAAAGGAAAGATTAAAGCCACTTCACATCATCTTGGGCACTCCTACTAACCAATTATTAGCTGCCTAAGTCCCATCCTTTTGATTACATCTCTCAACGTTATTAACTCCCATCATTCTTTAGACCCACTTTAAAATCCACCTCCAGTTTAGTCATCCCTCCTAACCTCTTTCACTTTGCTTCAGTATCTTTGTTCCCTCACACCTCTGTATACAATTTTGTATGTTTCTGTATGGTGAAAACATTAAGCATTAGCATGAAAGATTAAGCTTAAAAATAATTAAAATAAACAACCTAACAGGATATATCCAGCTCTTCCAGGATAGTAACACTGCAGAAGTGGCAAGCCTCAGGACCTAGAAATCAAGATTCATTTGCTACCAAAGAAACTGAAGTGCTAATTGAAAATACTTCAAAGGGCTATGAGGATGTGAGTACTTACACAGTCCAGAAGCAAGGGCCTAAGGAATTGATTATTCTGAGCTTGGAGGGTCAATTTATTTACAGTCCAGTACAAACACTTAATTAAAGGTAATAAAAATTCAACAACCAGAAAATCTCCTTTAGCTATTGCAATGCTACAACAGATAAAGCAGAAATATTCTTCACTGAGACAATTGGGTGAGAAGAGTTTTGTGGAACTGACACGAATCACAGCACATTTTTGGATACAGAAAAAATTAGTTTGCCACACTAATCTTGAGGAGTTGACAGTTATAAGGGTGGGCGTTCTACATTTAAAGCAATTAATTTTAACGTAGTTTCACTTGTACGTAAGGTATTATAGTCAGATGAATCAGGAATATTGAAGTGTAGAATTCTAATATTCTGCAAGTGTGTTACATTTATGTATATCCATGTCAATTCATGAGCTCTGTTGTAGAAAGCAATTTAAGATTTAACAGTTGCACTTGCTAAAAGCTCCTATTTTCAATGCACTGACCAATAAAGGCAAGTATACCAAATACCTTCTTCACTATCCTATCTACTTGTGACTCCACTTTCAAGGAACTATGAACCTGCACTCCAAGGTCTCTTTGTTCAGCAACACTTCCCAGGACCTTTATTCCTGATGAAGGGCTTTTGCCTGAAACGTCGATTTTGAAGCTACTTGGATGCTGCCTGAACTGCTGTGCTCTTCCAGCACCACTAATCCAGAATCCCCTACCATTAACTGTACAAGTCCTACCCTGATTTGCCTTTCCAAAATGCAGCACCTCACATTTATCTAAGTTAAGCTCCATCTGCCACTACTTAGCCTGTCTGATCAAAATGCCACTGTTCTCTGAGGTAACCTTCGCTGTCCACAACACCTCCAATTTTGGTGTCATCTGCAAACTTACCATATTTCCTATATTATATTGAATGATGGAAGAGGCTCAAAAGGTCTATTCCTGCTCCTATAGTTTATATCCCTAAGTATCTGTAAAATGATCATGTTAATTAACTGTGTAGTTGTTGTCTTTGATTGTAATACACTAGTATACATCCCTCCCTGATCTACCTTTGACAGCCCATGAAAGATTAAATAATTGTGATATCTAATATAACTGAAATGTTGCATTCCCTGTCTCCTTAATCTCTCAAACAGGAATGTTGAGCTTGTTTATTTGATTTTTCTCATTAACTTGCAACATATTTTAGAACAGGGTTTCCAAAAGTGTGGTCAGGGCCCTCAGTGGGTTTGTGAAATGAGATTTTAGTGTTGCAAATTTCAAGGCAGTAATTGATGCTCTGGAGTTTGGACTGTTCTTGTCAGCTATGAGACCCCTTCAAATCCTCAGGTGTAGACAGTGGGGGTTCTATTGCCAGACATAGCCTGACAGACTTCTTTCTGATGTCTAATTGTTGCTGCAAAGAAGTTCTGTGAAAAGGTAGTTGGTCATTTTGTTTTGTAGACACCCTAAGTTTTCATCAATGTTTCCAACAGACAATCCCATCCTAAGCTAACTAACTGCCAGTCTGAAGTGGGCTTTATTCTAAACTTTATGTAAATAAGTACTGGTGTAGTCATGGCTGAGTAGTTAATGCGATGGATTAGATATCCATTGGGATTTCCCTGTGCAGGTTGTATCCTGCTGAGTACAGATTGGGGTGTTTGTTGTTCCCATGTCAACACAATGGTCAAGAAAGCACAGTAATGTCTCTACTATCCTCGGGAGGCTAAGGAAATTTAGCATGTAACTCCTATCCTCTGCTCAAGAATTGAAGCCGTCCCTTTTCTTACCATCAACCGCCACCTCTAACCCCTGCCAACTCAACTGCATTGATTAGATTAGATTACTAACAGTGTGGAAACAGGCCCTTCGGCCCAACAAGTCCACACCGACCCGCCGAAGCGTTACCCACTCAGACCCATTCCCCTACATTTACCCCTTCACCTAACACTACGGGAAATTTAGCCTGGTCAATTCACCTGACCTGCACATTTTTGGATTGTGGGAGGAAACCGGAGCACCAGGTGGAAATGTGCAAACTCCACACAGAGAGTCGCCTGAGGTGAGAATTGAACCCGGGTCTCTGGCGCTGTGAGGCAGCAGTGCTGACCACTGTGCAACCCGTAACTATCTTCTGTATTTTCACTCTGGAATCACTCAAAGTCTGAGACATTAAAATAGGGTCACATTTGGGAAACACTGTTTTAGAACCAACAATAAAGCAGGCCATTCCTACTAGGTAATGAGTAGCCAGACAGAATTAATTAAGAATCTGACACTCATAAAGTCAAAGAATACTTACAGAACAGAAGGAGACCCTTCGGCTGATGTGGAGAAAGTGAGGACCGCAGATGCTAGAGATCAGAGTTGAAAAGTGTTGGTGCTAGAAAAGCACAGCCGATCAGGTAGCATATGAGGAGCAGGAGAATTGACATTTTGAGCATAAGCCCTTAATCAAGAATGTGGGGGAGGGAAGGAGGGAAAGAGCATAGGGATGGGGATGGGGGGAAGGTAGCTAGAAAGGTGATAGGTAGGTGCAAGTGCAGGTTATGATGTTAGGTCGGAAGGGAGGGTGGAGCAGATAGGTGGGAAGGAGGATGGACAGGTAGGACAGTTCAAGAGGGTGGTGTTGAGTTGGAGGATTGGATCTAGGACGAGGTGGAGGTAGGGGAGGTGAGCAAGCTGGTGAAATTGATGTTGATGGCATGTGGTTGAAGGGTCCTAAGGCAAAAGATGAGGTGTACTTCCTCCAGGCATTGGGGTAGCTTGGATTTGTTGGTGGAGGAAGCCTAGCACTTGCATATTCTTGGTGGAGTGGGAGGGGGAGTTGAAGTGTTCAGCTACATGGCAGTGGGGTTGTTTGGTCCATGTGTCCCAGAGATGTTCCCTCAAATGTTCTGCGTGTTGGCGTCCTGTCTTCCCAGTGTAGAGGACACCACATCGAGAGCAACGGACACAGTAGATGAGGTGTTTGGATATGCAGGAAAATCTCTGCTAGATGTGGAAGGATGCCCGAAATGTCAATTCTTCTGCTCCTTGGATGCTGCCTGACTTGTGCTTTTCCAGTGCCACACTTTTCGACCCTTCAGTTTGTGTCCAAGCTGATTTCCTGCAGGAACAATCCAGCAAGATTAATTCCTCCCCGCCTTTCACTGTAGTTTCTTTTCCTTCAATTACTTAATGAATTTCCTTTTTAAACTCACAATTTAATTTGCATCCACCAATTTTTCAGTGGTGTATTCCAGATCATAGTTACTCATTGCGTAAAAAAAGATTTTCCTTACAGCACATTTATTTGGTTTACCAATTACCTTATATATTTGCCTATTAGTTGTAGATCTTTTCATCAAAGGAACAATGTGTCTGTGTCTACTGTGTCCAGATCCCTCATAATTTTAAACACCTCTATCAAATTGTCTCTCAAACTGTTTTTGCTCTAAGGAAAAACTTATAGAAAATGACCTAGCTTTTCCAAACTATTTACACAACAGAAGTTTTTCTTCCTTGGAATCATTCTAATAAACCATTTCTGCATCCCGTCAAAGTTATTTACATCCTTCCGTGTGTGCAGTACCCAGAATCGGATATGATCTTCCATTTGTGACTGATAAACTTGCATCACAGCTGATTTGATTTTGTACTCGCTGCCTCTCTTTCTAAAACCCAAGTTCCCAAATGTCTTTTTAACTGCATTCTTACCCTGTCTTGCCACCTTTAACAATTTGCAATGTTCAACAATATATCATATGTTTAAGTATACAATGCTTACAATTGCAAGTGACCCATTTACGTAGACTTGTCCAAGGATCAGACTAAAACAGGTGTCAAAAATAGAAGTTGCCAGAAAAGTTCAGCAGGTCGGGCAGCACGTGTGGAGAGAAATCAGAGTTAATGTTTCAGGTCCAGTGACCCTTCTTCAGACCCTTCAAGTCATGCAACCTGAAACGTTATCTCTGATTTGTTTCCACAGATGCTGCCAGACCTGCTGAGCTATTCTAGCAATTTCTATTCTTGTCTCTCATTTACAGCATCTGTGGTTCTTTCGGTATTTAAAACAGGTGTCAGCCTGTCGCATCTCAACCTCCAGTTGTTGATCAGACAATCCTATCCTGAGCTAACTAACTGCCAGTCTGAAGTGGGCTTTATTCTAAACTTTATGTAAATAACTACTGGTGTAGTCATGGCTGAGTAGTTAATGCAATGGATTAGATATCCATTGGGATTTCCCTGTGCAGGTTGAATCCTGCTGAGTACAGATTGGGGTGTTTGTTGTTCCCATGTTAACACAATGGTCAAGAAAGCACAGTAATGTCTCTACTATCCTCGGGAGGCTAAGGAAATTTACCAATTTTTATCGATGCACCGTAGAAAGCCTCCTATCTGGATGCATTACAATGTATTATGGCAACTGATCTTCCCAAGACTACGAGAGAGTCATGAATACAGCCCAGTCCATCACACAAACCAGCCTTCCATCCATTGACTCCATCTATATTTCCCGCTGCCTTGGGAAAGCAACCAACATAATCAAAGACCCCTGCCACCCCGGTTATACTGTCTTCCTTCCTCTTCCATCGGGTAGAAAATATAAAAGTTTGAAAAAGCGTACAAATAGATTCAAGAACAGCTTCTTCCCTGTTGTTACCAGACTTCTGAACGGACCTCTCAAATGTCAATTCTGATCTCTCTATCTCCATCTTCTCTGTGGTTGCAACATTGTATGTTGCACTCTGTTCTGCTCCCCTGATGTACTTTGTATAGTATGATCTGCCTGTATAGAGCATAAAATGACACTTTTTACTGTATATCAATCAAGGCTGTGTGATCAAACTTTGACACTGTCCAGTCTCCAGAATTTTAGCAGTTTGACCACTGGCAAATATCACAAACATAATGTTTTTCAAGGTCAGTTTGATCAATTACTCATTCAGACTTGCTTGATTTCCCTGGAAAGAAGCTTATCTCTTGATTTTAAAACTTTGACCCAGGCTTAGCTTGCCCAACTGTTGCCACTTTTATGCCACCCAATCGACCATGTGATATTTACACAGCCAAATTCTGCGATTAAGCACTTTCTGTTTAGCTGATAATCACATTACATATCTGATTTCCTAGTCAGTTCTTAATACAACTTCAGCCTTTCAGAGTCACTGGACAGTTCAGTCAATTACTGTTGAGTTACAATACTTAATTAAACACACACACACACTCACAGGCACGCACGCACACATTCCTTCAGACATGGAAATCATTAAGACCAGTGGCCTTTCTAATTATTCGGTCATCATCATCTGATTGATTAACATTTCAATAGAGTACGTTATATCTATTTCTTTTCTTATTTCATTTGACTAATCCAGCAAAGCCTACTTTACAATGTTGGATACAAACAGACGGTTAACATGGCCATTGCAAATCATGTGACCTTTCACATTTTGAGATCCAGTCTTGAGTCTCAAGCAAATACGTAAATAACTATAGACATTTATAGTTATTCAGGAATTTGTGCATCCCTGTGTTTTAAGGTGGATCATCAATATGACATCTGTAGCATTTTATCTGGCTCATCTCTCTGTGTCAGCACAGATAAAAAACATATTGAAACTCAAATAAAAGCAAAGTACTGTGGATGCTGGAGTCATTGCGCTTAAAGTGTTAACTCTCTTTCTCTCTCCAAAGTGCTAGCAATCCAGTTATTTCTATTTTTTCCATGAAAACCCAATCTATGTTTGATGAATGTTAAATAATTCTATCCGGTTTCCTAGTAGTGTTATGATGGTTTCCAATATCTAGATGAGGTTGAGTACATCTTGGGGTGTCAGGCAACATGACAGGATGTGTGATGAACACACCATCTTCTTTGATAAAAGAACTTTAAATCTGTACAAGTAGAATCATGAGGATCTCACTTTGTTACATATTTTCAACATAAAACAGAGGTTGTTCTGCAAAGACAAGAGTTCCATTTGAAATTCATCAAACTAGTTATAGGTTAATTTAAGCAGCCAAAGTAATTCATCCCATTACCTTTAAAGTAGGAGGGCTTTCCCAAAACTTACTTCAACAAAGGGTTTACCTGCAAATCAAGCTCCAGTAAAATACAAAAAAAGACTTGCTAAGAACAATCTGCCTAACATGACCTGCACGAAAACTAAACCATCAACTAATCCAAGAAATTAAAGGCCAGTCAGGAAAGAGAGACTGAGACAATCATAACCACAAAAACCAGGCATTGATTTTATTTTATATTCATTAATATCCAAGATTTGTGTGTGAAACTCTAGTGTTTGTGAAACATGGCATTTCAAACATCTGGGATAAAGATCTACTATAATGTGCGTTTCGTTAACGTGAATTCACTGTAATGTGATTGATGGATTGAGGACACTGTTTATAAAGTGTGAACTTTTAAAACTTGTGTTGGCTGTAATGCGATTTCATCACCAACACTGTAAGTGCGTTTCTAAAGCGCAAATGTTTTATAATGTGGGGTTGTACAAGAACGCAACCATTGTGTTGTGGAAGAACGACCTGTATGTGATAATAACAAACTTCCTTAATATCAAAACCTGAATATTTAACTGAGACAACACATTTCTGATACATTAATCATGGGCAGTAAGAAAAAATACAGAAATTCCATCTGTAACAATATCGTTGGAGTAGACTCAATTACTGTTGAGTTACAATACTTAATTAAACACATATACACACATGCACGTACACATTCCTTCAGACATGGAAATTGACCAAAATTCTCACTCTTGATTGTGTTATGCCTGTGAACTGATTAAGAAGATATGCATATAGTTTAATAATGCAAAAAAATACAAAAATGTTACCTTGACCTTAATCAGTGGTTAGCAATAGTGCCTCACAGCGCCAGGGATCCGAGTTCGATTCCAGCTTCGGGGGACTATCTGTGAGCAGTTTGCACATTCTCCCCATGTCTTGTGTTGATTTTCTCCGGATGCTCTGGCTTCCTGTCACTGTACAAAGATGTGCAGGGTAGGTAGATTGGCTGTACCAAATTGCCCATAATGTTCAATGATGTGAAGGTTAGGTGGATTAGCCATGAGAAATGCAGGGTGACAGAGATAGGATAGGGGGTAGGTCTGAATGGGACGCTCTTCAGAGGTTCGGTGTGGATTTGTTGAGCCAAATGGCCTGCTTCCACACTGTAGGGATTCAGCACGACGGACTGGTGACATTAGTTTGTGTTTTCTATACACACAAGGATTACCTCATGTCTGCATACATCTCTGGGAATTAATTAACAGGAAATTAATCTTTGGAGACATTTCACTGAAGATACATCAGAATGCAACATTCTATTGTCACAGAGACTTGGGAGATGCAAATTAGAATTCTACAAAATTGGGTGTGAAGAAAAACATTTTACCATAATAAGTTCAAACAGCTGACTGTTATTTTGCGTTGTGTGATATTTTTTAGAGACTATCAAATTATTTGTGTGGACCACAGGAACACTGATACTGTGGTCACATGACAACAACTGCATCTAGGTAGGAAATTAATTCACAAGAAAAATATGAAGTTTGTTTTGGAAGGGAAAACTAAAGAACAGAACACTATTTAAGTGGAGAAAAACTGAAACATGAAGTGATTTGTGGGGCTTGTGCATAAAATACAGAAAGTTGGCACACAGGTGCCACATGTAATCAGGAAGGCTAATGGAATATTGGCCCTTATTTCAAGGGGGTTGGATTATAAGTGTAGGGAAGTCTTCCTGCGACTGGACAGGCGCTGTCCAGTATACACCAGTGTATAATGGTTTCAACCATGAGCTGAGTCAACAAGAATGAAAACTATGTGGAGGAAATATATAATTGTTTTTGTATTAGCTAAAAGGTGCATACAAGAATGAAACGTGACTGCAAACAATGGTAGATGTTATAGACAAATAGATAAGGTGCTGTGAGGATGTAGGTTAAGCCAGATATGCTTGTACAAGCAGTAGTTATAAGCATCTGTTTCCCACTTTTGCAAAAACACAAAAACAAACCCCAGTTAAAAGGTCATAAGGATCAATATGGTTGGGGAAAGGGAGGAAATGTCACAGGTGGGGGAAGTAGATAATAGTGAAGAAGGATATACCTAACAATGGGACGCAGCAGGATGTGGTGGAATGGCCGAGTAAAACTTGTACTTTGTTATGCACACGGCCGGATAAGGCAAGAGATAAACAATAGTAATGGGCACTGGGTTTGGAGTAGTGAATCCTATATAAGATATGTCCTTGCTAAACTCTGGGTGCTTTACTCCAGGCACCACGCTTGCAAACGTATAATAAACATACTGATTGCTTCAGATCTTGTCTCGGACTGTAATTATTGAAGTGAGTGAGCTTTGTTTCTCAGAATTGGGGGCTGTCTGGGATGTTCTTCCATCGCCGGGGGGAGTGGCTGGCCCTGGACACTGGGAAGACGTGTCCCGTTCGCAATTGAGGAGCGGTCTTGTGTCCCGGTTTGGTTCGCTCCCTTGGGCGACTGGTACGAATCCCAAAGAGAGACATCTGAATCAGACAGTCAAAGGAGGTCGATAGAAAATACGGCTAAAAGGGGCCAGGCAACTCTGTGCACAGACCAAGGTAAGAAAACTGACTTTTAAGTATTGCCTTGGTGGCCGGGAAAAGGGGTATTTAATCGTTGAGGGACTGGCGAGGGCCCCGAGAAATGGGGGGGTAGGCAGAGTAACTGTCACGGAGTAAAGGAAGAAAAAGTCCCTGATAACATTCCTCCTGAAAGTCCATTGGGGAGGATGTTGCGGGAATGGACAAGTAACACCTGTACAAGGGCAAAAGATAAAAAGAAAATGATTAAATATTGTTGTTTAGTATGGACCAAAGAACCAATCCTTCGTCCGCTGTCTTCTGGCTAAAGTATGGTTCGGACGAGGATTGGGTCTGTCAGTATTTAGGTTTGTATGTGAATAAAAAGCAACCTTTTAGTCAAGACGAGGCGGACTATGCGTCCTGTTGGAAGGGCAGTTTGGGAATGATGGTAGTAAAGACAAAGAATTCCCCCTCGGCCCCACCTGGGATCCTCTTGGCTGCTTGCCCCCTCCGTACCATAAAATCAGATTGGGTGAAAATGGGGGAGGAGGAGAGACAGACAGACAGGGACAGGGAACGGATGACCCACAAGAGGAGGACGAAGGGGCGGTGGACGGGGATGTTGTTGTTCCCGAACCTCAATCCTCAACAAAAGAAAGGGAAGATAAAGTAGATGTAGAGGAGGCCTCCGGAGTATCTCAACCAAAGCCTAAGGGGGAAAAACAAAAACAAAAAAAGGGGAAGGACATAAAGACTTATCCCAATAGGGGATAAAGAGATTGGGTTTGTAAGTGCCCCCCTCACCAGTGGGGATGTCAGAACATTTAAAAAGGAGATAAAGGTCCTGGTTGAGGATCCGGTAGGGTTGTCTGAACAAATTGATCAATTCTTGGGGCCCAGTCTGTATACGTGGACTGAGTTAATGTCTATTTTGAATATACTATTTACTAGGGAAGAAAGGGGACTTATACGAGGAGCAGCCATTAAAATATGGGACAGGGAACATCCCATTGGCGATGGGGATGCTGGACAGGGAGCATTTGATAGAGGGATGCTGGACAGGGAGAGAGGAAGTTTCCCCTCAGAGACCCCCAGTGGGAAAATCAAAACCCGAAGCATAGAGAAGAAATGAGGGAATTGAAAGTCCTGATTCTAAAAGGAATAAAAGAGGCAGTTCCGAAGTTGCAGAATTTGACTAAAGCCTTTGAAGTTAGACAGGAGAAAGATGAGACTCCCTCAGCTTTCTTGCAAAGATTAAGAGAGACAAAAACAGAAGGTGAAAATGATGATAGCTACGGTTGATGAGGTAGTTAAGAAAAGAATGGAACCAATAGTGAGCAACCAGAGTGGTGGGTGGCAGCATGTAGGGCAGAGAGGGAGAGGGAGAGGACAAGGGGGAGCATTTGATAGAGGGTTCGGGCAACAGGGGCAGAGATGGAAGTCTCCACAGGCAGGATGCTATTATTGCGGGAGTGTCCTGATCTACAAAGGGAAGAAAGGGCAATTCCACTTATGAATTTTGGTGAAGAATAGGGGTGTCAGGGGTTCCTGCCCCCAGGGTCCCACCAGGAAACCTTGATAAACTTGAAGGGGGGACCCTGTAGGGAAGAGGTAGTCTTCCTAGTAGATACGGGGACAGCACGGTCATTGCTGAATTTTAAACAAAGAAAGCAGGAATGTCAACACGGTCAATTACTGTTTCCGGGGTAAAAGGGGAAGGATTTACTGTTCCAGTATTTGAACCTATGATGATAGAAGGTCCTAAGGATACAGTCACAGGGGAACTGTTGTATATCCCTGATATAGGAAGTAACTTACTAGGGAGAGATTTAATTATCCTCTTAGGACTGGAGATTGGAATTCAGGAAAAAGAATTAGTTGTACAAATAGCAATGTTGACAGAGGATGTGGAGAGAGAGAGATAGACCCTATTGTATGGGCTAGAGAAGGGAATCATGGAAAAATACAGATCCCTACCCTAGAAATAAGTTTAAAAAGGAAAGGGGACGTTGTCTGTGAGCGACAATATCCCATTTCCATAGAAGGTAAACGAGGAATGCAGCCAATAATTGAGGGACTGATTAGAGATGGACTGTTGGAGCCATGTATGTCTCCTTATAATACCCCAATCCTAACAGTACGGAAATCCAATGGAACTTATTCGATTGGTGCAGGATTTGAGAACATTGAATTAAATAGTACAGATCAGGCACCCAGTGGTGCCAAATCCCTATACGTTATTAAGTAAGATCCCTCATGAACCACAAATGGTTTAGTGTGAGAGATTTAAAGGATGCCTTTTGGGCTTGTCCCTTGGCGGAGGAAAGTAGGAATTTGTTTGCCTTTGAATGGGAAGATCCCAAGGCAGGATGGAAACAGCAATACCGGTGGACTGTGCTCCCCCAAGGGTTTACGGAATCCCTGAATTTATTTGGACAGATGTTAGAACAAATATTGGAGAAATTTAGCAGCCCCAAGGGAACTACCCTGTTGCAGTATGTAAACGACCTCTTCGTAACAGGAAAAAGAAGAGAAAGAGTAGTAGAAGCCACGAACAAATTATTGAATTTCCTGGGTCAGCAGGGACTGTGAGTATCTAAAAACAAACTACAATATGTGGAGTGAGAAGTGAAATACTTGGGACATTTAGTTAGTTAGGAAAAGCGAAAGATGAGCCCGGAACGGATAGAGGGAATAGTGGGGATGCTGCTGCCCAGGACTAAATGGGAGTTACGTACATTTTTGGGTCTAACGGGATATTGCAGATTGTGGATTGATTCTTATGCTCAAAAGACTAAGAAATTATATCTCAAACTATTAGAGGAGGAATCAAAGTGTCTAAGTTGGGATGATGAGGAAAAAGAACTAGTTGAGGAACTCAAAAGAGATCTGATCCATGCCCCTGTGTTAGCCTTACCTTCTCTAGATAAACCTTTCCACCTCTTTGCTACCGTAGATAAGGGACTGGCTTTGGGAGTATTGACCCAGAGGTGGGGAGGAATGAAACGAAGCTATTGGATCCAGTATCCCGGGGGTGGCCTGAGTGTGTGCAGGCTGTAGCTGCCACTGCACTGTTGGAGGAAAGCAGAAAGCTTACATTTGGGGGAGCCCTAATAGTAAGCACCCCACACCAAGTGAGAACGATCCTAAACCAAAAAGCTGGGCGATGGTTGACAGACTCGCGGATTCTGAAATATGAGGCAATATTAATAGAAAAGGATGATCTAGTGTTGGTCATGGACAATTGTTTAAATTCAGCTGCCTTTCTTTGGAAAGGGGAAGGAGAATCTCCTCAGAATCCAGAGCATGACTGCCTTGACATAATAGAATACCAAACTAAGGTCCACATGGACTTGAGAGATGTTCTGCTTCATGCAGGAGCCCGACTTTTTATAGACGGATCATCCCGGGTGACTAAAGGGAAAAGACATAATGGGTATGCAGTCATAGACGGGATGAAAGGTAGTGTGGTAGAGGCAGGAAGGTTGCCAAATGGGAGGTCAGCTCAGATCTGCGAACTCTATGCATTGGAAGGAGCCCTTAGGGTGTTAGAAAATAAAGAGGGAACAGAATACACTGACTCTAAATATGCATTTGGTGTTGTTCACACTTTCGGAAAGATATGGCAGGAAAGAGGACTGATCAATAGCCGGGGGAAGGAATTAGCACATGAGGAATTCATTAAACGGGTCTTGGCGTCCCTATTACTCCCCCGAGAAATAGCAGTAGTGCATGTAAGTGGTCATCAGAAAGGAAATGAACCAGAAGTTAGGGGAAATAGATTAGCCAATGAAGTGGCTAAGGAAGCAGCCCTGAACCCACAAGAGGTGGTGATTCATTCCCGAATACCTACTGTCCCAGATCCTCAGGAAGCTCCTATATTTACTGAAAGAGAGGAAAAAGAATTGCAAGATTTAGGGGCTGCAAAAACAGCAGATGGGCATTGGATGTTACCTGATGGAAGGGAAATGTTAAACAAAATGATGATGTGAGAAATTATGGCTGTCCTACATCAAGGCAGCCATTGAGGAGTACAAGCAATGTGTGATTTAGTTCTTAGGGAATATGGATGTAAAGGAATATATACAATTGCTAAACAAATATGTGAGGGATGTATAATATGCAGAAAGGTAAATAAAAAAGTCTTGAGAAAACAGACCCTGGGAGGAAGAGACCCGGGATTGAGACCCTTCCAGAGTATACAAGTAGATTATACTGAACTACCCAGAGTAGGAAGACTAAAATATATGCTGGTCATAGTAGATCATCCATCTGGTTGGGTTGAGGCATACCCCCGAGCTACTGCCACTGCGAGAGGGGTGTCTAAAACAATATTAGAGCACATAATTCCCCGATATGGGCTAGTGAACCGTATAGATTCCGACCAAGGAACTCATTTTACCTCTAAAGTGTTACAGGGGGTAATGAAAGGGTTGGGAATTTCCTGGGAGTTCCATATTCCATGGCACCTGCCATCATCAGGAAGGGTTGAGAGAATTAACCAAACACTCAAACGACAGCTCTCTAAATTGATAATAGAACTCCCTTGGACCAAATGTTTACCTATAGCTCTCTTGCGAGTACGAACAGCCCCAAGGAAAGATTTGGGACTATCCCCTTATGAAATCTTATTTGGATTACCTTATCTGGGAATGAATGGAGAATTGCCAATTCCAGAAACTAAAGACTTGTTCTTAAAGAAATATGTACTGGGCTTGTCCTCCTCTTTGTCTTTCCTCAGGAAACAGGGTTTATTGGCACAGACTCCACCCCTTGAATTCACCGTTCATCCCATCCGGCCGGGAGATTGGGTCTTAGTAAAATCATGGACCGAGACTAAATTGCAGCCAGACTGGGAAAGGCCGTATCAGGCTCTTTTGACTATCGAAACAGCAATAAGGACGGCGGAGAAAGGCTGGATTCACTACACTCGGATCAAAAGGCCAGTGGAATCTCCAGTTGAGGTAGAAGTCTGGACAGCCGAGTCAACGCAAGAACCGCTGAAACTCAGGCTAAAGAGACTTTGAGTAACTGATTATACAGTGGCGACACGAGGGTGGGATTATTTCTGTAGGATTGTATATTAAGTCTTTTTGTGCTTCAGCACGATTTTTAGAATGCTGGGGGTGCTTAGAGTTATGATGCTAGCCCTCTTAATATTGGGATTTTGTCAAATATCATTTTCATACGGTTCCTGAGTCTGATAATCCACAAGTAATAGACGCTGATGCATGCAGCTTAGTAAATTGTGGGGATGTAGATAATCAGAGTCAGTATCGCAGCTCAGAGATACATCTTAAGTCCAATGGGGATGGTACTTGGTATAATGGTCTCGTCACAGTACACTGGGCCCCTTTCCGACCAGCTCTCGATTGTCTCGATAAAAGGTATAACCCAATATACTTAGCGATAAAGAAAACCACATGGCACGAAGCAATTCTGGGGGGGCACCTATGAGATACAAATAAATAAAACATTTGGGATAGAAATGAAAGCAAACGGGAATGATTTCTCAGGCTGTTGTTTTCAAATTAGCGTAGGACAGGGAAAACGAGCAGAACTACTGGATAATAAGGTACAACCTTTCACCCCTCCCAATGACCTTAAAGTAGTAAAAATTATAGAGGTAAAGAACTTAAAACAGACCATTGAAATAGAAACTGGATACGGGGATGCAAATGCCTGGGTTGAATGGGTAAAGTATACTGTAAAAAGTCTGAACAAGAGCAATTGCTATGCATGTGCCTCTGGTCGGCCAGTGACCCAGGGGGTTCCCTTTCCGCTCAGGTGGAAGCGAGACAGGAAGGGCATGAAATGTATGATAGCCCTGTATCAGGATGAGACTGCATGGAATGATAGGAACTGTACCTCCCTATCTCTGATGTTCCCTCCCTTGGAAAAGAAAGATTCAAAAGCCCCCCTTATGTTTTCAGCCGCAGTCGGAAATCACACGTTGTGTGTGCGTAGACGAGGTACAAATCGGTCTAGAGATTTGGGGAAGCTGAAGTTGTGTACAGAGATTAAGAATGCCACCGAAACGGACAAGGGGGGGGGGGAACTACTCAGCACTAAAGTTACCCCGAGCGGATCTGTGGTGGTACTGTGGAGGTAAAAAACTGAGACCCACCCTCCCTCCGGATTGGATAGGGATATGTGCAATTGTACAATTGGCAGTTCCATTTATCCTCGCATTTGAGAAGGAAAAGATAGTAGGGAAAAAGGGAAGGAGTAAGAGATCACTTTTAGACACTTCTTTCGATGACAGGATTTATCTCGATTCTGTAGGAGTCCCTCGGGGGGGTACATGATGAGTTCAAGGTTCGTAACCAGATTGCAGCAGGCTTTGAGTCAGCTCTCTTTTGGTGGGTAACAATTAATAAAAATGTAGATTGGATAAATTACATTTTCTATATTCAACAGCGATTTGTAAATTATACAAGAGATGTGATTAAAGGAATATCAGAACAGCTTGATGCGACAAGTAGGACGGCATGGGAAAACAGAATGGCCCTTGATATGATTTTAGCGGAAAAAGGGTGTGTGTGTGTGATGTTAGGAGGAAGCTGTTGTACCTTTATTCCTAATAACACTGCGCCTGATGGTTCAATTACTCGGGCCTTAAGGAGATTGACTACCTTAGCAGAGGAACTGGCTGAGAATTCAGGAATAGACACATCTCTCACGGGATGGCTTGAATCCTGGTTTGGAAAATGGAAGGGGGTGGTGGTTTCCATCCTTACTTCCCTGATAGTAGTAGTCGGGTATTGGTGGCCATTGGCTGTTGTATTATACCTGATTGAGACAGCCTTAATGAAACAGATGCCCCTAAAAGGGAATCAGGCAGAGGAACTTTATCAGTTAAATAATGAGGGGATGAGTGAGACCAAGATAGATGAAATCTCCGGAATGATGCTTGCGAATTTTGGGGGCGATGCTTAAAAGAAAAATGCAGAAGATAACAAATGGTAATTAAAGAAAAAGGGGGAAATTGTGGGATATAGGTAGTGTTACTTCTACAATCATAATTACTTATGCAAGGTAAATGCACTCACACCGGTGTATAATTGTTTTAACCAAGAGCTGAGTCAACAAGAATGAAAACTATGTGGAGGAAATATATAATTGTTTTTGTATTAGCTAAAATATGCATACAAGAATGAAACGTGCCTGCAAACATTGGTAGATGTTACAGACAAATAGATAAGGTGCTGTGAGGATGTAGGTTAAGCCAGATATGCTTGTACAAGCAGTAGTTATAAGCATCTGTTTCCCACTTTTGCAAAAACACAAAAACAAACCCCAATTAAAAGGTCATAAGGATCAATATGGTTGGGGAAAGGGAGGAAATGTCACAGGTGGATGAAGTAGATAATAGTGAAGGGGGATATACCTAACAATGGGCCACAGCAGGATGTGGTGAAATGGCCGAGTAAAACTTGTACTTTGTTATGCACATGGCCGGATAAGGCAAGAGATAAACAATAGTAATGGGCACCGGCTTGGGAGTAGTGAATCCTATATAAGATACGTCCTTGCTAAACTCTGGGTGCCCTATTCCAGCACCACGCTTGCAAACGTATAATAAACATACTGATTGCTTCAGATCTTGTCTCGGACTGTAATTATTGAAGTGAGTGAGCTTTGTTTCTCGCACTATTATTTAATGAAGGCAGTTCAGAAAAGGTTTATTAGGATGACCCCTCAGTATGCAGGGATTGCTTTATGTGCAAAAGCTAAACATGTTGGGACTCTACTCATTGACGTTTAGAACACTGAGAGGTGATCTCATTGAAACATATAGGATTCTGAAGGGGCTTGACAGAGTAAATGTGAGATTACTTGGGGGTGCCTGTGTTGGACTGGTGTGTACAGTTAAAAATCACACAACACCAGAGTATAGTCCAACAGGTTTATTTGGAAACACTAGCTTTGGGAGCGCTGCTCCTTCATCAGGTGGTTGTGAAGTATAAGATCGTAATTATACAGTGAAAAAGACCTGGATTGTTTGTTAAGTCTCTCATCATTTAGAATGAACATGTTGGTTCCAATTCTTTGATATGTAAACCGCAGAACATTTAAAAGTTACATTCTCAAGTGAACTATAACAAATGGTGTCATGTCGGCCCAGATAATGCATTGAAGGTGTGAGCTGCCCTGTGTGAGACTGTCTGTGCCATAATGATCAGACTGATTCTAATCGAAAATATGGATTCAGAGAAACTTACATGGATTCATGCGGTTTTTGAGCAGAGTAAAATATAATTCTGCAAGGACAAATTCACGCCACAAACGTATATGTGTATGTATGCATGTGGGTGTGTTGGGGGGTGGGGGTTATGAGTGTCTGTGAGAGAGTATGTGTATGTGTGTGAGTGTAAAGGGCTGTAAGTCTGTAAGAGGGTGCATGTGTGAGTGTGGGACTGTATGTGTGAGTGTGACTGAATAGATCTGTAGTAGTGTGTGTGTGTTTGTCTGTCTGTGTGCAGTGAGGATAAGCACCTCGCCAAAACCTTCCCCAAGCCTCCACTTCTTGCCTTTAAACAACCACCAAACCTCAAACAGATCATTGTTTGCAGCAAACTGCTGGGCCTTCAGGACAACACCATACAACCTTATCACGGTAGATGTTGCAAGACGTGTCAGAGTGTCGACACAGATACTACCATCATGTGTGGGGACACCTCCCACCACGTACGTGGCAGATACTCATGCACTGTCTATCTCATATGCTGCAGGCAAGGATGTCCTGAGGCATGGTACATTGGCAAGACCAAGCAGAGACCACGGCAACGGATGAATGGACACCGCACAACGATCACCAGACAGGAGTGTTCCCTCCCACTCAGGGAACACTTCAGTGGTCCAGGACAATCGACCTCGGACCTTTGGGTGACTGTCCTCCAAGGCGGACTTCGGGACAGGCAACAAAACAAATTGGCTGAGCAGAGGCTGATAACCAAGTTCGGTACCCATGGGGATGGCCTCAACTGGAAACTTGGGTTCATGTCACACTACAGGTGACCCCATTGCACTACATACACAGATGCACACACACAGACACTCTTATACACACACACACACATGTGCGCGCATGCACACACACACTCTCTCCTACAGACCCACGCACACACACACACAGACCCTCTCTCATACACTCACACATATACTCCCACACTCACACATGCACCCTTTCACAGACTTATACCCCTTTACACTCAGACATATACACACAGCTTTCTCACAGACACTCATAGTACCCCCTTTCCCCCCCCCCCCCCACCCCCACACACACACACACACATATACGTTTGTGGGGTGAATTTGTTCTCGTAGAATCAAAAACTGCATGAATCCATGTTAGATTCTGTAAATCCATATTTTAGATTAGACTCAGTCTGATCATTGTGATACAGACAGCCTCACACAGGGCAGCTCACACCTTAAATGCATTATCTGGGCCGACATGACACCAATTGTTAAAGTTCACTTGAGAATGTAACTTTTAAATGTTCTGCGATTTACATATCAAAGAATTGGAACCAACATGTTCATTCTAAAAGATGAGAGACTTAACAAACAATCCAGGTCTTTTTCACTGTATAATTTCAGTTACATCACACTGTAAACTTTTGGTATAAATTCTGTGTCTTACGTTCTTACATTCCACAACCACCTGATGAAGGAGCAGCGCTCTGAAAGCTAGTGCTTCCAATTAAACCTGTTGGACTTTAACCTGGTGTTGTGTGATTTTTAACTAAATGCTGAGAGGATCTTTCCCCTCATGAAGGGTATAGAACAAGAAGGCATAGTCTAGAATAAAGGGACACTAATTTAAGAATAAAATGAGGAAGAATTCTTTTCTCCCAGAGGGTTGAGAGTCTTTGGAACTCCTTGCCACAGGGAACTGTCGGGGCAGAGTCCTTGTGTATATTTGAGGCTGAGATAGATTCTTGATCATCGAAGGAATCAAGCGTCATGGGGAAAATGCAGGGAAGTAGATATTAGGAATATTGGATTAGCCATTATCCTAATGAAAGGTGGAGCAAGCTCAAGGGGTCAAATGGTCTATTCTTGTTCTTAGTTTTTATGATCTTATAGACAACTGAGAACATTTAGTCTGTGATGTTGTGTTCTGAGGGAATAGATCTAACCCAGTAAAGGAAGACCCTCTGCCTAGAAAATCAATCGCAGGTATAAGTGTAGGACTATTCTTTACATGGACATTATACTGCCACTATAATGGCTTGACTACAACTTTGACTGGAAAAACCAGAAACCCGCTATTGCATAGAATAAGTCAATGCGAGTTAATTGCCAGAAAACTGCAACCTACATTGTCTTCATTGAATGAAGAAAGGTTCCTCAGGTCCGCAACATTTTACCTATCATCTCAAGAACTGATAGTAACAGCGACTCTTTGCACTCTTTCAGAAATTGAAGTGGTCACTACATTTTTGGTAATCATCCTTTCATTTTGTGTGTGGGTATTGCACGAATGAATGAATGTTGTTACATTTAAGTTTGGGTATTGAGAAAATTGATGTTGACAATTTATTTTAATTTTTTGTGTGTTCTAAAATTCAGAAAATTCAAGGGGCTGAATACTTATTTGAAGTAAAACATACCAAGTTGCAGTTAGTTGAGAGATGGTAAAATTGGTGGACCACCCTACAATCCTTCCCTTGTCTAAATGACTTACTAGCTAGAAAGCCCTGCTTGAAATGTGAACTCGATGACTCAGTTGGATAGGCCATGCAGTCCCAGCAAGTCCCAGGTTTGAATCCTGACTTAGCTGATGTCATGTGTATTAGCTTTAGAAGCACTGTCTCTGAGCTTAATGATTTTGTGTTATAGAAGGAGAAACATTTCCAGGTATTATATTAGTCATTACTCTAGGTATGTACTAGGGAACATCATGATCATTCTTGTTTGGCCACCAATATACTCTCTATTTTTTGATTGTTGTGTGGCTTGTTTGTGGCATTGTATGGTCCCATGAAGACTGATGCATAGATGCAAATGTGCACATTTTAAAGCAAATATTGCTTGTTCATGGCCTGTTGATGCCTGTGTGGCATAATTGCTGCATGGTTGCCGATACACACAGCTTCGAGCAGGTCTTCCCAAACATTGAGTTGGCAGCTAAGTCTTTGGGGTTGCATTCTCCAATGTCACAATGGTTACCCTGGAGTCTTCATCAATTACTAACAACTGGAATGTTCCTTTAAATTACACATTTTTTAAAATACTGAGCATGGCCTAAATCCTGTAGTCCTGAATCCAGCCCTAAAAATCCAAATGCAAAAGTAGGTGGTTCTTAACTTAACAACCCCATAAATTAAATTGAATAGGTTTGTCTTCTGCATTCTCAGGTCTCATTCCCCTACCCTGTTCTTGCAAGCATTTCACCCACCTCTAATCATCTCCATGAACATCCTCACAAGCATCTCCCTCACCCCCTCCCAGAATCTCTCAGACTTGGTTACTTAGGAACTGTCAACCATCAAAATGGGAAAAATTTTGCAAAGTATCGGCTTGGAGTGAACATTGTTGGCAATTCTTCTAAAATCACAAGCTGACTTTCAAGCTTCCACATAAAGAATGGACATTTAAAGAGTGTCTGGTTCTCCTTAACTGGACCCCATTGGGACGTAGATGCCTGTATGAGAGATAATTGATATAATTTAATTAGCAACTGTTAACATTTAAAGAAAAGATCCATATACCGTGATTTAACGGATAGTACTAATCAAACCACAAACTTTGATGTATACAGAACAAATTAAACAAAGTAAATACAAGTATGAAAGTGCTCTTGCCCGAAACGTTGATTCTCCTGCTCCTCGAAGCTGCCTGACCTGCTGTGCATTCCCAGCACCACACTGTCAACTCTGATCTCCAGCATCTGCAGTCCTCACTTTCCCCTATGTTAAAACTATATATGTCATGCACCCATGTTTACTTACATCCTTCAAGAATTAACTTCTAAAATACATCAATCTTTAAGTTATTTACATCTGTAGAGACCACCCATAATGATGCCACAGTCATCTGGAAACTATCTTTCATTCTCGTCAACTCCAGCTATTCATATATTTTTCAATTACCATCTCTTAACTGTGTCCTTTAACCTGCACCTTATTCTGGTTACTTTTTCCAATATTTCCAAACTAATCTACTTGTTACTTCCTTTGGCGCAAAGATCAGGAAGGACCACTGTGAATTTGTTCACTAGTTTCAAACTTCCAATTCCAATCTTCCAACTCTGTTCTCTCACAAAAATTGAACTGAGAATGGCTACAACCACACGGTTCAGGATGCAGTTAGTTTTTTTTTTAAAACTCTGCCTGCATTGCAGGTCTATCTAGTTGTAATTTACTATGGCTATCTTCTCTCTGCAGGTAGTAACCTTAAATTTTCTAGGTCAGCAGCAATGCGAAATATATGTAAAGCCTGCCCTATTGCTAGGTCAGCCAGTTGAATTGCCATTTTAAGTGTTTTCTAAATGAGAGAGAGAGAGAGAGAGAGAGAACCTGCGCAGTTACTGCCTTTGCTGTTTGAATTCATGTATCACTGGACATCGGAGTGCATCTGGGAAAATTAACAAACAGTGAAATTCACAACTAATCTTGGAGGAACCTGTTTGGATGAAGTTCACAACACAGAATCAGATAAGTTAACCATTGTTTTAAGTCTGTCCAATAGAAAAGCTGCAGTAGTGAGTAGAGTGGGTTCTTTCTTGATTATATGTTTTTGGAGATAATTCTCTTGATTAAACTTAAAATATAAGGCATAACTATTAATTTATCCTGGGGCAGTGCTTTGTACAGGAATAAGACAGTGTTATTTTCTAGATCTGTAGATTGTGAAGGAGCAAAAGTGGCCTTTAGTACAGTGATATGTACTTCTTGCCAGATGTGGGAGTTTAAAGAGAGTTTAAGGGTTACTGCAGATTATATCTGCCATAAATGCTGTTGGATGCGAATCTTAGCAGATCGAATGGATCGGTTGGAGATACAGTTAGAAGTGATGAGGAATTTGCAACAGCAACAGGATGTGCTGAATGGCAGTTATAGGAAGGGGGGAAAGACTCAAATACAGTCACATAGATGGGTTAACTCCAGGAAGGGTAAGAGAGGTAGGCACCTAGGGCAGGAGTCTTTTGTGGATATACCCATTTCAAACAGGTATGCTGTTTTGGAAAACGTAGGGGGTGGATTCTCAGGGGAACGTAGCACGAACAGCCAAGTTTCTGGTATTGAGACTGGCTCTAATGCAACAAGGGGTATGTCAGCTTCCAAGAAATCAATTGTGTTGGGGATTCTGTAGTCCGAGGTACAGACAGATGTTTCTGTGGCCAGCAGAGAAGAAGCAGAATGGTGTGTTGTTTCCCTGGTGCCAGGATCAAGGATGTCTCAGAGAGCGTACAGAATGTTCTCACGGGGTAGAGGGGCCAACAAGAGGTCATTGTCCACATGGGAACCAATGATATAGGAAGGGAAAAGGTTGAGATTCTGAAGGGAGGTTACAGAGAGTTAGGCAGAAATTTAAAAAGGTGATCCTCAAGAGTAGTAATATCTGGATTACTCCCAGTGCGACAAGCTAGTGAGGGCAGGAATAGAAGGATAGAGCAGATGAATGCATGGCTGAGGAGCTGGTGTATGGGAGAAGAATTCACATTTTTGGATCATTGGAATCTCTTTTGGGGTAGACGTGACTGTACAAGAAGGACGGATTGCACCTAAATTGGAAGGGGATTAATATACTGGCAGGGAAATTTGCGAGAAATGCTTGGGAGGATTTAAACGAGTAAGATGGGGGTGGGACAAAGGGAGATAGTGAGGAAAGAGAACAATCTGAGACTGGTACAGTTGAGAACAGAAGTGAATCAAACAGTCAGAGCAGGCAGGGACAAGGTAGGACTAATAAATTAAACTGCATTTATTTCAATGCAAGGGGCCGAACAGGGAAGGCAGATGAACTCAGGGCATGGTTAGGAACATGGGACTGGGATATCATAGCAATTATCATAGAAACATAGCTCAGGGATGGGCAGGACTGGCAGCTTAATGTTCCAGGATACAAATGCTATAGGAAGGATAGAAGGGGAGGCAAGAAGAGGGGGAGTGGCATTTTTGATAAGGGATAGCATTACAGCTGTGCTGAGGGAGGATATTCCTGGAAATACATCCAGGGAAGTTATTTGGGTGGAACTGATAAATAAGAAAGGGATGATCACCTTATTGGGATTGTATTATAGACCCCCCAATAGTCAGAGGGAAATTGAGAAACAAACTTGTAAGGAGATCTCAGCTATCTGTAAGAATATTAGGGTGGTTATGGTAGGGGATTTTAACTTTCCAAACATAGACTGGGACTGCCATCGTGTTAAAGGTTTAGATGGAGAGGAATTTGTTAAGTGTGTACAGGACAATTTTCTGATTCAGTATGTGGATGTTATGACGAGAGAAGGTGCAAAACCTGACCTACTCTTGGGAAATAAGGCAGGCCAGGTGACTGAGGTGTCAGTGGGGGAGCACTTTGGGCCAGTGACCATAATTCTATTAGTTTAAAATAATGATGGAAAAGGATAGACCAGATCTAAAAGTTGAAGTTCTAAATTGGAGAAAGGCCAATTTTGACGGTATTAGGCAAGAACTTTCAAAAGCTGATTGCAGACAGATGTTTGCAGGTAAAGGGACAGCTGGAAAATGGGAAGTCTTCAGAAATGAGATAACAAGAATGCAGAGAAAGTATATTCCTGTCAGGGTGAAAGGAAAGGCTGGTAGGTACAGGGAATGCTGAGCGACTAAAGAAATTGAGGGTTTGGCTAAGAAAAAGAAGGAAGCATATGTCAGGTATAGACAGGATAGATCGAGTGAATCCTTAGAAGAATATAAAGGAAGTAGGAGTATACTTAAGAGGGAAATCAGGAGGGCAAAAAGGGGACATGAGATAGCTTTGGCAAACAGAATTAAGGAGAATCCAAAGGGTTTTTACAAATAAAAGGGTAACTAGGGACAGAATAGGGCCCCTCTAAGATCAGCAAGGCGGCCTTTCTGTGGAGCTGCAGAAAATGGGGGAGATACTAAATGAGTATCTTGCATCAGTATTTACTGTGGAAAAAGATATGGAAGATATAGACTGTAGGTAAATAGATGGTGACATCTTGCAAAATGTCCACATTACAGAGGAGGAAGTGCTGGATGTCTTGAAATGGGTAAAGGTGGATAAATCCCCAGGACCTGATCGGAGAACTCTGTGGGAAGCTAGACTACTGATTGCTGGGCCTCGTGTGAGATATTTGTATCATCGATAGTCACAGGTGAGGTGCCGGAAGACTGGAGGTTGGCAAACGTGGTGCCACTGTTTAAGAAGGGCGGTAAGGACAAGCCAGGGAACTATCGACCGGTGAGCCTGACATTGGTGGTGGGCAAGTTGTTGGAGGGAATCCTGAGGGACAGGATGTACACGTATTTGGAAAGGCAAGGACTGATTAGGGATAATCAACATGGCTTTGTGCGTGGGAAATCATGTCTCACAAACTCAATTGAGTTTTTTGAAGAAGTAAAAAAGAGAATTGATAAGGGCAGAGCAATAGATGTAATCTATATGGACTTCAGTACGGCGTTCGACAAGGTTCCCCATGGGAGACTGATTGGTAAGGTTAGATCTCACGGAATACAGGGAGAACTAACCATTTGGATACAGAACTGGCTCAAAGGCAGAAGACAGAGGGTGGTGGTGGAGGTTTGTTTTTCAGACTGGAGGCCTGTGGTGACACAAGGATCGGTGCTGGGTCCTCTACTTTTTGTCATTTACATGAATGACTTGGATGCGAGCATAAGAGTTAGTAAGTTTGCAGATGACACCAAAATTGGAGGTGTAGTGGACAGCGAAGAGGGTTACCTCCAATTAATACAGGATCTTGGCCAGCTGGGCCAATGGGCAGATGGAGTGTAATTCAAATAAATGCGAGGTGCTGCATGTTGGGAAAGCAAATCTTAGCAGGACTTATACACTTAATGGTAAGGTCCGAGGGAGTGTTGCTGAACAAAGAGACCTTGGACTGCAGGTTCATAGCTCCTTGAAAGTGGAGTCGCAGGTAGATAGGATAGTGAAGAAGGCGTTTGGTATGCTTTCCTGTATTGGTCAGAGTATTGAGTACAGGAGTTGGGAGTTCATGTTGCAGCTGTACAGGACATTGGTTAGGCCACTTTTGGAATATTGTGTGCAATTCTGGTCTCCTTCTTATTGGAAAGATGTTGTGAAACTTGAAAGAGTTCAGAAAAGATTGCCAAGCATGTTGCCGGGTTGGAGGATTTGAGCTGTAGGGAGAGGCTGAACAGACTGGCACTGTTTTCCATGGAGCGTCGGAGGCTGAGGGGTGACCTTACAGAGGTTTACAAAATTGAGGGCATGGATAGGGTAAATAGGCAAAGTCTTTTCCCTGGGGTCGGAGAGTCCAGAACTAGAGGGCATAGGTTTAGGGTGAGAGGGGAAAGATATAAAAGAGACCTAAGGGGCAACTTTTTCAGGCAGAGGGTGGTACGTGCATGGAATGAGCTGCCAGAGGAAGTGGTGGAGGCTGGTACAATTACAACATTTAAGAGGCATTTGGATGGGTATATGAATAGGAAGGGTTTGGAGGGAAATGGGCCAGGTGCTGGCAGGTGGGACTAGATTGGGTTGGGATATCTGGTTGGCATGGACGGGTTGGACCGAAGGGTCTGTTTCTGTGCTGTACATCTCTATGACTCTATGACCCATCTCACAGGTGCTGCTTTCAATTGTCTTTCCTTCGAGGCTTGCCAGGCTTCCCTCTCTGTTCAGCTTTAGCTCTGTACTTCTTTTCAAGATAGTGCTTTACCTCAATTTGCTTATCTTTCCCTTGGAAGGGCAGCAGATATCTGTACCGTAGTACCCCAAGATGCCACATCTGAAACACACCCTCTCAGACTTTTGTTATTTGCATTAGATGCATCTGGATTCCATTGAGACTCAGTTAACTACAATCTCTGTTCTGTTGACGGCGAAGACAGGACCAGGTTTCATGCTATGAAATTGTCCATCTAATATTTCCAATGCAGATGCTATTTTCAAAATATTGTCTAACGTTCAGCTTCTCTTTACTACAATTTATGCCTCAACCTTTGCAATTTAAGATGTTAGACTACGTTATGCATGTTTAGTTATTCAGACCTGTTGCAATATAATTGCCTCCATCTGACGATGTCTGCCTCAAGTGATTCCCATTCTTTCTGTCTCATCTGATGGAAAACATGCCTTTGAAATGTAGAATTTTGAGTGATCCGTGTAATGGTCTTCAAAGCTTTCATTGCATATTCATAATCCATCTCATCTCTTCTCTTCTACCAGACAACATCTTGAAAGTCTCCCTCACTGAAGCATCCACATTGTACCAAAATAAGATCTATTGCTGTGCTCTCTGCATCACCGTCACTCCATCCAAAAAGAAACAATAGCTATCAGCATATTCTTCAAACCCGTTCAGTCATGTTTTCCACTTCACACTGATGGCCTTGCAATACAAATCAGATCAAATGGGTCATTTCCCTGGACTGCTGACACATCAGCTTCAGAAAATGCCATTACACAATCCTAAACATGTTTGCAAATGGGACTAGCTTAATTTAGGATATCTGGTTTGCCTGGATGGGTTGGACCAAAGAGTCTGTTTCTATGCAGTATATCTCTATGACTCTTAAGTATCTCCTTATTTACTGCTGAATCTTTTTCTTCACTGCCAATATCACATCTCAAGCTGAAAGAACACACATCATCACAGATTTTACTTTAACAAGTTCGAGGAAGTTTTAATGAAGGCTGATTCTCTTCAGTCACATTTGCACGATCTGAATCCTTCATGCTGACCAAAGAAACTTTCAATTTGTTATTTAAGTACTACAGAATATCTAATACTCAAGCCATCACCCTGATAGGGTCACCTTTCAAATTAGGAGAACTTGAGGTGTTCTGGCAATCTTTAGTGCCCAGGGTTACTTTTACAACTTTAGTCTTCACAGAATTAAAAATGACCTCTGAAGTATTAACATCAACTATGAACCAAATATTCAAAACATATTGAAGGGGAACAATAATTGTCAAAAATGGAAGAATGAGAAAATAAATTGTCAGCCTTCCTGAAGGTTTGAAGGTGTGAACGTAAATGTAACCTTTCAAAGAGTTTGGAGCAGAATGCCTGAGAACTGCTTTAAATGTGTCCTCAAAATATAGACAGACTGAATGCTATAAAGAGTTAATTCTAAATTAACTGAACCTTATACAAACAGGACGTTTTGTACCAGGACAGGAGACAAGCTTTCAGGATTGTTGGCAGGAAATGGCTTGCAAAAGGGGACATAAATCTGGTTCTGTCTGGACCTGTGAGAGGCCCTTTTTTTTAAACAGAGAGCTGAAGTCATGAGTAAACAAATGACCAGCAGGTCTAGGTGTAGCTTTTTCATTGATTTCAAGGTTATCAGGGGTATCAATAGGGCTTCGTGAAGAAACAATATCTTCTGACACTCACGTAACTGATTTTTCATTTAAGACAGGGAATGTTTTGGTAACTAAGAGCTATGAGTGTTTTTGACAACATTCAGTATGAGTTCTCAGTTTTGCTTCACGCATCTAGTTTTAATGCTTTGGCCAAAGAATGTAAAAATGTATACCTGTAACAGGAGTCATGATGTGGAGGTGCCAGTGTTGGACTGAGGTGTACAAAGTTAAAAATCACACAACACCAGGTTATAGTCCAACAGGTTTATTTGGAAGCACTAGCTTTCGGAGCACTGCTCCTTCATCAGATGGTTGTGGAGTATAAGCTCGTCGGACACAGAATTTATAGCAAACATCTACAGCGTGGTGTAAGTGAAATTATATATTGAAAAAAGACCTGGATTATTTGTTAAGTCTCGCATCTTTTAGAATGAGCATGTTGGTTTCAGTTCTTTCAAATGTAAATCCTAGAACTATCTTAAAGTTACATTCTCAAGTGATCTTTAACAGTAGGTGCCATGTTGGCCCAGATAATGCACTGAAGGTGTGAGGTGCCCTGTGTGAGGTTGTCTGTTCAGACTGATTCTAATCTAAAAAAGGGATTTACAGAATCTTACATGGATTCATGTAGCTTTTGAGCAAAATGACATGTAATTCTGCAAGTACAAATTCACCCCACAAACTTATATGTGTGTGTGCATGTAAGTGTGTGTGTACAGGGATGTATGAGTGTCTGTGAGAGAGTGTGTATGTGTGTGTGAGTGTGAGTGTAAAACCATAGTGGGAAACGTTTTCACTGTGGGGAAGTCAATCATCAACTTATTGGACCACGCCCTTCAACCGGAAAAGATTTAAGTTCTTAACGTGGGTCTCAATTTCTGCCCCATCACAAAAATGGACCCCATGGGTCTTGCAGCAGACACTGAGGAATTCATCAGACGAATGAGACTCTAGGAATTCTTTCAAGATGCCAGCAGTGATCCCAGTGAGCTCACTGAGGAACTGGAACAATCATCACAAGGATCCATGGAGGGGCGACCAATGAAGGAGTCAACTTGGACCCCACTGGAGAGCCACTGCCCTGGGCTTGACATGTATGCTCAAACCATCTGGAAATATACAAATGCCAGGTTCATCAGCCGCACCCACAAGGTAGAGCAAAACATCATCCGTTCACAACGCAATACCATCCATGCTCTCAAAACCAATCACAACATTGTCATCAAACCAGCAGATAATGGTGGAGCCATCATCATTCAGAATAGAACAGATTACTGCAAGGAAGTGTGCCGACTACTGAATAACCAGGAACACTATAGGCAACTACCAGCTGATCTGACCAAAGAGCACACACGTGAACTAAACACATTGATCAGGATGTTGGATCCAGTCCTTCAGAGTTCATATGCGCCCTTGTCCCACGTACTTCTCGTGTAGGTGACTTCTACTGTCTTCCTAAGATACACAAAGCCAACACACCAGGACATCCCATCGTGTCAGGTAAATGGGACCCTTTGTGAGAACCTTTCTGGCTATCTTGAAGGCATCTTGAAACACATTGTATAGGGGACCTCTAGCTTCTGCCGTGACACTACAGATTTCTTACAGAAACTCAGCACCCATCGAACTGGAAACATTCCTCTTCACAATGGATGTTTCCGCATTCTACACCAGCATCCCCCACAATGATGGCATTGCAACAACAGCCTCAGTACTCAACACCAACAACTGCCAACCTCCGAGCACCGTTCTATGATTCATCCGCTTTATCCTCGACATTTTCACCTTTGACAGCCAGTTCTTCATCCAGACCATGGAACAGCCATGGGGACCAAATTTGCACCCCAATATGCCAACATGTTCATGCACAGGTTTGAACAAGACTTCTTCTCTATGCAGGACCTAAAACCAACACCATACACCAAGTATATTGACGACATTTTCTTCCTCTGGACCCAGGGCGAGGAGTCACTGAAACAACTACATGATGATATCAATGAGTTTCATCCCAGCAGCAAACTCATCATGGATTACTCTCTAGTATCTGTCTCATTCTTGGACACATGTATCTCCATCAAGGATGGGCACCTCAGCACCTCAGTCTACCGCAAACCCATGGATAACCTCACGATGCTACACTTCTCCAATTTCCACCCGAAACATATTAAAACAGCCATCCCCTATGGACAAGCCCTATGCAGGATCTGTTCAGATGACGAGGAACATGATGGACACTTGGAAGTACTCAAGGATGCCCTCATAAGAATGGGGTATGATGCTCAACTCATCGACCTCCAGTTGTGACATGCCACAGTGAGAAATCATAATGACCTCCTCAGAAGACAGCCATGAGCTGCAACCGACAGGGTACCCTTCGTTGTCCAGCACTTCCCAGGAGCCGAAAAGCTATGCCATGTTTTTCGCAGCCTGCAACACATCATCAATGCGGATGAGCACTTCGTCAAGACTTTCCCCATGCCTCCATTTCTTGCCTTTAAACAACCACCAAACCTCAAATAGATCATTGTTTGCAGCAAACTGCTGGGCCTTCAGGACAACACCATACAACCCTGTCACGGTAGATGCTGCAATATATGTCAGAGTGGCAACACGGATACCACCACAACATGTGGGAATGCCTCCCACTGTGTACGTGGCAGATGCTCATGTGACTCGACCAACATTGTCTATCGCATACGCTGTAGGCAAGGATGCCCTGAGGCATGGTACATTAGTGAGACTGAGCAAAGGTACAGCAACGGATGAATGGACACTTCACAACAATCAACAGACAGGAGTGTTCCCTCCCAGTCAGAGAACACTTCAGCAGTCCGGGTCATTTGACCTCAGACGTTAGGGTGACCATCCTCCAAGGTGGACTTCGGGACAGGCAACAAAGCAAAGTGCAACACCCATGGTTCAGTACCCATGGGGATGGCCTCACTTGGGACTTTGGGTTCATGTCACACTACAGGTGACCCCACTGCACTACACACACAGACACACACTCACAGACAGACAGACATACACTTCTACAGACCCATATATTCATGCAGACCCTCTCTCATACACAAGCTCTCTCGTATACACTCAACATACACTCCTACACTTTCACATGCACCCTCTCACTGATGTATACCCCTTTACATTCACACACATACACATACTGTCTTACAGACATTCCTACCGTGCCCCCTCCCCCACCCACTGTAACACACACACATACACATATAAGTTTATACAGTGAATTTGTCCTTGCAGAATTACATTTTATTTTGCTCAAAAGCTGCATGAATCCATGTAAGATTCTGCAAATCCCCCTTTTTAGATTACAAACTATCTGAACATTGGGGCACAGACAGCCTCACACAGGGCACTTCACAACCTTCAATGCATTAGGTTCCCTGTTGGCATAGGCAAAGCATTTGAATGCCTGTATCCAGCACAAACATTGGCCTGTTTTCAACCAAAATCAATATAATCAGCGGCACCTTTCCACCTAGTTTGATTGTGCACCATCTGCCTGTTAGAATGCAGCATCTGCTGCTGAGTCAATCAGTTATTAATCCATTAAGCAAAATGGCTACCTAATGTGGTTACCCTTCAGTTATCTATGTAGAATAATCTCAAATTAGTATCACCAATTTATATTGGTCTCCATCCATGTGTGTTTAAATATTGTAATGCCAAAGTTGAGTTTATCTGTGCTATTATCTATCTTATTTTGAGATTTCAGTTTTAAATTCCAGTACACCATTAACAAGGACATTGAGTTTTTTTCTCAACAGCTGCAAAACAATGAAACTGCAAAATACACTCCCAGAAATATTGACCAAAATTTCCAAACTTAAGGTAGTAAATACTCTTGGGAAATAAGGCAGGGCAGGTGACTGAGGTGTCAGTGGGGGAGCACTTTGGGGCCAGCGACCATAATTCTATTAGATTTAAAATAGTGATGGAAAAGGATAGAACAGATCTAAAAGTTGAAGTTCTAAATTGGAGTTCGGCCAATTTTGACGATATTAGGCAAGAACTTTTCAAAAGCTGATTGGGGCAAATGCTCGCAGGTAAAGGGACGGCTGGAAAATGGGAAGCCTTCAGAACTGAGATAACAAGAGTCCAGAGAAAGTATATTCCTGTCAGGGTGAAAGGAAAGGCTGGTAGGTATAAGGTATGCTGAGGGTTTGGTTAAGAAAACAAAGGAAGCATATGTCAGGTATAGACAGGAAAGATCGAGTGAATCCTTAGAAGAATATAAAGGCAGTAGGAGTCAACTTAAGAGGGAGATCAGGAGGGCAAAAAGGGGACATGAGATAGCTTTGGCAAATAGAATTACGGAGAATTCAAAGGATTTTTACAAATACATTAAGGACAATAGGGTAACTAGGGAGAGAATAGGGCCCCTCAAAGATTAGCAAGGCGGCCTTTTTGTGGAGCTGCAGAAAATGGGGGAGATACTAAATGAATATTTTGCATCTGTATTTACTGTGGAAAAGTATATGGAAGATATAGACTGTAGGGAAATAGATGGTGACAACTTGAAAAATGTCCATATTACAGAAGAGGAAGTGCTGGATGTCTTGAAACACATGAAGGTAGATAAATCCCCAGAACCTGATCAGGTGCACCCTAGAACTCTGTGGGAAGCTAGGAAATTGATTGCTGGGCCTCTTGCTGAGATATGTGCATCATCGATTGTCACAAGTGAGGTGCCGGAAGACTGGAGGTTGACTAACATGGTGCCACTGTTTAAGAATGGTGGTAAGGACAAGCCAGGGAACTATAGACAAGTGAGCCTAACATTGGTGGTGGGCAAGTTGTTGGAGGGAATCCTGAGGTACAGGATGTTCATGTATTTGGAAAGGCAAGGACTGATTAAGCATAGTCAACATGGCTTTGTCTGTGGGAAATCATGTCTCACAAATTTGATTGAGTTTTTTGAAGAAGTAACAAAGAGGATTGATGAGGGCAGAGCCATAGATGTGATCTATATGGACTTCAGTAAGGCATTCAGCAAGGTTCCCCATGGGAGACTGGTGAGCAAGGTTACATCTCACGGAATACAGAGAGAACTAGCCATTTGGATACAGAATTGGCTCAAAGGTAGAAGACAGAGGGTGGTGGTGGACGGTTGTTTTTCAGACTGGAGGCCTGTGACCAGTAAAGTGCCACAATGATCGGTGCTGGGTCCACTACTTTTCATCATTTATGTAAATGATTTGGATGCGAGTATAAGAGGTTTGGTTAGTAAGTTTGCAGATGACATCAAAATTGAAGGTCATTGTGGACAGCAAAGAAGGCTATCTCAGATTACAACAGGATCTTGATCAGATGGGCCAATGGGCTGAGAAGTGGCAAATGGAGTTTAATTCAGATAAATGCAAGGTGCTGCATTTTGGGAAAGCAAATCTTAGCAGGACTTATATGCTTAATGGTAAGGTCCTAGGGAGTGTTGCTGAACAAAGAGACTTTGGAGTGCAGGTTCTTAGCTCCTTGAAAGTGGAGTCGCAGGTAGATAGGATAGTGACGAAGGCGTTTGGTATGCTTTCCTTTATCGGTCACAGGATTGAGTACAGGAGTTGGGAGTTCATGTTGCAGCTGTACAGGACATTGGTTAGACCACTGGTGGAATATTGCGCGCAATTCTGGTCTCCTTCTTATTGGAAAGATGTTGTGAAATTTTAAAGGGTTCAGAAAAGACTTTACAAGGATGTTGCCAGGTTTGGAGGATTTGAGCTGTAGGGAGAGGCTGAACAGGCTGGGGCTGTTTTCCCTGGAGTGTCGGAGGCTGAGAGGTGAACTTAGAGGTTTATAAAATTATGAGGGGCATGGATAGGATAAATAGACAAAGTCTTTTCCCTGGGATGGGGGAGTCCAGAACTAGATGGCATAGGTTTAGGGTGAGAGTGGAAAGATATAAAAGAGACCTAAGGGGCAACATTTTCACGCAGAGGGTGGTACGTGTATGGAATGAGCTGCCAGAGGAAGTGGTGGAAGCTGGTACAATTGCAACATTTAAAAGGCATTTGAATGGGTATATGAATAGGAAGAGTTTGGAGGTAAAAACAATGACTGCAGATGCTGAAAATCAAATATTGGATTAGTGGTGCTGGAAGAGCACAGCAGTTCAGGCAGCATCCAACGAGCAGCAAAATCAACGTTTCGGGCAAAAGCCCTTTGGGCCAGGTGGGACTAGATTAGTTGGGATATCTGGTTGGCGTGGAGGCATTGGACCGAAGGGCCTGTTTCCGTGCTATGCATCTCTATGACTCCAAAAATAACACATGATGAATTGAGAGCTTAAAAGTTCACCATCTTGCAGGTTTTGAAATTAGATTAGAAAATTAAAATAATTATTTTACATTAATAGAGAATATGTAGTAGGATTCAGATTCAGTCCCTCATTCTGAAATCCTGAATGATAGAATAGAATCATAGAATCTCTACAGGCTATTTAGCCCAACAGGTCCACACTGACCCTCCAAAGAGTAACTCCCCCAGACCCATTCCCCTACCCTATTAACTCTACATTTCCCCTGATTAATGCACCTAACCTAGATATCACTGAAAACTGTGGGCAATTTAGCAAGGCCAATTCACCTAGCTGCGCATCTTTGGACTGTGGGAGGAAACTGGAACACTCAACGGAAACCCACTGCAGACACGGGGAAAATATACAAACTCCACATAGACAGTTGTTGTAGGCTAGAATCAAACCCAGGTCTTTGCCCCTGTAAGGCAGCAGTGCTAACCACTGAGCCACCATAGGGAGCATTGAATAGAGGAAAAACAGCTCCAAGTTTGAAGAGAGAGATTAAAAATAAAATATAGCTGGAAGTTGGAGAAGGGACAAATGATTTCTTCTTGTTGGAATTTTTTTTCCCCAATTGCTCCTGCTCCAGTTTTCCTTCCAGCAACCACAAAAGTATTTTTGCTCTCTCTCTCTTCAAACTTGGAGAGGTCTTTCCTCTATTCAATGCTTCCCGATCGAACGCGGAGTTGAGATCATGAGTATTTATATATCTTATACATTTGCGCTCTGCCCAAAGGCACACCTTTGGTTCAGTGTTTGCTAATCCTTCATTCTGATTCCTTGTCAGTTTTTGTCAGCGAAGTTTTGCAATTGCCTTCCACTCTTGGACAGGATGAAGTGGCAATCCAAAGGTCTACATCAACTGGAACAGGAATTGAACCGATGCTGTTGGTGTTATTTTGAAACTATGCACTGGCCAATTGAGCTAAATGACCCTCTAAACATTCTAGCGCAGACTCACAAAATAACTGAAGAGAAATTAATATCTTTATTGCAGCAGTACTATTTTGAATACAAGATTTCTGGTCATTCATTCACCAAAGACAAATTAATTGGACCCATCATTATTTCAATTTCATTTCATCCTCTCCTTCCATGCTATCCCTTGCTATTCTAGCCTTACCATGGCACCAATGTCTGTTCCCCACTCTACTCCATCCTCGACTTTTCTTCATGTTGTACCTGTAGCACTCAAATCAATCTGCCATTGTATGCTGCCTGCACTCTACCCTGGAGACAGAAAGTTAGTATCTCACCTGATTGTATCCTCAGCAGAAACAGAGGTTTGCACCTCCCCTGACCATACCTGAGAAGAGGGGCATACTTAGCACCCAATCTTGTCTAACTGTACCCCAGACAGAGATCAAGTTGGCAACTTGCTTGACTGAAGCTGTGTGTTTATGTTTTATTTCTCCACCAGCCACAGTCCTTAACCAAACGTGTGGACAAAGGTTACATTTCTCAAAGTTTGATTCAAAAAATGGAAATGGGGTTTTAAAGAACTTGTTAGCAATCAGATTCCTGAAATAACATTTTTAAAAGTCTGTGACATTGTCCCAGTCAAAAACATTGCTGAAACTGAACATGCCTTCACATGGGCAAGCTCTTTGCTACAAATACATCCACTAACAGACAAATAGTCCAGACAGACAAAGAAACAGCATACAGTACTATAAATCTAAAAAATACAATAAATGCAATTTATCAAAGCACAACATGTTAGATATTGCCACAATCACTGGATGTTTAGTACAAGCTTCAATTAAATTTTAGTAACCTTAATGTATGAACCTTTAGCTTAGTATTGCATGTCGGTTTGGAAAAAAAATTCCAAAGTTGCTTTCTTCTTTTCCATATAAACTGGATCTATCCTAGCCATGATGCAAAATGCAGCGGCAGTTAAATGGCGTTGGTGAATTCCTGTGGTGGCAGCTCTGCAACAATTGTGAGGAGAGAGGAGAGTGTTCAGAAATGGGAAACACGTACGACCGAATGAGCACTTCGAATTATTTTAAGCTAGCTTTCTGCTTCCCCTAGCCTCGCCACAGATTCCCCACCCCCCCCCGGTAAGCCTGGTTTACTTTGAACTTACTTCAGAAAGTGTGTTTCTGGGGCAAAGGGAGGCCCGACCGCGGGGGCGGGGCCAATGGGAAGTGGATCACATGGCAAGCTGGAGCTGCAAAGAGCTGACACACTGAGTCATTGCTGTGGAGTCCAGCTGTAGGTGCATGGATTGAAGTACAGTACTGACAAGGGCATTGCACTTTGCTGAGAATATGCGGAAAGATCGCGAACTCATCAACGGCGATAACGAGATACGTCGGGATTAGGAGAACTGGAGAAATCAAGCTCCGAAACAAAGCGTTTGTTTTGGAAAGGAATGTATTCCTAAGATTGCTTGCGTAAATCGGAGGTTTCCTATTTTTCTCTTTACTGCAATGGATGGCAATGGTGCAGGTAAAAATTTTGATTTTCTGCGTTGTCGCTTTTACCGTGAATGCGCTTTGAATCAAATCCACACAAGGTTGGTCCGAAATGGATGTTGCGAGTGTACACTATGTATTGGTTTGCAGCGTTTCAGAACGTAAATTTTATAATGTGTTAGAATGTGCTCGGTCATTAGTTTGAGAAGCGAAACAGTTGCCGCAGGTTTTAGGGACCAGCAGCTCGGCGCCTCCGGAGTGCATCGTATTGTTTCTCTTTCTCTTCCCCCCCCCCCAGGATTTGGTTTCATTTTTGTCTGTGCGGTGGGGGAGGCGTTCGCAAAATAAGCTTTCTGTTTTTCTCCCTCTCCGCCCCTCGCTGTGCAACAAAGGTCGCTCGCTCGGTCGGTGAGTGAGTGAGTAAGTGACTGACTGTGGGGAGAGTTTCGCCCCTTCCGGCCGCGCTACGAAACCTTGCAGCTCCCTCACGTGGACTCGCGCTGCCGACCCACGTGCGCCTTGTGTTTACGCCGCGGCCCAGCGCAGCCAGCCATTGGCCGAGCGGGGCTCCCCGCGTGACGTCACAATCGCACAACGGATCCTCCCCCGGGAGGGAGCTCGCGGCGGCCGCATGTGACCCGAGCCGCCTCCGTGTTTATGTGACCCAGTTTCTGCCGCGAGGACGGCGCACGTGCTTCCCCCTCCCCCCAAGTCTTGGAGAAGGACAGCGAAGCGCCGCTTGCAGTGGCAGTGGCCACGCGAGGAACTGCAGCGGCGCGCGCTCTCTCTCTCTCTTGTCCCCCACCCGACAGTGAAGGATCTCAGTTGTCGCACTCGATGCTGGGTAACGTCACGTAGGCGCGTGGCTTAAAGCACAACGGCCACCGTTTTAAATTGGCGGGGTTTCGGCGATGCGAAGATGTCTCGAGACTTCAAAAAGCTTTCGAACTCCTTGGGCCTCGCGCTGGAAGAGGTCGGAAGTCGCGCGACACCACGTTATCCTGTAGCCCCGACACAAACAGAAACCGGTTGCTGACAAAGCTCAGCAGCGTCTGTGAAGGCAAGTCGAAGTTAACGTTTCGGGTCCGGTGGCCCTTCCTCCGGCAGGTTTATTTGAAATCGCAAGCCTTCGGGGGGAAGCTGCTCTTTCCGTTTTTTTTTTCTGACTTTGTCCAACACCGGCATTCAAAAGAAGCCGAAAGAACCGCGGATGTTGGCAATCTGAGGCAAAAAGCAGAATTTAAAAAAAGCTGCAAAAGCTCAGCAGGTCTGGCAGCATCCGTGGAGAGAGAAATCAAGAGTTAAAACGTTGAGTGAGCCTTCCTTAGAAAGAGGCCGTTCAGCCTTTCGTGTCTGTGCCTCTCCTGAGGATTTGTTGTCCCCGCAGTCCCCCGTATTCTGCATATTGTAACTTTGCAGCAAACAACTGTTTCTTGAGGTTTAATACGTTTTTTAGGAGAGTCATCAGCTGAAGTAACCTAGTACTGACAAATTCCAGGTAACGTGAGGAGCACTGAATTAAATTACAATGATATTTGTGGCTGTTCACATCCTTTTTATACCTCACTTAGCAAAGATCTGCAGTTTGGACCGCTTTATTAATTGGGTAGGTGATTATTAAGTTTTGAGTTGGAAGTCATAAAGCAAAATCCACTGTGCTGTTTTAAGTAGTGTTTCTCTGAATTTATTTTAGTCCATCTATAAATAATTTTCCATAATTGATCATAAACAATTTTAAAGACACTTCCAGTATATTCTAGAACCTTAGATCAGCTGTGATAACATCTTAGCACCTCAGATCACAAAATGAAGGAGCAGAAGGCCATTCAGCCCATCCAGTCTGTTCCATCATTCATCTAATCATCCTTAGAGATATACAGCACGGAAACTGACCCTTTGGTCCAACCCATCCATGTCGACCAGATATCCCAACTCGATCTAGTCCCGCCTGCCAGCACCCGGCCCATTTCCCTCCAAACCCTTCCTATTCATATACCCATCCAAATGCCTCTTAAATGTTGCAATTGTACCAGCCTCCACCACATCCTCTGGCTGCTCATTCCATACTCGTAGCACCCTCTGTGTGAAAAAGTTGTCCCTTTAGGTCTCTTTTATATCTATCCCCTCTCACCCCCCCGAAAAGACTTTTTGTCTATTTATCCTATCCATGCCCCTCATAATGTTGTAAACCTCTACCCCCCCCCCCCAACCACCCCCCCGGCTCCAACGTTCCAAGGAAAATAGCCCCAGTCTGTTCAGCCTCTCCCTATAGCTCAAATCCTCCAACCCTGGCAACATGCTTGGCAATCTTTTCTGAACCCTTTCAAGTTTCGCAACATCTTTCCGATAGGAAGGAGACCAGAATTGTGCACACTATCCCAAAAGTGGTCTAACCAATGTCCTATACAGCCACAACATGACCTCCCAACTCCTGTACTCAATACTGTTGCTTTCCTTTATCAGTAAACCAAACGTCACTATCCTATCTACCTGTCACTCCACTTTCAAGGCGCTATGAACCTGCACTCCAAGGTCTCTGTTCAGCAACACTCCCTAGGACCTTACCATTAAGTGTATAAGTACTGCTAAGATTTGCTTTCCCAAAATGCAGCACCTTGCATTTATCTGAATTAAACTCCATCTGCCACTTCTCAGCTCATTGGCCCATCGAGTCCAGATCCTGTTGTAATCTGAGGTAACCTTTTTCGCTGTCCACTACACCTCCAATTTTGGTGTCATCTGCAAACTTACTAACTCTTATGCTCACATCCAAATCGTTTATATAAATGATGAAAAGTAGTGGACCCAGGACCGATCCTTGTAGCACTCCAGTGGTCATAGGCCTCCATTCTGAAAAACAACCCTCCACCACCACCACCCTCTGTCTTCTACCTTTTGAGCCAGTTCCTTGGTTCCACTTTGATACCTTATCCCTATAACAGTTGATTCCCATGTGAACCAACCTTGTGACAACCCTCTGCAGTCAAGAATTCTGCAGATTTATTACCCTCCGAGCAGAAATCCATACTAATCTCTGTCATAGTTTGGCAGCCTCTAACCTCAGATTGTGACTTTGGAACTCTATTCCTTAAAAGGTGGTAGAAGCAGAGTCTGAATATTTTGAAGGCATATATAAGTAGGTAAATTATTGATAAGGAGGGGAAAACATTACCTTGATAAGTGAGAATGGGGAGTAATCTAATCAACCATGATCTTATTGAATAGTGGAACAGGTACAAGGGCCGATGGCCTGCTCTTAATAAAAATAGGGGCATTTTGCTAAAATACAAGGCGCTAGTTAAATTGTGTCTAGAATACTGTGAACAGTTTTGGTGCCCTTATCTAAGGAAAAGTATTCTGGCATTGGAGGCAGTCAGAGAAGATTACCAGGGTTAATCCTGGGTATGGAGGAATCATTTTATGAAAGCTAGAATAGATTAGAACATTACAGTGCAGTACAGGCCCATCTGCCCTGTGAAACAAATCTGAAACCCATTTAACCTACACTATTCCATTCTTGTCCATATGTCGATCCAATGACCATTTAAATGCCCGTAAAGTTGGCTAGTCTACAACTGTTGTAGGCAGTGCTTTCCACGCCCCTAATACTCTGAGTAAATAAACTACGTCTGACATCTGTACTATATCTATCACCCCTCAATTTGAAACTATGCCTCCTTGTGCTAGCCATCATCATCCTAAGAAAAAGGCTCTGGATGTCCACCTGATCTAACCCTCTGATTATCTTGTATGTCTCGATTAAGTCACCTCTCAACCTTCTCTGTAATGAAAACTCATAAGTCCTTCTCTCCATACCAGGCAATATCCTAGTAAATCTCTTTTGAACCCTTTCCGAAGCTTCCTCATCCTTCCTATAATCTCCAGAACTGCTTGCAATACTCCAATTGTGGCCACACCAGAGTTTTGTATAGCTGCAACAGGATGGGCCTGTTTTGATTCTAATTTCAAAGATTGAGAGGTGACCTTATTGAAACATAGATTCCTAGGAGACTTCACAAGGTAGTTGTAGAGAGGCTGTTTTCCCTTGTGAGAGATTCTGATGCTCAAGATCTTATGTGGGTGACATTCGTGAAAGACCAAACGTGTTACAGCCTTTACAGTTCTGTTCCATACTTTATTGACGTGGATTGCAGTTAGCTCTGTAATAGAAATGATTGGTCAGAGCTATTTTGATGGTGGTGAAATCCTGCAAGGTTTGGAGTTACTGGAAGACTGCTACTGATTTGCTAATTCTTGAATGGAGCTCATTACCTACACCGCCCTCCTTTGAGATGCTGCTTTCTAGATCGGGGAAGTAATCAACATTGTTTATGTTCTTTTGCTTGGTGATGATGGGGAAGCCTTGCTTCAGTTCAGTCATCATTGTCATCATCTTCTCTCAGATGATATGTAGGCCACTGTCAAAGTTAGTGGTCATATACTGGCACATGCACAGTTTGGCAAAAAAAGCAGTGCCAACTTTGAAATCCAGTCTGTCAACCACTGGTGTTACTACATGATACCAGAGTCTGCACCCAGCATTGTCTTTCTCACGATGATCTCAACAAAAGGAGTAGAGGAGTTAATGCCGCCTTGCCATTATCACTTGAAGTCTGGAGGTACCTGTGCTCGCCTTGATTATGTATAAGGTGTTCAAGATGTTAATATAACACTCCACTAATGTTGTACAACTTGTGATGTACCAGAATGATTGCTGATGGATGCTTCTGAAAGCCTTGAAATCAATTAAGTTGAAATCAAAGGACTTCTGATACTCAAGACTCTGATGTTGTTATTATTGATGTTATTGGATTGTATGACCTAGTTGCAGCATGATCCACCACTGCAGAAACCTTCCTCTTGTTCACAAACACGACCATGTACTTCTGCTTGCTAATTTTTGTGGAGTACCATGCTAAAGACCTTGCAATACTGAGAGAATTGCTGTACTTCTCAACTTGTTGCAATCACTGAGCTTCCCTTTATTTGGCACCTTGATGATTATTTCTTGTTTGCATTCAAACAAACTGGGATATCCTCTAGTCCAGATCTTATTGAACAGGTCTGTGAGCTTTTTTATTATTTTTGTTCAATCCCTCTGCTCTGTAAAGCTAATTTTATGTTTATTGGATATCAAATCTCTCCATTATGATGAAAGTAATAAATGTATTCAATATCTTTTTAAAGTTTGCTTCCACTTTAATCTTACATGTATGCCCCACTCTTGTCTCTCAAATGTTTAAAAAGTAGTGGATAATCAGTGCATCTTCTTTCTGGTTTGAAGTTTGTGAGAATTATTCATCGTAATTGGAGTGTCTGAAATCAAATTAATGCTGGGCCACAGATTGCTAAAGCTTTTTGATTTCTTGGCAGTGAGTAGCTTTCATTTTGGGATGAGAAAATATGTGCCAAAGGTTTCTTCATGTTGTACTATTTGATGTAACTCATCATTTAAAAAAATATTTATTCACTCACTGAAAAGAGGTGATGCTGGTCAGGCTGGCAGTTATTGTCAAATCTTAATTTCCACTGAGGAGATAATGGACGGCCTCTTTGAGCTACTGTAGGCCATTGTATCAACTTCTGTTACAACAGAGTGACTTGTGGGCCATTTTGGAGGATAGTTAAGAGTCAGTTAAATGTCTTACTCTCTAAAGAATAAACTCCTATCCACTCTGAGCTTGTAAACTGCTGCCCCTCTCCAACTTCCCTTTCCTCTCAAACTCTTGAAAAATATTACCTTCCAACTTTGTGCTTATTGTTCCAGAACTCCATGTTTGGTTACTGCCAGTCAGGTTTCTGTCCCTGCCACAGCACCAAAATGATTTTTATTAACACCCTGGATGACCGTGATAAAGGCAAACCATGACTTGGGATCAACCAAAACCCGTGCCTTTGTACCAACTCTCTCAAAAACTCAGGCAGATGAAGATTAATTAAGAAAAGTTAACTTGCTGAGTTTTTGAGTTAGCAACAGACAGGATTGATGACCTGGTATGCGGTCTGTATACCAAGGCAGGCCCCAAAGGTCTTTTTGGCACCTTAGGCGAAATATTGTATAACCTTACTGCAACCCCAAAAATTCAATGTACAGAAACATGAGAAGTTTAGAAATTTTACCTTTATTTCCATGGCATTTGAAATAGCACACTTGGTGCTCCTTTAAAACCTGGTACTTTAGGCAACTGCCTAATTTGCCTATATAGTCAGCTGGCCATGTCTATATATCGTCCCAAAGAATCATTATTTTGATTGAATGCCATAATTAAAGTGGGTTTGGTTACAACTGAAATATTGTTTAATTCTGGGTACTACACCTTTAGAAAGATGTCCAACCTTAGGGTTTTGAAAATATTTACTGGAATGTTTCCAAGAATAATGAGAGCTTGGAGAAGCTACGGTTGTTCTCTTTTTTTTTAAAAGACGTTTGAGAGGAGATTTGACAGAGGTGTTCAAAATTGAGTAAATAGAGAAACTTTTTCAATTGTTAGAATGAGCTAGAACAATGGCACAAATTTAAGGTGATTGGTTCTTTCATCAAAGTGAAATGAGATGCCTTTTTTGGTGCAACCTGTGGTTAGGATCTACAGTGCACTTACTGAATAAGTGGTGGTGGTGGCAGAGCCAACCATGACTCTCAGAATTGGATACCTGAGGAAAAATGATCATATGGCCACGGACAAGAGATAAAACAATGCATAAGGTTAACTGGTTTACGGTCTCAGAGTTAACATGGGTTCAAAGGGCTGACTGTCTTCCTGCTGGTTTTAATTATGGTTCTAAAGGAAATGTGATTCAACTCTGGCTTCCATAGTTTTTCAGACTAAATGGATTAATGGGACAGGAGGAAAATAAAATGTGTGAAAAGAAAGTTTAAAACAGACATGAATAACTTCTAATTTATTTGTTTAGCTTTATAATTGTCTACCATTCATTTTTATTTCTTTTTATGCAGGTGGTGTCATTGCATATATAAGTTCATCAAGTTCCAGTTGTAGTCCTGTCTCTTACCACAGTGACAGTTCGGAGAACAGCTTCCAGTCAGTCTCGTCTTCTGTTCCATCATCACCTAACAGTTTTGTATCTGATAACCACATTAACTCCAATGACATGCTTGCTGATAACTGTCCATTGAAACTAGGAAGTTCCAGTAACATTCAGCTTGCATGTTCAACTAAAGGGGATGGGTCAAACACAAGCCCTTTGAGCAAATGTACCAGCGGCATTACTAGTGAGTGGATAATGCTGTAATTAAAATTTAATCACAGAGCTAGTATGTTTTGACATCCAAAAATTTTTAATTAAAACAGACATATATAAACTTGATTTTATGATTGCTAGGCCACTTCTGCTATTATAATCCATTGGGTATGTGCTTTCTTTTAGAAATTAATGGCATGATCCTTCTGTGTAAAGTCTGTGGAGATGTAGCATCTGGATTCCATTATGGTGTGCATGCATGTGAAGGTTGCAAGGTAAGGTATAGTTTCTCTGTAAATTTTAATAAATAATCATATGACATCTCTAAGAATTCTTCTACTTAATATAGTCTGAATAATATCTACAAATTTATTGGATTACTAATTGAATTGGTATAATTAATACATTTTCTGGCATGTTGCAAACCTCCCATAGTTCCATGGGGAATGAGATCTCACACTACAGAGGAACCTTGATTATCACAATGAAATGGACGGGCCGTATTTCGTTCAGATAATTGATTATGCAGTTAATCGATTCAATGCCTCTTCTCTGGGGCTGAGTTTTCTGAAGTTTCCTTTTTCCTCGCTCTGCCTGCCTTGCTCCCTCTCTCTGTTTCAGGGATTGTTTCTGAGCAAACTCATACTTGTAAGGGGCTTGCAGCATTGCTGAAGCCTTACTCCCCCCCCGCCCCGCCCCCATCAGTTCACTTGGATTAACACAGTGAGCACTTGATATGTCCGCTCCCTGTTCAGGAGACTAGGCAGCAGCACACTGTGCGCGAGTCCCTGCCTCCGTCTGCCCCCAACTTGTGTCCGCCGTCTGATCTGACCGCCCTGATACCCCTGCCACTCTCTACGGGCAGCCAGACTGGACACCAACAGCAAGACTGCTGCTGATTTTGGTGGGGTGAGTCTCAAAATAGTACTCTCACATGCGCACACAGCCACACACATTACTTTTTACTGGAACATTTTGACAAGTTCCAGGACCATGTTGCAGAGATTATTTGGGGAAGGGGGGTGGTTTCAGGTACACCCCTGTGCAGAACTCTAGGAAATATGTAGAGAGAGAGGGCGGGTGATCAGTCATTTGGCGACTGTGCCTGGGCTTCCAAGGATGTCCAGGACTGTTCTCGGCAGCATTTCAGTAAGCAGAGTTCATTTTTAATCATTGTAAACGAAAGACATGATCAGTTGGAAACACCACTTTGACATAACGTTTCTATCAGAACTGTGAGATCTTCTTCGGATAATCTGAAATTAGGACAATTGATATTTGGATAATCGAGGTTCCTCTGTATTGTGTTATTGCAGAATGATGATTTATTAATAGAAAATGAATTTAATGTTCATACTCCAGCCAATTATTAGGTGTAATTTACTCTTAGTTAGGCATGTTATAACTGTAAATTCAACTTTCCTTTCAGTGCATCCTTTTAAAGATTAAGATTGGCATCTATTACTATTATTTTCATTCACTGCATCTGAGAAAATGGTAATAGTCCGTGTGAACTTCCATTTCGCAGTACTCATAGGTAAAGAATTCTAAGATTTTAACAGAGATGATGAATGAACGATGATATAAGCCCAAGCTCAGAGGGATGTGAGCTGGAAATGGTGCAGTTCTAACTGGACTCTTCTAGATGACTCTTCAGGTTTAGGAGGTGCTGCTGAAAAAGCCTTGATGAGATACAGCAGCGTATCCTTCAGGTAGTACGCACTGCAGTCAAGGCATGATGCTCATGGAGGGCTTGGGTGGTTATTCACCTGTAATTATTGAAGAAGGTTTCGTGCTACCTTGTGTCAAGCTTCTTGAGTGTTATTGGAATTAGTATTCATCTGGCTGAGTACAGAGTATTTTATCGTTTTCTTCACTTGTGCTTGTAGTTGGTGTTTAGGCTTGAGCTAGTCAGGATTGAATGTGTTGCTGGAAAAGCACAGCAGGTCAGGCAGCATCCCAGGAGCAGGAAAATCGGCGTTTTGGTCCGGAGCCCTTCATCAGGAATCTGATGAATTTTCCTGCTCCTTGGATTCTGCTTTTCCAGCAACACACTCTCATCTTGAGCTGGTCAGGAGGTGAGTTACTCTCTCAGAATGTCTTGCTTCAGTCGTCAAATTATTTCTGTGGCAGGTCCACTCCTGTTTCTGGTCAGTGGTGATCCTGAGAATGTTGGCAGTGAGAAGCAATGCTAAATGTTATATGCTTGGAACAGTGTTTAGACTATTTTGTGTTGGAGGTGGTTATTACTCATATGAAGTGTGGACAAGTAATATTCAATATCACTTGCCTAGCTTCTGCTGAGGCACAGTCGCCAAATGACTGATCACCTGCCCTCTCCACATATTTCCTAGAGTTCTGCACAGGGGTGTACCTGAAACCACTCCCCTTCCCCAAATAATCTCTCCAACATGGTCCTGGAACTTGTCAAAATGTTGCAGTAAAAAGTAATGTGTGTGGCTGTGTGCGCATGTGAGAGTACTATTTTGAGACTTACTGAAATGCTGCCGAGAACAGGGAATAGATTGGTTCAGTTTCTGAGGTATATTATTGAATATTGCAATTGTTAGCAAACAGTCCCGTTTCTGACTTTATGTTGTGGCAAGGCTGTTGATAAAGCAGCTGAAGATGGTTGGGCTTTGTTAATTACACCCTGTGCAAATACATATTTCTTAGCTCAGTTCCCAAATTTGCCTTTCAGAATTCTTTCTCTCCCTGGCCTTTTATTATTGCATATCTGTGTTATTTCAAATGTTTTTGGTTGTATCTTAGAATAAAGTCTTTCCTTGAGGTGGACTTATTAAATTGTCAGGGCTCATATCATGTGAAATATTAAGATCCCATTAAGGACATTCGTAGAAGAAATCCAAACACTCAGAACACCGTGCCACAAGATTTTGTATTTTTAAACAAAGACAAACTTTGTTGTACATAAAGAGAAATTAAAACGAAAAAGAAAAACACCACTGACTAAACACTATAGCCAGGTGTTTCCCAGAACTTTGTGGGAAGCTAGGAAAGACACTGCTGGGCAACTTGCTGAGATATTTGTTAAATTGATAGCCATGGATGAGGTGTCGGAAGTCTGAATGAAGGGTGGCTAACGTGATGCCATTATGTAAGGAAAAGTCAGGAAACTATAGATTGGTGAGCCTGAAGTTAGTGGTGGATAGGTTGCTGGAGGGGATTCTGAGGGACAGGATTTATGTGCATTTGAAAAGGCAAGGACTAATCAAGGATAGCCAGCATGGTTTTGTGCATAGGAAATTGTCTCACTAATTTGAGTGAGTTTTTAGAAGAGGTGACGAAGATGATTGATAAAGGCAGGAGTGTTGCGCATTGATTATATTGTCTTCAGCAAAGCATTTGACAAGGTCCTGATTGGTAAACCGGTAGTAAAGTTCGATCACAGGATCCTGGAGGAGCTAGCCAATTGGATACAAAATTGGCTTGAAGGTAGGAGACAGAGGGTGGTAGCAGGGAGTTGCTTTTTGGATTGGAGGCCTGTGACCAGCGGTGTGCCATAAGGATCAGTGCTTAGACTAGTGTTGTTTCACATGATTTGGATGTGAATATAGGTGGTATGCTTGTATAGACCTTGGGGTGCAGGTGTGAAAGTGGAGTTACAGGTAGACAGGGTGGTGAGAAGGTGTTTGGCATGCTTACCTTCATTGGTAATAGTGTTGAGTATAGCGGTTGGGATAACAGGCTGTGGCTGTACAGGACATTGGTGAGATGACTTTTGGTATATGCATACAATTTTAGGAAGGATGTTGGTAAACTTGAGAGAGTGCAGAAAAGATTTATAAGGATATGCTGGAATTGGAGGGTTTGAGCTATATGGAGAGGCTGAATAGGCAGGGGCATTTTTCCTTGGAGCAATAGAGACTGAGAGGTAACCTTTATAGAGGCTTACAAAATTGAGGGGCATTGATAGGTTGAATAGCCAAGGTCTTTTTCCTATGGTAGAGGAATCCAAAAGTAGAGGACACAGGTTTAAGGTAAGAGAGGAAGGATTTAAAAGGGATCTGGCAGATAATGTTTTCGCTCAGATATTGGTGCGTGTAGAGAACAAGCTGCCAGAGGAAGTAATGGGGGTGGGTACAATTGCAACATTTAAAAGACATCTGGATGGGTATATGACTAGGAAGAGTTGAGGGATAAGGGCCAAATGCTAGTAAATTGGACAGGGTCAGATTGGGTTGTCTGGTCGGTGTAGATGAGTTGGGCTAAAGGGTCTGTTTCAGTGCTGTATGACTCTACATGTGATTAACTCATCGTGTGTATTTTTACTCTGATAGGATGGAGGACAGGGGAAGCAAATATTCTGTATATTTTATGAAATATTGAAGGTTCACACACTTTTTAATCCAAAGATATACTACAGTCCTGCATTCACATTAATACTTCTCAGCATTCCAACTATTTGGAGATTAGATTGCAAGAATATCTTTCCTTTAGCTTTTGCCTACTTGACTCTTATCTTTTCTGTAAAGACATTATACTGTGTATGCCTCTTTTTTTTTTGCTGCTGCTGCTTAATACCTAGCCATCTGCCTATAGCTTTCCAAACTGAATGCTTTCTCCCACAACAATTGGTGGGGAGCATCATAGACTTCTTCCATGAGCTGAAGGCTGGAGCAAATATTCCACCTGCTTTTCCCTCGAGGTTCAAACTGAAATAGTGCCCTGTCTGCATTTTGTATGTTGAATAATAAAATTAATATTTCTTCTGCTTGAAGTTCAGGCCTCACTGGCTAATATTTATTTCCCTTGTCTCTCCTTACTTAGTAAGTAGCAGCCTACACAAGATCAAATCTAAAAATATCATTATCGAAAAGCATAGTAGGTCAGGCAGCATCTGAGGAGCAGGAGAATCGACATTTCGGGCATTAGGAATGAGGTCTCATTCCTGCATCTGCAGTCTTCACTTGCTCCTGAAAATATCACTAACATAACTGTGTTTTTATTGACAGACACATGCAAACAAAAGCAACTCTGGTCAAGGCTTCATTCTAAATTATTATCTGTATGGCAATGTTGCATATTTTGTTTGGTTCAACCAGAAATGTAAACAAATTAATTTACATTCAGCACACTCAAACACAAGTCACCTTTTAAATGTGTTGATTTCATGCTTATTTGAGTTGGATTTGTATCAGAAGTTTTACTGGTTTCCCTACTTTCCTACAGTTCAAACTTTAACTGCTAAATCAAAAGTTATTTTCTAAAACATATAAATAACAAATTAGATTTTTGCAAAGTGAGGATAGCATAGACTTGCATTTCTATGAAGACTTTTCACAGTAAGAAGCACACTTGTTTTCCAATAAAATAAGTCTGCTTTCCTTTGTCTTCAAGTATATTAGAATACAGGTAGTCCCCAAATTTTAGTCTTGAGTCCAATTGCAAGTTGATTTGATACAAGTTGGAACACAATGTTGGACAATGTGAAGTAACCATTTGTAAGCACAGAAAATGTTCGTATGTCGGATCTTTGAAATTACACCTCTATGTGGGATCGTGTTCCTAAGTACAAGCATTCATAAGTTGGATGTTTCTAAATCAGGACCCCCTGCACTCATGCAGCCACCTTCTGAAACTTATAGCATTAAATTTGAAGCTATTTTAACTTGCATCAACAAACCAATATCTCCTTAACATGTGAGTTCATTCCAGAAATAACCATAGCAGTTCACGTTGTGGTGAAATTTGCAATTTGATTTTCAGTCTAAGTGTAATATTGCATGATATAATTAGGACTGAACTAAGAATTAGTATTAAAATACAGAAATACATAATTTGGCTTGTGCTTGTTCTGATGCTAGCACTTCAACTGAAACTTTAATCTTATTTTCTTTCCATTTCCTCATTTAATATTCTTCCTTTTCAAATAAAGCAGTTAATTCTCTTAAAAGGTAGAGATTCTGTTTTGATAACTACTTGCGGTAAAAATATCTCCATGTTTTAATCGTCTTTCTGAAAATAAAACCTTTTAACCTTTTTAAATTCTTTTAATTTCAAATGTAATTTTGCATCAAATCCTTCTTGATATAAATGTTCAAATCAGCAGACGTGAACAATTTACTGTTAGATACTTCTGCAAAATGGAAAGCTCCTCTTTCACTTCATTTGGTAAGGAAAGCCCAATTTTGTTTTAAGCTTTTCTAAATAACTAAAGCTTCTCTGCTAAGCTTTGCTGTATCCTTTCCATGCTTCTTGATTCCAATGTGAAGTATACGCACTTTCCACAGGCTTGAAGTCTACATAAGTTAAAGACCCTCTAAGTACACCATTTCTCAGCTGAAATAGGAGATTGGTAGGAACGATGTGAATTGGATCCTGGCCAAGCGTACAGTATATTGACTGACTGCAGGACAGCTAACGGATGCCTTATGTTCTAAGGGCTTTATCTTCCCGGAGTCACAATACCTCATTCCCAGGACTGTCTCCAGAAAATGATTTTCATTCAAAACAGAATTTGAGTTGATCTAAACATTTAAAAATGCTGCTTCGTGTGTGTGAATGTATGTACAGTATATACGGGGGAGGTCGCCAGCTTTTCTAACAGCAGTCTAAATTAATATATCCCACTTTACTTTGCAATGGAAACTAACAAATTTCATCTAGTATTTGCACAGATGGATTCATAAGTATTATCATACTCTTTCAAGTGGATATTTGCAAAAAGCGCTTGCGTAAGGTAGCATGTGCTTCACTCACTTCTTCTAATTTGACTCTTTAGAGTCTCGTACTTCTTGTGAGTAGATGTTTGTTGATCCTTAGGAAAGTTTGATGCCTTGTAAGAGGTTAATTATTTCTGCTCTAAAGTATTTTTGCAGAAAAATTAGTTTCTTTATGATTAGATTAGATTACTTAGTGTGGAAACAGGTCCTTCGGCCCAAAAAGTCCACACTGACCTCCGAAGAGCAACCCACTCAGACCTATTCCCCTACATCTATCATGTATGTGAGAAATTATTATTCATAAGCCTGGAGCCTTGGATGTGAAAAAACTATTATTTTCTCTGGTGCTTACCACTTCAAAGATGCAGATTTTGACCAAAAAATGTTCTATGTTTGTTAAATTGTCATGTTGCAAATAAATAGTAAGCAGTTTAATGAGTTTGTACCATTAGCAACTTCTCTTTAAAAAGCACAAATTGACTAACATTCCAATTGCTTAAAACTATTAAGGCTTGAACAACTATGGCTACAGGCAATTGGGTATAAATTTGCAATTTCTAAAAATATGAATTAGCTGGAATGTTTTGCATTTGTTCTTGCAGGGATTTTTCCGAAGGAGCATTCAGCAGAATATCCAATACAAGAAATGCCTGAAAAATGAAAACTGTTCCATAATGAGGATGAATAGGAACCGGTGTCAGCAATGCCGCTTTAAGAAGTGTTTAGCTGTAGGCATGTCCCGAGATGGTGAGTACCATTGCAGATAGGAACAATACTTACAATAGTATAATTATGGCAACACATACATCAGATATGACCATATTTCAAAACTATTGGAAGGTAAGTTTGCAATGCAAATTGTTCCAGTACAATGTTGAAAATCTTTGGGATATTCTGTTACAGCTGTTCGATTTGGGCGCATTCCTAAACGTGAGAAGCAGAGAATGTTGATTGAAATGCAAAGTGCAATGAAGAAGATGATGAATAATCAGCTGAACGGCTACTCACAGACTGAAGGGTCACAAGATGAGATTGCTTCTTCACAACTACAACATAAACAACTTCAAAACATTGAAGATGATGTAATTGGTACAGTGGCCAAAGCCCATAAGGAAACATTCTACTGTACTCAAGAAAAAATGGGCAAAATGCTGGAAGCTGAGAAGCTCCAGAACAGAAAGAGTACTCAGAAGAATAGTGATGATAATTGGATAATTGATCAGTCTACAAATAGCATCAATGGAAGCCACTGTTTTCACAATGCAAACCAGCACAAAATCTCTAACACAAATAAGATTAATAACCATGTATTTTGCCCAAATGGTGTGTCAGATAGATTCATAAGTAGGCATTATCATACTGTTTTGAATGAGTATACTCAAAATGCAATTGCAGAAGATGGATTTTCTCAAAACAACGCTATGTTTGACCATTCTTGTACCACGGAAAGGAGAATGCATCTGGTAAATACACTATCTATGCTTAGAAAAGGATCATTCATTTATTGCAACGTGATTGCCTATTGGAATGTTTATTTGTTTGAAAGTTCTGTATTGAGATCAGCTATTGATATTAAGAAAAAAAATTGAGTTCATACTTTGCAATACAATCTTTAATTCTTACAATTCCTTATTTAAGATCACTATTTTCTTCCTATACATTTTGAATAGAACACTTATTTGTTAGTTAAAACTTCAGTTTCTGGTTTTCATACTGAATTTTGATGTTTGTCTTGGCTAGGTGTGCCCGATGAGTATGTCGCCTTATGTAAATCCCAATAAATCAGAACAGGAAATCTGGGAAGAATTCTCCATGAGCTTTACACCTGCAGTTAGAGAAGTGGTAGAATTTGCAAAACGTATTCCAGGATTCAAAGATCTATCCCAACATGACCAAGTTAGCTTGCTTAAAGCTGGAACATTTGAGGTACGTACAGAAGTTTTAAAAAATTCACAATACTTTTCAGTTATCTAGGCACTGGGAAATCAGAAATTGTGAATTCAGCAGTATTAAACAGTCTTTGTGTTTTGACTATATAAATACAATATACACATTTCACATCTTTTCTTCATTCTGTTAAAGTCAATGAGTAGACATACTTCATGTGTGCATAAGGGTGAGTAAGGCTATTTGATTATTGTAGGATGATGTGAGAGCAAGAGCAAAGCACCTTCCAGGTGTCATTCTTTTAAATGGGAGCAAATGGACAATGAATTATTATTTCCTAGCTGTGGACACTCCATTATCAGTCCACAGATAAATATGGTAACTCAGTACATCAGGAGCCAAACCAAGGCCTTTTTGTTTTGAGTGGTTTGGTAAGAACAGTATGAAGACTAGTACACATTTATTTAGAATTTCTACTTATGATTTTGCAATTAGAACATAGAACACAGGGGTAGAAATTCTGGTGGGATGGTAGAGATGAACTTTGGTGGGATCACTCAAAAGTGCAGAAAGGAGACCTTTCTAAAACCTCCCATGGAAAACACCAATCAAACCTTCTTGTAGGCAGATGACCGTGTCTTCCACCATCCCTGCACCCAAATTCTGTTTTTCAGTGTGACTGGGAAAGTTCTCGAAAATTTTGAATTCTATGTCTTGTGTGGTCACATTAGGCTGAATGAAAATCCTTGCAGTTGGTAAGGAACCTTTGCTGTGGGCCAAATAAAGATTTACCTTCATGGCCAAGGCGAGGGGCACCCCACTACACCTTCCAACAGCAGATCAGGATTCCAGAATTTTGTGACTATGCTCTTTTTTTAAACTGTGATAAGGCAAATGAATGGATTTATTTTAGATTATGAGCCTGTGTTGCTCAGCACCATTCCAATCTCAATGTACACATGCTGTTAATAAATTTGTACCATGTAGCTAATTTCCTGCAGTTCATTTTAGAAAGGAGAACAAAAGGGGGGAAACTGCAGAAAGCTGTAACACAAAGGGACTTGGTACTTGTTCATGAAACACAGCAAACTAGCATCTAGATGCAGCAGGCAATTGGGACCAACCTTCCTTATTTAAAGGGTTTTGGGAGTGTAAGTGCAGGGAAATCTTACTGCATGTGTACCACTGGTTATACCATATCTGGAGTACTGTGAGAAGATCTGGTCCTCTTATTTAAGGAAATATTTTATTGGAGGCAGTTTAGAGAAGGTTAGAGGATGATCCCCGGGATGTAGAGATTGTCTTATGAGCAAAGACTGAACAGGTTGAGGCTCTAATTGTTGGAATTTATAAGAATGAGATTATTTCATTTAAACATATAGGATTGTTAAGGAGCTTGTCAAGGTAAATTTTGAGGATGTTTCTCCTCATGGAAAGTCTCTGACTAGAGGGCATAGTCTCAAAATGGTGCCAACTTAAGACTGAGATGAGGAGGAATTTCTACTGAGAGTTGAGTTTTAAAAATCCCTTGCCATATAGAGATGTGAGGGCAGAGTCCTTGTGTATACTTAAAGTTGAAAGAGAATCTTGATCAAAATGGAATTGAGGAAAGAGCAGGAAAGTGGATGAGAGGACGCCAAAGCAACCTGAAAATGGAACATGGGTCCACGTGGCTGCAAAGCAGAACGTTTGAGCTGCAAATGAGCCCCTTTTTCTGAAGTTGCTGGGATTAAATAGTAGTGCTCAGGTTTTCACAAGCAAAAAAGTATCTCATTGCAAACTGATGTCTCCACTAGTGTAGTAATAGTAGCGTTACTATGGCAGTCATTGCACTTAAGGCGATTCCTTGGCACCACTTACATTGCTACTGACACCTCAGCTATGTCCATGTTACAGCCAAAGCTCGAGGCCCTTTCCACATATCTTGATGTTAGAATACAGTTAATGTCCATAATTGGACAGGACTTCTTTCCAGCTGGCTGTTTCCGGGAAGATCATGTCCAGCGTCCTGCCGTGATCGCAATTTTGTTTCTGAGCTGAAACTTAAGCTAACATTAGGATTGCAACTCAGTCCCGGAAAATATTTCACATTGAAATTGTACTTTTTGAAATTATTTTTCTTAATGTGAAATTTTAGATATTCCATGTCCAGAGACTTTCTGAATGATGTGCTAATTAATACCCGTTTCTATCATTGGTAGGTATTAATGGTACGCTTTGCTGCTTTATTTGATGTACATGAGCGCACAGTCACATTTCTCAGTGGAAAAAGTTACGGCATGGAAGAGTTGCAGTTACTGGGAGCAGGTGATTTGTTGATGTCCATGTTTGAGTTTAGTGAGAAGCTTGGTGCCCTGCAGCTGAGTGAAGAGGAAATGAGCCTGTTTACAGCTGTTGTCCTGGTTTCTGCTGGTAAGAATAGCTGCTATAATTATGTATGTTCATTAGAAATGTACATGAATGCCACTTTTATGTCATTTCTGTAGAAAATGTATTTTTCCTGTTGTGAGTTATAAATAATTTGAAAACTAAAACAGGCCAAGAAAATATATTAACTACCTTCTTAATACCCCTCAAAAAATTATTTCTGTCCTTATTGTTGTGATGCCATCATTTCTCTGACCTTTTGCATTTCTTATTGTTGGGCAATGCAGACTAAAATTGGGAAGCCTCTAAAAGTGGCTATGGGGACCAGAATGTGACATTATCCCATGCTTAAAACACAGGCAGCATACCAATTTTACACTACCTGCCCATTGGAATGTAGTAACTTCTCTTTGCCTGAATATATTAGCAGGGGTCAATATAGCACCACTTTAAATCCTAGCCTATGTCGCTTAATTGTTAATGCAGTACATTGTTACTGCAGTAGACTTTGCAAATAGAAGCAAGTCTAACCTAAGAGAGAATTAGAGCAAACAGGGACAGGCAATAAATACAGGCCCAGCCACAACACCCATGTGAATGAATAAAGTTCCTCCTTCCTCTCCTGCCTTTGAGGACAGTTGACCTATGCATAAAATTGAGAAGGAGACTCCCAAGATTGAGTGGAAAACAAATGGGCATGAAGTTCAACACCAGAAATCAAGCACCAAGAACGTACAAGTTCAGTGACCTGTCAAGTGGTGAAGGTCGGATGTCATCTTCTAATCTTGTATTCTATCAACTGTGTCAGCAGCCTCAAACTCTTTCAAAGCACCACACTCCTTTATTCCCTACCAAAAATCTATTGAATAGGCTTCCTAACATTCATAAATTTCACCTCACCTTCAGACAGTTGGCACCATTGCAAGGTTTGCACGTGTATCTCATAGATTGGTAATATGCACAATTACTCAAAGGGAGGGACAGGTGTTCCAAATGTCTTACTGCCTGGATAGGTGCTGCTGACTTTTATTAAGATGTCTGTTGCTTAAGCTGTGATCAACAGTGGGCTGAAACACTGGATATTGTTAGTCTCCTATTTAATCCTTCTTCATCCCACATTCCCCTCATCCCATACCTTTATAACCTTCTAAACTGTGTACTTATGTACCTTTTACCCCCTCTAGCACCACCTTACAAACATATGAATTAGGAACAAAAGTAGGACCTTTGGGCCTGATCCACCACTTCACCATTCAATAAGTTGATTTCTGATCTGTTTGTATTTGAAATTTCACTTTGCCATCTATCCCTAATCACCTTTGCGTCCCTTACCTAATAAGAACCTATCTACCTTCCCCTTAAAAATATTCACTGACCCAATGTCCATCACACTCTGAATTGCAAATTCTCTCAAAACTCAGAGGAAATAAAAATCCTCGTCTCTGCCCTAAAAAGTTGACTCCCAGTTTTAAAGCATGTCCCCTAATTCTGGATTCATCGGCAAGCTTCAACAACAATTCCATGTCCACCTTGTCAAGATCATTTTAGAGCTTAGAAACTTCAGTCAAGTCACTGCACGCTCCACTGAACTCTAATCTCTTGTTGTAAGATCCCTTGCCCATTCCAGATAACAATCTAGTAAAGTTCCTGTAATACATTTTCCTCCATCTCTAATACATTTTCATCCATCCTTAATGGAGAGTAGGTTCAAAGGGCCAAATGCTCTACTTCTCTTTGTGTAAATAAAAAGACCAAAACTGTACATGGTCTCACCAATTACCTTAAGCATAAAATCCTTACTTTTATATTAAGTTTCTCCCATAATAAAGGCTAGCATCCCATTAGCTTTCCTGATTACTTTCTGAACCTACATGCACAAACACATTTTGTGCAGACTCTCACATTCACTGCTGTGCACTTGTCGCTAATTCACAAACATCCTCCTGTTGTTCTGCCACTCACCTGTTCACTTCAGCCCATCTGCGCTCTCATGCCCATTAAACCTCACCAACCTAAATGCCCTTATGCTCAGTCATTATGTCCTTATGCTGTCCTACACACAGGCACACAACCGCACCCTCACTCATAGAATAGTTCCCTCATATGCACATGTGCTTTTTCAGTCACATGCTCTCATTCTCTTTCTCTCACTCAACTCATAATCCAAGATGGTGTGTTGACATTCAATGATTGCAGGGTTTCCTGAAGGGGGGGGCATGCAGAAAAGTGGTACCTACAGAGGAACCTTGATTATCCGAACAAGATGGGCAGGCACTGTCTTGTTCGGATGATTGATTATTTGGTTAATCAATTAAATGCCTTTCCTCTGGGGCTCAGAGTTTTCTATTTAAGTCTGCTCCCTGTTCAGGACACTAGGCAGCAGCACACCGCGTGCGAGCCCCTGCCCCCAACCCTGTCCAACACCACCCACAACCCAACCCTGTCTAACATCACCTCCTAGCCCTATCCAACACTGCCCACCTGCCCCCAAGACCACCCACCCCCTGCCCCCTCTCTGGCAGCCGGACTGGACATCAACAACAAAGCAGCTGCTGCCGCCTTTTAAGGGGGTGAGTCTCCAAATAGCATGCGTGCGCGCACACAACCTTTTTACTGCTACTCTTTGCTCTGTAAAGGACACTGTTGGAGAGATTATATGGAGAAGGTTGGGTTTAAGGTACACCACTGTGTAGAACTCCAGGGAAAGTGTGGGGAAAGAGCGAGAGGACGGGAGGTCAGTCATTTGGAGATGGTGCCTGGGCTCCCTTCGATGTCCAGGACTCTTCTGGCAGCATTGCAGGAAGCAGAGTTCACTTTTAATCACTGTAAACAAAAGGCGTGATCAGCATAGGAAACACGTCTTTGATGTAATATTTCTATCGTAGGAGATCACGAGGTCCTGGATAATCAGATTTTTGGATAATTGATGTTTGGATAATCGAGGTTCCTCTGTATTGGAAGTGACCTCAAAGATAGTATTGTATGAATTACTTTCAGTGGTGCTTGCTAATGAGTATAGTGCTGCTGGGGAAGCTTTTAACTATCTTGGCAAGGGTATAGGATTCTGAGACAAGGTTCAGCTGAAAGCGTTCCACAGCCAGAACTAGAAAAGACAGCAAGCAATTCAAAACATTATAGGAAGTATAGGCCAGTTAGGACACGAGAATTTGGCAAAGTTGAATGATGTTTATTTTCATGCCAGGAGTTTGACGAACAAGGCAGGTGAGTTGAAGGCAAAAATTAATATGTAGGAATATAACGTCATTACTGCCACTGAGGCAAGGTTAAAAGCGGGGCAGGATTAGTAGCTCAATATTCCAGGATATAGGGTTTTCAGGCAAGACAGGAATGGAAGTAAAAGAAAGTATGGCAATATTGATCAGGGAATCTATTATAACAGTAAGGAGGGATGATATCTTTAGAATATAGCTCAAATGAAGCCATTTGTCGAGAACGTAAAAACCAAAAAGGAGCATTCACAATGTTGAGTGTTTACTACCAACCCACAAAACAGTCTGTGAGAAATAGAAAGATAAGATAGGCAACATAGCGTAATAGGCTATGATAGTGCGGATTTCAACATCCCCAGCATTAACTGGTTAGTCACAGTGTGATAGGTTTAGAGGGATAAGAATTCTTAAAATGTAGCTGGGAGAGCTTTTTTAAGCCAGTACAAATAAGGAATACGAGAGAATTATCCAGTAGTTAATTAAGTTTGTTCAGAAACTTGATATGATGCGTAAGTTAAAATGCTAAACGATAGTGTACAATATTTAGAAATTCATTGATATCTGGGGACAAGCAGGCCGTTGACATGGAATCTGTCAGTCTGAAAGGCTGTAAAAACAGAAGCCAACTCTCCAGCCAAGGTGTCAGGGAACTCTTTCTCCTCCTTTTCTGGTTCATCTTCCATCGGGGAAAAAACAGCCTATAAAGACCGCCTGATGAGGACCACCCAAAAGGATTGCCTGAATGAGGATGCTGTTTGCCCCGAGCACTTGCTGATATGCCGTTTCTATGGGTGGGTAACTTAACTGTGCCAACGATTGTCTTAGCCCTTTTGGCCATTGACCATGGGACTAATGCTCGTAATATCAGTTGGCCATTGTTCTCTTGCCTACCTCCATCTGACCTCCCTCCACCTATCGCATTCCCAACGCTCCTCCCCCAAGTCCCTCCTCCCTACCTTTTATCTTAGCCTGCTGGACACACTTTCCTCATTCCTGAAGAAGGGCTGATGCCTGAAACGTCGATTATCCTGTCCCTTGGATGCTGCCTGACCTGCTGCGCTTTTCCAGCAACACATTTTCAGCTACCTTCATCTGAAGATTAGTTTCCTGCTAAGAACCAACCTTATTTTTGAAAATATTACATTTATGAATGGAAGTGAGGCACCTAATGACTTTATGCTTGTGGAAGGTTAATTAGTGCTGTAACGTGTTAAATGAGGCCTCGTGCTACACCGGAAGTAGGGAAATGATCACACGTTTAAAGGGGACCCCAATTTCTGACACCCGTCCAGACTTCTAATAGACATTTAACAAGCTTCTCAATGTCTTCAATAACCCTGTGTAGAATCATAGAGGTCTGCAGCACGGTAATAGGCTCTTTGGCCCATTTTGTCGATTCCACCATGCTGCAGATAGAACACTGCGTAGATATGCTTGGTAGAGACCAAATGGGTCTATTCATTCCGGAGAGGCTGCCTGTTTGTCTTGTGCATTCACTGTTAGATCTACTGACATATTCTCCAACTGCTTCCCACTGGCTGACTGTCACGTACAGGAAGAACAGAAGCTTGGCTGGGGGACATGGAAACCAAACATAAGTCTGTTGAAAAGGTTTTAAATTTGCAGAACTCTGAATACCTCCTTTGAGTCTTCAGGACTCTAGTGGGAAGGAAGTAAGGAACTGCAGGATATGTGCCAACTCCAGAAAAGCATGCAGTATCTGGGTGGGCTGCAGCTAATGAGGTGGGTTGGCAAGGAGGTCAGGTGGCAGGGGGAAGCCCCAAACACCAGTTTCTGGTTCAGAGTCTGCAGCTCAATGGAATAGAATGAAACATACGTGTTACCTACATAAGGTCGAGACAGAGAGAGAGCAACCTGAAGGAAGACGATAGCTCGATAAATTCATTGCAGTCTGATATTGAGATGATCAGCAAATCCTTTTATATCAGACTGTAAAACATGAATCCCCTACCATGACTATCTTGGGCAACAGTATGCAAGAGAGTCTGGACAACCATTAACTCTGGATGATTTGACTAAGATGTTTGAGCCCTTTTGGAAAGAGTAAAACTAGTTACTAGCTGGAAATAACAGTTACTAGCTGAGTTGTATTAAACTCTTGTGGGACTTGATCCACCAGATCTTGCTGGAAGTATATGAATTGTAAGAACTGTCTGGCTACATGTCTGAATCCATTTGGGCAAGCATCATCACCCTTATCCATATGTGGAAGGAGGGAGATGAAGGAACTTAGAAATTAGCAAACTATCGCCCTTCTGATAATGGACTGCAAAACCATGTCTTTACGTCATTGTCAATTGGGTCAGCTCTGCTTTGAAGTTGGTGATCTGTTCTGACATGATGACTTGTTATTGGTAGGAAAATCTCCGAGAGCTGTTGTGCTACTCATGAATATGATTGTCTAAGTGAGAGACAGGTCGTGGACAGCTGCCGCATCTATCTGCACCATGATGAGGGGCCTTTGATAGAATAGTTAGATCTCATGGAATACAGGGAGAACTAGCCATTTGGATACAGAATTGGTTCAAAGGTAGAAAACAGAGGGTAGTGGTGGAGGGATTTTTTTAGACTGGAGGCCTGTGACCAGTGGAGTGCCACAAGGATCGGTGCTGGGTCCACTACTTTTCGTCATTTACATAAATGATTTGGATGTGAACATAGGAGATATAGTTAGTAAGTTTGCAGATGACACCAAAATTGGAGATGTATTGGACGTGAAGAAGGTTACCTCAGATTACAACGGGATCTTGGCCTGATGGGCCAATTGGCTGAGAAGTGGCAGATGGAGTTTATTTCAGATAAATGCGAGGTGCTGCAGGACTTATACACTTAATGGTAAGGTCCTAGGGAGTGTTGCTGAACAAAGAGACCTTGGAGTGCAGGTTCATAGCTCCTTGAAAGTGGAGTCTCAGGTGGATATGATAGTGAAGAAGGCATTTGATATGCTTTCCTTTATCGGTCGGAGTATTGAGTACAGAAGTTGAGAAGTCACGTTGCGGCTATACAGGATATTGGTTAGACCACTGTTGGAATATTATATGCAGTTCTGGTCTCCTTCCTATCAGAAAGATGTTGTCAAACTTGAAAGTCTTCAGACAACATTTATAAGGATGCTACCAGGGTTGAGGATTTGAGCTATAGGGAGTGGTTGAACAGGCTGGGGCTGTTTTCACTGGAACATTGGAGGCTGACGAATGATCTTAGAGGTTTACAAAATTATGAGGGGCATGGATAGGATAAGTAGACAAAGTTTTTTTTCCCTGGGGTGGGGGAGTCCAGAACTAGAGAGCATAGGTTTAGGGTGAGAGGGCAAATATATAAGAGAGACCTAAGGGGCAACTTTTTCACTTAGAGGGGTGGTACGTGTATGGAATGAGCTACCGGAGGAATTGGTAGAGGCTGGTACAATTGCAGCATTTGAAAGGCATTTGGATGGGTATATGAATAGGAAGGGTTTGGAGGGATATGGGCCGGGTGCTGGCAGGTAGGACTAGATTGGTTTGGGATATCTGGTCGGCATGGACGGGTTGGACCGAAGGGTCTGTTTCCCTGCTGTACATCTCTATGACTAATATTGCACACCTACATGATGTATTTGCTGTCCAAAATGGAGTTGCGTTAGGAACTTAATTAGATTCAACTCCTCTTATGGTATTTCTCATAGGGTAAATCGGAGAAATCCCTGAATATTCTGGGTAACCTGGCCTCCTACTGCAAACCTTGTCTTATCTGATTAGCTTTGGTTCATCCACCAACATGTGCTTTATTTCCAAAGAATGCCTACCAATGCACCCATATGGCATCTTGCATAATTCAAACCACAGTTGCTACTTTAGAGCTCTTAAGGCACTTGTTCTGCCAAAGTTCAGGCAGTGACGTGCCCAGTTTCTCATTATATTTGTTCTGCATTGTAGTAAAACAGATGCTTTGCTTACATTTTAGACATTAAAAATAAAATGTAGCTGAATTTACTTTCCTTGCAGAAACACCTTTAACATGCTTGGTGATTTTGTTTGACTTTGAATTGTTGTTTTCTCTTCTAGATCGTTCAGGAATAGAAAACGTTAACTCAGTTGAGCAATTGCAAGAAACTCTAATTCGAGCACTCAGAACCTTAATTATGAAAAATCATCCAAATGAATCCTCCATCTTTACAAAGCTCCTATTGAAATTACCTGACCTGCGTTCTCTTAACAATATGCATTCAGAAGAATTGTTGGCCTTCAAAATATATCCTTAAATTTATGAATTAGTTCTCCACCCTTTGTTTCTATTCTGTATATTTTGTGAATGAGTATGCATATTTATATATATATAGTGCATTTTTCTCCAGCATTATTTTTGAGCTACAAAGGGAGTAATTAATCAAATATTGAAAATTAGAAGTATATTAATTAAAATATATTTTGAGATTTTAACTTGTATGTAACTTGAGACTATCAAATATGTATAAATATGACTCACTGTTTACATTTCACCCTTAAAGATGACTTGGATAATTATGGCTTCACTTTAAAATTAAAATCTTAGAGATTTAAAAAAAAATTGGTGCTTTAATGTTGCAAGTCTCCATTCAACATTGCTGTCAAAGTGGGATTGACAATAGAGCATAGTGTAATGAAGCTGGATTGTATCCATAACTAACACTTTCCCAGTTAAGAAAAAGTTTCGAAACAGTCTGACAGTAACTTGTGGAGTCTGTGAATATTGTCCAGTTGTCTTCCTGATCCTTTTTTCTTCAAACCACCAAATTGAAGCAGTTGAGTAACATATTGCAACCAGCATGTCTATATGTCTTGTCTTTATTAGCTGTGTTTGCAGCATCCACTGATTGTTAATCTACATATAATGAAATTGTTATTATACTCAAGTAACATTTTAAAGTTTGGTATTGTCCTCCTGGATTGACTACTGTAAAATGTGCTTTATAATTTGTATTATTTTTGGATGTGGATCAATGCAGTAAAGTAATGATTTCCAATGCAATGTACTTTTCTTTCTTGTCTGTGTAATCGATAATCCCAGTTTTTATAAAACATTGATCAGGCCACAGATGAAATACTGTGTACAGCTTCGGTTGCCACACTATTGGAAGGATATGATTGCATTGGAGAGGGTATAGAGGAGATTCAGTAGGATGTTGCCGGAGATAAAACCTCACCGTTATGAGGAGAGGCTGGGTTTGCTTGAGAGCTGATCTGATGAGTGTAAGTATAAAAACCTTGATAAAATGTATCTTGTCTAGCAAATACACATTAAAAATTATTACAAAAAATGGAGTTGGCTGACAGTCAACTGGTTAATAAGTTTTTGATTTTTTTTTTGCATTTTAAATAGCATTAATAAGGCAGTGTGTTGGTAAACTAGTGGATGAACAGTGGAGGCAGCCATTGCAAAAGTTTCTAATCTCCAACCACATTTTGTAGCTTTTAAAGCAGATACACTAGGAGATGGGGAAAATGCAGATCAGGAATGAGTAGGCAAATGGAAACATAAAAGACAGGTAGAAAACAGGAGGCATACCTGAGAACTGGGAAATTGGTTATCCAATGCCTTTCAAGTAAGTGTGCACCTAATTTTGGAATTATATCAGGCAATTGTTGGTAGATGGTGTGCCAAATGCACTCCCACTTTTGTACATTTTTAGCATCTTGTTCCAGAATGAAACTGCAGACACAACTGAACTACTTAGCTGCCTGTCAGTCCGCCTGGCAAGACTATGATCAGAAACTGGTGAGCAGTGCACTCAGATTTCAAAACATGTATAGCTTTTGGATAAGGTTCTTTATCGGGGGTACAGGAGGGGGGAGAAAAAACAATCTGTGCTTCAATTTCTTGAGGGGGGGAAAAGGCACCAAAACCAACAATTTATTATAACAGTACAAGCATTTCATCTCCTGATGACAAGTACCATTTCAAATTGGAAAAGAAATTGGCAAATGCTGTTTCTCCGGGTCTCTCTCAACTGCTATCAGGCAGTCAGGATGATTCTGTTCTTGAGAAGATATATCCTTTTCTTGGTTGTTTCCTTTGATTATGGCCACCATTGTGGCTGCGTTGAAATTAATTAGGGCTTAGTACATGACATGCCAACACCATCAAAAATATTGGTAAATTTTAACTAGTGCTGAACAACTGAATATCGCACAACATCAATAGATTATCTAGTTTCTTAAGGCTTGTTCCGCCATTCAGTTAGATGATGGTTTATAGCTACCTAACTACTTTCTCTCATCTTTGCTCCATGTTTCCTGGTATCCTTAACCAACACAAAAAAATCAATCTTTTCTAGAAGCACTCAAATGCATTGTAATGTATGTTTGAAATTTAAATTTAAATGTTTTATATAAAACTACAATGTATTGTGCTCACAATTATTTTATGGCCTTTTTTTTCCTCAGATTTGTTTTATTACATAAAATATTTATACTAAAATACAGCATTCACAATTACATAAAATATTGTTCTGCACCATTGCTGAAATGTATATGATACACATTACACAATGCATACAATGTGATTGTCAACAGCAACTATCCAAATATTAGTTGACAGCAAGTAACTGCATCATATATACCTCTTTCTTCACAGTGTGCAATATAAATTTGTATAATTAACAAAGAGCTGATGAGCAACCTTCAGCATAGCTTATTTATTTACACCATAGTCACTTCTGGGTTTGGCATTTCATCCTACAATTTATTAGGAAAATACCCTGTCATCAGCACTTACATAATAATTACCAGCCATAAGCAGTAATGTGCCATTTAATAGCAAAACAACAAAACACAATTGCACCAGTTATACTGGAAATTTTTTAAACACAGTCAGAAATTATTTTGATTCCAGAGGTTTAAAGAAGTAAACGGGAACATCTTTATAAAGATTCTAACATCTTTTCCTGAATATCAGCAAATGTTAGTAGCTTTATTTATTCAAGATTTCTATTCATTATGGCAACTTGAGTGCAGATCAGATTTCTATACACCAGACACTCAGCTTGTTGAAAAATAAATCCTCATAATATGAATTCAACAGTTCCAGGGGAACCAAGTGAATAAGAGTTAACACTTAGGGTGATCAAGATATGAAGAAAAAGATCACAATCTCAAGTATTATTAGTTAAAATGATTGAATTTTTATCTGTTACTGTGTTACAGGTACAAACCATATTACAATTTTCAAACCTTTGAATAAAGGATCAAAGGAAGCTTATTTTGCTGGGTCTTAAAATGACAGGTTACCAAAAGTGTAGAGTCCTGCTTGTGGTCTGGTTATGACGGCACCACCTCCTTAACAATCTTTAACTCTACCATCACGTGTGTTCAATCTATTTTCAGTATCAATTATGCTCAACTGCAAGCACTTATTATGGATAACTGCATAGAACTTACCTGCCCATAATAATGTTTCAAAGATTTTACTAATGTAGAACAAAGGGTGAGTGACTTTTATTAAAGAGAAAACTTCACCTGAACTGTGAAAAATAGACAGCCTCGTGCTGAGTTAATTGAATTCCTTTGGTGAATAGGGATACTAGAACTGTTCTTAGTACCTATGGGGTTAAGCAGCAGAGATGGGGTCAAAATTAACAAAGGAGATGCAAATATGGGAATGGCAGCATTGAATCTGTTGAATTTGACTGTTCCCTGTTCCAATGCAAAAAGAGATGAAACAGGTTGTAGGCAACTCCAGAGGTAAGGAAAGGCAGAGTGAGGAAAATACAAAAGGGGAGGCCTGTGATTGGGTTGAAAGCAGGAAACATTAAAACGGAGTATTGGTGTAAGGCAAAGGAAGATGGTAATAGGGTAAATGAAGAAACAAAACATGGATTTAGAGAAGGTGTGTACAAAAAAATCAGAATCATCATCATTATCTGTCTGAAAAAAAAAATCTGAAGGCAAGAGAAAAATAACAGACACAGGTCATGATCTGTTATTTTGAACTTAATGTCCAGCCTGGATGGTTGTAAAGTGCCAAATAGAAAGATGAGGTGCTGGCTCTCAAGCCTATACTGAGCTTCAGTAGAACAGTGCAGAAGGTCAAGGACAGGAAGGTCAGAGATGGATACATTCTTTAAATGAGGTGGCCAAAAGCATAGGGTCATGCTTGTGGTCTGAATGGAGGTGATTTCTTATATAGAGCCCCAGTGTGGAAACAGGCTCATTCAGTCCAATAAGTCCACACCATCCCATCCAGACCCAGCCTCCTACCCTATCCCTTTAACCCTGCATTTCCCATGGCTAATGTAACCTTGAACACTACAGAAAATGTAGCATGGCCAATCCACCTAACTTGCACATCCTTGGACTGTGGGAGGAAACCAGAGCACCCGAAGGAAACCCACGCAGACACGGGGAGAATGTGCAAACTCCACACACAGTTGCCCGAAGTTGGCATCAAACCCGGGACCCTGGCGCTGTGAGGCATCAGCGCTAACCACTGAGCCACTGTGCTGCCCCGACAAAGTGGCTGGAAAATCTGCGTTTTGGGATCCCCATTGCAGAGGAGACTGCATAGTATGTAGCAAGCACAGGATACTAAATTGAAAAAAATTACAGGTCAATCACTTTCACTTGAAAGGAGCATCTAGCACCTTGGATGGTGAGAAATAAAGTAAAAGAAGTGGCGTAGCACTTGTGTGTTCATGATAAGTTACAGTGGAAAGGGAACAGGGTGACTGAAGATAGGATCAAGATATTAGCAGAGGGATCTCTGCAAGGACTGTGTTTGATTGTGATAGCATGCCATCTTCCTTCACATTTATTGAATCTACCCTCAGAATTTCAGCCACCCCCAGCATGTTGCCACGACCATATATACCAAGCCCTCCCTCTCATTTCAGCATTCAGAAGGGAATCTTCTTTTAACATTCATTGTCAAATCTCACATGGCCACTTGGGCATGGTACCAAAGGCAAAAAATAAATCCACATGTCCCAGAAAGTCAAGGACAGAAAAATCAATAGTTAAAAGGGAAGTGAATTACCTATGGTAAAATACAACTATTTGACTAAATAAAAGTATGAGCCTGTTAATAGACTTTATTAAGGCTAAAATGATTTTCATCTGCATTTCAATGTTATAAAAATCAAGCTCTCTTGTTTAATCAAATAATCAATTCAGCTTTTTGGATTGGATTTCGTTTAAGACTAATTGGAAACTGAATCCAGCACAATTCCCAATGAACTGGCATGAAAATACAGAAAGGAAACAATCTTGATTACTTAAAACAAAAGAAAGTAAGTATATTAGGATATTTGCTCATCTGTCTCCTTACAATATTTGTTCTCCGTACAGCCAATATTAATTTTATACATATGACTTTAGAATTCAATCATGCACAGGTAAGCATAGTGTACTATAAATAGGCTCAATATAAAATAAATAGCAAATTGCTTAATAATTGTCCTCTACAACTGAGATTTCAAAATCTGAATTCCGTTTTAAAGTTACTGTTGACCCCAATGTTTTCCTTGCATGCCTTTGACTATCATGTGTTTATTTCAAGCCAGACTAGACATCAGACTGCTCCATGACCAACTAATGAAATCCATAAGTGGAAGTTCAAACTAACATTTTTTTCCCCTTTCTCCCACAAGATGTAAATAGCTTAGGGCAGGAATTTACTTTGTGTCAGTTCCAAGCCTGACATATGCCCAGAAGGTTTACTGGTTCCAAATTAGAACAAATGCTTCATTTCCGTATTACAGGGGATCTGCAATCACATTCCTGTTGCTCCTAGATCCACAGTAGGAGAATCCAAAAACAAAAAGTTCACCTGTTTTTGACAGCCTGTAGCATATTCTTGCAAGAATGTTGGCTAGGACATGATACGTTTGAAAAAAAAGGTGGGACTGGCACAGTGGCTGCTCTACCTGCTTTTGCTGAATGGGGTATCAGGACCACAAAATAGGTGTGAGGTCTGACCACCATATTCACAACCAGGCTCCCTCTGCACCCGAAAGTCCCCAGAAGCCAAATTCACAGGCAAAATAGGCATTGACTTGAGAAGGGAGGTGGTTTCTGGAGTGGGCACACATGGCCCAAAGTAAAATTCCCAATCTCTCCCCCCTCCCTCCCCTCCCACCCATTATTTTAAACTGAAGCTCCATTTTTAAGGCCCTGTTGAGAATGAACAGACTTTGGAGGCAAAATTGCATGCAACGTTTAGCTTGAGCTAAACTGGAGCATCTTTACAATCCAGCAAAATTCTGCAACTGTTGAGAGGTCTAAGTATAATTTACAGTAACTTTTTGACTTACTCTAAATGCACTGGCAAACATAAAGACATTTATTTGATTAGAAAAAATGTAATAAGGATTATTTCTTTAGAATTGCTATGTTCTTATGCGCCAGTTTTATAATTTGCTATATGTGTAAAATGAAATCTGAAAAAAAAAATTCGGACTGAAAGTAATGCAGCATATAAATAAACACAAGATGAGTGACAAATGCTGCAAGACAGATTTGAAGTTGGATTGTTTGACAATTAGTGGTTGGAAGTTATCAACCAAAATTGTGAATTCAGGACAACATAACACTGAAGCTCGAACTCTGTTAAGCTTTAGAATGGTCCAAGTACAATCTACAGTGCTAGCATCGCAGGTTATTCTATTAGCAATATACCTCCTTACCACATTACTCATGAAGTGCACTATTACATACAAATCTTATTCCACCCAATTGAAGAAAATTATAGATTGTACATTAATGATTTTTATTCAAAGCTTCTGCAAATAATTATTATTCATCCACCAATTACTAATACCCAAGGAGGAGAGAACAAACATACAATGTCTGCCTTATAAAGTGCTTTGGGAGAGCCTGAGGTTCAGAAGGTGCTATATAAATGCAAGTTCTTTCTTTTATTTTAGCCTCAATCTTTTGGTGATCCAATACAGACTTCTGTAAAGATTTAAATATGATTGCATTATTTTGTACCATTAGTCCCCAAGAATTAAAATACTATATCACATGAAAATTGTTTTGAACAAAATAAACTGAAACACCACTATTTCTTGGCACTTTCTTGACTAATTTTTAAAAGAAAATGACATTCCATTTGCTTTTGGGAAATGTATTAAATTATCAGATTGACATCATTTACCTAAATATTCTACGTAAGAACAAACTGTTTTTCATTATCTCATGAACTGTTATGCAATGTGCTCAGGTACTGTCAACTTAGTTGTACATTGCCAAAAACTTGAAAGTGAAAATTCTGAGCCTTTTAGTTCATTCACTCCTTTTGAATCTCTAACGGTTTGGCTGAAGACAAAGGGATATGGAGCTTATTTAGATTAAGCACTGGATATAATCCTTACAAAAAAATCAAAGGATAATACGCTCATTCTTGAGTGAAATAGACTACATATTCCAAAGTCTTCCACTGAGTGAATTAATCAAATCATAACTGAACAGAGAATACAGTTTGCTACAATCTTCCCAATTCTCCATCTGCTGTTCCAGAACAATCTTGGAGAGTTTTTGGATGAAAATAGTGGTGGGGTGATGTTGCACTCTAGATAGCCTAAACCTATCAGAGAAGATTCCAGAAAATTTTGGGTTGTAATTCTGATACAATTGTTATAGAGTAATGAAACATTAATATTATGTTTAGCATTTTGCATCAGCTTCTCATTCCCTCTGTTACAAAGGACATTCAATATTAGTTGCCATTGGCATCAAGAATCTCACAATACAATTTTCTCATGAAGCACCAGAAAGAAATACATTTTAAAAGGTGTAAGTTCAGAATGACCAGACAGACTACTTTAAGACCACATAACTTTGTGGTGTTGACAAGGCAGTAGAACGCAAGCTGATCAACAAGCATATACTAAATTCAGAGGCAGTTAAAGCAAAGATGGCTTCACCAAAACATTTCTGTCCCATATGAATATTTTAACTTTATGTGACATAAGCCCTAATAGATATACATTCAGAAATATATCAGTTTGTATACAAACAGCAAAGTGAAACAAAATTTATGGAATACTCAAAACATTCTAATGGTTGCTGATGCCAGAATTCAGACCAATTATATTTCCTACAGTACAACTTTAGGCTTACTTGCTACCTTAGCCAATGTTGTCTCCCTCACACAGAGGACTTTATAGCTAATGAGAAAAAAAAAACAAACTATTATAGTTTCACAGCACTTAAATACTTGTTAAAACAGGATTGCAGCAAGATCGAAAACGTGTATTTTTCTTTGTTTCTTTAAAGTGGTCGTTCTTTTATTCAAATACCAAGGAATATCATAAATGTAATCAATACTGTGCAAACATGATACACCTGGTATGATTTATTTTAACAAAAGTGGCTTTTTTTCCTTAGGCATATCATTCTGTTATTAATTAATAATTAATTTGCTTCACTTATCAAAAATAGAATTCTGGCTTTCTACACAGTTTCTTTTTAATCCTGATTGTCTGTGCATTCAATATTCTTAGCCTGTGTGTTCAGCTAAGTCGTGACTAGTGGGCATTTGGATAACTTATCTGTTACTTTACTAAGAATGCCAAAGTATATGTAACTTATCAACCATAGTCCGTTTAGAAGGCCAATTTATTTAAAGTTATGTGAGAATTTCTTCCTCTAAAACAATATTTAATCACCTACCTTACTCCCCTGGTTGAATGCATTCTCTCTGCCCCAAAGCTTTTTGTCTAATCTTTCCCTCTGCCATTGAACACCCCTGCATCCCCATTCTTATCTCCTCTCCTCTTGGTAAATGGTTTCCATGGGAAATTTGCTGCTGTTTCTTGCTATGTAGTGCATTCCAGGTAGAAGTGCAATTATACGTGGCCAAAGAAAAAAAAAATCAATCGAACATAAAAACCTTTGGTTTAGTCATGCCAGGACCTACCAGTTGTTTCAAAGGTCTGGCTTTGGTCTTTTAAAACAATTATGCATGGAACTTTAATTTTCTATCAACATAATCCTATTAGCTCAACAAAGGTGCACCTAAAATGGCAAAGATAACTGGTTAGGGTGTGAAATTATTATTGGTACAACACAGGGAAAACTGCAGCAGGTAAATGCCTACATTTTCAGGGTTTGCAGTCCTGCAGTTTTCATCAGCAATATTAACCAGGACTGGAATAGTTGCAAGGATGCGTTACTGCTAATCAGGAATACAACCAAATGGCACAGTAAGGATTTCAGCATCAAGGCATGTATATTAACATTTTTAATGCTAATATTTATTCCCACAGTTTGAAGAGATAAAGCTTCAGACGTTATAGCACCATTTTGCAGCAGGCATTAAAGCTCTACCTGCAAATGGATTAGCACCAAGTAAATATGAGCTCTATCAAGCTATGGGAGATAACGTATGGTAATGAGCAAATGTAAAGAGCTAAATAAAATAATTATTTCTGAGTGTCTGTTTTTCCCTGGAGTTGGGAAGTTCATGTGTAGTAAGATCAAGCATGACCCTAATACAAAGAGTTCCAAATCAACAGCTTAAATGTGTGTGTACCACCAATGATTTTATAAACTTTAAGCAGTAAGAAAGTTACTCCTTCTCCTCTCAGCTCCAGATTTGATGACAGTTGAATATTGAAGGCTGGGCTTTACCATTTACTTTGATCAAAGAATGCTGGTTTTCAATGTCAGTGTCAGTGCAGCACAGCCAAAGCCAGGACAGAGCTGTGAAAAGTCTTTGCTCACAATCCTCAATTCCAATCTGAGGCGAGTGCTTCTAAGAGCAAAACTGGCCTTTTCTATTTGAAATCTCTGGCTGATACTTTGAGGAGTGAGATTTGTTGCACAAAGTTTAATTTTACATCCATTTACATTTTGAAATTGGCAGCCTGAAGGAGAAGGCGGAAATTATTGTGTTATTTAGTCCTCTATTTTGTTCATCCTGTTAGTGTAGTGTAGTGAAAAGCTGATGAGCCTTCATTTGTTTATTTATATTCATTGCATTGACACTGTACATTCCAACTGCATCAATGTTACCCAGACTGAGTACTTAAATGATCAATGAATAATGGTCAAAAGGCAACTCAGATCTCGGTGAGTGGAGAGGTAGGAAGTCTCTCAGTTATTGTGTTCATGCTGGCATTTTGGTTCCAGAACATGGTGTAGCTCTGCAGTTTCCTTATTGAATTAAAAGAGTTTAATCTTATACAATGCTAGCTAGTTGACAGCTATAGCTGCAGCAGATTTTGTCATACTATTTCCATTAAAGACCCATGCAAAAGAAAATTCATATGACACCTGGAGATTGGAGTTCCTTACCACAAAGCAATATTCTACCATATTATCTTATTTGAAAATAAACATGAACAACATTAGTCCACAAGATAACACAAGAAATGTGTACAAAAAGCTACGTTCACAAAATCACTAGTACCCGCATTAATGGAATGTTTCTCACCATATCTGGAAAAGGTACTCTGTGAAATCCCATGAATCACTGCTCAGTAGTGCTAATGCAGTTCACAGATATTAGGGTAGTGCATCCGTTCAAAGTTCAACTCCTAATCTTCAAAAACTTCCAGGAATAATGGTGGAAAAAGTTCTGTTGGACATTCCACCTTCATGTGAAGAAAGCGGCTTGCGTGGCAGGCTCCAATCATTCGCAGGTCTGTCACCTTCATCAGTAGTTTTGGCCAAAAGTGAGCCACATTGTGCTTGCGATAATTAATGTAGTGTTCAAATGCAAGAAGGAAGGATTCCTGGATTCTTTCCACCTTATCTATGCTGGTAAGGCCAGGCCGATCTACACAAGAATAATGAAAACCCACCATTACTAAAGACAGTGAAAACAAATGTCAATTTAATTCAATTTGGACATAAATCAGTCATAACAAAAGAATTTAAATTATGTGAGAACAACAATGGGGAAGCTTTATTCCAATCAATGACAAATATTAGCACACAAAATCCAATGGGCTGAAGTTCAATAAGATCAGTTCGTGGTACAGGATTATGATACATGATTACCCTTTGTCCAGTCAAGGTGTGGTAGGCAGTACACAAACATTATGCTACCCGTTCCTCTCCCTGACGTTTTGAACAGATTGCTGATTGGCTGCACACTCCATAGGGAGCTCAGTGCCCGGCAGTAGTGCAGCAACTGACGGTCAGAAAAATGAATGGGTAAGATTAATGGTCCCATCATCAGCTCTTGATTCTCCCACGCTGACCTTTACCCATTCATTGTCCGTCTAATTTTGTTTCTCTCTCTCTTTATCTTGGCTCCATCTCCACCTAATGTTTACTCCTCCACCCTCCTCATTGTACATACATAATATATACACATATATAATCTTTGCCTAGATACAATCAGTTCTGAAGAAGGGTCACTGGAGCCAAAATGTTACCTCTGCTTTCCTCTGCCATAAATATGTGAGAGCGTGTGAGTGACTGAGTGTGTCTGGTGTGAGAATGCCTGAGTGTGTGTATGGCGTGTGAGTGATTGTGTCTGGTGTATGAGTGTGTGCATACGTGTGTGTATAGCATCAATGAGGCCTCATTTTATGAAGAGATGAATTCTCCTGACCCCTGAACGACATGGGCAATGCTGAATCCGTTGGGTATAGGAAAATGAGATTTTTGATGTCAAGGGAGAGAGTCCTGTTTTCTACCTAAGGTTTGAATGGCGTGATAAGACTCTCACTAGTGAGTGGCGAGAGGTCTATTTGCATGAATAATATCACGTTATTTCGTATTCTTGCCTTATTTATCTGAATTTGTAGAGTGTGGAGAGAAACTAGACAGCAATAAATCCTGACACGAAAGTCAGAATAGCTATTTGATGGCTCTAGATCCTGCAGGCCTGCATATAGTCCACAACATCTCAAGCAGTGGTCCCTGAACTTCAGCCACTAAGCGTGTGGATTGGCATCAGACATGTGCCAATCTCATCATGGTGGCACATCTCTGATTCACTCATGATAAGTCCTCTACTTTTAACATTGCACGTAGCAGTGCACTGATTCCTTTCATTGTAATTCTGCTGCCAGGTTGCTTTCCACCAAGGGACAGGCACATATCCCATGCATCAGAGCATGGAGCACCTCTGGGCTCTTCATGTGTTTTCTTAGCATCTACTCACCTCATCTACTTGGATGCCCACAGAAGCTCTGCTGCTTTTCTGCACTTTTCCACCTTATTCCAAACATACAGGCTCACTGTTCACTGTACTTATGTCCTGCTTTGCATTGCCTTTTAGTCCAGTCATAAAAGGAGCTAGTGTGTCATGAATGTCAGTACTGATCAGTCAAGGGGGTGGACACGCTGTTGTACGGCAGTGTGCTACATCAATCTCACGGCTCCAGCATGTGCCAGCAGCTGATGCAGCAAACACACTGCACAGGCTTCAGCCAAATGGTGTCATGATCATGGGTCAGAATCTGTGTTATTTTAAGAAAAAATCCTGATGAAGGGCTTTTGCCCGAAATGTTGATAACCCTGTTCCTTGGATGCTTCCTGACCTACTGTGTTTTTCCAGCACTACATTCTCAACTCTGATCTGCAGTCCTCACTTTTGCCTGACAGAAAAAGGATCCATTCCATCAATGTACGTGTCCACAGTGATCACTAGCATCACATCCTAGAAGTCTGCACCAGATAAGCTGGGAGCTGACATGATACCTATATCTTAGTATCTCTTGTTACTGCTTCCCTCTATCTAGGGCAGATAACCCCATTACTCAGCCTCCTGACTCAGACAATTAGCCTCCTAAAGGTAAAGCTTTGATGTGTGGATTAGTTGTGAGGAGCTGCCTCACTGTGCCTGGGACTGGGTTCCATTCCAACCTCGGGCAACTGTCGGTGTGGAGTTTGCACATTCTCCCCAAGTATGCCTGGGTTTCCTTCGAGTACGCTGGTTTCCTCCCATTGTCCAAAGATGTGCCGTTTAGGTGGATTGGCCATGGGAAATATAGGGACAGGAAAGGGGCCTGGATCTGGGTGGGATGCTCTTTAGAGTGTCAGTGTAGACTCGATGGGCCAATGGGCTGTTTCTGCACTGTACAGAGTGTCCAGTATAATCCTTGCATGTTGAGTCCTGTAGAACTACAGCAACCAAAGTGGGAACGCTAAAGAGCTGGCAGAGTGGCAGCAATCTTCCGAGTAGGAAGATGAAAATATTGAGCATCAGGAACATCACTTTTTGCATGACAGAGGAGCAACAGGCACAATAATCCAGAAAGGGCTTGATTAATCTGCTTCCAACAGATGGGAGTTGGGTGCAGTGACCATCCACTGACTGTAATTTTTTTTTGTTGCTCAAACTTCTGTTTGTTCTCAAAAGCAAATACAACATTTTTGTTTGTTTCTCTTTGATTTTCCTGTTGCTCAATAAAAGCTTACATTTTGAACTGTTTGAAAGTTTTCCAGCCTGTGATGCCCCAGATTGAACAATATTATACTGGGTGTTAGAGAAGAGTGGCATGGCCTTAGACATGGTTCGAAGATGGAATGGCACTAGGTATGGGTAAGCTACATGGCTTGATTCTTGGAACTGCAGTTAAAATGATATTCAATCAGACAAGTGATGAGAGAAGTTGGCACAGTAACACAGTGGTTAACACTGCTGCCTCATAGTGCTTGGGACATGGGTTCCATTCCACCCTCAGGCGACTGTGTGGAGTTTGCACGTTCTCCTCGTGTTTGCACAGTTTTCCTCCGAGTACTCCGGTTTCCTCCCAATAGTCCAAAGATGCACTGTTTACGTGGATTGGCCATGGGAAATATAGGGGCCTGGGTCTGGATGGGATGCTCTTTAGAATGTCAGTGTGGACTCAATGGGCTGAATGACCTGATCCACACCGTAGGGATTCTATGATAAAGAAGTCATATATTTAAGAATGTCAACCTCTATCTCTATTAAAAATCAGCTGTGAAACCAATGTGCCCTTAGAATCTCTTGCTTTTTGTTTCCCTCTTGCCAGTGTACTGTGAAAGGCTGACAGTGGTTGACAGTGACTAACATGGTGCAGGCTCCACTTTAAATATGCGCCAAGGGCAGAAATCCCAGATTGGCAGAGCAATGACAAATGCTGCTACAACCATTGGTAAACAAACCGCAGTGTGAGGGTAGGACCACAGAGAACTGGTGCATACAGCATGAGGTTAGCTGAGGACAATTGTGAGAGACAATTCACTAGAGCTCAGAGAGAGAAACCTTCCAGCTAACTCCCTGAAGTCAGCAATCCGCCATTGCTAACATTCAGTATATCCGCAACTCACACTCTTAACAATCCTGAAACCTTGATGTCCAAATTTCATAGTATCCAGTGCATCAACTGTTCAAATATGACAAGCTCATGACCTAATCATATAGCAACTGACACTTCTCTTCCTTCTTGAATCAGTGTAGAACTAGCAGTCACAGGTGTACCTGTGTCTCCTGAGCCCACTGGAGAAGATGGTGCTGTGAATCATTGCGCTGGTAGTGAATGAGGTTATTGCAACCAACATCATTGAAGTTATCTAGGTTAATGGCATATTTCTGCCTTATGCATCTTTTAAAATTCCACTACACTCTTATCCCCAGGCTACAGACATTGTAACTGTGACTCCTCACTTTCCAACCAATTCACTATCTACCATTGCATTGAGCAATATCATGAATAAATTTCAGTGCTGGTGCAAGTCTAGGTATGTAGATACTACTTTTCCAATGATTTGGCTGATTAATTCAAATACAGGGTCCACTGTCTGTTTGTAATAGAAAGAATACAAGATATACTGAATGAACCTTGGCTTACAAAACCTAAAAGAAATGCTTACTGTTAAATGCACTTTCATAATTAAGGAGGAAATAATCCTGAGTGTGCCCATAGCTACACTGATGCCCATCTTAAGATAATCAGAAAAGCTCATCATATGTTTCTTTACCATTCTAGAAATCTCCTGAGTAGGAAATGTTCCCTGCAATCAAAAGACACTTTAAAAATATTGCTCCTGGTATAATGGACCAGACCAAAACCCCTTAAAATACTTTAAGGAGATAGCCTCGACCTTAATTTCTCTTATTTAGAAGCAACTGTAAGGCGTGGCATTCCAGATAGGATTTGATTGGTCAAACTATGAGGCTGTAAGCAAAACACACTTTATTCTTACACTACAATTAAAATACAGACAAAATAATTTTCAAAAATTGGCTTAACTGCAACTCTATCGAAATGCTTAACAAAATAATATTTGTCAATTACTACTGATTAGCTGTTCCAATATAGCAGTCTCTCATAAACAACCTTGGCAAAGGCAAACCTGTGACTTCCAAAACTCTGACTTCACCAAATGAAAGCAAAGCCTGCAAACTGAGACTCTGTGTGAGCTTCACTCCACCCACTCATGCTTCTTCTGTCTACTTTGGAAAAAAATAACCCAACGAGGTTCTTACACTGCTGGGCACACAGCAGGGAACACTTGCTTTCAAGAGGAACAGGACAGAACAAGTCCCTTTTACAGGCCTATCGCATTCCACTGGAATGTGAACGTTGTTGGTAAGACCACAATTTATTGTTCATTCCCAACTGTCTTTGAGAAAGTGACATTCCATGTGATGTAGGTACTCCCAGTGTTTTCTGTAGGAGGTTGATATGACTGAATAGCTTGCTGATGAAGTTCGAAGGGCCATAGAGAGTCAACTACATTGTTAGAATTAAATGGAGGCTAGATCAGATAAGAATAGCAGGTCTCTACCTGAAGGACAGCTGTTTTACGATGATTATTTGTAAAATGAAGTGTTTATTCTGGATTTATGATGTATTTAAAGTAAAATTCCATTTTGATTTGAACTCTCGTCTCAGAGGGCTAGTCTGGGCCTCTGGAATACAAGTCTATTAAAATTAACATGGTGCTCCTACTCTGTTTTCTTTACTGATTGACTGAAATGCTCCTTTACATCTTGTCTCATTTAAACAGCTTACAGATCATTCATTGCACAACAATTAATCGAATGTTCTATTTGTGTTTGGAACATCTATTATTTTCTGTGCCCACCACATTTCACGTAGCTCAATAAAACACTTAGCTGTTTTTCAGCTTTGCAAGGACAGTACCAGCAAAGAGAACTTATTTAGTTCTCCCCCTCATCACTCCCAAAATTTGAACCAATCTTTTGTGCACTTCTAATATTCTTCTATTTTACACAAAGTTTAATTTCTTCTTTGGCTGAATATTAATGAAGATTTGTTGGAATATAATTCTCTGTAACACCAGTATCAAATTTCTTTCATTGTCACAATATCATAAATTACCTGGAAAATGGCACATGTAACATGAGAGCAGAATGATTAAAAATGTCACACTACATCGAAGGCCAGATCACTGACAGTAAAAGCTTGGCCAGATTTATGAAATTTAATGCTGAAATTGTAAATGATAATCCAATGTTTAGGCAGATAATCTCGGCATTTTTCATTGAGTTGTAACCTGCCTGTACCAGGTTGATGGAGAGAGACTACATTTGCACTATTATTTAGTTTGCTACTTTTGTTCAGTTAAGAAACTAAACAAAGGATAAGTCCTCTAACTCTTAAGCATTCAGTGACTGTCAGAGCTTCTGCAGGAACACCTACACCAGGGTTGAATTATGGCAGGGAACTCTGAAGGTACAAATCCAGATGGGAAAAAAAAAATTTATGTAACACAACAGAAAATGTCATTATACCTGAAGACATCAAAAGCACAGCCTGGAGCAGAGCCACTTCACTGTCATCCAAGTTGAATGCAGACAAAGATATTCCCAGATCAAAAATTGCATCTGATACAACACCAAGGCCTCCATTTTTTAACTGTTCTCTTTTGACAGCTATCTCTCCATTCAAAGTTAAAGTCTCACTTTCAGGATCATAGCGGACAGCTGCCCTCAGGGACATGATTTCCATACAGCAGCCTTTCAGAAGGACTATCTGGTCTTCACATGGTAGCTAGGAAATAAAACGAAGCATTCAGTGCACAATATAAAATGGCAGTTGTATTTGAAAACCGATGACAGTTTGCATTCTACATTTAATTAATAATATTTGTTTTGTAATTTTTTTACAAAACAATGTCAGAAAAAACATAATGCTCGCAGAATTAATTTCCTGCCAAAATATTTCAAGGGAAATCACACTCAAGGTTTGTATCAAAAGATTCAATGAAAATGAAGAACAGCATGTCAGGAGCAGTACTAAACACGGCATAAAACGTGGTGTCAATCTGCTGAAGCTACAACACAGGGACTTTTGCATGCCAGAGTGGTAGCATCATACAACAGAGCAGAGTGATCCCACAACCAACATTTCAAATCTAATTCTGCCGTCTTGTCACATCCAGTGGTGAACTGTGGTGGAAAATTAAACAAGAGACTTTACTATTTGAGGTGAATGGTGATTGAATTGGTGAAGGTCATTGATGAAGCAGTTGAAAATGGTTGCATCTAGGAGACAATCCTGAGGAACTAGAGTTTCATGTGGTCTACCTCTAAACCAGATAGGTCCAGGTTCAAGTCTCATCAGTGCCAGAAATGTGTAACCACATCTCTAAACAGATTGATTAGAAAATATCTACCCTGAGGAGCTCCTGCAGAGATGCGTTGAAGCAGAGATGGCTGACCTCCAACAACCATAACTGTTTTCCTTTGTGCCAGGTATGACTCATCCATTACCCCTGCTCATGCCTCCACCCCCATTCCCCCCACCATCATAACCACTCCAGGTACTGGCTCCGACCCCACTCCCAGCTCCACACCCACACCAGATCCCAGCTCCCGGCCCTGCCCAGTTTTCACCATCCCCCCAGACCTCCCACTCACTGAGGGCGAACGATCAGTCCTCAGCAAAGGACTCACCTTCATCCCCCTCCATCCACGCATCAATGAATTTAATACACGCCGTGACATCGAACAGTTCTTCCGTCGCCTCCGCCTCCGAGCTTACTTTCACAATCAGGACACCCGCCCACCTTCCGAGGACCCCTTCGCCCACCTCCAACACACTGCATCCACCTGGACACCCCGCGCTGGCCAATTACCTGCCCTCGACCTCTTCATTTCCAACTGTCGCCGGGACATTAACCACCTCAACCTGTCGACCCCCCTCCCCCACTCCAACCTCTCACCCTCACAACGCGCAGCCCTCCAATCCCTCTGCTCTAATCCCAACCTCACCATTAAGCCAGCGGATAAAGGGGGTGCAGTGGTAGTCTGGCGCACTGACCTCTACACCGCTGAAGCCAAACGTCAACTCGAGGACACCTCTTCCTACTGCCCCCTCGACCATGACCCCACCCCCCATCACCAAACCATCATCTCCCAGACCATACAGAACCTCATCACCTCAGGAGATCTCCCACCCACAGCTTCCAACCTCATAGTCCGGGAACCCCACACTGCCTGGTTCTACCTCCTTCCCAAGATCCACAAGCCTGACCACCCTGGCCGACCCATTGTCTCAGCATGCTCCTGCCCCACTGAACTGTTCTCTACCTACCTCGACACTGTCCTATCCCCCCTAGTCCAGAAACTCCCCACATACGTTCAAGACACCACCCACGCCCTCCACCTCCTCCAAGACTTCCGTTTCCCTGGCCCCCAACGCCTCATCTTCACCATGGATATCCAATCCCTCTACACCTCCATTCGCCATGACCAGGGCCTCCGAGCCCTCCGGTTTTTCCTCTCCAGACGTCCCCAACAGTACCCTCCCACTGACACTCTCATTCGTTTGGCCAAACTGGCCCTCACCCTTAACAATTTCACCTTTGAATCCTCCCACTTCCTCCAGACCAAAGGCGTAGCCATGGGCTATGTAGAACAGTTGATCTTCCGTAATTATACCGGCACCACTCCCCACCTCTTCCTCCGCTACATTGATGACTGCATTGGCGCCACCTCATGCTCCCGCGAGGAGGTTGAGCAATTCATCAACTTCACCAACACATTCCACCCTGACCGTAAATTTACCTGGACCATCTCTGACACCTCGCTTCCTTTCCTGGACCTCTCCATCTCCATTAGTGACGACCGACTTGACACTGACATTTTTTACAAACCCACTGACTCCCATAGCTACCTGGATTACACCTCTTCCCACCCTATCTCTTGCAAAAATGCCATCCCGTATTCCCAATTTCTCCGCCTCCAGCGTATCTGCTCCCAGGAGGACCAGTTCCACCGTAGAACACACCAGATGGCCTCCTTCTTTAGAGACCGCAATTTCCCTTCCCACGTGGTTAAAGATGTCCTCCAACACATCTCGTCCACATCCCGCACCTCTGCCCTCAAACCCCACCCCTCCAACCGTAACAAGGACAGAACGCCCCTGGTGCTCACCTTCCACCCTACAAACCTTCGCATCAACCAAATCATCCGCCGACATTTCCACCACCTCCAAAAAGACCCCACCACCAGGGATATATTTCCCTCCCCACCCGTTTCTGCCTTCCGCAAAGACCGTTCCCTCTGTGACTACCGGGTCAGGTCCACACCCCCTACCACCCACCCTCCCATTCTGGCACTTTCCCCTGCCACCGCAGGAACTGTAAAACCTGTGCCCACACCTCCTCCCTCACCTCTATCCAAGGCCATAAAGGAGCCTTCCACATCCATCAAAGTTTTAACCTGCACATCCACTAATATCATTTATTGTATCCGTTGCTCCTGATGTGGTCTCCTCTATATTGGGGAGACTGGGCGCCTCCTAGCAGAGCGCTTTAGGGAACATCTCCGAGACACCCGCACCAATCAACCACACTGCCCTGTGGCCCAACATTTCAACTCCCCCTCCCACTCTGCCGAGGACATGGAGGTCCTGGGCCTCCTTCACCGCCGCTCCCTCACCACCAGACGCCTGGAGGAAGAACGCCTCATCTTCCGCCTCGGAACACTTCAACCCCAGGGCATCAGTGTGGACTTCAACAGCTTCCTCATTTCCCCTTCCCCCACCTCATCCTAATTTCAAGCTTCCAGCTCAGTTACTGTCTCCTTGACTTGTCCTACCTGCCTATCTTCTTTTCCACCTATCCATTCCACCCTCTCCTCCTTGACCTATCACCTTCATCTCCTCCCCCACTCACCTATTGTACTCTATGCTACTCTCTCCCCACCCCCACCCTCCTCTAGCTTATCTCTCCATGCTTCAGGCTCACTGCCTTTATTCCTGATGAAGGGCTTTTGCCCAAAACGTCGATTTTGCTGCTTGTTGGATGCTGCCTGAACTGCTGTGCTTTTCCAGCACCACTAATCCAGTATATGACTCATCCAGCTGAGAGTTTAGATTTCCCTTGAGTCTAGTTTGCTCGAGATTCAGTCTACAAACAGTACAGCTCAAACTTTAACTCTATAGATGCTGGTTGGGGTCCTCCTGGGTCATTGTTGTTCTCTCTGTCAGAATAGACTCTGTGAGCAAAAGCGAATTCAACATGATCAAAGGGTTGGAGGAGTCTAAATACTCAGCCTGAAAAGATGACCACTTCAACCTTCCTTAGCTGCATCCCCACTGATCTGGAGATTGTTATGGTCAACTTTGAACCAATGAGGCTGGAAGGGTGATCATTTAGAACTGCCCAAGCTCTGACTGGTTTACTTTGATACTATTCATTATTGAATCATCTGGACTAAGTTTATCAGTGAATGTCCACTCAGGAATTCTCCTGGATAGTCACGTGGCATTATAAACAGTGTATGTTTCAGAAGATCAGACATGGACAAGCTGCATTGGAATGGGACCAGACGTCCAAAATCAGTTATTTCAGTATAAAACTGGTGTCCGGACACTCTTGGCAGATAACCAAACATTTGGTCAAGAAGATATGTTTAAGTGGTTCCTTAAAGGAGAAAAGCAGGATTGTGAGATTCAGTGGATTAAGGAGCTGCATCAGCAGCTAAAACCACTGTCACTAATAGTGATATGAGTAAAACCAGGGAATGCTAAAGACCAGGAATAGTACTGTGCGGTTAACTTGGAGGGATGTGAAGCTAGTGGAGATTAAAGATAGACAAAGGCAAGGTAGTGGAGGAGTTGGACAGATGGGTGTGAAGTTTAACACGAAGGCATTGCTCATCCAGTGTGGATTAATGAGTTCAAGGATGTGGGTGAACATCACTACTTGCAAGTTAGAACATGGGATCACAGAGTTTTGAATTATGTCAAGATTATGTAGATACTAGAATTTGGAAGGCCACCCATAAATGCATTGAAACAATCCGGTCTAGAGGTAACAAGGACAAGGAGAAGGGTTTCAGCAACAATGAGCTGAGATAATGGTGGTGTCAGGTGATGTTAGGATTTGGGAATGGTTGTTTTAGTGATAGTGCAGATAGGTCATTGAAAACTCATTTCAGAATCACATGCTACATCAACTTTATGATAGTTTGGCTTGTGGTCAGAATCAAAGACAATGGGTTTGCTCTTGCCAAATAATTAATTGGAGGGACATTTTGCTAGTCCAGTACTGGATGTCAGACAACAGTGAAGAGGTGGTGATGGGGCTTCAGCTGTGTGATATTTGAAAGTCGCCATGCTTTTGGATGATGTCACTGAGGACTAGTATAGATGAAAAATAGTTGTGAATCGGTCCTATGAACACTAGAGATAACAGTGTGAGAGTGGAAAGAGTACCAGTCGAGTGAACCTGTGCCTATAGTTAGATCGATAGCAGTGGAACCAGATCAGTGCAGTTCCTCCCAGTTGGTTAACAATGGAGAAGAGGGATTCAAATAGTCCATTAACACAGGTATCATAAATAAGGAAACAAAAATCCTACCTCGCAGAACATTGGTAGCTTTTTGGCAAAATCCACTACCCTTGTAATTGCGGGTGTGATAATTTTTGTAAACTCACTGAACGCTTCCAGGTCTACCTTGCTCCCTTCAGGTGCATTCACTATTGGTGCTTGCCCAATATCTTCAGGCTAGAGATTGAAAAAAAAACCCACAGATGTAATTGCTTCATGAATTGATTTATGCTGGTCCCTTTCTCAATATTGCTATGTTGTCCTATTATTATGGTAACAATTGGTATTAATATTTATCAATGCATTTAACATTACTTTTGTCAATTCACCATCAACTACATTTTCAAATGTCAGCTTCCTCCCATACGTCTTTCACAGGACTTTAACTTGCCAGGGATCTGATTCCAGGGATCCTGGGTGCCATTTGCTCATATGGCTTTGGGTTAACTCATCGGGCTCTTGGAAGAAAAGAGGAAGTCTATTATGCCTACAAAGCCAGTCTCTTTTCAACGGACTGTGGTTGTCAGATCCATCTAAGTCTGTACGTTCTTTATTTTAGGAGCCTGCAAGCCAGACTCTGGCCAAAAAATATCACTTGTGATTCATCCACTGATAAAATCCATCTCAGCTGAAATTGTAATTAAAACTGCTGCATTACTTCAGGACCAGATTTTGTGCTGCATATGGGAATTCCTGAGTTTGTGAATAAATTAATGCTTTCCCCGCAGTGTTGAATCAAATCCTTGAGTAAGGTAACAAAATCAAGCAGGAGTCATGGTCAACACAGATTAATGATTGGGAAAGTCCATGCAAGTTGGGAAATGAAGAGGAACTTCTTGTAACAAAGTGAGCAGTGAGAGGAGTTGGAGAAGTGTCTGTACTGACAGCATAGAGGTGAAGGAGAGAATGTGACAATGAAAAGGAAGAGGAAAGGATGACAATTAGTTGGAGTGATTGTTCAGGTAATTCCCCCCCCTCCACCCCCACACTCCCCATTGAATATGGATAAACCTGTATATCACTTTAAAAAGGCTGAGTATGATACCAAGAGTTCATATACAGGGTTAAATGATTCTGAATTAATGACAAGTTTGCCAGGAATTTAGAATCTATGATTCCAAATATGATCCAAAAGAATCCGATCCCAGTAATTTGTCCACTCTGACTCCAGAGAAATTTGCAATCCTGGAACAATATTTTGCATGAGATCAGTTCATGAAGTATGTTGGCATATTGTGTTTATTCAGCCATCTGTTAACAAGTGCAGTGAATCCCCATATTAAGGTGCCTCATACAGAATTGTTTCACACCATGGATTATAATAAGACTTCTGTGTGCATTTAGCATTGGGATTTCTGCATTAGTGCCATTTCTGGCCAGAGCCAATATAGTGTCACGCGTCCTCATTTTGGTGTCATTATAGAACTGCCACTCCTGTTCCCTGATGCGCTCATGCTCACCATAGCCCCTTCCCACCTTGGCCCTCCCACCTGCTCTCTACCTTCTTCATCCTCTCTCACAGCAAATGCTTTGTAGAGGGAAGTGGTGAGCGGGAGATGATGGCAAACAGGAGGAAAATGGTTAGCGGGAGAAGCCAGGGAATAAGGACAGAGTTGATGAGATGGAACGTAAGTAGATGGTTTTTTTAAAAGATCCATTCATGGGATGAGGGCGTCACTGGCTAGGCCAGCATTTATTGTCTATCCAAGAGGGCAATTAAGAGTAAATCACACTTCTGTGGATCTGGAGTCAAATGGAGCGTGGATCAGGTAAGAACTGCAGTTTATTTCCCTAAAGGACATTTGTGAATAAGATCGGTTTTTCCAACAATTAACATTTATTTCAATAGTCATCATTAGATTCTTAATTCCAGATTTTTATTGGGGTTTGATCTCAAATTCCTTCATCTGCTGTGACGGGATTCGAACCTGGATGCCCAGAACTGGGGTCTCTGGATGAACAGTCTAGCAATAATACTCCACCCCATATTACTTTTAAACATATTTCATTTGGATCTTAAAATTGATCTTATTTTGAAAAATATTCCATTTAAGATGGAATTTAAATTTAAGAATGTACAAGATTAAACTTACATGGTATAAGGTTTGTAAGAGATGAGAAAGTTCTTTCAAAACTTAATTACAGCTATTACATTGGTTGTAATTGCTTTAAGTTTCTTCACTTAAATGTACACTCATCAGGACACAACAACAATAAAGCACTGCACAGGTAGGCAGTTGTTAAGATGAGTTGGATAAATAATGAGAAAATTGATTGTTCAGCCCAAGATGTCCAATGTCATGTTATAATTCTGACATGTCTCTTTGTATAATGTTACATGATCTTATCTCTGCTTTGGTAATAATAAACCATCATTGCTTATGATTTCCTGCTATAATGGACTAAAACTGGCAACTTCAACTTGTCACCTCATAATGGCTCTCACAATTACGAGTCGGAACTATGCGAATGCAAAAAGTACATTAACAAGTATTTTCATATTAACTGTTTTAAGTGTCTTAGTACTGAGGAATGTTTTCAGATTCTCACAGATTCTCTATATATCTGTGAAAATTGTTTTTTTTTCAAAACATTTGGAAAGAAAGTTGATAACCAAAGCATTTGCATAATATAAAACAGCAAGGGACACTGCTTATTTCATGGAATACTGGGAATTAACACATTCTAATTTTTCATCAGCTGCTTCAGCAACTTGCCAGGAATTTTCTCTTCTGTTTCCAGTGATTTCCTTGAGCATTCGTGCCCATGTGGGCTTCCGTCACGGTTCTGATAAGTTCCCATTCCTCATCTGTCGGCTCAGGTTTGTTTATAAGTGCCTTTGTCAGTTCCTCTCGACGTCTCTTTTCCCTGTTTTCCTCTATTAGTTTGCGTTTTGCTAACCGTTTGCCATCATCCAACACCACTAATTACACAAAGAAACAAAGCAATCAAACGACCACGCTTTCTTTTTTTTTACATGTTATGATCACTATTCTCCCGAGCATCGCTACATAAACATTATTACAGTTATGCTATTGATGCCAGTTTAACAGGATCCCTCGGCCTTGAATGGGTGATTTCAGGAATTTTTTGAAACGTTTCTTTGAAGGACACGAATTACCAAGCTTTTATAATTAAAAAAAAACTGTAGCTGTCTGAAATAAAAGAAAACAGAAGTGGAACCCCTTCACCATCATATTTGCCAATCTGTCTGTTTTACATGCAATTTTTACTTCTTCAGCATTTAAAATGTTCTATGCGCTACAGTTTGGAAGAGAATTTTAAGGATTAAGTTCTTTAATTGTAACTGATCTGTAAACTTCTTGTGGAATGGTGTACAGCAACGATGTTAGGGGAAAGGGAACTGAAAGAAGTTATTTCGAAAAATAGAAAGCAGAAAATAACTAAAAGATCAATAGGAAAGCTGCTTACAGTCAGTTGCCATGCCAACTGCAATGCACTTTTTGAACCGGCATTCCTGACATTGATTTCTTGTTACTTTGTCGATGATGCATTTTCCTTCATATTTACAACTGTAGGCTGGATGAAGGTTTTTCTGTATGGTTCTCCTGAAAAAGCCCTAAAGAAAAACATGAGGATTTAGAAGGTACCCATTCCCTTTAATCCTCAAAATATTTTGTGGTATTACAGCTGAAATATAGACAGAGAGTAGTATTCAACAATTTTTCCAGGCCACTACTGTTTCAACTCTCTTGGAATGTATCTGAAAGGTTACAAATTAAATCAAGAATTGATGACAGCAAGAGGATTATGGGTGTTATTTGGGGATGGATCTTCTGCTCACCTATTGTAGGCCCAGCGTCAATTCTGAGATCGCCTGCTTCCCTATGCTCTCAACTGATAAGTGTCTCAGTGATGTGCTGTGAAACCAGAGGCACTAGGTCATCAATTGGTGTTTATGATACCCACCTTGAAAAGATTGTCCAATGATCTCCACATTTTTTCAGAGTGGGCATTTGCGGTGCAGTGGTATTGTCCCTACCTCTGAACCAGGAAACCTGGGTTCAAGTCCTCAGATCAGGCTATATTTTCTTAGCAAAGTAGCTCAAAACAGAATTTTCATTAGGTGCTGTGGGGCAACAGCAGCAGCAGAATTGTATTCAACCTGTAACCTTCAGACATGGTACGTCACCCACTGTATCATTACTATCAAGCCAACCCTGGTTCAGTGAAGAGCACAGGAGGACATGCTAGAAACAAGACCAGGCATATCGACAAATGAGGTGTAAAACTGGTGAAGATAGAACACAGGACCACAAGAGGAGGCAGAGGCTCCACAACTATTTCCATCCTCAGTAATGGGGTAGGCCAAGCACATCAATTCAAAAGATAAAACTGAAGCATTTACTTCATCTTCAGCCAGAACTGCTGAATCGTTGATTCATCTTCACCACATCCTGAGGCATCAGAATCACTGATAGGGGGTTCTTAATCAAATTTGATTGACTCTATTGCATTATAGCATAAATTCTAAATGAGGAAGGATTGTACCTTAAAACACTTACATGACATCCTGTCTTGTGACATTCTGGAAATAAAGGTATATGCCTCATCTTCAGTCATTCTGTAATGGAGTTAGTGTAATCACTCACGGACTCCAATGACTGTAATCAATAACTACACTTAGAGTCACAGAGTCATAGAGATGTAGAGCACAGGAACAGACCTGTCAGTCAAATTCGTCCATGCTGTCCCGACATCCTAAATTAATCCAGTCCATTTGTCAGCATCTGGCCCTTATCCCATCAAATCCTTCCTATTCATGTACCCATCCAGATGCCTTTTAAATGTGGTAATTTTGCCAGTTTCCATCACTTCCTCTGGCAGCTCAATCCTGTGCGTGAAAACGTTGCCCCTTAGGTCTCTTTCAAATCCTTCTTCTCTCACCTTAAACTATGCCCTCTAGTTTTGGACCCCCTACCCTGGGAAAAAGACATGGGCTATTTACCTGATCTCTACCCTCATGATTTTATAAACTTCTATAAGGTCACCCCTCAGCCTCTGACGCTCCAGGGAAAATAACACCAGCCGATTCAGCCTCTCCCTATAGCTCAAACCCTCCAACGCTGGCAACATCCTTGTTTATCTTTTCTGCGCACTTTCAAGTTTCATAACATCGTTCTTATAGCAGGGAGACCACAATTGAATGCAGTATTTCAAAAGTGGCCTAACCAATGTCCTATACAGCTGCAACATGACCTCCCAACTCCTACATTCCAATAAAGGCAAGTGTATCAAACGTTTTCTTCAACACCCTGTCTACATGCAACTCCACCTTCAAGGAACTATGAACCTGCATCTCAAGGTCTCTTTGTTCGCCAACATTCCCCAGTACAAGTCCTGCCCTGATTTGCTTTACCAAAATGCAACACCTCACATTTATCTAAATTAACTTCTCTCTGCCACTCCTTGTACCATCTGATCAAATTCCTGTTGTACGTTGCGATAACCTTCTGCATTGTCCAATTTTGGTGTCATCTACAAACTTACTAACAATTCCTCCTATATTCACATCCAAATCATTGATACAAGTGACAGAAAGCAATGGACCGAGCCCTGATCCTTGCAGCACACCGTTGTTCACAGAACCCCAGTCTGAAAAACAATCCTCCACCATCACCCTCTGGCTTTTACCTTCAAGCCTATTTTGTATCCAAATGGCTAGCTCTCTGGATTCCATTTGATCTAACTTTGCTAACCAATCTACCACACAGAACCTTGTTGAACGCCAGGCTGAAGTCCATATAGACAACGTCCACCATTCTGCCTTCAGCAATTTTCTTTGTCACATCAGTTGTGTGTGTGTAATAAACAGTAACATCAGTAAACATAGAACTTTAAAGACCATGTCTGTTCATTTTTACATATGTTTAATTGTGGACTGTAATGAGAAAAGAACTGCCTAATACCAAGGATTGCTGGAGGATTGCTGCATGTTTTGAAAGCACTTCAGTTTATCTCAGCTCTTACACAGTCGGCCTGTTGAAATTGCAAAATGAGTACGCTTCACATGGTCAGAAGGAGAGATCCCACCTTCCTCATTCCTGAAGAAGGGCTTATGCCCGAAATGTCGATTCTCCTGCTCCTTGGATGCTGCCTGATCTGCTGCGCTTTTCCAGCAACACATTTTTCAGATCCCATCCAGAGTCAGACTCAGCCAAGTGAGTATATAGTTCAAAGAATTTGGAGGCAAAGTGGTAATTTGGTTCGGTAAGCTCATTGGTTAAGGACGAGATTGCGGATATTCGGAAGGGCTGAGTCAGCTCGGCTTTTTCAAGGGGAGATCATGCCTGACAAATCTGTTAGAATTCTTTGAGGACATAACAATCAAGTTAGACAAAAGGGAGCCAGTGGTCGTGATCTATTTGGATTTCCAGAAGGCCTTTGACAAGGTGCCACACAGGAGGCTGCTAAATAAGATAAGCCCATTGCATTAGGGGTAAGATACTAGTATGGATAGAGGATTAGCTGACTTTCAGAAGGCAGAGTGTGTGGATACATGAGTCTTTTTCAGGATGGCAGCAGTGACTAGTGAAGCTCAGCAGGGGTCACTGTTGGGACCACAATTATCCACAATACAGAGGAACCTTGATTATCCCAATACCAATTATCCGAAAATCGGATTATCTGGAGGAGATCTCGAGGTCTCGGGAGAAACATTTCACCAAAGACATATTTCCGACACTGATCATGTTTTTTGTTTACAGTGATTAAACAGACACTGTCTCCAAATGACTGACTGCCCGCACTCTATCTCGCCCCACACTTTTCCTGGAGTTCTACAGAGGGGTGTACCCTAAACCCCACCCCCCCTTCCCCAGATAATCTCTCCAACATTGTCCTGTACAGGGCAGAGGTGAAACTTGTCAAAAGGGTACAGTAAAACGTTGTGTGTGTGTGTGTGCGCGCGCTATTTGGAGATTACCCCACAAAATCAGTAGCAGCAGCAGTCTTGTTGTTAGTGTACAGTCCTGCTGCCCTGGAGGGGGGACGGGGCAGTGCTGGATGAGCATGGGGGGCAGGCAGGTGGCAGAGGGGCAGTATTGGATGGGGTTAGGGCGGGCGGTGTTAAGGGGTGGGTGGAGGGGTTGGACCGTTGGGGATCAGGGGGCAGTGTTGGACAGGGGGTGGTGTTGGGGAGCTGGGGGGTGGTGTTGGACAGGGTTGGGTGGGGGGTGGTGTTGGGGGGCAGGGGACAATGTTGGACAGGGGCAGGGGGCGGAAGGGAGTGGTGTTAGGAGTGGGGCGGTGTTGCACGGTGGTGGGTGCAGAGGGCAGAGCATCATTGGGGGCAGTGTTGCACGGTGTTGAGGTGGGGGGTTGGTGTTGCACAGTGTTGGGATGGGGGGTGGTGTTGCACGGTGTTGGGATGGGGGCACGATGTTGCACGGTGGTGGGGTTGGGGGAGCAGTGTTGCACCCTGTTGGGATGAGGGAGCGGTGTTGGGGTTGGGGGGGTGGTGTTGCATGGTGTTGGGATAGGGGAGCGGTGTTGCACGGTGTTGGGGGCGGTGTTACACGGTGTTGGGGTTGGGGGACGGTGTTGCACGGTGGTGGGGTTGGGGGGGCAGTGTTGCATGGTGGTGGGGTTGGGGGGCAGTGTTGCATGGTGGTGGGGTTGGGGGGCAGTGTTGCATGGTGGTGGGGTTGGGGGAGCAGTGTTGCACGGCGTTGGGATGGGGGGTGTGTTGCACGGTGTTGGGGGTGGGGGGTGGTGTTGCACAGTGTTGGGGTTGGGGGGGTGGTGTTGCACGGTGGTGGGGTTGGGGGTTAGTGTTGCACGGTGTTGGGATGGGGGAGCGGTGTTGCACGGTGTTGGGGGTGGGGGTCAATGTTGCACAGTGTTGGGGTTGGGGGAGCAATGTTGCACGGTGTTGGGATGGGGGGCAGAGTTGCACGAGGTTGGGGTGGGGGCGGTGTTGTACAGTGTTGGGGTTGGGGGGGCGATGTTGTACAGTGTTGGGGTTGGGGGGGCGATGTTGCACGGTGGTGGGGTTTGGGGTCGGTGTTGCACAGTGTTGGGGTTGGGGGGTGATGTTGCACGGTGGTGGGGTTGGGCGGGGTGGTGTTGCACGGTGGTGGGGTTGGGGGACGGTGTTGCACGGTGTTGGGGTTGGGGGGTGGTGTTGCACGGTGGTGGGGTTGGGGGAGCAGTGTTGCACGATGTTGGGATGGGGGGGCATTGTTGCATGGTGTTGGGGTTGGGGGGACGGTGTTGCATGGTGTTGGAGTTGGGGGACAGTGTTGCAGTGTTGGGGCAGGGGGGTGGTTATGCACAGTGTTGGGAGCAGGGGCGGTGTTGGGACAGGGGGCGGTGTTGCACAGTGGTGGGGTTGGGAGCGGTGTTGCACAGTGTTGGGGACAGAGTGTGTGGTGCTGGGGTTGGGAGGGTGGTATTGGGGGTGCAGTTTGGTGTTGCACAGTGTTTGGTTGGGGGGGCGGTGTTGCACGGTGTTGGGGGCGGGGGGGACAGTGTTGGGGCGAGGGCGGTGTTGGGGGCGGGGGAAGTGTTGGGAGTGCCGGGGGTGGTGTTGCATGGTGTTGGGGATGATGGGACAGTTTTGGGGGCGGGGAGCTGTGTTGGGGGGGCCGGGGTGATGTTGCATGGTGTTGGGGGCGGGTGAACAGTGTTGGGGGCGGGGGGGATAGTGTTGGGGGAGTGGGGGGGGGGACATTGTTGGGAGCGGGGAGCGGTGTTGTACTGTGTTGGCGGTGCGGGGGGGACAGTGTTGGGGGCGGGGAGCAGTGTTGGGGGTGCTGGGTGTTGTGTTGCACAGTGTTGGGGGTGGGGGGACAGTGTTGGGGGCGGAGAGCGGTGTTGTACTCTGTGTTGGGTGCGGGGGGGATAGTGTTGGGGGCAGGGAGCCATGTTGGGGGAGGGGGAGCAGTGTTGTACTATGTTGGGCACGGGGGGACAGTGTTGGGGGAAGGGAGCAGTGTTGGGGTGCGGGGACGGTGTTGCACGGTTGGGGGTGGGGGACAGTGTTGGGGGCGGGGGAGCGGTGTTGGGGGTGGGGGCAGTGTTGGAGCGTGGGGGGTCAGTGTTGGGGTGCATGGGGCGGTATTGGGGTGCGGGGGGTGGTGGTGTTGGGGGCGGGGAACAGTGTTGCGGTGCAGGGGGCGGTGTTGCGGTGCGGGGGGGGTATTGGGGTGTGGGGGGTGGTGTTGGGGTGTGGGGGGCAGTGTTGGGGCATGGTTGACAGTGTTGGGTGCGAGGGGCGGTGTTGGGGGCAGGGAGCAATTTTGGGGGCAGGGGTGGTGTTGGGGTGCCGGTGGTGGTGTCGGGGTGCGTGGGGCGGTGTTGGAGTGTGGGGGACAGTGTTGGGGGCGGGGAGCGGAGTTGGGGGCGGGGGGACAGTGTTGGGAGTGGGGGAGTGGTGTTGGAGTGCGTGGGGCAGTCTTGGGGTGCGGGGGACAGTGTTGGGGGCAGGGAGTGGTGTTGGGGGACAGTTTTGGGGGCGGGGAGCGGTGTTGGGGCGCAGGGAGTGCTGTTGGGGGCGGGGATTGGTGTTGGGGGCAGTGTTGGGTGCGGGGGGCAGTGTTGTGGGCGGGGAACGGTGTTGGGGGCGGGAGTGGTGTTAGGTGCGGGGAGCGGTGTTGGGGGCGGGGTCGGTGTTGGGGGCGGGGCGACAGTGTTGGGGGCGGGGTGACAGTGTTGGGGCAGGGAGCGGTGTTGGGGTGCGGGGGACGGTGTTGGGGGCGGGAATGGTGTTGGTGTGCATGGGCGGTGTTGGGGTCGGGGGTCAGTGTTGAGGTGCGGGGGGCGGTGTTGGGGTGCGGCGGGCAGTGTTGGGGTGCGGGGGACAGTGTTGGGTGCGGGGGGGGGCGGTGTTGGGGTGTGGGGTTGGTGGTGTTGGGGACGGGGAGCGGTGTTGGGGTGCGGGGTGTGGTGTTGGGGGCGGAACAACACACCATTCTGCTTCTTCTCTGCTGGCCACAGAAACATCTGCCTGTACCTCTGACTACAGAGTCCCTTAACACAATTGATCTCTTGGAAGCCGATGCACCCCTCATTGCATTAGAGCCAGTCTCAATACCAGAAACTTGGCTGTTCGTGCTACGTTCCCCTGAGAATCCATCACCTCCTACATTTTCCAAAACAGCATACCTGTTTGAAATGGGTATATCCACAAAAGACTCCTGCCCTAGGTGCCGACCTCTCTCACCCTTCCTGGAGTTAACCCAGTTTAGTCCAATTGCTAAATGTTGCTAGTTTTACTGTAGTGCTGTGTACAAACCTCCAGTATTGTGGCCTGCTCCAATCACCTTTCTCCCGGCATTTCCACTTGCAGCCTCAGTCCCACTTTCCACCCTGGGGAATGCTCAGCTGTCAGACTTGCTTTCTGTCTTGTCTCCTCCATCTTTTCGCCTCCCCATCTTTTGTTGAACTTCCCACCTGTCCTTGCTCATTGGGCCCAGCCACTCCTTCATGCTCCCTCTCCTGTACTGTTACCTTAGGTCCTTGTGTTTTTGTTTCTCCTAGCTTCATCCATTTCTGAGCTTACAAGTCCCTGGACTCTTATCTAGTCTCAGAAATTAGTCAGTGTAGGGTGTCTAATAGATAGTTGCACTAACCAACTCATGCCACTAGATAGAGCCCAGTCAATCTAAAAATCCAGATGGTGAGTGCATTTTTAATTGCACACCCGTATTGTATTTTATATTTGATGGTGCACTTGATCTTGTAAGTTATTTCAGCAAGGAATGCACAGTGCCACACATGTACACTATTTGAAATGTTTTATTTAAGACAGACAATATCTCAAGGAACCTAACTCTGGTTTTAGCATTGATTTGTTTGGGAACACCTAATCCATTTAAAAGTTGTTTCACTTAAAGCTGCATTTTCCAAGAACACAACCACAACTTTAAGTGAGGGCTTACTGTATAGCTTAAAGAAAAAAAATCACATTTCTAAACACTGATATTCAGAAGGACTTGTATAAGGATCACAAAGTTAGTTTGAAGGTACAACAAGCACTTAAGAAGATACATGGCTCAATGGCTTTTATTAAAAGAGGACTGGAATAGAACAACAAAGATTTGCTACAAATGTACAGGCTTTGGTGAGAGTACACCTGAAGTAGGTGTGCATTTTTATTTCTTCCTATTTAAGGGATGACATACTTGCACTGGAGCCAGCAATAGTAAATGCTCACCAAGATTTGTTCCTAAGGTGATTGGATTGCTGCTGGATAAAGGGCTGAATAAATTGGGGTTTAGAAAAACCCCATTTCCATACAATCTGGGGTTTATAAAAAAAAAGAGGTGATCTCATTGAAACAGACAAGAAAGAAATGTCTATGAGTCCTGAAAATGTTCCAGCAGTAGTTCTGAAGATCTGTGCTCCAGAACTTGCTGCTCCTTCAGCCAAGCTCTTCAGTAACGGTTACGACACTGGCAACACCCGAAAAGTGCCATGTACACAAAAGGCAGGAGAAATCCAAACAGGCCAATTACTGCCCCAGTCTACTCTTGATCATCAGTAAAGTGATGGAAGGTGGCATCAACAGTGCTATCATACAGCACCTGCTCAGCAATAACTTGCTCAATGATGCCGAGTTTGGGCTGTACCAGGCCACCCAGCTCCTGACCTCATTACCATCATGGACAAGAGCTGAATTCCAGAGGTGAGGCGAGAGTGCCAGCCCTTGACATCAAGGTTGCATTTGGCGGAATGTAGCATCAAAGACCCCTGGCAAAACTGCAATCAATGGGAGTCAAGGCATAAAATCTCGGCTGGTTGAAGTCATATCTGGCACATAAGAAGATGGTTGTGGTTGTTGGAGGTCAGTCATCTCAGCTCTAGGACATCTCTGCAGGTGTTCCTCAGGGTAGTATCCTGGGGCCAACCATCTTCAGCTGCTTCATCAATGACCTTCCCTCCATCATAAGATCAGAAGTGGGGATGGTCACTGACGATTGTTCAGCACCATGTGACTCCTCAGACACTGAAGTAGTCCGGTTGAAATGCAATAAGATCTGGCCAATATCCATGCTTGGGCTGACAAGTGGCAAATAATGTTCATATCACATAAATGCAGGGAATGGCAGTCTCCAATAAGAGCTGATCTAACCACCACCCCTTCACATTCAATGGTGTTACCATCACTGAATCCCTGACCATCAACATCCTTGGGGGTTACCATTGACTACAAACTCAACTGGACTCACCATACAAAATTCAGTGGATACAAGAGCAGGTCAGAGGCTAGGAATACTGCAGTAAGCAGCTCACCTCTTGACTCCCTAAAGCCTGTCCACCATCTATGAGACACTATTCAGGAGAGTGATGGAATACTCCCCACATGCCTGGACAAGTGCAGTTCTAATAACATTCAAGAAGCTGGACACTATTCAGGACAAATCAGCCCACTTGACTAGCATCACATCCACAAACATCCACTCCAGCAACTTCTGTTTTTTGTCCACGACCACTTCCATCTAGAAGGACAAGGGTAGCAGATACATGGGAACACCACCACTTGCAAGTTTCCTTCCAAGCCACTCCCCATCTTGAGTGGGAAATATATCACCGTTCCTTCACTGTCTCTGGGTCAAAATCCTGGAATCCCCTCCCTAACGGCATTGTGGGTCAACCCATAATGCAGCGGTTCAAGTAGGCAGCTCATCAACACCTTCTCAAGGGCAACTAGGGACAGGCAATTAATGCTGGTCAGCCGGCAACACCAACGCTCCAAGAGTGAATTTTTAAAAAATCTGAAGGGCTTAACAGGATGGACATGGAGGCTTTTTCCCTTAGTGAGGAATGTAGCACATGGAGCCACAAGTTTATAATAGGGATCTGTACAGTTGGTGTGAAAATAAAGTTGAGACTGTAGATTAACCATGATCATACTGAATGATAAAGCAGGCTTGAGGAGCCACAGTTACTATTGCTCCTACTTCTTGTGCTGCATGAGCTGCAGACACTGACCGGAATTGCAAAACTCTTCATTAATTCATACCAGCCATGTCTATCCAATCTGGTTTATTTATTTGATTAGTCAATTAGTTTATTCAATTTTAATTGAATGAATTGCTTTGGTTTTGAAAATTGTGACTTATCTGTTTTAAGGTACTCATTTAGTAAAGTTAAGCCATGTCACAGTGTTTTTAGTCCAGAGGCAAAATAATAAACTTCGCTAATTACTGTAGGAAAAAATAAAGCAGCACCTATTTTCCAACCTGAATCAATTTCACTGGTTTAGCATACTGTGAACAATGCACTCTTTCACATTCACTCTGTGCTCCAGACTTCCATCTATCTCTGACGTCTTTTCATCTCCAAAGTCCTCGAGTGTGTTATCTTTAAATTCATTCTCAACTCTCCTGTAACGCCATATTGGATCTGTCCAAATAGTTTTGTGTCCCATAGGTTTGTGGAAACAGTGTTTTTACTCATAGCAAACTCTTTAAAGTCTTAAATGCAGTCCTATATGACTGCGAATCTTAGTAATATATTTCTCCCCTTTCTACGCATACGTCAACACCAGAAATGGTTGTCACTTTTACCCCTGAAACCTTGCTGACAACCTCGTCTGTGTTATGTCGCAATATCTGAGCCATTGATAATTTTCTATGCTAGCTGTGTAAATGGTTTAATAATATGATACAGAATATGTATGTTCAGGGCTGCTGAAGGCTACAGTAAGTCTGGAAATAATTTAAAATAAGGCACTGTAAATGTTCATGATTATGAAGGATGCTTTGTTAATCTTTTTGTGTGGAATACACAACTACACCAATCATAGCAGTATGAGCTCTCAAACAACACTCTCTGACATTGTAATATTTTGATTTGGTCTTCTATTTGTGAAAGTGATGCCCCTCCAGGAAACCTGTTCCATTTGTGTTGTCTGAAGAAAAAGAGGAAATGGAAGAATGGCAATCAGAGGAGACTACGCCATGGAAGACTCTGCCTTTCCATTTTCTGCTGTAAATTGTATATGCAGGACAAGAGCAGTGTTCTGAAAGCTAGCACATCTAAATAAACCTGTTGGACTATAACCTAGTGTTGTGTGATTTTTAACGTTATACAAAGGAGAGTCAGCCTTACCTGGACTTAATTGCAAACCAATGTTTATGAAGCATTAGGTGACCCAAAGTTACTTACCTTACACCCTTCACAAGTGATACAACGATAGTGATAGCCTGTGGCTTTGTCACCACACACAACACAAAGTTCATCTTTGTCCAGATAGCTTGGTATATAGCCTGAAAGTTAAAACACAAGCAGAAATAGCTCAGTGTTATAAAAGTCTTACTGCAACATATAAAATGATTACTAAAGCCCAATGAGAATGCCTGTTGGAAAACTTACAAGGTGTACAATTTTTATAAACCTGTAGCTCAGCTAAAACTAGGGGGCAAACCTGTTAAATGAAGGGTTTGTAAGTCTGCATCAATAAAGGCACCATTCCAGAAACTAACAACAACTAATCCAAACACAGAAAAGATCTCCCTTGTTAGCTGCAAATGTTGTTTGTAAAATGAATTCATACAATTTCAGCTTGGTTCCTCGTGCTGAAGATATGCCATGTGCTGCAGCCTTTACTTTGGCTATATATTGTTACAAACAGAAAACACGCAGACCAATGAGCATCTGGGAAAAGACAAGTCAATATTTCCTGTGGAAAACCTTCATCACAAATATCAACTGGTCTGTTTCAGTCATGCTGTTTTTGTTCCAGGTTTCATCATTCGCATTTTTATTTGCTTTGAAATGATGCTGTCAGACTCAGGTTAAATAGAAGTTGAACAATGCTTACTTGTTTAAGAACAAATATTGCATTGACCCTAGATCTGCTAATCACTTCAGATCTATACAGATTAGTCTCATGAAGAGTGGAATGAAAAACATCATTATGATGGTTAGTTTATTTGCCCTTCTCCCCATGATTTCCCTCTTATCAAGGCACCAAATAGGATTTCTGGTCTTAAACAAAAGGGTAGATCTCCCACCCACACCTCTCTGTTACACAGTATAATTCTGAGAGAGGCTGTCACAGCTCAGCACCTTACCCAATTGTTCATTGCTTATGAGTGAGCCTGGTCAGATTCAGCTGCCAAGCAGTAAGGAAAAACTCAATCCTATCTAAATCAGATATTTCTAGGAAAAGTGGTGAGTTGAGGATAAACTATCATCCAAAAGATGGCAGGTATCAGGAACTCAGTGCTTGAAGAGATAGTGAAGACAGAAATCCTCATCACATTTAACAAAACTTGGAGATGCACTTGAAGGGCAGTAACCTTCAGGGATACAGACTCAGGACTGGAACAGATGAGGTTGTTTTGAAGCTGGCAGATATACATGGCCTGAATCAACTTTCTGTGCAATACATTTTAATGTTTGCGTTTGTCTTTCCAGCAGAGGTCAGTAGACAGACAGCAGGAAAAGCTTCCCCTTTTCATATCCACAGAAATGCTAAAAGCATTACCCCTGACTCTTGTTTGTGAACCAAGAACTCCTGTAGATCAATAGCATTGAGTCCAATGCTGGGTAATTATGGGTGGTTTGGTTGTACTCAAACTATTCATCCCTAGGCTTTTCAAAATGGTCATCACATCTCCTCCTCAAAAATACTTTTCTTCTGGTATAAACTACAGGCCTGATTCCAATCTCCCTTTCCTGTTTGAACTACCCAAATGTCTGCTCCTCTTTACCAGAACTCCATTTCTGAATCTTCAGTCAGGTTCCTGTTCCTACCACAGCATTAAAAAGGGGCTAGCATGAAACAAGATAAGATTAATCATTTGCATGCTTTTATTGCATGCTTTATGATAAAAGTAAACAGTAATTAAAATGAAAGAGCTGACATTAAATACAATAGTTTAATAAAGAAAGTTTACCTTGATCTACTACCTGTATCCTATCCTAATTCATCTCAAATCTTATTCACCCGTCACCCCTGTGCTATTGACTCAACATTGTAATCTTCTTCAGCACTACCCTCGGTGTTGTTTCTACCCTGTTTTTTTTTTCTTCTGCCAATTCCTTCACTCCCATATTAGCAGCTGTTCCTCAGTTACTCAGACACCAAAGCTCTGGACTTATGGTTATGTTAAAAATGACTAATTTGACCAAGCTTTATGTCACCTGCCCTCATACTTCCATCTTGGAATTGATGCTATTTTTTGTCAGATTAATATAACTAAAGGCATTTCACTAGAGTATAAAGTCCTTTTAAATATAAGTTGTTGCAGTTAATCAATAATGATAAGTAAATCATCTCCTTGCCATTCTTCCTACTAACTGATTTGATATTGCATTATTACTGCTAACCCTCAAAACACGTCTTACATGGTTGATGATTCATACTATTAAAAAAAACTAGTAGCATGTGTTATTGATATTCAACTTTCATCATCTAATTTTATAACTACGATCTTCATGGACTAAAGTGACTTTTTAAAAAGACAAATACTGTTCTAAAATGCTGCTGGAAACACCTGATCAGATGGAATCTAGCTCATGAACCCATGAGTTAGAATAGGATCAGACCCAAGCCAAGATTAAAACCATTATAGAGACCCTGAAAGTCTGATCTGTACCTTCCAGTTGGTTCTCACTTTCTGAAAATTAAATATCGGGATGAAAGTTGTCTACAGATCCTTGAATTTAAAAATACTGACGTCAGTTACTGGAATCCACAAAGCAGCTGGAATTTAGCTAACAGCGTTTGAACAGTAAAACAGCAAATGAAAAAAAAAATTGATAACAGGATGCTGCAAGTCTCTCTCTCTCTCTTTCCTGATCTGTCTCAATCTTGTAGTCAGTGCCCAGTGAAAAAGCAGCTTGGGACAACAATCATTCACCAAGAATTCAACTTCTACAAACTCCATTACTGTTATTACATATGGATCAACACTTCAACAACTAAGTTTAAAGTAATACACCTCAAAGACTCTAAGGACATTTTTCTTAATGTTGTGCTAGTCTCTTCTTCCTGTCTGTACCACCTTCTCCTTTATAAACTTATTAACCGTGCTTGATGTCTTGTTTTTATTTTTTGGGTGAGTAGATAGTTTTCTTTCCTTCACTCAAGAAAACCTTGTCATTTGGCTCCTTCACTTTGATCTTGTTAATTACACTAATTGAAATGAGACAGGTGAGAGCTAAGCAAGTAATAATATTTGTTGCACCAACCTGAGTGTCAGTTAAAAAAAGGGGGTGACCCAATTTTCCTCTCCTCACCTAGCTGTATTAATACACAAGGTGAACTGCTCAGACACGATAAGAGTATGAAGACTTGGTAGAAAACATGCCTCCCTAGTCACTGGCCTCAATGAAGCTGGCATGAATACCTTTGGCATAGAAATGTGTTGTATTTGGAAAAATAGTTCTCATCTCATTTCTGGCTCTTCTGTCAATTTTTAAAAAAATGATAGAAAACTGAATGATATGTAATCAACTACTCAAATACCATTGTAGTTAGCAATTACAGGATAGTAGAAAGTGAACGAGCTCAGTATTGATCTTTTACTATCCAGCAGTTCTTAAATTGTTCACCATCTACATCGCTTCAGTTGTTAGAGTTATCTTCTGAATGCTCAGGTTCCTCTTTTGTCTGGAATGTTGCTTTTATCTATGCCTAATCTTAATCCTCTACAAAGCAAATTCACTCTATACTTAAAATATTGATGAAAAAGACAGATTTTGTCAAAGCTTTTCGTCTTGCATTCACCAGGATAATTCACAGGAGTACCAATTCAAAGGAAAAACAAACATTTATGCAATATAAATGCCAGTTTTTCCCTTGGACTGCATTTTATTGCCGAAGTGCTGATTAACGCAACACAAAAAAGCATTGGCAAAATGCGTTTTTTTACATCAAATATTCAACTTCTGTACTGTCAAACACTATTTTAATTCTTATGCATTGTTTCCATAGCCAAGACTCATTTGAAAGCTCCCTTACAGTACTGAACAGGACAAAAAATCAAAATTGCCTGGGAGTTAGGTAATCATTGTTGTATGTAGTGCTGTCCATGGTAAGTTGGCTGTTATCTTCCTTTGTGCAGGAATCTACAGGGTTCACTTGGTTTGATGTGGTGGAGGAAAACTATTTATTAGTCTAAGTAGAAGCTCTCATGCTGAACGAGAAGTACTTTATTCCATGTTAGTAACTGGTTACAGATTATATTTATAGTATAGACATTGTCACATAGACTATGAGGAGGTCCTTGATTTTAGATTTGATTTCTCAGTGGTCCTAAGTATTTCTGCCCCATGTTCATGTGACATCAACATAGTGTGAGATACTTATGGGAGTCTTCAGTGTTAATCTCTTCAGACTCTTAAATGACAATCACTTCTTTCAACCACTAATATCCACTGCAATTGTTTTTCCTTTGATTCGACAATAGAGTCAGTTCTTTTATAACACGATGGTTGCGTTCTTGCACTTTAGAAACAGCACTTAAAGTGTTGGTGGTGTTATCACGTTACAGCCAATACATGTTTTAAAAGTTTGCGCTTTTAAATTCGTCAATCACGTTACAGAGAAATCATGTTTTACGAAATGCGCATTATAGCAGAACAACCTGTAATTAATGTTAACATTTGCTCCTATCAAATTCTAACATGAGAGATTGTGCCTTGAAATCCTGGCACACTGAATACTTTCCTATAAACAAGTTTTGCATCACCGAAGTATTGTTTTTTTTTCCCTTGATAGGAGATTAGATTCCCTACAATGTGGAAACAGGCCCTTCGGCTCAACAAGTCCACACCGACCCTTCGAAGAGTAACCCACCCAGACCCATTTCCCTCTGACTAATGCACCTAAAACCATGGGCAATTTAGCATGGTCACTTAATCTAAACTGCACATCTTTGGACTGTGGGAGGAAACCGGATACCCGGAGGAAACCCACGCAGACACGGGGAGAACGTGCAATCTCCACACGGTCACCTGAGGCTGGAATTCAACCTGGGACCCTGGTGTTGTGACGCAGCAGTGCTAACCACTGAGCCACTGTGCAGTTGTCCTTTCTTTTACCTCATTCATCCTTATATGTGTCCTGACACAATCTAATAAAAAGAAATTCCTTCCCTGTGCAGAAGCAAGTGATACATCAACTTGGATCAGATTGACACAACCATGTAAGAAACAGAAACTGCACAAAAGAAGTCTAACCATCTCTGTGTGGCCATGAATGCAAGTATTGATTCAGATGGAACATTAAATCAAATATATTGAAAATTTCTAGGCCACAGCTATTAGCTTAGAAATAAGTATTTGTGCAGTGATTCATGACATACAGTAGACTCTTTTGAATTTAATTTGTACAATTGCTTCAACACAAAATACTGTTGTACTATACTTCCAGTCTCTTGATGATTTTGCAATATTCTTGTCGAGAAAGTAATAAAATTATACAAATACAATTTAATCGGTTAGGCTGACGTGGAAAAGCAAGTTACTCTATGGTCAACAATTACAGACATCTTAACATTACTTTACAATTTCAGCACCTTTTCCAATTTCACCAGAATACACTGATGAGTGGATTACTTCAAGGTTTCACAGTAAAAGCAGTTTCAAAACCTAAGCACGAACTTGGGTGCCACACAGTTGACAAATCTACACAAACAGCAGGAGATTCACTGCTACTTCAGCTGTCGGTTTAAATATGCAGGATGAAACACAAGATCAAAACTAAAACTAAGAATACCACTATACCTTTCCTTGGTGAGAAAGATGGTGACTGTTCTTGATAAAAAACATCTTTATGATCATCAAAATATTCAGCCTGGCAAAAGCGGTTCATACTTGTGTTCATGTTACAATACTCGCTCTGAAACTCGTTTCCAGGGTAACTGGAAGGCTGATTCACAATCCAGGTCTGGTCCATGCAAATGTTGTTGCTGTGAGGAGCCTGAACATTAAAACTGCTATAAATCTGGCTGTCCTCTCTGTGCATATAATAATCTGGTGGCTGCATGTAACAGTCACTATTGATTGCCACTTGTGCCTCACACATTTCTTGCATGTAGAAGTTCATTTTACTTTATATTGATTTTTCTGTAATATTGTACAGTGCTTCCAGGATAAACTTAGGAAATAATTTCTCATAAAAAAGGTCACCATAGAAAAATCTGTAACTATAAAAAATACAAATTTCATGTGCATAAGCGATTGCAAAGTACTCCTGTATATCTGACATATACTGTATATATACACACATAATCACACTCAACACTGCCCATCCAACAATTAAACAAATGAGGAAACAGATTAATGACAGTCAAAGGCCTTAATCTACAATGAGTTCCAAGTCTTGTGGCTGACAGATAGGTAGACAGGTAGAAAACCAACAGACAGTAAATTGAAATAAAAATGATCTGATGTCCTTGGTCAAAGACAAGCTTTACTCAAACAATACTAATTCCCCTAAATCAGAATAGAATATCTATGAATTTGTATGAATTTCTAAGTTTCCTGTTTATTTTTAAAATAATACTGACAGGTTGTGAAACACTGAAATCAATAATGAATTCTATACAATTCAATAAATACTTCTTTTAAATAAGCCAATTTGTTTCTGACTGTCTTAGCATTAGTAATCCATTATTTTTATTGATATTGATTAAGTTTTAGAGTGTTAAGATGTATTACCAGTGAGCTCAGAAACTGATTACAACAATAGGTTAGCCACTATACCAGTACGCTCCATTATACTCATGATCAATCAACTGGCTAAAAACAATTAATTTATTTTTAATTTTAAATAAATACAAAAGAAATAGATGTGTGCAGTTACAAACCAAATTTCAAAAATTAGTAAGAAGCATGTACAATTGATCGCATACTTAGACTGATAAAAATTAATTATCAACTGTATTGATTATTTGGGAGCATTAGACTTATGGTGAGTTAACTCAACAGGGGTGATTAAAATAAGCAGCTCCCAGCAGGCCCTTAGCAGATAAAGAAGTATCAAGGAATATATTTCAGAATTCAAATAAACACTGAATTGTTTACTATTCAATATGTAATTATATTTTCAGATCATTGGGGTTACGTAGCTCTCAAACTGAGGTTTATTATAAAGGAATTTTTTTAAAAATCCATTTTCTTAACGTTTGACTTTGTATAAAATTCAGGTGAATATTTTGGAGGTGTACACAAATTCAGTTTATACATCTTGAACTAGCCTTTAGTCCCATCAAAATTTAAAATGGTTAAGAATTATAATTATGCTGGATTACATTCCTGGTAAAAACTATGAAATAGGTTATGTTGAAACATTTAACTTGTTTGTATGGTTCTTTGAAAAATCTAATTCAAAACATTCCTTTTAAAGACAATTAAATGAGCAATAAGACTTTAAAGCGATCAAGTCTAACATCTGTTGTTTCTCGGGTGCTCTGAGGTGATGTATAACTAAATCTGCAGGAATCTGGTGATTATACCAGTTTAACTTTTTTACAAGGTGAAACCCTACACAACACTTTAATATTTTCCATATCTGATGCAAGTTTCTTTGTAAAAATGTTGTTCAGTTGAACACTCGTCTGTCAGGTAATTTCTAGAAAAGAAAATCCTCCAAGCTTTTAAAAAAATTAATAAATTTATGTCTTGGTAAATGCCAACAAGGGCGCTGCAACCATTATACTGAATATGGATGTCCCTTAATAACATGCAAGTTGTGAATTTACCAGCAACATACACGAGGTGCAAAAATAAATTAATATCCAAGATCAGTGCTCCCAACAATCCAAGGGTTTGCCTTTGGGCACAACATTCATGAATGAATGAATGAATGAATGATTTAGTGTTCTGGAGACTTCTCAATGTTACATGCATGATTATATGAGAATTCTGATTTTAAACCATGTTTATGATACACTAATATAAGCAAATAAAAATTATAGCAGCTCCACTTCACAAGATTTATACATTTTGATGCTTACAAATTACCTTTTCCTTCAACTTTTTATCTGTAGCTTTCAATCCTTTTAAAGATACAATGAATTTGTTACTTCTGCAGTCATTAACTCCAGGAAGGATTTCAGGGGTTGTAAACTGCATTGTGCTAGTCCTTTGCTCAATTTGACTTGCCTATGTAGCTTTCTATAGTTTTCCAAATATTTTCGACAATGCCCATTCTATTTTGAACCACAAAAGATTTTAATTGTACTAACAGCAGAGAAAAAAAATGGAATTTCTTTGCAAGGCGATGCACAAAAAAACATCAGGTAGTGGCACCCATGACAGTAGATACTATCCATATGTGGTTCTGTGCTCCTGACAATTGTGCTACTGTCAAAAAGTACTGTTTTATCTTGCCATGATGTATATTTGAAAGGTCAATCATTATCTCATTCCACTTTTGGGAAAAAGAATCATTACTAACCTGCGTTTTGTTCCGGCCATGGACAGTTCTGTATCTTCTGAAGTTCCTCTACTACAATGGTTCAGAAACACATGTTCAATGAATTTATTGCACAGCCTAAACAATCATTTGAGGACTTTGAGTTCAAAGCTGGCCATGTACAAATTTCAGACTCGGGACACCAAATACCGTGGAATCAGCCTTAACTGATTTATACTTATCGCGTGGTGTCCTAAGAGAAACTCTGTTAACTCACTGTGACATCTTCTGCAATCATTCAGAGGTTACTGCATTTCTCTCCTGCTGCCTTTGGTGAATTGGAGATAGCTAAAACCGCAAGGGAACCTCAACTCCCCAGTCACTTTTGGAAATACAGGAACTTAAAGGGCACAAAGGCTTCTATCGAGCTATCAAAAACACGTGACAAACAGTGGCAGCAACAGCCAAATTGCTCTAGCAATGTTGGGAGCAAGAGGGGAATCAATATACATGAGGCAGTTAAAAGATGCTGCTGGGAAAATCCAGCTGGCTTCCAGGACATTGCAGCAAATTTAAATACCCACTAAGATAGGTTTTCACACAATAGGTTATGCTCAAATATTAGTACTACAAGCACAATTTGCACTTAAGTTGACAGTAGCAAAGTGGATGCGGTTATCATCCTGAAAAGAATAAGCAATTCTAAAACAAATCATCATGTTTGTTCTCATGGCATTGACACAAGGATGTTCAGTGAAATGTCACTGTCCTAAGATTGCCCTGGCCTACGAGTTTATAAATATTTCTTAAGAGTCAAAAGAGAGCATATGACTACCCCCTTGAGCTCCTAATTCAGGCTCACATCAGAGCATTGTTTCCTGAAGATGTCAGGAAGAAGCCACAATCTTATGCCAAACAGGATGGCTGAAAGTGCCAGATGCAGGTAAAATCAATCAACCACGATCACCAGAGAAAATGTACCAGATGAACTTATGGGAATAAAGACTGCTAAGTCCTTTAGACTGGATTCTAGCTTAACATAAGGAGTTGCAGAGAATAGGGATACATTCACTATAATGAAGGTGCTATGTTCTGGCAAGGTCCCACTTAATGTGAAAGCCACAAATAGAATGTCTTATTCCAAGGAATGAGACAGACAGCAGGAAACTACAGGCCAGTTAACTAAATGTCTGGTATGAGTGTACTTAAAAGGTTGGCTGAAAAACAGGAAACAAAGCAACAGGGATAAATAGGTCAGTTTCAGCTCAGCAAACTGTAACTAGTGGAGGGCCACGGATTAATACTTCCCCTGTTTGCGAACAATTTCCATTCTGGATTCTGTTTGCAAGACAATTTGCACGCAAGTCAGAACACAATGCAGGATAATGTAAAACAACTGTTTCAAAGTGCAGGAAATGATTGAATGTCAGGTTTTTAAAATTACAACTATGTATGATATTGCGTTCGTATCAACATTCATAATTTGGACATTCGTATATTAAGGACACTCTATTCGATTTATAGTAATGGCTTGAATGAAGAGACCAAACCATGAAAGGTTTTACTTGTACTAACAGCTGAAGTTCACTAAGGCTCCTTAGACAGCACCTTCCAAACCCATGACCACTTCCATTTGAAAGACCAAGAGCAGTAGTTACATGAGAGTACCACCACAAGCAAGTTCCCCTCCACGTTGTACATCATACTGACGTGGAAATATGTCAGTGCTCTTTCAGTACCACTGAGTCAAAATCCCACAATATCCCTTGAATAGAATTGTGGGTGTACCTGCAGCACATGGAAACTGCTGTGGTTGAAGAAAGCAGCGTACCACCACCTTCAGTAAGGTATTTACGGATGGGCAATAAATGGGCAAAGCTCACATCCCTGCATAAACAAAAACTCTTTTTCAAATTTAGATGCGTTTGCATGGTTAAGCTATATGCATGCTATTGTATAATTTTCGCTGCTGGTCTGCTTATGTTACACCTGTGGGAAGTGAGCAGCTTCTTCAGATCTGCCGAGAATGAAAGATGTTGGAATGACCAAACACTGCTCGTATCTCACAAGCAACCAACTCCTTGACTGCATGTAACCTCAGATGTCAGGGATCCTTGAAATGTGACATTCAGAACCACAGTCAAATCATTGCATTGTAATGTGGACAACAGAAGTTAAATGTACTCAGCAGGGATTATCCTAGGGCTTGACTTGCACAGATCTTTCACACTTATGCCTACCTTGTAAGTGACACTAGGAAATCAATGATTTCATACATGTCTGGAGGGAAATGTTGATTTTTATCTTTCACCTTTTCAAGGAAGCACACTTCCAATCAAGGCAGGGTGGTGCACAATGGAAAGTTAATAGTAAGATAGAAGGCCAGCACAACATCGAGGGCCAAAGGGCCTGTGCTATGCTGTATTGTTGGAGCAAGTGAGAACTGCAGATGCTGGAGATCAGAGTTGAGAGTGTGGTGCTGGAAAAGCACAGCAGGTCAGGCAGCATTCAAGGAGCAGGAGAATCGACGTTTCGGGCATAAGCCCTTCATCAGGATATGCTGTACTGTTCTATGTCCAACGTGACCACTCTCCCCAGTAGCAACAGCCTGCTGAGAAAATCCATACACAGCTTTGCCTTAATTTAAACGCTGCCCTACAGGATGCTCAAGGATTTCACTGCAATTTAGCAGTCGATGTTCCTTCTGAAACATTAATGGATTACTGGTGATAGAAGAATGAAGAGGAGGTGTTGCAGGATTCCTCTCAGCCTGTTGTCCATTTGAGAGATATCATATACTGAGTGATGCTTTGAAGCTGTGCAATGTTGGTGCCCTGTTTCACTGATTGCTCCATTCTACCCAACTCCAGCTACTGCAATGTCCATGACAAATACACGAGTAGATAATCTGTGGCGAATGTCAGAATGAAAACAGCATTTCACTAACAATACACTTGAGCCCTTACATGAATCACAACAATGTTCACGATTTGGAGATGCCGGTGTTGGACTGGGGTGTACAAAGTTAAAAATGACACAACACCAGGTTATAGTCCAACAGGTTTAATTGGAAGCACAACCACCTGATGAAGGAGCAGTGCTCCGAAAGCTAGTGCTTCCAATTAAACCTGTTGGACTATAACCTGGTGTTGCGTGATTTTTAATAATGTTTACATTATGCCTTGACAGAGTGTGCGGCTTCACAAGGTCAGTGTTTACCTTGATCTGGAGCTCTGTGATATGTAACCTTACCCAGATGGATGTTGCCAACTCAAGTTACACTGGAGGTGTGGAATTCTGGCAAGAGGCCACTGTGATAGTTCCCTCCCCTCTGAAAAAAACACCTTTTAACATCACGGACCATGATGTTATCTCCTATTCCTCTGACCAACATACATGGGCAGTCATGACCACTTGTTTAGAAAATGGAGGGTCCTGGGCAAGAACATGTGGCCTCCCACTGGCTGCAGTCATGACAGACTTTCCAATATGTAATCAAGGCCCAGGGCCTTTGCAAGTCTCCATTTTTAAAGAGTGCAATTTGAAATATGCTGCTGAATTCTGTTTCTCATCAAGTGAACCGGTTCAGTTGCATTTTATAGCTGTTATCCCAATCTGATCTTGTCCAGAAAATGCACTTTTCACACTGACTTGAATAATTATCCACAATTTAGTCAAGTTCACCAAGGTTCCTTAGACAACACCTTCCAAACCGATGGCCACTTCCAACTAGAAGGAGAAGAGCAGCAGACAAAGGGGAATACCATCACCTGCAAGTTCCCCTCCAAATCACTCACTATCCTGATTTGGAAATCTATCGCCCTTCCTTCACTGTCACTGGGTCAAAATCCTGGACATCGTGAGTCAACCTACGGCATGTGGACTGCAGCGGTTCAAGAAGGCAGCTCACCAACATCTTCTCAAGGGCAACCAAGGATGGACAATGCCTCCATCCCATTAATGAATAATAAAAACCAGAGTGGCTTGGAGGAGACCTTGCAGGGTGATGGTGCTCCCATAGATCTGCAGCCCCTGTCCTTCTAGATGCAAGTGGTTTGGAAGGTGCTGTCTGAGGATCTTTGGTGAATTTCAGCAGTGCATCTTGTAGGAAGCACACACTACTGGTGCTGAGTGCTGGTGGTGAAGGGAGTGGATGTGACGCCAAGTTTCTTGTGCATTGTTGGAGCTGCACCCATCCAAGAAAGTTGGGAGTACTCTATCACACATCTGACTTGTGCATTATAGATGCTGGACAGGCTTTGGGGAGTCAGGAGGTGAATTACTCCCCACAGTATTCCTAGCCTCTAACCCGTTCTTACAGCCACTGTGTTTATGTGGTGATCCAGGAAAGTTCCTGGTTAATGGTAATCCACAGGATGTTGTTACTGGGGGATTCAGTAATGGTAACGCCATTGAGTGTCAAGGGGTGGTGGCTAGATAGTCTCTTATTTGAGCTGGTCATTGCCTAGTATTTGTGTGGTGCAAATGTTACTTGCCACTTGTCAGACCAAGCATGGATATTGCCCAGATCTTGTTGCTTTTGAACAAGGACTGCTTCAGTATTTGAGAAGTCATGAATGGTGCTGAACATTGTGCAATCATCAGAAAATATCCCCAATCCTGACCTTATTATGGAGGGCAGGTTATTGATGAAGCAGCTGAAGATAGTTACACCAAGGACACTACCCTGAGGAACTCCTGCTGATAAATCCTTGAGCTGAGATGAGTGACCTCCAACAACCACCACCATCTTCCTATGTGCTAGATATGATTCCAACCAGCTCAGAGTTTGGCCCCTGATACCCACTGATTCCAGCATTGCTAGGGTTCTGCCATGCCAACTCGATCAAATGAAACCTTGGTGTCACTCTCCCCTCATCTCTGGAAGTCAGTTCTTTTGTCCATGCTTGAACAAAAACTGTAATGAGGTCAGGAGCTGAGTGGCTCTGGCAGAACCCAAACTGGGCATCACTGAGCAGGTTATTGCTGAGTAGGTGTCACTTGACAGGACTGTTGAACATGTTCCATCACTTCACTGATGATTGAGAACAGACTGATGGGGCAGTAATTGACCGAGTTGGATTTGTCCTGTTTTTTGTGTACAATACATACCAATTTTCCACATTGTCAGGTAGATGCCAGTGTTGCAACTGTACTGGAAGAGCTTGGTTAGGGGAATGTCAAGTTCTGAAACACAAGTCTTCAGTACTGTTGCCGGAATGTTGTCAGGGCCTGGAGCCTTTGCAGTTTCCAATTTCCAATCTCTTCAGCCATTTCTTGACATCACATGGAGTGAACTGACTAAAGACTTGGTATGTTTGATGCTGGGGACCACTTGAGGAGGCCAAGGTGGATTATCTCAGTATTTCTGGCTGAAAATTGCTGTGAATGCACTGGTGTGCTGGGCTCTTCCATCATTGAGGGCTGGGATTTCTGAAGCTTCCTCCTCCAGTGAGTTGTTTAATTGTCCACCACTATTCAAGACTAGATGTAGTGTGACTTCAAAGTTTAGATCTGATCTATTGATTGTGGGATTGCTTAGCTCCTTCTCTCATGCCATTTGGCACAAGAATATTCCTATTTTGTAGCTTCACCAGGCTCTACATTTGTATTATATTCACCATTTTTAGGGTGCCTGGTACTGCTTCTGGCATGTCTTCCTGCACTTTCCATTGAACCAGGATTGATCCCCTGGCTTGATGATAATGGTTGACTGGAGGATATGCCAGACCATGAAGTTGCAGATTATGTTGGAGTACAATCCTGCTGCTGTTAATGGCCCTCAGAGCCCCATAGATGACCCGTCTTGAGCTGCTGGATCTGTTCAAAATCTGTGCCATTTAGCACAGAGATAGTGCCACACAACACAATGGAGGATATTCTGAACATGAAAGGGGGACTTGGTCTCCACAAGGACTTTGTGGTGGTCACTCTTATCAATGTTGTCATGGACAGACGCATCTGCAGCCAGCAGATTGGGAAGGATGGGGTTGTGTGTTTTTCCCTCTTTTTGGTTCCCTCACTACCTGCAACAGGCTCAGTCTAGCAGCTATGTCCTTTAGAATTCGACCAGTTTGATCAGTAGTACTGCCGCTGAGCCGCTCTTGGTGGTGGATATTGAAATCTCTCATCCAGAGTGCATTATGTGCCCTTGTTGACTTGGAAATATATCATTATTCCTTTGGTGTCACTTGGTCAAAATGCTGGAACATTGTGGGTCTACCTACAGAACAAGGAAGAACAGCTGACCACCACCTTCTCAAGGGCAACTAACGATGGACAATAAATGCTGTCCCAGCCAACTATGACCATAGTTCATGCATGAATAAGAAAAGTGGCCTTCATAGCTACTAATTTGGAGAGTATAATAATATTAATATGTCAAGTAGAAATTGAATGGAGTAGAAAATATGTGAGCAAGCTTTGCTAAAAACAGTTCATTATATCTAGCTCACTGCATGTGAACTGTAGCAAAAACAATTAACAGCTGGTTGTCATCTGAATCTTAACTCCATTGGGTTACTCCATGTCAGGTGCTGGTCTTACTGATGTCTTAATCTCTATAACCATTCAAAAAGTATAGAGTTATTGTTAATCAATCTGTTATACATTTTGTCTCATCCATGGGGCAGGATGGACTTTAACTCAGAAGCAGGGACACCACTACTGCACTATGAAGACTCTCAAAGGATAGATGTAAGATGCCCTTGTTAATCAAAATACTTTGTTACATATGTTTATTTTCAATATTTTGACAACAAATGCGATTGTAGCTATAATAAAATCTAATACAGAAATCAAGAAGAAGAACTTCCATTTAAATATCAAAGTGAGAGCAGAGGCAGAATGAATTCCTATCTGCTTTTCCAATGCATGGTGCATATAAGATGGATCAGCAAATAAGTTTTAAAAATAGGATTTTGGTCTTTACCTCAGCTAATACAGATGCCATAACAGGAGTCCTTCATTTATTAAGCTAATCCATTTAGATCTCAGAGGGTTGTGGATGTACTGTATACCTCAACACTAAGAAGAAACATTTGTTGTTTGCATAGCATTCCGTGCCCTAATCTTGATATTTGGGTGTAACTCAACAACCAAACATTTATTCTGCCAGCAGCTGAGTACCTGTCCTGTAAATAATTTCAGAACAATGATCATATTAACAGTGATCTGTGAAAATTAGGATAACATTCTACTAACAAAAAAATTCATCTTGAATTCCCATTACGTTTATCAATGGCATTCTGTTGCTTCTTGTTTTTCAGGTTTGAAAAGGAGTAGCACTGTAACTTTCAACCAGTTCCATATCCTTGTGCCATTAAACTCTAGCAGAAAGCCAGTCTAATAGTGCACATTGATGGAGAATTTTCCAATGCATGTTTTCATTCCAGCTTCTCCAATCAGTAGTTATTATCAGTATCAAATCCACATTGTACCAGAGTAAAGGAATCACCCCCATTAATTACTTTTATTGTCAAATATAAGGATTTTAAATGCACCACCCTGCTGTTTTATACACCAACTCCCTATGTATTTTACACAAATATCTTTTAAAAATCCGCAGTCAAAATATGGTAAGTCAAATTTGTGCTCTCAAAATCTTGATGCAATTTCCTATAAATGTACCAATGCTCTTGACCATCATCCTGGTTTTAATTGAAAGCAGGATATAGAATCATAGAGATGTACATCCTTTTGGTCCAACTCATCCATGCGACCAGATATCCTAACCTAATCTAGTCCCATTTACCAGCACTTGGCCCATATTCCTTTAAACCCTTCCTATTCATATACCCAACCAGATGTTTTTAAATGTTGCAATTGTAACAGCCTCTACCACTTCCTCTGGCAGCTCATTCTATACATACACTACTGTCTGCAAGAAAAGTTGCCTCTTAGGTTGCCGCTTTTAAATCTTTCCCCTCTGACCGTAAACCTCTAGTTCTGGACTCCCCCACCCCAGGGATAAGACCTTGTCTATTTATCCTATCCATGCCCCTCATGATTTTACAAACCTCTATAAGGTCACCCCTCAGCCTCTGATGCTCCTGGGAAAACAGCTCCAGCCCATTTGGCCTCTCCCTATAGCTCAAATCCGCCAACCCTGGCAATATCCTTGTAAATCTTTTCTGAACCCTTTCTAATTTCACAACATCCTTCCCATAGGTGGGAGACCAGAATTGTACACAATATTCCAAAAGTGGCCTATACCCTGGCATCAGGAGAATTATGCATCTCTACTCTATGTAGACAATTTTTGATTTGTTTTGCTGTACAGCTTGTGCTACCTCACCACTTTTCTTCATAAGTGCATGTTTTCAAAAAAATAAAGATTCTATAAAGATAGCTACTGTGTGGCATTACTCATTTATTGAACTGAACAGGGAATAGCTGCTCTAAGTGTTCTCATCTTTGTTGTAGTATAATTCTTAATTATTTCTCTGTATCAGCAGTATCTTCTTTATTTGTTTTATTAGTGGTTGCAACTGGCAAGGCAGCTGTTACACCAGATGTCCACAAGCAACAATTTGGGATCTTCTGTTGGATTGTTAGTGTCCCTACCTCCATTCGACACCGACCTGCGTCAAAGATGTGTCATTACATGTTCAAGCAGATTGATTACAATAAATTTTTGGGACAATTTTGTTCTCTAGTGCAGAAAGATGTGGAGGAAAATTGCTAAAAAATGTTTTACTTCAGAGTGTAGCTCTGGGATCAGCTAAATGACATTTTAATCCAGCCATCAAGCAAAATGCAACCACGTACACAGAAGATTTAGAATTATTTAATGCTGCTTTCTAATATGGGAAATTTATTTAAAAAGCACTTTTACAGACATTGTAAATTTACTGCACTATCCACAGTAATTATTTGTATCCAAGCAACTGAGAAAATAATCCTAGTCATTTAGTGTTCACCTTAAGTTTTGGGTTTCATTTTAACATTTTCCCATATGGAACTGATGCTGAGACTGTAGTTATGATTTGATTAGCCCATTAATTTCCTGCTTTGACCAGAAGTGCAGTTTCATTATCATGAAGCTAGGTTCCATCAGAACAATGCTATAAAATGTCACTCTTTCAGTAGATGTTTGCATTGTAGTATTTGTCAAAAGAATAAAATTGAAAATATTATTCTAATGATTCTAATTAAATTGTGAATAGGACGATGGAAAAATATATTTGATGCTGCTGCTCGTAGCAACGAACATGGAATGGATTTCAAAACCAGAGTGCATTAAGTACGCATGAGGATTTAGCACGATGTTCTTAGCACCATAAGAGCTAAGCATTTAAGTTTTCTGATGTTAAGATCCTTTATAATCTATTCTAGTAAGTCCTAGTGAACTATACTCACTGCAGCAATTAAGCTTACAATCTTTTAATGAGCACGCGAACACAAATGACAGAAGTTAAAAAGAAAAGAATGATTAAACATGACATTCCTAACAACTCGATCAATACATGTCATAAACATGTTCATCCCCATGATTAATCCATCTAATTCTTATTGATTTACTATCCAGTTGTTCAAGATGGTATTTAAATTTTGCACTTAAAGTAGCTTTGATGACAGGGAGATGAAATCAGCTTATCATGTGTATTTTTAACATTTAAAGAGAAACTAAAGTCCATTCTTTTGCTAGTGTTCATGTCATATGTCTACATTTCGAGAAATTCTTTTCCTATTTCAGCAGGCAGCCATCATACTGGGTTCAGTAGATTATACCAAATGTGGGTGACCATAGAACAGCTTACCATCATGAAAGGTTGACTCATAAAATACTAAAGTAACTTTGTTGCTCCTTGAAAAAAAACCTTTCATTCTTTTTAATCAATTAGCAATCCTTGTTGTGTGTGAAGTATGTTCCAGAGTTCAGCCAACTGAAAAAAATCATAAATCAGACAGTACATTCAACATATACAGTCGGTTCTACTATAATGCGTGTTTCTTCAATGCAAATTGGTTCTAATGCGATTGAAGATTTTAGACTGTTCGTTGTAGAACATGAACATTCCTTACCTATATTGGCTATAACATGATTACTGCCCCATGAGTTTAAATGGCGCGGCTACTGCGCGATTTTCTTATAACGTGAGGTCACATGAGAACAGAATTATCGTGTGATATCAGAACTGACTGTACATAAAAAATGTCCAAACAAAATGAGCTGTTTAAACAATGCTGAAAGTGAAAATTAATGAAAATAGTGCACTATTATTTCACTGTCGGCATTCAGTTAGTAGATGTTAAACATGAGGTTGCTCCTTGTTGATTATTACTGGACTTCCTCAATTGTTAAAAAAAAACTTGCATTAGTGTTATACTAAACTCCAGTGAAAAATGTTATGAAGTTGGTAATATATGGTAACATGGAAGGCAGAATAGTTATGCAGATCTGAATTCCTCACTTAGTTGTGGCTGAATATTCTGAGAGCAGAAATGTACTGCTAATCAAATCCAATGACCAATATTACCTCTAAACTGCTCTGATATACCATACAAGGCACTCGGGGTAGAAAATTAGAAGGAATGCTGCCCACTACTTCATTAGTCATGTCATTACTTTGAAAGTGTTGACTCAATTAATAAAATGACCAATTGTTTTGTAGTAATATCCAGAATTAAAAGGAAGGTTCTTCAAGCTTCTGTAATAAACTCAATATAATTTATTTACTATAAACAGAATGTATTCTTAAAGTATGAGGTTTATGTGAGCCGGAAATAAAACCAAATCTTCTTCATCCCAGAGACAGAGATACACAACATAAGCCAGGTACTCGGTTTCAATTCGATCCTTGGACAACTGTCTGTGTGGAGTTTGCATGTTTTCCCCGTGTCTGAGTGGGTTTCCACTGGATGTTCAGGTTTCTTCCCACAGTGCAAACATGTGAGGATTAAGTGGATTGGCCATGCTAAATAGCCCACAGTATTCATGGATGTATAGGCTTGGTGCATTCGTCATGGAGAATACAGGGTTACAGGGAAAGGCTAGGGGGATGGCTGTGGATGGGATGCTCTTCGGAGGGTCGGTGTGGACTTGTTGGGCTGAATGGCCTGCAGGGATCATATGTCAAAAAAAGGTCTCTGAGGAGATGAAGTTTTTATTTTATAAAGCAAAAGGGACAAAACCCCTACTGTTTAAGGATTTGCAAAATAAAATTGATAGAAGGTGATGATTTATCATCACCATTGGATTTCCTGTTGATTAAGCCATTTCACTGACAGCCACAGATTCACATTAGATGTCCAGTTCTGATTGCAATCAATCTAGTTTTGAGTTGTTAAGACATGGTTACAGTTTAGTCTTCCAGGTTTCACAAGTTGTTCTGAAATACTGGTATTTGGAAATCCTTCAGGTTTCCAAGAAATTTTACCAGGAAAAGAATTTCAGGAGAAAGGCTTAGACTTCTGTTTTGTCTTCCTTATTGACTCCCATTACTATCAAACACAATTCAAAGTTTAGAAATGGTTGCTAGATGTTAGAATAGAAGCCAATTAGTCTTTCCACAGCCAGGTTTTCCAATAATTGAGGCAATACACTTTAGTTCTATCTCCTTGAAACATTTAATTGGTTGTTTTTTCCAATGATTTCTCTGTTTCAAGCAGGTGGCTTGCGGCGCATATCAAATTCTTGATCTCACTCCTTGATGAAAACCTGTTTATCCAAGAAAATGCCCAAACTGCTCCATATTTTCTAATTTTGCCACACTGTCGTTAAATTTACGATAATATGAGCTATGTCACAATTGTAAGTGTGACACGCAATTCGGCAACTCAACATGGTTTGGGTGAAAGAATAATGAGGAGCGTTATATTACAGCACAGATGGGCCAATATATCTAAGACAGTTAAGTGACAACATAACTTGACAATGTCCTAACTTTTGTTATAAAGATACCCACCTCAACTACATTCATTCTGTGTAATGGAGTCAGTGTAATCAGCTAATTAGGTGTTTAAAATAGTTACGTCAGTGAACACACAATGCAAATTATGCACTTAAGTCCATGATAGCATAACCTTATAATTAATAAATAAATAATCTTTCACACAGAACTCTGCCAAGTACTTCCTGGAAGTCCAGACGTAACATGCTTTAAGACTTATTGCAGTCCGTACCAATACCAGTAGCTCAAGATAAGAGGTCAGTCTGTTACCTCTTCCAAAATCCATGCTAACTGCTGACAAGGTATGTAATAATTAACAGCCTTATTTCACCTTGGAATAGAGATTCCACAATTGGATGTTTTTGATCTATCATTTTTAATATGTATATCACAATTTCCACTCTACTAATACCCTCCCAATGGATGAGCTCAATCAGACTGAATAAGGAAAGGACATTTAATCTACAAAGGAATTCCACTGCCAGACATCGAGAAAAAAAATGAGCTAGATCAAGGACTTTATTTAATACACAGAATATTGATTCATACCTGACATACTGCTTGGCATTATGAATCAGTAGTCATTCTGTTGCTGGTTTTCACCACACCACCTACAAAACAGAATTAGCCTATTATTCCTGCAGCTTCTAACTCTAGGGAAAACAAAATAGCATTGAATGAAAAGAAATACAGCATTTATGAGAATTTGATATCTTGACTCCATAATAATTTAATGAGCGTTGAAAACACTCAGATTAGGAAAACATGGTCAAGGAAGTTGGATTTGATTCCTTTGGGAACAGAAAACTTCAAACTGATTTAATTGGATTTTTAAGAATATAAAATGAAAATGAATTGCAACCATCAGTGCTTGTCTGGTTGCATGCTCCAAAGCATTCAGTGACAGCCCCACTTCGACAGCAAAAAAAGCGACTATTGTCGTGATTGTTTTTCTATAAGTGAAGACAGCAGTGAGACAGCGTGCAACATGCTTACCATTATAATTCAGCAAAAATGATTTATTCTCTATTGAGAATTTCTTGGGATTACCAACAGGTTAAGTGAGACAGATTCAGAACTGAATTAACTGCTTAAAATTGCACATCCATGAGGGCCTGGGGACTACCAGGCGCAGCAGTGTTTTTGGATATCATCATGGCTTAGCATATCGCTCACTTCACTGTTACAACAGAGCCAGGAATATAACCTTGGACCATTGAGAAGGGCAGGACATTGTACCCCGAGAAGAACCAGGCATACCTGAAGATAAAGCACCAACTTTGTGAAGCTATAACATGGAACTAAATGTATATTAAATAGCACAAACAGCCTGCAATAGCAATTCAACAACTAATGTATCATCAGATACATTAGGGACTTTTAAGTGACTCTTGGATAGGCACACGGATGATAGTAAAATGAAGGGTACGTGGGTTAGTTTGATCTTAAGAGTAGGATAACATGCTGGCACAACGTCGAGGACTGAAAGGCCTGTACTGTGCTGTACTGTTCTGTGTTCTAATGGAGGAAGTCAAAGCTCAACAGTCCTGCCACATCCACCAACTAGTCGGAGGGTGACATTCTACAAACATCCCTATGATCGGCAAACCTAGCAGAAGACAAGGCTGAAGCAATTGCAACTGTCAGTTAGAAGGTGTTGCTTTAGGTGATCTTGGACTCCCCCTGAGGTCCCCTGTATTATAGATGCCAGTCCCGAGCTAATTCAACTCTCACATCAGTGATGAGAAATGGTTGAAAACAATAGTAGATACAGCAAAGGCTGGGAGTTCTGACAACATTCTGGTTTGTAGCCCTGATGATGTGTGCTTGCTGCAGCAACACAGATACAACACCAGACAATATGGAAGACTGCCCAGATACATCCTGCCCACTCGGAACAGGACTAATGTAATCTAATCAATACTGTCCATTCAGTGAACTCTCTGTCATTTGCAAAATGGTAGAGGTCACCAAAAGTGCTCGTAAGCTGCATTTATGCGGGGCTAATCGATTGAGCAATGATCATCTTGGGTACTGCTTTAATTCAATGTTCTCTTTCTCCTCCTTCTCTCACATACACAAAAAAGGTCTGTAAGCAAAATGCACTATTTATCTTGTACTATCACTTTGATTGCTGTAACTGTTCTTTTACTTTCATATCAATGAATATAAACAGGTTGTGGCGGTATCCTATTCATTGGGCTTTTCTCATGCTGGTGGAATGGAACATTGAAGAGGAAACGGTATTCTGGCTGAAGAGCTGCATTGTGGGTATGAGAATAGGAAGGCAAGATGGAAAGTAATGGTCAAGTCACAAATCCTTGCTCAAGTCTGCAGTCTGCAAACTATGGAGTTGGGAGACAACTGTACCCTATTGTTTTGTGACCATGAAGAAAAGGGAGCTGGTCACTTGTGTTTCCTTAAACATAACCTTGAAAAGAGACCACGGTGGCACAGTGGTTAGCACTGCTGCCTCACAGCACCAGAGACCTGGGTTCAATTCCTGCCTCAGGCAACTGTCTGTGTGGAGTTTGCACATTCTCCCCGTGTCTGCGTGGGTTTCCTCCGGGTGCTCCGGTTTCCTCCCACAGTCCAAAAATGTGCAGGTTAGGTGAATTGGCCATGCTAAATTGCCCATAGTGTTAGGTGAAGGAGTAAATTTGGGGAATGGGTGTGGGTGGGTTGCTCTTCAGAGGGTCGGTGTGGACTTGTCGGGCCAAAGGGCCTGTTTCCACACTGTAAGTAATCTAATCTAATATGATGGTTTTGAGTGATGTAATTCAAAACCAGGTATTGTCTTATATCATCAAATGTCGTAACGAGGTAAAGATACAAGAAAAGATTAGGATCAACTCACCAGGAGATCTGCTGATGACTGACCTGGGCCCACATGATGACTAAATAAACCAATATCATTGTGAGTAAATACTATTGCTTAGTAGTTTAATAAAGATATTCCACATTAAGTGAATGGTATCCAAGTTGTTGTGAGTGATTGATAGCTGTGCCAGCACCTTTTGACCAAATAAGAGATTCTTACATCACAAGGGCCACTTGACTCTGGACTTCATTACAGCTTTGGTCCAACATGGGTAGGCCAGAATAACTGCAGTTGGTATTAAGATAGCATTTGACCAAATTTGGCATCGGGGCCACAGCAAAATTAAAAATAATGGTAACTGAGTGGAAAACTCTCTAGTGATTGGAGTGGTATATAACACAAAGGAAGATAGTTGTTGTTGGAGGTCAAACATCTCAGCTCCAGGACACTAATGCAGGAGCTTTTTAAGAGCATTGTCCAGGCCCAACAATGTTCATCTGCTTAAACAGTCCATCAAAAGGTGAGAGGTGGAGATGATCATTGATGCTGGAAAAGTATTCATTCTCACTTGCAATTCCTCAAATACTGAAGATGTCCATGTGCACATGCAGAAAGACCTGTACAACATTCATCCCTCACAATCAACATCCGGGGCGGATTATTGTGGACCAGCAGCTTAACTGGAGCTGCCATATAAATAATGTGGGAACAAGAAGTGCAGAACTGGGAACTGTGCAAAGACTAACTCAGCACTACTGCCCGCACATTCCTCTTCAAGTCACACGTGAAGGTGATTTGGATCTTTAGTTTTTTTTTAATTCGTTCATGGAATGTGGGTATCACTAACTAGGCAGCAATCATAGTCTATCCCTAACTTCCCAGAAGGCAGCTAAGAGTCAATGACAGTACTATGGTTGTGGAATCATATGTAGGTCAGACCAAGGCAAGGATGGCAGATGTCCTTTCCTGAAAGGACATTATTGAAGCAGGTGAATGTTTACAAAAATCAGCAGAGTTTACATGACTGTAATTAGGCCAGCTTTTTTTCTGAGACTTCAGACATGTTTTCAATTGAATTCAAATTTCACCATCTGCCATGAAACAATTAGCCTGGGTTCTAGATGACTAGTCAAGTGAACTACCACTACACCAGTAACTCCACTACTGGAGTGGATTTGGAGGTAGGTGAGCACTTTGGTGATAGTGACCACAATCGGTTATGTTTACTTTAGCGATGTAAAGGGATAGGTATACACCACAGGACAATAGTTATAGCTGGAGGAAAGGCAATTATGATGTGATTAGATAAGATTTAGGATGCGTAGAATGGGGAAGAAAACTGCAGGGGATGGACACAAGTGAAACGTGGAGCTTGTTCATGGAACAGCTACTGTGTGTCCTTGAGAAGTAAGTACCTGTCAGGCAGGGAGGAAGTGGTCAAGTAAGGGGGCCATGGTTTACTAAAGAAGTTGAATCTCTTGTCAAGAAGAAAGAGGAGGCTTATGTAAAGATGAGACATGAAGGCTCAGTTAGAGTGCTTGAGAGTTGCAGGTTAGCCAGGAAGGACCTAAAGAGAGAGATAAGAAGAGCCAGGAAGGGACATCAGAAGTCTATGGCAGATAGGATCAAGTAAACCCTAAAGCTTTCTATAAGTATATCAGGAATAAAAGGATGACGGGAGAAAGATTACAGCCAATCAAGGATAGTAGTGGGAAGTTGTGCTTGGAGTCCGATCAGCTAGGTGAGGCACTAAATGAATATTTTTCGTCAATATTCACACTAGAAAATGACAATGTTGTTGAGGAGAATACTGACATATAGGCTATTAGACTAGTTGGGATTGAGGTTCCTAAGGAGGAGGTGGTAGCAATTCTGGAAAGTGTGAAAATAGATAAGTCCCCTGGGTCAGATGGGATTTACCCTTGGATTCTCTGGGAAGCCAGGGAGGAGATTGCAGAGCCTTTCACTTTGATCTTTATGTCGTCATTGTCTACAGGAATAGTGCCAGAACACTGGAGGATAGCAAATGTTGTCCCTTTGATCAAGAAGGGGAATCAAGACAACCCTGGTAACTATACACCAGCGAGCCTTACTTTGGGTTGTGGGTAAAGTTTTGGTAAGGGTTATAAGAGATAGGATTCATAATCATCTAGAAAGGAATAATTTGATCAGGGATAGTCAACACGGTTTTGTGAAGGGTAGGTCACAAACTTTATTGAGTTCTTTGAGAAGATGACCAAAAGGTGGATGAAAGTAAAGCGGTTGATGTGGTGTATATGGATTTCAGTAAAGCGTTTGATAAGGTTCCCCACAGTAGGCCATTGCAGAAGATACAGAGACATGGGATTGAGGGTGAATTAGCGGTTTGGGTCAGAAATTGGCTAGCTATAAGAAGAGGGTGATGGTTGATGGGAAATGTTCATGCTGGTGTTCAGTTACCTGTGGCGTATCACAAGGATCTGTCTTGGGGCCACTGCTGTTTGTTATTTTTATAAATGACCTGGATGTTGGCGTAGAAGGATGGGTTAGTAAATTTGCGGATGACACTGAAGTCAGTGGAGTTGTGGACAGTGCGGAAGGACGTTGCAGATTATAGAGGGATATAGATAAGCTGCAGAGCTAGGCTGAGAGGTGGAAAATGGATTTTAATGCAGAAAAGTGTGAGGTGATTCATTTTAGAAGGAGTAACAGGAGTACACAGTACTGGGCTAATGGTAAGATTCTTGGTAGTGCAGGTGAGCAGAGAGATCTCGGTGTCCATGTGCATAGATCCCTGAAAGTTGCCACTCAGGTTGATAGGGTTGTTAAGGCATACGGTGTGTTAGCTTTCATTGGTAGACGGATTGAGTTTTGCAGCCATGAGGTCGCGTTGCAACTTTGGTGCGGCCACACTTGGATTATTGCATATAGTTCTGGTTGCCATATTATAGGAAAGGTGTGGAAGCACTGGAAAGGGTGCAGAGGAGATTTATCAGGATGTTGCCTGGTATGGAGGGGAGGTCTTATGAGGAAAGGCTGAGGGCCCTGAAGCTGTTTTTGTTAGAGACAAGCAAGTTAAGAGGTGTCTTAATACAAGATGATCAGAGGATTAGAGAGGGTGGACAGTGAGAGCCTTTCTTTTCTCGGATGGTGACGGCTAGCACGAGGGGACATAGTTTAAATTGAGGGGTAATAGGTATAGTACAGATGTCAGAGTTAGGTTCTTTATACACAGAGAGTATTAGGGCTGTGGAACACACTGCCTGCAACAGTAGTAGACTCGCCAACTTTAAGGGCATTTAAAATGGTCATTGGATAAACATATGAATCATAATGGAATAGTGTAGGATAGATGGGCTTCAGATTGGTCAGTGCAATATCAAGGGTCAAAGGACCTGTACTGCGCTGTAATGTTCTATGTTCTACTGTCCCTTTGCTGTAACCAATTCCAAAATCGAAAACAACCTTCTTAATAGGACTTTAAAGACTGTATTTTTTTATTTTTCTGTAGCTTTGTTTGAAATAGGGAAAGAACTGTGTTAAAATCCAAGGACTGTGGAAGTGATTTCTGCACATTTTAAAAGCAGGTGACCAACACACATTGTAAGTAATGTGTACATTGCTGCTTGTTCATGCAGTGTGGGGAGGTTTATTGCAGATGGGTTGGTGCCCTGGGGTGTGTACAAAGGGAGATTGGGTGGCATCAAGTAGCTGATTGGTCTGTGGAATGATCACTGTTGTCGATCAGAAAGACCTTCGGCCTGCCAACAACTATGTGATTGGCTCCCAGCCTGTGGGTGTGATTGTTTGGTCAAAAGCAATTGGCTGGCTGGGACAGAAAGTGTAGTCTTTTTTCTGCAGTAAACTCAAGCGAGTTTATTTTGCCTTATCAGTTTGTGTAAGCTTTGGCTTGACCAATAAATCAGAAACTTTATAGGTGTAGACCAGTCTGTGCCACCTGTAAATCCCAATTCTAAACCTATCTGGAGAAGGAAGATCAAGGAGCAGCAAGTCCAGACAAATCTGTAGGCTCATCTCAGTCAGCTCTGTGGATAGAGACCACTGAACTGTCTTCTCAGTCTATCCTTCTGCCCAAAACACCCATGTTTATTTTGTATTTGCTTGCATCTGTCTGTATGCATGTATAGGGGATGCTTCATCAGGGAGTAGTATTTTAACTTGTAGAGTTATATATTAGAGTCATAGAGATGTACAACATGGAAGCAGATGCTTTGGTCCAACCCGTCCCCATACCGACCAGATATCCTAACCTAATCTAGTCCCATTTTTCAGCATTTGGCACATATCTCTCAAAACCCTTCCTATTTATATACCCATCCAAATGCCTTTTAAATGCTGTAATTGTACTAGCCTCCACCACTTACTCTGGAAGTTCTTTCCATACATGTACCCCGCTCTGAATGAAAACGTTGCCCCTTAGGACCCTTTCAACTTTCCCCACTCACTATAAACCTATGCCCTCTAGTTGTGGACTCCCCCATCCCAGGGAAAAGACTTTGTCTATTTATCCTATCCGTGCCCCTCATGATTTTATAAACCTCTATAAGGTCACCCCTCAGCCTCCGACACTCCTGGGAAAACAGCCCCAGTCCATCCAGTCTCCCCCTATCGCTGAAATCTGCCAACCCTGGCAACATCCATCTAAACCTTTTCTGAACCCTTTCAAGTTTCACAACATCCTTCTAATAGGAAGGAGACCAGAATTACACACAATAATCCAAAAGCAGCCCAACCAACGTCCTGTACAGCCGCAATCCCCAACTCTTATCCTCAATACTCTGAGCAATCAAGGAAAGCATGCCAAACACCTTCTTCACAATCCTATCTACCTGCGATTCTACTTTCAAGGTGCTATGAACCTGCACTCCAAGGTCTCTTTGTTCAACAACACTCCCTAGGACCTTACCATTAAGTGTATAGGTTCTGGTAAGATTTGCTTTTCCAAAATGCAGCACCTTGCATATATTGACAATTCACAATTGTCTACCTAAAGTTAGAATCAATTTAATTGTAATAAACACGAATTTTTATTAAGTATAGAAACCTGGTCCATGATTTCTGTTAACTTGGGTATGAAAGGCATGCAAATTGGGGAATTTTGTGTCCCTTTATTAAATCTTTAATTTTTGTGATGACTCACAGCATAGCAGGCTTGATTTGCAGTGTACCAGCCCAGTGAGGCAGAACAGCACTATTGGTGAAACTACAACTGGTCTGCAGGAGATGAAGAAGATACTTCACCACCATTTTATCAAAGGCAGTGGATAACAATTGATGGCATTAGCAGCAATACACACTTACAATGAATGAATAAGAATAACTCACAATAGCAGGCCAAGATATCGCAATCACAGGTTGTATGACCACAACATTAATGTTTAGTAGGATGGCAAGCATGACAGCTCAGAGAAATAAGGGCCTTACACAAAATCAGAATCTATGGCTTTTAAGAGAAAAGAAAGATAATTCTGACAGTCTTAAGAGTGAAGCATGTCAACATTAATAACATGACACCAGGTTATAGTCTAGCAGGTTTATTTGAAATCACAAGCATTTGAAGTGCTTCCTTTTTGTCAGGTGATGTCAAGTAAACCTGTTGGACTATAACCTAGTGTTATGTAATTTTTGACCTAGGAGAAAGTGAGGACTGCAGATGCTAGAGTACCAGAGTTGAAAAATGTGGTGCTGGAAAAACACAGCAGGCCAGGCAGCATCCGAGGAGCAGGAGAATCGATGTTTTGGGTTATGCCCAACACGTCGATTCTCCTGCTCCTCGGATGCTGCCTGGCCTGCTGTGTTTTTCCAGCACCACATTTTTTAACTTTTGACCTTGTCCACCCCAGTCCAATACCAGCACCTCCACATCAACATTAGTAATAGCTGACCCATGTCAAAAGACAGTCTAAAACTAAGGAAGAGGAATGACAAGTATTTTGGTAGAAAGCAGTAAGACTATTGGAGCAATAAGGTGGCATGCTAGATTTGACAATTGACACTTTAATTAGTTTGCATTTGATGGAATGAAAATGGGAGCAATACCATAGCTGTGGACAAGTACTTTAAAGATGGAGCTGTGATGCATATGACAAATTGAGAACAAAAGGCTGACAGTGGGGAATTGAGATTCAGATATATGTGACTTTGGGATAGCAGTTTTAATGAGAAGGAGTTCGATCGAGGGTGTTGAGGATTAGAAGATGTGGAGGAGCCGGTGTTGGACTGGGGTAGACAAAGTTAAAAATCACACAATACACGCGTTATCTTTGTAGATTGGATAGTTTATATGGTGGAATGTAAGAAAGAAGGAAAAGAAGTGCACAAGGTCAGAGATAGTCATTGACATGATTGAATGATAAAGCAGAGCTTAACATCCTTCAGAATTTTTTTTTGAATCCTTGGCAATCGCAACATTTATTGTTTGGTTGACATGGTATTTTTGGGTGAGTTCTCTGATGTGCATCATGCACTAATAATATTAAATTTCAATGTGAACCTTTTGTTTGGCATATGTAGTGTGGATGGGAGAAGGAGAATATAACTGAATGTCATGGTTATTGTTGCTTAAAGACTGCCTGTAAGAATGAGGCAATGCATTTTTTGCTGGAATGTGATTAGGTAGAGAAGATTTGTGCAATATGATTGAGGAACAATCATAATCATGACGTAATAAATAATAAAATCAGTCAAGAAAATCTCAGAAAATAACAAACAGTCGTAAGGACATGGAAGACCAGCTGACCTATCTAACCTGGTTGTTTCACCAAAAGTACTGGCTACCCAGCATTGCACTTCTTATCCTGAAAATGGCCAAAGTATTAGCCATTTTGTACGTGAAATAAATCAACCACACTAAATTTATCTTTTTAAATAAGTCAGTTTGTACCTGTACTCTTCCACAGTTGACCTTAAAATACTGCTCTACCCTTGTACTCACCTTTAGAATAATAGAATTTTTACAGCACAGAAGGATGCCATTTGGCCCATCATGTTTATGACAGCTCTCTCCAGAACAATGCAGCAAATTCCACTCCCCTACCTTTTCCTGTAGCTTTGCCTATTTTCTATTCGGGTGCTTAATCCTTTTGGGAAGCCCTAACTAAATTTGCCTCCACCCACACGCCTAGGCAGTGCATTCCTGATTTAAACTACTCATTGCATAACAAAATTTGTTCTCATTTTCCAATTGGTTCCATTGCTGTTCATCTCAAATTGGCACATTCTGGTTTTCCACACCTCATTACCTCCAATAACTCCATCAAATTATCTCTTACGTTCTCTTCATTAAGGAGAACAGCCACAGCCTCTCAAACCTATTCACTAGCATGTTTACACTCTTCATCAGCAGGGACTTCATTGGCTGAGTCACAAACGGAATGGACACAGTTGTATCTCCAAAGACATAGCCTATGATGAGACTGCAATCAACTTAAGACTAACAGGGTTACCCATGCAAGTATGTATGCAAGTGAGACTACAAGTTGACCATGGGTGGCACAGTGGCAGTGGGTGGCACGGTGGCACAATGATTAGCACTGTTGCCTCACAGTGCCAGAGACCCTGGTTCAATTCCTGCCTCAGGCGACTGACTGTGTGGAGTTTGCACGTTCTCCCCGTGTCTGCGTGGGTTTCCTCCGGGTGCTCTGGTTTCCTCCCACAGTCCAAAAATGTGCAGGTCAGGTGAATTGGCCATGCTAAATTGCCCATAGTGTTAGGTGAAGGGGTCTGGGTGGGTTGCACTTTGGCGGGACGGTGTGGACTTGTTGGGCCGAAGGGCCTGTTTCCACACTGTAAGTAATATAATCTAAAAAAAATTACAATAGACATCTACCCATGATATAGTGCTGGAGTACAATTTGTCTTTGTTACTACCTCTAGGAGTAATACTATTTCCCACTGAATTTAGAACAAGTATTTTGTTCTGAACACATTGTGATGAAATTCAAGCAATTTAATAAAAATCAGCTGAACCATTTTCAAAAAAAACCCCAAAAAGATCTAAAAGCATAGCTCTTTTTTGAGGTTTTAAAAATGTTCTTTATTGGCTGTGTGTTGAGATTTAAGACACTGCTGACATTTAAATACAGTTTAAATAAAACATTTTACTTCTCCAATTAGGATTTAATGAATTTGTAAAAATGATGTCCAGATTTGCTCTGTTTTACCCATACTTAGTTCCTTAAGTATTTTATGGATGATAAATTAATAGAACATTAATTTATTTTAAAACAAAACACAAAGGATTATTACAACATTGAATACATAGTGACCCCTTGTGGTCATTTTTAAAATTCATTTGCGGGACATGGGCATCACTGGCTGGGCCAGTCAGATGGTGGTGGTGAGCTGCCTTCTTGAACTGCTGCAGTCCGAGTGCTGTGCTTAGACACAGAATGGCGGTAGGGAGGGAATTCCAGGATCTTGACCCAGTGATGAGGGAATGGCAATATATTTCCAACTCAGGATCGTGAAGGGAACTTGTAGGTGGTGGTGTTCCAATGTACCTTTTGCCCTTGTCCTTCTAGATGGAAGTGGTCGTGGGTTTGGAAGGTGCTGTCTGTGGATCTTTGGTGAATTTCTGCAGTGCATCTTGTAGATAGTACACTGCTGCTACTGAGCATCAACGCTGGACTGAGTTTGTGGATGGGATGCCAATTAAGTGGGTTGCTTCATCCTGGATGGTGTCAAGCTTCTTCAGTGTTGCTGGTTCTGCACCTATTCAGGCAAGTGGGGAGCACTCCTGACTTGGCAGTGCCTTGTAGAGGGCAAGCAGGCTTTGGGGAGTCAGGAAATGAGTTACTTATTGCAGTATTCCTTGCCTATGACCTGCTCTTATAGCCACCGTTTACGTGACAAGTCCAGTTGAGTTTCTAAACCTCAGAAAGTTGTTAGTGGGGAATCTAGTGATAGTAACACTCGATGTCAAGGGACAGGGTTGGATTGTCTCTTGTCTGGCAATATGTGGTGTAAATACTACTTGCCATTTGTCAACTCAAGTCTGGATATTGTCCAAATCTTGTTGCAATTAAACATGGACTGCTTCATGAACTGAGAAGTCACAAATGGTGCTGAACACTGGCAAACATCCCCACTTCTGACCTTTGATGGAGGGAAGGTCATTGATGAAGCAGTTGAAGATGGTTAGGCCTAGGGCTTTTAAAATAAATAACAATGTAGGAGTGAAAAGAGCAGGGAATATCCTGCTGTCATTGGTGATGAGGTGGGAAGTGGTTGTATGTCCATGGAATCGGTGACTGCCTGAGCCTCACCCCTTTCTTGCCTCCACCTTCCCAACCCACTACCAACTGAAGTCTTAGAACATAGAACATAGAAAAATACAGTGCAGTACAGGCCCTTCGGCCCTCGATGTTGCGCCGACCGAAGCCTACCTAACCTACACTAGCCCAATAACCTCCATATGCTTGTCCAATGCCCGCTTAAATGACCATAAAGAGGGAGAGTCCACCACTGCTACTGGCAGGGCATTCCATGAACTCTCAACCCGCTGAGTAAAAAAAATTGTCAATTAATGATCAATTAAAAGGCTCATCCCAGCTGTAGGCAGGCCTATCACAATGCAGACTGCATAGCAGCCAGATTTGGGATGGGAAGATCCCCCTGCCTGATTGTGGGATTAGTTACTGGAACACCAGAAGAAACCCACTGAGAACTCACTCCCCTGGGCCTGCTACTTCTCACCGAAGCTCCTGCCCTGTGAATTTTGCCTCTAATTTCAACTTTGCAATTGTCAGAAAATAATGGCCCTGACTTTGCTAAGGTAATGGCCATCAATATTTGTTATCATCACTGTGAAAGTCTGCTCCACATTTGTATGGCTGAATGCAGAAATCTTGATTTTGCTGTCCTTACTTTTCCAGTTTGCAGTCCTGAAGTCGTAGCAGATGTAAATCAACTTGGAAGCAGTGATTTGATGTGTACTCCTATTTTACATAAAGTCTTGTTGTAAAAACCCTTGAAAAATTGTGCTGCTAAATTAGATTTTTGATAAGCACACTAATGGCATACTTAAGCTGAACAACCTACCTAAGGCTTGCAAAAGTGAAACAATATTTCTGGAATATTGCATTAGTTAATAAAAATGTAATTTTTTAAAACTCTGAGTGTTTGGTTAGGCTGTATCAACTCAACCTTATTAAGCCAGTCTTCACTCTTGACCTTTTATTTTGCCAGGTCAGGCAGCATCCGAGGAGTGAGAATATTTAGCTTGATGATCTCACTATCAGAATGAACCTAACACTAGGAAAACTGAAATCTCAGCCAGAGAAATCAGTTTACAGACACCTCTCTTCAAGATCAGCAGCAAGCACTAGCACGTTGGTCTGGATTTTGAGATCAGCAACAATGCTGCAACTTCACGTGTTCTGTATGGTGATGCACTGTCAGACCAGGCACCTCTTGTGAAGTTTCTGAAAGCCAATTTGAAGATACAGTTGATTAAAGTTTTTAATCACAGTGATGATTAAACAGCTGTTTGCTGACTTTTACTCAGGAGAATGATAGCTGTCGAGGAAACAAAGTCTTAAAATATTTTCGCTTTGATTCCTGTACCTAACCACTCCAAATTTAGACAACTTCTGACTCTCCAGATCTGCTTTAAAGTGCTGCAGACTGCAGAAAAATCTGAAGCTTGTTTTTAAGCCACCCCTAGTTCAAATTCTTATGCTGTGTTTACTACTTTTCTAAAGATTTCTAAATGTTTGGATGACATTATTGGTGCATCAACACTAACAGCATGGAACATCCACACAAGGTTGTTCATTTATTGACATTACAACAATGTAATAGTAAATAAAAAGTACTTACAAGCCAACAAAACCATTAATATGTCAACAAATTGCAATTACTATTAGCCACCAACAGTGCGTATTGAGAGGGTGCTTGATGTGTCCATATATTTTTAAAATCATCTAACAGTGACAGCTGCATGGTCTCTACAAGGGTACTTACTCATTAATCCATCAAAAGTGTGAATTGTTGATGTAAGTCAGCGTAAGCGATCTCCTCAGAATGTTACTCTTGAATCAAATCCAGCAAACTCTCTTCCAGTTTACCCACACTCCCAAATACATTAACAAAATTTATTCAAATGAATCAAATAGACTGGAAAAGTCCCAAATTCCACTGCTGCTGAGTTGTCTGATCTCTGATAGGGCAGTGTTAAAATGGCTGCCTAAATGCCTGAATGAAACATGTATGTGGGAACAAGGAGACACGTCAGTTGCCCAAAACAAAAGGGCAAAATACAGCAGCTATTGAAGATCTGAAAGCGAAAATCCTAACACTACTTCACCCTGCCAGGATGTAAAGCTTGCTCTTTCACCTCTTCAATACATAAAGAGCAGCAATTTATTTGTTTTTTTTTATCAGTCTAGTTGACTGTATTTGCTGCTCACAATGTGGTCTGCTCTATATTGACAAGTGACCAAACAGGCACTAGTGACCACTTTGTGGGACAGCTCCACTCACTCTGTAAGAATGACCCTAACCTCCAATCAGTTGTCATTTCAATCACCACCTGGCTCTAACATTTCTGTCCTAAGATTTTTGCAGTGTTCTGGCAAAGTTCAACACAAAGTGGAGGTTTGGGATTGTTGCTGTTCTTTGTTTCGATGGTACAGCAAACAGGACAGTCAAAGTAACCTTGGGAAAATTGCTTTGGCATAGTTAGTTGCAATACTTGGAACATTGGCTTCAGTGGGGTGATCCATAGCTATTCCTTCAAAATCCAAGAGAAAGATATTTGGACTTTCTCTTGCTGGCAGCACCAGGAACCCAGGTTCAATTCCAGCCTTGGGCGACTGTATGGAGTTTGCACATTCTCCCCGTGTCTGTCCAGGTGCTCGGTTTCCTCCCCTAGTCCAAAGATATGCAGGTTAGGTGGACTGGCCATACTAAGTGTGCAGGATGTCCAGATGAGTGGGTTAAATATATCAAATGAGGGGTTACAGGGATAAGGTGAGATGCTCTTTGGAAGGTTGGTGCAGACTTGATGGACCAAATGGCCTCTATCTGCACCATAGGGATTCCATGGTTGCTTGGCACTTAATAGTGAAATTAGACTGCCACTCAGCTGCAGGTCTTTCTGCAAGTTGATATGGAAGGTTTCATTACTGCACAAGTTGTGAACTGTGAAACCATCATCCTTACTCTGTTGTTATTAAAGAAGAAATGTCCTTGGCGAAGCAGTTAAGATGCATCAGTCAAAGACAGTTTCCGAAAGGGCTTTCACAATTTCCTGATCTCTGATTTGCTGGGGGCCGGGGGGGGCGGGGGGGGGGGGTAGGTGAGCAGGAAGAGAGAGAGACAGAGAAATCCAAGTTTCAAACTGGCAAATAATTGAGATTTTAGTATCAAATTCTGCTTTTCTTTTGTTAAGCTATTATATAAAATTGTTAAAGCACTGAAATTGGCTCTGTCCTTGAAGAGGTGTTACATTTACAGCTTTTCAATCCACTTGGTCCAGAACAGGAGTTTTGGAATATTACAAGCAATGCATCCACACCACTATTAACACCCCAGGATGAAGGCTATTAGATCCAGAGCTCATGCTGACTTCCAAGTCCAAATTGTATTCACATTACCTTTTCCCCTGTGATTGTTTTAAATTCACCCTTTCTTGTTTCCTCTTGATTTTCTCTGAATCTTTGGATATTTTTGTCTTCTACCATCATGAATGATATAAAATATGTTTTCAAAGTCTCTGCCAGTTCTTATTTCCCAGTATTAATTTTACAGTCTCAATCTCTAAGGGACCAATAATTATTTTAGTGACTTTTCCTTTAAAAAATGTCCCATTTTCCGACTGAACATTCAATGGCGAGATCGTGAGCGGTTGCAGGTATATGTGCATGCACTAACATCTCATTATTAATCTCACCTCATTAATATAAAGTTTCACATTCTCCCATCCACCAGATGGAAACTTGATGGCGACAATTTCTGACAACAAAGTCAGAGCAGTTAGCTGGTGTCTCCAGTTCACTTCTCTAGGCCACCATCTCAGCTAGCAGTCACCAACATCATGGGGCACAGTCCCCGGGCAGCGACTGCATGCACCCCTTGTCCACAGACATTGGAATCAGATGTATAAATGTTGCAATAGTCCATCCCAGAGGACCACAGGGCTGCTGTCTCGTTAAAGAGAGAGGTGATTATTGTGTTAAACCAAAGGGTCACCACGCCTCATACGAGGGGCTAGGCTGAGAAAGTAGCACCTTCACACTGACTTCAGCAGGTATGGGACTGAAATCTGCACTCTTGGCATCACCCTGCAATACAAACCAGCCATCCAGTCAATCGAGTTAACCAACCCTCACCCATCTAGCTGACTGCGATCACTGACAAGAAGATTTTACATTCAAAGCTGCACTTTGGAATGCTCCAGTGTCTTTCAATGCAACATCCTGCAAGGATACTGCACAGAGGGAGGGGTGGGCAGGCACCCCAACTCAGGAACTCGACCAGGTTACATCTCAGGGATATTCATTTGCTTTCTTACTCACCGACTCACTCAAGTTATATCTGCTGGTTTGCTCATGGTGTGTGTGACTTGCCTTCCATTTTCATGCTTTTCCCCTGTCTTGTCTTTACTTTCAGCACAGACACAGAGCCAGGAAAGCTTGTCATGGTTGTCAGCAGTGATCAGCTGAGGGGATGGATATCTTGCTGTATGGCCTGGTGCTACATCAATTCACACCTGCACCATTTGCCAGCAATGTATGAGGCAAACATATTGAGAAATGATTAATTGGTTGATGGAAAGTCTTGAGGAAGTAGCCCTCAGTCAAGTCAACCATCATCCTTCATTCAAGTGGTTGTGATCTCATAAGTCGTTTTATTTTGTGTGTTCACTGTTGCTGTTGCTGAATAACCATATGAACTTTAGAAAGCTTTCATATGGGATCATTCCACATTGAACAATGAGATGGAAGGCCACATTGGGCAACAGGGAGACAGTAGCACTCCCTTAAACAGGGTTATGAATGTTTAAAATCAACCTGTCCAGAGATAGAATCCCTACAGTGTGGAAACAGGCCCTTCAGCCCAACAAGTCCACACCAACCCTCCAAAGAGTAACCACCCAGACCCATTTCCCTACCCTATTACTCTACATTTACCCCTAACTAATGCACCTAACCCACATATCCCTGAACTCTATGGGCAATTTAGCATAGCCAATTCACCGAACCTGCACATTTTCGGATTGTAGGAGTACCCGGAGGAAACACAGACACGGAGAATGTGCAAACTCCACACAGACAGGCATCCAAGGCTGGAATCGAGGAACCTGAGGCAGCAGTGCTAACCACTGAGCTACCGTGCCACCCCAGGTGTAATGATACACATCTGGAGGAGGTAGTACTTGAGCCATTAACACTTTCATACAAGAGTCACTAAACTTGGGTAAACTGTGCTACTTGGGTGCTTAAATAGCAATTGATGTATAATGTGATTGTACAATGAAGTGACAGTATTTCCACCTATGTATGCACAGATGGTTTGTTTGTTGTTGCCATCTGACTGCTCACAGTGTAGGTCAACTCTGGACTGCTAATGCTTGACCAAGTACAAAGCTGGGCTTTAAAGATGGCATTGGCGCAAGGCTGCCTGAGATATTCTACCATTAATGAGTACTTCTGCCTATGGCTAGCGGGCGTGTAGACAAGCAGGGTGCCAAAAAGGATGTGGTGCATAAATAATACGATGAGTTTGAGAAGATACTGTGAATTACCTCACTAGGTCTCATTGAGAGAACTTTTCCATGAAATTAGCCAAAATTGATACTTAGTTAATTTCTAGTACAATTCATGTTTGTCAAAATTATGAAAAATCTCCTGAAATCTCTTACATTGTCCATTGACTATATTACTATTAAAACTATATTTTTCGTCTGTTTTCATTCCTTTATCATAATTAATTTTAGGCAATTTGTGTTCCACTCAGTTCTTATACTTAAATTTAACATGAAATTTAATGATATTATGATTACTCATGCCTACAAAGTCATTCTTTAACCCTGCTTCATAACATATGGTGAGATCCAAAGTAGTCTATTCCCTGGTTGGTTCCAGAATTTATGAAAGCAGAATAGCAGGGACTCAGATATAATAATTTGATCATGTCATGACCTATGCTCCAGGATTGCAAACAGCTCCACTTATTGAATTGTAGCCATTAATTCATTGGAAGGTAACTCATGGAGAAAAACAAACTTATTTGAGAGTGAGATGAATCAATAACAGTAACATAATAATCCGCCTCATTATCGGGCAAGCTTTTGCTCCAGATGTATATTTCACTTTTGATATATGAAGAGCTGATACAGTCTCCATCAGTAAAAGGAGCATAGCTAAAATCTAATATTCAGGTAGCTGGCTGGGAAATATCTATCAATATCACTATTTGTATCAGCACATTTAATTGCATGCATATCTATACAACATCCGTTTCCAAGTCTCTGTGATGTAAGTCTTTCAGTTGCAAGATCTAATTGTTTGATTCAGGTAATTGAAAGATAAGCATTAACTTGGTTTGAAGTTCTTCAGATATTTCCTAATCAATCTGTTTAAATATGTTTCTGCAAACCTCGAACAGGTGGGACTTGAACCCAGACTTCATGAGTCCTAGGTAAGGACATCAAATGAAAGAAACCTGCATCACAAAGGGACTTAGTGGTACTTATGTACAAAACACAGACCTAGCACACAGGTATACCAGGAAATCAGGAAGGCTAATGGAATGCTGGCCCTTATTTCAAGGGTTAGTAGTTTAGAAGTAGTTTAGTGCAACTGGACAACATGCTGGAGAGACCACACCTGGAGTACTGTGTGCAGACTTGGTCCCCTTATTTAAAGGAAGATATTATTTCATTGGAGGCAGTTCAGAGAAGTTCACTAAGATGATCCCTGGTATGGAGGGACTGTCTTAAGAGCAAAGATTAAACAAGTTGGGCCTCTTCTTGGAACTTAGAATGAGTTGATTTCATTGAAACATTTAGGATTCTTAAAGGGGTTTGATAGAGTAAATACTGAGAGAGATGTTTCCTCTCATGGGAGAATCTAGGATAAGAGGACATAGTCTCAGAACTAAGTTTAAGGCTGAGACAAGGAAGAATTTCTTGTCTCGTAGGGTAGTGGGGCTTTGGAACTCCTTGCCACAGAAAGCAGTAGGCCACAGTCCTTGTCTACATATCAGGCCATGATAGATTCTTGATCAATAAGAGAGTCAGGGATTATGGGGAAAGGGCAGGAAAATTGGGTGAGGAGTGTTGGATCAGCCATGATCCAATTGGATGGTGGAGCAGACTTGTGGGGCTGAATGGCTGCCTCCTGTTCCAATTTCTTAGTCTTATTATTTCTGCACCACTGCACCACAGTCGCCTCTTGAGATCCCGAACCAAACTGCCGAGAAAGGTTTCCAAATATTCACTCTAATTACTGCTAAATACATAATTATAAAAGTGAGTTTTCTTTGACAAGGAATGAGGGGATTAGCAGAACAAAATGTAGAAAATCTAGAAATAATTATTGCTGTCAGACCAATTGATTTCACTCGGTATAGCATAGCCCCACTTTAACACATCCACTGTAGAGGCACAGAATTACAGTAGTTTGACAAAATGAACATATCATGGTATCCTATTTGTTTTCCACAAAACTTATTGCCCTTGGACACAAATTCTATCATTCAAAAGGAAGTTTTGCTGTATAATCCATGAATTTTTTTTAAAAAAGACTACATTTTGTCTTTGAAAGCAACCACAAATACAATGAGGACAAAAAGGATTTTGTTCCAGTGGAAGATTATTTTCTTTGAAAAAAACTTGAAAAGAAAAAGTAAAATAAAAACATAAACCCAAGAATAGCTGGTGTTCCTGAGGAGAGATACTGCTATTGTGTGCAGAATATATTTACATTGGCACTTGGTGGGACACTTTTGAATGCTGAAACAAAAAATGTTTGTGAAAATAAAAGTGCAGTCTTCTTTAATAACACAACCCTCATTTTTCCTATATAAACTGTACTTTTAAACTTTTGGAGGCTTTGCTACAAAATGTAAAACATGAAAGCTCATCTCAAGAAAGTAGATGCCCTTTTTCTCCCCCTTTTGCAATGAAATCAAACTAAATAGAGAGAGAGAGAGAGAGTTAAATTTTATATTGTCTGTTAAATATTTTTTTAACCTCAAACTTGCCTCACACAGTACTTAAAATATAAATAAATATGGAGGGATACCACTGGTAAAATCATGTTCATAGTCTGGATAAATTATTGACACAGTTGCACATCATGCATTTTGTGTTATGGTCAAAGGTTGCAGCATTTGTTGGCAGCTTTTACTGGTGATACTTGTACAGAATTTCTGAAAGCAGAAATCCAGAAGGTGCAGTTAACAATTCTCTACACATCCACACTGTACACTGCTGAAGCCCCTGCAACTGCTTTTTTTCCAAATAAATGACTGAACTAGGGAGAAATTGCCTTTATACTCTAATATTGCAAAGCAAGTTCTATATTATTGTCAGAAGTACTGTTGAGCAACCATTAAAGCCAATTTTACTTTTGTGTAACATCGAACTTTCCATTATGCTTAAAATGTTATTGATAAACTTTTAAAAATATTTATGTTTATGACACTGTAGACTCTAATAATGTTTGTGCCTCAATCTTCATTATGTTCATGGTAAATACTTTTTAAAATGTAAAGGAATATAGTATATTGTACACCCTGGTTTGTGCTCTCTTAGGATTTTCAGTGTAACTGGCTGCTTAGCCTGCTTGATGTCCCTTATAGCTAGGGATGTGGGGATCCCTTGACTTGTTGCCAGATTTCAGCTAACGGTAACTTCCAGTGAGAATGGAAATCAGAAGAAAAGGAGGATCAATACATGGCTTGAGGCATGCTGTAGGAGGAAGGGCTTCAGATTCTTGGGACTTTGGAAGCAGGAGCCATTTTTTTCAAATACGGGCAGGATACACCACAACAGGATATGGTTCTTTGGGCGGCACAGTGGCTCAGTGGTTAGCACTGCTGCCTCACAGCACCAGGGACCTCGGGCGACTGTCTGTATGGAGTTTGCACATTCTCCCCGTGTCTGCGTGGGTTTGCTCCGGTTTCCTCCCACAATCCAAAAATGTGCAGGCTAGGAGAATTGGCTGTGCTAAATTGCCCTTAGTGTTAGGTGTATTAGTCAGGGGTTAATACAGGGTAGGGGAATAGGTGGGTTATTCTACGGAGGGTCAGTGTTGGGCCAAATGGCCTGCTTCCCTACTGTAAGGAATCTAATCTAATTATGTCAGAGTCATATAGCATGGAAACAAGTCTTTAGGCCCAAATCGTCCATATTGACCTGGATTCCTAAACTGAACTTGTCCCATTTGCCTGCATTTGGCCCAAAACCCTCTATACTTTTCCTATCCATGTACCTGTCCCAATGTCTTTAAATGTTGTAATTGTACCCATCTCTCCCAGCTCCACTGGTAGCTTATTTCATATTTTCACCACCCTCTGCATGGAAAGAAATTCCCCTCACCTTTAAACCTATGCCTTCTAGTTTTGAACTCTGCTACCATGGGGAAAAGACCTTGGCTATTCAAAATATCTATGCCCCTCATGATTTTATAAACCTACGCTCCAGGGAAAAAGTCCCAGCTTATCCAGTCTCTCCTTATAACTTAAACCTTCCAGTCTCGGAGGTCCAGTCTCGTTTTTGCACACTTTCCAGTTTAATAATATCCTTCGAGTAGCAGGGCGACCAGAATTGTACACAGTACTCCAAAAGCATCCTTTATCACGGTCTTGAACAGCTGTAACGTGATGTCCCAACTCCTGTAGTGAATGCTCTGACCAATGAAGGCAAGCGGGCCAAGAATTTCACAAATGTGTTTGGGAAGATTTAAGCTGAAATGCCACAGAAATAAACACCAACAATAGAAGTAGAAAAGAAGAACAAAGTGCATGATGGAATGAGATTCTTGTATTGCAGGAATAATAGAAAGAGGCAAAGAATGGTGTGGACAATTCAGGAAATCAAAGAGTGCTGAAAAGGGAGGCAGAGAAGCTGTCCTTGGGATTACTTTGCAAAAGACATTGTAGTGTTGGAAAGAAAGGATCACAAGAAGAATTATAGAGAACCAACTCGATGACAGCTTAGAAGCAAGAAAGCAGACAATCTTACCACTGGGATAATTCTATACGCCTCCTAAGAATGTGCATGAGCGAGAAAGACAGGAGTAAATTTGAAGGGAATTCAGAGAGATGTGCAAGAACTGCAGAGTTGTGATATTGGGGGACTTCAATTACTGAAATATCAATTGGAATAATGTTTGAGTAAAGTGTAAAGAGGGGGTAGTTTTTGAAGAGTGCTCAGGAGCATTTCCTTGACCAGTATGCTCATGATCTAATGAGGGAGACATTGTTGGATCCAATACTAGACAATGAGATGGACCAACTGTGTGCAGGGGAAAACACTGGGTAACTGTGATCATTACTAACCTAAACCAGATGACTCTGACAAAGAGTGAGGAAATATCTAAAGAAGAACTTGAATTTGGAACTTGGTTGGAATGAGAGAGGACCCAACAGGGTAAATGGATGGGAAAAGCAATGATAGAATAATGGCCATCCTTTGCGTGGATGATGTTTTGCATACTTGCTCAGTGATGATGGGAGTGGCAAAGAATATGATGAAACAAAAACAGAAGTGTATGATACACTTTCGATGAATTCTTCAAATAAAACTTGATGACCTTAAAATGTCCAAATCTTCTGAGTAGCAATTATTAAATCATCACTGCTGTGCATTTCATCCAGGTTCTTCTGATCACAGGTATCTATAACACACTGTGCAGCATTCTTCAGGGAACTCTGTAGAGGCGGAATAGATTTGGAACAAGATGGAGCATGTTGCCTTTTATACAGCACTAGCTGTTGTATGTTAACTTTAAAGGTCTAGTCTTTGAATGTTAATGGGTGGGTGAGTAGGTCACATGGTAAGTGTGTGAGTGGATAGGGGTGTAGAGTCGAAGCTGCTCAGAGGGTGGCCAAGTCTGGTGGTTAGTCAGGTTATGGCAGTTGTCAAAATGGGGGTGGGGGAGTTAGTCAAATGGTCAGAGGTAATCGGGTCATAAGGGAGATGGCCAAGTTGGTGTGTGGGATGGGTCTTGTCCACTGGTCAGGGGCTGGGGGGCAGTTGTTGCAGGAAAGGTTGTGTAGTTTGTCTAATGCTCCTTGGGTAACAGTCCAGATAAATACTACAGATCTGCCCATCTCTCTAACTGATCTTGGAGACATTCATGCAGGATCCCAAGGAGCAATGTTACTGGCCATCAGACAATTTAACTTTCCAAGCAATTCAGATGTAAGCCTATATATCAGGACTACTGTAGGATCCTGAAACACTTCTTCAGTTATATGTCTGGGCTCTGACAACCCAAAGACCAGAATCTTCGGCCTAGTCAGTTGAGAGAGGATGAGATTAAGAAAGCACAACTGGCTAAGTGAGCATAGAATGGTAGTCAACGTAAGAACATAAGATTTAGGAGCAGTTCTAAAGTAGCCAGTTCTGCCCCTCGAGCCTGGTCTGCCATTTAATGCAATTATGGCTGATCTCATCTCACCCCCAACTCCACTTTCCTACTTACTCTCCACAATCCTTTTAATCCATTACTGATTAAAAATCTGTTGTTTTTCTCCTTTAAATTTACTCAATATTCCAGCATTCATATCAGGGTACTGAATTCCACAGATTCACGAATCTTTGAGAGAAGTAATTTCTCCTCATTTCTGTTTTAAAATATGCGACTCCTTATCCTAGGGCTCTGACCCTTCGTTGTGGATTAACTCACGTGAGGAAACATCCTTTCTTAGTCTACTTTGTCAATTCCTGTTAGCATTTTATATACCTCAATTAGATCCCCCTCCATTCTTCTTAACTCTAGACCGTATAGGCCAAAATTACTCAATCTCTCTTCACAAGAGAAACTGCTCACATCTGGAATCCAGTGAACCCCCCCCCCCACTCCGGTACAATTACATCTCTCTAAGTAAGGGGACCAAAATTATATGCAATATTCCAGGTGTGGTCTCACTAATGCTGTGTGCAGTTGCAGCAACACATCCCTCTTTTTATACTCTGTTCCTTTAGCAACATTTAATTTGCTTTCCTTATTACCTGCTGTACCTGCATACCCAGATCCCTTTTCATTGAAGCACTCTGAAGTTTCTCTCCATTTAGATACTGAGTTACTTTTATGTTGCTCTGACCAAATGGATAACCCACATTTATCCACGGTAACCTTCATCTGTGAAAATTTGGCCAATTCACTTAACCTATCCATATTCATTTATTTCCTATTTCTATGTTGAGGCTTACTTTTCCACCGATTTTGGTGAAATTTACAAATTTGACATTGGTATTTTCTATTCTTGCATCAGTCATAAATATAGAATGTAAATTGTCAGGGACCAAGGGCCAAACCCTGTGGTACCCATTAATTAAATCATACCAAACAGGAAAATATCCATTTTTTTCAAACTCTGATTTCTTATTTGGTTAGCCAAACCTCTACATAAGCTGATAAATTACCCCTGACTTCATATGTCCTTACCTTATGTATTAATCTTTTGTGTGGCACCTTATCAAATACCTTCTGTAAGTCCAGATATACCGTATCAATAGGATCTCCGTTATCCATTTCACATCTTCAAAGAACTCTAGCAAATTAGTCAAACACGATTCGTCCTTCATAAAGCCAAAAATAAAAGGAAACCAAGTCATGTAAGCAATAAGTGGTGGTGTCGGGGAGCTTGTGTCAGGGACTGATGTTGAGTCACGCTGCCTGGCCTTTTGTTCTGCTCATCACCCAACAGCCTGGATTTTACCAATCCCCATACTGCCACCACCTCTGGCCCCAAATCCTAGACAGCCACTGACCAGCCCAAACACCAAGTGCATAATGGTTGCTGTAGCCGATGCAATTGAACAGTCAAGTATGACTGAACATGTCCTGAGAAGGCCTCATCTGGCAAATGGGACAAAAGGCCCAAATTATGGGACAGTTCTGGAAAATTTAGGGCAAGGATTTGCCTACTTAATAAACATTTATACAAAGTATTCTTTCAGCAAGTGGATGCTGCTAAACTATTGGATTGTTTACTTTGATTCCAGATTTTTTTTTAGATTAGATTAGAATGTGGAAACAGGCCCTTCGGCCCAACAAGTCCACACCGACCCACCGAAGCACAACCCACCCATACCCCTACATTTACCCCTTACCTAACACTACAGGCAATTTAGCATGGCCAATTCACCTGACCTGCACATCTTTGGACTGTGGGAGGAAACCGGAGCACCCAGAGGAAACCCACGCAGACACGGGGAGAATGTGCAAACTCCACACAGTCAGTCGCCTGAGGCGGGAATTGAACCCGGGTCTCTGGCGCTGTGAGGCAGCAGTGCTAACCACTGTGCCACTGTGCCGTCTACGTTGGATTCCAGCATCTGTAGTATTTTTGCCTTTAAACAATTGATCACAACAGACATGGTAAAGATAATAAATGGAATAAAAATTGGTAGAATGAATGTACTGGAAAAGCCAAGCTTACAGCTTTGCAGAAATGGTTCACATCTCATATTAATGAAGGAAGTAGAATGGAAACAGGGTGAGGGGATTTCATAATTTTTCTATCTTCACTGAATGAAGTGCAAAGCTGGTGGTTGGACAACAGATGATGCAACTCTCTTCAAATATACAGACAGTACAACACTGTTCGTGCTGTCTCGAGTGCATCATTAATCTGAGACTTAAACTGATGGTGCAGGTTGGCAAAAAGATATGTGCCATTAATCAAGGAGCACTGAGTTCTCAGAGCATCCTGAGCAAAACTGCTATCTCAATTACCAGCATCAAATCAAATTACTTAGCTATTTATTTTATTTGTGGTCTGTCGGAATGTAATAAAAGTAATTCAGTGCTTCGATATATCTGGACAACATGAACAATGTTTAGTTTCAGATGGATCATATTCCACCTTTCAAAATTCCACCTTTTATTCAAATCTCTCATTTATGGGCTTGGATAAACGCTGAGTGTGTTAACTTTCAACTTCGTCCGTACTTTAATTCGTTTTGTTTCAACATTGCTTTTTGGGTGGTTTACTGTTGTGGTTCACAAGAATTGAAATAAATGAGAGCTTTAAAAATTGAAATGGTTCTAAGAGCTTTGAAAATTTTGCTCCCATGCTAACACATGGGGGAGACTTCCCCTAACATGTTCTTCAAGATCAATTTGTACAGGCTAGACTGTAAACAGTGCTGGTGGTTCACATTTTTTTTGCGTAGCACAACATTACTGCCAGTTTTCTGTATTTATTTTGATTCTGATTCTGTTTGGCTTCTCACTGTATAATTGACACTTCTCAGAGACATTTCCTAGACCAGCTGCTAATTGGTTTCTTGTTTACGGCTTCAGTACATGTACTAGAAAGGCCAGCTGCTGCCTTCTATTATCCAGCCTCTGTTTCAGTACGTAGCTACAATTACTTAAGTTGAGCTGCTAGGACTGCCAAATAATGATCAGTCTATTTAGAAAAGGGCGTTTTCCTTTTCAAGCCAATACCACTTGTTTGAATTTACACGGCAGCTTGCTCCAGTCAGTCATTCTGCTTGTTAGAACACAGAACATAGAACAATACAGTGCGGAACAGGCCCTTCGGCCCTCGATGTTGTGCCGACCTGTAAACTATTCTCAGCTCGTCCCCCTACATATCCCAAAAATCATCCATGTGTTTCTCTAAGGATTGTTTAAATCCCCTAATGTGGCTGAGTTGACTACGTTAGGAGGTAGGGCACTCCACGTCCTTACCACTCTCTGCGTAAAGAACCTGCCTCTGAAATTTGTCTTAAATCTATCATCACTCAATTTGTAGTTATGCCCCCTCGTACACGCTGACATCATCATCCTAGGAAAAAGACTTTCACTGTCTAACCCATCTAATCCTCTGATCATCTTGTATGTCTCTATCAAATCCCCTCTTAGCTGCCTTCTTGCCAATGAGAACAGGTTCAAGTCTCTCAACCTTTCCTCAGAAGACCTTCCCTCCAGACCAGGCAACATTCTGGTAAATCTCTTCTGCACCTTTTCCAATGCTTCCACATCCTTCCCGAAATATGGGGACCAGAACTGTTAGCAGCACCTTAAGTCAAACTGGGGCAGTAGGGTAAATACTGAATTTTAAAAAAAATTCTATTCATGGAATGTGGGCATCACTGATTGGATTCTGAAATGTCCAGAATGCAGTTAAGAGTCAACCACATTGTGTAGATCTGAACTCACATATCAGCCAGATTGGGTAAGGATGGCAGATTTCCTTTCTTAAAATAAATTAGTGAACCAGATGGGTTTTCCTGGCAATCGACAATGGTTTCATTAAGTCATTAAGCTCTTATTTCCAGAATATTATTCATTTCAAGTACTACCATCTGCCATGGCACGATATGAACCCAGGTCTCTCGAGCATTACCTGGATCTCTGGATTAATAGTCTTGCAATAACATCACAATTTAAATACCAGAAACTTTGCACAGAGGTAAAGCTGAATCTTTCAGTTCATTAATCAAAAGGAATGTCAATATACTAGGATGGTGCATGAACATACAACATATATTGGAAAGGACAGTATAACCACAAAACCACACAAATACATTGTCAGGCACACAAGTCAGCTCATAAATACAATTTTGACCCTTTTTCACAGTTACTTACTGCAGGTATTTTAATGAACCTGTGTGGACATGTCTGGAGCTGGTGAGACCTAAAGAACACAAAGCTAGATGGGATGCTGAGCTGTATGGGGTGAAATGCTTCGGTGTGATTGGGACAAGCTAAGTGGGCAATTGCATGGCAGATGAAATAATAATGTGGATAAATGTGAAGTAGCAAAAAAAGGAAGGCATATTATGGTATTAGTAGTGAGTGATTGGGAAAGGGGGAGCTTCAATAAGACTTGAATGACCTTATACACAAAGTAAGCTTGCAGGTGGTGAATGAGGCAAGTGGTATGTTGGCCTAATAGCCAGATGATTTGAATTCTGAAGCGGCGATGTTTTGGGCAATTGTACAGGACCATGGTAAGACCACACCTAGAGTAGTGTATATAACTTTGGTCTTTCTAATCTGAACAAGGATGTTCTGGTTTTTGGAAGGACTGCAACAAAGGTTTACCAGACTGATTCCTGGGATGGCAGGATGTATTGATAAGGACTATACTCAGGACAGTTTAGAACAATGAGGGGTTGGGTGGTATTTTAGAAACCTATACAGTTCTAACAGGACAAGACAGGGAAAATACAAGAAGGATGTTCTGAATGACTATGGAGTCCAAAACCAGGGATCACAGTCTAAGGATATGGAGTTGGCCAATTTTGACTGAAATGAGGAGAAATTTCTTCACTTACAGTGATGAGATTTTGGAACTCTCCGCCAGGGAGAGTGGTTAGGCCAAAATATTTAATGTTTTGAAAGCTGAGTTATACTACTAAGGGCTAAAGGGATCAACAGGTATGGAGCAGAAGCAGGGCATGGAGTTGGATGATCTGCCATGTCGAATGGTAATGTTGTCTGTTTACTTTCTCAGTACTTTTTTTTGGCTTCACTTCTGATGCCAAATCTATTCCAACTTATGTAGTTTAATAAAGCACACAGGCAGAATCTTTGCAGAAGCCACATGCCATTTTATAGCAATAGCTGCCTTATTCCAGTAAATAAGCACAGTTTAAAGCTGCCAAAGCCTCTCCTACGGTAACTGAGAAAAAAACAAGTACATAAACTAAGTGGGTGAGGACTTAGGGTGGCAAATTCATGGCTGGAAGGTAGGGTGATGGGCGGGTAAGGTAGCAGGTGGGTAAGGTAAAAGGATGGCAAGTAAGAGAGTCGAGTTTCTCTAGGAAAGAGACCAACAGGTGGATGAAGGTAAAGTGGTTGACGTGGTGTATATGGATTTCAGTAAGGTGTTTGATAAGGTTCCCCATGGTAGGCTATTGCATAAAATACGGAGGTATGGGACTGAGGGTGATTTAGCAGTTTGGATCAGAAATTGGCTAGCTGAAAGAAGACGGGGGTGGTGGTTGATGGGAAATATTCATCCTGGAGTTCAGTTACTAGTAGTGTACTGCAAGGATCTGTTTTGGGTCCATTGTTGTTTGTCATTTTTATGAATGACCTAGATGAGGGCATAAAAGGATGGGTTAGTAAATTTGTGGATGCCACTAAGGTCAGTAGAGTTGTAGCTAGTGATGAAGAATGTTGCAGGTTACAGAGGGGCATAGATAAGCTGCAGAGCTGGGCTGAGAGGTTTTCAAATGAAGTTTAATGTGGAAAAGTGTGAGGTGAATCACTTTGGAAGGAGTAACAGGAATACAGAGTACTGGGCTAATGGTAATATTCTTGGTAGTGTGGATGAACAGAGAGATCTCTACGTCCAGGTACATAGATCCTTGAAAGTTGCCACCCAGGTTGACAGGGCTGTTAAGAAGGCATATGGTGTGTTAAGCTTTTATTGGTAGAGGGATTGAGTTTCAGAACCATAAGGTTATGTTGCAGCTGTACAAAACTCTGGTACAGCTGCACTTGGAATATTGCATACAGTTCTGGTCACTGCATTATAGGAAGGATGTGGAAGCTTTGGAAAGGGTTCAGAGGAGATTTACAAGGATGTTGCCTGATATGGAGGTAGGGTCTCATGAAAAGGCTGAGGGACTTGAGGCTGTTTTTGTTAGAGAGAAGGTTGAGAGGTGACTTAATAGAGACATATGCGATAATCAGAGAGTTTAATCATTTGGATGATGACTGCTTATTTCTTCGGATGGCGATGGCTAGCACGAGGGGACATAGCTTTAAATTGAGAGGTGATAGATATAGTTAAAAATCACACAACACCAGGTTATAGCCTAATAGGTTTAATTGGAAGCACACTAACTTTCAGAGCACCATTCCTTCGTCAGGTGGTTGTGGAGGACACAATTGTAAGACACAGAATTTATAGCAAAAGTTTACAGTGTGATGCAACCGAAATTATACATTGAAAAATACCTTGGTTGTCTGTTGAGTCTTTCATCTGTTCGAATACCATGATAGTTTCACTTCTTTCATGTGTAAATCACAAAACTTTTTTTAAAAAGTTGCATTCTCAGGTTAACTAACAATTGGTGTTAGCTAGACAATATGTTGAAGGTGTTAGCCCCCTGTGTTCTCTGTCTATGTCATGATGTTTAGATTGATTCTAAGCTAAAAAGTGAGATAAGAGTTTTACATGAATTCATGCAGTTTTTGAGCAAAGTACTACGTAATTCTCCAAGTACAAATTCACCCCTCAAACCTTTATGTAGATGTGTGCACGTGTATGTGTGTCTGTCTCTGTCTGGGTTGGGGGGTTGTGAGTGTGAGAGAGTGTATGTGTGTGTGTGAATGTAGAGTGGTCTAAGTCTCAGAGGATGTATGTGTGAGTGTGTGTCTGTGTGCATGTCTGTGTATAGGACTGTGCGCGTGTGTGTGTGTATAGTGCAATGGTGGTCACCTGTAGTGTGACATGAACCCAAGGTCCTGGTTGAGGCCCTCCCTATGGGTAAGGAACTTAGCTATCAGCCTCTGCTCGGCCACTTTTCACTGCTGCCTGTCCCAAAGTCCGCCTTGGAGGATGGTCACCCGAAGGTCTGAGGTCAAATATCCTAGACCGCTGAAGTGTTCCCCACCTGGGAGGGAACCCCCCTGTCTGTTGATTGTTGTGCAGTGCCCATTCATCTGTTGCCGTAGCCTTTGCTCAGTTTCCCCAATGTACCTAGACTCAGGGCATCCTTGCCTGCAATGTATAAGATAGACAACGTTGGTTGAGTCACATGAGTACCTGCCATGTACATGGTGGGAGGTGTCCCCATGTGTCATGGTGGTATCCATGTCCACACTCTGACACGTCTTGTAGGCCTATCGTGACAGGGTTGTATGGAGTTGTCCTGAAAGCCCGGCTTTCAGGATAACTACGGACAATGATCTGTTTAAGGTTTGGAGGTGGTTTAAAGGCAAGCAGTGGAGGTGTGGAGATGGTTTTGGTGAGGTGCTCATCCTCATTGACAATATGTTGCAGGTTGCGAAGAACATGGCGTAGCTTTTCAGCTCCTGGGAAGTACTGAACAACGAAGGGTACCCTGTCGGTTGCAGCACATGTCTGTCTCCTGAGGAGGTCATTACGGTTCCTTGCTGTGGCACGTTGGAACTGGCAGTCGATGAGTTGAGCATCGTATCCCATTCTTATGAGGGCATCCGTCACGTTCCTCCTCATCTTAACAGATCCGGTGTATGCATAGGGCTTGTCCATAGGGGATGGCTGTTTTAATATGTTTTGGATGGCAGCTGGAGAAGTGTAGCATCGTGAGGTTATTCATGGGTTTGCGGTAGACTGAGGTGCTGAGGTGCCCATCCTTGATGGAGATGCATGTGTCCAAGAATGAGACAGATAGTCAAGAATAGTCCATGGTGAGTTTGATGGATTAGAATCAATCTAAACATCATGGCACAGACAGAGAACACAGGGGGCTAACACCTTCAACATATTGTCTAGCTATCACCAATTGTTACAGTTAACCTGAGAATGCGACTTTTTAAAAAAAAGTTTTGTGATTTACGCATGAAAAAAGTGAAATAATCATGGTATTCGAACAGGTGAAAGACTCAACAGACAATCAAGGTATTTTTCAATGTATAAGTTCAGTTACATCACACTGTAAACTTTTGCTATAAATTCTGTGCCTTACACTTGTGTCCTCCACAACCACCTGATGAAGGAGCGACACTCCGAAAGCTAGTGCTTCTGATTAAACCTATTGGACTATAAGCTGGTGTTGTGTGATTTTTAACTTTGTACACCCCCAGTCCAACACCAGCATCTCCAAATCATAGATATAGGACTGATACCAGGGGTGGTTTCTTCAGTCAGAGTAGCAGGGGTATGGAACGCCCTGCCTACAACAGTAGTAGACACCCCAACTTTAAGAGCATTTAAATGGTCATTGGATAGGTATATGGACGAGAATGGAATAGTGTTGGTTAGAAGGGCTTCAGATTGGTTGCACAGGTCGGCACGATGTAGACGGCTGAAGGACTTGTGCTGCGCTGTTATGTTCTATGTCGAGAATCAGGGAGTGGGAATGTTGGGGTCATTGAGAAGTTGGGGAAGTGAGGAAAGGAGGATCAGGTTTATAGTAAGCAGGTTTTAATCTCTCTAACCGTTCCAAGCTAGCGCTCTAATTCAAGAGTTGGGAACATTTTCTGAATGATCCCACACATTGGATAATTGCTCAACAGAAGTTTAGGCTTCCTGTACAGCTACTGTGTAGTCAGTATGTTGAAACTTCTGAGAGGCCCCGGCTATCTGGAGACAGAGAAATCTGTGCCATTATGACCATGTATAAGTATGGCTTGTTCAATGAAAACAAAACCCACCAGATTAGCAGACTGTCACAACGAGACTGCAAATGAACATCAAGGCTGAAACTACTTCACGTGAGTGCTACATGGGTGAGAAGAAACAAGTGTATCACATTATTTTGTAACTGCTTGGTAACATACACAGAGCGTACATAATCACTGTAGACTGTTGCCATTCTACCATTTTCTTGATATGGGCTTCTTGATTTCATTGCTCTTTTTAAAGCGAAAGAACAAGGAAAGAGATTTTGAAACAAGTTTTCATTTTTTTCTTTTTCCCCTGCACCGTGGTGCCCTCATTTAAAAAGCCCTACTTTAGCAATTTGCCAAACTACAGAGTAGACATCCATTGGAAAATGTGTGTGCAGCCAGTGAAACAATGTCCCTTCTGTCCCTGTGGGAAAACAAGTGTCAAATTTAAAAGACGATTGTGGACATTTCATTTAGTAAGGAATCAAGAATGAATAATCTCCAGGTTGTATTGCTTCACGTAAACTAGATTGCTATTCCAACAAGACAAATGTGTAATTTTCAAAAAAATTGAAGTATACCAAAAATAGACATGTTTGTCAACCAGGCAGCCAAAGTATATTTCAGATTTAATGGCTAACATTCAAAATATGAATCAAATTTAGCCAGGACTTTTTTCTCTAGCACAAAGGCAGGGTAATTTATTAATTTAACATGACTTCACAATTGTATACCTGAAAAATATACATTCTCTGTTAGTAATACAATTATTTCATTTATTGGAAAACAAAATATGAAATTTTATTTATGATTGCATCCCCTATCTAAATTATTCCTAACAACATAGCCATTTTTCCCAAAGCTGAACAAAGATCTTAAAAAGTATGTTGTGGGGCAATTTGCTCTTTATTAAATAAGGGAATGTTCGTCAATAATTAAATTTAATGTTCGGCAGCTAGTGTTATATGCAAGGCTGGGTCTTTGTCCAGGTCTACTCCATTTCCACCAAATTGACAGTGTTCACATTTATCGAAGAGGAGAAAGAGAGGACTGCAGATGCTGGAGATCAGAGCTGAAAATGTGTTGCTGGAAAAGCGCAGCAGGTCAGGCAGCATCCAAGGAACAGGAGAATCGACGTTTCGGGCATAAGCTCCTGAAGAAGGGCTTATGCCCGAAACGTCGATTCTCCTGTTCCTTGGATGCTGCCTGACCTGCTGCGCTTTTCCAGCAACACATTTTCAGCACATTTATCGAAGAGCCAGGTTCAGAAGACCCCAGAAGAAATGCGAGGCAGAGTGGGGGCAGAGGGGTTTGTGTGGAGTGCTAACCCATCAGTTCTTGGAAAATCCCAGCCCAGGACAACATTTAGGGCTGGTTCGGTAATTTGTCTGTTCTGCTAGAATGCACACTTCTTCAATGTGAATTGGCTATAATGCGATTGAAGAATTTAGACCATTAATACAAACTTTCCTTACCTGTATTGGCTATAATGCAAATCCAGCCCATTATCTTAAATGGTGCTGCTAATACACAGTTTTCTTATAAACACTGGGTTGCACAGGAACGGGACTATCGCATTGCATCAGAACAGACTGTAACATTCTAAAGCTCTTTTGCTCAAGCCATACAGTGTCATACATGGTTGGAAATGGCAGCAAGTACTGAGAGTTGCCTCAGTGTGTCCAGAATGTGTACATAAGTTTGTCCTGAAAGTCTGTCAGATTTTCTGCCAAGATCACAATCTGTAATTTTTGTTTTGGACCACCCTGGGGACAACCTGGAGGACCCACATTAGACCAAACTGTGAGCACTGCTTCTTTAACTCACCACCACATACTGCCAATTTCTGTACATTGTAATTTGATATGTTTAAACAACTAATCTACACTTTAAGGCAGCAGCTGACGATATGTGGTATTACAGGAGTCCTAACAAAACTCAAATCAATGAGAATTGTTCAGCAGGGTCTCCACTGGATGGAGTCATATCTAACATAAAAGAGGTTGTCTGAAGGTATCTAAGGTCAGTCTTCTCAGTTAATGTTCCCTTAAAACAGTGTGACCACTTGGAAAGTCTGCACATGTGAGCTGTTACACAAAAGCATCGATTCTGGAAACCACTACCACACACTGACAAACATCTTCAGCTACTTCATCAATGACCCTCCCTCTATCATAAGGTTAGAAGTGGGGATGTCTGCCGATGATTGTAAAATGTTCTGCACTGTTCACAACTCCCCAGGTACTGAAGCTGCCTGTATCTAGAAGCCTAAAGTTGAAGGCTTTTCTGAAGGTCTCCGATTTGGGGACAAAATTTACAACTGACAGTGTACATCGGGACTCTGTGGAAGTCCTGATGTCCTGAGCTTCACTGGAACTTCCTGGGAAGTTTAAACTTTTGATCACCAATTCGCCAGCTCCCAGACTCTCAGCAAGTGTCTCTCTGAGTTACAGCCAGAGACCTGGGACAGCTACAATATAATTACTTGAATAGCAACAGAAAATAAACAAATCTAACTCTTACATAACTCTATAACTGATCATTCAAATCACTCTTTCAAGGGATATGGGCCAAATGCTGGCAACTGGGACTAGGTCAGATTGGGATATCTGGTCAGTGCAAAAGTGTTTCCATGCTATGTGATGCTATGACTCACTGATCCTCTAATTACCTGTCAGGCCAACCCCATGCCCCCAAACAGACTATTCCTCTGTCTGACCAGACATGACCACCCACTGTGACCACACCCCCACTAAACCCTAAATTTAACCCACATTCACCAATTCATTCTGCAACTTACCTACTCCATCGACTTCACTCACCATTCCCACTCATCTATTCGCAAACATTTCAAGAGACTAGACAAAAGACTGTGGTGCAACACCTCCTGGTATGACGCACACATAATCGGAATCTTTCTCCAGGATGCTGATGGTCAATTTTATGCTTTTCAAATCCACAAACGGTGAGAACGAGCTGGACGGGACGTGCAATTGACTGGGCTGCAGTTGGGCAAGGTGGCCTCTGAAATATTTGTGTAAATCGCAAGCCTGTATGAAAAGAAAATGACGGTGGCAGAGTAGGCAGCATTTGGGATCATGAGGTTGAGTTTCATCCATTCCATCTGCTTTTCCCTTTTTTTCCCTCTTTTCTTTTCAGTTTTTTAAGTGTTGTTTTACCGAGCTTCTGTAGACAGTTCACTGGTGGAGACAGCTTGGTTGAGGAGACAGCAGTAATGGTAGCTGAGTGTGGTAGCAGCTGGGGCCCAGCGCAATCTCAGACAGTGGTCAGGTTCGAAGGGGCTGGTGAGCCCAGATAGGACTTAGCCCAGCACGGAGGCAGAGCGAGCCTTCAATGGGGAAAGCCCAGTGTGGATCATCTGCAGGCCCATGACTTAAGAAATGATTGTAATGTTTAACTTTTAATGTTATTTATTATTCTATTTTATACAAAGAAGAACTGTAGTGTTGAACATTTTAAACTTATTTCTTTCTTTTTCTATTTTTGTACCTAAGATTTCGTACCTAGGTACCTTTGTACTTAAGATGGTGCCAGGAATGGTGACATTATTCACGTGACATTATACACTTTTCATTATACTTCTGTACCTCTGTAACTCAGTACGCTTGACAATAAAACCTAAATCAAAATGTAAAATCTAAATCATTTAAACTTTAATGTTCAGCAGCTAATGGATGGGTATATGAACAGTAAGAGTTTGGAGGGATATGGGCTGGGTGCCAGCAGGTGGGACTAGATTGGGTTGGGATATCTGGTCGGTATGGACAAGTTGGACTGAAGGATCTGTTTCCATGCTGTACATCTCTATGACTCTATGACTCTAATGCTAAATGTAAGACTGTAACCTGTGGTTTCTCCAGCTCTACTTCATTTCCACCGAATTCACTGAGGGACACAGCGCTCCACATTTGTCAGAGACAAGTTTAGATGATCCAAGAATAAAAATGAGGCAGTATGGGGGAGGAGGAATTTGTGTGCAGTGACAACCCAACAGCAATTGCTGCTGCTTCGAAAATCCTAGCCCAAGACAACATTCATGGCTGGTCTGATAATGTGCAAACACTTTGTGCTACCTAAGTGCCAGACAATGTTCACTTCCAATCCTTCAACATTCAATGGTTTTAATATCTCCAAATCCCCTATGCTCAGCATTCTAGAGGTTACCACTGGCACGGTGGCTCAGTGGTTAGCACTGCTGCCTCACAGCATGAGGGACCTGGATTCAGTTCCAGCCTCAGGCAACTGTCTGTGTGGAGGTTGCACATTCTCCCCGTGTCTGCGTGGGTTTCCTCCGGGTGTTCAAGTTTCCTCCCACAGTCATAAAGATGTGCAGGTGAGGTGAATTGGCCATGCTAAATTGCCCATAGTGTTCAGGGATGTGTAGATTAGGTGCATTAGTCAGGGGTAAATATAGGGTAGGGGGAATGAGTCTGGGTGGATTACTCTTCAGAGGGTCGGTGTGGACTTGTTGGGACAAAGGGCCTCTTTCCACACTGTAGGGATTCTATTCTATGAGAAACTAAACAATATGGTGTGCAATTCTGGTCTCCCTCCTATCGAAAGGATGTTGTGAAACTTGAAGGGTTCAGAAAACGATTTACGAGGATGTTGCCAGGGTTGGAGGATTTGAGCTATAGGGAGAGGCTGAATTGGCTGGGGCTGTTTTCCCTGGAGCAGAGGCTGAGGGGTGACCACCTAGAGGTTTATAAAATCATGAGGGGCATGGATAGGGTAAATAGACAAGGTCTTTTCCCTGGGAGCATAGGTTTAGAGTGGGGGGGGGGGGCGGGGGAATTTAAAAGGGATCTAAGGGGCAGCGTTTTCATGCAGAGAGTGGTGCGTGTATGGAATGAGCTGCCAGAGGAAGTGGTGGATGCTGCTACAATTACAATATTTAAAAGGCATCTGGATGGATATATGAATAGAGGAACATGGGCCAAGTGCTGACAAATGGGACTAGATGAGGTTAGGATATCTGGTTGGCATGGACAAGTTGGACCAAAGGGTGTGCTCCTGTGCTGTACATCTCCATGACTCTTACTCTATACAGATACTCCGGCTACAAGAGCAGATCAGAAGCTAGGAATTCTGCAGAGATTAACTCACCTTCTGAAAAACCGTTCACAATCTGCAAGGCACAAGCCACGAGTATCCTGGAATATTCTCCACCTACCTGGGTAAGTGCAGCTCCAATGACACTTAAGAAACTCAAACCATCCAGGACAAAGCAGTCTCTTTGAGTAGGACCTGTTTCACCACCTTCAGTGTCCACACCCTTTGACACTAACATACAATGGCAGCGGTATGTGTACAATCTTCAAGAAACACTGCAGCAACTTACCAAGATGCCTTTGTCTTTACCTTCTTAACCCATGATTTCTGCCACTTGTACAAGGACAACAGGTGCCCTTAAACCTGCAAGCACCCATTCCAGCCATGCAGCATGATGTCTCTGCTCCTTCACTGTTGCTTCATTAGAAACCTGGAACTCTCTTCCTAACTGCTTTGGGTGTGTACCTAAACCAGACAGATTGCAGCAGTTCATGGTGGCAGCTCACCACCATCTTCTCAAGCATGATTACATTTGGACAATAAATACTAGCCTAGCCAGTAATACCCATATCCTATGAAAGAACAAAACAAAATACTATACGACAACAGATTAAAAACAAGATTTTTAAAAACATTCAAACATCCACATTTTCAAAAAAATATGGTACATACATTCATTGCAGATTATGAAGAATCACGTGGATAGATCATCACTCAGTAAACCCACAGTGATCATTTGGATAGCAGCCACCTATACCAGGCACTATCTGTCACACAAGTGCCAGTCAAAAGAACAGCCTGCCAAACACAAAATGTAAACATACATCCTTGCACTGCAAATTGAAAAGACCAGATACCTGGGAGAAATTGAAAACTTACAACCTTACCCTGGGTTTATATGATAGTTACTGATTACTTCAGATTTATTCTCAATTTATCAATTGAAATCCTTGAGTGACATAAAACCAAAAGTTCACAATATATAAAATTTATCTGGGGAATTTGAGCGACTCCAGTCACCAGGTAAATCTTGAGTTACTTTTGGTATAGTTTATGGGATGGATTTGAAACAGGTTGGGACAGGCACCAACAGAGACAGACAGCAATTAATAAAGAGTGTTTTTATTTGAATCAGTCTATCTCCTATTCTGTACTGAGATGTTAAAGTGTGGTGTTAGACCTACTAGACATTTATCCTGCTTTTTAAACCAAGTGCATAGATTTGCTTTACCATCTGAATTCCATCCCTGTCTGAAATGATCAGATTAATTCCCCCTTGAAGAGCTGCCTGATCACTTTGTATCCTGAGTACATCAGTTCAACCCTAGCATATTTATATATGGAGGAAAGTCAAGGGATCCAAAGGTTGAGCTCCCTAAATGCTAAAGTAAAGACCCATATAAGGCAGGAAAGAGAAATGTCAGGAACTGAATAAAGTAGAAAATTAGGCAAAATACAATGTTTAGGGAGAAGCTGTCAAAAAGATACATGAGCAAAGAGATAGTGTGAGAAAAGCCTAGTAGTGAACAAAGAGGAACACAAACATTTTATAAACTTATAAAAAGGGAAAATAATAGTCAAAGGAATGCGAGGCCAATTACGAACAAAAACATTTTTTTGTGGATACAGACTACCTAACAGACGCCGAATGAATACTTTGCTATGTCTTTTCAAAAGAACTGGATGAGGAATTGGAGATGTTGTACAGAGTTAAAATAGTGCAGTTGGAGGGGGATGCTAAATAAGTTCACATCATTCAATTTTGATAGGTCCCCCAAATAAGGTGCACCCCTAGGTCGAGGAGGAAAAGGTGGAGATGTCATAGCTCTGACTACCCTTATCAATCTTCCTTTGATGGAGGACTAGAGATCGTAGAAGTTCCATGCCAATTCAAAAAATGTCAGGGGATAAACCTGGTAAGTTCAGACCAATTAAATGTCATGGTTGGAACATACGCATTAAATAGCACCCAAATTATGTCTGCCCATTTCACCAGTCTATGGCTACTTGAAGTCTGTTATCATTCTGCTCAATTTTTAAAATAGTCACATTTTGTATTATGATCTCAGCTAATGTTATTACTTGACAAATCAAATCTCAATGAATATGGCTTGATGGGTCATATTTATTGTCTTTTATATATGTAGTGGTGATAATTTTAATGAAACATAAACACTCAAGATTGCATTGTTGGTTTTATAAAGACTAGGATTAAGACAGATGTTTATTACACTAAAGAGAAAAGACAAACCAAATCTATCAGCAGTTTGAATGATTTCAAAACACACGATAAAACAAAATCCATCTTCAACCTAATACCATTATATGACAGTGACTCAAGATTCGAGAGAAATTCCATGCTAATCAAATCTGTATATTTCAATTAACTACTACTTCTCAGGACCAGTTCTGTGAGCTGTAAACCTTTTTCCCTTAACCACATGCACAACTCAATTTAGATTTTCTGTCTATTAGTTTTCTGCAGAGCTCTAACCGAACACTCCTGGTTTGGAAGTTTCACAAATTTTACTCTTTCACTGAAGTAAGTTAGTTCCTTCACTGTTCTTGAACAATCTGCTTTTTCTTTGAAATATTATGCTCACTCAGATCCCAGTCAGGTCTCCTTTGAATTACCCAAAATATTTTGAACTAAATTAAAACTTGCACATCCTAGACTCCTCTAAACTAATGGTTTGATGGTTTCTCTCTCCAGCTGTGAACCTTTACAGCATAAACAAACTACCATTAACACTCCAGAAGGAACATACTGATTTAAAATAATGGTTCTGTAAAGACAGACCTAGTTAATTTTTTAATCTCTTCAAAAAAGTTAAAAACAACACCCACATGCCACTAGTTTAAAATAAAAATTCTAATAAAAATTACATTGACGCATATAAATCTCACACTTTTTGTCACATTTATACAACTTCATATTTCCTGGACTATGCTTTCAATATCTTATATAACAAGAAAAGCAATGAAGCTAATACCAACATAAAACAAAGAACTGCAGATGCTGGAATTCTGAAACAAAAATTGCTGGAGAAACTCAGCCTCTGAAGAAGGGTCACTGGAAGCAAAATGTTAACTCTGCTTTCTTTCCACAGATGCTGCCAGATCTGCTGAGTTTTTCCAGCAATTTATGTTTTTGATGCTAATACCAACTTCTGGGGAACACTAAATACATTTGTTTCTCTGGTCAGTAAAAGCAAAATTCAATATTACCACTTAGAGTTGCTACCAGAGTCCAATGTCAAAATTAATTCTCACTCAGTGACATCAGTCATTCAGGGTCAACCAGCATACTTTTGTTAAAGGAAAATATCATCAAACCAATCCTATTGAATTTTTTGAAGTTACAGTGAAAATCAAGGTAGGCCAGTAAACACACACACATATATAATAAAGTACAACATATCAAGCTTATTTAGAAAAGAGAAACATGGCGGTACAAGGACTGTGGTAACTGGTTGGGGGGGGGGGGGTGGTGCTTAATGGACTAAGGAATAAGAGGGAGATAGACTGGTAAGCTGATGCTTTTCTGATTGGGCATAAGTATGCAGTGGGGTCCTCTATGGTTAGTATTAAAACCATTGCTTTCTTTGTCAATAGAAATTACCTAAACTTCAGTAGGAAACAGAATTTTGATATCAAGCAACGTAGAAAAAGTATAAGAGCTGACTTCTGGAGACCATAGATTAGTAAAATGGTCAGACAAATGGCAGGTGCAATTTAATGTGCAGTTGTACACTTTGGAAGAAAGAAAATGAAAAGGGAGTATAATCTACCAGGATGGTCCATTTCACTAATCTGTAAAGGTGATTCAGTCAAAAACAGAGCTGGGAAAGTATGTGGGATATTGGTTTTATAAATAGAGGCATTGAATACATAAACAAAGAAGTCAGGTTAAACATTTACAAATTTCTAGGCAAGATTCTACTGAAATACTATGCAGAGATCTGGGCACTACACTTTACTTAATTTCAAGGTCTTGGAAAGGAGGTTTACCAAAATCTTACTAAAAATTAATCACTTCAGCAATGTAGAGTGATTAGAGAAGGTGGCACTGTTCTTCTTAAAACAGGAACCTAATTGAGGTATTCAAAATTATGAAGGTTTGTTTGGAGAAAGGAGAGAGGTTTCCTTTGGCAACAGCGTCAACATTCAGAGACTATATACTGAAACTAATGGAATAAAGAATTAGAAAGGAAAACAAGATTATTTTTATTCTGATTTATTTTGATCTGGAAGACATTACCTGAAAGGATAATGGAATCAGATTCCAAACGCTATATACTTGAACAGCAATTTAGAGAGTTATACCTTGAGTATCAAACTAAGTTGGAAAACTCTTTCACAGAGCCAACATAGACAAGGCAGGTTCAATGGCTTCCTTCTGTTCTAAACAGATTCCATTCTATAACTGCTTGCTTGATTTCCAGCACATTCTGCTCCTCTCCAATTTTTTATATAAACTTAGTGATCCAAAACAGTTTAAAAAAATATGGTAATACATTCATTCTAAATAGACTTCAAGTTCAGAAATTTCAGCTGCTAGAGTGCTGAAACGTCCATTGTGACGAGGAATGTTTCCAGTTCGACTGATCCATGGGTGCTGAGTTTTTATAAGAAATCTGTAGTGTCGTGGCAGAAGCTGGGGGTCCCCTGTACAATAGGTTTCAAGATGCCTTTGACATAGCCAGATAGATTAGATTAGATTACTTACAGTGTGGAAACAGGCCCTTCGGCCCAACAAGTCCACACCGCCCCGCTGAAGCGCAACCCACCCATACCCCTACATTTACTCCTTACCTAACACTACGGGCAATTTAGCGTGACCAATTCACCTGACCTGCACGTCTTTGGACTGTGGGAGGAAACCGGAGCACCCGGAGGAAACCCACGCAGACACGGGGAGAACGTGCAAACTCCACACAGTCAGTCGCCTGAGGCAGGAATTGAACCCGGGTCTCTGGTGCTGTGAGGCAGCAGTGCTAACCACTGTGCCACCGTGCCGCCCACACAGAGTCCTATTGCCTGATAAGATGGGATGGCCTGCTGTGTTGGCTTTGTCTATCTTCGGAAGACAGTAGAAGTCACCTATGCGTGAAATATGTGGGATGAGGGCACTTCGGGAACTCTGAAGGACTGGCTCCAACGTCTTGATCAATGTGTTTAGTTCATGGGTGTGCTCACAGATCAGTCGGTAGTTACCTGTAGTGTTCCTGGTTATTCAATTGTCGGTACACTTCCTTGCAGTAATCTGTTCTATTCTGAAGGCTCCTCCTTTATCTGTTGGTTTGATGACAGCGTTGTGATTGGTTTTGAGAGCATGGATGGCATTGCATTGTGATTGGATGATGATTTGCTCTACCTTGTGGGTGTGGCTGATGAACCTAGCATTTAAATATTTCCTGATGGTTTGAGCATACATGTCAAGCCCAGGGCATCTGCCCTCTGGTGTGGTCCAAGTTGACTCTTTCTTTGCTTGCTCCTCTACAGATCCCTGTGGTACCTGTTCCAGTTCCTTGGTGGACTCACTGCTGGCATCTTGAAAGAATTCCTGGAATTTCGTTCATCTGATGAATTCCTCAGTGCAAGACCCATGGGATCCATTTTGGTGGTGGGACAGAAATAGAGACCTCTGCTAAGAACTTCAATCTCTTCCGGTTGAAGGGTGTGGTCCGATAAGTTGACGATCAACTTCCCAGCGGTGACTACGTTTCCACTGTGGTGCCAGGGTAAGCTTGGCTACTGCTGGTGGTGATGCCAAGTTTCTCCAGTTTCTAGTTCTTGCTGTGCATGTACGTCTCTTGTGTATGCCTTGGTTTGTTGCTCATAAATCCTAACAGTGCTTCTTTTGGGAGTGCTGTAAAGGTAGTGACAAATTGGAAGCTTTGAGTTACAAGTACAGCTATTTTGGACATATTGTTGACCTGTTCAAATCTTTGTTGTATTTGCTGTACACAAGTAAAATAAATTTGTATTAAAATGTGGTGAAAGCAAAAAGAATAGCCTGTCGAGCAAAGATCTTTGCAGGAACAGTTGGTACTGTTTATCTGCCTGTCAATGCTGAGCAATTCACTGTAGAGCTAGTCTTTCATTAATACATTTTGCCTATCAAAACATACACTTTCCAACAGACACAGCTTACAGCCACATTTTGCATTTTTGCTGACAATGTAACACGCAATAGAAAACAGATTGAGATGGTAAACGTGATCCTAAAATTTCTGCACAGATGCTGGTACAAAAGAAAATAAATTCACTGGACTAAACTGTCCAGATATAAATTTGCAAATTTGGCATTATATAATCCAAATTCTTACACTAAATATTCCCACGTTATACTACATTGCCACCTAATATATCCTGATATTAATACTTGACATGAGCCTCTTCCACTTCGTTTGCTCCATCTCTGCCTGTATCTCTCTTCACTTCCTCCTCCATATATGCATCTAACAACCTTGAAGTGGTTGCAATAGTGCAGTAGTTAGAAACTGGCTCTGAAATAAAAGCCTGGCCCGAGATATTGGTAACCACTTTTCAAAGTTTGGGAGAAGATTTGTAGCTCGGGTGCTCGTTGTTGTGGTTCTGTTCGTCAAGCTGGGAATTTGTGTTGCAGACGTTTCGTCCCCTGTCTAGGTGACATCCTCAGTGCTTGGGAGCCTCCTGTGAAGCACTTCTGTGATGTTTCCTCCGGCATTTATAGTGAATTGTATCTGCCGCTTCTGGTTGTCAGTTCCAGCTGTCCGCTGTAGTGGCTGGTATATTGGGTCCAGGTCGATGTGCTTATTGATTGAATCAGTGGATGAGTGCCATGCCTCTAGGAATTCCCTGGCTGTTCTCTGTTTGGCTTGTCCTATAATAGTAGTATTGTCCCAATCGAACTCATGTTGCTTGTCCTCTGAGTGTGTGGTTACTAAAGATAGCTGGTCATGTCGTTTCGTGGCTAGTTGGTGTTCAAGGATGCGGATCATTAGCTGTCTTCCTGTTTGTCCTATGTAGGGTTTTGTGCAGTCCTTGCATGGGATTTTGTACACTACATTGGTTTTGCTCATGCTGGGTATTGGGTCCTTTGTCCTGGTGAGTTGTTGGCTGAGAGTGGCTGTTGGTTTATGTGTTGTTATGAGTCCTAGTGGTCGCAGTAGTCTGGCTGTCAGTTCAGAAATGCTCTTGATGCATGGTAGTGTGGCTAGTCCTTTGGGTTGTGGCATGTCCGCATTCCGTTGTCTTTCCCTCAGGCATCTGTTGATGAAATTGCTAACGATGACAGCTAACAATCCGCATCCATGAACACCAACTAGTCATGAAACAACATGACCAGCTATCTTTAGTAGCCACACACTCAGATGACAAGCAACATGAGTTCGACTGGGACAACACTCCTATTATAGGACAAACCAAACAGAGAACAGCTAGGGAATTCCTAGAGGCATGGCACTCATCCACAGATTCAATCAATAAGCACATCGACCTGGACCCAATATACCGGCCACTGCAGCGGACAGCTCGAACTGACAACCAGAAGCGGCAGATACAAATCACTATAAATGACGGAGGGAAGATCACAGAAGCGCTTCACAGGAGGCTCCCAAGCACTGAGGATGTCACCTAGACAGGGGACAAAATGTCTGCAACACAAATTCCCAGCTCGGCGAACAGAACCACAACACATGTAACCGCTGTCCAAGATAGAGGTGTGAAGTAGTCAGAAGTGAATTTGAGCAGCCAGCTGACCACTGACTTTCATGCTGGGAATCGTCACCATCTTGTTTCTATCCAGTGGGAAAAAGAAAAGGAAACTTCATTTAAATTAGGTGATATTAGGTAATAATGATATGCTAATGCATGCAAATGGTTGGAAATAGGCCTCTCATCTAGTAAGATTCTTGGCTCAACGTTCAACACTTGTTTGGGGAGTCGGACTCCTTGCCCTCACTGTCAAGAATCTAATATCTGCCACTGTCACCTTATTTTTCCAAACTGACACACTAATGCCCACATGGTTGAAGGGTAGAGAAGATTCCACTCTCAGTTTTGTACACAAAACAAACACGAGTCCAATTTCCCTAGTTATCGCCAAATTACATTAAAAAAAGCAGCACTGGTGAAAGAGCAGAAGAAAATTCAAAGCTGTTCTCAAAATTGAGAGGGTATAAAGGTAACTTAAAGTCAGATTGAAACACAATTTAGGAGAAGAAAGCAGCCCTGGACATTCACCACCAACACAGAGTATTTGCAGTGTTCACCATCTACAAGATGCACAGCAGCAAATTATCAAGGCCACAGCTTCTCAACCAGCAAATTCTCCCAAAACACCATAAAAAACAGAAGCAGAAATTTGGCCATTCAGCCCATCTCATCTGCTCCACTTTTCAATCATAGCTAAGCTTTTCAACCCTATTCTCCCTCTTTCTCCCATAACCTTTGATCCCCTTAATACTCAAGAGTCTATCTATCTCAGTCTTAAACATACTCATTGGCCTGGACTCCACAGCCTTCTATGGCAATGAATTCCATTGATTCACCACTCTCTGGCTGAAAAAGTTTCTCCGTATCTCCAATCCAAAAGGTCTTCCCTTTCCTCTAAGCCTGTGCCCTTAGGTCCTAGTCTCTCCTACCAATGGAAACATCTTCCCAACATCTACCCTGTCCAGGCCAATCAGTATTCTATATTATATCCTCCCTCATCTTTCTAAATTCCATTGAGTATCGTCCCACAGTCCTCAAACATTCCTCATATGTTAAGCCTTTTGTTCCTGGGATCATTCTCTTGAACCTCCTTTGGACCCGGCCCAGAGCCAATATATCCTTCCTGAGATATGGGGTCCAAAATTGCTCACATTACTTTAAATGTGTTTTCACCAGAGCCTTATAAAGCCTCAGCAGTACCTCCCTGCTTTTATATTCTCGTCCCCTCAAGGTGAATGACAACATTGCACTTGCCTTCCTAACTACCAATGCAAGTTAACTTTAAGAGAATCCTGGAGTAAGACTCCCAAGTTCCTTTGCACTTCAGATTTCTGAATTTTACTTCCCATTTAGAAAATTGTACATGCCTCTATTCTTCCTACCAAAGTGCATGACCTCACACTTTCTCATATTGTATTTTTTCTGCCACTCATTTGCCAACTCTCCTAAATTGTCGAAAATCTTTCTGCAGCCTCCCCACCCCCTCAATACTACCTGCCTCTCCATCTACCTTTGTATCATCTGCAAACTTAGCCAGAATGCTCTCAGTTACTTCATCTAGATCATTAATGTATAAAGTGAAAAGTTGTGGTCCCACCACAGACCCTTGTGGAACACCACTAGTCACTGGCTTCCATCTTGAGAAGGACCCTTTTATCCCCACTGTCTGCTTTCAGCTAATCTTCTATCCATGCTAGCACCTTGCCACTAACACCATGAGCCCTTATCTTACTCAGCAGCCTCCTGTGCGGCACCTTGTCAAAGGCCTTCTGGAAGTTCAGACAGATAACATCTATTGGCTCTCCTTGGTCTAACCTACTCATTACCTCCTCAAAGAATTCTAACGGATTTGTCAGGCATGACCATCCTTAGATGAAACCATGCTGACTTTGCCCTATTTTACCATGCACTTCCAAGTATTCAGAAATTCATCCTTCACAACAGACTCCAAAATCTCACCAACGATTGAGGTCAGGCTAATCAGTCGGTAATTTTCCATCTTTTGCGTTACTCCATTCTTAAACAGGGGGATTACATTAGCGATTTCCGAGTCCCCTAGCACCCTCCCTCACTCTCGTGATACCCAAAAGATCACACTAAAGCCTCCAGATATCTCCATCTGAACTCTCTAGGGTGGAGCCCATCTGGTCCAGGTGACTTATCCACTTTCAGACATTTCAGTTTCTCAAACACCTTCTCCTTGGTGATGTCGAAGGATAACTGCATCAGAAGCGCAGGAACACCACCACCTCCTGCAAAGACCAGCACTATTTTTCTCTTATTGTTCTTTTTTTGTTGGAACTGAGAGTCAAGGTTTGGGTCAGCCAAACTCAGAATAGCTGCATGTTATAAAAAGAAAACAAACTCAAATGTTTTCTGCTGGTAATGGGCATGGAAGGTAATGCAACTTAATTGATAGAAGGAAGCACTGCTCAGGATGACTGAGCACCAAGTATCACCATGCCCTGGCAGCTGGATAGATATACAGTTAACTAGCAAACCAAAACAACATTGAATAATTTTAACAAGGAGAGAATAATTTCTGACCAGCTTTGTCAGATTCAGTGTGATTTTGGAAACTTTAGGACTGACTCCTGTTTTTTACTCTCCCCAGTTTTCTGTCTAATTAAAATATTATTGAATGTCCTGAGAAAAGAATCTCAGTCTGTAAGAAATCAGTAAATAATATTTGAAGTTGACTAAAATTGTTCACGTTCACCAGGTGACTTCAAAAATAGGTTTATTGTAACGTGCCTGTGAATAACTGGTTATCCGAGGACTGCATGGAAGCTTGGCATCCATCATTTGCAACTGTTTAAGTAAACTGGGAAACTACACCTCATTTTCTTACTATTTTATCCCTTCCCTTTGTCTGTCAGTCTGCCTGTGTGAGAGTGGACTTTAAATTTGGGTTTACATCATGGATAACAATTAGATGACTTCGTTGTTTAACTTGGTCCTGCTAAAGTTACAGTGTTAATAATAGATTATTATTTTTTGTTTTAAGTTATAAATGTGATGTCCAAGATCTGTTGTTCATAAAGTCTGGATAGGAGGAATTGCACAATTCTGAACATTTTAATTTCACAGAGTTCTGAATCCAGTGGGAGTAAGGCTGATTGGATTCAACTTGCTTCTCTGGATTGTAATGCGCCAAATTTCCCTGAAAGCCACAAGCAAAGTTGACTTAGAACTCTCTCACTCTCTCTCAAGAGGGCAGCTCAACATCACCTTGTAGTTAGGGATGAGCAATTTCTTGTAGCAAATCTGTAAGAAGCAATGCCAGAATGTCAGGCAATAATTAGAAGAGAATATAGTAGCAATTTATTGTCACAAGCATTTTTACAAAGAAAAGTTAAAAGACTAATTAGTTGCTATACCATGGCACCTGTATTAATGAAAGAAGACATGGCTAAGAAGAAAAAAAGTAAAAATTAAGACAGAGCTCATTTCAGATCAAGTTCAGTTTGGGGAGACTTGATTAAGGCAACGAATGCTTGAACACCCTGAAGCCGCCGCTACTGAAGACCTCCATGCCAGGAGAAGACCACCAAACCTGGAAACCAAGCCGCGGCCATCCCTCTGGGACAAGAGAGACTGCCACCCTAGGATGGAATACAAGACCTCCATGCCTAAGCAAGACCTCGACGCCACCCCCTTGGGTGAGATTGCCATTGAGGGCCTCAAGAATACCCAGAAGCCGTGTAGAGAGACGAGCATTATTAACATCTTAGTTTAATAATACTGATCTTAAATAGATAGGCTTTGCTAGATTGCAGAAGGAATATCTCCTATTATGACAGATAGATGGCACTTAACTCTTAAAGAATGATCAGAGTCATAGCGATGTACAGCATGGAAACAGACCCTTCGGTTCAACTCATCTATGCTGACCAGATATCCTAACCTAATCTAGTCCTATTTGCCAGCACTTGGCCAATATCCCTCTAAACTTTTCCTATTCATATACCCATCCACATGCCTTTTAAATGTTGTAATTGTACCAGCCTGCACACTTCCTCTGCCAGCTCATTCCATACACACACCACCCTCTGCGTGAAACAGTTGCTCCTTAGGTCCCTTTTAAATTTTTCCCCTTTCACTCTAAAACTACGCTCTCTAGTTCTGGACTCTCCCACCCCAGGGAAAAGACCTTGTCTTTTTATGCAATCCATGCCCCTCATGATTTTATAAACCTCTGTTCTGATTTAGAAATGGTTGTTATCCATACATTCTTTGATAGAACAAAATCCTATTAACAAGTCCCAATAACTATAATATACCCTTCACAACCTGTAGGAAAAAAATAATTACACCAAATAATGACAGAGATCAATGACACACTGTTTGAGTAGTTGTACTAGTGAAATTTCATTATTAGACAATATTTCAATCACTCAGACATTGAATATAATTACAATTATTTCTCACAAAAGAAAGCACGAGCATGTGATGCACTTGACAGATCTTGGGACAAAGGACTGTACAGTACAATGACTCAAACATAGCTCAAGGTCTCCATCAGTACATAGAAAATGCATTCAACCTTGTTACATTCTAGATCTTTAAAGACTATTACAATTTTGGAATTTCTACAGAAGTGAGGAGAAGTATAAGTGACAGGAACGTACAAAATAAAAGCTGGTGGCTGAAAGCTCAGTGATTTTCACTTTAAACCAAAGTAAGTTGCAACAGTGAGTAGAGGAAACTAAGAATTGAACTGGTGAAACAGTGGGGAGAAGAGTAAAGAACACAACAGAATAAAGAAAAATCCTTCAAATATTTATCAAACATGCAGTTTAAGAGAAGTTTAAAAGCCCAAAGTCAATTATTAACAGTGGCATTAGCACCCACTGTTCACAAATTATGTTCTTCCGTTTTTACTGGTGCTATATAGAAGAGCATGTTTTATATTTTTAAAAAAGACCGAAGCATTTAAAAGATAATTACTGAAGCGGTCTGCACTTTTATGCAAATCAGACATCTGCTGTAGTTATAAAAATGTACTATGTGTATCGTGTGACTATGTACCACTAAACAAGTAGAAAAGAAGTAAGGGTTTGGGGGTGCCAGTGTTGGACTGGGGTGTACAAAGTTAAAAATCACAACACCAGATTATAGTCAAACAGTTTTTTTTTGGAAGCACTAGCTTTCGGAATGCTGCTCCTTCATCAGTTGCAGAGTATAAGATCGTAAGACACAGAATTTATAGCAAAAGTTTAGTGTGCTGTAACTGCAATTATATATTGAAAAACACCTGGATTGTTTGTTAAGTCTCTCATCTTTTAGAGTGAACATGTTGGTTTCAGTTCTTTCAAATGTAAATCGCAGAACATTTAAAAGTTACATTCTCAAGTGAACTTTAACAATTGGTGTCATGTCGGCCCAGATAATGCATTTAAGGTGTGAGCTGTCCTGTGTGAGACTGTCTGTGCCACAATGATCAGACTGATTTGAATCTAAAATATGGATTTACAGAATCTTACATGGATTCATGCAGTTTTTGAGCAAAGTAAAGTGTAATTCTGCAAGTATAAATTCACCACACAAACGTGTGTGTGTGTGTGGGGGGGGGGGGGGGGGGGAGTGGGGGTGGGAAGGAGGAGGTTATGAGTGTCTGTGAGAGTGTGTGTATATGTCTGAGTGTAAAGGGGTATAAGTCTATGAGAGGGTGCATGTGTGGGTGTGGGAGTGTCTGTGTCTGTGTCTGTGTGTGGTGCAATGAGGTCACCTGTAGTGTGACATGAACCCAAGGTCCAGGTCAAGGCCATCCCCATGAGTACCGAACTTAGCTATCAGCCTCTGCTTGGCCACTTTTCGTTGTTGCTTGTCCCAAAGTCCATCTTGGAGGATGGTCACCCGAAGGTCCGAGGTCGAATGTCCTGGACCGCTGAAGTGTTCTCCAACTGGAGGAAACACTCCTGTCTGTTGATCGTTGTGCGGTGTCCATTCATCCTTTGCCATAGCCTCTGCTTGGTCTCACCAATGTACCATGCCACAGGGTATCATTGCCTTCAGCGTATGAGATAGACAACATTGGCAGAGTCACATGTTGCCACGTGTAACGGTAGTATCCGTGTCAACACTCTGACACGTCTTACAGGATTTACTGTAATAAGGTTATGTGGTGTTTTCCTGAAAACCGGCAGTTTGCTACACATAATGATTTGAGGTTTGGTGGTTGTTTATAGGTGACAATTGGATGTGTGGGGAGGATTTAGGGAGGTGCTCATCCTCATTGGTAATGTATTGCAGACTGTGAAGAACATGGCGAAACATGAAGAAAAGAAATAAAAACTATAAAGGAAAAAGAGAAAATTTCAGTTGCGACATTTGGACATTACAATCATTACGCTGCATGAATTAGGATTTTAAATACCCAAGTTGTATTATTGAGCAGTGAGGATGTACAGAAATAGTTTGCTACTGGCCATGCCAAGAAATACCTTGCTCAGGTTGTTCATTTGCTCGCCGAGCTGGTAGATTTGTTCTCAGACATTTCGTCACCATACTTGGTAACATCAGTGACCCTCTGATGAAGCGCTGGTGTTCTCTCCCTCTTGTTATTTATGTATTTTGGTCTGTTGTGGTGGGTGATATCCAAATTGATGTATTTGTAAATGGAGTTCTGATTCGAATGCCTGGCCTCTAGGAATTCCGGTTTCAGGTAGTTCCTGGGTGCTGCAGTGTATTGTGGCTCTTTAAATAATGCCCTGATGTAGCTCGATTTGTGGGCGTAGGGATGATTGCTCGTGCAGTTGAGTATCTGGTCAGTGTGTGTGGCTTTCCTGTAGAGGGTGGTTTGCAGCTCTCCATTGGCTTTTTGTTCTATTATGACGTCTAGCAAGGGGAGTCTATTGGTGTTATGTTCCTCTTTGGTGAACCTCACAGCAGTAAGGATGTTGTTTATGTGTTTGTGGGTTCTTCTAATTTTCTGTGTTTCGTGACGACAAAGGTGTCATCCACATAGCGAACCCAAAGCTTGGGCTGGATCATGGGAAAGACTGTTTGTTCTAACCTCTGCATAACTGCTTCTGCATCCCATTGATTTGTTTGTAGGTCTTGTCGTTGAAGATGAAGTGGGTTGAGGGACACAGGTTTACCACTTTGAGGATGCTGTCCTTGCTGACAGAGTTGGTGCTGTCAGGTGTTTGTGTCCTTGGTTTGTCTAGCAGTGAGGCCAGTGTTTCTTTGGCTAGGGTGATGTTTATTGATGTGAATAGGGCCATCACGTTGAAGGAAAACATGACCTCGCTGTCGTCTACCTTGGTGTCTTTGATGAAGTTGAGGAATTCCGGGGTGGAGTGAATTGAGATGTTTGAGCCTTCTACTCAGTACTTCAGTTTGCGTTGCAGTTCCTTTGCTAGTCTGTATGTCAGTGTACCAGGACGTGAGACTATGGGTCGGGGGGTGGGGCTTGCTTATGTACCTTTGGCAATCTGTAGAAACTGGATGTTTTGGATCCTTCAGGTTTCACTCTTTGGAGGTCTGTCTTGTCAATTTCACCTGCCTTGTGAAGTTTCCTCAGTGATGCTGTAATATGCTTTCTAGCTATGGAGTCTGGTCCATCACCACTTGCTGGTAGATATCTGTATCTGTGATTAGTGTGTTTACCTTTTCCATGTATTTCGTTCTGTTCAGGATGATAGTCTGCCTGTAGGATTACGATATTTCTGTCTTTTCTGAATCCTTCCAGGGCTTTCCTTTCCAGTGTGTTGAGGGTGGTCCTTTCTTTCTTTCTGCTTAGTGTTGGTGCTACTGTCTGTCTGATGGCCTGCTGGGTTTCTTCAGTAAGTCCATTGTCTTTCTGGGTGGATCCTAGTGCTGCTATGAAGTCCTTTTTATCCACGTCCCTGTGGTTCATACTTAGTACTAGGACGGCTTTTTCCGATTCTGAGAGTTGTCGGTCAGACAGGCTTTTTTATCCAAGTCTCTGAATTGTCCGTGTTATTGCTGTGAGAGAGCTTGGCCAGTTTTTCTTGTAGGGCTAGTCTTTTCTTTGTCTTGGTCTGCTGTTGTTTAGTGTTGATGGCTCGTTCTAGTGCACTTGTCCATTCATGGTCACCATGTTAGCGTACAGACTTTTTTGGCGGACAATTTCTCGTTCATATTTGTGGAGTCGGCTGTGGGCATCATTTATTATTTTTTGTAGCATTCTGCAGTTGTTCTGTTCTGCTCTGCTGTTCTTCTGGCTTGTGGGGTGTTGAGAGGTGGTTTGTATTTGACACATTGTGGTAATCCCTGTTCCCGAGGCATGGTTGTCGGTGGGTGGCACTCAGCTGGATGACATTGGTTTTCCATCTTCAGGCTAATTTGAGCATATTGCGCCCATAGGTGTTTGTGATTTTAGAGAAGATTTGTAGCTCGGGTTGTGGATCAGATTGTAAGAGCTGGTAGATTTGTTCTCAGATGTTTCTTCACCATAGTGGGTGACATCATCAGTGAACCTCCGATGAAGCGCTGGTGTTCTGTCCTGTTTGCTATTTGTACATCTTGGTCTGTTGTAGTGGGTGATAGCATTTCCGGTTCTTTTTCTGAGAGGTTGGTAAATGGGGTCCAAGTTGATATGTTTGTTAATGGAGTTCCGGTTTGAACCCCAGGCCTCCAGGAATTCCCACGTGTGTCTTTGTTTAGTCTGTCCCAGGACAGATGTATTGTCCCAGTCGAACTAGTGTCCTTCTTTGTCTGTGTATGGATACTAGTGATAGTTGGTCATGTCTTTTGGTAGCTAGTTTCCTGCCTCTCTGTCCAAAGTAACGTTGGTTACAGTCTTTGCAGGGTATTTTGTATATGACATTCGTTCTGCTGGTTACTGGTACAGGGTCCTTTAAATTCATCAGGAGCTATTTCAGTGTGGTGGTAGGTTTGGGGGATACTATGATGCCTAGGGGCTGGAGTAGTCTGGTTGTTAACTCTGAGATGTCTTTAATGCATCTTCTCTAAAATCGCATCTCCCTTTACTAGACATTGGGACTGTTCATTAGTCTGTGGTGGATTATGGACTACAAATAAGTCTCAGTAGAAGAATCAGTGATCTTAGGTAACAAAGGTGCAGGTTTTGTTAATTCCCAGTAGCCATACTTAGATTACAATTGATCTTTGGCAATATTAACTACTATCGGATCTGCTATAGTGCGGGTTTCTTCAACTTGAATTGGCTTTAACCCAAATGAAGAATTTAGACTGTGATTTCTAGAATGTATTGGCTATTATACAACTCCAGCAGCATTAGCTTAAATGATGCAGCTATTGTGCAATTTTCTTATAACTTGAGATAGCATGTAAACAGAACTATCATGTTTTATCAGAACCAACTGTATTACTGAGATGTGTCTCCATTAGGAGAGTGCAACAGACTCCAACAGCTTCTCAACCACAAGCGTGTCTGAAATCACCATCATAAATAGGAAAAGGAGTAGGCCAGCCAACCCCTCAAATCTTCCCTGCCTTTCCATAACATCATGGCAGATCTGTCAGAGAACTCAATTCGTCTTTTGTACGAGTTCATCAGAACCATCAACTCTAAAATATTTCAAAATGTTTATCATCTCCTTTTTAAACGTTTTCAGTGGTTTAGCCACCACAACTCCATGGGGTAGAAACTTTCAGACATTCACTACTCACTTTCAGGAGAAGAAATTCCGTTGCATCTCAATTTTTAATGAATGCCCTTTATTCTATCAGCATGTCTCCTAGTTTGAGATTCGGCAATGAGCAGAAACATCATCTCAGCAGCTATATGTCAAACCCCCTCAAAATCTTGCGTTTCAATAAGATCACTCATTATTTTAACTCCTATGAATAAACGCCTAGCCTGTTCAGTTGTTCAAGGTAAGTTAACTCCCTCACCACATGAATTAGCCTCATGAATCTTTTTTGAAATGCTTCCAATGTAGACTGGGTGAAGCTTGGTGTAGTTCAAACATCAACTCTTTCAGAATCGCTACCTGATGAAACATCTTGTCCACTCCCACCCTCACCTTCTCCTCTCCTCCTCAAGCCTTTGTGAATCCATAATATAATCAAATTTGTAACCAAATTACATTTACATTCTCTCCTCTCCCTTGCACCAGGTCCCTGATTTCACAAATTCAAGTGGTTTGGAGGTTTCACAATTCTTCCAGAATGTATTTGTTTTAGATGTAGAAAACTGACAGGTCATTAACTTGAAGACAGCTGACCTTGACCTTTGGCTCATTTCTCCACTGGGCCATCTTTTATCTCGCTGATATGTTTTGCAGAAGTTGCTGTTCTTTGTAGGTGTTGGTGTGAGCCCTTTGCAATATTTGGAGGGCCTTCGACCGCACGAATCTCCATCATTGAAAACAGCTGTGCTAATGAAGAGGTCATTTAATCCTTTGTGCTACATGCTGGTAGCTCCCTCAAAAGTTTGCAAATGTTGGATTTCTTCCATTATGCAATATTTTCTTTTGTCTAGTGCAGAAGATTTCTTTCATACCAATTACACCAGTTATATTAACCCCTCTGTATCATCTGTGTGTAATGGGTTGCTGTGTTGTCAGGATCTGCTTCAATGCAAAGTCAACCAATGATCTCAGGCAGATTTACTCTGAACTGTCATATTTGGTTATTATCTCAAGCCTTGCTTTGTGGATTCTTCAGCAGTGTCAGGGATGTAAAACATTTTCTGCAACCCAGACGAATCTGTCATGCCAACAGTGTGAAATAAATTTAGAATTCCAATATGTGATTTCCACTGTTTAAACTTCTCCTTAAACTTGGAAAGCTGATTCAATCTTCCGTCAGCTCTAATTTCCTAGGTTGGTCAATGGTAGCTTCCTTTTGAAGTAGTTGAATTAGATTAGATTAGATTAGATTAGATTACTTACACTGTGGAAACAGGCCCTTCGGCCCAACAAGTCCACACCGCCCCGCCGAAGCGTAACACACCCATACCCCTACATCTACATCTACATCTACCCCTTACCTAACACTACGGGCAATTTAGCATGGCCAATTCACCTGACCTGCACATCTTTGGAGTGTGGGAGGAAACCGGAGCACCCGGAGGAAACCCACGCAGACATGGGGAGAACGTGCAAACTCCACACAGTCAGTCGCCTGAGGCGGGAATTATATCAATGAATTGTAGGAGGTAGAAGGCAAAACACACTTCCTTACTCAAGGGTGAACTCTGTTGATGCTGAATGACATTCACATTCTTGAACATCTAGTATTCTTTACGGATAGTGACGCCAGTACATTTTTTTTTAACTTGGGGTCCTTCCATCTGCAGAGAGTATCTCTAGATAGCTGCAGTTCTATGTGCTTAAGATAAAGTATACAAGTTGGATAAGATCATGTCAGTCATCTCTGCACCAATATTAAAGAGAGTTGGATGTCTATTGGCACAAAGAAGTTTAGTCATCCCAGGTTCCGATTAGTTGCTTATATTCCCATATGAAATGTCTCAGGTATCTCCTTCAATGGAGGTATATCTTAAAGCACCAATCTCTCTTCAAGTGGAGAGCGATGACGTAGAGTGTCAAGTTTTGTGTGTGTGTGTTTGTGTGTGTGTAGCTTCTAGTACTTTGACCATCCTGGAAATGTTTCTGACTTCTGCACATCCTTATCTACTTTTTATGCTGTCTTGTTATGCTTCTGCTCAGAGCATTCAAACCTTGTTAAGTTAATAGGTTCTATTGCACTTCTGTAGTAAGACTATGCTTCTCCTGTCAGGGTTTGTCTGTGATATTTTCCTGGTCTCTGGATTGGAAGGAAGGTTAAGATTTTCTTTGCCATATAATAGTCTGGAAAAGACTGACAAAAACATTTCTTAAAATAAATCTGTCTGTGACCAATATGGATTGCAAAACTCCATATTCACAAGTTTCAATTAATCTGTAGAAATCATATTAAAATTGTCTATGAATTCTCCTGGAAGTTGAATGCTTCTGCTAAAGTTTGGCTGTACAGCAATGCTATTCATTCTGAAGTAACTGCTGAAGATATTACAAACTCAGAGTGCTTGCAACTTATTGTCTGACAATTCCTAACATGATCAGCTATACTCCCTGATGGTAATAGTTCTGAGAGAGTTAACTCTACTGCATATAGTCACATATTAACTTGCTCTGCTTCTGGTTTGGTATTCAGCTTTAAAGTAATTCTGTACCTTAGGAATGGTTTTCCACACAAAGTCCAATCTTGTGCTGTGTAGGACCATCTTTGATCTTGAAGTGCTAGGAAATATTGTGTCTTTTTAATAAAATTTCTTATAAATTGATGTTGCGTAAGCTTGTCATCTTAAATCGAAGAATGTAGTTTTATTTTAAATTATTGTCAAGCTGCATAGTGTCTTCTCAGTTTTTTCTGTATTTAACAATTTCTTTGTTAATTCTCTAATCACTGTCAAAATATATCAAACTCTTCTAATAAAGCTTTAAACTGCTTTGAAATGATCACCTGCTTCCAAGTTTTAAGTGAAATTCCTTGTAGGACACCTGGATTCTGACAATTAGGTTTGTAAAAGATTATTTGCAGCATTAATTTTCTAGTAAAGCTTTTAAAATTCTTTGAGACATTTTAAAAGTTGTAAATTCTCTTAAATGTTTCAGACAATTTAGTGTACTCTGTGGCCTCAGGAATCGAAAGAGAAGTTCTCCTTTTTTGCTTCTTCTTGGTAGGTTCCCCATCATTTTAAGCAAAATGAAGGGTTCGTGTCATCCTTCCTTCTCGGGATGATTTTTGCCTTTTCCCTGATAAAAGTGTATTTTCACTCTTGCCAGTATGAAAACACATTCAGATTTTTATAAAAATGTTTCTTCCGTCAGAAATACTTGACTGGCCTTAGTTTTGTTCTGCAATGGTCATTCAATGCTTAAATTTGTTGCCAATATTGCCAACCATGACATATATTAAAAGTACGTCCCCATTTTAAATTATGCAGTTGCATATTATGGTGCTCCTTCATGACTGCAACAATACTTGCTTTACTGGTTTTTCTTCCAGTATCCCATCCCGATTGGTAACAATAGATTAGTTTTCTACTCTTCCCGCTCAGGAGATTAACTTGCTGGAGTCTCCGATGTCTGTTCACCTTGCTGCAGATCTGCTCCTTGCTGGCCTAGCATGCCCACCTATAGCCCATGCAGCTTCACTGTGCTTTCTTCCCGCTTGGTCTAGCCACTTTTCCACGTTGGAGTGCAGCTGCTCAGCTGTGACTACTTCCAAAAACTAAGGTTAACTAGCATCTGTTTAAATGCATTCATCTGCCAACAGACTAATTGACCCTTTCTTAAAATGGCAACGCTCTTAAATTCACTTACATATAATTTTATTCCCGCTTCAAGTTTTCACTGTTGGACTCTTTCCACAATACAGGCAACATGTGGTAAGAACCAGGTAAATGGATTCCACACTACACCTCTCCATATTATAACATGAGATGCTTAAACACCAAATATTTGATGGTGGTTTGTAGTTGCAGTAAAATGCTGCCACAAATTCTCCTATGTTAGTAGAAGAATGTACAATTATATCACAAACACGTCTCAACAAGAGGCACCGTGTTTCACAATGAGATGCAGTTTCTTACACCTCAACATCTAAATACAAGTTTCATTAACTCTCTGGATATTAACTCTTACGATGTGGAGGTGAAGTAGACACATTTGCCTCCAGTCGGAGATTGTTCCACAGTTCAACTAACTGATTTTCCACCTAGAGAAATCAGATGGTATCAGCAGAGTGAGCAGAGGTCAGTGTAGCTCAAACATTAACAGTTTCAGAACCATTACCGTATACAACAGGAGGGAGTGCTCAATCAGTTGCAGATCTTTTTTGTTTGAGTCCTGTGTTCTAATGGGTATATAGCATTATGGGAAGACTTCAACATCATCACTCATTTTCACATTCATGAGAACAACATGCTGCAAATGATCATCATCTATCTACGGTTGTTGTTCATTTGTTTTTTAAATTTAACACCATAAGGTGGGTCAACTCCATCAAATAGGTGACAAGCTGGATTTGCTAGATTTCATGGTAACTGAATGAATGCTCCTTTGATTGCAAGGGAGTGCTGATCAGATAGTGTACCTTCTTTCATTAACTCTTTAAGTGAGATCTCCGCTGTGATGGACCTCTACAATTCAGATGAATCTACAGGCTTGGTCATGACCCATGTCGATTCTCCTGCTCCTTGGATGCTGCCTGACATGCTGCGCTTTTCCAGCAACACATTTCCAGCTCTGATCTCCAGCATCTGCAGTCTTCACTTTCTCCATGAACCCATTACGGGTGGCACGGTGGCTCAGTGGCTAGCACTGCTGCCTCACAGCGCCAGGGACCCGGGTTCGATTCTTGCCTTGGGCGACTGTCTGTGTGGAGCTGGCACATTCTCCCCATGTCTGCGTGGGTTCCCTTCGGGTGCTCTGGTTTCCTCCCACAGTCCAAATATGTGCAGGTTAGGTGAATTGGCCATGTTCAATTGCCCATAGTGTTAGGTGCATTAGTCAGGGGTAAATGTAGGGGAACGGGTCTGGGTGGATTGCTTTTCAGAGGGTCGGTGTGGACTTGTTGGACCGAAGGGCCTGTTGCCACACAGTAGGGAATCTAATCTAATCTAAACCCAGAAATTTCTGTTGTATTGCAATCTTTCTGCGAAGTTTCTTTGTTTGCTACCCACTTCTACAGTGTGACTGCTTCCAGACCTAAATGTGCTGGGAGCCAAAAATCTGAAGCTGTCTTAATGCATTACTCTAATTTTTTCACTAAGACTACATGCATCATATATAAATATGTAAATGTAAATCTCATTTACTCAGTGTGGCAATACCTATTCAGTTGTATTTTATTTTGAGTGGTCAAGCTGTAGTTTGTACATGAGTACATGGTAATTCATCGCTTATGCTGCTTGTGGGATATTGGTGGTACAGAATGGGTGTCATGACAGTCACTGAGTGCAAGTGAGATGCTCTGCGTAATCAAACAGATAAAAGATTATGAGAAATAGTCCAACAATGCATTGTTGGTGGGGGGTGGGGTGGGGGGAGTGGAGATTTAGCTGGGATAGTGTAATTTAGGACCAAGGGACTCATGGGAATTTTAGAGACAAACAAATAGGGAAACTGTTCAAGGGGTTGATCTGACCTCCACAAATTTCAGCAGACCGATAGTGTCGCCCTATTCCCTCATTACAGCACTCTCTCTTCTTACCTCCTTCAATCTCATTCTCTCTTACCCCTTCCCCTACACCCCATTGCATCAGATTGGTCTACATGGTAAGAATTCAACAAAGTCATCAATTCAAATTCCGATCTAGGACTGAGCATATTCTTGGTACAGTACTGCAGGAATGCTGCATTTCTCATTCAAGATATTACGTTAGATCCCATCAGACAAATAAATATCAATGATTCTACATCTCTATTCAAACATCAGCAGATCAGTGGATGCAATAAATTGCTGTGAGCAATGTGACTGTTTTGTATGCCCACGTAAAAGAGTGCCCATAATTCAAAGGTAATTCCCTGGGTGTACAGTGCTTTATTATAGCCAAAGAATATATAATATACCTTTCCAGGTATCCAAGGAAATTCTGGGTCACCTATAGTTTAATACCAAATGGTGTTGTGAAAGCAGAGAAGCCATGAGGGTCAAAGAACTACAGGTAACAGAAGTAGAGCTGAAAGTCATACAAAGAATTTAATCTGATACGTATATTTGAATTCACCAAGTGGTTACCATATAGGTGAGGAATGTAAGAGGTGAATAGTTATATTAGACAGAATACCCAAATATGCACTACTCTTCTACAATAGGAGAAATTACCACTAAATTCAACCACAAAAGTACCACAAATGTGATCCAGTAATCTCTCATACTTCTCCATCAAAGATAAAAATTCTGTTGGGGACTTGTAGCTACTGCAGTCTTGCTACAGGTCGTTCTGCTATAATGCGAGTTTTGTTAACACAAATATACTATAATATGATTGATCAATTGGGGACATTTTTTAAAGTGCAAAGTTTTAAAGCATGCATTAGTTGTAATGGGATTCTGGCCCCATTAGTTAAAATGGTGCTGCTATTATACCATTTTCTTATAACTTGGGATTGTAAGAAAACAGAACTACCGCGTTATAACAGAACTGATCATACATCCTTTCACCGCTCTTCCATAATTTCAATTCTGAATTAAGGCCAGTAGGGGAAGTACTGAGCCATTAAGGAGAGGTAGAATGCAAACTAATCCATTTTGGAAAAAGGGTTATTTTTGGGGCCTGTTCAGAAGCTGAAAACTGTTGCAGGACCTAAAATTTAAGGAGATCCTCTTCATCAAGATTAGATTCTTAAAGTAAATGATCCATTATGGCAACAGTAATTGTCGAAGAAACTGGTTTTATGTAATGTTCATCACCACTTCAGAAGGGTCCCAAAGCTGTTTATATTTAATGCTTTAACTTGAAGTGTAGGGGCTGTTGTTACTTAAAGCTTTGTGTGAACAGTTGCCTATGATGAGCAAATGAGTATACGAGTAGATAACCAAACTAGAACTATGTGATCTTTCACACCCAACCAAAGAGATAGGAATGTGGTTTAATGCCTGATCTGAGAAATTGAACCATTTGTAAGGAGGTATTCTCTAAAACATCAGCATTTATTGCGTGGACAGGTGCACAGAAAGTCTGGAAGAGAGTGATGCTACCTGGCTTTGGGGTATTTGAACAATGAAAAGATTTTTGGTTGTGGTGAGGAGTATATAAATTCAGATAGTGCACTTGTTTTGACCTAGGACTGACTGCATGCAGTTGTTGGGTAAGAAAGTTTGAATGTTTATTTTGTATAAATCTAATTTAGTTTGTAATTGGCATTCAACTAAAACCTACAGTTTAAATTTTATAGTTGTCAGTCTTAAACAGGTCTTTTTCAAGAGGTCCAGTGACAAAGCTTAATTAAGAACCAGCTGTAACCTGATCCTCATTAAATTGAGTCATATAGGCCTTAAGAGCATATAAAACTAGGCAACTTACTGCATCTTAGCACTTGAGTCTGACTTAAAATAGAGTGCCGGAATTAACAGGGCTGCACGGTAACTCAGTGGTTAGCACTGTTGGTTCACTGCACCAGGGATCTGGGTTCAATTCCAGCTTTGGGTGACTGCATGGTGTTTCCACATTCTAAGGGCGGCACGGTGGCTCAGTGGTTAGCACTGCTGCCTCACAGCATCAGGGTTCAATTCCAGCCTTGGGCAACTGTCTGTGTGGAGTTTGCACATTCTCCCCGTGTCTGCGTGGGTTTCCTCTGGGTGCTCTGGTTTCCTCCCACAGTCCAAAGATGTGCAGGTTAGGTTAATTGGCCACAGTGTTAGGTGCATTAATCAGGAGTAAGCGTAGGGGAATGGGTCTGGGTGGGTTACTCTTAGGAGGGTCGGTGTGGACTTGTTGGGATGAAGGGCCTGTTTCCACACTGTAGGAAATCCAATCTAATCTAAAAATAATCTGATTAAATGGCATTCATGCAGGGAAGGAAAAAGACGTTATATTGCATTTCCCCCTGCCTAAAAACCTTTTTAGCTTCTAGGAATCAATTCCCAATCTGCTACATTGGAGGAAACTGGTTAATTGGTGAGTACCTGGTTAAGTGATTAAGGTTTATTCTATTTTTAAGGTGCAAGATAGCATGGCGGCAAGTGGTAAGGTTAATACAATATGTAAAGCCGGAATCAATTATCAAGTTGAATATAATAATTTAGTTCCTGATAATGCATTAAGAATGGCAGGACAGGTGACTGTCATAGTTTATGGAAGATTCTTGATCCCAGTTTAGTTTTGAGCAAACATGTTTATGGCAAGAATCTGAAGTACGCGTAGCTCCAAGTCAGGTGTTATAAGCCAGAGGTTGAACTACAGATACTGAAACAGATCAGGGAATGTGAAAATTACCAATCTTCTTTGTACCAGGAGATAGTTACACCTCTTAGGTGATTTATATCTCAGCCAGATTTGGTCAGCGTCCATTAACAGGATAGCCCGTGTATGTTTATAAGGCACAGTTAGATATATCCTTGTTAAGTAAAGAATTAGAAGGTAATCGGGGAGTAGATGGGGATGTAGATTTGAGATTAGCAGGTCAGTTATGATCTCATTGAATGGTGAAGCAGGCTTGAGGGGCTGAATGGCCTCCTCCTAATTCTGGTTCTCATTTGTAGAAAAATCACAAAAATAGTGGAACACTGAGTTAGCTTGTCAGACATTAGACAGCAGAAAGTAGACAGGCAGGAGACTGGAAGAACACAGCAAGCCAGGCAGCATCAGGTGGTGAAGAAGTCTATGTTTCAGGTGTAACCCTTCTTCAGGACTGGGGGTGGGTGTATGGGGAGATACAGATAAAGGGGGTGGCAGAGGTAGGGTGGTGAGGTGGGTCAGGTGAAGACCTGGTTGGTCAATGGGAGGAACAAATCCAGTAGGTGGCTGGGAGTAGTAGAAGATGTGGGGGGGGGGGGGGAATGCTGGGAAGGGAGTTGGCGGATGGCCGTGATGCTTGGTGAACCATTCCCTAAGTTTACGTTTGATTTCCCCACATTGGGAGCACCTGATACAGTAAACTAGGTTGGAAGAGAGGCAGGTGAACCTCTGTCTCACCTGGAAGGACTGTTGGGGGCCCTGGATGGAGGTGAGGGAGGTGGTGTACGGGCAGGTTTTGCATCGTTTCTGGTTGCAGGGAAAGGTAACTGGGAGTTCGGGGGTGTTGGTGGGGAGAGTGGCGCAAACCAAGTACTGCCGAAGGGAACGGTTCATGCAGAAGGCAGAGAGGAGTGATGATCCCTGCAGTTTTTGTTTTGTCTCTAACTAGATAGCAGAAAGGCACGCAAAGGCTCTGTTCACTCCACTGATTCCTGTGACCATGGGATTATTTAATGAGTAAATTTTAGAAAGGCTGGCCCTGTATTCATTGGCGCTTTGGGGAATAAGAGGTGATTGGATCAAAGCAAGATCCTGAGTAATCTGACAGCATTAAAAGGCTGTAAGGAGGTTTTTCTTTTTGGATGAATGATTAGAACTAAAATACACAGTTTAAAGGAAGGTGCTTCCAACTTAAGCACAGGTGAGGAGAATTTCTTTTTCTAAGATGCTTGGGAGCTGTCAGATTTTCTTCCCCAAAGAGCACTGGAGCAGTCATTGAACAGTTTTAAAGGCAGAAGTAGACAGATTATTGATGCAGAAAGGAGCAAAAGGGTATGGGGATATAGCCAGGAAAATGGGCTGTGGCCACAACCACATCAGCCACAATCTCATCAAACAGCAGAGGGGCCAAATGGTCACATCTACTCTTAATCTCTATGTGTGCTCGTGAAACCAGACACACAAATAGAAAGGAACCATTCTCAACTAAGTAGTAGTTTCTTTGCATATAAAATTGACCAGTTAAGCTTATTTCTGTAAACTACCTAAAATAGGTAAAATGATTTGAAAACTTAGGCTTGTATCAAAGAAAAAGTACAGATACTGATAAGCAAACTAATAAATGCAACATAGTGAATTCTGAAAATTAGATATAAAACTAATAAATGCTAGAGTAACTCAGCAGTGTCAGTGGAGAGAGAAGCAGAGTGAACGTTTAGACTCCTGTACGACTCTTCTTCAGAACTGGAACATATTAAAAGTGAAATATTTGAGACTAGGAACTCCTCATACTCTTTAAATCATTTGCCTTTGTCTGTCTTCCTCCTTTTTAAAATGCAGTTGTTTTGATTTCCACCCTCCCCACCTCCCCAAAGTTCCAAAATAATGCAACAGCTTATAAATCAGTAATTACTGCTCCAAGAATGCAAGGAAATCAGCTCAAATACTGAAAATACCTCAAAAATAAAAAATGAGCAGCTCTTATAGCCACAATGTTTTCTTGTCCTGTATTTTGGATTACCCAGAATCCTGTCGTTCAGTGAGTTCATTGCTGATTGTTGAGTTTCAAATTCCGCATTCCCAGCTAGCCCTGATAACCCTTGGTTCTCATGCTGAACAAAAACCTTTCTATCTCTGCCTTGAAAAATACTTAAAGACACCTTTTGCACTGGTTCCTGAGATTTTAAAATTTTCAACGCTGTACTACCTTCTGAGCAAAGAATTTTCTTCATGAGGTGACCCCTAATTTTTAAACAGCGCCACCTAGGTTTGGATTCTCCCAAAAGAGGAATTATCTTTTCCACATTCACCTTATATAAGATCCGAAAGGTCTTCACAAGTCAATCATGTTACCTCTCATTCTTGTTATGATCCCTGACAGAAACCTGACCTGATAGATCATATCTTGATTGTAATTAAGTAGTTTCTTGCTGAAATAAGCACACAGTGCTGCAGATTTTGCGTTAACAATGGAACTGTTTATTAAAGCAAATGAAGATAAAATAGGATAATTTAAACTATCTACATATAAAATAAATTCAAAGAATTTAGACACACAGTAAAAGTGTAATCCCAAAACACTTCTCCATAAACTGAAAAAGAAAAGAAACCCTTTTCAACACGATCCAAAACATACACCTGGTTTAATGCCCAAAAGTACATACAATACTCACAGCAAGATGCCTGTATTTAAACACCTTGATAGGTTTAAGTCACCTTGTAACTTCAACTTTTGAACTGGAAACCAAAACCATGCACAGTTTGAGAGATATCATCTCACCAATGACCTATGTAACTGCAACATAATACCCTTAAAAGGACAGCATCCCATTAAACATTTTAATTATTTGCTGCATCTTGTTGTAATGTTTTGTGTTTCATCAACCAGAACAAACTGCTCCTTAGAATGCTACAGTTATTTAATTTTTTCTTATTCTTGCTGAATATGAACTTCACATTATACTCTGTTCACTCAACCCATTTATACCTATCTACATCACCTTTCTGTTTTCTTCACAATTTACTTTCCCAACTATCTTTGCGTCGTCTGCAAATTTAACTATTGAATGTTTGGTCTCCTCAACCAAGGCATTGATAGAAATTGCAAAATCCTGAGACTCCAACACAGACTCTACTGGACTCCATTAAAGCACACTATTTTCTATCCATGCTATTACATCACCCCTTAAGCAGTGGGCTCCTACTTTGTGCAATAACTCTTTAACTGTGGTACTGCACCAATGTTCCTGGAAATTCAAGTATAGTACACCTACAGGTTCCCCTTCCTGCAAAGGTTAATTTTACTCAAAGAACTGCAATAAATTAGTTTAAAGAAAAAGAAAATCAGTATTTCCCTATCCTCTCCAACTATGGCCCCATTTTGAAACATGACGATTGCGGTGAACCGTTGATGAGAGCAGGTTGGGTGATTCTGGAGGAGAAATCCTAGGGTCAATTCAAATGCAATCCTCACATTGATAATTGACATGCAATTTATAGCTTTGAGCTCTTCCCTCCCACTCTTTGAGTAAAGCAGTTGTATTTGTTACTTCCCAGTTTGACAAAATTTTGGAATATTAACACAAACCGTAAGGACCATGTATTTTTGTTTTGGCGTCTTTAAAAACTGTGGAATGCAAGGAGAAATAACTGTTTAAAAACAACTCTATCCATAACTGCCTGTTCTCAGCAATAAAAAAAACTGAAGTTTAAATTTGAAGGAAACCACTCATCTTTCCTGCAGCAATTGTGGTGAGTTGTGATGTTTGAATTAATAAATCAGAGACATTTTCCAAGTGAATCTGTTGCTCTGTACTTCTTACAAACCAGAAGCAGCTTCCAGGAAGAGGCAATTAACATGAAGATCCTCATTGGTTGAAATAGCACCATCTCAACATCAAAACTGGGAAGTATACAATGACTTTCAAGCATTTTTCTGCTTCCATCCATAATTGATTTCCCCCTTTGGTTTGCATGCGTACGTGTGCATGCATGTGCATAAGGGTAGAGATTGTTAAGGGATTAGAGTTTAGTTATTAGTTTTACATGCCAAAGATTTATAAGCTTTACTTGTAGCTGAAGTCTGATTGTGTACAATAAATAAGTCTAGTTTAACACAGGACAGTGACCTGAAAGACAGATAAATTGAGAGAGAGTGCGTGGCTTAAAAAAAAACGCAATAAAAAAAAACCCAAAAGAACTGCAGATGCTGAAAATCAGATAACACTGGAAAAACTCAGCAAGTCTGGCAGCATCTATGTAGAGAAATGAGAGTTAACATTTTGGGTCCAGTGACACTACTTCACATGATTTTAATATTTGGTAATACAATCTGGGAGCAGAAGGGCTTGATTTACAGCCCACAACCTCAGTGGGTAGTAACATAACTCATTTACTATCCCATGAGCCACCTTTTTTAAGACCCTAAGATAAAGTCAATCAGGATGTGGGGGACTGGTCAGTCTGAAGGTTCATCAGTTTGCTCAGATTGACCTCCATAATGATAATTTCAATGAGTTCCCCTCTCCTTCACCTTCTTATGACTAGAATGTTTTACCCTCTTCAGTGAAAATAGAGCAAAATGTGTTTAGTTCAGTTGCCCTTTCTTTAGTGCTTATCACCTCCCCATTCTCACTCTAGAGAGGTCCAACACTCACTTTACTTACACTTTTCCTTTTAAAATATCTGTTGAAACTCTTACTGTTCATATCTTTCGACCTAGATTCCTCTCATACCCGTAATTTATTTTTCCTGATTCATCTTTTAGCCATTCTCTGCTATGCATTTTATTCTGTCCAGTTTGAAAAATGGAAAACCATAACAGATGAGAAAAAAAACAAACAAAAATAAAGCCTCCCCCAGGGAATGAAAACAGCAAACCTAGGTTTCTCTAGCGAGATGTCGAGGCTCTATCTGGGCCATGAAGAGGGCAAATTCCAAACCACAGGACTGAAAGAAGCTTCATCCACCTCAAACAGCAAGAATGTTAACAGCTTTATGAGCACAAATTTAAAAAGCAGTAAACCAATCAAGTGTCACATTTTCCTTGAAACTATCACTCAGAAATGGCAATGACAGAGCTGCACAACCCAGATAAAATTCTATCATTCATGTTTATAAATGTAAATTTCAAGGTTTTGGCCCAGCTGAGAGAGAGAGTGTTACAGCAAGAATATATGGTATATGAAAACTTATTTATTCATAGTAAAGGTTTAGGAACAGAAGTAGGCCATTTAGACCATGTTCTGCCATTTAATGAGATCATAGCTGATCTGATAATCCTCATCTCCAATTCCTTGCAATTTTCTCCAAATCCTAGATTCTCTTACTGATTAAAAATCAGTCTCTCCCATCCTTGAATATACTTAATGACTCAACCTTGACAATCTTCGGTGGTAAAGAATCACACAGATTGCACTTATTTCAGAAAATAAATTCCTCCCCTTTCTGCCTTAAATATGCAGCCCCTTATTCTGAGATGATGCCATCTGGCTCCAGTCTCTTCCAAAGGAGAAACAATCTTTTCACATCTACCCTGTCAAGTTCCCCTAAGAATCTTGTATGTTGCAATAAGGTTGCCTCTCATTCTTCTGAACTCCAATGAGTACAGGCACAATCTACTCAACTTCTCCTCATGAGATAGTCTCACTATACCGGAGATCAGTTTAGTGAACCTTTTCTGGATTGCCTCCAATGCCAAAATATCTTCCTTAGATTAGAGATCCAAAACTGTTCACAGTATTCCAACTACAGTCTGACTGGTGACTTGGATAGTTTCAGCAAAACCTCCTTACATATGTACTACATTATTTTTAAAATAAAGGCCAATATTCAACTAGGCTTGCCCGTTACCCACGGAACACTGTTGCCGGTGTTTTGTAATTCATGGACAAGGATTCTCAAATCCCTGTATTCCATAGCTTTCTGTAGTCTTTCTCCATGTAAATAACATTCAGCTCCTCTCTTCTTTCTGCCAGAGTACGTAAACTCCCATTTCCCACATTACATTCCATCTGTCAAGCCTTTGTCCACTCACAATCTATTTATATCCTTCTGGAGGTACTGTGTTATCCTTGCAGTTTGCATTCCCGCCTATTTTTGTGTCAACTGCAAACTTGGCTTTAATACATTTACTATCCTCATCCAAATTATTAATATACGTTAATAATTTTGGCCGTAGCACTGATTACTCTGGCACTCCATTTGTTACAAGTTGTCATCCTGAAAATGCACCCCTTACCCAAACTCTATCTTCTATTGTTGGCCAATCCTCTCTCAATGCTATTACCCCACCTCCACACCGTGAGCTCCTACCTTGTTCAGTAGCCCAATGTATGGTACCTTATCAAACATGTTCCAAAAATCCAACTATATTAAATCTACTGCTTCATGATTGTTATGTCATCAAAGCATTCTAACAAATGTGTCAGATATTATTTCCCCTTCATGAAGCCATGGTGATTCTGTTTGATTATATTACATAATTCTGTATGAAGATGTCTACTAAATCACATACTGGACTAAACTAAATTTAGATACAGTAAGACCGACTGTGGCAAAATTTAGGAGGTGCTTTTGCATGACTAATATTGTGCTAAAAATGATATCTTTTGATTAATTACTTATCTTGACATTGTTTTTAATTCAGTCATAACAGAGAAAAGATTTAAAAAATCAGTTTCATTTGCAGAAATCACATTCTAGTCTAACCTGATAGAAAGTTTTGAAAGAAAACATTCACCCCGCAGTGGCTACATTTAAACAGTTTTCATGAAAGGATTGATCACAAATCCCAATAAAAATATAAATCTAATTCTGTCAGGTAGAAAATAAAAATTTACAGGCACAGTGATTTCCTGAATATGTGCAACTGGTATGTAGCCTCATGAATAAAGCATACATTTAGAATATTTGCTGTTCCAAGTAAAGGTAGGTAAATCCAGGGAAATGATTCAAAGATCATAGACTACGCAATAAAAATGCCAGAATCTCAACAGTATGACAGAAATATTAAATGGTCTGTAAGTAGAAACTGACAATGTTTTGTTCAGACTCCCAAAACAGAAAAAAAAGATATGAAGCCAGCCGTACCTATTCCTCTGAAGGAAATAGTTAACTAAAACAAAGATTCCAGAGCTGGATCAGAGAGGACTTCAGCAAAATATTATTCATTCTCAGGATGTGTGCTTTGCTGACAAAGCTGACATTTATTGCGGATCCTTAGCTGTCTTGAGCATATGGCATTGGGCTGGCTTCTTGAACAGCAATGTCATATCCGATAGCAATTCTCACTATTTGCTCGGCTACTTCACTAGCTCGGTTGAAAGTTGGGCTTTGAGGGTCCCAAACCTGCAGGAATCCAAGATTGATGTAACCCAAGAAAGAAAAACGAACCATTAAATAAACTTGTCGCTGCTTCCAATGTGTTTAAACACTTGCAATTAATAGTTATTGCCCATCCCTAACTGCTCGACAGGGTGGGATGAGCTACAATCTTGAACTATCGCAGTTCAAGAGAGGGTTCTTCGCCCAGAGTGCTGTTAGGGAGGGAGGGAGGGAGGGAATTCCAAAAGCTAGAGCCAGCTAGTGAAAGAACAGCAAAATAATTCAAAGTTAGGTTGGGACCTTGGTGGCACTCATTTGTATCTGCTGCCCTTATCTTTCTGGGTGGCAAAGGGTCAGTTAGACACGAAACGTCAGCTCTTTTCTCTCCTTACAGATGCTGCCAGACCTGCTGAGATTTTCCAGCATTTTCTCTTTTGGTTTCAGATTCCAGCACCAGCAGTAATTTGCTTTTATTTGTACAGCAGTTAAAATCAGGGATTCTCAGAATCAGACAACCACATTTACTGCCGAGGGATGTAAGCGATGACAAAGATGGAGTGAGGAGAGGTCATTGAGGGATTCATAAACAAAAACGAGAATATTATATTTAAAAAGGCCTTGCTTGATCAGCAGCCAACACTGGGAAAAAGTGAGGTCTGCAGATGCTAGAGATCAGTCAAAAAGTCTGGTACTGGAAAAGCACAGCCAGTCAGGCAGCATCCAAGGAGCAAGCGAGGAACAGTCATAATTGTGAATTTTGGATGACCTAATGATAGAGGGTAGCATGTGTCAGGCCAGCAAGGGGGTAGTGAAATATTCAAGCCTAGACAAAGGCAACAGAACAAACGAGTACTACTGAGTTCTCCTTCAAGGGGCACAAAATTCTGACTTAGAATTATATTGCTTTTCCTTCAATGTCACAAATTTCTGGAACACCCTTCCTAACAGCACTGCAGATAAAATATCTCCATAGTCTGCAACAGTTCAAGGATGCAGCTCTTCACCACCTTTTCAAGGGCAATTAGGGACCGGCAATAAATGTTGGCCGGGCTATTGATGCCGGCCCAGCCGTTGATGCCATCCTTCGAATGTCAAAGCATCAATAAGGGTTCAGCAGTAAAGGAGCTGAAACAGGGATCATGCAGTTTTATAGAGGAGTAACCATGCAGTTGGAAGCTCATTTGTGGTCATACCAGGCACCAAAGTTGCCAACTATATTCCCTCTAATCTGCACAGCTGCGCAGTTGCTCCAAGGATCCACGCAAACATGTTGGGGCAATGCATTCACGTCCGGTTTCTTTGACTGCTGCCACCTGCAGGCCCTGGAGGTCCACGCAGCAGCTGGAGACATTAAAGGAAATGTAGGTTGCAAACAGACTTGCTTCATCCAAGATAGTTGACAGGGACAGGAATGGGGTTAAAAGCCATGTAACAGATTTTGTATATATGGAATGTGCGCTCCCAACTACCTCAGTTTTCATGTGTGCAAATGATCTCCACGATATTGATGGAATCCTGTTACGTTAGCAGCATTTCCCAGTTTAGATTCATAGTCTTCTTCTTGGCCTTTGCTCAGTCTAAGTTAAGGATGCAGCAAATTCTGTCACCAGTCACAGAGCTTGAGGAGTAGAACCCAAATCAGTCAAGTGAGTCACTAAAATGCAGTAAACAACTGACTTTAAAGAGTTTATTTTACCAAAACGATAGTCACTGTTAGAATTTTCGTTTTCTGGAGATCATATTAAATATTACAAACACTTCTATGATGTGGATTTGAATGCAACAATCCAATTTTGCACTTGCAAATGTGCTACTCCATCTGGCTGGTGGTCCTGGCCACAATTATAGACTTAATAAAATAAACTGAATTCAAATTTCGAAATCATCACGATGCAACTTAAAACTATGGTCCCGAGATTATTAGCACCTGGATTGTGATGTCTCAACTCTAAAGAATACCAACTATTTGGGTAACATATTGGACATAACCCTTCCATGAGAGTGTAAAGAATTGATTCAAGGAACTGTGTAAACATCACTAAAGTTTACAGGAGCCTTACTTGATCATTCACAATTTATGAGAGAATCTTAAATATGTTTGACATATTAAGGAATGTGGAATGTACGCATTATTCGCATATGTAAATCAAAGTCAAAGTCAGAGATTGAAAAATCAATGATGGGTGACATGTACTTGAGGTATGGGGTTTTGTTAGAAGTTGCAAAATGGTTAGAAAAATACAAATGAGGTTACAGTTATGAGGTCACAATGCATTTCAGTCTAATTTACCCATATAGTACCACAACCTGTTAATAACCAGTACCAAGAGATAAAACACTATTCAATTAGCATTTTAGAACCAATTTTAACTTGCAATACTATTGAAAAACCAACCGCAGTGGATCAATCACCATCATAATCTGTAAACTCATGGCCCGGCATATCAGAGACTCTTCCATTACCATCAAGGCAGAGGATTAAACCTGATTCAATGAACAGTGCAGGAGGACATGCCAGGAGCAGCACCTGGCACACCAAAAACAAGGTATCAGACCAGTGAAGTTACAACATGAGTCAATTCACATAACCAGGCAGCAAAAGCAGTGCAACATGCACAACAATCCCACAGCCAATGATCAGATCAAAGCTCTGCACCCTTGTTTCATCACATTGTGAATGATAATGGATGACATAACTTACAAGAAGGGTAGGCTCCACATTTACCCACAACCTTGATGATGGGGTCCAAGCACATTCACGCAACAGACAAGGCTGAAGTATTTGCAACCATTTTCAAATGGAGGATCCATTCCCCTCTGACGTCCCCAGCAAAGATGCCAGTCTTTAGCTAATTCGGTTCACTCTACATGATGTCAAGAAAGGTTGAATTCACTGGATACTGTAAAGGCTGTGGGATCGGAGAATATTCTGGATACAATACTGAAGACTGCTCCAGAACGTGCTATGCCTCTAGCCAAGCTATTCCAGTATAGTTCCAATACTGGCACCTATCCAATAATGTGGAAAATGGGCCAGATATGTCCTGACCACAAAAAGCCACACAGATTCAACTCAGCGAATTACCATGCTATCAGTCTACTCTCAAACAGCAAAGTGGTAGAAGGTATGTTCACCAATGCTATAAAACTAAACAATAACCTGTTCACTAACATTTTGTTTAGGTTCTGCCAAGCCCTCTCAGCTCCTGACCTCATTACACTGTTAGTTCAAACTTGGACAAACGTGCTGAATTCCAGAAAGTGAAAGTAACCACCCTGACATCACGACAGAATTTGACAGCATTGAGGAGCCCTAGCAAAACTGCAGAAAATGGGAATTGGGAGTAAAATTCTCCACTGGTTGGTGTCACTGAGCACAAAGTAAAATGTTGTGATTGTTGGAGTTCAATAATCTCAGCTCCAGGACGTCTCTGCAGGAGAACCTCAAGGGAGTCTATGAGTCCCAATCATCTTTAGCTGCTTCATCACTGACTTTGCCTCCATCATAGGATCAGAGGTGGGAATGTTCCCTAATGACTGGAAAATGTTCAGTACCATTCATAACTCTAATACTTAAGAAGTCCACCTCTAAATGCAACAACATTTGGTCAACTTTCAGCTCTGGACTGATAAGTAGCAAGTGATGCCACACTAGTGAGGGCCAATGATGATCTCTAACAATAGAAAATACCTTCAACATTAATTGACCATTTCATCAGGCGAAAGAGAGTACTGCAGATGCTGGAGATGAGAGTCAAGATTAGAGTGGTGTTGGAAAAGCACAGCAGGTAAGGCAGCATCCAAGGAGTAGAAAAATCAACATTTCAGGCAAAACTCCTTTATCATTCCTCGGACGCTGCCTGACCTGCTGTGCTTTTCTCCAGCACCACTCTAATCTTGACCATTTCATCAGTTAATTTCCTACTATCAACATCCTGGGGGTAACCATTGGCCAGAAACTGAATTGACCAATAGGGTGGCTACAACAGGAGGTCAAGGGCTGGTAATCCTGCAATAAGTAACTCACCTCCATCCATTGTCTAAAAGGTACACATCTGGAATCTGATGGAATACTCTCCTGGATGAGTGTGGATCCAAAAACATTCAAGAGCTCCACTCAGCAGCCAACTTTATTCGAACCCCAGCTACCACCTTCAAACCAGTTTCTTTCATTGCCAATGTACCGTGGCAGCAGTGTGTACCATCTATAAGATGCAAACAACAAAGTATCAAGGTTGCTTAAACAGAATGTTCCAAAGCAGCAACCTCTACCACCTAGAAGAGCAGAAAAACATGGGAACACCACATCAGCAACTTCCCTTTCAAGCTACAAATCATCCTGACTTGGAATTATATTGCCATTCTTGAATTGTGTTGACGTCCTGTAACTCCCTTCTGAAAAGCACTGGGGGCAGACTTACACCGCCAGGACAACAGCGGTTCAATGAGTTAGGTCCCTTCCACTTTCTCAAGGGAAATTAGAGATCCTGGAATGAATTTTCAAAAACTGCACAGACAAACTGAAATTTCTTTTTATTATCTGTTTTTTCCAACAGTCTAATTAAGACCAGCTTTTTTAAAATGTTTGGTATATCCATTACTTTCATTTTACTGGTGTTGAAAATGACTAATTCATGACTTAGAAGCAATGTTGGAACAGGCTTGTGAATAGGTTCTGTAATGGTGCTGCGTTTCAACTCATCTACGCAATCACTTCCAGCATGAAGACACTGAATAATAAAAGCTGGGTGCAAAATTCTGAGGACAATTTAAGCTGAATTTCTGGCTGTAACAGTGCAGAACCCTACATGAAACAACTAGCTTTCTCTTAAATGCAGGATACTGGCATCATATAGACATGTAGGGTTGGGAGCAAAATAGATGAAAATTGGGGGTTGAAGGTGATGCTGAACTCAGAAACACTAGGTTTACATAACCTTCAATCCAATATCTCCAATAGTTTTAGATTCCTCCAGGACATGTAGCCTTCCATTAGGGAGTATCATTTCTGTTCTGTCTCTACTTAATGAGTCATTCTCCCTGTTGCTAGTTCCTTCTACATTTAAAAAAATGTTCTCTACTCACTCACATCCCAGCCTGTGCAGGCAACCCTATGTTCCATTATACAACAGTTAACTTCACAAATAAATAACACATTTCCCATTACATTGGAGGACAGTCCTATGCAATGGAGCAGTGCACCAATTTATCCATCACAATCAAACTAAGACAGCCATATCATTAAGGACAAAAGAATTCACATAATTATTTCACACTTCAGTCACCATAAATCAGTATTTAAAAACAAACTCATTGTCTTCATCCCTTAGCAAAGGTTCAATTCTCTTGCTATTTGTGCCTGAAGTTCTTTAGGCATTGACAATCTGGTTCAGCCTGAGACAAAGTAATGCCAAACTGAGATTTCGATTCCAGTTCTCTCCAACCATTTCACCCATGATGGAGTTAAAGGAAAAGGTGGATAGACAAGAAAGTGGAATGGAGACCAACGAGGTCAGCTATAATCTAATGTGGCCTGACAGGCTGCTCAAACTGTAAATCCATCGTAAATTCATCAAAGATTAGACAATGATTAAGATATGCCCCCAACCCTACATGTCTATATGATGCCAGTATCCTGCATTTAAGGTAAGCCTGATCCAAGTAACCGTGCTAATAAACATGCTGCAGAATCCAGACAGGCTGTAGCTAATGACAGACAATACACAATCAACCTGGTAGCTGCAGATCCTACAATACACACCTGAATTTGGGTTTGAATGGAATGTCCTCCTCAGGGCTAGCGGAAACATTGAAGTGTGTACCAGGCACAGGGGCGCCTCACACCCTTATTTGAAGGAGGCTATGTGCACCCAACACTTCTAGGAATGCTGAACCACGCTGCCATCAACATGCCTACGCCGGGTTGGGTCTGATTGATCAGGGTGATTGAGCCCTGATCAATCTACTGTAGGAGACTAAAGACACCTCACCCCCCCAACTCCCAAAAAGGGCATGAAGACTTTTGGGTATAAGAATGGCTGCAACTCCACCTCAGCGCGGTAACTCAAGATCAACCGCCAAGAAGAGAAGGCACCCCTGAAATCATCACGAGAAGACCAGAGTCAAAACGTGTGGTGCTGGAAAAGCACAGCCAGTCAGACAGCATTTGAGGAGCAGGAGAGACAACGTTTCGAGCATAAGGTCTTCATATCATCACCACATGGAGCATGGCAGTACATGATCATCCAGAATTCAGTTAAAGCACAAGATAGCATTTGTAGTGTAAACTGTTAATTTATAGTATATTTTGTTGTGATTGTATTAATTATTTTAAATACATGAATATTAATGTTATTAAGAGTCGATTGTCATTTTTTTGCTGGATATAGGAGTTAAAACACATTGTGTGGCAGACGTAACACTAATTAAATGTAGAGCACGTTTGAAGAGGTTGAATAAACTAGTCTGGCTTTTATTAGAAATACTCTCCATTTTCACATTGATGCACACTGACATTTGTTTGATAAAGGTTCATTGGACCATAATATCATCATTCCGATGTCATATTATGGAGTTGATGTGGACAATCACTTTAAAATTTCTTTTTAAAATGGCAGTCAAAAAGAGAGTAGTATTTTTGGTGGGTGCTCTTTTCCCCATCAGGGAAAGATGGTACTGCCCCTCCTTTCTAACTGCACAGACTTTAAACCCCATTCTTCCACACCCATGTCATGCCCTTCCCTTGGATGGTAAAACCATCCTTGCCCTAAAGTGCCCTCTCTTACCTGGATCTTCTATTGGCCTTCTTGTGCCTGGTGGCAGTGCCAGCATTGCCCAGGACAAACCCATGGCACTGCTAGTCCCGTCAGAGCTGCTGATTAATCAGATTGGCTGGCAGCCTCCAGATGGTTAGAGACAAAAAAAACTGCAGATGCCAGAGGACACAACATGGAATTCTCCAATTTCAAATAACCTCCCTTCCCATAACCTCCTCCTCCTCTTCCACTCCTCAGATTCATCCCTCCCATCAACCAACCAGGTCATACCCTCTACCTGTCTCCACCTGTCCCAACTCACTACTCTGCTCCCACAGCCACTCCCTTTATCTGCAGCTCCCCCTACACCCACCCCAAGTCCTGAAGAAGGGTTACATCCCAAACGTCAACCTGTCCACCACCTGATGCAACCTGGCTTGCTGTGTTCTTCCAGGCTTCTGCTCATCTACCTTAGCCTTCAGATGGTGGCACGACCTCCCCAGTAAAGGGCTGACACCCCACTCTACACTAATTTATCAGCCCATAGAGCTTGATGTTTCTATTCCTCATCTGTCAGTTTGAGCCACCAACTGTTCTTCCAGATGAATGAGCTGTCCATCCCATTAACCTCTATCTAATATCATATTGTCTACCTTGTCAAGTCCTTCATAATCTCATGAGGTTTCAATGAGATCATCTTTCGTTCTTCTCAACTCTTAAAAATACAGACCCAATTTACTCAGCCTCTCATTGTGGAAAAAAAACTCATTTATCCAGGGACCAATCTACTCGACTTTCTCTACCATCTCCAATACTAGATTAGATTACTTGCTGTGTGGAAACAGGCCCTTCGGCCCAACAAGTCCACACCGACCCTCCAAAGAGCAACCCACCCAGACCCATTCCCCTACATTTACCGCTTCACCTAACACTAGGGGCAATTTAGCACGGCCAATTCACCTAACCTGCACATCTTTAGACTGTGGGAGGAAACCGGAGCAACCGGAGGAAACCCACGCAGACACGGGGAGAACGTGCAAACTCCACACAGATAGTTGCCCGAGTTACCTCATACTCGAGCAATGGTGACCCACTATTTAAAAATTGACCCATAACATTTGGCAAAAAAAGTCCAAGCTCTTTGCACTTAGACCCTCGTGTCGCTGAAGTCAAACATGCCCCAGTCCAATCTACTCAACAGAATCATAGAACAGCTGTTCAGATTCTTGTATCTGGGCCTGTCAACACATGATGTCACAGGTACCATCTCACTGCTAGATGCTGTGTTCCTGAGAATCTCATCCCTGAAAACTGCAGCATGATAAGGAGAAAGAATAGTAGATACGTAGCCTAATTCAAACTAAAGCAAAGTAGACAAAAGTTTTCTGGCTGCTGAACAATTGAAGATACTGGAGAAGAACACAAGAGATTGGAGTATGATCTCTAGAGAACATAGCCAAATGCCAAAGAGAAAAGCCAGCTACGTGGCCAAAGTTGAAAAATGAAATTATAAAATAAGTCAATGAAAATCATGGATCATCAGTTGCAAAAGGATCTACTGGCCCTGAAACAAGACAAATAATTAGGCATTGCATTTCAAACATTTCATTGCATTAGACTGTGAACTAGATTTATGATGAGAAACAATATTGTATTATGATATAAGACCAAGATTTCACTGCATCCTCCATCAGTGTTTAAAGACAGGTTTATCACATTTCAACAATTCAGAATCAACAATTAACAGAAGAGAGAATACAAATTGACCTGTTTTGGGAAGATAGATGAGATTACCATGAACCTTTGACACGCCAGCCACGGAACAAAGTTGGAGAGAAGGCAGGGTTAGTGAAGAAACCTGGGGCATGAAAAGAATAGATTCACAGATGTACATGTCCCATCAATCAAAGCTTAAATTAATGATGATTTTCAAGAGAAAAATCCTTCCAAATGGCAAATTACAAAAAGTAGTTATCTAAATCCATGGTAAAGGATGGATAGATAAAAGTGGCTTAAAAATATGGCTGACTGAAGTTTTGAGCTTACAGTCAAGAGAACAAAAGTCCTTTTCATTGGAGGCATATTCAGATCATACAGTGTCCAACTGGAACGTCTCCCAAAACAAGGTTTTCAAGGATGATCTAATAAAATGTGAAATATCTGGATAACCAGAGGAGAGAAAACATTCACAGGTAGCATACAGACTTTGACATTAGCAGTCCTGTGTCAGTGGGTTTCAGGGGTCTGGAAAAGAATCAGAATGGAGTTTGTTTAAAAATTCACTCACGGGATTGGACATCACCGTCAGGGGCAGCAGTTATTGTCCATCCCGAATTGCCTTTGATATAGTGGTGGTGAACTGTGTTCTTGAATCAGTGCAGTTCACAATGCTGTTAGGGAGGGAGTTCCAGAATTTTGACCTAGCAGTACTGAAGGAGCAATGAGATGTTTCCAAATCTGGATGCTGAGAGGTTTGGAGGAGAGACTGCAGGTGATAATGTTCCTATATATTTGCTGCCCTTGTCCTTCTAGATGGAAGTGGTCTTAGAGTTGGAAGGCACAATTTAAGAAACACTGGCAAATTTCTGCAGTGCATCTTATGGAAAGTACACGCAACTGCTACTGTGTGTTGGAGGAGGAAGAGGAGAGATTGAATGTTTGTGGACGTGGTGCCAATCAAGCAGGCTGTGTTGTTGGATCTGCACCATCCAGGCAAGTGGGGAGTATTCAATCAATTGCTACCACACTTGACCGTGTTTTGGAGATGATAGACAGGTTTTGGAGAGATAGAGAGTGTTACTGCATGATTCTTAGCCTCTGACTGCTCTTGTAACCACAGTACTTATAGATCTAATCTAGTTCAGTTTCTGGTCATTTGGTAACCTCTAGGATATTGACAATGAGGCATTCAATGATGGTAATGCCATTGAATGTCAAGGGGCAATGGTCGACTCTATCTTGTTGGAGATGGTCATTGTCTGGTGTTTGTAATGCACAAATGTTACTTGCAACTTGTCAGCCCAAGCCTAGATATTGCCCAGTTCTTGTTGCATTTATGCACTGACTGCTTCAGTATCTGAGGAGTCAGGAATAGTGGTGAACATTGTGCAATCAGCAGCAAAAGTCCCTATATTTGAACTTTATGAAGAAGAGAAAGTTATTGATGAAGTAGTTGGAGATGGTTGGGTCAAGAACACTACCGTGAGGAACCCCTGCAGAGATGCTCTCCCAATTTTGGCAGTAACCTGCAAAGGCTATTGAATCATTCGGGGGATGTGGAATATAGAACAATACAGCGCAGAACAGGCCTTTCGGCCCTCGATTTTACGCTGACCTGTGAACTATTCTCAGCTCGTCCCCCTACACTATCCCAAAATCATCCATGTGCTTATCTAAGGATTTTTAAAATCTCCCTAATGTGGCTGAGTTGACTACATTAGCAGGTAGGGCATTCCATGCCCTTACCACACTCTGCGTAAAGAACCTGCCTCTGACATCTGTCTTATATCTATCACCCCTCAATTTTTAGTTATGCCCCCTCGTACACGCTGACGTCATCAACCTCTAGAAAAAGACTTTCATAGTCTACCCCATCTAATCCTCCGACCATCTTGTATGTCTCTATCAAATCCCCTCTTACCCTTCTTCTTGCCAATGAGAACAGGTTCAAATCTCTCAGACTTTCCTCAGATGACCTTCCCTCCAGACCAGCCAACATCCTGGTAAATCTCCTCTGCACCTTTTCCAATGCATCCACATCCTTCCTGAAATATGGGGTCCAGAACTGTACACAATATTCCAAGTGTGGCCACACCAGCATTTTGTACAGTTGCAGCATGATATTGCGGCTCCGGAACTCAATCTCTCTACGAATGAAACCTAACATACCATATGCCTTCTTAAGAGCACTATCCACCTGGATGGCAACTTTCAGGGATCTATGTACATGGACTCCAAGATCCCTCTGCAATCCACACTACTAGGAATCTTTCCATCAACCCAGTACTCTGCCTTCCTGTTATTCTTCCCAAAGTACATCACCTCACATTTAGTTGCATTGAACTCCATTTGCCACCTCTCAGCCCAATCCTGCAGTTTATCAGTCCCCCTGCAACCTGTAACATTCTTCCACACTGTCCACTACTTCATCGACCTTCGTGTCATCTGTAAATTTACTAATCCATCTACCTATGCCTGCGTATAAGTCATTTATAAAAATGGCAAACAGCAGTGGTCCCAAAACAGATCCTTGTGGCACACCACTAGTAACCAGACTCCAGGCTGAATATTTTCCATCAACCACCACTTGCTGCCTTCTTTCAGAAAGCCAGTTTCTAATCCAAACTGCTAAATCACCCTCAATTCCATGCCTCGCATTTTTTCCAAATCCTACCATGTGGAACCTTATCAAAGGCTTTATTGAAGTCCATGTATACCACATCAACTGTCCTACCCTCAGTTACATGCTTGGTCACCTTCTCAAAAAACTCAATGAAGTTTGAGAAACAAAATTACATCTAATGCACTTAATGATGCAAAAGATGATAATTTTTGGAATGAAGTTATCAGTGATATTGTGGTTGCTTATGGGTGATGTTGAAGATACATATAGTGGCACAATTTAAAGATGTAATGAGTTACTTGTTTCAGAAGATGAAGAGGAGTAATTCTTTTTGGATTTATAACATATTCAGTGCATGGTCAGCTAGTAAGAATTATTCATTTCTGAACTGCAAAAAGTGTATAAACTTGTATACAAGGCATTTGTTTCTGATGAATTTGATTAATTTTAGTACACTAAATGAATTAAATTCATCAGTTTCCTCAAAGGTTATTAAAACTGAATACTTTCAACTCTGTTTAATCTATATTTGGGATCATTCCCTGATTAGCAGCTGTAATTTGAGGGTGGATTTCAACCTCTCTAAAAACATCACTTGTGGAAAAGTTGAGCCCGTGACTAAACATTTAGTCTCAGAAATGCTGCCTTTATGGGAAGTCATATTATACATATTGCTTTAAATATGGAGATCAAAATTGTACGTAATATTCCAGGTGTGGTCTCAACAAAACATCATGGATAAGTAGTATAATTTCTTTATTCCTGTTCTCTAATCCCTTGCAATCAAGGTCAACATGCATTTGCTTTCCTAATTGCTTGCCATACCTGCATGTTAACTTTCTGCATTAGTGGTGCTGGAAGAGCACAGCAGTTCAGGCGGCATCCAAGGAGCTTCAAAAATCGACGTTTCGGGCAAAAGCCCTTCTTTTGCACGAAACGTCAGTTTCGAAGCTCCTGGGATGCTGCCTGAACTGCTGTGCTCTTCCAGCATCACTAATCCAGAATCTGGTTTCCAGCATCTGCAGTCATTGTTTTTACCTTGTTAACTTTCTGCTCCTGTATAAACATACCTGCGTCTCTCTGAACAATGTTTATAAGTTTCACGACTTTTTGAAAAAAATGCTATTTTTTAAACTTTTGAATAAATTTGAAGGAAAACAATGCCACATTACATGCTACCTGATATTTTGTTTTAACTCTTATCTCTTTGCAGCCTTTGTATCCTCCTCAAAGCTCATATTCTGATTTAGCTATTCCTATCGCAAACCTAGATATATCCCTTAAGATGGTCCTTAAAATCTACTGCTTTGACTAAGTTTATGGACATCTGTCCCAATACCACCTTTTATATTTCTATGTTGTTTTCTTCACAGAATTATCATTCTCACATTAAACTGTGAAGTATCATAGGTTCAATTTATTTGAAGATCTCAAATAGATTTACTTAAACAAATTGCAATCACAGAGAAACCTCTGTACACATCCTTGAGTCCAACATTCTACTCTTGGTCTCCTCACGGTGTCATCGTGGTCCTTTGTATTCTTGGTTCTTAAAGCGATAGATCATTATCATCTATAGAGCTCAGTGCCTAATCTTGATTTACAGTCCTCCTGTGAAGAAAGTTGGGTTAAAGTTGGTTGGCAAATACAAGTTGCTGATAATCAGTGTTACTGTATGCCTGTGAATGGTGTTTGTGGAAAAAGTCCTTAATAGTGCTCACAATTCAGCAATTATGTGGCAGCTCCACAACCACATATCTCTCAAAATATCAGCAGTTCTGCCTGCAGTTTGACAAGGATTGTAGCGAAGGTCTTTATCCTATGTGCAATTAATTTAAAAGTATTTCAAATGAACCCAAATCAGGAGTACATAATGTCCCTTAATTCAGCATTAAGTTAGCATTAAATGTGGGGGTGGGAGGGAGTGTGGAATTTGAAACAAACAGATCAGCCATGAACCTAGAGAACAGTCAAGTAGGCTCACGGAGCTAAACGGTTCGTTTCATATGCTCAAAAGTATCAACAGAGTCTTCTGTGGGGGTATTTATCATTCAGGTGTTGGTTACATTACTCAATGAAGAGCAAGTGCTGCTGGCCATCAATAGGATCATGAAGCATTTGATGGAACATTGTCTCACTGCAAACATCACAGAATCCCTACAGTGCAGAAAGAAGCCATTCAGCCCATCGAGTTCACACCAACACTACAAAGGAACCTAGACCTATATCCTAACCATGTCCCCATAACCCGACATTTTCCATGGCTGACCCACTAAGTCTGCACGTCCCTGGACATCATGGCAATTGTCAGCCCAAATTATGAATTCACTGTAGTACAGAAACTGGACAGCAATTCTGTCCAGTTCATTATAACCAGCATGTCGGCCAACAAATGTGAAAGCCCTATGTATTTTCAGGAGGAACACCACCAAAGTGGGTCAAGTGTTTAGGCATTGGCAACGTGCTGGGATAACAAACTCAGCAAGATTTTTCATTCTTCCTACCATCTGCTGTGGAAGTGGACTGAGGAAGCCTGCTCAGAAAGAAATTCAGTTAGGGGATAGAGGGAGAGAAAAGGATACCAAGTCAAGATCAGGCCTAGGGTGAGGAGAGTAAAGTAAGGAAAACAAGTCTCCTTTAGAAGAAAAAGGGATAGGAAGATGGGAAACAGACATGGAGTGGAGTTCCCAAAAGCCCCCACAATTTTTCAGGAACCTCAGGGGAAAGTAGCTGCAGGTGAATGGGGAAGGTTGCCAAAATGATAGTGCTATGAAATTATTCACGAAGATACTCAGGAAATTGCCTGCAGTCTGGTTGAAGAAACATATGAAACCAAGGGTGCAAATTTAAGGGGAGTAGACCAATAATGCAGCAACTTGTTCTCAACATATATTCTATCTTTACCACTCTGAGAAAGATTCAAGCTAGTGCTTTTGCAACAAATTTTTAAAAAATAAATACAACAACTACAAAATCCTAAAAGGAGGATTAAAAGCATTCCAATCACAAAACTATACAAACTTCAATACTTCAACATTTTAAGGACTTAAAAAACATTGTCCAAAGAAGCAATAACAGCTGCTTGTACATAAACAGTCCATGCAATAAACTACCAAATTCTGTCTCTACAAGTCAAGAAAACATCAACACAGCTTTTTCAAAAAAAGTTACTTTTGAGAAACATTACTGGTCATAAAAAACAAGGTGGTGTCTACCTTCCATGCCTTTTGCTGTAAGTCACTAGAGTTAGTTTGCGAGAATGACTTGATGCTGGCAATCCTCACTCATGCTGCTGGCTCTACACCACGGTAGGTCATTCAAATATTAATTAAAGTCAAACTGTGGTGCTAAAATGTCCTTAAACAGCCAACTGACTGACAACATTAGAAAAAGCGAATTCCAAAGTTTTAAAAGTTGGTATTAAACTGCAGCTCAAAATGACTCCTGGAGGTTGTTTCATGCCACCTGCCATTATTTAATAAATATCTTATATTGGACTGAACGACATCAGGACAAAATTGTTTTGTATAATTGGCCTATAAAGCAGTTGGTTGCATTACGTCGGACGATGCAGAATGAAACTCAGGAGAAGACACAATAAATATGAATTGGCATTCGGCCTGATATTTTGCCAAATATTTCACATTAATACGCCTTGCTAAAAGATTACAGGAATAAAGGAAACAAAAGCAGTCACTAGTGACAATGGATCAGTCAATAGATAGTTGGAACTGGTAAAAAAAACAAAACTTGATTCACTCATTGGCTGCAGTTTCTTACCCGAATAGTCCAGGAGTTGGCTAGCAGTGTGCTTTTAGCAGACAGCAAAAACAAGCTTCAATGAGCATGCTCAGCTCTGACCAGAGAACTTTCTGTACTTGTGGTGATGATTTTGCAGCCCTGCCAAAAGATCACCAGCATATGTGAAATCAGACACCACAATTACAACCAGTTGTCTGATGCTTTTAAACCAATTACTCAAAAAATCACGAACAATACCTACAGTACCGTCATTCTCCAATGAAGAGTGGGATTTAGAGCAGGATACAAAACAATGAAGCAGCACTAACCATCTATGAAAATGTAACACACACATACACACACACACACACACACACACACGAAACTACAATACGTTCCACCAAAAAAAACGCAGGGCAATTTTTTCAGCAGTGGGTGGATCATATTTAGATACAAAATACGCGCAATCAGTCTCACACTGACAGATTGACAGGAGAGAGTAGCCAATTATATGTGTTCTGCACACTAACAGTGACACAATATATTGCTATTTTAACTTAAAGGGATTTGTGGAGATGTATTGCACAGAAACAGACCCTTCAGTCCAATTTTTCCATGCCGACCAGATATCCCAACCTAATCTAGTCCCATTTGCCAGCACTTGGCCCATATCCATCAAAACCCTTCCTATTCATATACCCATCCAGATGCCTTTTAAATGCTATAATCGCCCAGCCTCCACCACTTTCTCTGGAACTCATTCCATACACGCACCACGGTCTGCGTGAAAAAGTTGCCCCTTCGGTCCCTTTTATAACTTTCCCCTCTCACCCTAAACCTATGCCCTCTAGTTCTGGACTCCCCCACCCCAGGGAAAGGATAGGATATTTTCCCTATCCATGCCCCTCATGATTTTATAAACCTCTATAAGGTCACCCCTCAGCCTCCGACACTCCAGGGAAAACAACCCCAGCCTATTCAACCTCTCCCTGTAAGTCAGACCCTCCAAACCTGTTTCCTGCGCATCTCAGCACAGAACAGGGCCTCTGTCCACAGATGTTACCTGACCAGTCAAGTCTCTCAAAGTTTTTAAAACAGATAACGGTTGAGGAAGGATCAAGCTCAGATGAGTGATGCTCTTCATATTTGTGTAGCTTGCTGACACACTCTGCTGAGATTCACAACATGAAATACTCTAGAATAGTGATAACCTGTATTCCAAAAAACAAAAAATAAGACTTGGATAGAGGAGACATTTACAAACAAATGCAAATAAACTACATATAGAGTCTGATGATATGCCTGGATGCAGAAATGCCTTTGAGTAACAGTTGATTCTATTTTTCAAGACTACTCCCCCTTCATCCAGGTTGACAACACCAACCACGCAGCGTTCCACAGCTATCTTCCAATTCACGTCTGAAAGCAACTCAGCTTCTCCAGGTTATTGCCTGCCTTCTTGATCTCGTTCCTAAATTCCTGACCATTTCACCCTTTCAAAACCACCAATATTCCATGCCTCAAGTCACTGCAACTTGACCCAGTTTCAACAACATTCCTCAATACGTAAAAATCTTTGCACACATCACTGCATTCCAATATAGTGTCAACCTTGCCTTAAACTCCTCCACAAATCCATACTATCCCATCATGCTTACCAAAGACGTAAACGATAGTTGCTGTAACTGTGAAAGTACATTAACCCTTCTTAATCTCATTACAGCCTCATAACATATTCAACTACACCATCTCCTCCAACAACAATCTTCCATCAGCCAAGTTTATGGACTGTCCTTGCTTCCTTTACACATATCTACCTGACTGCATTTGGAAACAGATCAATTCTTTCTAAGCTGTTTCTGTGCTTTGGACACTTTGACCAGTTTATGTATCAAAAACATTTTACTCAAGTGCTCTTGTTGGTGAGGTGGACAAAGGTTCACAATTCGGTTTGCCGTTCTACACGATTTTATTTTTTAAAAAATTCCTTATTAAAAATTACGATGTGAGCACGCCCCAAATTCCTACAATTTTTACTCTATCTAGCTCTGTCTGTCTGAGAAAGGATATTACCCCAATGATCCATGTGTTCGAACCGGACCATTGGAATCTGCTTCCTCTGATGTAGAGCTAGTTCTCTTCCACAAAGGTGGTTCTCTCAGGTCAGGGTGGCCCTTCTACTGGGTCATCTTGGGTTGCTGCATGGTCTTCCGCCACGCGTCTTCGTCGAGTGGTGTGACTTCTGTGTGTGTTTGTATCCCAGCCCACCCTGGACCTTCGGCCAATGGAGTAATGAGCAGGGTTCAAAGCATCCAATGGGGTTGTGCCAACACCCTTCACTGTTTCCATGCCAGGGAGGTGTAAAGTGCATACCCTCAGGCACTCACTAAGTTAAGGTGCCAGAAAGCCTGATCGATACTTCTTCAGTACAGAAGCTTTTTGTTAAATATCTTTACATATATTTTTATATATACATAGACACTAAAGCAGTTTGGTTCTGTGCAGTAGCATAAGAAAATAAATAATCAATCAGAACTTGACTGTATCCAGCAAACAAACCAAGGTCATCTTTCTTGTGCAAGATTTATTTACATACATTTGAGGCATCTAAAGGGTACAATACTGACACAGACCCATATTTAACTTTGGCAGGAAGACATTAGATGGCAATCTTTTCCCACTGCACCCTGGTGGCAGTTGTCCCAAGCTCTAACATGTCCCTCACCACGTGGTCCTGGACCTTGGAATGTGCCAGTCTGCAACACTCCGTCAAGGTCAACTACGTGCTCTGGAAGACCAACATGTTTCGAGCAGACCAGAGACCAATCTTTCACAGACTTGATGGTCATCCAGGTACAGTCAATGCTTGTCTCTGTGCATGGCCTAGGAGACAGACCGTAGGCTAATACACACTCTGCTGACTGACGCTAACTGCTGCACCCTGAACCTTGTGACCTTGGTTTTCATTGTTTTCAGCAGCTAATAACTGCAGGCTGCTGTTTAATTTAGTTTGACCAATTTTCTGTCATGCTTTCTCTGGCTGTGGGTCAATTTAGGGCCTGTGGTCACTTGATCACAAAACATACAATGTTAGCTTTACAGTCTTCAAGGCAAATTTTCTGGTGTATGTTGTTGAAACTCAACCATAACATTGCACCATTTACCAAATGCCTCTAAGCTGCAGGACTGCTTATCTGGATACACAATAAAGATGACTTTTTGAGAAGCACCACAGACCCACTGGAGATAATGGCAAAGATCACTGCACTGTAACTTTGATTACACACGATAACAAGGTAAAGATTGTGGAAAATAAATTGGGAGCCAAAGTTGGCCATTACATTGGCTGTGAGGTAGTTAGTTTTCGAAGAGTTATAGAACTAGAGACCACTACATTTATTAAAGAGTATTAAATAGAATACCAGCAAAATGTTTAGCTTTTTATGTTTTATGAAAAAGTAGCTTTTGATTGGGTTAATTGACAGAAGCAGATGAAAATGCTGGAAGTGAGTGCAGTTGACTAGAAAGGTAAAAGAATTATTTTAGTTTTGCACGTGGGGCAAATTTCTACAATCTGATGATATTTGGTAAAAGTGAGTCTGATGTAATCAGGTAAGAGGCGAGGCAGGATTATCTACTATCATTGCTCCTTAATGTCTATGTGGAAACCACAATTAAAGAAATACTAAATGAAGTACAAAGTGGTTTAGAAAGATTTGCTCTCAGATGTTTCAACACCATGCCAGGTAACATCATCAGTGAGCCTCTGGTGGAGAGCTGGTGTTACGTCCTGCTGTCTACTTATGTGACTTGTACTCACAAGGTGGGTGATAGCATTTCCAGTTCTTTTTCTCAGAGGTTGGTAAATGGGGTCCAAGTCGATGTGTTTATTGATGGAGTTTTGGTTTGAATGCCAGACCTCTAGGAATTCCTGTGCATGTCTCTGTTTAGCCTGTGCTAAGAGGGATGCGTTGTCTCAGTTGAAATGGTGTCATTCTTCATCTGTATGTAAGGATACTAGCGATACCGGGTCATGTATTTTGGTGGCTAGTTTTCTGCCTGTCTGTCCAATTGGTGTTTGCTATAGTACATGCAGGGTATTTTATTATTGTCACCCACCTTAACAGACCAAGACACACAAATGAAAAGTGGGACAGAACACCAGCGCTTCACCAGAGGCTCACTGATTATGTTACCTGGCATGGTGATGAAATGTCCGAGAACAAATTAACAGCTCAGCAAGCAAACATACAACCTGAACCTCAACCTGAGCTACAAATCTTCTCAAAAATCATACAGAATGCTGTTAAAGTAGGAGGTCAATGGGTGAGATTTATAGATGATCAAGTCCAAGAGACTAGCACTACAGAAGAAAATCTATAGGTATTGATGGTTAGGAATAAAGTGGTGAAAGCTTCCAGGATAATAGCTTATTTTAAATATTTTTCAAATATCTAATATATTTTGTAATTAATGTGGAAAGGAGTGGTCTGATTAACAGCTGGAATAGTATCACAATTTTAGTAACTAGTTTATGGTTACACAGTTGAAAAATTACGTACACAATTACTTCAGTTTCCAGTAATAGAGCTTCATTCAATAGGCCATCACAGGGTTTATTTTCCTAAATGGTATGCCTTAGATATATTTTCAGCCACACCACTCACTTCACCCCTAAAATATTCCAGTGACTAAGATAAGATCTGGAAATACAATTCAAAAAGAAAGAAAATCCAATTTAACAAAAAAGTGTCAAATTCCATTATGTCCAATTCAATTTTAATTTATTTCCAAATTTAGATTTTTCTTATAATGGTTAGCACTGCTGCCTCACAGCGCCAGAGACCCAGGTTCAATTCCCACCTCAGGTGACTGTGTGTGTGGAGTTTGCACATTCTCCCAGTGTCTGCATGGGTTTCCTCCGGGTGCTCCGGTTTCCTCCCACAGTCCAAAGATATGCAGGTCAGGTGAATTGGCCATGCTAATTGCCCATAGGGTTAGGTGAAGGGGTAAATGTAGGGGAATGGGTCTGGGTGGGTTGCGCTTCGGTGGGTCGGTGTGGACTTGTTGGGCTGAGGGGTCCGTTTCCACACTGTAAGTAATCTAATCTAATCTATAAATTTAACCAAATGTTAATTCAGTAAATGCGTTTTAGTTCAATATTATTGAGGGTGGATGTGAAAAGATTGTCCTAAAAAAATTTGAAACTTATGTCAAAACACAAAATGTCGAAATGATTGTGTACATTTCTCTATTATGCTTTAGCACACTGCAGATTAACTTTGTGACTGAATAAATTGGATTACAGCATCTGGGAAACTGAAGCATGCACTCCACAGAAAAATTCCAAAAATTATCACGCAATTACTTGGCGAGTAAGCAGGACATGATGAATGAAAGGATATTCAGAATTAAGTTGAGACCAGAACTGTGAAAATTGTATTTATACAATTAAAGTTAAACCACACTGATGATGAAGTTTAAACTGTGTGTTATACTTCTGTGATGATTTTTAAAAAGATATTACTAGGGTAGTGGCTGAAACAAATTCGATAGTCACTGACTACCTGGAATTTAAGGAAGTCATTCAGAAGGGATTACACCACATTACCTTTAACTTATGAAGCAAATTTGCCATAGAGTCCTTCTGGACTCTCAATATGGAGAGACAACTGTGGTGGTCTAACTCGAGGGTCACCGTCAGTTTGAGGAGGAGGAGAGCCCATCATGGTAACCTCAGCCGGTGCAGGAATTGAACACATGCTGGTGGTATTACTCTGCATTGCAAACCGGTTGTCTATCTAACTGACTTCTAGCAAGGTTAGCAGATAACAAAAAAAGATTGGTGGTATAGTGGACAGTGTTATCTCAGATTACAAAGGGATCTTGACCAATTGAGCCAATGGGCAGAGGAGTGGCAGATAGAGTTTAATTTAGATAAGGTGAGGTGTTGCAGTTTGGGGAGAAGAACAAGGGATGGGCTTGCACATTTCGTGATGGGGCCTTGGGGAGTGTCACAGAACTAACAGTTTAGGGGTTCAGATACTTGGTTAATTGAAAGTTGCAGCACAGGTAGACATAGCTGAAAAGGCAACATTTGGAACACTTGGCTTCTTTGTTCAGAAGATTGAGTTTAGGAACTGGGATGTTATGGTGGTACAGGATGTTGAGGAGGCCAATTTTGGAGTACTGCATACAGTCCTGGTCGCCCTGCTGTAGGGTAGATAGCATTAATTTGGAGAGGGTGCAGAAAAGATTGACAAGGATGTTACTAGGATCGAGACTTTTAGTTATAAGAGGAGGCTGGATAAGCATAGGAGGCTGAGGGGTGGTCACATAAAAGTTCATAAAACCATAAGGTGAAGAGCTAAAGATCTTTTCCTTAGGGTTGTGCAGTCTAAATCTAGAGGGCATAATTTTAAGGTGAGAGGAGAAAGATTTAAAAGGGATCAGAGGGGCATCTTTTTTTATGCAGAGTGTGGTTCGTATGTGGAATAAACTGGCTGAGGAAGTGGCAGATCCAGAAACAGTTACAACCTTTGAGAAACATTTGGATAGGTACATGAATAGGAAGGGTTTAGAGGGATATGGGTTAAGTGCAGGCAAATGGAACTAATTTATTTTGGGAAACTTGGTCAGCCTCGATGAGTTGGATTGAAAGGTTTGTTTCTATGCTGTACGACCCAGTGATTCTAAATCAGAAGGAAATCCCTAATTAACAACTGGCTCCAATCCCACAACCAAAATGTTGTAGTTAATGTACATGATTCAGCTTGGGGGCTTGTGGTTGTGAGCCCATAACGATTGATCCCAAGTCTGTGCTGTTCACCCTCTTTATTTGCAATTGGGACAGAGTATGCAAGTATGGTGTATAAATTTGTACAGGACACCACCCCTCCACCCCCCATAATCTGGGCAGTATAGTACTACATTCAAATAGATTTGGAGGTGCTAGTGGGTGGGCACACAATGCCAAATTTCCCCTTTTCTCTCCTCAAGTTACATTTTTAAGATGGAGTGCAATAAACTTGAGTGCTGAGACTTAAGAATAAATACAACACAGACATTCTCATAATGTTAAATCAAAACAAAAAAAGGAAAGATTTATTTTTCAAAACACAAAAAATGAAAATACGAACATTCACTTTTCACTCACATCCAATAAAGAAGCATGGAGATTTCTAAGTGGTATAGCATATACACTTTTATCTGAGAGTCAAAACATCATTTTTAATTAGTCCTTAAGATTGTAGTCAAAAGGTTGCGGGCCTGAAACATTCTCTATTGACTAGCAATGAAGAAAAATTAAGTTGGACGTTTCTGGTGATCAATCCACACTTTAAGAACACTCTGATCTCTGTCAACTGCACAGCGTTTGTTTACATAAGCTTAGGAGGTTGCAAGTGCTTTCCGTTTTCGCTATTGATATTTAAAGGATTTGGTCATTGACACTTATTGTCCTAAAATAAAATGACTTTTTATAAATAGCAAAAAGTTATGAATGACTGTTTTTTCAAAGCAATCTTTTAAATAAAAGAAACACATTCTCAAGTCAATATAGGGGTTATTGAACCATACGTTAGCCAGAAAGGACAAGAGAGAGCGAAAAAGATTCAGGAGGGGACATGAGAAGTGTTTGGCTGGTAGGATATAGAACCAATGAGCAAAGTGTGTCATATCTTGGCATTGGGCTGTGCGGGGCTATAGAGGGTGGGAAGAGGTGACTTTGGAGCGTAAAGGGCGTTGGGCAGGGTACGTGACAGATAAAGAGTTGTAAAAGGGATGAGGGCTGGCAGATTGTCTTTTTTCAATCATAACTGAGACAGAGTTCCATAGCACAGAGGGCAAAATGAAATTTTCCAATGGCTACATTTAATTCCTTGGGCTCCATTTCCACTGTCTTGACTTGAAAATTCCGGTTTTAAAATCCCTCCATAGTAGCATCTCTGGAGGAAATGCTTAAATATCAATAATAATGAATGTTGTATTGGTCTGGTTAGCTCAGGCAGAAGTTCATTAGGTTCAAACTCCATTTCAGGATTTTGACACATGGTCTAAGCTGACACTTCGGTACCATGCTAAAGGAGGGCTGTGTGCTGGAGCAATTTATTTTGGGATAAGACATCATACTGATACCCAATCTAGATGTTCATGTAACCATAAATCAAACCATGGCCCTCTCAAGATTTTTCCAACAATACCAAGACAGATCAACTGAACACTATGCTGAAAATATACATTTGTAAGGTGAAAATGGGACATTTAGCTCTTTGTAATCACATTCACACACACGGTTTCCTACTCCATTTTAATCATACAATTTGTCCACTTTTATTTTGATTGTTGACATAGCAGCTGTGAGAATCAATTATAGGGCAAATGAACCCAACAGCCTCAACTTGGCAACATGAAGAGGTTCATCTGATTCGCGGCTCTAAAGCGGATTTATTTAATTTTCTACAGACTGCAAGAAGAACAGGTTGGAGAACTGGGGATGGCCCATGACAGGTGGCTGAGAAGAATGAATGTTAAATGATGAAGAGTGAAGAGTGAAACGTGTATATTAAGAATACTTAATAATTTTGAAGGTTTTCTACACAAATGAAGCTTTTTTTTAGGATAGATTCTCTCCCCAATCCACTTTGCATATCCCAGATTATGGGGCAGTAGTATGTTCAGCAGTGGCAGAAGCTGTGATAAGGAGAAATGCTCTACAGCACATTCTGTCTCTCCCACAAAGTGGGGTGACTTTAATCAGTCAGTCCCACGAAATGACATTTTCATCTGCACTTTGGATATAGGAGGGAAGAATTCATCCACCATTCAATTTAATTGTGAGCCCTCGGGCAGCACCAAAGTGAACTGTTACATCAGCCCACATTGACACCCAGCAGACTGTGTCTACCTCTGACCTCTGCCACAGCTTGTCTGGCCGGATTGCAGACAGCACTTGTTCACTGACAATGAAGACCTTACTTTTGTAGGCATCTTCCCTGGAGGCAGGCACACAAAATCAGGAATTTTCCAGACTCCTGTTATCTACCTCATTTATGAAAATTCAGGCCGTAATCTCACTCCAAACACTGAAAGATCTGAATGAATACCAGGAACAACCAACTGAAAATTGCAAAAGGTGTAGAATTAAATGTTGGTACTGATATAATGCTGTGCCACTTCTACCAAAACACTGAATGACTGTGTCAATGGTTTCAAATTACCTTACGTACAAAACAAAATCAAATTTCATCAAAATTTCTCAACTAAAAACTGAAACTCAAGATATTCGCAATGACACAAGTACGATAAATAACAAGTTGGAAGTTACTGTGGGACCAATTTGCAAGTTATTTTCAGTCACAAGTCATTCTGGAATTCAATGGACCCAAATTCATATTGTTAAAATATGGAACTTCGACAATAATTCCCTTAAACAACTGCAGACTGCATTTTAGCTTCTCTCTTTTCCTCCAGGTGCCTCCCCACTCCCCAACATATTAACAAGGCTTATTTAGATCACAGAACACCTACAGTGTGGAAGCAGGCCCTTCAGCCCAACAAGTCCACACTGACCCTCCAAAAAGTCACCCACCCAAATCCATTCCCCATTACTCTACATTTACCCCCGACTAATGCGCCTAACCTACACATCTCTGAACACTATGGACAATTCAGCATGGCTAATTCATCTAACCTGCACATCTTTGGATTGTGGGAGGAAACCGGAGCACGCGGAGGAAACCCACACAGACATAGGGAGAATATGCAACCCCACACAGACAGTCACCCAAGGCTGGAATTGAATCCGGGTCCCTGGCATTGTGAGGCAGCAGTGCTAACCACTGACCCACTGAGCCAGCCTCTACTTCCATAACTTAAATTGACTAGTTACATTCTCAGGATGTGGGTGTTGTTGTATAGTTAAAGAAAGGAAAAGTAGCTGGTTAAGATGCCTATTGGTCCACAGAAAGTTGAGAGTGGGGATATTGTCAAAGACAATGCAGAAACAACAGACATGCTGAACAATTATTTGTTTCAGTATTCACACCAGAAAAGTAGGATATCTGCTGCAAGTCACAAATAAATTAATAGGGTCTAAATAAAATTAGCTTAAGTACATTATCAATAATGGGGAAATTAATGGAACTGAACAATGACAAATCACTAGGACCTGACAGTTTCCATCCACTGATGTTAAAGGAGGTAGGAGACCACATTGCCAAAGCCCTAACTACAATCTTTCAGAATCCCACAGATTCAGGAGTTTGACCTCTGGATTGGAAATTTGCTGATTCCATTCCACTCTTTAAGGGTGACTGGGAAACGAGGGAATTATAGACCAGTTAGACTGACATCTGTGTTGGGGAAATTGTTGGAGTCCATGATCAAAGATAGCATGACTGATCACCTTGAAAAACAATGCAGTTAATCAGGGAGAGTCGGGGTGGATTATGAAGAGTAGGTTATGCCTGACAAACCTTGCTTTTCTGAAGAGGTGACGAAAGTGTTGGACAAGGGTAAGTTAATGGGTGTTGTTTGTATGGACTTCCAGGAGACTTTTGATTGTAGTCCAACACAAGACTCTGATAGTTAAGATAGAAGCCAATGGAATAGAGGACAAATAGTTGACATAGAAATGAATTTGGCTGAGTGGCAGGAAACAGTGAATTGTGGTTACGCATTCAAACTGGCGGGATGTGACCAAATAAAAAATTTGCGGATGACAAAATTTAGCAGCATTGTTGGCAATGATGACAGCATAAGATTACAAGATAGATGTGGTGTATGAGCAAAGCTGTGGCCGATAGATTTTACTATAAGCAAGTGTGAGGTTGTCATTTTTGGACTGAGGAAGGATAGATCAAGGCTTTTTAAAAGAATAAGTCACATAGTTAAATACAGTGAATGTCTAATGAGATTTGGGATTCAGGTGCAAACGTTTTTAATATGCCACAAACAGGTGCAGACGATAGTCAAGGCAGCAAATGGATTGTTGGCCTTCATATAAAAGATAGTGGTGTCTTTTATAGAAGAAGAATAAAAAAAGTGGGCGGCACGGTGGCACAGTGGTTAGCACTGCTGCCTCGCAGCGCCAGAGACCTGGGTTCAATTCCCGCCTCAGGCGACTGACTGTGTGGAGTTTGCACATTCTCCGTGTGTCTGCGTGGGTTTTCTCCGGGTGCTCCGGTTTCCTCCCACAGTCCAAAAAAAAATGTGCAGGTCAGGTGAATTGGCCATGCTAAATTGCCCGTAGTGTTAGGTAAGGAGTAAATGTAGGGGTATGGGTGGGTTGCGGGGCGGTGAGGACTTGTTGGGCCAAAGGGCCTGTTTCACACTGTAATGTAATGTAATCTAATCTAATATCTAAAGGGCTGGAATAAAAGGATGCCAACGCCATGCTGCAGTTATATAAAACCCAAGTTTGATCCCACTTAGAGTTCTGTGAGCAGATCTGGGCACCACACCTTGTTTGGCCCTGGAGGGAGTTCAACACAGGTTTATAAAGATGATAACTGGACTTCAGTGGTTAAGTTATGGGGAGAGCGGAGACAAATTAGGGCATTATTCCCTCAAATTTAGAAGGTTTAGGGATGATGTAATGAGGCCTTCAAGATATTAACAAGGAAATACAGGGTAGATTAAGATTCTGGAACTAGGGTTCATAGTCTAAGATTTGGAGCCAGGCCATTCAGAGAGTTAGTAGAAAGTACTTCTACATGCAAAGAGTAGTGGGAGGTTTGAAACTCTCTTCTTCAAACAGTGGCCAATGCTAACTCAATTGTTAAATTTAAATCTGAGATAATAACATTTTATTAAGGAATAAAGGGATATGGGCCCCAAAGCAGGCAATTGCAGTTAGCCACAGAGCAGCTAGGATCTTATTAAAAGGGTGAAGCAGGTTCAAAGGGCTTAATGGCCTACTCCACATCCTATGTTCCACAGCACTAGCACATGCCCTCTCAAATGGAATGTCAAAGGTGCCATTGAAAGTAGTGGAGTTTTTCCCAGCATCCTAACCAATATTTCTCTCTCAAATCAGAACTAAAAAACTTAATTACCTCATTATCGTAACCTTCTTTGTGCGATCTTGTGCACGTCCCTAATTTTTGACTTTACTAAGTTTCCTCTTTTACTGTTTTAATATTGATAACTTTGAACAAAACATTTTTTGCATTTACAGCTTATTTACCATTGGTCTGATTTTAGTCTTCCACTATCCTAATTATTAGTGAATATCATTCAGAACTCACCATTTAACTTCCTGCAAGTTTCAGTTGGATCCTTCTCAACCTTTTCGTTAAACTGTGGACTTAAATAGCTGATTGCATTTCCACTTCAAATTTGGGATCATTATTGGTTCTATACTCTACTCTTCCCATTTGCACCTCGGTAAATGTGGTGATGCATTATTGCAGGACAACAAATCCAGGGACCCAGGTAATGTTCTGGAGATCTGGGTTTGAAACTTATCAGATGGTGGAATTTGAATTCAATAAAAAGATCTGGGATTACAAGTCTAATGATGACCATGAAATCATTACTGAGTTGGAAAAATCTATCTGGTTCACTAATGTCCTTTAGGGAAGAAAACTGCCATCCTTATCTGGTCTGGCCTACATGTGATTCCAGATCCACAGCAATATGGTTGACTCTTAACTGTCCACTGGGCAACTATGGAAGAGCCATAAATGCTGGCCTAGTCAGCAACACCCACATCCTGTGAAGTAATAAAACAGCACTGATTCTTGCTGCATATTTAGGGATCATATGCAGCCTAGCCAAAGGTAGTAAAATCTCAAAACTTGCACTTTGCTGCTCTGGACGGTGTTTTTTTTTTAAAAAGTTGGTTCACTACATTAGCTAGATATTGAATGAGACATGTCTACCTTTTTGATGCCTGACTTAATTTATCACCTTTACTCAATTCATGTCACATATATGTGGAACATCTTCCATGAGACAATACTTCAAATGTATCAGTATTAAACTAAAAATGTTCAAAGTTGATCTAAATGCTCTGCAATTGTTTAGTAGCGTCTACCTTTAACTTTAGTTTCTGCTGTTTCCACTTTAATTTTTACAGAGAAGTTGCTGATTGTCATGTGGTATAATTTGACTTTGTCGTAGACAAAGTGGAAACTGTTTGGCAAATATAGAATGAAATAAATTTTTTACAGATGTTTTTTAAAATATTGTGATCAAAAGTAGAGCACAACAAAATTTCTACATGCAAATAATAAAGGCAAATTCCATAGAAATGATGTGCTGTAAAAGCAGAGGAAAAGATTAAGTCTGCGAATTACCCAACATACTGTAACATATTTGTGAAAGTTAACACTACGAGCTGCTACAATGTTTACTTCTGAGACTAGAATGATAAGTTTATTTATTTGAAGTATGCCAAACTTTGAAATTTCCAAACTGCATGTGCCCTTGGCTATCAATTTAAATTTCAAGCTTTAGTTAGAAGTTGCAATGCACCTTAATGTAAAATATGACAATGCTCCCAAGTTATAACATGAGACAACAGTAAACATCGTGATAGAATTCAGCAACTAATTTATGCCCAATGACAATTTCCAGCAGTAGTGAGCCTCACTTAAGTCAGCCATTGCCAGTAAGGACATTTTTCTTAAATAAAAGTAATACAAATAATACTTCCAATGATTTACAAGCATTGTTAGAAAGTTTGGCATTTAAAAAGCTGTACTTATTTGTGCTGCACCATCAGGCAACAGACTTCCTATACCTGCTTGGATGTGGTCTCAGTGCTAGCTGGCAGCATTCAAACAAGTAGGTTGGTTCGACACACACTAACAATAAAGAAAAAGGTTACTTATTATTAGGTCCGTTAAACAATTGTATGTTCTTGTATTTTGTTCACCCATTTAGGAACTGCATCGCTTGGTAAAATATATTTCTGAAGATTCAGTAATATATATACATTTAAAAAAAATCAGGACATTATAGTAAATGAGATTCTCAACTTTCAACATGGAAAATGATTGCAATATTTAAGGACAATTTTTCGCTAAGAGCAAAGAGAATTTTGACCAAATTATTAAAGAAAAACTACTCAACAGACATAACGACCCTGGGATTATGAATCCCATATTCTACCAGTTGAGCTACTGGGCTAGGTATAAACTTTCTCTACAAAGCCTTATAACACAAACTGCCTGTGGAGATAGCACTCACATAAAATTTCATTAAGATTGTGACCCTATTACGTACCCATATCTAGAAGGAATTGTTGCCAGAAAATTGTGTGTTTTTTTTTAGTATGGTACACTGAAATGCCACAATGAAATTCCCTTTATACTGTTACTTAATTATATTACTGACAAAATATACACTCTAACATGGAATGTTAATGTTGGAAGCCCAATTGGAAATACTTGCATTTCAAGTTCCAATACACTGCAAGACTACATTGCCTTTGACAGAATCCAAACCCCTACCACTGACTAGAATGCCATCAGAAGTGGTGCTTGCAACAGCTGCCACAGTATACCCAAGTGCATAGAAACAACTGTTTTGATGTTATTCTGCTCAGTAACAAGAGTTAAACTGAACAAAGTTAAGCCATGTCTTGAAAGAAAATATGTGTGATGTGTGGTGGAGGTGCTGATGTTGGACGAGGTCAAACATAACATGACGTCAGGTTATCGTCCAACTGGATTATTTGAAAACAAACTTTTGGAGCCTTCCTCCTTCTACAGGTGTTAGTGAAAGAGGGAAACCTGAGGCACAGAGTTTCTAAGTAAAAGATAAAAGGGTCATACAACCAATGCAAACAAATTGAACACATCTAAGATGGCTGTTAAACATGTAATCTGTTAGAATGGACGTGCAGGTTTCAATTGATTAATACACAAATCCCAGAATTTCTTTCAAGTCACTGACCCAAGAGATCATAAAATTTTATCAGTATTAAACAGGTGACATATCAGGTCATTTTAGGTGGCAGGTGTTGCTTAGAGTCTGTCTGTCTTAACCTGAAGTCAGACTTGGTTTATTTCCAAAGTAGGAATTTATAAAATGCCACAATGACTGTCTACAAATTGTGTACTTTTTGAACAAAACAGAGTGTATTTGCCAATAGCAATTTATCCATAGATGTGTGTGTGTGTGTCAAAGAGTAAGTGAGCATGCACGTAAGAGGGAGAGCATGTGCAAGAGTGAGGGAGTACATGTGTGAGATAGTGTGCTTGACAGTCTGAGAATGTATGTGCTTGGAGACAGCGTATGAGATTGAGGGATTAGATGCAGGGAACCATGTGCTTATGTGTGTCACACGTACTCTCCCTCTCTCACACATATACTCCCACAAACACACACACGTATAAACTATAGGGTGAATTGGCATTGGCAGATTTGTTTTTGCAGGTACCTTCTACTCTATTCAAAAAGCACACTTCGGAAATAAAACTAGTCTGATTCCAGGTTAAGACACAGACAAATCCTAAAGAACACCTCACATCTAAAATGCAACGTCTGACTTAAGATGTCACCTGTTTTATTCTGATAAAACGTAAAGTTATCTCAGTTCAATGACTTGAAAGAAACTCTGGGATTTGCATATCAATCAAAACTATTCAGTCAGGAGCATTGTAGGCTCTGGAAGATAGTGCGAGGGATGCTGGTTTTACAGTGAACGTGTGGTCAGTGAATAGTTCTCTCAGGAATGGTTGTGGTAAAATAGGACAGATATACGACCTGATACTCGCCACTGGGTCAGCAATGGCAACGAAAGCAGCATGTTTGCTCAGATACGGCATGAAGACTCGCTCTGCCTTTCAGTGAGTTTCATTTCATCAAACTCAATATGACCTACACTCAGACAACAAAAAAGTATGATTTCACCCATTATATTTTACATGCCATTTATAACAGTTAGGAGGATGCATTCACTATAACATTGGCCCAAAATTAGTGGCTGTTGCTACTTATTATTATGACTGGAAAAACTGATAGGAACTTCTAGCATTTGCACATGCGGAGTTAAATGCAGAAACTGCTTCTCCACATGGTATCTCATTGCATTCTTTGCAAGTTATTCAACATAGACACTGATTTCGCACAAATTCAAACACATTGATTTAAATAAGTTAAACATTTTGTTTAATTCAGGACCAGTCATAATTACTGAAAAACATCTTTGATCCTGAAAAACTAATTTTTACCAATGATGGAATTTCATTTTCTCTGAAGGAAATAAAATATTTTTAAAACGGAATTTAAAAAAAAAAGTTTGACCATTGATATCAAGACTTCTTCCTCAATGCCAAGTCTTTGTTTGAGTATTTCTTTTGCTTTCTGTATATGATGTCGCAAATGAAATTTATATTGCCCACGGTGGCACAGTGGTTAGCACTGCTGCCTCACGGTGCCAGAGACCCGGGTTCAATTCCCGCCTCAGACAACAGTGTGGAGTTTGCACGTTCTCCCAGTGTCTGCGTGGGTTTCCTCCGGGTTCTCCGGTTTCCTCCCACAGTCCAAAGATGTGCAGGTCAGGTGAATTGGCTATGCTAAATTGCCCATATAGTGTTAGGGTAGGGGTATGGGTGGGTTGCACTTTGGCGGGTCGGTGTGGACTTGTTGGGCCGGAGGGCCTGTTTCCATACTGTAATTAATCTAATCTAATCTTTGCCAGCGGAGAGAATTCAAAGGGATGAGCTGAAGAAGGCACCATTTCAAACCAATATCAGTGAAATAGGAAGTCTGCTCTAGAGTCTACTAAAGCTTCATGAATAACCTTCCACAAGGTCAACAGCGGTTATTCCTTTGCCACCGACGAAAGTCAAGGCCAAGATTCCGATGTTGAAAATTACGCAATTCTGTGGCTTTAGCCATTATTTAACTCTAATTACAAAGCTAATTAAAATGCATCATTACAAAAATATGTACATTGCAAACAAGTTTCTGGCTTCCAGTAAACCTTTCAATATAAACAGTACCTAACAATTAAGCATCAAATGCGCTAAATCAGAGGAAGCTCACCTTACCTGATTCAATGCAGATATTGCTTTTATTTTTGCATTACGAACACGATTAAAGAGGACATTGACACTGATACCATGCACTAGGACCCAATTAAAAATTAACTATAAAGTTACAATATCCATGTATGGAGCTGCAGCAATGGAGCACTTCTGGAATAAAATATTTGCAAAAACAGCCAAATCCAGCTGGTTATGTTTAACTAAACACAACAAAGTTCCGTGCTTCAAACAAAACGCAGTTGGATGTCAGGCACTAACTTCTTTTGGGTCATTTTCTTTACGTGTTGCCAGGAAAAAAAATCTGCTGTAAACAATTCAACTCACCAGCCTTGCCAAAGAAATGGCAACAGTAGTCAACAGAATGGGCAGCAAAAGAGGGCTCAAACAACACAGAATAAACAAGAGGGAAAGAGGAACTACAGGACACATGTAACATACATTAAGTGGAACAATTTTAAATGGCTCATAGCAACAGAAAATGTTGATATTGTAAGTACACAAGACTTTGAAGGTGGCAGGGCAAGTTATTTAAAGATAAAAGGTTTTGTAAAAAGGCAATGAATGCAAATGTGAATAACTTTTTCTAAATCTTTATAAATTACCAATTAGTCCTCAAAAAGTGTATTGTGTCAAACCACTGATATCGCACCTTAGGAATGTCAAGGTCTTGAAGAGAATATTCACTAAAATAGTTTCAGGCATGAAGGATTGCAGAAACTGGGGTCATTCTCCTTAGAGTCGAGGTGGTTAAGAGAAAACATAATAGACATGTTTGAGATTATTAGGGAGTTTGGTAAAATAACCAAGAGAGAATTAGTTTAAGCAGCAGAAGGGAAGTGCAAGTTCATAGTTCCTTGAAAGTAGGTTCACAGGATGGTGGTGCCTGGTATACTTGCTTTTATTGGTCAATGCATTGAGTACAGCAGTCGGGAGGTCATGTTGCAATTGTACAGGACATTGGTTAGGCCACTTTTGGAATACTCCATGCAATTCTGGACTCCCTGATATAGGAAGGATGTTGTGAAACTTAGAGTCAGAAATGTACAGCACAGAAACAGACCCCTCAGTCCAACTCATCCATGCCGACCAGACATCCCAAACCAATCTAGTCTCACCTGCCAGCATCCAGCCCACATCCATCCAAACCTTTCCTATTCTCATATCCATCCAGATGCCTTTTGAATGTTGCAATTTTACTAGCCTCCACCACTTCCATTAGCAGCTCATTCTATACACGTACCACCCTCTGAGTGAAAGCATTGCATCTTAGGTCTCTTTTATATCTTTCCCCTTTCACCCTAAACCTATGCTCTTTAGTTCTGGACCCCCCCCCCACCCTAGGGAAAAGACCTTGTCTATTTACCCTATCCATGCCCCTCATGATTTTATAAACCTCTAGAAAGGTCACCCCTCAGCCTCTGACACTCCAGTCAAAACAGCCCCAGCCTGTTCAACTTCTCCCTAGAGCTCAAATCCTCCAATCTGGCAACATCCTTGTAAATCTTTTCGGAACCCTTTCAAGTTTCACAACATCCTTCCGATAGGAAGGAGACCAGAATTACACACAATATTCCAAAAGTGACCTAACCAATGTCCTGTACAGCCGCACATGACCTCCCAACTCCTGCACTCAATACTCTAACCAATAAAGGAAAGCATACCAAATACCTTCTTCACTATTCTATCTATCCGCGACTCCACTTTCAAGGAGCTATGAACCTGCTCTCCAAGGTCTCTTTGTTCAGCAACACTCCCTAGGACCTTACCATTAAGTGGAGAAGTCCTGCTCTGACCTGCTTTTCCAAAATGCAGCACTTCACATTTATCTAAATTAAACTCCACCTGTCACTCCTCAGCCCATTGGCCCATCTGGTCAAGATCCTGTTGTAATCGGAGGTAACCCTCTTTGCTGTCATCTGCAAACTTACTAACTATAAGTTTTATGCTCATATCCAAATCATTTATATAAATGGCGAAAAGCAGTGGACCTTGCACCAATCCTTGTGGCACTCCACTGGTCACAGGCCTCCAGTCTGAAAAGCAACCCTCCAACACCACCCTCTGACTTCTACCTTTGAGCCAATTCTGTATCCAAATGGATAGTTCTCCCTGTATTCCATGAGATCTAACCTTGCTAATCAGTCTCCCTTGGGGAACCTTGTCGAACGCCTTACTGAAGTCCATATAGATCATATCTACCACTCTGCCCTCATCAATCCTCTTTGTTACTTCCTCAAAAAACTCAATCAAGTTTGTGAGACATGATTTCCCATGCACAAAGCCATGTTGACTATCCTGAATCAGTCCTTGCCTTTCCAAATACATGTACATCCTGTCCCTCAGGATTCCCTCCAACAACTTGCCCACCACTGATGTCAGGCTCACCGGTCTATAGTTCCCTGGCTTGTCCTTACCACCTTTCTTAAATAGTGGCACCACATTAGCCAATCTCCAGTCTTCCGGCACCTCACCTGTGACTATCAATGATACAAACATCTCAGCAAGGGGCCCAGCAAACACTTCTCTAGCTTCCCACAAAGTTCTAGGGCACACCTGATCAGGTCTTGGGGATTTATCCACTTTTCTGCATTTCAAGACATCCAGCACTTCCTCCTCTGTAATATGAACATTTTTCAAGATGTCACCATCTATTTCCCTACATTCTATATCTTCCATGTTCTTTTCCACAGTAAACACTGATGCAACATACTCATTTAGTATCTCCCCCATCTTCTACGGCTCCATACAAAGACCACTTTGGTGATCTTGGAGGGGCCCTATTCTCTCCCTAGTCACCTTTTTGTCCTTAACATATTTGTAAAAACCCTTTGGATTCTCCTTAATTCTATGTGCCAAAGCTATCTCATGTCCCCTTTTTGCCCTCCCGATTTCCTTCTTACTGCCTTTAAACTCTCGGGATTCACCCAATCGATCCTGACATATGCTTCCTTCTTCTTAACCAAACCCTCAATTTCACTGGTCATCCAGCATTCCCTCTTCCTATCAGCCTTTCCTTTCACCCTAGCAGAATATATTGTCTCTGGCCTCTCGTTATCTAATTTCTGAAGGCTTCCCATTTTCCAGCTGCCCCTTTACCTGCGAACATCTGTCCCCAATCAGCTTTTGCAAGTTCTTGCCTAATACCATCAAAATTAGCTTTTCTCCAATTTAGAACTTCAATTTTTAAATCCAGTCTATCCTTTTCCATCACTATTTTAAAAACTAATTGAATTATGATCACTGTCCCCAAAATGTTCCCCCACTGACACCTCAGTCACCTGCCCTGCCTTATTTCCAAAGAGTAGGTCAGGTTTTGCATCTTCTGTAGCAGATACATCCACACACTGAATCAGGAAATTGTCTTGTACACACTTAAATTCCTCTTCTCCTAAACCCTTAACACTCTGACAGTCCCAGTATATGTTTGTACAGTTAAAATTCCCTACCATAACCACCGTATTATTCTTACAGACAGCTGAGATCTCCTTACAAATTGGTTTCTCCATTTCCCGCTGACTATTGGGGGGTCTATAGTACAATCCCAATGAGGTGATCATCCCTTTCTTATTTCTCAGTTCCACCCAAATAACTTCCCTGGATGTATTTCTGGGAATATCCTCCCTCAGCACAGCTGTAATGCTTTCCTTTACCAAAAAGGCCACACACCACCACAACCACTCCTGTCTGAACTGTTCTTTTCTGAACTGTACCAGTCTCAGATTGATCACTTTCCTCACTATCTCCCTGGGGTCCACCACCCCACCTTACTAGTTTAAATCCTCCTGAGCAGCCCTAGCAAATTTCCCTACCTGTATATTCGTCCTCTTCTAATTTAGGTGCAATCTGTCCTTCTTGTACATGTCACTTCTCTCCCAGAAGAGAGATTCCAATGATTCAAAAATAGGAATCCTTCTCCCGAACACCAGCTCATCAGCCATGCATTCATCTTCTTATTCCTGCCCTCACTAGCTTGTAGCACCAGGAGTAATCCAAAAATATTACTACACTCGAGGACCTCAGTTTTAAATTTCTGCCTAACTCTCTGTAATCTCCCTTCAGGATCTCATCCTTTTCCCTTCCTATGTCATTGGTTCCAAATGTGTACAATGACCTCCTGCTGGGACCTCTCCCTGTTGAGAACATTCTGCACCCTCTCCGAGGCATCCAGGGAAGCAACACACCATTCTGATTTTTTGCCGCTGGCCACAGAAACATCTGTCTGTACCTCTGACAAGAGAGTCCCCTAACACAATCGATCACTTGGAACCCGACATACCCGTCACTGTATTACAGCCAGTCTCAATACTAGAAACTTGGCTGTTCATGCTACATTCCACTGAGAATCCAATCACCCCCTACATTTTCCAAAACAGCATACTTGTTTGAAATGAGAATAGCCACAGAAAACACTTGCACCACCTGCCTACCGCTCTTATCTTTCCTGGAGTTAACCCATGTGACAGTATCTGTGACATTTCTCCCTTCCTAGAACTGCCATCCATTACATCCCCTTGCTCTTGTAAATTCTCAATACCTCTAACTGTCTCTTCAACCGGGTAAAAACAATGACTGCAGATGCTGGAAACCAGATTCTGGATTAGTGGTGCTGGAAGAGCACAGCAGTTCAGGCAGTATCCGAGGAGCAGTAAAATCGACGTTTCGGGCAAAAGCCCTTCACTTCATTCGATCTGATAGCATTCACAAGACAAAGACATTTATTGCAGATATAATCCTCAGTAACATGTAAACTCTCCCTAAACTCCCACATCTGACAAGAAGAGCATATCACTCCACTAAAGGCCACTTTTGCTTCTTCCAATCTGCACACCCAGAAAGTAGCACCATCTTATTCCTCTACAACACATTGCTCCAGGCTAACTTAATACTTATGGCTTATATTTTTAAAGTTTAATCAAGCGATATATCTCAATAAAACATATGATCAAGAAAGAACCCATTCTACTCACTACTGCAGACTTACAGCAAGGCCACACTTAAAACTGTTCACTTATCTGTTTGTGTTGCGACCTCTCCCAAACAGGTTCCTCCAAGGTCAGTTATGAATTTCACCATTTGTTAATTTTCCCAGATGCACTCCGATGTCTTTGCTGTTGAATTTACGTATCACTAGATAGCAACTGTGCAGGTTCCCTGCTGCGTCAGTTAGCAGTGTGGGTTTCTTTCTCTCTCTCACACCTGCCTGAGCATTTGCTGCCTTTGTCTGGTCCTCTCCCTTTTAGAAATGCCGTCGTTTTGACTTTTTTTCCTCCAAAGTTCCAAAACAATGTAACAGCATATAAAACAGTAATTGTTGCTCCTGGAATTCAAGGAAATCACCTCCAACACCTAAAGTACCTCAAAAATAAAAAGAGCAGCCTATTACAGCCAGAAAATTTCCTTTTCTACATCTTCGATTTTGAAAGGGTTCAGAAAAGATTTACAAGGATGTTGCCAGGGTTGGAGGGTTTGAACTACAGGGAGAGGCCAAACAGGCTGGGGCTATTTTCCCGGGACTGTCAGAGGCTGACGAGTGACCTCAGAGATTTATAAAATCATGAGGGGCATGGATAGGGTGAATAGCCAAAAGTCTTTTCCCTGGTGTAAGGGTGTCCAAAACTAGAAGGCATAGGTTTAAGCAAAGAGGATAAAGATTTAAAAGGGCCTTAAAAAGGGCAACATTTTCACGCAGAGGAATGAGCTGCCAAAGGAAGTGGTGGCTGGTACAATTACAGGATTTAAAATGCATCTAGATGAATATATGAATAGGAACTGTTTAGAGGGATATGCGCCAAATGGAACTAGATTACTTTAGGATATCTAGTCAGTATGGTCGAGTTGGACTGAAGGCTCTGTTTCCATGCTCTATGACTCTAATTGACAAATAAAAACTAAACTGAGGGGAAAGGAGAATTTATATACACAAAAGAAAGTTGAGATATTATGGTCTGGAATGTACTTCCTGCATCCACCACTCTTATTCAAATGACTGTAAAGGCCAATCTTACATAAAGGATCAGCCATCTAGCCTTCTCTGACACTATTTGCAGGGTTCCAATTACTATTCTGAACATCAGAGGCTAAAATTGAAGGCAATAATCAAAGGAAGGTCCAAACTCAAAGCCAGGCCTAACCAAGAGCATGACTGCCTCAGACTACACTCTTCATCACCTGGTGATTTCATTTATAGATATTTCTTATTAATCTGTTCAGGGGATGTTACGGCACATCTCTGGAGCAGGTAGGGCTTGAACCTGGACCTCCTGACCAAGTTAGGGACACTACCGCTGTGCATACAAAAAGCCACCACACTTTCATTCCAGATGTTTGACAGGATTCAAACTAGGTCCCCAGAATATAACATGGCTCGATGGATTAATAAATTATAATATCCCTAGTGTCTCCCTGTGAGGCCATCTATAATGCTGAGTGCTTTAGTCATTGCTGCCCTGAAATGATTTGTCATACCATTATCGATTGATGATCGCTCCAGGATTTTTCTCTGCCTTGCACTTAGCTAATTTGGCACCACTGATTTATTAGGCACTTCCCCCTTTCTTTTTACTTCCAATGGGAAATACCCAACTCTTCTCTGCACTGAATTCCATCTGCAGTCGCTATGTTCATGAAGAAATGATGGTCTGTTTTATTGTAACTGTCTTCTTATGCTTTGTAAGATGGATTTTGATAGTATGTTTATATCTGGACATGTACCAAACAAATATAGCAATTTTAGTCCATTTCAGATAGTAAGGCAACATTTTTGCAAAGCTACAGTGTAACAACGCAACTCAGACAGACATGTGGCTACACATTTTTTGCTCACCTCGTCTTAAGGTATTTTCAAATTAATCTATTAAAAAATGTCACGATTGACTTCCACAGCATATGGGGCTTCAACCAGCTCTCCTAATTCAAGGTATGAATACTACACAGAGTGTCCTTAAATATGTCCTTATTTGCACACAATCACACACAGATTAACCTACCATTAATCTGTTGTTTTGACAACAAAACCTCAGGTCTCATATCCATTACAAAATACACACTTAAATTACAAATCAACATCACCAAGAATAATACCTGCATACAAATAAAGACTTTGTCAAATACTTCAATGACAGAGTAAAATAAAACCAAGCACCATCTATTCCTAATATGACCAGATGTTGTGGCTTTCTCCCCATATGTTTAATTCTCAGCCCAATGTCTGCCTTGCCCTGCACATACAGGGAATTCTTGCTTTTGCTTACTCCCCCAGTCTCCAGCTCAACCTGCTCCTGGCTGTCAAAATTCAAAAAACGTTAATCAAAATATCAAATCAAGCAAAAAGCTAGTCTTAGAAATTGACAGTAAATTGAACACGTACTTACAAACAATCGGCCTAGATCTAAGCAATTAACAATAAATTTAAAGCATTTCATGCAATATTTATAATATGCATCAAAATACAATACACTGTTGACCTTAGGAGAGACTAACTTGTATTTTTGCTCAAAGAATTGTGTCAACTTACGACATTATGTGGTTTAAAACCAAGATATTGATAGTTTCTGATATTGAAGCATAGAAAAATCACCAATCTCACTTACCTAAAAAGTGTGGGAATCTAAACACTAGATGATATCGATAGCCGAGCTTGTGACCTTTTGGCTGGGAGTGGAGCATCAATTACTTGAATTCTTGGGCCTGACTGGGTGGCATCATTTTGGCAACAACAATGAGCTGGAGACAAGATTTTCCATGCAGCAATGCGAGGATAGGAGGAAGAGAACAGAGAGAAAAAAAAATTAAGTCGTGCTAAGTACTATACTTGTATATGTTACGATCAAAATAATATTACCCACCATTCTTTCTAGTGATTAGATAACAAGATAGGGAAAGAACATATTGCAAAACTGCACTTTAAAAGGAACCACCTTTAGCAGTTAAAAAAGTAAAGAAATCTTGCTTTGGACTGTGGTCTGCAGACATGCACTGGGTTTGTTCTGTGTTTCAAAGTAGGCACACTGATATTATCCTGAAAGCTCTTACAAGAACTCAAACTGCTACTGCTGACTTAAATGCAAACTGAACTACGAAGCTATCAGTTAGGAATAAATGCAAATTAAGACATGGATGAGTCTGCAAAGTAAGTGGCAACTGGTTCAACTTTATAAGCAGTAATGCATCCCATATTTTATGATGTAAAGTTAACCTTAAAATGCAACTATGATACCATTATGAATGATTGTAACCTAAAACAATGTCATTGTCACAACTGGGACTTTTTAATTCAAACACAATTTACATGACCCCCTTTTTGCAAACAGATCTGAATTAGATTAGATTAGATTACTTACAGTGTGGAAACAGGCCCTTCGGCCCAACAAGTCCACACCGACCCGCCGAAGCGCAACCCACACAGACCCATTCTCCTACATTTACCCCTTCACCTAACACTACGGGCAATTTAGCATGGCCAATTCACATAACCTGCACATTTTTGGACTCTCGGAGGAAACTGGAGCACCCGGAGGAAACCCACACAGACACGGGGAGAATGTGCAAACTCCACACGGTCAGTCGCCTGAGGCGGGAATTGAACCCGGGTCTCTGGCGCTGTGAGGCAGCAGTGCGAACCACTGCGCTGCCCATGAATGAGCAGTGTTGCTCGTTTTTGGGGGAAAAAGATTGAGTTATACTTCACACTAAGATGCGGTACCAATTAATTCATTAGAAGACCAAAAGGAAATGCACTGATACAACTAAGAGAAATATGCTAAAACATGGCAAGTGGAATCTATTGTAACCAAGCAGAGAGAGTGATAAACTTTTATTAAAAGAACAATAGTAGTAATTATATTGTTACACCACATTGGGGTAACATGTTGGACATTCCTGGAGTCATCACAAATATTAGGAGATTATAATAAAAAAATACTAAGTTCCCCAATTTTCCTGTCTTTTAAGGTCCAGGTTGATAGAAAGCACAGACCAGGTTTCTGTATTTAACAACAGTTACTGTTTATCACAAACAGACTCTAACTACAAAGTTCATGGCCATTCAGTATATAACACTACCAGTTCAAACTTTACCATCTTTGAAAAACTCCCATTACACATACAGGCAGGCATATACAGAGATAAAGATGCTAGTGTTTTGGACAAAGAGAAAAGCCGGACAGTCAGTTCAATGGCTTCTATCCACATGGCTCACAGAGATGATCCTTTAGCTTGTCAGGACTTGTCCCTCCTCAGTCTCTCTTCCTCAGGTACTTTCACTTGCTTGCAGAAGACACAGACTGATTGCTTCACAATTTAAAAGTCTTTTACTTGTTGGTTATAAGCAACAGCTTGGAGCAAATAGCAAGAGAAAATAAACTGGTTTTCTCCAGGTTTTAGGTTTTTTTTTCAAATTTCAGAATAAAGCTCATCATCTCCCCTTCAAGAGATCAGAACACTTCTGGGCAGTATTATTCACATCCACAAGCTGCTTAGCTACCGGGGAAATAATCACAGTTGTTGGCAGGCAGAAACCCTTGATTGTTGACAACTGGTCACCTCTCCACAGACCAATTAGCTATTTGTTGCTGGCCAAATCTCTTTGTACTCTCCCCTGGCTTCATTAATTGTATCAGAGCTTCTTCGCAGTTTCCTTTTGGTTTTCCTCCCATTTGCAGTAACCCCCCCACCGCTAGAATAATCTGTGTAAACAGCATTTCTTTTTTAAATAGTGTGCAACCTGCTTTGTAAAAAAAGTGCAAAAATGCTTTCCACAATCATTGGTTTTTAAAAACCATAGTCTTTTTCCCATTTTGGTTCACAATCAAAAACACAGAAAAATAAAAAAGGTTTGATCTTTATAATGTCATAAACAGAAGTAGGATAGATTCAGAAGAGGAGTAGTTGGACATGAGCTATGGGTTCATAGCATATAAAAACCAGGACTTTGGGTTAATAATATCGATAGATACGACAAAAAGAAAGAAAGGAAAAAAGAAAGAAAGAAAGGATTTTGTCCAAGGCAATATCAAAAAATTTTGTAAGGAGGTGCTGAAGATTTAGTGGGGATACAACATAGATACAGTAAAATGGTGCATGTAATAAAGGAAAACAAAGACATGACAAAAACTTGGAAAAACAGAAATATGGTTTTTTGTCATCTGAACAAAATAAATTGAGATAAAAGTGTTTAAAATTATGAAGAGATAGGTTAGATAGAAGCGTATCATTTTTCAGCAATCGATAGGTCAAGAAAGAGAGGCCAAAGATCCATAATTAATATAGATCGCAGTATACACTTTGATCTGACACACAAGACAATCCCACTTCTCAGCAAATATTCATGCCCATACTCAGTGTCAAGTCACTCCTCCACCCTCTTTTCTGTTGGGAAGTATAATACTTGTTTTAAGGAATAGAGTTCAATTCTTCACCTTAATTCAGCCTGTGGAATCAAGCAGATCATTCAGGCTGTATTGCCAAGATGATATGCAGGAGTTTAAAGCAGGAGAGTACAGAGCACCTATTGTGTCAAATGACAAACAGAAATGGCAGAAGTATAAAGGTGTTTCAAGCTAAAAGTTGTAACATTTGCTAAATTGTGAAATTACTTTTCAATAGCAAGTGATTTCAGTGATGCTGAAAACCTGAGGTGAGGATGGAAGAAAGGATCTGCCCTGAGGAAATGGGAACACAGACCAGCTACAGGACTATTAACCTGGGAAACATGTATCAGAGTCGGTCCTCAAAACACAGTCTCCAGAAATGCAATGTGTACGCACACATTTAATTGGACCAAATGAAACCCAGACCCAGCTAAGACTTCAGACCAAAAACTGGCTGGTGTAGCCATTCAATCGAATGAAGATTTTTTGTGTTCCAGAATGTTGAACCAAAGGCTCTGTTTCTGTGCTGTATGACCAAATGCTGTATGCGAGCTTGATGCCTAAATTACTTATTCCAAATCTGACCCAGAGTGGGATCCTTTGGATAATGACAAACTAATTCAGAAATCTAATGAACATTTTTGCATCAAATGTTGGAGGCAATTGACAGTTTTGAAAATATTTTGGTTGTGGTTAATAGGTATCTCTGCAGATTTAATTTATTTCATAAAACATGGGATTTTAACTTTCCAAACAGAGACTGGGACTATCAATGTTAAGGGCTTGGACGATCAGGAATTTGTTAAGCATGTACGAGAAAATTCTCTTATTCAATATGCCGACATACCTACTAGAGAAGTAGCAAAACTCTACCTTTTCCAGGGCAAGTGACAGAGGTGTCAGTGGGGAAGTACTTTGGGGCAAATGATTATAATTCTAAAATTGTTAAAAGGAAAAAGGTTAGACCTAATCTAAAAGTTAAAGATCTAAATTGGAGGAAGGCTAATTTTGATAGTATTAGGGTAAGAACTTTCAAAAGTTAATTGGTGGCAATTATTCACAGGTAAAGGGACGGCTGGAAAGTGGGAGGCCTTCAAAAATGAGATAATGGAAGTTCAGAAACTGTATGTTCTCGTTAGTGCGAAGGGCAAGGCTGGTAGGTATAGCAAATGCTGAACGACTAGAAAAATTGAGGGTCTGGTCGAGTAAAAGGAAGAAGCATATATCGGGTAGTGCTAATTAGGATGGAGTGAATCCCTAAAAAGAGTATAAGGCTGGAGCAGTATACTTAAGAAGGAAATCCAGAGGGCAAAAGGGGGCATGAGATAGCTTTGGAAAATAGGGTTAAGGAGAATCCAAAGAGATTCTACAAATACACAAAGGTAAAAGAGTAACTAGAGAGAGAATAGTGCCCCTTAAAAATCAATAAAGCCGCCTAAGTGTCAAACTGCAGGAAGTGTGAACCATATACTAAACAGAGTCATAAAGATATACAGCATGGAAATACTGTAGACCCTTCAGTGCAATTTGTCTGTATCAACCAGATATCCTAAATAAATCTGGCTCCATTTGCCAGCATTTGGCCCATATCCCTGAAAACCCTTCCTATTCATATACCCATCCAGATGCCTTTTAAAATGTAATTATACCAGCCTCCATCACTTCCTCTGGCAGCTCATTCCATATGCGCACAACCATCTGCATGAAAAAATTGCCCCTTAAGTTCCTTTTAAAATGTTTCCCCTCACACCTTAAACCTATGCCCTCTAGCTTTGGACTCCTCTATCCTGGGGAAAAGACCTTGGCTATTCACCCTATCCATGCTACTATAAACCTCTAAGGTCACACCTCAGCCTCGGACACTCCAGGGAATGTAGCGTCAGCCTACTCAGCCTCTCCCAATAGCTCAAACCTTCCAACCCTGGCAACATCCTTGTAAATCTTTGTTTGTTAATTTTCTCAGGGAAACTCAGATGTCCAGAGATATTTGAAACCAAAACAGCAGGGGCAATTAGATGTGCAGGTTTACTGCTCAGTTTTATTCACTTCTCATATGGTCACTACCTTTGTCTCTCTCCCCCCTTTTTAAAGTGCTGTGTTTTTGATTTTTTTCTCCACCCAATGTTCCAAAACAATGCAACACCTTATAAAACAGTAATTGCTGCTCCTAATAGTCAAGGAAATCAGCTCCAACAATGAAAATACCTCAAAAAAAAAAGGAGCAGCTCTTGCAGCCACGATTTTCTCCCCATCCATCTTGCAAAACTGCTGGTGAGCTGTTTGTGCACCTGAAGCTGAACCTGCTGCCAAATTTACCCATGTCATTGACACATAATGGATCATCACCACCTTCAGCAAATTTGCCATTTCACCATGTCCTTGGTGTCCTGTTCCCAACTTAACAGGCCCGTTTTCTCCCTGACCCCTGGCTACAGCAAACAGTGAGACAGCACAGCAATGAGCAGGCACAGGCTGGACAGCTACTGGGGAGTCAGGCAGCGAGAGAATCACAATTCATTTAAAACACTGGAAACACACTCACTGTATTGCTCCTACAGTGTGGCATCACTGGCAATGATTCACCATCCTTTGGCTGAAGAAATTCCTCCTCATCTTAGTTCTAAAAGGTTGTGCCATCACGGAGGCTGTGCCCTCAGGTCCTAGTCTCTCCTACGAGTGGATCTATCTTCTCCATGTCCATTCTATACAAGCCACTCAGTATTCTGCAAGTTTCAATGAGATTCCCCCCTCACCCTTCTAAACTCCATCGAGTACAGATCTAGAGTCCTCAACCACTCCTCATGTGACATGTATTTCATTTCTGGGGTTATTCTTGTGAACCGCCTCTGGACCCCCACCAAGGCCAGCACATCCACCCTTCGATATTGGGCACAAAACTGCTCACAGTATTCCAAATGCGGTCTGACCAGAGCCTTATGCAGCCTTGACAGTATATTCCTGCTCTTGTATTCTAGCCGTCTCAACATGAATGCTATCACTGCATTTGCAGTCTTAACTGCAAAACGAACTTGCATGTTAACCTTAGGATGCTTTATGTACATCTTTCATAACCAGTGAAAGTTAAAAAAAAGCTTTACAGACCATGTTGGATGTTTGAAGAGCAGTCATTGTATCTAAAGTTTCCTACATTTAAAAAATGTACTTGCAGCAAGGCCCCACAAACAGCGATGAGATAGCTGACCAGATCAATGATCTTACCTATGTTTCAAACTTAACTACTGACCAGAACACAGCAATTTGTTGTGCGCTCCTTTGAAGAGGACTATAGCTTATGTTTACTAAAAGATTAATGTCTCATCCAAAAGAGCAACACCTCAAACTGTACAAAATGCTTTGTAAGGTCAGCCTGCTCAAGACTCAAGGTAAGTCATTCAGCCCCTCAAGCCTATGCTGCTATTTAATTGCATTGCAGCTGATCTATACCTCAACCCCATTTAGCAACTTATATTCCATATTCCTTAATACTTTACCCAAATGGATATGCAAATCTGTCTTGAAAATCTCAACTAACACAGCATATACAGCCTTTTGGTGAAAAATGTTCCAGATCCCCATGGTCATGTTGAAAAAGTGCTCCAAGTTCACCTCCCACCCATCAATCCTTTATTATTACTGTTTTAAAAAAAAAACTTGGAAATGTCTGTCTAGCAGTATTGTGGCAGTACTTTTATCGTATGCTATGTATCAATTCAAGAAGGCTGCTACCACCACCTAAGGTAAATAAGAGCAATCAATAAAATGTCAGCTTTGCCATCTGTTATGGACCAGATCAGATCCCCTCAAAATATTTTAAGATGGCAGCCCTAACTACTTCTTATTTTAAATGTGGATGTGATGTGATTGATCAAACTGCTCAATGTTATGCAAAACGCCATAGTTAAAATACAAAAGAAAGAGGAATTTATAATAAATTAACTTTGGCAAGACGTAAATGAATAATATATACAGTAACCATTGCTAATTAACTGTTCTAATATAGTAACATCCCATAAACACATCTCTTGGCAAAGAGACAAATTCAGACAAATTTTTACATGCAGTTCTCCAATCCAGGAGGAAAATAAAAAGCAGAAAGAGAATTTTCAGAGAAAGTAGCAGCTGGAAATCATTCACTCAAGCTCTCCCAAATCTTCTGAAACTCCAGACAGCTTCTGAGTTACTGTAAAAAAAAATCCAAAACACAGAAATCTGGATCTGAGAGAGGTGACCACACCCATTCAGGCTGTTTTTTTAAAAAACGCAAGGCGTCCTAAACCATTTGCTTAAGTCATCGTCAGTAGTCAGTTTGCCTTTAAAATCTCTTCAAAAAAAAGACTTAAGATAAAATAACACATCAGTGCCCACATCCATGGTCAACATTTCTCTTCAGGCAAAATCAGTAGCATTGCCATCGGGTTTTAACTTTATAGTGTAACTTTCTGCTAGTGGTAAAATGATGTGAAAATAAACAGCATCAGTGATGCTTTACTTTCCTTCATTAATGGTTTATCATCAAGCAGCGGTACATTGATTTAAATAAAGGGCTGTTTTGTATCATCTAAGTTTGCTCATGACACAATGATTCATGAAATATTGAAGAGTGTTGATGGGGGTATTATTTAATCAATGCCTCTTTCCAATTTTGAGTAAATGTAAAACTACAGCAGAAGAATCTCAAGACAGGCAAGTGTGAAGACACCTCTTGGGGCCATTAAATGATAGATCAGAGTTTTATTTTAAGGAAGAATCAGTGGAAATCTGAAGGTCCATAGGGTTTAGGAAGTCATGTACATGACTAAATTGTAGTGGGCAGGTAGAAAGTACTGTTAAAGAAAAACAGCTAATGTAACGCTAGTCCTTAAAACTAGACAGCAAGAATATAAGAGATAATTATTTACACAATGCTTTCAGCACAAAAGGTCTCAAAAAATTTGCATTCAAAACCAAGTGTGACATTGCAATACACAGGGGAAATATTAGGATAGATGAGCAGATGCTTGGTCAACGTGGCACCTTTTATGAAATGTCTTGTGAGTGCAAGGTTTAAGGAGGGATTCTGAGTTTAGGAAATAGGCAGTTGAAGGTAAGGATGTCAATGGTGAAGTGATTAAAACTCATGAATGTTCAAGAGACCAGAACTAAAATCTCAAATATCTTGGATGATTTTAGGGCTGGAGGAGTTTACAAAGGATAAGAGGCTGGTCCAATTAGGATGTGAAAAAAAGAATAAAAGAGATTTTAACAAGTAGATTTGTTGCTTAATTGGAATTTAATATAGGTCAGTGAGTTAGAGGACTGATAGGAGATCTTGGATGAATTAGGACATGGGCAGCACAGGTTTGAATAACCTTTCAGATAGGAATATCAGAATGTGGGAGGACAGCCTGACTACATTGCAAAAGTCAACTGGAGAGGTAAGAAAGGCGCAGATGAAGGTTTCAATTGCAGAAGGAGCAAGGATGAGTAGTATTACAAAGACAGAATGGTATGGGAGCAGGAAGAGAAAACATTGCATATGATGCCCTGGCTATGATGAGACAGGGAACACTGAAACCAGGCAAGAGAAATTCCATCGAACTAAATGACAATGGAGAGGCAGGAGAAAAAGAACAGTGTGGCCAATTACATTGAAGGTTGCAGGTAAGTCAAGAAGAAGAGTCCAAATTTGTCAAAACTACATATCAAGGTAACAAATGACATTCTAAGAACTAGCTCAGAACTGGATCACCGTGGAAACCTGACTGGAGGGATTCAAGTATGGAGTTCCAAGAAGAATGGCATTGATCTGGAAGTCAATATATTCAAGGAACTTGGGGATGAAAGGCAATGTGGAAATGCACTGAGAGTTTACAATGATGGCATGTTCAAGTATATTTAGCTTTGAGGAAAGGGCAATGGTGGCAGATAACACAGGAGCAAATCACTCAAGAGGAATGTAACCAAATTCTTCTTCACATAAAAAAGGGTAGAAGAAGTGTGGAACTCTCCCATAAAAAAAAAGAACAAATGCTAACTCTATTAATACAGTTAAATCTAAGGTATATATATATTCAAGGAAATCAAGTGATAGAAGATCCACCTTAGAGTGAGGATCTAAATATGCTCTCATCTCACTGAATGACAGCCTGTTGAGCATGCTCTGTCAGACTGTTGAGCCCCAAGTAGTGTAGTTAATCGGTTAGTGAAAAGTCAAAAGTTCAGAATTAATTAACTTGACTGCATTTTGACTTCTAATTTTATTTTAAAAACTGAAGAACCATATGTACATAGTAGTTAAAATAGTTCAAAAAAATTGAAGTGACAGGACCTAATTTCCTAGAGTTAAACAGTTCAGCTTTGAAATTCTAAGTAAATAAATTTGAAACAGTCAAAATTAGAGTAACTACAAAAATATTTTATAAAAATATTAAAACTACAAAAAAATCCTTCAACTGTAAATTGAAGACATTCCAAAAAGAACAAAAAGCATTGCTATCAGTACTGAAATTTCACCACAACATGACCTCCAGATAAATACTTTCCCACTCAGGCAATGCCGACAAAACCTCAAATTTTTCCTAAGGAAAAGCAAATATGAGAACCACCTGTGGCCTTGCCTACTTTGATATTCCTTCCAAGAGATTTTTTAAAAATTGTACTAACATAAAATTATGTATAAATCCTACACAGTGCTACATATACAAATAAGTTAATATTATTGATTACTCTAATCCATTTAAGACAACGTTTGAAATGTTTGCATCTATTTTAAAAAAAGCTCTTTAAAAAAAGCAAACAATTTGTCAACATGAACACAACTATCCTTTCTGATCGCATGTTGTCTGCAGTTAAACAATTGTCACCCATTAGTTAAAGAAACTCCAGTTAGTTTCAAAGTGACTTTGGATATTCAAGTATTAGTAGTCTGAGACATGTTCAAAAATCTTTTACAATCTCTTTAAATTCAAAGTAAAGAAAAATAATAACAATCAGCATGCAACTCCTGCTAGTATTGCTTGGCAACAGGCAAAGTGTTGACTACCACTGGTTAAAACTTACTGAATAACCCATGTGCCATATTTCAAGCTGGAACACAGACAAAGCCAACTGGCTTTGTGTAGACTTACAGACTCCCTGGTAGTTTACTCTATTCCCTGCAGTAAGTGGTTATTGGTGCCTTAAGACATTAATCAGGACAACTTGTATTTTAAGAATATTAGTTGCCCAAGTAATGTTTAGTCAATGTTGATTTTAGTTAGATTGTTACAATAAAAAAAAGTCTAAAATTTGAAATCTGGCATGACTCCTTCAAATCGATCACTGGAAATTCAAACACGATTTAAAAAGTTAGCTGTCTCCATGAGAGGAGTGTACTACAATGATATTGAACTTCTCAAACAAAACACTAAACATACTGCATTTGTCTCACTACTAAGAACACAGCAAATCACTTTATTTTCTCACTGAATTAAAAATAATAAAACAGTTGCTTAAAATGTGCAAGTCAATTATTTTAAATAGATTCACATGGAGGCTACCTAAAAACATCTTAGTGAATTTGCACTGTATTTCATATACCTCCCATAGTAGTGTATGCATTTCCGAATGCTACCTATTCCCAATAGCTGATGTGAATTTTCCCTACTTTTCTGATGAAAACCCAATGCAATGAAGTTGATTTAATGCTCATCTCTCTTAACAAATCAATGTTGATGTTTCAAAACAGCACTGAGGAAGTACTGCACTGTCAGAGGTTCTGTTTTCAGTTTAAAAGTGAGGTTCCAACTGCTCTTGCTGATTGACATAAAAAGCTTCCAAAGCACTATTTTGAAAAGCCAACAAATCATTCTCTGCGGTCTGGTCAATAGTTATTTCTCAATTAGCATCAAGAGGATAGATTGGTCATCAATTTTCTAGTTTATGTGATCTTGTGAAAAGTTATTTATTTTCTACATACTATAATGGCTACATTTCAGAAGTACTTTTTAAAGACTTGAGGTTATTATAAACAGCTACATAAATATCTTTTGCTATCTTCAAAGGCAGTTGTTATGGTAAACAATGCATGTTTTTAAAGTATTAATTTTTATCCACACTGCATTCAACTTAAACCTATTTTTCAAAGTCACTTCATGCCAAAAACAGAATTTGTATATAATACAACCATTATTAACAGAGCTTCAGATAATAGCACTATTAATCCACTTGTGCTTAACACAAGAGACCACAATCATCTTTAAAAAGCAATAAAATTACACCAACTTCACTGAGCTATCACAGGACTGAAGTACAGAGTATGATGTTGATTTGAACATACAGCAAGGCAAGACAGGCTTGTCATTAGTTATTGCATATTTTGCTTCCAACTCAGGAATAGTGGATCAGGTTCCCATTTACGCTAAGTCATTGTTTTAAAATTAGATTCTTGTAAATTATGAAGTAATTATGACATGACTCTTATCAGTAAGCACAAAAGTGCCAGTTTAGAATGAGCACATGAAAAGAGAGAGGCCCGAAACAATACACCGGAGAGCTGGATTTGATAATCTGTGAAACAGATGTAAATAAAGGAATATTACAGCACAAAAGGAGTTGAAGAGCCTTAGTGATAAGGATGAAGCTGCCTCAAGGACAGAGTCTGTACAGACACCCACAGCCCAAGACATCTGGACCATTATCTCCATGTGGAGATTGCAGCGAATGGCTGAAAGCTCAAGATAAAGCAACTGTAGTCCAGAAGTTCTACTCATGATCACCCATATATGTAGCACGGCCATCCATTACAATAACAACGTGCTGTAAGAATTAGAAAAAAAAAACAGAAAAAAATACAGTTTCAAAATGAAGTAGATCAGATGGTGGATAAGCCACCCACATCTATAGAGTGGCAGCATCAAGATCTTCAAGAGAACAGGAGAATGTGGGAGAGATAGTCGGGGGTTGGGGGGCAGCAATCTATTTATTGCTGCAGCAGTGTGAACTAGATCTACTACAAGTTAATCGTTTGTTTAAATATCTCACATTAGTATTGTCACAAGGATTGCCACAAACAAAATATTTATAGCCTTTATGGCTAAAATGATCACAAACTCTGATAAACACCGAGAAGCATGATTTGAATTGTATTTATTATGGACATAATATTCCAGCAAATACATGCCAGTCACAGTGGAAGGAATTTAAGTTAATTAATCACTAAAATACAAATCAATTAAACAGGAAAAATTATTCAAATAAACCATTGCACACAATAGGTTTAAGAAACACAATCACATGTCCTCATACAAGAAGTCTTGCTTTAAAGTTGCCAGTTCTTAGCATTAAAACCTTGCATGTAAATCACAACTTTGCCATCAAAAAGTCCAACAGCGGTCCAGAAATGCAAAGCATCAAGAAACTAATATCAAGAAAAGGTGGACTTCAAGGAAAAGAGGGGCCAGAGGAAGAGGATGTCAGAATGTGGCATGTGGACAAGAAGGAATAGAGATGGACAATGGTCCAGAACCGGAGAATTGCAGAGCTCAAGCTAATGTTGGTCTCAGGAATTTGTGGAGTTAGGGAGAGCATGAAGAATTTAAAGATGTATCCAAAGAATTTTAAATTGGAACAATTAAGAGGGTGGGACTCATTGTAAGTTAATTAGGACTTTGTGCAGACAGAATGTCAGCAACAAACTTCTAGTTGAACTGAAGTTTACAGAGAACAAAAGGATGGGAAGCTGGACATGGACAGTCAATTCTGTAGCAGCATTTACTTGAACTTGTTCTTATATAACACCCTTAACATAATAAAGCCTCAAGAAATTCTGAAGAAGCATTACAAAGCAAATTGATACTGGATCACATAAGAACACAGAAAGGCAGGAAACCAAAAAGAGGCAGAGTACCTTAAACAAGAATGGAAATATAGAAATAAACTAAATAGTTCAATGCAGGAATTCCAGAATTTAAAGATTGCAGCAGATAGTACTTATAACAATACAGCACATAACAGACCCTTCAGCTCTCGATGTTGCGCTGACCTGTGAACTAACCTAAGCCCATCCCCCTACACTATCTCATCATCATCCATAGGCTTACAGAAGGACTGTTTAAATGTCCCTAATGTGGGTGAGTTAAGTACTTTGACAGGTAGGGCATTCCACACCCTCATCACTCTGAGTAAAGAACCTGCCTCTGATATCGGTCTTAAATCTATCACCCTCAATTTGCAGTTATGCCCCTCATACAAGCCAACATCATCATGATTAGATTAGATTCCCTACAGCGCAGAAACAGGCCCTTCGGCCCAACAAGTCCACACCACCCCTCTGAAGAGTAATCCACCCAGACCCATTGCCCTCTGACTAATGCAGCTAACACTATGGGCAACTTAGCATGGCCAATTCAGCTGGCCACCGACTTTAGTGTCATCTGCCAACTTATTAACCCATCTACCTATGCCTGCATTCAAGTCATTTATGAAAATGACAAACAGCAGTGGTCCTAAAACTGATCCTTGTGGCACACCACTCGTAACCGGACTCCAGGCTGAATATTTTCCATCAACCACCGCTCGCTGCCTTCTTTCAGAAAACCACTTTCCAATCCAAACTGCTAAATCACCCTCAATCCCATGCCTCCAAATTTTCTCCAAAAGCCTACCATATGGAACATTATTAAAAGCTTGACTGAAGTCCATACACACCACGTCAACTGCCCTAGCGTCATCCACATGCTTGGTCACATTCTCAAAAAACTCAATCAGGTTTGTGAGACATGGCCTGTCCTTGATGTACCATGTTGACTATCTCCAATCAAATTGTTGCTTGCTAGATGATTATAAATCCTATCTTTCCAAAACTTTTCCTACAACAGACATAAGGCTCACTGGTCAATAATTACCTGGGTCATCTCTATTGCCCTTCTTGAACAAGGGCACAATATTTGCAATCCTCCAGTCCTCTGCTACTAATCCTGTAGACAATGATGACTCAAAGATCAAAGCCAAAGGCTCCGCCACCTCCTCCATAGCTTCCGAGAGAATCCTCTCACATATCCCATCCAGCTCAGGGGACTTACCTATTTTCACACCTTCTAGAATTGATAACACCTCCTCCTTAATAACCTCAAACCTTTCTAGTCAAACACTCCGTATCTCAGTCTTCTCTACAATATTCTCCTTATCCAGAGTGAAAACAGATGAGAAATATTTGTTTATCACCTCTCCAATCTCCACAGGGTCCACACTCAATTTCCCACTTCTGTCTTTGACTGGCACTATTCCTACCCTCGTCATCCTTTTATTCTTCACGTAGCTATAGAAGTATTTAAAAATCAGGAATAATCAAGAAGCAATAATTCAAGTAGTGGGCCAATGGGCTGAGAAGTGGCAGATGGAGTTTAATTCAGATAAATGTGAGGTGCTGCATTTTGGGAAAACAAATCTTAGCAGGACTTATACACTTAATGGTAAGGTCCTAGGGAGTGTTGCTGAACAAAGAGACCTTGGAGTGCAGGTTCATAGCTCCTTGAAAGTGGAGTCACAGGTAGATAGGATAGTGACGAAGGCTTTCCTTTATTGGTCAGAGTATTGAGTACAGGGGTTGGGAGGTCACGTTGCGGCTGTACAGGACATTGGTTCGGCCACTGTTGGAATAGTGCGTGTAATTCTGGTCCTCTTCCTATTGGAACGATGTTGTGAAACTTGAAAGGGTTCAGAAAAGGTTTACAAGGATATTGACAGGGTTGGAGGATTTGAGCCATAGGGAGAGGCTGAACAGGCTGTTTTCCCTGGAGCGTCAGAGGCTGAAGGGTACCCTTATAGAGATTTACAAAGTTATGAGGGGCATGGATAGGATAAATAGACAAAGTCTTTTCCCTGGGGTGGAGGAGTCCAGAACTAGAGGGCATAGGTTTAGGGTGAGAGGGGAAAGATATAAAAGAGACATAAGGAGCAAATCTTTCACTCAGCAGGTGGTATGTGTATGGAATGAGCTGCCAGAGGAAGTGGAGGCTAGTACAATTGCAACATTTAAAAGGCATCGGGATGGATGGGTAGGGGTAGGGGGGAAAACATTTCCTCACATCCAAGTACTGGCTGCATAATAAGCAACCTCACAGAAACCAGTCCCACTCCGCTGGATGACAACGTGTTGGAGGAGGATAGTTTATAAGACTGCAATCAATGCTACAGACAGATAGAGAAAGAAAAAAAAAGGTGAACTTTTGCATAGAATAACATGATAGTACAGGAGAGAATATCAAAAGGCAAAATTAAGTTTCTAAACCAAAAATGGCATCCTTGCTTCTCATATATTTACACTTCCCCAAAAACAATCCACGTCCGTACATCAATCACACTGCGTTGTACTGCCTCTCAAGCTCTAGTCTCTGACAACAGATTGGCAACTTGGTAAAAACAACGACTGCAGATGCTGGAAACCAGATTCTGGATTAGAGTGGTGCTGGAAAAGCATAGCAGTTCAGGCAGCATCCAAGGAGCAGTAAAATCGACGTTTCAGGCAAAAAAGCCCTTCATCAGGAATAGAGATAGAGGCAGAGTGCCTGCAGGATGGAGAGATAAACGAGAGGAGGGTGGGGGTGGGGAGAAAGTAGCATAGAGTGTACAGCCGATTTTCCTGCTCCTCTGATGCTACCTGAACTGCTGTGCTTTTCCAGCACCACTCTAATCTAGAAACAGATTGGCAACCTGCACTCAGAACAAAACCAGCTTTGGGAACAGATGTAAGCATATGCTTTATCTGCTTCAAATGCTACTAGGCACAGGAAGGAGAGAAATTAGTAAATCACAAAAATTCATACACAACTTACAAATACAGTCTTTCACATACTTGAATGTCAAGTGTAGCTAACCTTATGGATGAGCAAGGCAATACAAACAATTGCTGAAACTGAGTTGTTCGAAGTGCAATGTGGTCTGCTGTGAGTTACTATCAGACAGAGTCACTCAGAACAGAGAGGGCTGGTGGTCTCCCCATCACTTTTACTACAACATCTAGAACAAACTGTTTTAGTAATGTCGGTAAAGAGATACATTTTGACGAGGTTTCTGCTCTTTGAATATTGACAATCTCATGGCATTATTAACAGAAATGTGATAATTCATTCAAAGGCCTCCATCCGGACAGGCCAGCACTTCCCTCAGCAGTGAGCCGAAGTGCAGAGGCTCAGTTCTCCAGGGGAACTCAAATCCCCAAACATTCGATCGCTGGGCCAAGGTAAACGGTCATCATTTATTATGAGAAACTACTCGAAATTGAAAAAAAGTATTGAAACACCAATACTTAAATGCAGAGGGACCAAGTTAAACTGACTTCTATTCCAATCAGTTATCCCGGCGAAAAGAAAAGTGCATTTGTTAACCTGCAAGTGCTTTCTTCTGATGGGTATTTGCTTCACCTCTCGACTGCTCAGCATTCCTTCGACTAACCTGCGTCTTATGTTAAGACCGCAGTCAACCAGCCGAAAAATAAATGTCACTGCCATAACATCAACATTGAAAAAAAGAACAGGAGCACAGAATGGGCTAAGTGTTAAGAGAATATAGAGGTCAGTCCTACACTAGCTACAACCTCTTCCTCGGGAAGGGAAAATACCATGCACACCCCAAACTAAATAAATTGCCTCGACGATCTACTCAGTTCTCTAGTGGAACACTCGGCGGCGTCCGACGGTGTTGTGACTTGCAACGCCAACACACAGAAAACACAAACAAATCGCAACAACTCCTTCTACTTCCAGTGTAAGGAAAGCGTTTCCTTCAACTTCTCCCCGAGGTCCGCACACACCAACTGGTTTCAGGACATTTCCTAAAAAAAAATCTGGACGCCTTCCACAGGCGACGTGTCAGTCTCATGCGAGCTACTTACACGGAGCATATTCCAGCGGGATTTTCCTAAGAGGCGCACCGCTCCCGTGCAGGAGCGAGCACGGCTTCTTTCTTAGAGTGCGGGAGGGAGGGCTGCGTTTCAACAAACATTTCGCCCAACCCTCCTTCCCCATGGACAGACAGAGAGAGAGAGAGAGAGAGAGAGAGAGAGAAAAAGAAACAGGCGCTGAGGGGATAGCGAACCACCACCCCCAAGAAGTTGGATTAGAAAGTGATTGAGAGAGATCGATTGACAGAGAGAGCCCCAGCAGAGAATTCCCTCAAGTGCAGCCACAATGTAGCGAGTTGGGATCGAACGTGCACCTCAATGTAGCAAAAACAGTGACAAGTCCGGCGGCTGTCATTGGCCACCGCAGGCCGATACATTCCAACTGCGGCGCGCGCACTCCGCCCCTGGAGCAGACGGAAAGCTCGGCTCGCGCTGCCAGGGACCTGCAGAGAGACAAGTCCTTTTAAAGTGACAGTGCTCCTCTCGCTCACACACCGACGCAATGTTAGGCGGCCATTTAAAGATGTTTTCCCCCTCCAAGCATTTTCCTCTCGGGTAAACATTGGCCCAATCTTACTCTGAAGCCCTTGTCGTGATTCCCCGGGGGCGGGGCGGCACCACCCACCGCTCGCTCCCCTCAGCTGTTCAGGGAGGATTTACCTGCGGCGCCCGAAAAGTTGGACTTTCAAAAGTGGCCCTTCCTCACCGCGCCAAATTCACATCGTCACGCCTTCGTCATTTTTCCTCTCTCTCTCTCTTCAGGTCGACTTTCCATTATTGCCGTTAGAATGCCGGCGCGGCTTATCCCTCTCCAGGGTGGCGTGCAAATTTTGATCGGGCTTCGCAGCTCCTTGACAGCGTTATCCCAAACTGACCTCCCTCTCCCCGAGGCGCTGCAGACAGCGACCTTGAGCCCAGAAAAAGTGAGCGATGGCCCCAGTGCGGAGCTCCGCCAGGGGGAGTCGCCGAGAGCCTCCACATGACCGTAGACGCCAAGCAGCAGCAGTTTGGGAGCAGCCAGCACTGAACAAAGCCGATTTTACCCGCATTCTCCAAACGTGCTCCCAACCGGGAATGCAATGTGAGCAAATTTCCTCTTGCATAAAACGCTGCATTCTTTTATGTCGTCGTTTGTACCATGTTTTTTTTAACTGTGATATGTTTACCGATTTTGACAATACCTTTTTGGTGAGTACTGTAGCGGGCTGTGTTAGCCACGAGTAGTTGAATATTTGTATTTTTCATCTTTTTTTTACAACCAAAAGCAAGACCGCATTTTGCACGCTAACAGACCCTCACAGCACACCCATGCTTTTAATTCTCGTGTACTCCTAGTTTATTTCAGTTACGACCGTCTTAGTTTAATTACAAGCCGATGTCAAAATTCGCTTCGCCTACGAGCCTCGTAACCAGGGAAAATTAAACTATAACTTAACAGCGTTCGAACATACTGCATTCCAAAGTCAAAATATCATTTGGCTTTCAGTTTTATGATTTAGCTGAAACCTTTTATATAGATCTCACCTTTTCGTCGTCCCCCCCCCCACCCCGGCTCATCAAGGTGGGGGATGGATGAACCTTTAGTCTCTGACTGTACTCCGAAGTTAGATTTGTCAGTTCCAAAGATTTTTGAGGTCTGTCCAAACATCTCAATGCCAATTTTTGCTGTACAAATTTCCCGCATTTAGTGGCCTCTAGGAGTTCAAATTAATGCTGAAACAAGTTTTTTTTTGTTGTTTTTGAGCTTTCGCTCACTAGGAAGGGTGGTTAAGTTACTAATGCTCTGTGGTTATGTTACTAATGCTCTGGACATATGAGGTCAAATCCTATAATTGCACCAGAATTTAATCTCAGTTAATTAAATAGATATGGAACAAAAAGCTCGTATTCGTAATATTGAAACTATAACGACTGACAGTTGATATTAAAACTCCAGCCAGTTCAGTAATGCCACTTAATGAAGGAAATTTGCCACCTTATTAACATTCTGGAGGTTACTATTTAGCAAAGATTGAACTGGACCAGGTCAACACTGCTCAGGACAATGCAGACTGCTTGATTGGCATCCTATTCACCTTCTTCAACATTTACTTCCTCCCTCAACATGCACAGTAATATGTGCCATCCAGAAATGCGCTGCAAATACAGCACTTTACAAATTGTGAACCCAAACACAACGACAAAGGCAGAAGGTGGGTAGGATCACCACCACCTACAAGTCACACACCATTCAGATGTGAAACTAGATTACTGTTCCTTCGGTTGTTCCAAGTCATGAAACTCACTGCTGACTACTAACTACACCACATGGATTGCAACAGTTTAAAAAAATCAGCTCATCAATGTCTTCTCAAGTGCAATAAGGATATGTTGTAAATGCTGGCCAATCAGTAATACCCACAGACCTTGAAAAAAGATAGAAAAATGCTTTCACAACTTGGCCTAGATGCTTTTATTTCCAGTTCAGTTAGGTTATAACAAACCTCCTTGGCAAACCAAGAGATAAGGATACTATTATCACACAACAAGGCCCTCCATCCTGAAGTGTTTATGACTGTAGACCCATGGTGACATAGTTGACTTAGTTATCTTTTAAACTTGAAAAAACATTCATACCATGCAATACCAATCTCCAATAAGAGACAATCTCAACACTGCTTCTTGACTTACAATGGCATTACATGCACTGAATTCCCCCAATATCAATATCCTGGGACCAGAAGGTCAACTAGATTCACTGTATAAATGCAGCAGTTAGAAGACCAAGTCAGAAGCTAGGAATCCTGCCATGACGAACTCACCTCCTGACTCCCTTGTCCACCATCTACAGGCACAAGTCAGGAATACTCCTCACTTGTCTGAATCTGGATAAATGCAGTTCCATCAACACTCAAGAAATTTGACACTATCTAACGCTAAGCAGCCCACTTGATTGGCACCACACTGACAAGTATCCACTCCCTCCACCATTGAAGCTCAGTATGAATAGTGTGTAACATCTACAAGATGCACTGTAGAAATTCTCCAAATTTCCTTAGACAGCATCTTTCAAACCCATGATCACCACCACCTGGAAGGACAAAGGTAACAGATACATTGGAACAACACCTGCAAGTTTCCTTCCAAGCTACTACTCATCCGAACTCAGAAGTATATCACTATTCCTTCACTGTCATTGGTTCAAAGTTATGGAAATACCCCCCCGAAGGATGTTGTGGGTCTCTGTACAGTGCATGGACTGTAGCAGTTCAAGAAGGCAGCTGGCCACCACCTTCTCAAGGGCAGTTAGGCCAGCCAGCAATGTACACATCCCACAAGTGAATAGTTTTTAAAAAAAGAGGCCAAGAAAAGCATTTGGTTAAGAAGGAGATACCTGGCTTCCACTGTGCTCTCAAGGGCATTTGAAAGGGTCAATAAGTGTTGACATCTCCAGAAATGCCCACATTCTGTGAGTGAGCAAAGAAATGGAATTTAGACTGTCCAAATTTATTCCATATCACATCCTTGGGGCTAGTATTTGTTTCAGTTGATAGGTAAGCAAAGTGTTGAATTCAATTGTCCACCCATTTTTCTTCACAGAACCATGTTAATTCTGTGAATGATACAACAGTGACAAAATACTGCCAGCTAAATTACCATGGTTAAGAGAGAAGGCTGCAGCAGCATTTAAAACACAAGTGATTAAATTTCTTTTCTTTCTTGCAGGGTGGCAATGACTGATACAGAGACAAGTTTGTGGGGAGATCAGTGGTTTGTGCAGTGGTCCACGTGGAATTCTGTTGCATTTAGGATTATAGACTTGTCAATGTCTCAGTAAGTATCTTTCCAGATGAAATAAGAGCAGGAAGATAATGTTTCCTGTAGTCTGAGGGTAGAGTCTCTAAATGCACAGTCCAGTCCAAACTTTACTATTACACACCTCAGGAAGAAGATTAATTTCCTGAGGTTGGCCAAGTGTTACGATCCAAACTAATAGTACTAGTGGACAAGTCAGACACAATATCTGACTTTATTGAATTTTTAAAAAAATATTTTCATTAAGGTGGTGGTCACTCACTGAAACCATTACACAAGGCTGAAGAGTTTCTTTAGCAATGTAACAGAAGAAAAGGCAAAACAAAAAAATTAAACCAAGATATCTATATATAAATCACAGTTTGAAAGAATTTATATACACAGCGAAACAAAGTCACATCTCATCTCACACAGTCTGTTACAGAGACTCAAATGGACAGAAATTACACCTTTAGGTTCAACTTAACTGGTTCTCTCCAGTCCTTTCCTGTGAACCCTGAAGTCATTTTACAAGAATGTTCATAAAACTGAGGGCTTAGACTTTCTCAGCTTTTAATAACTTGTAGATGTCAAACACACCTGGTTTGAAAGTTTCGCAAACCAAACTTTTACAGTGAGTTAACTGTATTTTTCCTGAACTGCCTGATATTCTTTTTGAGCAGAGAAACAGTATTTTGCCATGGTGCGGGAAGTGGATGAGATGCGCTGGAGGGCATCATCAACTACGTGGGAGGGGAAATTGCGGTTTTTAAAGAAGGAGGCTATCTGTTGTGTTCTGTGGTGGAACTGGTCCTCCTGGGAGCAGAGGCGGAGCAATTGGGAATAAGGGATAGCATTTTTGCAGGAGGCAGGGTGGGAGGAGGTGTAATCCAGGTGACTGTGGGAGTCAGTGGGTTTGTAGAAAATATCAGTGTTGAATCGGTCACCGTTGATGGAGACGGAGATGTCCAGGAAGGGGAGGGAGGTGTCAGAGATGGTCCAGGTGATTTTAAGGTCAGAGTGGAAGCACGAGGTGGCACCGATGCAGTCATCAATGTAATGGAGAAAAAGATGGAGAGTGGTGCTGGTGTAACTACGGAAGATGGACTGTTCTACGTAGCTGACAAAGAAACAACCTTAAATTCACCTGAACCATCTCTGACACCTCCCTCCCCTTCCTGGGCCTCTCCATCTCCATCAATGGTGACCAACTCAACACTGACATCTTCTATAAACCCAGCGACTACCACAGCTAACTGGATTACACCTCCTCCCACCCTGCCTCCTGCAAAAATGCTATCCCTTATTCCCAATTCATCTGCCTCCACCGTATCTGCTCCCAGGAGGACCAGTTCCACCACAGAACACACCAGATGGCCTCCTCCTTTAAAGACCGTAATTTTCCCTCCCACGTGGTCGATCATGCCCTCCAGTGCATCTCATCCACTTCCCGCAACTCCTTCCCTGAACCCCACCACTCCAACAACAACAAGGACAGAATCACCTTCCACCTCATCAACCTCCCGATATATTGCATTATCCTCCACCATTTCTGCCACCTCCAAATGGACCCCACCACCAGAGATATATTTCCCTCCCCATCCCTATCCGCATTCTGCAAAGACCGTTCCCTCCATGACTACCCGGTCAGGTCCATGCCTTCCAACAACCCCCCCTCCCCTCTTGGCACCTTCGCCTGCCACTGCAGGAATTGCAAAACCTGCGCCCACACCTCCCCCCTCACCTCCATCCAAGGCCCCAAAGGAGCCTTCCACATCCATCAATGTATCACCTGCACTTCCACACATGTTATTTACTGTATCCGTTGCTCCCGATGCAGTCACCTCTACATTGGGGAGACAGGATGCCTATTCACAGAGGACTTCAGAGAACATCCCCGGGACACTTGCACCAACTAAACCCACCGCCCCGTGGCCGAACATTTCGAATTCCCCTCCCACTCTGTCAAGGACATGCAGGTCCTGGGCCACCTCCATTACCACTCCCTAACCATCCGATGCCTGAAGGAAGAACTCCTTATCTTCCACCTTGGGACCATCCAATCCCATGGCAGCAATGTTGGTTTCACCAGTTTCCTCATTTCCCCTTCAACACCTTATCCCAGTTCCAACCTTCCAGCTCAGCACCGCCCTCGTGACCTGTCCCACCAGTCCATTGTCCTTCCCATCTATCCACTCCACCCTCCCCTCCGACCTATCACCTTTACCCCCACCTCCACCCAAGTATTGCACTCTCAGCTACCTTCCGCTAGCCCCACCCCCCTCCCATTTATCTCTCCACCCCCCAAGGCTGCTAGCCTCATTCCTGATGAAGGGCTTTTTGCCCGAAACATCGATTTTTCTGCTCCTCGGATGCTGCCTGTCCTGCTGTGCTTTTCCAGCACCACACTCTCTACTCTAATCTCCAATATCTGCAGTCCTCACTTTCGCCTACTAGTAAAAAGGAAATTCTGGGTTTGGTCATGTCAAATGAGGCAGACTTGATAAGGGAGCTTAAGGTGAAGGAGCTCCTAGAGGATAGTGGACATAATATTTTAGTATTCACCCTGCAGTTTGAGAGGGAGAAGCTGGAAACAGATGTAACAATATTGCCATTGAGTAAAAGTAACTACAAAGACATAAGGGAGGAGTTGGCCAGAGTTGATTGGAATGCGAGCCTAATGGAATACAGTGGTGTAGTAATGGCAAGAGTTTCTGAGGGCAATTCGGGAGGCATAACGGAAATTAATGTCTAGGAAGAAGAAAAGTACTAAGTGTAGGATGAGGCAACCATTGATGACAAGGAAAGTCAGGGACAGCATAAAAGCAAAAGAGAAAGCATACACTGTGATGAAGATTAAGAGGAAGCGAGAGAGGATGGTGAAGCAATAGAGATGTACAGCATGGAAACAGACCCTCGGTCCCAACCCGTCCATGCTGACCAGATATCCCAACCCAATCTAGTCCCACCTGCCAGCACCCGGCCCATATCCCTCCAAACCCTTCCTATTCATATACCCATCCAGATGCCTTTTAAAAGTTGCAATTGTACTAGCCTCAACCACTTCCTCTAGCAGCTCATTGCATACACATACCACCCTCGGCATAAAAACGTTGCCGCTTAGGTCTCTTCTGGACTCCCTCACCCCAGGGAAAAGACTTTGCCTATTTACCCTATCCATGCCCCCCATGACTTTATAAACCTCTATAAGGTCACCCCTCAGCCTCCGATGCTCCAGGGAAAACAGCCCCAGCCTATTCAACCTCTCCCTATATCTCAAATCCTCCAACCCTGGCAACATCCTTGTAAATCTTTTCTCACCCCTTTCAAGTTTCCACAATCTCTTTCTGATAGGAAGGAGACCAGAATTGCACGCAATATTTCAACAGTGGCCTAACCAATGTCCTATTTAACAATCAGCAGAGAATAAAGACTTCAGAAATCTGAAGCCCAAAGAGACTTGTGAGTCCAAGTTCAGGATTCTCTTAAGCTTAACATGCAGGTTCAGATAGCAGTTAGGAAGGCAAATACAATGTTAGCATTCATTTCAAGAAGGCTACAGTACAATAGCAGAGATGTAGTACTGAGCCTGCTCCAGCATCTGCAGATCTCACTCTCTCCTGAGCCTGTAAAGCTCTGGTCAGACCACATTTGGAAAATTATGAGCAGTTTTGGGCCCTGTTTCCAAGGAAAGATATGCTGGTATTGGAATGAGTCCAGAGGAGGCTTACAATGGTCCTGAGGATGGAGAGTTTGATGTATGAGGAGCAGTTATTTACTCTCTGTCTGTACTTGGAGTTTAGGATGTTGAGGGTACAGAATACTGTGTGGCCTGGATAGAGTGGACGTATACAGAAGAAGTTTCCACTAGTAGGACAGACTAGGGTCTGAGCGCACAGCCTTTAGAACTGAGATAAGGAAGAATTTCTTCAGCCAGATGGTGGTGAATGTGTGGAACTCAGTGCCACAGAGGGCTATGGTGGCCAAGTCATTGACTATAACGTTGATTTCGCTGCTCGTTGGATGCTACCTGAACTGCTGTGCTCTTCCAGCACCACTAATCCAGAAAGTCATTGACTGTGTTTAAGACAGAGGTAGATAAGTTCTTGATTAGTAAGGGGATCACGGGTTATGAGGAGAAGGCAGGAGAATGGGGTTGAGAAACATATCAGCCATAATTGAATGGCAGAATAGATTTGATAGGCCAATTTACCTAATAATGACCCCATATCTTATGGCCTTATGGTATTTCCGTTGTATCGAGATGAAGGGACATAGCAGACTGGAGTAGATTGTCTTGATATGGGAGGAGTCAAAATGACATTATTTACCTCGAAAGTGGGAGTCTTTGCAAATCAGGAGAGCAGGGTGAACTAGGAAGTTGTTTCAGCACTTAAGCTAATGACATTCACAATGACTAACAGAAACATGAAGCTTGCAGGATGTAATGGTAATTGGGAACTTTTGCAGCAGGCTAGGTGCTGTCATTATCCAAAGTTATGGTCAGGTCACCCATGACCTCCAGAATTGTTACTGAAATATTAGACATTTTCTTATTAGTATGGATTAAAAATTTAAAAGAAATGGATTCTGCAATTTGCAAACTGCGGAGCTGGAACAGAGTATTCATGCAGCCAGGCCTTGGACAATCAACTTCCTGTCAAACCAGAATCTCCTTGGCCAGGTACTAGTGGCCTCCTTGCTTCAGAATTAACCATTGTTTTGACCTTCAGTGAGGCTGCATTATTAGAAGAATGCTACACAGACTTGGTGGCACCCAACTCAGTCCAAGTGACAAGGCATAACGTGACAAGGATAACATTTAAGAGTTGTAGAATCATAGACATGTACAACATGGAAACAGACCTTTTGGCTAACTCCTCCATGCTGACCAGATATCCTAAATTAATCTAGTCCCAGCGACCAGCATTTGGCCCATATCCCTCTGAACCTTTCCTATTCATACACCCATCCAAATATCTTTTAAAAGTTGTATTTGTACCAGCCTCCACCACTTCCTGTGGCAGCTCACTCCATACATGCACCACCCTCTGTGTGAAAACATTGCCACTTAGGTCTCTTTTAAATGTTTCTTGTCTCATCCTAAACCTATGCCCTCTAGATTTAGACTCCATTACTCTGGGAAAAAGACTTTGGCTATTCACCCTATCCATGCGCCTCATGATTTTATAAACTTCTATAATGTCACTCCTCAGCCTCCGATGCTCCAGGGAAAGTAGCCCCAGCCACTTCAGCCTCCCCCTATAGCTCTAAACGCCCAACCCTGGCAACATTCTTGTAAATCTTTTTTGAACCCTTTCAAGTTTCACAATATTATTCCTATAGCAGGGAGACCCTAAAGTGACCTAACCAATATCTTCTACAGACCTCCCAACTCCGATATTCAATGCACTGATCAATAAAGGCAAGCATACCAAATACCTTCTTCATGATTGTATCTGCCTGCGACTCCACTTTCAATGAACTATGAACCTGCACTCCAAGGTCTCTTTGTTCAGTAATACTTCCCAGGACCTTACCATTAGTCCAGCCCTGATTTGCTTTTCCAAATTACATTTATCTGAATTAAGCTCCATCTGCCACTCCTCAGCCTATTGGCCCATCTGATCAAGATCACGTTTTACTCTGAGGTAACCTTCTTTGTTGTCACCTACATAGCAATTTTGGTGTCATTTGCAAACTTACTCACTATATCTCCTACGTTCAGATCCAAATCATTTATATAAATGGCAAAAAGCAGTGGACCCAACACTGATCCTTGTGGCACATCACTGGTCACAGGCCTCCAGTCTGAAAAGCAACCCTCCAACACCACCCTCTGTCTCCTACCTTTGAGCCAGTCCTGTATCCAAATGGCTTCTGCTCCCTGTATTTCATGTGATCTAAACTTGTTAACCATTGTTTCATGACGAATCTTGTCAAACGCCTTACTGAAATCCACATAGATCACATCCACGTAGATCACATCCACTACTCTGCCTTCATCAAACCTCTTTGTTACTTCGTCAGGAGCACAAGTTAGTAAGACTTGATTTTCCCTTGCACAAAGCCATGTTAACTATCCCTATTCAGTCCTTGCCTTTCCAAATACACATACATCCTGTCCCTCAGGATTCCTTCCAACAACTTGCCTACCACTGATGTCAGACTCACTGGTCTACAGTTCCCTGGCTTTTCCTTACCACATTTCTTAAACAGTGGCACCACATTAGCCAACCCCTAGTCTTCCAGCAGCTCAGCTGGGCCTATCGATGATACAAATATCTCAGCAAGAGGCCCAGCAATCACTTCCCTAGCTTCCCACATTGTTGAAGGATGTACTTAACCAGGATGCGGGGATTTATTCACCTTTATGCATTTTAAGATGTCCAGCACCATCTCTGTTAACTGAACATTTTTCAAGATGTCCCCCTCTATTTCCCCACGTTCTAGATGTTCGATGTCCTTCTCCACAGTGAATACTGGTGCAAAGTACTTGTTTAGTATCTCTCCCATCTCCTGTGATGCTACACATAGGCAGCCTTGCTGTTCTTTGAGGTGCCCTATTCTCTCCCTAGTTACCAGCAAAACTGGAATCAGTAAGAATCGCTGGGGACGCTCACTGGTTGGAGTCATATTTAGCAAAAAGGAAGATGTTTATAATTGTTGGATCCTATCAGCTCCAGGATATTTCTGGAGGAGTTCCTCAGGGTGGTGTCCTAGCTCAACCATCTTTGGCTGTTTCATCAATGACCTCCCTCCACCAAAAGGTCAGAGTGAGGATGTTCACTGACACTACCATAAGGAAATCCTGCAATGATGTTCCGGGACAGGGGTGATTGATGACCAACAACCATGAACATCTTCCTTTGGGTTAGGCAAGTGTCCGATCTGGCCAGCAGCCAAGCTTAAGTTGCTGTGTGGTAAGTAACATTTGCAGCATGGCAGGCAATGAGCATTTCCAATGAGAGGGACTCTGATTACTTCCCCTTAACAATCCCTTGCATTAATGTTGTTGAATTCCCCAATATGAACATCCTATGGGGCAGCATTGAGTGGAAACAAAGGCATACAAATACAACAAGAGCAGGTCAGAGGTTAGGAATACTGCAGTGAATAACTCACTTCCTAATTCCTGTAGCTTGTCCACCATCTCCAAGGCACAAGTCAGGAGTGTGATGGAACACCCCCACTTGCCTGAATGGGTGCAGCCCCAACTACACTCAAGAAGCTTGACACCATCCAGGACAAAGCAGCTGCTTGATTGGCCCCACATTGACCAGCTTTACTTTTCACTCCTTACACCACCAGTGCACAGTGGCAGCAGTGTGTGCCATCTACACGATTCACTGCAGAAATACATTAAACCTCCTTTAATGGCACCTAACTAACCCATAACTGCTTCCATCTAGAAGGACAAGGGTAGCAGATGCTTGGGAACGCCATCCCTTGCGGATTCCCCTCCGGGCCACTCGCCGTCCTGACTTGGTGGTATAATGCTGTTCCTTCACTGTCACTGGGTCAGAATTCTGGAATTCCCTCCCTGAGAACATTCTGGGTCAACCCACAGCACATGGACTGCAGCAGGTCAGGAAGGCAGCTGACCCCTACCTTAGAACATAGAACATTGAACAATACAGCACAGAACAGGCCCTTCGGCCCATGATGTTGTGCCGAACATTTGTCCTAGCTTAAGCACCTATCCAATTGCCGCTTAAAGGTCACCAATGATTCTGACTCTGCCACTCCCACAGGCAGCGCATTCCATGCCCCCACCACTCTCTGGGTAAAGAACCTACCCCTGACATCCCCCCATACCTTCCACCCTTCACCTTAAATTTATGTCCCCTTGTAACACTCTGTACTCGGGGAAAAAGTCTATGACTGTCTACTCTATCCTCCTAATCATCTTATAAACCTCTATCAAGTCACCCCTCATCCTTCGCCGTTCCAATGAGAAAAGGCCTAGCACTCTCAACCTATCCTCGTACGACCTATTCTCCATTCCAGGCAATATCCTGGTAAATCTCCTCTGCACCCTCTCCAAGGCTTCCACATCTTTCCTAAAGTGAGGCGACCAGAACTGCACACAGTACTCCAAATGTGGCCTTACCAAGGTTCTGCACAGCTGCAACATCGCCTCACAACTCTTGAATTCAATCCCTCTGCTAATGAACGCTAATACACCATAGGCCTCCTTACAAGCTCTATTCACCTGAGTGGCAACTTTCAAAGAGCTATGAACATAGACCCCAAGATCCCTCTGCTCCTCCACCTTACTAAGAACCCTACCGTTAACCATGTATTCCACATTCTTATTTGTCCTTCCAAAATGGACAACCTCACACTTGACAGGGTTGAACTCCATCTGCCACTCCTCAGCCCAGCTCTGCATCATATCTAAGTTCCTTTGTAGCTGACAACAGCCCTCCTCACTATCCACAACTCCACCAATCTTTGTATCGTCTGCAAATTTACAGACCCACCCTTCGACTCCCTCTTCCAAGTCATTAATAAAAATTACAAACAGCAGAGGACCCAGAACTGATCCCTGCGGAGCTCCACTTGTAACTGGGCTCCAGGCTGAATATTTACCATCTACCACCACTCTCTGACTTTGACCGGTTAGCCAGTTCTCTATCCAACTGGCCAAATTTCCCACTATCCCATACCTCCTGACTTTCCGCATAAGCCTACCATGGGGAACCTTATCAAATGCCTTACTAAAATCCATGTACACTACATCCACTGCTCTACCCTCATCCACATGCTTGGTCACCTCCTCAAAGAATTCAATAAGACTTGTAAGGCAAGACCTACCCCTCACAAATCCGTGCTGGCTGTCCCTAATCAAGCAGTGTCTTTCCAGATACTCATAAATCCTATCCCTCAGTACCCTTTCCATTACCTTGCCTAACACCGAAGTAAGACTAACTGGCCTGTAATTTCCAGGGTTATCCCTATTCCCTTTTTTTTGAACAGGGGCACAACATTTGCCACTCTCCAGTCCCCTCGTACCACCCCCGTTGATAGTGAAGACGAAAGGATCATTGCCAACAGCTCTGCAATTTCCTCTCTTGCTTCCCAAATAATCCTAGGATATATCCCGTCAGGCCCGGGGGACTTGTCTTTCCTCAAGTTTTTCAAAATGTCCAACACATCTTCCTTCCTAACAAGTGTCTCCTCTAGTTTACCAGTCCATTTCATACTCTCCTCTTCAACAATACAGTCCCTCTCATTTGTAAATACTGAAGAGAAGTACTTGTTCAAGACCTCTCCTATCTCTTCCGACTCAATACACAGTCTCCCACTACTGTCCTTGATCGGACCTACCCTCATTCTCGTCATTCTCATGGGGCAACTAGGGAGGGGCAATAAATGTTGCCATTGGATGAGCTGTTAAATGTGAGGAACCATCTTCCCCACTGGGCTGGCCATAGTAGTTCCGAGGCACTGATCCTAAGGAAGCAAGATGACCTGGCACGTGTAGGGATATTTGTAATTGGACCTGATCTGACATATTCGGACAAGAGAGATGTGAACCTGTGCTTTCTGGTTCAGTGGATACTGCCCCTGGCAGCGGTATTGGATTCAAATGCCTTAAGCAGGTTATTCAGTTTTTTTTTCTATTTGCTGATGAGATGTGGGCATTGCTGGCTTGGCGAAGATCCTGGGACTGAGATGACTGACCTCCGACAACCACAAGCATCTGTGACTCTAACCAGTGGAGAGTGTGCCCCCTGATTGCAGTTTTTCTCGGGCTCCTTGATGTCACCCTCAGTAAGTTTAGCCATGATGTCAAGGGCTGTCCATCAGCTCACCTCCGCAATTCAACTCTTCTGTCTGTTTTTGAACCAAGTCTGTAGTGAGTTCCTTATTTCATTGCTGTTTGTGGCAACTTGCTATTTGCAAATTGACTGCAGCAGCTGCATTACAAATGTATTTAATTGGCTGCGAATTGCTTTGGGATACCAAGGCTCTGTATGTTTCCATTCGGGTATCTTTGTGTTGATAATGGAATAGTGTAGGTTAGATGGGTTTCAAAGGTTGGCGCAACATTGAGGGCTGAAGGGCCTGTCCTGCGCTGTATTGTTCTAAGTTCTGTGTACCCCTTTGCCCTTAATATATTTGTCAAATCTCTTTGGATTCTCCTTAACCCTCTTGGCCAAAGCTATCTCATGTCCCCTTTTTTGCCCTCCTGATTTGCCTCTTACATATACTTCTGGATTTATACTCTTCGTGAGAATCGCTGCTGTATCTACCTCCTTTGTCTGAACCAAAACCTCAATTTTTCTAGTCATCTGGCATTCCCCACACCTACCGGGCTTGCCCTTACCCTAACAAGAACATTTTGTCTCTGGACTCTTGTTATCTCATTTTTGAAGGCTTCCCACTTCCCAATCCTCCCTTTACCAGCGAACATCCGCCCCCAATCAAATTTTGAAAGTTCTTGTCTAATACCATCAAAATTGGCCTTCCTCCAATTTAGAACTTTAACTTTTAAATCTGGTCTGTCCTTTTCTATCACTATTTTGAACCTAATAGAATTATGGTCACTGGCCCCAAAGTGGTCCCCCACTGACACCTCAGTCACCAGCCCTCCCTTATTTCCCAAGAGTAGGTCAAGATTTGCACCTTCTCTCATAGGTACATCGGAAAGTTTTCTTGAGCACATTAACAAATTCCTGTCAATTCAAGCCTTTAACACTGTAGCAGTCCAAATCTATGTTTGGAAAGTTAAAAGTCCCTACCATTATCCCTCTTTTATTCTTACAGATAACTGAGGTTACCTGATAAATTTGCTCCTTAATTTCCCGCAAGTCACTTCTATCCCAGAAGAGATTCCAATGATCCAAAAAATGTGAAGCCTTCTCCCATACACCAGCTCCTCAGCCATGCATACATCTGCTCTATCCTCCTATTCCTACTCTCACTAGCTCGTGGCACCAGGAGTAATCCAGATATTACTACCCCCAAGGACCTACTTTTTACCTTGATGCTTAATTTCCTGTGTTGTCTCCTCACAACCTCGTTCTTTTCTTGTCCTGTGTCATTAGTTCCAATGTGTACAACAACATCCTGCTGGACCCTCTCCCCTTTGAGAATATTCTGAACCCTCTCTGAGATATCCTTGATCCTCGCACAAGGGAGGCAACACAGCATTCTGATGTCTCATTGTTGGCTGCAGAAACATCTGTCTGTGCCTCTGGTTAGAGTCTCCTATCACAATTGATCGCTTGGAACCTGTCATACCCTTTGTTACAGTAGAGCCAGTCTCAGCACCAGAAACTTGACTGTTGGTGTTACACTCACCTGAGAGTCCATCACCCCTTCTACTTTCCAAAACAGCAGACGTCTTTGAGGTGGGGATAGCCACAGGAGACTCCCGCACTATCTGCTTATCTATCCTACCTTTCATGGAGGTAACCCATCTACCTGACTATATCTGCAGTTTTTCTCTTTTCCTGATATTCATTATACCCCTGGTTCTTGTAACTTCCTCATTGCCTCTAACCGCCGATCCAACCAACCCATGCGATCCGATAGGATTCGCAACCAAGCACACTTCCTGCAGAAATAATCATCAGTAACATGGAAAATCTCCCACATCCGACAGGAAGAGCACATCATTCCACTGAAGGCCATCTTTGCACCTTAACAATCTACAGACCTAGAATAATAGCACCATCTTACTGCTCTAAAAACAATTTTCCAGGCTAACTTAGTACCTATGTTTTATATTTTTAAAGTTTAATCAAGAGACGGACCTCTCTACTCACTATTGTAGGTTTACAAAAAAAAGTTATGTTACACTTTAAATTTCGCCACTTAGTTGTTCCAGTGCTGCGAGCTCCCACACACACTGTTCTCCAAGGTCAACTGTGAATTTCACTATTTGTTTATTTTTCTTAGACTGAACTCTGATTTCCAGAGATACTTGTTACTAAACAGCAGAGGCAGTCAACTGTGCAGGTTCTCTGGTGCATCAGAGGTTTAGTTTTCTGGTTTTCACCTCCCATGTGGTATATGCTGTGTCTCTCTCCCTTTTTTTTAAAGTGCTGTTGCTTTGATTTTTCTTTTCTGAAGTTCCAAAACAATGCAATAGCTTATAAAATAGTGATAACTGTCCAAAGATTAAAGGAAATCAGCTCCAACACTGACAAATCTCAAAAAAAGGAGCAGCTCTAACAGTCATAATGTTTGCCCATCCTCCCTCTTGGATTTAGTTCACCATTCAAAACCAGGTTCTGCAACCTCCAAATATGGAAAGTAGTGATCTAATTGGATCTTGCTGTCCCTACCCAATGCTAGTATTGGATTCAGGCTACATTGTCTGCGAGAAAGGCTTGAAAACAGGGAAGAAAGAGAAAATCTGGAACCCCAGCTCTCACTGCTTTCTGCACCTTCTTCACCAGCATCTCCAGAGAGCACCTGCGACTGGCAGCGACTTGTACCTTGTGGTGAGCATCATCAGACCGACCTGACCCAAAAAAAACACCTCAGTGAGACAACCCAAAGACCAGAACCATCCCGACATGAGCAGGGAAGCCCAAATCGATGACTCCAGATCCTGAAACATCAGCTGACCCTCAAAGACCAAGGAATAGTCTGTCCCAGCATTACTGAAGGGTATTACCAGTCTTTTCAGACAAACAGTTCAGGTACAGTGACGGGGACATGAGGATAGGGTGTAGCACATCCTTGGAAGGGCATGTCAGAAATACATAACTAGTGTAGGTTTGAGATTATTTAGAGATTTAAAACTGTTTAATGAAGAATCCTGTGAAGGGACTTAAATTAGAATTAAGTTAGTGTATAATAGTAGTGTCTGTTTTTCCTTGATAATGTGTTCAATAAAATTGTGTTGGACCTTCCACTGACTCGTGTTCCCTTTGTGTATCTCACTGTGTAACGTGCCTGAGTTGGAAAGGGTTACTGCAAACTGGCCATTGTTGTCAGGGTACATTTGCACACCCTTTTGATTTGTCACATTTGTTTGTTTTATTTCAGCCTTAATTCAGCTGTAAGAATACAATGAATTACCACTGTTAACTGAGAATGCTAACATCTCAAAGCTTTGCTTCCTTGTTGTGGGGAGGGTGTACATTTTTATAAATTCATCCACATGATGTGGGTGTCACTGGCTGGGCCAGTATTTATTAGCTGCCAATGAGAAAGTGATGGTCAGCTACTGCCTCGTATCGATACAGTCATGTGACGTTGGCAGACTGACATGCCATTTAGGAAGGAGTTTGAGAATGTTATCTCTTCTGCACTGAAGGAACAATGATATATTTCCAAGATAGGATGGTGAGTGGCTTAGAGGGAACTTACCAATGGTGGTGTTCACATATATATCTGCTGTGTTATGGACTAGGCCAGACCACTCAAAACATTCTTAAGCAGGCAACCCAGATCATAACTTTGCAATTTGTTTCACAAGTATACAGTGAAAGTTAGCTGGAGTAAGTTAGCTAGTTTGACTATCAGGTTTTAAAACAGACAGAAATTGATTCATAAAATTACACAATGAAGCATAAAGAACCCCTACAGAACTCAGTCTATCCAAACTAGACTTAATTGTGCTGTTCCGAATATACACCAAAGTCCCAATTACCCTCGGAACACAGTAAAAATGAAATAAATACTTACAGGTTGAAATTAGAAGGGCAGAAGGACAGAGTCTAGCAGACTGTTTCCACACAGCCCACTGCTGCATTCCTTAACTAGTTCTGGACTGAACTGCTCAGCTTTCAGAACTGCCCACTCCCCTTTCATTATCAGGTCACTTCTAAAACATGACCACTTTGGCCTGAAGTCTCATCTGTTTTCATATAAACAAAAGGCCTCTCAAAATCCTTTTTCACCTCTGCACCAAACTAGATGTTTTGGAGCCTGGAGGTATTTATGATCCCTCTGAAAAAAATCAAGGACACAGTATCCTTGAGAAAAGGAATGGCTTTTAGAAATAGGGCCAGCTTTGTGACAGTTGCCCTTGTCCTTCTCAATGCAAGTGCTTGTGAGTTTGGAAGGGTTAGGATCTGTTGTCTGAGAAGCATTGGTGAGTTTCTGAAGTGCATCTTGTAGATTGTATACACTGCCACTGCTGACCGTCAGTGGTGGAGGGAGTGGATGTTTGTGAATGTGGTGCCAATCAAGGGGCTGCTTTGCTATGGATGGTGTCAAGCTCCTTGAGTGTTGTTAAAGACACACTCATATGGGCAAGTGGAGAGTGTGCACCATATTCCTGTGCCTTGTGGGTGGTGGGCAGGCTTTGAGCCAGAGGGGAGTTAGAGGATTGTGAGAGGTCTTGGAAGATTCCTAGCCTCTGACCTTGTAACCCCTGTGTGAAGATGAGAACTCCTCTATTTCCTCATGTTTTCTCCTTATTTCTTATTTGTCTGTCCTCCATTTTCATCCCTGGCTGATCTTCAAATAGTTAGCCCAAGAATGAAAGGCTAGATGGCCTTGTTTTGTGTAAATATCTATATGGAGTCTCAACTATTGTTCTGCAAATTGAATTGGTATTTACATAGATTTCTAGATGACCCAAAGCATTTTAAGGCAATTTAAGCACTTTTTAAAGTGTGGTCACTGTTGTATCATTGGAAATACACCTGCAAAACTTTGCACACAATGAAATCCAGCAAATAGCAATCAGATAATAACCAGGTGATATCATTTTCTTTATATTGGTCGAACAATTAAATTTTGGCCAGGGTACTTAGGAGCCTCTCTTTGCATTCCTATACAGAAAGCTCTGGTGATGTCTAATGATCCATCCTTAAACCAATCATACTTCCTCTCTGTCAAATCAATGGAAAATATAATGTTAGTTCTTCCATTAAAACTGATGATAGCCAACTCCATCTCACCACCACCTGTTTTCATCCCTCTCTGTTAGTTCTAAATTATTGGTTTGCTGACCTGACATCCAGTGCAGAATGCTCAGAAATCTCCTTTAATTAAATGTTGGAAAAACTGAAGCCATTATGTTTGCTTTCCGACACAACTCCATTCCCCAGCTGTTGAGTCCGTCCTGCCATCTGAAGGTAGAACTGAACTATTTGCTATCTTGGACATCATATTTGTTCCTGAGTTTTCAATCATGTTTCTGCATCATCACTAAGACAACTATTTCCATCTCTGTAACATGATTTATCTTCAGCCTTTCTGTTGCTGCTGAAGCACTCATCAAAACCGCTGTTATCTCCAGACTTGACTGTTCAAATGCACCCATGGCTAGCCTCCCACGTTCTTCCAGCTGCTAAACTTGAGGCCATTCAAAGCTCTGCTGCACATGTCCCGATTTATAATAAATGCTGTCATACATACTCTTACAAATCTCCAGGATTTTGAAGTTGTCATTCTTCTTTTCTAATCTCTCAATGATTTGACCACTCCATTTCTCTGTAATGTTCTCCAACTTCACAACCCTTTGAGACGTGTGTCTCTAATTCTATCTCTTCAACATCCCTAATATTAATCTCTATTCCAATGGTGGTTGGGCCTTGCTGCCTAGGCCCTAAGCTCTAGAATTCCTTTCTGACAGATCTCTGTGTATATTTTGTGTACTGCACTGAGAAAAGAATCTTAGTGTGGACTCAATGCAAAGAAATATTGTTGAACTAACTGACATAAAACTGATTCATAACTGACAACTTCAGAAAGAGGGCAGCAGATGTGCAGCCTCCCTTTTAAAAAACGTATACATTAAAAATGGTGCATGCACATAACTTGCCAAAATGTGATATGCATATTCCAACATCAGGAATACCTGAAATTTAACAAGGTTGTGTGCATGCAGGACTTTACAGTAATCACAACCAAAACACACACATTCAATATTAGTAATATAATTTACACATAAAATATATTTTCCTAAGCGCACAAACATGCTTCACAAAAAAATTATCATTTGAGAAGAAACAATGAAAAGAATAACTTAATCTTTCTTAATTCCTACATGTTTTTAATTAGTGTATTTGACTTTTCTTTCTCCCTATCTGCATGTGAGTATTTGCATTCTTTACTATTTTCATGAACTGCTGATTCATAATACTCAATATTGTACTAATTAGCCATCAAAATCAATACCCATCTCTGGAGCCATGCTGTTATTCTGATTCTAGGAATTTGGTCGTTAGTTAATAAAGTGAACTTCCTACCAGAGAGGTATTTGTGGAACTTTGTAACACAGACATGATCATGAATGTGTCTATGTTAACTAGTGAGTAATTTTGATCAAACTTCATTAAAGTACGTGAAGCATATGCTTCAGGTTTGCCACACAACCTTCCACTTATTTGAGATAAAACTGCACCTCCCGGTGCTCCAGTTTCTTCCCACAGTCCAAAGATGTGCAGATTAGGTAAATTAGCCGTGCTAAATTGCCCATAGCATTAGATGCATTAGTCAGAGGGAAATGGGTCTGGGTGGGTTACTCTTTGGAGGGTTGGTGTGGACTTGTTGGGCTGAAGGGCCTGTTTCCACACTGTAGGGAATCTAATCTAATCTAACTCCTTCGGTGAGGCACCACACATTAAAACCTTTTTTTTGAGATAATTGTGTGTCTGAACAGCATCACTAGTCTGTAACCTTTTTCAGAAATTTAAATGCTTTCCAGCACACTACAGGTCACTGTCAATCTTTGAGCAATTGTGCACAACGTGAATGTATCTGCTAAGTCAAGGGTGATTTTAGAGTAATAATATGTTGCCAGCCCTATGAATATTTATGATGTTCTTGATCTTTAGTCTTTTTACTTTTAAATTGTCTCAACCTTCTGCATTGAATGGATACCTTTTTAATCTATTTGATGACCCACATATCTTACACATGACACCATGATGCAAAAATTACATTTTTAGCTTTTCTTGCTTTAGAATTGAATAGTATCCAGGACCAAGTTCAACCTTACAAAGTTTGCTTTCTCTGTCTTAATAAGTTCATTGAATTTTTGAGCAAGTAACAAATAGGATTAAGGAGGGCAGTGCCGTGGGTTTGACTCCATTGCTTTTGACAAAATCCTAAACAGCTGACTGGTCCAAAAGTTTAAAGCCAATGGGTTACAAGCCAAGAGGAATATCATAGTGTTATCGAGATATACAGCATGGAAACAGATCCTCCAACTCATCCATGCCAACCAGATGTTCAACGTTAATCTAGTCCTATTGCTAGCATTTGGCCTATACCCCTCTCAATCCTTACTAACATGTAACTATCCAGATGTATTTGAAATGTTGTAAAGAATCATCGAAAACTGGATCCAAAATTATCTCAGTAAAAGAACACAAAGGATAATGACTTTTGCAAATGGAAAGCTGTTTCTCATGATGCTCCACAGGGCTCCGTGTTGTATTCCTGCTGCTTCTGATTTAGGCTTGAGGTGAAAGGCACGATTGGGAAATTTGCAGGGGACACAAAAAAAATTGCCATTTTATTGATAGTGAAGAGGATGGCTATCAACTGCAGGGTGACGTCAGTGGTTTGGGTGAGTTGGCAGACAAGTGGCAAATGAAATTTAGGCTGGAGAAGTGTGAGGTTTTGCATTTGAAGAGGGTAAATAAAGCAAAAGAATATTGAAAAATATGGGACACATAGAGGAAGTGAGCAACCTTGGAGTGTATATTCAGTGGTCCCTGAATATGGCAGGGCGGGTAGATAAGGTGGGAAAGAATGCATAGAGGTTACTTTCCATCACCGGACAAGATATTGACTGCAATAGCAGGATAATGCTGGGACTTTGTAAGAGACAGGTTAGCACAGAGGCTGGCGTTCTGTGTATAGTTCTGGTCACCACATTACAGGAAAGACATAATTTCTCTGGACAGAGTACAGAGGAAATTTATGTGAATGATGCTGGGGCTTGAAAATTGCAGCCATGTGGAAAGATTGGATCGATTATTGTTGTTATCCTTAGAAAACTGAGGGAGGCTGAGGGGTGACCGAATTTACATGTACAAAATAAGGCTTGGAGAGAGTTGACAGGGAGACCAGTTTCCCCTGGTGAAAAGATCAGTAGCCAAGCGGCACAGATTTAAGAAGAATTAGAGGGGGACATGAGGAAAAACTGAGGATGGCAGGTGCTTGGAATTCACTGCCCAGTTTGCTGGCTGAGGTGAAAACACTCATCTAATTTTTTAAAAATCTGGATCTGCCTCTGCAGCATAATTTTAAGCAAATGGACATTTTACAGCAAGTAGCAAGTAGGAGTAAGGAGTCCCACCATAAACTCGACCGGATACATGACTACGATCTTCTGAAATTTGACTGAGACCTGAAACATTACGCATGCTGTTTGTGTATGACTGCATTTTCCACCAATAGAATACTTTGGTTAAAAATGTGGATAATGAGATGTGGCTACCAAGGGCAGTGTTAATGTTTAAATTTCTGACATTAAGGCTGTGATAGCCTCAAAATGTGGTGAGCCTTCCCTACCAGCTCAGGAAAATAATTCTTTTTAATATTTGCAACGAGGACATTCTGCTATTGCCTTGACCCTGGTCTCACTACTGGCCCTGTCCACATCAGTTTATTGTCTTTCATCAGAAGATAATCCTGAATTTTATTGTTCTTTTGAATGCCTATGAAAGTATCTCTAAGGTTGATTTCTAAGTTTGCACCACATCCACAATGATGAAGAAGTTTATTTAATTTAAGATAGGGTGGCATGGTGGCTCAGTGGTTAGCACTGCAGCCTCACAGCACCAGGGTCCCAGGTTCAATTCCAGCCTTGGGTGACTGTCTGTGTGGAGTTTGCACATTCTCCATGTGTATACGTGGGTTTCCTCTGGGTGCTCTGGTTTCCTCCCACAGTCCAAAGATGTGTAGGTTAGGTAAATTGGCCATGCTAAATTGCCCAGAGTGTTAGGTGCATTAGTCAGGGGGAAATGAGTCTGGTTGGGTTGCTCTTCAGAGGTCGGTGTGGACTGGTTGGGCTGAAGGGCCTGTTTCCACACTGTAGGGAATCTAATCTAAAATGTAATCTACAACAATCTCACTTAACAATTATTTACTTTGATAGAATGCAATTCTCAGTGAATTTACATTCTTAGACGTGCCCGAACAGGAGTTCAGAATCTCATAACTTTAGCATATAGGTGGTCCCCAATTTATGAAAGTCCAATTTACAAACAAAATCCAATATTAATCATCTTTAAGATCTGACACGCAAATGTTTGCTCTTACTTCTGAATGGCTATTTTATATTCTACTGTATTGTGTTCTGACTTGCACACCAAATGGACTTACAATTATACTCAAGACAGAGCTCATTTGTATCCTGGGGACTGCCTGTATTCCATTGTAATGGATTACACGTGCAACATTGATTAGAATTATTTCAAAAGTATGCTTTTCCAACACAGTGAGGAAAGCATTTACTTTATCTCTAACTTTAGTTGCACTCATTCAAATGTAAAACCTTCTTTTGTAATTACATGAGTCTCTTTGTTAGGGTTGAATTCCCCCTTTGTCCCTAAATATATTCTTTCCTGCCACTTCTCTTATTCAGTTACGTACCAAGAACTCACTGAGCTGTTTATCGACACACAGCACCGTCTATGAAACCATTTAGATTTCCCTCAATGAACTTGAAGAGTTGCAAAAAAATGCACTGCAATGTTCTTCCATTATTAATTTCTCAAATTAAATATAAAATAAAATATATCCCAACCTTACTACCAGATTTCTGCTGTGTACTGACTATGAAAAAGCTACCACATGCCCAACTGTAAGCAGCCATAATTAAACTAACCTCAATTACGCTTCCCCCCCCCCCCCACTTCCCCCAGTGGAGACATGATGCTCCCTCATATGCTCCAGTCCCAAAGCCCCTTCACCCGCTCAAGAATCCACCCTCCTTCACATGCTCCTGGAAAACTACTTCCTGCCAATGTATCTCCTAGACACTTGGCATCCTATCCATTTGGTTCTTAGCCCCCCCCCCCCCCCCAGAAAACTTTTCCCACCTGGTATCCCATCTTCCTGGCAACCTACCCACTTAGCCACATGGCATCCTACCCACCTCATACCCTACAGCCTGCCCACTTGACATCCTACCCAGCCGGCACCCTAATCCCTATTCAGTTGACAATCTATTTAATTGAGACCCTGGTCCCCATGCACCTATGTACCTGGCACCCTTACCCCATCCCCGAACCTCATACTTCCTTTAAGTACTTACCATCTAACAGCAAAGTGTCGGTGTGGCTGTCTGTGATTCTGGACTTTACATTTCTGGACACAGCAGCTGACTGCTTTGAAAATGCGGTGTGGTTTAGCTTCCCTTGACAATTTTTTACCAGGAGGGAATTTTTAGAATGGAAGTACTGAAGGTGACTTGATTGGAATCTTCTGTCAGAAATATGGAGCTCTATCCATTCATAACAGAAGAAGGGCAGAGTGGCAACCAGCATGAGATTACTGCTCCTTGAAAATCTGGCCTATTATGGTTTGAGTGCAGTCAACACTCTGGCTGTTGTACACAGATTGAGCCAAGTGCTGTTTCTAATCATTGGAACATAAAACCCATGTACCTCGCACATAAACTTGTTTTTATTTATTTCTTCTTTTGTGTCATAAACTTCTACTCTTTTTTTAAAGGAATTCTGAAGCCTCATGTAACTGTTTTGGTGAATAACTGTTACAGTAATTGAATTTTTTAAAAAATCATATGAGCTATCAAGCTACACCTAATTCTAGGATCTGAGTTGTCCTGTAATATGATAAACCAGGACTATAATAAACTCATACACCACATTATTCATTATCCTGGCAGGCAGAATGTCTTTTTCGCTTGGCAGCAACATCCTTTGAGTAGAAATACCACTCATGTTACTACCACACTGTATATGTATGAAAAGCCCAGCAGATTTGAATACTTGGATCGCAGGATATCCCAATGATTTATCCAGTTTTCATATGTACTGTGAATGTGTTGTAGCATTGCAAGGCTGAAAGGCCAACCCTGACATATATACTTGCAAGTTAACAGACGTGACTACATTGACAAAATAGATGCCATTTTGAATAATGGGTCCCAATTCATATCCATTGCATCCACCATTAATGTGACTGCTCAAAGCATGTCACAAAAACATTTGTTCGAGATGTACAAGTGTAACCAGCTGCGTTGAGGTGTCTACAATCAAATTACTGGCGACTCAAGTGCCTCATCCTAACTCCCCCCAAACTACCTAAGGCGGGTAGAGGTCCAAACCAAATGGTAGCCTGGCAGATTTTATGGGTGGGCTGGTGTCAGACATGAAGGAGAGGGACTTCACTGTGTCGCCTCCCTTCCTCTCTTTAAATCACCTCCTCCATCCCCTTAAGCTACTCCCTCCCCAAACTCAGTTGCTCACCTCTGTCACAGGGACCTTCCAGTCAGACTTTGCTGGTACCCCAGACATCTGCCATCTGTGTACTCTGCATAGTTTAAGCAGATGCTCGCAAGACACGGCTTCCTTCTTAATAAAAATGGCGTCTTAATGATTTGCACCAGAAGTAAATGCACGCCATGTGGGAGACATTTGGGTCTCTAATGTCTCCCACACCCATAGTTTACAGCTCTAAAGTCCATCACACTGAGCCTCTGGGGCAGATACATTTCTGAATGCAAGGGGTGCACAAAATATATTCCCTGCATCTGAATTATGATACCTTAAGATCATCTTCAATGTTGAACCTCAGAACTCGTATGAATGAGGCAAGCATGATGCAAACAGGTGAGTGGCAAAAAGTAAGCAAAGGTGAAGTTGCTGTTAGCTTCAGCTATATGTTGAGATTCATTTGGAGATCGTGGGAACATCCATAGACTTTCAATGTAAACAAGTAGATACTTCTGGTCATGTACTGCAAATAAAAGCCAGCAGAGGGAGTTCTGAGTCACTCATGAGATAAAACAAATAGGTTTGAGCTTCCTCAAACAGATCATTGTTCGCAGCAAACTGCCCAGCCTTCAGGACGACACCATACAACCCTGCCATAGTGGACGCTGAAAGACGTGTCAGAGTGTCAACACTGATGCCACCATTACACATGGGGACACCTGTCACCAGGTACGTAGCAGGGACAACATTGACTTGGCCAATGTTGTCAATCTCATACGCTGCAGGCAAGGATGCCCTGAGGTATGGTACATTGGCAGGACGAGCAGAGGCTATGGCAACAGATGATTGGACATCACACAACAATCAACAGACAGGGGTGTTCCCTCCCAGTCCGAGAACACTTCAGTGGTTTGGGACTTTCAACCTCGGACCTGGACTGCCATAGTGCTCAGGGTTTAAATGGAGAGGAGTTTGTTAAGTATGTACAAGACAATTTTGTGATTCAGTATGTGGATGTACCTATTACAGAAGGTGCAAAACTTGACCTACTCTTGGGAAATAAGGCAGGGCAGGTGACTGAGGTGTCAGTGGGGAAGCACTTTCGGGCCAGCGACCATAGTTCCAATGGATTTAAAGTAGTGATGGAAAAGGATAGACCAGATCTAAAAGTTGAAGTTCTAAATTGGAGAAAGGCCAATTTTGATGGTATTAGACAAGAACTTTCAAAAGCTGATTGGGGGCAGATGTTCGCAGGTAAAGGGACGGCTGGAAAATGGGAAGCCTTCAGAAATGAGATAACGAGAGTCCAGAGACAGTATGTTCCTGTTAGGGTGAAAGGAAAGGCTGGTAGATATAGGGAATGCTGGATGAGGGTTTGGTTAAGAAAAAGAAGGAAGCATATGTACGGTATAGGCAGGATAGATCAAGTGAATCCTTAGAAAAGTGTAAAGGCAGTAGGAGGAAACTTAAGAGGGAAATCAGGAGGGCAAAAAGTGGACATGAGATAGCTTTAGCGAATAGAGTTTAGGAGAATCTAAAGGGTTTTTACAAATACATAAAGGACAAAAGGTTAACTAAGGATAGAATAGTTCCCCTCAAAGATCAGCAAGGCGGCCTTTGTGTGGAGCTGCATGAGATGGGGGAGATACTAAATGAGTATTTTTCATCAGTATTTACTGTGGAAAAGGATATGGAAGACATAGAATGTAGTGAAATAGATGGTGACATCTTGAAAAATGTCCATATTACAGGGGAGGTAGTGCTGGATGTCTTGAAATGCATAAAAGTGGATAAATCCCCAGGAACTGATCAGGTGTACCCAAGAACTCTGTGTGAAGCCAGTGAAGTAATTAATCGTCTGTCTGTACCTCGAACTAAAGAATCCCCAAACACAATTGATCTCTTGGAACCCGATGTATCCCTTGTTGCATTAGAGCCAGTCTCAATACCAGAAACTTGACTGTTCGTGCTACGTTCCCCTGAGAAGCCATCACCCCCTACGTTTTCCAAAACAGCATACCTGTTTGAAATGGGTATATCCACAAAAGTCTCCTGTACTAGCTGCCTACTCCTTTTACCTTTCCTGGAGTTAACCCATCTATGTGACTGTATCTGAAACTTTCCCCCCTTCCTATAACTGCCATCCATCACAAACTGTTGCTGTTGCAAATTCCTCATCGCTTCTAACTGTCTCTCCAACTGATCCATTCGATCTGATAAGATTCGCAGCCAGCAGCATTTATGGCAGATATACTCCGCAGTAACCCTTAAACTCTTTAACCACCCACATCTGACAAGAAGTACATATCACTCTATTAAAGGCCATTTTTGCTCCTTCACAATCTACAGACCCAGAAAATAACACCGTCTTATTCCTCTGCAAAACACTGCCCCAGGTTAAATGAATAGTTATGGCTTATATTTTAAGTTTAATCAACAGACATATCTCCAAAAACATATAACCAAGAAAGAACCTACTCTACTCACTACTGCAGATTCTCTGTAGGCCACACTTAAAACAACAATTAACTTATCTGATTCTGTGCTGTGAACTTCGCCCAACAGTTCCTTCAAGATTAGTTGTGAATTTCAGTGTTTGTTGATTTTCCCAGATGCACTCCGATGTCCAGCGATACATGAATTCAAACAGCAAAGGCAGTAACTGTGCAGGTTCACTGTGGTGTCAGTTTTTCTTTCTCTTTCTCTTCTGCACTGACCTCACCATATGCTTCCTTTGTCTGTTCTTCTCCCTTTTAAAATTGCTGTTGTTTTGACTTTTTTTTTCCAAAGTTCCCAAACAATGCAACAGCATATAAAACAGTAATTGCTGCTCCTGGAATTCGAGGAAATCACCTCCAGTACCTAAAATACCTTAAAAAAGGAGCAGCTATTACAGCCAGAAATTTTTCCCGTCCTCCATCTTGGATTACTGGTATAGACAGCCGTTTCTGTGGCCAGCAGCGAAAAAACAGAATGGCATGTTGCTCCCCTGGTGCCAGAATCAAAGACATCTCAGAGAGGGTGCAGAATGTTCTCACGGGGGAGAGGGGCCAGCAAGAGATCATTGTTCACGTTGGAACCAACGACATAAAAAAGGAAAAGGTTGAGATTCTGACCGGAAATTACAGAGAGTTAGGCAGAAATTTGAAAAGGAGGTCCTCGAGAGTAGAAATATCTGGACTATTCCTGGTGCTACGAGCTAGCGAGGGCAGGAATAGGAGAATAGAGCAGATGAATGCATGGCTGAGGAGCTGGGGGAAGGATTCACATTTTTGGATCATTGGAATCTCTTTTGGGGTGGAAGTGACCTGTACAAGAAGGACGGATTGCACTTAAATTGGAAGGGGACTGGCAGGGAGATTTGCTAGAGCTGCTTGGGAGGATTTAAACTAGTAAGGTGGGTTGGGTGGTGTGGGACCCAGGGAGATAGTGAGGAAAGAGGTCAATCTGAGACTGGTACAGTTGAGAACAGAAGCGAGTCAAACAGTCAGGGCAAGCAGGGACAAGGCAGGACGAATAAATTAAACTGCATTTATTTCAATGCAAGGGGCCTAACAGGGCAGGCAGATGAATTCAGGGCATGGCTAAGAACATGGGACTGGGATATCATAGCAATTACGGAAACATGGCTCAGGGATGGGCAGGACTGGCAGCTTAATGTTCCAGGATACAAATGCTAAAGGAAGGATAGAAAGGGAGGCAAGAGAGGAGGGGGAGTGGCATTTTTGATAAGGGATAGCATTACAGCTCTGCTGAGGGAGGATATTCCCAGAAATACATCCAGGGAAGTTATTTGGGTGGAACTGAGAAATAAGAAAGGGATGATCACTTTATTGGGATTGTATTATAGACCCCCCAATAGTCAGAGGGAAATTGAGAAACAAACTTGTAAGGAGATCTCAGCTATCTGTAAGAGTAATAGGGTGGTTATGGGAGGGGATTTTAACTTTCCAAACATGGACTGGGACTGCCATTGTGTTAAGGGTTTAGGTGGAGAGGAACTTGTTAAGTCAATTTTCTGATTCAGTATGCGGCTGTACCTACTAGAGAAGGTGCAAAACTTGACCTACTTTTGAGAAATAAGGCAGGGCAGGTGTCTGAGGTGTTAGTGGGCGGCACTTTGGGGCCAGCAATTATAATTCTATTAGTTTTAAAACAGTGATGGAAAAGGATAGACCAGATCTAAAAGTTGAAGTTCTAAATTGGGGAAAGACCAATTTTGATGGTATTCGGCAAGAACTTTCAAAAGCTGATTGGGGGGCAGATGTTCGCAGGTAAAGGGACGGCTGGAAAATGGGAAGCCTTCAGAAATGAGATAATGAGAATCCAGAGAAAGTATATTCCTGTCAGGGTGAAAGGAAAAGCTGATAGTTATAGGGAATGCTGGATGACTAAAGAAATTGAGGGTTTGGTTAAGAAAATGAAGGAAGCATATGTACGGTATGGACAGGATAGATCTTATGAGGGAAATCAGGAGGGCAAAAAGGGGACATGAGATAGCCTTGGCAAATATAATTATGAGGATTTGGGCTATAAGAAGAGGCTGAACAGGCTGGGGCTGTTTTCCCTGGAGTGTCAGAGGCTGAGGGGTGACCTCTTTACAAAATTATAAGGGGCATGGATAGGATAAATAGGCAAAGTCTTTTCCCTGGGGTCGGGGAATCCAGAACTAGAGGGCAAAGGTTTAGGGTGAGAGACGAAAGATATAAAAGAGGCCTAAGGGGCAACGTTTTCATGCAGAGGGTGGTGCGTGTATGGAATGAGCTGGCAGAGGAAGTGGTGGAGGCTGGTACAATTGCAACATTTAAGAGGCATTTGGATGGGTATATGAATAGGCAGGATTTGGAGGGATATGGGCCGGGTGCTGGCAGGTGAGACTAGATTGGGTTGGCATATCTGGTCAGCATGGACGGGTTAGACCGAAAGGTCTGTTTCAGTCCTGTACATCTGTATGACTCTATGACAGAAGGGTAACTAGGGAAAGAATAGGGCCCCTCAAAGATACTAAATGAGTATTTTGCATCAGTATTTACTGTGGAAAAGGATATGGAAGATACAGGCTGTAGGGAAATAGATGGTGACATCTTGCAAAATGTCCAGATTACAGAGGAGGAAGTGCTGGATGTCTTGAAACGGGTAAAGATAGATAAATCCCCAGGACCTGATCAGGTGTACCCTAGAACTCTGTGGGAAGCTAGAGAAATGATTTCTGGGCCTCTTGCTGAGATATTTGTATCATCGATAGTCACAGCTGAGGTGCCGGAAGACTGAAGGTTGGCAAATGTGGTGCCACTGTTTAAGAAGGGCGGTAAGGACAAGCCAGGGAACTATAGACCAGTGACCCTTTCGTCAGTAGTGGGCAAGTTGTTGGAGGGAATTCTGAGGGACAGGATGTACATGTATTTGGAAAGGCAAGGACTGATTAGGGATAGTCAACATGGCTTTGTGTGTGGGAAATCATGTCTAACAAACTTGATTGAGTTTTTTGAGGAAGTAATAAAGAGGATTGATGAGGGCAGAGTGGTAGATGTGATTTATATGGACTGCAGTAAGGCGTTCAACAAGGTTCCCCATGGGAAACTGATTAACAAGGTTAGATCTCACGGAATACAGGGCAAACTAGCCATTTGGATACAGAACTGGCTCGAAAGTAGAAGACAGAGGGTGGTGGTGAAGGGTTGTTTTTCAGACTGAAGGCCTGTGACCAATGGAGTGCCACAAGGATCAGTGCTGAGTCCTCGACTTTTTGTCATTTACATAAATGATTTGGATGTGAGCATAAGAGGTACAGTTAGTAAGTTTGTGGATGACACCAAAATTGGAGGTGTAGTGGACAGCGAAGAGGGTTACCTCAGGTTACAACAGGATCTGGACCAGATGGGCCAATGGGCTGAGAAGTGGCAGATGGAGTTTAATTCAGATAAATGCGAGGTGCTGCAGTTTGAGAAAGCAAATCTTAGCAGGACTTATACACTTAATGGTAAGGTCCTAGGGAGTGTTGCTGAACAAAGAGACCTTGGAGTGCAGGTTCATAACTCCTTGAAAGTGGAGTCGCAGGTAGTTAGGATAGTGAAGAAGGCATTTGGTATGCTTTCCTTTATTGGTCAGAGTATTGAGTACAGGAGTTGGGAGGTCATGTTGCAGTTGTACAGGACATTGGTTAGGCCACTGTTGGAATATTGCGTGCAATTCTGGTCTCCTTCCTATCGGAAAGATGTTGTGAAACTTGAAAGGGTTGAGAAAACATTTACAAGGATGTTGCCAGGGTTGGAGGATTTGAACTATAGGGATAGGCTAAACAGGCTTGGGTCTGTTTTCCCTGGAGCGTCGGAGGCTGAGAGGTGACCTTATAGAGGTTTACGAAATTATGAGGAGCATGTATAGGATAAATAGACAAAGTCTTCTCCCTGGGGTGGGGAAACCAGAACAAGAGGGCATAGATTTAGGGTGAGGGGGAAAGATATAAAAGAGACGTAAGGGGCAACATTTTCACACAGAGGGTGGTACGTATATGGAATGAGCTGCCAGAGGAAGTGGTGGAGGCTAGTACAATTGCAACATTTAAAAGGCATCTGGATGGGTATATGAATAGGAAGGGTTGAGAGGGATATGGGCCAGGTGCTGGCAGGTTTGACTGGATTGGGTTTGGATATTTGGTCAGCATGAACAAGTTGGACCGAAGGGTCTGTTTCCATGCTGTACATCTCTATGACTCTATGACTTTTGGGTGACCATCCTCCAAGGTGGACTTCGGGACGGGCAACAATGCAAAGTGGCTGAGCAGAGGCTGATAGCCAAGTTTGGTACCCATGGGGTTGGCCTCAACTGGGACCTATGGTTCATGTCACACTACAAGTGACCCCACTGCATTATACACACACACACATACACACTTCTACAGACACATACACTCATGCAGACTGTCTCTCATACACGAGCTGTCTCTCATGCTCTCACCCATACACTCACACTCATACACACACACACACCTCTCACAGACTTATACCCGTTTACACTCACACTCTCTCACAACGCTCATACCCATCTCCCCCCTCGCTCACACACCCGCATGCACACACACACATGTAGGTTTGTGGGGTGAATTTGTACTTGCAGAATTACATTTTATTTTGCTCAAAAGCTGCATGAATCCATGTAAGATTCTGTAAATCCCCCTTTTTAGATTACAAACAGTCTGAACATTGGGGCACAGACAGCCTCACACAGAGCACCTTGCGCCTTCACTGCATTATATGGACCGACATGGCACCTGTTGTTAAAGTTCACTTGCGAATGTAACTTTAAAAAGGTTCTTGCATTTACATATGAAAGAACTGAAACCAACATGGGTCGTTCTAAAAGATGAAAGACTTAACAAACAATCCTGGTCTTTTTCAATGTATCATTTCAGCTACATCACACTGTAAACCTTTACTATAAATTCTGTGTCTTACGATCTTATACTCCACACCATCTGATGAAGGAGCAGTGCTCTGAAAGCTACTGCTTCCAATTAAACCTGGCGTTGTGTGATTTTTAACTTTGTACACCCCAGTCCAACACCAGCACCTCCAAATCATGTCTTCAGTTTTGGGATTGTAGTTAGCTCTTTTTTTTAGACAGTTATTCATTGCCCTTATGAAAACAAGAACATTTCTGAGAATCGTAACATTACATTATGGAGAGCACTTATATCTGAGTCTACAGTAAAAGAGATATTACTGCATCAAATACCATTAAAATGGCAGACGTTAATTATTTCCAAATAGGATTGGTAATTTAATGATTCAGATTTTGCTGTAGTAATGATGGTCTTCACTATCATTTCTTCTCTGAGACTGATAGCAACTTCTGAAATCCACAATTTTTGTTAAACATGGAAATTCAGATGTTACTGGTGATGGTTCAGGACAGCAACATTGAAGTTTCTGTAAACTGCGATCAGTTAGAAATCACCAAATTGACTGGAATTTGGAACTTTATGCTCAAGTCAGGTTGTAAAGAAGCGTTAAAATGTTATATTTCATTTAATGAATTATATCTGGGTCTTAATGGTGTACTAGGTTCATTATTGCTGCTAAACAGTCTGGCCTTGAAAGAGTAATTTTATAATTGTCAAATGTAACTTTATCTTGAAAAAATGCATAATTTTAAAATAATTTTTAACAAGTTATAATGTTTTAATTTCTGCTTTAATTATAACCCCTGTTATTTATTTTGATAACTTAAAGACTTAATATTTAAAGTGAAAGGATTGAATGATTTTCATTTTCTGATTTAATACCGGTATTGAGTCACAGAGTTATAGAGCTGTACAGCATCGAAACAGGCCCAACTCGTCCATATCAACCAGATATCTTAAATTAATCTAGTCCTATTTGCCAGAACTTAGTCCATTCATATGCCCATCCTGATACATTTTAAATGTTGTAATTGTACCAGCCTCCATCACTTCCTCTGGCTGTTCATTCCACACACATACCACTTTCTGAATGAAAACCTTGCCCCTTACATCTCTTTTACATCTTTTCCTATTCACCTTACTTCCCCATCCCAGGGAAAAGTCATTGGCTATTCACCTTATCCATGCCCCTCATGATTTTATTAACTTTTATAAGGTCACCCCTCAACTCCAGGGAAGATGTCTCTACAATCGCCTCAGCCATCTCCTTCAGAACCCTGATATATAGTCCATCTGGTCCAGATGACATATCTACTTTCAGACCTTTCATCTTCCCCAGCACTTTCTCCTTAGTGATGGCCACCACACTCACCTCTGCCCCTGACTGCCTTGAAGTTCTGGTATGCTGCAGGTGAACACTGATGCAAAGTACTTGTTCAGTTCCTAGATCCTCACCATTTCTATGGTCCCCAGTACTACTTCTCCAGTCTCATTTTCCAGTGGTCCAATGTCTATTCTTGCCTCTCTTTTACCTCTCTGATAACTAAAAAAAAAGCTCTTACAATCTTTTCTCATATTTCTAGTTAGCTTACTCTCATATTTCATCTTCTCTCCTGCATTGCTTTTTTGATTGTCCTCTGGTTTTTAAAGGTTTCCCAATCCTTTGGCTTTCCATTAATATTTGCCACATTATATCCTTCTGTTTGGCTGTTTAATGTACTCAGTGTTCTCATTGTTGCTGGATGCGTGAAAATCCCCGTGACTTGATGTCAGATGACACTGACACTGTGGCATAGAGGTAATTGTGAGCAGCTTTTTCTGGAGGCTAGCAGCAATTGCTTTATTTATTCATTCAGGTGATGTGGGCTTCATCGGCACAAGTATTATTTGCCCATCCCTAGGTGCCCTTGAGAGGGCAGTGGTGAGCAGCTTTCTCGGCTTAGATCCCAGACATGCATCACTCTGAGGAAACAATTAAGCCACTGTTTGATTGACACCTCTAACTATTTGATCTTTGCTGCAAATTTCACAATGTTTATGTATATGAGGCTAAGTGATTTCAAGTGCTGTAGTTTCATCTATACGTAATTTGGATATTTTATATGATTGATGGTTTGCAGATGACACCAAGTTTGGAGGTGTAGGGGATAGTGAATAAGGTTACCTCAGAGTACAACAGCATCTTGAAGGGCCAATGGACCGAAGAGTGGCAGATGGATTTAAATAAATGTGAGGTGCTGCATTTTGGAAATGCCAGTCAGGGCAGGAGTTATACACTTAAAGGTAAGGTCCTGGAGAGTGTTGCTGAGCAAAGAGATCTTAGAGTGCAGGTTCATAGTTCCTTGAAAGTGGATTGCCATGTTGATAGAATAGTGAAGAAGGCGTTTGATATATGCTTAGCTTTATTAGTCAGTGTATTGAGTACAGGAGTTGGGAAGTCACATTGCAGCTGTACAGGTAATTGGTTAGGCCACTTTTGGAATACTGTGTGCAATTCTGGTCTCCTTGCTATAGGAAGGATGTGGTGAAATTTGAAAGGGATCAGAAAATATTTACAACGATGTTGCCAGGTTTGGAGGATTTGAGCTTTGGGAGGAGACTATTTTTCCTAGAATGTTGGAGGCTGAGGGATGACCTTATAGAGATTTTTAAAATCATGAGGGGTGTGGATAGGGTGAAGAACCAAGGTCTTTTCTCTGGAGTAGTGAAATCCAAAACTAAAGGGTGTAGGTTTAAGGTGAGGGGGGGAAAGATTTAAAAGGGACCTAAGGGGCAACTGTTTCATGCATAAGGGGGTGTGTATATGGAATGAATTGCCAGAGGAAGTGGTGGAGACTAGTAGAAGGGAAATGGGGCAAATGCTGGCAAATGGAACTAGATTAATTTAGAATATCTGGTCAGTATGGATGAGGGGTCTGTTTCCATTCTGTGTAGCTCTAGGTCTTATGATGCTTTGAAACTCTTGTCGGCCTGTAGCGAAAGTGAGTACTTCAATATCATGAAAAAATTTGTTTTTAGGAGCATTTTTACACTTCCTATAGTCGTGGTTAAAAATCACACAACACCAGGTTATAGTCCAACAGGTTTAATTAGAAGCACTAGCTTTCGGAGCACTGCTCCTTCATCAGGTAGTTGTGGAGTACACAATTGTAAGACACAGAATGTATAGCAAAAGTTTACAGTGTGATGTAACTGAAATTATACATTGAAAAATACTTTGATTGTTTGTTTAGTCTCTCATCTATTAGAATGACCACGTTAGTTTCACTTCTTTTATATGTAAATCACAAAACGTTTTTTAAAAGTTACATTCTCAGATTAACTTTAACAATTGGTGTCAGCCCAGATAATGTGTTGAAGGTGTTCACCCCCTGTATGCTGTTGTCTGTGCCATAATGTTTAGACTGATTCTAATCGAAGAAATGAGTTAACAGTGTCTTACAAGGATTCATGCAGTTTTTGAGCAAAGTACAATGTAACTCTGCAAGTACAAATTCACCCCACAAACATATACGTGTACGTGGGGTTGTGTGTGTTTGTCTGGGGTGGGGGGTTGTGAGTGTCTGTGAGAGAGAGTATATATGTGTGTGTGTGTGTGTGTGTGGGAGTGTGTGTGTGAGAGTGTCTGGGGTGGGGGGGGTTGTGAGTGTCTGTGTGAGAGTGTATATGTGTGTGTATGTGTGAGTGTAAAGAGGTCTAAGTCTGTGAGAGGATGCATTTGAGTGTGGCAGTGTATGTGAGTGTCTCTGTGCGTGTCTATGTGTATGTGTGTGACACACTGTCACTCATACACAGCCACGGACACTCACACACACTCCTACAGACACACAAATTCCCAGACTCACAAATGCTTCCTGTCTTTAATGCAAAATACAGATAATATTGACTTCCAGCTGAAAGTGGGAAATATGGCCTTTTAGTTGTGCCTGTATATGTGTTTCCATCTCTTTTTATGTGCATTCATGTCTGTGTGTGCTTTTATCTTGGTCTGTTTGCATGCTTTGAATATGTGTGTGTTTCTGTGTGCGAGAATGCCCAGGGCAGCTTGCTTTTTAGTTTTTATCTATAGCCATAGAAAACTGCTTCAGCACAAAATTTCATTGCAGTTAAAATAAATGACCTTAAGTATGACTGGAAAAGAAATGATGTACCACCAAAGCTTTTAGTCTTCTCTCATCAAGTTAGATGTAAAAATGTAAAGTTTCAAAGTGGGCAACAATTTATTCGGAAATTGGTGAATAGGGTGGTATTTGGTTCAATCACAGGATGCACGAGATCGAGTGCATTGAGGTTTGTAAAGAAATTCCTCCTCCAGATTTAAATATCGCAAACATATTATTTACATATGAGAAATATATAAGGAATGCATGTTCTAATGTATGAACATATGTAGCTTCTAGCAAGTGTAGGATCTCTCCATCGAAAATGCATTTCATGTGGAAATGAACAAAGTTGTTTGCAAAAACTGGGACTGGGGGGATCCTGCACTCAAAACCAGCTTTGAAATGGAGCAGTCTAACATGCCCCCTTTCCTCAATGTGCTACATTGAGAAATTTCAAAATGTGTTTCTATTTCTGTCAACTGCAAACCCAACTTGACTGATCCATCGGGTATCCTACAGTTCTTTGTGCTAGAGCCATATCAGCAGTATTATCCATAAGCCCTGAGCCATTTGCTCACTGTGTAAGTTTAATGCCAAAATAGACTATATCAAAGCTCTCCTGCGGGGTAATCATTGTTTCAGTCAGATCAGTGTATTTCCCACATATTCATGCTTGAGAGTAAGGCTGCCACTTTCAGACCTGAAATATGTTCAGTCTACCTCAAATATCAGGAGAAAGTGGCACCAGATGCTGGAGATCAGAGCCAAGAGTGTGATGCTGGAAAAGCAGAGCAGATCAAGAATGAAGGGCTTATGCCCGAAATATTGATTCTCTTGCTCCTCACATGCTGCCTGACCTGATGTGCTTTTCCAGCACCATACTCTCGACTCTACCTCAAATATCAGGAGAGTAAAATGCGTGGCTACAGGGATGGTGCAGGAGGGAGGGATTTCGGTATTTGGATAACTGGGGTTCTTTCTGGGGAAGGTGGGACCTCTATAGACAGGATGGTCTGCACCTGAACCTGAGGGGCACCAGTATCCTTGGGGGGAGGTTTGCTAGTGCTCTTGGGGGGGGTTTAAACTAACTCTGCAGGGGCATGGGAACCCAGACTGTAACTTTAGGGTGCAGGACCTGGAGTGTAGGGAGGGTAGGAATATGGTATCAATCTTAAAGGATCGTGCCTGTAAACAGAAGAGTGGCTTGAAGTGTGTATACTTTAATGCCAGAAGTATACGAAATAAGGTAGGTGAACTCGCAGCGTGGGTTGGTACCTGGGACTTCGATGTTGTGGCTATTACGGAGACATGGCTAGATCAGGGACAGGATTGGCTGTTGCAGGTTCCAGGGTTTAAATGTTTTAGTAGGGTCAGAGGTGGGGGTAAAAGAGGGGGGGGTGTGGCTTTGCTTGTCAAAGATAGTATTACAGCGGTGGAAAGGAAGATGGATGAAGATTTGCCATCTGAGGTAGTTTGGGTTGAGGTTAGGAATAGGAGAGGTGAGGTCACCCTGTTAGGAGTCTTTTACAGGCCTCCTAATAGTCCTAGAATCGTTGAAGAAAGGATTGCGAAGATGATTCAGGAGAAGAGTGACAGTAATAGGGTGATTGTTATGGGAGACTTTAACTTTCCTGATATTGATTGGGAAAGCTATAGCTCAAGTTCGTTAGATGGGTCAGTGTTTGTGCAATGTGTGCAGGAGAGTTTCCTGACACAATATGTAGATAAGCCAACAAGAGGTGAGGCCATACTGGATTTGGTTCTGGGTAACGAACCAGGCCAGGTATTAGAACTAGAGGTAGGTGAGCACTTTGGGGACAGTGACCACAATTCGGTGATTTTTAGTCTCGTGATGGGGAGGGATAAGTGTGTACTACAGGGCAAGAGTTATAGCTGGGGGCAGGGAAATTATGATGCGTTGAGGCATGACTTAGGATGTGTGGATTGGAAAAGTAGATTCCAAGGCAAGAGCGTAATTGATATGTGGAACTTGTTCAAGGAGCAACTATTGAGTGTCCTTGATAAGTACGTACCTATCAGGCAGGGAGGAAAGGGTCGTGTGAAGGAGCCGTGGTTTAATAAGGAGTTGGAATCCCTTGTTAAATGGAAGAGGGCGGCCTTTGTAAAGATGAGGCGTGAAGGTTCAATAGGGGCGATTGAGAGTTATAAGGTAGCCCGGAAGGACCTGAAGAGAGAGCTAAGAGCAGCAAGGAGGGGACATGAAAGGTCCTTAGTTGGTCGGATTAGGGAAAACCCTAAGGCTTTCTATAGGTATGTTAGGAATAAAAGAATGACTAGGGAAGGAATAGGTCCAATCAAGGATAGTAATGGGAAGTTGCGTGTGGAGGCTGAAGAGATTGGGGAGGCGCTGAATGAATACTTTTCGTCAGTATTCACTCAGGAACAGGACATTGTTGTCGATATGAATACTGAGGCACGAATAAGTAGAATGGATGGCTTTGAGATATGTAGAGAAGAGGTGTTGGAAATTCTGGCAAGGGTGAAAATAGATAAGTCCCCTGGGCCTGATTGCATTTATCCTAGGATTCTCTGGGAAGCAAGGGAGGAGATTGCAGAGCCATTGGCCTTGATTTTTGTGTCCTCTTTGTCTACAGGAGTAGTGCCAGAGGACTGGAGGCTAGCAAACGTGGTTCCCTTGTTCAAGAAGGGGAGTAGGGATAATCCTAGTAACTATAGGCCAGTGAGTCTCACTTCTGTTGTGGGCAAAGTCTTAGAGAGAATTATAAGGGATAGGATTTATGCACATCTGGATAAGAATGATGTGATCAAGGATAGTCAGCATGGTTTTGTGAAGGGCAGGTCGTGCCTCACAAACCTTATTGAATTCTTTGAGAAGGTGACGAAGGAGGTAGATGAGGGGAAAGCGGTAGATGTAGTATATATGGATTTTAGTAAGGCGTTTGATAAGGTCCCCCATGGTAGGCTACTGCAGAAAATACAGAGATATGGCATTGAGGGTGAGTTGGAGGTTTGGATTAGGAATTGGCTCTCTGGAAGAAGACAGAGGGTAGTAGTTGATGGCAAAGATTCATCTTGGAGTGCCGTCACTAGCGGTGTTCCGCAAGGATCTGTTTTGGGACCATTGCTGTTTGTCATTTTTATAAATGACCTGGAGGAAGGATTAGAAGGTTGGGTGAGCAAGTTTGCGGATGATACGAAAGTCGGAGGAGTTGTAGACAGTGAGGAAGGATATGGCAGGTTACAGCGGGATATAGAGAAGCTGCAGAGCTGGGCAGAAAGGTGGCAAATGGAGTTCAATGTAGCTAAGTGTGAAGTGATTCACTTTGGTAAGAGTAATAAAAAGATGGATTACTGGGCTAATGGTAGACTACTTGGTAGTGTGGAAGAGCAGAGGGATCTTGGTGTCCATGTACACAGATCTCTGAAAGTTGCCACCCAGGTAAATAGTGCAGTGAAGAAGGCATATGGCGTACTGGCTTTTATTGGTAGAGGAATTGAGTTCCGGAGTCCTGAGGTCATGCTGCAGTTGTATAAGACTCTGGTGCGGCCGCTTCTGGAATATTGTGTGCAGTTTTGGTCGCCATACTATAGGAAGGATGTGGAGGCACTGGAACGGGTGCAGAGGAAGTTTACCAGGATGTTGCCTGGTATGGTAGGAAGATCCTATGCGGAAAGGCTGAGGCACTTGGGGTTGTTTTCTTTGGAGAAAAGAAGGTTCAGGGGTGATTTGATAGAGGTGTACAAGATGATTAGGGGGTTAGATAGGGTTGACAGTGAGAACCTTTTTCCGCATATGGAGTCAGCTATTACAAGGGGGCATAGCTTTAAATTAAGGGGGGGTAGATATAGGACTGATGTTAGGGGTAGGTTCTTCACTCAGCGAGTCGTAAGATCATGGAATGCCCTGCCAGTAGCAGTAGTGGACTCTCCCTCTTTATGGGTATTTAAGCGGGCATTGGATAGGTATATGGAGGATAGTGGGTTAGTGTAGGTTAGGTGGGCTTTGATCGGCGCAACATCGAGGGCCGAAGGGCCTGTACTGCGCTGTATTGTTCTATGTTCTATGTTCTATGTTCTAAAGTATCTCAAAGGTTTGAACACCAGGTAAAGCCAACTGTTTCACACTACTACTGTGCAGTAGCAATATGAGTGGTATTCTTTAATAATAGATGTGCCTGTCAAGCAAAAAAAAGACAATTTGCTTGCCATTTAGATAAGTGGTATATGAATTTCAGTGGTGGTGTGTCGCAAAGAGAATAGGCCATAGGTCCCAGAGACTGGTGGATTGTACTGAATAACATGCTCCTTTGGTGGTTCACGATAGGGTGAATACTGATAATACTCAATGAGACCACACTTGGAAAACTTATAAGATAATGTCTATTGTTAGATGTGATTCCCTCATTAGACAGTGCTTGCTGAATAATCCTAGGTGTTCTAATAATTACAATCAGTTTAAGGTGACTAATCAGGCTTACAATGTGTCAAGTTTCCAATTGCTAGAAACTTTAAATAATCATACATTAGGACTTGTTTCCTACAGGAAAAAGGAACGTGTACAAGTATTGTGACTTTTTTGAATTAAACAAAACAATAGGAACAATATTCTCCATGACAATGCCTTAACAGCTTAGAGTTAATTTGCCAACTTGTCAGCACCCTTTTCTCATGCAGTATAACACGCTGAAATTTTGTGCACTTGCATTTGTCCTGACGAGTCTCTTGTAAAACAAGCCTTATCTCTCAGTAATAATCAAAGATTTGTTAAATGAGCCAATTAATTATGCACTTGAACCAGAATAGAGTCATGGAATCAGACAGGAGAAAGTGAGGACTGCAGATGCTGGAGATCAGAGTCAAAAAGTGTGGTGCTGGAAAAGCACAGTCGGTCAGAAAATATCCGAGGAGCAGGAGAGTCGACGTTTCGAGTAAAAGCTCTTCATCAGGAATGTGCAGGTGGGGTGGAGGTGTGCGCAGCAAGGGGGCTGAGAGACAAATGGGACGGGGGCGGGGTGGAATCATACAGTATGGAAACAGACCATTCAGTCCAACCAGTCCATGCCAACCATGTTCCCAAACTAAACTAGTTCCACCTACCTGCACTTGGCCCATAGCCCTGCAAAATGTTTCTATTCATGAACTTATTCAAACGTTGCACTATACCTGCATTCATCACTTTCTCTGGCCATTCATTCCACACATGAAGTACTCTCTATGTAAAAAGAATACTAATGTGCTGGGCCATCATCAAATTCTTTTTTTAAAATTTGGAGAGGAAAGATATTATAATCAGAAAAGGAGCAGCAAATTGGTTCCTCTCTTTGGCAACATAAAAGATTTGTTTTCTTTTTAGCATGGGCTATAGTTCTCTTCCATTGAAATGGTGGTTAACTGGTCTGTACTATAGCAATAATGAGCCAGTTACAAGGTTCTGTTGAAAACACAAGTTCAATATCTGCTGACACTGAGAAACAAAAGGACACAACATCAAGCATACAGCATATGTGGTGGTGCACAGGCACATGATAATGTTCTGTATAAAGGGAAGATAAAAGTATATATAGTTTGGAATCTTATGTGTGTTCTCATAGCATAAGGTTTTACCCTAAGACCAGGTATGCTTAATTGTCTTAGACCATTAATAGTTGCAAATGTTGCAGTTATCTTTTGAGTTTTCAATCTTCTAAAGTATCCTTTTAATCCAGATTCTCACCAAACACCTATGTCCTTTTGAGAGACAGAGGGGGGGGGCGGGCGGAGAGAGAGAGAAAGACACTTCTAGTCTTTCAGTTCTGCATCCTTAATTTCTTCTGACTTCCAAAAGCAGCTTCTTAAAATACAAACTTGTTTAAGTTTTTAATGTCTGAGTTTAGAGTCTCCAAGCTCAAACATTGCTAGTGATGCTTACATTTCCAACATGATACGTTCTCTTCAAGGTACAAAATAAAAGTAGAAGATGACTAAATATTATCACTCCCCCTGTGTAAAGATTGCTTGGCTTCCTTGCCTTTACTAACATGTTAATTTCAGCTTGGCTTTCTGGTATGCAATCCATAGTGAAACTTTAAAACATGTGCTCATGAGCTGCTTATAATCGTTTTAAGTCAGTGTTTTTAGTTCCTTTAAAAAAAATTCAGTCCATGAAAGCTCAAGATATTAAACTGGATGATGGCATTCAAAAATATGTAGTCTATATTTTAATCATTATGACAGATGTTTGAAATGGTAACCATTGAAAATACTTATCATTATTTGATACATTTTCTGCATGATAGAGTCAGAGTCATACAGCATGGAAACAGACTCATTGGTTCAACCAGTCCTTGCTGACCATAGTCCCAAACTAAACAAATCCCACCTGCCTGCACTTGGCCCATATCCTTCTAAATATTTCTTATTCAGGTATTTATCTAAATCTCCTCTAAATATTGTAACTGTACCCACATCCACCACTTTCCTTGGAAGTTCATTCCACACACAAACTGTTCCCTCTGTAAAAAACAAACTTTCTCCTCTCACCTTAAAAATATTTCCTCTTGAAATCACCCACCCTAGGGAAAAGACACAAGTCATGCACCTGACCTATAGCTCTCTATTTTATAAACGTCTATAAAGTCACCTCTCAACCTCCTACACTGATTGAAACAAGTCCTAGCCTATCCACCCTCCCCTTATTACCAAACCCTCCATTCCTAGCAACATCCTGGTAAATTTCTTCTGAACCATTTCTAGCTTAGTAATATAATAGGGAAAGTAGAACTGGGCTCAGTACTCCAGAAGATGCCTCACAACATCCTGTACAACCTTAGGATTAAGCTCCAACTTCTACACTCAAAGGTCTGAGCAATGAAGGCAAGTGTGCTAAACTACATTATATGCAATCCTGAAGTGTGGTTATTTTCACTACAACTTTGACCTAAGTAATAGAACTCAGGTTATTAGCATTCTTTTCTAATTGTGTAAACTAACTGGGCATTACTTTCATGAAAGGAAGAAAATAGATACTATTTGGTTGAGTGCTCAATCTCAGTTTGTATTACAGTTTACTGTCCTCCTATTCCTCCTGAAGTCCTCGCACTCTTGTGCCTTATAAATGGTGGATAAACTTTGGTAAATCAGGAGTTGAGTTAATCACCACAGACTTCCCATCTCTGACCTGCTCTTGTAGCTACAGTATTTATATTACTGGTCCAGTTCAGTTTCTGGTCCATAGTAACCCCAGGATATTGCTAGTTAGGGAATCAGTGAGAGTAATGTCACTGCATATCAAGATGAATCAGAGAAGATTTATAATATAGAAAGAGGCTATTAACCTAATTGAAGATTGATCAACTCAGCTTAATCCACTTCCTAGCATTTGGTCTGTACCTCTGCGAGTTATGCCACTGAGGTGCATATAGAATAATACAGCATGGAAACAGGCCCTTCAGTCCAACTAGTCCATAACGAACATGAATCCCAAACTAAACTAGTCCCATCTGCCTGCTCCTGTCCTATATCCCTCAAATCTTTCCTATTGATGGACTTATCTCAGTATATTTTAAACAGTGTAACTGTGCCTACATCCACCACTTCGTCAGGAAGTTCATGAACCACCCTCTGTGTGAAACATTTGCTTCATTTCTCTTTTTTAAATCTCCTCTCACTTTAAATATATACCCCCTAGTTTTGAAATCTGGGGGTTTCTGTCTCTCCTGCTCTTTCAAGCAGTGAGTTCCAGACTTCAATCACACTCTGAGCAAAAGCATTTTTCCTTATCTTTCCTATAATCTTTCTACCAGTCACTTTAAAATCGATATTCGGACCCAAGTCACTGATCTCTCTTCTAAGACATACTGTTTTTCCATCCACCATTCAGGCTTTCAAAACCTTGTACACCTCAATTAAATCTTCCCTCAGCCTCTCTGTTCCAAGAAAGATGGGTCCAGCCTATCCAATGCTTCCTCAGAGCTGTAATTTCTTGGTCCCAGTTTGGGATTATAACATCTCTACTTCAAGATCTTTTTGTCCGGCAACACTCCCTACGACCTTACCATTAAGCGAATAAGTGCTGCGCTGATTTGCCTTTTCAAAGTGCAGCACCTCACATTTCTCTAAATTAAACTCCATCATCCACTCGTTGGCCCATTTGCTCATCTGATCCAGGTCCCGTTGTACTCTGAGGTAACCTTCTTTGTTGTCCACTACACCACCAATTTTGATGTTATCTGCATTCACATCCAAATCATTTATATAAATGATAAACAGCAGTGACCCAACACCAATCCTTGTGACACATTGCTGGTGACACACTCCAGTCTGAAAAGCAACCCTCCACCAACATCATCTGTCTCCGAATTTTAAATTCTGGGGAATCCAAGATGGAGGACAGAAAAAATTTCTGGCTGTAAGAGCTGCACCTTTTTTGACGTATTTTAGGTGTTGGAGGTGATTTCCTCGAATTCCAGGAGCAGCAATTACTATTTCATATGCTGTTGCATTGTTTGGGAACTTTGGAAAAAAAAAGTCAAAACAACAGCAGTTTTAAAAGGGAGAAGAACGTACAAAGGAAGCATATGGTGAGGTCAGTGCAGGAGAGAGAGAGAGAGAGAGAGAGAGAGAAAGAAAAACTGACACCACAGTGAACCTAGGTAAAAACAATGACTGCAGATGCTGGAAACCAGATTCTGGATTATTGGTGCTGGAAGAGCAGAGCTGTACTGCTCCTTGGATGCTGCCTGAACTGCTGTGCTCTTCCAGCACCACTAATCCAGAACCACAATGAACCTGCACGGTTACTGTCTTTGCTGTTTGAATTCATGTGTCGCTGGACATCGGAGTGCATCTTGGAAAATTTACAAACAGTGAAATTCACAACTGATCTTGGAGGAACTGTTGGGTGACATTCACAGCACAGAATCAGATAAGTTAATTTTTGTTTTAAGTGTGGCCTACAAAAAGTCTGCAGTAGTGAGTAGAGTGAGTTCTCTCGTTTTTGGAGATATGTGTCTTGATTAAACTTAAAATATAAGCCATAACTATTAATTTAACCTGGTGCAATGTTTTGTAGAGGAATAAGACGGTGTTATTTTTTGGTCTGTAGACTGTGAAGGAGCAAAAATGGCCTTTAGTAGAGTGATATGCGCTTCTTGTCAGATGTGTGAGTTTAAGGAGAGTTTACGGGTTACTGCGGAGTATATCTGCAATAAATGCTATTGGTTGCGAATACTATCAGATTGAATGGATTGGTTGGAGAAATAATTAGAGACAATGAGGAATTTGCAACAGCAGTATGAGATGGATGGCAGTTATAGGGGGGGGGGGTGGAAGTCTCAGATATAGTCACATAGATGGGTTAACTCCAGGGGAATGTAGCATGAACAGCCAAGTTTCTGGTATTGAGACAAGCTCTAATGCAATGAGGAGTATGTCGGGTTCCAAGAGATCAATTGTGTTAGGAGACTGTCTAGGTACAGACAGATGTTTCAAAAATCAGATTACTGTGTTGCTTCACTGATGCCAGGATCAAGAATGTCTCAGAGAGGGTGCAGAATGTTCTCACAGGGGGAGAGGGGCCAGCAAGAGGTCACTGTCTACATTGGAATCAATGACATAGGAAGGGAAAAGGTTGAGATTCTGAATGACATAGGAAGGGAAAAGGTTGAGATTCTGAAGGGAGATTACAGAGAGTTAGGCAGGAATTTAAAAAGGAGGTCCTCGAGAGTAATAATATCTGGATTACTCCCAGTCCTATGAGCTAGTGAGACCAGGAATAGGAGGATAGAGCAGATGAATGCATGACTGAGGAGCTGGAGTATGGGAGAAGGATTCACATTTTTGGATCATTGGAATCTCTTTTGGGGTAGAAGTGACCTGTACAAGACGGACGGATTGCACCTCAATTGGAAGGGGACTAATATACGAGCAGGAAAATTTGCTAGAGCTGCTTGGGAGGATTTAAACTAGTAAGATAGGGGGGGGTGGGATCCAGGGAGATAGTGAGGGAAGAGATCAATCTGAGACTGGTACAGTTGAGAACAGAAGCGAGTCAAACAGTCAGGGCAGGCAGGGACAAGGTAGGACTAATAAATTAAACTGCATTTATTTCAATGCAAGGGCCTAACAGGGAAGGCAGATGAATTCAGGGCATGTTTAGGAAGATGGGACTGGGATATCATAGCAATTACAGAAACATGGCTCAGGGATGGGCAGGACTGGCAGCTTAATGTTCCAGGATACAAATGCTACAGGAAGGATAGAAAGGGAGGCAAGAGAAGAGGGGGAGTGGCAATTTTGATAAGGGATAGCATTACAGCTGTGCTGAGGGAGGATATTCCCAGAAATACATCCAGGGAAGTTATTTGGGTGGAACTGAGAAATAAGAAAGGGATAATCACCTTATTGGGATTGTATTATAGACCCCCTAATAGTTAGAGTGAAATTGAGAAACAAACTTGAAAGGAGATCTCAGCTATCAGTAAGAATAATAGGGTGGTTATGGGAGGGGATTTTAACTTTCCGAACATCGACTGGGACTGCCATAGTGTTAAAGGTTTAGATGGAGAGGAATTTGTTAAGTGTGTACAAGACAATTTTCTGATTCAGTATGTGGATGTACCTACTAGAGAAGTTGCAAAACTTGACCTACTCTTGGGAAATAAGGCAGGGCAGGTGACTGAGGTGTCAGTGGGGAAGCACTTTGGGGCCAGCGACCATAATTCTATTAGATTTTAAACAGTGATGAAAAAGGACAGACCAGATCTAAAAGTTGAAGTTCTAAATTGGAGAAAGGCCAATTTTGACGGTATTAGGCAAGAACTTTCAAAAGCTGATTGGGGGCAGATGTTTGCAGGTAAAGGGACGGCTGGAAAATGGGAAACCTTCAGAAATGAGATATCAAGAATCCAGAGAAAGTATACTCCTGTCAGGGTGAAAGGAAAGGCTGGTAGGTATAGGGAATGCTGAATGAGTAAAGAAATTGAGGGTTTGGTTAAGAAAAAGAAGGAAGCATATGTTAGGTATAGACAGGATAGATCGAGTGATTCCTTAGAAGAGTATAAAGGCAGTAGGAGTATACTTAAGATGGAAATCAGGAGGGCAAAAAGAGGACATGAGATAGCTTTGGCAAATAGAATTAAGGAGAATCAAAAGGGTTTTTACAAATACATTAAGGACAAAAGGATAACTAGGGAGAGAATAGGGCCTCTCAAAGATCAGCAAGGCAGCCTTTGTGTGGAACTGCAGGAGATGGGGGAGATACTAAATGAGTATTTTGCATCAGTATTTACTTGGAAAAGGATATGAAAGACATAGAATGTAGTGAAATAGATGGTGACATCTTGAAAAATGTCCATATTACAGAGGAGGAAGTGCTGGATGGCTTGAACGCACTAAGGTGGATAAATCCCCAGGACCTGATCAGGTGTACCCTAGAACTCTGTGAGAAGCTAGGGAAATGATTGCTGGGCCTCTTGCTGAGATATTTGTATCATCGATAGTCACAGATGAGGTGCCAGAACACTGGTGGTTGGCAAACGTGGTGCCACTGTTTAAGAAGGATGGTAAGGACAAGCCAGGGAACTATAGACCAGTGAGCCTGACATCAGTGGTGGGCAAGTTGTTGGAAGGAATCCTAAGGGACAGGATGTACATGTATTTGGAAAGGCAAGGACTGATTCGGGATAGTCAACATGGCTTTGTGTGTGGGAAATCATGTCTCACAAACTTGATTGAGATTTTTGAAGAAGTAACAAAGATAATTCATGAGGTTAGAGCCGTAGATGTGATCTATATGGATTTCAGTAAGGCATTCAACAAGATTCCCCATGGGAGACTGATTAGCAAGGTTAGATCTCATGGAATACAGGGAGAACTAGCCATTTGGATACAGAACTGGCTCAAAAGTAGAAGACTTTTGGTGGTGGTGGAGGGTTGTTTTTCCAGACTAGAGGCCTGTGACCAGTGGAGTGCCACATGGATCGGTGCTGGGCCCTCTACTTTTCATCATTTATATAAATGATTTGGATGCGAGCACACGAGGTATAGTTATCACGTTTGCAGATGACACCAAAATTGGAGGTGTAGTGGACAGTGATGAAGGTTACCTCAGATTACAACAGGATCTTGATCAGATAGGCCAATGGGCAGATGGAGTTTAATTCAGATAAATGCGAGGTGCTGCATTTTGGGAAAGCAAATCTTAGCAGGACTTATACACTTAATGGTAAGGTCCTAGGAATGTTGCTGAACAAAGAGACCTTGGAGTGCAGGTTCATAGCTCCTTGAAAGTGGAGTTGCAGGTAGTTAGGATAGTGAAGAAGGCATTTGGTATGCTTTCCTTTATTGGTCAGAGTATTGAGTACAGGAGTTGGGAGGTCATGTTGCAGTTGTACAGGACATTGGTTAGGCCACTGTTGGAATATTGCGTGCAATTCTGGTCTCCTTCCTATTGGAAAGATGTTGTGAAACTTGAAAGGTTTGAGAAAAGATTTACAAGAATGTTGCCATGGTTGGAGAATTTGAGCTATAGGGAGAGGTTGAACAGGCTGGGGCTGTTTTCCCTGGAGCGTCAGAGGCTGAGGGGTGACCTTATAGAGGTTTACAAAATTATGAGGGGCATGGATAGGATAAATAGACAAAGTCTTTTCCTTGAGGTGGGCAGTCCAGAACTAGAGGACATAGGTTTAGGGTGAGATGGAAAAGATATAAAAGAGACGTAAGGGACAACTTTTTCACACAGACGGTGGTATGTATACGGAACGAGCTGCCAGAGGATGTGGTGGAGGCTGGTACAATTACAATGTTTAAAAGGCATTTGGATGGGTATATGAATAGGAAGGGTTTGGAGGGATATGGGCTGGGTGCTGGCAGGTGGGACTAGATTGGGTTGGGATATCTGGTTGGCATGGATGGGTTGGACTGAAGGGTCTGTTTCCATGCTGTACATCTCTATAACCCTATGCCAATTTTGTATCCAAATGATTAGTTCTCCCTGTATTCCTTGTGATCTAACTTTGCTGTACAGTCAACCATGCAGAACCTTGGCAAGCACCTTACTGAAGTCCATGTAGACAATGCCCACTGCTCTGCCTTTATCAGTCTGCTTGGTCACTTCTTCAAAGACTTCAATGAAGTGAGTGAGATACGATTTCCCATGCACAAACTCAAGTTGACTATCCCTAATCAGCCTTTGCATTTCTAAATACATGTAAATCCTGTCCCTAAGAATCTCCCTCAACAACTCTCCCTCCACTGACATCAGGCTCACCAGTCTACAGTCCCTTGACTTTTCCTTATCACTTTTCTGAAATAATGGCAACACATTAGCCAACCTCCAATCTTCGGGCATCTGTGGCTATCGGTTACACAAATATTTTAGCAAGGGGCCTAACAATCGCTTCCCTTGCTTCCCAAAAAGTTCTGTGGTGCACCTTTATGGAGGTACAGGTAGTGTGGACGAAGGAGGGAGGCTGCAGAAGGATTGGACAGGTTAGGAAGTGGACAAAGAAGTGGCAGACTTAACACAGTGTGGGAACGTGTGAGATTGTGCACTTTGGCACAATAGAAAGAATAGGAAGAATAGAAACATAGATTATACTCTAAACGGGAAATCCTTCAGAAATCTGAAGCACAAAGGGACTTGGGAGTCCTAGTTCAGGATTCTCTTGAGGTTAACATGTTGGCTCAGTTGGCAGGTAGGAAGGATAATGCAATGTTAGAGTTCCTTTCGAGAGGGTTAGAATGCAAGAGTAGGGATTTACTGCTGAAACTGTATAAGGCTCTGGTCAGACTGCATTTTAAATAATATGAGCAGTTTTGGGCCCTATATACAAGGAGGGATGTGCTGACCTTGGAGAGTCTCCAATGGACATTCACAAGAATGATTCTGAGAATGAAGGGATTTTGAAAACTCTGGATCTATACCAAATGGAGTTTAGAAAAATGAGGGGGATCTTACTGAAACATACTGGTTAGAATGGATGTGTAGAAGATACTTCCACCAGTGGGACCCAAGGGCATAGCCTCAGAATGAAGGGATGACCCATTAGAAAAGAGATGAGGAGGAATTTCTGCAGCTAGAAGCTGTTGAAACTGTGGAACTCATTGACACAGGCTGTGGAGACCAACTAATTGAGTGTATTTGATTAGTAAGGGGAGCAAAAGTTATGGGGAGAAGGCAAGAGATTGGGGTTAAGAAACATATCCGCCATGATCCAGTGGTGGAGTAGACTTGATGGGCTAAATGGCCTAATTCTGCTCCAATATCTTACGGTCTAATGAAATGAGAGCCTTGGGAATTAATAATGCAAAATAGCAAAATGACAGATGAATTGAACAGATATTTTGCATTTGTATTCACATCCCAGAAATAACTGTAAATCAGAATGTGAAAAGGATTGAGGAGTTTAAGACATTTACAAACATCTGAGAAATGTGATTGAGGAAATTATTTGAAATAAATTTGACTAATCCCAAATTCCTGATGTAGTTCATTCCAAGATGTTAAAAGTAATGCCTGTTGAGGTAGAGATGCATTGGTTTTAATAATCCAAAATCCCTAATTTTCTGGGAAGGTCCCAACAGATTAGAAAACAGTGAATGTGACTCCTTTATTCTAGAAAGGAAGGAGACAGAAATTCAGGAAACTCAGATCATTTAGCCTAAGATCTATCATTGGAAAATGCTGGAATCTATTATTAAGGAGGTTATAACAGAGCACTTAGAAAATCTCAATGTAATCAGGGAGAGTCACTATAGTTTTGTGAAAGAAAAATCATGTTTTGAATAAATTATTACAGTTCTTTGAGGAAGTAATAATTCAGATAGATAAAGGGGAATCAATGGATGTACTGTATTTAGATTCCTGAATTCATTTGACAAGATGTCACCTCAAAAGGTTACTATGCAAAATAAGAGCTAATGATAAAGAAGATACTGTAATCGCATGAATGGAGGGTTTGTTGGTTTTTAGGAAGCAGATGCTGGACATTCATAAATCTTTTCTAGATCGGTACAATATGATGAGAGGTGTACCACAGGAATCAGTGTTGGGGCTTCAATTATTGCTAATTGATATCATTGAGTTGGATGAAGGGACTGGATATGTGATTGTTAAATTTGTTAATGATACATAAATAAGGAGGATGGTAGTTATGACGAAGGCATAAGGAGTCTGCAAAGGGATATAGATAGGTTGTCAATAAGCAAATATTTAATGGTTGGAGGTTTATGTTGGAAAAGGTACATTGTCCACTTTTCCAGGAAGAATAAAAAGGCAGCATAGTATTTAAGTGGAGAAAGTGATTATGATGTCTGCAGTACAGCTCCTGCTCCTTGGATGCTGCCTGACCTTCTGCGCTTTTCCAACAACACATTTTCAGATAGGAATATTACAGTTATGTAAAGGGTTGGTGAAGCCACTCTGGAGTACTGAGTACAATTTTGGTCCCCTTATTGAAGAAAAAATATTTTTAAAATGTTAGAAGTTCAGAGAATTGTCACTTTAGTGATACCTGGGATGGGGTGGTTACCTTACGAAGAAACTTTGGACAGACTGGGCTTGTGTCTATTGGGGTTGAGCAGAATGAGAGGTAATCTTATTGAAACATAAGATCCTGAGGGGACAGGACAGGGTGGAGGCTGAAAAGAAGTTTCCCTTATGTGAGAGACTAGAACTAGGGACATGGTTTAAAATAAAGGGGTGTCCATTTCTGATGAAGATGCAGAGAGACATTTTCTCTCAAAGTCTTTGGAATTCTCTCTGGTGAAGATAGATTCTTGACTAGCAAGAGAATTGAGGGTAGATGGGAAAGTTGAGTTGAGACCACAATCAGATCAGCAATGATGTTAGTGACTGATGGAGCAGGCTATTTGGCCGAACTGGTCCTCACCCTTAACAATTTCTCCTTTGAATCCTCCCACTTCCTCCAAACCAAAGGGGTAGCCAGCTATGCCTGTCTCTTTGTTGGCTACATAGAGCAGTTGATCTTCCGTAATTACACTGGCACCACTCACCACCTCTTCCTCTGCTACATTGATGACTGCATTGGCGCCACCTCGTGCTCCCGCGAGGAAGTTGAGCAATTCATCAACTTCACCAACACATTCCACCCTGACCTTAAATTTACCTGGACCATCTCTGACACCTCCCTCCCCTTCCTGGACCTCTCCATCTCCATTAATAACGACTGACTTGACACTGACATTTTTTACAAACCCACCGACTCCCACAGCTACCTGGATTACACGTCTTCCCACCCTACCTCTTGCAAAAATGCCATCCCGTATTCCCAATTTCTCCGCCTCGGCCGGGATCTGCTCCCAGGAGGACTAGTTCCACCACAGAACACAGCAGATGGCCTCCTTCGTTAGAGACGCAATTTCCCTTCCCACGTGGTTAAAGATGCCCTCCAACGCATCTCGTCCACATCCCGCACTTCTGCCCTCAGACCCCACCCCTCCAACCGTAACAAGGACAGAATGCCCCTGGTGCTCACCTTCCACCCTACCAACCTTCGCATAAACCAAATCATCTGCCGACATTTCCGCCACCTCCAAACAGACCCCACCACCAGGGATATATTCCCCTCCCACCCCTTTCCGCCTTCCGCAAAGACCGTTCCCTCCGTGACTACCTGGTCAGGTCCACGTCCCCCTACAACCCACCCTCCCATCCTGGCACTTTCCCCTGCCACCGCAGGAACTGTAAAACCTGCGCCCACACCTCCTCCCTCACCTCTATCCAAGGCCCTAAAGGAGCCTTCCACATCCATCAAAGTTTTACCTGCACATCCACTAATATCATTTATTGTATCCGTTGCTCCCGATGCGGTCTCCTCTACATTGGGGAGACTGGGCGCCTCCTAGCAGAGCGCTTTAGGGAACATCTCCGGGACACCTGCACCAATCAACCACATCGCCCCGTGGCCAAACGTTTCAACTCCCCCTCCCACTTTGCCGAGGACATGGAGGTCCTGGGCCTCCTTCACCGCCGCTCTCTCACCACCAGACGCCTGGAGGAAGAACGCCTCATCTTCCGCCTCAGAACACTTCAACCCCAGGGCATCAATGTGGACTTCAACAGTTTCCTCATTTCCCCTTCCCCCACCTCACCCTAGTTCTAAACTTCCAGCTCAGCACTGTCCCCATGACTTGTCCGGACTTGTCATACCTGCCTATCTCCTTTTCCACCTATCCACTCCACCCTCTCCTCCCTGACCTATCACCTTCATCCCCTCCCCCACTCACCCATTGTACTCTTTGCTACTTTCTCCCCACCCCCACCCTCCTCTAGCGTATCTCTCCACGCTTCAGGCTCACTGCCTTTATTCCTGATGAAGGACTTTTGCCTGAAACGTCGATTTTGAAGCTCCTTGGATGCTGCCTGAACTGCTGTGCTCTTCCAGCACCACTAATCCAGTATATGGACGAATGGCCTCCTTCAGGTTTCCTTTAGTTTTGTATGTTTGGATATAAAATTCGAGTTCATGCTTTATGGTGAGGTATTTATTACCATGGATCTGAAAGTACAAAAGGCTGTAGAGGTTGAGGGGATCCATGAGGCAATAGATCTCCTCAGCCTCGAGAGACTTTTGTATTTTCAACCATTAAGCATCCTTTGTAATTAAATCTGAAAATGCTGCAAGTCAAACAGGTCAAGTTGCATCCATGCAGATAGAATTAGACTTAATGTTCCAGATCAGTTACTTTTTAACAGAACTGAGAACAGTTAGAAATATATTAGAACTTAAGGGATTATGAATGCAGATGCTGGAAAAGGAACTGAAGGAAAGGTCTGGGAGAGGAAGGAAAACAGGAGAGATTAAATAACATGACTTCGTGGGGGCCATGTGAAGGGGCAAAGGAACAAGTGAAATTGTGAAAAGGTGTGTCTAGAGGAGGTGTCAGAAAATGAAATTAAAAACTGAAACCTGCGAAGACTAAGGAAAAAGGAAACAAAACATGGGATACTCTCCCATGGCCCAGCTGAGTTCCTTAATTGGGCAATTAATGCTTACTTAAGAGCCTTATCCCATGACTACTCCAATGACTGTCCACAACTCCTTGTCCTCCAGCCCTGCTGCAATACATGCAGTGGCCATTCATCATGGTTGGGCACAGAGCAACTGACCTGTCATTGGTGAGATTTCTATTAATTATAACTTCCCCTAGAGATGCTTAGAAGTCCCAGGTCCTATGACGTAAAGGGCTGTTGCCTGAACAATTGAAGTAAACTGAGCCAGACAAGTGGTGGAGGGCTAACCCCCAGTGTTTTTGTGAGGTCCAGGGAGCTCACCACTAATGGGATTAATATCAGAAAGATGTGTAATTATGTAATGATAATGTGTCATCAATATGTTGGTTGGGGAGAACTAGAATGGAACATAAGCTCGAACCTAATGCTGAGAGGATATGTGCTTAGATTACGTTGTAGATAAGAATTTCTTGCACAAAATTCCAGCAACAATACTTTGTGATACTAAATAGAGTGAAACCTCAAACACACAAAACATTCCCCTCTGTGGATAATCCAATCTGATACAATTTTGCAGTATCGACATAGATAATGGGAAATGGACATTCCTATTCCACTCTAGATCTTTTCCATATATTGTAATGAACCTGCACTAGTATTGACTGCACACTGCCAGGAGGCACCAGACCAGTCTAGAAAAGGCAACTCGACCATCGTGGTATGAAAATATTACATAAGATAGGACCATAGTTAGAGACAAAAAAACTGCAGATGCTGGAATTCAAGGTAGACAGGCAGGAGGCTGGGTGAACACAGCAAGCGAGGCAGCATCAGGAGATGCAGAAGTCAACATTTCAGATAGAACCCTTCTTCATAGCATACAACTATTTTTATGACCATACTTGCTCCACACATTGGTGTTTTCCCCCCAAAACAGCTACAAAGCTTAAAAAAGAGCTTCCAATCTGTGTGGGTTGTTGGGTTTTGTTATCATCTGATATTGGATGTGCTTGTCACTTATTTCATTGATACCTGAGGGATGTAGCAAAACAGCCAAGACCCATTGCTGAAGTTAGCAGCAAAACTGAAATGAGGAGAAGAGAAGAGAGTACAACTCAGTGAGTTATGGTAAACTTTAGAAGAATGGAACAAATTAGGCAGGGCGGAGACAGCAGAGAGCAGGGACATGACATGTTCCAGTGATTGAAGATCTGGGAAAGAATGAGTTGTGGAAGAAAATGGTGCGCTGAGTCATGAAGACAGGTAGGACACACTGAGGGATAGCCATTGCACTATCAAATTCAAACATTAGAGTTTTAGATTTCATTCAGTATTGTAACAGCAGACATTTAGCTGAGTTCCATCTTCATTGAATTGTGATCTCAATGTTGCTACGGTGTTAAATCCTGAATGTGACAGCAACCCCTTCTTCTGCCCACCCAGCCCCATCTCAACATTAGTTTTGAGTGTATATCAAGGGTGGACTCCTGAATTCCCTTGGAAATCCTGCCAGATATGTTGACAATCTTCCTGGAGCCTGTACACCTACAGAAAGCCACAAGGGTCCCGCAGTCTTACATTTAAACAGCAATCGCTTTTCACTGGAATTGGTTGCTGCTCCAAACATTGAAACAACTGTGCCCTTGGGACTTGGGACTGGACCAAGTTGGGTGCAACGTAATAGACAGAACTTTCATGATGTTGGACTTCAGTTAATACAACACTGCAATGATTTCTTTTAGATGAGATGTCAAATATTGATTGTTGAATTGAAAGGACACGGGCGGTCTTACCCTTCAAACATTCTGATACTCTTAGATTAATAGACATGGAATATTACTGTCAGAACTGGTACTCCCAATGAAAGTCTTTATTTATTCAGCAGATTTATTGCATTTACAATATTTGTTTAACATCAGCAAACGGACAGGTTGACCTTAAATAATCCACGGGGCCAAGAATAAAAAGCCTTTTTATTAGTAAGCTGAGCTCATGCATTTTGCATTTACAGAGTCATATCACAACCAATTGTGGCCTTGGACACAAAAGTCTGAATCTCATGTTTGTTGACTGCAGGAGCAATATTGGATAGGGACCCAAAATGGGTGCAGGATTACAACACAGGATCCATTGCTTCCTGTGCAGCCAGTTTCCTGCCTGTTAAAGGGAAGGTATACAGTGGCTGCAGCTAATGCTGGAAGTTTTTCTGCAAGGGAGTTCAATGTGGGGAACATTCCAAGATTATCCAATGCTTTCTTGAGGCCTTGGTGGAGCAAGTGGGGAGGAGGATGTTGTATAAGAGTTATTGTAGAAGCTTCATTAAGCTCCCCTAATTCTCAAGATATGAAACAGTCTTTGAGTGATGAAGAAGCAATCAAGCATGAGGTCCCAATGTAGACAAGTGATCTCTCTGGTTCCTGATTGTCTTTGTTCTGATGTCTGGCCCTAGAGCAAGGGTGGAGAATGTATGGGACGTGTCTGCTGGTAGGCCCTCTAGACTACACTACAGAATGTCTCATTATCAAATGTGTTTACCAGTTATAACATCCAAGCTGCTCCGACCTACCTTCAACAACTGGAAGAGATGGGTAGGGAGTCAAACTCAGGGAGGTCAACCTTTGCCATGTTTACTCCCTCTGTGCCAGGTATTTATTGATCTGGCCAGGGTTCACTGTCATATAGGGGCCCATCTACCCTGTCCTTTTGACTGTGGATGTTGTGTGGTGTCATGCCCACTCCAACCAGCACTAAAACCACCAATCAAAGAGATCATATCTGGAAATCTTCAACTTTCCTGCCCTTTCCTCATTACCCTGGATTACCTTTTTGATTAAAAATCTGTCTATCTCAGCCTTGAAGATTCCTAATGACCCAACCTTGACTGCCCTCTGTGGTAAAGAATTCCACAGATTCCCTACACTCTGAAGAAAAATTCCTCCTCCTCCCTGCCTTAAATATGTGACCCCTTAGTCTGAGATGATGCCCTCTGGTCCTAATTCTCACGGGGAAACAACCTCTCCGCATCTACTCCATTAATCAGCCATAAAAATCTTGTATGACTTAATAAGGTTGCCTCTCATTCTTCTAAACTCCAGTAAGTACAGAGCCAACCAAATCAACTTCTTCTCATAAGACATTCTTTTCATTGCTAGTATCAGCCGAGTGAAACTTCTGTGGACCTCCTCCAATGCCAGTACATGTTCCCTTAGATAAGGGGACTATAACTGTTCACTGTAATCCAGGTGTGTGCTGATGTGGTCCTGTATAGTTTTAGCAAAATCTCTCTATTTTTATATTCTCTTTGAAATTAAGTCTACATTCCATTTGCCTTTTCTATTATCCACTGAACGTGGATGCTAGCTTTAAGTGGTTCATTGATGCGGACTTTCAAATCCCTGACCAAAGCTTTCTACAGTCTTTCTCCATTGAAATAATATTCAGCTCTTCTATTCTTCCTGTCAAAGTGCAGAATCTCACATTTTCCCATATTATATTCCACATCCCAAGGTTCTACCCGTCTATAACCTTCTACAGAATCTTTGTGTCATTCTCAGTACTGGCCTGCCCCCTATTTTGTGTCACCTGCAAACTTGGTTATAATGCATTCATCTTTCTCACCCAAGACATTCATTTGTAATATAGAGGATTTCAGCCCCAGGAACATTAAGGATATTGAATGAGGGGGAGGGAGGCAAAGGTGTCAGCATGACCCAATGCCATGTATTTACATTGTTCCCCTGATTCCAGATAGTGCATTAGGCTCGAACGCAGACTTCTACCCATTGAGCCTGGTCTATGGCTATGGATGGTGTGAAAATGTGTTTAGTGCCTACTCTGAGAGACACACAACCACATGCAAGTTAAAATCAGCAACATTTATGAAGAAACAGAGAACAAAGTATTTTTTCACTTTTGCCACCAAAAATGTTTTCCTCTCTTCCTACCTCTGAGTGCATTCCCTGGCTCTGCAGCTGGAGGGAGCCTGTCGACTGGTTGAGACCATTGGGCCTGGGGTGTTTGGTGGGGCAAACCCCATGCATTTGTGTCTAGATGGGCCAGATATGCTAAGAGTCTTCTTCCCAAAGGCAAGTTGACCTTCTTGGGCTTGACCATCCAAGAGTTAGAGTAGGTCAGGCAGGGTGAAGAGTGTTCAGAGTGGAAATATCAAAGGGCCTCAGTGTGGTTCCTCCTCTGGTTGGGTGCCTCCTAGAATTGCCTAGTCTCTGTGTGAGGATGGGCACATGGACTGGGGTCATGGCTCCCTGTCTATCCATCGGCGTCACTTTGGACCGACACTTTGGTTGGGGTGTTGGAGTGCAGGTTTGTGCCTTGGGCATTTCTTCCTTGACCAGTTGTGGATCTGTCACAGTGAGGTGACATTTCTCCCCAGAGTATCAGTAACTGGGCTGGTGGGATGGAGGGTGCAGGAGGCAGCTTTGCCAATGTTTCTCCTGAAGCCTCGGGTAATCTCCTCAGACCCACCACCTAGCAGATACATCTCGGAGGAGTCAGGCACATTTCCACAGAGATCGCAGGGAGGCTAGCAAAACCTGCAAGATACCGAGAGGGCGAGAGAAGGCGTTGAGACTGGTGGTTAGATGTGGTGGGCGATGATCGAGACTGAGTGCACAGTTAATGGGATGGCGGCAGTGGGATGAATAAAGGTACTTACTCAAAGGGCACCAGCACCCTGACCTGTCCAGACTCTCTCTGCCCCGTTATGGGCTGTCTTCCTCTTTAACGGCAGAAAGTAAGGATGGGAAATGAGTGAGGTAACATGGCTGTCAGTGCTGGTTCGTGTGGGGAAAAGGTGATGAGGTATTCAAAGGATTGAGGAGACAGCATGCAGGGCATATGGGTTAATAGTGTGGTGGCAATGCGAGTGAGTGAATGTTGCAGGCAATAGTGAGATTGACAGAGCATGAGCCTCAATGGGAGATGGATGCAGCAGCGGAGAGAGTGTGAAGTGGCAGAGAATTGTGTAGCACTTATCATGATGGAGCTGAGAAGGTAATTGATCTTCTGATGGCACTGTTGGCTATTCCTCCACACCCTGGGGATGACACTGAATCAGGTGGTGACCTGACACCTTACTGGTGGGGGTTAGTTACATGAACTCATCAGCCAGTCTCCCAGCCACCTCCCTTCTAGACTCCACTGTCCATCTGGAGCTCCAGGCACCAGTTGAAGAACTGCAGTTCCACCTTTCCCTTCTCTGCCATGTTCCAACTCTGTCTGCCAACAAGCAGGACATACCTGGATGGCCAGTACTTATCCAAGTTTAGCATGCTTTTCAACAAGGTAGATATCCGCCGAAGAATGAATTGTTGTGGGAACGGCATGTGGTAAGATGCAATGTAAATCAGACATGAGAGATGCCGTAGGGGTGTGGTAGGCAATTAATGTGGAGGGTTTGGTAAGATGTGGTGCGAGGACATGTTAGGTCTTAGAAGTGAATAACCATCCTAAAATTTGATGCAATAAACCAAGATTCAGCCCATTTCCCTGCTGGTTTTTATCACCCATTGTTGCATCTCTCTCTCTCTGTCCCTCCCTTAATCTCTCATTCTTAATGAAGCTGTTGCTCCAGTCTCTACCACGCCGTTTCAGAAGCACAGCATCCTTCTCTCTCTCTCTCCTCCCCCCTTCCCTCCCTCACCCCCTCTCTCTCTCATGCATGTTTTTAACTGCTGGTGAACTGTGTCTGGATCTTTCTCTTTTCCATTCATTAAATCTCTGGGATAGTTAGGCACCACCAAAGGGCTGATGTAATATGTTTAAAGATGACTATAAATCAGATTTTCAACTTTAATGTTGCACCACAGACTGAATTTTTGTATCACGATGAAAAAATTGAGTAGTCTCAATAGTTTCAGCTCTACTAATATCATTCTGAATTTTACTGTAATGAGGTGGATTCAGAATACTACTTGAATGTACAGTAAGTGAGTTATCTGAATTGTTTTGTGTAGAAAAGTAGAAAAACTTCCATAATCATTACTGACAATTCTGATTGAAATATTAATAACCCAAGAGAATTACTGGACTAGACAGACTGTGACTGAAATAACAGATGTTATTGTCCATTTTGGAAGAACAAATAAGAATGCGGAATACAGGGTTAATGGTAGGGTTCTTGGTCAGGTGGAGGAACAGAGGGATCTTGGGGTCTATGTACATAGATCTTTGAAGGTTGCCACTCAGGTGGATAGAGTTTGTAAGAAGGCCTATGGAGTATTATCGTTCATTAGCAGAGGGATTGAATTCAAGAGTCGTGAGGTGATGTTGCAGCTGTACAGGACTTTGGTTAGGCCACATTTGGAGTACTGTGTGCAGTTCTGGTCGCCTCACTTTAGGAAAGATGTGGAAGCTTTGGAGAGGGTGCAGAGAAGATTTACCAGGATGTTGCCTGGAATGGAGAGTAGGTCATACGAGGATAGGTTGAGAGTTCTCGGCCTTTTCTCGTTGGAACGGCGAAGGATGAGGGGTGACTTGATAGAGGTTTATAAGATGATCAGAGGAATAGATAGAGTAGACAGTCAGAAACTTTTTCCCCGGGTACAACAGAGTGTTACAAGGGGACATAAATTTAAGGTGAAGGGTGGAAGGTATAGGGGAGATGTCAGGGGTGGGTTCTTCACCCAGAGAGTGGTGGGGGCATGGAATGCGCTGCCCGTGGGAGTGGTAGAGTCAGATTCATTGGCGACCTTTAAGCGGCATTTGGATAGGTACATGGATGGGTGCTTAATCTAGGATAGAAGTTCGGCACAACATCGTGGGCCGAAGGGCCTGTTCTGTGCTGTATTGTTCTATGTTCTATGTTCTATGTTCTATCTATTAAATGTTTCACTTCTGGAATAAGTCAGGGAAATCCCATCACCGAACTAATTCTCCCTGTGTTCTTTGGGGCAATACCCAAGAATCAATCTTTGAAAGTCAAGGCCTTCCAGAGGAGAGGATAGGTTTTCCAAGGGTCAATTAGATCCACTTCCCAGCCCACATGGAAGTTTTGAGCCTACTCCCATCATCAGGGAATCTGCTGTCTGAACCTTCTCAGAAGTTCGGAGACAGGTGCTTAGAGGTAGAAATGCATTCCTATCAGATTCCTATTTCCCAGTGCCTGCCCCCAGACCAGACTCTATGCAGTTGGGATAATTCAGTCTGCGATCACAATTCCAGTGTGGAATTCAGGCATTATTCTAATCCATCCACGTGCTGACGCAGCCTCATCCTCTGTTTGCTGAGCTTCTTTTCATAACCAAACCCAAGTTCTACAAAGTAATGAGACTGTATACAGTGATAATGTCCTGGCATTGGGATAAGTGAATAAGTTTTACTTACACAACAGCAGGACTGGAAACTTGCATTTGTTCCCTGGAATCTTCGGATGAACTTGAGTCCCATTCTCCTACATAACTGGATCAATTGGACATCACTGGAGGTCTCTCTTCAAAGCAGGATGCACTTATATTGTAAGTCCTGATCTTGCAAATTAGATACCATGTGTTGCACTCTTTAATCTGTAAATCAATTGGATCATTAATGTGCCTTGTGCAGTTCAGAATAATACCAATGAGTGGCACTGTTTGTTCATGCTTAACTGTGTACAACTTCTTAAACCTCTCAATGTGTGTAGTAAACAGGTGAGACATTGCGCTTTTTAATCTGATTTTTTTTTGTGGAATGTGCCTGCAGTTAATGATTTGACATGAAGTTCACACATCACAGGCATGTACAGGATATGCCAGATGCTACATTTGTAAAAGTACTGGCATGCACACAGTTAACATCTTTCAGATCAACCATGATGGTCAACCAGAGTGAATTTGGAGCCAGTTTGTTAGATATATTCAAGCGGGAGATGATCGTAGACTTTGCAGCTAAAGGGATCAAGGGGAATGGAGAGAAACCTGGAGTGGGATTCTGAAATTGAATGATCAGCCATGATCATATTGAATGGTGGAGCAGGCTTGAAGGGCCTACTCCTGCACATATTTTCTATGTTTCTATGTTTTCTATGACTGCAGCAGGGTCATTGAAAATATCCATGCTCCAGGTAGCACTACCTCTGAGGTTTGTTCAGCAAAGATTAAGCAGCAGGAAGCAGGGATCATCAGCTGTTTCTATGTTAGTTATTAGTTCATTTCTTCGGGATGTTGTTATAATTCTTCATACATTAATATTTCCTCTGATTGCTTTTTGTTTAAAACATGAATGGTGTGAAGCTGCTGAAGAATATTTTACTGACTTCAAGACTGCTATCCAAACCTGTGCTCCCAGACATAGTTACAATAACAGACTTTTTTTTTCTTTTATGAGATTCGCCACCACTGGGAAGGTCAGGTTCTGTTGCTTTTTCCTGTTTTTGTTGAACTGAGGAACTCATTCATTTATTTCAGAGTCATTGCTGTGGGTCTGGAGTCACATGTAGGTCAGACCATGTTAGGATGGCAAATTTTCTTCTCTCGTGGACACTGGTGGACAATTTGGTTTCTTGTGACAATTCATAATTGTTTGATGGTCTCTATTACTGAGGCTACTTTTCAATTCCAGAGTTATTAATAGAATTTAAAGCAACCATGCTGGGATTTAAAATCTACTCCTCCAGAGGATGAGCTTGGCTCTCAGGATTACTAATCCAGTGACATTCCCAAGCTGCCACCTTCTCCCCCTAAGGGTAATGTGGAGAATGAACAAAAACATATAGAGCAGCACAAGCTGCTGCATTGGGGGGGCGTGAGGGGCTCTGGCTGAGGGGCTTTATCAGCTCAGAGTTTTCAGAAAGCTATCTGGAACTCAGCTCTAAACAATTTTGGAGCTGTGTACACTTTACTAATTATGCTTTCACTGAAATAGATGCAGACAATTCCAGCCTGAGAGCAGAGCAACATTGTCAGTCGTTATAAAGGTGAGTACCAGTGTCAACATTTATGCATTTGGCTTCTTCCAGATATTAACAAGGTCTTGCTGTTTGTCATCCACTATTACTTGGTAGGGATCACTTCATTTCATTCACTCTCCCCAGAACAAGCAGGGAAGGTGAGCATGGCTTTCTGGCTTCCCTATCTATTGGGTATCACTCACTGAACACATTACTTTGCAGGCACTGCTTTGTCAACTCTGCCATGCATCAAAACTGAAAAAGCTGCAATTCATTCAATGTCCCACTTTCTTTTTTTATGTTTTTATTTGTGGCTGTGGCATTGCTGGTATTTACATTCCCTTGGCAGTAGTGAGCTGTCTTCCAGAACCACTGCAATCCATGTGATATTATGCCAAATGTCAATGCCTGTTATTTTCTGAGTAGTCAAATGCCTTTACACATATCAATTCACCATTGGATATTTGCTATGCTGCAGGTGTGTAAGCATGTTAAGACCCTGGAGCAACCTTGCAATGATGTCATGGAACTGGGTATAAAGAAGAGTGTGGGACAAGAGAGTTAGATCGAAGATAAATAGCTGAGATTGGAAGACTGAAGAGAAAAGCACTTGTGGAAAATAGCCTTAAAATGTAACAGTAGGTTTAGTGCCTGGTTTACCTCAGACTATCATGTGTAGTAGCAATTAGTATAAATATGTCTTAAACAGAGTTCAAAAGATATCTAAGCCTGGACACAGTCCTAGACCTTCCCCTCAACCAGTCTGCCTTGAACTCAAGCTCTTAGATGTGGAGATGAAACCACCCAACAAAAATAAGAGGTATCCACTGATGGCATGCCACCCCATTTTACAACTCATGAACTGTGTGCTCAATTGAAGCCACAGAATTTGCAATGGTGCAGACCATTGACAAATTGTTAGTTTTTTATGAAGTCAGAGACTTGGAGGAATATAGGATAGTGATAAACCTCAGCTAAAACCAAAGTACGGAGGATGCTGGAGATTGGAAAGAAACAAGAAGTGCTAGAGAAACCTAACAGGCCTTGCAGCATCTGTAGAGAGAGAGAGAAATGGAATTAACATTTCCAATACAATAAAACTCTTCTGTGGAACCTACTTTACATATTCACAACAATTGTTCATAGAAGTGAATAACCAGGAAAAAAACTTGAGCAGAAAAGTTGTACAAGTGAGTACTTGGAAGGGTTAACTGATTTTGTAGGATAAGCTATACCCATCATGCTATCAATGATTCTTCTGGGCAGATTTCTTCCAGTCTCCAGTGTGCTTCAATGATTGCTGTTGGAGTGAAAAGCATGTAGGTAAAATAATAAAATGTATATCGGCTCTTGAATTTACCTGGCCTGGATTTTCCCCATTGTGCAGACACTCCCCAGTGTAGATTGGAGTTGTGTGTGGGGACACTGCGGGATACCCATCATAGCAACCTCTAAAGGAATTGCCTGGAAACTTGAAGATTCTGTAGGTTAATCCCTCTATGTGTGATACCACTGGAAGTCTCTAATTAATATTCCCTATTCAAAGGCCCCTTCTCCACCATGGACCTGCAATCCCCTTCCCTATCTCCCCCTTCTCCACTCTGGACCTGTATTCCCCCTTCCCTCGCTGATCCATTATCCACATTCTGGACCTGCAATCCCCCTCTTCCACTCTACCTTTCACACCTTCCATCACTGTGAACCTGCCACAACCTGATTTGATGGCATGATGGCTCAATGGTTAGCACTGCTGCCTCACAGTGCCTAGAAACCGAATTCAATTCCGCCCTCATGCGATTGTCTGTTTGGAGTTTGCACATTCTCTGTGTCTGCATGGATTTCCTCCAGGTGCTCTGGTTTTCTGCCACAGTCCAAAGTTGTGCAAGTTAAATTGACTAGCCATGCTAAATTGTTCATAGTCTCCAGGAATGTGCAGGCTAGGGGAATTAGCTTTGGGAAATACATTGTTACAGGTATAGGGTAGGGGGTTGGGTCTGAGTGGGATGCTCTTCAGAGGTATGGCGTGCACTCGATGGGACAAATGGTTTGCTTTTACCCTGTGGAGATTCGGTGATTCTATGAATTCTCCACACTGGACCTGACCCTCCCAGTTCCTCTACTCTGGATCTAATATTTCTTCACACCCTCCCCTGAGGTCAGGCCCACCCTTACCCTGCTGCATGAGCTGACTCGTTCCCACCCCAGGACTCAACATTCTCTCCTTCCCACCCCCCTTCACTGCATCCACGATCTCCCGTACAGTCTCACCAACCCGACACACTGCTTTATCTAACTTGCACCCTAGCACTCTATAAACATGGCACCCTACTTCCTAGGAGGCCTATTCCACTTGGCATCCTACCTACCTAGCACCTGACGGTTACAATTTTGCATCCTTTCCCACATAACACCCTATGGTCCCCCCATTCATGTGGCACCCTTCCTGGCACCATTACCTCACATTTACCTAATGTGCTTACCATTTGGCAGCAGCTGTCAAAGTGACTGTCTGTGCTTCTAGACCTTTACATTTCAGCATGCAGCAGCATACAAACTGCTGTGAAAAGCGGGTGTGGCTTTCCTTCCCCCGACAGTTGGGCACTACAAGACAATTATTAGAATGGAAGTGTGGTTCTATATTTCTGAATGAACTTTGACTGGAAGCTCTTGTCAAAAGTATGAAAGAAGGAAGCATTGTGCAATCTGCATGACATTGCCATTCCTCAAAAAACCAGACCCAGTTGATGTATCAGCTGAGACAATCATGTATTTCAGTTCTAATATACCTCACTACTACATAACATGGAGTAAACCTTTACTGTTTAATCAACACTGAGCCTGCCTTTTACCTAGATGTTGAATGTGCCCTATATGGCATTGATAGCCTAGACTAACACCAGCAAGAAGAATTAATGGTGGCAGATCTAACCATGTTGATATCCAACATTATAAGAAGGTGACAGCAATGAGGACTTTGCCAATTATTATACTTAGGGGACTGCATGTATGTGCGTGTGTAAATGTTCACCATAGGAGTGGGGATATTTGTTTGAAGAACTAGGAATACGCAATAGTTGTCTATCACTCAGGAACCTGGAGTGGCAACAGACTCCTTGGTCATATATTCCTGGGATGTTTTGGTCCCAGTATCTCTCACTGCCTCTGCCAATTACAGCTAACTTTGCCTCCTCGAAAAGAATAATCTCAAACAGGCATTCAGGCAGTCAGGTCCTGCTGCCAGCTTTAATGTGCTACTTTTACAGAGGAGCCAAACAGTTGTGATTGTAAATGAATGTACTGAGGTATTTTTGTTTGTCATGCCTCAATTGGGAATGATGAGATATATATGAGTCTTGAGTAGTATCTGTGAAGCATGCAGAAATGTGGATTCTGTTAATATCTGTGCATGTATAGTGATGGAGGCAGTATGTTAATGTTGAGCAAAGTGTTTCTGAGATGGGATCTTACTTTGATCACTCGTTAATTTATTTTTTTTCCTGACACTGAATCTATGTCCTAGGCTCAGGCCTGGGCCCAGACTGAGGCTCCTGGCTACTCTGAATGATCTCCCAAAGGTGACTCATAGCTGCTTCTGCATCTCCTCCACCAGGACTCTCAGTGCTATGTAATAACCTAGCACCCTCTATCCAGGTCCCTGAGCTGACCCAGCCAGCACATTCCACATTCATTGTTATGTTTACCCTTGTTATGTTAGTCCTGTTAGAATTTTACAGGTTTCAATGAGATCCCTCCTCATTCTTCTAATTCCAGTTGTTACAGGGCTCACTGATCTAGGTCTCCCTTTATGCATCAGTCCAGCCATCCTAGGAATCAGACTATTGTACTCCCTTTGTAAACAGAATTTCCTTCTCCAGATGAAAACTATACACAATACTCCATGCATGATCTTACCAAGATCCTGTACAATTGCATCAAGACATCCCTGCTCTTATTCCCAAATCCATTCACTAAGAAGATCAGTACATGGATAACTTCATTTTTATCGACATTGTACTCTACCTGCCATACATTTGCCCACTCACACAACTTGCCCAACTCACACTGGAACATCTCTGCATCCATCTCACAGTTCACCTTCTCACTCAGCTTTATATCATCTGCAAATATGGAGATATTGCATTTAGCTCTGTCATCTAAATCATTAATATATATTTTGAATAGCTGGAGTTCCATCACTGATACCACACATACCTCACTACTCACTGGCTGCCGCTCAGAAGGAGACCTGTTTATTCCTACTTTTTCTTTTCTGCCTGCTAACTAGTTCTCTAACCATCAGTATGCTACCCCAAACCCATGTGTATTAGTTTTACATGCTAATTTCTTAAGTAGTATCTTATTGAAAGCCTTCTGAAAGTCCAAGGAAACCAACATTCATTGGCTCTCCCTTACTAACTCTAACAGTTACATTCTTACAAATTTCCAGTGGATTTGTCAAGCATGATTTCCCTTTGTACATCTGTGCTGACTCTGCGCAATCTTTTCATTGTTTTCCAAATGCTCTGCCATTAGACTTTTAGATTGGACTCTAGCATTTTTCCCACTCCCGATGTCAGGCGAACCGATCTGTGATTCCTTGTTTTCTCTTGAGGCCTGGTACCTTGCCTCACCTAACAAATCATCAATTAAACCGAAAGCTCTCTGATAAATCTAGACTTTCAAACAAGTATTTATTAATAGTGCAGCACCGTTTTGTGTCTGTTTTCACCTGAAAGCCTAAGCAACCTTGCTATTGGAGAAAAGACCGATTTTCTGGTTGTTCTGGGAGGTCAGTCTACTGTGACTCTTGCTCCTCATTCCTCCTCTTCATGTAACCCAAATAAACTTCCATGGATGATACCAATTATGATCTTAGTGCTTATTAAGGCTATGTAAGATAAAATGGAGGCTAACTTTTCTGTGGCAATTCAATAGATGCAATAACTAAAGGTTGTCTTCTAAATATCCCTTTCAAACTCCCTGTCAGCCACGTTGTCAATTCCATTTACCTAGTGAGTGGGTTTACCTTTGAGTGGGGTTTCAACTATTCATGTGATAATTGCAGTAGATCCTAATATCAGCACATGGTTTGCATGCATTTATGAGATTTCCACATTGTTCTGGTGCATGTTAACTCACAAGATTAATGTCACAAGAAAGCATTTTTTTTTCCTGTGTTGTATATTACAGGGCTTCAATGTCACAATAGGGTTTATTAAATTTCTATAAAAACATAGTAAATGAGTTAACATGTTTATGTGTGGAGAGCAGTTGATGTGGGTATTGATTGTATAATAGCCCTCAGCACAAGACCTTTCAATTGTTACCTTGAAATAATATTCAGGCACAGTATGACATTTAAATTGATTTTATTACAACAAGCTGCTCATTATAGTTCATCTAGTGATTAAGGACATGTTCAGTGTAAATGGAGTTTGAGTGTGAACAACGTTGATGCATAAATTGACAATCCAGCATTAAATCTCTAAAGTGACTCTCTAATTTCACCCACTAACACTGTAGCAGTTTAAAATAAAATTGGAGACAAAAGGGTGGAGCCTCCTCTGTCCTTACACTGCCTTTGACTGCCCTCCATTGGCACAACCTCCAAAACCTAAAAGTTACTGGACGTAGCAACAAGAGAACCAGAAAATAATTGGTCACTGGCCAAATGAACAGAGTGGTGCTGAATTACAGGTCATTACAAAACTGATTCCAAAGCAATAGAACACAAAAATTTCTTCTCTCCTTCCCATTGAAAGTACAGTCCTTTGCAAAGCAGATGCTGTACTGCAAGGTGGTCAACTTCATCTTAACCAAGTGATTTAGCTGTTCCACGTGCACATGACTGCCAATATCAGTCTTCTCTGAGAATGATGACCATGGAGACGCTGGATTTCATGATTTTCAAACCATTGTCCACCATTCTTAATGTTCTGGCCCCATTCCAACAGGAGGGAACCTCATTTGTGGTTGCTGTGTTTTCAAAGAATTGTGGGCCATGTATCTGTTTGCCTGCTACCACAGATGAGATTCCACACAAAATGCACACAATAATAATATACCATCTATAAGCAAATCACCAGGAGTGAGGCCAAATATTATTCCGCCTTTTGATTAAATACCACAAATACCAAGCCAAGATTGATGCCCTTCATTTTTACTGGTAGTTAAAGTCCAAAGAGTAATACAATGAATTGATAGAGCACTCATTATCAAAGAAAATGCACTCAGTTCGCAAAGGTATATTACTAATATTTAGCAAAAAAAAATGCAAGCACATAATTAAAGCTGGATTTTGAAAGTTAGGTGGAATAGGAGAAAGTGAGGACTGCAGATGCTGGAGACCAGAGTTGAAAAGTGTGGTGCTAGAAAAGTGCAGCAGGTCAGGCAGCATCCGAGGAGCAGGAGAATCGACGTTTCGGGCATAAGTCCTTCTTCAGGAATGAGGCTGGTGTGCCAAGCGGGCTGAGATAAAAGGTGAGGGAGGGGCGCTGGGAATATGATAGGTGGAAGGAGGTGAGGGTGAGGGTGATAGGCCGGAGAGGGCGTGGGGGCGGAGAGGTCGGGAAGAAGATTGCAGGTCAAGAGGGTGGTGCTGAGTCCGAGGGTTGGGACTGAGATAAGGTGGGGGGAGGGGACATGAGGATGTTTCAGAGAACACTTCTGGGACACCAGCACCAACCAACCCAACCGCCCCGTGGCTGAACACTTTAACTCCCCCTCCCACTCCGCCAAGGACGTGCAGGTCCTTGGCCTCCTCTATCGCCAGACCCTGGCCATACGACGCCTAGAGGAAGAGCGCATCATCTTCCGCCTAGGAACCTTCCAACCACACGGGATGAATGTAGATTTCTCCAGCTTCCTCATTTCCCCTCCCCCCTGTGGAGCAAGACTCCGTGAGAGGGGACAAGGTACCTGGAATCATCATTAGGGCCTCAAACCCTTCAACTGATTAAAGAGGGAAACATGCACCCAGATCAGGGAGGAGATGTCTGCCTGCAGCATCCAGGGCTCCCCTCACACACTAACAGGGGTCTTTCATGAGGCTGCAGTGATACTGGCAGTTCTTGTACTTGTACAGGAGGTCCTTAATATCCTGGTGCCAAAGCTTTCCAGGCCTCAAGCAACAACAGGATGATCACTGCAACCATCAAAAGCCATAAAGCAGGAATGTCAGCTGCCTGGGGCTATCTCAGCTGACAGCACAGGGGTGATATCAGATAAGAGCACCTGGGAGGGTTGCGGAGGCATATTTTGTCAATGGATGTTTTAGGTGAACCTGGAGTGGAACAGCAGAAATATAATTCTTTCTTTACACAATATTGGTCAATTCAAACTCAGTAAGGTCAAGTCACTCCACATGTTGCTGTCAAAACTATTTGCTGGAGCTGTGAATTGGTATGACCAGTTAAGGAAAATCCAACAGATTGAATGGATCTCTTACTAAGCTCATGTGAAGCATACCAAATGAATACATTGTGAGCCTCCCTTGTGCATGGCTCGAGGCACCTATTGTGTACTTCCTTCAAATCTTTTTAAAAATATATTTATGTGATAAAGGTGCCTCTGGCTTGGTCAGCATTGATTGCCCTTCCTTAACTTCTCCGGAGAAAGGGAAGGTGAGTTGCCTTCCTGAACTGCTCCAGTCTTTGGTGTATAGGTACATTCACAATGCTGTTAGGAATGGGGTTCCTGCAACAGTGAAGGCACAGTCATATAGTCTCAAGTCAGCATGGTGTATGGCTTGGAGGGAAATCTACAGGTGGTGGTATTCCCATATGTCTGTGGCACTTGTCCTTTTAAGGGATAATGGTTGCACATTAGGAAGGTGCTGTTGAAGGAGGCTTGGTGAGTTAGTGCAGTGCACCTTGTAAATGGTGTACATCACTGTGCATCGAGGGTGAAGGGAGTGAATTTTGAAGGTGGGGATGCCAATCAAGCAGTTGCTTTGTTCTGGATGATGTCAAGTTTCTTGAGCGTTTTAGAGCTGTGAGTCGAGAGTGTGGTGCTGGAAAAGCACAGCAGGTCAGGCAGCACCTGAGGAGCAGGAGACTCGGACATTTCGGGCATAAGCTCTTCATCAGGAATGAGGCTGTGAGCTGGGGGGGTGGTGATGTAGATGGGAGGGGGAGGGGCTGCGGGGGGAAGATAGCTGAGAGTGCGATAGGTAAGTGGAGGTGGGTAAAGGTGATAGGTCAGAGGGGAGGGTGGAGTGAATAGGTGGGAAGGAAGATGGACAGGTGGGACAGGTCATGAGTGTGGTGCCGAGTTGGAAGGTTAGATCTGGGATAAGGCGGGGGGGAGGGGAAATGGGGAAACTGGTGAAATCCATGTTGATGCCATGGGGTTGGAGGGTCCTGAGGTGGAAGATGAGATGTTCTTTCTCCAGGCGTCGGGTGGGAAGGGAATGGTGATGGAGGAAGTCCAGGATCTGCATGTCCTTGGATGAGTGGAGGAGGAGTTGAAATATTCAGCCAATTCAATGGTTTGGTTGAAGGAAGAACACCTCATCCTCTGCCTCAGGACCCTCTTACTCCATGGCATCAATGTGGATTTCACCAGTTTCCTCATTTCCCCTCCCCTTACCTTATCCCACATCCAACCTTCCAACTTGGCAGTGCCCTCATGACCTCTCCTACCTTCCCATCTTCCTTCCCACCTATCTGCTCCACCCTCCCATCTGACCTATCATCATCACCCCCACCTGCATCCATCCATCACACTCTCAGCTACCTTCACCCCCAGCCCCACCCCCCTCCCACTTATCTCTTCACCCCCTCGGCTCACAGCCTCATTCCTGATGAAGGGCTTTTGCCTGAAATATCGATTCTCCTGCTCCTTGGATGCTGCCTGACCTGCTGTGCTTTTCTAGCACCACACTCTCGACTCTAATCTCCAGCATCTGCAGTCCTCATTTTCACCCTGTTATTAGAGCTACACCCATCCTGGCATCTGGTGAATATTTCAGCAGATTCCTGATTTGTACCTTGTAGATGGTGGATAGGCATTAAGAAAAAAGAGGTGAGAAACTCGCTGAGGTTTTCATAAGCTCTGACCTATTTTTGTAACCACAATATTGATGTGGCTAGTCCAGATGTCCTTACTGGGGCATATTGAAAGGTTCCATCAGATCTATCCAGGTATCTGAAGTATATTCTCAGAAGCCCTCCAGCCTACTTGATTGTCATTGGAGTTGTCTCATGGTAGCTGCTGTATCTCTACTTTTTCTGCACAGAGTAAGTCAGCATGCCTCCAGTGGATAGCCCTTGTCAGGCAGTATCCATAGGGCTCCTTAGACTGTAGGCATCATTGCAACTTCCTGGGAACTGTTGCATGGACCTAAAAGATCTGTTTATGTTTATCATTGATAAGTTACACATTGAGCAAGTGGAAGCCCTTCCTGTTGATGAAGGCTGTTTTCTGGTTGTGGAAGCTTTCATGGCCATATGTATGTAATCGATGACACCCTCCTCCAGGATGGTCCTGAGCTCAACCGTCCTCTCAGCCTGATTGTTGGGCTCAGTGAGAAACTTCACAGCTCTCGAACAGGGTCTTGGTGGCTATCTTGATACAGCAATGAGTGTGCATAGATTATGAAAACCAAGATGTCTCCAGAACATTCTTGGAATGATCCTGAAGAGTAAATGTTCAGTTTCATGATGACATTCAGCATTCCACACGTTGGGGAACACACTATTCCCACTGGATTCAGCTCTTCCTCCATCAGGATGTCTCCACCCTAAGAGATGTACTTTGTCATGGTAATGCTGCTCCAACGTTTGCAGGAAGCTGAGCCTTTGACAGAGACCCTCTTTGGCTGTAACATCCATGCACACGAGGCTGGTTATATGTCTATCTGTGCCCTCCTTGTATGGTCCCCCTTCCAACCCTGGTTTGGAATCCCCTCTGGGCATGCCCTGCTCCTGGTGGATATAGCTCTCTCCCTCTTGTCTTCACCTGAAAGTGATGCTAGTGGGAATTAGCTAAACTCATTATACAGCTTAGCCCGCTCCCCCTTTTTCCTCCTTACTCTGTGTATACAAATGTCAAGTCAGTCATCATACTCAACCAGAGTGATTTTGCTCTGCCAGCCAATTGCGTCTGGCAGCAACCTGCTCCTGCTGCTGTGCACTCAATCTGACTCACGATATGTAGTCACACTGCAGCTTGCAATGGTTGGGTCTGACCTGCCCTTGAGCTTCTACCTTGTTATAGCAGGCAAGGTCTGAGACTACATTGTTCCCATTCTGAGACAGCTCATATAGTTGGAGTTTATTGCCTGTTTAACAGGCTTCATTACTCTCTTGCCACCTCAATGTACAAACGCCCGCTCCCAGCCTGAGCACCTCTTGAAATATTCACACGTGATGTGAAGATGTCGTGTTTCCCTCCTGATATAATCCGTTTATGATTTTTCCAGTCCTGCCACTTCCCAGACCATCTCCAAAAACTCCCATTTCATCTTCCCTTTATGTAATGCGTTAAGGAAAATGTTCAAGTATCAACTCAATGTTTCCCAAATGCTTTCCCATTGTTACTCCATTTCAGCTTTGAACATCATCACAACCCCTTGGTCAGAAATGAGAGAGGAGTTGCAGAGGTGGGTCGGAGGGGAAACAGACCTATGAGGGTAGGAATTGGGGGGGGAGAGACAGCCTTTAGGAAGGGCTGGTGGGTTGGAGGGGTGGTGGTAGAAGAGGCAGAGTTCCAAGGCAACCTTTGCTACCTCAAAGCTGGGGAATCCAAAAGTTAGGCTTATGAACCTCATTTGGATCCTGACACCCCATTTGATAAGTCATGCTTTAAATGTCCTAATTCCGTGAACTATATCGGAAGGTTAACCAGAACCACTGAATCAGATCCAACTCCAGCCCTTAGTCAATTCATTGATATGGACTTTTCTGGACTTTTTAGTCAATGAAATATTCTGGCATTTATGACTAAAGGTTCATTAATTTCTGATCCATGAATAAAAGGCAAAAAAAAAGTGATGGAACTATTCAAATTAATTCTTTGTAATTTATTTTAAAAGAGGCACTGATGGTAGTCGTAACATTGTAATTTGTAGGGATTATTACTTTTATTGTGCTCCTTAGCTGGGAGTTCGTGGTAGCAATGTCATTAACTGGCTTAGAAATGATTCAATAAATAAAACTGAAAAAGCAGCCGGTTGTAATCCAGCCCCAATGTGAAAATGATTGTACAGTAATTTGGTGACCAGGATTAGTTACAGACTTCAGGGGATTTTGATGGTCCCAAAGATCCCAGTTTATATTTGGATATTTAATTTTTTAGGTTTGAAAACCCAATGATTCCTTGAGGCTTTGTTTCTCTGATTGTAAATCTGTTTTTTGATGGGCACCTTTCATGTTTTTTATTATTTTGAGCAGCTGTTGTTCCTGCCTGTGGAGGTTAGGTGAGTTGCTGATTGCCAGACAGAAATGGTTTATGCAGAGCAAGTAAGCAGGCAATAACAGCATGCATTGTGCAGTAACGTCTGTGTCTCTCATTTCAGCTTCCGTCTGACACATTGTACATCTTTTAGCAAATCTAGCTCATTACAAATAATGTACCATATAAACAAAGGGCAACATGTTACGTCAGAATTATGGTTGATGTTCTCTTCGGAAAATGTATTTGTGCGAAGACATTTCAATTGGACATTTGATAAATGCGATATCTTTGGTTCTTATGCTTAAACTGAAATATTGAAATCATAGTGTTGTCCTTTGTTGTATTTAGAACAAAGAACAAAGAAAATTTACAAACCAGAAGAGAAAATGCTGGAAAATCTTAGCAGGTCTGGCAGCATCTGTAAGGAGAGAAAGAGCTGATGTTTCGATTCTAACTGACCCTTTGTCAAAGCTTGTCAAAGCAGTAATTTGCTTTTATTTTAAAGAAAATTTACAGCCAGGAACAGGCCCTTCGGCCCTCCAAGCTGGAGCCGATCCAAATCCACTGTCTAAACCTGTCGGTCAATTCCTAAGCATCTGTATCCCTCTGCTCCCCACCTACTCATGTATCTGTCCAGATGCATCTTAAATGAATCTGCCGTGCCTGCCTCTACCACTTCTGCCAGCAACGCGTTCCAAACACCCACTACACTCTGTGTGAAGTACTTGCCACATGTATCCCCCTTAAACATTCCACCTCTCACCTTAAAGCGTGACCTCTGGTTATTGAATCCTTCACCCTGGGAAAAAGCTTGTCACTATCCACTTTGTCTATACTCTTCATGATTTTGTAAACCACAATCAGGTCCCCCCTCAATCTCCTTTTTTCTAGCGAAAATAAACCTAACCTACTCAACCTCTCTTCATAACTAGCACCTTGCCTATCAGGCAACATCCTCGTAAACCTTCTCTGCACCCTCTCCAAAGCGTCCACATCCATTTGATAATGTGGTGACCAGAACTTTACACAGTATTCTAAATGCGGCGGATTTTGTCTTGTACAATTTTAACATGACTTGCCAGCTCTTATACTCAATACCCCATCCAGTGAAGGCAAGCATACTATATGCCTTCTTGACCACTCTATCCACCTGTGCAGCAACCCTCAGGGTACAATGGATTGCACTCCCAGATCTCTCTGCCCATCAACTTTTCCCAAGGCTCTTCCATTCATTGTATAATTCGCTCTAGAGTTAGACTTGCCTAAATGCATCACCTCACACTTGGCCAATGAAACTGCTTATAGATGATTTGACTTTTGTAACATTGCTGATAAAAACCCTTGTATTTAGCAGTCTTTACTTGTAGCTTTTTGCTATTTAACTAAACAGTAATGGTTTTGCTTATGTCGAGCACGACATATCACTTTACAGTCAATATGGTTTCAGGGGGCAAACTAATCAAGTATTGGAACAGTCAAGAACACTTGAATAAGCAATATGAAATGTTGTTAAGATACCATAAGACCATAAGACGTAGGAGCAGATATTAGGCCATTCGACCCATTGGGTCAGCTTGCCATTCAATCATGGCTGATAAGTTTCTCAACCCCATTCTTCTGCTTTCTTTCTGTAACCTTTGATTCCCTCAACAGTCAAGAACCTATCTATCTCAGTCATAAATATACTCAGTGTCCTGGCCTCCAAAGCCTTCTGTGGCAGTGAATTCCAAAGATTCACCACTCTCTGGCTGAAGATGTTTTTCCTCATTTCTGTTCTAAAGGGTCTTCCATTTATTCTGAGACTGTGCCCTCAAGTCCTAGTCTCTCCTACCAATGGCCTTCCCAATGACTATCCTATCCAGGCCTTTCAGTATTCTGTAAGGTTCAATTAGATTCCCCTCTCATCCTTCTAAACTCCATCGAGTATAGACCCAGAGACCTCAAACATTCCATATATGTTAAGCCTTTCATTCCAGGGATCATTATCATGAACCTCCTCTAGACCCTCCCTAGGGGCAGTACATCCTTTCTGAGAGATGGGGCTCACAATTGCCTACAATATTCTAAATGTGGTCTGACCAGCGCCTTATAGAGCCGCAGGAGTACATCCCTGCTTTTCTATTCTAGCCCTTTTGAAATAAATCAACTAGGAGAAAGTGAGGACTGCAGATGCTGGAGATCAGAGCTGAAAAATGTGTTGCTAGAAAAGTGCAGCAGGTCAGGCAGCATCCAAGGAGCAGGAGAATCGACGTTTCGGGCATAAGCCCTTCTTCAGAAATGAGGAAGGTGTGCGAAGCTGGCTAAGATAAAAGGTAGGGAGGAGGGACTTGGGGGAGGGGCGTAGGGAATGCGATAGGTGGAAGGAGGTTAAGGTGAGGGTGATAGGCCAGAGAGGGTTGGGGGTGGAGATGTTAGGAAGATGATTGCAGGTCAAGAAGGCGTGCTGAGTCCGAGGGTTGGGAATGAGATAAGGTGGGGGGAGGGGAAATGAGGAAGCTGGAGAAATCTGCATTCATCCCTTGTGGTTGGAGGGTTCCTAGGCAGAAGAGGCGCTCTTCCTGGAGGCGCTCTTCCTCCAGGCGTCGTGTTGCCATGGTCTGGCGATGGAAGAGGACAAGGACCTGCATGTCCTTGGCAGAGTGGGAGGGGGAGTTAAAGTGTTTGGCCATGGGACGGTTGGGTTGGTTGGTGCGAGTGTCCCAGAGGTGTTCTCTGAAATGTTCCGGAAGTAGGCAGCCTGTCTCCCCAATGTAGAGGAGGCCACATCGGGTGTAGTAAATGATGTGTGTGGAGGTGCAGGTGAATTTTTGACGGATACGGAAGGATCCCTTGGGGAAGGGAAGTGAGTGGGGAGGTGTGGGCGCAAGTCTTGCATTTCTTGAGGTTGTAGGGGAAGGTGCCGCGAGTGGAGGTTGGGTTGGTGGGTGGTGTGGACCTGACGAGGGAGTCACGGAGGTAGTGGTCTTTCCGGAACACTGATAGGGGAGGGGAGGGAAATATATCCTTGGTGGTGGGGTCTGTTTGGAAACATTTCCTTCTTGATCTGCAATCTTCTTCCCAACCTCTCCGCCCTCACCCCCTCTCCGGCATATCACCCTCACCTTAACCTCCTTCCACCTATCGCATTCCCAATGCCCCGCCCCCAAGTCCCTCCTCCCTACCTTTTATCTTAGCCAGCTTGGCACATCTTCCTCATTCCTGAAGAAGGGCTTATGTCCGAAACATCGATTCTCCTGCTCCTTGGATGCTGCCTGACCTGCTGCACTTTTCCAGCAACACATTTTTCAGCTTTTGAAATAAATGCCAACATTGTATTTGCCTTCCCCAGTACTGACTCAACCTGCAAGTTAACTTTGAGCATTATGGACTCCTAAGTCCCTTTGCCCTTCAGATTTTGAATTTTCTCCCCATTTCGAAAATAGTCCATGCTCCCTCCCAAAGTGCATGACCTCACACTTTCCCACGTTGTGTTTCATCTGCCACTTCTTTGAGGTCTGCAGAAACTGAAGATGTGGTGCTAGAAAAGCACAGCCGGTCAGGCAGCATCAGAGGAGCAGAAGAGTCGATGTTTCGAGCATAAGCTCTTCCTCAGGAATTTGGACACATTCCCCACATTCCTGATGAAGCTTATGCTTGAAACATCGACTCTCCTGCTCCTCTGATGCTGCCTGACTAGCTGGGCTTTTCCAGCATGACACCTTTTGACTCAAATCCTTCTGCAGCCTCCCTGCCGCCTCAATTCTACCTGCCCCACCACGTATCTTTCTATCACCTATAAATGTAGCCAGAATGCCCTCAGTTCCTTCATCCAGACCATTAATGTATAAAGTGAAAACTTGAGGTCTCAACACTGATTCTTGTAGAACACCACTGGTCACCAATTGCCATCCTGAGAAGGACCCGTTTATCCCCACTTTCTACTTTCTGCCAGACAGCTAATCTTCTATCCATGCTAACACTTCGCCTCTAACACCATGGGCTCTTGTCTTACTCAGCAGCCTCCTGTGCGGCACCTTGTCAAAGGCCTTTTGGAAGTTCAGACAGATAACATTCATTGGCTCTCCTTGGTCTAACCTGCTCATTACCTCCTTAAGAATTCTAACAGATTTGTCAGGCATGACCTCCCCTTGATGAAGTCATGCTGACTTTGCCCTATTTTACATTGCACTCCCAAATATTCAGAAATCTCATCCTTCACAAGGGTTTCAAAATCTTACCTTCCATCAAGGTTAGGCTAATTGGCCTGGAATTTCCCATATTTTGCCTTACTCCTTTCTTGAACATGACAGTTACATTAGCGATTTTCCAGTCTTCTGGGACCCTCACTGACACCAGTGATTACTGAAAGATGGCTACTAATGCCTCTGCTATCTGTTCAGCTGTCTCCTTCAGAACTCTGGGGTGTAGACCATCTGATCCAAGTGATTTATCCACCTTCAGACCTTGCAGTTTTCTAGCACCTTCTCTGTGGTGATGGCAACCTTTGTCCCCCAACTTTCTTGAATTTTTGGCATGTGATTCATGTCTTCCACCATGAAGACTGATGCAAAGTACTTGTTCAGTTCCTAGGCTATTTCTTTGTTAGCCATTACTATTTCTCCAGCAGCAATTTTCAGCAGCCCAATTTCCACCTCTGCCTCTCTTTTGCCCTTTATTTATCTAAAGAAACTCTTGCAATCTGATTTTGTATTACTGGTTAGCTTATACATATATTTAATCTTTTCTCTCCTTTCTTTTTTAATTGTCCTCTGTTGGTCTTTGTAGACTTCCCAATCACCTGGTTTCCCACTACTCTTTGCTGCATTACATGCTTTCTCTTTTCTTTTTATACCGTCCCTGACTTTCTTTGACGGCCACAGTTACTTCATCCTCCCTTTATTATGCTTCTTTCCTTAGGGATGAATTTTTGCTGTATCTCCTGAATTATTCCGAGAAACTCCTGCCATTGCCATTCCACTGTTTTTCCTGCTAGGCTCCTCTTCCAGTCAATTCTGCCCAGGTCCTCCCTCATGCCTCTCCATTTGCCTTTATTCACCTGTAACACCATTATATCTGATTCCAGTTTCTCCCTCACAAATTGCAGAGTAAATTCTACCATGTTATGGCCACTGCCTCCTAAGACAGAGAGCAGGTAATCCAAACAAACATTTTGCATTAGTCTGAGAAAAGGAATCCTTATCTAGGCAACATAATGGCACAAGTAGAAAATATGGTAAGATCACGTCTGTGCCAGTGACTGAACATTCACAGGCTTTGCTGAACATAATTACATGTAAGAGATGGTAAGAGAATATCCCTGGAAAATTCAATTCCTGGTCCAAACTGATCTAATGTTACAGTGACAGGTTCCTTATGCACATGCTCAGTGGCTAATGTTAGAGTAGAGTATGGTTGACCCTTCACTGCATATCTCCTCCCGTGTGAGAACTGCAGATGCTGGAGATCAGAGTCAAGAAGTATGGCACTGGAAAAGCATAGCAGGTCAGGCAATATCCAAGGAGCAGGTAAGTCAACATTTGGAGCATAAACCCTTCATCAGGAATGTTTACTATCCTGCTCCTCAGAGGGTGTCCGACTAGCTGTGCTTTTCCCAGCACCATACTTTTATATCTCCTCCCATGTTTACTTTTACCACACACTGTGAGCATCAAGATCTATTTACAGCTTTCAGTAAACTCCTACTCCCACCCTGCCAAATCCCTTTCACCTGAGGTATTAATCTCCCACGTCTACACTGCGTTTTCTTCCTATCATCAGTGAGGTTCTTGACCATAAATTGTCTGATGCTGAGGTTGAACATTCAAGCAGCTGTACGGATCAGAGTTCTACACAGGAACTTCCAGAAGCTTATTTTCTTGTTCATGACGGTGCAATCCTACTTTCTGATGAAGTCCTTGAGATCCCAGTGTATCATCTAATTGGAGGAGATGTAGGATGTATTTGCTCCCTTATCTTAGAAGGTAAATGTGCACTGGTGGGGTAGGATACCAGCTGCTCATTCCAGTTGTTTGCTGGGATGGGCATGCTGGGCTGAATAGCCTCGTCCTGCACTGTAATACTTCTGTGATTCTGGGGTGTGACACTTCTCAAGTCCTAAATGTAACAGCAGTGATCATGGGAACAACTGATTTGATGAAGAACCCTCCAGGAATGTAACAATTGCAACCTCTTGAAAAGGATGTCAACAAACTGAAATTCCCTCTCTCATTTCCTTTGGCTTTCTTTTCCCGTCCAAGGATGAAACAGTTGGATAAAGGCAAGTAGAGAGGCATGAGGGAGGAGCTGGCCAGGTTTGACTGCCAGAGGAGCCTAGCAGGAAACATTCTGAACACAATACAGGAGGCAAGGAAACAAAAACACTTCTACCACTTTGGGGGGAGGAAGTTCTCTTTCTGTAGGTAGCAGCATCAGTTCCACACTTGTGCAGGGATGCTGATGATGATATCTCAGGCCTTCATCAAAACAGAGGATTGCACCATCATCCGACAATGAAATAAACCTCTGGATCAGGACCTATAGGAAGTTCCTGTGTCACACTCTGACCTTAAATTTGCTTAGGTTTAACTGTAGCATCAGGAATTTTCCAGACAAGAGACTCATTGATGATAGGAAGAATAGCCAGTCTGGTTATCTCGTTTGTAAAGACAATGTCTTTTTATTTTTGTGCTTTTTAAATCTAAGGACTGACATGAGAAAGAACTGTTTTGAGACCCACTGGTTTATAAGGGTGGTTACAAGTTTTGAAAGCAAGGAATTTGATCCCTTTTGTGAACCTGTTGTGTCTAGCTGCAGGTTCTAGTGATATGCAGACAAATTGGAACTGAGGAGTTGTTTACAAGTGAAGTCGATTGGTGTGGCCTAATAGTTAATGATTAATAAGAAAGATCCTCTGCCTGACAACAACTATGTGATTGGTTATCAGCTGGTTGAAATACTTGGGCTTTTAGACTGAGAGAAATTAGTCAGACCAGACGAAAAACCAGCAGATCTACAGTAGCCAAAGACTCTCTCTCCCAGTTCTTTACAGCAAACCACTTTAAAACAGAAGAAAAGCAGCTTATCTCTGCTTCAAGATCAACTGTAAGTTGCAACTTTGAATTTGGTGCATCTGAGACCTTTTGTAAGTGAACCAGCCACCCTGGGCCTCTTGCAAACCAATGGATTCATTCAGAAAAATAAAACCTGAGGGAAAACCTTCAGATCAGTGAGAACCAACTCAACAAGTTTGGAAACAAAGACTATGGAACTGTTTCCCCTATTTTCCCTCCGCCCATGTGTTATTTATTTCCTGTTTATATTTGATTGTCTGTGAATGTGTAAGGATGAGTTTATAATGGGTTTAGAGTTTTCATTTATATAGTTTACTTAATTTTGTTTAATTGTTTACCTGTAGCTAGAATTTGATGACCTATAGTAATAGGACCACCTGATTAACTTTATAATAAATAAGTACAGAATCCTGCCTATACACTCTATTAACCTTGGTCTGAAAACCAGATAGATTGGGAATTTTGCATACTTAATTTTAAAACTTTAAGCTTTGTGATGACCCTGGGAATAGCAAGGCCATCCCACTGAATCATGACATTTCGAACAGTTACACTGTGGCTTACTTATGCTGTGTAACTGTTACTAGCTGAGCTTTTAGGAGAGCAAATTCTTTTAAGTAGTTGCACTTCTCCAAGTTATAGTTTGAATACATGCAAGCTGCTTTCATTGCTCTTTTAAGGAATTTCTCAGCTCCGGGAGCTTCATACTTATGCTTGTTTACTGAAATAATCTGAGTGCTTCTGATAGTTTACGATGGCACTCAATTGCAGATTTGATTTGACAATTTTGCAGAATAATAATCTCTGAATGACCAATATTGGCTTGATCCAAGTTGAAGTTAAGGGTTTCCTTTCTCCTGGATAAGTTTATGGTGATTGCTTGTTTTGCGTCCTCAGTAGGCTGAGTGGGAAAGCAGATCCATTCACCTTTTTCCTCTCCTTTTCAGCAAAAAGTGTCTCCCCACATGATGCCACATAAACCTCCCATCATTAGCACCACATTCAAAAAATGTAACATTATCCAGGACCTTGCCTTGTAGTAACTCATCAGTCCCTTTTCCAGCAAAATAAGATCTACAACTTCATTCACAACATTCCCGGTGCATCCCATTCTGTGCTCTTCTAGCCTTTTTTCAAAGAGAAATGAAATATCTGCAGTATCTTTCTGTGGTTTTACTGATGGTGTTTCTACAGTGAAGATTGGCTCAGAGGACAATGGGTCAATTTTAATTTCTACTGCAGCTGCTGAATAAAGAAAATAAAGATACGCATGTGGCTCTATTTCAGAAAGACTAATGCTGATTGGGAATAACATTCCGTATTTAAATAGTCTGTTTCCCGTTGCAGTGAAGCAGAGCCTCCATCTGTCCTCATGCTCTTATCTCAGGCTGGATTTTCTGAGGAGTGTCCAAAATTGCTGCTCCACACCTCCTTTGTTATATTAAGGAGGAGTTCTGCATTTTTGACAGACCATTCCGATCAATTCTCCCTCAGAAATGGAGATTGTAATTTCAATTTGATAGGTCTCTTGCAGTGCAGAATAGCCAGGGGAAATCAATCCACAAGCCATTATTCACAACAATAGTTAATGTGTTTTGTGATTTAAATGTCTGGCACCACAGGCAGCCATTTGACAGCTCCTGTGAAATGATAAGGAAGTAATGTTAAGTGTGAGATTAGGGTGCTGGGAGGGTAAGGTGCTGCGAAGGTAGGATGCCAAGTGGGTAGGTGGTAGGATGACAGTGTGCAAGGGAGATAAGATGCCAGGTTAACAGGATGAAAGGACGCAAATTGGGAGGAGATAGATTGATAAGTGGTGGAGTGTTTAGGGTAGGTGGGGTGGGCAGGAGATATTTTGTTTGGCTGGGGTGGGGGAACTGAATCTTCAATTTCCCATTGCAATTCTTTCAGGGTCTTCTGTGCTTGGGATTCCTCAGGATCTCGATGTGCAATTCATATCTATACTGCAGTCATTTGACCATCTGATAATCCACACTATCGTGATTCCTCCTGCACTTAAACCTTGATGGAAGGCAGTTAGAGAAATTAAGCTTTAACCATGACATTAATTCTGAAAGAATGGCTATACTTGGCACTGATTCCAAGTTAATATTGGCTCTCTTGTCATTGACCATGATATCTGCAAGCATGCCAGAAATGATCTTGTGGCTCTACTAACTTACAAAGAAAGAATGTATTTTGGTCATGGGAAGCATCCACTTGGACATTTGCAGATTGGAGTGGTCTGTTCTTAAACATAAAAATGTAATAAATACGAGCAAGAGTAGGCCATTCCGCCACTCAAACCTGCCCAACATTTAACAAGATTAAGGCTGATCTGCCCCAGGCCTCAGCTCCTTTCCGTGCCAGCTCAGCATGGCCATCAATTTCCCGATATTTTGAAAATCTATCTACCTGCTGTTTAAATACTTTCTGTGATCTAACCTCCATAATTCTCCGGGATAGTGAATTCCAGACAATTCCAAACATACACTCTGGAAGGAGAAATTCTTTTGCATTTCAGTTTTTAATGAGTGTCATACTATACTGTAATTGTGTCCCCTAGTTCAAGATTCCCCCACTAGTATAAACACTTCCTCAAGCCTCAACAGAATCTTGTATGTTTCAATAAAATCACTCCTCATTCTTCTCAGTCTTAATGTATAAAGACCTCAGCTGTTTAGCTGTTCATGATAAGTCCACCCTTTCATACAGGAATCACCTTGGTGAGTCTCTTTTGAACTGCCTGCAATGCTCATATATCCTTCCTTAATTAGGATATCCAAAACTGTACACAATCCTACAGGTATGTTGTCACCAGAGGCATATTGGCTGAGTGGTTAGCACTGCTGCCTCACAGCATCAGGGACCTGGGTTCAATTCCAGCCTCGGGCAGACTGTCTGTATGGAGTTTGCACACTCTCCCTGTGTCTACATGGGTTTCCTTGGGTGCTTTGGTTTCCTCCCAACAATCCAAAGATGTGCAGGTTAGGTGAGTTGGCCATGCTGAATTGCCCATAGTGTTAGATGATTAGTCAGGGGTAAATATAGGGTAGGGGAATGGGTCTGGGTGGGTTACTTTTCGGAGTGTCGATGTGGACTTGTTGGGCCAGAGGGCCTGTTATGATAAAATTTCCCTGTTTTTGAGGTTCCCACCATTAGCAATAAAAGCCAAAATTCCATTCCAAACTTTCATGCAGTATGTAGAAATCTCCTATTGCTGTTTCAGCAAACTGCATAAAAGTAGCCTTTTTGTCATAGCGCACAGTATTGGTATTGGTCTCTGGGTAAGGTGGGCAAGAAGCAATGGTGGGAGCAGCATTCTCATCCTATTGTAGCTGCTGTCTTATCGGCACATGGTCAGTACTCTGATAATAAACCAGACTGAATTAGTGTCTGTTGTCTGGCCAAAACAATATCAAGTTCCCGATTAATTAAAAAAAGTCTGTTCTACTTGTTTATTTCAACCTGTCTTACAAGCTGCATTGCTTTTGGTACTGTCTTCTTCTGACTGTAAAAATTTCAGTCAATCTTCATCCAACACCACCAGCATAATGTGATATTGCCAATTATCCACAAGGTGCAGTAAATTACCTGTAAAGGAGTCAATGGTTTATCCTGGCTCCTGACTGTACTAATTAACCTTTGCTCAGTACATAATGGAGTTTAACCTGAAAGTATGATAGGAGTTGAAGGCGTGTATTACATCTTTGTATTTTACAGTCTCTTCCTCTATGTCTTTGATAAGAATGGTGTTGGCACTGCTGCTGATTACTTACAGCAATGCATTGACCTAGTCTTTGTCTGGTTTTTTACCAAGGGCTGAGACAGTGCAGTATCAGCTGAGCTGTGAGCACCAGTTTATTGTATCCCCACTCTGCTCAGGGCCTTGATGTGGTTTTAGACTGTCTGCTAAAGGAAAGCTTTTTCCATCATTGGGTGTATTTGCTAAGTGAACTATGGTGGTGACTGAAACCTTTTGCTTTCCCACCCTTTTTTAGCATTGTGTGGGTTTCCTCTCCTCCTTTATGTAAAAATATCAAATCTACAGGAATTTATTACTCACTGTGATCAACTGATTATTCGCAATTTGTCACGTTCCCTGCTCTGGGCTTTTTCCTAAGTTTTGTCAGATTTGCATGGGGTTTTTCCCACTCTGATGAATGAATGAGCCATGAATTCCTTCACCTACAGCACTATGTTGCTGCTGGGCCGCTTTTCAGTCTTCTTCCCCTTTTTTGTGCTTGGACAACTAGGTTGGCGTAATCCTTCGTTTGTACTGGGCTTCACTCCTTGCTGCCTATCTCCGGTCTCACAGGTCTGGTCATCATTGGTAGCAAAACATAAGATCAGGTCTGCACTTAGGTGAGTGACAAATGACAGGCTTTATACATAACTATATACAAGAGATTGTTAGAGAGCACAGTGTCTGAAACCTGACATATTCAGGTCCCTGTTCAAAGTGATCTGGCCTCACCAGGCTGTAGCTCCTTGTGCACATGTTTAATAGGAATTCTCAGAGTAAAGGTATAATTAAGCCTTTACTCCACCAAAAAATGATGGTAGTGCAATATATAGGAAACAGTATGATAATAGAAATTAAAAAGTGCTCAATCTAAGCTAAACATTCTTGATTGGGAAGGAGGCAAACAAAGCAAAAGTATGGGAAAGGGGAAGAGGTATGGTTAAAGGATCCAGAAGATATGTTAGGATGGTGTAGAAATTTTAGCTCTTGAGTCCAAATAAAGTATGAAGGGTCAAATGAACACCCTGTTCTCCATAAAATTCAATAATTCTGATCCAGTGGTTCAGATTGTATGATGATAAAGTTAGTGAAATTGTCAGCTTTTGCCATCTTCACTTGGAAATTGGTAGCAGATTCAGGAGTCAGCACATGGACAGCTAAATGGAAAAACCAGAAGTACTATCAAAGACTCAACATTTATTTGCAGTATGTTCAGTTGGAGGCGCCATTGACTGCAATCACCAAACTGATGAGAACTTGTCTCTTTATGCTATCAGTGTCCCGTAAAAAGTAAAGTAAAAGTCGCAAGTTTTTAAAGAAGTATGTCACTAGGTTTTTAAAAGTGTACAAACTTCACAATTATTGTTTCAGGATTTTTTGTATCTGAATAATTTTATGTTTGCAAAATGTCAGTGTTTGCTGTTACAGACAAAAAAAAAACTCAACATAAAGTTTTTGATATTTCGGCTTTCATCTTGATCCCATGTATATGGCCCAATCCTCATTTGGTTGCTGTGAAAAACATAATAAGTGAAGGTTAATCAGTCCATTTGACTCCTTGCTGTCTGTGAGAATGCTGTACTTTTTCACAGAATATGGGCATCACTGCAGCTTTTGTTGGCCGTCCACAACTGACGTTGAATTAAATAGTTTGTCAGGCTGTTTCACGTAATACTTAAGAGTCAGCCACGTTACAGTGAACTTGGAGGCACATACAGACCTGTCCAGCAAAGAAGGCAGATCTCCCTTCCTTGAAGAACATTAGATCAATGTAGTTGAATGTGTAAATGATTATGACGTAACTGAGTTACTCTGACAGCAGCAGAGCAGACCAGACAACACAGTAGTGAGATGAGCAGACGTGTGTACAGAGAGAGGTCTTAGGCATTACGTTGGAGAGCTGGAATCAGTAACCTGTAATGCATAGTGTCACATTGAAAAGTGAGTGAGACAGTCTTGCTCTGGAACAACATGAACCAGAGATGCTGAAGACCACGATTAATAGTAACCTAGGAAAATGAGGCAGGCTCGAAGAGAGTATGTATATACACTCACAACCCAGGGTTACTAAAAATGCTAACAGTGGGGTTAGTGCAAAGCAATTGGCATATCAGATTTTTTTAAACAGTCAATACTAGCTTTATGTTTACCACTACTGATAGAAGTTTTCAATTCTAGCGTTTATTAAATTTAAATTCCACCATTTGCCATTTGGAACTTGAACTCATGTCTCTATTTATTAGACAGAGCCTCAGTCTCCTGGTCCTTGATTACTAGTCAAGTAATATTATCATAACAATACTGTCACCCCCGTGTTAGGTTCAACTGCTTACTCTACTAGATGTCATTACTATTTCTGGACAATGGAACATCTTGATTTAGTGTCAAATTCAAATTAATATAAGGGAAAGTAAAAGCCACTCCATTGCAACTGCTTAATTTTTATAGACATCTTTCCTTGAGCACCATATTGAGCACTGACTGCAAAATTGGGGCCATTCTATATTGTGGAATACCAGGCCACTTTAGTACACCTACAGTTTTCCAGATGGCATTATGATCTGGTGAGGAGGGGGGAGTCAGCTCCTCTCTTTTTAAAATGCTCTTGATTGGCCACAACAAATATTTTGATTTTTCAGCCCAGAGCAGTCACACTTAAGTTAAAAACACAATTCACTAGAAAATGAAGGCATCAAGTACCAAGGTTTTTTGACCTACAAACCCTGAGAAATAATAGTGGAAATGTGATATCAAACAAACACAGATATAAGTCTAAAAACGAGTTTAAAACAGAGAGGGAGAATAAAGGTTTTGCTGTTCAAGAGCCCCTGAGAAGTTAGATTCCTAATCTGAGACCACAGTTTAATGGTGGAATTGTACCTTCAGCAACAGTGGAATATGTACATGTTCGAGTTCTTGGTGAATGTCTGTTTCCACAGTTTTTCTGAGGTGAGAGAAACAGGCCAGGAGGGATGGAATCTCCAGCACTTGTTTCAAATTAATTTCTCCTTCCCTCTGCCCTGCCTAGAAGTTCACTGAATTTCTGGAGCTAGCTCTCTTATTTTTAACAAGCTGACTAGTTAGTAACTGAGTGTTTCAGCTCCCAATATGTAAAATCATCGGTGTGAAGTAGAATGGAAATGCAATTTTCTTGCTGCTGACCTCAGTTGTCTGATTTTGGTGTCTTTAGATTGATATTTCATATAGGTCTCCTGATGCCTGCCTCAATCTATAGTCAAGTGACCACTGCAGCTATTTTAGGTCCATGATTATTTTTAAAAACAATTTTATCTCTGAGAAAGCTTTCAGTTGCAACAATCAGGTGACAGAAGTTAAAATTTGATTGTCCATACTTACTGTGATTGTAACAATGATTATAAAATCACTCTGCTTTGTATCACCCTGATATTTTACTGGAGACAACAAATGTAAATATTTAATACATTAAATGTTTTTAGCTATCACTTCTCTTTCAAAAAAGTCTCAACCTGTTTGATTTTCCCCACTAGTACTCTTTCAGTTTTCATTTCATTGTTTCTGATCATTTTTGCACTTTCTCCATTGTTTCATGTCCTTTTTGTAGTTTGTGGATTCAATATTTTACTCTGAAATGCATCTCAGTACTTTGACGGCCTTTCCAATTGCCAGCCTGTGATGCTACTTTTAATAGTTGCAATTTAGGCACATTTTTCTCTTCTACTTTGGTCAATTTTTTATTTTCTAAGATGTAAGTGGTACTTTCATTATTTCTACCAAAGCACTTCATTTCAGATTTACTATTTAACTACCAAGTCTGCAAATTTTCTAATGTCTGCAGGTATTGTTGCTGATATTGTAAAATAATGCATAGTTTGGCATATTTGACAAGTTTTGCTCTTAAATTAATTGTTCTGAAGTTCAAATCGTTATCGTGAATTCCAAATAATAGAAGACCCAGCCTGATTCATGTGGAGCACTGCTTTCTTAATTCTTCCAAACGTAATTAATAACATTAAATTTCTAATGTATATTTTAAGTGATCATCCAAATCCCTCTTTTAAGGAGAGACAAATGTAAAGCAAAGTCATAAATCACAAGGTTCTGGATGATGTGGCCATCACTACCACATATGCATATTTGAGACGAATAAGGAACAAAAGCACTTATGCTTGAGTTTGCTGCAGATGCTCTAGGGGGCAGTGCTGCAGTACCAAATACATTCAGATTTTATCTATGCTATATTTGAAGTAAGTAAAAGAGAAATGTTCACTGTCTGTCAGCATTAAACACTGGAGACCTAACCCTCTCAACTTGCTTAGCTAATTGAACCCAGCCTATTTATATAATGTGATGGCTGGCAGTTATGTCATTGTGCATTTGCTACGAGCTGAACTACAAAGTATTAGTAATGTTGCCATTGCCTTAAGGCTTTGAGGCAAATACTATGTTCTGCATGCTTGAGATGCTAATTGAGGGTGTTGAAGGGACATTATGTCCCCAGATGCATTCCAGATATCAGGGACAGCAAAAGTGGATTGGGCGTAGCAAAATTGTAAGCGTTCTTTTCTAAATAGGCCTATATTGTACAGTGAAAACCTTCCCCTCAGGAGATTGTAAATGTGACTCTTCAAAACATGTTACTGATATGTGCTGCACCTACATATTCTTACTGGAACAATAGAAGACACCTTGCCCTCTTGATGGAATTAAACATATTTTATATTTACATTGTACAAATCAACTTTCACACTTCATGTCAAGTCCAAAGAGAGCATCACCTTGGCTGATGGTGTAAAATTGGCTATTGCCTTGAATTGTGGAGCCATTTTACAGTCTGATTTTTTAATAGAGCTGAACTTTGTGCTTATTGGCGAAGTGCATGTTGCGTCAGGTTTGTGGGAGGATTCTCAGCACGGTGCCCGGTTAGATTTCTCACAGTGTCTTACCAAACGCACTTCACTAACTACCCACCCAGCAACTATCGCATCCGTCATGTTCAATTCTATCTCCAACTTACAACCTGCTGTTCCTGGAGCAACTTGCCACTCGCTAGATATCCATCGAAAGGCTGGATCCTTTGTGCCATGCCATCGTTGTGCACCCAGACAAGCACGGTCAGTCTAGAGTTGCCCTGCATGGTGCCTGACATTTGCCCCGGTCATGGTAGATGGTTGCTCTACTTTGTGAGCAGGGACCTGGTCAACCTGATTGAGAGGGTGGTGCAGATGAGGAAATATCACTTTCTGCAGGAGCAGGAATGGAGGCCATAACACCAGACCATGCCTGGGTTAGTGCAGCCTCCACTGTTTGGCAGAATGCCCAGCATTATAGGAAGAAGGACAATGTCCTTTCTCACTCCGCCAGAGTAAATACCACCACCTTTCCACACTCACTCCACCTCAGCTGCTGTACGGACATCCAACCAAGGCTCACACTCTACCGTCACACTATTACCTTTGACATCTTCTCTCACTCATTTCACCCAGCTTGACCCTGACACTACATATTGCCGTCTGCACTGCCTCCTCACTCAGAACACATCCCCAGCTGCCCCACAAATAACAACTATACCAACTACTTTAATCTCTATTAATACTGGCCTCTCTCTCATTCCAGGTGGAAAACAACCACCAATAGGGCAGAAAGACTCATGACAGGTGGTGGATTTCCAGACGTTAGGCTCCTCAAGTCTAATGAGGGGACCATTCTGACTCAATCACCTAACTGGCAGGCTAATGGTCACTCCCTCACCCCCGGCACCTGGAGGAAGCACGCCTCATCTTCCGCCTCAGAACACTTCAACCCCAGGGTATCAGTGTGGACTTCACCAGTTTCGCCATTTCCACCCCCTCAAGCTTACCCCAGTTCCAAACTTCCAGCTCAGCATCATCCTCATGACCTGTCAATCTTCCTTCCTACCGATCAGCTCCACCCTTCTCTCCAACCCATCACCTTTATCCCTTCCACCATCCACCTATTGCACTTTCAACTACCTTCTCCCCAGCCCCACCCCCTTCCATTCATCTCTCCACTCCTGAAGCTTCCAGCCTCATTCCTGATGAAGGGCATTTGCCCGAAACGTCGATTTTCCTGCTCCTCGGATGCTGCCTGACCTGCTGTGCTATTCCAGCACCACTCTAATTTTGATTCTAATCTCCAGAATTTATAGTCCTCACTTTCACCTAGAGAAAGGGGTTGGCCAAGGATAAAGGAAGAAAGTTTTGCGTGGGGTCAGAGAAATGGGTACTTAATGGGTTCTTAATGAATACTTTGCATTGGTATTCACCGAGGACATGATGGATGGAGGTTAGGGATGTTTGATTACTCTAGGTAAAGTCGACATAAGGAGGGAGGAAATGTTGGGTATTCTAAAAGGCATTAAGGTGGACAGGTCCCCAGGTCCGGATGGAATCAATCCCAGGTTACTGAGGGAAGCGAGAGAGGAAATAGCTGGAGCCTTAACAGATATCTTTGCAGCATCCTTAAATACAGGTCAGGTTCCAAGGGACTGGAAAATTGCTAATGTTGTCCCCTTGTTTAAGAAGTGTAGCAGGGATAATCCAGGTAATTATAATCCAGTGAGTCTGACATCAGTGGTAGGGAGCTGAAAATGTGTTGCTGGAAAAGTGCAGCAGGTCGGGCAGCATCCAAAGAGCAGGAGAATTGATGTTTCAGGCCTGAGCCCTTCTTCAGGAATCCTGCTCCTTGGATGCTGCCTGACCTCCTGCACTTTTCCAGCAACACATTTTCAGCTCTGATCTCCAGCATCTGCAGTCCTCACTTTCTCCTATCAGTGGTAGGGAAGCTGCTGGAGAAGATACTAAGGGATAAGATCTATTTACATTTGGAAGAAAATGGGCTGATCAGTGATAGGCAACATGGTTTTTTGTGCAGGGAAGGTCATGTCTTCCCAACTTAATAGTTGATTGATGAGGGTAGGGCTGTACGTGGACTTCAGTAAGGCTTTTGATAAAGTAGGCTGATGGAGAAAGTGAGGTTGCATGGGGTCCAGGTTGTACTAGCTAGATGGATAGAGAACTGGCTGGGTAGCAGGAGACAGAGAACAGTAGTGGAAGAGAGTTTCTCAAAATGGAGACCTGTGACCAGTGGTGTTCCACATGGATCCGTGCTGGGACCACTGTTGTTTGTGATATACGTAAATGATCTGGAGGAAGGTATAGGTGGTCTGATTAGCAAGTTTGCAGCTGACATGAAGATTGGTGGAATAGCAGATAGTGAAGGGGATTGTCAGAGAATGCAGCAGAATACAGATAGATTGGAAAGTTGGGCAGACAAATGGCAGATGGAGTTCAATCTGGGCAAATGCGACGTGATACATTTTGGAAGATCCAATTCAAGAGCGAACTATATGGTAAATGAAAAAGCCCTGGGGAAAATTGCTGTCCAGAGAGATCTGGGTGTTGAGGTCCATTGTACCCTGAAGGTGGTAACACAGGTTGATAGAGTGGTCAAGAAGGCATACGGCAGGTGTTGCTTCATCAGATGGGGTATTGAATACAAGAATTGGCCGTTCATATTACAGTTGTATAGGACTTTGGTTCAGCCACATTTGGAATACTGCATACAGTTCTGGTCACCACATTCCAAAAGGATGTGGAAGCTTTGGTAAGGGTGCAGAGGAGGTTCACCAGGATGTTGCCTGGTATGGAGGGTGCTAGCTATGCTGTAATTTTCTTTGTTCTTTGTAAAAAGACAAGGCAAAGCAGAGATATCATGAGCATCCAGATAGGTTCAGAATGAGTGCACGCTATGACGGTGAGTGAAGGGCACAGCGATGCAGCTGGGTCCAGGCCATAAGCTGGGTCTGTGTCCCTAACAACAGTGTCCTTACTGCATTACAATAATAGTTGCAGCACTGTAGTGTAGAAGCATCTTGTAAGTAGATCAGAGATGTACCATCTGTGTTCTTGGAGGCTGGCACATTTCAGATGTTAGTATCTGTGGCCAGGGGCTGCATGTGGCTGGTGCCAATGGAGCATACACTGAGGTGTTCTGATTTCCATGTTGAGTTTTCTTGGCATTTAGCTTGTTTGTCAAATTTATAAGCAGCTGAATACTGATGTGATGAGTTGTGGTTTTAATAAGGCACTTAAGAAGCTATGAATCTCCGTAATTGGCCATAGAAGGTATAGCTTACAAGGAGGCCATTCAGCCCATTGTATCTGTACCAGCTCTTTGAAAGAGGCACCAATTAGTCCCATTCCAGGTAGCTCTGAAAATATTTCCCTTGCAATCAGTGAAAGTTGTCTCTGAATCTGTATCGACAACTTTCCTTTCAAGCAGTTTATTCGAGATTGCAACTACCTGCTAACACCAAAAAAAATCCTCGACTTGTCTCCAGTACCTCTGAAAATTATTGTGAATCTGTGTCCTTTAATTACCAACCCTTCCACCACTGGAAACAATTGGTCCTTGTTTATTCTGTCATAGCCCTTCATGATTTTGAACCACACTATCAAATCTTCTCTTCACTTCCTCTATTCTAAGAAGAATACCTCAGCTTTCAATTCAATTCTTCAGTCTCTCTTTGTAACTGAGACATAGGTACTATCTGGTCAACATCCATTTATTAATGCATATTTTGTTATGGTTAGTTTTGTGTCTTAAAAAAAATTCTGCACTCCTGACATTCAGCTGACTAGCCTGCAGTTGCTGAATTTAATTATCTTCCTTTTCATTGCAGAGTGTTGTACTATTTGCAGTACTCCTCTGGCACTGCTCCCATATTTAAGATTGATTGAATGATTTAGACCAGAGTCCTTGTTGTCTCTCCTTAGTTCCCCAGGAAAATAAGAAACAACGTAACTGGATTGAATGACTTCTCTACATTGAGCACTGAAAACTCTTTAAATAGATCATTCTTAATCAATTTTCATCTCACCTACTTGTCTTGTACGTTCTTCTTTAATATGAGATTGGCATCATTTTCTTTTTCATTAAAGGTAGATGCTAAGTGCTTGGTTAGTAGCATAGCCGTGGTATCTGTGTCTTTTGTGTGGCATCTCCACAAGATGAGTGGAGTCTTCCCAAGTGCTGAACAATGTGGGCATTGGGAGAACTGTGGAGATCAGCAGTGAAAAGCTTCATGCTGTCAAGAACTAAAGCTCCCATCTTCCAAGCAAAGCCTAATCAGTGAAACAAGATTCTCGCTAGTGAGCAGTGAGGGGTCTTTCTGCATGTATTAACATGCACGGTCATCATTAATATGACATCTCACCTCGCTGATATGCAGTTTCCTAATCTCCAACCTGCTGCATAGAAAGAAGACAGTGACCATTTCTCTCAATGGAGGAATACCTGGTGTCTCCAGTTCACTTCTTGGGGTCCTCCAGACCTCCATCAGTTACCAACATCTCAGGACATACTTCATGGACACCCAACTACACACAACTCCTGTCCACCAAGACGTCCAGATCCCCAGTGGCAAAGTGAGTGCAAATTACCCACTGTCCAATATGCCCTGGGCAAAGGAACAAACCGTGCTGGGCAACTGTGAGACTGCCAAGGCTTGACTGGGTGCATTACTTGGCTTTCAACATGGCACCAAAAATGTCAGGAGATCCCAGCAGTGGCCAGTATTTTAGCTTGTGGTGAGCGGGAGAACGGGAAAAGCAAGGCACCACGGGAGGCGGGGGGGCATGAGACAAGATTGGGAAGGTAGTGTGAGAAAAGATACTCAGCCTTTTGGAGGGAAACTCTCCGAGAAACTCACCAAAAATTATTCTTAGCTGATTTCTGATAAAATTTAGCCAATATCATTTTTCAGTCCTTCATGGACCTCACACTTTCTTTGACTGCCCTTTACTATTGATATAGTTTTTAAAGGTTTTTGATTTCCTTTCATGTTACCTGCTAATGTATTCTTGTACATTTACGTCTCCCCTTTTTATTCCTTTTTCATCCAAACATTCTGGATTCAACCTTCTGTTTGTTTTTTGTCCATATGCGATATTTATTATAAACCTGCTTTTAATGCCTCACTTTAACCTCAATATCTTTATTCTTCCAGGAAGTCCTAGCTTTGGAGAATGCAACTAATCTATATCCAAACCACCTTCTCTATCAAGGCCTCCTGTTTCTCATTCACCTTTTACTTACTTACCTTTGAATCCACCCCAACTGGACCAGTTTCCCTTCAATGTATTAAAATTGGTATGTTTATTATTAGCATCATTTTATAATGTTTATCTTCAAGTAAATCGAAAAGAAAATCAAATGGAATGAGTGAGTTTCCAATTTGCAGTTTCCCAATTTCCATGTTTGCCTTTCAGAATTCCTTGCATTAACCTGGGTCAGCTAACTGTTGGCAGTGATCGTCTGCTTTTGTTGGAAAATGAAAGCAGCATCATCAACAACGCAGAGGGATGTAATCACTAGGCGCTGGATCATGTTCACAAGTCTGCATGTGAAACTTGGTGTCCGAGGAAGGCAGAGCAACTGCAGGTTGCTTTACTCTGCAATAGATGGATCATCTGTTTAACGTCCTAAATCCACCAGCCCCTGGAATTTGAAAGCATGGCGTGATTCTGTAAAGTCACACTGTGCATTACATTTCTGGGACAGTCTTTCCTCCAGCTGTTACATTGTTCTCTCAAAGCTGAGCCACCTGGAGATATTGTACAATTGAAGCAGAAGATGATTTAATAGTTTCTACAATAATTTCCTTGTCAAATGACACAATTATGGGTGTAAATTCAGAAATGAAATCCTAATTTAAAAGAGCATTAAAATGTGTGATGAATGTTCCCAGAGCAAACAATGGAAGACCTGAAGGACAAGAATTTTAAAATTTGTTCACGGAAATAGGGTGTTGCTGGCTAGACCAGGATTTATTGCCCATAGGGCAGTTAAGGGTCAACCACTTTGCTGTGGGTCTGGAGTCACATGTAGGCCCGACCAGGTTAGGACAGCAGTTTCCTTCCCTAAAGGACATTTGTGAACCAGATGGGTATTTCCGACAATTGCTAATGGATCCATGGTCATCATTACACTCTTAATTCCAGACTTAATTCAAGACTTTTATTTCTTGAAATGACTGTGGTTGGCCAATCTTGAACTGCTAATTTATTACGTGTTCATTGTCCTTTGGCTGACACCCTTTATATATCCTTTTGGTGCACCTTAAATAAACACTATTCTGTCATCAATCAATTGGATCTTAATTTCACGCTGCCAGGAATTATTAGGCCTTCAGCCCTTAATGAAATCATTAGATAGAAGGTTAGAACTTAAAATAAAACTGTGCCTATTTCTACTCTTACAATGCCAAGGAAATTTGTTACAGATGTAAATGAGTCAGTGTACAAACCAAATTATTACTCAGTGCCTTTGGTATGGAGAATTCCCTGAAACATAAACAAAACCAACTCAAGTTGTGAGGGCCTCCTACAAACTAAAGCAATGTTGGTCTTTCCAAAATTAGATCCAAAAGTAGTACGAAAGCACTTCTATGAAGAATTCAAAGACAAACCTTGTACAAAACTCTCTTGGGTCTGTAACTAGAGCACGGGTGTTCAGAATGAATTCACTATTCTCCAGTTTAAATTAACATACTGATAAGCTGCTTCCCTCTTAATCATTGACAGATGGGAAAGATGGAAAAACTTGCTTGCTGCCTGTTTCCCACTTAAACCAAAGAAACTGGCATTTGAAAATCTGATGAGGAGATTGTGCAATCCCATTCAAACCTGAATCACTTTCCAACGGGCCTTTAACTGGCCGGCCAACACTGGCAGATAAAATAAGAGGGAAGCAGTGAGCTGGGCTACAATGGAGAAAGCAGCTGTCACATGGGAACAAGTTCTCCTCTCAGCTTCTCCTTTACTGTCACTGGGTCAAAATCCTGCATCTTCCTTTATAATGGCACTGCAGGTGCACATATTCACTGTAGACTGCTGACGGTTCAAAAGGTCAACTTGCCCCCATCTCAAAGGGAACTACAGATGGGCAATAATTTCTGTCATAGCTAGTGACGTCCAGATTCTGTGAATGATAATAACTTTCAAAGAAAAATGGTTGAAAATTGTACAATAATATGACACCTAACTGGTTGTCACCTACAAACAGGCAAAAGTCGGGAGTGAAATGAAATATTCTCCACTTACTTGAAGCACCAACAAGACTTGATGCCATCCAGGAAAAACAAACAGTCTGTAAATGATACATGACTGTAAAAATCCATTCCCTTCGCTATAGCATCCAGTGGCAATAGCATGTGCTTATATACAAGATGCACTGCAGTAACTCATTAAGGTTCCAAATCAAAGTCTTCAACAATCTAGAAGGACGAGGCCAGCAGACACTTAGAAATATCAACACCTAGAAGTTCCCCACCAAACCAAACACCATATAATGCCATTCCTTCACTATCGTTGGATAAAAAACCTAGAGTCCCTTTCTGAACAGTACCATGGTGTACCTACATCACTAGGATAGCATTGGACTAAGAGGACAATTAACAATGGGCAACAAATGCTTACTTGGCAATCAATGATCATATTTTTATGAATTGTTTTAAAATCCAAAGTCCAGAAGCATATATATAGAGGGATCCCTCTACACCTCCATCACCATGACCAGGGCCTCCAAGCTCTCCATTTCTTCCTCTCCCGATGTCCCCAACAGTACCCTTCCACCAACACTCTCATTCGTTTGGCTGAACTGGTCCTCACCCTTAACAATTTCTCCTTCGAATCCTCCCACTTCCTCCAGACCAAAGGGGTAGCCATGGGCACCCGTATGGGCCCCAGCTATGCCTGCCTCTTTGTTGGCTACATAGAACAGTCCATCTTCTGTAATTACACTGGCACCTCTCCCCACCTCTTCCTCTGCTACATTGATGACTGCATTGGCGTCACCTCGTGCTCCTGCGAGGAGGTTGAGCAATTCATCAACTTCACCAACACATTCCACCCTGACCTTAAATTTACCTGGACCATCTCTGACACCTCCCTCTCCTTCCTGGACCTCTCTATCTCCATTAATGACGAGCAACTTGGCACCGACATTTTTTACAAACCCACCAACTCCCACAGCTACCTGGATTACACTTCTTCCCACCCTACCTCCTGCAAAGATACCATCCCATATTCCCAATTCCTCGGCCTCCGCCGTATCTGCTCCCAGGAGGAACACTTCCACCACAGAACACACCAGATGGCCTCCTTCTTTAGACACCACAGTTTCCCTTCCCACGTGGTTAAAGATGCCCTTCAATGCATCTTGTCCACATCCCGCACCTCTGCCCTCAGACCCCAGCCCTCCAACCGTAACAAGGACAGAATGCCCCTGGTGCTCACCTTCCACCCTACCAACCCTCGCATAAACCAAATCATCCACCGACATTTCCTCCACCCCCAAACAGACCCCACCACCAGGGATATGTTTCCCTCCCCACCCCTTTCTGCCTTCTGCAAAGACCGTTCCCTCCGTAACTACCTGGTCAGGTCCACGCCACCGCAGGAACTGTAAAACCTGCGCCCACACTCTTCCCTCACCTCTATCCAAGGTCCTAAAGAAGCCTTCCACATCCATCAAAGTTTTACTTGCACATCCACTAATATCATTTATTGTATCCGTTGCTCCCGATGCGGTCTCCTCTACATTGGGGAGACTGGGCACCTCCTAGCAGAGCACTTTAGGGAACATCTCCGGGACACCCGCACCAATCAACCACACCGCCCCGTGGCCCAACATTTCAACTCCCCCTCCCACTCTGCTGAGGACATGGAGGTCCTGGGCCTCCTTCACTGCTGCTCCCTCACCACCAGACGCCTGGGGGAAGAATGCCTCATCTTCCGCTTTGGAACACTTCAACCCCAGGGCATCAATGTGGACTTCAACAGTTTCCTCATTTCCCTTTCCCCCACCTCACCCTTGTTCTAAACTTCCAGCTCAGCACTGTCCCCATGACTTGTCCGGACTTGTCCTACCTGCCTATCTCCTTTTCCACCTATCCACTCCACCCTCTCCTCCCTGACCTATCACCTTCATCCCCTCCCCCACTCACCCATTGTACTCTATGCTACTCTCTCCCCATCCCCACCCTCCTCTAGCTTATCTCTCCACGCTTCAGGCTCACTGCCTTTATTCCTGATGAAGGGCTTTTGCCCGAAACGTCGATTTCGCTGCTCCTTGGATGCTGCCTGAACTGCTGTGCTCTTCCAGCACCACTAATCCAGAATCTGGTTTCCAGCATCTGCAGTCATTTTTTTTGCCTCATAGGGGACCCCTGCCCTGCCTGCTCGGTCTGCTTTTTTTATGCTTGGTGCTCATCTTTTCTCCCCATGCCTGTGGAGTCCTAACCTGCAGAGTGATCACCTCTCCATCCCCAAGCTATCCATGACTCTCAAACGTGCGGATGCTCCACAGTGTCCAGAGCTGTTACTTTGGCTCTGAAACCTATGCTTCCAGGATTTGCAGCTGGAAACACTTCCTGCACATGTTGCGGTCCTGAGCATCGGAACAGTACCCTATTTCCCACATAAAGCCGGAGGAGCATACCATGGCTCTGAGCCCTCCTGCCATGTCAAGTTAAACTCTTTGACCCTTAAATGTGTATTGTTATGGAATTCTTTAGTAATCTTTGATGTGTTTACACCAAACATTCCATGTAGAATGCTGATTTTTCCGTTTACATTACACAATGGGACAAATGAGCCCCTCCCTGTGCTGAAACAGTTCTATGATTCTATGTTGAGGTGTTTAAATGCTTAAAATTAGTGTTTTCAGCTCCTGCCACTGGTAGGAATGGAAATGGAGTGAAACAAAACTGATCAAAAATGCAAAAAAAAAGTGGAAGTCTGAAAAAAAAGTCTAATTAAATGCAATAAAAACACCCCAAACTTCAATCTCCATGCCCTAGCCCTACCATGCCATACAAATCTTACAGATCTCAATTCCAGAAAACATACCAGCAGGAAATTATTCCCACTGTCTAGCTTTCTCGAAAGAATGCATCTTTGCCACTCTTAATGACAGAAATCACTCGATTAGAAATAGCAGCTCTCGCACCTCTGTGTAACTTAAACATCTTTCCAAAAATAAGAACAATATTGTTTGGCTTCGATGGGCAATACCTACAGGGTCATTCCCAGTGGCAGAGCGACAGTTCCTTTTTTTTTGCCTTTGGCTTTAATTCACTGCAGGTGATCTTCCAGAACTCTGAACTGCAGCTGGAAAAGAATCATTTTTATTTCTACGTAGACTCATAAATGTTTGCCAAGAAAATGAATATTACACAAAGTTCAGTATGAACTTTTACAAAAGTTGATTATTATAATTAACTATGAGATGTGTTGTTTGCTCTAATAGTGGGAGGATTAATAGCCATTCTGCTAAAAAAAAACTGATTAGCTGTATTCTTCAGCTGCAAAATGTTCTGTTTAATTGCAGACTGGAATTATGTTATTTCATGTGACCTGTGAAGTGACTCACTAGTAAATTAGGTACACGAATGACGGTCATAATCTTATTTTAGTTGTGAATAAAATGCAAAGGAGTCAATTAAAGAACCCCCCCGCCCACCTTTATTATCAATATGTGCTCTAATGAAGACTGCAGCCTTTGCTGAGACCTTTAATCCTGTTTGATGATAGAACAAACCTCACTGTATTTTCAAATCATAATAATAGATAAAACTTCATACGCTAATTAACATATTGAGGAAATTTGCATGCAAACAATGTATTTCCTGCATGTCCTGGAAAGTTACAGAGTTTATAGTTTCAAATCAAATTTTTGTTCTCTTGTCCTTTGTCGTCTGTGTCAAAATGGTGCGTACACAGTTCTGAAATACCTATTTCTATATTGGTCCTATTGGCCTTTGATGATTCCCAGCTGTCCTTGATGGCAACCCATAGACAATAGGCCTCTTGCCAATATTCCAATAGAAGGTGAAATGTCCGTTTTAGGCCCCTCAGAATAAGGACTACAGGTAGTAGAACTGGCACATTCAGATATTGCTGCTGTGGTTGTCAGGAAAGCATTACTTTAATGTGAAGTCAGGAACAACAGAAGGAGATTGTGCATCCCAGCATTCAATTGTTCTCCAGTCGGCCTGCACTTCCTGTCATACTCCCCCGTCAGGACTTACCCAAGATAGGAAAAAGACAGAAGTGTCAATCCTTTTCAGAGTGAGCTACTGGTTGAAGCACAAAGGATGCTGACAGCTTGCTTGGAATATATAAATAAGGTCTGAGATATAACTTAAGGCTGGACTCAAGCCACTCAGTTTGAATACGTTCTACCTGATGTTAACTGATTACACTGAAAGTGCTGTAGAAACTTCTGGCAACATCTGAGCAGTGAGGAAATAAGTTAACATTTCAAGTCTAAATGTAACTTTTTTTTTTAGAATTTAGCCAGTTCTCTGGGGTTGAGTTTCATGTTGAGTTTCTACTTTGGCCATACTCAACAGTTCTGGCATGAGATGCTTCCAAACTTACAGAGTCTAGATTAGACTCCAAACTTATAACCAGCTTGAAAATTAATCCTGATCACATTCATTTGGATATAGTCAAACTGAAAAGCCATCATGAACTATCTCAATTCAATAGCAATGAAATCATTTGATTTATAATTTTCAGTGATATATGTAAGAGTGGCAACTTAATGTAGACTGATTAAAAGAGCTGAAAATTGATTAATGGAATCACAAAAAGAAAGCAATGTCAAAAATCAGTGTATTATCACTGTGTTATATATTATGACCATTATGACAGTACATCTTTAAGAGACATACTCATGGAATCATCACTGTAGTACAGCATGTGTCCTAAGGGAATAAAGTCACTTATTCCATCTTACCTTGGGATCCCTCGAAGAATGACACTGTTGGAAGTATGTTCCCCGATTGTGATGCAATATTAGCTTGTTCACTTGTGCCTGAGGAATGTAATTTGTATCTAGCATTCTTAGTTGTAATAAATGTATATTGGATTATTTCTATTGATATATCCCTATCCAATGTTTTATGCCTCAGGAGATAACACAAACATTGCCACATCAGGTAACATACCCTGTTGGTGGCAAACTCATAATAAGATAGCAGTGCTGGCTAGCTATAAAAAAAATCAATATCTCAGTGGTAGATATCTGAAAAACTAATTGAAGATCAATTGGACAACAGCTTTGGATGAAAAAGGAATTGAGAGTTTCTAACGCTTAAGCAGCATCAGTTTCTGTGAGTACAGACAGCTGTCAAATTTGTAGATAACGCATTAACATGAAAAACGTGCAACTAATTATTTTTGATGAGAAGCTAAGTTCTTTCAGGATAAAAGAAATTTCTAAGTTTTCCTAAATTAAAAGAAAAAGACTGAGTTGGGACAACACAGTGCAGTAGACAAAGCTAGAAAGCTTGAATGGACTGTTCCTGACACTTAACAGATGGGTAATGATCTCTCAAAAAAATGCAACCAAGCCTTTGTTCTCAAGAAAGGAACAGTTTTTCATTTACACTGACATGGAGCCAGGATACCTAGCTTTAAGGTGATGCAGTCCAATGCTTCCAAGGCAGAAACTTAGCAGAAACAATATTGTTAACCTTACTCACCATGTCAACAGTGTACGATGACAGGTAGCTTTTACAACCATGAACATCATGTGTCCTGAAAAGGCAGGAGGACACACACCAAAGGCTACAATTGACAGGAGGATTAGTGCTAACATCTTACCAGTATTGGTCCTGAAAGACATATACGTCAGCAAGTGGCACTCCACAGTTATCGACAATCTCACAGCATATTAAAGATCACCAGTTCTATCCATTGACCCGCATTAGATTGAAGTGTCAACACACAAGCTCATCTTGGCTTCCCAAACTTCTTTATCAGATAGTTTTCAATGGTCCAGCAGTGGCAGATTACCAGTATGTACTTAGTATAGTCATGAGATGTGGTGCTAGAAAAGCACAGCCAATCAGGCAGTATCTGAGGAGCAGGAGAGTCGATGTTTCGAGCATACTCTTTTCATCAGGGATTCCTGATCGAAATGTCGACTCTCCTGCTCTTTGGATGCTGCCTGTCTGGCTGTACTTTTCCAGCACCATACTTATCGACTCTGATCTCCAGCATCTGCAGTCCTCTCTTTCTCCACATTTCATGAGATTTAAACTACACCCTGTATGACAGAAGAGACCACATGTGACACAGTCAGATTGGCCAATGTTTTGCAAGGATCTCCTCTGTTCTAACCTAATAGTTTTAAGTGAGCCTAGGTACATGTGTGCTTGGGGAATTCAATATCTATGAATAATAGTAAGTTGTAAATGTCTATTGATTTTCAATATCACTACATTCACACTTTATGTGGTAGAAATAACATAAGCTTTGCCTAACCCTAACCTACAAGTAATTGATTTGAAATCACAGAAAATGACTTTTGGAAAATATGTAAGGTTATTTTCTAGTCAATTTGGGTCTAAATAATCAATTCCTTAGTAAATTTAAAAAATGCATTCATCCATAATCATTTCAAATGTACCTTATTGTCTTCCAAAGGATCCAACTTCATGTTTGGAGCCTATTTGAAGGTGTAGAATTGAGCACAATTGGAAGGAACCCCCAGTGATGTTGGTTCATCTTGTGGACATGGCCAGTTTGTGACCTATTGCCAGTTTTAAATGCTACCACCAAAGGTCACAGAAACACAAATATTACTGAATGTAATTTATATTTGAAATTCCATTATTCCCAGTTATTCAAACATGACAGGCACATCACTCAAACATACTGCACTAAACTCACTTCACTGGCACTCTTCACTCCTAAGGAACAGCATGACTCATAAACTGAGGTAACAGAAGCTAACCATTGGGCACAGGTATAGTTGTACAAGGAGGAGACAGTGCTTGACATTCGTCATTACTGAGGCCACCAACAACACTGGACTCGGTGCCAATGATGAAGTGATCATTATGTCTAGTCCTTCTTCTCAAAACTCACAATCTCTTCTGGTCTATGAGCTGCAAATGATATAGACATGTATCGCTCTTGCCTATTCCCTTACCAATATCCTATCCATGTTCCTTTCTCCTTTTGAGATATTCAAGAACTATTATCTGGCCAGGCCATAATGGAGGAAGTAATAGATGGATGAGCGGGAAGGCAGTGGTGAAGAAGAAACACTATTGCTTTTTGTGCCACTAGCTCAGTTTTTAACGTGTGTATAATTTAAAGAACAGCTTAGAGAAAGGATGTGCATATGATGAGCCATTGGCACCAAATAGCCTGTAGCCAGGACTGGGGACTGTATGTTCCAGTTTGCTGAACATCAGGGTTGTACACAGATTCAGTTGCAGAGGACTCCAATGAGGATTTCAATGGGGTAGCCTACAAATTATGCAGACGGGTGTAGACATTAAATTCCTTGATTACTGGTCCTGCCAGATAGCCGATGCCAATGCCGAACAGCATGAAGGAATCCAACTTGGCAAATGATCCTGCAGAATATTTGAAGTCCATCCTTTTCAGTGTGGCAGTGGTGGCCAACTCACATAGTGAACATGTGGAACAAATGATGATGTAGTGATAGCTGTGTAATGACTCCAGCTGATGGTCATACGGGACAAGTGATATTCCAGAATGAAACTGGCTTGACAGACCAGGTACTTTATTTTTGCTATTTGTTTACAAATGTTGGCGGTCAATCACTTGTATCTTTTTACACACAGCAGTCACATTATAGACACTCCTATATCATTAATATGTCAGCCTGTCTCCACTTTAAAGCTCTTTCTTTAGTTGACATGATTGTAATCAATTTATTTTCAGGAATGTTTTGCATTCTCTCCATTTCCTTCATTAGCATCTCTTTGTGATACCCTTGATAATCTGCTGCTGCAGCCTATTTGTTATTTAATGTGTTCTTTAATTTTTTTTTAATTTCAAAAATATACTTTATTCATAGAAAGTAAATCTTTGGTACATGGACAGTCAATAAACCCACTCAGATCTTACTTACAGTTGACAAATTAAGTCTTTAATGTCCACCATACTCTATATTTACAGGCAACCACTTGGCCTATAGCTGAGGTGACAGTGGGGCACAATGACTGAATATGCCCTCCTTATTCTTTAGCAGAGGGACCTCAGACAGTGGTCTTAACCCACCGTGCCTTGGCAGCAGTTGCTCCAAGCTTCAGCGTGTCCCTCAGCATGTAGTCCTGAACCTTGGAATCTGCCAGTCTATAACACTCAGTTGGGGTCAACTCCTTCAACGAGAAGACCAACAAGTTTCGGGCAGACCAAAGAGCACCTTTTACTTAGTTGATGGTCCTCCAGGCACAGTTGATGTTCATCTCAGTGTGTGTCCTCGAGAACAGGCTGTAGGCATGCCGTCCCACATCACAGAGCTGCTTGGGATGAACCTTGACAAACACCACTGCACTCCTCTCCAGATTTCCTTTGCATAGGCACCTTCCAGTCTCGTCCCCTTCACATCCGTTTCAAGGGCAGCATGCGGTGGCACAGGGAGTCTGGGCATTCATAAAGGATCTCACAGGCAGAGCCCCTCTCACCCCTAGCTAAGCTTTAAACTCATCTCTTAAGCAGCAGCACAGTGGCTCAATGGTCAGCACTGCTGCCTCACAGCGCCAACGACCCAGGTTTGATTCCAGCCTTAGGTGATTGTCTGTGTGGATTTCCTCTGGGTGCTCATTTTCTCCCATAGTCCAAAAATGTGCAGATTAGGTGAATTGGCCTATGCTAAATTGCCCATAGTGTTTAGGGGTATGTAGGTTAAGTGCATCATTTAAGGAAATGTGTCTGAGTAGGATACTCTTTGGAGGGTTGATGTGGACTTGTTGGGCCAAATAACCTGTTTCCACATGGTGGTAAGGGTTCTATGAAATAAACAGTCCTCAGTTATTGGAACTTTCCTGTTATTAATTTTTATGCTACTCTGGATTTCTTCCAGATTTCATACTGTTTTTGGATACAGCTGAATTAGCAGCACTTCTGCTGTCCCAGACCTTCTGTTTGTGTCTGACTGAAATCTGCACACTGCTTTTTCATCTGGATGATTCTCTGTCTGTGATACTGGACTCAAGCCAATAGCATTTTTTTCTTCTAAACCTTCTTTGCTATGCATTGAAATGTTCATCTCAAGGGTTTAATCACCTCATCAAAGTGTTGCAAACAAGCAAATTTCTAGATGAACAAAGCCAGACAGAAATTCAAGCAAATGAATCAAATTTATCCAAACATGATACTTTATGTAGTGTGCTGTTACCCATGCCACCAAAGTGCCCTCAATAGGTTTTTTACTTACTTTCCCCCCAATTTGTCTTCATGTTGTCTCAGATTCTACAGTTGGGGTAGAAGAAACATGCGCAGCAGTGTGACCTTTGGCCTGTCAGGGTTGGTTAGGTGACCCTGGAATGGTTATGTCACATGAGCCTGACCTGCTGAGGGTATTCATTGCCGAGGCAAATGGACCTGGATCTCCATGGCATCCACCCCTACTTTCCAAGATGGCAGCGAAGTAGGACGCTTCAGCTGGAGCTTGTCTGTTCTGTCCGTTTCTCTTTTTCTTTTAACTCTTTTTGTTTTTTGTGTTTTTTTGGCTCTGTTCTTTCTTGGAGGTGATGGCCTCAGCACAGACTTGAACTCCCAGCCTCAGTACAGATCTGGTGGAGCAGTCTCCCACCCTGGTTGGGCGGTCTCTCGGCCCTGCGAGGTGTCGTCATGTGGCAATCTCCCGGCCTGGTGTGACAGTCTCTTGCTGGCCCAGCGTGGTGATCTTTCTGCAGCCCGTGGCAGTCTGTCACCCTGGCATGGCCTCAGTGTGGACCTCCAGCCTCAAGTTGATTCCAGAGCAATCGAGAACCTTGAGATGAAGCCAGGCACAGTTTAGTGTCAAGGCCCAGTGCAGACTAAAGGCTAAGTGACAGTGTGGACTGGATTTGAAGGACTGTTGTTCTGAATTTTTTATTTCTCTGTTTCTAACTTATGTTGGACGTTTTACTTCTTTATTCTTCTAACTTTCTTCCTATGAACTTGTACTGAACAATCTTTATCTAGGTACTTTGTACCTAAGATGGCGCTGTAAGTGGAACCTTTCACTGTACTCATTTGAGTACCTGTGACAATAAAGTTAGTTTAATTCAATGAATCAAGATGATCACATACTGGAGGCAGCTGGGTCTCTGTAGCGTAGCTGCCATGCTTCAGCCTCTAGGCAGTGAGGGCCGTTGCCTCCGACATCCCTGCCTGTTGCTCCTCTTCCTCCCTGTGAACATGGATAAAGTCCCTGATTACTGACACCTCATGCTTCTCTCCTGCTTTGGTTTCCAATAGTCTGCCAAGTGCCAGCACCTTGGCGTGTTACTTCCTTTGTCAGCTGCCAGCAGTGAGGTCCTCACCAGCCTGTGCTCCCAAACCTTTCGACACCCAGAGAGTTCTCAGCAGCTTTCCTTGCAGCTTGTGCTTGCAGATACGCTCCTCCACCATCTATGAGGATATTTCATACACTTTTGCCACTCCAAGTGGTAAGGATATTTAACATCTATATGGCTGGGGAAGCAGTTATTGGTCAACATTGAAATTAACAATGAATTCATTGGCTTCAGGTGATGCATCACCAGGTGGCAAGGGCTATGCCCTCATGGTGATGAGGTTGTGTCATGGGAAAGAATGCTTTTCCGAGTACAGCAGGGCTTCTTCACATGGTCCAGACAGTAAAAGCTTTGAGTCAGGGTGTCAGCAGTCTGCTCCTTGTGGTAGGACAGCTCACTTTGTATATACACTGGCTATCTGGGCATGGATTGGATGCATGCATCAAGTGTAATGCTGTGAAAAGATTGCCTTTGTTACCCAGTGAGGGAATAGGACCGTGGCTGCAGTCAGCTTCATAGCCATTGGAACTGTCTGTCCTCACCTTGTTCCTGTGGCTGATTTCATTCAGAGAGTGTCCTTGGTGATGACAAGTAGAAAGATTTACATTTAAATGGCACTTTTCTGGACCACATGACGTTTAACAGAACTTTGCAAGTAATGAAGTAATCTTTTGAAATGTAGTCACTTGTGTATTGGAAATCAAACAGCCAATGTATTCATATCCAGCGCCCGATGTGATAACGACCAGATACTGTATTTCTGTGATGTTGTTGAAAAGTAAATATTGACATCAACCTGGCCCTTCTTCACAATAGTGCATTGGAATCTTCTATACCTTCCTGAGAGGAAACATTGAGGTTTGACCCTTGGATTTGTCTTGTGATGTATTTGGAATGAGGTAAGGTGGTGAATCTACATAATATCAAATGTTATTGCAAGAACACAATGAATGAAGGACATCTTTGTTTGTCTTTGTTTATGTAGATGAAAGCAGCACAGAAGGAACAACTTCAGGAATATCAGCATCAGGTAAGTCTTTCAGCTATGCTGATGCATCATCTGACACACTGCTAACAAAAGTAACATCAAAAATGGAACAACACGTGGAGCCTGAGAGTGGGGAGTCTCTCTGAGAACTCAAATTGTCCAATGTTGAATAATAACATTCTGGATCGAAGGTTTTATGCAAATTTTTATTGATAGAGATATACACTGTACCTCATACTCAACAACCACACCACATAAACACAGTGGCTACAAGAACAGGCCGATGGCTAGGAATCCTGCACCTTCTGACACCCCAAAGCCTGTCCACTTTCAGGGATGTGATGGAATACTCCCCAGATGGGTGCAGCACCAACAACACTTAAGAAGCTTGACACCATCCAGGACAATGTAGCCACTTGACTGACATTATATCCATAAACATTCACTCACTTGACCTCTGATGCTCAGTAGCAGCAGTGTTTAATATCTATAAAATGCACAGCAGAAATTTGTCTAACACCCTGAGACTGCACCTTCCAAACCTATGATCACTCCCATCCAGAAGGACAAGAACAGGAGATACATGGGAACACCACCCTCTGCAAGTTACTCTCCAAGGCCCTCACCATCCTGACTTGGAAATACCTTGCCATTCCTTTACTGTTGCTGGGTCAAGGTCCTGGGATTCCCTCCATAATGGCATTATGGGTAAAACAGCAGCACATGAACTGCAGTGGTTGAAGAAGGCAGCTCAGTACCATCTCCTCAAGGGCGACAAGGGATGGACAATAAATACTGACCCAGCCAATCACTCCCATGTCTCAAATGAATAAAACTACTTCAATTTGTTCCCCTACCTCTAAGGACACATGAATCCTCAATAATGCTAACCATTTGGATACAGTTAAACACCGACTAATATAAAATAAATAGCTCCTTAAAACATATTCAGAAATTATGAAGGGAGGCTGCTGAGGCTGTCAGCCATTACCCCATAAACTGCCAACTGATGGAGACATAGAGGCGAACAGCACAGAAACAGACCCTTCAGTCCAACTCGTCCATGCCAACCAGATATCCTAATCTAATTTAGTCCAATTTGCTAGCACTTGGCCCACATCCCTCTAAATCCTTCTTAGTCATATCCCTATCCAGATGCTTTTTAAATATTGTAATTGTACTACCCTCCACCATTTCTTCTGGCAGCTCATTCCATAAACACACGACCCGCTGCATGAAAATGTTGCCTCTTACGTCCCTTTTAAATCTTTCTCCTCTCACCTTAAACCTATGCCGTCTAGTTCTGACTAATGGTCTTATGACCCCCTCAGGGAAAAGACCTTGTCTACTTATGCTCTCCATGCCCCTCATGATTTTATAAACCTCTATAAGGTCTTGCTAAGGAAGTAAAGTGATTATTCTATAGATGTTTCATGTAAGAATGAAAATGTTATACATCTCTTACCTTCTTTCCTACCAAAGGTTTGTTGGAATTTACATGGTATTATCTGGTAGAGGATTGAAACTGTTAACTGATTGTTCATGAGGACATGCTGGGAACTTGACCAAGTGTCAAAGCGTCCGTAGACTGTCTGGATGGTCACAGACACCGCCATCAGAAACTATCATAAATACCATGTGCAATTTGATGTAAGCCCATAGTCATGGAAAAAAGATCATAGAACATTGCTGAGAGGCTCTAATTATTAATAAAAATAGTGCACAAAAGAGTCCATTGGTCTATGAGATACAGGGTTTAGAGTATGGGTGAAACTTAATGCCCTCTTACGAGACAAGTTGGTGCATTTAATTAGGTTGGACAGTAGGAAATGTGGATATTATCATTTTTGGGAAAAAGGTGGAAAACGTCCAGCACCTTCCTGCACCAGCACAATCTGAACCTTTAAAGTTGGCAATTTCAGGTATTCATTCAGAGTTGACTGGTTAACCAATGCGGCTTGCTTTTAGGCTTCCAGAAAGAGTCCCCATGTTCAAAGGTTCTCCATTCCTGATCTAAAGACCCAACTTTGGGAAGGGAATGGGTGGAAGTGGAGACCTGTTCTAGGACACCCATTGTTCCATTAAACATTACCCTATGTGTCAGAGCAGAAGGATGTAATGCAGAAAGTCAATAAATTTTTAACTTATTACCATGTAGAATTCTGATTGAGGGTCAACTTTTCAGTATTTATGAAACAGGACAATTGGTCATTCTGCATTCTGAATTGATTTACTGAGTTAAAGATGGCAAGTACCTTTACCTGGAAACTTGCACTATTTCAATTTTCATAAGACCATTAGTCAGAAGAGATTAGCCAAGTCTTGGTTGATTTCATCAATAATTACTATGATGATTTAAGAGAGCAAAAGCTTTTTGGCTTAATTTTTTTTAGAAACTCTTAGGCTAAACTGCTTTCTCACTGTCATTAACTGGGTGAAGCAAACCTGAACTAGTCAAACCTGGGAGCAAGAGCGTAACTTATTAACTCCATTCCACGGTCTGATCTCATTACTGACTGTAAATATTGTGCTGGTATCAAAGATAAGATATTTATCAGAAAGCATTGCTGTCAAGGCAAGAATACAGAATCTAAGCGAAAATAAGTGTAGTTAGCAATCAGATTTCTGCATCGCTGAGTCTTATCATTATAAAGGAATGAAAGCTTACATGAGCAGTGGAAAGACCATGAGACCATAAAATAGATGAACAGAATGAGGCCATTTCGCCCAACAAGTCTGCTCTGCCATTCAATCATGGCTCGTATGAAGATTTGAGAGAGGGGTTCAAAATCATGAAGGGCTATGACAGAATAAACAAGGACCAATTGTTTCCAGTGGTGGAAGGGTTGGTAATTAAAGGACACAGATTCACAATAATTTTCAGAGGTACTGGAGACAAGTCGAGGATTTTTTTTGGTGTTAGCAGGTAGTTGCAATCTCGAATAAACTGCTTGAAAGGAAAGTTGTCGATACAGATTCAGAGACAACTTTCACTGATTGCAAGGGAAATATTTTCAGAGCTACCTGGAATGGGACTAATTGGTGCCTCTTTCAAAGAGCTGGTACAGATACAATGGGCTGAATGGCCTCCTTGTAAGCTATACCTTCTATGGCCAATTACGGAGATTCATAGCTTGTTAAGTGCCTTATTAAAACCACAACTCATCACATCAGTATTCAGCTGCTTATAAATTTGACAAACAAGCTAAATGCCAAGAAAACTCAACATGGAAATCAGAACACCTCAGTGTATGCTCCATTGGCACCAGCCACATGCAGCCCCTGGCCACAGATACTAACATCTGAAATGTGCCAGCCTCCAAGAACACAGATGGTACATCTCTGATCTACTTACAAGATGCTTCTACACTACAGTGCTGCAACTATTATTGTAATGCAGTAAGGACACTGTTGTTAGGGACACAGACCCAGCTTATGGCCTGGACCCAGCTGCATTGCTGTGCCCTTCACTCACTGTTATAGCGTGCACTCATTCTGAACCTATCTGGATGCTCATGATATCTCTGCTTTGCCTTGTCTTTTTACAAAGAACAAAGAAAATTACAGCACAGGAACAGGCCCTTTGTCCCTCCAAGCCTGTGCCAATCCACATCCTCCATCTAAACCTGTTACCCATTTCCTAAGGATCTGTATCCCTTTGCTCCCTGCCCAGTCATGTATCTGCCTGGATACATCTTAAATGACGCTATTGTGCCCGCCTCTACCACCTCCACTGGCAACGTGTCCCAGGCACCCACCACCCTCCACGTAAAGAACTTTCCATGAATATCTCCCTTAAACCTTTCCCCTCTCACCTTGAACTTGTGACCCCTAGTAATTGAGTTCCCGACTCTGGGGAAGCGTTTCTTGCTATCCACCCTGCCGATACCTCTCATGATTTTGTAACCTCAATTAGGTCCCCCCTCAACCTCTCTCTTTCTAATTAAAATAATCCTAATCAACTCAACCTGTCTTCACAGCTTGCACCCTCCATACCAGGCAACATCCAGGTGAACCTTCTCTGCACCCTTACCAAAGTTTCCATATCCTTTTGGAATGTGGTGACCAGAACTGTACGCAGTTTTTCAAATGTAACATGACCTGCCAACCCTTGTACTCAATACCCCATCTGATGAAGGAAAGCATGCTATATGCCTTCATGATCACTCTATCGATCTGAGTTGAACACCCAGATCTCTCTGGACAGCAATGTTTCCCCAGGGCTTTTCCATTTACTGTATAGTTCACTCTTGAATTGGATCTTCCAAAATGCATCACATCGCATTTGCCCAGATTGAACTCCATCTGCTATTTGTCTGCCCACCTCTCTAATCAATCTGTATTCTGCTGCATTCTCTAACAGTCCTCTTCACTATCTGCTATTCCACCAATCTTCAAGTCAGCTGCAAACTTGCTAATCAGACCACCTATACCTTCCTCCAGATCATTTACGTATATCACAAACAACAGTGGTCCCAGCACGGATCCATGTGGAACACCACTGGTCACAGGTCTCCATTTTGAGAAACTCTCTGCCACTACTATTCTCTGTCTCCTGCAGCCCAGCCAGTTCTCTATCCATCTAGCTAGTACACTCTAGACCCCATGCGATTTCACTTTCTCCACCAGCCTACCATGGGGAACCTTATCAAATGCCTTACTGACGTCTACATATAGGACATTTACAGCCCTACCACCAATCAATGATTAGGTTGGTAAGACATATTACAGAGGAGGAATTGCTGGATGTCTTGAAACGCATAGAAGTGAATAAATCCCCAGGACCTAATCAGGTGTACCCGAGAACTCTGTGGGAAGCTCGGGAAGTGATTGCTTACTGAGTTATTTATATCATCGATAGTCACAAGTGAGGTGCCGGAAGTTGGAGGTTGACTAACGTGGTGCCACTTAAGAAAGGTGGGAAGGACAGGCCAGGGAACTATAGATCAGTGAACCTGAAGTCAATGATGGGCAATTTGTTGGAGGGAATCCTGAGGGACAGGATATACATGTATTTAGAAGGGCAAGGACTGATTAGGGATAGTCAACATGGCTTTGTGTGTGGGAAATTGTGTCTAACAAAGCAGATTGAATTTTTTGAAGTAACAAAGAGGATTGATGAGGGCAGAGTGGTAGATGTGATCTATATGGCCTGCAGTAAGGTGTTCGACAAGGTTCCCCCATGAGAGTCTGGTGAGCAAGGTTAGATCTCATGGAATACATGGTGAACTAGCCATTTGGATACAGAACTGGCTCAAAGGTAGAAGCCAGTGGGTGGTGGTGGAGGGTTGTTTTTCAGACTGGAGGCCTATGACCAGTGGAGTGCCACAAGTATCAGTGCTGGGTCCACTATTTTCCTTGATTCATAGAAATGGGACGGCACAGTGACTCAGTGGTTAACACTGCTGCCTCTCAGCGCCAGGGACCCAGGTTCAATTCCAACCTTGGGCAACTGTGTGTGGAGTTTGCACATTCTCCCCGTGTCTGCGTGGGTTTTCTCCTGATGCTCCGGTTTCCCCCCAAATTCCAAAGATGTGCAGGTCAGGTGAATTGGCCATGCTAATTTGTCCAGGTGCATTGGTCAGAGCGGGGTGGGTTATTCTTCAGGAGGGTCGGTGTGGACTTGTTGGGCCGAAGGCCTGTTTCCACACTGTAGGGAATCTAATCTTTGAAAAAAAAAGATTTGGATGTGAGCATAAGAGGCATAATTAGTAAGTTTGCTGATGACACCAAAATTGGAGGTGTAGTGGACAGCGAAGAAAGTTACCTCAGAATCTTGATTAGATGGGTCAATGGGCTGAGAAGTGGCAGATGGAGTTTAATTCAGATAAATGTGAGGTGTTGCATTTTGGGAAAGCAAATCTTATACACTTAATGGTAAGGTCCTAGGGAGTGTCACTGAACAAAGAGACCTTAGAGTGCAGGTTCATAGCTCCTTGAAAGTGGAGTCGCAGGTAGATCGGATGGTGAGGCGGCATTTGGTATGCTTTCCTTTATTGGTCAGAGTTTTGAGTACAGGAGTTGGGAGGTCATGTTGCAGCTGTACAGGACATTGTTTAGGCCACTGTTTGGATGCTGTGTGCAATTTTGGTCTCCTTCCTATTGGAAAGATGTTGTGAAACTTGAAAAGATTCAGAAAAGATTTATTAAGGGCACTGCTTGTCACAAAAAAAACAGGGGACTATCCCTACCCTCCACTTCACTGTTTGATCACACAGCATTGCCCTTTGATGTGAAGGGCACTGCTTGTCACTGGCCACTTCGGTGTTTCCTTTCTTCCTGGTGGTGGAAACTGAATAAAGATTCGTGCATCTTGTAAAACAAAATAACCAGGGGACTAGGAAAGTCAGATATCTTGTTCTGTCTGAAAGCTGACTCTGAGGGAGCTGAAAACAAAGGAAAAAAAAAACAGGAGTACCAGACAACCTGTCCACTCAGAGCTGGCTCTTGAGGAAGCTGGACCAGTGTGTGTGATTGTTTCAAGAGAAGGGGGACTGATTCTGGGACTGGCTGGCCCACAGCCAGTGCATAAGAAGTGTGAAGGAAGAAGAGGAGGAGGAAGAAGAAGAGAAGAAGAAGAAGAGGCAGCAGGAGGTGAGAGTTCTGAGGCCTAGGCCTGCTTCTGGTACTGCAGCCTGGGCCTTGCCTACAGCTGTCCCAACTGCTGCTGCTGCTACCTGAGGTCTACCTTCACAGCTGTTGCCAGAGCCTCACCCAGGCCAAGGGAGTGTTGCTGCTGCCCGGGGCCCACTCCCACTGCTCGTCTCTGGGACCCCACCCGGACCTGCCTCTGCTGCTACTGCTTGGGGCCTGCCTCACTGCTGCTGCCTGGGACTCTTGGGCCCCTCCCAGGACCTCCACCACTGCTACTGCTAGAAGCCCACTTCCACTGCTGCTGCTAGAGGCCCACCTCCACCGCTGCTGCCTGGGACTCGCCTTGGGGACCCCCCCAACAGGCCTGCCTCCACTGCTGTGACGAGGGGACTACCTGGGACTCGCTTTGGTGCTGCCTGGGACTCGCCTTGGGATCTTCCCGGGATCTCCACCACTGCTGCGACCAGAGGCCTACCTGGGACTTTCTTTGGAACCCTCCCAAGACCTCCACTGCTGCGACCCGAGGCCTGCCTCCACCTACTGCTGCTGCCACTGCCTGAGGCCCCACCTGGACTCAACAACACAGCTGGTTCCTGGTGCCTACCAACATTCAGCAGCACAGCATGGAGAGTCCCAAAATTGCAGGCCCCAGCCGCACCTAGGCCAGGATAGCAGCTGCCATAGGCTCGGCTGCTCCAACCCCGACTGCAACCCCGACCCCCTTCAGGCACTTGACCCCCAGGCATTTAGTTAAGGCCTATCCCCACCCCAACATAACCATCGAGGCCTGCAGTAAGCCCATGGCTAGTGTGGTCGGCCCACTGGCCATTGTCGCTGCGGCCTGGATATACGGGAAGGCTGTCTTTTTCCTCAACACCGAGCAGGCGGTCCACCTGGCCGTGGAGAGGGGGCTCACTGTGGGCGGGACACATCTGCCGGTTGACCCTTTGGAGGTTACGGCCCAGAGGATCATGATTTCCAACGTCCCGCCCTTCATTGCCAGTGAGCTGCTTCTTCCCCATCTCAACACCTTGGGGGAAATCCGGTTGAGTGTCCAACCGCTCCTGCTTGGTCTCAAGGACCCTGCCCTCTGGCATATTTACTCCTTCTGATGCCAGCTGTTTATTTGCCTGGCCCGGGAGGAGGTCACCGAGGGCTCGTTTACCCTCCTCCACAAGGGTGCGGCCTACCGCGTCTTCTGGATGGTGTGCGATGCCACCTGTGCCACAAGGTGGGGCACATAAGAAAAAACTGCCCCACCAGAAGGCTGCCCAGCCCACACCAATGGCTGAGGGTGGTGCCGCCGCCGCACCCACTCCCCCTCCCCTGAAGTCAACACCACAAGACCCGGCAGCGGGGGCTAAGACAGAGGCTTCCAATACCTCAGCCTCCGGCAGGGAGGGGTGTGAGTGTCCGGCTGGACAGAAGGTGGTAAAAAAGACCCAAATGCGCCAGGCCCGCCCACGTAGAGAGCACCTTGTTACCTTCCCCCACAACAAACCCACGACCTGCCCCACCCCAGCATGACATTGCCCCCGCGGCCGTGCCAGCGTCACCCTGGCACAGGAACCCTGACCCCCAAAACTGTACCTGATCCCAGCCCTGCTGCACCCACTGACCCCACACCCAACCCCTGTCCTGTTTCAGAAACCCCTGGGGTTTCAATGCCTGCTCCTGGCCCGGGGATCCCTGAGCCAGCCACACCCTGGTACCAACCTGCACCAACTGTGTCTCTGGGCCCCTGCCCTGCCCACCATCACCTGATAAACCAGGGTGGGGCAGGGCAGGAAGTGACATGGCTGACCTGCCCCACCCTAGCCATGCCCCCTGCCTTCTCGCAGCCAATAGTATTCTGGGAAAAGCTGGGGGGGGGAGGTGGCACCTCGGGCCCCATGACCACCAAGGCAGGTGGGGAGGGGAGGGCCCATAAATTCCCCACTGCTTCTCTAGGGCAGAGGTGCTGGTGGTGCTGTCCCTCTCCAGGGGCTGAGTCTACGGTGTCTAGCGCCTGTCCTGCACTGTGGCCTGACCTGCCTAAACTCCTAGGGGGCTATAGCAGGACCTTCTGCTGCCATAATTCCACCGGCCCCTGGGGAGGACTTTAAAAACCACACGGGCTGTGGTGTGGGTGACAACAGGGAACTATCTGCTAGGTCATTGAGCGCTGGAGGGGAGGAAGGTGTTATCCTTACTTGTCCCTCCCAGATTTGTTTTTTTTTCTGGGGGCCTTGGTCTTGTGGGAGGACCTTTTCCCAGAGGAGCTTGGGCCTTCCGGTGTCAGGAGAAGAGCGGGTCCCCGAGCCTCTGCTGCCCAATGACCTGAACTCGGGGCATTCCGGGAAGGGGTGTGCTGAGGAAGGTACTGCTGGTGACCCTGGGGGTGGGGTTGCCGGGGGTTTGAGGTCAGTTGGCGGTGCTGGACCAGCCCCCACTCTCTCGGTGGGGGAAGGGGTCGGTGACCAAGGGTGACTTCCTGGAGGAGGGTACTGGATCGGTGGTGGACATTGGAGACGACAGAGTCTGTCTCCAGTGCCAGTTTTGAGTCCCAGGTGCCCCCCAACGATCTGCCCCTCATCCCCCTTGAGGAACTCTGGGAGTTTGTTGAGGAAACTTGGAGTTGCTGGGATAGAGCCCAACTGGCGCTCAACCACTGGAGCTCCTTTGAAAGAGTTTACTGGTCGGCCCACGCTGCTCGCCAGGCACCTGGGCTTGACGCTAATGAGCGAAAGCAAGTCAGGAATTTCCTGGTGAGGGTGAGCAACTTCTGTGCCCCTCCCTCATCCTCCCAGTAAATGTATATAATTTTTAACTGTACTGGTGGTGGTTGCACAATGCTTCTGACGTGAAGACAACTATAGCCAGCCTCAACATCAATGGCAGCAGGGAGTCACAGCGCAGATTCCAGACCCCCTCGGTCCTTCGGGACAGGAGGTATGCGGTGTGCTTCCTGCAAGAAACCCACACTACCCCGGGAGACAAAGCCACCTGGCTCCTGGAGTGACATGGGGGGGTGTCTACATGAGTCACCTCACCCGCAGATCTGGCGGGGTGGCTATCTTGTTGGCCCCGCACTTTCAGCCGGAGATCTTGGGGGTCAGGGAGCCTGTGCCAGGCCGTTTACTTCACCTGACGGTTCGGCTTCACTTGGTGAACGTCTACGCTCCCCTGGCCGGGCCAAGGCAAGCGAGCTTCTTCGGAGAGGTGTCCGCTCATCTCGCTTCCATCGATGAGAGCCAGTGCATTGTCCTCAGGGGAGATTTTAACTGCGTCCTCGAGGACCGGGACCACAGCGGTTCCTGCACCGATTGGGCATTGGGGAGGAGGCTGGGGGACTTGGTCAAGGCCTTCGACCTGGTGGACGTCTGGCGGAATCTCCATCCCGACTCCATCGCCTTCACGTTCGTGAGGCCTGGGGTCGGAGCGTCCAGAATCGACCGCCTGTACGTTTCACGGGCGTACGCCTCCTGTTTTCCAAAGGCCTCCACGTGGCAGGTGTCGTGCACAGACCATCACCTTCCGTTCGGCGCCAGGCTCGGCTCCGCGTACTGGCACTTTAACAACCTGCTGCTGGAGGACGAGCGGTTCCGGGACTCGTTTCATCGTTTCTGGGCCGGCTGGAGAAGGAAGCGGGGAAGCTTCCCCTCCCTGAGGCTATGGTGGGACGTGGGCAAGGCTCACGTCTGCTTTTCTGTCAGGCGTATGCGAGGGGGTCAAAAAAGATATGGAAATCCAAGATCGCGGAGTTGGAGAATGAGATGCTCGACCTGGAGTCACGCCTCAGTCAGCCCGACGCGGACCCGGCCCTGCGCGGGGTGTACGAAGAGAAGAAGGCCGCGCTCCAGGACCTGCAGCTCGTTGGGGCTCGGGGCGCGTGCGTGAGGTCGAGGATCCAACTCGTCCTGGACCGCGGCTCCCCCTTCTTCTACTCGCTGGAAAAAAGGCGCGGCACCCGTCAGCAGCTCCTTGTGCTGCTGGCCGACGGCGGGTCCCTCGTCTCAGATCCAGAGGGTATCAGGGCCCACGTCCGAAACTGTTATACAGCTCTGTTCTCTCTGGATCCGTCTGGATGCTCGCAGAGTTCTGTGGGATGACCTGCCGCAGCTTGGCCCAGAGAACACCAGAAGGCTCGACGCTCCCATCACTTTAGAGGAGCTTACCGGCGCCCTTGACCAGCTCTCGAGGGGCAAATCCCTGGGGCTGGACGGGCTGACTGTGGAGTTCTTCAGGGCGTTCTGGGACGTCCTGGGGAACGACTACGCACAGGTCCTGGGGGGAGTGTCTAAATGCCGGACAGCTGCCCCTTTCTTGGTGCTGGGCGGTCATCGTCCTGCTGCCAAAGAAGGGGGACCTTCGTTCTTTGAAGAGCTGGCGTCCGGTCTTCCTCCTCAGCACGGACTACAAAATCTTCGCCAGGGTGTTGTCTTCTCGCCTGGCTTCCGTGCTGGCCCACATGATTCACCCGGACCAGTCCTACACGGTCCCGGGCCGGAGGATACACGACAACGTCCACCTGGTCCGGGACCTGATCCATTTCTGTCGACGGGCTGGTCTGCCGAGCGCCTTCCTGTCTCTCGACCAGGAGAAGGCATTCGACAGGGTCGATCTCGAGTACCTGCTCGGGACTCTGCGGGCGTTCGGGTTCGGGACGCAGTTCGCTGCCCAGATCCGACATTTGTACGCCGCCACAGAGTGTCTGGTTAAGGTTAACGGGTCCCTGACGGCGCCCCTTTGCTTTGGGAGAGGAGTACGTCAAGGCTGCCCCCTATCTGGCCAGCTGTATTCTGCGCGGCGTGGGCACGGGGGTGATCCTCTCGGCCCACGCCAATGACGTGCTCCTCACTTTCACTGACCCAGCTGACCTGGGGAGGATGCGCGAGTGCCAGGCCGTGTACTCGGCGGCGTCTTCCGCCAGGATCAACTGGGCCAAATGTTCCGGACTACTGGTCGGTCCATGGCGGGTGGACTCTCTGCTGGAGGAGTTACGGGAGTTCAGCTGGAATACCACCCTGGGGGTCTACCTCAGCCCGGCTGAGGAATCCTGGCCGGCCAACTGTCAGGAGCTGGAGGCCAAAGTCTTGGCTCGCCTAGGCCGCTGGACAGGACTGCTCCGAGTGCTATCTTACAGGAGTCGAGTGCTGGTCATAAACCAGCTGGTGGCCGCCATGCTGTGGTACCGGCTGGTCACTTTGGTCCCTCCTCCTGGCTTTGTCGCTGACATCCAGAGAATGTTGGTCGACTTCTTCTGGGACAAAAAGATGCACTGGGTCGCCGCGCAGGTTCTGAGCCTCCCTATTGAGGAGGGCGGTCAGTCGCTGGTGTGCGTTCGCACCCAGGTCGCGACGTTCCACCTTCAGACCTTGCAGCAATACTTTTTACGTCGAGCCTCCTCCTAGGTGGTGCGCCCTGGCGACATATCTTTTCTGCCAGGTGCATAACCTCAACTACGACACGCAGCTCCTGTTCATCGACCATGACGGTTTTGAGGTCGCCCTCAAGACGCTGCCTGTCTTTTACCAGGACCTGATCGCTGTTTGGAACATGGTCGAATCGCGTCGTGCCTACCCTCTGGCTGGATTAGCGGCTGTCGTCAGGGAACCGTTGCTCAGGAATCCGCACCTCCGTACTCGCGGGTTCGCGTGGCTGTCGGAGGGGAGGGCTGTGGTGGCGAGGGTGACCAGGGTCGGGGACGTGCTGGGTGCCGGGGACCTGGGCTGGACGCTGCTGCAGGACATAGCTAACAGGGCAGCGGTAGACGTCCGGTATGTGGCCACCGCCATCCGACGCCTTAAAACGGCGGTGCTCGGACCCGACGTAGTGCACCAGTTGGAGGATGCTCAGGTGTGCAGTGGGATCCCGTCCGCTCACCCCAGCCCGGATGGAATTTCACATTGGCCCCAAGGTCCCGTACTTCCCACGGGAGCCTGTGCCCCACAACCTGAGCTGCCTCCGGAATTTTAATTTTGTCCCTTTTTTTTTAAAGGATGTAAAAAGGCGGGCCCTGTATCGACTGCTGCTGCACACCGTCCACCTCTTCTCCCTCATCTGCTGTCTGGACACACCTTGGCGTGCCCATTTGCCACCAGGTGGTGGGGATCCCCAGTGAAGGGTTCTCCACGCGGGAGTCCTCCCCCTTCCTCTCGGATGTGGGGTGGAGGGTGCTGTATGCAGCGGTTCCCTGCAACCGCAGATTGCGGTGATTCACGGACTCCCAGCCCAACTGCTTGTCCTGTGGAGTTCATGGACCACGTGTATATTGGGTGGGTGTTTGCACTCCCTTTTTTGATTTTTTTTCTTAAAAACCAACTCCTGTGCTTTTGGTTGCACTTCAGTCCCACGCTCCTGATCTCCCTCCTCCATACCGGGTGCCCGAAGGGCAGGTCTGACGACCTCCTCATGCTACTGCTCCTGGGCCTGGCCAAACTGGCCATAAACAGGTCCAGGCAGCAGGCCGTGGAGGGGGTCATTAGGGCCGACTGCCTGCCCCTCTTCCGTGGTTACATTAGAGCCCGGGTGTCCTTGGAGAAGGAGCACGCGGTGTCCACTAACACCCTGGAATTGTTCGGGCAGAAGTGGGCGCCGCAGGGAGTGGAGTGCATTATTTTTCCCCCTCCACTTCTATTTTGATTTAGTCCCTACCTTCCCCTTCACTGTTTGATCACACAGCATTGCCCTTTGATGTGAAGGGCACTGCTTGTCACTGGCCACTTGGGTGTTTCCTTTCTTCCTGGTGGTGGAAATTTGCATAAAGATTCCTGCACCTTGCGTCTTTCATTGTGTTTCACACCTACACACACAACATGGGTACTGGGGGGGAAAAAAAAAACACTACTGCAGTTAAGTTGTAGTGTGGGGGTAAGGAAAAAACATATATATAACCAGGGGACTCAGAATCTCCTCAGTTCAGGGACAGGCTGGCCATAGCCAGTGCACTGTGCACATGGAAATAAAGGAGGACTTGTTGAATGTTTGGAATGAAAGGTGTTTATTGCCATGGACCATTGAGTTATAATGCTAATTGTGTTAGGCTGCGCAAGCATTCGGAGACTCTGGAAAAAGTATATGTTAGATTGGGAAATCTGCATTCATTAGTTTCTACACCAGTAAGAACAAGATAGTGTTTCAAATTGAGTTGATTTTCATCTGTTTTTGTGAGAGGCAGTCAGTAGAGATTTGTTTTAAAATCAGAGACCTTGATTTTAAAACAATGTCCAAATAGATGGTTTCATTACCTATTTTCTTTGATGAAAACAAGTTGTAAATCATGATTTGCCAGTTTTAAACAATTAACTTCTGACACTGCTTGGTAAGTAATTCTCCATGAATTGTTGAATATTCAGTTAATTCACAAAGGACATTATACAGGTTCAAACTTGGACTCAAACAATATATGTATTTTGGCTTTGGGAACATTCAGAATTTATTTATTCTGAAAAATCGAGTTGATAAAATATTTCTTTCTCCATTTACAGAAATAATTCTGTTTTCTTTTCGGAAAGAATTAGTTAATGTTATACTTGGTACATTTGCTTAAGGTTTCTTGGAAAATATATTGACAGAAAAACCAGCAACAGGGATGTTGACTTCCAGAAAACCCAATGTGACATGATGTGACAAATGCCATTCACTGAAAGTGCTCATCTTTTGCTTAACTTTGAAACAGTGAGAGTCAAATGAATGCATTATATTCCATCTATTCATACCATTATTTCTTTGTGGATTAAGATGAACAATATTAAATTGTTGATGATGGCTTATAAAAAATGATTTCAGGAATTGCAGTTCTCTCCTAAATTCATAAGAAAGCAGGTCATAAAAATTATGTATTTACTGGACACAGAATATAGTAGCTGAAATAATGGATTTTTAAAATAATGGTTTCACTGCAGGTTGGATGTAAAAGAGAAGGATTGAAAACTTTCTGCACCCAGTGAGATTAGATCACAGTAGACGATGGCATATTATTATGGGGAGCAAGAGTGAACACTCCCCAAGACCTTACCATTAAGCGTATAAGTGGTTAGATCTCATGGAATACAGGGAGAACTAGCCAGAACTGGCTCAAAGGCAGAAGACAGAGGATGGTGGTGGAGGGTTGTTTTTCAGACTGGAGGCCTATGACCAGTGGAGTGCTACAAGGATCGGTGCTGGGTCCACTACTTTATGTTATTTATAATAATTTAGATGTGAACATAGGAGGAATAGTTAGTAAGTTTGCTGTGTATGGCATCGTGAGGGGAGAGGGTAAATTCTTAGTGGAGCAATTCTTTAAACATTTATGAGTTTTATTGGAATTTCAAATTTAGACACTTCATTGATTGAACTGTTGCTTGTGTTTCCTTCAAATGCAGTTGTTTGACAACATTGTGTGCAGAATAGTCCAGGGTATTCTCTTCTGAATTTGTACAGGGAAAAGTGAACATTGCTTTCCTGCTCTTGTTTTCTCTTGTACTTCCTTGTAATTTTTGTATGATTTATTTTATTGACTACAAATCTGTGTTCTCTGGAACTCATGCACATATTTTGTTACCAACCAAATCTTTTCTTTGCAAAACATTTTTCTGTGTCATTTATTACCCAAGCTGAGAGATCCTGTCGACAATCATTGGCCCCCTTTCAAACTGTTTGACTCTTTAATATTGTTCCTATTAATCCATGGAGAAATAGTGGAATGAATAAATGGAACATTCTGCATTTATTTGGCTCTTTATGTTTCAATTATAGGCAAAGGATGAGGATCACTTTCATTAACTGGCACAGTTCATCTTTCCATTTGTCATAACTGATCACATCATGTTCTCTGGCTCTGTGTGTTTGGTAATCAGCTTCTAGATATTAAGCAGAGCTCATCAAGTTACTGTGCTCTGATATTATTTTTCTTTATGTGGGAAATATCTGGCATGCACTTAACCTCTACTTACGTAAAGTCCAACAGAGAATGAGAGCACAAAGAAGATAAACTACCATGGGCTTATTTCATGTTTGATCAATCCATGGCATGACCACTGTCTTCTTTCCTTTTCCTGGTCACTAATTCTGGCAAATAGTTTACATTGCCATTCCAAAGATATGGAGGTTAGGTGGATTGGCCATGCTAAATTGACCCATAGTGTCCAGGGTTGTGCAGGCTGGGTGGTTAAGCCATGGGAAATACAGAGTTACAGGGATAAGGTAGACGGGGTGGTCAGGGTGGGATGCTCTTTAGAGAATTGCTACAGACTTGATGGGCCGAAAGACCTGCTTCACATTGTTGGGGACTTTATGATTCTTTGTTTCTGCAGTTAATGTGGTGTGGTAATTCTGATGTCACAGAAGACCATGCACACCACTGAAGGAGTTGAATAGTTCTGGTTGTACCAGCAATGTACATAGCGACAAAGTAGGCAGATGGAAGCAAAGATAAAGCCATACTTTATCTCATTTTCTCATTATAATATGCACATGAGTGGATCACACATTTTGATAAATTTGAGATTAGTTCTGAGATGTCAGATGGTAAATAGAATATCCATCCCACTTAGAGCAATCTTCGCCCAACCTACTTGACCAGAAAGTAACAGCTATATGTACAACTGTGCAAAGGATTGGTTTAAAATAACCTCCTGCATAGCAAAAACAATGTCTGCTTTGATCAAAGTATAGCAATATGATTTACTACCTTCAGGAACAGAATAAAGAAACAGTGAGAAATTTTAAATAAAACTATAATGTAGTTACAGAAAAAAAGTACTAACTCCTGACTACAATAACTGAATGGTCCATCAATCTTCTTATCCCTTTCATAGGCACACATAGTTCTTTCTGTGATGCACTGGGCAAAGATTACAATGGAGCATTGCAGAGTCCAAGTTCCACCCTGATTCCTAGTGTGTTTTCTTTCATTGCCGAAAACACACTTGGCTCATCAAATATAAAGCTTTCAACTTGTAGCAAAATAGAAAACCATGGAAATTCCATCAGTCAACAGCCATCTGCATTTTGGAGTTACAAACCCAGTAGAAACTAATTTTCAAAATGAATTCATCATGCAAAACTAAAACATTGCACACAAAGGACTGCTGCCTTCCAGTTAGGAAACGCATCATTCTCGATCATGCACTGCCTTTCCAAAATAGGAAAGTTTTAGTTATATGTAATTATAACGTACATGATCCTAAAATGACTTACTTTCTTTTGGCAGCAGCCTCAAGCCATCTCACAGCAAACTCAGTTTTTCTCTTTATAGCTGATGCTCAGTTAAGGACAGGAGTATGTGTAGAATTTTAAAGATGTAAACCATTTTGTCTCCGATCGCTAAACCAGTGACATTATGTTAATAACTGCAGACCACTGAATTTGGATTATGTATGGTGCCAAACTTTATTTCTACTGAGTAGATTTAATATCGCTTGCCACATCTTCTCTGCTGCTGAAACCACCGTTCATACCTTAGTCACCTCCAGCCTCAACAGTTTGCTGCCCTCTTGGCCAGTTCCACCATCCAAAGAACTACTGCCCATATCCTCTTCTGCACCCAGTTCTGCTTGTGCATGGCTCCCAGTGCTTGCTGATCTCCATAAATCCAGGTCCTCAAAAACCACAACTATATTATTGGAGAGGTGATGGTCGAGTGGTATTATCACTGGACTGTTAATCCAGAGACCCAGGTAATGTTCTGGGGACCTGGATTTGATGCCCACCATGGCAAAAGGTGAAATTTGAATTCAATAAATATCTGGAACTAAGAATCTAATGACTACTAAAAATCCATTGCCAATTGTCATAAAAACCCATCTGGTTCACTACTGGTCTTTAAGGAAGGAAGCTGCCACCCTTACCTTGCCTACAAGTAACTCCAGACCCACAGCAAAGTCGTTGACTCTCAACTGCCCTCTGGGCAATTAGGGATGGATAATAAATGCTGCATAGCCAATGACACCCTCATCCTGTTAAAAGAATTTTTAAAAACTCATCCTCAGGCTTAAATCCTTCTGTCACTTTGTGACTATCTCCACCCCACCTTTATAATCTTTACAATTCTCCAAAAATATTTCTTTCACCAACTTTTACATCCACGTCTCCCTTTGCCCCCAGAATGGCAGCTATGCCATATAGGCTCTGCACTCTTCAATTCTCATCCTAAAGCCACCACCATCTATTCAATTCCTACCCATTTGTTAAACTACAACAAAAACCCTGAACCTTTGACCAAGTGAGTGGCCATACTTTTTTGGTATCTCCGTCTGTGGTTTACTTTGGATTAATGAGTTATGTTTCTCTGCTTGTAATTTCAGAGCAATATGAGCACATCTCTTAATTTTTTAATCTCACTCATTGACAGTGATGCCACTGCAAAACCTGTGATAAAAGGGACTCTCAGCCATTCATTGCGTAGAAGACAATTTTCAGTTTAAAAGCTGTGTAAAATCAGCAAGCTGAACCTTCAGTGCTGGTAAAAAAAAATTAGTTGTGGGATTTGAGGTGACCATTTGGGGTGTTGGCGCCAGATGGGCCAAATGGCCTCTTTCTGCACTGTAACAGTTCTGTGACTCTTTGGCTCCTATGGGGTGGTCAGGACAAGAGGAAGGTTCCCTCTCCAACCAATCTGACCTATAATGAGGTAACTAGGACAGTCCAACAGCAGGAACATGGTCCCTCCCCCTTGGAGAGGGTGGACCAAGTGAATCCTGGGCCTCAGGAGGGTGGGGAAGGTAATGCTACCAGATCCCAAACCCCACACTCCAACTCTCCCAACATTGTCCTGCACAGTACTCCTCAGGTCCTTGCAACTCCACTCCTTCCTCTTTGTGCCGGCACCTCACCTCCGAACAGCCAGGTTCTCATCCTAATCCTGTTCTTGTCCTGCACCCACGCCTCCACAAACACTGTCCTTCCTTGCTATTGACACAGATGTTGCTAACCTTCAAAGCTTTCAGTTTTCTCCCCATGCACTCAACCCTGGAGAGAAGGAGAGACCAGAGGGGTACTGCCATGGTTACAGCATGCTCAGCTGGCCTAGTGGGAAAGTTGGATCTTTTTCTAGGATGCTGCAGATGTCAGCAGTGACCTACCACCAAACCCTCAGCATCCTTAAGCACTTGCACATGTCGAGAGAACAGATTCTCTGTTTATAGACTCTCTATTTGGAAACTTTTTTTTCTCCTTCCAGTGTCCAGCTCCTCTTTTCTATGATATTAGAAGAGATGGTGGCACAGTCACTGTCATGTCACCGGACTAATAAACCAGAAGCCCAGGCTTATGTTCTGTGAAATGGGTTCAAATCCCATCATGGTAGATGGTGAAATTCAAATTCAATAGCATAAATAAAATGCCTGTCTAATGATGATTGTGTAGCCATTGCTGATTGCTATAAAAACCTACTCTTAAGAAATCTGCCACTCTCACCTTGTCTGGCCCACATGTGACTCCAGATCTATAGCAATGTAGTTGACTATTAACTGCCTTCTGGGCATTTAGGAATGGGCAGTAAATGTGGCGCAGCCAGTAATGCCCACAGCCCATAAACAAATAAGCAGAAAAAAAATGCTGAGGAGAAAACAGCAGCAGTGTTGCTTGTTCTCATGTTCCTCATCAAAAGTGCAAAGTTAAGTTCTTTAAGTTGGTCCCACAACAGACTGAAAACAGACAATGATATCTGAAGTTCTGGGCAGGTTTTGTTGGCAATGATCTGTCAAGGCACCCTCTCAAGGGAAACATGCTGAGAATAGGAGCCTCATACTTGTCCATGAGATGGACCTCTTGCCTTGTCAAATACACAGAAAAGGTTCTTGTTATTGTGCACACACCTTAGAGATCCTGGTGAACTGCTCATTGGTAAATAGATGCCGTTGTTCTAGGTTTTGTTCCAAAGGTGAAGGTACAGAGGCAGGAGAGTACCCAGCTATGCAAATACCCCCTTTAAAAATGGCTGCCACGCTCACCGGTTTGGATATTTGAAGTGGGCTGGATTAGAAGTCAGACTGGGTGACCTGTGAAGAGCTGATAGAGCTGCTGGATTCTGATGGGGGCTGGGCAAAAAGTCTGTCTCAGGCCTCTAGCAATGGGTTCCAAACCTCGAAGGAAAGAATCCAGCCCTCATCCCTCATCAACCCCTCATCCCTGGCCCTAATCATGCCAACCAAATCATCTAAGACATTCTGTCTATCACCCATTGCCCTTCATCACCCCATGCTCCTCTACCCAAAGCCTTTTAACCCCTATGCTAACATAGCGCTGACTTCCACCCACAACCCATTCCCCTTCGCCTACCAGGCCAACTCCTTCAGTATCCATACATACCCATGCAAACAGGAGAAAACAATTACTTAATGTTTTATATTGAAGTCTACATTGTATTGTGAAACTCACTCATTGACAAAAGAACATTTTGACAGCTGTCATATTTCTTAATAGGCCTTGATGTTTCTTGATAGGTTTGAGAGTTTTTGAGTTACTGACAGATTTGACCATTCCAACAGGTTCTTGATTATTTTACACAGCCTCCTCTCCACTTAACAATCTCAAAGAGTACCCAAGTACCTGAACCCCCTCCCAAAAGGAACAGCCACATTTCCCTATCCAACAAAAGCATTGTCCCAAGGTGTCCAGGGACCATTTCCATTTGGGTAACTCTGCTTTCAAAGGTGTCATATCCAAACAAAATTTACAAAGTAAAGAACAAGCTGGCTGTGAGCTGAACTGACCAACACACAGTGGGGTTACCAGATAGCTGAACATTTAAATGATCAACTGCTCTTGGGAACTGCACGTTACAGGAGGGCTGAACTGACACACTGCTGCCCCTGGGGAAATGGGAATTTTTACATTCAGAGGCAGAGCATGGGACTTCTGACGTCCTCTGCCATTTTCAATGCAAGTAGACAGGAAGGAGACTGGAAGAACCCAGCAAGCCAGGCAGCATCAAGAGGTGTAGAAGTCAACATTTCAGGTGTAACCCTTCTTTAGGACTAGGGGTGGGTGTGGGGGGACCTGCAGATAAAGGGGGAGGCGGGAGCAGGGTGGTGAGGAGGGGATAGGTGAAGACAGTTAGAGGGTATGACCATTCCTCAATGGGAGGAATGAATCTGGTTGGTGGCAGGGAGCAGTGGAAGGGAGGGCGAGGGGCTGGGAAGGGAGGTTATTTGAAATTGGAGAACTCAATGTTGAGTCCTCAGGCTGTAGGGTGCCCAGGTGGAAGATAAGGTGATGTTCTTCCAATAGGAGCTGTGGTTTGTTTTGGCGGTGAAGGAGGCCAAGGATGGTCATGTCAGAAAGGGAGTGGTTGGGGGGATTCAAATGGGTGGTGACTGGGGGGTCAGGTCGGCCCCTGCGGGCCCGGCTGAGATGCTCAGTGAAATGTGCCCTAAGTTTACGTTTGGTCTCGGGAGCACCTGATGCAGTAAACTAGGTTGGAAGAGAGGCAGGTGGGCCTCTGTCTCACCTGGAAGGACTGTTTGGGCCCTGGATGGAGGTAAGGGAGGTGCTGTACCAGCGGTTGCAGGGTAATCTACCTGCGGGTTCAGTGCCAGGGTGGAGTGAACCAAGGACTGTCAGAGGGAATGGTCCTTGTGGAAGGTAGAGAGATGGGGGAGGGGGAAAGATATTCATGGTAGTGGGGTCTATTTGGAATTGGCAGAAGTGTTTGAGGATGATCCGTTGTATGAGGAGACTGGTGGGATGGTGGGTAAGGACAAGGGGGAATCTGTCCTCTGTCCTCTAAACCCATCCAAGGGGGGATGGGTTTAGAGCAGTGGAATCGGGAATGGAGGTGGTGTGATGGAAGGCTGTCTGGATGAATGAGGGAGGAAAAGAGCGTTGTCAAAATAGGTGGACAACTGGGACGTTCACAAGTGTAATGTCTCCTCGTCCAAGCAGATAGAACAGAGGTGGAGGAATTGAGAGAAAAGGATGGACTTCTTGCAGGACACTGAGCAGGAGGAGGTGTAGTCCAGGTAGGTATGGGAGTCTGTGAGTTTGTAGTAGACATCCATCTAGAGACTGTCACCGGAGATGGAAATGGAGGGGTCAAGAATTGGGAGGGATGTGTCCGAGTGAATTTGAGGGTGGGGTGGAAGTTGTGGGCGAAGTCGATAAACTCCTCCAGTTCATCTTGGGTGCAGGATGCTGCACCAATGCAAATGGCAGAAGAGTTGGGCACAGTGCCCGTGTACGTGCTGAACAGGGACTGTTCAACATAGTTGACAGAGAGGCAGATGTAGCTGGGGCATTTTCAACAAAATACTGAGGCTTTCTGCCGCAGCAGAAATTTGGACCCATGGCTGATCAAAGAACAAAAAGAACAAAAAACAAAGAAAATTTACAGCCCAGGAATAGGCCCTTTGGCCCTCCAAACCTGAGCCGATCCAAATCCACTGTCTAAACCTGTCACCCAATTCCTAAGCATTTTATATCCCTCTGCTCACCACTGGCTCATACATCTGTCCAGACGCACCTTAAATGAACTTAAAAGTGCCTGCCTCTACTACCTCTGTTGGCAACAAGCTCCAGGCACCTCAGTCTCTAGATGGATGTCTACTACAAACTCACAGACTCCCATACCTACCTGGACTACACCTCCTCCTGCTCAGTGTCCTGCAAGAAGTCTGTGTAAAATACCTTCCGTGTGTATCCCCCTTAAACCTTTCACCTCTCACCTTGAACGCGTGACCTCTCGTTATTGAATTCCTCACCCTTGTGAAAAAGCTTATCTCTATCCACCCTGTCTATACCCTTCATAATTTTGTAGACCTCAATCAGGCCTCTCCTCAATCTCCTTTTTTCTAATGAAGACAATCCTAAACCATTCAACCTTTCTTCGTAGCTAGCACCTTCCATACCGGGCAACATCCTCGTAAACCTTCTCTGCAGTCTCTCCAAAGTTTCCACATCCTTTTGGTAATGTAACGACCAGAACTGCGCACAGTATTCTAAATGCAGCTGAACCAATGTCTTGTACAATTTTAGCATGACCTGCCAGGTCTTACACTCAACACCTTGTCCGATGAAGGCAAGCATACCATATGCCTTCTTGACCATTTCAGGGTACAATGGACCTGAACACCCAGATCTTTCTGCTCATCAACTTTTCCCAAGGCTCTTCCATTTACAATATATTTCCCTCTAGAGTAGACTTCCCAAAATGTACCACCTCATTGATGAATCAATCCGCCTGGATTGAACTCAATCTGACACTTCTCCACCCAACTCTCCAGTCTGTCTATATCCTCCTGTATTCTCTGACAGTCCCTTATGCTTTCTGCTACTCCACCAATCTTTGTGTCATCTGCAAACTTACTGATCAGACCAACAATGCCCTCTTCCAGATCATTTATGGATATTACAAGCAACAGTGGCCCGAGCACTGACCCCTGTGGAACACCATGGTCACCTTTCTCTATTTTGAGCAACTCCCTTCATCTACTACTCTCTGTCTCCTGTTGCCCAACCAGTTCTTTATCCACCTGCTAGAACACCCTGCACACCATGTAATTTCATTTTCTCCATTAGTTTACCATGGGGAACCTTATCAAACCCCTTAATAAAGTCCATATATATGACATCTACAGCCCTTCCTTCATCTATCAACTTGGTCACTTCCTCAAAGAAATCTATTAAGTTGGTAAGGCACAATCTCCTTCGCACATCCCTCGCACAGGCCCATTATTTCCAAATATGAATAGATTTTATCCCTCAGTACCTTTTCCAGCAACTTTCCCACTACTGACATTAGGCTCACTGATCTGTAGTTATCTGTAATTCCGTACTACCCTTCTTGTGCAGGGGGACAACATTAGCAACCTTCCAGTCCTCAAGTTAATTGCTAGCGCTTTAATTTCTTAATGATGCGTTATTTAGATTTCAATCATGAATCAACACCACAAAAAAAGTTTAGGTTCATTATCACGTTGCTTTTTTTTCTGTGAATTTGCTATGTGCATTTCTTTTTTATAGCATCCTACCCAGACCCATCCTCCTAACTCTGCCTTTTCCGTGCTAACACACCTGACCTACACATCCCTGAATACTATGGGTAATTTAGTATGGTCAATCCACCGGACCTGCACATCATTGGACTATGAGAGGAAACCAGAGCACCCAACAGAAGCACACACAGAGACAGGGAGAACATGCAAACTCCACACTGTCACCCCTGGCTGGAATTGAACCTGCTTTCCTGGCACTGTGAGGCAGCAGTGCTAGCCACTGTGTCTGTATTATCAGCTGCATTTCCTATATTGTAACTGTGGCTATGCTTAAAAAAAATGTTTTATTGGCTGTTTTGTGCTTGGAAAACCTGTGGCTGCAATTAGTTCTCCATAGTTGCAAGTCGTTGCTTACATTAATCGCAGGGATTCTGTGATCACTTTACTCCTACCCAGATGAAACCTAGAAGTGGAATTAAGTTGGGATCTAGATTATGTTTCTTTGTATGGAATTATATGGTCTGAAACCTGCCTCCACATGCCTATGAAAATTCTTCTGTTAATCCTGTTTCTCACTCTACGTAAGTGCTTGTGATTTGCTGAATATTTCCAGCATTTTATGATTTGGTGTAAACTAACATACTCCACTAGTTATATCTTGTCAAACCTGTAATTCTAAGTGGTCAGCACCCTTCATTATCTTTATATCTCAGTCACCAGCTCAAAAAAGCGGCTCTTTACGTAACTTGCAATCATATTGTAAATGAATACAACACAACCAGCTGTCTCAGTAGTGTACTGGTTTATTTCTATTAGACACCTTTCACATTGAGGAATTTTTATTTGCAAAATTATTCTATCGTTACGGCAGAGCTGCCACTCTTGTCAATTAAAAGTGACAGCACCCTTCAAACCAACAACCTCTATTACCTGGAAAGACAAAAGAAACAGATTAGATTAGATTCCTACAATGTGGAAACAGGCCCTTCAGCCCAACCAGTGCACACCGACCCTCCAAAGAGTAACCCACCCAGACCCATTTCCCATACACCTATCACTATGGGCCATTTAGCATGGCCAATTCATATGACCTGCACATCTTTGGACTGTGGGAGGAAACCGGAGCAAACCCACGCAGACACGGGGAGAATGTGCAAACTCCACACAGACAGTCGCCCGAGGCTGGAATCAAACCTGGGTCCCTGGTCTTGTGAGGCAGCAGTTTTAACCACTGAGCCACCGTGCCGCCCTGAAAGTCAGTTTAGAAGCCACAACAATACAATGGCTGGGAATCAAACCTGGTTCAATTGCTTGGTAGGCAGCTGTGCTCACCACTATACCATGATCACTCTGCTAATGAATACGAACACCTCCACCTACAAGTGCCCCTCCAAACCACACACCAATCAAATTGTGAACCACATCACTGTTCCTTCACTGATGCTGGGTCAAAATCTTGGGAGCTCGCTTCTACGAGCGCTGTGGATTGCTACATGTCAACAGGACAATGTATCACTACTTTCTTGAGAGCATTTAAGGATGGTCAACAAATGCTGGTAGCAACGTCCAAATCCCATGGAATAAGTTCAAGAAGTAAAACAGTTAGTCATGTGTCACTTGATGTTGAGAATTGGAAGTTCTCACAATGATTTTCAATGCACTCTGCACAGAGGCCTCTTTTACTGTACGTTCATGTCCCTACTCTCGTCAGAAAGTAAGAAAAGGCAATGTAGGTCTGTGTTCAATAGCTAAAATGCTGATACTTTCTGTTTCTGAGAGAGGAAGAGAGAGAGGAGAGGGTGATGGATGGAACAGACAAGAAGTGATAGAGTGCAATAGGAGCTAAGAAAGTGTAAGGAAAGAGGGGTGGGAGAAAGGGAATAGATATAAATGGGCTGCTGAGTGTCATGGTAGAAATTAGATATAATTTCAGATACTTTAGCAGTGTTAAAAAGGAGAATATATTATATCATTTGGGTTATGAACTAGAAAATGGAAGTTGGACACTCATTGTTAAGGACCAAGAGAATTTTGGAACTTGGAAAACAAGTGGGATGCTGTGGCCAGAATGCTTAGCTGCACAAAACAATGTCACATTTGGAGCAGTGAACTTGTTCCCATCAAGAGACATACCCAATCCCTAACCCTTGAGATGAGGTAAAACTGCCTGACAACAATCCTCAGATTGGTCCATTTGCAGTTTGTTTTTGATCTATGAATGCTGTGCAGTCAGAGATATCCAGTGCTAGCAAACAGCAAATACTTCTGTCTCCCCTTTTCCGTTTGAGTGAAAAGACAGAAAACCTAAAAAACTCTAACAAAAAAATTTTGAATACAATGGAAGACTCAATCAGTAATTGAATCAAAGATTGACTATCACTCTGCAGACAGTGTTGTGTTTTCATTTCGAAAATCAAATGAACTGTGCAAAATAATTTTCCACCTTGTGGTCTGGACTTCTGATCTACAGAGACCGTTTTCCCTATTGTAGAATAAGCTTGTTTACAATAGAGAGTTATTTTCCTGCTAATGACAAAGTCTGAATTACGTGTTCTAGATAGCAACCAGTCACATAAATAGATTACAGCAGTGGTTTAACTGAGTATTTATACATTTTGTGATGGCTTGTGGAACACACTTGCCAAATGAGTTAAAGCAGTGTCTCAAACAGGAGGTGGACCCTTTATATATGCAATTGAAGGGCTTTTATACTGTTTAAAGCTCCCTTTCAGAAGTTTAATATCTTAGAACAAAGTAGGAGCCGAGTTATAGTTAACCTCTTCATATGGGTGAGCTGTCTACAGAGAAATAATTGGTGCCAATACCTTGTTCATTCAATATTACTCAGGCCTGACGTTCAATATTATGCTGGCCTCAGATACCCCTCACTGGGATCCAACATACAGAGGTACTGAAGATTACTGCTAGTTTTTAGGGACTGTCCTTTCTGCCTGTGCAGTAGAGTAGACGAAGTTTGGAATGGTGAATCCCTGGCAACTTTGCCTCAGCTTAAAGTTCTAACAGAAAGGTTGCATACATATGGAACTGTGTTGTAATCTGGATGTTTTTGGCCTGGTACTGAGAGTACTGAACCCTGGTGTAACAGTGGTTGCTTTACTGCTGAAATAAACACCATTGATTGGCAAATGGACTTTGATTGGTAGAGCCATTGCCATAGAAAATGTCCCAGTCAATGATCACTGACAGGTAACTGTTTAACTATTAAACCAGGCAGGTTGACTATGCTTAGTCAAGACATTGCCTTGAAAATGAAAACAAATGGCTGCCACTAGTGTTCCCTCTAATTTTCTTTCAGGGCTGTGTGGGATTCTGAAGTCTATGTCTATTTCCAAAATCAGAAGTCAATTCTACAATCAGCATGGAACTTCTGAGCATTCAACCACGCATCTTGGAGGGAATGTTGGCTGTCACTTATTTAATTGAGTTGAAATGGGTGCAATGTGTATACTTGTTCTTTCTATCTGCAAAGAAAGGTCTTAATTATCAATATATATAGTTTCCATTATACATAAGTGCACTACTCTGCAAAGCCCAGTTGAGAATCCTAACTTGGTTTTCAGTGTACTTCCTTTGCACATTCAGGATTACTTAGCAAATGTTGTCCCATCACAGAGTCACATGTAATGTTGGATATTACGTTTTGAGTTTAGAAAAGTATGACTGGTTGGATATAGTCAATATTGTTACAAACTGCAAAAGGGTTTTGCTGTTCGATATGATCTGCCAGTCATAGAGTCATAGAGATGTACAGCATGGAAACAGATCCTTCGGTCCAACTCTTCCATGCTGACCAGATATCCCAACCCAATCTAATCCTACCTGCCAGCACCCGGTCCATATCCCTCCAAACCCTTCCTATTCATATACCCATCCAAATGCCTCTTAAATGTTACAATTGTACCAGCCTCCACCACATCCTCTGGCAGCTCATTCCATACACATACCACCCTCTGTGTGAAGAAGTTGCCCCTTAGATCTCTTTTATATCTTTCCCCTCTCACCCTAAACCTATGCCCTCTAGTTCTGGACTCCCCCGCCACAAGGAAAAGACTTTGTCTATTTATCCTATCCGTGCCCGTAATGATTTTATAAACTTCTAGAAAATCACCCCTCAGCCTCCGATGCTCCAGGGAAAACAGCCCCAGTCTATTCAACATCTCTCTATAGCTCAAATGTTCCAACCCTGGCACAATCCTTGTAAATCTTTTCTGAACCTTTTCAAGTTTCACAACATCTTTTCAATAGGAAGGAGACCAGAATTGCATGAAATATTCCAACAGTGGCCTAACCAATGTCCTGTACAGCCGCAACATGTCCTCCCAACTCCTGTACTCAATACTCTGACCAATAAAGGAAAGCATACCAAACGCCGCCTTCACTATCCTATCTACCTGAGACTCCACTTTCAAGGAGCTATGAACCTACACCCCAAGGTCTCTTTGTTTAGCAACACTCCCTTGGACCTTACCATTAAGTGTATCAGTCCTGCTAAGATTTGCTTTCCCAAAATGCAGCACCTCACATTTATCTAAATGAAACTCCATCTGCCACTTCTTAGCCCATTGGCCCATCTGATCAAGATCCTGTTGTAATGTGAGGTAACTTTCTTCGCTGTCCACTACACCTCCAATTTTGGTGTCATCTGCAAACTTGCTAACTATACCTCTTATGCTCACATCCAAATTATTTTCATAAATGATGAAAAGCAGTGGACCCAGCACTGATCCTTGTGGCACTCCACTGGTCACAGGCCTCCAGTCTGAAAAATAACCTTCCACCACCACCCTCTGTCTTCTACCTTCAAGCCAGTTCTGTATCAAAATGGTTAGTTCTCTTTGTGTTCCATGAGAACTTATCAGTCTCCCATGGGGAACCTTGTTGAACGCCTTACTGAAGTCCATATAGATCACCACTCTGCCCTCATCAATCTTCTTTATTACTTCTTCAAACAACTCAATCAAGTTTGTGAGACATGATTTTCCATGCACAAAGCCATGTTGGCTATCCATAATCAGTCCTTGCCTTTCCAAATACGTCTACTTCCTGTACCTCAGGATTTCCTCCAACAACTTGCCCACTACCGATGTCAGGCTCACTGGCCTCTAGTTCCCTGGCCTGTCCTTACCACCTTTCTTAAACAGTGGCACCACATTAGCCAACCTCCAGTCTTCTGGCACCTCACCTGTGACTATCGATGATGCAACTATTTCAGTAAGAGGCCCAGCAATCACTTCCCTAGCTTCCCACAGTTCTCGGGTACACCTGATCAGTCCTGGGGATTTATTCACCTTTATGCATTTCAAGACATCCAGCACTTCCTCCTCTGTAATATGGACATATGGACAGTAAATACTGATGCAAACTACTCGTTTAGTATCTCCATCATCTCCTGCAGCGGCCTACAAAGACCATCTTGCCTGTTCTTTAAAGGGCCCTATTCTCTCCCTAGTTACCCTTTTGTCCTTAATGTATTTGTAAAAACCCTTTGGATTCTCCTTAATACTATTTGCCAAAGCTATCTCATGTCCCCTTTTTGCCCTCCTGATTTCCCTCTTAAGTATACTCCTACTGCCTTTATACTCTTCTAAGGAATCACTTGATTTATCCTGTCTATACCTGACATATGCTTCCTTCTTTTTCTTAACCAAACCCTCAATTTCTTTAGTCATCCAGCATTCCCTACACCTACTAGCCTTCCCTTTCACCCTGATAGGAATATACTTTCTCTGAACTCTCGTTAGCTGTCTTTTGGACATATGGATGACAAACATCACATCAGCATTGAAATTCATATATGTTGAAACCATCTCTACTTTTCTCAGCTTTGAATTTGAACTGTGAATTGAAGTTGAGAATCGAACTTTGTACTTTGAACAGTAGTTTGTTTTAATACAAAAGGAATGAACAAAAGAGTGATGCTGTTGGGAACTGATCTGGAAAGATAATGCAGATTAATCACTACATTAGATGTTTCAGCACCAAGATGTTATTATGCTCAGGGACTGGGAGCTGGTTGGATGTTGAATTGGTCAATCAAGGGAGGAATAGTACTGGCCAGTGAACCACAGAGAATGTTGATTAAAAAGAAAGAAAAAGCAAAGAGTGAATTGGTTCTGACTGGATTTGTGGGCAGGAGGCATTTTTTGCTTTGGAAGCTACCAGACTAAACTGGGTTTTTGGTCTTGCTGTCTCTAGTTATCCTACAATTATTGATTTATTGAGAGATCTGAGAAAATAACCCCAGTCTCTGAGAAATAAGTTAGAAGTTTCCAAAGGTCCACAAAAGCTGTTTGCATTGACTGGTGACTTCAGCATTCAAGGAAGCTTTCCAGTGCTACATGCCTATAATACAATCTACCATCCAAGGATTTCATGAAGGCCTGGTACTTATTGTTTAAATCATTATCAAACTAGCAAATTACAATTATAATAAACTGATCCCTAACTATCTATCTGTCAGTGTATAAGTGTGGGTTTATATTCAAAGCAAATTGCATTTAAATTGTGGATATTAAGTTTCTGGGTTTTGCTAAAGTTACTTTATTAAGAATAAATTGTTATTTTTTAAGTTATAACTTGGTATTTAGGTTCTGTAATTTTTTAAATCTGCCTTGGAACAATTGTGCAATTTTGAGCAAAATTGAATGTTTTAATTTAACTTTATGAATCCAGTGATAGTGAGTCTGATTTGGTTTGGCTTGTTGTCCCTGTGTGCATCTATATATACAGTGGATGCTGCCTGAACTGCCGTGCTCTTCTAGCACCACTAATCCAGTATCTATATATACACCCCACTTACCATGTTATTCGTTTATCTGGTGGACAGTGTCTTTTTTGCTTGAAGATAGCGTGTTATTCATTGCAAACACCATTTGTGTTGCTAGCAACATGAAATAAATAGCTTTGCCTGGTGCTGAAAGCTTTGTGTTAAGATACCCTTCCCAAGAAATCTGAGGGCACTCTTCAGGAGTAAAGGACAAAAAGGATAACTTTGAAAAGCCTAATTTTGGTATCAAGCTTGTGTGGTGAACAAAGGGCTTAGGCCCTGTTTACATGATTGCCAATAAGGCCAGTTTATAGCATATGGAACCGTTGGAATTCCATTACGTACACTGGTGCATTCACTATGGCAACGCCATTGTCAATCAAAGTCTACTTGCCAACCAGTGAGTACTGTCCTCTCATACAGTATCAGTGTGATTTCCCCTTTACATTGGTGGCTACTGAGAATTGTCCAGATGTTAAAACTTCAACAGACTGACATTTTTCAGCAAACCAAGATCTGGTGCTACCAAATAACTCCATAAGCATATTCATATGTTGTTCCATTGCACATTAGTACATGCTATACAATTCCCTGAAGCTGAATTCATACGGGTTTCATAAACTAACCTGTGTTATCAGAAGTATCAACATAAGGGTAGGTGCTTCCTTGCAAGGTGGAAGAAAAACTCAAATATAAGCTAGCACATAGTGCCTTTGTGCTTCAGTTGGTCAGTTCCAGGTTGCTGGGAGTAGGCTTTATCACCCAGCACACCAATTCAAGGAATAATGCAAGATGGGATGGGGTAGTCCAGAACCAGTATGCATAGGTTTAGGGTCAGGTGGGAAAGATTTAAAAGAAACCTAAGGCACAACTTTTTCACGCAGAAGGTGGTACATGTGTGGAATGAGCTGCCAGAGGGAGTGGTGGAGGCTGGTTCGATTACAACATTTAAAAGGCATTTGGGTGGGTATATGAATAAGAAGGGCTTAGAGGGATATGTAGACTAAGTGCTGGCAAACAGGACTAGATAAGTTTAGGATATCTAGTCAGCATGGACGAGTTGGACCGAGAGGTCTATTTCTGTGCTGTACATCTCTATGACTGTAAGTAACCTTGGTGATTTAAACTCTGCACCCACTTGATTTCTGCTGCCTGGGAAGGGTTAAAATTGCCCCTTGAATCCTGAAGCTAACCAGATATTTATCAAGTTGCTTTTTACAGGAGTTAATTGTTGTTGCATAACTGCTGCTGCTGGGAGCCTTGTTATATATTGTAATTAGCAGCAATTAAACAGCAGCAGCAGAATTACTAATCTTTTGAGGTGGGAGGATGACCTATGAGAAATCAAATTTGTGAACCTTCCCTTGTCAAGTGTAAGATTATTAACAAAAAGATGTCCACTGGACTTTGGAACAAAGCCTTTATTTTAATGCTAGGCGCTCAGGAGAAAGTGACCAGTGGGTGTTCACATCAGGGAAACAACTATGCCCACCAGTCCCACTGTCACTGTATGCAATTTTAATCTACTTTCTTTAGCAGCCATTTGAGAGTCCCCCCAAAAGTCAGGAGGACCCTGTTTTAAATATGCTCTAGTTATATCACTGGGACCTTATTATAATTTCATTTCCAGCTCTGTGTAGGATTCTTGTAAGTTGCACAGAAATACCAAGCAAGAAACAAAATTAGCCACAGGTAGATCTACAGCCAGAAAAGACCCATAAAATTGATTCAATTTATTTGTTACCATTTTGTTTGTTGATCGCAGTGAAACCTTGGGTCTCTGTTCCCTTTCTTGAACAGAATGCCTCCTGTGAGTTTCATAGACTCCTTACAGTGTGGGAGAAAGCCATTCATCCCATCGAGTCCACACTCATCCTCCAAACAGCATCTCACCCAGACACATATCCTAAGCTATCCCTGTAACCCTGCATTTCTCATAGCCAACCTACCTAACCTACAAATCCCTGGACACAATGGGCAAATTAGCATGGCCAATCCACCTAACTTGAACATCTTTGGACTGTGGGAGGAAACTGGAGCAAACCCACTACCCAAACCCAGACAAGGGGAGAATTGCAAACTCCATACAGACAACCATCCGAGGGTGTAATCAAACCCGCGTCCCTGGCGCTGTGAGGCAACAGTGCTAACCACTGAGCCACTGTGCCACCCTGTTTGCTGCAGAATTCTCCTTGGATCCTTGCTGTGGCTTGCTAACCAAATCCCTTTCCTGTCCACCAAGTCAGTTTGATTTCCTGCTGGGTTCAGGAAGAAAGCCAACAGATAATACCAAAATGTTAAAATTGCCTAGGTTTCAAACTGCGCAATTGGGAGTGTAGCAGGATGGTGAATGGTTTGTCACTGTTTTGGCGCACCAAATACAGAGTTAAAATTGACACTGGAACTTGACGTTATCTCCCATAAAGTTTTATTTTGAGGTAGGGATAGAATTGGAAGAAGGTCCGAGAGTGTGTACTTTGGAATGTTAAAAATGACATTTTAACTTAATATTTTGTGTTTGATTCTACATGTTAACACAGTTTGTGAGAGCATTGGCTGAAAAATGTATTTAATCTTTAGTCTAATAATTATAGAACTTAGATATATTATTTAGTTACTATTCTAAGTTTTCAGGAGAATTAAAAATTGATATTGCTGTTGGCATCAAGCTTATAGCTGACAGCAAATGAACAAGAATAACCAACCATGTTAAGGATCTGATAATGCGCATGTTCCACCACTTCTTGACTCTTGACAAAATTGCTACAAGAGTAATTTTTGAGTGCTAATTTTCTCAGTTCCCTTGTGGAGAAATAATTAACCGAGCTGATTAAACACCTAATACGAGAGCTGTCCATTTGTAGGAGTAAGACATTGTTAGTTTAATTTATTAATGTCTTTTGGATGGAGCAGACAGTATTGGATTGGATGCATCAAGAATGCTTCAGTTGAATGCCTGAGCTGCGTCTAACTTTCTTTCCACATTTTGTGGAATATTTTGACTTGACACGTTTTCTGCCAAAGAGAGAGACTGTGGGAGTCAGAGAGCATGAAAACAGATCCTTCAGCCCAATGTGTCCATGCCCACCAGGTTTCCTAGGCTGAACCAGCCCTGTTTGCCTGCATTTGGCCCATATCCTTCCTATCCTTGTACCTGTCCAAATGTCTTTTAAATGTTAGCCATACCGTGGATGTGCGGTGTTGGACTGGGGTGGACAAAGTTAAAAGTCACTCAACACCAGGTTATAGTTCAACAGGTGTATTTGGAAGCACTAGCTTTTGGAGCACTGCTCCTTTGTCAGGTAGCTAGTGTGTCCTATGATCCTGCCCCACTAGCTACCTGTTGAAGAAGCAGCACTCCAAAAACTTGTACTTCCAAATAAACCTGTTGGACTATAACCAGATGATGTGTGATTTTTAACTTTTAAATATTGGAATTGTACCAGCCTCTACCAATTACCCGGCAGCTCATTCCATAAATGCACCACTGTCTGTGTGAAAAAGTTGCCCCCCAGGTTCCTTTTAAATCTTTCCACTCTCACCTTAAACCTGTGCCCTTTAGATTCGGACTCCCATACCTGGGGGAAACAACTTTAGCTATGCACCTTATCTATGCTGTTCATGATTTTATAAACCTTTACAAGATCATCCTTTAGCCTCCTACTCTCCAGCCTATCCAGCCTCTCCTTATAACTCAAATCCTCCAGTCTCTGTAATATCCTAATAAAACCTTTTTGTACCCTTTCCAATTTAATAACATCCTTCGTATCAAAGGCAGCCAGAATTGTATGCAGTATTCCAATGTGGCTTCATCAATATCTTGTACAGCTGTAACATGGCATCCTAAGGCCTGTACTTAATACTCTGACTGAGGAAGGCAAGTGCTAAGTGTCTTTTTCACCACCTGAGCTATTTGTGACTTTTTTTTCAAAGAACAGTGTACCTGCACCCCTCGATTTCTCTGTTTGAAAACATTCCCCATGGCCCTAACATTAATTGTGGAAGTCCTGCCCTGGTTTGCCATTCAATATAATCATGGCTGATCCTCTAACCTTTTCCCACTTTTTGTCCATACCCTTTGATGCATCGTGGCACAGTGGTTAGCACTGCTGCCTCACAGCGCCAGAGACCCCGGTTCAATTCCCGACTCAGGCGACTGACTGTGCGGAGTTTGCACATTCTCCCCGTGTCTGTGTGGGTTTCCTCCGGGTGCTCTGGTTTCCTCCCACAGTCCAAAGATGTGCAGGTTAGGTGAATTGGCCGTGCTAAATTGCCCATAGTGTTAGGTAAAGGGATAAATGTAGGGGAATGGGTGGGTGGCGGGTCGGTGTGGACTTGTTGGGCCGAAGGGCCTATTTCCACTCTGTAAGTAATCTAGTCTAATTTTAAATATTTATCTATCTATTTTTTGAATATATTCAGTGAGTGGAGCCTCCACAACCCTCTATGGTAGCAAATTGTACAGGTTGACAATGACCTATGTGTATATTGATCCTATGACCCCTGGTTCAAGATTGCAAATCCCGTGGAAACATCCTGCTCACATTCCCTGTTAGAATCTTGTGTGTTCTATCAGATGTGCTCACATTTTTCTAAAGTTTAGTGAATAAAAGCCCAGATAAAACAATCTTTGTTCATTCGATTATGCTTCCATCTCCAGTATCTGCCTACTGCACAAAATACTTTATGTGCAGTCTGACCAAGGCCCTAGACAACTGTAATAAGACATCCCTATTTTCTATCCCAAATGCTCTTGCAATGAATGCAAACATATCATTTGCCTTCCCAATTTCTCACAACAAATGCCTGTTTTCTTTCATTGTCTGGTATACAAGGTCACCCAGATCCCTGTGTATATCCACCTTTCTCAGCATATATCACCAATTAAATAATACTCTTCCTATCTGGTTTTTACATCAAAGTGTATGGCTTCACTTTTATCCATGGTATTGCATCTGCTGTTACACAGCAGATCACATACAGCACCTCATCTATTAGTTAGTCACAATAGACGTGTACCCAAACAGACTGAGATACAAAATGGAAGCCTTAAGAGAATTGATCCATCTACTTCAACAAGAGTTCTGCACAAAATTCAGCTTCCACAGGGCACAGTTAATATCTATTGGTGAATCAGTTCTCACGCACTTGGGGGAGGTGATGGCCCAGTGGTATTGTCGCTGGACTGTTAATCCAGAGACTCAGATAATATTCTGGGCACCTGGGAGCAAATCTATCTGCCTTGGTGGAATTTGAATTCAATCAAAAAAGAAATTTGGAATTTAGAGTTTAATGATGATCACGAATCCACTGTTGATTGTTTGGAAAAACCCCATCTGGTTCACCAGTATCCCTTAGGGAAAAAAAATAAACCATCGTTACCTGGCTTCTGGCCTATTTGTGACTCCAGATCCACAGCAATGTGGTTGACTCTTAACTGCCCTCTGGGTAATTAGGAATGGACATTAAATGCTGCTTAGCCAGTGAAACTCTCATCTAATGAATAAAAAAAACTTGCCTTTTTCCAATCTGCTACAACAAAGTACAGACACATCATTCTGTAGGGTTCATGTTCTCTTCAATTTATCACTGAAAAATAGCAAAAACAATGAGGCGCTGCCTATTTTTATGAAACTGCTGGCTTTCCCCAGTCCAGAGGGCTTTCACTGTACTGACAATTTGGGCCTTAGTGCACAATGATGTGTACTCTGAAAGGAATTTGTTTTAAGTTTTGTGTTTAATAAGACATGTTTCCACCAATGCAGAATCATGGGGAATAATACCTTTATCTTAAAAGCCTTGTGATTCCTCAAACTTAATACAGTCACCTACCTTTCCCTTTTTTAAAGAAGAATACAAAGTGGAAAATAGCTCAAAGGCCTTCTAGTCCCATCTTAGACATGGCTCCTATGGATAGGGAGGATTTAGAGGGATATGGCTCAAGTGCAGGCAAATAGGACTAGATTAATTTCGGATATCTGGTCAGCATGGTCGAGTTGGACCAATGGGTCTGCTTCCATGCCGTACATCTCTATGACTCTGAGTCTATGACCAATCATACAAAACCTAACAATGTAGCCCAGCTACAAGTATTTTGAGTGTATTGATTGCATTGTAAATGATGTGACTCCGAAAAGAAGCCTCAACCTGCAGTTTGATTACCAGGAAAGCAAATCTATGATAGAGCAAGAGGAGGAATTGACATCGACATTGAAATTGATCATAACCTTGTGCTTTTCACCGTCCTCTATGAGACTGTCCTGCAAGACTCGATAAATCCTTGACCCTGGCACCAGGGAGCATCCAAGGAGCTTCGAAATCAACATTTCGGGTAAAAGCCCTTCATTATTCCTGATGAAGGGCTTTTGCCCGAAATGTCGATTTCGAAGCTCCTTGGATGCTGCCTGAACTGCTGTGCTCTTCCAGCACCACTAATCCAGAATCTGGTTTCCAGCATCTGCAGTCATTGTTTTTACCTGGCACCAGGGAGGCAACGTACCATCCTGGGTTCATATCTGCTGTCACAGAAGTCTGTTCACTGAACTAATCAGTCCGCAGTCACTTTTGCTTTTCCTTTCTTTTTCCTCCCACCCTGTACAGCTGAACCCCCAGTGAGCCACCAACTTGGGTTCTGACAGCATTCCTCTGAGGAATCAACGCCATAATCAGTATCCAAATTGAAAATGAATTAACAAGTGGAACATTAGGCAACTCCTGTATGACCTGAGTGATTTTTTTGGATTACCTGGGGGTTGGCCGTTCCTCTCCTGCTTCTGTGCTCCTGGTGTGAAGTCTGACTGCCTCTCTGCTGTGCTAACCATGTAGCTTTGAGACTTGCAGATGTGCCATAGTGACTCCAGCTACTACTCAAGCTCCAAAGCTCAGAACTGAAGTTTCTGCAACTGCTGAAATATTCCTCCTCCATGGTCATCCACATGACCAGTGTAATATCTCCAACTTCCTCCAGTCTATAGGACCTGCATTCCACATGACTGAGCAACTTTGTGTGCCTTAATGTGATTTCACTTCCTTTTTATTTATTTTGAGTTGAACTACTTATACTGACTTCAGGTTATTTGGCCTTAATTCAATAAACCTTACAATTACTGATAAACATTATTAGTCCTGATAAATCTGTCTAATGCTGAACACTAATTGCAAAAACCTCACTTAAAGCACCTCTTTCACTTGTGCACGAAATTTCCACCTGAATGTATTTTGATACTTCTTTTATATTTCACTCATTTATACTTTCTCAACCATGTGTTTGTTAATGAGCATAAGGTTTGACAAACCTGTATAAGTCACTAGCTAGTTCTGCTACAGAAATAAACTCCTATTGAACCAAATACTTTGACAGATTGACAGATAACTGATGCAATCAGACACTTTCCTGTTTGACAAGGTGATCTAATTTAGAGTCATAGAGTCATAGAGACGTACAGCATGGAAACAGACCCTTCGGTCCAACCCATCCATGCCAACCAGATATGCCAACCCAATCTAGTCCCACCTGCCAGCACCCGGCCCATATCCCTCCAAACCCTTCCTATTCATAATCCCATCTGGATGCCTTTCAATTGTTGCAATCGTACCAGCCTCCACCACATCCTCTGGCAGCTAATTCCATACACGTACCACCCTCTGTGTGAAAAAAGGTGCCCCTCAGGTCTCTTTTATATCTTTCCCCTCTCACTCTAAACCTATGCTCTCGAGTTCTTGATTCCCCCACCCCAGGGAAAAGACTTTGTTTACTTATCCTATCCATGCCCCTCATAATTTTGTAAACCTCTATAAGGTCAGCCCTCAGCTCCAGGGAAAACAGCCCCAGCCTATTCAACCTCTCCCTATAGTTCAAATCCTCCAACCCTGCCAACATCCTTGTAAATCTTTTCTGAACCCTTTCAAGTTTCACAACATCCTTCCGATAGAAGGGAGACCAGATTTGCACGCAATATTCCAAAAGTGGTCTAACCAATGCCCTGTACAGCCACAAAATGACCTCCCAACTACTATACTCAATATTCTGACCAATAAAGGAAAGCATGCCAAATGCCGCCTTCACTATCCTATCTACCTGCGACTCCACTTTCAAGGAGCTATGAACCTGCACTCCAAGGTCTCTTTGTTCAGCAACACTCCCTAGGACTTTACCATTAAATGTACAAGTCCTGCTAAGATTTGCTTTCCCAAAATGCAGCACCTCGCATTTATCTGAATTAAACTCCATCTGCCACTTCTCAGCCTATTGGCCCATCTGGTCAAGATCCTGTTGTAATCTGAGGTAACCTTCTTCACTGTCCATTCTTTGTGAAATCTTGACGCTTAAATTGTAGTTAAAACAAAAAAGACTTAGAAGAAACTCTGTCTTGAACCTAATTTGCTATTCAAGGTCTGTGTCTTACTCAGGTGAGTCCCTTACTCACCTTGATTCTTATGTCTATGAACTGACTCTCAGCTTGGCTATCTCAAAAGTCCAACTTATTTTTAAATGAATTCTTCAATCATCAGGTTTTAGAACTTTTTTAGCTAATACACAGAATTTTAATTGAATTCTTCTTGAAAGAAATGGCTGCTGTAGCCACTTTGTCCTTAAGCTCAACCCAAACAGTTGAACACTGATGAGTCATGGAACATATTCACCCATATAAATGAATTCTGGATCATCCCTGCTTCTTCATGTTTATTTCCTAAGAAGCTTAATCATGCAATGAGATACTGGAAGCAAGCTACTTTTTACAATAAACCTTTCAGACAATGTTAACTCTTAGTGGGACCATAATCCAACGTAAGGCATGATTCTTCCCCCACTAAAAGCACGTCACAATTTTTTTTGTCTAATTATATTAATCACTTACTGCTACATATTTTCATAGCTGTCGCAAGGCTTGATTTATTTACTGTGTGATCTAGTTTTTTTAGTTCTGATAATAAAACATTCAAAAAAGCCTAACGTGATAGTACATTTTTCATATACAATATCTCAATGACACACTGAAATATGTTTTTACAATTTATTTTGATTTGTTAACTAGTTGAGTGTCTCATACTTTATTGAGTTATAGATTAGGATATATTTCTATAGGAAAGAGTAGATAGGCTTCAGTCACCTAAATTGCATTCCTCCTGTCCAGAATGCTTTACATTAGTGTGTGCAGGATGAAAATGAGTTCTCTTGATTCTGTAATACCCAATTGTGTAGCAATTTCACTGAGTACACATCTGGCTTTGCCTTCCCAGAGGGCCAACATGTTAGTAATGCAGTTCATTATACACTGTGTAGTGAAACAGCTTGTGTTATTAGAAGCAATTTTTTATTGAATTCATTTTGAAGAACCACAGCACGGCAGTTATGTTTAAAATTCTAGGTAGAGGAAGAAATGTAGATTTCAATTCTGTGGAGTCATGGGAAGACAGATAATAGTGAAACCTCAAAGCATTCTATCTCCCTCTTGTTTATCAGTAGGCTCCTTGACTGTTGGTCTCCTGTGTGACACTGTCGAACAAAGTCAAATTCTTCTCCCGACAGGAACAGCATTGTTTAAGATTCAGAGACACAAGTATAATTCCCTGATATAGTTTTGAAATGAAGGTGAATTGTCAACAGAAGGTCTATATGTAACAAAGCCCTTCTGCAATCTGCCAACAGTCCCCAAACCACCTCACTTAATAGTGTTTTTATAACCCGTACTGATAAATGTTTTTTGTGAGATAAGTGATTGGTGACTTTTTAATTGTTCTTCTTTATTAACTGATAATGTCAAGGAGGTGGCTTACATCCTTTGAAAACAATAAGAACCCAAGAGCATATGTGAAGGTCACATTTTTCCTGCCCTCATGTACTCCTATCATTAACCAGTGACAGCTTGTTCGCCCTTGAATCATAACATCTGATACTAGAAGGAGGGAATGGAAATTTAGTTTAACTGCTTTAAATTGAATTAAATTTGGTTTAACTGTATCTGGCTGTGAACATTTTCATAGGAAGCTGAATTTTTTTAAATGTCAAACCCATTAAAGCTCCTTTGCTTAATTTGAATTCCTAGCTTGTGCTTTCTTTATAAATCCACAGTATCAATATCTTTTAATTGAGTGCACTATAAATTATAATATTATTTTTAGAATTTCACGTATCGATATAATTACAGATCTGTCTACCATTATTACCATAATTTGACTTTGATGTACAGAATTGATGGAAGCATAGAGTTTACCTCATTATAGCAGTTTATTTTGAAAATGCATTTTCGATTTCTTTTATACAATGCCATTATGTTGAAACTCATTGCGATATTCGGGTTAATTACAAAACCTGTGTTTAAAACTACAAAAAATCCAGTAAATATAATACTTAGACTTCATAAATAGCTATTAAAAAGTGGTTCTTAGCCAGTCTGAGATGGTGTTAACAGGGTAGCAATCCTAGTTGGAACTGTTAGGAATATGAGGTTGAATATTAATATGCAGGTATGTTGAGGCCTAGAAGGGTGATGCTTGATGGGGGAGGGAAGAGGCATGATAATACCTGGGCAACCTAGAAATATATTAAGTATCTCTGAGTGTTTATTTTAATGCAGTGACCTTATTTGCATTTTAACTCAGGGTTTCAATATTGCAATATTGGCCACAATGGCCATTTGAATGATGCAATTTGATTCCTTTATTTGCAAGGCAGAATCCAAGTGTGCAACTTGAAGCAAGCAAGGTCGGGAAGAAAGAGGAGGAAGATCAGAATTGGGCATAATATCGTCAAAGTCAGCACCTCACTTCATGGACGACTTCTTGGATGTGCTTCTGGACTCTCTGAAAACCCGGAAGCAGATACTGTTAACTGTAAAGGAGCAAGAGACTGAATAGAAGAACCAAGAAGACATGGTTAGAGGTGCCAGAAGATGCGCATGGATACAATATAGGAAGCAGTTCAAAGACCTAACCTGGGTGCAAAAAGTGGCAACTGGAGTATATTCACCTACATCGTCATAGGCTATAATCCTAACCCCTTTATTCACCTTCTCAAACCTGTTTCAGTAAATCACGCCTCACACCAACTTGCTTTAAAATATTCCCATCCCTTACCATGAATGCCCTTCCTCACGTCCCTGTCCATCTGTCCTCCATTGCTGTGCACCTTGGTCTTTAAGCAATGTCAGTGTCATGCCTCTTCCTTGTAGTCACCCTCAACAAATGCTCTCCTTTCTTTGGGTGAACACAAAAGCGTTAATCTTTACTCATCAGCCTCTTTGCTTTCCCCTTGGAAAGAGAACACAAAACACCAGGGGGAGCTACAGAAGCAGAAATGGCCATCCGACCATCTCTCACTGAACAATATGCAGAGGAGGAGGTCTGGAGGATTCAACATGCCTGGCAATTGGAAATGAGGAACTAGGGACATGGCAGCATGATGGTGTTCAAAGCTCTCTTACTTTGTGTGGAATACGGAAACCCGCATAGTGGTTACTTAAAACCTTCTCACCTTGACAGTATGCATTCATGTTTTTATCCTGGACAGGGACACCCCACATGTGGCGGAAAAAGGCAAGCTGACAGCTATTGATGATTGTCCAAAATACCTCAGTCTCTCTGAGGTTCACCTACTCAATCACTCCCCCTTCCATGGAACCAATGAAGCCATAGATGAGGTTTGGTATGACAGATCAGAATCCTAGTTATGTTTAGATCTTCTTTCTAATATTAGATTTTTTTAGAAAAGAGACAGCTACATAATCAATGACTGCAGTTGATTTAAAAAAAAACACTTATGTGTAGGACCAATGGGATGTAACACCTAAAAGTATCAAAGAAAATCAAAACAAATTGGAGTGTGATCTCTAGTGAGTACATAGATAATTAGGGTCGATTGACTCTCTGTTCACCATTAAACCCCCCTGCTGATTATGTCACAAACTGAAGGTGTATTTTGATTGATTGATCGATTTATTGTTGTTACGTGTACCGAGATACAGGATAAAATATTGTTTTGTGTGCTATACAGGTAGATTGTATCATACAAAGTCAGTCAGGGTAGCAGAACAGAGTCGAGAGTGTGGTGCTGGAAAAGTACAGCAGGTCAGGCAGCATCCGAAGAGCAGAAGAATCGATGTTTCAGGCATAAGCCCTTCATCAGGAATGATCATTCCTCACCTACTGTGCCTTTCCAGCATCTGCAATCCTCACTTTCTCCTAGTAGAACAGAGTGCAGAAAACAGTGTTACAGCCACAAAAAGGTGCAGAGAGAGGGAGAGAGAGATCAGAATTAACATTTGAGAGGTCTATTTAAAAGTCTGTTAACAACAGGGAAGAAGCTGTTCTTAAATCTGCTTGTATGTATATTCAAACATTTATATCATCTGCCTAACAGAAGAGGGTAAGAGAGTATAACCGGGGTGGTAGGGGCCTTTGATTATGTTGGTTGCTTTCCCGAGGCAGCGAGAAGTAAAGATGGAGTCAATGAATGGAAGGCTGGTTTGTGTGATGGACTGGGCTGTATTCATGACTCTCTTGTAGTCTTGCCATAATACATTGTAATGCATCCAGATAGGAGGCTTTCTACGGTGCATCTATAAAAATTGGTAAGTACCCTTGTGGACATGCCAAATTTCTTTAGCCTTCCAAAGAATTAGAAATGTTGCTGCGTTTTCTTGACAGTCACATTTTCTGTTTATCTCTTGGAAGAATACATGAGGACAGGAATTAAAAGAACAGTTTTGAGAATGATCACTAGACTTGAAAGGTTAGCTCTATTTTCTCCCCACAGTTGTTGCCAGATCTGCTGAGTTTCTCTCATAAATTCTGTTTTTGTCTCAGATTTCCAGCGTCTGAAGGTCTTTGTATTATATAAAAGTTCATTGGGTCTATGAGAAAGGTATCATTTCAATTTAATCTTGTTGCAATCAACTGAGCGTTTTGGTGAATAAAAAAGGGAAGTAGTCCCTCTGTCCTCATATGGAATTCTAACAGTATGGAATATCATGTCTCAAATTGTTATGAATTAGGAACAGGATCTGATCATAACAGTATTGACATGGTCTCTACCACTCAGAAACGTGGAATGCTACAAGAAGCAAACTTCATCGCAGCTGACTAAGCATCTTGTGCATTTCACCTGTAATAATAATAATTTTTGTTGTTGCACAACTATATATTGATCTAGTAGAAGGCTTTGGAGTTGATTAACATTCTTGGTTTATCTATATGTGTCTTAATTGCCATGTGTGTACAATCATCAAAGCCCTCCAGATGGGAAAGCAATTGGAGCCACACAATTGCAACTTACACTGGCATCATTGCTGGCAAAGTTGACATAATTGGAGAACTTGGTAAACACACTGTCAGTCACTTGTCTCTGTAATTGTGTACTGCCAACTGCAAGATCCTGAAAATATCTCTGGTAGATGCTTGGAATAGACCAGAGGCAAAAGGTTGAGGGTGACTTTGATAGTCAAAGTATAGAATAATAACCAGCTGACATCAGCTCTTGAAGTTTGTAAGTGGTTGCTACAACCTGACACGATTCCCTGAGCTTCCTGAGGTGGTGTTTAGACATGTTGAGAAAGCTGAGTCTTTGACTTTGTATGTCAGGCCCAGCCTCCTGTACGTTTCACGTATGTGTTGCTTCTCTCTCTCCAACGGAGCTGTGTGTCTGTCACCAGTTGGCTACTCTGGCCAACATTGCTATCATCTGAGTAGTGTTAATGGCACCCATGCTAATTTGATCATTTCGAACTCTAATAATTATTCAGTTCAAATTTCTGAGGTATATGATTCTGCTATGACGCGTGTTTCTTCATTGTGAATTGGCTTTAACATGATTGAAGAATTTAGACCATTATTTGGCTATAACGTGATTCTGGTCCCATTTGTTTAAATGGCGTGGCTATTGCGTGATTTTCTTATAACACAAGATCACATGAGAACAGACTACCGCGTTATGTCAGAACTGACTAGAGTATGTGTGGATTGAATGCTGCATAGATTTTGTGTGTATTCATGTGTAGATGGTGGTCATTAACTGGGCTTTCTTTTGAGCACACAAACACTCTTATCCCTTTGAGGAGCAGCTCATCCATTAATTAGTTTATTTTTGATTTGGAGATGCCGGTGTTGGACTGGGGTGTACAAAGTTAAAAATCACACAACACCAGGTTATAGTCCAACAGGTTTAATTGGAAGCACACTAGCTTTCGGAGCGACGCTCCTTCATCTTATGCAGTGAATTTGTACTTGCAGAGCCACATTGTACCCTGCCCAAAAACTACATGCATTCATGTAGATGCATTCATAAATGCATGCAGTTTTGGGCAGGGTACAATGTGGCTCTGCAAGTACAAATTCACCCCACAAGATGAAGGAGTGTCACTCCGAAAGCTAGTGTGCTTCCAATTAAACCTGTTGGACTATAACCTGGTGTCGTGTGATTTTTAACTGAGTTTATTTTGTTCAGTTGGTATTGTGAAGAGCATAAGGAAACAATTAGTAAACTTTTTTTTGTGAAGTGACACACTGATATGTTTCCTTTGACAATTTTGGTTATTTTATTACACAATCTTAAAGCTCCTCATTAAGGGGTTGATTTGCTTAATTTTTTATTTGGTTAATTTGATTTGTTCAAAAGCAGGTAAAGAGACAGTTTTGGACTAAGTCATCAGCCAATAATGGCATTTTAATTTAATTTCCTTTGTTCCTTGAAGAGTTTGATCATTTGTTTCTGTTATCAGCTCTCCAGAAGGTATGTTAACCCTTATAAGTTAAGGACAAAAGGGTAACTAGGGAGAGAATAGAGCCCCTCAAAGATCAGCAAGGCAGCATTTGTGTGGAGCCACAGAAAATGAGGGAGATACTAAATGAGTATTTTGCTTCAGTATTTACTGTGGAAAAGGATATGGAAGATATAGACTATAGGGAAATAGATGCTGACATCTTGCAAAATGTCCATATTACAAAGGAGGAAGTGCTGGATGTCTTGAAACTGGTAAGGATGGATAAATCCCCAAGACCTGATCAGGTGTACCCTAGAACTTTGTGGGAAGCCAGAGAAGTGATTGCTGGGCCTCTTGCTGAGAAATTTGTATTATCGATAGTCACAGGTGAGGTGCCGGAAGACTGGAGGTTGGCTAATGTGGTGCCACTGCTTAAGAAGGGTGGTAAGGACAAGCCAGGGAACTATAGACCGGTGAGCCTGACGTTGGTGGTGGGCAAGTTGTTGGAGGGAATCCTGAGGGACAGAATATACATGTATTTGGAAAGTCAAGGACTGATTAGGGATAATCAACATGGCTTTGTGCGTGGGAAATCATGTCTCACAACTTGATTGAGCTTTTTGAGGAAGGAACAAAGAGGATTGAAAAAGGCAGAGCAGTAGATGTGATCTTTATGGACTTCAGTAAGGCATTCGACAAGGTTCCCCATGGGAGACTGATTAGCAAGGTTAGATCTCATGGAATACAGGGAGAACTAGCCATTTGGATACAGAACCGGCTTAAAGGTAGAAGACAGAGAGTGGTGGTGGAGGGTTGTTTTCCAGACTGGAGGCCTGTGACCAGTGGAGTGCCACAAGGATCGATGCTGGGTCATCTACTTTTTGTCATTTACTTAAATGATTTGCATGCGAGCATAAGAGGTATAGTTAGTAAGTGTGCGGATGACACTAAAATTGAAGGAGTAGTGGACAGTGAAGAGGGTTGCCTCAGATTACAACAGGATCTTGATCAGATGGGCCAATGGGCTGAGAAGTGGCAGATGGAGTTTAATTCAGATAAATGCGAGTTGCTGATTTTGGGAAAGCAAATCTTAGCAGGACTTATACACTTAATGGTAAGGTCCTAGGGATTGTTGCTGAACAAAGAGACCTTGGAGTGCAGGTTCATAGCTCCTTGAAAGTGGAGTTGCGGGTAGATAGGATAGGGAAGAAGGCGTTTGGTATGCTTTCCTTTATTGGTCAGAGTATTGAGTACAGGAGTTGGGAGGTCATGTTGCGGCTGTACAGGACATTGGTTAGGCCACTTTTGGAATATTGTGTGCAGTTCTAGTCTCCAGCCTATCAGAAAGATGTTGTGAAACTTGAAAGGGTTCAGAAAAGATTTACAAGGATGTTGCCAGGGTTGGAGGATTTGAGCTATAGGGAGAGACTGAACAGGCTGGGGCTGTTTTCCCTGGAGTATCGGAGACTGAGGGGTGACCTTATAGAGGTTTACAAAATTATGAGGAGCATGGATAGGATAAATAGACAAAGTCTTTTCCCTCGGGTCGGGGAGTCCAGAACTAGAGGGTATAGGTTTAGGGTGAGAGGGGAAAAATATAAAAGAAACCTACGGGGCAACGTTTTCACACAGAGGTTTTTTTATGTGTATGGAATGAACTACCAGAGGAAGTGGTGGAGAGGCTGGTACAGTTGCAACATTTAAGAGGCAATTGGGTGAGTATATGAATAGGAAGGGTTTGGAGGGATATGGGCCGGGTGCTGGCAAGTGGGACTAGATTAGGGGATATCTGGTCAGCGTGGACGGGTTGGACCGAAGGATCTGTTTCCGTGCTGTACATCTCTATGACTCTATGACTCTAAATTCAGCTGGTACATGTTCTGTGGGTGTTATTGCTTGTAGTGCAATTCTCTGGCTGCAGCATATCTGGTGAAAGCTACTAATTTACACTGGGGGATATGGCTGATGGTCTTACATGACAGCCTCATTCATCCCCGGGCCTGAGAACCCAACTTCAGACTCCACCACCTCGGCATGAATGGCATCAATCTTGGCTGGTTCATAGTCTTTGGAGTATTGGGGGAGGTTGTGGTTTAGTGGTAATGTCACTGAACTAGTAACTCAAAACCCCAGGGTACTGTTCTGGGAACTATAACTATTGTTAACATTTTAATCCTGGGCCTACTGTAGTTTTCCAATGCAGGCTGGAAGAACAAAGCCTCATTTCCTGCTTAGAAACCTTACAGCCTTCAAGACCCAACACTGAGTTCAACGGATTCAGACCATGAACTGTCTCCTCCACTTTTGGTTACTCCATCTTCCCCCACTATGCCCCAGTGTCTTGTTTGCATGAGTTGCTTCAACAGACTTGATTTATTTTCGATTAAAAACACCTACTGTTGACACCAACTCTTCATCTATATCTCTTCTCTACTATGACAAGCATTCCACTTTTGGTCTGGACTACATTTCCACTTGTTTCTCCTCCTTCCTTTTTTACAACATAGAACTCATTACTTTTCCAGATCCGTTCAGTTCTGAAGAAGAGTCAGATTAAACTCAAATCATCAACTCTTTTTCACTGGTCACAGACTTGCACCTCCTGTTTGTACGGTAACCATTGTCAATTGTCATGACAACCCATCTGGTTCACTCATGCCCTTTATCCTTGCCTGGTCTACTTAATATGTGACTCCAGACCCAAAGCAATGTGAAATGCTCTTACCTGCCTTCTGTAAAATTAGGGACAATGCATCAGTGCTGGTCTAGAATAATAAATAAAATGTCATTCAAAAGGGATGGCACTTCGGCAATTCTAGTAAGCCATTGAAACACAAGTTACTAGACTGTTGTTTGAGCCTGCAACATCAAGCATCTGAGGTTTCCCTTACTGTACTGAGATGTTGGCTGGATTCCACTTTACTGTGACTGAGAGCTGAGATCATCAAACACTGCATCAAAGTCTGGTCTGCATGGAGTTAACCACCACTTCCACCTTGGAAAAGATGGATTCCACACTCTGTACGATCCCCTGTATTACATTGGAGCTACACTCCACTTGTTTATTGATATTGACAAGAGGCTGCTCTACCAATGTATCTGCCAGAATACCAAGGACATCTGCAGCTTTCCGTTATTGCCCTGTGATTGCACGTGGCTCTACTATGGCGATGTGCTTGCCATATTGAATAACTGGAGGTATGTGAAGCTGTTGAGAGGTGTATATTAGTCTGCATTAGATGAATTCCTCAGAGTCTTTTGCCACTTGCTTCCACTTTCCTTTGGAATATCTATTTTCAGGATATAGTGACTGCATGTAGAAACATGTCCTCTCTTCTCCTGTCCACTTCCACTAGAAAGTCACCGGTGCTACAGATATGAATTGTAGAGACCATATTGTGCCTTAGTGCTCCATTATTCTCGAATCGAATTGCAGTGTTGACAGTCTGCATTGGTCTCCCATTCTACAGTACAGACTCCCTTCAAGAGGGACACACTACATTTAAAAGATGGAGATTAGCTGTAAGATGTGCTCTTTATGCATTGTTAAATCTCCTGTTGTGTATGCAACCAGCACGAGTGAAACTGGGCTGCATACAGAGATTGTGGAGGTAAAGAGACAGCCCCAGGGACAGGCTGGATTGATCACACATTGTGCTCCGTGGAGCCAGAAATGGGTGCAGTAAAATATTGTAGTGCCTTCTGTTTATTGTCATTCTCCTCATTGTGGTGCAAGTATCAGTAAGAGGCTTTAGCTGTGAAAACGGAAGAAGGATTTTTAATGGTTAACCACTGTTGTGATTCATGTTTCATTCTAATGAGAGTAAAGTTTTGCTTCAAATCATGTTTTGATGAGAAAGACATTCTTTGTTTCTTCCATGTCTTCTCTATATTATTTAATGCATATACACTTAACTCATTATTCAACTTTGCAATTGACTGGAATTAATTGATGGTTTATAACAATTTCTAAAGCATCTCTTCAAATCACAATGTGGTTGTACCTTTGTTTTTTGGAGAATTGCCAACCAAAAAAATCATAAGGTTAGAAAGTCTGTGTCTAACTGATGTGATTGCAGATGCATGCTTAACTTAGACAAATTATACCCTCCAAAAGTTGTCATCTATGGATAGTCTGGCACTGATTGAATGTTTTCTGTGTTAACATGAAAGAAAAAACAGGGTCAACAATGCCATATTAAGCCAAAAATATTAAATAGCCTAATTACACAATGTACGGAACTCCAAGGAACTGGGTTGTGCAGGAACCAGATTTGACATATTGATTATTTTTCTTTGTTTCATCACAAGGTAACAAGATAATATCCCATCTTCTTTTTTGTTAGCCTGTTGATTTCATTGTAGATCTGTTTTTCAGTTAAAATGATCCCAGACGGGATACATTATCTGGAGTAGAGGGTTGGAACCTTCTGCTGCAATCAAGTACTTTGACTAATATGTCCCAATTGGGAAGCCTATTTAATATGAAGTCAGCTGGCAGATGGAAAGAAGGCAAAAAAAAATTGCTGCCACATGTGTTACAAGCTGAATATCCCCCCTAAAAGTGTTTCATATAATTCTTCATGTGGGGCAGATGGGTTAATTTTGTGAGTAAAGGTATAGAATTATTGCATTTTCTAAAGCTAGAAAGTAGATGTGCTTCAATATCCAGAATTTAATTATGAAACTATTATTGAGAGGTAATCCTCACTTTAATATTTCTTCAGCATAGTTACCAGAGCACAAATTCTAATAATATCGAAGTCCACAGAAAAATTGACAAAATTGCAGAATATGATCCCCAATTCACGAGTAAAAGTCTTTGAATCACATGCAATAAAAAAATAGAATTTGACTTTGCATCGCCATAAATAAATAGTAAGCTTAGTTCCATCTGGAGCTGAATTTTAGCAGTTAAGATTGCCATGGTTAAAAACTACTTGGAATTGATTTGTCTCCTGAGGGTAATGAATAGCTACAGTTCAAACTGCCAGAAATGTAAAACTGAAATTATCCTTGATGAAGGTAATCCAGGCAAAAAAAGAAATAAAATGGTGTGATAGACCACATTTATTTCCCCTCCAGGAAAAGATGTGGGTGAAGATGATCCCATGATGATGGAGTTGGTTAGCTCAGTGGGCTGGATGGTTGGATTGCAAAATGATACCAACAACCTGGGTTCAATCCCCACACTGGTTGAGATTACCATGAAGGACCCTTTCTCATCCTCTTCCCCTCTCCTGAGGCATTGGGATCCTTGGATTAAACTGCCACCAGTTCGCTCTCCATAATAAGAGAGGAACTCTAAGGTCGGGTTTATTTTTTACTGTACCTGTCCTGCATGGTGTCAGAGGTCACAGGGGTGCAACAAACTCTTTGAGGCCGTGAAGAGTGGTTTCGCCATGTGGTTTAGCTTTCCTGAGAAAGTGGTGATCAACTTTATACTTGAGCTGTTCTAGTCCTTGTCGTGATGATGCTTTCTTGTTAGTACAGAGTGGTGAATTACAGAATTTTGAGTCAGTGACATTACAGCACAAGAAACAGGAGCAAACATCTGCCATGTGATCCTGTTCAAACCTCTCTGCCATTTATTCAGCTCATGGCTGATCTGATTGTTGCCTTAATCCCATTATTGTCATCTTCCCTCCCTAACCCCCCATAATCCTGACTCCTTCATAGATCAAACTTCAGTCTAAGTCAGCCTTGCATATATTCAACAAGCCAACCTTCTCTCTGTGGAAGAGAATTCCAAAGATTAATGACCCTCTAAAAGGTGATCCTCGTTTCTGGCTTAAATGATGAACCCCCCGTTTTGAAATTGTCCCCAATTCTAGATTCCTCAATGAGGAGGCACCTTCCCTCATGTTTCCCTGTCAAACTGTCCTTCCTTCCCATCACCCTACATCCCATAAGCTTTTTGTATTGTTGAATAAAATCACTTCTCATTCTACTAAACTGTAAAGAGTAAAGGTTCAATTTGATGAACGTTAACTCGCAAACCACCCTGCAGCCTCACCATGTAGCACCTGTCATTTCTGGCAAAATCCAAGAGGTGCAGGATGAGGTCGAGTGGCAGCAGACTGCACAGTGTCCCCCCTGTGAAAATACCATCAAAATGCTGTTAAATTGTAGATGCAGTTAGCTAACTGGCACAGTGCATCTAGCACACCACCCAGTTTTACATCCAAACTCTTCCCTGTTCCTTGATGCTGACAAAAAGCAGGTTTACCAATTCACCAAACATCTCATTGTGCATTATCATCATTATATTCCAGCCCATCAAAATCATTACCTGAATCTGCAGCATCAGAACTCACTGCAGTCCAATGATAGGATGCTGGGTTTGCCAATGTGTCACTTTGTGAGAGTAGCAGTGGCATTGTGAAATACCCATCTGCTGAGCTTGCTCAGGACAATTGCGGTTGTGTCCCCACCTTGGCCAGTGCCATTACACTGCCATTCAGATAGTCTAGACTGCTGCCGCCCAAGCTGAGAAGCTGCAGTCCAAAGTCAGACCTTCACAGACTAGAGCTGTTACTGGATGCGCTACAAGGCCATCAGAAGTCCTACCAGTGAAATCAGCAGTTTCTGCTAGTCTCTCTGCTGCTGGGGCCATCCTGCAGAGGATACAAGGACAGGCAAAGATATGTAAAAGGCAAACTCAAGAGACCTGAGGTCATTTCTGTTTGTTTGCCTTGTTGGATAGAGATATTATAGAAAGTTTTTTTTTGTTTGAGGGTGGCCTTTGGGATTCTGTGAGAGAGCATCTCAGACAGATATAATGGTGGGGAGAGATTGTATCACTGTAAACCAAGTCTAACAATCTATTCCTGATAGCACATGCAGTTTCAACTAGGCCGGGATGCGTCCCTCCTGCCTCCACTTTTTGTTTCTCCTCTCACTTTGTGGAGTTTCCCTCTCTGCATCCTGCCCTCCGTTTCCTGGTCATTTCCTGTTGACACAGCAGCGCTGCCCTCATCTGAGTCAAATATTCCCTTGTTTTCCCCGACTGTAAGCACCAATTCTCAGCAACCAACTGTAAACACGTTGGAGGTACATCCAGAGATTTTGCAATAGCTGACATTCTTCAAATTCACTCTGCCTGCAACTAAATGCTTGGCCTTTTCGAACGTCATTCATGCCAAGCCCTTCTGCACTGAATGTTTGCCTTTTGGTGAGTGATTTACAAATTTGTTGAATTCACCTGTCTGGCCCATATCACAAGAATAGGAATCTGTTAAGTTTCTTCTGGTGCATTTAGGGGATGCCTGTATGTTTGTCATTCTTAAGAGGCTGTGTGTAGGGGTCAAGCTGTAAGCAATTGCTAATGCAGTCCCAGGAGAATATTTGGCATCACTGCTGTATACACAAATATTACTTCTTCATAGTTACATTGAAAATCAGTAAGTCAAATAAACATTTGTGCTGTTGACATGGTATTCACCATTTTGTGAGACTGTTCAATCAGCCCTGTGACATCTTCAAAGGGTGTCTTCAACATCATCTCTGAAGCTCAGCCTTCCATGCCTGACAGAGCCAATTTAATTTTGCTACTTTAATAAAAATATTCAAATACATACGTATGCACCTTTTGAAAATAAATATTGAGATCACATGCCCAAAGACAGTGTACATTACTTATTTTTAAAATGTATCAACTAAAACGTGGGCATAAAATGAAGAACTGTTGGTGCTGGAATTCTGAAACAATTTCTGGAAAAATTCAACAGATCAGGCAACATCTATGAGGGGAAAGCAGAATTAATGTTTTGAGTCCAGCGATTCTACATCAGAACTGATCATGCTACAGGCTCAGCATGTGGTGTTTATTAACAAAGAGTGTTAAAACAAGCAAGTTATGCTAAGAGGGACTTCAACTGGATTATTCTGTACAATTCTGGGCAAGTGCATACAGGTCTATGCATCACACTTTCAGAAGGATGAAAGGGTGCAGAAGAATTTTCTTTTGGAGTTACCAGGGTAAGTCAATTCAATTATTTCATTAGGCTGGAGAAGCTGGGGTTGTTTGATTCAGAGCAGCGAAGATTTAGATTAGATTTGATAGAGGTGTTCAAAAACCATAAAGGATTTTGATGGAAGAAATAATGATAAACTGTTTTCAGTGGCAGAGTGTTGATAATCAGAAGAAACAGATTAACATAATTGACCAAAGAACCAGACGTGGCATTACAGAGCATTTCTTTTTGATTTGCAACACTCTGAAGTTTTGATTTGACAATTTGAATTTGGTAGAAACAGTTTCAGTAGTAATTTCAAAACTGAATTGGATAAGTATTTGACGGCAGGACTCTGGAAAAAAAGAGGGGAGTGGGACTAATTGAATTGCTTTACAGATGATCTGCATCAGCAGCAAGTTCTAAGTGTCCTGTTTTTGTGGTGTATCGTATGTTAATACTAGCATGATAATAAGAACTGGCCTTATCCGGACTCCACGTGAATGTTAGCTACTAGAAGTGACTAACAAATTCATGCATAAGGTATTCAGTGAGGAAGCATCCTGACAACTTGGGATGGAATTGAACTAAATCACCAAAAGTATCACCTTGATACTGTCCCCAGAAACATGAACTACTTAAGTGAATCAGTTGGGAGAATTGTGAAGGTAAGCCACAGAACAAGCTATTTTCTGATGATGTTACTCTTCAGGAATGCATTATCTGAGGTACAATATCCTGCAATTTACTTTAATATGGGATACCATTGACGCATTCCCTGACAGCACATCACAATCAAAGAAAGCTACCAACCTTCCACTTGAGTGGATTTCAGTGAGTTCAACTGAACTTAACGCAAGTCTTATTTCAGAGCTTTCAAAACAAATTCTATCTACATTATTATGTTCATTGCATTGTCCTTTCACATAATGCTTGTGTTATTAAGTTGGTTCCCCAAAATACTGCAGGTTAAATGTTACATGCAAATAATCCTCAAGTACATCCATGAAATATAGAAGAGGCATTTAAGCACAAGGATGGGTTCCTTTATTGACTTTTCATTTATGCAAGATAAGAAAGGATTCTTTCAATCAATTCCTTAATTTTTTCAAACGTATGCGGACGTAATAGGTCACATTAGCACTAGATTAATGAATAACATTAACAGTTTAATATTGATTCAGCTTTCTCGATTTTACAAACAGATGCCCTTCATTTTACTCGCTTCATTTTAAAGTACAACGGACTCTTTAATTAAAACTTTCTGTTCCAGTTTCATTTTTGTTTTTTGTTTACTCACCAATTTCATTTGGGTAGCAAGGTCTTGCATTAGTTTTAGTACCAAAACCACCTTCAATCTGAAAGTATGAAGTGACCCATGTAAAAATGCATATGGCACAAACCCACAGCAGAAGAAAATCATATTAGACTAGATTACTTACAGCGTGGAAACAGGCCCTTCGGCCCAACAAGTCCACACCAACCCTCCGAAGCGCAACCCACCCAGACCCATTCCCTTACATTTATCCCTTCATCTAACATTACGGGCAATTTAGCATGGCCAATTCACCTAACCTGCACATTTTTGGACTGTGGGAGGAAACCGGAGCACCCGGAGGGAACCCACACAGACATGGGGAGAATGTGCAAACTCCACATAGTCAGTCGCCTGAGGCGGGAATTGAACCCCGGTTTCTGGTGCTGTGAGGCAGCAGTGCTAACCACTGTGCTACCGTGCTGCCCCCACGGTTGTAATATTTTAAAAAACGCACAAGGATGTGTTTCAGAGTCCAAATTACCGTGTTTTTGAATATTATAGTGAAAGATACAGCTCTGTTGGAACTATAAACAGTAAGTGCTGCAGCCACAGTAGGTTAGTTGTTACACACATATCATATGCATGAAGACGTTACACATTTTTACTTCATTAAGGGAGCACTAAATTCGGACAATATACCTTGACCAAAGATGGAGTTCAGGGGCAGGGTCAGGTAACTTGTGTGTTGTGTACCGACATAAAGATAAAGGTGCATGTGCATGTTGTCCCTGGGAAGTATTTAAAGTAACAATAGCTGGCAGACTTGCCATCCTGGCAAAGATGGAATTATAAGTACAGATTTCTGGAGTAAAACAAAATAAAGAAGTGCTGATTGGTTGTTGTTGTTGTTCATGCCTGGCATGTTGATGGAACAGCAAACGTTCTTCATTATGTGACAGGAAAAAATGAGGACTGAAGATGCTGGAGATCAGAGTCGAGAGTGTGGTATTGGAAAAACACAACAGGTCAGGCAGCATCTAAGAAGCTGGAGGATTGATGTTTTGGGCATAAACCTTTCCTGATGAAGGGCTTATGCCAAAATGTCAATTCTCCTGCTCCTCGGATGCTGCCCGATCTGCTGTGCTTTTCCAGCACCACACTCTCGACCCCATAATGTGGCAAATTGCTTAGCCATTGACTAATTGTGTGGACAATGGGAACACTGGTACTATATTCATAAAGTGGTTCATTATAGGAAATACCTTATTAAAATAAAAGAACAACCTAACGGGTCTATGAAAAGCAGATGGAAGATATCCCACCCAGCTCTGCATAGAAAATCCTCCACAGGCACTGAAGTGAGACTACTTTATTTTACTTGCAAGTTAAATCTTGACTACAGGAACTCATTAACAGTGTCCTCTGGGACAAAGCCCAGAGGCTACTGTTGTGTGTAATATGTCATCCCAAGTTAACTACCTGAAATGTCCAACTTCCTTTGTTTCCAGTGAACCAAAAGAAAATTCTCAGACCTGCAATATTTCCAACTACCATCTCAAAGAATCAGCAGAACAGTGACATTTGAATTCTCCCTAATCAATGCATACCTTATCTTTAGGAAACATACATTGAGTATAGGAGTTGGGAGGTCATGTCGCTGCTATACAGGACATTGATTGGCCACTTTTGAAGTGCTGCATTCAGTTCTAGTCTCCCTGCAATTGGAAGGATGTTGTAAAATTTGAAAGATTTCAGAAAGATTTCCAAGGACGTTGCCAGGATTGGAGGGTTTGAGCTATAGGGAGAGGCTGAATAGGCTGGGGTTATTTTCCCCAGAGCATTGGAGGCTGAGGGGGGACCTTCCAGAAGTTTATGAAATCATGAGGGACATGGATAGGATAAACAGCCAAAGTCTCTCCCCCAGGTTAGGAAAGTCCAAAATTAGAGGGCATAGGTTTAAGGCGAGAGGAGAAATATTTAAAAACAACTTAAGGGGCAACTTTTTCACATCGAAGGAGCTGCCAGAGGCAGTGGTGAGGCTGGTACAATTACAACATTTAAAAGGCATCTGGATTGGTATATGAAAAGGAAGGAATCTGAGGGATATGGACTAAGTGCTGGCAAATGGAACGAGATTTGTTAGGATATCAGGTTGATGTGGACGAATTGGACTGAAGGGTCTGTTTCTGTGCTGTACATCTCTATGACTCTTTTCCTCTGTATGTGTTGTGTGAATGAGGAATGAAAGCCTGTTCTGATTATATTTTGGGTAAATCAAAGTTTATACTTTCTTTTGATTTACATTTGCAAGAAAACTTATTTAGTGCCACTTCTACAAAAATTATGGCATAAAAGAGGTTACAACATTTCTCAAAAATGCATCTTGTGGTCATTTAAGAGGAGAAAGGGAAACTATCAAACATATCTCCTCCATCAGTAATACAGTGGTGATGATGAAGTGCATTGAATTCTAGATACTGTTGAATTTTAAATGTTTTTGGTTGCACCCATGATAAAGAAGCTTTGAGAAGTCATGAGTTGATCCAAGTTAAAAGGTTAAATATATTAGCAACTTGGATGAGAGTAGACCATATACCCTTATTGTACCTGACCTTACTCTTTAGCCTTGGAATTGATATGTTGAAATTCAAGCACATGAACTGCATGAAGGTTATAAAGCAGGAACTCTTTGTTCTACTGGTATTCAGCATCCATGACATTACTGGAAAAGCTTAACATTGAGAAACTAACTATTGACAATGGACATTAGTGGCCAATGCTCTAGATCCATCTGGGTAACATTGAGAGGTTAATGCCTGATCATTAATTAGCCACTGAGAGCAGCATTCAGCTGGTGAAGCTTCTATTGCTGACTTCCTTTGACTGTGTGAGCAGATTTTTCTCACAGACCTGAAGGGAATCTCCTAATGGCTTCTCAGACTTTGAGATGCTGCCCAGGAACACCAGCAGCTGTGTGTGTTCCAGTTGTTCTTCCCAGTTCTTCAGCCACAAGTCGAGGCTTGGGGAAGCCCTATTTCTGGGGTTGGTCTGCATTTTTGCTCCATCTGCCCCTATTCTCATAGCACCTCCCCATCCAGCCTGCCAAAGACACAGAGGGACCCACAGGGCTGACTCATTGCTCTGCAGTGCACCATGGTCACTAGCTGCTGGCAGGGCCACAATATTACGGTGCGTAACTTGGCAATGGCATTGCCATTGAAGATCAGGAAGAGGTGGTTAGCCTTTCTCTAGATGGAGACAGTCAATATCTGGTACTTAGTTGCTACAAGTCACTCAATCGTGGTCTTTTTTAAATTCTTCAGTAGACCAGCATGAACTGTTTCTTTCCTTTGAGGTGCTGTAAACCGAGTTACACTCTGCTGAATTACAGTGAAATGGTCCTTCCCGGACCTAACTGCAGAACAGCTGAACATTACTAGGGTGAGGATGTCACATTGAGGAGCTCTTGCAGTATTTGAATAATAGTAAGTTTTTGTTTATATTCCATAAAGATAGCCCCTGATGTAAGAGTTGTGAACATAGTTACATTGAGCTAAATGATTTCTTAAGTAACCCAGCTTATCATTGCTCTACATATGAAGGATTTAATTTTGCTATATTATTTGTTTGTTTTTGCTTTTTGTAATCACTGAAGAACATTTTCAACCTTGGCTACTTGTCCTCATTTATTAATCTATCCCCATTGACGAGCTAGCTATACTGCATTGAACCTTCCATTTTAGAGTCGAAGCACAGTACTGGGCACAATAGAAATGATCATTTTTGCAAAGGCCTGGGATGAGTTTCCTCATGTAATCACATGGTGTTCAGCCCATGACTCATGCATGCAGAGTGAGCTGAGCAGCAAATCTTCTGGAGTGGATAAGCAGGAAGGTCTTGCCTCTGTCAGGACATTCTGGGCTAAAAGGTTCCTGCATGGTGTTTCAAGGATACACAGACTACACTTCTCTTAGTGCCATCTTGCAGCCGGCGTTCATCATCTCCACCTGCAAATAAACAACACCAGACAAAAACCAGCCCCGCAGTTCAGTGAGTCCTTATTGCAGGTTCTGGTCCAGGCTATCCATGAAAGAAGAAAGGCCCACGTGCGCAATGATGGCAAAGGGAGCCCCGGCCATTGGAGCCAGGTGGTCTGGACTGAGCTTGCAGTGCAGGTCAGCGTCAGTGGTCCCACCAAAAGAACCCAGTGAAAGATCAGGATGATTGATCTCCTGTACTACGTAAAGCTAGTTGGTGACCTCTTTTCACTGACACTCACAGGGGCATCAGTCAGTGCAACTGTCTCACATAAGATGATTGTCTGAAAGCCTGTCTAGCACATGGATCAAATCCAGTGAATGCCTGAAAAGCAACTCAGGCTGTCAATGTTCTCATCATTCTCAAGCAGTTCACCTCCCAGAACAGAGATGCTGTTCTGGATATTTGAATCCTCACTCCTTTTGAGGAGCAGGTCATAGAGCTGGCAGAGGAGCACTATGACTGGGCAGTGCCAATGGGGAGACAGGAAGACAGGACTGTCACAGGATGCCAGCGAGGAAGCCCGTAGTCTGCTGGTCTCAGATATGCATAAAGCAACAGACAGTTGTTTATACAAGTGACTGTGAATGTTCAGCAACTAATTTCTCTTCTCCACTCCAGGGATGCATGGACACTGGAATATAAAGTACAGGATGCCACAATGTCCCCCCCTTAGTATCACCACCTTGGAGGGTGATGTCTGAAACCTCAGAGGGTGTACTGTTCATTTCATAAAACATAGAACAATACAGTGCAGAACAGGCCCTTCGGCCCTCGATGTTGCGCCGACCTGTGAACTATTCTCAGCTCGTCCCCCTGCACTATCCCAAAATCATCCATGTGTTTCTCTAAGGATTGTTTAAATCTCCCTAATGTGGCTGAGTTGACTACATTAGCAGGTAGGGCATTCCACACCCTTACCACTCTCTGCTTAAACGTTAAAACTTTCAACCTCAGTGGGATCCCTATCTAGAGATGGCTCAGGCTCACAATATAGTGAGCACATCAATGAAGCAATATCCAAGATATCTATCAACCTGAGGGCTGCTGGAAGCAGGAAGGTGTCAATAGAAAATCACAGGGAGGAGGATGCCACTCTGTAACCTTTATCTAAGGGCACTGCAGAGGTTTCTAGCTCCCCACATACCCTCTGCCAGTGACCCCATTGCTTGTAGCAGGTCAGGCCAAGGATGGTGCACGTGTGCCCATGCAGGAGACGCTCAGCAGGGCAGCGGCCTCTAGGCCATGAACCCTCAGATGTTGCCTGCCAAAGTCACCACAGTAACCAGGATGTAACAGTCAATCATGTGCCTCCATCTTCACAGGGAACATTGGAGTAACACCTCGATGTAGACAAAGAAAGATGATGAATTTTGAAGATATATAGCTGACATCATTATTCATTAAATCTGCCTAGTTTTAATGCCTGTCAATATATATTCATTTGCACATTGAATTGCACATTTGCTGTAGTCCCACTACACTGTTAGGGCATGGTACATTGCGAGATGATGCAGATGCCACGACAACAGATGAATGGACACTGCACAACAATCTACTACTGGATTAGTAGTGCTGGAAGAGCACAGCAGTTCAGGCAGCATCCAACGAGCAGCGAAATCGACATTTCGGGCAAAAGCCCTTCATCAGGAATAAAGGCAGTGAGCCTGAAGCATGGAGAGATAAGCTAGAGGAGGGTGGGGGTGGGGAGAGAGTAGCACAGAGTACAGTGGGTGAGTGGGGGAGGAGATGAAGGTGATAGGTCAAGGAGGAGAGGGTGGAGTGGATAGGTGGAAAAGAAGATAGGCAGGTAGGACAAGTCCGGACAAGTCATGGGGACAGTTACTGAGCTGGAAGTTTAGAACTAGGGTGAGGTGGGGGAAGGGGAAATGAGGAAACTGTTGAAGTCCACATTGATGCCCTGGGGTTGAAGTGTTCCGAGGCGGAAGATGAGGCGTTCTTCCTCCAGGCGTCTGGTGGTGAGGGAGCGGCGGTGAAGGAAGCCCAGGACCTCCATGTCCTCGGCAGAGTGGGAGGGGGAGTTGAAATGTAGGGCCACGGGGTGGTTTGGTTGATTGGTGCAGGTGTCTCGGAGATGTTCCCTAAAGCGCTCTGCTAGGAGGCTCCCAGTCTCCCCAATGTAGAGGAGACCACATCGGGAGCAATGGATACAATAAATGATATTGGTGGATGTGCAGGTGAAACTTTGATGGATGTGGAAGGCTCCTTTAGGGCCTTGGATAGAGGTGAGGGAGGAGGTGTGGGCACAGGTTTTACAGTTCCTACGGTGGCAGAGGAAAGTGCCAGAATGGGAGGGTGGGTCGTAGGGGGGTGTGGACCTGACCAGGTAGTCACGGAGGGAACGGTCTTTGCGGAAGGCGGAAAGGGGTGGGGAGGGAAATATATCCCTGGTGGTGGGGTCTTTTTGGAGGTGGCGGAAATGTCGGTGGATGATTTGGTTGATGCGAAGGTTTGTAGGGTGGAAGGTGAGCACCAGGGGCGTTCTGTCCTTGTTACGGTTGGAGGGGTGGGGTCTGAGGGCGGAGGTGCGGGATGTGGACGAGATGCGTTGGAGGGCATCTTTAACTACGTGGGAAGGGAAATTGCGGTCTCTAAAGAAGGAGGCCATCTGGTGTGTCCTATGGTGGAACTGGTCCTCCTGGGAGCAGATACGGCGGAGGCGGAGAAATTGGGAATACGGGATGGCATTTTTGCAAGAGATAGGGTGGGAAGAGGTGTAATCCAGGTAGCTATGGGAGTCGGTGGGTTTGTAAAAAATGTCGGTGTCAAGTTGGTTGTCATTAATGGAGATGGAGAGGTCCAGGAAGGGGAGCGAGGTGTCAGAGATAGTCCAGGTAAATTTAAGGTCAGGGTGGAATGTGTTGGTGAAGTTGATGAATTGCTCAACCAATCATCAGACAGAGCTGCTCCCTCTCAGTCAGAGAATACTTTAGGGATCAGGGATATTTGTCCTCAGATCTTCAGATGACCATCCTCCAAGATGGACTTCAGGTTATGTAACAATGGAGAGTGGTCGAGCAGAGGCTGATTGCCAAGTTCGATACCCATGAGGATGGCCTCAACCTGAACCTTGGGTTCATGTCACACTACAGGTGACCCCCCACTGCACTATACTGTCTGTCACACACATCCACACTCTTACATACACTCACGCAGACCCTCTCTCATATACACGCTCTCTCTCAAATACACCCCCCCACCCACACTCAGACCCACATACACACCCTCTCACAGGTTTATACGCTGTCATACTCATGTACACGCTCTACCAAGCACGCACATACGGATACAGACACACACTCACATGCACACATATACATACACACACGCATGCACACACTCACACTCGTACTCTCTCCCACACACACACTCTTTTTCTCGCTCATGCACACACACAAACGTATAAGTCTACGGGGTGAATTTGCATTTGCAAAACTGTATTTGCAGATACATTGTATTTTGCTGAAAAAGCAAACAATCTGCAGACAGTCAATCCATGTGACAGTTTATAAATGCCTACTTTGGAAGTAGAATCAGTCTGACTCAAGATTGGGATACAGACAGACTAACTTCACACCTTTAATGCATTGTCTGAGCTGAGATGTCACCTTTTTTTATGAAAACTTAAGTTATCTCAAGAATGTGACTTGAAATAAGTACTGGGATTTACATATTAGTGAACTGAAACCTGCAACCCATTCTAAAAGATGAAAGACTTAACATCAATCTAGGTTTGTTCAATATATCGTATCAGTTGAATGACACTACGATCTTGTGCTATAAATTCTGTGTCTTATGATCCTGCCCCACTCGCTACCTGATGAAGGAACAGCGCTCCTTCTAAATGAACCTGTTGGACTATAACCTGGTGTTGTGTGATTTTTAACTTTGTCCACTGTTAGGTGCAGACCTTGTTGTCTGAAATGCAAGGCGTGTAGTATCTAGCCTTAACACACTGGGATTCTGGTCATCCATCAGCGTACCTTTTATATGGAGATAGTAAGGACTGCAGATACTGGAAACCAGAGTTGATAAAGTGTGGAGCTGGAAAGGCACGGTGGGTCAGGCAGCATGGGAGAAACAGGAAAGCCAACGTTGCGGGCTGAGACTCTTATTCAGGGTCGATGAAGGGTCCCGACCCGAAATGTCAACTTTCCTGCTCCTCCGATGCTGCCTGACCTGCTTTGCCCTGCCAGCTCCACATTTTATCAAGCATACCTTTTATAGTTTAACATCCTCCCACTCCTCTCCCCTATGACTGGTGCCTCTCCTCTGCCACCCAGTAACACCAGACAGAGCCCCAGGCATAAACTTCCCACTGCAATGACTATACCTGGATCCTGTGACTGTACCTTGTCATCACCTCAAATGCCCCAGGACAGGATAGAACTACTACGCAGTTCACCCTTTCACCCTTGGACAGACAGTATCCCGCCGCTGACTGGCCAGTAACCCACCCATGCCCAAAAGCCCGTCTCTTCCCTTACCTATCGTTGCTTCACCCTGCCACTTAGCGAGCAGCCACCTTCCCTCCTCTTAGCCACTTGGACGATATGTGGGGATCGTACACTGAAACTCAATGCAACCCATCATTCAAATCCATATATAGGGAGCAAAGAATTTACAGGAAGCAGTAAAGGTTGACAGCTATTTGTGGTCAGATATCTGCAGGGGTGGATTTCTTGACTTGACCATAGGAACACAGGAATAGGAGAAGGCCATTCGGCCTCTTGAGCTATTCTGCCATTCAGTAAGATCATGGCTGATGTGTGGCCTGACTCCACATGCCTGTTTTGGGACCATATCCTTTGATACCATTGCTTAATAAAAAAAAGTCTCTCATTATTTATATTTAATGATTGAATTAGCATTTGCCACTTTTTGGGGAAGAGAGTTCCAAACCTCCACTGCTCTTTGCATGTAGAGGTCCTTTCTAAAGTCTCCTTCTGAACGGCCTGGCCCTGGTTCTAGAATCTTCAACCAGTGGAAATAGTTTATTTTTTCACTTTTAATATCTTGAAGACTTTGATTAGATCGTTCCTTAACCCCTAAATTCTAGAAAATAAATGCGAATTTGTCCAATCTCTCCCCATAACTTAATTTTAAAGTTAATTGGAAATACCCAGTTGATTCCAATGAATGGTGGTTTTCACGAGATATAAATGCATGCATATGGGAAAATTAACCTGCATATAAAGTCAGAGAACTTATCACAAAGATTTATCCCGCTGGTGAGAATCTGATATTTCGATTCTGTCTAATTAAGTTCTTGTGCCTGCCCTTCATCTTACCTCCTCTGGGATTAGAAGACTCCCTCAATATTGAAGAACGATCTTGCATTTACATTCCACCTTTCACAACTTCAACATCAAAGCCATCCTTATTTCTATCGTTGATGTGGCATTAACAGTAGTATTACGAAATACAATGAAGTTTTTAAAGTGCTACAATCCTAGGTAATTTCTTTCTCGAATGTTTTTTCAGGAGTGTTGTCACAAACTACCTCACAGATGATGGAGAAGGGTCTAGTGATCTCAATCCTGACATTGTGCACATTTTTCAATACAGAAGTCAAGCCCTTCCCTGTAGGAAGTCAGAAAGGAAATAAAGAAAAATAAATTGATTAAGTAATACTATGTTAAAAGGGCACTTATATATAGTGCACGGAAACTGGTAAAACCCACATTTCTTTGTGGAGACCAAGTAAACAAGCTTTGAATCACAGTCCAGTCAGCACATCACTGCCAGACAGCACGTTCACAATGGTCCAAAGACATAAAGGAGCAAGACTGCAAGACTTCATTCGGACCAAGCTGATATAAACGTCCGGATCTTAAGCCAATCCATCCAATGAGAATGAGATGCCAGCAGCTTTAAAAAAAAACGCAGACAAAGACTTCATAAGTATGCAGATGTTAGGATATCATCACATAATTCCCTGAATCACCCAGTTTCTGCTTTGTCATCCACTTTTTCTTCCTGAGTAAACCGAAAGGGAAGCCCCCTTTGTGCTCCCAGATAGTGGACATGATGTAAGCAGTAATGAATCTTGTCACTCACTCTGGGTTGTACTGAGGGATTGATTTGTAGCTGTCCAGACAGAGTCACTGTTTCGTGCTGGCAATGCTTTGCTCCATCACAAGCCTTAACTTTGCACGATTCTGATTAAATTGGATCTGTGATTATATTGGTATTCCACATCTGTGTCCATCATTGGCTACGATTTTACTCATATCCAGTAGCTGCCTGGGTGGAACAGCGAGGGGTTTGAAGACAGGTTTGGTATAAAAGCCCAAAGACTATTATCACGAAGTTGGGTAGACTCCTATATTATTTTCTGTTTGAGGTCACAAGCAAATTGAACAATGAGTGAAAGGCAGCCTATATTCCTAGTTTGTGATTGAGCCCTGTGCTGCAGGAATTCTGCAATGTAATCAAATCCCAACACTCTATGTTCCTGTTTGTCAACTTTCACTGGGAATCTTCTGACATTTTAAAAATAGTGCACCTTTGACTTGTTGATTATTTGAGCTCTCACCAATGTTACCAGAATCAATGATTGGAATGAATGAGGAGGGTTAAATTTTAGAGTCGTGGGGAGCCTCACTGACACAGACAGTACAAGTGCAGCCATATCATCTCCTGCTTGTCAGTGAAATTCAGGTGCAATATCAGCTTTGGAATGCCTGCAGACTATGAAGAGAACCTGTCCTCTTTCCTACATCATCTTCTACTGGCTGACTGAGCATGTTATTGCTGCTGTCAATTTTGCTGCTTTTTCTCTTGTCCTGTGAGTCATGGGAAAGCCTGGCAACACCAAATTCACCAATGGAGAGCAAGTACGTTCTCAGAAAAAGAGATCAGGCTTTCAATAGACTGTCTCTTCCAATGTGTTTCAAGGAGAATCTATTGCCAAAGCAGCTAAAGCCACAAATCTAAAACGTCTAACTGGTGTCTTACTTTAATGGTGGTTGCTCTACCACTATGCAAAAGTGAGGGCTGTAGATGCTGGAAACCAGAGTCGAGAGTGTGGTGTTGGAAAAGCACAGCAGGTCAGGCAGCATCCAAGGAGCAGGAGAATCAACATTTCGGGAATAAGCCCTTCATCAGGAACACACTCTTGACACTGTTGTACCACTATCCTTGCTATTACTTGCTGGGTGGATTTAGCAAGTGATGTATACAAGCACCACTTTAATAAAGGAGTCCAAACTCAGACTCAGGAAACTTGTTAAGACATTTTATGGATGTCTGAAGTTTGCTTCAGGCAGCTGTCAGAGATCTTCAAAAATAGTGTCAAATACACTTCCATTATAGTACCTTTGTACCTTGTAAATGGTGAAAAGGCATTTCTATTTATCTTCCTTATAGATATTTGGTGTTTATACCCACTATTGAAGGCCATTCAAGCTTTCTGACACCTGTGTGATTAGGACAATTTAATTCTCCAATTTATGAGGTGGCACAGTGGCTCAGTGGTTAGCACTGCTGCCTCACAGTGCCAGGGTTATGGGTTTCATTCCAACCTTGGGTATATGTCTGTGTGGAGTTTGCATGTTCTCCCTGTCTCTGCATAGGTTTCCTCTGGCTACTCTGGTTTCTTCCCACAATCTGAAGATGCGCAGGTTAGGTGAATTGATCATGCTATAATTGCCCATAGTGTTCAGGGCTGTATAGGTTAAGTGCATTAGTCAGGGGTAAATGTAGGTCTGGGTGGGTTACTCTTTGGAGGGTCAGTGTGGATTTGTTGGGTCGATGGGCCTTTGTCCACACTGTTGGGGTTCCTTGAGTAGTTTTCTTTGAACTGACCTCTAAGCAAAGTTACAGAACAGATCATTTTATAGCTCTTACCAGATACACAGCATTCACTCTCCACCTGGGGTGTGGAGTCAATCCTGTTTCATTGAGCTGAGAGTCTGCAATAACAGGAAATGTTTAAATTCTCATTGAATGACTGTTTCTCTCTCTGTCTAAGGATAAACAACAAGGGTTGTGTTTGCTTTTTGGGATGGGTCTATCCTAAATTACAGGAAAATAGTCAATAATGACACACTTGTGACTTTGTTCTTCATATGCTGGACAGATAGTTCCATTTATTGCTAAAGTGCAATACAATTTGATGGACTGTTGTGATGTTCTTTGTTTGTTGCTGTAGTAAGGTTTCTAATGAAGAAACTAGAAAGCCAGATATTCTCCCAGCATTTGGAATTTAGTGCCCTGCATTTCAAGCTCTGAAAGAAGTAAATTTCAAAGGCTACCGCATAAATTCTGCACACAGAAAAACACATAACATTTTCAATAAATAATCTGAAAATCATGAAAAATGTATTTAGTGGGAGAGATTCAAAAGGTAATAAACTACTTTTGCATAGTGGAGACCAAGTACAGTAATGAAAAAAAACATGCAATGTAAAACATGCCAAACATGCACATCTCTATGACTCTAAGTGCAAAGAAATAGTCCCATGATTTTAGTGATGAGATTAAAAATGATTGACCATGTTTTGAAAAACAATCTTTTGTGTTTTATCATTTGAAGTGAATGGGACATTTTGTACCAGCAGAAATGGGATTGGCAAAGTAGGGACATTCTTTTCAGGGAAGAGTAGCACTCCCTTAGACAGGGTTCTAAGATAGGATGGTACTTAGTACAGGGAAGCTGTGTAGCTTGGTTCTCATTGTTGCAGTTACAGACTGACAAGTGGTGATGAAAAATAGCAATACATTTGTGAGGGTGAGCTTGTGTTTGCAATGAAGTGTCAGTTGTGCCACCTAAAGCCCAGAGCGGCTTGTCATCTTCTTATTGTTCAATGTGGGAGTGTACATACCGGAAGATTTCAAATTGTTGAGAGGATTCATTTTTATTCAACAACAGGAAAGGCAAAGACATAAAAAAAGACAGACAAATGTAGTGTTTGATTCTTGGAACAGAGAAGGAAGTGGTTGTATTCTGATCAACAAATATTCACAGCCAATGAGTGATCAAGGTTGTCAGTTCAATGCTCCTGATGTTGCAGCACTGTCTCCTGTTCAATGCCCTTATCTGCCTCCTCAGAAGACTGCTCCCACATTAAAGGCAAAAATCAACCCAGGACTTAGTGCCAATATATTACCACTGTGCATCCTGACAGATCTTTACCTCAGCAAATGGCACTCCATGGTACAGCTAATGAGAACATTTCTCATCATGTACAGCAGATCTCCAATTCCATTAATTGGCACAATCACACTGTACCACCAATATAAAATCTCACATTGACCCTCCAAAATATTCTGCCTGGTAGATACCAAAGGCCCGGCTGTGCCAGGGCAACTAGTATGTATAGGTTTCAGTATCATCATGATTGCTCAGGTTCAAATCACACCCACATGGTGGAGCAGTCTACGTGAGAGACACAATCAAATCTGTCAATTATCTCAAATGACTGTACCTGGATGAATGTGTGCAATCTAATATTTTAAGGGGTATACAATAGTGCATCTTAAGGTTGATGTCACCTCATTTTTTGATCCTCCAATGCAGTGCAGCATGCAGATTCAGAGGAAACTTCAAGAGGAGCGGAATGAGTTAGAAAGACAAATGAAATGATTTGGATATTCATGAATTACACAAATTGATGTAGTCCCATCACATAGGTTTCAAAGAAAGATGGGATCAGAACCTCAGCATCACAACCTTTCACTTAAAAAGGCACACACACCAGGTGCTGATGCTGGAAGAATTAATTCCTCATGTTTCTGGAGCAAGCTACTACTTTGTCCATTTAGCAGAATCCCAAGAGCTCTTTATCTTTTAGATGCCATTTGAACTTAACACACTACTGAAAACATGTTATTGCCATGTAACCTATTAGTATGAGAAGCCCTTACTTTAAGCATCTAACGTTTGTTCTTCATTGTAGCTGTAACAGACATATTTTGGATCTGGCATTACCATGAAACTCATCTTATTTTTCCTAAATTAAGAAACTGGATAAGATAAGCACTACCATATCAGATAAAATACCCCATTGGAGGCAAAATCCACATCAGAGATGAGATAGCATGAGGCATCAATGTTTGCCTCTCGGTTGGGGAATATGTAAATGGTAAGATTTTGAATATTAAGTTGGTTGTAGCATGTTGAATCAGTATATGGTACTTCTTGATATTGTAGATGTTGATCGTTTCTTGTGTTCTTGGGGATGTAAATTGTTTTCTCTCTGGTAGATTGCAGTCTCCTGTGTAATGTTCCTAGTGAGTGTGACAAGCACAAAAATACTGACCAGAAAGGTTTGAATTTTCTCTTGTTCTGTTCTGTGCAACACTCAAAGTGAAACTGAAATGTCCCGACAGCTCTGATCACTTAGCATTAGGAGTTTGAAATGAAAACTGGGATAAATTTATCACTTCTATTCATCCCAATGACATTGAATGGGTCCTATGTGAAATCTCTGCACTATAAAACTCCTGGAAATGCCCAGATTCCTTTAGGAAATAATCACTGAGGAGGAGTTATTGTTATTGTCATAAGCAATAGAAAAATAAACCAGTGCCATAGTGGATTTCAGTATCAGTGTAATGCTGACATATGGTCAAGCAAATTAGAGTGTGTACCATGACAATCTTAATGTTGTAAAGGAAGCCTCGAGATTTTAAATTTTAGATAACTTATTGAAATTTATTCCTTAGGAAGAGGCTGAACTTTCTAGTTAGCTAACAATGTTCTGCACCAGCTTTTTAATATTACTTGCATCCACTGATTAAAGTTGATCTGACATGCTTCAAAAATATTGAATGATGTTATTGAACTTTTAACTCTTCTTTTGACATTCAATAGTCCCTTACTTCAGTGAATTAACATCTAGCTCATTAGTTGTTAAGCTTTCATCCCTGTGCAATCAATTATGGATCATGAAATGTTCCAGAAGAATGATGGAACAAGCATTGATTTGTGAAATGACTGGACAAGTCCTGTACATTGAAAAAAAATCAGTAGAAGCTGGCATTCAGTTTACTGACTAAAGAATCTGAAGAAATAAGCATGTGAATCAATAGCTTTGTGTATTTTGTGTGCTGTGCTTAACACCAATCTCCCGTCATTTTTCATTCTGTCTGCAATCTAACTACTAAGCATTTTAGAAAATCACCAATATTTTGGTTTTCATTATACTATGAGTTGGGGAGAAAAGAAAACCACATTGTCGCTGAAATTTCAACATCACTGATCGTTTTAAATCTACGGAGCTGATCTCTAGTCATCGTCCCTTCACCAATTTCAAACTAGGGGCACTTCCCAGAGGACTGGCAGAATAGATCATGTCACCAGCCCCTGACAGCCTGGTCAGAGGTCACCAGTTGGGTCAGTGCTCCCTCTGCAGTCTGGAGGAATGCCCAGCAGTGCCTCAAGGAGGTTAATGACCTTCACCACTCTGCCAGGTATGTGCCACACTCTTCTCTCTGTTACCTCATACTCACTCCATCTCTGCTCCCTGCCTCTCTCACTCTTACCTGTACATCTTCCCTCATGCAGACTTGAACCTCCCAAACCTCACCGCACCACTAATCTCTTTGCTGCGTGCTCAATCACCTGGGGCACCTCACCAGCTTTTGACCACCTGTGCTAGCACTAAGAGCTGTGCCAGCCACTGTCAGCTCACTCAGTTCCTCCCTCTCTTTCCTTATGGGAGGAAATAGCTGATGACAGGACTGGTGGTTGAGGGGTTGCAACACAAGAACAATCCTGTTCTACACAAGAGAAAACTGGGACCACTCTTGCGGGGATACTGAGATACCAATGTCCCACCAGCTGAGTAAGTACCACTTGTTGTCTGTGCTTTGGACACTTTGACCAACTTATGTATTAAAAACACTTTGCCCAAGCACACTTATTGATGAGACTAACAACGGGACACAGAATTCAGTTTACAGTTCAAGGTGATTTCATTAACAAGGTTTTCCTTACTAAAGGAGTGCACGTTCTCAGGCACTGGCTAGAATCCAAGGTGCCAGAAAGTTTGATCAATTGGGCTCGTCTGCTCTTTCTGCTTTTCTTTTTGTCTCTTCTTTTTCTCTCTTTTCTCCTTTTCTTTAAACACTTCTTTTCCTTATATCTTGTTGAAGAGCTTGGTCACAGTGATAGCACTGACGGCAGTGGGTGAGCCCAATGCTTCCACATTGACAAGGTGGTCCCAGCGCCAACCTATGCCTGTTGTGGTGGAGACAAGTGTGGGTGCCTGGCAGCACCTGCGTGCAGTGCCGATTCATGGCTGAGAAGGTGTGTTTAGGCCCAGTACGAGACTCAGAGTAATCGGTGGCTGCTGCATTGGCGAGGTGGGCCTGAAGCAGACTCGGTGCGGTACATGGAGGCATCAGTGGCGGCTGCGTTGGCGATGTCCAACGAGGACTCATAGTAGCGAAGGCGTCGGTGGAGGTGAGATGGTGCGAGAGTGGTGACTCTTGTTTCAGCAGTAGCAGTGACGATGAAGGGAGCTTATGGCTTGCCACCAGGCCCAGGACAGTGCACTTAACCAGAAGGACAGTAAAGCTGAACACTATTTCTTTATTCTTTTTAATTTTCTGCCCTTTTGTTCTAGGATTTAGTTTATTTTCCTGTGTTTTAAGCAGATGCTGGAGAGTAGCAACACTGTACAACATGCTTCACTGTATTTTGTAACAATGATAAAAAAGTAAATAAATCAATCAATCCAATACACAATCCTCAGATTGATTGTCACTGGTTCACCCTGAAAGTTTGTGGTCTCGTTGACCTGGTTTCAATGTTGTCTGTAACCAATAGCTGCTGTCCAATTTAGTTTGGCTAATTTTTGCTCAGGCCATCATTGCCCAGAAGCTGCAGGAGTGCAGCAATGCTGTGGTGGCCCACTACCAGGGTCTAATGGAGAGGTGCACGCACCTATAGTTATTGCTAAAACCACTGATCCTCAGGGCCCATGGCATGGTGACAGGGGACGGGGGAACCTGGTGCACACTCCAGGTGCCCCTTCCTCGCAAGGAGACAGAGAGAAAGTGAGGACTGCAGATGCTGGAAAAGCACAGCAGGTCAGGCAGCATCCGAGGAGCAGGAAAATCGACGTTTTGGGCATAAGCCCTTCATCCTGATGCCCGAAACGTCGATTCTCCTGCTCCTCGGATGCTGCCTGACCTGCTGTGCTTTTCCAACACCACACTCTTGACTTATAAGGAGACAGAGCAGTGCCAGGAGACACTGAGCCAGAGGAGGAGCCACACACACACAGGACCTTCAGAAGTCTCCTCTGAGGACACTCCATCACCACTGTGCCCACAGCTACCCCCTCTTACTTTTAGAAGTTGAAGCTGAGCAGAGTTAAGTTGTTTCTGGGAAGGGGATCCTGAGTATGTCAGGGCAGTCAGGCACAAATCTCCAAGGCCATGGGATTGCATTGACCACCAGGCTAACTTCACTCTAGCTGGGGAACCTGGGATGATAGTGATAAATAGTGAGAGGGACAGAGAAAAGATAATCTTTCATGGACACTCTGGTTGAACAGGCAACATGGCATTGTCTGTCAATGCTCATATTTCCAGAAATGGCCATTATCATGTAATATTTGTTTGAGTCTGTGTAGCCCCGACTGTAACTGTCATAGCACGAGGCCTAACTTCATGACCCTACAGAATCTAGTCTGGGCAGATGTTTATATCAAGAGCCTGCTGCAGAATGAACGAGGCCTATCTAGATCAAGGTGTTTTACTGACCCCCTCTTAGGGCAGGCATCACTATTCTTTTCCTGGTCTCTGTGTCCAAAAGTGTTGGTGTTGAATGAAGTGGTCAGCAAGATGTGGGCAGGGAGAGGTATTGTACATTGAGGTCCATGCATCAGCGTCACCAGGGGAATTGGGACCCTGCAGGTCTGTGTCCTGCACAATCAATGTGTTATTCTCTAAAGGGTCCCACATTGGTGGATCTCCCAATGTACAAGCCCCCTCCCTTGTACGTTGAGACCTTACGCCCCCCCCCCCCCCAACACAGGTGTGGTTCTGCCATTTTCTTTCACATTGTGTCATTTGGATTTCCTGCAAGATGGAAGGTGACTACGCGGTTACTTCGGGTAGTGGTTTCCAGCCTCCGCTTCCACGTGTTAGTAAGGCCCCTGGTCATTCCAATCCTCTTTCTGGTAGCCCTTCACATGAAGTCCCCAAACTTCCAACCTCCCCAGGTCTGCATCTAAATCATCTCCCTGAGCCTGTACTGACCCAGCCTCTCTCAAAAGCCTAGGAGGTGACTTACTGGGTTTTGCCATATACTGTCCCCCTTCATCTTGAAGATACAATGATTCTAAGGTGGATGTTACCTCCTCCCACATTAGCCTGTTCTCATCCACAAATGGCCATTACCATGTAAGACACTATTTGTTTGAGTCTGTGTAGCCCTGACTGTAACTATCATAGCATGAGGCCTAACTTTATGACCGTACAGAATGTAGAGGAAAGTGAGGACTGCAGATGCTGGAGATCAGAGTTGAGAGATTGGTGCTGGAAAAGCACAGCAGGTCAGGCAGCATCCGAGGAGCAGGACAATCGACATTTCGGGCATAAGCCCTTCATATCCCTACAGAATCTAGTCTGGGCAGATGTTTATGTCGAGAGCCTGCTGCAGAATGAACGAGACCTACCTAGATCAAGGTGTTGTGCTGACCCCCTCTTAGGACAGGCATCCCTATTCTTTTCCTGAAGAAAACCCTCCTTACAACTTTAGTTAGTCCTTATCCCCTTTCCACCAACCACCAGCACCCAATCCTCAGGAATAGGTTCCAAAGATTCCTTTCCACAGCAGCTGACCCCTCTGGCCCCTCAACCCCAATTCCCCTTTGTTTCTCTGACAGGCCTGACTGCCTGACCATTGCATAACCTTCTGAGTGATCGAACCTTACAGGCCTTGGACTCGGGGTGCCCAGCTGCCTGACTGAAACCTGCAAATCTTCCCCAGCTCCACCAGCCCTTTGCCTGGACTGGTTGCTGTGGAGCCACAGGACTGACCATGACCCAGTCCCTGGTGGTGATAGCACAGACACAGTGCCCTGGACTGAGAAAACTCCTGACTATGGCTAATCCACTGGACTGGTATCAGAGGCTACTCTTGACATAGTGTGTCAGAACCACCCCCCCCAAACTGATGGTGCCTCCCTGGAGTTCAGTAAGGACTATTCCCTTCAGATTTTGAGTTCCAGCTGCTTGCTTGCTACATGTGTATTGTGTTTGCTGCTAAGCTGCTGGTACATGGAGCTGGTGGGAGATTGGTGTAGCAGACTGCCATGCAGCAAGGTGTCCACCCAAATCGCTGAGGACAGCTCAGCAGTGAGGTAAGCTGCCCAGTTGTTTGACTGCACTGGTAGGCAAGGGAAGACCAAGTTAGCAAAAGGGAAGACCAAGTGGGTGCAAAGTGAGTGCATACTAACTAGTGGGCGGCACGGTGGCACAGTGGTTAGCACTGCTGCCTCACAGCGCCTGAGACCCGGGTTCAATTCCCGCCTCAGGCGACTGACTGTGTGGAGTTTGCACGTTCTCCCCGTGTCTGCGTGGGTTTCCTCCGGGTGCTCCGGTTTCCTCCCACAGTCCAAAGATGTGCAGGCCAGGTGAATTGGCCATGCTAAATTGCCCATAGTGTTAGGTAAGGGGTAAATGTAGATGTAGGGGTATGGGTGGGTTACGCTTCGGCGGGGCGGTGTGGACTTGTTGGGCCGAAGGACCTGCTTCCAAACTGTAAGTAATCTAATCTAATCTAAGAGAGCAAGTGAGCTGCCCTAAGGTGTAGCCTGCTCCAGTTCATCAGCTGTCCCTGTGGGCAAAGTAGCCTTGCAACAACCTGTTAATGTTAGTTGCTGGTGTGCCACTCGTGCACGTCTGCATTTCCTTAACATCCTGCTTGGTTTGTGGCAATTAACAGATGCCAATGTCTGCATTTGAAGGCAGAATGTGACTGGTGAGCAGTGAATGTGCTCTGAGATGCTTCTGCGTGGGGACCAAGATGGAAGCTGTACGTGGCCAGTGGTAGAGTTGGCAGGTAATCTTGCTGATGTTCATGTCGAGAATTCTCGGCAGTTAGTTTGCAGCAGGTAGCAGGATAGGAAGCTGTGTATTACTGAGGCAAAATGTGCCATTAATGAGGTTGTTCACAAGCGCTAATCCCCCTTACTAGGCCCTTGTCACTGCTCAGTGAGACTCGCGCCTTGACACCTGGACTTGTTAAACAATGCAGTGAATCGTCTGTTAGTCGAGATAGGCCTCACTGGAATTCTTGCCCGGGTCTGTCACATTTCCTGCTATAGACCTTGTCATTTGGCCCTCAGTAATATACTGCCTTATATTTGTTCTCATTTTTAGATGAGTAATTTCTTTATTATTTTCTTTTGTGTAATTTCTCCTCAGCCAGAATAATGGGGAAAGCCTGGACTTTCTCCTCCTCGCCCCACTCCAGAATAAGTTGCTTTCCCTGCCCAGCCAAAGACCTCACTGGTTTCCCCAGTTATTTCCCAGTTAGCCCCCAGTGATCATGTGCTGGGAATTTCACCACAGAAATAACACAGACACATTATCAGATAAAGGAAGCAGATAAAGAGTGCTGTTGTAGAGCCAGCAGTTTATATTGTTGGTGTTTGGATTTAGAATGGCCTCCTGTACACCATCATGACTGTGTCACCGTTAATGAAAAGGCAGCTTCGAATCCTACTTTGGAGACTTGAACACATGACCTATGTTGACATCACTGCGGGACTGATGAAGTGCTGCACTCTTGGAGGTACTGGTAAGACACTAAACTGAAGCCTGTTGGCTTTTTCTGGTGAATTTTTTTAAAAATCCCAGGACAGTAGTGACAAGAGAGCAAGGAATTGCCAACATTCATCTTTCAACCAAACTCACGGAAACAAATAAGACTGCATAAGAAAAAAAAATTATTTCCTAATCATTTGAACATTATTGTGACTTTTTGTGTTATCAGTTGATTGATTGATTGATTGATTTATTATTGTCACATGTACCGAGAGACAGTGAAAAGTGTTGTTTTGTGTCCACCCTGAGGAGATGGTACCATATAAAGTGCATCAGGATAGCAGAACAGAGTGCAGAATACAGTGTTGCAATCGCAGAGGAGGTGCAGAGAGAGAGAGATCAACCCTAACATCTGAGAGATCTGTTCAACAGTCGGATAACAGCGGGGAAGAAGCATTTCTTGAATCATCTTAGAAACATAGAAACACAGAAAATAGGAACAGGAGTAGGCCATTTGGCCTTTTGAGTTTGCTTTTCTATTCAATGTGATCATGACTAATCATCCAATTCAATAGCTTGTTCCTGCTTTCTGCCACACCCTTTAATCTCTTTAGCTCGAACAACTATATCTAATTCCTTCTTGAAAACATTTAATGCTTTGGTGTTGGCTACTTTCTGTGGCAGAGGGTTCCACAAGCTCACCACTTTTTAGGTGAAAAACTTTCTTCTTATCTCTATCCCAAATGATCTACCCCATATCCTTCAACTGTGACTCCGGGTTTTGAACTCCCTGGTCGTCAGGAACATCCTTATTGTGTTTACCCTGTCTAGTCCTGCTAGGATTTTGTAAGTTGTTATAAGATTCCCCTGCACCCCCTTCAAAATTCATTCTTCTAAACTTCAGCAAATACAGTCCTAACCAATCCAATCTCTCATCATATGTCAGTCTAGCCATCCTAGGAATCACCCAGTAAAACTTTGTTACACTCCCTGCATAGATCAGAACATTCATGCTGAGATAAGGAGACAAAAACTGTACACTTGGTTGGCTTAATTTATATCTGATGTTTAATGTTAGTCAAAATGTAAATAATGTTTGCCATTTGGAATGAACAGAAGAATGTGCTCGTTATTCTAAGTGGTATGACAAACCATAGGTGATGGGGGTTTGCTTAGTTCAAAGGTATTTAGTTTCTCAAGGAATGACTGAGAGCCACCCTGGACCTTGCTGCTCAATATCCAACCTCTATCTCAAGACCTCCCAACCTGCCATCACACTTTGTGGCCTGGGATCCACCATTGGTCTGAGGCCTTGTTGTTCCAGTTGCAGGCACAGTGCACCCTGCACTTCAAGTCCATAGATCTGCCAGCCTCTGATTGGCCAACAGTGCTTAATGAGTGGGATGGCCGTCCATAGGATGGTTGATCCTGCAGTAAATCCTGCTGCAGGGCTGCCTAATGCCTGACACATGGAGTGTCTGGTCTTTCCATAAAGAAGGGACAAAGGAAACTTACCCACTTTCCAGCCAGCCTTTAAGACTCTTCTCTCCTTTATAAGCATCACACCAGCCTGTTTATCTACTTTACCAGAGAAAGTAAAATCAGAACATTGACAGAGATCTCAGAGAGTTTGTAATTCTTTCGTTTATTGTGTGCATAAGCTGTCAGTTGAGTACAGAAATAATATTGTCCTTTTATAGTTTTCTCAATCAATTAATTTGGTATTGTTTGGAGTTCAGAAAAAAAGTCAAAGGATCCACACACTCATTTGTAGAAATCAATGTAAGGAGCAACGTGTATAAGGTTAATGAATTCTATCGTATATAGTCAATGTGAACAATCTGTACCCTTGTTATGCATTTCAATGAAGCATACAAATAAATTCAATAATTCAATTACTTATCCTTTCATGCAACAGTACCTTAGTCATAACGACACTACATGAAATAATTGTTAAATTGAGCGGTTTCTGATGTTAAAGTAAAGCATTGGTAGTTCTTATACGATAGTCCAGGATCAATTCAGCTTAAAGACAAACACAAGTTAATCTGACTGCTTTGGACAATTCAAAAGCTGTCTTAATCGCACTCTGCTTCTGGCATTATAATCTCCTTCATGACAGATCCATGTCAAAAAGATCACTGCACACTATTAAGTACGCCAAAGAATTTCAAAGCAAAAATAACTCAGTTGTGACATAAGCGTTTTATTCTGAGGATCATTAATTTTTAAAAAGTATTTTGCAGAGATTTTGAGCTATTGAAATAATGTAGCTCAGGACTAAATGTATGTTATGTTACAAATGCACAGGAAACAATATGAAACAGATAGCAGGAAATTGTCCCATGTGTTCTCATCCAGAAAGCCAGTTGATGAAGGATAATACTCAGTCCAACCTTTACTCGGTTTTCCTTTTATTTACAGAGTTCAACAGTGCAAGCACACACTTCCCATCTCAACCACGTCAGAGTTGCAATTACATGTATCTAAATGAAACCACAAAAAAAGTCTACTACTTGCACACAATTCAACAAATTAAAATATCATTAACACTGTGGTGGTGGCTGCAACTACAAAAATAAGAAATCTATGATGTGAGTATTGTATATCCCATGCTGAAATTGCTGTTGGTAGGAAGGTAAAGTGAAAAACTGTTATGGGGGAGTATTGTTTGCTTAAAGTTCTCCCTTTCCTGTGCAAAATAATGTTAGAAAAATAACTTTTTAAAAAGAAATTTTATAGCTATAGAATCAACGATGTTTCCAGCACAGAAAAAGCTCTTCAGCCCATTGGCTCTGGGCAAAAACAATGGGCAGCACAATGGCTCGGTGGTTAGCACTGCTGCCTTGTACTACAGGGACCTGGGTTCAATGCTAGCCTTGGGTGACTGTGTGGCGGTTACACATTCTGTCTATGTCTGTGTGGGTTCCACACTTCAAAGATATACAGGTTAGGTAGATAGTGTCTAGGTGGATGAGCCATGGGAAATGCAGTGTTACAGGGGGTGAGTCTGCGTGGGATGCTCTTTGGTGTAGACTTGATGGGCTGAATGGCCTGCTTCTACACCATAGGGGTTCTAAACACTTAACCATTCTAACCCCATTTTTCAGCACTTGGCCCATAGCTTTTTATACCTTGGCATTGCAAGTGCACTTCTAAATCCTTCTTAAAGGTTATGAGGGTTGCTGCCCCCTACCACCCTTATAAGCAGTGCGTTCCACATTCTCACCACCCTCTGGGTGAAAATGTTTTCCTCAATTTCCTGTATAGGAATGAATGCTCACTACTTTGTCCTTGTTTATCTGAAGAGTGGTTAGCACTGCTGTCTCACAGCGCCAGAGACCCGGGTTCAATTCCCGCCTCAGGCGACTGACTGTGTGGAGTTTGCACATTCTCCCCGCGTCTGCGTGGGTTTCCTCCAGGTGCTCCGGTTTCCTCCCACAGTCCAAAAATGTGCAGGTTAGGTGAACTGGCCATTCTAAATTACCCGTAGTGTTAGGTGAAGGAGTAAATGTAGGGGAATGGGTCTGAGTGGGTTGCGCTTCGGCGGGTCGGTGTGGACTTGTTGGGCCAAAGGGCCTGTTTCCACACTGTAAGTAGTCTAATGTTAAAAAAAATTGTTTGATGGGATGACTGACTGCGAAGAGTCACCTGTAGCTCAATTTCTTATAACACGAAACCAACGGAAAATCACTGCTATAGTGTTACATTGCTTGCAAAACCTATCATCTTGTAAAAGAATACCTCAGTGTATCTCCCTTTCAAATTTCCCTTTTAGAATTTCCCTTTCAAATCAATCGCTCGTCATCCTTACTGATGGTACAGTCTCACAGTGAAACAGAGAAACTCCAGCTACTCTCCAGTGTCTCACTCCATGAGTATTTTAAAATGGTTTTGTACCTTTAGCTGCACTAATCCTACACTCTGGAACTTCATCCTGTTTTATCATCTCCCTGTCATCCTTTATAATCCTTAAAACTCATATCTTCCCTTTAGCATTTATCCACCTTTACTTTCTTTCTTGGTCTGGCTTCCACTTTTGTCCAATTGTGTCTCTGTGAAGCATTCTTTGTTATCAAAGAGGTTTTCTGCTGCTGTTGCGATTGCTGACAGTCTGGATCAGGATCATTGGCAGGCTTCTTGGTTGTGGGGAAACCAGAACCAAGTAGGCCCTGACCTCCTCTCATTTCCATGGGTTTACATGGTTCATTGAGGTTCTCTGAATGACAATCAGCTCAATCTGCACCGTTTGGATATTGACCCTGACACTAGTGGCATTTCTTGATTAGTTTTATCAAACAAACCATGAGGAAAGCTAGTTTTGGAATATATCTACCCCAATTTTGCCCAGAAATGTAAGTTTAAATTCCTAAAGGCTTCTTACAGCTGCAGAAGAATATATATGAAAAAGACCAGGAGCCAAAAATTCAACAAGGCCTGCAAATGGGCCCAGAAATTGCAATTTATAATCAACCTATGCTCAATTGTAATACTGCAGTCAGCATAAAAAATATCAAGCGACTTGCGCATAGATAGACAGAATCCCTAACACATGGAAGCAAGCCATTTGGCCCATTAAGTCCACACTGACCTTCCAAACAGCATCCATCCAGACCTATCCCCTACCCTTCCAATAGCTAACTCACCTAGCCTGCACATCATGGGCAATTTAGCAAGGCCAATCACTGGATTACAGGAGGAAACTCACATAGATACAGGAAGAATATGCAAACTCTACGCAGACAGTTGCCTGAGGCTGGAATTGAACCCAGTTCCCTAGCACTGTGAGACAGCAGTGCTAACCACTGAACCACCACTAACATTTCCAAGATTGTGGCATGCAGTCCATTGCTAAAGGCACTGCTGAGATGCTACCTACTCAGCAGAGGGCCGACATTAATGTGTGGATTACATGCGCTTCTTAAAGCCAGACTGAAGAGGAGTGAAGTGGAATGTCCAGCAATGGGGGAGGAGAAGCTCAATGATTAGTACTCAGCAATGATAAGTGCCACCATCTTCATCGGGGGTTTTATTGGACTAGTATAATAGAAGGGATAGTAAAAGATAGGTTAGAAGAAGGAGTTGTAAATGGTTGTTAGTTAATTATTCTCTGTTATACTTTAAGAAATAAACTTGTTAATTTTCACTTTAAATAGTTCTTGGTCTATTCACTGATTACTGCATGGGATAAATCTTTTCTGTGTTGCTGGTTTAAATTAAGCTGGAGGGTTTACCCTAGGTGGGACCTAGGGAGATAGTGAGGAAAGAGATCTATCTGAGCAGGTACAGCTGAGAACAGAAGTGAGTCAAACAGTCAGGGCAGGTAGGGACAGGGTAGGGCTAATAAATTAAACTGCATTTATTTCAATGCAAGGGGCCGAACAGGGAAGGCAGATGAACTCAGGCCATGGTTAGGAACATGGGACTGGGACATCATAGCAATTACAGAAACATGGCTCAGGGATGAGCAGGGCTGGCAGCTTAATGTTCCAGGATACAAATCTACAGGAAGGATAGAAAGGGAGGCAAGAGAAGAGGGGGAGTGGCATTTTTGATAAGGGATAGCATTACAGCTGTGCTGAGGGAGGATATTCCCGGAAATACATCCAGGGAAGTTATTTGGGTGGAACTGAGAAATAAGAAAGGGATGATCACCTTATTGGGATTGTATTATAGACCCCCCCAATAGTCAGAGGCGATCCCAGCTATTTGTAAGAATAATAGGGTAGTTATGGTAGGGAATTTTAACTTTCCAAACATTGACTGGGACTGCCATAGTGTTAAAGGTTTAGATGGAGAGGAATTTCTTAAGTGTGTACAAGACAATTTTCTGATTCAGAATGTGGATGTACCTACTAGAGAAGGTGCAAAACCTGACCTACTCTTGGGAAATAAGGCAGGGCAGGTGACTGAGGTGTCAGTGGGGGAGCACTTTGGGGCCAGCGACCATAATTCTATTAGTTTTAAAATAGTGATGGAAAAGGATAGACCAGAACTAAAAATTGAAGTTCTAAATTGGAGAAAGGCCAATTTTGACGGTATTAGGCAATAACTTTCGAAAGCTGATTGGAGGCAGATGTTCGCAGGTAAAAGGACGGCTGGAAAATGGGAAGCCTTCAGAAATGAGATAACAAGAATCCAGAGAAAGTCCTGTCAGGGTGAAAGGAAAGGCTGGTAGGTATAGGGAATGCTGGATGACTAAAGAAATTGAGGTTTTGGTTAAGATAAAGAAGGAAGCATATGTCAGGTATAGACAGGATAGATCGAGTGAATCCTTAGAAGAGTATAAAGGAAGTAGGAGTATATTTAAGTGGGAAATCAGGAGGGCAAAACGGGGACATGAGATAGCTTTGGAAAATAGAATTAAGAAGAATCCAAATGGTTTTTACAAATGTATAAAGGACAAAAGGGTAACGAGGGAGAGAATAGGGCCTCTCAAAGATCAGCAAGGCGGCCTTTGTGTGGAGCCAATGGGGGAGATACTAAATGAATATTTTGCATCAGTATTTACTGTGGAAAAGGATAAGGAAGATATAGTCTATAAGGAAATAGATGCTGACATCTTGCAAAATGTCCATATTACAAAGGAGGAAGTGCTGGATGTCTTGAAACGGTTAAAAGTGGATAAATCCCCAAGACCTGATCAGGTGTACCCGAGAACTCTGTGGGAAGCTAGAGAAGTGATTGCTGGGCCTCTTACTGAGATATTTGTATTATCGATAGTCACAGGTGAGGTGCCAGAAGACTGGAGATTGGCAAACATGGTGCCACTGTTTAAGAAGGGCAGTAAAAATAAGTCAGGGAACTACAGACCAGTGAGCCTGACCTCGGTGGTGGGCAAGTTGTTGGAGGGAATCCTGAGGGACAGGATGTACATGTATTTGGAAAGGCAAGGACTGCATTGGATGGTCAACATGGCTTTGTGCATGGGAAATCATACCTCACAAACCTGATTGAGGTTTTTGAAGAAGTAACAAAGAAGATTGATGAGGGCAGAGCAGTAGATGTGATCTATATTGACTTCAGTAAGGCCTTCGACAAGGTTCCCAATGGGAGACTGATTAGCAAGGTTAGATCTCATGGAATACAGGGAGAATTAGCCATTTGGATACAGAACTGGCTCAAAGGTAGAAGACAGAGGGTGGTGGAGGACGGTGGTTTTTCAGACTGGAGGCCTGTGACCAGTGGAGTGCCACAAGGATCGGTGCTGGGCCCTCTACTTTTTGTCATTTACATAAATGATTTGGATGCGAGCATAAGAGGTACAGTTAGTAAGTTTGCAGATGACACCAAAATTGGAGGAGTAGTGGACAGCGAAGAGGGTTTCCTCAGATTACAACAGGATCTTGACCAGATGGGCCAATGGGCTGAGAAGTGGCAGATGGAGTTTAATTCAGATAAATGCGAGGTGCTGCATTTTGGGAAAGCAAATCTTAGCAGGACTTATACACTTAATGGTAAGGTCCTAGGGGGTGTTGCTGAATAAAGACACTTGGAGTGCAGGTTCATAGCTCCTTGAAAGGGGAGTCAAGGTAGATAGGATAGTGAAGTGAGCGTTTGGTGTGCTTTCCTTTATTGGTTAGAGTATTGAGTACAGGAGTTGGGAGGTCATATTGCGGCTGTACAGGACATTGGTTAGGCCACTGTTGGAATATTGCGTGCAATTCTGGTCTCCTTCCTATTGGAAGGATGTTGTGAAACTTGAAAGGATTGAGAAAAGATTTACAAGGATGTTGCCAGGGTTGGATGATCTGAGCTACAGGGAGAGGCTGAACAGGCTGGGGCTGTTTTCCCTGGAGCGTCGGAGGCTGAGGGGTGACCTTATAGAGGTTTACAAAATTATGAGGGGCATGGATAGGATAAATAGACAAAGTCTTTTCCCTGGGTTCTGGGAGTCCAGAGCTAGATGGCATAGGTTTAGGGTGAGAGGGAAAGATATAAAAGAGACCTAAGGGGCACCGTTTTCACACAGAGGGTGGTACGTGTATGGAATGAGCTGCCGGGGAAGTGGTAGAGGCTGGTACAATTGCAACATTTAAAAGGCATTTGGATGGGTATATGAATAGGAAGGGTTTGGAGGGATATGGGCCGGGTGCTGGCAGGTGGGACTAGATTGGGTTGGGATATCTGGTCGGCATGGATGGGTTGAACTGAAGGGTCTGTTTCCGTGCTGTACATCTCTATGACTCTATGATTCTGTATCATAACATAAGCCTTGAGGGGAAAATCACAGAAGGATTTTTTTGATGTTGAGATTTTGATGTTTTTCATTCCCTTGGTGTTTTCTCACCTTCCTCATTATTGCTCATGTTACAGCACGGAGGGAAAAATTCCACCCATGGTAAGTGTCTAGGTGACGGCTACAGTCTGCCAGGGCATCTCTATAAATTATCCCTACTGATTAAAATTATTACTGACAAATTGACAGTCACGTAATTCCTTTACTGATAATATAACTAATGTGCACTCGAAGATGGATCATTCTGGTTATTTGGATCTTGTCCTGCTTGATTCATTGTGATGCCTTTGACCTTGCACTGATGCATCTGAGTAATACTTACACCTTCCAAAAGTGTATAATAAAACATAAAGCAAAATTTAAAAGCATAAAATTTCTCATACATTCGAATGGGGCTGTCACTGATTTATGTGAAGAATGCAGGTTATGATCGGCATGACCTTTAATCAGATTGCAATGGAGCCACACTGTAATTTTTTAAACAATCACATATTGTAAGGAATATTTTGTTCATCTAGTTTTACAAGTATTACTTTCTTTTCTTGATAGCAATCAAATAAAATGGTGATAGTTTCAGTTTCAGCCACTTACCATGATCACAATCCAGACCAAGAGTACTTCCAGAGTCTGATTTTACATTTATCCCCAAATTAACACCTATCAACACCCAAAACAGTCAGAACATTGACTATCAAATTCAGAACAACATGATTATTTACTCATAATATAATTAAGTTGCACTAAAACAGAGATTGGTTTTTATCTCATTGCTGCTTTTGGGACCTTGTTCTGCACATATTTGCTGGCATGATTGCTGCATTTAAAGAGTGACTACACTTCTACAGTACTACATTGGTTGTAAAAAGCCTTGAAACTCACTGAGGTCATAAAACCTGCTTCATAAATGCATGTGTTTTCCTTTCATAATTATTTAGTTCAACACTCTGTACATTTCTTGATGAGATCAATCAGCTTATTGCAAAATTAATGAAAACAAATGTTCAACAATTAAACAATAACTGATTGTGTTGTAAAATGCTATGAAAACTAGTCTAATAAAACACTTCAGTATGTTGTTGACTCAATGAATCTACCACATTTGCATCTTCATTGCTTTTGTGTTGCGCTGGGTACTTGTTGAGGTGTAATTTTCACACTGGAACCCATGTGATTTAAACAACAGAGATCACAGCATTTCCTTTAAGTCATAATGACACAGAATGAATGGCCATTACAATTTCCATTGTTGACTTTAAAGCGTATTAGAAAGTGGGCCTCATTAAAGATACAGAAAAATACCTCCAGTCATCACTTAAGACTGATGTCGAAATCTTAAAAACACAAACCTTCTTCCATATTTTGAGAGCCTCCTCTTGATGAAGACAGAAGTAGGTGGCAAGATTCATCACAACCTTAGCAAGTTTTGAGAAGATTTGTAGCTCAGGTTGAGGTTTTGGATGTAGGTTTGCTCGCTGAGCTGGAAGGTTCATTTCCAGACGTTTCGTTACCTCACTAGGTAACACCCTCAGTAGGTAAAAACAATGACTGCAGATGCTGGAAACCAGATTCTGGATGAGTGGTGCAGGAAGAGCACAGCAGTTCAGGCAGCATCCAAGTAGCCGATGAAGGGCTTTTGCCCAAAACATCGATTTCGAAGCTACTTGGATGCTGCCTGAACTGCTGTGCTCTTCCAGCACCACTAATCCAGAATACCCTCAGTAGGCTTCAGGCAAAACAATGCTGAAAATTCCTGCTTTCTATTTATATGTTTGGGTTTCTTTGGGTTGGTGATGTCATTTCCTGTGGTGATGTTATTTCCTGTGGTGAAGTCACTTCCTGTTCCTTTTCTCAGGGGGTGATAGATGGGGTCTAACTCAATGTGTTTGTTGATAGAGTTCCTGTTGGAATGCCATGCTTCTAGGAATTCTCGTGTGCTGTTCCTTTGTCAGGTAGCTAGTGTGGGCAGGATCATAGGCCATAGAATTAATAGTATATTCTGTATTCAATGATCCTGCCCCATTAGATACCTGATTAAGAAGCAGTGCTCCGAAAGCTTGAACTTCCAATTAAACCTGTTGGATTATAACCTAGTGTTGTGTGATTTTTAACTTTGTCCACCCCAGTCCAACACCAGCACCTCCACGCCATCCTTCAAAGTCTTTGATGACCTTCATTAAGCATTTCACAGCAATAGAGAAATACCACTAGCAGTGCCTATCATGAGATCTACACTCATCTGAATGAACATTAACAAGATTCATTATCATAGCTGTCTGTAATGCATGGTTAAAGGGGACATTCCTGTGGATCTCACAAACACAGACTGTAGTTCCAAGTGACCTGACATCACTCTGACAAAGCTCCTTTTGTATGTGCTCAGTAGCTATTCTTAGAGTAAAGATTTAATTAACCCTTTACTCAACAGTGTCTTCGCAAAATGTTCCAAATCCAGTAGCAAAAAAGTCCAACAGCAGTTCATTTTCCAAGCTAATTTTTCCATCATTGAGAAGTTAATCACTCAAAATTAGCACGCCTGGTTACAATAGTTCATTCAGTGACTTGTCTCCCAAAATAAATACTCAAGTCAGATGGTGGTAGGAGACTCCCAGGAAGAGAGCAGCAACACTTTGGAGATGTCCTTACAATATCCCTGAAGAGGTCAACATATGGAAGACTCCTGCTTTTGACCAAATAAAATGGAGAAGGCTCATTCAGGAAGGTAATAAACACATCAAGATACCTCAGCAGAAATGAGCAGATATGAAGTCAAATTGTCAGAAGGAGCATGCACTTCTCAAATCAATACATCTACCTGACCCTTCCAAATGTCTTGATCACATTTTCTTCTTGATATGGAAAGCAAGTTGTTTTTTTTTTAATCAACTTATTTAGACCTCTTATGACACAACTCGGGGGTAAATAGAACTTGAATCCAAACTGCCACAGTACTACTGCACCACAAAATCCTTACCCCACGGTATGTCTGATCACAGCCTATTATCCATATTTATCACATTTAATTCTGTGTTTTAGAAAGATTTACACATGTATTGGAGATAAAATTACTGTTCTAATTCTAACATTCATTTTTGTTTAATCAATCAAATTGTTCAATATTGTGGTTTTATTCTCATAGTAAATCCCTTGGATCTCAGATTTTGCCTACTTTAAAATAATAGTTACTGGTCTTTAGCCAGATGTTAACATAATTTAGGGTCTGGTCTGGGATCATAAGGCTCTATAAGTTGCGTACTGATGTGAATCTTTTAGAAAAAGGCAAAATTGATTACATCGTTATTATTAATATTTAATGGTTTTTGAGAGTGGAAATTTATTTGAGGTTAATCAAATCGGAGTGTTTGGACAGTAGAGGAAAACAATACCCAAGGTAATTGCAACTTTCCATACGGTAAGTCATGCACCTCATAACAGTTATCCTTAATGGACAGAATTTAGCACAACTCAACCAACAGCATTGGCAGAAAATCTAATATTGTAATGACATCCTTTCAAGTACAACCTCATATTGTTGATTATCATGCCGTGTACTTCCCAAGAATGCAACATGCCCCCAAAAAACATTGACTGAAATATTAAATATAGTGTAACCTGTTACAGCTGAAGTAAAACTTCATTTCTTCACAGTTGATTGGTTTCCTTTTCCTAGTGCCCGACTTGGGTCAGTTTCTGGAGTGCTGGGAAGACTGAGAGAAACCAGAGAACCTGTTCTGTAAGTGCTGATACTCTCTAATGCCTATTCTTGCCTCCTTTTCAGGGATATATCTCCAGTATGCAGATAATAAGTAATTTTAACATACCATGAATAGAAGATCTTAAAATGTATTTTCTCATTGCTGCTCCATGGAACTATGACCTTCTGGCAAGTCCAAACATCAACAGGAATGTGCACTGCCAGAGACCCACTCAGTGGTTTAAATTCCCTCTCCAATGTGTAACAAATGCCTATTTCCCAGGGGCATTCACACTCAGGGACTGGACATGCCATTTAATGATGTGAACCTGGAAATGCTACCAGGTTCAGGAGAGATAAGTTAGTTGGATGGTCAAACTATATTGCCCAAATGAGAAGGAAATAAATGCCAGTGATTTGAAAAGTTACTCATTAAGTAGTTTGGGCTAAGATTTAAAATTGCCCATGACCCTTCGCATTACACCCAACATTAGCAGAACATAGGCACGTCCATTTCAGATCACATGCTTTAGATCATGAAGCAAATTATCAATGGTCTCAAAAAGTGACTTAAGTATCTTATATAGAGCTGAAAATGTGTTGCTGGAAAAGTGCAGCAGGTCAGGCAGCATCCAAGGAGCAGGAGAATCGACGTTTCGGGCATGAGCCCTTCTTTCAGCTCTGAAAAAAAACTTTTCCAGCAACACATGTTCAGATCTGATCTCCAACATCTGCAGTCCTCACTTTCTCCCTAAGTATACTTTGGTTCATATTTTTATAAAATGTTGACCTTGTATAAATAAGAAAGTTATCCATGAAAGGCACTCACAAATCCTAGAGAAGTGTCATTTCTTAACTCGCTTTACTACAACTGTACAAACTTGCTAAGAGCGACTACCCAATTTAACTGTTCCAAGGCATTAAACTGGCTCCTATGAAATTAGTAGGTGATCAGTAATAGAAGAACAGGCAAAATGGATAATATCTTAGAGAGAGATAACCACAATCAGCCATATTGAACTTAAAAGAACAGGCTATTTTCAAACCATTGCAAAATTATGGCTCTTTTCCATATGAATCTTAAGTGTTCAGATTTGGATTGATTCTACATTTTATTCCTATCTCCACCCTGGAAAGCATTGCTGAAAATTTATAATTTTCCACATTTCATTATGATTGTGAGCAATATAGCATTCTTAGGTCAATTACAGTATGAAAGTTCAGATGCAATGCAGAGTGCTCCTGCTTAAACTTAATTCACCTTTGCAGCATCAGATGACCTTTCCACTTCCTTTGGTATTCCTTTGACCTCTCTCATTGGGTTTTTAGAACTAATGCCAAATGAATCTAGATTGATATCCTTTGCTGTACAGTCAAACTAATATGTTAAAATACTTATGTCTCCTATCAGGATATAGCAGGAAAATGTTTTTGCAAAACACAGGTTAACAATAACATTTTTGCAGTGATCATTGCACTATTTCTTTCTTGGTGTCAATTCAAATAACAAAATGTGAGTATGTAGGTAAGCATTGCGATACTTGTATATTGTTAACGTTGCTCAGAGTCTCCATCAGCAAGATTAGCACAGCTTCTTTAAGAGTAATATTGAGAGCATCATGGAAAATATAAAAAACTAATTAAAAGTTAAGCTCTGAACTCAAAATTAAAGCAAATAAAAATGGTAATTGCTGGAGAAAGTCAGCAGATCTGGAAATATCTATGGGGAGAAAACAGAGTCAACATTTTGTGACCAGTCATCCTTCTTCAGTAGGGTTACTGGACTCGAAATATTAACACTGTCTTCTCTTCACAGATGCTGCCAGTCCTGCTGAGTTTCATAGAATCCTTACTGTGTGGAAATAGGCCATTTGGCCCAACAAGTCCAAATCGACCTTCCGAAGAGTATCCCATCCAAACCCATTCCCCTAACATGCTACATTTCCCCTGAATAATGCACCTAGCCTACACATCCCTGAACTCTCTGGGCAATTTAGCATGGCCAATTCACCTAACTTGCACATCTTTGCAGGAAATTGGGAGCACCAGGAGGAAACCGACACAGGCACATATTCAACAAGTATTTTCCGTGTCAAGGTTTGACCTGAGGTCATGAGTAGTTCATGAGATCCAGGGTCAATGTTGAGGATTTACATGGCAACTCCATCCTGATAGTGTAATACGACTCTGCAATCTCTGATGGGTCTGTCCTTTGGCAGTCATAGCCAGTGAAGGTGATAGTGGTATCTGGGATGTTGCATGCAGGGTGATATTCTGTTATATCAGACTGTTGCTTGATTGGTCTGTTTGACAGCTCTCCCAATTTTGACACCAGCCCCCAGATGTTAATAAGGAGGACCTGGCAAAATTGACAGGGCTGAGTTTTCCAATTCTTTTTCTGGTGTTGCCTCAATGCCATGTGTTATATCCAGTTTCATATATTTATTTTGACTTTGTAGTGGCTTAGTCCAGGCAACTGCACAAGCCACATAAATATTGTGGCTATAAAAGCAGGGCAGACGCTAGGGATTCTGTTGTGAGTAACCCACTTCCTGTCTCCACAAAGCATGTCCACCATCTATAAGGCACAAGCCAGCAAATCGATGGCATTCTCTCTAATTTCCTGGAGGGGTACAGGTCTAATGACACTCAAAAAACACTTTTACCTCCATGACAAAGCAATCTGAGTGTTTGGCCCCCAACCAACCAGGTTGTCGTGGTGGCTCAGTGGTTAGCACTGCTGCCTCACAGCTTCAGTGAGCCGGGTTTGATTCCAGCCTCAGGCGACTGTCTGTGTGGAGTGTGCATGTTCTCCCTTGTCTGCATGGGTTACCTCCCACAGTCCAAAGATGTGCGGGTTAGGTGGATGGGCCATGCTAAATTGCCCAGCATGTTCAGGGATGTGTAGGTGCATGAAAAGTGATAGGGAAGGAGAATGGGTCTGAGTGGGATACTCTTCAGAGGGTTGGTGTGGACTTGTTGGGCCAAATGGCCTGTTTCCACACTATAGAAATTCTATGATTCAATTAATTAGAGCACTCACTCCATTCGCATCAATGCACCAGAGCTCCATATCATCTGCAAAATTCACTGTAGTAACACACCTAAATTCCTTAGACAGCACCTTCCATTCACATGACTTCTCCCAGCTAAAGGACAAGGCCAGCAGATTTGTGGGAGCAACTCTCCCTCCAAGCCACACCCCATCCTGACTTGGAAATATATCATTAGTCTGTCATTGTCACTGGGTCAACTTTATTGTGGGTTTTGCTACACCCTAAGGTCTGTCGTGGTTCAAGGAGGCAGCCCCCACCACCACCACCTTGCTCTACAGGCCAATTAGGGATGGGAAATAAATGCTGGCTCAGCTAACAACACCCATTCTCAAGAACGAATATAAATAAGGTGGAAAAAAAAGTGCATCAAACATTTGAAAGGGACCAATGTTAACTTTAAAAATTGAGCTGGATGCATATTTGAAAATGAGAGGGCAACAGAGATAGTGTTGGTAAGTGGAACTAGCTGGGTAGCTTTTTTAGGATCCAGTATAGATAGGTCAAATGGTCTCCTTCTTTACTGTAAAATTCTATGATTCTATGAATGAGTTATGAAGGATTCAAAGTATCACTCTTGGCATAAAGTAGGCTGAGTTGAGTGCTCATCAAAAAGAAAAAGTCTGTGACAAGCCATTTACAGAGACGATTAAGCTGAAGACACTGCCTTGAAAAATTCAGTCTTTTTCTGCAATTTGAAATGTTACAGAAGTTCTCTCAGCCTATTGCCAGAACTTGAACTCTGAGTACTGGACATAGACTATTCAAGGCATGCCCACAGTTCCACAAACACCCAATCCCCGACACACAAACACACATTCCTTACACAGCGTCCCCTTCCTGATGAATTAAAACAGAGATATGTAGTAACACATGATAAAGAAGTAGACATGTGGAATATTCACATTGCATTACTAATAGAGTGACACCAGTTTCTCTGTGTTGTGGTAAACCTTACTAAGAACTCCATATTCAGCTGAGAGCTATGGATATGTACCTTCATTAGTCTGAGTGTTAATGTACCCTTGGGCTCTGTACAGTTGGAAACGAGGAGAATCCTGCAGAATCTCTTGCTTTTCCTTTTGTGTTTTCTCACTTGGGGACCCACATAAGATGGAAAGAAGGCATTACTTTCTGTTCCCTTTTGAAATTGATAATATATTTTCAGAAGGACAGGCTGAGAGTTTGACCTTGTGTAATAGTGTGAAATAGGTGATAGAGAATAGAAAACTAGTTTTATATCTCTCTCAAATTGCTATCACTTGTTTTACACTATCACTGAAGTCACATACTACCTCACAGTGTGGCGTTATTGAAGCAGTGATTTACAGTTTCCAGAGATTTGCGATAAATAATTCTCATGCTCCAATCTTATCGAGTCCTCTGGGAAGCTTATTGCAAGATAAAAACAGAGGTCTATTCTATTTAAGTCCCAGAGAAATTTGCAGCTCAGCTTTGACCACGTGCAAAGGGAAACAACAACTTCAACCATCAGTAATCGATGGGCAAAAACCCAAACCTTTCTAAAGCAAGATCAACACCATAGTAACTGCCCGACCTATTCGGATAATGTGAAGGAAGCACTAAATAGTTGCAGAAATTCTTCAAGCTGACAAGAGCTGATTGCTATCTTTTTAATCACATGAAACCAAAAAGAATAATATCCCAATCAATGTTCCCTCTAAGCAGGTCATGCATAGGTTGTCACTCTGAGTTACCACATGTCTCCCGCCACCCAACAAACCTTAAAGGGGCCATACTTTTAAACAAACTGACCGTGCTCTCAAAAAACAGAGTATGTTGGCTCCAATTTATATGATTTCACTTCCCCAATCTAACTTCAATGCCAAGATTTCGTCATTGGATTTTTGTTCGATGAATGACAAACAAAACATGCCTGAGTTATTCAATAACAGAATTTGGGCATTGTTGGCAAGGCCAGCATTTATTGCCCTTTCCTAATTGCCTGTATGGCTATGAAAAGAATTCAAGAGACCTTTAGAGTGTAGAATTCTCTGTCACAACTCAGAATTGATAAATGCTTTTAAAAATAATTAAATATATGCATGAATGAGAAGAATGCTAAACATATGCAAGAAGGAAAGAACTTGTGTTCATATAATTAAAAATTACACAGCACCAGGTTATAGTCCAACAGGTTTAATTGGAAGCACACTAGTGCACTTCCAATTCAACCTGTTGGACTATAACCTGGTGTTGTGTGATTTTTAACTTTGTACACCCCAGTCCAACACCGGCATCTCCAAATCATGTGTTCATATAGTTTGTCTCATACTCTCAGAAGGTCTCAGATTCATTACTTTTGAAATATAGCACTGTGTTTTTCATCAGGGATAGGTCAGCTTTGGATCTGATGATTTGCAAATTGTGTCAGAGTAAAATATTCCCGAGAAAACAGTGACAATAATATGATTTAATTTATCTTTCATTTTGAGAGGGAGAAATTTATGTCGGAAACAACTGTGCTAAACATAAAACATACTTAGAAATGATGCCAAGACTGAACTGGGAAATGAGTTTAGCAGCAAATATGGCTGAGGTACAATGCCAGACATTTAAGAAAATAGCTCCTTGCTCACAGCAAGGTATTTCCCAATGAGAAAGAAAGATTCTAAGAAGGAGATAAATCAACTCTGGTTGCTCAGCTAAGTTGAGGATTGCAAAAGTACAATATGGCAAAGATTAGGAATTTTTTAAAAAAACAACAAGTGAAGATGACTAGAAGCAATATAAAAAGAGAGAAGATACATTTTAAGGATAAACTTGCAAGTAGTATCAAGATGGAGAGCAAGAGCTTCTTTAAATTTATAAAAAGGAAGTGAGAGGTCAAACTGAACATAGGCCTTTTAGAGAATGACGCTGGTGACATAATAATGGGAGACCATGAAATGGCAGAGTTAAATCAATACTTTGCATCAGTCTTCAATAAGATGCTAATATCATTCCAAAAATTCTAAATAATCCAGGGACTGAAAGGGGAGAGGAAATAAATACAATAACTATCATTGGAGAAAAAGTACTCAGAAAATTAATGAGGCTAAAGGCCAGTAAGAACCCTAGACCTGGTGGGTTGCATCCTAGGATAATAAAGGAAGTAGCTACAGGGGCACTGAATGCACTAGTAGTAATCTTCAAAGAATTCTTAGATTCTAGAAAAGTGTCAGAGAATTGTAAAATCTTTATTCAAAAAGGGAAGAGGACCGAAAGTAGGTCACTGTCGGCCGGTCAGATTAACATCTGTTATTCGGAAAATGTTAGTCTGTTATAAAAGATGTAATGGCAGAATGTTTAGAAATACAGAATACAATTAAGTAGAATCAGCTGGCTTCATGAAGGGGAAATCACAATTGAAAAATTTATTAGAATTCTTTAAGGAGGTAACAAGAGGAATAGATAAAGGGGAAGTAGTGGATATACAGATATAGGGCTTCCAAACAATATTTGATTAAATATGACACATAAGACGACCTAATAAAATAAGAGCCCATGGTGTGGAAGTAGTCTATTAGCATGGATAGAGGGTTGGCTAGCTAATAGAAAATTGAGAATTGGGATAAAGGAAATATTGTGTATACTTCCAATGATCCACCATAGGAGTCTTTGATTGTATATACATTAGATTAATTGAAGTCGAGGAGAATACTGAGATACAGTCTACTAGATTAACTGGGGTTGGGGTGCATAAGGAGGGTGTGTTAGCAATTCTGAAAAGTGTAAAAATAGGTAAGTCCCCTGGGCTGGATGGTACTTATCCTAGGATTCTTTGGGAAGCCAGGGAGGAGATTGCTGAGCATTTGGCTTTGATCTTTATGTATCATTGTCTACAGTAATAGTGCCAGAACACTGGAGGTTAGCAAATGTTGTACCCTTGTTCAAGAAAGGGAGCAGAGACAACCCTGGAAATTATAGACCAGTGAGCCTCAATTTGGTTATGAGAAAAGTATTGGAAAGGGTTGTAAGAGATGGGATTTAGTTGATTATGGATAGTCAACATGGTTTTGTGAAGGGTAGATCGTGCCTCACAAACCTTACTGAGTTCTTTGAGAAGGTGACCAAACAGGTGGATGAGGCTAAAAGAGACAGAGGGTGGTGGTTGATGGGAAATATTCATCCTTGAGTTCAGTTACTAGTGGGGTACCGCAAGGATCTGTTTTGGGGCCACTGTTGTTCGTCATTTTAATAGATGACATGGAGGAGGGCATAGAAGGATGGGTTAGTAAATTTACATATGGCACTAAGGTTGATAGAGTTGTGGGTAGTGATGAGGGATGTTGTAGATTACAGAGAGACATAGATAAGCTGCAGAGCTGGGCTAAGAGGTGGCAAATGGAGTTTAAAGTGGAAAAGTGTGAGGTGATTCACTTTGGAAAGAATAACAGGAATACAGAGTACTGGGCTAAGGGTAAGATTCTTTGGAGTGTTGGTGAGCAGAGAGATCTCGGTGCCCTTGAAATTTGCCACCCAGGTTGATAGAGTTGTTAAAAAGGCATACGGTGTGTTAGCTTTTGTTGGACCATGAGATCATGCTGCAGCTGTACAAAACACGGTGGCACAGTGGTTAGCACTGCTGCCTCACAGCGGCAGGGACCCGGGTTCAATTAGAACATAGAACATAGAACATAGAACATAGAACAATACAGCACAGAACAGGCCCTTCGGCCCACGATGTTGTGCCGAACTTCTATCCTAGATTAAGCACCCATCCATGTACCTATCCAAATGCCGCTTAAAGGTCGCCAATGATTCTGCCTCTACCACTCCCACGGGCAGCGCATTCCATGCCCCCACTACTCTCTGGGTAAAGAACCCACCCCTGACATCTCCCCTATACCTTCCACCCTTCACCTTAAATTTATGTCCCCTTGTAACACTCTGTTGTACCCGGGGAAAAAGTTTCTGACTGTCTACTCTATCTATTCCCCTGATCATCTTATAAACGTCTATCAAGTCACCCCTCATCCTTCGCCGTTCCAACGAGAAAAGGCCGAGAACTCTCAACCTATCCTCGTACGACCTACTCTCCATTCCAGGCAACATCCTGGTAAATCTTCTCTGCACCCTCTCCAAAGCTTCCACATCTTTCCTAAAGTGAGGCAACCAGAACTGCACATAGTACTCCAACTGTGGCCTAACCAAAGTCCTGTACAGCTGCAACATCACTTCACGACTCTTGAATTCAATCCCTCTGCTAATGAACGATAATACTCCATAGGCCTTCTTACAAACTCTATCCACCTGAGTGGCAACCTTCAAAGATCTATGTACATAGACCCCAAGATCCCTCTGTTCCTCCACCTGACTAAGAACCCTACGATTAACCCTGTATTCCGCATTCTTATTTGTTCTTCCAAAATGGACAACCTCACACTTGGCAGGGTTGAACTCCATCTGCCACTCCTCAGCCCAGCTCTGCATCATATCTAAGTCCCTCTGCAGCCGACAACAGCCCTCCTCACTGTCCACAACTCCACCTATCTTCGTATCATCTGCAAATTTACTGACCCACCCTTCGACTCCCTCATCTAAGTCATTAATAAAAATTACAAACAGCAGAGGACCCAGAACTGAACCCTGCGGAACTCCACTTGTAACTGGGCTCCAGGCTGAATACTTACCATCTACCACCACTCTCTGCCTTCGACCGGTTAGCCAGTTTTCTATCCAATTGGCCAAATTTCCCTCTATCCCATGCCTCCTGACTTTCCGCATAAGCTTACCATGGGGAACCTTATCAAATGCCTTACTAAAATCCATGTACACTACATCCACTGCTCTACCCTCATCCACATGCTTGGTCACCTCCTCGAAGAATTCAATAAGACTTGTAAGGCAAGACCTACCCTTCACAAATCCGTGCTGGCTGTCCCTAATCAAGCAGTGTCTTTCCAGACACTCGTAAATCCTATCCCTCAGTACCCTTTCCATTACTTTGCCTACCACAGAAGTAAGACTAACTGGCCTGTAATTCCCGGGGTTATTCTTATTCCCTTTCTTGAACAGGGGCACAACATTCGCTACTCTCCAGTCCCCTGGTACCACCCCTGTTGCCAGTGAAGACGAGAAGATCATTGCCAACGGTACTGCAATTTCCTCTCTTGCTTCCCACATAATCCTAGGATATATCCCGTCAGGCCCGGGGGACTTGTCTATCCTCAAGTTGTTCAAAATGTCCAACACATCTTCCTTCCTAACAGGTATCTCTTCTAGCTTAACAGTCCGTTTCACACTCTCCTCTTCAACAATACGCTACCTCTCGTTCGTAAATACTGAAGAGAAGTACTTGTTCAAGACCTCTCCTATCTCTTCCGACTCAATACACAGTCTCCCACTACTGTCCTTGATCGGACCTACCCTCGTTCTCGTCATTCTCAGGTTTCTCACATACGCATAAAATGCCTTGGGGTTATCCTTGATCCTATCCGCCAAAGATTTTTCATGCCCTCTCTTAGCTCTCCTAATCCCTTTCTTCAGGTCCCTTCTGGCTATCCTGTATCCCTCCACTGCTCTGTCTGAACCCTGTTTCCTCAACCTTATGTAAGCCTCCTTCTTCCCCTTTACTAGACATTCAACCTCCCTCGTCAACCAAGGCTCCCTCACACGACCATTTCTTTCCTGCCTGATAGGTATGTACATATCAAGGACACGTCGTATCTGCTCCTTGAAAAAGTTCCACATTTCCACCACATCCTTCCCTGACAGCCTATGCTCCCAACGTATGCTCCTCAAATCCTGTCTTACAGCATCGTAATTTCCCTTCCCCCAATTGTAAAATCTACCTTGTTGTGCGCACCTATCTCTCTCCATAACCAAGGTGAAAGTCACAGAATTGTGGTCACCATCACCAAAATGTTCACCCACTAACAAGCCCACCACTTGTCCCGGTTCATTACCGAGTACCAAATCCAATATGGCCTCCCCTCTGGTTGGACACTCTACATACACACTGCACAAACACCGCCCCATCCAATCTACTTGATCTAAAGAGCTTCCAATCAATATTTGGGAAGTTGAAGTCGCCCATGACTACGACCCTGTGGCTTCTGCACCTTTCCAAAATCTGTTTCCCAATCTGTTTCTCCACATCTCTGCTGCTATTGGGGGGCCTATAATAAACACCCAACAAGGTGACTGCACCTTTCCTATTTCTGACTTCAGCCCATACTACCTCCAGAGGCAGATCCCCCTCAAACTTCCTTTCTGCAGCCATTATACCATTTCTAATTAGCAATGCCACCCTCCCCTCCTTTTTTACCACCCTCCCTAATCTTACTGAAACATCTGTAACCAGGAACCTCCAATAGCCATTCCTGTCCCTCATCTATCCATGTTTCCGTGATGGCCACAACATCGTAGTCCCAGGTACCGATCCACGCCTTAAGTTCACCCACCTTATTTCTGATACTCCTTGCGTTGAAGTATACGCACTTGAGCCCATCTCTGTGTCCGCAAGTAGTCCCTGTCAGTGCTACCTTCTCCACAGCCTCCCTACAGTCTTGGGCATCCTGACACACAGCTAGCTTACTTGCTGGACTACAAGTCCGGATCCCATCCCCCTGCCAAATTAGTTTAAACCCCCCCGAAGAGTGCTAGCAAACCTACCCCCCAGGATATTGGTGCCCTTCTGGTTCAGGTGCAACCCGTCCTGTTTGTACAGGTCCCACCTTCCCCAGAATGCAGTCCAATTGTCCAATTCCTGCCTCAGGCAACTGTCTGTGTGGAGTTTACACATTCTCCCCATGGGTTTCCTCCGGGTGTTCTCCGGTTCCTTCCACAGTCCAAAGATGTGCAGGCTAGATGAATTGGCCATGCTAAATTGCCTGTAGTGTTAAGTGAAGGGGTAAATGTCGGGGAATGGGTCTGGATGGATTGCTCTTTGGAGGGTCAGTATGGACTTGTTGGGCCGAAGTGCATGTTTCCACACTGTAAGTAATCTAATCTAAAAAACTCTGGTGCAGCCACATTTGGAGTATTGCATACAGTTCTGGTCACTGCATTATAGGAAGGATGTGGAAGCTTTGGAAAGGGTTCAGAGAAGATTTAATAGGATGTTGCCTGGTATGGAGGGAAGGACTCACGAGGAAAGGCTGAGGGAGTGAGGCTGTTTTCATTAGAGACAAGAAGATTGAGAAGTGACTTAATTGAGCCAAATAAGATAATCAGAGAGCTAGATAGGATGGATAGTGAGAGCCTTTTTTCTTTGGATGGTGATGGCTAGCATGAGGGGACATAGCTTTAAATTGGGCGGCACGGTGGCACAGTGGTTAGCACTGCTGCCTCACTGCGCCAGAGACCCGGGTTCAATTCCCGCCTCAGGCGACTGACTGTGTGGAGTTTGCACGTTCTACCCGTGTCTGCGTGGGTTTCCTCCGGGTGCTCCGGTTTCCTCCCACAGTCCAAAGATGTGCAGGTCAGGTGAATTGGCCATGCTAAATTGCCTGTAGTGTTAGGTAAGGGGTAGATGAAGGGGTATGGGTGGGTTGCGCTTCGGCGGGGTGGTGTGGACTTGTTGGGCCGAAGGGCCTGTTTCCACACTGTAAGTAATCTAATCTAATCTAATCTAATCTAAATTGAATGGTGATAGATATAGGATAGATGTTAGAGGTGGTTTCTTTACTCAGAGAGTAGTAGGGGTGTGGAATGCACTGCCTGCAACAGTAGTAAACTCACCAACTTTAAGGGCATTTAAATGGCCATTGGATAGGCATATGGACAAGAATGGAATAGCGTAGGTTACATGGGCTTCAGTTTGGTTCCGCAGGCCGGTGCAACATCAAGGGACGAAGGGCCTGTACTACGCTGTCATGTTCTATGTTCCATGTTCTGTGAATCTGCTCTTTATTTTTTCCTTGTTTAAGCCTTTATCCTAATTCAGATGAGAATGGAGCATAAAAGTAAGGAGGCCTTGTATAGTCTTAAAACTGTACCAGATACTAGTTAGACCTCACGTACAGTTTTGGACCCCTTATCTAAGAAAAGATACACTGGCATTGGAAGCAGAGAAAGTTCATTAGTCTGATCTTGGACATGGAGTGATTGTCTTATGAGGACACATTAAGGAGGTTGGGCCTGCATTGATTGGAATTTAGAAGGATGAGTAGAGACCTTATTGAAACATATTAGGTTTTTAGGGAACTTGACAAGGTACGTGTGGACAGGCTGTTTAACCTTTTGGGAGAATCTTAGACTCAAAGGCATTAGGAGGAAAATCAAGGGGTATGGGGAAAAGGTCGGAAAGTGAAGTTAAGGATTCTTTGATAAACCATGTTCTCACTGAAGGTGGACCAGACTCACAGACTGAATGGTTTACTTCTGCTCCTATGTCTAATGGTCCTATGTCACCCACCTTCTGACATAGCCATTTGTTTGAATACGTTTGTTGTGTGCTTGCTCCATGGGAAGCTGATATTTGTTGTGGGCATGAGATGAGCATCTCGGTGTGCCATATAGCTGGATGGCACCCCGCCCAGGATTGATCCCCAATGACCAGCAGCCTGTTTGTTTGTCTGTGTAAAAGAGCACATCAGTATGACAACACTGAAAGCCTTTTGTTCTGGCTGAAATACCAACACTCTAGCTGACATGGCACAGCTTGGCAAGGTAAGGCATGCATGTTGTGGGCATGCAGGTCAGCACTGCATGAGTGAGCAGGGTGACAGCATGTGAGCAGCCTGAGGCACAGCTCAACCCTGCTGGAGTCTTTTAATGCTGGCTGCGGTGCATCCTGCATTGCTAATCTGTGCTTCCGTCATGGTCTGCATGTGGATCAGAGAAATGCCGTGCTGGTCGAGTGGGGCTAGCAAGTGTCAGAAGCTAATGGACAAGGGCTGCATAAGGCTGATGCCCCTGGATCCTGCCCTGAGGCATGTTTAGCTTGAGTAAAATGGAAGCTCCCTGCAGCCAGCTGAAATCACCAGATAATCCCTCTGACTGACATATTGAAATTTCTCAATGTCTAGCTCGTTTGCATGTTTAGAAAGACAGGAAGCTGAATATTAATTCAATCATTTATTAAGCCATTGCTAAGGTGTTTAATAAACTATCATCCTCCTTAATTGACAACCCACTACTGCCTAGCAAGAAACTCACCCTGCCATTCAACAAAAGCTTTAAAAACAGAGCAAGAGAGACCCGAGGTTGAAATGCACCTTGCTGGATTTCTTGTCCAATTCTGCCACAAATCTCGCCAGCACTCACATCACTAACACCCCTATAAAATTGCAACATTTGAATAAATGTCCCATGGCTTTTTTTATAAACCAGCTTTTTTAAACTGGCACTTTGACTGATGGTCACTATATCACTGATTCCGCTCAGTAAATGAGACTTGCCATTCTTCTGTATCAGCAACATTTGAAATGCCATCTTCTTAAGATGAAAAATGATCAGTAGCATTAATAGATCTATTCTGAAGGTCAGTTGGATGCTTAGTCCAAAATACCTCCAGTACATCAATTCACTCCTTACTAAATGTTTCATCAAAAACATGGAATATTGGGTATTTGTCAGAAGAAAAGTTGAATTATAAAAGCGACTGTCAGTGTAAAGGATACATATAACATCTTGTAAAGGTTTTTCTGTTTCCTTAAAGACGACTTTACTTACTGCTTCCATCTTTTAATTGATTCCATTATTTTCTCCATGTACATTTGCCTAAGTGCTAGCTCCTTTAAAATTAGTATGCCAGCTATGTTTTTGACAAAGACTAATGAGGCACCAGTTATACATAATCAACTATTCTCTATCAAGGTAGCCAGCAGCAATTGGAATTGATGAATCAATTCCAGAATTGTACAGAGGCTACTCTGACCCTGATGTGTAACATTTGACAGGAACAGATATAAAAATCTGAAAAAACCCATCAGAGACATGAATACTGGGACCTTGCTCCAAAGAAAGGTTCAATGGGAAATGGCGTTTGTGCATGACTTAACTGCAATATAACCAGTATGAAATCCACAAAAAATGCAATGCAACTTTTACCTTCCAAAATCATTTGTTTCCATACAAAATTCATGAGAGTTCACAGCAAACTGCACTATCAAAAATCAAGTCAAAACATAGAGCCTTTTGGATATTATACACAAGGTTGGCATGACATCAATGTGGCAACATGCAATTTTTCTTTAAAATGAAAGGTGTTTGAAGGTGACTTTATACATTAAATAAAGCAACATGTTGTTCAGATATTTCAATCCAAGTCCGCCAGGCCACCTTCTTGGAATAAACTCAGGAAGTGCTGGAGAGACTCACAGGTCTGGCAACATCTGTGGAGATAGAAATAGAGTTAATGTTGAGTCCGATATAACCTTTCTTCAGAATGAAGCTTCTTAGAGTTTTGTAAACTGATTGCCTGAAGACAGTCATTGTTCAATAAATACCACTTAAATATACTTGAAGGTAAAAGGTCATCTAAGGTTGGCACGGTGGCTCAGTGGTTAGCACCACTGACTCATAACACCAGAGACTTTGGTTTGATTCCAATCTTGGATAACTGCCCAAATGGAGTTTGCACATTCCCTTGTGTCTCTGTGTGTTTCCCTTGTGTGGTCTGGTTTCCTCCCACAGTTCAAAGATATGCAGGTTAGGTGGATTGGCTATACCAAAAAAACAGATTTAACCTTCTGAGTCTGGTGAGTCTTCATGAGAACACAGTCCCTGGACTCGCAACATTAACTCTGCTTTATTCCCATAGATCCTGCTGAGTTTCTCCAGCAATTTCTGGTTTGTTTCAGATCTCCAGCATCCGCAGTTCTTTGTTTTGGTTTAATGATAAACCAACCCTGTCAGCCTTATAAAATTCTTTGTGGGGGAGTGGGGGTTTGTCAAAATTGACAGAGCTGTCACAGAGACTTACAAAACCATAGCCACGGGATCATACGTAACAAAGTTCTTGACACCACCTTCACCATCCCTGGCTATGTTCTGCCCCACTGGCAGGATATGCCCAACAGAGATGGTGGCATGCTAGTATACATCCGGGAGGAATTTGCCGGATGGTATCATTTCATGTTAGGCAAAAGTGAGGACTGCAGATACTGGAAACCAGAGTTTAGATCAGAGTGGTGCTGGAAAAGCACAGCAGGTCAGGCAGCATCTGAGGAGCAGGAAAATCAACCTTCATCCGGAATAGAGGCAGGAAGCCTCCAGGGTGGAGAGATAAATGGGGGGTGGGGTGTGGTGGTGGGGAGAAGGTAGCAAAGAGTACAATAGGTGAATGGGGTTGGGGATGGAGGTGATAGTCAGAGGGGAGGGTAGAGCGGATAGGTGGGAAGGGAGATTGGCAGGTAGGACAGGTCATGAGGACAGTGACCTGGGGGTTGCAATGAGAGAGAGAGAGACTCACTGAGATTCTTGTAGAGAGAGGAGGAGAACTTCTTCAAGGTCGGCATCATTAACCATGATGATGTAATTGATCACATGACTCTCACATCAGTAAGAGAAGACACCAGTCGAGAAAGGACATGTGAAGAGAGATCTCTTTTGCAATGTAAAGGTGGATTAGAGATAACCTATTATGTATAGATATAAATACAGGAATGTCACGGTACTTAAGGAGTTGAGCAGCCTTACTTTAGAGAGAGAGAGAGAGAGGAAGCAGCCCTAAGGACAGTTTATATACAGACCCTCACAGTTCCAGAACTCCAAATTGGTATCTCGATGTTTTATTAACAGTACTGATTTGAAGCACCCAATAAAACATAGTTGCTCTCTTTCATCTTTCTCATGTAAGCATTGCTCGCTCTGGGCTTTGCTTGTCACTGGTTCATTGGCTGCAGGGGTGTCTGTTCTGGTGGTGGATGTCAATAAAGTTATTTTCACCTGGTGTTTTTGACTATGAGTAAAACATAGTGGCAGAAAACTTACAGAGTCAACATCCGACTTTAAAACAGAGTCCAGGGATATAGCTGAAAAGGAAAGTTTACCAGGACTGGTCAAGATCTTAGAAGACTTTGGGAATAAAGCTGGAAAAGGAAAAGATTCCAAAGGTAAGGAATGAAATTTGAATGAGATTTAATCGGCAACTTCTGCTTTCTATAGAAACCTCAGGAATATTTTGAATGGATTTATATTGTCTAGTAGGACATTGCAAGTACAGATCTTTGAAGAATAAATTAAATACAGACAATCTAGTAATTGCTGTGAGGGATGAAAAAAAAACAGACTTTTTCAGCCAAGGAGAATTTAATGTTGGAACAGACAATCCAATTTGCAGGCAGAGACCAGGGCTCAAAATTGGTTAGTGCTTGGGGATTCTTCTGCCAATGTCTCATTGGTAGACCCCATGATTACCTTTAAAAAGCCTGTCAAAGCACGATAAGAGCAGGAAAAAATGTTAGCAATGATCTGAGGAGAAGATGTGGCTCTAACCAGAGTCACAAGTGCAACAAATGTCCAGCAAGCAGATCTGAGCATTGCAAATGTGACCAGTTGAGGTACTTTAGAAAATTTTATAAGTTTACAGAACCTTTGTCATCACAAAAACAAAGAAAAAATCCTGCTAAAGGAAAATTTCTGGAGAAGTAGAAATCATGCAACAATATGAAAGTTCAAGAACTTTGAGATACAGAACAAAAAGTGAAGGCAACATTCTTGGGTGAGGTCAAAAAGTCAACTGATCATTACCTTAAAGATACAAGGGTTTTTTTTATATCAGACATTATGCTTGACACAGGATCATCTGTTTCAATTCATTTATGATTGAAGTCAGCAAGCGTAAATCTCCAAGGTCCAGAAAGTGCAGATCTTCATATTGGTGGACAAATTACAATGAACCTTAGTGACAGAAGATGAAATGTTTGTGAAGCATTATCTGTATATTAAGGAATCAGTAGGCCTCATTGTTGCACAGAAATGCATCCAGTCACAGAGTCATAGAGATGTAAAACAGCAAAACAGAATCTTCGGTCCAACTCATCCATGGAACCTAAATTAATCTAGACCCATTTGCCAGCAGTTGGTGCGTATCCCTCTTAACCCTTCCTTTTCATGTACCCATCTGGTTGTCTTTTAAATATTGTAATTATACCAGGCTCTATCACTTCTGGTGTCTTCACAATGAAGAGAGGAGACAATTTGATTAAAATATTGCTAAAGAAAGAAAATAAATTTCAAAATGTATATTCAAAAATTTATGTAATTTGAAGCAGGAATATGAAATTACTTTGCAAGATGCTAAACCCAGATGCATGTACAGTCCCAGTAAAATTCCTTCATCCCTTGAAGGAAAAAGCATAGACTCAGTTCGACAGCATAATTGCAAATAGAATCGTTGCCAGTGTCAGAACCAACAGGATGGTGTTCAGGGCTAGCAACTGTTCTAAGACAAGTGGAGATGTGAAATTGTGTATGGATCTCATTCAGTTTAATAAAGGATCAAATATGACAATCCAACCAATTTCACCTATTGTCAAGAATTGGGCAAAATTGGCAACAAGTTTTTCCCAAAACTGGCAGATACTCCTAGACCAAGAGTGAAGATTGCAGACCACATTCGTTGCACTATTTGGACAGAATTGCTTCAAACATCGCGCATTTGGAATTTCTACTGCATCAGAATCCTGGAAGAGAAACAGGGAACCTTTTGCCTTTCAAAACAGGCTGCTTCAGAAAATGGCGGCAGCAGGGTTCATTGAATATTTTTAGGGTGGAAGTGGATAGATTCTTACTAGACAAGTGAATCAAAGATTACTGAAAATAGATGGGAATTGACAATTCAGAATGCAAACAGATCAGCCATGATTTTGTTAAATGGCAGAGCAAGCTTGAAGGGCTGAATGGCTTATTTCTGGTCCAGATTTGTGTATTGTTATTACCCTAGTACATGGTAAAATGAACACCACTTGAGGGTCCACAATATGTTAAGTCACGACAATACATAGGTCTTGCACTAAATGAGACATGCCAGTTCTGCTGAATGTTGATTACATTTCCAAGAGCATGGCATTGTGTTGAATCCAAGGAAGACAAGAGCCTTCAGTGCATTTCCAGCGCTAAAGTATCTAAATGATTTACAGTATTTCTTAAGCATGGTGAATCAACTGGGAAGGGTTTATTCCCAACTTAATGAGTCTTAGTCAACTATAAGAGAGCTTTTGAACATTGGCCTGCTTGGTGTCAGGAACAGATTCCAACTTTTTTAGATTAGATTGGATTCCCTACAGTATGGAAACAGGCCCTTCAGCCCAACCAGTCCACACCGACCCTCCGAAGAGTAACACACACAGACCCATTTCCCTCTGACTAATGCCCCTAACACTATGAGCAATTTAGCATGACCAACTCACCTGACCTGCACATCTTTGGACCGTGGGAGGAAACTGGAAACCCGGAAGAATCCCATGTAGACATGGGAGAATGCGCAAACTCCACACAGACAGTCACCCGAGGCTGGAATCGAGCCTGGGACCCTGGTGCTGTGAGGCAGCAGTGCTAACCACTGAGCCACCGTGCCACCCGTGAAAGAAGTGAAGAGACGTTTAATTTCTACTGATGTTTCAACCGATTACAATCCAGCCTTATTCATTCTAATGGCTGCACATGCACTGTCCAAAGGACTAGGAGCCAAGATTATTCAAGCGTAAACCAATGGAACATGAAAACTGGCCTATTTTATGTCAAGAGCTTTGACAAGGTCTGAACAGAGGTACATAACTCCAGGGAAGGAAGCATTAACAGTTAAATAGGGATGTAAAAGTTTCACAAACTACCTCATCAGTTGAAATCCCGAGTTAAGATAGACCACAAGCCATCGATAATATTATTAGAATCGAAATAAATCTCAAAAATGCCTCTGTGCATACAAAGATTTCAGCTTAAGTTAAGGAGTTGTGTCAGTGGAATGGAATGAGGATTGATGCATTCTCAAAGGTAGCTAGTGGTTGGAGCAAGCAAGAGAATCTAATTCTTACAGACGTAGAATCTGATAGCTGGCCACTGAGAGGAATCTCAGACAAATTAATGCACCTTAAAAATCTGCTAAGGAGTACACAGAAGTCAGACTCCTCCGTCTGTAAGGGTGACTCAAAATACAGTCCAGCAGAAGTGTGACCAGTGGAGTGCCACAAGGATCGGTGCTGGGTCCACTTCTTTCCATCATTTATATAAATGATTCGGATGTGAGCATAAAAGGTATAGTTAGTAAGTTTGCCAATTACACCAAACTTGGAGGTATAGTGGACAGTGAAGAAGGTTACCTCAGATTACAATGGGATCTTGATCAGATGGGCCAATGAGCTGAGAAGTGGCAAATGGAGTTTAATTTCGATAAATGCGAGGTGCTGCAATTTGGGAAAGCAAATTTTAGCAGGACTTATACACTTAATGGTAAGGTCCTAGGGAGTGTTGCTGAACAAAGAGACCTTGGAGTGCAGGTTCATAGTTCCTTGAAAGTGGAGTCACAGGTAGATAGGATAGTGAAGAAGGCGTTTGGTATACTTTCCTTTATTGACCAGAGTATTGAGTACAGGAGTTGGGAGGTCATGTTGTGGCTGTACAGGACATTGGTTAGGCCACTTTTGGAATATTGTGTGCAATTCTGGTCCCCTTCCAATTGGAAGGATGTTGTGAAACTTGAAAGAGTTCAGAAAAGATTTACAAGGATGTTGCCAGGGTTGGAGGATTTGAGCTATAGGGAGAGGCTTAACAGGCTGGGGCTGTTTTCCTTGGAGTGTCGAAGGCTGAGGGGTGACCTTAGAAAGGTTTACAAAATCATGAGGGGCATGGATAGGATAAGTAGATAAAGCCTTTTCCCTGAGGTGGGGGAGTCCAGAACTAGAGGGCATAGATTTAGGGTGAGAGGGGAAAGATAGAAAAGAGATTTAAGGGGCAACTTTTCCACACAGATGATGGTATGTGTTTGGAATGAGCTGCCAGAGGCTGGTACAATTGCAACATTTACAAGACATTTGGATGGGCATATGAATAGGAAGGGTTTGGAGCGATATGGGCTGGTTGCTGGCAGGTGGGACTAGATTGAGTTGGGATACCTGGTCGGCATGGACAGGTTAGATGGAAGGGTCTGTTTCCATGCTGTACATCTCTATGACTCTAAGTGCGAAAAGGTACCAAAAACAAACCTTGACAATAGTGCAAGATTTATTGGTGTTTCAAATGTAGAATTGTGATGGAAAAGGGGGACATCTAGGTATCAGGAAATGTGGAACAAGAGATCAACAATCGGTTTTGTGCTCAAATAATTTGAAAGACATCCAGGATTACCTTCCAAACATGTGCCAGAAAAAGTCAAGTGTCAACAGAGCCAATGTTTCATCACGTTTTCTGAATGGCCACAGGGAAGTTTAGAAATGGATTTGTTCAGTTTTAAAGCAGAGGCGTAATTAGTCCTGGTCTACCAAAATTCAAGATCAATTGAAGTGGCAAGATTTCATTGAACTACAGCAACCTCAGTGATCAGGCCACTGGCAAGGATTTTTGTGAAACCTGGCTTCATGGAAGAATAAGTATCAGACAGTGGACCTCAAATCATGGTCAAGGATTTCATGAAGATCTTTGGAAGCAGGCATCCCAAGGTGTCAAGTTCTCTGCTCCATTTGAAGTCAATCAGAGAGGCAGAAAGAGTAATCAAGACTGTGAGGTCACTAGTGTGGGCAGAAGAATCCAAAGTGAAACTAACTTCACGCAGTTACAGACCAGCTAATTGAATAATGACTACTTGCCAGCGGAATTGAGAACACACCTTGAGCCAAATATTACCTCTAAAGACCATGAAAAGGCAAAACAGTTAGAGAAAAGCCAGAATTAAAACCAGGAGAGGTGGTGCCACCCAGACACTAGGTGAAGTCTTTGTCAACCTGAAAGCTGGGTAGAAGGTTTGGTTAAAGAACAGGATGTTAGAAGCCAGAGTCATCTGCCAAACATATCAACTAAATATTATACAGTCAGAATGCCGAAAGGAACATTCCAGAGAAACAGTAAAGCAATGAACTTATTTGAGTCAAGACAGTAGACTTAAATTAGATTGTGATTATAACTTCTGGGAAGGTACAGAGCGATCCTGGTGTGATTATAAATAATATCTGAATAAATGAAAGTATATGACACGGATAATGTAACCGAATGGAAAGAAAATTAGTGGGCATGTGACATAATGAGATTCATGTAAATCATGATGATGTAACTGACTGTGACATCAATAAAAGCAAAGCTAACAGTCTTGAGTAAGCATGTGAAAAGAGAGGTGCCTGACACTACAACCAGAAAACTTTATTTAACAGCTTCAATGTTCAGGTGTATATCATGGAGTGTCCTTAAGCAGTTGAAAAGCCTTTCTGAAAGATAAAGAATAAGCAGCTTCAGGGATAGTGTATGTGCAGACACCCGCAGCCCGGAGAAAGACCAGTCTGAAATTTCAAGGTGTGGTAGAAGTATTGCATAAAAGCACAAAATAAAGTACTTGACATTGACTCCAGACCTCATAAAGTATCAAAACATCAAGTTGAATACAGTCAAAAAAATCTCCTGTTGATTAACACCAACCAGACCCCCTCGGCTGGTGAATTTGTACATCTCCTTTTTGAACACCATTTGGAAGAAACACTAAAGGAATCAAAAGCATAGATATACTCTGGAATAGGACTTAAGTGTCCATTACAAGACCTGACACCACTATTAATTGAGCTGGCCAAGTCCAAAAGGACACAGCTACTAGAGCAGGTCTGTAGAAGATGGTGAGGGAAACAAAAAGAGGGAAAAGCCTACTTGACCTCATTATCATCATTCTACCTGTTATAAACACATCTATCCATGACTATTACTAGCACAATCCTTGGGGATACAAAACCCTGTACTCACATACCCTCTATTGTGTTGTAATACCGTGCTAAAGGATTGATATCAGACAGACCTAGCAACTCAAAACTGGGTATATATATTCAGTGCCATGGATCATTAGTAAGAGCAGGAAATCTTCAATGACAATTGGTAATGTCATGGCCTGGCAAATTACTCACTTAATCATTACCATCAAACCGATGGATCGACCCTAGTTCAATGAAAAGTGCAGAAGGGCATGCCAGCAGCAGCACCAGGCATACCTAAAAAAGCCAACCATCAAACTAGATACAGCTTTACATAGGTATGACTACTGTGACTGGAGCCATGCTGATTCTCTCTCTGATCTCTCTTTCTCTCTCCTATGATCTCTTGCATTATCACAGTGGGAAATGCTATTCCTACTGTCTCAGACATGAACCCTTTCAAGCCCTCATACTACAGATGCTGCAAAGACTATGGGTTCTGACAATATTCCAGGAATAGTCTGAATACTTATTCTGCTTGAACCTGCTGCAGAGTCAAAAAGTGTAGTGCTGGAAAAGCACAGCAGGTCAGGCAGCATCCGAGGAGCAGGAGAATTGACGTTTCAGACATAAGCGCTATATCGACTCTCCTGCTCCTCGGATGCTGCCTGACCTGCTGTGCTTTTCCAGCACTACACTTTTTGACTCTGCAGCAAGTTCAAGCAGCATAAGTATTCAGATTATTCCTGGAATATTGTCAGAACCCATAGTCTTTGCAGCATCTGTAGTATGAGGGCTTGAAAGGGTTCATGTCTGAGACTGTAGGAATAGCATCCAGCATCTGCAGTCCTCACTTTCTCCTGAACTTGTTGCAGTCCTAGCTAAGTTGTTTCAGTACAGCTACAGAACAGCAATTTACCTGATAATGTGAAAAATTACCTAGATATGACCTGTCTATTTAAAACTGAACAAACCCAACCCAGCCAATTAATGCCTTATCAGTTTACTGTCAATCATCTGTAAAGTGATGGAAGAGGTCATCCATAGTGCTATAAAATGGCACTTGCTAAACAGTAACCTGCTCACTGACACTCACTTTGGGTCCTGCCAGGGCCAGTCAGCTCCTGATCTGATTGCAACATTGGCTCAAATATGCACTGAGCAGCTGAACCTAGAGGTGAGAGTAACAGCCCCTTGATATCGATCCAACATTTGACTGAGTGCAGTATCAAGGAGCCCTAGTAAAACTACAATTGATGGGAATAGGGGAGAAAGCTCTCAGCTGATTCGAGTCATATGTAGCAAAAAGGAAGATAGTTGTGGTTTGTTTTAACTCAATCATTACAGTCCCAAGACATCACTGCAGGAGTTCCTCAGGGTAGTGTCAGAGGCCAGCCATCTTCAAGTACTTCATCCTGCTCTTTAGCATCAGATCATAAATGGGGTTGCACAAAGTTCAGCACTGATCACAGCTCCTCAGATACTGAAGCAGTCCATGTCCTTATGCAAAAATACCTGGACAATATCCAGGCTTGAGTTGATAATGACAAATATTATTTAGACCACCAAAAGGACAGGAAATAACCATGTCCAACAAGTGAGAATTCAGCCAGAGCCTCTTGGCCTTCAGTGGCAATAACATCCTAGAATCCCCCCACCCTCAACATCCTTGAAGTTACCATTGACCAGAAACTTAACTGGACTCGCCATATTATTGCTGTGGCTTCTACATCAGGTCAGAAGCAAGGAATACTGCACCGAGTAACTCACCTCCTGACTCCCCAAGCCTGTCCATCATCTACAAGGCACAAGTCAGGAGTGTAATGGAACACTCCCCACTTGCCTGAGTGAATGCAGCTCCAAAAATACTCAGGCAGAAAGACATTTTTGGCATTCCATCTAATAACTTCAACCTTCACTCTGTTTGGTCCCAGTGCACAGAGTTGCAGTGTGTGTTATCCACAGCCTGCATTGCAGGAACTCACCACAGCTCCTCCAAAAGAAGCTTCCACACTGTGATCTCTCCCACCAGGAAGGATAAGGACTGAAGATCATTCGGGGCATTAGCAACTGCAAGCTCCTGAAACTACACTCCATCCTGACTTGGAAATATATCACCATTCCTTCACTGACACTGGGTCTAAACCCTGGAGCTCCCTTGCTAACAGCTCAAATGGTGTATCTGTTAATGGTGGCATGCAGCAGAGCAAGAAAGCAACTCGCCACCTTATCAAGGATAGTTGGGGATGAGGAAACAAAGGTGGCCTAACCAATGACGTCCACATCCTTTGAGTGAATAAATACAAAAGTCCAACCTTCTTCGTTATATCAATTTCCTGATTTGTAGGAAATATTCAAGAAGTGTTTACCCTGATATAAATTATGATCAGAATGTAAAGAATACCTAATGATGAACTTTACAACTGCCCTATCCACCCTATCAAACCCTCTCAGGATCCTGCATGCTTCAATAGGATTGACAGGAAAATGTAATGGTTAATGGATGCTCTTTGGGCTGGAGAAAAGTTTGAAGTGGAGTCTCTGAGGGTACGTGTTGGAAACTTTCCTTTACTTGATACATTGAAATCATCTGAACATTGGTGTGCAAGGCACACTTTCAAAATTTGAAGATAATATACAACATGGAAGCATTAGAAACTGAGGGGAGGATAACGTAGAACTACAAAAGAACAAAGACAAATTGGCAAATGGGGAGATAGCTCAGAGATAAAATTCAATGCAGAAAAATGTGAGGTAAGTCCTTTTCATAGGAAGAATATGGAGAGACAATATAAAACATACAGTACACTTCCAAAGTGGGTGACAGAGCAGACAGATCTGAGTGTTTAAATGCTTACATCATTAATGTGGCAAGACAAATTAAGAATGCATTTAACAAGGCTTTAGGTATCTGTGGCTTTATTTTAATGGAGCAATAGCAAGGAGGTTATATTGAAACAAACACAAACAATACTGGAGAAAGTTAACAGGTCTGACAGCATCTGTGGAAAGAGAGAAAGAGAGTTTTGAGTCTTCTATAACTCTTCGTCAGGTCATGTTGAATTTATCTATTTCAGCCTCAGTTAAAATATAGCAGGCAGTCCCAGGCACCACACTTTAGGAAGAATGGAACAGCTTTGGTGAGAGCGCAGAAATTACTTAGAAGAACAATTCTCTAGAAACTCTACATTACACTGAAACTTGCAGTGTGAAAACTGTCCAATTAGTCAGAATGTATAAACAAGAGCCACCCACAACATAAACATTTCAACCCAAAGTTTGAAATTACCCCATACCATAAATGTATACAGATATAAATTTATCATGTGTGTATAGTCCCTTAGTACCTATTCTGTGCTTGATTTAATGCTCCATGCAGTGGTACATTGAAGTTTAAGATTTCTATAAGGAGGGTAATAAGATAGGTTAGCTGAGCACTTACTTACTCAGTTGAGGTTCTCAGAGAATTTCTCTAATACCTGTAAATGTTGCTTCTGTGCTGGTAAAGACTTGATAGAGTTTCTCAGAAATTATCCTGATGTAATAAGAGTCCCTTTTCACAGCTCCCACAGTCAGAGAGAGTGTATTTGATTACTTTACAGTGTGGAAACAGGCCCTTCGGCCCAACAATCCACACCGACCCTCCGAAGAGCAAACCACCCAGACCCATTCTAATGCACCTAACACTACAGGCAATTTAGCATGGCCAATTCACCTGACCTGCACATTGTTTTTTGGACTGTGGGAGGAAACCGGAGCACCCAGAGGAAACCCACGCAGACACAGGGAGAATGTGCAAACTCCACACAGACAGTTGCCTGAGGTGGGAATTGAACCCGCGTGTCTGGCGCTGTGAGGCAGCAATGCTAACCACTGTGCCACTGTGCCACCCATAATTGGTTAAAGAAGCACTTGAAATCTACATGAAAGACATGTTCACTGCCAAACAGCTGATCACTGTTCAATGAGAGGATGAGTTAAATTGTGAGCCACCAAAATGCTGTGCAAACTCTTTCATCATGTTAGCAGCCATTTTACATGAGAATCTATTGTTTACTAAGTCTTTAGGCCATTAGACTGATTACTGGCTTTGAAGCCTTTATCAGGATGGCATATTACCTAAATGTGGCATAAACTAGCATTTCAGCTGAAGATCGTATCTTGGATATCTTTTTTTTCTTTTTAGAGTGCAAAATATTTGAGGAAGATGTCCCTAAATGCTATTCAGTGAAAAGTTAGAGCTCATTTTCTGTTTCTGTTCTGTATACAACTGTATCTCCCATTATGACTGAATGTTTTGTTCTTCATTAACCAACCTGATTAATCATTTTTAAATCCTCACTTTAATGATGAAAAACATTACTGGTGACACAGGTTGTACCCCTGTTGTAGCCCACTGCTCAACCCGATGGTAATTCTCCTCCCCCCACCCCCAGCCTGAGGAGAATAATCCGGTTCCCCTGAGCACTCCTTTCCCACTATGAAAATCTCACCCAAGATGTTTGTTGTCCCTCCTCCTTTTTCATGCTCCTGTTCCATCCTCCCCACTCTTCTCTTGTCTCCTCCTCTTCCCTTCCACTTTCCTCTCTATTACCCTCTCCGTACTTTTCCCTCCCACTACCACCTCCCCCACTGCCATCGCCCCTTTATTGTTCATCTCCTCCTCTCCATCATGACTCTTGGTCATTCTATTATCTGTCCTTAACCTTACCCTTTACATGTCTATTTCCTTTTCTTCACCCTGCTTCCCTCTTCTTTATCCCTGTCTCACCCCTTAAAAGTCTTCTGTTCCTTCTTCCACATTTGGTCCAATTATCTCTCAAATTATAATCCTGCTTGACCCAAAAGGTGCATGTCCTCTTGACAGCCCAAGGGCTATGCTATGGGAAATTGACTAGTAAGTATTGAAAGAGATGATGTTTCCCTTTAAATTCATCATGTCCCATAAATTTGTGTTCCTACGTGAAAACTTAACTCTCCCACAGAAACATATATGTAGGTAATTGTTGCTAATGTGTTCCTGAAATCATTGCAGGGAGTTCATAGTGAAAAAAAAGATACAGTCCAGGACATTCTGCATTTGTAAAGCAAAAAGGTCAATTGGCTGGACACTGGGTTTGGGAGGTAGTGGGATGTCACCAGCGTGGGCTCAACTCCTACACTGGCTGAGGTCGCCATAAAGGCCTTTCCTTCCCAACCTCTCCCCTCACCTGAGATGTAAATGATGAGCAAGTGCCAGTATTGCACTGGGGTGGACAAAGTTAAAGATCACACAACACCAGGTTATAATCTAACTGGTTTATTTGGGAGCACCAGCTTTTGGAGTGTTACTACCCGATGAAGGAGCAGTACTTTGAGAGCTTGCACTGCTGTATAAACTGTTGGACTGTAAGCTGGTGTTGGGTGCTTTTTAACTGAGGTGTAGAGACCTTCCGATTCAGCCACCATCATCTCTAACGAGAGAGCAGCCTTATGATTTGGCAGCATCAAAGCAACTTAACCTTTTTACCTTTAATGTTTTGCCTCTTTAGTTAGCACTTTTATTTGTATTTACCACATTAATGCCAAGAATTGCAATTGCCATGTGCGGCAGTAGTAACAACATATTATAATGTAAGACAAGGAAAGAAATACAATTTGATGTATTCACTTCCCTCCTTGTCACCCATTCACTAATGAAATTTAAAACGCAAGAAAATTCACCACTCTGATGATTATCAATTTAACATTTCATTTATTCTAATATCAACCATGTATTTAAATTCAATTCCATCTAGTGTATCAAAACAGGAATCAAAATTCACAAAGACAATTAGGGATAGCCAATAAATGCTGGCTGTACAAAACAATCATGAAATAAGAATGCAGATATATGGAATGAGCTGCCAGAGGAAGTGGTGGAGGCTGGAACAATTGCAACATTTAAGAGGCATTTGGATGGGTATATGAATTAGGAAGGGTTTGGAGGGATATGGGCCGGGTGCTGGCAGGTGGGACTAGATTGGGTTGGGGTGGACAAGTTAGACAGAAGGGTCTGTTTCCGTGCTGTACATCTCTATGACTCTATGTTCTGAATGGTTGGAAATGAAGACAAATGTTTAAAAATTTGCCATTATGGTCTGGTGCTACACCCACCAGGAAATTCAGGTGCGGATTTCATGTAGCAAGGCTGATTGCCAGTGACAATTCTATTGTGGGTGTCAAAAGCCCCTTTCAGGTCAAGCAGGATTATAATTTCAGAGTTAGTTAGCCCAAATGTGGGAGATAGGAAATAAGTCATTTAGTGGGTGAAGGTAATTTTGAATTCTGATAATGTAAAATAATTCTTTTGATTCAGCTTCCCCTATTATCTCCTATGAAAACCTAGTGTTAATTATGCCCTTCACATGTGCAGCAAGAGTTTCCACTGCATTTCAAATGAAGTTGCAACAGTAGAATGGCAGCTCCAAGACTATTCCTAGTTATTTCTTTCTAAACTCTTGGCAATGTGTTTCTGTCTGATAGGATACATTGATGTCATTTTGCCAGACTGTCTACAGTACTTCTAGTTGTTTTTGTCCTACATTCACCTCTGTAACAATGCCTGACCCAATTCCTACACCAGCTCATCTCCTGCTGAAGCCCTCACTCATGGCTTTTTGTTACTTGACTAGTCTACACACAGCTGGCTAGCCTCCCTCAGGTATATTCCACATGCTTGAAGTCACCTAAAACACTACTGCCTGTGTACGTCTTCATGCTTGGTCCCATTGGTTCATCGGTTCTGTGTTCACTGAACTACATTGTCTCCTGGTTAAGCAATGCCTGCAGTTTTAAAGTCCCCATCCTCATTTTCAAATTTCTCCAGGCCCTGCCCTTTCCTCTTGCCTCCAGCCCCACCATCCTCTGAGACAGTTTCATTCATGTAAGTTTGCTGTCTTAAGTATCCTCGGTTTTCTTGCTGCACCACTGGTGCCTGTGCTTCTAGGTGCCCGGGCCCCAGGCTCTGAAATTCCCTTCCTAAACCTGTGCACCTTTCAATGTTTTCTTCCTCATTTCGGGTGCTCCTTAAAACGTACCTCACTGATCAAGCTTTTCATTACCTGCCAATTGTTGCTGAATGTGTAAGGGGTTCAGTTTTGTCTGAAAGTGCTCTTGTGAAATGTGTGGGACATCAAAGGTGCTATATAAAAACAAATTATTGTTATTACTTAGATTCCTACTGACAGTATTCTGTAAAAAAAAACTCTGAGGTATTTTCTTCAATAAGGTTTGTGGCCTGTTGTATGATTTGAAAATGAGAAAATTAATTCTCCCAGTGACCCCTTAATAGAAAATATGGTCAATTATCCTATTTCTGTATATGTGTCTTTTTGGAACTTAAGTTAGTTGTCCTGTGACCTGACATTAATAAGGGGGTCAGCCCTCAAAATGACATTAAATTGGAAGGCATTGTCAGTATTGTGGAGGATTGCAAGAAATTACAAGAACATGTAAACAACATTACAAAAGGGACATATAGTTGGCAAACGAAGTGTAAATTCTAAGTTGTCCAAAAGAAAAAGGTGCCAAAGGCAAGGGAGTACCTGAAGACTGGTAGGACCCTGGGAAGCACTGAGGGTCAGAATGACTTTTGGTGCATGTGCACTGGTTCCTTAAAGTATCAGGGGAGGTGGGATAACCCGACTGACTTGGAAGGACAACCCCGACTGATGCCCTGATTGCTCTCTGTGCAGCTCCTAGGCTGACTTACTGTGAATTCCTGGACCAATTGCATTGGAGCTGCAGGACTGACTGCAGCAACACAGAACCTCTGACCTTGACCCTGACCACCCCAAGCAGCTGACTGACTGTGTTCAAGCCCCTGAACTAAGATTGGATGCTTCCCTTGACTGACAGTAGCAACACCCACTGATTGACAACAATCCCACTTGGCACAATTGGTGACAACGCATCTTAGACTTTAGGACATGGCCAGTTGGCTAAAGCACATGGAGTGTGCTTGACACGTATGTTACTGGCATATGTTGGAAGTATGACTTTGATGTTAGATGGTGCTATAAGGTAACCTGCCTACTCCCTCAACTAACCACTGCTGACAACTGTAATGAGCTTTGTGTCAGTTGAGCGAGACACCAAACCTTGATATTCTGAATCCCAGGGTACTAAAGGAGGTGGCTCTAGAAATCATCGATGCGTTGGTGATTATTTTCCACAGTTCGATAGATTCAGGATCAGTTCCTGCAGATTGGAGGGTGGCTAATGTTGTACCACTTTTTAAGAAAGGAGTGAGAGAAAGAAAGCAGGAAATTATAGACCAGTTAGTCTGACCTCAGTGGTGGGAAAGTTGCTGGAGTCAATTATAAAGGATGAAATTACGACACATCTGGATAGCAGTAACAGGATAGGTCAAAGTCAGCATGGATTTATGAAGGGAATTTTGGAATTCTGGAAAATTCTGGAATTTTTTGAGGATGTAACTCTGAAGATGGACAAGGGAGATCCAGTGGATGTAGTGTACCTGGACTTTCAGAAAGCCTTTGATAAAGTCCCACATAGGAGGTGAGTGAGCAAAATTAAGGTGCATGGTATTGGGGGCAAAGTACTGACTTGCATTGAAAGTTGGTTGCTGACAGGAAACAAAAAGTAGTGATAAACAGCTCCCTTTCGGAATTGCAGGCGGTGACCAGTGGGGTATCGCAGGGATCAGTGCTGGGACTGCAGCTTTTTACAATATATATTAATGATATAGAAGATGGTATTAATAGTAACATTAGCAAATTTGCTGATGATACAAAGCTGGGTGGCAGGGTGAAATGTGAGGAGGATGTTAGGAGGTTACAGGGTGACCTGGACAGGTTAGGTGAGTGGACAGATGCATGGCAGATGCAGTTTAATGTGGATAAATGTATGGTTATCCACTTTGGTGGCAAGAACAGGAAGGCAGATTACTACCTAAATGGAGTCAAGTTAGGTAAAGGGGCAGTACAAAGAGATCTGGGTGTACTGGGTGTACCAGTCAATGAAGGTAAGCATGCAGGTACAGCAGGTAGTGAAGAAAGCTTAAAGCATGCTGGCCTTCATATCAAGAGGGATTGAGTATAGAAGCAAAGAGGTTTTTCTGCAGCTGTATAGGGCCCTGGTGAGACCACACCTGGAATATTGTGTGCAGTTTTGGTCTCCAAATTTGAGGAAAGACATTCTGGCTATTGAGGGAGTGCAGCATAGGTTCACGAGGTCAATTCCTGGAATGGCAGGACTACCTTACACTGAAAGACTGGAGCGACAGGGCTTGTATATCCTTGAGTTTAGAAGACTGAGAGGGGATCTGATTGAGACATATAGGATTATTAAAGGATTGGACACTCTGGAGGCAGAAACATGTTTCTGCTGATGGATGAGTCCTGAACCAGAGGACACAGCTTAAAAATAAGGGGTAGGCCATTTAGGACAGAGATAAGGAGAAACTTTTTCACCCAGAGAGTGGTGGGTGTGTGGAATGCTCCGCCCCAGAAGGCAGTGGAGGCCCAGTCTCTGGATTCATTTAAGAAAGAGTTGGATAGAGCTCTCAAGGATAGTGGAATCAAGGGTTATGGAGATAAGGCAGGAACAGGATATTGATTGAGGATGATCAGCCATGATCATATTGAATGGTGGTGCAGGCTCGAAGGGCAGAATGGCCTACTCCTGCACCTATTGTCTATTGTCTATTGAATGAGGCAGCAAAGTGCAAAAAGGCAAAAAGACAGAGATACTATAAATATCAAGTGGGTGCAAAATGAGTAAATGGTAAGAAAACAAGTTACTGCTTCATCAATCTGTTATTGATCATCAGGAAAGTGATGGAAGGTGTCAGTTGACATCAAGCTACAATTACTCAACAATAAACCACTCACTGAAGTTCACTTCATGTTCTATGAGGGCCTCATTACAACATTGCTCCAAACATAGACAGAAGGGCTGAACTCAAACACAGAAGTAAGGGCGACTGCCTTTGATATCAAGACTGCATTTGACTGAATGTGGCATTAAAGAGTCCCAGCAAAACTAGAATGAATGGTAAGTGGGTGAAAACACTCCACTGCCTGAAGTTATACCAAACAGAAAGGAAGATGGTTGTTGGAGGCCAATCATCTCAGTACATGGGTATGACTACAAGACTTGTTCAGGTTAGAGTCCTGGGCCAAACCATCTCCAGCTGCTTCATCAATGATCTCCACGCCATCATAGGGTCAGAACTGGGGATGTTTGCTGATGATTGCATAATGTTCAGTACCGTTTGCTTTTCCTCAGATACTGAAACAATCCATGCCCATAAGCAGCAAGAACTGGTCAAAATCCAGGTTTGAGCTGATAAATGGCAAGTACAATTCAGGCCACACAATGACCACCTCCAACAAAAGAGAATCGAACCATTACTGCTTCATATTCAATAGCATTACCAGAGCTGATTCCCCTATAATCAACCTCAGGAGGTTACCATTGAAACTCCTACTACCAACATCCTGGGGGTTAGCATTGACCAGAAACTGAACTGAAACTGCCATTTAAATGCTGTGGCTACAGCAGCAAGTCAGAGGATAGAAATTCTGTGATGAGCAACTCACATCCTTTCTCCTGAATGCCCATCCACCATCTAAAAGGCACAAGTCAGGAGCACTTGTGTGTGACTGGAAATTAATTATCGCATGAAGCAAGGAGCTTGTTGTTGTGTCCCCTCAGGATTGGTGCCATAGGAATGAGTGATTAGGCTCTAGAGCTATTGAGAACCAAAGAAAGCAAACCTCTAAATAACACACTTTATTTGATTTGCAAGATCTAGATCCATCAATGACTGACACTGTTCTAGAAACTGAGCAACTTAACAACAAATATACCAGTACTTAAGTGTTTCCTACATCAAAGAAAACCACTAAAGATTTTATTATCAAAGAAGCATTTAGAAATAAAACATTCCCTAGGTTTAGCAACAGCTTTATCCAGCAAGCAATCAGAAATGTATTGTGACAGAAATGAGAAAATTAAAGAAGAGCTCCATTCTTCATTCCTTAGTGAAGAACTTTGCATTGAAGTTGCAGGCCCTTGAACTCACATTGTGAGGAAGCTGAAGGTAACAGTGGCATTGGCTTCAAGTTTCTTTCCACCAGTGGCGTTTTTTATTCATTGACAGGGTTAGGGCATTGCTGGTCAGGCCAGCATTAATTATCTTTCTCTAATTGCCCAGAAGTAGTTTGAAGTCAACCACATTGCTGTGGGTCTGGAGTCACATGTAGGCCAGACTGGATGAGGACAGCAGTTTCTTTCCCTAAAGGACATTAGTAAGCCTGATGGGGTTTTTCCCCAACAGTTCTTTCAGACTCATTATTCCAGATTTTGATTTGATCCCAAGTCCCCATAACATTACTTGGGCCTTATACATTAATAGTCTAATGATAACACCATCAGTCTGTCACAACCCCTTAAGGCTGGCTTAAGATACAACTAATTATTTAGCATTACCAAAAGAAGTGGCGGTACATATTATTAATGTCCCAGTTTGACTGGCTCATTTTCAGTAACCTTGCTTCCCAAAAGAGAAGTCTTTATTCCAGGGATCCAAAATAGATTGGAAATTGGATTTTGCGATCAGTCTTGCTCTTGTTTGACACAAAACTGATTTAATCTTACACAATATAAACAATGGTTACAATCACACATAAATGTGATGCTTGAAACTATATACATTGTTTGAGTAGGTACGCCCTAAACTTTATAAACTGAAGCATTTGGTAGCAGAGTATAAATTTTAAAGTAAAAATGTTAAAACTGTGTTATCAGTAGGATTCTATACTTACCAAGGTATTATAACAGAAACTGCCTGCTAGGCTTCTAGTCTTCATTTAATTAATATTGCAATAGGCTTTGCATTGTCTTAATTTAAGTAAGGTGTTAGGAAGCTGCATTTATATTAAATTACATTATGTGACACTGCTCTACTATTCAGACCACAAGGGGGCTCCTGATGCAAGAAATATTAAATGGTACACCTATTTCTTTCTTTTACTTCTATAACACAAAACATGCCAAAGCAAAACCAAGTTGATGACAAAGTCTACTATCAAGCTGAATGTTGCTGGAAAATTTCTTTGAGGTATGGTGAAGTGGAAGAAGGGATAGAGATCCATTAAGCATCTGTTTCTACTTTAGATTAGATTTGATTCTCTACAGTGTGGAAACAGGTCCTTCGGCCCAACCGATCCTCCGAAGAGTAGCCCATCCAGATCCATTTCCCTCTGACTACTGCACCTAACACTACCGGCAATTTAGCATGGCCAATCCACCTGACCTGCACATCTTTGGACTGTGGTAGGAAACCGGAGCACCCGGAGGAAATCCGCAGAGAAATGAGGAGAACGTGCAAACTCCACAGAGACGTCCACCATGCCACCCATATTGTGCTGCCTTGGGACATTCTTAGCTTGTTCAAGTGGCCTGTTCCTATCTTACATTCAGGATTAGTTACGTGGTGGTTATGGCTCTCACTGCCTAACTTTGTTGTCGGTCCCAAGCGTTGTGCTTCCTGAAGAACCTTCACACAAAAGTTTGCTCCTAGATCCCTATAGTACGGAAGGCTTCTGGAGATCACAGGAACAAGGCTAAAGACTTGGAAGCTGAAAATGTGTTGCTGGAAAAGCGCAGCAGGTCAGGCAGTATCCAAGGAGCAGGAGAATCGACGTTTCGGGCATAAGACTTGGAAGGCAAGGCAAAAGGTTTTTTTGTTGGATAAGTCTCTGCTCTGCAGAATATCTTACGGTTACTATTTTGCTGGACGGTGCAGATTTGATAGAAAAAGGGGTGAAATTCGACTTGGATGGCAACACAAAACAGGTGATAAGAAATCAATAGCATGGCTTCCCATCTGCTCAATTCTGTTTTCCACAATAAATGTAAATTATTCCAATGAGGTACAGGTTTACGACCAAGGAATGAACTTTGTGATTTTCAATGAGTTTCCAGTGTTGTAAAATGTTATTGGTGGCGGATATAGGCCAGATAGTTTAACCCTACCCTAAGCAATGCTTTGATTTCTTTTAAAACTTTTAAAAAAAGGAACTGCAGGCTAATGAATTAACACTACGTCTGAAAACTAGACAAGCCAGTTAATTGTAGTTCAAACTGAGATTGTGAGGGTTAATTGTTTCATTAATCCACACTGGCTCCAATTCAAATTCAAGAGAGCAGGATGCAGAGGCAAATGTTTTACACAGAGGGTGGTTCACGTGTGGAATAAACTTCCTGAGGACGTGGTGGATGTGGGTATAATTGCAAAGTTTAAAAGACATTTGGATGGATACATGAATAGGAAAGGTTTGGAGCCATATGAGCCAGGAGCAGGCAGGTGGGACTAGTTTAGTTTGGGATTATGTTTGGCATGGACTGGTTGGCCCAAAGGGTTTGTTTCCGTGCTGTATGAGTATGACTCTATGACTTCATGTCCCAGGATGGGGGTAGAGGGGGATGTGGATAGAGAGGTAGCTGGCTTTGATGACAGGTCTGTTAATGAATGATTGATGGAGAAGAGGTCAGGTGACCATGCGTGTCCCTTTCTGGGGAGACTGACAAAAGAACAACTGTGGTAGGAGGTTGATCGACTAGCCTCCTCGGTTGGGTGCATGGTGGATGATGTGGAGCTGGGAGTGGGGCTTAACAAGAAAAACAAAGAAACGTTCTTTCATCTCAAGTCCAGAGCCTGTCAGATTCTGAAGACTGACCTGTCAGTGCCCTTCCAATAGGGAGATTGCTGTACCTACTGCATTCACGGTATCTACTACATTCACTATATCTGATACATTTACTGTACCTGCTGCGTTTACTGTACCTGCTGCATTCACTGTGTCTACTACGTTCACTGTACCTGATTCATTTACTGTACGTGCTGCACCCACTATACCTGCTGCATTTACTGCATCTACCTCAACAACCTCTTTTGTTCAGAATCTACTGTCTGACCTTTCCAAACTTTCTTAGACCTTCCTATCCCACCTTGAGGCCTCAGATCTCATCAACAATTGCTCCAATTTAAGCCCCTGCTCCCCAGCTTCCGATTACTCTAGCTTCTGATCTCTGACACCCAGCCCAGCCACTGATCGCTGAGTTTACACATGCCGCATATCTCTAGTCTCTGGTCTCTGATACTGATCGATTGCTTTTCACACCACCTCTCAACCCTGTCTCTGATTTCCAGTGCTCCTTTCCTCCATCTCCAGTCTCCGTCCTCTACATCACTGGCATCCAATACCTGATCTCACCCTACCCAATCTCCAATCTTTTAATTCCTCCTCTTCATTATGCCTTATGCACATCTAACCGCCTCTGAAACTGTCTGACTACAGCTGGAAAATGGAGAAACTAATGTCAAAAGGGTCCCACTGGGGCCAGAAGGAATTCAACCTCAGTTTCTGGCTTGCTGCAATGAAACTTCTCTGCTCCCTCCCTCCCTTCACTTGATGCCTGTTTCTGTTCACTCAAAGGAGCACATTGGCTCAGTGGTTCGCACTGCTGCCTCATCGTGCCAGGAACACAGTTTCAATTCCAACCTTGGGTGACTTTCCGTGGGGAGTTTGCACTTCCTCCCTGCATCAGCATGGGTTTCCTCTGGGTGCTCTGGTTTCCTCCCGCAGTCCAAAGAGGTATGCATTGACCATACTAAATGGCCCATAGTGTCCAAGGGTGTGCAGGCGAGGTGGATTAGCCATGGGAAATGTAAGGTTACAGGGATAGGGTGGATCTTGGTGGGATACTCTTCAGTAGGGTAGTGTGGATTCGATTGACCAAGTGGCCTGCTCCCTCACTGTCGGGGGTTCTACGATCCTGTCCTCAATGCTGGGGGAAACTTTCAGAATTTTTAGTCAGAGACTACCCGAGGAAGATTTAATACTTGTTTCAAGGATTTCAGAAGCTGATGGCCAGAGATGGATTGTATTTCTTCAGGTACAATTATGTGTTCTTTCTGAAGGAAAGGGTGTGGGGTCTGAGTCTGCAAATAGTTTGTAAAGCATGAAGATATTAGTCAAGCAGTGGATGGCATCAGTGGCAAGAGTTTGTGTGGTTTTTTTATAGAATCCGTATAGTGTGGAAGCAGGTTATTAGGCCCAACAAGTCCACACCTGCCCTCCAAAGAGTATCCCACCCAGACCCTATTACTCTACATTTATCCCTGACTAAGGCACCTAGCGTACACATCCCTGATCACTATAGGCAATTTAGCACAGCCAATTCACGTAACCTGCACATCTTTGGACTGTGGGAGGAAACTGGAGCACCCGGAGGAAACCCACGCAGACACGGAGAGAATGTGCAAACTCTGCACAGTTGTCCGAAGCTGGAATCAAACCAGGATACCTGGTGCTGTGAGGCAGCAGTGCTAACCATTGAGCCACCGTGCCATCCTATGTGTTGGAGGTGACTTCTGATTATCAAGATGATATTACAGACAAGCAGTCTGTTCCAAAGGGGCAGGGAATGGAAGCTTGGAGAACCTTAATTGAGAGAGAGAGAGAGAAGGGTGGCATCAACACTGATATATAAGAATGCCCATGTGTGCAGTTCAAGTGGCAATGGTACAGCGCAGAAGTGAGGGCAAGATGATTGTTCGGGAAGGATCCTAAGTGAATGTGTGAGACAGTTGTTTAATTGGGAGTGGGGAAAGAAGTCCCAGCTTGAGATATTTGTTTTTGACTGTGTTGGGTATGAGTGGAAGCAAGCCAGGGATCTCCATGGAGCTGAACAAGGGGGGGAGGTGTTAGAGCAGGATGGTGTGTTCAAACTTGTTAGAAACCTAGAAAGGTGTTGACAGGAATAACACACCACAATCACAGTCTGAGTGATTTTATTCAGTTGCTGTAAATGAGTGGCCTGAATGATATTTTTATGTTGCGCGATGTAATGTCCAGTATACATTATGGACAACAGACAATACCAGAGGTTACATATATGTAAAGTTGTTAATTTGATTTTGAGACAGATTTCTTGCACCTGATAGGTTCAATTGCAATTTTTTTTCACCTGATTAGCTTATATGCAAATTCCTTAATTTTCAAATCAAGCAGCCAGCGAGATATCACAACAGAAGCAGCAATCACAGGTATTTCTCAGTATTTCATTATTTCATAATTATTGTTATAACTGTAATCTTTTCTTCACAACTGGATAAGTGAAAGAATGTTCTTGTGTTAAATCTTAGGAAATGAGTTCTTGCTTACAGAAGTCTCATCAGAGTCAATAATGGTATCTGACCAGAGCTCACTCATAGAATGGAATCTCATTGTAGTATCTAAAATCTTGCTTGCCAGCTGGAGACACTGACACATGCCTATACTATATCTTCCAGCAGGACCCACTGAACCCCAAGTCCATCAGGCAGTGGTAAGGTCACCCGTAAACCTTCTCCTGGAAGTAAGACACCAGGCGACAGAGGTCCTACTTAGTGAGAACTGCTGACCAATAAGAGGTCAGAACTGTTTGTGGTCAGTGACAGCAATGATAAGGCAGGACATCCCTCAGAGTCCCAGGAATGTGTGCGAAACCAAGACAATAGTAATGCCTGTGGTGGGAGAGACCTATCATGGGATTGATGTCATGGGCAGAGCTGTGAAAAGTTGGAAGGCAGGGGTGGAAGAAGGTTGAAAGCAAGGGCAAATGAGTTGGTTGACAGCCCCAATCCCCTACCTGATGTTCATGCCTTAATCAAGCACTGATTGACTTTGACTGAGGGACATAGGGCCCTCCCCCTTCACCCCAAGGTGACAAGTGGACTGCACAGATGAAAATCTGTTGTGCACACCACACGGTGGTCAGTTCTCTGAAGCTGTGTTAATCCAAGCAGAGGTGACATGAGCTCTTAACATGGTCCTTATTTGGCAACTAAATGGCCTCAAACTGTGGTGGGGAGGAAAGGTCAATCAGGCCATTCATGTCCATAACTGAATTAAGGTGGAGACGGTAAGGAGGCAGGTTTTAGACTGATAGACAATCATCTAGAAATGTCTGTCCAAGTCTGCCATAGCCATGTGACCTCTACCATGAGACGCATCCCCTGTAGACACACATCTTAAACATGACTTCAATAAAATCATCCTGTTGTACACACTGCACCATTGTACATTTGAAATATGATGTCAGGTAAGGCACTGAAGTGAATGTCCAGAGCTGAAATCAAAAGCACAGATGCAGAGCTGTGAATCCCCACTGGAAAAGAAAGACCATCATTGAAAACACGGCTTACAATAAATTGGCTGTACCTTTTCCCCTATCAGCTTCTGTTCAAATTGCTGGGGATATAAAACTGGGAGCAATTGCAGAATTATTCAATAGCCACAGATTTTTGAACAATACAACTGCACGTTGTTATCCTTTTATCACTGTTGAGATATTCCACCCAAGATCAGAGCAGAACAGAAGAACAGATAAAACACATGGTAGAAATTTTAAAGCCCTGAAGGCAGTGCACTGCAGTGGACTGCAGTGAACATTATGTATGAATGGTATGTATTGAATACTTGAGACCAAAGTGAATAAAGAATCCATTGATCGATATGTAATGTCATTAACCCAGCTTGCAGAAACCTATGAATTTTGCAGTTAAAGGATGAGCTAAATTAAAGGCAGGATTGCCCTAGGAAGAAGCGATCCAAAAGTTAAAACCTGCCTCCTGAAAGAAGACAAACATACACTCCAGAGAGCAATTGAACTGTACCAGAAATACCAAAGATGTGAATCAACAGCGAGAGCATATTCATGCCAGGGCAGACCAGGTCTTGCATTAAACTGACAGATCGACCAGATACAAAGGACCGAACAATCATAGACAGAGGGCAGGATACAAGTACTGCAGAAAACAGAAGAAGGTGTGTCCAGCATGGGGAAAGCAGTGTCTTCACTGTAAAATATTGAAATAGTTTGCATTATACAACAGTTGGTTCAGGTAAGTTGGCGGATGAGAAATGGTTTGTGACTGGTGGTATGCAGACTGCAGATGGAGAACATCAGGCCAACATCAAATGTCAGATAAACATCAACTGGAGGTGTCGGTGTTGGACTGGGATGGACAAAGTTAAAAATCACACAACACCAGGTGATAGTCCAATCGGTTTGTTTAGAAGCACTAGCTTTCGGAGCCCTGCTCCTTCATCAGGCGGTTGTGGAGACTAAGATCACGCTCACAGAATTTATAGCCAAAGGAATCCAGTGTCATGGAGATGTGATACATTAAACAATCTTAGATTAAATCTTTCATCTTTTAAAATGGGATATGCTGGTTTCTGTTCTTTAATATGTAAATCCAAGAACTTCTTTTAAATTACATTCTCAAGATAGCTCAGCTTTTCTAACAACAGATGTGAACTCTGCTTGTGTCCCAATGTTGAGTCAGACTGACAAGTCCTGCTTTACAGAGTTTTACATGGAGTCATGCGGTTTTTGAGCAAACTAAAGTGTAATTCTGCACAAACAAATTCACCCCATAAACTTATATGTATGCACATGTAGGAGCGGCAGAGTGTGTGTACATGTGAGTGCGCACATGTAGGTGTGAGTGCCAGGGGTCCCAAGGTCCATAGTTTCTGTCACACTACAAGTGATCCCACTGCACAATTCACTCTCTCTCACACACACACACATACACACACAATCCTACATACTCACATACCCATGCAGACCCTCTTTCATATGCAATCTCTCTCTCATATGCACAGACATACGCACCCCCCTCTCACATGCACCCACTCATAGGCACATACCCCATTGCATTTACACATACAAGCTTACATAGACCTGATGAAGGAGCAGCGCTCCGAAAGCTAGTGCTTCCAAATAAACCTGTTGGACTATCACCTGGTGTTGTGTGATTTTTAACTTTGTACACCCCAGTCCAGCACCAACATCTCCAAGTCATACATATCTACACACACATTATCACGTGCACTCACCCAAACGCACACACTCACTGTGCCACTCCTATATGTGCACACATATAAGTTTATGGGGTGAATTTGTTTTTTCAGAATTACATTTTATTTTGCTCAAAAACTGCATGACTCCTTGTAAAACTCTGTAAATCAGTGCAGAGGGATTGTCAGTCTGACTCAACATTGGAACACAGGCAGACTTCACATCTGTTGTTAGAAAAGCTGAGCTATTTTGAGAATGTAATTTAAAAGAAGTTCTGGGATTTATACATCAAAGAACAGAAGCCAGCATATCTCATTGTAAAAGATGAAAGACAATAGGTGCAGGAGTAGGCCATTCTGCCCTTTAGATTTAATCTAAGATTGTTTAATGCATCACATCTCCACAACACTGGACTCTTTTGGCTATAAGTTCTGTGAGCGTGATCTTATACTCCACAATCACCTGATGAAAGAGCAGTGCTCTGAAAGCTAGTGCTTCCAAATAAACCTGTTGGACTATAACCTGGTGTTGTGTAACAGATGAACATTGGTATGCAATACAACATTGTAACCTTTACAGACCTGTTCAGAGTGGCTCAAGATGATGATACAAAAGTGAAACCCTCATGCTACAATGACAGAGAACTCTGTGAGCCCATTATAGTAACATGAATATGGATCCTGAGTTCCTGATCATAGATGGCAAGAAAATGTCACTCATCCCAGCCAGACCAGATGTAAAGCTTGGACTGGTGACCCTCAATATGGCCAAAAGAGATTTACAGTGTGCTGTAGTTCACTAAACTATTGAATGGGAACATATTCTAGATGAGTAAAAAGATGAGTTCAGAGGGTTAGGATATTTGACACTAGATGAGAATGTAAGACCAATACAGCGTCTGCTGAGCAGAATTCCACTTGCCTTTACGGTCAGCCTGAAAGACAAGATAGAAACGGAGTGTAAACCATCGTGGCAACTCATGGTCAAGGATTGTAGTGGTACTGGGATATGAACAAGAAGCAGCATTCACTGAAATCACGTGACTAGTGATTGCAATGCCAGATCTGAAATACTATATCATAAATAATGAAAGCGCCCTGTAGTTGATGTCAGTGAGAAAGGAATTGGAGCAACCTTAATGCAGCAAGGATAACCAGTTGTACTTGCATCCAGGGTGCTAGCACAGATAGAAAGATATCATGCCCAGATCGGGAAAGAGACCCTATCTATTGTCTTTGCATGTGTTAATTTTCATCAGCACTCGCTTGGAAGAGACAAACAGGCAGTCAATTCCTACCATGAGCCATTTCAAAGCATTTTCTATTTACCTGCACCAAAAATGGTTACTTCTCTTGGTCCTCAAAAAAATTATTTAAAAAGGGCTTTTTATATGTGGCCTCTAGTAGTCTGTTTAAAGTTTCCTGGCTAGCCACTCAATCTTTGTTACAACTTAGTGGCAGCATTTGCAACACAGAATATTCCCATTTGTACTTGAATTTTGCATACAGCTCGACAACCAATGTTGGTCCCAACATATTTAAGGAATTGAATACCATTTTCAGGTGAGCATCTAAAAATTGCTTGAGCCAATACATTGTCTGGTGTGTTTTCAGCACAGTTCTAGTGGGGTCAATCGCAATTACAGTGGTCCAAAGCTGAGTTAATATTGGGAAAATGGCTGGCTGTACGTTGAATTTGCCCTTCTTGTTCAGCTTTCTATTGAATGGTCTTTCAATAATTCAATTTCAGAGCTATTTCTCCCGTTTTTTTCAATTTTGCTAACAGATCTTTAATTAGGATGAAAAACGCCATCTTGTAATTTCTTTCAGAAAGAAATTTTGGGCCAAAGTGTATGATAATTAAGAAAAGTTATTTGCAAGACATTCAATGGAAGTAGGCTAATCTTTTATTGTTGTTAAGCATCTGTCTACAGTCTTTGTTCCCTTGGAAAAAAGAAACTAAAATTTGCAAAGTGAATTCTCAGATGAATCTGTGACCAATATTAATGTTGTCTGACAGTTCGTCCATAGTTTGCCAAGATGCAGAAGAGCCAGTTCTTCAGCAGAGACTGGTCTGCGGAATGTGCCTGTAAGTCACAATACTGAGAAGCTTAGTGAAAATAATGAGGTGAACCTTTGCCTTTCATCTGAGTAAAATTGTTGTTTCCAGCAAATCTACTACCAATGGTGATGAATTGGCAAAAAAGAGTTGAGAATGTAAAATGTTAATCTGATTGTAGAAATTCTTTAACCATTTATCTGGAAACCTTGAGGTGACTCACAATATTAGCAGTAATCCATTCAAATGTGTTGCATTAACTGTAATACCTGAGGTTTCTTCAATATTGAGAGTAAGCATAGTCAATCAGGGCAAGCATTATTTTTGCAAGATGATTGAAGAGATGGAGCTCAATCAATAAATGAAAATAGGAGTTGTGGATGTAAAAATTCCCTGACGTATTGTAACTATGACTGCAGGCATGATGAAAGACCTGAGGTCTACTCATATTCATTAATCAAAACATTGCCCCTTGGTAGTTAATCTACATTGATTAATATCGTAAGTTCATAGAGTTAACCTGCCTAAATTTGTGGACATTGTATTTTCAACCAGGAGCCATTGTATGCTTAGACACTCAAGGTATTTTCATTTTTACTTACAACATAATCAAATAAATAATTGAAAAACCTCTTTGCAAACCTACAGTTAGGTATTGTGTTGGTGAGATATTTTTGAGGTTTTGCAAGTCTTTTAATGCTCATTTCACAATGAGGATGTCAAACTGTTGTGTGATATAATACAGTGATATAATACACAGTGATGTGCCTTACAGGAACTGGGTATAACACTTTTGGAGGGTGCTTTGTACCACAAAATAACAAATAGAGCAAACATTTTTAGTGAGGAATGTGAAAAGATTGTAGACAATGGCAGATTGATATTCCAGTGTTAGACACTCCCGTCATTAGTAAATGTTTCATAAAGTGTAGTTTTAAACATTGTAATATTCAGAAGTCTTTTTTTGTCAGAAATTCCATCACAATTGCATTGATCTGTGTACGTCTGTAGACCACTGACAAGTGGGAAGGATATAGAGGAATAACTCAGCAGGGAAATTACAGAAAGTTACTCACATTATAGAGAGGATAAAATTGAAGGCTTTAACAACCAATGCTCAGGCCATTGAGTTCAAGAGTTGGGAGGTCATGTTGAGGTTGTCCAGGATGTGAGTAAAGCCACTTTTGGAGTACTGTGTACAATGCTTGTTGCCTTGCTATAGAAAGCATAGTATTAAATTGGAGAAAGTGCAGAAAAGATGTTGCCAGGACTGAAGAGTTTGAATTATATGGAGAGGCTGGATACTCTGGGACTTTTGTCACTGGAGCATAGGATGTCGATGGGGAACCTTGTCGAGGTTTATAAAATCATGAGGGGCATTGGTAAGGTGAATAGCAAAGGCCTTTTCTCTATGGTAGGGAAATTCAAAATTAGAGGACATATTTTTAAGGTGAGAGGAGAAAGATTTAAAAGAGACCTGACGGTCAACATTTTCACAGAGTGTAGGGTTCGTATGTGGAATAAATTGCCACAGGAAATGGTAGATGCAGGTGCAGTTACAACATTTAAAAGACATGTGGACAGGCACATGGATAGGAAAGGTAATCTCTCATACACATGAGTGTGGTGGTGCCAGTTTTCATGGCATTCAATAATTAACCATTTCATGACAAAAAAAAATTATCTGTGATTATCAGTAAGAGGCATTGGAATCTGGTAGGATTTTCCACAGGTTGTATGCTAGTCAAGCCATTAGCAGGTTTACAGTTTGCTAAAAGTTGGTGGAAGGTTTCTTGTGGGTTACACTCAACGGCATCTTTATCAGACCCAATGGATTGTGGGAGGAAACCAGAGCACTTGGAGGAAGCCCACATAAACACGGGGAGAATGTGCAAACTCCACACAAGCAGTCACTCAAGGCTGGAATCGAACCCGGTGAAGGGTCGTATAGGTAGGAGTATGTCCGGCTAGAGGCCAAGAAAAGGATTTACATATGGAGGAAGAGGTATGGAGGTACAGTTGAGGTGTTAAATTAATATTTTTGCATCTGGCTTTTCCGAGGAGGTTGTTGCTTCCCAGGCTATTGTACAAGGAGAAAACTGTCACTATAAGGAATCAAATCGATAAGGAGGGAATATTGGATAGGGTCTTGATACATAAAGTTGACAAAGCATAAGAACGAGAAGAGTGGAACCTCAGGACTTTGAAATAAGTGAGAATAGCAATTGCAGGGGCATTGACCACAGACTTTCAATCTTCCTGAGACTTAAGGTGCCTGAGGATTGGAGGATTGAAGCCATTGTGACCTCATTCAATGAAAGTTGTAAGGATAAGCCCAGCAATTGCACACACATCAATTTGACTTCAATGGTGGGGAAGCTTCCAGAAACAATTATTCAGGATATAATTAGTCATCATGGGGAAAAGGTGGAGTGTTTAGATAGAAGCAGTGTAGAATTCTAAGGTGGAAATTGTGTTTGACTAACTTGCTACAAATTTTGAAGAGGCAACAGAAAGGATGTATGAGGGGAATGTGGTGTACATGGGCATCCAAAAGACATTCAATATAATGCCACACAACAGACTTGTGAGAAAGGTCATAGCTCATAAAATAAAAGGGGCAATAGTCTCATGAATACAAAATTGGCTGACTGATAGAAAGTAGAGAGTAGTGGTCAATGGATATTTTCTGGACTAGAGGAAGGTTTGCAAACCATTTCCCCAGCATTGGTTTCAGAACCCTTGCATTTTCTGATGTATTATAATAACCTGCATCTTGGTATGAAGAGGACAATTTCAGTGCTGACAGATGATACATAATTTGGAAGAATTATAAACTATGAGAAGACAGTGTGGAACTTGAAGAGAATTTAGACAAGTTGGTGGAATGGGCGGATTGATGGCAGATAAAGTTCAATGTGGAGAAGTGTTGCATAATACATTTGGTAGGAAAACCATGGAAGACAATGTAAAATGGGGGATACAATACTGAAGGGAATGCAGGAGCAGAGGGATCTTGGTGTATATGTACATAGACCATTGAAGGTGACTGGACAGAGAAAGCAGTTCATAAAGCATATTCTGGGTGTTATTAAAAATCCATTAGAGTACAAGAATAAGGAGGTTATGTTGAACTTATACAAATTACTTGTTAGACCTCACCTGGAATATTGTATGCAGTTTTGGATGCCACACTACAATAAGAATGTGAATGCATTGGTGAGAGTGCAAAGAGATTTGCAAAACCTGATTCTAGGAATGAGAAAGTTCAGTTGAGGATAAATTGGAGTAATTGGGGCTGTTCTCCTTTGAGAGAAGAAGGCTAAGAGAAGATCTGACAGAAGTTTTCAATATCATGAGAGATTTGGGCAGAGTGGATAGGAAGAATGAGAGGGCATGAACTGAAAGTGATTTGTGACCGTAGCAAATGTGAAGTGAGAAAAAAACTTTTCACATGATGAGGGTTTAGGTTTGGAATGCACTGCCTGGAAGCATGCTAGGCAGAGTCAACTCAGACATTCAAAGGGGAATTAGATGATTATTTGAATAGGAACTATGTGCAAGGGTTAGGATAAAAGGCAGGTGAACGACACCAAGTCATAATGTTTATTGGACAGCTGGTACAGACCTGATGAGCAGAACAGCCTCTTTCTGCACCATATCAAATCTGTGGTTTTTAGTTTGTTTTCCAATGAATGAAGCTGACTTTAGTAACTGGACTGTGCAAATTCCTGATTGAATGTTTAATGTGTCCATGAATTCCCCTTTCTGTTCCTTCAACCCATTTCAAATAACCATGCTGATAACTCTATAAAAATATTGGAGTCTGCAATTTGATACAAGTCCTTTAAATATTTACTTAGTAAAACAACACTGATAATCATTTTGATTCTTAATTTTGCTAAGTTAAATTTGGCAAACATCTTTTCAAATGCCTCATAAAACGAGTTTGCTTTAAATTTGCCCGCCAACCAGCGAACTGAATTCGCTAGCCTCCTGTTATGGTGGAAAGGGGAGTACATGGATTGCTATTGTGTGGCTGACTCAAAGCCTTCTCTTCTGCCATGTCACTGGCTCCCTCTTCCCCCCTCCAATCCCCCCCGCCTTCCCCTTTTCTGTCTGGTAGTAACAGCTAACACTGAAACCTCTTGTCAGGGAAAGATTTCTACAGGAAGTTTAATTCATCATTCATTTGGCCAGGTCTTTAACTTTATTAGTGCCTTGAAAAGAAAAGAAACTGTGTGAAGCTTTCAGTACGTGTTATAGCACCTTTTGAATGACAACCAAACCTCAGCAGTGAAGGCACTTGTTTTAGTTTATTACCCACCACCTCTTTTTAGTTAGTGACTGTGAATGTTTCTTTGCTGTCCCAGTTTATGCATCTGGTTACCTGGGTTACTGATCATGTAGACACACTTCTGCTCTGCTGTTAAGAGTGATGGAGGAATGACCTCATGTGAATTTTCACTTCCTGTACAAAGTTGTATTTACTTCAAAACTTAAAGATAAAGTGTGATGAGGGAGGAAACAGCATGTTTTGGTACATAGTCAGAGCAGTTGTAGGCCATTTGGCCCTCTGAGCCTGTTCCACCATTCAATATGATCACGGCTAACAATCCTACTCGGTATCCTGTTCCTGTTTTCTCCCAAAACCCTTTGATCACTTTCACCTCGAGAATCATATCAAACTCCTTCTTGAAATCATTCGATGCTTCCTGTACCTTCCTGTGGCAGAGAATTCCACAGGCTCACCAATCTCTGGCTGAAGACATTTCTCCTCATCTCCACTTTAAATGACCTACCCCATATCTTTAAACTGGGCTCCTGTTTAAGGAACCTCCCTCCTGTGTTTGTCCAGCACACAGAATCCTAAATGATCTGTCAGTGCTGCCATCTCAATAGTCAAACTGGTAAATCTCTGTTGCACTCTCTTCATAACCAGGACATCTTTCCTCAGATAAGGAGCTGAAAACCACACACAATACTTCAAGTGTAGTCTCACCGAGTCCATGTACAATTGCATCAAGATATCCTGGATCCTGTACTTGAATCCTCCCACTGTTAAGGGCAACATACCGTTTGCCACCTTCACCAGTTGCTGTACCTATATGGGTACTTTTAACAACTGGTATTCAAGGACACCCAGGTCTCATTGCACCTCCCCCTTTCCCAATCCATTGCTATCCAGACAATATTCTGTCTCTGTTTTTTTTCACTAAAGAGGACAACCTCACATTTACCCACATTATATGAATTTGCTCACTCACTCAACTTGTCCAGATCACACTGAAGTAGCTCTATATCCTCCTCACAGCTCTTCTTCCCACTCAGAGTTGTGCCATTTGCAAACTTGAATATATTACATGTAGTTCCCTCATCTAAATCATTAATATATATTGTCAAGAGCTGAGGGTCCAAGTATTGATCCCTGTGCATGCTATTCACTGCCTGCTGCTTAGAAAAAGACCTGTTTATTTCTATTCTTTGTTTGCTGTCTGCCAACCAGTTCTCTTGTCAGTACATCATCCCTAATCCCATGCATTTTAATTCCACAGGTTAATCTCTTATGTGGTACCTTATGGAAATTCTTCTGAAAATGCAAAATAAAGCACATCTACTGGCTTTCCCTTATCAACTCTACTTGTTGCTAGAAATACTGTAATGAGAGAAAAGTTACCATTTCTACCCACTTAGATGAGTCTTCGATGATCTTAAGAACCTTTAAATAAATTTCACGTAACAATATAATTCTTCAAGATAGTGTCATGATTATGAGCTTCATTGCATCTACTGATACAATGAGCAAGAATTAAAACATGAGCCAATTGATGATAGCTGATGACTTTCAGCAAGACATACCCAAAGACAGCAGACTGTAATGGGTCAAGTGCAAGCCTCAAAGTGGGGGGATCTAAGATGGCGGCGATCTGAGAAAATAACACTGCAGAGCTTCGCATCGCATCAGGAGCAGGATGGTCCTTTAACCCACCCAACCCAGGTCATCAGGATTTCTTGGAGCGTTGGAAAGATTGTGGACCCCCAAGAAACATTTAAAAATTGACTTACCTGTATTTTCAGCTGTCCAGAAATGCCTAAAAAGGGAGGAGGAGCATCTGAGGCCGGGCCTGCAGCTCAGCCTGCAGCAGCCTCAGAGCTGATTACTCTCCAGGACCTGGTGAACCAGCTCTCGAAATCTCGCGAGATGTTGGGGAGATAGATTGAAGAGAAGCTGGCTCCAGTCTCTCTCATGTTGCAGAAGCATGAGCAGCAGCTGGGAGACCTGGGGAAGAGGACGGATGAGGTGGAGTAGAGGGTCACAGTGGTGGAAGCTGATGCCAGTTCATTCAAGGAAGAGATCCAAGCCCTGAAGATGCAGGTTCGTAATTTGCGTGACCAAGTGGATGATCTTGAAAACAGGGGCAGGAGAAAAAACATTTGGATCATCGGTCTGCCTGAAGGTGAGCAGCCTGTGAAATTTGTTGAAGATTGTCTTCTGAAATTCCTTGACTTGGAGACTGGCATGAGAGGATTGAAGATAGAGAGGGCTCAATGGGTCGCAGCACGGAGGTCGGGTCTGGGTCAACGCCCTCATCCTTTCCTGGTGCGGTTATATCATTACCGGGATAAGGAGAGAGTCATGGAGGCTTCCAGACTCCAGGGGAAGGATCCAAAGGCCCTAATTTATGAGGGGTCTAAGATCATGTTTTCTCAGGACTTTTCAGCAGCGGTGATCCAGAAACAAAAATCGTATGATGGTGTCAAGAGAAGATTGAAGGAGCTTGGGATTCAGTACTCCCTGAGATATCCGGCAGTGCTTCGGATCACCTTAGATGGATCCATGCATCTCTTTGACACATCAGAGAAGGCAAGAGACTTTGTGGACAAACTAACCTAAGTTAAACAATTGTAGTATGTATAAATATTGTTGCTTGGGTATGTGTTTATCATTCTGTAAAAGAACTGGAGGAAATCCAGTTGGAGCTTTGTTTTTCCCTTTTTTCCCTCTATTGATAATAATTTGGTTCAAACTATGTCTGGCGGTGGTTAAGATGTACATTTTAAATTTCTAAGTTAGGACATACCAAAGGATGGGTGGGATATTTATTCCCCCATTTTTTAATGAAAGAATTTTAAAAATTCATATTGATATTCTATGGGGTGTTTATTCTTTTTAGCTTGTGCTTGCGATGCGACTCTAGCTGGGAGACGTGAAGGTGGTTGAGATGGTTAGATGCCTATTTATGGGCAGTTCGGAATGGGTAGCTGCCCCCTCCGGGCAGGGGGTGAGTTCCCCTACTCAGCACTATTGGCGCTTTATATGTTGGTTTGTTTCCTGGTTTTGTTGTTTTTTATTTTTAATAATTTTGTATGTTTGTTAAATGTAGTGGTTTTAGTTTATGTAGTTTTTATATTTGGTGGACCATGCGACACTAAGGCTCAGCAATTTGTGGTTCGGGTTCCTCCTTTCTGGAATTTAAATGTAATTGCAGAAGATTATGGCTAATAATTTTATTAAATGGTGTACCTGGAATATCAAGGGAAGTCACTCATCAATTAAGAGGAAGAAGGTACTCTTGAGTCTTAGAAAGGAGAAGGTGGATATTGCTTTGTTACAGGAGACACATTTGGATGACAAGGAGCATCTGAAATTACAGCAGAATGGCTTTGACCGAGTTTATTTTTCATCATTTAATACCAGAAGTAGGGGAGTGGCTATATTAGTAAGGAAAAGTCTCTCATTTAAATTGTTGGAATGTGTTAAAGACACATACGGGAGGTTTGTAATTCTTAAAACCTTGATAAATGGGGAAGAATATGGCATTTTAAATGTTTATTGTCCCCTAGCTCATCCTCTTAAATTCTTGGTAGATGCTTTTTCTAAACTGATAAGTCTCAAGTCTCGGCATATTATTATAGGGGAAGATTTTAACTGCCTCATGGACCCCACAGTAGACAGGTTGCCTAAAGGTCCCTCGATACCCTCTGCACAAACTAAACAGTTATTGGGTCTGTGTGGGGAATTAGGGTTGGTGGACATCTGGAGGTGTCTCCACCCTACAGGTAGGGATTTCACGTTTTTCTCCAATCCACATAGATGTCAATCGAGGATTGATTTTTTTTCTGACCCCTGCGGTAACCCTGGATGTGGTGGCATCCTATAGGATTGGTGATATTGCCATCTCTGATCATGCTCCAGTGTACCTCATGGTTAAAATTAAGGATGTTACAATGGATTCAAGGTACTGGGGAATGGACCTCTTTATTCTCATGGACAGCAAGTTTGTGGAGTATTTCTCTAGGGAATTTCGGGCATCTCTAGACATGAACATAGGCTCGGTTGATAGCTCATCTGTTCTCTGGGAAACTGCCAAAGCTTAGCCAGAGGGTTAGTTATTTCATATTTCACCAGTAGGAAGCGGCAGAAGGGTGAGCAGCAACATCTCCTTGAAGCATGGTTTAAGGCAGCTGAGAAGGCCTATTTTGACAGAGCCTCGTTGGTCAAACTACAGAGGATTACGGCACTGCAGTCTACACTAAATTCCGTGCTCACGCAGACGGCAAAGAAGGAGCTGGCTTTTGCAGAGCAAAGGTTATACGAGCATGGTGACAAGCCAGGCAAATACTTAGCATACCTTGTCAGAAAGAGAAGTGCCCCACAAACCATTACAGCGAATAGGGAAGGGTCTGGGAACCTAACATGTGATTCTAAAAAGATTAATGTGGTGTTCCAGAGATTCTACTCTAAGTTATATCAGTCTTAGAATTGTGAGGAGGGGCAGGCCAAAATGGAATCCTTTTTTAGAGATCTGAAGCTCCCGGGTGTGACTCCCGAACAACAGTCCTTTCTCAATGCCCCATTATCAGAGCAAGAAGTGCAGGAAGCTGTGACGCAGCTTCAGAGTGGAAAGGTGCCCGGTCCTGATGGACTTCCCAGTGAATTCTATAAGGAATTTATAAGTATACTGTCAGGCTCAATGCTGAATTATTTAATGATTCATACAGTCTTGTTTGTCTCCCACCACCTCTGAGAGAGGCCAATATTTCACTTATCCTTAAAAAAGGGAAGGATCCGGAAGACTGTGCTTCATACAGGCCCATCTCGCTCTTAAATCAGGACTTTAAGATTCTCTCTAAGGCTCTTGCGTTAAGGCTGGAGACTGTGTTACCTTCTATTATTAAAGAGCATCAGACGGGCTTCATAAAGGGTCGTAGGTCCTCCAATAACATTAGGAGGCTGCTTAATGTAATTCAAGCCTGCCAACAGCAGTCAATACTGGGATTGGTGATTTCTTTAAATGCAGAGAAGGCATTCGACCGAGTTGAGTGGCCGTACCTTTTCTATAATCGAGACCGGTTTGGTCTGGGCGAAGTTTTCATAAGATGGATAAAGGTTCTCCACAGTGTACCTCTCGCTGCGGTCATTACCAACGGGGTACGATCAAGCAATTTTAATATTTCAAGGGGCACCATTACTTTTTACATTGGTGATTGAACCGTTGGCAGATGCCATTCGTGGGGATCTCAATATATCAGCTCCAGAAGTGGGGTGAAGATTACATAAGATCTCGCTGTATGCAGATGATGTTCTAATTTTCTTGACAAATCCAGCAGTCCCAGTGCCTTTCCTGATACAATGCATTCACGCGTTTGGCGCTTTTTCAGGGTATAAGATTAATTTTGCTAAATCAGAGGCTATGCCTATGGGTGGTTTTACGAAAGAGTTGGCTCTTGAGAGTGACTATAGATTCCCATTTAGGTGGTCACAGGGGGTTTTGTGTATTTGGGCATATTCATTACTCCAGTTCTGGATTGGCTGTTCAATTTTACTCAATTATTTGAAAAAATTAAACTAGATCTCCAAAGATGGGAGGCACTTCCAGTCTCATGGTTGGGTAAGATAGCACTTATTAAGACGAATATTCTCCCTCGTTTGCTATACCCTATACAATGCTCCCCCTGATTTTCTCAGGAGACTGAACAGCTGGTTCAGCTCCTTTATCTGGTACCATAAATGGCCCCTCATTAAATTAGCCAAACTGCAGTTGCCTCACAATTGGGGGGCGCAGACCTTCTGGACATTAAAAATGATCAATTAAGCTCGCTTTTGACTTACGTAAGTGATTGTGTTTGTGGGGACCCTCTTTCAATATGGCTAGATATCGAAGTCTCCCAGGCAAGGTGCCCCCTCACCAGTTTGCTGTTTTTGGACAAAATGAGGACAGTTAGGGAATATTGCCATAACCCAATAGTCATCAACACTGTTAAAGCATGGAGGGCAATTCGGCAGAGGGAAGGTAATATTGGAAGGTAATAGTGGGTATGCCAAGTTTTCAACCAGATATGATAGATTCAGGATTTAAACATTGGGCAGCTAGGGGTATATCTTGCATGGGTGATTTATTTGAGGGAGATGTAATGATGTCCTTCGATCAGTTAGTATGGAAGTACAAGTTACCTAATAGAGACCTCTTTCATTTTTTTCAAGTTAGGGATTTTATTCAAAAAAGGACCACACTTTTGACTGATCCCTTCAAATTTGACATAGAAAGAGGGGTTCTTAGGGCTAAGAGCACACTCTCTGTCAGTACTCTATATCACCAATTGGGGGGTGCCACCTCAGATGAGTCTGATCGATTCTGCAAGATGTGGGAAAGAGAGCTAGGTGTTGAAGTTTCTTCAGAGGCATGGGAGGATATTTGGGAGAATGGAAGAAAGATATCAATTTGCAATAGGACCCATGCTTTACAGTTGAAGATTCTCCACAGGGTCCACTTAGCCCCAGACCGTTTGTCAAAATTTAAACCAGGGGTATCTTCAGCATGTCCCAAGTGCAAGGTCTGTACGGATACTCTTACCCATTGTCTTTGGTCTTGTGACAGGCTTCAAACATATTGGAGTGCTGTGGTGGGTGCAATGGAGAGGATTTTAGGTGTAGGGGTGGAGAAGGACCCTATTTCACTCCTTTTGGGCCTACCCATTGTATTTCCTTCAGACTCACGTAAGGAAAAAAATTTCAATATTCTTACATTCTGTGCAAGGAAGAATATCTTGCTCGGTTGGATATCAGAAAACCCCCCCAGGCCTGTTGGGTTGGGGGAAGATTGTTATGGAGCATATTCCCCTGGATTTTCTCACAAATATGGTACACCACAAAACTGAGAATTTTTACAAGACATGGCAACCCTTTTTGAAATACATGGACACAGATTTATCTTCCACACTAACAAGGGTGTTTATATAGCCGTAATGATTGTGTTTCATGAGTCCACTATCCAGGGAGGAGGAACTGTGAATGTATGAGTGTTTTGTTTGGCTGGGCTGAGTTATTACTATTTATTTGTTTGTTGTTATGTATTTATTTAGTTAGTTAAATAGCTAGTTTAGGTTTTTTTTAATTTTATACTTCTCTATATATGTTTATACATTCGTATAGGAGGGTGGGTTGGGGAATTTTTTTATTATTTGAGTTTAGTTTTGTACTATTTTTGTACTGTTTTGAATTGCATTTTTTTGTATTTGTTGTAATATTTAAAAATCTATTTTTTCTTAATAAAAATATATTATTAGAAAAAACCTCAAAGTGGCAGCTGGGATTGGGCCTGATCACGAATAGAGTAGAGAGATTGTGATTTTCAGTTCTGGGTGAGGAACATGGCGACCTATTCAGTTCTAGTTGTCAAGGTATGATACAGAAATGCTGACTGGCAGAGTTAGAGTCAGGCCAATAGGATGCAGCCTAGCTCTGGGCCAAGCTGGAACCTGTAATTCGTTCTGGACAGAGAGAGGGCTCCTTAACCCTAATGAACAGTTCATCATTTTGTAATGTACAATGTCCACAGCTGCCCGGCTGTGTTACCGAAGGACAATATCTCCAAGGGATGGCTAGCAACAATTGTAGCCCAGAAGCCATGATACTTTGGGGGGATGCATGGAAGCCTTGCATGATCCATTGTCCCCCCACCCCCACTTCCCACCCTGAGCTCATCACATTGGCCTGGAGCCCAATGCCTGGAAAAGGACCACTTTTCAAAATTCATTGGTAATGAACAGGGCTTTGAGATTCCTCTGCATACAATGCTTCAGTATAGTGCCTCCAGGAACCAACAAATCATTGGGTATAAAAAAACTGCAGAACCTTCTGGGCAGAGCTGAGTGTTCCTATGACTGCACAGAGGTGGTGATTGACTATCCCATAGCCTAGTCCAATTCTCCCTCCTGTCAGTGAAATATTTTAGATTAGATTAGATTCCCTACTGTGTGAAAACAGGCCCTTTGGCCCAACAAGTCCACACTGACCCTCTGAAGAGTAACCCACCCAGACCCATTCCCCCCTGACAATTTAGCATGGCCAATTTACCTGATCTGCACATCTTTGGACTGTGGGGGGAGACCGGAGCACCCGGAGAAAACCCACGCAGACACGGGGAGAATGTGCAAACTCCACACACAGACAGTTGCCCGAGGTGGGAAATGAACCTGGGACCCTGGCACTGTGAGGCAGCAGTGCTAACCACTGAACCACCCTGCTGCCCCCCTGATAGGAATGCCTTTGTTCAGGTGTGTGACCGATATGGACTTTACAGAGCCAGCAGCAAGCAGCAGGTAGATTAATTAACCTGACATTCCATTGATTCCCTGTTTTGGTGATGTGCTGAATTCTAAAAGAATGACTATTTAGGTGAGTTAAATCCCTATATGACATGTTTCTGTGTAGAAACCTAACCAGTTTGCCTGAACTCATGCTCTCACCTGATCACAAACCGTGCTCCCCCTTGATGCTCGCTCTCACCTCACTTTAGCTGATGGGTTTTCGTGAGCACAAGTGACTATCAGGCTTATTATCGTATGAATGTTGAGACCTCCTGTCTCACTTGTACTTGCCCACTTCCACATTTGAAAGATAAAAATCACACAACACCAAGTTTTAGTCCAACACATTTATTAGAAAGCTTTAGCACTGCTCCTTCGTCAGGTGGTTGTGGAGTATAAGATTGTAGGATACAGAATTGAGAGCAAAAGTTTGAAAAAGACCTGGATTGTTTGTTAAGTCTTTGATCTTTTCGAATGACCATGTTGGTTTCAGTTCTTTCATATGTAAACCCCAGAACTTTCTTGAAGTTACATTCTCAAGTGAACAATAAGTGCAATGCTGGCCCAGAAAATGCATTGAAGGTTTAAGGTGTCCTGTGTGAGGCTGTCTGTGCTCCAATGTTCAGACTGAATCTATTCTAAAAGAAGGGATTTACAGAAAATTACATGGATTCATGTAGTTTTTGAGCAAAATGAAATGTAATTCTGCAATTACAAATTCACCCCATAAACTTATATGTATATGTGTGTGTGTGTGCGCATGCGCGTGCGCACTGGGGGTATGAGATATCTGTGGGGGAGTGTGTGTATGAGTGTGAGTGTAAAGTCTGTGAGAGGGTGCATGTGTGAATGTGGGAGTGTATATGTGAGCGTATGAGAGGGGGCTGTGTGAGTGTATGGCTCTGTAGGAGGGTGTGTGTGTGTGTTTGTGTGTGTGAGTGTTTGTGCATGTGTATGTGTGTGTGTGTGTTTGTGTTTGATTGTGTGTGTATGTGTGTGTGTTTGTGTGTGTGAGTGTGAGTATGTGTGTGTTTGTGTGTGTGTGTGTGAGTGAGTGTGAGTGTGTGTGTAGTGCAATGGGGTCGCCTGTAGTGTGACATGAGCCCAAGGTCCTGGTTGAGGCCCTTCCTATGGGTACCAAGCTTAGCTATCAGCCTCTGCTCTGCCTCTTTGCATTGTTGCTTTTCCCGAAGTCCACCTTGGAGGACAGTCACCCTAACATCTGAGGTCAAATGACCCGGACTGCTGAAGTGTTCTCCGACTGGGAGGGAACACTCCTGTCTGTTGATTGTTGTGCGGTGCCCATTCATCCGTTGCCGTAGCCTCTGCTCGGTTTCACCGACGTACCATGCTTCAGGGCATCCTTGCCTGCAGCGTATGAGATAGACACCGTTGGCTGAGTCACATGAGTACCTGCCACGTACGTGGTGGGAGGCGTCCCCACGTGTAATGGTGGTATCCGTGTCGAGATTCTGACACGTCTTCCACGATCAAGGTTGTATGGTGTTGTCCTGAAGGCCTGGCAGTATGCTACGAACAATGATCTGTTTGAGGTTTGGTGGTGGTTTAAAGGCAATAAGTGGAGGCATGGGGAAGATGGAGGCATGCTCATCCTCATCGATAATGTGTTGCAGGCCGCGAAGAACATGGCGTAGTTTTTCGGCTCCTGGGAAGTACTGGACAACGAAGGGTACCCTGTCGGTTGCAGCTCATGGCTGTCTCCTGAGGAGGTCATTATGGTTTCTCACTGTAGCATGTCACAACTGGCAGTCGATGAGTCGAGCATCATACCCTGTTCTTAAAGTTACAGAGTTATAGAGGTGTACAGCATGGAAACAGACCCTTCGGTCCAACCCGTCCATGCCGACCAGATATCCCAACCCAATCTAGTCCCACCTGCCAGCACCCTGCCCATATCCCTCCAAACCCTTCCTATTCATATACCCATCCAAATGTCTCTTAAATGTTGCAATTGTACCAGCCTCCACCACTTCCTCTGGCAGTTTATTCCATACATGTGGACATACATTCCTGAAAAAGGGCTGATGCCCGAAACGTCGATTATCCTGCTCCTTTGATGCTGCCTGACCTGCTGCGCTTTTCCAGCAACACATTTTCAGCTCTATTCCATACATGTACCAATCTCAGAGTGAAGAAGTTGCTACTTAGGTTTCTTTTACATCTTTCCCCTCTCACCTTAAACCTATGCCCTCTAGCTCTGGATTCCCCCGACTCAGGGAAATGACTTGGTCTATTTTTCCTATCATGATTTTATAAACCTCTATAAGGTCACCCCTCAGCCTCTGATGCTCCAGGGAAAACAGCCCTAGCCTATTCAACCTCTCCCTATAGCTCAAATTCTCCAACCCTGGCAACATCCTTGTAAATCTTTTCTGAACCCTTCCAAGTTTCACAACATCTTTCCAATAGGATGGAGACCAGAATTGCAGTTGAGATATCCCCAGCTATCTTGAGATAGCCCCAGCGGTGAAGAGACTGTTACACATATCCTGCTGGAAAGCGACTTTGCTAAGACGGTCTGGAGAGAGATGCAGTGGTGTTTACTGAGGCTCATTCTGAGCTGTTCTGTGATACAGGAATTTGTTCCCGACAGGATGTTCCCAGAGATGTACACTAGGGCAAACATTAACCAAGTGTGGAAGACCATCAACTCAGTGAAAGACATCCTCAGTTTGCTTGAAATCTGGTGGTTTTCAGTGCAGGGTGTTGTCCACTACTGAGTGTTGCACACTGGCATATTCCAAGGTCTAGGATTGTGTGCTGAGGGATACGTTAAAAATTGGAACAGCCACTGCAAAGGCACAGAGGGGAATGGTCACTCACTAGGATCTTTCTCCCATAATGGATCAGTTGGTTGACAATTATAGAATCCCACAGGCTGTTTGCTTATGTATCGTAAAAATGACACGTATCACAACTATCTCGAGGGACCTTAAAGTGAAATGTGCTCAGGGAGAAAAGTTGAATATTATGGCAGGTTCCATAATATCCAATTGGAAACATTTTTGAATGTACTTCTAAATATTTTATGAATAAAGCCCATTTTGGGAATATTTGGCCTGGCATCTATAATTGCTTCCCAGGATTGCTATTGGGGACAATTCAACAGCCATCTGAAATACACCAGTCTAATTTACATGAGGCATGAAGCTCAATTTTGGTTGAACGTTGGATCTACCAGTTCCAGTACGTGGATTTAGCCATGTTACCTTTGTTCCTTCTCTGAGGTGTTTCAAGCAATATTAAGCATCTTATACAAACTCAGTTTGTAACTTGCCCAATCATTGAATGATAAATTAATCAGAAACATCCTGCTTGTCACATGATTATTTGTGTTTCTACTGTCCAAAACACTGTAATACATAAAGAAAGTGATTTGCTTTGATTATATTTGCAAGTGTGAAACAATAACAAATTAGAAATTACTAAGGTCTGATTTCATTGATCACTGCGTGAGAGTGAGGCAATGGGTTAATCCGGGGAACCAAGTGGTTAGTTGGAAATGAAATCAAACTGCAATATCTTTGTTTCACTTTCTGTCCCACAATTATACATCGGTTTACTGCTTTTGTGATGATGCAAAGTACCTGTGTATATGTAAATGTGTTTTTTAAACAATCTCATCACATTAAAGCTGTTAGAACCTTAACTGAATTGGCAAAAGGTGTAGAGCACAAGGTCAGAATTCACAATTAAATCATACTGCAAAGGATAAGATTACATAAAATTTTCAGAAGAGAACAGGCTACTTGGTGCAACCAGTCTTTGCTTGTGTTTGTTATCCATCTTTTCTCATTTAAACATATAGAATCCCTACAGTGTGGAAACAGGCCCATCAAGTCCACAATGACCTTCCAAAGAGTAACCCACCCAGACCCATCCCCATTACTCTACATTTCCCCTGCGTAATGTGCCTAACCTATAAATCCCAGAACACTACGGGCAATTTAGCATGGCCAATTCACCTAAACTGTATATCTTTGGACTGTGGGAGGAAACTGGAACACCTGGAGGAAACCCATGCAGACACTGGTAGAATGTGTAAACTACACTCAGACAGTCGCCCGAGGCTGGGATCAAACCCAGGTCCCTGATGCTGTAAACCAGCAGTGCTAATCACTGAGCCACCGTGCCACCCCACTTGGGGGAAAATAGAAGATTGAACCAATTTACTTCAAAGAGGAAACCAAAGCTGGGTACGGTTTGTGACAGAACAGTTGTTGTGGACTGACAGGATCCTTCAGGGGGTGGAAATATCTCATGAATTTTCCAAGCTACACTTCTCCTGCCTGAAGTGTTATTACTGTTGCCAGCTGCTCAGAATCTGCCAGTCGGATATTATAGAATCTATTCCCTTCTCCTTCAGATGCTTGTCGAACCTCACTTTAAATGCAACCGCACTATCTGCTTCAAAGTTTCACATTCTCATCACTCTTTGGCTAATGAGGTTTCTTTTGGATTTCTTGCTGACCATCTTAAAGATTATTAATAATAATAATATGAGAAATATATTCTCTTTATATTTACTCCATCAAAACCTGTCCTAATTTTATGAATCTTTATTTTGTCACCCCTCAGGCGTCGTCTTTCAGCTAAGCAGTGACCTTGCCTGTTAATCCTTCCCTGAAATCTTAGGGTCTGATTGGCCCACACCTTCAGAACCGTGTCCAGTACTGATCACCCCAAGACATAGGAGAGACCCATCAAGTTTGTAAAGGGTCTAAGAGACTGTTTTCTTAGAGGTTTGAGTTTTGTGGAAAAATGAGGGGGATGTGTCATCCTCACAAGCTCACATCTAGAGATAAATTTTACCGGCACGGATACGACAGTATACAATATGAAAAAAAGTTAATTCAGAACTTAAAGGTTGAGAGAATGGAGCAATTGTCCATAGGCTCAAGCTAGTGAAAAGTAAACTTAAAACTAATATTATGAAGTTCTCAACACAAAAAGTGAACAAAAGATTAAATTAATTTGTGACTCAAAAGCAGATATGAAATTCATGGATCATTCAGCAATCGATTAGGGACTGCAGTAGAGGGGAAGGGGAATTGGGATGAGCTTTAATCTTTTGAATAGGAGCTCATTCTAAATCTCTAGACTTGGACGTGACCTCTGAAACCTTTTGAGACAGGCTAGTGTTTGACTCGGAGAATCGTATTGTATGCTGATAGCTAACATCTTCCATCTCACAGCTGCTGTTTATGTAGCTCAGTAAAAAGGTGTGTGCTCTTTATAGCATCATGCCCACACCAGTCCAGGCAACGGATTAGTGCCTTCATTCATCTTTTCAGCCATCAGGAAATCATCACTTTGAGATAACCACATGCTTTTGTCGAAAGCTGCCGTGACTGCTAAGATTTCCACCACTTAACAATAGTGATTAACTTTTTTCAAGAGTTTTATTACTGAACATAAATCTTCAAACTCATAAACCTGCCTTCAGATTCTGAGCAGCTGGCAACAGTAATAACACTTCAGGCAGGAGAAGTATAGCTTGAAAATTCATGAGATATTTCCACCCCCTGAAGGATCCTGTCAGTCCACAACAACTGTTCTGTCACAAACCGTACCCAGCTTTGGTTTCCTCTTTAAAGTAAATTGGTTCAATCTTCTGTTTTCCCCCAAGGATGCCTTTGCTTTTAGGCCTGAGGAGGGGTAGGCCCTTGTTTCAGATGCCTCCAAAATGAGTGTCAATGCTGTTTGATGAATAACCAGCAAGAGGCATAAATTAAATCGCTTAACTCAACAATATAATATGCTCCTCCTTCCGTCATGGAAGCAAGGAATGAAAACATTTTCTTCTCACCAAAGCAGCACCATGAAGACTTAACAAGACCTGCAAAATTGAACGTGGCTATGAATTTAAATCATCAGTAAACCTAAGAAATATATCCTGAAATTGTCGGTCATCATTGCACACAAACTGGGTTATTTGTGTTTGAATGTTAAAGTGAGTTGAGAGTTCTTTGTAAACTAAAGGTGAACACTGGGTGGTGACTTTAACCTGAAGGTCACCGTGCCTCAGGCGAGGGTTGAGATTGAGGGGCTTTCGTGGTGACTTCAGCTGGAGTGGGTCATAAACTGAGACTGCTGGTGTCATTCGGCAATGCAATCAGTCCTGAGCTGAATGAGACCCCTGTACTTTCTGCCAGTATTAAGTCCATCTTCAATGTTGTAATGTGTGCTTCACTACTGGTCACTTCCTGTGCAGTATGAATGATGCATGGAGATGTGTTCTCCATGGATGCTGATGTCTCTGAGCATGAGTGATGATGTTATTAATGGACAGATTGAAATTGAGATTGAAATTTACCGTTTTGTGCAGACAACACCTTTATTCTTCCCTCCTAAGACAGTGAGCTATAGAAAGATGGCAAGCCCTCTTCTAGGTTTTGTCTTTGTATGCCAATCACCAAATCAAGTTCTAGAGCTTTATTTTGCTTAGTTGTCGGATTATTTCAAAGGATATTTAATAAATTGCAGCTGAGATGCCTTTGACTTGAGGGAAAGAAAGATAGATTGAATTGCATAGCTACTGGAAATCTCAAAACACTGTTATGGACCAAGCCATTTCAAGAAAGCAGCCCAGACCCCAACTTTACCAGTTGTTTTAAGCAGGTGTACACTGGATATTCCAGGAGAAATACAGCTGGTCAAACCACTTAGTTTTACACAAAACAGAGTTTGTTTACAAGATTACGGAATGAAACGCAAACAGAAGAGAACAGAATGCCAAATAACTTAACCTATCCAAAAACCTAACGGGTCATCCCAACTTAATGATGCCATTCCAAATACTTGCAATAATACACCGAAGGGTCTGTTTTCATGCTGTGCATCTCTATGACTCTATGACTCTAATAGCCATAAACACCCCTTGGCACAAAAAGTACAATTAAACTCAGGGTCTTACAGGAAAGAAGTCAGAGAGAGAGGAGGATCAGCTTGGTCCTCCTTCTTTGGGTCCAGCAACTTTTACTACAACACTACTGCTCAAAATCAAACCAAACCAGAGGAAAGCTGAGCTGGGAGAACTGGCCACACCCCTTTCATTGTACAACTGTTTATTTTAAAACTTAAATGCCTTTCACCTGAGGCAGTATCTGTTAGCTATAACCAAACTGGCCCTAAAACCCTTCAACCCCTGACTTTACACACTCTGTGTCTTTAATGCCCTCTCTGAAAAAAACAGCCAAGGACAGCACACCCTTGTTAAAGGAGCAGCATCATCACAACACTTACACTTATACTCTTTCATTGGAAGTGAGTGTTACTGGTGAGGCCAGCATTCATTGCTCATCCCTCATTGTCCTTAAGGTGGTAATACACTACCTTCTTGACTGCTGCAATCCATGTAATGTAGGTACACCAGCAGTGCTGTTAGAAAGCGAATTCCTATTGTTACCCAATGACAATAAAGGAACAGCGATATAGTTCCAAGTCAAGATGATGTGTGATTTGGAGAGGAACTTGCAGTTGATGTTGTATGGTAAATCCATGTCTAGTTCTTCCACTATGCCCAGAAGAATAGGAGTGAAGTATCTCCCCTCTGTCCAACCTCCTCGATTAGCCACCATAGAGGTTCCGGTTCTTTTTTGAATGAAGCAATACCTTTCATCAATTGGCACTGTAGTTAACTACATTTGCTGTTAGCAACAAGGAGCCAATCAACAGGATTTTCTTCAGTCAAAGAATGAGCAAATATACTACCTGTTATACCTGAGAAAAAATGAAAATGCAAAATGTGGATTAGCTTCAAGCACAGGATTTGTGTGTGGGGTGATTGCCTTAATGTGACAGAACTGGCTGTGTGTCCAAATGGGGGATCAATTATTTTTACAAATTAGCCAGTGGGTTCATTGTCGGAGTTTGTGATTCTTTGATATCAATGGCTGAGGGGAGGTATTTCAATCCTGTGATTTGCAGAATGAGTTTTGGTTTGAAGTATTTGTTCCAGCATTGCCTGTAGTTGAGAATTCTCTCTTTTCACATCCTTTTGAGAGTGAATTGCTTGGATTGTCACTTCAACCTTGGAAGATGACCTTTCCTTTTTAAGCAGTTTGTCTTGTCAGAATGCCATCCAATAAACTATCCGTGTGTCTGTCAGTTTGGCTACTTTTGGGTTAGATGACTTTAGTGTCCAGGGGAGATAATGGCGTTGTCACTGGACTAGCATTCAGAGACCCAGAGTAAGTTTCTGGCAACAAGAGTGTGATTTCTATCAGTGCAGGACAGCAAAATCTTAATTCAATATGTAAAATACAATTTTAAAATATACATTAAAATATGCATAGTATTAAATTATACATTTTAAAAATGGCTAATCTCATGATGATCGTGTAATTATTGCTAATAATTATAAAGACCCATCTCGTTCACTAATGTCATTGAGGGAAGGAAATCTGCTGTCCTTAACTAGTCTGGCCTAAAAGGACAAGGGCAGCAGATACATGGGGAAACCACCACCAAGAAGATGCCCTCCATCACCATCACCACTCACCATTCCCTCAGTGTCACTGGGTCAGTATTCTGAAAACCCAAGAAAAAACTGAGAGTGCATCTGCAGCACACTGACTACTGCAGTTCCAGAAGGCAGCTCAACATCACCTTTTCGAATACAGTTAAAGGTGGGCGATAAATGCCTGCATCGCCAATGACACCCACAGCCTGTGAACAAAGAAAAAGATGTAAAGCACCCTAACTCACACTTAACTCTCAGTCCCAAAGTCCAAGGCTTTTAAATTAGCTGATGAGATTTTAAAGATTAATAGTTTGCAGTTTATATCATCATAAGTTATATATCAGTTTATAAGTTAATTTGCACTAGGATTATAAAATTGAATAAGACTCTAGACAGTTGAATTGAACATATTGTTCAAATGTTAATATTCAGACATAAAATGAGCATTTTATAACATTTGGCTGAAAGTTCCCTTTACTTACAATCACACTGCAGGTAATTAGCCTGTGTTTGAATGTAATCAGTTGGTTGATCAAACGATAGCTTTTGTCTTCTCTTTGTTCTTCTTGACTGTGACAGCTATACTTATATGTCCATTGGGGTATGTTGAATATTTCTTCTGAGTGAGATGGATGTTTGTTAGTTAAATACATATTGTCTATTTACTTTAGAGCACTGCCCACTTCCTTCTCTGATCAGTTCTAACCCCTCACGGTTCTCAATCCTTATGTGTTCCTTCTTATTGAAATGAGTGACTGCAAAAGTTGACCATATACAAGGCATAACTACCAGTGCCTTCCTGTGGCTGAACATGTGCTTTTCATTGGATTGACTGACTTGCCTCTCCAGAATGCCCATTGTGCTGATCACAGAGTATTGTCACCTTTAACATTAAGTTTCCTGCTGGATCTTATTAGTAAAATCATGGTTAGTTTTGATTGGTCAGGTAGCAGTCGCAAATCTTAGCCAGCCAAAATTAAATGTGGCTCATTAAAGCTGTTCCCAGACATCTGATGCCCTTGTCCTTTGAGATAGCAGAGGATGTAGATATGAAAGATGTTGTTGAAAGAGCCTTGGTAAGTTACTACAGCCTGTGTAAGTAGTTCATCCTGCCTTTACTGTATGTTGGTGGTAGAAGGAGTGGATGTTTGGTCTGGTAGATGGAGTGCTGAACAAATAGGCTGCTTTGTCCCCAATGGGGTCAAGCACCTTGACTGTTGGAGCTGCACACATCCAGGCATGTGGAGAGGTCTATCACAATTCCGACTCATACATTGTAGATGGTGGACAGGAGGTCAGAAGGGAGTGACTCAACCTCCGAATAGACTACTCTTCACTAGTCCGTGCATGTGCGGCTCTGACATCACTCAGTACTTGGGGAAGTAAACACAAACACAGAAGTTGCTGGAAAAACTCAGCAGATCTGAAAGCATCTGTGGAGAGAAATCAGAGTTACCATTTTTGGGTGCAATGACCCTTCTACAGAACCCTTCTTCGATGCTTGGATTTGGGTTAATGTTCCCGTCGACGGTCTCCCCACTATGTGGAGAAGCAGTGGAAACCCTGTGATGCTGCAGTGGAACAGTTAAACTTTGGAACCAAGTTAAATGTCTATCAGACAATCTTGATCATCGTGGGAGGGGAAGCAAGTGGACTGGCTAGGAGAACCTCTGGGAGAACACGTCCTGTTGGAAAGGTTTTTAGCTCTTTACGATGAAGCTGCTTTAACCTATCTTCAGCTGTTTATTTTATTGAGGCAGGGTCAAACTTAAAATGGAGCTAAAAGATGAGACACACAATTTCATTAAAATATTTAAATCAATAACTGGTCTTCCAAGTAGAGTTCAATAGTGCACCTATCTACCTTCCTCCATTTAAATTGAAAGCAGGTAGGTACGAGATGGGTTGAGTGTGATTTTGAGATTATTTTATTTTGACAGTTAGCTTGGGCGGCTAATTTGCAATGCAGAATGATGCCAACTGCGTGGGTTCAATTCCTGCATTGGCTGAGTTTACCAATGAAGGGCTCTCCTTCTCAATCCCTTCCCTCCCCTCAGGTTAAAGCACCATCAGTCATCTCCCTCTAATTTACTTTTGTTTGCATTCAAACCAAAAAGAAATCCACCTAATCCTAGTGTTCAATCTCCCTTCTATGTAACTGAGAATAATGACAACACTTTGGTAGGTACAATAATTTTGTATTAGGACTGGATTATCTGTACTTATCGAGTCATAGAGATGTACAGCACAGAAACAGACCCTTCAGTCCAACCCGTCCATGCCGACCAGATATCCCAACCCAATCTAGTCCCACCTGCCAGCAGCTGGCCCATATCCCTCCAAACCCTTCCTATTCATATACCCATCCAGGTGTCTTTTAAATATTGCAATTGTACTAGCCTCCACTACTTCCTCTGGCAGCTCATTCCATACACATACCATCCTCTGCATGAAAAGTTGCCACTTAGGTCTCTTTTACATCTTTCCCCTCTCACCCTAAACCTATGCCCTCTAATTCTGGACTCCCCCATGCCAGGGAAGAGACTTTGTCTATTTATCCGATCCATTCCCCTCATGATTTTATAAACCTCTATAAGGTCACCCCTCGGCCTCCGACGCTCCAGGGAAAACAGTCCCAGCCTATTCAACCTCTCCCTGTAGCTCAAACCCTCCAACCCTGGCATCATCCTTGTAAAACTTTTCTGAACCCTTTCAACCTGTATGTACTTGGCCACAATAGGAAAAGGGAAGATGAAAGTCAAGCAGTGAACAGAATCAGAAGAAAAGAGACAAACTGTACACAATGTGCAGAATCCACAACAGGATCTGGAGTTGGCCAGGGTTTAAGAACAGGGAGTACAAACTGGGAGTCTAAGGACTGGAATAAACAGGAAGAAATTTGCTGTTTCAGCCCTTCCAAATGTTACTAAGACAGAAGCATTAGAATTTCTGCTGAGGCAATGAAAAGCTTCTCTCAGTGTGTGTATTCCTCGTGTTTTACAAATCTTACTCCTTGCTCTTCAGAAACATTTGAGAAATTTTTCAATGGAATGTAACTACAAGACATGGTCTGTCATGAATGGGGCCTGTTGAGTTTGCGATCAGGCATAAGCTGGGACTGGATTCCTTGTGGAATTGCATCACCTGCATAATAGTTAAATTAGTTCCAACAATTGCCTGGAATGTAAATTATGGTGACAATCCTTCATTATAATAGTCCCTAAAATGTCTTAATAAATATTATAGGACCTAATAACATCTTAATTGGATATTTGGACAAATCCTGTGAGATTGCAAGTAGCAAACTATCAATTGTTTTAGATTGTTTCACAGTAAGACATATAAGATATGGCAAAATAACTCCAATATCCTATGTTATAGAGAATCATGAAAATTGCATTAAATCAAAACCAGAAAATGTTAGAATGAGTAAACAGGTCCAGCAAGTTATCATTTCAGATATGGAAGCTTGAACATTACTGCAAGATAGTACAGAGGGACAGCATTTAAAAGGAACAGAATAGTTGAAGGGATAAACATATAAAACATATAAATGCACCAAGGAAGAAATTGAATAACTTTAATGGGCCACAGTTAAAACACAGAATCATATAATATAGATAGAGGCCATCCAGCCCAATATGCCTCTGCCAATGTTCTGAAAGAACTGGAGCAGTGTGTACATTTCTGGTCACCCTGCTATTGGCAGGGTGTTATTAAACTGGAAAAGGTGCAAAGAAGATTTATAAGGATGTTACTAAAACTGAAAGATTTGAATTATAAGTACGGGCTGGATTGAATTAGAATCCCTACAGTGTGGAAACAGCCCTTTGGCCCAACAAATCCACACCAACCCTCTGAAGAGTAACCCATTCAGACCCATTCCCCTACATGTACTTCTGATTAATTCGCCTAACCTACATCCCTGAACACTCTGGGCAACTTAGTATGGCCAATTCACCTAAACTGCATTTGTGGGATTGGATTGTGGGAGGAAACCAGAGTACCCAGAGGAAACCTACACAGACACAGGGAGAATATGCAAACTCCACGCAGACAGTTTTCCAAGGCTGGGATTGAACCCAGGTCCCTCGTGCTGCGAGGTAGCAGTGCTAACCACTGAGCCACCATGCTGCCCTGTGGCTGGGACTTTTTTCCCTGGATAATAGCAAGCTGGGGACCATTTAGAAGTTTATAAAAGCATGAGGTGCATAGATAGGTTGTATAGCCAAGAGTGGCACGGTGGTTAGCACTGCTGCCTCACAGTGCCAGAGACGTGCGTTCAAATCCCACCTCAGGCAACTGTCTGTGTGGAGTTTGCACATTCTGCGTGGGTTTCCTCCGGGTGCTCCAGTTTACTCCCACAGTCTAAAGATGTGCAGTTTAGGTGAATTGGCCATGCTAAATTGCCCATAGTGTTAGGTGTAGGGGAATGGGTCTGGGTGGGTTGCTCTTCGGAGGTGGACTTGTTGGGCCGAAGGGTCTGTTTCCACACTGTAAGTAATCTAGTCTTTTCCCCCCGGGTAGGAGAGTCAAAAGCTAGAGGCCATAGGTTTAAGGTGAGAGGGGCAAGATTTAAAGCACCTGAGGGGCAAGAGGGTGATGCTATACGGAATGAGCTGCCAGAGGAAGTGTGAGAGGTGGGTACAGTTACAATATTTAAAAGCATTTGAACAGTTACATGAATAGGAAAGTTTCAGAAGGATATGGGCCAAATGCTGGCTAATAGGACTAGATCAGTTTAGGAAACCTGTTAGCATGAACAATTTGGGGAGAAAAGTCTGTTTTCATGCTGTTAGACTTTGACTCTCGCTAACTATTCAGCTAGTCCGACACTCCCGTTCTTTCCCTTTTGCTGTGCACGTTCCTTTTCTTCTTCAGCATATAACAAATTTTATTTTGAAAGTCAGTCCTGTATTAAATTTGCTTCTACATCTGCAAAGGGGCTATTATTCTACCTACTTAGAAATGTCAATCGGGAATCCTGAACAGAGAGACCATGGTGTTTTCAGAGATTATTTATATGTATTTCCTAAGAGAGAGAAAGAAAACAGTTTCTCTGCTGAGGTGATCTTCTGCCATGCATAGCAATTCTTATTAAGAATTTCAAAACTTATTTTAAAAAGTTTCACTTGATCATAGCCCAATCTCTTACATATTTCTATTACAAGCATTGGCTCCGATGGGCAAGTGGGGATTGAACATATCCTGAAACTTGTGCAATCAAGACTTCTTGGAAGTTGTGATGTACTGACTATGCAGAAATTTCTTCAGATATTTTAACTTCCCATGTGCAAATTCCCAGGGGCTGGAACCCTCTGAAGTACAATCAAAGGGCTTGAACTTACTTACCTTAATAGTTAAGAAGGAAAGTAAGAAGGGTAAAAATCTGCTCTAACTCCTGGATCGCTGTAATGCTGATCTCTATCTCACTAACAACCAAACCCTAAACATTGACACATTTACATCTTCCTGAAGACCTGACCTGACCATTCCCTGCCCTCTCATGCGGCTGGCACATGTTACGCTGGCATCCTACCCTGCCATATACCTGCCACACTATACCCTCACTTACCTTACCCAATTAGCTTCTCTCAGTTGCTGCCAAAGTGAACTGGGGACTGTGCAACACAGAATACAGCACCCACTGCTTTAAAAAGGGGGTAGATTTAGCACCAATAACTCCGAAGCTGGCCATTTGTTGGATTGCTTCAATTTTAAAGGATTTGGAAAACCCCTGGAAAGGTAAGTGGTCAACATTTTATCAGATCTGGTTCAGAAACAAGGATTCTGACACCCCAAGATGGGAACATTTGAAACATCACAATGAAGGTTATGTCGCTGAGAAAAAGGAGCAGCTTCATGATCTGTGTCACAGACAAGAGGGAGAAGTGATTTGGATTATTTTTACAGTACTCCTATATATAACAGAAGTAATTTCTAACTTATTTTCTTAATTTAATTATCTTTTTAAAAGATTATGGTGTATTTCTCCAATGCCTTTTTGTGAAATCTAATTTTAAAATGACCTGCAGCAAATTCTTTGGGGTTGAGAGAAAGTAAAATTTAATCACACATTGAAAAACTAAGGGGCGGTCAGTTTGCAGCACTTATTCACACACCAAACTCGCCAAAGAAAGAAAGCAAAAGGAGAGCAGTTACAAATTGCTAGTCAAGGATATTGGCATTGGTTCACATGAATTAGACCAATAAATCAATGCCCAGTGTCAGTCAATTCAGCTGGTTGTGAGCTTAAGTCCCTTTCACAAGAGGTTTAAATACATTTGAATTGCAGGTCCAATTGCAGCAATTGTAACCTGGGAATCAGTTCACTTTGCAGCTGAAATAAATAGCATTCTTTCCAGCAATCAGGCTTTTGAGAGAGATTGAGATCAGAAGCAGGCATTAGGTAAGTTAGAAGCTGCTTAATACCTCCTTTGATTGTGGATGTGAGCAGCCTGAGGAAAGAAGTCAAAAACTGCATCATTCAGGACAATTCAAACAAACACCGATTTCAGTCATCTGACTAGGGCTTCTGTTTAGCCACCCAGCTAAGAATATGGTTTCTGCTATCCTGATTGAATCCCACTGTGTTTCATAGCAGATAACTGTGGAGTCATTTATACCATCTGATGTAATATATTTTGCAAAGGTTTCCTTTGTTTAGAAGCAAAAGCAGAAATTGCTGGAAAAGCTCAAAAGGTCTGGTAATATCTGTGGAGAGAAATCGGAGTAAAAGTTTCGGATCCAATGACCCTTCTTCAGAGCTACCAGACCTGCTGAGCATTTCCAGCACTTTCTCTTCTGTTTTTAATCTCCAGTATCTGCAGTTCTTTCGGTTTTCCTTTGTTTAGAATCGGTCGAGATAGACTTTGCATCTGTGGTCCCTTTGTATTAGCTGGGCTGGAAAATCTGTACAATACAAGAAGTGTATCATTTTAGGAAGTGATGAATGCACGTTTACCCTGATTTTTGCTGGGAATTTCTCGAAGCAACTTGCCCATTCTGTGTTTGATAGCAACTAGTTTAGATCTAACAAGAGTCCTATATATATACACAAGAGGATATGGTTAAAAAAAGAACAATTTAGGATTTCTGTCATTTCCCCTTTAGATATTATGCACAAAATCTTTTTTTGATGGAAGAAGTGGTTAACTATCAGCAGAAACTCTGCAGAAAACCCTGTAGGAAAGTCTTCACTGATTTGCCAAATGTTTAAAATGCCACAACTAAAGTAAAATGCCACAACTAAAGCAGAGCCTTATTTTGTGTCGTAGGACATCTGACCGCATCTAGGAGAAAGTGAGGACTGCAGATACTGGAGATCAGAGTCGAAAAATGTGACGCTCGAAAAGCACAGCAGGTCAGGCAGCCTCTGAGGAGCAGGATGAATTCCTGATGAAGGGCTTACACTCGAAACGTTGATTCTCCTGCTCCGCACACCTAACAGCATCGGCCATTAAACTTGTTCCTATTCTCCAGGCTCTTAGAAAATTGAGCATATGCTTGCAAAAAAGTGAGCTGACAATGCTGAAGACAAGGAAACAGGATAACTGGGACCTCAGTGAACGTGGCTGTCAGCAACACAATATTTTAACCAATTAGATTTTGTGATTGTGAAATAACCAGCAGAAGTCCTGAGAAAAAAGCAAAAATAATGGAATGGAATTGAATGGCAAATCAGATCCAAATGGCAAACCAGATGGTAAAAATATTGGATTAAGAGAAAGAGAAACCGAAACAGAGAAGAAGCAGAAAGGAAAATGAGGATTTCTTTTATATTATAATTTTGCTGTCATAAAATCTTCTAAAATAGTTCATAACCTGAAGTGATGAGACTTCATGGCCAATGCTTAGTGTCAGAAAATTATTGTCATGTCATTAAAAAAATACTTACATCTGTAGTCACTATCTTTGACATATCTGTGCTGGGTTTAATTTGCATCTACTACATACATACAAAAACTTCATGGTATTCAATGCATCTTATCATCAGCAATTAAGATGCCATTTTTAAAATACTAAAGCCCAATTTTCAATGGCAATATTCATTTAATCAGACATCTGAAGTTGCTGGACAATGAATAAAAAGTGAGCAGTAGGAGATGTGCCCATTTTGATATCAAAACCTGACCCCCTATCTCATCGTTCAATTTAACTGAAAATTCAAGTCTTATACGTCTGGAAAAAAAATCAGAAGTCAGATTTCTTGCCCTACAAAATTCAAGAAGGTGATGTCCATCAGCAACCCAAACCTTCAGCCAAATGTAATGTTTGTTACCTGCTTTGGCTGAATATTTGCTGTTAGATTTTGTTGTGGAAGCTATTAGTAATTTTAAAGTAAATACCCATTGCATATTTGCCATGAACAGTCAATGTCACTCAACCTTACCTGGATTTTCCATTATGTTCATTCATACTGTTTACCTGAGCATTTGTAGGGTATTTCTATCGAAAAGCAAGCTTTTGTTTTGCCATGCAGGTATTATATCTTGGGAATTGAAAAGTGAATCATGCTATATAGGTACTATAATGGGAGAAAAATATCACGTTTAAATGGTTATGTTCACATTACAGATTTGGCTATGGGCAATTTAACAATGTTAACTTTATAATGTTAAGTATAAAGTTATTATCTGGTACAAAATGCAAGATTTTCAATGGATTGTAAAGGATTGTAGAATAAAACTTTACTTTTCAAATCCAATTATATTACCTTCCTTTTAATTCACCTGTATAAACAATGTATTTTAAAAGGCACCATCATAACTGAACAGGCATTTATTGGTCAGTGTATTGAGTACAGGAGTTGGGAGGTCATATTGTGGCTGTACAGGACGTTGGTTAGGCCAGTTTTGGAATACTGTGTTCAATTCTGGTCTCCCAGTTATAGTAAAGATGTTGTGAAATTTGAAAGGCTTCAGTAAAGACACACAAGGATGTCGCCATCATTTGGAGGTTTGAGCTACAGGGAGAGGATGAATAAGCTGGGGCTATTTTCCCTGCAGCATCAGAGGCTGAGGGGTGACCTTATAGAGATTTATAAAATCATGAGGGGCATGAATAGAGTGAATAGCCAAGATCTTTTCCCCAGAGTAGGAGGGTCCAAAACTAGGGGGAATAGGTTAAGGGTGAGAGGGAAAATATTTTAAAGGGACCTAAGGGGCAACTTTTTCACACAAAGGATAGCACATGTATGGAATGAGCTGCCCAAGAAGGCAGTGGAGGTTGGTACAATTACAATGCTTAAAAGGCATCTGAATGGTTACATGAAAAGGAAGGATTTAGAGGGACATAGGTCAAATGCTGGCAAATGGCATTAGATTAATTTAAATTAACACTTGATTAGCATGGACGAGTGGGACCGAAGGGTTTTTTTTCCGTGCTATACATCTCAATGACTCTATGTGTAATTTTGATCTTGGCAATGGCACGTGCAAACAAACAAATAATTTACTCTCTTGATTAACATCATTTTGTTTTTGGCAAGCAGTAAAAAAAAAGTTTGCCAAATGCCTTTCTGTAAAGATAGTGGTCAAGAAGTCCAAATGATGGTAAAAATCAGTGCAACTTGGCCACTGTATTCAGAACACATGCTTGTGACGTAAGCAACTGACCTGTGTGAGATTGACACACAAAGTTATAAACTGGCTGTCAGCACCACTTGTGTTGTTCATTGAAAGCTCATTGATTAGGGGAGTGACGCACAGAATGAGCAGAATGATGGGTGATAGACAAATGGAAAGCATGTTTTTAAATTTCCTCAGGCTTACAGAAGATAGAATGTGGGGACATGGAGTTTATTTATATCATTAAGTCAAAAGGTATCAAGGGCATAGACCAGGGGTTTTTTTAGCAGCAGCTGAGCTGAGGCAAGGGTGAAGTTGGACACTGTTATTGAGGTGGAAATAGGCAATTCTTTTGATTTTTATGCTTGCTGAGTCATCTCAGGCCAAATATGACATCAAGAGGGCAAATAGTTTGGCTCAGCCTCAGACAATTGCAAGGAAAAGAGTTGCAGTTAAAGGCTAGGGAACACAGACTTGTGGCTTAGTCTGAGTGTAATGTTTTTGGTCTTCCCAATATTTAAGGAAAGGAAATTTCTGCTCATTCAGTAAAGTTGTGAGATAAACAACCAGATAATTTGGAGACAGTGAAGGCATTGGAAGAAGTGGTAGTAAGATAGGGCTTGGAGCTGTCAACATACAAATGAAAGCTGATATTGTGGCTTTTGGATGATGTCATCAAAGGAAGCATGTAGGTGAGAAAGAGGAGAACCAAGAGGAATGCTAGAGGGGCTGGATGGTGAGGAGAGGGAACAGAAGCCAATGCAGGCAATTATCTGATACAGTTAGCAGGATAAAGATGCTAATTCCCTAGTGAGTGAAATGCCATACAACAGAATAACAGCAAAGAAGTATTTGAGGAGCCTGGTGTGATTCCCTGTGTGAAATCCTGCAGATTAATTGAGAAGGACAAAGACGGATTGTTTTCCGTGGTCCAATACTTATATGTCAGTTGTGTCTTTGATAACCAACTTGGCACAATTGCCGAGGCAGAAACCTGATTGGAAGGATTCAAGCAAGAAAAAATGAACATGAATTTGGGAGGCAAATGTTCTGTGGTTGTGTGATTTTGACAATTGGTCTTCCTGCACATAAATGTGAAAACAATGGGCAGATCAAATGTTTTGTAGCAAGGATGAAGTACACAAATCAGAAAGATAAAGACAATAATCTGCAATGACCTCACGCAAAAAGAAAACATTATACTGATTAATCTGTAGAGCTTGGCTAAAACATTTTAAAAAATCAATTTAGAAAATTAAAATCCATGACAGGCAGTGTATTTGTTGTTTGATTTTTGTTTCATCAGATTCTTCTCAGTCTGACCTCCTGTAATGTTTATGCCACGCAAGCCTCCAAGTCCTTCTTGTCTTTTATGTTCTATTTACTGTATTTGAGATTTGAAGTGCAATGAAGGAAGTGCTGAACATAAAAACTATGGAGCATTGTTTCAAGGTAAGGTATGGGAATTCAACAGAAAGGCTGTACACTGAATCTGGTAAAGGATACAGTTAGGAGTTATCAACATCATGGAATAAAACTGAATAGTAATAGAAATGAACTGTTCAATAGTTTACTCGTTGGATACTGTGAGGTGAATGTGACTTTTTCTTTAATACATAAATTCAGATGGATCAAAGAATGTGCCTTGTCTATATCTATATTTTGATCTTATATTTATTTCTTCTCTACAATGATGCATCAGTGCTCAGTGTGTCATACTTGAGGGATGAATGTGACCAGATTCTTTATCTTTTCTCATGCTTTATCCATATTTGTTTTTGAGAGAAAATATAAAGGTAGTTCAATAAATGTCACTGTAATCCATATTTCCCTTACATTGGAGAAGTTGAGTAAGAGATGATCGCTATAATGTTGCATCAGTTAGAAATCAGACTACTTTATGGAGGAGATTAATGTGTTGAATCTGATTTAAACCTGCTTTAATTTCTCATTGTGTTGGTGTATGAGATCCTTTACTTTTGATGGATCACTATAGACTGCTTCCTCCTCTATTGTTAAAAAACCTCAATAGAAAATCATACAGTAGTACTTTACCATTTAGACACTCTGACTCACCAGGGACAAGGTCTCTGAGCTTATTTTGGGACAAATTGAAAAATACGTTCAATAAATATTGCATTGAACCACTTAAAATTAGGTTCAGGAATGCAGCATAGACCTGCCACAGCCATGTGTATGGTGTTTTTAAGTAAACAGTATTGATAATGTATTAATATAACCCTTCCCTTTGGAGGGTGGTGGAAACATCATGCACTAGCAAGAATAAAACATGTGCAGTGTTTATTGCATAACAATCTGGATGAAGGAACTGAGGAGATTATTGCTAAGTTTGCAGATGGAATAAAGACAGATGGAGGGACAGGTAGTGTTGGGGAAGCAAGGACGTTGCAGAAGGACTTGGACAGCCTAGGAGAAGTGGTATTTGGAATGCAATGTTGGAAAGTTAAGATATTAGATTAGATTACTTACAGTGTGGAAACAGGCCCTTCGGCCCAACAAGTCCACACCGCCCCGCCGAAGCGCAACCCACCCGTACCCCTACATCTACCCCTTACCTAACACTACGGGCAATTTAGCATGGCCAATTCACCTGACCTGCACATCTTTGGATTGTGGGAGGAAACCGGAGCACCCGGAGGAAACCCACGCAGACACGGGGAGAATGTGCAAACTCCACACAGAGAGTCGCCTGAGGTGGGAATTGAACCCGGGTCTCTGGCGCTGTGAGGCAGCAGTGCTAACCACTGTGCCACCGTGCCGCCCAGTGTGAGGTATTGCACTTTGGTACAATGAATAGAAGCATAGACTATTTTCTAAACGGGCAAGAGCTTCAAAACTCTGAAGCACGGAAAGACTTGGGAGTCCTAGTTCAGGATTCTCAAGATCAGCATGGAAGTTCAGTTGGCAGTTAGGAAGGCAAATGCAATGTTAGCATTTGTTTCAAGAGGGCTAGAATACAAGAGCCGAGATATACTGCTGAGGCTGTATGAGGCTTTGGTCAGACTGCATTTGGAATATTGTGAGTAGTTTTGGGCCATGTATCTAAGGAAGGATGTGCTGGCCTCGGAGGGGGCACACAGCAGGTTTACAAATATGATCTCAGGGATGAAGGACCTGTCATATGAGGAGCGGTTGAGGTCTCTGGGTCTGTCTTGATGGAGTTTAAAAGATGGGCGGGGGGGGCGGAATCTGATTGCAACTTACAGAATGCTGAGAGGCCTGGATAGAATTGAGATGAGGACAAGCTCCTTCAGACAGAAGTGGTTAATCTGTGTAACTGATGGCTGCAGAGTGCTGTGGAGGCCAAGTTATTGAGTGTCTTTAAGACAGAGATGGATAGGTTCTTGATTAGGAAGGGGACCAAGGGTTACTGGGACAAGGCAGGAGAATGGGTTGAGCAACACATCAGTTGTGATTGAATGGCTGAGTAGATCGATGGGCCAAATGGCCTAATTCTGCTCCTATATTGATACAAATAGAATTATGTGCTATGCAAGCTTACAATAAGGCCATTAGCCTATAATGCTATGCTCTGTCATGATTGCAATCTTTCCACAAAGGCCACATCTCTGAATACTGAAATTTATTTGGAATACACTATATAGTTGGAGGTGAGAACTTTTGACATTTGACTTTTGACTTTTGAAACAACAGATTTATTTAGAGTCTGGCATGTGTTTACTGTGTGCCCCCAAGTCATTTTGTTCTATAGATTTAAATGCAATATAGCATGGGATTCTTTGAGTCTGCCTATCAGTACAAATCTGTGTTAATGTAGCAATCTACTAGACAACTAAACACACAAACATTAACTTTGGATAAAATGACTGAGGTAAATTCATTGTGATTGTTATTCCCAGTGCAACAGCAATTAGAATCCTAATGTTATGTTCTTTTGTTGGTTATGTTAAAGTCTTGTGGGTGAAGCTTTGCTAACAGTTGGTCTGCTAGGAGCACACACCATCACTCAGAACCTGACAGCCACCAGAAATTGGGATTCAAGTCTCATTAAATTATAAGCTAAAAGCTGCAGACCACAACTGGCCTCGTGAGGCAGCTCAGCAATCCTGTGTGGGTGACGTTGCAGCCACAGCCTCCTCTTCAGGAACAATCAGGTAGATCCTGGGATGGGGGAGAACGTCCTTGCTAAAATGTGATTTTCAGCATTGGACACAATGACCCAACTGGAGCCTAACCAATGTCTCATAAAGGTTCGGTAATATTTCTTTCCATGTTTTATTTTGTTCATTCGAAGGACATGATATCATTGGCAGGCCCAGCACTTATTTCACACCCATGAGTGGCCTGGAGAAAGGGATGAGATCCTCGATTGATCTGCTGCAGCCCATGTGGTAAATATTTCTACCTATCAACCCAATGATTCTGGAGTTTATTTAGCCCTGGAGTCTCACTTGCACATTGCTTTTATGTAAACCTCAATTGTAAATGTTGTGAAGGAGAAAGATCAGTGAAAATATCCTGTTCAAAGCTTACATCTGGGGCAGCAGTTTTGGAGATGAGAACCCATTCAAGCAGCAAGCTAGAGAGGACACAGAGGTTGTAAAGAAATACAGACAATTCAGTGAGGGGTTAACAAGACTGGAAGTGGGGTATAATGTAGGGGCAACAGAAGTTATTCACTTTGTAAGAATAGAAAAGCAGACTATTTTCTGAAATGTATGAAAATTTGAAATATTGATGTTCAGAAAGTGATCTGTGTGCTCATTTAAGGAATGCAGGAAGTTAGCGTGCAGGTGCAGCAAGCAATTGGAAAGGCAAATGGTGTTTTGGTCTCTATTGTAAAGGAAGAAAGTAAAGCTGTACAGAATGAAAGACTTTTAAATGTACTTTGGTGAGACCACAGTGTGTAGTAATGGTCTCAATAATTATGGAAGACCGTACTTGCATCAGGGGCATTCAATGAAAATTCTCTGAGTTCATTCCTGGAATGAAGGTGGTGTCCTTTGAAGAGATACAAGATAAATGGGGCTTTTTCTCTGGAGTCCTGTAACTAGAAAGAGATCTTCATCAAAACATGTAGTTGTGAAGGGGTCTGATAGATTGTTTCTGCTGGTCAGGAAATCTAAGTCACAGTGGCACAATCTTAGGATAAGAAGCCAATCGTTTAGGAATTAGAAGAGGAGAAATTACTTCACTCAGAAGGATTGTGAATCCCTGGAATTCTCTACACAAAGGTGGTTCTAATTGCTCTATCATTGAATACAAAAATGCATTTTCCTAATTCGCGAGAGCAGAGGTGGGCACCCTGTGAACAGCCTGCTGTGCATATACGTGAACACAATTCCATCTGAATCATAACAGGGTCGAGGTAGCAGGAGAAAGTTCAACAAGAACCCCCTGGGATAATTCAGCTTTGCTTATCATCCTGGGTATCTATTAGTTTCTGTATAATATAGGTCAGCTAGAAAATGTTTCTGGAGTCCATTGTGAGGCATTTATTAATAAATTTGTTACAGTGGCCCCATTACATTCACCAGTGTACACCAACACCAGTGGAAACTAGCTGTTGATATTGAACCAACAATTGCTGAAGTCAGAGGAACTGAATCCAAAGTAAATAAACCACACTGCAAATTAACAATGTATGTTATTAATATAACAGAGAGCCCAAAGTGATTTCTAGGCAGTAATCCAACAAGGCGCAGTGAATGAATGGAAAGTGTTCTAATTTTTCTTATTAATCTATTTTACTAATCAACCTGTTCATCAATGCTATTATGCACCTCTGGGATTTGAACCCAGGTTTCCTGGTCCTGGGATAGGGACACTACCACCCCAGCATGGAGCTTGTCCTTGCAGTTTATGATGTCATTGGGTCCCACTAATTGGATTACTGCCTTCTAATCACTCGTTGTTATTGATCTTTGTTTCTTAATTAATTAGCCACTGTTTAAATCGATTCAGTCTTTAAATAATCAATAATTGGCCCAGCGCATTTCATTACCTCCATTCGGAGGAATCTAGTTGGGTGTAGAGGATAAAGCAATGGGCTTTCATATCTGGGATCCTTGTTCAGATTTATTTCCAGCTAAAATATTTCTTTCTCTGCCTACTGTGAACCTTCTATGTGAAATGTGGCTCAGCTGGCTTCTCTACATCTCTAGGGCATAGGCTCAAAGTGCAATTCAAACCAATTTTGGGTCCAATTTAGTTTGAGTATGGTTCAATTTGGAAAAGGCTATTATCTCAACTCTACAATAGAAATGATTTAGAGATGCCAGTGTTGGACTGGGGTGTACAAAGTGACAAATCACACAACACCAGGTTATAGTCCAACAGGTTTAATTGGAAGCACTTGCTTTCGGAGTGATGCTCCTTCATCAGGTGATGAACCACCTGAAGAAGGAGCGGTATTCCGAAAGCAAGTGCTTCCAATTAAACCTGTTGGACTATAACCTGGTGTGGTGTGATTTGTAACTCTACAGTAGGTATGGCAAGTAAAATGTTGGGCTTTTGGGATGGCAGTAAAACCTAATAAAAAAAGGCACTTTAGAAGGTTCTGGTATTTGTTTAATCGAGTCAGAATAGGAGAGACAGAGTAATAAAACAAAAGGTTGGCATTCAAGGCTGGAGAATTTGCAAATGAGGGATTAGTTAGTTTAAAGGGCAATTTCGAGTCAGACCAAATAAGGCCGAGTATGTGAAACTTGGGAAGGCCTGCTATATAAGATTTTTCTGGGAGAGGATTTTAGTGGTAATTTTGATCTTGTGTGGTTTGCAGATAACTGAGAGAAGGTAAATGGGCCTGTACTATAAGCAGAGAAAAACTCCAACTTCATCATTGATCTATGGATGATGGATGAGGCTGAACGTCAGTTTGAATTTTTTTTTGAGGAACAGAAGCAAGAAGATTAGAAGTTAGAAGATTGCCAAGTTTGAAGATAGTGGGAGAATCTGTAATGGGCCTCATAATATCTTTATTGCAAATTAAAGTGACCAATAGATTAGCTTAGAAATATTAGAAAAGTAAGAGCAAGTAATTGAGGCTTCCACACTTATTGGGGAGCATTTGAAAGTTTTGCCTCTGTGAATAAATGGAGCTGATGAGAATTAAGGAGTTCCAGAGGATTGTGGCTTACATATGGGATCTCCCTATGAAAATAAAACACTTTAAAAATCATATCTGTTATCAGTGAATTATTGGGGAAAGAAGGAAATAAACCTGAACACATAACATAAGTGGTTATAAGTCACATTAAACTCTTGGTGCCGATTTTGTTTAATTATTTTATCTACAATAGAGTTTGTTTTTTTTTAGACAAAGTTGAAATCTTGCGATGTGGTTTTATAAATAAGATGAGTTATTTGGATTTCATGTCAAATGTTAATGAGGGTAAATTCAGGCTGAAGCAGGTGATTGGACCATTCACCTCTCCTAAATGGAACAAGAAAAGTTCCATTCTCCAGTACCAATGTACTGCATCTTGATGGGAAATTTAACCCTGCAAAACAATTCAAAATTAAATTAAACCAAATGTTTTAAACAATAAATGAGTAGAAAGACACAGAAGTTGAAAGTTTTGATAAGGTTTCCTCTCTAGAATTCAATTTCTTGTTCTGGACATATGTCCACCGTTTTCTGTCACATTTTCGATCCCTTGCTAATGTGAGCATTTTTTTACATGAATTTGAATATATTTTAGGTTGTTCAACAGCAGTGCTGGTGTACGCGATCCCTTGTAATTATAATATATACAGAATTTCCAGATCATATCACTTCTGAATAGGATTTATGACTTAATTTTACTGTATCATTCTGGAGAAACATTATAATGCCTCACTGCTATCTGTTTTGAGAAGTGCATTTGCACATTGTTCTAGCGATTTTGCTATAGTTATGATCACTTACCTCTGCTGCAACTTGCTTTTACTTTTGAACAGTCGTTGTAAGATATTACTTTGAAAATTGCATCAAAAATATTCAACTGAAATTGTGTGCCTTTTCAGAGTTGTAATTTAGCTAGCTTCCGTACTCTGCAGCTTTAAAGTGCTGGGTGAGTCAGATTGGCTGAGAATTTTCCATACCCTGCCCCAGTGAAAATGAAAGAAGAAATATGAGAGAAATTGAAAGTTTTCCACTTTCAGTGGCAAATTTATGAAATACTTACAGAATTAAATGAAAAGCTTGAGCAAATAAGTGTAGCAACCCTTTTATCAGTGCTGGAGTAAGTGTTATGCTATACCATAAATTACAATGAGGAGCAAAGAATCCAAACAGGAGAGATTTTGAAGACGTTAAAAACATACATCAAGCCTCATGTACATGTTCAACATCGAAGCTTGGGAGAGAGGGAGGCTACTGATCAGAATGTAATGACACTGACATATCTAACTGAATCCTGTGAGTTTGTACAACTGGGAAATAGTCTAATCAGAGTTATGGTTGTCTTAGACATTCGAGGCCCTACTGTGGCTGAGACAGGAGAAACTTGCCCTCGAGAAAGCTATCTTGTGCAGGCCCTCAAAGGTTTTCAATCATTGTTCAGAGTTTATCAATAAGAGAATAGAAGAGGCTTTGGAAGGGAGGAAGAAATATTTGCAGATCGGCTACCAGAAAGATCAAGACCAGTGGGCAGTATGTAAATACCATACAGGACATTGATAAGAAAAAGTCCATTGTGGAGAAGGCAGTGCTATAACTGAAGGTGTATGATAGAATGGTACTCATCCCAAAAGTTCAAATGAAGGTGAGAGCACAGTGCAATGGGGACATTGAAGATATGAAAGTCCTGATAGGGTAGACGTGTCTGAGAAATCTATTCATCTCAGCTGAAGCACATCCAAAGCTTGGACCAGTAACCATTACACATGATGGAACAGATTTGCAGTATTTTGCAGGCCAGTACACCTTTGATTGCTGATCAGAGCCTATACAAAAGATGTTCTTCCAGGCCTAGACCTACAGGTCCTCCCGGTGAACATTATCTCAAAGTAAATGAGAGTGTAACTCATATACTATTCTGAGTGACCTATTGTAAACCTCAAACAAGTATACCCTACAGTTCCCCCAATGCTAGGCAGGTTGAATGAAGACAGAGGAGACTTGATAGACTCTTCAAAATTGTGAGGTGTCTGGACAGGTTGGAGAGGAAGAAACTGTTCGTATTTGTAAATGAACTTACAACCAAAGGGCACAATTTTAAATTATTTTGCAAACTAAGCAAATGTGATAGAGTCATAGAGGCACAGAGATGACCAGCATAGAAACAGACCCTTCAGTCCAACACGTCCATGCCGACCGGATATCCAAACCTAATCTGGGTAGCACGGTGACACAGTGGTTAGCACTGCTGCCTCACAGCGCCAGAGACCCAGGTTCAATTCCGCCTCAGGCAACTATCTGTGTGGAGTTTGTGCATTCTCGCCGTGTCTGTGTAGCTTTCCTCTGAGTGCTCCGGTTTCGTCCCACAGTCCAAAGATGTGCAGGTTTGGTGAATTGGCCATGCTAAATTGCCCATAGTGTCAGGTGAAGGGGTAAATGTAGGGGAATGGGTCCAGGTGGGTTGCTCTTGGAAAGGTTGGTGTGGGCTTGTTGGGCTGAATGGCCTGTTTCCACACTGTAAGTAAGTTATCTAATCTCGTTCCATTTGCCAGCACTTGGCCCATAATCCCTTTAACCCCTTCCAATTCATATATATTGATTATCCAGCATTCGATTATCTGATTATCCGGCAAGATCACAATGTCCCAATCTTCGGCTAAACTGTTATCCGGCATTTGATTATCCAGAATTTGATTAATTGAATGAAATACTCCCTGCCTGTGTCCTTTGGATAATTGAGGTTCCTCTGTAAATGTCTTTTCAATAGCTCAGCTTGAGGTTCTGGATGTAGGTTTACTCGCTGATCTGGAAGGTTCATTTTCAGATGTTTATCATACTAGGTAACATCATCAGTGAGCCTCCAGATGAAGCACTGGTGGCTTAGTCCGTTTTCTATTTATGTGTTTAGAAAGCGGGCCATACCACCAGTGCTTCATCCGGAGGCTCACTGATGATGTTACGGTATCAATGTTACGGTAACGAAATGTCTGAAAATGAACCTTCCGGCTCAGCGAGCAAACCTACATCCAGAACCTCAAGCTGAGCTATAAACCTTCTCAAAACATGCCTTTTCAATGTTGTAGTTATACCAGACTCTACCACTTCCTCTGGCAGCTCATTCCATACACATACCACCCTCTGCATGAGAAATTTGCCCCATAGGTTCCTTTTAAATCTTTCTCCACTCACTCTAAACCTATATCCTCTAGTTCTGGACTCAACCACCCTTCCCCCCACCCCCCACCCCCCTGCACCGTCGAAAGTGAGGACTGCAGATGCTGGAGATTAGAGTCGAGAGTGTGGTACTGGAGAATCACAGCAGGTCAGGCAGCATCCAAGGAGCAAGAGAATCGACATTTCAAACAAAAGCCCTTCATCAGGAATGAGGCTGTGAGTCGAGGGGGTGGAGACTTAAATGGGAGAGGGGTGGTGCTGGACAGAAGGTATCTGAGAGTACAATGGGTAGGTGGAGGTGGGAGTAATGGTGATAGGTTGGAGAGGAGGATGGAGCGGATAGGTAGGAAGGAAGATGGATGGGTCGGGCAGGTCATGAGAACGGTGCCAAATTGAAAGGTTGGATCTGGGATAAGGTGGGGGGGGGGAGGGGAAATGAGGAAACTGGTGAAATCCACATATATCCCATGGGGTTGGAGGGCCCTGAGGTGGAAGATGAGGTGCTCTTCCTCCAGGCATCGGGTGGTTAGGGAGTGGTGATGGAGGAGGCCCAGGACCTGCATGTCCTTGGCGGAGTGGGAGGGTAAGTTGAAGTGTTATTGTCTATTTATCCTTTCCATGCCTCACATGATTTTATAATGTAGGAAAGGGGTTCTTCTCCCATTGAGTACTTAGAATATGGAATACACTGCCTGGAGGTATGGTGGTGGTTAGTTCATTTGATGCATTCAGGAGGGCATAAGATGATTATTTAAATAGAAGCAATGTGTAGGGCTATAAGGAAAAGGCAAGAGGTTGGCAGTAAACTGAAATGCTGAGAGAGACAGTGCAAACACAATGCATCAAACAGCTTCCTTCTGCTCAGTAACGATTTTGTGATTTTGTGATACCTTAGGCAGAGTTCACTTACAGGTTAATTTGATATCTTAATAAATACATAAAGGAATATCCTTCTTCCATCAAATCACAAACCAAAAATAGAAAACTCCAAATTGGTCATTTGGAATTCAGTCAATTGAAATGGCTCCGTTTGAGGACTCTACGTAATTAAAAATCTTTAAAGATCTTCTTCTCATCTCGATTGGAAGAACCCAGAGAGCAAAATGTTTTCATTTTTTTGAAATGTGTGGTGATGAACACACCACACCCCATTGGCAAGATAATTCATCTGATCACCACCAGCTCATTAAGAGTTCACAAATCTGGAATATAACATTAGTCTCTGTGACGGTGACCATGTGAACCATCATTGCCTGTCACAAAAAAAATCCAGCAGGTTAACCAATACCTTTCATGAAAAGAAATCTGCTGAACTTACTGAGTCTGACCTACATATGACACCAGACCTGCAGCTACATGGCTGACTGTCATTCTTGAAAATACAAGGTTTCATTGCCAGATTTCATTTTATTTTTCAGCTGGTCTAACAGTCCAATGGGTCCACCTCCACCACATGGACTGGAGCGGTTTAGAACGTCAATCACTACCAAATTTTCCAGAATACTTAGGGATGGGCAATAAATGCTGGCTTAGTCAGCCACGCACACATCCCATGGAAAACAAATCCTTATCCCCAAATATAGAAAATTGTGCTGGAACAGCAAATGAGGTCAAATGTGGCCCAAAGTATCATCAAACGAGGTGAATGTTGGCAGCAAAAGCCATATCTGTACTCCACAGGCTGCTGGCAAAGGGCTATTCCAACTGCTCCAAGCAGATTGCCCACTTTGTGCCTCTGATCTTTTACTATGTGCATTCTCAGTGTTTCTATTTTGAGGTATTCTAACAGTCTCATCCTTCCCTCGGCAGCACCCAGCCTCTCTCAGCAGCTCCCAGCCTCTCTCGGCAGCACCCAGCCTCCCTCAGCAGCACTCAGCCTCCCTCAGCAGCTCCCAGCCTCTCTCGGCAGCACCTAGCCTCCCTCAGCAGCCCCCAGCCCCCTTCAGCTGCACCCGGTCTCTCTCGGCAGTGCCCAGCCTCTCTCGGGAGCGCCCAGCCTCTCTCAGCAGTGCCCAGCCTCCCTCAGCAGCACCCAACCTCTCTCAGCAGCACCCAGCCTCTCTCGGGAGCGCCCAGCCTCTCTCGGGAGCACCCAGTCTCTCTCAGCAACACCCAGTTTCTCTTCAGCAGTGCCCAGCCTCTATTGGCAGTGCCCATCCTTCTCTCCTGGAGAAGTTGGCAGAGTCTGGATCTGCCAACTCAATCTCATGAAGCATAGCTATTATTTTTAATGGGATGACGAGAACAGGCTTATTAGGAGACTGCCTCCCTATGAGTAGTCGGGCTCCCAGCATCTGTAGGTTTGGGACCTTAATCTGGTCCCAATGTCAGAGTCATGAAGCCGACAGGAAAATCCGTGTGTAACTCTCTTTTACATTCCACAAACCAAACCAGCTCAACAATAAGCTAAAACCTGGCAATGAAACATACTGCATAAAATTAAAATGGAATAATGCATTGTACAAACTTTACAAATCTATAACATACACTGAAACCAGATCTAATTAAACCTTATTCCATGAAGACCTGCAAAAACAATCCTTCTTATCTCATTTAAATAAGATTCCTCATTCTGAGGGCTGAGCTCCTGTCATGAAAAGAATAGGATTTCTACCAGGTGTTGTGTTGCTAATGTACATTTGCTAAGTAAACACCAGATTTATTGCAATGAGGTTTGACTACTGGGTAAAAGCATATAAAATATATATTTAAATCATCTGGTGAGGCACGAAAAGGATATAGATTCCATCATATTTAAAAGTTGACCTTGTACGGGCGACGACAACAAGAATAATCTATCTTTAAACAATTGCATTTATAATGAATGGAGCTGGCTGCATATTTAAACATTCTATCAAATGCCGATCATTCTCACAGTGTTGTAAACTTGCAGCCATTCATCTAAACCTTCTACTTATTTTTTTTCCCCGAAGCTCCACTGCCTTTTTATGGATTACAAAGGAACCAAAGAAATATTGGCCCATTTTAAATGGCTCTTAGAAAGCATCTGGTACAGTTTTATGACTGTGTACATAAATATGTCTCTTCACTAAAATTTGAAATGGTTCACTTGAATGTATATATTTAATAATATAATATATATTATATATAATAAAATGTATAAAATATATTTTTTCATGTTTGAATATTATGCTGAATATACTTAGAAAAATTGTTCTGTGATCTGTTGTGATATATTTTCATTATATTGTAATCTGTCTGTTTTCCATAACTCATCATTAAATGGTACACCATCTATTCTTCATTATTTCTGAAAGCCCATTATTTTTTAAGCCTTGAATTATTGCTGCATTAATCATCACTTGGTTTCCCCGCAGCAATGTGTAACATACGGCTCACATTCTACCACATTAGGTAGCATCCAGACAACAGCACTCAGACTCTTCACCATTATCCTCCCACGTCTGTTGGGCAGGATTTGCCAAGGCCCTATTTCTAGCAGAAAACACTTCACTTTCTCGGGGCAACATTGAAACTCTAGTGCTGTTGCCCCATATGCTGGAGGGCCCTTTTCCCCACTGTCTTCCAGGGGCCTGGGGCTCCATCATCTCTGGTTGTTTTGTTTCCATAAATCAATATCCTATTTGTGATGACCCCATCCTTTTAGAACTTTTGCCCTTTTCCTCAGATTTGTCATCTCCTCCCACTTTGTGACAGTCACCAGTTAGGACACTGCCTTCTGCAAACACTCCTTCTTCAAAACTGCCCTTGCCCCACAACTTCAGATCTATGCTCCAGTTATAATTGACTCTGGTACTGTCTTCCATTTTTAATGATAGGATTTATATGGATTTCACTTAAAATGGTTGACTTGAGTGAATTGATATTATATTGATATGGAATTGATTATTATAATCGGCTTAACGTTACAAATATATCACCACATCCAAGGTTATCATGAACTCTGATCTTCTCAAGTTTGTTACTGCTTAGGAGAAAGTTTAGCAAAGGTATTTGTAATCAAGTCAATGGAGGACATAGTTTAATGTAACACCAGCTATTTACCTTATATTCAAGGGTGATGCCAAATTGGGCATCGTGGCCCAGCTCCACAATCATTTGGATAACTGCAAATCGGTCACAGCTTATTTTATGACAATCACCTCAACAAATGCAACTCCCATTTTAATGCTCAGTGTATTGTGGTTCCTGTGCACAGTCATAGACAGTATTGTTAGTGGGGAGTAGTCCCCAGTCAAGTCCAGGTAGCCACCTTTCAGTCAGGGGATCCCAGCACTGTAAATCAAGGACTCCATCATACATCAGTCCCAGGGGCTTGGGCATGGTCAGAGAATCTGTACCTGTACAATCTGGTTAGTGTGCCTATGCAAAGCCTATGTGTTCAGTATGGGGAGTCACAGGATGACAGTCAGTGAGTTGCACAGGTTTCTGGTCACTCATCATTCAGAGCTATCAGGTTAAGTTGCTCAAGGGGGAGAGCCACAGCCAATCCGAGGAGTCTGTCTATTAAAAGGCACATGGAGGCTAGCAGAGACCAGTGCTGCAATAGGAAATTTGGGGAATTTAACTGTAGGGATTGGAGATAGAATGTCAGAATACAGAAGAGATTACAGCTGTAGTTGTAATCAATAAACCCTCTCTTCCTCTCTTTATTTTATATAAAAAACAGGGAGACAATAGGACATTGAACAGAAAGGTGAAATGTGGAAGTGGGGGTCGTTGATGCTCGCCAGCACTTTGGCTTTGATGGAGGGCAGTGCATCATGAGCGCTGGCTTGTTTACTTAATATACCTGGGGCTGTGGTGTGCTGGGGTACGGGTAGGTGTGATGGTTTGGGTGGGAAAGTGGGTGGATGAAAATTTAAATGGAAGGATTAGGTGGGGACTTGGGGAAGTTCAAAGCCAATAGGGAATGACTGCTATGAAGGGAATGTCTACAACTGGGAGTTCATCAATTGTAAGAGATTGAGCCTGCAATTCACTGCTCAGGGAGCAAATGCTGTTCCCTTCCATTGTGGTATAAGAGGCAATTCTTTTACACAAGGTGGTTCACATGCGGAATGAACTTCCTGAGAAAGTGGTGGGTGCGCGTACAGTTACAACATTTAAAAGACATTTAGATAGATACAAGAATTGGAAAGGTTTGGTGGGATATGGGCCAGGAGAAGGCAGGTGGAACTAGTTTAGTTTGGGATATGTTCGACGTGGAGTCTGTATGACTCGATACACAAAGGAGCTGAAAATGGCTGCCACCACATCCGGCTGGGACAGGCTAAGTGTTTCATTCTATAAGGGAGGGGGTTCAATTTCAGCTGATGCAAGGTCCTTCAAAGGACAACAGCATCACACAGACAGTCAGCTAGTACAGGTGGATGCAAACTGTAGGCTTTAACCTAATGTGTGCGATCCACATCCTAGCTCCAAGCACTCTCTCAACATTACAGCTCAATCCCACTAATGGCTGTGATACACACACTTCATGGAAAGATTGACCCTGGAGCTGCTTACTGTGCTAACCATTGAGTATTGGCTATCATTAAGGATGACTAGGCTTTGTACCTTCAATGTTATTATTCAGCTGAGACACCCATCCACTCATAGAACAGATGAAGAAAAATGGACATAGATTTACAAATGTGATAATGTGTTTGCAGTGGTGTGATCCCATGCTACCATGTGTCCTCCGCAGGTTCTTTCCCTCCCACTATATCTCAGTGCTGTGCCAGATTCCAGAGCTGGGGTGGCAAGAAACTGCTCTGTAATGGAACCCATTGGCCTTGGCATCTCAACACATCAGTCTAGCAGACTCTGATAGAGAGAGGGAGCACAGGTCTGTATACATACAATTAGCAGACTCTGTTGGAGCTGGTCCAGGGTCTCCATGACAGCTCCCGGTCTGTCCATGGAAGCAGTCCGAAACTCACGTGTCAGAGACAAGAGCATCCCAATGGTGTTGCTGCATTCCTGTAACCTTTGTGTCCTGTGCTCCTGACAAACCTGCCTGCTGCCCCTGTGGCAATGAAGTCACAAATAGCTGACATTGTAGGATCCTCTCCTGTCTGGGGCTGAGCAGGTGCCTGATCTCTGCCAGTCCTCCATGTGCCAAATAACCTGCGCATTCCTTCCTTGACCAACCGCAGAGATATGGCAGGGATGTGTTCCTGACTCTAATCTAGCTTAAGTACCCACCAAACCATCAGTGTCTGAACGAGTGGAAGGTCCAGGAGGCAGCCTTGCAGGTTTACCCTCTGAGGTATCGATGCTCTCTTCCACAGAGATGACTGAGGGCATGTCTTGCTTGGTGCCCTCTTGGCATGCTGATGCCACTTGTACCTGCAGGAGACAAAAGAGAGGATGTGGCACTTCCAACGAGGAGTAGATGTTGGGAGAAGAATACAGCAATGAACAATGCTTCTCACTTGGTTGCTGGGGTATGGTTGATCTTGTGTCTTCACAGGACCAGTTCCAGATCTCGCTGAGGGTGAGGAGCTGAATGTCAGGCACACTGCCATCCATCCTGGCTCTTCCACCCTATCATGGATCATTTTCTCCTGCAGTGAGACAAAGGGAGGGATTGAGCGAGGTGAAAGTGGGTGACACAGCTGTTAGTGCTGGTGCAAGTTGGGGGAAAAGTGGTGAGGTATCCCAAGGGAGTGAGTAGGTAGTGCAAAATGCATTGGGTTAGTGGTGTGGAGGTGTTATGGTGGGTGACAGAGTGGTTTGACAGAAGATGATTCATACATTTGTGCAGAAGGTAGAGCAGGAGCCTTGGCAGGAGGGGTGCGCAGTACCAGAGGGAGAGTGAGTGCAAGGTAGCTGTGAGAATATGGTATACTTTACACTGGCAGAGCAGAGAAGACATTTGATTGGGCATTCATCCAAATGGTTGAGACCGCATTGATCCAGGCAGTAACCTTGGGCCAGTACTACACAGACATGTGTCAGTTGTCTGCTGATCCTAGAGGGAGATAATATCCCTCATCTGAATGCACCAGGACATCCAGATCCCTGACCGCAAAGCAGGGCGACAATTTCCCCTTATCTGCCATGTCCGGGGCAAGTTAATTGAACTGTGCGGGGCAGCTCTGGACAGATCACAGATCATGCTTGATTGGGAAAACAGCAGTCTTTTAAACATGGTGCCAGCATCAGGCATCTGGAAGGGACGAATACTTCTTCCACCTACAGCAAGTTGAAGAATCAGGCTGGCATTAGACACATGGGCCACCATAGGGGCACGGTACCTAAATAATGGAGTGAGTTTGGAACAACAGTGTGAAAAAAACGCCAAGAAATGACACTCAGCTGATTTTTGATGAAATTTAGCCAATGATGTGAATTATGTCATGGGTTGTAAGACTTGAGAAAAATCAGTGAGTGTGTCACATTAATATATTAAAGTAAGACTATGATAGCAGATAGTCTGGAGAGAAGTGCATTTACAGGAGTGAAAGAAGTGGGAAGTGAAGTAAAAATGTAAGAACGATTCAAGAATATATCAGAAAGTGAAAATTCTGTCGTTGACCCCCAGTAATCAGATTGGATAAACTGGATAAAATATTACCGTAAGTGGACTATTGTGTAGAGTCCCAGAGGTGTTTATTCAAAATGATTTCATTGTGGTAACTTAGTGTAAACTGGCCAGGGATGAATTAATGCAATGGGCTCATTACTCAGAAAACATCATCCTTACAAGAGTTAACCCAGAGAGGTTCACACAAGTGAGGGCCAAGATTATTTCTTGAAGGAACCTACACTATTGAACTGAGTTATAGTAGCTGGAGCTCACATATTGTGATGCTAACAAAACCAGCTGGATTATACCAATTGTCTCTAGATAATCACAGTCATTATGATAGAAAATGAGGCTGCATATCTGATTCCAGGATTGGAAGATTGTATTGAGAGGATTTGACAAGCGTATTTCACTCTAAGAATTGACTTATTACAGGGATGTTGGCAAGTTCCATTGACTAGTATGGCCCAAGAGTTATCAGCTTTTATAATGTTGGGTGGTCTTTATCAATTCAAAATCATGCTGTTTGGAAGGAAAACATACATAACCAACTTTTCAATGATTGACCAACAAGGTCATTGAAGAATTATGCAGTAGTGCTTTATGTATTGACAATTTGGTTGCATTAGACCAAACCATGGAAGAACATTTAGAACACTTAAGTGAATTGTTTGATTGATTACAAAGAGCCAATGTGGCCACAAAGAGCCAATTTGCTCATAAGCTTGGCCAAAGGTGAATTTGACAAAGAAAATAAATAACTTATTTAATCCACGCTGGAGAACAGCCAAGTAATACTTGGAGACACAAAACTGAGGGCTATCTTGGTGTTTCAACTGTCTAAGACAAATTGTGAGATTTTGTGGGAAATAGACATAACTAGATTCTACGCAATGTTTGTTCTGAATTTCAGAACTCTAATCACTCCTTTGGTGATTTTTAAAGAAAGGCAAGTTAGTTGAATGGCCAGAGGCATGTCAGAGTGCTTTTGACAATGTGAAAGTTGTATTAACTATGGCACTAATTTCAGCAGAACTGAATTATGCGACGCTATCTTAATCTGTCTGTAACATTAACATTAATGCAGTATCCTGACACAAAAGTTGACTTGGGATTGAATGACTAGTTGGTTATTTTTCAACTGTGAGACAAAAGAGACTTTGATATTGACATTGGTTCTGCAACCTTTTGCAGTCTACATGTTAAATAACTGCACGTGAACAATGACCCTTTAATTTTTCTAGAAAGATTTTATTCAAAGAGTATGAGGAGAAAGTGAGGACTGCATATGCTGGAGATCAGAGCTGAAAATGTGTTGCTGGAAAAGCGCAGCAGGTCAGGCAGCATTCCAAGAGTATGAGCCTGTTTCATTGGAGGTTAATGCTACAATCATTTTGAAAATAATGTATATATCATGAAGAAACAGCATCATAGTGGATACCTCATCAGGAGCAAATATGAAGAGAAATGATCAGAATTTGTGATCACAACAGACTTGTGTAGAATGTGATGGTTATGGAAAATCCTTGTGCATTTAATGTAAAGGTGTTATTACTGTCAAAGTGAAATGTGTATGGGAAAATAGAAATAATATTAATAGGAACATATTATAGAAAATAAAAATGGCTTTTCGAGAAAGCTTTTCATTTTTTTCTGCAGTAAGATGTATAGTATTATTGTTGAATTTGGGTTACAAGTGGAGAGAAAATAAGTTCATTTTTCTGTTCTGTGAAAGTCTGATTTATTTTTAAAAAGGTCAGAAAGTATTTTTCATGTTGAGTTAAAGACAGTATTTGCATGACTAACATTACATGGTTTAAAAGTCTCAACAAGCCACCTGGGGTGACATTTACTACAGCGTTTGCTGACTGGAGTTTTATGACCACTGGAATGAGAGAGACAAGAGAGGAGGGTTCAAAAGCAGGTCCATGAAGGAGGAGGGAGTTCAGGATAGCAGAAGTGCTGTTTTTTTAGCAATCTCCAAACAGTCAGGACTGGGGAGGAGTCCTGAGTTGCTTAAAAGTCAGAGAGGAAACAGATCCAAAATTGGAAATCTCTTGGAGAGGAATGGGACAGTTGGGATGTGACAGAGAGAAAAGCATCCTACAAGTTGTTGAAGAAATGTCTTTAGGAAACCTATGTTAAGCAATAGTGGAAATGAATTATCAGTTTAATTTCAGAATTTCCACCAGAGGCACTGACCTAAAAAAAATCAGTGAATGTGTGGAGATTTGCCAAAAAGACACCAGTTACAGCAGTAACAGCAGAGCAAGAAGCTTTAACATGGAGACAGGCATAACCTTTCACTGAGGTTTGAGAAAAGGGTGAACCTTTTTCACTGGTGTCGTAATGAGATTTCTCCAATAGTCCTTACAAAACATAATTTAGTTGGTTTGCTTCTCATTTGCTTGGTAGACTTATATGCTCTTTGGAAAGAGTATATACTTTGTATAAAAGTACACTGCTAGGCCCTTGTAAGTATGTTCACTGACTGACCTTCAAGGTAAACAAAAATAAAAACAAAAATTATTATCTACCAAACCAGATTTCACCCTGGAATCTGATTTATCTGGTATTACTATCAGCTGGGATCATTGCAAAGTCATGGGTATAAGTCGCACTCAGCTTTTCTGGGTCAATTTATTTAAAATTATTCACAGGTACATATTCAGAATGGATCAATGGAAGAGGCAAAACAGCAATAGAAGATGCAGTTTGAGAGTAAATGCAATTTAAAAGGATGTGTGCTGCTGAACAGAAATGCCACGAAATTGCATCTAAATCTGTGAGCATCCAAAGCTGGAAGGACAGGAGACTAACATGTGACAAACGCAATATGAAGGAAAAGGCAGGCACATACAGGTGATGGCTTGGAAGGTCAATTTTGTCATTGGCTAGAGCAGGAGCCAATAATAAATGGCTAATCATTGGATGTTCATGTCTACTTATCCAGCTGTTGACAGCTAGCTGCAGTAATATGTCTGGTGATAACTTGGTGAGTTTGACTGATTTGAGCATTGCTGACTGATATCCCTCTTTCTTTAATTGTGATTCCTCTGACATTCCTTCTGTTCGTGCTGACCAGATATCCTCAATAAATCTAATCCCATTTGCCAGCGATTGGCCCATATCCCTGTAAATCCTTCCTGTTCACGTACCCATCCAAATGCAATGTTGATGTGGAGGTGCTGGTGTTGGACTGGGGTGGACAAAGTCATAAGTCACACGGCACCAGGTTATAGTCCAATGGGTTTATTTGAAATCACAAGCTTTCGGATCACAGCCCCTTCAGCAGGTGAAGTGAGAGAAAAGAGCACACAGACACAGAATTTATGGGCAGACAGATCAAGAGCAGAGAGATTAAAAGATCAGACAACTGGTGTGAGGGGAGTGTCGAATAATAACTCTCTGCAGGTGACCAAGAGTGTTAGACAGTGTGAGTAAAGTGTCAGCAGCTGAATAACAAGTGAAGTGATGACCTATAATCCGATTAAATGAGGCGAAGAAATAATTACAAAAGACTAAAAAATAAGGTGGTGCTGGAGACAAATCAAATGACTGGAATAACATGATAAGTATCAGAGACGAAGGTCTGACCAAAGTAATAAGTAATCCAAAACTGTACAAACTAATTAAGGTAGAGAGATCATAACACGGTGATGGTGTCAAAACAGGACAGTAAGGAAGATTTTCCAGATACAGAAGTGTGGTCGGGTCACATGTAGCGTGATATGAACCCAAGATCATAGTTAAGGCTGTCTTCATGGGTATGGAATGTGGCTATCAGTTTCTGCTTGGCAATTCTGCGTTGCTGTGTATCTCGAAGTCCACCCTGAAGGACGCTTACCTGAAGATCCGAGACTGAATGTCCTTGACCGCTTAAGTGTTTCCCGACTGGGAGGGAACACCCCTGTATGGTGATTGTTGTGTGGTGATTATTTATCAGTTGTCTTAGTCAACTGCTTGGTCTTGCCAATATACCGTGGCTCGGGCCATCCTTGCTTCAGCGTATGAGGAAGACAACAATGGCCGAATCACATGAGTACTCGCCACATACATGGTGGGTGGTGTTCCCATGTGTGATGGTAGCATTCAAGTCAATGATCTGACACATCTTGCAGAGGCTGCCCTGACAGGGTTGTGCGGTGTTGTTATTGTCCTCACGTCTGGGTAGGTTCCTGCAAATGATGGTCTGTTTAATGTTTGGTGGGTGTTGATGATGAAAAGTGGAGGCGTAAGGATGATCTTGGTGAGATGTTTATTGTCACTGATGACATGTTGAAGGCTGTGAAGAAGATGGTGTAGTTCCTCTGCTCCCTGGAAGTACTACACTATCGGTCTAATCCTGTGTCTGCCTTCTGAGGATGTTGTTGTGGTTTTTCACTATGGCATGTTGGAACTGGCAATCGATGAGTGGAACTTCAGATCCCGTTCTTATGAGGGCGTCCTTCAAAATCTTTAGGTGTCCATCAAGATCCTCCTTGCCTGAGCAGATCCTGTGTATGTGCAGGGCTTGTCCATAGGGGATGGTTTCTTTAACATGTTTAGGGTGGAAGCTAGAGAAGTACAGCATCCTGAGGTTATCCATGGGCTTGCGATAGCGTGAGGTACTGAGGTGTCTGAATATTGGGATGCATATGTTCAAGACTGAGACTGATTCTGAAGCTGATTTTAAACTGGGGGTTTTGATGACTGGCTGAACAGCCTGCTCAGAGATGCTGAGATCTTTGTTGAGGTAAGGAGATTGTCTCTCAATCACATCATTGGGTATGAAATATCATTCTAACATTGTAGCAGCTTCCCTGGCAGTTAAAGCGAAGGAAGAAGAGGATCGAAAGCAAAAAAGGTCATTTAAGGTAAAATACCTTTTCTTCTCTTGCGAGATCAGGAGGAGAATGAGCTCTTTTGCATGGAAGCCCTCAGCCCCTGGCTGTTTTGATCCAATTACCTTCCTGGCTCACTGGTCTACCAGTGGGGACTGGTCTGTGCTCAGGGTGCTTTGGAACTCAGCTAATGAATGGAATCTGCCAAAGTGAGTGGTTTCTGGTCAGGTCAGGAAGATTGCTCTTTGGTATATGACTCATTGTGATCCCTTTGTGGGAACTGTAAACTGACCACATTCGCCAAATGACCTCCAAAGAGGAAATTACAGATAAGTTTGCGCTACTTACAACTTCTACTTTGACAGAATCAATATAAATTAAACATGAATTAGAATCATACTATAAATAAAAAGGCAAATTGCATTTTAAATGGTCAACAAAGATGCATCTTAAAAGTTCACAAGCCTCATGATGCAAGCATACTGGCATTATAGCTGCATCAATCCACAACCTGCTGACCTTGTTTCAGGCAGTGTCAGTTAGTATTGCTGACAACATTGTCATCTCCAAGTTTCATGGGTACGATCGTCATCAGCAAGACACATAGATCTTCTTCTTCTTTGGCCACACCACTCCTGATGGTGTAGCTTTTCAGAGTTCCTTTCAACCAATTAACCAATAACGTCCCAGTTTAATTTGGCCAATTCTAGAGATACACCAGTGTTGCTGAACTATTCACACTGTTTTTCAGGTTTTCGAGCATGAGTTGCCAACTCAAACAGTACCTCTCAGAGATCCAGTCTGCTCAGCTGCCAAACAGAAAAACCTGGCCTCTTCCTGAAACTGAGTTGTTTTTTCACTTCACAAAGTGTGTTCCTCTTTCAGTCTCTGTTGGTTTCTCTTTGACACTACATCTGATTGTCTTCATATTTCGCCTGCCAGCTCCTCTGCTTATAACTCTGCTGCCTCATGGCTTCTGTCTTAATCTCTTCCCATCTGTACAACTTCTAGGTCAAAGAGCATCAGGTGACATATTATCAAAGAAATTTACAATTGGTCCCTTTTATAATTGCTGCAAACTCTTAAAGGTCCTATTCGAACATCTTTAAAATCAATTTCAAATCCTACACCTTTAAAGTAAATTGCACATTTTACATACTGTAGTGTCTTGGTCAGTAGTTGTCACACTAGCACATGTGTGGTCATGAGGAACAGAGGGAAGAAAATCAATGGTAGTCAACTGCTTTGAAGGTGGTCTACATAGTGTGATAAAGCAGAGTATTATGCAACTCACTGTAAGCAATGACATGGGAGCTAAATGCCTTGCAGGCACCCATCAGATTCGGATGTCAGCATTTGTTAGAGATGCAAAGCAGACTTTAAAAAAGAAAGAAACCTGCCATTGACCTGGAGTCTGAAATATGCAAGCAGTTACATTTGCCCTGTGAATGACCTCAGCCATTTAACCAGCTACAATTATTTGGATGTGCCTATTTAGAACACTCACTTTAAAAGGACAGGCCAAGATAGCAGCTAAACATCACAAACACTCTGTAAGACCCCAGACTCTCTGTAAGCAATGCCATGACTGATTCACAAGACATTATAGAAAAGATTAGTTGTTGGTATGACTCTTCCCCTCCCCCCCCCCAGTAATATCAGTGTTGCTCTGAAATGCTTATTGCTTCTCCTTGCTGGAGATGTCACATGATCAGCCTGGAAGGAAGCAGCACCAAAATGACAGGTCTCCAGTGGGGCAGGAAATTCGACGGTTTTTAAAACAGTTGTGAATAATTTTATAATTATGAATATTTTTGCATTGGCATTAGGGAATACTTTGAGCACAAAGCATTCCCTACAGCATTTCCTTCCTCTTTAATCAAATTCTAGTTAAAGAGCAGCAGTCTTTGCAACGTGGCGGGAGAGAACGAGCAGTACAGCCAAGTGTCATTTGCACTGTCTCTTTGGCCACAGGTGTAGAACAACCTAATGGACACCCAGACATTTATTACTGCAGTGTATTGTGCAGAATGTAATTCTGGGCTGCTTTTGTAGAGTTGCATATAAAACACAAAGTGATGTCTCTTATTTGTTCAGATACCTCTCCATTTGACAGAAATGCACATAACTATTTATATATCTACTTCCTTTTATAAAACGTAATTAGCATTACATCTGGGTGAGCTGACTACTTGTATAAATAGGTGCTCTGCAATAATGAACAATGAGCATGATGTCAGAAGTTTAAAATTGCTTCGTGTAAAAGTGTGGCCCAGTGTCAAATGCACTTAGTCGGTTGTTGCTCAGAAAATGCAGCACCTATTGTTTTACACAACATTAAAATATTTACAGAATGTGCAGCCAACTTAACATTCTGTGAAATCCAAAAGATCATGAACAGATACCATATTCTAAGATCTAATAACACGTGGCACCAATGCAGCATGGTATCACACAAATTACCAAAGTTCATGTTGTTTGCCAAAAAATCATGAAACACTGAATGATGGTCAGTCACTGTATCATTTGTTCACAGTCCTTCCGAAAAACTAGCTAGCGTCCTTTATGCAGTCTGATAACATATATCTCCTAACGTTCGCAGCATGAAGCAGAGCACTTACGGAGATGTATTTTAACAGAATATATATTAGGCAAAATATATTTTGGTTGGGAATAGAAATAACGTAAGTGAACTTTTTGAGCTAAGTCAATGTGATTTCCCATATGCGTGCATAAAAGGCTAAAATCTGCCTTTTCTCTTTGGGGACCATCAGCAGAATTTTATGTTTCCTGATCACTTCAATGTCTCCAGAAATAGCAAGCCTTGCAGATTTTGTAGGAAAGAAAAATAAAGGAACGCTGACCGAGAAACACAGGAGAGACTGGGTATATTGTACTTTCAGTTAGTTGTGAAATAAGTCACTTTCAGGTGACACCCTTCACTCAAACATTCTCTCCGCCTCCAAACTGCAGGTCTGGTTCAGAGCAGGGTCAAATATCACTAATACTGCGGTCTGTTGTGCCTCTCCCCTGCACTTCCAAATCTACCCACAGTGGGCAGAAGTCACATTAAATCAACATGTGCAATTTATTTTAAAGCTGTGGAATTGATTTTGAAAATGTTTGAACAGGATCTTTTAAGAGTTTGCAGCAATTATAAAAGGGATCAGTGTAAATCAGTGCTTACCTCATACTTGTGTCTGAGAATAATATGCTATTATACCCCAGCTTCAGGCAATAGTTTAGAGGACAGAAAGGTCGAGTCAAACTTGCCCTTTTTTTTGGCTAAATGTAATGTTCACGAGTTTGTCGTCACAACCCAATGTGACCTTTCTCATGCAATATTCCCCTGGTCACCTGATCAGTTATGTCTCCAGGCTCTGTGGCAACCATCTTGTTCAGTTGTGTGGCAGCAGAGCCAGGATCTTTCAGTCTTCATGCTGCGATCGCCACATTTAAACTGCAGCTATGCACTTCCAATGCTGCAAGCCAATAGCTGATCTTCACATTCTGCTGCTTGATCATTCTTACTGAGGACACGGTCGAGAGGTTGAGATTAGGTTCACAATTCATTTGTGTTTTCCCGTATCTGGCTTCTTTTCAAGTTAGATAACCTGCAGGTGACTTTCATTCTAATATGTGAAACATGCAGAAAGCTGTAAACCAGAGAGGGGATACAGTTCAGAGTGACTGGTTTCAGTCACTTTAATGACATGTTAATAGGTTATTGATGATTTCATGAACTGGGGGCCTGTGTTTAGGTGATTAAACTGTAACGAGGTCAGCCAGGATGACCTTATAGAATAGGAGTTCCCAGATTGGGGCTGTTAGACTGGTGCCATCGGGGAGCCTGACTAACAGATATAAACAGGAGTGTCAAACATCCTGGTTACTCTGAGACCTCGCTCTGAGGGAGCTGAATCAGTGTCAATGACTCCCACATATGAATGAAGGGTGACTTAGCGATGGGATACTGGCCTCTGTGGAGTTATTTCAGTGATGATGTGTGAGATTAATGATGTAAACATGTGAAAGGTCACCAACAGACACTGACTGAAATCCATCAGGGTCATCCAGAGGTTTCCAAAATGAAGACGTTGCTGAGAAACTATGTCTGGTGGCCAGGATTTGATGCAGACATCGCCACATTGGTGGGACAGTGCCTAAAGTGCTAGCAAGGACAAAAGTTACCATCAGCAGCTCCCCCACGTTCATGGGAATGTCCGGTAAACCTAGGACTCAGTTACACATCGACTCTACAGGTTCTTTCATGGGTTCAATGTTCTTAGTCATTGTGGATGGCCACTCAAAGTGGCTGGACATGCATAAAGTCCATTTGTCAAACACAGGGACGCCAATAGAAAATCTGCATGCATCTTTTACAATACATGAACTTCCAGAAGTATGGGCCACAAACAAAGGGCCATTGTTTACTAACAGGGAATTTGAAAACTTCCTAAAGTCGAATGGCTTTCATCAGATAAGGACAGCTCCATCATCCAATGGTCTGGCAGAAACAGTAGTCCAAACTTTGGACACAGGCTTAAAGAAACAGCCTACACCAGATACCAAACTGTCATAAGAACATAAGAAATAGGAGCAGGAGTAGGCTATTTGGCCTGTTTAACCTGTTCTGCCATTCAATAAGATCATGGCTGATCTTTGCATGGACCCAGATCCACTTACTCAGGTAAAAACAATGACTGCAGATGCTGTAAACCAGATTCTGGATTAGTGGTGCTGGAAGAGCACAGCAGTTCAGGCAGCATCCGAGGAGCAGTAAAATCAACGTTTTGGGCAAAAGCCCTTCATCAGGAATACAGGCAGAGAGCCTGAAGCATGGAGAGATAAGCTAGAGGAGGGTGGGGGTGGGGAGAAAGTAGCATAGAGTACAATAGGTAAGTGGGGGAGGGGATGAAGGTGGAGTGGGTAGGTGGAAAAGAAGATAGGCAGGTAGGACAAGTCATGGGGACAGTGCTGAGCTGGAAGTTTGGAACTGGGGTGAGGTGGGGGAAGGGGAAATGTGGAAACTTTTGAAGTCCACATTGATGCCCTGGGGTTGAAATGTTCTGAGGCGGAAGATGAGGCGTTCTTCCTCCAGGCGTCTGGTGGTGAGGGAGCGGCGGTGAAGGAGGCCCAAGACCTCCATGTCCTTGGCAGAGTGGAAGGGGGAGTTGAAATGTTGGGTCACAGGGCGGTGTGGTTGATTGGTGCGGGTGTCCCAGAGATGTTCCCTAAAGCGCTCTGCTAGGAGGCGTCCAGTCTCCCCAATGTAGAGGAGACCGCATCAGGAACAACAGATACAATAAATGACATTGGTGGATGTGCAGGTAAAACTTTGATAGATGTGGAAGGCTCCTTTGGGGCCTTGGATGGAGGTGAGGGAGGAGGTGTGGCGCAGGTTTTGCAATTCCTGTGGTGGCAGGGAAGGGTGCCAGAATTGGAGGGTGGGTTGTAGGGGGGCGTGGACCTGACCAGGTAGTTACGGAGGGAACGGTCTTTGTGGAAGGCGGAAAGGGGTCGGGAGGGAAATATATCCCTGGTGGTGGGGTCTTTTTGGAGGTGGCGGAAATGTCGGCGGATGATTTGGTTTATGCGAAGGTTGGTAGGGTGGAAGGTGAGCACCAGGGGTTCTGTCCTTGTTACGGTTGGAGGGGTGGGGTCTGAGGGCGGAGGTGTGGGATGTCGACGAGATGCATTGGAGGGCATCTTTAGCCATGTGGGAAGGGAAATTGCGGTCTCTAAAGAAAGAGGCCATCTGGTGTGTTCTGTGGTGGAACTGGTCCTCCTGGGAGTGGAGGCGGAGGAATTGGGAATACGGGATGGCATTTTTGCAGGAGGTGGGGTGGGAAGAGGTGTAATCCAGGTAGCTGTGGGAGTTGGTGGGTTTGTAAAAAATGTCGGTGTCAAGTCGGTCATCATTAATGGAAATGGAGAGGTCCAGGAAGGGGAGGGAGGTGTCAGACATGGTCCAGGTAAATTTAAGGTCAGGGTGGAATGTGTTGGTGAAGTTGATGAATTGCTCAACCTCCTCGCGGGAGCACAAGGTGGCGCCAATGCAGTCATCAATGTAGCGGAGGAAGAGGTGGGGAGTGGTGCCGGTGTAATTACAGAAGATCAACTGTTCTACATAGCCAACAAAGAGACAGGCATAGCTGGGGCCCATACGTGTGCCCATGGCTACCCCTTTGGTCTGGAGGAAGTGCGAGGATTCGAAGGAGAAATTGTTAAGGGTAAGGACCAGTCCGGCCAAATGAATGAGAGTGTCGGTGGAAGGGTACTGTTGGGGGCGTCGGGAGAGGAAAACATGGAGGGGTTGGAGGCCCTGGTCATGGTGGATGGAGGTGTAGAGGGATTGGATATCCATGGTGAAGATAAGGCGTTGGGGGCCAGGGAAACGGAAGTCTTGGAGGAGATGGAGACCGTGGGTGGTGTCTCGAACGTATGTGGGATTAGTGGAATAGGACAGTGTCGAGGTAGGTAGAAATGAGTTCAGTGGAGCAAGAGCATGCTGAGACAATGGGTTGGCCAGAGTGGTCAGGCTTGTGGATCTTGGGAAGGAGGTAGAACCGAGCAGTGCAGGGTTCCCGGACTATGAGGTTGGAAGCTGTGGGTGGGAGATCTCCTGAGGTGATGAGGTTCTGTATGGTCTGGGAGATGATAGTTTGGTGATGGGGTGTGGGGTCATGGTCGAGGGGGCAGTAGGAAGAGGTGTCCTCGAGTTGGCGTTTGGCTTCAGCGGTGTAGAGATCAGTGCGCCAGACTATCACTGAGCCCCCTTTATCCGCTGGCTTGATGGTGAGGTCCGGATTGGAGCAGAGAGATTGGAGGGCTGTGCGTTGTGAGGGTGAGAGGTTGGAGTGGGGGAGGGGGTAGACAGGTTGAGGTAGTTAATGTCCCGGCGGCAGTTGGAAATGAAGAGGTTGAGGGCGGGCAATAGGCCAGCACGGGGTGTCGAGGTGGATGCAGTGTGTTGGAGGTGGGCGAAGGGGTCCTCGGAAGGTGGGCGGGAGTCCTGATTGTGAAAGTAAGCTCGGAGGCGGAGGCGATGGAAGTATTGTTCAACGTCACGGCGGGTATTAAATTCATTGATGCGTGGGCGGAGGGGGATGAAGGTGAGTCCACTTACCCATCCACTCACCATAATCCTAACTTCCTTTACTGTTCAAAACTCTACCCACATTTGCTTTAAAAACGTTCAACAAAGTGCCCTCAACTGCTTCACTGGGCAGAGAATTCCACAGAATCACAACCCTCTGGGTAAAGAAGTTCCTCCTCAACTTAGTCGTAAATCTGCTTTCTTTACGTTGAGGCTATGCCCTTAGTTCTAGTTTCACCCACCAATGGAAACAACCTCCCTGCTTCTATCTTATTTATTCCCTTCAGAGTTTTCTATGTTTCTATAAGATTCCCCACTTATTCATTCTTCTAATTCCATTGGTGATAGTCCCAGTTTACTCAATCTCTTCTCATACACCAAATGAAAACAATTGCGGTCCCAATACTGATCCCTCAGGCATTGATTGCTAGCCAGAAAAACATGTATTTATCTTTAACTTTTTACTTCCTGTTAGTTAACCAATCGTCTATCCATGCTAGTACATGTTCCATAACACCATGCAACTTTATCTTATGTAGCAGTCCTTGGCAATGCCTTTTGGAAATCCAGACACACCATATCCACTGGTTCCCATTGTCCACTGCACTTATAATGTCCTCAAAGAATTAGGTAAACATGATCTGCCTTTCATGAATCCATGCTCCGTCTGTCCGATGGGACAATTTCTATCTCGATGTCTCACTATTTCTTCCTTGATTAGAGATTCAAGAATTTTTCCCACTACAGAAATTAAGCGAATGGCCCTATAGTTACACCTTGCGTCAACAGAGGAACCTCGATTGTCCAAAGGACATGGGTGGGGAGTATTTTGTTCAGTTAATCGAATGCCGGATAATCGAATTCTGGATAACATGGTTTAGCCAAGCATCGGGACCTTGCAATCTTGCTGGATAATCTGATATCCGGATAATCGAATGCCGGATAATTGAGCTTCCTCTCTACCTCCTTTTCTAAAATAGCCTCACGTTTCCTGTTTTCCAAACCTCTAGAACAGTCCAATAGTCCACTGAATTTTGGTAAATTACCACTAATGCATTTGCTATTTCCCCTGCCATTTCTTTTAGTACCCTGGGATGCATTCCATCAGGGCCAGGTGACTTGTCTACCCTGAGCCCCATTAGCTTGCCCAACACTGCCTCTTTAGTACAATGATCATTTCTAGGTCCTCACATGCCATAGCTTCCTTGTCATCAATTATTGGCATGTTATTTGTGTCTTCCACTGTGAAAACTGACACAGGATATCTGTTCAATACCTTGGCTATTTCCTCATTCCCCAGTATTAAATCCTTCTTCTCATTCTCTAAAGGACCAATGTTTACATTAGCCTCTCTTCTTCATTTCATACCTTTAGAAATGCTTGCTACCTGTTTTTATATTCTGAGCTAGTTTACTCTCATAATCTATTTTATCTTTCTTTACAGCTTTTTTTATGGCCTTCTGTCCCAATTCCTATTTGATTATCCAACCATCCCTCATGTAACTACAGGGATAGCTCCAGCAGAGTTGCTAATGGCAAGGAGCCTGATCGTCCCAGACCGGGAGGGGTGCAGGGTTGAATAGCATCGGGAGCGTCAGGAGAAACAGTTTACCTCAGGGGACAAGGTTTGGGGAAGGAACCATGGGAATTCCCCAGAATGGATAAGAAGCATGGTTGACTTGAAGCAGGTCCAGTGACATATAACTTTCGGGTCGGTCTGATGCTCCTGAATGTGGACTACCTGAAAACTGCAGGAACAGTGCATCCAGCTGCTCGGCTGCCTTTCCGGCTATTCCAGGACACATGGATTCTCCTTCTCCATCAAGCGGTGACGATACCTCAGAATCTGAGGTGGACACAGCAGATGTCGCCACCTCATCGCTGTTACCATCTGCAGAGGCGAATGAATTTCTCACAAGATGGTGCGGGCACAGGAGGCGATCTATTGTGCGTTAGACGTTGCCCATATCAGAGGCAGAGTTGGAGGTGTCTGACCCGGTGCGAAAACACCCCAGAAGGAGCTACAGAATCTGTCTATGTCCTTGATCTCAGAGGGAGAGGGATGTAGTGAATGCAATGAAGTCAACCAGATGGGCCTCATAGAATGTGAGTTCCCTGGCCATGGCTGTTAATCTGGTCCAATCAGGGAGCTCTGGCTGACAGATAAAAGGAGGAATGTCAGATATCCAGTTCACTCTGAGAGCTGGCTCTGACAGAGCTGGATCAGTGTCAAGGATTTTCCAAGTGTAAATAAAGGGTGACTTGGTGACAGAATATTGGCTTCTGTGGTGATATTTCAAAGGCCATCTTAAGCTAATGTTTCTTTTTCCCTTTCTCAAAACAATTGTAGTCTTGAAAAATGACTGATATTAAAAATCAGAAGATAGAAGTAAAAGAAAAATTGATCATCCACTTTTACCATTATCGCACCATGGCTTCTGGCTTTCATTTTTATTGCGGTGGCAATCATTTAACTCTGTCCATCATAATTGGATGGATAGCTATATAAGTTCTTGAGCAACCCACTAGGTGGTGGTTCATACTGCGATAAAGTACTTCACCCTGGGAGACATAAATCTGAAACAATGAGATCAAGCTCATAGCCAGCCAATCCACGATGGAATATTATGAAGGATTAGAACGACTGAGACCTTCCCAGCTGTAATACAAAATAAAGCAGCTTCTGTAGACAAACACAATAGGAAAAGAACAGGGATAAATACAAAGTGAAAATAATGTTGCAAAATCAATGAGAAATTTGGAATTAATAGTGCATATAATTCAAGGTTTCACTGCCCTTCAAGTAAATCAAAACAGTTGATACAAAACCTCACAAGATGGATTTTTCCAGTGAAATAACGTCAGGCACTAAGATATTTCATTTCAGTCTGGCAAGTTCTGTTTTGACATGTTTCTAAAATTGTTCATCACCAGCCCACTCCTATTTAGTCATTCAGTGTGTAAGCTGGTGTTATTTCCAGTACCTCTGAACCCCATTGAAAAGGGTTAGAGTTACAGTGTGGTACGTGCTGCTTTACTGTACTGCAGTTCATTCTATTCCCAGGTGTACGATGTGTGTGTTCATCAGCCAAATGTTTAAGTTTGTCTTGGCACCTGCCCAACCACTAAATTTTCAAAACTAATGGTGAAGCATTTTAACTTCTAATCTTTGGTTCTTCCATCCTTTACAATTGCTGGGCACTAGCTATGCATCAAAAAGTGACTTAAGCATGGATTCTTTAAATGCACTTTTGTTTCATTTCCATAACCTTAACTAATTGTCATCCTGGGAAGAAAATTAGTGTGACATTTTAATGCAGTTGTTGGTTAAAAAAAAGACATTTACTGTTCATTGTAGGAAACTGCCGGACATAGAGTTAGGTTGTTTTGAACAGGCAGCATAAATGATTTTGAATGACTTTTGCATGGTACACATCTGGAAACAATTTCAGGCATTCCTTCTAGATTAAACCATGTTTTTATTTTAAAAGAAGTTCATTTGCTAGGCTCTAGGCATGATGAACATAGTTACACAAAATCTGGAGGGGCTGTTACTGCGGCTGGTAACTTTTGATTCTTAATTTTATGAAGAACATTGGGCAATGTTTGTTAAAATTAACATTCAACACAGTCACAAACTGAACAGCGGATCTTCAGCATGTTCTGTACCAATATGCTACAGTGCTATTAGAAATGGCGTACTGTGACAACAGTGCCACATAATAGGAGGAAATAGCTCCACGTCTGCAATTGCACATATGGAGCTGGTGTTGGCTTTGGGGGGGGAAGTGGCAGTTTAAGAATACAGGCCAGTTGATTCTCATAAGGAAGAGGAGAAAATCACAGGAAATAATTCCATCGCTGGCTCCAACAAAGCATCACTGGCAGAAGTTCTGAGTCCATCATTTCTGGGCAGGGAATAGTACATTCTATGAAAAAGACATAAGGAATAAAAACAAAGCAAAACAAAACGTGTTTTTTTTTCTGCAGTTTATATTTATCCGGCACCTTTAAGGGAAATTATTCCCCAAAGCATTTGCTAATTGGAACATGGCAACAAGATACTAATTGAAGAAAGGAAATAATAGACAGGCAGCAGTCACTTTATTAAAGAAGAAGTTTTTACAAAGCATTTTTAAAGGAAGAGGGAGAGAGAGAGAGAGAATGTGACACAGAGAGAGAGAGAGGTGGATCCTCTGTGGGGTCTGGCTCCTGGTATCAGTCCCTGTCCTGGCCTTGTGGTGATACATTTCACTGCCTTGCAGACCATTCGAGCTGAATCTTCTGTGAAGAGGCAGGTGACTCAGTGGTTGGCACTGCTGCCTCAGCGCCAGGAACCTGTGTTCGATTCCAGCCTGGGATGACTGTCTGTGTGGAGCTCGCATGTTCTCTCTGTGTCTGCGTGGGTTTCCTCTGGGTGGTCCGGTTTCCTCCCACAGTGCAAAGATGTGTAGGTCAGGTGAATCGGCCATGCTATACTGCTCATCGTGTTAGGTGCATTTGTCAGGGGTAAATATAGTATAGGGGGTTGGGTTATTCTTTGGAGGGTTGATGTGGACTTGTTGGGCCAAATGGCCTGTTTCCATATGGGAGGGAATTCAATCAAAATTCATGATGATACATGCCACATCTTGCCTTCCTGACTGCGTCCCCATTTTCACATTACACATGCACTGTCCGTCACTGTTATCAGAAAGAAATGTGACCACAGATACAAGTTCAGAGTTAACAGTTCTTATTTAAATAATACATGGTGAAGATGAAACCTCATGGTGTGGACCACGGAGTCCAGGGATTTGTCAGATTTTCATCATTTAACTTTCTCTAAAGGATTTTCTTTGTTAATTTTAATTACATTAAGTCTTTCATTCCTCCCCCTTCCAAGAGGGAAGCAAAAACAGAAAAGCATGTTAATTCTGTCTCTTCTCTCCTTATGAGGAGAAAGTGCTCGATATGGCCAGAACAGAGCATGACTACTCACAGGGAGATGGGAAGACTTCAATAGACAGCCAATCAAGAATTTAATTGTGCTGTACTGTTCTCCCATGACTACTGGTGTGAACACATTCTCCATGGTCACAAGCTTCAACCTCTTTTATACAACTAATTCCCTCTCCTCTTATCTAGACATTAGGCGCAGTGAGTGAGCCTCTTCTCTATAGAGGCCAGCACTGAGAGCCTCAGTTCCACCACCACCTCCGAGGAGGAGCCGCAGAAACTTCAAAGCGTTCATCTTCAAGGCTGTTCCCTGTACCCTCTGACAGCTCAGGGACATTCATCTCAGGGTAGGGAGGGGTGGGTCTCTTTCTTGATGAGCTTTGACAGCTCAATATGGCAAACACATCACTGACACAACGTCTGATCTTAAAATGTCGGCTCTAGAGCCTTTTCCACTTTCAGCTTGGCAACGTAGCACCCACATGAGAGGTGAGCAGCCTCTTTAGATGTCAAGGTTGAAGGAATTTATAAAACCCTAATTCCCTACAGATATCCTCAGGCGACAGGGACTCCCAAACTGTGGCATTGAGGGTTGCGGCCAAAGTTAATATAGATTAATTTAATATAGCACCTTAATATAGATTTCGTTAAGGCTGAGCGCTGTGGGTTCCCATCAACACCTAGCCTGTGAATGAGAGTATGGAGTCGACTGGGAGATGTATAGTGGGCTGTTCACACAGCCACTCTTCCTCAGTCAATGGCATGTGCTGAGAAAAGCTGCACACCGCACTGCCCCTCACAGTTCCCTCTGTTGTCCCACAGGATACTCGAGAGTTTGAAGGCAACGTTTCACAGAAACCTTTAAAAATTCAATCAACTGATGATGTAAGGGGTCAAAGGAGATTCCTGAAGATTCTTGTAAACCTGTTGGCTATCATGAGAGATTTTGCTGCCCAGCACTAGGATATAACATCCTGATGGGATCCTTATGTACTACTCGACCTTTGCACTAATCAATATTACTTCACCTGCTCATTGTTGCTTTTTCCCGAACAGTCAGTCAGACATTGATTGTTTAAAAGTGGGTCCAGACCCCAAAGCTAGAAAACATACAATTAGATAGATAATGGACATTTATTCAGTAACAGAAAAGATTAAGGACTACAAGAATAACAATGTTCACATGTCCTTCCCACTAAGCAGAGGCCTCTTGCAGTATTGCCCACATTCTCTTAACCAATTAGAAGAAGTTCAAATCCAATTCATTCATCATGAAAGCAGGTTTCAATGTGGCTCTGTCTGGTTTCTTGTGTTTGCTGATACATTGTTCTGTTATGTTGTCTCTGTGTGTCCACCTGCTCAATGTCCTGGTCATTATCATCACCATGAATCGAAATAGAGGGAACTATGAGTGTTTCAGGCACAAAGTTGGTCATGATGGATTGGAGAGCCTCACTAAAAGGATAGCAATGGTTCATATTTTAACAATATGATCATGAATTATAATAATTCTTCTTTCCTCTCCAGCACAAAACTAAAAGAAAAAAAGATGGCTCAACCATGGCTTACAAAATAAATTAGGGATTGTATAGATCCAAAGAAAATTGCTAGAAAAAGCAGCACGTCTGAGGATTGGGACCATTTAAGAATTCAGCAAAAAATGGAAAAAATACCTCTCTCTGGATCAAGAGTGAGAATAGAATAAAATAACAATTTATTGTCACTGGTGTTTATGAAAATACAATGAGATGTACATAAGTTATCACAATTCAGTGCCATTTTGATTACTGAAATTATAAAAAGAAATTGTAGAGACAAAGTTAGGACAAAGTTCATCTTTTGCTCTTCCCCCCTCCCCCCACCATCCCCCCCCCCCCCCCCCCCCCCCCACCACGGTGACCAGGGTTTGTGGTGTAGCTATGGGAAGCTGCTGCTGAAACTGGCCCTGAGGCTGCCAAAGCAAGGTCTTCCAGACCGGACCCACCATGCTACCACCGCCAAAGCTAACACCGAAGCCACTGCATCACCGCCATAGCAGCGAAGAGGGACAGACCGGACCTACCAAGCTGCCAATACTGAAGCCATCGCCAACTCAGTCGCTGCCCCAAACTACTGCGTTGCCACAATAGCCATGAGGATCAAACTGAATCCACCATGCTGCCACCTCTCTAAGTACTGGCAAAACTGTCACAGTGCTAATAAGGAGGAACGGACCACACTCACCTACAATAATGCCTTCGATAAAGCCACTGTGGCCATGAGGAACGTATGTCCAGATCCACCACACTGCTGCCTCTGCAGTGATTGGAACTGTCTTTTATTTCTCTTCCGCCAGTCTTGGGGTCCTGTCCTTGGGTGTAGTGGTGCTCAGTTTCAACGCTGCTGGGTGGAAAGGTTAAAATTAGGGTTTGTCTCATTTGGTCATTCCTCAGGCACCAGCCTTTACCAGCAGATGATCGCAGTGTTGCCCATTGCCCTAAATGGAGTATGAGAGCAAAATTGTAGGAAATATAGAAACTTTGTGGGGATTTTAGCAAGGTGTTTAACAAGGTTCCCTATGGTAGGCTCATTGAGAAAGTAAGGAAGCATAGGATACAGGGAAACCTGTCTGTCTGGATACAGAATTGGCTGGCCCATAGAAGACAGAGGGTGGTGATAGATGGACAGTATTCAGCCTGAAATTTGGTCACCAGTGGTGTTCCACTGGGATCGATTCTAGGAGATCTGCTCTTTGTGATTTTTATAAATGGGGATGAGGACGTAGAAGGGTGGTTTAGTAGGTTTGCTGATGACATGAAGGTCAGTGGAATTGTGGATAATGTGGTGGGTTGTTGTGCTTTGCAACAGGACATTGACAGGATGCAGAGCTGGGCTGAAAAGTAGCAGATGAAATTCAACCTAGAAATGTGTGAAGTGATTCATTTTGGAAGGTCGAATTTGAATAGATTATAGGGTTGAAGGCAGGATTCTTGGCAATGTGGAGGAACAGAGGGGTCCACTTCCATAGATCCCCCAAAGTTGCCACCCATGTTGATGGGGTTGTTAAGAAGGCGTATGGTGTGTTGGCTTTCAGTAGCAGGGGAATTGAGTTTAAGAGCCATGCGGTTATGCTGCATCTCTATAAAGCCATGGTTAGACCACACTTGGAATATTGTGTTCAGTTTGGATCGCCTCATTATAAAAAGAATGTGGAAACCTCAAAGAGGGTGCAGAGGAGATTTACCAGGATGCTGCCTGAATTGGAGGGCATGCCTTATGAAGAAAGTTTGCAGGAGCTAGGGCTTTTCTTGTTGGAGTGAAGAAGGATGAGAGATGACTTAATAGAAGTGTACAAGATGATGAGAGGCATAAATAGAATGGATATCCAGAGACTTTTTCCCAGGGTGGAAATGGCTATCATGAGGGGCCATAATTTTAAGGTGTTTGGAGAAAGGTCTCGATGAGGTGTCAGAGGTAGGTTCTTTACACAGACAGTGGTGGGTGTGTGGTATGCACTGCCAGCAGTGGTAGTAGAGTCAGATTTATTAGGAACATTTAAGCGACTCTTGGACAGGCACATGGATGATAGTAAAATGTAGGATATGTAGGTTAGTTTGGTCTTAAAATAGTATAAAAGGTCAGCACAACATTCAGGGCTGAAGGGCCTATATTGTGCTGTATTGGTCTATAGTCTCTGTTCTATGACCATACCAGCTTCTGTCAATATGTTAAGAGAAAATGATGTGTGGAAACAAAATACAGGTTCTGATAGTCAGAAAATTGAGAGTGTAACTAATAGAATAGATAAGGGAGAACAAGGGGACACGATGCCCTGTGTTTGGATTTTCAGAAGGTTTTGGATCAGGTCCCGCATAAGACGTTATTGGACAAAGTTAAATACATGGGATAGAAGGTAAAAATTTTAATGGATCAAGAGTTGGTTGAAAGAAAGGAAACAGAGAGTAAATGGGTCTTTTTGGGTTGACAAGCATGAACCAATGGGGTGCCAAAAGATCAGCTATTTTATATATGTAAATGACCTCAGTAGGTATTATAGCAGAATCGACTGTACATAAGAGACCTGGATGAGGAAATCAAATGCAACATTTCCAAAATTGTTGATGACATAAAATAGGGCAGGATCGTGAGTTATAAGGAGCTTGTAAGGAGGCCCAAGCTTCTTGTCTCTCCTTGTCACAGGGTACAGACATGAACAGTGGCGATTTGGAGAAAATACCTTCTTGGGAGGTCATGTTGAGGCTGTACAAGACATTGGTTAGACCACTGTGGGAATATTGCATGCAATTCTGGTCTCCTTCCTATCGGAAAGATGTGAAACTTAAAAGGGTTCAGAAAAGATTTACAAGGATTTTGCCAGGGTTGGAGGATTTGAGCTATAGGGAGAGGCTGAACAGGCTGGGGCTGTTTTCCCTGGAGAATTGGAGGTCTATAGAGAGGTTATAGAGGTTTACAAAATTATGAGGGGCATGGAGAGGATAAATAGAGAAAGTCTTTTCTCTGGGGTGGAGGAGTCCAGAACTAGAGGGTAGAGGTTTAGGGTGAGAAATGAAAGAAATAAAAGACACTTAAGGGGCAACTGTTTCACACAGAGGGTGGTACGGGTATGAAATGAGCTGTCAGAGGAAGTGGTGGAGGCTGGTACAATTGCAACATTTAAAAGCATTTGGATGGGTATATGAATAGGAAGGGTTTGGAGGGATATGGACCGGGTGCTGGCAGGTGGGACTACATTGGGTTGGGATATCTGGTCAGCGTGGACAGGTTGGACTGAAGGGTCTGTTTACATACTGTACATCTCTATGACTCTATGAAGTCCTGAATGAATTAATGTGAAGAAGTGAGAAATACCACACGAGTGACCAGATTTTCTTTGAAATAAACCCTTGGTATTAAAAGGCAGGGCAGGGGTAGCCTTGACAGCCACTGAGATGGAATGTCTACCCAATCCTGCTGAGTGCAAGTCCTGATTCAGCTGATGATGCAGTTTGATGATGGCCCAGGACATTCTTAACCAATACCTGCACCATCTAAGGGCTCTCAGCGTTCTTCCTCAGCTCTTCCCTCTGGAGACTGTGTTGCTATGCTGAAGGTTACTGTTTATACTGGGCTTGTTGACAATGTTTCAATCGCTGTTTACTTCTAGGCTACCTTTGGATTTGCAGCAAGGCCACTAACACTCTAGCAATGGTGAAGTCGTTGTTATCTGCTTGAATTGATAACCTATGAGGAAGGTCAGAATGTTAACACCATTTTATTGGAGGACCTGCTTAATCGTCACCTGCATTGCAACGAAGCCTCCTATAATACCAATACACAGTGTGCATGAGGCTTTCCAAAGAGATCATTGCAATGTTTACATAAGGAGCACTTTATCCAAGCAGATGCTGTACAACTATAGTTTTCATGCTACATTAGTTTGGTAAGAATTCGGACAGTAAGCCAACATGATGGCAATGTTTCTCCCCATCAAAGAAATGGCTCTCTTCGACATTACAGATCATATCCTTGCATACTTACAGTTCAGTGTGTGAATGTGGTCACCCTGAAACATTTCCCAGTCTTGGCTATGGAATGTATCTCTGAAATGAAAAGTTAAGGTTATACTTTTGCTTTCGTTTAGCTGATATGACAAGGAGGCAATTAGTGCACCTAATGTTAGCATTAGCCTCCTTTGCAGCCACCAAAAACATATTCCCAGGGAAAGGCCAAAGTACAATTCCCGCATGAGCAGTGAATTTCTGCACAGTTCCATCTTCTTAAATTCTCCCTGTGTCTGCATGGGTTTCCTCTGGGTGCTCCGGGTTTCATCCCACAATCCAAAGGTGTGCAGGTTAGGTAAATTGGCCATGCTGAATTGCCCACAGTATCCAGGGACATGCAGGCTAGATGGATGGATTAGCCATGCGAAATGCAAGGTTATAGTGGTGGGCGGTTCTGGGTGGGATGCTCTTTGGAGGGTTGGTGTGGACTCAATGGGCCAAATGTCCTGCCTCCACACGAGGGATTTAAAAAAAAACACATGAGCTTTGCTAATGATTTTGACAATAATATTCGAGCCAGTTGGTGAAGGAAGAAAGTTGAGCCTGTTTTTCTGTGAGACAGATTTCACTCACAGAGTGAGAGGTTGCAGGTATGTGTCTGCTGTCTCCATTTTACCCCCACGTGTTATCTGGATGCACTTGTAGGAATTTGTGTAGGGTTCTCAGGCAAAACTTTCCAAACCCTTGACATCCACCCACTTAGCAGATGTGTGTGTGATCAGTACTGCCTCAAAATATCCTCCAGTGGCACACTGTCCTCACCTGGAGATATATCACTATTTTTTCATTGTTGCAAGTATAGAATGCTGAGACTCTGTGCTCAGCAGGGTTATGGGATACCTTTACAATATAGACAGCTGTGGTTCAAGAAAAAGGACTAGGAGCACCTTCTCCAGGGTAGTTAAGAGTTCAACTCTAAACACTGATATTATCTACATCCTGAAAAAGATATCTTGAGATATTTTTCAAGTGGTTCTTCACTTGTCTATAATACTTCAGTGTGGTGGCTGTGTTTTTTTTTATTTTATTAAGGAGTACAAATTCCAAACAAACAGTTAACATGAACAGCCGTATCCAAGAAACATCAATTTACAATGGAAAGGAGCGGCAAAGCCAAACCCCAAACCCCACCGTACAACCAGCTAAACCTCAAATCCCCTTTCCCCCCAGTCGTCACAAAAGTAACAAATACACACAAGACAGTCCAATCAAATAAGGAACTGTGCATAGAATACAGAATCCCCCAAACCCACAGCAACCTAACAAGCGACCCATCCCTCCCACCTTCCAGCCACTCTAAGGCAGCCTGCCCCTATGCCCTTCCGGCTCTCGGCCTGCCCTGACACACCTTCCGGCCACCCCTAGAACAGCCTGTTCTGTTCCCCCCGAGAGACAGTGATCAGGATGGCCTAGCCACATTCTGGTTTCTCTATCTGTCCCCTGCACCTTCAGGCCGCCTCTCAGACAGCCCGCCCTGGTAGCTTTGGTGGCTATGTCTTAGGGGCTGCTACACAATCACAGGCCTAGGTTTAGACCTAGTCAGGGATAATGAGATGAAAAAGATTTCTATCTCTTCTAATTGCAAGGGCCTAACCATGAAGTAAATTCAAGTCCTCTTAACCTATTTATTTGTTGGTGCAATTATATTGAGGAACCAGTTTGAAACTTCCTGTCCTCATCTCACACAGTTAGATTAGGACCAACCATAGCTTAGCATCAATTGTAATTAAATTGGTAATCGCTCTTAAAGATACCACAAGAGTAGCTGATGCAGGAAATACGTACATAAGGATTTATTTCTGGTTAAAGTTGAGAGGAGACAGTTCAAATGTTGTGACATCAGGCTCCAATTAGCCCAGGACCAGATCCATAGAATCATTGATATCATTAATAACGGTAGCAAGGAGTCCTTTGCAACACTGAGCTGAATCTTCCTCTGCTGTTAGCTAACTATCCGTTTTGTTGAGCTTCATGGAGTGTATCTCTCCATGAGGACTAACATATTCTGTTGCTGCGTTTCACCAAAATTGCTTCATTAACAATCTGCCCTGATCCTTTGCCCAATTCTTGCCACTTGCTATTCCTGGAAGAACTCACCACTCACTGAATATCCCCTGGAAGGCCCTGGCATTTTGCCACCTTGAAAAGGTGCCCTGCTTACTGACAGACCGTGTTGTGAAGATTTCACACAAGGAAAAGCATGGTGTCATGATTCTCCAAGAGGGACCGACAGGTCGTGGTGGATGGGTGGTCCAGAGGACCTGCAGAGGAGACCACACCACCAGACCCCATCAGTCTCGTCCTATGATGCCCCCCAGGTTAGTGCTGTCTCTGCAGTCTGGAGGGCAACAGTGTAGGATGAAAGTTAATGATCTTCTCCGCTCCACGAGAATAAGTGCCACATTCTTCTCTCCCATTCCTCACACTCACTCTATTTCTGCCATTGCACCCTCCTCTCCCTGAGGCTCGTGCTCACTGCTGCCTGTAACAACCTCTGTCACTTGCTCTTGTTCCACCATCCATGTCACACCCTCCCATACCACTCACTCTGCAAGCTCTCAGTGCTGCATACTCACTCACATGGGACACCTCACCAGCTGTGCCAACCACGTCCACATCACTCCCTCCCTCAGCACAGCAGAAAAAAGCCAGGACGTGTGGAGGGTACCTGATGAAAGCTTCCTCACCCCTGACAAGGAGAGAATCCTGTCTTTCTCAGGAGAAGGCTGGGATGGCTCCTGACAAGATGCCAAAATACCACAGTGCACCCCACTGCCACTCTCACTTTAACCCTCTGTCAGCGTCATTCACTGCACACCACCGCTAACCATGAGCTGCAAAGCTCTCTCACCCATGTGTCTTGTAGGTACCAGCCGGATGTCAACGGCCCCTACAAGCAAACAGCCAACTCCCCCACCTACCACTTCCTCAACCTCTCAGCAAGACAGTACTGAGGCCTCAGAGGATGCCCCAGCAATACCGTCTTCTGCGCTGCCACCATCTCAGATACTGACAGTTGCCGGGAATAACATGTTTAGGAAGTCACAGAGGACAAGTGCCGATGAGAGCTTCAAGATGGCAGCACCGGAGCTGACCGAGGAAGGAATACCCCAGGCCGCTGGCACTGGGAGGACTACCCAAGAACAAGAGGCCCGCTCAGGCCCAGGAAGGGTAAGACCCAGTGATGTTGGCAATCAGGGACTCCATCCAAATATGCAGAGAGGGACAGGAGCAGCAGGCAGGAGTGTGCGACACTATGCTTCTCATTGCTGAGAGCTGCAGGAATGCAGCTACACCATGGGGACCCAGCTGCCAGAAGCATGCCATCATCTAGCTGCCTCCATGGACAGGTTGGTGGTTGCCATGGAGAACGATGTCCGGCACCCTCAGGGCCTGCTGGTTACACAACTACACACCATCGCATCAACCATTGATGCTAAGGACAGAAGGCATGACAACTGGGAATGGGGAACGTTGCGTATATTCAAGGTGCCTCCTTCTCACAAGGAGCCAGGGCAGTGCCAGGAGGCACAGAGCTGGAGGAGGACCCACACACGATCTCTCTGAAGTCCCCTCACAGGACATGCCTGAGGTGACCAGGCCCTCCACCTCTAACCACGCCTGTCCCTCTCTGATAGTGGAAGGTCAAGCTGAGGAGAAGGCATGCCTGGGCCACCTGGAGAAACTGCTCCCAAGGTAACCTGAGCAAACCTCCCAAGCCAACAGGCTCCACTGCCAGGAATTCTCCATCCATCCCATCTGCAGAACATGGGACACTACTGAGACATAGTGAGAGGGAAGGAACACAGATAACTTTTAAAGAGCACATCAATGGTACGGGTGACATTGCACTGTGTGTTTAAATGTATTTGGTTTGGCAAATTGTAAGAGATTTGCAAGAAATCTGATTGGCTCTCTATGTACTGGTTTTGCATGAAGTGGTCAGCAATTTCTGGTGTGGGGAGGTGTCCCTTACAGTTGGCAAGGGACTGGGAGCTCACTGGTTTGAGTCCTGTATAGTGTGTGGGATTGTATCTCACATTGGTGCCCTGTATAGGGTCTCAGGTTGGTAGGTTTTACATGCCCCCACCCTCATGATTTGAGATAATTACCCTGCCCAACCCAAATGTGCTTACAGCATTTTACTTCCTATTGCACAGCTTTGAGTTCTAACGTGAGAGGGACCAATTAGTAAGTGCTTTCCAGCCTCAGCCTCTGTATCGGCATGTCTCCAAAGATCCAGGTCCCCTTCTCATGAACACTCTGGACTTTGCACCATCCCAGGTACCCACCCAAGCTGTCTCCATGTACCTGCACCTGCCCACTTGCTAACACAGGCCCTGACATAGGAGTGCCATCTTGCCAGCTCTAGTCATACACCCCCTTGAAGTCAGACCGGAGATGATCACCCCTTTGCATGACCTCATTACCATCCATCCTTTACTATTTCCTGCCCTGCTCCATACAATTGTAGCTGCCCACTTTCCAAACTGTCATCCTGCCCTTTCCCTGAGACTGCAGCTCCCAATCCCCACAAATAGGCTCCCGACTCTCCTTCCAGCAGCAGTTGGCCTGCCTGTCTGTCCTATTTCTCATCCGTTTCCATGGAAGCACTCAATGGATTGGCCATGATCCATGCCCATGAGTGATCTAACCTTGAATGGGAAGTGCCCAGAGCCCTGACTGATGCTAGTACATCTCTGCAACTGTGTTAGCCCAAACCTCATACCGACTGCCTTGGACCCATAGAACTGACCCGTGACCCACTCCTGATGCAGCAGAGGCTCGAGCCCCCTAACCAAGAGCACCCTGACCAGATATCTGACCATGGCCAATTCCCTGGACTGGTATCAAGGCTGTCCTTGACTTACTGTGTGCGAATTCCTGATTCTTAGGTACCTGAATTGGTGAGGACCACTCCCACGAGACTTTGAGATATGTTGCCCACTTGCTGCACATGTTGCTTCTAAGCTGCTGCTGTGCGATCGAAGTGGAAATGTGCATACTGAGAGGTGTCTATCCCCTTGACTCAAGACTGCTGTCAGCAGTACAAGCTGTCTGGCTGGGTAACTGCCCCAATAGGCACAACGAGACAATGCAATGCTTGGGAGGTATGCTGTGAGCAGGCAGGTCATCACTAACTAAGAGAGCATGAAGACAGCAGCCTTGAGGTGCAGCCTGGTCGAGTCTGTTAGCTGGATGCCTGTCCAGGAGTGCAAAGTCTCCCTCTTGCAGTCCTCTGCTGCTAGTTACTGGTTCACCAGTAGTGCAGATCTCAACTTCCCAAGTGGTTCAGAGTGTTGTCATGATCATTAAGATCCTGAGGAGTTGATAATGGTCAGATGCCAATGCCAGTGGATGAGCTGGCATGCAGCTGGTGCTTGAAATGCTGTCTCATGGTGTTCAATGTGAAAGTCCCTTGGAGACAGCGGTGAGCTGAAGATGCCAGTAACCCGCTTTGACTTCTATAGTCTAGAACACCTAGCGTTCAGTTTACAGGCGGCAGATGGAAGGATAGAAAGCTGCATACTAATAAGGAGCAATTTGCAGTTCCTAAGGTCACTGACACACAATAATACCTTTCAACAGGCACATTGCTGCTGCATACCGAGATTCTCACCTAATATCTGAACTTAGATAAAAGATGCAGCGGGTTTTTCTCAATGTTGGGATTGGTCTTGCTGGAATTTTTGCCTTATTCTACCGGATTTTGCAACATAAACCATTTGGCTCAATCTGTAAAAGATTCCAGCCGTGGTTTTTCTCAGTCGCTATGCAATGTTGTGTGAAGTCACTTTGTAGGATCAATTCTATTCAGTGCTGGGGGAGTGAAGGATGTTTGGAATCTTAATGCAGCCTTTAAATTGATTCAAAAATGTAACATGTGGCTGCCAGCTTTTAAAGGATTTGTTCAATTGCATGTATTATCAAATCAGTCTGCTGGTTCCCCTGACAAAGAGGCTGATATGTTTCAAGCCAACAATTAGTACATCATGTAGGGTTAACAGTTCACAGGAAATGAACCCAATATGGGCACAATCTGGCTTGAAGAAATTTTAAACAACAATCATTGAATAAAAAGCCTTTTGAAATATTAGTTTCCAATGTTTGATTAAAAAGAATATTGTTTTTTAATTGTGAACATATAGGGTGGAATCTTATAGATTGTTTCTGGCTGTCAATTTCTTTGAATTTTATAGAGGGTTTCTCTCTGTGAAGCCTCAGTGAGTTTTCTTAAGCTTTTGTCCCAAGCTCACTGCATTATGTAGGCACCACGTCCTACAGCACTCCTCTCATCCATTGTTAGCTGGATCTACCATTCACTGTAGCCACCTCCCCAAAATCTTGGGAAGTCTGGCACCCCTGTCACTTGCACCATCTTGGGACACTGACCAAACACCCAGACAAGCATTGGCAGTCCAAAGTTATCCTTCAGCATTAACATAACACAGCAGCCACATTTCTCACAGTAAAGAGGTGGCACGGCTGACACTTCCACATACAACTGAACCTTTTTGACACAATCACCAGGCCAGGCAGCTTATCTTCCCTGAGCCACATCCTATCTTACTGCCCTCTCCAAATCACCGTAACTCTCTCCAGTGTCCAGTGTGGCCCAGCCTCTTATTATTGTTCATTGGGGCCCACACTGGAAGCCTTCATACAGCACAAGTCAGGAATGTGATGGAATACTCCTCACTTGCCTGAATGGGTCCAGCTCCAACAACAGTCAAGAAGCTTGACACTATGCAAGACAGAGCAGCCCACTTGACTGGCGCCACATCCACAAGCATCCACTCCCTCCACCATTGATGCTCAGTAGCAGCAGTGTGCACTATCCATAAGATACACGCAGAAGTTCACCAAGATTGCTTAGACAGCACCTTACAAACCCCTGAACTCTTCCATCTGGAAGGAGAAGGGCGGCAGATACAAGAGAAAACACCACGACCAGCAATTTCCCATCCGAGCCACTCACCATCCGACTTGGAATTATATTGCAGTTTCTTCAGTGTCTTTAGAATAAGATCCTGGAATTCTCTCCCGAAAAGCATTGTAGGTCTAAAGAACAAAGAACGTTTACAGCCCAGAAACAGGGCCTTCGGCCCTCCAACCTGGAGCCGATCCAAATCTACTGCCTAAACCTGTTGCCCAATTCCTAAGCATCTGTACCCCTCTGTTCCCCACCTACTCATGCATCTGTCCACTCGCCCCTTAAATGGATCTACCATGGCTGCCTCTACTACCTCTGTTGGCGACGCATTCCAGGTACCTACCACCCTCTGTGTGAAGTACTTGCCACGTGTATCCCCCTTAAATGTTTCATCTCTCACCTTGAACGTGTGACCTCTCGATATTGAATCTTTCACCCTGGGAAAAAGCTTATCTCTATCCATCCTGTCTATACCCTTCATGATTTTGTAGATCTCAATCAGGTCCCCCCTCAATCTCCTTTTTTTAAATGAAAACAATCCTAACCTACTCAACCGCTCTTCATAGCTAACACCTTCCATTCCAGGTAACATCCTCGTAAACCTTCTCTGCACCCTCTCCAAAGCGTCCACATCCTTTTGGTAATGTGGTGACCAGAACTCTACACGGTATTCTAAATGTAGCTGAACAAATGCAGCCTTGTACAAATTTAACATGACCCACCAGCTTTTACACGCAATACTCCAAAGTAGACTGATTACATATCGGTCTATCTACTATATATACAGAACGACCTTGGTTATCTGAACATCAACTATCTGAATCTCAGATTATCCGAACAAGATCCCAAGGTCACATAAAAATGTTACATCAAAGAAGTATTACTGACACTGGTGCAATGATTGTGTCTTTTGTTTACAATGATTGAAAGTGAATTTGGATTACCTGTACTAAAGGACATGTGAAAACCCTGGAAAAAACAAAGAAACACAAGCACCTCAAGCAAAAGCAACTGGATATTTTTAATGTAAGGGTTAGTTAGTTGCAAAACTAAATGTTTTATTCCCATCACTTTACCAGGCCCTTCATGAAAAAAATGGCAAAGTAAACGCATGAGTGAGGCAATGCTTCTGTCTTTCTGTCGCAACACTGAGTTCCTGGAAACTGACAAACGCTCTTGTGATTGTAGAGGCTGTTTAGTGCTTGTTTAATGCTGGGATTTCCATATTTATGGTGAGAGTTTATTCCTTCACAGTTTAACCGGACTTGTACAATTTGCTCCTCGGAGCCTGCAATGTTGCTCTAGTATTATTTCCTGTCGCTAAAATACCAAGATACTTCTGAACAAAACATTTGAAAATCTGCAATTTGCAGAATGCAAAGATTAGTTCGTTTAAACAGCAGGCTCATCAAAATGATAGATTTAAACAAACTCTCAGTAAAGCGCAACGTTAGATCCTCAAATTACCGCTGGAAATACATAGAGTGCCTAAGGAGTATTTGAGAATTTGGCTTCCACCTCAATTAATTTTATTTACACATAATATGATTTTATTTGTAAAGTATCATGAATTTTTGAGCAGTATCCAGTGTTTGTACACATTTTATCGACTGAATGAAATAAAAGCTCTGTAAGCGTGCTTTTTTACGTTTTATGTTCAAGTATGGCTTCCTTTGTTAATGATCAAATCAGTTATCCAAACAAAATACTCCCTGCCCCTCTTGTTCGGATAATCGAGGCTATTCTGTACACTATAATGGTTCCAGAGGAAGATCATCACCACCTTCTCAGGGGCACCTAGGAACAGGCAATAAATGCTGGCCCAGCCAGTAATGAACAAAAAAAACAAAGATGATCTTCTATTTACAAACTCCAAAATCGAACAGAAAGAGAATGAACAGAAGCTGGATTTTTCTTGCTGTTACAATGGCTTGTATGTTGACCAGCAAATATTATATAATGGAAAATAGTTTGTTGCACCCATCTCTCATCAACTGGAACTGGGTGTCAGCCATGTAGTGCCCGATACATCCGAGCTCTGTCATGCACAAACTGAGATTCTTCTTCCTCCTCAATGATCTTGTTCTCCTCAGGTGGCTTTTCCTGCTCTCTCAGTTCCTCAGTATTGATCACATCCCCTTGTTGCCTGCCAAAGCTGTGCTGGGCTGATGTGGCGCACTTTGTCCAGGCTATATTTCAGGGCCACATCCAACCTGTCCAAGCAGTGGAAACACGTCTTCAGGAAGCCTAACAGCTGCTCCACCTTGACCCGAGATGAGGTATGGACAGCATTGTAGCTGTGCTCAGCATCAGTCTGGGATGCTAAGCAATGGAGCCATTAGCCATGATCACAGTAGGTAGCCCCTATCCCCCACCAACCAGCTTTGTAAGAGCATCCAGCCCCTTACCTGCAATAGGTATGTGGGAGTTCTCCAAGATGTAGAAGTCATGGCAGCTACCAAGGTACTGGGTACCAACATCCATTTTAAAAATTCCTTCTTTGGGAACAAAACCAGATTGGCATCAGTTTGAGATACAAACAGACTTGAAACATGGCCTCACACCTAAAATTCATTGTCTGACCTGAGATGTCATCTTTATTCTTGTAAAACCTGTAAGTTATCTTGGGGTAGTGACTTGGTTAGATTAGATACCCTACAATGTGGAAACAGACCCTTCAGGCTAAATAGTCCACACCGACCCTCCAAAGAATAACTCACCCAGACCCATCTCCCTCTGACTAATGCACCGAGCACTATGGACAATTTAGCATGGCCAATTCACCTGACTGGCACATCTTTGGACTGTGGGAGGAAACCAGAGCATCCGGAGGAAACCTATGCAGACCTGGGAAGAATGTGGAAACTCCACACAGACAGTCACCCGAGGCTAGAATCAAACCTGGGACCCTGGCGCTGTGAGGCAGCAGTGCTAACCACTGTGCTACCCAATGGAAGAAATTCTGGGATTTACATATTAATCAGTCGAAACCTGCACCTCCATTCTAACTGATCAAAGACTTAATTGCCAACTAGGTTTGTTTAATATATTCACATAAGTTGTATGATTCCTTGATCTTTTACTTATAAATTCTGTATCTGATGTATTCTGTCTCACTAGCTGCCTGAGGAAAGAGTGGGGGCTCCGAAAACTTGCAGTTTCAAATAAACCTGTTAGACTACAGCCCAGTGTCGTATGATTTTTGACTTTGGCCACCCCAGTCCAACACTAGCACCTCCACATCGTAACCTCCAAGAAGTGGACCTAGGGATTGTAAATCACTTGCACATTGATGGATTAGAACTCCTTCCTACTGGTGAACTCTGCTATATTGTGATATGGTCCCCTCAGTGAGGTGTACAATGAGTTACTGGTACCCTGCATCTGGAAGAACTGAACAATGTTTCTGAATCCTCCTGCCTGGACTGTCTGGGGGAAACTAAATCAACTGGTGTGATAGATGACCTTGGTCACTGTCCTGATGTGCTTGTGGGTGGAACCACTGGTGGGAGCCAGTTGTATTAAAGTTCAATGCAGCTGTCTCCATCATAGCCTCGGGGAGAGCTTGGTCACCCACTCCTACAGGCCTCAGGACCAAACCCAGCATCTTGGCACAGTGCAGTCCCAGGGCCCCAGGATATATGCAGTCTATACCAACACTGTGCCTCGCTCAGCTGAAGAACAGGGCTTTGAGGATGTTACACTGTGGACCTCCCGTGCCCCCAATATATCCTGAGGGACCCTGAGGGATCCTGATCTCTTGTTGTGCTGGAGACCTGTCAGCTCCTACCCCAGGTTAGTGCTGGTGTAACTGCTCATCCTCCATTTCCCTTCACCATCTTAGCAAGGCAGCCAATGGGACAGTCACATCATTCACACTGACCAGTCACTGAGCCTATGTTGGGGACATAAGGAGTAGAACGCTTTATTAGCTACGAGAAGAGGCAGTTCTAATATACTTGACAATGATGGATGAACACATTCCTCCATACAATAAGACATGGATCATACTGTCAAGCATGGATACGTATGGGGTTGTCATGATATGTCGAGAGAGACACTTAGTTGAGGAGTTATGATTCATTTGAGGATAGGGTGGACATTGCTTGTGGCCAGTGTCAGTGGCCCACACACTTGGACATGGTATTAATTTCGCATTCACAGTATTATGATTGGGATGACATGAACCTGCACTCTGTAAGTTGGTGCAATTGCTCCTTCAATGAGCTCCAGTTCAGCAGAAGTGGAGCCCACACATTTGCCCATCAAACTGGCATGGCCTCCACCTAGTCCTGGTTGCAAGTTACTCCAAGCAATCAAGCATGAGAATGGAGGTGGTGTGGACACTGTCAACACTGGGGAGGGATTGTACCAGAAATTTCATCATAGTCCATGTTATTCAGGGCCTTATAAGATTCTACCCACGATGATACAGGTGCAGACGTGTTGTATGGCAATGTCGCTGGTGTCAGTAATCCAGAGACATGAGGCCTTTGAAGACATAGGTTTAACTCTCAGATGGGCAGCTGGTGAAGTTTAAATCTGGATTATAAAACTATTATTAGTAATGGTAATGGTGAAACTGCCATTGATTATCATCAAACCCCACCTAGCCCTCTCCAGGGAAGGAAATCTGCAGGACTTACCTGGTCTGGCCTACATGTGACTCCAGACCCACACACAGCAATATGATTGACTCTTACCTGTCTCTGCAATGGCCTAGAAAGGCAGTTAGGGCTGCACAATAAATGCTGGCCTTTCTAATGATGGCTACATCCCATAAAAGAGGAAAACCCATGTTCAATTTTTAGATTGTTTTTGAATCTGGTGTTTTGATCATTCTTGTTGTTTATCTCAAATAGAACAGAATAATGTCCAGATTGTTTAGTTTAAGCAATAAGTTAAAATATACAATTTAGATGCAGCATTGAAATACATTGACTGTCTCACGGCATTCTTTATAAAGGAGTAACTCCAAGGATTTTGGAGCAAATGCAATGATTTGCAACAACAAACTTCTGACTGCAAATGAGTTTGTGTTTGACAAAAATTGAGTTATCTATTGAAGATTGGAAGGAAGATTGTGATTGATAAATATGAAATACATTGAGAACGCGTGATACATTTTTCTTTTAGTATTATAGTGAACACAGACTCCCCAGACTGACTGACAGTGTTTGGTAATCCATGTTACTGGTTAAATCTGGTGTAAGGTGGAATCAGAAAACAGCATGAGCAAGTGCTTTGACACCAAATGAAAAGCTACCTCTTACAACACAAAGAATCAGCAAATTTAAAAATAAGGAAAATTTGCTTTGTAACTCCATGGTTTAGTTAAAGAATTTAAAAGTTTCAGTTGAATATAATCCATTGAGTAACATTATAATGCATTGAATAACAGCTTAGAAATCAGCTGAAAAGATTTTGTTGATCTGTGAGGCTGATTTTGATACAATTGTCAAGAATGAATGAATGAACATTAGCAACATTCCCACATTAACCTTAAATGAGTATTTTCCTGGTTTCTACTGATGATGATATATTACCTACGATGTGGTTGGATGGATTTTCTCTTTTGGTATCCCACAGGGACAGCAAATTGGAGGTGTTCTACGGTCTATGTGGAAGTAACTGCAGAGTAGTAAGAGGGATGAAATGGCTACATCTCCATCTCTGTGGTCTGAGGATTGTTCAAAGGAGGGACCTCAGTGGAATGATTTTTTTTGTTGGATTCAGGATCCAAACAGACTATGAGGATCTAGTTACTTATTGGCCTTCCTGGACAAGAATAACAGTTTTCTCTCCTAAAGGACATTAGCAAGCCAGCTATTTTTAATGACAGCATTTCCCTGTCATATTCAAATTACAGCTTTGACAGAATCTTGTCGGAGATGAGCAAACAAAGTCTTTTTACAGTGTGTTATGGTATTGCTACGTCAATAGATAGTTGATCCTCCACTGCACATTCTGAGTGGCTGATTCTGTTGGCAGTCTTGAGGCAATGTTTGATGTGCTGTGAGATGGATGATACATTAAGCTGAAGCTCCCACATGCTTGCTCCAATGGGACTCACTGTAAGATATGGAGCTTTACATATCAAGGACCAGGGAATTCTGCGTTTGTTTTGATATAAACAATCCTAAAACTGAGTTAATGTCACTGTTGCTTGTGAGAGCCTGCTGTCCAAAAAATGTCTAATGCACTTCCCCACAGCATAGAGTCAAAGAGATGTACAGCAGGGAACCAGTCCCTTCGGTCCAACCCGTCCATGCCGACCAGATATCCCAACCCAATCTAGTCCCACCTACCGGCACCCGGCCCATATCCCTCCAAACCCTTCCTATTCATATACCCATCAACACACATATAAATGTTGCAATTGTACCTGCCTTCACCACATCCTCTGGCAGCTCATTCCATACATGTACCTCTGGGTGAAAATGTTGCCCCTTAGGTCTCTTTCATACCTTTCCCCTCTTACCCTAAACCTATGCCCTCTATTCTAGACTCCCCCATCCCAGGGAAAAGACTTTATATTTACCCTATCCATGCCCCTCATGACTTTGTAAACCTCTATAAGGTCACCCCTCAGCCTCCGACGCTCCAGGGAAAACAGCCCCAGCCTGTTCAGCCTCTCCCTATAGCTCAAATCCTCCAGCCCTGGCAACATCCTTGTAAATCTTTTCTGAACCCTTTCAAGATTCATAACATTTTTCCAATAGGAAAGAGACCAGAATTGCATGCAATATTCCATCAGTGGCCTAACCAATGACCTGTACAGCTGCAACATGACCTACCAACTCCTGCACAAGCAGAACAGTTATGAAAGCTCAAATTTTATTGAATGGAGATGATGCCGACAGGTTTCTGAGAAATGTGATATGGTGACTTGCATACAAATACCTTGTAACTTTCTCCACCTTACATCCCTCAGAAACTGAAAAAAAAACTAATAATGGGCAGACCAGAAATCTTCTGACATGTAAAATACTATTCACATCTGCATCACCAGATGGTGTATAGATTTTCAGCTAACTCCGTGCTTTATGTTCTTGCTGCCTAGTGAGATTATAGTTATTTGATGTTCAACAGGGGGGCTATCAGCAACTTTTTATGAGTTTCTGATGTTTATTGAACTTCAGAGACCTAATAACAATTTACAGGGACATTTATTTTCAATTTGATGGACCATCTATCTAAAATAAGAATATATGAATATCTTTTTTTACTCTTCAATCTCCAAAATCACATCCCTTGTCTGTGTGCTGTATATCAGCAGATATTAATTTTGTCTCTCATATTCAGCTCGAAGTAAAATTAATGGCAGTGAGTCTGGTGGAGATTGGCAATGTGTAAATAATAGTATCAATCTGCTATATGTCAAGGAACCACAGGGATCAATTATCCTTCACTATGACATGTATCTCATAAGCTGCAGATAGTTTAAGCAATGTGCCATTCATTCCAAATATAATTATATTATTTAATGCACTTGATTTAAAGTGTATGAGCAAGGTAAATAGAATTATTTGTAAATTTAAATTAAAAACATTAATTTGCCCAAAGGAAATTTCCACAGACCCCAACATGCTTCATGCACAGAGGAACATGGAACGCTTTCCTAAGATTCTGGCGAAAAACGCTCTATCCAATATGGAACTGAATTACAAAGGCAGACTACTATAGATACTGGAAATCAGAAATAAAATCAGAAAATTTTGGAAGCTCCCAGCAGTGAACGGACGTCTGTAGAGAGCGAGAAACAGACTAACATTGCAGTTTAAACTGGAAGAAGTGAGCACTTCATCAGTTTAAAAGTACAAGCAGAGCCAAGGGACAGAATTATGCACTGAATCTCACTTCATTTGGCTAAGTCCAAGTAGTGTCAGGTTTTTTGGAGGGTTTGTTTTTGCCTCTAGGCCTGGGAGTTCCCTTCCCTATTTTACAAAACTTATTAATTACGTATCCCACCCCATGGTATCAGTGATGTCCGACTCCTGACCGAACCTACCTTGTACCATTCTCAGAACAGCATTCAGTGAATATCCCCTAAAAGACCAACATTTCTTGCATCTTGACCACTTTTCAAAACCCATTGTGTACCCAGATAAGCACTGGAGTCCCAAAGCTGCCATGTGTCTTGACAGACAAACAGACAAAAACTGGAAGAGGTTTTCTCGATTCTTTGACCAGGACCTTGAACTCTTGGTGTGGTGGAGAGCTTGGGGAGTGTTGGGGAGGGTGGGGATGGTGGGGGTGGGGGTGGTGGTGGTGGTGATGGTGGGGGTGGTGGTGGTGTCCTCTTCCCGGCGAACAGCTAGAGGAGGTCATGCCACCAGACCCTGGCAGCCTGGTACGAGGTTGCCATCTGGGTTGATGCTGTCTGTATGGCATGGCGGAATGGATAACTGTGCCATAAAAAGGCCAACAGACCTTCTCCATTCGCTAAATGCTAGACATTGGCTTTTGCTTCTTCACACTCACTCTATCTCTGCTTATTTCACTGACCTCCCAGCATGGCTCCATCTCTACCATTCTCACAATTGTCTACCACCCCAAACATGTACCACCCCTCTCACTCACGCACACACACAGACACACACACAGACACAGACAAACAGACAAACACATACACATACATGCACACTGTCACCTACAGATGTATGTGCACACACAAAGACACACGCACATGTACACACACCTAATCCTGCATAGTCTCTGCTGCCTGCACCACCACAAATAGCCATTTCTCTCATTTTCAGTGTCAGTGATGGAGGGAGTGAAGTTCTTGAGAATGTGGTATCAAATAATCTGGCTGTTTTATCCTGGATGGTGTCGAGCTTCTTGAGTGTTGTTGGAATTACATTCATCCAGGCAAATGGCAGCATTCTGTCACCTTCCTGGCTTGCATTTTGTAGATGATAGAAAGGCTTTGGGGAGTCAGGAATTGAGTTGCTGGCCATTAAATTCCTAGTCTCTGACTTGCTCTTGAAGCCATTGTATTATATGGCTAGTCTAGTTCAGTTTCTGGTCAAAGGTAATCCCAGAGGAAGTTGATTTTGATTAATTCAGTGAAGGTAATATCATTGAATGTCAAGAGACAATGTTAGATTCATTCATTGGAGATGGTCATTGCCCAGATTTTGGGTCGTGTGAATGTTACTTGGTACTCTTTGGCCCATGCCTGGATATTGTCCAGGTCTTGGTATGTTCGGGCATGGGTTGTTTCCGTAATTGAGGACTCCCAAATGGTGTCAACCATTGTACAATCATCAGCAAATATCCCCACTTCTGGCCTTATGATGGGGGAAGGTCATTGATGAAGCAGCTGAAATGTTTGGACCTTGGACACTACCATAAGGAACTCGTACAGAGATGTCCTGGAGCTGAGATGACTGACTGCCAATAACCACAACCATGTTTCTATATGCCAGGTATGACACCAACCAGTGAAGAGTTTCCTCTGATTCCCCATTCAATCTTGTTTCACTAGGGTTTCAGAGGTTATGTTTCTCTCGAAGACAATTAAACAAAACAAGAGAACTACCCTTGTTCATGGTGTATTTAATTATCAGGGCCTGTACATACCCAGATATTCTTCAATCCAATTCCTAGCTTTTCACATCTCTCAGAAGCCTGGTTAAATGCACCAATTAAATTAATTCATTTTAAATGGTGAGGGAAGCGTTTGGTATGCTTTCCTTTATCGATCAGGATATTGAATACAGGAGTTGGGAGGTCATGTTGCGACTGTACAGGATGTTGGTTAGGCCACTTTTGGAATAGTGCATGCAATTTTGGTCTCCTTCCTATCGGAAAGATGTTGTGAAACTTGTAAGGGTTCAGAAAAGATTTACAAGGATATTGCCAGGATTGGAGAATTTGAGCTATAGGGAGAGGCTGAACAGGCTGGGGCTGTTTTCCCTGGAGCGTTGGAGGCTGAGGGGAGACCTTATAGAGATTTACAAAATTATGAGGGGCATGAATAGGGTAAATAGACAAAGTCTTTTCCCTGGGGTGGGGGAGTCTAGAACTAGAGGGAATGCTGCTGGGTTCTCTGCTCAGTGCAAATGCTTCAATCAACATGGGAAAAAAATGAGCCAATCTGACTAATGCAGATGAGGTGTCAGTACCCAGATTTATATGTTGCTCATTTTCAATAGAAAAACAAAACCACAGTTTACAAATTGCCACTCCCATGCCTGAATAACGTCATAGTCTAAGTTTTGGCCCTAAAGTTTCCCTGTTATTTTGTGTGTTGGATTATCTATGGATAAAATAATCTGGTCTTTCATGTGCCCTTAGGAATCTAAGCAACATTAGATAACTTACATCACTGAAATGGAGTTTAAAGCTTTGACTCTGACAGCTTCATTAAATTTGATGTCAGACATATTTGTCTCTGGTCGCAGATGTTGGGGGAAAGATATTTTATGAGGTGCAATACTGACAACATCTGGATTTAAGCTTACCATTTGTGTTAGTTTACAAATGCATTTCCTCCAGTTCTATTCAAGTATTCAATAAAAAGATATCAAAAGAAAATGAAATATTTTATTGAATTGAAATGCCAATTTTCTCTCTCAGATTTGTCATGTGTCTGTGATACACATTTTGACTTGTTAAGTTGGTGTTCTGTGTTACATTGTAACAAATCAATTAATGATCGCATGCTGTTTACCTTGAAGGTTCTGTCGCGTGATGCATCTTGAGGCTGATACAATTTCTGAACAAGGTGGAATCAGCAGGTATTTTGTATCTCAATCAGTGGTCAAGTAAGTAGTGCAGTCACGGCAGCATGCACATGCTAGTTAGATTTTCAATGCTAGCAAAGAGGCAACAGGCCATGCAGCTCTTTTCCTCTACCAAGTTAATCATTTGGATTTCTTCCAGCTGAATCTCCAGCACAGTTGCTTGAAAAGTAGAATATTGTAAGGATCTCTTCACGAAGTGCTCTTGTGGCATTCTTAGCCTCCCCTATTTGTTAGTTACATTGCACTTCATTTTATGGTGATGTGGTGTGAAGTTGGTTTTTGGAGACATAAAATCTTTTGATAGCTCAGCCTCAAGGAACCTTAACCATGTCAAATTTGGCTAATTTTTTGTTTGATCCCAGACTAATCCTGAAATTAAATTTTCCTAAGCATAATGATTTGTCTTATAAGCAAATCGTCTTCTTGGGCAATTAAGCTTAATCAAACTAATATGTTGCAGAATCTCGGCAGGAATATAAAGACAAGCTTTCTGCTTCATTTTTACTCAATATGGCTAAATTATTCTATATAAGCAAGGATGTCATCTGAGTAGGTGTGAAGATGTCATTGTTGTGACTCAATTCAGTGAGAATCATGAGCTATGGCTTTCCCCTCTTCCTAATTTTATGTCAATCCCTTTGTGTTTAACAAAACTTTGTTTTATTGCCCAGTGACTGGGCTTCTTTGTGTTAAAGAAATTTGTGGTGCAGTTCGTTTTATTCTGTGCCTGAATTGGCTCATTAACTGGCAACTGGAAAGGATAAATGTAAAATCGCCTCCAAAAAACATGAAAACCCCGGTAACAGGATGCAACTCACTGTAAATATTTAAATCAATAGTGGGAAAATAATGGATTTTTGGATTGGTTCTTAATTGTCTGTATGGCTCATCAATCCCGGCCATGTCCTTGTTGGCATAATGTTAAAGAAATGAAAATGACGCATTTATTCTTCTTATGTGCCAAATGAATAATTTCTAAGTATTTGGCATATCTTGACTGCATAGATTAAAAAAATAGTAATGTCAATTTGCATTAACTGAATATGAAAATGTGACAAAGGATGCAAAACAGTAAGGGGCATTCAAATTGAATGACTGTAACAGAGGGTGGTACTGCAACAGAGCGAGGTAGGTTAGTTCATGAGACTAAGGAAGACATGCCGCATTGAACTGGGCAAACAGTGACCAGACTTCCCCCAATATATTCAAAAAGACAGTATGTAAATCACTCCTGATTCCATTATAAAATTACTGTTTAAAAGAAACAGTAATAAAGAAGGGCAATTAGCATGTTGCCATTTCATTGTGGGAACCTGCTGTACCTTGAAGCAACAGAACATGAGGTTAGATGTCATGAGTGCTCAGCACGGAAGGCTTCCTCATTCACTGTAAGCCTGATTTGGAGATGCCGGTGTTAAACAACCACCAAACCTCAAACAGATCACTGTTTGTAGCAAACTGCCCAGCTTTCAGGACAACTCCATACAACCCTGTCATGGTAGGCGCTGCAAGACATCTCAGAGTGTGGACATGGATGCCACCATTACACGTGGGGATACCTCCCACCATGTACGTGGAAGGTACTCATCCGACTCAGCCAACATTGACTATCTTATATGTTGCAGGCAAGGATGCCCTGAGGCATGGTACATTGGGGAAACCGAGCAGAGACTACGGCAACGGATGAATGAGCACCGCACAACAATCAACAGACAGGAGTGTTCCCTCCCAGTCGGAGAACACTTCAGCAGTCCAGGACATTCAACTTCGGACCTTTGGGTGACCATCCTCCAAGGCGGACTTCAGGACAGGCAACAGTGAAAAGTGGCCGAGCAGAGGCTGATAGCCAAGTTCAGTACCCATGGGGTAACCCCATTGCACTATACAGACACACAGACACTCCTACACACACACAACACACACACACACACACACACAGACACTCTTATACACAGACACACACACACTGACACTCACACACACTCCCACACTCACACATGCAACCTCTCACAGACTTAGACCCCTTTACACTCACACACACACATATGCGCTCTCTCTCACAGACACTCACAACCCCCCACCCCCCAATGCGCGCGCACACACACACACACACAAACCCACACACACACAAACCCACATGCAAACATACACATATACGTTTGTGGGGTGAATTTGTACTTGCAGGGTTACATTGTACTTTGCTCAAAAACTGCAGGAGTCCTTGTACGATTCTGTAAATTCATTTTTTTTCGATTAGAATCAGTCTAAACATTATGGCACAGACAGCAGCACACTGGGGACTAACACCTTCAATACATTATCTGGGCTGACACCAATTGTTAAAGTTAACCTGAGAGTGTAACTTTTAAAAGAAGTTTTGTGATTTACACATGAAAGAAGAGAAATTATCATGGTCATTCTAACAGATGAAAGTCTCAACAAACAATCAAGGTCTTTTTCACTGTATAATTTCAGTTACATCACACTGTAAACTTTTGCTATAAATTCTGTGTCTTACAATTGTGTACTCCACAACCACCTGATGAAGGAGCAGCGCTCCGAAAGCTAGTGCTTCCAATTAAACCTGTTGGACTATAACCTGGTGTTGTGTGATTTTTAACATTGTAAGCCTGAGTGAGGAGGGAGGAATCAACTTCTGTTATCTGTTGATTCTAACAATTTAAATAGGATTCTTTCCCTTGTGAATACTTTTTCCCAGCCCAAATATATCAGTGCTTTAAAAGGAATCAATTTAACAAGACATTCTTAAATTAAACAATGAGTGATTTAATTAGCGACTAAAATGTGAGAAAAAAATGTGAGAAAAGCACAATATGCATCTCTCCAGATTAGAAATGAGAGGTGAGTCCAAAACGTTAAAGGAAAAGAAATGTATAAATCAGTCCTGCTTTTGTCTATAAGTAATACATTATGAAATATTCTGGCTGATTCCAGAAACATGGCTTTGGCAGGTGAGCAGTTGTTTGCAGATTACTGGTTCCTCAGTTTTAGATTAGATTAGATTCCCTACAGTATGGAGACAGGTCCTTTGGCCCAACAAGTCCACACCGACCCTCCGAAGAGTAAACCACCCAGACCCATTCCTTACCCTATATCTACCCCTTACTAATGCACCTAACACTATGGGCAATTTAGAATAGCCAATTCACCTGATCTGCGCATCTTTGGATTGTGGCAGGAAACTGGAGCACCTGGAGGAAACCCACGCAGACACAGGGAGAATGTGCAGTTTGTATTTTGTATAATTCCTTCCCAGTGGTTTTACTGCAGATTTGTTTCCAGTAATCAGAAAGACAAACTTTATTTCTTTTTATCCACGCACACAAGGTTAATGCATTATGATAGTGTAACCCAAACATAAGTGAACATTTTTCCATACCAGCAATCTCACATATCCAGACCAGGGGCTGAATCTGGTTTTTAACACTTTTTCTTATATATTCTTGAAAGGATAACATACAATGGTTTTTCACCCTGAATTTCTTTCAATCAAGTCATGGAGCTCAGAACACAATGCACAGGAGCACACAGTTCAGATCTTTAGAGTAGCATCTCTCCCTTTGAAATGTTGCTGTCTGGTGTTACCTTGACACTCATCAGGTGAGATGTTCCATAATTCCTCTTGGGACTTAGTGCAATCCACAAACTAATTTCCCCAGAAAACTACCAGATTTATGTTGACTGCTATCTTTTGGCTTGCTATCCTTCTTTTATTAAAAATATATTTAAAAGTTCAATATCTTAGGTAATGTGGGGTTACGATCCCTTGTCATGACAGGATATGGCAGTATTCTTCAGGCTAAGATACCACTAAAAGAACATAATGAAAAATAAACAAAGCTCTGTCTCTACTTGCATATCTTCTTAGAAGTTTCTTTGAGGTCCTTAGCGTTACAGTGGCCAGTCCTTAACCAATTGGGTTTACTCTTCACAATATCAAGAAATAGCAGAAAACACAGATACTGCAAAGGCTATGGGCCCTGACAATATTCTGACATATAGTACTGAAGACATGTGCTTCTCAACTTTCTCCACTCTAGCCAAGCTATACTGGCACAATCACAACACTGACATATACACTCAATGCGGAAACCTGCCCATTTATGCCCGCTTTGCAAAAAGTCAGACAAATCTAACCCCAATCAGTCACTGCCAATTCTCAGCAAAGTGATGGAAGAGGTTATATACAATATGATCCAATAACCTTTGCAAAAGAATAACCTGCTCTCTGGCAACATCATAGACGTGAACAGAAGATCAGAACTCTATAGGTGAGAGTGACCGACCTAGATATCAGGACATTATTTCATTGAACGTGGCATCAAGGACTTTAAGTCAAACTGGAGAGAATGGAAATCAGAGGAAAAGTCTCTGCTGCGTAGACACCTACCTAGCACAAAAGATGATGTTTGTGGTTGTTGGAGGTCAGTCATCTCAACTTAAGAACATCTCTGCAGTAGTTCCTCAGGGTAGTGTCCTTGGCCCAACCATGTTCATCAGTCATCTTCCCTCCACCATGAGGTCAGAAGTGGGGATGTTTGCTGTGATTGCACAATGTTCAGCACCATTCACAATTCCTCAGATACTGAAGCAGTCCACATCTAAATGCTGCAAGACCTGGACAATATCCAGTCTTGCGCTGAGAAGTGGCAAGTAACATTCATGTCACCCAAGTACTAGGCAATGATTATCTTTAGCAAGATAGATTATAACCATTTCCCCCTGATGTTCAACCGCATTACCATCACAGAATACCATCAGCCGGAATAATTAATATTGCAGTCAGAGGCAAATATATTTTATTGGCATGTAACATTTGCGTACCATTATGAAACAGCTTGAAAATTCTTAGTTTTATACTAAAGGATCATTAATTTAATTGAATGTTAACAGAGAAAAAAATTAAACATTGTAGGACAATATTTTAACCCAATGTACTAATTCAATGGCTCATTTGACTGAATTGTTTCAGCTATTCCTTCTCGGATGTGGATGTAAATTATAAAGCTGGAAATTTCTACCATTTCCTAACTGTGTTTGAGAGGCTGTTGATGGATCTTCTTAGTGAATTACTGAATCCATGTGATGCTTGTGGTCTCTTATGATTAGATTAGATTCCCTACAGTGTGGAAACAGGCCCTTTGGTTCAACTAGTCCACACCGACCCTCCGAAGAGTAACCCACCCAGACCCATTCCCCATATTTACTCCTGACTAAAGCACCTAACTCTATGAGCAATTTAACATGGCAAATTCACCTAACCTGCACATCTTTGGACTGTGGGAGGACCCCAGAGCACCTGGAGGAAACCCACACAGACATGGAGAGAATGTGCAAAAATTCCACACAGACAGTCGTCTGAGGCTGGAATCAAACCCAGGTCCCTGGTGCTGTGAGGCAGCAATGCTAACCACTGAGCCACCGTGCCACCGTCAGACAGTATTATATAGATAGAACATTACAGCACAGTACAGGCCCTTCAGCCGTCGATGTTGCGCCAACCTGTCATACCAATCTGAAGCCCATCTAACTTACATTATTCCATGTACGCCCATATGCTTGTCCAATGACGACTTAAATGTACTTAAAGTTGGCGAATCTACTACAGTTGCAGGCAAAGCATTCCATACCCTTACTACTCTCTGAGTAAAGAAACTACCTCTGACATCTGTCCTATATCTATCACTCCTCAATTTAAAGCTATGCCTCCTTGTGCTCGCTGTCACCATTCTTGGAAAAAGGCTCTCCCTGTCCACCCTATCTAACCCTTGGAATATCTAATATGTCTCTATTAAGTCACCTCTCAAACTTCTTCTCTCTAACAAAAACAGCCTCAAGTCCTTCAGCCTTTCCTCGTAAGACCTTCCCTCCATACCAGGCAACATTCTAGCAAATCTCCTCTGCACCCTTTCCAAAGTTTCCACATCCTTCTTATAATGCAGTGACCAGAACTGTACATAATACTCCAAGTGTGGCCGCACCAGAGTTTTGTACAGCTGTAGCATAACCTCATGGTTCCAGAACTCAATCACTCTATTAATAAAAGCTAAAACACTGTATGCCTTCTTAACAACCCTGTCAACCTGGGTGGCAACTTTCAAGGATCTGTGTACCTGGACACCGAGATCTCTCTGCTCATCTACACTACCAAGAGTCTTACCACTAGCCCAGTATTTTGCATTCCGGTTACTCCGACCAAAGTGAATCACCTCACTCTTGTCTGCATTAAACTCCATTTGCCACCTCTCAGTCCAGCTCTGCAGCTTATCCATGTCTCTCTGTAAACTATTACATCCTTCGTCACTATCCACAATTCCACCAACCTTAGTGTCGTCTGCAAATTTACTAACCCACCCTTCTACGCCCTCATCCAGGTCGTTTATAAAAAAGATGAACAGCAGTGGACCCAACACCGACCCTTGTGGTACACCACTGGTAACTGGACTCCAGGATGAACATTTCCCATCAACCACCACCCTCTGTCTTCTTTCAGCAAGCCAATTTACTGATCCTAATTGCTATATGTCCCACAATCCCATTCCTCCGCATTTTGTACAATAGCCTACTGTGGGGAACCTTATCGAACACCTTGCTGAAATCCATATACACCACATCAACCGGTTTACTCTCATCTACCTGTTTAGTCACCTTCTCAAAGAACTCAATAAGGTTTGTGAGGAACGACCTACCCTTCACAAAATCATGCTGACTATCCCTAATCAAATTATTATTTTCTAGATGATTATAAATCCTATCTCTTATAACCTTTTCCAACACTTTACCAACAACTGAAGTAAGGCTCACTGGTCTATAATTACCAGGATTGTCTCTACTCCCCTTCTTGAACAGTGGAACCACATTTGCTATCCTCCAGTCTTCTGGCACTATTCCTGTAGACAATGACGATTTAAAGATCAATGCCAAAGGCTCGGCAATCTCCTCCCTGGCTTACCAGAGGATCCTAGGATAAATGCCATCCAGCCCAGGGGACTATTGGGAAGTATTGTTAGAGAATAAGTTCCAGGACTTTGCTTCCACAGCTATGAAGCAACAGAAATATATATTGTTGGCGGGGTAGTGTATGCTTTAGAAGGGAACTTGAAGTTGACTATATTTCCATGCATTTGCTATTTTTGTCTTCTAAGCCATGATGGTTGAGGTATGGGGCACTGTCCAAGAAGGCTTTGCAACGAGGTGGTATAGTCTGCACCCATGGTGGGGGACATTTAGATTGGTGAATGAGCAGCCGGTCAGCTAATTGTTTTTCCGTGGATGGTGCTGAATGTCTTAGCTGAAATATTCATGTGTTTCAATGTTTGGGGAATGGTGATTGTGTAGATATATAGAGACGAGAGTGTGGTGCTGGAAAAGCACAGCAAGTCAGACAGCATCTGAGGAGCAGGAGAGTCAACATTTCAGGCATGAACCCTTCATGGTTCCTGATGAAGGGCTTATGCCCGAAACATCGATTCTCCTGCTCCTTGGATGCTGCCTCACGGCTGTGCTTTTTCAGCATCACACACTCTCGACTCTTGATCTCCAGCATCTGCAGTCCTCGCTTCCTCCCAGAAATACAGAAAACCTGATTCCCAGAACTTGTCCATTCAGTGGAACTGTGCCAGTGGTTATGTCCATACCAGCCTCTTCACGCAGCTTCCAATACATTATTGTGTTCTTTCTCTCTCATCAGCTATCTAATTTTCCCTTAAACACAGCTGTGATTTGTTTGTGAGCTTTATATTCTCAACACCTGCTGTTGAAAGGATAGTGAGAGCTGAAGTGCACCCATTTTAGGATCTTGGGCCTCATTATCATCAAGCTGGCGAATAGTGGACTCTGATAAGTGGATCGGACTGTTACAACACCAGCAGCTCCCCTCAGATGAGTGATCAAAAGGCACGGCCCACCCGGAGAAGGTTGAATTGAGTCAGGAGTGAGTAGCATTGATTGGGCAGACAGTGTGTTGGTTGGCAGCAGTCAGTGAACACACCCCTCTTTAACTGGTTTCAGATTCCACCGATGCAAACATGTTTATTATCTTCACTGATTTTTGACATTAACATAGAAATTGTGCCAATAACTTGGAGAAACTAATGCTACTTTATTTTTCATCAATAGTTACCATTCTAGATTTTGGTGTTAAATTAATTTCGATTGAATAACTAGAATCAATATAGTTCACAGACAGAACACTGTTATGGAGTCAAAAACAATTCAAGTGTGATTGCAATTCTTTCAGGGATCATTTTTATCATTCGATTAGTTGTTACAATATTAACTTTGAATATTTCTGAGAAAAGATACATTGGGCAGAATTTTCTTGAGGCCTGAATGACATGGACTGTGGTGATAAATGTGGGAGACGTCAGGCATTGCCTTTCTCAATGTCAGGAGCAACTCGTTATATTTTCAGTCAGGGTGTCGAGACAAGACTCTAGCCAGGGAACAGCAAAGCAGCGAGATGCTTTAAAAGGGGATCACTACTTTGTTAACAGCCTCAATAACAATGAACCTCTCCTCAATAATGTGCTGCTTCCTTTTCTACTATCCACCTGTAGGAAACCGGGCACCAACAATTCCCACTATGAACATCAAAGTGGGTCTTTCAGACAGAGGCAGAAGACTCACAGCATGGCCGTATTGACTTGCTGTTTAGCTCACACACAGAGTCAAGCTGTTTGTGTGATGTGATCAGGGGCAGGGCAGACATATTGCTGCACAATACAATGAAATGTCAATCTCACACCATGTGCCAGGGCCTGCGTGGCAAACGCACTGGATAACTTTGCAAACAAATGGTCACCTCTCAGAGTCTGCAGTACTCTATCAAAAGGGCTTGCTGTCCCTCAGGGTGTCCCAGTGCTGTCAATCAAGGATGGAGTTCACGCACACAATCCTGGGGCTGGGCCACAGTCAATTATATGCTTGGGATGGTCATGGACAGGGGATATGCTCTATTACAGCCTGAGAGTGGGCTACAGTCAGGTCTGCAGGACTATCGGAAGCAGTCAGGGGAATCACATGCTATCAGGTGGGGAACTGCAAGGTCAGGAGTCAGGGCATCTGGCCAGTCCTATCCTGGAGCTGCCACTCATTGTTGGTCTGAAACAAAGTTGGGGCTGGACTGCAATCAATCCTGGGCAGTGGGGAAGGGGATAGGTGGATAGAGCCAAAAGGATGGTGATAGTGGTTCGGGGCATTGAGAGGATGAGCAGAAGCAGGTATTGAAGTGAGGGCAAGGACAGTGACGGAGAACATCAGGAAATGGTGTGGGTCAGGGTAAGTGGGACAGAGTGGGAGGACATGTAAAGCTATGGGAGGGGTGGGGGCCGGGATATTAGCAGTGACCATCACCGTAGACTCCATGAGGGAGTGTAGAGTGTAGAGGGCCATGGGGTGGGGTGGGGGTGAGGGGGGGGGCGGGGGGTGGGGAGGTGGTGGCATCATTAAAGCATAATGTCAGGGCTCAGGGGTCAAAGAAGAGAGGATACAGAGGTTATATGTGGAGAGTTAAAACAGTGGAAATAGGCTGTTTGAGAAGAGCAAACTAATGAGGCATGTGGGAGACCTGGGTAGGGGGAGGGGGTGGTGCATGTCAAATGGCCAGAATGACCCTGATGCTGAGGGTAACCATCATGGGCTATTTTTCCCAACATCATTTACCATTTGCTGGAAGTGACCTGCAACTATAAAATGTCTGACCCAATGGCCAGGGATGGATGGAATCAGTGTCAGTTTATGAACAAAAGAGTCAGCTCGATTTCTGGTGGATGGGATGATATTGCTGGGGCAAAGGCATCGATCAAAGCAAGCTAGCCTCATTTAGAGTGTGGGCAATGCATACAATCTGAAAGTGTTTGGGGTTCAAATAGCCATCCCAGAGATTGGCTATCTTATTGAAAATTGCTCAGATGTTTTTGTCACCAACTTTAAAAGAGGAGGATATCAACCACAACTAACATAGTACTTGCGAAACCTCCAAGGGCTTTCTACGACACAAAACCAATCCTGTTGAAACCGGCATTGTAAGTATGATGATAGGTGTAACTGCATGCAAGATGAGGTCCATGAAATGCTGGGAAAGGAAAGCACATGAAACAATCCCAAGAAATTATTCTCTATTATTCACATATTCAGTTTAACATGTCTAACAAGTCGATGGCTATCCCAAAAAGCCTCAAAAACTTCAAATAAAGCCTTTGTTGTGAGTGCACTGAATGCTTTATTGTATGACAGAGTATGTGCCGCTATCACTCATTGGGTATGCATGACTGACTATCCAAGAACCAGTCCTGTTTCTTATGCTCTCATACCCTGTAAGCAGGAACCAGGAATACAGCCGCAGGTGGAACGCTAGATGCAGCGGCAGGTTTTACAAAGAAGAAGATGAAGGACCAGGTTCCACAGCACACCCAGGAGTGGCAGCAAGCCATTGTAGAGGCTGAGAAGCACCCAGCTCTAGCAGAGGTCACAGCATCAGGGCCCCTCATGATGCACTGGGGCCACAGTCTTTCACCCTTAGACCCATTTTCTTGGGATGAACATGATGCAGAGTGAACGCAGGCTCTGTATATCCCAGGAAAGTATGGTAGAATTGTGCCAGCAGCTCAACTGGGATGTAAGACAAACAGGAGTGGGGGCCATCAACCCCCCTCCACCCGCCCCCCACCCCCCCCCCACCCCCCACCGCCCCCAGAGGCTGTGAAGGCAACTGCATCACCAAACCTCTGTGTGACTGGCTCCTTGCAAGAGGTGATGGGTGAGCTCTGTGGGATCTCTGTCATGCTCCCACAATGCATCAGGACAGTGACTGATGCCATCTGTGTGCAGTCACACTGTTTCATTTCCTTCCCCCATGATGAGGTCAGTGCTACAGCCTGGGCAATGAGACTCAGGAACGTAGCTGGTTTCTCCCAGATGCAGGATACCATTGACTGGCACTTGGCACTGAGAGAGTCATATCACAACACAGAGGAATTGATCAACTGGAAGAGTTCCATTGGATTAATGTCCATGTGATCCTCAATCATTGTTACCACTTCCTGGAGGTGTGTGCAATTACTCTTGCAGAACTCACCACTCACCGGATATCCTGGAATACACCTCGTGCCAGCGCCATCCTTAAACTCCAGCCAAACACCCAACCAAGCACTGACAGCGTAATGTTCACTGACAATGTAATGGCACAACATCCCCAAACACATGGGGCAGCACGGTGGCTCAGTGGTTAGCACTGTTGCCTCGCAGCATCATGGTCCTGGGTTTGATTCCAAGCTCGGGGTGACTGTCTGTGTGGAGTTTGCACATTCTCCCCGTGTCTGCGTGGGTTTCCTCCGGGTGCTCCGATTTCCTCCCACAGTCCAAAGATGTGCAGTTTAGATGAATTGGCCATGCTTAAGTTGTCAATTAGGTGCATTAGTCAGAGGGAAAAGGGATTTGGGTGGGTTACTCTTCGGAGGGTCTGTGTGGACTTGGTGGGCCGAAGGGCCTGTTTTTCACAGTGTAGAGAATCTAATCTAATCATGGCACAGAGATGGCACAGTTCACACCTGCTGGCACAAGCAGCTCTACATTCTAGTCCCAGCAGTTGTTTAACCTTCAGGCTACACAGCGTACCTTCCTTAGACACATCCCAGCCTACCGCTCTCTCAATGTCATCTCTATTCTGTCTCCTACTGCAGACCGACATCTTATCACTGTCTAGTGGCTGACCATGAGACAGAAAAACATCTGGACAAATCCAAAGATCAGCTTTTATTTACAGTCATCAGAAATCATCACAAACAAAACAAATCACGGCTGCATGCAAACAAAAAGCTGCTAGGGTGACCAATGATTATTTTACATGATAGTCTGCTACATCCAGCTCTCATCGTCTGGAACTGGGTGTTAGATAGCTCTTGTCCGATATTACGGAGCTCTGTCATGGACAAGGGAGGTGTCCTCCCCGACATCTTCATCCCACTCCTCGGAGGATGCTCCCATTCTCTCAGTCTGCTCTCATTGGATGGAGCACAGCAAACTAGCATGATGAGGCAGTCTCTGTCCAGACTGATCAAAGCAGCAGAACAATATCTTCAGCACCTCCATCATCTGCTCTACCATGGCCCTGGACAAGGCACGGGCAGCACTATATCGCCACTCAGTATCAATCAGGGGTTACACAATGGTGCCGTGTTTTATTTCATGGTTTCAGTGGGTAGCTCTTGTCCCCAGGAACCAGCCTTGGACTCTCAAATACACTGGGTACATGAAAATAATGGAAAATGAAAATTGAAAACATCAATTTCACTCATTATACATTTAATTCTGATCAAAGCACCAGAAGGGAGAGGCTGAACAGGCTGGGGCTGTTTTCCTTGGAGCGTCGGAGGCTGGGGGGGTGACTTTATGGAGGTTTATAAAATCATGAGGGGCATGGATAGGATAAATAGACAAAGTCTTTTCCCTGGGGTCGGGAAGTCCAGAACTAGAGGGCATAGGTTTAGGATGAGAGGAGAAAGATATAAAAGAGACCTAAGGGGCAACTTTTTCACACAGAGGGTGGTACCAGTATGGAATGAGCTGCCAGAGGCTGGTACAATTGCAACATTGAAGAGGCATTTGGATGGGTATATGAATAGGAAGGGTTTGGAGGCATATGGGCCGGGTGCTGGCAGGTGGGACTAGATTGGGTTAGGATATCTGGTCGGCATGGATGGGTTGGATCGAAGGGTCGATTTCCATGCTGTACATCTCTATGACTCTTTGACTCTAAGTACACAGGAACTTTGAGTAAATGCTGAAACCAGCTCAGAAAAGGATAACAAAAACACATGGTACATGTATGAACTGCGGCACAGTTGATAACAGTCTTGTCTTTGAGTTACGTGCCACTGTAGGGTCAGAACCCAGAAATCAGGGGTGACACACCAGTGTAGAGTTGAGAGGCTGTTGCACGATTAGAGATGCCACCTTCCATGTGGAATATGAAAGCAAGGTGTCACCTATCTGCCCTGGTGAGTGTTAAAGCTCCTCTATCATCATATTGAAGAAGAATAGAGGAGTTATCCCCAGTGTCCTGACCAATATTTATCCTTTAGTCAACATGAAATGAACACATCTGTCCACATATTTGCTGCTGTGTTTAATCGACAATACAACAGTGACGATGGGCTTTCTTCTACCAAATGGTGGGTTCATGGAGGATTTCTCTCTGTAAACTCTGGTGAGTTTTCTCATGCAATTTTATACTTTTTATCTCATTAAGAATGCACCTCGCTAAAACAGTGCCACACATGAGCTACGGTACACTCCACAGTTGCTGAAGTACTTGCCATGGCTGGGACCAGTGCTAATAATGTTGAGCCGTGTGACATTATTAGCCACGATTTCATTTTTCATTCATGAGATGTGACTTTCACTGGCTGGGCAGAATTTATTGCCCATTCCTGGTTGCCCTTGAGAAGGTGGCAATGATTTGCCTTCTTGAACTGTTGCCATCTATTCAATGTACCTAATGCAATTAATGAGGGAGTTGCAGAATTTTGGCCCAATGACACTGAAGGAATGGCGATATAATTTGAATTTCAGAATGGTGAGTGGGGACTTGGCGGGGAGGAGGTGTGGTCCCTATATATCTGCTACCCTGTTCTTATAGCTGGAAGTGGTTGTGAGCTTGGAAGGTGCTGCCAAAGGAGCTTTGGTGAATTTCTGCAGTGCATTTTATAGATGGTACACACTGAGCATTGGTGGTGGAGGGAGTGAATGCTTGGGGATGTGGTGCCAATTGAGCGGGCTGCTTTGTGAGAAGCTTCTCGAGTATTGTTGGAGCTGGATTCATACAGACAAATAGGGAGTATTTCATCACACTCCTGATTTATGCCTTACTTTTGGAGGACAGGCTTTGGGGATCGGGAGGTGAGCTACTCGTCACAGTATTCCAAGCCTCTGACCTGCTCTTGTAGCCACTGTACTTATATGGCCGATCCAGTTTAGTTTCTGGTCAACGGCATCCAGAATGGAAATGATGTGGTGAGGCTAATGAATGTCTAATACCAATTATTGTAGATGATGTAAGTGGTTGTTTCCCATAGACCATGCTCTCAGCTATAGCTGAGCACTGTCCAAGATGGATACCCAGGGATGCACAAGTACTTGGTCTAACTTTCATGTCAGACAAAGTCGCCATCCAGTTTCTCTCTGGTGCATGGGTCAACAGGAAATTGCAGATCAATGAGGTGAAATTAGGTACTCATCAAATGTTAATTCAAATAAGTAGATTTCTTTCTATGAGATTCTCACCTCACTATTCAAACTTTGGCAGCAACATTGGACTTCTTTTTCTTGACCACCAGAATCTCAGTTTTCCAATCTTACCATATTTTTCCAACTGACTCACTATTACAGAGGCTTGGAAAATTCAGTTCTATATGCTCATGGGTGGCATGGTGGCTCAGTGGTTAGTACTGCTGCCTCACAGCGCCAGGGACCCGGGTTCAATTCTAGTCTTGAGCAACTATCTGTGTGGAGTTTGCACATTCTCCCCAAGTCTGCACGGGTTTCCTCCGGGTGGTTCAGTTTCCTCCCACAGTCCAAAGATGTGCAGGTCAGGTGAATTGGCCATGCTAAATTGCCCACGGTGTTCAGGGATGTGTAGGTTAGGTGCATCAGTAAAGGGAAATGTAGAGGGAATGGGTCTGGGTGGGTTACTTTTCAAAGGGTCGATGCTGGGCCAAATGGCCTGTTTCCACACTGTAGGGATTCTATGATGGTATCAAAAGTATTCTATGTTTACAAAGCCCTTTAAGATGTACAGCAGTTGCTAAAAGTGCTGTATAATGCAAGTGTTTCTAAAACAGAGATGCATGTCATTGAGAGGATTAAACTCTGATCTCCCATTTCAAACAATCTGTGTATATGAATTTCACTCTCAGCTCCAGCGTGCCCAGATTTTAAGCCACAATGCATATCACCAAAGAAAATAATTAGTAGAAAAGTGTTGTGAAGAAATGCTATTAAAATGTAACTTCTATGTCTGTCTACATAGAATGGCATTTTTTGTTATAAATTCAAGTCTTTCTACTGGAAGTGAAAAGTGATAGAAAATGGGAGCAGTAGATTGAAAAACAGTAAAGTGTCCAAATAAAATGAGTATTGTATATTATAAGTAACTCATTAGGTTCGAGAAAATGGTTAAAACCTCCTGACTCGGGACTTGTATATAAAAGTTTTCATTTTCAGTTGCATCAATTCTGTTATATGCTCATTGATATTTTTATACTATTGTACAAAATATAGCTCCTGTATATATTTTAACTATACGCAAAATAAACAATTTACTTTTTTTTTGCAGTGTTAGTGAGTTGTCAGGGTTCTGTGGAACTTGATGTGTAGGGAATACTGGCTTGTGGAACTTGATGTGTATGGAATACTGGCTTACTGGCCAGGCTAATAACTCATAGGACTGTTAAAGTGTTCACAGACTGTTGCAATTTATAATATAACCAACAAAGACAGTCTAAATATTTTCACTTTGCCATGTCCTTAAATCATGCAGCCACTTGTCTCACTCAATAGCAACATTGGAAGAGGATGAGGTATTTCCCTAATGGCAACAACAGTTCAATGTTGTTACAAAGAAGAACTTCTTGAGAACAAAGCATCTAATACAGAAAGGAGCTCAAGGGATTAGTGTAATCACATATCTACCTGGTAAAGAAATGTGCTGGTGAGTGACTTATTTCACTTTAGAAGTTATTATTCTATTAAAAGGGTTAACACTTTTAAAATTAAAGCATCAAAATCATGACTTATGATAATGGTGAAAAGTGTCTTTTAAAATCATTGTGCATGAATGAGATTTTAAACATATTGGAGGATTTCCTATATTTGTTGTTTCAAAGAAAATTGAACGTATATTTTGACTCACTACAATGAGTAATCAGAGGAAACTTTCACACAATGTTTTATTACATTGCTATCATATAGTGGCCAAATATAAAAATTTCCACCCTGATTACTAAACAGAATCTCACCTACAATGTTAAAATTAGGCTGTATCACTCTTTAACTTTCCTTCTACATAAACTAACTCAGGTCATTAACAATGCAAATCTTGCTCTAGGCTGTGACAGGCATTTTGAACATATCTCCTCTTTTTAAAGATACTGCTTAATAAAAAGTTGAGGTGTAGTTGATTTTTACTTACACTTGATTTTGCAACTAATTAATTAGTTGCCGTTGCAATATATTTAGTGACACTACTATGCACGTTGATACAGACTGAAAAAAAAATGTAAGCATTTACAGAAAACGGCTGTGTTTTGGAATCTGTAATTTCCACTTTTATGAAAATTCTCCATGCTGGAAGTTAATTTGCTCCTGACATAAATGATTAGTGAGTAGGTTTGCCTTATCACATGCTGAGTTTCTGCCTCTGCTGTCAAAGGCACTTGATGTCCCCTGCGGTGTAAATGGCAAAGAACTTCATTACTGACATTCATATGCTTCTTTTCTTAATTAAGCAGCAGTAACTTTGAAGTTGTGGTTACTGATTTGCAGCTGGTCATGTGGAGCATGTGCTTTATGTAAGTAGACAGTAAATTTCCATGTTGTCAACTGTGATAGATGTTGATGCTTGTAAAGCTTTGAGTCATTCTTGCATTTTTAATATTGTCAAGTCGATCCAGTGCTAAACCCATCATCTTATGTTTGAAAAGATGGATCTAACAATGAAGATTTTGGTATTATTGTAAAAATGTAAACCAAAAATGTACTGATATTATTTTGCGGATACAGTTGATATAAACAGTCACATTCAATCATCAAATTGATGTCCTATTTGGAACAAGTTATAGTGGAATGGTATTGAATTAAAATTCAACACTCTTTCCTGATTAATTGAAAGGGCTTCCATTTTGTGAAATGATGGCACTGGTAGAACAGAGGTGTGTGATGTGTTCTGGATTTTTCACTGTGGACTTTTTACTCTGGTTACTGCTCTAAATATCAGCATCCCAAAGCAGATCTGAAAACAGATCTTTACCCAGCCAGGATCTCAACAATTTGGAGTGAACCCAATAATCAAACAGAAAATAGTTTAACATATTGGTAAAGACTTTAGACTTTGGAAGATGGGACAAGAAATACTTTTTAAGGAGTTGCTTATTAATTGTCAAAATAACTTATAATAGACAAATAAACAAGGAAATTTGAAATGTACTTGAAAAGAGTGAATTTGCAGGGTTTTGGGGAATGGTTGATGACCTGTGGTGAAGATGAGGAAGTGGAACAAATTAGTTAGACATTAGAAAGAACCAACTCAGGCTGAACAGCCTCATTTCATGCTTATGATTCTCTGATCCAACGAACAGGAGCAATAAAGCATGGCAGATTTACAGTAGATACACACTCAGCAAGCCCTTGTGTAAGAAATAGTATACAATTCTGATGAGCTGATCTTAAATGTGAGCTGAACAGACGCAAAGCCCTGAATATTAATGCCTGATTGTTCATCAGTTTCCCGACACTCTGGCCATATCTTTCTCCCCATGATGCCTTCAAAGTGAATAGCTCATTCCAACAAGATAAAGGCCTGAGTTAGTGAGGGATGGAGAATGTCTATGGCTTAACCAAAATGGTGGTAGAGCCATAACTTTGGAAGTATCCACTCCTGAACCTTGTACCTGCTATTTTCACAGAATGGGAAGGAGTTCAGGGCAGGTTGTAGGTTTCCCGATCCAATAGGAGGCAGCAATACTTGTAAAAGAGCAGCTGCCTGTTAACACATCTAATTTACACTAGCGGATGTCCAAAACATGACTTGTGGGCTTTCTACCTTTCAGGAGAAGGTTTACATGAGGCAGACTACAAAGTAGCAATATTCTTTTGAAAGAAGCATTTTGCAGACAGCTGAGCTTATTTGGAATATAGTAAGAGCCCTTTGTGAGAGCTTAAATGCCCTTTGGGATGATTAAAAGCTGACATAAATGCATGCAAAGTGTGGGTAAAGTTATTGAAGCTGTCAATATGTTAAAGCATTCTCTGTCAAATGGACAAGGCACTAAATCTTCCGGCCTTTGGATTAAAAGAAAACACTCTGTAATTAAAACAAAAGTGTTTGGTACTTCACTCTGTCATTTGACAAAGACCTGAGGGCCATAATTATAGTATTCATATGGAATGACCAATTTTATAGTCTGTCATTATCACAATGGACTGCCTGTCAGTTCATAGTTTGAGTGACAGCACCACGTAGTTACAATATGTGGCTACAAACCTATTGTTTATTTTTGTAAAGGATGAAATATTTGAAGATATGCAAATAAGTTGATTAATGTTTTTAAATCATAAAGGGAGTTTCTAATTTCAGTGCAATAATCACCTATAGACAGGTGGAAATTATTTTGTTTCATCTCAGCATAGATCCTGACCTGGCACTAATTTGGTTATAGAGGACCATGGGGAGTGGATAGAACAGCAAGGAAGACATGAGGGCCTTGAGGATGGGGAAAGAGTCATGAGGTAGTACAGGCAGACAAAGCCAGTTTGAGAGCACAGGGAACACATTGATGATACATACAATAAACTTCATGCTATTTGTTCATTGCCATGATTGTGGCCTGCAGCCCTAGGTTAATTTGCTGTTGAATAGTTGCATGTTTAGGAGGCTAATAAGAATGAAATTGGAATAATGGAGCAACCAGTGAAGGAGACTGTTCCTGGATTGTTTGACGGAGCGCAGGTGCTGTTATTGAAGGAATGTTCTCCAGAAATACAACGTGGAGGTGTCACAGGAGCCTGGCTCTGAACATGTGAAGGCAGTCCCTGAAGAAATTTAATAATCTCACATGAACAGAACACGTCAGTGAATCTTAAAATGCTATCTCCCGCCAAATGCACCACCATCCTCACATACTGCTCAATGCACCACAGCCTCTTTATTCTCCTACCAGCAATGTCGAGTAATTAGATTCATTCCCTGGTTTGGAGGAATATGGGCCAGGAGCAGGCAAGTTTAGTTTAGCATGGTCTGATTGGACCAGAGGGTCTGTTTCTGTGCTGTATGATTCATGACTCTTTCACTCTATATGTTCCCTATAACCCAGTGTTTATATGGCAGACCCAGCATTTTAATCTGCTCCTAACCAATGGATTAATTTCTCAAATAGAACCAGAAAATAATGGAGAAACACAATAAGTTTGACACCATCTGTGTAGCTTCAACAATTTCAGCACATGAATACTGTCCTCCATTTTGTTTACACTCCCTTAACCCCCTACTGATGTTCTGTTTGTGTGGGTTTGCTCTCAGAAGAGCTGACTTATTTTCTACTACTCACACCTACCATTAACACTAGTTTTGCATCACTATCAAACCTTGACTACCATTAGCACTCTCAGTATTTTGCTTTGGACAGTGTCGCAATCTGTTTCAGTTCCTTCTCCTTCCCACTTTGTCAACAACATAAACCCCATCACCTTCCAGCCTCCTTCACTTCCAGAGAGTATTCATTGGACTTCAAACGTTCACTCTGTTTCTCTCCCCACAGATGCTGCCAGATTTGCTGGGTTTCCACACTACTTCCTGTTTTAATTTCAGATCCACATTATCCGCATTATTTTGTTTTTCTTATGTTAATCACTCTCATGTATTTTCTACTGCTGTAAACTTCACACCCACTTGTCAAAGCTTCCACATACTTCAAGGTCTTCAGCAAATACAGTCACAACTCATTCCCTGTCACCATTCCTTCTGTCTTGCAGGACAAAGTGGTAAATCGTAGAATTCCTACAGTGTGGAAGCAGACCATTCAGCCCATCATGTCCCACCCAGGCCCATCCCCCTATCCTATCCCCATAAACCTTCATTTTCCATGGCTAACTCACCTCACCTGCACATCCCTGGACACTATAGATAATATAGTATGGCTAATCCACCTCGTTTGCACATCCCTGGACACTATGGATAATATAGCATGGCTAACCTACCTCGCTTGCACATCGTGGGACACTGTGGATAATATAGCGTGCCTAATTCACCTAGTCTGCACATCCCCGGACACTGTGGACTATATAGCATGGCTAATCCACCTTGCCCTGCACATCCCTGGACTATAAATGACTGGAGGAAGTTGCAAAGGATTGGCTTGGCTGGAAGTAACTTCCTTTCCTCACTGGCTTGGAGCAGAGAATACCCAAGCTCTGCATTAACTCACCGAAGTTCTTTCGACAGTACCTTCCAAAGCCAAGACCACTGCCACCTGGAAGTATAAAGGAAGCCGACAGATGAGGACACCACCACAAGATCCCTTCCAAGCCGAACACTGCCCTAACTTAGAAATATATAATTGTTCCTTTACTGTCACTGGGTCAAATCCTTGGAGCTGTCTTCCTAACAGCATTGTGGGTCTACCTGAACCCCAAGGGCGGCACCGGTTCAAGAAGGCAGTTCACCATCACTATCTCCACAGTAATTTTGGATGGGCGATAAATGCCAGTGTTGCCAGTGATGCCCACAACTCACAAATGTATAATTAAAAAAAGACCTAGCATTTAGGCTCTACAATTGAAGCAATAATCTTACCAATGGCAGAGCAAGCCTACTGTCACTCTTAGCAACTATGATCTATGATATCAGATAGTATAGGCAATAGCCTTGAGTGAATATGTTCATAGAGTTTAGATAACCATTGGTTAAGATGTCCTTGTTTTATCAATTATGGGAATTGTGAAGAAATAGTCTCTCTCTCTCTCTCTCTCTCTCTCTCTAATAATTGAAACAGCCTCTGGTAAAATTCATACCAGGACGCCAAATATAATTTGAATATTGTGAAAAGTGTACAAGACGTGATCCTGATAATTACAGACCAATTAGTTTAACTCCCATAGGAGCTAAATTTATAAAAAGTGAAATGAATGTTATAAATGAATGTCTAAAGAGTACAGGTGTCCCAGGGAACAGTCAGCATAGTTTTAGATATAAAAAAATTGAAAGAACTACAGTTCTTCTGGAAACAGAAACAGAGATTGCTGGAAAAACCCAACAGGCCTGGCATCATCTGTAGACAGAGATCAGAGTTAGCATTTCAGGTCCAGTGACCCTCCTTCAGAACTGATGGTAGCTAGGAAAATGTTGCTATTTATGCAGAAGGTAGTGCGGGGTGAGGGAGAGGAGCAAACAAGAGATGGAGATAGAGCCCAACGAGAGAGAAAAAACAGTTGGACAGATAAGGGAGTGGGTCAAGGTAAGCTTAGGAGAACGAATATCTGCTAATGAGAACTATTAGTAGGTGACAATGTGTTTTATGTGGTAGCAGCCTATGGTACCAAGGCCTGGTGTGTGAGGGTTGAGGTAAGGACATTGGAGAAGATGTCTCAAGCCTTAAAATTGTTGAACTTGGTATTGAATCCAGAGGGCTGCAGAGTTCCCATGTGGAAAATGAGGGCTGTTCTTCCTGCTTGTGCTGAGCTTTGCTGGAGCATTGCAGCAAGCCCCAGACAGAGATGTTGGCCAGGGAACAGGGTGGTGTGTGTTAAAGTGGCAGGTAACTAGAAGCTCAGGCTCATTTTTGTGGGCTGAACATAGATATCCTATGAAGCGGTTACCCAGTCTATGCTTCATTTCCGCAATATAGAGGAGACCACATTGTGAGCTTTAGATATAATTGGTTTTGCATCACTTAGAATGTCCCTTTCAGTCGAAATGACAAAACTGGTGGGAATGCTTTGCGAGGATCAGGAGAAAAGTATGCTGCAAACTGTCCACAATGCAAAGAATATGAAAGATCAACTGCCAGACTGGCTATAAAAGTTAATTGGACTTTCCACTGGACCTCTCCAGCAAGAGATCAGCAGATTGTGGTGTAAACTATTTTTCTGGAACTTCTGCTATGACCAAATCACGTCACAACTGAAGAATTGAAAAAGTCCACACTTACTTCTGTCTTTTGGATTTATATTTTGTTCAGCAAATATTAAACCCATTATTGACAGCTACAAAATCTGAAGTTGCAACTCATGCAATTGAAATGAAGTTGTCCTCTACAGAACTCAACTCCAAAACAGCAAACTAACTGACGATAATTAAGAACACATTTATACCATAGGATCACGTCATATTTATCAGATAGTCACACAAGCCCCATATAATTGAAGAGCTGATCTTCATTCATTTGTGAAGTTGGGCAGCAGTTTGACATGTTTCACTAAGGAGGCAGGTCCATGTTCGCAATGTAGTCATAAAGCTTGCAATGATTTGCACTGGGCTTTATTCTCCCCTTTCTCTTGGCCTCTTAAATTGCTCCTTATCCTGCATATGACGTTTGCAACTTCTGAGATATTTTCAAAGACATTCAGCCCTTAATTAATTAAAAGGCTGCCAATTATCAGCAGTTCTTCTCCATCATTATGGTTCAGATTAGATTAGATTAGATTACTTACAGTGTGGAAACAGGCCCTTCGGCCCAACAAGTCCACACCGCCCCGCCGAAGCGTAACCCACCCATACCCCTACATCTACATTTACCCCTGACCTAACACTATGGGCAATTTAGTATGGCCAATTCACCTGGCCTGCACATCAGTATATTAACAGCTCATAGGGAAGTAACCAAAATCTAATCCTAGTAGATCTGAGGTGAAAAACATCATTGTCCAAAATTGGGTTTGAGTTGGCAAATTGTAAGACTGAAGGAGATTGTGCAGATATTTTTGCGTGCAAAATGGAAAACTCAATTTTCAAAATAGAATAATTACAACATTGCAACGTGCGTTGTGGAGCAATGTACTCACTTCACGAGGTTACCATCCAATTATACCTTGAAAGTTTTTTAAAAACACATCGATCTCTTGAAAAAAGCACAGGAAGCAATATGAAAGATCACTTTGTCATTAAATTACACTGGAAGTTTAGACATTGATGCTTGACTTTTGTAGAATGTATTAATTGCTCGTTAGTAATAGTACTTGGGAATTCTATTCTGATGTATCAGATATAATGAGCTGAATCTTATATTTTATTAACTACCTCCATGGTTTTTGGAAGGTTTGTTGTCACAAGGCTGAATGAATTATTTTGCCATATCTCACAAACTTAATTACCTTCTGCGCCCCTACGGCATCTCACAAGTCTCATTTCCAAGTCATCTTGCTCCGCGCCATTCTCAAAACAACTTACCACTCAGTGTAAATCTCAGAATTTACTAGCATATCATCTTTGCAAGCTCTGTTGGTCTGCCGGTGCCCTATTGTTTTTCCTGACATTTGGCCGAAATGGCTGATGGGGGAAATGGGTATCTCACTTTACAAGCATTGCCCTGGAGATCCTTCTGGAAGGAGTGGTACTACCACAGGACATCATCACCACCCCCCGCCCCCATCACTTTCCCACACCTCCGACCAGTAATGGGGGCCATGACATCAGCCCACGCCAGCCTGGTCTGAGATTTCCACCAGGAATAAAGCAGTCTCCATTGCCTGGATGAATACCCAGCTCTGAAGGAAGAGCATCATTTCCCTTCTCTACTCTGCCAGCAAGAGTGCCACAATCTTTTCTCCAATACCTCATGCTAACTATGCTGTTACCACACCCACCCCAGCCAAGGCTCATGCTCTACTGCTCTCACTATCACTTGTAACATCTTCCTCCACTTGCTATCAGCCACCTGATCCTTGTACCACTAACATTGCACGTCTTCTTTTCTGTCCACTCACTTTCTGAGGACACCAACCCACCTGCACTAATAGTAACTGCTGTGCCACAAACTTTCATCGCCTGTGATCAAGGCAAAAGATGGAAAATTATAGGCCAATCAGCTTAACCTCGGTTGTTGGTAAAATTCTAGAATCCATCATTAAGGATGAGGTTTCTAAATTCTTGGAAGAGCAGAGTCTGATTAGAACAAGTCAACATGGATTTAGTAAAGGGAGGTCATGCCTGACAAACCTGTTGGAATTTTTTGAAGAGGTAACAAGTAGGTTAGACCAGGGGAACCCAGTGGATGTGGTCTATCTGGACTTTCAAAAGGCTTTTGATAAGGTGCCACACGGGAGGCTGCTGAGCAAGGTGAGGGCCCATGGTGTTCGAGGTGAGCTGCTGGGATGGATTGAGGATTGGCTATCTAACAGAAGGCAGAGAGTTGGGATAAAAGGTTCTTTTTCAGAATGGCAGCCGGTGACGAGCGGTGTCCCACAGGGTTCGGTGCTGGGGCCACAGCTGTTCGCATTATATATTAATGATTTGGATGAGGGAACCGGGGGCATTCTAGCGAAGTTTGCCGATGATACGAAGTTAGGTGGACAGGCAGGTAGTACTGAGGAAGTGGGGAGGCTACAGAAGGATCTAGACAGGTTGGGAGAGTGGTCCAGGAAATGGCTGATGGAATTTAACGTGAGCAAGTGCGAGATCTTGCACTTTGGCAAAAAGAATATAGGAATGGACTACTTTCTAAATGGTGAGAAACTTAATAAAGCCAAAGCACAAAGGGATCTGGGAGTGCTAGTCGAGGATTCTCTAAAGGTAAACATGCAGGTTGAGTCTGTGATTAAGAAAGCGAATGCAATGTTGTCTCTTATCTCAAGAGGGTTGGAATATAAAAGCAGAGATGTACTACTAAGACTTTATAAAGCTCTGGTTAGGCCCCATTTGGAGTACTGTGTCCAGTTTTGGTCCCCACACCTCAGGAAGGACATACTGGCACTGGAACGTGTCCAGCGGAGATTCACACGGATGATCCCTGGAATGACAGGTCTAGCATATGAGGAACGGCTGAGGATACTGGGATTGTATTCGTTGGAGTTTAGAAGATTAAGGGGAGATCTAATAGAGACGTACAAAATAATACATGGCTTTGAAAAGGTGGATGCTAGAAAATTGTTTCTGTTAGGCGAGGAGACTAGGACCCATGGACACAGCCTTAGAATTAGAGGGGGTAAATTCAGAACGGAAATGCGGAGACATTTCTTCAGCCAGAGAGTGGTGGGCCTGTGGAATTCATCGCCACGGAGTGCAGTGGAAGCCGGGACGCTAAATGTCTTCAAGGCCGAGATTGATAGGTTCTTGTTGTCTAGAGGAATTAAGGGCTACGGGGAGAACGCTGGCAAGTGGAGCTGAAATGCGCATCAGCCATGATTGAATGGCGGAGTGGACTCGATGGGCCGAATGGCCTTACTTCCACTCCTATGTCTTATGGTCTTATAGCTGCCACTCTCTCTCATTCCATGAGGTAAACAGCCCACACCAGAGCAGAAAGAGTCAAGACAGGTGAGCACTGCCTGTAATTCAGCTCCTCCCCTCTCATGTGGAGAGGTTCTTGGCTCTAACCACCTTGAGCAGAACCTGGACTGGTGCCAGAGCTGATGAGCTGAATCCATCAAGTATTTGCTCCAGTTTTCCTGCTGCATTTTCCTGCTATTCTGTTTTTTTGGAGAGTTTTGAGAATATTAATGAGGTGGTTGGGCTGTGAACAAGGCGTTTAATAAGCAATAAACATCATCAATGGGCAACTTGCTGCTGAGAATCTTGCCACAATGATTAAAAACATAAAACATGGCACAAGTTGTTGCCAGTGTCAAGGTGGGCCTCGCTGGACTCACTGCCCAATTCTGCCACATATCTCGCCAGAGCCCACGTTGCTCAGGCCGCTATAAGATTCTGCCCTGTATTAGATTGAATTAAGAACAACTGCAGCATCCCTTTCAACATCTCATCAGATAGCAGCCAATTAGGTACAGAGCTAAAATTCAAATGTGGATGATTTCTGTTCTGTATGTTCGATTCTCCATTAAACCAGTTGAACCACAACAGTTGTGTCACTGATATTGCGCGGGTCAGTTGGTAACATTCTTGCCTCTGAGTTATAAGGCACTTATACCACAAGAAGCATCAGGCAGACTGGCCAGTGCAGTGTTGATGGAATGCAGCACTGTCAAAGGCGTCTTTTGGGTGTGATGTTAAATTGAAACTCCATCTGCCTGTTTGGATGAATGTAAAAGAAACTAATATACTATTTTGCAGAGGAGCAGATGGGTTATTCCTGATGGTCTTGCCAATATTTTCCTTCAACTGACATTATAAAAGCAAGTTATCATGGCTTTACTTTAGTAGGCAACAACCAGTCTAATGGTCGTGAGTTACCTGACTGTTATTTCCAAGCAAAGGATTATTTAGTTAGAATACCAATTTTGAGCATATGATGTTAGTTCGCTGTTTAGCTTATCTTAAAATTGCACTTACTAACTTTTTTTTGTAGGGCAGTATTTATATAGTCATAGAGATCTATAGTGCAGAAAAAGGCCCTTTGGTCCATCAAGTCTACACTAGTCAAAAACAACCAACTAACTATTCTAATCCCATTTTCCAGCACTTAGCTATAACCTTGTATGCCTTGGCATTGCGAATGTATATCTACATATTCCTTCAATGTTATGAAGGTTTCTGCTTGTACCACCCTGACAGGCAGTGAGTTCCAGATTCCAAAAGGTTTTTCCCGCATCTTCTCTAAACCTACTGGCCCTTACCTTAACTCTATGCCTCCAGTCATTGATCCCACCAACAAAGGAAGAAGTTTTTCCTGTATATCTCCTATCCTCTTATCTATACCCCTGATAATTTTATACATCTCAATCACCATTGAGATTGTTGCTTACGTGTGCCCGCTCAGTTGCCTTTGCTCTAAGGAAGACAATCACAGTCTATCTTCCTCGCTGAAACTCTCTACTCCAGGTAACATCCTCATAAGTCTCTTTTCCACCATTTCTAACGCTACCATATCTCTCTTATAATGCGGATTCCAGAACTGCATATGGGATTAGTTTATAATGCTAATCAATTAATCCCTTTAAGTTGTTGTGTTACGTTATGACAGCTTGGTTGATATATCCAAAGTGTCTTGTCATGATGCTAATTCACATAAATCATCAGGTTCTAAATGTTCAGTTGTGAAAATACCATTCATGTTCATTGTAATATTCTTCATTTTTGAAAACCATTGATGTATTGGATCGTTGACATGAGAAAAGGGAAAGACCTTGCATAGCTTGAAATGTAGCCAACATGCACTCAATCTATTTAATTCTCAATGATACTGGAATTTGATTAAATCTCATAAAAATACAAGTATATTAACCTGAGTAAAATTCAAAGTACGCAACTTCATTTTCCTGTATCTAGGATTAAAATAATGCTATGTAACTCAAGTCTGAGATCGGGCTCAAATTCATTATTTAGTTCAACAACAGTTTGTTTGAAATATATAATTATTTGATGTCTTTTTCCAAGCTGCAGCCTTTCCAAGCAGGATCTTTTTGTTATTGTCAATGATGATAATAGCCCTACTTTGCTAAAAGTACCATTTATCAGGGTCAAATATTCAGAGGCTTCTGTTGAACACTATCTTACTCGCCTGCAAAAAAAATGTCACTTACAATAAACAGCGTCCACAGAAAACAGCTGCAAACACGTTTGTTGAATTTATGGGATGGTTTGGAAACCCTGTATGGGCTCTATGCTCGAACTAATTGCTGCTTACCTCTTCATCAAACTAAGGATGTATTGTGTAATACTGTAACATATTTTTGTTGCTTTTGCTGAGAAAATACCTGATGTTCTTTTATTTTGCAACGGCAAAGACCTTTCTGTCATTGTAAAAAAAAAGATGGAAGAGGTCAAAGTCCGGAGGCTTGGTCCTCAAACATGGCCACCACCATTTCCACAGTGAGGGAATGGGATGGGTGTCACATTTCATCCATGTTCCATTGAGGCAGCTATCCTTGTGAAATAGCAGCTACTTCCAGTCAAGTTTGATTTTCATTAGCTGGGAGTCAGAAGCATGTTACATGCTGGTTAGACCTTGTAGGAAAGGGTCTGAACTTTGTAAGTTGCTTTGGAAAGGTAGGGAATACTGTTGGATATAATCCTAGGACACCTTTGCGTGAATGCCCACAAAAGGTACGTTAACTCATTTGAACGGCCAGGTTCATTAAATTTATCAAAAGAGTCCTTTTTTTGTTCATTCATGGGATGAGAGCAGCACTGACCAGGCCAGCATTTATTGACCATCCCTAATTGCCCAGAGGGCAGTTAAGAGTCAACCACTTTGTTGTGAGTCTGGAGTCACATGTAGGCCAGACCAGGTAAGGATGGCAGCTTCCTCCCCTAAAGGACGTGAGTGAACCAGATGGGTTTTTCGAACAATCAACACACAGTCATCATTAGACTTGTAATTCCAGATTTTACTGAATTCAAGTTACACCATTTGTCATGGTGGAATTTGAACCCAGTCCCTGGAACATTATTTGGGTTGCTAGATTAACAGACCAGCCTTAATACAACTCGGGCATTGCTTTCCCTTCAAAGCAAATATCATAAGAATCAAAAGAAATGGTCCGTAGGAGTTGTCAAAGATAACTGTGAAGAGGAGCAATCAAAAGGAGTTTTCAAAATTTCAAGCCATTTAAAATCTCAACCTGTTGAACATTTGAAAAAAAACCAGTCCAGAATGGTATTTCATTCTATTGACGTAAAACTGAAGGTTATCATTCTTGGATTAGTGCTGCATGACTGACTTCACAACCTTACATTATCAAAGTGTAGTGCCTATCCGTTCATAGTTGAAATTGGACCATGAATTCCAATGTTTGTTTTTATAAGGAATGAAAGGAGGTCAAATGTTTTTAAAATGTTTTATTATTGAGAGCATGTTTTTATAAATGGTGAATTCTTCAGTTGACACTCTCGCTTCAGCATATATCATGAGGTCTGCACATGGTGGATATGGTATTTGGCATGGAAGTGATAAGGGCAAAGGATCGTGGGTAGGGGCATAAGTTGGCATTTATTGACACAAAACATAAGGACTTATGGGACAGCTGGAGTCAAATGTTGGCATGGAGGCTATGCTGCCAGGCTTTGGTTGGCATGGCTGCCATGAGTGAGGCCCCCCAAAATACAAGGCCTTTAACTTATGAAGTAGCTACTTAAGGGTCTTGGTTTCATTTCCAGAACTTAATTCAACAGAGACTGGGAGGTGGCTGAATTCCAACATACCACCACCATTCCGCTTAATTAAGTACTTCCTACCTCTTATTTCACAATCAGAGAGAACAAAGTCAAACATTTAAATTCCAATAATACTACAGATAATTTTTAATTAACATCATGTTGTACTTGATGGAAGGGAATGGAGGTGTAGAAAGTATACAGATCAGACTAATGCTTTTTAGTGAGCATACAGTTTACAATGCAAGATTACAGCAAGCCCAGGAGAGAAGTGATGTGGGCACATGAGCCTTGTACTGCCTGTTGATGTCCATGACTGGCACATGAAGCTCACTGCACTCTCAGTATGGGGCCCAGGTTCGAATGAAGCTCATGTACATGCAAGCTCAGCGACACTTCTTAAAGCCAGCCTGTACCTGTTTAAGCAGAAGTGCATTGTGCCTACAGCAAGTCCAACAGCTGGATGGGAAAGTGATTCTGAGCAGGAAGTAACATGGGCAATGGAGCATGCAGGTGAGAGCAGGATGTGGCTGGGTTCTCAGGCACAGCACTAGAGGCCTGAATGTACAAGGACTGAAGTCAAGAAACCAAGCAACTGTACAAACAAGCACAGTTTGAAATTGGAAGCAGACATACATTGACCTGAATGCCAAGTCTCTGGACTCAGGAAATGGGATATAATATCATAAAGCTCTTCCTGAGTGATTAATCAGATGACTCTTCCCCAATTTTGTACAAGGCAGAACAACTGAAAAGATGTCTTACAACAGTAATCTGAAACTCTTTAAGTATATGGTCCAGAAAAATCCAATTACTTCTTTGGAAAAATATTGCAATTCATTTTAGAATAAAATAGCATGTCAGTTCATTAATGACAGAGAATAATAAAAGAATAATTTAATAATAGAATATCTTTGACAATGCTAAAATAATCAAAATGGCTGAGCAAAAATAAGCCATTCAACACATCAAGTCAACTCCACAATTCACTGAGATCATGACTGACCTAATCATCCTCAATTCCACTTTCTGACCTTGTCTCCATAAACCTTGATTCACTTACTGATTAAAAATCTATCTCAGACTTGAATATGCTTAATGACCCAGCCTCGATAGCCTCCTATGGTAAAGAAATCCAGATTCACTACCCTCTGAGAGAGGAATTTCCTCCTTATTTCTATCTTAAACATGTGACTCTGAAGTTACGTCCTTGGGTCCTAAAGTCTCCCACACCGGAAACAACCTTTCCATATCTACTCTGCCAATTCCCCCAAGAATCCTGTATGTTTCAATTACTTCTCCTCTCATTTTTCAATGTCCCAACAGGTACAAGTAACTCATTTGTCAGTGAGGTGGTCTGCAGAAATTTGAATTGGCAGCGGGTATTAGACATATCAGTCAATCACATCATCCATCCAGTCTGAGTTTGATGGGCAGCCTTAGCATAGTAAATAAACCTTTAGAAGCATGTGTCTTATATTGTTCATCTATCACAGCCTCCAGTATTTCTCTCATCTCTTTCCTTCTGTACTTTCAGGGCTGATTTGCTGTGTTATTCACAGCATTGTGTGAGTTTGCCTAGATAAGAAAGCATATAATTTGTCTTTTATTAGAAAGTTCTCTAAATATCATAAAACGAGGGAAATAATTGGAACATGAAATAAAAGCAAAACACTGCAGATGTTGGAAACCCTAAATAAAGATAACAGTGCTGCAAATATCAGTAGGTCTGGCAACATCTGTGCAGACAGGAACTGAGTTAATACTTTCAGTCAAATATTACTGTTCTTCTGAATTCAGGGAAATAAATGAAATGGGATGTCCAGAGAATAATGGATGCTTGGAAGGATTGGAGGCTGTTAAAACTATCAAGTGGTTCAAATTATATTATTGACTGCACAAAGATGTCAGAGTTTGTGTGATTTTTCGCACATAACCTGACCCCCTTCAATTAAGTTGCTTACCAGGAAATCTGTTCTTTAATCAGAACATATACAGGCATTGCATGTTATGTGGTATTTATTTGTTTCAGATCTGATGCTGCAGACTGACTCCCACTACACAGGTTTACTAGATAGGTTATCGAAGCTTGCAAATATTGCTAATGCAACTTTTGAAGTCCTTCACAAAGGTTTGTCAATATTTAATTTAAAACTGAAACAATTCTATGTCTAGAGTTGATATCTATAACAGGTTTGCCAAAATGTTCTCATCATTAAAGCTGCATATCAACTTAGAGTTAATTCAGTTTGTACCCCTGTCAGATGGTGTGCTGATAAGGCTAAATAATGCTGTTTTACAGTGAGTAGATAGTAGTTCCACATACTGTAAGCATTTACACTGTAATAGGCATTCAAGTTTTTTAAAAAATTATTGGATGTCATTCAATTGAGTGTAAAATGAATCTGCATTTACGCGAAGGTTTAGTTCTATTCACAGAACTGTGAAGACACTGTCCCACTTTCCAAATTCCTGCTCGCACAGTCTAAAGATTCACCAGTCAGTTCACAGCAATTCAGTAATGAGAGAATTGATTTTTTTTTCTTCTGGCTTCATGGAGAACTGATTTGATAGTAGAAACGAGGGCACCTCTCTCTTGCTACATGTAAGGTTTGAGCTCTCTGTCTTAGTGACAGTTGGTGAAAGAACATTGCTGATTACGGACCTAAAGGAATTATTGGCAAGCACCAGCATGAAGACCTTTGGTGTTTCGAGACCTTTTTGTTCACACTCAAGATGCCTTCAGTCTGGTGAGATGTATTTTTAATTTTAGTGATTTCAATTAACCTTTTATTGATGATTTTATTTCTCACATCTGTATTCGTGAAACCAATATCGGCTCTGTTATACATTGCATTACATGTAAAATTCACTGCATCTGATAGGGGTAAGGTGCTAAAGGTATCCTGCTTTGATCTATGTAATTCTGGACAGGGCATGTACCTTATTTATAGCAATCAAATCATAAATATAGAATTGTCACTCAGCGTGATCTGTTATATGCTTTTCCATGTAAACTATGTTTCATTTTTCCAGATGCTTTAGTTATTATATTGGTAGGAATATAATATTAGTTATTATTTTGAAGAATTACAATAACATATCAAGATATTATTCCATTTGTTGCCATGCTGTGATTGGTGAAACACAATGTTTAAATGCTAGCATCTGGTTGTTGTCCTAAATTCTACAATGTTTTGCCATATCAATACTTCCCACCTAGGGAGTACTGCAAGAACTGCAGAACAGACTTACTGTAGTTGTTTTTAAATTGCCTTTTAAATATTGCAGACATGCAATGGAATGGAATTTTGTCATACTAAGATCAGGCTTCTCTGAGTATACAATTGGTCTTTCAGATCCTCAGATACGACACAACCATCAATATGTCATGCAGTCCTATATGAATTTGTATTACCAGCTCAGATACTGAAAGATATCTACTGTATTGTTTTCTTTTTATTGCTTGTTAAAAGTGCAAAACTGCTGCCTCAGTCTCAATAGAGTTAAATGAGGAATTGTGTCAAGTACGTTTTGTAGTGCACTCTCTGGGCCATATTCTGATTTGTATATGTCTCCCTCACCCATTGACATTGAAAGTGTAGTCAGGGGAAACTATAATCTCTCAGCTACTGATGTGTAACTGAAAGGCTCTTTCACTAAGAGTCTATTACATTAGTTAAATAATGTGTAAACTTTACGAAAGCTGAATCTCCATTATAGATTGAAGTATGATTTTGCTGTCCATCCACGTTCATCTCTAGGACATGGAGTTCTGTAAAAATAATAATGTGTGTGAGACTAAAGTGAAGAGGAATATCCTACATTTAATTTGCTTTGTAACTCTTAGTCACTTTTTAATCACATATTGGAGCTGCCATGTTTCCGGTGATTCTTTTATCTTTTTATGCAGAATTCCTCTCTGTCTGTTTTAAGGTGGCATGTGGAAAGTTTATTCACTTCAGTGAACTTCTTTACTGTTAAAAAGTCAATGTTAAGTTAGGCATTTTATATATAAATAACAGAAACTGGAGCATTTTAAAGCTTTAGACTCAATTAAAAACACGTTATAACACAACACAATTATACATTAATTTTATTAATTAAACACTACTGTAATTTTTTCATATCCTCAGATGTGTGGACTGCAAGTCGTATTTTCCATCTTAGCATCAATTTATTTTCTTTAAAGTTTTTAAAAATAAATTGTCTATTAGTTTACAGCATAAATACATGACTGGGTGTAATTATATTTCTATGGTAGATGCTGCTGAAAATCATGCATGATTCAAAAGTGCTGTAGGCAAACCATCTATATCTAGCTCTGTGCTTATTGATCAGTGGCGAAAACTAATTAATAGCTGCATAAATTTTTCCAGATGGCAGTTTAGAATGGGGCAAAACAAGCAGTTAATTCTTCAATCAACATAGTGACAAGAGAACTTACTCTCAGTCAACTTCCTTCTGAATTACTACATTTATACACATATGACTGCTATAGAAGCATTAGAACTAATTTTGTTGACATCCTACTATGGACATATGTTAGGTAAAGCATCCTTGAAGTTTATATCTCCTGACCTACCTTTCTCTCAGTTGACCTGCCACAGGTTCAGGCCATTCATGAAAATAAAACTGACAATCCAATGTGCAACACAAGTAAATAACAGGCAGAAGACTTCCTATCCCATTGGTACTCTGAAAAGGAAATTTGTAGGGTGTGAAAGTGGCCTAGTGAATTGACATCCTGTACTATATTCTACCGGAATTGTTTTTCCCATCAAGTTGGAAAATATTGCCAAGACTTTTTCGTCTCAACCAAGTAAAAGGTGAGCAAGACTCGGAAATGAGTGTCTGAAACAGAGTTGTTGTTTTGTGAACATCTATAAAAATAAAATTGGCTGGAATGAAAATTGGCTGCTGATTCGCTGTGAGTCCATTTCCCCCGACTGAAGTAGACCAGTCTCATCCCCACAGTTTCTGGCTGTTCTCAAGTTTAGACTTGAGGTTTGATCAGATGCTGCAAACTGTGAAGTCCAGGTACAAAGCCAATGCACCCAAAATGGGATTTCATCCAGCTTAACTAAAAGACAGTCGGGTGGAAGGTAGCATGATGTCTCTTTGTCTCTTTTAGAGGGATATGGGCCAAATGCAGGCCATTAGGACTAGTTCAGTTTGGGAAACCTGGTCAGCATGGACGAGTTGGACCGAAGGGTCTGTTTCCGTGCTGTATGACTCTATGATTCAATTTCAAAGTTTGCAGCTTCTGTAGGTATAAATATCCCAGCCCCCTTAGGAAAAGCAAGTATCCTCCAGCATTGCAAAGGAGTTAGAAAAATGAAACGTTTGGGACTTTGTTTATTTTGTCTTATGTCTGAGGAAGAAACATTGATGGAGTGCAAAACAAAAAAAAGAAAACCTGGCATCAAACATTCAGCTGTAGACCATGTTATTGGCCATTTCAGTTTATTCTGAAGCTGTCTGGATTCCCAGTTCCACTTACAGTGACATTCACCTGTTCTCATTACATAAAAGCAGCAGCAAAGCCAAGCAGCTCCTCCAACCTCTTCTGCCATTCATTACAATCACCGCCGATCATCAGTCTTAACTCCACTTTCCTGCCTGCTCCCCCATTTCAATTCCCCAAGAGGACCAAACCTCTATCTCAAACTAAAATGTTATGATTAGATTCCCTACAGTGTGAAAACAGGCCCTTCGGCCCAACCCACCCTCTGGAGAGTAACCCATCCAGACCCATTTCCCTCTGACTAATGTACCTAACACTCTGGGCAATTTAGCATGGCCAATCCACCTGACCAGCATATCTTTGGACTGTGGGAGGAAACCAGAGCACCCGGAGAAAACCCACGCAGACACGGGGAGAATGTGCAAACTCCACACAGACAGTTGCCCAAGGCTGGAATCGAACCTGGGACCCTGGTGCTGTGAGACAGCAGTACTAACCACTAAGCCACCATGCTGCCCACGTGTTCAACAATAGACCATCCACAAACCTCTGAGGTCAAGAGTTCCAGAAAATTAACATTTTGAGTGAAATAATTTTTCTTCATTGCAGTCATAAATAACCAACTCCTAATCCACTGAATTGAGCTACCAGAAGTAACTTCTCAATGTTTATCCTGCGAAACCACTTCAGAACCTTATACATTTTAATATTGTTCTTCTAAACTCCAGGCCGATTTACTCAGCCCCAGTTCATAGGACAATCTTTTCATTCTAGGAACCAATTTAGGGAACCTGATGCACTGTTTGCAGTGTAAACTATACCTATGCTTAAAAAAACCCAAACAACTACGGATGCTAGACATCAGAAACAAGAACAGAAATCGCTGGAAAACCTCAGCAGGTCTGGCAGCATCTGTGGAGAGAAATCAGAGTTAATATTTCACATTCAGTGACCCTTCTGCAGAAGAGGGGCCTAAAGAGGTTCTGATGAAGGGTCACTGGACCTAAAATGTTAACTCTGCTTTCTCTTCATTTTTCCAACAACTTCTGTTTTTATATCTATACTTAAATATTGCAACTAAAACTGCACACATTAGACCAGGCGTAGGCTCAGGGCAGTCTTGTGTAACTCTAGCAAGACTCCTTTCATCTCATACATTAAAACCTCGCAATAACGACCAACATGACACTTGCCTTCCTAATTGTTTGCTGTGCCCAATGTTAACTGTCTGTTTCTTGCACAAGTATGCATAAATTTCTCTGAACATCAGCAGAGACAAATTACAGACATTCTTTTGAAACACTCTGCTGTTCTATACTGATCACCAAAGTGAATAAGCCCACAGTCGCCCACATTATGCTTCACTTGCTTTTGGCCTAGCAGCTTCATTAACTGATGCTTATAGATTAAGAATCAACTTTCAATGTGCACAGGAGTGAGTATGCCCCAAACTTCACCGAAATGTCCAAGAGAATTCAGTCATGGGAACAGCCATTCAGAGAAACATCACCCCTATAAATAGAATGGACAGGCTCTCTGGTCCTTCAACCACAGGCTAACTCTCACTCCCATTCATGGACAACGAACCTGACGGCAGTGACATGGGTGAGAAGGTGGCAGTAAGCGAGTCTGTTGAGCTGGAAGCTTTAGAGCTGGGCGGTTGCTGAGGCTGGAGGCATTTGGGAAAGAAGCTGACACGGGGGAGAGGCTTAGTGGAAATAGTAAGTTAAGGTGGTGAGGTCAGATCCTGAGGCCTAGAGTCTGGGTCTGTTGAGCTAGTGAGGCTAGGATGTAGGGGCTGAGAAAGAAAGTTGGATTGGAGAGAGGAGATGGAAGTTGCATGCGTGTGGGAGGGGTAGTGGAGTGAATTGAGAGGTTGCATAGGAAAGGAAGAGGAGTGTAATGGGAGAAGGAGGAGTGCACAGGGGCATGGTGACTAAATAGGGGAGAAAGTAGTTTTAAATGAATATTTGTAATGAACACTGGATAATTCAATGCTAACTATTTTTGTTTATATATAGATTTACATTTATGTGCTGTTACATTTCAAATCATCTCACACACTTTGAATTACTTGAGGTGCAGTGGCTATGTGGATGACAAGAACACAACCATCTAGATAGGACCTCACCTGTCCATGGAAGGCATACTTATATACAGTACTTATGATGATAGTTTTTTTTGTGTCAGTTGTCTTTTGCTATGTGATGTGGCTTTCAATTTAATGGAGAAGTGATGATTATAATAATATTGTTGAATTCTTTTAATTGTGCCTCTGTGTTGCTCCAAATACCTCACATAGCAACACGAATACACAGGGTAACATTGCTATGACACTGCAACACCAAACAAAGGAGTCAGTGAGAATAATAAAAGTAGTCCATGGAAACCAAAAAGCAGCCTCCAACAATCAAAAGGTAACCCATCAAGCAAACCCCAAAAGGAGCTCTCAAACAAAAAAATTGACCCCAGTTAAAAAAGAACAGTGACTTGCAAATGTCTATGGTCTAGCAACAATTCAACTCGTCTTTCTGGACGGGGAAAATGTGATGGATCAATATATGGAAGTAGGATGCAGATGTAAATTGTTTAAATGTCTCCACTCCAACATACTAACTATCAGACTGTCCTGCATCATCCTTTTGAATCATTCAGTGCAACTTTTCAGTTATGGCTTGTAGCTTGATATCAAGTGGGGATAAATTCCATAACTTGCTCAGAACCCCATGAACTGGTGTGAACCAAACTGCAGTCTATTGTCTGTAGCAATGGTCTCCACCAAAATCATTTTGCCAATAATTTATCTACAATGTCAATGACTGAAATGGTAGTTATGGAATTTGGCTATTTACAATGTAAATCATGAGCAGCAGGCAGAATTCATTGATTCCTTTGGGCTGCTTGCACTTTGCTAGAAATATCTACTTGAAGTTGTTGCCATAGTTTAGTTGGCCATGGAGTCAATAGTAGGAGTGCATGACATGGGTTTAATTGGTTTCTCATTGAGTGAACAAGCCTCATAGTTCCTAATGAACTTTTTAATGTAGTGGTCAATTGCCGGCCACCAACTTGCTTCACAGGAGCATTGTTTGAGTTCAACAAAAGCATGTTGTTTATGGGAAAGATGCAATATTTGTTGCTGTAGCAGTTTTGGTGTAACCAGTTCAGTTCTATACACATTATAGTCATCAACAAACAATGTGAGTTTATTGTATACTGCGTCTTACAAGACCAGTTCTTCTCCAGTTTACAAAGCTAGTTACTTTTGAGGTACTTGATGACTTTCTGTGGTGCATGATCTGTTGCTGATCCTGCCTCCAACTCCTTTCAGTCATGTGCAAACTCACTGCAAACTCTTCAGTTTGATTTCCTAACACTGATGCTGTCTGTGATCGCTGTCCACTTTGGCATGTAAGCTACTGAGTTGTATGCACCTGCAGAATACTCAGCCACAAAGTTATACCAATGAAGACAATCTGACCATCTATAGATTAGTAGAGGCTGAAGATCTGATCCTGGTGTAGTCAACAAGTAGTCAGTGCTTGGTGAAACAGTGTTGAGGGTAAACTTGTGCTGGAGAGATACCTATGGCAATGCTCACATGTGTGGATGCAGGCTAGAGCTGCCTGTTCTCCAACATAGCATTTGTGTTCAGCTTCTGACAACAAGCTCACACACGAACTGATGCTTTCTTCAATGGGCAGTCAGAGTGCAGCTCCAATTGGAGTATCTCACCCAGCTGTTGAGACATTTTTCTGCACATGGGTTGAAATGCACGAGACTGCTGTCATCACTTGCAACATTTCAAACAAGGTATTTGCTGTCATAAAGACCATATCCTTTTATTTTGCTGTATTATTGATTGTGGACAGAAATAGGGACAGAACCATTTAAAAAGTCAATTCAGGGACTATTGCAATTTCCTTAAAAGGAAGTTACTTGGCAGTCGTTGTAAGTGCTGTTTACTCAGCTGTTGGTTCAAACAGTGGGATAGGTTAGTTATAGACAAGCTGAAGCCAGGAGGCTATATACAAATGGAGATTTGGCTGGCCACATGTAACTGATTGGTTTTTACTGGCAGGTGGTTAGATAGCTGGGCAATGTGAATGTTCTGGTCAAAAACTATCAGACGTCTACAAAGGAAGGAATTTTTTTTTAGATTAGGTTACTTATAGTGTGGAAACAGGCCCTTCAGCCCAACAAGTCCACACCAACCCTCCGAAGAGCGACCCACTCAGATCTATTCCCCTACATTTACCCCTTCACCGAACACTACAGGCAATTTAGCATGGCTAATTCATCTAACCTGCACATCTTTGGTCTGTAGGAGGAAACTGGAGCATCCAAAGGAAACCCATGCAGACACGGGGAGAATGTGCAAACTCCACACAGCCAGTTGCCTGAGGCAGGAATTGAACCTGGGTCTCTGGCTCTGTGAGGCAGCAGTGCTATCCACTGTGCCACCGTGCCGCCCATAATTGTTTCTGTTTTGCAACAAACAGCATCTCAAACCTGAAGATAGCCAATTTATTTCTCTTCATTGATAGATATAGGATTTAATTTTAATTGTATTAGACCAGTTCACATCTTTGTAAGTGTGAACCAGCCACCCTGTGCCTCCTACAAACTAGCATTTGTCAACAAGGATCACTTACTTAATTTTCCTTTTGGTTTTTACTTCTTCTTAGTCTTGCCTCCAGTCTAAGTTACTGGATTGTTATCCTGTCTTACCAATAACTTTCCTCTTGTCACCTTTAGGAAGTATGTTATTGACCACAGACTAAAATAATCAAGCAGTGTGTAAGGATCTGTGATCAGACATGTTGAATCAAACACTATAACCTCCCCTGGTTACAGTGTACCAACTTGAAAATGTTCTGTAATGAACTGTTCTCTGCTTCATGTCAAATTGCCAATCCTTAACTCATGTTAATATACTCCATGAGCTCTTTGGATATACAAGTAAAATACATCTGCAAGTTCTCTTTTTTTCCAATTCTGCTAGTTATACTCTAAAAAAAATGAATAATGTTTTGAAACTCAATTTTCTTTTCATAAAACCATGTTCATTTTTCTGAACAAACTGTTTTTGTCAGCAATTACTAAGACTTCCATAATAATGGATTCCAGCATTTTCCCAATGACTGATATGAAGTGAATTGACCCTGGAGTTCATTTCTCTCTCCCTCTCTCTCTCTCTCTCTCTCTCTCTCTTCTTCCTTGAATAGCAGAGGTACATTTGTTCACTTGCAATTCACTGGAAACATCCTAAAATCTAGAGAACTCCAGGAAATTTTAACCACTATCTTTGTAGCTGCCCCTTATAGAACTCAAGGATGCAGACCAGCAAGTCCTGGGGATTTGATTGACTTTAGTCCTTTCATATTCTCCAACAAGTTTTCCTTTCCTATCTTAATTACATTATGTTCCTGACTCATTTTAGCCAAAGATTCAACTAGATTTCTAGAATGTAACTTATGTCATCCATTGTGAAGGCAGATACAAAGTGTGGAATTTAATGAATGTGTTACTTAAGTATCTTATTTAACACCTGGATTACATATTTCCTGCCCAGACCTTGGTCCGGGAGAATCTGCACACTTCCAAATTCATCTCGATGGGATGGTACTAACTTCTCATCAAACATATCTGTTCAATGTGTCAGCCATCTCCTGTATCCATAGGACAATAACTCGGACTGCAAGGAACCAATCTTTATTTTAGATAATCTCATTGGCTGTATTTAAATATGTTTTAAATATTTAATTATATTCAAACATCTAAATATAAGTTAATATCTGCATTTAAATCCTTCCTAGTTTCCTCTTATTCCATCTTTTAATCAATTTTTGATGGGTCTTTGTGATCTTCTAAAACATTCCTAACCTTCAATGTTTGCTGCTATTTTCTCAGACATTAAAAGCCTCATCTTCTTAATCTAATATTATCTTTAAGTTCCTTAGTGACCCATGGAAGGATTTTACTTGCTGTGCTTTTGTTTTTAAATGGAATACACTTCTGTTGAACATTTTGAAATTTTTGAATGTTTCCCACTGTTTAATTATTACATCTTTGAATCTATTTACCCAATCTGCCTTAGCCAACTCTCCCCTCATGTGTATGCAATTGCCTTTGTTTAAGATTCTTGTTTGAGGCTGGGGTATGTTACTTTAAAATATAATATGGAACTCAATTGTGATCACTTGTCCTCAGTGGGTTTTTAACTCTGGACTTATTCACTTCGCAATGCCAGATCTAAAATAGCTTTATTCTGCAATATATTGCTTAAAATAAATTCACTATGCTAATTCCTGAGGAGAAGGAGCTGATTTATCAGAATGGCTAAAAAATAATTAGGTCTTTATTCATTAGAGTTTGGAAGAATGAGGCATGATCTTATTGAAACACCCAAGATTCTGAGGGGGCTTAAAACAGGTCCATTTTGAGGAGATGCTTCCATTACTGAGGGTGCCTCGAACGAGGAGCTATAGGAACAGATGATGGGGACACTCATTTGAAACTGAAATGGAAATAAAGTTATTCTTCTGAAGAGTAATGAATGTTTGGAAATCTTTACCCTGGAGAGACGTGGAGGCTAGATCACTGAAAGTATTTGAAGAGAACATGACTGGTAAGGATAACTACTCTGAGCTGGTGTGAAAGAAAAGCAAAGGCTTGGGTCAGGATAGCCATGATCCTATTGAATGGGGAGGCAGGGGTGAGGGACTGAACTGTCTTTTCCTGCCTCCATTTCTTACCTTCTGATACAGTTCCTCATAATTATTACATTGCCTCTTTTACAAGCTCCAACCATTTGTTGCTTAAGACTCTACCGTGACATATCTATTGTTCCAATCAATATTTTCTGATCCATGCCAATCCTGATCTCTTCCATATTGGTTATGCTTCCTGACCTGATGTTCCAAGATCCTTTCCCACTACAATCTTTACTGTGAGGGTTATTCTTCCTCCTTCACCATTCTGTCTATCTGTTTGAAATGTTGCGTACTTTTCATTTCCAAGCTAAAAGTAGGAGTCTTTAATAGTGGAAACAGGGGATGGTTTCTACTGTGTTTTGAAAAAAATTTATATGGAAAACATAATTCAACGCTCAAAGGAATTCTACTCCCTGATATGTTTGCTTCATCACGTCTTTACTTAATATTTGAAGATGGAAGAGGTATATCAGAGAAAGAATTGTTGATGGCGGCCTCAGTAGGAGTGGAATAAAGAATATCCCATATAGGCCAGAAAGAGACAGGCACAACTGTGAGCCATGGTGACACCTTTCACTTAGAGAGAATTAAAGGAGACATTGTTCAAATTGTGAACGGGCTCCACCAGATGGAGGAGGGTGATGGATGGGAAAGAAGTGGGAAGCAATCAGACCATCCTGATGGGGGTGGATGGGTAAAGGGATTGCATACATATGGTGAATAGGGTAAATCCAGAAATATGGGAATTGTGGAACCAACATAAAGCATTAGAAGTGTGCATGAATGTAAGTGGGGAAAGACTGAACAAAGTGGGGACAAACAATCGGGATGAGATAGGAAAAGATAAGTTCAGTGGGCCAGGAAAAGAATGGTTCTGGCAGAGCAATCCTGATAGTGGATTTTGGGAAGGAGGTAGAAGTTGGTTATGCAGGACTGGTGGACAATTAGGTGAGAAGCTGTGGGGAGGCATTGCCTGTAATGAAATCAATGACAGTCTTGGAAACTACAGCCTGATGTTCAATGATGGGTCATGACCCAGGGAGAGAAGGAGGAGGTGTCTTTGAGTTGGCACTCTATTCTTCAAGGTAGAGGTCAGCATGCTAACAGCCAAATGAGAACAGTACCTTCTTATCAGCAGCTTGGATAACCATGTTAGATCTGAAAAAAGGAAGTGTAGCAAGCTCAGAGAATGACAGATTAGAGAGGGTGAAGGGAGCAGAGAAATTATGGTAGCCCATTTCCCATTGGCAGTTTTTGATGAAGAAATCAACTGCAGGCAAAAGGCCTGAGGGAGAGGCCTGGGTGGAGGGGGTGTTTTGGAGTCAGGTGAAAGTGTCTGGATGGCAGGAAGAGGATTCCTATCTAAAGAAAATGGGTATAGAGGTGAAGACAAACAAAACAGAGTGGAACATCTTTATGTTCACAAAATTCATTCAACTCTTCTACTTGGTCCTCCTCTCCCTGTGTCTACACTGTGACAAACACAAATGTCCAGCCCTTTTCAGTTTTGAAGAAGAGCCATACACAACTTGAAACATCAACTCCATGTCTCTCTTCACAATCACTCATATGGAATGAGCTGCCAGCGGAAGAGTTTGAGGCAGATTGTTACAACGCGGAATAAACCTCACCGAAAGATTAAATTTCCTACAGTGTGGAAACTGGCCCTTTGGCCCAAGCCGACCCTCCAGAAAGTAATCCACACAAACTAATTTCCCTCTGAATAATATACCTAACACTACGGGCAATTTAGCAGGGCCAATTCACTTGATCTGCACATCTTTGGACTGTGGGAGGAAACCCACGCAGATACAGGGAGAATGTGCAAACTCCACACAGTCAGTCGCCCGAGGCTGGAATTGAACCTGGGACCTGGTGACCTGAGGCAGCAGTGCTAACCGCTGAGCCACCATGCCACCCAACCTCAGGCTGTAATCTGTTAAAATTCGAGAGGCAAAAAAACTATTTAAAGTAAAAATTAACAACTTTATTATTTAAGTCCGACAGAGAACATTGAAACCAATAACTATTTACAACTCCTTTCTCTTAAACCTATCTTTTACCTTCCACTCTACAATACTAGTCCAATAAAAAAATCCCGATTACTCTTTACAAAAAAAAATCATGTTTCAAAACCTGTCAGCTTTGCCGATTCTCCTTTGTAGATTTTCCTTTGAAGATTTTCTCCTAGTTGGCCTTGATATTCTGCTGTGCAAATTCCTTCCCCAGCCAGGTATCCTTCAGACAGCTCTTCAGCTGGCAGTCTACATTTGTTGGTCTTTGGGAGTTCTTCCCTTAACTGTTCAAAATGCCCAGTTTTATATCCCAAAACATCTGATCATTTCATTGGTTTTGATATTATCAAAATACTAAATTCAAATTTGATTGGATTTTGGTATCTTGGGGCAGAGTTGAAACTAATTGGCCAAATATGAATTTGTTTTTGTTTCATGCAACCCACTTTTGCTATTTGTTTTAACCAAGTATTACATTATTACCTTGTTCAGGACTCTCTGTGCTTTATCAGTCCTCGCTAACTTTTCAACTCTCAAAGGTACAGTACACCTCTACACCTTCACAACAGTGTACATTAACAATACTTAAAAGGCATTTGGGCAAATACATGGATAGGAAATGTTTAGAAGGATATAGGCCAAGTGCAGGGAAATGGGGATGGACATTTTGGTGGGCATGAGCCAGTTTGGGCTGAAGGGCCTGTCTCTGTGCTGTAAGACTCTATGACTCTATGCTGCTGGACCTGCTGAGTTCCTCCAGCCATTCCCACTCAGATTGAAGATGATTACCAAACGAGATGGGGCAGTGAATTTGGGAACTCAGCACTTCAAAAATGAACAAACTTAAATGGGAAAATGGACAGAATAAAAGCAGATAAAACCTGCGCCCACACCTCCTCCCTCACCTCTATCCAAGGCCCTAAAGGAGCCTTCTACATCCATCAAAGTTTTACCTGCACATCCACTAATATCATTTATTGTATCCGTTGCTCCTGATGCGGTCCCCTCTACATTGGGGAGACTGAACGCCTCTTAGTAGAGCGCTTTAGGGAACATCTCCGGGACACCCGCACCAATCAATCACACCGCCCTGTGGCCCAACATTTCAACTCCCCCTCCCACTCTGCCAAAGACATGGAGGTCCTGGGCCTCTTTCACCACCGCTCTCTCACCACCAGACGCTTGGAGGAAGAACGCCTCATCTTCCGCCTCGGAACACTTCAACCCCAGGGCATCAATGTGGACTTCAACAGTTTCCTCATTTCCCCTTCCCCCACCTCACCCTAGTTCCAAACTTCCAGCTCAGCACTGTCCCCATGACTTGTCCTACCTGCCTATCTTCTTTTCCACCTATCCACTCCACCCTCCCCTGCTCCCGACCTATCACCTTCATCCCCTCCCCCACTCACCTATTGTACTCTATGCTACTTTCTCCCCACCCTCCTCTAGCTTATCTCTCCACGCTTCAGGCTCTCTGCCTTTATTTCTGATGAAGGGCTTTTGCCTGAAATGTCGATTTTACTGCTCCTCGGATGCTGCCTGAACTGCTGTGTTCTTCCAGCACCACGAATGCAGAATCTGGTTTCCAGCATCTGCAGTCATTGTTTTTACCAACTCTAATTTATAACACATTGGAAATTGATATTAGCAACAAATGTTCCTGGATAGTATTGAAATAGCTGTGGATGAAGTTGAGAAAGATCATGGTGGTTTAGAATTTTCAATGTTCAACGTGGGAAGTTTAGAAAAAAAAACAAACATTGTTTACATTTTATGTCCCTCAAGAACATTCTGTCAAAGATCCAGTGTACAGTTGGCACAACTTTGTAGAAATCTACTTGAATTAAGGACAAGTAGCTTTAACATATTTCTTGGTCCTTACAGCTACCTCAATTAACAAGAGTTCTCAGATTTTCTTTGATTATCATTTTACTATGATCCATCATCTTAAAGTAAACAATGTCTTCAAATGATCATTATTAAAGTCAATCTATGTAAGCTTGTCTATATAAAAGAGCCTACCATCTCTCAACACAGAATCCAACTGTCTCTTAAATGATTCCATATTTCTTGCATTCATTACCATAATCATTACTGAAATGTACTTTTTAACTTCTGCTTGAAAGAAGAATGTCCTGTCAATCAATGCCCAATTTGCTTTTCACCAGTTCAAATTTGTGTTTCTTTGCTCTAATTTCATGTCAACGCTCTACATTTACATTTTCTGTACCATTTAATACTTTATATACATCCCCAAGATAATCCCCTTTTCAGTCATTTCTCAAGCATACACCCATTTGTCAATTGGGTTATCATGAACTGACAAAGGTCCTACTCGGGAGGTAAGTGGGAAGGGTCCCAAGCTGGCTCCAAAATAACAGGCCTGATGACAGAAAGTTGGACAGGAGCCAATCTTCTGTGGCAGTCAGATCAGCAATCCAATAACCGAAGCCAAGCTGGTTCAAGCACAAGGTTACTGTGAGGGCTGGTGATTGATCAGCCAGCCTGACTGGCACTGCACAATATGATAGATAGATAGCACTGAAATTCGAAGACCTAGCAAGTAGAGTCTTTCTGACTAGATGTGTAGCTGGAAGGTTATGATGTGACACACTCTATTTAGATTGTACTGTAAGGCTTCCCAAACCAGATTGATGCATGCAAGAGAACGCCAATTTCAACAAAGTCCAGGCCATTGATACTTTGACACAGCACTAGTTTGTTTACAGTACTCCTTTGAATTGTTTTAATGTGATGTTAAATTAATGATGTCCAAGCAGTACATAAATTCAGCTGTGCACTAAACATTTAATTGACCACTGCACTGGTTATAGAACATCATGATGATCCTCTCTTTACTGAAAAAGGAAAAAAGAGCCTAATGTTTCAATGAATCTGCCCAGAATACAATCTGGCCATTTGTAGAAAGATATTTGTCTCCTTTTTTCCGAAGAACCTGAATATAGCTGCCATTGAAATTCCCATAATCCATGACTCTGAACCCCACATCGGAGATATCAGGGCAGCTGACCAGAGAATGTTTCCCGAATAATGTGGAGACATATATAGGAAAAATGCTTTTTCCATCAGTGGCAAATCAATTTATTGACAAATCAAGCTCTGTAATTTCAAAAAATGACCCAATTAATGACTATCAAAAGTTCAATTTCAATAATTGCTTTGATGTTTTACAAACAAATTAACACTCCTTCGAGTGGTGGCAATAATACATGCCTCAGAGTGACCCACTCTTAGTATTCACAGGAACTTGTCCACAATGACTCAAGCATAATAACAGCCAGAATTCAGTGATTTTAACATGTTTGATGCTGCAAATTCCTCCTCATTAACATCCAGTACCTCCGTTGGGAAATATCCCTGAGATTAGCCAAGTCATATTCATTAACACAATACTATCAGTTAACTTCCAGGCTTTTCCAAACATCACCTCTGGGTATATCTTGTACCACTGATGGAATGGATCTACACTGAAATATGATAATTTGACAGCAAGTGACTCTAAAGTCTGACAGGCCATGTCAATGGTTAAAAAGCCCTCCTGTTGATCCCTGCTTACTTCTCCTTCATCTTACAACTCTTGTCTCCCCCACCCTTGACTTTATACCTAATGCCCCAATCTCTGCCTTATGGAACATCAGTTGACAATAGCTGTTGGGGGGGAGTGGAAAGGCAGAAAATGACAACTTGGGCAGTGACAACTTCAGTCTCTACTTACTAGATACAGTTCAGTAGTCTACTACTCAGTTAATATTGACTGAGGTTAATGAAGATTGAATAGCATAGCTATCATTCTATATTTACACCTACTGTTGCTAGGACATTTAGAAGGACACACCTACTTATGCACCCCTGCTCCAATCTACTGCACTGTGATCAAACATTAATGCAACATCTCTGTGTTTACAAGTTCACACACCAGTTGTTTGTTGCATTTCATGCTCTTCAGTGAATGAGAAACATTTTGTTTAAACTGACCTGATTGATGGTATAAGGATTTGAAGTTCACTCAACCATGTCTTTTCAGTAGCTTGTGAGTGCCTCCAACTGCCATTGATACCAATGAGGTGTGCACTGCAAGGAAACCTGCACGGTGGCCAATTCTCATTCGACAAAATGCAAATTCAGGCAACATAGTTAGCAGAAGAGAAGCAAGCACTCAGTATTCAGAGAATCTTCCTTGATTTTGAAAAAGAATATTTAGAAGGAAGCACAAATAGAAAATGTAATTCAACCCTGATGAAGTTAAAAATCACGCAACACCAGGTTATAATCCAACAGGTTTAATTGGAAGCACACTAGCTTTCGGAGCGACGCTCCTTCAACCACCTGATGAAGCAGAGGCACTCTGAAAGCTAGTGCTTCCAATTAAACCTGTTGGATTATAACCTGGTGTGTGATCTTTAACTTTGTACACTCCAGTCCAACACCGGCACCTCCAAATCATAACCCTGATGAGCACATCACTTCTCAGTCAGGAAACTACACATTGAATGAAGACGGTACTATTGAATGTGAGTCAAGATTAGATTGGTGCTGGAAAAGCCCAGCCAGTCAGGCAGTATCCGAGGCGCAGGAAAATCCTCAGCTGCTGCCTGACCTGCTGTGCTTTTCCAGCACCACTCTAATCTCGACTCTGATCTCCAGCATCTGCAGTCTCACTGTCGCCCATTGCATTTGACTTGAGTGGACTGGATAGAGAAGACATGTTTTTATCAATTAAAATTTTAAAACCATATTATATTCCATCCTGAAGAATTTTAAGCCTAAAGGCACCTGCATCAAATGGTGAATTCTTTTTATTTTAAAACTGAAGAGTACTGTGGTACATTCAGGACTTCAAGCATAAGAAGGTAAGAACTAGGAGCAGGAGTCAGCCAACTGGACCTTCAAGCTTGCTCCGCCAGTCAATAAGATCATGGCTAATCTTTTCATGGCCTCAGCTCCACTTACCCACCCTCTGACCGTAACCCTTAATTTCTTTACTGTTCAAAAATTTATCTATCTTAGCTTTAAAAACATTTGCTGACGAAGCCTCAACTATTTCACTGGGCAGGGAATTCTGTAGATTCACAACCATGTACGCCATAACTATTAAATTAACCCGGGGCAGTGTTTGTCGAGGAATAAGATGGTGTCATTTTCTGGATCTGTAGATTGTGAAGGACCAAAAATGGCCTTTAATAGAGTGATATGTACTTCTTGTCAGGTGTGGGAGTTTAAAGAGAGTTTAAGGGTCACTGCGGATTATATCTGCCGTAAAAGCTGTTGGCTGCAAATCTTATCAGATCGAATGGATTGGTTGGAGAGGCAGTTAGAAGCAATGAGGAATTTGCAACAGCAACAGGATGTGATGGATGGCAGTTATAGGAAGGGGGGGGGGAGGGAAAGAATCAGATACAGTCAAACAGTCACATAGATGGGTTAACTCCAGGAAGGGTAAGAGAGGTAGGCAGTTAGTACAGGAGTCTTCTGTGGATATACCCATTTCAAACAGGTATGCTGTTTTGGAAAATGTAGGGGGTGCTGGATTCTCAGGGGAACGTAGCACGAACAGCCAAGTTTCTGGTATTGAGACTGGCTCTAATGCATTGAGGGGGCTGTTGGGTTCCAGGATATCAATTGTGTTAGGGGATTCTTGAGTCCGAGGTACAGACAGACATTTCTGTGGCCAGCAGCGAAAAATCAGAATAGTGTGTTGTTTCCCTGGTGCCAGGATCAAGGATGTCTCAGAGACAGTGCGGAATGTTCTCAAGGGGGAGAGAGACCAGCAAAAGGTCATTGTCCACATTGGAACCAACGACATAGGAAGGGAAAAGGTTGAGATTCTGAAGGGAGATTACAGAGAGTTAGGCAGAAATTTAAAAAGGAGGTCCTCGAGAGTAGTAATATCTGGATTACTCCTAGTGCTACGAGCTAGTGAGGACAGGAATAGGAGGATAGAGCAGATGAATGCATGGCTGAGGAGCTGGTGTATGGGAGAAGGATTCACATTTTTGGATCATTGGAATCTCTTTTGGGGTTGAAGTGACCTGTACAAGAAGGACAGATTGCATCTAAGTTGGAAGGGGACTAATATACCGGGAGGGAAATTTGCTAGAACAGCTTGGGAGGATTTAAACTAGTAAAGTGGTGGTGGGCGGGGGGAGGGGGGATGCGGTGGGGTTGGGACCCAGGGCGATATTGAGGAAAGGGGACAATCTGAGACTGGTACAGGTGAGAACAGAAGCGAGTCAAACAGTCAGGGCAGGCAGGGACTGCTAAATTAAACTGCATTTACTTCAATGCAAGGGGCCTAACAGGGAAGGCAGATGAACTCAGGGCATGGTTAGGAACATGGGACTGGGATATCATAGCAATTACAGAAACATGGCTCAGGGATGGGCAGGACTGGCAGCTTAATGTTCCAGGATACAAATGCTACAGGAAGGATAGAAAGGGAGGCAAGAGAGGAGGGGGAGTGGCATTCTTGATAAGGGATAGCATTACAGCTGTGCGGAGGGAGGATATTCCCAGAAATACATCCAGGGAAGTTATTTGGTTGGAACTGAGAAATCAGAAAGGGATGATCACCTTATTGGGATTGTATTATAGACCCCTAATAGTCAGAGGGAAATTGAGAAACAAACTTGTAAGGAGATCTCAGCTATCTGTAAGAATAATAGGGTGGTTATGGTCGGGGATTTTAACTTTCCAAACATAGACTGGGACTGCCATAGTGTTAAAGGTTTAGATGGAGAGGAATTTGTTAAATGCGTACCAGACAATTTTCTGATTCAGTATGTGGATGTACCTACTAGAGAAGGTGCAAAACTTGACCTACTCTTGGGAACTAAGGCAGGGCAGGTGACTGAGGTGTCAGTGGGAGAGTACTTTGGGGCCAGCGACCATAATTCTATTAGTTTTAAAGTAGTGATGGAAAAGGATAGACCAGATCTAAAAGTTGAAAGTCTAAATTTGAGAAAGGCCAATTTTGACGGAATTAGGCAAGAACATTCAAAAGCTGATTCGGGACAGATGTTCGCAGGTAAAGGGATGGCTGGAAAATGGGAAGCCTTCAGAAATGAGATAACAAGAATCCAGAGAAAGTATATTCCTGTCAGGGTGAAAGGAAAAGCTGGTAGGTACAGGGAATGCTGGATGACTAAAGAAATTGAGGTTTTGATTAAGAAAAAGAAGGAAGCATATGTAAGGTATACATAGGATAGATAGAGTGAATCCTTCAAAGAGTATAAAGGAATTAGGAATATAGTTAAGACGGAAATCAGGAGGGCAAAAAGGGGTCATGAGATAGCTTTGGCAAACAGAATTAAGGAGAATCCAAAGAGTTTTTACAAATACATTAAGGACAAAAGGGCCCCTCAAAGATCGGCAAGGCGGCCTTTGTGTGGAGCTGCAGAAAATGGGGGAGATACTAAATGAGTATTTTGCATTAGTATTTACTGTGGAAAAGGGTATGGAAGATATAGACTGTAGGGAAATAGATGGTGACACCTTGCAAAATGTCCAGATTACAGAGGAGGAAGTGCTGGATGTCTTGAAATGGGTAAAGGTGGATAAATACACAGGACCTGATCAGGTGTACCCGAGAACTCTGTTCTCTGCTAGAGAAGTGATTGCTGGGCCTCTTGCTGAGATATTTGTAGAATTGATAGTCACAGGTGAGGTGCCGGAAGACTGGATGTTGGCTAACATAATGCCACTGTTGAAGGAAGGTGGTAAGGACAGCCAGGGAACTATAGACCGGTGAGCCTGACATCGGTGGTGGGCAAGTTGTGGGAGAGAATCCTGAGGAACAGGATGTACATGTATTTGGAAAGGCAAGGACTGATTAGGGATAGTCAACATGGCTTTGTGCATGGGAAATCATGTCTCACAAACTTGATTGAGTTTTTTGAAGAAGTGGTTAACACTGCTGCCTCACAGCGCCAGAGACCTGGGTTCAATTCCCGCCTCAGGCCACTGACTGTGTGGAGTTTGCACGTTCTCCCCGTGTCTGAGCGGGTTTCCTCCGGGTGCTCCGGTTCCCTCCCATAGTCCAAAGATGTGCAGGTCAGGTGAATTGGCCATGCTAAATTGCCTGTAGTGTTAGGTAAGGGGTAAATGTAGGGTTATGGGTGGGTTGCACTTCGGCGGGGCGGTGTGGACTTGTTGGGCCAAAGGGCCTGTTTCCACACTGTAAGTAATCTAATCTAAAAAAAAGTAACAAAGAGGATTGATGAGGGCAGAGTGGTAGATGTGATCTATATGTAAGGCGTTTGACAAGGTTCCCCGTGGGAGACTGATTAGCAAGGTTAGATCTCACGGAATACAGGGAGAACTAGCCATTTGATACAGAACTGGCTCAAAGGTAGAAGACAGAGGGTGGTGGTGGAGGGTTGTTTTTCAGACTGGAGGCCTGTGACCAGTGGAGTGCCACAAGGATCGGTGCTGGGTCCACTATTTTTTGTCATTTACATATAGGATTTGGATGCAAGCATAAGAGGTACAGTTAGTAAGTTTTCAGATGACACCAAAATTGAAGGTGTAGTGGACAGCGAAGAGGGTTACCTCAAATTAGAACAGGATCGTGACCAAATGGGCCAATGGGCTGAGAAGTGGCAGATGGAATTTAATTCAGATAAATGCGAGGTGCTGCACTTTGGGAAAGCAAATCTTGGCAGGACTTATACACTTAATGGTAAAGCCCTAGGGAATGTTGCTGAACAAAGAGACCTTGGAGTGCAGATTCATACCTCCTTGAAAGTGGAGTCGCAGGTAGATAGGATAGTGAAGAAGGCGTTTGGTATGCTTTCCTTTATCGGTCAGAGTAAATTCTGGTCTCCTTCCTATCGGAAAGATGTTGTGAAACTTGAAAGGGTTCAGAAAAGATTTACAAGGATATTGCCAGGGTCGGAGAATTTGAGCTATAGGGAGAGGCGTAACAGGCTGGGGCTGTTTTCCCTGGAGTGTCGGAGACTGGGGGGTGACCTTATAGAGGTTTACAAAATTATGAGGGACATGGATAAGGTAAATAGGCAAAATCTTTTCCCTGGGGTCGGGGAGTCCAGAACTAAAGGGCATAGGTTTAGGGTGAGACGGGAAAGATATAAAAGAGACCTAAGGGGCAACTTTTTCACACAGAGAGTGGTACATGTATGGAATGAGCTGCCCGAGGAAGTGGTGGGGGCTGGTACAATTGCAACATTTAAGAAGCATCTGGATGGGTTTATGAATAGGAAGGGTTTGGAGGGATATGGGCCAGGTGCTGGCAGGTGGGACTGGATTAGGTTGGGATATCTGGTCAGCTGGGCAAGTTGGACCGAAGGGTCTGTTTCCCTGCTGTACATCTCTATCTGGGTGAAAAATTTCCTTCTCAATTCAGTCCTAAATCTGCTACCCCTAATTTTGAGGCTGTGCCCTCTTACCGTAGTTTCACCCACTGATGAAAACATCCTCTCTACTTCTGTATTATGTGTTCCTTTCATAATGTTACATATTTCTATAAGAACCCCCTCATTCTTCTAAATTCCAATGAATATAATCCCGGTCTACTCAGTCTCTCCTCATAAGCCAACCCCCTCAACTCTGTAATCAACCTCGTGAACCTCCTCTGCTCCCCCTCCAGTGCCAGTGCATCCTTTCTCAAGTAAGGAGATCAAAACTGCACACAGTACTCCAGGTGTGGTCTCACCAGCAACCTGTACATTTGCAACATAACCTCCCTGCATTTAAACTCAATCCTGTTAGCAATAAAGGACAAAATTCCATTTGCCTTCCTAATTACCTGTTGTACCTGCAGACCAACCTCCTGTGATTCATGCACAAGAACACCCAGGTACCTCTGCAAATCAGCAAGCTGCAATTTCGTACCATTCAAGTAATAGTCCTTCTTACTGTTGTTCCTACCAAAATGGATGACTTCACATGTTAATACATTGTATAGCATCTGCCAGGCCTTTGCGCACTTAAAGTATCTATGTCCCTCTGCAAAGTTTCACAGTCCTCTGCATGCTTTGCTCTACCACCCATCTTAGTGTCATCTGCAAACTTTGACACACTACAGGTGATCCCCAACTCCAAATCATCTATATAAATTATGAATAATTGTTGTCCCAACACTGATCTCTGAGGCACACCACAAGTCACTGATTGCCAACCAGAATAGCTCTCATTTATCCCCACTCTTTTCTTCCTGTTCATCAACCAATCCTCTATCCATGCTCATACTTTACCCGTAATGTCTTGTATCTTTGTCTTATGCAGCAGCCTTTGTGCAGCATCTAGTCAAAGGCCTTTTGGAAATCTAGGTACACCACATCTACTGGGTCCCTGTTGTCCACCGTGCTTGAAATGTCTTGATAGAATTCCAGTAGATTAGTTAAGCACAACCTCCCCTTCATGAGCCCATGCTGCACCTGCCCAATAGGACAATTTCTATCTAGATGCCTTGCTATTTCTTCTTTGATAATAGACTCAAGCATTTTCCCCACTACAGAAGTTAAGTTAACTGGTCTATAATTCCCCGTCTTTTGTCTACCGTCCTCTTCAAACAGTGGCATCACATTAGCAGGGAGGCCTTCTAATATACACAATGTTTTCAACACTGATGGAAAAGTAAATAGTACACATGTATTTTAACCAGTTTATCGTACAAATACCTTTAAATTGTGCACTACTTCTACCTCTCCTTAACATGGGTAAGGATATCTTAATGGAGGTTGCAGTCATGTGCAGATTCAATTAAACTGGGTATGAATCAGTGGCTAAATGCCAGCAATACAGTTTAAAAGCAATTATGCAGTGGCTGGTGGGAGTCATATGCTCACCACCCATTGTACGAGTCGGGAATTGGGCAAATAATGGTGTTTGACAGTAAGCTGGGCACCTTATCCACCCAAAGCAGGATATACCCTTTATTTAAATATGAAACTCTGCCAATTTCCTAATCCTTCCTTCTCTTGAAGGTATTGATTCCCAGCTAAAATATTGTTATTTTCCCTCCAGTACTGCAGTTGTGAATTTTGCTAATCAAATATAATCTGCATTTACAAAATGTATCCCTTAAATAGTCTAGATTTAACAATGCCAAAAAAGTCACATTTATGACAGTCTTACGATCGTTATTTTTCTGCATCTTGACCGTGAACCTTTAGAAACTCTTTTATTATGGCAGGTATCAGAGCCACATCAGATTTTGTTCTTTTTTTCAATAATGAGGTTTCATTAGTGAATTGCACCTTTAGTATCACTGCAGCAGAGAACAACTAATACAGTACAAATTGGGATTCAAGCCTGTCAATCGTTTGTTATTAAAAAAACAGGTTGTCTCAAAATTAAAGTGCTCATAAAGGACCAAATCAGATGATCTCACAATTGAAATTGAATGACAAATTTGTTTATCTAATTAGGTTCAATGCTCATCCCTCAACTCTCTTCAGTTCATTAGAATATTTAAGTTGCCACGCAGTGAGAGAATGATCATCTTGTTAAATTAACCAAGAATATGACAAAACATGAGCTAAAAACCTGTACTTTGTAAGACACTGAAGTAAAAATATCTTATTTGATTGAACAATAGACTTCTGACATCAAATAAAGATTTTAACATTTTCTGAGCAGTTTTGCTTGCCACGTACAGTGTTGATTTGTATGGGTCATTGGAAAAAGAATGCTCTGTACTTTAAGCAGCCTTTGTTCTTTGCTTTATCGCATTTGTATTCAATTCAGCACATTAATGTTCATACTGGATGGAAAGGTTGTTTATCTTAATACATGCACAATGCGAGCACCATCAATGTTTACAGAGGTAAAAGTTACAGCTTCTTTATTTAAGTTAGAAGAAGTGGTATTCTCAGTTGCTTTGAAAGTTAAGTACAACTGACATCTACCACACATCTAACAGAGCATTAATTATGCGCATTAATATGATTATTCTATTTTTGCTTTGTTGGACTAATCTATTTTAAGTGACATATTTATAAATGTACACAATGCTCAATTCACAAAATCTGTATTAAGTATAAATTAATTAAAAGTCATTTGGGAGTACAGAGCTTGAGCATTGCTAACAAAAAGGTACATATCTTACCAAAACTTCTCGTTTAGTAGTCATCAAGACAAATCACAGAAATGGGAACAATATTTTCATCCTGTAAAAGAAGAATGTCTTGATTGGTTGTCAAGTGGACTCTGATTGAGGTGTTGTCATGGAAAATGCACTGGTTTGATGATGCCAGCTCACTATTGATTGTATAGTTGGGCCTTCTCAGCATGCCATTTGCTCACTGGATAAGTTTAATACTAAATTAAGGTACAACAAAGCTATCCTGTGAGATAATGGCTACACTAATCAAACTATTTCTCATTGTTTATCACACAAACCCATTAATAGGCCGAAGGCATTCTTTTGATGCTGAGAAGTGCCCAGTTCACCTCAGAAGGAAGGGTAAGCTATTCAAAGTACCTTGGAAGGAAAGGAATGCCAAAAATTTTAAACATCAGGAGAAGCTTATTGTTTCATGTTGCTACTATGCAATGTAAACATGAGAGGCATTCACTACTAACAGGATACCGTCATCAAGCCAAAGAGACATTGTGCCTATCACATAAATAAGGAGTAAGGTTTATGAATTTCAGTGCCAGTGTGATGCTAGTTATGTAGGTTGTACACCTCAAAAACTGACAAATCATATCAAACAGTATGTCCCCTTGGCTGTTCACAACAAGCAAGGTACTGATTGCACTGAACTAAGGTGTGCTTACAAAACTCGAAATACAATGTCCAACATTCAATGTGATTCTGCAACTGAACAGTATTTGTTGAATAATCCTACTCGTGATAAGAATTACTCTGGTAAGCACCTCAAAGATTGTCAGTAAAGCTCCCAGGCCAGTGAACTTGTCTGTACAGGAATCTCCATCTTATTTTACATGTATTGCACTTGTTTCAACTGAACAAAATAGGTGACAGCATTCTGTTGTTTATTCTTCCAAGTGACACCTTGACCAATCAGGCTGACCAAGTTAACCTGTCTGGATAAATTTAAACAGTTGACAGCTAACTGTCAGTCATCATCTACCTGTTACATTCTTCATGATAATCCCCTACCAATCAAAATCCACTTTCCCACTAATCAGCATGCTTTCTCAAACAGTAAACAAATATTGTTACCCTTTGCCTTGGCATTCCTGATAATGCAAGATGAAAAGCTTTGACAAAATAAGTGATTTTTCGGCACTCAGGTTCATTAATATTTTGCAAAGTCAAATTTTACAGTTAGCTATTAATGACATGTTGAAAGCTACATTGATGCTATCATAATGTCTTGTCCTCCCTTCTTGCATAACAAATGTTACTATCAAAGCATAAAAATATTCCTACACTAAGACTTTAAAGCTGTGATAATAAAGGTTATTTGCTCAGATGCTGCTTTTAGGGTTGTCTAAAACAGTAGCACTACGTTAGTTCATGTCATCTATCTTCAAGAAAACCAGTTCAGACTTGCTGTTAGCATGTCAAAAATATTGATTTTAACCCAAAACTATATGAATGTACCCCTTGTCAAACATAGGTATTACTAGGTTGCAGAAGGTTGCTTTTTGACTGATAACTGCAACTCTTGAACATTTCTAATTATTGAACCCTAAGTTGGCAGCAGGAAATTGCCAATAATAGCCAAATAATTTGAACACAGCACCAAGAAATTGTATATCCCTTTTGAAAATGCTGGCTATGCTTATTTGTTTTTAAAACATCGAGTAAATGATTCACCTGTACAGACTGTGAGATAGTTAAACCACAACCAGTGGTCAGTGAAAGTTTTGCGAACATGGAAATAGTTCGGTCTGGTTCAGTAGGTCACACCACAGACAAAAGCTCTCAATTCAGTGAATACACATGCAGGGATTGTAATGAGGTCAGCAGAAGGACCTCATAGAATATGAGTTCCCTGATTGGGGCTGGTAATCTAGTCCAATCAGGGGTGCCAGGCTGACAGATGTAAACAGGAGTGTCAGAGGTTCAGTTCACTCTGAGAACTGGCTCTGAGGAAGCTGAATCAACGTCAGGAACTCTCCATGTGTAAGTAAAGGGTGACAGGGTGCCGGTCTCTGTGGAGTTATCCTATAACAGGTAGTTGACAAGGACTGCATGCAGTAGAATCATACGGTCATTCCCCAGTCACTTCAGCCGGGAAATGTAATTTCTCCATTAGCATTACTAGATTGAATGAAGTCGATAAATTTCAGTAGCTTGTATGAGTGATGAAGCCTGTCTAATTTGGCCAGTTGACAATTTCTCGATGAGACTCAAGTGATTTTTGCATTCATTGTATTTGTTCAAAAGTAAGCACCTGATTTAAAAAAAGGAAGGATCTTTAGCTGGAATTGTATAGGGGCCTGAACATTGTGGGTTATGGTGAGTTCTGGTAGAATCAGGCCAGGAATTCAGTGAGGTCCACCTTGACAGCAGGAACAATTTGTTGAATTGTTAAACTAATTTCTGGGTGTTGAGGTGAATTTTCACGAGGCAAAAAAAGTTGCTCATTAAGGTGGATTATTCCTTGTCAATGGCACATCCCATCTCATTAAAATGCAGTTTCCTATCCTACCACCTGTAGCAGGCAAACTAGACGTTGTGAATTCTCAACATGAAATTCAAAACATGTACCTGCTAATTTCTGCTCACTGAGAGCAAATGAGGAAGTCCCAACTAAATTCAAGTTGAAACAACAAGCTGGCCTACTTCAGCACAGAACTGCAAGTAGACTGAGCATGAAAACCACCGACACAAATTAAAGATGTAGAGCAGATAACCCCATGGAACATACCACTAAGAGACTAGTAATGCCTAAAGATTCAATGATATTGCAAAGAATATGGTGCCTGGTGTAGCAGGACCTCACACTTCACAAAACTAATCCAAGAGATTATAGGTCCTCCAATTCAGAAGAGAATGTCAGACCCCAAACCATCAGGAAGATAAGTCAAGATAACAGTCTTCTATCCAACAAACTATCATTCTGTCAAATCTAAAGACATCACAAAATCTCCAGGCCATCTATAGTTGTAAAGTCAAACACCTGTGAGGAGATGTGGTGATCATAAATGTAATAACAGAAACAATTGTATAAAAATTATAAGTTATCAGACATAAAACATCAGAAAGGATACGTGTATCTTGGTCAAAAAGGGTGACTATTTGATTGTGTGCAATAAGTACCCTACTGTGATGGCCCTGGTCTTAACTCAGCAACAGGCTGTGAGCATGGGTTCCCCTTTGCGGGTTGCTTTCAGACTTTGAGGAGTATTAGGGTTGGAGTGGGAGGGGAACTGGGGAGTAGAATTCTCCATTCTCATCCACTCATTGCCTGATTGAAGGATGAGGTATTGGGAAGTAGCATGGAACCACTGAGAGCCAATTCTCTGTCCTTGCTGCTGATCTTCCTCTGCCCGGTCCCCACAAATCCCACCCAGTGACACCACATCTGCCATTTCTTACAGTGACTAGATTAGATTAGATTAGATTAGATTACTTACAGTGTGGAAACAGGCCCTTCGGCCCAACAAGTCCATACCGCCCCGCCGAAGCGCAACCCACCCATACCCCTACATCTACCCCTTACATAACACTACGGGCAATTTAGCGTGGCCAATTCACCTGACCTGCACATCTTTGGACTGTGGGAGGAAACCGGAGCACCCGGAGGAAACCCACGCAGACACGGGGAGAACGTGCAAACTCCACACAGTCAGTTGCCTGAGGCGGGAATTGAACCCGGGTCTCTGGCGCTGTGAGGCAGCAGTGCTAACCACTGTGCCACCGTGCCGCCCACTGTTCCTTCCAATCTTAGACACCTCAGCTGGGTATAGTTCTGGGGTCAGCCACTGCCTCAATAGTGGCACTGCCAAGCAATGAAGAAATATTTATCTCTGATGAGCTGGCTTGGTGCACCCTGGGGGGGGGGGGGGGGGGGGGGGATGTGCCTTGGCTTAATTTGGTGCCTGATGGTGATGGGGTAGGTTGGTGGTCTTTCTGGCTTTCCCACAGGAAGACCAGATCCCCACTGTCGCCATTATATACCACCCTTGATCTTGACTGAGCCACTGAAGACGTAATGCCACTGCAGGCTGGTTGTGCTTACTTTTCTACAATCAGACCAATGCTCTGGCCCTTACAGAGCAGGTTATACAGTCCTCACAGTGACAGGTACTCAGCACTCTGGCATTTTCTCACACTCCTGTGGCTCTCAGTGGGGATTCTGACTTCATTATATCCAATAGTTCCTCAGTGGTGTTTTTCACAGATTATATATACACATCTTGATATGTGCACAAACCGAATATATGATAGGTTGGAATCAGTTTCAGAGGCCACCTGATTTTGTATCACCTTTGAAAAATACTCGCAAGTATTGGGAAGTGGTGCGTTTCAGCCGATGTTCGACAGGGTGTTACCAGCATCTGACGAGATGTTAATTGAGCTCCCTGTGGTATTGGGAATGAAGCTGCTCTTTTCCCAGAACCCGACACAACTTACAGCTTGTAGCAACCCCTGGCTGAATACGTCAATAAATTGATATATACAAATACTGGTGTTCTCAGGTTGTATTCATTGTAGGTAGTGTCAGGTAGATTGTAGCAATGTCACTAAGGCAAACTTTGTGCATTTTACAATAAAATCATACTTTATGAAAATTTTTATACGAATGATTTAACTGCAAATAGGGAAAAAGAGAAATCCTCAGTTGGTTGTAAATAACTCATTGAAAAGCAGACAGTGGGAATTAACTGGGGGTGTCACTTGGGCCAATAGGAATGAGGACAGGAGATCTTTGGCCAAGTGGGTAATCTCCACACATCTGAGCCAGAAGGTCCAGGATTGAGTTACAGTGGCATCATAACTGAGTGAGTGAGTCAATTGGAGCTAATATGAAAGACCATAGAGGGCTCTCCTGGTGGTGTGCCAACATCTGGTTAGGCAAATCCAGGTTCAGGTCCCGTTTGCCTTTGAGCTATGTCAAAGCAGGCTGGAATTTTCAAGGAGTTCCTTCTTTATTACAAAGCGAAAGAACTCTACATTTCTGACAGGAAATTCCAGCTGGGGCTGTTTCAGCAATGTAGAGCTGTACTACTATTCTGTTAGGTCGACCATAGTTCAAGATAATCAGGAGGAGGCAAACTTATAATCCCTTTCTCACAGCAGTCCACCACCGTATATTACGATTCCCATCTTCAGCATCACAGACACCCTCTTGTGAATGAGTAAAGTAGATGTGGTCAGTATGAGATCAATGTGGCAGCTGAGCAGGATGCCAGGTAAGGAAAGTGCAAGGTTGGTAGAGGTAGGGTGTTGGGGAAGTATTGTACCTAGTGCATAGAGTGACAGGCAAGCAGGGAGCTAGGTGAATAGGGTGCCACCAAATAGGAGGTAGCGTGCCAGGGAGTAGGGAGCTCGGGCACAAAGTGGCAAAGGGGGAGGCAAATGTTGGAATGTTTCAGTAAGATCAAAGTGGGCAAAAAAAGCGAATCCTACGATGGACAATGGGGAGGTGTCCAACGGTGGGGGGAGGGGGGAGGATATTGGCATGGAGTTATGAGAGGGTGCTGGGGCTGGTGGCAGGGGTTGAGTCAGGTCCCAGGGAAAGAGGAGGGTCAGTTCAGAGTCAGGGCAAAGGATGATGTTTGAGTAAGGTGTGGTCGGGGATGTGTGAGGGAGGTTGAGTGTTCGTTGAAAGGTTACTCTGGAGCTAGCCTAGTTATTAAATAGTCTAACCTTCTCTGAGTAACCGTTTTCCTAAGTGTAGTCGAACCTTCCAAATTCTCCGATATAATGGATATTTTCAGAAGGTTCCAGGCTTAAGGGAATTCACCAGTCTACTACGATGAGGATTCCTCAGGGTCCCCATGCACAGCTCCTAAACCTGCTGGACAATCATTTATCTGTTCACCAGAAAATCTGGACTCTTATCTCTGAACAAACTGATTTTAAAAATTTCCAGAAGGTCTTGTGGCGCTGTGATTCTAAGTCTGAGTCACAGGGTCCCAATACACATACCCCCTACCTCAGAGTTATATCACAACATGTCTGAATAACTTGTTTATCAATAATTTTACAAATAGACACAGATCAAAGCCAATTGTCAGAGTGAAGGCGTGTTGACTAATAACATGCAAAACACTGAAGTATATCCAATGTCATGTGAAGATTGAATCCAGTTCTACCCATCACTAACTGGCTTGCTGGAATAGATCATCCTCCAACATTAAGTGAAAAATGTCAATCGGACTACAATCTGAATTAAATCACTTTCATGCTTCTCCTAACATCACAGAATATTACAGTGCAGAGGAAGGCCATTTGACACTTTATATCTGGGCCATTATCTGAAAGAGCTATATCGTCCAATTCCTATAATACAACAGTGAATGACTACACTTCAAAAAATATTTAATCAAGTGTGAAGCACTTTCCTTTGTGAAAGCCAACTGCAGAAATGTTTGGGTTTGGTACGTTTTGGTACAGCCATTTGGGCGCCGGCATTTTGGCACAGCCGTTTGGGCACCAAACCTATTTGGCGCCAGCCCATTTGGCGACGGATGTTTTGGCGCTAAGAACATTTCTCTATTTGTAAATCTGTCTGTATGGACAGCTTTAGTGTAACAAAATTACAATATATCTGTTACATAACCATCCGTAATTAACTGATTTAATGTTTTTACTTTTCAATAAAATTACAGTTTTAAAACTTTTTAAAGTTCTACTTTTGAATGATAATGAATCAATCAACATTTTTTTCCTAGCGGCAAAACATCCGTCGCCAAATGGGCTGGCGCCAAATCAGCTGGCACCCAAACGGCCGTGCCAAAACGTCGGCACCCAGACGGCTGCGCCCAATCGTCCCATTCTGGAAATGTTCATAGTATTCTACATACTTTGTGCGCTTAGTTAATCATTCCTCATCTGTCATTACTTTGTTTTACTTTTGTAATGATGCCCCACTAGTTATCTCCAAAGACAAGTGACATTAAACTGACTGTAGAAGAAATAAGGCCAGCATTTTGATCCTGGGGTGTGAGCAAGTTGGGAGGTTGGTGTGCTGGCCTTGCAGACCTGTTCCCTTTCTGGCCTATTTTCAGGGAGGTAGTATCTGGGGATGAGAATAGCCACTTGTGCCAAATCCAGTGGAAGTGAATGGCACTGGTTTTGAGACTGAAATCTGTAGTGGAACCATGGTGGCCTCCTAATGGCAGGCCAAGGCAGTGCAAGAGGTGTATCCTTAAAACCATCCAGGAAGGTTCTTCTGGGCTTCAAGGACCACAGTGACAGCTGTGGAAAGACTCACTCACCGTAGTGATGGCCCCATGGCCGTGGCCCCAGTATCCTTTTTATAAGTCTTCAGAAGTACCCACTTTTACAGCCAGCCAGTCTAACCCTGGGTACTCCCTTTGGCCTTTCCAAACAAAGAGCACATCTACTGCCCTGAATTGATGGGGCTCCCAGCGGTGTCCCCTTAATTGGTTGACTCCTCAAAAATCTCCTTCAGCATCCCCACCATCTTTATTTTTGCTCTACGAACCCTGAAATAAGAACAAAGTTCTTTCACAAATTTCGTCGAAAATGTCAGCCGGAGATTAATGGAGAAATTATATCAGTGTTTCTAACTGGCTAAAAAAACATGGAGTTAGTGCAGTGCAACTGCATTTTATGATGGCAAATTTATTGAGATAAATTATGAAAGCTTGGAAAGACTATATTAGAAAGAGATCTAAGGATGTCTTCACTATCCTTTTATTGATGCTACTTCACTAATAAGTCACTGATCATTTGTTAGCACTGCTGGCAATCTGCCAAACAGCGATGACGAGAATCTTCCCAGACAGTACATTTTATGATCTCCTTCTAGTTCTGATTTTAAATTCTACTTAGATCAAGATCAGTCATCTTTAAAAAAATCAACACTCTGGGGAACGGAATTGAAAATTAAGGGCAAAGAAAAAGCGAAAAAGATTCAATTTTTCTTTGCCAGTTATCCTGTGGAAAAATCGTCTCTTATCTAAAGGAAACTGTAAACACCGATGAGGATCAAAGTGTTGGCAGACTTGTAATTACATGTCTTGGCTCAGCAGGAGATGTTTGCATGCTCTAGTCCTGAGAATACTTTGGCTTGCCTTTTGATAAGCAGCATCCCTGCTTTGGAGAAAAGAGATTCTTAAATCTCCAAGGATTTTAGAGCAATGTGTTCCACAGATCTCTGTCTCCCACGGTGGTAGTCATATGGTAATTAATTTATTTATTCAACTTTCTTGTTTAACTTGATTCAAAATTCAATTATTGCAATATCAGCGATGCACGTCAGCGTTGCAGCAAACAAATATAAAATTATAGACACCAGTTAAAAATACTTTGTCGTTACTGCGCACATTTCACAACTGCTACATTACAGTGCTAGCATTATGCATGCTATGTATGGCAAAGAATGGAAAATTGCTGGGGATGATAAGTGTCCTGGAGGAAGCAGACTTTATTGGAAAATTTGTGTTTGGAACTCTGGAGGTGTTTTATTCAGATTCCCATTAACTGCTTGTAAGACAGTGCAGATGCATAGGGCTGTTTCCTTTTTCCTTGTATTGTGTATTTATTGCTGTATATCAACCAATCGGATGGGGTGGACAATTAGTGGATGTCCTTTGCTTACTTATAAATACTCGAAAGGATGTTTGCTGCATGATTAGTTCTTTCACACATTAAGTACTTCGAGCAGCCAAAATTGTGCTTTAAAAACAGTGTGGCTGGTCCTCTGGGGTTACAACAAACACTGCACAAGCTCTGAGTCCAGTTTAAGAAGCTTGCCCAAGAATCCACGCGTTCCTATTGTTCTCCTACAATCCTTTTCTGAGAACTGCCCCTGCAAATTTCACATACTTTCCAAATGGCTGGAACTCAATGCAACTCTGAAAGCATTTGCCAATTTGGTTGTAGAACTATTTAAATAGTAGTAGCTAAAAAAATCCTACACTATTGTAAGTTCTTAAGTGCAAGTAAGAAAACTTTTTCTAAGAATTGTCCAATTCACATAATAGATGTGCTGAATAGGGCACCTCTCAGTCCCTTCTTTCCACAGAAAAACCACCTTGTCGAACCTTTCCCAATAACGTGAATTCTCAGGACTTGATATCAAGTTCAACAGTTTTAAAGCTTGAGCACCTTTTTCTATCTCCTTTCCCCACCCCCGCACCCAAGCCTTGTCATCACAACCACAACCAACATATTATCAGCTGCCAATAGTTCCCATTAGCAGCTATTAATTCTCCCAGGCCGACCATTACCCATTTCTTTGTCAGCCCAGTTGCTGTTGTTTGTCTCTCTCTCTCTGGGCTCCATTCTCCACCTATCTTAGAACATAGAACATTACAGCGCAGTATAGGCTCTTCGACCCTCGATGTTGCACCGACCTGTGAAACCAATCTGAAGCCCATCTAACCTACACTATTCCATTTTCATCCATATGTCTATCCAATGACTATTTAAAAAACGTTAAAGTTGGTGAGTCGACTACTGTTGCAGGTAGGGCATTCCACACTCCTGCTACTTCTGTGTAAAGAAACTACAGCTGACATCATCCCTCAATTTAAAGCTATGTCCCCTCATGCTAGCCATCACTATCTGAGGAAAAAGGTTCTCACTGTCCACCCTATCTAACCTTCTGATTATCTTGTATGTCTCAATTAAGTCGCCTCTTCACCTTCTTCGTCTAATGAAAATTGCCTCAATTCCCTCAGCCTTTCCTCATAAGACCTTCACTCCTTACCAGGCAACATCCTAGCAAATCACCTTTGAACCCTTTCCAAAGCTTCCACATCCTTCCTGTAATGTGGTGACCATAACTGTACACAATACCGCAAGTGCAGCCAGACCAGAGTTTTGTACAGCTGCAGCATGGCCTCGTGGCTCCGAAACTCAATCCCTCTACCAATAAAAGCTAACACACTGTATGCCTTCTTAACAACTCTATCAATCTGAGTGACAACTTTCAGGGATCTATGTACATGGACATCCAGATCTCTACATTGCCAAGAATCTTACCATTAGCCCAGTATTCCTTATCCCTGTTGCTCCTTCCAAAGTGAATCACCTTTCCACATTAAACTCCATTTGCCACCTCTCAGCCCAGTTCTGCAGCTTATCTATGCCCCTCTGCAACTTACAATACCCTTTGGCACTGTCCACAACTCCATCAACCAAACCCATCCTTCTATGGCCTCATCCAGGTCATTTATAAAAATGACAAACAGCAGTGGACCCAAAACAGATCCTTGCAGTACAACACTAGTAACTGAACTCCAGGATGAACATTTCCCATCCACCACCATCCTCTGTCTTCTTTCTGCTAGCCAATTTCTGATCCAAACTGCTAGCTCACCCTCAATCCTATGCCTCATATTTTGTGCAATAGCTTACTGTGGGGAACCTTATCAAACACCTTACTGAAATCCATATACACCACATCAAATGCTTTACCCTCATCCACCTGTTTGGTCACCTTCCCAAAGATCCACCCGTTTGGTCACATTCCCAAAGATCCACCTGTTTGGTCAGCTTCCCAAAGATCCACCCGTTTGGTCACATTCCCAAAGATCCACCTGCTTGGTCACATTCCCAAAGAAGGTTCACTCCTCAACCCCTCCCCACCCTATCTTCGGTATATTTACTAATCTTTAACCGGTTGCAATTAGTTCTGATGAAGGGTTTCTGTTAACTCTGTTAACTCTACTTTATCTCCACAAATGCTGCCAGACCTGCTGAGTTTCCCCAGAAATTTCCGTGTCTGTTTCAGATTTCCAGCATCCACGGTTTTTTTTCTGAATTCCTGATAACTAGGTTCGTCATAATGTGCACATTCCTCTCCTTTGTGTGAATTGTTCCTGTTTCCACTCAGCCTGTCAGGAGCTCTTCCCAGAGACAATCAATTGAGATGCTGCCCCCAAGACCTCTATTCAATAAAGGACAGTGGGTGGCTCCCTGAGGCTGCACCTCCAGTTCAAGGGAACTTGAGGTTGCTTCTGAAGAGGATTCTTTTAGAGTCAAGTTGCCCCTTGGGTCCCTTTTATGTTGTTCCTCTCCTTCTTGGAGTCAGCTATTACAAGGGGGCATAGCTTTAAATTAAGGGGGGGTAGATATAGGACTGATGTTAGGGGTAGGTTCTTCACTCAGCGAGTCGTAAGTTCATGGAATGCCCTGCCAGTAGCAGTAGTGGACTCTCCCTCTTTATGGGTATTTAAGCGGGCATTGGATAGGTATATGGAGGATAGTGGGTTAGTGTAGGTTAGGTGGGCTTTGATCGGCGCAACATCGAGGGCTGAAGGGCCTGTACTGCGCTGTATTCTTCTATGTTCTATGTACCCTAAACCTATGCCTTCAAGTTCAGGACTCCCCACCCCAGGAAAGAGACCTTATCCATTTACCCTATCCATGCCCCTCATGATTTTATCAACCTCTATAAGGTCACTCCTCGGCCTCCGATGCTCCAGAGAAAACAGCCCCAGCCTGTTCAGCCTCTCTCTATAGCTCAAATCCTCCAACCCTGGCAACATCCTTATAAATCTTTTCTGAATCCTTTCAAGTTTCACAACATCCTTCCGAAAGGAAGGTGACCAGAATTGCACACAATATTCCAAAAGTGGTCTAACCAATATTCTGTACAGCCGCAAGAACCTCCCAACTCCTGTACTCAATGTTACCCCAGGGCATCAATTTGGACTTCAACAGTTTCCTCATTTCCCCTTCCCCCACCTCACCCTAGTTCTAAACTTCCAGCTTAGCACTGTCCCCATGACTTGTCCGGACTTGTCCTACCTGCCTATCTTCTTTTCCACCTATCCACTCCACCCTCTCCTCCCTGACCTATCACCTTCATCCCCTCCCCCACTCACCCATTGTACTCTATGTTACTTTCTCCCCATCCCCACCCTCCTCTAGCTTATCTCTCCACACTTCAGACTCACTGCCTTTATTCCTGATGAAGGGCTTTTGCCCGAAACGTCGATTTCGAAGCTACTTGGATGCTGCCTGAACTGCTGTGCTCTTCCAGCACCACTAATCAAGAATCCTGTACTCAATGCTCTGACCAATAAAGGGAAGCATACCAAACGCCTTCTTTACTATCCTATTTACCTGTAACTCAACTTTCAAGGAACTATGAACCTGCCCTCCAAGGTCTCTTTGTTCTAGGACCTTACCATTAAGTGTATAAGCCCTATTCTGATTTGCCTTTGCAAAATGCAACACCTCACATTTATCTAAATTAAACTCCATCTGCCACTCCTCAGCCCATTAGCCCATCTGATTAATATCCCATTGTACTCTGTGGTACCCATTTCCGCTGTCTACTATACACCTCCACTCTTCCCTGGGTAACAGCCTCAATTATTGCACTGTTGATAGAGTATGTGGCACCATGATTTTACCGCATGGGTAGGGTAAGGAGGTTCGCACCTTTACTGGAACGGGGATTAATCCCCATTCCATTGACATTATTTGGAACCACATGGTAGCCTTCTCGCCAACTGAGCTAACTCAAACTCCACCCATTCCCCCCGCCCACCATTGCCCCCCCCACCTCGCCCCACAAGAAGAGGTGAGAGGTAAAATAATAAGAACCCTTCCACAGACTGGTCAGTGGCACAGATTGGCATGAGAGGGCTCTCAGGTTTCCACCTCATGCCAGCCACCATTTTAGATTCATTACTCCCCACTGCCAGACCGGCTGGTGCTGGATTCCCAAAAGATCGTAACATATGAGACCACTGATCCAGTGCCTCTATTCCAACCTTCATTCCCAGTCCTGTCTGGATGCCTCTATTCCCACACCCCCACCAACTCTCCAAAACCAGGAAGATTCCACTTAATGGTCCAGTTAGGTGAGGGCATGTTAAAAGACATTGAAATTGTATCATTATCTATGGTCTTGTCATAACGTGAAAGATTCAGTGTACAATGAGGTTGCCAACTCATGGCAAATAAAAATATATGTTTGTGATAATGCTGACCTGCGTTTTTCAGACATGGTAACACAACTGCAGTTTCGTACCAATGTGTAGAACAAAACATGTTGCTGTTTTTGGTTTTAGTGCATAGAATCCTTGGAAGAAGCTGTGATGGAAATTCAGCACCAGTTCAGGACTATGTGACTGTCAAGTATTTTACAGTTTTGCACCTGTTATAAGGCATGGTCCCTGTAGTGCAAGTAAAGACCATCTAATGCTGATAGATTTACTGCATCTCTGCATCTTTTCATTTTAAAAAAAAGTCTTAGCACAATATTAGGAATCACGCAGGCTAGATGCAAGTCCAAAAGTCTCTTTCATGATGGATTGTTATCCTGTTAACACTATTAATAACGGTTTTCAGCAAAAATTGAGTTAAGTATATTATTAAAAATAAACACATTATTAAGGTTGTGCAGATACAGTGATGGTAAATTTATAAAATATTAATTTGGGTTAGATGCAAACAGTTAGCTTCCATAAGATTTTACTGTTGAAAGTAATTCCATATGGATAATTAAGTGCATATGCTCTCAGGAAAGCAGAATAATTTATTTGGATTAAATTCATTGCTTCATTTTTTTTTCCTTTTTTTGTTTAACCCCCACACTCTCGCCTAACTGCGGTAGTGCTTATTTTTTCCCCAGCATCCATGTTGTGTGTGTGCAGGTGTGAGACACAGTAAAAGACACAAGGTGCATGAATCTTTATTCAAATTTCCATCACCAGGAAGACAGGAAATACCCAAGTAGCCAGTGACAAGCAGTGCCCTTCACATCAAAGGGTAATGCTGTGTGATCAAACAGTGAAGGGGAGGGCAGGGATTAAGTCAAAATAGAGTTAGAGGGGGAAATAATGCACTCCACTCCCTGTGGTGCCCACCTCTTCCTGAACAACCCCTGGGTGTTGGTGGACATCGCGTGCTCCTTTTCTAGAGACACCCAGGCTCTAATGTAACCGCGGAAGAGGGGCAGGAAGTCGGCCCTAACGACCCCCTCCACGGCCCGCTGCCTGGACTACATTGCTTCACGTATTTGATACACTCACCATTAAATGACATAATTACAACATTTCTGCTGAAATCTTGGATTTTGCTTTAAATTTGGTTTTCTGAATTGGTACAGAGCTATTATCAACATATTCACATTATTTCAATTAACCACGAGGTTCCAAACTTAGAACATGATTACACTAAAGGGCATGTGGGCTCAGTGTGAACATACCAGTCTCCAGAAAGTGGAAAGTACAATGTTACTTTACCTGAAATGTAGTGCATCCAGGTTCAAGACAATTTCATTAAGATCAACCACATCTGACTCTTCTTAGTGTTTATTTTATCCTTTTCTACCAGAGGAAAGAGATGGCCATGTGTCAACTCATTTCACTAGAACTGAAAATCACATGGGGTGTAAAATTGACAGCTGTTTCCACTGAAACAAGAACTATAAAAAAACAATTTCTGTTTATCCCGTCTCTCCAAGTCAGAAAATTTGGCAACTTTACCAACTGATCATTCATTTTTGATCTTAATTTTCAGTTCATTCTGCCTACCTCTTCCGGGCGCATTTACTCCTTATTGGAATATGTTCCAATGTCAAGGTGTTGAAAAGTGCTGAGTATTCATGTGTTCCACAGTGAAGAGTTTTATTAATCTATTCAATAACCATCATCATTAAAACTGAGCTTGCATCTTCCATTAGCTTCTCTCTTGTCCATCCTTAAGCTTGACCATGAGACACACCTTTGATCCCATCTCCATTAAAGTCTGTAATTTCTACCAGTCGTTTAAATCCTCCCAGATGCCTCTGCTCTCTGTTTTGGACATTTTGTGAATTGTAGTTCTTCCAGCATGCCCCCACACTATAAATGCCCTCCCTTTATCTCTCCACCTCTCAGCCTCTCTTCACTTTTAAATCATATCTTGTCAGCCTAATGAAGCCCCCTCTTCAGAAGGTATCTCTTTCTCCAGATCTTCTGTCATGATTTCTCTACTCACAAAACTGACCCTACACTCATCTAACCTTATTAACCATTGTCCCATCTGCAGCTGTCCTTTGCTCACCATAGTCCTTAAATGTCATCTCCCAAAGGTATTCCCATCTTTCCAGGAATTCCAAGTTTGGATTCTTCCAACTGGGTTTCTTCCCCTGCCACTGTTTGAAACATCATAGGTGACCATGTCAAAGATCATTTTTCTGTTCTTGTCTTTCTCATCCTGACTGCATCCTTTGATCACTCCATCCTCCTTCACCACCTCTCCACTGTTTTCCTGCTGGAGTAGTCTGCTCTCACCTAGTTTCATTCTGTTGTGTGTGCTGCTGTTCGTACTTTCTAAGGGCTTCTCTGATCCAGTGTGTGTGTGAGTCTAATGAGAAGAGTCTTGTAGAATAAATCAGATACAGTTTGTTGCATTTCTGAATGCACTTACACGATATAAGAAAAGGCTTTATATTATCACAATAACTATTGAGAGAATCTAACTTTGTCCGTCTGCCATGAGATTCTACTTTTCTATCTTACCATTTCAGACTCTCACAACACATTCTGATCTATCCAATTTTAGCCAGAGAAATATTTGCACTGTGCTTTCTCCCTGCTCTGGAACACTGTTACCTGTGCTGGCTCCCAAGGATCTATCTTTGGTCCTTTTCTGTTTCTCATCTACATACTGCCACTTGGTAAGAACATTCAAAGGCAAGGCATTTATTTTCCCATATATAAGCTATCTCACCATCAGCTCTCTCGACTGTTTTACATGTTGCTAGATTATCAGCTTGCTTATCTGGCATCCAGTATTGAATGAGCAAAGATTTTCTTTTGTTAAATATTGGAAAGAGTGAAGACTTAATTTTTGATCCCTGCTCCAAACTCCACTTAATCGCTATCAATCTTGTCACCGACATCAATCTGAGATTAACCATTCTGTTCATAACCTTGCTATTATTGTTGATCATGCGATGAATTTCCAACCTCATATTCGGACTGTAACTACGACCATCTATTTCCATCGCGGAACATCATCAGGCTTCTCCACTCACTTGGTTCTTCTGCTCTTGTAGCCCTCATTTATTCCCATGTTACCTTAATATGTGATTATTCCAAGGCACCCCTGCTGGTGATCTACATTCTACCATTTGTATGCTTTAGGTCATCTAAAGGGCTACTTCTCTTGCCTGAACTTGCATCAAGTCTTGCTCCCCTATCATCCTTGTCCTTACTGACCAACAGTGGTTCTAATCAAACAGCATACTGACTTTAAAATTTTTGCCTATGCTTTCGAATCACTCACTAGGTTTGCCCCTCTCTAACTCTGTAACGTCCTCCATTCATTGAGTCATCATAGAGTCATTGAGATGTACAGCACCGAAACAGACCCTTCGGTCCAAAACGTCCACGCCGACCAGTTATCCTAACCAAATTAGTCCCATTTGCCAGCACTTGGCCCATATCCCTCTAAACCTTTCCTATTCATAAAACCATCCTGATGCCTTTTAAATGCTGTAATTCCATAAATCCTCCCAGATATCTCTGCTCTCTAATTTGGACTTTTTGCTAATTATGGTTCCTCCAGCATGCCCTCAAACTTTATAAATTCTTTCCCTTTACCTCTCCACTCTCAGATTCTCTTCACTTTTAAATCATATCTTAATTTTTCCTCCATGTATTTGGTCATCTGACCTAATAATCCCTTATGTGGCTCAGTGTCATACTTTGTTTCAGAAAGTTTATGGTTCATTACTTTAAAGTTGCTATATAAATATAAGTTGTTGTGGTGTACTCAATCTATATCTGTACATGCATTCTTGCAGCAAGAATTACTGAACCATATTTAAGACAGTATCCGTGCCAGGTTGTACTCTCCAAGATCGTAATCTAGGATTGCTGTGGTCCTATTTTCCTGACTTTGAATAACAAACTCAGTGTTGGCTGACGATTGAACCTGGACTTCCTTTGTCTGCATGTCTCATCTTTACAATGGACAGATTTACACCATCTTAAATCCTCGAGTGTCATAATTGTCAAAATGCTTGTGATTTGTGAATCTGCTAAGCAAAGCCCTTTGTTCAGATTGAATTTAGCCACCATTTTGTAGAAAAAGTCTATTGGCAATAACTATATAATCAATTTTAAAAAATTATACATGAATGTTTAGGGACTTTTATGAATTCCAGGTGTCACAACAGTGTAAATTATAGTGTTATATATTATGTAAAGAAGGCTTATCAGTCTCTAAAAATGGACATGGAATCTTGCAAAGTGGCTCCCCAAGGTCACATGACTACACTTGTTAATGTCACTTCAACCAAAGGAGGCAGATAGGCTAATGTATTATCTCAGCATTAACCACAAAGGGAGAGACTTAGAATTTGATTAACCTTGGACAATATAATATGTCCTTCTAAAGGTGTGAAAATATGAAGCTTGGGAAGGAAATAAGGACTACAAAAATACCACAGGAAATTCCAACTTCACTGAGTTTGCTTTGTGGAACAATGATTTGTCAAAAATTATCAGCCATCTTTAATTTTTGATCTAAATAAGACAAGCTACCAAATGACACTTGAGGTCAAATCTTAGAAAGAGCTTTGAGAGATACCTTGAGAGAGAAATGTTCTCAACGGTGAGATGGAGAAAGGCCACTCATCTAGGGGACTGCTGTAATGAACCAGTCCACCTGGGGCCATGACACTCAATAAATAAATGGGTCTTCACTCCCTTCCAGAAACTGTTTTGCTTAATCTACTTCTGGGAGAAACCTACAACAATTCAACTGTACAAGATACTGCACATGCTGAATTCTGACTTCCCTTTAGAAAAAGAAACTTAAAGCAAGTTATGTATTGCAACAGTCTCATCTTTATCTTCGTAAATATATTTTTTCCATATCTAATTTTAATCTTTATATCTGTACATTAGGTAATAACTATCACACTTTTAACTTAGTAAATTCCAGTGTAATAAATTAACTTTTATTGTGCTTAGGACTAAAGCTTTGCTGCAAATTGGAACACTAAAAAAGCCTATAAGGTTTAAATAAACTGTATAAATTTGTAGCGCATGACCACACTGCAGACATACCTCATGTATTCATGACATGATAATTTCCATTACAGCACTTTTCAGAATTTTGAACATGCATGGGAGGCAATGGCCTACCAATCTTACTGCTAAACTATCAATCTAGAGGCCTAGACCTCTGGGGTCCGAGGTTTGAATCCTGCCATAGCAGATGGTGGAATTTGGATTCAATCAAAACAAAAATTTACAACTAAGGGTCTAATGATGACCATGAATGATGGTTGAGGGGAGAACTGGTTTGGTTCACTAATGTCACTTAGACAGCGAACTTTGCTCTGCTTACCTGGTCTGAGACAGGAAAAAACTGCGGATGTTAGAATCCAAAGTAGGCAGGCAGGAGGCTGGAAGAACACAGCAGGCCAAGCAGCATCAGGAGGCGGAGAAGTCAACATCTCGGGTGTAACCCTTCTTCAGGACTGAGGGTGGGTGTAGGGGGAGCTGCAGATAAAGGGGGTTGCAGGGGCAGGGTGGTGGGGGGGAATAGGTGAAAACAGGTAGACGCTATGACCTGGTTGGTCAATGGGAGGGATGAATCCGGTAGGTGGCTGGGCGAAGTGGAAAGGAGGGGGAGGGGCTGGGAAGGGGGTCAGGGGATGGGGAGGGAGGTTATTTGAAATTGGAGAACTCAATGTTGAATTCAGGCAGAAGATGAGGTGTTGTTCCTCCGATTTGCAGGCCTTGCCTGGTCTGGATTGCATGTGACTCCAGGCCCAGATCAATGTGATTGACTCTTTCAACTCTCTAGGTAATAAATGTTGGCCTAGCCAATAACACCCATATCTTGTGAATGAATGAAAAGAAATTACAAGGTGGACCTTCTTAGCATGATTTCCTTTCTCTAGAAGTTAGGAGGTTCCATGTTCTGTGATTCTTGTGAATGCAAGATGTTTTTGGATGTTATTCCTATTTTTCTTTTACTGATTTGCCATGTCTGTAGCCAGGAGGAGTAACTTTGAGTTTGGCGATAGTGGAGAACAGATCCTATCAGTCATGTCTTCGCTATCGCTCCCAGTGTCATTTCATGGAAATTGACATTACTGTTGCTTTGTGTTTTTTGGTGGGAGGGAGGAAGAGGGGATTTTTGACCTCTGGGTATGTAATCTTTTCCTCACCCAACTGAATGCAATTACTTCATAATTTTTTGTCACAGAATTAATCAAGTGGAGAATTTGCTGCGAAACTGATGCATACATTTGCATTCATATGCTAATCAAAAGACAATAAATTCTGAAAAGTGCAGAGGAGAGGACATCTAAGGGTGAATGAGGGAAATTTTTATTGTGTGAGATGGACATGAACTGAGAACGATTGTCAAATTGAAAATTGGAAGATCACTATGGAGTAGTTGTCCAATTTACATTATTAGCCAAAGTTAAAACTGGCCCTGAAATTTACACCAATGAGCATGTACAAATTCAAAAAGTGTGGCACTGGAAAAGCACAGCAGGTCAGGCAGCATCTGAGGAGCAGGAGAATAGATGTTTCGGACATTAGTCTTTCATCAGGAATGTGGCAGGGGACCCAAGGGGGTTGAGAGATAAATAGCTAGGAAGGCGATAGGTGGATGCAGGTAGGGGTGATGATAATAGTTCGGAGAGGAGAGTGAAACATATAGGCAGGAAGGAAGATGGACAGGTGGGAGAAGTTCAGGAGGGTGGTGCCTGGTTGGAGTGTTGGATCTGGGATGAGGAGGTGTGGGGGGGGGGGGGTTGAGAAAACTGGTGAAATTGACATTGATGCTGTGTGGTTGGAGGGTCCCAAGATGAAAGATGAGGCGTTCTTCCTCCAGGTGTCAGGTGGCTAGGATTTGGCGGTGAAGGAGGCCCAGAACTTGCATGTCCTTGGTGGAGTGGGAGGGGGAGTTGAAGTGGTTGGCCACAGAGCGGTGGGGTTGTTTGGTGTGTGTGTGTGTGTTTGTGTACCAGGGATGTTCTCTGAAACATTCTGCAAGTTGACGTCCTCTCTCCCCAGTGTAGAGGAGACCACATCGAGAGCAACAGACATGGTAGATGAGATGATATGCAGGAAAATCTCTGCCGGATGTGGAACAATGTGAGCATGAGGTGGTGCCGATACAGTCATCAATGTAGTGGAGAAAAGGTGGGAAATGGTGCTGGTGTAACTGTGGAAGATGGACTGGTCCACGTAACCGATAAAGAGGCAGGCATAGCTAGGGGGCATGCGGGTGCCATGGCTACTCCTTTGGCCTGAAGGAAGTGGGAGGATTCGAAGGAGAAGTTTTTGAGGATGAGGACCAGTTTAGCCAATTGAATGAGTGTGTCGGTGGAGGGGTACTGGTTGGGTCAGCGGGAGAGGAAGAAGTGGAGGGCTTGGAGGCCTTCATCATGGCAGATGGATGTGTACAGGATGTGTGTACAGATGGATGTGTACCATAGATGGATGTCTATGGTGAAGATAAGGCATTGGGGGCTGGTAAAACGAAAGTCATGGAGGAGGTAGAGTACATGAGTGGTGTCCTTGATAAATGTGGGGAGTTCCTGGACTAAGGGGGACAGGATGGTGTCGTGATTTGAGGAGATAGGTTCTGTGAAGCAGGAGCAGGTGGAGATGATGCATCGACTGGGGCAGTCAGCTTTGTGAATTTTGGGTAGGAGGTAGAAACGGCGGTGTGGGGTTCCAGGATTATGAGGTTGGAGGCAGTGATGGGAGATTTCAGAGGTGATATGGTTGTGGATGGTCTGGAGATGATAGTTTGGTGATGGGAGGTGAGATTGTGGTTGAGGGGGCAGTAGGAGGAGCTTTCCATTAGTTAGCACCTGGCTTCAGTGGTGTAGTGGCTAATCTATCACTGCACCCCCGCTTTATCTCCTGGTTTAATGGTGAGGTTGGGTTGGAGCAGAGGGAGTGGAGAGCTGTGTGTTGTGAGGGTGAGAGGTTGGAGTGGGTGAGGTGGGTGGACAGGTTGAGGCGGTCAATGTCACAGCAGCAGTTGGAGATGAAAAGAATGAGGGTGGGTAACAGACCAGCACAGGGTATCTAAGTGGATGGAGTGTGTTGGAGGTGGGTGAACAAGTCCTCAGAGGGTGGGTGTGAGTCCTGATGGAAAAGGTAAGCACGGAGGCAGAGACTGCGGAAGAAAAGTTCGATGACCCGACTCGTTCCCAGTGCAGCATCTGAAACCCTTTGGGCATATTCACTTCATTCCCAAGCCAAACTGAATCTTACAGACAGTGCAATCAACACATTTGTTGGAACTGGATATGTAAAACATACATATAAAAATTGGGTTCAAATACCTCCCACTTGTCCGTATTCTGTTAAAATCAATGACCAATACCCTGCAATTGCTTTATCCCAAAACCAATTTCCCTTGAAAGCATAAAGATAGATGCACAATGTGATTTCTTTTTGGGAAGATTTGTAGCTCAGGTTGAGGTTCGGTTTGTAGGTTTGCTCGCTGAGCTGGCAGGTTTGTTCTCAGATGTTTTGCCACCATACTGGGTAACATCATCAGTGAGCCTCAGGTGAAGTGCTGGTGTTCTGTCAAAGTGCGTCACTAACACCAGTGCTTCACCAGAGACTCTCACTGATGATGTTACCCAGTATGGTGACAAAACGTCTGAGAACAAACCTGCCAGCTCAGTGAGAAAACTACAACTATAAATGCACAATGTAAATTGTATATTGTTAAGCTTGACAACAAAATCCTCTAATGGCATGGTGGCTCAGTGGTTAGCACTGCTGCCTCGCAGCACCAGGGACCCAGTTTGATTCCTGCCTCGGGTGACTTTTTGTGTGGAGTTCGCACATTGTCTGCATGGGTTTCCTGCAATTTCCTCCCACAGTCCAAAGGTGTGCAGGTCAGGTGAATTGGCCATGCTAAATTGCCCATGGTGTGAGGTGCATTAGTCAGGGGTAAATATAGGGTGGCAGAAATGGGTCTGGATGGGTTACTCTTCAGAGGGTCGGTGTGGATTTGTTGGGCCGAAGAGCTTGTTTCCATACTGTAGGGAATCTAATCAATCATTGCAACCTGATAGTTTGAACATAAGTTTGGAATTTTTATCAGAGGGCAGTGGATGTGATTTATGATTGGCTCATGGTGGTTCCATGGGAGGGAAGCTGCATACAAGTATGGTCCTGTCACCACATGATTGTGGTGTCCGGCTGTTGGCTGCCTGAGTGCTCAGTCATGAGTCAAGCAGTGTGCACTAAATACATGTGGTGCAGCTAGCCTTCTGTTCTTAAAGACATCTGGCCCTCTTAACAGTAGGCTGCACTGAGTTATAGGATGCTACTGATGAGTACTGCTGCCACAACACTCAACCAAGAAAATTGAACATTAGAGCAGAGAGCAGGAGCTAGTGTCACTGTTGCAGCAGTTAAGACCTCAGTACCAGAGGTTGACACCATAGAAAGACGGCATGGTTTTGCAGGTGGTAGCAAGGTGCTCAAGGGCCACCTTTAGAAGAGATCAGAAGCAAACAACCTTACAGCTAATGTCCCGATGCCTGTCCTGTCCTCGCCTGGCCTCAGTGCCACAAGAAGCCTCATGACCTCAGTTGAGTAATCATTGTCAGTAAATGCATCTTCACATGACTGCTGCTACCACTGGAACACCAGGCTCTCGTGCTGCCCTGTGTACTACATTTTTCAATTCAACCAATCAGGAGTCACACCCAACGTCCAGATACTCAACCTTACTCTCATACACTTAAAGTCATGTATCCATTTGAGCTAAACACCACCAATCCCTACCAACAAATAACTCCAACTATTCAGCTATGGCAACCATACCAGTCCAGCTCAATTTGACCCAAACATTTAGATTCTCCCCTCTTCCTTGCAGAAAAAAGTAGCTCACAATAGGAGAGAGCTAGTGGTGGGCAAGTCATGTCATAGGTGCTATGACGGAGATACATCATGGATCCCTCTGTGATAAAATCTGTGTCATCCTGAGAACATTCACGATGACAGCACATTCCCATGGAATGCACTTTCTCAACACCCAGTGAACTCTCATCCTAGTTGAGGAAGCTGAAGATGGTGTGAAGATGGTCAACTTGTTTTCCACTTCATCTCCATTCCCTTGACCCAATCTTCCCTTCTGATTTCCTGAAGGATGGTGGGGATACCAGCAAAGAGGGCAGGTTCTTTGTGATATCCGCCGTCAGCTGGGAATCAGACTCCACTCTGTTCCTTGAGAGTGACAGGAAGCTGTCTGAGAAGTAAAGAAATTCACTGAGCATGCTCCCTATCCAGGTATTCAACTGAATCCTCTGAAACCGAACCTGTCTACAAGCTCAGCTTCAGATAAGCAGGCAGACACACATCCATTACCAGGTATGGCTAGAGTCCACTTGTGGCCACTGACTCAGCACGTACTGATCTGAACTTGACACGACATTTAAGGACAATGCATTACCAATATATGAGCATTTGACTGCAATTCAATGATGGAGCACCTTCATCAGTGTGTAGTGATGCTCTATCTCCTCACCCTGGGCTGTGATGGCTGAGCAGGAGGCACATTCTTAAATCTTGGACAAACCATATAAAAGGCTATGACAGTAGTAGGTGATAAAAAGAACCTGCACAGAAATTTAACTCCATGCTTTTTTGTGACTATTAAAAATGACATGTTTACCTGAGACAGTCAGAACACTAGGATTGAATTGAGTGATGGTGAAGTATAGAGAATGCAAGCTCAATTTTTGGCATGACCAGAAATCGAGCAAACCCCAATATGGTCATAAAGATGTACAGCACAGAAACAGATCCTTCAGTCCAACTTGTCCATGCCGACCAGATATCCCAGCCTAATCCAGCCCCATTTGCCAGCACCCGGCCCATATCCCTCCAAACCCTTCCTATTCATATACCCATCCAAATGCCTTTTAAATGTTGCAATTGTACCATCCTCCACCATATCGTCTGGCAGCTCATTCCATACACTTACCACCCTCTGAGTGAAAATGTTGCCCCTTAGGTCTCTTTTATATCTTTCTCCTCTCACCCTAAAGCTATGCCCTCTAGTTCTGGATTCCCCTACCCCAGGGAAAAGATTTTGTCTATCCATGCCCTTCATGATTTTATAAACCTCTGTAAGTTCACCCTTCAGCCTCCAATGCTCCAGGGAAAACAGTCCCAGCCTATTCAACCTCTCCCAAGAGCTCAAATCCTCCAACCTGGCAACATTCTTGTAAATCTTTTCTGAACCCTTCCAAGTTTCACATCTTTCCGATAGGAAGGAGACCAGAATTGCACACAATATTCCAACAGTGGCCTAACCAATGTCCTGTACAGCCGCAACATGACCTCCCAACTCCTGTACTTAATACGCTGACCAATAAAGGAAAGCATACCAAATGCTGCCTTCACTATCCTATCTTCCTGCGACTCCAATTTCAAGGAACTATGAACCTGCACTCCAAGATCTCTTTGTTTAGCAACATTCCGTAGGACCTTACCATTAAGTGTGTAAGTCATGCTAAGATTTGCTTTCCTAAAATGCAACACCTCACATTTATCTAAACTAAATGTCATCTGCCACTCCTCAGCCCATTGGCCCATCTGATCAAGATCCCATTGTAATCTGAGGTAACCTTCTTCACTGTCCACTATGACCTCCAATTTTGGTGTCATCTGCAAACTTACTAAATGAGCTTCCTACGTTCTCATCCAAATCATTTATATAAATGACGAAAAGCAGTGGACCCAGCACCGATCCTTGTGGCACTCCACTGGTCACAGGCCTCCAGACTGAAAAACAACCCTCCACCACCACCCTCTGTCTTCTACCTTTGAGCGAGTTCTGTATCCAAATGGCTAGTTCTCCCTGTATTCCATGAGATCTAATCTTGCTAATCAGTCTCCCATGGGGAACCTTGTCGACTATCCCTAATCAGTCCTTGCCTTTCCAAATACATATACTTCCTGTCCCTCAGGATTCCCTCCACCACCGATGTCAGGCTCACTGGTCTATAGTTCCCTGGCTTGTCCTTACCACATTTCTTAAACAGTGGCATCACGTTAGCCAACCTCCAGTCTTCCAGCACCTCGCCTGTGACTATCGATTACCCAAATATCTCAGCAAGAGGCCCAGCAATCACTTCCCTAGCTTCCCACAGAGTACTAGAGTATACCTGATCAGGTCCTGGGGATTTATCCACCTTTGTGCATTTCAAGACTTCCAGCACTTCCTCCTCTGTAATATGGACATTTTTCAAGATGTTACCATCTATTTCCTTACATACTATACCTTTCATGTCCTTCTCCCCAGTAAACACTGATGCAAAATACCCGCTTAGTATCTCCCCCAACTTCTGCAGCTCCACACAAAGGTGTTATCTTACAGTCAGTGCAATACAATGTTTCAGAGCAGAAGCCTTATTTTAGAAAACACATCAATAACATCAAGATTATTGGCAAATGTCTCTGACAACTGAATATTTATCAAAACAGGAGTAGAGCTAACAGTAGTGCACGAGACACATATTTCAAAACATAACCTGATATTACCATTCCAAGGATGCTCACAAACTCTATTTCCTAAGACAAAATGCCTTAGCAAACATCATTAATAGACATTATCTAGTCATTATCTTATTGCTATTTCGTTCAAATTGGCTATCATGTTTCCTATGTTATGACAGTGACTATTTATAAAACATTTTTCAGTGAATGCAAAGACTTTGCAATGTTCTGAGGTTGTGAAGTACAACAGTAATAATTTGTATTTATAATATGCTTTATCTAATAAAACATGCCAGGGTTCTGCATGGGAATGTTTGAAAGCAACACTTGAGAGTGAGTCAGACAAGGTGATAATACAGAAGACGAACAAAACTTTGACAAGGAAGTAGGTTTTTATCAGTGACTTAACAAAAGAAAGAGATGCAGAGAGACTTAGTGTGAGAATTTCAGTGCTTAGGACCGAAACAACTTAAAGCCTGGTCATCAACAGAGGAATAAGCAAACTCAAATGATCAGAATTAGATGAGCACAGATACCTGGAACGGTTTTGGAACTGGAAGAGATTTCAGAGATGAGGAGGAGCAAGGTAATGGAGGAATTAAAAATCAAGAATAAACCTTTTATAATTGAGGCATTGCTTATCTGGGAGCCAATACAGATCATCAAGTTGGTAAGGACAAGATTACAGAGAATAAAATGTCAGTAGTCAGGCAGGAGTGCATTCTGGTGGTTAAATCAACATGTTTAAGCTGAAGCAGGGGAGGAGGTGGGTGATGTTATGGAGATGGAACTGTGTGGGCCTCATGATGGTGCAAAATGCGATCAAAGCTCACCATTGGGTTAAATATTATGCAAGGTTGTGAAAAATCTTGTTCAGCTTCATACAGTAGACTTCACAATGATTGATGCTAGCTAAATGACCCATAATTCCCTGCTGTCTGTTTCCTTTTCTCTTGCACAATAGTGATACATTCGTGCTCTTTTTTAACATAACCAATTTTCCAATCAACCTGTTCAGAGATCTTATTACACAGATCTGGAGCAGGTGAGACTTGAACCCATGCCCCCTGGGCTGGGGTAGGGACACTGCCACAGTACCACTTGTGGTTTTGCAATCTGCTGGGATCTTTCCAGGATCTAGCAAGTTTCTGAAGAATAGAACCAATGTATATCACTGCTTGGGTACAGAACAGTCTCCTTCATTCCTGACAGCATGAAGCAAATCCAGGGTATGTTTAACAACTCCTTTATCCTGATCAACCACATGTTTTAACATCAGTCTCAAGAGTGAATCTGATTATTACACGAGAATTAATTTTACTAATTCCAAAAAGCACAGCCTACTAATTTTTCCAGATCACTAACTGATTGTTCAATAGTACACAATTCTACACTGACAATCTGCACCTACCTGGACCTAACTGAGACAGGAAACTGGATAAATCTTAATAAATAGGGATTTTCTCAGAGCAGTCCAACCTGACTAAATCTAGAGGTGAGAGAATAGTGAGTGAATAAAACGTATCTGCCTCCCACCATTATTTAACTTAAAACAGCTTTTGTCATAGTTTTGAAAGAGTAGAATGAACAAGGGAATATTTCCTTTCCCTGAGACACGCATGACCATGTTGAAGAAGAAGATGTCACGGAAAATTCAACATGATGGTCACAGCATGTGCATTTTGGTACATTTTCTTGCATGGTCCTCTCTGTAAAATGATACAGCTATGCACAGTCAAACCAAGTCTGCACCTCACGATGGACTCTGCATGGTGGATTTCAATGTCCACCATCAAGAGTGGCTCAGTAGTAATACTATACTAAGCTGGTTGGGTTCTAACATACATAGCTGATAGACTGGGCACGTAGGAGGTGGGAGGGAACCAACAAGAGGGATAAACATACTAGACCCCATGCTTAACAATCTGCCTGCTGCAGATGCATCAGTCTCTGATACTATCAGTAAGAGTATTGCCCAGTCCTTGTGGAGACTAAGCCCACCTTCACACTGAGAATACCCTCCATCATGGTATGTGGCACTTTCATAGTGCCAAAAGGGACCTCAAGATTTTATAAACCTCTATAAGGGGTCACCCCTCAGCCTCCGACATTCCAGGGAAAACAGCCCCAGCCTGTTCAGTCTCTCCCTACAGCTCAAACCCTCCAACCCTGGCAGCATCTTAGTAAATCTTTTCTGAACCCTTTCAAGTTTCACAACGTCTTTCTGAAAGCAGGGAGACCAGAATTGCACACAGTATTCCAATAGTGACCTAACAAATTTATGAGGAGAGGTTGAGTAGTCTGGGACTATACTCATTGGAATTTAGAAGAATAAGGGGGAATCTTATGGAAACATATAAAATTAAAAAGGAAATAAACAAAAGAGAAGCAGGAAGGTTGTTTCCAATGGCGGGTGAAACTAGGTCTAGGGGGTAGAGCTTCAAAATAAGGAGGAGCAGATTTATGACTGAGTTGAAGGAACTCCTTCACCTGTGAATCACTTGTGAATGTGTGGAATTCCGTGGCCAGTGAAGCAGATAAGGCTACATCATTGATTGTTTTTAAGGCAAAGATAGATAGATTTTTAAACAGTAAAGAAATTGAGTGTTATGGTGAGCGGGTGGGTAAGTGGACCTGAGTCCATGAACAGATCAGCCACGATCTTAGGAAAAGGGAGAGCAGTGTTGAGGGGTCAGATTGCCTACTCCTCTCTTTCTTTTATGTTCTTATGTATATTTATAAGCTTCATTTAGTCTCTGTTCATTATTGTAAAGAGTGTGATCCTCATGGTTTAAGTTTCATTTGATGTTTTAAAAGATACATTGAGTAGGCTTGCCTGAAATTGTGTTGTAGCAATTCCTAATCTTTTGTCTTAACATCTGCATTTCTTTGTTTTGTTTTTGCAGTTTAAAGGGAAAAACCACCATTTCCCGGGCAGACTGTTAAGTCTACCAAAGGTATGTTTTGTGGTTTATTGGCCTCCAGTTAACCTGAAGCAGAACAATAAAACCTGTTTTTAATTTGTTCCATATCTCCCTTTGGAACGCATATATAGGTCTTGGAAATTTCAGTTGACAGTGTTGAGTACCAGTTTTGAGAACTCAGACTGTATGTATCCAGGTTTCAAGAAACAATTGTTATGACAACCAGCAGCCATTCATGTCGGACACCTATTGCTAACAGCCATATGAGTCGTTATCCAGTGGCTCCATTCCCTTTTATCTTCCCTCATTTACTTGGTGGATTCTCATCTCCTGCAATAAATGGACTTCAAAATCATCCACATGCAAGTGGATGCAGTACCCCCTCTCCTGCAAGTGAGTACCACATTATGCAAAATAGTTGCAAATGACTTAATTGCTTGATTTGTAGTGAATTTATTTTATTCCATAATCCTGGCTGTATGTTTAATGGGTTTTCATGTGAGCAATATCTTCCGCATCTTTACTTGGTTCCACTGTGACATTGCAAGCAGAAACATCATCTGCTGAAATTAGTCAGCTTTTTAGGTTTTATATTTCAGTAGCAATTAGCATTTGAAAACAAATACCTTTTGCAATGCTACAGGTTTTGAATCATGTTTCTTTGATTACCTGATATGTAAATAATGATGCAGTTTCAAGTTAACTTTTGCCACTTCAAAACTGTTTTTGATTGCATTTGTGATATTTTAGTGCTAACAATTTGTGTTTGTGTTCATTTATTGATTTCTTTGTTTACAAGGGCTTTTTAAATCACAATTAAAACACAACATGAGGCACATTCCACGTGTCAGGACTTAATCCAAATCAATGGAAGCTGTTTTCTTTCTTCTCAAGTTGAAAAGATTTACATCCCTAAAGACTGCTCCCTACTTCTCATTCACAGAATAGGCCACTGGTAAAGTACAAGCAATCAACTGATCTTAGTGGGTAAGTTACAGTCGGGGGTCATTACAAACATTCGAGACTGGGTAGGAACACGGAAACCTATTTTATTTTGAGGGAAACATTTCAGCATTTAACGTAGTTTCTTGTTTCTATCGCTTATCTCAGTACCTGCACATCTTCATTATACAGAATATTATGTTTAAAAGGAAAAATATCTGTCTTAGAACCAACAATTTTCTGGAACCTTTTATAATCATGCTCCAATGGACATTAAGTGGTCAGATTTCAGTGTAAGCAAAACAACAGTGTAATCATTTGAAAATTGGATAAGAACAGAAGTCTACTACAATAAAGGGCCCAATCTACATAATGAATAATGAATATTCCTTGAATCTTTCAAAATGCATTTTGCAAGCCATTCAAAATTACCAATATTTGTGCCAAATTTAGCACATGTTCAATAAGCAATTGATTTAGTTATATCCAAACAGTATTCCTTGATACGATATATTTAAAATGAGACATCTATGTAATAAAAAGACAACTAAAATTGAAAATTAAACCAAAATCAACTAAAAATGAAATTAATCTTTAAGAATAGATGTTAACTTGCAATGTTCTTTAAACTGAAATTCCTGATGTAAAATTATCACTTTGGTGTTGCAGTTAACCAGATACATACTTTAAGTTACAAGGGAAAACATATCCTCAATTTACTGTTTAATGAAATGTTTCTAACTTTTTTTTCTGTAGAAAGGGTTTAGAAGTGTTAGAAGTGGCTTGACTGAAACATATAAGACCCTGACCAGTCTTGACAGGGTGGATGTGGAGAGAATGTTTCCTTTTGTGAGAGAATCTGGGTTGAGATATTTCTTTCGGTCAGAGGAGTCATTGGAACTCACCACTTTAAAAAGGCGATTGCCGATTGCTTGCCTGGCTGTAATCTTCCCTTGCTGGTCCTTGGTGGACATTGGAGACAGGATACAGATGACATAAAGAGGGTGTTTATTTGAGATGCAGCTATGGACAGATATATTGCGCAGTGTGGTGGTTAAACAGTGATGAGGGTGAGAGAATGGGGCTTTGCCTGTATTGGCGATGCCAGCTTTGTGCCCTCGGGAAGCATGACTTTGTGGCTGCTGTGCCAGTGAGGGCCTTTCAAAGATGATGCAGGCGCAAGGGATGCTGGTCATTTGGTGGATATTAGCTGACTGGTGAATTGTTCGGGGGAAACAGTTGAGGAAGAAATCAGAAATGAAGGATGCTATGGAGGTGGGACAGATTATTAAAGAAAATCCAAAAGAACTGCGAATGGCGGAAATCAGAAACACAAGTAGAAATTACTGGAAAAACTCAGCAGGTCTATGGAGAGAAATCAGAGTTAATATACTGGGTCCAGTGACCCTTCTTCATAAGGTGAGTTTGGTAAGGTACAGAGAGAAAATTCACCAGGCCTCGTGGTGAGAAACCCTCCAAAACTCATTCTAACTCAGACTTAGCCAAAAATCATAAGGATCAGCCCCTTGTATTTAATCACATTTGGCCAACTCTAATGTACATTTCTCCCCCACAATCGTGGTAGAAATGGCACCAAAATAGAGCATTGATTCAGTCCATAGACACGTTGGCTATAAGAGCAGGTCAAAGGCTAGGAACCCCGAAATGAGTACCACACCTCCTAACTCCCCAAAGCCTGTCCATCATCTCCAAGGCACAAGTTAGCAGTCTGATTGAATACTCCCCACTTGTCTGGATGAGTGCAACTTCAACAACATTTAAAAAGCTTGACACCACCTAGGACAAAGCAGCCTGCTTGATTGATTGATCCACAAGCATCCACCCTCCAATACCGACATTCAATAGCACCAGTGTATACCATCTACAAGATGTACTGCAGAAAGTGACTAATGCTGTCTGAACTGCACCTTCCAAACCTCCCAACCAGTACTATCAACAGGGACAAGCAAGGGCAACAGATAGATGGGAACACCACAACCTGCAAGCTCCCCTCCATGCCGCTCACCATCCTGACTTGGGTGCTACATCACAGTTCCTTCACTGTCACTGAGTCAAAATCCCAGAATTTCCTTCATAGCAGCACTATTGGTGTATACAACACGAACTGCAGCAATTCAAGAAGGCTCCTCAGCACCACTTTCTCAAGTACAATTCGAAATGGGCAATGAATGCTGGTCTAGCTAGAGAAGGCCCCATCCTGTAGAGTAATAAATAACAAAAACTGCAGCTTATACATAGTCTATCCACAGTCACTGGAAGAAATTCAGTCGAGGTAAGTGATGGTGAAGCCAAGTTATTTAATGCATTTGGAAGAGAAAAGAACTTCAGCTGCATTTAGCTTTTCAAAAACATTACTGTTTGTAATAATACAGAAGGTGAAAGGAAGGCTCACATTCTTGTCATCCTGTATTTGGTGAGTTAAAATGTGACAAAATCCTTCCTGTCACAATAGCAAATTGGTGCAGAATTCATGGATTGTGTGCATGCTTCTTTATTTTACTAAACTGAGAGGGATATCAACTTATATTCCTGACACTATAAACTACAGCCATTACAAGCTAAACAAAGATGTTTATTCATATTCAATTGGGGCACATTCATGAAAAGAAAGTTTATAAATTGTACAATGCAGGACAGTGATATTAAACCCAGATGTTAAATTGGAGCATTCAAATATTTTGAAAAAATGTTTGCAATTTTCAAGCAAGGAATTTTCTATAATAGGTTCAAATACGTGCCCTGGTTGAAGTCCACTTCTGATCTGTGTATGAGCCAGAGATGATAAATATAACTGAACAGTATTGTAACAGACTTTAATGACACTGAACAGAAGGTATCAATCATAGATCCAATGGAGACAATGTTTAAATAAAAGGTGGGCTTAACCTTGTCACACACGATAACAGCACACTAGTTATATCCAGTCAGGTTAATAAATCTTTCCAATGTTTTGTTGCATTATGCAAACATGAACATAGAAACTTTAGTAACAGGAGCATTTGGTCATTCCACGGATAGGCACTTCGACTCCATTTTCAAATCTTTGCTTCCTTAATACTCTAATCCAAACAAAAAAAATACATGTTATGAAGCATCTTCTCAAAAAAGGGGAAATTGCAAAGAAATAGAACCTCCTTTACAGCATTTATAATATTCAGTGCCTATAGCTCAATGGGCTTTGTTCTCATTATCACTGGCTTTCCACAGATTATACAGCACTGTTTTCTGAGATTGTTTCCTGTCAAGTTTCCTGAGATGTATTACATATTTTATTTATCCAGTAGACAAAAGATGATCGAACAAAATATGAACAATGATGTCGTAGCTGTGTTAAAATATTGGCTTTACCATTCCACTGACATTTAATCCAATGAATTCTTGATATATGTTCTCATCTGTACATTACCTGGAGCAGCAATGAAATGTAAATAATTTACCTTACAGTAAGTTTGAAAGTAAGAATAGGGCTGAATAGACCTAGAATAAGAATAGCCCAAAATCTACTCTCCTCATCTTAAAACTGAGACCCCCTAGTTATTAACGCCTCTAATAAGGAGCAAAGTTTTCCCCGATTTTTCCTCTTTATGCCCCTCAAAACAACTCAATCAGATGACCTCTACTCTGCTCTAAGGAAAACAACTCCATCCTATGTCTTCATGGCTGAGTTGATTCATCCCAGACAACATTCTGCTGAATGTTCTCTGCAGCTGCTCTCGTGCAATCACATAATGTGGTGACCAGAACTGCACACATTACTCCAGCTGTGGTCTAACTAACATTACATACAGCTCCATCATAACCTCCTTGCTCTTTTAATCATGGAAAAGACATCTTCCCAGAGTAGCAAAACGAAATTGTGATTGGTTTTGTCATAGTTGTGGTTATAACTGAAGGGGGGTAAATTGATTAGTTTGGGTCTGTTACTCATTTTAAAATTATGGTCATTGAGGGATTGATTCTTGCTTAATGGATGGTTTTCTCTTATACATGGGGGAAGAAAAGACATCTATTCGAACATACAGCATGATTTCCTGAAACTCTGACATAGATGACTGCCAAATGAAATTCACCACTCTATGCCCCAGTAAAGTGCACTTATTTGGAGGTATCAAGATGATCAGAGTGCATAAATTTGCCAGCTCCTCAACTATACTTCCCTCATTCACTCGCTTTTCTAATTGTTAAAGAATATTAAGACAATGATTTGTAATTTTGTTATATATATTCAAATGTGAACATTTCTTTCCATAATTTCTAAAATTCATGCACTCTCAATTTCAACTTATTTTCTTATGCAGTGTCATCAATTCTTTGTCAGAAATGAGATCTGAATTCTTCCTGTTGTTTTGCTAAGGGCGGCTGAACAAGTTTTCACAGAAGCAGACTTGGAAAAAATTGTGATTTGAGCCACAATCCAAACTGTTTTGAAACTAGCTGAAGACTTTGATGTACCCATAAGTAAATTATCTTAAATCAAAACACATTGTTAAAGTAAAATCTTGCCCTTTTCTAAGACAACGTACCCTTGTGACTTGTCATCCCTTACACATTTATCTTTTACATAATTTGGATTTTGCATTATTTAAAATTATTTTTGATGTTTTACTGCATAAAATGAATTAGGGATTTTAGCGAACACTCAATTTGGTCTGAAGGTATTGCTTTGTCTTCTTTAACGTTTACAGTAGATTAAAAATTACACTTAACCTCAATGATTTAGGCTTATCATATGAATGCATTAAGTATTTATCTGCTAAAATGCCAAAATATGTTCCAGATATATATCACTTCTTTTCAAGTAGTATGTATCTCTCTCTGGATAAAGTATCCCTTTATTGAAACAACATTGTTTTTGACAAGTTATTTTTCATTACCTTTGCACACAATGGAAAACCTATTTGATATAAATTATTTTATAATTGCTCGAATCATCCTTCAGATCTTTTATTGCCATTTACCAGATCTGAAGGAAGGCGTACGATCTTGTGCAAATTCTTTGCCTATGTTCCTCTGTTATTAGGGATGTTAAGTTTGGAAATAACTTTGGTGATGTTCCTGTAGATCTTCCCTTGCAATAAGGAAAGACTTGACGTGCCCTCAATGGCACTGATGAAACAGTGTAGTTGAAGTTGTAGAAGGCATCAGGAGCAAATTCATGATTGGAAGTGAAGGAAAAGGGGTCTCTCATAAAAGATTAAAAAGAATTCAAAGTGCATGTCCCCTTTGACAGTTGTAACAAATTGTAATGTACTGACTGGTAAGAGCACTGGTTCAGATCAGTCTCAATATTTCATTCACATCTTGTGATTTGGTTTCCAGCATGCACTCTAAATTATTTTAAAATGTATTTAATGAACGAGAACATGTCACTGCTAGGACATTGGGGTCTAGGCACCATATTTAAGACACTCAGGCAGTATTTCACATCTTCAGGAGCCTCCCCTTCTTCCTCACCTGAGGGGTCCATCTCCCCCTCTTCTAAGTCTTCACTTCTTGTTGAGCTACAGTCTGTAGGGTGCAGCAAGCAAGCTCTATCTGGACACTCGGTCTGGTGAATATTGGAGTGCTTACCCTGAGTGGTCCATACAGTAGAAGTCCATCTACAATAGACCAATTGCCTGTTCACTGATGACTCAGTGAATGCATGGAATGCATTGTAGCACTGGTCAGCATCATAGAACCATAGAGAATCATAGAATCATAGAATATTGACGAGACCATTCGGCCCATCAAGTCTGCACTGACAAAACTACTCAAAATCTACACTACTCCCACCTTTCTGCCGTTGCCTCACTGTCTTGAATGTTATGATGTTTCAAGTGTCCTTGCAAGTACTTTTCAACATTCTGAGGTTCTCTCCTCAACTACCCTCCCAGATAGTACATTTGAAATGCCCACTAGCCGCTGGCAGAAAAAGGCTTTCTTCAGATCGCCTCTCAATCTCCTGCCTTTCACCTTCAAATTACATCCCCTGGTTATTGACCCTGTAATGAGGATGAGCAGCCACTTCCTGTCCATCCTGTTCATGCCCATTTCAATCTTATACATCTCGATCAGGCCTCCCCTCAGCTTTCTCTGTTGAAAGAAAACAAACTGAGTTTACTTGACCTCACCTCATAGCTAAACTGGTCCATCCCAGGCAACATCCTGATGAATCTCTTCTGCAGCCCGTCCAGTGCAATCATATCCTTCCTATAGTATGGTGACCAGAACTGTACACAATACTCCAGCTGTGGCCTAACCAGAGTTTGTACAGCTGCAACATAACTTCCCCGTTGTTGTAGTGCAATGTTACAACCAATAAAGGCAAGTGTTCCATATGCCTTCTCAACTACCCTATTAATCTGTCCTGCCACCTTCGGAGATCTGTGCACAAGATCCCTCTGTTCCTCTGAGAATCCTAGTTCCTGCCATGGAGGGTTTCAGCTATTGCATTTATTTACTGTGTTTTCTGGGCCAGCGGTGAAGACATTGTAGAGGGTGAACATGTTGCGAGTTGTGCAGTATGTATGCATTGTGATTCCTAACAGGCATAACCACACCTACAGGAATTGCTGCCTGTGATCACAAACAAACTGGACACCAAGGGAGTAAATTCTTCTGCTGTTCAGGAAAGTGGCTGGAGAATACCAGGGAGCTCTGGATGCCACATGCATGCAACTAGTGACCCCTTGTATCTGAAGGAGCTCATCGATGGCTGTAAATGTGACTGCCCCGGGTCCATGGTGAACTGAATCACTTTCAAGTAGAAGGCATCAATGAATTCATGCAATGCACCTGCAGCTGTTGATTGGGAGACAACACACAAGTCACCAGGTGAGGTTTGAAAGAAGCCATTGACTTGGACGTTCAGTACAGCAGTGCCACATGCACAGTGCTTCTTCCCAGCCACTAGGTCTGCCTGCAAGAGGAGGAGGCAAATCTAGTTGGCGGCATCCCTAATCTTGGGGAAATGCCTCTGGCTCTGGTCCCACTTATCAACAGGTAGCTGCAGTGATCTCAGTTGACCTTTTCTCAGTGCATTGCTCAACATTGCGGAAGAGCCTGTCTCCCTTCTTCACATGCTCCCTGCTCATCCACAGCTGGAAGCCCCTGAGCCTCATGTCTCTGTTTCTGTTAGTGATGTCCATTCCTTCTTCTCCACCTTTCGTAAACTTCAGACAGCAGTTAGGGTCATATGGCCAAGTTCTGCCATGGAAATACTGATCTGTGAAGAAATATCAGGAGGAGGTGCATATTTTCCAACTGAGATTATCACACCATTAATGTATCCTTTGGGTCCTCATCAGGTTATTCATATGTCGGATGAAAGCTCGCAATTAGGTGAGGTGTATCCTTTGTGACATTTCCTGCTGCTGCCATATTCACAAAGACCACATCTTTTTGTTTATCATTACTTAAGATGCTGGACCAAACTGGGAAGTGGACTGCTTTCTACCAAGAGTGTAGAAGCATTTGCTGCATTTTTAAAAACAAGTTACTGGGTTGCATGGCTTTGTACAAGCAGTGAAAGAAGATTCTGAGACCCAGTGGGACTGTGGGTAGGTGTGTAATCAGAGTGTGTGGACAATCCTGGTACAGGAAATCTCCAGACTTTATGAGACAGCAGATCTCTCTTTCTCTCTCTGCAGTGAAGCAACCAAGAACTAAAACATTGCTCATCTCTCCCAGCATTTGCTATCAGCTGGTACCTTTAACTAGTGATTGAGAAGCTGAACAATTGATATGTAAACCAACTCCTATCCCATGTCTTCAATGATGAATTTGGACACAAGTTTGGAAGGACTTGAGAGAAACGAAAGGGGACACCTCATTTAAATCCTGCAGACTGGAGCTGTTTCCCCAGTTCCTCCACCCACAACATCCATGTTTGCAGGTGGCTGTCTGCATGTGTGTGTAAGGGTTTAAGGCGGGATTAGAGGTTCAGCAAGTAGAGTTACCTGGTTGAGGAAAAAGGAAGGCATGCTGGAACCACTATTGTGGGACGTCGCATTTTCAGAAACAGATGTAACAGAGATTTAATGGAGTCCTTAAAGGAGTCAGGATGTGAGGATAAAATATATTTTGTTAGTAGTGCTCAATTTTGGTCATTTGTCAGCTGACAAATCTGTCCACATGAGACACATGAAGATAGTATGGAACTGACAAAGATTGAACAGCAGTTCAATGCAATACTTTCTGTACTCTCAGCAGAAAAGGAGCCTTGAGGTGTTGGGCAAGGCAGATTGTCTGTCAGCTTTATGTATGTTGAAGGTGAAAGGGCCATCAGAGAAGCGCCTGTCACAGTGATTGACAAGATACTTGCTTCCAATCTATTGTTAATTAAAGCATTAATGTTTAACCTTTGGAGAGCTCTCATTTAAACTTGAAAAGTATCACCCTGGCTTTTCAAAAGGGTATTCTCCTGGTTGCTCAAACAGCTTTTTAAACTGTCTCTGAACTTTCATCTAAGTAATTTAATTTGCACTGTTTAAACAGTTCTGTATTAATTCAGAGCAGCTGGATATTTGAAAGCAGTCCAAATGTTCAATGATAATATGAACAAGCTCAAGATTATTAATAAGGGTCAATATCTGATTTTTAAGTGGCCATTGAGAGAAATTCAGTTCCCTATTAATGACATAAACACAGCAGGAATTTGTAAGAAGCACTCAATGTTTTCTGATCTTGTCCCTTTAACCTTGCTGTATGTTCAGCTTTCTTCAACAGCAGCACAGCTTGGAGATTGGCCAGAAGCTTCTGCTGGACTAGGATGACCTCCCCAGCAGCTTGCTGAGCTCCTCATTGCAGCTAGCAATCTTCGGGTTGTCATGTTCATGATGATGATCTAATAATCAATCACTCATCAAGGATTGATTAACTCCATGGGTTAGTTCATTTAATACAGTGGGATGCATTACATGCTCAGAAGTAGCCATTGCAGCAAACCAACCTGCTTCTGTGAGAGCAGACTTACTGCCAGGGAGACACTGTGTGCACAGAGGAGGGGGTATTGTCATTGGAATTGTGATCTAGAGAGCCAGGATTATCCAGAATTAAAAGCTAATTTAGTGTAAATTGTGCCATTGTCAATTGTCATTTGGTACACTAATGGTGTTTCGGGATGGATATATACTGTCCTGACCTGGTCTGGCTTCCACATGACTCCAGACCCACAGGAATATGGCTGATTCTTAACTGCCATCTGGGCAACAAATGCTGATCCATGCATCCCAGGAATGAATTTAAAATAAAACACAGCTCATGGAGTGCTTTAAGGAGAGCTCTATTACAAATATAGCATTGTATTTTCAAAAGGGAATTTTAATAAATGAGCATATGTGCCTCTATGAACGTATTGGAAATATGCCGATATGTCCAGATCTTGTAACAGTTGCATTGTCTGGAAATGTTGATTGTCTGCAGTCATTCTGTTTGTGTTTGGGATCACATGCCTGGCACAGAAGGACTGGGAGGTGGTTGGGAAACTAAAACAGACCTGACAGGTCCTCAGTTCTATCTGACCCATTGTGATTTCATGTGAACACACCTCATAGGATCTCAGTTCTCAGCATATTCTCATCAGCTCAGTTGGATGCTATGTACTTTCTGTGGGATCCTGAAAGTGAATTTGTTGTCCCATGCAATTTTGGCAACAAGCAAAGATATCAAGTCTTCAGGACCTTAGCACAATGTAAAACTGTTGTCCACTTGTTCTACCTATAGTCTGACTTAGTGACACAGTCATAGAGATGTACAGCACGGAAACACAGTCTTCAGTCCAACCCGTCCATGCCAATCAGATATCCCAAGCCAATCCATTCCCATTTTCCAGCACTTGGCCCATATCCTGCCAAACCTTTCCTATTCATATACCCATCCAAATGCCTTTTAAATGTTATAATTGTACCAGCTTCCACCACTTCCCCTGGCTGCTCATTCCATACACACACACCGTCTGTGAAAAAGTTGCCTCTTAGGTCCTTTTTAAATCTTTCCCCTCTCACCCTAAACCTATGCCCTCTACTTCTGGACACCCCCACCCCAGGGAAAAGACCTTGTCTATTTACCCTATCCATGCCCCTCATGATTTTATAAACCTATTGAAGGTCACCCCTCATCCTCGTTTGCTCCAGGGAAAACAGCCCCAGCCTGTTCAGCCTCTCCCTATAGCTCAAATCCTCCAACCCTGGCAACATCCTTGTAAATCTTTTCTGAACCCTTTCAAGTTTCACAACGTCCTTCCTGTAGGAAGGAGACCGGATTTGCACACAATATTCCAAAAGTGGTCAAACCAATGTCCTGTACAGCTGCAAAATGACTTCCCAACTCCGATATTCAATGCCCTGACCAATAAAGGAAAGCATACCAATCGCCTTCTGGGACAGCCATAGTGTTAAGGGTTTAGATGGAGAGGAATTTGTTAAGTGTGTACAAGACAATTTTCTGATTCAGTATGTGGATGTACCTACTAGAGAAGGGGCAAAACTTGACCTACTCTTGGGAAATAAGGCAGAGCAGGTGACTGAGGTATCAGTGGGAGAGCACTTTGGGGCCAGTGACCATAATTCTATGCGTTTTAAAATTCATTTAGTGATGGAAAAGGATAGATGAGATCTAAAAGTTGAAGTTCTAAATTGGAGAAAGGCCAATTTTGACGGTACTGGGCAAGAACTTTCAAAAGCTGATTGGGGGCAGATGTTCGCAGGCAAAGGGACGGCTGGAAAATGGGAAGCCTTCAGAAATGAGATAACGAGAATCCAAAGAAAGTATATTCCTGTCAGGGTGAAAGGGATAGGGAATGCTGGATGATTAAAGAAATTGAGGATTTGGTTAAGAAAAAGAAGGAAGCATATGTCAGGGAGAGACAGCAGAGAACGAGTGAATCCTTAGAAATGTATAAAGGCAATAGGTGTATACTCAAAAGGGAAATCAGGAGGGCAAAAAGGGGACATGAGATAGCTTTGTCAAATAGAATTAAGGAGAATCTAAAGAGTTTTTACAAATATATTAAGGACAAAATGGTAACTAGGGAGAGAATAGGACCCCTCAAAGATCACAGCAGTTCAGGCAGCATCCAAGTAGCTTCAAAATTGACGTTTCGGGCAAAAGCCCTTCATCATTCCTGATAAAGGGCTTTTGCCCGAAACGTCGATTTCGAAGCTATTTGGATGCTGCCTGAACTGCTGTGCTCTTCCAGCACCACTAATCCAGAATCTGGTTTCCAGCATCTGCAGTCATTGTTTTTACCCCCTCAAAGATCAGCAAGGCGGCCATTGTGTGGAGCCGCAGAAAATGGGGGAGATACTAAATGAGTATTTTGCATTAGTATTTACTGTTGAAAAGGATATGGAAGATATAGACTGTAGGGAAATAGGTGGGGACATCTTGCAAAATGTCCAGATTACAGAGGAGGAAGTGCTGGATGTCTAGAAATGGGTAAAGGTGGATAAATCCCCAGGACCTGATCAGGTGTACCCGAGAACTCTGTGGGAAGCTAGAGAAGTGATTGCTGGACCTCTTGCTGAGATCTTTGTATCATTGATAGTCAGGTGAGGTGCCAGAAAATTGGAGGTTGGCTAATGTGGTGCCACTGTTTAAGAAGGGTGGTAAGGACAAGCCAGGGAACTATAGACCGGTGAGCCTGACGTCAGTGGTGGGCAAGTTGTTGGAGGGAATCCTGAGGGACAGGATGTACATGTATGTGGAAAGGCAAGGACTGATTAGGGATTGTCAACATGGCTTTGTGCATGGGAAATCATGTCTCACAAACTTGATTGAGTTTTTTGAAGAAGTAATAAAGAGGATTGATGAGGGCAGAGCAGTAGATGTGATCTATATGGACTTCAGTAAGGCGTTCGACAAGGTTCCCTATGGGAGACTGATTAGCAAGGTTAGATCTCACGGAATACAGGGAGAACTAGCCATTTGGATACAGAACTGGCTCAAAGGTAGAAGACAGAGGGTGGTGGTGGAGGTTGTTTTTCAGACTGGAGGCCTGTGACCAGTGGAGTGACACAAGGATCGGTGCTGGGTCCTCTACGTTTTGTCATTTACATAAAGGATTTGAATTTGAGCATAAGAGGTACAGTTAGTAAGTTTGCAGATGACACCAAAATTGGAGGTGTAGTGGACAGCAAAGAGGGTTACCTCAGATTACAACAGGATCTTGACCAGACTGGCCAATGGGCTTAGAAGTGGCAGATGGAGTTTAATTCAGATAAATGTGAGCTGCTGCATTTTGGGAAAGCAAATCTTAGCAGGACTTATACACTTAATGGCAAGGTCCTAGGGAGTATTGCTGAACAAAGAGACCTTGGAGTGCAGGTTCATAGCTCCTTGAAAGTGGAGTCGCAGGTCGATAGGTTAGTGAAGGCATTTGGTATGCTTTCCTTTATTGGTCAGAATATTGAGTGCAGGAGTTGGGAGGTCATGTTGCGGTTTACAAAATTATGAGGGACATGGATAGGGTAAATAGGCAAAGTCTTTTCCCTGGGGTCGGGGAGTCCAAAAGTAGAGGGGGTAAGAGGGGAAAGATATAAAAGAGACCTAAGGGGCAACTTTTTCACACAGAGTTGGTATGTGTTTGGAATGAGCTGCCAGAGGAAGTGGTGGAGGTTGGTACAATTGCAACATTTAAGAGGCATTTGGATGGGTATATGAATAAGAAGGATTTGGAAGGATATGGGCCGGGTGTTGGCAGGTGGGACTAGATTGGGTTGGGATATCTGGTAGGCATGGACGGGTTGGACCGAGGGGTCTGTTTCCATGCTGTACATCTCTATAACTCTATCCTATCTACCTGCGACTCCACTTTCAAGGAGATATGAACCTGTACTCCAAGGTCTCTTTGTTCAGCAACACTCCCAGGACCTTAGCATTAAGTGTTTAAGACCTGGTCAGTTGCTTTTTGAATAAGCAGCACCTCGTATTTATCTAAGTTAAACTCCATCTGTGACTTCTCAGCCCATTGGCCAATCTGATCAAGATCCCATTGTAATCTGAGGTAATCTTCTTCACTGTCCACGACACCTCCAATTTTGGTGTAATCGGCAAATTTATTAACTATACCTCTTATGTTTGCATCCAAGTAATTTACAGAGGAACCTCGGTTATCCGGCATTCGATTATCCAAATATCGGATTATCTGTCAAGATCACAAGGTCCTAATGTTTGGCTAAACTATGTTATCTGGAACTCTATTAACTGAACAGAATACTCCCCGCCCGTGTCCTTCGGATAATTGTGGTTCCTCTGTATATTGTTTCCTGATACTTCAAACATCAGGTCTCACCAGCGTGATAGTGTCCATCACTGCACACCATATCATGTTAATGATAATGATCTAATAACTGCTCATCAGGAATCAATAAAACCTTGAGTTAGTTTATTTAAAACTGTAAAACACATTACAGGTTATAGAACAGACAACTGATCTGTGTGCGTGCAGTTTGTAAATCCACAGAAGATTAACCTCCAAAGTTGCAACATTGTGTATGTACAGCATATGGAGTTCTTAACGATGAATCCTTTTAGGCACAGAACGCATACAACATAGGTGGTGATGGACAGTTTGTGTTTTCTTGTTCTGTGCTGTTTCAGCCACCAGTTTAGGATCTCAGGTATTTAAGGACAACATCTTGCTGTAACAATTACCAAGACTGACACCCCCAGACATTTTTCAAGGGAAGTGACTTATTTAAACAACCCATCCTTCATCCCATGCCTGATAGTGACCACTACAATACTTAGTTATAATCCAAAAGCAATGATTGCTAAGTTCATTCTCTGCTGGCCTGGTTGATAATTTCTGTATTTGTTGCATCATCACTTGCCCTGTATTGGAACAAAACAAAAGTTGTAAGAAAACCAATGAATTCATAATATTTATTCATCAATTGATGATTGGCTAAAATTCATTGCAAGGTGATTATGCAGTCTGATGCAGTTTCATTTATATATCATGTCTCAGGGAGCACTTCCTACATGTTGTATAAAATATCACAGCCCAATCTAAAAGCAGTAATAATCTAACTCAAATCTCTTCCCTTTTCCTGCCATGAAGTACTTGCCAATGTATACATTCACTTTGAGCTTTTTACCAGCTGGTACACATCTTTGTTTTCATGGCAAAGCTGCAGTGCAAATGCAGGCTATGCACTGAGCAGAGGGTAGACTCAGTAAAACTCATTTCGAATTTGATCGGAATATAGTGAGTGGTAGTGAGGGGATGAAGGAGAATATCTGTAAATTTCTACTTAAATTGAAATTTGAACAGATTGTGTAGCACTAAATACTGAAACAAATCTTGCCAGGTTTTGGCAATCTCTGGAGGTCCTGGCTGAAGTCTGGAAATCTAGTTCTGAAGGACCCAGAGCTCTTGGTATTTTGCCCAAGCATCTATTAATGATAAAAAGACTTTGACAATGAATAACAGCTGGATATTCCAGGAGCACCAAGGAGTGAGCTCGATTCTGTCTACAACCAAATTCCATACTTATGTAATTCTACCATGGATGGAGAAAAGATCACTTAATCTGATCTATCAACATTTTTTTCTTCAGAAATGCCCCCACCCCCAGCCCTCCCAAACGATAACATAAATGCTGTCCCCTCCACACTTCACTTCAGCTCTGAAGAAGTCATCTAGACTTGAAATGTTAGCTTGCTCTCTTTCCATGAATGCTGCCTGACCCGCAGTGGTCTCCTGCATTTGCTTCTTCCGCCTCAGTACATATCGTGGACTGAGCACATGCACTTTGCTGTAGTTGATGTAAATTTAGGCTGTAATGAAATGCAATCTTTCTTTATCTTTGTAAAAATGCTGACTATACTAATAATTAAAAATCAGAGTAAATGTGATGTGCCAGTGCAGGAGAAAAAAATAAACTCAAAAAGTGAAGGAAGGGGACCTTCCATTTGGGCAACAACTGCCCAACCCCACAGCTCACCCACAGCTCACCATCCCCCTGTCCTGTCCACACTAATACATTCGCCAGGGAGTGCAATGTGCACTTCCTGTCAATAAATGGCCTGACAGCCATACAGTCATAGAGATGTATGGCACAGAAACAGATCCTTCGGTCCAACTCATCTATGCTGACCAGATATCCTAACCTAATCCATTCCCATTTGCCAGCACTTAGCCCATATCCCTCTAAGCTCTTCCTATTCATGAACCCATCCAGATACCTTTTAAACGCTACAATTGTACCAGCCTCCATCACTTCCTCTGGCAGCTCATTCCATACACACACCACCCTCTGTGTGAAAATGTTACCTCTTAGGTCTGTTTTAATGTTTTCCTCTCTCACCCTAAACCTTGCCCTCAAGTTCTGGATTCCCCCAGTCTAGGCAAAAGACCTTGCCTATTCACCCAATCCATGCCCCTCATAATGTTGTAAACCTCTATAAGGTCACCCCTCAGCCTCCAGCGCTCCAGGGAAAACAGCACCAGCCTGTTCAGCCTCTCTCTATAGCTCAAATTCTCCAATCCTGGCAACATCCTTGTAAATCTTTTCTGAACCCTTTCAAGTTTCACAACATCCTTCCTACAGTAGGGAGACCAGAATTGCACACAATATTCCAAAAATGGCCTAACTGATGTCCTGTACAGCTGCAACATGACCGCCCAACTCCTGTACTCAATACTCTGAACAATAAAGGAAATCATACCAATTGCCTTCTTCACTATCCTATCTACCTGTAACTTCACTTTCAATGAACTGTGAACCTGCACTCCAAGGTCTCTTTGTTTAGCAACACTCCCCAAGACCTTGCCATTTAATGTATAAGTCCTGCTCTGATTTGCTTTTCCAAAACACAGCACCTCACATTTATCTAAATTAAACTCCATCTGCCACTCCTCAACCCACTGGCCAATCTGATCAAGATCCCGTTGTACTCTGAGGTAACCTACTTCACTGTCTACGACACCTCCAATTTTGGTGTCATCTGCAAACTTACTAAATAAGCCTCCTATGTTCACATCCAAATCATTTATATAAATGACGAAAAGTAGTGGACCCAGCACACCACTGGTCACAGGCCTTCAGTCTGAAAAGCAACCCTCTACTAAAACCCTCTGTCTTCTTTGAGCCAGTTCTGTATTCAAATGGCTAGCTCTCCCTGTTCCATGAGATCTAACCTTGCTAACCAGTCTACCATGAGGAACTTTGTTGAATGCCTTACTGAAGTCCTTATAGATCAAGACCACTCTGCCCTCATCAATCCTCTTTTTTATTTCTTCAAAAAAACTCAATTAAATTTGTGAGACATGATTTCCCATGCACAAAGCCATGTTGACTATCCCGAATCAGTCCTTGCCTTTCTAAATGCATGTAAGTCCTGTACCTTAGAATTTCCTCCAACAACTTGCCCACCACTGACATCAGGCTCACCAGTCTATAGTTCCCTGGCTTTTCCTTACAATCTTTCTGAAATAGTGGCACCATGTTAGCCAACCTCCAGTCTTCCGGCGCCTCACCTGTGACTATCGATGATACAAAAATCTCAGCAAGAGGCCCAGCATTCACTTCCCTAGGGTTCTCATGAACAGCTGATCAGGTCCTGGGGATTTATCCACTTTTATGCATTTTAAGATATCCAGCATCTCCTCCTCTGTAATATGGACATTTTTCAAGATGTTACTCTCTATTTCCCCATTGTACATCTTCCATGTCCTTTTCCACAGTAAACACTGATGCAAAATACTTGTTAAGTATCTCCCCCATCTCCTGTGGTTCCACACATAGGCTGCCTTGCTGATCTTTGAGGGGTCCTATTCTCTCCCTAGTTACACATTTGTCTTTAATATATTTGTAGAATCCCTTTGGATTCTTCTTAACCCTATTTGCCAAAGCAATCTCATGTCCCTTTTTTGCCCTCCTGATTTCCCTCTTGAGTATACTCCTCCTGCCTCGATATACTTTTAAGGATTCACTCGATCTCTGCTGTCTCTCCCTGACATATGCTTCCTTCTTTTTCTTAACCAAAACCTCAATTTCTCTAGTCATCCAGCATTCCCTACATCTACCAGCCTTTCCTTTCACCCTGACAGGAATATACTGACTGGACTCCTGTTATCTCATATTTGAAGCCTTCCCTTTTCCTGTAAACATCTACCCCCAGTCAACTTTTGAAAGTTCTTGCCTAATACCGTCAAAATTAGCCTTCCTCCAATTTAGAATTTCAACTTTTATATCTGATTTATCCTTTTCTATCACTATTTTAAAACTAATAGAATTATGGTCACTGACCCCAGTGCTCTCCCCCACTCAGTCACCCGCCCTGCCGTTGGATGGTAGTGGGGCAAGCTGTCTGGGTGTAAGAGGTCTCACCACTGACTTTCACATTCAGCCCTTAATCTCTAAGTAGTTAATATCTATATCCCTTCATGTCTATTTGCTTGTAAAGGTCACCACAATTAAGCCCATTTCAGTTCTCTCTTTTTGAAGAACCCAAAGGCTTTGCAGCTGTCAGCAAATGAGATCGGCCAGCCGAATAAGTCTCATCCTATACCATGTGTAATAACTATGCAGCCGATTTAATTCTTAATGTCCCATTGCAGGGAAAGATTTCTGGCCAAGTGATACTCCAATAAAAATGGATACCTGGGCTGCATGAAACATTGACACTGAGCATACTTGCTGTTGTCATTGGGACTTCCATCATAAGGCAATAGGCAGTAAACAGCCCTTACTACAGCGCCATTGGTTCTGTCAAATAGTGGCACTCAGATCCAGAGGATAAATATTCTCCCTCCACATATTTGCTGCAATTTGTCTCTTTTGAAAGAAGGGCTGGCCAACTCAAAGGTTGGATCTTAATTACCCAGAGAGATGAAAGGAGGTAAGGGGTTGTGATATGGAGAGCAGGTTCAAATCCCACAAATATTTTGATTAGATTTATTATTGTCACATGTACCTAGGTACAATGAAAAGTTGTGTTTTGTGTGTAGCACAGGCAAATTATACCATAAAAAGTGCGTAGGGATAATAGAACAGAGCAAAGAATACAGTGTTACAGCTGAAGCGAAGGTGCACAAAGAACGAGATTAACATTAAATTTAAAATTTGAGAGGTCCATTCAGACGTCTAATAGTGGGAAGAAACTGTTCCTAAATTTGTTGGAACATGTGCTTAGCTTTAATGATGCTGGCTGCCTTCCCGAGGCAGTGAGAAATATGGATGGAGTCAATGGATGGATTGTGTGATGGACTGGGCTGCATTCACAACTCTCTGTAGTTTCTTACGGTGCTGGGCACAGCAGTTACAACACTAAGCCGTGATGCATCCAAGTGGAACAGTTTCTATGGTGCATCTATAAAACTTGGTAAAATTGGTAAATACGATGCCGTGCCAGAAAACAGACCCACTCCACTCAGCCTCGCAATGTTTGCAGATATTCAATTCAATTTAATTCCACTTTATTGTCCACACAGAAATTTGTCTCAGGTACATTGCTTGTTCACTGTCAGAACATTACACATAAATGAATAATAAAATTAAAGCAAAGACAATGATCCCAACACAGAGATATAATTTAATTACAATTTATATTAAAAATCATTTTAATACATTCAAGTAATCAAGCAGTGAGTCCCACCCTCAGACTATACCCTAGTCCATACATCAAACCCCTGGTAAAAGGTGTTATGGAGAAGGGAACAAGCCAGGTAAGGAACATACACAATAATACTATCTCAGGATATTAAAATCATTTTGAGTAAACCCTGAAGTCACTGTATATTCATTCACTAAGAAAAGATTTTGTTATTTTACATGAATCAAACTGTGGTAGAAATTGTAAAGCTGAAGTTGGCAGTTCAATGACCTTTTATTGTGATACTCAGTGTATGGTTGTGTGTGTGTATGTGTGTGTGTGTGTGTGTGTGTGTGTATAAAAGGAATTAAGAGAGGGTGAGATCAGTACATGGAGACCTGGGACAGTGAATGGAGGTAGGGAACAATACAGGGTGATGGGGTACAGGAATAGAGATGACACTGCTGGTAGAGAGGGCAGTACATGGAGTAAGGGGACAGGTAATGGAGAAGGAAACAGTACAGGAATAGAGATGATGCTGCAGGTAGAGGGGACCGTACATGGAGATAGGGTCAGTGCAGGGAGAGAGGGGATAGCATAGAGACAGGGTAAGATCAACATAGGGACACAGTAAAACGGTGCAGGGAGAGACAATCAGGCCAAGGAAAGAGGAGACATTACAGGGAGAGAGGAGACAGTGCAGAAGGAATGGTGACAGTGCAGGGAGAGAGGGAACAGTACAGAGAGAGAGGAGACAGCGCAGGGAGAGAGGAGACAACACTGGGAAGAGGGGACATGGCAAGGAGAGAAGAGACAAGACAGGGAGTGAGTAGACTGTGTAGGGAAAGAGGGGCAATAGCAGAGGGAGAGGAAACTGCACACAGAGAGAAGGGAAACAAGAACGAAAGAGGGGACATCTTGGGGGAAAGAGGGAGAGAAGGGATAATGCAGGGAGAGAGAGGCAGCACTGGCAAAAAGAGGGCACAATTGTGAGGGAGGGAACCCAGCAGCAAGAGTGAACATCACAGGAAGGATGAACAGCATCTGAAAAATAGTTACAGTGGGAGGCTAGGAGAGGGGATGCAATGTGGGAAGAAAGGGGACAACATAGAGAGAGGAAATAGCCAATTCATTGACAAAACTTTCTTTTAAGTTCAAAATTGCGGAAAAGAAACACAAATTCCAGCTGGAGTCCAGTATTTTACCCATTTCATTTGCTTATATTAAAAGATCATAGGCTATAGATGGAAAACAGACTTGAATTCTGATGACACACTAGCCCCATGACATTATGTCTTTTCATTTTTTCTTAATAATAATTGCACTAATAAATTGTTAAACATGATCAGTTCTATCCATGAAACATAGAGAGCTTCCCAGTCAGGGACATACTAATATTTAATTGTGGTTCAGTCACACAGCAGCAGCAGTCTCTTGGAGAAACTGTGAAGATGTTCTACCATTAATCCACCACAGACAATCTATTTTCTGTCAGTTAACAAAGGATACATTTAGATCAATAAATCTTCAAAACGATTATAGGCATCAAATACATCAAGTTTTATGGCCTTGTATCATTTTAGTGTTCAGGCTCAAAATACAAGTGGTTTTAGCAGAATCACAGGATACGACATCACCAGAGAAATGTGAGACGGCATAAGAAATATAGTCAGATCTGAGATGAGATTTGAAGATATTGTCCAACTGTGTTTCTGTTTTGATTGATTAACTATTGAAAATAAATGATTAAATAAGTACTTAAAAGCTTATTTACAAACTACTAGTGATATGCTGGTGATACGGTTTATGAAAGAATAGACTTGTGTGAGTTCTTGCATTATTAACATTTGTGATCTTGCTGTTTCATAGTGCCCCTTTTTTATAACTGTAGTGGAAGATATAGTGGTTCAGTCTGTCAAGACATAATAGCAAAATGTTCATTTCACAATTTGGTGATGAAAAGTTGCAGTGTTGGATTGAGGAGCAGGTTGACAACATGCAGTCACATGTGTGATGAGTTGAACACCATTCCCAGTTGGAAGCCAGGTTGGCAATGCCATTGGTATTAAACTGTGAACACTAACTTAATAGTACAGGGGCAAGAAGTCCTGTCATTTGTGCTTACAGTTATCATCATCTATGATGCTCTCAATGGTCTGAACTTGACAGCTTGATGCGAAAGCACCGTGGGGATACCAAGACACTGCTAACTTCAGCTGTTTACAGGAGACACCTGTGTACGTGATATGGTTATAACAAACCTATTCTAAGGAAACAGAAGATACAGACAAAACAAGAAAGAATAAAATAAATGTTAGTGATCTAACATTCACTATGCTGAGTATTCCCACGTTTCCATAATTCAAATATGAAAAAAATGCCAACTTAGCTTATCCAGCTCTTTCTAAAAACCACACTCTGTAAATGACGTAATCAAAGTTGGACACTGTAAAATATTTCAATAGATTAATAATTGACCATCAGTTAGAGTTGGGATCATTTTCAAATTCTAGGCATGGGTCAGCATAGACAGGGAAACCTTTCACTTATTTTTGATTCTTCATCATTTCCTATTCTTTAAAACAGTACGGTCGGTCAACCCAATACAACACAAGGATCCAGATTGTCCAACATTCTCAGAACTAGAATCATAATAAAGAAGGGGCTTGAGTGAGAGATCAATATGTTTTTAAAAAATTCATCTTTCTTGGCAGGATTATGGAACTCATAAATCTGCATTGGATTATTGAATTTGTTCTGGTGATCTCCAGCTGAATTTATAACAGGTATTTTGGAGACCCCCTGTGAAAATTCAGGGACAATGTACTAAAAGAAAATAAATGTGTCTATCAGGTAATAAAAAGAGAATGACTGAGAAAATTAGGATGATATTTTTGGAAGGGACTATCAAGAGAACTATAAATTTAGGGGGTTAGAAATTAAGTTGCTAATAACTAATGGTGAGGCAGCTCTATTTTCTTTCATCAAATAGTAAACTTCATTGTATATTTTGAATAAATCTTAAGATTTAAAACTGTCATTTCTTTAGGATTACCCACGCATAAAATTCAGCTGTTTTCATTCAACATCTTGTCCACTTAAATCTGCAATGTGATAGGAAGATGATTTTCATTGATATAAAGGGCTAAAATGATAGTTTAAGTAACATTGTTACATTTATACAAATAGAACAAAAATCCAAGATTCCAATTATAACATATCTCGAGTGTTGAATCAAATATAAACTTGCCAATCTCACCTGTTTCGTCGTACCGCTGGAAATTTGTCAAGTTTTGGCCGTAAGTACAAATTACCATGAATCAGTATTGCAATATGTGTTTTTCTATAACAAGTGGCAGGAGCAAGAACAATTTTATATCATCTTCATTGGCTTATAGATAACACAATACTTTGGTGAAAAGGCAAATTAATTTATGATTGAAATGATTCTATGCAGGAGAGGGAATAAAATGCTAAATATAGATGTAAGAGAAAGTGAGGACTGCAGATGCTGGAGATCAGAGTTGAGAGTGTGGTGCTGGAAAAGCACAGCAGGTCAGGCAGCGTCTGAGGAGCAGGAGAATCGATGTTTTGGGCAGAAGCCCTTCATCAGGATTCCTGACCTGCTGTGCTTTTCCAGCACCATACTCTCGACTAAGTATAGATGTAGACTAATTTGTTTACACTGATGCAATATGTTCCTCACTTATTCCAAGTTCCCCATGGGATCAGATTGCTTTTGCTGCAGGACACAAATTAACCAGTATCAATATTTCTTCGGCTATAAAAAGCAAATGTCAGAAATTTATTGTTGATTTGCAATCCAAAGCCCATTAATGATGCCGAACCCAAAATCAGCATGAAGAACTGAAGGAAATTCACAAAGGTCTTAGGAAATTGACCCCAAGTTTCCCATACTGTGAGTTGTGGTAACCCTGTGCTAGTTAATCATGAGCTATCCTCTACAGAGTTGGAGCACAAACGTTTCATGGATCAGAGAATAATTTGTATATCCATTGCAGCACATAATGCCAATTTTGTGCATAATGGCAGTAGTGTGAAGGGAGCAGTTGTTAATTAAAGCAAAGCCTTCAGTAAGCTAATTCCGGCAACCGGGAAGAGCAGGTCAACAGGAGAGTATTTGCAGTACTCCGTTTCCTATCAGCGGGATGGCTCGTGTATTTTGTTCCACATTTCAAGAATACCCAACATTGTCAGGGCTGATATTAACAACTAAAAGAAGGATTAGGTCAAAACTCTTATCATTTTGTCACATCCAGTCATGAACGCTGGTGAACTGTGAAACAATAAATGAGAGGAGGCAGCTCCGTGAATATCTGTAACCTGGCTGACAGTGAAGTTCAGCTTGTTGGTCCAAAAGCCAAGGCTCAATGATTTTCTCCCACAGACACCAGTCTGTAACCCAATTCGATCTGCTTCAAGTAATGTCAAACTGAACCTCCTGGATATAGCAGCGTCTGTGTTCCACATCCCTCCTGGCTTGTAGCACAAAGATTTGCCTCCAGAACCAGCCAAACGCCTGGCCAAACTGTTCCAAGTACAAATGTGGTATTGGCATCTACTCAACAATGTGGAAAAAAAACCCTGCTATGTCCCATCCTCTAAAAACAGGATCAGGCTAATTATCACCCTATTTGTCTATTTGCAAATATTTGGTGGATGGTATTGGTGACAGTACTAACAAGAAGCACTTACCATGATCAGCTCATTGATACCCAAATTGGTTGTGGCTTGTGTAAAAGCATTTAGTCACCTGACAAGTGGCTGATTTGATTAGATTCCCTACAGTGTGGAAACAGGTCCTTTGGTGCAACTCGTTCACACACTGATCCTTCAAAGAGTAACTCTTTTTCCCTCTATTTACCCTGACCAATGCACCTAACACTAAGGGCAATTTAGCATGGCCAATTCATCTGACCTGCATATCTTTTGGAATGTGGGAGGGAACAGGAGGACCCGGAGGAAACCCACACAGACAGAGGGAGAATGTGCAAATTTCACACAGACAGTTGCCCCAGGCAGGATATGAACCAGGGTCCCTGGTGCTGTGAGGCAGCAGTGTTAACCACTGAGCCGAAGTGCCCTCAAAATGATGTTACAACTGACCCAGCCTTTTTACCAAGTTTCATTTCTTATTAATGTAGTATGTACACATTCAACAGCCCCGTTTGTTTGAGCATTTCACTGCTTGTTGTGACTGAATGGATCATGGGAGAGGGTGTGGAGATGAATGTCAGAAAGTGGTGGGGGTGAGATAATTATAAAGAGGTCTGAAGCATTCCTGATTCCCTGAGTTACCAAACTCTTTGGTCTAGTTCTACACAAACATTTATTTAGTTGGAAATCACAGCTTTATTTAAAATGCAGTTGATTAAGTATTTGATGAAATGTATGTAAACAGATTGGGCAAAGGCATTATATGGTATACAGTTCCAATTGCAAAGCTACTGGCAGGTACTGACATCGAGTCATAGAGATATACAGCACGGAAACAGACCCTTCGGTCCAACCCGTCCATGCCGACCAGATATCCCAACCCAATCTAGTCCCACCTGCCAGCACCCGGCCCATATCCCTCCAAACCTTCCTGTTCATATATGCATCCAAATGCCTCTTAAATGTTGCAATTGTACCAGCCTCCACCACATCCTCTGGCAGCTCATTCCATACCCGTACCACCCTCGGCATGAAAATGTTGCCCCTTAGGTCTCTTTTATATCTTTCCCCTCTCACCCTAAATCTATGGCCTCTAGCTCTGGACTGCCCAACCCCAGGGAATAGACTTTGCCTATTTACCCTATCCATGCCCCTCATAATTTTGTAAACCTCTATAAGGTCACCCCTCAGCCTCCGATGCTCCAGGGCAAACAGCCCCAGCCTGTTCAGCCTCTCCCTGTAGCTCAGATCCTCCAACCCTGGCGACATCCTTGTAAATCTTTTCTGAACTCTTTCAAGTTTCACAACATCTTTCCAATAGGAAGGAGACCAGAATTGCATGCAATATTCCAACAGTGGCCTAACCAATGTCCTGTACAGCTACAACATGACCTCCCAACTCCTGTACTCAATATTCTGATCAAAAATGGAAAGCATACCAAACACCTTCTTCACTCTCCTATCTACCAGCGACTCCATTTTCAAGGTGCTATGAACCTGCCCTCCAAGGTCTCTTTGTTCAGCAACACTCCCTAGGACCTTACCATTAAGTGTATATGTCCTGCTAAGATTTGCTTTCCCAAAATGCAGCACCTCGCATTATTTGAATGAAACTCCTTCTGCCATTTCTCAGCCCATTGGCTCATATGGACCAGATCCTGTTGTAATCTGACGTAACCCTCTTCGCTGTCCACTACACCTCCAATTTTGGTGTCATCTGCAAACTCACTAACTGTACCTCTTATGCTCGCATCTAAATCATTTATGTAAATGACAAAAAGTAGAGGACCCAGAACCGATCCTTGTGGCACTCCACTGGTCACAGGCCTCCAGTCTGAAAAACAACCCTCCTCCACCACCCTCTGTCTTCTACCTTTGAGCCAGTTCTGTATCCAAATGGCTAGTTCTCCCTGTATTCCATGAGATCTAACCTTGCTAATCAGTCTCCCATAGGGAACCTTGTCGAACGCCTTACTGAAGTCCATATAGATCACATCTACTGCTCTGCCCTCATCAATCCTCTTTGTTACTTCTTCGATAAATCAATCAAGTTTGTGAGACATGATTTCCCACGCACAAAGCCATGTTGACTATCCCGAATCAGTCCTTGCCTTTCCAAATATATGTACATCCTGTCCCTCAGGATTCCCTCCAACAACTTGCCCACCACCGAGGTCAGGCTCACCGGTCTATAGCTCCCTGGCTTGTTTTTACCACCCTTCTTAAACAGTGGCACCACGTTTGCCAACCTCCAGTCTTCCGGCACCTCACCTGTGAGTATCAATGATACAAATATCACAGCAAGAGGCCCAGCAATCACTTCTCTAGTTTCCCACAGAGTTCTCGGGTACACCTGATCATGTCCTGGGGTTTTATACACCTTTAACCGTTTCAAGACATCCATCACTTTTTCCTCTGTAATCTGGTCATTTTGCAAGATGTCACCATCTATTTCCCTACAGTCTGTATCTTCCATATCCTTTTCCACAGTAAATACTGATGCAAAATACTCATTTAGTATCTCCCTCATTTTCTGTGGCTCCACACAAAGGCCACCTTGCAGATCTTTGAGGGGCCCTATTCTCTCCTTAGTTACCCTTTTGTCCTTAATGTATTTGTAAAAACCCTTTGGATTCTCCTTAATTCTATTTGCCAAAGCTATCTCATGTCCCCGTTTTGCCCTCCTGATTTCCCTCTTAAGTATACTCCGACTGCCTTTATACTCTTCTAAGGATTCACTCGATCTATCTTGTCTATACCTGACATATACGTCCTTCTTTTTCTTAACCAAACCCTTAATTTCTTTAGTCATCCAGCATTCCCTATACCTACCAGCCTTCCCTTTAACCCTGACAGGAATATACTTTCTCTGGATTCTTGTTATCTCATTTCTGAATGCTTCCCATTTTCCAGCCATCCCTTTACCTGCGAACATCTGCCTCCAATCAGCTTTCGAAAGTTCTTGCCTAATACTGTCAAAATTGGCCTTTCTCCAAATTAGAACTTCAACTTTTAGATCTGGTCTATCCTTTTCCATCACTGTTTTAAAACAAGTAGAATTATGGTCGCTGGCCCCAAAGTGCTTCCCCACTGACATCTCAGTCACCTGCCCTGCCTTATTTCCCAAGAGTAGGTCAAGCTTTGCACCTTCTCCAGTCATACATCCACATACTGAATCATAAAATTGTCTTGTACACACTTAAGAAATTCAGCTCCATCTAAACCTTTGACACTATGGCAGTCCCAGTCGATGTTTGGAAAGTTAAAATCCCCTACCATAACTACCCTATGGTACAGATCTCCTTACAAGTTTGTTTCTCAATTTCCCTCTGACTATTAGGGAGTCTATAATACAATCCCAATAAGGTGATCATCCTTTTCTTAGTTCCACCCAAATAACTTTCCTGGATGTATTTCCGGGAATATCCTCCCTCTGCACAGCTGTAATGCTCTCCCTTATCAAAAATGCCATTCCCACTCCTCTCTTGCCTCCCTTTCAATCCTTCCTGTAGCATTTGTATCCTGGAACATTAAGCTGCCAGTCCTGCCCATCCCTGAGCCATGTTTCTGTAATTGCTATGATATCCCAGTCCCATGTTCCTAACCATGCCCTGAGTTCATCTGCCTTCCCTGTTAGGCCCCCTTGCATTGAAATAAATGCAGTTTAATTTATTCATCCTACCTTGTCCCTGCCTGTCCTGACTGTTTGACTCACTTCTGTTCTCAGCTGTACCAGTCTCAGATTGATCTCTTCCCTCACTATCTCCCTGGATCCCACCCCCCCATCTTACTAGTTTAAATCCTCCCAAGAAGTTCTAGCAAATTTCCCTGCCAGTATATTAGTCCCCTTCCAATTGAGGTGCAATCCGTCCTTCTTGTACTGGTCACTTCTACCCCAAAAGAGATTCCAAAGATCCAAAAATGTGAATCTTTCTCCCATACACCAGCTCCTCAGCCATGCATTCATCTGCTCTATTCTCCTATTCCTGCCCTCACTAGCTCGTAGCACTTGGAGTAATCCAGATATTACTACCCTTGAGCACCTTTTTAAATTTCTGCCTAACTCTCTCTAATCTCCCTTCAGAATCTCAACCTTTTCCGTTCCTATGTCATTGGTTCCAATGTGGACAATGACTTCTTGCTGGCCTCTCTCTCCCTTGAGATCATTCTGCACCGTCTCTGAGACATCCTTGATCCTGGCACCAGGGAAGCAACACACCATTTTGTTTTTTCTCTGCTGGCCACAGAAACATCTGTCTGTACCTTTGACTACAGAATCCCCTCACACAATTGATCTCTTGGAAGCCAACGTACCCCTTGTTGCATTAGGACCAGTCTCAATACCAGAAACCTGGCTGTTCGTGCTAAATTCCCCTGAGAATCCATCACCCCCTACATTTTCCAAAACAGCATACCTGTTTGAAATGGGTATATCCACAAAAGACTCCTGCCCTAGGTGCCTACCTCTCTTACCCTTCCTGGAGTTAACCCATCTATGTGACTGTATCTGAGACTTTTCCACCCTTCCTATAACTGCTATCCATCACAAACTGTTGCTGTTGCAAATTCCTCATCGCTTCTATCTGTCTCTCCAACTGATCCATTCGATCTGATAAGATTCACATCCAACAGCATTTATGGCAGATATACTCCGCAGTAACCCTTAAACTCTCTTTAAACTCCCACATCTGACAAGAAGTACATATCACTGCAAAGGCCACTTTTGTTCCTTCACAATCTACAGACCCAGAAAATAACACCGTCTTATTCCTCTACAAACACTGCCCCAGGTTAAATTAATAGTTGTGGATTATATTTTAAGTTTAATCAAGAGACTTATCTCCAAAAACATATAATCAAGAAAGAACCCACTGTACTCACTAATACAGCCTTTCTCTTGGACAGACTTAGAACAACAATTAACTTATCTGATTCTGTGCTGTGACCTTCTCCCAACAGTTCCTCCAAGATTAGTTGTGAATTTCACTGTTTGTTAATTTTCCCAGTTGCACTCCGATGTCCAGCGATACACGAATTCAAACAGCAAAGGCAGTAACTGTGCAGGTTCTCTCTCTCTCTCTCTATCTCTCTGTCCTGCACTGTCCTCACCATGTACTTCCTTTGTCTGTTCTTCTTCCTTTTAAAATTGCTCTTGTTTTGACTTTTTTTCCCAAAGTTCCAAAACAATGCAACAGCATATACAACAGTAATTGCTGCTCCTGGAATTTGAGGAAATCACCTCCAACACCTAAAATACCTCAAAAAAAGGAGTAGCTCTTAACAGCCAGAAATTTTTCCCGTCCTCCATCTTGGATTACCCAATTAAATGATTGGATAAATAGCCTCAAGCTCTCCTCCAGCTTCCATGATTCAATATATTGCTGGAAGGTGTTGTTGTGAAGGCTTTGGATATGCTTTGGATCCATTTTGCAAGTACAATCTTGTCAGTTTGCTGAGAAAGGATGTTTCAGTTATAGCCACAAGGGCTTCTCTCCTTCCAGACTCTTCCTCTGTCAATTATGCAGAAGAAACTGCAGATAAGAGACAAGTCATACCCTGATAGTTATCTGCTGTTCCTACATTTCAGCCACATAGCTCTGCAGAAGACCAGAAGTGGTGCATCCCAGGATATGAAAGAAAGGAGCTATCGAGCTTACAGGTGCACTGGGAGTGGTCTTCAAAGATTATGATTCATGGATTTTGGAAAAGACCCAAAGGACTGGAAAACTGCCAACGTAACACCGTTACTTAAAAACAGAGGGACAAAAACAAATAAACATAGCAGAAAATTTTGGGAAAATATTATAATCTATTAAAAAGAATGTAACAACACAGCTTTTAGAAATACTTAATATAATCACTTAGAGTTAGCAATGACTTCATGAAGGGGAGATCATGCCAGACAAATTTACTAGAATTCTTTGAGGAGTTAACAAGCAGGATAGGTAAAGGGCAAGAGGCAGCAACATATTTGAAATTTCGAAGGCATTTGATAAGGTACTTCACATTTGGCTACTTTATTTATTGGAGATAGCATATTACTATTGTTAGAGAATTGGCTAAATAATAGAATATGGAGAGTCAGGATAAGAAGGACATTTTCACGATGGCCATCTGTGCCTATTGGAGTCCTACAGGTTTCAGTGCTGGACCATATTTATTTACAATATGTATCAATGACTTGGATGAGGAAAGTTAATGTGGCTATGGATAAGTTTGCAGATGACTCAAAAATAGATGGAAAAGTGAGTGGTTATGATGAAAAAAGGAGACTACAGATGGATTAAGACAGAAGAAAGAGGCATCAGCTTAAGTTTGAGGTGAGAACGAATTTCTTCTCTGGAGGGTTGTAAGTGTTTGGAACCCCTTGCCACAGAGTGCTGTGGGGGTAGAGTCTTGTGTCTATTTAAGGCTGAGATAGGCACTTGATCAGCACGGAAATCAAGGGTTACAGAGAAATGCAGGAAAGTGAACGTGAGGAATGTTAGGTCAGCCATGATCCTCTTGAAGGGCAGATCAGGCTCAAAGAGTCAAACAGCCCACATCTGTTCCTATTTCTTATGGTCTTATGGCCAAGTGAGTGGGCAAGAACTTGGCAGGTTGGATGTAATGTGGGAAAATGTGAGGTTAGCAGGAAGAATAGTGGAGCCGAATCTCTGTAGAAAACTACGGAGTGGAAGGATTTGGGAATTCTTATCCACAATTCACAAAAAGCTGACATCCAAGTTTAGTGGGTAAAAGGAAGGCAAATGAAATCTATGCTTTTAATTTAAAGGGAATGGCATATAAAAGTAAAGAGGTTTTGCTAAAACCATGCAAGGCAATAGTCATACCACAGCTGGAATACTGTGAACAGGTTTGGATCCCTTATCTAAGAAAGATATAGTGACACTGGAGACAGTCCAGAGGAGGTTCACTAAGCTGATACCAGTTTGGGAAGGATTGTGTCATGAGGAGACGTTGAGTAGATGGGTCTTCTCTTGTTGGAATATAGAAGGAAACTTTATTGAAACATAAAAGATTCTTGATTTGGAGGTGCTGGTGTTAGACTAAGTTAAAAAGTGTACAAAGGTAAAAACCACACAATACCACATTATAGTCCAACAGGTTTATTTGGAAGCACTAACTTTCGAAATGCTGCTCCTCAACCGCCTGATGAAGGAGCAGCGCTCCAAAAGCTAGTACTTCCAAATAAACCTGTTGACTATAACCAGGTGTTGTGTGTTTTTTTTAACTTTATATGGTTCTTAGGGAGATTGACAGAGTAGATGCAGAAAGGTTGTTTCCCCTTGTGTGAGAGTCTTGGACCAGAGTGCATCATCTCAAAATGCACATTTAAGACAAAGATAAGGAGGAATTTCTTCTTCAGAGTGTAGTGTATTTGTGGAATTCTTTACAACAGAGGGCTGGTGAGGCTCGGTCATTACGTATATTCAAGGCTGAGATAGACAGATTTTTAACTCAGTAAAGGAATCAAGGGTTATTTGGAAAAAACAGGAAAGTCGTGCTGAGGATTATCCAATCAGCTACAATATAATTGAATAGCAAAACCAACTTGATGGGTTTAATGCTTTACTTTTGTTGCTATGTCTTATGGTCTGAATATTCATATCAGTTCCTATTCTGTTCAAATTGCACCATTATGAGATCACACAGGGTGGTACACGTATGGAATGAGCTGCCAGAAGAAGTAGTGGAGGCTAGTACAATTACAACATTTAAAAGGCATCCGGATGGGTATATGAATAGGAAGGGTTTGGAGGAATATGGGCCAGGTGCTGGCAAGTGGGACTAGATTGGGTTGGGATATCTGGTTGGCATGGACAATTTTGTCCGAAGGGTCTGTTTCCATGCTGTACATCTCTATGACCCTATTCTTGAGTTTTATTCCATTCATATTGAACTCATCCACTATAACATCATACAGCATGGACCTCAATGCTTCAAGATCGCTGTTGAGATGTTTTAACTTTGGGTTCACTGCATATGTGCCTAAGGTCTTCTTTGTCAAGGGTTCATGACAGTATACAACTGGTGCGCAGAATCTACAAGTGCAACAGATCTGCAGAAAGATGCTTACTTGTGCTTATAAAGCCTGGCTGTCCTCAAGAGGATAGAATCATTGGATATTAAGGAAACAAATTTGAAAATGACAAGTTGGGATATGGAATTAATTCAATCTGGTAATTTATGACTGACAACAGATAATGTAACTGTGACAAATTGTAGGATCGTCACCAAATAAAATCCAATAAGACATATTTCCCAGGTCTGGCCGTGTATATAACTCCAATTCTATACTCTACAGTTGACTCCTAATGCCTGAAGGCAGGAAAGAATACAAAGTCAAGTGTAATCTGACAAGCGTATTCCTCCAGAAAAAAAAATCCAGTGGAGCAAAATTCAGCCGAATGTCTTCCAGCATGCTTCACCTCAGGTCATTCTAACAGCGAACGCCTTCAGCTATTTGATATTTGTCTGTCACTGCTGTTAGAAATAAAAGCCTCAGGACAGTTCGGGTAAAACACACATCAAAGAGGAGATGAACCTGACATGCCCAAGACACCATTATTATATAAAGTTGACGTTAATTTTTTTGTATTTCATTATTTTTAGCTGTAATTCATTTCCAAGTTTATGAAGGTTCCTTTGAGTATTTATGTTGATTTCAGTATTTATTAAAGCTGCCATCAGTTGCAGAGACTTGCAGCCAGTCCGTATACTGTTAAGACACATGGAATGTCAGTATGCCTTTAAGAGACATGCCCATGACCCCATCATTCTATCACAGCATGTGAACTTCGGGTATAAAGGTCTCAGCTCCATCTTAACTCAGATCACTAGAGTATACAACGCTGATGCAAGAATATTGCTCTTTGTAATCAAATTGTTCACTGTGAGCTCAAACACAAATGTGCCCGTAAATATCATATTTATATGTATAAATAAGCTGTAATAAACATCTGTTGGATAACTCAAGTCGTAGATTCTTACATAATGAGGGAAAACATAAACATTTCCATATGAGTGTAAGCATTACCAACAGGTAAAGATTGGAAACAAAACACGCATCATCAAACAGAAAGACTGCTTAGTTGTAGTTGTATGAAATTATTGAGTTGTTAGACCTGCAATGATCCATGAAATTGAAGAGGATTCCACACTAATCCTGACAGGTGCCTTGGAGATAGCAGAAAGACCTTGAGAAGTCAGAAGGTGAAGTCATTTGTCACAGAATACCCTGCCTCTGCCCTTATAACCCCTAAATGTGGCTTGTCCAGTTCAGTTTCTGGTCAGTGATGATAACCCCATGCCAAGTGATGGTCATGCAGTTGCACATCAAGAAACAGTGGCTTGACTTTCTCTTGTTGGAGATAATCGTTTCCTGGCAATTGTGTTGCATAAGTGTTAATTACCACCTGTAAGTCTAAGCCTAGATGTTGTTCAGGTCTTGGTTCATGTGGACATGTTCTGATTTGTATGAAATAGAACCAAACACTGTGTAACCATGAGCAGATAATTCACTCTGGCCTTATGATGAGGTAAGGGCACTAATGAAACAACTGTCATACTTGAGTTTAGGATTACCATCTAACCATCACTACATAAAAAAACTGACTGACAGCAAACCTGATAAGTTCCATGCTGTGAAAGCTTGACTAGTGCTCTGCAGCTGACACTTGGGGAAATGGGACTGGAACTGAAAGGTCCTTGTCTTTGTGGACTGTGACTGGGGGCACTTTCTATGTTATGAGCTTCAGATGACTGTCCTTATTCCATTGCTGCCACAGTCTTTTCCTTCATAGGCCTGCATCAGGATTGTCATCAATCTCTTTCAGTTGGGGTCAAAAGAGTTGTGTTTTCTGTTGTATACAGGAAAAGTGTGCAGCAAGCATATTCTAATTTGACTTATTTACCTTATTGGATTGTTCGTTGCTTCTATTCTGGTCATACAGTTGTGCCAGCACAGGGAAATGCAATGTCTACACTCAATCATACTGGGGGAAGTAAGTTTAAATCTGTAAAGACTGCCGAACTTTGAAGCAAATAGTCTGATTTACATCTATTTAGGGGCAGGTTGCAAGAGCCAAGTATAACACAACACTGGAAACAAAACAACATGTGTTTTGAACAACAAATGGCAGCTCTTCCTCCAGGGAGAATTTAAGTAGTTCAGCTTTTATCTGAGTGTAGCAGTGGTGAAGACTTGAATTGTCAGACCTGCCTTTAAAGCTTTTGCTCTTCATTTTCTCAATGGTTGTTGATTCTTGAATCAGAAAAATAAAAATCTAAAGGATTGAACTCCGCATGTGAGCACCTTCCTTCAACTCTGACCGACCAGTAACAGGAATGCACCATCGTTATGAGTACTCTGGGTCCTGGGACAACCAGTGCTGCATACTTTGTCTTCTGCTCCTGCTATGGAGTGTGGTTGTGAAGTAGGAACTCTACATTCTACTTTTAGCTTCCTCATTCTCATGGGCAGCTGTTTTGCTGACATGAGAGGGAGGCACAATATAATACTCAGGATTGCTATAATTTTAAATCTGCTTTCTAGGACAATGAATGAAATGCAGGTGAATTGCAAATTGAAACCAAATGGATGGCATGACTGAATCAGTGAAAACATGATCACTGCCATTGTCCCGAGCAAAGCCTCAACATCCCCAATTTTAACCTGCCCCCCCCCCCCCCCCCCACCAAAGAGAAATAATCAATATCTCATCCCATCCACTTTGCAAGTGATGACAACCATTTTCACAGAATCATAAGAACCCTATAGTACAGAGGGAGACCATTGGGCTCATCAAGTCCACTGCAGCCCTCCAAAGAGCATTCCACCCCATCCCTGTAAGCCTGCATTTCCTATGGTTAATCCACCTAGCCAGTACATCCCTGAACACTATGGGCAATTTAGCGTGGCCTATCCACCCTAACGTGCACATCTTTGGAGTGTCGATGGAAACCAGAGCACCTGGGGGAAACCCATAGGAAGCATATGCAAACTCCATGTACAGAGGAACCTGGATTATCCAGCATTCGATTGTCTGATTATCAGATTATTCAGCACGATTGCAATGTCCCAATGCTTGGCTAAACTATGTTATCCAGCATTCAAAAATCTGGAATTTGATTAACCAAACGAAATGCTCCCTGCCCATGTCCTTCAGATAATCAAGGTTCCTCTGTAACTGGTTGCCCAAGGGTGGAATCCAGCCCAGGTCTCTGGCGCTGTGAGGCAGCAGTGTTAACCACTGAGCCACCATGCCACCCCAATGTGTGAAGTTAGTGTGCAGCTGAATTTTGATCAGACATGACAAGGTTCCAACTTGGCGTTAGTGTGACAAGAGTTGCAGGCGCTATCTGTGACATTTTACCAGTCTTCCTGTGATCTATGTTCTATGATTTATGTTCATGTTCCCTTTTCAGAATGTAGATCCCTTTTGTCTGTCTGTTCATTCACCCTCTTTAAAGTTGCACCCTTTTGTTTATATTGCCTTTTCTCAAGTTTCCTTCATTGCTTTACCTTACTCCAAGTGATGGAGTTGTTGTACCTTGTCTAGAGAGCCAGTGAGAGCTCTGTTTCACCTCCATTTGATCACTAATAAACAGAACCCTCACACATTGTTTAATATAACCACAAATTCTGTATCGAATAGCTGTAGACAATCTAATTTAAATTCTCAATTCAGAAAGTGGGCCTCGTGTGAAATAGGCTGTGCTTAGTTACAATGAAGGCAGATGCTGTGAGAAAATTCAAAGCAACTTCTGGATAGATTTTTAACAAAAGGATGGGGACATTAAAAGAAAACAAGATAATGAAATCTGTCTTTGATCACTCTGCAAAATGGGGAATTATGAATAGGCAGTTCAAAAGTAAATTGAGCTGGGTGTATATGCTGCCTATTTGCATTCTCCATTTTGCACTCCACTCAATGTCTAATTTCACTTACAATGTGCAGTTCAATATTCCTTTCCAAATATCTTCCTGGCATCTGCTGATACACCTTAACCTTCTTTGCCTGCTAGTCACTTGTCCCACCATTCTACAGTTAGCATTTTGCGCTTTTTTTCCTGCTTTTCACAATTATCTTCTTTTACTCATCATCCCTACAGTGTGGAGGCAGGCCATTCAGCCCATCAAGCACACACCGACCCTCCGAAGACCATCCCACTCAAACCCGATCCCTGCTCCCCTACATTTCCCATGGTTAAATCACTTAGCCTGCACATCCCTGGACACTGGGACAATTTAGCATGGTCAATCCACCCAACCTGCAAACTGGAGCACCCGGAAGAAATTATGCAGACATGGGGAGAATGTGGAGACTCCACATAGACAGTCACTGAAGGTAGAATTGAACCTGGGTATCTGGAGCTGTGAGGCATCAGTGATAACCACTGAGCCACCATGCCCTGAGCTCAATCTAAAAATATTGATCGACAAACTTTCCCACTTTCCACAGATACTGTGTATTCCATAGCTGAATTGACCAGGATCTGTTCTGTTAATTCACAAAGTTGCTGTTTAGTTAAGTAGCAATAATGTAAGCTATGTTTGGTGTTGCCAATAACATTAATTTAATCTGAGTTCCCACAAAGCACACTGGATAAACTTGTTCCTTCCGGTAAGTGCATAGAAAGGGCAAAAATTGTAACCACCATTTAATATGTTGCTGGTGTCTCACAGGAAAGGTGATCTGATTAGAGTGTGAAATCCTGAATAGCAATTGATATGCTTCAAGATGTTTCATTTCAGATCACAGAAAGTGAATCTGTTCAATGCATCATTAAATTTAAATTTCTAAAGATGTTTCATTTCTGAAAATGTTACACTTAAATTTGTTAGAAAATAATGATTTGTATGAATCCACCATCACTAACAGAACAGGTCTATTGAAAGTTTTAATAAGGCCAAAGCAGGTGGTTAAATTCCCCGTGTCCCTCAACAAAAAGTATTAAACTCAGGAGCAATTTTCCAGAGTGGAGTCCACTTACACAGTGATTGCAGGAAAGTGAAGATTATTTGAAATAAATTGTCTATCCAGTACATCAAATATTGAAGCATTTAAAATATGTGCAGGAGTAAGAACACAAGACCGATATTGGGGTTCCAATGCCTGCCTGTTCCCCGCCACACCCCCGCTAGCTAGGGCAGAACTTTAGGGTCTCGGGAGTTCCTGCTCTGCATGGAAGAAAATGTGGTTTTAAAGTGCGCCCAGTTGCTAAGGTCTTGCAGTCGGTTCTCTTGGTTCGGAACAGCCATGTGTCTTGTTCGGATAGCATTGGCTGGCTTCACTCTTCTCAGTTGTCCTTTGTTCTGATGATGCTGTTGGTTTGGCTTCCTGTTTCAGCTCCTGTTCGGCCTCGCGGTTCTTGGTCAGAAACTGCCTATTGGGGCTGGAAGTCTCTGAGGAAGCTGTTTGTGCAGAAGCTTGTTGTTACAAAAAGGTGAGATAGGGCTTGCAGTTATAATGACTGTGTGCCCCGATTTCCCTCCTCAAATCGTGTTGTCCATTGTGTTTCTGGTGTTTCTTCTGAAGCTGATTGGTTTCCCAATTGTCAAGAATATGTGTGAATGGATTTCGATTGAAGCTGAATATCTGGTATCTCTATAGGCACCATACTGTCTGTGTCTAAAGTGTGGTGCTGGAAAAGCACAGCCAGTCAGCCAACAACCGAGGAGCAGGAGAGTCGACATTTTGAGCATAAGCTCTTCATCAGGGTTGTGATGAAAACTGTCTGTGTTGGGTAGCCCAAGGTGTAAAGGAAGTGTAAATTGGAATTCCAGGCAGAACAATAGTCCCAGACAGAAAGCCCCATTCTGCTGGCTCTGCTGTGTAGTTGCTGCAGCCCGAGTCCAGGATTGTGCCCAATATTTTAGATACTGGAAAAGCCCAGGGCCTTGTCTAGCCAGTATTTTAGATGATGGGAAGTTTTGCTTGATCCTACAGTAGAAACATGTGTGGGCCATGATGTGAATTTTATAAAACAGGCTAAGAAATCCCATTATGGTCCCTGAGACAACCCCTAAATGAAACTCACTTAGATTGACATGTAGCCAATTTCTATTAAAATTCAACATTCTCAGTCTCACTCTCACTCTTCCTTATTGTCTCATATGTACACACACAAAAACACAAAATATGGTCTGATATCTATACTAATTGGCAGAGCCCAGTAATCTTTTGGACATTGTGCTGGGTGTTTCAGAGGATTTAAGAAAGATATACTGTGGAATCGTAACCAGGGTTGGTACTTTCTCCTCTCTGCTGTGGTGGGAGAACTGGCCAGTATGGAGACAATATAGTGTTAGATTGAAAAAAAAATCAGGTCCTACATGTTGAGAACAGTTTAATTTTGCTTTTCCCTCTCAAACCTTAAGCAGCAACTTCAGAATCATAGGAACAAATTACTGCAGATGCTGGAATCCATTCGGAAAACAACAAATGCTGGAGATCACAGTGGGTCAGGCAGTATCCATGGAGAGACAAGCTAACATTTCGAGTCAAGATGACTCTTCATCATCTTGACTCAAAACGTTAGCTTTCTCTCTCTCCATGGATACTGCCCAACCCACTGTGATCTCCAGCATTTGTTGTTTTCAGAACTTCGGAAATTTTCGTTGAGCAGTGACAGCCTTATTTCCGAGCCTTTGCATCTCATTACAGCCCCAGCTCACCCTGTTGCTGTCCTAATTCCAACGCTCCTCTGATTTTTGATTGATTTGATTTATTATTGTCACATGTACTGAGATACAGTGAAAAGTATTGCTTTGCATGCTAATCAGATAAATCCTAACTTACATAAATCCGGCGGCATGGTGGCTTAGTGGTTAGCACTGCTGCCTCACAACGCCAGGTTTCCAGCTTCGATTCCAGCCTTGGGTGACTGTCTGTGTGGAGTTTGCACATTCTCCCTGTGTCTGCATGGGTTTCCTCCGGGTGCTCCAGTTTCCTCCCACAATCCAAAGATGTGCAGGTTAGGTGACTTGGCCATGCTAAATTGGCCATAGTGTTAGGTGCATTAGTCAGAGGGAAATGGGTCGAGGTGGGTTACTCTTCGGAGGGTCGGTGTGGACTGGTTGGGCCAAAGGACTTGGTTCCACACTGTAGGAATCTAATCTAATCCCTGCCACTGGGAAAGCAGGTGGTGCAAATCCCCACCTGGTAAAACTCTAGCAGGTACCAAGTGGCTTCATCGCACTGAATGTCCTGTCAACGAGTCTCAGTTTCTTCAGTGCACCATCCCTGCCATCCTTCTCCTCCTCACGGTGGCTCAGTGGTTAGCACTGCTGCCTCACAGCTCCAGGGACCCAGGTTCGTATTCTGCCCTCAGGTGACTGTCTGTGTGGAGTTTGCATGTTCTCCCAGTGTCTGTGTGGGTTTCCTCTGGGTGCCCTAGCTTCCTCCCACAATCCAAAGATGTGACAGTTAGGTGGACTGGCCATGCGAAATTACCCTGTAGTGTCCAGGGATGTGCAGATTAGGTGGATTAGCCATAGGAAATGCAGAGTTACACAGCTGGGGTGGGCTTGGGTGGGATGATCTTCGGATGACCTGCTTCCACACTGTAGGGATTTTATGACCCAACACTGCAATCCCCTCACACAACTTCAAAGCGGTGATCCAACAGCCTCACCACATCATCATGCCTCCTCTCTGACCAACTCAGACACCAATTTGGGCCTTTATGGTGAAGCTGATGGGCACCTATGACTTGCATGCTTTAGCCAAGTTGCTTTGTGAGCAGGGACATCGACACATGATACTTTTGCATGAAATGTGGCTCTTAACATGCTTTTGTAATGCCCATTCACTTGCATGTTCACTCGGAGGCTGCCAGTATCTATTACATGCATTGTTTTCTTCGTGCACACTAATGTTAGTCCAGAGTTACGAGCTGCCAGTCTCTGTCTGGGTCACAGAGCTTTCTTAGTGCTCAACATCTTCAGCACTCAGTAATAGCCTGCCAGCCTCAATGGTTTGCATTGTTTCTAAGCAAAGAGGTGCATTATGGTAGGAAGCAGCTTGGAGGTTGCCTGACCACGTTGGGAGCCCTGAACAATCAAGGGGTTGGATCTGTTGCTGTTGAACACTGAGCTGCGTCAATGTCATAACTGCAGCATCCGCCACCAACTTATACAGTCAGTATGGGCTTCTAACTCATGGCCGTGTCTGAGAGGCAAGCAGACCTTAGTGAGGTGACTGGGTACTACAGTCAGCGTATACCATCCCAGTCAGTTCAAGGATCATCCTACTGGAGTCCAGGGGGTTGGATACAGGCAGTCAGGCACTTTGAGCGTCTAGTAATTCATGTCCTCTCAGTCTGCTGCATTGGGCCTTGATCAGTCCTGCAGTTCAAGTGTAATTAATTTGAGATTATTGCAAGGTTGACCAGGGCACTGTGGAATTATCAGTCTGGGGTAACGTACTGAGGTAGCTGATGGAATCGTCACTGTGAAAGCAGGCAATTGCAGATACTACAGTGAAAGCTTATGGTGAATGGAAGGAGACTGGGGGCTCTAGGAGGTCATGATAACTCTGACCTATACTGGGGAACAATGATGGGGCAATGCTCAGAGAGCTTGTGATTTCAAATAAACCTGTTGGACTATAACCTGGTGTCATGTGACTTCTGACTTTGTGCACCCTAGTCCAACATTGCCACCTCCACATCATGGTTCCGACAAGGGCATGGTATTTTCCAATGTCTTGAGCTTTGGGGATAAAGTGAGGTCAGTTATGGTTATATAAAAGGGCTCACCAAAAATGGGGGCAGACTGAGAAATCACTCGGACTAGAGTGATTGTGACAAGGTCAGCTAGGCAGACCTCACAGAGTATGAGTTCCATAATTGGGAACTCTGGTCCAATTAGGGAGCACTGGCTGACAAATATGGACAAGCGTGTCAGACATCCTGTCACTCTGACAGTTGGCTCTGAGGAAGCTGGACCAATGTCATGGTATTTTCACGTGTAAATAAAGGGTGACTTGGTGACCAGACATCAGCCTCTCTGGAGTTACTTCAGTGGCAACAAGAATAAAGTATGTTCCTGAATTCAAGAACCAAGGGAATCCATATCAGGATTTTTGACTAGGTTAAGGTAGAGGCATTTGACTTTGGTTTAAACCTTAATGAGATGCTGAGTGACTGGTTGGTATATGGGATTGGTGACATAACCATGCAGAAGAACCTAAAAGCTGAAGCACAACTAGACCTTAAACAAGCACTACAACAGGTTTTATCATTGGAAAGTGTGGCAAGTGGAACATATGAGTTGCAGGGTATTCTAATGGATGTGAATATGCTCGCCAGTCCAACTGAGTTTGGGGAACACTACTAGCTACACTCAGGATGTATCCTGAATGCAGGGACTCTGGGCCAGCCCCCAGCAAAACCTTAAAACAAAGCCAAGCCTCAGCCAAACGGTTAACATTTTCTTCAGGATACGAGTCAGTAAGCCATTGTAGTTGCTGCCAGAATGTAAATTCAAGAAAGCAAAGGTGTCCTACTAGACTTAAACCAAGTAAAATAATTCATAGGATGGTAGCCAGGCGAGTGCACACCTATGGAAACTAAATCTGGTTTTGTTAAATTGCTTTTCCAAATCAGAATCAATCAAATTAAAAACCTCCCTGTTTCTAATGGAGGTCGATACTGCTGCAGCTTTTCAGTCATCACAGAACCAATCCTGATGAAGAGCTTTTGCCTGAAACATCGATTTTTCTGCTTCTCGGATGCTGCCTGACCTGCTGTGCTTTTCTGGCACCACTCTAATCTAAACAGAACCAGTCTTTACCAACCTTCACTCTGGACTCCAAGCCGTAAGTTTGCACAAGACCTTAGCTAGGCTGAGAACCTACGTCGGGAAGCCTTCACAGAGTAAGGGTACAACTTTGGTTCTGGTCTCTTATGAGAAGCAGATGGTTCACTAATCACTGATTATCGTAAAAGGCCTGGGCCCAAGCCCGATGGAGCAAAATTGGTTGAGAGAGAATCACTTAGATTGGCTCAACAATTTTCATTAGAAAGTGGTTGCCTGAGTGAATTTCTAATTGAATACCAGAAGGTCTTTCAAAGGAGCCAAGGCCAACTTGCAAGATGACTAGGAGGCAATTCTACGATTCAGCAAGGCCTGCCCAAGGGCCATCTGCTTTCGGGCAAAAGTAGAAGCAGAAATCAGGAGGCAAGGAAGTGAAGGAATCATCAAACCAGTCCAGTTGCAGAATGGGCATCATCAGACGGACAGATTTTGTAGCCTGATGGGTAGGTTCACCTTTGTGGGAATTTTAAACAATTGTAAGCTTTTCGCAATTGGATAACTACCCAATTTCTCACAGAGAGGATTTATGCTCAAATCTGGTAGAGGGCGGCACTTCACGAAACTGCACATGGGCCATGCGACCTTGCAGTTGCAGTTACATGAGAATTCCCAGAAGGGCTTATACTAATGCATTTGGTACTGGCATTTTGGGTATCATCATCCTGTGCAATTTTTAGTGAATGATGGAAAACATTTTACAAGGACTACTCCAGGATACCATTTATCTAGGTGACATTGCTAATACCAATAAAGAGCACTTAGAAAACTTGGACATCGCCCTTAGACATTTCTATCAGGTGGGTGTAGGCCTAAGAAGGGAAAAATGTGTGGCATACTTGGGCTACAGTGTCAACAAAGGCGGGTTATACCGATTGGAAGAGAAAGTGAGGGTGATCAGAGTTGCCTCAGCTCCCACATCTGTACCAGAGCTTAGGCCTTCCCTTGGGTTGCTGAATTATTACGGAACATTCACATACAATCTAGTGTCCATCCTGGCACCTTTGTATCAACTCCTAAAAAAGGGTCAGCCTTGGAAATGGTCATGTAGGCAAAAGGAAAAGCAGAAATCACTTTTATTCTCTAAGGTGTTGGCACATTATGATCCCAAATGACATCTGGTATTGACATCAGGGCAGCATTAGCTCATTGGTGGCCCAATGGAAAGGAATACCAGTAGCGTATGCATCCAGGACTTTGGCTAATACAGAGCATAATACGCCCAGATAGAGAAGGAAGGTTTGGCACATTTGGACTAAGTAAGTTCCACCAATACCTTTACGGATGTAAATTTGTAATAATAATGGACCACAAACCCCTGCTAGGCCTGCTTAAAGAGGACAAGGCAGTGCCACCCATAGCTTCAGGCCAAATTCAGTGCTGGGCTCTGATACTAAGTATGTATAATTACAAGTTGGAACACTGTCTAAGTAGCAAATGTGCCTGTATTGGGCTGCCTCCCACTGGCAGATATATCACCCACGGTACCACCACTGGAAGGGTCTGTAACAGTTTTACATTTTCTGGACACATTTCCAGTCACAGCTGATAATATCAGACTTTCGGTGCAGAAAGATCCAGTCCTGGCAAAACCGAAAGAGCTGCTGGTGATGGGGGAAACCAAAGCACTATCACAACCAGAAATGAAACCTGTTTTGACCCAGAGAGGCCAGATCACAGAAGAGGACGCCATATTATTATGGGGAGCAAGAGTGATGGTCCTGAGCAAAGGCCACCACCAGATGCTGACTGAATTTCATCAGGATCATCCAGAGGTTTCCAAAATGAAGATGTTGGTGAGAAGTTATATCTGGTGGCCAGGATTTGATGCAGATATAACCACATTGTTGGGGCAGTGCCCAAAGTGCCAACAAAATGCTCACCAGCAGTCGCAATAGTGGCTGGGTAAACCCAAGACTGTTAAACATTGACTGTGCAGGTCCTTTCATGGGTTCAATATTCTTAGTTGTGTGGATGCACACTCAAAATGGCTGGATGAGCAATGGGTTCATTCGTCAAATATGGGGATGATGATGATAGAAAACCTGCGTGCAGCTTTTCCAATACATGGACTCCCAGAAGTCTCGGTCACAGATAACTGGCCATCATTTACCAGCAGGGAATTTGAGTATTTCCTAAAGTCAAACGGCATTCAATATATAAGGACAGCTCCATACCATCCTTCATCCAATGGCCTAGCAGAAAAAGCAGTCCAAACTTCGAAGGCAGGCTGGAAAAACAGCCCACAGCTTCATCAGATACCAAACTGTCCTGGTTCCTATTTGATTGCAGGACCACCCCTCATACAGAAATAGGGATAGCTCCAGCAGAGTTGTTAGTGGGGAGAAGACTCTGCACCAGGGTAAATCTGATCTCCCCAGACCTGGAATGGAATCAGTGTTGGATACAAGATTCTGTCAAGCGAGAGGTTCAGTTTACTACAGGGGACAAGGTTTGATGCAGGACCAATGGAAAGGGTCCTACATGGGTAAGATGCATGATTGGCATGTAGTCAGAGCCATAGAGATGTAGAGCATGGAAACAGACCCTTCGGTCCAATTCATCCATGCCAACCAGTTATCCTAACCTATTCTAGCCCCATTTGCCAGTACTTGACCCATATCGCTCTAAACCCTTCCTATTCATATACCCACCCAGATGCCTTTTAAATGTTGCAATTGTACCAGCCTCCACCACTTCCTCTGGCAGCTCATTCCATACACGTACCACCCTCTGTGTGAAAATGTTGCCCCCTTCGGTCCCTTTTATATTTTTCCCCTCTCACCCTACATCTATGCCCTCTAATTCTGGACTCCCCCACGCCAGGGAAAAGTCTATTTACTCTATCCATGCCCCTCATGATTTTGTAAAACCTCTATAAAATCACCCCTCAGCCTCCAACGCTCCAGGGAAAACAACCCCAGCCTGTTCAGCCTCTCCCTATAGCTCAAATCCTCAACCCTGGCAACATCCTTGTAAACTTTTTCTGAACCCTTTCAAGTTTCACAACATTTTCCCGATAGGAAGGAGACCAGAATTGCACTCAACATTCCAGAAGTGGCCTAACCAATGTCCTGTATATCTGACTGAGGTATAAAAGTTCAAGTCGAAGTGCTGGTCCTGAACAAGCACATGGAAGACCTGAGAACTGCAAACCCACAGGCAGTGTGGGAGAAAAGTCAGCCTTGCTCCTTGGAGAAGTCGGACAGACTGTTGGAACCTGTGGGTTGTCCCTCTCTGTCAAAAGTTGAAGGGACCTCAGAATCTGAGATGGACACGAAGGATCGCAGCGTCTCGGTGCCTTTGCCGCCAGATAAAGAGAGTGAAGTTCTCTCAAGTCGCTCTGGGCACAAGAGGCGAGCTAATGTGCATCACATGCCACAGAGTTGGAGGAAGCGGACCTGGTGTTAAAACACCCCAGGAGGTGCTACAAAACAAAGGACTGGCTTATGTCCTCAGACTCAGATGGGAAGGGATGTGGTGATTATAATGATAAAAAGAGGAGTGTCAGACATTCTGACACTGACAGCTGGCTCTGAGGGAGTTGGACCAGTGTCAAGCACTTTGCACTGGTGACAGGATACTGGCCTCTTATTTCATGATCCACGGGAACAGCAACAGAAAAGGAAATATGAAGACTCGGGGAAATTCATGGTTATAGGCACCAGACAAGGCTCCACTCCCAGCAAAACAAGATTGGATCATTGTTGTATCAGATTGATATACAACTGTGCAATCATTTCACAAATCAGTTGTGACCATGTGCAAAGGGGGCAGGCTAAGCTCCTGTTTCTTTCTTCAGTGTGGAGTAAAATGATGTGATTTTAAGACACTTCCCCAGGCAAATTCAATCATCATGCCTCCATTGATTCAGTAATGACACCCGTCTGGAATTATCACTGATTGTCATTGTCCAAGAACATAGCCGAAATATTGTAGCTTCAAGCAATTATGAGCATAATATTGTGCATTCTAATTGCCTCATTGTCCTGTGGCTAAATAACTGTCCATGAGAATAAGAAATTTCAAAGCAAGTCTCGTGTTCCCCTTTGACAACCACATTCTACAGTGAACTGGAGGTAGGCTGCTGTCATGTTGGTGGACTGGCAAAATTCTGTGTAGCATGAAAGCTTTAGTTGCCCACTGTACAAGTGGATATATTGTCATATAGCACAGGGCTCCAGATCAGGGTATGATAATAAATTCCTTTGGAAGTCTCCATGCCACACTGTGGGAGGCTTTGTGATAATGGATATGAGGGCCCAGGAGTTTTTTGAATAACATGACGTCCCCAGAGATTATCCGCACATGGACAATGCCATCACTGGATGCATCATGGCCTTGGTGCCAATACCGAAGAGGACAACAATTTGTTAGCAAGAGCAGTAACCTCCAGCAGCAGCTGCACACCCTCTAGAGGAAGAAGCAGCAGGACAGGATCCACCAGAGAGGTGGAGGATGAAAATTAGTCCCCAGATCTACAGGTCTACTGTCATTTTCATCTACTCTCAGAAAGACAGTGTAGACACTGATTAAGGATATCCCACTCCATTATCTCCAAATTGCATTGTCTGCCGCGGCATGCTTTGAGCTCAGAAAGATTGGGTGGTCATCCCATCCCTGTGGCTGTCAAGGTTACAGATGTCATTAACTTTTATGCCAGTCGCTTATTCCAAGAAGCAACTGGGGGCCATTGTTAAATCTTCCAATCTTTGATCCTTACATTTATCCAGGGCATTATTGATGGCAGTTTCTCTAGAACACACACATATCTCCACATCTATCCCATTGACTATTGGAATCAATCAGTCAGACACTGGGATTCTTCACCTTCAGTGGATTTCTCCAATTGCGGGGAATAATTGATTTTCTGAAAGTGCCCTCTTACCAACCTGCACAGCTCATTGGATAGAAGAGGCTTCCACTCCATCGATGTTCAGATTCTGTGTGTTGTTAAGACCATAAGACCATAAGACATAGGAGTGGAAGTAAGGCCATTCGGCCCATCGAGTCCACTCCGCCATTCAATCATGGCTGATGCGCATTTCAGCTCCACTTGCCAGCGTTCTCCCCGTAGCCCTTAATTCCTCTAGACAACAAGAACCTATCAATCTCGGCCTTGAAGACATTTAGTGTCCCGGCTTCCACTGCACTCCGTGGCAATGAATTCCACAGGCCCACCACTCTCTGGCTGAAGAAATGTCTCCGCATTTCCGTTCTGAAATGACCCCCTCTAATTCTAAGGCTGTGTCCACGGGTCCTAGTCTCCTCGCCTAACAGAAACAATTTTCTAGCATCCACCTTTTCAAAGCCATGTATTATTTTGTATGTCTCTATTAGATCTCCCCTTAATCTTCTAAACTCCAACGAATACAATCCCAGTATCCTCAGCCGTTCCTCATATGCTAGACCTGTCATTCCAGGGATCATCCGTGTGAATCTCCGCTGGACACGTTCCAGTGCCAGTATGTCCTTCCTGAGGTGTGGGGACCAAAACTGGACACAGTACTCCAAATGGGGCCTAACCAGAGCTTTATAAAGTCTTAGTAGTACATCTCTGCTTTTATATTCCAACCCTCTTGAGATAAGAGACAACATTGCATTCGCTTTCTTAATCACAGACTCAACCTGCATGTTTACCTTTAGAGAATCCTCGACTAGCACTCCCAGATCCCTTTGTGCTTTGGCTTTATTAAGTTTCTCACCATTTAGAAAGTAGTCCATTCCTATATTCTTTTTGCCAAAGTGCAAGACCTCGCACTTGCTCACGTTAAATTCCATCAGCCATTTCCTGGACCACTCTCCCAACCTGTCTAGATCCTTCTGTAGCCTCCCCACTTCCTCAGTACTACCTGCCTGTCTACCTAACTTTGTATCATCGGCAAACTTCGCTAGAATGCCCCCGGTTCCCTCATCCAAATCATTAATATATAATGCGAACAGCTGTGGCCCCAGCACCGAACCCTGCGGGACACCGCTCGTCACCGGCTGCCATTCTGAAAAAGAACCTTTTATCCCAACTCTCTGCCTTCTGTTAGATAGCCAATCCTCAATCCATCCCAGCAGCTCACCTCGAACACCATGGGCCCTCACCTTGCTCAGCAGTCTCCCGTGTGGCACCTTATCAAAGGCCTTTTGAAAGTCCAGATAGACCACATCCACTGGTTGATGCCACATTCTGGCGATCAGCACCAGATATCCTGGGAAATGTCATGACTCTCATGCGAGAGAACTCACAGGATCCTGCCTCTTCCAAGGTTCCTGCGCCAATTCACGGATGGCTGATGGAAGGCAATGGCTACCGCCTTCCAAATATGGCTCACAGTATTTTTATCAAGCTCTCAGACTGACACAGAATGCAGATATAGCACCGCTCACATTTCCACCAAAGCCAGATTGGAACCTCCTAAAGAAGAGATTGCGATGTCCGGAGTATGAAACAGGTGCCTTGTAGTACCTTCCAGAGTGAGGGTATTGCATCACTATGGTGTGCTGTGAACACCCGCCCTCTTCACCCCCCACCCCACACCCATCACACCACAACCTAAGCCAACAAAGTGGAGGATTGTGCTGAGTGCAGATAAATTGGGGAATTGACAGCAATCTTCTGAAAAAGAAGATCACACAAAAGACCAGGACATAGACCAGGAGAGTCATCCAAGCATGACTGTACAATGCACCACAGAGTCTGACAGGCCAGAGAGATCCAGTTTCTAGCATCAATGAGCTGGGTTTGGATGTTGTTTAATTGTTCACAATGTAGGTCCTGTCCAAAGATAATGTGGACCTTCTTATTTTCCTGGACCCTTGTCACTTCTTCAGCCCTTAACCTTTTGTGTTACTGAATCTTGTGCTGTCTTGTCATCCATGTAATTATACATATATCTTCAGGTCATCCCTCTTTAAAGTATCTATGCACAATATGTCTTATGTGATTGTTAGACAAAAAGCAGTAGTCAGTGAGACCGTGCACTAACATCACATGGCTCTAACGCTAGTTTGCTCTTAAGGCATCTGTCAGTATATGATAACCAAGTCTTTTGTGGTGAAGTCATTCATATTAGTCACCAGGTTGACAGAAATCCTGAGGAATCATCTTTTGACACGTTTATCATCAGCTACATTTCAATGTTTCAGAGTGCTGTAGTTGACCGAGTGAAACAAAACTCACTGTGTGCTACACTTTAACCGCAAATGGGAAAAAAAGTCACCCATTTTACATAACCCTGTCACAATCTGGCCTCGAGAACTGAGTGTAAACACTGTTGTTCACTAGGTATTCCCACTGTTGTTCATGAAGCACTTTGACACCTAGAAAGGTTGTTTTGAAACCAATTACAGATATGACACTGTTCTCAAAATATGGTAGAGCAAAAGAAAGCAGAAGAAATGTGAAAGTGACAAATTGGATAGTTGCCAGCCTCTATCTCAATGTGGTAATGTGAAAGATTTTCATAATCAAATGTATTTTGTCCACCAATGTTGAAAGCTGCATTCTTTATTTTAAATAAAAGATAAAACTCTTAAAAGCAAAGTCATAAAAAGCGAAACAAAAATTGTTGCCTAAGTATATGTCGTTAATTGTGCAGCTTATGACAAAAAATCCTTTGAGTATTTGTTGTATTGTGAATGTTTCAAGTGTTTTGATACTATGAACGTGAACTGTTTTGGTACCAAGACTTAAACTCTAGTGTAATGACCTGTCAAATTGCCTTGGACTGCAAGCCATATTTTGACACAAAATTCATTATACCTCATTATTAGATGTGATTATATTCTGTATTTATGAAAACAAGCTGCAGGTTGCCATGTATGGGAATGAAGCTTTCTGGCACATCCCACCCATAAGCTCACAACAAATTTGGTTGTGAAAATCTGATGTTACAGTACGCTGTGTTCTCTGACTACCTCGTTATCAGTCAAAAGCTCTGTCTGCTGGTTGGATATATCCATCTCAGTTTAGACATACTCACCTTCATAATAGTATAAACCTGCTTTAAGAATTAAATTTAATTTACAAATTTTGTATTCCCTGCCTGAAATTTAGATTCACACCGTAAGAAATAGGAACAGGGTAAGCTATTCGGTCCCTCGAGCCTGATCCAACTTTCAACAGGATTATCGCTGATCCAACACTTCCTACATCCATTTTCTGGTATTCATTCAGTAACCCTTGATTCTCCTATTCATCAAGAGTTGATCTGTCTTTGCCTTAAACACACATAAGAACTCAGCCCCTCAGTTCTCTGTGGCAAGCAATTCCAGAGACTCACAATCATCCGGGGGAAGAAATTCCTTACCTCAGTCTTGAACTGGCACCCCTTTATTGTGAGATTGTGCCCTCTGGTCCTAGCTTCTTTCATAATGGGAAACATTCTCTCAGCAATTACCCTGTCAAGCCCTTTAAGAATCGAAAATGTTTCAATAAGATCACCTCTCTTCTAAACTCCATACTAACTTTGTTCTACCCAAAGCAGTGAACAGAGGCTTGTCACTCTTTTGCAGCTTGTTCTTTCAGATCCTACATGGAGCAACCAGGGACATCAGTTATTTAACATCAGAACGATATGTCACTGCTTCAATTTCTGTGACAACAGAGAGAGAGAAAACCAGGCATTCTTCAGTTCCCTAGAGTCATGGTCTGCATTCACTGTACTCATCCAAAGACTGCTTGTGATATACATAACTAGGAAATGCTTTGTTCCTGATGAGATTGTTTGGTGTCAAGGATACCTGTATGGATACAGGTGCCAGTTACATAATTACCACACCCCCTTTTTATTCACTTATGGGATGTGGACATTCCTGGTAAGACTATTTAGTGCTATTTTGTAGATTACACATTTGGCGATCTACAGGTTGGAACCGCAGCACTCCATGTGGTTGGAAGTACCCCTGAAGGGAACAGTAACAGAGTAGTAGTGGTATTGGAACAGTATTTCAGGGACCTGGCATACGAGTTTAAATCCCACCATGCTAGCTGGATATTTAAATGCAATTAGTTTCATAAATTTGAAACAAAAAGCTAGCATCAGTGGAAGTGCCAGTGAAACAACACAACTACATTGTCATAAAAAGCCCATCTCATTCACCGGCACCCTGTAAGGAAAATGAAATCTACAGTTCATACCCAGTCAGGCTTATATACAAGACTAGAAAATGGATGCAGGGAATGTTGGATCAGCCATAATCCTATTGAATGGTGGAACAGGCACGAGGGACCAAATGGCTTACTCCTGTTCTAATTTCTTATGGTATGAATCTGAATTTCAGGCAGGGAATACAAAATTTGTAAATTCAATTTAATTCTTCAAGTAGCTATATACTATTATTAAATTGCATATGGCTAAACTGAGTTGGATGCCTATTATAAGTAATGTGGTTAACTCTTAACCATCTTTTGAAATAGCCGAATAAGCATTTAGTTGCATCAAATAACACAATAAAATCCAATTAAAATAACACTGGACAGACTATTCGGTATTGGGTACTATTCAGTATTGACCTAAGAACTGGTCATTACAAATTGCAGCACTGTCAGTCAACACGAACAAAGAGGCACCACAAACATCTCCAGCCCCAGTGGTGGGAGGCCCATGCACCAGTACAATAGATGAGCTCAAAGCATTTGCAAAATCAGCTAGAAGTGCCAAGTGAATGATCCTTCTTGAACTCTTCCTGATGTCCTCAATATATCAGACACTAAGCTCCAGGCAATTTGATTCACTCCACATGATACCGTGTAAAGGCATTGGATACAGTGAAGGCAATGGCTCCTGACAAGCTGTAATGTTGGAACTTGTATACCAGAATTAACCACAACACTAACCCGTCCACAAAACACAAGAAAAATAAAATCTGATCAATAGCTGCCCCATTCCACCTCTTCTCAATGGTCAGCAAAGTGATGAAAGATGTCATCAATGGTGACATCAAGCATAACTTAATGGCAACACAGTTTGGATTCCACAAAAATCATTCATCTCTCTTTACACCCTGAACCCAAATGTGCACCAAGTGGGAAATTTCAAATGAGAGCCAAATGTGGCAGTTTTTTCCATTCAGGGTTTGCGGCAAGTTGGTGGTGAATGGCCTTCTTGAACTGCTTCAGTCCATTTGGTGTCATACACCCACAGTGCTACTGGGGAGGCAGTTCCAGGGTCTCGACTCAGTGACACTGAAGGAACGGTGCCATATTCCCAAGTCAGGACAGTGAATGGCTTCGAGAGGAACTTGAAGCCATTCAAAAGTGATTCACAAAGCTGATTCGTGGGATGAAGGCGTTGACTTATCAAGAAAGGTTAAACATATTAGGCCTTTATACATGTCAGTTTAAAAGAATGACATGTTTTCTTATTGAAACATACAAGATTCTCAGGAGGCTAGGCAGGATAGATGTTGAGAAAATATTTCCACTTATGGCAAAATCTCAAACTTGGGGACATAGCTACAGTATAAGGGGACATTCGTGTAAAACTGAGATGCTAAGGAACTGCTTTTCACAGAGAATAATGAAAATTGGGAATTCCCTAACCCAGAGAGTTGAATTAATAATTTATTGTCACATATATCTAGGAAGATACAGTGCAAAGTGTTCTGTCACCATAATCCAGCGCCATTTTGAGATGCAAAAGAATAAAAAGAAAGGACTTAAATAGAATTCACCTTCATCGTCTAGGGTTCCAGACAAGGACTCAGGACTTCCACAAGGTCTCACTCTGGGCCTACCACAGCCAGGCACCTCCACTCCAGGAACCAACACTGCCACAAGAGTTCATGATCCAGGCCTACCACAGCCAGGAGCTTCACTCTGGGAACCAACACTGCTGCAAGAGTCCATGATCCAGGCCATACACAGCCAGGAGCTTCACTCTAGGAACCAACACGGCTGCAAGAGTCCATGATCCAGGCCATACACAGCCCGGAGCACCGACTCCGGGAACCAACACTACTGTAAGAATCCACAATCCAGGCCTACCACAGACAGAAGTCCCCACTCCAAGGAGAAAGTGAGGACTGCAGATGCTGGAGATCAGAGCTTAAAAATGTGTTGCTGGAAAAGCGCAGTAGGTCAGGCAGTATCCAAGGAGGAGAATCGACGTTTCGGGCATCAGTCCTTCTTCAGGCTCCCCACTCCAAGCACTGACACCCACAAGAGGCCACGATTTAGGCCTACCATAGCCAGGAGCCTCCAATCTGAACACCAATGCCACTACAAGAGTCCACGATCCGGGTCTACCACAGCCAGGAGTCTCCGCTCTACCATCGCTATAGCCGACACCCCTTCACCATTCCAGGAGTCAAGGCCTATACCACTCTGGCCTCACCGCCACATCAAGAAGATGAAGTAAGAAAATGAAAAAAAAATGCAAAAAGGAGAGAGAGAGAGAAAATGGAGGTCAGATGAATGAAATATTTGAAGAACAGGGAGATAGATTTTTGAAATATCAGCAAGTTAAGCATAAATAAGCTGGCACAAAGAGGAGGTGAAACTAGAGCAGATCAGCCATGGATCTTGTTGAATAGCAAGGTAGGCTTGAGGGGCTGAATGGTCTACTCCTTCTTTTATTTCTTATATCCAATTGACCGTGGACCAATCTCAGACTGCAAAGACACTGATCTTGGGATTCTGGTTGGATTGAACACCAGACTTATTGTGGCCAGCCCCCTGGACTGCAGTGTGATAAGCTACTCGACTGAGTGTGGCAGCATCCCCTGACTGACCAAAGTCTCCTTTCATTCCCCTAAGGATTGGTCCCCTTTGACTTTCAGACATGGCCATTTGGTTGAAACACAAGCAATATGTTTGCTGCGTCAGATATTGACACACACTGTAGATGTGACCTTGATGTAACAGTGCAGCACAGCAACATTTCTGTCCCCTTGACTGTTCAGTGCTCTGAACCAAGACAATCTGTATGCCTTGCCCTCTGCGCCAAACAGCATTACAAGCCAGAGAAGCTGACAGCTGCAGCTTAGGGCTGAAGAGAATATGCACTAAAAAGCAATGCAAGCCAATGATGCTAGCATCTTCCAGGAGATTCGAAAGTGAGTGGGCTTTAAGAAAGCAATCTAAGAAGTTATTGTTGCATGAGTGTGTGTCCCTGCAGCCAAAGTGACCTTCGCAGACCCATGCAAATCATAAGGGTCCAGGAGCTCCCAAGCAAAGTCCTAAATGGGGGAAGTGTTGTATATGTGTTGGTCCAAAAGCAACCATGATGATGTGGTAAGGCTGGTGATTTGGCAATGCCAATGTTTGTGGAGGAAGGTTGGAAAAGATTGGTGTCCATGGAGTATTTATTCAACTCCCCAGCCATCTCCTGGTCCCCATTATTATTTCACCAGCCCTTCTCTAAGGGGCCTATGTTCACTTTGACCTTTCTCTTCCTTTTTATATATTTAAACAAGCTCTTGCAGTCCATTTTATATAACTTCTTACGTTGCCTTAATAGTTTATTTTGTCCCTTCTTTTTTTTTTGTCATTAATTCTGTTGGTTTTTAAAACATTCCCAAGCTCTGGTTAGCCACAAATCTCAGCCACATATATTTTGTTCTTTAGATTAGATTTGATTACTTGATTACTTACAGTGTGGAAACAGGCCCTTCGGCCCAACAAGTCCACACTGACCTGCCAAAGCGCAACCCACCCATTCCCCTACATTTACCCCTTCTACCTAACACTACGGGCAATTTAGCATGGCCAATTCACCTAACCTGCACATTTTTGGACTGTGGGAGGAAACCGGAGCACCCGGAGAAAACCCACGCAGACACGGGGAGAATGTGCAAACTCCACACAGTTAGTCGCCTGAGTCAGGAATCGAACCCGGGTCTCTGGCGCTGTGAGGCAGCAGTGCTAACCACTGTGCCACCGTGCCACCCACGAATCAAGCAAGTTGAGGATAGTATCAATAATGATTTGTTTATACCTTCCTAGAAACCTTTATCATCATCAGTATATATATGCTGCCATATCCTTTTGCATTATAACTACATATCCTCCCATCTGAACTCTCTGCTCTCTAATCAGTTTAAAGTCCTCCGTACAGCCCTAGTTATGGAGACACATGCAGACTGCATTTTCCAGGGCCTTAGAGGATGAGCTTAGAATCTGAAGGGGACAGAATATCAGAACAGAAAAGATCAGGACACAGACCCGATACCTTCATGTCACACCAGATATTTCCAACAAGGTCTGGCTCACGGAGAGGAAATCACACAAAACTGAAATCATTGACCATGAGGGCAAACACTTCACTGGTTGGAATGATACTGAGCACAAAGGAAGATGGCTGTGGTTGTTGGATGTCAGCTCCAGGACATCTCTGCAGGAGTTCTTCAGGATAGTGTCATGGGTCCAACCATCTTCAGCTGCTTCATCAGTGACTTTACGCCCCCCCCCCCCCCCCCCCCCCATCATAAAGTCAGAGGTGAGGTCTATTCAGAAATGTACACTTGTGAATGTTCTGCTGTCTGCAGATGAACAGGAGAATCCAGAGGCCTGAGGCCTTGCCACTGCTGCACAGAGACTGTAGTACAGACCAGCCAATGAAGATCTGCAAGCATCTCTGACAGCTACTGACTGCTCTAGGACATGGCTGTCCATTGGAATCTCCAATGTATTGATGAAGGAAGTCAAGTGGATGATGGGTGTGGGAGCTCTCCTGGCCCTTGTGGACTCTTTCACTGTCTATGCCAGGATGTGTGTTACCTCCAAAACCTCTCCCGGCTGTGCCCCTCACCTCTCACTGAGGGTCCTTCGGGCACCATATCGGCCAAGAGGGCAACTCAGCCTGGGACACAGCATTGGCCTGGTCTCTCACAGCCCTCTGACTGTCAGTAGCATCCTACCCCTGCCTGTCACAGGCCATGTCAGCTGTTCACACACAGCTGTGTTGTGTCCGCTAGCTCATTACGCAAGCATATGTCCTTTAACTGCGAACTTCTGATTGATGGGTAGCACGGGGGATTGATGGAATACTGCAATCTCGAAGGAATCCCTCTTCCTCCTCAGGGCTGGGCAGCTGACCTACATGAGATGTAAGGGTTAATCCTGTTTCATTCTCTCATTGAGCTTCACATACACAGTCAGACATGCAATAGCGCTATGCCTGTTGTGGGTGGGGAGGCCCTGTCGACATTTGAACTCAGCCACTCAATTTTATCTTGCCTTCTTGTCTTGCCAACAGCAATGGAGTGGCCCCTGAGTTTCCAACACCATTTCCCCCCCCAGCAGCATTGGAATGGCCAAGTATTGAACATTGAAGCCAATTTCAGACCTTTCTGGCTGTCTTTTTCTGCAACCAGGAAGATGAACACTCTGTGGCATCAATCACAGCACCTACACTAGTCCCAGCCCTACTACCCACTTGATGAGGATGCCTCCAGCATGTGATCCCTCTCGAGGGCGTCGGTATGAAAAACGGGGTCTACAACCCCACTGCAGCTAGGCCTCTGACAGGATATACTACCTCCTGACCCTATGACTACCAATTGGGTGATCACTCCCTCGGGACAAAGTCACCCTCTATTGTTGCCACTAGTCCCAAGGAAGAAGGGGTATCAAGAGGAATGGCAGGGAATAAGGTCACTGATACATTTATGTAATAGGACCCTGTTTCTGGGAGAAGAGTGCGAGGGTGTGTTGTTACCTCACTGCTGCTGACCACATCTGCAATCCCTACTCAACTCAGACGAGCTGGTCTTCTCTATCTGCCCTAGGGAGATGGCCTCTCAGTTTGCCCTTACAACTTGCAGCATACTCTTCAGAGATGCACCATTTAACCATGGCATGGCCACTGATGTATCCTGCTACTAATTCCCTGGCAGTGCCAATGGCATTGAGTGCAGACAGTCATTTAAATACAGGCACCAGTCTCTAGCATTGCGGGACAGCGTCCATGGAGAGAGAAACCAATATTTTAAATCCAATACAACTCTTTTTCGGAACCAATTTTATTTACTTAAGGCCATTCATAATCCTGTTCTCTGCTCATACTTTAAGGTCAATTTCAAGACATGTGCTTCATAGAACTACAGAATTGTCAAAGTGCAGAAGGACGCCATCGTGTCTACGTTTTTTACATTATCAACTACTTCCAATAACCTAGCGTCACATGAACTCCTGCTGAAAGACCCATCTATATCTTTGTGTGGTCTCTTCACCTGCCTTCACTCTGTTCGTGGTCAAGCCCCTGTATTATCGATTCTTCTGATAATCCCAATCAGAGATGTTACGATATACCTTGAACATGGACCTCCCGGCTCAGAGACAGGGACACTATCGGTGCAGCACAACAGCCTCGATCATGAGGGTGGAGCTTGGGACCTAGGTGGGAAATCGACATTTGGAGATCCAGATGGGAACAAAACCGTAATGCAGGCAATTTTCCTTCTCACCTCTTCACGTGTCTAATTTCATTTTGTGTCATTTTAGCCTTGGAATATTACCATTGAAGGTAATTGTGAGGAAATTCATTTTAAATTGTCCTTCCAATGAGCCAGGAACCTTGCAACAATCAATTAAACGGGTAGTTACTCCCTGAATGGGGGGGAACGGCTGTTTTGTAACAGTCTGCTCCTTGCTGTTCTGCTGCACCCTGTTAATATTTCAATGAAATGATTCAATTACCTCGATAATTTGTCTATTTTTGTTTCTAGTAATCGTTCCAAACATTTCAAAAGAACAAAAACAAAGCAAATCAAAAACAAAAAGAAATAAGGCAGAAGAAAAATATTTTTTGACTCATCAAATGACCTTGCTCTGTTTAAAACCTCTGTGCATTCACTTACTTCAGATGGACAGGCTATGTGCAAAGTACAATTCCCTTGTATACATTAGAAATCATATGTACTTCAATTTGCAACAATTACCCACTTACTTGACAACTGCAATGAAGCTCAGTCATTAAACAACTGGAAATCCACAAAGCAAGGGATTCCTGCAAGGACCGAGCAAGATAATGTAGCAGCCAAATTCCAACTCTCAGCATGACTGCACCACTGAACCCTCGAACTGGAAGACTTCTCCACAGGCCTCAGTATAAACAAAATCATTTGAGTTACTCTGGGAAGTTATTCTAAGTACTTTCCATGCACCTCAGGCAAAAATAGTGGAGAGGAAATTTATAGAGCAGGGAGCCTTGGGAGCTGCCAGATGAAGAAAGATCATGTTTACGGCTGAACAAGACCACTCACAAAAATCAAAGCAAAGTCCCACAGATTCGGGAGGTCTGAAATAAAAACAGAAGATGCTGCTAGAGAAGCTTAGCAGGTCTGACAGCACCCAGGGAGAGATGAACTAAGTTAATATTCTGAGTCTGATCTGACTCTTATTCAGAACCAATTGTTTTCGTTTAAGACCATTCCATAATCCTGTTCTCTTCTCAGACTTTGAGGACAGTTTCAAGACATGTGTCTTCACAGAATGACAGAATTGTTAAGGTGTAGAAGGATGCTAATGTGCCCATCATGTCTTCATCTTCCACACTATCAACTACTTGCAATATCTTAGTCTCACCTTAGTTCCTGCTGAATGACTCATCTCGATCTTTGTTACCTCTAGACTTCACTATTCTAATGCACTCCTGGTTTGTGTCTATGTTCTACCCTCCGTAGACTTGACCACATCTAAAGTTCAGCGACCTTAATCTAATTAACATCCAGTCAATGTGACTGTCCAGAGAGGCACACTGGATTCACAGGGAAGGTGGAAAGGCACTTAACTCCTGGAACTGAGAGTTTCATGAAGTGTGAGAAAGCTATCACTTTGCTGTAAATGTAAACAGTGTTATGATGATGTTAAAAATGCCATCCTGACTCTTGGGAATGGGTTGGTCATTCATCATACCTTTCCCATATTGTTATTAAACTTCCAAATCAGTGGATAGATGTGGTTGGGGTTAATATTGATGGGAGGATGCTATCTTCACTGCAGTGGAAGCTGAGATAGCAGAAACTCTGTCATGGGTAAGGCTGGCATTGTCCACCACTGACAGTATGGCAAGAATGGACTGAAGTGCTGCACAGTGTCCTGTACCACAAAGGGTCTGTCCATGCTCAGATGAGGGGGGTTGAGGCTCTCTGACAGGCCAGGCAAAACATGAAGCTTTCTCAATGTACCTGTTAGTTTCTATTTTCCTGAATTCTGCTTCCATGAGGCCCTGCAGCAGAACCTGCCACCTTGCCATAGGTGGGTTGCCTAATAAGGGTTGCCTCTGAGTGCATGGAGAACTGTAAGTACAGAGGGAGGGAGGTTCAGGTGGGTGAGGGGAGCTGAGAAATTAAGACCACTGATATCATATTGACAGTTCTCAACGAATACAGGGAGAGAGGAGTCCAAGTAGAGAGAGAGTGTTGGAGGCAGGTGAAGGGGAGAGCATTCTTGTCCAAAGACATGGGCATGGAGCTGAAGGTGACAGGAAAAGAATTCAATGTCATGTCATGTCAGAAATTTATTGAGGGATAAAATTAAGTCCTTTGATGAGTACAGAATGTTCGACATCAGAGAACAGAAGGTCAGAGGGGATTGTAAATATCCGACAAAAGGTGAGGTTAGGAGAAGAGATGTAGACAGTGAAAAGAGGAAGGGACAAAGGTTCCAGAGGAGTGTGGGTACCTCAAAGTTGGTGAAGCTTGCATTCCTTAATGCCTGAAAGGAAGAGAAGAAAAGTTTCTTATTAGAATATCAAACAAGACAGGATCGCGGTGGGGGTGGGGGGGGGGGAGGATAATGGGGAGGCCGGGCAGCTCTGAGATAGTCTGCCTATACTGGGAGAGAGAGAGGATAAGAGTGTGCATGTGGCAGTGCTTGGCACTGAGTGTGTGGATATAAGGATGTGGGGACAGCAGAGGAGCATTGTATGTCACTGAGGCACTTGTAATCCTTGGTAGATTTGCAACGCAAAGGATGAAACTTCAGTTGGAATCCACATGGAGTCAGTCTGAACCAGAGGTCACCAAAGAATGTGATGTAACTATGGAATTTTGAGAAATACCTTGTCAAACACTGGGAGGGAAAAACAGTGGAATGATGGTGAACAAGAAGAAAAATTCAAATGGAAATCCCATCAGACAAAGTAGCAAGTCTTTGTCAAGATGGACCTGGATGAGATGTGGCAGTGAATTATACTGTCAAATGAAACAAAGAACAGCAGATTTTAGAGATCTGAAACTAAAACAGTAAGTGCTGGAGAAATTTAGCATCTGTGGGAGAAAAGCAGTGTAATATTTCAAGGCCAGTGATCTTTCATCAGAACTGAAAGCAGCTAGGAAATGGTGGTATTTGTGCTGATGACAGGGTGGAGGGGGAATGGATGGAGACAATGTCCAGAGACGGACAGAAACAAAAGGAGGAGCAGGCAAAGGGATTACTGATGATAAGCCAAGAGAGAGAAAGATGCTGAATGGTGCTAACAGGAAGTGTAAATAGTTGAAAGTGGGTTTAGTGCTGCTCAGAGCGACAGGACAGGAGCTGAGGATGTGAGGTTGAGTAACCTCTTTCCACCTATCGCATTTCCAAAGCCCCTCCCCCAAGTCCCTCCTCCCTCCCTTTTATCTTAGCCCGCTGGGCACACTTTCCTCATTCCTGAAGAAGGGCTCATGCCCGAAACGTCGATTCTCCTGCTCCTTGGATGCTGCCTGACCTGCTGCGTTTTTCCAGCAACACATTTTCAGCTCTGATCTCCAGCATCTGCAGTCCTCACTTTCTCCTGTGAGGGTGAGTAACAAACATTTCCTGAGCTCTGAGGGTTGTGAAGGATCTAAGAGGAAGATTAAATGGTGTTTGTCCAGATTGCATTGAGCCTCACTGGGACACAGCAGCAGGTCTAGGACAGAAATGTTGGTCAGGGAAAATGGTGGTGCGTTAAACTGGCTGGCAGCTGAAAGCTTGGGGTCAGTTTTATGGACAGAGTCAAGGTTCAGACAAGCAGTCACACAGCCCACCCCCAACATAGAGGAGACCACAATGTGAGCAGCAAATGCTGTTGGCTAAATTGAGTGAAGTGCAGGCAAACCGTTGCTTCATCTGGAAGATGTGCGTTGGATGGCGAGGAGGGAGGAGGTAAACGGGCAAGTGTTGCACCTTCTGCGATTGCATAGGAAGCTGCCATGGGGCTGTGAGGAGGTGTTGAGAATGAAGGAGGCATTGACCAGGGTGTCCTGGAGAGAACAGCCCCTGTGGAATGCTGACAAGAGTGGGCAGGAGAATGGTGAGGCTGAGTTTTTCTCCTTAGGGAAGAGAAGGTTGGAAGGAGATTTGATAGAGATGCTCAAAATCATGAAAGGGCTTAAAAGAATAGCTAGGAAGGGTCAAAAATCAGAGAATAGCAACTAGTAAGCCAACAAAAGAACCAGAAACATCAAGAGGAAAGCTTTTTGTTGAACAGTGAGTGATAAGGCTCTGGAATGCACCGAGAGAGTGGAGGAGGTGGATTCAATTGCCTTTTGCAAAAGGGTACAGAGTAACTAATTGAAGAGAAAATGTTTACAAGGCTGTGGGTAAGGGTTGGGGAGTGGGACTAGCTCAATTGTCCTTGCCAAGAACTGACATGGAACCCAATGGACTGAATCTTGCTTCTGTGCTGTAACCTTTCGATGATTCTCTCTCTAGAATGCAACTGACAGATAGAAACAACACAACAAGAGACCTAAATACAGCATTGTTGCATTTATTTACAAGAACAAACCAGTTGCTATTGTGCCAAATAATGCAATGGAAAAGCCTGTGAACCTCGATCACTGCTGAATGGGACAGTCATAGGGTGATCACAACAGATCTTGAGTTTAGGCTCTGCCACCAACACTCTGGACCCACTCTTAAAATTCCATTAAATTAACGGCAGCTAATTTGGCATTCGCTAAAAAGCCTAAACAGTTGTGATGATGAAGCAGTTTTTTTTCAGATTTTTACCTTAATTTGGAACCAGAAGAGGCAGGACTGTGGTCAATCTTGGTGTATGTTCATATTCCCATTGTCATTCCTTCCATTACTCCCAATTCTGTCCCACAACCACTCCCCCCCCCACCCCCCACCGCCACCTCAGTCCTGGGCTCATTGAGTCATACGGCACAGAAACAGAGCCTTCAACCCGACCAGTCCATGCTGACTATAATCCCAAACTAACCTAGTCCCACCTGCCTGTGCTGAGCCCATATCCCTCCAAACATTTCTTATTCATGTGTTTATTTAAATTTATTTTAAACATTGTAACTGTCCCTGCATCCACCACTTCCTCTGGAAGTTCATTCCACACACGAACTACTGTGTGGTAAAAGATGTCTTTTTAAAATCTTTCTCCTCTCACCTCAAAGATATGTCCCCTGGTCTTGAAATCCCCCACCCTCAGGAAAAAGTCCTTGCCATATACCCCTCATGATTTTATAAACATCAATAAGGTCACCTCTCAACATTCTATGCTCCAGTGTAGAAAAAAGTCCCAAGCTATCCGGCCTGTCCTTATAATCAAACCCTCCATTCCTGGCAACATCCTGGTAAATCTCTTCTGAACTCTCTCCAATGTAATAATATCCTTCCTAGAACAGGGTGTTGTGGCTTTGACCCACGTCCTGGTCACCTGAACTTGGTCATGGCAAGTTGTGGCGTGTGCCCACCTGAAACCTTAGATTTATGGCTGGAGAACAAACCTGGAATGGTTCTCGGGCCTCTCTGCTTTGGCTGTGAACCACATGGACTGTGCTTGGTTTCAGCCACAAATTCAGTTATCACGATTTATAAACGTTCGATAAATTGCTTGCTTAACTGTCCAGCCACAAATACCTTCATGGTACGTAGTAATATTTATCAGAAAATATTATGACTCGTCAAGGCCTGGTTATACATCTGGTCAAATCTGACCATCAGATCATGATGGCAAAGCATGTAATTGATTAAATACACAATACTGGTAGGAATCCATTTTATCAATCTATTTACCGCTGACCATTGCTCGTGACTGCGGGTATTATCAAAGTGTTGGTAAATGCTTTGAACTTGCATTCAACCTTGAGCTGCTGGCAGCCATTGTGTGGAACAATGCACCAGGGAGAAGTGCTTGGGAAATGTAAAGACTTTCAGGGATATCAGCATATAATGTATTGTGGTGCGAAAATAACAACAGGGCTGTTTCTATTGAACTTCTGAGCACATCATGATACTCAGCTGTAGTATAAAGGAAGGGGTATATTCTCTAAAGGCTAATAAAAAGGCATGTTTACACAGAGGGCAAAACATGTTTTATGTTTGAGGTATTCCTGATGCCATACTAAAGAGCCAGAATATGTTCATTATCACAGCCGGTAAGTTATATCTAACACCATTCATCTCACCTTTTCATTGAGCAGCACCTGCTCACTATGGGGAGCACACACTTTTCATCTTGTCAACAGCTGGAAATGCGAAAGTAGCTTATAGCTGCTGTTTGTTTTCTCTCAAACAGATTTTAAACATAACGTCGAGTAGAAATAAAAGCTAAAAAATTGAAACAAACAAAAGGACCTGGTAATAGTCAGCGGTTAGTGGCAGCCTTCCATCTGGTGCGGTTTTGGTTTGCACTGTGATGATTAACTCTGTGTTAAGCACTGTCTGATTTGGCTCAGGATCCCCTTTGCTGGCATGGCAGGCTCTGCTAGATTTGCTGCAGAGGAAGGCAGTGGGCTGAAGAGGTGTACTGCCTTTCCACGGGCAGGGAATCTTTTTATTCCCAATTACCTATGCTGCTGCTCTTCCAAACACTTTGCCTCCGGAGGTCACAGCTGTCAGCATTTGCCTCCCAGTTGTGTCACCATCGTCATATCTCACATGCAGGACTTTTTGTCACACTGTTGTAGGTTATGACTCAGTGACAGTTGCAAAGATAGCATTTGTGTGTGTATGCAGCCATTTTCTATCTGGTAAAAATGACAGAACCAGCATCGATATCACGAGTTTAATTATGCGTGTATGCTGATAGGAGACTGTGGTCATTCCCAGTGAGTGTTGCTGCTTCCAACCTGAATTTCATCCCCCAAACTCCCATCCACCTCACTCCTGAACTCATCTGTGTCTTTGACCCACACCTTGGCCAGCTGAAATTGGTCACGGTCCAATTCGGCAAACTTTGTCTGGTACTAAACTGGTGACCCTGGCGTCCTGAATCGGCTTGCTTCCAAACCTCAGAGTTTGGTGATTTTGTCCTGCCAAAGAAAAACTGTAAATATGTCTGAGATATCAAGGTTGAAACGATTCGGTCTTTTCTCCGATCTGCTATAAGTTGCCCAGCTCTCTCCACTGTCGAGGAAGACGTTGAGGACACAGGTTTAGCAGACTCACCGTTTGATGTTCTCAGTCAGGGTTTCTGTTCTTTCACATTCTCATGAGGGATATGGATAGCGTGAACAGCAGGTGTCTTTTCACAGCGGGTGGGGGAGTTCAAGATGAGGGGGCATACTTCTAAGACGAGAGGAGAAAGATTTTAAAAAGACACGATGGGTGAACCTTTTCCACAGAGTGGTTCATATGTGGAATGAACTTCCAGAGAAAGTGGTGGATATGAGTGCAGTTGCAAAATTTAAGAGACAATTAGAAAGGTGCATGAATAAGAAATGTTTGGGGGGATATGGGCCAAGCACAGGCAAGTGGGACTAGTTTAGTTTGGGATTATGGTCGGCTTGAATTGTTTGGACTGAAAGGTCCGTTTCCATGCCACATGACTCTATGGTGTAACAAATAAACAGGCTTTTGATCAGCAAGGGAATCAAGGGTTATGGGGGAAAAGGAAGGAAAGTGGAGCTGAGGATTATCAGATCAGGCGTGATCTCATTGGATGGTGAAGCACACTTGATGGGTTGAATGGCCTAATTCTGCTCCTATGTCTTACATTCTTATACCTTATCTCTGATCACATCTGTTAGCAGATTGTTAGTAGCTGGAGAATAAAAACATTTTGAAATTTTAGTGATATCCTTCATCATATTTACCATTCATAGAAATAGACAAACTGAAGGATTGCATGATATGGCTTGGGGTGGCCAGTAAAGATCAACGGTTCAAGCATTTAAGGATCCCACTCAAAATAACACTACATTGTGAGCATTTGTTTCTCATAAATATTCTTTTGAACTTAGAATTGTAACGGGAATGTAAAATTCCAGTTTAGTTCTTGTGCGTATCACAACGTAAAGCACATTAGCAACATCTTTACTGCAAATGAACAGAGCCTGGATTGTAAAGGCAGGATAACTGGATTTCTCCATTATTTATTTACAAAGTAAAATGGATTGCCTGCAGTGATGTATTATCTTCTGTCCTCCGGAGAATAAACCACTTAACCTACAGTTAATTTTAAAGAGGTGCAATGGGTGCAATAACTAAATACAATCTGATTTTGCAGGCTTTAAAATCTGTGGGCAAAACAAATGATTAACACAGCGCTGTTGATGATAGAAGCTTAACACTACTCGCAGTCAATTAACAGGCAGTGTTAGAATTGGCTGTCTGCCATGCCTTGTAAAAGCCTCAATAATCGAATCACCATAATTTGTAAGAATTCGCATTGGAATTAACATATTGTACCTTATCACAGGTAACAAATGAAAGGCTATTTTTCTTCCATTTCAAAAGAAAAAGAGGACTTGTACATTTTGTTTTCTCAAATTACAGTCCACCTACAGTACCACCATTTAGAATTCTTCATTTTCTGAAAATGTATTTCAATGATGGCAAATGCAGCAAGTAGGTCCTGATCATGCAGCAACTTTTAATAACATCCTTTTAATAATATCCTTTGAAGCATATTATGCAGCTGACAAACCACTTCACTGAGCTATGATGCACCTAACTCTGTAGGAATAAAGATTTTTTTAAAATAAAAGCCTTTTACTGACCAGATACCAATCATTTTAGTAAAGTCTGCTCTGGAGAACCATGAACACTGTGTGTTTGCCAAAAAACAAATAGCAAAAGTATAGGACAATGGCTACCCTAATAACAAATGTTCCAAGTCATAGACCACAGCATCAAAATAATGGACAGTCCCATTAAATCTGCAGCAGTGGTCACCCTGTTTGAAAATGGAGTATTCCAGATCTCAGCAACTCTTGAGGGTGAAAACATCTCATTGTTTGGATCTTTTGCCAATGATTTTGAAATTATGATTTCTAGAATCAGTACAACTGCAAATGAAAATATTTTTCTATTATCTAGCTAGACTTCTCATTATCTTGAAAAATGTTTTTAAACTTGTCTATTTTTCCACGGAGAACAGTCCTACCTTTTCCAAGTACTCCTCATAACTAAAGTAAGCTCATACCTTGGAATGTTCTAATAAATGTCTTTGTTCTTTTTAAAATCTTCATGACGTTTCTGATCTGAAGCAGCAGAGTTGGCTGAAGTCCTTCAGCTAAGGCCTAACCAGTAATTTACATAGCTCCAGTAAAATCTCTTCATTTTCCAATGCCAATCTGCATTTTATAAACCCAAGTAGTACATTCTTGGAAGTACCCTACCAACTTCCACTACCACGGTAAAATGTTAAAAATCACACAACACCAGGTTATAGTCCAACAGGTTTATTTGGAAGTACTAGCTTTCGGAGCACTGTTCCTTCATCAGGTAACTGATGTGTGGTGTGTGCACAGACACCAGGGTCTTTCTACTTGGTCTACGTGCTTCACAAGTGTGTCAGTCACAACACAGAAACAGTTGTTTGGACAAGGGGTAAACCTGCTGCTTAATTTAAAACCAGCAACACAGAAAAGATTTATCCCATGCAGTAATCTATAAAAAATCCGAGTGGCCAAGAATTATGTAAAGTAAAACTTAACAACTTCATTTCTTAACATATACAGAGAATAATTAACTAACCACTATTTACAATTTCTTTCTCTAACCTATCTTTTACCTTCCCTTCTATAATACTAGCCCGATAAAACTCCCAATTAAGACTTACAAAACAACACTTTGTATCTCAAAACCAGGCAGCTGTTTTGTGTCTTCTTTTCTCCATGATAGGAATTTATGTATCACAGGTTACTGATCGAAAAGGTACTTTTAAGGGAGAGCTATTTTGAAGCAGTCTGTTTACATGCTGGGCCATGGCAGTTCTCCCCTCAACTGTTCAAGTTTCTCCGGTCTTATACTCCAGAGCATCGGAATGTGTCATTGGCTTTTAAGATTGTCAATATACTCAATTCAAACTTATTGGAGTTTGATATGTTTCGGGTATAATTTAAACTGATTGGCTAAATTCAAATTTGTTTTTGTCTCCAAGCAACGAACTAATCAATTTGTTTGACCCAGTGTTACATTACTTTTTTGAGAACATGTAGTGCTTTGCCCAGTAGTTCTGCTGCTTTTAACTCTCTTAAAGGTATACCCATATCTTCATAACATAGTGAACAAGTTAGGAAACCACAGAGGTCCAGAAGGTCTTCCACAAGTGTGCATTACAATAATTTTTGTAAAGTTGTACAAAGGACGTTTATGAACATGAAGGAAAATACTTGCTAAGAAATGTGTAAGAAGTTCTGTTCCATTCCATAAGACCATAGAAACAGAAGGAGCAACAGGTCAGCGCCTCAAGCCTGCTCCACCATGCAATTAGATCGAAGGTAATCTGTATCTGAACTCCATTCATACACCTCGGGTGTATCTTTAATATTATTATCAAACAAAAAGTATAAATCTCAGCCTCAAAATTCAACAGTGGAAAGAAGTTCCAGATTACAAAAATTCTTGATGTTTCCTGACTTGTGGCCAACTATTAATTTTAAACTTAATGTTGTCTTGTTCTGAACTGCTCCCCCATAAGCAATACTTTACCTCCATCTAACCTGTTGAACTGAGTAATCCCCTTACACATTTCATCAATATCACACTTCTGTCTTCCAAACACAAAGAATGCACACTTAGACTGTGCATCCCATCTCATAAGTTAACCCCCTTAGTCCTGGTATCATTATGGTAAATTCACATTTCACTCCCTCTAAAGCTAGGTACCAGAATGATTTTAACTCTGTGTAAGTGAATGGGTTTTAAATTGTGTAAACTCAGCCGACCCTTTCTGAGACTCAGTGCCCAGAACTAGAAGCAATATTCTTCATGTTCTAGGCTTAGGGTGAGAAGAGAAAAATTTAAAAGAGACCTTAGGGGTAACTTTTTCATGCAAAAAGTGGTACATTTATGGAATGTTTTGCCAGAGGAAGTGGTGGAGGCTGGATTAACTGCACCATTTAAAAGGCATCTGGATGGGTGTCTGAATAGGAAAGGTTTAGAGGGATATGGGCCAAGTGCTGGCAAATGGCAATAGATTAGGTTGGGATATCTGGTGGCCATGGACAGGTTGGACCAAAGAGTCTGTTTCTGTCCTGTACATCTCTATGACTCTATTAGAGCTTTACACAACTACATGCAATCTTTTGTACGCTTGGAAAGAAAGTTAAAATTCCCCAAGCCTTTTAAATTATGTTTTACATCTGTCAATTAGTTTTCAGACCTGAAATCTCCCTGATCCTGTACAGATTCAAGCTTCTGATTACTTAAAAAATACTTCAAACATAGGCCAAAAGCAGATGACAGTACACTTCTGTTATGGCCTTACTCAATCACTTGATGACTCAATGTCCTTTTGTGATCTTCTCTTCCCATCTAGATTATTTACTGTGTCACCCAACTCAGCAAGCTTGAAGATATGGATATCTATGCTTTTAGTGATGTATTTTATAAACACAATAAAAAAGTAAAACTGCAGTAACAATTCCAAGGGACACCATTAGTCCATCGTGTCAAATTCCCATTTTTCTACCTCCCAACCAATTCCCCACCTATGTTAGCAGGAGATGTCTCTAACTCCACGTGATCCTAAGTTTTAACAGTATTTGAGTGGTATTTTTAAAATGCTGGGTGTTATCAGCTTATATGTGAAAACGAACACCAGAGTTTTGGGTGATGTCACTGAAGGACAATGTGTTCATGAAAAATAGAAGGAGCCAAAAAATAATGCACAACAAGTTTGAAGAGAAACCATTTTAAGTGATACACTGGATATGGTTAGAGGGTTAAGAAAATAACCAGGTAAAAGCAGTCTAAGCCAGTTGGAAGACAGATGAGAGTGTTCCGAGAAGGATGGTGTGATATATTGTATCAAAAGCAGCAGAAAGGTTGACAAGGAAGAGGAGGGATCATTTACCTTTGTCACAGTCATATTGGATGCCACATGTCATAGAATCATAGAGATGCACAGCATGAAAACAGATCCTGCAGTCCAACCCGTCCATGCCGACCAGATATCCCAACTCAATCTAGTCCCGCCTGCCAGCACCCGGCCCATTTCCCTCCAAACCCTTCCTATTCAGATACCCATCCAAATGCCTTTTAAATGTTGCAATTGTACCAGCCTCCACCACTCCTTCTGGCAGCTCATTCCATACACATACCACCCTCTGCTTGAAAAAGTTGCTCAGTAGGTCTCTTTTATATCTTTCCCCTCTCACCCTAAATCCATGCCCTCTAGTTCTGGACTCCCACACCCCAGGGAAAGGACTTTGCCTATTTACCCTATCCATGCCCCTCATAATTTTGTAAACCTCTATAAGGTCACCCCTCAACCTCTGACACTCCAGCCTGTTCAGCCTCTCCCTGTAGCTCAGATCCTCCAACCCTGGTAACATCCTTGTAAATCTTCTCTGAACCCTTTCAAGTTCCACAACATCTTTCCGATAGGAAGGAGACCAGAATTGCATGCAATATTCCAACAGTGGCCTAACCAATGTCCTGTACAGCCGCAACATGACCTCCCAATCTCCATACTCAATGCTCTGACCAATAAAGGAAAGTATACCAAACACATTCTTCACTATCCTATCTACCTGCGATTCCACTTTCAAGGAGCTATGAACCTGTGTCTTTGGATAGAGACCCTGATGAAGGGCTTTTGCCCGAAATGTCGAATTTCCTGATCCTCAGATGCTGCCTGACCTGCTGTGCTTTTCCAGCACCACTTTAATCTTGACTCTAATCTCCAGCATCTGCAGTACCCACTTCTGCATCTTTGGATAGAGCTGTTTCCGTCCTGCGGCCGCACTCGAAACTGCTTTGAAGGGACATACTGGTATTGGAGGTAGTCCAGAAAGGTTCGCTGGGTTAATTCCTAGTATGGAGGGATTTTCCTATGAGGAGACATTGAGTAGGTTGGTCTTGTTCTTATTAGAATTTAGAAGAATGAGAGGCGACTTTATTGAAACATTTAATAGGGCTCTGGTGGAGAGTCTAGGAGCAGAGGGCACAACCTCAGAGTAAGGAGTCACTCATTTAAGACAGGAGTGAGGAGGACTTTTCCTCTCCATGGGTAGGGAATCTGTGGATTTTGTTTTACCACAAAAGCTGGTCAGACCTGGGTCGATAATTATGTTCAGGGCTGAGATAGCATTTTAATCAGTAGGGGAATCAAGAGTTAGAGGGCCAAGACAGGAAGTGGAATTGAGAGTGATCAGACCTCACTGAATGGAACAGCAGACTTAAATAACCTCCAGCTGCTCCTACAACTTAAGATCTTATCGTTTTAAACGTAGAGTCGCATGATAAAGGACCACAAACACAAGGACTTTTGGAAAGGAAAGGGAGGTAGAGGACATGCAAGGAGGTGGCATAATCAAAATGCTGCAAGTGCAGGAAATTTGAAATGAAAATAAAAAAAATGTTCAAATTACTCAGCAAGCAGGGCACCATCTGTGCAGGGATAAATAGAGCGACTGTTTTAGGTTGGTGACATTTCTCCAGAATTGGGAAAAATTACAAACAAAGACGTTTTAATGAAAGAAATGAAATAGCTGACAGTGTAAGGGAAAAGAACAAAAATAAAGGAAGATCTGTGATTAGATTAGATTAGATTAGATTACTTACAGTATGAAAACAGGCCCTTCAGCCCAACAAGTCCACACCGACCCTCCGAAGACCAACCCACCCAGACTCATTCCCCTACATTTAACCCCTTCACCTAACACCACGGGCAATTTAGCACGGCCAATTCACCTGATCTGCACATCTTTGGACTGTGGGAGGAAACCGGAGCACCCGGAGGAAACCCACGCAGACACGGGGAGAATGTGCAAACTCCACACAGACAATTGCCTGATCAATTGGAGTTCAGGAGACAATAAATGACGAATGTTTTAATAGTGCAAAGTCAAGGAGAGTGAACATAGGGAAAGTAAAGAAATCAACAAGATGTGAATGGCAGATGATAAACAGATGCTTATCTCAAAACAAAACTGAAGGAAAACAAATGTAAAACCAAACTCTGCATCGATAAAGGAAACAACATAGAGGAGGTGGTCACAGTCTGAAATTGTTGAATTCAATGTTGAGACTGGAAGGCTGAAAAGTATTTATTTGAAAGATGAGGTATTGTTCCTTGAGCTGGCATTGAGCTTCATTGGAACACTGCAGGAAGACAGTAACAGAGGGATCAGCATGAGAGCAAGGTGGAGAATCCAAATAACTAGTAACTCAGGTTATGGATTGAACAAAGATGTTTCACAAAGTTAGCAACTAATTTGAATTTGATCTTTCCAATGCAGTCTGTACTGTGAACAGCAAATACAATATCAGTTCAGTACATAGGACATTTCCACTGCCTTTAGTGTGATGTCACCACCAAGTGCATCTTCTCCTCCTCTCCCCTTTCAGCATTCTGGAAGACCATTCCCTCCATGACACCCTGGTCCACTCCATAATCAGTCCCATTGCTGCTCACAATTTCATATTCTCAACACTGGGGAGATCAAACCAGGATTGGCTGACACTTCAGTCACAGATTTTCCACTTTACTCTTACACTGACATTTCTTGAATAAAAGCTATTTATAAAGTGTGTAGAAGTCTACTTCTAGACATTCTAACTTGTATGTTATGGAAGGTGTAAAAAAATTCAAAGTTCCTGCATGCAGCACATGTTCACTTCAGGGGTGTCCTCATCCCAATTGCAATAACCTTGATACATTGTATACAAAGTCCTTGAGTGTACAGTCTCCTCACAAATCCATGCATTTCTATCCCAGAACTCTATGTTTAAAATCTCCAATCAGCTTCCCAGTGTGGGGAAGCTCACAGCTCACATGGAAGTCACTCTTGGTATTGTCAAGCATACAGCCTGAAGGAAAATCGATTGGAATGGAATATCACAGATAACACAATAGGGTTGAACTTTTCTCCACTCAGTATATCCCACTCTGAACTGTCTCAATACAACTTCCACAATATTTGCCAAATTGGAGAGTTGTTGCTACACAGAAGACCGTTCAGCCCATCATGTCTGCACTGGCTCTCTGAGTTAGCAGTTTATCTAACGCTGTTCTCCTTCCTTCTCCCTGTAAATCTGCCCTTTCTTCCTTTTCAGTTAACAGCGTGTTTCTCTTTTGAATGCATCCATTGAATAAGGACACTGACAGGATCATACTTCAAAAACAGATATAAACTCCCAAAGAGAATCTGTAAATAGTTTCATTAAAGATTTGTGTGCACTATCAGAGCCATGCAGTTATGGAAACCTACAACCAGAACTCAATTATGACAGAATCATCATTGGGTCTCAAATAAATCAATTCCTGAACTCCTTCAATTAAAATAGGATGTAACTGTAAAATGAACAGTCTGAGTAGCAATGGATACAGAGTTGAGGAAATTCTTTAAGAAATATTTTACAGCAAAAGTTCTACTTTAATGCAGAAAGTTCTACAGGGAATGTCAACAACTGAAAGCACAGTTGAGCATTTGACCAAAGACCCCACATCTGAAAAATATGCAGTATGAGAAAACATCAACATGATAATCTCACGATACAATATCTTGTCACTAGTGTGATTCCAAAACCCCACTTCAGTGAAGAGAAAATTGTTCAGCCTTACTCTGACAATATAATGAGCAAAAATGTGCAACAGTCTGAACGGCATACTCAACATCAAACCAAATCACTTCCAAGCCAACCTATCAATTCATACTTTGGAATAGAGCCTTGAAGAACAGATTAAATTGCAATGGAGCATGTTTCTTTATATAGGGGACGAGTACTTATGGATGACCAGCATAATCCTTTTCTTAAAATTAGCAGCATGATCCAAATGTTAATGATGGAAAAGAAGAAACAGCCCAGCCTCCCCATAGATTCCTGCAGGTGCATGCATGTAAGATCCCTCAGCAAGCGTTGCTGGTCTAACAGAGGCCAACAAGGACAAAGAAAGCTCAGTAACCTAACCTCAACTGTTTCTATACCTGATTCCATACAGAGAGTCACAGAGATGTACAACATGGAAACAGACCCTTCGGTCCAACTTGTCCATGCCGTCCAAATATCCTAAATTAATCTAGGCCCATTTGCCAGCACTTGGCCCATATCCCTCAAAACCCTTCCTATTCATATAGCCATCCAGATGCCTTTCGAATGTTGTAATTGTACCAGCCTCCACCACTTCACTGGCAGCTCTTTCCATACATATACTACCCTCTGCATGAAAACGTTGCCCCTTAGATCCCTTTTCAATCTTCCCCTCTCGCCCTAAGCCTAATCCCTCTAGTTCTGGACTCACCAACCCCAGGGAAAGGACCTGGTCTATTTGCCCTATCCATGCCCCTCATGACTTTATAAACCTCTATAAGGTCACCCTTCAGCTCCATATATTGAATCAAAAATGTGCAAAGTGGTAGAAATTATAAAGAAAACATGTACCATAAATGTTGTATCTGGTGAATCATTTGAGAATGCATATAAATGTCAACCAATTTTTATGATGGGAGTAAATAGCTTGGAAAAGGAGGAGAATAACTGTGTGTAAGGGTTTTAGATGATAGGAGGAATCTTGTGCTGATGTCTTGAAGCTGCTCTTCACTGGGTTTAAGTAGCACAGTATGGGCTTTGTGAAGAAGAAGAGAAAACCACTCATAGAGCTGGGTAGAAACCTGGTTTAGCCGTGTGAATATTAGAAACACGAGCAGAGATTCATGTGGAATAGACTGGCTGGTATAGGCTGCCATATATATGGAATAAAATTTAAATTCTGTAACAGTAAGATTAGAGGATCTGATCACTATATATTGTAGCATTTAATCTTAATACATAATAAATTGTGTTACAAAGAATCTGAAGCCTGAAGAAACATCTTGGCCTTGCCTTTTCTGTTTGTCCTGAACCCTAGTAAAGTACCACAAAAGAGTAATAAATGTTTCACTCTAATGGAACAGAAATCTCTCCTCTGGGGCAGTGTTTTGCAGAGGAATAAAACAGTGTTATTTTCTGGATCTGTAGATTGTGAAGGAGCAAAAATGATCTTTAGTAAAATAATACGCGCTTCTTGTCAGATGTATAAGTTTAAAGAGAGTTTAAGGGTTACTGCGGATTATGATTTGGAGATGCCGGTGTTGGACTGGGGTGTACAAAGTTAAAAATCACACAACACCAGGTTATAGTCCAACAGGTTTAATTGGAAGCACACTAGCTTTCGGAGTGACGCTCCTTCATCAGGTGATAGTGGAGGGCTCGATCGTAACACAGAATTTATAGCAAAAATTTGCAGTATGATGTAACTGAAATTATACATTGAAAAACTGATTGTCTGTTAAGCCAATGTTAGAATACAGTGATAGTTTCACTTCTTTCATGTGTAAATCACAAAACCTTTTTTTAAAAGTTGCATTCTCGGGTTAGCTATTAACAATGGTGATAGCTAGACAATATGTTGAAGGTGTTAGCCCCTTGTGTTCTCTGTCTATGACCTGATGTTTAGATTGATTCTAATCTAAAAAGTGAGATAACAGAGTTTTACATAAATTCATGCAGTTTTTGAGCTCAGAGTTCTACATGAATGTATGCAGTTTTTGAGCAAAGTGCAATGTAACTCTGCAAGTACAAATTCACCCCACAAAATATATGTGTGCATGTGGGTCTTTGTCTGTCTGTGTGTGTGTCTGTCTGGGGTGGGAGTTGTGAGTGTGAGAAAATGTGTGTGTGTGTGTGTAGTGAGTGCAGAGTGTCTTAAATTTGTGAGGGGGTGCATGTGTGAGTGTGGGAGTGTGTGTGTCTATAAGGGTGTGTGTGAGTGTCTGTGTGCGCATCTGTGTGTACCTGTGTCCTTGTGTACATGAGAGTGTGTGTGTGTGTGTGTGTGTGTGTGTGTGTAGGAATATCTATGTGTGTGTAGGGCAATGGTGATCACCATTGTCTAGCTATCACCATTGTTAACAGCTAACCCAAGAATGCAACTTTAAAAAAAGGTTTTGTGATTTAGACATGAAAGAAGTGAAACTATCACTGTATTCTAACAGATGAAAGGCTTAACCGACAATCAATTTTTCAATGTATAATTTCAGTTACATCACACTGCAAATTTTTGCTATAAATTCTGTGTTACGATTGAGCCCTCCACTATCACCTGATGAAGGAACGTCACTCCGAAAGCTAGTGTGCTTCCAATTAAACCTGTTGGACCATAACCTGGTGTTGTGTGATTTTTAACTGCGGATTATATCTGCCATAAATGCTGTTGGTTGTGAATCTTATCAGATCGAATGGATTGGTTGGAGAGACAGTTAGAAGCGATGAGGAATTCGCAACAGCAACAGTATGTAATGGATGGCAGTTATAGGAAGGGGGGAAAAGTCTCAGATACAGTCACATAGATGGGTTAACTCCAGGAAGGCTAAGAGAGGTTCACACCTCGGGCAGGAGTCTTTTGTGGATATATCCATTTCAAACAGGTATACTGTTTTTGAAAATGTAGGGGGTGATGGATTCTCAGGGGAATGTAGCACGAACAGCCATGTTTCTGGTATTGAAACTGGCTGTAATGCAACAAGGGGTACATTGGCTTCCAAGAGATCAGTTGTGTAAGGGGATTCTGTAGTCCAAGGTACAGACAACGTTTCTGTGGCCAGAAGTGAAAAATCACAATGGTGTCTTGCTTCCCTGGTGCCACAATCAAGGAAGTCTCAGAGAGGGTGCAGAATGTTCTCAAGGGGGAGAGGGGCCAGCAAGTGGTCATTGTCCACATTGGAATCAACGACATAGGAAGGGAAAAGATTGAGATTCTGAAGGGAGATTACAGAAAGTTAGGCAAGAATTTAAAAAGATCCTCAAGGGTAGTAATATCTGGATTACTCCTGGTGCTACAAGCTAGTGAGGGCAGGAATAAGGGGATAGAGCAGATGAATGCATGGCTGAGGAGCTGGTGTATGGGAGAAAGATTCACATTTTTGGATCATTGGAATCTCTTTTGGGGTAGAAGTGACCTGTACAAGAAGGGTGGATTGCACCTAAATTGGAAGGGGACTAATATACTGGCAGGGAGATTAGCTAGAGATTGCTCAGGAGGATTTAAACTAGTAAGGTACTGCTGGGGGGGGGGGTGCGGAGGTGGAATCCAGGGAGATAGTGTGGAAAGACATCAATCTGAGACTGGTGCAGTTGAGAAAAGAAGTGAGTCAAACAGTCAGGGCAGGCAGGGACAAGGCAGGACTAATAAATTTAATTGCGTTTATTTTAATGCAAGGGGCCTAACGGGGAAGGCAGATGAACTCAGGGCATGGTTAGGAACGTAGGACTGGGATATCATAGCAATTACAGAAACATGGCTCAGGGATGGGTAGGACTGGCAGCTTAATGTTCCAGGATACAAATGCTACAGGAAGGATAGAAAGAGAGGCAAGAGAGGAGGGGGAGTGGCATTTTTGATAAGAGATAGCATTATAGCTGTGCTGAGGGAGGATATTCCCGGAAGTAAATCCAGGGAAGTTATTTGGTTGGAACTGAGAAATAAGAAAGGGATGATCATCTTATTGGGATTGTATTATAGGCCCCCTAATAGTCCGAGAGAAATTGAGAAACAAACTTGTAAGGAGATCTCAGCTGTCTGTAGGAATAATAGGGTAGTTGTGGTAGGGGATTTTAACTTTCCAAACATAGACGAGGACTGCCATAGTGTTAAAGGCTTAGAGGGAGAGGAGTTTGTTAAGTGTGTACAACAAAATTTTCTGATTCAGTATGCAGATGTACCTACTAGAGAAGGTGCAAAACTTGACCGACTCTTGGCAAATAAGGTAGGGCATGTGACTGAGGTGTCAGTGGGGGAGCACTTTGGAGCCAGCGACCATAATTCTATTCGTTTTAAAATAGTGATGGAAAAGGATAGACCAGATCTAAAAGTTGAAGTTCTAAATTGGAGAAAGGCCAATTTTGATGGTTTTAGGCAAAAACTTTTGTAAGCTGATTGGAGGCAGATGTTCACAGGTAAAGGGATGGCTGGAAAATAGGAAGCCTTCAGAAATGAGATAACAAGAATCCAGAGAAAATATATTCCTATCAGGGTGAAAGGAAAGGCTGGTAGGTATAGAGAATGTTTAATGATGAAAGAAATTGAGGGTTTGGTTAAGAAAAAGGAGGAAATATGTGTCAGGTATAGACAGGACAGATCGAGTGAATCCTTAGAAGAGTATAAAGGCAGTAGGAGTTTACTTAAGAGGGAAATCAGGAGGGCAAAAAGGGGACATGAGATAGCTTTGGCAAATAGGATTAAGGAGAATCCAAAGAGTTTTTACAAATACATTAAGGACAAAAGGGTAACTAGGGAGAGAATAGGGCCCCTCAAAGATCAGCAAGGTGGCCTTTGTGTGGAGCCACAGAAAATGGGGGAGATACTAAACGAGTATTTTGCATCAGTATTTACTGTGGAAAAGGACATGGAAGATATAAAACGCAGGAAGATATAGATGGTGACATCTTGCAAAATGTCCATATTACAGAGGAGGAAGTGCTGGATGTCTTGAAATGCATAAAGGTGGATAAATCCCCATGACCTGATCAGGTGTACCCTAGAACTCTGTGGGAAGCCAGAGAAGTGATAGCTGGGCCTCTTGCTGAGATATTTGTATCATCGATAGTCACAGGTGAGGTGCTGGAAGATTGGAGGTTGGCAAATGTGGTGCCACTGTTTAAGAAGGGCGGTAAAGACAAGCCAGGGAACTATAGACCGGTGAGCGTGACCTCGGTGGTGGGCAAGTTGTTGGAGGGAATCCTGAGGGACAGGATGTATTTGGAAAGGCAAGGACTGATTAGGGATAGTCAACATGGCTTTGTGTGTGGGAAATCATGTCTCACAAACTTGATTGAGTTTTTTGAAGAAGTAACAAAGAAGATTGATGAGGGCAGAGCAGTAGATGTGATCAGTAAGGCGTTCGACAAGGTTCCCCATGGAAGACTGATTAGCAAGGTTAGATCTCATGGAATACAGGGAGAACTAGCCATTTGGATACAGAACTGGCTCAAAGGTAGAAGACAGAGGGTGGTGGTGGAGGGTTGTTTTTCAGACTGGAGGCCTGTGGTCAATGGAGTGCCACAAGGATTTGTGCTGGGTCCATTACTTTTTGTCATTTATATAAATGATTTAGATGCGAGCATAAGAGGTACAGTTGGTAAGTTTGCAGATGACTAGGAAACAGTGAGGACTGCAGATGCTGGAGACCAGAGTTGAAAAGTGTGGTGCTGGAAAAGCACAGCAGGCTAGGCAGCATCCGAGGAATAGGAGAATCAACGTTTCTGGCATTAGCCCTTCTTCAGCAATCAGTTTGCAGATGATACCAAAATTGGAAGTGTAGTGGGCAGCGAAGAAGGTTACCTCAGATTACAACAGGATCTGGACCAGACTGGCCAATGGGCTGAGAAGTGGCAGATGGAGTTTAATTCAGATAAATGTGAGTTGCTGCACTTTGGGAAAGCAAATCTTAGCAGGACTTATACATTTAATGGTAAGGTCCTAGGGAGTGTTGCTGAATAAAGAGACCTTGGAGTGCAAGTTCATAGCTCCTTGAAAGGGGAGTCACAGGTAGACTGGATAGTGAGGAAGGCATTTGGTATGCTTTCCTTAATTGGTCAGAGTATTGAGTACAGCAGTTGGGAGGTCATGTTGCAGCTGTACAGGACGTTGGTTAGGCCACTGTTGGAATATTGCATGAAATTCTGGTCTCCTTCCTATCGGAAAGATGTTTTGAAACTTGAAAGGGTTCAGAAAAGATTTACAAGGATGTTGCCAGGGTTGGAGGATTTGAGCTATAGGGAGAGGCTGAACAGGTTGGGGCTGTTTTCCCTGGAGCATCGGAGGCTGAGGGGTGACCTTATAGAGGTTTACAAAATTATGAGGGGCATGGATAGGGTAAATAGGCAAAGCCTTTTCCCTGGGGTTGGGGAGTCCAGAACTAGAGAGCATAGATTTAGGGTGAGAGGGGAAAGATATAAAAGAGACCTAAGGGGCACCGTTTTCACACAGAGGGTGGTACGTGTATGGAATGAGCTGCCGGGGAAGTGGTGAAGGCTGGTACAATTGCAGCATTTAAAAGGTATTTGGATGGGTATATGAATAGGAAGGGTTTGGAGGGATATGGGGCGGGTGCTGGCAGGTGGGACTAGATTGGGTTGGGATATCTGGTCGGCATGGACAGGTTGGACTGAAGGGCCTGTTTCCATGCTGTACATCTCTATGACTCTATGACTCTACTTGTGATAAGAAGGCAAATCAAGAAAATATCCATTATCATTCTTCTTCACTTGCTCTGTATGTTCCTCTGCCTACTGCTCAGCACCACAGTGCTACCCAATGGCAATCTGCCTCCAGCAGAGCCTGCAGGAGAACACTGTTACTGTCAGACTGTGCTACAGCAGCATAAAGATATTCACAGTTGGAAGGCACTTTAAAATATCTGGGAGCAGAAGCAATCATCAATTTTTTACTTGTGGCTGTCATCACGGATTACTTTACTTTCAATTATTTAGAATGAGTTGACAGATTTTTTTTTACATTGGTCTTCACATGCCATGCAAACCAGCGATAACAATATAATTCTAGTAAGAGGCTTTCTCTGTGTCTGCCCCCAAAATGGTGCTACTGCTTTTATATGTCATGAATGCAGAACTTCTCATCCTCACTAGCCTCGACAAAGTAGCTATCCAGACCTGAAGGTCATTAACCTGGGCAGTGTTGGAAAAGGAAGTTAGGACCTGAAAGAATTAACTGACATTATGACATAAGCTCAACTTAACAAGATATTTTTAAAGAATGGTTCCTGGGAGGAGTGAGCAAGTTATTCAGCTATCTCACTATGCTTCAGTGGCATAATGTGTACTTCTTCTTAAATATATTCTGAGGTGTTACCCTGGTCTCTGGTGTTATGTATTTGTAATGTAATAGCTACTCAGTACTATGCAATACACCGATGCTGTTGGCAAAGATTGTGGTTATCTTCTACCTAAGACATTGTGTCGACATCCTTTCCTCTTTGGTGTCAGAAGCTTTGATGAATGACAAAAATGGTAGTGATGAATCCCCTGAGGCATCCCAGATAGTTCAAGTGGACATGACCATAACATAACACATATGGACTGCAGTGAGGAGTGCAGCACATTGGGCACACTGCTATAGAGAATGCAGAATAATGGTGTGAACTGAGACCAGACAGTGCTGGCCTGAAGAAATCTTCAGTTCTACAAAAGCCACAACTAGAAAGAAGTAAACAATCCCAGACAGATGACTATGAGTGGATTCTTACCAGGCTCTGAAGGATGTGTCACAAATTATATGGCAGAAACAAATAAGATGTTCAGTGAGGCCTATCTCAATGTCGAGATCATCTCAATGGATCATGATTGCTTTTCTCAAGCAGCGTGGTGAGATTCTCACTAGGCAGTGGTGAGTTCCCAACTAGTGCTCATTATTTATTGCTTGTTAACCAGACTGAATTATCAGCTTTGAGATTAGATGTTACTGAATGATTAATATCATCTTGTGAGAATATCTTAAATTCAGAAGCAGCCAAAAAAAGGCATATTGTTGAAGCATTTGAGTAGAATAAAATTGACTTAAATAGGAATGGCAGTAGAATATTCAGCTCTCTTCTACATGTTTCCTTATCATCATAGATATTTAACAAGGAGAATGTACATACATGTGTGTATGTGTGCATCTGTACGTGCTCTTCTATTGGCATTTATGAAATCTAATTTCTGATCCACCATTTTACAAGTGGACTATTAGCAGATTATAAATCTCTGGTTGAGACAGATAACTGATTCTGAGTTATGAAAATAGAATTGTGCAATAGTCAGTGATAATGGAGTTGGTGACAAATCATATAGAATAATGGCGATAGTGAAATTACAGAAAGACTTTTGCAAGTAATTGATTATAAGCACTGTTGCAACAGATATGAGGTGATTTAGTCAAGTTCCAGTAAGCGTTTGGTCAATAACTAAAACCTCATTTACAAATTGCATACCAAATTAACTGCCTTAAGATCCTCAAATATAGCAACAATAATTGCCATTTAAAATAAAACAATTTGAACTTACACATGAATAAGAAACAGTATGGAAAGTAAAAAATCCATTTTTGACTACAAGAGGATGCTCATTGATAGCTTCTCGATGATAGGTTTCTGTTAAGGAAAAAAATTGGCTGGGTTAAAAAGTACTGCCTGAAACTCCAGAAGAGATCCCACTGTGAGGAATTTCTGGATAACCGGAATTATTTAGTGGATACCATATGTAACACTGTAAAAGAGCCAGGGAGGTTCAGCCCAAGTGCAGCTGCTTGTGTGACTGTCTAAGAAATTGGATTAAGATGTTTTTGGACTGCATGTTGAAAATTTTTCTTGAACTATTTTTAGTACATAGTTAATCCTTCTACATTAAAATGCTGTGTGTGCTATTTGCATAAAGTTATTAGCATCAAACAATTGTCATTAAAGTTACTGGAAGGGATGGAATTTAAAGAGTCTGTAGAAAACCTTATTTTAGGGATGTAGACAATTAAATATGCCTTATTTCTAAACAAAATTTAAAGACAAAACACATCGCCATCTGCCCCTGGGCATAATGGAAAACAAAAGCATCTTCCAACAGTATAGTTAAAACAATAATAGAAAGTTAACAATTGTGGCCACATTGCTTCATATTTGCCTTTCTCAACTTCTGTTCTTTTTTGTGTTTTCTTAGCTGGGAGATGTGCATTGTCTGACAGGGAGTAGGCTACTGAGGGTTGCAGACTCTCATTTTATGGCTTTATGAGGCATCAGTCAAGGCTACATTGAGAACAGCAATTGTATTTTGCAGTGGTGATGATCTGTGGAGGTCAATAGGTTTTACCTTCTGGTTCACAGGTGCCAACGAATGGACGTGGGAATGATCCAGTTCATTACTCAGGACAGCTTTGGGGTTTCTAAATGGGGCAAGACATCCAAACTGGAATCAGGGATTGAAGGGATTATGCCTGTACAGAAAGCACCATGAAGCAAATGTGATAAAAAACAATATGCCTTGGAGAAATTCAACAGGATGTCCTTTCTCTACAGAATAGCAGAAGCAAAAACAAAAGGTTCATCTCGAACAGTACACCTCAAAATAGAGAACAATTATGGCCAGTGCATTCATTTTTAGTATGACTATTTCTAACTGTTTTTCCCTCTGGGTTAAAGCTCATCACATTTCATCCTCATTTCAGTTCAATGTTACTGGCTCCAGGTCTAGTGTTCACTATCATTTTTGCCATTTTTTGTGAGAAACCTGTTTGGGGGAATGAGACCCAACTTGCGTATATTTCATTAATATGCGTCAACCCAGAATCAAATTTACTTTCACGGTGGACCAGTTTAATACTTTCCTCAGTGTGCTGAATTGGAAAATTCTTAAGGAAGTTCTCCACCAACGTCTACCATGAGCCTAACTTCACCAGTTGATATACACATTGGAATTTATTTAGCTCCACACTTATAAACAGACCTCTCATATATTAGATTTGGTGGTTCTCAGCATCCTCTCTGAAGCTGTAACACTATATTCTGCATTCTGTTCTATATCTCTGATATACTGATGTATGTTATGATTTGTCTGATTACCACGCAACAAAATACTTTTCACTGTATCTGGGTACATGTGACGATAAACAATTAAATCAAATCACTCTCTCTAATATTGGCTTAACGAGCAATAATGGGCAGATTTTCTGAGCAGTAGCATCTCACACAGATTGCCACTCCTCATTTTTTTACACCATGAAACAGCCTTACAATTCTGACAGGAGTTTCTGATCTCAGCTCCTTCAGAAAGTAAAGCCATACTTCCATTCTGAGAGGCCACTAATAGCCGTAAGCAGTCAGGAGAAGGTCAACCAAGTCCCCTTTACACAGCAGCAATCCACTGTCATATTCTGAAATTTATGAGTCCAGCATCACAGACAGACATCACTAAAGGTAGGTGTGAGGTTAAAGTGTTGAGATAGGCTGTCAGATGGGTAACCTCAGGTTAAATACGCTGTTCCACACTGCTACTAGACAGTGGCTTTGTGGGTAACGCTTTTCTTGGAAAGATGCTGTTGTCAGTCCAAATAAACATTCTGCCAAACACACAACTGACCAATGTTGTGTATGAGTTCCAATGACAATGTGACTCCAGGCACTTTTGTTGCATGTTCCAATGCTTGTCTGATAGAATCAAATACAGTAGTGCCTTGACTTACGAACTTAATCCGTTCCGGGACCCAGTTTGCGAATTGAAACGTTCGTGAACTGAATCAATTTTTCCCATTGTTTGGATAGCGTAAGAATGCTTGGACGTAGCAACGAACGATGTTCACAACACACGCGCCAAAGACGAACTGAATGAGATCACGCGAGGCCCGAGAGCTTTTGCGTTCAAAGCGCGCGTAGCAAAGCAGAACAATGAAACCACGTGGTCGCACATGGGCGTTTTGCTTTCGTGCCTTGAATTTCGTACGTACATTGAAGCAAAATTTCATGTACAATCCTGTTTGTAAACTGATTTGTTCGTGAATGGGGTCGTTCATATGTCGAGGCGTTACTGTATCCTGTTCCATTGGTGGCTCTCTAATTGAGCATCACTTGGTGAAAAATTCAGAGTGTGCTCATGACTCATTCGTGCATGCAATAAGTGGAAAGAGAAGAAATATGATCAAGCCTGGTACCTTTTTGGAATTGCTTCGGAACCCCATAATTCACAGCTACCGTTTCCATGGCAATGTCTTGGCTAATCACAGTTAGAAGAACTGTGTATTTTTAGTTTTGTGTTTTTAAAAAGTAGGGACTGAAATGTGAAAGAACTGTTTTGAAAAGCAATATTTGAAAGGGAATGACTACTGTTTTGAAAACAAGCAACCCCAAAACCCCACGATAGACGTTGTGATGAACTGTTTGAACAAGCAGCAGTAGAGGTTCAGATTGCAGATGATCTGGAGTCAAGGATGTCTACTGATCAACAAGAAGTTGATTGGAAACTATCACCCACCTACAAACCAATGACAGACAACATTTGCTAACCAGCAAATGTGTGATTGGTTGCCAGGTGGCTGAGCAGCTTGGAACTGGAGACAAGTTACAGAGATGCAGAGAGAGAGAGAAAAATATGTAGGTATTGAAGGTGCCTGCATTCTGCAGTGGGAAAGTCATTTTTAACTTGAAGGAAACTCCCCATGACCTTTCCTGCAGCTGTTACCTTGAGCTGCGATTTTTGAATTGATAAATCAGGGACATTTTCTAAGTGAATAAGTCACTCTATACTTCTTACAAACCAATAGAAGCTTTCAGAAAAAGATAACTGAACAGCAAGGGTCTTTCTCACCAAAGGAGGGTCATGTCATCATTCAGAATTGTGAAGCAAAGGTCACTGACTTGACTTTCAGTTTTTAAAACTTTGCTTTTAACCTATTTTCCCTATTTCTTTGTAAGGCTATGTGTAAGTGCAAGATTATAAGGGGACTCGAGTTTAGTTGTGTTATAAGCCAATGGTTTATATCTGTTTACTTGTAGCTGTAGTCTAAATACTTATAATGAATAATAATTCTTGTTCAGTACAGAAACCTGATCCATATTTTCAATCAACTTTAGTCTGAAAGTCAGTGATTTAGAATACTGAGTGTACTCTACAATTGGCATGACTCCTGGACTAGTGGGGTTTGATTTATGCAACACTACCCCAGTGGGTTCGACCATTGTTGACTTGTCAATCACACTACCATTTTTCCTATATTATAATCTGTTGTGAATCATGTAGAATTTGGATTCTTGCACTTGTCCTGATGTTGCAAGACAAAAAGCCTCAGCAACATGTCTCAACAATATCACTAAGAAATACAAAGTTTGTGATAAGATTTGTAGCTCGGGTGCTCGTTGTTGTGGTTCTATTCGCCGAGCTGGGAATTTGAGTTGCAGACATTTCGTCCCCTGTCTAGGTGACATCCTCAGTGCTTGGGAGCCTCCTGTGAAGTGCTTCTATGATGTTTCCTCCGGCATTTATAGTGGTTTGAATCTGCCGCTTCTGGTTGTCAGTTCCAGCTGTCCGCTGCAGTGGTCGGTATATTGGGTCCAGGTCGATGTGCTTATTGATTGAATCTGTGGATGAGTGCCATGCCTCTAGGAATTCCCAGGCTGTTCTCAGTTTGGCTTGTCCTAGAATAGTATTGTCCCAGTCGAACTCATGTTGCTTGTCATCTGAGTGTGTGGCTACTAAGGAAAGCTGGTCGTGTCATTTCGTGGCTAGTTGGTGTTCATGGATACGAATCGTTAGCTGTCTTCATGTTTGTCCTATGTAGTGTTTTGTGCAGTCCTTGCATAGGATTTTGTACACTATGTTGGTTTTGCTCATGCTGGGTATCGGGTCCTTTGTTCTGGTGAGTTGTTGTCTGAGAGTGGCTGTTGGTTTGTGTGCTGTTATGAGTCCTAGTGGTCGCAGTAGTCTGGCTGTCAGTTCGGAAATGCTCCTGATGTATGGTAGTGAGGCTAGTCCTTTGGGTTGTGGCATGTCCTCATTCCGTTGTCTAGGAATGGGAGTTGGCATGATGGTACAGAGAACACCGAACAGAGACGTGATGTTACAGAGAACACCGAACGGAGAATTCACCACAAAGGTATACAGGAAAGCCACACACACAGACCAAGTCCTGAACTACGAAAGCAACCTCCCCAACACACACAAAAGAAGTTGCATCAAGACACTGCTCAAAAGGGCCACAACACACTGCAGCACACCAGAACTGCAGAAAGAGGAAGACCTTGGAGTAAAGGGAAGACCTTTTAGAACAGAGATAAGGAGAAACTTCTTCAGCCAGAGAGCGATGTATCTGTGGAATCCATTGCCACAAAAGGCTATGGAGGCTAGGTCATTGAGTATATTTTTTGAGTATATTTAAAACTGAGATAGATAGGTTCTTGAGTATCAGGGTTATGGAAAAAAAGCGGGAGAATTGGGCATGAGAAACTTACCAGCCATGATTGAATGGCAGAACAGACTGGATGGGCTGAATAGCCTAATTTCTGCTCCTATGTCCTATGGTTTTATTTGTGATAATGTTGCTTTGTAAATAGCAAGTGTTGTAAATGGACCTCAGAAAAGTTGACTCAAAAAGATCATGTATCTTTATGGTATTTGTAACATGGGCCAACATATAGAAAACCATGAGGTATACCATAGCAGCAACAATGGTGACATTATGTGGACCACTAAAAACCAGTTGTGACAGTGTGGATGTTATGAAAATTCTTTCTCCTCAGCAGTTATCCATCATTTGTATAAATTCAGAGCTGAGGTCACAGCTACAACCAAACCTAAAGTGCTTCAACCAAAACCAAAGTCTACAAATCTGTACTTACGCCCAATAAATCCCCTACTCCTCACTCTCTCTTTCAAAGAAAATGTCTATTTGCAAGACGCTCAGGACAGTTCAGATTTTTTTTTTAAAATCAACTTAGAAGTGCTGAAAGAAGGTCAGATTTATGCAAGAAATCCTGAACAAAGGATGAAGACAAACAGAAACAAAGTTTGCTGCAGTAAGTGGGCCTTACCTGTGTGTCATCATCAACCGATGCCAGCATTTTCTTTGTCCAAAACAGCACAAAAATAAACAAAAGTCTTTTTTTTGCCTGAATGCCATCTGCAGGCACAATTTTGCAACTTTTAAAGGATCAGCAACTCTTAAGGCAATACTAACAGATAATAACAAAGAACAAAGGGGGAAAGCAAGCTAAATAACAGAAAAAGTATTACACTACAATATACATTTTGCTTAGTTTTTTCTTAAAGTGTGCAAAGTTACAAAAGAAAGATGGAAAGCAAATACCTAACCATGGACTGGCAAACCACTGATATTCGGACAGAAATTCAATTGTTTAAAAAGAATCAATCTTTATGGATCAGCAGATAGCTGACAAAGAATAAGATAATAACAACTTACTCAGGCTTTGGGCATAGACAGGTTAAAAATAACAAAATCCTCTGATACTTCTTACAATTACCATAAAGATGCTGAGAAAAAAAACTCAGTTTTCAGAATACCAACTTAAAGCTCAAGAAAATTTCAGAATGCACAAGCTGGAGTTCATGTCATAATTGACAAAGGTCAGGTGAAATTCAGAAGAAATTTCACTGAAGCATATTTAGCTGAAAAGCTTATGGAACTGATCATTGCCTCTACATCCATCAAATTCTTTAGAAAGGCATTTCTGGACAAACCCAAAATATGTACCATTGACTATTAGAAGAAGGATTCTGGATTAGTGGTGCTGGAAGAGCACAGCAGTTCAGGCAGCATCCGAGGAGCAGTAAAATTGACGTTTCAGGCAAAAGCCCTTCATGAGGAATAAAGCCCTTCATCACGCCTAAAGTGTGGAGAGATAAACTAGAGGAGGGTGGGGGTGGGGAGAAAGTAGCATAGAGTACAATAGGTGATAGGTCAGGGAGGAGGGTGGAGTGGATCGGTGGAAAAGAAGATTAGGCAGGTAGGACAAGTCATGGGGACAGTGCTGAGCTGGAAGTTTGGAACTGGGGTGATGTGGGGGAATGGGAAACGAGGAAACTGTTGAAGCCCACATTGATGCCCTGGGGTTGAAGTGTTCCGAGGTGGAAGATGAGGCGTTCTTCCTCCAGGCGTCTGGTGGTGAGGGAGCGGCGTTGAAGGAGGCCCAGGACCTCCCTGTTCTCTGCAGAGTGGGAGGGGGAGTTGAAATGTTAGACCACAGGGCGGTGTGGTTGATTGGTGCGGGTGTCCCAGAGATGTTCCCTAAAACGCTCTGCTAGGAGGCGCCCAGTGTCCCTAATGTAGAGGAGACCACATTGGGAGCAACGGATACAATAAATGATATTGGTGGATGTACAGGTAAAACTTTGATGGATGTGGAAGGCTCCTTTAGGGCCTTGGATGGAGGTGAGGGAGGTGGTGTGGGCCCAGATTTTACAGTTCCTACGGTGGCAGGGGAAAGTGCCAGGATGGGAGGATGGGTTGTAGGGGGGCATGGACCTGACCAAATAGTCACGGAGGGAATGGTCTTTGTGGAAGGCGGAAAGGGGTGGGGAGGGAAATATATCCCTGGTGGTGGGGTCTGTTTGGAGGTGGCGGCAATGTCGGCGGATGATTTGGTTGATGCGAAGGTGGGTAGGGTGGAAGGTGAGCACCAGGAGCGTTCTGTCCTTGTTATGGTTGGAGGAGTGGGGTCTGAGGGTGGAGGTGCGGGATGTGGACGAGATACGTTGGAGGGCATCTTTAACCACGTGGGAAGGGAAATTGCAGTCTCTAAAGAAGGAGGCCATCTGGTGTGTTCTGTGGTGGAACTGGTCTTCCTGGGAGCAGATACGGCGGAGGCGGAGGAATTGGAAATACAGGATGGCACTTTTGCAAGAGGTAGGGTGGAAAGAGGTGTAATCCAGGTAGCTGTGGGGGTTGGTGGGTTTGTAAAAAATATCAGTGTCAAGTTGGTCATCACTAATGGAGATGGAGAGGTCCAGGAAGGGGAGGGAGGTGTCGAGATGGTCCAGGTAAATTTAAGGTCAGGGTGGAATGTGTTGGTGAAGTTGATGAATTGCTCAACCTCCTCGCGGGAGCACGAGGTGGCGATAATGCAGTCATCAATGTAGCAGAGGAAGAGGTGGGAAGTGGTGCTGGTGTAATTACAGAAGATTGACTGTTCTACGTAGCCAACAAAGAGACAGGCATAGCTGGGGCCCATATGTGTGCCCATGGCAACCTCTTTGGTCTGGAGCAAGTGGGAGGATTCAAAGGAGAAATTGTTAAAGGTGAGGACCAGTTCGGCCAAACGAATGAGAGTGTCGGTGGAAGGGACTGTTGGGGACGTCTGGAGAGGAAAAAATGGAGGGCTTGGAGGCCCTGGTCATGGCGGATGGAGGTGTAGAGGGATTTGAAATCCATGGTGAAGATGAGGCGTTGGGGGCCATGGAAACGGAAGTCTTGGAGAAGCTGGAGTGCATGGGTGGTGTCTCGAACGTTCCAGGAAGGGGAGGGAGGTGTCAGAGATCCAGGAAGGGGAGGGAGGTGTCAGAGAAGGCAAGTTCAAAGCAATTATAGCAAGCCAGCAGCATCTGTAAGCTCCTATCTCTGGAATAACTAGTGGAGCTATCAGGAGGTTCAATAGAAAAGGTAACCCAACATTACAACCTGCAGACCCCATTCAGACAATACACATGATAAACCTGTCACACTATCAAGGCATTGTCAGAAAAGCTTAAGCCCTTACTTCCATCCAAATTACATACCCAAAAGAAATAGATAACATGCATTGTATGTGAAGATTGCTACTAGTGCAAGAGCAAATATCATCCATTTACAGATTTTACACAAGATGTACTTGGGGAACGAAGACAACATGGTGTGGTCCACACAAGTTAAGATAATGGCTCACAACAGATTGAAATCTCATGCACAGGATGGACACCTGAAACCTTTTCTACTGTTTAATTGGATGGACCCTTTAGTATTGGTCCACTGGTTTGCATAGACCTGGATATTCTTCAGATGATTTAAGTAACAAGTCCATCAGTTAAAACACCAAAGTTACCAAAGTACATCTTAAGCATATACATTATGGCACAGTCCAGCAGAGCAGATTCAACGAGCTCCATCAGTCAATGATCAGCTGACATGAGCGAGAACTCTCCAAGACAGTAATCTTCAAAGCTAGACAAGTCATACTATACCAGACATGCTAAACTGTGGACATAGATCACATGGGCACAGAAAAAAATCAAGAGATTGACATATGAATCTACAGATATATTAACGAGGACATTGATTAACTAAGCAATATGTGAAAAATGTCAATTCTATCAACCTCGATAATCAAGGCAACCTTTCCTTCCGCACAAGAATTCTCCTGAGCCATGGTGCAGGACTGTGTTATGATCCCAACTGATGTTACTACCCGGACAAGTCAAATTTCAGACAGGAACCTGGCTTGATAGATCATTCTTTCATTCATTTTTGTTTCAACTAAAAGGCGTGCAATGCTACAGATTCTGCTTTATCAACAAAACAGAAATTTATTGGCAAGACAAATGAAGGTAAAAGTAGAATAATTCAAATGATCCACTTCTACACAAACTCATAGATTTTTTAAACACAGCACAAATATAATGCCATTAAACCCAAAAAACCCCTTTATAAGTTTAAAATAAACAAAACAGCATTCATTTGGAACCCAAAACAAATCACTGGGACAGTGCACAGAAAACCACTCATACACTACTCACAGCAGAATCCTTATATCTACACCTCCGTAGGCTTAAGGCACTGTGACTTCAGGTAGCTTCTTCCTGGAGTTATCATACGTCTGCTTAAATATCTTCAGCTTTAAGCAGCCTTTTTAGGGGTTTGTCCCAACACTTCTAATCTGGGATTAACACTAACTCTTCACTCTAAGGTAAACTGGTTTATTGCATTTCCTTCCTTTCTCACTTTTTAAGGAGTACTTTTCTGCACAGCCATCCTATTCCAAGGACTTCACAAGATTACCTGATTCTAAGTCAGGCATGAAACGAAAAATCTTTCTTTCCCAGCTAAAGCTGTTTACCTTAAACTTAAATAAAAAGTTCCAGAACTCTCTATCAACAATAAAGCTCCGTTACTAACCATTCTGTGATGAAAAATAATCTAAATAAACCGAAATCAATTAGTAGTACAGAGGAACTCGATTATCTGGCATTCGATTATCTGAATTTCAGATTATCCAAACAAAATTGAATGGTCCCGATGCTTAGCTAAACTCTGTTATCCAGCATTCGATTATCCAAACATTTGATGATCCGAACAAAATACATTCCGCCTAAGGCTTTTGGATAAGTGAGGTTCCTCTGCATATGAAACATGCTCTCTTTCAAGCAAAGCCTGATAAACTGTTATTAAAATAAATCACTATGGCCACAGAAATATGTAAAAAATTGTTATTAACTCAGGCACACAGGAAACCCACTGGTTACGAACTCAAAACTAGAGACACAAATTCATAACAAATAACATTAAAAACAAACAGAGCAGTCACACAATTTACTTCGCAACTCCTCCCAAAAAAAGAATGGAAATATATCTGAAAGAAGCATTTTCATTACTTACCAAAAAGAAATTTGCCACAAGTTTTTTTATGCATCACAGACTCTCCTGTCTTTATCAAGTGATGACATTTTTCTTTTCTCAATGATTTTCAAACTGTACAGCTAGAAAGTCAAGCTCCTTTGAAACAATTGTAGGTGCTTGTCCTGATATGTTCCTTTGAAAATCTAACAGTTGTGGTGCATATAAATAACAGTTTTGACATTTTTGTTGCTGACTGTGTCAAAATGTTGTCCAGCCAGCACAAGACTCAATGTCTCTTTTTCAACAATTGAATATTTTTAATGATATGCAGCCTATTTCTTTCTAAAATAGCATGCAATCCATTTAAGTCCTGTCTTGTCATCTTACAGTGAAACAGCTCGCCCAACAATGTCACTGGCATTAGCAGCCATATTGAGTGGTTTTGCATAATTAGATGCAGCTAAAACTGGTATTGTTGCTAGTACAGGCAATTTGTCACTCTTGCCTCCCTTCAAATTTTCTCTTTTTTGACATGTTTGTGAAGGGTGAAACAACTGAGGTTCAGTACAATAGGGCAAAAGCAACCATTCATGCCAACATTAAATGTTACGTTTCATCTATGGCATGGACAAGTCTAAAACAGCCGTATTTTTGCTTCGCTAGATATGGCTTGACTTAATGCCACAATATGACCCAAATAATTCACATTGGCCTTGACAAATACCTTTTGGGCAAATGCTTTACCACATTGAATTTTTGGAGCCAAACGCTTCAATCCAACGGTGTAAACATTTTTCCCAAATTTAATTAAAAGTATCCAAATCATCAATGTAAATTTTGTAATTACCAAACCTTATTGGATGATCATTGAAATGCTGCTGTCCATTTTTCATTCCAAATGACTTGACTTTGTATTGATAAAATCCATCTAGTTGTCTCCTGCAAAACAAATTCGAGTTTTAGCTTTTGGTCGTTTTTTTGTTTTCATCATTTCTTGAGCTTCTTTCAAATTAATTTTTAACAGAACTTACATGTGCTAGTCAGTTTTTGTCAGATATTTGGCACATAGATTAGAACCACTGCTTCCGAGCTTTAGATTAGTAATTATTCTTTGATTAATTTAAGTGGCCCTCTTACCTCATGTCCGAATAACCATTCAAAAGGATTAAATCCTGTGGGCTCATTAGTCATGTCCATTTGAAGGCAAATAGTAACAAAGGAATTCTTATCCCAGTCATTAGGACATTTTTGGCAAGAAGCTCTCAAATCATAGTCTTCAAAGTTAAACCCATAAGACATGGGAGCAGAAGTAGGGCATCCAGCCCGTTGAATCAGCGCTGCCACATGCTGAGATCATGGCTGATCTAAAAATCCTTAACTCCACTTTCCTGCATTTTCCCTATAGTCCTCAACTCCCTAACTGGTTAAAAATCTAGATCAGAGTGGTGCTGGAAAAGCACAGCAGGTCAGGCAGCATCCGAGGAACAGGAAAATTGACGTTTCAGGCTTTTGCCTGAAGGGCTTTTGCCTGAAACATCGATTTTCCTGCTCCTCGGATGCTGCCTGACCTGCTGTGCTTTTCCAGCACCACTCTGACCTAAACTCTGATATCCAGCATCTGCAGTCCTCACTTTTGGCTGGTCAAAAATCTATCTCAGCCTTGAATATACTCAATTACTCAACCTCAATAGCCCTCTGTAGTAATGAATCCTACAGATTTGCAACTCTCTGAGAGAAGAGATTTCTCCTCGGCTCTGTCTTCAATGTTCATCTGCTTATTCTGAGATGATGCCCTGTGGTCCTTGACTCTCCCGCAAGGAGAAACAACCTTTTCATATCTCCCATATCCACTAAGAATCTTATGTGTTTCAAAAAGATTGACTCTCATTCTTTTACACTCCAATGAGTACAGGCCCAATCTATTCAAACTTTTCTCATTAGCCAGTCCATCTACACCTTGTATCAGTCGAGTGTGCTTCTCTCAACTGCCTTCAATGCCATTATATCTTTCCTTATTTAAGGGACCCAAAACTGATCAGAATATTCCAGCTCTGGTTTGACACATGCCTTGTGTAGTTTTAGCAAAACCTCACTACATTTATACTCCATTCCCTTTGAAATAGGGAATTCCCTAGGTTTCATTCATAGAGGGATTGGGTTCCGGAGCTACAATATCATGCTGCAATTTTTCAAAATGCTGGTGCGGCCACACTTGGAATATTGTGTACAGTTCTGGTCCCCATATTTCGCGAAGGATGTGGAAGGAAAGGTCATCTGAGGAAAGGGTGAGAGACTTGAACCTGTCCTCATTGGCAAGAAGAAGGTTAAGAGGAGATTTGATAGAGACATACAAGATGATCAGAGGATTAGATGGGGTAGACTGTGAAAGTCTTTTTCCTAGGATGATGATGTCAGCGTGTACGAGGGGGCATAACTACAAATTGAGGGGTGACAGATTTAAGACAGATGTTAGAGGCAGGTTCTTTACGCAGAGAGTGGTAAGGGTGTGGAATGCCCTACCTGCTAATATAGTCAACTCAGCCACATTAGGGGATTTAAACAATCCTTAGATAAGCACATGGATAATTTTGGGATAGTGCAGGGGGGCGAGCTGAGAATAGTTCACAGGTCGGCGCAACATCGAGGGCCGAAGGGCTTGGTCTGCGCTGTATTGTTCTATGTCCTATGTTTTAAATAGAGGCCGGCATTCCATTTGCCTTCTCTATCTCCAACTGCTGGGCCCATTCTCTCGTCCATCTTTGAAGAGACAAAAAAAGTTAAAGGGTAGAGTTCAAGTCTTTGCACAAAAAAAGTTTCCATTCAGAAATGGAAAAGGTCAGCTTTACTCATATGTCCTTTCCTCCTGTAATAATTGAAAAATTGAAACAACTTGGTGGGAGAAGGGTTGCTGTTTATAAAGTCTGGTTTCTGGTGCATTTGCCACAGTAGTATGCCAGAGATGCCATTAAATGGCTGGTCATGACCAACTTCCCATTGATAGCCTGCCCCTTCTGCCATCCCCACCCCATACCCCTATTTCATTGTTGATTGGGAGTACAGACCAGTTCCTTAAGGAAGTTGATCACCTTCCCACAGGCAACCATTAATCTAATAAAAAGACACCTTTCAAAATGTGGGAGTGACCCCTGGGTCAGATTACCACCCACAGGTAAACTGTATAAGATTCAGCCAAAAGTAGCCCTTTGTCATACCATGTTGTGTATTGTTATCATAGAATCCCGACAATGGAAGCAAGTAATTTGGCCCATCGAGTACACACCAACCTTCCAAAGAGCATCCCACATAGAACCACCTCCACCACCAGCCTCAACCCCCACCCCCTCCCCACCCTCCCCCCATCCCCACCCCCACCCCCACCTCCACCTCCCCCCAACACAATCATTGTAACCCTGCATTTCCCATGGCTAATCCATCTCGCCTACACATCCCTGGACACCATGGTCAATTTAGCATCTTTGGATGGTGGGAGGAAACTGGAGCACCCAGAGGAAACCCATGCATACACAGGGAGAATGTGCAAACTGCACACAGACAGTGGCCCAAAGCTGGAATCGAACCTGGGTGATGCTGTGAGGTAGCAGTGCTAACCACTGAGCCACTGTGCAGCCCAGGATCTCAGCATGTCATTGCCTGTGGGTTTATGTTTTTAATAATCTGTCAGGGAAAACATTTTTATTCTGTTTGATAATCTTGGAGAATAGAATCTAACTTCCATCGCTGCAATTAACCGAGAACTGGACAAGTCTTAGGACATAAGGACCTCTGTAAACCAAAGATCACCACATTATAACACACGTGCATCCAAAGTAAATATTGCACTTTGACTTATATACTTATACCTTGCCTTTCTTTTCACTGGAAATTTCCAATTTCATAGATCATAGAATCCCTACAGTGTGGAAACATGCCCTTTAACCCAACAAGTCCACAATGACCCTCTGAAGAGTAACCCACCCAGACCCATCCCCCTATATTTACCCCTGACTAATGCACCCAACCTAAACATCCCTGAACACTGTGGGCAATTTAGCTTGGCCAATTTACCGAACCTGCAGTTCTTTAGAATGTGGGGGGAAACCGGAGCACCTGGAGGAAATCCAGGCAGACAAGATGAGAATGTGCAAACTCCACACAAACAGTCGCCCGAGGTGGGAATTGAACCTGGGTCCCTGGCGCTGTCAGGCAGCACTGCTAACCACTGAGCCACCGTTTCTGGCCTGTTTCCCCTCTTTCGTCACTCACTAAACTTGAAATCATCCAAAACGCTGCTGTCCATGTGCGGATGCAGCTCACTGATCTCGATGGGCTCCTGTCCATTTTACATTTCTCATCCTTGTCTTCAGAACCTTCTTTGGCCTTGCTCCTCTCCACCTCTGTAATTTCCTCGGGCCCTAAGATAATAAAGAGTTCTTCCGATTCTGGCCTCTTCAGCATCCCCTGATTTTAATTGCTCCCCCAGTGGTGGTTATGCCTTCAATCACCTAGGCTCCACACTCTGGAATCTTTTCCCAACTGTTTTCCATTTTGCATCTCTCTATTTTCACTTCCTATTATTCTTTTCAACAGAATTGAAGCCACTGAAATAAAGGGGCAATACTCGCAAGGATACAATGTTGGCTGTGTGACAGGAAGCAGAAGGTAGTTGGGAACTATTGTTTTCCGAATGATAGAAGGAATACAGTGGGGTTACACTGGTTTCTTCTTGATACATCTTAATAACTGAGACTTAGGTGTACATGACATGGTTGAGAGTGTGTTGAAGAGAAAGTACAGCAGGTCAGGCAGCATCCAAGGAGCAGGAGAATCGACGTTTCGGACAAAAGCCCTTCATCAGGAATGAGGCTTGTGGGCCGGGACTCAGAGATAAATGAGAGGGGGGTGGGTGGTGGGTAAGGGAGCTGAGAAAGCGATAGGTGGATGAAGGTGATAGGTCAGAAGGGGGAGTGATGGACAGGTCAGGAGGGTGGCGTCGAGTTAGAGGCTTGGACTGGGATAATGTGGGGGGAGGGAAAAAGAGGATGCTGTTGAAATCTACATTTATCCCGTGTGGTTGCAGGGCTCCAAGGCGGAATATGAGGCATTCCTCCTCCAGGCGTCGGGTGGTAATGGTTTTGCAGTGGAGGAGGCCCAGGACCTGCATGCCCTTGACGGAGTGGGAGGGGGAGTTGAAGTGTTCAGCCATGGGGCGGTGGGGTTGGTGGATGCAGGTGTCCCAGAGATGTTCTCTGAAACAATCCACATAAAGGCGTCCTGTCTCCCCGATGTAGAGCAGACCACACCGGGTGCATCAGATGCAGTAGATGACATTGGTAGAGGTACAGGTAAATTCCTGATGGATGCGGAAGGATCCCTTGGGGCCTTGGACGGAGGTGAGGGGAGTGGTGTGGGTGCAGGTTTTACACTTCCTGCGGTGGCAGGGAAAGGTGCCAGGAGTGGGGTGTGGACTGGTGGGGAGCGTGGCACAGAGGGAACGGTCTCTCCAGAACGCTGATAGGGGTAAGGCGGGAAGTACATCTTTGGTGGTGGGGTCTGTTTGGAGTTGGTGGAAGTGGTGGAGGATGATGCGATGTATGCAGAGGTTGAAGGGGTGAAAGGTGAGGACTGGGAGGAGGGGTGAGTCTGTCCTTGCTGCGTTGGGAGGCGTGGGGTTCAAGAGCGGTGGTGCCTGAGGTGGAGGAGATGCGCTGGAGGGCATCGTCAACCATATTCCTTCTTCCATGATCACAGCCTCCCTTCCCACACCCTTGAAGACCAAACCTCCCAATGCCACAAGGACAGAATCTCCCCCACCCCAGTCCTCACCTTCCACCCCATCAACCTCTGCATACATTGCATCATCCTCCACCACTTCCGCCCCCTCCAAACAGACCCCACCACCAAAGATATATTTCTCCTCTCCACCCCTATCAGCGTTCTGGAGAGACCATTCCCTCCACAACTCCCTTGTCAGCTCCATGCCCCCCACCAGCCCACACCTCACTCCTGGCACCTTTCCCTGCCACTGCAGGAAGTGTAACACCTGCACCCACACCACTCCCCTCACCTCCGTCAAGGGCCCCAAGGGATCCTTCCACATCCATCAGAAATTTATCTGTACCTCTACCAATGTCATCTACTGCATCTGATGCACCCGGTGTGGTCTCCTCTACATCGGGAAGACAGGACACCGTCTTGCGGATCATTTCAGAGAATATCTCTGGGACACCCACACCCACTAATCCCACCACCCTGTGGCTGAACACTTCAACTCCGTCTCCCACTCTGTCAAGAACATGCAGGTCCTGAGCTGCCTCTACCTCCAAACCGTTACCACCCAACGCCTGGAGGAGGTATGCCTAATATTCTGCCTTGGGACCCTGCAACCACACAGGATAAATGTGGATTTCAACAGCTTCCTCATTTCCCCTCCCCCCACATTATCCCAGTCCCAAGCCTCCAACTCGGCACCACCCTCCGCACTCGTCCATCACTTCCCCCTCTGACCTATCACCTTCTCCCTCATCTTCTTCCACCTATCGCTTTCTCAGCTACCTCCCCCCAACCCCACCTCCCCCCCCCCCCCCATTTATCTCTCAGCCCCGGCCCACAAACCTCATTCCTGATGAAGGGTTTATGCCTGAAACGTCGATTCTCCTGCTCCTCGGATGCTGCCTGACCTGCTGTGCTTTTCCAGCACTACATTCTCAACTCTGATCTCCAGCATCTGCAGTCCTCACTTTCACCTACATGACAAGGTTCCAAATTTTTCAGATAGCATAATAATTGAAACTACTGTGAATAGGTAGAGGGACAAATGATGGCCGAATCACTCCCAAACCGTGGGGGGGTCTCAAAGGCCAGCTTTACAATCTGTTCATCTCTCGACCTGCCTTACTGCTGTTGCCGTGTCTCTGCACAGCACCTGCTGGAGGATTGGATCTAGGAGTAGACACTTTGGGAGGTCATTTTGCGGCTGTACAGGAAATTGGTTAGGCCACTTTTGCAATACTGCATTCAATCCTCGTCTCCCTGCTATAGGAAAAGTGTTGGTAAATTTGAAGGGCCCAGAAAGGATTTACAAGGATGTTGCCAGGGTTGGAGGATTTGAGCTATAGGGAGAGACTGAATAGGCTGGGGCTGTTTTCCCTGGAGCGTCAGATGCTGAGGGGGGACCTTACAGAGGTTTATAAAATCATGAGGGGCATGGATAGGGTAAATAGCCAAGGTATTTTCCCTGGGGTAAGGGATTCCAAAACTAGGTCGAAGGTAAGAGGAGAAAGATTTAAAAGTGAGTTCAGGACAACGTTTTCATGCAGAGGGTGGTATGTGTATGGAATGAGCTGCCAGAGGGAGTGTGGAGGCTGGTACAATTGCAACATTTAAAAGACATCTAGATGGGAATTTGAAAAGGAAGGGTTTAGAGGGATATTGGTTCAAATGTGGGTAAATGGGACTAGATTAATTTAGGATATCTGGTTGGGGAATGGATGAGGTGGACTGAAGGGACTTTATGAATCTATGACAGTGATAGGCTTCAAGGTAACAGACTGGCAGAAATTTCATGCAAACAACTGTGAGATTATACATTTTAGTATGAATATTGAGGCGAGGTGATACAATGCAGGGACAGAGAAAGCTTGGGGTGCATATGTGCACAAATCATTAACAGTGGCAGGGCAAGTTGAGAAAATAATTAAAAACGGTTGCAGGATCTTAGGTTTTTTAAAATAGAATCATTGGATACAAAAGCAGTCGAAGCATTCTATCGGGTCCTGGGCACCGTATGATGTGAATGCACTAGAAGGCAGGTAATAAAGAGTAATGAAAATAGCTCCAGAGATGAGGAACTTCAATTATGTCAATAGATTGGAGAAGCTGAGGTTGTTCTTCAGAGAAAAGAAGTTTAAGAGGAGATTTGGTAGCAGTATGCAAACTCATGGGTCATCTAGACAGACTAAATTGTGAGAAATTGCTCCTATTGGCAGAAGGGTCAAGGAGCTGAAGATTATCAGTATAAGATAAATGTCGAAAGAACCAAGAATAACATAAAGAAATATCTTTTTTTGTGCAGCACGTTTTTGGGATCTAGAATGCACTGCCTAAGAATATGGTGACCTCAAGTGCAATCATAGCTGCTGAAAGGGAATTGAGAGTGAAGATAAAAAAATTTGCAGAGCTACAGGGAAAGGGTAGAAAAGTGGGTCGAGCTGGGTTGCAGACTAGAACAGATTTGATGGGTCAAATCACCTCAGTCTGTACTGTAACCATTTAAATGATTCCATGAGCAACCTGTCCCTTTGGCCACCTGCCCTAATATCACAATCCATGCCTGACAAATTTCTTTTACAGTACTCCTGGGTCACACTTTGGAATCTTCTATCAAATTAAAGGCACCATATAAATACAAGTTGTTGCTGTTACATTACAAAGAAAACTAAAATGGCATTTGTAATAGAATCGTTAAGACTTGCATCCACTTATCTTGTGAGAACCACTGATATTTTAAAAAACAGATTTGAAAAGAACATTCTCCTTATGAAGTTGAGGGGAATAATTGATTTATGTGACGCAGTTTCCATCTTTACCCTCAATAGCCACAGGGCTTACTTTAGATTAAAATAAACCGACTGAGATATGGTTCAGTCCTTCTACACAACAAAAGAAAACTTTTCAACTTCAAGCTCAGAAAAGCACTCCCCGTGCCAGCGAAACATCTGCATTCCCACAACATCTCTTTCTGACCTTTCAACGGATGCTTACTGGGAGCTGATTTGATACCAACCAAAGCCATTTTGCTCGGGATATTTAACAACCATGAGGAAGGAGGAACATGTCTTCACTCTGGCTCAACTCATTCATTAGTAAAAGAGTGTGGCTTTTACACATCATGCCAAGGACATATATGATAACTTCTTAAAAATATCTGTTTACATTTCTTCATTTCTGCATTGTATTTTATCCCTGACACAACAATTCGTTCCTGTGAAAGAGTGGACTGTATGTATTTCTACACTGAATGATTCACCTGCTACTCAACACTGGAAGATTTCTATAGCAACTTCCATAAATCAAGAAAATTGTCTTTCTTTAAACTTGTTAACAGGCACAACATGCTTCTTTAGAAAATTCTACTATTCTCTCAACAGACTTTGATTGAAAATCTGCCTTTTTAACTAGCACATTTTCATTCACATCCAGTAGCAGTTTGTATAGCTGTCTAGGAGTTAATTTATTAGCCTTTAAAGATTATCCTACACTTGAATGCTTTGTAAGTGTTTAAATTTGCATTCACTAGCATAGTATCAGAGAATGTGTCTTCCTGATTATACTTGAACAATACCAAAGTCCACATATTGAATTTCAGTTAAATCTGTTTGTTTTGTCACTCTACCTTCACTTTTATAAAAGCTACCTATTATACAAACAACTGAGAGCAAACATTTGCTATCATGTCAACCTGGATTTAACCACAAAATATATGTTCAACGCGGTGGATATTATTAAAAATTAATGCACTTAATTATTTTTATTTAAATAACTCTAAAAAGCCAATGTTTCTGCTAGATGATGTAGAAAACTCCAAACCACATTCTGCTGACAAATTGTGCACACTCTGAAAAATGGGGTAAAAATTCTGGCTGCAAAAGTTGGCTGCTTAGTTACTGTTGGTTTTGGAGCTATGGGAGCCCAGAATTCAAACAAGTAGTGAGAGATTTTGAACATTTGCGAGGCTGATGGTGAAGCTTTAGGAAAAGCATCCTGTGCATGTTCCAGAGGCGCGCAGAATGGGCAGACCACAGAATCCATATGGATGCTGACGTTGATCGAGAGTATGGTGTTGGAAAAGCACAGCAGGTCAGGCCATCTCCAGCATCTGCAGTCCTCACTTTCTCCCGGATGCTGACTTTGAGCACAAAGGTATGTAGGCTACAGTCCAAGTCTGTGTGACAGCAAGCTAGGCTTGCTTGGCCAGAAGCCAAGGTCTCATAGCTTCAACCTGAGGGCCCAGTGCAGCATTCAGCCGTTGGATTGTTTTTGCCTGTAAGTGAAGCTGAGACATTGTCCACCAGAGCTGCTGTCATGGAGTTTGCCACCATTCCTATGTAAGAAAAGAGAGTTAGCCATTTGGATACAAAGTTGACTTGAATCAAGGAGACAGAAGGTGGTGGTGGAACCGGAAGCCTGTGACTAGCAGTGTTCTGCAAGGATTGACGCTAGGTCCACTGCTTATTGTCATTTAGATAAATGATTCAGAAGTGAATATATGCGGTAAAGTTAGTAAGTTTGCAGATTACACCAAAGTTGATGGTGTAGTGGACAGCGAAGAAAGTTATGAAGGTTGTGTGAGGTGTTGCATTTTGGTAAGCAGATCAGGGCAGGATGTATACACTTAATGGTAAGATCCTGGGCAGTGCTGCATCTTGGAGTGCGAGTTCAGAGTTCCTTGAAAGTGGAGTCGCAGGTTGACAGGGTGGTGGAGGTGACATTTGGTACACTTGCCTTTATTGATCAGTGCATCAAGTAGAGGAGCTGGAAGGTCATGTTGTGGTTGTACAGGACATTGGTTAGGCCACTTTTGGAATACTGCATTCAATCCTGGTGTCCCTGCAGTAGGAAAATGTTGTAAAACTTGGAAGAGTTCAGCGTTACAAGGATGTTGCCAGGGTTGGAGGGTTTGCGCTTTAGGGAGAGGCTGAATGGGTTGGAGCTTTGTTCCCTGGAGTGTCGGAGGCTGAGGGGTGACCTTAAGGAAGTTTATAAAATCATGAGCGGCATGGTGGATAGCTAAGGTCTTTTCTTCAGGATAGAGGAATGGTCCAAAACTAGAGGGCATAGGTTTAAGATGCGAGGAGAAAGATTTAAAAGAGATCTAAGGGGCAGATTTTCACATAGCTTGTGTATAGAATGAGCTGACAAGAAGGTGGTAGAGACTGATACAATTACAACATTTAAGAGTCATCTGGATGGGTATATGAATAGGAAGGGTTTAGAGGGACATGGGGCAAATGCAGGCAAATGGGACTAGATTAATGTAGGGTGTCTGGTAAGTGTGAAAGAGTTGTACCTAAGGGTCTGTCTCCATGCTGTACATCTCTATGACTCTATGGCTGTGAGCTTTAAACTCTCTAAGAAGCCTTGTTCCAAGTTAAAGACAGAAATTTCTATGCTGCTGATTAACAATAGGTTCTGGGTCAGACCAGCCAACACACCAGGCCTTAGGGTGTTTTCCTGCTTGTTACAATATCAGTATCTTTATCTGACTCCTATGCAACAGGACTCACCCTTACCATTGCCTTCCCATGAGTTAGCACACGTGCTATTGTTTTCTCCATTACCTTCAATCGAAAATGCTGCCTGCATTTAAACTTAATAAATCACCCAGGAGCAGATGGCCTACACCTGAGAGTGCTGAGAGATATAAAGGAGGAAATTGCTGACCATAGTCTTCCAGAAAGCCTTAAACACGGGCAGGATGCTCAATGGAGCACCTGTGTTCAATAAAATAGTGTACGAATAAATTCACAAATATATATACCAATCAGTTTACTTTGGTGGTGAGAAGGCTTTTTAGAAACAGTTAGAAGGATATGATGGTCTTCAGGGAATAATGATAGTCTGGCAGGGCAGACACATGGAAGACACTGAAGAGCATTGTGAAGTAATATGTTTCAGTCAGCCACCACAGTCGAGGAAGGAAGTGAAAAGAATTATGGGAAGACTTCCAGAAGAGACAGGTATGTAGATAGACTTCAACCATGATTGAACTGTATTAATGGGCCGAATAGCCTAATTTTGCTCCTATGTCTTACAGTCTAATGTGGGCAATTTTCCTTCGAGATGAGATGGTTAAGAGGAGGGTTGAAGTTAAAATTATGTCTCTTTCAAGCAGATTGAGAGAAGCTTTTCTCAGTGGCTGAAGGCTCAAGAATCAAAAGCTCCAATTTAAGGTGACTGTCTGTCAGAACCAAAGATAACATAAGGAAAACCATAACATAAAGATAACCAATCCAAAGATGTGCAGGTCAGGTGAATTGACCATGCTAAATTGCCCATAGTGTTAGGTGCATTAGTCAGGATAAATATTGGGGAATGGGTCTGGGTGGGTTACCCTTTGGAGGTTCGGTGTGGACTTGTTGGGCTGAATGGCCTGTTTCCACACTGTAGGGAACCTAATCTAATCTAAAACCATTTTTTTACACAACAATTGGTTTTGAGCTAAAATGCACCGATGTGGGAGAGGGAGATTCAATTATGATTTTCCCAAGGGGATTCGATAAGTTCGATAAGTACATGAAAGGAAAGGTTTGGTGGGGTATGGGCTAGGAGCAGGCAAGTGGGACTAGTTTAAGTTTGGGATTATGTTTGGCAAGGACCGGTTGGACTGAAGGGTCTGTTTCTGTGCTGTACGACTCTGTAAGTACCTGGAGAGGATAAAAAATTATAAGGCTGTATTGAAAAGGGTGAGACTTTGCTAAAGTGCTCCTGTAAGGCATAACCTTATAAGTCACACACAGGCACCATTTTGGAGTTGGGTGAGCAGAGACTTTCAGGACATTGTATCACCGCGCAATCTTGCCAGAGGCAGGTTCATACCAACACAGGCTTCCTGCCTGACTTGGTCATCTGTGGGCAAGGAAACCCTGGTGGCAGTTTCACCTGGCCATGCATAGGCCCATAGGTTTGTGGATTGGCTTCCTAAACCCGCTGTGCTGAGAGTTCTCCCAATGACAACCTGCCCGTGAGAAGACAACTGTATCAGTCCACTAACCCCACACTCACATTTCAGACCTTCTGTCCAGTTCTATCTTTAACCTTTCCCTTGGAGGACCTGAAAGATTCTGCCTTACACAATTAAAATTAGATTAATTTCAGGGCATTTAATGTTCATGTAAATTTTATCCAGAGTATAGTTACATTGGGAAACATAGTCCTTTAACTCATTACATTGTAGATTTCCAGTCATGATCATCAATGTCAAGGTGCTTTGGGGCACTTCAGAAGAAAAAAAGATTTATAACAAAAATAGGTTGGGAGGTTCTGCTGTGAAACTTGTCTCCTCACATTGCCACCCACTAATTTCAATCTGCTGCTCCCTCACTGTCATTAGCTCTGTAATGTCTTTATTAGCAGCTGTTTTCCAGTGGATAAAAAAAGTGTTTAAACAAATTTTAATTTGTCCCTCACAGCAATTCAAGTGACACTAGCAAGCAATACATGTCATTGACTTCAGAGAGGCACAAGTGATACTTAATTCAAGCATACAATTCCAACGTACAAGATTCACTTCCCATTCTCTCTAATTATAGTAGATGTAATTGCTATTCTGGCATAACACACACATGCCTTCAAACACATTAATCTTAAACATTTCCCCAAACCTTTCTTTACTTAGCACACATATTATTATCTGGTGATGATCAGCTGCAATTTCTACATTTAAAAGATCATCGGTCCAAAGTTCAGAGTGAAGAAAGGGCAAGAATGCAGTACAATCCTATCCGATAGATCGTGATTGGGAACAGAACTGGCTGCAGATTTCCTAGGCCTGCCTACATTTCATTGCTGGAGTAATGTGGGGACTTTTCTAGGGGGTGGTACAGAATTATCTCTGAACAAGCTCAGGTCCAGTTGAACTGATGCCTGCTGAAGAGTTTGTTCTTTTCTCTTGATGGCAGCACCATTACATAAATAAAGAGCGATTGATCCTGATGGCTTCCCTAATCAGTCTCTGCAGAGAACCTCATGTTTAGCTGATGCAATCATTGGTCCGTTGGGACTTTCAGATTTCTCCTCATTTCTCTCAACCCTTGAAGCATTAAGTACTTTTTTGAATCCTGTGCAAGTGAAAAGCCTGGCACAGGATAGAGACAATGAGCTGAGGACAGAGCAGGCATGATGGCGATAATCATAATGATGATGATCCAATAGTTATGTTCCTAGTATTGCACTTCCCCAAAAGAGGCCTCAAATTCTCTACATCTACCCTATCAGAGCACTTCCTAATTCTAAAGACCTCTGTCATCCACCCACCAGCCTATTCTCAGGGAAAGAATCTCATCCTGGTGCAGTGTTTACTGATAGACAGAAACCTTTGAGCTCCGCTATCATCCTTGTGAATCATTTTTGCACCTTCTTTAGTGTTTCACAATCCTTACTTCATTAAATGGTTTTACATGACCATTTATATCCCTTTAATCAGATAGTAATGGAGCATTACACTGTAGATGCTGGAAATCTGAAACAAAAGCAGAAGATCTGACGGCTCTCATTTTGTTTTGATTTAAATCTGAATAAGCAAGCCAAAGGACAGTATTTCTAACAGTACAATACTCTCTCAGTGCAGTACTGATATGTCAAACTAAGTTCCCATACCCTGTGCAATAATTCAGAAACAGTAAGCACTTACTTGAGATTCACTTGCATGCAGCTCTCACTTTGGAAGAAGCACAAACCAAATCACAAATCACCGAGGGTTTGATCCAACTAAGCAAACAAGAAATCAACGGAAAACTCTGGAAACATTTGGCAGAGAAAGCTAATGTCAACTTGGGGAATTTTGTGGACTTAGTGCCTGCTAGAAGAGCAGGACCATTTTCAGGGTGGGAACCCATTTACGATTGACTAGATTTAGATTTTTTCACAGGGCCCAATGACCCCAGTGAGTCGATGCCCTTTCAAATAATAAAGACCGCTGGCTGACGGTGCCTTCATTGTTCCATGAGTGCAATCAATCCTGGACCTGTGGAAATCCTGAGAGTAAAGAGAAACCAAGAGCTCTCTGGGTTTGGCTCTCCTCATCCATCCTGAAGTGGATGTAGTTGGTGGCCTATTGATTTATATTGTTGCTATCCAGCCACTTCTGTCCCTAGTGACTCACATCCTCCAACGTAACAAGATGTAAAAGAGTGTGAAAATTCACACCTGGACTGTTAAAGTCAGAATTTGGATTTAAAGAATGTTTCACTTGCTTATAATTGCTTCAATTATTTTTCTGTCAGATCCAAGTGGAGCCCCCTGCATGCCTCAGATCTTACTCTGGGGAGAGCCAGAAGAGGCTAGGTTGACATTACATCCCAATCTAACCATTTTTAGAGACTTTACCTTCAAAACCCACCTTCCTTTGCTTGGAAAACCTTTTCCTAATCTTTCAGGTTGACCTTTCATCAGAATTGCTGAGAAAAAGTGAGAGTCTTATCTGTCAAGGTAGATTTGCATCATTGTTGCTTCCACTGAGCAAGTCTTGCTTTGTCATGGATGCTGTTTTATGAATGAGTTGTTAAACTAAGGGTGTGAATGCCTTCTCAAATGGTTATAAACATTCCTATTATTTAGAGGAGAGTGGGATGATTCTGCAAAGTCCTGGCCAGCATTTACCCCTCAAGAAGCATCAGTAAAATAGTCTATCTCATTAATGTTTCTGGTTCGTTACCATGTGTAGGTTGGATGTCTCATTTTCCTATGTTATAACATTGACTGCATTTAAAAAGTAAGGCATGGGCTTTGCCAAGTCAGCACAATCGGGAGCTATTTATACTTTGCAGGCAAGTCCCAATTTGAGGATTCTTAATCCTGTTGCCAAATCTTTTGGAGTAACTTGAATAGCGATGTCTGGTTTGAGCCTAAAGTTTATATCCTGAACTCCCAACCTGACCATTTCCATTATGGAAGTAGACATAGTTAAAAATCATACAACACCAGGTTATAGTCCAACAGGCTTATTTCGAAGCACTAGCTTTCGGAGCACTGCCCCTTTATCGGGTGGTTGTGATGATGAAGGAGCAGTGCTCTGAAAGCTAGTGCTTCCATATAAACCTGTTGGACTATAATCTGGTGTTGTGTGATTTTTTAACTTTGTACACCCCAGTCCAACACTGGCTCCTCCACATCCGAAGTAGACATGTCTTTCGTTCCACTATTTTCACTGAGTTGGGCTGTAATTCACAGTGCCCGTTAGGTGTGCTGTATCATAGTCTATATGAGGTGCTTTGGAATGTCCAGTGGTTTAAAAGGTTCAATATAAATACAGATTTTTCTTTCTTAAAAATCAGTTATTAAACATGGCAAGAGATGCCACACTAACAGAGTCTCACCATGGGAGCCAAGGCATTGATTCACTTTGTTCTGCCAAGTGACTTGAGTTGTGCCATAACATTTGCATTGTTGCAGCCTCCAACTGTTTCACATCAACATCTCTAGAATGAGCCCTCTTGGCAAAATTCACAGTATTCCCTAATCAGAATCATTAAAATTACATAAACTGTTCTTCACCCTGTAACATTCAAAACTGTACTCCCGCTGCAATGTTCTGCATTTAAGTTTGCTATAAATAAAAGGAAAGACATTGATTGGAACGTTGTTTCGCAGCTAAGTCTACTGTCAGCCATAAATATTTAAAACATTTGTCTCCACAAGGTTCAGAGCTGTATGCACTGGATGGCAACCAACAAACCAGGAAGTTTCTCGGTTCAGTCTCGATGTTAAGCTCAGTTTGCTGAACCCAGCAACAACCAGGCACTTCAAGACAGTTCATTGCCAACGGACCAGGATAGGAGCAGTCAGACATGGTCAACACACTTGATCCCTGTTAAATGATTACTCTGAAAACTGTGTACATGAGGACTGCTGGATTCCTCCTTCCTGCATCCCCTCCAAAACACACAAGTACGACAAAGTGAATAAGCCAATGACAAACCACAATATAGCTTTAAATACAAATTAGTGCAAAACAAGATACTAGAGAGCCTTTGACAAAAACACAATCAGCAGGATCCTGTTACTTCACTTAAGCAACGAAAATTGGTGTAGCTCACATTTGCTGTAGATACTGAATAACTAATATCGATAAATTATTGTCAACATATAAACTAAAAACAAAGTCCATAAGATTATTGTCAAATTCTCTTCTTCTTAATTTAATTTAAAATAGATCTTAATTCTCTATTCTTTATGCAGCCCATCTGAATATGAATTAGTGTTAATTCTAATCATTTGCAGATGTTTTCAGTGTTCTTGTTGTATGATCCAGCTGTTGCTATGATGGAGCTACTGCTGCTGCATGGCAAAACTAGGAAGTGGAGAATGTAGCACCTCCATCGGTGGCTCAATCAGCTGAAGCACTTAAAATAATGGGGTCACGCCACAGTTCCAGTTCAGACTTTCCAATAGCTATTCTGGGTAAACCAGCAAATATTTTATTGATTTCAAAACAAAGACATAACTCCACGTTAAGTGTGAGGTTGACAGTGTTGTCAGTGGGAATGAAGATCTGTGTTGTTTAGGTCTCATTGCTACTGGCAATGAATAAATGTGCTACAAGGTAAAACAGGGGATCATTTTGGAAACAATGAATGGTGTGTTATTTTTATTGACATCTCTCAAACTCCTTGCCTTGCGTTTTATTCTCATATACTAAATGACCAAAATATATTTCCTATTTTTCTGGAATTACTTCTGAAAAATTATGTTTAAATAAAATACCGGGAAATCAATATTGATAGCATAATAATCTTTATCATATCAACATGCCCTGCTTTCCTTATAATCTCTATCTATGGAACAATATCTGCTTTGAAATATAGTGCAATTACAGCATCATCTCTGTGACATTTAAAATCTGTCAGCTACAAAAAAAATGTTTTTAAATTAGAAAAGATGTCTCTCCTTTTAGCTATTCCTTTGTTTGCTGTGCCATGCTAGCATTATCGGCAAAAGTGAACCTGGAGAGATCACTAAACTTGACAACATGACGAATCTAAATTAACATAACTAGAACAATTATAGGATCAAGCCAGAACCAAATCAAATGTGATTTTAGAAACACAGTCACATTCTGTAGCAGACAGAGAGAAAGTAGGACTGGTATCCTGAAAAAACAAGACTAACTGAGCAATAGCGACATCTTTATCCAGTATTGTTCTGCAAGTAAATCCCCAAACTGAACCAATTATGAATGGCTGAAAATGTGTTGCTGGAAAAGCGCAGCAGGTCAGGCAGCATCCAAGGAACAGGAGAATTGACATTTCGGGCATGAGCCCTTCTTCAGGAAATGGGCCAATGCCTGAAACGTCGATTCTCCTGCTCCTTGGATGCTGCCTGACCTGCTGCGCTTTTCCAGCAACACATTTTCAGCTCTGATCTCCAGCATCTGCAGTCCTCACTTTCTCCAATTATGAATGGGTAGATATGACAAGAATTTGTCACCCAGCAATTCTGCTCAATATTTTGGCTGGTCAAACGATGTGCAGAACAGAGAGATTTCATTCTTCATTAATCTCTCAGAAATATATAGTCACAAGTACACAGGTAAAGCTCCTCCAGCTTCAAGAAGGTTTAACATTTAAATTCATTCACAATATTTACGATCCCAGAAAAAAAACTTGTGGATTTTTAAGCATTTTGTTTTTCATTTTCCATTGGCTAGTCACCATGGTTATACAACATTTAATAGTTTACTTACGTAAATGATAACATTCACTATCAGTTTCAGGGAAGACAGTGGTGTCGTGATAATGCTACTGGACTAGCGATGCGGAATATGGGTTCAAATCCCACCATGGCAGATAGTAAAAATCTGTAATTAATTACTGGCCTCCTGTTCACCAGGTAACCAAAGATGATTGTCATAAAAACCCAGCTGGTCCATCAATGTCCTTCATGGAAGGAAATCTCCTTTCCTTACCTGGACTAGCTTACATGTCAATCCATGACTCATAATGCAGTACACTTTTAGCCATTAGGGATGGGCAATAAGTGTTGTCTGAGACAGCAACACAACATTCTCTGGATGAATAAAGAAATAGAAAGTGCAGATGAGCAGAGAGATCTCAGTGCCCATGTACATAGATCCCTGAAAGTTGCCACCCAGGTTGATAGGATTTTTAACAAGGCATAGGGTGTGTTAGCTTTTATAGGTTGAGTTGCGGAGCCATGAGGTCATGCTACAGCTATACAATACTCTGGTGTGGCCGCACTTGGAGTATTGCGTACAGTTTTAGTCACCACATTATAGAAAGGATATGGAAGCTTTGGAAAGGGTTCAGAGGAAACTTACTATGATGTTGCCTGGTATGGAACGAAGGTCTTATGAGGAAAATCTGAGGGACTTGAGGCTGTTTTCGTTAGACAGAAGAAGGTTGAGAGGTAACTTAATTGAGGCATATAAGATAATCAGAGAGTTAGATTGGGTGGACAGTGAGAACCTTTTTCCTTGGATGGTGATAGCTAGAACGAGGGAATATAGTTTTAAATTGAGGGGTGATAGATATAGGACAGATGTCAGAGGTAGTTTTTTTATTCAGAGAGTAGTAAGGGCATGGAATACGTTGCCTGCAACAGTAGTTGATTTGCCAACTTTAAGGGCATTTAATATGGTCATTGGATAAACGTATGGATGAAAACGGAATAGTGTAGGATAGATGGGCTTCAGATTGGTTCCACAGGTTGGTGCAGCATCGAGGGCCGAAGGGTCTGTACTATGTGGTAAAAACAATGACTGCAGATGCTGGAAACCAGATTCTGGATAAGATGCTGCCTGAACTGCTGTGCTCTTCCAGCACCACTAATCCAGAATCCTACGCTGCAATGTTCCATGTTCTATGTTCTATGATCTAAAGCCCATTTTGTCCTCGTGCTTTAACAAAACTGTGGGTCAATCCTAGCCATCATTTACATGCACACAGTAAGCAGATAAGGATATGGTGGATTATGACATTAACACTTAAAAACAAGCATTCAATGAACACTTTTGATGCAGTAAAATATTCCCCAGTGCAGCTTTATCAAATGGAATTTAAATCACAGAATAATATAAAGGCAGAGTACCAGAAGCTGGCCAAAAAGGTAGTTTCAAAGAGCATTTTAAAGGAGCAGAGAAGATCATAGAAAAGTGGTAATGCTGTAGGAAGCGGGTACCACTGCTTAGGACCATGAGCTGAAGGCATGGCTATCAATATTGGTTTAAAATTGGGAACGCCCAAAAGACCAAAAATAGAGGAACAGAGATATTTTAGAAGGCTATGGGGCTGGATTGGAAGGGGGTGAGGCCATGGAGGGGTTTGAAGGCAAGGATGAGAATATTAAAATTGGGGTATGGCTTAACCAAGAGCCAATAAGTGACTGCAGGCATAAGAGGTACACAGGAGCTGGAGGGGAAGTTGCAGGTGGCCATCAGATGGTGTGGTGTAAATTGGGAAAGTGAGAACCAGTTAAAAAAGATGGAAATGTGACAGGAAGCCATATCCAATCCAATGACTTCCAGGTAACACTATGAAGTGGATGCTCATTTTAGAAATGCTATTGTGGCTGAAAGCCTTGGGCTTTGCTTACCTTGCTGGTCGAATGTGGTTAGGCCTGGGAAACCTGATAGCTGCAACAAGGCAAGCAACAGGGCTGACCAAAGCTAACAGGCCATACAGCACTTTGTGTGGACCAGGAGGAGAAGGAGTAGATCCGTCAGCCTATTCAGAAACCCCTCCGATACAAATCCACTTCCCTCTATCTACACCAGGCATCAGCACTACCCTCACCCTTCCCCCAAAACACTGTCAGGATCAGGTCCGAAAGATCTTAGATACCCAATTCCCACCCCCTGGGTAATCATTCAAATCCAGTTTTATATCACCATCCATGTGTACTGATGCAAAGATTTGTGTACGGTCTTTTGCATGAAATCTATGTGCAGTAGAATTGTTCACACTCTGAAGAAGGGTCACTAGACTCGAAACATCAAATCTGTTTTTCTCTCCACACGGTGGCACGGTGGCACAGTGGTTAGCACTGCTGCCTCACAGCGCCAGAGACCCGGTTCAGTTCCCGTCTCAGGAGACTGACTGTGTGGAGTTTGCACGTTCTCCCAGTGTCTGCGTGGGTTTCCTCCGGGTGCTCCGGTTTCCTCCCACAGTCCAAAGATGTGCAGGTCAGATGAATTGGCCATGCTAAATTGCCCATAGTGTTATGTAAGGGGTAAATGTAGGGATATGGGTGGGTTGCGCTTCGGCGGGTTGGTGTGGACTTGTTGGGCCGAAGGGCCTGTTTCCACATTGTAAGTAATCTAATCTAAAATACTGCCAAACCTACTGGGTTTCTTTGGCAATTTCGGTTCTCCTTTCAGATTTCCAGCATCCACAGTTCTCTGTTTGAAAGCTTAGATCTTCCCTTAGCTGTTTGAAACATTGGTCTCAGTACCTGATTCAAGCTGGCAATAAGAAGTAGCAGGAAGCCAGCACTATGGGGCTGAGCCACAATGGCATCAGATTTCAACAATAAAGGAAGCTACTTCCTTCTCATCTTGCACATCCATTTGCCCAAAGGCAGTTCAGATTTAACTTTGTTAAGTAATTGCTTTGATGCTTTTTCTCTGCACTGGTAGTTGTCCAGTCTGATGGAAAAGGCCTGGCCTACTTTGTTGTGCAGAGTTGGCAGCATGCACTGGGGAGAGGGTTAACAGTTGTTCAATTATGTTCATGAAGGGTAGTGTTATTGTTCATCTTGTATTCACTGTTGCCTGTGATCGGTTGTGGCATTTAGCATCACTGACTTTTCTGTAGAATATGCCTTGGAATGATTTAAATTGCCAAATCACATAACCTGCACTCTACACTTGACATCTTACCCTGTTTGCCTGGGACTCTGAACTTATCAACTTTTCCTGGAAAATAGGCAGCTTTGAGAGAGAGTTTTTCATTTTGGAGTCTCTATTTTTGGAATCTCCAAGCTACCCAGAATTATTGATGATATTTGACCATGGGAATCCCCATTCCTGATTGCCAACCCTTTCATGAGTAAAATGTGCTTCTCTTCCTTCAATGTGAAGCTAGCCTATGACCTGCCACTCGTTCAAATTCCATCGTTCACTTTACAGCCATCTGCAGATTAGGCACTGAGAGCCAGGTGACTTCTGCATCCAGTGTGGACATGGCTTCTTGCCTCATTGAAGAACTCAAGGATAAAGTCTAAAGTTTGATACATTAGGACACTCACTGCTGTCTTAACTGAGTTCATCATCAGCATTTTGAAGCAAAAGGACAGTTGTTTGAACTGGGAAAATGTTGCGGTGCAGCACAGCAACATTTATCGAATCTGTTGTGTTTGTCATAATTACTTTCAGAAAAGAATTTTAGGCTAGGACAGGTCGTGAAAGACAAATTGCATCAATCATTCATTGATTCCCTTCCTAAATTAGTGCCCAATAAGGCAGATTATTAAAACAGGCTCTCATAGAATGCATTTTGCCTTAATTTCATGAATAGCCAAACAGTGATTTCTGTATAAATATAGCACTTGATCAAAGACTGAACCTAAGATCAGGGCCTTTGAATACAACCACCTTTTTCACTTCCTTAATTATCTTCAAGCATTGTTGACCATGAGTAATGTTTAAAATGATTTACTCTAATTAGGACTGGGGTATTTCCTTTATGGCAGTGTATGGTACATTTAGTTCGATTCTTAAGGTTCTAAAGGCCTACACAGAAGCAGGAGGAAGTGACATGCATGGTTGCTATATAGTACTGACCATCTCAAGGAAAGGAACAAGTCCAGTGTCTCTTTGTATTCAGGTTGAAGAAGGCCTTGCAATGACAGAAACAAAGGCAGAAATTGGTGGAAACATTCAGCAACTCTGGCAGCAACTGTGGAGAGAAATCAGAGTTAACGTTTCAGGCCCAATGACCCTTTTTCAGAATGCATTAACTCTGATTTCTCACCACAGATGCAGCCAGACTTGTTGAGTTTTTTCACCAATTGCAGTTTTTGTTTCTGATTTCCAACAATTGAAGTTCTTTCAGTTTCTTGCAATGACAGGCACTTCATGCTTTGTATGCCCGCGAACACAACTTTACTTATTAGAACAAAGAAATTGAGGTTTAATGGACATGACGTTACAACAGGAGATATTCTCTTCAAGCACGGTAAATCCTGGGGATTGCTGTACCTCTGGAAAATCCTTCAATGTGTCTAAAGATTTTCTAGTTAGCAAACCATTGGCAGCAATGAGATTGTTTAAATCCTGCATTCTAACTATTTTATATTGATTCCCTCGTATAGTCAATCCAGACAAATAGGATTTTTGTAGATTGGAGCCTAAGATTAAAAGCACCGCAGACAACCTGAACCAAAGAATGGAAGGTGAAGTGGGGAGAGTGTAGAGGTACTCTTGTAGTCGGAAGTGTCCAAATGGCTGAAATCCTTCATGATGGTCTCAGTCAGGCAGTTATACACCATTGCACTAATTATATTGCATACCCCTCTCCGAATAGTCCAATCTATACAGGCTTTTTGGTATGGAGAAAGTGAGGACTGCAGATGCTGGAGATCAGAGCTGAAAAATGTGTTGCTGGAAAAGCGCAGCAGGTCAGGCAGCATCAAAGGAGAAGGAGAATTGACGTTTCGGGCATAAGCCCTTCTTCAGGCTTTTTGGTATGTTCTCCAATAACTACAAGTGTGGAGATCCTAATCGGTATGTAAATCATAAGGTCCAAGTCTCTGAGTTCAGCAGCTGATGACACTAATACAAATTTAAGACCTTAGCACAGCAAGTCTTACATTTAAAGATGAGTTTGTATCACCAAGCATCCAACCAGGACAGTGTAATCTAGGGGGGAAACTTCGTGGTCTGAGCTGGAAGTGTCGAATGTTTGCATTTGTCTCTCTGCCTTGTGAACTGAAAAATACCTGGAAAGATGAGGCCATGTGGAAATGATTAAACTGCCATAATTGGCAGCCACAAAATCTGCAGAGCAATAGTTAATTAATTTAATAATAGTAAAAAAATCACACAACACCAGGTTATAGTCCAACAGGCTTATTTGGAAGCACTAGCTTTCAGAGCACTGTCTCTTTGCCACCTGATGAAGGAGCAGCTCTCTGAAAGCTAGTGCTTCCAATTAAACCTGTTGTACTATAACCTGGTGTTGTGTGATTTTTAACTTTGTACACCCTAGTCCAATACCAGCACCTTCAAATCATTAATTTAATAAATACTATTTATCCTTATGTAAGGATATAATAATGAATACACTTCATGCTCCACGTTAATAAGGTTTCTAGCTAGACCTAATTAAAATAACTCTCAATTAGTCCTTGAATTCTAATCATTGCCTCTGCTGGAGGCCAGTCCTCATATAGTTTGTTCTTTAAAATTTCTGGCCTGAATGTTTGTGTAGGAGACACTGTAAAGTGCCGCTGCTTCAGTCAGATCTGATTTTCACTAACAGGAGTGTATCCAAAACCATGATGTTTCAACTTAACAACTGCTACTCAAGAGCTCTGTGGAAAGGTTGGGAATCCCGTTGGAGAGCTAATGTATCCTTTCGGATGTGGTCCTAGGACAGTTTTGGGAGAGTGCAATGCCATGTGGGAAACTAAGATACTGTTCAGGATTGTTAAAAGTAGAGTTAAATGTGTAATTAATAAAGTGTGCATAAACCGATCGGAGCTGTCCAACTCATTGGAGTGTTAAACATGCATGGCTCTCGTTTTTAGCACCCCCGCCCAACTGTGCGCAGGAGCCAGGGTGAAAATATAAAGATCTAACGCGTTTCTCTCCTAGGATCAACTTCCAGCACCAAGAATTGTCCCTACTGGACACTCCCAGTTGAGGAGAAGAATTCTGGCCTCTGCCTCCTATGTCTACCTATATTATAACTTAAGTGGAGGACTGAACTGATACCAAGAATCCAGCATGATGGATCACCTAATACCATGTGTGTGCGGTGATCATCGATTACTTCGACAGACTAATTCCTCTCCTCAGATGCAGCCAGTTCTGCAGAATTACTCCAGCACTTCCTGTTTTTGGTTGTTAACGACTTGATTATTGCTTACAGTGTTTGGAAATTAATTTCCAAGTCAATCTCATTCATATTTTGACCCTCTTCCATCTCAATGCTTTTTCTCTTTAAACTGTGCAAATGCATTTGATTTGAAAACGTCATTATTTTAAAATATTCAATCATTCCTATTATGGAAAATCAGGATCAGAGTGAACAGAGCATCAGTGTAAAAACAGTGATAAAAGCCCTGGCATGACGATGCCCTCGAGCTGATATTATAGCAATGGGATGCAGCTCCTCCAGTTCCTGCTATTGCTCCTTATCATTCATGCATCAGCAAATGCACCTCTCTGTAACTCATTACAGTGGACTCCTAGTAACTGGGATAACAACCAAGATGTGTACTGCAGCAGGAATGAGATGGGAGAACTGCTTGGCTGAGACATATAAAAGAGGAACATCTGTGAGAATGGTGGCAGAAGTAATTCCACTGAAATAAAGGTTTTTTAAAAATTCATTCATGGGGCATATTGCCCTTGAGAAAGTGGTAATTAGCTGTAAACTTGAACTGCTGCAGTCCAGTTGGTGTGGGTAGACTCACAGGGAGGGAGTTCTTATGTGGTTCTCTCCATTGCCTAATGTTTTCCTCAGCTTCACACACTTACCTAAATTTCACTTCCATAAGGCACTGATCTCTGTATTAATGTGTGATGAAGTATTCCAGGTTCTCACAATCCTCAATATCCTACTGCTGACCTCAAACCTCACTCTCTTAGTTACGCTTTTAAATTGATGACCCCTCATCACTGTCTTCCTAACTGGAGGCAATGTTTTATGCTCAGTAACCTTACCAAAACATTGCATAATTAAAGAAATGGGCAGCTGTCTGCCAGAAGGGAATAGAAAGGGACAGATATTGGTTTAAGAATAATTGAGAAGATGTACTTAATTAATGTGTGTAGCTGAGAGGCCATTTAAAGTGAGCCAGCTGCTCTTCAGCCCGCGGATATCACATCTGGATAGGCATGATTGATGCTTGCTGTAAGTCTCATTTTATGGGCCACAATATAAATGCATTGTGAATGTCCGGGTAATACATTAGCATGCCTTTGCATTTGGAAAGCAGATGAATAGTTGCCAGAAGATGTAGCACCCTTTCTTTGTCATATTCCAATGCTCTTATTTTGAAGTTCAATTTAGACAGCACAGTTACATTGTATTAAATATGATTACATTTCTGTTGTCAGTCTTGTGACACCCAACAATTTTCTTTACAGATTCCTCCATATTATGGGGCAAACATATATAAATACGCAAAAGAATTGGAACAGGAACAGGTCATTTTGCCCCGGTACATGTTTTGTAACTTGCTAAGGCCATGGCTAATCTGATTATGGCTTCAACTCTATTTTTCTCTCAACCCTTTGACTCTCTCATGAGTCAAGAATCTATCCAACACTTCCTTAAAAAATATTTAATGACCCTGTCTGAGAAAAAGACATCCACGCACCACAGCTTCCTGGGAGAAAAATAATTTTGCCTTATCGCTGTCTTAAATGAAAAACCACTTACTTTAAACAATGCACGCTAATTCTAGTGTCTCCCACAAGGGGAAAATTCCTCTCAGCATCTGCAAATTCCCCTCAAGATCAAGGAGTTCATCTCTCATTCTTTTAAACTCCAATGGATATCAGTCCAAGCTGCCCAACCTTTCCTCATAGCATAACCCTTCCATCCCAGGAATAAGTTTAGATTTCCAACAGTATGGAAACAGGCCCTTTGGCCCAACAAGTCCACATCGACCCTCTGAAAAGTAACCCACCCAAACCCATTCCCCATATTTACCCCTGAATAATGCATCTAACACTATGGGCAATTTAGCATGGCCAGTTCACCTGACCTGCACATCTTTGGATTGTGGGAGGAAACCAGAGCACCCGGAGGAAACCCATGCAGACACGGGGAGAATGTGCAAACTCCATGGAGACAGTTGCCCAAGGCTGGAATCGAGCCCGGGTCCCTGGCACTGTGAGGCACCAGAGAAACCATGCCGTAAGAAAATCAAAATGATATACAGACACATATTATATATCTCTCTACATCTGAAGCAAGCCTTTCCTACTTCATGTAGAAAACATTTTTCTATACCATTCAGTTCTTAAGACCTCAGGCCAGATATGATGCATTAACTCTGTTTCTCCCTCCACAGAAGCTGCCAGACCTGCTGGGTTTTCCCAGCATTCTCTGTGTTTGTTTCAGATTTCCAGCATTTGCAGTGGTCGCCTTTTATTCCCTATTTTCATTTTTCAATCCCCTCGTAATAAACAACATCCAGTTGCCTTCCTTATCACTTATTGTGCTTACAAACTAGCTTTTTATGATTCATGTACTAGGACAGACAGATCCTTATGTACCATAGAGTTTTGCAATCTCTCTCCATTTAATTAAAATGCCACTTTTCTGTTCTTCTTGCCGAAGTGGACAAGTTCACGTTTTCCCACATTATAGACTCCATCTGTTAAACTTTGGCATATTCACATAACCTATCACATTCCCTTTGTAGACACTTTCTGTCCTGACGAGTTACTTTCTTACTGATCTGCCGGTCTCTTTATCCAAGTTATTTATGACAGTTATAAAATAACAATAATATTGCGATAAGTCTTTTTGTCACCTCCCTTTAGTATTGCCATTGACTGGTGGGTGTCTCCAAAGTTGAAAAGTAAACCCTTACAAAAGTACCTCTGAAGCATCAATGTGCTGTGGTATTCCCTGGCCTCTGTGCAGCCATGTTTCAAATTGTGACCAGTTTTTTTATTGGAGGGTAATCTATGTCATCACTTAACCACAGGATGATTCTAGCTTTGGAGGATATCCAGAACCTGATTTGCAGCATACAAAGCATCATTGTACCAAATCCCATTATCAGCTCTAAGTAGCTGGCATTCACTTAAATATGACTCATATTTTAACCTATTTTTCTAATAACTTATATTTTATTTGAGTAAAGTCAACCATTGTCTTCTGTTGTTGCCAGAGCAAAGAGGTTAGAATCACTGATGAGGTCAAAAGGCTTTTTGCAATGGATTAATGCTTAATTGCATAATTGTTTGCAAAGCTCCACTGAATAGTTTTAAGTCTCCACTGACAATAAATTGGGAGTGAAAAGTGTAAATCACACATTATAACCCTGCATTTAGCCTCAAATAGCTTTAAATCTACCTTATATCTTTACCAGTGTCAATTGAGCAAATTATAGTAAGATAGAAAGGGACCTCAGGCAGATTAAATGAAAGGAAAATTGATAAATTGAACCATTGATAAGCAATGGGACATAACATAATATGATTTGGAAAAGATACAAATCAATTACTTTCCAAGAATGAAGGCTGGTGTTTCGGAAATGAATAGGAAGATTAGATCACCTTTTAAATCTTAAAAAGGAGGTGGTTAGAATCTAAAAGGCATGTAATAAAAACGAAAGGAAAAGCAAATGTAAAAACCAATGTGGAAAAACAGATCACTCTGTCTAAAAGGGAGCATAAAAGAAAATGATTGAAAAATCATAAGGGGCAATAAAAAAAGCTCTCAGTCGATCCATTTGTTATAAGAGGGTGGAAAGATGGGAATACGCTTTTAGCAAATGAAGAAAAACAAGAGAGATTGTGGGAATGGCAGAGATAGTCAATAAACACTCCGCCTGCATTTTCATTGATATTGAGGCTGAAGACCTACTACTGAAACAGCTAATAAAAATTATTATTTCAGAAGAAATGTAATAAAGAAATTACTCAAGTTTAAGAACAGGCATTTTAATAGAAACTATTATTATCAGAAAAAGAAGGATGTGTGCAATTATACATGAACATATGAATTAGGAATATGGGTAGACCATTTGGCCCCTCAAGCCTGCTCTGCCATTCAATAGGATGATGCTTGATTTGAATTTGGCCTCAGCCCTACATCCTGACTACCCCGTTAACTGTTGACTCCATCGTTAGTCAAGAATTTATCTCCTTTGTCCTTAAAATATTCAATGATTCTGATTCCACTGCTCTACAGAAGAGTGTTCCCAGAACTCATGACCATCATTGAGACAAAAACTGTGTCCCTTAGTTTTAGTCTCTCTCGCAAGGGGAAACACCCTTTCAGCATCCTGTCAAATCCCCTCAGGATCTTAGAAGTCTCAATGAGTTAGGAGGTGGCACAGTGGCTCAGTGGTTAGCACTGCTGCCTCACAATACCAGGGTCCCAGGTTTGATTCTCGCCTCGGGCACCTCTCTGTGTGGAGTTTGCACATTCTCCCCGTGTCTGTGTCAGTTTCCTTCCACAATCCAAAGATGTGCAGGTTAAGTTAATTGGCAATGCTAAATTGCCCATAGGGTTCAGGACTGTGCAGGTTAGGTGCATTAGTCAGTGGTAAATGTGTCTGGGTGGGTTACCCTTTGGATGGTTGGTGGGCCAAAGGGCCTGTTTCCATACTGTAGGAAATCTAATCACAAAAAAAAGATGAGTTAATATTCTTCTGAATTCCATTGGATAATAGTCCATCATTTCCTGATGATAGAATTGTCCCAACTGAGTCAAGTGAGATTTCTCTGAACTGCATCTTTCTTAAATAAGGAGGACAAAACTGTACATAGTACTCCAAATGCAATCTCACCAATTTCCTAGATAATTAAAGAAAAATATCCACACTTGTATATTTGTGAAATGTTGCCCATTTAACAAGGTTATATTGTCCTTCGTTTTGTTCAAGAAGGATCGTAAAGGCAGAGGTGCCGATTTGACTGGAATAGCTTACTTTGAACAATGACAGGTGAATGGCCAGTTCTCCCAGTGCAGGTTTTTTTTTCTAGTTTAGTTTTAGCAAGCAGTCAAAAAAAATTACTGGGGACCTAGAGAAGTAACTACAGGGAAAAGAAGTTCCATGTTTCAACAGAGGTCTTGCCTGAACTTTCTTTCTGGAAACTCCTGTCTGTGAGAACCTGTGTTTGAATTTACTTTTGCCAAGGGGTGTGGTTATGGGATGTTGTAGGGATTGGAACAGTTGAATCAGTTAGCTTATCAAATAAGTTATTCTAAATGCTGTTTTCTTTTGTTTGTGTCTCATCCATTATGTTTAAATGAACTCTGTTTTGTTTAAAGCTGGGTGGTTTGATCAGCTGCATAACTCTTGGAATATCCACTTTACATCTGCTTAAAAGAAAATAAAAACTTAGAGTCTGGGTTACCTTCTTAAAATGTTTTGAGGGAGTCTGGTCTAGTCCATAACATATTCCATTTGTCACCTTTCATCAAGCATTGCCATTCTATTTGCCTTCCTAATCACTTGCTGCACCTTAGTAACCAGATCCCTTGGCTTTCAGAATTCTGCAATCTCTGTCTATTTGAATAATATGCTATTTGCCTATTCTTCCTGCTAAAGTGCACAAGTTCACATTTTCCTAAATTATACTCCAAATGCCAATTTCTTACTTAACCTATTAATATACCTTTGCGGGTTCCTTATAATCTGTCTACAACTTACACCCATTCTGAGCTTTGAGTAATCAGTAAATTTAACAAGCGTACCTTTATCTCTTCATCGATGCCATTAATACAGATAGGAAATAATTGAGGCTTCAGCACTGATCCCTGTGGCACATCATCTCACATCTTGCCAACATAAAATGACCCAATTATTCCAACCTTCTGTTTCCCGTTAACATGCCAATACCCTACTATATTAATATGTTACTCCCTGCACTGTAAGCTATGAATTTTATGATCTTTGATGTGGGACTTTGTCAAACGTCTTCTAAAAATCTAGGTCCAACACTTTGTCGGTATTTCTTTATCAATGTTGCTTGACGTTTCCTCAAATAATTCCAATACATTAGTCAACCATGATTTTCCCTGCACAAAACCACGTTTATTTTAAATGGCCAGCATATCCTCCTTAATAGTAGATTCCAGTATTTTCCCTGTGAAAGATGTTAAGACAACTCGAGTGTCCATGGCAGATGGTGGAATTTGAATTCAATAAAGATCTTAGAAATAAAGGAGAATGATGACCATGAAACCATCTTCTTTTGCCAGGAAAACCCATCTGGTACATGAATGTCCCTTTCTGTGTTGTACATCTCTATGACTCTATGACTAAGATCTGCCAACCTCAGCTGGTCTGGCCTACATGTGACTATAGAAATGTGATGCTTGCTTAAATGCCCCCTGAAATGGCTGAAGAGGCCACTCAGTTGCATCACTAGGAAGCCTCAAAAACAGAACAAAGGACCACCTGGCTTTGGCCCATGCGTGGGATACCACGGCAAACGCAGTTGTGTTGACCCTGCAAACGCAATATAACTCTATCGCCCTTCCTTCACTGTCACTGGGTCAAAATCCTGGAATGCCCTCCTTAACAACATTGTGGATCTATCTATAGGACATGAACTGCAGCAGTTCAGGAAGACAGCTCACCACCAGCTTCGCAAGGGCAAAGAGAAGGGACAGGTCATAAAGGCGGAACCAGCCAGTGAGACTGACATCCCATGATTTTTTTTTAAATTGTGTATTCCATTATGAACAGATTATAATTTTTAAAAAGGTTAATGACATTATTTGGAATCTTAAATTCTAAAGTAGATTGAATTATGAAGATTTATTTGTATTTCTATATTGTTTTTGTAAAGAAGTGAGGAAACATAGGGCAGAATCTGGTATGGGCCTGAACGATGGCAAAGGTGAAAAATATGGGGGAGAAATACAGTTGGAGATGTAAAGTCTGCATTTTAATTATGGACTGAAATGAGAAAAGAATTGTTTCAAAGCCAAGGATTTCTGATGGATTGCAGTATGTTTTGAAAGCAAGTAACCTGGCACTCATTGGAGGCACTGTTTACACAGGAACAGCTATTTGAGCAGTGGTTCAAATGTGGTTGGAGACTAACTGGAGCTGTGGTTTGTTTACTAATGGAGCCTTGGTTGCTACAAGTAACTGATTGGGTTGTGAACCAGTTACCAGTTATCAATGACAAAGGCTTTCTCCTTGCAAACAATAATATGATTGGTTCTCAGCTGAACAGCCTGGGGCGATGAAGAAGACATGGAGGTAATGTCAGACCACAGGCCCAGGTATCCATGATCTTTTATCAGTGAACCAGCCAGCCTCCAAACCAATGAGAGCATCCAGAGAAGGTCAACCAAGAAGCAACATTCTGACCAGCCCAAGAATCGTCAGAATCATCTCAGCAATCTTTGTGAGAAGGAATGTTTGAACTGTCTTCCCAGTTTCTCCTTCCATTCGTAACAACCATTTGTGTGTGTGTGTGTGTGTGTCTGCCTGTGTTTGTGTGTGTGGGTGTGGGGGTGCATGTGAATCCATGTCTGTGCTGTCTGTGTGTGTCTGTATCTGTGTGTATGCCTGTGCGTCTGTGTTTGTTTACCTGTAGCTAAAATCTAATCACCTGTAGTAAGTAGTGATTTTTGTTCAGTGCAGAAACCTGGTTGAGCTTTCTGTCAAACTAAATCTAAAAGATGGGTAAAGTGGAGAATTCTGTGTAATGTTTAAAAATCTTTAACTTTTGATTTCCAGTGTGCTCCCAGTGGGATGTAATAGGAGCAAGGTTCAATCTGGCAGGTCTCCACAATGGGGTGGGCCAGGGGGGTCTGGATGGAAATGGGCGAATGGGCTCATGCGAAACGAAAGGGGATATGAAAAGTCGAGGGGCAGACCTGGTGACCAGGTGGAGCCCAGTGCTGATGGTGTCCACTGCGAGCTTCCTGGCCTCTCATCACTTGCGGTTCATTAGATGCTAACTGCAACTGGAAAAATGCAGAGTCAAATCCCAGGGCTGCAGACCGTGTCCGTTTGGTGGGTAAGAGTATGGGATTCGTATCTGCTTGATACTAGGACATTAAAGGAACACTCACATGAAACATGCACTTGCAAACTCTAACTACGTTTAATTTGCAGTCTTGCCATTGTCCATGTGCAATGTATGCTTAGGGTTCAAATTCTGGTCAAAAGCAATTTGCATCATGCCATTGGTCCTTGCAAACTGAACATTGGCATCTCAATGATGCAGAGTTATTATCGATGAATTTAAAAAAGGGGAGTGCTGGCCAAAGGCAAGAGTGTTGCAGGAGGCAGGGGCGATTGCTTCATCACCTGTCCTGGTGTAAGCATTAAAATGGACAATCCTGAATCCAATGATAGGTTTCATAACCGATGGGGATCTGGGATGGGAATAGTACGGGAGGACAGAAGGCACTTCCTTTTTAATGGAATGTTTGGGTTACTGATATGGCGCCTTCACCAAGTCGGTGCCCGTGCTCAGACTGACGTTGGATGAATGATGGATGTAGGGGTGCTGCATGTCTCACAGTGTGGAGAGTGTACATACTTTATCCATGGGTATGCCAACAAGGACTGCCCTGAGATCTAAGAACCCTGTTTCACTCCTTATATCCCTAACGTCTCATTTGGAGCAGGATCTTGTGCCCAGCTTCTGTGGGATGTTGGTCATTATGGCTGCCATTGTCAGAAAGCAAAGGCTGATAGATGCAAGAGGACCAGGACTACCAGCGAACCCAGGAGCAGCAAAGAGGGCGAGGAGCACCCAGCTCAGGGAGAGATCCAGCTGCATGGCCTCTCGGAATGCATCAAGTCCACAGGGGAACGAGAGGTTTTTTTGCCCCCAACTCCATTTCGTGGGGATGAGCAGGACACAGTGTTGGTGCAGACTGTGTACATTCAGGGACACTGTGGTGGAAATCTGTCAGCTGCTGGATTGGAATGTAAAACATGTACAAGTGGGGGCCATCCCCTCCTGGAGGCTGTGAACGGAACTACACCACCAAACCTCTGTGTAACAGGCTCCTTGCAGGAGGTGATGGGTGACCTGTGTGGGATGACATTACCTCCATGTCTTCTTAGCCGAGCTCCCAGAACACATCAGGACAGTGGTCAATGCCATCTGTGTAAGGTCACACCGTAATAGGCAGAACAAGTAAGAGGATGGAAAGTATGGAAGGGGTCAGGAATCTAGCACAGCAGATAAGGGGACAGGAGAAGGGGGCAGTCAATGCAACACTGAGGGTGTTGTACTTCAATGGACGCGGCATTCGAAACAAAGAAAAGGAGCTTGTAGTAGAGATCAAAATGGGCAAGTATAATGTTGTGGGTATTGTAGAGAGGTGGCTGCAAGGGAACCAGAGCTGGGAATTAAACACCCAAGCATATAATTCATATCAAAATGACAGGCAGATGGGCGGGGGGGGTGTTTCCTTGCCAGTAAGAAACTAAATTAAATCGATAGCAAGAAGTGATATACAGTCAGAAGGGGTAGAGTCTGAGTGGGTAGAATTTGAGGAACCGCAAAGGGAAAAAGACCCTGATGGGAGTTGTGAACAGGCCTCCTAACAGCAGCCAGGAAGTGGAGAAGAAAATAGATCAGGAGATAGAAAAGGCACGATTACAATAAACACGGGGGACTTCAATATGCAAATAAAATGGTAACATCAGGTTGGTAGCGGATCGCAGGAAAAGGAATTCATGGAACAATGACAAGATTTTGTTTGGAGCAGCTTGTGCCAGACCCCACTAAGGAACAGGCATTTATGGATTTGGTGATGTGTAATGAGGCAGACTTGATTAGGGAGCCTCAGGTGAAGGAACCCCTAGGGGGCAGTGAACATAATATGATGGAATTCACCCTCCAGTTTGAGAGGGAGAAGCTGGAATCATATTGAATGGTATTACAGTTGAGCAAAGGGAGCTGCAGAGACATGAGGGAGAAGCTGGCCAGAGCTGATTGGAGAGTGTGCCTTGGAAGGAAGACAATAGCTCTGGGGACACAGTAATTCAGGAGACACAGTTGTAATTTATCCCAAGGAAGAAGAAACATACTAAGGAGTGGACTGAGGCAACCATAACTGACAAGGAAAGTCAGGGTCAGCTGAAAGCAAAAGGAAAAGCATACAATGTCATGAACATTAATAGAGATCCAGAAGACTGGGAATTCTTTAAAATCCAGCAGAGAACTAATAAAAATTCAATAAGGGTGAAGAAGATGAAAATTGAGAGTAAGCTAGCCAGTAATATAAAAGAAGATTGCAAGAGTTTTTGTTTACATATATAAAAGGTAAGAGAAAAGCAAGAGTGGCAGTTGGACCGCTAGATGATGAAGCTGGAAAAGTAAGAATGAGGAATACTAAAACAGGTGGCCGAACTGAGTCAGTACATTGTGTCAGTTTTCACAGAGGAAGCCAGCCGTAGCATGCCAGAATTTCCCGAGAGTCAGTGAATATAGTGACCATCACTAAGGAGATGGTGCTGAAGCTGAAAGGTCTGAAGGTGGATAAATCACCCGGACCAGATGGACTACACCCCAGAGTTCTGAAGGAGACAGCTGAGGAGATTGTAGAGGCATCGGTGGTGATCTTTCAGGAATCACTGGAGTTGGGGAGGGTTCCAGATGACTGGAGAATGGATGGAGGCAAAACACAGGAAACTATAAGCCAGCTCACCTGAGCTTGGTTATTGGTAAGATTTTAGAGTTCATTATTAAGGGTGAGATTGCAGAATACTTGGACGTGCATGGTAAAATAGAGCTGAGTCAGCATGGCTTCATCAAGGGAAGGTCATGCTTAACAAGGCTGTTAGAATTCTTTGAGGAGGTAATGAGTAAGTTAGGCAAAGGAGAGATAGTGGATGTGATTGGTTTGGATTTTCAGAAGGCCTTTGACAAGATGCCGCACAGGAGGCTGCTAAATAGGGTGAGAGCACTTGGTGTAAGGGGCAGGTGCTGGCATGGATAGAGGATTGGCTGACTGGCAGAAGGCAGAGAGTGGGAAAAAAGGGTCTTTTTCAGGATGGCAGCCATTGACTTGTGGAGTTCTGCAGGGGTCTGTGTTGGGACCCACCTTATGCTATAATGATCTGGACAAAGAAACTGAGGGCACGTTACGAAGTTTGCAGATGATACAAAGATAGGTCGAGGGACAGCAAGTGGGATTTAAGAAGCAGGGAGACTGCAAAAGGACTTGATCAGGCTTGGAGAAGTGGCAGATGGAATACCGTGTGGGAATATATGAGATTATGCACTTTGGTAGGAGGAATAAGGCTGTATAAGGCTCTGGTCAGATTGCATATGAAATATTGTTAGCAGTTTTGGGCCCCATATCTAAGGAATGTTGTACCAACCTTGGAAAGGGTCCAGAGGAGGCTCACAAGAATGTTCCTGAGGTGGAGGGCTTGTCGTATGAGGAGTAATTGAGGATTCTGGGTCTGTACTTGGTGGAGTTTAGAAGGATGAGGGGGGGGAGTCTCATAGAAACTGACAGAATACGTAGAGGTCAGGACAGAGTGGACATGGAAAAGATGCTTCCTCTAGTAGGAGACATTAGAACCTGAGGGCACAATCTCAGAGTGAAGGGATGACCCTTTAAAACAGAGATGAAGAGGAATCTCTTCAGCCAGAGGGTGGTGAATCTGTGCACCTCATCACCACAGAGCACTGTGGAGGCCAAGTCATTGAGCACCTTTAAGACAGAGATAGAGTGGTTGTTGATTAGCAAGGGGTTCAAAGGTTATTGGGAGAAAGGCAGGAGAATGGGGTTGAGAAACGTATCACCAAACTTATCACCTGTGCTGAATGGTCTAACTTGGCTCTTGTTCTATGTTCTATATGTTATGGTTTTATGTTCCCTCAGGTGCAGGGTGTCAGTGGTTGTGCACACATGGCACTGAGAGAGCTATATTAAAACACTGCAGAATTTGCCAACACAAAGAGACTCCACTTGATTAGTGTTCAAGTGATCTATGATCACTGTTACCACTTCCTGGAGGTGCAACCATGACTTGTGACACCATTGTGTAACTCCTGTGTGATATGGAGTTACATTGTCACCTGTGCCTTGTCCAGGGCCATGGTGGAGCAGACAATGGGGCTGCTGAAGATAAAGTTCTGCTGCTTTAACCAGTCTGGGAGGGCATCCATTACAGTCTGGACAGAGTGTGCCTCATCAAGCTAGTGTGCTGTGCTCCATACAATTGGAGCAGGCAAAGAGGCGATATGTAGGATATTGAGAAATTGGGAGAACGGGAGCATCTTCCAAGAAGGGGGATGAAGGTGTTATAGTTGGGGGAGGGGGGTAAGCCCTCCTTGTCCAGGACATATAGAAGGTATGTCAATAGGATATAACGAAGGCCAGATATGTGGTATGGCCTAGCTAAACAGCAACTGGGGAGAGGGAATGGTGTTTTACATCCAAGGGAGTGTCAGCCATGCCGGCTATGTGCTATGGGAGTGTGACATTGGAGCTGCCGGGCCATGACTTTGCTGGTGAGAGGTAATGCCAAATTGCCTGGGTGCACAGCAGCCTTTTGAAGATGGCACCAGCACCAGGGATTATCCAGTTGTTTTCTGAACAGCAAACTAGAATCAAACAAGAGGGATGCCATAGGGTTGGAACCAAGCATTAATGAGGCACGTTTGGTCAGGTACAGAGAGTGATCTAAGCCCCAAGGAGAGAAACCCTTTGAGGAACTCAATGAAAGTGACACTGTGCTACTTGTTGAACAACTGGATAAGTAATTGAAACAAAGGATAAGACAGACAATGGGATTCGTCTTGGAATGCTGTAATAAAATGCTGGCATTGACATAATGATGTTAATGGCTTTTTCTAAGCTGTAAATGATTGCATGATTCACTTGTTAAAGAGGCAACAGATAATTTGGTTTGGCTGATATTTCTTGTAAAATTCAGTCAAGGAGAGAGGTAGATAGAAGGAGTTATTTTAAAATCATTTATTCCCATTTTGTATAATGCAGATAGATACTGTTCTAATTGAATCTTGTTATTAAAATGATTGGTCTGTGTTCCTTTGCTTCTGCCATTTACACTAATCCTAAACTTTACAGTAGTTAGATAGTGTAGCATTCTATAATTGTTCAAATGTAAAGAGTAAATTTGGCATGGAATAAAAATAAACACATTTACTTGATCCTTTCCTTTATCCTTTTGGTTCTGAAAAGCTAAACATTATGCAGTATCAGCAAATCATTTTAAATTCCAATGGTTTATTATTTTAGGTTCCAGTGTAACACATTTCAAGTGTTCACAGTAATCCAGAAAACCAACTGTTTGACCTCAGGGTAGTTACTCAGCAGATTTCCCGCAATGGTCAACCTGGAACAGATCCACTTTCAGTCTTCTGCTTCTTCACTTAACTTGATGTTGCGGGGCACATTATCATGTCCCTTCGACAAAATGTGGTTGATTGGCCTAAGGGCAGGTTCTCAGCCCATTTGTCTGTTTTACAATCTTGGGCTTTTTCTCTTCAGTTGGTTATGGGATTGTTCCATTTTGAATTTCAGTGATCAATACGAATGGAGAAAAGAACACATGAGCTGGTGTCCTAGTTGCCTTCCTCAGGCGTACTTCATGAAAACGTAAGTTCTCTTCCCAAAAGAGCCTGTAAGCAGCCTTTATCCCTCATGACTTGAGCTCTTCTGCTATCACCGTCAAAATTTTGCTGGTTCTGCCATTGACCATGACTCATAGTCTTGCATAAAGGCCCCTTAGCTGAGCCAGGGCAGGTTTGTAAAAGGGCAAAGATGACCACCATCTGATATTTCAAAATACCCTGTTAGTCTACATCAAAATAATATATGTTTTTATGCTGGTACTTAGTTCGTTGGGATTGGGGCAGGTTGATGTATATGGATCAGCTTTTCATCATTTTTCAGATGAATTAAAACTATGTTGCTATGCAATTAAGTGTGATCGTCAACACTTTACATTGTCAACAGTAACTCACAAGCTATCTAGCAGAGTTCCAATGCCTGGGGTAGCAATGAAGTAGTAAACAGAGTTGTGTTTCTCATCTACTAGATTACCTTGAGGTGGTTTTTTTTACCACTTGCTGGATATCTTTGCACCTGTAAAGTTAAAATAGCTTCCATTCATTGAGCACAATAGCAACTTGGGCTGAATAGGGCAGGTTTCTTGGCTGAGTTGTACTTATGATTGAAAGTTTAACATGGCACTTCCTGGCACAGAAGGCGAGGGGGAGGATAAAGGTTAAGATTTCAACTCTACAGCTCTATCAGAATCATCCTGTGGAAACAAAAGTCAGCCTGCAATTTGATAGTCAGAGAGAAAGCTTGTCCACTTTTTCAGACAGAGCAAAGTGCAAGAGACATTGGGAATAACCATCTTCGGGAATTTTGTTCTCTTATGGTTACATTGTAGCCAGAGAGCCTCAGAGAAACAGCACAGGAATCTTTTATGCTATTTCATCAGACATCTATGACGCGTCCAATGTTATCACAGACAATCCAGACAGTTTACCAGAGAACAGCATCCTCTGTAGGTTACAACATTAAGATTAGTTTGGAAAGCTATGTGTTGTTGTATTAGTTTGTATCAGAATTTTCAATGGCAACTATTTTAAGGATTGTTCCTCCATGGGTGGGTTTAATCCATTAACAGAATAAAAACAGCAATGAGCAATAATTTTCCTTTGTAACAAAATTTAAAGAAGAATGCTTACACTAGATTTTCTACTTTTGTTTTTGATGTTCTTGAGTCCTGCAAGGCCACACATACCGCATTTCCCTCCACTCAATAAGACTGGATTGGGTTGGATTTGAGGCTGCTCATCTCCTAAGCAGACTCAAGCAGGAATGTGGACAGTCAAAGACAATGCAGTAAGTGAGAAGGCTGCTCCCATTCACTGGAACATTGGCCCAGGTCAGTTCATGATGGTTAGATTTAAATCAATTGATTTAAATCCCCTACCTCTCAGCTCTAGCACCCATTGTGCCCAGAAACATTGACTTGAACATATGAATTCAGAGCAGCAGTAAGCCCAACTTCAATAAAATTATTGCTGATCTTACTGTGACATCAAATTCACTTTTCCCTGAGTTAATTAGGTTCTTGATTTCCAAGACTCTCTGTGGAAGAAATTCACACTGAGTGAGAAAACAGTAGCGGTTTGCTTGCCTCCTCTCTTCTTGACCCAGACCCATGCCCTTTCCCTGTGCCCTCTCATATCTCCCATGCATCTCCCTATATCCTCCAGACACATCTGTCCAGAATTCATTCACTCGGTATCTTCTATGGACAGAACTCATGAGTCCTAATAATAACAAAACAAAATCATTGAAATATTCATGAAAGAAGTAAATAAAAATAATCTGAATGTCGTTTGAAGCTCAGCTAAATATTCCTAATGATGTAATTGCACAACCTTATGAGCAGATTCCCTGCAGCTTCGTAAAATTGGACCTTCGAAATTCCTTGGACATACTCTACAATATGCTTAGCAATAAGGAGCTTTTGACAGCACTTTGCAAACCCGTGATCTCCAGAAAGAGAAGAACAACAGATGACTAGAAATACCGCCACCTCACAATTTCTCTCCAAGCCACACACCATCCTTGTCAGGAACTATATCACTTTTCCTTCAGTATTGATGGCTCAGAATCAAGGCACTCCCCTTTTTAACAACATGGTGCGTGCACCTATCTCACATGGTCAAGAGCAGTTCAAGGAGGCAGCTCACCATTATGTTCACAAGAAAAATTAAGAAGAGGCAATAAATCTTGTCAGATAACCAGTGACAACCGCATCCTGGGTCATTGTATCATTGAGTTATACAGCATGGAATAGACCCTTCAGTTCAACTCATCTATGCTGTCCAAGTTTCGCAAACTAAACGAGTCCCACATATCTGCATTTGATTCATATCCCTCTAAACCTTTCCTATCCATATACCTGTCAAAATGTCTTTTAAATGCTATAACATCCTGCATCTACCACTTTCTCTGGCAGTTCATTCCATGTACAAACCACCTTCTGTGTGAAAAATATGCCTCTTAATTTTCTTTTAAGTCTTTCTCCTTTACCTTAAAAATATGCCCCTGGTTTTGAACTCACCCCCCCCCAGGGAAAAGACCTTTGCTAATCACCTTATCTATACACCTCACAATTTTATAAACCTCTAAAGGTCACCTCTTAAAATTAATATCCAATTATCAATACAGTTGAATGCAGGAGAGTACAGTATAAAACATATTCTATTGCATCTAAACATTTACACAAGGCTGGATACCTGTAGTTAATTGTCACTTATTGTTGAAGACCAGAGCCCTTTAATAATTCGCTGCATTATCTTGAGATAATGGGATCTTGGAATTCAAGTTGATAGCTCTCTGAAAATGGCCATACAAGTAGGTAGGGTGGCAAAGAAGGCATATGGCATGCTTACCTTTATTGCTTGGGGAATTGAGTACAAGAGTCAGAATGTCATCTCGCAATTTTATAAAACTTTGGTTCAGCCACGCTTAGAGTATTGTGTTCAATTCTGGTTGCTACACTACTGGAAGGATGTGGAGGTTATGGAGTGGGTGCAGAAGAGGTTTACCAGGATGCTGCCTGAATTAGAGGGTATGAGCTATAAGGAGGCACTATTAAAACCTGGGTTGCTTTCTCTGGAGCGGCAAAGGCTGAGGGGAGACTTGATAGAAGTCGATAAAATTATGAGATTCAAAGATAGAGTTGACAGAATCTTTTACCCAGCATTGAAATGTAATATGGGGGGGGGGGGGGCAGGCATTTAAGGGGGGGGGGCAGGCATTTAAGGGGGGGGGCAGGCATTTAAGATGAGGGGAGGAAGTTCAGAGGAGATATGAGGGACAAGGTTTTTACACAGAGTGGAAGGAGTCTGGAACGCGCTACCAGGGGTGGTGGGGGTTGGAGGCTGCTACGATAGGGGCATTTATGGGACTTTTAGATACGTACATGAATATGTAAGAAATGGATGAATATGGACCAAGGGCAGGCAGAAGGGATTGGTTTAATTCGGCGTCATGTTCAGCACAACATGCTGGGCTGAAGGGCCTGCTCCTGTGCTGTATGTGCTATGTTCTATGTATAAGCATACTTACCTTATCATAGAGTATTTAACTGAGGCACATTAAGTAAGCTCAAAACAAATAAACACTAAGAATACAAGTGAGCAGCCCTGAGATGCAGCCTGTCCCATTGTGTCAGCCAAACGCTGTGCCCAAAATGCCCTTGCAGGGGCATTGCATTGAAAGCTGTCTGTGTGCTCCAAGGTGTAGCATTAATGAGCAGAAACATAATGCTGGGGGTGCAGAGAGGCTGGTGTATGTCAGATGCCAATGCCCGTAGGTGTGGGGTGTGCCTTGAGACACTGATGCTGGATGTCTAAGATGGAGGCCCAGAGGAAGAAGTGGTAAGCTGAAGTTACCAGATAACCACTCTGATTTTCATGTTGGGAACTCTTGGTCTCTAGTTCCTATCCAGCAGGTGAAAGAATAAGAATCGGTGTTTTAATGAGGTGAAATGAAGCAACAATGAGAGGAATAATACCCATGGATTGGTGCCTTTCTGCTCACTCATGAAAATCTCATCTCGACATCCAAATGTAGCTGGAAAATGCGACATGTTGCTTTCATCGAGAAAGGCCTCATTCAACTTCTCAAATGATACTCCCAAATGTCTTGCCATAGCCCACATTGTTCAGGACCCAAAAAGACTGTGCCCCAAGTGTGGATGTTGAGTTACCACATGCCATATTTCCAATGCAGTAAAAATGGTAGCTAGTGGGAATTGGTTGGGAAATTTGAAGTTATAATACATCTGCCTCCATTTGCAGTCTCCCAGCGTGGATTTTCCCAGGGTCAGGATGGCAAAATCTGGTCCCTTGTGCCTCATCAGAGGATTATGATCTATTCATTTCTGTATTCATTGTTCAGGAAGTCAGTTTGATGAGTTATAATTAGAATTTTTATGAGTCCATCTTCAGGAAGGTAGGAGATGAAGTGAAAATGTAAGATTGCAGAATCTGATACACACCCTGGGCTTTGTAATAATTTTACCAGATGTAAAACTAAATAACTGTACTCAGTGGATAATGGATTTCCTTACAGGGAGTGATTGGAGATGCTGAGCTTTGGTAACACACAGTGCCTTCTTGATCAGGTTGCTGTATCTCAGTCTCAGAATCACAGATTCACTCTTCTGTCCCACAGAATCTTATTACTAGCTAAAGAAGCCTTTTGCCAACGTAAACATGTTGAGCTGACAGAGTATGTAACAGCCTTCCATTATCAGAACGAAACAAATGCTATTATAATAGGATCCAAATTCTTTCAAAACACAAAATATTTGTTGTTATACAATGCAATGTTTTCATCTCTCTGGAGCCCACCTTGGGTCGAAATAGTTTCCACATCCACCTGCGACCCAAGGCTGGCTGTAATGTGGGAATAGGTGGATCGTGCCTGTGCTGGGAATGTGCTTTAGTGGTTTGCAGCATCAGCTCCAGCCCACAGTGTGAAGTTAATTGGATGGGAGCCATCTTGATTTGAAGCTCAAAAGTACAGCTAATGTTTTCCCTTAACCTCGCACAGATGCAAGTGCTATCAGCAAAAGAAAGGACCCTCACCCAACCATAGCCGCTCTTCCAATGTTATTTAGCATGGTTCTCTCAACAATAGGTGCTGCTTGATTTCTGGTCATTGTTCCCTAGGTCGGTATAAGCATTTGGTGAGTTTATCAAAGTTGACAGCTAGGGCACTCCCTATCCACAGTGTTCAAGACATAGCAGGTCCTTGGCCTCCTCCATCGCCAGACCATGGCAACATGACGCCTGGAGGAAGAGTGCCTCATCTTCCGCCTGGGAACCCTCCAACCATGAGGGATGAATGCAGATTTCTCCAGCTTCCTCATTTCCCCTCCCCCCACCTTATCTCAGTCCCAACCCTCGGACTCAGCACCACCTTCTTGACCTGCAATCTTCTTCCCGACCTATCACCTTCACCTTAATCTCCTTCCACCTATCGCATTCCCAATGCCTCTCCCCCAAGCCCGCTTGGCACACCTTCCTCATTCCTGAAGAAGGGCTTAAGCCTGAAACGTCGATTCTCCTGCTCCTTGGGTGCTGCCTGTGCTTTTCCAGCAACACATTTTTCAGCTCTGATCTCCAGCATCTGCAGTCCTCACTTTCTCATAGCTATTCATGTAGACTTCCAAATGTTTTGTACATGTCTAACCTTACTTACCTGTCCTTAAACTTTATGCCTTAGCTAATAAAGGAAAGGATGATATTTGCCTTTATCAATGCTTTATCTAACCATCCTTCAGATTCTGCTGGTGTCCAGTGGTTAGTGAAATTTCTTCTCCTGTGCATCTCCAGGATCAAGGTCTCCAGTGCCTTTAATCATTTTGTACCATTCTTCTGTCTTTCCTAAGTCAAATTGGCTTTTCTAATGGTTTCCAGCCATTCTTCCTGCACCGCTCCCCCCCCCCCCCCCCCCCACCACCCCCACCACCACCCCACAATCCCGGCCGCCCTTTAACGTGTCTCTCCTTTAAGTGTAAGCCCTACGATAATGTTGTGTCCCTGCATCGGCATGCAGCAACTTAGCAGCACGTTTTGAGTTGGCTGCTAATGGCCTCTATGTAAATACTGAGCAATACTGTATGTATCAGAAGCAAACAGTGTGACTTTATCACAATTCCTATGTCGGTGTTCACTGTCAAGCAATCTCATGTAAAAGTTGACTCTTGATCTTTGGCTGAAAATCTTAACATTTTTATTTATCTTGTGTATAAATCAACTCCTGATATGTGCCCCCACAATTCCAAACTCTTCCTGTTTATCAACCCATCAGAGCTATTCGTCCAATGGTGACTGTTCAGCTCCTTATGTCCACACGTGTCAACACATGCTGTTGAGGCCATCATCTCACCAGTGCAAGCTCATTCCTGCCAATCCTACCCTGGAATCCCACAACATGGTACCAAGGAGAAACAGCAGATATATGTCCCAGGTTAAATATAGGTCCCAGGTCACTGAGATTGCAGAGTGGGAGAAATAATCATGTAACAACTGGAGAAGAAAAGGTACCGGAGAAAAATCTTAGATATTGGGGGAAATCAAAATGAGGGAATGGACTCCCAGTTTCTTGTGGATCTGTCTGAATCTTTGCTCTCAACCAAGAAAATCAAGTGGTACAGATTTCAAAACCTGGATGTGCCAACCTTTTGTTTTGAACAAGCCTTGGATGTCTCTCTGAACAAGTTCTTTAAGAGAAAAAGTAGAATGCCTGAGCGGTTGGAGGAGAGAAGACATTCGGCTAAGGGAGGAATCATGCAGGTTCTGACGCCTGCAATCTTGTGCAAATGTGTTGTACCAGCCTGATATGAAATCAAAATGGAGATTGTTGTCAAATCATTCAAACAATGTGGGACATCCTGCACTGGATGGTACACAGAATGTTTCTATGTGAAATGGTATGGCTAATGATGAAATGATTGCTGATAAATCTGATATTTGATCTGCTGAGGAGTATACTCTAATGTCCAATGAAAAATGGAATGAAATTGTATAAATTTAAATATATGGCTTTTGTTTTTGTTGGATTTAATTAGTTTGCTAAATATATGTCTGTCTCTATAGATGATATTATTTTAAGATTAAAAAATTCAAGAATAAAAGTACCTTTTGACTCCCTTAGCCCTATGTTTGCGTCAAAGTTGATGAGAACCTGAAAACTTTGTGATAGCAAAACAAATGGGAGAAGGCAGATTTCAACCTCTCCAAAATATTACTTGTGTAAAATTCGACACCCTGCCTTCTGGCTAAAACTTTCATTTCAGAAACATGATTTTTGTATATGTAGAGTCCAATTTTCTGTGTGTGAACCTGGCACAAGTAATTGTGTTCAAGTGCCGAGGGGTTTGAGTTGTTTAAGTGTTTACTACACGGGGAGTGACACAATGATCTGTTTGTACAATAGCAAAGTGATGACAGTTCCATCATAACAAATTGTTTTATAAAGAAAAGTTTGAGTTAAGATGATATACCAATGCTACTGCTTGTTTTAGGAGGTTAAGAACAGAGAATTTGGGATTCACATACACAAATGGGATAGTGTCAGAATAAAGTGATCATATTTAAAACAAAGAGAGACATAAGACCTGCAAGTTGGATACTTTTTTAAAAAGCTTTCAAGGGAAAGTCATACAGTGAGAGACTTCACTATGTTTAAAACATCCTTCTGACTACAAACAAAGGTGTCAATCATCCAGATCAAGTAAAGTTTCAACAGTTGAAACTGCAAAGTACCTTTGACCCCTTAGCTTTATATTAATAAATATTGTGAAGCTGAAAGCAGAAATCAGACACACAAAGATTAAATATGGGCTCAGGGGTTTCAAGAATTCATGGATGTCTGCGATCTCAGTCATGTATATAAGTGTTTTCTTGCACAAATTATTTAATCTCTTCTCCTGGAAAGTGAGGATAAAGAAATCAACTACATTTTCCCTCCCTTTTTACCCATTATAACCCAATCCGCACTGATGATTCTATCATTGCCTTTGTGCAGGATTTTCATTAGCAGCCTCCCAAACCTACTTAGCTTGAACTCCTTCCTTTGGATAAGGATTGACATTGGGCATGCAACTCCTCACTGCCTCCCCATTGAGACTCCAACTCAGAGATGTATGTTGTCGAACTGAGAGAGGTAATGTTTTGAGCTATACTGAGAACTAGCTCCTTGGACCCTGGCGCAGTCTCCTGTTGGAGACAACTTTGTCTTTTCCGTCTCTTGGCAGGAATAGTTAATATGCCTAACAATTAACCTGGGTATAGTTCCTGAGATGTAAAGACCACATCTCATTATCTAAGAACAGAAGTCTTTTCTGCTGAGACTTATTTATGGTCCATCCTCCAGCACAGATTGAACAGAGTTTGATAAGTACAAGAAGGGGGATTGGTGGCATATACTATTCCAATCATAAGGCAGTAGTGGTTGGTACCCAGGTACCTCATCATATGGCATCAACAGGAGGCATTGTATTACCTATTCTGACAGTGGTCTGCAGCATGGCTTGCTTCATACTCACCTAGCCAGGAACCACAACATAATGCAGTGCTGGAACTACCCTGCAGCCCTTGATCCCCCTGGCAACATTCAGCCATTGGGAATCTCCTTAAAGTAAAACATTTCTTCTGGCTCAAACATTCCCTCTCGGGAGATGTGGCTGAAAATTCGCAGGACACTGTAATCATTCTCTGAAAGCCCATTTTCTCTGAGCTTTTCTTTCTGCCTGTATGCATTTGGAATCCAAGACGGTGTCTTTTAAATGATGCCCGTCACTTCTGCTGCTCATGCCCATCATCTGTAATTGGGCAGAAATCACAGACATAAACCCACTCAGTCGCTCACTCCCACAAGTCGGTGATGTGAGTTGCAGTCTGATATTCAGTCAGATTGTGGTCTTTGAATAGATTCTAGTCATAAAGGTGGAGACAAAGCCCGGAGACAGGTATGAAAGGAGACGGCAGACAGGAGGATTGTTGTCGTAAGCCAGGCCAGAACAGAAGTGACAATGAGAGCTAAGAGTAGGAGAGAATGAGAGAATGGGGTAGGCCGTACTGAAGCAACACATGGCAGACCAGGAAGTGGTGCAGGCAAAATCCTGGAAGGATGGAATCAGCTCTGAAGTTATTGAACTCGATGTTGAGTCCTACAGGCCGCAGGGTCATAGAGTCATAGAGTCATAGAGATGGACAGCATGGAAACAGACCGTTTGATCTAATTCATCCTTGCCAACTAAATATCTTAACCTAATCTAGTCCCATTTGCCAGCTTCTGACCCATATCCCTCTAAACCCTTCCTATTCATATACTCATCCAGGTGCCTTTTAAATGTTGCAATTGTACCAGCTTCCACCACTTCCTCTGGCAGCTCATTCCATACATGTGCCACCCTCTGTGTGAAAAGGTTGCCCCTTAGGTTCCTTTTATATCTTGCCCCTCTCACCCTAAACCTATGCCCTCTAGCTCTGGACTCCCCCACCCCAGGGAAAAGACCTTGTCTATTTACCCTATCTATGCCCCTCATGATTTTATAAACTTTGATAAGGTCTGGGTAATCCAAGATGGAGGACAGGAAAAATTGTGGCTGTAAGAGCTGCTCCTTTTTGAGGTACTTCAGGTGTTGAGGTCCCCAAGCAGAAAGTGAGATATTGTTATTTGAGCTTGGGCTGAGGCAGACTGGAACACTGCAGAGAGCCTGAGGCAGAAACGCTGCCGTGGGAACACAGTGGCAGGTGGGCAACTGGAAGGTCAGGGTCATTGAAGCGGCCAGATGTAGGTGTTCTGTAAAGCAGTCAGCCAGGCTGCGTTTTATCACCACAGTGTAGAGTAGACCATATTGTTCGTAAGGAATACAGGAGACTCGATTTCGTGAAGTGAGGTAAATTGCTGCTTCACCTGGAAGGTGTGTCTGGGGCTTTTGGATAGTGAGGTGGGAGGAAAGTGTTCCACCTTCTGCGATTGCACAGGAAGGTGCTGTGGGAGTGTGAGGAGATGTTGGGAATGGAGGAGGAGTGGACCATAGTGTCCCAGAGGGAAAGGTCCCTTTGAAATGCTGACAAGGAAGGGGAGCAGAATATGTGTCCAGCCGTTCCATCCCATTGGAGGTGATGGAAATGGTGGTTTATGATCCTTTGGACACACAGGCTAGGGACATGGGGAGTGAAGACCAAAGGGATGCTATCGTTGTTATGGGAAGGAAGGGAGGGGTGAGGGTGGGAGTGCAGGAGATGGGTTGGACCCAGCTGAGAGCCCTGTCAACTCTATGATGGGGAATCCTTGGGGTGAGCGAAAAGGTGGACATTTCTGAGGAAGGTGGCATTGTCCAGAACAGTTATGACAGACACAGAGAAACTGGGAGAATGGGATGGAGTCATTACAGGAAGCAGGGTGTGAAGATGGATAAATGTCTTCTGGAACTGTTGGCTATGAAGTTATTATGTCAAATTAGTTCAGACAATTTGAACTGAATTGCCACTGAGTGTGAACCCACAGCAGAAAATGGAGCAATAATTTGGCAGTAATTTGGCATGCTCACTCACAATGAGCACCAAAATGGCTGTTGGGGTGATGCCAATCTGCCAAATGTGTAACAAAGTTACATCTTAAACATTGTTTTTGAAAGACCCAAGTGGAGCCAGGAAGAAGATGTTGGCTCTGCACTAAGCTCTGATATTAAAAATGTGTTGCTGGAAAAGCGCAGCAGGTCAGCCAGCATCATTTGATGCTGCCTGACCTGCTGCGCTTTTCCAGCAACACATTTTTAAGCTCTGATCTCCAGCATCTGCAGTCCTCACTTTCTCCCACTAAGTTCTGATATGCCTGACGTGGGAATATTGGATGGTAAAATTGGGGACTGTATTCTAGTTCCCCATACAGGCATATGATCGGAACAGAAGTGAATTGGGCTGAGTATTCACATTTTTTTGACAAAGTACTTGTTCAGTGAGATGCATGCCTGGGATCTGCCAGAGCCAATGACAACTTTTCTCATTTTTCTCATGCATCCTTCCACGCATTAATTATGCAAAAATGTTGCCATGTTCATACCAGTGGCATCTTAGTTAAACCCCACGTCCATAGCACTTTAGATGCTGCAGTTCAGCAACTGGCCTTCACAATCTGGAACCATGTCATTATCCATAAAGTACAGCAAATTGGCACTTCACCAACAGAGAATTAGAGGTGCTGGTGGATGGGTGAAGAGGACACTTCTGTACCCTGCAGATTGGCAAAGGAGGTTATGCCATGCATCTCAGACAACCTGGATCAACATGGCGGCCCAGGTAAGTGGCATTGGCCCGGTGAAATGTCATGCACAGTAGTACAGAGAGATGAAAGATCTTCTACACTCCACAAGGGCAATAGAAATGAGCTAAGATTGTCTAATAATGAGGTACAAGCACACAGAAACAATATATGGAATTCAGAACTCATTGTTTACATCACAAGGGGAGAATTGGAAATATTTTTTCCCAGCATCACAAATCAGATATTCTCTTCAATATTTTCTCAACCTGCCCAGCATTTCCCATGACACGAAAAGGAATGGAAAATTGTGCCCACTGCATTTGCATCCTACGATGAAAAGGGGAAAGCAGTAGCACTGGCAAAGTGTAAGTTACAAAGGAACTCATAGATCAGAACAAAATGAACTGCTCTTAAGTTTTTAATGTGTTAACAAAGCAAATGAAAAAGATACAAAGGTATTTTGTTTCAAGTGCTTATAAAAACAAAAGTGGCAGTTTGTTATTCAAGCAGCCTGAATAGTTTATTCATTTTTAAAGCTCAGTTTTGGTGTTTTAAATAAATCTTTGAATTATTGAATTATATAATCTTGTAAATTTCGAACTGACATCATTTTCTGTTGACACCCACAAACATGTCAGGGGATGATTTATAAGAAAAAGATAAAAAGAGGCTGTAGCAGAAATTGCTGGAGAAGCTCCGCAGGCCTGGCAGTATCTGTGGAGAGAAATCAAAGTTAACGTTTTAGGTCGAGTGACCCTTCTTCAGAATGTTTCGGGTTATTGAGGCCTGCTGAGCTTTTCAGCAATTTCCACTTTGGTTTCTGATTTCCAGCATTCATAGTTCCTTCATTTTTTTACAAAAAGGGGCTGGTTGTACTAATAAAAACATTTCTGCTTTTCACTGCTTCTTTCATTAATTGATACGTGCAACTCTAATGGAAGCAAGAGAGTGCATTGTTCCTTTTCCTTCAGAAATTATCATTAAGGGAATGTATCTCACTACCCAGAGTCACATCTACATGAGGGATTCTAAATAGAAACTGCTGGAAACATACAAATGTAATTAATTTGTTTTGCATTCAGCATTCTTATGGTTCAGGGTCATAATTATAACCCTATAAACCAAATCAGGTGAGACCCCAAACTTAAAGGAGTGACACTTCCTTCACCTTACCAAGACTGGTTGTACCTGTCATGCAGGTAAAAGAAATGGGAATCTATTCTGATAACAATCATATATTATGCAAACAATTATAACCAGTTTTAACATTGTTCAAGCATTCAGTTTGGGTCTTCAGACAAGTTAACTTAAAACTACAATGGGCTTGATTTAAACTCTCCCTGAGTGAGTCAAAAATCAGGCTGGATGAGTTTAAATTTGACTGTAAGAAATCCTGCCACTTTGGGCAGCATGGGGGCTCAGTGGTTAGCACAGCTCCCTCACAGCGCCCGGGACCCAGGTTCGATTCCGCCCTCAGGCGACTGTCTGTGTGGACTTTGCACATTCTTCCTGTGTCTGCGTGGGTTTCCTCTGGGTGCTCCCTCCCACAGTCCAAAAATGTGAAGGTTAGGTGGGTCGGCCGTGCTAAATTGTCCATTGTGTCTGGGGATGTGCAGGCTAAGTGCATTAGCCATGGGAAATGCAGGGTTACAAGGATATGGTAGGGGGTTGGGGCTGGGTCTGGGTGGGATGCTCTTCGGAGGGTCTGTGTAGACTTGATGGGTTGAATGGCCTGCATCCACACAGTAGGGATTCTATGATTTTCTGACTAAGAATAGATCACATTTAACTTCTTTGAGAATCAAACCACATTAAAACAGGTGGCCCAAAATGGAGCTCTGTGACGCTGGCTTTGCTTAACAGCTGAAGTCTGATTATTAGCCCAAAAGCAATTCAATTTTACTGTCAAAGTCTTAATGGGCCTTGAAGAGAAAGAGTAGCAGATGTTAAAGTCCACACCCTGGAATTCAAACAGGCCACCCAAAGGTTTGCAAAGTCTTTTGATTCACCAGTCAGCTTTCACAGAGTTGACAACTTCATGCTATGATGAAACAAAATTCCTATTGTACACCAACTATAATCTGTGCATGAGTGATAGTTTGAAGCCTTATGTTATTAAGGTTATGCATAAAGTCACATTAAGATCCCTGAGGAACTGTTTGTTGATTAAGGAGTGGTAACTGTGACTATGTGGTTACCATTTTCAGATAACATGTAGGGTCTTGTAATGGCATCTGGAACATTATAGCAAATAGTTATTGTGGTTAATTCCCAGGTCCCTTACCCCTAATCACATGTCCATTTCTCTTATACACAAGCAACAAATCTCATAAGACTGATCACTTTAAGTTTAGCAGGCTTATTCTGGGTAGTACTCTCAGTATAAGGGCTAGCTATTTGTGCCGGTAAAGTATTTCTGCTTTTTGTTGCTTACTTCATTGACTAATACATAAAGCCCTAATGTAAGGTTTGGTAGCCAAATGCTGTAGTTCATAATTTGCTAGGGTCCGTTGGATACACAGGCTTTCTTTAATTTACAGTGTTTAACTTGGAAGACTGCCAGTGAGAGATTCAAATATTCCACAAAAGTTTTTTTGTGACACAGGACAAAAGGTTGTTAAACAAACACATCTTTTTTTTCAAAGAAAGCAAATGTCATTTATTTGTTCAGATGCAAAGAATTTTTCGCTATATAAACATTTAATAATTTGACGGTTCATTTGGAGGTTCCTCTCCCATTCTTCAGTTATTAGATTTTCTAGAAAAACATTTGCTGTTGGCTGAGAGATTCAGTTTACACCTATGTAATAATAACATCTTTTGTGGTATACCAGTGCCCTTAGATTGCACCCAGTGAAGGTTTACTTACAGACAGGTTTGGCATCTTTGGTTCAGCATGCAACCAGACAGGGAGCAGGATTAGGGGTGGAGGTGTGAGAAGATAGTTTGTGTTGTGATGTTTGCTTCTCTTTGAGTGAATATTGTCTGAAATCATGTGTAAGCTCAAGAATGCTGTCAGATCACAAAGCATCATATACATTGAAAACAAATTTCAGTGTTCAAAATCAGACTTTTGGTAACCAATTTACATTTTAGAAATTACAAGGCTCATAAACCTGGATTCTTCAATTGAATCCTAGGCACTGAATGAGTGTAAATTGTAATATGTAATTATGGAATTATTTATTTTAGGAAATTATTATTTATTCAATGACCCCTTCTCTTTAGCTAATTGGTTACATTCTAGAGACAAGTTAAATGACAAATGCAGGTTAGCTTTTGTTACACCAAGCTTACAAGATAGCTCACGTATCTACGTTACTCCCTTGTCTGGATGGATGGATGGTTATCTGAACAGAGATATCATCGATGCTGTTCTTTGTCAGTCTCCCAAGAAATATTCTTGCTCAATGTGGGTGGAAGGCCCTGTAGCTAACTGTAGTCTGCACCAAGCCAGGAATTCTAGATCATTACAGAAATCCATGTCTGGCTGTTTGTTGAAAGCAGACTTCATTTGAGAATGATTTACTGCCAAAATATAAAGTCAGCATTTAACATGCATACCTTCTGAAGACGTATCAGTTCAGGCAGAAGATGTCATCCAACTCATTTGGATCATTCAGGATATCTGATTTGTCCATGTGTTATGGACCTCAAAACAAAGGTAGCCGAGAGCCTAACTTTTCTTATTTTATTGTGAAGTGCTGCATTCTAAATGCAATGTGGAGAGTCAAACTACACTGCATTAAGCAAAACACAATTTACCCAAATATCGTAGATAAATACAACAAAAGAAAGAAGAACTTAGAACAAATTAACTCTATTGGACAACTTAACAGAATAATAGAAACTAATACTAATTAACTGTCCAATATAGGAACATCCCATAAACACATCCCTTAGCAAAATCCAGAACATAGGTTTGTCTCATGGGTAAACCAGCAGCAGAGAGTAACCTCAGCTTCTGCTCTAGCCAAGAAAGGGAAAAGATAACTTTTACTTTTTCATAACTCCAGCAGCTTCTGCCCTGTTGAGACTCCAACAGCAACTGTTTAAAGCTAACCCTAACATTTAAGTAAAAACCAGAAATCCTGATCGGTGAGAGCTGACCACTTCCATTCAGACTGCTTCTATTGATCCAATTATTTTAAAACCCAAGGCCCCAAAAGCTGTTTATGTTATGACACTGGTCACCTCTCATTCAATCTCTCTCTTAAAAGAAGCCTGGGCAAAAATACACCTCTTAAAGGCACAAAATCATCACACATGCCATTATCTTCCCTAGTAAGAAAACAGACACTCCATCACAATATAGTGGAAACAGTCAGTGCAGGATTATTTCGCTCGACCAATTTATCGAAGTACTTCATTTATTACATGCGTACAACTCCATTCAAGGACAGTATCCCAGAATTTTAAGGAATATGGTTATTGTTTATCAGTTTGATCAAACTCCACTCCATGGGGTGGTATTTAATGGAGGTGACCATCTGGAAAGCCGAATGGGATCCCGTGTTGCCCCTTTTGGGGAAGGCCCACTTCATCAAATGTCTAGATTAGAGTGGCGCTGGAAAATCACAGCAGGTCAGGCAGCATCCAAGGAGCAGGAAAATCGATGTTTTGGGCAAAAACTCTTCATCAGGAATGGAGGCAAGGAATCTCCAGGGTGGAGAAATAACTGGGGGTGGGGGGAGGTAGGGCTAGGGAGAAGGTAGCAAAGAGTCGAGTCTGTTTCAGTACATGGTTGAAGAGCTTCAGGGCAGAGGAGATGACTTGGGGGATTGCAATGAGAGAGAGAGACTCACTGTGATTCTTGTGGAGAGAGGAGGAGAACTTCTTCAAGGTAGGCATCCTTGCACGAGGATTCGCAGTGAGGTTAAAATCAATGAGGCAAAAGTGAGGACTCAGATGCTGGAAACCAGAGTCATTTTGCCACTTCATCAAATGCCCAAAGGAGGTATGTCCCTGGATCATGTCTGTTATCATCATTTTCTGCTTGCATGAGTCAATGTAATAAAGTTGTGGAGACCCAGGAGGGGCAGCCCATTGTAGAGAAGGTCCTTGACCATACGACTATGACCTATCCAATGAATATGATCAGGCCAGCACAAACATCATTGACTTTGCAAAGAGTGTATTAACATATGTATTCTCAACTGGTGACTTCTGCTGCCAAGATGCTGAGGATAGATGGATATAGCAAAAGTAGTCAACCTTTTGTCAAACCTTTCCCCTGCTTTGGATATGTTGTCACTACTATAGTGGAGATTGCTGAGTACAGGCTTGCTAAAATGTTGTTTTCAGTCTTCGTGTTTTTTTCACACTCTCTTACTTAGCTTGTGTATAAAAGCTGCAGAGTTTGTATTGTGTAAGTTGATTTCAGAAGCAAGTGACAAATCCAGACCAAGTCTGGATATGGGAAACTACTAACAACCTGCACACTTCTGAATGCTAATAGGCAGTGGAATGGCAATATCCTGGACTATGACTTTATAACCTGATGATTAAACCTAAATACTTTGCAGGTATGACAGAGTCTGTCCATTTGCTGCTGACTGTATTCCATTCTACAGCCTGCTCCTGCACAGCCATCAGAGTTGAGCTACTCTATGTTCAGATCTTGGCACATTTTCACCTTGGATTTGAGGTGGGCCAAGCTGAGCAGCTTTGTCAAATCTGCCATGTCAGGAGACACCCTCTGTAGATGCTTTTGATACCAGTAAGGATTTGAAAGAGTTCTAATGTTGCCCTGTCATTGCTGACCTTGTCCATTGTGTTGTCATGGAGAGAAGATACCATGCTGAGCAACTTCAGTGGGCAGACAACTTTCTCTAGCAGCTTAATGTTAGCAACTCTCCTCACATGGTCAAATGCTTCAGTGAGTGATTGACTTAAAATATAGTGTCTGCTTTCTTCCCAATGTTTCTTATGAGAAAATCATATCAATTTTGGATCTTCGAGTTATAAAACATATTGGGATGCAGGAAAATATTTCCAGTAAAGGTTTGCAGTCTGACAAAAATAACAAAGGCAAGTATAATTCCCATGATGCCTCAACAGGGAGATGCCTCAATAGTTGTTGCAATGCTGTGGTTGCCCTAGTTCTTGTAGCAGATCACAATGTCCTCGGGCACAGCCCCTTCAGCGTAGACAAAGATGTTCATGAAGATATTGCAGGAATCTTGGTTTCCTGAGCTTGATGAGGTCAGTTATGTAGCACCAGCAGCTGGAGGTTTACCCATGGCAAGTGAGTCAATAGCTTTGCTACTCTCCCCCATGACATGTTCATTAGCCAGTCAGTCCATGACAGGCAGACCCTCTATGATGCCTTGAGCTTCCTCGGTGATTGTTTTCTCCCTAGAGTGCAATTATTGCGATCTTTGATGAGCTTTCTTGCTATTTTCTTTATTGATGACCCTGTTACCTTGTTACCATCATACACATTGTTATATTTCTTGTGTCAAAGGACATTAAATATTCTGGAAAAATTGGAAGGAGTAGTTGTTGGTGCACTATTTAGCAGTCTGTTGGACTTTATTTCAACCAGCTCTTGAAATATTTGTAGTATTTTCTCTCAGGTCTGTCTTGTAATTCGAGAGAATAAACTATTTGGCCTATTAATGATAGGTTCCACCAAAGTGATGTTAGGTTCAAACAAATCAGCATCTTCTCTCTGTTCTATCCCACAGTTTAGAATGTGATACTGTAACTGATGTCCAGAAGCATGTTGAATCTTGTTTCAACATTCTGTGTATGTTTCATAGCTCCTGGTTAAACTGAAAGTAGCTATATCAGTGTTTGCATGATTATGGCAAGGGAGAGTATGCAATGTACAAATGCATTTCTTTCTTGCATAAGAAAAGCAAAACAATTAATTGCATGCATGACCACTTGCAGTTACAATCTAAACCACTCGTGTGTAGAAAATGATTATTCATGAGCAAAGCCGTGTTAATTCTTGTTTGCCCCATTTTTGTTACTCTCTGCATGTGCATTTCATACTATCAAAACTATCTGCAGTGAATGTGTAGTTCTGGTCACCTTGGTATAGGAAAGATATTATTAAATTGGAAAGGGTTCAGAAAAGATTTACCAGGATGTTTCTAGGAATGGAGGGTTTGTGTTTTAAAAATAGACTGAGACTTTTTTTCACTGGAGCCTAGGAGGTTGAGGGGTGACCTTATAGAGGTTCATAAAATCATGAAGAGTATAGATGAGGTGAATAGCAAGGATCTTGTCCCTAGACTGGAGGCGTTAATAACTGGGAAGCGTATTTTTAAGGTGAGAGGAGCAAGTTTCAAAAAAGCAACCTTTTTACACAAAGATTGGTTCATGTGTGGAATGAACTGTCAGAGGAAGTGGTGGATGCTGGTACAGTTACAATATTTATAGGACATTTGGATAAACACATAAATAGGGAAGGTTTGAAGGGATATTATCGAAATGCAGGCAAGTGGGACTTGTTTAGTTTAGGAATGTGGACTAGTTGGACTGAAGGGTCTGTGTCCATTCCTAATGACTCTACATAATAGAGCACAGCATTGGAGCATAGATACTCATAAGAAGAGGGTGGATAGAGAAAACATATTCTCAACAATTTGTGTTGTTTGAGAGTGGAGAGGGGTACATCTAATGCTTTTCTTTCAGTGATCCACACTTGGTAAGCCTGGTCTCTTGCAGGGAGGTTATGTCAATATAGAGCCTATCAACCATTGATCTCAGTCATCTTTCTGCATGGTTATCAACCAGCTGTGATTGTTTATCAATCACGTGCACTTAGACCTGAGATCCCAGCTTGCCAATTGTAGAGTTGGCATTTTTCTTTTCAGAGACGCTTTACAAATTAACAAGCAGCACCTTAAAAATACACAGAAATAAAGAGGACAAAACAAAGCTCATAATTCCCTGCTTATTTCTTCTGACCTTAACCTGGTCTCTCCCAAAATAAATTATTCTCAAAAAGCTGTCAAATTCCAGACAAATTTTTCCTGTAAAATAATAATGAGCCTTTAATGGTGTTCAGGATTGGCCATTGGCAGTGATGGTTGTTGTGAATGTGAAGGGACAGGGTAGGTTCTTGCAGTTTCACCCTAACAGTGGAATACAAGGTTGCAGTCTTGATCAGGAGGGAAATCAAACAGTACGGGGAAAATGCAGGAAAATGGACATGAGGAAAGTCAGATCAGCCAGGATCCTACTGAATGGCGGAGCAGGTTTGAGGGGCCGAATGGCCTACCCTGACCATTCTTTTTTTTTATGGTCTTCTATATTACTCCCTTAATCGATGAGTAGCAGTCCCTTTTCAAAAATTGCTGTTCTATGAATGTGTCTTAAAGCAATTGATACTGCTGCATTTTGTTAAATCTTATTTTTCTTCAGATAATTTGGATGATACATTTACAAAGAGCTGTTATTTTAGAGTAATGATTTTGTTCTATGCTCATGCTTTGCTATGGATGTGTATTGAATTATGACACTGTTTGTACAGATGATACAATGAATGCAAGCATCATGAAAACATTGATGTCTCATTATTTTCCACTAAAAACTCTGCAGGTAAGTTCAAGGTTTTTTTGTTTGACTGTTTTCTGAACGCAAAACTCTAACTGTTTCAAGCAGTGAAAATGACCAAATGCTGACAAAAACGCACCTGTTTTGCTATGAAAATGGCTTTGTTGGGGATTATTGTTGATCTGCTGTTGTCATATCCACCCAATAAATGGATTAGGAAGGAATGTAGGATATAGAAAGACAACACCTGTGAGGACAACAACAGAGATAGAATTCCAAGTTTGTCAAGACTGGCATAAAATGTAACAGAGTTTAAGCAGTTACAGAGGCTGGGAAGTGGGAAAGAAAGAAAGAGAAGGAAAATCTGGGTTACTGTGGGAAGGTCAGAGCTTCCTACTTGAGCAGCTAAACCTCAGCTTTTGCTTTGGGAATCAGAATGGAGTGAATGTGAAGTTATTTGGTGCAATGGTATCTTGAGGAGGCTCTGACTCACACACAATTCTGTCATTGCCTGGGAAATTTACACTTTGGACTGTCAGTTTTTACCTATCCTTTACATTGAGCTCAATGTTGGACACTTGACTCAATACACTCTACTTACCCAGATATTTACCCACAGAATTGCTTCACAGTTTGATCCCTGACTACTCCTGATTCAACTCGTGACACCGTACCCCCCCTCCCACCCTATGTCTTCCCCCCCCCCACCAAAGGGCTGACTATCCACTACCTTGCCCCCATTCTGACCCCCAGGCCAGGCAACTCACTGTTTCAGACTGACCTGGCTACCAGTTGGGTGGAGATGGAGTCCAGAGAGATTGATAGGAAATGAGTAGGTAAACAGGAGATTATGGTTAGGAGGCCAGGATAGAAGGAAAGCTGAATGAGTGATAACAAGAGCAAAGAATGAGAAAAATGGGTGAGCTGTGCTGAATGGAGCCCATATAATGGGGAACTAGGCCTAGGATTACATGAGAATGGGTAACTATGCTAAAAGCAACCCATGTCATAACAGGCCTGGGTGTGGGGGTGGGTAAAAATATGGAAGGATGGAATCAGGATCTAAAGATATTGAACTTGATGTTGAGTCCTAGAGGCTACTGTGTCCCCAAGTGGAAATTAGATGTTGTTCTTCCACTTTGTGTTGTGGCTCACAAACACTGCAGGAGGCTGTAACAGAAATGTTGGTGTGGGAACACGGTGCTATGTTGAAGTGGCAGGCAACTAGAAGCTGGAGGTATTTGCACTGACAGTCTGTATTTTGTCTCCCCATTATTAATAAAGGATGCAGTAGATTGGATTGAGTGAAGTGCCGGTAAATTGCTGCTTCACCTGGAAGGTGTGTTAGAGGCCTAGGATAGTGAGGAGGGTGGAAGGAAATGGGCAAGTGTTACACCTTCTGCGATTGCATGGGTGTGCGTGCGTGCGCACGTGTGTGTGCTGCAAGGGGTGTTGTTGGGAGTGAGGGAGGGGTGGTCCAAGGTGTCCCATGCAGCAAAATGCCCACTTCCTTGACTGGTGACTGCTGAAAGCCGAGACAAGTTGCTTGCCTTTATGTCCATGCCAGAGGTCAAGGCAAGTCAGAAACTACCAAGAACATCCGAATAAATGCAAAGGTGAGCGAGTGTGAAGAGAGTGAGCCAGCCGTGTAATTCCCATAGGTCACATTGAAAGTTGGTCCCTTTGTGCAAAGTGCCCTTACAGCTGTATTGCTATGGGAGATACTGGGATACTCCAGAGTGCAGTATTATAGTGCAGAAGGTTAGAGTCAGTGGATCAAAGATGTGCTATTAGTGTGTGGAGAAGCTGGCATGAGTTGGATGCTAAGGTCTATGTGGATGAGGTGCATGCCACCACTGCCCAGGAGTGTGCCCTGTGATGTTGTTCCAGATCCAGAGGAGCAAGCCCAAGCTGGAGTCACCAGGTACTAGCTCAGATACTGTCAGTTACTGGAAGTGTTCAGTTCCTATCTGTCCACTGCTACAATAGGAACCTGCATGTTAATGAGGAGAATTTGGTGTTAGTGAGAGTGACAACAAGCACTAATTTGTACCTCAACCTTCTCTACTAAAAATCATGTCCCATTGCCCGGGACTCCATTGGAAAATGTGACATGTTGCTCCTGATGAAGAGAAAGGCCTTACTGAAGTTCATACTCAGTTCTCCCAGATTTCTCAGCATAGTCCACATTGTTCAAAGCCCGATAACAATGAAGGGGCAAAAGGCGGGGAGGATATTAAAATGATGACTAGAGAAAAATTACTTGGGAAATGAAGGGGACTAAAGGCCAAAAAGTGCCCAGGACCTGAAGAGTTACATCTCAGAATATTGGAGGAAGTAGCACCAGAGATCGTGCCTGCACTGGTAATAGCCTTCCAAAAATCCTTAGATTCTGGAAGAGTGTAGGAGAATTGGAAAACAACCAATGTAAGACTTTTATTCAAAAGAGAGTGACACACAAAAAAAGTGACCATCGGTCAGTTAGCCCATATGATTAAGCAGAATCAGCACAGCTTCATGAAAGGAAGATCGTGCCTGACAAATTTACTAAAATACTTTTGAGGAGGTAACAAGCTGGATGGATAAAGGGGCAGCAGTGAATGTAATATATTTGGATTTTCCAAAGGTTTTTGATAAGCTTCCAGATATTAGGCTACTCAATATGATAAGAGTCTGTAGTGTTGGAGGTAGTATATTAGCATGGATAGAAAATTGGCTAACTAACAGAACACAGACAGATAAAGATGGGGGGGGGGGCTTTTCATGATGGCAATCTGTAACTAGTGGAATACCAACAGAATTCAGTGCTGTGGCCACAATTATTTAATATATATACTAATGACTTGGATGGTGGAAGTGAATGCACTATCGCCAGGTTTGTGAATGATACAAAAATAGATGGGAGGGCAAGTAATAAGAATGACACATGGCTGAATCTTCCTTTTCTAAATAGGGAAAGGCTTTGGAAATATGAAGCACAGGGATGTAGGAATCCTAGTTCAGGTTTCTATTAACGTGCAGGTTCAGTTGGCAATCAAAAACATAAATGCAATGTTAGCATTCATTTCAAGAGGACTAGAATATAAGAGCAGAGATGTACTCTGAGGCTTCATGAGACTCTGGTCAGGCCACGTTTAGAATATTGTGAGCAGTTTTGGGTCTCATATCTAAGGAAGGATGTGTTGGTGAGGACGTTCACAAGAATGACGAAGGGCTTGTCGCATGAGAAGCATTTCAGACTCTGAGTCTGTATTTGATGGATTTTGGAAGGGTGAGGGGGGATTTGAAACTTACAGAATACTGAGAGGCCTGGACAGAGTGGACATGGAGAAGATGTTTCCATTAATAGGAGAGACTAAGACCTGAAGGCACAGCTTCAGTGACGAGACAACCCCCTTTAGTACAGAGATGAGGAGGAATGAATCTGTGGAACCCATTGCCACAGAAGGCTGTGGAGGCCAAGTCACTGAGTGTATTGAAGAGAGAGACAGATAAGTTCTAGATCAAGGGGATCAAAGTTTAGGAAGAGAAGGCAGGAGAATGGAGTTGAGGAACACATCAGACTTGATTGAATGGTGGAGCAGTCTTGATGAGCTGAATGACCTAATTCTGCTCCTATTATCTTATGGTATTTTGTTATTTTGGCTAAATCTGTGTTGCATCGAGTATTTTGGAGGAATTGTTGCTAATAGCCCCCTGCAGGGCCTGGACTGGTTTCAAAGGCCATCCTTGACTTACTGCAATGGGATCTCCCAAGAGAAGGCTATCCCTCTTGACTTGCCTGAGGCCTACTTACAAACATGACAAGCTTCCTTCCATTGTGTCTGTGCTAATCAGCACAACAAGACAATGATAATCTGAGCTTCAGAGCGAATGAGCATTGAGAGAGCAAGCAAAGAACTTGGAGGCTGATCCAGTCTATGAGCTGTCTGCGTGTCCCTGAGTGCAGTGTCTTTGCTGCAACATTACAATGATCGCTGTGTATACAAGGTGCAGCGTTGAGGTGTAAAAGTGTCCTGTCAGTACATTGGTGATGTGCTACAAAGATTCTTCAAGGCTGGGACATCTTGGGTGTGAGGTGCATGTCGTCAGTGCCCATGGAGTGTTGTCTTGGATACTGCTACCCAGTGTCCAACATGGCTGCCATTTGGAGCAAGCAATGAGTTGAATCTTCCAGATGCTCACTTGTCTCCCTGCTGAGTTTTCCTGACATAGAGCTGATTGGATAAGAGAAGTAAGGTTGGAGGCTGAATATTAATGAGATGAGTTGTAGCATTAACAAATGTTAATCTCCATTGATTGGCATCTCGCTGCTGCCTGGTGAAAATCTCACCAAGCTGCCTATGAACAGATGAAGTGAGATGATCCTGACGTTGAAACGGGCCTTCGTTGCCCAATTCGGCCACACATCTTGCTATGGCCCATGTTGCTCGGAGCCTTATAAGATGCAGCCCAATGAGTCTAAGAGTGATATGAAAAGGTTAAATGGCTGGATAACAACTTAGCAGATGGAATATATGTGGAAAAATGTAAGGTGAGACACTTTGGCAGGAAGAATCAAGGAGTAATTATCATTCAATGGAGAAAGACTGCAGAAAACTACAGAACAGAAAGACCTGGGGTCCAGGTGCACGAATCACAAATAGCTAATGTCCACACTCAGTGAGAAACAGGGAAGGCAATGGGAATTAAGCCTAAAAATAGGGAATTCTTGCTAAAACCATACAAGGCACATCAGATCACACCTAGAATACTGCAAACAGTTCTGGTCCCTTTTCCAAAGAAAAGATATGCTCGCATTGGAGGCAATCTCACAGTTGGGGGGGCGTGGTCATGCATCGAAGACAGAGATGAGGAAACTTCCTCTCTCAGAACATTCTTCACTGCCGAGGGTTGTGGAGTCTGTGTCATTAGAAATTAATCTACCTCAGCCTTGTAATCAATGAGAGAATCAAGGGGTATGGTGAAAAGGCAAGAACGTGGAGTTGAGGATTATCAGACCAGCCATGATCTCATTAAATGGGGAGCTGACAGCATAGTTCTGCTTCTATATCTTATGGTTTTTATGTTATTTAAGGAACACCCTCTCATCATTTAATTAGGCACTTTACAACTTTCCAGATTCAACTCTAAGTTCAATAATTTTGTATCATCACCATGGCTCCTATTTCTCAGTCAGCAGTGCTAAGCATGAATCATATTGTAAGAGTCCTTTTTTTCTAAGTTGATTGAATGTCCCATTACCACCTATCTTTGCCTTCTAACAACAACACTTTTGAATAATTCTTGCTTTTCACCCTAACTTTCCACCTTGCCTTTTGATCTGTTCCCATTCTCCTCTGATCTTTCACTAATTGCTATGGACAAAGTCTCCTGATGGCCCAGAAGAGTCGTGGTGTTCATGTGGGAAGTTCTACCAGTGACACACCTTTGCAAACACTCTGCCAGTAAAAAACATGGCGGTACCCAAACAATCTCAATGAACAGGACAGAATGATGTCACTGGCAGTACTGGCAGGGGTACTGAGAGATTTTCATGTACGAAATGAGTGCGTTTCCCACAAATATTCTGTGAACCATATAATAGCCTTAACTTCTCCCAATTCTGAAGCGAGGCCATTGCCCGAAAACATTAACTCTATTTCTCACTCCACAGCTGCTGCCAGACGTGCTGAGAATTTCCAACACCTACTGATGCTTATTATTTTAGATTTCCAGAATCTAGTGGTTTAGTTTGAAAGGGATTTTGAGCAGATTGTTAAATAAAACAGAGATTCCCAACACCCATTTGTATTTTATTTTTGTATTAAAGCTTTGTTCCTTTTTTGTTAACTTCTTCCCATTGACCCTGCTGGAAACTGAACAGTGGGACAGGCCAGGTATCTGAATGCTTTAGCTGCCAGTCAATGAGCAACATTGTGCAGGACTGCCCATTGTTTCCCAGACTGCCACTACAGCTGCACAGGCTGGTGTTTCTCCAGTTTGCATTGGATGGAATGATCCAAATGGGGTAGGTGGAGGGGTTTGCTAAAGTGGGCATTATTTCTTTAACAGCTTCTCCAGGAAATGAGAGCAAAGACTACCTTCTGGGTAGACAAAGCTGATGAATGGAATGCTGCATACAAAAACACAGAGCACTAGATCAGCTCATCTAATTTTTGGCAGTTTACAGAACTGTAGAGAATTTTGCCCAATCTTCATTATGGATTCCTTCACGAGTACGGTCACCACACAGAATGACTCAGCAGCCTTAAGGCCACCTTGAGAGAAAGAAAATAACTTGTCACCACAAAGTACCGAAAGTTAACACACTTTCGAAGAAATCCACCTTCTGGGGTGAAAAAGCTTAATTTATTGCACTTTGCCTTTATAAAATATTCTTTCACTTTGGGTACTCAATGTAATCATCACGTGCTCCTATGTCTTAACCTGAACCAAAGTAAGGTTTCTGCCCTCTGTTCCAGGTGTACTCTGAATGGTCTGCTGTCTTTGTATCCTTCATGCACTATCTAAATAACAGAATCAAGGGTCAGCACTCAGATAAATCTGTATTAGCACATAAAACAGAACATACGTTTTGCATGACTTTGTTGAGCAATGACTCATTTTTAATGTTGCTGTCTCTTTTTTGAATGAGCAGGATTTTTGAAATACTGGACGGAATAAATCCTCCCAAGATTTGACGTCATGCTATTCTCCCTTTCACCTGAACAAATATTTGTGATCATATTTGTCCCTAATTCTCCCAGATGATTATTTCATATCACAGAGGAAGAAAGCCACTCAGCCCATTTTTGTTCCGCCATTCAGAATGATCCTCCCATGTTAACACAAAAAAGTCACAACACAAGAAGGATGCTATAAAACGTGACCCTGTCGAACCAGATGCACTGTGAACATTCCTTCGGTCATTTTCAATTAGTAGAGCAATTGCTAAAAATCACACAACACCAAGTTATAGTCCAACAGGTTTAATTGGAAGCACACTAGCTTTCGGAGCGACTCTCCTTCATCAGACTACCACCTGATGAAGGAACGTTGCTCCGAAAGCTAGTGTGTTTCCAATTAAACCTGTTGGACTATAACCTGGTGTTGTGATTTTTAACTTTGTACACCCCAGTCCAACACCGGCATCTCCAAATCTAGAGCAATTGCTGCACAGTGCTCCTTAAGGTGAATTTCTCTGTCCTACCATTGTATTGCTGTTGCAATATAAATTACCTCAAGATTAAAACACATTCCACTGTAAGGTTTATGCACAAGTGAGAATTAAATGTTTAAGGTGGAGGAATAATTCATCTGTAAATGGTTTACAGATCAAGTATGGTTAAATAGGTAAAGAAAGAACTTATTTATATAGTGGTTTTCATGTCCTCAGTACATCCCAAAGCACTTTATAAGCAATAAATTACTTTTGAAGTGCAATCATTCATAGCACATAGAAAAATACAACTGCCAATTTGCACATGGCAAGGTCCTACAGACAGCAATGAGTTTCATGACCTCTTGGTTGGAGTTGTTGGCGCTGGTTGAGTGTTGAATATTTGCCAGGACACTAAGAGGATCTTCAGCCCTTCTTCAAAAAAAAGTGTCTGTTTTTTTCCACATTCACCGATAAAGGCAGTTCTATTTAGTATTTAATTGGAAAGGTCAGACTTCAGAAAATAAAAGTCAAGTAGGGATTATCTGCTGAAATCTAGTCAGTGATGTTTGAAGCCACAAGCTTCCAGCTCAGATAACAATAGTTCTACCACTGACTGAGCTAAGTTGACTATTTGATTAGATTCCCTACAGTGTGGGAACAGGCCCTTCAGCCCAACACCGACCCTCCAAAGAGTAACTCACCCAGTCTCATTTCCCTCTGACAAATGCACCTAATACTATGGGCAATTTAGCATGGCCAATTTACCTGGCCTGCACATCTTTGGACTGTGGGGGGAATCCAGAGCACCCAGAGGAAACCTACACAGACACAGAGAGAATGTGTAAACTCCACACAGACAGTCGCCGAAGATAGAATCGAACCTGGGAACCTGGTGCTGTGAGACAGCAGTGCTAACCACTGAGCCTCCGTGCCACTCTTGAAAACTACACACAAAATATTCATCTTTGATACTTGTTGATTCAAAAACTACTTAAAGCATGCAGAAATCTCGAAATTTTAATCATCCCAATCAGATCACCCCTCAAACGTCTGTGCTCAACTGGGTAAATGCCAAGATAATGCAACCTGTCCTTATAATGTAACCTTTTAAATTGCAGTTTTCTTTGGTCATTGACGGGTTGAGTGCCTCCAGATCCAATATATCCTGCCTGAAATGTGTTATCCAAAGCTGAGTGCTTGATCCAGATGGGATCTGACAAAGGCTCCATAGAATTTCTTCTACATTGCATTGCAGTAGGAATGCTCCACATTTTGATGAGAAATATTTGCTAAATGGCAGTGCTGGAAAAATCCTTTGGTCATAAAGCAGTTACATTAAGGCCCAGCCTTAAAATTAAATGTTGCAACTTTAAGGAATAGAAGGTGGAAGGTATACTATTAGGTCTGGAAAAGGGAAATAAATGTAGCAATGTTAATAAAATCTGATCCAAGTGGACTCAGTGTTTTGTTTTATTTTTAGTTTTTGTCCGTAATGCTCAAATTAAGCTAAACCATATGAAGAGAACATACAAGTTCTTTCCATTAATTCCCCCATTGCAAATTGACAGGACACACACAAAACAAGCTTCATACATTCATTTAGACGTAGCAGGGAATGAACATAATCAGAAACTGGCGGAAACTGATAGGGCAGTTCTATGTGTCTGTCAACGATGTACTGAGAAGGGACTGGACAGTTTCTTTATGAGTAAAACTGCACAGCTGACTGTTTCGGAATCTTTTGATTTTGGCTCCAAATTCACAGTTATTTTCCACTGTTTTTCTAGGGTTTGCATTCAATAAGAAGCTGATTTGTTGATTCTACAGCATGGGAAAGGGCTGACAACAGATTTACTAGATAGATGGTTCAGCCATCCCCTTCAAGTGTTATGAAAACTGTTTAAAATGTTTAGATTGGCCTCTCTGATGTACAATAAATTGTTGTTATCTGGAACGGTTGATAATCAAGGAGGAAAAGGCATAATTAAATTTCAGGAAATGCAGGGCCGGTTTGAGCGAGGGGAGACTGACTTGTTTCTTTGACAGAAAGCTGTGGAAGGCAGTCTGCCCCACAGGAAGGCCTTGCATTCCTGTCCTTTTGGTGAACCTGCCTGAAAAAGGAATACAGGAGTTATTGGGTAATCAAGAGTTGTCAGCACCTTGGTTATGCAGCATGGGTTCAATCCGATAATGTGAATGGAACCTGTAATAGGGCTGATGAAAAGAGGAGCATTTGAAAAGCCTTGAATGATTTTTTTGTTCCTTTTCTGTTTACATGTAATGTGTTATTGATGACTTCATGCATCTGGTTGGGAGGCAGCCTGGAAATTCATTACTTAAAAAAAAAGATCCTGTTACATATAGAAAATTGCACTGGAAGAGCATAACTGAAAGATATTGATTTTCTGGCATCTGACTTCTTCAGATTAGAAACGCAAGTGTATGAGGCTGAAGCCCTCACTGCTGTGTGGTTCAGATGTAGTTCAGTGTCACACTCTACTGTGATGAAACTGATTTTTTTCAACGAGGCAGTCACTGTGGTGCACTATTTGGGAACAAACACGATGCATACTATTTGCTTTAAAGATTACTTTTAGAACTCAAAAGCCATCAGGGACAGGGTCCAAAGAAGGTTGAGTATTTCAGTAACAAGATCAAAAGCTAAAATTCTTTTTTTTGGTTCAGTTTACTCCAAGAAAGCTATAATTTAGGAAGCATTTCAATGTCTCTGTGTTTTATCTCCAGGCCCTGGGGATTGATTTCATGAAAGATTCGATTATTGCTCTTTATTTTAACTTTTGTAGAAAAGAAAGTCAATAAAATTTGAGTCAGAGGCAACATCTCCCGTCCATGAATCATTTACTACTTTCACTCAGTAATGTACATCCTGAGAGAAAAACATTATTTTTGCAGGTAGAATGCTACTTTACATAAAAAGGCATTCACAACAATGTTTAAAAAGTAAATTGAGATTTTTAGGTAATTAAACTTTCTTTCTGAAAGGGCAGAGGTATGTAATTTAGACAGGTCTAAAATTAGAAAAGTATGTTCTCCCACAGAGCGGTGACTCCACCCAGGGCAAGGATGCTTTGTTTTTCTTTCATTGTGGTATTGTTAGCAGAAAATGACTCTGAAGACAAGTTTATAAGTTCACAGTGACAATATCTTTTGTGAGTGTTGCTTGCTGTTATTTAACTCTGAGACGCACGAGGTATATTATTTTCCAGTATCATTCAATCAAATAGAAGTTCATATTACCGTAGTTTAAATCATACAATATACCCCTGTTACCTTGGCAGCTGTCTTTTATCCATCTATTTTCTCACATTCAAGAGCTTACCACTCAACTCTGTTCTTCAAATTATAAACATTTTCGCTTTTTTTTATGTCATTACTATGAGTAATGGATGTATAAAAACATGTTGCAAGCAATGTTACATGTCAGTGTTTAGTCAAGAATGAAAAATATCAAATACCATTAATATGGTAGAACCTTTTAAAATATTCCTGACTGTATCTAACCCTATATATCAATTACTCTGTGCAGAATTCAATAGTCATAAAAGGGAAAATATTCAAACATAATACCCTTCTAAGTATTCTAATATAATATGACTCAGAAGTGAAATTATAACTCGTGCAAAGTCCATTTGCTTATACAGCATTGCAATTGGGCCTCTCAGTGTACCTGGAGTTCCCGGTGACTTGCAGACTCAATATGTAACCCTCATTTAAAAACATACTTTCTCTGGGCTACTCACTCTTCCTTCTCAAGCAATGCTATACTTACTTCGTCTTTACATATTAAAAGCAAATGTTATTAGTTTTTTGTTGGCATCAGACACCAAAATTACAGACTAATAACTAAATGGAAATTTCTAAGCAATATTTTTGTATACAGAATTACACAAAAAATTCTTATTCATGCTTAATTTTTGTCACTTTTTGATGTCTAGTTGAGCTACAGTTACTAAAAAGCATTTTTGTTGATTACTAAATGTAAAACGCTGCAGATTTGTGTGCATTGGTATGGATGCATTGATTTTTTTTTGCCATGTAATTTTGATTTATACAGAAAGACAAATGACTGTTTCAACTGTTGTATAATTGGTAGCAAAAGGACATATCTAAAACACAACTGCTTTTGTATGTGAACATTGCTGGGGTTCCTTGGGGTTGTTTTTCCTTATGCTCCTATTATAAATGGTCTAATATTCTGCTAAATGTGTGTTATTTACCATGGTGGTTAGAATGATTGATTGCAGGGTACCATAACCTTATTGAATGCAATTATTGGTATATTAAAATGCTGCTTTAAAATGTAATAGTCAATATCATATTCTCCGAGAAAATAAGGGAACTGGCTTGCACAGGACATAGAGAAATACAACCTGAGGCACTTATGGTTTATCAGCTGCTGGATTCATGAGAAATTTAAGGATAGATAGAAAAGATGATAGATTTGATAACACTGCTGTGTTTCTTAATACAGCCAGGAACAGCTGGTATGTGTTCTCTTAGGATTGTAATTTTAGTAAACGCCTGTTTTTTAAACTAAAAAGTATGCTTGTGACCGTTTAATTTTTTTCTCTCTCTGAATTTTGCTTCTTCCTATTTTCAATTATATATCACCTCCAACAGCTAAGTTGAATGGTTTGTTCCCAGTCTCCATCTAAAGCATTGTTTTTGGAGCTTGTAAAGGACACGCAAAAGTAGTGAAACAAACACAGTGAACAGAATTTTCTTCACCCCTGGAGACAAGCTAGGATGCAGAAAGGACCTTAACATAGAGAAGGAAACTAGAGACGCCTCTCCTCTTGGTCATAATGGAAGAGGAAGAGTCAAGGATGGCCTTCCCACCTGGAGGTCAATTGAGGCCTTAAGAGGCCACTTAAGGGCTTTACCCCGCCACTATTAGTGGTAAACAAATGAAGACAGGACACATCATGTGATGAACCCTGAGGGCATGTTTCTGGCCTGGTAGACATGGGGCCTCCTTCTACTTGAGCCAATGAAGTCTGATGGAGAGATCAACAGGCAGCAAAGGCCACCCATGTGGGAAGACCCCAACTGTGCTATAAATGGAACCCCATTCCACTCTGATTAGCCCCTGGGAGTTTGCTTCATCTACATTTCTTCCTGAACACTGGTGACAACCCTCAGCCTGAGCACACAGCAGTACCAGCAGAGGTACCACCTCTCCCAGTGGCGCTGGCAGTACTCAAGAGCTGACAGCCTCCGAATAGTCAGCAGCATTCTGAGGCATGGTATCCACTCTGCAGACTACAAGGACACCTTCACCAACCAGTTAAGTGTCTGATTGATGTTAGATTGAGACAGGGGTCCAGAATAACTGCAGTAAGGGTATCACTGCCTCTCTATCTGATAGATAGGCATACCACCATAAATCACATCAAACACACCCAAACCTCCCTCATTTCCTGCCATTGGAAATGTAAATGAGACCAGAAGAAGAACATGCTTCTAAATTGTTCCCAAAAACACCTCAACTATCTCAATGCACATCTCACGAGCTAGATATTTTAAAGTGCAGTCACTGTGAAAAAAAGCGTCAGCTAATTTGTTCGTAGCAAAGTCTAATAAACTGCAGTGAGGTAGGTACAGAATTAATCTATTTTGGTGGCATTAGTCAAAACACAGGTTTTGGCCAGGACATAATTTGTATCCAAATGTTCTGTAATACTCAATACCAGCTGCAGGATAGATCACCAACTAAACCTTGGAGATTTTTTCTAGGTATAGAATGAATTTCTTTCATCTTTCCATCAAATTCAGTGCTTCTGTAACTCCAGCTGATGAAAGCCAATTTCAGCTTTTCAAATTCACAATAATTTACTTTTTAAGAAACAATTTAGTCTTTCAAGTTTTGGTGATGGTAAATATCTGAAATGTCAAAATAATATCTACTGTAAGCATTGGAACAGTCTCAAACTGTCCACTGCCATCTTTAGCCGTACATAACGGCCAGTTCAACAGGAGCATCAGCAGATTGAAATTGTGCATCAAAATTCACTTTTGGAAATAGAACACCAGATTACACAAGGCCCTTAAAAACATAACAGATAATGCATTCTTTGGCCGAATATAAAAACTCTGCAGCTCAACAAAGACGAGTCTGCTGTTGCTTCAATCTCTCAGCTCGGGCCATATGGCCAGCTGTCGTTTTGAGCTGCAATTCAGAAGTTATTTTTAACACTTGCGACTTTTAATTCAATTTGACTGCAAGTTGTCTGTCTAGAAGAAAGTGAGGAGGAGCAGATGCTGGAGATCAGAGTTGAAGAGGGTGGTGCTGGAAAAGCACAGCCGGTCAGGCAGCATCCGAGCAGCAGGAGAGTCGATGTTTCGGGCACAAGCTCTTCTTCATCGGGAAGTTGTCGTTGCTTTCCAGCACTTGGTACGGTTTGAAAACCTGGTGCAGATGCCCCAGTGGGAAAACAGTCGATGCCTAAGTATAGATTGGAGTTACGGATCGGGACCATATGGAAGTCCTGGCCCACCTGAGTCCATGAGAATTCCCAAGACATTGGAACTTGTCTGCAACCCTCCAACAAAGTCTCCAATGCTGTCTTAGAGTCAGAGACTTTGGAGGGCTCTGATCGACTTACATTCAGGGCCAGGTAAAGTTTGAAGGATCAAAACCAGACACAGAAAATGCTGGAGAAACTCAGCAGGTCAGACAGTATCTCTAGAATGAGAAACAGAGATAATGTTTCGAAAAGAATCTTTCAAACGTCAGGAATAGAAAATGAAACTCTGTTCTCATGCACAGTTTAAACTGAAACTCACATTCTGTGTTGGCTTCAGATTTTCAGCACCGCAGTATTTTTCTTTTCTGAGAAGAATCAAAGCCTGCTCTAGCTACTGCCAAACTATAAAACTGAGCCCCCCAACTCACTGCAGACAACCCCCAAAACTACCTCAATGATCCCTCAAAGTCACTCAACCCTGGATTGAACCTAACCACCTCTTCCCAATCCCAGCTACAGTCCCACTCCCCCATGAGAACTAATACTCAACACTCCCACGGGCAATGAACACCCTCCTCCTCCCGGACTGACACGCACACCCTGACCACCTCCCCAACCTGATAACCACAACTCCATCCCAGAATGGACCCACCCAGTAAGCTTCCAATTGCCCCCATCCACTGCACCCCCAAACCTGCCCAAACTCGTCCAACCAACCTGAAACCTTCACCAACCTAACCTGGCATTTGTACTCTGCCCACCACAACCTAACACCATAACGTTCACTCCCTTAGACATTTACCTTCTCCCAGTTGCCGTTTATAGGACCTTTGAACCATAGAGTACTGCAGCCACTGTGACAAAATATGGATGATGTGGTTTCAGTGTTGGTCATTTCGCTACTGCTTGTGTGGATTCTGACCGTGATCAGAAGATTTGGGCCCCACGTTCATCACCAAGTGATTTAGTTTGAACAAAACCATTAAAATATAATAAAGGTGATTTTGAACTGATTATAGGAATTCTGTATTTCATATGAATTCACTGAGTCAATTCCAATTTGATATTTCTTATGAGTAGCGTTTCAGTATTAGAGATTCAGCATAATAAGGAGCTGTGAAGCCGAGATTAACATTAAACCGAAGATTCCCCCAATGACTTAGCTCAATTATTGCCTATTCATCTCAGAGTCAGAAACTTGCCAGTTTGAACATCATTCCTGTATGTGAGTTTATAAGCCAGGCTGACACTGTCGAGTAGCTGTAAAAATTTGCTGCATTGTTGAAGATGTGATCCATCAGATAAGATGTTAAACCAAGGCCTTATCTGTCTGTTGCTGTGATCCATGTGGACAATAAAGCTCCCACATTGCTATTTGTTGAAATATTGGGCAGCAGGGAGCTCTAGCCAACATTTTTCACTCATTCAATGCTCCTTAAATTAGATTAGCTGGTCACTTGTCTTATGCTGCTTGTGGGACAGTTCTGGTATAGAATGACGGCTTTGTCTATAACAGCAGTCACTGACTTTTAAAAAAATAACTAATTGCGTGAAGTGCTGTGAGGTGTTTTGGTAGGCTATAACTGTGTTTTATTCCTTTAAAAGATGTGGGGCTAAATTATGGAGACCAGAGCCTCACTGGTGTAATTTTTGTTCTGCACAAAATTGACTAGTCTCAGTAACAGCTTGGAGACTACACCCAGCTTCAGTTTCCTTGGTTTAAGTCGGGGCTAACAAATTGATTAGAATGACTCTCCAATGAATCTTTTTAAATCACACGGATACATGGAAAATTAATTTTCGAGACATTGGTCTGGATTTCCCAAGGAATGGCAATCTCTCACAGATTCCTTCTTTTTATTTTGGTTATGAAAGCGCTCCACGTTTCTGACAGGAAATTTCAATCAAGGCTCCTCCAGAAATCCGGAGCCATACTTCCATTCCGAAGGTGGGGGTTGGGATGGGGGAAGGGGTCAGTTTATGGTCTGGGGTATAAGGGGTCAGTGGGGGGGGGGGGGGGGGGAGAGTGTAGGTATGGGTGGTGGGGTTGACAGACATTGAGGTTCAGTTGAACAGTCATTCAGGAGTCAGATTTTACATTTTATTCTCCTTAACCATATTTGCCAAAGAGATTTTTTTTATAAGCACAATAAGGACAAAAGGGTAGCGAGGGAGAGAATAGGACCCCTCAAAGATCAGCAAGGCAGCCTATGTGTGGAACCGCATGCGATGGGGGAAGATATTAAATGGGTACTTTGCATCAGTGTTAACTGTGGAAAAGGACGTGGAAGATACAGAATTTAGGGAAATCGATGGTGACATCTTGAAAAATGTCTGTATTACAGAGGAGAAAGTGCTAGATGTCTTAAAATGCAGGTGGATAAATCCCCAGGACCTGATCAGGTGTACCCTAGAACTCTGTGGGAAGCTAGGGAAGTGATTGCTGAGATATTTGTATCATCGATAGTCACAGGTGAGGTGCCAGAAGACTGGAGGTTGGCTAATGTGGTGCCAGTATTTAAGAAAGGTGGAAAGGAAAAGCCAGGGAACTATAAGCCTGACATCAGTGGTGAGCAAGTAGATGGAGGGAATCCCGAGGATTTACATGTGTTTAGATAGGCAAGGACTGATTAGAGATAGTCAACATGGCTTTGTGTGCGGGAAATCAAGAAGTACTGAAGAGGATTAATGAGGACAGAGTGGTGGATATGATCTATGTGGACTCCAGTAAGGACTTTGACAAGGTTCCTCATTGTAGACCAGCTAACAAGGTTAGATCTCATGGAATACTGGGCGAACTAGCCATTTGGAATCAGAACTGGCTCAAAGGTAGAAGACAGAGAGTGGTGGTGGAGGGTTGTTTTTCAGACTAGAGGCCTTGGACCAGTGGTGTGTCACAAGGATCAGTGCTGGGTCCACTGCTTTTCATCATTTATATAAATGATTTGGATGTGAATGGAAGAGGTTTAGTTAGTACATTTGCAGATGACATCAAAATTGGAGGTGTAGTGGACAGCGAAGTACAACAGGCTCCTGATCAGATGGCCAATGGGCCAATGGACCAAGGACTGGCAAATGGAGTTTAATTCAGATAAATATGAGGTGCTGCATTTTGGAAAGGCAAATCAGGGTAGGACTTATACGCTTAATGGTAAGGTCCTGGGTGGTATTGCTGAACAGAGACCATGGAGTTTTCCCTGTAGCGTCGGAGGCTGAGGAGTGACTGTATAGAGGTTTACAAAATTATGAGGGGCATGGATAGGGTAAATAGGCAAAGTTTTTTCCCTGGTGTCATGGAGTCCAGAACTAGAGGGCATAGGTTTAGGGTGAGAGGGGTAAGATATTAAAGAGACCTAAGGGGCAACTTTTTCACACAGAGGGAGGTACGTGTATGGAATGAGCTGCCAGAGGAAGTGGTGGAGGCTGGTACAATTGCAACATTTAACAGGCATTTGGATGGGTATATGAATATTGGAGGGATATGGGCCGGGAGCTGGCATAGTGGGACTAGATTGGGTTGGGCTATCTGGTCAGCATGGACATCTCTATGACTCTATTGGTCAGAGTTGCAGCTGTACAGAACATTGGTTAAGCCACTTTTGGAATGATGTGTGTAGTTCTGGAGTCCTTCCTATCAGAAAGCTGTTGTGAAACTTGAAAGGGTTCAGAAAAGATTTACAAGGATGTTGCCAGGGTTGGAGGATTTGAGCTATAGGGGCTGGGGCTGTTTTCCCTGGAGCATTGGAAGCTGAGGGGAGACCTTATAGAGGTTATAAAATCATGAAGGCATGGATAGGATAAATAGATAAGGTCTTTTCCCTGGGTTGGGTGAGCTCAGAACCACAGGCATAGGTTTAGGGTAAGAGCAGAAAAATTTGAAAGGGACCTAAGGGGCAACTTTTTCACAGAAGGTGCCAATGAAGTGGTGGAGACTGCTACAATTACAACATTTAAAAGGCATCTGGATAGATACATGAATAAGAAGGCTTTAGAGGGCCAAGTGCTGGCAAATGGGACTAGATTAGGTTAGGATATCTGGTTGGCATGGTTTAGTTGGACTGAAGGGTCTATTTCTGTGCTGTACTTATCTATGCCTCTATGACTCTATGACCCTCTGCATGAAAGAGTTTCCCCTTAGATCCCTTTTAAATCCCCTCTCACTGTAAACCTATGGCCTCTGGATCTGGACGACCCTATCCTGGGGAAATGGACGTTGGCTAATCACCTTCACCACACCCCTCATGATTTTATACATTTCTATAAGGTCACTCCTCAGTCTCTGACACTCCAGGCAAGGTAGCCCCAGCCTATTCAGACTCTCCTTATAGCTCAAACCTTCCAATTTCGGCAACATCCTTGTAAACCTTTTCTGAACCCTTTCAATTTTAACAATATCATTCCTACAACAGGGAGAGTGGAATTGAATGCAGTATTCCAAAAGTGGCCTAACCAATGTCACGTTCATCTGCAACATGACATCCCAACTCCTATACTCAATGCACTGACCAATGAAAGCAGGTGTATCAAACACCTTCTTCACCCCCCATCTATCTGAGGCTTCACCTTCAAGCATCTGTGCACCTACAACCCCACGTCCTTTGGTTTGGCATCAGTCCTCAGAAACATATCATTAAGTGTATAAGACCTGACCTAGTTTGATTTACCAAAATGCAACACCTCGCATCTATCTAAGTTAAACTCCCTCTGCTACTTCTCGACCCATTGACCAATTGGATCAAGGTCCTATTGTAATCTAACATAACTTTCTTTGCTGTCACTATACCACCAACTTTGGTGTCATCTGCAAACTTGCTAACTATACCTCTTACATTCACATCCAAATCATTTACATAAATGACAAAAAGCAGCGGATCTAGCACCGATCCTTGTGGCACTCCATTGGTCACAGGCCTCCAGTCTGAAAAATAACCCTCCACCACCACCCTCTGTCTCCTACCTTCAAGCCAATGTTTTTATCGAATTGGCTAACTCCCCCTGGATTCCAGGTGATCTAACCTTTAGTCATTTTTCCTGATGAACCATTAACTTCAGTGGAATCCTCCGAATTGTGCAGTTTCAATGGAGGCTTTTAGGGGGATCCAGGTGCAGGGGAATTGCTCAGCTCTGCCTTCAATATCTCCTGTAACACCTGAGGAGTGTACTACGATGAAGATTCCTCAGCATCCCCACGTACAAGTCCCATCTGCATTGGAAATAATGACTGTCTAGCCATCGTAAAATCCAGGCGCTTGAAGAAGAATGTTTGGCACTTTGCGGTTGCACAGTTTTTACACACTCCCCTGTCTTGGTTCAGTGACGAATCACCATTTGGATGAGTTACCAGATAAAGCCCACTGATCTTTTCCCAGCATCCATTTCAGAAGAAGAGGGAGGAAATCAAACAATGAAAAATCAATTCAATTTGAATGCAGACCTAAATTACACTGCTGCCATTCTTTCACAGGTAGCATATTGAACAAGTTGGGAAGATAACAATTTCCAATGTGATCAGACTCTGAAAATGTCTGAATTACTTGCTAATATTTTTCTGTGTTATGTTTTAACCACTCTTCAAAACACCTTAATTGAGTCTGATCTGAAGATCTCTAATCGGAACCATAAAAGTTACTGTTGATAAACATTGTTGATTCAGAATTTAACTTATGGTTGTTGACCTTTGACCTGGAAGCAGCAAAGTAAGGAAATGTATTTTGTAGAATCCTAATTAGTTCTAAGAATAAAAGCAAACTGTAGTCAGTTCTGCTACATCTTCAGTGCGAATTGGCTCTAACGCAGTTGAAGAATTTAGACCATTACTTGTAGAATGCGAACTTGTATTGGCTATAACGCAATTCCGGCCCCATTATTTTAAATGGAGCAGCTATCCCATGATTGTCTTAGAGCGTGGGAATAGAGCAATCATGTTGTATTAGAACCAACTGTACTGTGAATATGAAAATCTGAAATATAACCAGAAAATATTGGAAAAAAAACTCACCGTGTCTGATGGCATCTGTGGAGGGAGAAACAGTTTCTCAATTCTGAAGAAAGTCATTCAGTTTCAAAAATGTTAGTTTTATTTCTCTCTTCACTGATACTGCCAAACCTGATCAGTGTTCCGAGTATTTTCTATTTTTATTAGTTTTAAGAATGTTTGAAAAGAACTAAGAAAAGTTGCCATTAATTATGAATGGATCAACAGTAACTTTCTTGAAATATAAGAAATATTAGCTGACATGACCAAGCAACACTTAACCTGGAAGCAACATCAAAAGGAAGGGGGTTAGCATATGAAAGCCATATAGCCAAACACACAGAAGGAGAATTCCAGATAAAGAACTGTGGTAAAGCAGAGATCAGAGAAGGGACATTTACAAGGAGGTGTGTGCGTGTTATACAGTTGAACAGGATAGAGAGCGAAAGACAGGGTTTAATGAGGTCCTGGTTATCTTTCAGTTTTGTCAGAGCCGACTAGTCTAGTCGACCCAATTTATTCGGGGTACGATAAAGGAATTTCTGAGAAATCCATGTCATCAAGACTGTGATGCTCTCGCTGATAAGGCTCATTGGGCAAATGCCACTCCGGTAATGAATGTTTCCAGAGACCTGGGATAGATCCCAGCTGTTGGTGAACATGATTTGAATGCTGAATTGAGAAACTTGGAAATGGAGAGATCCTACTTCCAGAGATCTGGTTAGAGATCTTTGGAATTGTAGCTGACACCACAGGAATGATTTAAGTGCTTTTGGTTGTGTATGTCATATGGTGTATCAATTACTTGAAATGAAATTTACTTCTTTATTTGTAAAATTTATTTTTCTTAATTCATTCATGAGATAAGAGTATCGCTGGCTAGGGCAACATTTATTACCTCTCCCTAATTGCCCAGAGGGCAGTTAAAACTCAACCTCATTGCTGTGGGTGAGAACATTTAACTGCAGGTATCACATGAAAGCTTGGATAATGCTTCTGGCTTGCAGGGAATGAATGCCTGAGCAGGGTGCCATAAATTCCGATCTCATTCAGTAACATCGCAGACATTGACCTTCCTGCCTGCCCACAAGATTCACTGTGCTCCTCAAACATGCTGATGTAAGGAGCTGATAATTGTGTAATCACACAAGTAAAGCTAACACATCCCTGAGCAGAAATAACACAATGTCCACACACAGCTTCTAAACCTGCAGAGTGGGGCAAACATGTCAGCCCTATGTTTGTGTCATATTGACTATTGCTGTAAAGACTGCCATGTTACCAAAGCTTTTCAACTTAATAGTCATCAGGCCAAATGCGCAAATGCCAAATTTCAGATGATCACACTGATTTATATAACAGGGGAGAAAGGCTTGCTGACTGATTGGCAAATTAACTCCAATTGCATTGCATGGAGACAACAATTGAAAATTACAGGCACCCACTGCTTAGAAATCATTTGAAAAATGGAGCCAGGCTTGACCATATTGTTCTGGTTCGCAGAGAACAGTTCCTTGTGAATGAATACATGTTGCTTCTAATATATATAAAAGTGGGCCTTCTTACAAGGTCAATTGATTAACTTAAACTGTTTGTTAGTGCACACAGGTTTCTTCAGCAAACCACAGAATCAGATCAAACCAGAGATGCTTTGTCTTGGGTTCTCACTGTGTTTCATGGCAAAGTCAAATTACAATCAAATTGTTAATCACTAAGAAAATAAGAACTAAGAGCAGGAGTAGCTAGCTCAGTCCCTCAAGCATGGGTCTGCTGTTTGATAGGACTGTGGCAGATCTCATCTCAGCCTCAACTGCACTTTCCTGCTCATTTTCCACAACCTGTCTGTCCATCTCTTCCTTAAGTGTACTCAATGTCCCAGCATCCACTGCACTCTGGGATAATGAATGCCACAGACTCACGAATCCTTGAGAGAAGTAATTTCCCCTCATCCCTGTTTTAAATCTGTCACCCTTTATCTGAAAACTATAACCTCTCATTCTAGATTGTCCCACATGAGGAAACATCCTTTCTACATCTACTTTGTCAATCTCCTTTGTATACCTCAATCAGATCTCCTCTCAATCTTCTAAACTCAAGAGTGTCAGCTTCAACTGCTCTTCATAAGATAAAACCCTAACCTCTGGAATCAATCTGGCAAACTTCTTCTGAACTGTCTTTGATGCAACTAGATCACTGCTCAAAACTGTAAACAATACCCAAGGTGTGATCTCACTAATGCTGTGTACGTTAGTAGATTCTAACAATTTCCCAATGACAGATGTTAAACTAACTGGTCATACTTTCATGCTTTCTGCCTCCCTCCCTTTTTGAATAAGAACCTTTCCAGCACCCAAGGAGTGTTGGAACATGATCACCAGTGGATTCACTATCTCTACATCCACTTCCTTTAAAATCCTAAGGTGCAGACCATTGGGTCCTGGGGACTTGTCTGCCTTCAAACCCATTAGTTGCTCAGTTTGCTGAAATGTGGAGCTTCAAACACTTCCATTTTGTTTAAACATTATCCAATTTACTGAATCCCACTTTGTAGTAAAATCAACTCAAAAGGGAATGACCCAAGTGCTTTAGATTAGATTACTTACAGTGTGGAAACAGGCCCTTCGGCCCAACAAGTCCACACCGCCCCGCCGAAGCGCAACCCACCCATACCCCTACATTTACCCCTTAGCTAACACTACGGGCAATTTAACATGGCCAATTAACCTGACCTGCACATCTTTGGACTGTGGGAGGAAACCGGAGCACCCGGAGGAAACCCACGCAGACACGGGGAGAACGTGCAAACTCCACACAGTCAGTCGCCCGAGGTGGGAATTGAACCCGGGTCTCTGGCGCTGTGAGGTAGCAGTGCTAACCACTGTGCCACCGTGCTGCCACCGTGTTACATGTGAACCAGACAATTCATCGATTCAGAACAAGTTACAGCAACTTTCTGATATGACATGGGTAAAAGTAGCTTTTAAAGATATGTTTGAGAGTCAGGGTGGGGTCTAAAGAGATGGGCAGAGTGGTTTAAGAAACCCTTGGCAGGGTGTGGATGCAAATGGAAGATTTACCACGAATGAGGCAGTGGCTAGGAAGGGAATGGAATCATTTCTAGTGAGATGGTAGATTTGATTTCTTCTGTGTTAAAACATGCAGTTGATCATAGCTGGGCCAGAAATGAACAAAATTAATGCTCGGAACTTTCAAGACTAGAGGGCATAATTTTAAGGTGAGAGGAGAAAGATTTTTAAAAGAAATAGAGGTAATTTTTTTTACACAGATGGTTCATGTGTGGATTGAACTTCCTGTGGTAGTGGTGGATGTGGGTACAATTACAATGTTTAAAAGACATTTGGAAAAGTGCATGAATAAGAAATGTTTGGAGGGATATGGGCCAAGCACAGGTAGGTGGGACTGGTTTAGTTTGGGATTATGGTCAGCGTGGACTGGTTGGACCAAAGGGTCCCTTTCCGTGCTGTATGACTCTCAAAATGCTAGTAAAAGCTTTTTTTTGGCTACCTAAGAGGATGACCACTCAAATGATAATAGATGCAACCAAACAATTACACAGCTACACAAAAACAATGAAAAAAATGCAGAATCTGAAAGAATAAAAGCAACATTTTAAATGGAAGTTTCCAGAGGCACCAGGTTATTAAGGGCATTGATTGGCTTGTGGGTTTACTGTTTTCAATATTCTAGATTTGCTTTTGTGTGCTTAAAGTCTAATAAACAGCTGTGACTTATCGAGGGTAACTATTACCATTCCTGGTATTTACCCTGACACTAAAGTGCACCCATTAATGACAAATTATAACTGCAGCTGCATCTGTGACTCCAGCACCTCAATTAGCTTTTCTCACTGAGTGGAATTGATCGAGGTTGCCTTTTGTAAAAGTCATACTTTGTGAAACTGTGTGATTAGTTCCTCTCAATATTAACGCAAGGAGATCAGCTTAATTTGTACTGTTCCTCAACAGTCTACATAGCTGGCACAGTAACATGTTAACTTTGCTAAATATTGGTCTGAACTGATTTGATCCCTCAGGGAGTGGAATACACCTAAATTGAATTGATTTGAAGTTGGTTTAAATCCATTGTGTGCACAGAGCTGAACAAACACATTCCTTATCTTGAAGGATGGAATCATTACCTCCTAATTACCAACTCATTTGCAGATGTATACAATTACCTTTCAAATTAAACACTGGCTTAAAGCAGAAAAAGCAGACCCTGAGGGGGAACCCACCAAGTGATTTATTTCTGCCTCTTTTATCAATTGACCTTATGATTTGACATAAATTCCACAATAACTACTTTTAGTCAGTGCCTCATAGTGACACACATATTGTTGAATATGAACAGCCACCTGTTCTCAATTTTAGTTTATTTTTGAAAGTAAGAAAACCATTTATTTTGTCCCCAGTGATTCAGTCCACATTGCAACTCAGGACGAGTAGTTACGAGTCATTCTGAATTGGACCTTGGGAATCTCAGAGAAATATGGATATTCTTTATTCTTCCTGGTAGAGATTCGATAGTTGAAATTGCACCTCATAGGTTTCTAATCCCTCATAGTAGAGCTCATGTTATGATCTTAATCATTAAAAATCTATACACAATGGCACAATACTATGAAACCATCATTTTAACCTGTTAATAAATGTCTGTGGCAGAAAAGCATGCAGCAGTTTCTTTGTGGTTACAGTATATAAGTTACATTTAAAATGCATTGAAATGATTTCTTCTACAGTAGATTAAAGAGTCTGAAGAAAGCCTTCTCTGAGTCCCAGTGAGAGATGAGAATGTGAAATATGTTGCCACAAAGAGTTATTGTGTTTCATAGTAATGATATATTTAAGAGGAGACAAGACCAACACCATCAACAGCAACAGTTTTATCTCTTCTCACTGCGTCCTTTAAGGTTTACAGTTTGAAATGAGCACTGTTATAACTGACGGTATCTTTTCTGTAAATGTTGCAATACAGTGGAATTCTCATGAAAAATCACAAAATTGAAACATTGACTTGAATCACCTGACCCACATGTTGGAATCCTTACTTATCATGCAAACATCTGAGCCAGGGGTCTTCCCAGCTGAACTCCAGTCAAGTCCAGGAGTCCATACTGGCATGGTGGAGTAGGTCAGTGCTTAACCATGCTTCCTTTTTATTGCAGCAGCTGCTATATTCTTATGAGCCTAGAGCCCCTTTGATAGCTGCTGAGAGAAGGTAAATGAGGGAGTAAGGTGGCAGGTGGGTGGGGGTGTTCAATTCTCTTCTTAGACAGTCCCTCAGGATCGAGTATGACTTTATCCACATCTATCCACCACCCAGCTCAGAAGTACATCAGACCCTTGTTGAAATTAATGGATGGGGAGGGGTAGTGTTGTGCTGTGAAAGCTGGTTGCAACAAAGCCGTAGTTTTCTTGCCGCTTACTGGACAATGACCTGGAGCTCAGTTTCTGCACAAATTCCATTTGCATACTGGAGCTAAGTGACTGAAGTTGAACTGGTTTTGCTTTGCAGGTGGTACAGGTGATACAGTTTGCCTGCCGTCTGTTCTCTAAATTATCTCCCCCTCGCTGGGTAATTCGCTGGACATGAGCTGCAGTATTGCAATGAAGAAGGTGAGGGATGTTTGTTGGAGTATCTGTTTGATCCAAATCATAGAGTCGTAGAGATGTTCAGCACGGAAACAGACCCTTCGGTCCAACTCCTCTATACCAACCAAATATCCCAACCCAATCTAGTCCCACCTGCCAGCACCCGGCCCATAGCCCTCCAAACCTTTCCTATTCATCTACCCATTCAAATGGGTATTTAAAAGTTGCCTTTTAAATATTGCAATTGTACAAGATTCCTCTGGTAGCCCTTTCTACACACACATTACCCTCTGCATGAAAAGGTTTCTCCTTGGGTCTCTTTTCTATCTTTCCCCTCTCATCCTAAACCTATGCCCTCTAGTACTGGACTCGGCCACCCCAGGGAATAAATCTTGTCTATTTACCCTATCCATGCCCCTCATAAACTTCTATAAGGACATTCCTCAGCCCCCAATCCTCCAGGGAAAATAGCCCCACCCTATTCAACCTCTCCCTCTAGATTAAATCCTCTAACCCCGGCAACATCCTTGTGAATCTTTTCTGAACCCTTTCAAGTTTCACAATATCTTTCCAATAGGAAGGAGACCAGAATTGCATGCAATATTCCAAAAGTGGCATAAGCAAGGTCCTGTACAGTCACAATATGACCTCCCAACTCCTGTACTCCATACTCTGACCAATAAAGGAAAGCATACCAAACGCCGCCTTCACTATCCTATCTACCTGCGACTCTACTTTGAAGGAGCTATGAATATGCACTCCAAGGTCTCTTTGTTCAGCAACACTCCCGAGGACCTTACCATTAAGTGTATAAGTCCTGCTAAGATTTGCTTTCCCAAAATGCAGCACCTCACATTTATCTAAATGAAACTCCATCTGCCACTTCTCAGCCCATTGGCTCATCTGGTCAGGCAGCCTCAAAGGAGCAGGAGAATCAGGAAGAAGGGCTTATGCCCGAAACGTCGATTCTCCTGCTCTTTTGATGCTGCCTAACCTGCTGCGCTTTTCCAGCAACACATTTTTAAGCTCTGATCTCCAGCATTTGCAGTCCTGACTTTCTCCCATTGGCCCATCTGGTCAAGGTCCTGTTGTACTCTGAGGTAAGCTTCTTCACTATCCACTACACCTCCAATTTTGGTGTCATCTGCAAACTTACTAAGTATACCTCTTAGTCTCCACTGAATCGGGATCCATGTTGGTTCTGTTGGTAAGGATGACGACTTGGATACTATAAAGTTAAAAATTACACAACGCCAGGTTATAGTCCAACAGGTTTATTTGGAAGCACTAGCTTTCGGAGCACTGCTCCTTCATCAGGTGATTGTAGAAATTCAGGGCATGGATAGGAACATGGGACTGGGATATCATACCAATTACAGAAACATGGCTCAGGGATGGACAGGACTGGCAGCTTAATGTTCCAGGACACAAATGCTACAGGAAGGATAGAAAGGGAGGCAAGAGAGGAGGGGGAGTGGCATTTTTGATAAGGGATAGCATTACAGCTGTACTGAGGGAGGATATTCCCAGAAATACATCCAGGGAAGTTATTTGGGTGGAACTGAGAAATAAAAAAGGGATGATCACCTTATTGGGATTGTATTATAGACCCCTAATAGTCAGAGGGAAATTGAGAAACAAACTTGTAAGGAGATCTCAGCTATCTGTAAGAATAATAGGGTAGTTATAGTAGGGGATTTTAACTTTCCAAACATCGACTGGGACTGCCATAGTGTTAAAGGTTTAGATGGAGAGGAATTTCTTAAGTGTGTACACGACAATTTTCTGATTCAGTGTGTGGATGTACCGACTAGAGAAGGTGCAAAACCTGACCTACTCTTGGGAAATAAGGCAGGCCAGGTGAGTGAGGTATCAGTGGGGGGAGCACTTGGGGGGCCAGCGACCATAATTATATTCGTCTTAAAATAGTGATGGAAAAGGATAGACCAGATCTAAAAGTTGAACTTCTAAATTGGAGAAAGGATAATTTTGACGGTATTAGGCAAGAACTTTCAAAAGCTGATTGGAGGCAGATGTTCGCAGGTAAAGGGACGGCTAGAAAATGGGAAGCCTTCAGAAATGAGATAACAAGAATCCAGAGAAAGTATATTCCTGTCAGGGTGAAAGGGAAGGCTGGTAGGTATAGGGAATGCTGAATGACTAAAGAAATTGAGGGTTTGGTTAAGAAAAAGGAGGAAGCATATGTCAGGTAGAGACAGGATAGATCGAGTGAATCCTTAGAAGAGTATAAAGGCAGTAGGAGTTTACTTAAGAGGGAAATCAGGAGGGCAAAACGAGGACATGAGATAGCTTTGGAAAATAGAATTAAGGAGAATCCAAAGGGTTTTTACAAATATATTAAGGACAAACGGGTAACTAGGGAGAGAATAGGGCCCCTCAAAGATCAGCAAGGAGGCCTTTGTATGGAGCCACAGAAAATGGGGGAGATACTAAATGAATATTTTGCATCAGTATTTACTGAGGAAAAGGATATGGAAGATATAGACTGTAGGGAAATAGGTGGTGACATTTTGCAAAATGTCCATATTACAGAGGAGGAAGTGCTGGATGTCTTGAAATGGTTAAAGGTGGATAAATCCCCAGGACCTAATCAGGTGTACCCGAGAACTCTGTGGGAAGCTAGAGAAGTGATTGCTGGGCCTCTTGCTGAGATATTTGTATCATCGATAGTCACAGGTGAGGTGCCGGAAGACTGGAGGTTGGCAAACGTGGTGCCACTGTTTAAGAAGGGCGGTAAAAACAAGCCAGGGAACTATAGACCGGTGAGCCTGACCTCGGTGGTGGGCAAGTTGTTGGAGGGAATCCTGAAGGACAGGATGTACATGTATTTGGAAAGGCAAGGACTGATTAGGGATAGTCAACATGGCTTTGTGCGTGGGAAATCATGTCTCACAAACTTGATTGAGTTTTTTGAAGAAGTAACAAAGAAGATTGATGAGGGCAGAACAGTAGATGTGATCTATGTGGACTTCAGTAAGGCGTTCGACAAGGTTCCCTATGGGAGACTGATTAGCAAGGTTAGATCTCATGGAATACAGGGAGAACTAGCCATTTGGATACAGAACTGGCTCAAATGTAGAAGACAGAGGGTGGTGGTGGAGGGCTGTTTTTCAGACTGGAAGCCTGTGACCAGTGGAGTGCCAAAAGGATCAGTGCTGGGTCTCCTACTTTTTGTCATTTACATAAATGATTTGGATGTGAGCATGAGAGGTACAGTTGGTAAGTTTGCAGATGACACCAAAATTGGAGGTGTAGTGGACAGCGAAGAGGGTTACCTCAGATTACAACAGGATCTGAACCAGATGGGCCAATGGGCTGAGAAGTGGCAGATGGAGTTTAATTCAGATAAATGCGAGGTGCTGCATTTTGGGAAACCAAATCTTCGCAGGACTTATACACTTAATGGTAAGGTCTCGGGAGTGTTGCTGAACAAACAGACCTTGGAGGGCAGTTTCATAGCTCCTTGAAAGTGGAGTCGCAGGTAGATAGGATAGTGAAGAAGGCGTTTGGTATGCTTTCCTTTATTGGTCAGAGTACAGGAGTTGGGAGGTCATGTTGCAGCTGTACAGGACATTGGTTAGGCCACTGTTGGAACATTGCGTGTAGTTCTGGTCTCCTTCCTATCGGAAAGATGTTGTGAAACTTGAAAGGGTTCAGAAAACATTTACAAGGATGTTGCCAGGGTTGGAGGATCTGAGCTACAGGGAGAGGCTGAACAGGCTGGGGCTGTTTTTCCTGTAGCATCGGAGGCTGAGGGGTGCCATTATAGAGGTTTACAAAATTATGAGGGGCATGGATAGGATAAGTAGACAAAGTCTTTTCCCTGGGGTTGGGGAGTCCAGAACTAGAGGGGATAGGTTTAGGGTGAGTGGAGCAAGATATAAAAGAGACCTAAGGCGCAACATTTTCATGCAGAGGGTAGTTCTTGTATGGAATGAGCTGCCAGAGGATGTAGTGGAGGCTGCTACAATTGCAACATTTAAGTGGCATTTGGATGCGTATATGAATAGGAAGAGTTTGGAGGGATGTGGGCCGGGTGCAGGCAGGTGGGACTAGATTGGGTTGGGATATCTGGTTGGCATGGACGGGTTGGACCGAAGGGTCTGTTTCCATGCTGTACATCTCTATGACTCTAAGATTGTAAGACACAGAAGGAGCCGTGCTCCAAAAGCTAGTGCTTCCAATTAAACCTGTTGGACTATAACCTGGTGTTGTGTGATTTTTAACTTTGTCTACCCCAGTCCAACACTGACATAGTGGCAGCACAGTGGCAAAGTGGTTAGCACTGCTGCCTCACAGTGCTAGAGACCTGGGTTCAATTCCTGCCTTAGGTAACTGTCTGTGTGGAATTTGCACATTGTCTGCGTGGGTTTCTTCTGGCTGCTCCGGTTTTCTCCCACAGTCCAAAAATGTGCAGGTTAGGTGAATTGGCTATGTTCAATTGCCTGTAGTGTTAGGTAAAGGGGCAAATGTAGGGGAATGGGTCTGGGTGGGTTGCTTCTTGGAGGGTTGATGTGGACTTGTTGGGATGAAGGGCCTGTTTCCAAACTGTAAGTAATCTAATCTAATCTCCAAATTGGACGTTATAGAGTAGGTTAAGCATGATGGGCAAATTCTGATGACGGTATAACTTGAGGATACTGTTAGCATTCACGGGTTGACAGTCAAATGCTTTTGTCAAGTCCGAAAGGGCAATGTACACCAGTTGGTGTTGTTTTGCATTTCTTTTAAGTTTGACACATCATGATGGTCATATCTGTGGTTCCTCTCATTGGATGAAAACCATACCCTGAGGTTTGTGTGACTTTGAAACTTTTGTCCCAGAAGGCGACAGAGTAATTGAATATTTTAAACACCAAGGTGGATCAATTCTTGTTCGGCAGAAAATCAAGGGTTACTATCAGCTGAGTTATATGCTGAGATTAAGGTGTGACCCTTGTCACCTTAAATTATCCTCATTGTATTCAAAGCTAATACTCTGAGAAATGTAAGGCACCGAATGTAAATTGCAGAAGAGAAGGAACAGAAATAAGAAAACAATCATGCCAGGGTGGGCATGTGAAGAATATTGTCAGCAGCTTAGGTCCAGCCAGTCTTCACCCTTTCATTAGTAGAAGTGACAAAAATGAAAAACCTCTTACAAAAACTGCATTCAAAGAAATTGACAGTTGGAATTTGGAACTTATTTGTTTTTACATTGAAATTGGCATAAAGCCTAGCTTTTAATATTCATCCACTGATAAGCACTAAGAAATATTTGCAGGTGTATAAATTTGTGTGAAGGAGTGGATTAAAATCAGGTCAAAGAATGCACACAAGAAGGACATGCAATGTATGCCTAGCCACTTTCGTTCACGTTCAATATATTACTCATGATTCACCTGAATATCAGAGAAAAACAGTCCAACTCTATTTAAGTAATGATGAGAAGACTTTCACTTTGCATGCGAAAGTATCAGGAGGTGGATGAGATCATCATCATAGGATCCCTCGAGCATGGAAACAGGCCCTTCAGGCCAACAAGTCCACACTGACCCTCCAAAGAGTAATCTATCAAGACCCATGCCTCTACTCTATTCTTATCCCAACTAATGCACCTAACCTCCGCATCCCAAAACACTATGGGCAATTTAGCATGGAAAATTCACCTGACCTGCAGATCCTTGGACTGTGGGAGGAAACCGGAGCACCCGGCAGAAACCCACACAGACACTGGAAGAATGTACAAACTCCACACAGACAGTCACCCAAGACTGGAATTGAACCTGGGTCCCTGGCGCTGTGAGGTAGCAGTGCTAACCACTGAGCCACCATGCTGTCTATTTGCACAACAATTGGCAAAAAGAGGTTCTTTTCATTGTTATGGTATCACTGATGGCTGGGTTGGAGGGCTGCCAGCAATCATTCTGTCCATGCTAGGGGAAGGGCCCATCTATTTTGCGTCCAAAGACTATACAAAATGTTCAGACTATGTGGAGCTTGAAGCGCACTTCAACATTAACTATTGCATAAGATAATGGTTTGGCAATAGGTTCCTCTGCCTTCAATCCAATTTTGTTTTTTAAACATCATGGTTAACATTGTTATACACCAGCATGTTTTCATGCAGATAAGTGCTCTGCAATTCAGATTGGAACCCCACCAGAAACTGAAGTGATCAATGAAGGGGAATAGGAATGGGGGAAATAAAATCCATTTTTTCCAGGAATTAGACTTGTTTATGCTCTGTGGATTCCTTCCATGGGAGAATCATAAGAAAGTATTCTGCTTGCAGGACTCTTGTGACAGGGATGTATTGTTGGAAAATATTCCTTTAAATTCCATTCTGTTGGTTATTTAAAGGCCTCAAGTGAAACCTTGTCAGCTTCCAATGAGTCCAGCTAAAGCTCAATGAAAGCCTAAAGACTTTCACAGCAAGTGATGATCTCATTTCACTTCAGACCTGCAGTTTAAGTTAGTGTAAATGCTTCCTTTTGTCCACCAGAGATGCAGGGCAATATGTCAGCAGTTTGGTTGGAAATGGTTGACGTACTCTGAACAGCATAAGTTGTTCATTTAGGTAGGAAAAATGAAAAGGCCCAATAATACTTAAATGGAAAATGACTGCAGAATTCCCAGAGGGATTCCAGCACAAGTCACAATAAGTTAGGATTTGTATGTGGACTCTAATTTATTGAGATGGAAATTGAACATTGAAGTAAAGATGCTATGCTAAAATTTTGGAAGCCATTAGTGAGACCACAACTTTAATACTATGCACTATTTTTGTCTCCATATTTCAGAACAGGTGTAAGTGCATTGGAGTAAGTTCAGAGGATCTTTCCTTGATTGATACCTGGAATAAGAAGGCAAAAGTGAGGATTGCAGATGCTGGAAATCAGAGTCTAGATTAGAGTGGTGCTGGAAAAGCACAACAGGTCAGGCAGCATCCGAGGAACAGGAAAATCGACATTTTGGGCAAAAGCCCTTCATCAGGAATGGAAGCAGGGAGCCTCCGGGGTGGAGAGATAAATGGGAGGGGGTGGGGCTGTGGAGAAGATAGCCAAGAGTGCAATAGGTGGATGGGGGTGGGGATGAAGGTGATAGGTCAGAGAGGAGGGTGGGAAGAGGTAGCAAAGAGTACATTTGGTGGATGGAGGATGGGGTAAAGGTGATAGGTTGGAGAGGAGGGTGGAGTGGATAGGTGGGAAGGAAGATTGACCGATGGGACAGGTCATGAGGACGTTACTGAGCTGGAAGGTTGGAACTGGCGTAAAGTGGGGGGAGGGGAAATAAGGAAACTGGTGAAATCCACATTGATGCCCTGGGGTTGAAGTGTCAGTTGTGCTTTCTGTACTCATCTGGAATAAGTAGGCTTCCTCTTCAGGGAAGATAGTACAGACTGGCACTGTTTTCATTTGGTTTCTATATGTGAGGGGTGACTTGAATGAAGTGTGTAAGATTCTGAACAGTCTTGACAAGGAAGACAAGGAAAGGATGTTTCTCCTTATGGGTGAGTCCAGGATTTTGGGGGGAGAGCACTCGTTTAAAATTAAGGATAAAAACCAAAAGTATTAAGGATACTGGAGATCAGAAACAAAAACAGAAGTTGTGGAAAAGCACAACAGGTCTAACAGCATCTGTGGAGAGAGATCAGAGTTAACATTTCGGGTCCGGTGACCCTTCCTCAGGATAGTTTTGTTGTTGTTAAAATTAAGGGTCACCCTTTTCGAGCAGAGATGAGGGTTGTTTCACTGAAGGTTATGTGATTTCTAAACTCCCTGCTTTAGAAAGTGGAGGAGCAGGGTTCTTTGAATATTTTTAAGACAACGTTAGATTTTTGTTAGGCAAGGGAATCAGAGGTTTTCAGGAATAGGTGGGAGTGTGAAACAGAAACAGATCAGCCAAGATCTTCCTGAAATGTGAAGCTGGCTCGAGGGATCATCAAAATGGCCTGCTTCTGCTCCTGATTCATATGTGACTGACTTAGTTCTGGATGTGGTGCAGACCTCCCCACTTGGACACAAGTATGCCATCTCTGCCACATTTCATTTGATGGATCGGACTAATCGGAGTTTGAGTGTCTACTGTCACAACATAAGGGACACAAGTTTTCAATGAGCTTTGATTGTAAAGTCAATATTTATTAAACCTTGGAATGTTTGTCACTGCCATAGCCACGTAAGATGCACATCCCTAGTTTCTCTTGAGAAGGTGGTGATGGGCCATGTTTTCTAATGTTTCAGCTTATGAATGAAGTTATTCTTTGCAAGAGTTTATTACAACTGAGTGGTATTACTGTATCACTTAAGAAGAGAGCTAAGTCAGAATATTGATACTCCACTGCCTAAAGACAGTGGGTTTCCTTCTTGAAAAGATGTTAGTAAAATAGCTAGACTTTATAACAATTTCATAGCTCCATGATTCCTTTTGAGAATATGAGCTCATTGAAAGTCACTTGCTCTAATGATATTTAAGTTCACCTTTTGTGGCATATTAAAGCATATCTCAATTTTACTTGTTGAGTTATGTAATGATTATGCTTCCTGAGCATCAGTTGAAAGATAGTGTATAACAAGAACTGACCATGTAACCCCTCCAACATGGATGCTTTGGAAGATGCTGCTTGCTTATGATTGGAAGAATCAATTCAGTTAAAACTGCTTTCACCAAAACATGGTAAAATGTCTCACATGAGCTAAAATTGTGTCAAACTGCCTAGACAATTTGGAGTTTAGATTAGATTCCCTACAGTGTGGAAACAGGCCCTTCGGCCCAACAAGTTCACACTGACCCTCTGAAGAGTAACTCACCAAGACCCATTCCCCTACCCTATATTTGCCCCTGACTAATGCTATGGGCAATTTAGCCAATTCACCTAACCCGCACATTTTTGGACCGTGGGAGGAAACTGGAGCACCCAGAGGAAACCCACACAGATACGGAGAGAATGTGCAAACTCCACACAGACAGTCACCCGAGGCTAGAATCAAATCCAGGTCCCTGGTGCTGTGAGGCAGCAGTGCTAACCACTGAACCACTGTGCCACTCTTTGAGATACTTACCAACAGATACAGGTAGCCATCTTCATCCTGTCACGTCAATTGGTTGCTAACGTTCTTAGTGATTCATCTGATCATCACGACCAAATGGATCAGCTTTTAAAGAAAATCCCTGTTACGAAGTCATAGAGTCATACAGCAAAGAAAAAGACCTTTGGATCTAACCAGTTCATGCCGACCATAATCCCAAACAAAATTAGCCCCACCTGCCTGCTCCTGGCCCATATCCCTCCAAACCTTTCCTATTCGTGTACTTATCCAAATGTATTAAAAACATAATTTTACCCTTAACCACCACTTTTTTTGAAAGTTCATTCCAAATACGAACCACCCTCTGTGTAAAGAATTTGCCCCTCATGTCTTTTATAAATCTCTCTCCCCTCACATTAAAATGTGCCCCTAGTTTTGAAATCACCCATCCTATATAAACAACAATTACTAATAACTTTATACCCTTCATTATTATTTTATAAACTTCTATAGGTTGCCTTTCCACCTCCTACGCTCCAGTGAAAAAACTCCCAGCCTATCCAGCCTTTCTTCCCAACTCAAACCTTCCATATCCAGCAACATCCTGGTAAATCTCTTTTGAACCCTCTCCAGCTGAATAATATCCTTGCTAGAACTGGGCAACCAGAACTAGACACAGTATTCCAGAAGAGCCTTCTCCAATGTCCTGCACAACCTCAAAATGACTTCCTCGGTAGAAGAAATTCTCAATGTAAAGGTAACCACTTCATACTTTGGCAATAGAGTATTGAAATAACTTCTGGAACATGTGCTTCAAAAAGTGTTTATTTTATTGAGAAAAGCAGATTTCTTACTTCATTGTGTCAGTCAAAAATGTAAACAGCATGGCGGGCTTGTTTGCAAACTCTTTATGAAGTCTTTCATTGGTACACCTTGTTCTTGTCAATAATTCTCTTTTGGATCCATTTTCTTGCTCAAACTTGTGATTAACTTGTTTATGAGGATGAATAAAGCTTGTTATTTGCTGTGTAGGCCCCAGATTATGAAAGGGCTGGGGATATTTTCATGGAAGCACATTTAGGAATTCCATTCTTGGAGAATGAGGGGAGGAAGGAACCACAACTGTGTTTGGAATCATAGAAAGTAGAAAGATGCATATTCAGAATGATGCTTATCTTCGCAAGAAGGTTTATAGATCCATGAACAAAGTGCTCATGAGACCATTTGGCCAATCGAGGCTGCTCTGCCATTCGATCATGGCTGTTTTATTTCTTAACCCCACTCTCCTGCTTTCTCCCCATAACCCTTGATCCCCTTACTCATCAACAACCCATCTGTCTCTGAGTAAATAGACTCAATGACTTGGCCTTCACAGCCTTCTGTGGCAATTGGTTTCAAAAATGTACCACCTTCTAGCCAAAGAAATTCCTCGTTATCTCAGTTCTAAAGAGTTATACCTTCACTCTGAGGCTCAGTCCTTGGGTCTCAGTCTCCCTTATTGATGGAAACATCTTCTCCACATCCACTCTATCCAGGCCTCTCAGTATTCAAGTTTCAATGAGATTCCCTCTCATCCTCCTAAACTCTATCGAGTTCTCAGCCACTCTTCACATGACAAGCCCTTCATCCTCCGGATCATTCTTGTAAAACTCCTCTGGACCTCTCCACAGCATATCGTTCCTTAGATATGGGCCCAAACAGCTCACAATATTCCAAACACAGGTCTGACTAAAGCCTTATGCAACCTCAACAGTACCTCCCTACTCTTGTATTCTAGCCCTTTCAAAATGGCGAACATTACATTTGCCTTGCTAACCGCCAACTGAATCTGCATGTTAACATTAAGAGGATCTGAACTAGGACACCTGAGTCTTTTGTGCTTTAGATTCCATAGCTTTTCCCCATATAGAAGTGCATGACCCCACATTTTCCAATGTTGTATTCCATCTGCCACTTCTTTGCCCACTCTCCCAGCTTGTCCAAATCCTTCTGCTGCCTGCCTGTTTCCTCAACACTACCTGTCCCTCCATCTGTCTTTGTGTCATCTGCAAAGTTTGCAATAACGCCCTCAGTTCCTTCATCCGTATCAGTAATGTATAACATGATTAGTTGTGGTCCCAATATGGACCCCATGCAACACCACTCATCCTGAAAAAAACCTCTTTATCCCTGCTTTCTGCCTTCTGCCAGTCAGCCAATCTCTTATCATGCCAGTACCTTACTCCTAACACCATGGGCTCTTATTTTATTTAGCAATCTCCTTGAGATAGCTTGGCCATGGCCTTCTGGAAATCCAACCAGACCAAATCCACTGGCTATCCTTTGTCTAATTTGCTCATTTCTGCTTCAAAGAATTCTAACAGATTTTCCAGCCTGACCTCCTCTTGATGGGGCTGTGCTGGCTCCGTCCTGTTTTACCACACATACCAAATCTTGCAAGAAAACTTGTAACCAACTTCCAAAACAAGCAAGGCATTATGTGTTAGAACTAATAGCCACTGAAGCCCTTAATACATTGTCTCCAGCTCCCATTATGTTGACAGCTGTGATTACAACAACACTGGCCAATCTGCTGTCTAAATTTAAGTTAAACAGGTGTCTAATGTCTGATTTGCTGGAGAAGATCCATCAGGTTCTCCAGAAAACTGTTCGATAGAGCTCAGAGATTTCCTAAAGATTACAGGCTCCTCTCCCATCCCCCAAGGCATCATTGCTTATACCCTGTCATCCTGCAAGCTTCTTCTGAAAAAGTCATAACGTTTATACTTCACTGATGTTTTACCAATGCACGATGACCAGCAGCATATTGAGCAGGTTAATTGTGTTTTACAAGGTCAGTGAGTGAGGGCAAGGTCAATGAAAACAAGATGAAAATGCTCACTTTCCTGATATCCAGCAATCGTGCCTTTTGCAGACTGTGGTAATTGATTAATCCTCCACTATTTGACTTTGTCCAATGTGGTTTTCAATTGGCTGATTGTAAAGCCAGAGCTATCATTTGCATTCCTGCCTCTGAGGAACCCACTCTGGGCAGTACAACAACTGGATTCATCATTTGACTTGAATACTCATTAAACAGACCATTAGAGTCTTCAAGCAATGGACTAAGTTTTATCAGGCAACCTTGCTTAATCCACTGTCCAATTGGAAAGTCAGTCATCCTACTGAGGGAGAAGAGGTGATGGAGTCTGAACTTCAAGATAAGTCAGGGAGTTTGGATCAGCCTGACTGGGGAATGAATAAGGTGGGGACTGGGTTAAGAGAGAGGTTTATGAAGAAAAACACCTTTGACCACAAGTCCAACAGGAAGTGGTCAGCATGGAGTGTCCGTGAGACCCTTCAGGAAAAGGAGAGGGCGGATCCTATCGAGCAGTTCCCTGAGCAGACTGTCAAAGCCATTTGGCAGAATGCCTCATCGCCAGAACTTTCCAACAAGCACCAAGACATGGCTTGGCTGGTGGTGCGGAGGGCTCTGCCTGTGAGATCCTTTATGCACGCCCAGACTCTCAGCCGCACCGCACGCTGCCCTTGAAGCGGCTGCGGGGGGGACGAGACTGTCACACACCTCCTTCTGGAATTTACCCATGCAGAAGAAGTCTGGAGAGGAATGCAGTGGTGTTTGTCGAGGTTCGTCCCGAGCAGCGCCGTGATGCGGGACTCCGTGCTCTACGGTCTGTTCCCCAGTACGCACACCGAGACGAACATCAACTGTGCCTGGAGGATCATCAGCTCGGTGAAAGATGCTCTTTGGTCTGTCCGAAACCTGTTGATCTTCCAGCTGAAGGAGTTGACTCCGACTGAGTGTTGCAGACTGGCACATTCCAAGGTCTAGGACTACGTGTTGAGGGACGTGCTGAAGCTTGGGGCAGATGCCGCCAAGGCGCGGTGGGGAAAGACCACCGTGTAACATCTGCCTGCCTAAGAAGAACAGGACGCAGTCATTTGGGCTCTGCTGATGCCTCAGCAGAAGAGCTGGATAGCAAATGTACAGACTTGTATATAGGAAAGATAGATTTTGATGTCTGTATGTAAAGCAATGTAATGTGTGCACCAGAAGGGCATGACCAATTGTATGGAGATCCAGATAATTTTTATGAATAAAGTATATATTTGAAATTAAAAAAAGAGGCTCTCTAGGGAAGGTTGAGGTGGGGGAATACAATCTTAGGGAGCCTTCCTCTGATGAGCACAGTTCTTCACAAAAGAGGCCCCCCCCACTTTTTGCCCAAGAGCAGTCAGGCTGTGTCCGTGGACTGCAGTTGGGAAACAATGTGGTGGAGCTGGAATGTGGCCATTAAGTGGCCATTCATTGGGAAAGCAGTGGGAAAGTCATGTGCTGAATTCTACAAACTGTATTCACCTCCTCACCATCAAATGCATTGGAAAAAACTGTTAAATTCAGCTCATGATTCAGACAGCTGATCTCCAACCTGTGTTGAACTCTATCTCAGCTCACTGAGAAGCTCCTTTATCAATGCAGTGGGATCCAATGTCCCTCTGCATTGGAAGGAGACTAGTAATTAACCATTGCCCAGAGTTCTTCGGGTGCTTACGGAAGACAACTTCGGTTGAATCATCCCTGCTTTTTCCTGTTGTCAAGTCTATATATCCTTTCAACCTATAATTAACAACATATACTGAATGACAGAAACTGCTCTTTATGTTACCTCAATTACAAGATTACCAATTGCTGTTCACCATTGATCATGAGGGTTTGTCAATATTCATCATTGAGGGCATGGTGACAGCACACTGGAATTCTCACTGAATACATAATCCGGAGATTTCAGCTAGCATTCCAGAGACTTGCATGAAACTCTCACCATACCACATGATGAAATTTGAATTTGCTCGTAAATTTGGAACTATAAAAGAGTAGTCGAACAAGGATCATGCAATCTTTGTGATTTGTGATTAAAAACCCATCTGGTTTGCTGATGCTCTTTATGGACAGAAATCTACAGTCCTTGCCTGGTCTGGCTGACATAGGACTCCTGACCCACAATAAGATGGAAGAGTTTTAACTGCTCTCTGAAGTAAAAAATGAAACCAGACAAACCACCTGGCATAGACCAAGGTATCAGAAAAAAAGGACAAACAAGGAACTGCTGAGTTCTCCTTACTAAAGTCTGGTAAAACTGGGAGAGTTGTCCCATAGGCTATTCAGACAACAACTTGCTATAGTCATTCATATTGAATCATACATTAGAATTAATGTCCTGGGCAGTACCTTCACCATCCCTAGGTATGTCCTGTCCCAACAACACAGTCAGGAGGAGGTTCCCTTGGGAGTACTTGAATTTGGACCCAATGTAGTCTCATAGCTTTGGATCAGATGTGCACAAAACAACCTTCTGCTGGTTATCGCCAAGTGCCCCCTCCCCAAGCCACTCTGCTGATGAATCAGTTCTCCTCCATGTTGAATATACATCCAAACATTAGGAGTAGGCCATTCAGCCCATTGGGTTGGCTCCACCGATCAATAAGATCATGGATGAACTGATGGGAACCTTGAATCGATATTCCTGCCTACTCCTGTTAACCTTTCACCCTTGATTAACAAGAATCTACGTAGCTCTGTCTTTAAAATATTTAAGGATTCTGCTTTCACCACCCTTTCAAGAAGAGAGTTCCAAAGAGTGACCCTCTGAGATAACCTTCACCTTGTCTCTGTTTAAAATGGGCACCATCTAATTTTTAAACAGTACCTCTGGATTCCATTCTCCCATTGAGAGGAAACATCCTCTCCACAGCTCTCTTATCAAGATCCCTCAGGAACTTGCATGTTGAATCAAGTCATCCCTTACTCTCTTCTAAGCTTCAGTGAAGCAAGTCTGGTCAGTCCAACCTTTCCACATCAGACAGTCTGCCTATTCCGGGGGTAAGTCTGGTAATCCAGCTCTGCAATGCTTCCAGTGTCTTTACATCCTTCCTCAAATAAAGTGGGGCAGCCCACAACCAATTTTGCCTTATTCTGCATGATTGTAGGCCACTTTATTGTGATTGTTATAGGAAAGAAAGTGGGTGACAAAACTGTTACTACTGGTGTAGATGGGGTGTAGCCAGCACAGAGGGCATGCAGGGTTAGTAGTGCCAGGGGTTGGGGTGGGTGAAAGTGATTGTGGGAAAGTGTTGCAGGCAACTTTGAAAGTGGAGGGGCATGAACCTTAGTGGGAGATGGGTACAGTGGCAGAGATAGAGTGAGTGTGAGGTATCAGAGAGATAGTGGCATTGATACTGGCAGAGTGGAGAAGCTTATTGACCTTCTTCCTACAGTGTTAGATATTCTTCTAGACAACTGAGGCTGCACTGACCCAGTGGCACACTCAGACTCAGGCTGGTATGGTCTCATGCCATGAGCTCCTCTGCTTATCCTGTGGGAAGAGAAAATCCCGCATCCAACAGGACCCCCGGGACTCTGCCACAAAATGGGCACCAATTTTCATCTGATCTGCCATGTCAGGGATAAATATCAGGAACCACACAGGACAGCTCCAGACTGGTGTGGGTACACATTGGGCATTTAAAGATGGCATGGGCACGGGATGGCTTGGCAGGTGTCTGCTGAGTGGTGAGTTGTTCCAAAAACGATGAGTTGGAGATAGAATTGGATGTGAGAGACCCCGTCGGTGTCGGGTAGGTAATTAACGAGGCCGAGTTTGGTAAGGTCTGGCAGGAAATCTCGCCAGGCTTTGCAGCAAGAATCCCTGGAAAAACATTTGATGCAACTCACACTTCTCCAAAAAGAATGTACAAGGGTTGTGTAAAGGGTTATAACTCGGGAGCCAGTTGTAGTTGTTGTGGGTATATTCGCCGAGCTGTGAACTTGGTTTGCAGACGTTTCATCCCCTCTCTAGATGACATCCTCAGTGCTGTACTGTGTCAGTTGGAATTTATTTGGTTTCATTCCCACTGCTTCTGATTGCCATGTTCTGGTTGCTCATTGCAGCGGCCGGTATATTGGGTCTAGGTCAATATGTTTATTCATGGAGTCCGTGGATGAGTGTCATGCTTCTAGGAATTCTCTGACTGTCCTCTGTTTGGCTTGTTCTATTATAGTTGTTTTGTCCCAGTCGAATTTGTGGTCCTTGTAATTAGTGTGTATAGATACTAGGGATAGATGGCATAATGTTCATGAATTCAGATCGCTAGTTGTCTGCCTGTTTGTGCGTTGTGGTGTTTCGTGCATTCTCTGCATGGAATCTTGTACGCTGTGTTTGTCCTGCACATGATGGATATTAGGTTGTTTGCTCTGGTGAGTTGTTGCTTGACCGTAGCTGTTGGTTTATTTGCTGTCATAAATCCGAGTGTAGATGTAAGAAGAATGTAAGATTCAAACCATGATTGTGAACATAATACAAAGGTGTTGACGTTCTGCTTGCATGCAGGGCACTGGTGAGACCACATCTGGAGTACTGCACACAGTACTGGTCCTGACCTTATTAAAGGAAGGATCTAAATTTGTTGGAAACTGTTCACAGAAGGTTCCCAGACTAATACCTTGAATGAAATGGTTGTTTTATGAGGAAAGGTTAGACTTGCCAGTTTTGTTTTGCTGGCGTTTGAACCGTAAAATTGAAACATACAGGATCCTGAGGGATAGTGCTAGGAGAGGAACATTGGAACAGGAGTAGGCCATCCAGCTCATTCAGTCAAGATTAGAGTGGTGCTGGAAAAGTACAGCAGGTCAGGCAGCATCCGAGGAGCAGGAAAATTGACGTTTCGGGCAAAAGCCCTTGCTGATGAAGGGCTTTTGCCCGAAATGTCGATTTTCCTGCTCCTCAGATGCTGCCTGACCTGCTGTACTTTTCCAGCACCACTCTAATCTTGACTGTAATCTCCAGCATCTGCAGTCCTCACTTTGATCCTTCAGCTCATTGAGCCTGCCCTGCCATTTAATCTAGTTTTGGCTGAGAGAACACATTAATTCCTTTTATACATCCCATTCCCAAAACCATGTGTGCCGCTGGTAATGAGAAATCTGTCAGTCTCTACCTTAAAGATACTCAAAGTCTGAGCCTCTATGACCTTCTGTGGTAGAGAATTCCAAATGTTAACAATCTTCTGAGGAAAAAAAGTTCTCCTTATCACTGACCTAAGTGACATCCTCCTTATTGTTAAATATAGCCACATACTGATTTTGGACTCCCAACCAGAGAAAAATCTTACCTGACCCTATCTACTTCTTGAAGTATTTTGTAGGTTTCAATGAGATCAACTTGCATCCTTTAAAATTTCAGAGAATACAGGTGCCCACTCTCTCTTCAAAGGCCAGTCCTCCCATCCTGGGAACAAGTTGGGTATAAGTGCAGAGGATGCCTCCTGTTATAAGAGAACCTTGACCTAGGAGTTGCTGTTTAAAAATCAGGTATCCCCCCTTTTAAAACAGACTTGAGGCAAATTTCCCTCAAAGGGTCATGAGTCTTTGGAGTTCTCTTCCTGAAATAGTGGTGAAAGCAGTGTCCTTGCATATTTTTAAGGCAGACGTAGACAGATCAATTCTTAGTGCGGTAGGGCTAAAAGATTATCAGGACTAGGCAGGAGTACAGGTTATAATCAAATTAACCACAGTCTTACTGAATAAAGGAGAATGCCCAATGGCTTACTCATACTCTTAGTCCGTGCGTTCATGTTGCTGCATAAATACTAACAACAGTTTCTTGGGATGGTTGCAGTGTGAAGTAGAGAAAATGACACTCCTTTACAGGAAGGTGTGGTGAAGTCACTTTACTCCCATAGGACCACTCAATAGAGAGAGACGACTGGTGGTGCTTTTAACCTGAGGGTCACCACACCTCAGGTGAGGTTGAGAATTTGGGTCCTTCATGGCAGGAATATAGAGCCCATGCTGTTGGTGTTACTCTGCATTGCCTGTCCAAGAAACTGAGCTAACCAACCCACCCCAGCAACCCCCCCTTCCCCACTTTGCAGTCAGAGGTTTGACACATTGAAGAGCATGGAGTTGAATGAATATAATCTGCTACCTTCCCTCCAGCCCCCCTCCCATTCATCTCACCACACCTCGGCTCACAGCCTCATTCCTGATGAAGGGCTTTTACCCGAAACATTGACTGTCCTGCTCCTCGGATGCTGCCTGACCGGCTGTGCTTTTCCAGCACCATACTCTCGATTCTGATTTCCAGCATCTGCAGTCCTCACTTTCCCCTGAATATAATCAGCATCTAACCACACTGTTCCTGCCATAGAAGCATTTGATGTTAAAGGAGGGTGTTGAAATGGGAGGCATTTTGTGTCACAGTTCTTTCCCCTTCATGACAAAGCTTTTGAAACAAAAATTTGCCTGACTGTGATATTTCTTCAGAGCTCCTTCCATTCCTTTGCATAACTTTAATGGAAATGTGATGGAAGTTCTGTCGAGGTGTTCTGAGGAAAATATTTTTAAACACATTTCAATCAGTTTCTTTTGTTTCAGCTGGAGTTATTGGACTGCCTGACAACACCTGGGCTTGTTGAAGAAATTACAGGGTGTATAATCTTTCTTTCCCTCCAGCAATGTTGATTTTTTTCTCTCTCTCTCTCGTGAAGGTGACTAACAACCTATTTCAACATACCCCCTGAGAGTCTGTGAGTTGGCTGTTGGACAAATATGATACTGTGATGAGCATTGACATTGTTGAGACATGTTGATTAAGGAGCAACTTGTCAACCACTGTAGAGTCAGTATTTCCGGACTCTGTCCTGTCTTGTTCAATTGTAAAAATTTCAAATGAAGTCTTGATCTGGGAATCCTCATAAATCTGTTGAAAATTGTATTGGAAAATTAAATTAATTTCAACATCCAAAAGGAATAAAGAGCACATTTGTTTGAGAGGTAAGAAATCAATCCTTGTCAAAGAAATAGCCAGTTAGCACAATGGTAAAATTAACTTATTTTTAATTTAAAAAGACTGAAACATTCATACATATCCCAGAAAAGATACTTGTCCCTTGAATTTAAAACTGGAACCAGATTGTTTGACCTGCATTCATAACAAGCCAAAATGTTACTTTAATTTGGAATTTTCTTAAAGACAATCAGGCAATATTCTTAGGGATGCTGGATGCGAATTATCTTATTATTCAACATATCTTTTTCAATGCAACCAAAATACTGATTCACTTAAAGGCTTTTTTTTAAAAGGCTTGAGATCCTGGCGACATTTGGCCAGCCAGGATTAGTTGCCCTGAGGGATGTGAGAGTTTCCAGGACTGATATGCCCACTGTTTACCAGAGTTAAATTCTACTTAGTAATTTGCTGAGGTGGATTTGAACTTATGACCCCTTGAGTTGCTGGTCCAAAAACACACTAAACCCTATGTATTGCTAAGTTTAGTAGGCTTTATTGCCGGGAATTTCCTCTTAGGTTCTCCTTGCTATAAATGTGGTGGGAAACTAGAAGCAGTCCTGGATACAGCATGCAAACAAGCTGTCTGCCAAAGTCACAGTGGCTCATCAAAAGACATCATGAAGCGATTTTCCACCAAAACACCATCCAGAAACTCTGCTTCAACACTCATTATTTTGTCAAACTTATTGAGCACTGCTCCTACACTTCCTACATTGTTGATAGGTTGAAATTGAAAGTGACTCAGTGCTTTTCACAAGATGACAAAAATGTCATGGAGAAACTGGCAGTGGGCTGGATTTTCTGGTCAAACTCACAATGAGGCTGTTAGTTCTCACCTTTCTTAAGGAGTGAAGTCAACAGTAGCTCCCAGCAACCACAGGTGAATAATTAAAGCCTAAAACAGGAAGTTAATGTTCAAGTTTCCCTCCTATTCTAGAAGATGCACATTAACAGCATTTTACTGAGAGATTTGCAAGTAAAATCGTACGCAACAGCCTAAAGTTGTGGTACCTTGGTGTTAGGTGTTCAATAAACTCACCCAAATGTGACTTGTCCATTCAAGTAAAGGAATTTTTAATAACTTTATAATCTTAATTGCTGCCTAGTATCCTCACTGGCACTGAAAACCAGCTTTCACAAAGGTGTAATCTCAATCCATTGGATTTTAATTTTTGTGAAAGATTCTTTTTAAAAAATGAACTTTCTTTCCTTCTTTCTTTATCCTATTTTGCTTTCTGTGCATCAAGTTTAAAGTTAGTACACACACATTTTGGTTCAGACTGCTTGCCTCAGTCACAGTACTGTAGCCTGATTGTTTCAGGAGACATGCCATTGCTTATCCTTTTCACACAGGACCAGGTTACCTTAGAGAATGACTGCTGCTTTGGATCCATAATCACTGCAAATCCTGGCCCAAAAAATGCATTCAAAGTCTGCAAGTAAGTGTTAGTACTATGAAAGGCGTTGACACTAATGGAAAATCTAGACAATGATGATATGGTGCTGAAAATGTGTTGCTGGAAAAGCGCAGCAGGTCAGGCAGCATCAGATTCCTGAAGAAGGGCTTATGCCCGAAACGTCAATTCTCCTGCTCCTTTGATGCTGCCTGACCTGCTGCGCTTTTCCAGCAACACATTTTCAGCTCTGATCTCCAGCATCTGCAGTCCTCACTTTCCCCATGATGATATGGTGTCAAAGAGTGACTTATTCAATAAGTTCTGCTATATCATGTCCCAGAGCACTAATCCTAGTGATGCCTTTGGAGCACAGCACACAGTAGAGAGCAGTACACAGCCAAAGGGAAGTAGGGCAATTTGAAGAAATAATAACAAGGCCATGTAGCTATATTTACCAGTTACCAGAATGGCTAAAGAAACAAATAAAGTTTGACTCCTGGTCAGTCCAGATTGACAACATCTTCCTGAAAGATTTATGATACTGCTAAGTTCTTATGGTGATTTTAGAAAAACCAGCGAAGTGGATTAATTATGCCCAAACAGCAGAAGATGTGGTCGGCATGGAAATGTGATTAATTTTGTCACCAGTATTTATGTGGCTACCAACCATTCATGTGGAATATTTTAATCAAATTAACTAAACGTATAGGGAATTTATTCAAACTCTTAGGCAGGCACAGAGCAAAGCAAGTAGATTTCCAGACTGTGACATTTTGATTTTAAAGTATTTCCCTTGCCTGCCTGAAATTTCAACTTTACTCACAAAACCTCAAATGTCTGTTTGCTCACCAGCCAAACCTCAACTTAGGACCACTCCTACAGATTGTCAACGTCTGATATAGTCCCTGTCTCCCCTGGAGTGACTAATACCCTGCAAACCGGCTCCTGGGAGTTTGAAGCTCACTCCCACTGTAGCTCACCTCTCACCAAGTCTCTGACGGCTGTCGATTTTGCCTTGTGGAATCTTGCCACGTATTGCTCTTTTGCAGAGAATTTGAAAGCTTATTTCTGTCAGCACAAGAAGTCTTCTTAGAGCTGTGTCTGAAAATCCTTCAGACCCCCTGCTGTTCACTAGCTAGTTGTAAGACACAGCGCTGCCTTTGGCCACATTGGAGATGGATTCTCACCAAAGCTCACTGTGGTGTAAGATTCAGGTGGTACATTTGGTACCACCATCCTCTTTCCCGGGGGTTGGGGTTACCAGAGTGTGAGTATTGCTGAGGGAGTGTGACGGGGTGAGAATTGGCAAGAGAAGATGAGAGGCTTGAGTTACATCCTGGGTGGTGGGGGAATCCATTGTCTGGGGGAGAACATTGCTGGTTTGGGGGTATGCTAATTTGTGGGCCTTTCCAATATGGTTTGCACAGTGCTAGCCCTGAAATTAACAGTTGGAGAAGGATGGGATAAGTATCTGAGTGAGTACAGGACATCAAACTCAGTTTTCCAACACTAACATCAGATATTCTTGCATTGGTCCATGCAGCAAATTCTGCAATGGTCTTCCTGATATACAGCAGCAGCAAACAAAGTCAGATTTCACCACCATTACCATTGAAATATCTTGGCCAGTATCTAGTTTGACTTTTAACATATGTCGTACTGAACACTTCAACCGATATTCTCATGGTTCGATCATGGCCTTTATATACCTCCTGTGACTTTGGATTCGTTCCACTTACTTCTAGTCTTCTTCTTAAAGGATCTGCCACCAACCCAAAATGATTGGTTATGTGCTTGATGCTCTGATCTCCTTATTGATAGGGCACACTGTCTTCTTCAGTAGCAAATGTGGCAGAGACGAGCAGGCCAGAATGGGTTCCTGAGCTTAACACAAGGTTGAGCACCATGGCATGAATCATCCTGCATGTTCCTTTGTTTTTGCCTGAGTGTGGAGCATATTGAGTTTGGTGGAATGAAACTTACCTGCGAGGCAGAGCCAGTCTTCTTGCTGTACCTGAGCAAACTCACTGCTTTAATTGTCATTGCTGACCCAATATCAGGTCGTATCTCCATCCAATTTTACCACCTCCATTCCCAGGAAAGCTCACCATTCGCCATAAGACCAGCATCCTTTGCAGAAGCGCCATCTTCCAGAGCCCACAATGCTCCTGGAGGAGTGTCGGCACTTGCCGGGCTCCTGATGGTGACAGGAAGGGGATGAGTGACAGCTGCAGCAGGTACAGTAACTGCACAGGGACAGGGTCTCAGTCCACCAGTCTCACTTAGGGCACATTCTCCTGGTGCCTACTGGTATGTCCACAGCACTCAGCCTTTGCCCTGGTATACTTTGCGCTGGCCATTGGTGCAGTGACACAGCCAATCAGGTGGGGGTGCTGCACAGCAGTGCTCAGCAAGGAAGCCTGTCCCTCTGTGGCTACTGCAACTGAAGCAGCCATGTTGTGGTAGTTACCAGTGTATCAGTGGGACTGCAGGGTGTAATACCAGGACATTGGATAGATGCCAGGATGATGGTGATGACTCCCTGAAAGTCTGGTGCCAGTGTCCATGGTGACAGGGTGCCTGTGGCTGGCGCTTGAGGGTCATGTCCTACTCTGCAATTTGACCATGAGCCACACGGAGGTTGTTCAGAATAAATGGTGAGCTGAACCCCCCAGGAACACGATTTTGATTTTCACATTGAGTTTGAACTTCCTTCCCAGCAAGTTTATATGGTGCATTCAGTAAGACTGTAACCACGGTAGTTTGCAATATCAGCAAGGTGCTGAGCAAATAATAAAGAAGGTTATTTGAGAGGTCCGCTACCAAATGTGAGTCTTGCCACATTGCTTAAGCAAAGGGGGAGACGATTTTGATGTTGAGATAATCATCTCTCCCAATTCTACTACTCCTCTCAACTAAACCCGTGGCACTCAGTTGCTCATTAGATTCAGTCCATCATCTTACAAGATGGAAAGCTGGCTTACGTAATAAGTCATCACAAGACAAACATATTCTCTATTTTCTTTTCTATATTTAATCAAAAACATTGCCAACATGAAGACTCACCAATAATTAAAGGAGTATCATTTTGTTGTTCCCTGCAGAAAACTCAGTTATGATATCATGACCTTGCCACCAGTAGCATTTTTGTGAGTGCAACTGAAGTGATGTTGTTGAACTATTCCTTTCAGTATAACCAGCTCATCGACACAGGACTGGGGCTGGTGATTTTCCATCTTGAGTATAACATAATACTATACAAGTGTACTAGAAACATGCTTCCAAATGGCTGTCTCAGTGTAGTAAACTGGAATCTAAATTAAGTTGGAACATATAGCTGTAACTGAGTATTATACAAAAAAATCTCCCACATGCAGAATTTTGGATGATGAAATTTAAGAAGTCACATTTTTTTTAAGATTAGATTACTTACACTGTGGAAACAGGCCCTTTAGCCCAACTCACCACACCCCCCCCCCCCAACACTACAGGCAATTTAGCCTCGCCAATTCACCTAACCTGCATAGGTCTGGATTTGTGGAGGAAACCAGAGCAGACCCACATAGAGAGAGAATGTGCAAACTCCACACAGAGAGTTGCTTGAGGCAGGAATTGAACCTGGGTCTCTGGCGCTGTGAGGCAGCAGAGCTAACCACTGTGCCACCGTGCCACTTCTCCTACTAAGAAGCAAGATTGCCAAAAATGAGAACAAAATCAGACTAGGAATGCAATATATATTGCAGACCTGCATTCCAAACAGAAATCCTTTTAATCTCTTCAACCACATCATTGCGACACTCTTCAATTTGGTTCCTTTATTCCCTTTAATTACAGTTTTGTGAATGAAAGAGGAAATGTATTTTATGCTTTGGAGTGTTGGTCTATGTTTGTTGTAGACTTTCACAATGCAAATCACATAATGAAATAACAACGGCAGGAAAAGCACGCAGGTCAGGCAGCATCCAAGAAGCAGGAAAATCGACGTTTCGGGCAAAAGCCCTTCATCAGGACTCTAGCACCTTTCAGGAAGTGAAACTTCCCAAAGTGCTTCACAAACAGCACGAGAAGAAAAATGAAGCGATTACTTTGCCTGCCAACAAGGCTTTTGAAGCAGGAAGCATAATAACAGGATGCACAGTGGAGGGGCGGGACTGAATTGTAAAGTTAGGGAGGAGTAACCTATGGGTCGATTTAAAAATGAGACCCGTCATTCTGAACTCAATGTGTGGGAAATGGGAACATTAATGAGGATAAAGGTGATAAAGAAATAGGACTTCGTGAAAAGTAAAATGTGGCTGGTGGAATTTTGGACATGTTGTAACTTGTATCAAATGTATTTATGAAAGCTAGTAAGGAAAGCAAAGTTAAGGTCAAATTTGGAGGTGAAAAGGTAGCGGGGGTGGTCAAGAGTGTGTTGCTGGAAAAGCACAGCAGGTCAGGCAGCATCCGAGGAGCAGGAGAATCGATACTTCGGACATAAGCCCTTCATCAGGAATGAGGCTTGTGGGCTGGGCTGAGAGATAAAAGGGAGGGGAGGTGGGGTTGGGGGGAGGTGGATGGGAAAACGATAGGCGGATGAAGGTGGGGGAGAAGGTGATAGGTCAGAGGGGGAAGTGATGGACAAGTCCGAAGGGCTGTGCCGAGTTGGAGGCTTGAGGCTGGGATAATGCTGGGGGAGGGGAAATGATGAAGCTGTTGAAATCCAGATTGATCCACTGTGGTTGCAGGGTCCCCAGGCGGAATATGAGGCATTCGTCCTCCAGGTGTCGGGTGGTAACGGTTTGGCGGTAGAGGCAGCCCAGGACCTGCATGTTCTTGATGGAGTGAGAGAGGAAGTTGAAGTGTTCAGCCACGGGGTGGTGGGGTTGGTGGGTGTGGGTGTCCCAGAGATGTTCTCTGAAACAATCCGCAAGAAGGCGTCCTATCTTCCTGATGTAGAGGAGACCACACCGGGTGCAACAGATGCAGTAGATGACATTGGTAGAGGTACAGATAAATTTCTGACGGATGTGGAAGGATCCCTTGGGGCCTTGGACGGAGGTGAGGAGCGTGGTGTGGGTGCAGGTTTTACACTTCCTGCAGTGGCACGGAAAGGTGCCAGGAGTGGGTATGGGCTGGTGGGGAGGCATGGACCTGTCTAGGGAGTCATGGAGGGAATGGTCTCTCCAGAACGCTGATAGGGGTGGGGAGGAGAAATATATCTTTGGTGGTGGGGTCCTTTGGAAGTGGAGGAAGTGGTGAAGGATGATTCAGTGTCTATCAATTTCAGGCTACTGATTACTTCTATATATCATCTGTAATGTAGTAAGATACTCAAGGACAAGATAACCCAACAAAAGAAACAGGCATCAAGACAAAGCAACATCAAAGCAAGAGACCAAACAGTTGAAAGAAAGTGAGAGATTTTAAGGGGACCTTAAGACAGAGAGAAAAAGTGAGATGCAAAAAGGTTTATTTCCTCTTTATTTAAAGCATAAGCAACAGTCACCAATAGTGGCTGAAGGAACACCAGAATTCACAAACGGCCAGAGTTGGAGAAAAGCAGAGTTGGGTTATCAGTTGAAAATAGTTAAGAACTATGGAGGAATGAGAGCGCAGAAAAGCTTAGACATTTCTTGGGAAGTTCAATCTGAACATGCAGTAAGGATGAAGGTACAATCAAAGATAATGCTGACATCTGGTGAGATTAGTTAAAGAAAAGGGTCTAACTTTACCTACACTGCTATGAATAGAATTCACATACTTTCTAAATGGCATCAAAAACCTAAATATATGTAAACGTAAAGATAGGATTAAATAAAATAAATGGGACTCTTCCATATTGTAATTCTGCTTTGTAAAGTGTCTCAATTTTAGAATGTAAAGATCCATATCTTCATGGTATCCAGATTTACCAACCATTTTTCTTATCATTTTGTAAGGACATTCCCACCACCCTCCTCTCTGACCTGTCAGCTCCATCCCCACCCCCATTCACCTATTGTACTCTTTGTTACGTTCTCCCAAGCTCCCCCCAACCCCACCCTCCCCCCCCAACCCCCATTTATCTCTCCACCCTGGAGGCTCCTTGCCTCCGTTCCTGATGAAGGGCTTTTGCCTGAAACATTGATTTTACTGCTCCTCAGATGCTGCCTGAACTGCTGTGCTTTTCCAGTGCCACTCTAATCTAGACTCTGGTTTCCAGCATCTGCTGTCCTCACGTTTGCCTCATTTCACCTAAGTGACTATTTGTATGTGTGAAGATAAACTCCAACTGCCACATAACTATTCCATCGTGGAATGAATCACAGCAAAGTCAGATCCCATTGCCACCAAACCTGCACATTCCCAATTTATCTGGGGAACTTGTTAAAAACTAATTAGATATAAGTAACTGTATAAGTAACTATAACCATTGTGATCAAGTGTCACTGGACCCGAAACATTAACTCTGATTTCTCCACAGATGCCACAAGACCTTCTGAGTTTCTGCAGCTATTTCTGTTTCTGATTTCCAGCATCCACAGTTCTTTTGGCTTTTATTAGGTGTAAGTAACTATTTGGTTTACTCTTTCCTTTTTAAGTCACACATTTTTACCAAATGGAACCAGCAGAAGCATTACATAACAAATTTCAAACATAATAGCATCCTAGTCCCTTGGCTAAAATACCACCTCACTCCCATACCTGAAGGAAGGGAAGAGCCCAGTGTTAGACATATCAAGCTGACAAACAAGTGAAGATATGAATCTTCAGTAATGCTTCAGTATAGAGGGACAGTAGTGTAGTGATAATACTTTATGAGTCCACTAAACTAAAAGCCTGCATAATGTTCTGGAGACATGAGTTCAAATCCCAGCAGAGCAACTGGCAGAATTTAAATTTAATGAATACATCTGGAACAAAATGATCAGGAAACCACCAGATTGTCATAAACCTCATCTGGTTCATGAATGTTCTTCAGGGGATATAATGTACTATCCTTACTCTGACACATAACTCTGCAGCAGCGTGGTTAACACTTAACTTGCACTCTCAGATGGCTGAGGAAGCCACTTAAAGGGCAACTAGGCATGGGTAATAAATATTGCCCCTGCCAGTGACTCTCACGTCTCAAGATCAAATTAAAATGACCACATTGTTGACTGTTTTTTTTCAAATGTAAGTAACAATGTACTGTTTTATTATTACTTTGTTAGAGCCATAGTCCACAAACGTCCTCTTTGGTTGTGGGCTATGCTGCTGCGAGTCACAGCAAAGCAAGGCATATGTGGATGTTTCTGTGAGGGAAATAAAGCGTGTTTACAAGTCCTCAACTCCCAGCTGAAAGCTGAAGGGTGCATAGGTGACAAAAGTGGAACTACAGTCCCGTACTTTCCTCATGTGTTGCCTTAAGGCCTGCTTCCTTGTGGCATTGGCGAATTTACCCATAAATCAGAGAGAAGAAAAAAAATCAGATTCAATAGAGATATGCATTTGTAGAGGGAATATGATATTTATTTTCTACATTTATCAGCTCACAAGCATCTTTAATTACATTTTTTTCTGATGAATACTGCAAGATACCATCTAAGTCTGACTCAATGCCTTTTAATTTAGAAGGGGAAAGGGTCAAGGTTATGGTGCCTCAATGGGAAGGATGCTGCTGTGATTTGCAGATGGTGAAGGGTGCGGAACGGTGAGTGCTGAGTGTTGAAACAATCTCTTTCAGAGACAGGCTTGGTGCATGGGATCAGATCCTTCAAGGTTTCCTTTTTTACTTTGAGTAATGGGATCATGTTCATCTGTAAAATCAGATTGGATCGAATGTCTGACCTTTAAGAATTCACAATATACCATTCCTCCGCAACCCAAGCCAAGCATCCAGTCTTCAAAAATATGTGGATATTTCAGTTTAACCTGTTGGCATGATTTTAAATCAAACATTACTTTTGTTTTTGGGTTGGTTATATTTCCCTGTCTTTTTGGCTTTAACATTAGCTTTTTTTCCTGCCTTCTCACCTAAATGCAACACAGTCAAGAGGATCTGAGCATGCCATGCTCCCATGGCAACCCTCTGTTGCCAGCTGCCAGAGGGTACCTGGCATCACCCAGATGTGTAGCCCTCTGTCATTTGCTGCCCTTTGTAGGGCAATGCTGCAAAACCCATTCATGGATACCTGTCGTTGCCCGGCGAGACTCACCGTAAGAATACACAAGTCAGTAGATCATCTTGACGCTATCATTTTAAGAACAATGTTATTATTCAGAAAATATTGGGAAACAGTTTCTGAGGTCCTATCAACAGAATTTAGGACAATGGTTAACTACTGGTAGAGACTCATAACTAACCTACTCATCTCATCTTTTGTAAAATAAAGCAGCTTTAATGAGAAGCTTAATTCACTGGAAAGAAAGTAATGGGCGGACTTCTATCAGCAGCATGCTATTCCCTCCAGTGGAATTAGAAATGTGCGCCACTTCCAATTCCTTGCTTTCTCCTGGTTCCCATACAAGTGCACTTAAAATATAATGTGCCACCAGCATGTACAGGAGACACATGACTGTGCAGAAGGTAATGTTTTTCGGATGAAGGCCATTATCAGCTGACAATCCTAAACCTACATGTGGACAATGAGGAAACTTACTGATGAAACAGAGAGGGTCATGGACAAAAGTTCATGCTAACTCGACTGCCATTAATATATGACTTGAGAGCACCAAAGTGACATTGGTCTTTTTCAAAACTAAGTTTCACTTATAAATATTTCATTACTTTGGTTTAATTTTGCTCAGAAATGAGTCATTATTATTTGTTGAGACTAGCTTAGTTAGAAGATCACCGTACTGGTCGGTCTTATGGTTGGTAGAAGTGATGGCTGTGGAGGTGTTAGAGATCTTTCCTTTATCACGTTTTAAATTCACTCTTTGAATATTCATGTTAATGTCCAGTGTTGTACTTATCAGTCTATGGGATCCTATTGCGCTATATGTCCTCTCTTTACAAAAGCCTCACCCTACCTTTCTCCTGCTCTCCTCTTTTATACAGCTAAATAAAGAAGACTTGATCATCGTCATAGTCATCATTGACTAATAGAGATCTAGCAGCACAGAAAAAAGGCCCATTCTCCCATCAATTCTCTACTGGTCAAAAACAACCACCTAAATATTCTAATTCCATGGCACTTGGGTCTTTTATGACTTGGCATTGCAATGCATATGGGAATGCTATTTAATTGTAATGAGGGTTTCGGCCTATCCATCCCTTCAGGCAGTGAGCTCTGGATTCCCAACATCCTCTGAGTGAGAAACATTTTTCCTCACACCCCCTCTAAGACCTCTGCCCCTTACCTTAAATCTATGCCCCTCATCATTGATCCCTCCATCAAGGCGAAATGATTTTTTCCTCGCTATAATTTTAAACATCTCAATCAGATCCCCACTCAATCTCCTTTACTCCAAAACAAACCCCAGTTTGTCCAATTTCTTCATATCTAAAACTGTTCAGCCCAGGCAACATTCTGGTAAATCTCTGCAGCCTCTCCAGTGCTGGCACATCTCTCCTAATAAGATGGATTCCAGAACTGCACAATACCCCAGCTATGGCCTAATAAATAGTTTATATAGCTCCAGCTTATCCTCCCTGCTCTTAAATAGTCCCAACTGCACAAAGCTGAAAGATGAATGCCACCTTTAAATACACATGATTTGGGTGCCATAAGATTTTTGTGTCACATTGACTTTATCTTGACGGGAGAATACAATTAATAACAACTTTACCCTCATGAGCGTTCATGTGAATGTATTACAAGTATGAACCCATCACTAATCGGGGAACACATGATGCTCTGCATCTGTCTTAATCTCTTCATTTCAACCTGCTATTGGGGAATTGAGATTTCACAGCCCACCTAACTGACTAATTCATTCTGCATGGCATGTTTCCTGCTTTTGCAGGTTCTAGACAATCCGTCCCAAAAATGTTTAAGGACCATAAGGAATATTGGTGTCAATAAAATGATATTACTTAACTCACCTGCACAAATATGTTGCCATTAGCCATTATCAGGAAAAGCCATGAAGTAAGTCCTGAAGAGGTCATATTAGACTTGAAACATCAACTCTGTTTCTCATTCCATAGATGCTACCAGATCTGCTAAGTTTCTCCAGACCGTTTCTCTTTATTTCATATTTAGAGCATCTGCACTATTTTTCTCTTATGAAAGTAAGTGATTCATTATGGTTCACTCGTAGAGAGATATTCTTCAGTATTTCCCTCTTGTCCACAATTAACATAATTGAAGGTAATTTGGTGTAGCATAGGAAAATAATGGATTCAGCAGTGAAGAAACTCATGTGCAATAGCTGCAAGAAAACCATCAAATGTTTCCTGAAGAACACGCTCACAATTTTGCTGTAGCTAACACATGGAGGGAATCTTTGAGTATCACAGTGCTGAACTTTCCTCAGAGTGCTTAATCACCTTTGAGATATCAAAAATAAAATTAGTCTGCATGAAAATGTGCCTGCTAACCTATTAATTATATTGTGTGTCAGCTACCCAGGAGAAAACTATTCCAACAACATGTCACAAAATTTGCTAAAATGGAAATGAAGCAAAAGGCCTAATCATATTAAGGAAAGGAATGTATTAGCCCTGGAAAATATACTTCTCACAGTTAGTCGACCATTTTATTATCTGTAAGACAATGGGACCTTGATCAGATGGGCCAATGGGCTGAGGAGTGGCAGATGAAGTTTAATTTAGATAAATGTGAAGTGCTGCATTTTGGGAAAGCAAATCTTAGCAGGACTTACACACTTAATGGTAAGGCCCTACGGAGTGTTGCTGAACAAAGAGACCTTGGAGTGCAGGTTCATAGCTCCTTGAAAGTGGAGTCGCAGGTAGTTAGGATAGTGAAGAAGGTGTTTAGTATGCTTTCCTTTATTGGTCAGAACATTGAGTACAGGAGTTAGGAGGTCATGTTGCGGCTGTACAGGACATTGGTTAGGCCACTTTTGGAATATTGTGTGCAAATCTGGTCTCCTTCCTATTGGAAGAATGTTGTGAAATTTGAAAGGGTTCAGAAATGATTTACAAGGATGTTGCCAGGGTTGGAGGATTTGAGCCACAGGGAGAGGCTGAGCAGGCTGGGGCTGTTTTCCCTGGAGCGTTAGATGCTGAGGGGTGATGTTATAGAGGTTTATAAAATCATGAGGGGCATGGATAGGATAAATAGACAAAGTCTTTTCCCTGGGGTGGGGGAGTCCAGAACTAGAGGGCATAGGTTTAGGGTGAGAGGGGAAAGATGTAAAAGAGACCTAAGGGGTAATTTTTTTCATGCAGAGAGTGGTACGTATTTGGAATGAGCTGCCAGAGGAAGTGGTGGAGGCTGGTACAATTGCAACATTTAAAAGGCATCTGGATGGGTATATGAATAGGAAGGGTTTGGAGGGATATGGGCCGGGTGCTGGCAGGTGGGACTAGATTGGGTTGGGATATCTGGTCGGCATGAACAAGTTGGACCGAAGGGTCTGTTTCCATGCTGTACATCTCTATGACTCTATGGCTCTAAGATAAAGAGATTTTGCTAATGTTATTGTATAGCTTTTTGGAACTGCTGATGTTAAACAGTTTGCATTGAATAGATGTTCATGCTACGCTGTGAACATTGCATAGCATTCTGGAAGAGTGCTGGTAATGTCTGCAACCACTTCCTGTTTTAGTGTGGAAAAATTACAGTGTCTTTTTAATATGTATTAATTCATTTAGATTAGATTACAATTTAATGGTATATACTGGATGTGCTGAAATTACGAATGGCTCCCAGATCAACATTGGAGCTGTTTTCCAAATATATATAGATTTCATACTTCATAAACTTTTATTGGGATTGAAGTTAATCAAAATTGAAGCACAAAACAAACAGATGTGCAAGTTTATTTCCACCATGTCGATGCTAAAATTTTCCACAATGTGGCAATTGTTGCAGCTGTGGACAGTTGCAAAATTTGCAAAACTATAGGTAAGCAGAGTATGTAGATCAAGATTAATGTTTGTTTAGGAAACAATATTATTTCATTGCATTTTTGAACTGAATTACCCAAAAGGAATACGTCTTTTGACAGATAAGTAATTGTGTTTGTTCCTTAACATAAGACAGATTATTTCATTACTTTCGCAGGCTAATGTGAATCAGATGACAAGCTGCTTTGGATTTGGATTGCTTGTTCAAATTTGGCCAGGCATCATTTATTTGGATGGAAAATCATTCATTTTGGTTTAAAATATAATGTATTTGTGTTATACTCATAAAAATAAACACAGTGTCATGGGGCTTGCAGGTGTTTTGGCCGTTCAATGTATTTTCTGGTGATCATGCATACAATGTTTCCAAGTGGTTAACGTTGCAGATCCCAGTGTACAGCAATGAGTTAAAATGACCAATTGTTCTACAGCTGTAATAATTATACTGAAGTATTTGAGCAAACAGGAAATCAGGCACTTGACCCCCATAAGCCGCCACATGGTAATAATGTTGGCAGAAATGTTTGGAATATGGCATATGTTTCTCAAAATAGCAGTGACTCGTCTTTTGGAGCATTTGAGGATCTGATTATGAGCATGATTATACCGAAGAAGCCCTTAATATTGATAGATTCTATCAATCTCCAGAACTCACGCACCATATGAAAAGACTCTGAATAGTTTGTGAGGAGATAGGATTCATTTTGTCTAAATTAAGCATTTGATTAAGAAGTCAAAAACTTGCTTCAATGATGTGAAGAAAGCTAACACAGTGGAGTCTTTGATGAACTTCTTCCATTTGGTAAACTATCACTTTCTGAGGTTGAGATTTGTTCTGGCAAGTATACTACATTATACATAACGGTGTACCTACAAACCTTTGTGCTTATGGTCTTATGTAGTCCTTATCATTTGAGTGACAATAGTTAATGGCTATGTCAACAAATGGGCTTCAGAGATCCAAAATTAGTTATGGTCTCTTCAGGGATTTTGAAGAGCAGAAAGGTACTGAGGCTTACTAGGTTCTGGTTGATCATGTTGCATCCTGTAGCTGGGAGGCAAGGTCTAGGAATATCTAGTGCAGACTGTCAAGTATTCGGAGTATGTATGTATGTATGTAGAAAACCCCGCTGAGGTGCTCCTATTTCTTGTCATGACTTGCAAAGCACTGTTTCAATTGAGCAAGGAAACAGAACTACTTATTTTACATTTTCTGCAGTATGCATCAAGCTCTGCTCTGATCAGCAGTTTCACGTTCTTTCTGTTAGGGAAACAGATTCAGAAATTTGTGGGCAGTTCAGATATTGTGTTCCATTGGCAGCAAATCATGTAGGCTTAGGATTGCATTTGGGAAATAGTATCTGACTATGGTGAATTACTCTGTTATCTAGTGTCTCACCATGTGATAGACAATATGGCTCAAATTTGGCAGTCAGCACGGGTGGTGGTGCTCTATGCTGATCTCAAGGACAGGTGCCCATGAAGATCCACCAACCTTTATGGCATGGATTTAACCTTCCCCGATATTAATTTAATTCCAGTGTTGGCTCGGTAGACTCTCCATGATCCGTCAACAGTGATTTGACATAAAATTAGTTCTTCAGGGCCAGAAAAGTTATTCATCTGTAATTATGAACTTAGTATTCCTTTTAAAACTCACTAACACTTCATGAAACATGGCAAAACGTTGTCCAAGTTTTTTTTTGTGAAATTGAATGGAATTTCCCATCAATTCACACGATGCATAAAATTTCCATTTGCAGTGACTTCAACAGTTCACCCCTATGGAGGTAGAGGGGTTGTGGTGGGGGTGGGGTGGGGGGGGGCATTGTGGGAAATCAATGACAGCACATTCTGGATTCCCCCTTTTAACTCTGCAAGTGTGGCTGTCAGTCTCACACTTATAATGAGGAGAACTGACAAATACCGATGCAGAATCTGGCCTCGTGTGTCCAGTAGGTTTGGAGACAGCCCCGGGATCGGAACATGTGCAGGAAGTTCTCCATTGGATGACAGCTCTGCCAGCAATCGTCTATGAGTTCAGCTGGAAATTCCAGAGAGTCTGCGAGTTGGGGTATGCGCGATGGAAAGCCGGTTGCCTCTGAGTCTGCTGCAGGTGGAGGTTACAAAGGTTAGCTTCAATGTTCCTTCCAGACTCTCCTGTAAGTGGGTGGCCCAAATCTCATTCCCATTTGCTGTGCTGGGTTTCTGTGCTTTGCATTGTGAAAATCAATGTTGAAGTAAGACGTGTGTCTGTTGGGTAGTCCTATGTCTGGAGGAAGAGCTCTAAACCCTGACAGTGCTCATTGACCAAGACGTTGTGAAGTGTAATATAGCATGTTAGTAAATATATTCCAGTTAGAAATCTATGAATAGATTTCTGGTTAAAACAAAATATTTGTTGCAGATTTATTTAAGTTACAGAGTGTTGTAGTTAATTATAGCTGTGAGTTCAAACAGTCCAGATCAACAATAAAGGACTTCCTGAGTATCTTCTCTGTTGACAGTTGGTAAGCAGCAAAGGACTTCATGAGCACCATAATTATTTGTATAGTACTTGGGTATTTATATATGCGACTTAATTTGGGAAAGTCACTGCCCCAAACTGTATAAACACTAGTGTAGTGACATGCTGAGAGTGGGCAAGTCGGAACATTTATTCAAAGTCTTGTGAATGTGAAATTTTTGTTGCATTGATAGTTGTACAGTGGAGTAATTCCTGAGTTTGCTAAGTCCTGCAGTATAATCCTGATCCATTCTGTTTCCTGACCACCTGAATAAAGCTTTTATTCTACAATACCCGCCCCCCCCCTCACCCCCCAACTCCAGCTCAGAGTGGTACGGACAATGGCAAGAAAGCTGGGAAAATACTGCAATAATGAAAATATTGGAATCTTGATGCTGAGAATAAAAGTCTTAATTTTCCCTTTTTGTTTTAATCAGCAACTTCAGAATCTCACTATTAAGCAGTGGTTACCTTATTTACATTTCATTCTGAGCCCAACTGGTGTCATCTATACGCCATGTCTGATTTACTTCTCCTTCCCCAGGAAACTGGACAGTTCCTCCTCCTGAATGTAAATCAGGGCTGGTACCTGGAAGCTGCAGCTTGTTGATTGCTTACACGAGCCATCATCCCATTGTGTCTTCAGCACAAGGTGTCTGCATGCTCCATGGAAACTATGCTCTTCCGCCCTTTGTTCGTGCACATATTGACAGTGCCAAACCACTGGCCTCACCACGTCATCAGGCCTGCTCTTGGCTGAATTCACACACCACTTCAGCCCTTCAGCACTCTATAGTGGAGCTCAGGGACACCCATGACTTGTATGCTTCTGCCAAGTTGTTCTGCATGCAGGGTCACACACAACACACACAAACATGGAGACACACACATACAGACCCATACGCACACACACACAGATATACACAAACTCAGAGATACACATGCACATGGAGACGCACATGCACACAGAGACACACTCATACAGATACACAAACACAGAGACAGTTAAGACACAGAAGTAAACACACAGACATACACATGGATCGACACACACACACACATACATACAGACACACGCACAGACATACACATGGATCGACACACACACATACAGACACACGCACAGACATACACATGGACAGACGCTCACAAACACACACACACACACAGACACATATGGACAGCCACACACACATACAGGCTCACACACATAGATACACATGCAGGCTCACACACATGGACACACACGCACGCACGCATTCACCTAAATGGATGCATCATTTGGTTATTAATGTTATTTCTTAGAATTCACTCACCTTGTGCTTGCTTGGTGACTGGTACTCAGTGGCTGGCATTGCTCTTTAGTCAAGAGTGATAGACAAGCAGCTTGTCAGGGAGCACTCAGTCAAGGGAGTGGACATGTTACTGTACAATACTAGATTAGATTAGATTACTTACAGTGTGGAAATAGGCCCTTCAGCCCAACAAATCCACACCGACCCTCCGAAGAGCACCCACCCAGACCCATTCCCCTACATTTACCCCTTCACCTAACACTATGGGCTATGCAACATCAACATCACCATGTGCCAACAGTTTACTCTAAACATGCTTCAACAGAATGACCATGTCTGAAAGTCAAAGAGGAGTAGTCCTTCATAGCAGCAAAGAGCCTATAATCAGTCAAAGAGCTTTTTCAATTCAAGCCCAGGGAATTGGCCATGCTCAGCCAGACATTTGGTCCCACCAGAGTCTGGGGATCCATAGCATGCAGTCCATGGATGGGGACTTGGTCAGTCCTGTAGATCAAATGTGACCAGTCCAGGAATTACAAGTGCATCAATCAGAGTGCTGTGGAGACATCAGCTCAGGAGTGGGCTGTGCTCAGTCAGGGCTGTCCTGCCAAGTCTGTTTGCAGATGTAGACTATGGTCAGTCCTGGGATTTTCTCAACACAGTCGGGAGCTTACCATGGACTCCTTTAGAGAGCAGGGCAACTTGTGTCTGGGGACTGGGTTTATTGGACTGGGTCATAGAGGGAATTAAGGGTGGGGTCTCATAGGCAAAGGAGGGGATAGGGAGCTCCAGAAGGGCTGTTGTCACAAGTCATGGTCATTCTGGTCTCTTCATGGGGAGAATGTAGGGCCAGGAAGGCATGACACTTTGCAAAGCCATGGAATATGAAGATAAATTGAGGACATTAATGATTGTATAAAGGGGCCAAATGGAAATATGGAGCGTCTGAAAGGTCTTTGGGGACTCAGGATCAGCATCACAAAGGGAACACAAAGGATGTGGGGGAATCATCCAGCATCTCTGGTGGAGTCTACAACTTACTTACAAAAAGACAAGATTGAAACCTTGCCAACGTTGATCCAAAGTCAAGTGTGCAATCCAAATGTTAGTGCATGCAGAGCAGGCAGAGTAAGGTTCTATTCATTTCTTCAGGGGCAGTGTCAAATAATTTGAAATGGAGGCCCTTCTAGGCCAATTGCATTAATCATGCATCTACTGAATCAGTAATACCACCTATGGGATATCAAATTTCACTTCATTGGCAGATCATTCATCGTCTAAGAATGGGACATTACAAATCATGGCCTCAAGCAATAAAGACCACTGCATTGCGCACATTAATTGCCTCCTTGTCATGTCAGCAAATCAAATATAATTAGATTTGAACCTATAAGTGTCAGCAGGACATGGCATTTCAGAAACACATTCCATAGCTATCACATTGAAAGAAAAGACAATGCTTTTCAGCTGCCACACTCTTATAATGAACTGTAATAGGAAAGGACATGTTCTATGATGAGCAAAGGTGTATTTTCTTTGCGGGGGCAAGTTACCACTTTCATAAATCTATTGCCCCAATATAACATGAATATTTTGGATCTGCAATATGCATTTGGATAAGGTTACATAAGATTGACCTTCTCAGGAAGCCTCCAGGCCACACTGTGTGAGGGTATGACATTGATGGACATGGGGTCTCAGGAGTATTGTTAATAAAATGGTGTTTTCTTTCTGACATTCCTCACAGATTATCTGCTCACATATTTGACACTGACATCGCTGTGACTGTGGTATTGCTTAAAATGTTAATACAATGTAGAAGTAGATAAAAATTACAGCATCTTCTGCCTAGCAACCCCCAGAGGGGTAATCAGGCAGATGAAGAGATTCCAGTCAGACAGGGGTGAATGATGAGACCCCCATATCCACTGGTCTTGCTCTTAATTTCTACTAGGTTCACAAAGATTGTGCCAATTAAGGCATCTTTACCAAACTGCATTAACTGCTGGGGCAGTTCACAAGAACTGGATACCATCCCAACCCAATGGCTGCCAAGGTCACAAGTGCCCAAATGTTTATGCCAGCAGCTCATTTCGACGATCAACTGGGGACCTGTGTGGCATTGCCCAACCCTCAAATGCATCCAGGATGCCACTGATAGCATTTTCTCCAGAAAATTCACTTGTATCCCTCTCCTGTGCCAAGCAGAATCGGCAGCTCAGACATGGGATCCTCCACACATCGCTGACTTCCCCAGTGTACAGGGTATAATAGACTGAACTCATATTGCTTTGAGAGTTCCCTATCACCAACCTGCAGAGTTCTTCAATGGAGAAGGCTTCCATTCCATCAATGTTCAAATTCTCTGTCATTGATGCCAGGCTTTGGAGGTCTGGGATAGATTCCCAAGAAGTTTCCATGATGCCTATATTCTAAAGAACAGGCTCCCTCCTCCTTCTATTGGGCCAGGGCTACCCCATCCAAACATTTCTCATGATATCTTTATGAGATCCTCAGACTGATGAACCTGTGTATTTAGCCTCAGCATTGTTCATCTTAAAGTACAACTCCTTGGTTGCAGTCATCACCATCATGGGAAATGATCTTGACCATTACAATTATTTACAATTATGGCCACCAATGCTTTCAATAAGTACCTTGCTTCATTTCTCTTCCACTATGTTTAGGGAAAGTGCCAACTTCTGCAACTGGGGTGGAGGGAGCCTGTCTTGTAGTTGGCACTATTGGACAGAAAGGCTCAGATAGTCATCCATGGGACAGCGTTAGGGCTTGAGGGGCCAAGCCTGCTGGGAATGTCCTCCTGAGATACAGCCTCACTGTCTGGGCTGGAACCTCCACAGGGTTTGGGATTACAGGCAGGAGATAGAGAGGCTGGGCAGCTCTGGAGAGGAAGTTACTGAGGGTGCTATATATGGCTTCCTCTCCCTGTGGATGCCTACTGGCACCACCCATCTCCCTGATAGGAAGGGGCACTTGGAGTGAGGTCAAGTTCCCTTTGCCATTCCATAGGTGCTGAGCAACAATGGTTACAGTGAAGGAGTGCTCATCCATATGCATTCTGCCAGTCAGTGTGCCTGTACTGCACCAGTGTCTTTATGGAAGTCACCATCTTGTCCAGACCCATGTATGCTGGAGCCAGCAGTGTATTGAGAACATTTCTGGACAACTGTACCACTCGATGCAGCTTACCAACTGCCCCTGACAAGCCTCGCTGCTGTCCTTTTGCTTGTCTGTACTTTTTCACAAAGTAATGAATGGACAAGACCGTGGGAATGTTGTCTGTCTGAGATTGAGCAAGTGCTTGATTTCCAACAGTCCTCTGAGCTGGGATGTTTCTTCCGCGATTAGCTGCAGAGACATGTGAATGGTGTGTTCACCTGATTGTGCTCCCAAATCGGAATCTAGAAAGACAGAAGCTGGGGGAAGGTGCAGGTAAAAAAAGGGATCTTCAGAGGTGGAGATGCAGCTGAGGGTCTTCAGCGCTGGTCTCTTGGCAGAGATTAATTGAGGGCCATGAGAGCCTACGTAAGAGAAGAGGGAATTAGTTGACTAAGAGGGATTCAAACTTCTGCAAGATTGATTAGTACTGGTTTTAGTATTTAGTACTTTAGAGGGAATTAGTAAAGCAGCATAGCACAACAAAGCTTACTGGGATGGTTGGTCATTGATGTCTCCCTATTCCCACAGGAACGAATGTGCTGTTCTCTGGATGACTCGAGAACTTACCCCTCAATGGGGGTGACGAGCTAAATGTCCACCATCTGGTTGGCAGTCTTTACCCTCTCTGTGCAGATCTGGGTTAATTGCTCCTGCAATAAGACAAAGGGCTGGAATGAGTATAATGGAAGTGAATGAGAGAGCAGTTAGTGATGTTGCAGGAACAGGAACAGTGTCGCCAATGAATGAACAGAAAGCACAGAGGAGAGAAGAAGGGCCAATATTGTGGGAGGATGAGGTAAGTGAGAGTCACTTGCAATGTTGAGAGTTGTGGTCTATGCACTTTAGTGAAATGTGTGTCTAGCGGTACAGTTAGAATGCTGGCCTAGAGTATGAGTTAGCAGAGTGACGATGGTGACACTTATCTTTGCAGAATGAGGAAGATCTACTAACCCTCTTCTTGCATGTTCCTTCAAGGTCAGGATCATATCCCACTGCTTAACCATTGAATTCAATATCTAGACCATTAATATTATAGACTGAATTACCATACAGGCATGCAGTGTTCATGAACTTTTTTCCAACTTGAACAATTCCGGCTTTCCGCTGTGTAAATGCTGAGACAAACAGTGCTACAAATCTGAATTTTAATTGGTTTTCAGCAATGTAAGTATTTTGCAAGTTGCTTATTTAGTTTTCCAGTGTTATGATCTCCCACTATAGAAACTAATCCACACAAATTTTAGAAAATAAGAAAAATAAATTTATTTTTGAAGTTGTCATTATGTACATTTTCTTGGCCAAACATGGTGCAAGTGTACATACCAAACTAGCCATTGAGACAATAGTTAAAAAAAATTAATGAAAAGTGGATTTCTTTTGGACTTAAAAAAAAGCAATAAATGAAACTGTTTCATGAAAAGCTTTTAGTTGGATACATTGGACCATTCCTTGCTGGAAAAGAACTGGCATGTTACAGAAACACACTGTCATTAATGTACAAAATTGCCCGGAAGTTCAGTGAATTAAGAGATATAATATATGTTACTGATTCCTCACAATACACAGGTCATTTTTGGAAGTTCACTGTTTGCTTTGCATAAGCATCTTAAACTCCCTGTTTCTTTAATAATTTACTTCATTCCTGTTAAACTCTCCACAGAATGTTAAGTTGGGTAATTAACAGGGTGAAGTGCTTTTATATAAAGTCAATCAATCTTTCTCATCCAGAAACTGAAAAGTTTAAACTGGATACATATTCCTTCAGGTAGCTATTTGCTTTTGGAGGTTTAGAGAATGTCAAGCTATTAACATAAATCTCTTTTGCTTTTACTTCTGTCTTTTTTTTCTCCTTCTTGACTCAGTTTCTCTTTCCCTCTTTTTATTTCTTTTACCTGGTTTAATTGTGATTTATCCTTCTTTTCAATTATTCCTCTTAGCAGTCTTTAAACCACATTAGTTGGGCGTACTGGAGTATGTCTGTAATCATTGAGGTCCCAGGTCCTCTGTATTGTTTGTCACACCATTTTCACTTTTAGCAAGTTATGTTGAAAAATATGTTGAGCGAAAAGTGTCAGAGAAGTGTCTGGCTAACAGAGCATTCCCTTAGAAGCATGGCACCAGGAAGATTTGCAGAGCCATGCAATGGTCACGATACTGACAACTTGCTGTAAAAAAAAACCTTTGTTGGAAAAATATCTCACAGAATCATGAAGAACTAAGTAGAGGCCAAATCAAAGAAACAATAGCTGCCATGTTTCCTAAATTATAATTGTGACTGCCTTTCAACAACCCTTCATTGATTATAAAATATTTTCAGATATTGGCTGTGAAAAAGGGGAAATTTTTAAGTCTTTCTTTCTTTTTATTAACAAATTGCTCACACGATATATATTAACACTTGAACTAGAACTACTGCCAAATGTTATGGCATTGGTAATTTTATAGAACAGAAGTAATAAAAGTGTTAAAAATAGCAATTGTGACAACACCTTCTTATTTGCATCTTTACATGCTGTCATATAACCTTTTTGCATTATCCACGTTAGAGCCATACAAAACAGAGACAGATCTTTCAATTTAATGCCTACCCCTACTGAGGAAACATTTCAAGCTGTTTTCATTGCAAAACTGTTCATTTTGGGTACAGCTTTGTATTGTGCTACGTTATTACATTAACATGACCATCAATTCTGAGTGGTGTCTTAATGTACCAGAGCGGAGTTCTCAAAAGCAAACGTTATAATGTATTAGATCAAATATCATATTGTAAAATACAAAACGTAATGTAAAAAAGTTGGAAACTGAAGTCATTTAGTCCTTTTACAAGAATTTGTTCGAATTCAACCAAATGTCCTGGGCTGTGGTGTAAATGTGGTTATAGAAATAACATGAAGATAAGATTATTTTGTGATCAGCAATAATAAATGATAAATAGCTCAATGAGGGAATCTGCTCAGATAGCTCATGAGCAAGAAAGTCATGTGGGGACTATAGTCAGTCCTGTAGTTGAGATCATTATCACATCACCACATATGACGTGTTCGATTTGTATAACACATTTCAAATAGGATATTTTAAAATGTTTTTACAATCCAAGGGCAAAGATATGAAAAAATGTATCCCCTGATTTTTCAGACCACACAAGTAGTAGGAGATGAGTAAATGCTTGCGCATCTGCAAAACGATCTGTTGTGCATTAATTCTTTCGTCACTGTATTGTTAGCTTGTCAAGTACCTATGAAAAGCCTTGTTATGAGAAAAGAAGTCACCAGAGCGATGAGATGAAGTGGTTTAAAAGTGCTAAATGTTGGATATGAAATTTATTTTCATCACCTTTTACAGTTCTACTTTACCAAGCTACTCCTCTTGTGCCACTGTCACTCTCAAACATTTTTTTCTAACAGACCCCAGATGCTGCCATAAAATTGACTGGCTTGGCTATGGACACTGAAAGAGTGTGGCACCCACCATTTTTTAGATTGGGAATAAATCGTTTGCTGTAAGCAAAATGGTCCTTAATTTTTAAATTCCCTCACTATTACCTGGGTAAAATAAAGTGCTGAGCGTGCAAAGGGAGAAATGATGGAAAAATGTTGGATGACATATTCAACTCAATAGCTTATCACTTGAAAATGCCTGCACAACTACTGTTGGGTGCATGCAAAATCCTATATCATTTCTCCTGAAACTGGCACCAAGAAGTAGGGAGGCAGATAAAAACTTTGTGCCACATCCCCTGCTGCTGTCCATTTACTGCTTTTTGAAACTATCAAGTGAAAATTTCTTGGGGGCAGAATAAATCACTGGAAGGAATTGACTCACTTTGACGGAGGTGTTCATTCACAAACTTTTGATGATGGCACACAATGTGATTCTGCTGTGATTCCCTGACTGGCTGACATTCATGTTTTCGCCTCACACATGAATAATGGCATTTTGGTTGAGATATTTGAGGCTTGCTGGTGACTGTTGAGTTGCACCCCAGCACCACAATGTTTTCAGAGAATAGAATATGTGCATAGGTAGGTGGAAGTCAGTAAAATTACTGGTAAGTCAATATTTAGCCATGAAAATTAAGTTTGTTCTGACAAACGTTTAGATTCCTTGAATGGATATATTGAAGGCAGATACATATCTGCCTATGTAAGCTCAAAATATTAACTTCTCATCTTTCTTTTGGTTATTTATTCAGAATAAAGCTTTCTTCAGTTAACTAGACAACTGTGATTTAAAGAATTCTTTTTAAAAATTAGAATTTTTTTTAAACAGGAATTTCACAATTCAGTACAATTATTTATCTTGCATATTATTTGGTCAGAAAAAGCACTTTTGTGTTCAGTGAACTGCTTAGTTTTCTTTCTGCTAGCATTGACTTTTTTAACATTAGGTTTCTTTATGATTTCATATTGAACAAAATATCTGATTTAAAAACATAGATTTCATATTGCAATTTCACCAATTGCATTATTTTCCAATAAAATCGCAGCAACATAACAGCAAGAGTGGAAGATGCTGCTAAATTCCTCAATAATGCCAGGATTTCAAGAGCTCTGTATGTAGAAGCCTCTGTCTTAATATCTTGGAAAATTTCATATGATTACTTTCATCTGCTGATCATACCTGTAAGATGTGCTGCATTTCAATCTCTGTGACATTCGGGTACTAAAAGATGACTGGTGTACCTGCTTCAGATGCTGGATTCAGCGATGTTTTGGCTCAGTGTCGAAACAGTGAGGGTTACTTGTAACCATAGGAGGAACTCTGAAGTTATCACAAAATAATGCACTGAAATGAAAGCCTTTGCGTAATTGGCTTTTGCTGTTGTTGTTGCTGTTCCTTTTTTCTGTTTAATTCTCCCAGTAGTTTGCAGCAGGTAAAGTGTGTCTAAGAGGTCTAAGAGACCCACTTATCCTGGATGTAAAATGCTGGCCTGGCATTGTTCCCACTTTAGCAATAAATGCCCATCACTCATCAGTTACCGTTTGGCCCTGCCTTAATGGTTGCTGAAGGGAAATGGGTGGGGTAAAACAGGATTGAATTTACCCACTCACTGTATGTATGTGTTGTGCTTACTTGCAGGTGAGAATAACCTATTTAAAATCATTTAATTTCTCAAAAGTAAAGTAACTTCTACATCACTTTACAAATAATCAAAGCATCTGAGCATTTGTCAAAAGAGGTTTGCCTGGGTGATCTTGTTCTTGTGAACAGTGATAGTTAGTGCCAGCAGTTGTGCAATGTTACCAAGCAGTACACATCCGCTTACCACCCAATCTGTTGATTATCTTTGGCATCTTTCGTTTCTGTTTCAGATTTCCCACATCTGCAGTATCTTGCTTTCGCGTTATAACGCTTCTATTCATCTTCTGCTAACTAACATCCAGCAGAAGCTTGTGCTCTCCATAGAAGTTCAACGGCATCATCAACCACTGACCACAAACATCAAAGTGTAAAATTCAAACCGATCTGCCAGAAATCCTTAAATTAGAGTGCACTCCAAGCTGTCATGCTTATATAGAATCACATCAATCAGAGGATGGAAGCAGGCCATTCGGTCCATCGATCCACACTGACCCCTTTGAAAAGCATCCAATCCAGATCCACCCCCACACCTATCCCAGCATATCCCATGACTTAACCTACATATCCCTGGACACTACAAGTGTAATTTAGCATGGCCAATCCACCTAACCTGCACACCTCTGGACTGTGGGAGGAAACCCACGCAGACACGGGGAGGATGGGCAAACTCCACACAGTCAGTCGCCCGAGGCTGGAGCCGAACCTTGGCGCTGCGAGGCAGCAGTGCTGACCACGGAGGCACCCCTGACATGTCAGATTTGGATGAAAAGCAAAGACTGCAGCTCCAGAAATCGGGTATCCGGACTGCTGCGACTTTATTTTGACGCCAGCTTATCGGAATGGTTGTGCAGGATACCCCCAATTAGTGCATGACCCATTATCTAACCCGCGGTAACAGAAGGCAGGCAGGCAGGGTGTTCAAGTGTTTTAAGGGTGGGGGGGATGTCAGACGAATACCAATGCACCCTTTTCTTTCCAAAATCCAAAATTCGGTTTTGATTCCCTGAATCGCTGGTGCAGAGACAGAGAGAAATAAAATAAAAAAAAACTAATCAATGTTGCAAGTTTGAGTGTGCGCCTGGTTTTTGGAAGGGGCTCGCTTGTGAAACTTCTCGCCCTCTCCAAGCTTCATGCATCGGATCGCAGCCCGCCCGCTGCTCTCCCTCCGGGAATGTTAGATGCAGCTTTTTGTATCTCTGCCTTTCTGCAAATATATATGAAGTTGCTGTGGGAATCCTGGGAGCTGGTGATGTCAGGCTGGGTTGGGTCATTTGAAGGTTAGCAGCCTGGGTAGGGTTCAGAGAAAGTTCACTCGCATACATTAGGCAATTCAATCTTTTTTGTTCCCCCCCCCCCCCCCTTCCCTTTTAAACTGTGTGTGTGTGACATAAGGAGTAGGAAGTAAGCTGGTCAAAAAGGCGAGGGTGAGCCATTTTGGAAGGCAGGAGGAGGAGGAGAGGGGGGGGATTGAGCTGTGCTGTGCTGTCGGCTGCGGGTTTGCTTCCTGTGCAGAGTGTGCCAGGGATCGGGAGATCTCCGCGGGTCCCGCTGAGCCCACAGCGACAGAGAGACTCAGCTGCAGGGCAGGCACCTCCTGCATTCCCCCTTCCCCTCCCCTCCCCTTGCAAACCCTTCCTCATTTTGAATTGAACGCCGTCTCTCTCTTGACTTCACCTCCCCCCCCCCTCCTCCTCCTCCTCTTGTGTTTGTGTCTGTGGGGTGGGTGGGTGTTGTTGTGTGGAACTTGGTGGTGATGGTGGGGGGGGGGGGGGGGGGGGGGGAGAGGTTGAAAATGCTAAATGATCATTTGGATCAATGACAGGCTCTGGGCTGCGCTGTCTGTCACAATCCATGAGTCCGCTCTGGGAAAAAGACCAGCAGTTCTCACGTGCCAAGAGAAAGAGGGGAGGACAGAGGAAATAAAGCAAAAACAAACCACCACCAACCCCCTCCCCCCCCCAAAAAAACCCCACAACAAAACAGAAAGGGGGCAACAGTTTGGATGGGAGTTGGAGCAACTTTTGTTTTCTCTCTGTGCGTATTTGCCCACACCTAGAGAGAGGAGAGAGGAGAGAGAGACACACACATCTTCGCCAGGTTGGGGACAGCCTGTCGTCATGTTTGACTGTATGGATGTGCTCGCAGTCAGCCCTGGGCAAATGCTGGATTTCTACACTCCGAGCCCGTCCTCTTGCATGCTGCAGGAGAAAGCTCTGACTGCATGCTTCAATGGACTGACACACAGGGACTGGCAACAGAGGCACAGCACTCAATGTAGGTCTTTTTATCATTATTATTCATAATGTTTATGATAGAAAATCTTGCGGCTTTTATCTATCTTTCCTTTTTATTCTCTAAGTGCAGCTCCCTCCTGTCACATGCACTCCCCCCACCCCAAATTTTAAAAAAACACTGTACAGTACTGTTTGCTGTGCTTCATGGTGACCGGTATTAATCTCCATCAGTGCTGCTCCGTGGATGGCAGGCTGACCAGAGTTGAAAAGTAACTGGATACTTTTTGTCACTTTCAACTGTGCGGCTCATACCTTCACCCCACCCCAGCCCACGACCACCTCGATGTGCCGAAGAGTGCAGCTGGTAGGCAGTGCCACAAGCGCTGCAAAGAGGGGACGAGAGTGTCAAAGCTGACCCTGGTCCTGTGTTGCTGTCTGAGCAGGGCAGGAGCTGAGTCTGAGGCTCACTCTGTGGCTGGCCAGTGATTCCAATAAATCTCCAGCGGTCCCTCCTCAAGCTGTCTGTCTGCAGTTACCCTGCACATTTTCCAGGGAAGTGTCACTTCTGTTCACTCATTTCCACCGGCTATTATTTCGATGTTTTATTTTAATTATTGGAGTGCTATTTAAACAGATTAGGAGCTAGTTCCTTTTTGCACTCCACTCAGTTCGGGTTAGCTGAAGGTTTAATCTTTACTATTTTCAGTGAAGCACCTTATCGCGATCGTGTTGCCTCTTGTAACATCAAACATTCATGTTAAAAAAGCACACACATAAATAAAGCAGCAACCGCTCTTAACGAGGAAAACAAGTAAGGACTTTATCAGAAGACAAATTGTGTGTGTTCTGGCCAGGTAACAGGGAATTGAGGTTAAAAGATTAATATCAGACCATCAAAAGCTTTTCATTGCACTCCCAATTCTAATCAGACAAACCTCGATTTTGTTTTTATAATTGCTGCTTCTTTACTCGAACGCGTGGTTTTAATTTTAGTTAGATTTAGCAGGGCACTTCTTACATTTGTCGAGTGACATTTTCAGTGCGGAGGTTCTTTCGTTTATTCGTATCAAAATATTGAATTATTTGATTTCTCGACATCCCACTGCAATAAGGTCCAAATCTGCTGTTGTGATTTCGCCTGGACTCGCTTTAAAAAAAATCGCATTCTATCTTCAACCTCTTCGTTTTTTCATCGTTCGAGGTTCCCTTTTCAGGAAATTTGATGCTTTTACATGCAAATCAACAAACAAAATTTGACGCGCTTATGTTGAAATTTGCAGATAGCATTTCGGGATATGCAAAGCAAGACAAAGCTGGGCTTTGGTATAATGATTTTATTGTGACTTAACGCACAAGGAGCAGCTTTAGTACAAGAGCAGACTATGTAGGGTAAATCTGGAGGTAATATTGCCTCATGAGTACCAGTGACCACAGACCCTAGTATTTCCTGGTCTGCTGTTCCTCATTAAGCACTTTGTGACTCTGTGTTTATTAATGGCTAGCAGAGACTGCAGATTGATTGCGCTGACCTGCCACATATCTGAAAAACCTTTTTTTGATTGTGCCAGTGTAATGAAAAGGAGATTGAGGGAGCTGACAATACTAAGGTTTTAGTAATGTAATAATGTTGTAAGAGACACTTAAATTACCTGTTTGATGTACATTCAGTAATTTCGGCTGTTAAAGGGAAAAAAATCAATCCATGGTACAGTAACTTGTCCCCTGTGTGCTGATACCAGCTGTACACTGCTTTTCTTAAGCACTTTTCACTTCAAAGTTTCATGGGCATAGCTCAATGTTTTTAAGCTTTAATTAATTTATTAACACGAAAATCAATGCCTGCAGAATCAACTTCTGCTTACGTTTTGATGCTTCTCTATGTCGAATTATTAATTTTGTTGGTGTTGTAACTATTTATGCATTGTAATTCAAACTGGAATAAGTATTGCATATAACTAAAATGACGTGGCCATCTGATGCAAATGAGACAGTGGCATAAATATAATTTGGGCAAGGGCACAAAGTGGATAGTTTTAAATCAGTTGCTTGTAATAATTAAATTTAATACCGATGGAACTACAATTTCAAATTTATGGGTAAAATCCAGATAAATCCAAACAACTGTTCTGCAAAATAATAGTTTTATTGTGACTTAATGCATAAGGAGCACCTTCTGTATCAGAGCAGATTATTTAGAGTGAATCTGGAGGTAATATTGCTTCTTGCATACCAGTGACCACAGACCCTAGTATTTCCTGGTCTGCTGTTCTTCATTAGCTCAGCCTTGTCTTGGTTTGTAAAACTGCTTTGTGCCACCACAACATTCTAATCCTGTTGTGTTCAGACTTAAAGAAAATATAAATATATAAGAACAGTCAGTGGACATTAAAGCCTTAGGTAAAATCTGTTTCATCTCCAACTGAAAGTTCTTCCCTGCCTGTATTGGATTTTAATCATGAATTGGTAGCATGGAGTTAAAAAAAGTCTCAACTCTCAATGTTACTCAAAAACCATCCACAAGGAGGTGTGTGATCTAGGCCAGGTGACTGTCCCACAGATCTACCCTCCTTATCTGTGGCTGTGTTTGGTTGCTGCCATAGCCTCTCATGGTTGGAAAGATAAGGTAAACTAGTCAGCATTTGGTTATCGCGGATGATTAGAAGATTATTTCTGGTGACAACATTTTTGGGGCTTCAAAACAATGAGTTGCTGCAATATTAAGTGTTTCTAAATAAGAATACGGCACAAAAATTATTGTGTGGCAGAATGTTTAATCTTTTTTCCATGATTCCATACTTTCTGGTGTGGAAGAATGCCGTGGTTTGTATGTTCACTCTGCCTGTGGCTGAAACCAGGTAACTGTTGTGTCAGTGGTCATCAATAGATAGATTAAATTAAATGAACAATTGGATTGACTGAGTGAGCCAGCATGAATACATTACAAAATTATGCTCCCTGAGTGGTTGGTAATCTATCAGTGATATTAAGGGATATCCTTTATGTTGAAATGGCATGCATCATGTGGAATTTAATTGCTGAAATGATTAATGAATGGCAATATATTTCTATTAATAATTATTAACATTACCAAATTTTGAGATTTGTACAGCTGCCTTCCAAAGATTTAATAACTATCAATCAAAAAATGTTACCAGTATTTATGAGAAATTAAATTGAATTTTATTTAATATTGGAACAACGCTGCTTATCTCTGTGTCAGACTCTTCATTGTGGAATTGAGTAAGCACAAGGTGCTGCATTTGTAAATTCTTAATCCCTCTTCCATTCCCAAATCCTGATTATTCAAATTCATAACTTTAAATGCTTTGACAGCATATTGTACAAACACAACCATCTCAATTCCTCAGTTGACCTCGTAGGTGACCTAAATAAATTTTGGGTTGCAACTTTAAGTAAATGAAGTCCAATGAAACTTAATGATTTGGGACTGCACTGCAGAAAAGATTTCAGAAGATCACCATGAAATGTGTGAGCTTTTTGTTCTAGTCTTTCTGGTCATTTTTTTTGGCAATTTATGAGGTAACTTTTTCAAATGCTGCTTTTCACAGACCTCAGTTCATCTTTGGTAGCCAGTGACTTCAATGGTTGTTAGTTTTATGACTGTGTTAATTTCAAAGTGGAAGGAGAATGCAATTTCCAGTGTTTTGTAATCATAAAAACAACAAGGTGTTGGCAGTGGCACACCCCATTGCATTTAGTTCAGACTGCGTAATATCTTAAATGAGGTCTTGAGGCATTGGCTAATCTCCTTGCTGTGAGGCAGAAGCTCAGCATTTGAGTTCCACTCCCTAGTTTGATGACTACAAATTATGTATTCACAACATGGCCAAATAAATATCAATCTGTCAGTCCTTCCAATATGCCTGTGAAAAGTAGTAAGAGTGGTCAGCTATGCTTCAGCAAAGTGGCACTCTTCAAGCAATAGTCTCTGCTGATAGGCTGGCAAACTAACCCTACAAAAACTAGCAGAACGGGCATAAGCACATGCTTTGTCAACCAAGCATGAAAAGTTTTTAAGTATATTACCTTTGCACCTCAGGAGAAAACCTTCCAGCAAAATAAAGGACTGCAGTGCTAACTTTGTTGCATTTTCTTGTGTTTCAGTAGCCCCTATGGATTAAGAATTGGTCTGTTTCATTGTTTAATTTGATAGCTTCCAGTATGTGCTTGTTGTACGACAGAAAGCATGTGTGCGAGATGATTAATATTCAAAGGGTTATTGTTTCTCTAAAGCAAACATGTTTCACATTATAAAAGTGCAGGAAGACTGTTGTGGAAGCTTGCGCATTGTGCATCACAGACCAGAATATGTTTTAGATGAGTAAACTGCTGGGCTTGGATGAAAGTAACGTCGATGGAAATTGTCATGATTTCATTAGCTTAGATGCCTTCTATACTGGGATGCATACACAGTAATCATTAGTAAATATGTCAAATGGCCATGATGCGGAGTTTTTTAAAAAAAATACTGGTTGGACATTGATATTTAATGATGAAAATGCAAGGAACTACTGGCAATGAGCCAGTCACAGCTCTTCTTTAGAACTAACCACATGCACATTACCCAGATAATAAAGTAGAACGTGATAATATTTATGTTCAGACAAGCAATATCAGTGACGGATGGATGTGCTGCAATGGATTGATTGTCAGTCACACCAGTTAACACAAAAAAAATGCAAGAGTTAAAATAAAAGAAAGGAAGGAAAGTATTGGATTTTGCAGTTTCTGGTCTGTTCATTGATTTTTTTGGAATAAGTATTAAACAGGATTTCACTGTCACTGATAGAGTTAGCATTTTACTTGCATCCTGAGTTGCATTTGAGAAAGTGGTGAGTTGTCTTCTTCAACTATTGCAGTCTGTGTGATGAAGGTGCTTCCACAAAACTGTTGGGTAGGGTTCCTGGATATTTACTCAATGGCAAAGTAAGAATGGTGATATATCTCCAAACAAATATGGTATGTGACTTAAGGGGATTTTGCAGGTGGTGGTTTTCTCCTTATCCAAATAGAAGTTGTGGCTTTAGGAAGTGCTGTTGGAGAGTTGCTGAGCACAGCTTGGGAATGAAACTATTTCAGCCACATGCCCGAGAAAGGGCCACACATGCGTAGGGTGTCAGTCAAATGCGCTGCTTTGTCATGTGGTTGTTGTCAAGCTTCTTCAGTGATTTTCGAACTGTGCTTATCCAGACAAGCAGATAGGACTCCAACAGACTGGGAGGTGAGTTATGAGTTACAGAAAATCCCAGCCTCTGAACTCCTTTTGTAGCCACAGCATTTATGTGACTGGTTCACTCACATTCCTGATCAATGGTGACCCCAAGATGTCGATGGTGATGGAATTTGACAATGGTAAATTAAACAGGAGGTGGTTGCACTTTTCGTTGTTGGAGTAGCTCATTGACTCGCACTTGTGTGGCACCAATATTAATAGCTACTTATGTTCTCAAGCCCAGAAGTGTGTGGTAGCATTGTCACCTTCAAGTTTCAAAGGTAAAGCCAAGGTGTTTGCTTGGTAAAAGTGGTCCAGATCATTCAATTACAATAGCAACAATCAAACAAAGTTCCTTGGTGTGAATTTCCATCACCGATTGAATGCTTTGACACTCCGAACAACCTAATGCTAGTGTATGGAACGTGTTTAAATAGCCCCAGCTCATGATTAATTATAAGTGCTTGTGGGTCATTGGAAATAAGTGTATACTAGTTAAGTGTTAACTTTTAATATTTAAGTTTTCCCTTGAATTAATTTCTTGCTTACTTAAATATGGCACCAAGAAGAAAGGCAACCAAAGAACAGGCTTGTCTAAGGATATTTTTCAGTATATTTTCTGCAGTATTGTCACTAGATTTATTCATCAAATTGATGTGGAAATACTTTAAGATGCATTTATTCTCCACAATTTGAGGCTTAGTGTGAAACCAAATCCTTCATGTGCCATAAGTTCAAGTGGAACTTGGTTATGAAGGTCTCATTTATTCCAAACTAAAGCAGGCGATTTCCTCGATTGACCACCAGAATTAGACACATTTGCGCAGTAACATTGGCATGTGGTGAAGGTGCCTTGCTCCAGTGCGACAATTATGATCTAACAGCATCAATTGTCAAATTCATTGCCTCTAATTGCTCCAAACACTGGATGATAATCTCTAGTATTTTACCCTCATGTAAAATAATGCAAAGACACAACCCAATGGAGGAGAAAGTCTATTATTACATTGTTGGGCAGTTTTCACAGCTGAAGTGGACATAGGATGAAAAATTGACATGCCCACTATTACGCTTTACTGAAATTGTAAAGACAATACTGGTATTGTGTTATAATTATGGAACTGCACTGGGAAACATCTACTTCTAACATGAGTGTATCTTTTATGAGAATCTTGCTTAATTTCAAAGCATGTCAGAAGACATCACGTGGAAGCACTTTCAAGACAGATAGAGGCTGCTCTTGTAATATTGTTTAGAATTGGCTCGGAGCAAAAAGAGAGGGGCCGTGGGAGCCGGATGCACTCCGAGAGCTCACACTGTAAGCACCTTTTTCAGTCATTAAAAGTATCTTTTGATACATGAATCAGGTTATTAATGGCTGTTACAACATGTATGAACAGTATTACTGAATGAACCAGAAGGCAAACACATTTTACAGACAATCGTCTTTTGCTATATTTTTAAATGAAATATTTCTGTGTATTAAAAGCCACCTTATAGTTGTGGTGTTTGCTACAGTTAAAATTGTTAGGTGTTAATTTGCTTTGGGTCAAGGTGGTTGAAAAACTACCAGACAAATGAAATATTCAAATATGACATTTATATTAGTAGTGGATTTAGTATTGACAGTTCCAATAGTAATTCAAAATTCTGTCTGTGAAGCGCTTATAATCCTTGATTTCACTTTCTGGTTGTTTCTTATATCATTTAATAATGGGGATCTGGTGACTTGGATAGAAATAATGTTGAAATTAATCTCTTGAACAAAATGGCTGATATTTAACTTTGCTAAGCTAATTTAGAGTTTGCATTTTAAACCTTAGAAAAAAATAAGGAGTGTATTTTTCTAGAAAAGATACACTGCAATATTTTTGGTTTGTATCTTTAAACTAAATAGATTGCACATAGTTTAGATGTGATCATCTGTCGGAATCACCAATCATACATACAGTACATGTGTATATCCAAATGTTAACAATCTAATTTTCAACAAAAAACCCAAATCCTAGTTAAAATCTCTTCAAGATGGAAAGCAATCTGCAGATGGATATTATTTTTCAGCTGAATAAATGCTGATCTTGATTTCAGAACCCCAAAATGCATTTCTGTTTGGACAAACTGAGTGCAGTTATATGGTGAACAGATGGATTGACATTTTAACTTCTCCATGCTTGCGTACAGATGGACTAAATGAATAAGCATGCAAGAAAGAGCAATGAGTGCTTCACATTATGAATATTTAATTTTCTTTTTTTTTGTAATACTGGGCTTTTGATGTTTATCAATTCAAGCTGCAGCCTGTGCCTGTTTGGAATTAGCCATACTAGCAGGGTAACAAGTGTGATCAAACAGAGCTTGTTACAGGGCTGACAACTGACATTGCCAATTGACTCAGTATGAAGCGAGCAATGCCAGCATCAGCATTATCCTGACCTATGAACATCTGAATTATTGAATGATCCCTACTGACTAAAGCATAGAGCCTCCCCATCTTAACACTTTGGAGTCCTTTGCTAGGGTAGACTGACAATTTCATCTTTTCTTATTTTCCAGAAATGTTTCTTTCATTAATAACTGCTTTTCTATTTGATGTGCGATCTTTTACTTTGCTGTGTTTCCTGAAGTCAGCCTCGTTTCTTCTGAGATGGACTGGTCCAGACTATCAACACTTTCACAACATTACAGAGTGCTGCACCAAGAAGGTGGTTTTTAACGATGTGGTAAAGGATCCCTTTTACAGCCAATTTTCTCCTATAACCCACTACCGCCGCCGCCCCCCCCCCCCCCCCCCCCCCCCACCTCCCTGGCAGTTTTCCGGCCAGATGGCTCATCACAGCTTCATTACTCTATAAACCCTTTCGGAAGTCTGATTGCAAATATTATTCAGGACTCCATGTCAAGCTCTCTCTCCTGAAGTTCAGCACTCAGTTCTTATAACCAGCTGAGAAGCACTCTGAACTAGTATTCCTGTTGATGCGATCCTATATCACTTCCTTATTGGATAATTTCATCATTTTCTCCATCTCCACTTCCTAAAATGTGGTTCATTCTGTACAAATGTATGGAATCATACTTGTATTGTTGCTGTATTCATTTACTTGCTTAAATTTATATATTGAATGAGGGAAACAGTTGCCTTCAGGAGCAGATGTGTCAAGGCGGTGACGATTTGGCTAAACGAACTTTATTTCATTCACATTCCCAGTTTTATGACAGTGCAAATATTTAACTGGTTGATATGCTGAGGGAGAACAGTAGAGATTCCTGTCTTTTACTCCTAGTCATGTTCAGTCAGTTTCCTCAGAGTTCCCATTTGATCAAAACAAATAAGCTAAATTCAGAGTCATGTTGTGTGCACCTGTTTCACAAACAATTCAGAACCACGTATTGTAGAGAGTCAGATCCCAGCAGCACTGCCTAGTCAGACCTGTGTGCATGCCTGGGTCAAACATACCGAATAAGGGTCATTGGCAGTTCACTGAGTCAGGTCTGGCAAGCAGTGAATACCTACTGCTTTAAATAGTTTAAGCTCCTTCACTGCCTGCTCAGAAAATTTGACATTCTCCCAACAAAAATGAAACCTGAACAGTTCTTGAAACTATAAACTTGGTTTGCAGTGTCAGAACTAAGTATGATTCTCTTTCAAGCAACACACACACATGGAATTTATAGTGAATGAACTAATAGGATTTAGGCAGGGATAAGGGCTAATGAATGAAAGAGTGTTGTGAGAGCTGACTGCCTTAATTAGTCTGAGATTCCATCAATATTTTCTGTTCAACATTTTTGTTCAAATGGTTTTATTGTCCTTTTTAATGTGACTTTGCCTTAATTGATGGCATTGCCACCTCTGAGTTGGAAGGTTAGAGGTTCAAGTACCTTTTCTTGACTTGAACACTAATGGTGCAGAACTGAAGAACACTTGCTGTGTTGTCAGCTACTGTCTTTTGAATTGGACATGAATTGCATGTTCAAGTGAATATTTGGAATAGAGTAGGAGTTCTTTTGATGTCCTCCCTTAAGTTAATGACTTGGATCTTATCATACCAATGAAGGTGTCACTGTTAGCATTTGTCATCATTATTCTGCTGTAATTGGCAGCAACGTCAGGAATCTGCAAATGTGTGAGTCAAACCCAGAAATCCAAAAGGAGCTGTCAGTGGTTTCTCACTCTTCCTTAATGCGTACTGTCAATGTCCCTCCAGATGTATTCCCTAAGTAATTCATGAATTCTCAAAAAGTGCTACTTTTACGCAGTTGATCTAGATGCAAAAACCCTAACAAAAGTCACACCTTGCTGGATGAACTTTAAACATTGGTTAGCAGCATATTATAATTGCTGCTAAACAAATTTACTAACTCTGAATAGTTACTTTTTATGTCAAGTTTCTCCATTATGATACCAAGGTTTACAAATTTTCATTTTCTTTGTTTGTTTGTATTTATATTTGAACTTTTATCTAAATCCTATTATAACAATATATTTTGTTTTCTGAATTTTTAAATTTAGAGGAAATTCAGGTGACTTTAGCTTCCTATTTTGTGATCTATGAGTTTGCTTCAATGTGATTGGCTGCTTACCTTGCTTGCTGACATCACTGTTACTGCATGCTTGGAGATCCCTTTTGATTTAGTACCAGACTTCAGCTATCTAAGAAAGGGAAATCTGTGCCTCAGCGATTGCTAAGGTCTTGTGCACAGTTATCATAAATGGTATGTACCATTGCTTTGGAGCTGGCTGCGAGATTTAACCAGAGTTATGAAAAGAAAAGCTATCTGATTGCCCGTTGTGTTGCCTTTTGTAGGATTTTCCTATATGCAGCATGACCACTATGTTTCTCCATGTAGCTATGACTGCAAAAATAATGCATTCCACATGAAAGTCTTTGGAAAATTTATGAGATGTGAGGAGAACAATAGCTTGCATTTAAATGAACATAAAACAAAGAACTGCAGATGCTCGTGCTCTGAAACAAACAAAGACCGAAATTGCTGGAGAAACTCAGCATGTCTGGCAGCATCTGTGGAGAGAAGAAACAGTTAATATCTTGGGACCAGTGACTCTTCATAGTTGCCCTTGAAAAAGTGGGTGGTAAGCTGTCTCCTTCATGAACTGCAGTCCTTTTAGTGTAGGTAAACCCACAATGCCCTTAGGTAGGCAATTCCAGGATTTTGACCTAGAGATACTGAAGTAAAGACAACATGTCTTCAAGTCTGAGTGATGAGTGGCTTGGAGGGTAAATTGCAGGTGGTGGTATTTCCATGTATCTGCTGTCTTTGTCTTTCTAAATGATAGAGTTCGTGGGTTTGGAGGGTGACTTCTAAAGAGCCTGAATCAATGTCTGCAGCACTTTCTGTTGATAGTACACACTGCTGCTACTGAATGTTGGGGATGGAGGGAGTGATTTGTTTTGAGGAAATGATATCAAGCAAATGGGCTGCTTTGTCCTGGATGGTGTCAAGCTTCTTTACTGGAGCTGTACCCATCCAGGTAGGTGGGGAGTATTCCATCACATTTCTGACATGGGTCTTATAGATAGTGGGGAGTCAGGGGCTAAATTACTTACTGCACAATTCTTAAACACTGACCAGTTCTTGTTGCCACAATGCTCATATGACTAGTGCAGTTCAATTTCTGGTCAATGGTACCCCAATGATGTTGCTAGTGTGGACGTCAGTGAAGGTGATACAATTGAATGTAATGGGGCAATGCTTAGATCTCTCTTGTTGAAAATAGTCTTACCTTTAATAACCTTCTGCTGAAACAACTATAGACGGTGCAAAGCAACTAAGCATTCATCCAGTTAGAATGTTAGCACTTGGGAAGATGGCAAAGAACAGCTATTGCAACTGCTACAGCAATGAATGCTGTTTTTAAGTTCTCATTGGTACTGGCAGTCTGTTTTTGAAATTACCTTTTAAAGCTCAGGAGATAGCTTCCTATCATGTCAGTTATACAGACCTTATCTGTCCCTCAACAGCATTTATAGCTATCCTAAAAATTTGTAACTCTGACAAAAGGGGTTAAGGCCCTTACTGCAGGAAAACTGGCATTTGTTTGTATTCAGCACTGAGTTTAGACAGCCCTGTTGAGTTAGAGTCTCTCTCTTGAGTGAGCCATAGCCTGTTCTCTTTCCCCACTAGTGGAGGTTGTGTCTTATCAGAAATGGGGGAAGGATTACCACATCCAGGTTGCACCTCCATTTTTAAATGTCCATAGTGTTTTAAAAATCCAGGCTACAGAGACCAGGAGGACCCCAGAATTTTTCACTGAATTGGATTGGATTGGCTTAATTTGGGATAAACTGTAGAGAAGTCTACAAGCAGCTTAAGTTTATTGACAGATTTCATCACTTGTGGTCAGAACACTGATTAACATTTATTGGTAAAACAACAATATTATAGAATCTTATCTGATTGTTTATCTATGATAGCAGAGTGTGCAAATCACCTTGCCACATTTCCCTATGTTGCAGGAGTAACAACATTTCAAAAGCGCCTTGGGTATGAAGCACTTTGGGACTTCCTAAGATGTTTAGATGGTGTATAAATACAACTCCATTCTTCCATCTTAGGTGAAAAAAAAGCAGCCAGATGTCTACTGGAAAGTGAGTAGTGTTGATAGCTAAAGACAGAGCTAAGCTCACATCTGATATGTCCAGTCTGCTAACGCTCTGATAATCACCATCCAAGCTTAGAGATGAAGAAGGTCACTTGGGTTGATCATCAACCTGTGCAACTACACAGGATAGTGAGTAACTCAGGTAGCTTTACAACTTCCTACCTAGTTGTGAATTCCGGATTAGCTGCTTGTTGAAACTGCAAGAAGCTTATTTCCATTGATTTCAATGAGAGACAGCCAGTGTAAGCTGACAGTCCTATGGAAACGCCATCACACTGTCGCCAAGAAAAGAAGGCCAATGGAAGAATGAGAAAGAAATGATCATAGAAATGTACTTTCAGCCAAGTGTCAGAAATCAAGTTCAACCACTTTTGGCAGCCTTGATGAGTAGCTTTTGTTTTGTGAGGTTCATATAAGTGATTACTTTATTTCACTCTGAAGTAAAAGAGAACTTCTGGGTGTGGTCTTCTCTGCCAGTGGTGATTGCAAGCAGAGTTTCTGCTGAAACTGGCAGCTGTTGTAAGTAAGCTTCACTGTGAGGATCTGATTTTTGCCCAGTGTCTCAGTGCTGTCAAAGGAGAACCTCACTGGTATAGGGAAGAGGCAAGGTATAGGCATTGCCAACGTGCTGTCCAACTTTCCGTGACTTAGTGCCACTCGGGACAAAGTTTGGGTGCATGAAGAATTGGTTTAATTTACCCTGAAACTAAAAGTGTTATTTTTGTAAACCCTGGAATCCAGAGGTAACTGTCATCTAAATCAAATATTTCGGTACTTCCAATGTGCTGTCTAATTACTGGCCTGTAATATCGTCTATCATATTGCTCTTAAGTATCGATCTGAATTATGGAGGCTTTTTTATTAATTATTACTGTAATCAAACTTCAAACCCGGGAATGCAATTAGAAACTACAATAGCTGTGATTTTCTATAGTATAGACTGAGGGCTTCTATTATAGTTTTGAAACCCATAACTTATCACATTGTCACTGTTCCATTGTTTCCTCTTACTTCTGACCAAAATAGAATGAAATCAGTGCCTGATATTGGTTTCCAAAGTTGTCTGTGGGTATTTATTAAAGGATTTTATTTTTGTTGTTACACTGGTATCATTAAAAATAGCATGCACTGAAGCAAGTCAAATCGTTCTTCCACATTAAATCCATTGTTCCTTACCTGAAGAGAATTAATTCCTCTTGTTCGGTTTCCGTACTCTCCTCCAGAGAGGTCAGAGTGAAATTACTGCAGTGTTCTGGGACTGAAATTGCCACCTTTGTTTTGAAATGCATTTGCAGGACTGGGCAAGTTTGTATATTTCTTGGCAGCTCAGTAGCGCAAAGGTTAAAAACAAAACACACACCTCACAGCCCAAATGGAAGGCACATGAAAAAATGTTGCTTAGCAGGCAAAAGGGACTGAGGTAACTGTGGAATCTGTGACTTCTAAGAGAATAAGCGCCAAAGATATAAACAAAGATTCACATGTCATGATCTTGAGATCATTCTAGGAGGCGTGAAGGTACAGTAACTTGCTTTTTACAGGCAGAGAACCAAACCAACAATAGCTACAGAGTGAAGGAAATGTGAGAGACTGTCGTACAAAAGACAATTGCACCAGGGAAATGGAAGGATATTTGGAAGAAAGTGACAGATTTGAAGGAAAGTGCTGATGGGAGGACTGAGAAAATCTAAAGATAAATCTAAATAAAATGCATCACATTTTTTTGGTGTATGTTAATCTTGAAATGCTATGCTGTTATACAAATTTGTTTAATCATAATCTGAATTGAACAGGTTTAGAAACAGGCCATTTTAAATAACACTAAGTAAGATAATAAACAAGATTGCGAAGTAATGCAGCAGAATCAAAAGGTGAAGTGATGAGTAATTGCAACTGAATAAATTGAGGAATGGACTACATTTATACACAGAAACAGCACAATACGTTTGGCTGGCCTCTCTCGATTATTCTCGCAAACTTTCTGTAACCAACATACTTAACATTTATGTATTCTTGCATAAACTATAGAGCATAAAATGTCCAGTCATTCACAGGTTATTTAGCTCTCATGCACAGCAAAGAGAGCTTTAAACTGATTTTGGTCCCAAGAGGAGTTTTAGCAATGTGCACATAAATATAATCATTATAGTACATTTGTTTACATTTATCACATGCTCACTCACATTTGTAGACTACCTTGTCTGACTGGTAACCTTGCTACAAAGAACTACCATGCAAGAAAATAGGGATCATATCCTTCAAAATCAGTTGCCTGAATATCTGTGAATAGACTTGAATATTCGCTGAGGTCCCACCTCTGCACATTGAGGTCATGTAAAAGCCTGCTCCTGTATCATAACTTTAACCAAATCTTGTTCCCCTGATAACTCCCAGTCAGGCACCATCTTGACTTTAAAAGTTTTATTTTTATTTTCAAATCCTTCCATGGTCTTACCCTCCCCATCTCAGTTGTCACTCCCAGTCCCATAGCTTTTGGTGGTAAAAATGCTTCTCTAAAATCTGCATCCTTGCTCTGTCATTGGAGTTTGGGCCTTCTGTTTCCTCAGCCGCAAACTCTGGAATATGCTCCATATAACTCTGCAAATCTTTACCTTGTTTTCTTCCTTTACATTTTTTCCTTTTTCTTTCCTCCTTCCAACAGTATGTTTTTACAGTTGCTGTTGAGATAATCCATTGTTCCAGTGGATTCTTTGGCCTGAAGTTGCTAGTCTGGGCTAACACTGCTGTATGTATTCTTGCTGCCCACAAAGATTCTCACAACTCGACCTCCATGTGCATTTCTTCTGGGTTCTTCCAATCCAGGCTGAAGAGGAAATGCGTAATGCGCCATCTCCTGGGAGACCCATCAGATTGTGGTAGAGACAAGAGCAGAGAACATGCTCATCTCTAATGGCACTATCCACCCTATTCTGGTCAGCATTTAAATCTCCAGTCCAGTAAATAGGTGGGTGGGTGGATGAATGAGTGAGTGGATGAGTGAATAAATGAATGGGCATGTGAGTAAATGAGTGAGTGACGAGTTGAGTGAGTGGGTGAGTGATTTGATGAATGGTTGTTGATAATGGGTGTGGTTTGGATCAGTGCATCAGGGGAATAGTCAGGAGGTTGAGGTGGGGATGGTCAGCCTGCAGTGGGTTATCCAACTGGGCTGAGAGGCTGGTCTAGTGTGCCGGGCTTATTCAGGTCTGGGGATGTCGTTTGGTCTGGCCAAGGCAGTCAGGTCTTCGAGGCTGGCTAGATGGGATTGGGCCAGGGGTTGCTGGGTCATTGTTGGGAGGTTTCAGGTACTTGGGAGGTCATCAGGTGGTGAAGAGTGGTTTGATTGGTGGAGTGGTTGGCTCTGGATGGGAGGGTATTTGGACTGTTAGGGGGCACCTGGGTCAAGGTGAATTGAATGTTTGAGGTATTAGTGTCAAGGGGATGGGTTTTTGAATGTCCATGGAATACATGGGTCTGGTTGGAAGGACAGGCTGGGTGGGTGATTTTGATGTGCAATCAGTTGCGGAGTTAGCCCAGTGGTAAGTTTTAAACCGCCTTTGGATTTGTTTTAAGTCACCAGCTCTAGTTTGGAGTTGGAGACATTCACACTGGGTGCCAGGCAACAGGAACTTTCCCATCAGATATTTAAGCCTTCCAGGCAATTCCATATTGGAGACCAGTGACTCGAAGGATTAGTTTGGCACAAAGGACCAGGTTTCCCCTTCAGTAGGTAGAAGAGATTTGAGTACTATGATGTGGGAAAAAAAATCCTCGAGAGTATGATCAGAGAGGAATCATTGCGAACATTAATGAATTAGGAGGGTTCCAGGAGTTTATTGTCCATGGTCTTTGGAAGAGGAAAGTCAATGGCATCCTTAGTGCACCTTTGTCTGTCACCATCCTCATCTCACCCAAAACATTCTATCCTTCATCCAACTTGTCTCCATTGCTTATCACTGACTCCTCACCCTCAGTGAATGGAAGCTACAGTCATTGTCCCTCTCTGTGGAATGCCTTGGGATGTTGGTCCACATTAAAGACGTGGCATAAGGATCTGTTTTTCTTCCCTGAATGCCTCAGTTATTTTCTCATACTTATCTTGGAAGGTAAGAATGGCAATTAAATATTAAACAGCATTTATGTTCCTGGGTCAGATCAGCAGGTTTTAATTTTTCATCCATTTTCACCACCCTCATCTAATAATACCTGGATCAGTGCTGCCCTCGTTTGCAATAGCAGGACAGTGCGGTGCAGTGTGAAGACTGGCAATCATCTTGTTGGGGACCCTGCTGAACCAAATATGTGCTGATGTTCATTTTGGTGGTGCCCCTGTTTGTCTGACTCGGCGAATGGGAATACAGATTGCAAAATCTAGTCCTCACCAAGATTTGATTATAGCCCTCTTTTTGGAGAGTTGAACATTGCACCATAGCACTTGATCTGACATTTAGTTTAAAGGAACAAAGGAAAACGTTCAGAGATCAGTTATAGGGTAAACATCATCTGAGAAAGTCCCTCGTCCAATTCATTTTCTCTGATTTTCTAACTGAGCTTTTTCTTATTCAAAGAACATCCCCAAAATACTAAACAGACTTATTTCTACAGAAGACCGTTCTGATCTGTATTTGCTTAGAACATCTATAAGGTGGTTATTCAGAATAAGAAGGAGTAAGTTTGGAGGTTTCTGAAAAGCGACTATCAATCACTAGTTGGCGAGTCTTAGAGTGAAAAATAAGGCAGGGCATCAGGATGAGTTAAATTCACATTAAAACCGAAAACTGCTGAAGTTTGTTTTGATAAAAAGCAGACCTGTCCTGATTCTGTGGCTGAGAATTAAAAGAAGGGCTGCTTTTGTTTCCTAACTTTAGGTGTCTTATAAATAAATGCAGTATTGAATGTACACTGAGGTATGTAGCAAATCTGTTCCTAATTACTTGTACTTTAGTTGAACTTTAGCGTTTCCTTTGACATACTGCCTAATGTATGCGAACTGCATGTCTCTTGCTCCAACAGCGAATTCATAAAAAAGTCCTGTCTGACTCCTTTCTGTGCCAACAAAAATGAGGGATAACAGAATGTTTTGACCAAATGCAACACTTTGCTATATACCCTAATTAAACAAAATTGTTCCGTTCCATATGCGGCTTACAGCTTAGTACTCAAAACTCCCCCTGGGGCTATACAGGAAATGCCTTTTGCTTTACAACTTCTTTCTTTTCTGGAGATTACAATTTTCTCTTTTTTTTTGTCAGTAGTCTTTCCTTTTCACTCTTTCTGTTCTGACAGTTCCCGACATCTTTTAACCATCAGTCCGCTTTGTCTCCATACCCCTGGCATTGTAAGTACCATCCCCTGAACACAAGTCAGTCACCATTGTTGAGACCGTGTATATGGCTATTGACAGCCAGCTGCCTCGAATGAGACTGTGATTTGCACCCTCTGTTGGCAGTTTTAGCCATTTAAAGGATTACCTTTCGCCTGCATTAACAGATAATTGGTAACTTGTGCGATTATATTCCAAAACCTACTTGGATCAAACGGATCAAGGAGAAACGTGAAGGAAGAGATAACGTAAATGGTATTTACCGTAAGGTTGTCAGCAACAATTTGCTGTCATTTGACATGACATTTTCTTGTTGCAAACCCTCATCAGCCAGGAAGATACCTGTCTATATGACCTATCGAGGACACTTTGTGCAGCTACTAGTTTGTGTATTGAGATTTTGAGTGGAATCTTCCCAAGTCCTAGACAAAGTGGCCTACAGTGAGGCCTTAGGAGAATCCCATGAGAAATTGAGTTAGCCCTTTGTCCACATTGGTAACAGTAAGTCACACTTACCAAGTAAGGTTCAGATGTCAAGTTGAGTTTATTTCAAGTGAGTGGTATGTTATTGGGAATTATTGCTCATTATGTCCCTTCCTACTGCCTAATCTAATTTCATTAAAATCCTTGTTCCCATTCCTACATATAGAAACTGGACACTGAGAATTCGGAATATGGAAGCCATAGTGGAACCTGGTGATTCCAGCTCACTGATTGCTCCTGCAAACTTCTATCTTGGGCACCCAGCACCGATGGCCCAAGGCACAGTCAAGGGCAAGTGCTGCATGGATCCCATGTCCACATGGGTTTGCATCCGACGCGTGTTTCTGCATTTCAGTGCTGCATTTTGGAGTGCACTGGCACCTCTCTTTGGAATGTTACCTAAAGGACTCTTTGCCCATTGGGACAGACACCCAGCTCATAGTTTTGGCCAGGTTGCAACTCAAGCCTGGTCACTTGCTTTCTTAGTTCTCACATGCTACCTGCATGCTCACAGCATATCAGCCTGGCCTTGTCTTTTAGCACTTTGTCCTCACAGCCAGTGTAAATGGATATACAATACTCCTGTCTTGACTTGCCTTCTAATACCAGACAGAAAGCCAGGAAGCTTGGCATGGTTGTCTGCAATGATCAGCCAGGAGTGTGGGCATCTTGCTGTATGGCACAGTCTCACACCTACACCCTGTGCCAGCAATATACAAGGTAAGCCACCGAATATAAGGGGAATAATGCTCAGTCAAGTCAAGGGGACCTCTCTTCAGTCAGGGATTCTGGGCACAATCTGTCAACGATAGTGTCTGATATCAGTCCAGGAGCTGGGGCACAGTCAGTTGGCCACTTTGGTGGTCAGGGTTAGGATCCTCTTCTTGTGGAAGGTCAGACACAGAATGTTGGAGCACCCCATCACCTGTCTGGGTTCTTTATGTCTTACTGTGGACTTTGAATGAGAGCAAGAGAGGATTGAGTTAGACAGAAGAGGGTGGCACAGGTGTCAGTGCCAGTACAGGCAGGCGAAAGGTGGTGAAGTGTCCCGGGTGAGTGAGCAGTCAGCACAGAAGACATGCAGGATTAGTAGTTTGGAGGAATTGAGTGGCTGAGCGTTAACGAGAGAAGATATTGCGTGCGATGTGAGAGCAGGAGAACATGAGCCTTTATTGGAGGTGAGTGCAGGAGTAGAGATAGAGTAAGATGGCAGCGAGAGGATGGTGTCTTCTAATCTTCTGGAGTGGAGAAGGTCATTGACTTTCCTCTTACATTGTTAATATTCCTTTGGACAACTGAAGTCGCAGTGACTTGGATGGCAACCTTGAACCAGGCTGGTATGGTCTCGTGTCATGGCCTCCTCTGCTGGCTGTGAATGAAGAGGCTGTCCCATCCCTGTGCCATCCCATCTGGTAGAAATTCCATTTGGCAGAATAGGGCACCAGTATCCCCTCACCTGTCATGTCCAGGGCTAATGTCACAAACTGTGCAGGGCAGTTCTGGACTGACCAGGTAAGGGTACTTAATGTTTAACTACAACACTGGTGCCAGGAATGTCAGTGGAAGCCAGGCAGTGCTGAGTACTTCTAGCAATGATGTGTGGGCAAACTGGGCTAGCATCGAACAAGAGGGATGCCATAGGGATCTGGTCGGTAGTTAACATGGGTTGGTGGGTGGGGGTGCACGGGGGGAGGTTTGGAATGGTCGTGCAAGAAAATCTGCAAGTCCTCCATGAGAGAGACCCTGAGTGAAACTTGATGGAAATGACACTTTGCCAAAATATGGAAAAATGCAGCCCATTTCTACATTGCCTCTGATTGTGAAATGCAATCAGGCTGATTAATTTAACAGTGCCTGTCGATACTGCACATTGTCAGAATTACATAGTGCCAAAAGCGCACTGCTTTTATAACAGGAATGCATTCAATGTTTTTATTTGTTTATGTAATTGAAGTGCAAAATGAGCTTTGCAAGCAAATAGTCGGATAAACTGGCCTCTCCCTTTTTTTCAGAAACTAAAGGACATCTTTTGTACTAGTTCCGAATTAAGAAACCTGTTTCATTTAAGAAATTGCATGCAAGCATATAAACCTTTTGGCCATGTTTCCTGGAACTGTACCAAGTGGCTCCGTGCAAAGCTTTAACAGGCAAATACTTCAGTGGCAGTTAAAACAAAGGCCATTCAGCCCAAGCACCTGCATCAGCTTTCACCCTTCGTGCCAGCACATTTGCACAATCATGTTCAACCACGCCAACTGTTTATCTTCTTTCTCTTCGTGCATCTATCCAAAGTAATCTTGGATGTTGACATAGTTTCTGCCTTGACCACTAATCTGAGAAACCAATTCCACAGTCACACAACTCTCCTTGGCCCCTGCTGTAAATTGCTTACGTATAATCTCGTACAGTGCAAGTAAGGGACAAGCAACCAGAGAGATTGCCTAGAGTCATGCACCATGGCAAAGGCCCCCACTAGGTGAAGTAATCATATTAGTACTGGTTACAGTCATTCAAATTGTGGGTGGGAGGAAAACCGGGAAAGAGCTATGTCTTAGATCCAGGCGACAACATCCTCAAGTTCAATGCAAGTTCTGATCTTGTGTCTTTGATAATTTGCTCCTGACCTCTAAAACTGCAGGAAATAGTCTGTGCTATTCCATCCTTAATACTTTGACACTTTTCTATCATATTACCCTACAATCTGCTCTGTTTTAACCAACTAAATTACACTTATTTGTTTAGATCAGTTTCCTAGTGAATCTTCTATTAAAACGTCCATATCCTTTAAATGCCTCAATTCTTTTGATAGCGTTGGGCCCAATACTGTATTGCATGGTGGCTCATTGGTTTGCACTATTGCCTTGTAGTGCCAGGGACCTGGGTTCAATTCCAGCCCTGGGTAACTGTCTGTGTTGCATTTCCATGTTCTCCCTGTGTCTGTGTGGACTTCCTCTGGGTGCTCTGGTTTCCTCCCATAGTCCAAAGATGTACAGGTTAGATGGATTAGCCATGGGAAATGCCGGGTTAGAGGAGGGGTTGGGTTTGAGTGGGATGCTTTTCAGAGGGTCAGTGTGAACTCAATGGGCTGAATGGCCTGCTTCCGCACCATATGAATTCTATGAAGAGGATAACTGTGGACTTAGCAGTTTGTATTTTGTGGTCAGTGGCACAGTGATGGTAGTCATTGTGAATTTTAAGAAGGCTGTCCATAAAGACCTAGTGATCTCTTTCATTTGCCCTTTCACCCGGCGCCAGGTTGACCTCCTGGGAGGGAGGCATGGGTGCCAGTCAGCAGGTGGACAGTCTTTTGGGTTCGGGCAGCAGAGTGGTGCAGCGGGAGCATGCTGGGCCCATAATTCAGAGGTCGATGGACCAAAACCATCCTCTGCTATTTCCTTTCCTAATGCCAGTTTGCATGTGGCACCATATCAAGGAGATTTTCAAAGGTCCAGGAATAGTGATGTCATCAAGGAGCATAACGAGCCAATCACATTGAAGGATTTTCACAGACAGCAAATCAGGAAACAAAATACTTGCCTACCCCTCACTTTTCAGGAAATTTACAGAGAGCGACATATTGATTGGGGCATGCACATTAAAAGATAAATATCTTACATTTAAAAACATTTTGCTGTAATGAATTTTCATTTTATCATTTTGAAACAAAATACTGACATAACACAAATATAAAACCAATTTTCCAGAGCCAGAGCCATTTTCCAGTATAGTTATGGCTCAGTAAAATGTCAGAAAAACTTACATTTCATGAAAAGGCTGTAGTGTTTTGGGGAGCTTACAAAAGCGATATTACAATGTAAAAGGGGTGATTCTCATCAGTTCATTGTCTTGTCAGAAGATTTCTGACTGCATGACATGAACAGCGCACCCTGTCAAGCAGTGAGGAAATTATTGGCAGCCACTGCTGGATTTCCATTCCTAACTGTGCATTTGCAAATGCTAGAATTTGTTGCCAGTCTTACGGTTGTAATGGTGGTGAATATTAACTGTTTCGTCGTCCATACAATCACAAATTCCAGGCCATAAAGAATTAAATAAGCCTGTAATTAGCTTATGGTTTTACATTCTGTATTTCTCGCAATACTGTCAACATTGCCTTCTTGACAATTTTATTAACTTGCAGTGCCACTGTTAATATCCTGTGACTTCAAAGTTCAAAATTACCTCTATTGTCTTAATTTTTATTGGCTTTCCTTTCAGTATTGCTCTGTTAAAAAGAAGAGCTTATTTTAGGAATGAATCAGTCTTTTCATAATGGTTCAAATGCTGAAGTTGCTGGCATTGAGTTTTGCATCAAGACTGTACTATGGGCTCTAAATTTTGTTTTAATACTTCCAAGTTGTGTTTGAGAGGAACTCCAGTTGGATCACACTTTTTCTTCTTGTAAGGAACATTTTAAGGACACTTCCCATAACTTTATGCTTGTAGGTTCAAAACTGTAGAAATGCGCTCTGGTCCTTGTTGCAAAATGGGCATCATTGGATTAGCTGCGTAATATTCAGATCCATTACAGTTGATGGAATGAAATATTGGCACTGTGTATAAAAAATGACTGATCTGATGCCATTTGTTTTTCACAATTCTGCAATGAATTTCTCCCCCACTGTATCTATGCTGTTTTCTTTTAGGATTTCAGTAAACTGCTAATCAATGGAAATAATTTCTAGCTTTGGAAAGTATATTTTCCTGATATGTTAAAAAAATGCTTCTGAATATTTCAAATGCATGAAAGTAAATTATGTCATTGTTACAAAAACTGAGACTGGTCCTTTATTCATAATAGTGTAACATAATGGGATTAATCAAACTGTCTAGGGCAGAAGGAGGCCATTCAGCCCATTGCACCTGTGGTGGCTGTTCAAGATGCTGATTCAATTCGCCACACTCCGTAGCTCTTTATGCACGGTCTTACAGTTATTTCCTTTTCAAATACACAAAACAAAATATGTTGCATTTGTGCAAATCGGCTTGTGATCTGTATTTTACAGGAACATCAGATATTAAGTTCAGTATTTAATGGTGTTGAATCGAAATGAGGAATTTCAGTGCTGAAGTAATGCCTTTTCATAGTTAGCAATAAAATGGCCTCTAGTCAGGAGAAGCATGACCAGATCTAGACTGACTACATTGTCCCTGTAATATCCCAATTTTCATGCCAACTTTAGGTCCTGTGCATGTTTTCTATTAAAGCTTTTGTGCCAAATTAAGACCCAAAGTTGGCATGAAAATTACCATCAAGTGCAACTAAATTGGAGTGCCCAGAAAGCTGGCTTATTGCCTGGCTGGTGCTCTCTTGGCTGTAGTGTAAAAGCTAAAGTCAATAAGCATACTACCAAATACAGAGTCTGTTTTATCAGCATGACTTAATTAAATCTCCCATATGTGCACTTCCCAGTACAAATTCAAACTGACATATATTGATATAACGCACCAGTGTACAGATACAGACATACAGAAGGATATATCTATTCTGCCATGGGAAGTCCAGCATGTCTGAGGTTTTCAACATTGAAAACAGTTCTCGCCCTTTTCCATGTTTTACACACGTGGCAAGGCAAATTTCTCACTGGGTCGCAGTAAGTGAGGGGGTTTATTGCTTGCTAAAGGACTTGTTGGTGGCTCTTTGTTCCTCATTATTACTCAACTTCCTATCTCACCAGAGGTAGTGAACATCTGTAAAAACTCAGCATGAAATCACAGCAGCTACCTCTGAATTCAACTTGCCACTTGCTCACCATGTTGGACACAGGGGGCGAACATCTCAGCACTCCACTGTGACCTTCCACACACACCCCCATAACCATTGGCACTCGATATGTGGCAGCCTCTAACGACCCTCACAAAAGCGTCACAAATCCACTTACAGGGTGACCTCCGCATTTCAGTGCCACACCTTAGGCTGCACCAACAATCTCCCGATGTAATGTTGCAGCAAGAACATCGTGTGCTCTCAGAAACACACCCCAGCTCACCGACTGGACCAGGCTGCAGCTTGGGCTCTTCACTCACTGTCTCAGCACTCACTGACTCTGAGCCTACCTAATACTCACAATGTTGCACAGCCTTTAACCCCTCAAGCAGAGACAAAAGGCTGATTTTACTTGTTTTGCCTTTCCATTTAGCACAAATACAAAGGCAGGAAGCTTGCCATAGTTGTCAGCAGACCTCAGTCAAATCGAAGGGTCGCAGCACCGTCAAGAGCAGCCTCCAAGAGCATCCTGGGGACTTGGACATAGTCAGTCTCATGATGCTTTGAGCAGTGAAGAGCTGAATGTCAGGCAACACACCACTCGCTTTAATCTTTCCTATTGTGTGCTGCTTTCCCCCTGGAATAAGAGAGAGGCAGATATTTAAAGAGATGACGGTGAGTGGCACAGTTATTACTTCTGGCATGGCTGGGAAGTGAGTGAGTGTGCAGTGCGGAGGGCATGCAGGATTAGTGGTGTCAGGGGATTGAAGTGGGTCAGAGTGAATGGGAAAAATGATGCAGGCAGCAGTGAGAGTGTAGAGCCTGAGCCCAGCTATAATAGCAGGATGTGAGGTGTTGAAGAGAAGACGGAGCAGAGAAGGGCATTGATCTTCCTCCTACCCTCGTTGTGCCTCCCTCTAGACAGTTGGGACTGCACTGACCTGGGCAGCAAACTTGGAGCAGGCTTGGCATGACTAGGGTATCGTGGCCTCCTCTGCCCGACCTGGGGGAAGAGCAAGTCCCACATCACTCTGTTCATCCTCCCGTCCAGCAGAACCTCCAGGACCCTGCCCAAATAGAAGGGCAACAGTTTGCCCATCTGCCATGTCTGTGTTTTCAAGATGGCATGGGCACAGGGGTGCCAGTGAATTCTGGGATAACCTGTGAGTGGCGAGTTGATCTGAGAACAGCATGTGACACAAGATGTAGTCTTTATCAGACATGAGAGATTCCATAGGGTCAGAGGAGGTAATTCATGTAATGTGTTTAGTAAAATACAGTGAGAGAACAAGCTCTCTGCCTTATGGCAAAAACGTCATCCAAAAAGTCGAACGTAATTCAGGCCTTACCAAAACAATAAAATGTAAGATTCATTCTGAGGTATTTAACACATCAGCTGGGTTAGATTTCAGCTGACATTTCAGTCATGCAAAAAAACCACCAAGGTCCTCTATATGCCTGTGCATGGAAATGGAGGAGACAACCTGCCAAAATGCTATTTATTCAGATTGAATGATAGTTCTGTTGAAATTCACTCTTACCCTATTTTGGATCTGCATTGATCGTTTTCACCTCTCACACTATTAATACAGTTATCCCCCAGAATTATTCGATCTCTACATTTCTACTATTTCCCATGTTTCTTCTATATACATCGTTGGAAATATCTAAATGCACCTAAAGCCATTGTGTTATTTATTTTTAAATTAGCAGTACACTCTTCACAATGTGTTACAGAATAATATCCAACCTAATTCTTTATAGCTGGCCTTTTTGTTTTGCCAAGTTTTAATTTCCTCTGTTTGTATCTTCCACCTCTTATTATCAAACCAAATGCAGATTGAGTAATCCCATTGCCTTATCCCTCTGTTTTGTTAATGAGTATGTTCTGACGTTCCCATAGCTCCATCTTTTCAACATCCCTCTCTTTCTTACAATTGAATTCTTTTTGTCTTTACTACACTATATAGGGCTGTAATCAAGGTTAACGAAAAACATCCCCTTCCCATCATTTTCTAACTGTTCGGGCATAGTTGGATAAATCCAGATTGAGAACTGAACGACTGACTGTTGAGTTTCACAAAGGGATTAGGTATTAGACCACATTTCATGGTTTGTGTCTTTTCTTTGATGTACAATCTGATAGACAGTTGAAATGTGGTCTAAATTACCAGTGGGCTCCTATAAGTTCTTTTTGTTTGGTGCCAGCAAAACTATATTACCACCAAATTCCAAATCTGTCAAATCCTTTGTATACCCAAGATTTCCCTTGTAATCTATTCCTCAGCACTCATTCCTTTGTAATTATTTTTCTGAGATGATTTTTTTTTAGATGAAAGTCGATATGTTTATGCTCAGGAAATGCAGTTTCAAGGGGCCATTTGCATGTCTGTGTACTCCATAGGTGATTTTGAAAATGTGTAAGCATTTTGTAAGTTGTTGCATATGAAAGTAATTTGACGAAGCATTTTGAACAAGAACACCAAGAATTAAATGAGTAAGAGCTATTCTGATTGGTTCTTGGCAATTTGAAATGGCGTAAATATTATCCTTCCGTTTTTATTCTATTTTCTTTAGTTCAAGTGAAAACGAATTGTGACTTGAAGTGGGTACCTTCAATTCTGTTCAGTTTTTGTTTGTACAGTATTAGCAATGCATCTGTGAAGACTCAGGGCTGAATTTTCTGATAAGGTGCAGTGATGAGTGAGCTTCATGATGTCAAAGACTCGGGTGATTTTGGGTGATCTTCTGTCTTCACCTCATGAACAAGAGAAGTGCGACGTTAGGTGTGTTGCTTGGTGAATTTTGTTGTGAACGAGGCAGAAATGTATACCACTGCTGGGACCCACTGGCTTCCAAGCCCCAGGTGCCATCTCTAAAGCCCAGCTGAAAGCTCTTTCGATGCTGCGAGCCAGGAACATGTTTGCCCCCACACTGTGGACACATGGTGCAGCAAGAAGCCACACTCATCCCCGACTTACTAGAGAAGGATATGGAGGCGCTGGTGGATGAGGTGATGGAGAGAGGTCAGTCCTCTTGCCATCTAAGCATAGAAAGAGGCCACACTGTCCGCCTGGACAGAAATAGCAGCACAGTGCTATGTCCCACATCATAATGGACAGTCAGAAGTGCAGGAATAAGGTCAAAGATCTTCTGCGCTCCACTGGGTTGAGTAGGTTTTCTCTGCTAGCTCACACTCACTTTAACTCTGCCATTGAGCAAGCATCTCACCAAGACTGATGGACCACAATGCTCAGCATTGTGTAGATCATGTCCACTCAAGAGGTCACACCCAGCTCATCCTCTCTGCCTACTCCCCCTTCTTGCCATTTGCACTCACGGGCTTACTCCTCACCACTCTCCTGTGCCTGCATCACCACTAACTGAAATGAAGAATGGCAGAGTCTTCAATGTTCACACAACTGCTGATGCTACGGCCTGGGAACGTTCTTCGTGGGAAGGGCATTGGTTACATTGGAGACCCCAGCAAAGCACTCAGACCTGTAGTCTATCGCTTCAACAATGGGTGCTCAGCGTCAATGGCAAGGTGAGAGCGGAGGCAGGGATCTTGACCCCATTCCAGATGCCAGCTCCTTTCAGGGACATGGAGCCACTGAGCCCACCACCACAACAAACTTGAGCCAGTACAGAGGCATATTCCAGAAGGTGAGGTCTGGCATAAAGACATGCCTGACATTTCCTTTGCACTAGACAGAGCACTGTCTGCCAGATGAACAACAAATTCACAACCAATCAAATTAACTTGGAATCGACCTCAATAATTCTGGAAGTGAGTCACAATGGAGCTGTCTCAGGTCCCTCAGACTCCCTGCATTGCTGTGTCACTTTCTCTTGGGCGTCTCTCTTGCTCAGTATCCTGATCTCCAGCTACATCTTCACCCTCAGACGAATACCGTCGATTTTCCCCCAAAGTGTCTGCCTCCCAGACATTTCCATTTTTATCAGCTCCAATTGTGAGGGATGCAGCACACCATAATGATGGGGCACACTGTTTCCGGCCTGTAATACAAGACCCCGCCAGAATGAACCCATCATCAAAACCTAGTCTCCAGGATGACCCTGGTGTTGGAGCCTGATTCTGCATCTTTCCTTGGGTTTCTTGCGGTGTCATATTTGGAGAAACAGCCCTGAGTAGCCTGTGTGCCTTGAGTACCTTATAAAGAGGCACAGACCCGTGAGTCCTCCTGTACATACACATCATTGGCAGCTCCCAGAATACCTGGTGTAGATCTTTGAAATATGGCTTTGATGGTTACAAGTGGAGTGGAAACTTCTCCAGTTCACAAATGCTGCTGGTTATGATCGAGTACGCTCAGAGCAATCACCCAGCAACAAGGGGTTCCAGCAGTGGTGGTGAATCCCAATATCCTGGCTGCTCAATCATAGTTGCCAAGGGGGAAGGAAATGAAGAGGTGACCTTTGGCAAAAATGCCCATCTGACTGGAGGATTCGGAGGTGTCCCGGAGATGACCAGTTGCCCCAGCTGCCAGCAGGAAGGTTAAGGCAGTTGTGACATGGCCACTGAGATGGGAATGCCCCCTTGTCCCTGCTCCTAGAGATGGCAGCACTCTAAGGGATTAGACACTGGGCTATCTATAATTGTCACTGACAATATCGTTTGGGCTTTTTTTTAGATTAGATTAGATTACTTACAGTGTGGAAACAGGCCCTTCGGCCCAACAAGTCCACACTGCCCCGCCGAAGCGCAACCCACCCATAACCCTACATCTACCCCATACCTAACACTACAGGCAATTTAGCATGGCCAATTCACCTGACCTGCACATCTTTGGAGTGTGGGAGGAAACCGGAGCACCCGGAGGAAACCCACGCAGACACGTGGAGAATGTGCAAACTCCACACAGAGAGTCGCCTGAGGCAATTCTAACAGGAATTGCAGTGAAGCCAATAATTCTCCGCATCTCACCATTTGTCTGTGCCTGCTCTGTGGATCTTGCTGTGTTGTTTCTCCTCTGGAGGTTGTTGCTGCGTGCTGAAGCTCCTCCCTCCATCTCTGGTTTCTTCTGAACAGAAACAAGGTCATCATGAAGCCAGACGCAGGCTGTTAGCTCAGTGGGGAAAGTCAAGAGAGATCGCATAATGTTTTCGAAGGGACCCCTGAGCCCTCATATCCTGAGCAATCACTCTTATACCCTTGTACAGTCTACCCACGGAACTCAGTGTCATGGCTTGAGCACTGAACTAAGTGAACTTACCTAGTTTCACTATGGACATCCAAAATGTCCATGCTCCTTTGGATTAGACTTCTGCCAGTAGCCCACCATTAAATGCACCCCCCTCCACTGTAAAGTGGCTCCCATCACAGCCCACCTTTATGGAACTACTTTCTGTGTGAGGATATGCAGCTGTAATGCGTTGTCCTCCAATTGGATTGTGGAATGTTGCTATCAAAGAGGAGCTTCAGGTTCTGCGTTCAAGTTCCTTGTTGTAGATATTTTCCTCTAATTGGTCTGTTCAGAGATATCCCCATACCTCTCTGGAGCAGACAGGACCTGAACTCCAGCCTCCTGGCTCAGAGGTAGGGACGCTACCATTACGCCATAAGCGTCATTAATAACTTGTTTGTTAGAATAAAACTTGTTGAGCTTACACGATGAGGAAGCAATCAGGACACGCTCAGTGTAATGCATCCAATCCCCTGTGACTATAACTTGTTCTCTGCAGTCTTTGAAAAGCACTGCCCTCCAAGTGAGATGAGGATAAATGTAGATGGACAGTATTGTTTCATCAATGAAGATGCTGCTATTGCCCTTAGCAGAGCCACAAAAACAAAGTCTGCCCCTGAAATGAAACAAGTAACTGACTCCTCCCACTATCCATGTTCTTGCAGCCATTTTGTGAAGTAATTACACAGCTGAGATTCAGTCTGACATGGTGAGATTCGAACTTGCAGGCTTCCTCCTGCGATGTACCAAGCTTCCCCCCATTCTTCATGTTACCTTTCCTGTTGCTGTCCCCGAGCCCCCGAATAACCATGAAGCCTCCCTCCATTTCAGTTAAGCTGCTTTACGTCATCACTAATGGTCCTGTTTTACCTCCAATGTCCATAGTTCGGGTAGTTCCATGGCCTTGCTAACCCTACCATCTTATCGTACAGAAGCAAGAGTAACCGTGACCTGCTTGAATGCTCACTCCAAGTGCCAGTTATGACTGATCATGTCCCATCATCTCCATGGAGTGATTTGGCAGCCCAGCTCTGACTAACCCTGGACTGATCTCTGAACAGCATCCTGACTGACCTGTGTCAAATCTATAGGCTGCTTGAACTTGATGTTAAGGAGTGGCTATGACACTGCAGTGTAATAGCTCTACCTCCATGGACTCGCATAGCACTTAGCATTTTGGAATACTGTGTGCAGTTTTGGTCTGTCTCCCGTAGAAAGGATGTTGCAAAATGTGAAAGGGCTCAGAAATTATCTGCAAGGATGTTGTCAGGGTTGGAGGATTTGAGCTATAGGGAGAGGCTGAATAGGTCGGGGCTGTTTTTCCTGGAGTGCCAGAGGCTGAGGTTTACAAAATCATGAGGGGCATGGACAGGGTAAATAGACAAGGTTTTTTCCCTGGGGTTAGGGTGTCCAGAACTAGAGGGCATAGATTTAGGGTGAGAGGGGAAAGATTTAAACGGGACCTAAGGGGCAACTTTTTCACACAGAGGGCGCTGCGTGTATGGACTGAGTTGCCAGGGGAAATGGTGGAGACTGGTACAATTACAGCATTTAAAAGGCATCTGGATGGGTATATCATTAGAAGGGTTTAGAGGGTTATGGGCCAAGTGCTGACAACTGAGATGAGATTAACTTAAGATATCTGGTCAGCATGGATGAGTCAGACAAAGTGCAATGTAACTCTGCAAGTACAAATTCACCCCACAAAATATATGTGTGCATGTGGGGTGAATTTGTACTTGCAGAGTCATATTGCACTTTGCTCAAAAACTACATACATTCATGTAGAACTCTGAGCTCAAAAACTGCATGAACTTATGTAAAACTCTGTTATCTCACTTTTTAGATTAGAATCAATCTAAACATCAGGTCATAGACAGAGAACACAGGGGGCTAACACCTTCAACATATTGTCTAGCTATCACCATTGCTAACAGCTAACCCGAGAATGCAACTTTAAAAAAAAGTTTTGTGATTTACACATGAAAGAAACGAAACTATCACTGTATTCTAACAGATGCAAGGTTTAACAGACAATCAGTTTTTCAATGTATAATTTCAGTTACATCACACTGCAAATTTTTGCTATAAATTCTGTGTTACGATCGAGCCCTCCAATATCACCTGATGAAGGAGCGTCACTCCGAAAGCTAGTGTGCTTCCAATTAAACCTGTTGGACTATAACCTAGTGTTGTGATTTTTAATTCAGGAGAAGCGTGCAATTCCTAGTTTTCACTGAGCTCCAGGGTAGATGGCTGAAGCTGTGTTGGCTGAGTTGGTCACCAAGCAGGCTTGGCGATGTTGTGAGGCTGGATTTGCCCGTGCCAAGTTGCAGGCATGAAGGGTCAAGGCTGATGGTGGCCTTAGACCATGCAGGGACCTGGTGCAGTTAAAGCGGAGCCATGTGAAGGGAGGCTAGACGTCTGGGGAAGCCAGTCCGTGGGCTGCAATAGACAGTGTCAACGCAGACAAATCAGCAGCTCCCTGTCGAGCTGTTGCGTCATCTCGCTTCTGTGTGGAGGAGAGGCAGAATAAAAGGACAGTGTTCATACAATGGGCGCAGCTATTAGTGAGGTCCAAATGCATCAAAATAAACTTGCTGGCACTTGACTGCAAGATTTGGAACTCACCATCTAATGGGTACCTGAGGGGGAGTTTTTTGACATTGTGAATCTTTCACCCTGGCTTGCCATTAATCTTGCCACACCAGCAACAGGAATGTTCCACCCTAAGCATTAGTTTAATTCAATTGATAAAATATTGTTATTTAAACTGAAAGCTAGTAGTACTGGACACGAGAGCATTTCTTTACTTCGGCAGCCAGCATAGAAAAATTCAAGCGCTCCCAGGTCTGGCACACTAGAGATGAATAAAGCTTCCCCACACTTTGCCCCAACAATGTGCTTTTAGGCCAAAATCTGTGTGAACTGTTGAATATTCCACATCAGCCATTGTTCTGATTGATCCTGCCAATTTTTGTGGAATTGTGAACAGTTGTCTGCTGGCAACATCTGCTAACTGGAAAATATATTGGCTCACTCACAGAGGAATCCTATGAATTTAGATTATCAACCCCATAGATTCCTGGAATCTAAAGCCCAGAAGGAATCCAGTTGACTGATTGTATCTGCAAACGTCAGCTCTTAAACAAAAAATAAAATAATGATTAAATAGCATTTATAGCAATGGTAATTGTTTGCTCAACTGTCATTATTATTCTTGTCCAAGTGTTTCCTCACCAAATATTTTCATTGCTTTATGAAAGAAAACATTCCTGAGAAAGGAGTGGGAAACAACTAATCTCCTCTGCTCATATTTTCTCGCCAAACTTTCAATCTGCATTGTGTTCACAATTCTTACAGGACCAAAGATTGGCATTAACGGTGTATGTGTGTGGATGTCATATTAAAGTTGTAGTTTATTGGCTGTGGTCTGAGGGATATTGGCACTTGAGGTTAAGTCACCATCCATTGTAGTCATAGGGTCACACTCATAGTTATCATCTTTAAGATGAAGTAGTATTCTGTCTATTTATTCCTTTCATTTTGGTCACCCAACTTTTTCACTCTCACTGTGGGGTTGTTGATGGGAGAGGGGATTCTGAAAAAGGTCGATTATGTGATTTTTTTACTGCAGTATTTTCTCGATCAATATTAATATTACTTTTTTTAAAAAATACATGAATGTATGATTTGTTTTATTTTACAGCAATTGAAACACAGAGTACCAGCTCTGAAGAGATTGTACCAAGTCCACCATCTCCGATTCCACCTCCACGGGTATACAAACCTTGCTTTGTGTGTCAGGACAAGTCATCAGGCTATCACTATGGAGTCAGTGCCTGTGAAGGCTGCAAGGTAAGGCTGCCTAATGCTGTGAAGAGAAATTGCTTTGTGCTTCAGAGTTTTCATTTGTTCACAGGATGTGGGTGTTGCTGGCTGGGTCAGCATTCATTACCCATTCCTAATTACCCAGAGGACAGCCTAGAGTCAACTAGAGTCACATGTAAGCCAGACTGGGCAGGAATGGCAGATTTTCTATGTCAAAGAACAATCAACAGTGGTTAAATACCCAGCACTGGGCTAAATTTTTTACTCAGTTCAGATTTCACCAGCTACCATGATGGGGTTCAGGCCCATGAGCTGGAATATTAACGTGGACTAGAATTATTAGTCCAGTGGCATTACCACTACACCATGGCCTCCCCTCATTTGATCATTATTGTTTGTCTGTAGAACTGAAGCTAACAATGTGCTAACATGTAGGCATTCCAGGCACACCCATTACAAGCTGCTGCTGCTGCTGCAGACGTGTGACAGGAACCCAGCACGTGACCACTAGCACTTGTTTGAAGATATTTAGCTGGTCGAGAACTGACTGACTGATATTAATTATTACATCTGTCTGAACATAATCCCTACTTTTCCCATTCCGCAAGGTAGCTTCAGGAGTGCAGCAACAGTCCTTTCCCCCTTCATCTACAAGCTCAGTGATATCATCCATTGACGTACAGTAACATCCCACCTTCCATAACTGCTTCTTGATGGACGTCCCGGGTACATCAGTATTTTCCAAACAATAGGAAATGAAAATCATCTGATTCTGCTTCTGCTAAAGCCTCCAGACTGTAGCCCCCAATTACATTCCCTCCTTCCTGCTTTTGCAATTTAAACTCAATATCTGGAACCTTGGTGTTGTTTTTGACAATGTGTTATATTTTAAACCATGCCCTTACTGCCTCCATACATAGTGCCCTGATAGCCACTCAAATGCTCATTACTGTGTTACTTTTAGACTAAACTTCAACAAATCCCTATGTACTATCCTTTCAAACTGCACACTTTGCGATCATTACAGAAAACGTTACTTCCTGTAACCTGTCTTCATTAGCTCCCATTGCTCGAACACATCAGTTCATGTCAATCACTGATGGTCACCATTTAATCCATTGCCCAAAGCACAGCCTTTAATAAATTTGAAATGTGTAATAGGAGGTATGTAGCGAAGATTCTGTGCTCCTCTTTAACTGTGTCATTATAACCCATCAAGTGTTAACTAGTGGGAGCTGTGCATTTGGTTTCAATTAATGTCTGTCTCTTAGGTTCTTTTAGGATACCAATGATGCTTTTTCTTTAAAAAAGCAAGAAATGAGGCTGACCAGTTTTGGACAACTGCTTCTTTACCCCTTAGATTTGTAAAGTCAGGGCAGCCGTTTTAAAATATCTTATAACAATTCCATTCAATAGTGAGATTTACTTGCAGAGTGAGAGTGATTATTTGTTTCAAGATTTCAAACTTTCATGGGAGTCAGCATTACACTATTCCAATCTCTTGAAAAATGTGAAAACGTGATAGATTGCACTTGGACTCAGAATCTAAACAGTGAGTCTGATTCTTTGTTTAAACATCACTGTATTCAGGTTTCATTTGTAGATAATAAAAATAACAGAATCTTCAAGAAAACTGCCAGGTTTCCTGTTCATGGAGATTGGATTTCCTTTTATTAAGTCATAAAGTTTACAAAGAGAAGCACAAATGAGTGATGACTTTTGGACCTTCAAGGTTTGTTCCTTTAAAATATACAACACCCACCTCAGCGTCTTGAATGAGTGTGACATCTTTCCTCTGTTCCCTTTGCAGAATTACAATTCAGCTTATTGATTACTCCTCCCATGTTGTTACAATTTGTCTAATTGGACGCAATCATGCTTTCAACTTGGAAACAATCATCAGCATTTTCACCTACCCTGAGTACGTGCCTTTACAAGTTCCTCTTTCCACCTTCTCTCTTAAAGCTTGAGAAGTTTGATTTTTTCCCAATTGTTCTTCATTTCTTCAGTACTAGTGCCGATCAATCGTAGCTTTCCTCAGCACCAATTCCAGGATCAGATGTTTCCTTGTGTCTTGTTGACTGGTATTGAATCAATAATCGAGGTGCAGTTCAATCAAAGTACCTGACTTCTGCTGAATCGTTTGAGATTTCTGTGATGAGATTGATGCTGTCCTTGAACTGGGGCACAAAGACGGTGACAGGAGTGAGACAGCAGCATTCTCAAGGCCGTCCGACCGCATGAACAAATGGTGGGTAAGGAGATGGTCAGTTCAGGAACAGGCCTTACACTTCGCTGGCCCAGCCAGAAGGCTGCTTGATCTGTAGTCTTGGCAGTGCCACACTGAGAGAGGGAGGATCTGCTGAGACACCGAGAAGAACACCTCCAACATGTCCATCCTCGACCTCCTCCAATGTCACAGTGAATCAGACTGCAAGTTGGAGGAACACCACCTCATCTTCTGCCTAGGCAGCCTGCAGCCCGGGGGACTTAACATTGAGTTTTCCAATTTCAAATAACCTTCCCACCCATCCCCGTGACTCCAGACTCGCCTCCTTCCTTCCATTCCACCTACTGACCCTTCCTTCCAGTTACCAACTGGATTCTTCCCTCCCATCGACCAACCACAACCTGTCACTACCTCACCATTCTGCTACTCTCCCCAGCCCCCCCACCTTCCACTTACCTGTAGCTCCCCCTACCTCCACATCAAGTCCTAAAGAAGGGTTATATTTATTGCCCACCCTTATTGATCCTGAGAAGGTGAAGGTGAACTACTTTCTTGAAATACTGCAATGCTATTAGGGAAGATGTTTCAGAAGGTTGACCCAGCATAACAAAAGAGCAGCAATATATTCCCATGTCAGGATGGTAAGTGGTTTGGAGGGAAAGTTGCAAACAGTCGTGTTCCCATCTGTGTGCTGCTCTTGTCCTTCTAGATGGAAGTTCTCATGCATTTGGAGGGCGACTTTGGTGAATTTCTGCAATGCATCTTCTAGATAGTACACACTGCTGCGACTGAACATCGGTGGTGGGGGCAGTGAGCGTTTGTGGATGTGGCACCAAACAAGCAGGCTGCTTTGTTCTGGATGGTGTCAAGGTTCTTGGGTGTTGTTGGAGCTGCAGCCATCCAGGCAAGTGGGGAGTATTCCATCACACTCCTGACTTGTGCCTTGTAGATGGTGATGGGCCTCAGGGATTCAGGAAGGGAGTTGCTCGCTGCAGTATTCCTAACCTCTGACCTGCTGTTGTATTCATTGTATTTATATGGCTAATCCAGTTCAATTTGTAGTTATAGAAACACCAACAATAGGGGCAGGAGTGGACCATTTAGCGTTTCCAGCCTACACCACTGTTCAATAGGATCATGGCTGATCATCCAATTCAGTACTCTGTTCCCACATTCTCCCATACCCTTTGATGCCTTTAGCCCTAAGAACTAGACTTAAATCCTCTTTGAAAACATTCAATGTTTTGGCGTCAACTACCTTACAGAATCCTACAGGCTCACTCTCTGGATGAAGAAATTCTGCCCAATTGTAGTTCCAAATGGCCTACCCCATATCTGTAAACTGTGACCCATGGTTCTGGACTCCCCTGTCATCTCGAACATCCTTCCTGTGTTTATACTGTCTAGTCCTGTTAGAATTTTATAGGACTATATGAGATCCCCACTCTTTCTTTTAAAGTCCAGTGAATATAGGCCGAGCCAATGCAGTCTCTCTCTTCATACATCAATCTTGCTGTCTGAGGGATCAGTCTGGTAAGCCTTTGCTGAAATCGCTCCATTAGCCAGAACATCCTCCTCAGTTAAGGAGACCAAAACTACAGGCAATACTCCAGGCGTGGTCTTACCAAGGCCCCGTACAATTTCAACAAGATATCCCTGCTCCTGTGTGCGAACCCTGTCGTTATGAAGGCCAATATATTATCTGCCATATCCAATACCTCCTGCACCTACATCGGTACTTTTAGCAACTGATGTCCAAGGACACTCAGGTCTCATTGTACCACCCCCTTTCCCAATCCATTACCATTCCGATGACAACCTGCCTTCCTGTTTTTTCACCCAGGGTGGATAATTTGACATTCACCCACATTTTTCTCGGTCAATGGTAACTTCCAGGATACTGATTGGAGCTTGGGTGTACAGCTCTGGCGGTGATTTTTTTTTTATTTTGGGAGTATACTTTATTCATAAAAATCATCTGTAAGAACCTACAAAGATTCAAAATCAGTTCTGTGCTGGCTTTGCAGAGTAAAAAAACAAAAAAAAATGGAATTTTGACCTTTTCCAGAGTTTCTCTGCAGTTGCAAATACAAAGGCATTTTCTACTTATGCAGGAAACTATGTTGATTTTAAGGCAGCGGGAGAGTCTGACAACAGAACGGATCCCCATTTAACTTCAGTAGAAGGACCTCAGCTGGTGGTCTTTCCCCACTTGGCAGCAGCTGGCCCAGGCTTTAGTGTAACCCTCAGCACATGGTCCTGGACCTTGAAATTCCTGATGAAGGGATTATGCCCGAAAGGATCAGACCTCCTGCTCCTCACATGCTGCCTGATTCGCTGTGCTTTCCCAGCAACACACTCTTGACTTTGACCTTGAAATGTGCACATCTGCAGCACTCAGTCGAGGTCAGCTTTTCGCACTGGAAGACCAAATAAGTTTCGGCCAGGCTAAGGAGCATCTTTTACCAAGTCGGTGGTCCTCCAGGCGCAATCGATGTTTGTCTTTGTGTGTGTCCAGGGGAACAGATTGTAGAGCACAGAGTCCCATATCATGGAGCTGCTCAGGATGAACCTCGACAAACACAACTGCATCTTTCTCCAGACCTCCTCTGCATCGGCACTTTCCAGCAGCAGAATTCTGTCTACCTTCATTCTTACTGTTTACAATTGCTTAATAGGTTCTTTCTAGATCCTCAATTCAGGATCTATTGCACTCCCTTCCCAGTTTAATATTACCCACAGAATAAATTTGACTAATTTACTTTATCGTCTTTAGTTCAAGTTTATAGAGACCAGGACCTAAAGGGGCTCACACACTGAATGATGAAATATGCCACTGAATATGTTTCCCCAGTTAGATATTATTCCCCTAATTAATATTTTCTGCTGAACCTCTTTCAGTCAATCCTTATCCATCTCTAGGTTTTTCTTAGTGGCTAGACCAAAGCAGCAACTTAGACCAGTTGCTGTTTGAGCAAGTTTGAAGGGTCTGTTTCCATGCTGTACATCTCTATGACTCTGACTCTCTAAGTTTAATGCTTTAACAAGGGAAACTCACCCATACTGGTTAATTTTGAAATTGACACAATGTTTTTTTAAGAATTGTGTTTATCTGGGATATTCTTTTATTCTTTACTGCCTGGATCTCTCAACTTGTCTTTTGTTTTCACAATGAATGATGATGACATCACATTAAATTTGGCATGGAAAACTTGCCAAGCTTTATTGTCCAGAGCACTGCAGGACATGGAGTCATTGAGGACTCAGTTTCCACTGGGCAGACCTGTTCTTCTGTCACTGTGACGAAGGTGAAAGTATTCAAAATGCAAAAGGTTGACTATGAGTAGAAACCAACATTGCCAAACTGCACTGCATTCTGGATGACGGAAACAACATCAGCCCTTTTGATCCTTGAAATTCTGTAGTTACTTGAGAAAGATATGAACATAATTTATTATTGTGCTTCTGTTTGATATAAATGCTTTAAGTGTTGGTTCAGATTTTTTTGGGCACAACTTAATGTAAAAATCCTGATTGTTCATAGAGAGTCTAAAGTCACTTTCAAAAAAATATTTCGCGTCTTCCCAGATGGTTCCTCTACATGTGTAACTTTGAAACCACTTCAGCACCCTCGTTTGGTCCTGAAGGAGGGGAAGAATGAGCCATCGGTGAGGGCAGTGTTTCACAAGCCCAAATACAAAGGATATGGAATTCAACCTGCACACTGTTGTTGCTGCCTGGGAGGGTGTAACACCTCTCTTCCACTGAAGGTCAATCAAAAGCTGGAGGATATTCTTCTTTGGCAAGTTGGATCACACCAGCCACAATGGATTAGTTTGGCCTTTCATGATCCTCACCAAACACTCATTATAAACATAACAATCGAGTTGAAATTTCAGACTAACGAATGTGTGATTGTCCAATCTAATATAACACAAATATACAGTAACATTTCATCACAGTACATTGACTTAGTGCAGCGAATCTCTTGACCGATTAGTCAGAAGCCAGTCAGTCTGCTCCATGTAGCTCTGGAGTGTTGAGTATTTGGAGCTTTCTGGTGTTTTACTGAGTATCGGCGCAGTCTGTATTCACAAGGTGGGCATGGTGCCAGTTTGTTCAGGATGGTGATTCTGTATCACGCTCTTTCAGAGCTGAAAATCAGTTTGTCGTAAAAGACTATTAATAGTGGATGTTTATGTAAATTAGCTAGAAAGACCAACAAAAATGAATGTTAAGAGTTGAAAATAATTTTCCATGCTTCATAATTACATTAACGTTTTTTTGCTCCCATCAGTGAGTATTGAGTTATATATATTATGTAGGGATATAAATTTCATAAGGATATATAATAACATTACCATGTTTACTTCCATTTAATTCTTGAATAACAGTCAATTTTCTTAATGGTTTCCTGCTTTTTAATAGATAACTGGTGCATTTCACCAGTTTCCTGGAAATATAAGTTTGATATTTTTATTTCATTACAATAAGGGGTACAATGATGCTCACTTGGCTGCAAAAAAAAATGCAGAACTGACATTTTAAATAAGCCAAACTGGAAACGGATATATCTAGGGATATGGCTGGTATTCTGTCAATTCCTCCAAAGGCCAGTGAGTGACAACAAAAGGCATTACGAATAGAGATCTTATTTGTGTATTTTTGAGATGACTAATTTGTCTGAAAATTTGTGCATATTTCCCCATTTCTGTCTACAATTTGCCTGCTCCTATTTTATATAGACACAAAGTAAGCCTTTGTTGATTGTTAGAATTTGTATTACATGCTGTGCTGATTTATCTTCTGGCACTGTATTCTATATACAAAGCTTCATCAACACTTGTGATTTTGTGAAAAATCCATAACATTTCTCTGCTCACAATGTTCCCTGAACCTGTAATGTCTGAATGATTTATTGTTTTTGCATTACTTTAATCTCCATGATTCATGATAATAGTGAGAGAGAGAAACTCTCCTTCCCAGTCAGCCAATTGAATTGGCCATATTAAAATAGTGCAGAATCAATAAATCATTAAGGTATTGCAAGCATTATCATCTTCCTGAGCAAAGAAAATCAATGTATGTGTAACAAATTTCCAAGCCTGACCAATGCTGTACACATCTGGAGGATGCTTGTGCACCTTGGAACAATTAAATTTCTCCAGAAAAATGTTACAATTGTAAACTTTCACTAAGTATGCACTGAAAGCACTTGGTTACCATGGTGTCAGACTAATAGCTTTCAGTGCCAGTTTTGAAGTAATTACCAAAGTCAGAAAAATATTATTGGTATTGCTTCCTGATAAATCATATACCTACTTTACATTGCAAATTTTCTCAGGCATTAAATAAAGCTGCAATTAACTGCATTAACTTAAGTCTGTCGGTAAATAGCAAAAGACTGGCTTGAATTTCAGTTGTATGAGGTGGTATTTGAGATTCACAGTATTGAAATTGGCAGACTTAAAATAATTTGACTATTCCTTGTATTTGGCTTAATTGCTGGGCTTTTTGTAAATCAGTCATTTTAAAATAGTGTGTTAATGTATTATCATAACTTGGGGTAAGCGTTCGGGGAGGCTGGTACAATTGCAACATTTAAGAGGCATTTGGATGGGTATATGAATAGAAAGGGTTTGGAGGGATATGGGCAGGTGGGACTAGATTGGGTTGGGATATCTGGTCGCCATGGACGGGTTAGACTGAAGGGTCTGTTTCCATGCTGTACATCCCTATGACTCTATGTCCAAGTACATGACCTCAAGTGAAGCAGCCAATTAACAGACTGCTCCTCCATCCACTTCCAGTTAGGGACAGCACACAGGTAGGACAGGGTGCTTGGGAGAGGGGAAAGTAAGGAATGGCCAGCAGTTTCACTGGGAAAGGTGATGCAGCTCGGGCAGACAGACAGTGAGAAGGGCACCACAGATGGACACCCTCATCAAAAAGTCCTAATGCATTCTCTAAATAGTTGCTAGGACCGCCCATCAATCAGCATGTGAGAGAAACAGCTCCAGCTGTCTGCAGATGTGCTTTCTGCTTCTTTACATGTGAGCCTGCAAGATCGTCTCCGGCATGTTGCCAGGCTCCTGGCAAAGCAGGGGCATGAGTGGTACCCTTGAGCTGACTGTTGGAACCTTATGAGTAAGTGAGGCCTGAGTGGTCTTAATCTGGGCACCTGTCACTGGGAGCCCCCCGTGGGCATACCTCCTGACCATGATGTTTATCAATGTTGATTCTAAATTAGCATGCAACACTCCCACCTCTGCCTTTTAAGGGTACTTCTCAGGATTGTGAACAGTCAGGCTGATGTCTGAAAGATGATCTTGCTGCCGAAACTTACCGGGTTGGATATTATGGTCCTTTGCTGAAACCAGCAGCCTGCCCACCAATTTGAATTGAAAATTTAATGAGCATTTGAACTTGTTATCCAACCATTTGCTTCATATTTCATGCTGCCCGTGACACACTACAGGTGGGCATGTACTGGCAGGGCAGAGTGGGCAGGCCACTTCTGGAAAAATAAATAAATAGTTCAGGAAAGTGGGAAATCTAGGGTTAGTATTAGAACTGGATTCAGAGGGTAACCTCATGATTAGTGGACAGCAACCCCCTGCAACCCACCTGGCTTTCCGTCAACCCCTCAGTCCGATTTCAGCTCCCCCCCAAACCCGGCCAGGAAGACCCTACTTGCCTGACTGTGGGATCCATCTTGTCTTCCTAGACCTGCCCAAAGCTGGAGCTATGCCCATCATGGAGGTCGAGTGGGGACAGCGGAATGCTGTTCAATAGCTCCTAAGAGTATGCCTGCCTGTCACCCCTGGCCTGTTTAACCTGCAGGCATCATATTATTGTTGTGGAGAGGGCCTCTGCTAGGCCTGTTGGCTACCAGTGAATTCTTGCGATCCCAATGAAACTCAGATCATTGTATTTGTTGATTCTAAGGCATCTCGTTTTTGAATACATAGCATATACAATACCTTGTGAATTTTCTTTTGTAGTACACGAATTTGCATCTTTAAGACTCCATGGGCTTTGCTAAATATGTATTGGCAATCCAGTATATGTTCTCCCTCGCACTTTGGCAGTTATTTGTGTTTATTGGTTTTCTATTCAGGATCCTGATGTGAACAGGTGAGGAGAGGTAACGGACTTCTCTTTTTTAATATCCTTGGTTGATCATGAAAAATATTTTTATTTCTTTTTTTAGTGTGCAGCCATCACACTTCAATTAAAATGTAATCAGCTCGATTAAAACGAGGGAGTCAAATGATAAGATTTTCTTGCATTAAGGGGATGGAGTTGCATTATCTACTAAACACAAGAAAAATAAAAAAATTCAACAACAAACACCGATAATAAAGTATTGAGAAAGAAAAGAAGCAAGGGAGGTTCCAATATAGACAGGAATGTAAACACAGTTGCAGTTTAAAGTTTTTAGACGTCTTGAGTTCCAAGAGTGAAATCTGAGTCCCAAATGTTTAGATGTTGACCTGTTTTCTCAGAAGAGTCGAAGATAGCCCTAGACAACTATTCTGTACAGTGCAACACTGCTTATAACCCTAACGTTTTGATGAAGGTTTTTTAATTCCACGTTGCTTTTTCACATGGTGATTTCTGATATTGAGAGAGAAGGAGGGAGAGAAGAGCATCTGGTATATTTGCTGTTATCTTTCCTTATTGCTTTATCTTTTGTTGCTCAAAAGCAAACTTCTGAAAGGTGGTTCATTAATTTATTGCAAGTCTAGCTGCATTGTCTTTTTCAGACTAGTTACTCCACAAATGACGTTTTATCTCTCAATATTTAAATTTACTATACGTGGGCGATTAAACAAGAGATGCAAGTTTCTTGATGCCTCGTTGAGTTTCAGTGCCTCTTGATTAAGATGGTAATTCTGATGTAGCTGGTTTTATATATTCCATGTGCATTGCTTTGGTTTGTTGGTAGTATATTTTTTTAAACCACTTTTAGTGCATGAAAGTCCCAGATTTTAAAATGGAATGATGAATTTGAGTATTGATAATCCATTTTCACTATGATCATATGTCAGCTGTTTACCTTCCCATAATTTCCAGTCTATTGACACTGTCCTGCTTTTCCCTCATTAAACAAACTTAATTTGGCACTTTTTGGTTTAATTTGTAACACTCATGTCAATGTGCTGGTTTATTTCCTGTTAATTGATCTCTGCATCTTATTGACGAGAATCTCCTGCTCTCTATCACCTTCCCTCCATCCTCTGACGTGATACAGGAGGGGTACAGTATTTTACATTTTCTCATACTATGACTAAGAACTGTTTGCAGAGCAAGCAGCTCTTGGTCATGTGGGAACAGTTTGTAAAAAGACCTTTATTTTTTGAAAGCAGCAAAGAGAGGTGACTTCATGGTCTTTGTAACAAACGTCTGAAAACCTAATATGGCCTGTGCGATGACTCTTGAACAATGCCAGTATTGTGCATGGTGGAGAGAAACTGGTGCCTTGGCAGATTCTGCTGTGTGTTAACGTCTTGTTGTACTTTCACTGAAAAGAAGACATTCTGTGGCCAGCGGTAGGCCGGGAGCCTTTTTTGGCCAGAGCTGCACTGGGTAGAACAGTTGCCTAGGGCTTTTTATTGGCATAAGCAGCAAGATGCAGAATGTGAAACACTTTGGTGGCATTTTAACAGCACTTAAGACAAACCCATTTATGTGGATAATTAAAACTGAAATGGTGCCACTGTGTCTGCTGATAACAAGGATTAAAAACAGAAAGGAAACTCCAAAAAATTTAAAAACAAGCAACAGTGCTGAAAATTCACAGTATTGTTAAGACTGACTGAGAATTATGATCCAGCTTTAAACTGTTGCAATGCTAATTGTGAGGTCCCCCCCTCCGTCGTGTGTAAATGTTACTATTCCTGGATAACCCTTCAAATATCAATTGTTGAATATAGCAAAATAAATACTGAACACTGGAAACCAACTTGCTTTTTGTCACATAGAGTCTTATAAGTTGCACACAGAAGGGTTTGTGTTTTTTCTGGCTTTTGGATGCACTTAAAAAAACTCTGTTGCTCTTCCCACTCGCCAGAGTCCTGTCTCATCCTTTGTTTGAAACCTTCATATACTTTCCCTTTAAAAGATGCAATGTTTTCTGCCTCAAACATTCCCTGTTACAATCCTTTGATATCTTGCTGCATGAAGAAAGTTGCCATAGAGTCATACAGCATGGAAACAGACCCTTCGGTCCATGCTGACCATGTTCCCAAACTAAAGTAGTCCCACTTGCCTGCACTTGGCCCATATCTTTCCTATTCGTGAAATTATCCAAATGTATATTTTAAACATTGTACCTGTACCTGCATTCACCACATTCTCTGGAAATTCATTCCGCACACAAACCACTCTCCGTGTAAAAATATTTGCCCTCATGTCCTTTTTAAAATCTTTCTCCTCTTGCCTTAAAACAAAATGCTCCCTAGTTTTGAACTCTCCCACCATAGGGAAAAGACCGTTGTCATTCACCTAATCTATGCCCATCATGATTTTCTAAACTTCAAAAAGGTTACCCCTCAAACTTCTTTGTTCCAGCTTATCCAGCCTGTCTAAAACCCTCCATTCCCGACAACATCTTAGTAAATCTTTATTGAACCCTCTTCAGTTAAATAATATCCTTCAAGTAACAGCATGGCCAGAACTGCATACAATTCTCCAGAAGACGCCTCACTAAAATCCTGTACAACTTGAACACGAATCCTATACTCAAACTCATCATGACTGCTTTAAGTTGATGAACACTTTTCCCTGTATTTTCCTAGATGTATGTGACAATAAATCATTCATTCATTCATTCATGATCGCACTTTATTGACAGTGACGCCAAAGAAAATAGCAAGTCTTTTTGCCCTATCAAAATACTTTACAATTGTAGAATCTTGTATATATTATGCTCTTGGCATTCTCTTTTCCATTGGAGTTAGTCACTGTGTCTCAAGTATTTCCTCATAGGTGTAGCTTTTCATTTTTGATATCAACATAGTGAATCAACACACTCTCAATGGCTTCAGTGTTTTTTTATATAATGGAATAAGTCAAATTTCGCACAAAACTTTCACTGTGGCCAAATCATTGAAATTGTTGGCCTGGATTTTGCAGTAGCAGTGGTATTTGGCATCATTTCACCTTTGAAATCAGGATCTGCATGCCTACAGGTAAAAGTGAAGTTCCAAACATTTCTGCCATTTCTGTGTTTCTTCACACTTCCGATGTCTGAAATGAATCAGTTATTAATCATTTAAATAGTGAGAGTTTCCACCTTTATGCTTTTGGTCCCGTAATAAAAATCGTTGAAGAAGTTGCACCTTATTAAATGAGGTCTAGTTGGGTTTTTAATGGTGTTTTAATCGTAATTTATTAATGAACAGCCTCTCAGACCCTGATAAACTAACTTAATATGTGTAGACTATCAAATTTCTCAATTACAATAAAAAAATTAAAGTGTTTTTCTAGCTACTTCTTCAAGTACTTCTCACTCTCTTTCTTTCTGTAAAATTATACTCAAAGCTGAAGGATAATTGTTTTTATTGACACAATTTGCTGTCAGTGGGACTTTGTCTATGTGCTTGGTGTTGAGTAAATTAGAAGATTTTCCTGTTGCTGAACAGTTGGAGATCTTTACCAGACTCAAGTTGATAAACTGAATCTGCGCCACAGCGATTGGCAGCATACTTTCTTTGAAGCAAGTGGCAACACAGTGATGAGCACCTTCCTTTGCTTCTGATTGTAAAATCTGGTCTTTTCGTCTATCCCTCAATTATAGAACTAAACAGTTCTATAATTTTATTTACCTGCAATCATACTTTCAATGATTGTGTGCTGGAGTTTTATGCCTCTGTCTGAGTCAAACTACACGGGCAATGTCAAGTAGACCCAATTTTGGAACACCTGTCCCCAGTCCATCACTGGCTATTTGATTTGATTTCATTTATTTATTGTCACGTGTATATATTACGAATACGGTGAAACGTATTGCTTAGTATTGCCACCATAAAATACAGAAAATGAACCAAAACACAGAATATAAGGCCAAAACATAAAACAATAAAGTTCATCTTATAGTCCGATCTCAATAAAGCTAGTACTTTCAAATAAACTTGTTGGACTATTATTTGGTGTTGTGATTTTTAACTTTGTCCACCTCAGCCCGACACCAGCACCTCCACATCATCAATAGTGTTAGATGGTCTTTGGGACAGTTCCTATTTCTAGCTCAGGCAGGGGCCTGGATCCGGGCTCCTCCATCCTAACGCTAAACCGATGATACTGCATTTCACTGTGTTGCCACTCTCCGGCACCATTTCACTTCCACCTGCCACAGCTATGAGTTCACGCTAGGCCGACCTCACCAATGCAGCTGGTGCCGCAGAGTCCTGTGCTGGGAGCAAACTTGATGCTGGGAGGGTGCCAGGCCTAGCCACAGACCGGGAGCCTCAGCTCAGCCTGTGGGTCTAGACTTTGAAATTGAGGCCGGAGCCTGCTCCGAACTGCTGAACCAGGGAGATATCTACCCTGTTAGGCAAATGGTGAGACTAATTATCTGAGACTGTGCTATTGGCCTGATACAAGAAAGGTTTGAACAAACAAAGGCCCAGTTATGAAGAAGTCTTGTTAGTGCAAAGATTTGTACAACAGAGTTTGGAGGAAAAAGTCCAGTTACATGCTTCATATGGAGCCAGGTTTGTGAGTGCATTTGTTTCCTACCAATCCCAAAAAGATTGAACCTGTGAATGTAATTCCAGTAGACAGGGGTGTTCATGAATATTCAATGAATGCAAAAATGTCACCTGACCGTCACAGTCAGGAAGGCCGACCTGTCTGAAACATTCTGAGCACTTAATACCACGCTGTCAGAAAACACAATTTTTGCCTCCTGCTCAATTAAGTTCCCTTTGCCTACCACTTCCACGAGCCTGGAAGGTTCTATTCCTTTCCTCTAGGTCAGACCCTGTAGATTGATGCTGCACTCCTGTTTCTGTGTTGTGAATTAAATGGTTTCCCGTAATTAGCTAGATAACCATGAAAGGCCAAGTACAGCAAAACCTTACTTGACCTAATTGAATCTCTTCTACTTTAATTTATTAAATCCACCCAAAGTCGTAATGGCACTCGGTTGTAAAAAGAAACACAATTAATTGTACGAATCAAGTCCAAGGGAAGTGTGCTGTATCCCTGCGTAAGGTTACCAAGTAAACCTGCCATTGTTGAGAGATTCTCTTGAATATCTTGTAACCAGGTTCAGAGACCGCGGAACAGGTTGATAGGAGGGGACCAGCAGCTAAGAAAAGGAGAAGCCGATCAGGAAAAGGCCAGTCAACAAAAGTGGTTTTATCTCAAAAAAGGTCACTTGTCCTAACCAGCTTGCCTCAAGCAAGCATCCAGATTTGAACAAAAGCAAAAGCTGGCTTATGTGACTAATACAATAAACAGGCCATGTATTTTGCAGTAGCACTGGATTTCGCTGTCCCCTTCTATTGATTCTGTTTTGCAACAAACAGTGATAGATACAGTGACTTAGGCAGAGGTCACAATATCAATATCAATGCCCTTCACCCTCTACTAGAATCTTTACTGTAAATATCTTGCCCCTCTTTGGAAATTTAGAAGTCCTGCCAAAAGACAAATAGTTTAAGTTTATTTGTTTTGACATTTTTCATGTGCATGTACGCACCTTAACCTACAATAGCGCTAAACTATTCAAAGTTCACTCCTTCTGTTCTCCAGTCACTGGATGCAGCCCACTGTTTCTGACAGACAGAACGGGGAAGCCTTGCTGTAAAGTTGTGAGGTGAATATTATGACCCACCAAGCAGTCAGTCACGTCAGTCTCCGGTGATTTGTGACCTTGATGCCCCCAAACGTTTACCTTCAGCTGTGTCCCACCAGTGCACTTCGAATGAAACGATGCCTGATCTTACAGCCATCACATACAATGTGACATTTGTAACGACCTGAAACATTCTCTGTATTTTAAAATAAACAGCTTTTGTTTACTAATTAATATATTAAATCATGAGTGAACTTTCACCAGCCCTCTGTAGATGGTTAGTGCAATGGGAGAGCTGTAAAATAATGCAGGTGCTCACACTGTCCTTTCATTGCTAGGCCACCTTGCCCACACTGGGGATGGTGGCAGATGACCTCCTGTTCAGATGCGTATTAGGTGGCTTTTTTGTGCCAGTGTTAGGATTTTGCCAGTGGCTGAGACCAGCAGCTAAATTCGGGCTTCTGGCAGGCTCTGGTGGTCAGGAGACAGCAGAACCTCTTTTCTGGCCACTATAGAGAAGCAATGATCTTACCCAGAGAGAAGCACGGGCTCCAGCCTCTGTGCAAAGCCCTGAGCCAAGGTGGAGCTGGACTCCTCCCTACTCCTTGACAGTGACATTAAGCTCTGTGACAGGCTAGCCACTGCATCAAGCCTCTCTGTGTTCATGTATACCAGCTTTCTCCTTACAACCTGCCAGCCTGCAGTCTCTTCAGGTTTAATAACTCAGTGCAGGCAGACCACAGATCTGTCATTCCCTCTGCAGTATGTGCAATGCCAATGTGTGAGCTGGAGTTTGCAGGGACCATCCCGGACCAAGTCACATTGTTCGCTCAGTAAACATTGCTATCATCCATCACGGTGAGGTTGCACAGGCTGACCAGGTAACACCTCTTAGGTTTCTGAAAGCAAAAGTAAAGAAGGGGAGGGAAGGCAAGACAGCTGATAAACAAGGGATCCATAGTCACACCATCTGCATCCTGCATTAATTGCATGAGCAAAAGCAGGATGTCGGTGACGAGGGATTTGAGAAGACAGGAGCATTCTGTAATCCTCAGTAGTTTCGGAAATGGAAGTTGCAACACCGTATCCCAATCATTGTGGATGTAGGAGAAACAGTGTCTCTACCAACAGGCTAAGGAGATACAGTTGTCCCTGTTCCCTATTAGTTTTCGATTGTTACTTCCTATTATGCTCAGCATGAATCATAATGGCAAGCAATGGCTTATAATTGAGTGAGGTGTTTGTGCTGCTTTGTACAGTGGGAGAGGAGTACAGATGTGACGGGAAGGGAGATGTCATTTGCAGATGTATTCACTAAGCGGAGACACTTGTTTGAGATTATTGAACCTTTGGAGCCACTGCAATGAGGCCAGACTCCTGGGATGGATCTCAATAGCTCTCTGTTCCCATTCCCTGCGAGGCATGTGCTTGAATGTCCTCCTGACCTCCACAGAAACAGACCTCTGTCCTTTTCCATCCCTTGCACAATGATCTGCAAAGCACTTCAGAGAATCTCTCAGTCCTGTCTTTGATCTTTTGCACCATTGATAGGCTTTGAGGGAAGAATTTACACTATTGTTAATAATTCCACCAGCCATTGAACTTAGCATCTGACTCCCACTTTCTTTAAGAAGAAAAAGCAAAATCCTGCAGATGCTGGAAGTCTTGTCGGATTTACTCGCAGCAAAACAAACCCATTTTTTTCTTACATTTACATTAATTTTGCACCTGTATTTGTCTTGTATGACCATTAGCACCACCTTTAGCTTTTCCTCTACCACCCTCACGTCAATAGCTTAAAACCCATAATTTTTCAGCTCCATTCAGTTCTGAAGAAGAGAGAAGAGCAGATAGAGGGACATTGGCACACTGCCTCATCTCGACCAGGCACATCACAATGTCATAGCTTCAAACAGACTGCCTCCAGTTTGTAGTCCAATTTATTTTAGGTGGCGATTGAGTTATTAAAATCTGTTGTTCTTCAAAAAGTGCCATAAGATCTTTTACTTCTGCCTGCAAGAGCAAAAGGAACCTCACTTTAACATCTCATTTGAAAGGTGGCACTTAAAACTGTGCGGTGCTAAACTTTGCTTTGTACACAGATGTCAGCCTAGAATATATGCTCAAGTCATAGAGTCATACAGAATGGAAACAGACCCTACAGTCCAACAGTCCACACTGAACATAATCCCAAACTAAACTAGTCCCACCTGCAAACCTTTCCTATTCATGTATCCGTCCAAATGTCTTTTAAACATTGTAACTGTATCCGCATCCACCACTTCCTCAGGAAGTTTATCCCACACGCGAACCACCCTCTGTGTTAAATATTTGCCCCTTGTGTCTTTTGGCCCTCTGGTTAAGAGGCAAGACAAATAACCTTTTCTAAAAAAAAACTGATTAATTAATGACGGTGGTAATTATTTCCTGCATCTTTTCAATGCAGAATGCCATACTTTACATGGCATGCTGAACATATGCTGTTCTGCATTTAAATAATGCAACAAGTAAATTACTTTTCCTATACCTTTTGTGTTCATGCTGCTGTGTATCACTTTTCACTTTCTTTACCAAGATAGCATTTCAACTAATTAAGAATTAAAACATAAACTGCTAATCTTCTCAAGGGTAGAAGTAGAATTAACAGGGTATACAAACAAATAAGTGAAGCTTTCTTCCATTGCTTTTCATACTCACTGATGCTGTATTGCCGATGTGTAGTTACAGTTTTAATGTAGGAGTGCACGGTCTTGTGCGTTGGCTACTAATTTAAGTAGCAATTAAGTAGCTGTCTAAGAATGGACTTGCTGGTCAAAGCTGACTATCAAATGTATAAAACGCTGAAGGAACCAGACCTCCATGGGTTTCAGTGATTGGATATGAATCCATGTCAGTTGTCCCATGTAGTATGTTGAGTGGTAGGACAGGGTCAATATCCACAACACCACTTCTCTTACAAAGCAAGCTCATAACTGTCATAGTTTAAACAGTTGCAGGTGTGGACTGTGTAAACCAATATGTTTCACAAGGGTGGAAATATAATAGAGAGGGTCTTATAAGGATGCTGCTAAGAGCTACAGTTTCCTGCTGATATTGGGAAAAGGCTGTTTTCATTCTGTCTCAGGCGTTTTCATTCTCCAAAGGTACGGCTTGTTACGAGCAGCAGCTCGTGACGATGGTATCTTTAACTCAGTAAACCTCAAACAGGAGTGGTTATCAGATCAAGTTTGATGAAGTCACATCAGGAGACAATAGGACAGGTGACTAAAGTTGAATTCAGAGTGGTGGTAAAGTAGAAATTGCTGGAAAAGCTCAGCTCTGGCAGCATCTGTGCAGCAAAATCAGAGTTAACGTTTCGGGTCAAAAGACCCTTCCTCAGCACTCGGAGTGGTAGGTTTTGAGGAGTGTTCTAAAGAAGCAGCGAGGATTAGGGAAAGATTCCCACCCTTGGAGCTTCAACAACTGAAAGCCCAATAGTGGGGTAGAGGAAATCAGCAATACTCAGAGAAGCAGAATGCAGAGATCACAGAATGAAGGTGGTTGCACACATGGGGATGGGAGAGGCAATGGAAGGATTTTAACACAAAGTGAGAATTGAAAATTTTAACTTTTGCTGGAGAAGGAGTTAGTACAGATCATTGAGTCCAGAGGTGATGGTGAACAGAACAAGATTCAAGTCAGTAAATGGACAGCAAAATGTATGGACATTTGCCACAGTACCTTCTATCTGCTGCCTACTTTTTATTGAATTCAGTCTAACAGTTTCTGGTTGATGGTAGCATGTTCAATGGTTTGGTCAGATTTGACATGTAAAATGGTTTATTTGTAAAATGCTTAATTTATTTTTGTTTCGGACGTAAGCTGTCGGTGGCGATTCGCCTTTCCCGTTTCTGACACCCATTCTTTTGTTCTTCACTTGTCTCATGGTCACCTTCTTTTACCTCAGGAACATAGCAACTAGACCAGGAAATGGGAGTAGGCCATTTGGCCCTTTGAACCTGCTGTACAATTCAGCTCCATCGTGATTGATCCACTTTCATGCCAGTACCAACGCCCCCCCCCAAAAAAAAACCAAAGAGTCTTGGTGAGTTGCTGCAGTGAACCTTGTAGATGGTACAAACTGCTGCCATGATGAGGGGAGTGAATGTTGAAGATGATTTACAGAGTGTCAGTCAAGTGAATTGCTTTGTCCTGGATGGTGTCAAGCTTCTTGAGTGTTTTTAGAGCTGCACTCATCCAAGCAGGTGGGGAGTATTCCATTACACTCCTGGCTTGTGCTTTTTAAATGGTGGACATGCTTTGGAGAGTCAGAAGGTGAGTCACTCACTGCAGTGTAGAACTTCTGACTGGTTCCTGTAGTCACAGTAATTAAATGGCTGGTCCAGTTCAGTTTCTGATGAATGGCGAATCCCACTATGTTGTTATGGGATATTGAGGATTTGGAGATGCCAGTGTTGGAGTGGGGTGTACAAAGTTAAAAATGACACAACATCAGGTTATAGTCCAACAAGTTAATTTGGAGGCATTAGCTTTCAGAGCGCTGCTTCTTCATCAGGTGGTTGTAGAGAATAAGCTCGTAAGACACAGGACTTATAGCAAAAATTTACAGTGCGATGTAACTGAAATTATACATTGAAAAAGACCTGGATTGTTTGTTAAGTTTCTCATCTTTTAGAATGAACATGTTGGTTTCAGTTATTTCATATGTAAATCGCAGAACATTTAAAAGTTACATTCTCAAGTTCACATTCTAAAAGATGAGATTTAACAAACAACCCAGCTCTTTTTCAATATATAATTTAGTTACATCACACTGTAAAGGTTTGCTATACATTCTGTGCCTTACGATCTTATACTCCACAACCTCCTGATTAAGGAGCAGTGCTCCGAAAGCTAGTGCTTCCAAATAAACCTATTTGGACTATAACCTTGGAATTGTGTGATTTTTAATCTGGGATATTCAACAATGATTCGGCCATTGAATGTAAAGCAGAGACAGTTAGCTTCTGCTTAGTTGGTGATGGTCATTTGTCTGGCACTTGTGTGGTGTGAATGTTATTTCTTTCTTCTCAGCCTTAGCCTGAATGTGCTGGACATTTGAGGAATAGTGAATGGTATTGAGCATGTGCAGTGTCAGTGAACATCCCCATTTCTGACTTTACAGAGTCATAGAGTCATAGAACATGGAAGCAGATCTTAGTCCAACCAGTCCATGCCGAACATAATCTCAAACTAACTGATCCCACCTGCCTGCTCTTGGCCCATATCCCTCCAAACCTTTCCTGATCATGTATCAATCCAAATGGCTTTTAAACATTGGAATTGTACCCACATCCACAACTTCCTCAGGAAGTTCATTCCACACATGAACAACCCTCTATGTAAAAAAAAAATCGCTCATGTGTCTTTTAAATCTTTCTCCTCTCACCTTAAAAATATGCCCTCTTCTTTTGATGAAGTGACTGAGGAATGGCAGATGGAGTTTAATTTGGATAAATGTGAGCTATTGCATTTTGATAAAACAAACAAGGGCAGAACTTGTACAATTAATGGTAGGGTCCTGGGTAGTATTGTTGAACAGAGAGACCTAGAAGTCCAGGTACATAATTCTTTGAAATTTGCAACACAGGTAAACAGGGCCATATAGAAGGCATTAGCACACTTGCCTTTATTGTTCAGACGTTTGAGTATAGGAATTGGGATGTCATGTTGAGGTCTTACAGGTCGTTGGTGAGGTGTCTTGTGGAGTACTATGTTCAGTTCTGGTCACTGTGCTATAGGAAGGATTTTATTAAGCTGGAAAGGATTCAGATAAGATTTACCAGGATGTTGCTAGGCATGGAGGGTTTGAGTTACAAGGAGAGGCTGAATAGGCTGGGACTTTTTTCACTGCAGCGTAGGAGGTTGAGGGGTGACCTTATTGAGGGTTATAAAATCATGAGGGGCATAGATGAGGTAAATGACAAGGGTCTTTTTCCTAGGATAGGGGAGCTCATAACTGGGGAGCATATTTTTAGGGTGAGAGAAGAAAGTTTTAAAAAGGACGTGAGGGACAACTTTTTTTACACAGAGAGTGGTTCATGTGTGGAATGAACTGCCAGGGGAAGAGGTGGATGCAGGTACAGTTACAACATTTAAAAGACATTTGGATATGTTCATGAGTGGGAAAGATTTGGAGGGATAGGGACCAAATACAGGCAGGTGGGACTAGTTTAGTCTAGGAACAAAGTCAGATTGGACTAGTTGGATCAAAGGGTCTGTTTCCACGCTGTATGACTATGAAGCTATGTTGCCAACTATCTTCAATTAAAGCTTTCCTACTGTGTACCACTGCAAATAGACATACCTGGATGTCTCCCATATGACGTGAAATACATTCAATTAACTTCCGTAACTTTATTTCAACATTAAACAAAAAAAACACCACTCTTCTTGGAATTCTTCTGTTCTGCAGGTATGCTAAGTAAGATACATGATGTATAGATAAAATCAATTAAGACCAAACTACCATCAGTTTCACACTACTCTTTCTATGGATTAGACTTGGATAATAAGTCTCATTTTACACATAGTTGGCCCTCAGTCCCAACTGTGGTTCTCCCAGCTACATCCAATTCAGAATCAGAATCCTCTCTTTGACATCAAAACTGCGAACTGCATTTGCCCATGTCTGGCCTAATAAAAAGGAAATTGATTTTTGATTGGAAGAGTACTGCATTCTAATGTGCCGGCTGACTTGTATTGGGTTTGAAATAAATAATATTTGCTGCTTTTCTGCAGTAAAGAAAAGTCAGTGAAACCCACGGCAATCTATTCACATGCCATTGCAAATGTGTTCTTGTTATTTATTGTTGTCTTACTGCTCAGTTCACAAAGATAAAGACCCAATTTCAGTATACACAAGGTGGGTTTCAAAATGTTTCAAGTGGGATTTGATACCATTGATTGATTAAGCCATTGTCATTACTTCTATAGCTTCACTTAAACTTGTCCTTGATGAGCATTGATATTGGGTCTTACTCTGGAATCTCACAATAGCTGGTATTTATAATCCCTTTCTCATTCACATGAAAACGAGAGTGATTTATCACCACCTATCATTTACAGGCACTTAGCGTAACAGAGTCATACAGTATGGAAACAGCTTTGGTTCAACCAGTCCACATTGACCAGAATCCCAAACTAAATCAGTCCCACCTGCCTGCGCTTGGGCCCATATCCTTCCAAACATTTCCTATTCATGTACTTATCCACATGTTCCTCTGGAAGTTCATTCCACATGTGAGCCACTTTCTGTGTAATAACAAATTGCCCCATCTCTTTTTTAAATCTTTCTCCTCTCACCATAAAAATATGCCCCCTACTCTTGAAATCCCCCACCCTAAGGAATAGACACCTACCATTCACCTTGTCTTGGAGATGTACAGCACGGAAACAGACCCTACGGTCCAACGTGTCCATGCTGACCAGATACCCCAACCCAATCTAGTTATTATACCACTTATGATTTTATAAACCTCTATAAGCTTTACAAGTGACAGACAGGATCCATCAGCTCCCTGTGATGTCCATCCGTGCCCCAGGTTGGACAGATTGAGGCCTCTCCCATTCCATGCTACTGGTTGGGAAGGCAATTAGTTTTCTCACCTGCTGAGGCCACAGTTAATTGGGCTCATGACAGGATGAGTTCATTAGATCATCATTAATTGACCACGTTCGGAGTGTCAATGACAGTATTGGTAAGATGACTACTGCACAGTCCTTGTGAAAACAAAGTCCCGCCTTCACATTGAGAATAACGTCCAACTTGTTGCATGACGCTATCATCGTGCTAAATGGAACAGACTTCAAACAGATCAAGCAACTCATGGCTGGGCATCCATAAGGCACTGTGGGCCAACAACAGCAGCAGAATTGTACTCCAGCACAATCTATATCCTCATGGCCTGGCATTCCCCCCACTCAGCCATTACCATCAAACCAGGAGATCAACCATGGTTCAATGAAAAGTGCAGGAGGGCATGCTAGGGGCAGCACCAGGCACACCTGAAGATGAGGTGTCAACCTAGTGAAGCCACAAAACAGGACTACTTAAGCAGCAAGTGATAGACAGAGCTACGCAATCCCACAACCAAGGGATCAGATCGAAGCTCCGCAGTCCTGCCACATCCAGTCGTGAAAGGTGGTGGATAATTAAGTAACTCACTGGAGGAGGAGGCTCCACAAATATCCCCATCCTCAATGATGGAAGAGCCTAGCACATCAGTGCAAAAGATTAGGCTGAAGCATTTGCAGAAATCTTCAGCCAGAAGTGCTTGAGTGGATGATACACCTCGACCTCCTCCAGTGATCCCCAACATTACAGATGCCTGTCTTCAGCCAATTCAATTTATTCCATGTGATATCAAGAAATGGTTAGAGACACTGGATACTGCAAAGGCAGTGGGCCCTGACAATTCCGTCAATAGTACTGAAGACTTGTGCTCCAGAACTTGCCACTCTCCTGGCCAAGCTGTTCCAGTATAGTTACAGCACTGGTATCTACCTGACAATATGGAAAATTGCCCAAATATATCCTGTGCATAACAAGCAGAACAAGTCCAACCTGGCTAATTACCGCCCCACCAGTTAATTTTCGATTATCAGTAAAGTGATGGAAGGTGTTATCAACAGTATTATCAACCAGCTCAGCAATGCACAGTTTGAGTTCCACTAGGACCACTCAGCTCCCAACCTCATTACAGCCTTGGTCCAAACATGGACAAACAAGCTGAATTCCAGACATGAGGTGAGAATGCCAGCCCTTGCATTTGGCCAAGCATGGCATCAAGGTGCCCTAGCGCCTTCCCTTAACCAATGGGTATCAGGGAATGAACTCGCTGGTGGAGCGAGTCATACCTGACACGTAGGAAGATGGTTGTGGTTGTGAGAAGTGAGTTATCTCAGCTCCAGAACATCTCCTCTGCAGGGGTTCCTCAGGGTAATCTGCTGGCCCAACTATCTTCAGCTGCTTCATCAATGACCTGCCATCCATCATAAGGTCAGAAATGGGGATGTATGCCAATAATTGCACAAAGTTCAGCACCATTTGTGATTCCTCAGGTACTAAATGCAACAAGATCTGGACAATATCCAGGCTTGGGCTGACAAGTGGCAAGTTACATTTGTGTCACACAACTGCCAGGCTATGACCGTCATGAATAAGAAATGATCTAACCACTGTCTCTTGGCATTAAACAGTGTTGCCATCACTGAATTCCCCACTGTCAGCACCCTGGGGGTTATCACTGACCAGAAACTCAACTGGACTCACCACATAAACACAGTGATTACAAGAGCAGGTCAGAAGTTTGGAATACTGCATGAGTAACTCACCTCCTGAATCCTCAAAGCCTGTCCACCATCTCCAAGGCACAAGTCAGGAGTGTGATGGAACACCCCCACTTGCCTGGATGGGTGCAGCCCCAACAACACTCAAGAAGCTTGACACCATCCAGGACAAAGCAGCCTGTTTGATAGGCACCACATCCACAAACATCCACTTCCTCCACCACCGATGCTCAGTAGCAGCAGTATGCACTACCTTTAAGGTGCAGTGCAAATATTCACCAGATCCTCAGACGGCCTCTTCCAAACCCATGACCACTTCCGTCTAGAAGGACAAGGGCAGCAGATAAATGGGAACACCACCACCTTCAAGTTCCCCTCCAAACCACTCACCCTCCTGACCTGGAAATGTGTCGCCTTCCCTTAACTATTGCTAGGTCAAAATCCTGCAGTTCCCTTCCTAATAGCATTGCAGGTCAACCCACAGCAGACGGATTGTATTGGTTCACTATGCTTGAAGGATAGTTTCCTGTGAGAGAGTTTTGGCTGTGATGCTATCTTTGTTGTGCTGCTCAGCCTTTTATATGTTCTGGTGTTATCCTGACTTACTCCACTTGTCTAAGTGTCTCCTTTAACTTCTGACTGCTCTGAATCCTTGTCTTATTACATGGGCACAAAACCCCCCTGTGTTGATGTTTCGTTGAGTGAACATCCAAAATTTGTATTGTACATGTGTGAATCTATTCTGACTGCATGGATCTCCCAGTTATGATACAGTATCAGCTAGTAACCTTTTGAGGCACCAGGTATTAGTTACTGGATAACTATATATAAATATTCCAATAAGTGAGCTAGGAGACCCGGGTTTAAGTCCCACCTACCCCAGAGATAGATGTGTCATAACATCTCTGAACGGGTTGTTTAGAAAATATCTAACACTTTATTTTGTCGTTTAAAGAAATGCGTGGAGCAAATTGCACACCATCCAGGTTTCAAAATATCTGCTCCTACTGCCAACTAATTATGGGTAACTATCTGATTGATGATAAGATATAGCCCATGAGTAAAGCTCTGTGATTGGTGACTGCGTGCGATCACATACCAGAATCTATTTTAAAATAGTTTACATCATATGAGGTTTTTTCATTTGCTGCTGTCAAAGATGTGGTGAAGTTCAAGCTTTTAAGACAGCAGAAATATGAACTTGCGTGCTCTAATTAATTGGGGTGTTGCACTATATTCAGCTATAAATGTGTTGTACCCTTGGTACCATAATAACATCAGTGAGTTACAACTCATACAGTGACCCAGCCGGAGACTGGAGAAAGGCAGATCTGTTTTGGGACTTCTTTGAAATAATGTTTACAAATAACAAAGGCTAAGAGTAAAAAGTGCCGTGGCTAAAGTTGCAGAATATTCAGCACAATGAAGGTGGTAGAGTCTGAAGCTGAATAAGTAAGCTGCTGTTGGATTTGAATGTGTTACAGAATTAGGCAGGCAGTTAGCAAATAAAAATTTCATTTAGAGAAATGCTCCACATGAGCAAAAAATAATCCAGCAAGTGACAGTTCCATGGGAAGAAAGTAGTGAATGGGATTCTGGGGTCCTGACTAAGAATATGTTCAAGCTGCCATAACAATGCTCAATAATAGTGAGGAAACCAATTATAATAAATTAAAAGATCAATGTTGAGCTCAGATAATCCTGCCACTTCATAACTCATTGCTGTAGCATATAGAGGAGATTGTGGCTATTGTGAAAAGTTACCTAAAAGATTCTATGATGAGCAATGAATGACGATTTAGAATAGAATCCCTACAGTGTGGAAACAGGTCATTCAGCCCATCAAGTCCACACTGACCCTCTGAAGAGTATCCCACTCAGACCCATCCCTATCACTTACCATGGCGAGTGCACCTAGCCTACACATCCCTGAACACAATGGGTAATTTATCATGGCCGATCCACCTAACTTGCCCATCTTTGGATTATGGGAGGAACCTGGAGCACCCGGAGGAAACCCACACAGACACAGGGAGAACGAGCAAACTCCACACAGACAGTCGCCCAAGGCTGGAATCGAAACCGCGTTTCTGGTGCTATGAGGAAGCAGTGCTAACCACTGAGTCACCATGTTGCTCATTTGTACTCTACAATGAACGACACAGTAAAATTCAGTGAAAACCTTCAACTGTCATCATAATCCAGTGCGAATTGAATAATTTAAGAATAAAAAGATAAAGCTGAAAGAAAGCGCATCTTAGTTCTGCTTCCTCTGCTATGGGGGGGGGGGGGGGGGGGGGGTAGGGGTGGGCACTGGCCATCAGAGAAACCCAGCCTCTACCATTTCTGGGATCCTCACCACCAACAGTTTATGACGGTCAGGCAAGTAAATCTTTCCAAGCAGCGTTCCGGACTTTTTGAAGGATGGGTGGCCATCTCCAGGGAGAGTGGATCCGCTGGGAGCAGTGTTCCCGGCTGAGGCTGTTCTGGAAGCAGCTCACTTTCCCAGTCAGGGAAGTGTGAGGAGGGCTATGGGGGCGGGCTGGTCTTTACGGGGATCATAGAGTGTCTGAATAGGGGGACATTTAGGCAGCAGAGCACCTTACACTAAAACGTAGGGAGAGGAGACTCTTAATTGGCCTCTTAAGTGGCTCAGTCAATCTCAGGACAGGAGGGTCTGCTGCTCACATGGTATGGTGGCATGGACACAGTGGGCACTCCTCATCTTTCTTTGCCAGTTATCGGACCTCCCCTCTCCTCCCAGCCTATCCCCAGAATACTGATAAAACCCAGCCTACAAACTCGGCATGTTCCTGCAAGAAAAGAGGAAGATACAAGGTGGTTTTGTTGCATTTTAGGAATCTAAAAGGACCTTAAGAATGTCTAGCAAATGGTATCACCTTCTCCAGCAGAGCAGAGTTGGAGAACGGGACCTGCAGCGAATAGGGGCTAACTTCCAAACAAATCGATAAAAATGGAAAAATATTGACTCCCATGAGAGGTGGAAGAGGGTTTGTGGTGGGAGGAAGGGTTAATATTGAGGTGAGCGTTTTTGAAGATTAAATTAAGAGATAAACAACATGGAGCATAATCCTAAACCATCACGCATTTGTCTGTATATACCCCGTCACTGTGGAATGGCAAATCAATGAAAAATAGATTTAACCAGCCTCCAGTTGTGCAATTTTAAATATGGTTTGCATTCATGTGCAAATGTTTCCCAGGGTTCAGTGAAAGAGCAGGGAGCTGTAAGTTACACCTTCAGCAGCAGTCCCTGATGGAGCAGGATGAGCAGGACTGGTCCGTCTCGTCCCTCAAGAAAGCCTTTGGCCTCCCCCTCTGCCTCCCACCTACTGCTGTCTGTCCCATTTGCCAGTCAACCCCAATCCTCCTAATTGCATCTGATTACAACCCTGTTGAGGTTATACTGAATGTTCATGAGGCCTCTTTTGGAGTATACTGTGCAGTTTTGGTCATCTGGTAATAGGAAGGATGTTATTAAACTGGAGAGGGTTCAGAAAAGATTTACCAAGATGTAGGCAGGAATGGAGGGTTTATGATATAAAAATACACTGGTAAGGCTCAGACTTTTTCCACTAGATTGTAGGTAGTTGAGGGGTGATGATTTGGAGGTTTATAAAATAATGAGGGGCAGAGAGAAGGTGAATGGCAAGTGTCTTTTCCCTAGGCTGGGGGAGTTCAAAACTCAGGTGCATATTTTTAAGGTGAGAGGAGAAAGTTTTAAAAAGGACATGAGGGACAACTTTTTTACACAGAGAGTTGCACTTTTGTGGAATGGACTGCCAGAAGAAGTGATTGATGCAGATACAGTTCCAGTGTTATAAGGATATTAGGATATGTTCACGCATAGGAAAGGTTTGGAGGGATATTGGCCAAGCACAGGCAGGTGGGACTCGTTTCATTTGGGAACATGGTCAGTGTGGACTGGTGGACCAAAGAGTCTGTTTCTGTACTATATGATTCTATGACACTATGATCTCCACTGCAGGTCTTATCCTCAACAACTCAGCTCAAATTACAGGCCTCTTATCCTCCAGCCCCCATTCATTGTTGACTTCTCCATCATTTCAGCAGAGCCTTAAACATGGACCCTAACCCTCTCCTCCCCCCCCCCCACGCCCCCCCAGAACATATCTCATGCCTTTTCTCCAACCTTATTGCCAACCTTCTCCGTGGCCATCATGGTGACTTACACAACCCTATGCCTACCATCCTCATGGTCCGTTTGTTCACATCCTCAGCATGGCTGGCTACAGTGCAGGCCTTCACCTTGCCTGCCCCAGTTGTCTACCTTCTGCCCTCCTGCTTGTTGACGACCATCCCCAAAGATCCAGCTTTCAGCATCTTGGCTCTCAGGCAGAAATCAGAGCTAACAGACATTAAGGAGATCCTGGCGTTAAAATTTGCCGACCTTTTAAAATCTCAGTGACATCCTGCCCCTTCATATTACTGGGATCATTATTTCAGTGGGAGTACAGCAGACCAAAGGTCCAGGCTTTGTGGGGAGAGTTTGGAAGCAGATTTAGATCGATTTCTTTGAGAAAATTCAACATTCAGACACAACGTATGGGCAATCTGAGACCGAAAACAGTGAAAGTGTCGTGTTCTTTGAAGGATCAAGTACTTAGAAACTGCAGGTACAAATTCTTTGTATCCATCTTTGACAAGGTTTCAGGACCTGGTGTCTGGTCATGTGACAGATGAATTGCTGCAGATTGATTGTGAAAATAAGTCAACACTTCACTACAATTGTATCGTACATCTGCCAGGATGGTCAAGCATTAGGATGCTTTCTAACATGGGTGACACGAAAGGTGCTACAAGTTGTTGTAGTGGAAGGTGAACCAGCCAGACCTGGGCATTCTATCATCATCAAGCATTTCCAGTTCCTATCAAAGGCTGTTGGTCCAGTTGACTGGTCAGAGATATGACGCACCCAGCTCCTCCTACCAGAGTTTGCCTGAACCAGAATGGAACCAGAACCATCCTTGGAATTTTTTTGATTCCCCGAGCAACTTGTAGGCATTTTCAAGGGAATGAATCCCCAGTTGAGAGCTTCTGGGAAATTTTAAGGAATTTCCTGAGATTCCTGGGGATTCCCCCTATCGGGTCGCTATGACTTGAAAGGACAGGCCCACTGAAATGTGAGATTGACCTATGCAGTTTAAAAGGTCATTGGGAGCAGGGTGAAATCCTGACATAACTGGAACCCAATGCAAACTGCCGCTTCCCAGGATTTTGGAGCTTAGCTTTTCAACTATCTTATAAGAAACAAAATTGTTGAACAAATACGTTAATAGTTGCATATCAAACATTCCACTTGAATCATGCTGGCTTTTTTCTACACTGAAGCTTCGTTAAAGTCATTAAGAAGCTTTGTGAAACTGCCAGTGTGTGTTCCATTAGCAATCAGCTGTTCTCACACCTATCACACACTGTTCTTACGTTCACAATGACTTTCCTCTGATGTTTCAATACATTTCCCATGATAGATCACTCACCCTGTTTCACTAATGCTTCTCAGCATCAACTTTTATTTTTGGTTTAATTACAGAATACAGACGGAACAGTCAAAACGTTACAAATGATACAAGGTCTGAGAAATCTGGAACAGATTTAAGAATTTGAATGCTTTCACTTGTTCTTACTTTACATGTGACTGTTGAATGGATTTAGTGAGGACTGCAGGTGCTGGAAATCAGAGTCTGAAAAGTGTGATGCTGGAAAAGCACAGCAGGTCAGGCAGCATCCGAGAAGCAGGAGAGTCGTCATTTCAAGCATAAGTCCTTTGTGATGAAGGGCTTATGCCCGAAACGTCGATCCTTCTGCTTCTTGGATGCTGCCTGACCTGCTGTGCTTTTCCAGTGGCACACTCTTCAGCTGTTGAGTGGATTTGTTGACTTTACAAATTAACAAATTAAGGAAATGATCAGTGCTACCATTCGGTGTCCATTGAGAATCTGATGATGGGAATATAGGTGTCCTCAGTAGTCAACAGGAAAAGTTCAGAATATTCAGTTATCAGATACTAGTATGAAAGTGTCACGACACCAGGTTAAAGTCCAACAGGTGTATTTGAAATCACAACCTTTCAGAGTGATGCTCCTTCATCATCACGTCGCCTGACAATGGAACACTGCTCCGAAAGCTTATGATTTCAAATAAACCCGTAGGTCTGTGACCCAGTGTCATGTGACTTCTGACTTGTCCAGCTCCGTCCAACACCGGCATCTCCACAACACAAAAATGGCTGGTGGAATGAATTACATTCATTCTCACTGGCTGACCTAGGTTTCGGAGCAGAGGGCACAAACTACATCCTGAAATAGGTCAATCTCACAGATTCAAATCTCTTTCCAAAGAGACAAATTTGAAACCCCCGGAAGAAGGTGAGGGGATCATGATGTGCAATGAATTCACACTCGATCAGGATCCCTTGGGAAGACATCATATTGCACACTGTTTGGAATGGCTTCAGCACCCAACCTGCACTAACTGTGGAGGCTTTCAGCATGTGACCAGTATCTGGAATGGCCTGCAGCCTTATACTCACCTAAAGTGTGCAGGAGCTGGAGCAGGTGCTGAGGGTTGTACTATAAGTAACTCTGATCTGTGAAACATTGCATACTGGTACAAGAGGGTCAACTGCTGCCCCACTGTGTCTCTGACTCAGGGCTTGAGTGGAAGAAGTGGGGAAAGATATTCACAGCCTTCCTGATAAGTGCAGTGTAGTTAATGGGAGTGAGAAGCATGCAGGTTAATACCAGGAGTCCAGCCCCAAGGATATGGGTGCGGTGATGTAAATTCACTGATCTCACGTCAATTGGCAAGGCCAGGACCACATCTTGAAATGCTGTCTCTCACCAACTGCAGCATAGGCTCTGCACTTTCACAGCCCCAACACTTAGTTACCAACAATCTCTCTCAACCATGATTCATAATTAGCATTCATGTGCTGCATTACACCCAGCACAGCCTTAAGTTTCATGGCCAGACCTCTCAGCTTGATACACTATTCAACTGTGATGGCAACCTCAAGCAGATTGTTCAGCACTCACTGACACATTCCCCTCCCTTCTCTTGACAAGGTGCTGCACACTAGGAGGCAGATAGACTGAGAGAATGACACATGAGTGACCTGAGCCCTATGTCCAGCAGATTGCCAGTATTGCAGAAGTGGTTAGAGACAAAACAAAACTGCAGATGCTGGAATCCAAAATAGATCAGCAGGAGGCTGGAAGAACACAGCAAGCCAGGCAGCATCAAGAGGTGGAGAAGTCAACATTTTGGGTGTAACCCTTCTTCAGGACTGGGTGTGGTTGTATGGGGAGCTGCAGATAAAGGGGGTAGCATGGGCAGGGTGGTGAAGTGGGATAGGTGAAGACAGGTCGAGGGTATGACCTGGTTGGTCAATGGGAGGAATGAATCCGGTTGTTGGCAGGGAGCAGTGGAAAGGAGGGGGAGGGGCTAGGAAGGGAGTTGGGGGATGGGGAGGGAGGTTATTTGAAATTGGAGAACTCGATGTTGACTCCTTCGGGCTGTAGGCTGCCCAGGCGGAAGATGAGCTGTTGTTCCACCAATTTGCGGTTTGGTTCATTGTGGCAGTGGAGGAGGCCATGGATGGTCATGTCGGAAAGGGAATAGTTGGGGGAATTAAAATGGGCGGTGACTGGGAGGTCCAGTCGGCCCTTGCGGGCCCAGCTGAGATGCTCAGTGAATCGTTCCCTAAGTTTACATTCGGTCTCCCTGATGTAGAGAAGACCACAAAGGGAGCAGTAAATTAGGTTGGAAGAGAGGCAGGTGAACCTCTGTCTCACCTGGAAGGACTGTTTAGGGCCCTGGATGGAGATGAGTATTTCAGAAGTGACACCCTGAGGGAATAGCAGTGGTTTCACGCAACCTCAATCTACTGCCCACTTTCTAGAAAAACAGAATGTTTGCTTGCACACATGCCATTCTGTCGGCATCCTTTGCTGTGGCCTATCAACCAATCTGCTGAGATGGTGCAGTCTACAGTCTGGCTTTCTTAGCTCATTGCTGCCTACAGTTATCCTCCAAGGTCATCTACAATTGTTCCCATTGCAAGGCAGCAACCTTTCACCAGCGATGCTGCAGCTGTTGGGGTAGCAATGCACAGGAACAATAGGGAAAGCAAAGCCACATGGAAGACCAGCACTCAGAGAACAGACAAAGATGACTTGCTTACATTTGTCTACAATATGGAAGGCTTTCATGTGTAAATTTGGTATGGATTGTTTACTTCATGGTGACTTTTACTTTTGAATTGACAGATTGAAGGTAATGACAGGGGGACATTTGTGTTTAAGTTTAGTGTCACATTCAGCTGTCAGACAGGGCCATGGTTCCTCCCTTCCTGCCCTTCCTAGTCCTGCTCCAGCTTCTCCTCCACTAGCTGCTGTTTCTCAATCAGTCTGCATTTGTCAGGTTTGGCTACAGTGGCCTCTCCTCATGCTGAGTTTTGGCAGCATGCAGCAGGTTGGGAAGCATTGTAGAGCTTTCCCAGAGAGGTCCAGGCAGTGCAATTCTTGAATCAGAACATGAGTAGTTGGCTGCATCGTATATTGTGTGGTAGCATTTCTTTCATGATGTGCATGAGATGTGTGTGCATTGAATACTAGAGTTATCAATCACGTTATCAGCAAATAGCCCTTGTTGCCCAGTAACTAGTGCCTTAGTGGCTGAATTCTACTTAGCACAGCAGACTGCCTCAGAGTGAAATCATCATGAGAGCTGCTGGAGACCAAACATTGACCTGTGCGATTCACACTGTCTTTGGTTAGGCATTGGAACTGGAATCCCTTTTGGTCACAGTACAGAGCCAAGGTAACGAGCAGTGCTTAGAAAGCGTTGGAAGAATGAAGCATAGTTAGCTGTCCTTGAACAGAGAGAGCTTCAGTCACCTCCCCTACTCAACAGTGGATGACAAACTGGCAGACTATGCAAATATCTCCTGCTCCAGCCTAAAAGGAGCCAGGCATTTCGAATCAAGGTAACCTTCCCAGCCACTGGTAATGCAGTGCCTGCCCTGCTGGGAAGTTACAGTTATGGCTACAACAGCTGGTGGGTTTCAGTGAAGGGATTCTGATGGACATGCACACGGTATTCCCCTCTGAGCTTCAGTTGGAGAGTTGTTCCCTGAACACCCTGGCTGGATATGGTCTTCAGTTGAGAACTCATCTCCTCCTCCTCCTCCTCCTTTTTCAAATGACTTGTGGGTGAACACAAGCTGAATCTAAGCACCATATTCACTGTTTCTCCCAGATACCTGGAGCTAATTCTGCAATATGTGGCGGCTGATTATATTTCAATCAGGATTTAAGCATTACTTTCATTCCATCGTGGCACACATGGTGATGGGGTTTCATGCCTGACCATCAGGCCCAAGGCACATGATTGAGCACTTGACAAGAATGACTGTAAAGTTGAAAGCTTTTTCTTTATTTCTTCATTTTTCTGCCTTTATTTTCTACATTTTGGTTCATTTCTTTGTGTTTTAAGGTGACACTGAAGAGTGGCAACATTATACAACATTTTTGACTGTATTTCATGAAAAAATACAAGTGATGACAAATAAATCAAATCAGATCAATATCACTGACAAGCAGCGTTAAATTAAGGATGGTTACTTACGATATATATGTAGTTTTTATTACGATGTTTAAGAACAACAATAAACAGAACAAAAACTTGCATTCATGTATTTTCTTTAATGTACCAAGGAGTTTCATATAGTGAGGTACAGGCTTCAAGTAAAAGAGGGAGAAGTTAGGAGGAGTGATTGAAATTTTGTTCAAAGATATAGCTTTTAATGGTTTGAAAAGTGGAACAGCAGAAAACCTTAGGGAAAAATTTCCAGGGAATTAACTGGAGTTGGCTGAAGACATTACCACAAGCAGTGGGACAAAGGACAAAGAGAAGATCCATTAAAGTCTGAAAACTCAAGAATATAGGATTGGATATAATGCTGGAAGAAATTGGAAAGACAACATGGAGGAAGTTCGAGATGCAGGTAAGAGGTTTAAATTTGTCCTTTCTGAGTAACAAGCAGTCAATGAATCTCAGTAAGGAGAGAGGGTACAGAAGAAAGAAACGTGGCACAGATGTAGGCATCAGGCTCTTCAACGGATTGGATTTCCAGAAGAATGAAAGATGGGAATCCACTGAGCAAGACATTGGAAAACTTTATTCTGGAGTTGGCAAAACATTGTGAAGTGTTTAAGCAGTAGAGGGAGAGTGCAATAAGCGGTCCTAATTCCAACTCAGTTCATAAACCTCGTCTTTTTAAACTCAATTTCTCTATTTGTAGGCAGTGACCGAAACAGTCCTTCCTGTTACATGGGGCATGATCACACACTGAGTCATCAAAGAACCTCATCACATGACTCTTTAAATAAAATATCCTTTTCTCTCGATGGATTGTCAGCTGCTATCTTAAAATTACAATCTAATGCTGCATAATGCACCTTATGTAGGATAACGAGCTCTTAATTTAAAAGGAACTGTGTAATTTTAACAGTCATATCTCAGAATGGGGAGAAGAGTAAACCTATAATTTTAGTCTTCTGATCTCACTCATCTATTCTGTTTAATTATAAGTGCTGCCAGCCTGCTCAACTGGTGCAGTCTGCTTATTAGTACAATCAATTCAAATGTTGCTGCTCAGTAAAAGTCATTGCATTGTATCAAAATAATAAGCGTGCTGTGTACATCTCAGCAATTGACATCATTCCAATTTCATTTTAAAAAGGAAGGGAAACTTCTGCAAAATTCAATGGGGGCAAAATTCAGTAACCTCCAAAAAAAAAGTGTGGGGATTGAGATGCAGGACTAGCTCGTAACCATTGCATCTGACACAATCAGCACTGGGTTTTTTAAGCAGCCTTTTAATTAAGATGATTACAGCATGCTGCTGGCATGACCTACACTGTTGAGGGGCTGCAAATCTCAGGAGGAAGCCCAAATTGTTAGGGGTGAGCGTCATTCTTACAGCCAATCATCTCTCAAAGTGGGATTGAGGGGGGATCATGGTTGGAGCAGATGCTGGAATTTATTCTGCAATTTATTGATAACTTAAAGAAAGAGAAATCACTGGAAGGACAGGCTGCAAGTTCTTTTAACACCGTACTGGAGCCTTACTTGAGGTGGTGCAGAAGAAGTGAAATGTGTTCTGTCCAGGAAGATGAGGCAGGGGAGACCCTTCAGATAATGATGCCCAATGAAGGATGTGGGGGTAAAGCTTTAATGACCTTGCCTGAGCAGTCAACGTCAGTGAATGCATCTTCAAATCGTATATCGCACCAACTGGAGGCCATGCCTAACAAATTTGTTAGAACGTTTTTGAAAATGTGATCAAGTGTGTGGTTGAGGGAAGTTCCGTTTGTGTAGTTTGTATGGATTTTAGCAAAGCTTTTGACAAGGTCCCAAATGGAAGACTGATTGAGCAGGTTAAAGCACATGGAATTGAGGGAAATGTGGCACAATGGATCAGAAACTGGCTTAGTAATAGGACACAGAGGGTAATGGTAGAAGGCTGTTTGAGTGACTGGAGGTCAGTGTCCAGCGGCATACCACAAGGTTTAGTACGGGGACCCTTATTGTCTGTTATATACATAAATGATGGGGATGAAAATGGTGGGGGGGAGGGGGCGAAGGCGACTGTTAAGCATATTTGTAGACAACATCAAGATTGGTAGAATGGTCAACAGCAAAGAAAATGGTTGTAGGTTATAGGAAGATTTAAATGGGATGGTCAGATGGTGTTTAACCCTGACAAGTGCGAGATGATGCACTTTGGAAGAAGAAACAAAATGAGGGAGTATTTAATGAATGGCAAGACAATGGGGTAGCTTAGGGGAACAGCGGGATCTTGGGAAAATTGTTCACAGATCCTTGAAGTTGGCAGAGCACATGAATAGGATGGTTAAGAAGGCGTATGGAACACTTGCTTTAATCAGTCATGTCATAGAGTACAAGAGCGAGAAGGTAATGTTGGAGTTGTACAGAGTTTTGGGTAGGCCACAGCTGGAGGACTCTGTAGTTCTGGTCACCTCACTACAGGAAGGGTGTGATAACACGAGATGGGATATAGAGGAGCTTCACCAGGATATTGCCTGTGATGGAGAAATTGAGCTCTAAGCGGAGACTAGAACATAGAACAGTACAGCACAGAACAGGCCCTTCAGCCGACCACTGATCCTCATGTATGCACCCTCAAATTTCTGTGACCATATGCATGTCCAGTAGTCTCTTAAATGTCCCCAATGACTTTGCTGCTGGCAACGCATTCCATGCTCTCACAACTCTCTGTGTAAAGAACCTGCCTCTGACATCCCCTGTATTCTTTCCTCCAACCAGCTTAAAACTATGGCCCCTCGTGTTAGTCATTTCTGCCCTGGGAAATAGTCTCTGGCTATCGACTCTATCTATGCCTCTCATTATCTTGTATACCTCAATTAGGTCCCCTCTCCTCCTTTTCTCCAATGAAAAAAGTCCGAGCTCAGTCAACTTCTCTTCATAAGATAAGCCCTCCAGTCCAGGCAGCATCCTGGTAAACCTCCTCTGAACCTTCTCCAAAGCATCCACATCTTTCCTATAATAGGGCAACCAGAACTGGACGCAGGATTCCAAGTGCGGTCTAACCAAAGTTTTATAGAGCTGCAACAAGATCTCATGACTCTTAAACCCAATCCCCCTGTTAATGAAAGCCAAAACACCATATGCTTTCTTAACAACCCTGTCCACTTGGGTGGCCATTTTAAGGAATCTATGTACCTGCACACCAAGATCCCTCTGTTCCTCCACACTGCCAAGAATCCTATCCTTAATCCTGTACTCAGCTTTCAAATTCGACCTTCCAAAATGCATCACCTTGCATTTATCCTGGTTGAACTCCATCTGCCACCTCTCAGCCCACCTCTGCATCCTGTCAATGTCCCGCTGCAGCCTACAACAGCCCTCTATACTGTCAACGACACCTCCAACCTTTGTGTCGTCTGCAAACTTGCTGACCCATCCTTCAATCCCATCATCCAAGTCATTAATAAAAATTACAAATGGTAGAGGCCCAAGGACAGAGCCCTGTGGAACACCACTCACCACAGACTTCCAGGCAGAATATTTTCCTTCTACTACCACTCGCTGTCTTCTGTTGGCCAGCCAATTCTGTATCCAGACAGCTAAGTTCCCCTGTATCCCATTCCTCCTGACCTTCTGAATGAGCCTACCATGGGGAACCTTATCAAATGCCTTGCTGAAGTCCATATACACCACATCCACAGCTCGACCCTCATCAACTTTTCTAGTCACATCCTCAAAGAACTCGATAAGGTTTGTGAGGCATGACCTGCCCCTCACAAAGCCGTGTTGACTGCATTTAATCAAGCCATGCTCTTCCAGATGGCCATAAATCCTATCCCTCAGAATCCTTTCTAACACCTTGCAGACGACAGACGTGAGACTTGCTGGCCTGTAATTGCCGGGGATTTCCCTATTTCCTTTCTTGAAGGGAGGAATTACATTTGCCTCTGTCCAGTCCTCAGGTACGACTCCAGTGGAGAGCGAGGATACAAAGGTCTTCGCAAGCAATTGCATTTCTCATTTCCCAAAGCAACCGAGAACAAATCTGGTCCGGGCCTGGTGACTTGTCCATCTTAATGTTTGACAAAATTTTCAGCACATCAGCTTCCTTTATCCATTCCAGCATGCACACCTGCTCTTCAAAGGTTTCATTCACTACAAAGTTCGTTTCTTTCGTAAAGACAGAAGCAAAAAACTCATTTAGGGCTTCCCCTACCTCCTCAGACTCCACACACAAATTCCCTATGCTATCCCTGATCAGCCCTACTCTTTCTTTGACCATTCTCTTATTCCTCACATAAGTGTAAAATGCCTTTGTGTTCTCCCTAATCAGTTCTGCCAAGCCTTTCTCGTGCCCCCTCCTGGCTCTCCTCAGACCATTTTTAAGCTTCTTCCTCGCCTGCCTGTAATCCTCTGGAGCTGAGCTTGACCCTAGCTACCTCCACCTTATGTAAGCTACCTTTTTCCTTTTGACGAGAAGCTCCACCGCTCTCGTCATCCAAGGTTCCTTTATCTTACCACTTCTTGCCTGTCTCAGAGGAACATATTTATTCATCACTTGCAACAACTGTACCTTAAAAAGTCTCCACATATCTATAGTGCCTTTACCATGGAACAATTTCTCCCAATCCATGCTTCCTAACTCATGTCTAATTACATCATAGTTTCCTCTTCCCCAATTAAATATCCTTCCATTTTGCCTAATCCTCTCCTTCTCCATAGCTCTGTAGAATGTGAAGCAGTTGTGGTCACTATCACCAAAATGCTCCCCCACCACAAGATCTGATACCTGCCCCGGCTCCTTTCCGAGCACTAAGTCTAGAATGGCCTCTCACCTTGTTGGCCTGTCAACGTACTGAGTTAGGAAACCCTCCTGAACACACCTTACAAAAACAGCTCCATTCAAATCTTCTGCTCGAAGGAGGTTCCAATCAATATTGGGAAAGTTAAAGTCACCCATTACAACAACCCTACAACGTCCACACTTTTCCAAAATCTGCTGACCTATGCTTTCCTCCATCTCCCTGCTGCTATTGAGAGGTCTGTAGTAAACCCCTAAAGAGGTGACTGCTCCCTTGCTGTTCTTAATTTCTACCATACTGACTCGGTAGGTAGATCTTCCTCGACAATGGAAGCTTCTGTAGCTGTGATACCCTCTCTGATTAGTAGTGCTACACCCCCTCCTCTTTTTCCCCCTCCCTATTCTTTTTAAATGCTCTAAACCCTGGAATATCAAGCAACCATTCCTGCCCCTGAGAAACTCATGTCTCTGTTATGGCCACAACATCCTTACACTAGGTACTGATCCATGCTCTAAGTTCATCACTTTTATTCCTGATACTCCTTGAGTTAAAGCAAACACACTTTAACTGATCCCTTGGTTCCTTGCCAGGACAATCCTTCCCACTAGCTGGTCTACCTCTTGCTATTGCCTCATCTGCATCAACTCTCACCTCCGGTATACAGCTCAGGTTCCCACTCCCCTGCCATACTAGTTGAAACCCTCTCGAACTACTCGAGCAAACCTTCCACCCAGGACATTGGTCCCCTTCCAGTTCAGATGCAACCTGTCCTTCTTGTACAGGTCCCACCTTCCCCAGAAGGCATCCCAATTACCTACATATCTGAAGCCCTCCCTCCTACACCAGCTGCACAGCCATTTGTTAAGCTGCGCCCGCTCCCTGTTCCTCGCCTCGCTATCTCATGGCACCGGTAGTAAACTAGAGAACACTACTCTGTTCGTCCTGCTTTGCAGCTTCCATCCTAACTCCCTGAAATCACTTTTTATATCCTCGATCCTTTTCCTGGCTATATCATTAGTGCCAATATGTAACACGATTTCTGGCTGTTCACCCTCCCCTTTTAGAACCTTATACACCCGATTGGAGACGTCCCGGACCCTGGCACCAGGGAGGCAACATACCTTCCGAGAATCCTTATCCTGACCACAAAATCTCCTGTCGATTCCCCTAACTATCGAGTCCCCTACCACGAGTACGTTTCTATTCTGCCCCCTTCCCTTCTTAGCCACAGTGTCAGGCTCAGTGCCAGAGAACTGACTGCAAGGCATTCCTCTGGTAGGTCATCCCCCCCAGCAGTATCCAAAATGGTAGACTTATTGCTGAGGGGAATGTCCACAGGGGATCTCTGCACTGTCTGTGTGTCCCCTTTCCTCCCCCTAACTGTAACCCATCTATCCTTGTCCTGAGTCTTAGGAGTGACCAACTCCCGGTAACTCCTCTCAATAACCCCCTCAGCCTCCCGAATGATCTGTAGTTCATCCAGCTCCAGCTCCAATTCCCTAACACGGTTTTCAAGGAGCTGGAGTTGGGTGCACTTCCCACAGATGTAGCCCACGGATAGGCTTGCATTGTTTTCTTTAGAGCAGAGAATACTGAGGGGTGACATGATTGCGGTGTATAAGATTATGAGGGTAATAAACACAGTGGATAGAGAGCAGCTGTTCCCCTTGGTTGAGGGGTCAATCACGAGAGGGCATTGTTTTAGGGAAATGGTCCAGGAGATTCAGAGGGGATAGAGGAAAAGACTTTTTCAATCAGCAGGTTGGGAGAATCTGGAATGCACTACCTGGGAAGAGGGTGGAGGTCGGAAACCTTCCAACCTTTAAAAAATATTTGGATGAACACTTCAAATATTGTAACGTTCAAGGATGTGGGACAAGGGAATACAGGAAATTGGGATCAATGCGTTTTTAGTGGTAGTTATGTTGGTGCAGACTTGTTGGGCTGAAGGGCCTTTTCTGTGCTGAATGAGTCTATGAACTGCACCATTAGCTTCACATGCAGCTCAATGTACCAAACTTCCTCACTTTGCTGCAAACAATCTTTATTCATGACTTATACCTAATCTTCAGAACTTCGTCACATATACACACGTATATATATATGTATATATATACACACACACACATATATATATAATATATATATACACACACAGACACACATGCACACAAGTACACAGACACCGACAGGAATACATACATACAGATGTACAGACACGGACACACACTTATGCATAGATACAAACACAAATACACATGTACATAGTCGCACACATGTAAAGGTAAACAGACACACACACGTTCACACATGTACAAACGCAAAGGACATTGTGGTGCAGTGGTTGTTTCAAAACCCACTTGCTCCTGAGTTGTGTCATGAACAGGTTACTTAAAAATATCCACCCTCAACATGGAACACCAGCACGCCTCACACTCACATTTCCTAGTTTTCACACACTGTCAGCTATGCAACCACGATAGTCACGTCACCCAAACAGATCACAGGAGATTCATCAACACACATTCCTCTCTTACTAGATAATATAACACACAGTTAAATACAGCTGTACTTTATTGTTTGAGAGCAGGGATATTCCGTATTTTTAGCTCCAGGGAGGAGAAGATGCTTGTCATCATTGGAGTAGCCATTTCTCAGAGTATGACCATGAGAATGGGAGAGCAGTGATGATGATTAGAGATCATCCTATGTTCTCATACCACCAGCCACTAGTATTGACATTGAATCGGTTGTGTGAGTTAGAGGGAATCTCTACTGACAGTGAGCCAGGGAGATGAGGGACCTACAGCCAGAAGTCCTGATGCAGGAATAGTGTGGGGGCCAGCTCCCTAAAGGGTGAGGGTGTGTGCAGGTTTTGCTGGAGGGTAGCAAGTGAATGAGCACTACACTTGGTGCATTGAAAGCCTGCCAGAATAGCTGTATGATCAGAAGCCCCACAGTAGGTGTGGAAAGTTCAGACATCTTTCTTGGAAAGTCAGCTCACTGCCACGTAAACACTGACTGCCCCCATCATTGCTGTGGATGCCAGTACTCAAAGGAGACTCTGAAAGTCTGGCTGTCCTCTCTCATTTGTCAAGTTAGGACGAAGACCTTCATCATCTGTCAAACCATTTCCTGTAGACTTTACAACTTTCAATACCTATAAAAAGCATACTCTAGTACAGTCATTACAACAGCCGGTAGGAATCACTCAGCAACTAACAAGAAAGTAGTTAATGAGTTTTGGTGGAGTGGGAGTCCTTTCTGCTGCTCAACACATGTTCAGCATTGTGTGATTAAAAAAGACATTAGCTAGAACATAGGAGTGCAAACTCTCAGTGTTGATGTCAGATTGATATTAGAGTATTGATTGATGACCCACATATTTTCAGCAGACATTCATACTAATGCCATCATCAATATGGCGTCTGGTGTGACCCATACCAGATATGTACCATTTATGAGCTCTATGGTTAGTCATTATATCCAAACTGCAGGCTTCACAAGCCCAAAATTTGAGCTGGCTGCCTTTCCAGCTCTGAATATTAGCTCTATTTACAGTTTCTTTGCCCAATGTGCATGCCTTTGGTGGAATACGTTAAACATAAGTTACTATATTTTCATCCTGAATGATTAAGAAAGATACTTGATGCAGTTTGAGTGAATGTTTCTAAATCTGCTTGAAATGATTACAGTTTGAAGTGACATGGTTTGTATTTGCCTAACCATTTCAGTTTCATAAATTAAATGATGTAGGCAAATGCATTAAAGTTTATAGGAGCTTGTCTTGACTCCTTATGCACTGAGGTTAGTTTAGTTCCCTTCAAGGTTTTTTGTTATTTTCTCCCCCTTTTAATTCTCTTCTTAGCCCATACCATTATTGAATCAATGGACTGAAAGGTTGTCTCGAGCCTTGCAGTGGTACATTATACAGATGCTAGTTATTTCACATTCTAGGAGACAGTGAGGACTGCAGATGCTGGAGATCAGAGCTTAAAAATGTGTTGCTGGAAAAGCGCAGCAGGTCAGGCAGCATCAAAGGAGAAGGAGAATCGATGTTTCAGGCTTAAGCCCTTCTTCAGGAATAAAGCTTCTGGTGGAATTCTTCTTGAGCAGTTTTTTGGATTTTAAATTGTAGTTGTTAACTGTTGTATTTTCTATACTGTTTTAATTTGTTTTAATGCAGTGTTGCTTCAGACAACATATATCAATTGACTGATAATACATTTAGGAGGTATTTCCATGAAGATAATGCACATTGACCAATGTGGCACTAACTAATTTGTCTACATTTGTGTGTTCAAATAGTATAATTTTTTTCTTATAAACAGTAATTGGCCAATTTATTCAGAATTTCAAAAAACTGGACCTGAGAAATTACTTTTGGCAATATCAGCAGGCAAATCCTTACTGCATCGATATGATAGCTCTCTGTCCATAATGTTAAGGAATGAGATAAGCCATTTAAAATAAACAAGTTAATGTCTCAATTAAAGTAGCAGAAAGGGGATGATCATCCAAGTATACTGTATGTGTGTCCGCTTGTATTGCCAGCAGTAATTTATGAGAAGATATCTAACTTGTCAGAAATGGGTGGTTCAGTTTACGTAATTGATAAGGATCAAGTCTTAATTTGAGTCTCAAGCCCATCTGAGACATGATGCTTCTTGTGTTTTTTGATGTTTTTCCCCTGGTGCTTGTTGGATCCATCATAATCTTCTCCTACTAAACACGTCTCAATTATAAATGGGCTGTACAGACACTGAAGAGTATTCCAATTGAAAATTTGATGTTCGTTGGCTCCTGACTTCACTCTTCAGTGAAGTTAAAATCTTTCTGCAGATCTTACAGTTTGAGGATTCAATAGCCAAGAATTTGATGTTGGGCTTGTTTGTCACAAATTATTCATGAGTAACTATTTTCTTCATAGAACAGCTTGAATGTAGACTATTTCATGGAGTCATAGAATCCCAACTCTGCAGATAGAGGCCACTTGGCCCATCGAGTCTGCACTGACCCTCCAAAGAGCACCCCACCAAAACCTACTGATCCACCCCACGCTATTCCCATGACTCTGCATTTATCATGGCTAATTCATGTAGCCTACACATCCCTAGACACTGCAGGACAATTTAGCATGGCTAATTCACCTGACTTGCACATCACTGGACTTTGGCTGAACCTCCTTTTGACTTTCCCATGGTGGTTTCCCCAGACAGCTTCAGCAAGGACCAGGAATTTAGACTTTCTCAGCTCTCATCCCAAGTCTACAGCTTCAAGGAACTTTGTTCCATAAACTAGGAAGTGCATCAGGAAAACTGGCTGAGACCCTTCTTGCCTTTGTACAAATAAGCTGTGATTTGAAAATAACCTTGCAAATAATGCATCATATTTTTAATCAAATAGTCACCAGCTTTGAAAGACTTCAACCTTCAGGGAAAACTTTGGAACCATGGCCTTGGCATGTGAAGCCATTGTAATAATGCTGCCGATTGGTTCAAAACCAATTAGATTCCAAGTTAAAATTGGTAACAACTCTCGACACTTAAGCAATTACATTGAAGATATAGTACTGTAATTTAAACACTTAGTTTTAGATTACTTAGTTTTAGATTACTTACAGTGTGGAAACAGGCCTTTTGGCCCAACAAGTCCACACCGCCCCGCCGAAGCGCAACCCACCCATACCCCTACATATACCCCTTACCTAACACTACGGGCAATTTAGCATGGCCAATTCACCTGACCTGCACATCTTTGGACTGTGGGAGGAATTCTGTTACAATAAAATAAGTTGGTGCAAAAATACATTAAAGAGTAATTTTGGTGTATATTGGAAATTTAGTCATAAACTCTTGCATGATTTTTCATTTGACTGAATGGAGTGTAATGAGAGGATTGCATGTAATGCTCACCTGAATGTTTAATGCGTGTGACTAGTGGGCATGGCTCCCTGCCAGAAGCACAGAAGTACTCCTTATATATCCCCAAACTTCAAAGAAAAATGGAAGCTGAAATAAGGAATGTGTTTCAGTGCTGCATTGTAGCAAAGGTTGACAACCCTTTTAATAAAAGCAACTGCCCCTTTGGATCAAGCCTGTTTTAAATTTGAAATCCTCTGACTTTTTAATGATTGGCACATTAAAGAGTGAGCCTCATTATGAGTTCCTTTTAATGGTAATCATTTACAAAGAATTATTTTATAATTAGCCATCCTTGTGTTTTTTTACTTGAAATATTTATTACTGTGTCCATTTGATGATAACCTTACTGAGAGACCAGTGTTTAAGAATCTACTGGTCTGAGCAAGCTGAGTTAACATTAATAACTATATGCTTCAACCTAGGATACTGCAGTGATTTTATAATTGCAATTTGTGTGCTGATTCATCTTCCATATCATGTCTGACTCATGGTTACAACATAGAAGTGGCTGTTTGGCCTCATGTCTGTGGCAAGAACTTAGACACTCCCACTTGCCCACCCTTTCACCGCAATTTTGTTTTTCTGTTTGAAAGTGACAATCAAATTTGCCTCCACTGTCTCCTCAGTCAGTACATTCTGAATCCTAACCATATTCTATATAAATAACACTTTCCCCTATGGTGTCATTGTACCTGAAATGGATAGCCTCTGGTTCCTGTCCCATCTTTCAACAGAAATACTTACTGTCTATCTGCTCTGTCTAAACTCATTGACCTAAATTTCACTGTAATCATTACTGAGGTGAACTGGAAATCAAATTTGGGTAGAGTTTATAATTGGTCAGCAATCATTTAGTTGGCATACTGTTCATGCAGGGAAGGTATAAAGTCTGTCTTGGAACTCTTCATTACAACACGATGGGCGGCAAAGTGGTTTGCACTGCTGCCTCACAGTGCCAGAGATCTGGGTTCAATTCCCACCTCAGGCAACTATCTGTGTGGACTTTGCCTGCAGTGTTAGGTGAAGGGGTAAACGTAGGGGAGTGGGTTGCTCTTCGGAGGGTCAATGTGGACTTGTTGGACTGAGGTGCCTGTTTCTACACTGTAAGTAATCTAATCGAAACAAGAAAACCAATGGTATTTCAAATTCTGTGCAACTATTATATATAATCATCTTCAAATGATGTTATATATGTTTTTTTAATTCTGGGACAGAATGGAATTCTGTTAGTGGGTATAGTGTTCCTCAAACAGAGGTGACTTTAGGGTAGTGTGTTTTTCAGCAGAGGAGGGGAACATCTGGAAAAATCACAGTGCTTTTATCATGACATTATGCACAAAGGACTCAAGTGATATTTATGTGACGCAACGATAAGTTTCAACATAAACAACTTCACCAATTACAACCCAATGCAAACAGAGCTTGCCAAAAAATTGTCTTTAAAGTTATGGTCTCACATTTTAAAGAATAATTTGTACACTTACAGTGTGGGCTTCTGACTAGCTGTAGAGTTGGTCACTCCTGAGCACTGAATGACCCTAACATAACAGTAACTAGCATTCTTTTGAAGAGTTAATATTACACAAGGTATACTGTAAGCTATTCTGTGTTTAAATAATGCAACCGGTAAATTGCCTACTTAATACCTTTTGTACTCAAGATTCCACATATCATGTTCCACTTTCTTCACTGAAGATAAGATTTCATGACAATTAAGAATTAAAAGTGAGCTGCCTACTTTTGTCAGCACTGAAAGTACTTTGAGCGCACACACACATTCTCACACTCTCTCTCAAACACACACACTCTCATGCACTCTCACACACACACACACACACTCTCTCTCACACACATTCACACTCACACACACATTCTCACACACACACACTCACATACACACACATCACACTCATACTTTCTCTCACTCATATTCACACACTTTCTCTCACACACACATACTCTCTCACACACACACATTCTCACTCATACACACATATACACACACTCATTAACACACACTCACTCACACACACATATGCACATACACTCATTAACACACACACACACTCTCACTCACACAAATACACACATACTCACACTCACTCACACACACACAGACATACACACAGACACGCACACACACACACATAGCCTCTGGCACTGATGGTCCCTGAGTTGGCTGACAGGAAACTGGCAACATTGAAGCTGGAGGGATTGCTACATGTTGACAGGCAGTTCTACCACCTGCAAGCTCCTAGCAGCCCTGAGGAATTGGCCCCAGTTGGGATCTTAATTTTGAAAAATTTGCTGCCTTCCTGTGTTTAGCCGACAGTGTTCCAATATCCCATCCCAGTACTGGGGAACCTCCTACAGGACTGGGACTGCATGGGTAGCCATGTCGATGCAACTTCCCATAACTTTCCCAGATCCACTGTTTCCTTCAAAAGGTAAAGGCTCATATTGGCTTCATTCAGTGCCTGCTAACTGAGAGAACCCTCCTGAACCTAGTTCGGGTTCAGTGTGGCAAATTCACGTAGGGAGAAGGCCAGCAAATAAAAAGCAAGTCACAGCTTCATTTCATACAAAGGCATTGCCCTTGAATAAAGTTTATCGTTGGAGATAAATTCACGTTGGTCAAGAGAGTTCATATTTGAGCAATGGTCTCATTTCTGCTATTGCGAAAGATTCAACAGGGTTGGAGCTTTTAGGTTTTCTATGTAAGAGAGGATTTATAAGGGGCTTAATAGAGGTTATTAAAATATTAACGGTTTAGAGAGGTTGGTGTTTTTATTTATGGACAAATCAATACAAAATGGATATGAATAAATCCAGTAAGGAGTAATTAATCAGAATGGAGAGAGTGTGGAACCCCCAAACCATATGGAGGTGGCTGAGGCAAAAAGCTTCAGTACTTTCGTAAGGGAACTAGGCAAAATGATGAGAGAAAAGGTAGGAGAACGTTATGTTGCAGGATTGAGATGAGGTTGATGGAATGGGAGGATACCCCTGAGGAATATAATCACCAACACAGATTAGCTATGCCAAGTAACCTGTTTCTGCACGAAAGGTACAATGAAATTAATAAGTTATTCACAATACAGGCGCACTAACCAGCAGGAATGTAAAATTATGGATTGATATTACATGTTTTGGAAGGCACTGGAACATGAGAGTTAATTCAGCGAAAGTAGGAAGTTGGCCTGAGAGGAGAGCAGACTAGTGGTTATGCATTAGTTGCTCATTATTTTCCCAGCCCAGCGTTTGGTGCCATTATTTTCAGTTGAACTGAATCTGAGGCAGTACAGGAAACAGATTAATGAGATTCCACTCATTATGCATACCTATCCAAGAATATCTCCTACTGCAAGTATTGATGGATGAAACATTCTTGTTCAAGATGCTGCGCAATGAACTGGCCAAATAATATTGCCCATGTGCATTCGAAATCGATCCTTGCACCACATAAAATCGGCCAAGTCATTTGTCATAGCAACTGCTGCCATTTTCTTTCCTTCAGAAGTACAACATTAAAGAGGTTGCAGTTTTATTGGTTGATGTTTCTGCTCTTATGGAAGTAAGTGGTCAGGGAGATGACTGTAGTGGTAATGTTACTGGATGTGTAATCCTAAGGGCCAGATTAATCCTCTGGCGATTTGAGTTCAAATCTGACCCTTGGAGCTGGTGGAGTTTAAATTCAGTTAATTAACATGTGGAAATGAAAGCTAATCTCGGTAATGGTAACCAGGAAACTATCACTCACTGTTGTTAGAAACCCATCTGGCTAACTAACGTCCTTCAGGAAAGAAAATCAGCCATCTTTACTTGGTGTGGCCAGCATGTGTTTCCAGACCGTGGGGCTGACTCTGAGCTCTCAGCTCAGGTACATCAGCGATTGGCAATAAATGCCCACGTCCAATGAAAAGAATAAATCGGTGAAATTTCCATTTGCAGCCACTGATAATGTTTAGCTCAGCTCAGTGTGTGATAAGCTGTTGCTTGATTTTCTAAGTTGGCTGTAATTTCTTGTTCAGATGGAATCTGAACTTGGTTTAACAATGTTGAAACATTGCACATTGCTTGGAGGCACTGTGTACTGCAAAGGCTAGGTGTTCTGACAGTATTCCTGCAAGAGTGCTGGAGATCTGTGCTCCAGAACTTGCTGCTTCCTTACCCAAGCTGTTCTAGTACAGTTACAATATTTGCATCTACCCGATAATGTGGAAAATTGCTCAGGTATATCCTGCTCTTAAAAAACCAGAACAAATCCAACCTGACCAATTATCGCCCTGTCAGTCTACAATCAGTAAAGTGATGGAAGGTGTTATCAGTTGTGATATCACACAGCACTTGCTCATGAAACCATAAGATATAGGAGCAGAATTGAGTCTTCTGACTTTTGGTCATGGCTGAAGTGTTTTCAATGCATTCTCCTGCCTGTTCCTTGTAATCTTTGATCTCCTTTAGTAATTGAGAACTTATCCAGTTCTGTCTTGAAGATACTCAATGACTTGACCTCCACAGCCTTCTGTGACAAGGTGTTCCACAGATTCACCACTCTCTGGCTGCAAATTCCTCCTCATCTCAGTTCTAAAGGGTTGTCCCGGCTGTATTCCTGACGAAGGGCTTTTGCCCGAAACGTCGATTTTGCTGCAGCTCGGATGCTGCCTGAACTGCTGTGCTTTTCCAGCACCACTCTAATCCAGAATCTGGTTTCCAGCATCTGCAGTCATTGTTTTTACCCTTCACTCTGACGCTGTGCCCTCAGGCACTAATCTCACCTACTAGTGGAAACATCTTCCTCACATTCATTTATCCAGGCCTCTCAATATTCTGTAAGTTTCAATCAGATCCCCCCCTCATCCTTCTTAACTTCATCAAGTACAGACCAAGATTTCTCAGCTGCACCTCATACGACAAGCCCTTCATCCCCAGGATCATTCTTGTAAACCTCCTCTGGACCCCGTCCAAGGCCAGCACATCCTTGCTTAGGATACAGAGTCCTAAACTGCTCACGATATTGCAAATGTGGTCTGAACAAAGCCTAATGCACCCTGAGCAGCACACCTCTGCTCTCATATTCTTGCCCTCTCAAAATGAATGAATCCCAAGTCTCTTTGTGCTTCAGATTCCAGAAGCCTTTCTCCATGTCAAAAATAGTCCACGCCTCTATTCTTCCTCCCCAAGTGCATAGCCTCACACTTTCCCACATTGTATTCCATCTGCCACCTCTTTACCCACTTTCTGAGCCTCTCCAAGTTCTTCTGCATCCTCCCACTTCATCCACACTACCTGTTCCTCTTCCTGCCTTTGGGTTATCTGTAAACTTAGCAAAAATGCCCTCAGTTACTTTGTCCAGATGGTTAATATACAATGTGAATAGTTGCAGCCCCAACACAGACCCTGGTGGAATTCCATTAGTCACAGGCTGTGATCCTGAAAAAGACCCATTTATTCTTACTTGCTGCCTTCTGCCAGTCAGCCAATCCTCTACCAATGCCAATACCTTTGCCCTAACACCATGGACTGTTACCTTACTTAGCAGCCTCGTGTGTCACGCCCTGTCAGAAACCTTCTGGAAATCCAAATGGATCACATCCACTATCTCACCTTTGTGTAACTTGCTCATTACCTCCTCAAAGAATTCTAACAGATTTGTCAGGCATGACCTCTCCTTGGTGAGGCCATGCTGAGTCAGCCATATTTTACCATGCCCTTCCAAGTACTCTGCAATCTCATCCTTACTAATGGACTCTAACATCTTACCAACGACTGAGATCAGACTTATTAGCCTATAGTTTCTTAACTTCTGCCTCCCTTGCTTCTTAACATCACTGAATGTCAAGGTGGTTAGATTATCTCTTATTGGAGGTAGTCATTGCTTATCATTTGTACATTAGCCATTTTCCAGTCCTCTGGGACCCTCTCCGACTCCAGTGATTCCTGAAAGATCATCACCAATGCCTCAATAATGTCCTCAGCTATCTCCTCAGAGCTCTAAAATGTAATCCACCTGTTCTATGTAATTTATCCACCTTCAGACCAGCTCAGCAACAATCTGCTCACTGTTGCCCAGTTTGGGTTCCATCTAGCAAAACTGGCATTTATAGGAGTGAGGTATCAACTGTTTGGACATAGCTAGTTATTGGAGGTCAGTCATCTCAGCTCCAGAACATCTCTGCAGGAGTTCCTCGGTGTAATGTCCTTGGGCCAACCATCTCCAGTTGCTTCATCGTTGGCCTTCCCTCCATCATAGTGTTAGAAGTGGGGATGCTCACCGATGATTACATCATTCACGTTTCCTTAGATACTGAAGCAGTCTATATCCAAATGCAGCAAGACCTGGACAATATTCAGGCTTGGACTAAAAAGTGGCAATTAACTGTGCAAATTCTGGGCAATGACTACCTCCAATTAGAGATAATCTAACCACCAGAACTTGACATTCAGTGGTGTTACCATCATTTGATTGGCACATCCATAACTATTCATTCCCTCCACTCAGTAGCAGTAGTGTGTACTATCTACAAGACGCATTGCAGAAGGTTTCCAAAGATCCTTGGAAGGCACCTTCCAAACCCACAACCACTTCCACCTAAAAGGACAAAGACAGCAGATACATGGGAGCACTACCACCATCAAGTTCCTCTCCAAGCGACTCGCCATCTTGACTTAGAAATATATCATCGTTCCTTACCAACCATTGATGGTTCAATATCCTGGGATTCCCTCCATAAGGACATTGTGGGTCTACCTACGCCATATGGACTGCAGTGGTTCAAAAAGCAGCTCACCATCAGCTCCTCAAGGACAACTAGAGACAGACAATAAATGCTGGTCAGCCAGTGACACCCACCCAGGTCCTATGGGTGAATTAAGACAAGGATAAAGATTTTTTTTAAACTAACTTCCTTGACACCAAACGAGGGAGAAAAATCTTTCATTCATGACACTATGACCAGAAGATTGAAATCCATCCAATGCCATATTGCACTGTGCGAACCTGAACTAGCTTTCTCGATTCTTGAACAGCCCAGCCACTGGTTCTTAAAGGGACTGTTAAAAAGTATGAAATATCAGTGAAGTGAATATTTTTTCATGTACCCTGGAGAAGCCAGATATACTTTGGCATCCTCACTGAAGCAAGGATTTGCTGGCTTTTGGGTGCATTACAACAGAGGTACACTTGGCTGTTTCGTGAAATGAGGAGAATGTCCTTCCAGAGAGAAAAAAAATGAGCAGCCTCCCCCTCTAACCCCACAAAATACTCATCAAATCTGGGAGCATCCATGGAGGAAAACTAAGTTGAATTAAACTTACAGTTTTGTCATCTTTTAACAGAACATTAATACCAGTGCCAGAAGGGCAGATTCTGAAGCTTGGCAAAAGTGAGGACTGCAGATGCTGGAAACCAGAGTTTAGATCAGAGTGGTGCTGGAAACGCACAGCAGGTCAGGCAGCATCCGAGGAGCAGGAAAATCGGCATTTCTGGCAAAAGCCCTTCATCAGGAATAGAGGCAGGAAGCCTCCAGGGTAGAGAGATCACTTTCAGAGACATGATACCACCTGCTCCAACTACAATCCACCCCATTCTGAGGTGCAGGTTAGTTTTTAGTCCGGGTCCGTTTGAACTCATCCTGTCCTCTCATGAGGGCAGAAGTGGCTACTGCAGATGCTGAAGATTCTGAAGCTTATCCAGTTTTCCCTCTGCCCTACTGTTGCAGACTGTGCAATTTTAGGATACTTCCATTTGAATTAATGAGATGAAAGAGAATTAATTTTCAGTTGGGTGGTGCATGTCTGAAAATGTGACTCCTATTCACTCAGATATTGTATTGTGGTTTAAGAAGGTATGTGCTGCAGCATTCTGGGGGAAACTCTTTCATCTCTATTTTGTTGTCTTCCAGGGTTTCTTTCGGAGAAGCATCCAGAAAAATATGGTGTATACATGTCACCGAGAAAAAAGCTGTGTCATCAACAAGGTTACCAGGAATCGTTGCCAATACTGCCGTTTGCAGAAGTGCTTTGAAGTGGGCATGTCTAAAGAGTGTAAGTCCACTTTCTGGTCTTTATCTTTTTCCATTTTGTGCAAAGTTCAGTTTAGCTTTCATTAAATCCAATGGTAACAGAGAATGCTGGAGAAAATTAAAATTGTGAGGCCACAATATGGATTCACTGACTCATTCTGACTCATTTTCAGAATATCTTCATCACTGCAGTGCTTCAAAGTGCCGCAATTACTTTAGCTGCGGAATTTGGCCTCTTGCTGTCTGACATTTTGGCCCTTAAAGTGCTGTTTTACTTTTAAACTGTTGTCCAGTGCACTCACACACACATCTGTTGGAACAGCGCTGAACACCATGAGGCTGTAAAAGTGCAGACACGGAATGTCCATCAGGGAACGAACAGTCTCTGTTAAAACTTCACGAACCAAGACTTATGTTCAACAGTTGAAAATATCTTTGAGCCCATTCTCTGCCATGTGGGTCCATTCTTGTGTATTCCCGAGGACAGAATCACTTTCAGAGACATAATACCACCTGCTCCAACTACAATCCACCCCATTCTGAGGTGCAGGTTAGTTTTTAGTCCGGGTCCGTTTGAACTCATCCTATCCTCTCATGAGGCAGAAGTGGCTCCTGCAGATGCTGGAGATTAGAGTCAAGATTAGAGTGGTGCTGGAAAAGCACAGTAGGTCAGGCAGCATCTGAAGAGCAGGGAAATTGACTTTTCAAGCCTTCTTGATGAAGGGCTTTTGCCCGAAACATTGATTTTTCTGCTCCTCGAATGCTGCCTTTCCTGCTGTGCTTTTCCAGCACCACTCTAATCTTAACACTATCCTCTCCTGACTTGAGCCCCCTGTATGGTTGTGCAGCCAGTGAACAATGGTTAGTGCTGGCTGCCTGCTGTCAATATTTAAATTAGTGGGCAGAACAAAGTTAGTGTTCTGCTTGCATTGGAAGCAATGGGCTCAGGATAATCTTGAATTGCAATCCCTACCCCGAATATTGAGCCATATCTCATTTGCAGTCATCATCTCCCTGAGTAATTCTCTTTCATCTTAGAGTCGTTCTGTGAAGTCTGTGCCCTGAATTTCTTCATGTTATTTGCATGCTGTTTTTCAAGCATATTCAGTTTCACTGGGGCGAGTGGTTTTGAAATAAGCCTTGTTGCTCAACTGAACCTGGTCAGCTTTTCAGCGTTTTAGAACTTTCAGAATTATCGTGTGAGTAGAAGAATACTGGGCATTGAAAATAAGTCAACCGGCCGATCTTTCTGCAAATGCCCTACTCAGTAAAGTAAGAAATGAAATCAGTGCCATGCCTGGGTTGTATAATGTGAGGTAACAATCATAATTGCAATCTACTTTGTTCCTCTAGCTTTGAAACATTTCAAGAGTCATTTCTCAAAGACTTGGGAAAAACAATCATTGCGCACGAGTGGCTGGTTTTACAAGAGTTGACCAAGCCCTCAATAAAAGACGTGGGCTTTAAAGAGGACCTTTGTGAATCAGAGAGGAACAGTGTTTCGAAATGGGGCTGTTAGACACTGGGTCCTAATTGCTTGAAGAAATAATTGCTCCCAGTGAGACAAAAGGTAGAGCTAATGTATGAAATACACAGATGAGAGGAATTCAGATTTCTAGGATGCAAGATGTTGGGAGACTTGTGTGAAAGCCTAGGAAAGTTTATACACAACGGTGAGAATTTTAAATTTGAGGTGTTAAGAGATGAAAACCAGTGGAGCTCTGTGATGAGAGCAACTGGTGAGTGAGCCAGGCTTCGGGCAGGTTAAGACATGATCGCAGAATTTCAGATGAGCTGACTTGCTTCGGAGGGCGGAGGATTGCCTTGAATTCCAGGATTGCATTGGATAATTAAGTCCGGAGTTGAAGACGTGAATGAAAGCAGGTTAACTGAGATAGAAGTGAAGCTTGGTGGTAGTAGAGGCAAAAGTAGGCTAGGTTTGTGAAGCGAAAGAATATTCATTGAAAACTCGGTTCTGGATTGGACCGAATCCCTAGATTGTGAATAGTCTGGTTCAGTTTGAGATTGGAAAGGGGGAGGAAGTTGGTGGTGAGTGAATGCAGTTTATGGCAGCAACTAAAGATATTTCGGACTCTCAGACTCCCATGACATCAATATTACAATTCGCCTCAGTGCTGTTTTGCGTTTTCTTCACTCGTTTCTATCCATTGTTGTCAGAAGTGAAAGTGCCTTATTGTGGGTACTGATAGGAAAGAATCACTGACACTGACAGAATAAGGGAATTGAATTAACATTAAATCATTTCCAAATGGTGCTTCACCATCATCCATGGTTGTCAGTTCAAGTTCTATAGAATGTCCAGCTCAACAAACCTTTCAAACCAGCACTCCCATCAATGTCATCAGTTTTCAGCAATAGTCTGTTGAAATGGACAGAACAAAAGCCAGCCGAAATTCATCAAGGCTCTTTAGACAGTCTCCTCCAAACCATCTAGCAAGGCAAGGGCAGCAGACACTTGGGAACACTGTCCGTCTGAACACTCACCGTCCTGACTTGGAAATATACCACCTTGCCTTCAGTGTTACTGAGTCTAAATCCTGGGATTCCCTCCCTAAAGGGATTATGGTTTACCTCCAACAAATGGACTTGAGCAGTTCTAAGTAGAGAGCTCTCCATTATCTTCTCAAGGTCACTCGATGAGGCAATAAAGGCTGGTACAGCCAGCCATGCTCACGTGCCCTCTATAAATAAAATAAAAGGTCTCAGGTAACCTTTTCTTTTAATTTTAAAATTTATTACTATTAGTACATACACCTAAAAATTGCAGCAGTTTTCCTAATTCACCACTGTAATGTCAATGAAAGATTTGTAACGCTTCGAAGAACTATGTAAATGAATGATCATTGGGAACTTCAACCAACCTTGGCTGAAAAATAGCAAATAATCAGGAGAATACCCAAGTAAAATTCAATGCTGATTCTTTTTAAGCTAATAAAATGAGATGCACCTCACCTTCATGTTACACTGAAATGGTGCAGTATTATAAAAATTGATGTAGAACTTATTAATTAATTAGTTTCTTTGCAGCCCCTCTATGATACAATATGCATTAATATGCAAAATAGATATATTTAAGTTTATAGTACGCATTACAAGATTGACACCTCAGTTTTCAGAAATTAAAATAGAAAATTAATCCACTCACATGGAATTTACTAAACTGTAATCAACATAATTATTATTCCCAAATTAGTGTTTTACCATCGTTACTGGAATACAGGACAGTTTGAGCATATTGCTTAATGTTTCTGTCAAATTGCATGAAAATATAAAGAAAAGGCAGACAGGGGAAGAGAATGAAAGAAAAAGATCAGAAAAGAAACATTTGGTAGAGAAATTCATTAAAGGGGACAAAAGAGTAAGGAAGCAAAAATGTTGAAACCACAACAGCAAAGCAAAAATGTTCACACTTTGAAACTATTAATCTTTTAAACATTATACACAGTGCCACAGTTATTCATACATTATGCATCATAGATGTTTGATAAGTTACAAAGTTGGTGTGCAGACTTGAAGTTTATTGATTTTGTTTTAAAAATATTTTCGTAAGTTTGTTTTTCAAACATTTTATTTATTTTGTCATCCAGTTTCTTCAAAAGCTGGCCATTAACTATGTTGTAAATATTTTATGTGTGTACTCTTAATATTTTATTTCAAATGTAATGAAAAGTCCATTAAACATTTATAAAGCTGTTCTACTGAAACCTGGTACAAGAAGTTACATAATCCCTGGAGTATGCCTTTCAAAGCACATACATGCTTCTGCTCATGTAACACCAAGCAACTGATTTTCTGGAAGGTTTCTAAATACTGAGCATTGTGAAACTTAGAGAAAGGCGTGTAATTGTACAGCATTTCCTAATTAATTTTCTCAAAAGTGAATACTGTGCAGGGATCTTTCAATGCTTGAGGTAAAATATAGGCTCAGAGTTCAGTCTGAGGGTGGAGAATAATTTTTAAATCTATTGTATCAAGATAAGGTTGAAATGGTAATCTTACTTTTTTCACTCGTCTGTACTCAGGCTGAACTCAACCTTTGGTGCCCTAGGGAATATAATCCATAGACATGAAAACCACGGTTTCCACTGTTACAAAATTGTTTCTGTGCATCCAACTACATCACGTTAAATAAAAACGCGGGATGAACATAGAAGGCCGAGCAGCAGTTTGGTGAAAATTTATAATGAATAGTATAATATTTTTTAAACTATTAAATCTGTTGTATTTCCTCAGTCAGTAATGTAATAGAGAACATGTTTGCACTTAAGCTGGTTTGGTCTGTTATGTGACAGCTTTAATGGGGTTATTTAGATATACCATCAATGCAAAGAAAATATAACCGACTTTCTCCCACTGCAAATAAACTGTTGCTAATCTGGATGAGAAAAAACTTTGTTCTCCTATCCATTTCAGACCATCCAGCTTGCAGTTAAATTTTAAATGGCATACAACCTGCAACTGTAATGTGCTTTAATCATCTTTATGACCTGCAATTTTAACTTTGATACTTCAATATGATTTTTTTTTCCCATTGCCGCCTTCAGTTTAAATATACTGTATTTGAATAGGCTTTGTAGCATTGAGTAAAGTCTTCTTCGAAAGATGCATTTGATACGAAGCACTTAGCAGCATCTTATTACCATAAAAGTACCATATAAATGCAAGATGCTGTTGTTGATGGTAGCTCATTTATAAAGTTGCAGATCCCATATTTTTGCTTTCATACAAGCTGAGCAGTTACAAAATGATGAGCATTTTGAGAACCTCCTTGACTTTCATGGCTGAACATCAGCATTGGTTAGACCCATTTTTGCAAAGGACAGATATTTTTCAGATGATCCACTAGGAGAGACCTTCAGATCTTCACAGTGTATTCAGTTTTAACATCATTGCAGGGCTCCATGCCACAACCAAAAGGGGTTTCATTTCCCTCAAGGAGCAGCCTGTGTGTGGCAATGCACTGTGCCAATCGATGCCCAGTATCCTTGCAGTAGTTATGAGACCGTCAGTCTGTAGCACTGCACTGTGCCAATTGTACTTGAACCTCCACGGCAAGTGGCTAATGTGCAATAAGAGACATCAGGTCAATGCCTGGCACCATGTGACACCCAGTATAATCCTTGCATGCACATACCAAAAGCTATTCTTCCACCCCGAATGTGATGGTGCAGTAATTTGAGATGTTGAAACCAGGTTCTCGCTGCCTTGGTCCCTGCAGCACTTGGCACATTTGCTGTAAAATGTCACTGAGGTCTACTGCATGCTATGCATCCTCCCATCAAGAGGGCACAGCTCTCGCCAGCAGAGGGATCAGCTCAGCAGCAGGAACCTGAGAGGGAGATGGAGCAGGAAGCTCAGGAGAAGGCTGAAGAGGTGAGGCAACACCGTTTTCTGCCTGAGCTGTGGGTGAAGAACACATCGGGGAGTGGTTCACCGCTAACCGCAGCCCAATTCTTCCCTCACCACCAGCCCTGTACCTTGACCTCCATCGATTCCTGACCTTGGCAGAATTCACTTGGCCACCATGCCTTACCAAGTGCCAGCTCTGAATTATGTGCAGCACCAGTATCCGAGCTGGTGGCTGGGAATGTGACCTTCAGTAAGATTGTCAAGTCTTCATCCTCCCCCTCTTCCTGTCGCTCCCACTGGTCCAGCTGATGTTTATCAATTTGGAATGAGGAAGGAACCAGGACAAGGCTGTGGAGAAGGGAGGAAAGTAAAGGTGTTATGCTTGTGCTTTCCGCTGCTTGTTAATCAGTACAAGGCGGGGTATGGGTAAGGGGGGGGGTTATGAGAGGCAGGGTTTAACTGAGGAGGCTGTCATCTTCCATGGTCTCTGCTGTTCCTTCACTCCTTTAGCAATGAGCATCTTCCTCATCGTAGGGACCATCCCCTTTATGGGTGTGAGGTCATACAGATATTCCTGCCCTTTCTGGTCAGTCTCCACTGCCTCTGGTTATATGTCACTTTGTCCTGCAAGAGGGAGGGATGTTTCACCCTGGATGGGTAAGTAGCTGCCAGAGTGTGCAAGGCTCTGAGATGGAGCTGTGAGGATTGCTGCAGTGTTCTGATGCAGCTTTGAAATACTGAGCTATGGTTAATGATGATTGTTGATCGGTGAGTGATGGGATGATTCTAGTGACTGAGGATAGTAGGATGGATAGGAAATGACATTCCAGCCTGCATTCACTGACAGCAACTTACATTTATAAAGTGCCTTGATAATAAAATGTGCTTCACAGGATCATCATACATGCAAAATTTGTCACTGAGCCACAGAGTGACCTTAGGACAGACGTTCAAAGGTTAAATAAAAAGATTGGTTGAGGGACCACTTTATTGGAGGGAAGATATGGAAAGAGGGTTTTAAGGTAGAAATCCCAATGTTCAGGACCTTGACAGCTGATGGGATGGTTGTCAATAGCGAAGCAATTGAAGGTTTTCATGAAGCGAGAAGTCAAGGAGAACAGCTATCTCAACTGGGAGTGAAGATGAAGGAGATTGCAGAGATAGAGACAGGTAAGGCCTTGGATGGATTTGAGAGCCAGGCTGAGAATGATATGGGAGGTCACAGCCTGGCTGTCCAAGGGAGGGAGCTCAGGGCCTGGCTGTCCCAGGGAGGGAGCTCAGGGCCTGGCTCTCCCAGGGAGGGAGCTCAGGGCCTGGCTCTCTCAGGGAGGGAGCTCAGGGCCTGGCTCTCCCAGGGAGGGAGCTCAGGGCCTGGCTCTCCCAGGGAGGGAGCTCAGGGCCTGGCTGTCCCAGGGAGGGAGCTCAGGGCCTGGCTGTCCCAGGGAGGGAGCTCAGGGCCTGGCTCTCCCAGGGAGGGAGCTCAGGGCCTGGCTCTCTCAGGGAGGGAGCTCAGGGCCTGGCTCTCCCAGGGAGGGAGCTCAGGGCCTGGCTCTCCCAGGGAGGGAGCTCAGGGCCTGGCTGTCCCAGGGAGGGAGCTCAGGGACTGGCTGTCCCAGGGAGGGAGCTCAGGGCCTGGCTCTCCCAGGGAGGGAGCTCAGGGCCTGGCTCTCCCAGGGAGAGAGCTCAGGGCCTGGCTCTCCCAGGGAGGGAGCTCAGGGCCTGGCTCTCCCAGGGAGGGAGCTCAGGGCCTGGCTCTCCCAGGGAGGGAGCTCAGGGCCTGGCTGTCCCAGGGAGGGAGCTCAGGGCCTGGCTCTCCCAGGGAGGGAGCTCAGGGCCTGGCTCTCCCAGGGAGGGAGCTCAGGGCCTGGCTGTCCCAGGGAGGGAGCTCAGGGCCTGGCTCTCCCAGGGAGGGAGCTCAGGGCCTGGCTCTCCCAGGGAGGGAGCTCAGGGCCTGGCTCTCCCAGGGAGGGAGCTCAGGGCCTGGCTCTCCCAGGGAGGGAGCTCAGGGCCTGGCTGTCCCAGGGAGGGAGCTCAGGGCCTGGCTCTCCCAGGGAGGGAGCTCAGGGCCTGGCTGTCCCAGGGAGGGAGCTCAGGGCCTGGATGTCCCTGGGAGGTCTGGCAGCCTGAAGGAGGCTCACGGGAACAGTGGGTGGGAACATGATGGTAGAGGGAAGGACGACCTCTGCTTAAGGCATCTCCCACGCAAGGACAAGAGATAATAGTTGATTGAGAGAAGGTCAGTGATGGGAGAGTGCAGGCTACAGGAGGGGAGATTAAGGGTGAGGGAAGGTGGCTCAGAGATGACAGTTCACAGGTGAAGGTGTGATGTCGGGGAGCTCCACATTGGCAGAATAAGTATTCAAGGGTCACAGAAGGCAAGGCCACGTTGTTGGAGGGAGAGTCAAAGGTGATATGGGGGCAAGGTCAAAGGTGACTGGGGAAGGGGTACCATGATGCTTTGCTGCACAAGGAAAGCAAGTGTGGTCGGTGGGGTGTGGATGGTTGAAGTATAAATTCAGTATTAATCTCTCAGACAGCAGGATGATGCTACTGATTTGCAGGTAATGGAAACCTGGCTGGGTGCTGTTTAAATATGGTGCTGGAACAGTTCTTTCATTCATTCAGGAATATGGGCTTCAACGTTTAAGCCAGCATTTATTGCCCATGCCTAATTGATTTTGAGAAGGTGATAGTGCGCTGTTTTCTTGAATAGCTGCCGTATTAAGAGTGTGGGTACATCCACAACACTGGTAGGAAGGTTGTTCTGTAATTTTGACCCAGTGTCAGTGAAGGAACAGCGATATATTTCCAAATCAGGGTGGTGAGTGGCATGGAGGGAACATGTGGTGTTTTCATGTAGCCGCTGCCCTTACATTGCTAGCTGGTAGTGGTTGTCGGTTTGTAGGTGTTTTCTAAGGAGCTTTGGTGAATTTGTGCCATGTATCCTGTAGATAGTACAGACTGCTACTACTGAATGGAGGGAGTAAATGTTTGTGAGTCTGGTGCGGCTCAAAGGTAGAAGACAGAGGGTGGTGGTGGAGGGTTGTTTTTCAGACTGGAGGCCTGTGACCAGTGGAGTGCCACAAGGATCGGTGCTGGGTCCTCTACTTTTTGTCATTTAAATAAATGATTTGGATGCGAGCATAAGAGGTACAGTTAGTAAGTTTGCAAATGACACCAAAATTGGAGGTGTAGTGGACAGCGAAGAGGGTTACCTCAGATTACAACAGGATCTTGACTAGATGGGCCAATGGGCTAAGAAGTGTTAGATGGAGTTTAATTTAGATAAATGCGAGGAGCTGCATTTTGGGAAAGCAAATCTTAGCAGGACTTATACACTTAATGGTAAGGTCTCGGGAGTGTTGCTGAACAAAGAGACCTTGGAGTCCAGGTTCATAGTTCCTTGAAAATGGAGTCGCAGGTAGATAGGATAGTGAAGACGGCGTTTGGTATGCTTTCCTTTATTAGTCAGAGTATTGAGTACAGGAGTTGGGAGGTCATGTTGCGGCTGTACAGGACATTGGTTAGGCCACAGTTGGAATATTGCGTGCAATTCTGGTCTCCTTCCTATCGGAAAGATGTTGTGAAACTTGAAAGGGTTCAGAAAAGATTTACAAGGATGTTGCCAGGGTTGGAGGATCTGAGCTACAGGGAGAGGCTGAACAGGCTGGGGCTGTTTTCCCTGGAGCGTCGGAGGCAGGTTTACAAAATTGTGAGGGGCATGGATAGGATAAATAGACAAAGTCTTTTCCCTGGGGTCGGGGAGTCCAGAACTAGAGGGCATAGGTTTAGGATGAGAGGGGAAAGATATAAAAGAGACCTAAGGGGCAACGTTTTTATGCAGAGAGTGGTACGTGTATGGAATGAGCTGCCAGAGGATGTGGTGGAGACTGGTACAATTGCAACATTTAAGAGGCATTTGGATCGGTATATGAATAGGAAGGGTTTGGAGGGATATGGGCCGGGTGCAGGCAGGTGGGACTAGATTGGGTTGGGATATCTGGTCAGCATGGACAGGTTGGACTGAAGGATCTGTTTCCATGCTGTACATCTCTATGACTCTGATCTATGGTGCCAGTCAAACAGGCTGCTTTGTCCTGGGTGGTGTCAAGCTTCTTGGGTGTTGTTGGAACTGCACCCATCCAGGCAAGTGGGGAGTATTCTATCACACTCCTGATTTCTGCTTTGTAGATGGCTTTGGGGACTCAGGAGGTGAATTATTCACCTCAGTGTGCCTAGCCTTTGACAGGCGCTTTATGTGGCAAGTCCACTTCAATTTCTGGTAAATTGTAACTCTAAGGAGGTTGATTGTGGGGAGATTCAGTGATTGTAATGCCATTGTATGTCAGCTGGCGATGCTTAGATTCTCTCTTGTTGGAGATGGTCATTATCTGGCACTTGTGTGGCACAAATACTTGTCACCATGAGATTTGTGTGTAAATTGATCTTTGAAGCCTCAGAAATCATGGTTGATCTCTACACAGAGTAGAAAATACAAACATAGGAATTTATAGCAACTTTCGGCCATTTGACCCATCAAGTCCACTATACATTCAACATAAGTATGGCTGACCCTCGAGATCAATGCCATTACTCCCAAACAGTTGAAACCTTTAACTTTTATTAAACATTTATCAATGTTTTTCTTAAGACATATTCAGTGACCTCATCTCCGCAGTAGAGAATTCCACAAGAAATTTGTCCTCATTTCAATGCGAACTGACCTACTTCATATCCTGAGAGCACGAGGCCTTGTTCTAAGTCCCTGGCCAGCAGAAACATCATCCTGAATCCAATCCATCCAGCCCTGCCAGAAATATATACACTTCAAAGAGATTCCCCTCAGTGCTCTTAACCTCCAGTGAATACTGGCTCAGGCAACCCAGTCTCTCCTCATGGAACAAACCTGTCATCCTCAATACAACTCCAGTAGGTTTGTCAAATGTGATTTCCCCTGAATAAATCCATCTGAACCTCGTGTAATTCTCTTTGTATTTTTTAAGGCCCCTGTTAATGTATTCTTTATAATAGAATCTAGCGATTTTCCTCATACTGATGTTAGACTAACCGGGCTGCGATTCCTGGTTTTCTCGTTCCCTCCTTTTTAAACAGTCATGTCGCATTTGCCACCCTCCAGTTTGTGGAATTGTTTCAGAATCTACAAGATTTCAGAAGATGAAAACCAACAAATCCACCATTGATCCTGGGAATATGCCAGGTGGATTTATCACCTATAAGTCTCATTAGTTTCTCCAACATTTTTTTTAATAACAGTAATTTCTTCAAATTTCTACTTCCCAAAGGACCTTTGCTTCACTTGCACTTCTGGGAGGTTGTTTGAGTCGTATATGAAGAAAGAAGTAGTTGTTTAATTGCTCTACCATTTCCTGATTCTCTATTTTCAAACCTTCCTTTAAAAACTGTAAGGAGGGGCCATTTGGTCACATTAACCTATTTGTTTTTATATACAGTCCATTCTGCTATAACGCGTGTTTCTTCAATGCGAATTGGCTTTAACGTGCTTAAAGAATTTCGGTTGTTATTTGTAGCACATGAACGTTCCTTCCCTGTATTGGCTATAACACAATTCCGGTCCCATTAGTTAGATGGTGGACTATTGGATGATTTTCTTATAATGTGAGATCGAACAAGAACAGGACTATTGCGTTGTCATCAGAACCGACTGTATTTGTGGAATCTCTTATAGTCTCTACTTATGTTTGTTGCTGTATTACGCCCACTCCCTCATTTTGACCTTATCAATCAACCTCTTGGTTCCTTGTTGAGTTCTGAAATGACCCCAATCCTCAGGGTTGCTTTTTCCCTCGAGCAGATTGTAGGGGCCTGTACCTTGCTCACCATTCCCCGTGATGCTTTCTGCCTGTCTCAGTGTGCTCACCCCTCCCACTGATGCTCTCTGCCTGTCTCAGTGTGCTCACCCCTCCCACTGATGCTCTCTGCCTGTCTCAGTGTGCTCCCCCCTCAAAGTGATGCTCTCTGCCTGTCTCAGTGTGCTTACCCCTCCAAGTGATGCTCTCTGCCTGTCTCAGTGCGCTCCCTCTTCCCATGATGCTGACTAACTGTCTGAGGCCAGTACCTTACTTGCTCTTCTCAATGTGTATTGTCCCTGTGGGATGCTGCCATTTTGAAATAAAAACAGAACTCAAGTAATTTATATTAAACTGCGTGCCAAACTTTATTGAGAATACTGAATGGCCTGGACAGAATAGTTGTTGGGAAGATGTTTCCGTTGGTAGGAGAGATTAGGACCAGAGGGCAGACCCTAAGACAGAGACATAGAAATGTAAAACACTGAAACAGACCAATCGGTTCAACTGGTCCATGCCAAACAGATATCTCGGTCTGTTCTCGTCTCATTTACCAGCGCTTGGCCCATATCCCTGTAACCCCTTACTATTCAGATACCCATCCAGTGCCTTTCAAATGCTGTAATTGTTCCAGCCTCCACCACTTCCTCTGGCAGCTCATTCCATACACACACCACCCTCTGTGTGAAAAAGTTACCCCTTAGGTCCCTTTTATGTCTTTCCCCTCTCACTCTGAACCTATGCCCTCGAGTTCTGGATTCCCCCACCCCAGGGAAAAGACTTTGCCTATTTATCGTATCTATGCCCCTCATGATTTTATGAACCTCTAGAAGGTCACCCCTCAGCCTCTGACGCTCCAGGGAAAACAGCCCCAGCCTGTTCAGCCTCTCCCTATAGCTCAAATCCTCCAATCCTGCCAACATCCTTATAAATCTTTTCTGAACCCTTTCAAGTTTCACAACATCTTTCTGATAGGAAGGAGACCAAATTGCATGCAATATTCCAACAGTGGCCTAACCAATGTCCTGTACAGCCGCAAAATGACCTCCCAACTCCTGTACTCAATACTCTGACCAATAAAGGAAAGCATACCAAATGCCTTCTTCACTATCCTTTCTACCTGCGACTCCACTTTCAAGGAGCTATGAACCTGCACTCCAAAGGTCTCTTTGTTCAGCAACACTCCCTAGGACCTTACCATTAAATGTATAAGTCCTGCTCTGACCTGCTTTCCAAAATGCAGCATCTCACATTTATCTAAATTAAACTCGACCTGTCACTCCTCAGCCCATTGGCCCATCTGGCCAAGATCCTGTTATGCTCTGAGGTAACCCGTCCACTACACCTCCAATTTTGGTGTCATCTGCAAACTTACTAACTATACCTCCTATGATCACATCCAAATCATCTATTTAAATGATAAAAAGTAGAGGACCCAGTACCGATCCTTGTGGCACTCCACTGGTCACAGGCCTCCGGTCTGAAAAACAGCCCTCCACCACCACCCTCTGTCTTTTACCTTTGAGCCAGTTCTGTAACAAATGGCTAGTTCTCCCTGTATTCCATGAGATCTAACCTTGCTAATCAGTCTCCCTTGGGGAACCTTGTCGAACACCTTACTGAAGTCCATATGGATCACATCTACTGCTCTGCCCTCATCAATCTTCTTTGTTACTTCTTCAAAAAACTCAATCAAGTTTGTGAGACATGATTTCCCATGCACAAAATCATGTTGATTATCCCTAATCAGTCCTTTCCTTTCCAAATACATGTACATCCTGTCCCTCAGGATTCCCTCCAACAACTTGCCCACCACCGAGGTTAGGCTCACTGGTCTATAGTTCCCTGGCTTGTCTTTACCGCCCTTCTTAAACAGTGGCACCACATTAGCCAACCTCCAGTCTTCTGGCACCTCACCTGTGACTATCGATGATACAAATATCTCAGCAAGAGGCCCAGCAATCACTTCTCTAGCTTCCCACAGAGTTCTCGGGTACACCTGATCACGTCCTGGGGACTTATCCACCTTTATTCATTTTATGACATCTAGCATCTCCTCCTCTGTAATGTGGAATTTTTCAGGTTGGCGCCATCTATGTGGAGAAAGTGAGGACTGCAGATGCTAGAAATCAGAACTGAAAATGTGTTGCTGGAAAAGCGCAGCAGGTCAGGCAACATCCAAGGAACAGGAGAATCGACGTTTCGGGCATCAGCCCTTCTTCAGATCATCTATGTCCCCACATTCTGTATCTTCCATATCCTTCTCCACAGTAAACACTGGTGCAAAATACTTGTTAAACATTGCCTCAATCTCCTGAGGCTCCACACATAGGCTGCCTTGCTGATCTTTGAGGGGTCCTATTCTCTCCCTCGTTACCCTTTTGTTCTTAATGTATTTATAGAATCCCTTTGGATTCTCCTTAACTCTATTTGCCAAAGCTATCTGATATCTTCTTTTAGCCCTCCTGATTTCCCTCTTAAGTATACTCCTCCTGCCTTTATACTCTTCTAAGGATTTACTCGATCTCTCTTGTCTATACCTGACATATGCTTTCTTCTTTTTCTTAACCAAACCCTCAATTTCGCTTGTCAACCAGCATTCCCTATACCTACCAAACTTTCCTTTCACCCTAACAGGAATATATTGTCTCTGGACTCATGTTATTGAAGGCTTCCCATTTTCCAGCCGTCCCTTTACCTGCGAACATCCGCGCCCAATCAGCTTTTGAAAGTTCTTGCCTAAATAATGTCAAAATTAGCCTTTCTCCCATTTAGAACTTCAACTTTAGATCTGGTCTATCCTTTTCCATCATTACTTTAAAACGAATAGAATTATGGTCGCTGGCCCCAAAGTGCTCCCCCACTGACACCTCAGTCACCTGCCATGCCTTATTTCCCGAGAGTAGGTTACGGGAAGACTTTTTGGAATGGGTATAAGGAAAAATGTCTTCATCCAGAGAGTGATGAATTTATGGAATTCGTTACCTGGCTTTGGAGGCCAGGTCATTGAGGATATTGAAGACTGAGATAGATAGGTTCTTGAGTATCAAGGGGTTCAAGGATTACAGGGAGAAAGCAGGAGAATGGGGTTGAGAAACTTATCAGCCATGATTGAATGGGAGAGCAGACTCGATGGGCTGAATGGCCTAATTTCTGCTGCTATGTCTTATGGTCTTATGAGACAGAAGGTGGTGGTGGAGGGTTTTCAGACTGGAGGTCTGTGACCAGTGGTGTGCCACAGGGATCAGTGCTCCGTCCACTGCTTTTCATCATTTATATAAAGTCTTTGGATGTGAATATAGGAGGCCTGGCTAGTAAGTTTGCATTTGACATCAAAATAGGTGGTGTAGTGAACAGTGAAAAAATTATCCCAGAGTACAGCAGCACCTTGATCAGAAGGGCTGATGGGCCGAGGAGTGACAAATGGTGTTTAATTTAGATAAAAATGAGGTGTTGCATTTTGGTAAGGCAAACCAGGGGAGGACTTCCATAATGGTAGGGCCCTGGGAGGTGTAAAAAAGACCGAGGGATGTAGGTGCGTAGTTCGTTGAAAGTCGATTCGCAGATAGTCAAGGTGATGAAGAAGGCGTTTAGCACGTTTGTCGTCATTAGTCTGAACATTGAGTATAGGAGTTGCGATGTAATTTTTGCAGCAGTACTGGACATTGGTAAGGCCACTTTTAGAATACTGTGTACAATTCTGTTCACCCTTCCTTAGGAAGGATACTGTTGAACTGGAGAGGGTGCAGAAAACGTTAACGAGGACGTTGCCAGGACTGGAAGGTTTAAGGCTGGGGCTTTGTTCCCAGGAGCATCAGAGGCTGAGGGGTGACCTTACCGAAGTTTATAAAATCATGAGGGGAATGGATAGGGTAAATAGTCAAGGTCTTTTCCCTGGGGTAGGGGAGTCCAAAACTAGAGGGCATAGGTTTAAGGTGAGATGGGAAAGATGTAAGAACGATGTGACGGGTAACTTTTTCACACAGAGGGTGGTGCGTGTATGGAATGCGCTGCCAGAGGAAATGGTGGAGGCTGGTACAATTACATCATTTAAAAGGCATCTGGATGGGTATATGAATAGGAAAGGTTTAGAGGGACATGGACTGAATCGGGCAGTTGGGACTAGGTCAGATTGGGGTGTCTGGTCAGCGCGGACAGGTTGGACTGATGGGTCTGTTTCCGTGTTGTATGACTCTGTGAGGCACTTTGCAATGGCATCATCAAAAACATGATATTGTAAAGCAAATGTGACACTTTTTCCACAACAAACCACTGATGGTTTGTGTACCAGTAGTTTCCCATAATTTGTCATGGCCCACATCAAATTTGATCCCCTACAATTTGCCTACTGACATAACAGGTCCACAGTGGATTCCCTAGCCCTGCACTCATCCCTGGAACTTCTGAACCACAAGGATACCTATGTCACACTTCTGCTCATCGACTACAGCTCCGCCTTCTACATCATTATCCCCTCCAGACTGATTTCAAAACTCAGAGACCTAAGAGTCAGCTCCATCTCTGCAATTGGATCCTCAGCTTTCTGACCCTCAGAACACAATCAATGAATTTAGACAACTTCACCTCCTCTTCCATAACAATACTCAACACTGGAGCCCCCAAGGATGCGACCTCAGCCCCCTACTGTACACCCACTATTGTGTTGCCAAATTCTGAATGAATGCCATCTGTAATTTTGCTGATGATGCCACTGTGGTGGGACAGATATCCAACAACAATGAGTCAGAATACAGAAAGGCGATAAAGGGCTTGGGGATGTGGTGCAATGAGAACAACAACCTCTCTCTCAACGTTGGCAAAACTAAAGAACTGATCATTGACTTCAAAGAGAAAGGGGGAGAACTCACCCCCATCTACATCAACGGAGCTGAGGTTGAGAGGGTGGCTCAAGTTGCTCAGAGTGATGATAACTGACAACCTGTCCTGGCCTTCCCACGTAGATGTGATGGTCAAGAAGGCACAACAACACCTCTTCTTCATCAGGCAGCTGAGGAAATTCAGCATGTCCATAAGGACCCTCACCAACTTCTACAGATGCACCATTAAAAGGATACTGTCCAGGTGCACAACGGCCTGGTAAGGCAACTGCTCTGACCAGGACCGTAAGAAACTACAGAAGGTTGTGTGCACAGCCCAGACCATCACAGACACCAACCTTCCATCCATGGACTCCATTTACACTTCTGCTGACCACGGAAATGCTGCCAACATCATCAAAGGCCCATCGCACCCCAGCAATACTCTCTACAACCTTTTCCATTCAGGCAGAAGTTGCAGAAGCTTGAGCACACACACCAGCTGGTTCAGGTACAGCTTCTTTTTGGCTGTTATTAGACTGATGAATGGACTCTAACTTCAAATAATGTTGATCTTGCCTCGCTCATGTCCTATGCGATATAACATGTAGGCCTCTGTCTAGTTTTCTTTTTAACCTATGATCTGTGTGTCCTTGCTTACTATGATTTGCCTGTACTGCTCACAAACACAGATTTTCACTGTGCTTGGGTACATGACAATAAATCAAATCAACGAATTTGATTATGAAACTGCACAAATGATCAAATGGTGCAGCATAGTTGTTTCCTCTGTTTGTGAAGCTTTATTCACTGTCAACCTTAATTCAGTTCATTACAATCCTTGAATAGCTAATTGAGACACATTCAGAACATTGAACGACAGGTATTAAACTTCTGGTATCACTGGGGTATGGGTCTTATTTCACCAAAATCTGATTCTGTCCCAAAGTAATAAACTGCATTCTTTATATGAACCACCGGCATATATTTCTTACACATTATCAATCAAAAACACATGTATCCAATTGTTGCCATGGACAGACACAAAAATTCCTGCAGGAAATGTATTCCTCAGTGTGATTTTATATTTGAAAATTGCCATAGGTTTAATTTTGTTCTGCTGAACATGTAGGCTGACACCATATCCTCACATAATTTTCCCGGGAATTGTGTATCATTCCATAGTTTGGTTGCTGGATATATGGAAATTTGTGATGAAAGGAACAGAAACAAACACACACACACACACACACACACACACACACACACACACACACACACACACACACACACACACGTCTCAAAGGCAGACTGTCATTAGTTCTTTCCTAGACGTTTACTAACAATGTAGACAGGAAGAGAGCTGAGGTCCTGTAAAGGGAGTTCAGGGAGTTAGGCTGTAAATTGAAAAGTAGGAGCTCCAGGGTTGTAATCTCAGGATTACTTCTTTTGTCACATTGCCAGTGAGGCTAGGAATAGGAAGATAGTACAGCTAAATACATGGCTAACGGGCTGGTATAGGGGGGAGGGCTTCAGATATATGGATCATTGGGATGCCTTCTGGCACAGATGGAATCTGTAAGAGAAGGACAGGATGCACCTCAACTAAAGAGGCATCAACCTCCTGACTGGGAGGTTGCTAGTGCCACTCGGAAGGGTTCAAACTAGTGTGATGGGGAGCTGGAAACCAGAGCAGTAGGTCAGTAAGTAACATGACTGAGGAGAAGTCAGAGACTAAGGCCAGTACGATAGCGAGATGTTATTGAACATGCCACAATGGCAGTCTGAGGTGTATTTGTTTTAATGTGATGAGTATGCCTGGTAAGGCAGATGAACATAGAGGTTGGATTAATACATATAACTATGATGCCGTAGCTATTATAGAGGCTTGGTTGAGGGATGGACAAGACTGGAGGCCTAATGTTCCAGGATTTAGATACTTCAGGTGAGATAGGATGTAAAAGAGGTGAGGGAGTTGCATTAAGGAAGTGTATCACAGCTGTGCTGAGGGAGGACATCTTGGAGACTTATCCAGCCAGGCCATTTGGGTAGAACTCGGGAATAGGAGGGGTGCAATCACTTTGATGGGATCGTACTATAGGCCTCCCACCAGCCAGCGGTTGATAGAGGAACAGATGTGTGAACAGATTACAAAGGAACGTAGAAAAACATTTTTAATTTCCCCTACATTGACCGGGGAAAGTGATCTGTTCAGTGCCAGGGGTTGGGATTGGGGTGGAATTTGTTAGCTGTGTCCAGGAATACTGTGTAAATAGGAGGAAAAAGTGAGGACTGCAGATGCTGGAGATCAGAGCTGAAAATGTGTTGCTGGAAAAGCGCAGCAGGTCAGGCAGCATCCAAGGAGCAGGAGAATCTACGTTTCGGGCATAAGCCCTTCTTCAGCTACCGTGTATATAATCCAACCAGGAAAAGGGCCAAAAACAGAAAATCTGAGGAGGGGTCACCGGACCCGAAACGTTAACTCTGATTTCTCTTCACAGATGCTGTCAGACCCGCTGAGCTTTTCCAGCAATTTCTGTCTTTGTTTCTGATGTACAGCATCCACAGCTCTTCCAGGTTTTATTTAGGAAAGGGGCCATATTAGGAATGAGCCTGGCCATGCGATTGAACTTTCGGTGGGGGAGCATTTCAGAAACAGTGACCATAATTCTGTAAGTTTTAAGATATTCATGGTTAAAGATAAGAGTGGTCCTTGGGTGAAAGTACTAAACTGGGGAAAGGCCAACTATGACAAGATTAGGCAAGTACTGTGGGACTGTCGATTGGGAGAGGCTGTTTGAGGCTGCAATTGGGAATCTTTTAGATTAGAGTTCAGGACCAGCATATTCCTGTGAAAATGAAGGATAAGGATGGCAAGACCTGGGAACCTTGAATGACGAGAAATTGAGAGCTTAGTCAAAAAGAGACAGGAGGCATATATAAGGTTTAGGAAACTGAAGACAGACTTGGTGGGGCTGAAGAGCCTGTTCCTGTGCTGTGCAGTTCTTTGTTCTTTGGCAAGCACAGTTTCAGTTCTTGATGGATGTGTAATAATTACCAAAACCTTCCCAATGCAGCACCGTTCACCATGGCATCTGTCAGTGCACTTCTACCATCATCCTGACTACAACCTAGATATGTAAAATACTTATTGAATGACCCATGCTTGCCACGCTATGACCCAATGCTGGTGAGTACTAAGCTCTTGACATAAGAGCCCATATTCTCATTGCTGGGCCCTCCAACGTACAGTCACACAGTAATTTTCTTCAACATTTGTCAAAATTGAACTTTATAGAAAGTTGAGAGTTGCTGAACTGAGAACGTTGTTTAAAACATTTACAGCAGTGGAAGGAAAGTAGAAACTTCAATTAAGTTCAGAACAGACATTAATACTTAATATTTTTTTAAGGTATAAATGCTGAACTGTCATAGTAAGGTGGGCTGATTGTTATTTTGCTTTGGAAGCAGTACAGTGAAGTTGTATTTTGATGTATAAAAATGAACAAGATTTGCATTATCCTACTGAAGATCACAGAAAAGATAAAGATTTAAATGCCAATTTGAATAAACAGTATAAACAATGAGGCTTGTGACACATTATCTAAGGGGAAGCTGAAATATCAGAAAGGATTTAAAAAGTAAGGTTACCTGGGAAAGTAAGCTCTGAAAAGAAAGTGAGGTGAGAATGAGTTATTGTCTTATGTGTGGATAAATTTGGATACGACGTGGATGGGATTATTATGAAGACCAGTGTAGAGAGAAAGAACTTAAAAGTGATGGGAAAGCATTAATTTGATGGAAATAGTGATCAGATCATGTACTTTCAACTGGATAGCTGTTACATTGGTTTGGAGGTGAGGTTTAAAATCACATTGCATTAGACTCTTGACAGAGTTTTTACATGTCTCCAGGACAATGTTATATGATGCATCAAAATATTAAAAAGCAGAGCTCCAGAAAAATAAACCTGTCAAAAACTGTTCAAATCATGCATTATGTCAAGAGGTTCAAAATGATGTTTAGTTTGTTAGTTAATAGCTTCCTTAACTTACAAAAATAGCAGTGAAAGGAGCAGTTTGAGTAAATGGTGATTGAATGACATTTAATGAATGGGGGAGACTTTCCACAGGTGAATTATTTAACAGTATTTGTAAAATATGGTCCTAAGATAGGTCTAATTTTGTTCAACTCTGTCTGGTTTTAGATGTTAGTTATGTGTGACTCCTCTACTTCTTGTGCTTCTTAATGTGACACAAGCATGTCTTCTCTGCATTGCCCATAAGTGTTCATCTAATGTGTGTGTGCGTTCCTTCTGTGCTACTGCCTTATGGAAACTCGATATTTACTGGGCAAGTTTAAATATAAACTCCAGTAAGGAAAACAGTAACTGCCAGCAAACAAATGCCTCCGTTTAATATGCATAACTTCAAGCTGATGCAACTGCCTAATCTGTTGTAGCCAATAAAATACATTGTAAACACAAAAAGATTGTGGAGAGGATAGAGCCCTTCCCTTCTGTTGCTTGGGACCAGACTTCTTGTGTGGCAAAAGCTAATGGGGAGAGGGGTGGGTTGAAGGTTAGGTGTTAACCCTTTGATACATTGAATTTGCTCTCTGCTCATCATCATTACATTCTAAAGTCTATAGAATCTTTACAAAGCATTATTAAATAATAGTAGGATAATTTGTCAGTGGGGGTGCCTCTGTATTGGTGTAATAAACATTTTTGTAAAAAGGGGATTTAATTCTTACTGATTTCTTCAAAGCTTTAACAGCAAGCATACATACTCCTGCTTGGCGAGAGGTTCAAACATCCCATTTTAATAAGAACAATCATTTCCTGGAAACCAGCACCCATACTAATCTATTCTGGTACTAAATCTATTTTGTATTAAATCAGCATGGTGACACATGGTCTTCTTTGATGGATAGCCAACTGCTGTTAAAGTCCTTATTGTTCAAGGATGGGTGCCAGCTCAGTAGCAGGCAGTAAATGGACAGCAGTGTGAGATTAGCACAATGCATAACTATCAACCATTCAAGGCAGAGCTATAGTAGCAGATGCTCTTCAGTAGATTTTTGGAATTTGATTAAATACCAAGCAATCTGTTATTAATGAAGATTATTCCAAAGGATTTTTAATGCCACACTATTGAGTTTTGATTTTTAAGCAGTACAAGTTAAGCAGTATGGTAAGATTCCTTAGCTAATTGCATTGAAGGAGCTGAAATTACTTTTCTTACTTATGACACAATTGCACATTTCTTTTGCTTATTACACATTGCAGGCAAAGCTGATTTTCGAGTGTTGGTGGCAAACTCTTATGGAGGTGGTGAGAGTCCCAGCCACCACCTGGAGAGCTGGGGGTTTAGGCACTGCCTCTTTTTGAGAAAGTTTGCCACATCTTTTGACACGCAGGCATGTAACAGGACAGTATTGGGCTTTCCCTCAGCAACAAGGACCCAGGGAGGGAGCGGAGGGGATGGGGGGCTGGGGATGTGGATGTTGGGGCAGGTGTGACTCTTTGGAAGTGCTGCTCACTGAAATTTGCTGATCAATTGGGATTGGCTGCTCTTCTGTAATTGGTTGAGGGAAATGGGCATCGATGGGGGATGGATGGGCTTGGGTCTCAGCTCCCTCTACCCCCATGCTGGGTCCTTCAATCAGGCACTCAGTACCTTTAAATGAGGTTCCCCATCTCCAGGGCCCTGCAAGCAAGCACACATGGATCAGTACCAACAGCAGCAGCAGAGTGTGGCCCTTGTCTGGATGTGAATTGCCCATTTAGATATTTCAATTAACAGCAGAACAGAAAGGCCTTAATGCACCATCTCACCATGGGCCTGATCAGGGTAGAGGCAGGAAAATGGCAGCTGATTAAATGACTATCTGGCGACATTCGACCCAATGTTACAATTATGAACTGGTACTTTACTCAGTTACTTTAGTGAGATTGGTGAGAGAACCACGTAAATTTGTTAACAATGTTTTACCATGTTTGCTGGCATTGCAATTACCATTAATTTGATTTGAATTGATTTATTATTGTCACATGTACCTAAGTACAGTGAAAAGTCTGGTTTTGAGTGCAGTACAAGCAGACCATACCATACACAGACCGTAGGGTGAGGAATACAAAGTTACAGCTGCACAGAAGGTGCACAAAACGCAAGATCAACATTATATCTGAAATTTGAGAGGTCCATTCAGAAGTGTAATAACAGCAGGGAGGAAGCTGTTCTTTAACCTGTTAGTACATGTGTTTAAGAAGGATTATAAGTGGGGTGGGAGGGATCTTTGATGATGTTGGCTGCCTTTTGGAAGTGGCGAGAAGTTTGGATGGAGTCAATGGATAGAAGGTTCGCTTGTGTGATGGACTGGGCTGTGTTCACAACTTTCTGTCATTTCTGATGGGCAGAGCAGTTGCCATACCAAGCCGTGATGCACCCAGATAGCATGTTTTCTATGGTGCAACTATAAAAATTGATGACAATCATGTGGATGTGCCAAATTTCCTTATCCTCCTGAGGAAGAAGCATTGTTGTGCCTTCTTGACTGACACATCATCGTGGGTGGTCAAGGACAGATTGTTGGTGATTATCACTCTTAGGAACCTGACACTTTCAACCATTTTCACCTCAGCTCCATTGATGTCGATGGGGCATGCCCTCTTCCTTGCTTCCTGAAGTCATTGATCAGCTCTTTAGTTTTGCTGAGGAACAGATTGTTACCTTTACACCATGCCACCAAGCACCGTCGCTCTATCCTATATTCTGTCTTGTTATTGTTTGATATCCGGTCTACAATAATGGTGACATTAGCGAACGTGTAGATGGAGATCGGATGAAATTTGGCTACACACTCATGACTGCACAGGGAGTGTAGTAGGGGCCTGAGTACGCATTCATGTGGGGGAGGTGTTGAGGATTATGGTGGAGAAGGTGCTGCTGTCTGTCTTCACCGATGCAGTCTTTGGGTCAGAAAGCTGAGGATCCAGTTGCAGAGGTTTCAGAGTTTGGAGATTAGCTTGTTTGGGAGTAAGTATAGTGTTGAAGGCAGAGCTCTAGTCAATAAGTTGAAGCCTGATATAGGTGTCCTTGTTATTAAGATGTGCAGAGGGAGGCAACAGAATGATCCATACATGGCAATTGTATCAGTGTAAGAAACATTTTCTTGTTCAAGCTGTTAGCATGTAATTTATTGAAAACCCTCTTGTCATAGAAATTTCCAGTCCGAATATTTTTTGTGTGTGTGTGGCTGAACACAGCGTTGTACATATATGCAAACCAGTTTTGATGATGTTGCTGTTCAGGTATCATTAGCTGAAATTTACCTGTCAGCTCCTCCTTCATTATAGTGTAATTTGATGATCCATTATGTGATTACATTGAAGGAGATTAAAAGATCCCTGCTTTGACTGGTGCCATCAACAGCAGGCCAGTACTTCACGTCATGATGATGCTATGTAGTGGTTCTATCAAGTTAAATTATGGTTTGTTCTGTAGCTTCTAGTGCTGCTCGTTACAAAGTCCAGACTAAGTATATATTGTAAAATCCCAACAATATACATAAGGAACAAAACAAAAGTCTTATTTGATGATCTTTAGCTATATTTTACTAGATTCATTTATGTTCTGTGATCCATATCATAGTTTGTCATTCATTTCCACACCAAAAGTTGCTATACAACTGTTCTGTTCTTTCTCTCTGCCTCAAGTGAGATCATAAAGCAGCTTTATGATCTTTTCCTTTTATTATTACTTCACTATTAAAAGGAAAAGTCCCCCAAAATAACTCTTTAATACTGAGTTGGCTATTGTATTTCATTATTGTTATTAATTTAAGTTTTACGTTCTCAACCAGCCATCACAAAGTATTTTCAATCCACGAGGAACCAGAATGCTACAGCTATAATTCCTTTCAGGATCTACTTGACAAAAATACAAGCATATACAGAATTTTCAAAGTCGAATTTTGCAAAAGTTCCCAATGATCCTAAACTATAGGCTAGACTTGAAGAATTTTGCAAAAGCTGCAGTTTGAATGGTAGGGAGTGAAGCAACAAGTGTTGAAGTCGGAGGAGTAAATGTCTTGAGTATTTGATTGTCTCTGGTTATATTTTAGATCTCTTGAAAATGTGACCCTCAGCCAGTCTGTGATTATACAAGCAGCCTAAATCTTATGAAGAAGCGATATCAAAGAATTAAAAGCAAATTTAAAAGCTGGACTAAGAACGTCCTGATAAGATATCTGTGAAGTTGAGATGACTGGACAAACTTCACAACTTATTTAGCAAGCTTCAGATCTGCATTCACTGAATTATTTTCCCAATTTCTTTGGCATGTTGGTTAATTAGTATGAAAAGAATAAAAAGGGCAATTAAATAATTAGTATTTATGAGTCACTTTGTTATAGCATCGAGCTGACCTAAAAGATGTTACGTACTAAAGATGTTAACATCTTGAGTGGGTGTGAAGGGGATTTACTAAAATGTAGCTGGCATGAAGAACTTCAGTGATATGGAGAGACCAGAGAAGCTGCAAATACAGTGGAAAATTCTGGAAATGCCGTGAAAGCAGGGAGCACTTCTGTTAAAAAAAATAGTGTCAACTATGAGGTTGATGACGTTTTACCTTGAGAAGCTGGTGTTTATCTCAGAACAGGGAAAGTTAAGGGGAGAATCAAAACAGGCATTTGAGACTACGTGATGTTTTAATAGAGTGGATAGAGAGAGGAGGGACCAGAAAATGTGGGTTTAGGATAATTGGCAAAAGACGCAGGGGGGAGATGGGCAGTTGTTTTTTACATGCAGCTTGTTAACATGATCTGGAATTCACTGCCGGAAAAAGTATAGAAGCAGTTTCAATTATGACTTTCAAAAGAGAATTGAGAAAAGAAAGGTTTCCAGGTCAAGGGGTGAGAGCAAGAAAGTGGGATTAATTAGATAGGTCTTTGAAAGAACCAGCACCAACTTTCTTCAGAGCTGTAAGAGTTTCTGATTCACTCTCAATTATTTGCGGTACAGTCCCAGTTTTACAGAGGAAATATCAGCAAGCAGCCAGAGGAGATTAATGATTGGTGAATGTATTTTTACTGATGTTGGTTTAGATATGTACGTCTGGTGACATCAGTGGAAAAGGAGACAAGTTAAATGTTTTGGGTCAATGAGCTTTCATCAAGCTGGAAAAAGTTTGTGATGTGGCAGGTTTTAAATAAATGCAGAGGAAGGGAAAGGATCCTGAAAGATTAAGAGGAAGGGTTGATCATAAGACAGGAGTTTTTAAATAATAGAAAGATAATAGTGTGAGGCAATAACAAAGGGTAATAGAACAAGTAAAGAAGCAAAAAAAATGTTTGAGGAATGTAAATGGGAAATCACATTCACACCATCAGCTGCTGCCTGAACACAAACAAAACACAGAAAGAAATGGGAGGGAAGGTTACGATCCTAAGTTGTTGAACTTGGTGTTGAGTCCAGGTGGTTGAGCTGACATTGGAACAGTGTAGGAGGCCAACGACAGAGAGGTCAGACTGGGAATTGAGCAGGGAATTCTGTCAAGATGTACTGTACTTGCTCAAACTCTGTTAAACTAACGTGCCAAGTGTTTTACCTCAGATGTCCACCAGCCAGAGAATTTTGTTTTTGCACCAGCAGAACTCCTTGCTCTTCCCTAAATAATACCGTGGATTCTTTTGCATCTTTCTGAGCAACCAGAAGAGGCCTGACCTTAACAAGTGATCTGAAAGATGGCAGTGCCATTAATGCAGTGGCAACTTGGCATTCCAGCTTGGATATTGGGTATTAGGGGTGTAGAACTGAATAATCAAATGGGATTTGCAACCAAGTGGATCTAGTATTAAAGGGAAGCACTCCCTGATCTAGCTAGAAGCACCAGGACAGTGAACACTGCACATAAGAATGCTTTCTTTCTTCCTGTCACAGCAGCATGGAATCATGGTCATATATTGGAAACCTCATTGTGAGCAGCTCCTGGTTTGCCATTAAACAACTGCACAAAGAAGAAAGTTTACCCTTATAGGACCATACTGCATCATGAAGAACCTAACAATATACACATTTTTATAAATATACAGAAGAATATGTCACATGATAAATTAATTTTGCGGATGATGTGGCGCTTTACAATGTTCCAGAAATGCCACACATTATCCTGTCATTATCCTGACATTGCTTATTTTTATTTCCTCTTGAATCATCTCATGCTACCTTCTTTCTTTTGTCTATGAACATTGTGTTCCACAAATTCACCATTCTGTTTGAATTTCCAAAATCTAAACTGTATGTGATTTTCCTCCTTGTCACTTTGGCTTTTTAAAAAAAAAATTTGGGCATCCTATCTCAATCCCACATCATGAATAATTCATGCACGTGCTGATTTGCAAGATTCTTCCTAGATTCCCAAATGCAAACCAAAAGAAATACAGTGATGAATATATGATCAGCCTGAGCCTGTAGATGGGTCAATGTGATACCATTAACTAGTCTGGTACTACATACCACTTACCATCCCGGCAAATCGTTGCATTCAGAATATTAGGCCCATTGATGGAAATATTGTTTATAACTGCACAAGTGCACCAGTTACTGCAGAATCAATGCTGGGTGTCTGGCAATCGGGTCAGTGGAGGAACGGGACCCTAAAGCAAATCCATAAAAGCCGTGTAAGCCTTGGTTTGTTCTTTACGTCATCACATGGATACTCTAGGTGTGTTTTTTGTAAGTAAAATCAGTGCTGTGTTTCACAAAGTTCTGTACTTGAAGTATTGATTCCCGCTATTTCAGCAAGCAGACAGCAGGGACCTGGCGATGTGACGTCACAATGCCGCAAAGGAGATTCTGAAAGGAGTTTGGGCAGAGGCCTGCTGATTCCAAGTGAGTTGAAACTTCCATTTTGACTCACTTATACACATACAGAGAGTGAAGCTTCTTTAATAACGGTGACTAAATCTGATCAGAGCAGTCTTTAAATTGCCATTTTATCATTGTGGCTCCCTTTTCCTGTAATTATACTGTATAACATTTAAGTGTTTTGTTTAGTTTCGAGTGATTCTTTTGCAGAGATAATAGGGAACTAATTTTCAACCCACCGCTTTGGGCAATGAAATTTTCTGTTACCAATTTTACCACCCAGTATCCATACCAGATGTTTCCATCTTAGATAAGAGTGTAGTGAGCTGCAACACAAGCCTACCTCTTTCCTCCAAATTTTACCACGAGGATGAGGTGTTCTGGCATCAATATCTTTATATCCGCCTGAGGGAGTTAGCCACTTCTGTGCCGACTAATGTAGTTGGTTGTTTTGCAATCGCCTTAAAATCTATTAAGCTTCTTTATTTGAAGAGATTTTCAACAAGTCAACCTCAGGTGAATTTGTATCTGAAAGGCAAAGGTTCACTGTTGAACTCAGCCTGCCATCCGGATTAATAAACACTATAAGTGTGTCAGTATAAGTGTGATAATATGCAGCCAGTTTGTGGCTTTCTGCAGAAAAGTAAGTAAGTAAAGTTGTCCTAGTCCCAGAGAATCAGAGGCTGCTCTCTCATTAGAAAGAGGTGGCGGGGGCAGGGGGGGGGGGAGGGAGAGGTAATGGGGGACTGGCAGTGAGGGTCACCATGCCTTGGGTAAGGGGTGAGTTGAGAAGGTGGCACCTTTACAGTGATGTCACTTGGTCCAGCAATTGGATTCACACTGTTGTCGTCACTCTGCATCATATACCAAATGTCCAGCCAACTGAGCTCTCCCAACCGCCTATCGAAAGGCTGGTCAGTTCACTATGTCATCTTTTGTATCTGTTTTGGATATATAGCTGTTTCACTTTATGTTTCAATCAATTCAGTGCTATGTTTTTGATTAATTTTCTTTATAATCAAGTTGAGAAAACTGGCACATTCAAAACTGAGGACACTGAGTGAAAAGGTGGCCTTGGCAGAAGGCACTCCTCAAGGATGTGGCATTGTATCCAAACTTCAAAAAGGAAGAATAAAACATCCTCAGGCCCTCATCACCCCCTACACACACATATATGCACCTACACACACACTCACACACACTGACACCCACTCTCACACTGTCACACACACATACGCACACAAATACACTCACAAACACACAGAGGCGCACATGCACACACAAATACACACACAGACACGCACACATACAGACTTACACACACATGCACAACCACACAAACACAAATACACACACATACACAGACACACAGAGACATACACATATGCACAGACACACATACAAAGACACACAGAGACATACACACAGATACACACAGACACACAGAGACAGACACACATGCACAGACACACAGAGACATACACACAGATACATACACATGCACAGACATACAGAGACACACACAGGTACACACACAGATACAGACACACAGAGACATACACACAGATACACACATGCACATGGTCCATGCATTGCCGATATATGCCACCTCATGCCCTGTGCCCAGACCTCAGAACCTCTCAACATTCTATATTACCAAATGATAGTCCACCCATCCCTGTGGTTCTCTATAGCTCCTGTGCCAAAATATACCCATACCCATTATCCTTTGCCCTTACCCCTGACACCTGTATTTTCAAGAAGAGCTGTTTGTTAAATATTTTCCTTGGGCCTCCTTGAAGTTGGGAAGTGAAGTCAAAATTTCTTCAGGGTGAGTTGCTTTGCCAGTGAACTTTCCCCCACTAACTTGTGATGAACTTATTGAAATTGTTCATTTTTCATTAATTATTTTGCAAGTTGTAAAGAGGTTTTGGGGGTAATTTTTTTTTGTGAGAGTGCAGATTGGGTCAGAGCAAATCGATGGCTGGCTTGACATCTTGTAGTCAATGGAAGTGAAAACGGGGAGAGTTGGTACTCGGTTTGGTTAAAGTCACTGGTCCTTGTGCTCTCGTTAAAGGCCAAAATGAGTTCCTTTGGGTTTTCAATTTCTATTCTGAACAAAAAAAAATCAGTTAAAAAGGCCAGGAAAAAGAACAGGAAATGCCCACCCATATGGAGGATGCAGAAATTGTGCATTCCTGTGCAATCTAAAGTTGCAACTTCACGCAAGTGGACAATTGTGCACATGGTGGCTTGTGCAGTAACAAGCCACGAATGAAACTTCTGACGTTAACATTCTGTCACTGTCATTTGCTTAAGTTGTAAAGGTTCTGAGAAAAGCATGCTAAAGAGTTAACACTATTACTAATCACAAGAAACTCATAGAATTTTGGAGCAAGACTTTCCACTTGCATGACTTTTAAACCCTGCAAGCCAAAATTACTCACTGCTGCAGTTGATGACATTTGAAAAAAATGTGTTGAGCTAAAAAGCCATCATTAAAGTGAGATTGAATGCACACTGGTTTCCATTGATTAATATTAGGCACAAATTGTGCTTTTCACCAACAAAAAAAAATTCAATTTCTGTATATTTCTATTATCGCTGTAATCTTCATTTCCATTCATGTGTAGTCCAAGGGACTTTGCAATATAATGGACAGGAGTTAGTATAAAATTAATTGTTTATATAATGAATAATCCAGCAATCACCTACAGAGTTAGGAAGAGTTCACCTGACAACAATTTTGCACTACTTTTAAAAACGTGATGTTCATCAATTTATATGTAGGTGCATAGAAAAGCAGTTTGTATTCATTTTAATGTACTAGCTGCATAATTTATGTGGAATAGATTAACAGATTAAGGATCTCCCTTCTACTCAGGAAATTTGCCAAGCACAACCTGAGCTTTTAACAAACTCCACCAAATCTGATGGTTCATAATGCAAAAAAAGCCTTTGTTTAATTGATGTGCTCTAACAGGTGACAATCAGTGCTTTCAGCTGTGAAGGATGTTAAATTGTAGGTGGTAAATATTTGAAAGCAGTTAAATCTGCTCAGTATTTTTACAGTAAGTGATAAAATTGTTCCTCCTCAACACTGAATCTTCTGTTATAAGAAATAAAGGAAGGCCTGATCTTTAGAAGTGGACTGGAAAAGTTTCATGAGAAAAAAAGGATAGTTCAAGTGTCTCCTACTCTTAGCATCAGACTGTAAATTTAAGTATGAAAACAACGTCGTGTAGCTCTCACAATGAATATGCGAATGCAGAAAATGGAATTAGCATTCCAAAATAGACAAACTGGAGCCTTGGAGACATTTTTAACTTGAAGAAGAATTTATTTTGGCTGTTGAAATACTGGATTGCTGGTCTGACTCCAAGTCTATAAAATACAACACCTGAAGCCAAGTTTTATTTTTCGTTTTTAAATCAAAGCATACAGTGGGCCTGTTCTGGTATCTCTGGCACCTTTGGGTTTGCCAAGTATCAGAATGTTAGGTTGGAAAATATAACCTGTTTCAATACACCCCATTCTTTGAAAAAGGACACACTGCTATATATTTTGTTAGGCTTGTAATCTGTCTCACTCATTCTGCTCCTAAAATCCCATTCCTAATAACGTGCCAAGGTTGGCAGCTAAGCCCCATTCTCTTCCTTTGGGAATTAAATAAGAGTATTGGGATTGATAGGAGCATAAAGCATTTTAGTTACAAGACCTTAAGTGACTCTTATCCAGCATTCTACCAATTGGGCGCACAAAACCATTTTTATAAACCCGTACATTTATGTCTTTTTTTTGTGTCCTCTCTTGTGATTTTATGTGTTCTGATTGGTTTTATTTAGTTCCTCTTTTCCTCACAGCTGAAGCAATGAAAGAACCAGCGACAAACATGAGAAGCAGAAAGTATCTTTGGTTACATTGAGAAAGGACTCAGCTATGTACAGAATTTGAATTAGAATTAGAATTAGGCTTTACTGTCATCTGCACTGCACTACAGAAAGATAGCAGTACAGCGAAAAGCTTACAAATGTCATCATTCACGGCGCTATCTTAAGTATAAGGCACCCAGGTACAAAAACTTAGGTTAAAAAGTAGAAAAATAAGGAAAAAATTAACACTTCAACATTAAAATTCTTCTCAGTATAAGTTAGTAAATAAGAAATAAAAATTACAGTCCTTCTTTAGCAGCTAACTAAAATGAACTAGCACTGTTCAAAGCAAAATCTGACAGTAAGCAATCATGAGGGGAAGAGAGATTTAAAAATGAGCAAACCCCACAGGGAGGATATCAGCAGTGAAGAGTAGAGAGTGTAGAAAGCTGAAAAGGAGAAGTGGCACTGGAAGCGTGTATGTTTGAAGGCCACTCCTTACATCCAAATCCGAGCAAACAAGGGCCACCGCTGAAAACCTTGCTCCTTTGTTTGTTACCTTTCTTCAGCCAGTGGAGCTTTCCCCTGTTTAAACCCTGACCTGTCATTAGCTCACAATCTGCATTCTCTTACGTTCTGCTCACTCATCAGCCATGCTGTTGCAGATCTCCCCAGTGGCTCCCTATCTGCTAATGCAACAAATTCCAATTCTCTACTCTTTATTTACAGCTCTCTCCATGGCATTCCTTTTTCCCTCCTACTGCCTCCTACAGCCCAACATCTCAAACTATAACCTACACTTCTCCGGTCTTGGAATGCTGTGGGTGCAAAGCCTTCTCCTGGCTCTCCTTATTTTGTGATTGAGCTTTTAGTTCTCTTTGTGCCATGCACTGGGATCCCACCCTGAACATTCTTTACCTTCCAGTTTAAGAACTTTGCATGAGCTACCATCTTGATTGTGTCTTCCTGATTGTCTACCATTTGTTTCAATTGTCTAGATCTTTCTGGAACTTGTTCTGACACTATGGGTGCTGCACAAATGCAGATTGTATCCAGGATGACTCCTTTCTTTGTCCTTGTTCAACGATTGACTTTTTGACCTTTTCCCACAAATGAAACTCCCATTTTCTTCATGACCAGCATTGCATTTGGAAAGTTTTTTGGCCTCGGGAGTTCATTCTAGATTTGAAAGCTGGGGAGATGCCTTCAATGTCTGTCGTACATGTGAAAAAAAGACGCAAACGCAACACACTCCCTCCGGGATGATTCTGCTGCCAGAGGTGGGCTACAGCAGGCCATTTAGCTGCTGCTGACACCTCTGTGAGCCTAAATGGCCATGGGTTGGGCTTACGCAATGGCGTAGGGCAAACCCCTGGCCCACGGGTAGAGCATAGCAACAGCTCATGAGTGTTAGGCAATAAAACTGAGCTTATGCACTGCAACACCAGGAGAGATATGAACCACCGTGAAAGGAGATGGAAGTAGTTTCTGATTTGTAGAAAGGCTCAAAGTGAGTTAGCGTTTTGATTGCAGGAGAAGGGTTGGTCATTCTCAGGCCCTTTCCATTCATCAGACTCATCAGTAATCTTCCCACCACTGCCTCATTCAAATAACTCCCTTTGCTGGAGCACTTACAGCTGGATCAAAGCTCCTGTGGTAGATAGGCAGGGCCATTTTTCAGTTTTCCTTGCTTCACCGACCAACGTGTAAAGGTGGCTAGATAGGGTGTGGCTATCAGGGATCCTGCTGTCAAGATTCATGCTGGGTAATGGTGGAAGGTTTTATAGATGGCTTTCTGAGGCCATGATCTGGTGGCAGATCACCTGTCCTCCTCCTTTTCTCTCCAACCTAATTTTTGTGAAGCTCTTTCTCGTTCCTTCTGAACAACCATCTCAAAGGTAAGATGATATTCTTCTCACTTCCCCGCCACTGCTAAAGTAATGTCAATGAAAATTCAGACAACACATGAACGGGGTGTTTGCTGTTCTTCTGCCACAGATATGGTGGCAGAATAGGCATTCGACAGCAGCAATTCAGTCTCATTGGGCTAAGTGTTACATTTTATTGGATAAGTCTGAGTTGTGTCACGTTTGTTTAGAGGATAGTTACCAAGGGGCTGAGTGAGATTTTCCCACCATCGCTTACCCAACTTGCCTCATTAATTACCAATGGGGTCTCTTATATGTCATTTTCACCCCATCGTATGATGCACCGCTCCCTGGACAACTTGCTACTCAGCGGACATCCCAGAGTTCACCAGTATCCCCTGCGCAGATGCCATCTTTATAATCCCCTTGTGCACCTGGACAAGCGCTGCCAGTCCACAGCTGCCCTGCACCATTGCTGATGTTAGCCACACCCGTGGCAGACTGGGGGATACTGATGGTCTGCCTTGTGGACTGGATCCAGGAACGGGTGGTGCAGGCCCACTCCCCCAGGTCTAGGGGTGGAGACCATATCACCAGACCCTGGTCCAAGTTGTCACCTGGATTAAAGCGGCCTCATCTATCTGGAGGGCTACCCAGGTCTGTAGAAAGACAGCCATTGACCTTCCCCAGTCCACTAGTGTTAAAAACGATCATGTTCTCACCAATACCTCACCCCCACTCTATTTCTGACACTGTACCCACCTCCCATCAAGTCTTATGCTCTCCCACTCTCATTATTACTTGCAACATATTTCCTCAGTCACTGTCATCCATCCCAACCCCTGGCAGCATTTACCCAGCATGCCCTCTGCATTGCCTACTGAGACACCACCTGCACCAGCCGTATTACCCATTTTCATCTCCCTGAATGCCAGTGCCTTTCTCTTTCCAGGAAATAACCAGACCACCGCCGAGCAGCAAGTGTCAAGTGGTGTGCTGCCCAAGATCAATGTCCTCCATTTGCCCTGAGCAGGGCCAGACATGGTATTGGAGGCCACACTGACTTATTGGGCCAAGATCCTCTGAGTGAAACTATTCTCCTTGACTCGGGTGAGGCCTGTTAACAACAATGCCAAGCTTCCTGGTTTTGTGTCTGCCCTGAACAGCAAGGCAAGGCAGAAGTATTGTCAGCATAGTATCTCTGGCTGAGGGGGCAAAGTGCAAACAGCCAAGGCAAGGCAGGGATGCTTTGAGTATCCAGTTAGACTGAGCACTATGACAGCAGGCTCAGAACTCAGAGATACAGCTTGCTCCAGTCCCGAGCTGGGGTGTATGTGTCTGTGAGCACACAGTGTCCTAGCTGCTGCACTACATTGATAGTAGCCAGTGCAGCCTGGGGAACATCATTAAAGTGAGGAACCATCCTGTTAGTGGATCATAGATGTACCAATAAGGTTCTTAGAGGCTGTTATATGTCAAACGCCAATGTCTATGTACCTCGGGTACATATGGCCAGTGCCCGTGGAACATGCCCAGTTTCCAACATGGAGGTTGTTTGAGGCAAGAGGTGAGTGGAATCCATCACCTACACATTCCAGTTTCCTTATCGGGTTTTACCAATGTCGAGCAAGTTTGGTAAAATAAGAAGCTGAATATTAATGAGGTGAGTTGGGCTGTTAGCAAGATAGTTAACAATCAGACTCATCATGGCCTAGCAAGAATCCCCCCCTACCACTTGTAAAAAATATAAAAGATGGCATGACTTGCTCCTAATGTTGAGAAAAGCCTCATTGTCCTTGTCACATGATAGTGTCACATATTTCACCAGAGGCCATGTCACTCAGGTGTCAACCAGATTCTGCTGATTGATTTTGCTTAGGTTCCAAATGTATTAGCATCAAACCTCATCATTTCTGTTCCCCCTTTTTTGTGACGTCTGATAAATGGAGCTCCTTATCTCCAGCAGTCTGTTCTGCTGCTGTGATTTTCAAAGTTTTAAAAGCCAAGTTTGATGTGACCTGATGACGGTTTTCTCGATTCATGTCACCCTCTTCTTTCCACACTTTGAATGTTGCACCATGGTCCATGGCTCTGGCTGCTCAACTGTACAAACAACGGCAGAGCAGAGATAAGATCATGGAGTCTGGCAAGTTACTCACAAAGGGCATCTTCGGGTTTCTCAGAACCAATTTGCAAATCTTAAACTTCATTTTACATCCCACTCCCGAACACAACATACGCTATTTTATGCAAATACAAAATCTGCAAGGCAAAGAGAGCCAGGACTGGAGAAGGAGCAAGCTGATTCCCGTGTGAATTATCTCTTGTATCTTGGAGTTCTTGGCGACGGTTCATAAGACTACAGTAAATAACAATGTGTTTGTGTTGCTCAGACAGTTTAAAGCTGTTGAGCAAAAGAGCCAATGTGTTTTAACATTAAACAAATCTGTCATCCAACCTTAAAATGTAGGTAAATGTGTCTTTCTTCTGGAAAGGGTTTTTTTTTCCTTCTTTGCTGATGTGTGAAGGCTTAATGATGGCTACAGTAAATTTTCCATGCAGCAGATAATTGAAGACTGCGATGAAGATTGGAAGTCCGATTCAACCGTGATAAATAAACACCAAACCTCAAGAATGCTTGCAGTTCCAATTCACTAGCAATGATAAATTAATCTAAAAATTACACTTCATTACCTTCCCAAGAAGCTTGTGACAAAATAAAAATCAGCATAAGGCAGATATTTACAATTCTTGCTTCACGTGCTAGATACTTGCCTTATTTTCAATTAAGTTTTACATGCTTTCTGTTTCACATTGGAATTTTGCATTGTTCAAGGCAACAACATTTAAAAGGCATCTAGATGGCCACGTGCATGGGAAGGGTTTAAAGGGATACGGGCCAAATGTTGACAAATGGGGCTAGATTAATTTGGGATGTCTGGTCAGCATGGGTGAGTTCGGGTCTGTTTCTGCTGTACATCTCTATGACAAGGTTTGGACACTCTGGTGCGAATTTGTTTCAAGGGTACGTTTGCTGCAGGGGGTGAACTTGGAGTGGGACCTGTATCCACTGACTCCATCCATCCAACCCATCCTCCCAGGTGAAGGGTCACATAAAAAGGGCAGTAACATGTTTAAAAGGAGCCTTCATTTGAGCATTCAGGTCCATTATGGAGAGATGGTCCCTGTCTAACAACTGAAATAGTGAACCCTCCCTCCCCTCAACCCTTCACTGCTATGACCCATTTCCTGTGCCTTCAGTAACTGGGTGTCAAGATTGTCAGGCTGCAGCTGCCATTTCAAGGCAGCAAGTTGTCAAGGGGCATCAGGCCTCCTTTCCTCCTCAGGGCGAGAAGCAACACATAAGTATTCTGCTGCAGGATTCCGGGGTGATACTAGTAACGCAAGTACATTTCCTCTCGTTTTTGTGACATGTACATTCTTAAAGAATAGTTGGAGCCGAAATTCTGATTGAACAAGCCCTGGGATTGGATATGTCCAAAACTTGCTTTTGGGGTGAAATGCGTCAGGCGCCATATTATTATGAGTGGAATTATTTGGGAATAGCAGAGCAAGAGGACTCTGCATCCTTGTGAATTACTATTTCATCCTCCCTTTCCTTCATCTCCCAAGTCCATTTACATCTTTCCCAAACTCTTTTTTCCGATCTTTCCAATCATGTTTTTGCTCCTGCCACAATCTGAAACAACTTTTATCAAAGTCACAATTCCCATCCTATGTGACTGTTACAAAGGGCCTGCTTCCACTCTGTCGGGATTCTATTCTATGATTCATCCTTCTCAACTTTCTTGCAGTCTGTGGCATGGTTACCCACACCATCCTCCTCCACTGACCAAGAATCGAGAGTCGAGTTATTCAATGGTGCTAATCATTGCTGATTTTCCCACCATGAAAATCCTAGCGTAACCATTGACCTGAAACCTAATTGAATAAATAGAAGACCAAAGAACTATGGATGCTGGAAATCAGAAATAAAAACAGAATTGATGGGGATACTTAGCAGGTCTGGCAGCATCTGTGGAGAGAAATCAGAATTAATGTTTTGGGTTCAGTAACACTCACTCAGATTTGATTGTAGGTAAGAAAAGGTTAGTATGTATGGGGTGCGGGAGGTGGGAGGCGTTGGAAGTAAATGATAGATGGAAATGGAGCCCAGAGAGAGAGAGAGAGAGGTATGGATAGATAAAGGAATGGATAAAGGTCACCCTGAGGGAATCAGTAGCTGCAAAGGGGATTATTAGTGACTGACAGTGGTTTCATTGTGGTAGCAGCTTATGTGATGAGAAGGCCTGGTGTGTGGGGTTTGGGGTAAGCACATGGGAGAAGGGGCTCAGGCTCTAAAATTATTGAACTCAACATTGAATTTCCAATTGTTATTTTCTCTCTCTTTCTGGGCTTCATTTCCACCTATCATTCACTCGTCCACCCTGCCCTCACCCCAGCTTCAGGATATACACCAACTATTTCCTCGCTACAGTCAGTTTTGAAGATGGCTCACTGGACCCGAAATGTTAGTTCTGCTTTCTCTTCATGGATACTGCCAGATCTGCTGAGCTTCTCCTGAAATTTCTGTTTTTGTACCTAACCAGATTAGCCATATAAATACTATGGGCAGAGGAATAGGCTAGGGATACTGCACCAGGTAACTCCCCTCCTGACTCCCAAAGGGAAGCCCATCATCTACAAGGCCCAAGTCAGGAGTGTGATGGAATATCCCCACTTGCCTGAACGGATGCAGCTCTAACAATGTGCAGAAACCTCAAAACCATCCTGGACCAAGCAGCCCAGTAAATTGGTACCACATTCACCACTTGCAGCTTCATCTGGAAGTGACAGCAATGTGCACTCTTTAAACGATTCACAACAGTAACTTGCCAAGGTTCTTTCCAAACCCACAACCTCCACCATCACGATGAATAGACAGCAGATCCATGGAAACACCCCCACTTCCATCACCAACCCTAACCCAATCACTGCATACCATTCTGACTTGGAAATGTATCGCTGTGACAAAATCCTGGAGCAGCCTTCAACTAGCACCTTCTCAAATGCAAGTAGAACATTGTTTGGAATGCCCATGTCACATCAGTGAATACAGACACCGAATTGTAGAACTGGTTTATTAAAAGTCTGTCCCAAGATTTTAAATTCTCTTTCAAATGCTGTATTACCCACTGAACGTTTCTAGCAGTTGCTGTTTCAGTTTCCAGTATTTCAGGTGTTTATAATGTTGTGGATAACAGCCCTTAGCTGAATAAACTTTTCTGTTTCTATTGTCTGACACCATGTTGAATGCCACCACAGTATTATGCGCCAATATACCCAATCAGTGTGAGGTTATAATCTAATCTAATGACAGAATAATAACAGAATCTTTGGTCTGCTTTGGAATAATCATGTAAGCTTTGGTAATAGTGAATGTTAAGAAATCTGGCGTTGGCGATGTTGTAAGATGCCAAATGTCTGTGTTTTCTTTCGAAAAACTATGTGAAAGGAGTAATGTGCAGGTTCAAACTGTGCTGGGAACAAAAGCCCATTATTTAAAAAAAATCATTCTCCAGTTTTTTACATTCAGACTAACTTTCAACTGATCTTAATACAAATCAGCTTTTGATTTTGTTAAGCATATAATCAGGATTGCCAGCATTAAGAAAACAATCTTAATCTTGTCCCATCTGTCCAGATGGTTTTTATTACCTCCGCTTATGAAGGTTAGTGGAGGTAATTCTTTTGCAAATGTACGTTTTCTGTAAATATTATATCTCAAACCTAATAGATGGATTTCCATGAAACCTGATGCACAAATTCGATATTGGTCCAAAGAAAAACTGCTGACTTTTTGGTGAAAATCCAGATACTGCAATTGTTTAGATGATCTGCTAGCATTGGGTGATAGGGAAAATAGATTTTCTTTTAGACTGACAGAGAAGGTTGATGATTGCTTTAGAATGTTGTGGATTGACTCAGATGCTGGGAGATGTTTGTTACAGCTGTCAAAATGTGAGCAGAGTTTTCAGAGCAGGTTGTTCAGTGTGGATTGGCTTGAAACGTCTTCTTAATAAGTTTGTTTTTTTAGGGTATCAACCAGGCAGAGAAAAGCTTCAGGGAAATCAGTGTAATTGTAATCATATTGGGTTAACACAGCTTGGCAGAGGTATATAACAGAGTGCCCTCTTCACTTTGTGTTACACAGGCAGCAGCTTTCTACCATTGCTAAGCAGGAGCTATGGGCCTGTGCTGTATAAATTAATCATTTTCTTACAGCAACATTGTGAGTATGTTTGCACTAAGACAGACAAACTTCCATGTTTGAATCATGGAACAAAATCCCATTTATTCCCTTATGGGATTCTGATTGCACTAGTTTGACTGAATTGTTTCCTGTGCTAACCATATTAGTAGCTTCTTGGAGCAAGAATAGCAATCCTGTTACATTTTGAGATTATTCTGTGTATTTATGCCTCCCCAATTTACTATAGAAATGAGGTGGTTCCAGATTATACAATACCCACTGTCAGAAAGACAGTATGTGGGTGATAGAGTAATCAGTTCTGCCATTGCTACTTCAAAACCTGCTGCTAGAATATACACAAAACCTTCTGGGAGACTCTTCTGTTGAATTTTCTTTCTGGTGAGGGTGTAAAATGCATCCACTCTGCCCTGCTGTATTTAAGAACTAATCTGTACACTGATTGTGACAGGAAATGCGTCAGAACTTACTTTAGACAAACTGTTTGAGAAAGCAGGTGACATAGTGACCTTGATTTTCGAAATGCCAGAGACCCCATATGGAAGATAATAGAAATGGGTCAAGGTCACAAATCCAGGCCCTGAATCCAGAGCCTTTCCCATTTCCACATGGATGGGAATGGAGGTGGCTGAGACTTCAGTGTGCAGGGTTCCTGTCGATGACTGGAAATTTAAATGCTCAGTTGTCAATAAAAATCCGTGTTTGCTCCATGGAACACGGAGGCTGTAGAACAGACCAGGTAGGAGCCAGTGTTTTTGCTGCTTTTCTCTTGACTAACTTGGCTATCCTTTTGGAGAGCTGGGATACCCCTGCGGATGCAAACGAGAACAGCTTAACAATGGGTTCAGTTATCCAATGCAGTGAGTGGGAGTGGGCAGAAGTGGTGAAGTTAGATCAGTTATTCTTTACAAGTGGGAGAGAAACCTTCAGGGGAAGGACAGGGGTCCTCTGGGGGAGAAGTCAGGTATTCTTTTGGAGTTACCAGGTGTCCTTTGGGGTTGTCAACTGGGCAAAAGATTGTACATAAAAGATGCAGAACCTTTTGGATTCAAGAACTGTCAAGAAGTGTCGTATTCTCTAGAACTGTTAAAATGTGCTTTGTCTATGAATAAGAGAGCATTCCCCAATCAAGTATATTCAGGAATATAGAACTATTATTTTCCCCTGTGTGCATGGATGATCCTGGATATTAAGTCAGTTTGTCTAGTAGGTGAAGGGGAAAGGATGGTGGGTGAAAGTAGGTGCCAAGTTCTCATGAGGGTATGAGGGGCCATGGAGAATGGATAGATGGGGCATAGGGTGATATGGGGTATGAAGGACCATGGTGGAGGGTAGAGGTCATTAGGTGGCATGGCTTTGCATAGGTGGGGCATGAGGAGTGTGTTGGTGGAGTATGGGGGGAATGTTTTATGCTTTATTCTTTTATTTTAATTTTTGGACAAAGTGCTGGAGCCCTGAGACAGGCCTTCTGCCCATCAGGCATCAGAACCCAGCAGCTTTCCTACGTCATCGGGCCAGACTTCCAATTCCCCCCCTTCCCCCCGTCTCCCCCCCCCCCCCTCCCGGCAAGTGCAGGGCAGCCATTTTTAAAGGTTGGCTGCACAGAGCTACAAACTCTCCCACCTGTGTGCACACGACACAGCAATGAAAATCAGAGCCAGCGGGTTCATTACTGCTCGATCACTTCTTACACCTGGGTTCAAATCCCAGCCAAATGCAGTGAAGTTCCTATCCTACATAAAATGACTTTGTACCTCCTCAACCCAATTCATGGAGCCTAGAGCACTGAATGGTTCTACCTAACATGGCAGCACACTTGCAGTGTCACTGAGAGAGACCACAAGGGCTTTATTTTAAAATTTGGAAACATAATGAGGAATTTTTACTGTGTTCAGCTGCGCTATATCGAACTGAGGTACTTGATGCTGAAATACGCCGAGTTGTGTTTTCCAGAACATTCCTCATTTTGATGAGCACAAAAATGTCAGGAAGGGGGAAAAAAATCAGCCTTTGAAATGAAGAATTGGCTCATGTAATTTTGGAATAATTGGATTTGATTAAGTGTGTGAAACATGTGTTTATTGTGTCAATTTGAAAAAAAATGTAAGATGCAATTACATCACTAACAAGGAAATGCACTATTGAAAATGATGAATTTTAAGCTCCATTTAGCGTTCATTCCCTAGTGGCACATTAATACTTTAAGTCCCTTCACTTTTCTGAAGTCCATTAACCATTATTTATTGATAATGAACCTTTTTTCTATTATTTCTTAAGGGCACATTTTAATGTAAATCAAGAAGGTTTGAAAAGCCATAAACATGTAACACACACTAAGAGCTTAAGTGTGATAATAAATTCACATTCATTATAGACTTGCAATTCTCCCCATTGAATTGGTGACTTTCTTCCTCTTTTGATGATTAACCACAGAAGTGAAGCAGGATCCAGCCATGAATTGCTCCATAGTCTTAATTAATGCTGCTCCTTTGTTGGCTTGTGAAACAGGATAAAAAGTCTTTGGTTTGATTGATATAGAATATTGTACAACCACCTGATATTGTGTCTTCCTTAGGCTGAACAGCTCTGGATCGAAATCAAAGCCAGACCCTCATTTCAATCAGGGAAACAGTCTGAAATGCTTACTTATCTGAAGTACTGTCAGATTAGGGAGGCCAAGAAACCTGCTCTTTTGGGATGTTGGTTTGAGGAGAATGATAGCTGTCACAAAATTCTTACTTTCCTTTGGCACTGGGATAAAAACACCCTAGGTTTCCTCCAGGACAAAGTTGTATTCAATTTGAATGCCATAGAGACTTGCCAAGCAGCCAGAGTCTGTATCTTTCTCACTGACAGTTATCTGGTTCTGGTGATTGCAAGATGAATTTGGAGCAGATCTCAACTGGGCAGGCCGCAGGCTCAGAGGTGCTAGTTGACCAGGGAAGAGTTCTCCTGCTTCTGTTACACCCAGAAAAATAAAAACTCAGAATTTCCTCCTTGCATTGTTGAACAACCAGTGTGACACACTTAAATAGCTTTATAATTGGTCCAGGAAGATGGGCAGTTCATCATTTACAAGTCTAACCTGAATACGGCATCGAGCAGGCAATGGACTAAGGTAACACTCCAATTTTAAGGTGCAAAATGGCAGGCATTGAGTTGAATCACTTTTCCTTTCTTGTCCCTTGTTGCTTAGTTGTCTTGAACCAATAGATTCATTTTCAAAACTGCTTCCTGTGAAATATTAGTGATGGTATTATCTAGAAATGCAGGAGTCCCTCAAGGAATTAAGTGCAATTACTGCCTGCCGCCTGCTGACCCCATTCAAAATCTTTGTGTATTTTTACCAAATGACGTACTGAATCTTATCCAATGTACATTGATTTGGAAGACAAATAGAAGAAAGAACATTTGTCAAAGACATTCCCCTTTGTTATCATGGTTCTTTGTCCTCGTTGCCATTTTATCATATATCAATTTTAACTCCTTCCTGCTATCTTTCTGTTTGCTATTTCCTTTTCACCATCGCATTTGAGCTGTTTTGTGAAACTGGTTCACCAAGCCCTCTGTCAGCAGCCTTCGCAGGAGTTACAGAATAGCTCATCAAGTGAATGTTGCAATGAAATGCCAGGAATAAATATGTTGAGAGCAAGTACAAACAGAGCTCGACCATTTGGTTTTGTCTTTCATAAGCACTGCATGCCCACACAAAATATTATAGAGCCTTCCTTTGTTTTATCCTAAAGTTTGCCATTTATATATGGAGAGCTTATGCAGTGTTGTTGCCACTTTGTTGCTTCACAAAGTGACTTGTGTTGTGTACCACAGAAAACGATTGACTGGCAGGAGCAATTGTTGCAATTCACAATGTTCAGTATTTGAAAGGCGCTGTGTAAATTGTATTACAGGTGCTTAATTGTGATGCATTCTTCTCCTAGCCGTAAGAAATGACAGAAACAAAAAGAAAAAGGAGACGCCGAAGCAAGAATGTTCGGAAAGCTACACAATGACAGCAGAGTTGGAGGATCTTATTGAAAAGATTCGCAAAGCTCACCAGGAGACCTTCCCTTCTCTTTGCCAGCTGGGGAAATATACTACAGTAAGTATTGGACCACAGATGTTTGGTGTTTTGAACCGTGCATTGAATGGTTGATACATCATCCTAATTGAGAAGCCACATATACATCTCCAGGGAAAAGTACTGGAAACTTGAAATTATATAAAAAAAAACTGGAAATACTCAGCAAGTCAAACAGCCATTTTGGAGAGAGAAACAAAAAGTTAGCATTTCAAGTAGATGGCTTAATCTACCTAATCAGAACTTAATAAGGATTTAGCTCAGCAGTGATCATGTTAATACAAGTAAAGTTTTCAGATTATGGAAGTAAATAATAAATAAACTATAACCTGTGATACCTGTCAGAAATTAAAAGGTCAATTATCTATTTGCTTCTGGGTGCTTCTAAGTGCGTGACCTTCGGGAGTGGATACGTGTCGACACGTTCATCATTTATGCTGTTTAAGGGCAGCAGCACCATTAAAGGGGAAAGCACATTGAAAAACCTTGTGCTGGAATTATATTGATATCACTGGTTTGTGCTGCACATTGAAGCCTAATATTTTGGAAAAGATTTTGTCAACTAATTCTGAATAACTGAAGGTAGTGAAATCTGTTATGGCAGCCAAAAGTAAAAGAAAAATGACAATCACTGCTATTCCCAGCTATCTTGAAGTGATTGTCTGTAATTGTTTTTATGTTGCTGTGTCACACTGTGATAGTAAGTGTCTTGGCAGCCTGACAGTGTCAGGCAGGCTCTTGGTTCTCCTACACACTGTCCTGGAGAAAGATATCAACTGGCCACCACTATGGTGCTAAGTAATATCAGAAAACCATGTCATGTAAGTGCAGTGTTAAGAATGATAATCAAGAATAATTGTCTGATTGTGAGAGTCTTCTTATTCCCAGGTATTATGAAATGGATGCCTGCTGATTGAGAAGGGAGAATCTGGTATAAACGGTTGTTAGTGGCTTTGAATGTGATGAGGAAGTATTTCTCCAGCAGATGTGGGAGTATTTGCACTTGCTGCTTCTTGACTGCCTTCAGCAATGACCTATTTGCAAACAAAAGATAGAGTTTATAGCGCTCAACACAGCCTCTGCCAGCAGATGAAAAAGAGTAATTACATTCTTCAAGAAGAGTTGAAACAGGAGTATGAGGTGTTACTGGACAGTCTGCTCTGAAACTGCACCTGGTACTACAAGTGATTAGAAAGTGTAAGATAACATTGTTAATTGCAAGAGGTATTGAATACAGAGAAGGGTCGCTATATGTCAGTTATACATGGAAAACTGCATCTGGAGTACTGTGTACGCCTTTAGTCTCCTTATTTGAGGACAGATGTAAATGCATTGGTAGCAGTTGGGAGAAAGTTTCCTGGACTGACACTTGGAATGGGCAAGTTGACTTATGAGGGAAGATTGGACAGGCTCAGTTTCTATCTGCTGAAGTTCATAAGAATAGGAGTCAGTTTGATTGAAACACATAAGATCTTTTGCAGTCTTGATGGGGTGCATGTGAAAAGCTTGCTTCTTCCTGTGGGAGAATCTAGGGCTCACTGTTTAACAACAAGGGTTTATCTATTAAAACAGCGTTTTATCCTACAGCGCATCATTTGGAATCTCTTCATGAAAGGCAGTGAAAACAGAGACTTTGAATTTTTTTTAGGGCACGAGAAAATGGGTTCATGATAAGAGGGTAAAAGGTTATCATAGGAGTGTGGAAGTATGGAATAACCAGATCAGCTAAGATCTTAATGAACGCTGGTACAGGCTCACGTGACTGAGTGGTCTACTCCTGTTCCTAATTGATATGTCCATATCTCTGTGCAGAGGCATGCTCACTTGCATGTAGTTTAAAATGTCGAGATCCCAGTTTAGCTTTATTGAATACATTTTATGTTCCTAAAATAGGTATCAGTTAGCTGGGCAGACTCCTTGTGTCCAATCAACACAAATATTCAATTTTGGGCAATTTTGGATGCAAGATGGTCGGCTCCTTGTGAGCTCCTGCGTGTAGATCTAAGTTTCCTATTTCCTACAATTGTTCTACATTCTTTACCTGTGTTTTTGTTTTTGCTGCTGTTTACCTATTATTTACTTATCTATGCTACTTAACTCTGTGATCTGCATGTATTGCTCGCAAGGCAAAGCTTTTCACTGTGCCTCGGTACACGTGACAATAAATTCAAATCAATTCAATTCAAATCAGTGTTGTTTTGGTCAGGGTTTGGGTTGGTCTTTTTATTCTGAGATGACCAAAGTGAGAACAGGGCTCAATTCAAACTTGAAATAAGGTTCCTGCACTCAGTTCAGATCCAGACTCTGGAACTTGTTTACATTCAAGGAGCTTGCAAATCACAGGATCTAAGCAACTTGACCTTTGGGTCCTTAAAGGAGCCTCCAGAGGAAGTGTTCCAAAAATGCAGAAACACTTCCACATTTTGTGCAGTCAGAAGGGAAAGGACCAGGCTTTCTGAGTGCTGAAAACATCTGCAAGGTGCTACAGATCTTTTGCTGGATCCTTTCCTGATTTATATTTCACTGCCGGAATCTCGTAGTGATAAAGGGAGTCCCAGCTGTTGGCTTAAGAACAAACAAGAACTCCACATCGTCATTTTTTGGGAAGTCCTACCATATCCCGTTGCGCTAAAGCACTTGACAGGCCAGCAGGTCCTGTGTCTGCCAACTCGATTGAATGGAAGCACCCCCAGCGAGGTGCACATTGCTGCCTGTACCACTTGCAGCTGGCAACAAGGATCATCACTGGATCCCAGGCTGGAAGCAAGTGATGGTGGGAGGGTGGGTCTCTGATTGGGGGTCCTGGCAGAAGGGACTGGTAGCAAGGACAAGGAGACGGCTCAGTGGACCCTTCCTTCCAGTTACTGCGTCACCCAATGAGGCACTTTGAAAGAGGGACTCCTGTTGGAGCCCACATGTTAACATACACAGGCAGCCCCTGCTAAGATTGGATAGAGCTCTTAAGGATAGTGGAATCAAGGGTTATGGGGATAAGGCAGGAACAGGATACTGATTGAGGATGATCAGCCATGATCATAATGAATGGTGGTGCTGCCTCGAAGGGCAGAATGGCCTACTCCTGCAACTATTGTCTATTGTCTAAGATAATAGACAACGGTGGGATAAAGGCCCTAACAGGATTATTTGCTCCGTTAAGAGCCTCAAGTGGTAACAGAGTGGACCCTCCATTACTTCACCTGATGAAATGCCCTCTCTGCCACTGAACTGGCCACAAGAATGGCTTAAGATTCTGCCCCATATTTCAATTAATGTTTGTGATGACAAAATAAGATTGTGAGGTGTCAATGAATTGTGAGATTCCAAAATTTGGGAGATCCTCCACCAGTGAGTGGCATTATAAAGAATATGAGAAGTAGCAGTAAGAACTATAATTCTACAGTTCTGTTTTCATATTAAACTTTGTGACCATTTCAAAAGAAGGATCTTTTATGAGATATAGACTGGCTGTTCACTTATGAATAGTATCATAGTGCTAAGAGTATTGTGCACTATTGTTAGGATTTGAAGGGTCTTGCAGCTCAGTTGGAGGCCATTCAGCTCATTGAAGTGGAATCGACTCTTTTGAAAGAGCTATCTGTTCAGTTCCTTTCCGCTGCCCTTTCCTCAAACTCTTTCAAATTGTTCTTCTTGAAATGTTAATCTACTTAGCTTTCAAAAGATATGACAGATTGTGCTTTCACTACTGTTTCTGGTGGAGCATTCTATATCAGAACAGCCCTCTGGACAAAGAAATGTCCCCTTACCTCTTCCTTTCCTGATCTCGGTAACAATCGCAAACTTATGTCCCTTAGTCACATATTCAGTAAACAATGAAATAATTTACCCAGTTCTCTAAATCAAAATCTTTTATGATGTTGAAAATATTTCAGTTTTCTTCTTAACCACTATTCGTTCAGTAAGGGGAGTTCAAATGTTCTAGCATAATTAAAGCTGCTCATTATTGGTATCATCTTAATTGGTATTTTCTTGACAGTCTCCAAGTTCTGTTGTAGAGTTTCTAAAAATGGACACAATATTCTAACAACAGCCCTGACCATGATTTATAAGATTTATAGATACTTAATTGCTTTTGATGCCTCTATGCATAACACTCTAAATACTTTATTTTTGTAATTTAACAGCTGTATAATTTCATAGATTTATGTATCAGGCCCATTGACTGTCACTGTTCTTTTCTGCTCTGAAAACTTTTACATTAGCATATTTCCTCTCATTATTCCTCCAAAACAGTTTATTTACATGAAATTTCATCTGCTCAATTGATTAATTGTTACTAAGTTTGCACTTAACTATATTCTTGTTTTTGTTGGGTCTGCAGATTTTGGTATTATGTCCCTTATTTTAAAGTCCAAATCAAATTTGAACCCCAATGTACAATAAGCCTCACTCTGACCTTTAGCTAACTTTCTAACCATGCTGCTGTATTTCCTTAATTTATTCAACAAACCGCACAGGCAGTGCTTTCTGAAAATACATATAGGTCACATCCATCACATTTCCTTTATTTCAGTACATGCCATTACTTTTTAAAAGGAGTATATGAGAATTTCCAAGTAAAACTTGCCTTTTTCAAATCATTTTTGGCAGTCTGGGTTTGACTCATGTGTCCCTAAGTGGTTATTCATTTTATCACACACTGTTATCTGTAGATTTAGCTTTTCACATTTAGATTTTTATTGTCATGTGGACTCAAGTACAGAAGTATAGGATTACAGTGAAAAGTGTATAATGTCGCCACACAAGGTGCCATCTTAAGTACAAGCACCTAGGTGATAAGAACAAGGTAGAAAGAAAGAAAGAACAGCGTTAAAAGCTAAACATTACAGTAATTCTAAGAATTAAGTAGAAAAGTAAAGAAATAAAGCTAAAAGTAAGACATTAGTCTTTCAAAAATGCTTAGCCACGCTGGGACTGCACTTCGTCCAGGAGCTCAATCTCCTCCTCTTTGCCTTGTAGAAGTTAATACTATGCTAACTAATGTATAATATAAACATTAACTTGAATCTATTCCGCACCTTTATCATAGAAGGTGTGTTCTAAAGGCCTTCATTGTAGCATTTTACTGTAGAGTCATAGAACCATAGAGGTGTATAGCATAGAAAAAAGCCCTTTGGTCCATCAAGTCTGTGCAGGTTAAAAGTGCGCACCAAACTACTCTAATCCCATTTTCCAGCACTTGGTCCATAACCTTGTGATACCAAGCCACAGGAAAAAAATGACATTGAGATAAATGTCAAAATTTTGATCAAAAAGGTAAATTAGGCAGCTGAAAGCAAGTCCAGCAATGCCAGGATGATTACCATGGGAGTGCTCAAGAGGTCAGAATTAAGATGAGTGCAGAGAGCTCAGGGGTTTGCGGCCAGAAGGAGAATGACAGGGACAGAGAGGGGTGGGCCATTGAATCATTTAAGACAAGAATAAGAACTATAAAATTGGGGCATGGTTTGATCAGCAATATGTGAGTTGTTCCAGGAATTCAGGAAGCAAAATGTTGCCTTTAATCGACCAGTGGGATTGGACAAAAGCTTAATTTTCATAATTAATTCACTCCAAATTATAACCTGAATACAGCAGCAATTCTAAATTCCTTGCTAACCAAATCAATCTGCTTTCTTTGACGAGCTGCTGCAATCTTCAAATAGCTGCAGTCGTGCCAAATACCCCATTCTAGTAATCTCCAATGAACTGAGCTCATAATGAGAAAGTAACAATGGCTAAGTCTGGACAAATTATTGTATTTGGACTGGGTGCCACTCTTACAATTCTGTCCACACCCTTCCCAGAAAATCTACTTCAATATTAAACAAAATGGACAAACATAGTTTAAAGCATACCCATTAGAGTTATTTTTTGAAGTCATTGATTCGACAAGTTAGACAATACTCTTCCCTTTCTAATTCTACCATTGTAAAACACTTGTCACATGTTATTGTTGTATAATGTGCACTAGATGTACATTATTTTTTAGGGATGCGTGAAGGTTTGTTGTAATGTAATCCTCTGTTGTTGACCAACCATAGTAAAGTGTCTTTACATTGTAAAGTATCTCTCTTTCATATTGCAAGATGAGAAGCAGCACAGGTAAATAGGCACCAATGATGGTTGCAGTTACCATTGTGATTATGTCCAAAGTAGCTCTAAACCTTGATGTCCAAATGGCTGTGCAGATTCCTGAGTTCCACTTTTGCAGTTTGATGCCTCCAAGTCCTTTCTACTGTGTGTAGTTACATAATTCATTGTAGCCATCCTAAATTCTTTATTTATTTTAAATAGATCTGGTTAACTAAACAGTTTTTTAAAATCACTTAAGCTGCTTGGATGTCCTAAAATGACCAAAGTCAAAAGATACAGATTGAAAACAGTGTGTTTACAAGAGCTGAGAATCAGTCAATATCTATTGGATTTTGTTTGTATTATAAATACTTGCATCAGCGCTAATGTTTTATACCATCACCGTTCTTTTGTTTCTAATGTAATCATATTCGTGTAATTTTAACAAATTGTTAATATGTTAAATAATTTAGATTTTACATACTTGCTATTTAGCTTCTTGTTTGTTCTTTGAATTTCAAGAAGCAATCCTGCACATCTCTGTTAGTTCGTACTGGAAACCACTAATGTAATCATTATCCCATTAATAAATAAAAATAAATCATTTATGCTCTCTGTTCTTCAATTATCAGTTTATTTAGATGCACACTGTCAGTTTTACAAATCAGCTGTTAATTGTACTTATAACATGCGTTCAGTGTTACATGGAGTTGTGTTTGGTCTACAGAGTGTTACAAATTGAACTCTCAATCCAACCCAAACAGTTGGTGGAACTCACTAAGCAGAAAGTGCTTCCTCATATAGCTCAGGGGGAAACTGTGAGCTAGTCCACCCAGTCCATTCTGACACACCACACAGTTTCTGTTAGGAGAGCTGCTTAAGCATTGGCTTAGGAGCAGGCCATTTAACTGCAGGACCAATCACTTTCTGAGTCGTTGACAAGCACATAGCACAGCAGACTAGCTGGTAGTGTTGAATGTGTAAAACAGTGGTGGAGAAATGTAACTTCAGTCTGAATTTTCAAAAATGCCTCAAAGGATTTTAAACCTAAGGTACTTTTAAAAGTCATAATAATCACAAAATGCATTTGGTAAGGATGTCAAGTTGGTAAATAATACAGAGCATTAAAGGGAAGTTATTTAAGTAGGTCTAGTTAATTGCATGTAAAAGAAATGAGAAATTCTAAATCGTTTTATAGTTGAATTCTGAGTTTATTGGATAGGATTTTCCAGTTAACATGTAGTTGGGAACCTTAGATCATATACAGGGAGCGTTTTATACAGCAACATGCATTGGAAGACACGAATGTAAACCATACATTGATAGTGATAGGTGCAGGCCGCTCACTCAATGGGGGTTAATTTTGACTTGAGTGCTATTGTACAAAAAGCTTTCAAATGACCTGTCTTATATAACTCTCCCAACTTTCAATTTTATCTCTTAATGATTAGATATCAGCCAACTTCAAAATTATGCAAAACATGTTTATTTCTGATTCTTAAATCATTTTCACTACGTACACTCATTAAATGAATGCTTCACATCCTTTAGTTATATCACAAATTACCTTCAAATCATGTGCAATTTCCAATACTTAAGTGAACGGTTGCTAATAAATACTAACCTGTGTGAATACGAGTACATGTTGGAATATTGTACTATACTGTTGAAAATATCCAAAACGGCTGAATATAACTTTTCAAAACTATAGTTTTAAGTTTAGGAAAAAATAGTCCAATTCCAGTTCTCTACATGTTTGCAGTTCTTACTGTTTATGAGGTTATAGTCAATTTATAAATGTTAAGGCAAGGTATTGGAGAGTACCAACTAATTAAAATAGAAAATGCCGGAAATACTCAGCTGTGGAATGTGAGGCACAGTTAATGTTGCAGGTCAAATCTTCTTTTACTCTTGATTAATTAAATTGTAAATGACATATTATTCTTAAATGATTTTCTTACATCTCTTATCCTTTTTATTCTTAAACTATTCAAAATGGTGCCCGATTGTGGCGCCTGTTGTAACTTTTCACTGTATTCTAATGTATTATTCACTGTAAAATGTGGGTAACAATAAATAAATTGCTCATCATTCACTAGTTGGCACTTCTCTCATCGCTGAGTCAGAAAAGGAGCACTCAGAAACTTTAATGGAACTGATCATCAGATTTTTTGATATGAAATGTAGAACATGACAGCTGGATGACTACTGAATGAAATGAGGTGAAAAGGGTCATGCATGTCATATGGAGGGATGTGGTACTGAATATTATTCTTAGTTTGCAAGTTACTGATTAGTGTCAAAATAGGTTTAGCGACCTAATGAAATCAGGCAAGATAACACGCTAGGCAAGCTTCCTTCCCTTCCTTTGCCATGGATGCCCAAAAAACTATCCACCCTCTGAAATGATTGGCTCTCTGAGTAACCCTTCACACTGTAAAATGGTGAACTGGTTCGCTGACTCAACCACTCAGCAGGAATTACTTACATATATAACTTCCTCCACTGTAACAGAATGTCACCAGCAAAACTATAACACTACTGGTTGGATGTCCCTCTGAGGCTAACCTTATCCTAATTCACACGGCCTTGATAGAGGAGCAACTTATAAATAAGACACGGGAAAAGTGAGGTCTGCAGCTGCTGCAGATCAGAGTCGAAAAGTGTGGTGCTGGAAAAGCACAGCCGGTCAGGCAGCATCCGAGAAGCAGGAGAATTGATGTTTCAACCATGACCTCTTCATCAGGAATGATGACACGCTCATGCTCGAAACGTCGACTCTCCGGCTTCTCGGATGCTGCCTGACCGGCTGTGCTTTTCCAGCACCACACTTTTCGACAGTGTCAGACACTGGCCCAGTCAGGGTGTACCAGGCCACTTACATTTTACAAAGTGCAGGATATAAGTTGATGGAGAGCTCTGTGTTCAAGTTATAAGGGATAGCAATTTAGTGATGTGAGAGATAACTCAGAGGCCAGGACTAACACTAAAGATGTGAGTTCAAATCCCAGCATGGGAGCTAGGAAATTTAAAATCAATTAACTTAATAAATCTGGAGTTTAAACTAATCATTGATCAATAAAAATGACTGTGTAGCTATTGGATTATTGTGAAAAGAAAACCTTATCTGGTTCAGTACTGTTGTTTAAAGAAGAAAATATTTTTTTTAATTTCAAAATATACTTTATTCATGTAAATAAATCTCTGGTACTTGTACAATTTTTCCATGTTGTTCATAGTTATATACATTGCATGTCTTAACATTACAAAGAACAAACTGAATTAATCGAATTCACAGTTATCCTATTAACAGTTACCTTTATTAACTATCCAGTCTCTTGGTATTTGGCTGTGGCTTCAGCGGAACCCACCTAAAGAGTGGGTCCCCTGTTATATGAAAGCAAATGAAACTTCTTTAACCCCCAGTTTATGGGGTTACCATTGTCCATTTGACTGTCCTGTCTCTGGGGTGGCTTGTCTACATCCCCATGGTAAGCACGAACTGCTGGACCTTCGCTGGGCTGAGGTAGCTATCCAGCTCCTCACTGGGGTCATTTACCCGCTCTGGTGTCATTGAGCCAGGGCAAGGGTCCTCCCTGTCCAGTTCTGGGACTGTCAGAGGATCACAGCTCTCGGTTGCCTGCAGTTGTGGGGCAGTGGGTACCCCCTGGTTCTCACTGGGTGGAGGGTGGACTTCGGGGGGGTCCGTTGTTTCCTGGTTGGGAGGAAATGCCCTCCTCTTTACCGACGGCGCTCTGTCTCTTCTTCTGGTGGTGATGGCCTTCTTTGCGTCCATCTTCCCCGTCCGAAGAGCTGGCCGTCCCTCCCTCATGCAGCTGTCTTTTCCCCTTTTGCTGGGAGGCTTTGGGCGCCTGGCAAGATTTCCTCTTCCTGTTTTTAACAGGTATCCACTCCTCTGCCTGCTTGGTTACCCCCTCCTCCATTTCTTCCATCTGCCCAGCTAGAGCTAGGATTAGCTGCTGTGTCTCTCCGCTGGCTGCCGCCTCCTCCACTCCAGCCTGTTCTTCTTTCTGGGTGTCACCAGACTCCGTTTCCCTGTTGTCCGGGTGGACCTTACTGGTCTTTGGGGGTCCACGGCTCACATTGCCACCTCCAGCCATCTGTGCGTAAGTGGGGACCCCCGTCTTGGGCAGGTCTTATACATGTGGCCAGCCTCTCCGCACAGGTTGCAGCTTAAAGAAGAAAATATGCCGTTCTTCCCCTCTCTGGGATACTACATCTCCAGACCCCTAGCAATGTGATTGGTTCTTAACTGAGCCCTAATGGAAAACAGGCCTCTCAGTTGTATCAAGCTGCTCCAGGAAAGTTGTGACAATATATTGACCTTCTTCATGCAAATGAGGCAACTTCTGACAAACCTTGCAAATTATGTAAGGATAGTGTCAGATACAATCATAGTCTAACGATTGGCAAGTATGCTGTGAGTAATTTTAGGCCCATTTATATCTTTCTGAGCTTTGTCATTTTAGGCTGACTTCAAGGTCCTCTGCCACAATCTACACAATTGCTAATCTCAGCTGTGTTGTTGAGAAAAGCAAAGACTGGGCACAGCTTAAAGGAACTTTTGTTTTACTCTTCCTAAAGGAAGGTTGATGGAAAGCAACATTGGTCAAGCAACTGAGGATGGCATAGTGGTTAGCACTGCTGCCTCACAGTGCCACAAGCCCAGGTTCAGTTCCAGCATCAAGCGACTATGTGTGTGAAATTTGTATATTCTCCCTGTGCCTGCGTGGGTTTCTTCCCACAATCCAAAGATGTGCAGCTGAGGTGATTGGCTGTGCTAAATTGCCCAGAGTGTTCAGGGATGTTGAGACTGGGTGGATTAGCCATGAGAAATGCAGGGTTACTGGAATGGGTAGGTCTGGGTGGGATGCTCTTTGAGAGTTGGTGTGAACTCATTGGGCGAAATGACCTCCTTCCACGCTGTGGGGATTCTATGATTCTAGTGACCAAATCAATAGCAGAGATTCAAAGAGACCATCAGTCTGCTTTCCACAAGCGCTTATCCAACCTGTGAGAGCTGAAGGAAAATGTTTATTACAGTTGGCGTAAGCATTTCTGAATTGGGTTTAATGTGTCTTCTGCAAAAGTCTCAGTGATTTGATTCTCTAAATGCTGAATGTTTTCATTGTTTACAAGGAGAGTAAAGTGCTCGAACTTCTATTTTTAAAAAAATCAAGTTTCACATCTAATAAATATTTAGCTTACATTTGGTAAGTGGGAGAATGGGATATAAACTGGATAGCAGGACTGAGGAAGACGCAGGAACATTGATGCTGCAGGTTGTTGATATAACACATGAAGTACAGTTTATGTATTTCCAGCTGAGACTGCTTACAGGTATTTCCTTATAAAAGGGAAACATAATCCTGAGGGATTTAAATATAGTTTAAACATTTCTACATATAGTCACATTTCAAACAGGTTATAGGTTTGTGGAGCATTCCACATCCCTGGGAAGATTTTCGCTTTGCTTTTCCGACAGTGAGTGCTCGAACGTTCCTGCGCTCGCCAGGTCAGCCTGCTGCTCGTAACAGGTTCATCAGCATGCTATAGATTTAAACACGTTTAAGCACAGAATCAGGCTCGCTGTGCTATAACTAACTCCAGTTGTGAGGAGCTGTTTGAACCACTTTTACCTCCATCTTCTAATGTTCATTATTTTTCAGTGTCAACATGGCTCATTTGTTCTTCACTCAGAAAATTACAGGTTTATAAGTTTCATGACAAAACGTGAACATAGAATGGTGTCAATCTCTGTGACACTGAGACACTGATGCAATAACGTTGGCCAGCGGTTAAGGGGGTTATCAAAGACTGTACGGCCATTTTCAAAGCAGAGGTTTTTTCTAGTCTTCTGGTTGAAAAGTATCAATGAAACAGCGTCACGCAAAACAGTCCATGATATACCTTGTTGTGTGTAGAATCTAGTGGCTTTGTCACATTTTCCTACCTAAAGTAATCAATTGGCTTAGAAGCAACGATAGCCTGAGAATATGATAATGCAATGTTTAAATGCATTCTTCCATTGCGCTTTGTTGAAATCTAGACTGTCATAAGGACTATGTTCTCATTCCAATGAACTTAGTTTCCATTTTCCCCATATTCTAATGTCCTTTCTGCAATGGGATACCCTATGCTATACACAGCAATCATAAATTGATTCAATCATTCACATGTTGGTGGATCAGAATGATTACAGTGCACAGATTAGAAAGTCATAAATTAAACATAAGAAAGCTTCTTTTTAAAAGAATAGTGTATACTGCTCAGAGCCATCTTTCCAATTCTGGCAGTCCTTCCAATTAAAAGATGCACTGCAATAACTAGTCAAGACACATTTGACAGCGCCCTTCAAATCCTGACTTGATGTCATCATGTCAGAATTCCAGAACTCCCTATCTCCTTGCGGGTGAGCTTCCACACCACAATAACTATAATGGGGCAAGAAGGCAGCTGTTAAGCACGTTTAGAGATGGGCAGTAAATACTGACCTAGCCTACTTCCCATGACTGAGTTATATCAATGTTTTAGAATAATGTTTTCATTCCAACACTGTCAAACGTTCTGCTTTAGTTGTCAAATAGCTTTCCCGTTGTAATCTTTAATGAATGTTAATAGAGTTTAAATATCCATTAAGTAAACAAAGGCTTTCAACTCATGCTGAATAATGGCCTGACTTCAGCCAGCACCAAGTAAAAGATAATCAAACTAGTGTGAGAGAAGCTTCAAACAATCTGCAAGCCCAGGATTCTATACAGTCGGAAAAGGAAGTCATGGACCTGAAAATGCAATGGCAGCCTCAAAGCTTTGATATCAATGTAAACACTGACCTTAAAAACAACATTTATTTTAGTTCATTGATGTATCTGTCCCACTGCTGAAGTCATCGCTATCACAGTCTGTTCTTTGTTAGATGTTAGCTATTGCCTGTAGAAAGGAATCAACACAACAGAAAGATAATAAGGCAAATTGCTATTTTTTACCACATGAGATAATCTGAAAGATGAACTTGCCCTTCTTGTTAGAAATCCTTTACCATGGTCATTTGATACAGACAATGTAATTGAAAAATAGGTAAAGTATTTCATTGAACCCTTACAGTGTCGAAGCAGGCCATTTTGCCCATTGAGTCCATACACAATCCACCGAAAAGTATACCCCCCAGACCCATCCCCATAACCCTGTATATCCCATGGTTACCCCATCTCGTCTTCACACTATGGGCAATTCAGCATTGCCAACCCATCTAATGAGCACATCTTTAGACTGTGAGAGGAAACTGGCGCATCCCCAGAGGAAACCCACACAGACACAAGGAGAATGTGCAAACTCTGCAGAGCCCAAGAGTGGAATTGAACCCAGGTCCTGGTAGTGTGAGGCAGCAGTGCGAACCACTGAGCCACCATGCCGTGCATTATACAGTGAGTGATCTTCTCCAGAGTATTGACCATGTGCAGCAAATGGAAGTTCATTTAATTAGAAATACATTCTAACAGATCCATAGAAAACATTTTTGTGGAAAAGCTGTGCTTATCTCACAGACAGCTTTTCATCTTCAAATCCATAGTTCTTTAACTTTTCCCTCCAATCTAAATAAACTTTTTTAGTTTGCATTCTGTCTTTTAGTTAAAAAAAAGTCATTCTTGACCAAAACGTTCAGTTCCATTTGCAACACCTGATAATGAAGCAGTCTATGCTCATATAAATCAAGAGCGGGACAACTCTTAATCATTTGGCTTTATTTCTGTTCAGTTGTTTATTGGGTTTTTTTTGGTATGATTTATATGGCAGTGTCATTGAATATTTTTAAGGCAGTTGTAGACAGATTCCTGACTAAGAAGTTAGTCAGGGGGTCTCAGAGAAAGACAGGAGAGTGGAGAATCAGTTCGGACAAGATTTTATTCGTAAAAATAGTAGCAGTAATTTATTGTTGCGTGTGTTTATGAAAATAAACCATGTATAAGTTGCCATAAGCTGGTACCATTTTAATTACATAAATTTTATGGAGATATAAATCACACAAAGTTAGGACGGGTTTCAGTTTTTGTCCCATACTTGGCTTCTTGATTTCCGAAGTTGCTACAAGACACTGCCATACTCTGCAGCTGCCAAAGCTGTCCCTGAGGTCACAACACCGAGGAGGAAGCAAGCTAAAGCAGGCCTCTGCTGCCACTGAGCGGACCCAGAACATCACCTCTGCCAAAGCTGCCTCATCACCGCTGATACTACAGCCATTGCCATAGCCAGGAAGCTGCCCCAACTCTCCAGGACTGGGACCCATCTCAACTTCTGAGGACCAAGGGACCGTCCAAGTTAACTCCTGACGACCGGGGGATCATCCATTCCACTGTTGTTGCAGACACCTCTGAAACATTAGTGGAAAAGAACGCACCCTGATTCATCAAAACCTGAACAGGTGCTCAAGTCATGACTTCCACATGGCCATGAGGAATGGATGGGATCCATTGCTCAACAGATCCCTGCAATCACTCTCCACTTCTACAGTCACTGAAAGAAAAAAATAGATGAATTTGATTCAAAAATTAAATGAAGAAACATACAATCAAAAAAAAAGATGGATGCGGTCAGTCATGTGAGAGGGAGGGGATGGGCCAAGACCCTGAGCTCCTCCTATCCTGCCACTTCCACCATCTTGAAAAGAAATGGTGGAGTATTCAATGGCGGTGTGGTATCAAAGAGGCTGATGGCCTACTCATGCCCCTAATTCACTTGCTCATATGTTTTCTTTGTGCCATACCTTGTCTATGGTTCAGGCTCTCTAAAGTTTGATCTTCCTGTGACTTCTGTGCTCTCATTGTTTCATTTTTCTGGCAGAACCTGGCAGCAAGTGTACAGAACATCTTTTCCTACAGTGGGCTGGGCCATTTGAAAAGTAGCTTTTCTTTCTTTGTGAAAAAACCCTATGTGTTAAATTCCCACTGCCCCGTGAATGTGACTAAGATCCCCAACAAACAGGCCATCTATAATTGCTTTTAATGCAATAATGTCACCGCCATTTGCTCTGAATATGTCACTTATTGCATTAGCCAAAGGGGAACCAATGGATATGGTGCATTTGGATTTTCAGACGATTTCTAGTCAGGTCCCTCACAGGATGCTAGGGCAATATATCAGTGTGGATTGAGAACTGATTAATATACAGAAAGCAGAGAGCAGGAATAAATGGATAATTCTCAAAATGACAGGATTGCTATGGTGTATTAAGCTATTCAACTCCTCACCTCTCTACATGAACTTTTTGACTTAGTGCACTCTCCTACCTTTTCTTCATAACCCAGACATGTTTCTATTTTAATTATAATCTAGCCCCCTCTTGAATACCTGAGTTGAGCCTCCCTCTGCCAAATTTACCAGCGCTGTGTTTGACACCATAACTATATGTTATGAGAAAATGTTTTTTACTTGCATCACTTTTGTTTCTTTTGCAAATTATACGTGCCCTCTTGCTGTTGGTCTTTTTATGAGTTGGGCAATTTCTCATGTCCAGTTTCCTAATGAATTTGAAAACTTCTATCAAACTTTTTCTTAGCCTCTTCTGTCCAGAGATGGCAGGGGGTACTGAAAGGGTCAGTGCTCGGGTCACAACAGTTCACGATCGATATAAATAACTTGGAATGGGGATTAATTGTAATATTTCCAAATTTGCTGATGAAACCAAACTGGGTGGAAATGTAAGTTGTGAGGAGGATGCAATGATGCTTCAAGAGAACTTGGACAGGTAAAGTGAATGGGCTGAACAAAGGCTAGTGGAATATAACATGAATAAATATAAAATGATCCACTTCAGTAGACAAAAAAAAAGCCAAAGTATTTCTTAAGTGGTGAGAGGTTGGGAACTGTGGGGTGTTATTTGAAAGTATCCTTAAAGTCATCAGATACCCAGACAAAGTCATACTGCTCATTCAGAAAACTGATAAAACATAACAGGCCAAACTGCCTCAGTCACATCATAATAAGTCCATGAGGCACTAAAAATAGCATGTAACTTTAGCAAGTAATTAGAAATGCAAATGGCATATTGGCATTCATTTCCGGGGATTTCAAAACAGACTAGCTGTCTTGCTGCAGTTGGACAGAGCATTGTTACGACCTCACCTGGAGTACTGTGTGTGGTTTTGGTTTCCTTATCAAAGGAAGGATGCTGTAGAGGGATTATCCAGATTAATCCCTGAGATCCCAGGATTATTTTAGTTGGGGGTGGGGTGGGGGGGTGGGGGAAGAGATTCAGAAAACTGAGTTTGAATTCCGTAGAAGTTCAATGAGAGGTGATCTTATTTAGAAAATATTTACAGGACAAGACTATGGATGTAGAAGCTATTTCCCCTGGCTGCCTGACGCTAAAACTAGGGTCATAGTCTCCAAATATGAGGCAGGCCGCTTGAGACTGAGATGAGGAGAAATTTCCTCACTGAGAGGCTGGTGATTCCTTGGAATTCTCCACACCAAAAGGCTGCGGAAGCTCAATCATTCAGGGCGTTCAAGATAGAAGTTGATTCATTTCTGAAAGTTAATAACATCAAGGAATGTGGAGATAGTGAGTGAAAGTGGCAATGGGGTAGACAATGAGCCATGGTCTAATTGAATGACAGAATCAGGTTGATGGGCTGAAGGGCCTACTCATTTTTTAATGTTCCCATGGTCGGGGCTGCCTTAATTTTTGTTGGGGCGGGGGGAGATGTTTGGAACAGTTTCAGGTTTTCAAAGGATGTGAAGCTAAATTCTCAAATCATTGTCAAGGTCACCACTATATCTTTGAAAAGTACTTTCTGTAAGGATTTTCATGAGTCAAAAGAATGTTGGACAATTCAGAAAAAATAAAGAGCAATAAACAAATTGTACCAACAGCAAATCTCTTGTGGTGAGGATTACTGTGATTACAAAACACATCGGCCTGAGAAACTCTGGTTATAAGGCATATTCTAAAAGAAACAAGATCTATACTTCACATTGCTACCAGTAAAAAAAAAGTCTGAAACCTAAACAAAATGCTGGAAACATGTCATCCCCTCATACTGACTGACCTGCTCAGTTAACATTTGGGTATGGGACTTCTGCACGACTCACATACAGAAGCTAGGAAGATGTCTTAACCTGGCTAACACTAAGGAGGGGGATCTTTGGAGGGACTGTCAAATCCAAAGACGAGGCAAGAGTAGGATGATGTAGCAGATCTTCAGATGTCAACTAATGGATGGAAACATAAAGGCATGAAAGAAACAGAATTTGTGAACAGTTGGGGAAACAGGACAGATGGATCTGGTCTGAAATTAAAACCGATTTTATAATGAGAAGAATTTGCTAAGTCTGAAATCAATGAAATTGTATCAATGCATTACCTACTTTTTGTAACTTACAACATTGTGTTACGGCCACAGACAAGAGGGCAAGGTAGGAAAAGGTGATCCTGTTCAAGTAATAGATTTATAAATCAGTGTCAGAGCAACGAAAAAACAGGTACCCCTATTCGCTCTGCTTTTCCAGCAATTTCTGTTTTTGTTTGTGACCTCGATTCACCGGTTAGGCCAAGATATCTAATTTTTACTGAGACTAGAAATGCAAAATGTAACGGTTTCAGGTCAAGACCCAGGAAAAGGAGTCGTTGCCAGTCATCCATGTCATATTGTATCCCAGTGATGCAGAAGACAGGCAATAATTTCAGGATTAATAAATTCAATAATGACAGACCATATATACTGTCGTGACAAAAGCCGAAAGTACTGGAGAACGAGACTAGAATGTCGAGAAGGAAAATATGAGGAAGAATCATACTGGACTCGAAATGTTTAACTCTGTTTTTCTGTCCACGGAAGCTGCCAGACCTACTGAGTTTCTCCAACACTTCACGGTTTTATTTCAGATATCCAGCATCTGCAGTTCTTTGTTGTGTTACGCTTGTCATAAATTATGAAAGAATCTGTGCTGCAGGCAGAATCTTATAACTGCCCAAATGCATACAAAAACTGAACACCACTCAGGATTTCGAACAAGTGCGACCTATATGTGATGTTCTCTCTTTTTGACTTTGTACAGCTTTCTGCTGCACAAGCAGAAGGATTTATTGTCTGTGTGACAATAGTTGCATGCCAGGTACTAACTGTAGCCTTGATCACAAAATCAAAATGGCCCCTGGGGAAGAGACAGAGAGTACGAGGTGGTAGATTCAGAACTTAGTTAAGAAAACCATTAATTCCAACATAGAAAAAAAGCAAAAATGGAAATTGCTGGAAAAGCTCAGTAGGTCTGGCAGATCTATGGAGAGAAATCAGGTTCAACGTGTTGAGTCCAGTGATTCTTCCTCAGAACTTGACCCACAATGTTATAGAGTCATAGAGACGTACTGCACGGAAACAGACCCTTCAGTCCAACCTGTCCATGCCAACCAGATATCCCAACCCAATCTAGTTCCACCTGCCAGCACCCGGCCCATATCCCGCCAAATCCTTCCTAGTCATATACCCATCCAAATGCCTCTGAAATGTTGCAATTGTACCAGCCTTCACCATTTCCATACACGTACCACCCTCTGTGTGAAAAGGTTGCCCCTCAGGTCTCTTTTCTATCTTTCCCCTCTCACCCTAAACCTATGCCCTCTAGTTCTGGACTCCCCGATCCCAGGGAAAAGACTTTGCCTATTTACCCTATCCATGCCCCTCATAATTTTGTAAACCTCTATAAGGTCACCCCTCAGCCTCCGACGCTCCAGGGAAAACAGCCCCAGCCTGTTCAGCCTCTCCCTATAGCTCAAATCCTCCAACCCTGGCAACATCCTTGTAAATCTTTTCTGAACCCTTTCAAGTTTCACAACATCTTTCCAATAGGAAGGAGACCAGAATTGCACGTAAGTATTCCAACAGTGGCCTAACCAATGTCCTGTACAGAGGCAACATACTCTGTGTTAATTTTGTTTTGTTTTTGTGTTCTGATTTCCAACATCTGCAGTTCTTTCACTTTTTTGTAATAGAAAGAAACCAGAAAGTTTGCAATGAAGAAAGAGAATTGGGGGGCTGGTGGTGGATGTGATTTTCAAGTTGGTAAGCATTTTTCTTTGTAGGAATAAGAAATGGGTATGATAGACACAAAACTCCATCTCATCCAACACAAGACACAACTTCATTATTCCAAAGCTTTGTCAGCCAAAGAATACCAAGATTCGTTTTGAATTTACGCTAAATTTATGCAATTTTATGTTGGCTAACCCAATTTACTTTATAATATTCTGTGTTCATATTTTCTACACCAATTAATGCTTTACAAACCCCGCTATTGTTGTGCTGCCCTAGGGTTTTAAAAAAAAGAACGTTTGAAGTCAAACATAATTGATAATACGTCAGTGAGTCAAATTGGAGTGAGAGCAAAAATAAATGGGAAATTTATAGAGGGAAAAAGTATTGGAAAGAAATGAAAGCAGCCAAAATGCAAAAAGAAATATGTTTTGGCAACAAAAGGGAATGTGTTTATATGGAATGTGCCCAAGGTCAACTTGATAGCAAATGTATGATTGTGACTTAAACTAAAGCAAAGACAAGGAATAAAATGCCTCGGGATAAAACTCTGGCAGAGACAAAAAGATTGAGATGGAGCTGAAATTTACTAAAAATCAGTAAAGTGTAAATTTCTGGGAGTTTCATGAAGAACCTATCTTCAAAACATTCTCAGGAATGTAGACATCCTCCTATAGGGATATATATGTGGCAGCTCTCAGTGTAGCTGATGCAGCCTTCTAAGATGTAGTACCAATGATCACAGAGACTGTGCACTGATGAAGTGCAACTCTTTCCTGTTGATGTCTGCTGTGTTATTCAAGCGGTGCTCTCGTTGTGATGTGTGTACAGTCTGTGGGCACCTGGAATCCAGCTAGCTTGGCAAAGTCTATAGCTGAGCTGCAATACTGACCGTGTCATGGGGAAGCAAGACAAAGAGATGTGATCTAGCCTTGATACATTTGTGGGTTGTGAGATCCCCAGTGGCAACTGCGAGTCTGCCCGTTGCATAAAAGCTAGTGCTGCTGTCACCCTGAGAACCGCCAGGTAATGATGGTCACCCACCCGACAGGTTGTAGGACCTGCTGCAGCAGATGGCACACAGTGTGGTGACAGTGTCCTGGGTCATCCTCAGACTGCAGTGACACAGTGCCTCACTCCTCGATGAGGGAGGTGGAGTCTGGGACTTCTCTACCTCCTCCTCCTGAGGCAATCGCTGCTGCACCTGGGCTGCTTGGCACCTCTGCTCCTCCTCCATTTCTCTGCACCTTCACAGCAGCCATGGAGTAGCAGCCATGACGCCTGCCAGGGTTGGAACCATTGGTGACGATTTGAGTGAACCTCTGTGGGGAATATTGGAAACAGAGCAGGTTCTTGGTAACATAGGCAGTCAGCATTTGCATCACACGCAAATTATTCTTTAGTGTCATCACGGAGAGCTCCGACAAGGAGGGTGCAGAATACCTCTACATGGACCTTTGACAGAGGGACATATTCCATTATAGGCAGCACAAGCCAAACTGCCGAAATACAGAAGGAGACTCTAAGTGCAGTAGGATTACTGAAACCTTGCTCCCCTCCCCCCACACCACGCATTGCACATCACAGCAAGTTGGCACATACTTCCAGTTCAAGGTGACAGGAAGTCAGCTTCATGCACCATGTGCAGCCTGAGATCTTCAGCTGTCTCTGTGAATTGTGGCCAGAAGGTGACACTTGTAAGGTCACCTGTGATTATCCCTGCTTCACAGAGATGGACAGTTCTCCATCTGAATGACATGGTCAGGGGTGTGAGCAGGATCTGTATCCTGCACAGTTGGATACTGTATACACTTCATGTACAGGGTACTGTGAGTACAGATGTCTTCACCCCCAGTAAAAAAAAGCGCCTGATTAATGCAATTGCCCTTGAAGGGTCTCACAAGTAGAGCCAGTGTGCACAGTCAGAAAGAACACACTTGCTCCAGCCTTTCTCGATGTGGTCACATTTTACATTTAGATTACGCTCTCTTGATTCACGTTAGGTTGGAAGGCAATGCTCAGTGAATCTCAGGCTACATCTGGTGAGCAAGGAGCCTCGTTGAATCTCCATGTTCCTTTCTTCCTTGCCCTCCATGCTGACCTCCTTAGTGATGACCCTCCACATGTATCCACCCAACTCTTTCATTTAAATCTTCTCAACTAACATTACTCACCGAGGCCCGGTTCCATAATGTAGCCATACCAACCATCAAGCTGTATCCTCCCCGTTCCCCCAACCCAGCCCCCCCCACCTGTCGAAGCCACGGTGAATGTGAGGTTGATGCAGCACGGTGCCATATGGAACATGTCCACTCCCTTACCTGATGACAACCATGACAAGCTGCCTGGCTTTGTATCTAAATGGTAAGGCAAGACAGAAATGCCATGAACTTTGGAGTTCTGAATGAGGCAGGAAAGTCCAAAGGGACAAGGCAAGGCAGAGTTGCTGTGAGCATCCAAGTAAGCACAAGAGAGCGTGAGCATTAAGGAAGCAAGTGAAGAGCCCTGAAATCTACCCTGGTTGCTCCCCTTAGATAGGTTAGTATCTCTACACAAAGCAGCATTACAATGCCAGGTACCAGTGCACTGTGAAGTGCAGCATTGAAGTGGAGCACTGTATTGAAGTGGGTTGGCATTTACCATGATGATGTGGTGAGGCTAGAGTCAAGCTCCACGGATGCAGTGTGAAGGTGGTCACTGCCCATGCAGCATGTTCAAGAGGGAGGCTCAGAGGAAAAGGTGGCAAGGTGGAGGTACCTACTCTCACTTTCCTGTTGGGCATTGTCACCATTTAGTTCATTGCGTGGGAGAATTGGAACCTGCATAGCAATGAAGAGAGATCAAGCATGAATGACATGCTCATAGATACCTCACCATTCACTCGTGCGATTCTCATCTCACCGTTCAAACTCTGGTTGCTGAGTTACACTTTATTTTCTCAATGTTGAAAACTTCATTTTTCTTCTGTCCCTATAGTTTCCCAAATGTCTTCTATAGATTCCTGATGAAGGGCTCCTGCCTGAAACGTCGATTTTCCTGCTCCTCAGATGCTGCCTGACTTGCTGTGCTTTTCCAGCACCACTCTAATCTTCCCAACTGTCTTGCCAATGCTGAAGTCAGCTGGGAAAATTCAGCCCATGGTTTCTGGAAATAACTCATAGTGTAGAAGTGTGGTGAGGGCAATTTGTTAACAATAATCTTTTTTCCCTATATTTATGACTTTAGATATATTAAGGCAAATTTTGTGATTCTAGTGTGAAATATCTGCTTGAACGGAACGCACTTCCCAGATAGGACTGTTACATAATCAGTCCGGTTCTGGGATTGGGATTTCCCATGGGATTATACAATTATAGAATTAGTCATGTTGCTGATCACATATCCAACTGGGCCGGAAAATATTGACAGTTAGCATTACATTTCACAAATAAGAACCGTAAGGTGATTGATTGCAATAACAGCCTTTTAATTGTTTTTGTGGGACTCAGTTTAAATATTCCCTAGGTGCTTAGTTGAATGAATGTGGTCATTTTTATCCTGCAGACAGCTTTAATGTGTCACAATATTGATTGAATTGGTAACTGATGGACACTGTCAGTATATCCAGTTTATTAACAATTGGTTAGGAAATTAATCACAGCACTTGCCAGAACTTCTGATGCAAGGTCTTATTACACTCCAGAAACTGCTGGTTTTCCAACACACTTGGAAAATTATCACTAATACTTGTTATGAAAGATTCTCAGCTAGATACTGTAAATAGATATGTTTGAAAGAAGTCTCTCTAACTTTCTTTTCCGTGCACTATAGAGCTAGATTTCTCTTGTTCCTGCTCACAGCCAAGCCCCTTTTTATTGATCTTTTCCATACTGCCTCCAGTACAAACTCTTTTGGAGTCTGCTGAAACCATATAAAGATTCAGTTCAACTTCTTTTGATCTTTACTTTTTCTTTGGCTCCACATCCCAACGTTTGATTTGCTCTTGTGATCACTTTTCCACAATGTCTCAATATTGAAAACCATCACTGCTGAATCCCCTGTTTGTTAAAACTCATTCTGCGAACTCTTGTCACATGCTACTCATGTCTTGCAATATACTTGCAAACTGTACAAGAGTGTGAGGAGAGAGTTGGATGATCATCTCAAATGTGGGAGCATTATTGAAATCTTGGACTGAGTTGCATTAAATAGTTTTATGGAGAGTTGGAAATTGTTATTTAATTTTGGCACAAATAAGGAAATAGAATTTCTTGGAGACAGTTTTAGCAATGGAGGAGATGTAGGAGTTTAGAAGAGATAGTAGGGTGAAGAATACCAGGATTATTTCAGTCTGGTTTGGTGAAATTAGAACCCTATTATTAAGTTAAACAGGCCTGACAGTCTTTTCTGAAGTTATAGTTCTTTAAAGCACAGTATTTAAAATAGTGTCACTTTGAACTTTCATTAGATATAAGATACTACCAAGAATACTTACCCTCACAATGGCCTTTAGCTCTAGGGAATTAATATGTCCGCAAGCCACCATTTGTTGAACACACTGTAATGCTGAACATATCATAATTAAATTACTTACAGTGTGGAATCAGGCCCTTCGGCCCAACAAGTCCACACCAACCCGCAACCCACCCATACCCCTAACCTATGGGCAATTTAGCATGGCCAATTCACCTGACCTGCACATCTTTGGACTGTGGGAGGAAACCCACGCAGACATGGGGAGAATGTGCAAACTCCACACAGTCAGTCGCCTGAGGCGGGAATTGAACCCGGGTCTCTGGCGCTGTGAGGCAGCAGTGCTAACCACTGTGACACCATGCCGCCCGAATAATATTACAGTAGCCTTTACTATTTGTAGAACTGCAGTGAATGTTACAATTAAGAATAAAAACACAAATTTCAGGATTCTTTTCACTATTTTATGCTTTTCCTAAATTTTACTATTATATATAGTCTGACTTTATATAAAACTAATATATTGAATTATGCACATTGCAATTACATTTCATGCTCACTAAAAAAGATTATATTTTTCATTGTAATGTTAAAAAAAGACATTTGATTGGCTGATAAACTGTAATTTGGTGCCAATTGTATAGCCAATTGAGACCAATGAGTCTGAATCTTTAATAATATTTCCAGCATCAGATCGAACATATGAGAAGTTAACTGTTTCATGCATCTATCACCTTGTCTTAGATGAGTATGTCCCAGTTGTATATTCTATATATTAAATACTTAAAGGGTGAGCATCAGCAAGGCGCAGTTCTGGATAACATACCTTATTGTATTGATGAAGACAATACATTGCTAACATTTTAATGCTGGCGTTTTATCACTTGAATAGCTCCTTCAGGTATCAGCTTCAAGTTCCATCTCATTTCACGAAAGAACAAATAGCAACCAACATGATGAGTTGGCACACAAAGGGTTAATTGCCTTGGCATTTGTGTTATTTGAAAATGAGCAAGGAAATGTGGATCACATGACATTTACTAAATATAGTGCCCTTTTGAAATGTCCTTCTTCTAGTTCAAATTAATGAATTTTCCAAGAAAGAAACATTACTAGGAGGCTTTAAAAACCTTCATTCTGTCGGAATACAGACACATGCTTTGTGTTTATGTTTAGATTTTAAACAATGTAATAGCTTCCCACAGATGGACAATTTAAAAAAGCTGTTTTCAATTTTTGAAAGCAATGTGAAAATTGTTGGTATTGGAAGAAAACACATGGCTACGTGCTCATCTGGTGGTAGCTTCTTGTCCCTGCCCTTGTTTGCCATAGTCAAAACAATCAATGCAGGCATTCGGCTAAATAACAGGAATTGTTGCAGTGGCCAAGCACGTTCATCTCCCTCAGGGCCCCTGTTGCATTCTGGATTCTGTTCCTGATAAGAGTCAGCTGGTGAAGAGCGTCAGAAACTTGCTTTGAATCTCATGCTTTTCAACATAATTCAAAGCTTTTTTTTTCAAATCACACCCTTAGCTCGACGTCAACCATCAGGACTGCACTAACATTACTTGCGCTCACAGGCTACACTGAACAATGTCCATCAGTCTTAGAAACAGCACAAGAGCAGAATCTTCTCACCTCATAACCCAATCATGCACGTGTCCTGCTGAACTGTCATTGAGGCAGTCCACTGACGGCACTGCGTAAAAAAGGCTTACAAGTATGTGAACTTTTTTTTTGATATTTTTCCAGTGTCCATTGCCTTATAACCTCCTGTGCTTCTGTGACTCATTCTCCAGCAAACAACACATTAAAATGTTTGAACACATGTCAGTGAATTCTGGTTAACGAGTTTTAAAGTAGCCACATCCCAAACAGTATTCAGCATTCAAATGAAGTGATGGTACACTTGTATAGAATACTTAATATTTAAAAAAGATTCAAGTCACTTTACAAAAGCCAAAAAGATAAGTCGAACCAAAGAAAGAATGTTTAGAAGTCACCAACTGCTTAGTTAAAGAACTGAGTTTAAAACCTAAAAGGAGATGGGGGTGGGGAAGAAGTGACATATTCCATGGACAAAGTGGTTGAAAATGCAGTAAATAAGATTGTGTGAAGGTAAAAAAGGGAATGCACAAGAGGATGGAGTCAGAGGAAGGGGTCTTTCACGGAGGGTGGGTGCTGTTAGACAGATGGAATTTAAACAGGCAGAGGTGTGGTTACAATATAATTGAAACACCATGATGTGAATCTGGGCGGCAGGCAACCTAGAGACCATGGTTCACTAAAGTTTGGGACCCATCATATCCATCATAACCCAACTGGGAACTAGATGCAGCATCAAGAGGGCACGGTGCAGCCCTGGAATGATGGTTTGGAAGTCATAGAGATGTACAGCATGGAAACAGACCCTTCGGTCCAACCCGTCCATGCTGACCAGATATCCCAACCCAATCTAGTCCCACCTGCCAGCACCCGGCCCATATCCCTCCAAACCCTTCCTATTCATATACCCATCCAAATGCCTCTTAAATGTTGCAATTGTACCAGCCTCCACCACATCCTCTGACAGCTCATTCCATACCCGTACCACCCTCTGCGTGAAAAAGTTGCCCCTTAGGTCTCTTTTATATCTTGTCCCTCTCACCCTAAACCTATGCCCTCTAGTTCTAGACTCCCTGACCCGAGGGAAAAGACTTTGTCTATTTATCCTATCCATGCCCCTCATAATTTTGTAAACCGCTATAAGGTCACCCCTCAGCCTCCAAAGCTCCAGGGAAAACAGCCCCAACCTGTTCAGCCTCTCCCTGTAGCTCAAATCCTCCAACCCTGGCAACATCCTTGTAAATCTTTTCTGAATCCTTTCAAGTTTCACCACATCTTTCCGATAGGAAGGAGACCAGAATTGCAAGCTGTATTCCAACAGTGGCCTAACCAATGTCCTGTACAGCTGCAGCATGACCTCCCAACTCCTGTACTCAATACTCTAACCAATAAAGGAAAGCATACCAAAAGCCTTCTTCACTATCATATCTACCTGCGACTCCACTTTCAAGGAGCTATGAACCTGCACTCCAAGATCTCTTCGTTCAGCAACACTCCCGAGGACCTTACCATTAAGTGTATAAGTCCTGCTAAGATTTGCTTTCCCAAAATGCAGCGGCTCCCATTTATCTAAATTAAAATCCATCTGCCACTTCTCAGCCCATTGGCCCATCTGGTCCAGATCCTGTTGTAACCTGAGATAACCCTCTTCGCTGTCCACTACAGCCTCCAATTTTTTCACGCAGATGGAATGAGCTGCCAGAGGAAGTGGTAGAGGCTGGTGCAATTATACCCATCCAAATGCCTTTTAAATGATAAAAATGACATAACACCAGGTTGTAATGCAATAGGGTAAAAACAATGACTGCAGATGCTGAAAACCAAATTCTGGATTAGTGGTGCTGGAAGAGCACAGCAGTTCAGGCAGCATCCAACGAGCAGCGAAATCGACGTTTCGGGCAAAAGCCCTTCATCAGGAATAAAGGCAGTGAGCCTGAAGCGTGGAGAGATAAGCTAGAGGAGGGTGGGGGTGGGGAGAGAGTAGCATAGAGTACAATGGGTGAGTGGGGGAAGGGCTTTTGCCCGAAACGTCGATTTCGCTGCTCGTTGGATGCTGCCTGAACTGCTGTGCTCTTCCAGCACCACTAATCCAGTATGTAATGCAATAGGTTTATTTCAAAGTACTTCCAGATAGACCTATTGGACTATAACCTGTTGTTGTGTGATTTTTAACTTTGTCCACCCTAGTCCAACACTGACACCTCCATATCATGGCTTTTAAATGTTGTAATTGCAGCAGCTTCTACCACTTCCTCTGACAGCTCATTCTATATGCACACTAACATATGCATGAAGAAATTGCCCGTCAGGTCCCGTTTATATCTTTCCCCTCTCACCCTAAATCTATGCCCTCTAGTTCTGGACTCCCTGACCCAAGGGAAAAGACTTTGTCTATTTATCTGATCCATGCCCCTCATGATTTTGAAAACCTCTATAAGGTCACCTCTCAGCCTCCGACGCTCCAGGGAAAACAGCCCCAGCCTGTTCAGCCTCTCCCTACAGCTCAAACCCTCCAACCTTGGCAACATCCTTGTAAATCTTTTCTGAACACTTTCAAGTTTCACAACATCCTTCCTAAGTCTATTGTCTTTTGTTGGACGTTCGATACAAGTTGAGCTTGGACAGAGAATGTGCGCCATATTTGATGCTAATTGATATCAAATTTGAAACTCCATTTGGAGAGAGCACAGCAAGGCAAGAACAGGAACTAAAAATGTTGTCCTGATGCAGAAGAAGGTGTTGTCCTGAGCTTTCCACTATAACAGACTATTTGAAAAAGAGTGCCTGATGCATGGAGTGATTCCAGAAAAGAGGAAGTGCTGTAATTTCCAGCCATAACATTATGCGTGTTACTAGCATAAAAGAATATCCAGTTACTTTTTCTGAGGAAAAATTAGATTAGATTACCTTGAGTGTGGAAACAAGCCCTTCGGCCCAACTAGTCCACACCGACCCTCCAAAGAGCAACCCACCCAGACCCATTCCCCTACATTTACCCCTTCACCTGACACTACGGGCAATTTAGCATGGCCAATTCACCTAACCTGCACTGTTTTTGGACTGTGGGAGGAAACAGGAGCACCCAGAGGAAACCCACGCAGATACGGGGAGAATGTGCAAACTCCACACAGACAGTTGCCTGAGGCGTGAATTGAACCCGGCTCTCTGACATTGTGAGGCAGCAGTGTCAGAAATTGCGTGTTTTGCAATTCTTATTCACTTTATGCTGTGTACAATTGTATAGTTTGTGCTGTCCATGTAGCACCCTTGGTCCTGGAGGAACGCTGTCTTGTTTTTATTGTATCAGTTGTATATGGTAGAAACGGCAAATTAAAAAGCTACTCTATGTAAAATTTGCTCCTGTCAAGTAAAGGTGTGGCAAGGTCAATTTGAAGCATATTTGCAAACTTGCATGACAAACTGCATAATATGTCATAAGGAATCCCCGTGGTTCTCCAAACTAGCTTTCAAAAAGGACACTATTGACAATGAAGCATTTCACAACTGTTGTGAGTGCTCCTCTGAACTTTGCCTTTCTTGTTCCTTCCAAGCCACATATACACTGATCTTTTTACTTCTCCTCTATCCTCTGTCTTCACTGGGTTGAAATTGAAACTCACTGCACAGCGTCATACTCCTATTCATTGTTTCTCAGGACCTCTGAACAGTGGGAAATTTTAGCACCTTCTTTCTTTCCTCCTATAATTTACAGGTTTTTAATCCCATGCTGTTTGCTGTCTAACTACCACTTTGGGATTTATTCCACTCGTTTCTAGGTTTCTCTTGTTTTAAAGAAAAAGTGTTGTATAGCTGTTCCCTTATTCAGACGGTTTAAGTACTGTTGTTGCTTTGCGCTTGAGGATAAAATTGACAGGTTAGTTTAAGAGCTGCTTTAAATTCAGTAACAATGAATAAAGGGAGTCTAGTCATGACTGACTCTCCCATGCCTGTCCTGGGATCCTTAGACATTGCCAAGATTTCAAAGTTTCTGTTGATAGCCTCTGAATGCATCCTTTTGTTCGATTTTAGTCATCAGTCTCCAGCTACTTGTACTGTAATCTTAAAACATGCTTTTATTTTTCATCAACACATGTAACATTTAACCCTTTAAGTGTTGAATTTCTTTCCTTCTCGCACTTGAAGGTGTGTATTACATTGGTTTGACAGAATGAGGCAGACAATCTGTTAAGTGTGAATCTACTGCGATTAAAATGAAAGCCTTGAGTGGACTCTTTCTTTTTTGAGATTAAGGGAGGCAAGTCTAAATGTGGGAGGGACATCCTTCCCAGGCAAAGTGTCAGGGTTTATTTCAAGATTACTTTCTTCTTGCTCATTCCTGTGTGGGGAGAAGGCCATGTTTTATAGGCAGGTAGGCCGGAGGTTTTGCCCTTCCCAGGGACCTACCTTCCTCTGTATTTAAAGGCCACTCACAAAGCGGTTGACACTCTCCCACCCAAGAGCATCAGTCAACCTCCACCCACTGACTTCTCCATCTCCTGATGGTGCCTGGCTTGCTGTGTTCTTCCAGCCTCCTGGCTGTCCAAGAGACAACGCAAGTTTCTTTTCCTTATGGATAGCAACAAGAAGCCATCCCAACTGATGAAGACAGAGATAGCTGCGGCGGTGTACTACCTGACAACATGAAGTTAATACAGTTGTTTTAAGTATTTTGTCATGGAAGTGCTGATCTGTGGAGAGCTGTCTGGAATGAGGTATTTAGTTCCCATGGAGATTTTGATGGAGTCATGTTCCTTTTTGGAACCTCAGCAGGTCGCTTGTGCACTGGGTGAACGCCAGTCACACTGTCACCTCAACGTAAGATGAGCTGAGGTGTATCCTGGACTGGGTTTCCTCTTCCTCACTCTGCCAATCTATAAGATCTTTGTGGCCTTGAGGTTTGCTTTCCCCGTATGCAGCAATTAGCTCAGTCTGACTCTTGGTGGTGGTCATTCTCCCCTGTGATAGAGCCCTGCAAGCTCCGCAGCTCCAGCCTGTGTAATGTTTCATTCCGTTGTCCTGACCCTTCCGAGCCTGTCAGTGTTCCTGCATGGCTACATCTGGAATAACACAATCCTCCACCCTCCAAGCCCCTGGTGCTTGTAAGATCCTCTTCACCTTGATTCTGCAGTGAGCACTTCCCTCAGTGTGAAACTGAGTGATAGACAGTGGAATGCTTCAGACTCTTTCCATTGCCTCAGTTGGGTGTGTTTCATTGTACAGGAACATCTGTAAACATTTTCCAGCTCCTCCTGTTTGCATTGTGCGTGCTCTGAGAGGTCTTTTTTCTGAAAACAAATTTAGAGAAAGATGTTGACGTAAATGTTTCCTTCAAGTTATTCACCCTCAACCCTCCATCTCTCCACCAGACCTTCGTCACTGTAAATGACCTTCTCCTTTCCTCTGCTATCCTCTTTGTCCTTCTTCAGTCGCTCCTGTGACTAATCACCCTGTCAGTACCTCTCTCGATATTCCTGCGGTACCTTCTGATCTCACTCTTATCCAGATACCCATGCCCAGTCTTAGCCCTAATGCTGCCCTTTATTCAGTTCACTTACTTGTTTCTCCTCATCGGCACTTCTCATTGTATTCCCCGTCCAAAACATGCAGCCTGCATTCTTCCTTGTTCCCTTCACTCCTATGACTGTGACTGTCCCTTCTGTATCCCAGTTTGCAACCTCCATTTTTCAGGATACATCCGGTTGCTGTGACAACCATGTCCTTTAAATGATATTCCCTTTCATTTCTTTCTATCTTTCCCACTTATTCTGTGAAGGTGTTCTGTTGACAGCCTTTCCCTCTTGCAACCCTTTTTCATTTTGGGGTCCTTTTCAGTGGAGCATCACTTGTCTCCCCTCACTTGGTCAAGTTCAAGAATCTGATCGCTCTTCTGTCCTTACACTGTCAAAGAAAGAGCTGGATTCTGAAGAATCTGACTTGGTGAAGAATTTTGTACTCACCATGAAGTACAGGAAGACTGACCCACCTGAAAAGTTCTGAAATCTTAACAAAACTTCAGCACCCACCATGCAAAACTGATTTTTTTTTTGCCTCGTACTCAAGTAAGTTACCCCCTCCTAACCTTCTAAAAGCTTCAGACAGACTCTGAAGTTGCGCCCAATATTATTCTTAACGAGAAGAACAGAATTGTCACTTAGAAGCTAAGCAGTGAAGGGGAGGTGGAAGTAACAATGTGCCATGGGTCACAAAGACAAACTTGTCAAAACTTTATCTAAATACTACCTCAATCGTCATTTGGAAATTGTTGCTACAATGTTATTTTTTCTACACGATATATATTCCAGAAAGAAAGCTTGGTACAATTAGGGCAACCCAGTTCTGAATTGTTTTCTAAAGGGAGACTTAATGCAATCTCCTCTGGTCAGTACTGCTCCAAAAATCATCAATAAAGAATGTTTTCAAATAATACCAACCAAGACAAATCTTTATGATAAAGAAAAAGACTTGTGTTTATGCACTTAAAATATTGTTGCACAAAGTAACCAGAGCAATGTTTCCCAGTGGAGCCTGGATAGCTTCGAAGTGAGTCACAAACCAGACTCAGGGAAGTTTGTTTCAATAAACTATTGTTTCCATTTTGTGTCATGTTTATATCATACAGTGACAGAAACAGGAAATCTCTGTACTGTGCTTAGCTCTTTTTAAACAAGTTGCAGATTTGCTGTCGCCCATTTTACACTGTCTCAGAAATCTACCCCTACCCACATTTGAATTTGGTAAAGTTCTTCTGTTTGATTGTAGAATGTCGTATAAACCTGAACTAAATGTAACAAACCTTAAATGTGAACCAATATGGCTTTGCATTGAGGGAACATCTGAATAATCTATTATATGCATGTAATTAATCAATAAGATTTTGCAAAGATGAGTGGTTGGAGCTATGATTTCTCCCCGGAAGTTTTACAGAGTCATAGCGTCATAGAGATGTACAGCACAGAAACAGACCCTTCAGTCCAACTCGTCCATGCTGACCAATTAACCTAGTCCCATTTGCCAGCACTTGGCCCATATTCCTCTAAACCCTTCTTATTCATATACCCACCCAGATGCCTTTTAAATGCTGTAGTTGTACCAGCCTCCACCACTTCCTCTGGCAGCTCATTCCATACACACACCACCCTCTGCATGAAAAGTTTGCCCTTTAAGTCCCTTTTAATCTTTCCCCTCTCACCTTAAACCTATGCCCTCTAGTTCCAGACTTCCCCACTCCAGGGAAAAGACTTTTGCTATTTATCCTATCCATGCCCCTCATGATTTCGTAAACCTCTACAAGGTCACCCCTCACCTCTGATGCTTGAAGGAAAACAGCCCCAGCCTATTCAGCCTCTCGCTCAAACCCTCCAACCCTGGCAACATCCTTGTAAATCTTTCAAATTTTACAACCTCCTTCTGATAGAAGGGAGACCAGAATTGCACACAGTATTCCAAAAGTGGCCTAACCAATGTCCTGTACAGCCGCAATATGACCTCCCACCTCCTGTACTCAATACTCTGACCAATAACGAAAGCATACCAAATGCCTTCTTCACTATCCTATTTACCTGCAACTCCACTTTCAAGGAACTATGAACCTGGACTTCGAGATCTCTTTATTCAGCAACACCCCCTAGGTCCTTACCATTAATTGTATAAGTCCTGCCCTGATTTGCCTTTCCAAAATGCAGCACTGTACATATATCTAAATGAAACTCCATCTGCCACTCCTCGGCCCATTGGCCCATCTGATCAGGATGCTGTTATACTCTGAGGTAACCTTCTTCACTGGATGTCGTATTTTTTTTAACTTGAAGTAGTTATTTATTTAATCTTCATGAGCTACTGGTTATTTTTTGTGAGAGAGGTTGTCAAAGAATATTAGAAAGCTGAGCATGCAAGGGGAGAGTTACACATGTTCAGGAAAATTAGCACATTGATAGTGTCCATTTAGTTTTGGATGTAGAGCAAGGGAGCATTAATGGATATGGGGTTTTTGGCTTCATGATAGTGGAAGGTCTGATCATTTACCTGTTTCTAATAGTGCGTCAATGCATTGCTGAACAAGTACTTGTGCTTCAGAGTTGAAAAATCCAGCTGTTTGTCTCTGGAACCAAACTGGCAATAGATAACCTGAAGACACACATGAAATTACTGAGCTGGTTATGTAGGGCCCGGTATCGGGTAGTTTGAGTTTGTGACATGAATAGTCCTACTGAAATTTGTTAAATGAAATTAACTGGGCCACTTTCAGACTAAACCTCAAAGGCATATATGCCACCTGTTGGAACATGAACATTTCGCTCAGGATCCTTTGTATATTACAGGATTCTGATCTCTGTAAGATTAATGAGACTGCTGTCAGTTTTAGATGGGAGCACCAGATGCTCATTGCCTGGTCTGCTTCATAATCACAGGAGGCTGGGACCAAACGGAAGTAGGACAGTGAGTACGGCACAGGACTTCTCAGCTCACTATTATCCTGTTTGTGCCAAAAAGCATGACAAGAGCAAGATTAATTCCTCTCTGTCATTATGTTTGAAGTTGATGCCTGTGTATAAAATCCTTATGTACTTTTCTTCAGGCATTTCTTTTAATTAAAATAATTACAGTTTAAACTCAAACTACCATGCAGGGCCGCAAAACAGGAAGTAACCATATCAAAACCATTGTAGTGTGTTAGCTGATTTTCCTGAACAAGTGCATTTCTAACAATAAGAGTTGTCATTTTCTTGCAAAAGAGAGGTATGTGTTTTAGTACGCTTCAGGAAAGACATGCAGGATAAACTTCCCAATTGGAAGAAATTTTTTTTCACTCACTTCCCCCATTATCTTTTTTATTCAGATTTCCAGTGTTCTTTATTACAACAGAATTAAATATCTCATAAACCTCTTAATACAATCACTGCAGTAAAAGGATAATATTAACGAATGTTTTGTCACATAGAGTGTCACAGTGCTGGTTTTGCAATCACTGTCAATTGTGATGATAAAAGTTTTATTTTTTATTTTTGATATTGCCATTGTTCAGAATATTATTATTTTGGATGCAAAGGGAATGGAACATAAAAGAAGTGCAATTGTTATAATTGTGGGTATGTTCACCAGGCTGGGGAGTTGATTAGGAGATGTTTCATCCCCTGTCTAGGTGACATCTTCAGTGTTTTGGAGCCTCCTATGAAGCGCTGCAATACTCTGTCTTCTGGACTTTATTTGGTATATTGGGTCTAAGTCTATGTGCTTATTGATGGAGTCCATGAATGAGTGCTATGCTTCTCTGGCTCATCTCTGGCTAAGAAGAACAAAAGCATAGTACCAGTGGACAGGGACAGAACAATGGTCATCATGGACAAGACCGAATATATTCAGAAAGCAGAGAAACTACTTGCAGATACCGACACCTCCCTACAGAGGGAGTGTGACCCCACGCCACAGCTAACCAATAGAATAAACAGCACACTACTGAACCTGCTAGTGGCCCTCCCACGGACTCCATCATGTAAACTGACAAAAAAAACTTCAACAAAAACTAAAACATCTTATCAGTGGATCCAAACACTCCACATAATCATCACAGGAATTCCTAGACAACATCAAGAACATAAACATAGACAAGGGCAAAGCAATGGTCTCAATTGATGTAACAGCACTCTTCACTTCAGTTGACAAAACCCTAGCCAGAGAGACAATAGCCAACCTCCTGGACAGGCAGAGCGGACAACACGACGAGCAACTTATCAACAAGGACTGTATACTCAAACTACTAGACCTGTGCTTGACGACACACTTCACACTCAACAACCAAATACATAAACAGATCAATGGAACACCTATGGGCTCACCCACCTCTGGGCTCATTGCAGAAGTAGTGATGCAAAGGTTGGAACATACAGCCCTACACGAATCCAACCCAAATTCTGGATCAGATATGTGGATCACACTTTTGTTATCATTAAGAGAACAGAAATTGAGAATACACACAGATTACCAACACCATGCTCACAGGGATCAGATTTACAAAAGAGGAGGAATCCAACAATCAACTCCCATTCCTGGATGCGATGGTAGAGAGAACACAGAAAGGTGAATGCACCACAAGTGTACAGAAAGGCCGCACACACTGACCAGGTCCTGCACTACAACAAGAACCACCCAAGCACACCCAAGGGAAGCTGCAGTACGACCCTGTTCAAAAGGGCTACAACACACTGCAGCACTCCTGACCCACAAAGCGAAGAAGAACACCTCTTTTTGCCAAGGACGGATATCCCCACAACTTCATCTGCGGATGCCTAACAGACACATAACATGATGATGACATGCCACAACCTGACTCATTAGCCACGCTGCCTTACGTCAAAAATGTCTCGGAACTGACAGCCAGATTTCTCTGACGACTGGGATTCATGACAGCCCATAAACCGACAGGCACACTCAGACAACAACTCACCAGCACAAAAGACCCAATACCCATCATGTGCAAGACTAACATAATTTACAAGATTCCATGCAAAGGCTGCACAAAACACTCTCTAGGGCAAACTGGCAGACAAGTAGCAATCTGCATCCATGAACACCATTTAGATTAGATTCCCTACAGTATGGAAACAGGCCCTTCAGCCCAATATGTTCACACTGACTCTCTGAAGAGTAAACCACCCAGACCCATTCCCCTACCCTATATTTACCCCGACTAATACACCTATCACTATGGGCAATTTAGAATGGTCAACTCACCAGACCTGCACGTCTTTGGATTGTGGGAGGAAACCGGAGCACCTGGAGGAAACCCACACAGTCACAGGGAGAATGTGCAACCTCCACACAGACAGTCACCTGAGGCGGATTCGAACCTAGGTCCCTAGCGCTGTGAGCCAGCGTGCCACCCCACTAAATGCCATGGCCAGCTGTTCCTTGTAGTCATACACATACGTGACAAGGACCACAAATTCGACTGGGACAACACAAGGATCGTAGGACAAGCCAAATAGAGGGCAGCCAGAGAATTCCTTGAAGCATGGCAGTGATCCACGGACTCCATCAACATAGACCTCCACCCAGTATACCGACCACTACAACAAACTACCGGAACTGTCAACTGGAAGCAGCAGGAACAGAACCAAATAAAGTCCAGAAGACACAGTACACCTGCGCTTCACAGGAGGCTCCAAAACACTGAAGATGTCACCTAGACAATGGACAAAATGTCTGCAAATCAACTCTCCAGCTCGGTGAGCGTACCCACAACCACGGCAGCCTGCACCTGAACTACAAATCCTTCCACAAACCTTGCAGAGTAACTATGCTACCCTTGTAATCTGGAATTCTGTGTACAGATTTAGGTCTCCTTATTTGAATAAGTTATTACTGCTTTAGTAGCTGTTCAGAGAAGGTTCACACAGTTCATTTTTGGGGTATGTTATGAAGAAACATTGACCAGGTTTGCTTGTATCTGATGGACTTTAGGAGAATGAGAAGTGGTGTTGTTGAAATATATAAGTCCTGAATGGACCAGATAGGGTGCAGAACCAGACGATGATTCCAAGTGTGAGGGAGAATAAATAGACGGGATATAGTTTACGAATAGGTGACCTCCCTTTTAAGAGAAAGACGAGGAGAATTCCTTTCTCTCAGAACGTCATTGGGTTGTGGCATTCTGTTACCCAGATGGTAATAAAGCTGAGTTTTTGGATTTATTCAAGGCTGATTTAGATTGATTTTTGAGAAACAAGGGAGTTAGAGTCAATGGGGTGCCAACAGTAGAGTGGACTGGACCCACTAACCAAATCAGCCATCATCTTATTGAATGTTGGAATGGCCTCAAAAGGCCAAATGGCTACCCCTGCTCTTAAATTCTTTTCCATTCCTAGGAATATCTGCATTTCATGCAGCAAAACACATCTTTACGCCAAAGTGGTCATCTTTGATTGAAATGGGGAAGGGAAATGAACCATTGTCATTGTCAATGACAACAAAATCCAATGCCATTCTCACCCAAGCTTCGCACTCATACATTTTACAAGAAGCGCCGATGGATTCGGCATGCTGGCTAATTTCTTCCTTTGGTAAGGTCAATTGTAGACTAACTCACCGTGCTATAGCATCCCAGCATGGTGCAGCATTGAAGAGACATATTCTGCATGGCCTTGCCTTCTGGAAAAAACTATTCAATTAGTCTTCCTTCCCTGCTCTTTTCCTGAGGTCCTGCATACTTATTTATCCAATTCCCTTTTGAAAGTTATCAGCAAATCAGTATCAGTCTTGGGGAACCAAGAAATACCAGAGGAATTGAATTAATTCTTTGCATTAGTCTTCATTGTAGAAGACAGTAACAGAACTTCAAAATTACCATATACTAATGGGGCAAAAGGAGATAAATACAATGACTATAATGAGAGGAAAAAGTGCAAGGGAGAGTAATGGTGTTAAAGACTGATTAGTCCCTGGACCTGATAGGATACATCCGAAGATGTTAAGTGAAGTAGCTATAGAGTTAGTGGATGTATTGATGGTAATCTTCAAAAACTCGTTACATCGTGGAAAAATCCCTGAGGATTGGAAAACTACCAACGTAACGGCTCCATTTAAAAAGGTATGGAGGAAAACCACAAGTAATTGTAGGCCATTTTATTTTATACTTAACTATTGGTTGGCTAGTTTAACATCTGTTATTGGGAAAATATTAGAGTCTGTTATAAGGGTTGTGATAGCAGAGCATTTCAAAATACGTAATATGATTGAGCAGATTTACGGATAACACAAAAATAGGTGGGAAGGCAAGAGGTGAGGATGATGCAAAGTATCCACGGAGAAATATAGACAGGTGAAGCAAGTGGTAAAAAGCTTGATGGTTGGAATTGAATGGAGGGAAATGTGACATTATGCAGTTTGGCAGGGAATATAGAGGAGCCGAATGGAGGAAGACTACAGAAAGCATCAGAAGAGAAGGGTTTCAGAGTCCTGGTCCATGAATCCAAAAATCTAGCATCTCAATTCAGCAGGTAATAGGGAATGAAAATGGAATGTTAGCTTTTGTTTCAAAGGGAGGTTTTGCTGAAACTATGTGAAGCACTGGTGAGATCTCAGCTGGAATGCTGAACAGTTTTGAGCCCTTACCTGGCATTGGGGGCTGTCCAGAGAAGGTTCACTCGGCTCATCCATGTATAGAGGGAGCATCTTGTTTCGAAAAGTTGAGCAGATTGGGCCTGTACTTTTTGGAATAAAGAAGAACGAAAGGCAACCTTATTGAAACATGCAAGCTTATTACGGGACTTGACAAGGTAGATGTGGATGTTTCCCCTTGTGGGAAGGTCCATGACCAGAGGGCTTCATCAGAGAGATCACGCATTTAAGGCAAAGATGAGGAAGAATTCCTTCTCTCAGTAACAGTTGGTTGCTGGGCTGTGACCCTTCCAAGCACCTGAATGTTACAGGGTTAGAAATCAAGAGATAACTGATTCAAGAGAGAATCCTTGGTGGATGAACAGTCGAACCTTTTACAAAATGATCTGCTTTGCGCTCTGATTCAGGGATGAATACGGATGATGAAAAGCACAACAAAAGATCATCCAGGGACGGTTTGTTCGACAAGAAAATGAGAACTTCCCAACTACTTCTAGGGTAAGTATTTGTTTTTCTGTTGGCAGTGGTATCAGTCCACATTGACTTCAGTATGAAGCTGCTGTGATATAGATAATGATGACGAGGAATGCCATCAGAAAGGCTCACCTTGATGCTTGACTTCATTTCTAGAAGCCCTGTACTTTGCTTTGTTAGTGAAAGAAAACTTGAGTTCTTCTATGGCTTGCTGATGCCACCCGGATGGAAATTTCAGATGACTTTTATGCAGACTAATAATGTCTGAACATTCATTACTGATTTGATCCAGTTTGGATTTTGGCAGTGGATTTCTCCTTGAATAGCTCTTCACCAGTTTTTCTATTGTGGTTGTTGGAGGTCATTGGTGGGCTCACTGAAGTAAGCAGGCAAATTCATCTCTTCTTCACCATGTTCAACAGAAGGATGAGCCTCTTCAAATGGACGGCCATCATCATTGGCATCATAGTCAAAGATTGTAGCAAGATCCAGGACCTCTTTAACAAATAGATTACACCTTTCACTCATTCCTGAAAGATTACAATGCTGGAACATCACCTTACTGCTGGTCAGCATTAGTCTGTTCCAGCTTCTAGCCTTTCTTCAAAGGTAAGTAAGGGATCTGCAATATCCTGCTGTGATCCCATTGACAGTGTTTCTTCAAATGAAGACTAGCTCACAGGGCAATAAGTCAACTTCAGTTTCTGATGTAGCTGGGGACTAAAGAAAATATGAAGCTGCACAGCATTTTGGTGTAATACAGAACAATGTTGGTTGGACATAACATACAGAGTATCAATGAGCCATCTGCTTGCAGTGAAGGGTAGTTTGAATCCACCCTCATGCCTTTATTGTGCTTCCTCCTGCACTACCAAGTTTGATGGAAGACAGTGGAAAAGCTGGGGCTTCACCCGTAGTGTTGAATGTGAACCAGTGGATACGTTGGCCCCATATCTAAATTACAGTTAGTTTTCTAGCCATTGACCATGATGTTTGTTTCCCTGAGATGGTCCTTATGGAGCTCCTATTTTCCTCAAGAAGACAGCATCCAGTCCCTCAGTCTCATCTACTCCTTAGACCATTATGGATTGGAGTGGTCTCTTTTAAACTTCTGTGCTGTTGATGGAAATCTCTTATTGCTGCTCAGGGAAACTTCCTGAGAATGGCCTTTCTTATGGCATGCATTAATGGTTGGCTGGGTTGGCACTGACATAGAGCTGCCCCTCACACTGTGGACAAGAAGCTATACCCTCTTCCCATTGTGGCTGCTGTTTTACTGGCATTGGGCACCACTCTGATTAACAAACAGCAGTGAGTCGGAGTGAATGGTCAAATCCTAGGAAAATTCTCTGTGTCCAGAATTAATTGTGAATTTCAGCCTGCATTGAATTTGCTAATGTAAGATCTTCTTAAGACAGTAAGTAGTCCGATAGAGCTTCATCCAGCATCCCATTCTGATGTGCTCCCACGTGAGCTCAAACCTCAAACTTCCATTGGCAATTATGTGCGATTATTTATGCATGGCTTTTCAGGCTCGTGCTTGCAGAAAGTAGTCTGCCCCGCCTAGAATGAGTGTTATGTCTGAAATTGAAATAGGAGTCAAAGGCATTGGTGTATTTTGCAGTCTCTTCGTCTGTGACTTGTATAATGAGAATGGCTCACAATGATAACACTGAACTAGTTTTTGTCTGGTGTTTTATTCAAGGCCTGAGGCACTGAGGTCTGTGCTAACATTCTGGAGCTAGTTTATCAATACCAGTCTCATCAGGGCCCTCCACATGGTCTCGGCGCTCTTGTTAAAGACAAGACTTTTTCACTGCTGGGTGTTCTTGCTAAGTAACCTACCAAAAGCCTTTGCTTTTCTGCCCTTTTTCAGTGTTGTATGGGTTTCCTCTCTTCTGCTCTTCCCTCTTTGAGTGGGCGGTACCATGGCACAGTGGTTAGCATTGCTGCCTCACAGTGCCAGAGACCCGAGTTCAATTCCCACCTCAGGCAACTGTCTGTGTGGAGTTTGTACATTCTCCCCGTGTCTGCCTGGGTTTCCTCTGGGTGCTCCGGTTTCCTCCCACAGTCCAAAAATGTGCAGTTTAGGTGAATTGGTCATGCTAAATTGCCTGTAGTGTTAGGTGAAGGGGTAAATGTAGGGGAATGGGTCTGGGTGGGTTGCTCTTTGGATGGTCAGTGTGGACTTGTCGGGCCGCAGGGCCTGTTTCCACACTGTAAGTAATCTAATCTAATCTCCAATCTACACACGTGTATTGTTCACTGTGTTTGACTGATGTTTATTGCACCATGCTGTATTTGAGGCCTTGAGCTGCCACCATACTTTGTCAGTGTGTTGTGGGGTTCACCCCTCCCTAGTCCAGTGCCTGTGCACCCTTGAAATCTGTTAGCAACTACTCCCTGTTGCTGCTCGGCTTCTCTTCACTTCCGTAGTCAGATGCTCGGGCTGGTCTCATTCTTTACCTACAGCACTGTACAGCCACGGAACTTCAGTTCAGCTGGCCATCATCATTTACAGCCAGGTCTGGGGGTCATGTAGTAAGATGAGGACTACACATAGTTGAGTGAACACTAAAAAAAAACATTTTTGAACATAACTCTATACACGATACATGTGATAGCACTGGAGAGGGGGCAGAGGAGATTTCCCAGGATGTTGCCTGGGCCAGACAGTTTTAGTTATAAGGAGAGTCTGAAAAGACAAGGGTAGTTTTTCTTGGAACGGAGGAGATTGAGGGGAGGGGGCATGTATAAAATTATGGGGGGGAATAAGAAGAATAGAGAGGAAGAAACATTTATCCTTGGTGGAGGGATCTGTGACTGGGGCATCGGTTTAAGGAAAGGAGCAGAAGGGTTAGAGAGGTTGTGGGAATCATGAACTCCTTGTCTGAAAGGATGGTAGATGCAGAAACCCTCATAATAGTGCAATCCTGGTCTCCTTCCTATCGGAAAGATGTTGTGAAACTTGAAAGGGTTCAGAAAAGATGGACAAGGATGTTGCCAGGGTTGGAGGATTTGAGCTCTAGGGAGAGGTTGAACAGGCTGGGTCTGTTTTCCCTGGAGCGTCGGAGGCTGAGGGGTGACCTTATAGAGGTTTACAAAATTATAAGGGGCATAGATAGGATAAATAGACAAAGTCTTTTCCCTGGGGTGGAGGAGTCCAAAGCTTGAGGGCATAGGTTTAGGGTGAGAGGGGAAAGATTTAAAGGGGACTTGAGGGGCAACTCTCTCATGCAGAGGGTGGTGCGTGAATGGAATGAGCTGCTAGAGGAAGTGATGGAGGCTGGTTCTATTACAGCATTTAAAAGGCATTTGGATGGGTATATGAATAGGAAGGGTTTTGTGGGAAATGGGCCAAGTGCTGGCAAATGGGACTGGATTTATTTAGCGTATCTGATCGGTATGGACAAGTTGGACTGAAGGGTCTGTTTCCGTGCTGTACATCTCTCTGACTCTATCATAATTACGGCGTTTTTAGATGTGCATTTGTGACGCCTAGGCATATATGCAATGGGCCAAGTGCTGGCAAATGTGGATTTGAATAGTTAGATGGTTGTGTATGACCAGCATGGACTGCATGGTCTAAATGGCTTTTTTTATGTGCTGTTGATCTCTATGACTCAGTGACTGTAAGAGATGGTCAAGAGGGCTACTCTGGAAGCCTACGGAGACGTGGGTCCCAGTTCCATCTGATCAGAGGCCACTCTGACAAAGCTATTGAGCATGTGTGTAAGGAGCTATTATAGGCATAGTCAACCTTTTACTCCTGGGCCCCACCATCTCCAGCTGCTTCATCAATGACCTTGCCTCCATCATAAGATCAGAAGTGGGGATGTTTGCTGATAATTGCACAATGTTCAGAACCACTGAAAACCCCTCAGATAGTGAAGCAGTCAGTGTCCAAATGCAACAATATCCAGACTTGGATTGAAATGTAACAAGTAAAGTCTATACCATACATCACCAAGCAATGACCATCTCAAATAAGAGACAATTTAACCATTGCTCCAAAACATTCAATGGCATTACCATCACTGTATCCCCCTCTGTCAACATTTTGGGGGCTACCATTGATCAAAGACTGAACTGGACTCACCACATACCTACACTGGTTATAAATGTATATCAGAGGCGAGGAACACTGCAGTGTGTAACTCACCTCCTGACTCCCCAAAGCCTGTCCACCATCTACAAGATACAAGTCAGTGTGATGCAATTCTCCTCACTTGGCTGGATGGGTGCAGCTCCAACAACACTCAAGAAGCTTGACACCATCCAGGCCAAAGCAACCCACTTGACTGGCACAGATGTTCACTCCCTCCGTCACCAATGCTCAGTTGCAGCAGTGAGTACTATCAATAAGATGTACTGCAGAGATTCACCAGAAATCCTTAGACAGCAATGACCACTTCCATCTCAAAGGACAAGAGAAGCAGATACAGGGGAGTACCACCATCTGGAATTTCACCTCCAAACCATTCACCATCCAGGCCTGGAAATGTATCAGTGTTCCTTCGCTGTATCTGGGTCAAAATCCTGGAATTCCCTTCCTCAGCACATTGTGTATCAACCCACGGTATGTGGACTGCAGTGGTTCAAAAAGGCAGCTCATCAACACTTTTTAAAGGTCAACCAGCGACGGGCAATAAATATTGGTGCAGCCAACGACAGCCATGTCTCACAAGAGAGTGAGAAAATAACCCCACAGCAATCACATAATGTGAATGAACATAACCTGCACATGCTGACTGGAAACCAGGAACGTACATCAGTGAAGAAATACAGACTTACATAAAGGGCAGAAGAATGTGCAACAAATGGTATGGAAAGACACAGAGGTGAATTTTCCCTTGCTATAATCGGGATTAGTGGAGACATGGTCTCTAGGTCTGGAGGAGTGATCACCTCATTAATATTGACAATTGACCCATGGGTGTTTTAACAGTGAGATTCTCACAAAAATGCTTTTTGTCATGGGCTCCTTTCAATATGCAAGCAGCCGTTGTCATTATCCGAGACAACAGATCAACATTTGGGTAATGTATTGCTGATCAATTCTGCAGTTAATGGGATCATAAAGTCTCAGAGTGTTCCTCCGAGTCCCACAGAACAAACGGGCCAATGCCAGGCTGGAACCAGCTCCAGCCATTACCATGCTTCAAACCTCTGTGTCCTGATAGCTGCTGGCCAAACTACATAGCTACCTTCAAACCATCATCCTCATGTTCAAATCCTTTCAGGGCCTCACTCCTGACTCTATTTATAATATCCCCCAGCTCTTTAATCTTCTAAGAATTCTAATTGAGTCGAATTTGCTTTACTGTCACATGTATTTACTTGCATGAGTGCAGTAAGAAGTTTACAAGCTGCCACTTATGGCACTATCTTAGGGACAAATGTACCTAGGCACAGAATCTTGGTACAAAGCAGAAATATTAAGAAAACAAGTTAAGAAATTAAACATTACCACCCTTCTTACTAAAACGTAGAAAAACCAGTTAATAGTTCACCATCACACTCCTAAGTGCCTGGCCATGCTGGGTTCGCATTTCTCTCAAGGGCTCGACCAGGGCATCTCGGGGGGCTGCCTGCTCACTGCCTCACCCGTCCACCCCCAGCTCCCTCTCTCAACCCCACCTCCCAGGGGCTGCCTGCTCCCTCTTCCCACTCCTCCTACCTGAGGGGTGCTACTGTCGATGTTGGGGTCCTCTCTTGCTGCCACATTCAGCTCGCCCACCCCCCACCAGCTCGAACTCCTCAATGTTGCACAATTTCACAATCACGTAAGGTAAGGAGATTAGACTGAGAATAGAATTTGGCAATCCCCCGACTTTAGTCTATGACTCCTGTGAAGCCCCAGCATGTGTCATCCCATCATTGGTTTATTTTCTTTCAGCCAACTAGTCCCTCAGCTCTGCAACTCCTTCCCTGAACCTTTCGGCATCTCTATTTCTGTTTTCTCTTGTAAAATGCTCTGTAAAACCTCTCACTTTGACCATTTACTCTCACGTATCCTCCTTTGGCTTAGTCTCATTGTGATCTGTCACTTTGAGGCATCCTGAATATTTTGCTGCTCTTGTTGGTGCTACAGAAATGCAGCTTATTGTTGCATCCACTGTGCTGGATTGGCCACCTGTGATACACCCCACCTGCTTTTGCCTTCCCTTGGACCTTGCCTCCCCTCCACTCTTTCCAGTGTTTTCGGTCACCCCAAGTAAAATAAGCACACTCTCACCATGAATGCAAAACGAGTTTGATATGAGCGGCCCAGCGCTCAGGAAGGCAATAATATTTTTGATGTGGAAAATAAGACAAATGTTATATAGTCCAAGGTCCAGGGCTACGTACTGAGGGGTAGCTGCTGTCAGAGCACAGTGGGGAAACACCACTGTCTGAGGTCTTCCTGCCAAAAAAGAACGAGGGTCCATTCAGTTGTCAGACCCTCCTGCAGCCTCAAAATGCACATAAATAGTTTCCAAATAAGTCGGAAATGCCTTTTTTTTTGCAACTGTCGAGAAGCTCTGAGAAATGTCAAAAATCCAGTGATTTCTTTTGTCTGTAAAGACTGTACAGAACAGATTTTAGAGCCTTTGTATATACTTATAAATGATTTTTATGAATAAACTATATTTTCGAAATTCAAAAAAAGATACATTTGAAAATGTTGCTCTTTAAATGTGTATTTCTGTTCATGCAGATATACTTTTCCTATCCAATTTTAACAACAACAAATTTAGTCTTCCCACAATATTTACTTAAGTGCTGGAAGAGCCTTAATAATCTAAATTGGTCGAGCTGATAATACTGTGCGAACCTTTTGGGAGCTGTGGGTGAATTTCCTGACCTCAGCATTGTTGGGTTTTGGGATCCCCATTGGCTTTATTCACTGACAGATCCACTTCCATATAGAACATGATTTACACATCAAACGTAGCAAGTTCTTTTGAAAAGCTGACCTTGACTCCAAAATTGACAGTGAGACTTAAGGCAAAGAACAAACAAGGCGAGGGAAAGATCTTAAAGTTTGGTTTTCAAAGTCGAAAGAGAAAAAGACTCAGTGCAACAGCGACAAAGCTAACCTAAAGTGAAACAAACACTCAAGGGGAAGGAAAAATAATAATGGGGAAATTTAAAAAAAGTTAGACTGTGGGTGAAATTAACTTGTTCATTTTATGGCTCATTAAATCAGTGCTTTCGTGGTTTAATATTACCATAATGGAGCCATTTTTAAAATGAGGGAATGGTAGCTTATTGATCACCCATGGCTGAACACTGGGGAACGTGGGAGTGAGGCAAGCGATGAACCTGGAAACTGGGGGTGGTGCCATCGAAACAGTGTCCGCTGCCTGCCCACCCACCCCTCTGCAATCTTATAAACCACTTACGGCCTTTAAGTAGGATACTAACACTCACTCATCCCTCCACTGCTCAGATTAACGGGATAGGCCTGCACCCATTTGAGGATTGGCCCCTGTGGGCTCCAGGCTCTGTAAAGAGAAGGTGCAAAGCCCCGAGCTCACTCTTCACCGCTTCCCTCTCTGTATATATTCTCCCCCCACTCTGTCCTATCCAGCGCTATCCACCCCACCAAATCCCAAGTTCAGCTTGGGCTGGTCCCTCGACATTGCTCTCCCTCCTGGGTCTCCTCCAGTCCCAACAGTAGATTAGATTAGATTAGGTTCCCTACAGTGTGGAAACAGGCCCTTCGGTCCAACATGTCCACACCAACCCTCTGAAGAGCAAGCCACCCCCCCCCAACTAATTCACCTGACCTGCACATCTTTGGACTGTGGGAGGAAACCGGAGCACCCGGAGGAAACCCACGCAGACACGGGGAGAATGTGCAAACTCCACACAAATAGTTACCCAAGGCTGGAATTGAATCTGGGAGCCTGGTGCTGTGAGGCAGCAGTGCTAACCACTGAGCCACCGTGTCACCCACGTAGGCTCTGTACCTGGCAGCTCTCATAGCCAGACTTGCCCCATGGATGGCAGCAGGAGCCTCACTTCCCAATAACAAAAAGGCCCTTGATTGTCAAGGTAAAGCAGGCCAAGCCACACAGAGGAAGGCTGACCCATCCCAACGTTGATGTGATAGAGAGGCCCACCGTCCGCTATAATCCAGCCCAGTGTTACACCACGGGCAATCAGTCACTCAGAGGCATAAGCTGAGGTTTCACCACTGCTGGTAGAAACTGAAATTGAATTAATAAATGACTCTGCTATTAAAAATAACCCCGATATTCACTGTTTGCTGTAAAAACCTGCATCTGGTTCAATAATGCAGGGAATGATTCCAGGGATGGGAGACAGTAATTCTGAAGATAGATTGGAGATGCTGGGACTGTTTGCCTTGCAAAGGAACAGGCTGACAGGTGACAGAGTTACACAGGCCCTCTGGCCCAACTCGTCCATACCGACCAGGTTTCCTGGACTGAACCAGCCTCCTTTGCCTGCATTTGGTCCGTATCCCTCTCAATGTTTCCTATTCATGCACCTGTCCAAATGTCTTGGAAATGTTCTACCTCTACAGATAAAAGTTCAAAATCATAAGCTGTCTGCACAGAGTAGAGGGCGGGGGGAACCAGAGGGCACTGTTTTAAAAGGTTTTGCAGAGGAAACAAATATGAGAGAAAAAAAATCTATGTCACAGAAGCAGTCTGGATATGAAATGCTCTGCTTGGAAGTCTGAGGGAGACAGGTTCATCTGAGGTATTCAAGAGGGCATTAGCTTCTCATTTGAGGAGAAACAATATATGTTGAGTCGTGGGGAAAAGGCAGGAATTAAAAATGCTCAGAGAGTCAGTGCAGACATGATGGGCCAAATGGCCTTCCTCTTCACCATAACAATTCTGCAAATAGTTTACAGGGAATGAAAGCTGTAGTCCTTGCCTGTCCTCTTCTACATGTGCCTCCACCAAACCTCTTAAAAATTTTAGCCAACTATATTTGAAAGAGATGATAGAAATCCAACTGGGTCGTCCAACTGCAACTGTCATGTCTTACCAGCGTGATAGACCCAGCATGGTGGTAGACAATTGGGGGTTACCCTGGGAGTCTTCAACATGGACTCTGCAGCCTATCAATTTTTATGATGTAAAATCAAACACAGGAAAAGAATCATGTTCATTCACAACTGCCCTTCCTCGACTGATGAATCAATGCTGCTCCGTTTTCAACACCATTTGGAAGAAGCATGTAGCAAGGGGACAGAGTATATTCTGTTTGGCGGCTTCACTGTCTGTGAGTGTTTCGGTAATGCCACTCCTGACTGAGCTGAGTGAGTCCTGAAAGACATATCTGTCAGTCTTAGCCTGCAGTGGGTGATGAGAGAACTGGGAGAAAGTGTAGATTGCAGATGCTAGAGATCAGAGTCGAGAGTGTGTTGCTGGAAACATACAGCAGGTCAGGTAGCATCTGAGGAGCAGGAGATTTGACGTTTTGGGAATAAGCCCTTCATCAGGAATGTAAGGGAGGGAAGGGGGATGAGAGATATATAAGAGGGTAGGGATGGTGCTGGAAGGGAAGGTAGCTTGGAAGGTGATAGGTAGATGGAAATAGGGAATGATAGTGATAGGTTGGAGGGAAGGGTGGAACAGATAGGTGGGAAGGAAGATGGACAGGTAGAACAGGTCAAGAGGGTGGTGCCAGGTTGGAGGGTTGGATCTGGGATGAGGTGGAGGGAGGGGAGATGAGGAAACTGGTGAAATCCACATTGATCCCGTGTGGTTGGAGGGTCCCAAGGTGGAAGATGAGGCATTCTTCCTCCAGGCATTGGGTGGCTTGGCTTTGACGGTGGAGGATGCCCAGGACTTGCAAGTTCTTGTGGTCTGGGAGGGAGAGTTAGAATGGTTAGCCACAGGGTGTTGGAGTTGTTGGGTATGTGTATCCCAGAGATGTTCTCTGAAACGTGCTGCAAGTTGGCGTCCTGTCTCCTCAATGTAGAGGAGACCACATCGAGAGCAACAGACATGGTAGATGACGTGTTTGGATATGCAAGAAAATCTGTGCCGGATGTGGAAGGATCCTTTGGGACCTTGGATCAGGGTGAGGGGGTAGTTGTGGGCACAGGTTTTACACCTTTGCAGTAGCAAGGCAAGGTGCTGGGATTGGAGGGTGGGTTGGTGGGGGATGTGGGCCTAATGAGGGAGTCGCAGAGGACATGGTCTTTGTGGAATGCTGGTCGGGGTGGGGAGGGAAATATATCTCTGGTGGTGGGGTCTGATTATAGATGGCGGAAATGGCAGAGGATAATGTGTTGTATCTGGAGATTGGTGGGTGGAAGCTGAGGACTGGGCGATTCTATCCTTGTTGTGGTTGGAGGGGTGGGGTTCAAGGGCAGAGGTGCAGGAGGTGGAGGAGATGCGCTGTAGGACATTGTTGACTATGTGGGAAGGGAAATTGCGGTCCGGAGACCATCTCAGATGTTCTGGAGTGGAATTGCTGCTCCTGGCAGCAGATGTGGCGGACGCAGAGGAATTGGGAATAATACATAGCATTTTTACGGGAGGGCAAGTGAGAGGAAGTGTCGTCCAGGTAGCTGTGGAAGTCAGTGGGTTTGAATAGATGTCTGTGTTGAGTCAATTGCTGGAGATAGAGATGGAGAGGTCCAAGAACGGGAGGGATATGTCTGGGGTGAACTTGTACGGTGTGAGTGAATTTGATTAACTATTCAACCTCCTCATGGGAGCATGAGGTAGCGTCGATATAATCATCAATGTAGCAGAGGAAAAGGTGGGGAATGATGCAACTGTAGCTGTGGAAGATGGACTGTTCCACATACTCGACAAAGAGACGGCATAGCTGGGGCCCATGTGGATGCCCATGGCTACCCCTTTGGTCTGAAGGAAGTGGAGGATTTGAAGAAGTTGTTGAGGATGTGGACCAGTCCTGCCAATCGAATGAGTGTGTCGGTGGAGGGGTACTGGTTGGGTCAGAGGGAGAGGAAGAAATGGAGGGCTTGGAGGGCTTTACTTTGGCGGATGGACATGTACAGGGACTAGATGTCCATGGTGAAGATGAGGCGTTGGGGTCCAGGGAAACAAATGTCATGGAGGAGGTAGAGGGCGTGGATGGTGTCCTGAACGTATGTGGGGAGATCCTGGACCAAGAGGGACAGGACAGTGTCGAGATATGAGGAGAAAAGTTCGGTGGGGCAGGAGCAGGCAGAGACATTGGGTTATCCAGGGCAGTCAGGTTTCTGAATTCTGAGTAAGAAAACCACTAAAATGGAAAAGTGCAAATTGGCTTCAGGAACCTATCCAAGCTGTGTTGCTAGAGGTAGAAATGGCTGAAGTGTCTGTGTATACTTACATAGGAGTTGGAGCGATTCACTCAGGCCTTGGAAATCACCATTTGGTAAGGTTATGTACCGGCTGGCCTGTACCTCAACCCCATTTATCAACTTGACTTCCCTATCCCTTTATAGCCTGACTTCATAGATTAATCCTTTAAGCCTTGGTGTTGTTGGTAAATCTGCAGTGTATTCCTTGTCGGCCTGTTTTGTCACCTCTTATCTTTAAAGACGTGTTTTGCTATTGGAGAGGGTGCGAGACCCACTTAGCAAACTAGCTTATCTAAAGCAATATCAGGGATGCAGCTCTTGGAGAAACACCCACATTGTATCAATGTGCTGCTTTATGTAATCAAAAGACTGGAATATTGAAGAATGATGTTTAGTAGCATGAGTGTCCTTTGCCCTTCCCCGTTAGGAATCCTCACACCATTACTATCTTCAGCAGTTCTTCCAAGTGGTGTTCAACATAACATTACAGATTCACCTGTAATTCCCCAAAAACCTATGGGTTTACTTTCTCTAGTCCTCAATCTGCCACAGAAGTGAAGCTTCCAAGGATGGAGCTTTAAAAAAGCAGTGAGTTGTTTTAACTTGTGGTGTTCTTTTTGTAAGTATTATGTTTCAGTTTGAAAAAGAGCACCGTAGCATTTCTGTGACTGACAGATCAATATTGACTGTGTCGATGTAGTTAGTGAGTGAGTGACTGTCAGTCGCGTTGCGGGATGTCAATCATGGCATCGCAGGGTCTCTGCTTTTGTTTCTAAACATAAAGAGCAGTCTGTTTGCCCCCAGGTGGCCTTTGAAACGTTCCTCTGAACTTTTGCCAGCAGCATTTTTGAAAACTGATAGCACAATGTGGGATCTTTTGTGGTTTGCTACTAAAATAGAGTGCGGTTGCTGTTAACAGGAGCAACTGGAAATCTACAATGTTTGAGAACAAGGAGGAGGCAGAAGCTCAGCCAGTCAAGAATTGACCTCCTGTTCATCCCTTTGCAGTTTTGCAATAAAGATCTTGATATTGCATACATTGTCCTTTACGAATAAAGGAAATATCAAGTGTGAAACAACTTTAACCACTTTGTCATTTTCAGCAGCAGTGCAGATATCATAAGAGATAATACCAAACTAAGACAGTGTCAAAAAATCCCATATTTGCTTCCCAAATTGTGCTAAGTTAGCTGGTCTCAGCGAACCTGGCAGCAGAAGAGCTACAGTCGCTCCTGGTGTTCCTGGGGTAAACACAGAGAATTCATCAGCCTCAATTCCCAGTCCTAATTCCTGTTCAGTGCTGTATTGACACAGCTGAATCACAGAATCATAATCCTACAGTGTGGAAGCAAGCCATTTGGCCCTTTGAGTCCACCCTGACCCCCCAATCATCCGCCGACATTTCCGCCACCTCCAAACGGACCCCACCACCAGGGATATATTTCTCTCCCCACCCATTTCCACCTTCCGCAAAGACCGTTCCCTCCGTGACTACCTGGTCAGGTCCTCGCCCCCCCCAACAACCCATCCTCCCATCCTGCCACCTTCCCCTGCCACTGCAGGAATTGCAAAACCTGTGCCCACACCTCCTCCCTCACCTCCATCCAAGGCCCCAAAGGAGCCTTCCACATCCATCAAAGTTTTACCTGCACATCCACCAATATCATTCATTGTATCCCTTGCTCCCAGTGTGGTCTCCTCTACATTGAGGAGACTGGACGCCTCCTAGCAGAGCATTTTAGGGAACGTCTCTGGGACACCCGCACCAATCAACCACACTGCCCTGTGGCCCAACATTTCAACTCCCCCTCCCACTCTGCCGAGGACATGGAGGTCCTGGGCCTCCTTCACCGCCGCTCCCTCACCACCCGACGCCTGGAAGAAGAACGCCTCATCTTCCGCCTTGGAACACTTCAACCCCAGGGCATCAATGTGGACTTCAACAGTTTCCTCATTTCCCCTTCCCCCACGTCACCTCAGTTCCAACCTTCCAGCTCAGCACTGTCCCCATGACTTGTCCTACCTGCCTATCTTCCTTTCCACCTATCCACTTACACCCTCCTCTCTGATCTATCACCTTTATTCCACCCCCATTCACCCATTGTACTCTTTGCTACCTTCCCCTACCCTCCTCCCTGACTTATCACCTTCATCCCCACCCTCATTCACCTATTTTACTCTATGCTACTTTCTCCCCACCCCCACCCTCCTCTCATTTATCTCTCCACTCTTCAGGCACTCTGCCTCCATCTCTATTCCTGATGAAGGGCTTTTGCCCGAAACGTCGATTTTCCTGCTCCTCGGATGCTGCCTGAACTGCTGTGCTTTTCCAGCACCACTCTAATCCAGAATCTGGTTTCCAGCATCTGCAGTCACTGTTTTTACCTCCAAAAAGCAGCCGACCCAGACCCACCTCCCCACCTTATAACCGTGCAGTTCCCATGGTTAAACCACCTAGCCTGCACATTAGCATAGCCAATCCACCCAACCTGTACAACCTTGGACTGTGGGAAGAAACCCACACTGACACAGGAAGAATGTGCAAACTTTGCGTGGGGTTCCTCCGGGTGCTCCGGTTTCCTCCCACAATCCAAAGATGTGCAGGTTAGGTGAATTGACCATGTTAAATTGCCCATAGTGTTCAGGGATGTGTAAATTAGGGGCATTAGTCAGGGGAAATGGAGTCTAATAGGGTAGGGGAATGGTTCAATGAGGACTTGTTGGGCCAAATGGCCTGTTTCCACACTGTAGGGATTCTATGATTCTGCACACAAAAATCGCCTGAGGGTGAAAACGAACCTGGGGACCTAGCCCTGTGAGGCAGCCGTGCTAATCACTGAGCCAATCAAAGTTATCTAGATTGTGATTCTTTCCACAGTCAAGTATTCTGTTAGCATCATATTGTTGGAATCACAGGTGAAGAACTGCCATAAGCTGCCAGTGTCTCAGGAACTGACCTCTCACACTGTCAGCTAATTCTGAGAGACGAGGGAGAGACAAATCTGTAACATACAAGTTATTGTAGGTTGTACTGAACAAATATGAAACAGAGTCCTTGTCTTATGGGAAGGGCAGTTGTAAAAGTGCACCGGTGTTATAGTCATGCTCAGTGTCCGCTGTTAACTGTGCTTCTCTGTGCTTTTCAAAGACTGCTAGCTATATACTGATGGTCTACTTTCTGCTGTAGAACTGCCACTGTTTTAGGAACTGTAGCAAAATAGTTCTACATTCTCTTGTGGCTCATAGTCACAATGCTATCTCAACATGTGGAGCCATTGTGGATCATGAAGTTTTAGTTAGATTTCCTTAAACGTAAGATAGAGCTGTGAGTACTCTCTGGTTTGTCGTACTCTCTGTCCATGGGGTGAAAATTGCAAATGAACATCGGAATAGTAGAGCTCGCTTGGCCTCCACTTTCCTGGTAACCGCCTGATAAAGAGATAAGCACAAAATTCAATCTTTATGAATTAGTCTACAACAGACTCAGAAGTCACAAAAATCTCAGTGGTGAGAAGACTTTGAAATGGTAAATCCAATCTCACCTCTTCCTCCCAGGCCCTGTTGCATGTGTCTCAGATTAGTCATCCGCTGCATCCTAAAATTTCAGTTTCTCCAAAAAAAACCCATCTGTTTTCCATTTAAACCAGTTTCGGTGGCCTATGTTGTAGAATTGATGATGTGGAGGTGCCAGTACTGGACTGGGGTGGAACTAGCTCAGAAGTCAGACAACACCAGGTTATAGTCCCAACAGGTTTATTTGAAATTGCAAGCTTTTGGAGCATTGCCTCTTCATCAGGTGAAATGGCGAAGGGACAATGCTCCAAAAGCTTATGACTTCAGGTAAGCCTGTTGGACTATAACCTGGTGTCGCCTGACTTCTGAGCTTGTAAAATTCAGGTTATCAGATGCTAGCTGGAAACAATAATCTTTCCAATGTTCTTTAAAATACTAATACCTGGAAGTTCTGTCGGATTGAACATTAAAACCTCAGGGAAAGGTCATACGCATGCAAGTGGAAACACATTGTAGTTACCTGAAGCATTTTAATACTTCTCCGCCTCTGGCTTATATGAATCTGATATAATAACAGTTTCCAAGAAATTGATTTCTCGCATCTTTATTGAAGCTTATACATTGAGTGAATCAAATAAAAAATAAACATCATTTCATGAAAAACAGGATTAGACATTTGTGAAATTAAAAGCCAAGCATAAGGAAATGCATTGGTTTTAATGCCTGTTTGATAATTTAATCACTTCAGAGATCAAGTTAAGAACATGTGCTTTAGAGTAATGTCTGCTGCTTGATGCTTCATTACAAGCTGAAGTTCTGAGTTATTGACTGCACTCCATTCTGAGACCTTTAAAGGTTGTAAACATGTCAGATCCTGAATATAAATGGAGTGAAACAACGATTGTATGAAGAATAAGCTTTGTTTTTTTCCGTAATGCATTATATTTCTGAAAATGTGAACTGTATTATAGAAACTAGGAACTTGCCTTGTGTTGTGACTGGATCAATTTCTAATAATTTTGCAGTCAGTTTGACAAATGTAAATGCCAAAAATTATCTAAAGACTGAGTTGAAATGGGAAATCATAACTCAACTCTTTGTATCATACTGTTAAAATATGCTCCTGGGGAGATGTTACTCACATGTGTATTGAATTGAAAGCAATCTGCATTCCAGATGAGCTTGCTATTTCTTACAGTACTGCAGCGTTCTGTTTTATGCAACCATTCTTGAAATTCTTCAAGTCGGTTATTTAAGCCCTTTCACCTGTCAGTACATGCTGCACACAGACTTCCAGACAGTGAAAAAAAAACAGGAGTTTACATTTCCTTAGTCAAGTCAATTTTAAGAGATAAAGATGCATTCATTGCAATCCAGATTGTGGTTACATTGGTTTGCATTATTTCGTTTCTCATTTACTACAAATTACCATAAACAATCCTATTCCAGATGGAGCTTTATCTTGCTGTGAAAAAAAACAGATAAAAGGTAGAACAAATATACAGCAGTTTGTTTTCCAGAGATTGTGCAGAGAAAAGGTATTGGACTTGCACCTCAGTGAGCAGATTTGATCAGGGTTGTGGGGAACTAGCAATGGCTCAGGATGCCTGGGCCAATCCTTGCTTGACCGTGTATGGGACCACCCATTTCCCACCCCCGCACCACCAGCCACATTTTAGGCCCATCCAGCAGCCAACCATCTTGTCACTAAACATAGAAAGGTAGAAAATAGGATACGAAATAGACCATTCAACCCCTTGAGGTCCCCCTCCAATATTCAACGTGATAGTGATTGATTGTCTATCTCAACACCATACCCCTGCTCTCCCCCCATGACCACTGACTCCTTTAGTTTCTAGGACTTGACCTTTTTCTTACTGAAGGGAGGACTGCACACTCAGATGAGCTGCTGTACAATCAGGCATTAACACAGGGAATTAGCAATCATCCTGGATCGAGAGGAAACATCAATGTGGGCAGTTAGTATTTACATGATGTTTAATTGACAGTTTAGCATACCCTCCATGTCATGGAACATGGGCCATTTTGACAGGGAGGGCCATGGAATGACTCTCCATGAAGTTTAACATCGGACCTTATTCTGATGAGTGGACCTCCAATCATGTGGCAATGTAGTCATGGAGAGTCTACACACTGAATGAGCACTGATCCCTTCTCCTTCTAGATCCACATCACCCTTAGTAGGCATCATTGTACATATGAATCTTGCAGGCAGCATCCGAGGAGCAGGAGGGTTGACGTTTTGAACATAAGTTCTTCATCAAGAATGTCCTGATGAAGAGCTAATGCCCGAAATGTCGACTCTCCTGCTCCTCGGATGCTGCCTGACCTGCTGTGCTTTTTCAGCATCACACTCTCACTCTGATCTCCAGCATCTGCAGTCCTCATTTGCCTCCATAAGAGTCTTGCATTATGCTTACAGTTCAGCTTGAGTGGGATTCAATCCTAAGCCTCTGTGACGTCTATAAGGTCCTGAATGAACTGTGTGATTTGTTAACTTCAGCTGCTTACCTTAAGGTTGCCAGGGATTACTTCTGCTTCACAGAGAGGTCTATCAGCAATCTGCAAGGACCAGTCACATGATCAACATTGTCTGTGACCAACATTTGCATCACACCCTTGAAAACTGCATGCATTTCACATCCACACTGTTGTGATTGTAAATGTTATCAACCTGAACTCTGTTGGTGCATGATTGATGCAGTTGCCACTTGAAAGACCTCTCATCCCTCAAACGTGCAGCCCACACCTTTGGAGAGCAAACTGACTGCAGGCATGGGAGCACCCATTTCCCATTTCGCACTCGAGAAATCAGGGAAGGCAAATAAGGTTGTCCCCTACGCCATGAGTATCAGTTGGTCATCAGCCCGACCATCCCCTCATTCCTCTAAATAAAGGCTCCGTGACCCTTTCAGCTCAGCCAGCTAAGCTTTCCATTTCTGCTCATCCCTTCCAGTGCACTTTCAAATAGTCAGAAGACTGTAACACATAAGAACAGATTTTCTATCCATCGAGTCTGCTGCACCATTCATTCACGGCTGATATGTTTCTTAAGGAGACAGTGAGGACTGCGAATGCTGGGGATTAGAGTCGAGAGTGTAGTGCTGGAAAAGCACAGCAGGTCAGGCAGCATCTGAGGAGCAGGAGAATCGATGTTTCGGGCATACACCCTTCATCAGGAATGTTCCTCAACTCTGTTCTCCTGCCTTCTCCTCATAATTTTTCATTCTCTTACTAATCAAGAACCTGTCTCTCTCTGCCTTGAATACATTCAGTGACTTGGCCTCCACACCTTTCTGTGGCAATGAGATCCACAAATTAACCAAGCTATGGCTGAAGAAATTCCTCCTCATCCCGGTTCCAAAGGGTCCTAACTTCAGCCAGTGAAAACATCTTCTCCAAATTCATTCATGTCTCAATATTCTGTAAGATTCAATGAGAGCTCTCCCCACAACTTTCTACATTCACTCAAGGCAGATCCAGAGTCCCCAACCACTCCTCATAAGACAAGTCCTTCATTCACGGGATCATTTTTGTGAATCTTCCATGGACCCCTTCCAAGGTCAGCACATCCTTCGATATTGGGCCCCAAACTGCTCAGAGTATTCCAAATGCAGTCAGACCACAGCCTTATACAGTCTCAGCAGTACATGGCCCATAACCCAGAGGTCAATGGATCGAAGCCATCCTCTGCTATTTGCTTAATGGCTCCTTGGGCAGCACGGTGGCTCAGTGCTTAGCACTGCTGCCTCACAGCACCACGGTACCAGGTTCAATTCCTGCCTCAGGCGACTGTCTGTGTGGAGTTTACACATTCTCCCCGTGTCTGCATGGGTTTGCTCTGGTTTCCTCCCACAATCCAAAGATGTGCAGGTCAGGTGAATTGGCCATGCTAAATTGCCCACCGTGTTAGGTGCGTTAGTCAGAGGGAAATGGGTCTGGGTGGGTTACTCTTCAGAGGGTCGGTGTGGACATGTTGGGCCAAAGGGCCTGTTTCTGCACTGTAGGGAATCTAATCTAATCTCTGAGCTTGTATACGAGCCCTCTTGAAATGTATGTTAGCACTGCATTTGCCTTCCTAATTGCCAACTGAACCTGCATGTAACCTTCAGAGAATCCTGAACTAGGACTTCCAAGTCCCTAAGATTTTTGAAACCTTTCCTCTCTAAAACCCAAATGCCAAGAAAAAATAAAAGTAAACAAAAGTAAAAAAAAACGAATATCGGGTTCAGAGTTTGCAAGGTGGGGGCAAGAGAGTTGGTTGGGTTGTCACATGTCTTTTCAATTGTACCTTGACCCAAATATAGTCATGGCTGGTGGATTCGAGCTGCCTGGTTTACACTGTTGAATTCCACCTGGCCCTATTCCTTTCATGGTGGGGTCTCATCACTCCAGTGGTTATATCTAATGGTTTAAAACCATTTAGGTGAACATCTAAATGATAGTCAACATGTTTGCTCATGGGTGCGAGATGAGCCCCATTCACATTCCTTTAAGATAATTGTCCCTAGTGAGGCTTTAGCAGACAGGTTGTCTTCACTTCAAAGGCTTTGGAATGTCGGAAGTAGTGTTGCAAAAACTCAGCCATGTTTGCCTTGCCGCAATGATTTCAAATCATTGGAATGTGGCCTCATTTTTTTTAAACTAAGAATTCAATTAGGGGTTTCCAACCAGCAAATTCTTAAAAAATAATTTTTGATGTAAAGCATGATTCCATAAAAAGGCTGACTTTCCCAACACAGGCTTGGCGTTTTGCCCATTTGGAACGCATATTGGAAAGTTGACTGAAAATTGTGAGAAGCAAACTCACCGTTTCCTGACTGGCAGCGAAAATGAAGTGTCCACTGTTGCTCTAAGAGGCTCTTTACGTCTCTAGGTGCTAATTCAGTTCCATTGACCGTAACCATGCGTCTCACATTTTTGCATCCAGTGTGTAATAGCTTACATTTATTAACGTTACATTTGCACAGGAATAATTTTCCAAGTCCAGGCTGAAAGCAGGAAGTTGTGAAGAGTGACAACCTGAGGCAGCGTGCCCAGAGATATTCCAGTCTGCACAACCTGCGTTCAAAATTGCTTGCCATCAATATGAACTCGCAAAATTACCTCAAGAGAAACTTTACTAATTGTTTACCAGTAGTGTTTTATTAAAAACTCATATATACCAGCCTGGAGAATTTACTTTTCAAAAAGCATTTTATTAATGGTAATAGAGTGCAGACCTTTTAAAATCAGTTCAAATAAACAGTTACATCTTAATTCTATTATATGACAAATGATTGGATTTATAAAATAACTGGTTTGATGTAGCTTAAATACTGATGTTCGTGGGGTTGCGTCACTCAGTGAGCCCCACTGGACTACACTTTATAACTGCATTTGATTGCCAGTGATTATACATTCATTGATTTTGTTGATTACAGAATTCCAGTGCTGACCACCGGGTACGACTTGACCTGGGTTTGTGGGACAAATTCAGTGAACTTGCCACAAAGTGCATTATCAAAATAGTGGAGTTTGCTAAACGACTGCCCGGCTTCACAAGCTTGACCATTGCAGATCAGATCACCCTGCTGAAAGCTGCCTGCCTGGACATCTTGGTAGGTACACATTCATTAACTAGATTTATTCTCCGTCACACAGTATTGCCTGTAATTGACCTTAGGATTTTGCACCTCCTGGTCTTGTCAAAACCAGCTGAGGACACCGCGAGAGTTTAGACTTTGATATATGGAGTGAGTCCAGTTGCCCTGCCACTGACTCAATCATTGAGACAGCTAAGTTCATCCAGGAAATCCCAGAATTCAGCTATAACTAACTGTGCCTTGCTCAAGGGATTTCAGAGCTTCTTTATGCATGGAATTCTCAGCTGGAAAAGAACTGCCTCCTATTAGAAGTCACACGCATATTGTTTTACTGTGGTTAACAGCAGAAAATGATAAGGAATAATGATGGTACAGAGTCTTCCTAAACACTTTCGCCCCAGGATAAGGAATAATGTTCATTCCAAGTGCCAACACTTTAAGTATTGGATAGCATGTAAAAATAAATAAATTGTTTAGGTACGCATTAACTATATTTAAAGGATCATTTTGCAATTTCGCACAGTCAGTTTTTTTTGGAAAACAGTCTGAAAATGTGTTTAATAGTACATTGCATCAGTAAACTGAGCTAAACACAGCGCCATGACTTGGAAAATGGGCTTGTCTGAACAGATTCGGTGGGTTCGGAATGCTAGTGATCTTTCCCTTCATACACTCAGTGGTTGAGGTAGGGACCACAGTCTGCATTTTTAACCTGTCCGTCAGATGTAAAATTGATGCTGAGGATCAACTGTGGCTTAATGAAACCATCGAATTTTCACTTCTCATTGACTTCATCCGCAGCCCTTTTCTTTTGTTTTACCGACCAGTACAGTTTGTTCACATGTTATAGTTTTCATGTAATTCTATGGAGCTGTCACTTCCTCTGATAACACTCAGCTATCTGTACCTCTTGCTGCTAGCTCACTAGGTTTGCACCAATTAAATCACATCATTAATAGAGCTGCTAATGGGTGAATGGACAGAACATGCAACTGTTCAATGCCTTCCCAAAGTTTCAGTGCTTCATGAGCGTTAATTCTTTGTATTATTTCCTTCTTGCCATTTTAAAGTGTCCGTAGATTTCCAGAGTATGTATTGCCAGGAATTGGGCCACTACATTCACTGAACTTCATAAAAGTGTCCACAGGTTTCTATTCCTCAGCATAGATTCTAAAATATCATTTTAATCGTGGAGAGAACATTTTCTTCTTAGTGTGCACTTCAGTAAAACATTAGAAACTACTGTCTGAAAAGCTTGAGTTTGACATAGATTCTAGAACTAACTTAATCCTATTGTTGACTGAGAAGACTGATTCGGATTGCTATGCTGATGTGCTCATCAAATGGACTGTACCATAGGGAGTTGCCCAGGGTTCAGGCAAAGTGTGTGGCACTCTCACATACTGTTGCTGCTGAGTTTCAGAACCAGTGATCCAGCTCAGTAAGATGCAGAATTAAAGAGAGTCGGTTCGTGTAGAAAACATAAGTAGCGTTACTGAATGTGCTAGAGAGTAAAACAAGAGAAGACCGAATCTTTCACTTGCTGACAAGTTATCTAATATCACTGTGGGGAGCAGCTTTCATTGGAAGCTGCAATACTTTAAATGCCCCACCCGCTCTCCTTTGGGCTCCTCCCAGGATCTGTTTGAGGGTTGCTGTTAGTGTGGGAGTTGGCCTATCTTGCAGTAAGCCTGATTGCAGCCCACTTCTTACTGGTTTTGTGACATTGGACTAATTTTTGACTACCCTCACATTGACCTCTTCAATTAATGTTAATAGAATCATCAAATTATACATCAGAAAAGGGAGAGCTTTGTGCCTGGACTAACTCATTGAAAGAGTTTTTGAATGAGTCTCATACCTTGCTCTTTCCAATAGCTCTGGAAATCTATCCGTTCAAGTATTTATCAGATTCCTGTATGAAAATTGCTTCCATCACCATTTCATTGTTGAAGTCATATTGAACATTTCAACTGCCAGTCCAAAACCTTCCTTCCTGAATAACATAGTGGTTTTATCTTTCAGTGATTCCTACGAAAAGAAAATAGACTTTCATTTTTATCCAGTTAGATACGTCCAGAGATACTTTGGCGTTATCGTGGTATGTTATGGAATGGAATGGTGTTCTGTTCAACGTCTGCATCCTGTGTCAGAAATAAAAACTTCCAGAATTATGATAATATTGTTTCAATTTCCTCTACTCTCACTCAATGCCAGTCTGCACTGCACCAATTCTCACAAGCTCATCCTCTTGGTGACCAATATCACACATCCGCGCTGCATTGTAGTTTATATTTTGCTACAGTTGTCCACTCTCTGGAATGAGCTTAAAATTATCTTGACTTATTTTAGATAGAAAACTTAAAGTTTAGAGGCAAGTTTTATGATTCTATCCATCAAAAGAAGTTCAAGTTACATCCACAAAATGGCGAGACAATGTGAAGATGCACAGTACTATCGATTCTGCTTTTGCCAGATATTTCGGTAAATTGAAAAGCTTTATCTGAATTTTGCCACCTTTTAGTTAGGGGAATCACTACTTTATTTCTTCCAACATGACAAGCTAATTCCTGCAGTTCTATCAAGAACCCTCAGCCAGCAGTGCCTTCCAGTACTGCTTGAAGGAAATTCACTGAAATTAGTGAGAAGATTCTGTCAGAGAATTCCTTTCAGATGAGCTTTGTAGACCCACCCTTCACACCATCAAATACCTACCATTCCGGAACATTACTTAAAGTAGTGCTTTTAATGCCTTGATTGTTATCGTGGAAAGTTTTCTGACTCCGGTTTTCAGAATGTCTCTTTTTTTAATCTTGATCAAGCCCCTATACAGTGGAAGTTCTAATTTTATTTGTTTGTTTTCATGAAATTTGTGTTTACCCAGATGCGAGTGAAGAAGAGAAGGTCTTGCTTATTATGTTTTCTCAGCATGTGGGTTGCAGTAACAGGGTCACAGTTTTAGCTTGCAATCTTTGTGACAATGGTGCTCCCTCAATGGTATTAGGTCCTGAACTGCAAAATGCTGAATCAGCGACAATGAAGGATGATAACAGGGTGAGGATCTTGGAGCCAGGTACACTGTTCCCCTTCAATTGATGCTCTTAATCTTCTGGTTGAGGTTGCTGTGGAATTTGGGATTGTTGAAGTCAGTTTGGTGAGCTACACAGTGGCTCAGTGGCTAGTACTGCTGCCTAACAGCACCAGGGTCCCAGGTTCAATTCCAGCTTCAGGCGACTATCGGTGTGGAGTTGGCACATTCTTCCCTCTGTCTGCGTGGGTTTGCTCCGGTTTCCTCTCACAGTCCAAAGATGTGCAGGTCAAGTAAAATGGCCATGCTAAATTGCCCATAGTGTTAGGTGCATTAGTCAGGGGGAAATGGGTCTGGGTGGGTTACTCTTCAGAGGGTTGGTGTGAACTGAATGGCCTGTCTCCATACTGTAGGTAATCTAATCCTGTAAACCATGCAAACTATAGCCACATGGATAAATGTTGACTGCTGTGGTGGCAATTTGTTCTTTCCAGGCTAATGTTGAGGTTTTTGAGTGTGGCTTTACCACACCAATCCAGGTGAAGAGGTATTCAGTTCAGGTCAGCGGTGGCTTCCAGAATGATTTTGGTGGTGGATTCAGTGTTAAGGGTGCTGTCAAAGGTCAGAGGAAAATGGCTAGAATTGCATGGATGTTTCCAGCATTTGTCCACTCAAACCTGAATATTGTCCACACAATATTATAGGATAGCACATTACCAGAGGAGTTGTGAATAGAGTGGAACATCACTGAATTATCATCAGAGCCCCATTCCTAACCTTACAATAGAGGGATAGTCATCGCCAAAGCACTTGAAGGTGGTTAGACAGAGGACTTCCTGAGGATGTGAGGGCTGGCATTTGACAACATCATCAGATCTGACTCCAGTTGGCTGGAAGATTTTCTCTTTAGGGTTCATTGCTAGTACACACTTGGGTTGAAATGTAATGCTCCACACTGTATGCCTGGGGCTGAATGCTTCTGCGAGAAGTCAAACTGACCCCATCACCGAGCAGTGAGTTAGTTCTTGTCATTTGATAGTACTGTTTGTTACTCCATCCACAAGATTGACAGAACAATAATCCCTATGACATTGACCCGGTTTTTTTCTTGATATGGCATACCTGGGAAATGTCCTCACTTTGCCGAGTAGATGCCAGTATCATAGCTGTACTGCAATAGTTAGGGCAGGACAGCAGCTTGTTCTGGTGCATGGGCCTTCAATACAAAAACCAGGATGTAGAAATGGCTCATTAGCTTTTGCCTAATGTCACCTGGGTGGGTGTAATTGTTCAGAATCCAGTATCTGTGGGGACCTCAGCAAAAGTGAAGAAGTTCACGCAATACTTTCAGTCATAGAGTCATAGAGATGTACAGCATGGAAACAGACCATTCAATCCAACACATCTATGCTGACCAGATAACCCAACCTAATCTAGTCCCATTTGTCAGCACTTGGCCCATATCCCTCCAAACCCTTCCTATTCATATACCCATCCAGATGCCTTTTGAATGTTGTAATTGTACCAGCCTCTACCACTTCCTCTGGCAGCTCATTCCATACACGTACCGCCCTCTGAGTGAAAAGGTTGCTCCTTATGTCCCTTTTTAATGTTTCCCCGCTCATCCTAAACCTATGCCCTCTAGTTCTAGATTCCCCCACCCCAGGGAAAAGACTTTGTCTATTCCCTGCCCCTCATAATTTTGTAAACCTCTAGAAGGTCACCCCTCAGCCTCCAACGCTCCAGGGAAAACAGCCCTAGCCTATTCAACCTCTCCTTATAGCTCAGATCCTCCAACCCTGACAATATCCTTGTAAATCTTTTCTGAACCTTTTCAAGTTTCACAATATCCTTCCAATAGGAAGACCAGAATTGCACGCAATATTCTGACAGTGACCTAACCAATGTCCTGTACAGCTGCAACATGACCTCCCAACTCCTGTACTCAATACTCTGGCCAATAAAGGAAAGCATACCAAACGCCTTCTTCACTACCCTATCTACCTGCGACTCCACTTTCAAGGAGCTATGAACCTGCCCTCCAAGGTCTCTTTGTTCAGCAACACTCCCTAGGACCTTATCATTAAGTGTATAAGTCCTGCTAAGATTTGCTTTCCCAAAATGCAGCACCTCACATTTAGCTAAGTTAAACTCCATCTGCCACTTCTCAGCCCATTGGCCTATCTGGTCAAGATCCTGTTGTAATCTGAGATAATCTTCTTCGCTGTCCAGTACACCTCCAATTTTGGCATTATCTGCACTAAATGAATATTTTTCTGACAGTATTCACTCTAGAAAACGACAATGTTGTCGAGGAGAATACTAAGATACAGGCTACTAGACTCGGTGGGATTGAGGTTCACAAGGAAGAGGTATTAGAAATCCTGCAGAGTGTGAAAATAGACAAGTCCCCTGGGCTAGATGGGATTTATCCTAGGATCCTCTGGGAAGCCAGGAAGGAGATTGCCGAGGCTTTGGCATTGATCTTTAAATCGTCATTGTCTACAGGAATAGTGCCAGAAGACTGGAGGATAGAAAATGTGGTTCCCCTGTTCAAGAAGGGGAGTAGAGACAACCCTGGTAATTATAGACCAATGAGCCTTACTTCAGTTGTTGGTAAAGTGTTGGAAAAGGCTATAAGAGATAGGATTTATAATCATCTAGAAAATAATAATTTGATTAGGGATAGTCAGCACGGTTTTGTGAAGGGTAGGTCATGCCTCACAAACCTTATTGAGTTCTTTGAGAAGGTGACCAAATAGGTAGATGCGATAAAACTGTTTGATGTGGTGTATATGGATTTCAGCAAGGCATTCAATAAGGTTCCCCACAGTAGGCTATTGTACAAAATGCGGAGGAATGGGATTGTGGGAGATATAGCAGTTTGGATCAGTAAATTGGCTTGCTGAAAGAAGACAGAGGGTGGTGGTTGATGGGAAATGGTCATCCTGGAGTCCAGTTACTAGTGGTGTAGCGCAAGGGTTGGTGTTGGGTCCACTGCTGTTCGTCATTTTTATAAACGACCTGGATGAGGGTGTAGAAGGGTGGGTTAGTAAATTTGCAGACGACACTAAGGTCGGTGGAGTTGTGGATAGTGACGAAGGATTTTGTAGGTTACAGAGAGACATAGATAAGCTGCAGAGCTGGACTGAGAGGTGGCAAATGGAGTTTAATGCAGACAAGAGTGAGGTGATTCACTTTGGTTAGAGTAACCGGAATGCAAAAAACCGGGCTAATGGTAAGATTCTTGGTAGTGTAGATGAGCAGAGAAATCTCGGTGTCCAGGTACACAGATCCTTGAAAGTTGCCACCCAGGTTTTCAGGGTTGTTAAGAAGGCATACAGTGTTTTAGCTTTTATTAATAGAGGGATCGAGTTCTGGAACCATGAGATTATGCTACAGCTGTACAAAACTCTGCTGCGGCCACACTTGGAGTACTGTGTACAGTTCTGGTCACCGCATTATAAGGAGGATGTGGAAACTTTGGAAAGGGTGCAGAGGAGATTTACCATGTTGCCTGGTATGGAGGGAAGGTCTTACGAGGAAAGGCTGAGGGACTTGAGGCTGTTTTGGTTAGAGAGAAGAAGGTTGAGAGGTGACTTAATAGAGACGTATAAGATAATCAGAAGGTTAGATAGGGTGGACAGGGAGAGCCTTTTTCCAAGTATGGTGATGGCGAGCATGAGGGGGCATAGCTTTAAATTGAGGGATAATAGATATAGGACAGATGTCAGAGGTAGTTTCTTTACTCAGAGTAGTAAGGGTATGCAATGCGTTGCTTTCTTCGCCAACTTAGTGGGTGGCACAGTGGTTAGCACTGCTGCCTCACAGCGCCAGAGACCCACGTTCAATTCCCACATCAGGCGCCTGACTGCGTGGAGTTTGCACAGTCTTCCCGTGTCTGCGTGGGTTTCCTCCGGGTGCTCCGGTTTCCTCCCATAGTCCAAAAAATGTGCAGTTTAGGTGAATTGGCCATTCTAAATTGCCCGTAGTGTTAGGTGAAGGGGTAAATGTAGGGGAATGGGTCTGGGTGGGTGCGCTTCGGCGGGTCGGTGTGGACTTGTTGGGCCGAAGTGCCTGTTTCCACACTGTAAGTAATCTAATCTAATCTAAAACTTTAAGTACATTTAAGTCGTCATTGGACAAGCATATGGATGTACATGGAATAGTGTAGGTTAGATGGACTTCAGATTGGTATGACAGGTCGACGCAACATCGAGGGCTGAAGAGCCTGTACTGTGCTGTAATGTTCTTTGGTCTATGTTCTTGGAACATCCTTCCTGTCTTAGATGTTTGGCTGTTCACATTGAATAGGGTGAGGCTACAGAGCTTCCCTACATTAGATTGGCAATCACAGAGTGAGAGTTATGCCAGACCATGTAGTTACAAATTGTGTTACAAATTGCAACTCAAGCATTGCAACTCAAAGTTGTCTGATTTGGGGCTGTTAGATTTTCCTTTACCTGTCCTACATGCTACAGTCCTCCACACTGGAGGATGCACCTCATTCGCAAAGACTACAAAATGGTCATTTCCACTAGCATTCTCGTTGGCAGACAGATGGGTGAGGAAGAGTTTGGACTCCAAGCAGCTCACCTGATGGCCAATATGTGAGACAGAAAATTAATAAGATCAAACAAACAGAGCACCTTTTTAAATTTATTGTGGTTGCAAAGAGAAGAAAATCAATGTAAGTCAGCTGAAAAATGCTGCTGTAGACTTTATTCAATTTTCCAAGATGCCCAATGCATCATCAAACATAAAAGAAAGAATTGCAGAAAAGTTTGTCAAGTGTAATGAATGTAATAATTCCCTCCTGTTTCTACACACTTGTTTTATAACAGCTTCTATCCTACCAAAGCTTTGGTCTAGTAAATGTCTGTCATGTGGCATTTTGGCCTCTGAATCTGGCAGTACTTTTGCATTTCAGCAACAATCTCACAAGCCACTTGACTAAAACAAACTGGGGCCAAAAACTATCAAAGCACAGCTCCCTGCAGGTTAATAGCTGTGACTCCATTGAACAAACAAGCCATTAACTATCCAATTCACCAAAAGTAAATAACTCCAGCCATCTCCACACGAGGAGGAATAGTAATTGGAGTGTGGCAGGAAACACAGCAAAGCAAATAACATGGCAATGCCATGCTGAGGGTTGCTGTCTCTCTTGCAAAATGCATTAATTTGGGACCACTAATTTTTGAGCAATTAATTCGTCAAATTAAGAACGGGACAATTAGGCTGGACACATCGGAGTGTGGATTGATAATATCAACTATGATAAAGATAAATCATGAAATAAGGAGTACCATTAGGAGCAAGTAATAGCAATAACCATTCAAAACAAAACTCAAGCAAAGTGTTACTCATCTTTGAGAAGTTGACAGTTTCAAATTTTCAGTGGCGCCCAGGGTTTTCTTCAGCTGGTGTTTGTAAGTGGTGCCGGTGCCCCTTTCAGCAATATGTGAACCAGCCTTCTTTAAGATTTGAATGAACTGAACGTTCTGCTGAAATATCTTTACATTTAAGTATAACAGCGTATACCAGGATACTGGATTAGTGGTGCTGGAAGAGCACAGCAGTTCAGGCAGCATCCAACGAGCAGCGTATACCAGGGGCCAGCCAAGCAACTGCTGAAGCCAATTTTGCCATGTTATGGCTGATTTGTATTCAACTCCATAATGATAACTCTGATTATCTTTAGCTGACACAATTAATTAATCTTTATTATGAAACTTGCGATTGATCTAGCTTCACCGATATTTCCAGAGGAGAGAGCTCTACATTCCACTGCACTGTGTATGACAACTTCCTGAATGGTCCAGCTCAGGTTGTGCCCCACTCTTCTTGGCTCTATCATCAGAAGAGAGCGATTCTCTCGAGCCATCCTTTTAAATCATTGAATCATCTTGAATGCTCTTCTATTCTCCATGGGCATATAAAACTCATTTATGTAACCTGTCCTCGGAATGTATCCTTTTTCGCTCTGGTACTGTTCTGGGAATCCTATCAGGAATACTTCTCTCGAGGTACTGTCTCCAGAACTGAATGTGGAAAGTGTGGCCTAGCCAGACTTTTGTATGATCAAAACGTATTGTCCACCATTTGTATTCCTGCTCCTTTGAGATAAAGATGTAACAAAGACATGTTCTTTTTAATATCGCTTATAGGACTTATGACAAATGATAATGATAAATGACAACTATCATTTTTTTCAAAACAATCATAAATATTTAAAGGAATGAAGTGAAAGAGTCTGATGTTCTGACATGAAATCATTTTAGATGCTGTGGCTCCAGAATGAAGTCTATGGAATGTCAAATTGTGGTATTAAGGCTTATTCGTACTTCAATGTTGAGAATGGCGGTGCTAGAATTGTAAAATAGCACCGTTTGCTTGTGTATTTAATGTTTACCAAACATAAGTTGAGTTAAAATCAGAAACAGAGGACATTACAATGGAGAACAAAAGAGATGGCAGGCCAATTAAATATACATAATGGTTCTGTCTTCACAAAGACAGAAACAAAACCTGCTGGGCACCACAGTGTCCACCGAGGGGGAGGAAATGATTGTTAGTAGGGAAATGATGTTGGGGAAATTGATGGGATTAAAGGCCAAACAATCCCCTGGATCCAATCATCTATATCCCAGGGTACTTAAGGAAGTACATCCCAAGAACTTGAGGGTGTATTGGTGGCCATCTTTTAAAATTCTACAGAGTTTTGAATAATTCCTATGGATAACGCAACCCTGCCATTGAAAAAAGAAAGCAGAAAGTAAACAGTGAATTACAGAGGGATTGCCTGACATTAGTGTTGGGAATTCAAAGATTCGGTCGCAGAGCATGTGGAAAACAGTGACAGGATCAAAGAGATTCATCATAGATTTATGCAAGGGAAAACACGCTTGAGAAATCTGCTGGAATGTTTCAAGGATGTAACGAGTAGAGCTGGACTTTTCAGCAGGCTTTTGATCAGATCTCACATAGGTGGTTGGCATATACAATTAAAGCACATGGGATTGAGATAAGTGTACATGGAAAAGAACTAGTTGGGAAACAGGAAACAAAGGGAGCAATAAACTGATCTTTATCTGAGCAGCAGGCACTGGTGGTTATCACAGGGATAATAGATTGGACCATAGCTATTCACAATCTATATTAATGTAACATCTCCAGGTTTGCAGAAGGCACGAAGCTGGCTGTGAAGGGAATGTAGAGACGCTTCATTGGGATTTGGACAAGTTGAGTGAGTGGGCGAATACATGGCAGATGAAGTATAATGTGGATAAATGTGAGGTTATCCACTTCAGTAGCAAAAACAAGAAGGCAGATTATGATCTGAGTGGCAACAGATTGGGAATGGGGAGCCATTGAAAGAAAGCATGCAGGAGTAGCAGGCAGTGAAGAAGTCAAATGGGAGCATAGAGACCTTCATAGTGAGAGGATTTGAGGAGAGGAGCAGGGATGTCTTGCTGCAGTTAAATAGGGACTTGGTGAGGCAAGACCTGAAGTATTGTGTGCAGTTTTGATCTCCTTATCTGAGGAAGACTGTTCTGGCTATGGAGGGAGTGCAACAATAGTTTACCAGACTGATTCCTAAGATGGCAGCACTGACGTGTGAAGAAAGACTGAATAATTAGAATTATATTCCCTGGAGTTCAGCTAAATAATGAAACCTATAAAATTCTAACAGGATTAGACAGGGAACATGCAAGAAGAATGTTCCCACTGACCAGGGAATCCAGAACCAGGGGTCAGAGTTAAGAATACGGGATAAGTCATTCCGGACTGGGATGAGGAGAAGTTTGTTCACCCGGGGAGTGATGAGTCTCTGACACTGAAAAAGGTTGAGGACAAATCATCTAAGAAAGAGTTAGATATAATTCTTAGGGCTAAAGAGATCAAAGGGAGAAACCATGTGCAGGGTTTTGAATTGGATGACCAATTATGATCATATTGACTGAATGGCTTACTCCTGGTCCTGTTCTCAATTTTTCTACTGACTAGAAACTGAACTGGACCAGTCATACACTTATCATGTCTACATGTGCAGCTTAGGGGCTGGGCATGATAATGGATACTCTCTACTTGTCTAACTGTGCAACTTTACTATCATCAGCATTGGAGAAGCTCAATACCAGCCTGTTTCATTGGCACCCTGTCCATCGCCTCAAACATTCACTCCCTCCACCACTGACGCACAGTTGCAGTGATGTACACCATCTACATGATGCACTGCAGCAACTCTCCAAGGCTTCTTTATAAGCACCTACCAAACCTGTAACCCGTGTCATCTAGAAATTCAAAAGCATCAGACACTTAGGAACACCACCTCCTGCACGTTCCTCTCCAAGAGACTCACTATCCTGGCATGGTATAATATTGCTACTCTTTCACTGTCACTGAGTCAAAACCTGGAACTCCATCCTTAACAGTGTTATGGATGTATCTACCTCTCATAGACTGCAGTAATTCAAGATGGCAGCTCATCACCACTTTCTCAAGAGCGACTAGGGATGGACAATAAATGCTGACCAAAAGAGCAATGTCCACATCCCACTAAATAATAAAAGAAGAAGCAGGTGATTAAATATAGGAACATGTAAACTGATCTTAGGCTTCAGCATATAACAGAGATTGGTTTGTAAAATAAGATCAAATATGAGATTTCATTTCAAAGCTTCATAGCTGTGATGTTAGAGCAGATCTTGGATATTGGTGAATCTTTTGATGACAAATGCAGAGATTTTCAAATATGGATATGGAGAAAAGCAGGGACAAGGTACTGAGTTGGATGTCAGCCATGGTCATAAGAAATGGCACAGCAGGGTCTAAGGGCCAAATGGCCGACTCCCGCTCCTATTTTCTATGTTTCTATTGTTCCAGGACCTCAGAACTATGGAAACTCAGGTCCTTTAGCCATGCCTTCCTCAATTATCTCAATGCTGTCTAGGACTGCCTGACTATCTGAAGCCATGATGTCTCATTTTGTAGCTGGTCTCCATATCTTGATTGGTGATTGTTACTATCTCACAGTCATTAAATGTTCTAATTAGCTCTTCCATTGTGAATGCCAGTTTAACAGGAATCAAGTACCTTAATTTCCACTTTTTTTGGTTCCTAAAGTACAATTAATTGTGGCCGTGCCCTGTTTGCATGGAGTTTGCATTTACTTCTTACAATTTGTTTCACTCTTGCTATAATAATCACGAGGTAGGGAAAATAATCTACACTGTTGTTGATTGCTGAAGGCAATCCCATTTACAATCCATGTTACAGACTGACTGCAAATAAAACATTTCAGTGAAACATTTCAGTTCTTCAAATCACATGTTTAAAGTCATTCAAAGTCAGCAGATAAGGAAATAGACTCCCAATTGTATTAAAATGAATAATGTTTTGTGGTGACTTTTGGATTTTGACAATAACTAGGGCTGTGCTCTCAGCAAGAGTCCACTTAAAATGCTATTTTTTGCAAAATAAGACAATTCATGATTATTTTGAGTGTTTGCTAATTACACTGGTTAAAAGAACAATTAACATAAAAAAATGTGAGCAGTGTCTCAAGAACTAAATTAGTTCTTTAAATGCAGATCATTCTCATGTTACATAATGGAGTTTTATGAATGAAAATATTTTTTAAAGAACACCCCCTTTGTTCTGTACAAGGTTGCAGAGACGATAGTTCGTTGACAGAAGCAGCTGCTCCACTCGGCCATGTAACAGGAAATTCTGCACTTACCTCGAAAGAGGGACCAGGTTTTACTGAATGCTCTTGGACACATTGCCTAGTGGGCATCATTTTGCTTCATCGGCCCACAGACTATGTCGGTGGTTTGAGAGGAGAGATCAGGGTCACACCTTGAGCTGAATTTTACAGGTGACTGAAGTTGCTGCCCTGGCCCAGCTGCAAAGGCTGCTAGCAGCATTCATTACTGTAAGGGGAGCCTGCTACTACAGGAAGAGGTCCTGGCAGGAGGTAGTCCCTGCATTGCCAGAGGGAGAGAGATGGCTAATATTGGCCTACATGCTCTCTCACCACACTAAGGAGCCTAGCTCATTCAAGAGGTCTGGGGCTAGGGCTAAAAGAGACGGGGGTGGGGTGCAGCAATGATCTTTGTCTGGAAGCAGCCCAAGGCGCCACCACCCACCCTAGCCTGACATCAGCTTTCACAGTTAGAGATGCATAATATGGACCCCACTCACAGTGGCTAAATTATTGGACGGGGCATTTAAATGGTCATTAATTAAGGTGCTCAATAAGATTGTATGATGGCTCCGGGCCCCCTGTGAAATTTCAGGCCGGCCGGGAGCACATGGGGAGACATTGGGAAAGTCGCCCACTGGATTTTAAATACACCAGTGCCTTTGAGCACTACCCTGGGACAGCAGTGGAAAAATCCCAGCCCCTCATTTCCATCAGGCATGTACAGTCTAGAATCATAGATTCCCTACAGTGCAGAAAGTAGCCCTTCAGCCCATTGAGTCTGCGCCAACCCTCCAAAGAGCGTCCCACTCAAACCCAGCTACCTACTGTATCCCCACAACCCCAAAGTTACCATGGCCAATCCACCTAACCTGCACATCGTTGGACTGTGGGAGGAAACCAGAGTACCCGGAGGACACTTACGCAGACACGGGGAGAATGTGAAAACTCCACACAGACGGTTTCTCGAGGCTGGAATCGAACCTGGGCACCTCACACTGTTAAAAGGAGTCCAAATGGTTTGAATAGGTTAATTCATTTGAGTGCAATGAAATGGAGTGTCTTCAGATCCTTCACTCAGCAAGGTGATAGCAGACTTGAAAAATCTAACCCTTGATATTGAGTTCTGGGGGACAGAACTCCCAAATTTGACTTTCTACTTTGTGTGGACAACATAGAACATAGAAAAATACAGCGCAGTACAGGCCCTTCGGCTCTCGATGTTGCGCCAACCGAAGCCCACCTAACCTACACTAGCCCAATAACCTCCATATGCTTATCCAATGCCCGCTTGAATGACCATAAAGAGGGAGAGTCCACCACTGATACTGGCAGGGCATTCCATGAACTCACAACCCGCTGAGTAAAGAATCTACCCCTAACATCTGTCCTATACCAACCTCCCTTAATTTAAAGCTGTATCCCCTAGTAACAGCTGACTCCATACGCGGAAAAAGGTTCTCACTGTCAACCCTATCTAAACCCCTAATCATCTTGTACACCTCTATCAAATCTCCCCTAAACCTTCTTTTCTCCAATGAGAAAAGCCCCAAGTGCCTCAGCCTTTCCTCATACGATCTTCCTACCATGCCAGGCAACATCCTGGTAAACCTCCTCTGCACCCGTTCCAGTGCCTCCACATCCTTCCTATAGTATGGCGACCAAAACTGTACACAATACTCCAGATGAGGCTGCACCAGAGTCTTATACAACTGCAACATGACCTCAGGACTCCGGAACTCAATTCCTCTACCAATAAAGCCCAGTACACCATATGCCTTCTTCACAGGGGAAGGGGAACTTACTGGAGACAGTGAGCCTATTCATCCTTAGGTTAGATCCAACAGGTCTCAGGGATGGATATGTACAAACTGAACATAAACAGATCTACTTTGTTATTTTCTGTATCCCAGAAACAGTGGGGAAAAGTGTTGTTTTATTCATCATTATAAAATATGTAGATTAAACATCATGCAATTTACAGTTGACCTGATCTTACTCATATTGTTTGTCCATCTACCATCTGGAAGGATATGTGAATATTCAGTCCATGCCATAAAGGATTATAATGTTGTGACTCTCAGGTCACACCACCGTATGACTATTTTGGGCAGTAAGACAGACTCCTGACTCTCATCCCAGTAGAATTTCTAGTGTAGAGATGAAACTTACAGGAAGAGGATCAGTGAGATTACTTTGTCGTTCAATGGCTCTTTAACACCAAATGTGAGGAAATCTGTCTACATGTGGTAGGAATTATTTGCATGTTGTGTGAGTTTCATAATTATTGGAGAAATTTGAGCCAGGCTTTATTGAAGGAGTTTGTTTCACCCTTCCTTAATCTTTGCTGTGCAATTAAATTATTATCACTATTTAAGCACCACTGCTAGCTGGGTGTAAAGGTTCTAAGGTGACCTCAGTCACTGGTAAGTGTTTGGACATTTATACACATTGATAAATTTTGATATTAATAAGCTTAACATTAGTCTGTGTTTAAAAGGGGCAAAGTGAATAAATAATCTTCATGGATTAAGTGTTATAAAACAATGATTTTAGTTTTGATCTGTCTCTGTGTGGTCTAACATGAATTTCCATAAGAGGACTTGGTATTCTACAATTCAGAACCTGTGCTGTTTCTGTACCCTCCTTCACAGAAACCCGTTAGTCTTGAGTTATCAATTACCAACTAGTGGAGGGAGAAATTTGTTTGTGTAATGCAGAGATATGTCAATTCCACCAGGGGGAGTAGACCACACTGTGCTCTACAAGGGCTTCCTTATTGATCTCATTGAAGAATACCAGGTGGGCCTTACAGGAGAAGGACCACAATGTTTTCTGTCCAGAGGGACTTGTCCTCTGTAATGCCACCAGACATACTGCTACTCAATCAAATCCCCCTCCCACCCCTCTCAATTTTATTACTGAGCTAAGTGCAGGCTTGTGTCCTGTCATCAAATTATGTTTCAAATAATTATTGTGCTCCTCAACACTCAAATGTATACAGATTAATTTTAATTCTGAAATCGTGAACATAAACATGAGATACAATAATCAGCCTATGTCAAAAAGTGCAACTTATACAAACAAGCCCAGGAGTTGAATTTCCATTGTGGCTTTCCCAAACTGCCATAAGATTATTGGAAGATCAGCAGAGACCCTGATGAAATAGCAGGGACACCATTTCTTAACCAAAGTTATGTGAAGAATAACCTATGGAAATGCATTAGAATGAGGTAGTCCACACCGTGTTGTTCACACTTAGTGCGAAGGTCCATAAACTCAATGTCTCCGTCCTCTGTTCCTCTCCAGGCTGTGCTGGTTTCTGTTCACACACACAGCCATCCCCATCATCGGTACTGTAGTAATCCATGCTTCCTCCACCAGAGGGCATACTTTCTCTCTATCTACCAATTAAACTCCTTTATCAGTTTAACCCACTCACTTACAAGGTATGCACAGCGCCAAACAATCTATTAGGCTAAACTCCTCCATGCCGCTGTATCTACTTTCAATAGGTTTCTGTCACTCCTCCTTATTTAAGCTGATAACAAGTCCTTTCTATTGCTTTCTCCATCCTGCATTTATCCAGCTTTACCTTGAACATATCTACATTATGCACCCCTATAAATTCCAGTGGTAACCAGTTTCACATTCTAACCACTCTCTGACTAAAGAAGTTTCAAGCTAGAAGAGGTGTGTAAGTGATTATTTTGCACTTGTGGTCCCTTATTCTGGTTTCACCTGCAAATGGAGATACTGTATGCTGAGATCACCCTGACCTCAGGTCCCCACAATATATTAAATTCAAGGGAATACACACAAGTCTGGGGTTTTTGCACAGTTGTGCTGAAGTCTGTTCACCACAATTCTCTTGATGATGGTACAGTTCAGTGCAACTCCGTTTTCTACGATCTTTTGCAGTCGATTTATAAATATTGTGCTAGAAATGTCCCCATTCTATAAAGTTCACCAGGCCCCATGATGAATGAACCATCGTTAGCAGTTTCCATTAATTGTGTTTTTCTTTGCGGAGACACTAAAAATTCAGCCAGAGCCTTGGGTTTAAGACACTAACAGATACATCTCGAAAGTTTTGATTCTTTTTCAATTAACCAAAGAACTGACCACCTTACCTCAGTCAAATCAGGAAGTAATCCTGCATATTTTAGAAGTCCAGGATTTTAATTCTGTCCATTAAAACACTTTCAGAGATTTAAAATTGGGTTAACTCCAGGTGGAAGATTAGCACTGATATAAAATAATTATTTTTGTAATAATTTGATGTTCAGTTGTAATCATCAAAACATACCATCTTACTATTGTTAAGTTTCACAGAGAATACTTTGAAAGCGACTTTTAAAAGAATATTCTAACACCTGTAGAATTGCACTAACTTTTAGCAAATGATGCATTCAACACTGTGTGAAGGGGTTTTAATGGAGTGTTGGGAGGGGAAAAGATCACTTTTTAAGATTGGTGTACTTTGCATTTGAATAACTTAATCCAGAAATTTTACTTCATCTTTTTCATGCAACACAGCCTCCTAACTAAACCTTTAGTTCAGTATCATTTCGGTGAATCTGCTGTTTAGTTTTTTCAAGACCAGTATAGTCTTCCTGAGGAGCAGTGTAACCAAAATGAATGCAGTGCCCCAAATGAGGTTGACCACAGGTTCTGTGCAACGAAAACATCACTTTCTCTTTCTTATCTCCATCCCACTTGAGATAAAGGATAATATTCTATTCTCCATTTCAGTTACACTTTGTGCTCTATCATCTATTGCCTCATAGAAACCGAAATTCCTTTTCTCCTCTCTGGTTCTCAATAGCACCATTTTTTAAAATCTGATTTATCTTTCAGGATCCAAAGTGAATATCCACACCTGTCCACTTTTAATTCCATTTATCACACATCTTTACTCACACATTTCAGATCCCAATCAGCAAATATTCCCATTGACAATAACCACAATCTCTTACTTGTCAACCAATTAACACTCTTATCATAAAACGTTTCACAGCAGTGAACTACCTTTGGTCAGTGTGGTTGTTCAGAATAACTGTCATTCTCACCCTGTATGCTGTGCTAAACATACCATTGTATTTACTGGTTCTGTTGGAGGTGGTGTATTTTTAGTTTGGATGTTCATACCACTGCCTGTCTTTACCTGAGCATTAGCAGTCCAAGGCATTCTTCATGTGATTTCAGAACGATCAGCCTGAGATGCTGATTCACAGAGTCAGTGCCCAAATCATTAGGCCTTTGGATCTTCAGCTTTAGGCATGGGCCGCGCTCCCAGGAGTTTTCAAGGTGACCAGTGCTCTAAATGTTTACTCAACTGATTCTTTCCAGCACACAAAAGGGGATGTCTGCCAAGTCTCATAACCAACAGTGGACTAATACATCAAGTCAGAAGTAAATGTCCTGTGAAACAAGTCAATTTTTCTCAATTACCCTCAGAAATCATGGCAACATGAAAAAGTATTGCCCTAGTAAAATGTGACACCTTTTCCTGCAGTTATGGTAAAGATTAATAGTCCATTTATGGCCACATGGGCCTTGACATCAGTGTAGTTGACCTTTTATTGAGAGAAATGGGTCTATTTTGTAGTTGGCCTGTGACCATCTTTATAGAAACGTACTGATGAATAAAGTGTTTTATTTTCCAGCAATCAATGCTCCCAGTATAATTTGAAACCCAGGAAAACTGGTGAAACATTGGTCAGAGTTACAGGTTACCTTGTTCTGATCTCAGAGCAGTCGGGAGCAGGAGTGGCAGTGTGTTAGAATGTCCCAGCACATCAGCATCACAGGAAGTTGCATCTTATGGACGGAGACATGCAATTGGTTCATTCATTGTGGAGATACCTGTCAGCACAAAAGGGGGGCAGATCTGCTGGGCCACGATTCCTATTGTTCTTGAGCGTTACAGTCCGAATGTATGGTCAAGATCCTGGCATCATACTTTCCGTTTCTTCAACAGTCGTTCAGTGGGTATCGAGATGGGCATCTGCTCTAACAAGCTTCTACTGAGACAACTTCTTAACCAGATGAAATATCCCAGTGTCCTTCATACAATGAACTATATTTCAAGTGTTGTTCCAATTGTTACAGCCCAAATGTAGATAGTGTATTGTCTGCTTTTTTTCCTTGTTCGCTCCAGCATTATTTTCACCTGTCAATTTAAGTGAAGTTAATTGTTTTTTAAATTTGAGTACCAAATTTCTCATTTGGTTCTTCTTTTCTGTGACAATGTATTCCTTTGAGAGGTGTGACAAACGCTGTTTAAAGCAGGATACTCCATTTTTTATTTCAGATTCTCCGAATCTGTACCCGATATACACCTGAGCAAGACACAATGACCTTCTCTGACGGCCTTACCTTGAACAGGATTCAGATGCACAATGCGGGGTTTGGCCCCCTCACTGACCTCGTCTTTACCTTTGCCAACCAGCTCCTGCCACTTGAAATGGACGACACCGAGACTGGCCTTCTCAGTGCCATCTGTCTGATCTGTGGGGGTAGGTCGGTCGTCTTTATGAGTAAATATTTGCACCTCCTTACATTGGCTTCAGATTCGATAAATCACCAACCTGCAAATCAATTACTGCCAGGCAAAAGGGGCAAGATCTTCAGCCATTTCGATTTCCCAGCAAAGCAAATAGCAATGTGGATAGCAGGAAAAGGAGATGTTAATTGGTCTTTGGGGCATAATAAATGAAGCTGCAGATCTGTTCCCACCAATGAGCTTGAGTTGTCTCAATGTGGCATGAGGCTCCAATGTGACAGGAACACTAAGGGAGGTCGAGGGACATTTTCAGCTTTGAGTTTGCTTCTGGATGGGTAAAGTCAAAATTACTGGTAAAATATGTTTAAGAGCTCATAAGACAAAGATCAAGTGTATTGCTTTCACCTGAAAAATCTATAGTATCCAGCTCCATTCACTATTCCAAATGAAACGTCCCGTGCCAGCTTACAGCAAGATGTGGTCACTCCCCATACAAGTGGCGGGTCACATTTCAGCCACATCAGTGCCAGGCTGTGATGATCAGAAATATTAGTGCTCAGCTGCCGCTTCCCAAGGCGCGGTCAATGCTGAGAGGCCCATCACCAGCACCATGAGTAAAAGCAGAGATGGAGCATTCTGTTGACACAGGGACTGGACTGAATCAGGATTTCCTGTCATGAGGCGCTCACTTTCTGACACCTCAAAACTTCCCCACTGTGTCCGGGGAGTACATTAGCGGTGTAATCGAACACCGAGAAGTACCAACATTGGAGGGAGTCGGTGACCCTTTTGATTGTCCCTTCCCAGTTATGATAGTAGTTCACTGAATAATGAAGCAGGCTTTTGGCTTCCAAAAGCAAGGTACTGATACTTTTGTTTTATATTAAAACTGAAATTAAACAATTTGTGAAATACACAGGAGACCTCCTAACACTTGAAAAGAGAAAAGATAGCTTATTGTCAAAGTTGCAGACCTTTGCTCAGAACTGCGGTGGAAATTCTCTCGCTGTCCTAAGTAACCTTGGGTTAGAGTTGAAATAGCCCTCTTTTTTTATTTGGACACAGCGGCTGTGACCCATGACTTCCCCTTCCCCATAAAATGTTGTGTAGCCATGCCCCCGACTGAGTGACCCCTTGACTGGCCTCATCTCCCGACCGGACATCCGGCATCACATCCTGGCATCGTTGTTTGGAAAGTATGGAGTGCAGTTCACCTGCTGTTTGGAAAAGGGAGTCTGTCTCCTTTTTATGGGGGGATGCCTCCCTGAAGAAAACTGCTGGTGTGTAAAACAGTGGCCAAGTGAATACCAGATCAGAGACAGAGGGAGAGAGAGAGAGAGAGAGAGAGAGAGGACCAGATGTGAGCCTGGGGCATTGCTGCTGCAACTTGATGGAAAAGAAGTGTCTGGGGTGTTAGAGACCCTCAAGAACGACTTCAAAAAGGCAAGGGAGCTGGTAGCCAGAGAGGTTAATTCCCAGAACCAGGAATCCAGGACCTGGCAGTGATTGTCACGAGGGGTCTTCTAAGCTTATCCAGCTGTTTGTAGTCAGTGAACGCACCTTCACATGACATCTCTCTGACCTATTACTTCACCAGTTTCTGATGCTGCTTAATGCTTCACACCCCGGTCTCCCATCCAGCTGCAGCTCCTGACTGTCAGGTGCCGACACTCCACCTCACCCTCACACACATACCCAGACTGTCAACCTCACACCCATTTCTCCCTGCCTCTGTACATCTCCACTTACGACAGGCAGATTGCTGAGACAGCGCTACACGCTGTCACATACATTAAACCCCTTCTTCCTGCAGGACAGTGTGTCCTGCAACACGAAGGAGCAGAGTAGGGGAGGGCATGGCTACCTCCTAATGGCACACTCTTCGATAGTCCTTGGTTTCCACCACTGACCCCCCCCAAACCCCGAGGTACATTCCCCTGCAACCGGAAAAGATGTAAAACCTGCCCATACATTAGCAGCCCCCACCTCCATCCAGGGCCCCAAACAGCCCTTCCAGGTGAGACAGAAATTCACCTGCCTCTCTTCCAACCTAGTTTACTGTATCCGGTGCTCCCAATTAGGGAGACCAAACGTAAATTTAGGGAATTGTTCACTGAGCATTGCAGCCGGGCCCACAGGGACTGACTGGACCTCCCAGTCACCACCCATTTCAATTCTTCCAACCACTCCCTTTCCAATATGACCATCCTTGGCTTCCTCCATTCCCAAAACAAACCACAGCTCCTATTGGAGGAACATCACCTCATCTTCTCCCTGGGCACCCTCCAGCCTGAGGACTCAACATTAAGCACTCCAATTTCAAAAAACCTCCCTTCCCATCCCCGACTCCCTCCCCTTCCCTTCCACTCCTCCCAGCCACCTACAGGAGTCATCCCTCCCACTGACCCACCAGGTTGTACCCTCTACCTGTCTTCACCTACCCCCGCTTCACCGCCCTGCCCCTGCCTCCCCCTTTATCTGCAGCCCCCCCTACAGCCATCCCCAGTCCTGAAGAAGGGTTATACCCAATACGTTGACTTCTCCACCTCCTGATGCTGCCTGGCCTGCTGTGTTCTTCCAGCCTCCAGTCTGTCTATGCGAGCACTGGCCTGCAGCCAGGCTACAGTAAAGGACAGTCCATTTACCGAAGGGTCAGGTCGCAAACAGCCTCTTCTGCAGAGGATCTCCTCACCCCAGAGAGCAGTGAGGAATACACGTACACTGAGATGCTGAGTGGACCCTGCCGAAGAGTGGTGACACTCCTGGCCAAACCCTCAAAGGAAAGGTCTTCCAGAGTCACTCGAGAAGATCTCCAGACACTTTGTAACACATGAGGTCGACCAAGACGGAGTTACTACTGATTTGGGAGCCAGGCCTTTGAGGAAGACTGGTACAAAGCTCCCGAGTGATCAAGGACTATGTGAACAGGAACTGCGGTGTGAATCTGACTCTTAGTGGCCCAGCCTTTCCAGTACCTGACCAACCCTCGAGTGTGAAACACGACTGTGTTTGTGCTGTGATGCTGCCACCTCCTGGCAGCTTTGCATATTTCGATATATAACCTGCGTAACTGAGAACTGGCACTTCAATATGGGTTTTCATCTCTGCAAGCTGTCCTGCAGCTCTTCACCACTTATTAAAGATGGTCAAACTCAACTCACTGTGGCAATGTGGGAAAATGCCAGTCTGTGCACCCCAACTCCCACAAACAGCGGAGTGATCATAGACAATCGCAAATATTACCCACAGGCTGGAGATCCTTTGCAGAAGAGTTCCACCTAATGCTGGGTTCAGCCCAAAATCAAAACCCTTCCAGCTTCACTTGTCGGGCCGCAGTGAACACATGGCGCTAGAGTGCACTCACTCACCAACTGAGCATCAGGGTCATTGCCAACTCCTTCCCAGAAACATTAGAGGGAACTGGGCCTTCTGAGAAATACCTGAAAGCTCTAGCCAGCTCCCACAATACAACACAACCCCCCGTCACATTGATTAAGGTCATCAAAGTGAGAGGGAAATGAGGAGAACGCTTATTTTTAGCGAGTTTTGAGAAGATTGGTAGCTCAGGTTGAGGTTCTGGATGCAGGTTTGCTCGCTGAGCTGGAAGGTTCATTTCCAGACGTTTCGTCATCCTATTAAGTAACATCTTCAGTGGGCCTCCAGGCAAAGCATTGCTGATAATTCCTGCTTTCTATTTATATGTTTGGGTTTCTTTGTGTTGGTGATGTCATTTCCTGTTATTTTTTTCACGGGGTGGTAGATGGGGTCTAACTCTGTGTTTGTTGATAGAGTTCTGGTTGGAATGTCATGCTTCTAGGAATTCTCATGTGTGTCTCTGGTTGGCTTGCCCTAGGATGGATGTGTTGTCCCAGTCGAAGTGGTGTCCTTCCTTATCTGTATGTCAGGATACTAGTGAGAGAGGGTCATGTCATTTAGTGGCTAGCTGATGTTCATGTATCCTGGTGGCTAGTTTTCTGCCTGTTTGTCCAATGTAGTGTTTGTTACAGTCCTTGCACGGTATTTTGTAAATGACATTAGTTTTGCTTGTTGTCTGTATAGGGTCCTTCAAGTTCATTAGCTGCTGTTTTAGTGTGTTGGTGGGTTTGTGGGCTACCATGATGCCAGACTACTCAAACCCCTTGACATCATTGAACAGTGTTATTCTGGAGAAAATGACATCAGTGACATGGGATACACGAAGGCTTTGGACCAAGTGCAGGTCAATGGGATGAGTGTAGTTTGTGTTTGTTAGTCAGCAGAGATACGGTGGGCCAAAGGGCTTGTTTCTGTGCTGTATGATCCTATGACTCGAATGAGGGTATTCTCTTTGGAAGAATTTGAGCCGATAATCTGTGGAAAATATCAGAAAGACAACACAGTTGAATTGAAGGAACTCCTAAACCTTTGTCCATCACATTGAATGAATGAATCATGCCCTCACATAATGTGGCCTGGAAGTTTCCCAAGGATGCCTTTGGAATGCCTCTGAAAGGAGCTCAGAAGTATCTTGTCTAGTTGAATGTTGCATAACTAACATTTTCATGCTACTCTGGGAGTAGAATTCCACTAATAAGCCACCACCTCACCTACCGCCCCTCCACACCAGAGAAGGCTGCCCAAGAAAAGGGTCCCTTTGACATGCCAGCCCCTGTGCTCCTATACTGTCACTCACTGGGTGGATCTGACAGATGTGTAATGTTTACATCACTGCTTGCTCTCCGATGCTCTTCAGGTTCCACTTCTGGGTTCCTTGTCCTCATGCCAAGGAGGCAATTAATGCGCACAATGTAATCCTCATGTTTATTTGATATGGTAATTTGTACTACATCCTTGAACAATGGAAAACCCATCGATGAAGTGCAAATTGAAACCAGTTGGGTGACTTTACTTAATCAGTCGAGACTTGATGTCTGTCCCTTGCAAGACCTCAAAATCTAAGCTCTTTATTCCAAAGGAAAACATCTCTAACATACCCCTCACCCCACCCATTTTGTATGCGCTGGCAGCCATTTTGTGCGGTTCCTGTGCAGCTGACTTTCAATCAGACATGGCAGATTCCACCTCATGTTCGTGTCAATGACTTGCACGCTCTGCCTGTGACCCACAACTTACCCCCCATCCTGTTGTGTTGTTGTCCCTGTGAGTTCAGTGACCTTGCAGCCTCCCCCATTTCAGTAGAGTCCCTTTACAGACTTAATTAAGTGTTCCCTTTAATCCTAGACCCCATGAGTTTGTGAATTCCAATGGTCCTGTTGACTGTATACACTCCCCATGTAGTAGGTGTGTCCTGTTTGAAACCCACCTTCAATTGCCCCCCTATCCTTTGCCTGAAGTGAGTTGTATTCAAAGGGTGGGTACTTTGAGGAGTAGGAATATAAAATAAATCACAGGAGGAGTTGGGCTTCGGGCTTTGACACTGCACAACTCTGTTTAAATTCATTTCTTTCAGACCGCCAAGATCTAGAAGATGCAGGAAAAGTGGACAAGTTACAGGAACCACTTTTGGAAGCTTTAAAGATTTACATCAGAAAAAGAAGACCCAATAAACCCCATATGTTCCCAAAGATATTAATGAAAATCACAGACTTGCGCAGCATCAGTGCAAAAGGTACCAGAACAAGAACACTTTTATTGTTATATCTTTTTCCATTCTGGTTCATTTCTGTCAAGTTGATGGTATGACTTTTATGAAACTTAATTTTGCATCGTTGGGAGCAGTTATTTGAGGTACAGAGGTGGATTTGCCATCAGTTTTTTGATCTCCACATCTCAGGAATAATGTACTGCCCTTGCAGAGCATTTAGTGGTGATTCACACACCAAGGTGATGTTTACGGTCAGCTCTGAGCTACAGTGAGCTGCAGTTGGGGTGATAAGGCGGATCTGACTGTGTCTTTATAATGACAAAGGGAACTAACAGAGGAATCTGGAGCTAAGCCAGTTCAAACAACTTCAGAGAGAAAAAAAAGTTTTGACTTAGGCACAAACCTGCAGAAGCAGATGAAGTGTACACAAATAATATTTTGCAAATTAGGGCATTAAGGATTTCAAGGAAAAAAAGTGAAACTAAAAAGGTAGCCATGCAGGATCCTCGGGTTGAAGAAGCCATTCTGGTTTCTGTTTCTCTAATGGCAAGAGGTGACAACAGTACCTGACCACAGCAATGAAACCCTTTCAGTGTCAGTTACGAGATAATGTGATAGAAATTGCTGTTAGAGATAGTCTATGAACGTTTACTGTATTCTGAACAAACTTTTCTCCACTATCTTAACACGTTTCTCCAATCTGTACCTAACCTCCAAAGCAGCCTCACACTGAACAATAATCTGAACTCTTCAGCCAACATTGTCATCACTCGGTCAAACTGCAAAATGCGCTACTAAAAAGCTTTAATTTCTAGTTATTCTATTTTATTTTAAATGTTACTTCTGGAGTTGAGGTTTATTGATATTAATTTTGCTATGTCTTTCTGGAACTTAATCTGGTCCATTTGAAGTCAGTGCAGTCATTAGCTTTTCAAAATCTGTGTCAAATGTCCCAAACCTTTCCCAGTGTCTGACTTGTACATCTGTTTGTTCTATGTACAGTGTTTGAAGTGTTGCCTTCTGTACAAATAGCACAAGGTCTCTTCCTTGTTGGTTTACTAATTACAGTCTGAATGTACTCTTGTTAGATACAAATTCACTCACATAGTAAATTGAGTGTCAATTGGGAATATTCTCAGATAGCATCTCATAAAGGTAAACTAACCAAGAGTAACTAAGAGGAGATTTCTCTCCCTGTTCAGGTGCAGAACGTGTCATCACACTCAAGCTGGAGATCCCAGGATCGATGCCACCCCTTATTCAAGAAATGCTGGAAAACTCGGAAGGCCACGATCCCCTTGCACCTACAGCAGACACAAGCACAGAAACTAATGGGAGCAGTGGTCTAGCACTAGAAGCAACTTCCAGCCCCAGTGTGTCTCCCAGCTGTGCAGCCCATGGACCAAACAGCCAGGTACCCAACACACAGTAAATGGCGAGTGACCACAACCATTCCCAAATGTGATAGCTTCTTCTCTCCTTTGCTCTGAGACATCAAGCTCTGAAGGACCAGGTTGATAAGTGTGTTTCCAACACTGACACCACGGAGGCTCAGGACTCCAATGGACTTCTGGACATGAGAATGCTGAATCCGAAACTGTGTAGGCCAGAGGCAGGCCTCCCGGGTTGCGTGCGGTATGTTCAAAGCCTGCGGTCTGGTAAAGCTAATCTGTGTCCACTATTGCATGCTGGGAAGAAGCTGTGGAAAATTATGTCGAACTCTGATTATTACTTTATTTTGCAGAATTACTCCTCAATGTATTCTAAATTTCTATGCTGGAGTTTCTGGTGCTTTCTCATTGCCTTGCATATCATGTCTAAACACATACACCAAGTTATGGAACAAAGCCTAAGTACATAAATCAGGTGAGTTATGCTTACAGAATTCTTTGGTTTAGACAACATGGGACATCCATTATTATTCTCAATGTTACTGTTGCATCCTCTTGTATTTCTTAGTGAAAAAATACCTGAAGATTAGGATTTTATCCTCAGTGCACCAGCATTCAATTTTGTCAAATAAACAAGGACATATTTCCATCTCTTTTTGCAATGAAAAACAAAGTTTAAGATTTAACTTTTTTTAAAAAAAAATGCTAGCACTTTGGGTGCTGGTAATAATTGTTTCCCACTGGCACAGTTAGCCTACCCACTACCATGTTGTTTGTATGAATGTTTACAGTTCACAAGCACTTAAGTAACAGAATTTTTTTTAAAAGAAAAGCATCTCTTTGCGTACATTTAGTCTGAACATATTATTTTTTGTGGTAGGGTTCACTCATTGCCTACTGGTTTTGTACTAGCCTAAAGAGCTAGTAAAAAAGTTTTGTTTAGTTATTTTAGCTGAGCAGATTCGTTTCATGTTCAGCAACATATCAAGAGATAAAGTAAAGCACTGCATGTTGTTTGCAGTAAAGATAGCCTCCAAGGCACAACACTTTTCAGTGTTATTTTGTTATTTTATTCGCTTGTACATGAGCCAGTAAGTAAATTTCATCTGGTGGCTGACACACATTATATCTTTCTGCAGAAGCGTGGTCTATCGTAGATTTGTTCTTGAGTACAGTAATTTGAGTTTATTGAATCATTCTTGTAGTGTCTGAAGCACTAGTGGGATGTTGTTTTCTAGCATTAGGACTGCTCTGTACTTCAACTGGCTCAGTTTGTACATTGAGATTGTTTAACAATGCTTTCTATGTTCATATACTGTTACCTTTTCCATCAAGTTTCCTGGCAAAAGAATAAAGTATATTTATTTTAAAGTGTGCTGTAGAGTTACTTTTTCCTGAAATATTCAGTGTATTTCACCATCAAACTGGTCCAAATTGGAGTAGTTGATGGTTTACAAAAAGACAATCAACATTGTTTCCATTATCTACATATGTTAAGTAATGTACTTCAATGGTATTACCAACCTAGAGTAAAATTGAACATGAATATGGAGTTTAGATGTATAACTTCTGTTTGTTTTCATATATGGAAGAATTGTTCCTTGTTTAGAACAAGTTAATTTTCCAGAAGTTATCCTTTTCCTTTTATTCTTTCTTCCTCTGAAGAATTAAAATAAAACCTTACATTTGTATAGCACCTTTCACAATGTTCCAAAACATTTCACAACCAATGAAACAGATTTGACATATTATGATGAAGCAAAGTATTAACTGATTTAGATTAGGTTACCTACAGTATGGAAACAGGCCCACACCAAGTAGCCCACCCAGACCCATTCCCCTACCCAACACTTACCCCTGACTAATGCACCTCACACTATGCAACAATTTTAGAATGGCCAATCCACCTGTGGGAGGAAACCCACACAGACACAGGGAAAATGTACAAACTCCACACAGACAGTTGCCCAAGACAGGGATTGAACCCTGGTTGGAGAAAGTGAGGACTGCAGATGCTGGAGATCAGAGCTGAAAAATATGTTGCTGGAAAAGCGCAGCAGGTCAGGCAGCATCCAAGGAGCAGGAGAATCGACGTTTCGGGCATAAGCCCTTCTTCAGGAATGAATTCTTCAGAATTGAACCCTGGTCTCCAGCACTGTGAGGCAACAGTGCTAGCCACTGACCCACTTGTGCTGCCCAATGTCCAGCTCTATGGTTCTGATGAGCTTTATAGACTAGAGCAGTCTTTGTCATCGAGACATGGGTCAAGGCCAGGTCAGGTAACCACAGATGGAGATGGGTCAAACCTACTCGTGCTGCAATTCTCATCAGGGATCGATCTGAGCATTGTGGGTCATAGCTCACCATACACCCACGCTGACATCAGACCTTTCACATTAATGCCCACCTCAAACTTGAATTTAACAGAGTTTGAGATGTTCAGTGAGGTGAGTGGGCTTCTTGTGTGATGCCATGGGGGAAGCAGGTGTGGAGTCAGGCCTCAGCAGGTCTGGCAACATCTGGTGAGAGAAGTCAGAGTTAACGTTTCTCTGCCTAATCGAGGCTGTGAGGTGAAGCAGCGGGTGGAATGAAGCAATGTCACAGACTGACTTCCATTTCCCATGTGAACGGGTGAATTCTAATCCATTCACTCATCTGGTTTCCACAGCATTTATTGTTTTTATTTCATATTGACAGCATCTCCAATTTTAACTCTTTTTATTTTTCCGCTGTCTGGAATTTGGACATTTTCAGGTGCAGTTATTTACTGTGTCTGATGATAAACATTGAATAGGTATCGAGATCCTGATTATTAATCAGAGGCAGCGCCTGGACGATTTCTCTACTTCTCAATCTTCACTAACTATAGGCCCCTTGGCTCACTTTGTACATGCCAGGATTTACCATGCTTTGATCTGTTTGCACAATAACTTTATCAACAACATCTGCAAAATGCCTGAGTCTTATCCAGTCACAGCCAGAGTAGTACCTGTACTGGTTTCCCTTCCCAGCACTACTGCATTATTTCTGCTCGCCCCAACATACTCCCCCAGCCACCTCCCCAACCCCCACACCTCCACCCCCCTCCTACATCTTACCCACATGTTCCCTTGGCAACATCATCCAAAAACACAATGTCCACTTCCACATGTAACCCGAAGGCTCACCATCACAGAATCCCAAACTTTCCGTTGTATCTATCTAGTACTGAAGAAGCAGGAATGTTCTCCAACAGAGAACTGATAGAACTGAAACTATTGTCTTTGGTAATCACCGTAAACTCCACTGATCCCATCTGTCTATCTGTCACTGAATGAGGCAGAATCAAACTATTAGAACATGGCAGATTCTTCAATCTAGGGAAGAGTTTGTAGCACCTGACCACACCTGTGACAGCTCATCTGCTTGGGAAAGCCTCCTTTATTACTCGTATACTTGACAATTTCCCTCTGGGAGACCAGATTTCAGAAACTGCAACTCATCCAAGAATATGCTGTCCTTGGTCCTAGGTTGCACTGAGTCCCATTTGCCACCCATCATTATCACTGATCTACATTGGCTCTTAGTTCAGCAATATCGCTATTTTAAAATGTTCAACTTTGTTTAAAAAGCTATTTTGTCTCACTCCACTCTGTGTAATTTTAATCTTCTCCTGCCTTAGATGTCTGCACTCCATCAATTCTGATAGTTTGTCACTCCCTGATCTTAATCATTGTATTATTGGCACACCTGTCTCCAGCTTCCTGGACCCTAAATCGGATATTCTTTGCCTAAATTTCTCTCTTGTTTTCTCCCTCACTCCTGCCTCTTTGACCCAGCCTTTGGTCATCAGTCTTACTATCTTCTTGTGTGATTGAATGTCAAAATGTCTTCGAACCGAAGCTTTGAAGGTGAGATGTAAAAACAAGTCATTGTCATTGTTGAGCTGAGAGAATGCAACATATACATTGAAAAACCCAGAACCTTACAAAATACTTCACAAAGTACTTGAGAAACCACCTGATGAAGGAGCAGCGCTCCGAAAGCTAGTGCTTCCAAATAAACCTGTTAGACTGTAACCTGGTGTTGTGTGATTTTTAGCTTTGTACACCCCAGTGTGTGTGTATGTGTGTGTGTGTGTCAGGGATGGGAGAGGGGCGCTTCATGATCTCAGCTGCTCAACAGAACAATGTGTTAAGGGTACATGCCATTAAGGAGAAGGAGGGAGGTAATGTGTGCTTAAACATGAGCTGTGCCAATAGTTTTAGGCTCCTGCTGGTCAATATACAGCTGCAATGACAAAGTACTTCCTACTGTGTGGCATGAAGTTCAAAAGGATCAATAAAAAGGAGATAAAACAGAGTCAAGGCTGTGTATGTCACTCTGTTTAATTGGCCATCCCAATATTTGAGACTGCAGACTGAGCGCTTTAGTTTGAAGATTCTTACAGCTCAGAATGCAGTGCAGCCTGCAGTTTTGATGTTCTGACATGAAACCTGTTTGAACAATTTCTGGTCAGGATGGTCTTCCAGAAAATTATCATTTCCACTCAGCAGTGTGAGTGCAGCAAATGGAAAATTCATGCGACTGAAGCAAAGATGCAGACTATTAGAGTATATAAGGGAGCTACAGGCTAACTTTTACAACCTGATGCTTTTGGTTTATAATCTTGATCCACGCTTATTTGGACAGTCCTGATTTGTAAGATGATTCCGGTGCTTATTCAAATACAAGCAAAATCATTGTGGCGTTGGATTGTGAGCCTTCATTCCACAAACACATGGAGACAGCCCAAGAGGTGTGCTGACAATAAAACCTCTGCACTTCCTCTGCACTTTTGGTGAGAAGACTGGCTAAAAAATATAGAAGCTGCTTCACTCTGTTATCATCCTGATGATATTTTGTAATGAATTTAAAATTACCTGTAAATGTGCATTATCCTTAAGGAAACTGAAAAAACTCACCTGCATTTATATGGCGCCAACACTATTAACCTATTATTAGACATTCCGTAAATTATTTTGAACCTTTGGACATTGTTAATAGAACGAACCATTCTTACACACTTCATTGGGCGCTTTGTTAAACTAAATTTGACACTGAGCCAAGTAAGGAGGTATTAAGGTACAAAGGCTCACTCAATGGGGTAAATTTTAAAGATTACTTTAAAGGTGAAAAAGACAGAGAGGCCAGAAAAGCTAAGATTTCTGATTATTTTTCATCAAAGTATGCATTTTTTTAAAAAAAATCTGTAACAAATACCTACAGATACCTGACTATCAAGGGAAGGTCAGAGTCACTGCAGAATGGGGAAAGCTACTAAAAGGGTATTCCATCAAACTGAATTCATTATTCTGCAAATTGACACTTTAGAGATTCATTTAAAATGAACTCAGATGCTAAATATTTCTACAGTATAACTCAATTCTGTACTGTTCTGGAGTTTTTTAAACCTTACCAGTAGGCCATTAAACTTCATATACATCAAGTTGGGTTCAACGTTTTGTTTTTCCATACAATGACCCAGTACTCCCTCTGCAGGTGTTTATTTACATTACACTGAATCCTGTCAAGATTTGAACATTTTGCTCACTGCCTCTTATTTCTTATCTCCATGTTGCCCGACTGTGACATCATCTAAACACACAGCACTAACTTGGACAAACTTGCTGACAGCAGCCAGCTCTGCCTTACCTTCACCTGTCTTGACTCTTCCACTGTTGCTAAATTCTCAGAATGTTCCTCTGGCATCCAATAGAGGAGTAGCAGAAATTTCCTTTAATTAAATATTGAGAAGAATTCATTGCTTTCATTCCCTGCTCCAAAATCTGGTCTCTAGCTCCTGCACTGTGCTTTTCCTTGGCAGCTGTCTGACACTAAACTAATCTGTTTACAACTTCAGTGTCCAAGTTAACCTCAAGATGATGCACCAACTGCGTATTATTATGTATCATTATTAAAATGACCTGTTTCCCCCACCTCCATAACATTGGCCAACTTTAGCTCTATCTCAGTGCATCTGCTGCTGAACACCTTATTCAAATCTTGGTTATTTTATCCTACTCCAACACATTCCAAGTTGGTCTCTGAGACTCTACGCTCAGAAACACTACATCATCCAAAACCCCAGTGCCCTTGTCTTAACTCCTCAGCATCCTCATTACCAAATCTCCTCTGTGTTTACTGACATACTTTAGCACACAATCAAACAACATCCAGATTTTACAATTCTCATCCTTTGTTTCAAACCCCTCCATAGTGTCATCCCTCCCTCGTTTTCTAACCTCCTCTGACCCCACAGCTCTTTGAGAGATCTGTATTCAGTTGTTTTATTCATTAATGGGAAGAGGATTTGGCAGCTAGGCCAGCATTTATTGTCCGTGCCTAATTGCCTAGAGGGCACTTAAGAGTCATAGAGATGTACAGCACAGAAACAGACCCTTCGGTCCAACTCGTCCATGCTGAGTCCCACCTGCCAGCACCCGGCCCATATCCCTCCAAACCTTTCCAATTCATATACCCATCCAGATGCCTTTTAAATATTGCAATTGTACCACCCTCCACCACTTCCTCTGGCAGCTCATTCCATACACATACCACCCTCTGAGTGAAAACGTTGTCCCTTAGGTCTCTTTTATATCTTTCCCCTCTCACCCTAAACCTATGCCCTCTAGTTCTGGACTCCCTGCCCCAGGGAAAAGACTTTGTCTATTTACCCTATCCATGCCCCTCATAATTTTGTAAATCTCTATAAGGTCACCCCTCAGCCTCCGACGCTGCAGGGAAAACAGCCCCACCTATTCAGTCTCTCCCTATAGCTCAAATCCTCTAACCCTGGCACGACCACATTGCTGTCGGTCTGGAGTCACATATAGACCAGACCAGGTAAGGATGGAAGTTTCCTTCACTAAAGGACATTAGTGAGCCAGATGAATTTTTCTGACAATCAACAACGGATCCATGGTCATCAGATTCTTAATTCCAGATTTTGTTTTAAATTAAATTCGACTATCTGCTGTGGTGAGATTCGAACCAGATCCCCAAAACATTACCTGGGTTAAGAGTCTATCAATGATACCACTGGGCCATCACCACTTTCCCCCATTCTGTGTATCATGATCGCACTTTCTCTATCACTGGTGACCATGCCTTCAGTTGGAATTCCCTCCCATAACTCACATTGGTCAGCTGATCTAAAGTCTTCTCAGGTAACTCAGTGATATATTTTATCGTGAAATATTGCCTTTTGGGTTGAGGTTACCATCGAAGGCCTCTCCTTCTCAACCTCCTCTTCTCCCCAAGGAGTGCTGACCCTCAGGTTAAACTACCACTCGTCATCTCTATCTAATGAGAGAGCAGCCTATGGTCTGGCTATGGTGACTTTAACGAATTGACCTTCTCCTGTGAAATAACATGGCTGAATTCATTGCAGTAAATGGACCATAAAAATGAAACTTTTTGTTAATGATGGTGTTTAGAAGCAAGGAATTCATTGAAATTGTCCAGTTTGCAATTTCTCTCGATACTGAATTATATGCAAAAGCAAGCCCTATTACTAAATCTGGAATCAGCTGTTAGTGTGGGAGGCAATAATGTGAATCATTCCCACAGAAGCTGTTAACTGGAAACACAGATTCAGATTCCAGTAATTCAAAAAAAGTTCACTTGGACACAGATGGCCAGCATTTATTGCCTGTCCCTAGCTGCCTTTGAGAAGGTGGTAGTGAGCTGCTTTCTTGAACCGCTGCAGTCCACCTGTTGTGGGTTGATGTATAATACCCTTCCGGAGGGAATTCCTGGATTTTGACCCAGCCACAGTGAAGGAACGGTGATATATTTGCAAGTCAGGATGGTGAGTGGCTTGGAGGCAAACTTGCAGATGGCGGTATTCCCAGGTATTTGCTGCCCTTGTCCTTCCAGATGGATTTGGTTGTAGGTTTGGAAGGTTATGCCTGAGGACCTTGGTGAAGTTTTGCAGTGCATCGTGTAAGTACATACCGCTGCTACTGAACATCAGTGGTGGAGGGAATGAATGGCTGTGGTTGTGGCACCAATCAAGTGGGCTGCTTTGTCCTGATGGTGGAAGCCAAACTGGTCCTCACCCTTAACAATTTCTCCTTTGAATCCTCCCACTTCCTCCAGACCAAAGGCATAGCCATGGGCACACATATGGGCCCCAGCTATGCCTGTCTCTTTGTTGGCTATGTAGAGCAGTTGATCTTCCGTAATTACACCGGCACCACTCCCCACCTCTTCCTCCACTACATTGATGACTGCATTGGCGCCACCTCGTGCTCCCGCGAGGAGGTTGAGCAATTCATCAACTTCACCAACACATTCCACCCTGACCTTAAACTTACCTGGACCATCTCTGACACCTCCCTCCCCTTCCTGGACCTCTCCATCTCCATTAGTGACGACCGACTTGACACCGACATTTTTTACAAACCCACCGACTCCCATAGCTACCTGGATTACACCTCTTCCCACCCCACCTCTTGCAAAAATGCCATCCCGTATTCCCAATTTCTCCACCTCCGCCATATCTGCTCCCAGGAGGACCAGTTCCACCATAGAACACACCAGATGGCCTCCTTCTTTAGAGACCGCAACTTCCCTTCCCACGTGGTTAAAGATGCCCTCCAACGCATCTCGTCCACATCCCACACCTCCGCCCTCAGACCCCACCCCTCCAACCGTAACAAGGACAGAACGCCCCTGGTGCTCACCTTCCACCCTACAAACCTTTGCATAAACCAAATCATCCACCGACATTTCCGCCACCTCCAAAAAGACCCCACCACCAGGGTCCTTCATTTCCCTCCCTCTTTCCGCCTTCCACAAAGACCGTTCCCTCCGTGACTACCTGGTCAGGTCCACGCCCCCCCTACGACCCAACCTCCCACCCTGGCACTTTCCTCTGCCACCACAGGAACTGTAAAACCTGTGCCCACACCTCCGCCCTCACCTCTATCCAAGGCCCTAAAGGAGCCTTCCACATCCATCAAAGTTTTACCTGCACATCCACTAATATCATTTATTGTATCTGTTGCTCCCGAGGTGGTCTCCTCTACATTGGGGAGACTGGGCGCCTCCTAGTAGAGCGCTTTAGGGAACATCTCCGAGACACCCGCACCAATCAACCAAACCACCCCGTGGCTCAACATTTCAACTCCCCCTCCCACTCTGCCGAGGACATGGAGGTCTTGGGCCTCCTTCACTGCTGCTCCCTCACCACCAGACGCCTGGAGGAAGAACGCCTCATCTTTTGCCTCGGAACACTTCAATCCCAGGGCATCAATGTGGACTTCAACAGCTTCCTCATTTCCCCTTCCCCCACCTCATCCTAGTTTCAAGCTTCCAGCTCAGCACTGTCCCCTTGACTTGTCCGACCTGCCTAGCTCCTTTTCCACCTATCCACTCCACCCTCTCCTCCCTGACCTATCACCTTCATCCCCTCCCCCACTCACCCGTTGTACTCTATGCTACTTTCTTCCCACCCCCATCCTCCTCTAGCTTATCTCTCCACGCTTCAGGCTCACTGCCTTTATTCCTGATGAAGGGCTTTTGCCCGAAACGTCAATTTCGCTGCTCGTTGGATGCTGCCTGAACTGCTGTGCTCTTCCAGCACCACTGATCCAGAATTTGGTTTCCAGCATCTGCAGTCATTGTTTTTACCTTGTCCTGATGGTGTCAAATTTCCTAAGTGTTGTTGGAGCTGCATTTATCAAGGCGAGTGCCAAGTATTCCATCACTTGTGCCTTGTAAAGGTTTTGGGAAGCCAGCAAGTGAGTTGCTCACTATAGTATTCCTAGCCTCTGACCTGCTTTTGTAGCCATTATGTTTATGTGGTGAGTCTAGTTGAGTTTTTGGTCAATAGTAACTCACAGGAAGTTGATAGTGGTGGATTCAGTGATGGTAATACCATTAAATGTCAAGGGGCAACGGTTGGATTGTCTCTTGTTGGAGATTGTCATAGCCAAGCATTTGCGTGCTATGAATATTATTTGCAACTTGTCAGTCCAAGCTGGTTATTGTCCAGCTGTATTTGGTCATGGATTGCTTCAATATCTGAGGATTTACAAATGGTGCTGAACATTGTGCAAACATCGCCACTTTTGACCTTATGATGGAGGGAAGGTCATTAATGAAACAGCTGAAGATGGTTGGGTCTAGGACACTACCCTGAGGAACACCTGCAGGGATATCCTTGAGGTAAGATAACTGACCTCCAACAATGCCAACTTCGTTCTGAGGAATGGTCACGGGACCACTCTGATGTCACTCCTCACATACTGACAAACGCGCTGAGCTTTTCCAGCAATTTTTGTTTTACTTCTGATTCCCAGCATCCACAGTTCTTTCAGTTTTTATTAGAATAATATACAGTTTAGAGGATATAGTTTGGGAAGCCTTGAGACATAAGGTTTTAACCTGAGGCCTAAGTTGGGTATTTATACGTTCAGGAATAGCAAATATAGCTGTTATCTTTGTTTCCTGATATTTTCTCCCAGTCAGTTCTGTAACTGTATATTTTTCTTCTTGAGGGGCTAAGAGCGCCCTCTCCAGCCTATATTCTGTTCTGCAGCCTAAAATTCCACACTTACTTTGCCAAAGAGGTCCCTTGAAATGCATTCCCTGTCTGCTCAGGGATTGATCCAGGATGAATTTTTTTTTATTATTTATTTCAAAAATATACTTTGTTCATAGAAATCATTTGATATCCATACAGTTAGTGATGCCATTCATATATACATTACATGTCTTTACATACAGAGGACAGACCGAGTCATTTATATATACAAGTCTGTATGTTGACCATCCAGATGTTTAGCTGAGACATCAGTGGAGCCCAAATACTGAGTGGGTCCCCCATTGTCCTTAGGCAGGCAGACCTTACACAGTGGCATTTCCCCACCGCGCCTTGGCAGCAGCTGTCCCAAGCTTCAGCTCGTCCCTCAGCACGTAGTCTTGGACCTTGGAATGTGCCAGTCTGTAACACTCAGTCGGGGTCAACTTCCTCAGCTGTAAAACCAACAGGTTTCGGGCAGACCAAAGAGCGTCTTTCACCGAGCTGATGATCCTCTAGGCACAGTTGATGTTCGTCTCGGTGTGCGTCTCGGGGAACAGGCCATACAGCACGGAGTCCCGCGTCACGGCGCTGCTCAGGACGAACCTCGACAAACACCACTGCATTCCTCTCCAGACTTCTTCTGTGTAGGTACATTCCAGAAGGAGGTGTGTGATAGTCTCGTCCCCCCGGCAGCCGCTTCAAGGGCAGCGTGTGGTGCGGCAGAGAGTCCGGCGTGCATAAAGGATCTCACAGGCAGAGCCCTTCTCACCACCAGCCAAGCCATGTCTTGGTGCTTGTTGGAAAGTTCTGGCGATGAGGCATTCTGCCAAATGGCTTTGACAGTCTGCTCAGGGAACCGCTCGATAGGATTCGCCCTCTCCTTTTCCCGAAGGGTCTCAAGGACACTACGTGCTGACCACTTCCTGATGGACTTGTGGTCAAAGGTGTTTTTCTTCATAAATTTCTCCACGAAGGACAGGTGATACGGAACGGTCCAACTACTTGTAGGCAAGGGTCCACCTCCAACCTGTGCAGGTTCTCAGAATGGTGTAATGAATAACTGCCCCTCAGTGAAGGTGAGGGTAGTGATGGGGGAATTGATGTTTTACTGGTTTCATGGTCTTTTGGGTGAAATGTTCATCTCAGTTCAAAACATAGACTCATAGAATCTCTAAAGTGCAGGTAGAGTTTATTCAGCCCATCAAGCCTGTGTCTAACTTCCAAAGAGCCATAACCCTGCATTTACCATGGCTAACCCACCTGTACTGCACATTCATCTAGATATAGGATCAGAGCAAATCACTGCAGATGTTGGAATCTGTACTGAAAACAAAAAATGCTGGAGATCAGAGTGAGTCAGGCAGCATCCATGGAGAGAGAGCAAGCTAACGTTTTGACTCTTCATCAGAGCTGAAGTGCAATGGGGGGAGTGGGGTGGAGGGTGGAGTGTTGAGGGAGGAAAGGTGTTGATAGTTCAGATTAAGTGATCAGAATGGCAGAACAATACTATGTCTAACTGCCAGATGGGAGAGAACAGATGCTCACACTGGGTCAGGGGAGGGGAGAGAGCACATAGTGACAGAGAATGTAAGAAGTAGAGCTAAAAGAAGGGGAAGGAATGGGTTCACAAGTTGACAGCGTTGAACTCAATATTGAGTCCAGAAGGTTGTAAAGTGCCTCATCTGAAGATGAGATGTTGTTCCTCCAGTTTGCGCTGGGATTCGCTGGAGCATTGCAGCATGCTGAGGACAAACAAGTGGGCATGGGAGCAGGATACGGGGTTAAAATGACCAGCTATGGGATGGTCGGGGTCATGCTTGCGCACAGACTGGAGGTGTTCTTTGGGGCAATTTAGCAGGCTTTCTTGTGTTTATCCCATGTTGGTTACATGAAACTTGGTCAACCTGTGAGAATCATGTGATGCCCATGGCCATTTTGAGTCAATATGTTTTCGGGCACACTAATGTGGGTAGAGATTTAACACATGAAAGAATTTGGAGCTTCAGTCATTGAGATGTGATGAGTAGATTCTGAGATTAATCCAAACCATCAATAGACTCATTGGTCAGAATACAGTGACTAGAACTCATGCTGTAGTCATCCTGTGGTCCTGTTAGACCAAACCTGGTCTTGCGTTTGATGACACACTGGCAGCAGATTGGCAGATAATGAGGCCTGTAAAAGATCATGGGTGCCATCGCCAGTGTCTTCACCAGCAATGGAGACAGTTGAGAAAAGAAGCTAGTCAGTCATGACAGGCAGGGACAAAGCAGAGAACAAGGTGGGACTGATCAATTAAACTGCATTTATTTCAATGCAAGGGGCCTAACAGGGAAGGCAGATAAATTCAGGGCATGGTTAGGAACATAGGACTGGGATATCATAGCAATTACAGAAACATGGCTCAGGGATGGGCAGGACTGGCAGCTTAATGTTCCAGGATACAAATGCTACAGGAAGGATAGAAAGGGAGGCAAGAGGGGGTAGTGGGGGAGGGGTTGTGTTTTTGATAAACGATAGTATTACAGCTGTACTGAGGGAGGATATTCCCAGAAATACATCCAGGGAAGTTATTGGGTGGAACTGAGAAATAGGAAAGGGATGATCACCTTATTGAGATTGTATTATGGACCCCCCAACAGTCAGAGGGAAATTGAGAAACAGATTTGTAAGGAGATCTCAGCTATCTGTATGAATAATAGGGTCGTTATGGTAGGGGATTTTATCTTTCCAAACATAGGCTGGAACTGTCATAGTGTTAAGGGTTTAAATGGAGAGGTGTGTACAAGACAATTTTCTGATTCAGTGTGTGGATGTACCTACTAGAGAAGGGGCAAAACTTGACCTACTCTTGGGAACTAAGGCAGGACAGGTGACTGAGGTGTCAGTGGGGGAGCACTTTGGGGCCAGCGACCATAATTCTATTAGTTTTAAAATAGTGATGGAAAAAGATAGACCAGATCTAAAAGTTGAAGTTCTAATTTAGAGAAAGGCCAATTTTGATGGTATTAGGCAAGAAATTTCGAAAGCTGATTGGAGCCAGATGTTTGCAGATAAAGGAACGGCTGGAAAATGGGAAGCCTTCAGAAATGAGATAATGAGAATCCAGGGAAAGTATATTCCTGTTAGGGTGAAAGGAAAGGCTGGTAGATATAGGGAATGCTGGATGACTAAAGAAATTGAGGGTTTGGTTAAGAAGAAGAAGGAAGCATATGTAAGGTATAGACAGGATAGATGGAATGAATCCTTAGAAGAATATAGAGGCAGTAGGAGTATATTCAAGAGGGAAATCAGGAGGAAACCCACACAGACATAGGGAAGAGTGTGCAAACTCCACACAGACAGTCACCCAAGGCTGGAATTGAACCCAGGTGCCTGGTGCTGTGAGGCTACAGTGCTAACCACTGAGTTAGTAAGTTTGCAGATGACACCAAAATTGAAGATGTAGTGGACAGTGAAGAAGGTTACTTCAGATTACAACAGGATCTTGATCAGATGAGCCAAATGGCAGATGGAGTTTAATTTAGATAAATGCGAGGTGCTGCATTTTGGGAAAGCAAATCAGAGCAGGACTTATACACTTAATGGTAAAGTCTTATGGAGTGTTGCTGAACAAAGAGACCTTGGAGTACAGGTTCAAGACTCCTTGAAAGTGGAGTCGCAGGTAGATAGGATAGTGAAGGCGGCGTTTGGTATGCTTTCCTTTATTGGTCAGAGTATTGAGTACAGGAGTTGGGAGGTCATGTTGCAGCTGTACAGGACATTGGTTAGGCCACTGTTGGAGTATTGCGAGCAATTCTGGTCTCCTTCCTATCAGAGAGATATTGTGAAACTTGAAAGGGTTCAAAAAAGATTTACAAGAATGTTGCCAGGGTTGGATGATTTGAGCTATAGGGAGAGGCTGAACAGGGTGGGGCTGTTTTCCCTGGAGCATCAGAGACTGAGGAGTGACCTGATAGAGGTTTACAAAATTATGAGGGGCATGGATAGGATAAATAGGCAAAGTCTTTTCCCTGGAATGGAGGAGTCCAGAACTAGGGGGCATATGTTTAGGGTAAGAGGGGAAAGATATAAAAGAGACCTAAGGGGCAACCTTTTCATGCAGAGGGTGGTACATGTATGGAATGAGCTGCCAGAGGAAGTGGTGGAGGCTGGTAAAACTACAACATTTAAAAGGTACCTGCATGGGTATATGAATAGGAAGGGTTTGGAGGGATATGGGCCGGATGCTGGCAGGTGGGATTCGATTGGGTTGGGATATCTAGTCGGCATGGACGGGTTGGACCGAAGGGTCTGTTTCCATCCTGTACGTCTCTATAACACCAAGACTCTATACCTGTTAGGCAGCCTGCCCACAAGTAAACAAATCAAGCCCCTCAAAGAGGATAATTAAAGGCTACTTAAGGGCGTCATCTCACTCCTGCTCAAAGTTAATCAGCACAAATCTACAAGAATCCAGGTTGGCAGTTCACACTGTGAGGTCTGGTGACACACAGGCTAGTTACCTCCTTGGAGGATCCATTCACCCAGGTCTCCCCCTCAACTCCAGTTCTTGCCCTCCTGGCCTGTCTACCCAAGTACCCCCCGCTCATCACCACACCCGTTCCCCCCACCCCTTACCAGGGTCTTCTGCCCTCTCCTGCCAATATCCATCTCCACTTAATGTTTTGCTGTGTCAACATCACACCGAGCAATTTGGACTGGGGTGTAGTCCCAGCAGTGGCCACTGGAGGCTCTGATGAGACTGGGACCTAATGGCTATGTCCTTGGCCAGTTGCTGTCCAATGTGGGACTTCTTGCTCAGATGAGAATGGAAGTCTCACCTTAAAGAAAATAATGCTTTATAAAATATTAAATGCTTGAGAAGATGGGGAAGCTGGGGTGGGTGGTGAGCTATCGGAGTGAGAGTAAGTATCCTGATTTTTTTCATGTGGTGGACCCCAATGCTCCTTAAAATCCAGTTCCTGGAATACTCTGAACAGGTCTTAGCAGCATGCTTTAAGATGAACATATTGGGTTTGGAGGTACCACAGTGTAATTTTACTAGAATGACATCTAGATTCCACAGGGTAAGCTAAGAGGACAGAGTGGGAGGTTGTATTGTACTTAACACAGAAAATTTAGGAGATATTTGATCAAAGCATTCAAGATATTCAGGGGAACTGATCATTTTTGGTAATCCACCCTATTTCTATTAGTCATGGAGCTTTTGACTAAGTCTGCTTTATTTTGAGCTTTAGGCAAATACTGTTCCATGCACATTCAGCCCAGAGTTATCTCAGGTTGTGTGTGTCTGTACATATACTGCCCCTGAGGCTGCTTGCTCCTTATCAGTAAGTAGGGCGCTTCAGTCCCTTACATTTTTATTGTAACATTTCTTTATTCACGTCTGTAATCAGGTTCTCAAATGCAGCTTCCTGGTGTGGTGTCTAAGAGCTCTCTCTTCACACAGTCGTTCTAGGCTGACATCTGCTCTTTCACTGAGGTCGGAGTTATATCTTCAGGATTTTATGTTATAATAAGATTCAGCTGTAAACCTGGTAACAGTACATCGATTGTTCCAGCAGCAGGAAGTGCGGCAGCGTCGAGCAGGAGGCAAAGAAATATAAAACCTCACCTGTAGCGTGGGGCCTGCCATTTTACAGGAGCAGAGGCAGAGGTGAACACGAGGGGCTGCCGGTAATATACTTGGGTAGTGGCTGAACCCGAGACCCTACATGGTGTAGTGTCTCCCACCACCCTCCTCCACTAACCAAAATAAAGGACTCTGGTGCGTTGATAAGGTATGTTGATTGGTTAAAAATTTACTTCTTTTATTTTCTATCAATTGATTAATTGAGTAAGACCATAGCAGAGAAGTACTAGAAATTATTTAACTCAAATTTGTACATATTGATTAACTACGTAGAGATGGCTGAACAGGTGATGTGCTGTAGCTGTATGATGTGGGAGCTGGCTGATCCCATTGTGAACGGCAGTGACCACATCTGCAGCAAGTGTTGGTTACTGGAGGAATTCCAGCTCAGAGTTGATGATCTGGAATCTGAGCTTCAAACACTGTGGCACACCGGGAGGGGGAGAGTTACCTGGATGCTATGTTTCAGGAGGCAGTCACACCTGGTAGATTAAGTAATTAATATTCAGTTAATGATCAGGGACAATAGGGTGGGACCTGGAAACAATGATTATTATGGATGAGCTAGTGTTGGGTAAGCTGATGGAGCTAAGGATAGATAAGTCTCCTGGCCCTGATGGAAGGCATCCAAGTGTACTAAAAGAGATGGCGGGAGAAATAGCAGGTAGACTGGTGGCAATTTTCCAAAATTCTCTGGACTCTGGGGCAGTCCCAGCAGATTGGAAAACAGAAAATATGATGCCACTGTTTAAAAGGGAGGTATACAAAAGATAGGGAATTATAGTCCAGTGAGCTTAATCTCAGTAGGTGGGGAAGATGCTTGAGCCTATTATCAAGGAAGAAATAACAGGGCATCTCAATAGAAGTTGTCCCATTGTACAGATGCAGCATGGGTTCATGAAGGGCAGGTCATGCTTCACAAATCTATTGGAATTCAATGAAGACATTTCAAATAAGGTGGACATAGGGGACCCAGTGGATGTGCTTTTAGATTAGATTAGATTAGATTAGATTATTTACAGTGTGGAAACAGGCCCTTCGGCCCAACAAGTCCACACCGCCCCGCCGAAGCGCAACCCACCCATACCCCTATATCTACCCCTTACCTAACACTACGGGCAATTTAGTATGGCCAATTCACCTGACCTGCACATCTTTGGAGTGTGGGAGGAAACCGGAGCACCCGGAGGAAACCCACGCAGACATGGGGAGAATGTGCAAACTCCACACAGAGAGTCGCCTGAGGCGGGAATTGAACCCGGGTCTCTGGTGCTGTGAGGCAGCAGTGCTAACCACTGTGCCACCGTGCTGTACCTAGATTTCCAAAGGCCTTTGGCAAGGTGCCGCACATGAGGCTACTGCATAAGACAAGGATGCATGGTGTTAGGGTAGAGTATTAGCGTGGATAGAGGATTGGTTGACTGACAGGAAGCAAAGAGTGGGGATAAATTAACACTATCCTGGCTGGCAATCAGTGACTAGTTGTGTGCCTCAAGGATCGGTGTTGTGACCACAAGTATTTACAATTTATATAGATGAGCTGGAGTTGGGAGAACCACATGTACAGTGTCAAAACTTGCAGATGACACTAAGATGAGTGGCAGAGCAAAGTGTACAGAGGACTGTGAAACTTTGCACAGGAACATAGATATATTGAGTGAGTGGGCAAAGGTCTGGCAGATGGAATACAATGTTAGTAAATGTGAAGTTATATATTTTGGTAAGAGTAACAGCAAAATAGATTATTACTTGAAAGGTAAAAGGTTACAGCATGCTGCTATGCAGAGTGACGTAGGTGTCCTTGTACATGAATCACAGAAGGTTGGTCTACAGGTACAACAGGCAATTAGGAAGGCAAATGGAATTTTTTTCTTCATTGCTAAAGGGGTTGAGTTTAAAAGCAGAGAGGTATTGTTACAGCTGTACAAGGTACTGGTGAGGCCACACCTGGAGTACTGTGTGTAGATTTGGTCTCTGTACTTCAGAAAGGATGTACTGGCACAGGAGGGGGAGCAAAGGAGGTTGATTCTGGAGTTCAGGGGGTTGGCTTCTGAGGAGAGGCTGAGTAGATTGGAGTTATATTCATTGGAATTCAGAAGAATGAGGGGGCTCTTATGGAAACATATAAAATTATGAAGGGAATCGATAAAATAGAAATAGAGAGGATGTTTCCACTGGTAGATGAAGCTAGGACAAGAGGGCATGGCCTCAAGATTAGAGGAAGCAGGTTTAGAACTGAACTGAGAAGGAACTTCTTCATACAGAGGGTTGTTAATTTATGGAATCCCTTGCCCAGGGAAGTAGCTGATGCTACTTCAGTAATCACTTTTAAAGTTAAGTGAAAAGTAAAGGAGTTAAGGGACATGGTGAAAACAGGGGTTAGTGGAGCTGAGACTGCGATTGGCAATGATAGAGCAAAGAACATAGAACAATACAGCGCAGAACAGGCCCTTCAGCCCTTGATGTTGCGTTGACCTGTGAACTATTCTCAGCTCGTCCCCCTACACTATCCCATCATCATTCATGAGCTTAGCCAAGGATTGTTTAAATCTCCCTAATGTGGCTGAGTTAACTACATTAGCAGGCATGTAGTTAGGCAGGGCATTCCACGCCCTTACCACTCTGTGTGTAAAGAACCTGCCTCTGACATCTGTCTTAAATCTATCACCCCTTAATTTGTAGTTATGCTCCCTCATACAAGCTGATGTCATCATCCTAGGAAAAAGACTTTCACTGTCTACCCTATCTAATCCTCTGATCATCTTGTATGTCTCGATCGAATCCCCTCTTAGCCTCCTTCTTTCCAATGAGAACAGACCCAAGTCTCTCAAACTTTCCTCATAAGACCTTCCCTCCAGACCAGGCAACATTCTGGTAAATCTCCTCTGCATCTTTTCCAATGCTTCCACATCCTTCCCGAAATATGGAGACCAGAACTGTACACAATATTCCAAGTGTGGCCGCACCAGCGTTTTGTATAGTTGCGGCTCCAGAACTCAATCCCTCTACAAATGAAACCTAACACACCGCATGCCTTCTTAACAGCACTATCAACCTGGGTGGTCTTATTGAATTGTAGAGCAGGTTTAAAGGGCTGGACAGCCTACTCCTGCTCCCAATTCTGATGTTCCCTCTTCCAAGTCATTAATACATTTGTAATCAGTTGCACTCCTAAGCACTGATCCCTGTGGAGCCCCACTGCTCACAGGTCACCAGCCTGAAAAAGAATCTCCTATCCCCACTCATTGCTTTCTGCCCTCATTGTACCATAAAAAAATTAAAGCTAGACCTTCCAGGAATGAAATTAAAGAAACACTTCCTAACGAAAATAGGTAGCTACAGAGATTGTGAATGCATTGCTGATAATTTTACAATGTTGGATTTTGGAGCAGTACTAGAGGATTTGAAAACTGTGAATGTGGCACAAGGCCAAAGTGAGGACTGCAGATGCTGGAGATCAGAGTCAAGAATGTGATGCTTGAAAAGCACAGCATGTCAGGCAGCATCCGAGGAGCAGGAGACTCGACGTTTCGGGCAAAAGCCCTTCATCAGGAGGGCTTTTGCCCGAAACATTGATTTTCCTGCTAATGTGGCACCCCTATTCACAAAGGCAGGGAGGCAAGGAGCAAGCATTTTATAGGTCAATTAGCCTAATATCTATTGTTGGGAAAGTATTGGAATCAGTTATTAAGGAAGTAATAGCAGGACATGTAGAAAATCATAATCAAGTCTCACAGAGTTGTCATGGCTTTGTGATAGGGAAATCATGTGTGACTAATGTATTATTAGAGCTTATTAAGGAAGGTTGAACCAGACAGGATGGAGGGGAACCAGTTGATGTGTTTACTTCCAAAAGGAGTTTGAGAAGTTACTTCACTAAAGGTTAAGATATAAGATAGGAGCCCATGGTGTTAGAAGTAATATGTCAGTATGGAAAGAAAATTAGCGAATGGGCAGGAAACAGTAAGTGGGGACAAGCGGCTCTTTTTCAGCTTGATGACCCATACCAATGGGGTTCCACAGGGATCAGTACTGGGACTGCAACTATTTGCAATATACATTTATGTCTTGGAAGAAGGAACTGAGTGTACTCTAGTCTAATATGCAGCTGATATAAAAATAGATGGAAAGGCATGTTGTAAGAGGGCAACAGTTTATAGAGAAATACAATGGGTTAGGTAGTTGGTCATAAAATCGGCAAATTAAGTTTAATGTGGGAAAATGTGAAGCTGTTCATTTTGGAAGGGGGAGGAAAGAACAACGCATTAATTAAACAGGGAAAACTGCAAAAGCCTGCAACAGAAAGGGACTTGGGGATACTTGGGCATGAAACACAGCAAGCTCACACACAGGTGTCGCAGGTAGTCAGGAAGGCCAATAGAATGTTGGCCCTTATTTTAGGGGGGTTAGAGTGTAAGAGTAAAGAGGTTTTACTACAACTGTATAAGGTGCTGGTGAGACCACATCTGGGGTACTGAGATCAGTTTTGGTCCCCTTATTTAACAAAAGCTGTTACTTAATTGGAGGCAGTTCAGAGAAGGTTCATTAGATGACCCCCTATTGTGGAGGAATTGTCTTGTGAGCAAAAGCTAAACAAGTTGGGACTTTACTCACTGGAGGTTAGTCGAATGAGAGGTAATCTCATTGAAAAATACAGGATTCTTAAGGGACTTGACAGAGTGAATACTGAAAGGATGTTCTCACTCATGGGAAAGTCTAGGACCAGAAGGCATCATCCTCAGAATAAACTGGTACAAAGTTAAGACTGAGATGAGGTGGCATTTCTTCTCTGAGAGGGTTATGATTCTTTGGAACTCCATGTCACAGAGATCTTTGGGGGCGGAGTCCTTGGAGATAGATTCTTGACCAATAGAACAAAGGGTAGGAAAGTGAATGGGAGGAGTGTCAGATCAGCCATGATCCTATTGAATTGTGGGACTGAATGGCCTCCTCCTCTTCCTATGTCTTAAATCTTAAAAAGGGAGATGTAAGTTTGGAAGTAATTTCCACAATTAATTGTTAATTTTAAAATTGGCTTGTTAAAACTGACTCACTGCAGTAAAGTATGCAGTTTGGCCACACATCCTAAAACATCCCATTCATGGCCCTGTGTTCTTTTGATAAATTATTTTAAATCGTCAAGTGAGCTGGCAAAGAGCAGATCAATCTATATGAAATGCTATCCTCTAGATTTACTGCACAGATAACCAATCACTTTCTCCATGCCAGATAAACTGTAATTTAGCTCAAATCTTTTCCATTATTATTAACCTTATATTCTGCTGTTCAATTAAACTCAAATCATCTGTGACCCCAGAGTAAAATTGTAAAGATTATAAATAAACTGCTTCAAAATTGGAGGCAATGTTTTATCGGTCAATACCAACAGGAAGTTCCATTTGGGTGACCAATGAACAAATAAAGTACATTTCACTATGTTATTTTCGCATCTTTGCGTAACACCCACCACACCCATCACCTCTCTGACCACACAGAAATCAAAATCTAAGACACACAATAGGAGTTCATATTGCACGCTGCTTTAATAAGTTATTGGACAAACCACAAGAAATTTGTATATACTTCCATCTAATGGCAAAAATTAGTAATACTATTCTAGCTCTTGAAATCTCAGTGTGAAATTATACTGGTGAAAAGCATTTTTTAAACAAAATGAAAGTCATGCTCTTGGCTTGATCAGATGGTATTGTTATCGACTTTTGGTTCATGATTCAGGACCAGAGGGTCAAGACAAATTGGTAGGACCAAGGCCATACTTGGACAGAATGGAGGTGTTCAGTGAAACAGTGAATTGCAGTGAAAGCACTGTCTTTGGATAAATGTGATATTGGGGGTGGGCAGATATTCTGGGCTAGTGTTGCACCTTCTGCAGTTTCATCGAAGATATCAGAAAGGCAGCTGAAAGTAAGAACCAAGTAAAATTAGCCTGACTTTGAAAAGGAGATGAGTGAGAAAGGACAGGAAGTGAATGAATCGGTATAAGTAACAAGATGGACTGTAAAGTTGGACACTTGCTTGATTTCTTAATTTTCCTGTCTTTATATTCGATGTTTTGGTTTAGATGGTGCCAGAGAGTGGTGAAATTATGCAACACTTTTCACTGTATTTCGTAACAAGCTGCATGAGAAATAAACACATTAAATTGAATCATATGAATTGCACTGTAGAAAATCACTTTTAGTTTTGTAAAGTTTTAAGTACAGAAAAAAGAACATCTGTTTGAGAAGCCGGATAAAGCTTCTCTGAAATAAACGCAATTTAAACAACCATAAAGTGCATTTGTCTTAAAAGGTCGACACCATGTAGACTTAAAAGGTGAACATCTCGAAAGTTAAGATCACAAAAGAGTAGGTTAGCTAAAGAACAAGAGACAGAGGCTTGCGATCCTTGCAGTGAGGGCAACCTTAGACAGAAGTCTTTTTCTGTTTTGGGAGATATAGCCAACTGAATTTAAAAGCATTCAGTAAAGCTTAGATTCCCTCTACTGCAGAAACAGGCTTTTCAGCCCAACCAGTCCACACTGACCCCCTGAAGAGTAACCCACTCAGACCCATTGCCCTCTGACTAATGCACTAGCACTATGGGCAATTTAGCATGGCCAATTCACCTGGCCTGCACATGTTTGGATTGTGAGAGGAAACCCACACAGACAGTCACCTGAGGCTTGAATCAAACCTATTACCCTGGTGCTATGAGGCAGTAGTGCTAACCACTTAGCCACCATGGCACCACACTGGAAATTCTGAAAGGTTGAAATAGTGTTATAATTTATCATGTGGAAAGTGGATAGGGATTAATTTTAGTTTGGCTTTCTTGAGGGAAAGAAATTGGAAAATTGCCTAGCTTGAAGCTTATACAAAAATCATAGTCTTGTGGTAAAAGGAAGCATGCAGCAGATTTGTGTGAAAGCACTGAGGAGAGGCAGGATAAGGCATCCACAGCTAAAAGACAGTAAATTAAAGCCTTACTGCTGAGAATAGTTGGAACTGAGGAGAATTAGTTTCCAGTAGACTGTGGCAATTTTTGGGTGACCTCAACCCAAGTAAATAACTTTAAGGATATCATTAAGTGTAAGAGAATTTTTGCAGGAAGTAAGATGTGAAACTGAGTGCATAACATATGTAATTAAAGCCATATTGCTAAGTTAATTGTGCTTGTTTTGCTTGGCATAGTGCTATTGGTATAAACAGGGTGTTCAGATTTCTTTCTAAATGTTATGTTCTTAACATTAATGGCCCTGAGCCAGATTGTAACAAAATGGTATTTTATAAACTATAATACTCTTTCATTATTGTAAACAAAAATATCTTTTTTCTGAAATTGTGTAAATGTTACAATTCATTGCCATTGAACTATCAATGTCCAACCCATTTATTCCAGTCCCAGTCTGTCTGTTAGCTCTTCTCTAATCTTTTCCAAGTATCCAATGTGCACTTTTCAATAGGGTTTTATTACTAATGTAATCAATAACCACCATTTACCTTTCTAGGGTCATAATAGAGGTTTGGATGTGACATGCACTGAACTATGTGTGGGAACAGCTTTCAGAGCGTCACTGCCATCCAGCTGAATTTGGGAACTAATAACTGAAATGGAGCTCAGAGGAAGCAAGGGTTTGAGTTTGAGTGGGGGAGAGGAGGGGTGGAATATCAGAGTGTCCAGTTGGTTGTCAATTATCAATTGAACTTATGAGGTTACCATGAAAAGGTGAGCTAATGCCTGGAAAAACTTTGGAGCTAAATTAGGTATTCATCTCCAGAAACAAAACCTGGGTTGAGGAGTGCGGTAGCTAAATATTTCACTGCATACTCTGTGTTAGAAAGAGGTAGTGGTGCATTGGCAATGTCAATGGCCCGAGAGTCACAGACTGTTGATGTGGGCTCAAATCCCACCAAAGTGAATTATGGAATTTAATAAAGATCTGGAATTAAAAGATAGACCATTGTTGATTGCCATAAAAGTCAATCTGATTCTCTTATGCATTTTAGGGAATGAAGTCCTTTTCTAGTCTGTCCACTTGTGACTCCAGATCCACAGAAATGTAGTTGACTCTTAACTGGCATCTGAAATGGCTAGGGAAGCCATTCTGTCCAAGTCAGTTAGGAATGGCAATAAATCCTGGCCCAATCAGTGATATGTACTTCCCCGAATGGATTTTAAAAGTGCAATTTTTTTGTGAATATACATGTTTTCATGCAAGATACGTATCTTCAAATGGTGCCTAGATTGGGACATGGTTGTCTTGTCCCCAGTTGGAACTCTCCCCTGTCTGACATTGAAGACCGAAGAATTTCCATTGTAACAAATTGAGACACCTTCATTCAGGATGCTGAAATTTAAAAAGGGAGACAAAAAGCAGGAAACAACAGATTAGCCAAAGAAAAGATGTTAGAAGCTATTACGGAAACCTTGTAGCAGGACAGTGAGAGGATCAGGAAAGTCATCAGAAAGAGCCAAAATGTTTTTTTTTTGCAAAGGGGATCATCTCTAACCAATTTAAGCAAGTTCTTTGAAGTGATGTGATTAAAGGGAACCTGGTAGATGTATGCACTTAGATTTCCTGAAGACAGTTAATAAGGAAAATAAATGCTTAGTGTAGCAAGTAGCACATTGGATTGACAGAAGATTGATTAGCATACAAAAAACAAAAGTAAAATTGGCTATTTTCCGGTTGGCAAGATGTAATGAGCAGTGTTCCACAGGAATCAGCACCTGGGACCTCAATATTTTGTAACTTATACAAAAGACTTTGAAAAAGGGACCAGATGTTTGGTTGCTATATTTGCTGATAACACAAACCTAAGTGGAAGAGTAAGTTATGAAGAGCATATAAGAAAACTGTATAGGATATCGATTGGTTAAGTGAGTGAACAAAGTTCTGGCAAATGGAGTATAATGTGGAAAAATGCAACATTATCCATTCGGGTAAGAGGATTAAATGAAGCATATTATTCAAATGATGAAGGAGTGCAGTATTCTGAGATGCAAGGGGATCTGCATATCCTAATTCACAAACGTTAGTATGCAGATATAGCAAATAATTAGGAAAACTGATAAATGTGTAAAGACCACTCCTTTTTTATTTTTTCTCTAATGTTTGATTTGTTGATTGGAATGGTAAAAGAACTTCTCTAAAAATTAAGGATCATAGAAGGGATGCTGCATTTTAAAAAGCAAACCAACCACACTTATTTGCGCTGTTGCTTGTTCATGCGGTGGGGGGGGGAAGAGAGAGAGGTGGGGGGAGTGAGATTACTACAGATGAGCTGAAGCCAGGAGAGAGTACAAAAGAAGATTTGACCAGCAACAGGAAGCTAATTGATAATTGATCGTTACTCCACAGACTAATGACAAAGGCATTCTGCCTAGCAACAACTTTGTGATTGGCTCCAAGGTAGCTAAACAGTTTATGGGTGGGAACAAGATCATTGGAAGCCTTTGTATCTCTGAAAAGGGAGGCAGTAGTTAAAAATAAAACCTGAAGAAAGCCATTGTATTTTTTTTCCTCATCAGCTGCTGTAAGTTGTTGCATTAAACCACTAAGTCAGAGAGTGGATACATTGTGATCCAGTCACTTTGTGCTAACTGCAAACAAGTGAAAGTGCCTGGAGAAATGAGATCGAAGACCAGCAAAACCTGGCAATTTAAAAGGAACATTTCAGCTAACCCTTTGGACGGGGCTATCAAAACTACCTTCTCAATCTTTCCCTCCATCAATAACATCACTTTTTTTTCCAAATGTCTGTACATATGTTGTTAGGGCTGCCCCATGACAATACGCAAAAATGGCCGACAACAGCTCCAACAAGCTTTGCAGTATGTTTAATGGAAATTATAAAGTGTGAGAAACATTTATTTGCTATAATGTATTCTCAGCACTTGGGGAAAATAACAGTCTGTCTACTACAGTAGGATTGAATGTGCAACATTTTTTGCTATGTTAAAGATAAGAATATTTCATACCATTTAGTAATTTAAGTCTTTTTCTAATCAATCAATCAGTTATAATACTACAAGTAGGTTTTAATTAAGATTCTTCAAGATAATTAAAGATGTAAGATTCCAAGTGTTATAGAAAGATATATATTAATCACTAAAATATTAGAAAGAAAGGTTTAAACTAACAGAGGGAGGCCTCCCTATCGCCTATCAAGGACAGCAGCTATGAGAGTTGGCATGGTGAGAAATCTCAAAGAAGACTCAGTTACAGTCCTTTACAAAATAGCAGATGAAGACATCATGGTTGAGAGATAAGAGGTGACAAGTAACCATGGAAAGTTCAGTTTCCCACACACCAAAAGGCACCCATTCAGATCATAGCAACAAGATTACTAATTGAATGGTGTACTGGGAACCCAATCACAGTTGAACAACCCAGCACTAATTAACAAATAGTATCCATGGGGAGGGAGAATGTGTTACCATGTTAATGTTACAAGGAAAATGTATGAAATACATTTTTACTTGAAGTTGAAATCAGTGTTACTGACTTTTCTTCTGATCTGAGCTGCAGATTAAGAGGGAAATTGAACCCTCACGTCAAGGCCAGATTCGGGGAGAGCAAGTGTTTGGCCTCTCCTTGTATTGTACCAATGCAATACATGAATAAAATTACCATGTGCCTCAAGCTCTGCTGTCTCCTGACCTCATCTATGGAAAGATTTGTTCCAACAGTGTTTGGAGTTGCAGCCAGGGTGTGTTCTGCCTGACACTGGAATACCTTAGAATGCAGACTAGGTGACTATTTTGATTACCACCCTTCAGATATTGTGGCACTCAGTATGCATGTGTGTCTCTGAGCCAGTACAGACATAAAGGATTTTGTTACTGGTGCAAATACAGAGGTCACAGAGTTAAAGGGTGTTGTAATTTAAGGCGCATATAAAAATACCAGGGACAGAGACACACATGCAAACTGGTACCACCATGTGGTACGATGGATAGAAATCGAGGCATCGAGAGACAGGCAGTGTCCAGTTATTGAGAAAAACTAACAGAGAGGAAGAGACAGAGACTGGTTTGAGTACAACATCAATTCTTTGTGATCTGGTTAGAATGTATCTTTGCTCATTAGTTGTCATATGTTGCCTCGTATAAATTGTGGTTTTTGTTCGCTGGGGCTCAAGATCTGGGGATACTTTGAGCTTAGTTTGTAGTTTGGGAATGTATGATGATTTGAAATTAGTGTGTCCGTCTATATTAAATTTGGAATATGCATGGTTAAAGTAACCTCACTTTTAGAGAATGAGTCATGCTCGTGTCTTAAAACATGGTAAAAATTTCTTTGAATTGGTCATAGCTGATTAAAGTTAATTGGAAGTCAAAAGGGACACAACTTATCTCTCCCTCCTTTAAATTGTCTCAAAACACAGGCCTGAGCTAATAAATATGCACGGGGAAGCAATGGAACTGTCTCAAACATAAACAAATGTAAACAGGAGAGAATCTGAGTCAATGGCCGATAAGAGTTGAGATGATAAGAATAGCTGGGGTCCTGATAGGTCAGTCTTGCAGACAGTTTTTGTAAAGAACAAAGCATTAAGTAAAGAGATGACCCAAAATGGTTGGAATAATGAGGGGAGTGAATCAGAACACAAAGCTTGGTGGTTGGATCAGAAAAAGGACAAGGCACAGAAGAGGTTAATTATCCTAGCAGCTCTGTTTATACAAAACGCTGCACAGACACCAAAAAAAATAAGATAGTTGGAGTGGCAGCCAAAAGAGAACAAGTATACTCCGAAAGGAGTCATGTTTCCATCTCAGCCAGCTGCACCATCAAGATCAGAAATGCCTGAAAACTCTCGGTAGGATACTCTCGGTGAGGGTGACAGCGACGGTGATTCCAATGATTGTGACCTCGACACTGAACGCTCAATGCATGAGCACCATATCGATAACCTGGGTATGGATATGGGGATTTGCCACCCACTATTTTCCATGGTCCTGATTCACACTAAATACTCCATGAATCTCCGAGGGAGAATGACAGAGTTAAGGGTAGAAGCTCCCCTGATCCCAGGAGAGAGAGACAGGTGGTACTGGATGCCTCCCAAAGACCACGAGGAACACAGCCAAGGTAGAATTCTGGGAAAAATTGGAAGAGGTCACTGAGGAGCACAGACTGACCCTTGACAACCTACAAGTACCAACAAAAGCTAAATCCCAGGGCAGTGTGGGAAAGTGTAGCAGCAGCTTTTAAAGACCATATTTGGTTCACAGAACATACAGGAGAAGTAACAGGCCAGAATTGGAAACAGTTCAGGAAAGCTTGTGCCCAAGCCCTTGGCCATCCTGCTCCCAAATGGACAAAAGTGACCTTAGTCACCCAGCAAAAAAGGGGAGTCAGTACAAGATTATGTCGACCACATGTTTGAGGCATATAAAGAAAGTGGGGGATGCAGAACCCACAAAGGAATGGTAAGGTATTTCACCAACAATTCAAAGATGGTTTTGGGCCACACTTGAAAACCATGATTATCCTAGGGCTGCCAGTCGGAAATAACTTTTTAAGGATGTGCTGAATTGGGCTATGAAGGCACAAAATAACCAAGGGAATATTAAGAAACTAGCAGCAGTTGTTACAGGGAGCCTGACTGAAACAGCTAAAGGAGGGAGTGTTTAATTGATTTATTTATTGTCATTTGTACCGAAGTATAGTGAAAATCTTTGTTTACGTGCAGTACAGGCAGATCATAGTAAGCAAGGATGTACACAACAAAAGAGTTAGACAGAGGCATATAGGTAACAGTGCACAGGGATTATAAGAGAGATCAATGATAGCAAGTTCATCATTATTTGAAGTTAGAGAGTCTATTCATCAGTCTAATTACAGCTGGGAAAATACTGTTCCTGAATCTGTGTGTGTTCACGCACAATCAATCTGCAGTAGTATTACAGAATCACAGAGATAAGTTCCGACCTGTGGGATACTATTCAGGCAAAATGGACCCAGTCATGATGGGACTGTGCTCGAGCCATCCAGTGTGTTACCTGGGCACTAACAACATCCTCCCTTTGACACAACTGGGGAAGGTGATATCACACTCCCCACATAGTATAGTCCAGCTATTGTAAGCTGGCAAACTGAGAGGTGTTACGGAGAGTCGGCCACCCAGGTGGGAAGCCACACTGTTGCCAGGAGATGAGCACGTGGAAGTGGTTATAGACAATAGAGAGAAGCTATGTGAATCAGGAAAGAGGGATACACGATTGAAGCAGGAAGAGGGTCAAGTTCAGGAAAAGCCATTATAGGGGCTAGTTGTAAAATGCATATTTGTAGATGGAGCACAGAAGTATTAGATTGGTGAGACCCAGACAAGGTGGGGCCAAGGTTAATTTAAAAGGGGAACTTTTGGCAGGAGAAAGGGTAGATGGATGTCAGTCTTCACAGATAGCTGAACTAAAAGCACTTATTGCTGCCCTCCAGCTTGGTAGACAACAAAGGGTTAATATCTACACAGACAGTAGATAGGCCTTTGGTGTGGTCCACAATTACATGATGGCATGGCAAGACGAGGTTATGTTAGCTCGTCTGGTAGTACAATTCAACATAAGACCCTTGTCAAGAACCTAGTGGAAGCAGTTAATGAACCAAAAAAGACAGGAGTAATCAAAATTAAAGCGCACAGAAAGATCCAAATGCCAGAACAGACAGGAAATGAATATGCAGACAGTGCAGCAAAAGCAATGCTATACAACAGGAAGTGATAACAGTAGCAACTGTGAAAAAGCAAGAAAGCAAAGATGATGAGTAGAACATTTTAAGTTTACAAGCAGCAGCTAGTTTAGAAAAAAAACCCAGAATGGATTAATCATGGGGCAGCATTAGGAGCAGCGAATGTTTGGAGGAAGGTAAGGTGGTAGCTCCCACATTCTGCCAACAGACCCTGTGCAATGTTTACCATGGACGAGCACACATAGAGAGGAATAGAAAGATACAACTGATATCCAACTGCTAATGGTGGAAAGGAATGGGAAGAAACAGAGCTACATTTTGCCAGAGACGCACTGCATGTGTACAGATAGAACCAGGACAAGGAATTCATAATTAAAATAAGGCATCAGCCCTGCCAATGGGGATCACGGGAACACATCCAAATGGATTTTATAGGACAACTTCCACAAAGTCAGAATAAAAAATTCTGCCTGTTCATGGTTGACCAGTTCACTAGATGGGTTGAAGCCTTCCCCACAAGAGATTGTAAAGCAAGCACAATAGCAAGAATACTTGTCAAGAAATAACACCAAATGGGGAGTTGCCCTACAATTGGATTCAGACCAAGGGACCCACTTTACTGGCAAATGCCTGAAAGAAGCGTGCAAACTCTTGGGAATGACACAAAAGTGACTAGGACTCTAAAAACATCCTGACTAAGGCAATGGTACGAGAAAGGGTAAAATCTCTCCACCCCTTCGGCTCACAACCTCATTCCTGATGAAGGGCTTTTGCCTGAAATGTCAATTCTCCTGCTCAGCGGATGCTGCCTGATCTGTTGTGCTTTTCTAGCACCACATTCTCGACTTTAATCTCTAGCATCTGCAGTTCTCACTTGCGTCTGCTTAAATGGACCTTATCCCTACCAGCCATTTTAATGGCCTAGAGGGCAATGCCCTCAAGGGCCACTGGGCTAACCTTTACCCTTTGAACTCAATACAGGACGGGTAATGACATGATCCCAGGACCTGATCACTAGATGAGCAGAACTTACTGTCAGTAAGGCACAAGTCTGGGATTACATGAAATCCTTCTGTTAGCAATTACACATACTTTATGGAAAAACACAAGACCAGCAGCTTGTCAAAGGCTGGGAGTCTGAGGGACGCCCAAGACAAACAGGAATGCCAGACCCAGGATCAAAGGTCCTGGTAGAAATAATCTCAAGCAAGGGTGCCTTATTCACCCTGATGGGATGGACCTCATGATATTAACAGGTGGTAGGAGGGTGCTTATTGATGAAAATGGAATTGGTAAACGGAGACATCCTGTTCAGTTAAAAACATATAGAAACTAACAGCTGTCAGCAAGTCTGGATTTTCTTTTTCCTTCTTCTCTCTCAGATCACAGGATGGTCTTTAGCAACATCATCTCAGAACTTCAACAATCAACATAATTCTGAGGACCTTAGAAAACAGATTGTGATGTGGTTGCGTGGTGGCAATTGTAATTGAGAATAACACTGTTAATAGCGTAAGCATGAAAACACTACTTTGTGGACTTCTTTATTTTGATCAATGGTCACCTGATTAAGAAAAACCTGAATGTTAATACTTTTAGATACGTGTGATATGGATGTGCAGCACATACTAAACTCTCCAGTTCATACATTCGCATACATTTAAAAGGTGGTATTCCTCTGAGACCAATTCCTTTCCTCGCATCTGAAGTGTCAAAGTGGGGTCACTCCACAAAATGAATTCCTTATGGTTGAGGTTTGTATGGCTAACAAATCTTCTGCAGAGACCAGGTTATATTGAGTGGACTTTAACGGTACTCAGGATAAGTGGGAATCACAAGGGCACAGCTTTTCTGCTTTTGAAGGCTTGTACCAATCCAAATTTAATTACCTCTCATCCACTGCCATTTGTTACTATACTAACACATCAAGGGTAGAAAAACTGACTGCTTTTATCTGCCCTATCAGATCCGAGCCAGGGGGTTGGCTTGCAGGTCAGAGTAGTTGCACTCAGTTATATTAATGTCACTTAGCCTACATCTAAACTTAATTTTAGCAACCCCATATCAGCAGGAATTTTTAATCATGTCTGGTTTTCTGAATATATAACTCATTTTATCCTGTACAATGACACTTACTTTGTGTGTGGACACAAAGCATACGCATGGTTACCACCATCTTGGACAGGGTCATGTTACCTAAGTTATGTACGTCATACTTCTTCCCTCTTAGAAGGATCACTGAGATAGCAAAAAAATGCCATTGTAGAAACAGAACGGTTCACTTCCATCTTGTTACCCTGGTATGGTGTAGCCAAGCTAACCAGGGAATGTATCAATATGGCAGCCATCCTAGAACAGGTAGCAAATGACACCTCTCAGGCCCTTGATAAGTAGAATGCTGAAATGGTCACTATCCAAGCCACAGGATTACAAGTAAAGGATGGCCATTGATTGGCTACCAGCATAAAAAGGAGGCACATATATTCCAGATAACTCTGAGGAAAATACTGACTTGGCTGATCACATTCATAATGAAGTAATCAAGCTTAAACAACCCTCTAGTCTCAAACCTATGGAGTTGGGCCACTGGATGGCTGGAATCCTTGGGAATACCCTTGGTCCAGGGAATAGTGATCTTAGTTTCATTATTCTTATTTTTTACTTTGCTGTCACCATGTTTCGATATTGTTTACAGTAGTTATTGAAGGGAGGAGCAAACCCAACAACAACTTCCATAACCCTATATTTAATGAAGGATGTGTAACAAGGATACGGCGAACACACCATTGTTGCAGAAGAAGCCTGCATCAAGCCTATCAACGATATGAAAGAAATCATCAAGCAACAGAATATTGATTTTATGGACATTTGAATAAATTATTAATGCTGATGTTTCTATAGCCTGAAATGATTGATTGGAGAAATGAAAGAAGACAACATGACAAACATAGACCATTTCTGAATCAACACTCCCATCAGGGCGGTCGGAAAGATACAAACAAACCTATGAATATCTTCATAATTTAAGTAGTGTCCCTATGGCCATTATCTGGCCATGGGCTAATAGGAGGGCGGTGGTGGGGAACTGTTAGGGCTGCCCCATGACAGTATAGCAAAAATGGCCGATGATAGCACCAACAAGCTTTGCAGTACATATTTAGCAGAAATTATAAAGTGTGAGAAACATTTATTTACTGTAATGTGTTCTTAGCACAGAGGACAATAGCAGTCTGTCTACTACAATGGAATCAACTGCCAGAGGAAGTGGCGCAGGCTGGTACAATTAAAACATTTAAAAAGCATCTGGATAGGTATATGAATATGAAGGGTTTCAAGAGATACGGGCCAAATGCTGGCAAATGTGACTAGATTTGTATAGGATATCTGGTTGGCACGGACGAGTTGGATCGAAGGGTCTGTTTCAGTGCTGTACATCTCTATGACTCTCTGCAGCATTCTTTACTATCCTAAAGATAAATTACTAAATGGCATGAAATATCCTTAAGTCTTTTTCTAATCAATTAGTTATAATACTACAAGTAGGTTTTATTTAAGATTCTTCAAGGTAATTAAAGATGTAAGATTCCAAGTGTTATAGAAAGATATATATATTAATCACTAAAATATTAGAAAGAAAGGTTTAAACTAACAGAGGGAGGCCTCCCTATCTCCTATCAAGGACAGCAGCTATGAGAGTTGGCATGGTGAGAAATCTCAGAAGACTCAGTTACAATTCTGTACAAAATAGCAGATGAAGACATCATGGTTGAGAGATAAGTGGTGACAAGTAACCATGGAAAGTTCAGTTTCCCACACACCAAAAGGCACCCATTCAGATCATAGCAACAAGATTACTAATTGAATGATGCACTGGGAACCCAATCACAGTTGAATAATCCAGCACTAATTAACAAATAGTATCCATGGGGAGGGAGAATGTGCTACCATGTTAATGTTACAAGGAAAATGTATGAAAGACATTTTTACTTGAAGTTGAAATCAGTGTTATTGACTTTGCTTCCAATCTGAGCTGCAGATTAAGAGGGAAATTGAACACTCACATCAAGGCCAGATTTGGGGAGGGAAAGTGTTTGGCCTCTCCTTGTATTGTACCAATGCAACACATGAATAAAATTACCACGTGCCTCAAGCTCTGCTGTCTCCTGATCTCATCTATGGAAACATTTGTCCCAATATATGTGCAAGGAGAGTTTTATAAGTGGGTTAGAATTTGAACGAGTTACACGTTGACAGTTCATAATTGTTTACCTGTGACTAGGGTTTAATTAGAGTCAGAGTCATACAGCATGGAACCATTCTTTGGTCCAATGTGTCTGTGCTGACCAGGTTTCCCAAACTAAACTAGTCCCACAACCTTCTAAATCTTTCCTATTCATGTACCTGTCCAATGTCTTTTAAATGTTGCAACTGTACATGTATCTATCATTTCCCTGTGGCAGCTCATTCCAAAACAAACCACCATGTGAAAAAGTTGCCCCTCAGGTACCTTTTAAATCTTTCTCCTCTCACCTTAAAATTATGCCCTCTAGTTTTGACTAAGGGAGAAGACCCTTGCTATTCACTTTATTTGTTCCCCTCATAATGTCACCCGTCAACCTCATATGCTCGATTGAAAACGGTCTCAACTTATCCAACCTCTCCTTGTAACTCAAAGCCTGCAGTCTCGATAATGTCCTTGTAAATCTTTTCTGCACCCTCTCCAATTTAATATCCTTCCTATATCAGCTGTAATAAATAGTGATTAGTGTTGAGTAAAACAAACCTGTTCCATGCTTTGTTAACTTGGATCTGAAAAGGCAGGTAATTGGGGAATTTTGGGTACTTTGGTAAAATCTGTAACCTAGGTACATATGACAATAAGACTTCAAAAGCAGTGAATTCATTTCCAGCATGCTACCCAGTGAGGCATGGCAAATGTCATTGTTTATTAAGGAGGGGATTGGAATACAAAAGCTTGCAGACATGGCCAAATCACAGCCTTCTGCACCATAAAGATTCTCTAATTACTTGAGGAATTATACTTTATTTATGCAGAACATTGGGGAGTCCACAAATCGAGAACTGCGTATTAGTTCTGGTCTCCTTACATAAAGGAAGATGCAAATATGTAGAAAGCTGGTCAGAGATTCACCAGGCCAGTATCTAGAACGGACAAGTCATCTTAGGAGGAAAGATCAGCTTATATCTGTTGAAATTCAGAACAGAATAAGGCAATTTGATTGAAACATAAAATACAATGGATTCTTAACAGAATGGATAAGGAAAGGATGTTTCCTCTTGTCGGTGAATCTGGAACAAGTAGTCATTGTTTTAAAAAGTTACCCACTTAAAACTAAAGAGTTAATCATCGACTTCAGGAAGCAAAGAGGAGAAAATGCCCATCTAGATCAATGGAGCTGTGTTGGAGATGATTGAGACTGTTAGGTTCCCAGAAGTAACAATCACCAACAATCTGTTCTGGACCACCCACATTAACGCGATGATCAAGAAGGCACAACACCACTTCTTTCTCAGGGGGCTAAGGAAATTCAGCACTTTCCTAAGGACCCTCACTTTTACAGATACACTATAGAAAGCATTCTATCTGGATGCATCATGGCTTGATGTGGCAACTGCTCTGCCCAGGACTGTAGAAAACTACAGAAGGTTGTATGCACAGCCAGACCATCACACAAGCCAAGCTTCCATCCATTGACTCCACCTTGTTGGCTCAGAAAGGCAGGCGATGTCATCATCATCATCAATTCATCCCACCCCCCTTATAATCACTTCCAACCTCTCTATTTAGGCAGAGGATACAAACAGTTAAAGTACCACCAGGTTAAAGAGCAGCTTCTTCCTTGCTGTTATTAGACTTCTGAATAGACCCCTCAAATTTTAAATTGAATGTTGATCTTGCTTTTTAGGTACCTTCTTTTTAACATATACATTGTATTCTTCATTCTGTTTAATCCATTACTTATGATCTTTGCATGTTATCATCTGCCTGTACAGCACATAAAACAAAACTTATTGCTGTACAGACGTACATTTGACAATAATAAATCAAATCAAAATAGACAATGAACTTGTTTCATACAAGTGTCCCTATTCTTTGAATGCTCTTCCTCAAAAGACCAAGTCTCTGCATATCATCATTCTGATAAATCTGCGTAGCACTCTGTTTTGTAGCTATGTCATGATTATGCATTCCATTTCTTACCCTTTGACTTGAAATTGCAACTGCAATTCAATCAGATTTGCTCCTTATAGTCCATGCATTTGTACAAAGAATGGTTCAAACACCTTAGCTTCTCCTGTTTTGTTTTCTCGGGTTTATTTCTTTCTCCTGATTTAATAGCTTCACATAATTTATTTTTTCCTTTAATGTATATTGCTAAAAGCAAAATTTCTGACTCGTACTGTCATTCTTTTTATGGTTTAGAACCATTTCAACTTCTTTTGCCACTTAAATTTCCAATCCTCATTTAAGAATCAATGTTTACTCCCACGTTATTTGGAAAAATAAGGTTAAAAATGTAAAATTAGTGAATTAAATATAGGAAGGAGGAAGCATAGGTGTTCAACTTACCTGTGTAAATCTCTTGCTCTCTCGCAAATAAACACTTACCTGATTCAATATAAAATTGTGCAACAAAGCAATGATAAATTTTAAAAGCAAAGAAAGTCACCACAGGAATTATTCTTCATACATTGCCATTTTCTCTAAGGGAAATATGACCATTTCACTTCAATTAAAAATAAAATCAATAGAACATTATTTTTGTGCTTGAAAGCCTGAAACAATCTATCCATAATATTTTTGTAACTTTGATTTTTAAAAAAATTATGATCAAACTTGTAAATTATTTTTGAAATTCTGAGATTTTGAATGTTTTCCTCGAAGCCTCAAGATTCTTTTGTTATTTTGCCTTAAAATTGGAAATCTTTGGCCATTTCTCCTAGCATTGTTCCCTCAAACACCACGGATCAGATGTTCTGATGGTCAGTTAGTCTCTGGAGCAGTGTAGACTGGGATTGTGTCTGGACCATATACAATCTCAGACGCAGCAAACTCCCTGACTTATAAATTGGTCAGGAACTTGAAAATTCTGATAGGCAATCTGTATTCCTCCAACTGAATCCATTAAAGTCAAGGCATATAAGAGGGCTCTCCTTCAGTTAAGCTAGCAGTTATCCAGGAAAAGTTAGAATGTTGAAAACCTATTCTAACTCCTGGGTAATTATTGCATTGACCATGCTACCAATTCACCAGAGACTTAGATAATAGTCATACAGCACAGAAACAAACCTGTCAATTCAACCATCCAAGCTGACCATAATCCCAAACTAAACCAGTCCACTTTCTTGCTTTTAGTCCATATCCCTCCAGATATCTTACTCATATATTTATCTAAACATCTTTTAAACATTGTAACTGTAACCACATCTACTACTACCTCTGGAAATATATTCTACACAAGAATCACTTGCCATGCAAAAAAATTACCCCTCATGTCTTTTTTAAATCTTTGTCTTCTCACCTTGAAAATGTGTCCCCTAGTCTTGAAATCCCCCATCCTAGGAAAAAAAACCACACCTGCCATTCATCTTATCTATATCCCACATGACTTTATAAGTATCTGCAAAAGTCACCCCTCAACCTCCTACACTCCAGTGAAAAATATCCCAGCCTACCCAACCTCCCGCATAACTCAGACTCACCATTCCTGCCATCATCCTGGTAAATCTCTTCTGCATCCTCTCCGATTTACTAATATCCTTCCTATAATAGTGACCAGAACTGGACACAGTACTCCAGAAGAGGCGTCACCAACATCCTGGACAACCTCAACGTAATGTCCCAACTCCTATACTCAAAAGATCTGAGCATGCTAAACAGCTTACGAACCACCCATTCTACATGTGATGCAAACTTCAAACAGTTACGTACCTAGATGCCTCGGTCTCTCTGCTCTACAACACTACCCAAGGCCCAACTTTTAATTGCATGAGCCCTGTCCTGGTTTGTTTTCTCAAAATGCTTCCTCAAAAACTCAATCAAGTTTGTGAGAAACAATTTTCCTGCACAAAACCATGCTGACTATCCCTATTCATTCCTAGCCTCTTCAAATGCGTATAAATCCTATCTTTCAGAGTTACTACCGATAACTTATCCACCACCAGACTCCCAAGCCTATAGTTCCCAGACTTCTTACATCCTTTTTTAAACAAAGGCACAACATTAGCCATTCTCCAGTCATCTGGCACCCAAACCGTAGTTATGGATGATACAAATATCATGGGGCAAGGGGCCATGTAATTCCCTCCCTAACTCACACCTCCCTACCTCATCAACTTCACCATCCCCAAACCCTTTTTACTCTTTGGACCCAACAACCATTCCCAATGCCACATGATTTTGTCCATCCTTTCCCCATCCCCAGTATCTGATCTCGACCCAAATCTATCCAAACCTGCTGGCCTGACTCCTCTGCCACTAGCACCTGAACACACCTCTGCCAGACCAACAACCCACGTCTCCAAACTTGACTGCTAATCCCCCACCAAAGCACTCCATCACTTACCTGGCACCATATCTAACTGGCATGCCAATCCCTTAACCGACTGCAATCCTAAGACAACACTTACCTATATCCCTTTCACTGGAGCGGTTCTGGCAGCTGGTTCAGCTGCTGGATATTTAAAAATCACAGAATATAACAATTACTGCTATGAAAGGTAGGGTATGGTTTGACTTCCTAATTACCCTGCCTAATGAGAGAAATGTGAGATTTCAGGTGTGCTCTGTACTTTTAAAGGAGTCAGATTGGAATTGCTGGCTAATAATGTGGATTTCGGTTCTACTGCAAACATATGGGTGTGAAATTGCAATTTGACTGAGACAGCCAATCCTCAGAATATCCTGGCTACTTTATTGTTAGTACCAGGTCATGTTCATCTATCAGTGTTGCTTATTGACCTGCAACACTGTTGATGTTGACATGTTAAATTCTTATCCTTGTTTTCACATTCCTCCAATGCCTGGCCCCTCCCAGGGTTTGTGAGAGCGAGAGCGCAAGAATATGCCATTGAGATTGAGGGTCAGCAAATACATACCAAATGCTGGAGCACTTTCGATGGGTCTATTGTTGCTCCTATTTCCTACATTTAACCTCATTGCCGTAACCCCTTAAGGCCTCAAAAGTCCTCCAAGATACCTGCACTCATCTAATTCAGGCTGGCTGAGCATCGCCAACTTTAATTGTTCTATCACTAATGGTACTACCTTTCACTGTGAAGGCCTAAAGCCATGTTACACCCTTCCTAAGTCCTTTGCACTTACTTCACACAGGATACGTTATGTAAAATTGGGTTTTATGCTTAAGCTTTTGGCTATCTATCCCAAGATCATACTATGTGGTTTGGTGTCTTTTTAAATGTTTTTGTGAATTATGGTATAATGATAGCAAACTTATATAAATAAGTATTGTTCATGTCTATCTGTTTATTCAATAGTAATACGATCACTGCACAAAAGTCCATTTCTAAAAGTTTATTTCAAGATCATTTTAAAAAAAAAAGCGCATTCAGATTTGCAATTCTTTTTCACTTAAACAGTTAAAATGTGCTTTCAGCATTCTATTACATTTCTACAAGACTACTCAAAACAGACATGAATTTTGTACGAAGTAAAAAAGTGAATAAAATTGCATGTATGCATGATAAAATGTTAAGAACATCTACACACAATAAAAACAGGTACAATTTCACAAAAACCGAGCCAAATGTACAAAAGAACCAGATAGAAGACAAAAATAAAGAGACACAAGATACATTATTTTGCTTCAATTTTTTAAAACAGTTAATCATACATATCATCGTCATAGTCATCTTCATCTGATTCTATAAAATATTTCACCTCTTTCTTGGCTCGGCCCAGCCTAGACTGAGATGCATCAGGATGTGCGCTTCGAACACTATCAGCTGGTTCAAAATCATTTTCACCATCTTCATCATCATATATTGATTTTTTAGATTTCTAGGGTTAAAATATATAGCAATACTTAAAATAAATTCAGATCTACTTTTAAGTTTAGTAAAGTTTTGACAGATAAGAAGGAAAGTTGTTGTATGTATGAATCTAGATTGGAATAATGTTTGTTTTACTATACCAATCACAGCAAATATAAAAAAGTACACCTTTTTAAAAAATCTATTGGACTGCTTCTGTAAGGTCAATTACATTTCCTTTCCCTTTAATGTAACATTATCTGCAGATTCTCCTGCTCTCATTTACAAGTCTGCTCTGCCCATACCTGCAGTTCTTTGACAGGAACAGCAAGTATTAAAATTTTGGAAGTTAACATGAGACAAGTACATAACAGAATGACAAGAAATTCCAAGTAGGATTGAAGAAAGTTTTAAGAAGCTTATGTATATATTAATCATGAACTTCATAAAATCTAATGACTCATCAGCAGCTTAAACCACTACCATTAATACGATCTCTTTTACAGTATGCGTTCAAGGTAAAATAGGATTCTTTAGCATTCTGAACCTGGTTTGCATTAGTGAAACTGCTGTCTTGAATAATGCAAAAGTAATAATGGTTGGTTAAAATGTACAAATTTCTGATAAGCTACTTTTGTAGGCTGGCGAAGAGTTCCGTTGCTACACGCAGAGAATGTTTTCTCTGACCCTTCAGTACAACTTATCTGCATGTTTTCTAATCATTCTGTTTAGAGAGGTTATTACACACCTATGGAACAGGTGGGATTTGATCTAAGCCTCCTGGCTTAAAGGCAGGGGCACTACCATTGCAAACAAAGACCCTTATGAAAAACAGACTGATATAAACTTTGTTTCAATCCAGTGTGTACAAAAACAAGGCTTGGATTGGAAGGTGCAAACTGGTGAGGAAACTGAAGGGGAATCCCATACACGGCACATCCGAAAACAAAAGCAAACCAGCATTGGCATGATATGAAATAAGACTATTTAGCCTATTAAGGTCCAATATTTCTTTTCAGTGCAAATAATGAGATGGTGGAAAATGGATATTGGCTAGGTGGTTTCCAATAATGATATACATTCAATTTTTAGAAAATATAAAAGATTAGGATTCAACGACTATTTTATCTGGATATCAAACAATATGATGAATTCAATGACAAATCAACATCTCATCAATACCTTGTGCCAAGGAGATCTAGCACACAGCTTTAAAAATAAGAAACTTAAGAAACAAGAAAACACAAGCATTTAAACTGCACTTTGCAAGTGCGCAATTTTTTTTCGACAACAGCAGGATATACACACAACTTGAACACCTCACATGAATGATGCTAATCCAGCTATATATGGATCATCAAATATTAAAATAAAACAAGTTCCATATAATAAATGAGAACAACTTCAATACTGCTTTGACTTTTCTAACCATCTTAAGTGAGGTTTTTACAGCTTCAAATCGCCAAACGTTACACCTTTTGATTAAAAGGAAACTTGCAATCTCAACTTGAAATGGACAGTAACACATCACAAATCTACCTAGAACAATATAGTGAAACACAGCAAGTGATGGTGAATGGAGTACTGACTACCCAGACTCTCAACTGCCCTCTGAAAAGGCCGGGCACGTCACTCAGTTGTTTCAATCAATACAAAATCTCAACAAAGAAATGAAACTGGATGGACTACCTGGCATTGACCCAGGCAAAGATTAGTCAAGTAACAGTCTCATATTGTCTGTGGGTACAATTCCATCAGTATATTCCATCAACTATATTCCAACCATCAGCACCATCCCCATCCCTGGATATGGCCTCTCTCAATGGCAGGACAGACCCAGCAGAGATGGTGTCTCACTGATATACAGAGGGGACTGAGTTGCCCAAGGAGTCCTGAATGTTTACTTTGGATCCCATGAAATCTCATGGTATAAGGTTAAATATGGGCAAGAAAACCTCCTACTGATTATTATGTACTCTCCTCCCTCAAATGATTAATCAGTATTGCGCCATGTTGAACAACACTTGGAGGATGCACAAAGGGGGCAAGGGGGCATGTACTCTGGATGGGGGATTTTTAACATCCATCACCAAGAGCGGCTTAACAGCATTACTGATCAAGTTGGTAGAGTCCTAAAGGATGTAGATGCTGATGAGGGCCATGCCAGGTGATGAGGGAACCTTCGAGTCATACAGCATGGAAACTGACCCTTCAGTACAACTTATCTGCATAAAGAGGGGAAATATACTTGACCTCATCCTTAACAACCTGTTTGCTGCAGATCCACCTATCCACGACAGTACTTGTTGGAGTGCCCACCACACAGTTCTTGTGAAGATGAGCTCCCACTTTCATACTAAGAGTGCCACATCATCCAATGGAGGGTATTATCATTGTACTAAATGGGACAGACTTTGAACAGACCCAGCAACTCAGTATTGGGCATTCATGAGGCACTGTAGGCCATCAATGGGAGCAGAATTCTAGCAGTCTGTAACCTCATGACCTGGCGCATCCTCCACCAGGGGATCAACCTTTGTACAATGGGGACTGCAGGAGGGTATGCCAGGAGTGCACCAGACACACCTAAAAATGAGAGCTACCAAACAGAACTACTTGCATGCTAACCAGTATAAGCAACAAATGATACATCTGATCTGTTGGTAGTGGGATCACTTAGCTTTTTCTGAGCTCTGCAGTCATGTCACATCCAGTAATAAACAATGGTGGACAATTAAACAACTCACTGGAAGAGGAGGTTCCACAGATATCGCCATCCTCAATGCCAGAACAGCCCAACACATCAGTATAAAAGATATGGCTGAATCATTCACAGCAACCTTCAGCCAGAAACGCTGAGTGGGTGATAAATCTCAACCTCCTGCAGTGCTCCACAGCATCCTAGATTCAAGTCTTCAGCCAATTTAATTCATTCCAGGTGATATCTGGACATCGTCGGAGACACTGGATACTGCTAGGACTATGAACCCTGACAACATTCTGCAGTAGTACCGAAGATTTGTGCTCCAGAACTTGTTGCTTCCCTAACCAAGCTGGCCTGGTAAAGTTCCAACACTGGCATCTACCTGGTGAAGTGGAAAATTGCCCAGGTATGTCCTGTAAACAAAAAGCAGAACTATTCTAATTCAGCTAATTACCGCTTCAATCTATTCTCAATCATCAGTAAAATGATGGAAGGTGTCATTAAAAATGCGATCAAGCAGCACCTACTTAGCAATACCCTGCTCACTAATGTCTAATTTGAGTTTCAGAGGGGCCAATCACTTCCTGACCTCATTACAGACTGGTTCGAACATGAACAAAAGAGTTGAATTCCACAAGCAGAGTGAGAATTACAGCTCTTGACATCAAAGCCACATGGGACTAAGTGCAGCATCCAGGAGCCCTAGCAAAACTGGAATCAGTGGAATAGAGGGCAAACTCTCTGTTAGTTGGAATCATACTTGGCACACAGGAAGGTGACTGAAGTTGTCTGAAATCAGTCACTTCAGCTCCAGGACATCTCTGCAGGAGTTTCTCAGGGTAGTATCCTCGGCCCAACCATCTCAGTTGCTTCATCAATGGCCTTCCTTCCATCATGAGATCAGAAGGAGGGACATTTATCAAGGTCTGCACAATGTTCAGGACCATTCATAACTCCTCAGGTACTGAAGGGGTCCATAGCTAAATGCAGCAATACCTGGACAATATTCAGCACACAAATGCCAGACAATGACCATTTGCAATAATAGACAATCTAACAATTGTCCTTTGATATTCAATATCGTTATCATCACTGAATTCACAATTTTCAACAAACTCAACTGGACTCACCATATAAGTGGCTACAACAACAGGTAACTCACCTCCTGACTCCCCAAAGTTTGTCTACTGTCCAGAAGGTGTGACGGAATACCTCCCACTTTCCTAGATGGTTACAGCTCCAACAACATTCAAGCAGTTTGACAGCATCCAGGACAAAGTAACCAATGTGACTGGCACCACATCAAAAGCATTCACTCTCTCCACCACTGACACTCAGTAGCAGTATCTACAAGATGCACTGTAGAAATTCACCAAAGATCCTTATTCAGCATCTGCCAAACCCACAATAACTTCCATCTAGAAGGACAAGGGCAGCTGGTACATGGGAACACCATAACCCACATGTTCCGCTCCAAGCCACTCACCATCCGGATGTGGAAATATATTACTGTCCCTTCAGCGTCATTGGATCAAAATCCTGGAAAGCCATCCCTAAAGGAATTGAGGGTCTACCTATAGCACATGGATGACAGCGGTTCAAGAGGCAGCTCCTCACCACTTTCTCAAGGGCAACTAGGAGCAGGCAATAAATGCTGGCCAGACAGCAAGGCCCATGTCCCACAAGAGAATTTAAGTGTGCAAACTGATGATGTAGATTCCCCACAATCAACATTCATAGCTAATTCAAATAACACTACAGAAGCATAGGAACTAACATAAGCTGCAACATTTAGCCACTGTATTTTCATCCAGTGTAACAAAACATTTACTAATTAGCCTTATAAACTTCATGGAAGCACATGTCCACCCTAACTCATTTAGTGATTTATAGTCAACCTGCAAATAATCAATGCAAGTTTGAGACAATGAGATTAATGCTTAGAATATTGTGAAAGCTTTAATCACTTTAGTGTCTAGGGAACACCTGTTCTTAATTTGGTAAGCAATGCCTTTAGCAGGCAAATTCTAATATCCTGTTCATGAAGGAAAACAGCTCAAAACGTTTGTGACAAACAGCCAAAAATGATGTCCAACAGAGTCATCTCAAAGAGGCATTATTAGTTTTGCATCAAGAACATTGGCCGAATTTGAATTTGTTTTTGTATCGTGGCAACTCATTTGCTGCTATTTGTTTTGACCAAGTGTTACATTGTTACTTCTTTCAGTACTCTCTGTCTCTCTAAGTCCATACCAACTTCCAGTCTTTCTTAAAAGGTACAGTATACCTCTAAACCTTCATAACACTGTCCTATCGGAAGGATGTTGTGAAACTTGAAAAGGTTCAGAAAATATTTACAAGGATGTTGCCAGGGTTGGAGGATTTGAGCAATAGGGAGAGGTTGAATAGACTGGGGCTGTTTTCCCTGGATCGTTGGAAGCTGAGGGGTGATCTTATAGAGGTTTATAAAATCATGAGGGGCATGGATAGCATAAATAGACAAAGTATTTTCCCTGGGGTGGAGTAGTCCAGAACTAGGGGGCATAGGTTTAGGGTGAGAGGGGAAAGATATAAAAGAGACCGAAGGGACAACTTTTTCACGCGTGGTGTGTGTGTGGAATGAGCTGCCCGAGGAAGTGGTGGAGGCGAGTACAATTGTAACATTTAAAAGGCACCTGGTATAAGACTGGAAAGGTTTGGGGGGGATATGAACCAGGTGCTGGCAGGTGGAACTAGATTGGGTTGGGCTATCTGGTCAGCATGGACGAGTTGGACCGAAGGGTCTGTTTTCATGCTGTATATCTCTGTAACTCTATATCTCTATAACTCTATAACATAAAACTGACAAAGTGACCATTAGAGGACTTTTTAAAATTATTCTGGGTCTCTAAGCATTTCTAATTTCTCTAAAAGGGCAAGAAGATACCTTTTTGCTGTTTTAATGGACAACTTGGATCAATGTTCAAACGTAATGAAAAATGTCATCACAAAGTATGTTAGATTAATATTGTTATCAGCGGGAACATGTATAAATGGCATTTTTGGGCTTCTCACAATATTTCACCCACTTAGCCCAATGTCTCTTTAATCTTACTGCACTTCTCTCCCCAAGTTCCTCCACCTTCAAATATTCATATATCTGTTACAGACTGAACCATAAATGACATCAAAAACCAGTATGAATATGTTCACCCCGTGTGCAGTGAGTTTACCTTAGCCTGTCAGTCACTGAAGGAAAGTATCACATGCTCTAAAAATAATGTAGAAAGAAATTCTCTCTCTCAATTTTAAACTGATGACTGTTGCTACTGATGCCTCAACAATGTCACCAGCATTATTGGAACAAGATTAAAGACACCTATTGAAGAGTGTTTCAGGGACTTTGCAATAATTATTGTTTAGAAGACAGCATTACAAACAGTTGTTTCGCAGTCAACAGTGACAATGTGTCAACATGGTGCTTGCTCTATCAGAGCCATCTATGGCTGCACAAAATAAAGTAGATCAGGTATTTCAAATTAAAATGTATATTTTGGTAGCATACCACAGCAAACCAAAAAATGACAAGCAGATACTTTCCTGCATTAATTAGAGTATGGAAGGGATTAGAGTACAGAAGGAAGACATTCAATTCATCATGACTGAATCAGCTGTCTGAGCTAGCTGTCCAACTGGGAACATTTTTGGATATTGGGCTTTGTTTAGGTTACAATGCAAGTAGATTTAGAGTTAAACCCTTATGATAGCAATGTCATAGCTATTGTACACAGCCAAAGAAAACAATAATTCACTTCATTTAAATTAATCGCTTGGAAAAATTTGGACTAATAAATGGCAGCCATCCTGATTTGTGAAAGGGGGTTGTGTCTGACAAACCTTATTGAAATCTTTGAAGTAACAAAAGGTTTATGACAGTAGTGCTGAGGGCTTTAATAAAGCTTTTGATATGCTGCCCCATAATAGACTTGATTGCAAAACAGATCCAAAACTGATTTTCAAGAAGTAGAGCATAGCAGCAAATACTTTTTTTCCAAATTAGTCAAATATAGTGCAGAGATTAACTATATTTTTAATAAAGGTGTTCAAAGTTGTGAAGTATTTAGAGAAAATTAGGAGATACTGTTTCAAATAGTAGATGTATTGAAAGCAAGGGGACAGTGATTGAAAGCAGCTGGCTAAAGAACCAGAGACAAGTTGAAATTTTTAAAATCTGTTTTACATTGATTTGGAGTGCACATTATAAAAAGTTGGTGGAAGCAGATTCCACACTAACTTCTATAGGAAATGTATGAACTCTCAAAAGGTAACTTGCAAGGTTATGGGGAAAGAACAGAAAGGGTTTCAAATTGTTCGCACAAAGAGTAGCCACATGTTTGACTGATCAAATGACCTACGACTGCACAAACCAAGGCACAGTAAAGATATATATTTTTCATTATTAAGCTGATTGTTCATCTGTACTGATCCTATGAAGAATGCAAGAGTAGAAGGTAGAGTTAAGAACACAACCAGAAAAAAATCTTTCAAAACAAAATAGCTAACACACTAGAATGGAGAATTAAATCATTGACAGGCTCCAGGAGCCAGGTGCTCGGTTTCCTACCGAGAATTCTATCAGTGGATAGACTTTGTTTGATGTGGAACCAGTCACATTTGCTGCCATCACTCCCAATAAAAGGCAGTAAAAATGATGTCTGCCACTGTAGTACCCACTATTTTGTTTAAAAAAGAGAGCAACCGACTAAATCAGAGGCCGCCATTTAGTGGTGGGGAGTAACATCTAGATAATCTTTCTAATCCATTTGTATCTGTAAATAATCTAATCTTAATTGAAGTTTGTCAAAAACAACAAAATGCATCCAAGTCACTTAAAAAGTATTCTTAATCTCTAACAAAGATCAACTTTCATCAAGAAACTTCAAGAATGAAGCAATGGCTGGAGAAATTATTTGGAAAAACTTGTCACTATCACACTTTGCAAACTCTTACCAGATATCAACCAGGGAGGGCCCACAATGAAAAACAAAGTATTCAAGGCTCCGTAGATCTGACAACTATCTCTGTGGTGGTATTCTGAACTGTTATTATGCATCAATATGGAAACATGATAGACAAATAAATGATTTAGGTGGTGTAGGTCACTTGACTCTGAGCCTACTCTGCCATTCATATCATGAAGCTATTGAGCAAAATCCATTGAGCCTCAATTTGCTGAGTGAAATACTCTGGTCTTCTGAACATGAATTAGGAGCTGGAGTTGGATCTCAAGCATGTTCTGCTATTTAGTAAGATATGGCTGATGCGATTACTCGATAACCCTGCCTATACCGATTACCTTTCATTTCTTATATTTCAAGGATCAATCCACCTGTGTCTTAAAAATATTCAGAGGAAGTTTTCCAAGGACTGATAACACATGGAAAAAAAACTCACCTCTGTCATGTTTTATCTTAAATTCCCTGTTTTTTTTTTGAAAAAAGGAGTAATTCCTAGCTCTGTTAGAAGGAGAAACATTCAGCATTTTAAAAATGCGCCTTTTTATTGTTCTTTTGATTTTGGTCTGAAATAGAGAAAAGGACTGTTTTTAAAAAACCCAAGATTGTAAAGGGAATGCTACACCTTTTTTAAAAAGCGAGCTATGAGTATTTTTTTACATAGTTGCTTGTTCAAGAGGCAGGGCAAGGATACAACAAATAAGCTCGAGCTAGGGGTGAATAAAAAGGAACATTCAGCTCGCAACAAATAGTTGATTACTCTGTGGAATGATAAGTTGTGGAGGACAAAAGGCCTTCTGCCAGCCAACAACCGAGAGATGTAAAATGTCAGATACAGGGCAAGTTCTAGTGGGCACAAAGAGATGGCAGACCAATTAATACATGTCTTGGTACTGTCTTCACAAAGGAGGGCACAAATAATGCCCCAAAAATGTTGGTCAATTCAGGGACTAATGAAGAGGAGGAACTGAAGGAAATCAGTATTATTGGGAGATGGTGTAATGGAAAGCGTTGGGATGAAAGAATATATGTCCAGGTTCCAATAATCTCCATGTGAGAGTACTTAAGCTTCTGATCCAAGAAATAGTGAATGCTTTGGTGGGCATCTTACAGTTGTACTTAACAATCGTGCTCATTCATGCACATCTTTATAACGTTCAAAATAAGAGAGTTTCAGGATGATGTTTGTAAGTGAATGATATTTATGTCAATTAACAATGTCAATTTTCACCACATCCTAGAGTTCCTTATAACAGCACAATATTAAAAATGAATGGCTTGGTTTTAATAATATTGCATGCAACACCATCCCAAAATGATCTTGGATTTAAAGAATAACTAAGGAGGAGATCTTTTACATTCTTTAGACATAATTTGTAGTACAGGTAGACAACCCATTATCCGAAACCCAAAAAGCTCCAAGGTCTGAAGGTTTTTTTTTGTCTACAATAAGAAGTTTTTTCTTATTAACAAGGTTGTTTGCGGAGCAAACAGTTAACCCCAGTCGACACCCCCTCACTGTGTGTCACTCAAATGCGACGTGTGGGGGCGTGGCCCAGCATGGCAGGCCTTGATTCTGTTTCCAGGCACGTTTTATTCAGTGAGTGTGCTCCTCCAGTAAGACTTTTAAAAAATTTCACCATCAAACTGTCACTTGTTCTGAAATTCGAAAAATTCTGAATTCCGAAAACTAGCTGGTCCCGAGAATTTCGGATCAAGAATTGTGCACGTATAGTACTGCTTAGGTTACAAGGTGTATTGCTCTCTGCAGAGAAGTTAATTTGCAGAAAAGCAAGCTGAAATGTATGACCAAAAATTGATACAAATTGCATAAGAGACTGAGAAAACTCTAAAACAAACAGACGAATTGGCATCAATTAAAATACAGAGAATGAAAGGCATTCACATTTATTGTCGTGTATATCACACGTCAGGACTTGAGCATCAGTGACAAGGCTACCCATTCTCTAGTTCCCCTTGAGAAAACTGGAAAGAATCTTTGCCACAAGAACCAATTTGTTTCATCGATAGTCACAGGTGAGATGTCGAAAGACTGGAGATTAGCTAACGTGGTGCCACTGTTTAAGAAGGGTGGTAAGGACAAGCCAGGGAACTATATAGACCAGTGAGCCTGACCTCAGTGGTGGGCAAGTTGTTGGAAGGAATCCTGAGGGATAGGATATACATGTATTTGGAAAGGCAAGGGTTGACTAGGGATCATCAACATGGCTTGGTGTGTGGGAAATCATGTCTCACAAACTTGATTGAGTTTTTTGAAGTAGTAACAAAAAAGATTGATGAGGGCAGAGCAGTACATGTGATCTATATTTACTTCAGTAAGGCGTTCAACAAGGTTCCCCATGAGAGACTGGTTAGCAAAGTTAGATCTCATGGAATACAGGGAGAACTCACCATTTGGATACAGAACTAGCTCAAAGGTAGAAGACAGAGGGTGGTGGTGGAGGATTGTTTTTCAGACTGGAGGCCTGTGACCAGTGGAATGCCACAAGGGTCGGTGCTGGGTCCACTACTTTTCCTCATTTATATAAATGATTTGGATGTGAGCATAAGAGGTAGAGTTAGTAAGTTTGCAGATGACACCAAAATTGGAGGTGTATTGGATAGCAAAGAAGGTTATCTCCGATTACAACAGGATCTTGATCAGATGAGCCAATGGGCTGAGAAGTGGCAGATGGAGTTTAATTTAGATAAATGTGAGGTGCTGTATTTTGGGAAAGCACATCTTAGCAGGACTTATGCACTTAGTGGTAAGGTCCTAGGGAGTGTTGCTGAACAAAGAGACCTTGGAGTGCAGGTGCATAGCTCCTTGAAACTGGAATCGCAGGGAGATGGGATAGTGAAGATGATGTATGGTATGCTCTCCTTTATTGGTCAGAGTATTGAGTACAGGGGTTGGGAGGTTATATTGTGGCTGTACAGGACATTGGTTAGGCCACTGTTGGAATATTGCATGCAATTCTGGTCTCCTTCCTATCGGAAAGATGTTGTGAAACTTGAAAGGGTTCAGAAAAGATTTACAAGGATGTTGCCAGGGTTGGAGGATTTGAGCTACAGGGAGAGGCTGAACAGGCTGGGGCTGTTTTCCCTGGAGCTTCGGAGGCTAAGGGGTGACCTTATAGAGGTTTATAAAATCATGAGGGGCACGGATAGGATAAATAGACAAAGTCTTTTCCCTGGGGTGGGGGTCCAGAACTAGACGGCATAGGTTTAGGGTGAGAGGGGAAAGATATAAAAGAGACCTAAGGGGCAACGTTTTCACTCAGAGGGTGGTACATGTATGGAATGAGCTGTCAGAGGAAGTGGTTGAGGCTAGTACAATTGCAACATTTAAAAGTCATTTGAATGGGTATATGAATAGGAAGGGTTTGGAGGGATATGGGCCGGGTGCTGGCAGGTAGGACTAGGTTGGGTTGGAATATCTGGTCAGCATGGACAAGTTGGACTGTTTCCGTGCTGTACATCTCTATAACCCCTTTGGGTGGGCGAAAAAATACTTTTAGGCAAGTTGTTGATTTGGAAACAATTAAGGAATGTTGGTGTTCCCATGTACCTCCTACCCATACTCTGTGCAGGAGATCACAGCTTTTGAACATGATGCCAAAGCAGTTTTTATAATTTATTGCAGCACATCCTGAAATTAAGAAGAAATCTGGCATGTTGAATGGATGCTGAGCTTAAGAGTATGCACACTGATTAAGCAGACTGCTTTTCCAGGGCAGAATAAAACATAATTATTGCTGAAACTGAGTATTCTACTTACTGACTCATTCACTTCTGAAAATCCAGCTATATAATTTGTGTGACTAATGTTTCTTGCTGACTTCCATAACATTGGCAGTTATTTGGCAATGACAAGCCACTAAATGTCAAACTGAGATGGTGACGATCTCTCTTGTAGGGAGATGCTTATTACACAACACTTGTAAATTTTATTTCAGCCATTTTTATAACAAATGTACTTTTTTTATTCCATATTCTAATGGACAGACATGTTCTAGGTCATTTTGGTGATGAGGTCCACATCACAGTTTGAAAATTTACTATAATTTCTTTGTTTGTTTATAGACATTTTGGCTGATTTAGGGATCAGTTAACCCAGAGAAGGAGTGAGAAAAAACTATTTTTGTAGTACAACTCATTCTGCTATAACGTGCATTTCATCGAATTGGGGACACCATTTCTAAAGCGTTAACTTTTAAAGCGTGTATTGGTTATAAAGCAATTCTGACCCCATTACTTTAAATGGTGCTGCTATTATGCAATTTTCTTATAACACAGGATTGCAGGAGAACGGAACTACCATGTTACAGCAGAAACTAACGTATAGCAATTAATACAAACCTTGCTTGCTGATGATTTATTAGGTTTCTTCACAGGAGAATATTCATCATCTTCAGAGCCAGATTGTTTTCTCTTCTTTCCTCGACTTTTACCTGTTATTCAAGTCCTCAGCATTATTTTTCAGAAAGAGACATTTTAAAGTAAACTGAAGAATATTGAACGGTTTCTGTTGATACAAACATCATACACACCTTTTGGTGGTCCTGATTTCTTTAACACGCCAGAACCCAAGTCTGATTCTGAATCAGAGTCTACAAATTCAGATTTTTTCGGTTTAGCTGCCTGCTTCCGCTTTGCTGGTGTTGCCTTTTTTGTTATTCCACAACCAAAGTCAGAGTCAGAATCGATATGCTCCGATTTTTTTGGTTTAGGGGGTCGTTTGGGTTTGGATGGACTATCAGTGGTGGGTGTTTTCTTTGTCGCTAGAGGTGAAAGAGAAGATTGAATTATAAATATTTATATGAGAAAGCAAAATTAGAATAAATAGTAAGGTGGGGTAAAAGAGATAAATGATGGCCAATAGGGCAACATTGTTAATCCAAGACTCAAAAGTAAAATGAAGACAGTGCAACTAATGGCTATCTAAATACAGTTGAGGCATTAAACTGGGGCTCTAATTCTGTCAGGAGCCAGATTGCTAAATATTCCAAAGCAAGAATGGAGAAAGAGAAATATGAACAAATTAGAAAAACGTTAAGGCATAGTGGGTCTACAATCATGGGTGACTGCGGTGATCATAAATAAATTGTGCGACTGTCATGTGGCATTGAAAGGGAGAGATTTCTACAATGTATCCAGGACTGCTTTCTGAGTCTTTGCATTTTTAATCCAACAAAAGATAGGGCTGCTGTGCTGTGTGTTGTAGAAAAGTTATCACAGCAAACAAAGGCATGTGGCTGAAGCATTTAGGTGCATCAAGCAGGTTTGATTTTAAAGTGTAGCTAAAACAGTTGGAATAAAAAATAAGGCACTTCGAAAAATATTAGGTAGAAAAACAGTTTTCTGGATGAGCTGAGAATTAAAAACATAAATCAAGACTTAAAGAACATAAGAACTGAATATAGAAAATAGAAAAGCAAAAAGGAAGCCAAAACAAATATCATGTAAAAAAGGGAAAATTAAAAATGAATTTTGTAAACATACGAAGTAGAAGAATAATACAAGAAAGGATAGGGTAATTAGAGCCAAAAAGGAAATCTTCAATCCCTAAACTATTCTCGAGACAAATAAATTCCAAATTCTCTAGCCTCTCTATATAACTGAAGCTGCTCATCCCTGTGGACACTCCACAATACACTAACACCCCTTCTAAATTGTGGCTAAATAAGAAATTTACAAGAGTTAGCACAGCTTTTATGCTTTTCATTCTAATTTTTAAAAAAACACAAATCACTTATGCTTTTTAGCACTCTTATCAACATGTCTTCCACCTTCAAAAGGCATCTTGTACGTGCAGCTGACAGAGTAGATGGAGCGTCAGCTAAAATCACAAAAGGTTAGCTACAAGTTAGTCTTAAAAAGTAGCAACCAAGCATTCTGCTTTACTTCTAGAGGAACAGAACTAAAAATGCTATACAAATACCAGGCAAGACCACCTCCAACAAAAGAGAATCCAACCATCACCCAACATTCAATAACATTACAAAATTTTCCACAATCAACACTCTGAAGGCAACCATAGACCAGAAACAGAACTAGACTGGCCATATCAATACAATAACTACAAGAGCAAATCAGAGGCTAGAAATACTGAAGCAAGTAACTAACCTTCTGATCAAACCCTGTCCACTGTCTACAAGCTACAAGTCAGGAATGTGATGGAATATTCCCCAGTGCAGCTCCAGCAACACTCCAGATGCTTGACACCACCCAAGACAAAATAATCTGCTTGATTGGCACCACACCCACACCCTCTGCCACTGATGGTCAGCAGCAGCAGCAGCAGGACATACCATTCACACAGTGCACTCATGAATTCACCAAAAATCTTTTTGACAGCACATTCCAAACTCTCAACCATAACCACCTGGGTCAAGTGCAGCAAATCCATGGGAACATCAGCCCGCAAGTTCCTGTCAACCCACTCATCACCTTGGCTTGGAAATATATAGCCACTCTCAGGAGGTAAATGCCTACCTCCTGTGAATGCATAACAAAATATTAATTCCACACTCTAGGCTCTTCAGGAAGGTGTAACAGCATCTTAATCTGTGACCTGACAAGCAGTCTACAAATTTTATGCATTTCAATGAAATCCCTTCTCATTTTTCTAGATTTTAAATTTTGATGATGGCCATTATGTTAGTCCACCTTTTTAGCTGATGGACTCTATTACCATAGGTTAAGGCTTTTACTGCAAGTGTTTTGATTTTTCTGAGACTCGGTCAGAACAAAATTGTTTCCTAAGGCGACAAAAAGAACATAGTTCTGGCAATGCCATTACCATCTTTGGCCCAATCCCCTCACCCTAATTTCTAATATTGGGACCCCAGCACCATATGGCCCAACCTTTAGTTTTATAATAAATGAAAGGATTTTAAAAAAACTTTTTACCCTTCTTAGAAGGTGGAAGTGTCTGTATTTTGGCAGGAACCTTCTGTGAGCTCTTAATACTACTGAGAGATGAATATACTGGCGATGAATCTTCATCACTGTCTGATTTTAAGAGATCTGAAGGGAAAATAAAACATTACCTCGAATTAGTAAGGGTAAAGTTTACATGTTCATTAATGAGAACTTGTCATCAAAAGTTGCTTATAACACTGAAATATCATGAGGGGACTTTACAAAGGCAGAGGAAGATGGGCACTGATTCAGAGACACTTCATAAGAGAAATTATCCAAATAGATGGACGTCAAGCCAAAGGAGGAAGTTTTAACTATCTGAAAAGGGGCATGAAACCAGCTGACTTAAAGGTGAACAGGCTACCAACTAAGCTACAACTGAAGTGTGATCAAAGAATGAGGTTTAAAGGGGTGAGAAAGCTATGCTAAATGAGGAAATGAAGGTACAGAAGAGGAGCTGGGAGATGGAATTCCAGAAGCTGAAGCATGGCAATTTGCAGTACGAGCAAAGATTGGTTGAATAAAAAGGTGCATAAGAATCCAGCAGGAGAGGAATGAAGAGTTTGAGGTGGGATGTAAAGCTGTGGAACTTAAGAGATAAGCACTAAACCAAAAGTGGGCGGCATGGTGGCAGAGTGGTTAGCACTGCTGCTTCACAGCGCCAGAGACCCGGGTTCCAACCTGCCTCAGGCGACTGACTGTGTGGAGTTTGCACATTCTCCCCGTGTCTGCGTGGATTTCCTCCCACAGTCCAAAAATGTGCAGGTTAGGTGAATTGGCCATGCTAAATTGCCCGTAGTGTTAGGTGAAGGGGTAAATGCAGAGGAATGGGTCTGGGTGGGTTGCGCTTCGGCAGGTCGGTGTGGACTTGTTGGGCCGAAGCGCTGTTTCAACACTGTAAGTAATCTAATCTAATCTAAAACTCAGGATGCTGGGAGATCTGAAACAAAACCAGGAATTGCTGCTCAAACTCAGCAGGTCTGGCAGCATCTATAGGAAGAAAGCAGAGTTAAAGTTTTGACTTCGGTGACTCTTCATAGCGTTAGAAATGAGCTTTCTGCATTCATCTTCTCGGTGCAATACTTTGAAATCCATCTAGTGGCAGAGTTTGGCAGTGCAAGCAGCAGCTGGACTTCCAGAACTACTGGTACTGACTGTTGTCTGCCACTAGGTGGAGTCCAAAACCTTTTGAGTGAATCCAAGAATGGATCTAGTAGCAAAGAGAAGAATAGACCTGGAGCTGAAGAACAGAGGCTGAGGTACAGCATTCTGGGAAACAAGCTGGGGAGGTGATGGGATCCCAGTCAAGCAGGAGAGGGGCAGAGAGAAAGGAGGACTGTGGAGACGGCAGAAGCATATTTGATTGCTTGAGTAAGCCATTTGAGCAGGCGGACCATGGAGTCTGACAAAGGATAACAAAATGTTTAACAGTTAAAAACAGAAACTGCTGGAGAAATTTATGAAGAAAAAAGTTGATGAAAGCCTCTACTCGAAACATTAACTGATTTTTGTCTCTGCTGACGCTGCCAAATCTATTGAATTTTTCCAGCAGTTTTTTTTGTTTCACATCTCCAGCATCCATAGTTCTTTGTTTTATTTTAAGTTATACTGACACTTGGGGTGGGGGTTCCTCACTTAAAATCAAATTGCTTAATCTTACTTTCATGTTTCAACAGTGATTCCTGTGGGAAACCAGGCTTCAGTTAAAGTGATGAATTGCAAGTAAAGATACGCATGAAATGTTTTCTGAGGTAGCTTAAAGTGAACCCATTATAAAGTAGCAAAGGTTGTGCTAACTGAGACACTGGAAAATCCTTGCCACCCAGTTGCTGAACACTCAAAAGAAAACTACAGTTAATTATTCTAAATAGCCTAGGCATGCTGAATCCAATTATCATGCTCTAAATTCCATCTAGCTGAGATCAACTAATCTTGAAATTTCAAGATTTGGGACAGAAATTCAATTGTTATCTGTTTGCTATTGAGTATCAAATTAGGTTACCCACTTATATGATTAATTGCGGAAAACAATGCAATTTCTTAATTCTCTTTCGCCAATGAAAAGCAAAACTCAAATAGGATAAAATGGCCATAATATTGGATTCCTCAAAATGTCTACTCAATAATCAGTTTGCCAGCCTAGTCCAATGTTTGACGTAATCTGTGCTCCTTCTACCAAGTATTTAGCAAACTAAAATATTAGTGTATGAACTAAATATGTTTCACTAGGAGTTTGCACATTCTCCCCGTGTCTGCGTGGGTTTCCTCCGGGTGCTCCGGTTTCCTCCCACAATCCAAAAATGTGCAGGTTAGGTGAATTGGCCATGCTAAATTGCCCGTACTGTTAGGTGAAGGGGTAAATGTAGGGGAATGGGTCTGGGTGGGTTGTGCTTCGGCAGGTCGGTGTGGACTTGTCCACACTGTAAGTAATCTAATCTAGTAATGTTGAGGCCTGACCAGATATTATATCAGCCCAAAGATTGCACAACCCCAGAAAGCAGCACATAAATGCTAATCATATGCTAGACTATAATATGCATTACCTATTTCCAACATAATGCAGCTGTGTTAACTGTTTGAACACCACCCCCCCCACCACCAAAAGCAAAAGCTTCACAGTTTTATCACTGATAATTATTTGACCTACCTGCTTCTTCTATTCTCTCATGATACGATGGTGAGAATATGCTTTCTGGTTCATGGTTTTTTGTAGGCTGTGGACTAACCTTTCCAGCACTAGACAGTGAAAACAAAACACAAATTTGTAGGAAACCAAAATACGTTTCCATATACATAACAAGTTTTAAAGTTTGGGAGAAGATTTGTAGCTCGGGTGCTCATTGTTGTGGTTCTGTTCACCGAGCTGGGAATTTGTGTTGCAGACGTTTCGTCCCCTGTCTAGGTGACATCCTCAGTGCTTGGGAGCCTCCTGTGAAGCGCTTCTGTGATGTTTCCTCCAGCATTTATAGTGATTTGTATCTGCTGCTTCCAGTTGTCATTTCCAGCTGTCCACTGCAGTGGCTGGTATATTGGGTCCAGGTCGATGTGCTTATTGATTGAATCTGTGGATGAGCGCCATGCCTCTAAGAATTCCCTGGCTGTTCTCTGTTTGGCTTGTCCTATAATAGGAGTGTTGTCCCAGTCGAACTCATGTTGCTTGTCATCCATGTGTGTGGCTACTAAGGATAGCTGGTCATGTAGTTTCGTGGCTAGTTGGTGTTCAGCCACTGCAGCGGACAGCTGGAACTGACAACTGGAAGCGGCAGAGACAAACCACTATAAATAACGGAGGAAACATCATAGAAGCACTTCACAGGAGGCTCCCAAGCACTGAGGATGTCACCTAGACAGGGGACGAAACATCTGCAACACAAATTCCCAGCTCGGCGAACAGAACCACAACAAGTTTTAAAGTGTAATATATTTAATACAAATGTAGTCACAATTATGGAATCAATTTCTTGGATGAGATAAGAATTTTGAACCATGGAAATAAAATGTTCAGCTCAAAAAAAAGAGACAAAATAAGAAATTATTTTTGCTTCTTTACAGAAATCATAGATGACACTGGATTATTAAATATTAATTTTCTGTAGCAAATGATGCTAAGTAAATATTCTTTAGAAGCCATCCAATCGGTCAACAAAATCTTTAGACTAACTAAATAAAATACTTCCTTTCACTGATAGATGTCGCAAGGATGTAGACCATCATACAAATAACCAAGTAGAAAATACTCCAAGTAAAAATGAGTCTATCACTGTACTTTGTAAGAAGTTGTTTTGCACCTTAAAGTCTGGTATTTGAATGGTTAAAGGCTTTGTTATGCAAGAAATGGAAGCACATCCAGATACACTAAAAAGCAGATTCTGTATTGCAGGGTGCTATGCGAGGGACTTGAACACCATAGAAGCTACAAGCACCAGAATACATGTGCATTATGATCACTCCATGATGTGCTTTCAGTAATCTTGTAGCATCAGGGTAAGTAGAGGCCCTCTTTGTTTACAAAGCTTTATGCTGGTCTGATAAGCATGTGTGTATAATCCATTGCATCCTGCATCAGTTGAAAGCCTGTAATGGCCTCAAACCTAACAGAACTCAGCCAGGTGATCAGGATTAGTGCAGTTTCACGTGAAATCTCCAGCATTTTTGAAAAGGGCATTTGTCATCTCCTTAATATAGTACAACTAGGACATTCTGCACATATCTCTGGAGGTTTCTTGGATGAAAGGAGGCATTGAGGTGATTTTCAGTACCACTGACATTACAGGCTCACCCAATTTTGTCATTCACAGGCTACCTTGCAGCTTTGTGCTAAGGTAAGGGACGGATTCCTGAGAGAGCACCAGTCTTTCTTGACACACTGATGGGACAGGAATAACCAGTTAGCCTTTTTCGTTCTGCCAAGTTTATTACATTCTTCTGAGGCCTTTTCCTCTTACTGCTCCTGTACAGCCAGCAGTAACAACTTCAAAGACTGCTGCATCCTTCCTCTGTACTTTTCTTTGGACAAGACATACAGGTCAAATTGGCCCATCTTGGATGAGACCCCCCCCCCCCCCCCCCCCACCCCCGACACTCTTCTGGGTTTTACCATTTGGTAAAGTTCAGCTATTGCCTCCCAAGAGCTGTTCCCTCCTCCTCAGCTCCACACAGCTTCTCCATCCTTCAGAATTCTGTCTGTCAGTGCTGCCACCCTCTCCTGTTTCAGCAAAAGATTGCACTCCAAGTAAAGACACCTCCAGAACGTCGACATGGTTGGCAAGTTTATTCTAGACTGTTTTTAAATCTTGAACTTACCCTGGATGTAGGTTTGCTCGCTGAGCTAAAAGGTTCATTTGCAGACATTTTATCAACATACTAGGTAACCTCTTCAGTGAGCCTCCGGACGAAGCACTGCTGGTATTTCCTGCTTTCTATTGACATGTTTGGGTTTCCTTGGGTTGGTGATGGCATTTCCTATGGTGATGTCATTTCCAGTTCTTTTTCTCGGGGAGGGGGAGGCAAATGGGGTCCAATTCAATGTACTTGTTGAGAGAGGGGGGTGTAGGTTTGCTCGCTGAGCTGTAGGTTTGATATCCAGATGTTTCATTACCTGGCTAGTTAACATCATCAGTGGCGACCTCCAAGTGAAGCGAAGCTGTTGTCTCCTGCTTTCTATTTATGTTGGTCCTGGATGGGGTTCCTGGTGTTTGTTGTGATGTCATTTCCTGTTCGTTTTCTGAGGGGTTGATAGATGGTATCTAGATCTGCGTGTTTGTTTATGGCGTTGTGGTTGGAGTGCCAGGCCTCTAGGAATTCTCTGGCATGTCTTTGTTTAGCCTGTCCCAGGATAGATGTATTGTCCCAGTCGAAATGGTGGTTTTTATCCTCCGTGCGTAGGGCTACGAGGGAGATAGGGTCGTGTCTTTTTGTGGCTAGCTGGTGTTCATGTATCCTGGTGGCTAACTTTCTTCCTGTTTGTCCTACGTAGTGTTTGTGGCAGTCCTTGCATGGAATTTTATAGATGACGTTGGTTTTGTCCATGAGACAAACGTAGGACAAACAGGAAGAAAGTTAGCCTCAGAAGTGTGTCTACTTCAATGCCAGGAGCATCCGGAATAAGGTGGATGAACTTGCAGCATAGGTTGGTACCTGGGACTTCGATCTTGTGGCCATTTCAGAGACATGGTTAAGGCAGGGACAGGAATGGTGGTTGCAGGTTCCAGGGTTTAGAGGTTTCAATAAGAACAGAGAAGATGGTAAAAGAGGGGGAGGTGTGGCATTGTTGATCAAGGATAGTATTACAGTTGCAGAAAGGATGTTTGGGGACTCGTCAACTGAGATAGTATGGGCTGAAGTTAGAAACAAGAAAGGAGAGGTCACCCTATTGGGAGTTTTCTTTGGGCTCCAAATAGCTCCAGAAGTGTAGAGGAAAGGATAGCAATGATGATTCTCAATAGGAGTGAGAGAGACAGGGTAGTAGTCATGGGGGACTTCAACTTTCCAAATATTGACTGGGAACACTATAGTACGAGTACTATAGATGGATCAGTTTTTGTCCAGTGTGTGCAGGAGGGCTTCCTGACACAGTATGTAGACAGGCCAACAAGGGGCGGAACCATATTAGGTTTGATACTGGGTAATGAGCCCAGCCAGGTGTTAGACTTGGAAGTAGGTGAGCACTTTGGGGATAGCGATCACAATTCTGTTATGTTTACGTTAGTGATAGAAAGGTAGAAGTGTATACCACTGGGCAAGAGTTACAGCTGGGGGAAAGGTAATTACGATGTGATTTAGGAAGCATAGGATGGGGAAGGAAACTGCAGGGGATAGGCACATTAGAAATGTGGAGCTTATTCAAGGAAAAGCTACTGTGTGTCCTAGATAAGTATGTACCTGTCAGGCAGGGAGGAAGCTGTAGAGCGCGGGAGCCGTGGTTTACAAAGGAAGTGGAATCTCTGGTCAGGAGGAAGAAGGAGGCTTATGTTAGAATGAGATGTGAAGGCACAGTTAAGGACGCTTGAGGGTTACAAGGTAGCCAGGAAAGATCTAAAGACAGAGCTCAGAAGAGCCAGGGGGAGACATGAGAAGTTGTTGGTGGATAGGATCAGGGTAAACCCTAAGGCTTTCTATAGGTATTTAAGGAATAAAAGAATGACAAGAGTAAGATTAGGGCCAATCAAGGATACTAGTGGGAAGTTGTGTGTTGAGTCAGAGGAGATAGGGGAAGCACTAAATGAATATATTTTGACAGTATTCACTCTAGAAAACGACAATGTTGTCCAGGAGATTACCGAGATACAGGCTACTGGACGAGGTGTGATTGAGGTTCATAAGGAAGAGGTATTAGAAATCCTGCAGAGTGTGAAAATAGACAAGTCCCCTGGGCTGGATGGGATTTATCCTGGGGTCCTCTGGGAAGCCAGGAAGGAGATTGCCGAGGCTTTGGCATTGATCTTTAAATCGTCATTGTCTACAGGAATAGTGTCAGAAGACTGGAGGATAGAAAATGTGGTTCCCCTATTCAAGAAGGGAAGTAGAGACAATCCTGGTAATTATAGACCAGTGAGCCTTACTTCAGTTGTTGGTAAAGTGTTGGAAAAGGTTATAAGAGATAGGATTTATAATCATCTAGAAAATAATAATTTGATTGGGGATAGCACGGTTTTGTGAAGGGTAAATTGTGCCTCACAAACCTTATTGAGTTCTTTGAGAAGGTGACCAAATAGGTAGTTTGGCCAAACATGAGTGTAGATGTGGTGTACATGGACTTCAGCAAGGCATTCGATAAGGTTCCCCACAGTAGGTTATTGTACAAAATGCGGAGGAATGGAATTGTGGGACATATAGCAGTTTGGATCAGTAAATTAGCTTGCTGAAAGAAGACAGAGGGTGGTGGTTGATGGGAAATGGTAATCCTGTAGTGGTACCAGTGGTGTACCGCAAGGGTCGGTGTTGGGTCCATTGCTGTTCGTCGTTTTTATAAACGACCTGGATGAGTGTGTAGAAGGGTGGGTTAGTAAATTTGTAGACGACACTAAGGTTGGTGGAGTTGTGGATAGTGACAAAGGATTTTGTAGGTTAGAGAGAGACATAGATAAGCTGCAGAGTTGGGCTGAGGGGTGGCAAATGGAGTTTAATGCGGACAAGAGTGAGGTGATTCACTTTGGTCGGAGTAACCGGAATGCAAAGTACTCAGCTAATGGTAAGATTCTTGGTAGTGTAGATGAGCAGAGAGATCTCGGTGTCCAGGTACACAGATCCTTGAAAGTTGCCACCCAGGTTGATAGGGTTCCCAGGTCATTTCCTCTGCTCTGAAGCTCTTCAACCATGTCGTGAAACAAACTCGCTACCACAGCCACATTCGTTTCCTCAGTGCCTGCCTCCGTAACCAACACATCCCACACGGACTCCGGACCACCTTTAAACCAGCAGAGTTCAGACCCGAACAGGACAAACAGTACAGACTACAAATTCAAAAACACCAGCAACAGTTCTGCTTCAAGATCCTCCGCTCCACGCTTGCAGCAATGCGCCGGCACCTAACCTCTCTACAGTCAGCTCTGCCCCAGCTGAGGGCCACACTCTCAGAATTGCAAAGGACCCACTCTGTACTACATCCTCAGGAGAATTCATACTCTCAACAAACAGTATTTCAATTCCATCTCAAACATCAAAAACTGTTAAGTACAACAAACTTTTATCAACCCACCTCCACAACCAGCGCTCCTCAAACATCCCAGAAGATTCCCCTGGTCTCGGAAACGCCATTAGCCATGCGACTAACACAGCTACCACCCCCACGCTGAGTGATGATGTCACTTCCGCCCCCATCATGGCCACTCCCACAGCCACTTCCAGCCCTCACATCATCGCTGATGCCACACGCTCAGTGACTTCCGCCACCCCTACTGCCATGGTCACCACCACTTCCGCCCCCACCAACGCCACTCACCTACATTCTGCTGACACGCCCCCCACAGACCCCACTGTCACTATCCCGACCCCCCAGAACCCCGAGGGGAACATTACCCCTGCTCATGCCTCCACCCCAATTCCCCCCACCATCACACCCACTCCAGGTACTGGCTCCGACCCCACTCACAGCTCCACACCCACACCAAATCTCAGCTCCCGGCCCTGCCGAGTTTTCACCATCCCTCCAGACCTCCCACTCACTGAGGACGAATGATCAGTCCTCAGCAAAGGACTCACCTTCATCCCCCTCCGTCCACGCATCAATGAATTTAATACACGCCGTGACATCGAACAATTCTTCCGTCGCCTCCGCCTCCGAGCTTACTTTCACAATCAGGACTCCCGCCCACCTTCCGAGGACCCCTTCGCCCACTTCCCGAGGACCCCTTCGCCCACCTCCAACACACTGCATCCACCTGGACACCCCGCGCTGGCCTATTACCTGCCCTCGACCTCTTCATTTCCAACTGCCGCCGGGACATTAACCGCCTCAACCTGTCTACCCTCCCTCCCCCACTCCAACCTCTCACCCTCACAACGCGCAGCCCTCCAATCCCTCTGCTCTAATCCCAACCTCACCATTAAGCCAGCGGATAAAGGGGGCGCAGTGGTAGTCTGGCGCACTGACCTCTACACCGCTGAAGCCAAACGCCAACTCGAGGACACCTCTTCCTACTGCCCCCTCGACCATGACCCCACACCCCATCACCAAACCATCATCTCCCAGACCATACAGAACCTCATCACCTCAGGAGATCTCCCACCCACAGCTTCCAACCTCATAGTCCGGGAACCCCACACTGCCTGGTTCTACCTCCTTCCCAAGATCCACAAGCCTGACCACCCTGGCCGACCCATTGTCTCAGCATGCTCCTGCCCACTGAACTCATCTCTACCTACCTCGACACTGTCCTATCCGCTCTAGTCCAGGAACTCCCCACATACGTTCAAGACACCACCCACACCCTCCACCTCCTCCAAGACTTCAGTTTCCCTGGCCCCCAACACCTCATCTTCACCATGGATATCCAATCCCTCTACACCTCCATCCGCCATGACCAGGGCCTCCAAGCCCTCTGTTTTTTCCTCTCCAGACGTCCCCAACAGTACCCTTCCACCGACACTCTCATTCGTTTGGCCGAACTGGTCCTCACCCTTAACAATTTCTCCTTTGAATCCTCCCACTTCCTCCAGACCAAAGGGGTAGCCATGGGCACACGTATGGGCCCCAGCTATGCCTGTCTCTTTGTTGGCTATGTAGAACAGTTGATCTTCCGTAATTACACCAGCACCACTCCCCACCTCTTCCTCTGCTACATTGATGACTGCATTGGCGCCACCTCGTGCTCCCGCGAGGAGGTTAAGCAATTCATCAACTTCACCAACACATTCCACCCTGACCGTAAATTTACCTGGACCATCTCTGACACCTCGCTTCCTTTCCTGGACCTCTCCATCTCCATTAGTGACAACCGACTTGACACTGACGTTTTTTACAAACCCACTGACTCCCATAGCTACCTGGATTACACCTCTTCCCACCCTATCTCTTGCAAAAATGCCATCCCGTATTCCCAATTTCTCCGCCTCCGCCGTATCTGCTCCCAGGAGGACCAGTTCCACCATAGAACACACCAGATGGCCTCCTTCTTTAGAGACTGCAATTTCCCTTCCCACGTGGTTAAAGATGCTCTCCAACGCATCTCGTCCACATCCCGCACCTCCGCCTTCAGACCCCACCCCTCCAACCGTAACAAGGACAGAATGCCCCGGTGCTCACCTTCAACCCTACCAACCTTCGCATAAACCAAATCATCCGCCGACATTTCCGCCACCCCCAAACAGACCCCACCACCAGGGATATATTTCCCTCCCCACCCCTTTCCACCTTCCGCAAAGACCGTTCCCTCCGTGACTACCTGGTCAGGTCCACACCCCTCCACAACCCACCCTCCCATTCTGGCACTTTCCCCTGCCACCGCAGGAACTGTAAAACCTTTGCCCACACCTCCTCCCTCACCTCTATCCAAGGCCACAAAGGAGCCTTCCACATGCATCAAAGATTTACCTGCACATCCACTAATATCATTTATTGTATCCGTTGCTCCTGATGTGGTCTCCTCTACATTAGGGAGACTAGGCGCCTCCTAGTGGAGCGCTTTAGGGAACATCTCCAAGGCACCCGCACCAATCAACCAAACCGCCCCGTGGCCCAACATTTCAACTCCCCCTCCCACTCTGCCGAGGACATGGAGGTCCTGGGCCTCCTTCACCGCCGCTCCCTCACCACCAGACGCCTGGAGGAAGAACGCCTCATCTTACACCTCGGAACACTTCAACCCCAGGGCATCAATGTGGACTTCAACAGCTTCCTCATTTCCCCTTCCCCCACCTCATCCTAGTTTCAAGCTTCCAGCTCAGCACTGTCTCCTTGACTTGCCCGGACTTGTCCTACCTGCCTATCTCCTTTTCCACCTATCCACTCCACCCTCTCCTCCTTGACCTATCACCTTCATCTCCTCCCCCACTCACCCATTGTACTCTATGCTACTCTCTCCCCACCCCCACCCTCCTCTAGCTTATCACTCCACGCTTCAGGCTCATTGCCTTTATTCCTGATGAAGGGCTTTTGCCCGAAACGTCGATTTCACTGCTCATTGGATGCTGCCTGAACTGCTGTGGTCTTCTAGCACCACTAATCCAGTATTTGCTTTCCAGCATCTGCAGTTAATGTTTTTACCAGGGTTGTTAAGAACGCATACAGTGTTTTAGCTTTTATTAATAGAGGGATCGAGTTCTGGAACCATGAGGTTATGCTACAGCTGTACAAAACTCTGCTGCGGCCACACTTGGAGTACTGTGTACAGTTCTGGTCACCGCATTATAAGGAGGATGTGGAAACTTTGGAAAGGGTGCAGAGGAGATTTACCATGTTGCCTGGTATGGAGGGAAGGTCTTACGAGGAAAGGCTGAGGGACTTGAGGCTGTTTTGGTTAGAGAGAAGAAGGTTGAGAGGTGACTTAATAGAGACGTATAAGATAATCAGAGGGTTAGATAGGGTGGACAGTGAGAGCCTTTTTCCAAGTTTGGTGATGGCGAGCATGAGGGGGCATAGCTTTAAATTGAGGGGTGATCGATATAGGACAGATTAGATTAGATTACTTACAGTGTGGAAACAGGCCCTTCGGCCCAACAAGTCCACACTGAACCGCCGAAGCGCACCCAACCAGACGCATTCCCCTACACTTACTCCTGCACCTAACACTACGGGCAATTTAGCATGGCCAATTCACCTAACCTGCACATTTTTCAACTGTGGGAGAAAACCGGAGCACCCAGAGGAATCCCACACAGACATGGGGAGAATGTGCAAACTCCACACAGCCAGTTGCCTGAGGTGGGAATTGAACCCGGCTCTCTGGCGCTGTGAGGCGGCAGTGCTAACCACTGTGCCACCGTGTGTTCCTTTACTCAGAGAGTAGTAAGGGTATGGAATGCTTTGCCTGCAACGGGGTGTAGTAGATTTGCTAACTTTAAGTACATTTAAGTCGTCATTGGACAAGCATATGGACATACGTGGAATAGTGTAGATTAGATGGGCTTCAGATTGGTATGACAGGTCGGCGCAACATCGACGGCTGAAGGGCCTTTACTGCAGTGTAATGTTCTATGTTCTATCATTCTTATTCCTTGCTAAATATATGTGAAATTCTATGAACAGGAATCTTGTACAGTACAGAGCAAAAGTGGTCAGGTTATTTTCAGGATAGCAATTATAATAGTGCAGAGTCCCAAGGAACAGTGTTGGTGCCTCAGCAACTTACGACCTGTACAGGCTAGCTTGTTGACAATTCAAAGCTAGGAGGGAAAATAAGCTCTGAGGAGGCCACAAAGAGATATAGTGAAGAATGTAATGGAATACACCCCATTTGTGTGAATGTTGGAGTGAAGTACCAACAACACTTAAGAAGCTTGGCACCATCCAGTACAAAGCAGCCAGCTTGATGTGGTGCCACACCAAGAAACATTCATCCCCTCCATCAATGTTCAGTAGCAGCAGTGTGTACTAACTACAAGATGCACTGCAAAAATTCACTAAGGCTCCTGAGACAGCACCTTCCAATCCACAACTAACTCCATCCAGAACAAAGGCAGCATATACGTGGGAACACCACCACTTTCTAATTTCCTTCCAAGCCACTACCATACTGACTTGGGAATATATCACTGTTCCTTCACTGTTGGGTCAACATCCTGGAATTTCCTCCCGACCAATGTTATTGTTCTGCCTACACACATGAATTGCAGTAGTTTAAGACGACAGCTAACTACCACCTTCTCAAGGGCAACTAGAGATGAGCAATAAATGCTGGCCCAAACAGCAATGCCCACATCCCATGAGTAAATAAGAAAAAAGTTATTTGGGCAAAAAGGAAACAACTTTAATAAGTGGGAAACTATGAAGTTATCCACTCAAATGGAAAAGGAGATTTTTTTTAAGCAGGTAAGAAATTAGTAATTTTGATAGAGGGATTTGGGAGTCATGCTCCACTGAGGGGCACTAAAACTAAAACTAGGCACCAAACATATCAATTGTCACAGCTACATGATAAGCCAAACAATAGGAAACAGAAAATGTAGGCTGAGTATCTTCTGAATAATTCTTCGTATAAAATTATCTCCATCATAATATGTCCCAGTGAGCTAAATATTTGGAAGTATTATTAATTTGCTGGTACATTACCTGCTTTAGAATGATGTTTTCAATAGTCAGTTCCCCAAATGAAAACTCAGATGCTTCTCAGGAAAAACTAAGTACTAATTCTACAGCAATATAGGTTCTAATTAATATCAGTAATAAGTCAGAAGGTTACGAACCAGATCATGGTAAATCAGTGAAAGCATATTAGAACTCTTCCAGCATATGAAATAATGTTAAAATCCATTGTCTTTAGTTTATAAGATGAGGCTGCAGTGCTATGGTAAAAGGCAATGAACGCACGTTTTGCATTTTCAACTGGGAAGGACTTAACTCTTGCAAGTTTGGGGTTAGAATGACTAACAGACTGTGATTCAAAATGACATTGTTCAAATGGCACATGGAAGTTCCAAAGAACTTACAGACTAACAACTAGCAAAAATAAATCAACAAGCAATTCACTAGTGTGGAAGCTACAATATGTTCGCAACCTGTGATGGAAGTTTCAGGGCAAATTTTCTTCAAAAGAATTTTGGATGACAATTCTATATATTAAATAATGGACTTCTATTATGACAGAATTAAACATTATTAATATCTTCTAGTTTGAAATCTCAATCAAAGAATCACAAAATATTAATTCATGACGACTGTGGAGAATTCTACCTAACCTTGTTCCTTCTTCCCTGTGGCACAATTGCCTGAAACACCACAGTGATGGGTGTGGAGTAAAATAGAAACCTTAAAAAAAAATTACTTGGCATACTCACTGTAATGATGGCTTGGATTTAATGGAGAAGAAATCATCATCTTCATCCTTCCCTCCACTGTCTGAAGGAACAAATTCAGCATCCCTTTCTTCCACGCTTGGAGATTCAGATTTCATTTTCAAATCATCATCATCATCTGCTTCCTCTTCTGAGAAATCAAATGTATACTTCGGCTTTTCAGCTAGGGAAACAAAGTTATACATGTTACATTTATAATTTACATTCTTTGTACACTAGAAATTAGCTATTTTATGGACTGACACAAGACTAAGAACAGAAAGAATACTTAGAAATTTCAATACTAAACATCTTTCCATCTGGATGATTTAAAAAAGAACTTGGAAATGCTCCTAAGTTAGTAGTCCTCCTATGGAGTTCCATTACTTAAGTCCTCAATAACACAGAAGCTTCTGTAACAACATAAGCAGCAAAATATTGCATAGGCTGTAAATCTGAAATATAAATTAATGTTTAGAAATACTGATGAGGTCATACATCATTTAGGAAAGAAAAAGACTATTTTAGACGGTTGACTTTTTGTCTGAACTAGCAAAAGATAGAGATGAAACAAATGCATGTATTGAGGGGGAAATAAGGAAGGGAAAAGAAAGAAAATAACTGTAGATCTGCAATTATTTGGAAACATTATAAAAGTACAGACTGGATTATGGGCGTGCCAGTGCTATATCTCCACCAGTTATTACTAGTCTTCCTGATTCAGGTACATTTGGATTCAGCTCAAGGCCAGTTTCCACTGTACTGAAAGACACTGTTACAGGATACTAAATATCAAAATCAATCTGGATTGAATTATGAAGGGGAGCACAAAAATCAGCTCTTGGTGTCCATAATAGGGAAGGTAGGAGATCCTTTGGCATAAACTGGAGCCAATCTATCACAAAATATAAAGTTTGCAACAGTAATTGTCTTCACCAAACTAGTACAGAGTCATTAAAACCCGTTTGATTAATTCATTTTCAAAGTGTACGGAAATCTGTCATTTCTACAAAGTGTAATTTAGATGTGATTCAACACCCACAGCAATGTGTCAACAATAGACTGCCTGCGAAAATGACCTAGCAAGCCACTCAACTGTGCTGAATCATTGTCAAACTACCCAACAGAAATCAAAACAGAGAGCACCAACATTAATTGAGGCATCAGAGATGACAAGTAGAGCTCTGGAAGTCCTCAATATTGACTTCATTAAATTTCAAGGACTCAAGTTAAATATTGGCAAGGAAATCACCTGATTATAAGTTGCTGCCCTTACTCTTGAGTGAATCAGAACCTACAATGTTGAACACCACTTGAAAGCAGCATGGAGAATAGCAAGGGCTCAGGATGTTATAAGGTAAGGGGGGCTTCAAAAGGCATCACCAAGAGTGTCTTGGTAGGACCACTACTAAGTTAGATGAATTCAGAAAGATACAGATACCAAACTGGGCTTTTGGAATATATAAAACAACAGTAAGTTTTGTGCATTAGCATTTGGGAGAGAGCATTACCCTGATTGAAGCACAGGGAATTTCTGGGATTTGGGGCACAGTGGAAATTCGGTATACTGGGCAAGAATGCATATTGCTTTTATTCTTGGTTTATAGTTTGTGAGGACTATTCCAGAGTAGCAAGGACCAGGGAATAAGAGCATTAGAGGAATTGATATTTCCAAAAGGTTTAATTTAAAGGGGTAAGCCATGCCAGGAAAACTCAAAGGTGTTTTAAACTCTCTTTCTGCTCCATATGGGAGGCTAGGGCCTGCATGTGTGCAGGGAGCATCTACAAGATGGCAAGTATCATTGATAACATGGAATAACAGGTGGGTACACTACAGGTTAAGACACCACTGACAAGGGGGGAATGGATGACCAGACAAAGCAAGATAACTAGGCAGGCAATGCAGAAGTCTCCTGTCGCTTTTCCCTTAGAAAACAGATATACTGCTTTGGACACTGTTCAAGGGAAGAGCCTCTCAGGAAAAAATCAGTAATATCCAAATTTGTTGGCTCTGCTGCACAGGGGGGGATGCAATAGTTATAGAAGATTCCATTGTAAGAGGAATAGATAGGCGTTTCTGTGGTTGTAAACATAACTGCAGGATGTTATGTTGTCTCCCTGGAGCTAGGCTCAAGGATGTCTCAGAATGGCTACAAAACATTCTAGAAGGGGAGGGCCAACAGCCAGTGACTGTGGTACACATTAACACAAACAACATAGATTTTAAAAAATGGAGATCCTAGAAGCAGATTATATGGAGTTAGGAAGTAAATCGTAAAATAAGGCCTTAAAAAGGTACTGATTTCAGACTTACCATCAGTGTCACATGCTAATCAAAGTAGAAATAGCAGGATATATCAGATAAATAGGTGGCTGAAGAGATGCAAGGGGGAGGGTTTCAGACTTCTGGGGATTGCAATCAATTCTGGGGGAAGTGGGACCAGTACAAACTGGAAGGGTTACACCTGGGCAGAACTGGGACTGATATTCTAGGTGAACTTTCTGTGAATGGTTGGGAAACTTTAAAATGGCAGGGAGATCAGAACCAATGCAAATCGTAAGAGGGAGGGGTATCAAAGACAACTACAAATTACAGAAAGGGGAATAATAAAGCAACAGGCAGAGAAGTCAAGGATTCTTGATATACAGGGAATTCAGTGAAGGCTTACCTGACTGGGTCTTGAGATGACAGCACTGACTTATAAAAGGAGGTCGAATTGGTTAGGATTATAGGCGCCTGAGTTCCGAAGAATGAGAGGGATCTCGTAGAAATCCAAATATTCTAACAGGTCTAGGCTAAAAAAAAAGGAGGGATTCTAGAACCGCAGAGCACAGACAGATATGGGGTAAACCATTTTAGGATGAAGAGAAATGTCTTCACCCAGAGTGGTGACCTTTTGGAATTTGCTACAACAAAAAACAGTCAAGTCCAAAACATTGCTTGATTTCATGAAAGAGTTGCACATAGCACCTGAGCCAAAAAGATTAAAGAATATGGGGTAAAAATGGGATCAGGCTACAGAGTTGAATGATTAAGCTGGAAATGGTCTACTCCTGCTCCTATTTATTGTGTTTCTTTGCAACCAATGCAAGGGGAAAAATCTATTTTGCCTTATACTGACTAATTTGTTTCTTACTGATGGGTCTGTTGATTACAGTCTCATGAGGAGTCACCACTACAGAGTTCTTGCAGAGGAAAAGTATCATGGAGTCAAAGAGATGTACAGCATAGAAACAGACCCTTTGGTCCAACTTGTCCATGCCGACCAGATATCCCAGCCTAATCTAGTCCCACTTGCCAGCATCCAGCCCACATCCCTCCAAACACTTCCTATTCAGAAACCCACCCAGATGCCTTTTAAATGTTGCAATTGTCCCAGCCTCCACCACTTCCTCTGACAGCTCATTCCAGAGATGCACCACCCTCTCCATGAAAATGTTGCCAGATAGGTCTCTTTTATATCTTCCCTCTCTCACCCTCAACCTATGCCCCCTAGTTCTGCACTCCCCCACTCCAGGAAAAATACTTTGTCTATTTATCCTATACATGCCCCTCATGATTTCGTAAACCTCCATAAGGTCACCCCTCAGCCTCTGACACTCCAGGGAAAACAGCCCCAAGCCTATTCAACCTCTCCCTATAGCTCAAATCCTCCAACCCTGGCAACATCCTTGTAAATCTTTTCTGAACTCTTTCAAGTTTCATAACATTCTTCTGATCGGAAGGAGACCAGAAGTGCACATAATATTCCAACAGTGACCTAACCAATGTCCTGTACAGCCACAACATGACCTCCCAACTCCTGTAATCAATACTGACCAATAAAGGAAAGCATACCAAACACCTTCCTCATTATTCTATCTACCCGTGACTCCACTTTCAAGGAGCTATGAACCTGCACTCCAAGGTCTCTTTGTTCAGCAACACTCCCTAGGACCTTACCATTAAGTATATAAGTCCTACTAAGATTTGCTTTCCCAAAATGCAGCACCTCACATTTATCTAAATTAAACTCCATCTGCCACTCCTCAGCCCACTGACCCATCTGATCAAGATCCCTTTGTAATTCGAGGTAACCTTCTTCGCTGTCCACTACATCTCCAATTTTGGTGCCATCTGCAAACTTACTAACTATGCTCACATCCAAATGGTTTATATAAATGACAAAAAGTAATGGACCCAACACCGATTCATGTGACACCCCACTGGTTACAGGCCTCCAGCCTGAAAAACAACCCTCCACCACCAACCTCTGTCTTCTACCTTTGAACCAGTTCTGTATCCAAATGTCTAGTTCGCCCTGTATTCCATGAGATCTAACCTTGCTATCCATTTTCACACTGACGATACTGTTATGCTGTGTGGTATTGATATCATGCTAAATTCAATAGATTCTGAACAGATCCAGCACACGAAATTTGGTCTTGATGAGGCACAGTGGGCCATCAGCAGAAGAACCTTATTCAATTTCAAAGTGAAGCCTTGTAGACTGGCCTATCCCTCATTCTCGTCGTTTACACTGTATCACAGAGGAAGGGTATACTCATGAGTGTTTTCCTCCATTTAATTGTTCACTAATGGTCAGAGTGGATGTGCAAGGATAGCAGATCTTTCCGATCTGCTGGTTGTGGGACCACTTAGATGACATATTAGCATGAATATAATCCTATTGTGTGGCTTCAAAGGATTTAGATTTCACTTTTTAAGGTACACCAAATATTGTTTCACACTATCACAGCCTACAACTTCTGATATACTATTCTCTGGAACAATGACCAAGACAGTTGGACTAACAAGGCATTATTACAAAAGTCTCCACAAGGAAGAGTAAATGCATGGACATTATTTGGAAGGTCCTGGCTGGAAGAAAAGTCAAAGTCAGCAGAAGATAAAAATAACAAAGGGCAGTGCAAGTAAGTATATCAGATTGTCGCAAGTAGTCAAAGAGAAGAAGTGCAGCAGTCAGCATCGATGGAAAGGGGCAAACAGGAATCAGACTGGAGATCAATCACAGAAAGAAACAATGAGCAATACTACATTCAGTTCTGTGGACCAGATCCATTTAACATCCCATAACGTGGGGTGAGTTGGAACCAGAAGTACTTATTACTGAAGTTGAACATGCAATTAAGAACTGGCATTGCAACTTGGTTCAGTGACATATCTGCTGGAAGTCTGAAGACTGGAGGAACATAAGTGGTCAAAGCAATGAAAGAAATCACTGTCCTGATATGGAGGAAGCGAACTTGACTAGATAATTAGCTAAGTTCAGAACTCTTAATGTCAAGAGATCATGAAACCCATGAATGCTCAAAGTATAGAAACATTAGTCTGATTGGCCTTAAGCAGTTCTTACCATTAGTTACGCTTTCCTCACAAAAATTTATATCCACTAAAAATAACAGGCTTTGAGAGAAATACCTCTACTAGGTCAACTCCTCAGCATTCCTTTCCCAAAAAAAAAGCAACATCCAGTTAACACTTAACAGGTATGGAAACACATGCGTTATCATGCTTGTAAATCTTCTCTGTACTCTTTATAGTGCCTCTATTATTTTGATCAACCTGCTCGCACATGCTCTGACATGTCTCTGGTGCAGCTGGGATTGAACCCAAACTTTCTGGGCCAGAAGTAGACACACTATCACAACACCAGAAGAGGCCTTACACAGCCCCTCTATCATTTCTAAAATTCAACAACCAGAAATGAACAAAGTACACCAAATGCAATATAACCAAAGTTTTGATACAGATTTAATATAACTTCCCTACCATTCAATTCTAATCCCCCAGAAGTAAAGCCTAGTGCTTGGTTTTGTCAATTTTTTAAAATGGCATTGCTAACATGCCGCGGGATTCTGAGTGACTGATGTATACATATATTCTAAGATTCTTTTATTCCTCCATCCCACCCAGCATCTTCCAAGAAATGTGTCTTCTCTATTTTAATCAAGATTTCACCACCTGCCATGATGGAATTTGAAGTCAAATCCCCAGAAGATTAGTCCAAGGCTCTGATCTCGTGATATTATCACTATGCAGCTGGCTCCCTATTGTTGCAGTTCTGTTTGGGACTGATGATCATCCTCAACTTGATGTCATCCACAAACTTGGAAATAGTATTTTTGCTTCCAAAGTCCAAATTGTGAATACAGATTGTGAAAAGAAGTGGTCCTACTGCTGATCCTTGGGAACAACATTCCCCACTATTTGCCATTTTGAATAACTCCCTCTGTCTCTGACTTGAAGACACGAGCAATCATTCTGCCTCTTGTCCAATATTCATTTTCTTCATATTCGTTAAACTTATTTATTCAGCTACTTCAAGGCACCTCACCAAAGTCTTTTGAGAAACCAGGTATTTTGAGCTTAATTCTTGAAGTTACCTCCACAGAATTTCAATAAGCATGATCTTCTGTTTTGAAATCCAAGCTATTAGGACATTTCTCATTTCTAGACTAAAAACCACAAATGCTGGAGATCTATCATAGAGCTATTAATTTTAAAATAGTTATGGAGAGGGAGAAAACTGGTCCACAGGTTTAAGTTCTAAATTGGAGCAAGGCAAACTTTGATAGAATTAAGACAGGAGGTTGCAGCGGTTGATTGGTATAGTTTGTTTGTAGGCAAATGGACCTCTGGCAAGTGGGAGGCCTTTAAAAGTGAGATAGCTAGATTTCAAGGTCTATATGTTCCTGTGAGCATGAAGGGCAATGTTGGCAGAAATAGGGAACCCTGAATGACAAGAAATATTGAGGCTTCGACCAGAAAAAAGGTGTGGCTCAGGTACAGGCAGAGGGATCAAAGAAATCCCTGGAGGTATACAGGAAATACAGGGATTTACTCAAGGAGGAAATCAGGAGGGTGAAAAGGGGGAATGAGGTAGCCTTGGCTGAGAAGATCAGGATGAATCCAAACAGGTAATTTAAGTATACAAAAGGAAAAAGAACAAGAGAGAGAGAGAGAGAGAGAGAGAGAGAAAATAGGGCCCAAGGAGCAAAGTGGACATGTATGTGTAAAACCACAGGAGATGGGCACGGTTCTCAATGAATATTTCTCATGTGTTGGAGAAAGACATGAAGACTTGGGAAAGTTAGTGGTGATATCTTGGGGACAGTATACATCACCATAGTGTGGTGTTGGATGTATTAGAATGTACGAAGTTGGATAAATTTCCTGGTCCTGACCAGATACATCCAAGAACGTTGCAAAAGGCTATAGAAGAAATTGCAGGGACCCTGGCTGATATTTTTGCATTATTGTTAGCCACTGGTGAGGTCCCAGAAGTTTGCAGGGCAGTAAATGTTGTGCCCTTATTCAAGAAGGGCTGTGAAGAAAAGCCTGGGAACTATAGACCAGTAAGCTTAACATTTGTGGTGACTAAGTTACTTGAGAAGATTCTGAGGGATAAGCTATACATGAATTTGAAAAGACAGCTTGATTAGGAGTAATCAGCATGACTGTGAATGGAAGATGCTGCCTCACAAATTTGTTAAGAGATCTTTGACGAAGTGACGAGGGCAGGGGGCAGACATAGTATATATGGATTTCAATAAGGCCTCTAATAAGGTTCCACATGGTAGGCTGCTCTGGAAGGTTAGATTGTATGGAGCGAGCTGACAAATTGGATACAAAATTGACTTGACGGTAGGAAGTAGAGGATAATAGTGGAAGGATGCTTTGTCAGACTGGAGGCCTGTGATTAGAGTCTAACAGCATGGAGACAGGCCCTGTGGCCCAAACTGGTCCATGCCGACCACAAGTGTCCATCCACGCTAACCCCATTTCCCTGCACTTGGCTCATAGCCCTCTAAACCTTTCCTATCCAGTTATTGTCCAAATGCCTTTTAAATGTTGTTAATGTGCCTGCCCCAACCACTTATGCTGGCAGCTCATAACCATCACTGTTTGTTATCAAAATCAACGATTTAGGTGAGAGTGTACAAGGCTAGATTAGTAAGTTTGCTGATGACACTTAAATAGGTGGCATCATGGACAGTGAGGAAGATTTTCAGAAATTGCAACAGGACCTTGATCAGCTGGGTAAGTGGGCTTAGAAATGGCAATGGAGTTTAATATAGATAAATGTGAGGTCTTGCATTTTGGAAAGTCAAATCAAGGTAGGAGCTTCATGGTGAATAGTAGGGTCTTAAGGAGTGTAGTGAAACAGAGGGATCTTGGAGTTCAGGTTCACAGCTCTCTAAAAGTGGAGTCACAGGTAGACAGAGTAGTGAAGGAGGCTTTTGGCACACTGGCTTTCATCGGTCAGGGTACTGAGTACAGAAGTTGGGAAGTTAAATTGCAGTTGTACAGACGTTGGTGAGGCCGCACTTGGAGTATTGTGTTCAGTTTGGTCACTTTGTTATAGGAAGGATGTTATTAAACTGGAAAGAGTGCAGAAGAAACTTACAAGGGTGCCTGGACTCAATGGTCTGAGTTGTAGGGAGAGGTTGAATAAGCTAGGACATTTTTCTTTAGAACATAGGAGACTGAGGGGTGACCTGTACAAGATCACAAGAGACATAGGTAGGATGAATGCACTTACTTTTTTCCCAGGGTTGGGTTATTGAGGACGGTATGCATATGGAATGAGCTGCCAGCATAAGTGGTTGGGGCGGGCACATTAACAACATTTAAAAGGCATTTGGACATATAAATGGATAGGAAAGGTTTAGAAGGATATGAGCCAAGTGCAGAGAAATGGGGTTAGCATGGATGGGCATTTTGGTCGGCATGGACTAGTTTGGGCCAAAGGGCATGTCTCAATGCTGTAGGACTCTGACTATCACAGCAGGTCAGATAGCATGCCTGGAGAGAGAACAAGCTAATGTTGAGCCAAGATGACTCCTCTTATTTCTAGGTATTCTCCCAATGTCTCTTTTAGAAAAAAAATTATTTTTCTCTCTTACCATCAATATTAAGCTAACTGAAAATGTTCTAAATATTAGAATTATATTATTTCCTAGTCTTCTGAATGTACTCTCCACGATCTGCAGTTAAGAAGTTTGGAACCAAGAAAAAAAACAAGAGACTTTTGATACCTATTTTGTGACTGATTTCAGGTATACCATGAGGAAACTTTATACCCACCAGTGAAAGAAGAAAACCCTCAGAAAGAGCATCCAAGAGAACACTCATGCCTATCCATCAAGTCATTAATTTGATTTTGCTAGTTGTAGAAGGGGACGATGACCTGACATGAATGGGCCAGACTATGATCAACAAGATGCTGAAACAGCGCAAGAACACAGACTATGGACAAGAGAGAACATAATGCTTTGCAGAGCACAATTTCAAAAATTTGCAGATGACACAGAACCTGTGAACCTATTGTGATAGATGCATCTAGAAAACAAAGATAGGCTAATTGTTGAGACCATAACTATTTCTCTCATTTTTGGTTTGGAGCAGAGTTGCAGTTGAGAATTGAATTTTGAACAGCAGTTTCTTTTCAAAATGTTGGCAACTGGTTTGGGAAAATAATGGAGGTTAATTACTACTCTGATATACAGTGGACTATTTCGCACAGATGTTGTTATGCTCAAGGACTGACAATTGGTTGCACATTGAATTGGTCAATCAAGGGAGTACCAGTGCTGGTCAAATAACCATGAGAATGTTAAAAAAAAAGTAAACAAAGAATGAACTGGGGTTTTGACTGGGTTTTAGGCAGGCAATATTTTTGCTTTAGAAGTTGCCAAACTGGCAAGTTGTATTTGTTTGGTTGTGTTCTCTCTTGTTCTTCTTCAGTTAGTAACTTGTTGAACGTTCTGAGAAAAGGACCAGTGTCTGTAAGAAATAGTCTTCAAAGGTTTGTGGAAGCTGTCTTCAGAATTTGAAGAAGGCACATGTTCCTAGAATTTCATGAAGGCTTGATATTGATCATTGAAACAGTTATTGAACAGAAATTTAGATTCTTTTATTTACTTTCTTACAATTTATCCCTAAACTGTATAACAATGAGAAAGTGAGGGCTTTATATTCTATGATGATTAGGCTTAGATCATAGGTATGAATTAGATGGTCTTATTGTTTATCCGTGTTCTGCTAAAGTTACATTATTAATAATAAAATTCTAATTTTTGTTTTAAGTTGTAAACTTGGTGTCCAAGATCTGTTAGTTATCAAGTTTGGTTAGGAATAATTGAGCAATTTTGAGGGATTACTAAATTTCACTGCATCGCGAATCCAGTGATAATGAAGCTGATTTCATTTGGCTTGCTATCCCTGTTTCATAACATGACGACAGATGAAACTTAATGCAGAGAAAAGTAATACAATGCATTCTGATGAGAAGAATAAGGGGAAGCAATATAAAATATATAATTCTAAAACAGACTCCGAAGCAGAGGAAAAATCAAATGCAAACGGCATGACCATGCAAGCATGACCCTGACCATCCGTAGCTGGTCATTTTAACACAGCCTCCTGCTCGCATGCCCACTTGTTTGTCCTCAGCATGCTGCAATGCTCCAGAAAATCCCAGTGCAAACTGGAGGAACAACATCTTATCTTCAAACTAGGCACTTTACAACTGTCTGGACTCAATATTGAGTTCAACACCTTCAAACTAGGAACCTATTACTTCCATTTCTTTTAGCTTTGGTTGTTACATTGTCTGTCACCCTCTCTCCCCTCCCCCCCACCCTCAGAAGGGCTGTCTGTTCTTTACAGTCGGGTAGTCAGACACACCATTGTTTTGGTATTATTACATTTTGATCACTTAAGCTGAACTATCATGGGGAGAATGTGCAAACACAAAGTTGCCAAAGGGTGGAATAGAACCCAGGTTCCTGGCAGTGTGGAAGCATGAGGCAGCAATGAGCCACTATTTTGCCTGCATGTTTCATGTAACAGTTCAACATTTTGGTTCCTACCCAATAAATTAGCATAATTTCAGTTATTGAAGAGATGCTATCCATGTTTTGCAATTCTATTTTTCTTTTCATTTCCAAGACAGGTCCATATAAGGATTGCGAATATATTTTGCACACATCATCAAACCTGCCATCCACAGTGTGGGTTAGTTACTGAGTAAAGCTACTGCAATAGTTCTGAACACTACATATAAATGTTTGCTCCTGAAGAGCATTGCTAAGTCTGAAGGATCTTTTGGACATTACGTTTGTTCCAGTTAGGAATCCAGGTTCGGTCTGCCATGGATTAATTTTACATATAAATCCAGGAGACAGACAAAATCCTGTACATTTGGTAGTAAAGGAGAAAGTGAGGATTGCAGATGCTGGAGATCAGAGCTGAAAATGTGAAGCTGAAGGATTCAGGAATCCTGAAGAAGGGCTCATGCCCGGAATGTCGATTCTCCTGCTCCTTGGATGCTGCGCTTTTCCAGCAACACATTTTCAGCATTTGATAGTAAAGACATTAATAACCTGCAGCTCTTCGAGGTGTGATTTCTCTTGGAATAAACGTTAAATCAGGTTCTTCTAGGTCATCATCTGATTTAGACTCTGAATCAGACCAGGGATTTTTCTTCTTTCCTTTCTTGACATTGGATTTGGAACTCTGTGGCATTTTCCTTGCTCTCACACCTGTGAATTAATCAAATTTGTCATAAGGAAATGTACTTTATAATCACAACCAAATGATCTCACGGCCTATAATTTTTGACATTTTGCAAATCAGGTTTCTATAGATACAACAAAGATATTTGGCACAAGCTTTTCAGATGCCCTGTATACATTCAGCACAAGTGTAACTGCAATAAATTTATCTTTTAACTCACCTGCTAAACTAACCTTTTTAGTAACACTCTATAAATTTATTTTTTCATTCTTGGGATGCAGGAGTTGCTGGCTAGGCCAGCATTTGTTTGTCCATAGGTGCCCTTGAGAACGTAGTGGTAAGCTGCTTTTTGAACTGTTTGGCCCCATGTGATGTAGTAGACCCACAATGCCATCAGGAGAGAGAATTCCAGGATTTTGACCCAGCAACAGTGAAGGAATGCCAATATTTCTAAGTCAGGATGGTGAGTGGCTTGCAAATGGTGGTGTTCCCATGTATCTACAGGTTTGGATTTCTAACGATCTTTGGAAAATTTCTGCAGTGCATCTTAAAGCTTGCTTTTACTGAGCGTCAGTGTTGGAGGGATTGAATGCTTGTGGATATGGTGCTTATCAATTAGACTGCTTTGTATAGTATAAAGCTTTTTGAATGTTGTTGGAGCTGCACTTATTAGGCAAGCAGGGAGTATTCCATCATACTGTTGACTTATACCTTATCAATAATGGAAAAGCTTTGGAGAGTTAGGTAGTGAGTTACTCACTGCCATATTCCTAAGCCTCTGATCTGCTCTTATAGCCACTATATTTATATGGCAAGTCCAGTTCAGTTTCTGGTCAATGGTAACCCTCAGGATATTGATAGTGAGGGAATTCAGTGATGGTAGTGCCAGTGAATGTCAAAGGGCTGTTGTTTGTCCCTTGCTGGTGATGGTCATTGACTAGTATTTGTGTGGCACAAATGTTACTTGCCATTTTTCAGCCCAAGCATGGATATTATACAGTCTTGCTGCATTTGAACATGGACTGCTAAAGCATCTGACGAGTTAGGACAGATGTCTGGGGAGCTGAGATGACAGACCTTCAACAACCACAACTAGGTCTATATGCCAGATATGACTCCAACCTTCAGAGAGTTTCTCCCTAATTCTCATTGACTCCAGTTTTAGTAGTTTTCACATTGTAGACTTTTGGGTGTAGTTACTTTTCAATCCAAACCTTGTCCAAATACATATCAGACCTTATCTTGCAAACTGAATTGCTTAAGACCACAATATATAATTTAGACATATGAAAGAGATGGCCATGAAACCCAAGCTAAATCTGACTGTTATACAGGATGACAACTTGAAGTGCAACGTTTTTATTAAGATAGTAACTCGAGACTACAAGGGATAGTAAAGAGTAAATTCAACCTTGTAACGAGTGCAGGATACTTTTCATATAATCCTTCGCTATAAAGTTACCTTTGACAAAGCATTGTTTGTTTCCATTAATGATTTGCCATATCATCTCTCTTCAAGCATTACAGCTACAATTTGTCCTACTGGGTTCATCCCCAGGAAATAAGACTGGGGCCGCCAACTGGTTAGTTAGACCCCCATCCTGCAGCACTGTGGGAACGCTGAGTGAGTTCCTAGACGAGTTTCTACTAGGAAGGAAAGCGAGGGCTATCATATTGGAGAGTATGGTGCTCACGTGTGTGCATGTGTTTTTTGAGGGGGGAAGAGAATGGGGGTGTAGGAATGTTGCCTCTAGTGGGCAAGGGACACCCTCCAATTTCCCCTTTTATATAAAAATTGTGAATCCCACTCCATCCAGATTAACCAGACCAAGTGTATTATTGTGTTGCCCATGCCATATCACTGTTAAATTGAGAGTTTGATTATTAAAACAAACTCAATTGACCCTTCAATTATTTGTTTACATTTTGACATCTGCCTTCCTTCTGAATTGTGTGTGAACTAAAGGGTGGATGGAAAGGTGGTGAGTTAGCCATCCTTCCTATACAATATACACCTGTCAAAACACATCTTACGGGTGCATGAAATATCCAGTCCAAAGTTAGCATTTATGATAATGTTAGGTCAATGATCTATTGACAGAGGCGAAAAAATTTACAAACGCAACAGGTTTTAAGCAAATACAGAGCAGGGATAATGGGGTACAAGGAAAAGACCGGAATGGAAGGTTTGAGAGAGTGGAATGTAAGACAGCTAGGACAAAAGGTATGATGCCACAAAAGGACGGGGTATGAAAAATGTCCTTACATAAGGAGCGTCAGAGGAAAGGTAGTAAGTTACTTTTATATGGGGGGGGGAGAAAGAGAGGAGTTGTTCAGTTGGTTTATTACCAATAAAAATTACTAATCTATCCTCAGAAATCAAGAGACTAACATTAAATATTTAAGGAAATGGAAAGGAAAGTGGAACAAGAAAAGGGAAGGAAAGGGTGGAACTTGGAAGCTAAATTGATGAATTTCCAGTGTGAGAAAGGAAAGCACCAGTAATACAGTTATCAGTGTACTGAGTAAGGAAAAATGTTTAGCTAAGTGAACTCACTAGTGTCATGAAAAAGAAAGTTTTATGTATCCCATAAAAAGATGGATATTAAGACTCACTCAGATTCTAATAGCTACACTTTTTATTCAGAGGAAGTTAGTGGAGTCAAATAAATTGTTCCAAATGAAAAAGCATATTCATCTAAGTGGAGAATATTCGTTGTGAATGTTGGGCCTGCACTCAAAGAAAGAGCTAGAGGGCCCTCAAGATGGAGGTACAGGTCTAAAGAATCTAAGAAATAGAAGCAGAAGCAGAAGTAGGCACATCACCATTAAGCACAATCATGGCTGATCTCATCTTGGCTTCAACTTCACTTTCTTGCCTGCTCTCTATAATCCTTCAACTTGATCAAAAAAATCTGTCTCTCTCCTCTTTAAATTTACTGAATGTCCCAGCATCCATCACTATCTGGGATGCAGAATTCCATAGATGCACAACACTTTGAGAGAAGCAATTTCTTATCTGTTTTAAATATGTTACCCCTCTTCCTAAAAATCTGACCTCTTAGAACTCTGCCCCACAAGAGGAAACATCCTCTCTACATCTGCTCTGCTAATCCCCTTTAGCATCTTATACACCTCAGTTTGATCTCTCTCATTCTTCTAAACTCTAGACAGCAAAGGCCTAAACCATTTAATATCTCTCCATAAGACAGACCCCTCACTGCAACTGCATCCATTCTTGAGTAAGGAGACCAAAACTATAAACAATACTCCAGGCATGCTCTCACAAATGCCTTGTACACTGCAACACTTTTAAACTCTGCTGTACTAGAAATAAAGCCCAACATTCCACCTGCCTTCCACATTATCTGCTCTACCTGCATAATAGTTTTCAGTGATTCATGTACAAAGATACCCAGATCCCAGTGCACCGATGTACTCTGAACTTTCTCTCCATTTAGATGAGTTCCCTTTCTAATCCTATAATCATAACAGATAACCTTAGACTTATCCATGTTAAACTGCATCTACCTAATTTGATCCATTCACCGAACCTATCGGCACCCAAATTTCTAACTACTTTACTGCAACTTGCTGTCTCACCTATTTTAATGCCATCTTCAAATTTGGAAGTTGTACCCTTCTGCTTCTGCATCCAGGCATTAATATCAATTGTAAATAGTTGGGGCCTGACTGAATCCTGTGGCACTCCACTAGTTACATCTTGCCAACTAGAAAAAGACCCATTTGTCCCAAATCTCTGCTGATCCTCCACCCAAGGTGATAAATGATGCTTAACCCCATGTGATCTTAGCTTGTAAATTGACCGTTTGCACTGGACCTTATTAAATGCCTTCTGGAAGTCCAGACATACTACATTTCCACCATTCCCAATATCCACTTTGCTTGTTATATCTTTGATGAACTCTAGCAAATTAGTCACACACATTTTACCTTTCTTAAGACCATGGTGACTTTGATGGTTTGCATTTGCTCTTCCAAATGCCCTATTACTTCTTCAATAATGGTTTCTAAATTTCCCAATGACAGATGTTATACTGACTGATCCATAGCTTCTCACTTTCTGCTTCCTTCCCTTTTTGAATAGGGACATACAGTTCAGCATTTTTCCAATCCACTGGAACCTTTCCCACACTCAGGGAATTTTGATCCACTATCTCTGCTGCCACTTCCTTTAAAATCTTAGGATGTAGGCCATTTGGCCTGGGGGACTTGTGTCCCTTCAATTCTAATAGCTTGATCAGTAGCTTTCCCTGGTGATGATGATTATTCTAAGTTCCATCCTTTCTATAAACCCTTGGGATGGTACTAGTGCCCTCCAATGTGAAAACAGTGGTAAAATATTTGCATTTTTGTATTTGAAAGAATTTAACATGTGCACATGTAAAAGAAAAGATTAGAGTCAGAAAAATGGATCAGTTCAAGTCACAATGGAGCAGAAGACATGGGTAGGAAGAGAGACTGGTCAGCTGACTTTTCACGAGTATTTGCTTCCACTATCATGTCCATCTAATGTTCTACACTTATGATCTTGCCACATCTCAAAATGTTAAGAGGGTTTTCCTTTCCCTTAACTTAACCCCACTAGCCTTTATACTGAACATTGAACACTGATCATTCTTTGTCATTTCTGTTACCATTAGCATAATGTAATGCCAAACCAAGCCTTTTTCCCTCCTCTTTGAAAGTTCTGAAGGAACCTTTCCTCCGTTATAACCCAGTCCGCTCTTGAATCACCTCCTTTATCCTCTCTATTTCCATAGGCATTGCCCATACAAATGCAAATTGTGGTAAAAAGCTTTCCTTTTATTTCCTCCTTTCCACTGCCCAGAAGCTCCAAGCACTTCTTTTAGTCACAATTGTGGCTTACTTTCCTCTTTTTTTGTCAATCGATGTATTCACTGCTCCCAATGTGATCTCCTCTACATTGAGGATGTATGTAGATTGGATGACTGATTTGCAGGACAGCTTCATTCAGTCCACCAACTGCCCCACTCTTTTTTTTAAAACAGCATCCTACAATGTCCCAGTGAAGCTCAAGAAACAGCATCCAATATACCATTTTTCAATTAGACAATTTCCCAGAACTTCAGGCTCAATATCGAGTTCAATTACAGATGAGCTTTGAGCTCATTTTCTCCCCCAGACATCAGCTGTTGATATGGATTGTTATTCCTATTTACACTTTCTTTCCACACATCTTTTGTTTGTCCACCTGCAACATTTAAGCGAGCGCCTTTTTACCAATTGTTACTTTTCTCTTCCATAGGCCACTTCTTTTGTTCTACCTCTCCTTCCCTGTTTTATGTGCCACTGTACTTGCACAAAACTTGTTACATTTCTAACTTTTGACAGTTCTATCGAATGGCTATTATTTAAAAGCTTAACTTACTCTCTCCACACATTCACACTCATTTAAAGCTATGGAGCGGGGGGGTGAATCATCTCATTTCAGATGTCTGTTTGTTTGTAAATGCGTTCTATTTTGTTCAAATAAAATCACACAATTTGTTGCCACAGTCAAACAAACGTGGTGCCTTACATGTTCTCCTGCTACGTAAATCGGATTTAAAGCATTTGCACTATTTTGTTTTTGCTGGATTTTTAAAATTAATTACTATAGACTCTGGTTAATATTATTTTGTGTAGAAGATAAAGTGGTCAACATTTCATTAGTGTTTACAAACCAGGTTCCTTCTTTTCTTTCTTCAGTCGCGGAGCTTTGACTTTGGGTTCACTTGCATTCAATACTTCTTCTCCATTTCCTTCACCTATGCCTGCTCCAACTTCTTCATCAAATTCCAGTTTTATTGCATCTGGATCACCCTGAAAATAATAATTAATGTTTATTAAGAATCAGCAAAGTCACTGCCCACTAATGCAAAGATTTTTTAAAAAAGAAATACCCTCTATAACAATCAAAATTATTCATACAATAGATATGGAAAATGCTATAGAGTCATAGAGATGTACAGCAAAGAAACAGACCCTTCGGTCCAACCTGTCCATGACGACTAGATATCCCAACCCAATCTAGTCCCACCTGCCAGCACCCGGTTGACTTATATAAGACACCTTATACTATACTCACACCACATACATTACACCCTTCATATAATGTGATATATAATTTTGCCCTTCATCCTTTTGTAGATCTTCTATCAATCATCCTTTTAAACAATCCTATTATAACTCTCAAATAACCTTCATAAACCCCACTTTAACATCCTATCTAACCTTCAAGGTATCAAGCTCAGAAGAACATAAAGAATTGGAGGAATACTTGGCCATATGAGCCTGCTTTGCAATTCAGAACAAATTGATCTGCTAATTTAACTTCACACCACCACCCATCCCCTTGTCTTTCAATTATCTGAAAGTTCAAAGGCTCTACACGTTTCAGCTTTGAATGTATTACATGACTTGACTAATGTTAGTCCTCTGGGTAGAGAATTCCAAATATTCACAGGGTTCCAAGTCAAAAATGTTTTCCTCACCACTGGCCAAAAGGTCAAGTTGCTGACTCTGGCCAGTGCGCTAGACTCCGCAACTAGAGGAAGCAATCTCCCAACTTCTACGCAGTCAAGCCCCTTAAGGCTGATACACATTTTAATCAGATCATCATCACTGTTAAATTACACAGTGTGAACAAATCCTATCCATAAACCTTGTGATATCCACTCCCTTTAAGAACTATCACAATTCCTGAAGAAGGGCTTATGCCTGAAACGCCGATTCTCCTCCTCCTTTGATGCTGCCTGACCTGCTGTGTTTTTCCAGCAACACATTTTTAAGCTCTGATCCCCAGCATCTGCAGTCCTCACTTTCTCCTTGAACTATCACAATACTTGAACTATCATATATGTGACTTATATATGAGTTCTCAGAAAAGATTTGAAAAGATGTTTTAAAACTTCAGGCATATAAAAGGAATTGCAGCAGCAGTTTTTTTTTACAATGCTAATTGACAGCAACAAAGAATGGATATTGCTCAGTCTGGAAAAGGATTGGAAAGTGGGCCAAAGACCCAAGCTGAATCCATTTTTGTTCTTATTCATACATACATGCAAATGACTAGGACTCAAGAATAGACAATAAATTTAAATTTGCTTTTGACACCAGAAGGGGTTTGGAAAACAGCAAGGATGGCATCAAACACAAGCACTTTTATTTAGTACCTTTAACATAGGGAAATATTCTGATTCATTTCACAGGAACATTACAAAACAAAATGTAACAGAGCTACAAGGAGATATAGGACAGTTGACCAAGAGCTTAGTTGAGAGTTAGGCCTCAAGGAGCACTTCAGAGAAACAAAGAGGCAGAAAGCATAGGGAAGAATTTCAATGGTTAGTACACAGACAACTGAAGATCAATGTGCAGCGATTAAAATTGGAGATTTTAGCAAGACCACAAGGGGTGGAGGGAAGACAAGTATTTATTTGAGGACGACATTGGACTAGAAAACATCAGAGGAACAAGTAGAAAAAACAGGGAGGGATTTGAAATCAAGCATGCAAGTTTTAATTTTTTTTTAAAAAAGGAGCTGCTTGACTAGGAACAAATATAACTCAGGAAGCACATGGGTAATAAGTGAATGGGGAGAGTTGGGACATAGATTACACAGTGTTGGGTAGAATATGGGAGGCCAGTCAAGTGTGCATTGGAACAACCAGGTTTAACAGTGATTAAGCATAGTGAAGGTTTTAGCAACTGATGGGCTAGGCAGTGCTAGGATAGCCTAAGTGGCCAGGGAACAGAGTTTTTGGTGGGAATCAATGATGATGGTTTCTCCTTTTCTAACATTTAGTTGGGAGAAAAATTCTCTTCGTCCAACATGGGAGATCAAACAAGCAGCCTGACAATTTAGAAACAATGGAAGGATCAACTCAGGTGGTGCTGAGGTACAGTTGGATCTAAAAGTACACATAGAAACTGATGCGGTGGTTTCAGATGACATTGCTGAGGAGTAGCATGTAGGCAAGAAATAGAAAGAGTCCAGGAATAGAACCTCAATGACAAGAGGAAATGGTGCAGGAGATGAAGGCCACTGCCGATGGTTATCTGGCTATAATTAGATAGATTAAAATGGACCCAAATGAATACAATGCCATCCAGAAGAACAACAATAAAGATGGTAGTTAACTCAATTGGCTGGATGGCTGGTATGTGATGCCAACAACTCACTATCAATTCCTGTGCCAGCTCAGGTCACTGTGGAGATCTCAAATTCTCAACCTTGGCCTTGTCTGAGGTGTGGCGATCCGCAGATTAGACCACCACCAGGTGTTTCCCTCTAGCGAGAGAGCAGACTATGGTCCTCTGGGACTATGGCGACTTTACCTTTAGTGAAGAGGGATGGGCAATAATTCGGTCAACAGTGACAAAGACCACATAAGACATCGGAACAGAAGGAGGCCATTCAGCCCATTGACTCTTCTCCTGCATTCAATGAGATCATGACTGATCTCTGAATCCTCAACTCCACTTTCTGCCTTTTCCTCATAACTCTCAATTCCCTTGCAGGTTAAAAATCCATGTCAGTCTTGAATATCGTGAACGATCCAGCCTTGACAGGGCTCTGCAATAAAGAATTCTACAGAGACACTATCCTCAGAAGAAATTCCTCATCTCTCTCAAATGTCGACCCTTTATTCTGAGGTTATGCCCTCTTGTCCTAGACCAACCACATGGGAAACAAACTTCCACATACACCATGTCCAGTCTAAGAACCTTATGTTTCAATAAAGTCATCTCTCATTCTTCTAAATTTCAATGAGCACAGATCCAATCTACTCATTCTCTCCTAAGACAATCCCTTCATATCTGCTACCAGCCCAGTGGATCTTCTCTGTACTGCCACCAATGTCAGTATACCTTTCCTTAGATAAGTGGTCAAAAACTCTTCACAGTATTCCAGCTGTGGTCTGAAAATCTGGGTCAACAGTTGAGGAGAAAGAGCTGTCAACAACATATGACTGCAATGGAGGCTGCGTGGTTGTCTCCATAGTTACAATAGGTTTAAGGGAGAACACTCAAAAGCACAAGAGAAGAATGCAAAACAAGACTACAGAACCTTGCAATTGCAGGGCATGGAGGGCTTTGGGCTAGGGAAACTGAGGCAAGCAGCAATCCCAATCGCAAGGACAAAAATATCCACGAGCTGTTCACAGTTGTTGGAAATGTGGCTGGATAAGGATAGAGAAAGGTTTAAGGAGACAGATTGCAGTAATGAAAGCGACAGTTACCATTGCAATGCAGGTTCATCTTGGAATGCAGAACAATTTTGGCAAAAGAAAGCATTACCCAATAACTCAATGTACTATCCAACAAGATCTGGCAGTGAATTATAAAACCAGCTTGGTTGCCATGTCACTTTAAACCAGTGTCCCTTGAACTTAACTGAGCAAAGATGAGTGCCACAACAGAGGGACAAGAGAGTAATGGACTTAATAGGGACTACAATAAAATCAAAGTCAGGGTGTGGTTGAGCAGGTCAGTAGCTGTGGAAACATCATGAATGGAGGGTTAAAGTTGGAATTTAAAAGCGAAATGAGAAAATATTGGAAAAGGGAACAAACCGAGATGTGATACCAAGTTAAAAAAGAGCAGGCACCGTACTACAATGGTCTCCGTGGGGCAAGTAATAGAGCACATAGCCATGCAGGAGATTTAATTTAGACTGAGGTGGAACATAGCCTGGCAAAGGAACCAAGAATCTGAAACCAAAAATCCTAAAATCCAATCAAAGAAAGTAGTAAAATTAGCCTGTGTCATATAGGAAGTCTTGCATACCTCCCAATGGCATTAATTTCTAACATAAAGCTGATACCTCATGTCCTTCTTCAGTGTGGGAATCTTTGGATCAAGCCATAATCAACACCCAATCATTAGAAAACAGTATGTATAAATGAATGAAATGAAAACTTCTTTGCTTGAGGATTGTTCAAGAATGAAATGCTTAAAATGGACCATTGCATATTAAGTGGGAATTTGATAAATATGTGGAGTGGAGGAAAATCAAAACTAATTTGATAAAGCAGTCTTAAATAATTCAGTTAAACAAGAGGTAAACAGTCTTCTTCCATATTGCTACTTGCAAAGTATATATTCATGGGAAATAAGTGAATTTAAGCAGATGGATGGCTGAATCATCCAACTCATGTTGCTTTTATGTCATTAAAATCGAACTCAATACAATTTTAAATCAATGCTGTTTTAACCACAGTTTTAACAATTCAAAATACTTGCCAAAATGCAGAAATAAATCAAGAACAAAAATTTCCAACATACTCCGAACAAAATAGAATACATTTAGAGTTATACTTCAACTTGCCTTTCCTTTTCTCTTGACCATCTTTTTTGTGGCATCTGCTCTCATTGCAAGGCTGATGACTGGTTCAACTCTTCTGCCATGGACTGAGGGTAGAGTTTCTTCAAGTTGTAGCTTTTTAATTTTTGGTTTACCAACCTTGCCCTTAACTGCCTTACCAAACGATCCTGCCAGAAGATCCTCTCTCTCTTGGGCTTCCACACGCTGCATTAAAATTGAGAAACAGATGTTAAGGAAAATGTCTCTACATTTGAAGTTAAAATTCCATTCAGAAAGCAGCTGACATTAACTGCAAATTAACAATATTCCAATCCCATTTGATTTAAATTCACCTGTTAAGCTATTTTTTCCCCTCTGGTCTGAGCTTAAGTTTCATTAAAGTGTCTCTATGGGTACATCACTTTGGTTACAGATTAATTCTTATTCAAAGCAAAACCCACAACATTTCCTTTAGTAAAAATTTGCATCTTAATTTTGTGTGGCGATATACTTATACAATGAAAGAAAATGACATTTATTTTCTAGGAACCATCTGGGCAGACTGTTGATAAATTTATTTTGTTGCAGTTGTGCACTTCTCCCAAATGTGCATTTCCTTGGAAAATTTCCCTCCTCTCCATACAACAGCATGATATGCCATGGAATTGGAAGCAGTATCACGAGAAATGCACTTTATTTTAAAACTCTAAATTATTTGAAAAACCTGAACAGATACAAGTGATGAGTTTTATAACTTGATGTCAAGAGTTTGCATCTCACTTAATAAACATTGCCACCATATAATTGTACAGTTTGAAAATTCACAGCAATTATCAATTCCAGATTTACACTTTAAGTTTGGTCACTACCCATTTTCTATTGAAATGCTCTTTTACCTCGTTCTTCAATAGAATCGATAATTTTGAATGTAAAGGAATGGCAAGGCAGAATGTTAAACATCACTTATATCTGAACAGTGCCACTGGGCACTTCTGGTGGTTTTACCACATTTTCAAATGTTACAGTTGGATCTTTAAAATATTCATCCCTTGTTTAATCTTTTTATCACAAATAATTGGAGGTATTCTTTTTTGTAAGAAGAATACATTTTAGTTGAAGCTTTTTCAAAATAAGGAATGCATATTAGAAGGCTTGGTTTTCTTATACTTACATCAAGCTCTTCAATAAATGCAGCAAGATCATCTTTCCAAAGATCATGAGAAGTTTTTCTCTTCAGATCATCAAGCTCCTTTCCCTACAACACATAACAGATTGTCTTGGAATACTGTGCCAACAAAGGCCTGCAAATTAAAAACAAAAGGAGTCAGTGCATTACTTTTGCATCCCTCTGTTTTAATAGTTCTTCTACTTTCTCCTTTGTAAGGCACCAAAGCGGCATATTCAAGATGTAGTTGAAGTCTGGTCCAGATCCAGCACCTGAAACACTTGAAGTGCCATCATCTAGTTCCAACAAATCCTCTTCTGCAGCTGTCTGCAAAGGAACAATCAGAAGTTATTTGTAAAGAAGAGTGCTCAGATTTATTTTCAAGTAGAATTCAGCACAAGATCACACAACCAAACACTAATTAAAGTATTAACCAGGCCAGGAATGCAAAATCCCTCCAACTGCACGGCGGCTCAGTGGTTAGCATTGCTGCCTCACAGCGCCAGGGATCCGGATTCGATTACAGCCTTGGGCGACTCCTGTGTGGAGTTTGCATATTCTCCCCGTATCTGCGTGGATTTCCTCCAGGTGCTCCAGTTTCCTCCCACAATCCAAAGATGTGCAAGGCAGGTGAAATGACCATGTTAAATTGCCCATAGTGTTAGGTGCATTAGTCAGGAATAAATATAGGGAAGGGAAATGGGTCTGGGTGGGTTGCTGTTCGGAGGGTTGGTGTGGACTTATTGGGCCGAAGGGCCTGTTTCCATACTGTAGAGTATCTAATTACACTGTTTTCAATGCAACACTATGGGCCAGAATTCTGCTCTAGTACAGCATTAACAGCATGAGCTGTAAGATAGGTGTACCCCTTCATCTTTGAGTCAAAATGTTTTATACTACACGTTGTTCAAAGTGACAGCTGACACCTGAGAGAATAGAATAACCAATAGGACATGTCCCCAGCCAATGACATTTAAGGATTGGAAATGAATAATGGAAAAACTGAACAGGGTGAATTCAGGTACAGAAAGTAAAGTAAAAGGAAATCTGGATAAAGAATGGATGGGAAAAGACAAAAGAAAAGAATAATATGGTTTGACATTTTTAGAATCTTAAGAAAAGGATAAATACTTGGAAGTATTAAGATTTAAGATGGTTTTCAGTCCCAGAAGTTTACTGGCAATAATGAATAATTATCACATTGTTTAAAAAATAAAGGACTTATTCTTCTAATTACTGGGCTTAAATGTCTGCAGTGGGTTCAATTCATATCTATGTCATAAATACAACAACTTGAAAACATTTAATGTATAATTAAGAGGCAAACAACAAGATGCCACTTCCATGAAGGTAGCAGCACATCAGTGCATCTTCGGAGCAATTGTACTTATAACTGCTTCTCTCACCTGAAGCTAATATATAGTTTATACAGAGAGAAATAAAGGTGCGCGCCATTAAAAGAGAGCTGTTGCAGTCCCAACAACACCAAAATTCAGTAACAGACAGTATAGCAGTTCCATGAAATAATGTCACAGATGCTGGATGTAGGCAAGTCTCAGGTTTCCAGAGCAAGGAGGAATTAGGCATCTGAGAGGAAAAGTGGCCACGGGAGGGTGAGAGTACCACCAAAGAGAACACCACTGGAGGAGGCAAATCATTTCACTGCCACCCACTAACTTGGGTGGAAAAAGAACAGCCATCTCATGTACAGCATATTAAGACAGTGAAAGCAGATTGAGGGTCTGAAGTGGAAAATAACTGGATGGTCAGAACATTAATTGGCTAGCCACCTGATTTATTTTGCAGACATACACACTCTCCCTCTTTCTCACACACAGACACGCATCCTCTCACTGGCTTATATACACACACACTCTTTATCAAGCATACACACACACACACACACACACACACACACACACACACACATTAATGGGGTGAACTTATATTTGCAGGTACTTAAAGGAGGTAAACCACAGCAATTTTTTGCTGCTCTAGCCACTGCAAAATCCATACCAGAATATAGGCAAAATAATTTAGTTATAGCATCTCTAACTGTAGTGGCATTAAAGATCAACTTTCTGAAGTAGCTCTCTAACACAAGTGTCAACCTGTGATTATACTGAGGACAGCGACAGCTTTGTATCATATACTTGTGACTAGGGAGGAATCAAAGTGAAATTGCTCCAAGTTCTTTCTCATATAGTACTCTTCATAGAATCCCTAGTGGGAAAACAGGTCATTTGGCCCAACATGTCCATACCAACCCTTCGAAGAGTAATCCATCCTACCCTATTACTTTATATTTACTCTGAACTTACACATCCCTGAACACTATGGGCAATTTAGCATGGCCAATTCACCTAACCTGCACATCTTTGGATTGTAGGAGGAAACCAGAGCACCCAGAGAAATCCCATACAGACACTGGGTCAATGTGCAAACTCTACGTAGACAATCACCTGAGGCTGGAATCAAACCCGGGTCCTTGGCGCTGTGCTAACCACTGAGCCACTGTGCAACCCCAACAAATGTATGAGGGTTAATTGGAACACAATACAAACCAAACAAAAATTTCAGCCTGCTGGTGACTGCCTTTTATTTCTTTCCTTCAGCAGAAAGCAGTGGTTGCCAAAAGTATGGACAAATGACAGCATCTCACGCTTCTGACATAGCTGCCAAGGTGTTAACTACAGCAGTTTTGAATTAGAGTATCCACCCATTCCCTTGACTCTTACCTCAAAGAGAGCTTTAGGTTCATGTCACACTACAGGTGACCTCACTGCACTATACACACTCTCCCTTTCTCTCTCACACAGACACACACGCACGCATCCTCTCACAGGCTTATACCCCTTCACACACTCGCACACATTTTATCAAGCATGCACACACACAAACACAGACATACTCACGTGCACTCACATTCTCACACGTTTATGAGGTGAACTTATATTTGCAGATACATTCTATCGTGTTCAAAAAGTGCAGAAGCTGCGGGCAGTCAATCCATGTAATATTTTGTAAATTCTGTGATGGAAATAGAATCAATCTGACTCAAGACTGAGGTACAGACAGACTCTAACCTCACACCATTAATGCATTGTCTGAGCTGAGATCTCACCTTTTGTTATAAAACCTGTTAAAAAAGTTATCTTGGGAATGTGACTTAAAAGTAGTTCTGGGATTTACATATTAAAGAACTGATACCAACAAACCTATTCTAAAAAATGAAAGACTTAATAATCTAGGTCTGTTCATTATATCATTTCAGCTGCATATAATCTTTTGCTATAAATTCTGTCTCTTAGGGTCTTGCTTCACAACCACCTCATGAAGATAAAAGTCACACAACACCAGGTTATAGTCCAACAGGTTTATTTGGAAGCACACTAGCTTTCAGAGCGACGCTCTTTCATCAGGTGATCAGACAATCACCTGATGAAGGAACGTCGCTCCGAAAGCTAGTGTGCTTCCAATTAAACCTGTTGGACTATAACCTGGTGTTGTGTGACTTTTAACTTTGTACACCCCAGTCCAACACCGGCATCTCCAAATCATGACCTCATGAAGAAGCAGTGCTTCAAAAACTAGTGACTCCAAATAAAGCTGTTGGATGAAAACCTGGTGGTGTGTGATTTTTAATTTTGTCCACCCCAGTCCAATATCTGCTCCTCCAAATCCCAGAAAAATAGATTTTGATCAGTACTTACTCAACAGCATAGCCAAGATCAGTCTCCGTAGAACATCAAGAAAGTAATTACTAATAATAATGCCTTTTTCTTGGAAATTAAAATTATTTGATGTTACAAAATCATGTTGACTTTCACCAGTTAAAATTGAATATTTCTGCTAATGTTAGTTAAAATGAAATTCACTCTCAAAACTAATTAAGTTTTCATCTAATCCTTATTGATGTCTGAATCATTTGACAGATACATTTTGTTTATCAACCAGTTTGATTGTCAAACCATAAAATTTAACAATGTTTACAATTTGGTGGTTAGCATATTTTCAAGGAACCAATATTTTACCTTCTCTTGAGCTTCTTTCCAGGCTTTGATTGGATCAGATTCATAGCCCCGTTGGATGAGCATTTGGTAAAGATCCCTCTTTGATTTATTCTCTAAGAAAATATTTATAAAAAGGTCATATCAAAAAAGTATACAAATATCAAATAAATGTGTCCAATATCCATCAGCTGGTGGTAACTTTGGAATGTAAGATGACAAGACAGATTTTTTGACAAAATGTTAACACTTCAACAATGAAAATCCTTAACCTTGAACGTGTACAGACCAATCCAGGGTAATTTTACATACATTAACCAAACCTTGAAATATTTGCATCAAAAGGTCCTGGAATTTGCTTTCCAGTTCACATTCACCATCAAAAAAAGTTGCCGACAAAGGACGTAGCTGCTTTGTGGATTTTGCTATCCCAGACACCATTTTAAATCTGCTGTAAAGTCTCCAGCCACTTCAGGAATCCAGCAATAATTATATCAACCACCAAAGAAAGTGACTAATCACACTGAGGTATTCTCAGGACAGCAAACCAGGAAGTAAAAACAGCACAATTTTTCATCCAAATTATAATTCATGAGCAAAATAATTAGAAAAATTGAAATAAAAAACCTAAAATATGAATTTTATGAGTTAAAATACATTTTAAATGATTTATCAATGAGAAATTTGACATTTCAGAAATATAAAATTAAAGATACAATTTTCAAACACTAAAGATTTCAACAATGATCATGAAAGTTATTAAACTATTTAAAAAGTTGTGAACATTTCAAAGGTTTTTTGATACCAACTTCAATTTGTATAGCACCTTTAACATTACAACATTTCTGTAAATGTTTTGCAGGATTAGCCACATAAAGAGATATCTTAAGTCGGATGACCATAAGCTTAACTAAACAAGTTTCAAAAATTGCTATAAGGAGGAAAACGAGGTAAACAGAAGAGGAGAAACAAAGAGAATTCCAGAGCTTGGGGCTTAGCAAAAAGATATAGCTATCAAAGGTGAAGAAATAATCAAGAATGCATAAGAGGCTATAATAGAGGTGCACAAGTATCTTCTAGATTTTGCTGGAGGAAATTAGTCATGAAAAGAGGCAAGGCCATGGAGGGATTTGTAAACAGAAATGAGAAATTCAAATTCAAGACTCTGCTTAATCAGTAATCAATGCAAGTCAGTGCGTTCAGGGCTGATATGGGAACCAAACATGCTACAAGTGCAATGAAACTGACATTTATAACATATACATGCATAAAACCATTTACTGCAAGTTTAGGTTCTTGAAATGCTAAGAAAAACCATATAGCTTTGCATGTGTTTTTGGTGTTAAGAATTGACATTAAAAACAATATCCATAATTCCAAATGATTAAATTACCCACAATTCATCAGGAACTACCCAATTAGCTGGAGGGAAGAACTTTGCAGACTAATTTTTAGTCTGTGCTGGGAAGTGATTCAAGAGAAAAGCACATATCAAGCTTGAAAGTACTGAGAACTCATTAAATGTCTTACGCAGTATTCCTAAGAAAAAGAATTCAAAGTAATGAAATGATTTGAAAATAAAAGATGATTATAAATCCCATACTGCAGTGTTGTCAGTCAGTGCAAAAGTAGTAGAGTGCTAGATGATTTTTTTTCCAGAAAAAGGAGGAATGGCATTAAGTTGCTTCAGGGATGGCACAGCACTGGAAGGAGACTTAAGTATTACTAATTATGTTCCAGAATTAAGATGTCTGCAGTTCCAGCAGATAAATTAAAGTTTTTTTCCCTCATATGGAAATGAGGGGATCTTGCTATAAGTCCAGCAATGGATGTTCTTAGAATTGTAACAATTTTCTAGCATGTATTACTGAGTGCTGTTTCCTACACAAAGCTGTTCTTTCTGTTCAAACTATAAAGTTTGCTTGGGTGATTTCTAATCTGTTTAAAAATCTTTGAATCGATTAAAACAAAGTAGTGTTTTTCTTCTCTCATTCATTTTCATTTCTGTTGTTTGTAAACATTAGTTTTGCTTTGTTAAAACACATTGCAACATCATGTGTTTATATTTCAATAAAACATCACTTTGATCACAAAACTTTAAGGATTATGATCTTTTCAGCCAGATTCCTGGATGGAATCTGGCTCATCAAATACGAATATCAACTGGGCACTAAACGATAACAAGTGGGCCCACCTGATCACAAATTAGGACACAGGCAACAGAGATGTGTTATGTCAATTTTACAGAGGTAGAAAGTAGGCATCCACCCACAAGTGTATTAGAATTGTTGATTGTGGAGGTAACAAAGACATGGATTAGAATTTAATTGACAGCTGAGCTGAGACAGGGACAAATCAAGCAATGTTACGGAGGCACAAATAGGTTGCCATACAGGATCGTGGTAATATGGGGTCAGCAGCTCATCGCCACATCAAATACAGCAAGGTCAACATTATAAAAAATGGTATATGCTCATCACTTAATTTATTTCTACTTGATTTTAAAATGATTCATGAGATGTGACTGTCACAAGCAAGGCCAGCATTTACCTAACTTGTATTGAGAAGCTACTGGTGAGCTATCTTGAATTGCTCATGATGTTAGAGGAGGAGTTCTCAGACTTTAGGTAAAATATCAACAATACCATTCAAGTCAAGATGGTGAGAGACTTTGAGGGAAACCTGTAGTTTAGGGAGATGATAACAGTGCATCTTGTGGGGAAACAGAGAATCACTGGCTGCAACGTCTGGATTTCCATGTCCAATGGCTCACGTGCAGACTTCAGAGGTTGCTATTAATTTTAGAGGCATTATGACAATGAACGCCAATGAATTTTTCAATACTAAAGCAAAATCCACACATTAATCTTACATCATTACAACTACATTTTGTAACAATTAACTCTATTTTGGTTTTACATATTTTTGAGTATTATTCTCAATATTAGAGGTCACACGGGGACTATTTCAGCATTGAGGCAAACAAGTCTATCTTAAATAATGAAGCAACATTATATAGTTTAGTTTCAAATTAGCTGAATAAGAAAACTATAGTTCAGGTTAGAACATACAAAATATAAGCAAAATTTAAACACTCAAGTTTTTCATATGTGACAATTAAAACAGGATCTTTAAAAATTATATCAGAGGAGATATCCAAGAGGTTCTCAAACGTTTTTGCTGTAACTTATTTGGAGATTCACAACTCACACATGGGTCCTCTTTATAAGAAACAGTACTTTTTTCAAACTAATGTTACTTCATAACTAATGTATAAATGGGAACTTAAAATACTTCAACAGTTTTATCACATCATCTGTTTTACATGTTTGGGTTTTTAATAGCAAAACCTGATCAAATCTAACTAAAAAGCCAGACAGTATGCTCCTGTCTTATCACATTTACTTAGAAATACAAACAGTGAGGTAGGAGTAGATCTAAGGTAGCACTGAGCAATTTCACGAAGTAAAACTGAACCTCTACTCTCTAAGCTGGAACCTAACTTGATTGCATGGTCAACACTTTTCTGTAGATGAAAATATAGTGGATCTTGCATCAGGTTCTTTGCAGGTAGAAAAAGGAATAATGAATAGGTAAATTGCTTCGAAATGGGTCGTGCAAATATCGAAGGTTCCCTGTGTGTAGATACGGCATCATTTAGAATTGAGAAGTAAATTAGTAACTAAGAAAACAATCCAAATAAGGTAAAATAAACCAACTCTTCCAAATGTGAGAAGCACTGTGAGCAAATTAACTTTGGAGACAATGGCAATATTTTACAAGAATGGCTATTTAACAATTCCCATTTAATATTCTCACCAAAGGTTCTTTACGAATTCAATGCAGAGTGAAAATAACAAGTATATTATGCAAAGAATTGAAGAACATGGGGCACACAAATTTTTAACTTTTTTTTTAAAAGCAAAGTCAAAAGATTTGCTTTGGGAGCAAACAGTAGGTGAGAGTCAGGTGACAATGCTAATGCCTTGTTAGAGTTTAGTCATTTTTGGTGCAAGTGAGGAATTCCAAAAAAGGTATTTTACTACACTGTATAATGAGGTAATAACTTTTCTTACAACTGTGAAACACATGCTCTCCTGATGTGTACTGAAAATATCTGCAAGATCAAACTGTGGAGGAAGAGAGAATTAAAAAGAATGCAAAGTTGGACAATCTTCTTGTAGGAAATTCTACAACCTCATTGAGAGAATTCTTGGAGCAGATATTACCTGTTAGTGCACTACAGTGAACATTCATCCCATGTCCCCACCACAATCCATTGTTTCCAAAACCCAAATATTCTTGTCTTGCTAATGCCTCTCACCAAGTTTGGGGACTTGTCCCAGATAATTCAGTTTACATTTTTCTACAAGCTATATAAACATTTTAACACCTTCAGAAACTGGAAATATTGTTCAGCAATCTACCTAGTTATAATTGACAATCATAACTGATCATATATAATGACCCAGATATGCCAACAGCCAGATAGTCACTGTACCTGTGTAAACTTGAGTTGTGGATTGGAACAATAAGGAAATCCTGACACAGCTTATTCTGAGGGGAACTGATGGGCAATTGTTCCAGTGACTGGAACCCTCTGTAAAAGTCCCTTAATGTTAGAGCTCTGACTTACTTACGTTTAATTACTTAACCAATTCAAGCCTCTCAGTAAACATTAAGCTGAATCCATACTTAGCCCTTCATAATAACTTCCAGGTGTCTGGACATAAAGACTTCAGAATACAGCACTCCGACCGGTACATGGGTTTGGCTTTGACGAAGATCCTTTTTGTTGCTGGATGCATGTAGGATTGAACAAATAGCAAATAAGACAGTAATCCTGAGTGCAGCGGTCGTCTGAATGGACTGTCGGCTAATCGGTTATTTGATAAGTGGATGTAGGGTGCTTGATTGAGGAGGAGGAGGAGGAGGAGGAGGAGGAGGAGGAGGAGGAGGAGGAGGAGGAGACAGTGATTGGGTAACAATGCTTCAGAATTTCAGAAGTAGTGAATGGGCTTCAGAGTCAACGCTGTGGACTCAGGCAACTGCTCAGGATTGTATACCACTGTGCCTCAATTCTTTTGGCCTTTCCTGCAAATTAGATTAGACATACCCAGGAATGATAATAGTGTTGGTCCGGGGCATCATCAGTGGGTGAGTACAACTATATGAGGCTGTAACCTCACTAGTCTGTAGAACAGTTTTCCCAAAATGGTACATTCCCTGGGTGTTAACAAGGAGGGCTTTAAATAATAGTGACCATAAAACTGTCAATTCTTACCAAAAAAAATGTATCTGGTTCATTAGTGTTGTTGGGGAGGAAATCTGGTATCCTTGCATGGTTTTACATTTGTTTCTACACCTGTAACAATTTGGTTGATTCTTAAATGCACTCTGAAATGGACTAGCAAGCCACTTAATTCAAGAACCGATAGGAATGAGTGACAAATACAGGCATTGGTCACATCACACAGAAAAATACATTTTTAAAAAGACAGATTGGAAGCACCCTCTTCTTTCATGACCTTGATTGACAGATTCATGTAAAACTCTAATGAACATATAGCTAAGATAGTGTAAATTAAAAATGTGCTCAAATAAGCGAGCATGATTTTACTTGCCAATAAAGTATTTCTACAATGCAGGAGATGGATATCCCATTAATTGTGAACACTGATCCACCAGCAGTTACTCAGCTATACCCCTGATGTCATGCCATCAATGCAAAGGCTGCCTTTCCACATACATAGTTTGTTTAATATGAAGTGTCAAGGGAGAGACATAGTGACTGCAAAAGTCACTACCTAAAATCTGCTGCTTACAAATGGTTTGGTGCTGCCTGTGTGAACATTAAATAGAATTACTACTTTTGGGGAAGGAGGTTTATAGCAACATTAAAAAAAAGTTAAGCTTACTCCAAATGTCCTAGAAACCCTTCTCCAACATGTTCCTCTGGCTGTGATGACCTTACATACATTCAACTATAGTTTGCTTTGCATGCAAGGTTAAATGCAACATTCTAATGATCTACGTATGAATGCATTGCTCCAACTAGCAGTACCCATTGGCCAGAAATGCAACAGTCAACCAAGACACAACCACCTACTACTGCACAAAATTCAGTCCATTGACAATCTATTGACATTTTGTTCTTTTTTAAAAAATCCTTACCAATTGTAATCTTTCCTTGTATTTTCTCTAGAATGAAGCGAGCTTGGTTGTTCAGCTTTGCAGACTCTGCTCCAAACATTCCTGACAACCACTCTTTCCTGAGACCGTAATAATGCAACCTCAGATCAAAGAACTCCTTCAAGATGTCATGCACAGTTTCGTACTTCTTCAAGCAACCCATATGATCAAATAGTACCTGCAATTATCATAATGTTATTGCCATTTGAACATTTTAAAAAATGCATCTAGCATTTAAAAATATGTAACATCTATGTAAAGTTTAAGAAAGAATACTACCATTGAGTTGCAAGTGAGTGTCGTTTGTAGTTTGAACACCTTATGTAAGCCAGCAGCTTCTGCTTGTGCAAGTTTCTCTTCTGACATTTTTACAACAAACTTTACTGAAGCATCAGTATGATATTCTTTGTAGTCATTTATCAAAGCTGGTGTCTTTTCTGTCCCATTAAGCATTGGCTCAAGGACTTGTTCTTTGTATGCCTATATAGAAATAAAGGCTAAGTATTCATCAAAATATAAAAAGGAACATCTTTTCAAAAAAGCTAGTTACACTAAGTAGGCACAAGACATATTTTTAGCTAGTAGGGACACATTTTCAGTCAGAAATGTAAGCTAATTTTAATCAACTGCTTTTTACCAGGAGTTAAGAATTACACAGCTGAATAAATATGGAAGCACTGATATCCTTATCCACAACTGCAAATACATTTTATGATACTCTGAAACATTTCTGAATTATTGCTAATAGATTAACGTACAGACTTGGAGTTCTGTCATGAAGGCATGTTCAAGGACCCTGGCCAGTTAATTTACCAGGCACATATAAAGGAAATTAAAGAAAATTTTTAATTAATTAATCTCATATATTGTGAAACTAACAGTTCAACCCACTAAGGTGATCACCCACAGCTTTACGGTATGTTCAACTGAACCATTACTTCAACTGAACCATATAGATGAGTAGCTATCTATATTCTCTAAGAGAAATAACAGTAGCATCAATACACCCATATTGTCATGTGAAGCTACTGACTTCATGGAATGGTTTCCAAATTAATACTCAATTCAAAGTTGTGCTCTACCTGTGTCCAGGTCCTAACTGGCAGTTCTGTAATTTCTATTGTATTTCGATCCAAAACCAAGATTTCACCACTGACAACATATTGATTTTGCCCCACTTCATGAATTGTTCCTTTAAAGTTCTTGTAGCTTGGAAGCTAGAGATTCAAAAAAAACAAAAATGAAATTTAACTCTGTAGCTCACATCTGGCCTTTGCAAGATTAGTGAAGACAGTGCAATTTTGTTTTCTAAGTCAACAAGATTTAGCACATCATAAGCATTAATAAATGAATGCTAAAAGTATACAAGAACAATATGTTGATGTCATGAATAAAAAAGCTATTTTTCTCTCAAATTAATAGTGTCACACAAATAAGATCTCAATACATTTAAATACTTCAGGAGCTTAACATTTGATTTACGAGAGACAATTTCGGTATAATAAAAGATTAATAAACGAACAAACTGGGAAATAATTTGTGCCTAACACAATTTTAAGACACCCCAAAATACTTCACAACCAGTGTTGACACTATTTGGAGATGCCGGTGTTGGACTGGGGTGTACAGAGTTAAAAATCACAACACCTGTTGGACTATAACCTGGTGTTGTGTGAGTGTTGATACTGTTAGAAAGCAAAAAATATAAACAAGCTAATTTCCACATGAAATTCAATCTGCAATAATCAATTTTATTGACAGTCATTAAGGGAGATTTCCAGGACACAAGGTGAACTGCCTGTTCCTCCAGGATAAGTACTTAGGATGTTTTAGGTTAACTTGAGTTGGCAGATGAGGCCTCTGTTTAATATCTCATCCCAACAATGGCATCACATGCAGTAAAGTATTCCAAGTAAAAAAAGAAAGCAATAGGGTAACTCTGCAGCTGTGGTATCACATGTGGAAAGAGAAAGAGAAGGTTTCAAGTCCAAATGACTTCTTCCAAAATCTTCCATAGACATTGTCAGGCTTGACATGTTTCCCTTTCACATACTGTCTTTATTTCAAATCACTGTCGCCTGCAGTATTTTGTGAACAATTTTATAATATTGAAATATTTGTTTAGATTGCTTGCTTAAGTCTCTGGAACAGGACATAACCATAACATAACTTCAGTGTGATGCCACAGCTCCACAAGTGGCACTTGATTTTAATTAGACACTTGATTTTCAATTACAGAAAACAATGCATTAAAACTTCAGTCTTAAAGGTAAAGTAGATCTTGGTTAAGGTCTTGGTTATGAAAAGAATTAGCTAGGTTGTCAGAAATAAGAAGCTGTAACATCAGCTGCCACAGAATCACAAAAGTTACAGTGCAGAAAGAGGCCATTCAACCCATCATGCCTGCTTGGCATCTCTTAGCATTTCAATTTGGTGCTAATCTCTTCTCTCTTCCCCACAATCCCATACATTGCTTCTATTTAAGTAATTATCCAATACCCTCTTGAATGTATCAACTGAATCAGTCTTCAGCACACTTCCAGACAAGGCGTTCAAGAGACGAAACACTCACTGTGTGAAAAGGCCTTTTACCTCACAGTTGCTTTTGGACAAAAAAAATTAAGATACTAAGACTTCCATATTTCTGTGGAAGTCAATCGAGATGAAGAGAGATGTGGTGTAAAATATAATGCCTGCTCAGCACACAATGATACTAGTGTCGAACAATTTTACCCACGACATGCAATTTGTCCTTTGGTTACCTGAAACACTTCCTTGAACAAAACGTTGCACTCGTTGAATGTTATGTAAAACACACGTTTTACACATATAAGAAACACATTAATTTCTTAAAATACAAGAAAATAATTTTTAAAAATATTCACAAATATCCAGTATAATTTACCATAGGTAGGGGATCGAGGCCATCAAGCATCCGCCTAACATTGTTGACTAGCTCCCTGGCGTCATAATTAGGAATTCTACAAGCCCATCCTGTACCAATACCTTCAGCTCCATTAACAAGAACCATAGGAATTATGGGGCAGTACCACTCTGGTTCGACACGCTGATTGTCATCATAAAGGAACTTCAACAAATTGTCATCCATTTGAGGGGAAAGCAAACGTGCCAATGGACTAAAAACAAGTGCAATAAATGTAACAAAATTAAAAGAATTCAAATGATTAGTCAGAAAAATTAACCACTATATCGTAAATTAACGGCATATTCACACTGTAAAAATATTTTTTCAAAACTTCAATCAGAGTTACAGAAACATTTTAAAAGTACAACTGTTTTAAAAATAGATAAAAGACAATATTAAAGAAGTGTAAAAGCAACAAGTTAGTAAATTGCAACATAAAAATAAAACAGAATACTTTGAATTCTAGAATAACACAGATCAGCCAGTATTATAGCGAAAAGACTGGTCGGTGCTATAAGAGCTTAAGGAGAAATGTAATGGTGCAACACTAATCTGTCTCTTACATGTCAATATTTATATTTCTAAACTATCGCTAAATAGTTTTCTCCACTCACCTTAACATAGTGAAAATATATCGAGGACTAGCAGCATCTTTGCCACCATGTAGTCTGGTACCAAACTGGCCAATCGGCTGCAACAAACTTATATTGTTACTTCCTACAAAGTTTTGAGCCAAGTTTACAATGGTCATCATAAGTGCTTGCTGAAAAAGAATGCGATAGTTTGGTTTGTAAAAATGCCAATACATGGTGTATGCAACTAAAACTTCATGGACAATATTCCCAAATATTTAATTTCACATATTCAATGCATGCTCTCATTCTTCTAAAAGATGCCATCACTGTGTTATGCTCCTGATTTCACTAAGTTGCATTCACTCAGCATCCATTTGGATGCAGAATGACAACGCATCAATTTATATCCTTGTTTTCAAGATTCTTCAGTGGTCTTGTTCTTCTACATAAGCTCAAGATCTACAATCCTCTGAAATCTCTTTCAATTCTAAATTTCCCTCAATTTATGAATTTTAATCCACCATTAACAACAGTTTTTAACCCATTCTTTGGCCAAAAAAAATTTATTTATTTGAGACATGCTTTAATTCATTATCAAATAAGGCAGTACTTATGAACACAAACTCCATGAAATGCAATCAGAACCAATGGTGCAGCCGTTCTTTTCCTTCCTGTGACCACTCAAGCAGCAGTGAAACTACAGGTCTAACCAATGCCATGGCTTCCTCTCTCCAGCTATGGGGCTCAGAGGAAACTTCTTTAAGCAGAAGAATTCAATGCCCCTCCAGCACTTTGATGAGAGCACCATGGGTCATTACTGTCATTAACACTCGATCAGCACAGAAAATGTGGATCAGTTTTATTTAATGGAGTGCTTACTCTATCTGAAAGACTTGGAGTTCCACATGCAGTTCAAAGTTTAAGTTAAAAAAAAAACTGATGTATTAGCTATCTGCTTAATGAAAAAAGGATTAAGCCCTGGAACTATGATTAGAAGCAACAAATATTTCAAAGGTTTCTACTCACTCAATTTAGGAGTGTGCAGGTCAGATGTTCCTGTTGCTTGACCAATGACTTTTCCAATTTACTATGCAAAAGTTAACCCACTAATTTCTTTGCCTAAAACATGGTCTCAAAATTTCAACTTCTACACGAGTTTATAAATTCCATTTGAGGGGGAAATGAGCAGTGAAGAAAGTCAAGAAAGGTAAAATTTGAAAAACATAATTGCCTTGGCATTAGAGGTACACCTTGTAATTCTCTTTGCATTCTGTATAAAGCAATCCTACTTTACAGATTTTAGTTGACTTTTCTACCCCACATTTGAGTAAAACACAAAGAAGTGGGCGGCACGGTGGCGCAGTGGTTAGCACTGCTGCCTCACAGCGCCAGAGACCTGGGTTCAATTCCCGCCTCAGGTGACTGATTGTGTGGAGTTTGCACATTCTCCCAGTGTCTGCGTGGGTTTCCTCCGGGTGCTCCGGTTTCCTCTCTCAGTCCAAAGGTGTGCAGGTCAGATGAATTGGCCATGCTAAGTTGCCCGTAGTGTTAGGTGAAGGGGTAAATATAGGGGTATGGATGGGTTGCGCTTCGGCGGGTTGGTGTGGACTTGTTGGGCCGAAGGGCCTGTTTCCACACTGTAAGTAATCTTAAAAAAAATCAAAAAAAAAGTCGACATAGTCTTGCCAGATTATACTGCTGCTCCCTCATTAGAGAGGCACATCTGTTAGTGGTTTATCCAGAGGGTCACCATACGTCAAGCAAGGGGAGAGGTTGAGAAGGACAGTCTTTCATGGTAACTTCAGGGTGCAGGGATGGAACCTACGATGCTGGCATCACAGTGTTGATAACCAGCCATCCAGCCAACTACTTTATTCTGAAACATTCAATCTAATTATGAGTCACATAAACTGGCATAACTTTTTAAATTGTTGCATTTTCAGTTTTAAAAAAGGCATTAAGCACGGCACACTCAGAAGAAATGTATGAACACACTCTAACAGAAGTATGCCATTCAGACTTTCAGGCCTGCTCGTCATTCAATATGACCATGGCTGATCTGAGTGTAGTCTGAAATCCACATTCTCACCTACATCTAATAATCTTTCATCCCTTGCCTAACAAGAATCTACCTATCTATTTCTAAACCAGAAGTATTCTAGGACACTACATCCAATTTTCAAGAGGAGAGTGCCAGCAACTCATGATGCTTTAAGATAAAATTTCTTCATATCTTCATTTTAAATGGGTGACTACTAATTTTTAAAGTGAATTCTAGTTCTAAATTCTCCCACAAGTAGAAGAATCCTTTCCACATCTTCGCTCTCAATAACTATCAGGATCATATATGTTTAGATCAAGTCATTTTTTACTTCTTCAAAATTCTAGTAGATATAAGTCTAACCTGTCAAATCTTTCCGCAGAAGTCAACCCTACATTTTCAGATAATAGTCCACTAACCTTTACCAACTCATTTACACTCTTGCTTAAATAAAGTAATCAATACAGTGCACAAATTCTTCAAATACACAGACTCATCAGTGCCTAGCATAAATGAATAGCCTACTTTTGTATTCCATGAAGACTATTCCCTCCTCGATTCTGTCAGGTCCACGCCCCCCACGAACCCACCCTCCCCTGCTACCACAAGAATTGCAAAACCTGCGCCCACACCTCTCCCCTCACCTCCATCCAAGACCCCAAAGGAGCTTTCTACATCCATCAGAGATTTACTTGCACTCCCACACATGTCATTTACTTTATCAGTTGCTGTCTCTTCTAGATTGGGCAGACAGGATACCTACTTGCAGAACCCTTCAGAGAACATCTTCAGGACACACGCATGAAGCAACCCCACCACCTCGTGGTCAAACACTAACTTCCCCTCCCACAACCCCAAGGACATGCAGGTCTTGGGCGTCCTCCATCACCAAACCCTTTCCACGCCTGGAGGACGAATGTCTCATCTTCCACCTTGAGACCCTCCAACCACACAGGATCAACGTGGATTTCACCAGTTTCCTCATTTCCCCTCCCCGAACCTTATCCCGGATCCAACCTTCCACCTCGGCACTGCCCTCTTGACCAGTCCATCATCCTTATCACCCACTTGCTCCATCCTCCTCTCTGACCTATCAGCTTTACCCACCTATCGCACTCTCAGCTACCTTCCCCCCAGCCTCACTTCCTACCCTTTTATCTCTCAGCCCCCCTGGCCACAAGCCTCATTCCTGATGAAGGGCTTATGCTTGAAACGTCAGCTTCTCTGATGCTGCCTGACCAGCTGTGCTTTTCTGGCACCACACACTCGACTACTTTTGTATTCCATTCCCTTCACAATAAAGGATAAAATTCTATTTGTATTCCTCATACTTCATGTACCCACGTACTAACCTTTTGAGATTCATGCACTAGGACACGGAGTTGTTTGCAACTCAGTGCTCTGCAATTTCTCATTGAGATAAAACGCTTCTCTTTTACCTTTCCTGACAAAATAGGCAATTTCACATTTTCCCATATTATATTTCATTTAATTAGATGAGATTAGATTAGATTTGATTAATTATATTAGATTAAATTACTTACATGTGGAAATAGGCCCTTCGGCCCAACATGTCCACACCGACCCTCCGAAGAGCAACCCACCCAGACCCATTCCCCGACTTTTACCCTTCACCTAACACTATGGGCAACTTAGCATGGCCAATTCACCTAACGTGCACATTTTTTGGACTGTGGGAGGAAACTGGAGCATCCAGAGGAAACCCACGCAGACACGGGGAGAATCTGCAAACTCCACACAGACAGTTGCCTGAGGCGGGAATTGAACCCGTGTTTCTGGCACTGTGAGGCAGCAGTGCTAACCACTGCCACCGTGCCGCCCTACTGCATCTTTGCCTTGTAACTTAACATATTGTACAGCCTTTTGTCACCTCCTTTTGTCTGCTTCACAGCTTACTTTCCTGCTTATTTTTGCACTATCAGCAATAGATCAACCATTTCTTCCATTGTTTCATCCATCATTTATAGAAATTGTAAACAGTCGAGATCCCAACACCAATCCTTGTGACATAACAATTCTTACCTCAAGCCAACCTGTAAAAGATCCATTTATACCTATACTACTTCCTCTTAGCCAGCTAATCTTTTAGATTTAAATTAGATTCCCTACAGTGTGAAGCAGGCCATCTGGCCCAACAAGTCCACATCAACTCTCCGAAGAGTAACCCACCCAGACCCATTCCCCTACTCCCTACTAATGCACCTACCACTATGGGCAATTTAGCATGGCCAATTAACCTGACCTGCACATCTTTAGACTATGGGAGGAAACCGGAGCACCCGGAGGAAACCCATTCAGATTCGGGGAGAATGTGCAAACTCCACACAGACGGGCGCCTAAGGCTGAAATTGAACCTAGGTCCCTGACGCTGCGAGTAGCGGTGCTAACCACCGAGCCATTGTGCCGCTCATGTTTTTAACCATTCCAATATGCTAGCTTTTGCATATAAGCTTTTGTTTTCCATAATGTAATACATTATCAAATACCTTTTGGAAACAAGTACAGTATATCCAACAGTTTCCATTTACCCACAGCAAGAGCCATCTTTTCAAAGGACTGCAATAGACTGATCAAACATGATTGCAATTTCTTAAAACCACGTTGATTACCCAATTACCAAGTGCTCTAAACTAACCTCTTCAATAAGTTTTACTACATATTCCCTATTACGGATGTTAAGCTAACCGGCATGTATCAACAACAATATATCTGGCACTGGTTGAAAGAACTGTTAGACTATAAGTTTTTTTGAGATTTTAGCCTTAATGAAGAAGTGGCTTCTATTTGACAATCCAATTAAGAAAATGAGACTAACTTTCTCACACCAAGCCTACAACATGACCCTTCAATAGACTTAAAACTTTGAAGCTGTTCTACCAATACTTTTACAAGGATACTTGGCAATCTATTCCTAAGAACTACATCTTATTCAAAGTTGCACTGCTGTCACAATGACATGATCACATGGTTTCTCTAACGAAGATCATAAGCAATAGATCTTGGACATGATTACTGCCAGGTGAGCCATCACCAGCCATAAACAGGTTAACTCCAAAAATCTATAAATGAGTGCTCAGGTCCTTGCTCAACATTTCTGAAAATAGTACATCCACAATAAACAAATGCATCAAATTAATTGTTCCACTTTAGTCTGACTCTATATACCACCAAAGTTAATTGCACATGGATGCTTTCATATGGGGTGAAGTTCGTCACTAATTACTACAAAATCAGTAACTTAACATGAAAAGCCCACTTATGTAAAAAATGTTGCAAAAGCCCAAAGACTGCTGATAAGAAAACATAATGAATATACTTTAAAAACCCTTGAATAAAGATGTAACTTCAGGAATTATAGGCATAATTTTATGCACTGCAGGTTTAGAAATATTGGGACCTATAAAATTCTCCTGCATGGTCCTACCCCACCTCAAAGCCCACCCTCATGGGCATTCTCTCTCTTCTTAGTCTCTAAGAACCTCTTCCTCTGAAAAAAATCCTTCTCGTCGAGAAGTTCATGGCTGTCTACGTGAAGCAGCTTACTTATTGCAGTCTGAATTTACCTCTGCATTTGGGGCTAAGGCACATACAAAAAAAAACTTCAAAACACAGATCAAATTGTTATTTGATATGAACTATAACTGCAGAATAGATGTGTTTGTACTTACCTCACCATGGTGATAAGCCGACATTTCAGCCACTGATCCTGCCAACTGAGCAACCTTAACTTCTCGTTTATCATTTCTCTTGAAGCATGTATATAAGACTTTGCGTTGCCCAGGTTTTAAGCCTGAAACAAATTTATACAACTGTTACTATACAGGAAACTTTGTTTTAATCAGCATGTTATGAACTAGCAATCTCAATAAACCAGCAAAAATCATATACCTCAATACCAGGCGGTTACTGTACTATTGAGATCTTTGTGACATCTGAGTAGTCAGTTGAAGGTGCGAGAGAGAAGGCTTTCTGCCAGTAAGCTTTCTTTGGGCAAAGCTGCATTATTATTTAGGCAATTTATTCTGTAAATAATGTATAACAGTGACGTGTATGCTCCCTGCATTACATTTCAATTACTTACAGTATATGTTTTTATATTAACTATGTTATCCTATTGATAATTGGAATATTTGATCAAGGGGGTGGCATGGTGGCGCAGCAGTTAGCACCGCTGCTTCACAGCACCAGGAACCCAGGTTCAATTCCTGCCTCGGGCACCTGTCTGTGTGGAATTTGCACATTCTCCCCGTGTCTACGTGGGTTTCCTCCGGGTGCTCCAGTTTCCTCCCACAGTCCAAAGATGTGCAGGTCAGGTGAATTGGCCGTGCTAAAATTGCCTATAAGGTTAGGTGCATTAGTCAGGGGAATGGGTCGCTCTGCAGAGGGTCGGTGTGCACTTGCTGGGCTGAAGGGCCTGTTTTCACACGTCGAGCCTGTACAGTCCTGGTCCAATAGGTGCCAGTTAATAAAAAGCTTGCTACACAATTTAATAAATTAGTAAAAACTAGAAAATTTCAAGAGAAGGGTGGGCCTTCTTCAGACATAGGAAGGATTGAAAAATATCTCAAGTGTACAAATTCTGCTGTATCATGTTATAAACTCACGGAACACGGTCAGTGCTGAAGATCAGCATTTATTGCCCATCCAAGATTCTGAGAAGTGGTGGTGATAAGGTGCTGCTGCAGTCCACGTGGTATAGGTACATCACCAGTGCTGTTAAGGAAGAGGTTCTAGGATTTTGATCGCGATAGTGAAGGAAACAATTTAGTTCCAAGTCAGAATGATTTGTGACATAGAGGAGAACTTGTCAGCAGTGTTTTTTTTTAAATGCAGCCCTTATCCTTCTAGGAGGCAAATGCCACAAGTCTGGAAGGTACTACCGAAACTGGTGAGCTGCTGCAAGCACCATGTAAACAGTAAACATTGTTGCCACTGGGTATCAGAAATAAAGACAACGAACAGTTAAGGCGAGGGTGGGGTACCAATCAAGTAGACTGTTTTGTCTTGAATTATGGTGACCACCTCGAGGGTTGCTGGAGCTCTACTCATCCTTGGCAAATAATGAACAGCTCACACTCCTGATTTGTGTTTAGTAAATTAGTGGACAAGTTTTAAACTGTAAGTGAGCTACTTGCCAAAGAATTCCCAGTCCATATTCTGATCTTGTTGCCATGTTTATATGGCTAGTCCTGTCAAGTTTCAGGTCAAGAGTAATCCCCAGGATGGTGACGTTGTGGATTTAGTAACAGCAAGTGCATTCAATGTCAAAAGATTATTACAAAGGATTATACAAAAGACAGCACAGTGGCTAACACTGCTGCCTTACAGTGCCAGGGACCCAGGTTCGATTCCCGCCTCGTGGAGTTTGCACATTCTCCCAGTGTCCTCCGGGTGCTCCGGTTTCCTCCCAGAATCCAAAAACATGCAGGTTAGGTGAATTGGCCATGCTAAATTGCCCGTGGTGGGGGTTATTAATTAGGGGTAAATATAGGGTAGGGTACTCTTTGGAGGGTCGGTGTGGACCTGTTGGGCCGAAAGACCTGTTTCTACATTGTAGGAATTCTAATTCTATTTACTTCTCCCTGTTAGGGATGGTCACAAAAACAAAGAGCAGGACACTGCAATTCAACTCTTTGAGCCTGCGCTGCCATTCAATTTGATTATGACTGATCATCTGACTCAGTACACTGTTCCTGCTTTCTCCCCACACCCTTTAGCCCGAAAAACTATATACAAATCGTTCCTGAAGGAAACATTCAATATTTTGGCCTCAATAACTCTCTTTGACAGATAATTACACAGGCTCACCACTCTGGATGAAGAAATTTCTCCTGGCACAAATCACCTGCCACTAGACTGGGGTAAATGTTAATTTCTCTTATCAGCCTAAATATTTCTGTATCTAAGTTTAAACTGCTTCAGTTTCTACAGTTGTGAACAATACTGACTGTTGTGCAACCATCTCTTTTTCTGACTTTATGACTGAAGGAAGGTCATTGGCACTGCAACTGAAGATATTTGGGTCCGCGACACTGCTGAGGAGCCTCTGTGATAATGTTCGACAGCTGATATTGGTGGCACTTAACAACAGGACCATTTATGCTAGGCGTGACACTAATTGTTAGAGACCATTCTTTCCAATTCCCATCAACACGATTTTGCTGCAATTCTTTCGTGTGAACTTGGTCAAAAGCTGCACTGATCCAAGGGCAATCACCCTAAGTTCACCTTTGGAATTTAGTGCTTGTGTGTGTTTGGACCTAGTCTGTAATGCAGGATAGGAGTGAATTAGCCTTGGCAGAACTCAAACTGAGCATCAGTCAGTAGATTATGGCCAAGTAGGTGCTACCTAATAAAAATTTGACAGGATCTTCTTTCACTGTGCTGATGACTCCAAAGAAATTGACACAGCAGGTACAAATGCAATTGCCCTGTTTTTTGAACAGAACACAGCTGAGCAATTTTGCACATTTTTGGGTACATGCCAGTGTTGCTGGTACACTAGAACACCTAAGCTAAAGACCCAGGTGGTTCTGGAGCACTGGGGACATTGTTCAGGGTCCACAGTCGTTGCTGCATCCAGTAAATATTGTTGCTTCTTGATAAAAAGTATTCTGAATTGGACTGGTTGAAGATTGGAATCTATGAAGCTGGAGACCTCAGTAGGAGATGGAGATGGATCTTCCATTTGGCACTTCTGGTTTACCATAGTTGGAAATAATTCACTCTTGTCTTCACAACAATGTGCTGGATCTGCCATCAGTGAATGCAGATCTTTTCTTTCTAAAGAAAAGGGAGAGTCTCTGCAGAGTTGCTACTTCTGGCTAGGTGCTTAACTGTCCACCACCATTCACAACAAGGCAGGAGTGCAAAGCTTACTCTGATATCTTGGCTTTGGGATTGTTTAGCTCTGTATATTACACATTGCTTCTGCTATTCAGAATACATGCTATCCAATCTACCAGGGTACAATCCCGTATTTAGTTATGCCTAGTGATGTTTAGATTAGATTACATTACAGTGTGGAAACAGGCCCTTCGGCCCAACAAGTCCACACCGACCCGCCGAAGCGCAACCCATCCATACCCCTACATTTACCCCTTACGTAACACTACGGGCAATTTAGCATGGCCAATTCACCTGACCTGCACATCTTTGGACTGTGGGAGGAAACCGGAGCACCCAGAAGAAACTCACGCAGACAAGGGGAGAAAGTGCAAGCTCCACACAGTCAGTTGCCTGAGGTGGGAATTGAACCCAGGTCTCTGGCGCTGTGAGGCAGCAGTGCTAACCACTGTGCCACCGTGCCGTGTTCTTGTATACTTCTCATTGAGGGAGAGTTAATCCCAGGCTTGATGGAAAGATATGGCAGGCAAGGTTTACAGATTGCAGTTTGAATAAAATTCTGCTTCTGCTGATGCTTTGTAGAACTTCACGAATGCCCTGTTTGAGCTGCTAGATCTGTGCTGAATCTATTGCATTTTGCGAGTGGTCTTGCCGTTCAATACAGCTGTGGGTATCCTTTGTGTGAATATAGGCTTTCATCTCCACAAGAACTGCGGTGGTTATGTCTTAAACATTCAGTCATGGGCATGCTTCTGCAACAAACAGATGCCCGACAATGAAGTGAAGCATATGTTTTCCCCCTCTCATTGATTGTGCCATAGGTCAGATATCTTCTTCAAAACCTGACCAGCTCAGTCAATATTAGTGCTACCAAGCCGCACTCAGTGATGGACCTTTAAGTTCCCCACAGAGCGCCTTCTTGTCCTTTCTACCCTTACTACTTCTTTGCAAGTGATGTAAGAAAACTAATTCATCAATGGTTATCAGCAAAAGGTTTCTTGCTAATGTTTCACCTGATGCTATGAGACTTTGTGAGACCCAGAGTCAATGTTGAGGACTCCCAGAATCTTGACTGCATACCACTGTCTCACTGCTTTAGTTCTCACTGAGACAGGACATAGCGAAGGATGGCGACAGAGAAGTCTTGGATGTTTGCTGCAAGGTATAACTGTTGAGCCGTTGCTGAACTAGGCCGACATGCAGCTCTTCGAACTTTGACATAAGTTCATGGAAAGGACATTACAGTGCTTAGATCAATGCTAATTCTTTTGTTCTTATTCAAGATTTCTGGAGTCATTTGATACAACTAAGTGACTTACTAGGTCATTTCAAGTCAAACACTTAGCATTGAATCTGGAGTCACAAGGAAACCAGAATGGCTAAGGACAGTAAGCTGCTTCCCAAAAGGATATTAGTGATTCAGATTTTATTTTTAATAACAACAACCCAGTAGTATGATCATTTCTGAGAATGGTTTTCATCATATTATTTATTTTACAATAATCTGGGTGCCACAATGAGATTTGAACTCTTCTCTCCTGAATGTTAGTAGGGGCACCTGAATTACTACTGCAGTAACATCACGACACAAGGATGATTCCAGTTATATATTTAACCATTAGCACCAGGTGGAAAATAAATTTATCAAAAATGAAACCACTAATTCATAAAATTAGAATGATTTTAAATTATATACAAAACAATAAAATGTTTACATCACCCCAATTTTTATCATTTTATCGACAGCTTCTCAAATCTAAATTCATATGTTTCCTGCATTAATATTCCTAATATTTGGGGTCAATAAGCTGGATACAATGGGAAACAAGGAAAGGGATTTTAGGTTGTATGACTAAAACTAAACATGATTGATTGCAATTTTTTTTAAAAATGCATAAGACGACACGGGCTTCATTTTTGGGCATAATTTGGATAAGTGGGAAACAAAGATAAAAAAAGTCAAATCTTAATTATATATAGGATAGCTTCACATTAGAAATACTTACCATCAACAAGAGAAGGAATAGATCTTTCGTTATCAGAATTTGAGAAAAGAATTAATTCTTTGTTGATGAAGTCATTGTACGTCAAGTACTTTGTTGCTGTTCCATATAAATATTGCTGTAAAATTAGATTTTGAAAAGTCACAACCATAAATACAACAGAACAAAATATCAGCCATTAAGAGTACAATTTAACATCACAGACCTCTGGCAGGCCATGTAGCCTTCTCTGTCTTCTGTCTTCCATGAAATTGGTCAGCCATTCTTTTCGATCATCTATCTTCTTTTTGCTGAAAGCCTGAGACGTTGTAACATTAAAGACATCTGATAAACTGTGGAAGGATCACCATGCTGCAGTGTCTACTGACTAATTACTGATGAAATCACAATATTGTTAAAAAATACATTACCAAATATACTCTTTAAATTATAAAACTCAATCACAGTATGGCCTAAATTAAAATAAATTAATAAGTAAACTCAATTAAAATACAAATGTGTTTTTGTGCCTTTATTCACTGGAATTAATCTGGTACCTGTAATACACTTGTAGCATTCATCCAAGAATTCTTAGGTTCTGGAAAAGTCCCAGAAAACTGCCAAGGTATTACCCTTACTCAAACAGCACGTGAAACCAAAAAAACAAGTAAATTTTGGCCAGTTAACTTAACATCTGTCATTGGGATAATGTTAAAGAGGATGAGATAGTACAGCATTTAGGAACAGCAATATACAAATCAAGCAGTCAGCATCATGGAGAAGAAATCATGCTTGTCAAACTTATTAACGCTCTTTCAAGAGGACAGCAGGATTGAGGAACCTGCAGATGCAACAGACTTAGATTTTCAAAAGGCACTCCACAAGGTACCCCATGTAAGGCTACTTAATGAGAACCATGGTTTTGGGGGCAGCATCTTAGTATGGAATAAGGATTAGCTAACCAACAGAAGGCAGAAAATTGGGATAAAGGGGATGTTTCAGGTAGGCAATCCTAAACTAGTGGAGTGCCAGAAGGGATCAGTATTGGGGCCACAATTATTCACAATGATATGAATAGCTTGGATGAGGGAAGTGAATGCATTATCACCAGGTTTGCAGATGACACAAAACATAGGTGGGAAGGCAGGTAGTGAGGATGACACACAGACTCTACAGAGGAATATGGACCGGTTAGGTGAGTGGACAAAAACTTGGCAGATGGAAAATACCATGGGAAAATGTGAAGTTATGCACTTTGGTACGAAGAATAGAGGAGCCAAATACTATTTAATTGGAAAACATGCAGAAAGCTGCAGCACAGAGGGATTTGGCAGTTCTTGAGTGAATCACATAAAAGTTAGCATTAAAATTAATGGCTAATAAAGGAAAGTAAATGCAAGATTTTCAAATAATGTATCATCAAAGAGACACCTTGCTAAACCTATACCAGTACAGGGCAGAAGTGGGTACTGCAGATGCTGGAGATTAGAGTCAAGATTAGAATGGTGCTGGAAAAGCACAGCAGGTCAGGCAGCATCTGAGAAGCAGGAAAATAGACATTTCGGGCAAAAGCCTGATGAAGGGCTTTTGCCTGAAACGTTGATTTTCCTGCTCAAATGGTGCCTGACCTGCTCTAATCTATACCAACATAGTATTCCAGCTGTAGTCTAACCAATGAAAGATGTTTGGTCCCCTTATCTAAGAAAAGGTAAACTGGCACTGGAGTTCACAGAAGTTTTACTGGATTGTTTTCAGGTATGGAGGGGTTTTCTTGAGGATTTTGCATGGGTTTGGAATTTAAAAGAATGAGAGGAGACCTTATTGAAACATAAGGTTCTTAGTGAGCTTAACAAGGTAGATGTTGAATCATTCAGCTCATCAAGACTGCAAATGACCCTTTTAGATTACAGTGTGGAAACAGGCCCTTCGGCCCAACAAGTCCACACCGCCCCGCCAAAGCGCAACCCACCCATACCCCTACATTTACTCCTTACCTAACACTACGGGCAATTTAGCATGGCCAATTCACCTGATCTGCACATCTTTGGACAGTGGGAGGAAACTGGAGTACCCGGAGGAAACCCACGCAGACACGGGGAGAACGTGCAAACTCCACACAGGCACCTGAGGCGGGAATTGAACCCGGGTCTCTGGCGCTGTGAGGTAGCAGTGCTAACCACTGTGCCACCATGCCACCCACCCTCTGAAGAGCAAGGACCCAGCCTGCTAGTCTACCCCCTTAATTAGGAGCAAGTGAGGTCTGCAGATGCTGGAGATCAGAATCGAAGAGCACAGCAGGTTACGCAGCATCCGAGGAGCAGGAGAATTGACGTTTTGGGCATAAGCTCGCCATCATTTTATCCCTTTAATTTCCACGGCTAATTCAGCTAATCTGTACATCCTTGGACAATATGGACAATTCAGCATGGCCAATCCACCTAACTTAGACATCTGAACTGTGGGAGGGAACAGAGTATCCGGAGGAAACCTATGCAGATCCGGGGCAAACGTGCAAACTCCACACAGTCAGTCACCCAAGGCTGGAATTGAACACACTGTGAGGCAGCAGTGTTAACCGCTGAGCCACCCATAGAGAGAGATTTTTCTGAAGTGGGAGAGACTATGGCAGAAGCACACAAACTCATAGGTAAAGGGTCACCAATTTAAAATAAAGATGAGAAAGAATTGTTTTTCTCAGAGTGTCATGGATGTGGAATTCTTTGCCATAGAGAGATATTGAGGCAGTGTCAGTGTATATTCAAGGCTGAGTCAGACAGATTTTAATCTGTAAGGAAATCAAGGCATAAGGTGGGAACTAGGACATAAGGATTATTAGATCAGCCACGATCACTTTGAATGGCAGAGCAGATTTGATGAGCTGAATTGTCTATCTCTGCCCCTACAGCTTTGGTTTTATGACAACACAATACTTAAGTACAGGATTTGTGCTGAATTTAGAGTCAGAGATATACAGCACAGAAACAGACCCTGCGGTCCAACTCGTCCATGCCAACCAGATATCCTAACCTAATCTAGCCCCATTCGCCAGCACACGGCCCATATCTTCAAAACCACTTCTATTCATATAACCATCTGGATGTCCTTTAATAGTTGGTATTGAAACAGCCTCCACCACTTCCTCCGGCAGCTCATTCCATACACGTACTACCCTCTGTGTGAAGAAGTTGCCCCCTAGGTCTATTTTATATCTTGCCCCTATCACCCTAAATCTATGCCCTCCAGTTCTGGACTCCCCCACCCCAGGGAAAAGAGAGTTTCTCTATTTATTCTATCCATGCCCCTCATGATTTTATAAACCTCTATAAGGTTACCCCTCAGCCTCTGACGCTCCATGCAGAACAGTCCCAGACTATTCAGCCTCTCCCTATACCTCAAATCCCCCAACCCTCGCAACAATCCTTGTAAACGTTTTCTGAACCCTTTCAAGTTTCACAACGTCCTTCCAATAGGAAGGACAGAGTTGCACACAATAGTCCAAAAGTGGCCTAACCAATATCCTGTATAGCCGCAACCCCTATACTGCATACTCTGACCAATAAAGAACAGCATACCAAACCCAACCTTCCATCTATCTGCAACTCCACTTTCAAGGAACAATGAACCTGCACTCCAAGGTCTCTTTGTTCAGCAACACTCCCCAGGACATTACCATTAAGATGTATAAGACCTGCACCGATTTGCTTTTCTAAAACGCAACACCTCGCATTAATCTATATTAAATTCCATCTGCCACTTCTCAGCCCACTGGCCCATCTGATCAAGATCCTGTTGTAATCTGAGGTAACCTTCTTCGCTGTCCAGTACACCTGCAATTTTTGTGTCACCTGCAAACTTACTAACTATACCTCTTATGCTCACATCCAAATCATTTATGTAAATGACAAAAAGGAGTAGTCCCAGTACTGATCCTTGTAGCACACCACTGGTCACGGGCCTCCAGTCTGAAAAGCAACCCTCCATCACCACCCTCTGTCTTCTACTTTCAAGCCAGTTCTATATCCAAATGGCTAATTCTCCCTGAATTCCATGAGAATTATATTTACAGACTGACCTGTAAGTTTTGGATTTGCCCTGAAACCTTTTTAGCTCAATTTCTTTAAAAGGTTGACAAGTTTTATTTTCTATAATAGTTATCTGTAATACCAGAGTAATTGCAGCGTCATCCTCCGGGCCAGTGTATCTAAACATTACGCGGTGCCTGTCCATATCAGCAAAGTATTCTTTTGCTTCTTTTGATGTACTTGTACCGAGACCTGTGAGAGACATCATATATTCCAGTCATTTTATATATGCACTTACTATGATTATTACTTGACATTAGCTCTATTGGGTACCTGCAATTGGCAGAATGAAATTCAACTCCAGTTCGATAGTATATCAGCATTAAGAGAACTTGTTGGCAGCTGTGCAAAAATACAAAATTACTAAATTAAGTCACATTTGCCCCCACCTCCTATAGCTTTTACTTTTGACTGCTTGTGTCAGAACTTTTACGTAACAAACCTTTGTAGTATTTTACTTTCCAAGATTTGTTGTTGTCTGCTTGTTTTTTCCATTCATCAAATTCAGGAATGCTGTAGAATGCTAATTCTTGTTTGTTTTTGGTAGCCTTTATGGGGAAAAAAAATTAAAGTAATATTTTTAAACAATAATTATAATACAGAATACTGTGAAATTTGCAGTAATCTGAAGGTTGAACTAGCCTTTACAATAGGTGTAATGAACTCCTCCAAGAAATGGTGCCGCAGCAGAGATGGCCAGTTATGATGGAAGAAGTTAATCAGCAAGCCTTTGATATGAGAGCCATCCTGATCCTGTAACATTTAAAGACATGTAAATGTAATACTTAGTCAATGTGATAAACTGTCAAAATTCATGAACTACAAAACATAAAGTTAACTAAATCTCCCACAGCAATTAGACAAGGGGCAGAATGTTGTGTAGGAAATGAGGGCCTTGGATGCCAGTTAGAGAGAAGGTGACAAACATCCCTCCTAAAAAAGAAAGAGGTGGGAAGGCCGTCCATAGGTTTTCCAAACACAACCGAATTGGGTGAATGTGAGAAGGTGATTGGATTTCCACACTGCATTCTTCAATCCACTTAAACACCCCCGTTGCCACAAAAGCCCAGAGAGAAGGCACAAGATTACATTACAATCTTTATTACACATGTGCCATATAAACTCTTTTTCTTCTTTCTGAATTGCAACTTGATCTATTTGCCTTTGCCTTGAAACCTGAGTTTCCCTTACTAATATGACTCTAACTATGTGCAAGTGAGGACGGCAGATGCTGGAGATCAGAGTCGGTGTGGCGCTGGAAAAGCGCAGCAGGTCAGGCAGCATCTGAGGAGCAGGAGAATCAATATTTCAGGCATAAGCCCTTCAGCCTGAAGGGTTTTACAAGTGGTGATACTCCCACATCTGCTGCTTGGAAGGTTCAATTAAAGGAGTCTTCGTGAGTTACTGCACCGTATCTTGTACGTCAATGGTGACGGAAGGAATACAAATAAATAGGGAGTGGTTGAGGAGGCAATCAAGTGAGCTGCCTTCTGGTTGATGCTTCAAGTTTCTTGAGGGTTAATGGAGCTGCAGTCATTCAGGAAAGCGGAGAGTTTTCCATCACACTCCTGATTGTGCTTTGTAGTTTGCAAAAAGACATTGAGACGACAGTGATGAGTTAATTGCTATGGAATCCTAGCCTCTGATATGCTCTTATCTTATAAATACTGTGACTACCAGAAGCTGAATTGAACAAATATCACCCTCTGTCCCCGGATATCGATCATGGGGAATTTAGCAACGCCAATGCCATTTAACTTTCAGGGACAATGGTTAGATTTTCTCAGTGTAGATGGTTATTGCCTAGCAGCCTGTTCAGCAGTGGGCAGACATTGTCCAGCATGGACTGCTTCATTTCCTGAGGGGTTGTAACTGGTCCTGAAAATTGTATAAACGTCAGCAACAAATCCCATATCTGGCTTTATGTTGGAGGGAAAGTCACTGATAAAGCACCTGAAGATGAATGTGCTTAGGATACTACCTTAAGGAACTCCAAAGCTGAAAAGACCAACCTCCAACAAGTACAAACATCTACCTCTGGGCTAGGTATAACTTCAATCGACAGAGTTTTCCCACTTTTCCATGATGCCATACTTCAAAGAATGACACTTTTATGTCAATGCCACTACCGCCGCCTCATCTCTGGAGATCAGTTAGTTCATGTTTGAACTAAGGCTGTAAATGAGATCAGAAGCCACGTATCCAACCTGAGTCACTTAGAATCACTGAATCCCTACAGTGCAGAAAGAGACCATTCAACACTTCAACAAGCATCCCACCTAGATTACACGATCCCCCATCCCTGTAAGTTCACATTCACATGTACAGGCTAATTCAACTAGCCTGTATGTCCCTGGGCACTACAGGCCAAATTAGCATGACCAATCCACCTAACCAAGCAGTCTTTGGGCTTTGCGAGGAAACCAAAATACCTGGCTAAAACCCATGCAGAGATGGGGAAAATGCACAAACTCCACAGACAGTCACCCAAGGCCAGAATTGAACCAGGTCCCTGATACTGTGAGACAGCAGTGCCAGTCACTGTGCCACCATACTGCCCAATTATTCCTTTGCAAGTGTCACCTATGGCAGTGTTGATAACTTTTTCTATCTCTTCACTGACAATCGAGGGTAGGCTGATGAGTAGTAATTAATGGTTTGGGTTTGTCCTACTTTTTGTGCACAGAACGTACAGAAGCAATTTTCCATATTTTAGGGTAGTGTTGAGAAACTGAACAAGAACAGCTTAACGCAAAGGTATGGCTATTCCTAGAGGGCATGTTTTTAGTACCATTGCTGGAACATTGTTGGGGCCATTAGCCTTTGAAGTATCCAGGGCCATATCACACAGTAGGAATCAAATTGGCTGAAGACTGAGATCAATAATTAATGCCACAGCTTTCTGAGTGCATACTGGCTGCCTGGTTTCCTATTGAACAACAGTGACTACACTTCAAAAAGTACCTCAAAATAAAATACGACAGGAGATTTATTAGTACACTGAATATCTGCATGCAGCTCTATTCTATTACTCTCAAGTTAGGTTTTCTATAATTTTAAACAGTATTATTGTTTTGATTAAGACTCTTTCAGACCTGATCAGTCATGATCATAATCTTGCCATAGCGAAGAGATTTCAGAGACTCTGCATCATCATAACTCTTCTTGTACTGAAGGCCAACTATCTTGATAATGTTGTTGATTTCTGCATTTTCCATTATCTGCAATACAAAATAATCATATTCATGTTTTTAGTAGAATTGCACAACTTTCATGCTATTAATAGATTGAAACAAAAATTTTTATGATAGACATACACACACCCATTCCCCCTCTCCCCATATCAGTTACATTAGTAGTCGAGGTAATAATTAGCTTCTTTACGCAAATTCCACCTGGAACCTGAAATGATGTCCTAAAATTAATCGAACAATTGAAAACATCAACAGTGCACAACTTTCTAAGTAACTTCTGGTATGTATTTAGTATTTAATAAAAAGATAGCTTGCACATTTGAAGTTAAGTTTATTTATAGCATTAATGACACAAACTGTAAATCCCATAACTTGCTACTTTTCTGTATTTTTAAATGTGGACTGAATTGGGAAAATTGGCACTTTAGAACCAAGGATTGTGAAAGGAATTACTGCACTTTTTAAAAGTTAAATTTAAACTCAATATAAGTTATATTTACACTGTTGCTTTCTTCAAATAGTGAAGGAGACTGTTTGCTGACAGGCCAACACCAAGCAATACATACAAAGTGAGATTAGCATAACAGAAGTAGCCAATTGTGGAAAACAAAGGCCACCAGCCTGACAACTATATTGGCACGTGTGTAGCTGAACAGTCTGTGGGTGTGCATGATACTGGCAGAAATCTTCAGATCACCATAAGGGGAAAATAATGCAACTTTCTCTCTGGTAAAATATCTAAAGCCTGAAGCAAGCCATTTTTGTCCCCCTTACCAATTGTTATAAGCTGTGACCTTAAATCAGTAACTATAAGACTTAGCAGTTAATGTACCAATCTCTTGTACCTCCTGTGAAGAGTTGAAAAGCACGAAGAGAGACAGAACAGCAGCATGGATAATAGTACACAAAAGCATCACCTCGGTAAAATCTGTGAATTGGAGTCACTCACCCATATCTGCCCATCGTACAATGTTTTCTTTGTCTATGTATGGAGTTTTAGAAGAGTGCTTGAATTTTAACTGATCAAATTAAATGCTGAAAGGTCAGATTTGTTTATCTGTGGCTTGAATCTATTACCTTATCAGAATACAGATTGTGAATCCTTCATCCTAAAACCTTGTGACCAACCTATGCTTGGATAAATGATACATTGAATTTGAGCTCCATTTGCGTTCTTCAGAAAAAGAAAGGACTTTTCTTGTACGAAACAAACCCAATTTAATGCTGCACAGATGTAGCCTGGCAGCTCGAATTAGCAAAAGTACTACCATTTAGCAGCTTCAAAAACATACTGCAAAAAACTGAAATGAAATGTTGGAAAAATCTGATCAATCAGGCAACACTTACTAAAAATGTAACAGAATTAACGTTTCACATTCTGGTGAAATATCAGCCTGAAATGTTACTTCTGCTTCTCGCAACAAATACTGGTCAACTGCCAGAGCATTTTCAGGTTTGTATCACTAACTGCTGATTGGGAGAAGACATGGCAGCTTACACAAAATCATGTTAAAAGTTATCTTGCTCGTAAAGATAACTCTTCACCGGAATAAGTAAATGCAGCAACTAGGTTTAGGAACGTCACGGAGACCCGCACCTTAACTAGGAAAGCTGCAATGTAACGGGTCACTTCCCCATTGCACAGTGAACTAACAGGAATAATTGTTCACTATTTTAAAGAAGGGAAAAGGATAAACCTAGTCATTTCCACTCACTCAACTTATGCTGATGCTTAGGTAACTTCTAGAGACAATACTGGCAATTGGTAAGTATGAACTAATAAATTAAGTGAGAAATTTCATTGGTTGACATTATTTGAAGTAATGGAGAGGACTGTAGTCAAAAGTAGTTGATGCATGTATCAATTTTAAAGAAGTTGTTTGAGTGATTAAAAAAAATAGAATTAAAGAGATGCATGGATATAAGATAGGCTAAGGAGCAGAAAGCAGAGAGTAGTAGTAAAGCATTGCTTTGCAGACTAATGGTGTCCCAGGGGTCAGTGTTGGGACCATTCTTCTTTTGACATACATTAGTGAGGAATTAAAGTATGGTTTCCTTAGTTGAGATTAATTGAAAATACATTCTCCAAGCAAACACAGCCACATGGTCAAAAATAATGTTTTAGGTTTATGTTTATTTTTGTTGCTAAAGTTAGTGTAAACCTAGGCTAACTTTTGAAAATGCTTTCAGGCAAAAATAAATTGCTATGCTTTAAATTTGCTTTGCTTTGCAGCTTAATGTAAAAGGTCTATATTATATGAGTTTTACATGTTTATTTTGAGTTTAAACTTGTTTTAGGTATGAGTTATTGTAGTGTCACATGTAGTTCTTCTGCATTAAACAATATTGATAGATTTTGCAGAATACTAGATGTACAAATGGGACATTTGGAATGAGAATTATTCACCTGAGGCGACATGACATTCTTCCAACAGACATAAATGGCTTTATTGGTGGCACATTGACATCAAAGATGTAAAACATTTGCACAGTTATATGGACAAGTTGTTACAAAAGAGTTATTTTACAAAGTGACTGGCACTAAGAATGAATCAGGAGACAATAGGAAGTGAAATCACTAAGACGACCATTACTTTTACAGAAACCAATTAGGAATTGGGCATAACACTTTTCAAGCAATCGGAGACTGATCATGTGCTATCTCATACATTGAGAAGTCAATTAAGTTCAGGACATCTCTGATCATGCACAGAAGATAGTGGATAGTAAGAACGAGTAAACGATGATACTTAGTAGTTAATTGCACAGAAAGGAAGACCAAAGACAGAAGCATAATTTCACTCATCAGAAGAGATTAGATTAGATTCCCTACAGTATGGAAACAGGCCCTTCGGCTCAACAAGTCCACATCGACCCTCCGAAGAGTGACCCACCCCATACTTACCCCTGACTAATGCACCTCACTCTATGGGCAATTCAGCATGGCAAATTTACCTAACTTGCACATTTCTTTTGGATTGTGGGAGGAAACTGGAGCATCTAGAGGAAACCCACGCGCACACAGGGAGAATGTGCAAACTCCACACAGACACTTGCCTGAGGCTGGAATCAAACCCAGGTCTCTGGTGCTGTGAGGCAGCAGTGCATTCCACTGAACCACGGAGACAAGAGCCCAGTCAACCAGAGACACATGCCAGTGACCCAGAGTAGATCAGGTGAAAATCTATTTTTATTAATTACCATTTCTTTGGTATTTATTCAAAAAATTGAATCAATTCTATGAAACTCAAATGTATTTGACCCTGGGAAAGGTATTTAATTAATCACAACTAACAAATTTTTAGATTAGCTCTCTCAACACAGTTTACAATTGTAATCGACGGAAGTCTTACAATTAAAGTTAAAGTGAACCCCAGAATCTGACACCACAGAACCCAAATGAGAGACATGTTGCTGAAACTTTGCACATTTGCACTGATCAGGATAAATGTAAATTGTTTAATTTTAAAATAATAATGATAATTTATACGACAGGAGAAAAGAATGCTAACTGGTTGGCAGGTTGACTGTGATTGACTGAGGCATTCCACGCGCAAGTCAACAGGGAACCGTAGCCCACTCAAGCTCCCTGGTAATTCAAACAAAACGTGCAAGGCTTTTAGCATAGCTATTTGTTTCTCTGGACACACTACCTGTGTCATGCCCAACAACAAATGGACCTGTGTGCAGAAAACAGATCCCTACCTACAAACAGGTCACTTCTAGAGCATCTTTGACTAATTATATTAGCTGCAAGTATAGCCATGTGCACAATTAGGAACTTACGTAATTGAGAGACAGGAAAACATCATTTTAGATAGACAGCAACATCCTGTTACTGGAAAATATCATTTGAGAACTACTCCACATTATAAGCTGCCATTTTTAGACCATATATATATTAAATTATCCTGGAAATAGAACTTACCTTGAAAATCTGCTACAATCTGGTTATATGACGAAGAAGTTTATCTTGAAGATGGACACTACTTATAAAAAGCAATATGGAAAACGGACAATGTACATTCAGTGGATTTTAGAAAGTCAGGTGACTTTTTGAGCTTTTGCGCAGACAGTTAGACATCTGAACATATTTCTGGGAAATTACCCTCACATGCACTAGTGATTCACACATGATTTACCCTCAACACTTCCATGAAACATTCTTAAAATGACAATGGCTACTAAACTTCCCAGTCTAACAGAGATCAATTTCATTTGAAATCCTTTCAGTGGGGATGATCCTTGCCGGAATGTTGATGGTATATCAAGCATTATCCTATTGTGTGCCAACTACATCGTCTACACAATAAGTTGAATCCAATAAAATACATTGATAATGTCACCTCTGACTGAAATTAGCGGAAGGGGAACAGATTCCTTATCAGTCTGCAATCAACCCCATCAGATGAAGAGACCTCATTTAAGAAAACAATGTTTGTTTCAATAAGATAGTCATTTTAGACAGTGAAGAATAGATAACTCCTTTTGCCTGCAAAATCATATTATTTCAGTACAACTACAGGTGAGAAGCCAGAAACTTGCAAAAACTACAGCTTGTTGCAGTTAGCCAAATGGTGCAAAAGGGGAAATTATAGTGTATGCTTCACCGTTTGCAACATAGATTATGCAAGCTTTTTCAAGCTATTATGCAGTGTCTTCATTAATGGTATTTTGCATCAATCGGATGCTTCCATCAATCCAAAGACTTCACACATTTGAAAAGAATTTCCCACGAATTTCAGTGCAAAGAAGTATGACACATATTCTGAAGAAAAATATGCACAATAAGGACTAACCATGAGAGATCAATGATACATGCATCATAATATCAAAGCAGTAAGCATCCAAAAATATATACTCTTTCATTTGCACCAACTCTGTATGGCCGTACCTGTTTATGTGAAGCTTCTCGAACATTGAGAATTTTACCCCTCAATGGGAACACACCATATCTATCGCGTCCAATGACAGCTAGACCTGATACAGCCAAGGATTTAGCTGAATCACCTTCAGTCAGAATCAATGTACAGTCTGAAGAATGTCTGCCACCTGATTCAAATATACACATAGACAGACATCTTTAACTTGCAATTTAAATTATTAAAAATTAATATTGCACTAAGCTTTTGCACTTCAGAGAAATTTTGACAGCTAATTACAAATATGAAAAAGACTTGCACCGGTGATCACAATAAAAATAAACAATTCTATTTTTAAGCACTTATAAAAGGCAGCTTATGTCATCACCATTGTAATAAATATGTAGGCAAACACGGTATACCTGCATCATTAGCATCATCCAATTTTGGAATGCCTTTGATTTTGCTGTGTTTTACTGACGAACACTTCTTGTTCAGTTGTGTTTGAGCTTTAAATTTGACCCAATTCAGTATACTTTCAACAATACCACAGTTGTTTGCCTGAAAGGGTCACAGAAAGTTTTCATTGTCTTTAAAATGGTGTGGAAAAAGACAATCTTGATGCAAATATATCAACTTACTTTTAAGCTTACAAATTAAAATACAACCAGGTAAAACTGAACACCACCATCACCCCCTCCATGCCCATTCGCCGCCCCCGCCCCCAAACACACGCACAGAAATACCTTGGAGAGAGAGAGAAAGGAACTTAACTACAGTGGCTGATTTAATTAAGGAAATCAAAAATTGGTTGTATATGTGTTTCTAAGTAGGTCCTTTAAAACTCAATAGAGGTGAGTTGCTGAGGATTACAGAGAGTTTGAGGGATTAAAGCTGCTTTCAGTACTAGGTATAAAACGCTGTGGTAGATAGAGGAGGAGATGCGAAAGAGGCATGAAAGGATAGTAGAGAATAAGACAGCTGTTCCTTAATTCAAGTGTGGCATCTCTCAAGGTTTTTGCCATTGGTCTTCATGTGAGTGAACAGATTGATTTGCAACCTGAAAATCTTTGGGCACATAAGACAGAATGCCCATGAGTCACTGGGATCTGAAGTGCCTCTGTAGCTGCTCTACTTCGTTATTACAGATTTTAGATGCAAAGCATGATGCAGCTTGGTGGAAAAATTGTTGCAATTTGAAACAATTGATAGACAGTGAATTACTCAAATGTCAATGCTCTTAGACATCAATAAAGAGCTTCAGTGTCTGAAGCATTTTTTGTGGTTGAAGTAGTACACAAGCATAGGAAAGCTAAAGATTTCAAAATGAAATTTTGAGGCTGTAGCTCTTGTAAAGGAGGTGCTCACGAGTCAACACAGGGCAATAAAGAGAGGTATGACAGATGAGTGAAAGATAGTGTTGAGCATGATGAATAGTTTAACTTCAGGCAAATTTTACTTTATTAGCAGTGAAGGACAAGTTTGACATGGCGGATGTTGGAAAAATTAAGTTTCAGAAAGAACTTTGCTGAAAAAAGATTCAAAGCATTTTGTCTTGGAATTGGACAATTTCCAAAAATACTAATTTCAGGGGAAAACCAAAATTTTTGCTGTAAGAGAAATTAGATGACTGGACAGCAGGTAGACTCTGGTTGGTAAAGGTGGTTCCATGAAGAACACAACAGTTATGGAAGATAAAGAGTTAACTGCCAGATTTCATTTAAAATTTTAAACCAAGCAGGTTTATTCTGAATGGTTAAAACATTGCTGTGAGAAATGAACCAGTCACATATTGTGTTGTGTTGAAATAAGAGCCATGTGTGTATGCATGCAAGTGTGCCACATCATAAATGCGATTAACAATCCTGAATGGGCTGTCAGCACAACTCTTCGCACACTCAGGATTATCCAATAAATGCTGTCCAATTGTGGAATCAGATCTAATGTTTGTCACTGGGTTCAGAGATTCGCAAACTTGAGCTAGTCTTCTACTGTCAGTACCTTGATTATTGTGAGCAGCAGGGATAAAATATGGATAGTATTTTATGATAAAATACTCATTTCTGATGAAGGGATTATGCCCGAAATGTCAATTCTCTTGCTCCTCGGATGCTGCCTGACCTGCTGTGCTTTTCCAGCGCCACACTCTCGGCTCTGATTTCCAGCATCTGCAGTCCTCACATTCTCCCATAAAATACTGATAGTATGAAGTATATCATGCAGAATGGATGAATGGATGAAAACCATACATTTTGTGGAAAGGGTGCTCATGACTAGTATGAAGTTAGTTAAAAATCACATAACACCAGATGAAGGAGCGACACTCCGAAAGCTAGTGCACTTCCAATTAAACCTGTTGGACTATAACCTGGTGTTGTGTGATTTTTAACTTTGTACACCCCAGTCCAACACCGGCACCTCCAAAGTATGAAGCTAGTATGACATAGTAAGGAAGATCAGGGCTCAATGATTGGGACAGCATGGATAATGGGATGAGAAGTGAGGTTGTGACAGTGCTTAAAAAGAGTATCTGATTATTGTTTCTGGAGGAAACACTCCTGCTTCTTCTACAATTGGGACTAAAGGCACTTGTATCCCAATGGATCCAGTTCTTCTATCTTACTTTTATCTGCTGAGTTTCCAATGCCTATAGAATCCAGCAGTGGGAAGCTTCCTACTTTAGTCTGATATCTTAATTTCTCTCTCAAAACCAAAACCACCAATTATTACAGGTTAAAATTAACAAATAGAAAATTGCAAATGTTTATGCGTTAACATTGAAATACTAACCGCTTTAAAGAATCTCTCAGAAAGTACGCACTTGGAGCCAAAACTCTTAGGTTGGAGAGTCATATTTTCTTTTGTTTGAGAATCAAACGTTGGATTTTCAATGAGGCAGTTAACAAAGACCCATATATGATTTTTTACCTAAGTAAAAGAAAAGTACATATGTTGCTCTTTTCTTTCTCAAATTAAATGACATGCTTTCTGATGGAAACTTTGACATACAATTATGCTAAAAACTGACCTGAAAAGGTTTCACTGATACTCCAGCTTTGTTCTTCTTTTTCACCACTTCAATCAGTTTACTAACAATTTGGTCAACTACATAATCAGCATGTCTACCACCCTATGAAAGCAGAATCTTTGTTAAATTCTGAAATTCAATTCTAATACACAAAGAAAAATTAAATAATGAACAAAGTCTGTTCTATTTTCAAAAACAAATGCTTGAATAAATGTAACTCAAAAGGTAACACTTGTTTTTAAATACCAACCTTTGTGGTAGCAATGCTATTTACAAAGCTGATTTGCTGGAAGCCTTTCTCACTCATGGTTAGACATACTTCCCAACGATCATTCACAGTTTCATGAACCACCTTCAGTGCAACACCAGTTTCATCCAATTTATCTTTCACATAAAGGTCAACATAGCTCCGGAACCCATTTATCTATATGGTAAAGAATAAACTGTGAAGTTAAAATCGAACCATAGAGCATACTTTTACATTATTGGTCTGCTTTTCTTTACCTCAAAATCTCTGATCCTATTTCTTAAAAGATGAGCAAATCTTTAGCCTGAGTGAAAACTATTCCCACCCCAAAATTATATCATTTTTCACAATTTGTGTTCAAATTTTGAATGATTATGCTGGCTCAAAAAATATGAGGGCCATCTTGCAGTGTAGTCATTGTGTCCCTATCCCTGGACCACAAAGTTTGGTTCAAATCCCACCTGTTCCAGAGGTCTGTAATAACGTTGCTGAATAGGTGTATTGGGAAAATGGGTTAGAATTTAAAAACATAGGATGCTGGGGCAGGGGAGGTACAGAGTGGAGTACCCGAGAACTGTATGAGAGAAACAAAAATTTTATTCTGAATACTCACAAGGCAAACAAATGACAGTCATTTAGCCAATTTCAGCTTCCATTTCTAGATCATACCAGAGGTCTTTCACCTATTAAGAGCATTCTTAAATACAAACCAATCTAAAATTTGCCTTTTACTCACTTCAAGCCTAATTCTCTCTTTATTTTCAGTCAAAATTGAATTCCAGGTTTACCTTCTTTTGAAGAATTTATACATCTCAAATTCACCTGTTACTTTGTTTCAAGATTGAAAGCATGGATTTCTCTAGAATTTACAGTGAAATATATCATTCTCGTGGTTTCTAAAATATAACCCTTTGTGGTACAGAAATAAATAAATGAAACTCTACTGCAGACATTAAGCAAGGTATTGAACTGAACAATTTAAATACAACTTATGATTTAAATTCAATATTATTAAATTCAAAATTTCATTATTTGTTTTTACTTCAATTAGACATAATTAGCACATCGTCAGTACTATCTCAACATAATTCACAACATCTCTAAAAAGAAAGGATTGCGAGGATGATTCAGGAGAAGAGTGAAAGTAATAGGGTGGTTGTTATGGGGGACTCTAACTTTCCAGATATTGACTGGGAAAGCTATAGCTTGAGTTCGTTAGATGGGTCGGTGTTTGTCCAATGTGTGCAGGAGGGTTTCCTGACACAATATGTAGACAGGCCAACAAGAGGTGAGGCCATACTGGATTTGGTTCTGGGTAACGAACCAGGCCAGGTGTTAGAATTGGAGGTAGGTAAGCACTTTGGGGACAGTGACCACAATTCAGTGACTTTTACACTAGTGATGGAGAAGGAAAGTGTGAACTGCAGGGCAAGAGTTATAGCTGGGGGCAGGGAAACTATGATGCGGTGAGGCACAACTTAGGATGCGTGGCTTGGAAAGGTAGGCTTCAAGGCAAGGGCGCAATTGATATGTGGAGCTTGTTCAAGGAGCAACTATTGAGTGTCCTTGATAAGTATGTACCCGTCAGGCAGAGAGGAAAGGGTTGTGTGAGGGAGCTGTGGTTTAATAAGGAATTGGAATCCCTTGTTAAAGGGAAGAGGGCGGCCTATGTAAAGATGAGGCGTGAAGGTTCAATTAGGGCGATTGAGAGTTAAGGTAGCCAGGAAGGATCTGAAGAGAGAGCTAAGAGCAGCAAGGAGGGGACATGAAAAGTCCTTAGTTGGTAGGATTAGGGAAAACCCAAAGGCTTTCTATAGGCATGTCAGGAATAAAACAATGACTAGGGTAGGAATAGTTCCAGTCAAGGATATTTGTGGGAAGTTGCGTGTGGAGGCTGAAGAGATTGGGGAGACACTGAATGAATACTTTTCGTCAGTATTCACTCAGGAACAGGACATTGTTGCCGATGTGAATATTGAGTCACAATTAATTAGAATGGACGGCTTTGAGGTATGTAGGGAAGAGGTGTTGGAAATTCTGGAAAGGGTGAAAATAGATAAGCCCCCTGGGCCTGATGGCATTTATCCTAGGATTCTCTGGGAAGCAAGGGAGGAGATTGCAGAGCCATTGGCCTTGATTTTTACGTCCTCGTTGTCTACAGGAATAGTGCCAGAAGACTGGAGGATAGCAAATGTGGTTCCCTTCTTCAAAAAAGGGAGTAGGGATAACCCTAGTAACTATAGGCCGGTGAGTCTCACTTCTGTTGTGGACAAAGTCTTAGAGAGAATTGTAAGGGATAGGATTTATGAATATCTGGATAGGAATAATGTGATCAAGGATAGTCAGCATGGTTTTGTGAAGGGCAGGTCGTGCCTCACAAACCTTATTGAATTCCTTGAGAAGGTGACTCAGGAGGTAGACGAGGGTAAAGCGGTAGATGTGGTGTATATGGATTTTAGTAAGGCGTTTGATAAGGTTCCCCATGGTAGACTAATGCAAAAAATACGGAGATATGGCATTGAGGGTGCATTAGAGGTTTGGATTAGGAATGGGCTGGCTGGAAGACGACAGAGGGTTGATGGTAAAGGTTCATCTTGGACTGTAGTTACTAGCAGTGTTCCACAAGGATCTGTTTTAGGACCATTGCTGTTTGTCATTTTTATAAATGACCTGGAGGAGGGGCTTGAAGGTTGGGTGAGCAAGTTTGCGGATGATACGAAAGTCGGTGGAGTTGTTGACAGTGAGGAAGGATGTGTCAGGTTACAGCGGGATATAGATAATTGCTGAGCTGGGCAGAAAGATGGCAAATGGAGTTCAATGTAGTTAAGTGTGAGGTGATTCACTTTGGAATGAGTAACAAAAAGATGGGGTACTGGGCTAATGGTCGGATACTTGGTAGTGTGGATGAGCAGAGGGATCTTGGTGTCCATGTACACAGATCTCTGAAAGTTGCCACCCAGGTAAATAGTGCTGTGAAGGAGGCATATGGCGTACTGGCTTTTATTGGTAGAGGAATTGAGTTCCGGAGGCCTGAGGTCATGTTGCAGTTGTATAAGACTCTGGTGCGGCCGCATCTGGAGTATTGTGTCCAGTTTTGGTCGCCATACTATAGGAAGGATGTGGAGGCACTGGAACGGGTGCAGAGGAGGTTTACCACGATGTTGCTTGTATGGTAGGAAGATCGTATGAGGAAAGGCTGAGGCACTTGGGGCTATTTTCGTTGTAGAAAAGAAAGGATAGGGGTGACTTGATAGAGGTGTACAAGATGATTAGGGGTTTAGATAGGGTTGACCACGAGAATCTTTTTCCACGTATGGAGTCAGCTATTACGAGGGGGCATAGCTTTAAATTAAGGGGTGGTAGGTATAGGACAGATGTTAGGGGTAGATTCTTTACTCAGCGAATTGAGTTCATGGAATGCCCTTCCAGTAGCAGTGGTGGACTCTCCCTCTCTATGGGTATTTAAACAGGCATTGGATAGGCAAATGGAGGATAGTGGGCTAGGATCGGCGCAACATCGAGGGCCAAAGGGCCTGTACTGCGTTGTATTTTTCTAGGTTCTATATAATAGCTAGGTTGTCCTTTTATTTCTATTGGCCCTTACAGTTTACACTCTTCAACAGTCACTATTCTGTTCACATATGTTTTAGAAAACACAGTGCGTTTTTCAAGACGCCTCTTCAGGTTCAATCGAAACAGTATCCCCAGGTTGGGATCATCTACAAATCTCATGAATTTGGCATTAACAACCTGTGTTCAGATGCTCAATGCAATCAGACACAGCAGGAATTCATCTACCAACTCCTAATACAACAGGAAAATGTGAAAAAATAAATTAGGTGAGAATCACCATTTGGCCTGTTAAGCATGTTCTACCATTCAATAAGATTAAGGCTGATGCAACTGTAGCTTTAACTTCTCATTCCACCTAGCCCAGACACAACCGTTAATTCCTACATTTGTCATGAATCTTTAAGTCTACCTCAATCCACTGGGGAGCACGCCCATGAACTTCACTCCCCAAACAAGCACACATTTGCTGCTGGACAAGAAACAATTTCTTATTCATTCTCAATTTTAACTTTCTAATGTTTCACCGTGGGCGGCACGGTGGCACAAGTGGTTAGCACTGTTGCCTCACAGCGCCAGAGACCCGGGTTCAATTCCCGCCTCAGGCGACTGACTGTGTGGAGTTTGCACGTTCTCCCAATGTCTGCGTGGGTTTCCTCCGGGTGCTCCGGTTTCCTCCCACAGTCCAAAGATGTGCAGGTCAGGTGAATTGGCCATGCTAAATTGCCCGTAGTGTTAGGTATGGGGTAGACCTAGATGTAGGGGTATGGGTGGGTTAAGCTTCGGCGGGTGCGGTGTGGACTTGTTGGGCCGAAGGTTCTGTTTCCACACTGTAAGTAATCTAATCTAATCTAATGTAAGTAATCTAATCTAATATCTACGAATTGGCCTAAATATTAAACAGTTCCCTGTCTGAATTCTACCAAAGTTTGGATTAGATGGTAAATCCTCTCTGCTTTTCAGGAGGGTGTTAAGATCCCATAACTTTGTTTTGAAGGCCAGTTATTCCAGAGAAAAAAACAGAAAGGTTGCTGGAAGAACTCTGCAGATCTGGCAGCACCTGTGAAGAGGAATCAAAGTTGATGCTTCAGGTCTGGTGACCCTTTCTCAGAAGGAGGACTTGATGTGTCAATTCTGATTTCTCTTCACAGATGCTGCCAGACCTGCAGAGCTTTTACAGCAACTTCTGTTTTAGTTTCTGATTTACAGCATCCGCAGTTCTTTCAGTTTTTATTTAGTTATTACAGAGTCCTGGTGGTGGCACCAGAAAAATACACTGATCCAGATTTTTCAGTCTGGATAGTTAGAAGTTGGACTATGCTCATTGGGACCTCTTGGAAGTCCCAATGCAATGACTGCAAGTAATAATCTGGCAAGTTTAAACTTTCAATGAGCAATTATCCAACAGCTGGAACACCCCAAAAGTGTCTGATTATGAAGTCAGAATTCAGATTTATTTAGCTGTATAATTACCTAGGTCATGTTAAACAGTTTAAAACTTGCTCCAACTTCTGGGGACCTAGACAATTGACACCCCAATCCAGATCTAACCTCATAAGCAAATTCCTGGGGTGACTGACTGTGGTGTTTGCACATTCTCCCTGTCCCTGCGCGGGTTCCCTCCAAATACTCTGGATTCCTCCCACAGTCCAAAGTTGTGGGGGTTAGGCGAATTGGCATGCTAAATTACTGCTAGCGTCCAGGCAGGCTAGGTGGATTAGCCATAGAAATGCAGGGTTACAAGGATGTGTTGGGTCCGGGTGGGATGCTCTTCAGAGGGCCAATGTAGATTCGATGAACCAAATAGCTTGCATTCACATTGTAGGAATCCTATAATTCTCATTAGCATAACTGCAAGTGTTTCTTTTAAACGCAAGTATGCCATTTGTAGGGCTCTTAAACAATCTTCTCAAGGATGTCACCTTCTCAAAACAGAGTCAAGGAACTTGTGAAAATAAAGGTTCCTCTTCTGGATGTGACAGTTACAATCATGGAACCAAATACAAATACCACTGGTAATAGATGCTACCTATGAATGTAAAATTGAACTGAACTGTAATCATGCATTCCACATTTTATGAAATGGATATCAGGTTCATTGGTTTATAACCAAAGAAATTTTCAGCAATGACTTCTTCATTAACACTTCATTATCTTGGTCTTAGTGAACATCATATATTTGATTCAGATAGATTTTGTTAATTTGGCTGTATGACAAAAAGTGAGCAAAAACGTATTTACAGAAATTTTAATCTAGTATAGTGAAAAGACAGGTGACTGCAATATTTTAAACAATCTTGTAAAAATGATTATGGATTTTGTTTTGCTAATTACTGTAAAGGTGAAGAATGGCAACATTGAGAAACAAAATTTAAGAAACAGATTTGTTATACAATGCAGTGGGCAGAATATTTTCTTTTAAAATGTCAGTTTACTTACCACATGTAAAGTGACAGGGAGACTCAGAAATGACAGGAATCAGCCTATGGTGGTAAGGAGGTAGTAAAGCAATGATGGGGGAATAAGAATGCAATGAGGAGACATTATTATTATTGTGTGCAATCTAATCAAAGAGAAAGTATATTCCTGTCAGGGTGAAAGGGAAGGCTGGTAGATATAGGGAATGCTGGATGACTAAAGAAATTGAGGGTTTGGTTAAGAAAAAGGAGGAAGCATATGTCAGGTATAGACAGGATAGATCAAGTGAATCCTTAGAAGAGTATAAAGAAAGTAGGAAGTACTTAAGAGGGAAATCAGGAGGGCAAAACGGGGACATGAGACAGCTATGGCAAATAGAATTAAGGAGAATCCAAAGGGTTTTTACAAATATATTAAGGACAAAGGGTAACTAGGGAGAGAATAAGGCCCCTCAAAGAACAGCAAGGCGGCCTTTGTGTGGAGCCACAGAAAATGGGGGTGATACTAAATGAATATTTTGCATCAGTATTTACAGTGGAAAAGGATATGGAAGATATAGACTGTAGGAAAATAGATGGTGATATCTTGCAAAATGTCCAGATTACAGAAGAGGAAGTGCTGGATGCCTTGAAATGGTTAAAAGTGGATAAATCTCCAGGACCTGATCAGGTATACCCGAGAACTCTGTGGGAAGCTAGAGAAGTGATTGCTGGGTCTCTTGCTGAGATATTTGTATCATTGATAGTCACAGGTGAGGTGCCGGAAGACTGGAGGTTGGCAAACGTGGTGCCACTGTTTAAGGGCGGTAAAGACAAGCCAGGGAACTATAGACCGGTGAGCCTGACCTCGGTGGTGGGCAAGTTGTTGGAGGGAATCCTGAGGGACAGGATGTACATGTATGAGGAAAGGCAAGGACTGATTCGGGATAGTCAACATGGCTCTGTGCATGGGATATCATGTCTCACAAACTTGATTGAGTTTTTTGAAGAAGTAACAAAGATGATTGATGAGGGCAGAGCAGTAGATGTGATCAGTAAGGCGTTCGACAAGGTTCCCCATGGAAGACTGATTAGCAAGGTTAGATTGCATGGAATATAGGGAGAACTAGCCATTTAGATACAGAACTGGCTCAAAGGTAGAAGACAGAGGGTGGTGGTGGTGGTGGTGGTTTGTTTTTCAAACTGGAGGCTTGTGACCAGTGGAGTGCCACAAGGATCGGTGCTGGGCCCTCTACTTTTTGTAATTTACATAAATGATTTGGATACAAGCATAAGAGGTACAGTAAGTAAGTAAGTAAGTTTGCAGATGACACCAAAATTGGAGGTGTAGTGGACAGCGAAGAGGGTTACCTCAGATTACAACAGGATTTGGACCAGATGGGCCAATGGGCTGAGAAGTGGCAGATGGAGCTTAATTCAGATAAATGCGAGGTGCTGCATTTTGGGAAAGCAAAGTTTAGCAGGACTTATACACTTAATGGTAAGGTCCTAGGGAGTGCTGCTGAACAAAGAGACCTTGGAGTGCAGGTTCATAGCTCCTTGAAAGTGGAGTCGCAGGAATATAGGATAGTGAAGGCGGCGTTTGGTATGCTTTCCTTTATTGGTCAGAGTATTGAGTACAGGAGTTGGGAGGTCATGTTGCGGCTGTACGGGACATTGATTAGGCCACTGTTGGAATATTGCATGCAATTCTAGTCTCCTTCCTATCGGAAAGATGTTGTGAAATTTGAAAGGGTTCAGAAAAGATTTACAAGGATGTTGCTAGGGTTAGAGGATCTGAGCTACAGGGAGAGGCTGAACAGGCTGGGGCTGTTTTCCCTGGAGCATCGGAGGCTGAGGGATGACCTTATAGAGGTTTACAAAATTATGAGGGACATGGATAGGATAAATAGACAAAGTCTTTTCCCTAGGGTCGGGGAGTCCAGAACTAGACGGCACAGGTTTAGGGTGAGAGGGGAAAGCTATAAAAGAGACCTAAGGGGCAACTTTTTCACGCACAGGGTGGTACGTGTATGGAATGAGCTGCAGAGGATGTGGTGGAGGCTGGTACAATTGCAACATTTAAGAGGCATTTGGATGGGTATATGAATAGGAAGGGTTTGGAGGGATATGGGCCGGGTGCTGGCAGGTGGGACTAGATTGGGTCGGGATATCTGGTCAGCATGGACGGGTTGGACCGAAGGGTCTGTTTCCATGCTGTACATCTCTACGACTCTATGACTAGAAAAGGCACAGCAGCATGAGACAAACAATGCTGCTGTAATGGCTGAGAGGAGAGAGTAGATGAAGCACAGAACTAGATGGGCGGCACAGTGGTTAGCACTGCTGTCTCACAGCGCCAGAGACCCGGGTTCAATTCCTGCTTCAGGCGACAGTTTGTGTGGAGTTTGCACATTCTCCCCGTGTCTGCGTGGGTTTCCTCCAGGTCCTCTGGTTTCCTCCAAAGATGTGCAGGTTAGGTGAATTGGTCATGCTAAATTGCCCGTAGTGTTAAGTGAAGGGGTAAATGTAAGGGAATGGGTCTGGGTGGGTTATGCTTCGGCGGGTCGGTGTGGACTTGTTGGGCCGAAGGGCCTGTTTCCACAATGTAAGTAATCTAATCTAAGTAATCTAATCTAATCTAATCTCGATTAAAAGGCTGCCCTTTCCACATTACTTTCCAATGTGGATGTGCACCCTAACACTACAAATGAAATTCCTCTGTCCAAACCCAGAGCCTGTAAATGTAACTGTTCATGTTTCACCTCCCAAGAAAATGTCCCAAACATTTTCATCCCATTCTTCATGTTACAATTCACACCAAAAAAGAAAAAAAAAGCAAAACAGAAAGCTAGAGAGAAAAGCAGCAATAATAGGCAAAAGAAACAGTACAATAGACACAAAAAATGATTTTGGGATAACGTAGGGGGATGAGTGGAGAATAGTTCACAGATCGGCGCAACATTGAGGGCCAAAGGGCACAGGAGACCCACCAATAATTTAAATAATTACTCTGTTCACCAGGAGGAAAAGACTCCATTTAAGTACAATTCTACGAAATCTAGCATTCAAAAACATTTAGTACAGAAAAGTTAAATTTTAAACATGTTTTAGATGTTCTTCATCTCATTGTCACCTGAGAACAGGATAGTTGAGATACATCCTCTTCTAGGATGTTCAATGCAACTCCCATAGCTGGTCAACACTCATGCAACTTATAAATGGTAGAGATCAACAATGCCAGTTTTCCGAGCTCGTAAGAAACAAATACAGACCAACAAAGCATTCTGAAGGAAACACCTCCTGATGAAACACAGGTCTAGAAATGTAATTATATTGATCAACCTGCTTGGCTATGCTATGATACACTTCCGGACTAGATAGAACCTGAACCCAGATCTTCTGGCTGGAGATCAATCACTTCCACTACGCCACATAAACCCCTTGATTCAGAAAAGTAATTCTCTTCTGCTCAATTCGTATAACAGCCAAGCAATTGCAGTAAGGTATCTAGAACAGGTACTTTCTCAGCTGGAAACAATAAAGGTCAACCTAGCTCTTTTTTTTAAAAACACCTTTAATGGCACAAGCAGATCCCTTAGCTTCGGATTTCTTCAGGTACAAGAAAACTTTAAAACATTTTGAGCAGCTGGTAAAAACAATTTTTAAAATTTAGATGTTTTCAAAAAATAGTTTGGTTGAAAGCAGAATGCTAGAAGATGTAATCTACAGTCCATTAAAACAGCCTACATGTATTTAAGCAATTCATCCAGTATACTTAAAAAAAGCACTTACCGGTAATTTTTTTCCATTTAACATGACTTTAACTCCTCTACATGACCCAGCGACATCATAAGCTCTGCGTGTCATGAGTGCCACTATATCTTTATCCAGTTTTTCCATCTTGAATTTTGAGAGATCAGGTTGGAATGTAATACATGTATAATCATCACCATCAAAGTATTTAATCTTTGCGTCAGATGATTTGTTCATATTATTTGTCCATGTCTGTTTAAAGGGAACAAAAATGTTTAAATACATTAAACTCCATTTTTTCATGTCTTAGGATATAAATTTAACAAATATTGTTGTTTCTATATCACAGACGTTATCCTTTTCTAAAATGTTTATAAAGTCAGTTGCATGGTTTTGTTTATAGGTAGGAATGGTTGATTATCTCTCATCCATGTATAAAGGCATAATCGTAAAAGGAACACAGCTTTAATGCAAATAAAGAAGTTAATCTTAAATTAATACAAGGTGACAGCCTTCTACAGTATTGGTCCTGAGTGATACTGAAACAATAGTAAAGGATAAGTGGGGAAAAAAAAGCAACAAAATTCTAAAATCAAAAAAGTGCTGTTAAAAAAAACATTTTTAATGAATATTCTATTAATTGTTAATTAATAGTATATTAAATCCTTCCTAGCTAATCTGTAACTCTCCACTGCCTCATCTGAGCTATCTCATCTCAACTTCACATAAACCTCCCTCTTCCGCTCAACAAGAGATACAATTTCTTTAGTAAACCATGGTTCCCTTACATTATCACTTCCTCTCTGCCTGACAGGGACATCCTATCGAGGACACGCAATATCTGTTCCTTAAACCAGCTCCATGAACCTTTAGTCTTTGGAAGTGCTAATTCCAAGTATCACTTCATTACAGCAAACCTGATCACACAATAAGCTACAATCCTCCCCATCAAAACAACACATATGTTAACAGCTACATGAGCACAGAACAGGAGTTTCTTGCAAAATCTAAGAGATATAAAGCTGGAGGGATCTGCGGTATAATCTTGCCACAGATGTGATTTTTGCAGATTTTGAAAAAAAGAAACATGTATTTTGTAGCAATACTGAAAAGAATGGAGATTCTCAGAAATTAAGTTTAATAAGAGAATGGAATGAATAAACTAAACCCCAAAAAGTAGTGTCAACACTTCTGCAGCAGTAGAAGTGCACCTCAGAAACCTCTGATTTAACTTAAGGGGAGCAGATTGTTTTTAGTAGTTTATTGTAGCATCAATAAATTTATAAAGAATTGAGCTTTGATCATTTTTACTATTTGGATAAGTTTAAATCAAACATTAAAGTTAGAATTGAGGTAAGATACAAGTTCGCCAACCTACATTTCAAAGCCTTTATAACATTTTCAAAGCATAGATCAGGTGTGAAATGTAATACTCCCCACCTTCAATAACATTAAAAAGTTCAACACATTCTGGATGAAGCAGGCCTCATTGACTCATACCACATCAAATATTCATTACCTTCTCCATCAGTGCATTATAGCTACAGCATGGGGTCATTTGCCAAGGTTTAACAGCCAAAGGGCAGCAGAAATCTGGAACTTTCTGTTTGTAAGGTTGGTAGAAGCAGAAAACATCAGAACACTTAAGCATTTTGATCAGATTCTGGACATCACCCTAAATAATTCAATGGGGGTATCTTCAAAACACCAACCACAGCAGTTCAAGGTGGCAGTTGAACACCATTCTCTCAAGATCAACATGGAACAGGGAATAAATGTGGACCTCGCCAGCAACTGTCTCTCTCCATATCATAAATGGATAAAACGTTTGCATTCTACGGAGGTATGGCATAAATGAGATGACACCTAGACCTAAAAGTTGTCATTCTTGAATTGAAGGACAGCTAATGACACTTACTCAGGGTTATCAATTTCTGCCCTAGACCATCATGTGATCAAACAAGCTAGATTCTGACCTGCACAGCTTTGGGCATTTGGGGACCAAAATCCCACGAGATAGCATTATCTAGAGTACTGGATTTGCCTTCCCTGCCATGAATCTATCTCATCATTAAGGAGTTCGGATTCAAAGCATGGACAAGATGAAGCCATTTTGAATGATTGGTAGCAAATTCCTCACAGAGGAAGAGGTGTACAAGTACAGAAACAGACACTTTGGTTCAACTAGTCCATGCTAACCAGATATCTTGTATTACTTTGGTCCCATTTGCCAGATTTTTGGTCCTTACCCATCTCAACCCTTTCCCTTCATGTACCCATTCGGATGCTTTTTAAATGCTGTAATCGTACCAGCCTCCTCCATTCCCTCTGGCAGCTCATTCCATAGACACACCACCCTCTGCACGAAAACGTTGCCCTTTAGGTCCCTTTTAAATCTTTCCCCTCTCACCTCAGACCTATGCTCTCTAGCTTTGGACCCCCCTATCCCTTGGCTATTCACCCTATCCATGCCCGTCATGATCTTAGAAACTTCTAAGGTCACCTCATAGCCTCTGACACTACAGGGGAAGTAGCCCCAGCCTATTCAGCATCTCCTTACAGCTCAAATCCTCCAACCCTGGCAACATCCTTATCAATCTTTTCTGAACCCTTTCAAGTTTCACAACATCCTTCCTGTAGAAGGGAGACCAGAACTGCACGCATCATCTCAATAGTGCCTAATCAATATCCTGTACAGCCACAACATGACCTCCCAACTCCTATACTCAATGCACTGAACAATAAAGGCAAGTGTGCCAAATTTCTTCACTATCCTGTTTACCTGGGACTCCATGTTCAAGAAACTATGAACCTGCACTGTCATGAATGTAAATGTCACTGTGCTACAAGGAGACCTGCAAAGTTTTTAAAAAAATGGTAGCATTTTCTTTGCTCCACTATCTTGCAATGCCAGCAATATTAAAGTTAAGGTGACAAAACCTGGCACATTTAATACTTAAAAAGTAAATACATACAGAAATAAATGTCAGCTATGAAAAAAAATCAGATTCAAAAGTATAGAAAGCCAAAAAAGTTAAAATAAATAGACATTTTACAAGAACATTATAGTAAGAGAAGAGTTGGGATTGAGTTAGCAACTGCTAACAAGGGCAAGATAGCAGTGGAGACTGGAAAGCATTATACTTTGGATCAATTTTGGCAGGGGAATGGATTTGCAGATTAGAGGGGCTTACGATGTCCAAAAATAGATCAAAAAAAAGGAGAAATTAATGTTGCTCGACTCTTCTTGGGGTTCGTCTATCCTGAAGGACACTGGAGTTCAAATATTTAACAGGGCTGTTTTCCCTGGAGTGTCAGAGGCTTATAAAATGGGAGGGGCATGAATAGGACGAATTCACAAAGTCTCTTCCCTTAGGTGGGTGAGTCCAGAACAAGAAGGCAGAGGTTTAGGGTGAGAGGGGGAAGATATAAAAGAGACCTAAGGGGCAACGTTTTCACACAGAGGGTGGTACGTGTATGGGATGAGCTGCCAGAGGAAGTGGTGGAGGCTAGTACAATTGCAACATTTAAGAGGCATCTGGATGGGTATAGGAATAGGAAGGGTTTGGAGGGATACGGGCCAGGTGCTGGCAGGTAGGACTAGGTTGGGATATCTGGTCAGCATGGACAAGTTGGACCAAAGAGTCTGTTTCTGTGCTGTATATCTCTATGACTCTAGGATTCCATTGTTTCGGACTGCTACACTTTTCTACATCATGAACTGAGAAATGTATTTAATGAGAAATTTTCTAATATCAATCCTGAATTTACCTATTATTAACTCTACTCCATGTTGTCTTGTCCCATCTCAGAGTACTCATGTTAAACTGATGGTGGACACCATTAATTGACTACATTCCCTGAAATTAAACAGATTTTGTCGAATGAGGTTGCCTGTATTTTGCAGAAATGTTTAGCTCAGGATAAAGGATAAAGGGCTTAACCAGGACTGATTTTAGAATTGTTCCTTGCCTATAATTAATTCATTTAGTTAATGTGATGAAGATGTAATGTTTCACAAACTGCAACTTAGAAGATATCTAGTCCATCAAATTCATTTATGTATACCTTTCCCTGGTCTATTTCTAATAACTGAATCTAGGGCAAGTGTCCAAGAAAAATGTGGGCAAGCAAGAGAAAAAAGCCTCAACACAATGGGCTGTTCAAGAATGCTCCCATTTGTACTTCAATTGCTAAATTAGGAATAACTCTTAATTCCTAATTAAGAGGGCAGCATGGTGGCTCAGTGGTTAGTACTGGTGCCTCATAGCGCCCGGAATCTGGGTTCAATTCTGGCCTCAGATGACTGTGTGGAGCTTGCACATTCTCCCTGTGTCTGCATGGGTTTCCTCCAAGCGCTCCGGTTTCATCCCACAATCCAAAAATGCGCAGGTGAGGTGAATTGGCCATGCTAAATTGCCCATAGTGTTCAGGGATGTGTAGGTTAATTGCATTAGTCAGGGGCAATAATGTAGAGTGAGGGGGTAGGGGAATGGGTCTGGGTTGATTACTCTTCAGTAGGTTGGTGTGTACTTGTTGGGCCGAAGGGCCTGTTCCACACTGTAGCAATTCTATGACTCTATTCCACCTCGACATATCGAATATGACCAATACACATTTGACATACCTGCTTAAAACTGTTTTTGTATTCCTTGCAGGCTGTTTCAACAGTAAATTTGGTGCTAAATATGTTGCAGAGTTTAGCACCATAGCCGTTTCTGCCACCTGTAAAATGCAAATTATAACAGTTTTCCATCAGCAGAACTATGGGTACCAACTTCTCAATAACTGAAAAATATTTGTTATAGAACACAATGGGGCACACAGTTCTTACCTGTGACTTTCTTTTCATCATCGTCATAATTACTGGATGTTAACAACTGGCCAAAAATCAAAGCAGGTACAAATACTTTTTCTACTTTGTGCTCCACTACTGGAATGCCTTTGCCATTGTTCCAAATACTAATAATGTTGGAATCCCTTAAAAAAAACAGATGTATAAAAGTGTTCTCCACTTTCCAGGGCAAGAACTAGTGATTTCAAGGTGAAAACAATTAATTAACTTATTTACAAACATGAACAAAGAATATTGCATTTTTTCTTATTTTAGGCAGTAAGTCTTGCCTTCAAGATCTTTTACACAGAAACAATACAGGATCCAAATTTTGAAACAGGGATTTGATCTTATGGCTACACATGAAACCATATTTAACTTTGTTAAATGTTACAAAACTTTACTATCAGGTCCATTATTCTCTCCTAATATTCAAAAGAAATTGAAACACTCAAACATAAACAAATCAATACCCATAAAATCTTGCAATATATATGGAATTCACTGAGCCCACTAGACCTGTGCCAGACCTTGGGAAGTCTCTTTCCCTTGAGATTTTGTTTTTACTCAAAATGAAACAGGAAATTTAGGAAATACTCAGCAAAACTGACATGATCTATTGAGAAGAGAACCTTACCCGAGAACTGGGAAAATATGCATTAGTAATAGGCTTGAAATAAGTACAACTAAGTTTTGGCTGGTTTCTTTCATACAAGGTATTATGGAGCATTTAAGCAGAAGGAAGACAATTCAGTTGAATGGGTGGATGGGACTCTCTTTACCAATTTTGGACAGTGAACTACAACAAGGAAAAAGGATGAAGATCAGAAGTCCAAAGCTGAACTAGGTAGTTCAAAGATTGTGTGAAAAGGTGAACACCCTGATGAAGGCGTAATATTTAGTTTTAAAGAAAAGCAAAAGGAATTACTGAGTTCAGACAGTAATAAGCAGGGAAAGAATTTTCTTTGAGCCTACAATGCTCACCTATTGGTAAGAAAAAGCACATAATTATCATAAATCAGAAATTCGCTTCATGAAAAATGGTTAGTGCTGCTGTCTCTCAGCGCCAGGAACGCAGGTTCAATTCCAGCCTCAGGCGACTGTCTCTGCAGAGTTTGCACATTCTCCCAGTGTCTGTGTGGGTTTCTGCCAGGTGCTCTGGTTTCTTCCCACAATCTAGATTTGTGCAGGTTAGGTGAATCGACCATGTTAAATTATCCATAGTGTTCAGGGAGTATAGGTTAGGTGCATTAGTCAGGGGTATATGTAGAGTAATAGGGTAGGGGAATGGATCCTGGTGTGTTACTCTTCAGACGGTCAGGGTGGACATGTTGGGCCTAATGGCCTGTTTCCACACTGCAGGAATTTCAAGAAAAAAATTCTACAAGAAACAAGTGCGTTTGGCCAAAGCAAGTGTACGATTTTCTAACCAAGGCATGGAAAAGCTGTATAACCAACTCCAACTGATAAAAGGAGATTTACCACAGTGAATGACAGCAAGTGAGGCCGCAGCAGTAAAATTAACTCATTTGGCGAAAAACTAGTAGAGAAAGGGAGAAACTTCTTCAGCCAGAGTGTGGTGAATCTATGGAACTCATTGCCACAGAAGGCTGTGGAGGCTAGGTCATTGAGCATATCTAAGACTGAGATAGATAGGTTCTTGAGAATCAAGGGGATCAAGGGTTATGGGAAGAAAGCAGGAGAATGGGGTTGAGAAACTTATCAGTCATGATTGAACGGCAGAGCAGACTCGATGAGCTGAATGGCCTAATTTCTGCTCCTATCTCTGATTTTCCCTATTATTCTTTTCTCACCTTTCTCTTTGCTGAAAAGCCATTCATTTCTAAGTTGCCCAGTTCTGCTGCAAAGCATCACCCTGAATGATGATCTTGGTTCTATTGCCACTGGTGTGCTGTCTGAACTGTTCAGAATTTCCAACATTTTCCAAGTTTATTTTTCCAGCATCGCAAGTATTTTCCCCAACTTTTTTTTTCTCTCTTTTCAAATCTATTAAATTCCTTTTTAAAGTTGCTACTTCTTCTTAAAAAAACTAGCTTTTTAAGAATATGTGTTCTAAATCAGAGAACACAATGCAATATATTGCCATCAGGTTGTCATGCCAATTACATTAAATCTGTGCTCTTGGGTATTGACAAATCCCATTGGAAACAGCTTCTCCCATTTACTCTATCAAAAACTTCCTAAATATTTTGATTAAAACTCTTCTTAAAAACTTTCTACCTAAAGAAAATAATTTTCATTCACTACACCTTCTACACAGAGCACACATTTTTTTGATTTTAATTCTTAAATGTCAAGAAGTTGTAAAAATCAAAATCTTCAAACTTTCCTATAAATATATGCCATGTGATCTTTTCTTATCATTTTGAGTGGTTGACTCCCCACTCTAATCTGGGTGCCCTAGAGCTCAGTTTCTGAGTGAGCACACCTCACAGGCACATCACCTGCATACTCCATTATGAAGGATGATTACAGGTGTTGTCGGCTGAAGTGTTTTCTGTCCATTTTGTGAATAACCTGCACAATAAGGTGCGGTGCAAGTATTCCAATAGCGGAAATAAAGAACAGAGTCAGTGCAAATGACACAGCCTTGTATGGTCCCTTGGGAAGGATTGCAACAAGCATATCAGAGGAAAGTCGTTTGAGGATGGTGACGAATTTCTGAGGGCAGCCAAAGTTGAGGAAGATACTCCAGAAGACTTTGAAACTGACAGAGTCAAAGGCTTTAGTGTGGTTCAAAAGGGCCAAATACAGCAACTGGTGCAGTGCTTTGCACTCTTCTCTGATGGACATAAGGAAATGGGCTTTTCATTCAAAGTATAGAAATATATGTGCACAAACATGTGAACACACACTCAAACAAAACTAGGCCTTTCTCAGTGAGATAAAGTATCCATGACTCAAACTATGCTTATTCAAATCAATCAAGGTCAATTATTAAGTTGTGAAATCTCTGGCTAGTGCATTTTCCATTGTATTCACTATTTTCAAGAACATATCTTGAACTCAGACTGTTGTTAAAACATACAAGAATACCTATCACATTTCTTAATTCCAATACAAACATAATTGAAACTGTACAAAATAATCAACAAATTTGTGGTATGTGCAAGAGTCAAATACTTACGCATCAATCGAAATTTTGATGCATGTCATATTCTTGTCTCTCTGCTTGTTATCAGCTGCATTAACTAAAGACAAAATAATTCCATGTATACAGATTCGAAAAGGTAGCGTATAAAACAATAACTAGCACTTAAAAGAGCAAAATGTTTATGGTTAGACTTTTAACTCACTAAAAATCTAGAATGGTTTGTTATTTCCATCTAATGACAATGAAGGCAATCAGACCATTACACCACATTTTCCTGCAACTATCTAATAAATTTGATGAACTCCAGCAAAATGAAAATCCTCAGGTGGAAATTCACTATATCAATGATGAATATGTGAGCTCCAATACCAATTAAAGGCTGCAATAATTTAGCTAGACTACTGGAGCAAAAACTCCAGAAATCAGGTTATAAGAGGAGGAAAGATCAGGATCCAGTTTTTGACTTTGCTCGTTGCAATTATCAGGTGAAGGAAGAACAGGGGGAGATGATGAGAGAACAGAGGGAGAAGAAAGAACAGAAACAAATAAAACATACACACACACACACACACACACACACACACACACACACACAAACATACACACACACACACACACACAAAGTAAAAAGGTCAATACTTACCAAGAATCTCATCAAATATTTTGTACAAGCCTGGAACATAGGTGATATCCCTCAAGTTCATGCCCACATCTTCATCATATACCCACATTGACTGAAAAGAAATGCAACTACATTAATTCAGCCAATCATTCACATTTTTTTAAAAAAGCTTTAAATTTAGATACTTGTATAAAGCTTCTGAGTCTGTTCCTGTCCCCCAAATTTAAATATTTGAAGTAAATGGAATTTTCGCCAAGTTGGGTTGGCTAAGGGACATTTACAGTGAGCAGTAGATGATTTGAGGATTCCCAACTCCGTTCAGTTTGCATCAATTTTTGCTGGCTCGGGTTAGGGTTCAGGTAGCAAGCATTCATGACTCTTGCCAGCTCCACTGGAAGGATGGGAAGTTCAAACTCCAGGCAATTATCGTGGAGTCAGGCTTGTTCTGTAATAGGACATTCAAGTCTCTTAAGGGAGTCTTAAACCATGAGGGAACCATAGTCCTAAGTCAACAATCAGAACAAATATCAGCCATTTTATATTCTAACAGAATGGCCATCTCACCTCAACAATCTGCTAATCAATTAAAGTCTTTCATGATATCAATGTTAGAAACTTTCATCGACTTCAGACTTCAACATTGTGTAAATAAAAATACAAGAAACATCAAATAGATGTCAAAGTTTCTTCTTTGCAGCTGTATAAACACAGTTTGATTCTGTCTTTGGTGCAGTTGCCAAGTAACTTACGAATGCTTGGCTGAATCTCACAAACAAAAAAAAGCAAATGTTAAGTTTCAGAAAGCAAAGAGTAGTTAAAATTTGAAGACCTGACATTCATCATTATACCAGGGCCAATATCCCAGAAAATGGAGGTGGCATTTTTGTCATGCTATCTGCATGCCTCTGTTGCCACCTTGCACCCATTCCCATAGGCAAGTGGCCAGACTCTATCTTGCTCCTGTCAGTCCAGATAAATTATGGCAGGTGGCAGCCTTTTAAAAGGGGGAAAGATCTGCCAACTTATGAAGTCTACCAAGTTAACAGCCTTCGCTCCGTCACAAAAATCCAGACCAAGACATTTCAAACTGCAGATCTTTCATTAGTTCTGATGGAAGGTCACTGACCTGAAACATTTTGGGCAGAGATGCTGCCTGACTGGAATTTTTCAGTTTATTTCAGCTTGGCTTTTGTTATGGACAAAACAGATGTAACTCTCTTAACTTATGTTTTGAGATAAATTCAATTGCTTTAATTTTTCAACTGTGAGCTTTTACAATGTCCGAGACACCAAACATATTTTCTACCAGATAAAATATACTCTCATCAATACTAATGTGGAAAATCTTTCATTTTCATTATGATTACTTTCTGCAAATTGAATCTGAATAAGCAGAAAACTCTGTTTGTGGAATGCAGAATTATATTTAATTTTCCTTGAAGGACGGAAAATAGAAAATTAAACCTACAAGGAAATAAAGCTTTCAATAATATTTGTACCATATGGACTTAGAAACCATTATCCTTTGCTACAGCTATGGCACTTAGAAGGCACATTTAATAAAATTTAACTTAGCACTGCCTGCAGTAACTTTACACTCTGAAAGATTTCAGAGTCAGATAATTACAGTCATAATAGTGTACACTTTTTCTTTAAAATTATTCACTCATGGAATATGGGTGCACCCATCGAGGCCGACATTTATTACATTAATTGTGCTGAACAAAAGTCACGTTCCTGAACCATGAAGTTCATATGACGGAATTTTCTTGCCAGGAGGACTGTGTGGTGGTCACTCCTACACTTCCTATCATGGACAGAAGCATCAGTGAAAGATGGATGGAGGAAAAAGTTCAAACATATTTTTGCTTCATGCCAATTCTGTCACCTGCTGTAGGCCCAGGCTGCCACCTGTATTTCTCAGTATTCAGGTGTTATGGAAACTCCTAGGTGATAGATACTGAAGTACATTCTGCGTCTTGCTATCTTCAGTGTCTCTATAGTTGGCATTTAATAAGAATGAATATAAATTTGCTAGCTGACAGCCATTTATTGCATTCTATCAGAAGGCCTCCTTTCTGATGAGCACAATGTGGCCAGGAAAAGGTGTTGCAGGACAGACCTGATACATTAGCTGAAAAACACAATACTGAGAGTGAAACCATCTTAGACTATTGTTAACAATCTGTCAGTCAACTCTCCCAACTTGGGCAAAACTCCTCAGAAATTACTGTGTTGGACTTTGTCAATTGGGCCTAGGATGCCTTTATAATTCGTGGTGCATAGCGGTTTGAAAAAAAATGAGTGGCTTGCTAAGGCATTTCAAAGGCAGCCAAGAATCAAGTACATTGTTGTGGGTATGAAGTCACTTACAGGTCAGACTGAGAAAGGACAGCAGATTTTCTAATTTAAGGCTGGTTCACAAACTGGTTAGTAAAGGGATTCTATCATATTCCAGTAGTTTTGTAATCACAATTATTGAAGCAATTTTTTTTATTCCAGATTAGCTTGTTGCGACATTTTAAATAACCTTGAACAATAAGGAATGAGTCATCCAATTCAGTTTGGCAGTTTTCTTGTCAATTTTGACAGTAGAATTTCAAATAAGTGAGAGAAATTTTTATGCCACTATACGGAGGCAAATGTTTGGCAAAGCGGAATATCGGCATGCGAGGTTTTCATACTACACATCCAAAAATACAAGTATGGGTTTTGTCATTTCTGACTTTGATTAGGCACAGATAGGAGAAAGTGAAGAATACAGATGCTGGAGATCAGAGTCGAGTGTGTTGCTGGGAGAGCACAGCAGGTCAAGCAGCATCCAAGGAGCAGGAGTAATCGATATTTCGGGCATAAGCCCTTCAACAGGAAAGAGGCTTGTGGGCCGGGGGCTGAGAGATAAAAGGGAGGAGGAAGGTAGCTGAGAAAGTGATAGGTGGAAGAAGGTGAGGGAGAAGGTGATAGGTCAGAGAGGGGAAGTGATGGACAGGTCAGGAAGATGGTGCTGAGTTGGAGGCTTGGGACTGGGATAATATGGGGGGAGTGGAAATGAGGAAGCTGTTGAAATCCACATTTATCCTGTGTGGTTGCAGAGTCCCAAGGCGGAATATGACGCTTTGTCCCTCCAGGCGTCAGGTGGTAATGCTTTGGCTGTAGTGGCGGCGCAGGACCTGCATGTCCTTGACAGATTGGAAGGGAGAGTTGAAGTGTTCAGCCACGGGGTGGTGGGGTTGGTGGGTGCAAGTATCCCAGAGATATTCTCTGAGACTATCAACAAGAAGGTAGAGATGTAGAGGAGACCACACTGGGTGCAATGGATGCAGTAGATGACACTGGTAGAGGTACAGGTAAATTTCTGACAGACGTGGAAGGATCCCTTGAGGCCCTTGAAGGTGAGGAGAGTGGTGTGGGCGCAAGTTTTCCACTTCCTGCAGTGGAAGGGAAAGGTGCCAGGAGTGGGGTGTGGGCTGGTGGGGACCATGGAACAGAGGGAACTGCCTTTCCGGAACATTGATAGAGGTAGGGAGGGAACTACACCTTTGGTGGTGGGGTCTGTTTGGAGGTGGCGGAAAATGATGTGATGTATGTGGAGGTTGGTGGGGTGGAAGGTGAGGACTGGAGGTGGTTTCTGCCCTTGTTGCATTGGGAGGGGTGGGGTTCAAGGGTGGTGGTGCATGAAGTAGAGGAGATGTGCTGGAGGGCATTGGGAATAAGGGATGGCGTTTTAACAGGAGGTAGGTTGGGAGGTAGTGTAGTCTACCTTCTGTAAAAAGCCATCCCTTTTTCCTAATTCCTCCGTCGCATCTGTTCCCAGGATGATCAATTTCACCTCAAAGTCCCAGATGGCCTCCTCCTTCTCAGATCTTCCCTTTCCATGTCCTTACCTCCTGCCCCACCACCTTCCGCATATATCGTATCTTCCTCCACCACTTCCGCCACAACCAAACAGACCCCACCACCAAAGGTATATTTCTCCTCCCCTCCCCTATCAGCGTTCTGGAGGACGATTCCCTCTGCGACACCCTAGTCAGAAAGGAGAAAGTGAGGACTGCAGATGCTGGAGATCAGAGCTGAAAAATGTGTTGCTGGAAAAGTGCAGCAGGTCAGGCACTTGCCTGACCTGCTGCGCTTTTCCAGTAACACATTTTTCAACTCCCTAGTCAGGTCCATGCCCTACTACCTTCCCCCCCCACCCCGCCTCAACCAGCCCACACCCACTCCTGGCACCTTTCCCTGCCATTGCAGGAAGTGTAACACCTGCACCCACACCACTCTCCTCACGTCCGTCCAAGGCACCAAGGGATCCTTCCACATCCATCAGAAATTTACCTGTATCTCCACCAATGTCGTTTACTGCATCCGTTGCATGCCTCTACATCGGGGAGACAGGACGCCTTTATTTGGATCGTTTCAGAGAACATCACTGGGACCCCACACCCACCAACCCGTGGCTGAACACTTCAACTCCCCCTCCCAATCCTTCAAGGACTTGCAGGTCCTGGGCCTCCGCCACCGCCAAACCGTTACCACCCAACGCCTGGAGGAAGAAAGCATCATATTCTGCCTTAAAACCCTGCAACCACATGGGATAGATGTGGATTAACAGCTTCCTCATTTCCCCTCCCTCCACATTATCCCAGTCCCAAGCCTCCAACTCAGCACCGCCCTCCGGACCCATCCATCACTCCTCCCTCTGACTTATCACCTCCTCCCTAAACTTCATCCACCTATCGCTTTCTCAGCTACCTTCCCCCCACCACACCCCCTCCCTTTTATCTCTCAGCGCCCGGCCCACAAACCTTATTCCTGGTGAAGGGCTTATGCCCGAAATGTTGAGTCTCCTGCTCCTCGGATGCTGCCTGGCCTGCTGTGCTTTCCCTCTTGACTTATGCACAGATAGATTAACTTTATACGACTCAATAAAAGTAATTTATAAACTGACATGAGTGATGTAACACATAAAACATACTATTTTTGTCCTTTTTTGCAGATATCAATATTCTAATTCAGGAAAATGCTTGATACATGAATGCCATGTTCTAACTATCTGGTAGTGCCATGTCATGCTGTTTAATCTAAGCACTACAAAGTTGTGAAATGAATACAGGATGATCAGTAATCACCAAGATCCCAGGAAATACACATTTCAAAAGTAAATAAAACATTAAAACCTAAAATATTATTATAAACTGACATTTGAGCCTTCACTGAAATAATTAAAACATTCCAATTCAATTAAAGCCAATAATAAATGCATCACGAAAATATGTTAAACTAAAATCTCTCACCTGGGTTACTGGTTCCACAGAACCAATGTACGAGTCAGGACGGAGAAGGATATGTTCCAGCTGTGTTTTCTTCTGATAAACCCTCTCCACAGACATCTTCTTGGAAGCTTCTGACATCTTTTTTGAAGTGTCGCTCTTCGCATTTATTTCTTCTTTATTTCCAAGATTTTTCTGATTGCTGAATAACGTCTGTAAGGGAAAAAGATTGCTGAAATTTACTATAAAACATCAAGTGCACCATTTGATTGCCATAAGGCACTATCAAACAGATGAAATGGATATGAATGCTTTGAAATGAATACATATGTGCGAGGCAAACAATTTACCAAAGCTATCCATACAGTACAGACCACCTGATTTCATTTACATAGAAATAATCGTAAATGGAAACAACATGTTCAACTTCCAAGATACTGTGACATATTAACAATGAATCAAAACAAAAGTCATACAAGTTGAAATCACGTTTGATTGGAAGTTTATCTAAAATGAGGTTTGGGAGAATACACTGCTGAGCTGTCTCTATTGCATCATGGATTGTGATACATCGCTCATAGCTGTGATATTTTTGCTTTCCTTGTAAGCTTATTAAAATATAATAAAACATTAAAATTTTGCTGAGAACTGCAGAAGTAAAAGTTTTCATTTCAGAATTTACCTCTGTCTCTGTTCTGTAACTGTAATGACCTAATCATTAAAAGGAAGATGAATGCTGACCGTCACACTCCAGAACAGAACAAATATAGCTGTGCTAAAGCACCGCTATTTCCAAAGACCTCAAAGTTAAAAGTACATAAAGATTCCACAATTTATCTCATTTTCAGGCCTTGTTTGACAAAGGTCAGACCGAATCTCTGAACTTAACAAGAATTACTATTTATTACAAATAAACAGTCTAGCTCCAAATGAACAGTAATAAAACATCTACACATATCACTACAAATTAAAATTCCAATCCCTTACAGACTACACCATTTTCTCTATCTCACACACACACATACACAGAAAATACATATGAACAGATGGAAAACATTTCAGTAGTCTTTAGTCACAAGATTTGTTGAGCGGACCTTGCTGATCAGAAGATTTTCTTTTCTGAATGCTTCCATTCGTTTGCAAGCGACAAAGATTGACTGGTTCACTTACAAAAGGCCTCTGATTAGAATCAAAAGTCACAGCTTATGACTGAAGGGAAGTTAAACTGGTTTTCGTCTAGTTTATAAACTGGCTTTGATTGCAGACAACTGAGACACAGCTCTTGAGTTTGTGAGACCTGATCACTGTTCTGTATATCTTGTTGCCAGCCCCAAGTTGTTCATTTAGCAAGAAACATTCAGAGTTATTGGAAGGCAAAAGGCATTCATCATCAATAGCTATTTATTAGTCCAACGACCAATCAACTTCTTGCCAACCAGGGCACCATCTAAAAATGGAAGCATCCTGCTCCAGTTCGTCAACACTTACTTCAACTAGTGCTCGTTCAAACAGCTATATACAATTTTGTCACATTACTTGTTTTATAAGACATGCAGCAATCGTTGCAAAACTGTTTTCAAATGGTTTTCTTATTTCAGTCAACAATTTTAAAAAGTACAGAAACACAATGTTTACATGTTCCTGGCCTTAAGAAAATGTAGCTGAAAATGTGTTGCTGGAAAAGCGCAGCAGGTCAGGCAGCATCCAAGGAGCAGGAGAATCGACGTTTCAGGCATGAGCCCTTCTTCAGGAATGAGGAAAGTGTGCCCATTTCAAAAATGTGCGCTTCCTTATAAAATGTGATATACAAACAACAAAACACAAGACCTGCATGCATTCATTTTTCTCCTCCATTATACAACCCTTATACAATCTTACCATTTCTTCAGCCTTAAATTTATTCATACATTTACATTCGAAAACAATGCATCTATGTTACATTATCTTCACCATTAAAATGAATAATCTTTACATTAAACGGCTGTAACAAAAAACTTCATCTGAATAGTCTCACATTATCAATTTTAAACTTTACAATGAAGGCTAATGGATTATGATCAGCGTTAAATTAGCATTTGTTATCATTTCAGATATAGAATTCAGAAGTGTTGAGCAGTTTACAACAATCTCAAACCCTCATTTTCCAATATTAGAGTGCTTCTTACTGATAGTGGTTTAGTTTCTTAAAGAACCACCCCACCAGTTTCTCTATCCACAATTCATCTTCCTGTAACAAATCAACATCTATCTGCAAGCTAGCAGTTTTCTGAAATGCCTCGAAAAAAGCAAGAGCTGCCCACACTAGTTCAGTTAAGGCTACCTTCAGCGTAAACACTACTTCGTATTCTTCTGACCATCCCACTTTTGCTTGTATTTTTAAGCAGTTTGTTAAGGGACATCTTTCGTAATGAAATTACAAACACATTCTGGTAAAATCTACCTATTCCTAAAGAACTCGTGGTTTCCTATCTAGTTTTAAAAACAGGGAATTCTATTAGATCCTCTTCTTTCGCTGTTCTTGTCAACAACTGTTCTTTTTCAACAGTATGCCCAGGGTAAGTTACTCTTGTTTCCACAAATTCAACTTTGCTGAAATTATGTCTAAGCTAACTAACTGTAATTGCTTAAACAGGTCTCCAACTTGTCTCTCACAAACTTCCCAAGTGCTACTATATAGTACAATATCATCCAAGTATATAGCCACCCGAAATTGTATTTGCTTCATGAAATGGGTTGTATCAAAGTCTAGTTGATTTATAAAGATAACTTATCTGATAAATCACCCTTTTCATAGGTAGAAGAATCAGTTTTGTCACATGAGCATGCTAAAAATGTATCATAGGGAATAGAATAAGAAGGAACATGTGTGTCAACTGGTAAAAGTAGCTGAGAATGACAAGATTCTGTGTTTTCTTTTCTCTGACAGGGACCATACTGTCTAAATTTTTTTTGTTTCTGTATTAGCTAGTCAAATTAGGGAAGGTTTGCATCAAGAACTGTCTAGCCCTTCTACTTCACTCTCATTTGTCATCTTCCACTACTTTTACCATCTGACACACGTTCCTTCTTGTGCTCTTCCCTATGATACATTTTTAGCATGCGCACATGACAAAACGGATTCTTCTACCTATGTAAAGGGTGTGTTTATCAGACAAGTTAGCTTTATAAACACTTGCTACTCCAGATGGACCACTGCATTTGCAAATAAGCAGGTGCCACAAGAGCTGTTCTTTGATGAGCAACCCATTCACGAGACACCAAAGCATGTTCCTCATCTACAAAATCCAAAACTGGATACATTTGAACATTTTCCACTGTCGTCCAAATCTCCCTCTCAGTTGAAGCAAAATGCTCAGAGAGAGTGTAGTTTTACCGCCATTATCTTTATTCCGGGCCCTGGAGGGACAGAGAATGATCACCCATGTGTAGAGAGACATGAGTTTACGGTCTTCTCTGGAACAGCAGTTTCTCAATGAACTACAGCCCTTTTACAGGGAGGGGCATCCAGATAAGGCAACATATATATTGATTGGGTGGCCTTTATAATCAGCAAGCATCGACAGTAAAGATTAAGCCATCTGCTATTACCCAATGAATAACTGGTTTCACATAATAAATACTTTCCACCTTGTTAACTGACGTTACATATTGAATGCTACCTCATCTTATTAAATGGTTCTACATAATAAAGCCTTTCCACCTTGTTAAACCATTACCCTTGCCTCCAGCACACCACTGTTAACTGTAAATTCTTATCTGATCTGAGTCATGCTCAACTGAACTTCATTTCACAAAACTCAGAACTTAACTCTTTCCTTGCATGCTTATACCCGATGCACATTCTCATCACTTGCCGAGATGATTGTGCTTTCAACACAGCTTCACATAATTAGCGATTTTGCCTTTCTGAAATCTTTTAGCCTCCTGGGTTCCTTTTCATGTCTCATAACAGGATTTTGCTTTGTTCAAGCAGTAGGGGAGGTTATTACAGAATGTGTATGAATGAAGATTCAGCTGGCAACAAGGTCTGTGGAGTAGTGACCAGTTTCTGATGCTAAAGGCATCAACAACTGATGATCAACATCAGATTATCAACAACTATGTAATTGACTCCCAGGTATCTGAACAGCATGTGGGTGTGAATGTTCAGGCAGAATCCATTAGACTTCTGGAAATGAAGGAGGCACACTTCTGTCTGCAGGAAAAAACATTCTGCATCAGCAGTTGCTGTAAGCTGTAGCTCTTCACCAATAAGTCAAATACAGAGGAAACGCGATTATCCGAATACTGAATAATCCGAAGGAGATCACGAGGTCCCAACAGAAACAATACAAGTTTCTCTCGCACTGAGAGACAGAGAGAGAGAGAGAGAGAGAGAGAGAGCGCGAGCGGGCGCGGGCGAGAGCGCGAGGGGGGGGGGGGGGGGGTGAAGAGAGGGCGCAAGGGGGGGTGAAGAGAGGGCGCAAGGGGGGGGTGAAGAGAGGGCGCAAGGGGGGGTGAAGAGAGGGCGCAAGGGGGAACACGCAAAGGAGAGAGAGCGAAAAAGAGAGCGTGAGGGAGAGACACGCAAAGGATAGAGAGAAAAAGAGAGCGCAACGGAGAGAGAGGAAATAAAGAGCACGGAGAGAGAGAGAGAGAGAGAGAGAGCGAGGGGGAGAAAGAGAGAGAGCGCGAGGGGGAGAGAGAGGGGTAGAGAGAGAGAAAAAAAAAGAGCGCGAGGGGGAGAGCGAGAGAGAAAAAAAGAGCGCGCTAGGGGGAGAGCGAGAGCGAAAAGAGAGCGCAAGAGAGAGAAAAGAGAGCGCGAGGGGAGAGAGCGAGAGACAGAGAGAGAGCGTCAGAGATCGAGTGTGAAAAAGAAAGCGTGCAAGAGAGACTGCGAGCGTGTGGGGGAGAGTGCGCGCATGAGACGGTGGGGGGGGAAAAAAGAGAGCGCGCACGGGGGGGAGAAGAGCACGCGCGAGGGGGGGGGGGAGAAGAGCGCGCGCGTGCACGCGAGGGGGTGGAAGAGCGTGCGGGGAGAGAGCGCGCGAGGGAATAAGAGCGCGAGTGTGAGAGAGAGCTTGCAAGAGAGTGCAAGAGAGAGAAAAAGAGTGCGTGCGAGAGAGCGCGGGGAAGAGAGAGAGAGAGAGCGCGTGGGGGAAGAAAGAGAGCGAGAGAGAGAGAGAGAGAGAGAGCGCGAGAGAGAGAGAGAGCGCGAGAGAGTGAGAGAGCGCGGGGGAAGAGAGAGAGAGAGCAAGCGGAAGAGAGAGAGCGCGGGGAAGAGAGAGAGAGAGCGCGCGGAAGTTGGAGAGAGAGCGCGCGGAAGTTGGAGAGAGAGCGCGCGGAAGAGAGCGAGCGCGGGGGAGAGCGAGCGCGGGGGAGAGAGAGCGAGAAAAAGAGAGCGCGAGAGAGCGAGAGCGTGCGAGATTGCATGTGCATGCACGTGTACACGCTATTTGGAGACTCACCCTCCCAAAAGTCAGCAGCCGCAGGAGCAACCGCTTTGTTATTGGTGTCCAGTCCGACTGCCCCGGAGAGGGGTGAAGGCAGATGGGGGGTGGGGCCGTGTTGGATGGGTTTGTGGGGGACAGGGGGCAATATTGGACTGGGTTGGGGGAGGGTGGTGTTGGACTGGCTTGGGGGCAGGGGGCTGGTGGTGTTGGATGGGGTTGTGGGGCAGGGCAGTGCTGGATGGGGTTAAGGGCAGGCAGGGAGCAGTGTTGGATGGGTTTGGGGGACAGACCGTGGGTGGTGGTGTTGGAGACTGGGGCAGTGTTGGACTGGGCTGGGAGCGGGATTGGTGGGCAGGGTTGGATAAGGTTGGGGGTGCATTGGGGGGGCAGGGTTTTATAGGGTTAAGTTGGGGGGGGGGGCGTGCGTGCCATGAGCTGCTACTGAGTCTCCTGAACGAGGACTGGACTTAACAGAAATCTCCAAAACCCCAGAGGAAAGGCATTGAATCAATTAATCGAATAATCAATTATCTAAACATAATAGTGCCCACCCAACTCGTTCAGATAATCAAGGTTCCTCTGTACTTCAGAAAAGTGTGAACCAATTACTTCATGCCCCCTGAAGGCAAATGTAAGTACCTGGAGAAGGAAGATCATGGAGCAGCTAGACCTGACAAGCCAAAAGGATCACCTCAATGATACTAATGCACAGGGATCACTGAAATGCCTTCCCAATCTTTCCCTCTGCCATGACATTTTTTTTTGTGTTTTGATATATTCAAGTTGGGGAGAATTTTATAAAGCGGATTAAAGTTTTATCTGGTAGAGTTATATGTTAACAGTTCATAATTGTTTATCTGTAGATTATGTCTACTTATTGTAGTAAACAATGATTCTGGTTAAATACAGAAACCCGGTGTGTCAGCCTGGGTCTAAGTGTGAAATATTTCATACTTGTTCAACATCTTTAACTTTTGTGACACTTCCACAATTAGCAAGGCTTTATTTGTAGCATGCTATCCCAAATCAGGCACAGAGGGCAATTAAGAGTCAACCACAATACTGTGGATCTGTAGGTGAATGCAAACAGACCAGATTTCCTTTCATAAAGGAAGGACAGCAGTGAACCAACTAGTTTTTAACAACAACGAATGGTGGCTTCACAATATTTCATGAATTCAAATTCCATCAGTTACTGCGGTGGGATTTGAAGCTGCACCTCCACGGCATTAACCTGGGCCTTTAGATTATTAGTCCAGTGACATGAGCACTATTTCACTGCCTCAAACTACTTCCCAAACTGTATCCTGTACATCGACTTCTAAGCCATGTTATTATCTTTCTTTTCGAACACTTTTCTTTTCTGAATTGTTATCCCAAGAATCATAACTCATTAAAAATTGACGTAGATTATTAAGTTATAGGGTGAGGGTGTCATTCAGCAAGCAAACAGATCCTTTGGTCCAACCTGTCCAAGCCGAATATAATCCCCAACTGAAATAGTCCAACTTGCCATATCCCTCCAAACATTTCTTATTCACATACTTATCTATGGGTCGTTTAAACACGAACTGCACCCACATCACTGCTTCCTCTCACTGTAATAAGAAGTCACCCATCATAATCACAAATCTACCTCCGCTTGGGATAATAGGCCATTCAGCCCCTCAAGCCTGGTCTACTTGATCTGATTGTGACCTTATTTCTGCTTTCCTATCTGTCCACCATGACCCCTGACTCCATGTTGATCAAACATTTCTCCAACTTTGCCAGGGAAATGCAATCCTTTCATTCTCGTGTTATTCATGCTTGCTGCTAAGCCAAAGTAAAAACAATGGCTGCAGATGCTGAAAACCAAATACTGGATTAGTGGTGCTGGAAGAGCACAGCAGTTCAGGCAGCATCCAACGAGCAGCGAAATCGACGTTCGGGCAAAAGCCCTTCATCAGGAATAAAGGCAGTGAGCCTAAAGCGTGCCAAAGTGTCTGGCACAAGGCTGTTTCACAGCCACTATGCCGCAGGTATGATGTAACAAGGCTTCAATCCTTTTCCAACATAAAAAACAAAACCACCTCACTCATTTAAATAAATATAGAAAATTGGAGCAGGAATGGGCCATTCAGCCCTTCGAGACTGCTTCACCATTCAATAGGATCATGGCTAACAGAGTTATAGAGATGTACAGCATGGAAACCGGCAACTGGTTCCAACTTGTCCATGCCAACCAGATATTCTATATTAATCCAGTTCCACTTGCCAGCAATTGGCCAATATCCCTCTAAATTCTTTGTCTTCATACAGCCATCCAGATACCTTGCAGGGCAGCATGGTGACTCAGTGGTCAGCACTGCTGCCTCACAACAGGGACCCAGGTTCAATTCCAGCCTCAGGCGACTGTGTGTAGAGTTTGCACATTCTACCAGTGTCTGCGTGGACTTCGTCTGGGTGCTCTGGTTTCCTCTTACAATCCAAAGATGTGCAGGTTAGGTGGATTGACCATGTTAAATTCCCTATAGCGTTCTGGGTTGCGCAGGTTAGGCGATATTAGGAGTAAATGTAGAGTGGTAGGGTAGGGGAATGGACCTGGGTAGGTTACACTTCGAAAGGTTGGTGTGGACTTGTTGGGCTGAAGGGCCTGTTTGCACACTGTAGAGATTCTATGATTCTTTTAAATGTTGTAATTGTATCAGCCTCCTCCATTCCTCTGGCAGCTCATTTCATACACAGAGATGTACAGCATGGAAAAAGACCTTTCGGTCTAACACATCCATGCTGACCAGATATCCCAACCCAATCTAGTCCCACCTTCCTACACCCGGCCCATATCCCTCCAAACTCTTCCCATTCATATACCCAACCAAATGCCTCTTCAATGTTGCAATTGTACCAGTCTCCACCATTTCCTCTGGCAGCTCATTCCATACACGTACCACCCTCTGCATGAAAACGTTGCCCCTTAGGTCTCTTTTATATCTTCTCCCTCTCCCCCTAAACCTGTGCCCTCTAGTTCTGGACTCCCCGACCCCAGGAAAAAAGACTTTGCCTATTTATCCTATCCATGCCCCTCAATTTTGTAAACCTCTATAAGGTCACCCCTCAGCCTCCGACGCTCAAGGGAAAACAGCCCAAGCCTGATCCTCCAACCCTGGCAACATCCTTGTAAATCTTTTCTGAACCCTTTCAAGTTTCACAACATCTTTCTGACAGGAAGGAGACCAGAACTGCTCCCAATATCCCAACGGTGGCTTAACCAATGTCCTGTACCGCCACAACATGACCTCCCAACCCCTGTACTCAATACTCTGACCAATAAAAGAAAGCATACCAAATGCTTTCTTCACAATCCTCGATACCTGCGACTCCACTTTCAAGGAGCTATGAACCTGCACTCCAAGGTCCAACCTCTGGTGTGAAAAGGTTGCCCCTTAGGTCCCTTTTAAATATTTCTCCTTTCACCTTAAACCTGTGCCCTCTACTTTTGGATTCCTCTACTATGGGGAAAAGACCTTGACTATTTACCCTATCCATGGCACTCATGATTTTATAAACTTCTATATGGTAACCCCTCAGCTTCCCATACTACAGGAAAAATAGCCCTAGCCTAGTCAGCCTCTCCTTTGGCTCAAACCCTCCAAGCCTAGCAACATCCTTGTTAATTTTTCTGAACCCTTCCAAGTTTCAATATCTTTCCTATATCAGCAAGGTTCAAATTGAACAAAGTACTCCAAATGTGGCCTAACCAATGTCCGGTACAGCTGCAACATGATCTGCCAACTCCTATACTCAATACACTGACAAGTGTGCCAAACGTCGTCTTCATCAACCTATCGACTTGCAACTCCACTTTCAAGGAACAATGATTGTGCACCCCAAGGTCTCTTCATTCGACTACACTCTCCAGGACCTTAAGTGTATAATTCCTGCTCTGATTTGCAGCACCTTACATTTATCCAAATTAAACTCCAGCTGCCACTCCTCGGCACATTTACCCATCTGATCAAGGTCTACTGTACTGCAAGGTAACCTTCTTTGCTGTCCACTACACCAATTTTTATGTCACAATCATAGGTTCATATAGCACATGAACAGAATCTTTGATCCGACCAGTCCATACCAAACATAATCCCAAACTAAACTAGACCTACCTGCCTGCGCCTGGCCCATATCCCTCCAAACCTTTCTTTTTCATGCCTCTATCTAAATGTCTTATAAATGTTGTAACTGTACTGTATCCACCACTTTCTCACAAAGTACATTCCACACGCGAATGTGTAAAAAGAATTTGCCTCATGTCTTTAAAATCTCTTTTCTTAATTTAAAAGTCTGCAAGCTTACTAAACATACTTCCTATATTCACATCCAAATCATTTATATAAATGACAAAAGGTCCAGTACCGAACCTTGCAACACACCACTGGTCACAGGCCAAAAAGCAACCCTCCATCTTCTGCCTCCTACCTTTGAGCCAATTTTGTATCCATTGATCATATTTCACTAACCTTCAAGGAATAAGACTTTTTAAAAAGATTTTTAGATTCCTGACAGTGTGGAAACAGGCCCTTCGGCCCAACAAGTCCACACCGACCCTCCGAAGAGTAACCACCCAGTCTCATTGCCCTCTGACTAATGCACCTAACACTATGGGCAATTTAGCATGGCCAATTTACCTGGCCGGCACATCTTTGGACTGTGGGAGGAAACCGGAGTACCTGGAGGAAACCCACGCAGACACGGGGAGAATGTGCAAACTCCACACAGACAGTCGCCCAAGGCTGGAATCGAACCTGGGATCCTGGTGCTGTTAGACAGCAGTGCTAACCACTGAGCAACCGTGCTATCAATACAAACTTCCAGAAGGTACCCAAATACATTACAGAGAAGATTTAGTAAAAAGTTGGCTTGAATGAAAATTGACTGATAATTCGAAAACAAAAGAGCAAATATAAAGCATAGGTAATATTGACTGCCAATCAGAAAAGTGTGGTTGGTCGGAGATCACATACTCATACCATGAATACGACAGCTATCTACATCTTCCTTTGCAGCATCACCCAAAACACCTTCAATTAACTTTAATTACTCTATTTGACCCTGTGCAAAAGTTTTAATTGATCTCAGTAAATCTTGCACCCATGATTATTTTTAGTTTCTTTCACAAATATTAATTTCCAATGCTTTCTGCCTTCTACAATATATACTGACAATTCAATACACTAAAAGTATATAGAGTTGCTGTTAGGCTCTGTTGGTTTAATGAGCCAAACTAGCTATATAGATTAAAAAGTACTACGTTGGAAACCATAACTGCCCACAAAACCCCCACATCAAAATTAAATCAGCATTACTGGTTTCCTCCAATTTTATCCATGTTTTGATCTTCAAAATTATTTTTATCATAATGGCATTAATTATAATAATTATATATCTTGTAACAGCAAGTTAAACATTACCATTAAAAAGCTAATAAACTAGTACTTGAAAACCAATAAACTCAGCAAAAGGTCCTTTTTAAGTCATCTACATTTAAATTGTGTTGCTGATAGGTGGTGGATTGGATACTTAGTAAAAATAATCATTTTTCATGATAAACCCAGTTCCAGCTGGTTTAACAAAACTACACAATTCACCATTCAAGTTAAGGAATGCATGCACAAATTACATTTGATAACACTGTCAATCTTTCATATCATTTAATTGTTCAATCCATTGCAAGCAAATGATTAAAGCAAAAATCTGAGTGCAAATTACATTTTTAAAAAAGTGTAATTTGTTCCTAAATTGCTAAGTGTGCCCAATCAGCAGCTCCAAGTTCTCTTCAATGAACTAAATGCAATATCCCCAAGCTTGTAGATGACAAAGCTGAGTGGAAGGATACACTGGGAGGAGAATACAGAGCTTTGGACAGTGTGATTTGGACAAGTTGAGAGAGTTGGCAAATGCATGGCAGATGAAATGTAGATGAGAGGTTATCCACTGGTAGCAAAAATGGAGAGGCAGACTATCTGAATGGAGATGGATTAGAAAAAGGGAACATGCAACAAGACTAGGGTGTCATCGTACAGAAGCAAGCATCCAGGGACAGGAGGTGGTGAAGAAGGCAAATTGTATGCTGCTTTTCGTAACAAGAGTATTCGAGTATTGAAGCAGGGATGTCATACTGCCATCGTACAGAATCTTGATATGATAGCATGTGCAGTTTTGATCTCTCAATCTGAGGAAGGATATGCTAGTAATGGAGGGAGTGTAACAAAGGTTTACCAGACAGATTCCTGAGATGGCAGAACTGATGGATGTCAAGAGATACAGAGATGAGATAAATAAGGACTACACTTATTTAAGTTTAGAAGAATGAGGATTGATCTCATAGCAATATTTAAAATTCTAACAGGACTGGACAGGGTAAACACGAGAAGGATATCCCTGATGACCAAAGAGTCCAGAACCAGGGGTCAAGTCTAAGGATATGGTGTAGGCCATTTAGGACCAAGGTGAAGAGCAATTTCTTCGCCCAGAGTGTGGTGAACCTGTGGAATTGTCTGCCAAAGAAAGCAATTGAGGTCAAAACACAATGCTTTCAAGGAGTTAGATAAAGTTCATAGGGCTAAAAGGATCAAAAGGTATGGGCTGAAAAAGGGAACAGAGTATTTAGCTGGATGAGCAGCAAAATTGAATGAGGAGCAGCCTTAAAGGGGTGAATGGCCTACTCTTGCTACAATTTTCTAAATTTTAATCCACACATATTACTAATGGGAATTCCTCACTTGTTTACCATTTGTAAAAATCTGCCTGCAGCATTCCACTACTACTCTCTGGGGAATATCATATAAATAGCACTCTAACAATAAGCATGTCAGTTTATGAAAGTCAATAATAGCCCTTTGTACTGAGGGGTTAGCCTAGCTTAATGTTACAACTGCATCAAGAAATGGAAAGTCATCAGACCATCCAGGAGATAAATCACTTTCAAAGTGGGTTAAAAACAGACAAGTAAACAGTACAAGTAAACAGAATGGGATTTTCAGGCCCCACCCAAAACGGTAGCAGATAGGCACTAAAACGAGCACTGACAATCTGTGTTTCAATTCCAGGTCATTTTCCATAAGTAGAATAATGCGGAGAAGGAAGGAATTTCACACCAGGAAATTTTAAAGAGAAAATGCTTAAAAATGAAATAAGCAAACTTCTAAAAATATTTGTCTGCATGAAAATGTAAACCATGAAGCACTTTCAAATTCAGTCCCAAATTAATTGGTAATGATAGTTCTTCCAAATATTTAAACACTTCTCAAAATTAAATACAGTCAAAATGAAGCTGCAGGCAATCAAAAACAATTGCATATTACAAATATTCACAACATTTCAATATTGTATTGAAAATTAAATACATAAGTAAATAAAATGGAGGTTCAGCAGAGTAGTCTGAGCAACATTGCTACCACACGTCGCCAGTTTTCCACCAAAAGATAATTATTGTATTTGGTCTATCAGTACACAACTGAGATGATTAATTTGACACACGTATTTTTTACATCCCCTTTCATTTGCAAAGCAGCCAAGCGCTTTGAGTCGCCTTTGAAAGGATCACAAAGTTAGCATGAAAGTAAAGCGTGTATTTTTCCCAGCTCCAAGTAACTGTTTTCTAAATTTTATCATAGCTTTTCTATAAAAGAGCACAAATTCTGGCAAAAATTTGGACTAAAAGTTTCAACCTGTAAGTTAATCTTGATATGCTGATATTAATGTGCCCCAAAGATGTTGGTTAAATTTATACTGCAGATGAGCTTCTGTCTCTTAGCATTCCAATTCCTCATTAAACCTTGAATGTGAACAACTGAAGGGATTTTGCCAATGTTATTATTTATTCTCCAACCTTTGAGTGTTATGTTAAAACTTGTTAAAAGTGCTAGGCAGAAAGAATACTGAACAATAAGTGTACATCTGGGCTGCGCAAAACAGCTAATTAAGAACTGGGAGCAGGAGTAGGCAATTCAGCCTCTCAGACCTGCTCTGCCATTTAACTTGATCATGGCTGATCTCATATTGGCCTCAACTTCACCTTCCTGCCCATTTCACATATCCATTACTAATGAAAAAATCTGCCCATTTCCTCCTCAAACTTATTCAGTGCCCCATTGGCTACTTCACTTTGGGGTAGTGAATTCCACAGATTCAGCACGCTTTGAGATATGTAATTCCTCCTCATCTATTTTAGATCTACCACCCCTTAGCCTAAAACAATGACTTCTCATTCTAGGTTGACCCATGATCTAGAAAGGGGAAACATCCGCTCTATTTTAGTCAAACCCCTTTAACATTTGATGTACCTCAATTAGTCGCTTGTCATCTTTCTAACCTCTAATAAATATAGATCTAAACTCCTCAATCTCTTCTCTCAAGTAAAACCTTTCATCTCTGGCATTTGTGAACCACAAGAATCACCCAATCTAGGCTGCTTAACAAAATTAGAATGAACAAAACAATTAAATACACAAAATGCACAAAAGAGAAAATTTATTATAAAACATTCAGAAACAGCCAAGAAATCCTCAGTCTTGAGACACGGGCAGGATTGTGATCTATATCTCACACACGGAAACAGACCCTTTGCTCCAACTCATCTGCGCTGACCAAACATCCCAATCGCCAGCATTTAGCCCACATTCCTCTAAACCCTTCCTATTCATATACCCATCCACTTCGTTGGCAGCTCATTCCATATATGCTTTTCTCCCCTCAAGTCCCTTTTAAATCTTTCTCATCTTAAACCTATGCTCTCTAGTATTGGACTCCTCCACCCTAGGAAAAAAACCTTAGCTATTCACCCTAACTTGTGCGAGATCGCCTCTCAGCTTCCAACACTGCAGAGACAACAGACCCAGCCTCTGCCTATAACTCAAAATCCTCCAGTTCCAGAAATATCTTTTCTGCACCCTCTTAAGTTTGATAAGTTCCTTACTATATCAGGGTTACCAGAATTGTAGCTGAAAATGTGTTGCTGGAAAAGCGCAGCAGGTCAGGCAGCATCCAAGGAACAGGAGAATCGACATTTCAGGCATAAGCAATATTCTAAATGTAACCTTGCCAATGTCCTGTACAGTCACAACATGACATCCCAACTCATACACTAAATGTTCTGACCAATGGAGGCAAGAATGCCAAACACCACCTTCACCACCCTGTCGACCTGCAACTCCACTTTCAAAGGATCTATGCACCTGAACTCCTCGGTTTCTTTACTCAGCAACAGTCCCCCGGGGCCCTACCATTACCTGTACAAGTCCTGCCCTGGTCTGCCTTACCAAGATACAACACCTCATACTTATCTAAATTAAATTCCATTTAGCACTCCTTGGCCCATCTGTTCAAGTGGTGAGAGACTAACTAAAGAGAAAAATCTATTTGACCTCTGTCTCACCAATACAGCTGGTGCAGATACATCTGTCCATACTACTGGTAGGAATGACCACTGGATGTCTGCATAACGAAGCCCCAACTTCATACTGAGGGCACCCTCCATTCTGTTGAATTTTTTTTGTGGGATGGGGGGATTCACTAGACCAACAATTACCATCCATCCCTAATTACTCTGGGGAAGGAAGCAGTGAGCTGCTGTCTTGAACAAGGATATCTATAATCCTGCTAGTAAAGATATTTCAAGATTCTGGCCCACCTACAGCAAAGGAATGGCAATACAGTTCCCAGTCAATGCGGTGTGTGACCCAAGGGGAACCTGCAGGTGGTGGTTCTCCAATGCATTTTCCAGGTGAAGCTGTGGACCTTGAAGATGCTCCAGAAGCAGCCTAATGAGCTACCACCGCAGACAGTGCACACCACCACCACTGTGCATCAGTGGAGAAGAGAGGGAACACTGAATATTACAGCATTTAACTTTATTTAATTATACTCGGTCATGCATGTTTAGCTTTTTTAAAATTGTTTCAAGTTGTTGGATTATAATCGTTAAAAGGAGCACCAAGGAAAACAAAACATTTAGAACCCTAGCAGACACGCCAGTTTCCACCCTTAGTTAATCAAATTGAAGAATTGGGATGTCAATAGCACAGGGACCAAAAAAGTATAAGCTAGAGTCAGTACATTCAACGTCAAATCAAGTGCAAAGAGAAGGAAAGGAATAGCATATTAAGAGATTAGAAGAGAAGTTTATAAAAGGAAAAAAATTGAAATTTTATAATAGTAACAAATAATACCTGAAGAATTGTAACCACAGTTTTAATAGTTAATTTTCTGACTCTGGGGATCACATGCCAACTAACAATGAATTCATTTTTATAAAGCATTTGCAATTATTAATCTTAAATATCTCTGGTGGGTTTAGTTCACGATATTATTGTACTTGCTCAATTGTCACGATGAGTCCCAGGACTCTGCCACAGGAGCATCTGAGGGGGATATCACTTGTGACCTAAATGTCAGTCAGAGACCATTTCCAATAAAAAGAGAACCTAACCATCTGACCCTAACCTTGCCAGTTATCTTCTTTGACAGCATGAATGTGTTGTTTCTAAGGGCAGCATTTCATGTCCATCCCTAATCAACTTGAATTGATTGGCATCCCAAGCCATTTGAAAGGGCTCTTAAGAGTCAACAACATGGCTGTGGATCTGAAGTTATATGTAAGCCAGACCAGATAAGGACGCAGATTTCTTTACCTTGTTATGAAGGTTTCATTTAATTATTAGAAAATTTAGAGGGGATCGGAGGAAAAACCTTTTCTTCAGAGGGTGGTGGGTGTCTGGACTTTGCTGCCCAGGTGAGGGAGCTGAGGCAGAGACCTTCAGCTCATTTAAAAGGAATCCAAATTTGTACCTAAAGTATCTCTAAAGCTACAGACTAGGTGTTGGAAATTGAGATTTGAATGGATGGGTAGATTATTTAGCCTTGTAGACAATGGACTAAATAGGTTCTAGTGCTTTGAGGACTGGAGTTTGAAATATTATGGAGGTGCCTGGATTGTTTTCCTGGGAAGAAGTACTGAAATCTTTGTTCTTAAAAAGGCATCTTTTGGAAAACACATGTTTCCAGATAACTGCTAGTCCTGTTTGCGCGAACTCACTTCAGGGAAAACACATGACTTTTTATTTTACAACTGTCAGGTGGCAGCGTCTGCTTTCAATATTTTTTGAAGTGATTGGTAGTAGGCATGCTGAAGGAAAACAGCATCCCAGTTTAGTTCAACTGTTCTGGAAATGAAAACTTTTGTTGTGAAACTTGACTATCCTCTCAAAGTGAATGCGGACATATTCTCAATAAGATGATAAGAACTAGGAGCAGGAGTAGGCTGTCTGGCCCTTCAACCTGCTCCGCCACTCAATAAGATCATGGCTAATCTTTTTGTGGACTCAGCTCCACTTACCAGTGTTTTCACCGTATCCCTTAATTCCTTTATTTTTCAAAAAAAGTATCTACCTTAGCTTTAAAAGCGATTACCAAAGTAGCGTCAACTACTTTCCCCATGTCTTACAATCTTATTCTCCACAACCACCTGATGAAGGAGCAGTGCTCCAAAAGCTAATGCTTCCAAACAAACCTGTTGGACTATAACCTGTGTTGTGTGATTTTTAACTTTGTACACCCCAGTCCAACACCAGCACCTACAAATCATGACTTCCCTGGGCAAGGGATTCCATAAATTAACAACCCTCTGTATGAAGAAGTTCCTTCTCAGTTCAGTTCTAAACCTGCTTCCTCTAATCTTGAGGCCATGCCCTCTTGTCCTAGTTTCATCTACCAGTGGAAACATCCTCTCTATTTCTATTTTATCGATTCCCTTCATAATTTTATATGTTTCTATAAGAGTCCCCTCATTCTTCTGAATTCCAATGAATATAACTCCAATCTACTCAGCCTCTCCTCAGAAGCCAACCCCTTCAGCTCCAGAATCAACCTCGTGAACCTCCTCTGTACCCCTCCTGTGCCAGTACATCCTTCCTTAAGGAGACCAAATCTGCACACAGTACTCCAGGTGTGGCCTCACCAGCACCTTTTACAGCTGTAACAACACCTCTCTGCTTTCATTGCTAAAGGGCTTTAGCTTTAAGGACAAAATTCAATTTGCCTTCCTGATTACTTGTTGTACCTGAAGACTAACCCTCTACGATTCATGCACAAGGACACCCAGATCCCTCTACAAATCAGCATGCTGCAACTTTTTATCATTCAAGTAATAATCTATTTTGCTGTTAGTCCTACAAAAAGATATAACTTCACATTTACTAATATTGTATTCAGTCTGCCAGATCTTTGCCCACTCACTCAATGTATCTATATTCTGCAAAGTTTCACAGTCCTCTGCACACTTTGCTCTGACACTTATCTTAGTGTCATCTGCAAATTTTGACACCATACCCGTGGTCCCCAACTCCAAATCATCTATATAAATTGTAAATAATTGTGGTCCCAACACCGATCCCTCAGGCACACAACTACTCACTGATTGCCAGCCAAAATAGCACTCATTTACCCCCACTGTTTGCTTCCTGTCAAATACCCAATCCTCTATCCACGCTAATATTCTACCCCTAACACTATGCAGCCTTACCTTATGCAGCAGCCTCATGTGCAGCACCTTGTCAAAGGCCTTTGGAAATCTAGGTACACCACCCTGGGTCCCCATTGTCGACTTTGCTTGAAATGTCTTTACGGAATTCCAAAAGATTTGTGAAGCATGATCTGCCCTTTATGAACCGATGCTGCGTCTATACAATGAGACAATTTCTTTCGAGAGGTCTTGCTATTTCTTCCTTGATAATAGACTCAAGCATCTTCTGGTCTCCTTCCTATTGGAAGAATGTTATTAAACTTGAAAGGGTTCAGAAAAGATTCACAAGGATGTTGCCGGGGCGACTTTTTCATGCAGAAGGTGATGAGTGTATGGAATGAGCTGCCAGAGGAAGTGAAGGAGGCTGGTACAATTGCAACATCTAAAAGCATCTGGATGGGTATATGAATAGGAAGGGTTTGGAGGGATATGGGCCGGGTCCTGGCAAATGGGACTAAATTAGGTTGGGATATCTGGTTGGCACGGACGAGTTGGACTGAAGGGTCTGCTTCCATGCTGTACCTCTCTATGGCTATATGACTCTAATTTCCCTATCTACAGAGGTCTATAATTCCCCATCTTTTGTCTACTTCCCTTTTACACAGTGGCATCACATTTGCTATTTTCCAATCTGCTGAGAATGCTCCAAAGTCCAGCAAATTTTGGAAAGTTACTGCCAGTCCACCTGCTTTTTCTCCCACTATTTCCTTTAGTACCCTCGGATGCATTCCATCAGGGCCAGGAGATTTAGCTATCCTTAGCTCCATTTGCTTACCCAACACTAGCTCTTCCGTAATAATAATTGTTTCCAGGTCTCTTCGTCACTTACTAGCATGTTATTAGTATCCTCCACTGTGAAGACCGATGCAAAGTTCAATGCCTCAATTATATCCCATGACTAATTGCCCCTTCTCATCCTCTGAAAGACCAACATTTACTTTAGCCACCCTTCTTCATTTTATATATTTAGAGAAATGTTTTCTGTCTGTCTTTATATTCTGGGCTGGTTTTTTCTCATATTCGATCTTACTTTTGTTTATTGCTCTTTTTGTGGCTTTCTGTATACCTATAAGGTTTTCCCAATCCTCTAGATTCCTGCTGTTTTTGGCCACTTGATTGCCTTCCCTTTCACTTTGATAGTCTGCCTCATTTCCTTAGATACCCATGGCAAATTACCTCTCCTCTTTGTAGTCCTTCCTTCCCACCGGAATAGATTTTGGCTGAGCACTTTGGAAAATTTCTTTGAAGGTCCTCCACTGCTGCTGAACTGTCGCACTTGTTTCCAGTCTACTTAGCCAGGTCCTCCCTCATCATATCCAACCCTGGCAACATCCTTGTAAATCTTTTCTGAAACCTTCCATGTTTCACAACATCCTTCTGAAAGAAGGGAGACCAGAATTGCATGCAATATTCCAACAGAGGCCTAACCAACATGACCTCCCAACTCCTGTACTCAATACTCTGACCAATAAAGGAAAGCATACCAAATGCCTTTTTCACTATCCTATCTACCTGCGACTCCACTTTCAAGGAGCTATGAACCTGCACTCCAAGGTCTCTTTGTTCAGCAACACTCCATAAGACCTTACCGTTAAGGTTTATATGTCCTGCTAAGATTTGCTTTCCCAAAATGCAGCACATCACATTTATCTAAATTAAACTCCATCTGCCACTTCTCAGCCCATTGGCCCATCTGGTCAAGATCCTGTTGTAAGCTGAGGCATCCTTCTTCGCTGGATTCCTGAAGAAGGGCTCATGTCCGAAACGTTGATTCTCCTGCTCCTTGGATGCTGACTGACCTGCTGCGCCTTTCCAGGAACACATTGTCAGCATCCTTCTTTGCTGTCCACTACACCTCCAATTTTGGTGTCATCTGCAAACTTACTTACTGTACCTCTTAAGCTTGCATCCAAATCATCTATGTAATGACAAAAAGTAGAGGACCCAGCACCGACCCTTGTGGCACTCCACTGGTCACAGGCCTCCAGTCTGAAAAACAGCCCTCCACCACCACCCTCTGTCTTCTACCTTTGAGCCAGTTCTGTATCCAAATGGCTAGTTCTCCCTGTATTCCGTGAGATCTATCTTGCTAACCAGTCGCTCATGGAGAACCTTGTCGAATGCTTTACTGAAGTCTGTATAGATCACATCTACTGCTCTGCCCTCATCAATCCTCTTTTCTTACTTCTTCAAAAGACTCAATCAAGTTTGAGAGACATGATTTCCCATGCACAAAGCCACGTTGACTATCCCTAATCAGTTCTTGTTTTTCCAAATACATGTACATCCTGTCCTCAGGATTCCCTCAGGCGACTGACTGTGTGGAGTTTGCACGTTCTCCCCGTGTCTGCGTGGGTTTCCTCCGGGTGCTCCGGTTTCCTCCCACAGTCCAAAGATGTGCAGGTCAGGTGAATTGGCCATCATAAATTGCCCGTAGTGTAGGTAAGGGGTAGATGTAGGGGTATGGGTGGGTTGCGCTTCGGCGGGGCGGTGTGGACTTGTTGGGCCGAAGGGCCTGTTTCCACACTGTAAGTAATCTAATCTAATCTAATCTAAACTTGTCCACCACCGATATCAGGCTCTATAGTTCCCTGGCTTGTCCTTACCGCCCTTCTTAAGCAGTGGCACCACGTGAGCCAACCTCCAGTTTTCCGCCACCTCACCTGTGACTATCGATGATATAAATATCTCAGCAAGAGGCCCAGCAATCACTTCCCTACCTTCTCACAGAGTTCTAGGGTACACCTGATCAGGTCCTGGAGAGTTATCCACCTTTATGCGTTTCAAGACATCCAGCACTCCCTACTCTGTAACAGACATTTTGCAAGGTGTTTCCATCTATTTTCCTACATTCTATATCTTCCATGTACTTTTCCACAGTAAATACTGATGCAAAATATTCGTTTGGTATCTTCCCCATTTTCTGCGGCTCCACATGAAGGCCGCCTTACTGAACTTTAAGGGCTGTAATGTGTTGCTGGAAAAGCCCAGCAGGTCAGGCAGCATCCAAGGAACAGGAGAATCAACGTTCCAGGCACGAGCCCTTCTTCAGGAACTTTAAGGGGTCCTATTCTCTCCCTGTTAACCCTTTTGTCTTTAATACATTTGTAAAAACCCTTTTGATTCTCCTTAATTCTATTTGCCAAAGCTATCTCATGTCCCCTTTTTACCTTCCTGATTTTCCTCTTAAGTATACTCCTACTTTCTTTATACTCTAAGGATTCACTTGATCTATCCTGTCTGTACCTGACATATGCTTCCTTCTTTTTCTTAACCAAACCCTCAATTTCTTTAGTCTTCCAGCATTCCTTATACATACCAGCCTTTCCTTTCACCCTAACAGGAATATACTTTCTCTGAATTCTTGTTATCTCATTTCTGTAGGCTTCCCATTTTCCAGTAATCCCTTTAGGTGCGAACATCTGTCCCCAATCAGCTTTTGAAAGTTTTTGCCTAACACCATCAAAATTGGCCTTTCTCCAATTTAGAACTTCAACTTTTAGATCTGCTCTATACTTTTCCATCACTATTTTAAACAAATAGAATTATGGTCACTGGCCCCAAAGTGCTCCCCCACTGACACCTCAGTCACCTGTCCTGCCTTATTTCTCAAGAGTAGGTCAAGTTCTGCCCCTTTTCTAGTAGGTACACCTACATACTGAGTCAGAAAATTTTCTTGTACACACTTAAATTCCTCTCCATCTAAACCCTTAACACTTTGGCAGTCCCAATCGATGTTTGGAAAGTTAAAAGCCCCTACCATAATCACCCTATTATTCTTACAGATAGCGGAGATCTCCTTACAAGTTTGTTTCTCAATTTCCCTCTGACTATTAGGGGGTCCATAATACAATCCCAATAAGGTGATCACCCCTTTCTTATTTCTCAGTTCCACCCAAATAAGGTGATGTACTGCCAGGAATATCCTCCCTCAGTACAGCTGTAATGCTATCCCTTATTAAAAACACCACTGCCCCTCCTCTCTTGCCTCTCTTTCAATCGTTCCTGTAGCATTTGCATCCTGGAACATTAAGCTGCCAGTCCTGTCCATCCCCGAGCCATGTTTCTGTAATTCCTATGATATCCCAGTCCCATGTTCCTAACCATGCCCTGAATTCATCTGTCTTCCCTGTTAGGCCCCTACATTGAAATAAATGCAGTTTAGTTTATTAGTCCTACCTTGGTCCCTGCCTGCCCTGACTGTTTGACTCTCTTTTGTTCTCAACTGTACCAGTCTTAGATTGATCTCTTTCCTCACTGTCTCGCTGGGTCCCACACCCCCACCTTACTAGTTTAAATCCTCCCAAGCAGCTCTAGCAAATCTCCCTGCCAGTATATTAGTCCCCTTCCAATTTAGGTGCAATCCATCCTTCTTGTACAGGTCACTTCTACCCCAAAAGAGATGCCAATGATCCAAAAATGTGAATCCTTCTTCCATACACCACCTCTGCAGCCATGCATTCATCTGCTCTATCCTCCTATTCCTGCCCTCACTAGCTCGTAGCACTGGGAGTAATCCAGATATCAAACTACTCTCAAGGACCTCTTGCCTAACTCTCTAATCTCCCTTCAGAATCTCAACCTTTTCCCTTCCTATGTCGTTGGTTGCAACGTGGACAATGATCTCTTACTGGCCCCTCTCCCCCTTGAGAACGTTCTGCACCCTCCTTGATCCTGGCACCAGGGAAGCAACACATCATTCTGATTTTTCGCTGCTGGACACAAACGTCTGTCTGTACCTCAGACTAGAGAGTCCCCTAACACAACTGATCTCTTGGAACCAGATGTACCCCTCATCGCATTAGATCCAGTCTCAATACCAGAAACTTGGCTGTTCGTGCTATGTTCCCCCTACATTTTCCAAAACAGCATAGCTGTTTGAAATGGCGGTCGCCACAGAAGACTGCTGCACTAGCTGCCTACCTCTCTTACTCTTCCTGGAGTTAACCCATCTATGTGACTGTATCTGAGATTCCCCCCCCAGTAAGTAGTAACCCTTAAACTCTCTTTAAACTCCCACATCTGACAAGAAGCGCATATTACTCTACTAAAGGCCATTTTTGCTCCTTCACAATCTAGACCCAGAAAATAACACCGTCTTATTCCTCTACAAAACACTGCCCCAGGTTAAATAGTTATGGCTTATATTTTAAGTTTAATCGAAAGACATTTCTCAAAAAACATATAGTCAAGAATGAACCCATTCTACTCACTATTGCAGACTTTCTGTAGGCCACACTTAAAACAATTCACTTACCTGTTTCTGTGCTGTGAACTTCGCCCAAACAGTTCCTCTAAGATCAGTTTCCTTCCTTGGAATTCCTAATTTCCACACAACTTCATGCTCCATAGAACCTGTATCATCTCTCAGCACAGCGCTGATGTCGTCCTTGAATATCAGAGCCCACCAACCGCTCCCCCACTTGCATTCCTGTCTGTCCTTCTGAATAGTCTGGTACCCCTGAATATTTAATTCCCAGTCATGACCATTTTGCAGCCACATCTGAGTGATGGCTACCAAGTCATATTTGTGCTGTTAACTCACCAACCTTGTTATGAATGCTATGAGCATTCGAGTCAAGTGCATTTATGCAAGCTTTCTTACCGTCGTGATTCACAACATCTCTAATATCCCCTGAGTTATCCTTCATTTTTGGTTCTTTCATAGTTTGCCTTGAACTTAAACCCTCCTGCACACATGCGAACCTACTGCTTACCTTTTCATTTATCACCATACTTCCTGTTGCTTTCCCTTTCCCCCGAACTGTGTTTGCAAAGATTCCAGACACAACTGTCTATGTTGGGTAACACCTGTCTGCACAGGCCAGAATGTCAGGCCAAGGCCATCTGAATATTTCAAACCTTACTGTTGCCTTCAACAGCTAGCCATCAAAAAAACGCTTTTGAAAAATGAGAGAGAAAAAGCGAGTGTGCACGCGAGTGTGTATTTGGATGTCTTGTCTAGTTTAGTTCTAGTCAGTCGTAAACCATAGGTTGTGGATATTGGGAGGATTCAATGATACTGAGGTTATTGAATTCCATTGGGATGATAGTGGCATAATGCTTCTGAACTAGTAATCCAGAGTCTCAAGCCAAATGCCCTTGGCGCATCAATTCAGATTCCACCATAGTAGCTGGTGGAATACATGGTGTGTATACATGAGCGAATGAGTCAGTGAGAGAGACACAGTTATTTGGAGAGGTAAACATTTATGATATTTTATTATAAATTGATTACGGTAACCAGTTCTGCATCATCACAGGTAAGTTCTTTTTAATAATAAAATCAATAATTTTCAAGGTCGTCAAAAGAAACCTGGCTACTGGATCTTTTTAATCCAAATCAAAATGGAGCAATCATTCAATTGTCTACATTTGGAACTAGGAAAAAAAATTAAAATTTGTGAACAGTGGGACTAAACAAAGACAACGTCCTCCACCAGTCTCAGTCGCAAAAGCCTAAAGAAGCGAACAAACTTTTACAGTTATCAGTTATCAACGACAGCTGTCACTGCCACCATTACTCAGGCAATCTTGTATTCCAGGATTTTGCCCCCATTAAACTTAAATTCCACCAGCTACTATGGTGGAATCTGAATCGATGCGCCAAGGGCAGTTGGCTTGAGACTCTGGATTACTAGTTCAGAAACATTACCAATATGCCACTATCATCCCAATGGAATTCAATAACCTCAGTATCATTGAATTCTCCCAATATCCACAACCTATGGTTTATGACTGACTAGAACTAAACTAGACAAGACATCCAAATTCTGTCACCTTAACAATAGATTAGAGACTAGGAATCCTGTAGCAACTAACTCTCCTCCTGTCTCTCCAATACCTGCCCACCATCTACAATGAACAATTCAGGAGTGTACTTCCCACTTGCCTACATAAGTGCAGCTCCAAAAACACCCAAAAACACCCAAAAATCCTTGACATTATCCAGGACAAAGCAACCTGCTTCAAATCAGTATCCATTCACCATCTTAAACATTCACTCTCTTCACCACTGCTGCATAGTAGCAGCAGTGTGGATCAACTAATGGAAGCAGTCCATTAACTTACCAAATTGGTTTTGCCAACACCTTCCAAACCCATGTCCTCTATCACCTACATGGTTAAACACAACAAACATGTTGGAAACCATCACGTGCAAACTCCTCTCAAAGCCACAGACTATCACTGTCACAAACAAAACTCTGGATATTTCTCTTTCAACAACAATATGAGTGTACCAAATGATGAACACTTCAACTTCCCCCTCCCACTCCATCAAGAACATGCAGGTCTTGGGCCTCCTCCATCACCACCAAACCATTACCACCTGATGCCTGGAGGACTACCACCTCATATTTTGCCTTGGGACCCTGCAACCACATGGGATAAATGCGGATTCAACAGCTCATTTCCCCTCTTCCCACAATATCCCAGTCCCAAGCCTCCACCTCGACACAGCCCTCCAGACCAGTCCATTCCTGCCCCCTTTGACATATCTCCCCCAACCCCACCCCCTTCCCATTTACCTCTTAGCCTGACCCACAACCCTCATTCCTGATAAAGGGCTTATGCCCAAAACATTGACTCTCCTGCTCCTTTGATGCTGCCTGACTGGCTGTACTTTTTCAGCACCACATTCTCAACTCTGATCTCCAGCATCTGTAGTCCTCACTTTCTCCTACCAAACGGATTGCAATAGTTCAAGTAGGTTCACCACCATTTCCTCAACAGCAATTAGGGGTGAGTAACAAATTCTGGCATTGACAGTGACACTCATGACATTAATGAGAAAAGAAAAAGCTTTTAAGTACATCAATGATCAGGGAAGAGCAAAAGGCCACAAACAGAAACTTAATGGTGAAGTCGTAAAACTCGCTTAGAAACCATTGGATGCTTGTACTTAACCACATATCGCCCCCTTACCCTAAAATTACTTTTTACCATTAATGCATAAGTAACAGTGAAAACAATTAACCTTACCATTATTTTGAAAACAAAATTTTGGCCTCAATGAAGATGATTTAAACTGACACAACTGAAAATAAATCACACAACATTCCACAAGAAATCCTACTTGCATGTAGGAAAAACACTAAAATCCACTGTATTTAAAAAGCTAAGAAATTATCAGAAAAAGGAAATTACAGTTGTCAAATGACCACTGTCATTTACATTTTTTTTAAAAACGTTGTCAAAAGAAAATCAAGTGTTGTTCATGGCAGTTAATGGAAGGCAGTTTGACAAGAATAATTAATCTTGCTTACCAATTGCCCTTAGCTTCAGGCTGCTGAATTCTGACTTACTCTTCCAATAGTTTCAACTATCAAATAAACAAACTCTGTTCTCTCTACTTGGACAGAGCCATCAAGGCAACAGATGCTTATTCACTGTAGTAAGAGAAAATATACCCTTAAAATATATGTATAATGCTTCTATTTAAATAATCATTAGATGTCCTCTTGAATGCCTCAACTGAACCTACTTCCTCCACATTTCTTGACCTTAACTAATTGCTTTATTGAAAAAAAATTCTCTTTTCATATTTGTTTCTTCCCCAGAACATTTTAAAACTCTGATCTCTCAAATCATTTTCTCCCAATCCATTCTTTCTACTTTGCTCATGATTTTGGAAATGCCTGTCAAATCTCCTTGTAGTCTTCTCTCCAAGGAAAACAGTTCCAATTTCTCCAATATTTCCTCTTAACTAAAGTTTCTTGCATCTGGAAGCACTCTCATAAATCACTTCTACACTCTGTCTCCAATATTCACTTGCTTCTTATAACTTGGCACCCATAACTGTAAACAATACTCCAGGTGAGGTCAAAATAATATCGTGTTCATCTTAACATCCCAGCTCTTGCCCCTATTAATGAATCCTAGAATACAAACACAGTTTATTAATAGCTCTGTCTGCCAATGTTCCCTCTCAACTGCACACATGCACAGCCACTCCAGGTTTCCGCATACAGCAATTAGTGTTGGCACACCAATCATGTCATTGGCTTCCAGTTGTGGAAGTTGCTACCATCCACACGGATCAGAAATCCGTGCAGTTTCTGTACCACATTCAATGAGTTACGCACATATGACTTTTGTACATACATACCCAGATGTCTCTGCTCCTGCATATCCTTTAGAATTGCCCTCTTTTTATTGTTGCCCCATGTTCTTTGGACCAAAGTAAATATTTCCCCATTGAACTTGATCTGCCCCCAACCCACCAATACGTAAATATCCTTCTGAAGTTCTACAATGTCGTTCTCTCAGTTTACAATTCTCCCTAGAATTGTGTCATTTGCCAACTTGATAATTGGAAATTTACATACCAAGATCTGGAACAGTTTCAAAATGCCTTTTGGAAGTCATCAACTGGTCTCGCCTTCATTAACCCTCTCTGTTACCTCTTCAAAAAACTCCAGCCTGTTAGTTAGTCACAATTTTCCCTTAAATCCATGCTGACCCGTACAGGTGACGCAAGCCTCCATACTATTTACAATCCACCTGACAAGTTGATTTCAAAGAGGATCAAATATCAACTAAACAGAAAACTCTATCCTGAATTTGCTCACTCAGCACCAGGTTTGCAAGGCACTCTCACTCTGCTCGATGTCGCACACAAAAGATTTAGCCTGTCCTCAAATGTCACCAAAATAAAACTCACATCAACCACACCCAGTCAACTAAATATACATGTTGAAGAAAGAATCTTTGGAATAAGTTGAGCACTTCCTATTCTTTGGCAGCCCCCTCTTACAAAAGGCCACCATTAATAATTTGTCATTGATATACATGATTTGGATAAGAGTAAGTGGAATGATTAGTACATTTGTGAATGACACCAAAACTGGACAGTGAAGGTGGTTATCTAAGATTAAAAAAGGGATCTTGATCAATTGGGCCGATGAGCTGAGGATTGGCAGATACAGTTTAATTTAGATAAACTTGAGGTGTTGCATTTTGGTAAGACGAACAAGACTTGCATAGTTAATGGGGAGTGTTGTTGAACAGAAACATCTAGGGGTTCAAGTACATAGTCTTTCTGAAAGTTGCATCACAGGTAGACAGGGTGGTTAAAAAACTCAAAACGTGTGGCGCGGCAAAAGCAGAGCTGGTCAGGCAGCATTCAAGGAGCAGAAGAGTCAACGTTAAGCATAAGCTCTTCATTAGGAAGAGCTTATGCTTAAAATGTCCTCACTTTCTCCCAGGGTGGTTAAAAAGGCATACAGCATGGTTGCCACTATTGCTCAGACCATTGAATATAGGAGTTGGGTTATCACACTAAAGTTGCACAGGACATTAGTAAGGCCACTTTTGGAGTACTGTGTACAGTTCTGGTCTCCCTGCGATAGAAAGATATTATTAGATTGAAGAGGGTGTAAAATGATTTACAAGGATGTTGTTGAGATAGGAGGGTTTGAGTTACAAGACAAGGCTGGATAGGCTGGGACTTCTTTCATTGGAGTGTAGGGGCAACCTTATAGAGGTTTATAAAATCATGAGCAGCATGGATAGTGTGTATACCAGAAGTCTTTTCCCTAGGGTGTGGAGATCAAGACTAGAGGGCATAATTTTAAGATGAGAGGAGAAATGGGACCTAAGGGACAACGTTTTCACACAAAGGGTGGTTCATATGTAGAATGAAGTGTCAGAGGAATTGGTAGATGCAGGTACAGTTACATTTAAAAGACATTTGGGGAGATACACAAATAGAATATGGACCAAATGCAAGCAAGTGGGACTAATTTAGTTTGGGAAACTTGGTTGGCCTGGACGAACTGGATTGAAGAGTCTGCTTCCATGCTGTATGACGCTATGGAGATCTACATTAGCTGAGTCTTTTATAAGCTATGGCAACAAGTGTCGGTAACCAAGATCTCCAGAAGCCTTAACATACAGAGCAGTTGTCAGCACTGTACTCCTGAACTGCAGCACGACCTGGACTGTGTAGCAGGAGCTTGCAAGAATGAGAGAGAAACTCCACCAGCTGTGCTTCTGCCACATTCTCGATATTCAACGAGAAGACAGTCAGACAAATATCAGCATTCTTCACAACACATTTAGGCCAACCTCCTACAAAAACTAATTCAACAGACTGCACATTGCACCCTTTAATCTTTCACGAGTTATAGATGCACTGGTAAGACATGAATTTGTAGCCCAAAATCATTGGGCAATCAGAGCTACAAGAATGGAATTTCTCACTGAACCTTTTTAGTACATAATTAAAAGTCACCCATATTGTTTTGGGTCTGGTGTTACCTACATGTGACTTAAGGGAATAGGACAGATTTCACTCTGTAAAGAATGTTAGCAAATCTGGTGAATACTTACAATTATCAATTAATGGTCACTGAAACTAGTTTTCAATTCTAGATGTATGGCAAATTCAATTATGGTAGGAAATGAAGCCATGTCCTCAGGGCACATGCTTGACTATCTGAATTACCAGGCCAGTGATATGAACATGATGCCATTTCCAATAAATGCTTTGACGTTCAAAACATTTTGCTGCCAGTTTCTGTTCTCTCAACTATCGAATTATCAGCATTAAAGGGGAGAAAAAAAAGCACTTCAAAAGACATTTGAAAGTTCTCTCTGAATATCAAGTCAGACAGTAAGAGCTTCTTTAAATATATCAAAAAAGGAAGAGAGAAGCTAAAGTGAACATGGACCCCTTGGAGAACAAGGCTGGGGAAATAATAAATAGTAAACCTAGAAATGGCAGTGCAGTTGACGAACAGCTTGCATCAATATACACAATAGAAGACACTAATAGCATTCCAAAATTACTAAATATTCAATGGGCAAAAAGGAGAAGAGGAAATAAAGACAGTAACTATCATTACAGAGAAAGTGCTTGAGAAACTGATGGGGCTAAAGAATGATAAGTCCCCTGGACCTGATGGGATGCATTCTCAGATGCTAAACAAATGAGCTGCAGAGATAATGGATGCACTGGTAATAATCTTCCAAGAATCTTTGGATTATAGAAAAGTCCCAGAGCATTATAAAACTTAAGAAGAAAAGAACTGGGAAGAAGAAAAAGATAGTCACAAGCTAGTTGTTAGCTTAAATAGCTATCATTGGGAACATTTAGTCTATTATAAAGAATGTAATAGCAGAGCTTTTAGAAATACACAACATGATCAAGCAGATTCAGCATGGTTTCCAGAAATGGGTGGAATGCAATCAAGTGGATTGCTTTGTCCTGGATGGTGTTGAGCTTAGAGTGTTGTTGAAGCTGCACTCATCCAGACACGTGAACAGTATTCTATTACACTCCTGGCTTGTGCCTTCTGGTCAGTAGATAGAATTTGGGGAGGTAGAAGGTGATTGAATCTTGTCAGAATTCCCACCTGCTGAACTTCCTTTGTGGTCACAACACTCATCTGGTTTGATCTAGTTCAGTTTATGGTCATAGCATTCCCGAGGGTTTCAAAGTGGTCTCCAACCAAAGGAAAATTTCCCCTTTTGATTCCTATTTATTTCAATTTCTCAAGGGCTTCTTGATGAGATGCTTAGACAAATGCTGCCTTGATATAAAACCAGTGACTTATGCCTTCCCTCTGGAATTCAGTACTTTTGTCCATAAAGCTATACAAATATAGGAGCAGAAGTAGGTCTTCCAGCCCATAAAGTCTGCTCTACCAATGAGATCATGTCTGATATTATCCTTTACTCCACTTTCCTGCCTTAACCCCTTCAATCAATCTTTGACATTTAACTCATCTTTGAATATTCTTAACAACTCAGCCTCAAGCCCTCAGTCGTAAAGAATTCCACAAATTCACCAAACTCGGCAGAATTCCTCCTCATGTGTGTCTTAAAAGGACAACCTCTATTTCTGCCATTATGCCCTCTAGTTCCAGACTCTCCACAAGGGGAAACAACCTTCCCACATCTAACCTGTCAAATCCCCCAAGAATCTTAAGTTTCAATAAATTTGCTTCTGATTCTACTAAACTCCAATGAGTCCAACCTACTAAACCTCTCATATGATCATACCTGAACACAGCCTAGTGAGTCTTCTCTAAACAGCATCCAATACCAATACATCTTTATTGAATAAGTGGCCCAAAACTATTTACTGTATGCCAGGGGTCTAGTTTTAGCAAAACTTCCCAATTTTTACACTCCATTCTCTTTGGGGGGGAAAAAAAAGGCCATCATTCCATGTACTTCACTATTACCGGTTGAACGTGGATGTTATCTTTGTGACTCCCAAACTTCTCTATGCTGTCACTTTCTGCCTGTTTCCTCCATTTAAATAATATTCAGCTGGTCTATTCTTCCTAGTAGACAAGCAGGAGGCTGGAAGAACACAGCAAGCCAGGCAGCATCAGGAAATAGAGAAGTCAATGTTTCAGGTGTAACCCTTCTTCAGTCCTGAGGAAGAGTTACAGCCAAAACGTCGACTTCTCCACCTACTGATGCTGCCTGGCTTGCTGCATTCTTCTCGCCTCCTGCTTGTCTACCTTGGATTCCAGCATCTATGGTTTTTTTGGCTCTATTCTTCCTGTCAAAGTACATAACCTCACATTTTCCCACATATTCCTTCTGCAAAGCTTTCTACTCACTCACTTAACCTATCTATATCCCTCTACAGATTCTTTGTATCATAATCACCACGAGCTTTCCCATCTATTTTACTCATCAGCAAATGTGGCTATTGTGCAATTACTTTCCTCATCCAAGTCGTGAATATAGATTGAAAATAATTGGGACCCTGCTGCCTGTGGCACTTCATTCGTTAATGTTTGGACCAAGACTGCAATGAGGTCAGGAGCTCATTTGTTTGGAGGAGCCCAAACTGAATGTTACCTTGGCCCAGATGCAAATGGAATAAACTCAGAAAAGAGAGAGGTGATTTCTTTGAAGCATTCTTAGGGTACTTTATACTTTAGATGCTTGAAAGATGTCTAACTGGGGAGTCTGGAACTAGAGAGTCACAGCTTCAGAAAAAAACAACTTGATCAATAAAGGCAGAGATGAGATGAAATTTCTCCTAACTTAGAAGTATAACAGACCTTTGGAACACTATTCTGGAAGCTATGGCACATCAGTGGTATTTTGGTACTAAGGGAATAACTCATTTTTTAATAATTTGCTCATTGCATGTTGATATAATCGCTGACTGGACAAGCATTTATTGCCTGCCCTATAGAAGGTGGTAGTGAGCTGCTTTCTCGAACTGTTGCATTCCTTTCTTTCTGTCAGAAATATATCCACAGTACTGTTGGGAACTTAGTCCCAAGAGTTTTACCCAGTGATTATGAAGTATTGGTGATACTGATTAAAATCAGGACAGTGTACAGCTTGGACAGAAACTTACAAGTTAATGATATTGCCAAAGGACTCAATGTAAGAAGTTTTGAAACATAAAATGGATTTCTGTGCTGTTAAAAATGAATTGCAACTTTATTTACCAAAAATTACTGTGCGGTTAAGAAACGCAGACAGCAATAAACCCATGAACTGAGTATGATGCAATAAATTTCGGCATAGAAAAGTTGCAGAGCGTGAGACCAGACTAGCCTTCATTTTTGTCCGTTATACTTCATAAAAATTTTCATTTTGTGAGGTAGCCTGTAGGTCCCAATTAATAGGAACTGCTCATAAACTAGACACTGTCACTATTAGATCAAGACTGGGGTCAGAGTGAAGGTCTCTAGGACCTACTCCTTATTCTATCTTCTGCTTGTTCTTTTGTCTCCTGGTCCTTTACCCCATGAAGAATACCATTGCTAAGTGATTCTAAAAGTAAGATCAGGAATTTGCTTTGAGTTAAATCACACTTAGGACTACTTTATTCTCAGAAAAAAAATTCAAACATTTTGAAAGGCCAATTTGGATTCATTCTACAAAGACTGTAATTTTTTAAAAAAATGGTTTGCATAGATTTACAACAATCCCACAGGTGTTTGTTTTGGGCAAGTTCTTGTACATAATTTAATGTTAGTATCTTTTTTATTGCCCTTCCTCAGTTGTTACTGCTTTTGAATAATAGTTGGCCAATATTAATTTTTAATTTTCATCGTTCCCTCAAATCCACCTTCTGTAGCTTTCTGCAGTCTTTGTCCATTTAAAAATATTTAACTCCTCTATCCTGCCTACCAAAGTACATACTGTCTCATATTTTCTCACATTATATTTCATCTGCCAAGATATTGTCCCCTTACTGGACCTTAGTCTGCAAAGGCACATGCAGTCTTTCTCACCACTTGCCCTCCAACCTATTTTTGTGACTTCTGCAAAACTGGCCATTATATGTTCATTTTCATCACCCAAGTAATCAACAAATATTGTTAATAACTTTGGCCCCAGCACTGATCCCTGTGGCACTCTCAAGAGTTACAGATTGCCATCCTGAAAATGCTCCTTTTATCCCTACTCTCTGTATTAATCAGCCAATCTTCTATCTATGCAAATATATTACTTCCAACGCTATGGGTTCTTATCATATTAAGTTATCTAATGTATAGCTAGAGAAGAATAAAATGGGAAGTCACATTTGTGGGACTTAAATATATTGAAATAGATAATAAGCAAAGTAGGTTTAATTTGAAATCAATTCTATTCAGGGAGTGTTACAACCATCCCAGTTAATTGTACTACATCACAGAAAGATGACATTATACTGAAAGAGATAGAGCAACTGAGAAGCTTGGTTGGTCAATTGAACCGGCTGTGCACAATGACCAGGCTGGACGCTTGTTTTAGTGATGTTTAGTTCCTCACTAAAATATAGTTAAGTAAACGTTTTAAGGACAAACAAAACATTTTAAAAATTAAATCCAGAGAAATGTATATTTAAGTTCCCATCCTTAGGTGACCAAAAGGAACATGAAGCTCATCATTTTTAGCAGTGATTCAAATATTAATCTTCATGAGTATTCTTATACATTATACGGATGAAAGTACGAAATGCCCTTTAGTTTGTGAGGCTGAATTAAGAGCTGTTAAAGTCACTCTCACTGCTAGAGCACAAGATCTTATGGAGCCACAAGATATGGGATTCTATTTGCCAAATATTTTTGAGACATTCTGGGAAAATGGGTCTTACTTACAATAGTTTACACATCAAACATAATGCAGATAACCTTTCTTTGTAGAAGAATATAACAAATGAGAATCAGAAAGGTGGCATGGTGACTCTGTGGTTAACACTGCTGTCTCATAGCGCCAGTGGCCTGGGTTTGATTCCAGCCTCAGGCAACTGTGTAGGTTATGTGCATTAGTCAGAGGCAAATGTAGAGTAATGGGGAATGGGTTAGGGTGGGATACTCTAAGGGTCAGTGTGGACTTGCTGGGCTAAAGGGCCTGTTTCCAAAATGTAGGGATTCTATGATTCAAAACCTGGAATTATCACAACTCTGGGACATCTCTGCAGGAGTTCAAGGTACTGTCCTGACCACAATCATCTTCAAATATTTCAATGGCATCCCCTCCATCATAATGTCAGAAGTAGAGATATTCACTGATGACCTACACAATATTCAGCACCACAGACAACTGCTCAGATACTGAAGCAACCCATACCAGAATACAGTAAAACCTCAACAATATTCAGATTTGAACTGATATGTCAAATAACATTCACCCTACACAAGTGCTAGGCAATGACCATCTCAACCGAGATAATTTATCCACATTTAATGGCATCACCTCACTGAATCCCTCATCGTTAACATCCTGGGGTAGTACTGACTAGAAACTAAACTGGACTAGTCATTAGTACACACTCCTGTTGTTCATATCTACAAGATACACTTCAGAAATTCAAAGGTTTTTTTACACAATACCTTACAAATACAACCATTACCATCGAGGGGAGTAGATACATGGGGACACCACCAGTAAGTGCTTCTCTAAGTAAATGCACCATCCAGGAAATATACCACTGCTCCTGCAGTACCTCCAGTCACAATTCAGGAACTTGCAGCTCAACAATATTGAGTGTCTACCAACAGTAAATAGACTGCAGTGGTCCAAGGCGGCAGCTCACCACCACTTTCTCAAGGGAAACTGGGGTCGGCAATAAGCGAGTCTTGCTCACATCCCAAGAATGAATGAATGAATTAAATAAAATATAATTAAGAAGTAAAGAAATCCCAAAGCTCATTTTCTTTCATTGTTTTTCTATTCCTGCAGCACTGTCTGCCAACCAGAGACTCTCAATGTGGGAAAAAGCACAGCAAGTTGCAGAGCTCTGAAGACTGGTGTTCAAGTGTTATAGTGCTTGGGATCGTAGTCCTGCTTTAAACAGTTTTTTACAGTTAATTTTGCACCAAATATAGAAAATTATGTATTTTATACTGTGAAAGCAATTCGTGAATGATTTCAATGCCAGAGAACTTGAAACGGTGAAAACAGCAATAATTAAACATGTAGAAGTTTCATTAATTGTTCCACTAAGTTTCCTTACTTGATGGATGTGTGCTTCTACCAACTGATCTTTATCCAATAGGTATTTTGCATTGATGTGAAAATCTGAGCTCATTTCTTTGCTGTCCACTACACCTCCAATTTTGGTGTCATCTGCAAACTTACTAACTATATCTCTTATGCTCACATCCAAATCATTTCTATAAATGACAAAAAGTAGAGGATCCAGCACCAATCCTTGTGGCACTCCACTGGTCACAGGCCTCCAGTCTGAAAAACAACCTTCCACCACCACCTTCTACCTTTGAGCCAGTTTTGTATCCAAATGGCCAGTTCTGTATCCAAATGGCCAGTTCTCCCTGTATTCCAAACTCTAAAACCATTTACTTTACCACCACCCACCCAGAGATCTTTTCAACCCATTTCTGGAAAAAACTTTTTTCACGTCATCGACTCAGACAAACATCAGGAAATATGTTTCCTGACCCACCAGAGGCCCACACATCTTTGACCATTGCTACACAACCAAGACACCTAATGCTCCATCCCCGGCCCACATTTTGGAAAAATCAAACCACAAGGCTGAGCTCCTCGCCCGGTTTACAAGCAGAAACGGAAGCAAGAGGATCCAGAATAGAAAGTCATACAGTGTTGGTCTGAAGTAATGTATGACCGCCTACGTGACTGCATGTTCAAGAACTCAGCAGCCAACCTAAATGAGTATGCCACTACTGACACAGGTTTCAAAAGCAAGGGCGCAGAGGATTCTGCTCCAAAGAAATTAATCAGAGTGTTTCCCAACCAGAAGATCCACTCCCTACTGAATTCCAGGTCTGAAGCTTACAACTCAAGTGACCCTGACCTAAACAGGAAATCTAGATACAACCTTTGCAAAGTTATCAGGGACACCAAGAGACAATACCACATGTCATCTGTAGCAAGGTTGACATGCTACATAAAACATGCTACAAAGCAAAGTCAAGCAGAATCTCTGAAAACAATGCATCCCTCCCCATTGAGCTCAATATATTTGCTGCTCATTTTAACAGAAGTTCAGTGAAATAATGTTACCTGCTCTGACAGCTTCAGGTCCACCTGTATCTGCAGTCACCACCGCTGACATCAAATTGACCTTCTTAAGACTGAACCCAGAGAAAACAACTGGCCCGGATGGAATCCACGGCTGTGCACCCAAATCCCACGCGGGCCAGTTGGGGGGAATATTTGCAGACATCTTCAACTTCTTCTTAATCCAATGAGTTTCTCACCTGCTTAAAGACCATCACCATCCTGATGCCAAAGAAAAATCAGGCAGCGTACCTTAAGGACTACAGCCTAGTGGCTCTGACATCCATCATTATGAAGTGTTTAAAGACATCAGTAATGGCATACATCAATTCCAGCCTCCCAGACTGCCTTGATCCACTACAATTCTCTTAACGTCACAACCCATACTCAAATTCAGGGCAGATGCAGATTATAAGTAGAAGGGATGGCACACACATCTGTATCAATGGACTGCTGTCCTCCCGTTTTCCCCCTCTCAGTCGAAGCAAAACGTTTCATCTTTATCCTAGGCCCAGGAGGGAGAGAGAACAGTCGCCCATGTGCATAGTAATATGAGTTCAGTCTTCTCTGGAATAGCAGTTCCTCAATGAATTATATAGTTATTTTATAGGAAGGAGCGTCCAGATAAGGCAACATATGTATTAATTGGGTGACCATTACAATCAAGGAGTATCAATAGCAGAGACCAAGCCCTTTACTGTTATACAATGAATGCTCTTAACCTTGTTAACTGGATGCATACAATGGATACTCTTCCCCTTGTTAGCTGACCTTGCATACTGAATGCTTTCAATATTGTTAAATGGCTCTACATAATGACTGCTTTTTCACCTTGTTAACCCATTACCCTTGCCTCCAGCACCCCATTGTTAACTGTAAGTTCTTATCTGATCTGAGTCATGCTCAGCTGAACTTCTTGTTTCACAAAACTTAGAACCTTACTCTTTCCCTGCCCTGCTTATACACTTGACACATTCTCACTGAGGTGGAGATGGTCGAGAGCTTCAGGTTCTTAGAGTAAATATCACCAACAAGCTGTCCTGGTTCATATACATCAATGCTACGGTCAAGAAAGTGTACTAATGCCTCCACTTCCTCAGAAGGTTAAGGAAATTTGGCATGTCCACAATAACCCTTACCAATCTTTATCAGTCCACCACAGAAAGCACGCTATCCAGATATATCACAGTTTGGCATAGCAACTGCTTGCCCAAAACTGCATGAAGTTATTGGGAGTTGCGTATGTAATCCAGTCCATCACACAAACTGACCTTCCATTCATTGACTTACTTCACACTGCCTTGGAAAAGCAGCCAACATAATCAAATACCCCTCCCACCCCATTTTTACCCTTGTCCACCTTCCTGTTAGGCAGAGGATATAGAAGGTTTAAAACACATCAGCAGATTAAAGAACAGCTTCTTCACCACATCAGATTTTTGATCAGATCTCCCATATTAAAGTTGATCGTTCTCTTGCACCTTGTCTGTAGCTATAAAACTATATTCTGCATTCAGTTCTAAATATCCTGATATACTTCTGATTTGCCTGGATAGCACACAATCTTTTCACTGTATCGTGGTACAGGTGACAACAATAAAATAAAATCATTTGACATCCAGAATATCTTATTTTTGTAATCCAAATAACAATAGCAATAGCACACATTTTACTTTCTATTCATTTTTGCAAAAGTCTAAGTGAACTGGCCTATTATTCAAAAGTCCAGTAAATATAATGGACACGTCATGTGTAGACTACACCAGTTTGAATAAATTCCCCAAAGACATCAGTGAACCAGGTACTTCAGGCAGTTCCAAGTTCACTTTTGCTCATGCTAGCCCACAAATCACCTAAGTTATTCGATTCAATTCTTCAAATTATTATGCTGAAATCAGAAACAGTTCTAATGCTAGATCATAACTACATGTTTTGAGTATTTAGTCCATTCAGAACTTTAAGCAATTAAGATGCACAATGCATAGTCTCTAAGGCATCTGCCCAATACAGGTAGTGACATTTCTACTTCAGAATGTTCCACAGTCCAAGCGGCATTCATCCAAATAGATACTGCGCTCCTTTCAAAGAACAGAGAACACAGAAAATTTACAGCCCAGGAACAGGCGCTTCGGTCCTCCAAGCCGGAGCTGATCCAAATCCACTGTCCAAACCTATTGCCCAATTCCTAAGCATCTGTATCCCTCTGCTCCCCACCTACTCATGTATCTGACCAGACACATCTTAAATGAATCTACCATGCCTGACTCTGCTGGCAATGTGTTCCAGGCACCTACCACCCCATGTAAAGTATATCCCCCTCAAACTTTCCACCTCTCACCTTGAACATGTGACCTCTCATTATTGAATCTTTCACCCTGGGAAAATGCTTATCTCTATCTACTCTGCCTATACCCTTATGATTTTGTAGGCCTCAATCAGGTTCCCCCCCCTCCAAATCTCCTTTTGGCGAATGAAAATAATCCTAACCTACTCAACCTCTCTTCATAGCTAACATCTTCCATACCAGGTAACATCCTCGCAAACCTTCTTTGCACCCTCTCCAAAGCCTTTTGGTAATGTGGCAGCCAGGACTCTACACAGTATTCTAAATGCGGCCAAACCAAAGTCTTGTATAATTTTAAAGTGACCTGCCAGCTTTTATAATTGACACCCCGTCTGATGAAGGCAAGCATACCATTTGCCTTCTTGACCAGTCTATCCACCTGTGCAGCCACCTTAAGGGTACAATAGACCCTTTCCATTCCCTTATTTAAGTCAATTTTGTTACTAGTTATGCTGTCACAATAAACAACTGGAATTAAAGAAGCATTGGGTATTGTCTACATGGCAATATCATTATCACAATATTTTCTTTCCACGCTGGTAACCAGTTTGTCATGTCTGTGCCAGCTCTCTGCAACACCAACTCGACTAATTCTTCTCTGCTGCCTTTTCCCTGTAAATGTGTACATTTTCTTTCTTCAGAGAATTTCCTTTGAAAGACAGAAGTAAATCAGCCTCCATCATACTGTCAAGCACAGTGCATTACAGGTCCTAATCACTGTCTGAATAAAATACTTATTCCTTGGATCACCACTCCATTTACCAGAGTCCTCTTGTTCCTTCTACCAATAGGAATAGTTTCTTAATATCTAATTACATTGTCTAGACCCCTTATGACATGAAACATCTCTATCAAATTTAAGCTCAAGCTTCTCTTCTCGAAGATTTGAAAAGCTGAGGCTGTTCTCCTATCTACATAACTGAAGTTCTCCATCCCTGTGAATGTTTTCTGCACACTCCCTTCACATTATTTCTATTAAGTGACCAAGAACTGGAAGTAATACTCCAATTGAGACTGAACCAGTATTTTACAAAAATGATCATAACTTCCTTATTTTTGAAATACTTTAGTGTCCCTACTTATGAAAGCTGAGGATCCCATATGTTTAATTAAATTACTATCTTAATTTGGTCTTTCACGTTCAATGATTTATAGACATATATCTACAGGTCCCTCTGCTCCTGCGTTCCAAGTATTACAGCACTCTGTTTTAGATCACTTCCTCTCATTGAAATGAAATAAATAATTTCACACTTGTGTCAAATTTCACCTGCCAGTTGTCCACCCTTCCCAACAAACTATGCTTTTGAAAATTAACATTGTCCTCAATGTAGTTGTTAGTGCATCTTCCAATGGCAACAATACACCCTCTCATAACTACTAACTTGCAATCATTGGCTCAACAACCACTTTTCTAATAAGGAATATTTGTATTTATGTTAATAAAAAGTCAGCTAGCAAATCACTGAGTATATGAAAATGAATACAGCTGTGTACATTAAAGTGAAGTAATAAACCAAGGATTGAAAAATCCAAAGAAACAGATGTGGTAAAAGGAGCACCCTGTTTCATATATAGCATAATTTAAGATGTACATCACCTAAATAAGTAGAACAGAGAACATGGTGAAACATAGGAGAACAAGTTTAAAATCTAAAACAAAAGCAAACGTTAATTACACTTTCCCTAGGTCTCCATAAACAAAAAAGGTTGAATTTTGAGACACTAAAGTATAAGCTGCTTCAGTGTCTCAAAATTCAACTCTTTTGTTTATAGAGACCTAGGAAAAGTGTATTTAATGTTTGCTTTTGTTTTAGAATTTAAACTTGTTCTCTTTTGTTGCAGCTTATGCTTTAGTCAGCTAGAAAGTTTAGTTCTTCCCTCCAGTAGTTTGTAAGTTCTCATTAGCATCAGAGAAATTAGGTTTCCTCCACTCTTGCCAAAGTTAACCGAGAGCAGGAATAGAGCAAGACAATGTGGATATCAAACAAAAGACATCCTCAGACAATGTGAAAGGATGAATGTGGCACAAAAAAACTTTATCTATTTATGAAGTTGTTTTCTGGAAAAGAGTAGAATACCCAGACAACAAAAGCCGTGTTGTCAAATTGTTCCATCCATCCCAGCCAGATGTTATGGACTGAGCGCTCTCGCCGGCCTGATGTGCAGGCTCAGCCTCGGCAGCGGTGAATCCTGAGGGGTGGGAGATCTCCACGGTGCTTTCCTCACGACCTCCACCCACCCAACCCTTCCTCAATTAAATGCCTTTTGCTCGCAGCGCACACTTACCACCCAAGTCAAGCCTCCGGACTCTCCGTCTCCTTTGGACATCTTTGCGAAGGCTCCCGTTCCCCCTACCCCGGGGGATTCACTTCGCTTGCTGCGGCTCGGGGATCTGGCGGTTGTGGTCTTAACAAGGGTAACCGTCACTCTCCGGGGAGGGGGGTTCGGCGACTCCTCCAAACCGTCGGTGCTTCCGAGGCCTTCGGCCGTTACATGGATCCCGTCCTGCCACCCGTTTCTCGACGGATCCGGGAGGCCCCCCCCCCCCTCGGTTTAAAAGGCCGAGTTATTTAAAAATTCTGGAGGAAGAGGAAGGATGGCGGCGACGGCTCCTCCCGCACAAGGAGAGGCCTCCCCCGTCTTGTCTGCCTGCGCCGGCTCTCCTGGTCCTCAGTGGTTTGCACTCCCACCTCGGGCCGTGCCGGTGACTCCGAGCAGGACGGCGAGGAAGCGGCTCCGCTTTCTTCTCGCTCCGAGCTCTTCGTCGTCGTCTTCCAGGCCGAGGTCTCGCAAACACGTAAACAAAATGCCCGTATTGAGATCCTACTGCCGCTACCGCCTCCTCACACTGGAACGAAGCATCGTGAAGCGCGGCGTTTTGTTTCGAAAACCCACGAACCTCCGGAGCGAGACAGCCGTTGACTTTCAATATTGAGACGGTTTGGGCTCGCAGTCTCCCGCCGCCGCCCCCCACCGCGCGCTCGCTCGCTCGCTCTCGCTCGCGCACCGGCCGCAAACAATAGGAGAGCGAGGAAACTGCCACCGACTGACAACCGGCCGCCCCCCGCCGTCCTCCAATCACCGCCCCCCGTCTTCACTGCCCGACACGTCCACCAATCGGCGGGGCCGTTCCGGCCTGACGTCGCCCTCTTCGCTTTCAAAAATGATCCGGAGTTGAGAGTGACGGCATTCGTCGCTCGATGCTGTGGAGGAAACCGAAGGTTAGGGGTTTTTGCCACCTTTCTTCCCAGACAGCTTCACAGGAACCCCACTCTGAGCGTATTAGGATCTCAGGGAGGGAGAGGCTCGGGACGTTCAATTCGTGAGAAGTTAATCGGGTTGTCGTCCACTTTGTATGTGAGCGCTTGAGTCACCTTTTCTCCCAGATGATCATCCAGCTCCTTTTTGAATGCTACAATTGAATCTGTTTACACCACACAGTCAGACAGTTCTTTGTGAACCCGAACCACTTGAAAATTTTACCTCCTGTCAGTTTTTTTTTACTTCTGCTAATTGTCCTGTATCCGAGTCCTTCACCACCCGGAACCGTTTCTTCCTGCCTATTCTACTGAAATGATTTTGTACACCTCCTTTGAACTATCTCTTTAAAAAGTAACTACTCCAATCCACGTAACCAAAATCCCTCAGCCATTGAGGCATTCTCATACAGAGTCATAGAATTATACAGCACGGAAGCAGACCCTTCAATCCAACTCGTCCATACCAACCAGGTATCTAGTCCATATTGCCAGCATTTGACCCATATTCCTCTATACCCTTCATATTCATGTACACATCCAGCTGCCTTTTAAATGGTGTAATGGTACCAACCTCCACCACTTCCTCTGGCAGCTCATTCCATACATGAAACACCTGCTGCATGAAAAAGTTACCCTTAAGCCCCTTTTAAATCTTTCCCCTCTCACCTTAGGCTATAAACCATATCTATGCACCTTATGATTTTATAAACCTCTTTAAAGCCACCCCTCAGCCTCATACTCTGGGAAAACAGCTTCAGCCTCTTCCCTCACCTCAAACCCTCTAAGCCTCAACACCCTTGTAAATCTTTTCTGAACCCTTTCAAGTTTCACAACCTCCTTCCAATAGGAAGATTAGAATTGCACACAATATTCCAAAATCGGTATCCTATATAGCCACAACATGACATCCCAACTCCTATAGTCAATGTGCATACCAACAATGGCAAGCATACTTAACACCTTTTTCACTATTCTATCTACCAGCAACTCCACTTTCAAGGAATTGTGAACTTGCACCCAGAGATCTCTTTGTTCAGCAACACGTGCCAGGACCTTATCATTAAGTGTAAAAGTCCTACCCTGATTTGCCCTACCAAAATACAGCATCTCACGTTTGTCTAAATTAAACTATATCTGCCATCCTCGGCCTTTTGGGCCCATCTGATCAAGGTCCTGTTGTATTCTGATATAACCTGTCCACTACACCACCAATTTTGGTGTTATCTACAAGCTAACTAACTTTACCTCCTCTATTCACATCCAAAGCATTTATATAAAATGACGAAAAGCAGTAGACCCAGCATCAATCCTTGCAGCACACTGCTGGTCACGGGCCTCCAGTCAATCTTTTCTATATCCTCATTAAAGATTTCACATTCTTCTTAATGAATAATGACCAGAATTGGACATACCACTGTGTAAAGATTCAGTTTAACTTGTTGTCTTTAAAAAGACAAGTTTTAAGGCAAAGTATCCTGTGCATTTCTACTCACTATCTATTGCACTATCTGAACATTTGAGTACATAACCCCAGTCTCTCTTGCAGCTCCTTTAGAATTTTACCCATTATGTTTTCTCCCCTTGATCTTTCAGCAAAATGTAGCACCTCACCTTTCATTAAAGTTCAACTGCTACAACCAACCATTTATTTTTCCAACATCCTTTTGAAGTTTTATCACAGTTCACAATAATTTTCCCTTGTGTTGATTTTGCTTTTATGTACTGAGATACAGTTAAAAATATTATTCTGTGTGCTATCCAGACAAATACCATAAGTGCATCAGGGTAATAGAAAAGAATGCAGAATATAGTGACTTCAAAATATGCCTTTCACACCCATATCAAGAATAGCACTGTTGTGAGTGTATCTATATCCGAGGAACCCTACTAGATAAGGTTCTCCAGTCCTAAACAACCATATACCACAACTCTCGTTCATATAATTCCCTCAGAGTCAAGGATAACTTGCTTCTGCTCCTATTTGAGGGATTCAGAAATGGCTGATAAGTCCAATATATGATCTGCAGACTCTGTTATGTACTTAGTAAGTAAGTGACGATTGAACAGTTAGGCAGTTGGGTTGTTTGGTGATTAGTATACTGCTTTGTTTATCTCTGCAAATTCTGGACAAATTTTTTTGATGTGCCTGGTGTCTTGCTGAATGAGTCTTCTTCACTTTGGTTGATCACAAACCAAGATCTGCTATAAATTCTTAAGTCTGTTTCACTGCTTCAGGAATACTTTGAGAACATCCCTACGGTGTTCTGTCTTCTTGAGAGTCTCCTGCTGTTATTAAGTAGAGTTCCAGGTAGAGCAGATGCTTTGATGAAAATTCTGTTAGCAAAATTGGTTTTGAATGATTTGCAGTTTGATGCTAGTTAAGTCATAGAGGTATACATCATGGAAACAGGCCCTCTGGTTCAACCAGGTTTTTTTGAACTGAACTAGTCCCATTTGCTTGTGTTTGGTCCATATCCCTCTAAACATTTTCTATTATGTAGCTGTTTTAATTAAATCCAGCTGCTTGGGAGTGTGACCTTTATATCCTGAGGTGGAACTTGAACTCAGATTTTCTGGCTCAGAGGTAGGGATGTTACATGGCACTGACCTTTTTTTAAGTCCCTTCATTTGAATTCAATCATAACACCCTTTTCCTAAGTCCCTTCATTTGAATTCAGCTAACTGAAATTTGAACTTGGATCTTCTAGTCCAAAAGGGAAGATCATTACCACTGAGGCACAAGAGCCCTCTAGTGGTGATGGTGAATGTGTTCTGATCTGGTCTTACAATTAAGCCAGGCAGCAAATGCATTATTTCAAGGAGAAAATGCATTCAAGACTGCACAGCAAAGACAGCCTTGCCAGTGCCATCAACATAGCAGGGAGAAGGAACATGATAGTGAAATAACTCCAAAGAAGCCAGTTTTCCATCACCAAGACGCCTTTTATTTACACGTGAAAAGTCCTTGACTCGAGTACTGCCTTTTCAGAGTCAGCATCTCTGACACTTATTTTATTAAGCAATTACAAAAAAAAGTCAACATTTACAGCTGCATACAACAGCAATTTTACAAGGGAAAGGAGCAGCAGAGCTAGGCCCCAAACCCTACCATTCAGCCAGTTTACAGGGAAATGAGGACAAACCCCAAATCCCCATTTCGAAAAGACAGTAACAATGACATTTGTACACAAGAAAATCCTGTTACATAAAAAGTACAGAAAGTACAGACCCAGCAAGCCCCCCATCCCTCCCACCTTCTGGCCACTCTAAGGCAGCCCGCCCCTATATACCTTCCAGCTCTCTGTCCACCCCATGCCCTTTCCAGTTCTCAGTCCGCCCTGACACACCTTTCGACCACCTCTAGGACAGCACACCCCAGTACCCGCCTGGGGTGACAGCAGTCAGGACGGCCCACCCACCTTCCGGCATCACTAACCACCCTCAGCACCTTTCAACCACCTCTAGGACAGCCTGCCCCAGAACCTGCCCGGGGCAACAGCGCTGAGAATGACTACCCGCCTTCTGCTCTCACCCACCCAGATGCACCATCCGGCCAGTGGGCTACCCTGACACACCTTCCGGCCACCTCTAGGAAAGCCTGTCCCCTTCCCCAGGGACGACAGCATGCAGGGTAGCCCACAAGCCTTCCGGATCTCAACCTGCCCCTACGCGCCCTCTGGCTCTCGGCTGCTCTGACACCTTCCAACCACCTCTAGGACAGACAGTCCCAATGACCCCTTCTCAGGACAACAGCGCTCAGAACGGCCTAACCACCTTCTGGCTCTTGGGGCAACTGGCATCAGGGTGGCCTACCCACCCCCTGGCTTTCAGGACAGCCTACCAACCTTCAGGTTCACAGGATAGCCTACCCACCCTCTGGCTCTTGGGGGTGACAGCTTTCCGGACAACACAGGAGCCTCCCAGCTCACAGTAAGACCTGCCAGACTCAGGGGGACACAAGACAGTGCAGGTGATAGACCCAACAAACAACACAATACAGTTAATTACCAAACAAAAAGAGTCCTTTCTGGTACACAGTCCAAATACAGAGTCTTCAAAATATAGAGTCCATTCCCAGGAATGGAGTCCACTCCAGTTTTTGAGGCGCATTGTCCAAAATGGAGTCCACTCCTGAAGGCAGCAGATGCCCAGCCTCCATGGAGTCCTGGCCCAGCCTTGGAAAACCAGGCCCACTCACAGGAACACAGTACATTGTACAGGTGCAGTTAATTCACAGGGGTTTGATCCACTCCCAAAGGCAAGGTCTTCGCCCAAACTCCAGGATACAGCAAGTGCTCACCTCCCAGCACACACACAGACAAGTGTTCAATCTTCAGAGGCCCAGTCCTAGGGCTAGGCCTCTCCACAGGAACAGCTCCTCTGATAAAATGTATGTCTTCCTCAAGGACTCAGTCCAAACACCAAAACCAGGTGAGAATACATACATAAAACAAAGGAAACTAGAGTCCAAAGGCTAAGCCCTACCACAAATTAACATTGTCCTTTTCTCAAAAAAAGGTTAAAAAAAAGTGTAACACAAACTATAACCAGCCAGTGAAACAACAATCCCCTAATGAGAACTGAGTTACACCTGAAACACATTAGTTTAACAATCAGTCCTCACTCCTGATGCACATAAAAGGAATGCCAGTTAACAAACTGGCTAAATAATTCAGCCAATTCAGGAATCAAGTTTCTGCCTCCAAAAAAAAGGGAGCAGAAACTAACAGTAACACACTGACTAGAACACCAGACAGCACAGGGTCAGTCCTCTAAACTGAGGAGACGCTGAATCTCCTTTTTTTCCTGTTTTTTTTATTAAAAAAATTACAAAACAGTTTACCAAAAACAGTTAACATTTACAGCTGTATACAACAGCAATTTTACAAGGGAGAGGAGCAGCAAAACCAGGCCCTAAACCCTACCGTTCAGGTAGTTTACAGGGAAATGAGGACAAACCTCAAATCTCAGTTTCACATATGACAAGACAGCAACAATGACATTTGTACATAAAAAGCACATACAATACAGACCCAGCAAGACTCCGTCCCTCCCACCTTCCGACCACTCTAAGGCAGCCCACCCCTATACACCTCCCAGCTCTCTGTCCACCCCATGCCCCTTCCAGTTCTCGGTCCATCCTGACCGACTTTTCAACCACCTCTAGGACAGCCCGCCCCAGTACCTGCCCAGGGTGACAGCGCTGAGGACAGCTACCCACCTTCTGGCTCTCTGTCTGCCCCTACATACCATTGAGTTCTCACCCACCCTGATGCACCATCCGGCCAGTGGGCTATCCTAGCACTCCTTCCGGCCACCTCTAGGATAGCCCGTCCTCTTCCCTGGGACGACAACATGCAGTGTAGCCCACAAGCCTTCCGGACCTCACCCTGCCCCTACGCACCTTCTGGTGCTCAGCTGCTCTGACACCTTTCGACCACCTCGAGGACAGCCCGTCCCGATTACCTCTTCTCAGGACGACAGCGCTCAGAACAGCCTACCCACCATTGGCTCTTGAGGTGATTTGGCATCAGGTTGGCCTACCCACCCTCCAGCTTTCAGGACAGCCTATCAACCTTCAGGTTCACAGGATAGCCTACCCACCCTCTGCCTCTTGGGGTGACAGCTTTCAGGAGCTCCCCAACTCACAGCAAGGCCTGCCAGATCCAGGGATACGCAAGACAATGCGAGTGATAGAACCAACAAACACCATGATACGGTTAATTATCAAAAAAAAACACACAGATTCAGATATAGAGTCTTCAAAAATATAGAGTCCATTCTCAGGAACAGAGTCCACTCCAGTTTACAGCATGCATTGTCAGAAGTGGAGTCCACTCCCAAAGGCAGCAGATGCCCAGCATACAGGTGTTCAGTCTCCATGGAGTCCTGGCCCAGCCTTGGAAAACCAGGCCCACTCAAAGGAACACAGTACATTGTACAGGTACAGTTAACTCGCAGGGGTTTGATCCACTCCTAAAGGCAAGGTCTTCACCCAAACTCCAGGATACAGCAAGTGCTTACCTCCCAGCACACACCCAGTCCCAGGGCTAGGCCTCCCCACAGGAACAGCTCCTCTGGTAAAACGTATGTCTTCCACAAAGGCTCAGTGCAAACACCAAAAACAGTGAAGACATATACAAAGGAAACTAGAGTCCAAGGGCTAAACCCTACCACAAAATTAACATTGTCCTTTTCTCAAAAAGTAAAAAAGAGAAAAGAGTAACACACAGGCTGTAATCAGTCAGTGAAACAACAATCCCCTAATGAGAACTGAGTTACACCTGAAACACATTATGTGCATCAGGCGTTTAACAATCAGTCCTAACCAAAGGAATGCCATTTCAGGATTCAGGTTTCCCCCTCCAAAAAAAGGGAAACAGAAACTAACTGTAACACCAGCTAGCACAGAGTCAGTCCCCTAAACTGAGGAGACTCAGAATCTCCTCTTTTTTTTTGTTCTTTTTTTCCAACTCTCCAGATAAACAAACACCCGAGAGGCTAGTGACAAGCAGTGGCCCTTCACAAAAGGCAATGCAATCTCCTGTTTACATTCCTCTTTTTTTTTACAAGCACTGCCCTTCACAACAAAGGGCAATGCTTCCCCCGGTTATATTTTTTTTCTTTTTCTTTTCTTCACACACTACCACCTAACTGCAGTAGTGCTTATTTTTTTCTCCAGCACCCATGGTGTGTGTGTGCAGGTGTGAGACACAGTGAAAGACACAAAGTGCACAAATCTTTATTCAATTTCCACCACCAGGAAGATAGGAAAACACCCAAGTGGCCTGTGACAAGCAGTGCCCTTCACATCAAAGGGCAATGCTGTGTGATCAAAACAGTGAAGGGGAGGGGAGAGTAGGGACTAAATCAAAATAGAGTTGGAGGGGGAAAAAATGCACTCCACTCCCTGTGGCACCAATCTCCTCTTTTTTTTTGGAAATAAAGCACTTGACACACGTTTTTTTTTCTTTTTTATTATTATTTAACCCCCCACACTACCACCTAACTACGGTAGTGCTTATATTTTCCCCAGTGCCCATGGTGTGTGTGTAGGTGTGAGACACAGTGAGAGACACACAAAGTGCACAAATCTTTATTCTATTTCCACCACCAGGAAGATAGGAAAACACGCGGGTGACCAGTGACCAGCACTGCCCTTCACATCCAAGGGCAATGCTGTGTGATCAAATAGTGAAGAGGAGGGTAGGGGCTAAATCAAAATAGAGTTGGAGGGGGAAATAATGCACTCCACTCCCTGCGGTGCCCACCTCTCCCTAAACAACTCCAGGGTGTTGGTGGACACTGCGTGCTCCTTCTCCAAGGACACCCAGGCTCTAACGTAACCGCAGAAGAGGGGCAGGCAGTCGGCCCTAACGACCCCTTCCACGGCCCGCTGCCTGGACTTGTTGATGGCAAGTTTGGCCAGACCCAGGAGCAGACCCACGAGGAGGTCTTCAGAGCTGCCCTCCCTCCTCCGTACCGGGTGGCCGAAGATCAGGAGCGTGGGACTGAAGTGCAACCAAAAGCAGAGGAGGAGGTTAAGAAAATCAAAAAGAGAGCGCAAACGCCCACACCCAATATATACATGGTCCACGGACTCCACAGCGCCACAGAACAAGCAGTTGGGCTGGGAGTCCGTGAACCACCGCAACCTGCGGTTGCAGGGGACTGCTGCGTGCAGCACCCTCCACCCCAGATCCCCGAGAGAAAGGGGGAGGACTCCCACGTAGAGAGCCCTCCACTGGGGATCTCCACCGCCCCGTGGCAAATGGGCACGCCAAGGTGTACCCAGACGGTGGATGAGGGAGAAGAGGTGGACGGTGTGCAGCAGCAGTCGATACAGGGCCTTCCTTTTTATATCCTTAAAAGAAGCAAAATTAAAATTACGGAGGCGGCTCAGGTTGTGGGGCACAGGCTCCCGCAGGAAGTACGGGACGTTGGGGCCAATGTGAAATTCCGTCCGGGCCGGGGTGAGCGCGGACGGGATCCCACCGCACACCTGAGCGTCCTCCAACTGGTGCACTACGTCGGGTCAGAGCACCGCCGTTTTAAGGCGTCGGATGGCGGTGGCCACGTACCGGATGTCTACCGCTGCCCTGTTAGCTATGTCCTGCGGCAGCGTCCAGCCCAGGCCCCCGGCACCCAGCACGTCCCCGACCCTGGTCGCCCTCGCCACCACGGCCCTCCCCTCCGACAGCCACACGAACCCGCGAGTACGGAGGTGCGGATTCCTGAGCAACGGTTCCCTGACGACAGCCGCTACTCCAGCCGGAGGGTAGGCACGACGTGATTCGACCATGTTCCAGACAGTGATCAGGTCCTGGTAAAAGACAGGCAGCGCCTTGAGGGAGACCTCCAAACCGTCATGGTCGACGAACAAGAGCTGCGTGTCGTAGTTGAGGTTACGCACCTGGCGGAAAAAATACATCGCCAGGGCGCACCACCTAGGAGGAGGCTCGATGTAAAGGTATCGCCGCAAGGTCTGAAGGCGGAACATCGCGACCTGGGTGCGGACGCACACCAGCGACTGACCGCCCTCCTCAATAGGGAGACTTAGAACCTGCGTGGCGACCCAGTGCATCTTTTTGTCCCAGAAGAAGTCGACCAACGTTCTCTGGATGTCAGCGACAAAGCCAGGAGGAGGGACCAAAGTGACCAGCCGGTACCACAGCATGGCAGCCACCAGCTGGTTTATGACCAGCACTCGGAGCAGTCCTGTCCAGCGGCCTAGGTGAGCCGAGACTTTGGCCTCCAGCTCCTGCCAGTTGGCCGGCCAGGATTCCTCAGCCGGGCTGAGGTAGACCCCCAGGTAGAGGAGATGGGTGGTACTCCAGCTGAACCCCCGCAACTCCGCCGGCAGAGAAAGTCCACCCGCCACGGACCGACCAGTAGTCCGGAACACTTGGCCCAGTTGATCCTGGCGGAAGACGCCGCCGAGTACACGGCCTGGCACTCATGCATCCTCCCCAGGTCAGCCGGGTCGGTGAAAGTGAGGAGCACGTCGTCGGCGTAGGCCGAGAGGACCACCCCCGTGCCCGCGCCGCGCAGAACCAGCCCCGACAACCTCCTCCGCAAGAGGCGCAGGAAAGGCTCCACGCACAGGGAATACAGCTGGCCGGACAGGGGGCAGCCTTGACGCACTCCTCTCCCGAAGCGAAGGGGCGCCGTCAGGGACCCGTTAACTTTAACCAGACACTCTGCGGCGGCGTACAAAAGTCGGATCCGGGCGACGAACCGCGTCCCGAACCTGAACGCCCGCAGAGTCCCGAGCAGGTACTCGTCATCGACCCTGTCGAACGCCTTCTCCTGGTCGAGAGACAGGAAGGCGCTCGGTAGACCAGCCCGTCGACAGAAATGGATCAGGTCCCGGACCAGGTGGACGTTGTCGTGTATCCTCCGGCCCGGGACCGTGTAGGACTGGTCCGGGTGAATCATGTGGGCCAGCACGGAAGCCAGGCGAGAAGACAACACCCTGGCGAAGATTTTGTAGTCCGTGCTGAGGAGGGAGACCGGACGCCAGTTCTTCAAAGAACGAACGTCTCCCTTCTTTGGCAGCAGGACGATGACCGCCCTGCGCCAGGAAAGGGGCAGCTGTCCGGCATTTAGACACTCCCCCAGGACCTGTGCGTAGTCATTCCCCAGGACGTCCCAGAACGCCCTGAAGAACTCCACAGTCAGCCCGTCCAGCCCCAGGGTTTTGCCCCTCGAGAGCCGGTCGAGGGCGCCGATCAGCTCCTCTAAAGTGACGGGAGCGTCGAGCCTTCCGGCGTCCTCCGGGCTGAGCTGCGGCAGGTCCTCCCACAGAACTCTGCGAGCATCCTCGCTGGACGGATCCGGAGAGAACAGGGCCGTGTAATAGTTTCAGACGTGGGCCCTGATGCCCTCCGGATCTGAGACGAGGGACCCGTCGTCGGCCAGCAGCACAAGGAGCTGCTGACGGGTGCCACGCCTTTTTTCCAGCGAGTAGAAGAAGGGGGAGCCGCGGTCCAGGTCCTGGAGGAGCTGGATCCGCGACCTCACGTACGCGCCCCGAGCCCCGACGAGCTGCAGGTCTTCTCTTCGTACACCCCGCGCAGGGCCGGGTCCGCGTCGGGCTGACCGAGGCGTGACTCCAGGTCGAGCATCTCCCTCTCCAACTCCGCGATCCTGGATTTCCGCCTCTTGGTTGACCTCTTCGTGTACTCCTGACAGAAGACGCGGACGTGAGCCTTGCCCACGTCCCACCATAGCCTCTGAGGGGAAGCTTCCCCGCTTCCTTCTCCAGCCGGCCCAGAAACGACGAAACGAGTCCCGGAACCGCTCGTCCTCCAGCAGCAGGTTGTTAAAGTGCCAGTACGCAGACCCGAGCTGGGCGCCGAACGGAAGGTGTTTCGCCCACATCAGGTGATGGTTCGTGCACGACACCTGCCGCGTGGAGGCCTTTGGAAAACAGGAGGCGTACGCCCGTGAAACGTACAGGCGGTCGATTCTGGATGCTTGGACCCCAGGCCTCATGAAGGTGAAGGCGATGGAGTCGGGATGGAGATTCCGCCAGATGTCCACCAGGTCGAAGGACTTGACTAAGTCCCCCAATCTCTTCCCTGACACCCAGCCAATGCGGGCACCGCCGTGGTCCCTGCCCTCGAGGACGCAGTTAAAATCTCCCCCGAGGACGACGCACTGGTTCTCGTCGATGGAAGCGAGATGAGCGGACACTTCTTTAAAGAAGCTCGCTTGCCTCGGCCCGGCCAGGGGAGCGTAGACGTTCACCAAGTGAAGCACCGCGCCCCCCAGCCGAACCGTCAGGTGAAGAAAACGGCCTGGCACTGGCTCCCTGACCCCCCAAGATCTCTGGCTGAAAATGCGGGGCCAACAGGATAGCCACCCCGCCAGATCTGCGGGTGAGGTGACTCATGTAGACCCCCCCCCCCCTTCGCCACTCCAGGAGCCAGATGGCTTCATCTCCCGGGGTCGTGTGGGTTTCTTGCAGGAAGCACACCGCATACCTCCCGTCCTGAAGGACCGAGTGGGTCTGGAATCTGTGCTGTGACTCCCTGCTGCTGTTGATGTTGAGGCTGGCTATAGTCGTCTCCATGTTGGAAGCGTTGTGCAACCACCACCAGTACAGTTAAAAACCAATTACTGGGAGGACGAGGGAGGGGCACAGAAGTCCCTCGCCCTCACGAGGAGTGCCCCAGGAAGTTCCTGACTCGCTTTCGCTCATTGATGTCGAGCCCAGGTGCCTGGCGAGCAGCGTGGGCTGACCAATAGACTCTTCCGAAAGAGCTCCAGCGGTCGAGCGCCAGTTGGGCCCTATCCCGGCGACCTCGAGTTTCCTCGACAAATTCCCAGAGTTCCTCGAGGGGGATGGGGGGGGAGAAATTGGTGGGGGGCACCTGGGACTCAAAAATGTCACTGTAGACAGAGTCCGCGTCATCCCTGGTGTCCACCACCGATCCCGAACCCTCCTCCGGGAGGTCACCCTCGGTCGCCGACCCCTCCCCCACCGAGAGGATGGGGGCTGGTCCGGCACCACCAACCGGCCTCGAGCCCCCAGCGACCCCACCCCCAGGGTCACCGGCAGTACCTTCCTCGGCACACCCCGACCCGGAACACCCCAAGTTTGGGTCATCGGGCGGCGGAGGCTCAGGGCCCCACTCCTCTCCAAACACTGGGACGCCTGGCTCCTTGGCGAAAAAGGTCATCCCCCAGGGCCAAGGCCCCCGGAAAAACAGTCTGGGAGGGAGGAGCGAGGATAACACCTTCCTCCCCTCTACCACTCGGCGACCCAGTAAAGGGTCCTTTGTCGTCAACTGCACCGCAGCCCTCGTCTTTGTTAAAGTCCTCCCCAGGGGCCAGAGGAGTCGAGGTAGCAGGAAGCCCTGCCGTAGCCCCTGGGGGTTCTGGTTGATTGGGTTGCGGTGCGGGACAGTTGGGGGGGCACCATTGGCTCATCCCCTGGAGAGGGGCGGCGGCGGCAGCAGCACCAGCGCACTGCAGGACTGTCTCTCCCCTCCAAGAGCCAGCACCTCTTCCCCCAGACAGACAGGGGGGAATTTATGGGCCTTTCCCTCCCCGCCCGCCTTGGTGGTCATGGGGCCTGAGGCCCCCCCCAGCCTTTCCCGGAATACGGTTGGCTGGGGGAAGGCAGGGGGGCGTAGCCAGGGTGGGGAGGGTCAGCCATGTCACTTCCTGCCCCACCCCTCATTTATCAGGTGACGGTGGGCAGGGCCGGCTCTAGTTCCCTCTCCAGGGCCCAGAGACACGGTCGCTGCCGGAGATTGGGCAGCGGTGGTTCCCCCCAGGTTAGTGCCAGGGTGTGGCTCGGGCTCTGGGGCCCCCTGGGCCAGGCGTTGCAGCACCAGGGGTGGGCGTCGAAGCCCCAGGGGTTTCTCTATGGGGGTCAGGGTCGGGTACGGGTTTGGGGGTTAGGGTTCCCGTGCCGGGGCGATGCTGGCATGGCCGCAGGGGCATTGTCGTGCTGGGGCGGGGCAGGTTGTGGGCTGGGTGTTGGGGAAGTGGATAGGGTGGTCTCCCCGTGGGTGGGCTTGATGCGACGCGTTGCGTCTTTTTGAGTGCCTTCTGGCCGGCTGGACGCTCACCCCCCTCCCTGCCGGAGGCTGGAGGATTGGAAGCCTCCGGCTTAGCCTCCGGTGCCGGGGCTTGTGGTGTTGACTTTGGCGGAGGGGGAGGGGGAGTGGGTGTGGCGGCACCACCATCAGCTGTTGGCGCGGGCTGGGCAGCCTTCTGGGTGGGGCAGTTTTTCCTAATGTACCCCACCTCGTGGCACAGGTGGCACTGCATGCCGTCCGCCATCCAGGAGGCGCGGTAGGCTGCGCCCTCGTGGAGGAGTGTAAATGAGCCCTCGGTGACCTCCTCCCGGGCCAGGCAAATAAACACCTGGCGTCGGAAGGAGTAGATATGTCGGAGGGCAGGGTCCTTAAGACCGAGCAGGAGCGGTTGGATCCCTGACCAGATCTCCCCCAAGGTGGTGAGGTGGGGGAGAAGGAGCTCGCTGGCAATGAAGGGCGGGACGTTAGAGATCATGACCTTCTGGGCAGTAACCTCCAGAGGGTCGACGGGCAAATGTGTCCCGCCCACAGTGAGCCCCCTCTCCACGGCCAGGTGGACCGCCTGCTCGGTCTTAAGGAAGAATACAGCCTTCCCATACTTTCGGGCTGCAGCGACGATGGCCAGTGGGCCGACCACACTAGCCATGGCCTTGCTGCAGGCCTCGATGCTCATGTTGGGGTGGGGATAGGCCTTTACCCCCAGGCGTTTGGTCAGGTGCCTGAAGGGGGTTTGGGTTGGGACAGCCGAGCCTAAGGCAGCGGCTACCCCGGCATAGGTGCGGCTGGGCCCCGCAACCTTCGGGCTCGCCATATTCTGCTGCTAAATATTAGGCCTCAGGCAGCGACGGTGGAGACTGGCTTCAGGCAACAGCAGCGATGGAGGCAGGCTTCGGGCGAGTCCCACGTAGGCCCTCGGTCGCAGTGGTGGGGGCAGACCTGTTGGGGAGGGTCCCCAAGGCAAGTCCCAGGCAGACCCAAAATTGAGTCCCAGGCAGCAGTAGTGGAGGTGGGCCTCCAGCAGTGGCAGTGGTGGAGGTCCTGGGGAGGGGACAAGGCAAGTCCCAGGCAGCGGTGGTGGAGGCAGGCCCCAGGCAACAGCAGCAGTGGAGGCAGGCCTCTGGCAAGTCCCAGGCTGCAGCGGTGGGGGCAGGCCTGTTGGGGAGGGCCCCCAAGGCAAGTCCCAGGCAGCAGCAGTGGAGGTGGGCCTCAGGCAACAGCAGCAGTGGTGGAGGTCCTGGGGAGGGGCCCCAAGGCAAGTCCCAGGCAGCTGCAGTGAGGCAGGCCCCAGGCAGCAACAGGGACAGTCTCCTTCAAGGAGGAGGAGAGTCCTTGCACGTGTGCACACACACACACAGTCACACACTGATCCAATTTCTCAAGACAGGCAAAAACCCGAGTAGCCAGTGACAAGCACTGCCCTTCACATCAAAGGGCAGTGCTGTGTGATCAAACCAGTGAAGGGGAGGGTAGGGCCTAAATCAAAATAGAGTTGGAGGGGGAAATAATGCACTCCACTCCCTGCGGCGCCAATCTCCTCTCTTTTTTACACAAAGTGCACGAATCTTTATTCAATTTCTACCACCAGCAAGATAGGAAAACACCCGAGTGGCCAGTGACAAGCACTGCCCTGCTCATCAAAGGGCAACGCTGTGTGATCAAAACAGTGAAGGGGAGGGTAGGGACTAAATCAAAATAGAGTTGGAGGGGGAAATAATGCACTCCACTCCCTGCGGCGCCAATCTCCTCTTTTTTTTTCTCTTTTTTTCTCTTTTTTTTCAATTTCCACCACCAGGAAGATAGGAAAACACCCGAGTGGCCAATGACCAGCACTGCCCTTCAAACCAAAGGGCAATGCTGTGTGATCAAAACAGTGAAGGGGAGGGTAGGGACTAGATCAAAATAGAGTTCGGACACTCCCCTTTTCTTTAAGGACACCCGGGCCCCAGGTCTTGTTTATTTTTTTTTCTCTACACTACCACCTAACTGCGATAGTGCTTATATTTTTCCCAGCACCCATGGTGTGTGTGTGTGTGTGTATAGGTGTGAAACACAGTGAAGGACACAAGGTGCACGAATCTTTATTCAATTTCCACCACCAGGAAGATAGGAAAAACACCCGAGTGGCCAGTGACAAGCACTGCCCTTCACATCAAAGGGCAATGCTGTGTGATCAAAACAGTGACGGGGAGGGTAGGGACTAAATCAAAATAGAGTTGGAGGGAGAAATGATGCACTCCACTCCCTGCGGCGCCAATCTCTTCTTTTTATCTGTCAGCCAGGGGTCCCTGGTTGGACCCCATTAACAGCCCCAACCAGGGAACTTATTCTATGATATCCAGCTGGCTGACCTTGTTACAGTCGCTACATGCCTCCTTGTCCGAGTCTGAGGATATAGACTCATAGCTGGTCCTTTTTCTTGGAGACCTTCCTGTGGCATTTTAGCGCCAGGTCAGTTTCCTCTGACTTGCTGTCTGATATGGGTAACGTGTAATGCACAGGAGCTTGCCTATTACGCCAGGAATGCCTCATTAGAATTTCACTCTCCTCGTCCAGCTGCAAAGGTATCAAGGCAGCTACATACTTTATGTCCGTCTTTGATTCAAAGGACTCGTCAATGCTTGATAGAAAGGGTGAACCCACAGGATTTGGCAGACTTTCCAACTGTTCAGATGGGCAAGGGGCATTTTACTCCTGCACTACTGCTGAATTTGTGACTTTCATATGTTCTACATGCTTGTTCAGGACAGTTGCATCTACCTGAGGTTAATACGTTACTAGTCCTGACCTTACGTCAATCATGCCTCTTACCCATGTGGGGCCATTTCTGTGATTCTTACACCAAACCTCATCCCCTGTATCAAATTGTCTCTGTCTCTCTCTCTCTCTCTCTCTCTCTGTCTCTCTCTCTCTCTCTGTCTCTCTCTCTCTCTCTCTCTCTCACACACACTCACACACACACACACACACACACACACACACCACTTGGTGGAGTCTTGTGTCTGGCATTTGCATTCCCGATGCATCCCCAGATCCGGGAGGAACATTCTTAACCTGGTGTGAAACCTTCCAACCATTAGCAACTCTACCAGTGCTATGCCTGTAGTTGCATGTGGGGTGGTTCCATATGCAAGTAAGAACCATGACAGCTTAGTATCCAGCGAGACTGGAGGCTGTTTCTTCAGACCATCCTTCAAAGTTTAGACTGTTCTTTCTACCAGGCCACTGGATGGTGGATGATATGGAGCTGTTCTTATATGTCAAATCCCATTCGAATTTGGGGAATACCTAAATTCACTTCTGATAGACAATGGCCCCCTATTTGTGACCAACTCTTCTGAGACTCTGTATTGAAAAGGATGTATGCAGTTTCACTATGGTCATCCCCGTGTTTGTCAATTAGACTCTATCAACATCCAGCCACTTTGAGAGGGCATCCACAATTTTGACTAAGAACATTGAGCCCATGAAAGGACCTGCATAGTTGATGTGCAACCAAGTCCAAGATTTACCTGGCCGTTTCCACAGATGTAGGGGAGCTGTTGGTAGTAATTTTCGTCCTTGTTGGCACTCTGGGCACTGCCCCACCATCCAGGTCTAGCCACCCGACATACCTTCTCACCAACATCTGCCCTGAAGACGTTTGGAAGGCCCTGATAAAGTTCAGCCAGTATTTACTGCAACCCTTGCTCAGAGAATCCTTCTTGCTCCCCAAAACAGTATGCCGTTCTCTATTGTGACCTGGTCTCTCTGGGTCCAAAAAGTTTCAGTTTTAGTTGTGTTGGCCCTTTGGTTTCTCCATTCACCACCAGATGTTTCAGTTTTGACTGGACTGGATCTTTCTGTGTCCAAAGTCTGATATGGTCAGCCGTGACTGGGAGTGTGTGCAGAAAATATAATACCATTACAGGGAGGTACTGCCGGTGGTGTATCTGCTCATAGGAGACAGCTCTCAATGCATCTGCTTTCACTACTCCGCTTCCTGGGCTGTGTTTACATATTAGAGCCCACCGCTGAATGCAGCCCGAAGCTTTGGGCTGCACTGCCTTATCCTCTTTAAGCTGACCAAGAAGGAGTTTGTGGTCCATTATTAACACCTTTTCATCCATAAAGGTATTGGTGGAATTCCTGACTCCAAACATGACTGCCTATTCTTCTTTCTCTATTCTGGCCATATTACACTCTGCATTAGCCAAAGTCCTGGATGCAAATGCTATTAGGCATTCCTCTCCATTAGGCCACCTATGAGCTAATACTATCCAAAGTTGACTTGGGAGAGAATGCTGCTAATTTTTTTTTTAAACCCCCACAGAGGCACTAACTGTGGTAGTGCTTATTTTTTCCCCAGCACCCATGTGTGTGTGCAGGTGTGAGACACAAGGTGTACGAATCTTTATTCAATTTCCACCACCAGGAAGAAAGGAAACACCTGAGTGAGAATGCTGCTATTTTACCAACTTTACTGCCACTGGATTGGATGATCTTGCTAAGTGATCAGCAGTGGTACTTCTACAAATCGTGTTCAGTTAGTTAAATAACCCAAAAAGTGTTTGGAGTTTGAGATACGCTCATGGGACATCTGCAGTTCCTTGCTTGGTTATTCTTGACTGTGGCAGTCCGTTAGCTATTCATAACAGCATAAAACGTAGGAACAATGCTAGGGATTTCAGCCCCTTGACTCTACTCCACCATTCAATACGATCTAACTACATCTGAAACTGCAATATATAACTGAAAACCTCACAGAAACCCAAAGTGTTCTAAAACCCGGACCTCGAGCTGCTTTAGCTGTTAATGCTTCCTGGGCGCATGGTTGTTCAGGACATCAGAAACATCCCGGAGATCCCACATGGAACAGGATATGCACTCCATTGGATTGAGATGGCCTGCCATCTATCTATTTATTTTCTAAATTTAGCAGAATTACAAAAAAGTATTACTGAATACTTACCCTAAAGCACCAGATACCCAACAATCAGCACGGTCCCTTGCTTTAACATCATACTTCAATTTTGTAACATCACTCCTGATGTTCTTCTGACTGTTTTACATCTGCACTCTTACTTTGACTTCTCAGAAAGAAATCACCTCTGCTGCGTTGGTGCAAGCAGCTGGGGCCAAATGGCTGCATTCTGCACGATTACAATTCTGTGATCTGTAATGACCCTCCATGATGTTTTTCTTTTGTTGATTTGTTTTCAGTATTCTGTCACTACCACTGTCTCATTGCCACTAGGTTTACCTGGTGGTCTCTGATACTGTTTCGCCTCAGATTCTCTCCCTCTCAAATCAGCTACCGCTTAACGTACACAAAACGAAGTGTGTTATTTGTGTCAGTACATAACTGTCATCTGTCTCATCATCCTCCTCAGCTGTCACCTGAAACTTCTGCTTTATTCGAACCCAAGTTTCCTGTTTTTTTAATTTCAAAAACATACTTTATTCACAAAATATTTTGATGATCTGTACAATTGGTCATGCCATACATCTGTAAACATTCCATTTCTTTGCATACAGAGACAGAGTAATCATTCATATATACAGGTCTGTATGATTACTATCCACATATTTAGCTGGGGGGGGGAGGGGGGGGGGGTCAGCGGAGCCCCCTTACTGCATCGGCCCCCTGTGCTTAGGCAGGCAGACGTTACACAGTGGACTTGCCCCATTGAGCCTTTGCGGCAGCTGCCCCAAGCTTCAGTGCATCCCTCAACACATAGTCCTGGACCTTGGAACGTGCCAGTCTGCAACACTCAGTCAGGGTCAACTCCTTCAGTTGGAAGATCAACAGGTTTCGGACCGCCCAGAGAGCGTCCTTTACCGAGCTGCTGATCCTCTAGGCACAATTGATGTTCATCTCGGTGTGCGTCCCAGGGAACAGGTCATAGAGCACGGAGTCCCGCATCACGGCGCTGCTCGGGATGAACCTCGACAAACACCACTGCATTCCTCTCCAGACTTCTTCTACATAGGCACATTCCAGAAGGAGGTGTGTGACAGTCTCGTCCCCCCGCAGCCTCTTTAAGGGCAGCGTGCGGTGCGGCTGAGAGTCCGGCGTGCATAAAGGATCTCACAGGCAGAGCCCTTCTCACCACCAGCCAAGCCATGTCTTGATACTTGTTGGAAAGTTCTGGCGATGAGGCATTCTGCCAAATGGCTTTGACAGTCTGCTCAGGAAACCGCTCGATAGGATTCGCCCTCTCCTTTTCCCAAAGGGTCTCAAGGACACTACATGCTGACCACTTCCTGATGGACTTGTGGTCAAAGGTGTTTTTCTTCATAAAATTCTCCACGAAGGACCGGTGATACGGAATGGTCCAACTACTTGGAGCGTTCCGCGGCAGCGCGGCTAGGCCAATCCTTCGCAATACTGGGGACAGGTAGAACCTCAGTACGTAGTAACATTTGGTGTTTGCGTACCGGGGATCCACACACAGCTTGATGCAGCCACACACAAAGGTGGCCGTCAGGGCGAGGGTGGCATTGGGTGTATATTTTCCCCTGTTGCCCAGACGTTTATACAGCGAGTCCCTTCAGACCCGGTCTACCTTTGACCTCCATATAAATTGGAAGATGGCCCGGGTGACTGCAGCAGCACAGGTTCTGGGAATAGGCCAGACCTGTGCCACATATAACAGCAATGACAGTGCCTCACACCTGATGACCAGGTTTTTTCCTGCGATGGAGAGTGACCGTAGCTTCCATCTGCCCAGTTGCTGCCTCACTTTGCTGATACGCTCCTCCCAAGACCTGGCGCATGCCCCAGCTCCCCCCCCCGAACCAAATACTCAGCACCATCAGGTGGTCGGTCCTGAAGGTGAAGGGAATTGAGGATTGGTCGGCCCAGTTCCCGAAGAGTATGGCCTAGATCTTGCCTCGGTTTACCTTGGCCCCCGAGGCCCGTTCAAACTAGTCACATATGCACATCAGTCTGTGCACGGACAGCGAATCCGAGCAGAAAATGGCGACCTCATCAATGTATAGGGAGGCCATGACCTGCAGGCCCCCGCTGCCAGGAATAGTCACCCCTCTCAGGCTCGCATCCTTCCTGATAGAGTGATTGGCCGAGTCTATGCAGCACACAAACAAGACAGGAGAGAGAGGGCAGCCCTGCCTGACTGGGAATCTATCTGATTCCCACCCATTGATTGAGACTGCACTGATACTGCCCTGATAATGTTGGTGTAGAGCAGTCTGATCCAATTGCAGATTCCCTCCCCAAAGCCCATTTTGGAGAGAACATCTCTCATATATGTGTGTGATATCCTGTCAAAGGCTTTCTCCTGGTTCAGGCTGATGATGCAGGTGTCCAACCCTCTGTCCTGCACATAGGTGATCGTATCCCTGAGGAGTGCGAGACTCTCAGCGATCTTCCTGCCCTGTAGAGCACAGGTTTGGTCAGGGTGAATCACCGACCCCAGAGCAGACCTGACCCAGTTGACGATTACCTTTGACAGAATTTTGTAATCTGCATTCAACAGTGAAATTGGTTTCCAATTTCTGAGTTCCTCCCTCTCCCCCTTCCGCTTGTAGATGAGGGTGATGATGCCTTTCCTCCTGGATTCACTCATGGTACCTGCCCGAGGCATACTGACATACACCTCCAGCAGGTCCTGGCCAATCAAGTCCCACAGAGCAGAATAGAGCTTGACAGGTAAGCTATCACTTCCGGGAGTTTTATTCTTTTCGAAGGGCCTTGGTCAGCTCGTCCAAAGATAGAACACGGGACAGGCTAGACCAGCCACTGTCATCTAAGACCTCTGATGAAGGACAGGAATGACTGGGAGGCCGCGCTGTCGGTTGGCTTTGCGTCATACAGATTGGCATAGAAGGATTTGCTGATCCTCATGACGTCAGCCTGAGATGACGTTATCGAGCCATCTTCTTCCTTCAGGCTGCTGAGCACGGAGCTCTCTTTGTGCACCTTCTGGAAGAAGAAACGTGAGCACGTCTCGTCCTGCTGCACCGAGCGGACCCTGGACCGGAAGATTATCTTGGAGGCCTCTGAGGCAAAGAGCGAGGCTTGCTGGATCTTCACCTCCTTGAGGTCCTCCGTGACATCGACCCCCATCGTATGCAGCAGGAGCAGGTTCTGCATACTTTCCTGGAGCTGGGACAGTTTTCCCCGCCTCTCTCTTGCCTCCTGAACACCTTTGAGGATGAAGAACCTCTTGATGTTCCCTTTTACTGTTTCCCATCAGTCTGATGGGGACTCAGAGGGGCTTCACGGTTCTCCAACCTGCGTAGTCCATCTTGAGCTCCTCAATGTTTCCCGGGGTCAACAGCTTTGTGTTCAGCTTCCACATTCCCTTACCAGCCCGCTGCTCATCCTGTAGGTGACAGTCGGCCAGCAGGAGGCAGTGGTCAGAGAAGAACACCAGCTTGACGTCGGTGGATCTGACAGAGAGTGTTCAGGACACAAACAGGTAATCTATCCTTGAGCGGATAGACCCGTCTGCCCGTGACCAGGTGTATCTACACTGTGCTCCATCAGCAGGAATACTGAAGACTCGGTGCAGCTTGGCATCTTTTACCGTGTCCATCAGGGCTCTGGACATGGCGTCCAGTTTACTGTCCCTCCCCCGCCGGATCGTCCATCTGCATCAATGATACAGTTGAAGTCTCCGGCCAGAATGACCGGCCTGGATGTAGCCAGCAACAGTGGAAGCTGCTGCAGGATGGCCAACCGTTCACACTTACCCACTGGGGGGGTACACATTAATCAGGCTCAGGGGAGCATTCCTGTATATGACGTCGGCAATGAGGAGGCGCCCGTCCACCACCACCTTAACCTCTGAGATGTTGAAATTGCCTCCTCGCAACAGGATACCCAGGCCGGAGGTGCGGCTATCGTTGCCCCCCGACCAAACTGACGGCCCATGGGCCCACAAGCTCGACCATCTCTAGCTGCTGAGGTGCAGAAACAGGACGTCGGCTTTAACATTGGCCAGGAAGGCCATCGTAGAAACATATCGCGTAGCCGATTTGATGCTATGCACATTGATGCTGGCAACTCTTATCCCCATTTTAACAGTTTACGAGGTTACCAGTGTCTATTTGCTGCTGGTCTTGCCCCTCTGGGGTAGCTGTGTGCATCCCTGTGGTGACGGCAAACTGCTGGACCCTCCCAGGGCTGAGGTAGCTGTCCGACTCCACGCTGGGGCCATTTCCCCACTCAGATGTCTTCGGGTCAGGCCCCGGGTCCGCACAGTCCAGTTCTCCATCTGACAGCAGGGCGGTCATAGGACCACTGCAACCAGTTACCTGGAGCTGTGGGGCGGTGAGTACCTCTTGGTTCTCACCAGGTGGGAAGAGGTCTTTACCCGTCCCCTCAGAGGGATCGTCTTTTCCTGTTTGGATGGTGCTGCCCTCCTTTCTCCCCGCAGCGCTCTGTTTCTTCCTCTGGTGACTAACCTCCTTGCGCCCGTCCTCACCGTCGGAAGAGCTGCCTGTATCCTCGTCATGTAGGTGTCACTTCCCCCTTCGCTTGGGGGCCTGGTGAGGTTTCCTCTTCCTGCTTTTGACAGTAATCCAATCCTCTGCCTCCTTTGTTCCCTCTTCTTCCATTTCCTCCGTCTGTCTTGAAGGAGCTTGGATCGGCTGCTGCACCTCCCCGCTGTCTGCAGTCTGCTCCGTTACAGCCTGCCCTTCCTTCTGGGTGCCTCCAGACACCGTTCCCGTGCTGTTTTGTGGTACCTTGCTGGTCTTAGGCGGTCCAAGGCTCGTGTTGTCACCTCCGGCCATCTGTGCATAGGTGGCGGCTCCTCATCTTGGGCAGGCCTTGTGCATGTGGCCCGCCTCCTAGTACAGATTACAGTTCTTGGCCTCTTTACATTCCTTGGTCGGATGGCCTTCCTTCTTGTATTTCGACAGACGGCCACCTTACAATCCGCTGCCCTGTGGCCTGACCTCCCGCAGGTTCGGCACACCTTCAGCTGCCCGGCATATGTCAGGTAACCTCTGCTTCCTCCGATGGCAAAGTTACCCTGACCTGTAGTTTGCTGGTGCAGATTCCAAAAGGATCGACCACATCGGTGCTTTCTCCCTCGACCTGGATGTATCTTCTCAGGAAGGTCAGGGCATCCGCTGCTGGGACGTGAGGGTTGTACATATGGATTGTTACAACCCGTCTCCTCTGCACAGGAAGCACACACAATGGTGCCGCCGACAAGATGGAGAACAGAGGTTCCCCTTCCTTCTCCTTGAAGGCCTTCAGGATTTGTGGTCAAAGGTGTTTTTCTTCCTTGATGCTTGTTCACAACTCACTCCAGCTTACCAACTCGGAGCCAAAATTCTTTGAGCAGCCAACACTTGTTAGATGTGTTCACCATGAATCACACCCATGTCCACCAGTTGCCACATACTTTAGCTGCAAAATTTCACCAGCCAAGCTATCTAAAACTAGCTGATTTACTAATTTAGATGTTAAATATTTTAAAAATGTATCTCTTAACTGCAGTCTTCAGCTGCAACAACATTTCCAGATTTAAGCCTCTTGGCTAATCAAAAGACACATTGCAGCAATACCCACCAATCACCTCCATGTTTTCATGTGATGTCACACTTCAGCTCTGACAGGTAGAAATAGATTAACAGGCTCCATACGTCGGTTCTTCTTTCCCGCTGCTAACTGCTCTTTTCTCTGTGGTCTGCTGTCTTTTTCCTGTTTAACGAATGTGCTGTGAATCTATTCCAGTCTGCTTCACAGTGATGCTGATCTGCTGCACACTCCTCCTTATCCAAAACATAACTTGTGCCTTTGTACTCCATGCTCCAATTTACAAAGCCTACGAATCCAAATACTTTATTAACTGCACTCTTTAACTATCCTGTCAATTTACAATGATTTGTGCACAGATTTCTGTATTCCCAAACACACTTTAAGATTTTACTCTATATTCTATATCCTCATTCTGCTAACCAAAACAAATCACTTCACACATTTGTCTATATTTAGCCACCTATCCCATTCCATATTGCCTTTGTCTTCTTGAAGTTTAACACTATCTTCCTCAAAATTTACCATACTTTCAAGTTTTGTATCATCCATAAATTTTGAAGTGATGCATCACAGAGTCAAGTTTGCATCATTAACATATGTCAGGAAAAGCAGGGATCCAAACACTGATACCTGGAGAATCTCATTTCAAACGTTCTTTCAGACTAAAAACTGTTCATCATCATATCCTATTTCCTGTAACTCAGCCAATTTTGTGTCATGCCACTACTGACTATTTTATTCTGAGTTCTAACTTTATCATTAGCCTCTTATGTGGCCACTACTTTATGAAGTCCACCACATCAATTACATTATCCTGATCACCTGTCACATCAACATGAACCTCTAACAAAGCCTTTCAGGCCTTCTTCAATACATATTTACCCAAATGAGTGTTAATTTTTTTCCGAACTATTGTTAGAAAAACCTCCCCAGCTGACTTGGCCTATAGTTGCTGGTTTATTTAAGCCCTTTTGGAATAAGGTTATGATATTTGCAATTCTGAAGTCATCTGACACCACCCTGATATCCAAGGATAATTGGAAAGTATTGGCCAGTGCCTGTACAGTTTCTATCCTCAATTCAGTATCCTTGAATGTTTCTCATCTAGTTCCAGTTTAATCTATCAAAGTTAACTACAACCAGCCTATCCAATGCTTACTACTCTTTAACAATTTTTCACCTGTGAAGTATCTAGACCATATCGTTCTTCACACTACTTAGGCTGCATCATCTTCCCTGTTAAAGACAGGTGTAAAGTATTCAGTTAATACTTCAGCTATGTGCTCGACTTAATTGCATAAATCCTTTTTTAATGTTCCCAATATCCCCATTTCACCTTTTACTATTGCTTTACAATTTAGATACCTACAAATTATTTTTAAAATCCATTTTTGTTAGCTGCTCGTCTCTATCATTATTACCTCTTTGCTTCTCATATTTATTTATTTCACTTCCCCTTTTATTCTTCAATATTGAGCCATGTTCACAATTGTATTATTTATCTGACACTTATCATCCAGAGAGCTCTGGAGTTGTTTGGCAAACCTATCCCCCTCATGGTAACGTGCTTTGACCATAGCTGAATTATTCTTTCTTTAAAAGGTAGCCTGTTCTTCTGCTACCTATTTGCTTGCCAATTGTGATTCCAATGTGTCTTTGCTAGATTAATTTACAACCCACCCTCAATTAATTCTTATTCTAAATTGACCTGGAACCTTTTCCAAGCCAATCTAAACTTTTTGGCACATTAGTTATTGTTCATTAAATGTTCTTTTGCTGATACTTGATCCTCGACCCACTTCTCAAATGTCTCATTTGTTATTGCACTGCAAACCTACTGATGAAGAAAATTCTTCTGAGCGTACTTTCAAAACTCTTTCCCTTTGCATGATTTTCATCTTGTGTCTAGAATTATTCTATAATTCTTGGACTTCTCTGTAATTTAATTGCAAATATGTTCCTCTATAACTTTCTCACTAGTTGCTGGCCTATAAGATATACCCAACAATATAATTGTACTTAGGTTGTTTCTTAACTTTAACAAAATAGATTCAGCCCTTAATCCCTTTTGAACATCCTGTTTCTCCAGCACTATAATGTTATCCATAATGAATACTGTTTACTCCTTTCATCCCTTGTATCCAGGATGAGTTAGTCACCAGTCCTCTTTTTCTTTGAGACATGTCTATTATTACCACAGTATCATATTTCTATATAGCCATCTGTCTCCTGATTCCCACACCTCTGCCAAGTTAATTTAAATTATAGTATTCTTTCTTGGTCATGTAATCTCAGCTCACAGAATACACATATGTACTTTTAATCTTTTGTATGCTTGTTCATAAAATGGAGAGATTAGCAGAGTATGCAAATATTTTTGATCGTTGAATGTGCTCGTTCCTTGCTTTCTGCTTATTTATTAACTGCAAAATGCTGTGCAAGATGGGTGAAAGCACCAGTAACATCACATGGAGTGGTGAGTTGTGATTATGATCAGCTCAACTAATCTGACTAATCGCTATAATACCAGTAGCAAAAAAGTCTCCCTAATAATAAGTAGCTGCTGCAGGATATTCATGGGAAACATTAAGCAGCACCAGGTCAGTATTGATTAAGGGCAAAACTGAAGAATTACTTTGGTACAAGAAAAAAGAAATAATGGAATTTCTTTCAAAATGTTTACGTTGCTTGATGCAGCAGTGGAGATTAGGGAAGCATTGCTTAATGAATAGAACAGTTGTTGAAAATGAAGAATTCACTTTAGCTTTTTTGTGCAATGTGGTTTGCCGAGCATATGACAGATAATTCGCAAATAATTATTCTGAAATTAACAGAAAATTTACAATGATTCAAAGAATGGTATGGCATTTTTCAACTGGAATCAATATCCAATTAGCATAAAAAGTTCTAAAGTACTTTCTGTGGCTATAAACCTGCTTGAATTCTCATCCAGAAAGGATGGAGGAGTAATGAAGAGAAGGACAATATACTGGATAACTACCACCTGAAAACTACATGCTGCAGAAATTTAAAAAGTAATTGATCCATCTATATTTTTAGCATTTGCTGGATCTTTTTGACAGAATCAAATCTCAGCTAAAAGCTGAACTAAATGATTCCCTTGTATTTTTGTTTGCACAGAATGAATCCTGCAGCTCAGCTGTTAGTGTTCTGGTTATTATTTATAAAATATAGTCAGGAGGGAGTTTCCCTTGGAGGCCTCAACATTGACTCTGGACCCCATGACGTATCATGGCATCAGGTCAAAGATGGGCTGCTGATGAATCAGTATTCCTCCATGTTGAACATCATTTGGAGGAAAAACAGGGTGGCAAGGGCAAAGAATGTATGTTGGCTGGGCGACTTTGATGTCCAACATCAAGGCAGGCAGCACAACTGATTGAGCTCGCTGAGTCCTAAAGTACATTGCTACCCGACTGGGTCTGCAGCATGTGGTGAGAGAAAGAACAAGGGAGGAAAACACACTTGAACCGATTATCATCAGTCTACTTGCTGCAGATGTATTTGTTCATGAGAGCATTAGCAAGAGTGAGCATCGGACAGTCCTTGTATAGCAGTGTCCCCACTCTATCCTGACCATCAAGATAGTGATCAACCCTGGTTCAATGGAGAATGCAGGAGGACATGCCGGAAGAAGCACTAGACTCACCCAAAAATGATGTGTTAACTGGCTGAAGCTTCATAACAGGACAACTTGCAATCCAAAGATCATAAAAGTGAGTGAGAGACAGAGCTGTGATTCCACAACAAATGGATCAGATCTAATCTCTGTAGTCCTGCCACATCCAGTTGTAAATGGCAGTGGACAATTAAACAACTCAATTTAAGTAGGGGTTCCATAAATATTCCTGCATCCTTAATGAAGCATTTGCAACAATCTTCATCCAGAAGTGCTGAGTGCATGATCCATCTCAACCTCTTCCAGCAGTTCCCAAAATTCAGTTTTCAGCAAATTTAATTCACTCCATGTTATTTCATGACCTAACTGGAAACACTGGATACTTCAAAGCTCTGGGCTCTGACACCATTCTGACAATAATGCTGAAGATATGCTCCAGGACGTGCTACACCCTGAGCCACGTTGTTCCATTACAGCTACAACACTGGCATCTACCTGTCCAGATATATCCTGTACACAAAAAGCAGGGCAAATCCAACCCAGCCAATTGGTACCTTATCAGTCTACTCTATTATCAGCGAAGTAATGGAATATGTCATCAACAGTGCATTCAAGCAGCATTTACATCACAGTAACATGCTAACTGATACCCAGTTAATTCCACCAGGGCCACTCAGCTCCTGACCTCGTTAAAGCCTTTGTTCAAACATGGACCAAAGAGCTGAATTCCAGACATAAGATGAGAGTGACAGTCCTTGAAATTAAGGCCGCATTTGACTGAGTGTAGTATCAAGGAGCCCTAATAAAAAACTGGAATCAATGGGAATCAGTTGAAAACTCTCCACTTGTTAGAGTCAAACAAAGGAAAGTAGTTGTGAATCTTGGAGGTCAGTCACCTCAACTCAAGGACACTTTTGCATGAGTTCCTCAGTGTCCTTGGTGCAACTAATTTCAGTTGCTTCATCAGCCACCTTCTCTCCATTATAAGGTCAGAAGTGGGGATGCTCACTGATGATCGCACAATGTTCAACAGCATTTTGTGGCTCCTCAGATAATGAAGCAGCCCATGTCCAAATGTAGTAAGACCTAGACAATATTGCGGCTTGGGCTAAGACGTGGCAAATAACATTTATGCCATGCAAATGTTGGGCATTGAATATCTCCAACAAGAGAGAATCTATCAATCATTCCTTGACATTCAGTGGTATTACCTTCATTGAATCCCAATTTCTACTATCAACGTTCTGGGGGCTACCATTGACCAGAAACTGAACTGCACTAACCATATAATAAATAAAAGTAGCTACAAGAATAGGTCAGATGCTAGAAGTCCTGCGCAGAGTACAAAACTTATGTAAAGTACAAGTCAGAATGATGGAATACTCCCCAATAGCCAGGATGAGTGCAGCTCCAGCCACACACAAGAAGCTTGACACCATCCAGGACAAAGGAGTCTGCTTGATTAGCATAAACATCAAATCCCTCCACTATTGATTACCTGTGGCAGCAATGTGTACCATCTACAAGATGGACTGTGGAAATTCATCAAGACTCCTTAGACAGCATCTTCCAAGTCTATTCCACCATTCAATGAGATCATAGCTGATCTGATAATCTTGAACCTCACTTTCTGCCTTTCCCCACAGCCCTTGATTCCCTGACTGATTAAAAATCTGTCTATCTCAGCCTTCAATATATTCAACAACCCAGCCTCTACTGCTGTCTATGATAAAGACATCCAGAAATTCACTCCCCTCAGAAGAAATTTCTGCTGATCTGTTTTCAAATGGCGAGTCCTTATTCTGAGATTATGTCCTCTGGTCCTAGACTCTCCCATAACAAGAAACCAACTTCATGAATTTAACCTTTTAAGTCCTCGAAGAATCCAGTAAGGCTTATTATTCTTCGAAACTCCTACTCAAGCTGTCCGCATAAGACTATCCCTCCATATGTGGTAGCAGCCTAGTGAGCCTTCTTCTATTAGACTGCCTCTACTGCCAGTAAATCATGGCTTACATAAGCAACCCAAACCTGATCACTATATTACAGTTGTGATCTGTCTAGAGCCTTGTATAGTTTAAGTAAGACCTCCCTATTTAATACTCAATTCCCTTGAAGTAAAGGCCAATATTCCATTTGCCTTCCCTATTACCTGCTGAATTTGCCTGCTACATTTTTGAGATTTATGCATGAGAATCCACAAATCTCTGTTCTGTAACTTTCTGCAGTCTTTCACCATTTAAATAATATTTGGCTCCTTTATTCTTTCTGTCAAAGTGCAGAATTTAAATTTTGCCAAATAATATTTCATTTGCCAGGTTTTGCCCAGGTGCTTAACTTGTTTATATCCGTCTGCAGACATTTCCTACCATCCTCACCACTTGCCTTTTTATTTATTTTTATCATCTGCAAATGTGGCTATAGCGCATTCACTTAATATTCATGAATTGATATGTAATTTATTGTGACCTTAGCACTGATCCCCGTGACTGTGCACTAGTTACAGGATTGCCATCCTGAAAATGCCGACTTTATTCCAACTCTCTGTCATCTATGGTATAGCCAGTCCATGCCAATAAACTACCTCTGACACCATGGGCTCTTATCTTATTAAGAAGTTAATGTCTAAAGTATTATTAACATGGCTTCTGAAAATCCAAATTTATAACAAGCACTGCTCCCTTTTAACTATCCTGCTTGGTACCTCCTGAAAGAATTGTTGTAAATTTGTCAGGCATGATTTTCAATTTGTGAAGCCATACTAACTGCTTCATCATATTACGTACTTCTAAATGCTCTTCTGTCAGCTCCTTTATAATAGATTCTAACATTTTCCCAAAATAGACATTAAGCTAACTGACTTAAAGTGATCTATTTTTTGTCGTCATCCCCTTTTATAAAAAATTATGCTACATTGGCAGCTTGATAATTATCTGGGACTTATCCACAATTTAAGGATACTTGGAATATTACTACTAGCGCATCCATTATCTCTGCAGCTACTTTGTTTCACATCCAAGGATATATTCCATCAGATCCAGGGGACTTACCTGTCTTTAGCCTCATTAGTTTCCAGATTGCATTTTTTCTATCAATAGTTATTGCATTTATTTCCTTTTGCCCCTCATTTAGTAATTTTGGAATGCTAATAGTGTGTTTTACTGTGAGGACTTATGCAAGGTATTTATTCAACTCCTTTGCCATTTCCTGGTTCCCCATTATTATTTCCACAAACTTGTTCTATAAGATGCTGAAATAACTCCAGAGGTTGTTGATGCATCACCAAGTCACCCTTTATTTAGATATGAACAGTTTTTGACTTTAGTCAGTATCTCTGACACGCCCCTTTTTATCTGTCAGCCAGGGCTTTCTGATTGGATCAGGTTAACATCCCAGTCTGGGAAATCATATTCTATGAGATCCAGCTGGCTGATCTCGTCAGAATCACTACATCCTTCCTCCTCTCAGTTCAAGTATAGTCCTTTTCTTTGGAGGCTAGTTATTTTGATTGGAGAGCTTCCTGGGATGTTTTAGCACTGGTCAGGTTCCTCTGACTTGGTGCTTGATATGAGTAGTGTATAATGCACGGGAGCTTGCCTTTTGTGCCACAGGAGCACTTCAGAAGAATTTCATCCTCTCCTTCCGGTGGCAAAGGTGTCAAGGTGCCTACATCCATCATGTCCATCTCTGATTCTGAGGACTTGTCAATGCTTGTCAGAGAGTGAGCTCATGTGTGCCAGCAGCCTTTCCGACTGTTCCAAGGGGCAGAGTACATTTTTCCCTCAAAACCATTTGTGAATTTGCAGGTTTCATATGGTCTATGTGCTTATTCAGGACCATCACACCTGCCTAAACTTTCAACGTCAGTGTTCTTGGCCCATACTTCGACCATGCCTGTTAACCCAGAGGGTCATTCTCATAGTTCCTATAGTAAACTTCATATCTGTTATAAACTGCCTCTCTCGCTTGATGGAGGTTTGTGTATGGCATTGGCATTCCTGATGGCGTTTCACGCTTTCCCTCCAGGTTGGGAAGATCAAACTTAACTGGGGTGGAGTCTCTTACCCATTAGCAACTATGTCGATGCTATCCCCCAGTTGCATGTAGGGAGGTCCTATAATCAAATAAGAACTGTGACAGCTTGGTATCTCATGAGGCTGTAGGCTGTTTCTTTCGATCAGCCTTCAAAGTTTGGATAACTGGGTATGCCAGGCCATTGAATGATGGGTGGTGTGGTGCTTATATGTCAAATCCCATTTGACTTTAGGAAATAGTCATATTCCCTGCTGCTAAGTACTGGTGCATTATCATGGATGTGAGGAAGCTGCTGATGGTCATTTCTGTCCTTGTTGGCACTCTGGGCACAGCCTCAACAATAAATAAATATGTCTACATTCATGCCTGGCACTAGACATATCTATTCATCAACATCTTCATTGTAGAGACTCTGATGGCTGTGGTAGAGTTCAGCCAGTATTTGGCAGTGACCTTTGCTCGGGACAATCACTCTGGTTCGCTGTAACAATACACCATCCTCTACTGCAGGCTGAGCTGGTCTTTCTAGGTTCAAAAAGGTTTCAGTTGTTGTGTCATGGCCTTTGGTTCCCCCCATCACCTCCAATTATTTCAGTTTTGAAAAGACTGGATCTTTCTGCGTCCAAAGTCTGATATTGTCAGCTGTGAGTGCATCCAGAAAATTTAATTTCATTATAGGCTCTTCCACTGAAGGTACCACCGCTGGTGTATCTGCTAATGGGAGGTGGCTCAATGCATCTGCATTCACCACTCAGCCTCCTGACGGAGTTTTCATGTGTATTTGTAAACATGTGGTATTAAAGCCCATGCTGATGGTGGTTGAAGCCATGGGCAGCACACCTTATCCTCTTTAAGCAGGCCAAGTAGGGGTTTGTGGTCAGTGATTATCTCAAATTTTCATTCATAAAGGTATTGGTGGAATTTCCTAACTCCAAATATGATAGCCTATCTGGGCATATTTACACTCTGAATTAGCCAAAATATTGTATGCATACACTGTTGGGCATATCTCTCCATTGGGCCATCTATTGCCAATACGAGGAGACCAGGATAGAAGCCACGCTATGTATGAACTTTTCAGAATAATTCACCAGCCCAAAAAATGACCTGAGCTCCTGGACAGATGTGGGAGCCATGCCAGCTTTGATCGCCCTCACTTTATCTTCCAATGGGTGTAATCCAGTCTTGTCAACTTGGGGTGATGGAAAACACATTTTTCCCTTCTTAGACCTATATGCACATTGGAAAATGCCTTAGGATTATATCCAAGTTCTCCAAGTGTTCCTTATCAGTTTTTCCTGTTATTACAACATCATCTAGCTTAATGGCAACCTGAGGTAGACCTTGCAAAATGTTCTCCACCGTCTGCTGAAAAATTGAACATGCTGATGATACCCCACATGGAAGTCTCATATCAGTACAAGCCCTTATGGGTATTACTGGTAGCATACGTGTGGGAACAGTCATCTAAATGCAATTGCTAGTAAGCGTGGCTCATGTCCAGCTTCGCAAAGGACAGCACCCCCTTCCCCCACCCCCAAAACCAGCTTTGCATACAAATCCTCCATCCAAGGGAGTGGGTATTTATCCAGTTGCAAACACTGGTTTACCATTTGTTTAACATTCTCACAAAGGTTAACTGATCCATTAGGCTTCAAAATCAGTACGACTGGTACTGCCCAATCCACAAATTAATTGGTTTGATGATTTATTTACTTTCCAGTCTTCTTATTTCTGCCTGTATTTTGCCCATAAGGTAAATAGCTCAGGGCAGGCCTTGCTGAATTGTGGAATTGCTTCCTGGTCAATATGCAAGGTGGCCTTTGCTCTTTTGACAGTCCCGAGATCTTCCTGAGGACTTCAGATATTTAATTAGGACTTCACTCTGGCAGCCATTTTTAATGGAAAAATATTGAGCCAATCTAGGAGAACCTCTCACCACCAATTTCATCCCATCAAGCTTGGGCCCAAGCCTTTTACTACAATCACGCATGGTATATTGGCGAGACCAAGCAAACACTATGACAATGGATGAATGGACACTACAACAATCACCAGGCAGGGGTGCTCCCTCCCAGTCAGGCATCATTTCAGCGGTGCAGGACATTTGGCTTTGGACCTTCCGGTAACCATCCTTCAAGGTACAGGCAACAACGCAAAGCGACTGAGCAGAGGCTGATAACCAAATTTGGTACCCATGGGGATGGCCTCAACCGGGACCTTGGGTTCATGTCAGACTACAGGTGATCCCACTGCACTACACACACACTTACATACTCACGCAGACCCTCTCTCATACACAAGCTCTTTCCCATACATTCACACCCTGTCAGAGGCTTATACGCCACCACACTCACACACATACTTTACCAAGCTTACACACACGCAAACACACACTCTATCGCATGCACTCACTCACATACGCCTAAACTCTGTTTCTCCTGCATGCATGCACATATAAGTTTATGTGGTGAATTTGTAACTGCAGAATTATATTTGCAGGTACATTCTATTTTGCTCACAAAATGCATAACCTACAGTCAATCCATGTAATATCTGTAAATCCCACTTGAGAAATAGAACCAGTCTGACTTAAGATTGGACAGACTTTAACCTCACACCTTTAATGCATTGTCTGAGCTGAGATGGCACCTTTTAGAAAACCTGAAGTTATCTTGCAAATGTGACTTAAAATAAGTTCTAGAATTTACATATTAAAGAACTGAAATGAGTAAACCCATTTTAAAAGGTGAAAGATTTAATCTAGATTTATCATTCAGCTGCATGACATGGTAATCTTTTGCTATAAATTGTGTCTCATGATCCTGCTTCACAACCACCTGATGAAGGAGCAGCACTCTGAAAGCTAGTGCTTCCAATTAAACCTGTTGGACTATAACCTGGTGTGTGATTTTTAACTTTGAACACTCCAGTCCAACACTGGCTTCTCCAAGTCATAATTCTACAATTTCATGCTCATTATTTCCTTGGGTATCTTTTACTCTGACATCATTTATTAAAGCAGTCTCATGACACATCACCAGGTCCAAAATCGCCTGGTCCCTGGTTAGATGCACAACATATTATTTTAGGAATCTGTCCCGAACACACACACACACACACACACACACACACACACACACACATACATACATACAGACATACATACAGACATACATACACACACACACACTGAATTCTTCCTCATGGCTAACTCTGCCAATCTGGCTGTCCCAATCTACATGAGGATTAAAGTCATCCATGATTGATTTACTGCCTTTTTTAATATGGTCTCATTCTCTCTTGATTTATTGTCAATCCTAAAGAATAGCTGCTGTTAGTGGGCCTATAAACTCTCGAACCAGTGTATTCTGATTCTTGCTTTTTGATATATAGTTCAAACTACTTATACTCTACAAATACTTTGTACTAGATGATCAAGTTTACCTCCAAGCCACTCACCATCTTGTCTTTGAAATATATTGCTAGGTCATAATCCTGGAACTCCCTCACTAACACCATTATATGCCTACCTATGGCACATGGACTGCAGCTGTTCAAGAAGGCAGTTCACCACTGCTCTCTAAGGGCAATTTAGATGGGGAATAAATGCTGGCTCAGCTAGCAACACCTACATCCCCGAATGAATTTTTTAAAAACAGGCTTAAAACTCCTGCTCCTAATTCATATACTTCAATGGTTAGAAATGAATCTATGTGTTTATTCTTACGTTTTAAAATGACATTATTAACTTAAAACTTTATATTAATTGATGTATTTACCCGTACCCATAGGTGCTAAAAATTAGATTTTTTTTAATCACAGGATATGGACCTCACTGCCTTGTCCAACATTTATTGCCTGTCCCAGGTTCCCCCTTGAGGAGTGGTGATATGCTGACTTCTTGAATTGCTGCAGCCCATTTATTGTATTTATTCAATAATTTCTGAGGATTGGAAGAAAGCAAATAAAACCTGAATATTTATATATGAGGGATAGAGAAAACAAGGTACCAAAGGCGAGTTAGGCTGACATCAGAAATAGGCAAAATGCTATATTTTATTATTAACATCATGACACACAAAATTATCCTGATCAGGAGAGTCGGAAGACTCTCTGCTTCCTCCTTAAAAAGAGATCTGCACAGTCTCCAACCACCACCACCACCCTCCTTCACATGCCTGAACTGGTCTTCACTTTGAACAACTTTTCCTTGAACTCATCTCAGTTTCTCCAAGTCAAATGTGGCTCTATAGGCACCTGCAGAGGTTCCAACTATACCTATCTCTTTGTGGAGTATGTGGAATATTCCTTGGTCCAGTCCTACTTGAACCCCACCCACAGATCTTTCCCCGAAACATCAATGATGTCTTTGGTGCTACTTCCCGCCCTCATCTGGAGTTGGAAAAAATAATTACAAAAGTATCGAGGCATTTTTTAATGATGAAATTAACAGGATGAATAAGAGGAAACCAGTCAATGTAGGATTTTCAAAAGGCATTTGACACAGTGCCACAGAAGAAATTATTACATAAAATTAGGGAACATGGGATCAAGATTAATATGTTAACATGGATTGAGGATTTGAGTTAATGAACAGAATGTGATATGATGAGAGGCCCCTTTCAGTCATGGCTGACCATGGGTTGCATCTTCATCGTTCTGGCTTTCTGCTTTCCTGAAGCAACGTCGCTTGTGACTGAAGAGACCAATGCTGGAGTGACAGTCCTGGTCGCAGAGGTTACATCTGTATATGGTCATTGATCTGCTAGAGCTGCTGCACTCCTTTCTTCATGCCTGCTTGTCTGCTGCAGCACTCATTCGCTTCTTTTCCCCTGTTTTGAGCTGTTGGTTCAGGGTACTTCTCCATCTCTTACAGTCAGCTGCAAGCTGTTCCCAGGACATCAAGGGCCTTCATGTCCTCATGCAGATGTCCTTGTAGCGCAGCAGGGGATGCCCAGTGGGTCTGTTCCTGGATGCAAATTCTCCATAGAGGATATCCTTTGGGAAGTGGCCATCCTCCATGTCCAGCCAGAGCAGTGTTCGCTGCCTGAGCAGAGTATACATGCTGGGAAGGCCAGTGTGAGATAGGACCGCTGCATTGGACACGGTCTTGCCAGGATATACCCAGGATACGGCAGATACTCAAGTGGAAGTTGTTCAGTCTTCTCTCCTGTCTTGCATATTTAGTCCACATTTCACTGCAGTACAGCAGTGAGCTTATGATGAGGGCATTATAGACTGGCATTTTTGTCTTCACTGCCAGCTTGGGATTTGTCCATACTCAAGTCATGAGGCAAGCAAGAGTTGAGGCTGACCTGAATGTAATACATTTATTGATACTCTCCATTCTGTTCATTCAATTCAGCCTCAATGAACAGAATAGAGCATAACAATAAATGTATTGCATTCAGGTCAGCAGGCTATAACAAATGGAATATTTAGGCCTAAAGTATATACAATCTATGTTAATGACGAATGAGAGGACAAATGTCAACTATCCAAGTTTGCTTATGTTATAACATTAGATGGGAAAATAAGCAGGAAGATAGCATAAAGAGGCTGCAAATGAGCACTGACAAGTTGGGTCTGGGATGGATTTAAAAAGGACTTGACAGGTAACTTTTTCATGCAGAGGATGATGTTGTCTGGAACAAGCTGCCAGAGGAAGTGGTGAAGGTGGGTACTATTACGTTTAAAAGACATCTGGATGGATATATGAATACGAAACATTTAAAGGGATATGGGTCAAATGCTGGAAATGAGACTAGGTCAGATTGAAATGGCTGATCAGCATGGATGAGTTGAACCAAAGGGTCTGCTTCTGTTCTGTTTGACTGTGGGGGATTTGGAATACCATCTGAAAGGAATGACATTAACCACTTTGGTAAAAAATTGATGCTATTTTGGAATTGTACCAATAATATTTTTGACTCACTCATAGGAAGTAGGCAACACTGGCTGGGCCAGCATTTATTGCCAGTCCCTAATTGGCCTTTGAGAAGGTGGTGGAGATACCTTCTTGACCACTACAATGCATTTGGTGTAGTCCATTCTCAATGCCATTAAAGAAGCGAATCCAGGATTTTTATCTCACATCACTGAAAGATTGATGCATATTTCTAAGTTGGAATAGTGAATTGTTTCAAGGCAAACTTTCAGATGGTGATGTTCCCATGTTTTTACTACCCTTGTCCTTCTCAATGATAGAAGTCATGGGTTTGTAAGGTAGGATCGAACTTTGATGAATTTCTGCAGTTCATGTTATAGATGGTACACAACACTGTTGGAAACAGAGCATCAGTGGTAGAGGGAGTGAATGTTCTTTGTCATGGTGCCAAGTTCTTTGAGCATTGTTGAAGCTGCACTCATCCAAGCAAGTCATGAATGTTTCATCACACATCTGACTTGTGCCTTGCAGATAGACTACAGGCCTTAGGGAGCTAGGAGGTGAATCACTCACTCTAGTATTCTAGCTTCTGACCTGCTTTTGTGCCATAGCATTTACATGACTAGTCCAGTTCAGTTTCTGATGTAACCACACAGGGACAGCAAGCAAAAATCAATCAGCCTCACCATCACTGGATTTGCAATATAGTGAAATTAAGCTATACAATGACTATTAAAAATACTCTTTTTTTCAAACCAGACTTTGAGAACAGATATCAAACACCAAATCTATAACTTAAATAGAAATTAATGACCTAAATTATAACTTTAGCACAGCAAAGCTAAATAACAGGGTAATCTAATTAATGTCTATGATTTTAACCCAAACTTCTTTGATCGCAAGCACACAGATAGATACAGTTAAGGGATAAATTAGAAAAGGAAACAAAAAGTTGCAATTTGCCAGTTTGACAACTGTTTCAACAATGAGTACTAGATCTTCATGGAATCCTGAACAACGAGTTGTAGTAAAGACTCATAGGACTGTATTTTGCTTCAATTCTGAAGTCACTAATCAATGCATAAGGCTTCCAAGTTGGCTCAAAGGAAGGTGCACTTAATTGTTCTCAAAACATTCAACAATTCTTTAACAGTATATGCGAGAGAAGAAAATTCAACAGCCAGGTTCTGGAAGATTCTCAAAGCAACACTTTTTTTGCCTAAAAGTCCAGGCACAATCTAAGTTCAATGACTGCTTCTCTTTAGGACCAAAGAACCATAGAAATGATACAGCATAGAAGACGGCCATTTGGCCCATCCTGTCCATGCCACCTCAAACACACTAGATGCCCTTTCTAATCCCATCTTCCTACACACAGCCCATTGCACTGCAGCTTACAGCACTTACATTGAAGATCCAGATACTTTTTTAAAAAAAGTTTAAGATATTTTCCATCAGCACCAGCTCAGGCAGTGAATTTGAGACACCTACCACCTTCTGCATAAGGAAGTTTTTTCTTACAACCCCTCTAATCGTTATGTTAATTAGCTTGAATCTACGACCCTGGTTTCTGAATTCTGTCAAGGGAAACAGAGTCATAGAGTTGTAAATATCTCTACCCCTCAATCATATTATTCCTCAGCCTTCTCTGTTCAAATGAAAATAACCCCCACCTCTCCAATCTCTCCTTATAGCTACAATTCTTAGTTCTGGCAACATTCCAATAAATCTTCTCTCCACTCTGCAAAGCAATTATGTCCTGCCTCAAATGATGACCAGAACTGCACACAACACTCCAGTTGTGAGTTTCCAGCTATCCTCTATAATATCAACTGCCTGGCCATATTTGTCAGCTGCAGGTTTTCCAATTGTGCCTTCCAAGTTCAAGTCCAAACTGTTAATGTAGAAAACAAACAGCAAAGGTCTCAACACAGAGTCCAGCAGAACACCACTTGAAACAGCTTTCCACTCAAGGACACCCACTGACCATTACCCTTTGTTTCCAGCTATTCGACCAACCTTGGATCCATTCGACATGGGCTCGTATTTTTTGGACCAGTCTACCAGTGGAACCTTTTAAAATGCCTTATAAAGTCCATGCAGGCGACAAAAAAATTCAATCAAATTTGTAAGACATGACCTTTCCTTAACAAAGCCATACTATCCCCGACAAATCCATACCTTCGTAAGTGACAAGTTTATCTAATCTCAGTGTTGATTCTAAGTTTGCCCACTACTGAACACAGACTTGATGGCCTAAAATTGTTTGGCATTTCCTTTGCACCCTTTTAAAACAACAGAACACTTGTAAACCTCACTTCTCCAGCACCTCACCTGTGTCTAGTAAAGATTGAAAAATAATCCTTAGAGCATCTGCTATTTTCTCCGACCTCTATCAACAACCTAGGGAACAATCCATCCAGCCTTTTTATTTCTAACATTGTCTCAGTGATTGGCTGGCTAACATGAGCCTCCCCAGTGCAACATCCAATCAGCTGCCAGTCTTAAGCATAACACCTTTTGATGCTGAAACATCTGCAGCATTGTCAAAACAATAACTAACCTGCAATTATCTTTCCAAGCCAGTTCCCAAATATAAACGTTTGTTTGTTCTCCTTCTTAAAATCAACATGCTGTTTAAGTTAGATTCTCAACTTCAGCTCACAGTTCCAAACCAAAACTGAGAAACAAAAACGGAGATAATCTCAACACTGTTCAATGGTAGCCCTCAGGACGCTGATAGTGGGGTATTCAGTAATAGTTACGTGATTGAATGTTAAGGTACAATCGTAATTTTCTGACACTTGCGTGCTGCTGGCGTTACTTACCACTTGTCAGTCCAAACATGGATATTATAGTGAACTTTGTACGTTAGCAAACCCCCCTACCTCTGATCTTATAATTGAGAAGAGATAATTGATGTATCAGCTGCAGATGGTTGGGTCAAAGACACTGTCCTAAAGAACAAAAAAGGCTCCTGTAGTGCAGTTGTAGTGTCCCTGCATCTGGACCAGGACTCAATAGGTATATCAAATCATAACCTGCTCCTAAGGTAGATCATAACATCCCTGAACATGTTGATTGGAAACTACCGATCATGGAGAACTCCTGCAAAGACGTCCAGGAGCTGAGGTGACTAACTTTCTCCAACCACAACTGTCTTGTTATGGGCCAAATATGACTAATGAACAGGAAGCTTTTTGCAACCCACCTTTCTCTGCATCTGTCCACAACATCTTAAATAGCAGCGTTTGTTCACAGTATATTTAATAGCTCATATTTAGTTTATGTTAATTTTTTTTTACTTTTCTAATCTTATGTGATGATGTTTATTTTGTTTGTGCAAAACCCTAGAATTGCAGTTTTATTCTCTTACACAGTACCCGAGGTTTCAAACTTTATCCACTTTAAATAATCAGCCCTAAACAAATCATAACAAATTTAGTGATCTTGTCAGTGGTTAGCTAAACAGGAAGGATATTGATTTAATATTTCAGGAATGAATGCAGCTCAAAAGAATGTCAACTGTGAATGGGGGAAGCAGCACTTGCAGAATTCAAAGTCAAGGAAAGCTGTATAATATTATCAATATGCCATAATAATGGAATGCAATAATAATAGAGAATTTCTGTACGCTTCTATGTATCAATTCAAATTACCTACGTTAACAGTTGGTTAAAGATACAGTCAAGGCCATATGATTATTTTTTTCTCCACTAAGAACGAATAGGAGTTGTTGAATCTTTATGAAAAGAAATCCAGGAGAGATCCCAAAATACTCATTATTAATATATATATAATATATATATTTGACTAACATAGGTTAATATTATGGTGTAATAGTAATTTAAAAATGTAATATGAAAATAAAACCCTGTATTTCTATATTGCCTCATCATATTCTGAAGATAGCTAACCAAAGTCAATATCTAATTACTTTCTTTTAAGGTGTGGTCACACAAATATATGGAGAAGTTAATCTGTGCTGCAACATTTTTAATTTGAGAGGCCATTAGATACTTCATCAACACTTAGAATGGTACAAAATACAAGTTATCAATTTTTATTCACCACATAGTACAAGTATTTTTCTACAGGTGATCCCATCACAAGTTCTAATAAAGAATCAGAAAGTCTCAACAACATCCAAGAGTACGGTCATAAAAATATTGTTTTAGTGCAAATGCTTCTATTGAATAATATAAAAAATACATGGTTTGAGTAATTTGAAAACTATGCTAATGATAATTCACACAGTCGAAATATCCTTAAAAGTTATAATGATTTCCATGGGATATTCCTGACGATCAGTCAAACTTTGCCTGAAGAGTTGGGTGTGCTGCCATGCAATATCGCCTTCTCCACCACTTAACTCTGCCTCCAAAATTAATTCAGTCGATCCATCAAAATCAGGAAATGAATATGTATTTTCATCTAATTTCAAGAAAGACATGTAAAAATTAAGAACTTGTTACTGTACTGCATTTAAAAAAAATAAATTGTCAAACTCAATAATAGTGCAATACAGACCTCCATTTAGGTCTACGCTGACCAAATTTGAACTTAAATGCCATTGAACATTTCCAGTTTGAAATGTCTGGCTTCTGGATCGAATTGAGACATTGTCAATCCTTAGACCCACTGAACCACATTCAATCTTCCAACTCACTTTGGCACATGATGACCCTTCTGTGCGAGCTAAGTACACCTGGGCAAGACAAAGAAATATACTGCATCAAGTAGTACACAGCTTTTATAACAAATCAGATTATGCTAATATTACAGAAGGAGTCATGTTCAGCTATAGCAGTGATAAGCATCAACTGAATGACCAAATAATTCAAAAATCTTTTCACCAATCTATACCATTGACCTGTGTCTGTAAATAAAGAGGTCAATTTCCATTAACTGCCATTTAAACTTTGATACTACTTTGGTAAAGCTGAATTATTTAGTAATTAATTATTTAAGAGTAGGTGGTGGCTACTTGGCTCCACCATTCAAAACCTAGTGAATGGTAGCCATTAACTGATCTGGTAGTGGTCTCAAATTCAACTTTGTGCCTGCACCTCCACCCATGACCTTTGTCTATCAACAGTCCATCTAATTTAAACACACCCTCCATTCCTTTCTGAGGAAGAAAATTTCACAGAATAACAATGCTTGGAAAGGAGAAAAATTATTTCCATCTTAAAAAGGAGACTTAATATTCTTAAAACAGCATCACCTAGGTAAGTATGTAAGGGGATAGAGGTACCAGATGGGTGATTTTTTTTTTCCTCTTTTTTGTTAACACCTGAGTGGCCAGTGACAAGCAGTGGCCCTTCTTATCAAAGGGCAATCAAATCTCCTGGTTATTTTTTTTTCTTTTTTCTTTTTTTCTTTTTCTTTTTTAACCCCCACACTACCGCCTAAGTGCGGTAGTGCTTATTTTTTCCCCAGCACCCATGGTGTGTGTGTGTGTGTAGATGTGAGACACAGTGAAAGACACACAGTGCACAAATCTTTATTCAATTTCCAACCAGGTGGGTGATAGGGTACAGTTGCCAATTAAGTAAGTCGGAAGATTTTGAGGAAGAGGTGGGGGATGGGAGTTAGACTGGTGATGGCAGAAGAGTCAATCTTATAGTTGGCCAGGATCCAAAGCAGGCTTTAATCCCTACAACCTTTCCTGGTTAGCTAATAATAGTCAGGACTCTCCAAAGTCTGTACTGCTAACTCAAGCATTTGGGATTTTTTGGAAGTGTAACAGATGCTAGGAATTGCCCAGAGGTTTCCCAAAGAGTCAGCGGTGTCAGGACATGCGACATGGGACCCATCTACTTTGCTGCAACTATCTTTTCATTAGAAGATCTGAGCCAATGAATCCTTACAATAATGAGTTGCAGCCAGACTCATATGAGGAACTTTTGTTTTGTTCATATGCCCTCCACAACACTATTCCAATCAGACAAATCGATTTGCTTCAAAGGGAATTAATCAGAAAACACAAATATCCTTTCAGACATCCTGATGCAAAAATGCTCAGAATAAAGTTTATCATCAGAGACTCTAATCTGCTTCATCCACTGAGCGTGACCTTTGAATAGAATTCAAAATTTATCAGAATTTGCACTGAATCTACAAAGATATGCTCAAATGAAAAAAAAACACTGTTGCAAGCCCATACCATTTTCCAGTCTTGTTCCACTTTCCGAATCACAGAATCCATTTTCCATACACCTTTTTCCCAGTCATTAATGATTTCATTATTGTTGGAAATTCGAATATAATAATTTTCTACTACATTGTACTTAAGATGAAAAGACTTTGCTGATTTTTCTTTCTCAGTAGCAATGAAAGTGAATCCAGTATTCTGTTCAGAAAAAAAAAGTGGTGAAAAATCATGCCTGATACAGAGTCAGAGATGTACAGCATGGAAACAGACCCTTTGGTCCAACCTGTCCACGCCAACCAGATATCCCAACCCAATCCAGTGCCACCTACCAGCACCCTGCCTATATCCCTCCAAATCCTTCCTATTCATATACCCATCCAATTGCCTCTTCAATGTTGCAACTGTACCAGCCTCCACCACATCCTCTGGCAGCTCATTCCATACACGTACAACCCTCTGCATGAAAAAGTTGCCCCTTAGGTCTCTTTTATAGCTTTCCCCTCTCACGCTAAACCTATGCCCTCTAGTTCTGGACTCCCCCACCCCAGGGAAGACACTTTGCCTATTTACCCTATCCATGCCCTTCATAATTTTGTAAACCTCTATAAGGTTACCCCTCACCCTCCAACGCTCCAGGGAAAACAGCCCCAGCCTGTTCAACCTCTCTCTATAGCTCAAATCCTCCAATCATGGCAACATCCTTGTAAATCTTTTCTGAACCCTTTCAAGTTTCACAACATCTTTCCGATAGGAAGGAGACCAGAACTGCACACAATATTCCAACAGTGGCCTAACCAATGTCCTATACAACCGCAACTCCTGTACTCAATACTCTGACCAATAAAGGAAAGCATACCAAACGCCTTCTTCACTATCCTATCTACCTGCAACTCCACTTTCAAGGAGCTATGAACCTGCAGTCCAAGGTCTCTTTGTTCAGCAACACTCCCTAGGACCTTACCATTAAGTCCTGCTAAGATTTGCACAAAACATATTTGTTGTAGTCCACATGAAATTAGCAAGACTTTTAAAAATGCGTAACATGGTAGACTAAAAGCTACAGGAATCCAAGGCAATGTGAAAGCAAGATCAAAAATTGGTTCAGCGGCAGCAAGTGTAATGGGCAAAAGAGGTTTGTGTGGCTGGAAGGCCATTTTCAGTGGAGTTCCATGGTATTGGATCCCTATCGGTTTGTGTCATGTCATTTATTTTAAACAGAGGCAGCATCTTTTAAAAATTTATAACATGTATGAAAATGATTCGTGTCATTGATACTGAAGAAAAAAATTGTAGAATGCAAGAAAATATCAATAGACAGCCTATTCATGTGGCCAAAAATGACATTCAATCCAGAGAGATGTGTGGGGATACATTTGAACAGGTTAATTAAGAGAAGGAAATACACAAAAAAATAGGATATTGAGAAAGGTACAAAGACAGAGATTTCAGAGTTAATGTCCACGGATCCCATAGGATTTCAGGACAGGTAGATAAAAGTGATCAAGATAAATAGGACATTATTTCTTCTATGGATTACCCAAAATTCACAAACCAGGAGCCCCCCCCCCCCCTCAGACCCATAGTCTCGCTACCTGGAACACCAATTTACTGATTAGCCAAGGAGCTACACACCAAAGACAAACACTTAGAAGACTCATGCAACTCCATCCACTCCACCCAAGAATTCCTGAAGACCAAAGACACCAAAATAGAAGAGGTTGAAATAATGGTCTCCTTTAACACAACAGCCTTATTCACATCCATTCACATCAACCTAGCCAAGGAAACACTGACTACGTTATTAGAAGAAGCAAAGACACATACACCAAACACCACCAACTTCATTGGCAAGGACAATTGGCAAGCTAGTGGACCTATGCCTTTCCACCCACTTCACCTTCAACAAAACCTACAAACAAACCAACAGAACACCCATGGGATCTCCAATATCAGGGTTCTTAGCACAGGCAGTAATGCAGAAACCTGAACAAACAGCTCTGCCAACCATCCAACCCAAACTTTGGGTCATGTGGACATCACCTTTGTCATCACTAAATGAAACAAATTAAAAGAAACCTTCAAGACCATTAATAATACCCTTACTGGCATAAAATTCACTAAAGAGGAGGAAAACAACAACAAACTGCCATTCTCAGATGTCACAGTAGAGCGAACAGCCGATAGGGAACTTCAAACCAGCATCTACAGGAAAACAACACATATGGACCAAATACTGAACGACAGAAGCTATCATCCCAACATCCACAAACAAAGCTCCATTAGAACATTATTTCAATGAGTCACCACACTCTGCAGCACAGAGGAATTATGAAGAGCTGAGGAAACTCACCTATAAATTATTCCAATGTATTCAAAAAGAACGGGTACCCAACGAACACAGTCCGCCGAATTCTCAGCAACAAACCCAAACAAGCAGACAAGACATGTCCAGAAACTCTAGCCACCCACCTTGATGTCAAAGACACCTCAGAAATGACTGCCAGACTACTCAGATCTCTTGGCATCATGGTAGCCCACAAACCCACCAACACACTAAAACAGCAGCTAATGAACTTGAAGGACCCTATACAGACAACAAGCAAACCCAATGTCATTTACAAAATACCATGCAAGAACTGTAACAAACACTACACTGGACAAACAGGCAGAAAACTAGCCACCAGGATACATGAACATCAACTAACCACAAAAAGACATGACCCATTCTCACTAGTATCTTTGCATACAGATGAGGAAGGACACCACTTTGATTGGGACAACACATCCATCCTAGGACAAGACAAACAGAGACACACACAAGAATTCCTAGAAGCATTGCATTCCAACCAGATGTCTCTCAACAAACACATTGACTTGGATTCCATTTACCACCCACTAAGAAAAAGAACAGGAAATGATGTCACCACAGGAAATGACATCACCAAAGGAAATGCAATGACTAACCTCAGGAAATCAAAACAATAATAAGCGGGCCATACCACCAGTGCTTCATCCAGAGGCTCACTGATGTTACCTGGTATGGTGACAAAAAGGTCTGTAACTGAACCTTCCAGCTCAGCAAGCAAACCTACATCCAGAACCTCAACCTGAGCTACAAATCTTCTCAAAACTTGCTAAGATTTAAAAGTAGTTGGTAGAGAGACTAAAGCTGAATTAGAAAAAGAAAACAATTCATCCATAGGGTGGTCAGCATCTGGAAGTCAACTTCTAAAAGGGTGATAGAAGCAGAATCCCCAAATGCATTTAAGGAGTATTTGAAAAACACTTGAAATGCTGTAATTTACAGGTCTGTGGATCAAGATTGACAGCATTGATATGAGTGAGATGGCTTGGCCCAATTAAACTTGTAGTTGGGGAGAACAAAAATCAAGACAAGGGGCTAGTTTATATTTCTGTGTTCCTATGTGTGAGAGGAGCACATATCTTAATACAACTGCTATTTTTCATCCACAGTCCCAGCTAGGGAGGCTAACATCTAGTCAGAAGAACAAACACAAAGTAGATTTTGTTCAACTGATATCCTCACAGGTAGGCCACAACAGCAACCAAAAACAGCAACCCTTTTTTTTCCCTGACTCCAAGTCAAGGCATACAGACTTTTAAATCAAAATGTACAGCTTTTAATAGGGCAGCACTGCTGTCCCACAGTTTTTTTCTACCCACGCCCGACTATCTGTATGGAGTGTGCACATTCTCCCCTTGTCTGCAGAGGTTTCACCCTGGTGCTCTGGTTTCCATGCACAGTCCAAAGATGTGCAGGTTAGGTGAATTGGCCTAAATTATCCATAGCGTCCAGGGTGTGCAGGATAGGAAGGTTAGCCATGGTAAATGCAGGGTTACATGGATGAGCTGAAAATGTGTTGCTGGAAAAGCGCAGCAGGTCAGGCAGCATCCAAGGAACAGGAGAATCGACGTTTTGGGCATCAGCCCTTCTTCAGGAATGAGGAAAGCGTGTCCAGCATGCTAAGATAAAAGGTAGGGAGGAGGGATGTTGGGAATGCGATAGGAGGAAGGAGGTTAAGGTGATGGTGATAGGCTGGAGTGGGGTGGGGGCGGAGAGGTCAGGAAGGCGGTGCTGAGTTCGAGGGATTTGACTGAGACAAGGTGGCGGGGGGGGGGGGGGGGATGAGGAAACTGGAGAAATCTGAGTTCATCCCTTGTGGTTGGAAGGTTCCCAGGCAGAAGATGAGGCGCTTTACCTCCAACCGTTGTGTTGCCATGGTCTGGCAATGGAGGAGTCCAAGGACCTGCATGTCCTTGGTGGAGTGGGAGGGGGAGTTGAAGTGTTGGGCTACGGGGTAGTTGGGTTGGTTGGTCTGGGTGTCTCAGAGGTGTTCTCTGAAATGTTCCGCAAGTAGGCAGCCTGTCTCCCCAATATAGAGGAGGCCACATCGGGTGCAGCGGATGCAATAGATGATGTGTGTGGAGGTGCAGGTGAATTTGTGGCGGATATGGAAGTGTCCCTTGGGGCCTTGAAAGGAGGTAAGGGGGGAGGTGTGGGCGCAAGTTTTGCATTTCTTGCGGTTGCAGGGGAAGGTGCCGGGAGTGGAGGTTGTAGACCTGACGAGGTAGTCACGGAGGGAGTGGTCTTTTCGGAATGCTGATAGGGGAAGGGAGGGAAATATGTCCCTGGTGGTGGGGTCCATTTGGAGGTGGCGGAAATGACGGCGGATGATACGTTGGACATGGAGGTTGGTGGGGTGGTAGGTGAGGACCAGTGGGGTTCTGTCCTGATGGCGGTTGGAGGGGCGGGGCTCAAGGGCGGAGGAGCGGGAAGTGGAAGAGATGTGGTGGAGGGCATCGTCGACTACGTCTGGGGGGAAATTGCGGTCCTTGAAGAAGGAGGCCATCTGGATGGTACGGTTTTGGAACTGGTCCTCCTGGCAGCAGATGCGGCGGAGACGAAGGAATTGGGAATATGGGATGGCATTTTTACAGGGGGCAGGGTGGGAGGAGGTGTAGTCTAGGTAGCTGTGGGAGTCAGTTGGTTTATAATAAATGTCCATGTCAATATCTTAGCCTGCTGGACACACTTTCCTCATTCCTGAAGAAGGGCTGATGCCCGAAACGTCGATTCTCCTGTTCCTTGGATGCTGCCTGACCTGCTGCGCTTTTCTAGCAACACATTTTCAGCTCTGATCTCCAGCATCTGCAGTCCTCACTTTCTCCTCGAAGATTTTTACATGGATGAGGTAAGGAGTTGGATTTGGGTGGGATGAGCTTCGGAGGGTTAGTGCAGACTTAAAGAGCCAAAAAGAGGGTTTAGATCAGAGTGGTACTGGAAAAGCACAGCAGGTCAGGCAGCATCCGAGGAGCAGGAAAATTGGCATTTCGGGCAAAAGCCCTTCATCAGGAATAGACACTTTTGCCTCAAAAGCCAAAAAGCCTCTTTCTGTACTGTAGGGATTCTATGATTCTAATAATCTGAATACAATGCCTTGAATTAGAAGTTAAGCTTAAGCAGCAACTTAAATCATTACCAACCTGAACAAGGGCTCCAGTTTCTCCTCTGGCTACTCTCCAAAATACAGAACCTGATGTCCTCCCACCAAGTTCTCCTGGTTTTGGGGTCTTTGGTGAAATGAATTCTACAAGTTCAACAATCTGCCTTTCCAAAAGCTCCTGTTTCCTGTCTTGTGGAAGGAAGTGTTTTCTCTGAAATTATAAAACAATGTACATGGAACCAAGTTTCAACTTTATCAAACAGATTAGTGGTGTTTCCCAAACTGTTTCATTCATTTTATACGACAAATTTTATTAAATAAATCCCACTCAATAAATATCTTACTGATTAGGTTTAATGCAGGAACAGCAAGTAATTAGGAATGCAAATAGTACATTAACTTAATTGCAAGGGGGTCAGAGTAGGAATAAAGAAGTCATAGAGATGTACAGCACGGTAAAGATTATTAAGTGCAACTCGTCCATGCCGACCAGATATCCCAACCTAATCTAATCCCATTTGCCAGCACTAGGCCCTTGTCCCTCTAAACCCTTCCTATTCAAATACCCATCCAGATGCCTTTCAAATGTTGCAATTGTACCAGCCTCCTCTACTTACTCTGGCAGCTCATTCCATACATGCACCAACCTCTGCGTGAAAAAAATTGTCCCTTGGGTCCCTTTTATATCTTTTGCCCCTCACCCTAAATCTACGCCCTTTAGTTTTGGACTCCCTCACTCTAGGGAAAAGACTTTGTCTATCCATGTCCCTCATGATTTTATGAACCTCTACATGGTCACCCCTCATCCTCCGACGCTCCACGGAAAATAGCCCCAGCTTATTCAGCCTCTCCCTATAGCTCAAATCCTCCAAATGATCTAATTATGGGCTTTTGAAGTTAGTTTTGATATTTTTACTTAAGAATAGAAATATTTGTCTTAAAGGAAGTGCAACTGAAGTTCACTGGACTGATCCCAAGGATCGGAGGACTGGCCTCAGAGAGAAGTTAAAATGTAATTGTCTTCTATTCTCTGGTGTTCAGAAGAATCATAGGGGGATGTCATTGAAATTTTGTCAGGAAATAAAAGAAGGGGCCTAACAGGGCAGATGCTGAGAGGTTGGTTCCAAAGCTGGAACATGGTGTTGGCTATTTAGCACACCGATCTGGAGAAAATTTGTCACTCAAAGCATTGCAAATCTTTAGAATTTTCAATACTACGGGGCTATGGATGCTGAGTCGATGAGTATTCCAATCTCCGTTCTGAATAAATTTTTGGGCACTAAGGAAGTGGGGGCTTATTAGGATAGGAAAGTGCTGTTGAGGCAGGACTGAAGTTGATTCCTGACCATTTCCTGTTTATACAGAAGGCTAAATTTGAGAGATTTAAGAATGCATCTGTAAGAGACCTGGTTTGAGAGCAGGAAATGAAAGATGTACTTTTTGGAAGAGTATCATAAATAATTGAACTATTAGTAACATTACATTTACATTTTCTTAAGACATTGAATCAACTGAAACTGATTCAAACTGAGTTTAACAAACAACGCTGTAACTTATATTAAGCAACACAAACAGCAAATTGGAAAATAAATGCTCAAAAGTTCAAAGTCAGTTAATTGCAAGAATTGACTTTGAATCAAGAGTTCATTGTATATATTACTTGTAGGAACCGGTGGCTTGTTACCTTTTGCATAGACAATTTATATATCATTTCTCAAGAAATAAAATCATGAATACACATGTGCATTCACACATAGCATTGAAACTAGCATGCAAACAAAGTGAGACACTGACCTCAGAATTTAACTTATTAATAGTTTCTCGCAGTAATCCCTCGTGGAGTTTGGTTCTGCGAGTCAGAAGCTCTTTATGCTTGCAGGAGTATCTCCAGGTAACATCAACCAACTGAAATGATATAAGGAGCTGCATTGTCAAACAGGAAAGTTTTATTGAGAGACTTAAAGGAGAGAGAAGCTTTGGGAGGGAATTCTAGAATCCTGGGTCTGGATAGATGAGATCTGGCCACCAAATAGTAATGGTAAAGAAAGGTGGGTTGCACAAAGGTCTAGAGTTCAAAAGAATAAAGAGTATTCTTGGAGGTCTGTAGGGCTGGTAACAGTTACAGAAACAGACAAGGGCAAGGCCACAATTGAACTGAAATTAATTTGCACATGAAGATGAGAAGTTTAAATTTGAAACATGGTTGGACTGGCAGACATGACAAGGTGGTTGAAGACAGTAAAGTTTTCAATAAGCTCAAGTTTATGCAGGGAAAAAAAAGATGCGAGAATGACCAGCAAAGCATTGGAACAGTTGAATCTAGAGATGACAACATAGATAATAGCTTCAGCGGTAGATAAGTTTAGACAAGATTCAAACTCAGCAATTTAAGTCATGGAGATGGAGGAGATAAAGGTGTAGAAGTCACAAATGACTGCAGATTGCAAACTGTGTACGGCTTCAGACATTGCGAGTATGGTCAGGGTCGAGCATGTAATGAGTGAGACAGAACAGAATTTGCAGTGTGGTCAGAGCTTCCCAATATTGAAAAAGGAGGAAACCATAGCTCATCCAAGTCTACATGTTAAATACACAGGCAGTAGAAAAGTTGAAAATTGGAATTGTTGAGGGTGAGTCAAGTGTTACGAGTTACACTTGGAATCTTGCATCATATCTTGGCTGATGGTATGTAGCAGCATGTAACTTACAACTAGTATAGACAATAGACAATAGATGCAGGAGTAGGCCATTCAGCCCTTCGAGCCTGCACCACCATTCAATATGATCATGGCTGATCATTCCCAATCAGTATCCTGTTCCAGCCTTATCTCCATAACCCTTGACTCCACTATCTTTAAGAGCTCTATCCAATTCTTTCTTCAATGAATCCAGAGACTGGGCCTCCACTGCCCTCTGGGGCAGAGCATTCCACACAGCCACCACTCTCTGGGTGAAGTAGTTTCTCCTCATCTCTGTAAGAATAGATCCTTGGATAAGAGGAATGGATATAGGATCAGTATGAGAAACTGTGGCATTAAGACACTATGGTTATGATTGAAATGTGAAGAATGAAACTAGTCAAAGTCATCTGAAAAACAAAGAGAAATTAAACAAATATGAAGTAATTGACCATATCAAATTTAGAGAGGTGGAGAAGGACAAACAAAAAGTACCACAGTCACAGTCATATTATGACATACATAAAGGTGGCATCAGTGCTGAAAACAAGCTCTTAAACTGGATTTGTGAAAAGATAGTAATGGACTTAAGAGGCAAAACACACATGGATTTTTCAAGGAAAGGCAAGTTGGAGACAAGGTGTAATGGATTTTTTCAGAAAAAGCTGGTGTCAGCAGATTTAAAACGGAAGGAGAATAGGAAGTAGATCTAATGGACAAGATGGGTTTGAAAGGGCAGATAGGATGCAAATACAGAAATACACAATTCGAGGGCTAGAAACAGTGATGCAGCAGAACAGATAATTTTAGTCTCAGTGTCAAACTTGTGTCGGTAGAGATGCGAGTGGAAGGAAAAAGAATTTTGTAACATACGTAAGATAAGAAGAAACTAATAATTAACTGAGTATTTCAGGATAACCCAAGAACACTCAGCAATTTGGTAGAAGAGTCCTTGGCCTGGTAATTCTTGACATGGTCCAGACAGATCTGGCATAGATGGCTAATTGATTCTGTGCTATAAACTTTGAGGTCTGCAAACCTTTACCTTCAGAAACTGAAATTGAGATTGCAGCAAGACATTATGAGAGTAAATATTTGACAAGAGTCAGAGATATGTACAGTGCAGAAGCAGACCATTAAGTCCAACTTGTCCATGTTGACCAGATATCCCAACCTAATCTCATCCCACTGGCCAGTCCTTGGTCCATATCCCTCTAAATCCTTCCTATTCATATACCCATCCAGATGCCTGTTAAATGTTGTAATTTTACCAGCCTCCACCACTTCCTCTGGCACCTTAGTCCATACACGTACCACCCTCTGCTTGAAAATGTTGCCCCTTAGGTCCCTTTTAAATTTTTCACCCTCTCCCTAAACCTATGCTCTTTAGTTCTGGACTCCCTCACCCCAGGGAAAAGACTTTGTCTATTTACCCTATCCATGCCCCTCATGATTTTATAAACCTCTAGAAAGTCACCCCTCAGCCTCCGACACTCCACAGAAAACAGCCCCAGCCTATTCAGCCTCTCCCTATAGCTCAAGTACACCAACCTTGGTAATATCCTTGTAAATCTTTTCTGAACCCTTTCCAATTTCACAACATCCTTCCCATAGGAGGGAGACCAGAATTGCACACGGTTCTCCAAAAGTGGCCTAACTGATGTCCTGTACAGCCGCAACATGACCTCCCAACTCCTGTACTCAATGCTCTGACCAGTAAAGGAAAGCATACCAAATGCCTTCTTCACTATCCTATCTACCTGTGACTCCACTTTCAAGGAACTATGAACTTGCACTCCAAGGTCTCTTTGTTCAGCAACACTCCCCAGGACCTAAGCATTAAATGTATAAGCCCTGCTCGGATTTTCCTTTCCAAAATACAGCACCTCACATTTAGCTAAATTAAGTTCCATTTGCCACTCCTCAGCCCAGTGGCCCATCTGATCAAGATCCCATTGTATTCTGAAGTAACCTTCTTCACTGACCACTACACATCCAATTTTGGTGTCATCTGCAAACTTACTAAATATGCCCCCTGTGTTCACATCCAAATCATTTATATAAATGACAAAAAACAGCGGACCCAGCACCGATCCTTGTGGCACTCCACTGGTCACAGGCCTCCACCACCACCCTGTCTTCTACATTCGAGCCCATTCTGTATCCAAATGGCTAGTTCTCCCTGTAATTCCATGTGAGGTAACCTTGCTAATCAGTCTACTATGAGGACCCTTGTCGAATGCCTGACTGAAGTCCACATAGATCAAATTCTCCACTCTGCCCTCATCAATCCTCTTTGTTACTTCTTCAAAGATCTCAGTCAAGTTCGTGAGATATGATTTCCCATGCACAAAGCCACGGTGACTATCCCTAATAAGTCCTTACATTTCCAAACACATGCAAATCCTGTCCCTCAGGATTCCATTCAACAACCTGCCTGTCAGGCTCACCAGTCTGTAGTTCCCTGGCTTTTCCTTACCACCTTTCTTAAATAGTGGTACCACAGTAGCCAACTTCCAGTCTTCTGACACCTCACCTGTGACTATTGATGATACAAATATCTCAGTAACAGGCCTAGCAATCACTTCCCTGGCTTCCCACAGAGTTCCAGGGTACACCTGATCAGGTCCTGGGGATTTATCCACCTTTATGAGTTTCAAGACATCCAGCACTTCCCTCCTCTGTAACGTGGACATTTTTCAAGATGACACCATCCATTTGCCCACATTCTATAATCTTCCATGTCCTTCTCCACAGTAAACACTCTTGCAAAATACTCGTTTAATATCTCCCCCACCTTGTGCTGTTCCACACACAAGCTGCCTTGCTGATCTTTGAGCGGCCCTACTCTCTCCCTAGTTTTCCCTTTGTCCTTAATGAACAGATCTTAAAGCAAATTTCCCAACAATTATTCGATTACAGCGATGCTATTCGACTAATTTTGAGAGCTGTTTGAAGCTGTATAAGAGAAAATAAAAAGTCCTAATTGATACAGCAACCCTGGATATGCATTAGTGCATCAGAACTGAGATGGCTACAAAATGACACGTTGTAGTGAAAGTTTGAAATTAAGTAACCCTTGCACAATAACTTTGATGAAGTCTATGCCTCAGTGAAATGGTTCACAGTAATGCAGAATATCCTTAATGATTGACTCATTTATGAAAATTGGAGGGATAGATCAGTTGAATGGCACTAGGATTGTTCAAACAGATCTTCAGATAAAACAAAGTCCGTGCTATCCTACTCCAGAGGTGTGTCATAACATGTTTGAACAGGTTGTTTAAAAATATCTTTGTTGAACTGACAAAAACTACATTTGAGGCAAATAGAAATTGGTTGTGTGCTTTGCTGAGTTGCCATAATCCTTGTGTCAATGATGTCCTCACAATGGTGATAGTTTGGGAAATCCTGGGATGGAGGAATGTTAATTTATGTTAAATCAGGTTAGGGCATGGCTTGGAGATGAGGTGTTTCCCCAATATTAAAGTTCTTGTCTTACTAGAAGTCAAAATGTAGGACCGTGATGAAGTGATTACATTGAATACTGTAAACGATTCACTAAAATTTGTGTCCAGTAGCAGTGATTGAAGATATAGATATTAGTCAAATGACAAAGGCACCAATGAGTTACCCTACTTGGAACAGTTTTTGAAATGGTGCAGTTAAACCCACTCAGAAAATAACCAGTAGTCCACTACATTCCTGAATTGAGCCTTGTATATGATCAAGAGCCCTTGTGGTGAAATTAGAGACTTGCTGAAGCTTTTACCCTCCTTTTGGTAGTTATATTGATATGATTGGTACAATCAGGTCCTGATCAGTTGGGCCATCAAGATGCTAATGGTGACAATTTTGGACACCATGGTGCTATTGATATCAGGGAGATAAGTGAGCTTCCCTTTGTTAGAGCAGGTTACCTGTCATTCATGATATGAGCTTATCCCTCACTATATTGCTAAATGCGATAGCTAATAAATAGTTTAACATGTTTCCATATTCTCATAGTCTGATTGGGAAAGTCAACCAAGACTACACTTCCAGATACAATAAATGAAAAAATTTAGATGTAGGGTCAGGACAGAACAGATTTAAAATGTGAACATAAATAAAGATAGATAAATAGAGTCATACAGATGTACAGCATGCAAACAGACCCTTCGGTCCAACCTGTCCATGCCGACCAGATATCCCAACCCAATCCAGTGCCACCTGCCAGCACCCAGCCTATATCCCTCCAAACCCTTCCTATTCAGATACCCATCCAAATGCCTCTTAAATGCTGCAATTGTACCAGCCTCCACCACATCCTCTGGCAGCTCATTCCATACACATACCAACCTCTGCGTGAAAAGGTTGCCCCTTATGTCTCCTTTATATCTTTCCCCTCTCACCCTAAACCTATGCCCTCTAGTTCTGGACTCCCAGACCCCAAGGAAAAGACTTTGTCTATTTATCCCATCCATGCCTCTCAATTTTGTAAACCTCTATAAGGTCACCCTTCACCTCCGACGCTCCAGGAAAAACAGCCCCAGCCTGTTCAGCCTCTCCCTACAGCTCAAATCCTCCAACCCTGGCAACATCCTAGTAAATCTTTTCTGAACCCTTTCAAGTTTCACAACATCTTTCTGATAGGAAGGAGACCAGAATTGCACGCAATATTCTAGATAAAGTCACATTGTGAATATCAAGTACGTTATTTATTTAACTGCTAAATAAGATTTTAATCCACCGATGAAAAAGTAAACAACTGATTCAAATAGTATTTATTAGTACTTTGCTACTGCCATGTCTCCCCTTATTCCCAGAACCTGCATCATGTTAAAGACCAGAGGAACACAATTCACAAGTCCTTTAAAGTCATTGTTATCAAGCAATAGATTCAAGGGATTGTCATCTAATCAGGATTTATTTAAGCATAAACTTACCTCATCCTTTGAAAATGCAAAAATATAAGACAGCTTTTTTCCCCATCCAACTTCATACAGGAGTGGTTTATCACAGACATTTTCACAGGGATCACAATGCAACCATCTCTTCTGGGAGTTTGAGTATACCTCAGTCCATACATGATCTGAAAAGACAACGAATATCAAGTTACATTATCAAAACTAGCCTTCTGCTTACAGCTGCAATAACAAACTGAACTAGGTGAAAGGACTTTCGAATATTCCTGTTGTTTTCTTACTTCACACGTCCAATATTGTGGATGACCCCACCTCCGCAGTTCATTCGGAACAATGCCAAAAAGAACCTATCAACTACACCTGATTGAATTTAAATTGCAGTTAAAGCAGTTAGCTATTGAGCAATTATTTTATATTATCAGATTTTGGTTAATTTTACAAAAGGCTGATGCCAGGGATTGGAGTGCATTAGAATTTGCAAGTATTTGTGTAGTTTTATTCTCAAAATCTTTAAAAATATGTAATTAACATAGCCATGAATTAAACACAGTTTTAACTCAGAGGCAAACATGCTGAGTCAAAGTTGAATGGACATAAAAAAAAACCCATAACCAAATAAAGAATATAACAATTGGCATTAGACATTTATGCATAGGACATTTGTTTTTTTAGGAATGGTATCAGGTAAATCCAAAGGCAAGTCTATGAATAGAAGAAAGTGTGACAACATTACACATTATGGGAAAGAAGGGTGATTAGCAAAAAAAAAATCCATTTTCTCGGCACAGACTACAGCAAGATTAAGAAATGAGGAAAGTAGTGATTATGTTACAAGTCCATTTATTGGAAAGGTTAGAAATTAATTTTGAGGGTGTGGTGTAACTGTAACAATGTTATAATTAACTCTACATTAGCATAAATGATAACAGATGTTTGAGCTCTCTCTTTATTTTAGCAAGTAAATGTATATTTTTCAGCAAAATATGTATACAAAAGCTTGAAATGGCATGATGTTATGCAGAAAAGTGAAACATTATGTTTATCCTGTTCTGCCATAAATTAACTGTCTGAATGTTAGAAAACCACTACTCAGTTATTCTGATAATTTCTTGAAATTAGTACAAAATAGCTGTCATTTTGAAAAGTAAACACCATCTTCACTATTAAATTTGCACTTTACAAATACACAGTATTTTACCTGTTGTACACCAAACATATCTGGCTTCAAATCCCATGGCTCTGCAGCAAAGTGTGAAACAGTTGGCCCACTCTCCACAACGTCCCCTCCTGGTTTCCAATAACTTCTCAGCATGATTATACCTACATATTTGAGAGCATAAAAGACAAAGTTAACGTACTGTCAAACTTGTGTAAACAAATTTGACTGAGAATAAACTTTCAAAAAAATATTTTCACGTACACAAAAGCAGATTACAGAGGAACCTCATTATCTAAAGGACACTGGCAGGGAATATTTTGTTCAGTTAATTGAATACCAGATAACCAAATGCCAGGTAACATAGTTTAGCCCATCACCGGGACCTTGTGATCTTGCCGGATAATCCAATATTCAGATAATCATATGCCAGATAATCGAGGTTCCTCTGGATAACAAAAGTGAACGGTTAGAATTATTTCAACTTCCTGAAAATGGTGGCACATTGTGTCTATATTACTAGAGTGATCCAACATCAGTACAGTCAACGTAAATCAACATTCAATTTACTATGTGGGAAAAGCACAAGTAGTAAAATCAAAATCAACATGTAGCATGAGCAACTAATCTTCTGCAAATATTCTCTTTTTATGTACATTGTTCTGCTGTCCTTCCTGATCCTGCCTCTTCTTATAAAACTTCCTTGCCGCTGTTCATGGCTCCATCTTTAGCCTTACTATTTTAGTCTTGATTCCTAATTACAAGGAGGCCAATTCTAGTCATTTTCATACATCCATCCATTATTTCATTTCACATTTCAAACCCTGAATAAAATCCCTCCAAGTCATTAACTTCCAACTGTCTTGCCTTTGGTTAGGCCAGTTTTGGAATACTGTCTGCAATTCTGGTCTCCCTCCTATCAAAAGGATGTTATGAAACTTGGAAGGGTTCAGAAAAGATTATAAGAATGTTGCTAGGGTTGGAGGATTTGAGCTATTGGGAGAGGCCAAATAGGCTGGGGCTCTTTTCCCTGGAGCATTAGAAGCTGAGGGTGACCTTATAAAATCATGAAAGGCATGGATATGGTAAGTAGGCAAGGTCTTTTCCCTGGAGTGGGGGAGGCGAAGAGAAGGGAGTTCAGAACTTGAGGACATAGGTTTAGGGCGAGAGGGGAAAGATTTAAAAGGGATCTAAGGGGCAGCTTTTTCATGCAGAGGGTGGTGAATGTCTGAAATGAGCTGCCAGAGGAAGTAATGGAGGCTGATACAATTGCAACATTTAAAAGGCATCTGCATGGATATATGAATAGGAAGGGTTTAAAGGATATGGGCCAAATGTTTCTGTATTGTACATCTTTATAACTCTAGTTCCTCCATTAGGAATGATACTCCTGGAGTTGATGTATTCTCATTTACTTCCTTGCCTACTCCATTAATCCTATCACTCTCCTTTACCAGTCCCAATGATACTCTTTGCTCAAGAAAATTCCTGGTTAGCCAGTCAAGCTCAAGGGTTGCAGATTTCAATTTATCTTGCACACAACTAGTTTGATCATTCATCGAGAGATCTGTCTAGGCCATATCATGCGTTAGTGTTCCGTTGCCTTCACCAAAATCTAAGCACCATATATCATGGTGAAGTGTAAACATCCACCTGACTTTTCTCCACCAGTAACAACTGTCCTCTTAAACCCATCGCTCCCTGCCCTTTCAACAAATAGAACTTAGATTTATTTATAACTAAGATCAAGATCATCTACTCAGCTGCCTTCAGCACAATCAACCTTCCCATTACCAACAAAGCTTAAATTTTCTATAGATCCCCATCCTGAACATGTCCATCATTAGTTTTTCTCCAGTCTTCCTTAGCATCTTTTGGAGAGTACTGCCTTTCTGCGGAATCCACCCGACGCTTTCCTGAATTGGGGACCATTCCTGAATTTAAATAGCCAACAGCATAAACAGTCTGCTCATCTTTCACAGCATCACCTTCCCACACATTTCTATTATTGTCACCTCTTCCTCAAAAAAAGGTTAGTCCTCAGTTCATGTAAATTAGATGGAAGAAGGTTTGAGTGAAGCACTAATGGTGACATGTTAGTGAAGTGGTGAGTTTCTGTGCTGGTAAACAATTCTACGTAATCCTATTCCAGCATCCCTCTCCCACTGTGCATTGTTATGGGATGGAGTTTTCTCTGCTTTGTTCAATTCAAACTTATTTAATCATAGTTACAACACCTCATGTGGTAATTCAACTCCAACTCCATTATTCCTGAATCAATTTCTCATATACAGCCAATTCTTGCAACAGGCCCCAATAAAAATTCTAATGCCTCATTACTTTGAGCTGAATAAAACTATTACCAATCTCAACATCCTCGACTCCGAGCTGAGCTTCTGATCACATATTTTCTTCAGCACGGGGACTACTGAGTCATCCATAGTTATTCCCACTGCTGCTGCAACACTCATCCATTGTTTTTCACTTCCAAACTTGACAACTGCAAGCCTTGTCTCGTTGAACTCCCAAATTCCACCTTCCATAAAACTACATTTCATTCATTATTATACTACGAGTATAATAAGCTGCATCAAGTTCCTCTTCCCCATCCCCCCCAGGCTTGCTGACCTATCAATACCTCGACTCCAAAATGATTACGTTCAAATCCATTCAAGGTCTCCCTCCTTCAGCCCTACAACCTTAAGAACGTGATATTCCTCAATTTCTGGTATCTCAGCCCATGACATTGCTTTCTTTTCACCTGCATGGACTTTATTTTCTATCTCCCACTTCATGGATTTGGTTTGTGAATTTAGGGAACTCTGGAAGATCAAAAGCAATGTGTTCACCATTTCTGTAACAATCTCGTTAACAGCCTAGAATGTAGATAACAAGCTACGGGTGCTTATTGATAAGTTCACAATGAAGTAGCTTTGAAGTGGAAGTCAAAATTTAGAAATTCTATAGTAGACACGCTGGAATTGTGGTTCATGTTTGCATTTGGGCCGAAGGGCCTGTTTCCACACTGTAGGTAATCTAATCTAATCTAATTTTATTTGTGATACGAACAATTCTGTAGTTAGCTACAAGCTAATTTAATTGGGAAAATAGAGCACAACTGCTGTTGGAAACAATGATGCTTAACCCAATTAAATGCCAATTGCTTAAAAGCAGTTAATTCTTGGCCCACTTTAAAAGGCACTGAGAACAGGACAGAATAAAAACAAAAATCAAAATTACAGCACAGGAACAGGCCCTTCGGCCCTCCAAGCCTGCGCAATCCAGATCCTCTCTTTAAACCTGTTGCCTATTTTCTAAAGGATTTGTATCCCTCTGCTCCCTGCCTATTCATGTCTATGTTTAGAGACATCTTAAATGACACTTTCATGCCTGCATCTACCACCTCTCCTGGTAGAAGTTTTGGGCACCCACCATCCTTTGCATAAAGAACTTTCTTTGCACATCTTCCTTAAACTTTTCCTCTCTCATCTTGAACCTGTGACTCCTAGTAATTGAGTCCCCCACTGTGGGGAAAAGCTTCTTGTTATCCACCCTGTCTACACCGCTCATGATTGTGTAGATCCCAACCAGGTTCCCCACCCCCCAACCTCCATATTTCTAAGGAAAATAATCTTAATCTACTCAATCTCTCTCGATAGCTAACGCCCTTCATACCAGGCAACATCCTGGTGAACCGCCTCTGCACCCTCTCCAAAGCATCCACATCCTTTTGGTAATGTGGTGACCAGAACTGTACGCAGTATTCCAAATGTGGCTGAACCAAAGTCCTCTACAACTGTAATATGACCTGCCAACTCATACTCAATAACCCGGCAATGAAGTAAAGCATTAGTAATATCACTTAAATTTGACTGCTTATATACAGTCCTAAAACAACAGTGCAAATACAATCAGAAACATAATATTCAATTCAATGTTGTGAAATGATACTCTTTGAAGCAAGAGTTTTTAAAAATTTCTTCATGGGATATGGGTGCTGCCGATTAAGCCAACATTTATTGCCTATTCTTAGTTGCCCTGGAGGTGATGAGAGTTCTCCTTTTGAATCTCTGCAGTCCATTTGCTGTGGGGAGACTGTGTGTTTTTAGGGAAGGAATTCCAATATTTTGACAACTCGGCAGCATGGTGGCTCAGTGGTTAGCACTGCTACTTCACGGTGCTAGGGACCAGTGTTTGATTCCAACCTGGGGTGACTGTCTGTGTAGAGTTTACACATTTTCCCAGTGTCTGCATGAGTTTCCTCTGGGTGCTCTGGTTTCCTCCCACAATCCAAAGATGTGCAGATTAGGTGAATTGGCCAAGCTAAATAGCCCATAGTATTCAGGAATGTGTAGGTTAGGTGCAATAGTCAGGGGTAAACATAGGGTAAGGTATTGGTCTAGGTGGGTTACTGAGGGTTGGTGTGGACTTGTTGGGCCAAAGGGCCTGTTTCTACACTGTAGGGATTCTAAGTTCTATTCAGACTTAACTTCTAACACTGAAAGAATTATGATATTTCCAAAGCAGAATGGCGAGTGGCTTGAAAGAGAACTTGCAGGCAAGTAGTGATCTCATATCTGCTGCCTTTGTCCTTGTAGACGTTAGTGGTCGTGAGTTTGGCAGGTACTAAGGAATGCTGATGAATTTCTGCAATACCTCTTGTAGATACTACACAGTACTGCTACTCAGCTCAGTATTGGAGGGAGTGACTGGCACTGTATCCACAAACATTCAATCAGATTGCTGGGTCTTGGATAGCACATTAAAAACCCAGAAAAGGAAGTGGGCATCAGGGACAAGATGATTAGGCCAAGGAGAAGACAAGGGACAGCAAAGTTTGTAACCATCAGACTCAACAGAGGGCAGTCTCAGACAACAGCGACAATAGAAGATAGTTTCTCTGAAAAATGTTTGCCTTTTTCAATGTCAAACAAACAAACAAACACGAATAAAACAATATCTTGAGCAACTAACAAGTAATGAGGGTATTTTGGATCTAGCTTTGTGGAAGAGACCACATAATAAGTAATTTCACTAGTAACAATTCCTTAGTGAAGAATGATTGACATGTGATGAATTTCATAGAATTTTAGTATGATGTGGTTGAGACAAAAATTAAAGGTCTGGGATTCAAACAAAGCTGATTACAGAGGAGCGAGGGAAAACTGGGCAATATAGATTTGGAAACTGGATTAAAAGATAATGACATTTAAGCAGTAAATAAATCATTCATAATTTTTAAATAAACATATTCATTTAATGGAAGAAAAAAATCCATGGGCAAAAAGTGGTACAATCAGGACCAGCTAGGAGAAGAGTAGTTTTAGTTTAAATGAGCCTTACAATATTGTTACAAAGTGCAATAAATTTGAAGACTGCAAATTTTAACAAAAATAGCACGTTCAAGTAACACTCAGAGGAAACAGATTGAAAGCAAATTATGCAGTATTTTGAAAAGATCATGAGTTTTTACAATATAGAAAAGATTAGCGAAAATGTGGGTTCCTTAGAGACAAATACTGGAAGTATTTATAACAGGAAGTAAATGGTAGACATTAAGTATTTTATATCCTTTTTCATACCAGAAGACTCAAAGACATAATCAAGGGTACAGTGCCAGGAATGCATTTTGTAAACTGTTATGAGTTTTTTGAGAACAAACAGGGATAAAAGCTGATAAATCATTATAGACTGACAGCCTACATTCCATAGTTTTAAAAGCAACGACTTCAGTTTTAATGAATACATTGGTCCTAATCTTGAATTGCCTAGATTCTAGAACAGGTTCACTAGATGGGAAGATAGCAAAACAGCTGACAAAGATTACAGAGGTTCAAGAACATAGGTGACCACACCTTCAAAGGATAACAGGGACAGGAAATAAGTGCTAGCTTTGTCAGTAATGGCCGCATCCTGTGAACAAAAATTTAATCTCACTATTTAGGTCATCATCTGTAGGAAGTGTGTGTAAATACAGCAAACCTTGTTTTAACCAGCACTCAAGGAACCAGCAAAAATTACCTGGAATACCGGACATTTACTACATTATGATGATCCAAGTAGTCAGTTTATGGTCTGAATGAGAAGGATTTCTGCTGATAAGTTTTATTTAAATGTTTTATACTGTAAAAAAGTATGTATACTCCCTGTATTACCCTTTCCTTAGAATGTTTACATGGACCTTTTGATCAACTGGAATATTCAATCAACCAGTAAACTTCTGGTCCCATAGGTGCCAGTTAATAAAAAACTTATCATAGTTTGTTAGGGACAGTCCCAAGTCCAATAAGGCAAGATCTCATTTCTGAACTAACTACCTGTTCCCAGACCTGTTGAGTATTTTCAGAAGTTTCTGCTTTTATTTCAGATTCCCAGATGTTGTGTTGTAATGAAATTGCTGGTGGGTGAAACTCCAAGATTGTAATTATTTCAAAGACAAACCTACTTAAAAGCAGTGTGCAATACAGTGGAAAAGGTTTGCGTGTCTTATTTCTGAAACTACTGGGACTTACTTATATTCTAATCAAATAATCAAGGAATACAATAGATTCAGGAAGGGTAGCAAACTGCTTTTATTGTGAAAACAATCCATTCAAAAAAAGGTTCTTATTCCTCTCCCTAATATAAATAAGAACAAATGGAAACCGATTAATACTTGAAGCCAAATTTACATTTAAGAATTATTACTTGCTGCACTTTTTAGCTGAAGATTTGAATGGCAAGGAAGGCATTTTATAAAATTAATATCCAATGTGCCCTAAACAAAGTACAAAGTACACAGTGTCTCAGTCAGCTAAATGATTATAGTACACAAATCTGAAAGTGAATTCTGCTGGTTGAATTATGTTATTCTTCTACACAAACCTTACTTTATAGAGATGTGTACCTTGGAAATCGATTGGAGGTGTGACATTTATTGCAAAGATGATTTTCAACTCTTTGAGCACCCCATCTTAGATCTTCACTGGACGGTGAAAGTGAACCTGATGCCTGTGTTGCTCCTCCACAATTGTTACAGGGCAAAGCATCTACCCATTGGAAAAAGTCCTGTTTAAACCACTGCAGAAGCTCCAATAACAGAAAATCTTCCAGCTTTACTGTGGCCCCTAGACGATAGATAGATATTAAATTTATATGGGTTCTTCTGTAACCTCAATATTTTACAAGATAGCTCTACAGCAAGAATCAAGATTGGCTACAGGAGACACTAGGAAGAGGGCTCCCTGCAAAGTAAATCAGAGTTATGGCAGAAAGCAGAATTACCACATAGTGCTCCTCTTGCTGGTCCATGACAAATCAAGAAAACAACAATACCAAGCAGATAGCCAAATGTAATCCATGCAATTGCTTATCACACAGACAGGTAGATTCCCGGAAACAATGCCTTCGAAAAAAATTCATAAAAAAACAACACCTAGGTTAAGGTACACTTTCACAATACCTTTCTTTTCCTCTCAGGCTATGACTGAGCTAGAATAATTAGCTTCTCCGTTTCATTTAAGAAATTAGATAAGATTAAAAGTCCTTGGAAATGATTTAGTGCCAATATTGGCATAAATTTGTCAATATTTCATAGATTTTCTACACTATCACACTTTGGTGTGGCAAGAAGGTGTGCACTCTCATGACTCTGAAAGTGAAACTTGTAACAGCATAAATTCTAGACACGACCATCCAAACTACATAGGACCAAAAGTAGAAATCTGGAGAAAATCAGTTTACCAGTCTACCATTAGGGGGTTGAGATTCAGGCTAATGACATGTAGAAGGATTTTTTTTTAAAAAAGCGCTTCTTCCTACTGAAAGATATTGGAAACAAGTTGTGCCTGTTACAGACTTACAAATATGATCAACTGCAGAATATTATTAAATGCAGCAAAATCATACTGTTTCTCTGAAATATCATGCCTTTAGATAGACAGCAGTGGAAAAATGAAAAGAAAAAAGTGATTATCAAAATTGAAGGCCAGGCAACTAATGGTGCAGTAGCAGCTTTGATCTGAAATTGGTTAAGACCAAAAGAGTAATGGCGAGCATGAAAGAAAGTATACAATGATGTCCACCAGGGGTCAGCAACTGGACCACTTCTTAACAAATTATCTACAGTTAGGCAAATAGGTCTGAATTTAAAACATCACATTTGGCACAATGCTCAAAAATATAGCAAATAGTAAAAGGGGGAGAGCAAGAGATTCCAACAAGCTAGGCACAATAATGTAATGAGGAGAAACATGACTGAAGTGGCCTCACAGGCCACAAATTATATTCAGAAAAGTGGCTCTCCAACACACAAGGTCAATTAGGGACAGAAAACATATGCTGACTTAACTATGCATGCTGTCATCCAAAGAATGAATTATAAAAAGTAAAGTAACAGACAGCAGAAATAAGACACTCACTTTGTGGAGTTTTACTGAGCAAAACGAAATGGCAAAATAAGCTCAACCGTATAATTTTAACATGAAAAGAGCAAAAATACCTGGTTTGTATTTTTTCTATCTTCAAAGATTAGTGCAACTTGAGAAGGATGGTTTTAAAAAGCCTATAGATCTTGCCTTTAATACCAAAATAAACAGTACAAAAAGCAAACATTTTATGCTCAATCTTAATGAAACATTGCTCAGGCTCAACAGACACCCAGAATGGAGGGTGGGGTGTTTTATTGTACAAGGAGAGGTTGGATAGTTGCAGGCTGCATCCTTTGGAATTTCAAAGAACAAGAGGTGATCATATTTAAGCACATAAAACCCAAAAGGACTTGAGGGGGTTGATACTGAAAGGATGTGACCCCTTGTGGGAGAAAAAGGGAGGTAAATTTTATTCTATTAAGTCTCCCATTAAAGATGGAGATCAGGAGGAACCCTCCGAGGGTTGGGCGATTTGGAACTTGCTTCCCCAGAGAGCTGAGGTAGGGTCATTGAATACTTTTAAAGCACAGGTAGCCAAATTCCTGGTTAACACCGGAGTCAAAGACATGCAAGCACTCCCAAGGTTGTACCATCAGCACACCAAGCACAGCACTGACTTCTGGTTCCAGATGTTCCTACCATACATAGGCCTCAAACACAAAAAAAAGAGGAGGATACTGCTCCTGCTCCTAATTCATATGTTTAGATTTAATCTAATTCTTGTTATTGACACCTTAGACGGGGGTGCAGAGGAGATTTCCTAAAATGCTACAGGGGATAAAGGACTTTGGTGAAATGGACAGAGTAAACCAGGTAAGGTTGCTCTAAATAGAGCAGAAATGTTATGTTTAAGAGATTATTAAATAGTCCTGATAGTGTCAACAAAGAGAGACTCTATCCAGTGATAGATGGATTAAAATATCTAATTAAACAGATTTAAAATAATTGGTGCAAGTATTAGAAACTTTCTTAAAAAAACAATTTGGAATACCCTATCATATGGAAGCAAATTTACTTATAACCTTCAAAATGTAAATGTATAAATTTGCAGAGCTACGAGGAGGGAGTACTAATTGGAGAGCTAATTCAAAGAGTTGACATAGATAAATTGGGCCAGTTGGCCCTCACCTGTGTTGGATTATAAATCTCAATTCAGATAAAAGGAGTTTAACACCAAAATAATTAGATTGGTCTTGAATATATTATAAAATATGCATCCCAGTGCCAATAAATGAGCACATTCCATCATTTTGTTTCGTAAAATCATACACTAATGAATTAAATACACATTCAGGAAGGGGAAAACGACTTCTCTTAAATACAACCAATTTTACAAAACATTTAACAGAGAAACAAGACAGAGATTGTACAATCAAATACCTTAAATTCACTTGCCCATTTGGAAACCTTGGGATAGAAAACTGACATCCCAAGTGGCTGAATATCCCAGTGATGTTAAAAGGTGGCAGCCATGGAAACAGTGGATGTGTACTTTGTCAACTTCCAAACTTCTGGAGATTTTGGATGTCCCAGCAGGTTGGAGGGTGGCAAATATAACTTGACATTTAAAAAATAAAGGAAGAAAACTAGGTATTGTAGGTAGGTTAGCCTAACCTCAGTGTAAGGGAAAATGCTGGAGTATTATAACAGTGATACTTAGAAAATATCGACAGGATTACACAAAGTCAACAGGGTTTATAAAATGGAAATCAGGTTTGACAAGACTTGCTTAAGGATGTAACTAGAAGTCGATGCAAGGGGAGACCATAAGAAATAGGAAAAGGAGGCGGCTATTCATCTGTTCAAGTTCACTTTGCCATTCATTAGGAGCATGGCTGATCTGACTTTCCTCATTGTCACTTTCCTATATTTTCCCTATTACCCTTGGTCCCCTTGTTAAACAAGAATCTATCAGAGTGTTAAATATACAGAAGGACTCTGGCCCCAAGATGTTTTAGAGTTATACAGCACAGAAGTAGACCCTGTGGTCCAATTTGTCAGTGTTGCCCAGACATCTCAATCTGACCTGGTCAGATTTGCCAGCATTTGACCCATATCCCTCCTAACCCTTCCTATTCATCTACTCATCAAGATGCCTTTTAAATATTGTAATTGTACCAGCCTCCGCCACTTCCTCTGGCAGCTAGTTCCATACATTCACCACTCTCTGCATTACCCCTTAGGTTTAGGGTGAAAAGGGAAAAGATTTTAAAAAGGACTAATGTCCTCTAGTTTTGGACTCCCCACCCAAGAAGAAAAAAAAAGACCTCGTCTATTCCTACCAATGTTCTTCATGATTTGAAAAACCTCTATAAAGGTCACCCCTCAGCCTCAGACGCTCCAAGGGAAAAAAAAACAAACCACCCTACTCAGCCTCTACCTATAACTCAAACCCTCCAGTCCCAGCAATATCTTGGTAAATCCTTTCTGCACCCTTCCATGTAAAACAACATCCTTCCTATAGAAGGGCGGTCAGAATTGAAAGCAGTATTCCCAAAGTGGCCTCACCAATTTCCTGTACAACTGCAACATGACACCCCAACACTTATACCAAAGTGTTCTGACCAATGAAGGCAAGTGTGCCAATTGCTTTCCTCCCCACCCAATCTATCTGTGACTCCATGTTCAAGAAACTATACACCTGCACCCCTAGGTCCCTTTGTTCAGCAATACTAGCCAGAGTCCTGTTTGCCATTCCAAAATGTAACAGCTCACATTTATCTAAGTTAAACTAAATTTGCCACTCTGTGGCCCATTGGTCCCTCTGATCAAGGTCCCATTGTAATCTGAGAATCTTCTTCACTGTCCACAACACCACCTATTTTGGTGTTACCTGCAAATTTACTAGCCACACCTCCCATATTTACATCCAAATCATTTATATAAATGATGAAAAGCAGTGGACGCAGCACCAATCGTTGTGGCACACTGCTGGTCATAGTCCTCCAGTCCAAAAAACAAACCTCTACTATCATGCTAGTTTTGTACACAATTGATTATCTCCAAGAATCCCATGTGATCTACATGCTTTGATGCAGTCCATAGAGACAAGATCTCCTGGCCTGCCTTCAATTTTCTTTGTCACCTCTTCAAAAAAAAAACTGAGACATGATTTCATACACACAAAGCCATGCTGACATCCCTAATCTATCCTTGCCTTTCTGAATGCACATAAATCCTGCCCCTCAGAACCCCTCTAACAGTTTAACCACCATTGACTCCAGGCTCACCAGTCTATAGTTCTGGCTTTTCTGTGGCAAAGAATTCCAAAGAGACTCAACATTCAGAGAAGAAATTCCTCCTCATCTCAGTCTTACATTGACAGCCCTTTGACCCTAGACTCTCCATGACAGGAAACATTCTCACAGCATTAACCATTTCAAGCCCCTTAAGGTTCAATGCTATATGCTTCAATGAGATCACCTCTCATTCTTCAAAACTCCAGTGGGTACAGTCCCAATCTGTGTAGCCTATACTCATAGACAATCCCTCTATTCAAAAGGATCATTCTAGTAATTTTATTGACAGATTGCCTCCAATGAAATAATGTCTTTCCTTAAACAAAAAGGGAACCAAAACTGCTCAATACTCCACATTTGGTCTCACAAACACCTTGTATAGTTCCAGTAAAATCTCTCTACTTATATTCCAACTTCCCTGGAAATAAGGACCAGCATTCCATTAGCTTTCTCTGCATTCAGCACAAGTACTCCCAAGTCCCTTTGTTTTTCACCTTTTTACAGATTTTCTCCATTTAAGTGGCACCGTTCTTTTGTTCTCGCTTCCAAAATGAACAATTTCACATTTTCGTACATTATGCGCCATTTACCAAGTTTTTGCCCACATAACTTATCAACTGCTAGTATCCCTCCTGTAATATGTCTTTCTATTGGTTTTTTGGTGTTGTCAGCAAATTTGGCTACAGTACATTCACTTCCTTCCTCCAAGTCATTAATATTGTAAACAGATGCATTCCTAGCACTGATGACTGTGCAGCCCCACTGGTATAGGTCACCAACCTGGAAAAGAACCTCTTATTTCCACTTGCTGTCTCCTGCCCATTAACCAATATACTGTCTCCAACACCATAGGCTCTTACAACTTATCTTTTTGTGAAGTATCTTGTTGAACGGCTTTTGGAATTAAAAATACAACACATCTACTCGTTCTCCTCCATCCATTCTGGTCGAGAGACTCAAAAAATAAAGGCTAATAAATTAAACACACACTATTTCCTTTTCATGACGCCATGCTGGCTCTGCTTGTGTTATGATTTTCCAAATGCTGTATTACTCCCTTAATAGTGGAGTCCAATACTTTCCAATAATCAGCAAACAGATGCCTGCCTCCCTCTTGAATATCGGTGGCACATTGGCAGTTTTCCAATCCTCTGGTAGTTCCCCAGAATCCAATGATTTTTCAACACCAATGCATCCTCAACGCCATAACTACCACTTCTACATCCTAGGATGCAAATCATCAGTGCCACTAGATTTATCTGCCTTTACTCCCTTAGAAGGTAGAGGCAGTACAATGTGGATAAATAGTAGGGAAAACACTTGCAGAATATTATTTAAATCATGACAGATTGGCACAGGTAAATGTCTAAAGCCGCCTGAATGTCCTGTATAAAAAAAGTCATTGAAAGCAAGCATAAAAAAAAAGGTACAGCGAACAGCTAGGAAAGCACATGCCTCTATCCCAAGAGGGTTTAAGTACAGGAGCAATGACAACTTACTACCACTGTACAGGGTTTTGGTGAGACAACACTTGTCTATGTGTAGTTTTGGTCTCATCTATTAAAATATATACTTGCCATAGCGGAAGAGCAGTGAAGATTCACCAGACTGATAATTGGGAAGGCATTTTATCATATGTAGAGAGATTGGATCGACAGGGACAGTATTCACCGGAATTTTAAATTAAAATTCTAACAGGGCTGAACAGTTTGGATGCAGGGATGATGTTACCCCAGGTTAGGGAAGGCAGAACAAGGAGTCACCGTCTCAGTGTATACAGTAGATCACTTTGAACGAAGGAGGAGGAGAAATTGCTCCACTCACTGTCGTAAGCTCATGAAATTTTCTGCTCCAGAAGTATGTGGTAACCAAGTCACTGAATTCATTTAAGTAGATTGATTTTGGAAGCTAGAAATCTCAAGGGGTGAGAGTAGAGTGTGACAATATGACAGTGAGATACAGGATCATCATGTTGATCAGTAGAGTTAGCCCTTATTTTCTATGTTTCTTTCACAGCACAGAAACATTATTTTATAGTAATCACCTCAGAATGGATTGAATCATTTACGTATGGCCCAAAAGTAAAAACAGACATAACTTGGTGATTGACACACTTAGGACAAGCAGTAAAATGGTCACACAGATGATGCATGCTGGACTGTTAAAACACTGCATACTGTAACAGTAACATCAAGACAGAAGAATGGTATGTAGTAGGTAATTCAGCCCTCAAGCCTGCTCCACCACTCTAATATCATAGTTGATGCAATTCTGGCCTCAATTCCACTTTGTCTCTATCAACCCCTACCCAACAAGCATGAAAATATTTACTGACCCAGTCTCCATTCTTTGCAGAAAATAATTCTACAAAATATGCATCAGTAAGCACTTTGCAATTAAGATTAAACGGTGTTTATTTGAGACTGCCATTTTTCAATCAATTGTTACAGTCAGTTTTAAAATATGAAATCTTGTCAAAAATCTTTAACCTATAAATTCAGGGTTCTAAACTCTTATTTTAAAAAGTTATAAAGACTCTACTGGAATTGTAATAGTCATTTTCACATATGTTTTCCAATATAGAGATACATTTGCAGAAGTAGACTCCCAAACACTCCCTTCTAGCTCAAAGAATGTGGCACGGTACAGGAGTCATTCTTTCACTCAACCACAAGAAAAAAAAAAGGATAAAGTTGGACTTTATTTTAAAACAGAACATACCTGAATCCAATTTTATGGCATGCAACAGCTTTTCATTAGCTCTTTTCCTCAGTTCCTGAGAAGGAATACAGGCCAGGGCTTTTCTTTGCAATGTAGTGTCCTCATACGTTAAGACGTCCTGAAAATGTGTTTGTAAAGTTGCCAAGAAACTCCTTGATGATGGCTTTAGGGATACAAGTAAAATTTTTTAAAAAATTTATCTTGTATTCAAAATGCTATCAAACATGCAAATTAACTAATTTTAATTTTAAATTACTTTGTACACATTTTTCACTTTATTATTTTGAGTTTTGTCAAACACCCATCTTTTCAGACTTGCCATAATCATTGAGATAGCACTGATGTCACAAATGGCATTCTCTACAGCTGAGTATAGTATACTATTCTTCCATCCCTTTCTCTCTATAACTTTTGACAACCATCTTTCAAGAGATATCAGTTACCACAGCAATAGGGTTTCACTGACTTAAGAGGTCTAGATCAATAGTCACTAAGAGAACACATAATGAAAGTGAATACATAATGAAAGTGAGACTTAGCAGAGCAATTTCATAGATTTTACTTTACAGATGATTTACAAAGCATTCAGTTTTGCTAAATGACTCCTCAACTAGTGATTTTAAGTTATTCCATTAGTTTGTTCTAAACTATTCTAGCCATGTTTAATAATTTTGTTTAAAGATCTTACCACAGTCACTGGCCTCAATAGCGGAGAAGGAATTTCATTAAAAAATGGCATAGCACGGAAGGACGCTCCAGGCTCTCTTGGCTGGGCTTGGGCAGCTGCAGAAAGTGGTTGCGATATAGATTTATCAACAGTTGTCCTACGATTTCTTTCAGCAGCAATTAAGTCTCTTACTTTTTGCAGCTTTTCCACTGAACCATTTTTAGGAAAGACAAGATGGGTTTCCTCCTGCAGATTGAAAGATCATAAATAAATTTAATTTATAGCATGTTTCATAGGAATTCATTTTTTTGTTAAATGACAGTATTGTCATATACTAACTTACATAATTTGGATATTTATTCAAACCAATTAAGAGTACACAAACACAAGACAGTTCCCCACTTCCCCTTGAAGATTATCCCTTATGAAAACAAATATCAGTCAATGTATTGGACAGTAACTAATTACGGATTTTAAAAGCTTGCAATTTCAAAGTCATTCTCATTCCTTACAAAAATCTTCTATCGCATTAATATATTTATTCTGAATAAAAGAACATTATACTCAAAAGCACAATGCATAATGTATTTATGTTCTTGTCTTCTGTTAGAGTTTTGCAGTCCATTCCTGTCAGTTCACTTGCTACTGTGACTATACCATGACTAGTCCAATTTAAGCCATTTTCAAATTCAAGTTTCAAATGCTTTGTTCAGAACTGTACAAAGACTGATGCAGAAAGTTCACGTGAAGAAGTCTCAGAAATGCCTTACTCTGTCCTTCGTTACCATTTGTTAATGTGCGAGTAGGCCTAGACCAAAATGCAAATAAAGTCAGAGCTGTACAGCACAGAAACCAACCCTTCGATCGAAGCCAACCAGATTTTCTAAATTAATCTAGCCTTATTCGCCAACATTTGCCCTCTTAAACCTTCCTACTCATGTATCCATCCAGATGCTTTGTATTGTGTTGTATTACAATTATATTGTAATTGTACCAGCCTCCACCACTTCCTCTGATAGCTCATCCTGCATGAACCATCCTCTTTAAAAAGTTGCCCCACAGGTCCCTTTTAAATCTCTCCCCTCACCTTAAACGTATGCCCTCTAGTTTTAGATTCCCCTACTCTGGGAAAAAGACCTTGGCTAATCACCCTATCCGTGCCCCTCATTTTATAAACCTCTATAAGATCACCTCTCAGCCTCAGGCACTCCAGAGAGAATTGCTGTAGCCTATCCAACATGTCCTTGTAGCTCAAACCCACCAACCCTGGCAACATCCCTGTATATCTTTTCTGAACCCTTTCAAGTTTCACAACATCTTTCCTATAGCAGGGACACCAGAATTGCATGCAGCATTCCAAAATTGGCCTAATCAATGTCCTTGTTATAGAGAATGAAAAATTGAAATCACAGGTGCAATCTGAAATAACTCCATGGCAGCTGGTATGCTGCCACCAAGTCACCCTTTACTGACATGAGAAAAGTCCTTGACACTGAGCCAGCTCCCTCAGTGACAGAATGTCTGATAATCCTCTTTATCTGTCAGCTAGTGATTCCCGACTGCGGCTGTTAATCTGGTCCAATCAGGAAGCTTATTCTAGGAGGTCCACCTGGCTGACTTTGTTACAATCACTACATCCCTCCCCAAGTTAGGGGACACTGGCCCAGTTCTTTTTTTTGTAGCTCCTGCTGGGGCTTTTACGCAATAGGTCAGGTTCCTCAGACACGGGTGGCATGTAATGCATAATAAGTCACCTCTCACACCCACAGTATCTCAGAAATTCATTCTCTTCTTCAGGCTGCAAAAGGCGATGGAAAGTGAGTACCTACTGGTTCCGCCAGCTTTTGAATGTTCCGAGGAGCTCGGCATGTTTTGCTCCTGCTTTGTTTGCAGCTTTCACGTGGTCCACATGCTTTTTCAGGATCACCACATCTACATCACTGGACCAGACCTCACATCAACAATGCCTCTGGTACAAGTCTACAAGTTCTCTATCTCATTTTAGGTCTCTTGCAGCTTTTTAGCTGCCTCGAGCTCACATACTAGCAACAACTCCAATGGCTTGTAGCCCAGATCCTGAAGAAAATATTCCACATCTCAGTTACATCATCTTGACCTACTCCTGCTAGCTTAGTGTACTGCATCCTTAATAATACCTATTTTATTTAAGAAATTATTAGCTTTAATTAAAAAGTATTACCGCACCTCTTGAAATCCCATTTCAAAGAGACACTCAACAGCTCCCTTAACAGGAAGCAGTCTGTTTGAAAAAGTTTGATTCCCAATCTTAATTGATTTGTACTTGTCTTCATTCGGGTTCCTGTTAAAGAGAGAGAATATCATGTGACAAGCTACAGGAAGTATTGAATATGTACGTTCCTAATTTGAATAATGAATTATTTTTCAAAGTGATCAAATATCACTTATTCTCCTTTTGTGGAGAATGTTTCATGGTATTTGGTGCCAGAATGTGTCATATTTATCCAATAACCAGCTTCCTTTTAAAGGCTACTGCTCAGGTCCAGTATTCCCTGTGGGAATATTACCAATGTCTTAGCTCAGAAATGGTTATCATTCATTTTGACAATTTCTCTAGATTAACAGTAGTCTGCCTTCTTTTGGCAAGAGTATCTCCCCCACCCCCTCCCCGTAGAAGGGGGCAGCAGGAACCAATTTCTGCATTGTCTTGCATTTTGTTTTCAAGTCGTGTCAATTGTGATTCCTTGATGTTTTATGAAAGTACATCATTTGGAATGTGGTGGATGCAACAAACTGGCTCTTTTGTGGTGTGGCTCACTGTAAACTGGATAATATGCTGTTTGAAAAAATGCCTTGAAATGCATAATGCATTAGATAATTCATAAGAAAGACAAAATATCTAATGGGAAGGGAGACTTTTAGCAATTTGTTTTCACTTGCTCTCTCAAATTGGCCAGAAAAACTGTAATGAGCCTTCAAGGCAGAGATATGTTAGGTACTAACCAAGCAGCTTCCTATAAAGATGAAAGATGGGGCATTCAAAGTTATTGCTGTCTGGATGATAAAAGAAATAGTGGTTAAAAGGGAAAAGGTTTATCACAAATGCCAGCTAGGAAATAAAATTAAAATTGGATGAATATGGGCAGTAGAAGGGAAAAATAAAAAAAATCTAAGAAAGGCAAAATAGATAAAAAGGTTAGCAATTAACAAATTAAATTTTAAAAAATTGTATCAACATACTACAATGATCCTAGCTGAAGGTTATACTGGATAAAACAGATCCAAGAATGAAATTTGGCTTGAAAGATCAAAAGGTTTATTTTTGCAGTAGCTTACCATGGCGCAGTCACTTGAACATATTCACTCAAAGCCGTCAAGGTTCTTTTAATAAAAGAACTCAAACTTATTAAAATAAAATACCTATAAAACAACTTATTTTAAAAGTTAACATAAACAGCAAAACAACACTTCAAAGTTTGCCAGCTATTATTTACAGATATTCACCGTTTAATATAACCCCTAGCCTAACTATTTTCTTAGCTAACTCACTCCCTCCAGTTCTGATGGCCCAGGGGCTTCTCTCCAGCTTCAATGATAATACTAAAACTCCGAATGCTTGGAGACGTCACAAAATAAAAGTCAATCATTCTGCTGTGATGAAACTGAAGTCTGATACTTCTGAACTCAACTTAAACCCAAGCACTAGTTCTTCCAGATCATTTGCTTTCCTGCACGTCATAAACTCATCAGTGTTGACACCTCAAAAAGTAACATCACTGGTATCAGGCTTGGCACTTACTAAGCCACATGCTTCCTTAAAAATTCTACTTAGATCGCTTTTGCAAATGACTTTCTGACTTCTCAAAAAAAAACCAAACAGAACTGAAACCCAAATCCATTTGCCTCTACTTTAAGAATTCAAATTTCCAATTGGTAAAAGTGCACAATATTTTTTTTAAAAAAGCCAGTTGAAGAAATTATAAATTGGTTAAGGAGGGATAAAGTTGAAATGAGGCACACTCAAAAGAAAGGGATAACATTAAACTCGGAGTGAGAGGGCAGTCGAGATGCTGAATTAAGAAAAAAAACATAACTAAATAAGTTGGCAAAGTTACGGAGACAACAAAAGCTCTGATCACAATCAATTCCTCTTTGGATATGAAAGTACTGGCAGAAGGTTAAATGTTATGACTGTCACCTCTTGGTTCAACAACATTTGGGGAGAAACCTGGTTACTGCATCAGTGGTAGGAAAGCTAATAGAGACAATTCTCAAGACAAAATCAAAGCTAACTAAACTGGACTGAGTTACTTGACGAACTAACAAAGGACTGATGAAGCTGATGCGACATATGAACTTTCAAAAAGGCATTTGATAAAGAATTATCTAATAGACCTGCTTGGAAAATATAACTACACAGAATAAAGGGACAATGAATATAGGTTTGCTCATTGAGCTGGAAGGTTCATTTCCAGATGTTTTGTCTCCCTACTAGGTAACACCATCAGTTGGCGTCCAGACGAAGCACTGTTGATAATTCCTCCTTTCTATTTATATGTTTGAGTTTCTTTGGGGCGATGTCATTTCCTGTGGTGACGCCATTTCCTGTTCTTTTTCTCAGGGGGTGGTGGATGGGGTCTAACTCAATGTTTTTGTTGATAGAGTTCCAGTTGGAATGTCATGCTTCTAGGAATTCTCGTGTGTCTTTGTTTGGCTCGTCCTAGGATGCATGTGTTGTCCCAGTCGAAGAGGTGTCCTTCCTCATCCATATGTAAGAAAACTAGTGAATGAGTGGCTAGTTGATGTTCATGTACCCTGGTGGTTAGTTTTCTGCCTGTTTGTACAATGTAGCGTTTGTTACAGTCTTTGCATAGTATTTTGTATGAACATCAAACTAGCCACAAAACGACATGACCGTCTCTCACTAGTATCCTTACATACAGATAAGGAAGGACACCACTTCGATTGGGACAACACATCCATCCTAGGACAAGCCAAACAGAGACACGCACGAGAATTCCTCGAAGCATGGCATTCCAACCGGAACTCTATTAACAAACACATAAGAGTTTGACCCCATCTACCACCCCCTGAGAAAAAGAACAGGAAATGACATCACCACAGGAAATGAAGTCACAAGAAGTGACATCACCAACCCAAATAAACCCAAACATCTAAATAGAAAGCAGGAATTAACAACAGAGCTTCGGCCGGAGGCCCACTGATGGTGTTGCCCAGTATGGTGACAAAACATCTGGAAAATGAACCTTCCAGCTCAGTGAGCAAACCTACATCCAGAATTTCAAACTGAGCTACAAATCTTCTCAAAACTCACAAACGGGACAATGATAACTTGAATATGAAATTGGTTAAGAGATAGCAGGCAAAGACTGAGTTACTTTTCTGATCGAAGGAACCATGCAGGAGGGTGCCTAACCACTCACCTCTCCACACTAGGGTCAGTATTAGGACTGCCACTTTTTGTCATTTGCATAAATAACAATTTTGATGTTTGCAATTGCTACGTGTGTCAGTGCAATATACAGTAAACAGTAGAGCCAGATTTTATCAGGACGTTGACTGATGAAATGATCTCACCCAACTTAAAACCAGTAGGATGCACTTTGGCAGAAATTACCTGGACAGGTAGCATGATATAAATGATACGATTCTAAAGGATGCAGAAATTAGGAAATGCAGGTTCTCGGTGGCAGGAAAGGTCAATTAGGTAAATAAAGCATGGATGCTTGTTTTAATGAATAGTGAAAACGAATACAAAACTGAGGGAGGTTACTCTCAACCTTTACAAGTCTACAATTAGACCTCAGCTGCAGCACTACAAACTATTCCCGGAAATACACCTTAGGAAGAATGTCACAATCTTGGAGAGCCTCACAGGACGATTTCCACACTGTGGGTCTCGACGATACGCAGGAATGCGAAGGCAAAATATCGGGGGGGGGGGGGGGGGGGGGGTCTCCAAGCAGTCCTGGGCAGGAGGGATTTGAGCTGATTCCTGAGGAGACATTCCTTGAAACCCTCTCTAGAGTGTTTCCCCTCCCTCCCTCGGTGTGCACCGCATAATGGAATGGGATGGGGTGGGGTGGGGAGGGGAGGTCGAGTTCTGATTACCGCCGCAGAAATGAACAAGCCTCCGAAACCAGAAGCGTGTGTCCAAACACAGCTGAAACCTCCCACGTATTCAGCCCAGGACATAACATCCGAAACGTTTCCTTCGAACTTGGAGGAATTTAACAAAATCGGGAGCGCACTGACCAACCCGGGGTGTGGGGGGATGGGGGGATGAGGGGTGTGGGGGATGGGGGGATGAGGGGTGTGGGGGACGGGGGGGTGAGGGGTGTGGGGGACGGGGGGGTGGGGGGAATGGGGGTGGGGGGGGAGGGGGGGAATGGGGGTGGGGGGGGAGGGGGGGAATGGGGGGGGGGGGAATGGGGGTGGGGGGGAGGGGGGGAATGGGGGTGGGGGGGGAGGGGGGGGGAATGGGGGTGGGGGGGGGGGAGGGGGGGAATGGGGGTGGGGGGGGGGAGGGGGGGAATGGGGGTGGGGGGGGGGAGGGGGGGAATGGGGGTGGGGGGGGAGGGGGGGGGATGGGGGTGCGGGATGGGGGGAATGGGGGTGGGGTGGGGTGGGGTGGGGGGGGATGGGGGAAGAGATCATCTATTTTACCCTTGAACCCAACTTTCCCATCGCCGAGGGCAATCTGACACGCCGTGACTTTTATCTTTCCCCCGCCCTTACCTCAGGATGTTATCAGCATATTTCAGCAGCAGCTCCGAAGCGTCCAGGAAGATGTGCTCGGGGTTCTGGCTGAGCTCGCTCACAGCCACCGACACCATGGCGCCCCCGCACCCCAGGCCGGCCCAGCCGAGCGGGCGCTTTCACTACACCTCTTCCCTCACGTACACTCAAGACGGCGGACAACCCACAGCCCCAAAAACCGAAGACCACCTCTCAGCAAGAGACCTCAAACAACCCGCACGTCGATTCAGACGCGACAAAATGATGACGCCGCAGTCCGCCTTCCCCAGCCCCCGAACGCCGCTCTTGCCCTCTCGGAGTTGACGCTCTTTGGTGTTGGCGGGGAAGGACCTCCAGCCCCACCCACTCCCTAACGTCACGGCGCAGCGGCAGGTGAGTCACGCCTGCGCGTCAGGGAGCCGGCGGGTGAGTCTGTCTCCTGAACTGTAATGTTACCTCCGCTTCTCTGTTCACGGGTCCTGCTTCTGAATGTTTCCAGTGTTTTGTTTTGGGGTGTTTATGTTTCCTTGACAGGACGGTTCCTTCCCAGCCTTTCTTATTTTAGTAACTAAAAATGTTAGTGCTGACCCAGCTCAGAGGAGATTGGGGGCCCAAGTGTTTCTGTTGTTAACAAGAAGTCCACATTTGAAATCCACCATCTGGATTTAACTGGTTTTGACAACAGGTCACTGAGCAGTTTTTCTCTCCACTTGCTGAGCTTTTCCAATACTTCCGGGTCCTTTTGGAGCTTCCAATATTCTCCAATATTTCCAATGTATTGGTGGTCTTCCAAAAAAGTTCTCAGACTTCTTGTGAGCTTCTCTTTCCTCTTTAACAATGATCATTGCAACACCTACCTGAGATCTGTTTCGGGTATAGAAAAGGAACAATTTACCGAGCAAATTAATTAATAAAAAAATACATTGATTGTTTAAAAGTGTGTAATTCATAAAATGACCATTTAAACACTGCCTAGAAGATAAACAAGCCTTATTTTTTGCCTTTTCGCTTCACTTCAGAAGCAGAGCTAGAGAGAGATAGGCATGGCTCCAAATCGTGACCAATGAGGAAGGGAAGGAGACAGGGGATGACACTGGGACTGGTCATAGAGATGTACAGCACTGAAACAGACCATTTGAATCCAACTCATTCATGCTGACCAGATATCCTAAATTAATCTAGTCTCATTTGCCAATATTAGACCCATATTCATATATCCATCCAGATGCCTTTTAAATGTAATTTTAGCAGCCTCCACTACTTCCTCAGTAGACAAACAGGAGGCTGGAAGAACACAGCAAGCTGGGCAGCATCAAGAGGTGGAGAAGTCAATTATACCTGCAACGTTGACTTCTCCCCTTCCTGATACTACCTAGCTTACTGTGTTCTTCCAGCCTCCTACTTTTCTACCTTGGATTCCATCATCTGCAGTTTTTTGTCTCCACCAGTTCCTCTGACAGTTCATTCCATACACTCACCACCCTTTGTATGAAAATGTTATCCCTTAGGTTACTTTTAAATCTTTCCTCTCTCACCTTAAATCTGTGCGCTCTCTGATGTTGAGTTGATCTTGGGTGGCATGCACTCCAGACTAACTTTGGTGGGATTCATAGGAAAGTGTGTTGGAAGTGGTTTGTCTTTCATCCTGTCCTGGTTTGGAGATGTGGTATTGGACTGGAGTGTACAAAGTTAAAAATCACACAAAACCAGGTTATAATCCAACAGATTTATTTGGAAGCACTCTGTTTCGGAGCCCTGCTGCTTCATCAGGTGGTTATCAACCACCTGATGAAGGAGCAGTGCTCTGAAAACTAGTGCTTCCAAATAAACCTGTTGGACTATAACCTGGTGTTGTGTGATTTTTAACTTTGTAATCCTCTCCCAGTTTACTGTGTAAATAGACGTTTGTGGAGTGAGGCGGAGGTTGGGTGTATGTGTCTGCAACGCGTATCCTCTGTCTTGTGTGTGTGTCTGGGTCACTCCCAGCCTCCAGTATTTTCTCTCTCTCGTTCTCACGCACTTGCTGTCACTTTCTCACATACACCCGCCCCTGACTTGGACTTGGCGGGGGCGGCAAAGCATCGCACTGCTCTGATTTCTGATTGGGGACAAAGTCACACATGGAAGTAACTGGAAATAAAGCAACACACCGAACCATCTGAGGCAAAGTGTCTGACAAATTGTGATGACTGCAGGGAAAATCACCCTGGGTATATAAATTCAGATCTGAATTGAAACTGACGCTGCTCCTGCACAATAAATGGGAAAGATGAAGGCTGGGATATTTGAACTATTTGAGGAAACTGTCTGGTCACCCTATTGATAGGCTCATGATGGTATCTCATGCATGGTATCTTCTCTCCCTCCAAGGTGCACATCTGGGAGTTGGTGTTTAATATTTCTGGTCTACAGCAGTGGCAACCTTATTGTGGAGTCAAACTGATGGGAGCAAATTTAAGAATGCTTTACAGCTTGGTTACAAATTCACAACATAGGTAATGATTCCTTAGTTGTAATTTTGCATTCAAGAAACACAATTAAAAGGTGAAATAACAAATCACATTCTTACTATCAGCCTGTAGCTACTAAGTGGACAATTTGCTGCAAAAATTAGTTTTAATGAATAAATTTGAATAATCATTACAATTTGTTTAACTGAATCAGGATCAACCCTAAATAGCCATTCTGAATAATATCTATACCTATATTGTATTAAAATGTATTTTATTTATTTATATTACCAATCTAGTTAAAACTTTGTGTAAACTATCCTCATTATAAATTCCTATATCCTTGTTTATTAATGAGAATTATTTTTGTAAATGTCATATTTAAATTATACCTTTCATACAATAATGGCATTGTGGCCTCTCCATCATAAGAGTCATAGAGATGTACAGCATGGAAACAGACCCTTCGGTCCAACCCGTCTATGCCGACCAGATATCCCAACCCAATCTAGTCCCACCTGCCAGCACCCGGCCCATATCCCTCCAAACCCTTCCTATTCATATACCCATCCAAATGCCTCTTAAATGTTGCAATTGTACCAGCCTCCACCACATCCTCTGGCAGCTCATTCCATACATGGACCACCCTCTGCGTGAAAAGGTTGCCCCTTAGGTCTCTTTTATGTCTTTCCCCTCTCACCCTAAACTTATGCTCTCTAGTTCTGGACTCCCCGAACCCAGGGAAAAGGCTTTGTCTATTTATCCTATCCATGCCCCTCATAATTTTGTAAACCTCTATAAGGTCACCCCTCAGCCTCCGACGCTCCAGGGAAAACAGCCCCAGTCTGTTCAGCCTCTCCCTGTAGCTCAGATCCTCCAACCCTGGCAACATCCTTGTAAATCTTTTCTGAACCCTTTCAAGTTTCACAACATCTTTCCGATAGGAAGGAGACCAGAACCACACGCAATGTTCCAACAGTGGCCTAACCAATGTCCTGCACAGCTGCAACATGACCTCCCAACTACTGTACTCAATACTCTGACCAATAAAGGAAAGCATACAAAACGCCTTCTTCACTATCCTATCTACCTGTGACTCCACTTTCAAGGAGCTATGAACCTGCACTCCAAGGCCTCTTTGTTCAGCAACACTCTCTAGGACCTAACCATTAAGTGTATAAGTCCTGCCAAGATTTGCTTTCCCAAAATGCAGCAACTCATTTATCCGAATTAAACTCCATCTGCCACTTCTCAGCCCATTGGCCCATCCAGTTCAGATCCTGTTGTAATCTGAAGTAACCCTCTTTGCTGTCCACTACACCTCCAATTTTGGTGTCATCTGCAAACTTACTAACTGTACCTCTTATGCTCGCATCCAAATCATTTATGACAAAAAGTAGAGGAACCAGCACCGATCCTTGTGGCACTCCAGAGGTCACAGGTCTCCAGTCTGAAAAACAACCCTCCACCACCACCCTCTGTCTTCTACCTTTGAGCCAGTTCTGTATCCAAATGGCTAGTTCTCCCTGTATTCCATGAGATCTAACCTTGCTAATCAGTCTCCCATGAGAAACCTTGTTGAACGCCTTACTGAAGTCCATATAGATCACATCTACTGCTCTGCCCTCATCAATCTTCTTTGTTAGTTCTTCAAAAAACTCAATCAAGTTTGTGAAACATGATTTCCCATGCACAAAGCCATATTGACTATCCCAATCAGTCCTTGTCTTTCCAAATACATGTACATCCTGTCCCTCAGGATTCCCTCCAAAAACTTGCCCACTACTGAGGTCAGGCTCACCGATCTGTAGTTCCCTGGCTTGTCTTTACTGCCCTTCTTAAACAGTGGCACCACTTTTGCCAACCTCCAGTCTTCCAGCACCTCACCTGTGACTAACGATGATACAAATATCTCAGCAAGAGGCCCAGCAATCACTTCTCTAGCTTCCCTCAGAGTTCTCGGGTACACCTGATTAGGTCCTGGGGATTTAGCCACCTTTAACCGTTTCAAGACATCCAGCACTTCCTCCTCTGTAATCTGGACATTTTGCAAGATGTCACCATCTATTTCCCTACAGTCTATATCTTCCATATCCTTTTTCACAGTAAATACTGATGCAAAATATTCATTTAGTATCTCCCCCATTTTCTGTGGCTCCATACAAAGGCCGCATTGCTGATCTTTGAGGAGACCTATTCTCTTCCTCGTTACCCTTTTGTCCTTAATATATTTGTAAAAACCCTTTGGATTCTCCTTAATTCTATTTGCCATAGCTGTCTCATGTCCCCGTTTTGCCCTCCTGATTTCCCTCTTAAGTATACTCCTACTTCCTTTATACTCTTCTAAGGATTCACTCGATCTATCCTGTCTATACCTGACATATACTTCCTTCTTTTTTCTTAACCAAACCCTCAATTTCTTTAGTCATCCAGCATTTCCTGTACCTACCAGCCTTCCCTTTTGCCCTGACAGGAATATACTTTCTCTGGATTCTTGTTATCTCATTTCTGAAGGCTTCCCATTTTCCAGCCGTCCCTTTTACCTGCGAACATCTGCCTCCAATCAGCTTTTGAAAGTTCTTGCCTAATACCGTCAAAATTGGCCTTTCTCCAATTTAGAACTTCAACTTTTAGATCTGCTCTATCCTTTTCCATCACTATTTTAAACAAATAGAATTATGATCACTGGCCCCAAAGTGCTCCCCCACTGACACCTCAGTCACCTGCCCTGCCTTATTTCCCAAAAGTAGGTCAAGTTTTGCACCTTCTCAAGTAGGTACATCCACATACTGAATCAGAAAATTGTCTTGTACACACTTAAGAAATTCCTCTCCATCTAAACCTTTAACACTATGGCAGTCCCAGTCTATGTTTGGAAAGTTAAAATCCCCTACCATAACTACCCTATGGTACAGATAGCTGAGATCTCCTTACAAGTTTGTTTCTCAATTTCTCTCTGACTATTGGGGGGTCTATAATACAATCCCAATAAGGTGATAATCCCTTTCTTATTTCTCAGTTCCACCCAAATAACTTCCCTAGATGTATTTCCAGGAATAACCTCCCTCAGCACAGCTGTAATGCTATCCCTTATCAAAAATGCCACTCCCCCTCTTGCCTCCCTTTCTATCCTTTCTGTAGCATTTGTATCCTGAAACATTAAGCTGCCAGTCCTGCCCATCCCTGAGCCATGTTTCCGTAATTGCTATGATATCCCAGTCCCATGTTCCTAACCATGCCCTGAGTTCATCTGCCTTCCTTGTTAGGCCCCTTGCATTGAAATAAATGCGGTTTTATTTATTAATCCTACCTTGTCCCTGACTGTTTGAATCACTTCTGTTCTCAGCTGTACCCATCTCAGGTCGATCTCTTTCCTCACAATCTCCCTGGGTCCCACCCCCCATGATATTACTAGTTTAAATTCTCCCAAGCAGTTCGAGCAACTTTTCCTGCCAGTATATTAGTCCCCTTCCAATTTAGGTGCAATCCGTCCTTCTTGTATAGGTCACTTCTACCCCAAAAGTGATTCCAATGATCCAAAATAACACACCATTCTGCTTTTTCCCTGCTGGCCACAGAAATGTCTGTCTGTACCTCCTGACTACAGAATCCCCTAACTCAATTGATCTCTTGGAAGCCAACATACCCCTCGTTGCATTAGAGCCAGTCTCAATACCAGAAACTTGACTGTTCGTGCTACGTTCCCCTGAGACTCCATCACTCCCTATATTTTCCAAAACAGCATACCTGTTTGAAATGGGTATATCCACAAAAGAATCCTGCCCTAGGTGCCTACCTCTCTTACCCTTCCTGGAGTTAACCCATCGATGTGACTGTATTTGAGACTTGCCCCCCTTCCTATAACTGCCATCCATCACATACTGTTGCTGTTGCAAATTCCTCATCGCTTCTATCTGTCTCTCCAACCGATCCACTCGATCTGATAAGATTCGCATCCAACAGCATTTACGGCAGATATAATCTGCAATAACCCTTAAGCTCTTTAAACTCCCACATCTGACAAGAAGTACATATCAGTGCAAAGGCCACTTTTGCTCCTTCACAATCTACAGACCCAGAAAATTATACCGTCTTATTCCTCTACAAATACTGCCCCAGTTTAATTAATAGCTATGGCTTATATTTTAAGTTTAATCAAGAGACTTATCTCCAAAAACATATAATCAAGAAAGAATCCACTATACTCACTACTGCAGCCTTTCTCTTGGACAGACTTAAAACAACAATTAACTTGTAAGGTAGTTGTAAGGTAGTGGCATGTTTGACAACCTTAGAAACTTTAAAATTGGGCTAGTTTTGATAGTATCAAACATTGTATGACATTTGCATGTCAGAAAATGTAATGAATTAGAAGGGGCAGTTGAAGATGGAGGAATTAGAATGTTGATTTCATGAAAAATCTAAGTGGAGAGGTGAAATAGAAACCACAGTATTAATAAGGATTTCAAATGGGGTGAGGAGTAACTGGCACAGTGATGTTGAGTAGTGCCAGCATTTTAGATATTTGAATCCCATACACTTCTTGCATTCGATTGAAGTGAGCACAGATGAGCAGGGAATAAAGATATGATTTGTGATGGGCAAAGGCTGAGGGTTGTCATGTCTTCCAAGATGACCTTATAATGTTTTTTTTCCTTATTCTTTCATGGAATATGGGTGTCACTGACGAGATAGTTAAGAGTCAACCACATTGCTGTTGGTCTGGAGTCACATGTAGGCCAAAGCAGGTGGGGGTAGCGGATTTTCTTATCTAAATTACATTAGCGAACCAGGTAGGTTTTTATGACAACCATTTTCGCTAAGATTAGCTTTCAATTCTAGATTTTTATTAATTGCATTTGAATTCCACCAGCTGTTATGAAATTTATCTGAGAGTCTCCAGACCATGAGCACGTGCTTCTGGATTAGTCGTCCAGTGACATTATCACTGCCACCATCTTCATGAAGTATGAATATTTGGCTGAGGAGATTGGGGTAGATGTTCAATCAGCATTGTGCTATGTTCCCAATTGTGACTGATTTGCTTAAACAGAAAGAAAATTAAATATGGGGTCATAAATATTAAACATTATCCTGTATCTGTCAACAACAAGATATTAGGAGAAAATGAGGACTGCAGACACTGGAGATCAGAGTCGAAAAATATAGTGGTGGAAAAGCACAGCTGATCAGGCAGCATCTGAGGAGCAGAAGAGTTGACGTTTTGAGCATAGCAACAGATGAAGACCTTCTGCTCGAAGCGTTGACGCTCCTGCTCCTTGGATGCTGCCTGACTGGCTCTGCTTTTCCAGCACCACACTTTTCGACATCAATAAGATACTAAATGGTATTGGTATATCACAACCCCCCCCCAATTGATATGGCTAAGCAGGTGGAACATTGAAACGTACTGATCCTTTTTTCTTTAAATTACATTTTTGCAATATATTTTTTGAAAAAATGATTTATAAATTTGAAAATGAATACTATTCATATCATTGGAACCTAGGAGAAAGTGCGGACTGCAGATGCTGAAGATCAGAGCTGAAAAATGTGTTGCTGGTAAAGCGCAGCAGGTCAGGTAGCATCCAAGGAGCAGGAGAATCAACGGTTCAGGCATAAGCCTTTCTTTAGGGCTTATGCCCGAAACATCGATTCTCCTGCTCCTTGGATGCTGCCTGACCTGCGCTTTTCCAGCAACACATTTTTCATATCATTGGAACCTACCTGATACATTTATCCTGAAAAATATGCTTAAGGTGCTGTAACTTCAGAATTAATAGTTGGGATTTTAATTCACTTAAAATTAGAGCGGCATGGTAGCTCAGAGGTTAGTACTGCTGCCTCACAGCACCAGGGTCCCGGGTTCAATTCCAACCTCGGATGACTGTTTGTGTGGAGTTTGCACATTCTCTCTGTGTCTGCGTGGGTTTCCTCCGGGTGCTCTGGTTTCTTCCCACAGTCCAAAGATGTGCAGGTTAGATGGATGGCCATGCTAAATTGTCAATTAGGTGCATCAGTCAGAGGGAAAAGGGATTTGGGTGGGTTACGGAGTTTCGGTGTGGACCTGTTGGGTCGAAGGGCCTGTTTCCACACTGTAGAGATTCTAATCTAATCTAATCAAAATTCCTTCACTCGCATCATTAAAATCTGACCCAAAGTGATAAGGCAAACTAGCCTTGGGCAGACTGTACTATATGTTTCTAACAAATTATTTCAAAATGTTAATTTGCTTTAATAGTCTTTTTTTGCAGATTATAACAATACATAAGTATTTTAGACTAAACTGTATTCAAGTAAGAGAGCCTTTTATGCGTTCTGTCCTAGAATAATAAGACACAACACAACACCATGATCTGTTAGGACAGATACTGAATACAGATTAGGGTGTGGTCCACATATTTTCAATGTTAAATTAAAAGGTAAATTAATCAGCTGCCTGTCTCCTCCCACCACTACCATCACCTTAAAAAACTTGTTTTAAGGCAGCATTGAGGGAGGTCGAGGACTACATTTGAGTGCTCCCTAATTTTTGTCAGGAATGGTGATCTTGGGGGGGGGAGGGCGAATTTTAAAAAAGTTGCATAAAAAATAAACACAACAAAATAAATACAGAAAAATAAGAAGCAGTATAACATTCAAGGGTGACTTTATTTCAATGTTACTTTGAGTTGAACTTGAGCTCTTATTAAATGTTCTGTCACAGTTTAAAATGGAACAAGTTACTGCAGTTTGTAATTAAACATTATTGTCCAAAGTATGCATTCTGTCCACCAGAAAACATAAAGTGCAAAGATTTGAAATGTATTCTTTTACAATGACTACTTGCTTACCTCTTTTAAAATAGTGTTTCTGTGCACCTTTACTGTTTACAGTGAAATCAAGTGTATTTTCTTTCCAGAGTTGTGGATAAGTTGTGGTTAAAAGCTATCAGAAATGTTGCTGCAAAGCAACAAGCTGTTCATGAAGGTCTTCTGGTATCAGCTATTGACTCTCAAGAATACAAGACCAGAATTGAATACACGATGTTTCACAAGCACTAACCATCCAAAACGTCGAAGGCGAGTTGTGATTACTGGGGTTGGCCTAGTGTCTCCACTTGGAGTTGGCACTCAACTAACGTGGAGCCGCATCCTGAAAGGAGAGAGTGGTATTATTTCTTTGGATAAGTCACAATATAAAGACTTGCCTTGCACTATAGCTGCTTGTGTGCCTCGTGGTGACAAGGAGGGAGAGTTCAATGAAGAAATGTTTGTTTCAAAATCTGAAGGAAAGTCTATGTCAACTGCTACAGTAATGGCAATAGGAGCAGCAAATCTTGCACTTGAAGATTCTGACTGGTATCCTCGGTCTGAACAGGACCAGCTCAACACTGGAGTTGCTATTGGTATGGGTATGGTCCCACTTGATGAAATTAGCAATACAGCTGTGATATTAGCAACCAAAGGTTATAAAAGAGTGAGTCCCTTTTTTGTTCCCAGGATTCTTCCCAACATGGCAGCCGGACATATCAGTATTAAATATAAACTTAAAGGTCCAAATCATGCAGTATCGACTGCATGTACCACAGGAACTCATGCTATTGGGGATGCTTCAAGATTAATTCTCCACGGGGATGCAGATGTGATGCTAGCTGGTGGAACCGAGGCCTGCATTAACCCATTATCTATCACAGGCTTTGCAAGAGCACATGCTCTCTGCACCAGCTTCAATGCTACCCCCAAATTGGCTTCACGTCCATTCCACCCTGATAGAGAGGGGTTTGTAATGGGAGAGGGGGCATCAGTGCTGCTACTAGAGGAGTATACACATGCTACAATGAGAGGAGCACGAATCTATGCAGAGATACTTGGTTACGGACTCTCCGGGGATGCCAATCATATAACCTCTCCCAGCGATGGAGGAGATGGAGCAATCAGGTAAATTTTGATGTTCTGATGAAGAATATGGACACATCAGGATCAGAATTGGAGGTACTAAACTGCAGGTTTGGAAACTGAAGATTTTAAATATTCTAAATTCCTCAAAGATTAATGTTTAGATCATATGGCTATAAAATCAAAAAGATTGATTTATGGAATCAATAGAATTAAGGAAATTGATTCTCATAATATTGGTAAATATTCCTGAATTTATTTAACCAAAAAAAAACTCAAAAAAAGTTCCTTTCAATTAGCAAATTAAAATGTTGGGTGTAAATTTCTGAGCAGATTCTTCTGCTTCCATGGATGTCCCCAGACTCTATCATTAAGTATGATGAAGTCCAAGATAAATAGATTTCTAGTAATTTATGACATCAAAAGATATGTGGCAAAATCGTATTGAGGCAGCAGATCAGTCATTATCTAGTTGAATGGCGAAACAAGCTTGAGGAGTCAAATGGACTTTCCCTGCTCCTAGTTCCAGCGCTAAAATATTTCTGTGATACCACACTGGCCAAAGAAAATTATATAATTGCTAATAAACAATAAATAAACAAATAAATTATAAAATTGCACTGAGTTTCCATGGCTATTGTGCTAGAATTATTAGGAAAGACTAGAGAAACCTGGACCTTTCAGCTTGAAATTTTATAGAAGTCTACAATATCGAAACTTCAACCTAGTTTGTGATATGAAGGCAAGTGAATCCAAGTTCAAAGTTGTAAAGAGGAATGTTGGCAGAGAGAAAAAAACTCTGGATTGGGCAGTGGCATGGAGTGGGGGTGGTGGTGGTAACAGTTGGTAACCATAACAGCTAACTGTAGGATCTTTCCAGGCAGACAAATTAAGATAAGTTACTTTGTCTTGCTTGCTGATGTGAATTTTGGTGTACTGCAACAAGATCACCTTCCATTTTCATGCAGCAAAATGTCTGAAGACACTAGAAGGAAAGCAGAAAATTTAGGTGTGAATTATGGCATGATCATAGAAGTAAATTGTAAGGATGCAGTTGAAGGTGGGGAAAGATGTAGCTGCTTAGAAGTAAGTTTATAAAGGCAATTCCAGCAGAATAGGGGATGACAGTTCTCTTATCTATATCAATGTGAAACTGGAATATATTGAGTCATTTGTAGCTTGATGTGAGAAAGCACAGCAATAAAAAAGCATGTTAGAGAGGTAGAGTTGTGTGTAATCAGTGAACATATGGCAAATGTTCATTAACTGTGATGGTTTCTGCTTCTGGTCCTTTCAAGACTGGCATATGACCTACTGGTTTTCTTTTAACCATTAACTAGGCTCCATTAGTTATATATGGCATGGATGTTCTATTTATTACTTTGATGTTCCAACATGGTGTGATGCTGTATATGTGAACACTGTACTGTGGGAAACATCCATGGTTCCCCTTACTCCTGGTCTGAGGATAGAGAAGGAAGTTGGCAGCAGAGAAAGTCTATGGATCGGTGCAGTGGCCCAGTGGTTAGCACTGCTGTCTCACAGCGCCAGGGACCCGGGTTCAATTCCAGCCTCGGTTGGAATTGAACCTGGTTGACTGAATATGTGTGGAGTTTGCACATTCTCCCTGTGTCTGCGTGGGTTTCCTCCAGGTGCTCTGGTTTCCTCCCACAGTCTGAAGATGTGTGGTTAAGGTGGATTGGCCATGCTAAATTGCTGGTAGCATTAGGTGCATTAGTCAGGGGCAAATATAGAAATGAGTCTGGAAGGGTTACTCTTCAGAGAGTCGGTGTGGACTTGTTGGGCCAAAGGGCCTGTTTCCACAATGTAGGGAATCTAATCTAATCCCTCCTTGAAGCTGGAGTGCCACTCTGGATTCTCTGAGTTCAGCTAACAGAAAAAAAACTTAATGATCTCTTACGCCAGTTTTGCTACTAGACCAGTTGTCCTCTAAGCTGCAGTAAAAATAAATATCAATACTGCAAGAAGCGGTGATTTCTACTTTATGATTAATCACTGATCTGCTTGTGACAGTATTGTGACCCAGGGCTCGTAAGCAAACTTAACTAGCTTTGATCCCTCCTACATTTTCCACATGCTGAGGGTTAAAATTGACCTCAATGATTTAATTAATTCAAATGAGGTGCTATGACTATGAAGAGCTTGACATTGTCATTATGAAATAAACAACCTGTTCAGACTGCCCTAATGTAGAAGCACACAGGCTGCTGTCAAGTTCACACACTAATTATGCATATCCATCTGCTTAAATGTGTTGCCAGCCCAACGTAGCAAGCAGAATTTTTAGCTATCCAGTTGAAATTACTTCAGGGTGAGTGGTTGCATATGAGGACAAATATTGCCATTCTAGCCAGCTTCAAAATCCTGCGACAGCTCAAGCCTCTTCTCTCTGGAACAGATGATCTGGCAGAGGTACAACACCGGCATGATGATGATAAATCTGAAACAGTCCAGGATTTCTGTTTACAATCTCTCATTCTCAGCATCTGCAGTATTTTTCTTTGGTACTGTGCTAGATCGTTCATGCAAAGTTCCCGGAGTATAACTCGTTACTTGAGTTTGAAGGGCAAATCAGGGAATCAGCATGCAGTGGACATAATTGCTGAGATGCCATGTTTCATTTATTTCCTCAGACTTCCCTCCCCCTGTAATTAAGACAGCCAGCTCCATGTAGCAACTGACGCTGTGCTGACTACAAATTTTCATATTAGTTCAGCACAGCCTTCTCCTTAAAAAACAGATGTTGTCAGTATAATGATATAACATGAAATGCATCCCACAGACTGGCCGATATTACATTTGGTGTACAGTGCACAACAGAGACTGTGCGCCCAATATCTTCATTTTCGTTTCAGTAATCACAGTTTGATTTAGCTAAATAATTGGGATCTAAGAAAACAGTGAGAAGATTTGGTTCTGAATTCATATTATATTTCTTTGTCTGGTATTTTAGAGGGCAGTATCTATTGTATTGTGATACTAATTGCATCAGGTAAAAGAATTCAAGCACATTAAGTATTCATATGCTTAACTTTACACATTATGAATTCAAGATCTTTGAACATGATGAATGTAATTTACACACACACAGGACAGGGCCACAGAAGGTGTTCGGAATTTCCATGCTGGCTCTTGATCTTGTTTACTCATACAGGGGGTGTGAGCATCATTGGCATGGTCCCCATTTATTGCCGATCCCAAATTACTCTTGTGAATTACAGTGGTGTGTTCCTTGCTTGAACCACTGCAATTTATGTGCCCCAGGTACGCCTTCAGTTTTTTTAGGTAGGGAGTATTAGGATCTTGATCCAGTAATGATGAAGGAATGGCAATCTATTTCCAATTAAAGATTGTTTAACACTTGAAGGGGAACTGAGAGGTAGCGGTGTTTCCATTCACCTGCTGCCCTTGTACTTCTAAACGGTGGAGACAATAGGTTATTGAGGTGTTGTCTGAGAAACCTTGGTAAGTTACTGCAGTTTACCTTCGAGAGCATTCACATGGCTGCCACAGTGTAGCATTGGTGGAGGTGGTGAATATTTAAGGTGGTGAATGGATTTTTACCAAGCGAGCTGCTATTATGAGGTAAAAACAATGACTGCAGATGCTGGAAACCAGATTCAGGATTAGTGATGCTGGAAAAGCACAGCAGTTCAGGCAGCATCCAAGGAGCTTCGAAATCGACGTTTCGGGCAAAAACCCTTCATCAGGAATAAGGGCAGTGAGCCTGAAACGTGGAGAGATAAGCTAGAGGAGGGTGGGGGTGGGGAGAAAGTAGCATAGAGTACAATAGGTGAGTGGGGGAGGGGATGAAGGTGATTGGTCAGGGAGGAGAGGGTGGAGTGGATAGGTGGAAAAGGAGATAGGCAGGTAGGACAAGTCCGGACAAGTCATGGGGACAGTTACTGAGCTGGAAATTTAGAACAAGGGTGAGCTGGGGGAAAGGGAAATGAGGAAACTGTTGAAGTCCACATTGATGCCCTGGGGTTGAAGTGTTTCAAAAACACCAGCAACAGTTCTCCTTCAAGATCCTCCGCTCCACGCTTTCAGCAATGCGCCGGCACCTAACCTCTCTACAGTCAGCCCTGCCTCAGCTGAGGGCCATACTCTCTCAGAATTGCAAAGGACCCACTCTGTACTACATCCTCAGGAGAATTCATACTCTGAACAAAACAGTATTTCAATTCCATCTCAAACATCAAAAACTGTAAGTACAACAAACTTTTATCCACCCACCTCCATAACCAGTGCTCCTCAAACATTCCAGAAGATTCCCCTGGCCTCGGAATCTATTCCGCCATTAGCCATGCAGCTGATACAGCTGCCACCCCCACGCTGATTGATGATGTCACTTCCGCCCCCCATCATGGCACTCCCACAACCACTTCCACCCCTCACAATTCCTCATGCATCACACGTGACATCACTTCTGCCCTTCACATCATCGCTGATGCCACATGGTCAGAGACTTCCGCCACCCCTACTGCCGTGGTCACCACCATTTCCGCCCCCACCAGCGCCACTCACCTGCATTCTGCTGATATGACCCCCACAGACCCCACTGTCACTATCCCCACCCCCCAGAACCCCGAGGGGAACACTACCCCTGCTCATGTCTCCACCCCCATTCCCCCCACCATCACACCCACTCCAGTTACAGGTTCCGCCCCCACTCCCAGCTCTACACCCACACCAGATCCCAGCTCCCAGCCCTGCCGAATTTTCACCATCTCTCTCCCCCCCCCCCCCGCCCAGACCTCCCTCTCACTGAGGACGAACGATCAGTCCTCAGCAAAGGACTCCCCTTCATCCCCCCCTGTCCACGCATCAATGAATTTAATACCCGCCGTGACGTTGAACAATACTTCCATCGCCTCCGCCTCCGAGCTTACTTTCACAATCAGGACTCCCGCCCACCTTCCGAGGACCCCTTCGCCCACCTCCAGCACACTGCATCCACCTGGACACCCCACGCTGTCCTATTACCAGCCCTCAACCTCTTCATTTCCAACTACCACCGGGACATTAACCGCCTCAACCTGTCGACCTCCCTCTCCCACTCCAACCTCTCACCCTCACAACACGCAGCCCTCCAATCCCTCTGCTCCAATCCCAGCCTCACCATCAAGCCAGTGGATAAAGGGGGCGCAGTGGTAGTCTGGCGCACTGACCTCTACACCGCTGAAGCCAAACGTCAACTTGAGGACACCTCTTCCTACTGCCCCCTCGACCATGACCCCACACCCCATCACCAAACTGTCTCCCAGACCATACAGAACCTCATCACCTCAGGAGATCTCCCACCCACAGCTTCCAACCTCATAGTCCGGGAACCCCGCACTGCCCGGTTCTACCTCCTTCCCAAGATCCACAAGCCTGACCACCCTGGCCGACCCATTGTCTCAGCATGCTCCTGCCCCACTGAACTCATCTCTACCTACCTCGACACTGTCCTAACCCCCTAGTCCAGGAACTCCCCACATACGTTCGAGATACCACCCACGCCCTCCACCTCCTCCAAGACTTCTGTTTCTCTGGCCCCCAACGCCTCATCTTCACTATGGATATCCAATCCCTCTACACCTCCATCCACCATGACCAGGGCCTCCAAGCCCTCTGTTTTTTCCTCTCCAGATGTCCCCAACAGTACCCTTCCACCGACACACTCATTCGTTTGGCCGAACTGGTCCTCACCCTTAACAATTTCTCCTTTGAATCCTCCCACTTCCTCCAGACCAAAGGCGTAGCCATGGGCACACATATGGGCCCCAGCTATGCCTGTCTCTTTGTTGGCTACGTAGAACAGTCAATCTTCTGTAATTACACCGGCACCACTTCCCACCTCTTCCTCCGCTACATTGATGACTGCATTGTCGCCACCTCGTGCTCCCACGAGGAGGTTGAGCAATTCATCAACTTCACCAACACATTCCACCCTGACCTTAAATTTACCTGGACCATCTCTGACACCTCCCTCCCCTTCCTGGACCTCTCCATTAATGACGACCGACTTGACACCGACATTTTTTACAAACCCACCGACTCCCACAGCTACCTGGATTACACCTCTTCCCACCCTACCTCTTGCAAAAATGCCATCCCGTATTCCCAATTCCTCCGCCTCCACCGGATCTGCTCCCAGGAGGACCAGTTCCACCACAGAACACTCCAGATGGCTTCCTTCTTTAGAGACTGCAATTTCCCTTCCCATGTGGTTAAAGATGCCCTCCAACGCATCTCGTCTACATCCCACTCCTCCGCCCTTAGACCCCACCCCTCCAACCGTAACAAGGACAGAATGCCCCTGGTGCTCACCTTCCACCCTACCAACCTTCGCATAAACCAAATCGTCCGCCGACATTTCCGCCACCTCCAAAAAGACCCCCCACCAGGGATATATTTCCCTCCCCACCCCTTTCTGCCTTTCGCAAAGACCGTTCCCTCCGTGACTACCTGGTCAGGTCCACGCCGCCCTACAACCCATCCTCCCATCCTGGCACTTTCCCCTGCCACCGCAGGAACTGTAAAACCTGTGCCCACACCTCCTCCCTCACCTCCATCCAAGGCCCTAAAGGAGCTTTTCACATCCATCAAAGTTTTACCTGCACATCCACTAATATCATTTATTGTATCCGTTGCTCCCGATGTGGTCCCCTCTACATTGGGGAGACTGGGCACCTCCTAGCAGAGCGTTTTAGGGAGCATCTCTGGGACACCCGCACCAATCAACCAAACCGCCCCGTGGCCCAACACTTCAACTCCCCCTCCCACTCTGCCAAGGACATGGAGGTCCTGGGCCTCCTTCACTGCCGCTCCCTCACCACCAGACGCCTGGAGGAAGAACGCCTCATCTTCCGCCTCGGAACACTTCAACCCCAGGGCATCAATGTGGACTTCAACAGTTTTCTCATTTCCCCTTCCCCCACCTCACCCTAGTTCTAAACTTCCAGCTCAGTACTGTCCCCATGAGTTGCCCGGACTTGTCCTACCTGCCTATCTCCTTTTCCACCTATCCACTCCACCCTCTCCTCCCTGACCTATCACCTTCATCCCCTCCCCCACTCACCCATTGTACTCTATGCTATTTTCTCCCCACCCCCACCCTCCTCTAGCTTATCTCTCCACGCTTCAGGCTCACTGCCTTTATTCCTGATGAAGGGCTTTTGCCTGAAACGTCTATATCAAAGCTCCTTGAATGCTGCCTGAACTGCTGTGCTTTTCCAGCACCACTAATCCAGAGCTGCTATTATGGTCCGATGGATGATAACGAGCTTCTTGAGGGCTGTTGGTGTCACAGTCATCCATGAGTGTATTCCTACATGGTCCGTGTATGCTCTTTCCATATCTAGCCTGTCAGGTCCCCAAAGAATCTTGAATGTCTCAATAAGATCCACCTCTCTCCTAAATCCCAGTGAGTACTGGTCTAACCTACTCAACCTATTCTTGTAAGACAGTCCCTCCAAACCCTATATCAGCCCAGTGAACTTTCTCTAGACTGCCTCAAATGCCAGCATATCTTTGCTTAGATTTAGGGCCCAGGACTGTTCACAATATTCCAGCTATGGTCTGACTAGAGCCTTGTATAGTTTTAACAATACCCCCCAACTTTTAAACTCCACTTCCTTAAAATTAAAGGCCAACATCTTATTTATTATCCATATTAACTGCGGAATATTCAGCTCCTCTATTCTTCCTGCCAAAGTGCATAACCTCACATTTTTTTCCACAATATATTCCATCTGTCATATTTTTGCCCACTTGCTTAATCCCTCTGCAAACTCAGTCACCCTGAGCACTTGTGTTTCCATGTATTTTGATGTCATCCGCACTTTTGGCTATAGTGCATTCACTTTCCTGATGCATGTCATCAAAATATATTGTAAATAACGGTGGTCCCAGCACTGATCCCTGAGGCATTCCACTAGTTAGAAGTTGTCATGCTGAAAATGACCCCCTTTTATCCCAACTCTGTTCTGTTAGTTAACCTGTCCTCTATCCATCGTGATACATTACCTCCAGTACTCTTAATAAGTAGCTTAAAATGCCTTCTGAAAATCCAATATATTACACACAGAGATTCCCTTTTATCTATCCTGCCATTACTGTCTCTCTAACCTTGTTCTTTCAGGGGCCGACATTCACTTTGGCTCCTCTCTTCCTCTTTATAAATTTAAAGAAGCACTTGTTTTCCATCTTAAAATTACATGAAAGTTTATCCTCAAGTTTACCTTCTCCCTCTTGAATAATTTTTTCTTTTTTTTTTGCTGGTTTGCAAAACTTCCCCAATCCTTTGATTTATCACTAATCTTTGTACATTTTGTATTTTCTTTCCATTTAGTACTAGCACGAACTTCCCTGATTAGCCCTTCGTCGCCAGGATATGTCTTTGCTGTGAGCCCCAAACTATTTTTTTTAAACGTCAGCCATTGTTCTTCAACTGTCTTTGCTACTAAATTCCTTTCCAAGTCCACACCCAAGCAGCTCTGCTCTCATTCCTTTATAATGACTTTTATTTAAGCTTAGCAGGGTTGTTTCTGACCAACTTCCTCCATCTCAAACTGAATGGTAATTCCTCTCGTGGCAGGGTCACAGTTTTCTAAGAAATCTTTCACTCTGACATTATTTATTAAAACTGTCTCATATATCACCAGGTCTAAAGTAACCTGTTCCATGGTTAAATCCACAGCTTATCATTTTAGGAGACCGTTCTGAATAGACTCTGTGAATTCTTCCTTGTGACTACCTCTGCCAATCTAACTATTTCCAATCAGCATCCATTTACACCAAACCACTGAAATTCAGCTCTTTGTGTACATTTGAATCAAGTGTGGTGATGTCTCTGATTAAGTGGCTGAATCCTGCCATCACTTTCATTATGAGCACCCTTGGGAACGGTAATTGGCCCAATTGGATTTGTGCTTTTTGTTTATTTTTCATGACATGTTAGGTATCCCTGGCAGGGTTTGTTTTTCCACCCCAATTGCCCTTGAAATGAATGGCTTCCTAGGCCATTTACAGAGGGCAGTTCAGAGTGAACAACATTCCTGCAGTTCTGGATTCTCACAGTTAGTGAGACTGGCTAAATATGGAAAATTTCCGTGCCTGAAGGATATTCGTGAGCCAGATGAGTTCTTACAGCAATCAATGATGGTTTTATAGTTACCATTACCGAAACTAGTTTTCAATTCCAGGTTTGTAAAAGTTGAATTTAACTTGTATCAGCTGCCGTGCTGGCATTTGAACGTGTCCTCAGAACATTAGCCTGGATTTCTGGATTATTGTCAAAAAGTATGGCAGTGGAAAAGCACAGCTGGTCAGGCAGGATCCGAGGAGCAGGAGAGTTATGTTTCAAGCATAAGACCTGCGTCAGGAATGTTAGGTGGGGGGTGGGGGTGCGGCAGGGGGTGCTGAGAGATAAATGGAAAGGGTGTGGGCTACGGGGAAGGTAGCTAGGAATGCGATAGGTAGATGAAGGTGGAGAGTGATGGTGATAGGTCAGGGCTGAGGGTGTAGCGGATAGTTGGGAAGGAAGATGGACAGGTAGGACAGTTCCAGAGGGCAGTGCTGAGTTGGAGAGATGGATTTAGGATAGGATCAGGTAAGATAAGGGGAGATCAGGAAACTGGTGAAATGGATTATTGGTCCAGTGGAAGTACCTTTAATGATATTACATCCTCACAAAAATAGGTCACTACCTTTCACCAGAGAGGAGCCACTTTACATCAAGCGTGACTCACCAGGAAACCTTTCTCATAGAATCCCTACAGTGTGGAAACAGGCCCTTTGGCCCAACAAGTCCACACTGGCCCTCCGAAGAGTAACTCAGCCAGACCCATTCCCCTACCCTATTATCCTATATTTAACTCTGACTAATGCACCTAACCGACACATCCCTGAACACTCTGGGCAATTTAGCACGGCCAATCCACCTAACGTGCACCTCTTCAGATTGTGGGAGGAAACCCATGCAGACGTGGGGAGAATGTGCAAACTCCACACAGCCAGTTGCCTGAGACTGGAATCAAACCCGGGTGCCTGGCACTGTAAGGCAGCAGTGCTAATCACTGAGCCACTGCACCACTCTTGCCATTTACCACAGAAGGATTTACAAGTTGATGATAGAGCTCTTTAACCATGTTATCAATACACATTCCATGGTCATCAAGTCCTGGAGGAGGACTTGAACCTATAGTTTCTGGCTCAGAAATAGGGATACCATCACTGTGCAATCAGACTTAGAAATTTTTGTACTTATGCTTCAGTCTAGCTCTCATTACAACTAATTAATTAATGCAGTACCATCTGCCTTTGCTTGGAATCTGTTCAGTATATTCATTAGTTTGAGCAGAGGAAAAAAAACTCCGTTTTCTCCAGTATTTATACTTTGATATCTTATGTAGTTGAGCATAGAGTTCATAGATTAGAGAAATTGGAAACAGCCGAGTGACAGCATGCAAAAAGAACTCATGATTAATACTTGAAGAGGAATGATTTCATTATTGGAATTTAGATTCCCTGTTATCATATGGAGCCATCCAGTCTGAGAGCATAGCATCTTACAAACAAGAAAACTGTCCAGATGTCTTCAAGTATGATTCAATAGCACAGATCCCGAATGATTTAAACGGTCAGTGTATCGGGTTCTCTCTTTATAGTATGAGCTTTTAGGAGTGGGACAGCTAATGACATTTTTAAATTGGCTACTGCTTGCTGAGATCAACCTATCTAGACATTTTTAATTAACCTGTTCAGATGTATTGTGGCTTTAACCCAGGTCTTCTGGCTCAAAGGTAGGGACAATACCGCTGTGCCACAAAAGTGCTTAAAGATCAGCCGTTATATTTGAATATGCAGACTAATCAGCTCTGTTCAAGTAGACTGTTATAATTAGTGTCAAATACAAGGTTACTCCAGTTGTTGCTTAATGAAACTGCTTCCTCAGGCATTTGAATACACTGAGATGAGAAACTGAATTATCATGGTTCAACGATAATGTTTTTCTTAAATGTGTCTTCAGAATTTTAAGATTCTTACAACAACAGTGTATTTATGTAATATTTTAAAGCAGTATGAAAGTCCCAAATCTCTTCATAGAAAAATGATCAAACAGAATATAAAGGGCATTAGGACGGATATGCATGTAACATGTTTTACTATATTACAGACACTATATAAATGTAAATTATTGTTGTAGGTCTGGAAGAGAGAACTGATGCATGTAGCCCAGGAGATTTGTAAACTGTCTGTTTGATCTTAGAATCATAGAATCCCTACAGTGCAAAAAGAGGCCATTTGGTCCATTGAGTCCCTACCAACCCTTTGAAGAACATCCCAGCTCCACGCCCCCCCTCCCCCCCACACCCTATTCCTGCTAATCCACCAAGCCCACACATCACTGGACACTATGGATAATTTAGCATGGCCTATCCACCCAACCTGCACATCTTTGGACAGGGAGGAAACCTACAAATTTGAATGAGCAGACTCCACACGGACAGTCGCCCGAAGCTGAAATCCAACCCGGGTCCCTGATGCTGTGAGGCATCAGTATTAATCACTGAGCCACCATGCCACCCCACTACATTATTTAAAGCCTGAGATATTCACTTTGCCAAGTTATTATTTAAGAACATAAGAAATATGAGAAAGAGTAGGCCACATGATCCAGTGAACGTGATCTGGTATGCAGTGTGAACATGGCTGACAGTCTAATCAACTTCACTACTCAGTGCCTTCGAATGCTTGAGTTCATTGGGGGAGACATTTCCAACATTTTATACCCTACCAGGGAAGAATTGCCTCCTCATTTCAATCTAAAGCATTTGACCTTTTCTCTGGATTCTGCAGCTTGGAGAATCAGCCTCTCAGCTATCATGTGAAATATTTCAATTAAATATCCAAAATTCAAATCATATAACAGTTCAGATTGGGTTTCTGACTCCTGTTTTCACTGGACTTTATCCCACATGATCAGAGCTGATGAATAAGTCTGTTAATCAGAGATGTTATGAGGCATGTTATAGCATTGTAATTTATCATCCGTATAATAACTTAATTGTTTATCCTGAAATACAATAGGATACTAATTTGTGGGGATCAATGGCTGTTAGGAGTGGTCCTTTGTGCTGGATGTGGGGAAAATTGTCTGGTGACATCCCAAGCTGAGAACCATTAACAGTTTATAAAATCATTTGTCGTGCCAATTAACTTTTTCAATGTAGGCAGCTTATGTAAAATCTGGCTACCTGGAGAAACTGGAGCTGTCAGAAATCTGGACAGTTTTGGTCTCAATTCTAATTCAGTAAAAGTATTTTTTTTAAATTCACTTGAATAGTTCAATTAGGTGCTGTGTTTGGATTCAGACTCCTTATTCAGTTTGTGCACTGTTCTATCCTGTGCTGTAAGCCAGTTTTTCAAAGCCAATTGACTCAGAGTACAGGAGACTAGCATGTTCCTGTGAGGATGAAAGATAAGAATGTCAAGATCTCAGATCCATGGGTGATGAGAGATGTTATAAGTTTAGTTATAAAGAAAAAGGAGACAATGTAAGATTTAGGAAGGAGAAATCAAACAAGGTCCTTGAGCAGTATAAAGGAAGCAGAGAACAGGAATTAGGTGGGTTTGAAGGGGCCATGAAATGTTCTTCTCTAGTAGGATTAAGGAGAATCACAAGGCACTTTATACAAATATAAGGAGCAAAAAGCTAACTAGGGAAATCGTAGGTCCGCTCAAGGACAAAGGATGGAATTTATGCATGGAACAAGGGAAAGTGGGTGAGGTCCTTGATGAGTACTTTGCATTGGTATTCATCAAGGAGAAAGACATGGATGATGGTACGTTTAGAGAGGTGTTAGTCGGTACTCTAAAGTATGTCAATACGAAGAAGGAAGTGGTATTGGGTGTCTTGAAAAACATTGCGTTAGGGCCTGATTGGATCTATCTACTGAGGGAGGCAAAGGAGGAAATTGCTGGGGCCTTGAAAGATCTTTGTATCCAGTTTAGCCATGGACAAGGTCCCCAAAGACTAGACAATAGATACCAAGTTCCTTTGCTCAAGAAAGCAACAGGGATAATCTGACTGGTTTATAGACTGGTGAGCCTTACATGAGTAGTAGGGAAATCATTGGAGAAGATTCTTAGGAACAAATTTACTTGGATTGGAGAAGAATCAACTTAATAGGGATAATCAGCATTGCTTCTTGCAGGCAAAGTCTTGTCTCACAAACTTGATGAAGTTTTTTGAGGAAGTGACGAAGACTGAGGATAAGGCACTGTAAATTGACTATGTGGACTTTACTAGAGCATTTGACAAGGTTCTTCGTAGTGGGCTGGTCCAGAAGATCAAAGCACATGGAATCTAAATTGGCTGGGCCAGAAAAGATAGAGGGTAGGTGTGAAGGGATGTTTTTCTGACTGGAGGGCTATGATCAGTGGTGTTCTACAAGGATTATTGCTGGATTCCCTGTCATTTGTAATGTATATAAATGATTTGCACGAAGATGTAAGTGGTCTGATTAGTAAGTTTCCAGATGAGATGAAAATTGGTGAGTTGTGGATAGTTCGGAAGGATATCAAAGGATATGGATCAGCTAGAAAGTCAGGCAGAGAAATGGCAAATGGAGTTTAATTCTGACAAGTGCAAGTTGATGCATTTTGGGATGTCAAATGCAAGAGGAAAGTACACTGTAAATGGTTGGACCTCTGGAAGCATTGATAGACAGAAAAATCATCAGGTTCAATGCCATAACTCCCTGAAAGTGGCAACACAAGTGGATAAGGTGGTAAATAAGGCATATGGCATGCTTGCCTTCATTGGTCAGGCCATTGAATACAAAAGTTGGCAAGTCATACTGATTAAGGATAGTCAACATGGCTTTGTGCATGGGAAATCATGTCTCACAAACTTGATTGAGTTTTTTTGAAGAAGTAACAAACTAGGATTGATGAGGGCAGAGAGGTAGACTTGATCTATATGGACTTCAGTAAGGCGTTCAACAAGGTTCCTCATGGGAGACTGGTGAGCAAGGTTAGATCTAATGGAATACAGGGAGAACTAGCCATTTAGATACAAAACTGGCTCAAAGGTAGAAGTCAGAGGGTGTGGTGGAGGGTTGTTTTTCAGATTGGCGGCCTGTGACAAGGATCGGTGCTAGGTCCACTACTTTTCATCATTTATATAAATTATTTGGATGTGAGCATAAGCGGTATAGTTAGTAAGCTTGCAGATGACACCAAAATTGGAGGTGTAGTGGACAGTGAAGAAGGTTGCCTCAGATTACAACAGGATCTTGATCAGATGGGCCAATGAGCTGAGGAGTGGCAGGTGGAGTTTAATTCAGATAAATGCGAGGTGTTACATTTTGAGAAAGCAAATCTTAGCAGGACTTTTACACTTAATGGTAAGGTCCTAGGGAGAATTGCTGAACAAAAGACCCTTCATAGTTCCTGAAAGTGGAGTCGCAGGTAGATAGGATTGTGAAGAAGGCATTTGGTATGCTTTCTTTACTTTGTCAGAGTATTGAGTACAGGAGTTGTGAGGTCATGTTGCAGCTGTACAGGACATTGGTTAGGCCACTGTTGGAATATTGTGTGCAATTTTGGTTTCCTTCCTATTGGAAGGATGTTGTGAAACTTGAAAGGGTTCAGAAAAGATTTACAAGGATGTTGCCAGGATTGGAGGATTTGGGGCTGTTTTCCCTGGAGTGTCGGAGGCTGAGGGGTGACCTTCTAGAGGTTTACAAAATCATGAGGGGCTTGGATAAGACAAATAGACAAAGTGTCTTGCCTGGGGTGGGGGAGTCCAGAACTAGAGGGCATAGGTTTAGGGTGAGAGGGGAAAGATATAAAAAAGACCTAAGGGGAAACGTTTTCACACAGTGGGTGGTACATGTATGGAATGAGCTGCCAGAGGAAGTGGTGGAGGCTGGTACAATTGCAACATTTAAAAGGCATTTGGATGTGTATATGAATAGGAAGGGTTTGGAGGGATGTGGGCTGGGAGCTGGCAGGTGGGACTAGATTGGGTTGGGATATCTAGTGAGCATGGACGGGTTGGACTGAAGGGCCTGTTTCCCTGCTGTACATCTCTACAACTCTATGCTATAGGTATATGAGACTTTGATCAGGCCATATTTGGAGTACAGTTGGCAGTTCACCACCTGGCGCCTGGAGGAAGAACGCCTCATCTTCCGCCTCGGAACACTTCAACCCCATGGCATCAATGTGGATTCCACCAGTTTCCTCATTGCCGCCTCCTCCACCTCACCCCAGCTACCTGCCTATCTTCCTTTCCACCTATCCACTCCACCCTCCTCTCAGACCTATCACCTTCATCCCCACCCCCACTGTACTCTATGCTACTTTCTCACCCCCCCATTTATCTCTCCACTCTGCAGGCACCTGCCTGTATTCCTGATGAAGGGCTTTTGCCCGAAACGTCGATTTTCCACTCTAATCTAGGTTCTGGTCACCATACTATTGGAAGGATGTGGAGGCTTTGGAGAGGGTGCAGAAGATGTTTACTGGGACGTTGACTGGATTGGAGTGTATGAACTATAAGGAGAGGTTGGGCAAACTTGGATTGTTTTCAATCGTGAGTGTGGTGCTGGAAAAGCACAGCAGGTCAGGCAGCATCTGAGGAGCAGGAGACGCGACATTTCTGGCAGAAATCCTTTATCAGGAATGAGCCTGTGAGCCGAGGTGGTGGTGAGATAAATGGGAGACGGGGGTACGGCTGGGGGAAAAGTAGCTGAGAGTGCAAAAGGTGGAGCTGATGGTGATAGGTCAGAGAGAGGGTGGAAAGGAAGATGTTCAAATAGGACAGGTCATGAGGGTGGTGATAAGGTGGGGAGAGGGGAAATCTGGAAACTGGTGAAATCCACTTTGCTACCATGGGGTTGGAGGATCATGAGGTGGAAGATGAGGCATTCTTCCTCCAGCTGTCGGATGGTTACAAATTGGTGATGGAGGAGGCCCAGGACCTGCATGTCCTTGGCAGTGTGGGAGGGGAAGTTGAAGTGTTTGGCCACAGGTTGGTGGGGTTGGTTGGTATTGGTGTCCTAGGGATGTCCTCTGAAGCACTCTGTGAGTAGGTGACCTGTCTCCCAAATGTAGAGGAGACTGCATCAGGAGCAAAGGATACAGTAAATGATGTGTAGAAGTGCAGGTGAAGCTTTGGTGGTTGTGGAAGACTCCTTTGGGACCTTGGACGGAGATGAGGGGATCGATGTGGGCGCTGGTTTTGCAATTCCTGTAGTGGCAGGGGAAAGTGCTGAGCGGAGAGGGTGGGTTGTTGGGGGGGCATATACCTGACAAGGGAGTTGCGGAGGGAATGGTCTTTCCAAAAAGAGGATGGGGGATGGAGGGAAATATATCCTTGGTGGTGGGGTCCGTTTGTAGGTGGTGGAAATGGTGGAGAATGATGCGATATATATGGATGTTGGTGGGGTGGAAGGTGAGGATTGGGGGATTCTGTCCTTGTTGCGGTTGGAGGGGTGGGGTTTGTGGACGGAGGTGCGGGATGTGGATGAGATGTGCTGGAGGGCATCATAACCACATGGGAGAGGAAATTGCAGTCTTTAAAGAAGGAAGCCATCATCTGGTGTGTTGTGTGGTGGAACTGGTCCTCCTGGGAGCAGATGTGGCGGAGGCGGAGGAATTGGGAATAAGGGATAGAATTTTTGCAGGAGGCAGGATGGGAGGAGGTGTAGTCTGGGTAGCTGTGGAAGTCTGTGGGTTTGTAGAAGATGTCAGTGTTGAGTCAGTCCCCGTTGATGGAGATGGAGAGGTCCAGGAAGGGGAGGGAGGTGTGTAGAAGATGTCACTTGTTTTCACTAGAGCGTCGGAGGCTGACTTGATAGATGTTTATAAATTGAGAAGAGTGAATAGGGTAGATAGTCGGAGTTTCTTTCCCAGGATGGAAATGTCAACCACAAAGGGGCATAGGTTTAAGGTGGGGTCAAGGTAAGTTTAGGAGATGTGCAAAGCAAGTAATTTTTACACAGTTGGTAATAGATACCCGGAATATGCTGCTGGGGATTTAGTTGAAGCAGATATGATAGCAAAGTTTAAGGGCATTTAGACAGATACAAGAACATGTAGAGAATAGAGGGATATGGACTATGAGCAAGTAGATGGGATTAGTGGGCCAAAGGGCCTTTTCCTGTGTTGTACTGTCTATGTTCTTAACTCTTACCCAATGTGCCTTGAACTGCACCACCCACAACTCAATCACCCAAATGGAAATCTGAAAATATCTAAAATCTGGGAAGGCCTCGATCCTGAGGGTGCCAGACTTGAGGTGTCCTACCTGTACAGTTTTAAGAGATGAAAGTATAATATATTAGCTTGTCCCATAATTTGTTACCTAGATATTTTTAATCAATCTGTTCAGAGGTCATCTAACATCTCTGGAACAGATAGGTCTTGAACCCAGGTCTCCTGGCCGAGAGGTAAGGATATTACCACTGCATCACAAGAGTCCTAAGAATTTGTAACCTACATTAAACTGTTTAATGATAAATTAAAAGTATACCTATTGGGAAAATATAGCAGGTCAAGCATTTTGTAGAGAAACAAAACAGAGTAGCTTTCCAATAATGAGTCTTAATTTAGTGCATACAATTACATGCATTTCCTTGTAGGTTAATATTTTTAGTTTAATCTTATTTGAGGCTTGTGTGAATATAATTTGGTATTAACTCTGACTTTCCTCAGATGTATGTCAGCCGCAATAAATGATGCTGGAATAACACCAGAGGATGTTACATACATCAATGCCCATGCCACCTCCACACCACTAGGGGACGCAGCTGAAAACCAAGCCATCAAGAGATTGTTTAAAGAGCATTCACATTCCCTAGCTGTGTCTTCCACTAAAGGAGCCACTGGTCATCTCCTAGGGGCAGCTGGAGCAATAGAAACTGCATTTACAGCCCTGGCCTGCTTTCATGGGATCGTTCCTCCAACATTGAATCTTGATAAGACTGACCCTGATTTTGATTTGAATTATGTTCCTATAACAGCCCAAGAATGGATAACTTCAAAAAGGCGTATTGCACTGACTAATTCATTTGGATTTGGAGGCACTAATGCAACACTCTGCTTGGGGAGTGTCTGATCATGTTTTATATTAACAAATAATGGAAAGCTGTATTGTCTGGCTGTACGTTTCAGAAAGTTCGGAACATCTGAAAAAGCCGTGAAACGTTGGTCCCGGAATATCTATCACTGGGACTCTGTCATCATAACAAGGACATAGAGTCAAATGTTAACAACAATGAGTGACAATGCTATTCTGGATAACTTCATTCATTTTTTTTTCCATTGGCAACTGTAGACATCTTCATCCATGAATCAAAAAAACAAAAATGGAGTTCCATGCTTTGTGTTTATTATTATGGCACTTTTGTTAAACCCAGTGAGTGAAATTTGTAACTTAAAAATGTTTTGCTGCTAAAGCTTGAAAAAATACATTACAAAATATTTCAATTTGAATGTTATAAAAAGCACTATAGAATTAAACTATCTTTGATACAGCATGTTCCAGTCTGAGCTGTCTCAATAAAATTTCAAAGCCTTTGTTGTTCACAATCTACCTTCCATGTCTGACCCATAGCCCCGGAGGTGCTCTGCAGCTTCCAGACCCTCAGTGTACTATGGGTGAAAGCCTTAGACAGAATTTTGCAGCCACTGTCCCATGCCAGAACCATGAAATGTGTGAGTCTGCAACACTTTGTTGAAGACAATACGTTGGAAGACAAGCAAGTCTTGGGCAGAACACAAATTATGTTTGGACAGTTTGATGGATCTCCAGGCACAGTTATGTGTATCTTTGTGTGCCCCAGGAACAGCCAGTTCAGCGTTCACTCTTGCCTCAATTTATCTTGGCTCTCAAGGCCTGTTTGAACTGGACTCAGATGGTTGTCAGTCTGGGCAGAAAATGGTAATATCTTCCAGATACAGAGACTTTGACCTGCATGCCTCTATTGCCTGGATTACCCTTTTGATTGACTCGATAAAAGGTACTATGGAGCATATGAACAGGACAGTGAACGTGGGCAACCCTGCCTGACTCCAGATTTGATTAGACTGTTTTCTAATTAGAGTCATAGAGATGTACAGCATGGAAACAGACCCTTCAGTTCAACCTGTCCAGGCCGACCAGATATCCCAACCCAATCTAGTCCCACCTGGCAGCCTCCAGCCCGTATCCCTCCAAACCCTTCCTATTCATATACCCATCCAAATGCCTCTTAAATGTTGCAATTGTACCAGCCTCCACCACATCCTCTGGCAGCTCATTCCATACACGTACCACCCTCTGCGTGAAAATGTTGCCCCTTAGGTCTCTTTTATATCTTTCCCCTCTCACCCTAAACCTATGCCCTCTAGTTCTGGACTCCCCGACAACCAGGGAAAAGACTTTGTCTATTTACCGTATCCATGCCCCTCATAATTTTGTAAACCTCTATAAGGTCACCCCTCAGCCTCCGATGCTCCAGGGAAAACAGCCCCAGTCTGTTCAGCCTCTCCCTATAGCTCAAATCCTCCAGCCCTGGCAACATCCTTGTAAATCTTTTCAGAACCCTTTCAAGTTTCACAACATCTTTCTGATAGAAAGGAGACCAGAATTGCACGCAATATTCCAACAATGGCCTAACCAATGTCCTGTACAGCTGCAACATGACCTCCCAACTCCTGTACTCAATACTCTGACCAATAAAGGAAAGCATAACAAATGCCTTCTACACTATCCTATCTACCTGCAACTCCACTTTCAAGGAGCTATGAACCTGCACTCCAAGGCCTCTTTGTTCAGCAACACCCCCTAGGACCTTACCATTAAGTGCTGCTAAGATTTGCTTTCCCAAAATGCAGCACCTCTCATTTATCTGAATTAAGCTCCATCTGCCACTTCTCAGCCCATTGGCCCATCTGGTCAAGATTCTGCTGTAATCTGACGTAACCCTCTTCACTGTCCACTACACCTCCAATTTTGGTGTCATCTGCAAACTTACTAACTGTACCTCTTATGCTCGCATCCAAATCATTTATGTAAATGACAAAAAGTAGAGGACCCAGCACCGATCCTTGTGGCACTCTACTGGTCACAGGCCTCCAGTCTGAAAAACAACCGTTCACCACCACCCTCTGTCTTCTACCTTTGAGCCAGTTCTGTATCCAAATGGCTAGTTCTCCCTGTATTCCATGAGATCTAACCTTGCTAATCAGTCTCCCATGGGTAATTGAAGCTATGTCTTTAATACCTGTGCAGAGCAGTTGGATCTAAAAATGAGGCCCCTCTTCAAACTAAATCTTAGAAAGTACATCTGTTATGTAGATGTGGGAGATTCTATAAAAAGCCTTACCTTGGTCCAAGTTCATGAGCCAGGTGTCCAAACCACTGGCCCTTACAAAGCTGCAGACTGTCAGAAATCTGCCTGTCTGGTACAGTGGGTCAGGGTCATTCATCTGTTCCAGAGTAGGCATGACCCAATTGGCTGAAAATGTGTTGCTGGAAAAGCGCAGCAGGTCAGGCAGCATCCAAGGAGCAGGAGAATCGATGTTTTGGACATGAGCCCTTCTTCAGGAATGAAGAAAGTGTGCCAAGCAGGCTAAGATAAAAGGTGGGGAGGAGGGACTTGGGGGAGGGGCGTCGGAAATGTGATAGGTGGAAGGAGGTTAAGGTGAGGGTGATAGGCCGGAGTGGGGATGGGGGGCGGAGAGGTCAGGAAGAAGATTGCAGGTTAGGAATGTGGTGCTGAGTTCAAGGGTTGGGACTGAGACAAGGTGGGGGAGAAGGGGAAATGAGGAAACTGGAGAAATCTGAGTTCATCCCTTGTGGTTGGAGGGTTCCTAGGCGGAAGATGAGGCGCTCTTCCTCCAGCCGTCGTGTTGCTATGGTCTGGCGATGGAGGAGTCCAAGGACCTGCATGTCCTTGGTGGAGTGGGAGGGGGAGTTGAAGTGTTGAGCCACGGGTGGTTGGGTTGGTTGGTCCGGGTGTCCCAGAGGTGTTCTCTGAAATGTTCCGCAAGTAGGTGGCCTGTTTCCCCAATATAGAGGAGGCCACATCGAGTGCAGCAAATGATGTGTGTGGAGGTGCAGGTGAATTTGTGACGGATATGGAAGGATCCCTTGGGGCCAAGGGGGGAGGTGTGGGCGCAAGTTTTGCATTTCTTGCGGTTGCAGGGGAAGGTGCCGGGAGTGGAGGTTGGGTTGGTGGGGGGTGTGGACCTGACGAGGGAGTCACAGAGGGAGTGGTCTTTTCGGAACGCTAATAGGGGAGGGGAAGGAAATATATCCCTGGTGGTGGGGTCCGTTTGGAGGTGGCGGAAATGACGACGGATGATATGATGTACATGGAGGTTGGTAGGGTGGTAGGTGAGGACCAGTGGGGTTCTGTCCTGGTGGCAATTGGAGGGCCAGGGCTCAAGGGCGGAGGAGCGGGAAGTGGAGGAGATGCAGTGGAGAGCATTGTCGATCACGTCTGGGGGAAAATTGTGGTCTTTGAAGAAGGAGGCCATCTGGGATGTACAGTATTGGAACTGGTCCTCCTGGGAGCAGATGCGGCGGAGACGAAGGGATTGGGAATATGAGATGGCGTTTTTACAGGGGGCAGGGTGGGAGGAGGTGTAGTCTAGGTAGCTGTGGGAGTTGGTCGGTTTATAGTAAATGTCCGTGTTGATTCGGTCGCCCGAGATAGAAATGGAGAGGTCTAGGAAGGGGAGGGAGGAGTCTGAGACGGTCCAGGTTAATTTGAGGTCTGGATGGAACAGGTTAGTAAAGTGGATGAACTGTTCAACTTCCTCGTGGGAGCATGAGGCAGCGCCAATACAGTCATCGATGTAGCGGAGGAAAAGGTGGGGGGTGGTGCCAGTGTAGCTGCGGAAGGTGGATTGTTCCACATATCCTGTGAAGAGGCAGGCATAGCTGGGGCCCATGCGGGTGCCCATGGCTCCTCCTTTGGTTTGGAGGAAGTGGGAGGATTGGAAAGAGAAGTTGTTCAGAGTGAGGACCAGTTCAGTCAGTCGAAGGGGGGTGTCAGTGGAAGGGTACTGGTTGGTACGGCGGGAAAGGAAGAAGCGGAGGGCTTTGAGTCCTTCGTGATGGGGGATGGAGGTGTACAGGGACGGGATGTCCATGGTGAAGATAAGGCATTCGGGACTGGGAAAGTGAAAATCATGGAGGAGGTGGAGGGCGTGGGTGGTGTCCCGAACGTAGGTGGGGAGTTCTTGGACTAAGGGGGACAGGACTGTTTCGAGGTATGCAGTGATGAGTTCGGTGGGGCAGGAGCAGGCTGAGACACTGGGTCGGCCGGGGCAGTCAGATTTGTGGATTTTGGGTAGGAGGTAGAAACGGGCGGTGCGGGGTTGTTGGACTATGGGCTTGGAGGCGGTGGATGGGAGATGCCCTGGGGTGATGAGGTTATGGATGGTCTGGGAGATGATGGTTTGGAGGAGATGTCCGCGAGCTGGCGTTTAGCCTCAGCGGTGTAAAGTTCGGAGCACCAAACTACTACCGCGCCTCCCTTGTCTGCCGGTTTGATAGTGAAGTTGGGGTTGGAACAGAGGGAGTGGAGGGCTGCGCGCTCTGTGGGTGAGAGGTTGGAGTGGGTGAGAGGGGTGGAGAAGTTGAGGCAGTTAATGTCGTGGCGGCAGTGGGCTATGAAGAGATCGAGGGCAGGTAAGAGGCCAGCACGGGGTGTCCAGGTTGATGGGGTATGTTGGAGGCAGGAGAAGGGGTCGGAAGGGGTCGTCAGAGGTTGGGCGAGAATCCTGGTTGAAGAAGTAGGCACGGAGGCGACGAAAGAATTGTTTGATGTCTTGCCACATGTTGAACTCGTTAATCCGAGAGTATAGCGGAATGAAGGTGAGGCCTCTGCCGAGGACTGATCTTTCATCCTCAGAGAGGGGTAGTTCTGGAGGGATGGTGAAAACACGACAGGGCTGGGAGCTAGGACCGGGTGTGGGGCTGGAGCTGGGAGTGGGGGCGGGGTTAGGCGTGGGGGCGGGAAGGGAGATCGGGGCAGGGGTGGGGTTTGGCGTGCGAACGGAGATTGGCGTGGGGGCGGGGTTAGGCATGGTGACGGAGATCAGTGTGGGGGCGGAGACGCATGCGGCGTGGTCGTTGTGCCAGTGAGTGATGTCACTGGGGGTGGAAGTGGCTGCGGCGATGGCAACCCAGGGGGTGGAAGTGGCTGTGGCGATGGCAGAAACAGTGTTGTTCCCGATAGCTGTGCACCCCGCAGAGGCCGCGAATCTGTCGGTGATGGTCTTCCTGGCGATCGTGGAGGCGGTTGTCTGGGCGGCGATCGCGGAGGCTGCAAGGTTGGTGGGGGCGGAAGTGATGTCATGGTTCGTGGTGGCGGTTGCTGCCGTGGGCGTTGCAGCGGCCGCATGGTTAATGGTGCCCGAGTAATTTCGGAGGCCGATGGAAGATTCTGGAACAGTTGAGGAACCCAGAGTGTGGGGGTAAGTGCATGAAAGTTTTTGGTACTTACGATCTTTAATTTCCGATATGGCTAGGAAGAACTGTTTGTTTAGTGTATGGATTCTTCTGTGGATGAAAAACATAGAGGTCCTTTGCAGGTCTGTGAGAGTGTTGTCCTGAGCTGGGGTAGGGTTAATTGCAGGGAATGTAGATAGCGGCGCATGGCTGCAAGCGTGGAGCGGAGGATCTGGAGGGAGGTCTGTTGCTGGAGGCTTCGGGTTTGTTGTAGGTACTGGTTGTCCTGGTTGGGTCCAAATTTTGTTGGTCTGAACGTAGTCCGGAGTCCGTCCGGGGTCAGTCGGTTCCATAGGCAGGTGCTGAGGAAGGAGATGTGGCTGTGCTAGCGAGTCTGTTTGAGAACGTGCCTGAAGAACGTAGTCCGGAGTCCGTGCGGGGTCACCTAACTGGCAGTGATTTTGCATAGAATTTTCTATTGCTTGTTCAGTCGTGAAATGGGCTGCTGATTTTTATTTTCCTCCCATTCTCCCTTACAATTGTAGCTGGGATGTTGATGCCTTTCCTCCTGGATTCTGACATAATGCCAGCCAGAAATGAGCAGATCTGTAGCTGATCTAGGCTTATCTGGACTCAGAGAGCCAAATCCAACTTAGCAGGTGAGGTGTTATTCTTGGGAGTTTTGCTTTTCACAAAGGACTGGAGGATCATCTCGTGCAAAATTTGTGGTTCACCCAGACTCTTCTATATTCAGTTATCCAAGAAATTTATGGTAGAGGACAGGCATGACTGAGAAACTCTCGTTCGTGTCATATAGATCAGCATGAATAGATTTGCAGATCCTCAAAATGTCAATCGGTGATGATGTCACTGATCAGAGAGTTCCCTGTGTGAACCTTCTGAAAGGAAATGCAAGCATCTTTCATCTTGCTCTGTGGAACAACCACTAGATTGGAAGCCCCTTGATTATTTTGTCTCTCTCTCTCATCTTTTTTTTTAATAAAGCTCTTGCTGTCCATTTTTATCTTACTCGCTAGTTTGTTCTCAGTTTATTTTTTCCCTGTTTTTATTTTTGTTGGCCATTTTTCCAAATCCTGTGATTTACTACTAATCTTTATCACCATTCCTAGACTGAACGGAACATTAACAGAGAGCTTCAAACCACTGCCTACAGAAAAAGAACAAACACAGACCAAATATTTCAGAAGCAATCATCCCAACACCCATAAACGGAGCTGCATCAAGACATTGTTTCAATGAGCTACTTCACACTGCAGCACCCAAGAACTACAAACAGAAGGAAAATACATATATGCTTTCAAGAAAACTGGGTACCCAATCAACATAATCTGTCGATTCCTCAGAAACAAACTCAAACAAGCAGACACTATGCAACCAAAAACTATACCCACATTACCTTACATCAAAGACATATTAAAAATTACTTCCAGACTACTCAGAACCCTTGGCATCATGATAGCCCACAAACCACCAACACACTAAAACAGCAACTAATGAACCTAAAGGATCCATTAGATACTACCAGCAAAACTAATGCCATTTACAAGATACCATACAAGAATTGTAAAAAACACTACATCAGACAAGCAAGCAGGAAACTTGCCACCAGGATACATGAACACCAACTAGCCATTAAAAGACACAACTTCCTCTCACTAGTTTCCATATGAACAAAGAAGGACACCACTTTGACTGGGACAACATACACATCCTATGACAGGCCCTGAAACAAAGACACGCACGAGAATTCCTAGTGGCATAGCATTCTAACTGGAATTCCATCAATAAACACATCGATTTAGGCACCATCTACCCTTGGGAAAAAAAAACAGAAATAGCATCACCCATCTTAAGAAACCAAGGCTTATAAATAGAGAGGTAGGACATACTACCAGCTTTTCACCGGAGACTCTCACTGACGATGTTACCTAGTTATTGGTGATGAAATATCTGAAAACAAACCTTCCAGTTCAGCGAGCTAACTTACACACATATCATCAACCTGAGCTGCAAATCTTCTCAAAAATCACTAATCTTTATCACCTTGTATGGTTTTTCTTTCAATTTAATACTGTCCTTAAGCTCCCAGTTAACCGCGGTCAGTGTCTGCCTTTCCAAGAACTCTTCTACCTTACTTGGGTATACTTTTGCTATGAATCATGACCTTTTATTCTTAAACATCTGCCATTGCTCATCAAAAGGCTTTTCTCCAAATCCACCCCACCATCGTTCTTCCCTACCTGTGCTTTTGAATGGTTATGTATCTGTAATATTTAGTTCTGAGCTTTGGTTTTGTAAGCATGTCTCCATAATGGATATAAGATTATATGCATTAACCTTTACTTTTGCCATTTATTCATTTATTTTGTTTCAAATACTGTGTGCACTCAAGTAAAAACTCATTCATTTTGTCTTTTTACCTTTTATTCCCCCTTTTCTACTGTTTCTTCAAGCTTGTATACTTTGTCCCTTCTAGTCCCATTCTGGGTATCATTGTCAAAATAGTTGCTCGTAAATGCTGCCATATCTTTTTGCCTTGCAAGCTGAGCTTTATCATTGCCTCTCCTGCCCTGCCAATTATTTTAAGACCTTCTGTACAGCACTAGTTTATCAATTTGCTAAGACACCTGTCCTTGAAAGCTTCAAGTGAACCCCATCCAGTTACGACAGCTCCCTTCTACCCTAGCACTGGTGCCTGCGTCTCTTTCTTCCCATCCCAGTCTTTCAGCATACAATTAATTCCTTTTATTCATCATTTGCCAGTGGCTCAGGAAGTAATATGAGATTATTACCTTGAAGTTTCTGCATTTTATTTTAGCTCCTAACTTCAAAATCTTTCAGCAGAATTTCCTTTCTAGTACTTTCAATGTTGTTAATACTAAGTAGATGACTACTGGATCCCTCTCCCTCCTGCTCCAAGTTCCTCTCCAGCTGTGAGAGGATGTCCTTTACCCAATCACCAGACAGGCAGTTAGGTCACTTGTCCTTCCTACAGCCCCCACTGTCATTCACACAAGTTGCAAGAGCCTCATTATTTTGCCTCACCTACATTCACATTCTCCTAGCCTTGGTCATGGACCAAATTTGAGTCAATTAATTTAAAGAGTATTTAAAAGGTCCAAGTATCTTTTCCCCTTCCTTGATGTAGTGCAATGTCTGCAGTTCAGACTCCAGATCAATCAGTTGTTCAAGCTGCAAACACTTGCTACCAATTATTTTTGTTGTGGATCACCTTGGTTATCAGCAGCTCCCAGAGACTGCAGCTGCATGAAATTGTCCAACCTGCCATCTCTATCGTATTTAATCATTAATTAAAATCACTCTCGTGTCCCTGCTCTTCACGCTTCACTGTATTTTTCCCCTTTTTAATGTATTTGTATTAATTTTATACTTAACAAGCTTTTTTTTAGTAAAAGAAAATAAACTGGAGACCCGAACACAAACTGAAAACATTGCTTTCACTTTATAGACTGGAAATACTCACCAATCAGCTATTTTGTTTCAGCAAAAGTCAAACAAATGCCTCTCACCTTCCTCTGCTTAACTCCTTGAGACATTTAACTCAAGTGCTCTGTCACACGGTTGGCCACTTAAATATGTTCTCAATGCAGAGGCCCTAGCTCAATCAGTAAATGAGGATCAAGTTTCAGTTGGGAGGTTTGCTTTGATTGCTTCCCACCAAAGCATTGCGGACTCATAGAGGATTTTCATGGTTCTCCAGCTTTCATAATTGTTTGTTTCTAGCTTTTTAAAAATTTATCGTTGAATTTTGTTGTGGTGTGATTTAGAGTATCTGAACAATGGAATGGTGCACTTCTTAACTCAAATATCAAGTACCTCCAGGTCAGACATATTGCTGATGTGGTGAAGCACCCAAGGTTCAGAAAAGATTTACAAGGATATTGCTGGGGTTGGAGGGTTTGAGCTATAGGGAGAGGCTGAATAGAGTGGGACTATTTTCTCTGGAGGATTGGAGGCTGAGGGAAAAGTTTATAGAGGTTTACAAAATCATAATGGGCATGGATTGGGTAAATAGATAACTAAAACTAGAGGGCATAAGTTTAGGGTGAGAGGGAAAAGATTTAAAAGAGACCTAAGGGGCAAACTTTTCACACAGAGGGTGGTGTGTGTATGGAATGAGCTCCCAGAGGAAGTGGTGGTGACTGGTTACAATTATGACATTTATTAGGCACCTGGATGGGTGTATAAATAGGAAGGGTTTAGAGGGATATGGACCAGGTGCTGGAAAATGGGACTAGATTAGTTGGGATATCTGGTCGGCATGGACGAGTCTGTTTGGCTGAGTCGGCATGGAGGGTCTGTTTCCGTGAGGTACCTCTCTATGACTCAATGATTCTGCTCTGTCTCACAATTTCCTGCTTCCTCCAACTCGCACGAAATTTTTGCATGAAATCAGTACTTTCCAATTCCCCATCTACTATCATGTACTTCATTCTTAAGGATTATCAATTTAGTACAGGAATTCATCCAATTACAGATTTGTCTCTTATCTAAACTCATTTTACAATAGGTCCTTGAAGAGCTATCATTATTCATTTAAAGTGGTCACTAGGGAATATCCCAGTTTTGGGGAAAAATACCCTGTTCAATACTCAGGCTTTAGGCTCTGATCTTAAAATAAAGGGACAAAAGTTTTTCAGTTGCTCAGCTGAAACTAACCCCAGCCAACGGAGATATTGACCACTTTTTTGGTGCCATCAAACTGGCTAGGGAGGCAATGGCATCATCCAGTTAATAACAGAATCCATTGGAGGGCAGTTCACACATTGTACAATGTTCATAGAATCCCCACAGTGTGGAAGTATTTGGCCTATCTGGTCCATAACGACCCTCCTTAGAGCATCCCACCCAGACCAGCCTAATCCCTATAACCCTGCATTCTCCATAACTAATTCACCAATTCTTTGACTGTGGGAGGAAACCAGAGCACCTGGTGAACACTCATGCAAATACAAGGAGACTGTACAAACTCCATACAGTTACTCAAAGGTGGACTCCAACCCATGTCCCTGGTGCTGAGCAGCAGCAATGCTAACTACTGAGCTATCATGTTGCCTCGATCAGATGTTCCCATTATCCCACAGTACAATGTAGACAAAGGACAGCAAACAATACACTTCAAATAAAGCTTCTGTGCAGGAAATCAATTGGGTAAACGTCTGTTTTCATGGGCTGAGTCAATCAGCCAGTGAAAAGTATAAATGTGGCGACGACATGTGGAACAAAAAAACAGAATATGATGGCAGCCAGCTACAAGGTTGGGACTTCAGAGCAGCTCCCATCCTCTCTTTCTCAATAACCAGGACTAAAAGAAGTCCCCTCAAGTAATGAGTACACCCCGAGGACATTGATCAGAGAAGACATGGCAGGGTGAAGGGTTCGAAAGCAGGAAGTGCTGGAGAAAGTCAGTAGGTTTGGAACCATCTGTGAAGAGAGAAACAGAGTTAGTATTTCAAGTCCAATGGCTCTTCCAAGATCAATTGTGACCATTAAGGCTGAATGAACCTCACACAATCGGAAATGTCCTACATTCCATAATCTAGAATCTGCCCAAAATTGGTTATGATGCGGTTGAAAGTTTAAAATATCATGACGACATGTACACCACAGAGGGAGTGCACAGTTACCTTTGCCTGCTCATTTGCATTTCCCCGTTGCTGCAGGTATTGTGAAAAGCCTGTGTAAGCAAATGAAGCATATGGAAATACATGCACTCTGTAAGGATATTTCTACTTCCATACTTCAGTACCGAATAAAAAACAGTAAGAAACTTCAAATGAAAACAGAAATTGTGGGAAATGCTGAGCAGGTCAGACAGCATCTATGGAGAGAAAAACATTTAATATTTCAGGTTGATTATTTTTTGTCAGAAACTTAACCCTAAAATAGCATCACTGCCTGATTTATGCATATTTTTGTTCTATTTCATTCAATAAAGTTAACTCACAGTGTCTGTGCCTATAGTGTTGTGGGACAGGAACATACCCGGCAGAACACAAATGTACAGACAAATTATCTCGCATTCAGTGAAAAGGATGAAATTTAAGAAACAATATCACAAAATATTGACAACAGGTGGTGGCCAGGATTTTCTCAGATTGAATATTTCACAGTATAGGCAAAAGTGAGGACTGCAGATGCTGGAATCCAGAGTCTAGATTAGAGTGGTGCTGGAAAAGCACAGCAGGTTATGCAGCATCTGAAGAGCAGGATAATCAACGTTTTGGGCAAAATCCCTTCATCAGGAAGGGCTTTTGCCTGAAATGTCAATTTTCCTGCTCCTCAGATGCTACTTAACCTGCAGTGCTTTTCCAGCACCACTCTAACCCTGTCTCACAGTATAGACTATTGGACTTGTTCCGATGCCTTTAAGCTCAAGTGTATTTCTGGTCTGTACATTGTCAGCATTGTGTACTGTTAAAGGCATAGTCAGGACAACATGATATCTGGAAAGTTGGAAAAACACTGGAACAATAGGGTATCCCCTGAATGAGCTTAACAACTTAGGAAGTTAACAGCAGGATTGTGAAGAAGCAACAGAAAGACTTGCATGTATGTGCAAGTTTATATGACCAGCTGAACCAGAAACATTCCTCATCGCGATGGACATTTCAGCAACCTACACCAGCATCCCCCATAATGACGGCATCGCGGTAACAGCCTCAGTACTCAACACCAACAACTGCTCATTTACAAGCACCATCCTACAACTCACCCTCTTAATCCTCGACCACAACGTTTTCACCTTTGACAACTAGTTCTTCATCCAGACACACGGAACAGCCACAGGGACCAAATTTGCACACCAATATGCCAACATTTTCATGCACAGGTTCAAACAAGACTTCTTCTCTATGCAGGACCTCCAACCAACATTATATACCAGGTACATTGACGACATTTTCTTCCTCTAGACCCAGGGTGAGGAGTCATTGAAACAACTACACAGTGATATCAATGAGTTTCATCCCACCATCAAACTCACTATGGATTACTCTTTAGTATTTGTCTCATTCTTGGACACATGCATCTCCATCAAGGATGGGCACCTCCGCACCTCAGTCTACCGCAAACCCATGGATAACCTCACAATACTACAATTCTCCAGCTTCCACCCAAAACATATTAAAACAGCCATCCCCTATGGACAAGCCCTACGCAGGATCTGTTCAGATGAGGAGGAACGTGATGGACACTTGGAAATACTCAAGGATGTCCTCATAAGAATGGGGTATGATGCTCAACACATTGACCTCCAGTTCTGACATGCCACAGCGAGAAATCATAATGACCTCCCCAGGAGACAGACATGAGCTGCAATTGATAGGGTACCCTTTGTTCTCCAATACTTCCTGGGATCCAGAAAACTACGCCATGTTCTTCGCAGCCTGCAACACATTATCAATGAGGATGAACAACTTGCCAAGACCTTCCCCATACCTCCATTTCTCGCCTTTAAACAACCACCAAACCTCAAACAGATCTTTGTTTAGTAGCAAACTGCCCGGCTTTCAGGATGACACCATACAACCTTGTCCCGGTGGATGCTGCAAGACGTGTCAGAGTGTGGACATGGATACCACCATTATGTGTGGGGACACCTCCCATTGTGTATGTGGCAGATGCTCATGTAACTCGGCCAACGTTGTCCATCTCATATGCTGCAGGCAAGGATGCCCTGAAGCATAGTACATTGTCAAGACCAAGCAGAGGTTACGGCAACGTATGAATGGGCACCGCACAACAATCAACAGACAGGAGTGTTCCCTCCCAGTTGGGGAACACTTCAGTGGTCGAGGACATTCGACCTCTGACCTTCGGGTGACCATCCTCCAAGGTGGACATTGGGACAGGCAACAACAAAAAGTGGCTGAGCAGAAGCTGATAGCCAAGTTCGGTACCCATGAGGATGGCGTCAACTGGGACCTGGGGTTCATTTTACACTACAGGTGACCCCATTGCACTATACACCCTCTCACACACACACACACACACACACATATAAGTTTGTGGGGTGAATTTATACTTGCAAAATTACATTTTATTTTGTTCAAAAGCTGCATGAATCCATGTAAGATTCTGTAAATCCATTTTTTAGATCCGAATCAGTCTGGACATTGGGGTACAGACAGCCTCACACCTTCAATGCATTATCTGGGCCAACATGTCACCTATTGTTAAAGTTCACTTGAGAATGTAACTTTAAAAAATTTCTGGAAATTACGTATGTAAGGACTGAAACCAACATGTCCATTCTAAAAGATGAGAGACTTAACAAACAATCCAGGTCTTTTTCAATATATAATTTCAGTTACATCAAACTGTAAACCTTAGCTATAAACGCTGCGTCTTCCGATTTTAAACTCCACAACCAACTGATGAAGGAGCAGTGCTCCAAAAGCTACTGCTTCCAAATAAACCTGTTGGACTATAACCTGGTGTTGTGTGATTTTTAACTTTGCATTTATATTGTACTTTTCACAATCACAGAGGGTCTTATAACCAATAAAATATCTTCTTATGGAGGAAACAAGGCAGCCAGTTTGCAAAAAAGCAAGATCCCGCGACCAGCCACGTCAAATAAGCAGGTAATTTGTTTTTTGTTTTGTGTGATGATTGAGGGATAAATAGTGTTAAGGACACCAGAGATCACTTCTCATCCCTTCGTCAAAATAATTGAATCAGCTTTATTGTCACATGTACTCACTCATCTGAGGTACAGGGAGCCTAGGCATAAATTCATAAGTACACATCCTTAGAAAAAAAAGAGAAAAAAACAAAGAAATAAGTCCAGCATTATGGAAATTCAAAAGTACAAAATCATAGCAATAAATTAGAGGAAGGAAAGAAATAAGAAGTCCAGAATAACACTGCTTCCACCAGAACATAACGATGAAAAAAAAAGTTTTAAAAATTTTATACTGGCACGTACTAACTTCTATCTGCACCCACAGACAGCGCAGCATTCTTACACTTCAGTGCAAGAGTGTCGATCTTGATGTTGTGCTTCAGTTTTGAAGGGTGAGTTAAATCCACAATTTTCTGATTCTAGGAAAGAGTGTTGCAGGATGAGCCACAACCAATACTACAAATTGCCTACGGAAGGAAATTAAGAGAAAGGAAGAAAGGTTAGACTAAGAGAGAAAAAAGACCAGAGAAGGAAGAATTTATTTTTAAAACGTAGCATGTTAAATATATTCAACAATTTGTTACTTGTGGTTCATTTTAGAACTGAGCTCCACATTTTAAAATTATTTACCTGCTGGGCTTGAGAGCTTAATTCATGGTCATTAACAATTTTATGTCAGTAAAGTAATTCTTTGCTATTAGTTACTAAACTTAAACTTCTCTGGCGAGTTTATCAAGCAATTATTCTGAAATCCACCAGTGAAACTTACAAGGACATTAAATGTGAAACAGCATTTCTGAGGAACTGATGGTGGAATGGTGCACATCAATTACTTGCAGAGATTCACAAAGCATGGGATATCTGTCCTCCATTACAAGTCCCTATTTGATCTACATGTTGTTCGTTTTTAGACAAATCCCATCAAATAAGTTCAACCCTCTGTTAGTGTCAGGTATTAGCAAGCAGTTGCTATTGAGTAAATTGATCAGGTAATGTGTATTAAATAAATCATACTTAATTTTTCACAAGTTGTATTTTTATATATTACAGTAGCGCCTCGACATTCGAACGATCCCGTTCATGAACAAATCGGTTTACGAATAGGATTGTACGTAAAATTTTGCTTCAATGTACGTATGAAATTCAAGGTACGAACGCAAAAAGCCTGTGGTTTCATTGTCATTGTTCTGCTTTGCTACGCGCGCTTTGAATATCCGAACAATGGGAAAATTGATTCAGTTCGCGAACTTCTCGGTTCGCGAACCGGGTCCCGGAACGGATTATGTTTGTAAGTTGAGGTGCTACTGTTCTTATAATTTGTTACAGCTATATTATTATGAATGTTAAACTTGTCTATTAGGAGTGTCGGCTGTAGAGACATTAACTTCTCAATCCAAAGTGTACGCTTCCTTGAAATGTTAGCAATCATAAAACCTTGCTATTATTTTATTTTGCTACTGTCAGGGACACTGAAACCTTTACAATTGCTCTGTCTGAGATCCACTAATTGAACAGAGATGAGAGACTCTCTCCGACTGTATTGCAGACCGCAAAATGCATTGCTAGAGCCAGCTTTGAACCTTGCAGGCACTTGTGCATAATTGCAATAATATTCAAAGAACAATACAGCAAAGGAACAGGCCCTTCAGCCTTCCAAGCCTGTGCTGACACATTTTGTCCTTACAAACTAAAACTGTCTTCATTTACATGATCTGTATCCCTCTATTCCTATCTGATCCATGTATTTATCCAGATGCTTCTTGATGTTGCTATTGTGTCTGTTTCTATCACCTCCTTTGGTAACATGTTCTAGGCACTCATCACCCTTTGTGTGAAAAACCTGCATCATGCATCTCTTTTACCATCTTCAGTGATCTGTGGACCTGCACGCCCAGATCCCTCTGCATATTAGTACTCCGAAGGGTTCTGCCATTCATTGTATAATTTCCACCTGTACTTGACCTTCGAAAATGCATCACTTCACATTTGTCTGGATTAAACTCCATCTGCTGTATCCTCTGACAATCCTCCTCACTATGTGTAACTCCACCAATCTCTGTATCGTCTGCAAACTTATTAATTAGACCAGCTACATTTTCCTCCAAATCATTTATGTAAACCATGAACTATAGATGTCCCCGCACTAATCCCTGTGGAATACTGCTAGTCGCAACCCTCCATTCTGAAAAGCATCCTTCCATGCTACCTTCTGCCTGCTATGATTAAGCCAGTTCTGTATCCATCTTCCCAGCTCACCCCTGATACCACGTGACTTCATCTTTTGTACCAGTCTGCCATGAGGGACTTTGTCAAATGCTTTACTGAATCCATGGAGTCAACATCAATCACTTTTCCGTCATCAATCATTTTGGTCACTGCCTCAAAAAACTTGATCAAGTTAGTGAGGCATGACCTCCCCCTGCACAAACCATGCTGTGTGGTGTTAATAAGTCAATTTGCTTCTAAATGCGTATCGGTCTTGTCCCCGAAAATCTTTCCAATAATTTCCCTACCACCGACATGAGGCTCACAGGCCTATAATTTCCTGAATTATCACTGCTACCCTTCTTAAACAATGGGACAAAAGTGACTATTCTCCAATCCTTTGGGACCTCACCTGTGGCCAATGAGGATACAAAGAGGTCTGTCAATTTAAAAGAGACAACATCTCTTCCTTTTTAATAGCAACTTGGCTTATAAATTCTTTTCCCTGAGATCATCCTCCACCAATTCCTTCTCTTTGGTGAATAGTGACACAAAGTATTCATTTAGGACCCCATTTGCCTCTTCTGGCTTCACACATAGATTTCCGCCTTTGTCCTTGAATAGCCAATCCTTTCCCTGACTACTCTCTTGCTTTTTATATATGTATAAAAAGCCTTGGGATTCTCCTTAATCATGTTTGCTAACGACTTTTCATGACCCATTTTAGCCCTTCTAATTCCCTGTTAAGTCCTTTCCTAGTTTCCTTATATACTTCAATGGCTTTGACTGTTCCCATCCTACCATCCTCCCCCAAAGTGAGTCTTATATATGGCATCAGTTAGTAATTTGTATTGAAGAATATTTAGATACAGTAAAGATTTAACAGCACAAATAAAGAAATCAAGGCAATGCCATTTCTTCACAGGAACTGCCTTTTTCCATAGCAATTGCATTATTTAACATATGGATATTATTCCAGACATCTTAGAGCATTGTTATCAACAGCATATAGAACAGATAGGATACCACATGGGTGAATAACTGAGAATGGTCTAATGATATGAGACATAGTTTGTATTTGCCCACAAAGGCGCTTGTCATTGTCAGGAAAGCCCTAGATGGGAAGTTGTAAGATACACTGTTGTGCTCCAAATCATTTGGGAAATGCCAACTGCAATGTGGCCAGTTGACAGTTTTTAGGATCAGAGTCGAGAGTGTGGTGCTGGAAAAGCACAGCAGGTCAGGCAGCATCCAAGGAGCAGGAGAATCAACATTTTGGGCATTAACCCTTCATCAGTTTCCTGATGAAGGGCTTTTACCCTAAACATTGATTCTCCTGCTCCTTGGATGCTGCCTGACCTGCTGTGCTTTTCCAGCACCACACTCTTGACTCTAATCTCCAGCACCTGCAGTCCTCACTTTCACCTAGTTTATAGGATTAGTGATATCATGTTTTAGAAGAGTCTCTCTCATTCTTCACTGGAGTGAGTCAATACAAAAAGTCCAATAAATTAAAAACAGTTGAACATATTGACATGAGTTTGTCCCTTTTAAATGAATCCTGGTTTTAAATCTTTCCTGAATTAATTTGTCTTCATCTTCCTCAATTCTGATCTCAAAGTTTTTCGAAACATGGAAAGATATTCCCAAATACCATGCAACCACCTGGCATTCGGTTAATCAGCTGACATGAGGAATTACAATTATGTTGGTTCACAGTTATTGTAAACTGTGTGCCTGTGGCATTATACTTGCCAGTATTATATCAGAATAGACATCCAGCTTTAATCTGTGTTAAGCTCAATTCAGTTGGGCTCAATAGCATCAGAACAGAGGCTAGGAAGCCTCTTCTTCCTCAACACACATGCCTCCACATGTTACAGTAGGTCTCCAACAGCTGGGTGGGTTCTTGCCATCAACCCCATATCTTCTTTTATTTGGCTCTTGCTGGACCCAATGAACTGCTGCAGCATCATCAGCCTTTCTGAGGAATCTGTTTCAACGGGGGGGTCAAAAAGGATGTTTGAGTTTGTTCATCCTGACGTTTTGTGTCATTTTTGCTGAGATAACTGATTGACTGCTCTGATTAGAGAGATTAGAAACAGCTGAACGACAACACGAGAAAAGACTCATGATTAGTGTTTAGTAGTGGTTTCATTATCGGAGTTTAGATTCCATGTTATCATATGGAGCCATCTACTCTGATAGTATAACATTGATCAAACAAGCAAATTATCTAGATGGCTTCAAGTATGATTCAATAGCACTGGTCCTGAATGATTTACACGGCCAGTGTATCAGGTTATCTGTTTATAATATGAACTTTTTGGAGCTTCTGACTTTTTTTAACCATTTACTGGGATCAGCCTATGTATATGAATATGCAAGCTTTCAATTCAGGAAAAGTTGAATCACCTCTGTTCAGGTGAACTGTCAACAAAGTCCACTGGGTTTGGGTAGTATTGGCTACTTTTCATCATAGAAACTACTTCACCAGGCATTTGAATGAAGCAAGTGGGGAGTTCTTGGTGAATTTTCTCAGTCGATTTAAATTTATTTCCCTCAAATATACACCATCTATCTTGCCAGTAAGGAAGGAGGAAACAAGAAGAGCAATTTAAGAAGATTGTTTACAGTGGAGTAAAGAAACCAGGTGTCATCTTTACATTTTAGATCTGTAGATACTAATTGTAGGCTCTGGGAATTTGCCTTTAAAAGCCGAATGACCATGAAACCATTGTTGATTGTTGTAAAACCCTATTTGGTTCATTAATGCTCTTTAGGGAAGGAAACTGCTATCCATATGGCCTACATGTGACTCCACACCCACAGCAATGTGGTTGACTCTTAACTGCCGTCAAAAATGATCCAGCAAGTCTTTCAATTGTATCAAACTGCTAAAAAGTCTCAAGCACAAGAATGAAACCAAATAGACCATGGTGTCAACCTAGGCATTGGAAATGACAGCATCAAACTGAGCCCTATTAACATTGCAAAATACTCCAAATCAACATCTTCGGACTAGAGCCAAAACTGGGAGAGCTGCCTCAGGCCAGCCAATCGACAGCCTCATGTTGTCTGAGGAAGTACGTTTCTGTGAGTATGACTATGCCTCAGACAGCATCCCTGGGTATGTCCTGTACCCTGAATAGGACAGACCCAGTAGTGGTGATGGCACATGGCATACAGTTGGGACAACTGGAAACTTCAGCTCAGCACCTGCTCCAGAGGACATCCATGTTCACTACCATCATGTCATAGCACGATCCATGGGCATAGACCTCATACCCATCCACGGACACTGGTATTTGACATGTGCCAGCCCCTAAGAACTCTCAGAGCATATATCAAATCCACTTGCAGGATGCTTCTGCTCTTCAATACCACATCTTGGGCTGCACTGGAAATTATCATTATAGTGCTGCGACAAGGACACTGTGCAGTCAGGGACACACACACCTAGCTCATTGACTGGACCAGGCTGCATCTCTGGGATCTTTGCCTGGTCTCATAGCACTGACTCACTCACTCAGTCTGAGCCTACCTAGATGCTCACAACAACTCTGCTTTGCAATGCTTCTCTTGCCTTTTTGCATTTTGCCCCCTCAGCCAGAGATACAAGCTTCGCAGTACAGCTGTATTACTGTGCCATTTAGCACAGTCACAAAGGAAGGAAGTCATTTGTGGTCATCAGCAGTCACCCGTTTCAAGTCAAGATGAATAACCTCCACTCAGGGAATCCCTGCATAGCAAGGCCAGGGCAGCATCTAATACCAGTCCAGGGATCTGGCACAGTCAGTCAGCCACTCGGAGCAGTCAGAATCAGGATGCTCACCATGTAAAGGGGGAGGAGCTGAAATTTGGACTGCCAACCACCTGTTTGGACTCTTTTTGCACTAGTAAGGGGCTGGTTTTGTCTTGAAGTGTGAAAGAGGCAATAAAGGAGATAAAAGTGGGTGACACAGCCTTTATCCAGTGCAAATAGTGATGTGCCCAAGTAAGTGAGTGCACAATGCAGAGGGCATGTAGGGTTAGTGGTGTCAGGGTTGGGGTTGGTGTCGAGAGTAAAGCAAAGTGTTGCAGGCAGTAGTGAAAGTGATAGAGCATGGGCCTTTGTGGGATGTGGGTGCAATAATCAAAATAATCCGGGGGGAAAGTGCTGTCACATACTGGTGGAGAGAAGAAGGTCATTGGGCTTCTCCGACCTCGCTGTGCATTCCTCCCGACAGCTGAGATTGCACTGACCTCAGTGGCAATCTCATACCATGCTGGCATGATCTGGTGATGTAGCCTCCGCTGCTGGTTCTGGGGAAAGAGGACATCCCATCTGTGCACCATCCTGCCCAACAGGGCATCCAGGACTGTGCCCACAAAGTGGGATGGCCAGTTTCCTTTATATACCAGGTCTGGGCAAATGTTATGAACCATGCAGGGCAGTTCTGGACTGACAGCCCTTGTCCGGGGCACAACAGTGTTTTAAAGATAGCACCAGTATCAAAGTTGCCTGTCAATTCTGGGATATCCCAGTGATGGTGAGTTATTCCAGGAATACTGCATAATAAAGTGGGGACAGAATCAGCTGAGAGGGATTCCATAGGGCTGGGCTGGATGGTTGTAATGATACGATTTAGTGTTTGATGAGATTTAGGCTATTTTGCAGTAAATAAACCTCCAAAAAAAAACTCAATACAGTGGCACTTTACCAAAATAAAAGTAAGATGCTGTAATTTATGTTAATTCAAGAAAGCCTTAATTGGTTCCTTATATAACATAAGTTCATTTGAGTTTGGGAGAAAGGTATTTACAAAAGAAGAGTTCCTTTTTAAATTTGCCTTGCTATGAGTAAACGAATGACAGGCCAATAACCATGTGGAGGCAGTTCACACCTCCTCACCTGTGAATTTAGTATTTTGCGGCTTACCATTTGGTGTTTTGGGGAACTTAGCCTGGGGATGGGTTACATCAGCTGCAATTCTAAAGTAGCTGGACTTCACATTTTGGACAGAGCAGGGACAGGAAAGTCAGAGGCAGTTAGGCCACCTGCTGGATTTTACAAGCTCCCACATCTTTCAGACTCTGGGGGGAGAAGGTGCAGTGCGTGTTTCACTATAAAATCAGAAGTCACATGACACTGGGTCACTTCACCTGACAAAGGAACAGCGCTCTGAAAACTTGTGATTTTAAATAAGCCTGTTGGACTATAACCTGGTGTCGTGTGAGTTCTGACTTTGTCCACCCCAGTCCAACACTGGTATCTCCACAACATCACGATAAAATGTTCAGAGTTGACAGAATCAAAATTATTCTCTGACAGACATCGGTTCAATGGTTAGACAAGTGTTGAAAACATATCAAGAATAAATAAAAGTTTGAAATTTTCAACTCAAACCTTAATCAGCACTTTTCAGAATTAGAGAGCCCGCTGTGCTACCGTTTGTCACACTACAATGAGCAACCACAAGCTCTTTAATTACAATTCAATGTTCTGTGATTGATGAGGAATGTTATTAGTGCACTTTACTATGATCATTGGTAATTATTATTTCGGGTGTCTTTTCTTTTAATGAAACCACTGTGGGGGACCATCCCATGGGAATGTACAGCTACATTTTCATTAAATTAGATGCTAGGAAAGTTGTAAAATTGAAACAATATTTCACAGTTTCTGACTTGATGGATTTTTAATACCAATAATTAATTAATTAAGTATTTGCTGGCACAAACAGCAAAAAGGCAATGTCTGCTGCCAATTCTTAAAGTCCACACTGTACAGCTTCTCACAATTTCTGTGTCCATTTTGGTTTACTTCCACCAGCAATAGCCATCCATTAACTCCAACTATTGACTTTCTGAGGGATGTGAGTAACAGCATCAGGGGTGAGGCAATGGCCTAGTGGTATTATTGCTGATCTGTTAATCTGGAGACCAAGGTAATATTCTAGGGACCCAGGTTCAAATCCTGGGTGGAAGATGGTGAAATTTATAGAGTCATAGAGATGTACAGCATGGAAATGGACCCTTTGGTTCAACTCGTCCTTGCTGACCAGATATCCCATGCTAATCTAGTTCCACCTGCCAGTACCCAGCCCATATCCCTCCAAACCCTCCCTATTCATTTATCCATCCAGATGCCTTTTAAATGTTGCAATTGTACCAGACTCCACCACTTCCTCTGGCAGCTCATTCCATACATGCACCACTCTCTGCGTGAAAATGTTGCCCCTTAGATCTCTTTTATATCCTTCCCCTCTCACCCTAAACCTATGGCCTCTAATTCTGGACTCCCCCAACCCAGCGAAGATACTTTGTCTATTTATCCTGGACATGCCCCTCATGATTTTATAAACCTCTATAAGGTCGCCCCTCAGCTTCCGACGCTCCAGGGAAAACAGCCCCAGACTATTCAGGTTCTCCCTACAGCTCAAACCCTCCAACCCAGGCAACATCCATGTAAATCTTTTCTGAACCCTTTCAAGTTTCACAACATTGAATTCATTAAAAAAGAAATCTGGAATTAGGAGTTTAACAATGATCATGAGTCAATTGTCAGGAAAAACCCATCTGGTTCACTGATGCCTCTTAGGGAAAGAAACTTACTATCCTTACCTAGTTTGGCCTATATATGACTCCAAACCCACAGCAATGTGGTTGACTCTTCACTGTCCTCTGGGTGATTAGGGAAGGCAATAAATAGTCAGCAATGTCCTCATTCCGTGAAACTGAGCAAGAATTTCAAAATATCACTGTTAAATTGTAATGACTTTATAATACTTCACTCTGACATGCTGCAACCTTTAAATTGCATTTCTATGTTTCCTCAATATAAACCATAATTTCTCACAGTATTTCATTATTTACCCTCCACATATTTTATAACCTTCCATTGGTTCTTAACCAGATGTCCACCTAACTTAGGGGTGGCACAGTGGCCTCTGTGGTTTGCCCCTCAGAGTACCAGGGACCCAAGTTTGATACCACCCTCTGGTGACTGTCTGAGTGGAGTTTGCACATTTTCTCCGTTCTTCATGGATTTCCACCAGCTGCTCTGGTTCCTCCCACAGTGCAAAAACATGCAGGTTATGTGGATTGGCCATGCTAAATTGTCCATAGTGTCCAAGGATGTGCAGGCTAGGTGGGGTAGCCATGAGAAATGTGGAGTTACAGGAAGGTTTGGGGTGGGTCTGAAAGAGATACTCTTCAGACAATCAATGTGGGTAGTCAATGGGCTGAATGGCCTGCTTCCATGCTGTAGGGATTCTATGATTCTTATTTATATTCTGCATTTATTTGTCCTATCTATGCCCCTCATGATTTGTAAACCTCCATAAGGTCACCCCTCAGCCTCCGGCGCTCCAGGGAAAACAGCCCCAGGCTATTCAGCCTCTGCAAAACAAAAAAAAAACAATTATACTAATTTTTCTGTAGGGTCTCTGGGAAATGGTGTGAATGGCTGTTTTCACAGACGTGCGACGTTTTTATCTGCCTGCAAGCACAGATTCCAGGGATGTAAACCACATTGAAATGTACCATTATGCTAGTTGTATGGAATGACACCACTGCAAAAGATTGTGTGCAACGCTGGTGCTTTTTGCCATCTCAGCACAAAAATGTCAGGGATGTGCAATTTAAGCTTACGAATACAGATTATCCAGAAATGCTGAGTGCGAATCCAAGCTGATCATTCCTTACCTAACCCAGTTTTGCTGAGACTAACTGTCGTGCTCTGGCACTGTCTAAGTTAGAACAGTTAGAGTCATACAGTCATAGAGATGTACAGCAGATATCCCAACCCAATCATGTCCCACCTGCCAGCACCTGGCCCATATCCCTCTAAACCCTTCCTATTCATATATCTATCCAGATGCCTTTTAAATGTTGTAATTGTAAACTAAACACAAATCACAGATTGAAACTTGTGGGATCTAGGTGGCTCAGTACCACACCAGTGGATGTGTATACCTGAGGAACCTGTCTTAATATATCTATCCTCATATCTTTTTCTTTGGCTTCATGTCAGTTGTAATAAGAAGAGGCATGAATCCTCCCATTTTGTTTTAAGATGACGAAAACTTAAGAAGGGTATTTCTCTGTTATTTTAGGAAGACTGAGAATTTTAAAAGCCTCCAAAACATTCAAAACAAAGATTCAAGAGCTTTACTGCACAATATTAAAAAAAAGTTAAAAGTTTGTCTGATTTTACAAGAAACATTTTGAAAGGCAGCGTCAGGGAAAAAATACAAGAATTTTTTTTGGGTCAATACAAAGCAAAGGGGTAGTCAAAGGCACATTGTCAGAATGTCCACCAAATCCCCTTGTTTGAACTGAGTCGCAGGAGAGCCCTTAAGTTAGTTTAAAATGTTCAAACAACATTCAGAGCTATTGTTTTGAGACTTTAATATTTGCTTGGTAATTTGAAATAAAGATCTACACATCTTTGATACATCAGGGTTAAGAGCTGAAGACCTTAAAGATCCCTGAAAGATATGGACTTCATTAGATGACCAATAGTGTCATTTTAATATTTCATATTAATTGACTAGAAATCATGTAACTTACAAGTTCACAAACTCTATTGACTACTTTACAAGCTGATGCAGAGCTTTTTTTTGAGTTTTCACATGGGTAACTAGTAAACGTAATTCTGGAATTGGTGATCACACCAAACCAATAGAAGCTTTCCACAAAGATTTGCTTGACAAACTGAAGATTTATAGCATCGAAGAACTGCTAAAGGATGGACAAAATTACAATGTAGCAGGTAAGAACTGGTTTAACAGCAAGTGATGAAGCTAATGAATAGCAAATAACTTCCTTTGTCTCTCCCCGGATGGCTGAGGGAATGAAGCTAGGAGCTGAGGTCGGCCACGAATATCATGCCCAGTCCCAAGGTTTGACAATGATTCCTGCAAGTCCTCGTTCAGACTGCAAACAATTGGAAGAAAGTGCTCATTCCTGCAATTGGGAACAGGAGACCTCCCAGACAGACAAAACCAGCCTGGAGAGAGGTTACTGGGAAAAGTCAGAAGCCTTGAGGTCATCTAGTGTACCTGGTTGCGGTGCTTCAAAATGTTTAATGGCCTGTGTGTCACCATTCTGGGAATGAACACAGATGGAAGGATTTGATGTGGGTCAATTATTGCTTAGTCTCGTGTGTTTCCAAAGTGTATAAGATAGCATAATGCATAGGTAAGTTGGCACGTCAATAGGATTATGAAGTTAAGAACAAGGGGGAGCTAACATATCTCATAACTGGTAAAGAACATTGAGAAAAGTTTACAACTGATAGAGCACAGTATGTCCAAGAGATTTGGCGGCCTCTTTGTAGTACAGTATCATCATTCGTATTTCTTAATTGCAGGAGGAGAGGACAAATAGTGCAAGACAGAGCAACAGCACCTATTCTGGAGTAGACAGTCCATGAATGGAAGTGGGACTTATGGCCCCGACGTTCCAGAGAGAAGGCAGGACAATGGCATGAAATGGATTGTTCATTCAGCGAAGTCATGATGGGCCAAATTACATCATATAAAGCTGTAAAAATTCTGTGCTTCTTTAGAGTATGGGTCAAACACCGATTCACATCTCCCAATAGTTCTAGTATTTGCACTGAGGAACATATCTCAGTAAATGCACCCATAAGGTTGAAGATGTCCTTCAGTCTTCTTTGTGTTTCCTCACAGACGCAACATCAGCATCTGCAGGGAAAAGCTCTGTGGGACTTACATTAACCTCTGAGAGGAACAAGATGCTCACAAGATCCAAAAATGGCACATCCTTGCTCTGCACTAGCATAGATACATGCACCTCAGAGGGATTTGCAAGGGATACACATACACAAGTGAGATGGGAGAACCTCCCTGTGCAACCAAAGTACAAGATGCTGTAAGGAATCTAATAAACAACAAGGCTGCTAGTCCTAATGGGATTCCTGCAGGGATCCTAAGGGAGAGTGGCCCACAGCATCATGAACACAGACATGCTTTGCTCTTGAAGAACCTTCCTCGGAGCTTAGGGGTGCACTGATTGTGACCATATTCAAAAAGGGTGATATGGCTGACCGTGGGAATGACCAAGGCATCTCTCTTCTCTCAACCACTGGCAAAGTACTTGCACATGTCCTTGCTAATAAACGTCTGCTAGTATCTGAGGAAACACTCCCTGAATTGCAGTGTGGCTTCCACCTGCCCAGAGAAACAGCAGACATGATCTTCACTGCACCACAATTACGATAAAAATGTCAGGAACAGAAACAACCACTTTACACGGCCTTCATTGACCTAATTAAGGCCTCGGACACAGTTAACGGCCACACTGTCTGGCAGATACTGTGACAATGTGGCTGTCCTGATCAGTTCATCAGGATGTTGAGGCTGCTGCATGGTGACATGTCTGCAACAGTGTTTAGCAATTGTGGATTGGTGTCTGGGCCTTTCACTGTGGAGATAGGAGTCAAGCAGGACTGCATCATGGCACCCATCCTGTTCACCACCTTCATTGCCACCATCCTCCATCTCACTGGCCAGAACCTGCTCAAGGGAATTCAAACCATTTACTGTATGGATAGCAAGCTGTTCAACCTTAATAGGTTCAAAGCCAAGGGCTAGGTCTCCACCACCTCCATCTTTGAGCTCCAATATGCTGATGGCAATGCCATCGTATTGCACTCTGGGGAAGATCTGCAGTGTATCTTGGATGGCTTTACCAAGGTTTATAAGCTCCTAAGCCTTACCCTTAATGTAAAAAAGACTCTAATACGCCATCAACCATCATCCAACAGACCCTCCACAGCTCCTAAAACAAAAGTCAGCAACCATCCCCTTGAAAATGTGGATCGCTTCCCATACCTCAGCAGCCTTCTCTCCTCCACAACCAACATTGATACAATATTTTCTGAGCTGTGCCAGTGGAGTCTATGCCCAACTCAGAAGAAGGATGTTTGAAGACTAAACTTCTGGTCTATGAAATCGTTGTTTTCCCACACTGCTGAATGGAACTGAAATGTTGACTACCTGCAGTCGGCACCTTAAAGCACTTGAACAACACCATCAGAGATTCCTGCAAAAATCCTGCAGATCATCTGAGAAGTGGGCGGCATGGTGGCACAGTGGTTAGCATTGCTGCCTCACAGCGCCAGAGACCCAGGTTCAATTCCCGCCTCAGGCGACTGACTGTATGGAGTTTGCACGTTCTCCCCGTGTCTGCGTGGGTTTCCTCCGGGTGCTCCAGTTTCCTCCCACAGTCCAAAGATGTGCAGGTCAGGTGAATTGGCCATGCTAAATTGCCCGTAGTGTTAGGTAAGGGGTAAATGTAGGGGTATGGGTGGGTTGCACTTCGGCGGGGCGGTGTGGACTTGTTGGGCCGAAGGGCCTGTTTCCACACTGTAAGTAATCTAATCTAATATAGAAGATAAGTGTACTAACGCCAGGATCTTGGAGGCGGCTAACATAGTTAGCAATATCACCACCATAATTCAACAACAAGTCCAATGGACCAGCCATGTCATCCAAATGCCCAACTCACGCCTCCCAAAACAGATCATGATCCTATCAAATGAAGGAAGGTAAACGTGCACATGGTGGCCAATAGAAACGCTTTAAAGATAACATCCAGACCAACTTCAAGAAATTCCATATCAACATTGACAACTGGGAGGACCTAGTTCCAAAGCAGAATCACTGGGGAAATATCATTCAGCAGGGAGCTAGATAACATGAAAATGATATCTGCCACGCTCCTGAACAGAAACAACTCTTGTGCAAGGAGAGACGGCACATCAGGAAGGTCCACCCACTACCACCTCCAACTACCATTACACTCACCAATGCCACTGCAATCGAATCTGTGGATCCCAGATTGGCCTGTTCAGTCATCTCAAGACCCACAGATATATGCCCTTATGGAGGACAATCATACTCGACCCAAGTGACCGCCAGTGGATTGGCATGCACTGGTAAAAACACATCACTGTCATACACAAGCAAACTGAAATGGAGGAGTTGAGAGTGTGGTGCTGGACAAGCACAGCAAGTCAGGCAGCATCTGCGGAGCAGGAAATTGACATTTTGGGCAAAAGCCCTTCATCAGGAAATGAAATAGACGAGGCTTCTGGCAATGGCATTCATTTTGGTATTTTGTGTCACTTTGAAGGCTTTCCTTGTCTTATATTTGGATATTATTAATCATTCTCTTCAGATATGTTATGACATACTTTGGACTTGAACCCAAGCCTTCTGAATTTAATTGTGCCACTTGAGTCCTCATGATGTATTTGCACTTGTGTTAAATATGTGACCAGTTGGTGATATGGACTCATATACTGAGCTGAAGACTGCATGGGAGAAATCAATGAAGGGAGCAGAATGGGGGAGGTAATGTGTGTGCTAGTAATCCAGGGCCCCAGACTAATGTTCTTCGAGTAGAGGAGCAGGGATGCCTTTCTGCAATTGTACAGGGCATTGGTGACATCACACCTGGAATATTGCATGGACTTTTAGTCTCCTTTTCTGAGGAAGGATGTTCTGGCTATGGAGGGAGTACAATGAAAGTTCGCCGGTCTGATTCCTGGGATGGTAGGCCTGATGTATGAAGAGACACTGGATTGGTCAGGATTATATTCACTGGAGTTTCAAAGAAAAAGGGTTTATCTCATAGAAACTTAAAAATTCTGCAGCTGATTAAAAAAAACCCACCAATGGCAAAACAAGCCCTCAGCCAGTGGAAAATTAGATTTCCATGAAATCCCATCAACTGAACCTTAAATTCTAATTGCCACATAAGATTTGATATGACAGATTGAACTTTATAATGCTGCCAAAGACAAGCTGTTTAATGATGATATGTGCTAACCAGGGAGAGAATATTATTTGTACTGAAGATACCAATTTAATCAATAAGCCATTTATGATATTATATTTTGATGGTGGTATTTAAAAATTATTACTACTTCATCTTTCAGGGGGAAATTATCAGTGTAAGGTTGTGTTTTAAAATGTCTCTTTAACTCCAAGTTAAACGAAGTAATGAAGCGGATCTGCTTTGAATTCTGTCCGACAACAAGCTTGGGTGACTTGGTTATTTTGGGAACAGGGAAATCCAGGGCGACAGTAATGGGAGTACAATGTAAAATGTTCACAGCTGAAAGGCAAGAACAGCAGTCTTGAATGTGGGTAGACTTTCAGACTCCAACAGAAGGCGAAACAGAATATAATAGAAATACAATATATCTGTTGCCCACCTTTTTCAGTATTCTGAGGGAGCAACCTCAGAAACATTAGTATGCACGATTTGGAAATGTGGTGGAGACAGGTTCAAAGAACAAACAGCAAAGAAATTATAGCACAGGAATAGCCCTTCGGCCCTCCAAGCTTGTGCCGATCTGGAACCTCTATCTTAACCTGTCATCTATTTTCTAAGGATCTGTACCCCTTTGCTCCCTGCCCATTCATATATCTGTCTGGATACTTCTTAAATGATGCTATCGTGCCCAGCCCTACCACCTCCACTGGCAACACATTCCAGGCACCCACCACCCTCTGCATAAAGAACTTCCCACACACATCTCCCTTAAATTTTTTCCCTCTCACCTTGAACTTGTGACCCCTAGTTATTGAATCCCCCACTCTGGGAAAAAGCTTCTTGCCATCTACCCTGTCTTTATCTCTCATGATTTTGTAGGCCTCAGTCAGGTTTTCCCCCTCAACCTCTGTCTTTCAAATGAAAATGATCCTAATCTACTCAACCTGTCTTCATAGCTAGCATCCTCCATACCAGGCAACATCCTGGTGAACTTTCTCGGCACCCTCTCCAAAGCATCCACAACCTTTTGGTAATGTGGCGACCAGAACTGTATGCAGTGTTCAATTAAGGCAATTGAGAGAGCATAATGTGAATATTTCATTTGAAACAATTTGTAGGGTCATGCAAAAAAGGCAGGAAATTAACACTGAATCAGAGTGGTGGTGCAGACCTAGTAAGCTGAATGGTCTCCTTCTGCACTGTACAATTCTGTAATTCTGTGGGGTTTTTTCTGGATTATTGTGATTATTGTAAAACACATGGAAATGACCAAAAGAAACAATCTGAGGCTTTGTTTTGCTTTTTCACTTTTAGATAGATTTATAATAAATATTGAAGTATAATTCACTTTGTCATGCTATATTGGCCGTATTTCTGTCATGCTTGTTATGATTGTTTATCATATGTCTTTTAACTAACAGCATTATAGTTGTCTTCAACATTGACAACAAATATATTTGATGGTATTACTGGTTTTGCTTTCTAAGATAGCTTTTGCATTCACTTATTCTTGCACAGCATGCCAACTAACTCAGGAGAAATTTTCTCTTTGTAGAGAATCAGAATTGCACAAAGCTGCTAGCTAAAGAGTGTTATGTGCTGGAGACTCCAATTTAGTTATATGACTGATGCAGGTTGGTGGAAAACACAGACAAGTTTCTGTACCTAACAAGAGCTATTGCAAATAAATAGATTCTAATCACAGGAAAACATTATGAATCATAGATATATAACATAACTAGATGAATCACTAAGCTTCTTCTAAACACTCCCTACACACCCCACCACCCCTGCACACACACACACACACACACACAAACTCTCTTGATGTTTGAATGGAAGGAAAACGTACTGGAGAAACAGTTCAATGGCACCAGTTCTCAGAATTCAATGGAGTGTTCCTTCTGTTATCTGATCTTTACCTTCAGATTCTTTCACTACATCAGAGAAGACATCGAGAAGACTGGTTCATAAATGCTAAAGTCTCTGACTTATTGGTTAAAAGCAACATCCTACTGTAAGAGATGAAAGAAAGCAATCGATTTTCTGTAACTTCATGTATTTTGTTGGAGAGAGAGAGAGAGAGAGAGAGACCTCCTTTCTGAGGTCTGAAGGCTCTTCATTCTATTGTTCACATCCACAAGCTGATCAGCTAGTCAGGAGAGAATCAGAGAGTTGTGCCCAGGCTGATGACATTTGCATCCACAACTGATCACAATTTCACAAACCAATCAGCAACCTGTTGCTAGCTGACTATCACTTTGGACACATACCCCAATGTTGTGCCATCTCCTTTCATATCTTTCCCCTCTGCTAGCAAAACAACATGTAAACTTGTTTTTTTCCAGTTAGCTCAATTGGCTGGATGGCAGGGTTGCAATGTAGAGTGATGCAAATAGCAAAGATTCAACTCCTGTACCAGATGAAGGCACCATGAAGGTGCCACTTTCTCAACTTCATCTCTTCTGTGAGGCATGATGGTTCTCAAGTTAAACCACCACCAGTCGTCTTGTTGTCGAGAGACAGCAGCCTCTGGGACTCCTACTATGTAACTTTTAAAAAAATGCAACAATTCTGTCCTTAGTCCTTTGGTGTAAAACTGTCATTTTCCAAATTTAGTCCTCAATCCAAAATAATGAAAAATTAAAAGATACAATCTTCAGAGCAGTGACCACTTAATCATTCTTGAGAAGTTAAAATGTAATGATTGTTTGTCTGATGCAAAGGTTACGTTTAATGAGTTAGCCTCAGGTTATCTCTATTAATGGATTTTAATGATACCAGAGTTCATTTCAGCTGATGAGTAGAGTTACCAATATAGTGGACTCTGATTTTTGTGCTCATTCCTGTGCTGAACATCTAGCTGTGAAACTTGTAAATCCAACTTTGAATTTGCCCTCCGAAATTTTGTCAGGACCTAAAGGAATTTCTATCCCTTCAAGTCGTATGCAACAATGGACAAAAAATTGCCAACTGAAATGATAGTGTCAAACAAAGCATTCAGAAAATGGACAGGATGAGCAGTCCACTTTATGTAATTCCCCACCCTTCTCCACATAATCCTGCACTTTTGTCCTTTCCAAATAACACTCTTAAATCCCTACCGAATGTCTAATTTGAACATGCTTCCTCCAAACAATGTATTCCAGCTCCAGTGACTCGCTGTATGAAAAGGCTTTTTCTCATATCGCAGATGCTTCTTTCTCCAATGACTTTACATCTGTGCTGTCTCTCTTGAATGGAATCGATTTCTCCCTATATACTCTGTCCAAACTGCTCCTGATCTTGACTACCTCTACCAAGTCTCCTCTCTGCCTTCTCTTCTACAATGAAAATAATCCTAACTCCTCCAATCCATCTTTATAACTAGATGGGAAAAGCAATCATGGGGAGGAGGGGTAAGTTGGGAAATGAGGAAAGAAATTGCAAGGGAATAACCCGAGACAGCAGGTAAGCTGGAATGGCTTTGTTGGACAAGCAAACCTTTCCATCTCGATCTTTTCATATGCTTTTTATATTTATATGTATTCTTGAGAGCCACTATTTGTAAGCAGAGCTTAACTATTTGCTCACCTTCCAAACCCGATGGAGAAATAGAGCACAATAGTAATTTATTGTTAAGTCTGTTTCTGAAAATCCAGCAAAATCCAGCACCATTTTAATTACATAAATTATAAAAAGAAATAATTCACACAAAGTTAACACAAATTTCATTTTTTGTTTCGTCCATGGCTTCTTGATCTCTTAAGTGACTACAGATGCCGCCTCACTCCACAGCAGCCAAATCATTCCCTGAGGCCACAACACCATGGAGGAAGCACGCTGAAGCATACCTCCCCACTGCTGACTGGACCCAGAACACTGCTTCTGCCAAAGCCACCTCATCGCCACCAACTCTCCAACCACTGCCATAGCCAGGAGATTATCACAAGTCTCAAGGACTGGGGCCCATCTCAACTTTTGAGGATCTAGCTATCATTCACTCCACCGCCATTGCAGATTCTGCCAAAACACTAGAGGAAAAGAATGGACACCAATTCATCAATGCTGCAGCCCTTGCTCAAGCCACGACCACCATGGCCATGAGGAATGGACTGGATTCTCCTTTCAGCAGCTCCTGCCAACCTCTCCTCCACCACCGCAACTGTGAAAGAAAGAAAAGATGGATTTGATTCAAAAGTTAAATGAAGAAAATAAAAAAAAGGATGTGGTCAGCCATGCAAGAGGGAGCAGATGGGCCTGGGAACGCTAACATCTCCTATCCTGCCACCCCTACCATTTTCAGGCCAGGTATCCTGCTGTACTGGATCAGTGATGCTGGAAGAACACAGCAGTTCAGGCAGCATCCAACGAGCAGCGAAATCGACGTTTCGGGCAAAAGCCCTTCATCAGGAATAAAGGCAGTGAGCCTGAAGCGTGGAGAGATAATGCAAAGGACCCACTCTGTACTACATCCTCAGGAGAGCTCCTCTAGCTTATCTCTCCACGCTTCAGGCTCACTGCCTTTATTCCTGATGAAGGGCTTTTGCCCGAAACGTCGATTTCGCTGCTCGTTGGATGCTGCCTGAACTGCTGTGCTCTTCCAGCACCACTAATCTAGTATTTGGTTTTCAGCATCTGCAGTCATTGTTTTTACCATCCTGCAGTACTGTGGCTATTCTGATCAGATTGTTGATTTCTGTGTGTTGTGAAGACTCACAAGTAGGCCAAAGGCAGGCACTTTCAGATCTGAAAATTACTTGATTTACCTCAAATTACTGTGGAAGATGAAATATTTGAAACATTTGATCAAGAGGTTCAGGAAGCCATTTTGAGGTCCTGCTATGCAGTGTCTATATGAGTGGTAATTTTCACTAACAGGATTCTGCTGTCAGTTACCACACAATTTAACAATGACGTGTATGGATTTCCGGTTTGGTGTTAGGTCAGGTACTTAGACCTTATGCACAATGACTGCCTGACCATATCAAACAATATGTTCCTCTGGTTATTTGTAACAGGAAGCGTACATACAGCAATCAATCAGCCTGCACTTTCAAAATCCAAAATAAAACATTTACGATTAGATACAGTTCCATGATTGGGAAGCATTCACAGAACAATTCGGAGTCTGCTGGTAGCTTCACTAACAACCAGTTGAAGATGATCAGCTATTTAATAAGGAGATCATCTCATGTAGTTCAAGATGGAAATACTACCTTAAAACTCATCATTTAGATTAGATTACTTACAGTGTGGAAACAGGCCCTTCGGCCCAACAAGTCCACACCGACCCGCCGAAGCGTAACCCCCCCAGACCCATTCCCCTACACCTAACACTATGGGCAATTTAGCATGGCTAATTTACCTAACCTGCACATCTTTGGAGTGTGGGAGGAAACCGGAGCACCTGGAGGAAACCCACGCAGACACGGGGAGAATGTGCAAACTCCACACAGAGAGTCACCTGAGGCAGGAATTGAACCTGGGTCTCTGGCGCTGTGAGGCAACAGTGCTAACCACTGTGCCACCGTGCCGCCCACAATTTAGAATGAGGTGGTTACATTTAGAATGTAACCACCTCGTTTAAACCATAGTAAAACTTTGGCAACAAACAGATGTTCCATGATGAATTCAGTTGAGATCAAGTTTGAAATCGAATTTAAAACTGGTATCTTTGCTCTGCTACAGGAAGAGTATATCATAATCTAAAGATTTTGATAATGCCATCAACTACAAAAGAAAATGGCCACCTTTCTCTAGGTAATGTTATCCTACTTTGAAAATGTTCCCTTTTTTATTGTTTTAAATATTTTATTCCATTTGCGGACGTTGTTATATATACCTCTTGTGTATTTATGATCAGACAAACATGTACCTTTAGTGACGGTATCAGTGTGATATCATGTCACGTGACCTCCTTGCAAAAAGGTATTAACTCCAGCTCAGACTTTTTGACTATGTGATCCATTAGAGAAGTCAGACAACTAGTCTATTAAGAGATGGAGCCTAGACTATGCCAACATCTGTGATAGAGTAGGAATGCATTACTTGCTCTGTAAATAAATTTTCTGGTGCTTGTTCTCAGTAAGAGTCCAGGTTCAATGTTTACATTGACAGAGTTAACATAATAGCAAAACCCAAAGAACATAGCAGAATTTCCAAGAGGAAATGTAAAGATTCATCTATTGAGTTGAGAACTGATTTTAGTGAACATATTGAAATCCATATATTGTATTACATCGCTGTACCCTGCAATCTTTTTTAATCACTGTGGCTAATCAGGCTATTTGACATTCATGCAGGAATGCTAATGTCTTTGCTTGAAGTAAGAATTTTTCAAAGATGAATATTCTGTTTGATTTGTCAAATGATGGTGTTTTTGAAGTTGAGAATATTCAACAGATCACAGGAAGCAAAAAGCTTTCCAGTGCTTCTAATTCTGGCTTGCGTGACAGGACATCTACATTTGACTCAAAAATATCATTCATCATTTGGGTACTGTTTTTGTGGGTTGCTAATGAGCACAAATAAAATGAGAAACAGTCAGAACGCACTGCTCACCAGTTTACCCACGAATGTTATTCAGTGTGTTATGACCAGATTAATTAGCATCCTTCTTCACAAATCGTGTGGTTAGCTCCAACATAGATTTTAATACTTTTTAGCACACAGCTATATTACACTTGAATTAAATAATGCCTCACAAGCTCAAAATTAGAAAGCCAATCACAAGGTTTTATTGAGTGAAAGCATACTTTTATTGCTAATTAACTCTGAGAAAATAATGAGATACACACACAAGCACAGGTGTAAAGTTGAAAAATGAGAGAGCATCTAGTATGAAAAGAAAGCTGTTTAAAAATGTAGTTTAACATCCTTAGAGATCTTGAAATGTTAGGTTTGAAACTGAAACCATAGATATCTGATTGATGTCTTATATCCTCAGCAGCAGTGAAATTTGAGTATTCAATGAATGGATGTTTCTACAGTTTGCCTTATCACTGGGTGTTGTCTTTCAAGAGGCTGAGAGAAAGCAGAGGGAGGGAGAGAGACAGAGAAAGAGAAAGTTCCGGTTCTGCTGTTACAAATGAAAATCTCTAACACTCTGCCAAAGCATATCAGGCTTTCGTTGGGACAGATTTTCTGCTGGCCTGACAATTGTTATTCCAGTTGAGATGGCTGTTGTATATGGGAACCCTGTGGAATCTTCTTTGAAGCACGCTGAAGGAATTGCCCTGAAATTTAATTTTCCGTAGGGCAGTTTCTCTATGTCAAGATCCCTCTAATTATCTCCACTTCAACTGGATACTTTAGATGGTTCTGATGAAATGAAGTAAAATAATTAGTCAGGGAAAGTTAGACTACGTGGTACATAGACTAACTTCTGAGTAACTATTAAAAGGATGCCATAATTATCTCCCAAACACCCAATTATACTTCGCCCAGATTCTTTACGCACCACTAGCACCCAACATCTGACCCACTTGCTGCTTCCACTAGATGCAGTTGGCACCCTACCCCTGCTCCAGCAAGCACTCTAACCTCACCCCATCACTGTTAATTAGTATATGATGTACACTTAAACACTACAATCAAGAGGCTGCTGACACTGCATTCAGAAATGATATAATGAGCCATGCCATTTGTCATGTTATTCCTCAGCAGTTTCTATTATTGCTGGGAAGGACTCAAACCTGCATTTGAGAGTATTCCAATCACTTAATTGTGGCTATACTCTATGGACCACTACCTTAAATTGGGCTTCTTTGTGGTTGCATTAGTATTGGCTTGTATGAGAACCTGGGAAAGAGAAAATCAATTCTCCGTGGTGAACTCACCAACTGAATGCATAAACTCTGCAGGTCTTGGACATTGCAGGGCACTGCTTTTAGATTATCGGCCATCTTGCATAGTTAATATCATCTCAAGGGATAGATCTGTCAATGCAGGTTTTGATTCACTTTAGTTGTCCACAGTGCCCTGCTTAGAAGCAAACAGATGTACTGATTAATGCCTTTATTTTAGCCAGTATAACTCCAAACATTTGAGCTGCTGTAGATTAGCGTGTTGACAACTGAGTTTTAGACTTAGACTGCTGAAACATATCCCGACAGAGAGAATATGAGGATTCAGTGTTGGACAAGTAGAGTATCTATATTGTGTCCTTCAGTCAGCACCATGATTTGGTAATCCTCAATCACAGTGACCGCTTTCACAAATACAACATTCCCAATTCATCCAAAGAAAGAAAGTATGCTTTAAAGATGGTCAGACTGAATAGAATATCATCTAAGTGCTTAGGGAAATAGCCCTTGTGATTCTGGGATTGGGTTTCTTGTTGTTTACAGCATGTTTCAATGACTGGGAGATGTGTGAACGAATCCATTTATAGTTGTTATTCCTGTAGATGGCACTGTGACACACCTTGCCAGTTGTAGATTTGCTATTTTATGCAGCAATTATACCCTGACATTCTCCAATTATTCACATTAACTTTTTATCCTTTTTTTAGATAGTTTTCAGGTTGCCTTTAAGTATGTTTCATGATTCTTCTTCCTTCGAGTCTCTCTGGTCCCATTTTTCTTTCAATGAGCATCTCCTCACATGTTCTCTACCTTCACCCCTTCATTCTGTTCTACATTCCATCTCACCCAAAATCTCAAAACTAGATTTCTATTCTCTTTGAATTGCTTTCAGCCTACACCTCAACTTTACCTCCTCAGGTTTCTAACCCCAGTGTTAAGATGACCATAAGCCCCCAGTTTTGTAGGGACAGTCCCTGGATAAACCCTGAGCAAACAATAGTTAAATTTTAGCATGTGGTACCGGGTATGTGTGTTTGTGTGTGTGTGCGTGCGTGTGTGTGTGTGGGGTGGGGTGCGGGGTGGTGCTAGAATCTAGAAGTTTGCAGTGCAGGTATTTCCTTTCCCCTTTAGCTCAGCCATGGCGTGAAAGGTGACAACCCATGCATATAAGAGGGAAGGAAAGTTAACCCAGAGACACAAATGGGCTGGCTGTACTGCATAATCCTCCATTTGAAGTGCACAAGACATGTATGTCATGTTTACCAGTTTTACTCATTTTTGCTTCTGCATTTAATGCAATTAAACAAGCCAAAGTATATCACAGGAGCAATGTAAAGCAGAATTGGTTGGATTGTATGTGGACAGAAGTGCATGTCAAGGTAAAGATCTGTGATAAACTAACCTTCGCTTTGCTGGCTTATCCTGCTGTAATTGTTTTTGGCTGACAGGCCTTCAATTGTTTTGGGTTTGGACTTTTGCCCATCTCTAGGAGGAGATCCCTCCCTCTCAAACTGACAGCTCTGCACACCAGCACCACCACTGCTGGTAATATAGCTAGACCAAAGAAGAAGCATTCAGCATTGGACCTGGACCTCCAGGTAAGGTAGGTGAGATAGTAGTGTGTATGTGTGGAAAGGTGCTTGTGAGGAGGGAAAACTGCACTGGCTGAGAGCCTTCAAATACCACCGTGGACCTGAAAAGGAAGCCACCTCTAGTTTACTTGACCAGAAGCTAGCAGGATCAGGCCTACATGTCTCTTATGCCATTTGATAAATCTGAGCAGCAACAGGGTGAAGCCCTGGATTGCGTTAGAAACTTCAAAGTTTAACAGGGTCATGGGCAGGCAGCCTACCTGATGCCTCTCCTGTCACTCCTAAAATCACTTCAAGGGTAGGTGTGGGAAGATAGGCATGAACGTTTGTGACATGAAATTTAAATCTTGACATGGATCTAGTTCTTTGGGCAATCCATATCTTGTGAAAAGATTTGTCTAACATTATCATTTTCATTTTTGCTGTAATTTTCTTCAAAGGAGCTGCCTCAGGAAATCTCGCAGAAATGCCCCACAATTGTTGAAGAATACTGATTCCCACTCCTGCTTTTAGTAGAGATCTGACACAATCTATTAAGACTGTACGAAACAGTCAGGAAACAATCCAGGATGTTCCTCCAGTGACATCTTGATTTCTTTTATTTTAACTGTCGGTGAGGCCAATATTTTTAAACCAGCCAGCTCATTCCGAAATTAATATCAATCTCTTCTCTCGGATTTGTTGCACCACTACAACTACAACATCCCAATACCAAGCAACTTTATGCTCCATAGAATGGGACCGGTTTGTAATCTTCATTTAGATCTCCAATTCATAGCTTTTCTTTTACACCCCCTCTGGAAGACTGTCATATTATCATTCAGCATCAGTAATTGACTTGCTCCAGTATTGATTAATATCTTAGTTTACCTTATTTAGGAAAATAAGGAAAATGCCTCCCCCTTTGAGATAAACTGTTCAGAGCCTCTGATTGCCTGATGTTCTTTACCAATAACTGAGAAAGTCTTTGCTGGATTTGCCAGATCCAATTGCCCCTTCTTGGCAGGTTCTGAGGGAACAAGCACCCCCTGTAATAATGTTGCTGGATAACTGCCCATTTCCCTTCCCTGATATTCACTTTTTCTGAAGATTCCTCAGGGATTCCTACTTCGCCCATTTAACATCCAACATTAGGTTTTCTTTGTCCACTCTTATTACATCGAGAGCATATTCTTTTCTTTTTATCACTTTCAGATTCTAGACTTTCTCCTTTGTTATTTGGGCATCTCCTGTTTGCTTCCTGAAATTAATATCTTTTCTATTTCCAGATTCTCTGCTCCACCAAATGACCACTTCCCTGCATGTAATTGTCTACGGGACAAATGGGGTTATCTGTCAGAAGACCTTGTAGTGCAGGTACATAGCTCCTTGAAAGTGGAGTCACAGGTAGATAGGATAGTGAAGAAGGCATTTGTTATGCTTTCCTTTATTGGTCAGAGTTCCTTTATTGAGTACAGGAGTTGGGAGGTCATCTTGTGGCTGTAACAGGACATTGGTTAGGCCACTGTTGGATTATTGCTTGCAAATCTGGTCTCCTTCCTATCAGAAAGATGTTGTGAAACTTGAAAAGGTTCAGAAAAGATTTAGAAGGATGTTGCCAGGGTTGGAGGATTTGAGCTCTAGGGAGAGGTTGAGCAGGCTGGGGCTGTTTTCCCTGGAGCGTCGGAAGCTGAGGGGTGACCTTATAGAGGTTTACAAAATTATGAGGGACATGGATAGGGTAAATAGGCAAAGTCTTTTCCCTGGGGTCAGGGAGTCCAGAACTAGAGGGCATAGGTTTAGGGTGAGAGGGGAAAGATATAAAAGAGACCTAAGGGGCAACTTTTTCACACAGTGGGTGGTACATGTATGGAATGAGCTGCCAGAGGAAGTGGTGGAGGCTGGTACAATTGCAACATTTAAGAGGCATTTGGATGGGTATATGAATAGGAAGGGTTTGGAGGGATATGGGCTGGGTGCTGGCAGGTGGGGCTAGATTGGGTTGGGATATCTGGTCGGCATGGACGGGTTGGACTGAAGGGTCTGTTTCCATGCTGCCTTATGCTGCTTCTCAGGCTTTTGATCCTTGATGCCCATCTAAAGACATCCTAAGAATTGTTGGAATACCATTTTGGAATGCCCTGAAAATAATGGTATGCCTCCCATTATCAAAATGTTTCTGTAGCTTCAATGATCAAAACCACTAATCCCGTATCATTTCTTTCTCTTTTGCAAATACTACAAATGTCAGATTAGGATTCTTTCTTATTGTGCTAAACTTTAACAAATAAGCTTCAGGGACAAATTCACAAGGATTGAATATTGCTCTTTTAACAGTTCCATAGTCTGCAGATTATTCTTCTGACAAACTGGTTACACATTCACAGCTGTACCTGTCATATACTCTGTAACATGATATACATAACATAAGATCTAAACATCTTTTGTCCACTTCATCTCCCTACTATTTTTCCAGATTACATGAAATATCTTTCGACTCCATCCTCTGCAAATTTAGGCACTAAACGCAAATTTCTGTGTTAAATCAGATCCCTCATTGGAATCATAATCATCCTCTGAGCTACTATTTCTTATTTCTTCTTTTACTTGAAGGCTTCTCTCTCAACCATGTTTTCTGAGTTCTTCCTCTCTTTGTAGATGCTGATTTTTAAATGCCATTTCCTTTGTTCTTTTCTTCCTCCTCTCTTTCCTTTTCTCTTTGTTACTTTTTCCCCTCGTATTTCAATTCAAGCCTTATTTCCAGTTCTCTTTTAATTTCCTCTTTTTCACTTTCTATTTTTCTCCTTCTCATATAATCTCATTTCTTTTTCTTTCTTCTTTTCCTCTACTTCAGGTCTTCTCATTTTCTCTCTCTGTTTACATGATGTAACAGGCTACAAAGTGAAGTTGAGTAAAATCTCTGACAACAATGTATCCCTCCTCAGTAAGCTCAATGGCCCATGTACCAAGAGGTACTCTCTGCTCGTTTTGAACCAAAGGTCAGTGAAATGTTGTCGCCCGCCCCGATAGCCTTAGGTGCACCTGTACCCTCAGTCACCGCCGCAGACGTCAGATCGGCCTTTAGGGTGTAGGTTTGCTCGCTGAGCTGTAGGTTTGATGTCCAGACATTTCATTACCTGGCTCGGTAACATCATCAGTGGCAACCTCCAAGTGAAGCGAAGCTGTTGTCTCCTGCTTTCAATTTAGATGTTTGTCCTGGATGGGGTTCCTGGGATTTGTGGTGATGTCATTTCCTGTTCATTTTCTGAGGGGTTGATAGGTGGTATCTAGGTCTGTGTGTTTGTTTATGGCGTTGTGGTTGGAGTGCCAGGCCTCTAGGAATTCTCTGGCATGTCTTTGCTTAGCCTGTCCCAGGATAGATGTGTTGTTCCAGTCGAAATGGTGTTTTTTTTCCTCCGTGTGTAGGGCTACGAGGGAGAGAGGGTCACGTCTTTTTGTGAGTCTTTTGGCCTTCTTGAGAGTGAACCCACAGAAAGGGACTGGCCCAGATGGAGTTCCTGGCAGTGCACTCACATCCAGCTGGCAGGAGTACTCGCAAACAATTTTAACCTCTCCTTCCTCCAATCTGAGGTTCCCACCTGCTTCAAAAAGAACACTATCATCCGGTGCCAAAGAAAAACCAGGCAGCATGTCTTAATGACTACTACCTGGTGGCTCCGACAGCCATCATTATGAAGTGCTTCAAGAGGTCAGTAATAGCAGACATTGACTCCATCCTCCCAGATTGCCTTGAACCACTACAATTTACCCACCATGCCATTAGGTCCATGGCAGACACCATCTCCCTGCCCTACACTCATCCCCGGAACTTCTGGATAATAAGGATATCTATATCAGAATCCTATTTATTGAGTTTAGTTGCATCTTCAATACCAAACTCATCTCCAACCTCTAAGACCTAGGACACTGCTCCCTTCTGTGCAACTAGATCCTCAATTTCCTGACCCACAGACTGCAATCAACAACACATCCTCCACAATAATCCTCAACACTAGTGCCCCACAAGGATGCGTACCCAGCCCCTTATTATAGTCCTCATACACTCCTCACTGAGTGGATAAATTCTGCTCTAACTCTATCTACAAGTTTGTTGATGACACCGCTGTAGCGAGTTGGATCTTAAACAACGATGAAACAGAATGTGGGAAAGAGGTAGAGCTGAAAATGTGTTGCTGGAAAAGCACAGCAGGTCAGGCAGCATCCAAGGAGCAGGAGAATTGATGTTTTGGGCATGAGCCTTTCTTCAGGAAGGGAAAGAGGTAGAAAGCTTAGTGGCATGGTGTGAAGACAACAATCTCTCCCTCAATGTCAACGAAATGAAGGAGCTGATCATCGACTTCAGGAAGCAGAATGGAGGACGTGCCCCTGTCTATATCAATGGTGCTGAGATGGAGGTGGTCAAATTCCTAGGAGTAAATATCACCAACAATCTGTGCTGGTCCATCCATGTCGACACTATGGTCAAGAAAGCGCACCAACACATCTACTTCCTCAGAAGGCTAAGGAACTTCGGCATAGCCACATGACTGTTATCAATTTTTATTGGTGCACCATAGGAAGAATCCTATCAGGATGCATCATAGCTTGGTATGGCAACTGCTGTGTCCAGGACTGCAAGAAATTATCGGGGGATGTGTACACAGCCCAGTCCATCATGTAAACCACCCTTCTAGTTGTTCAGTCTGTCTATACCTCTTGCTCCCTTGGGAAAGCAGCCAACATAGTCAAAGACCCCTCTCACCCTGGATAAAATCTCTTCCACCCTCTTCCATTGGGCATAAGATACAAAAGTTTGAAAGTACATACCAACAGATTCAAGAACAGCTTCTTCCCTGCTGTTATCAGACTTTTGAACAGACCTCTCATATATTAGAGTTGATCTTTGTTTGCAGCTTCTCTGTAGCTGTAATACTATATTCTGCATTCTGTTCTATTACCCTGATGTAAGGTCTATAGCACCCAAAACAATACTTTTCACTGGATCTCGGTATATGTGACAATAATAAATCAAGTCAAGGTTTGTCATTTCTAACTGAACTTTAGCTCATTCTAATAGTGGCACATCAAGTATTGGTTTTCTTCCTTTTAACTCTAAATGTTGAGTAATAACTTTAGCATCTCATCTCTACGAGATTCTGCTTTTATTTCCAGCTTCAATTTATAAGCTACTTCTCTCAGCATAGCCTAAGTCAAAGATTTCAGATAATCCTCTGTTATATTTCCTACTCCTAGAAATACTTAGCAGCAGTCAAAACCACACTGAAAGTTCAATTCATGTATGTTACTTCACAACAACACTTCTGCATATATGTCCAATATTGTTATGTATTTGTTTTTTTAAAGGATTCTCTGATCCGTATGAAATGCAATGATTTCCTATCAGGCTGAAAACCGTCTATTTGTTATGATCCTAGTTGACGGTAATCAGTCAAAATTAAACCTGGCTTGATCGACCATATGGTTCATTTTTGCAATGTGGTTGTGAGTCACTGAACATATTCACGTGCGGCTGTCAATATACTTTTAACAAAAGAACCCAAGATTATTGCACATAAGAAAAAAAGTTACAAAATATTTTATAATAAACAGTGCAAAGAAAGTGTCAATATTTTATTCTCAATAACATGCCTTTAAAACTTCAAATTTGTAAACACTTCAACAATTATTTCATCAGGCAGCTCATCTCCTCATTTGGCTGAAGTCAATCCTTCCTTACAAATGGTCTATTGAACTCCCTGCTCAAAATGGCTTTCTGACCCTTGTTTTCTCAAAGGTCACCTTCACAGAACTAAAACCAAAAAAAAATGCATTTCCCTCTAGAACCCGAGTTCCTAAATAATCATAATTAATAAATCTTTATCACGCACCGCATGAACAAAATAAATACTGTAAAAACTAATTAAGGTTTTGTTGATTAACTCAGTTTAAAAACAGGTAAACTGTTAAAGACAAAGATTGAGAGTTATAGAGACAAATGTAAATGAAGATGATCAAATGTTTGATGGAATAGTGTGGCTCATGTGACTGAGATTCAGGAACTACTGGATCCAAAATATTTGGCCCTTCATATTGCAGCTGCCAAGGAATGAGTATTAGGTAAGTCCTCATACTTTAGGCTCTGGCCTGTGCTGGCATCTCTTCAGCTGCCTTTTGAGGGGCGTTGATCTCAAGGGAAGGATATCAGGCAGACCTTATAACAGGGCCCATTTTATGGATGTTTATTTCTCACTCTCACCCAAGGTGACTTGACTGTTGACAATGATGGTAGACAGATGGTTAAAATAGCCTCGATGTTCCTACCACCCTGGTGCTAATAGTCTATCTGTTCATCTGTTGATCTGTCTGATTTGGCACTGGCCCATATTGCAAATCCTTGACTTGGGGTCATTAGCACATAAAAATAAGGCAATGTCTGTGCAATTTGCAGTGTTTCCTGAGTTTTCAGTCTACCCTCTTGGGGATAATGATTGAGGCCAGTCTTGGTGCACTGCACTGACCAAACAACATGTCTGTCTTCAACTGTTTTTCAAGTGGGAATTGGCTCTTCTGAAATCAGTTCCTCTGCAGAAACAGCATTGTGAGCTGTACTTGTACCCATTATATTGCAGGTACCACAGACTGGTCAGAGATATGACCATAAGACCATAAGACATAAGAGGTATTGGACACACAGGCGAAACTGATGGGATTCCTGTTGGGGATTAACATTCCACCAGTACTGTAATTTCTTTGACTGTGGGTTATACATAAAAAAACATTTGCTGCTCTGTCATGAATAATTTCTGTATTGGAAGAGAAAGAATCATAGCAGAAGGAATAAGGAAGGGAGTCGATTGTGCTTGCACCAGTCTATTGTATCGTCTGGCACTATTATCCAGGGCCATTCTTCTGCTTTTTCCCCATATCTCTGCACTCCATTATTAGCCAAAAAAATTCAATTCCCTTTTGAATGTCTCAACTTTAGCCTGCCTCGCTACATTTACGGGCAGTGCATTCCATACCTTAACAACCCGCTGTGTGGATCAGGTTTTCCTCACTTCATGCTTGCTTATTTTACACATCTTTTTAAATCTATGCCCTCTCAACCTTGTTTGTTTTACAAGCAGAAACAACTTCACCCTATCTAATCTGATTTTGAATTTGAAAACTGCTTCTGATTTTGAAACCTTCAATCAGATCTCCTTTGTCTGTGGAAAAAGTCCAAACTTCTTCATCTTGCCTCAGCATAGAATTTTCTCATCCCTGGAGCCATTCTTGTAAATTGCTCTGCACACTGTCTAATGAGCTCACAAACATCCAGTAATGCAGTGCCAGAACTCTATGCAATAACCAGCTGAGACTACCTTCTCGCTCTTTACTCTACGCCCCTATTAGTAAAGCCGAGAACACTGTATGTTTTATTTACTGCTCTCTCGACCTGTGCTGCCATCTTCAATGATCTATGCTCATATACCCCCAGATTTCCCCTGTTCCTGCACCCCCTTAGAACTATACTCACTTTTTTTCATTGTCTTTCTATATTCTAACAACCAATATGCATCACATCACACTTCTCTTCATTAAACCTGACTCTTCAACTCTCTGCCCACTCCACTAACTTTGTCCTTTTGGACTTCCACACTGTCCACTTCATAGTTTACAATTCTTCCAAGTTTAATGTAATTCACAACTTGGAAATTGTCACATGTACACCAAAATCCAGATCATTAATATGTACCAGGATAAGAAGGACTCCAACACCAACTCATGGGAAACTCCACTCAAAACCTTCTTCCATCGGAAAGATATTCATTGACCATGACACTCTGTTTTCTATCATTTAGCCAATTTTGTATCCTCACTACCACCGTCCCTTTTATACCATGACTTGCAACTTTCTTCACAAGTCTCTTATGACGCACTGTATCAGATACTTTCTGGAAATCCATGTACACCACATCATAAGCATTAAACTCATCGATCCTTTCCATTACCTCTTCAAAAAAGTCACTAAGTTAAACATGATTTACTCTTTAGAAGAACTTTTCCAAATCAACCTGCCTTTTTTATGTGACTACTGATGCTATTCCGAATAATCGTTTTCAAATTTTTCTCCATTACCAAAATTTATACTAGCTGGTCTGTAAATGACAGGATTAACCTTGCAACCATTTTTGAACAAGACCATATTGTTGGCTATTCTACAGTCTTCTGGGGCCTCCCTGGAATACAGTGAAGACTGAAAGCCAATGCCTCCACAATTTTGATTTTCACTTCCTTCAAAATCTGTGGATAGATCTCATCTGGTCCCGGTGTCCTGTCAACTTGAAGTGCCAACAATCAATCCAAGTCTTCTTCCTTAATAATTTTGATGCTTTCTGATGACAGGGTTTCTTCCTCTGTCATCATAAATAGGAAGAATCTTTCTCTCATGTAAAGAAAGACATATGCAAAATGTTTCTTTAATACCTCAGCCCTGCCCCTTGCCTCAGCCAGACTCCTCCGTTAGCCACCTTTTTACTGTTTATTTACCGATCAACGACTTTGAGGTTTCCCTTCATGTTAGCTGCTAGACTTTTCTCACAGTTCCTCTTTGCATTTTTTATTTGCTTTTTCACCTCCCCCCTAAACCTGCAGTATTCCTGTTGGTTCTCAAATGTATTTTCTGCCTTGCAGTTGTTATAAATTTTTTCTTTCTGAAGTTATGTCTACTTCCTTGGTCATTCAAGGACTCTGGAAATGGATGGATATCCATCAATATCCTACTTCTCTCCAGTTTCCCTCCTCCCATCCATATCACACATTTCTGGCACTAAGACAAAGTAGGAATTTCTGTGCTATCAACAGGTTAAGAAGGCATTTAGCATGTTCACCTTCATTGCTCTGAACTTCAAGTATAGGAGTTGAGATGTCATGTTGAGGTTGTACAGGATGTTGGCGGGGCCTCAGCTGGAATACTGTGTGCAGCTCTGACCACCCTGCTACAGGAAAGATATAATTAATTGGAAGAGGGTTAAATAAAGACCTACGAGGATGTTGCCAGGAATGGACGGGTTTAAATTATAAAAATAGGCTGGATAGGCTGGGAGTTTTTTCACTGGAGTATAAGAGGTTGAGGGGTGTCCTTACAGAGGTTTATAAAACCATGAAGGGCTAGATAAGGTGACTGAGAAGGGTCTGTTCTCTAAGGTCAGTGAGCTCAAAGCTAGGGAGCATATTTTTAAGGTGAGAGGAGAAAGATTTAAAACAGACATGAGGGGAAACTTTTTATGCAGAGAGAGTTGTTCGTGTGTGTAATGAACTGCCAGAAGAAGTGGTGGCTGCAGGTACAGTTACAACATTTTTAAAAATTTGATAAGTACGTGAATAGGAATGGTTTTGTTTGATTGGCAGGTTAATTGTAGATTTTCAGATACAATGGTACATTTACATCCTTACCTATTAAAAAATGTTAAAGGCTGTAACTCTGCCTGGATTGTATTGCTGGCTGCTGTATGTGCAGCTTCTCATGTCTTGATTGTTTCCACTATCAGTTGATTTTACTGTAATTGAGTTTCTCCTCCTGCCCTTATTAACCTTTAAATCAAACACGTCTGTCCTTCGATGTAGGAGTTGAAACACAAACTGGCTTAGTTTTTTGATATTGAGAGTGAGGAAAGTTCCCAGTACCACAAAATCAAGTTGGGATTGGGTGTCCTGGTCAGACTTTGACTGGGGGTGTGGGGTGGTGAGCAGAAACTGGGCCTGCATTAGAGAAAGACATCCATAAAGCTCGTAGACACAGAGGCAACCTCAAACAATATCTGCCATGAACAGGTCTTAGGACATATGCTGAGATAAAGTCAGATAACATTCTTAGTGCCTTTTGATGAATTCATTCCTTCAATAAACACTTGTATTGATAAAATCCTACTCACTACATTGAACTTACTTCAACTATTTAATCTTTTATACAAAAAACCTTTTGTATTTATAGCTTGTAAGAATTTTAACACTAATGGGCACTTCACTTTGAGAATGACAGATTATGCAATTAGTTGTGCACCACAGTCTTATAATGGTGTCCCTCAAGCTTAGGTTACCAGACAGTGTGATCTTGCACTACAGACATTTATTTTCAAAACAGTCAAAGGTCTGAAGATGTAAATGCTTTGATACCTTAACAGTTCCAATGAGTTTTATAGTTCCCTTGATACCTTATCAATTAAAATATTTTGGCAGTTACAATGAGTTCATCCACGTTTTACACTCATTCACTTTTACTTTTAACAATTCCAAAAGACAGTAAACATTGCCCATAGGACACCTTACCTCTCCCAAAGGTTTCCCTAGAAATACTCCAAAGGGTACGTTCGCCTCTCCTAAGGGTGCCAATCTTTCTGAACTGTTCTGTCAACTCCAGACCTTCTCCACAAGTTATTCTGTGGACATTCCATGAGCCAAAATTGGGTCTCACTAAAGGCAACAATACTTTAGCATGTGCGCCTGCTTCTATGAGTCAAGGAGGTGCAATGTACAATCTTCCGCCATTTGCTATTCCAGGTGGAGGTGGTACATGCCAGATTTGGACAACATGGCACCACTTTAACTAATGTAGAAATTGGATTTATGAAAATTCAGGCCAGAATAATTTATGGGAGTTTTGTGTCTGTAAGAAGGATAAAATAGTGCATGAAATCAAGGATACAAACTGAATTTTAAAAAAAGTCTCATATGTTGATACCTCCTTAAGACAATAGGCGTAACCATGATTTGGGAAGCACCAATTGTTTGTTAATGTGTATTGAATGACAAGTAAACTCGAGTCATTTCAGAAACAAATGTCACAGAGAAAGAACAAAGAAATGCTGACTCAGCATCCAATAAGCCTCATGATGAGATACGATGACTCCGATATGGTGCACTTATAATCAATGTAGATCTTGCGTCACACCATAGACTTACTGAACTAACACCAGTTATTTTAGTGGTCTTGATTTATTCCTCCTTGATCTGTTAGAACCACAAATACTTATTTGGAATGAAAACTGGAAAATGCAAGTTTCAGACAATCTTGGGATTGCTATGGGATTTTTTTTTGGAACTCAAAATGATAAAAATGGAACTGTGTTGTCCTTCACTTTTTGCTTATGGAAGTCAAATGACCTTTTGAAAAGTGGAATTGTTCAGTGTGAGATAAGTTGAAGCTACTTTTGCTGGACAAACTAATGGAAGAAGCATTTGGCTGCAGAGTGCCCAACAAAGGTTTTTGGATTGTTAGTTCCTGTTTTGCTAACAGCTGAGGACACCTCCAGGAAGCCTCCATCAAGGCAGGTCTCTCTTCTAGACAACAGAAAAGTTGAGAAGTTTGCAAGAAAATGATGCTTTTTCCCTCTCTGTGAACAGAAGACAATGCTCAAAATCATAACTCCATAAAAGACCTAGGTCTAACTGACGAGCTATCTGAAATGAGGAACTTCCACTGCCCTGCAATCAATAGCAATATGATCTTGTCATTGGAAATTGAAAGAACGGTATGAAAATGACCTAATTTTGAACTGTTAATACATAGGATCTTCCTTTCTGGCTACCTTTCTCACCCATAATATCTCTGCAGAGCTGTATCTTCTGGTTCATTCTGTCTTTGAATGTGTGTGTGTGTTTGTGTGTGTGTGTGTTGGTTTGTGTGTGTGTATGCGTGTGTGTGTGTTGGTTTGTGTGTGTGTAATGGGTTTAAAGGGGGAATAGTTAATGTTTGCACAGTAATAATCCATTTTCCCATTTTTAAAAAAAAACTGAGTTTGTTCACAATAACTATGTTATTGTGTTTATTGATAAAAGTTGATGCGAATTTCTTTTTCGTCATATAAAATGGTAAATGTTATACAATGTAACTATCTTAGTGTTTCAATTTGACATTTACAGTTTGGGGTACCTCATGGAGTAGAGAGGCTTGACTACCGGTGCACTGTTCTTATCATATGTGCAATAAAGTCTGGGTTTGGTGGAGGATTCTTGAACACAGGCAACAGGGGCTTTGTATGTGGAGTGAGAGTAATTTAGGAAATGGTAGAAGGGACAGATGCCAAGTTCCTCATTGTTTAAAATAAAATTACATTGGAAGTTACAAGATCATGTGCAGATGAAGGATATATCCCCCAACTTGTTTACAAGAGTTAACTAAGACTAAGGGAAAGATGTTAAAAGTGCAATTACCTACAAAAGCTGAGGAGCAGAGTGAATTAACATATTGGCACAACATTTAGGACTGGTGAAAATACAAGAGAGACCAGATACTTCAAACAGTGAATAATCAAAGGTACTGTGATTGAATTACATTAAAAGCAGTTTGAACATGCAAGAGAAATTTAATCCAATTAAATTGGAGAATCAAAGAACCCTGGAAATGGAGGTGAAAAAAACTTCAAACTTGAGGGAAAAGAGAGAGAGAAAGATAACTTGAAAAGCTTGAACTAGAGATCCATGTGAGAGAGAAAAGGATAAAAGGAAGGAATTAGAAAAAGAATACCATCGCACAAAAAAAATACTGCAGCCAGGAGAACGAATGAGGAAAACCCTGTGATAATCTGGAAAGGAAATATTCAAATCTGTGCAGGCCCTACCAAAATTTGAGGAAAATGGTGTCATTCTTTATCTTGTTTGAAAAGATTACAACACAAGGGAAATGAGGAAAGGAAAAGTGGAGACTGTTCAAGCAGAGCAGGTTGACAGGTAGAGCTTATGATATTTGTGCATCATCGTCAGAGGAGATGTAGAGTCTTAGACTCAAAGAGTCAAAGAGGTATAAAGCACAGAAACAGATCCTTTGGTCCAACTCATCCATGTGACCAGATATCCTAAATTAATTTGTCCCATTTTCCAGCACTTGGCCCATATCCCTCTAAACTGTCTCTTCATATACACATCTAGATGCCTTTTAAATGCTGTAATTGTACCAGCATCCACCACTTCCTGTGGCAGCTTATTCTACACACACACCACCCTCTGCGTGAAAATGTTGCCCTCTTTAAAAGTTCCTTTTAAACCTTTCCTCTCTAATTTTAACCTATGCGCTCTAGTTTTTCTAATTTGTCTATTCGCCCTATCCATGCCCATCATGATTTTATTTTATAAATTTTTATAAGGCCACCCCTCAGCCTCTGATGCTCCAGGGAAAATAACCCCAGCCTGTTCAACCTCTCCCTATAGCTTAAATGCTCCAAATTTTGATTATGACACATTAAAAATATCTATTCTAGTACATATGACTTAGTTCCTTCAATATAAAGGCAAAAACTTTGAAACTTAAAGAAACAGCTTATACTGAATGTATTGCCACCTATATTGAATTTAACTGGGTAAAGCAAAGTAATTTTGTTCATTGGTTATGAACATTAGGAGTAAATACCACAGTTCACAGTCTTCTCTGGAACATTAGTCTCTCAATTAACTATATAGTCCTTTTACAGGGAGGAGCATCCAGATAAGGCAACATATATATTGATTGGGTGACTGTTACAATCAGTGATGTCAATCGTAAAGATTAAGCCATCTGCTGTTACACAATGAATAACTGACTTTACATAATGAATACTTTCCACCTTGTTAAACTGACCCCACATACTGAATGCTACCCCATCTTGTTAAATGACTCTACGTAATGAATGTTTTTCTACCTTGTTAACCTAATACCCTTGCCTCCATCACCTCATTGTTAACTATAAGATCTTATCTGATCTGAGTCATGCTCAGCTGAACCTCTTGTTTCACAAAGCTCAGAACTTAACTCTTTCCCTGTCAGCTTACCCTATACACATTCTCTATGGACTGCAGGAATTAACTGCTGTACCTGCGCCTATTTAACTGTCAGAAATTTGTATCATCTAGTTTCACAGAGAAGAATTAGAAATGGAATTTAAATCAAGCCACAACATGAAATTGCTGGAGAAACTCAGCAGGTCTAGCAGCATCTGTGGATAGAAAGCAGAGTTAATGCTTTAAGTCCCAAAACCTTTCTTCAGAACTCTGTATTTTATTTTATTACATAACTAGGGGATATTAATGACATGAAATACATAGACATAAAGTAGTTGCTGCTCAATGGCAAGATTCTAAAGCCTCCATTTACGATTAAAGGGGAAAACTCCAAAGGTTTTCCTTGAATTTGAGATTCTTTCATTCTCTTTGTATTATCTTACTGACTGCTGTTCATGCCCAAGCAGACACAAGCAAATTCCCATCTCAATTGGAACACTTGGTTTCTAATAGAATGAAAGGAAAATAGACCTTCATTTGATTCTCGTAACTCCTGCCTTAGAAAGGACGGGCCTTAGGGCCAGCACAGGAAGCCTGCCATTGAGCAACATACTGGATGTGCATGCAAATGAATAACAAAAGCTTAGTGTGGGGGTAGAGCAAGTAATTAGGAATGTAGATGGGTCATTGGTCATTATTGCATTTGTGATGGGCTGTAAAAGCAGGAAATCATACAATAGTTAAGCTACAGAAAACATAACTCCATACTTGGAATACAACGTTTTTTTTGGATCACCCTACTTAAGGAATGGTATACATGAAATGGAAGCAGTACAGAGAAGGTTTACTATGTTGTTTCCAAGGATAAAGAGTTCTTCTCATGAGGAGGTTGGTCAGGCTGGCCATACTCTTTAGAGTTTAGAATAATGAATGGTGATCTTATCAAAGTGTATGAGATTCAGTTGAGGATTTGACTGGATGGATGCTGAGAGGAATTTTCCTCTCCTTGGAGAATCTAGAATTAGATTAGATTACATTACAGTGTGAAAACAGGCCCTTCGGCCCAACAAGTCCACACCGACCCGCAACCCACCCATACCCCTACATCTATATTTACCCCTTACCTAACACTACGGGCAATTTAGCATGGCCAATTCACCTGACCTGCACATCTTTGGACTGTGGGAGGAAACCGGACCACCCAGAGGAAACCCACGCAGACACGAGGAGAATGTGCAAACTCCACACAGTCAGTCGCCTGAGGCGGGAATTGAACCTGGGTCTCTGGCGCTGTGAGGCAGCATTGCTAACCACTGTGCCACTGTGCTGCCCAAATAGAGTGAACTGTTTCAAGATAAGGAGTCTTCCAATTGAGATGGGAAAGATGAGGAAATGTCATTAGAATGTCATTAGCGATGGAGTTCTCTTCTCTAAAGAGCATAATAGAATGTGTTCAAAGTTGAGTTAGACAGATGTTTGCTTGTAATGGTAAGCTGGTTCAAATGTATTGTTAAGGCCGCAGTCAGATAATGCTATGACCCTATTGAATCGCCAGGTCAGACTTAGAGTCATAGAGTCATAGAGATGTACAAGATGGAAACAGACCCTTTGGTTTAACTTGTCCATGCCAACCAGATATCTGAAACTATTCTAGTCCCACTTGCCAGCACTTGGCCCATATCGCTCTCAACCCTTTCTATTCATATACCCATCCAGATGCCTTTAAATGCTGCAAGTACCAACTTCCACCAATTGCTCTGGTAGCTGATCCCTTTCACACACCACCCTCTGCACGGAAAAGGTTTCCCCTTAGGTCCCTTTTAAATTCTTCACCTCTCACCTTAAACCTATGCCCTCTAGTTCTGGACTCCCGTACATCACCTTGTCTATTTATCCTTATCTATTTATGAGCTTACACCAATTCCATGCCCATCATGATTTTATAAACCACTATAAGGTCACCCCTCAGCCTCTGATGCTCCAGGGAACACAGCCCCAGCCTATTCAACCTCGGCCTATAGCTCAAATCCTCCAAACCTGCAACACCCTTGAAAATCTTTTCTAAACCCTTTCAAGTTTCACAACATCATGCTGATAGCAGGGAGACCAGAATTGCACACAATATTCCAACAGTTGCCTAACCAATGTCCTGTACAGCCGCAACATGACCTCCCAATTCCTATACTCAATGCTCTGACCAATAAAGGAAAGCATATCAAACACCATCTTCACTATCCTATCTACCTGGGACTCCACTTTCAAGGAACTATGAACCTGCACTCCAAGGTCCCCTTGTTCATGGAACACTCCCCAGGACCTTACCATTAAGTGTATAAGTCCTGCCCTGATTTTCCTTTTCAAAATGCAGCACCTTGCATTTATCTATATTAAAATCCATCCAGCACTCCTCGGCCCATTGGCCCATCTGCTCAAGATCCTGTTATACACTGAGGTAACCTTCTTCACTACAAATCCACCTTTGGTGTTATTTGCAAACTTACTAATTATACCTCCAATGTTCACATCCAAATCATTTATATAAATGATGAAAAGCAGTGCACCAAGCACCAATCCTTGTGGCCTGCATCTGCTCCTATTGCTGATGAGCTTACACCAATTCCATGTAACTGCAGAAGGAAATTGACAGTGTTATATAAAGCAATGGTTCTGAAAGGGTAACATTGGAGACTACATTAAACACGTCATTAATTGTATCCGTTGCTCCCGATGCGGTCTCCTTTACATTGGGGAGACTGGACACCTCGCTTCAGGGAACATCTCCATGACACCTGCACCAATCGACCCCACTGTCCCGTGACCGAACATTTCAACTCCCCCTCCCATTCTGCCGAGGTCATGCAGGTCCTGGGCCTCCTCCACTGCCACTCCCTCACCACCTGGCGCCTGGAGGAAGAACGCCTCATCTCCCACCTCGGAACACTTCAACCCCAGGGCATCAATGTGGATTTCACCAGTTTCCTCATTTCCCCTCCCCCCACCTTATCCCAGTTCCAACCTTCCAGCTCAGCACCATCCTCATGACCTGTCCTACCTGCCAATCTTCCTTCCCACCTATCCGCTCCACCCTCCTCTCCGACCTATCACCTTTACCCCTTCCTCCATCCCACTATTGTACTCTCAGCTACCTTCTCCCCAGCCCCACCCCCCTCCCATTTATCTCTCCATCCCTGAAGCTTCCAGCCTCACTCCTGATGAAGGGCTCCTGCCTGAAACGTTGACTTTCCTGCTCCTGAGATGCTGCCTGATCTGCTGTGCATTTCCAGTACCATTCAAATCTTGACTCTAATCTCCAGCATCTGAGTCCTCACTTTCACCTACTACATTAAACACCACCAATCTGAGGTATCCATATATTCTGGAGCAGGGAAATTGAAAGATTACCCTTCATCTATTTCTCCCAATAGTCTGAGGGACAATGTCTAACATGTACCTAATTGCTATTGTGCAATACTTTACACCTTGTTAAGACAAGAGCGTCTTCTTGTTAAAACTCACTTGTAGTTGTTGCTCTACCATTGTAGACCAAGAATCCCTTAGTCTAGCCAAGGAAAAAGGATTGATGGGAATATCCTTCAATCAATGAATACCATAAACAGAACTGCTGGCCAAAGTCTGCCGAACGTTTGTAAATTTTCTCAGGGTTTTGCAGATTTCCCAACAAAGGTACCATATTAGATCAGGGCAATCCAGAGTTTCCAGGCCTTGATAAATTTTTAAGACACTGCTTAAATTATATGTAAACGCCTTTACTGTTGTATATTCAAATGATTCAGAATAGCATTGTTTAGAGACATTGTGAAATATCGAATTGCATTTTTGCTTCATTAACACGTTAATAATACTGCACCAGATAACTTTGTCTTTACAATGTTTAAAGTTATAGAACCTCACTGAACATTGACAAGATTGACGACAGAATCTGACATGTACTGTCTGTTATTAGGACAGATGTCCATAAATCTTCTTTCTGCTTTCAAGAATGTAAAATAGGAAATGAATTACTTGCTGCTTTAAGATTAATGATCAAATATTTTTAGAAATATTGAATAAAATCCTCACTTTCTGTAGCTAAATATAGTCTGATTAGCTGGAGTTCTATATTCATCTCAGTTAATTATATACCAGATTCTACATTTTAATTGGCTTTTAAATTTTGATTGACCCGGTAAATTTTTGATTTTAAAATTATCCTGTGTTTTGTGATTCTTAGTATGAGCTCGTTTGGCTGTTCTGAATTAATAGAATGATTTGTGTGGAGAGTAGGTAGTGTGCAAAGAGGGCTAAGAAGTGATGATTGTCTACTGTATTTAGCAATTCACATCAATTCAGTCAGACACAATCTAACCACCACCCTAAACATTCAATGCTGTTTCCATCACTGATATCTCCACTATTAATATCCTAAAGGTTACCATTGACCAGAAACTGAAGTGGACTAGCCATTTAATACCATTTAAGAGCAGGTCAAAGGCTAGGATTACTGCAGTGAATAATTCACTTCCCAACTCCCTAAAACCTTCTCACCAACAAGGCACAAGTCAGGAATGTGTTAGAATACTCCACATTTGCCTGGATGGGTGCAGCTCCAACTACACTCAAGAATACCATTCAGGTCAAAGCAGCCCGCTTGATTGGCGCCACATCTAAAAGCATCCACTCCCTCGACCAGTGATACCCAGCAGTAGTGTGTATCATTTACAAGATCTCTCGCCCATGCTGGATTCAATCTCTCCCCCACACTGGTTTGGATCTCTCTCTCTCACACTGGGGGCTTGATCTCTCTCTCTCCCACACTGGGTTGATCTCTCTCTCTCCCACACTGGGCTCGATCTCTCTCCCCACACTGGGCTCGATCTCTCTCCCCACACTGGGCTTGATCTCTCCCCCGATACTGGGCTTGATCTCTCTCCCCATACTGGGCTTGATCTCTCTCCCCACACTGGGCTCGATCTCTCTCCCCACACTGGGCTCGATCTCTCTCCCCACACTGGGCTCGATCTCTCTCCCCACACTGGGCTCGATCTCTCCCCCCATACTGGGCTTGATCTCTCTCCCCATACTGGGCTCGATCTCTCCCCCCATACTGGGCTCGATCTCTCTCCCCACACTGGGCTCGATCTCTCTCCCCACACTGGGCTTGATCTCTCCCCCCACACTGGGCTTGATCTCTCCCCCCACACTGGGCTTGATCTCTCTCCCCACACTGGGCTTGATCTCTCTCCCCACACTGGGCTTGATCTCTCACCCCACACTGGGCTCGATATCTCTCCCCACACTGGGCTTGATCTCTCCCCCCATACTGGGCTCGATATCTCTCCCCACACTGGGCTTGATCTCTCCCATCATACTGGGCTCGATCTCTCTCCCCACACTGGGCTTGATCTCTCTCCCCACACTGGGCTCGATCTCTCTCTCTCACACTGGGCTCGATTTCTCTCCCACACTAAACTCAATCTGTCCCTGCACTGCTCGATCTCTGCCCCCACACTCGGTTCGCTCTCTTCCCCCCACCCCCGGCACTAGGCTTGATCTCTCCCTTGTGTTGGGCTCGATCTCTTGATCCCCACGCCTCCATGCTCCCATCTCACTGCTGACTGCTATCTGGGCTCACCCGTCACCTTGCCACAAGCCACCAGTGCTGGCTCCAGGCCCCCAGCTGTCTCTTTGATGCAGCTGACCACCACAGGTCTGACTGGCTATGACAACTACCTCATGGCTGACAGCCAAGGAACCCGCTCTGGTTCCCTAGCCACTGCTGCCTCCATAACCGAGCTCCCTTCAGCAGCTAACTGGAGAAAAATAAACTAAAAAAACTTTTTAAGAAGTGAGAAAAGAAGAAAGAAAAGCAGCTGGAGCAGACGAAATTCAACTCAAGTGCCCTACGCCATCGCCATCTTGGAATGACTGTCCAGAGTAATGTTCTGAGGATCTGAGTTCAAATCCCACCACGAAGAAGTCAATAACATCCTGTGACTCCAGACACACAGCAATGTGGTTCACCATTAACTGCCTTCTGGGAAATTAGGGATGGACAATAAATGCTGGCCTAGCCAGCACCACCCTCACCCCATGAATGACACAAAAGGAGGAAGCATGCTCAGAGTTATCGTATCCTCTCAACAGAATTTCTAGCCCAGGATGACATTTATTAAGGAATACTGTGTAAGAATTTTGGTTCTATAAGGAAACAAAGATGGCGTGTATCACCCCCTGGACTCAACTACTGCAATTGAAAACATTCCAAAGAAATGTCATCCCACACTCAAAATGTTAACTTTGTTTCTAACTCCACAGGTGCTACCTGATGTTTTGTTTTATTTCAAAAATGTACATGATTCACCAAAGAATTATCTATAACAACAGAAATAGGCTCTAAATCAATTCTTGATGAAGGGCTTTTGCCTGAAACGTCGATTTTCCTGCTCCTCGGATGCTGTCTGACCTGCTGTGTTTTTCCAGCACCACACTAATCTTGAGTCTAATCTCCAGCATCTGCAGTACCCACTTTCACTCAGTATAAATCAATTCTGAAGAGTCTTTGCAGAGGAACAAAACTAATAAGAAAAACCATTGGATTTTTGACATTTCTTAGAGCCTCCTCACAATTGTAAAAAACAAAGGCATTTTCTGCTTATGCAGGAAGCAATGTTCATTTTGAGGTCGCAGAAAGGTCTGATGACTGAATGGACTCTTATTATACTTTGGCACAAAGATATCAGACAGTGATCTTTCCCCACTGCACCTTAGCAGTCGCTGTTCCAAGCTTTAGTGCATCCCTCAGCATGTAGTCCTAGACCTAGGAATGTGCCAGTCTGCAATAGTCAGTCGAGGCCAACTCTTTACACCAGAAGACCAACAAGTTTCGGGCAGACCACATGATAGATGAGCTAGTGCTAAAGATGATGGTGGTGTCGTGTAATAGGTTAAGTGTGAAGTAGAAGACCAGTGTGGCAGAAGATGATTGATTTAGAAAGATAAAGCAAGCTATTTTCAGCTATTACAAGGGGGCATAGCTTTAAATTAAGGGGGGGTAGATATAGGACTGATGTTAGGGGTAGGTTCTTCACTCAGCGAGTCGTAAGTTCATGGAATGCCCTGCCAGTAGCAGTGGTGGACTCTCCCTCTTTATGGGTATTTAAGCGGGCATTGGATAGGTATATGGAGGATAGTGTAGGTTAGGTGGGCTTTGATCGGCGCAACATCGAGGGCCGAAGGGCCTGTACTGCGCTGTATTCTTCTATGTTCTATGTTCTATGTTCTATTATGATTGGTTATGCTAATGACACCTGATAAGCACGAGAACTAGAATAGTATAAAAAGTAGTGGCCCCAAGAATTGGGAGCAGCCGGGAAGCCATTTTCTGATTGTCACAGCTCGCATTTGCAAATAAAAGTTTAACTTCGTGAAGGATTTTCTGTGCGTCTCCTTGTAATTCTCACAGTGTATTGGGTGATCTTTCCACAACACTATCAGGACAAAGGCAACATTGGGAATGTCTTTGCCCCGCTTTACCCAGAGCTTCATCCACAGATCAGACCTGACATGTTTAGCATATCCAGCATTTTCTATTTCTATTTTAGTTTTCCAGAATCCACAATCCATTGCTTTTAATACAGTAGTGCCTGTCACAGTCAAGGTAACTGACTCATTCTGAGCTGTCATAAGGAATATCAACAATGCCTGTATTGAACTAAAGAGGTATCTGGTGTGTTGTTTATTCAGGAATCACACTCTGTATTTCCTGTCTGAACGTTTGGAAGCAGAGGAAAATGTAAGAATCTCCCAATTTTAGGGTTTCATCGACATGTTCCTTCACTCAATGTAACTACTTCCTAATTTGCTAGGCTTCCATTCTACAATGGAGTAGGACAACTAGCAGTGCATCACGGAAATGGATTCCTGCTCTTCTGGTAGCTTTCATGTTACTTCCATATTGCTTCAATTATCTATTTTCCACACTGTTGGGCTATGCACAGCAAGACAAATGTCAAATTTTTGGAGATGGTTACTCTACACTGGACGTGAAACAACACTCGGGTGCTGGACACAGCACACATTAATGAGAGTAAGCCACTTGAGTGGTCAAAAAATGATTCTGAAGGCTGGACAGTTTTGCAATGAAACTAACACATGAAGCCATTAATGAGAACCTTCAACTTAATCAGATCAGATGGGCCAATGGGCTGAGGAGTGGCAGATGGAGTTTAGTTTAGATAGATTTGAGGTGCTGCATTTTGGAAAAGCAAATCAGTGCAAATCACTTAATGGTAAGGTCCTGGGGAATGTTGCTGAACAAAGAGACCTTGGAGTGCAGGTTCATAGCTCCTTCAAAGTGGAGTCACAGGTAGATAGGATAGTGAAGAAGGTGTTTGGTATGCTTTCCCTAATTGGTCAGAGTATTGAGTACAGGAGTTGGGAGGTCATATTGCGGCTGTACAGGACATTGGTTAGACCACTTTTGGAATATTGTGTGCATCCTATCTGAAGGATGTTGTGAAACTTGAAATGGTTCAGAAAAGATTTAGAAAGATGTTGCCAGGGTTGGAGGATTTGAGCTCTAGGAAAAGGCTGAACAGGTTGGGGCTGTTTTCCCTGGAACGTCGGAGGCTGAGGGGTGACCTTATAGAGGTTTATAAAATCATGAGGGGCATGGACAGGGTAAATAGACAAAGTCTTTTCCCTGGGGTGGGGGAGTCCAGAACTAGAGGGCATAGGTTTAGGGTGAGAGGGGAAAGATATAAAAGAGACTTAGGGGCAATGCTTTCACACAGAGGGTGGTATGTGTATGGAATGAACTGCCAGAGGAAATGGTGGAGGCTGGTACAATTACATCATTTAAAAGGCATCTGGATCAGTGTATGAATAGGAAGGTTTTGGAGGGATATGGACAAATGGGACTAGATTAGGTTAGGATATCAGATCAGCATGGATGAGTTGAACCGAAGTGTCTGTTTCCATGCTGTACATCTCTATGACTTTATGACTCTATAATGAGGAGCAGGACAGAGAGGATGATGCGGAAGAAGGAGTGAGATGAAACCAGCAGTTGCCTGAGGTAGAATTCATTGGAGAGAACTGCACTTGAACAGTCTGCGTTCCCCTTCATTAAAGATCTAACAACTATGTTCCCATCTGTTGAATCGAGAGCAACAGCCAAAATTGATACTCATGTTAATTACCATTGCAGGATGATCAGCCAATATACAGGAGAATTCTCTGCTGCCAAGAATTTCATTGTGCATTTCTTAATTTTCACAAATGCCTGCAGGATAGGTATCATCTTGCTTCATCTTTTTTAACCTGATGTCTGGCAATGATTCAGGACATCACAGTGGTATAGAAGTGGCTATCATTGCTATCATATATAGTGTATAGTCAGTTCCTGTGGTATGATTACAAAACCCATTCCTCTCCCACCAATAAAGAAACCATTAACAATTCGATCATGAAGAAAGAATTCTCCAAGGCAAAACAAATGTTTGGCAATTGTTTTGCCGTGAGGGACTATTTAATCTGAGGTAGAGCATATCCCAGGATATCTGCGTGATCCAACTGAAGACCTTATCCAGTTGTTCTCTTTGTCTGATCAGGTAGTGAAATTATGAAACTTTTGAAGAAGTCCTGAAATGAACCTACCATCTTCAGTTTCAGAGCTAAAGACGTCACCACTGCAGCATCTGCTCCCAAACTTGCTGCTTCCCCAGCCAAATTGTTCCAGTACAGTTGCAACCCTGGCACCTGCCTGACAATGTGGAAAATTGCCCAGGTATATCTTGTTATGAACTAGGCCAGACCACTCAAAACATTCTAAGGCAGGCAACCCAGACCATAACTTTGCAATTTGTTTTGGTAAGTGTACAGTGAGAATTACCCGGAGTGAGGTAGCTAGGCTGACTACCAGATTTTAAAACAGGCAAAACTTCATTCACAAAACTACACAATGAAGCACAAATAACAGAATAAAGAACACATACAGAACTCAGTCTATCCAAACTGGACTTAATTATGCTGTTCCGAATACAAGCAATAGTCCCAATAACCAAGCCCTCTTAAAAACAGTTAAAAGATGGAACAGATGTTTACCGGTTGAAGTTAGAAGGGCTGAAAGAGAGAGAGAGAGAGAGAGAGTTTCCAAACAGCTCACTGTTGAACTCCTAACTAGTTCTGGATTGAAATGCCTAGCTAGAGAGCTGACCACTCCCCTTCCATTATACAGGTCACTTCTAAAACATGACCACTTTGGCCTGAAGTTTCATTTGTTTACCTATAAACAAGAAGGCCTCTCAATACCCTTTAGTCTCTATACCAAACCAGTCTAATCAGCACTGGGAGATGTTTATGACCTCTCTGAAAAAAATTCAAGGTCACAGTATCCTTGAAAAAAGGAACAGCTTTTAGAAAAAGAAACCAGCTTTGTGAGACCTCCCCACTTAAAAAAAAACCCATCAATACCAAAAGATGGCTTCATTTTTAAAACCTTTCAAAAATAAACTGTTTAGTAGTTGGGTTGGGGGGGGGGGGTGTGCGTTTGGGTTGAGGGGGGGGATGTCTATACTAACTATACACATGCAAACATGCACAGCCCCAGGCGAATTCCACCACCGAACGCCTCTGTAGCTCATTCGAGCCTCAATAACACATCGACAATCACATTTTTGTGACCTGCCGCATGCACAATTGTCAAATTGAATGGCTGCAACAACAAGCTCCATCTAAACAGTCTGACATTTTTGTCCTTAAATTTTTCCACGAATATCAATGGGTTATGATCAGTGTATACGATTGTCTGAGATGCATTGCTGGTAATATAAATACTGAAATGTTGTAGGGCCAACACCAAGTTTAAAGTCTCTTTCTCCACTGTTGAATATTTCTGATGATGAACGTTGAACTTGTAGAAAAATACCCAATGGCATTTCTATCCCCTCGTCATTCTCCTGCAGGGGTACCGCACCGACACTCACGTCACTGGCATCGATAGCCACCTTGAAAAGCTTTGTGTTATTCCATGTGGCCAATACTGGGGCAGTGGTGAACACAGTTTCTGGCTGTTAAATGCCTTTTTATAGTCTGCTGTTTGCTGAAACATCTTGCCCTTTTTTTAACAATTCGGTGAGTGGAGCAGCAACACATCTAAAGTTCGGCACAAACTTTCTATAAAACCTACTCAATCCCAGGAACCGAAATACTGTTTTTTTCATCGACGGTGTGGGATATTCCCCAATTACTTACATTTTCGCATCTCATGGGGCCATTTGTCCATTTCCAATAACATGGCAGGAAGGTGATTTGGGCTTTAGCAAATTCATTTTTAGCAAGGTTTACCACCAAACCTGTTTTCCAAAGTCGATCGAACAAATCCGATAAATGTTGTAAATGTTCCTTCCATAAGTGACTAAAAATCACCAGGTCAGCAATACACACCACGCAGTTGCATAATCCGGCAATGACCTTATTAGTCAGTCTCTGAAATGTGGCTACAGCGTTTTTCATAGCAAATGGCATCAATTTGAACTGATATAGTCCATTTGCCATTACAAAAGCCGAAATTGCCTTTGCTGTCTCGCACAGAGGTACCTGCCAGCAGCCTCTGAGCAAGACCAACCTCGAGATGTAAGTTGCTTGTCCCACGTTTTCAACACAGTCCTCCAACCGTGGAATTGGACATGCATCAGTCTTTGTAATGGCATTGACTTTGCAATAGTCCACACACAACTGCTGGGTACCATCTGGCTTTGTCACCATGACTATGGGCGAGCTCCAGTCACTGTAACTCACTTTGATTATGCTATCTTGGAACATGCGCTCTATCTCTTTCTGAACCTGTGCCAACTTTATGCCTCTAAGGATGTTGCTTCATCAGAACAGCATCTCCTATCTCTACATGATGCACAATTAGGTTTTACTTTCCAGATTATTTCCGCATATCTCCCCATGTGATAGTAATAACTCTTTCAGGTCATTTTGATTTTCTTGTGGAAGGTAACTCAACAATTTATCCCAATTTTTGACAATTTCCTCATTGTCCAATTTGGTTTGAGAAATGTCCAATGCTCTGAACTTGGTACTTCCTTCTGTGCTGTAATCATTAACACTTTCTCCTCCTGCTTTCCTTCCCTATCAAAGTACCTTTTGAGCATATTCACAGGAAACACTATGAGATTTCTTCCTGTCTGGAGTCTTTATCAACTCGTTCACCTCACTCAATTTCTACTCAATTTGATAGGGTCCACTAAACATTGCTTTTAAAGGCTCACCTGTTACAGGAAGTAACACCAATACCTTATCCCCAATTGCAAAATTGTGAAATTGTGATTTCTTATTCACTTCCTGTTTCATTGTATGCTGAGATACTTTTAAATGCTGTCTAGCTAACTCTCCAGCTCTATTTAATCATTCTCTAAAATTTGACACATTGTCCAAAAGGGTAGTCTCTGAATTCTGACTTTGGCTGATTCATTCGGTGCATCTCTGATCGCAGAAAGTACAAATGCAACTCCCTTATCCCAATCATCTGGATAATCCTGACTATAAGCCCTTAACATGGTCTTTAGTGTTTAATACCATCTCTCTAGTGCTCTCTGCAATTCTGGATGGTACGCAGTAGATTTGAATTGCTTTATTCCCAAGTTATCCATTACCTCCTTGAATAGTTTGGATGTGAAGTTTGATCCTTGATCTGACTGGATCTCTATTGGTAGGCCGTATCTAGTAAAAAATTTAAATAATTCTTCTACAACCCTTTTGGGTGTGATGTTGTATAATGGGTTTGCCTCTGGAAATCTAGCTGACATATCCATTATTGTTAATAAATACTTATTCCCACCTTTTGTTTGAAATAGGGGACCAACACAATCAATCAAGACTCTTGTGAAAGGTTCCTTAAATGCTGGAAAAGTTATTAAAGGTGCAGGTTTATCTCTCTTTTTCCAAGTCTTCTGCTTTTAACCGTAATTCAAACTATTTCACTTCTGCTGCCCTTTCCTTATCTCTTGCCTCTACATCAAGCTGCTTCATTTGCAATTGAATTCTTGACCATCTCTATAGAAAAAAGGGACCAGCTTTGTGACAATCTTGTACAGAAAAAGTAAGACAAATCCAACACGGCCAATTACCACCCCATCAGTCGACTCTTGATCATCAGTAAAGTGATGGAAGGTGGCATCAACAGTGCTATCAAACAGCAGCTGCTCAGCAATAACCTGCTCAGTGTTGCCTAGTTTGGGTTCTGCCAGGGTCACTCAGCTTCTGACCTCATCACAGCCTCGATTCAAACATGGACAAAAGATCTCAGCTCCAGAGGGGAGGTGAGAGTGACAGCCCTTGACATCAAGGCTGCATTCACCTGAGCGCAGCATTAAGGAACTCTAACAAAATTAGAAGCAATGGGAGTCAGGGAGCAAAAGCTCTGCTAGTTGGAGTCCTACTTGGTACATAGGAAAATGGTTGTTTTTGTTGGAGGTCAGTCATCACAGCTGTAGGACATTTTTGCTGGAGTTCCTCGGGGTTATGTCCCAGACCCAACCATCTTCAGCAGCTTCAATGACACTTCCTCCATCATAAGGTCAGACGTGAGCTGTTAGCTGACAATTGCACAATGTTCAGCATTTGCGACTTCTCAAATACTGAAACAGTCTATGTTCAAATGCGACAAAATTTGGATAATATTCACCCTTGGGCTGACAACTGCCAAGTAACATTCACACAAATACTAACTAATGACCACCTCTAATAAGAGATAATCTAACCACTGCTTTACCTTCAGTGGTGTTACCCTCACTGAATCCCTCACTATCAATGTTCTGTGGCTTACCATTGACGAGAAACTCAATTGGACTTGCCATATAAATAGAGGCTAGGAATACTGCAGCAATTATCTCACCTCCTGACTCCCCACAGGATGTCCACCATCTACAGGGCACAACCCAGGAGTGTGATGGAATACTTGGCACTTGCCTGGATGGATTCAAATCTAACAACACTCAAGAAGCTTGACACTATCCCAGACAAAGCAACCCACCAGTTTGGCACCACAGCCACAAGCATCCATTCCGTCCCTCACCACTGATGTTCAGTAGCAGCAGTGTATCCTATCTACAAGATGCACTGCAAATATTCACCAAAGATTGTAACAAAGCACCTTCCAAAACCACGATCACTTCCATGCTAAGGGACAAGGGCTGTAGACACCTGGGAATGCCACCACCAGCAAGTTATAGACCAGTTAGTCTGACCTCAGTCGTGGGAAAGATGCTGGAGCCTATTATAAAGGATTAAATTACGACACATCTGGATAGTAGTAACAGGATAGGTCAGAGTCAGCATGGATTTATGAAGGGGAAATCATGCTTGACTAATCTTCTGGAATTATTTGAGGATGTAACTCTGAAGATGGACAAGGGAGATCCAGTAGATGTAGTGTAACCTGGACTTTCAGAAAGCTTCTGATAAAGTCCCACACAGGAGGTTAGTCTGCAGAATTAGGGCCCATGGTATTGGGGGCAAAGTACTAGATTGGATTGAAAGTTGATTGGCTGACAGGAAACAAAGAGTAGTGATAAACGGCTCCATTTCAGAATGGCAGGCAGTGACCAGTGGGGTACCGCAGGGATCAGTACTGGGACCGCAGCTTTTTATTTTATATGTTAATGATAAAGAAGATGGTATTAGTAATAACATTAGCAAATTTGCTGATGATACTAGGCTGGGTGGCAGGGTGAAATGTGATGAGGATGTTAGGAGATTACAGGGTGACCTGGACAGGTTGGGTGAGTGGTCAGATGCATGGCAGATGCAGTTTAATGTGGATAAATGTATGGTTATCCACTTTGGTGGCAAGAACAGGAAGGCAGATTACTACCTAAATGGAATCAATTTAGGTAAAGGGGCAGTACAGAGAGATCTAGGTGTTCTTGTACACCAGTCAATGAAGGTAAGCATGCAGGTACAGCAGGTAGTGAAGAAGGCTAATAGCATGCTGGCCTTCATAACAAGAGGGATTGAGTATAGAAGCAAAGAGGTTCTTCTGCAGCTGTACAGGGCTCTGGTGAGACCACACCTGGAGTATTGTGTGCAGTTCTGGTCTCCAAATTTGAGGAAAGACATTCTGGCTATTGAGGGAGTGCAGCGTAGGTTCATGAGGTCAATTCCTGGAATGGCGGGATTACCTTACACTGAAAGACTGAAGCGACTGGGCTTGTATACCCTTGAGCTTAGAAGACTGAGAGGGGATCTGATTGAGACATATAAGATTATTAAAGGATTGGACACTCTGGAGGCAGGAAACATGTTTCAGCTGATGGGTGAGTGCCGAACCAGAGGACACAGCTTAATAATACGGGCTAGACCATTTAGGACAGAGATGAGGAGAAACTTCTTCATCCAGAGAGTGGTGGCTGTGTGGAATGCTCTGCCCCAGAGGGCAGTGGAGGCCCAGTCTCTGGATTCATTTAAGAAAGAGTTAGATAGAGCTCTCAAGGATTGTGGAATCAAGGGTTATGGAGATAAGGCAGGGACAGGATACTGATTAAGGATGATCAGCCATGATCATATTGAAAGGTGATGCAGGCTTGAAGGGCAGAATGGCCTACTCCTGCACCTATTGTCTATTGTCTATTGTTCCCTTTCAAGCCACTCCCTTCCTGACTTGGAAATATACCGTCATTCCTTGATTGTCACTGGACCATAATCCTGGAATTGCCTCCCTAAGGGAATTATGGGTCTCGTTAAATCATGTGACTGCAGGAGTTCAAGAAGGCAGCTCACCCCCACCATCTCAAGGGCAACTCGGTACAGTCAATAAATGCTGGCCCAGCCAGTGATGCCACATCCCCCGAGTGAATAAAAAAATGGCTTCGTCCTAATGAACAAATGACTGACAGTTATCACCTCAGTTATGAAGGAAGTATACTCCAACGTATAAAAATACTCTGCAATTCTTTTACAATTTGAGTAGATAGCAAAGTGAGTGCTATGCTCATAACTATATCATATGCAAATGACTTGAAGTGCTTCATACCATTACATTAAGCATTTGTCAAACGTTATGCTTTCCCATAAAGATGGCAGCAATTTATGTGTGTCTGAGCAGCAAGGAACATCCTCACATACGGGTACCAAGGAAATGAACATTAGCAGTTTGCTTGAAGATTTCATCTGCATGAAAACACACTTGGTCAGTTTGCACCTTACTTGGCTACAATAGAACAGAGGAAGCCTAGTCAATATGCATTAAATTTGTGCAGTTGCTTGTAAGAAGTGAATGGTCCTTTGTAGTATTTAAGAGATGGAAACATACTTCTGGCATTTTGCTCTGCATTTATAAAGCTGAAAACAATCAGAAATGAGAGAATTGGGTAACATTTATTGATTTATTCTTGGGATGAAGGAATGCAGACACTATGCATGTGGATACTTAGTTTGCTTTAGAAACTATAGCAGTCCTTAAGGAAATCACATTCTGTGAAGTGTGCAGCAAGTTGGTTCTGACAGGATTTCTTTGAATTCTTTTGGGAGCCACAGCGCTCAAATTGATTTTGAACTTTCAGTGTTGGGCAACATTTATCTCTTTCAGAACCTGCATCACTTCTCCTTCATACATATAAAGCAGGTTTCTTTTAAATGTCTGATATTGAAAACTGAAAAGTTATATCAAAATCTACTGTTTTTGGTTTCATTTGAAAATGGTCTGAGAGATTATGAATTTCTGCAAGCCAATCAATTCTCACCAAATATAATCTTGTGAACAATAATGTTACCGTTTTAAATAAAAAACCTGAATACTATATTCCAAGAAATTATAATCAAAAACGTCCACAAGGTGTCCAAAATGTTTTACAATTGTAGAAAGGCAAAGGTTAAAATTCTAATTTTAAAGTTTATTTTCTATTGCAGCTTTGTCATTCTGCAGGAGAAGGCTTTCATCTGTTTTCCACTTGTAGTGAAATTATTAACGTGTACAAGTGTAAAACTGGCCACCATAATGTTTAAGACGTTGGTACAGAAAACAGAGAAAATCTTCCTGTGTGACTCTAGAAACATTAGCTCAGTATATTGGGCCAGAATTGCATAAAGGAGATAAAAAGTGTGATTTGGGAAAGTTACTAATCCCGCAAGTCAGCTTTGTGAAGGAGGCCTCTGTCGATATGTTTTTATTTTTGGGCAGGTAGCCGCAGAAGGAACAAAAACAGAAATTGCTGGAAAAACTTGGCAGGTGCAGCAGCATCTGTGGAGAGAAATCAGAGTTAAGATTTCGGGTCCGGTGGCCCTTCCTCAGAACGGTAGCTGCAGGAAGGAGTTAGGTCCATGGCATCCGCTGAAAGGCCCAAAGCTGTAGTGGAGCAGTCGCTGTCAAGGTTGGGGTGTTTGAAACCCTGCCTCTATTTACCAGGATATCGGCCCAGCTGTGATCATTGTCAGGCCTTCAAGCTCTCATCTCTTATACTGCCACCTGATTCTATCACAGATTTAATTAGCAGGGGAAGTCAGGAATGTGAGAGGCACTCCAACTTATGTTTTTCAACCTCCTCTATGCCCCTCATAGTCTCTTCCCATCTATGCTCCTCACTGCATCATGTCCCCATATCCTCATCTTGCCTCCATATCCCCTTAATTGCCTATGTTCCCCTGCTACCCTGTCAAACCCCTCATGTACACCCTTCCCCTCAAATCGCAGGGCCCCTCCATGTCCCTTATACTCCCTGATGTACCCATGTCGTCTCCAAAGTCATTCACCCAGTTTCCAATATGGATAGGTCTTAGGAGCTGTGTTATAGCAAAGGAAAGTCTTTGTATTGGATGTGGAAAAAACTAAACAGCCAACATTTCAATACAGTTGTCAGGGGAGGTCCTTTCATTCTGAAAGAAAAAGGCTTCCAGAGTCATTAGGAAAAACGTTAAGTCCACTCAAAGCTGTAATTCAGTAGTGAAAATGAAGGGTGGAATCTTCCCAGCTGCTGAATGATGTCAGCATTGGTGAGATAGCTGGGAGAATTGTATGAGATGTCCACAAGGTCCAAATGTCGAGATAAAAACATCCCATTTTCTAACCTAGTGTTGAACAGCGAGATGAGTTTCTCACTAGTGAGTGGCGAGATGAGATTCTCATTAGTGAATGGTGAGGGACATGCAGTAACATCTTCACTGTCATGTCACCTCACCATGTTTATATGCAGGTTCCCATTCCCCAGATAGAAACTAGATGGTGACTCCAAGCATGAAAGTCAGAGCGGTGACTTCAACTCACTGCTTGCTCCTTCAGGCCTCCAGCAGTCATCAACATCTTATGGCAAGCTCCATGGACAGTGACCGCCCAAACCCCCTGTCCACCTGGACCTTGAGGTCCCCATTTGCAGAGCATGGTGCCAATTTGCCTCTGCCTGAGATGTATGGGCAATTGACAGGAACTGACAGGAACAATTGACAGGAACAATTGACAGGAACTGCTTGACCCAGTTAGTGGTCAGGAGGCCACTGTGGCAAATTGGAGAATCTGATGAATGGGGTATCACAGGGACACAGTGTACAGGGAGTAGGGTGGATTTGGGACAATAGTTTGAGAAAAGCTGCTGGGCCTTGCAGAAAGAAACCCTCCAAGAAACTCATTGAAAATACCGACGTCTGGTAAGTTTTGGCCCAAACAAACATCTACTAATGTACCACATCAAAAATAGATAACATTTAACAACCTCTTATTATTATAAGATTGACACTTTAGCATAAACAAACTACATACAAAATGTCCTGCCAAGACAAGGTTTTGAAACCAAGCAAATAATTCATCATTGGCTTAGCTGATAAAAAAATCATGAGAAGAAAATGAGGAATGCAGATGCTGGAGATCAGAGCTGAAAATGTGTTGCTGAAAAAGCGTAGCAGGTCAGGCAGCATCCAAGGAGCAGGAGAATCGATGTTTCGGGTATATGACCTTCTTCAGGAATGAGGAAAGTGTGTCCAGTAGGCTAAGATAAAAGGTAGGGAGGAGGGACTTGGGGCAGGGGCGATGGGAATGCAATAGGTGGAGGGAGGTCAAGGTGAGGGTGATAGGCCGGAGTGGGGTGGGGGCAGAGAGGTCAGGAAAAAGATTGCAGGTTAGGAAGGCGGTGCTGAGTTCGAGGGATTTGACTGAGACAAGGTGGGGGGAGGGGACATGAGGAAACTGGAGAAATCTGAGTTCATCCCTTGTGGTTGGAGGGTTCCTAGGCGGAAGATGAGGCGCTCTTCCTCCAACCGTCGTGTTGCTATGGTCTGGCGATGGAGGAGTCCAAGGACATGCATGTCCTTGGTAGAGTGGGAGGGGGAGTTGAAGTGTTGAGCCACGGGGTGGTTGGGTTGGTTGGTCCGGGTGTCCTAGAGGTGTTCTCTGAAACATTCCGCAAGTAGGCAGCCTGTCTCCCCAATATAGAGGAGGCCACATCGGGTGCAGCGGATGCAATAAATGATGTGTGTGGAGGTGCAGGTGAATTTGTGGCGGATATGGAAGGATCCCTTGGGGCCTTGGAGGGAAGTAAGGGGGGGAGATGTGGGCGCAAGTTTTGCATTTCTTGCGGTTGCAGGGGAAGGTGCCAGGAGTGAAGGCAACCCAGTTTCCTCATTTCCCCTCCCCCCACCATGTCTCAGTCAAATCCCTCGAACTCAGCACCGCCTTCCTAACCTGCAATCTTCTTCCTGACCTCTCCGCCCCCACCCCACTCCGGCCTATCACCCTCACCTTGACTTCCTTCCACCTATCGCATTTCCAACGCCCCTCCCCCAAGTCCCTCCCCCCTACCTTTTATCTTAGCCTGCTGGACACACTTTCCTCATTCCTGAAGAAGGGCTTATGCCCGAAACTTCGATTCTCCTGTTCCTTGGATGCTGCCTGACCTGCTGCGCTTTTCCAGCAACACATTTTCAAAACAAATCATGAACCAAGCAACGAAAACTATTGAAACTGAAAGAACTCTTTTCTCTATTTCAAAAAAGTCCGAGAGTCAATGACGCACAGGCATTGCATCGGCTCTCATGTCTCACTCAGTCTCTGAAATGTCAGCAACCATGTCTCCAAATGGAAGACATCGGACAGTGTCACAACCATGTGGGAGAGGGAACACTTTACACTGCTGACACAAATGATGGTGCCAGCAAAGGCAGAAGAGTTGAGTGCAGGTTTGTTCTCTGCACCTTTATCTCACAGTGGTGAGGGTTTTGGAAATGGAAATGGAGTGAGAATCTCGGAATTGGGTCCTGCCTAATGTTTACCATCTTGGCCCACTGTTCTGCTTCTTGTCCCTCTCTTCAGCTCATCGGGTTGATGAATAGAAGTTAATGATACAAATCTTAACTTTTACCTTAGCAGGAGATAAATTGTACACTAACATATTAAATCCTAAATTATAGAAGTGAATCATTTATCCATTCCCTTATGTCTAGCCTACAGTGCAAATTTACAATTTGCATAAGGAAAAAGAAAAAAAAATCACATGAAATTAAACTTAGGACTACAAGCACACACGAATACTGTATCTTGTATGCACAGGTCGCTAAGGAAGCACGGTTTACACAAAACCTGACAGTTACGGAAATTTCCCACAAAGTAATGACATGCAAAGTTAGGAGGTGATGGTCTAGTGGTGATATCACTAGACTGTTAACCCAGAGATGCAGTAATATTCTGGGGACCTGGGTTTGAATCCCACCATGGCAGATGGTGGAATTTGAGTTCAATAAACATTTGGGATTAAAAGTTGAATGATGATGCTGAGTCAATTGCCAGGAGAAACCCATCTGGTTCACTAATGTCCTTTAGGAAAGGAAGCTGCCATCCTTATCTGGGTTGGCCTACTTGTGACTCCAGACCCACAGCAAAGTGGCTGACTCTTAACTGCCCTTTAGGTGATTAGGAATGGCCAATAAATGCTGGCCTAGCTAATGATGCGCTCATCCTGTGAATGAATAAAAGAAACTTGTGCATTTTACAAAGAACAAAACATTTGCCCTCAATGGACTTTACACCAAAGTATTAAAAGGGGTAGAACATTAAATTAACATTTTGAAGGATATCTTGAACAATTGCTAAAGGATAAGTAAGGATTCCCCTGTAAACTAATTACACAGCAGGACATCAGCATTTGAAATATGAATTAAATGTACTTTGAACAAGAAGACAGTGAAACAGCAGGAGAAACAAAGAATAATTAACTGTAGTCAGCATGGATTCTCAGGCAGGAGACCAAGGCCAGAAATGGAAAGGCTTTCCAAAGAAATGAATATACCGGGTCCCAAAAATTCCTTTGTGCAGTGGCATTCTTTAGATTAGATTCCCTACAGTGTGGAAACAGGCCCTTCGGCCCAACAAGTCCACACTGACCCTCCGAAGAGTTATACACCCAGACCTATTTCCCTACATTCACCCCTGACTAATGCACCTAACACTACGGGCAATTTAGCATGGCCAATTCACCTGACCTGCACATCTTTAACTGTGGGAGGAAACCGGAGCACCCAAAGGAAACCCACACAGACACGGGGAGAATGTGCAAACTCCACACAGACAGTCGCCCAAGGCAGGAATCAAACCCAGGTTCCTGGTGCTGTGAGGCAGCAGTGCTAACCACTGGGCCACAGTGCTGCCCAAATTAATTAACATTATTTCAGGCAAGACAATTAATTATTTTATCAATACTTTGTAAGTCAAACATCTGTACATTTGATGTTTAGAAACCAAGCTGAATGTTTATTCACCCAGACAGGTTGGGTAGGGTTAAACCGTTGCTATACTGGGCCTGTTGGTGGTAACTGTACTACAGCCATTCCTGACTACACCAATGTAACAAAAAGCCAATAAGGCAGATCCTGACCAGCGTCAAGGTTACCAGCTCTGCAGGGCAGATGGTCCACCTTTGGTTGTTGCGCATCACTTCGGAACAAGCAGCTTTTTCATACCAGCAGCAGCGCCACCAGCAGGATGGGCTACTGCTGGTACTGCAGGAGGCCCATGAAGGGGAACCGCCTTGAGACACCAGAACCTGGGGAAGTAGGAGAGGCTTGGTGTAATCAGCCAGGCACGACTCAGAGAGAGGGATCAGGTTAAAGCAAAGAGAGATCTTCTTGCAGGTCCCTCTAGTGGGCACAGCATGCCCACGTATGAAAGGACACCTCTGACTCTACTGGCAGGCCTGACCGGATATATCTGGTACCTTGTCTACATATGACATGGCATCCATACTGTCCACATCATCCCTCTATCCTGAACACTGGCCTCAGTTAAAATACAAACCACTTCATTAGCCATTTATGAATCTCAATTGGCCTCAGGGTTGGAAGAGTGAATTTGACTGATTCTGTCACAGATTTAATTAGCAGGGGAAGTCAGGGATGTGAGGGGAACTCCAACTTATGTTTTTCAACCTCATTTTAGGCCCACTCCCTGCCACCTTGCTGCCCACTCTCAGAACTGTGAGCTGTATGACTTTTTGCCTGTTTTCTCTACATGACTGAATTAGATTTGCAACTGCACATTCTCAGGCCCTGGTGCCTGACCTTGTCCCAACCTCCTGCATTCCCAAAAAACCCACTAAAGCCCAATAACCATGAGATACATTGCGGAAACTTGATCCCTGGAAGAAACTGCATAAAATAATAATAACTTGCATACTCTCAATGTAAATTGTACAAGTATAGGTGACATCAGTTTCAGAGAAATAATAGATGTGAAATTCAGAAATCAATTTTACCGCAGTAATGTCCTTGGGATCTATGTGTAAGTCAGCATGTGACATCTTAATCCCCATTTGTGGTCATTCTCTCAATGGCTACCTCATTGGAGTATTCTATACAAAGAAAAGCTCTCATCAAAGGAATTAGCATAAGAAATTTATGCATTCATTTGATTTTCCAAAATAGAAATGACAGTACTTTTCAAATACCGTACTGACATTGACAAAAAAAATGCAGCAGTAACACAGCATCTTTGATTTAGCTTCTAATTGTGCAATGATCTGTGTGATGTGTATTTTTGACAAAATGAAATGCTGTATTAATTTTCCTATCCAAGCAAGAGTAATTGTTGCACAGAGCAACGGCGTGTGCTTTGCCAAACACCTGGGCCCAATTCTCTCTGGGGGGTTGGGGGGGAATCGCACTCTATCAGTTCATCAGCTGTTCTGAGGCGAGTAGTGCATCTGTGATCAGCCAAGGAGACAGAATGTCCACATTCAATCATTTAATTTAGCAGCACTTTGAATCCGAGAATAAATTCTCTGCAAATCCACACCCTGAAAGAAGAGGTTTTAATATCTGGAGAGCCTTTCTTCCATGACTTACACTGTAAACAGATAAATATTTCTTATTTCAATTGATATTTTTAATGGGTTATGAGATTTTGGTTTAAGAGTCACAAATGACCCAAAAAGATGGTCAGCCCTTCAGTGTTTTTAAAGTTGTTTATTAAGAAGCAATAGTTTAAAAGTGGTGTAGAAGTTAAAGCCAGAAAAAGCAAAGGGCTTGTGACAGGTTGGAATGTATTCATAATCCTTTATCAGAATGAATGGACAGACGACGTTGAGTAATATGGATCTCTGTCACTGATGGGAGCAGTCTTCTGCTCTCATGGAGAGTTAGGAAGCTCTTCCTGAGTCTTGCTCCATCTGAAGGAGGTTGAAGCCAGCACAGGTCACTTCACAAACTCTTGCCTGTGGAGAACCTGTTTAATCAGCTGTCAGATTCTTAGCAATCAGCCTTCTCTGGATGGGCCAGCATTCCTTGTCCAAGCTGAACTACTCTTCAGAAAGCAGGGGTGAGCTATCTTTGGGAATCACTGTAGGATTATTTGAAAAAAAAATCATGTTTAAAAAAATTTGCAGCCCCTCACCAATAACAATTGGATTGTTTTAAAATTGGTTTCTCCATGGATTATATGTCAATACCTTCCTCCTTCCTCCTCTTCAGGCCATTGTTTTCAAGTAGGTGTCCACTTGTAGTCACTCGTCAGTGCATTTTCACCAAGTGTTCCCTTATGTTAGTTACCTCAGATGTAACAATCATTTCTGCACAATTACATCAGCATCCCAAGATTGTGCCACATATTTCTGACTGTCGGGTAACCTTTCCAAAATATCAAAGCTGAAGGGCCGGGATATGAGTTATTTCGCCACTAAGAGTCATAGAGATGTACAGTACGGAAACAGACCTTTCAGCTCAACTTGTCCATGCTGATCTGATATCCTAATCTAATTTAGTCCCATTTGCCAACATTTGGCCCATATCCCTTTAAACCCTTCCTATTCATACATCCATCCAGATGCCTTTTAAATGTTGCAATTGTACCAGCCTACACTACTTCCTCTGGCAGCTCATTCCTTACATGCACCACCCTCTGTATTAAAATATTGCCCCTTAGGTCCCTTTTAAATCTTTCCTCCCTCACCCTAAACCTCTAGTTCTGGACTCCCCCACCCCAGGGAAAAGACCTTGTCTATTTATCCTTTCCATGCCCCTCATGATTTTATAAACCTCTATAAGGTTACCCCCTCAGCCTTCAACACTCCAGGGAAAATAGTTTCAGCCTATTCAGCCTCTTCCTATAGCACAAACCCTCCAACCCTGGCAAAATCCTTGTAAATCTTTTCTGAACCCTTTCAAGTTTCACACCCTCCTTCCCTCAGTAGGGAGGCCAGAATTGCACGCAGTATTCCAACAGTTGCCTAACCAATGTACTGTACAGCTGCAACATGACCTCCCAAACGCCTATACTCAATGCATTGACCAATAAAGGCAAGCATACCAAATGCCTTCTTCACTATCCTATCCACCTGCACTCCAAGGTCTCTATGTTCAGCAACACCTTCCCCCCCCCCACCCCCAACCTTAGCATTAAGTGTATACGTCCTGCTCTGATTTGCCTTTCCAAAATGCAGCATTTCACATTTATCTAAATTTAACTCCATCTGCCACTCCTCAGCCAATTGGCCCATCTGATCAACATCCCATTGTAATCTGCAGTAATCTTCTTCGCTGTCCACTACACCTCCAATTTTGGTGCTATCTGCAAGTGTACTAACTATACCTCTTATACTTGCATCCAAATCATTTATATAAATGATGAAAAGTAGTGGACCTAGCACCAATCCTTGTAGTACTTCACTGGTCACAGATCTCTTGGTCCCAATGTTTCAGATATTGGCCAAATTATTTGATTGCGTCCTCTTAAGGAAGAAGGTTCATGGGCAATGTCACACATATTTCCAAGAGAAAGCTGTCAATAATTAATATCATCCATATTTTTATTTCACTTTACATATTCCATATAATTATACCTATGATGATTTATTCCCATTCAAAGTTGCACCATTTTCCTGCAATAATCTTGTATTCTGAATTGACCTTCCTGTTAGTTGCCATTCTATCTGATTCAGGAGCTCTGGAGAAAGCTTACAGTTTAAAAAAAACACATTTTTTTCCATTAGATCTTTAAAACAGATGTCAAACTTGGTGGTTCCCAACATTATCAAACTCTGTTTTTTTAAGTAAAACATACATCCAATTTTCTCGAAAGTAATTGGTTAATTATGCTTGACATTTCTTTCTTTTAAAATCAACCCAAAGTCAAAAAAAGGCAACACCAGTTTGAAGTTTTTGAGCTGATAGGTTTTGTTGATCAATTTTTCCCCAAAAATCGTTTCCATTTTTTAGGATAAATTAAAACCACCCGGACTGTTTCCATTGGCCTTGTTTTGTTTGTCTCCTTAACTTTCATGTAACTTTCCCATTGAAGCTTGGAATAGTATCTTGTATCACATTATTTTATTGATTCCCGTTTCAGAAATAGTTATGTACAGGTTTGATGGTTTTAAATGGTATTGTTATATTGGAGATATATATGATAGCAGTCAATTCAGGGTTCTCTCAGTCTCCAACACTTTGCCTCAAATGACAATAGATAGCTTGAATTGTCAAGGCCAAGTCTTTTGCAGCCTTTAATCTCTGCCAGACTCCTGGGTCCCTGGCTGGAGCATTGGGTTGCTCTTCAGACCTGATGAAGAACCCCAGAAATAAAATCCACTGTAGTTCTGATTAGAAACTCCTTTGGTTAATAATGTCCAAGTATATCTGTAAATTTAGAAATGCCAAAATTTAGTCATGTCCAAAAACACACATTTAGCAATATGGAGCCACCACACACTGCAGCACAGAGGAACTACGCCGAACAGAGGAAAATCACCTATACAGTGTATTCAAAAAGAATGAGTGAACAAAGTCCGCCAATTTCTCAGCATCAAACCCAAACAAGCAGACAAAACACATTCAGAAACCCTAGCCACTCTCCCCCACATCAAAGACATCTTGGAAATGACTGCCAGACGACTGCTCTATGTAGTTCCTCTGTGCTGCAATTGCAAAATGTTTATAAATTTTCCAAGGCCTCCTTCACAATTTAAACATACTTCTTGTATCTTCTTTGTGTAGCATTTTTTTCTCTTGAATGTTTTCCAAATGCTGATTGGTTGGATGTCTGCCACACTTCAGTCTGTTTGTATCTTTGGGAAAATTTCTAGGTTGGGGGTACAACACAAAAAGCTTGTTATCAAATAAAAAATTGAAAAGTCAAGTTCATACCATTGTTCAAGTATTTGAACTTTCTCTTCAAATCTGTTTTGAATCTTTGAGGTTCGCTAACATCTTGTTTTTGAATTGAATGTATTTTCTTTGCAACAGGGTCATGGAATCTCCCAAAGGGTCTTGGGAAAGTTCAAGGCCACCCAGCCACTTTTCTGAGACAGACATCACAACTGCCACACAGTTTGCAGATCCCTGCCTGGTCCTTTCTTTGTCCCTGCCAATCCCATTAACATTCAACTTGATGGCAGGGACCCCTGTATCGAACCCTATCAAGATATGTGGTGAGCCTCTTCTGGAATCTGTGCATTCTCCTGGTCATTAATTGCTGAAGGCTTCCATTGTCAACATTATGTACTACTGGTCTTCCAAAACCTTCGTGTCAGACAGAAGACATCACCTCTCCCTGAGAGGCTTTGAAAAGTTATAATGGATTGGTTGGTTAGCCAAGGGTATTAGCTTACCATTGCAGTGACCTGTCACACTCCCTTCCTGATCCTCATGACCTCTACTGATGCCTCTAATATCTCTGGATGCTGTTCAACTGGGTCAGGGTCCATATTTACAAGAGGGCGTGGAGTTTGGAGGCAGAGCTAGCTCTCCTTGTCAGACTATTCCCCATCCTGTTTACTTTGACAATCCTGGGTGCAGTGACCCCATTGATTGCAATGGAAGCAGCACATTTTGGATAGTCCTTCTTCCTGCAAGATCCTCAGGTGGTCCAAATTCTGGCGAGGCAAGGGGCTGTCAACAACAACTATATTCCCAAACTCCCATGTCACTCGGCTCTGTCAGGAGAAAGTAAGGACTGCAGATGCTGGAGATCAGAGTTGAAAAGTGTGGTGCTGGAAAAGCACAGCAGGTCAGGCAGCATCCGAGGAGCAGGAGAGTCGATGTTTCGAGCATGAGCTCTTCATCAGAAATTAGAGGGTGGCACAAGGGGGCTGAGAAATGGTTGATGGGGGGGAAGGCAGCTGAGAATGCATTAGGTGGGTGAATGTAGGGGTGAAGATGATAGGTTGGATAGGAGGGTGGAGCGGATAGGTAGGAAGGAAGGTGGACAGGGAGGACAGTTTAACAGGGTGGTGCCGAGTTGGAAGGTTGGATCTGGGATAAGGTGGGGGGAGGGGAAATGATTAAACTGGTGATATCCACATTGATCCCGTGTGGTTGGAGGGTCCCAAGGTGTCGGATGACTAGCGTTTAGCGGTGGAGGAGGCCCAGGACTTGCTTGTCCTTGGTGGAGTGGGAGGGTGAGTCAAACGGTTCAACCACAGGGCCGTGGGGTTTTTGAGTGTGTGTTGTCCCAGAGATGTTCTTTGCAACATTCCTCAAGTTGGTGTCCTGACTCCCCAATGTAGAGGAGACCACATCGAGAGCAACGGACACAGTCACACAGATGATGTGTGTGGAAGTGCAGGTCAATCTGTGTCAGATGTGGAAGGATCCTTTGTAGCATTGGACATGGGTGTGGGGGGAGGTGTGGGTGTAGGTTTTGCAATTCTTGCAATGGCAGGGGAAGGTGCTGGGAGGGGAGGGTGAGTTGTTGGGGGCGGGTGGACCTAACAAGGAAGTCGCGAAGGGAATGGTCTCTGTGGAATGCAGCTAGGGTTGAAGAGGGAAATATATCCCTGGTGGGGAGGGGGTCTGTGGCAGAAATGACAGAGGATGATGCGTTGCATTCAGAGGTTGGTGGGATTGAAGGTGAGAACCAGCGGGGTCTGTCCTTGTTATGATTGGAGGGGTGGGTTTCAAGGGCAGAGGTGTGAGAAGTGGAGGAGATGTGCTGGAGAGCATCATTTACCACATGGGAGAGGAAATTGTGGTCTTTGAAGAAGGAGGCCATCTGGGATGTTCTCTGGTGAAATTGGTCCTCCTGGGAGCAGATACGGTGGAGGCAGAGGAATTGGGAATAACGCATAGTGTTTCTACAGGAGGCAGGGTGGGTGGAGGTGTAGTCCAGGCAGCTGTGGGAGTCAGTGGGTTTGAAGTAGATATCCATGTTAAGTCAGTCGCCAGAAGTGGAGATGGAATGGTCCAGGAATGGGAGGGATGTGTTTGAAATGGTCCAGGTGAACTTGAGGTCAGGGTGGAGGGTGTGAGTGAAGTTGATGAACTGTTCAACCTCCTCATGGGAGCAGGAGGTGGTGCCAATACAGTCAACAATGTAGCGGAGGAGAAGGTGGGGAATGGTGTCGGTGTAACTGCGGAAGATGGTCCACGTACTTGACGACGAGGCATGCATAGCTGAGGCCCATGCAGCTGCCCATGGCTATCCCTCTGGTCTGGAGGAAGTGGGGGGATTCAAAGGAGAAATTGTTGAGGGTGAGGACCAGTTCAGCCAATCGAATGAGTGTGTTGGTGGGAGTGTATGGTTGGGTTGGCAGGACAGAAAGAAACAGAGGGCTTGGAGGCCTTTGTCATGGCAGATGGCTGTGTACAGGGACTTGATATGCATGGTGAAGATGAGGCATTGGGGGCCAGAGAAACGAAAGTCATGGAGGAGGTGGAGGGTGTGGGTAGTGTCCTGAATGTATGTGGGGAGATCCTGGACCAAGGGGGACAGGACGGTGTCAAGGTATGCAGAAGCTCTGTCAGCATAATCATTCCAGATCAGCATTTTCCTGTTGCATGCACTCAATATACTACAGACTGATGGCTGGAGTTCTTTCAGAAAGACTTTGTCAAAATTTGGAGAGTCACAATATTCACCTCCAACTGGGTCCTCTCACTCATCTGACCAAGTCTTTTGGTAAAAGCCAAGAAATCATACTGCAAATACATTGGGTCTTTCAGTGGGTGACTGTTTGACACTAACGTATACTTACTGGAAATCAATATTTGTTTTACCCAGTGCTCATTTTATGTCCTCCTCTCATTCTGTAAACAGGCTTTTTGCCATAATATCCGGGCTCTTTTTTCTTTTTAAGTCTGGGGAGCTGAAACCTAGGAGGATCAGTTTAAAAACATCGTTTTCCAACTCCAAATGTGAGATTCTAAACATTTTCCATTTTGGCACAAGGAAGGATATTCGAACTCACATCTATCGCAATACCCAGTTCTTCCCTCAAGACTCCAATCTCTGCTCGTAACAGGGCTCAGTGTGTGGTTGTCCACTTCTCTTTAACCTCACTGCTTGTCATCTCCTCACCTCGCTCTTGTTCAGTTTTCACTTGTGACCACACATACCAGCTTTATTTCACTGTACAAGGGAGAGAGGAAGGATTGCTTTCAACTGCACAGTCCCAACAAAGCTTGCAATCACGAGAGAATACCACCCTTGCACTTTCTTTCCCTGGATATATCAAGGTTAGTTATTTACCTTACTAACAGACAATGAAACTATCACTGCTTGCTGTGTGCTGAATTCTGTCTGAGGTCTTTATAAATGTGGCTTTACAATGGATGTGATCTCCTTCAGGGAAAGCAATGCATTTTTGTCAAATTCAGTCTCATAGAGCACCCCTTGCAGATTTTACTTCTTCCCTCAATCTTGCATTCTCTGCTTGCACGACACTGTCTTGTTCCAATATTTTCTCCATGTCTTTCTATAGTGGCCTCATTGCATGTTTCTATCTCCCATCTTAATTGAGTGTGTAAGCTGTCACTTTCCCTTGGTAATTCGTTCTGAGACTCCTTGTATATTTTAGTCAGCTACAAAGTACATGCATTGGGACCATAGAACAGTTTATTATAGACTTTCTTTAACTTAATCTTACTCTTCTGAACTTCCTTAGAGAGTCTGTCAAAAATAGACTCATAATTCCCATCACAGCCTTCTCCCACACCTAATACATTATTTGCTCCAGCTGCCCTGGTTTTCATAATCACATTTTCTATCAACTACTGTTGAGCAAATGTCAAAGCCATTGAACCTTTCTGGCTTCACTTAAGAAATATTCTACATTCATTTAACTACAAAGGGCGGCACGGTGGCACAGTGGTTAGCACTGCTGCCTCACAGCATCAGAGACCCGGGTTCATTTCCCACCTCAGGCGACTGACTGTGTGGAGTTTGCACGTTCTCCCCGTGTCTGCGTGGGTTTCCTCCGGGTGCTTCGGTTTCCTCCCACACTCCAAAGAAGTGCAGGTTAGGTGAACTGGTCATGCTAAATTGCCCGTAGTGTTAGGTAAAGGGGTAAATGTAGGGGTATGGGTGGGTTGCGCTTCGGCGGGTCGGTGTGGACTTGTTGGGCTGAAGGGCCTGTTTCCATACTGTAAGTAATCTAATCTAATCTAATCTAATCTAAAAGATGGTTGCTTCCTAACTCTCAAGTTTAAAACCAATGAAACGTGGACTGCTGTGATACCCCACTCCTGATTTTCAAGTGTCATAGAGTTTCAAGAATCATAGAATCCCTACAGTATGGAAACAGGCCCTTCAGCCCAACAAGCCCACACCAACCCTCCGAAGAGTAACCTACCCAGACCCATTCCCCGACCCTATATTTCCCCTGACTGTGCACCTAACCTACACATCCCTGAACACTATGGGCAATTTAGCATGGCCAATTCACCTCACCTGCACATCTTTGTGATTGTGGGAGGAAACAGGAGCACCCGGAGGACAGTTGCCCGAGGCTGGAATCGAACCCAGGTCCCTGGCATTGTGAGGTAGCAGTGCTAACTACTGAGTTACCATGCTACCCTCTTTGTGACTGTAGTTACTTAATGTGGGCTGTTGACAATTTGTAGCAACTTGCTGATAGTTTCTTGACTTTGTTAGAAGCAGCAGTTTAGATATGATACATTAATTAACAAAGCAAGGGAGGTATATAACTGTGACAGATGAGAATGTTTCACTGATCCTGAAGCCATACTATACAATGGAGGCGTAGAGGTCGTGGTTTTGAAGTCTTCGTCCCTGGTCGTGTGGTGAGTTTAACTTGAGGGTCAGGTGAGGGATGAAGTTGAGAAGGCAGGACCACAACCAGTGTGGGGCTGCATTGTTGGTGTCACTCTGCATCACAAACCAGCCACACAGCTGGTGCAGATGCAATGGGCTGAATGGCCTTCTTCTGTACTTTAAATTGACTATTTCACTCTGTTTCTCTGTAACCTTTCTGTTGATCTCTACAACAAGCAGCATGAAGTGCAATTAGTGATGTGAGAGGCACAAATATAAGTCAGGGACTTGTGCTCCTGAGGAAGCAGAGTATTGACAAATCTGAAACACTCTGTTGGCTAGAGATGGTTGCATTGCAAAAGAAAAGAGCAGTTTGGATTAGCAACTGCCTAATTGCACAATGTAGGAGCTGATCAATGTGAACCCACCACCCATTTGATGGAATTGGTGTGAAACATGGATAAGGGATAAATCATTTTAACATCAATAAAAGGGAGCATTTTCTGAGGGTACTTGGCTTAAAAAAATTGAGTGCCAGAATGATTTCTGCATTCATGGAATGTCCTCTAATGGTTTGTTTCTCAGGAACACTGATTAGGATGTAAGTACTGATAGAAAGAGAATCTTAAAAATTACATCTGCTCCCTAACCCTGATTTGCATCTTTTAATGAGAAATCTTCATTCCCTGAAACAGGCAGGCAGCTTGGTTCAATGATTGGCTGGAAATTTCAGCAGCAGGGGTTGAATTGTAATTAGACCCCTGCCATTTTCTATTTGCTATTGTACTGTTTACACATGAAAAGGGGAAAGACATCAACTTAAATGCATTTTGGGATAAAATGTTACCTTTTGATGGTAGTAGAATAAGGGAGTAGTGTGATGGTTGTTTTTTTTAAATCACAAACTGTTCTTTTCTGTTTAATGATCTGCCTTACTAAACCGCACAAGGCCAGTTGTACAGGTAAATCACAGGTGATACTCAAGCTATTGGGTCCATTTACAACACATGACTGCAGTAGATCAAGAAAATAGCTCACTACCAACTTCTCGAGGGCAACAGGAATGGGTAACACATGCTGGCCCATCTAGAAACGCTGACATCCCCTGAATGAATTAAAAAATGCCAAAAACTTGCACCATACTAGAAGTGGCAGATTGAAACAGTCACTTAACCAATCACCAGATCTGCTGTAAAATAAATTTATGCAATTATTTAATTAATACTCCACCTTATCATCCACTAGTGATATTGACAATGATAAATGGCAGATACTAGTGGAATCACTTCCACTCAATATTGGTTTTGGTAACTCTGAAGCTCCCTTGAATTATTGGTCCAGTTCAGTGCTGAAGTACAAGGTTTGTTCCGATGCTGTGTGCTTCCCAAACTATTCCAAGTGCAGATGACATTGACATAAATGTTCTGGACAGCTAATCTACTACTTTTGCTATTCTGACCTGAATAAGTATTGTTTTTTTTAAGAGGAACATTACTGGAGGGATTTATCGCACCCCTGAAATCAACCTCAGAGAAGGGCGTTGCCTTGAAGAAATGGGTGGAGGCCCCATTACCTTCCAACTTCCCCTATAAAGTGAGAAAGGTCAAAGACATAATCGCATCTGGAAACCAATCGAGATCCTGAAGCATCCTGTTCCCAAAGGAGGAACTTAACCAGCAGCTTTGGAGGGAGCTATGGAAATTACCAACCCTCCTCTTAATAATGAGCTTTCTTGTCTCCCTCCCACTCCACTCCACACAGGGGTTTTTCCCAGTCTGTAGCTGGTGACCTCACCCAATTACCCCAGCGCTTCAGTGAGAATCTCCAGCCTTCGGCATCCTGCAGTACCAGCATTTGCCACCACCTCTGGTGACACTGCTGGTATTGGAGATCTGATAACCTCTGATTAGCTGAACTTTATCTAAGGCAGGATGTCCGGCCTGCACCAGAATATGCACATTTCTCCTGCTGGAGCTAGAATCCCATTTCTCATGGGATTTAATTCTGACTGGACTCCCAGAGATGACCACTGTAGAATTGCCACTGTCTGTCCAGCCAATCAATTAGCCCACTGCCGCCACTATTAAATTGCACTTGAATTTTCAGTTCAAAACATTGCTGTTAAAATATGATATATTATAAGCTTAAGGATCCAGTGTCTCAGTTATTTAATTACAAATTAATTACAAGAATTAATTACAAAAGATGTGTTTGTTTTTTGATTTACAAAGTATTACAATAGCTGCCTATTGTACCTTTCTGACTATTGTTACACCTTAAACAGTCCAAGCAAATTAATATATGTACCACATGCTATCAAAAACTGCTACAAAATAAAATGAAAGCTCTTTTTAATGAGAGAAACCAAGCCATTCATTGTGTACACTGCCTTCCATGGAAAGTGTGGTAAAAACACTAATCAACACTTAAAATGTTAATTTTATTGGCATTTTTTCTGTCATTGCAGTATGTATTTACTGAGTCTTTTGTAAAGTGAGTGTAAAATCAACTGCAAGCCTCCCACTGATTACAGAGCATCCTGCCGTGTACTGAAACATTGGAACAGACAGTGACAGCTTGATGATATGTGCATTCCAATACACTTGGTACAAAATGTTTTTAGCTAATGGCAAACCTGGCTATTACTTATCAAGTAGTTTAAAATAAAACTTCTGCATTTCTGTCAGCTTGATTGCCTAATAATTTTAAATATGCCTGAATGTCACGTGGAAATAGTTTTCTTTCATTCCCACTTTCAGTGTTGAGTCTACGAAATAGATTGTTTCTCAGCCAAAGAACTAACATGTTGTTTCACAGATATGCCAAAGAAAACTTTTCTTGGAAATCGCAAACATGGAAAATAGAAATTTAGATTTCACATTAACTGTGGTACATTTCGATCAGAATTTCTGCAGGCCTCAGAGAAAAGAGGCTGACAGAGCAAAGAAATAGTGGCATTTCCTGTGATTGGAACCAGTTAGACTAATTAAGAGTCTTGTTAACCTGTGTCCAGTCTGCTCCAGTTTCCAGAACCAATGGAGGGCTGTTTGACTGCCTTCAGTTGAGCCCACAGTGGCAGCTTAATCCTCTAGGCAGGCCTTGAGGCCCTCCCTGCTTTCCTGAGTGTGGCTGCTGTTTGGATTGTAATGAGGTCAGTCAGATGGATCTCATAGCATATGAGTTTCCTGAGTGATGCTGTTAATCTGGTCCAGTCATGGAGCCCTGGCTGACAGATATAAACAGGAGTGTCAGAGGGTCTGTTCACTCTGAGAGCTGGCTCTGAGGGAGCTGGATCAGTGTCATGGACTCTCCACAAGTAAATAAAAGGTGACTTGGTGACGGGATACTGTCCTCTGTGGAGTTATTTCAGGTGTGGCCAAAGGCTGTACAGTAGAGGGCTTTCACCCCACTCCTTGCACTGGTGTTACCCCCCCCCTTCCAGAACAGTTCCAATGAAGGGTCACTGGACTAAAAATGTTAACTCTGTGTGTGTCTCTCTCCACAGATGCTGCCAGACCTGTTGAGTTACTCCAGCAATTTCAGTGTTTGTTTATCTGAGTGCTCTTCTAAATTTATAGAAGCTCCAGGAAAGTGCCCAGGTTCATCACAGATAAAGGTCATCAATCGCAGCTAGGAGGTAATACAATTGAATTTGACAGAGAAGTGTTTTGCTATCCTATTTGAACTGGACCCATTGTTTGTCTGGATTGCCTGACATTGGCAGATTTGCAGTCTATTCAATTCAGATCCAACATTACAGCACGATGAACTACATCCAAAGTTAATAAAATAAAACATCAAGCATCAAGTTGGGAGAAAAAGGAGGTTGCAATAAGATGTTAGTCATGGACACAAACAGTACACTGGGGTTGAAATTCCAACTGAAACCCAATTTTACTGAATCACACATCACATTCACAGTTTCCAGATAAAAAAAACTAACTTGTGATTAACACATCTTTGAATCCTTAATTAAAACTTTTCTTTATTCATTTTGCTGTGCAAAATTTGATGCTGTTTTCTATCATGAATAAAGTATACATAAGATTAACTGAGTGTCCTGTACATGGCAATAGTATAGAATCATAAAATGGTTCGAACACAGAAGGAGGCAACTCAGCTAGGCTCGATCTTTTCTTTCCCCATATTCGTTAATCTATATTCAGGAAAGGCCTAATATTGACCACATAGAACACTTCCTCCAATTGCAAAATGACTGTTCACTACAATCTTCTCTTTCCTGTCACTCAATCGTCGTGTTCATCATGTTATGGATGTGCAATTGGTGACTGCCACAGCAGTGGAGCGGCACTAATCAATGTCAGAATTAATGTCCTATGTAACTGCCCATGGCAAACTATTCCTCACATCCTTCTCATCCTGCCTACAGGCTTTGACTTGGTTGTCCTTGCCATTCTTGTCCTCAGCTTCGCCTACCTCATACGGTTGGCTGGGGTTGGACTCTCCAGACTCAATTTATATCCATCCAGTCACAGCAGGCAAAGGATATGGACTGGCTTCTCTTCTTACTTAGGCAATATTATCTCTATCATCACGTTAGATGTATCCTTCCCCCCCTTCTACCCTCCTCAATGACGTTATCTGAAATGTTGGAAATTGGGGTCCCCTTTAACCCCGTGCCCACTTAGTATTCCGTATTCAATATTTCATGTGAAGCATGAGACCTCAAATAATGGTGTTACAGCAATAACAAACCTTTCACAAGCATAAACAAAGGATTTATCAGGTGACACCTGACCATATTATTTGAGTGGTCTCAAAATTAATTTGTTCTTAGAAGGCATGGAAATTAACCTTCAACTGTAAGTGGGCAAGGGGACAACGGTCAACCAACATCATGACTAGTTGTCCCTTTGTCATTGGCCAAAAGGGCTCAGACATTTGTTGGCGCCACGTAAATTATCAGCTCCGAATGATAAGAGCTATCAACAAGTGTTCAGGGTCAGAGGGTCGTCCTCACCAGGCAGACCTCATTGGGTAGTCTTCATTGTGTAGTCCCCCTTGAGCAGTCTTTACTATGCATCATCATTGGACAGTCCTTGTTAAGCAGTCCTCATTGGATACTCCTTGTTGGGCAGTCCTCATTGGGCCGTCCTCATTGGGCACTCCTTGTTGGGTGATCCTCATTGAGCAGTCTTCATTCGGCAATCCTCATTGGGCAGTCCTCATTGGGCACTCCTTGTTGGGCGGTCCTCATTGGGCTGTCCTCATTGGGCACTCCTTGTTGGGTGGTCCTCATTAGGCAGTCCTCATTGGGCGGTCCTCATTGGGCGGTCCTCATTGGGCAGTCCTTGTTGAACAGTCCTCATTGGGCAGCTCTCATTGGGCACTCCTTGTTAAACAGTCCTCAGAGAGCTGTTTTCTCCAGAGGGAAGATGGGCTGGAAGGAGAGGAGGAAGACTCAGGGAAGTGTTCGCTAACACCTCAGCTAGAGAGCTGGAGGCTGCCTTCTTAGCTTCAATGAGACTGACACATTGCATGTCAATAACTTGTTTGTCCTTTGGTATCAGTGAATCATCTACAATTCATAGTTGCACATGTTGCTTTGTCTAATTAACTAATGTATCATATCTGGACTGCTGCTTCTGAACAAGCTAAGAAACTATCAGAAAATTGCTATAAATCATCAACTACTTATATTAGGTTCCAGTGATGATGGACTACCCCAAATTCAGCAAAAAAAAGTCAGATTCCACACATTGTTGGCAACAGCCAGATCTACCTCAACATCACGTCTCACAGCTATTGCATTGCCTCTGATTTGCAATGCTACTGTTTGACAGCCAATACTGGATGAGTTTATATTTCTTTCAGCCATGCCTTAGAAGGACAGAATCCAGTGCTCTCTTCCTGTGACACAAACTCCATTCTCTAGCCACTGATTCCATTCTTTTAAGATAAGATCAAAATAGAAAACTCTGGGAAACTCAGCATGTCCGTGATCACCTGTGGAGAGTGAAGTTAATGTTACGGGTTGATAAGCTTTCATTAGAACTGGGAAAAGTTGGGCACTTTAGGGAAGGTGTGAAGGATTCAGAGAGGGTCCAGAACAGAATAGTGCAGAGAATCTGTTGTTGTTCAGCTGAGAGAGGAAGAGATGAAGAGAAGATTTGACATTGGTACTGAAAATCCTAAGGAATCCAAACAGAGTAGACACGGAGAAACTGTCCTTATTGGAGGAGGGTCAGAGAGGTGGAAAACCAGAAAGACACAATGAACCAAATGACCTATGTAACAGTAGTAACAGTACTATGATGATATAAATCCATGTAATACGTCATTAACAAATATAAAGGGAGAGGCTGGGAAAACCAGCAAAAAGGATAGTCTGCTATAGAGTGCAAGATTGTAGAGATTAAACAAACACAAAATTAATGGATCAAGATTAAAGGGAGTGGATTGGAGTAAATAAAGAGCCTAAATTTTACACAGAGGAGCTGTGATTACAGAACCATGAATAGCTGATGTGTGAAAGCATTTTGCATCAGTGTTTACTGTGGAAAAGGATATGGAAGATATAGAGTGTAGGGAAATAGATGGTGACATCTTGCAAAATGTCCATATTGCATAGGAGGAAGTGCTGGATGTCTTGAAACGCATAAAGGTGGATAAATCCCCAGGACCTGATCAGGTGTACCCTAGAACTCTGTGGGAAGCTAGAGAAGTGATTGCTGGGCCCCTTGCTGAGATATTTGTATCATCGATAGTCACAGGTGAGGTGCCGGAAGATTGGAGGTTGGCTAACGTGGTACCACTCTTTAAGAAAGGTGGTAAGGACAAGCCAGGGAACTATAGACCAGTGAGCCTAACGTCAGTGGTGGGCAAGTTGTTGGAGGGAATCCTGAGGGACAGGATGTACATGTATTTGGAAAGGCAAGGTCTGATTAGGGATAGTCAACATGGCTTTGTGCATGGGAAATCATGTCTCACAAACTTTATTGAGTTTTTTGAAGAAGTAACAAAGAGGATTCAAGAGGACAGAGTAGTAGATGTGATCTATATGGACTTCAGTAAGGCATTCGACAAGGTTCCCCATGGAAGACTGATTAGCAAGGTTAGATCTCACAGCATACAGGGAGAACTAGCCATTTGGATACAGACAGAGGGCGGTGGTGGAGGGTTGTTTTTCAGACTGGAGGCCTGTGACAAGTGGAGTGCCACAAGGATCGGTGCTGGGCCCTCTACCTTTTGTCATTTACATAAATGGTTTGGATGCGAGCATAAGAGGTACAGTTAGTAAGTTTGGAGATGACACCAAAATTGGAGGTGTAGTGGATAGTGAAGAAGGTTACCTCAGATTACAACAGGATCTTGACCAGATGGGCCAATGGGCTAAGAAGTGTTAGATGGAGTTTAATTCAGATAAATGTGAGGTGCTGCATTTTGGGAAAGCAAATCTTAGCAGGACTTATACACTTAATGGTAAGGTCCTAGGGAGTGTTGCTGAACAAAGAGACCTTGGAGTGCAGGTTCATAGCTCCTTGAAAGTGGAGTCGCAGGTAGATAGGATAGGATAATGAGGAAGGCGTTTGGTATGCTTTCTTTTATTGGTCAGAGTATTGAATACAGGAGTTGGGAGGTCATTTTGCAGCTATGCAGGACATTGGTTAGGCCACTGTTGGAATATTGCGTGCAATTCTGGTCTCCTCCCTATCGGAAAGATATTGTGAAACTTGAAAGATTTCAGAAAAGATTTACAAGGATGTTGCCAGGGTTGGAGGATTTGAGCCACAGGGAGAGACTGAACAGGCTGGGGCTGTTTTCCCCGGAGCGTCGGAGGCTGAGGGGTGACCTTATAGAGGTTTACAAAATTATGAGGGACATGGATAGGATAAATAGGCAAAGTCTCTCCCCTGGAGTCAGGGAGTCCAGAACTAAAGGGCATAGGTTTAGGGTGAGAGGGGAATGATTTAAAAGGGACCTAAAGGGCATCTTTTTCACACAGAGGGTGGTGCATGTACGGAATGAGCTGCCAGAGGTGGAGGCTGGTACAATTGCAATATTTAAAATGCATTTGGATGGGTATATGAATAGGAAGGGTTTGGAGCGATATGGGCTGGGTGCTGGCAGGTGGGACTAGATTGGGTTGGGATATCTGGTCGGCATGGACGGGTTGGACCGAAGGGTCTGTTTCCGTGCTGTACATCTATAGGACGCTATGACTCTTAAAAAAAAGCAAAGGAGACATGAAAAGGAAAGTGAAAATCTGCTCAGGAAAGGAGTGTAAGTGGGAGCCGAGTTTAGGATTTGAAATTATTGAAATTGGTACTGAATCCAGAAGTCTATAAAATATCTCTTAGAAAGTTGAAGTGCTGTTCCTTGAATTTACATTGAGGACTACTGCAGGAAGCTGAGGACAAAGGGATCAGAGTGAGAACAAAGTAGAGAATGAACCTGACAGGTGAGCTGAGGCTCTGGGTCATGCACACAGGTTGAACAGAGGTTCTGCAAAGTATTTGACCTTTCCAAAATACTGCTACACTCCCTACTCCATTCTTCATTAGCTCCTGTCCATCAACCTTGCAAATATTTGTTTCCAACCTCCATTGTGATCTTGGGCCACAGATTCCTCCTTGCATTCCAAACTTCTTTCCTCTGATATTTGCCCTGCCCTCCAATATTGATACCTTTCAGAAACCTGATCTCCTCTCTCCCCAACCCCATTTCTGCTACTCCCTGTGTTTCTCCCTGCAACCTTCACTTCCTACAATCGGAAATGTGTGACTGAAGAAAAATTCTAAACTCTGATCTCCAAATGCCCAGGAGCAAACCTGTATTAATTATCATAAATTACTTGAACTAGAAGCAGAAGTTGAATTAACTCATTATAATTACTGAGCAGGTCAGCAAGAGGCTTTAAGTCTGATCTAAGGAACTAACTCAGATTACCTTATCGTATTTCCTCCTAAAGTTACCTTCCCTGGCAGCATCTGTGGAGAGAAATCAGCATTAACATTTCAGGTCGAGTGGTCATTCCTCAAAACTGATGGTATCTAGAAAAATATTGGTTTATATCATATCATATGAACTGCCATTTTCCTAGCTACCATCAACCTGAAGAAGAGTCACTCGACCCGAAACATTAACCTTGATTTCTCTCCACAGTTGCTGACAGACCTGCTGAGCTTTTCCAGCACAGTTTGGTTTTGTTTCTGATTTACAGCATCCGCAGTTCTTTCAGTTTTTATTTAAGTTATGCTGTTCCTTTTGTTGTGTGAAGAGTGCGTACGCATTTGAAATAGTTCACTTTTAAGAGCTTTGTTATAGTCTTAACATTTTTTTAAAGCAAGCACCTTGAATGACAACTTGCTGATGAGGAATGAAGAAAAACTACAAAATACATAGTTACACTTTCAGGAGATGGTGCCTGTAATTTCCTTCATCTTAATCCCTGTCTGGTTCTGATTGCAAAGGCAATGTTAAATTAGATTTAGTGCTGATCCTGAAATACATGCTGAGCACAAGCAAACTAATTAATGTCTACATATACTGAAAAACAATCGAGTAACACTTTAAGTAATTTAAAGATTTCATGAATTTTCCTGTATGAATATTGTTAACTTAAGACTTTGAAAATGAGACCAGTTTAACATGAAGGTTTTGAAAGTCATTGTTAGTTTAGAAAAAATCCCAATCAAATCTATAACATTTTTAGGCTAAACATTTATTAAGCTATTAAGGTTACTTTATTTGGGAGAGGTCATTGTGTACAATCCACCCATGCTAAGTCCCCTTGAGGTGGACATCCTACATATTTCCTGCTGTCTTCTCTTTTAACTGATGATTGCACTTCACCAAACAAGACCTGCACTGATCCTACTCACACTTACTCCAAGTGGGATCTGCACAAATGGATCAAGGGGGAGAAAGAGGGCTCTTGGGTTATGTTTCCTCAGGGGGCCATTAGATTCCAGAAAGGATTATCACTTTTAAGAAATAAAAGCAAGCAGTCAGCATGTTTAATACGCTGAATCTTGCCTGAGCAAGTGCCAGAGATCTCACACAGGTAGGCAAGGACAGCAAATCTTCCTTCAAAAGACATCTCTTTTTTTGTAAAAGGTGTATCAATCAGCCAGAGTGGCTGCTTGATGTTAATAATCTGGTTGGTTGGAACACTTCTTGTGTCCATGTCACATGCTTGGTTTAGTGTCCTGCCCTGGCATGGGTCATTATGCAGGCTGTAGTGAAGACATTTGAAAGCTGGCTGGGCTCCATTATGAGGCTCTTCAGCTTCTAGAGCAATGATGTCAATGACACTTGAGAGGTGAATTTCTAACTCTTCATTTATTGTTTTCACCGTAAGTGATGGCATTCCCAACAGAAAAAAACTAAACAACCCAGAGATAACATAACAATAATACAGATGCAATAAATACAGCAAACAGAAATATACCGTGTCCTTAAGAAGGGATTCCACTGCCATTAAAAACAAAACCAAGGAGACTGTAATACACTTCTGGAAATTAGTTGCTTTGGACAATTAGCAGTAGTGAGTGCACTCATGTAGAAATGATGTACAGTATTATACACAGAATCTCAACTTGCCTCAGGCAATAAACACAATAATCAGAAGTTAATTGGAATTACTCAAATCTATAAGCTCAAGGATCAAAAATGGGCAACTTATGTATGCAAATCTATTCCACTTAATGTGAGTGAAGATCATGCTGTGCAATAATGGAAGAAAAGTTAACAGAATTGAGGTAACACATAAACTCAAAAGGCAGCTAACTACTAGGGAAATTTTACATGGTATGCCAAAGTGTGTGAGATAAAGACCAGCAGGGGAATTAGTGCATTAGCATGTGTGTCTCAGTCTGTAGTGACTGTCAAGATGCTTTGAAAAGTCTGGATGCAGTGCAGCAGAGGGCACAGCACTAAGCTCAGAGCCCATCCTTTCCATTGTGGAGGGGATGGCCATTCTATTGCAGCACTGACAGACACAGTCTTGATGCAGTGTTTGGCGGCTACTGGCTTAGCTTCCACTAACACATGTGGAAGCCACACAACATGTCAGAGCTGCAGAGCAAGCTCACAGTGGGGAGGTGGGATCTATGCTTGCTGCCAGACAAAGCCAGCTGGGTGACATGCAGACAAAAACAGCTACCGTCGTGGCTGGAACCTTGGACTTCAAAGGGACCATACAATCTTAAACAGCAATCTATGCATCAACAGATATAATGTGAATGCTTCAGGAGTGACCTAATTGTTAGGAGCACAAACCTCTTTACAATGGCAGCACCCATGCTTGCACCATTAACCAACCTGTCAGTGTCCTTGTTGCTGTCCCTTAGCCAGCCAGCCTGGACTGTTACTGTCCATCCTAAGGCATTACTGTCCAAAGCCAAGTCCTTTATAATCAGAGTTGCCCAAGGGGACCATCTCTCTGCCAGCAAACATCACCACCAGCCTCTGACACTCCAGGGAAAAAGAGCCCCAACCTATTCAACCTCTCTCTATAACTCAAATCCTCCAGTCCTGGCAACATCCTTTCTGTATCATCTCAAATTTAACAATATCCTCCCTATAGAAGGTGACCAGAATTACACACAAAATTCTAAAAGTGAACTCACCAACATCCGGTCCAGTTGCAACATGACATCCCAGCTCCTATACTCAAGTTTCTGACCAAATGAAGGCAAGCATACCAAATACCTTCTGTCTACCTGCAACACCATTTTCAAGGAATTATGAACCTGCATCCCTAGGTCTCTTTGTTTAGCAAACAGTCCCCAGGCCCTACCATTAACTGTGTACCGCCGGCCCTGGTTTGTCTTACCGAAACGTAACACCTCACATTTATCTAAATTAAACTCCATCTGTCAATCCTCAGCCAATTGGCCCATCCAATCAAGGTCACATTGCGCTCTGAGATAATCTTCTTCACTGTCCACAACAACACCTATATTGGCATCATCTGCAAACTCACTAACCATACCTCCTATTTTTACATCCAAATCATTTATATGAATAATTACATAAGTCCTTGATTCTTAGTCTTCAGTTGTTCCATTTGGTGCCATATACTATCTCAGCAGAATGCCTTTCCTTCCCTGAATTGAGGGGATTTTGGAAAAATAAAATTAATGCAACTCATTACCCACTTTTTAAAAAATGTTGGGATGAAACTCATGAGAACCCAAGAACTTCTCAGTCCCCAATCTCACCCTGGTGACTGTAATTATTTTGAGTTTCTCTCTTCTTTCCAATTCCTGATTCACAGCTATTGCTGGGATGGTTCTCGGTAGGGAAGACTGACTCAAAATACCTGTTCAATTCATCTGCTATATTCTTATTTTTCATTATTAGTTCCCCAAAGCCACTTTCTATAGAATAAAAGCTCACTTCATTCATTCTTTTCTTCGTGACATATTTATACAAACTCTTTCTCTAAGTTTTTCATTTCCAGCCATCTTTCCCTCATAATCTATTATTTCTTCCGTTTTAATATTTTAATCATTCGTCACTGTTTTTTACATTCTGTTAAATTTTCTAATCTGCTACACATCTTTATTCAGCTGTATACTGAAGATTTAATGACCTCACCAGGGTATGTGTGTCATGAGGTAACTACTTAGTGTTTCCCATCATATGATGAGATAGTTCAAAATACATTACATAGAAACGGTATAATGATCTTGATGATAATATGCTGACTTGTTTAACTGAATTGACATATGTATTTGCATGGATTTAATGCACAGATAACCAGCACATTCACAGTAAGTGTAATTACTTTTGAGCACAAAGGGAAGTCATTTCTCATGTTGTAGAAGGTCACAATGTAGCAGTGTGTCATTGAATATATGTCTCTGCAGACAAATTGGCATGTAACAAAAGACAACTCATGTCAGATAAGGCTTGAAGGTAATTTATGAGGTCTTCACATTAGAGGAAATTATAATAGAGTTCCAGCAATTACATTTGAGGAGGCGGCAGGAGATGCTTAAACACATCCTCAATGAGATCCTTTGGCTCACTTTATTTCCTCCTATCCCAACTAATTTTCAGGACTTTCCTGTTCTGATGAAAGTGAATGTGAAGTCCCTTAAATACACTTGCATCCAGTTTGCCCTAATATTTGTCCCTCTTTAAGTTTTCACAAAATCACGGATCATGTCCACACCACAACCAAAAACAAGAAGTTTGTCTTCGCATGTGGCAAGGATGTTATATCTACTCAATAAGCTACAGCTTGCATTGAACACTGAGGGTGATCATGTGGTGTGAGTGGAAAGTAGTGGGCTGTATAGGAGAGGCAGTGATGGATCGTATATAAAGTGTGCAGCATCCTTGGAATATGAGGCACTTGTACCATCCATCCAATTGCCATTCAGTTGAGTGCGGGGTTTTCTCATGAATGTTCAGAATATTGCAATGCAAACCATGAGATGTTTTGTATGGCGGTTTTTAACCAGACAAATCTCTCTATTCCCTGTCTGTTCATGTGTCTAGCTAACTGTCTTTAAAATTTGCAATTGCATCTGCCTCTACCACCTCCCCTGGCAGTACATTCCAAGCACATGCCACCCCCTTCCATATCTCCTTTAAACTTTTCACTGTCACCTTAAATTATGCCCCTAGTATTTAACATTTCCACCCTCGGGAAAAGGCTTTGATCATCCATTTTATCATTTTATACAATTCTATCAGGTTGCTCCTCAACCTCTAGAGAAAATAATCCAAGTTTGTCTAACCCCTCCTTATAGCTGTTACACTGCAATCCAGGCAATATCCTGGTAAACTTCTTTTGTACCTTCTCCAAAGCCTCCAAACTCTAAATGTGACCCAACTAAAGTTTTGTACAACTGCAATATAACTTGCCAACGTTTATACTCAATGCCCTGAAGCAGGCAAGCCTCATGCCTTCTTTATCACCTTATCCAGATGTGTTGCCATTTTCAGAGGGTTAGGACTTGCACCCCAAGTGTATCAATGCTCCTAAGGGTTCTGCCATTTACTGTGTTCTTTCCTCTTGGATTTGCATCTTCTCACAGTTGTCCAGATTAAACTCCATCTGCAATTTCTCTGACAACTTCTCAACTGAAACATACGTCCTGCTGTATCTATCTTGCCAGTTCACCCTGCATCCCATGTCACTTAATCTTCTGGTCAAGCTTACCATGTCAAATATTTTAGTAAAATCCGTATAGACAACATCCACTGACCTATCGTCATCAATCACCTTTACCATTTCCTCAAAAACACTCAATCAAATTTATGAGGTAAGACCTCCCCACAATAATGCCAATAAGGACCTTACCCACCTTCTCTGGATCCATGCATAAATTCCCTCCTTTGTGCCTGAGTGAACCCATCCTTTCCCTAGTTACCCTATTGCTCCTAACATACATATAAAATACCTTGGGATTCTCCTTTATTCTACCTGCCAAGGACATTTCGTGGCTGCTTTTAGTCCTCCTGACACTTTCCTGTTTCCTTTATGTTCCTCAAGGGCCTTTTCTAATTTCAGTTTCCGAAACCTTGTATATACAGTGGCGCCTCGACATACGAACGACCCCGTTCACGTACAAATCGGTTTACAAACAGGATTGTACGTAAAATTTTGCTTCAATGTACGTACGAAATTCAAGGTACGAATGAAGGTACAAAAGCAAAAGCCTGTGTGCGACCACGTGGTTTCATTGTTCTGCTTTGCTACGCGCTTGTTGAACGCAAAAGCCCTCGGGCCCCACATGATCCCATTCAGTTCGTCTTTGGCGCGTGCGCTGTGAACAGCGTTCGTTGCTACGTCCAAGCATTCTTACGCTATCTGAACAATGGGAAAAATTGATTCAGTTCACGAACTTTTCGGTTCGCGAACCGGGTCCCGGAACGGATTCAGTTCGTAAGTCGAGGCGCTACTGTACTTCTTTTTAATTACATTTAATATCTCTTGTCATCCAGGGTTCCTGAATCTTGCTATCCTTATATTTCATCCTCATAGGAACATACTGGTCCTAAACTCTGATCAACTGGCCTTTAAAAGACTTCCACATGTCAGAAGTGGATACCCTAAAACAGCACACTCGCAATCTAATTTCTCCAATTCCTATTTAATTCTGTTGTAATTAACCTTTGCCCATATTAGCACTTTCACCCAAGGGCCAGATGTATCCTTTTCCATAACTATCTTAAAATGTGCAGAATTATGATCACTGTTCTCAAATTGCACCCCAATTGAAATTTCGATCACCTGACCAGGCTCATTTCCCAGTAAGGGTCTAGTATGATGTCTACCTTTGTTGGACTATCTACATATTATTTCAAGAAGCCCTTCCCCATCTAAGACCCTGGCCCCATGGGAGTCCCACTCAATACTGGAGAAGCTAAAATCACTGACTAAACAATCTTGTTGGTTTTATAGATCTTCCTGTGATCTGCCTACACATCTGTTCCCCTGTCTCCCATTGGATAATGGGGTGCCTAAGGTATAACCCCATCATAATGATTGCATCTTTCTTAGTCCTGAGTTCTATCCATGTGTCCTCGCTGATGACCCTTCCAAGATGTCCTCTCTTAGTGCAGTTGTAGCATTCTCCTTAATCAGTAATGTAACTCACTTACCCCTTTTACATCTCACCTGAAATATCTAAACCCTGAAAAGTTGAGCTCCCAGTCCTACCCTTCTCTCGACCAAGTTTCTGTAATGGCTGCAACATTGTAGTTCCATGTACTAATTCAGGTTCTAAGCTCATCTACCTTACCTGTTATACTCCTTGCATTAAATGACTCAGTGGTTAGCACTGCTGCCTCACAGCACCAGGAAGCTGGTTCATTTCCACCCTCGGGTGACTGTCTGTTTGGGTTTCTCCGGGTGCTCCAGTTTCATCCCAAAGGTTTGCAGTGTAGGTGGATTGGCCATGGGAATGCAGAGTTGCGGGATAGGGTGGGGGGTTGGTTGTGGTCATCTGAGTATGATACTCTTCAGAGGATCGGTGTGAAAATGATAGGCTGAATGGCCTGCTTCCATGCTATAGGGAATCTATGATTCTATAAAATACACTTCAGACTGCCAGTTCCACTATGTTCATTAACCTGGTGCTGCCTGTTTTTCCTATTAAACTTAATTAACTTCATCTCTACCTCCTCCTCAATCACTCCACATGGGGACCCACTGCTCTAGTTCCCACCCACATGCACCCCACATCCACAGACATAGGCATCTGACATGTGTCAGCTTTTAAGAACCCTCCTGGCATATGTTCAATTTATTTACAGGCCGCGTCCACACTTCAATGCTGTACTGGCAGCTTATTTTTTGATGCTGCAGCAAGGATATGTTTTTCGTGTGCTCAGGGCCATGAACCCAGCTCATAGACCTAACCAGGCTGCATCTCCAGAATGTTAGTGTGCTGCCTTTGTGCTCACTCACTCTGAGCCCACATGGATGCTCACAGCATCTCTGCCTTGCATTACATTCCTACCTAGTTTTGAGTCAGCGCTGTTCAACACTGGCTTCATGCTAGGAAGCTTGTCACAGTTGTCAGCAGTCCTCAGTCAAGTCAACGATATAACTTTTGCTCAGAGGTTCCCGACAAAGTAAGTCAAGAGCAGCCTCCAATACCACCTCAGGGGCAGCCAGACAGAGGATGCTGTTCTCATAATTGGTGAAGAGCTGTAGGTCAGGCTGCCCATCAGCTATTTTGACTCTTTCTGTCCTATTGTGGACAGTTGCCCTTCTGGAATGAGAGAGAAACAGATTTTAAGGGAGATTTTCCAATAGAAGTGGGTGGCAGAGGTGTCTCTTATGTTAGTACGTAGGAAGCACAAGGGCATGCAGGATTACTTTGGTGCAAGGGTTTGGAGTGAATGAGAATGTGTAAAGGAAAATGTTGTAGGCAATAGCGAGGACGGTAGATAATAGGCCTTGGTGGAAGGTGGTTACAGTAGCAGAGATGGTGAGCGTAATAATCTGAGACCAGAAACTCTGAAAGAACTCAGGAAGAAATTTATCAGCAAATTTTTTTCAACTGATGCTTTTCAAACCTGAACAAAAATCTCAAAAATCTGCTCTGCTAATGCAGTGAATCATTGCACGTTAATGTACAATTGTACATTAATAGGTTAATCTCTTTTTCAGGTTTGTGGCTGAATTATATGAGACATCCTCAATGTGCCCCCAGGGGTAGAGGGTCATACTGACCCCAGCCCCAACAACGATTAGTAAATCAGCAGGAGGACAGGGCCAAAACACAGCTCTCCTCCCCTCTGTCAGCTATTGAACCTGTAAAAATGTTCATTTCAAACTTACTGAAAGGAACAGATGTGATATTTGAAGGTGTGAACCTACTTTAGAACCTAACAGTTTCAGAACAGCTCATACTGGCGAACAGTCGCAACAGATTTCATTCACAATTTTGTCAGCACAGCCCCTTGACTCTTAATCGTACTGAAACAAAAGCAATGTTGGCACCTGAAAGTCAACAGTTATATAAGTAGAATATTCAATATTCAGGACTGGAAATCCCTTTTTTAATTAAAAAGGGAGAATGTTTTTCTTCCTTAATAATTAATAATCCGTGAATAAAGCTGAGTACCCAAGATTTCAACGGCCCAGTTTCTGAGAACACGAATTGCTGGTGGGTCACTCACTATCGAGGAAAACAGTAATCCTGTTTTTGATAAGAGAGGAATTAATAACATTTGTCCTATCAATGCTTCAAAGGATTTATTGATAGGCTTGTGTCATTTTTTGCTGCTTATTAATTGCAGTTGCATTCTTCATTTTGTGAATATTCGTAAGGAGAGACGCAAGGGCATGAGTTTGCTGATGATGTTTGATTTGGTCCAAAGGCTGCAGGAAAAGCAATCAAAGTTTGATTAAAAGTGCTTCTGCCTTACATTTTCATGTCCAACACAAACTTAATGACTTGGATTGTGCCACTTGCTTGAGTGCTTCTTATCTATTATTTCCCTCAGCACAAATAGAGATCAAGCATAGTTACACATTAGATGGAGAGTAAAATGTATGGGTATGAGTTATTGTCAAGCTACACACTGAGTAATGTATCATTTAAACCACATTCGTCCCATAACATTTTTTGCAGTATTGTAGACAAAGAGTTAATCATTGCTTACTCAAACTACTTTTGACTGTCATAAACGTATTTCACACCTTAATTAAAGATTAGGAGGTTTCCAGAATAACATGATACCCTTCATCAAATGGATAACAATTTTATAAATAGAAAGTTTTCATTTTACCACCGCTTGTAAATAAGGCTGGTCCACCAAAAATTTGAATCAAGTTATTTGTATAAAATGGGATTCATGCAATGTGTCCAAATTCTGTTTGACATTTCCAGTCCTTCCACAACCTACCCCCATAACCACTTTGAGTTTAGTTATTCGTTAGTGTGGAATTCAGTGCCAGTTCTTATGATCATGACATTTGTGTATGGCGGACCTAGCCAGCCCACCCAGACGCATTATGACATGGGCTAAAAGGCCGATATAGAGCAGATTTACCCTTGCTTAGACAAATTGAAATGAGCTTCAGGCTGTGGAAGTGCTAATGAAGTTTTCCAACCTCTTTTTCTAATCAGGGTTCTCCCTGATCACCGCATTGGTCCATGTCCAAACCCAGCAAGACCAAGACGATGTCAAGGCTTGGACTGCCAAGTGCCACCTAACATTCACACCACACAAGGGAGGCAATGCCCTTATCTTTCCACCCTGCAAGCACCCTGCCTCTATTCCTGATGAAGGGCTTTTGCCCGAAACGTCGATTTTCCTGCTCCTTGGATGCTGCCTGAACTGCTGTGCTTTTCCAGCACCACTCTAATCCAGAAACTAGTTTTCAGCATCTGCAGTCACTGTTTTTACCTACGGGCAGACAATGGCCAACTCAAGAAAAGCCAATCTAGCTATCACCCTTTGACAAATGCTGTAAGATCTGGATCACATTCAGACTTGGGTTGAAAAGTGGCAAGTAATATTCATGCCACACAAGTGCCAGGAGTTGACCATTTCCAACAAGAGAGAATGCAACCATTGTCCTTTGACATTTAATGGCATTTCTGTTGCTGAAGCCCCCACTTCAGCCTGGGGGCTACCTTTGAACAGAAACTGAACTAGGCTAGCCATCTAAATATTGTGACTTCAAGAGAAAATTGGAGGCTAGGAATCCTGTGAGGAATAAATCACCTCCTGATTCCAGAAAGCTTGTCCACCATCTCTAAGCCACTAGGTGGAGTATATTGGAATACTCCCCACTTCTCTGGATAAATGCAGATCCTACAACACTCAAAAAGCTTGAAACTAGGACCAAGCAGCTCACCTGATCAGCACCACATCCATGAACATTCAGTCTCTCCGTCTCTGATGCTCAGTTGTAGCATCTACAAGATGTACAATCGATATTCATCGAAGCTCCTTCGGCAGCACCTTTTAAACCCATGACCACTATCTAGATGGACTAGGGCAGTAGTTACATGGGAGCACTGTCACCTGCAAGTTCCCTTCCAAGCATCTCACCATTCTGGCTCCTTCATGTCTATCTGCTCTTAAGATTCTCTGACGTTCTAGTCCAATGTAGTCTGGTGTGGTAATGTATGACCTTGCCTACACTGTGCTATTTATGCTCAATGACGTATGGCTCTGTGACATTGTCACAAGGTTGCTTTAGGATCCTGAAACTCTAACCTAACAAGTTAAAGAAGTGCTTGTGCTCAACCAATGAAAAGTAACCTCAATTTAAAAAAAGGTTTGTGTTAATGATATTTAGTCCAGAATGTGTCAATTCAAAGTGGTATATGATAGGAAAGAAGAATTTATAAGAACCAAATTATCCAGTATGTACTTTTGAACTGTACAGATAACATAATTATTTGTTAAGCAGTAAGACAGTAGTTTATTTGATTACCAAATGTTTTTGTGGCACAGCATTTTTTGCAGTGTTGTAGTAAGAGTTAATCATTGTTTACTCAAACTACTTTTGACTGTTATGAACTGCATCACATGATTATGTTTTATTACATCACTCAAACTAAAAGAAATAAAATGGTAATCCGGGTAATTAAAAGAAACATAGAATGCTTCATTAACTAAAATAACTGGGAATATTACCAGGAAATGATTCCCTGTTTTTCTCAGCAGCTCCTCTGTGAAATGACTCATCCCGTGAACCAAATCTCAATTTGAAAGTTGAAACAATATCTTTAGAAACATATTGCTATGTATTCTTTCACAACAATTAATATAAAAAAGACCCTTTTTATTGGTTTATCCTTATCTTATCCTTAAGTTATGTTTACCTTTCTGAAATTAACTGCTGCGTGAGTTTTGAGAAGACTTTTAGCTCAGGTTGAGGTTTTGGATGTAGGTTTGCTCACTGTGCTGGAAGGCTCATTTCCAGATGTTTCGTTGCCCTACTAGGTAACATTTTCAGTGGGCCTCAGGCGAAGCACTGCTGATAATTCCTGCTTTCTATTTATATGTTTGGGTTTCTATACTGAGCATTTCCAGTACATTCTGTTTATATTCCTACTGGTATCAACTGACGTTAAGAAAAGGCAAGTGAGCATCAATAAATATCACATTCATAACTTTGCCTCTTAAGTGGAAGGGAATTTTGATTTATTGCTAGTCATACCACATTGGAGTCTTTTTGGTGTATCCTGTATATTTTTGCAGCAATAATCTTTGGCCTTCAATAAATTCTAAGCTATTTCACAGTAAAATAACAAAACAAATCTTTTGCACTGTTGTGTAAATTATTTTCTTATAGTTTTTTTTAGGTTCTATGACACTAACGTGTTTACTAGTATTGGCCTCACAGTGGCAATTAGCCAAGTTGCTGAACTTGTGCATTTTTCTTCTGTTGAGAGTGCAATGATAAAATTTCAGGTATAGTTTCCATGCCAATAGTCTGCTTTGTCATATGGATTCTGAACTTAACTTATGTCAACGCAAATCTGCTCTTGACTACTATTTAGGGAGAAGTCTGCAATTAAATTAAGGGCTACGGGGAGAATGCAGGTAAGTGGAGTTGAAATGCCCATCAGCCATGATTGAATGGCGGAGTGGACTCGATGGGCCGAATGGCCTTACTTCCACTCCTATGTCTTATGGTCTTATGGTCTTATCTCTATCATTAAGCAAAAAGCAAGTGGCATGCTTACTTTACCTATTTCATTTATGCTCTCACAAATCCAGAATGAAACAACAGCTGTTTTCATCTGTTTTTGGTGTCGGACCCTGCGAGATTGTTATCAATCCTACTACTCACTTTACTTCATGGACTAGGAAAAAGAAGAACTAAAAAAGACTGACAGAAACAGCAGATATCATAAGAGGTATACTCACTGCACCCACCATTATTTTACCTGCTATAGGAAAGGGCCTGCCCACAGTTACCTGTCTGTGATGGGGGAGTGCTAGCTCTGTAGGCTTAAAAATGTGGGAATAGAACCTTGCATTCTTAAGGAAGATCTGCAGATAAACTCTATCATTCTGGGATATACAAAATAACAATATTAAATCTAAATGCCTTCATCAACTTTCATGCTAGTACAGGCAACTTCAGCATTATCAGCTAATTCTCTGGGTGTAGATCTATCAAAGACAACTAATGAATTGTTTAATTTCTCCTCAGTGCAGTTGTGCTGGATGTGACTTCAAAACCCTAAGGTGTGACTTCTCCTCAATCATTTCCTGCTACGTTGAAATCTATAGTTTGTGGGACCAGTGGACAAGTCTGTGGTGGGGAATGTATGGGTGTTGTTGTCTGCACAACTGGCTTGTTAATTTATATATTTTTTTTGGCGTACTATCTCTGATCTCAAAGCTTCCTGCATTTTCTAAAGGCAGTTTCTAAATTAAGTTTCTGAGCATGGACTTGTGACTTCAGGTTTCTGGGAATTGAGATGCTGGTACCTCGGGTTGCAAGGGAAATCAAAACTAGTTGAAATTAGAAGAAAAAAAACCATGCCTTGTAATGAGCTCTCCAGTGTAGTTCAGTGCAGGTAGGCTGTGAGGAGAACAAAGTCATGGTACAATTGTAAACAAGAAGTAGATGCATGAGCAGAACCAAGAGGGATGTGGAAAGTGTGCCTTTTGTTGGAAATTGTCCCCATAGAACTCAGATGCAGGAAGCTTACTGTCGGCAAATAAAGATATTTTTCAAGATAAACCAGACACGCCAAATGGCATTGACAGTACGGTTAATTATAATGCATCCGAGCGTATCCCTTCACAATAGTTGTCCTTATGGGAAGCTATTTACTTCTTTCATTTGAAGGAAGCTGTGTGAATGTTTAGACACAGAAGTAGGGCTGCTTTTGCCTATTAGTTTTCCATTGGTAAGAAATGTCCAATTTACCTGGACTTGTTTGTGGAGCAATGCAGCTGAAAAGTTCAATCCACTAGCATGAGGAGTGGAGCAGTGTGATGAAGATGTAAGGCATCCTTCACGATTTCCAAACAAACTCCAACACCTGTATGGCATGCTAAGGGGTTTTCAATGATATCTGAGCCCTGAAGTCTTTCATCTCAGGTCCTTCCTAAGCGGGTTTATGGTCTTCAGTAACATTAATCAATTTCCAGATCAAGGTGCAATAAAATGGTCTCTGACGTTTGTTGCAGAAAGCAATCTCTCAATTTTAACCTGTTGAAAATCAGGACCAGTAGAAGAGAGTTCTAAAGTGTTTCAAAGTCCAGGCTATTACTGATGTCTTTGATATCCAGGCTTACAAGCTTCTAAACAGAATAATGGAGCATTCTTAAATTAAAGATATATCACCCTATAATGTACAGGTAGTCAACATTCATCTACATCACATCATGTAGCTTGATTTCCTGCTTACAGCTATTAGGTTTTCATTTTAAGGTGATCACTAAATACAGGTTCACTAATCCTTCCTCCACACTGTGGGTGGCACAGTGGCACAGTGGTTAGCACTGCTGCCTCACAGCGCCAGAGACCCGGGTTCAATTCCTGCCTCAGACTGTGTGGAGTTTGCACATTCTCCCCGTGTCTGCATGGATTTCCTCTGGGTCCAAAGATGTGCAGATCAGGTGAATTGGCCATGCTAAATTGCCCGTAGTGTTAGGTAAGGGGTAGATGTAGGGGTATGGGTGGGTTGCGCTTCGGCGGGGCGGTGTGGACTTGTTGGGCCCAAAGGGCCTGTTTCCACACTAAGTAATCTAGACTTCTCTCTCTAGTTATAGGCTCCCTTTTCTTCATTACATACACCAATATGAAGCCATCTATTAAGATGGCAATCATAGAGGTTAGGAAGCCAGGTTCCATACACTGAAAGATATGACAGAAGGGTATATAGTTAAAGCATCTCCTGGGAGATGGTGCTAGAAAAGGGAAGTGCACAGTGCTTCCCAATGGGCAGTTATGAAGATTAGCCAAATATTCAAAGAAGTTATGAGAAGTGAAGTGTTTTTGCTGAAGCAATGGAATGGAGCTCTATTTTGCTTCAACTTACAGGGTCATTGAACTTTTTCTGGCATTGAAGTTAAGTATTCTAGTGCAGTTGTTATTGACAATAAAGTGACTCCTGACTAATCCCTGACCTGGCATTCAGCTGACCTGCCAGACATGGGTATCAATGTCAAGGAGGTGTGTTGAATGATGGGGGGTGGTGTAGAGTTGGAGGTAAGTGGAGAAAGCATCCCATTTTGGCTTCATTTAGTGTGATATGACCTCTTTCTCAAAGTGTGTGACACCCTACTGCTGCTACAACCACTCAGGAAAGCTTCCTGTGGTTCCTCAAAGATCAAGCAAAGAAAGCTCCTTAAATTGCGGAAAAGGAAATGTGAATCATACCACTTAAACGTGTCATGCAAATGAGGTGAATCTGAAATACTGCTGGGATCAACAATGTCAAAGTCATGTCTGTGCAAACCACTTAGGCTGGAATTTGACTCAACGTGAAAAGCAACTCCTTGTATCTTTTTCTTACCGATATGTCCACTATTACCCTACAGATGCAGCAAGACTTCTTTGGGTCTATGTTCCTGTTTGATATTTTTCAATAATGCATGTTGGGTTATATCAAAAGCTTCAATGTCCATCCAATGTCTAGGTCTTCTTTATAACAAGTTCATAAAACTCATAGGGCTGAATCTTTTGTTTTGATGGCTAAATGTGATTTGTTGAGAGGGTTTTTTGGAGGGTTTTTCACTACGAGGCTAGTGAGATTTCTAATGGTCATTTTCAGCAGCAGCGGGAGCTGTGAGAGCGAGGACCTGGAGGATGCTGGGAAGGCAAATTTTCCTCTAAAAGGATTTACCTTGAGAGTCAGCAGCCTCCATTTTCAGCAACAGTGGGAGTGGTGAGAACAAGGAGCTGAGTAGGAGGGAGCAGAATTGCACTCTGGGAAAATGAGTGAACTGATATATTTGGGCAGCGGAAGCGTGTCCTTGGGTGTGCTTTTGCTGACGCTGTTGGGGAGGGTTTAAACTAATGCGGCTGGGGATGGGAACCAAGTAAAGAGGTTAGTGAACATTAAGGAGGTCGTAACTAAAACCTGTAAGGAACTAGATAATGAAGTCAGCATAACTAAGGGAAAGAGTAGGTAGGGAGCAGATGATGAACGCAAAGGGACTGTGGTTTCAGATGCATTTGTTTTAAGGCAAGAAGTGTAGTAGGTAAGGCAGATGAACTTAGGGTTTGGATTAGTATCTGGGAGTATGATGTTGTTGCTATTACTGAAACTTGGTTGAGGGAAAGGCATGATTAATAACTAAATATCCCAGGATATTGATGCTTCAGGTAGAATAGAGAGGGAGGTAAAAGGGGTGGAGGAGTTGCATACTGGTCAGAGAGGCTATCACAGCTGTGCTGAAGGAGGGCACTAGGGAAGACTCAAGCACTGAGGCAATATGGGCAGAGCTCAGAAATAGGAAGGGTGCGGTAACAATGTTGGGGTTGTACCACAGGCTTCCCAACAGTGAGTGTGAGATAGAGGTAGAGGTATATAAATAGATATAGGAGCAACAGGGTGGTGGTGATAGGAGATTTTAATTTTCCCAACATTGGTTTCACTTAGGGATTCACTTAATGGTCTAGATGGAGCAGAATTTCTAAGGAGAGTCCAGGAAGGTTTTATAGAGCATTATGTAAATAGTCCAACTTGGGAAGGGGCCATACTGGACCTGGTGTTGGAGAATGAGCCCAGCCAGGTGGTTGAAGCTTCAGTAAGGAATTACTTTGGGAATAGTGATCACAATTCCATAGGTTTTAGAATACTCATGGATAAAGACACGAGTGGCCCAAAAGGAAGAGTGCCAAACTTGGGGAAGGCCAACTATAGCAAACTTCAGCAGGAACTGGGGAATGTAGATTGGGAGCAGCTGTTTGAAGGTAAATCCACATTTGATATGTGGGAGGCTTTGAAAGAGAGGTTGATTAGAGTGCAAGACAGACATGTCCCTGTGAAAATGAGGGATAGAAATGGCAAGATTAGGGAACCATGGATAGCAAGTGAAATTGTGAGACTAGCTAAGAAGAAAAAGGAAGCATACATAAGATCTAGGTGACTAAAAACAGACAAAGCTTTGGAAGAATATTGGGAAAGTAGGACCAATCTGAAATAAGGAATTAAGAGGGCTACAAGGGGTCATGAAATATCTTTAGCAAACAGGGTTAAGGAAAACCCCCAAACCTTTTATTCACATATAAGAAGCAAGAGGATAACTAGAGAAAGAGTTGGCCCACTCAAAGACAAAGGAGAAAATGGTTTAGATTCTTTTTGAGTACTTTGCATTGGTATTCACCGAGGAGAGGGACATGATGGATGCTGAGGTTAGGGATAGATGTTTGATTACTCGAGGTCAAGTCGGCATAAGGAGGGAGGAAGTGTTGGGTATTCTAAAAGGCATTAATTTGGACAGGTCCGCAGATCTGGATGAGATCTATCCCAGGTTACTGAGGGAAGTGTAAACAGATATCTTTGCAGCATCCTTGAACATGGGTGAGGTCACAGAGGACTGGGAAATTGCTAATGTTACCCCTTGTTTAAGAAGGGTAGCAGGGATGATCCAGGCATTTGTAGACCAGTGAGCCTGATGTCAGTGGTAGGGAAGCTGCTAGAGAGGATACTGAGGAATAAGATCTATTTACACTTGGAAGAAAATGGGCTTATCAGTAATAGGTAGCATGGTTTTGTGTAGGCTAGGTCATGCCTTAACAACTTAATAGAATTCTTTGAGGAAGTGACAACGTTGCTTGATGAGGGAAGGGCTGTAGATGTCATATACGTGGACTTCAGTAAGACATTTGATAAAGTTCCCCATGATAGGCTGATGGAGAAAGTGAAGTTGCATGGGGTCTAGGTATACTAGCTAGATGGATAGAAAATTGGCTAAGCAACAGGAGACAGAGAGTAGTAGTGGCAGAGAGTTTCTCAAAGTGGAGACCTGTGACCAGTGGTGTTCCACAGGGATCGGTGCTGGGACCACTGTTGTTTGTGATATACATAAATGATCTGGAAAAAGGTATAGGTGGTCTGATTAGCAAGTTTGCAGGTGATGCTAAGATTGGTTGAGTGGCAAGTAGTGAAGGGGAATTTCAGAGAATACAGCAGAATACAGATAGAATAGAGAGTTGGGCAGAGAAATGGCAAATGGAGTTCAATGTGAGCAAATGCGAGTTGATGCCTTTTGGAAGATCCAATTCAAGAGCGAACTGTATGGTAAATGGAAAAGCCCTGGGGAAAATTGCTGTCCAGAGAGATCTGGGTGTTCAGGTCCATTGTACCCTGAAACTGGCAACTCAGGTCTTTAGAGTGGTCAAGAAGGCATACGGCATGCTTTCCTTCATTGGACGGGGTATTGAGTATAAGAGTTGGCAGGTCATGTTACAGTTGTATAGGACTTTGGGTCAGCCACATTTGGAATACTGCATACAGTTCTGGCCGCCACATTACCAAAAGGATGTGGATGCTTTGAAGAGGGTGCAGAAAAGATTCACCTGGATGTTGCGTGGTATGGAGAGTGCTAGCTATGAAGAGAAATTGAATAGATTAGGATTATTTTCATTAGAAAAATTTAGGTTGAGGGATGACCTGATTGAGGTCTCCAAAATCAAGATAGGTCGAGACAGAGTGGATAGCAAGAAGCTTTTTCCCAGAGTGGGGAACTCAATGGCTAGGGATCATGAGTTCAAGGTGAGAGGGGAAAAGTTTAATGGAGATATGCATGGGAAGTTCTTTATACAGAGGGTGGTGGGTGCCTGGAACGCGTTGCCCGTGGAGGTGGTAGAGGCGGGTACAATAGCATCATTTAAGATGTATCCAGACAGATACATGAATGGGCAGGGAGCAGAGAGATACAGATCCTTAGAAAATAGGCAACAGGTTTAGATACAGGATTTGAATTAGTGCAGTCTCAACAATGTGTAGGAACGGCTAGTGATGTGGCAAGTGGGCTAATGACCTTCTCTGATCTGCCAGGGTAAATGACAAAAAAACTGCAGATGCTGGAATCCAAAATAGACAGGCAGGAAGCTGTCTCTGCTACTGCACTCACCTCCCATCCAGGCTCTTGCTCTGTACCTGAACAATTGCCTTCAACATCTTCCTTCAACTTGTGTTCACCATCGCCAACCTCTCACACCACTCGCCCTGCCTAGCCTCAGAACACTGAATGCTTATGCTAGCACTAACAGCCATATCATTCAATCCCTTCCCTTCTTGTACATCAGGAATAACAGCCTCCCCCGCCTCCCCCTCATTAAGGCAGAAGAGGCCCCAGTGGTGGAGGCAGGGCCTGACATCAGATTCCTCAGCTCCAATGAGGAAAACGTCCTGGCAGTGGTGTGAAAAGACTGGGATTTCTCTTGGGGGGGCTGAGACAACCATGTTCTACCAGCCAAGTAACCATGTCTGACAAGAAGAGCACAATTTCAAAATTTGCAGATGACGTGAAACTTGCAAGAATTGTGAACTGTGAGGAGGATAGTGTGGAAATCCAAAAAGATCATTGACAAGTGGCTGGATTTGGCGAATAGGTTTAATTCAATGCAGAGCACTGTGAGTTGATGCATTGTGATAGGAAGAACATTGGAAGACTATATAAAATAGAGGGTACAATTCTAAAATTCTGGGTGTATATATGCAGATCAATAAAGGTGGCAAGACAAGTGGAAAGTGTAGATGTTAAAGCATACTGTATCCATGACTTTATTAATAGCCATGATGTGGAGGTGCCATTATTGGACTGGGGTGTACAAAGTTAAAAATCACACAACACCAGGTTATAGTCCAACAGGTTTATTTGCAAGTACTAGCTTTTGAAGCGCCGCTGCTGGGTTGTGAATGCTTTGGGGAGAGTGCAGAAATGATTTACGAGAATCGTTCTAGGAATGAAGAACTTCAGTTATGAGGATAGATTGAAGAAGTTGGGATGGTTGTCTTTGTAGAGAAGACGGCTAAAAAGAGATCTGTTAATGGTTTTCAAAATTACGAGCAGTTTGAACAGATTGGATTGCGAGGAACCCTTCCAAATTGTAAAAGGGACAAGAAGGTGAGGGCACAGATTAAAGTGGTTTGCAAAATGAGAAAATGTAATGTGAGATAAACCTTTTTCACACTGCAAGTAGGGAATGGGATGTGTTGCCTGGAAGTGTAGTGAAGGCAGGTTCAATTGAGACATTCAAGATGGCATTGGACAACTATTTGGATAAAAATAATGAACAAGGATATAGGGGCAAAGTGAGAGATGATGGCCTGATGGTATTATTGCTGGACTTTTAATCCAGAGACCCAGGTAATGTTCTGAGGACCTGGGTTCAAATCTCAACATAGCAGATAGTGAAATTTGAATTCGTTAAAATAAAGCTGGCATGAAGAGTCTAATGATGAACATTTAACAATTGTTGGAGAAAGACCTATTCGATTCATTAATGTCCTTTAAGGAAGGAAATCTGCCACTTTTACCTGATCTGGGCTATGTGTGACACCAGACTCTCAGTAATGTGATTGGCTCTTAACTGCCCTCAGGGCAATTATGGATGGTTGGTTTAGCCAAAGATGCCCACATCTTATCAATGAATCTTTAAAAATGTACAGAAGATGCCATTTCTAGTATGGGATCCAGCATTAAAAGTTAAGTACTTCTGAGCCATGTGCTGTAAATATTAAATAAAATAAAGCATCCTCTGATGATGTGCCTAAACTGTAACCTCAAAAAAGCAATCCCTTCATAATTTCCCATTCAAAATATCCTGGTGGCCTCAAAGTAGCACCAGTTTTGCTGAGCAGCATATTAGTAATGATTGCTCAAGGTAATTTCATACAGAGAATTTAGAAAAGGCAATTTCCAAAGTCCTCCATCTGGTTCAGGTTCACCAGAAACTTGAAATGAAAACTCATCATGTAACCAATTGTACATTTCATTTCCTCATTTGACATTTTGAATATTAAAAATAAAGTCTAATAGTAATATAATATGTAATATATTGCTTATGGTGATAATAATCTTCATGTTCCCAGACAATAGCACTCAGCATTGTCAGAGATGCATCTTATTCTTCTTTTTAATATGTATTTGATGATGACAGGGATGATTGCAATTAAATTAATCTTACCAAAGGATTCAGACAATGATTGAAAGATCATGGATTATGATTTATGAACCAATAAAGCTGACTATTATGGGCTGTATTTCATGACTGCAAGTTAGACACGACCCAGCCCTGCTTATAGAAAACACAGTGTGATGACAGAGCCCAGCTTGCTGGCAATGTTGTTGCCAACATCTTTACACCAATTTCTGATAATGTATGAGGTGAGCAGGCAACAAAGACAGAACATTGCTGACAGTAATGGTTAGAAAGCTATTTAGCTTGTTAGAGCTTCAATTGCTACAATTTTATGTTGTCCACTCCATTCTTTGGTCATCCCATGTGAAAGTCATGGGAATGATCTCTACCAGGTATGACGACACAACACCAGGACAGATGAAAAGGTCTACAAATGGGACTGAGGCTACATGCAGTGGCAGTCAGCTACTGAAGGTGGCAGTGTTTGGCTGTTGGTTGACTTCATTTTCTCAGATTTGAAAGGTTGAAACCACAAGTTGGAAGAGTGTGAGAGGGAAAGGACCCTGCAGACAGTGCTATGCTGAAGGGGTGAAAGGTTATTTGGGTTTGAGTGTAATCTGGCCGGCACTGACTTTCAGTTCACAGCCCAACTCTGCTTTTGCAACTTCCATGCCTCAATATCTGATTGGGCACCATGCCCAATTAATGACCTCATAGTTAGGGATTCTCTTGGAGGGAGCGATCACAGTATGTTTGTATTTAGAATACAGATGGAGAGTTTGAAGATAAAATCCAATACCAGGGTCCTGTGCTTAAACAAGGGAGACTACAATAGGATGAGGGAGGAGTTGGCTAAAGTAGACTGAAAACAAAGACTTTTTGGTGGGACAGTTGATGGGTAGTGGAGAACTTGCAAAGCAATTTTTCAAAGTGCTCAGTGAAAAGGAAGGATTGTAAGAAAAGGGGTAATCTGCCGTGAGTGTCTAAGGAAATAAGGGAGGCGATCAAATTGATAGGGAAGGCATACAAAGTGGCCAAGATCAATAGGAAACTAGAAGATTGGGAAAGCTTAAAAGTCAACAGAAAACCACAAAAATAGATATAAAGACAATTAAGATAGATTATGAGAAAAAGTGAGCACAGAATATAAAGACAGATAACAACAGTTTCTATAAATATATAAAACAAAAAAGAGTGGCTAAAGTAAACGTTGGTCCTTTGGGAGATGAGGGGCACTTAGTCATGGATTATGATGAAATGGCTGAGGCATTCACAGTAGAGGACACTAATAACATGCCAGTAATTGACGAAGAGACAAAGGTAGGTGAGGACCTGGAAACACTCATTATCACGGAAACGTTAGTGTTGGGTAAACTAATGGAGCTGAGGATAGATAAGTCTCCTGGCCCTGATGGAATGCATCTCAGTGTACTAAAAGGAATTGTGGGAGAAATAGCAAGTGCACTTTTGATACTTCTCCAAAATTCACTGGACTTTGGAGTGGTCCCAACAGATTGGAAAACAGCAAATGTGACACCACTGTTTGAAAAGAGTGGTAGTAATTATAGACTGATTAGTTTAACCTTTTGTAGTGGGGAAGATGCTTGAGTCTATTATCAAGGAAGAAATATCAAGGCATCCAGGTAGAAATTGTCTCATTGGGCAGATGCAGCATGAGTTCATGAAGAGCAGGTCATGCTTAACTAACCTTTTGGAATTCTATGAAGACATTACAAACACGGTGGACAATGGGGACCCAGTAGATGTGGTGTATCTAGATTTCCAAAAGGCCTTTGACCAGATGCTGCACAAGAGGCTGTTGCATAAGATAAAGATACAAGACGTTATGGGTAAAGTATGAATGTGGATAGATGATTGGTTGATGAACAGGAAGAAAAGAGTGGGGATAAATGAGAGCTATTCTGGTTGGCAATCAGTAACTAGTGGTGTGCCTCAAGAATCAGTGTTGGGACTGCAATTATTCACAATTTATAAAGATGATTTGGAGTTGGGGATCACCTGTAGTGTGTCAAGGTTTGCAGATGACACTAAGATGAATGGCAGAGCAAAGTGTGCAGAGGACTGTGAAACTTTGCAGAGGGACATAGATACTTTGAGTGGGCAACGGTCTGGCAGATGGAATACAGTGTTAATAAAAGTGAAGTAATCTATTTTGGTAGGAATAATAGTAAAAAGGACTATTACTTGAATGGTGGGAGAAAGTGAGGACTGCAGATGCTGGAGGTCAGAGCTGAAAAATGTGTTGCTGGAAAAGCACAGCAGGTCAGGCAGCATCCAAGGAGCAGGGGAATCGACGTTTCGGGCATAAGCCCTACGTCGATTCTCCTGCTCCTTGGATGCTGCCTGACCTGCTGCGCTTTTCCAGCAACACATTTTTCAGCTATCACTTGAATGGTAAAAAGTTTCAGCATGCTGCTATGCAGAGGGATCTGGGTGTCCTTGTGCATGAATCCCAGAAGGTTGGTCAGCAGGTACAACAGGTAATTAGAAATGCAAATAGAATTTTGTCCTTCATTGCTAAAGGGATTGAGTTTAAAAGCAGGGAGGTCATGTTGTAGTTGTATAGGATTCTGGTGAGACAACACCTGGAGTACTGTGTGCAGATTTGGTCTCCTTACTTGAGAAATGATGTACTGGCACAGGAGGGGGAGCAGAGGAGGTTCACTAGGTTGATTCCAGGATTGAGGGAGTTGGTTTATGGGGAGAGACTGAGTAGATTGGGATTATGCTCATTGGAATTTAGAAGAAATTAGAAACATATAAAATGATGAAGGGAATCGATAAAATAATTGTAGAGAGGATGTTTCCATTGGCAGCTGAAACTAAGACAGGAGAGTATAGCCTCAAAATTAGGGGGATTAGATTTAGGACTGAATTGAGAAGGAAATTCTTCACCCAAAGGGTTGTGAATCTGTGGAATTCCCTGACCAGTGAAGTAGTTGATGTGACTTCAGTCAATGTTTTTAAAGCTAAGATAATTTTTTTTTGAGCAATAATGGAATTAAGGGATACAGTGAGAGCATGGGTAAGTGGAGCTGAGTCCATGAAAACATCAGCCATGACCTTATTGAATGGTGGAGCAGGCTCAAAGGGCCAGATGGACTATTCCTGCTCCTAGTTCTTATGTTCTTATGAGCCTCCCTCCCAGAAGTGATTGGCTGGTCTTCCTGCCAGCAAACCTCCAACTGGCTGGCCGATGCTTGGCTCACCACGCTGAAAGGGCAAAGGTCGGAACAAGCGGGGGCACACTTCCTGCTCTGCCTCTCTGATTCCACCTGAATCTGTGAAGTCCAGCTTTGCCCTGCAACCAGTCCCGCGACATTATGCTGAAAATATTAAGTTTGTGCAACGCAGGCTGCAGAAAGTAGATTGAAGAGTACATAAATGGATTAAAATTCAATTCCAATACTTGTGTAACATGTTTCAATTTTGTAGGTTTCAACAATGTTTTAACTACCAGAGAACACAGAACGCTGCTGCCATATACTTTATATACTACTGAAAGCATGAGGAAAATCACTGCATTGTTCCTGAAATATTATTACTGCTGGACTGAGTATCACATTGTGCTAATGGAACTCTTTTTGAGAGGCTTCCACTTTGTTGATGTGGTGCAAAGGCATTTAAAGCTCAGCAGTTCTTCCTTATACAGTCTGCCAGCATGTTATTGCACACCTTTTCTATGTATGTTTTACTAATGTGGTATCATAGTACTGATCAATAAAGAATATATAAGAAAGCCTGGAATAAGAAAAAACCATGAACTTCATCAAATCTATGTTGTTCATGTATGACAATGGACTTCAGTCATTTTAAATGATTTTGATTACTGTGTTTTTTGTAAATGTAAAATAAATTGCTGTCACTGCCATACTAGAAAATGTTGAACATACATTAAATATTGTTCTGTAATACAATAAAATTTGTACAGATAGTAGCCAATACAGATATTGGTTGCAGTCTTTCAAAATGACTTTTAATATTTACCTGCAATGAATACAAAGATTTACATGTTTATGAAAATGATACCTAGTCAAACCTCTCAGGGATTGAGCTCACAGCTGCATGCTTTAAGATAGAGGAAATAATGAGGAAAATCAGAACCATTAAGGACGAATGTAACGCATCACTAATTTAATTTCGAAAGGTAATTTTTTTTTCTCTCTAACTCCCAAACATCCTTTTGTGAACAGTTAGTATCACGTCAGCTTAATATTCCTTCTGTTCCAGCACTTAATGATTTTTAATTTTAAATAATTTATGTTGTTGCGAGCTACATAGATTAAACAGTAAAATTGGTCTTTTTAATCAATAGGATTGTCAATTAACCATAATATTTATCACATTATTTTAAACTAACACTTAATTCCCAGTCAATCAATAGCTATTATATTTTCATTTTCAGATACTAATCTGAAAGGTGAACTTTCACACTTGAAATACTCTGATGAATATAAACACTAAGTTTTTTTTGAGGCATTACTGACTTATTCAATACATATCGGAATAATCAATAACTTTTCTAATCAGGTTAATTTTACACAAAATCCATGAACTTTTTTTTAAACTTAGTGGTTGTGCCTAACATTAAAGTGTTGAGCCAGTACAATCTCATAATACGTAGAGAACTGCAAGAAATAACAGTCGTTTTTTTTCCCCATCATTGAACCCACTTAATTCCTTAAAACTTTTCCCTCCAAAAATACGTTTAATTGTCTTTGGATCCATTCATCATCTGTTTCAGGTACCTTATCTGTTAACTTATTTTGCATATCTATTACCTTTCACGTAAAATAGTTACATGCAATTATATGTCTTACTCCCAGTTAAAGTGCCAAGACACAATGACCTAAAAATCCATAGATTCATTTTGATCTCAGATGTCACGGTTTGCAATCTGCCTGTTCAATCTGACCAAAATATCACACAAAGTTTGACTAGGGCCAGAAGGTCAAGGTTCAAGACCCACCTGGACTGGAAATGTGTCACAACATGGTCAAACAGGTCGATTCAAATAGTTAATATTTTCAAACCTCCTCATTTAAATGATTGTAGCATTGGAACAGTCACGGCCCACATTGCTAGCTGTCTGAGTACTCCATCAGAGACCCAACAATGTTTGTTGGTATCTTGGAGTGCAGCCTGCTCCTCTTAAAGGAAGCCGCATTCTGGAAGGGAGCTGCTGCTGACTGACAACACTGACACTAGGTAAGAACTGCATCAATGGATCATCAGGAAAGAGAGGAGGATGCTATGTTTGTGGTTGTAGAACTGGAGGCTTGAGAAATGGAAGGAGGAAAAGGGTCGTGTTTCTTTCATGGGATTGGAGGCCTCGAGAGTGATCTTCTGAAGGAAATTGAGAAAACAGCCAGGGAGGCAAATGCCTGCAGTTCAGCCCAAGGGAGCAAGCAACAAAGTTGCAACAAGTTCAATGTACTCACATAGCTGGTTAGGTCAGCGAATGAAATTTTATCATAAGATCAGAAATATGGAGGTTTGCTGATGATTACATAGTGTTCAGCACCATTCCCGACTCCTGAAGTAGTCCGTGTTCAAATGTAACAAGACCTGGATAATATCCAGGCTTGGGATGACAAGTGGCAAGTAAGATTCACACCTATCTCCAGACTAGCTGCAGTAAGAGGCAATCTAATCACTGCCCCCTGACATTCAAATGGTGTTATTGTCACTAAATCCCCCACTATCAACATCCTTGATTAGAAACTTAACTGGACATGTCACATAAACACAGTGGCTTCAAAAGCAGGTCACAGACTCGGAATCCTGCAACGAGTAACTCACCTCCCGGAACCCAAAGCCTGTCCATCATCTACAAGTCAGGAGTGTGATGGAACACTCCCCACCTGCCTGGATGGGTGCAGCTCCAACAACACTCAAGACACTTGACACCATCCAGGGTAAAGCATCCCACTGGATTGGCACCACATCTACAAATATCCACTCCCTCCATCACTGATGCTCAGTAGCAGCAGTGTGCACTATGCACAAGATGCACTGCAGAAATTCATCAAAATTCCTTAGACAGCATCTCCCAAACCCATGACCTCTTCTATTTAGAAGAACAAGGGCAGCAGATACATTGGGAACACCACCATCTGCAAGGTCCCCTCCAAGCCACTCACCATCCTGACTTGAAAATATATCGCTGTTCCTTCACTGTTGCTGTTCTGAAGGCTCCTCACTACCACTTTCTCAAGTGTAATTAGCGAAGTGCAGAAAACCTTATCAAAAACACCCTCATCCCATTAAAGAGTAATAAAAAGTATCCATATTTTATCTCCACCTTTATAAAAACAAAAAAATGTTTAATTCAAGATTGAAATTATTGAATGATTTCTTAAAGTATTGCGCTCTCAGCTAATCTATTAAGGAATGTTCTGTTGATTAATATCTTTTAAAAAGGACACGAGACTGAAATACTTTGGAATTTTCAATCATAAATGATTTACTTGGTTATACAACTTCCACATCCTAGGATCTGGAAACTTCAATATTCCACTCCCCTTTGGTTTCTGTAATTTAGTTAAGCTTATTTAAGGAGCTCACTCTGCCCTCTACAAATGTTAAGCTGTATGTTTCATGCAAAAATGTTGAGCATACAGGATATAACACTGAGCACAGGAGAGATATTTACATACATCAGAGATATCACCTTCAATATTACCTTATTTCTGGAAGGAAGGCAGAGAGGTGAAAATGCCTGACTCAATACAGAGAAGTCACAAGCCTCATCTTTAATGTTATGATTGTGCATTGTTATAAAAGATTGGAGCATTTTAATATTTCTGCTGGGAAAGCATAAGATTATGTAATAAAGGTGGTTGAGATAGTCAAGCAAATCAAAGTGCTAATACTGGAGCTGTAAGGGCTAAACATGGACATATAAGTTCATAATATACACTGTACCTTCATAATCCAGCAGCATTGGGAATGGGCCTGAGCTGGACCAGTGAGTTTACTTGATCACGGGAGTTCAAATATGTTCATTTTTAAAATTTGATTTATTATTGTCTCATGTACTGAGGTACAGTGAAAAGTATTATTTTATGTGCTATTTGGCTCTCAGCCCCCTTTCCCCCCACCCCCAACATTCCTGATGCCTTATGCCTGAAATATCAAATCTCCTGCTCCTCAGATGCTGCCTGATCTGCTGTGCTTTTCCAGCGCCAAACTTTTCGACACATACTTTGTGTAAGTACATCAGGGTAGTTGAACAGAATGCCAGAATATAGTGTTACAGCTACAGAGAAGGTGCAGAGAGAGAAAAACTCCAATAAATGAGAGGTCTGCTCAAAATTAAACACTTCAAAAAGAAAGACCTCCCTTGACTTGTTCCAATCACATAGACGAAAGTGAGGACTGCAGATGCTGGGGATTAGAGACAAGATTAGAGTGTTGCTGGAAAAGCACAGCAGGTCAGGCAGCATCTGAAGAGCAGGAAAATCAACATTTTGGGCCTGAGCCCATGTGTCTATTTGATGAATGATTTTCCAGTTGGCAGTGAGAACAAGATTTAGTGTATTCAAACTGGACAAAGTGCAGAAAAACGTGAGGTGAATAAAGATTGGTGCAGAGCCACTAGATGCCACCATCAGGAAAACCAGAAGTACTGTGGATGATGAACCACAGATGTTATTTAATTACAGAACAGCAGAATAGGGAGCTACAGCCAGTTTATTTTAGATGTAGCATCTGAAAATTTGTCTGCATCCCAGGGTAATTTTGACTTTGGCAAATGTGTATAATATGTGGGATTAGCTGGACCACTTGTGAAACAGCTGTTGCAATTTTCGTAAACACAAACAGAAATTGCTGGAGAAGGTCAGTAGGTCTGGCAGCACCTGTGGAGAGAAAGCTGAGTTCGTGTTTCAAGTCCAGTGACAACTCTTCAGTTTTCATGTTGGCTGAGATCTTCTGACGAGAGGCAATAATTATTTACAATATTTATAAATGTCTTAGATAAGGGAAGGGAATGTACTATAGCCAGGTTTGCAAACGGTGCAAAAATAGGCCAGAAAAGAAGTGCTAAGAATGTCTCACAGAGTCTTCAGTGAGAGGAAGGGAGGTTAAGCAAGTGGGCAAAAACATGGCAAATGGAATATAAAGTAGGAAAATGTGAGGTTATGCACTTTGGTAGGAAGAACACAGAAGCTGAATATTATTTAAGTGTAGAAAGACTGCAGAAAGGTACAGAACAGAGGGGTTTGGGAATCCTTGTACATGAATGACAATAAACTAGCATCCAAGTTCAGCATTTAATAGTAAAGGCAAATGAAATATTGGCCTTTATTTCAAAGAGAATGGAATATAAAAAATAGGAGGTCTTGCTAAAACTGTCAGGTACAGAAGTTAGACCAGAGATGGAATACTGTGAACAGTTTTGGCCCTCTTATCGAAGGAAAAATATGCTGATACTGGAGGCAGTCTAGGGAAGGTTTATTAGATTGATTCTGGGTGTAGAGGGGTTATCTTGTGAGGAAATGTTGAGTAGGTTGGGCCTGTACTCATTGGCATTTGAAAGAATGACAGGTGGCCTTATTGAAACATACATACGTCTTAGGGTACAAAAGGGAAGAAATGTAAAGAGTGTTTCACCTTGCAGGGAAGTCTAGGAGCAGAGGTCTTCATCTCAGAATAAGGAATCATCCATTTAAGACAGAGAAGAGGAAGGTAGTGAATCTGTGGAATGCTTTACTGAAGGCGGCTATAGAGGCTGAGTTGTAAGGTAATTTCAAGACTGAGATAGATTTTTTTAATCATGAAGGAAATCAAGGATTATAGGAAAAAGTCAAGAAAGCGGCATTGTGGACTATCAGATCAAACATGATATCTTTGAATGGCAGAACAGACTCGATTGGTTGAATGGCCTACTTCCACTCCTACATTTTATGGTCTTACCATTATTAGATTGGTGTTGTCCTCAAATCTTCCCCAGACTCAACATCTCCTCTGCATTTCTTGCTGAGATTTCTGCACGGAATGCGACATTCTTCAGAGACCTCCAGAAAGTGGACATGGGGTGAAAGCAGGACATTTCCTCTTCTTACAGCACTAGTTTCTTGAATGGTGGCTTCGTTTCAGTGAATGGTGAATAGCTGCATGGTTGGGTGGTAGGTGGGTGAATTGTGGGTAACGTGGGTGAGCTGATGGTCAGTTTTGGGGGAGGTAGTGGGTGTGGTTGGGTGTTACCTTGAGTAGTTGGAGGGGTCTGTGATTAGTCGGGCATTCAGTGCTATGCTCTGGCATCATTGCTGTAACACATCATGTGACCTGAGAGTGTAACAATGCCATAGTCCATCTTATCTTGGATCATTTGAAGCATAACCCTCTACTGAAAGCATGTTCTTTAGTTATAACCCAATAGATTAATATGAGCCTCCACACTTATACATCTAAGGAATGTAATGATTGTATATCATAGCTAGGTGAATTAAATGTGAATTGGATTCTTCAACGCTGTAACATTAATACACAGTTTCTTATTTTGCAGGAGATAACAAAAACATTCTTGCTTCAGGTAAAAACTTAACTGGAGGTAAAAGACCTTAATGGGTAGATGAGCTACACTTAACCATTTTACATAATACCTCATGTCAAAAATACCCAGAAAGTCTGATTCATGTTTGAAATGGGCTCCCAGAACTGTTAGTGGAAGAAAAGTGCTGGAATCATTTAAGAAACAATTGCATGCTGCTTATGTGGGATTTTGGATCTTTTCCCACGATAACTGAATTAAAATGTATTAGATGTTCCTCTTCATCTATGGTTACTTTGTTATGTTTGAAAGTTAAATGGAATAGTTATGAGGGCACGATGCTCATCTGCAAAGTCTTAATTTTCTGATCAATATAGGACCATATTCTACATCACTCGTAGAGTTAGCTAATATTCTAAATAGAAAGGCTCTCATTCGCTAGTGTTGACAGATTGTCAGAAGAATAGCTGTAGAGACCATGGCCATAGAAACACTGCAGAAAATCTATTTTAGTTCTGCAGGGAGAAATTATTTAAATTCTGTTTTATTTGTGGAATTATTTAACATCAGACATTATGTTACTCGACATCCTGAAGCTGGCTCTGGAATAAAAAGACAAATTGGTTCTATTTTAATCAAAGCTAAAAGTGAACCCAATCATGTTCAGTTAGGCAGAGTAATGTTTTAAATGGGAAAGACATTTGCCATTTTTTGTTTGCCAAGGTTTTGTTGCCGATACTAGCAGATTCACATTTAAAGTCTTGCCGTGTCATTCCTCTGTTCAGAACTGTTACCCCATCCATGATAATTGCAATAATAATAATAATAATAATAATAAATTGTATTGTTTCTAGTTGCTTCTGCTGCTTTGGCATTATTTTGTGCAAGCTGAGATTCCACTGCATGTCTGATAAAGTAACACCGGGGATGTGGGAATAAGTTTGAGGAATTTCACAGCCACAGCAACAGTCGAAATTAGGGAAAGGACTCCAAGTCCAGAGCACTGAGTTATGAAGAGGAGCTGAGGAGGTTAAATATCTTGACCCCAAAATCCACAGGCCATGATTTTGGTGTCAGTCATGATTTTGCCTGTTGACGCCGATGGAGTTTGCAGGGCGAGTAGGAGACTGTCTGCAGCTACCTGCCCCATGCATCTTCAGAATCTGGTGCTGGACTGTTGTGGAGGAATTAGGTTCATCGGTTTCAGTCCAGGCGCAACTTAATATCACTTTTTATAAGAGGGATAGAAATTTTGTTTTTTAAAAACAGCGACCAGGTTTTTGTGGAACAAATCAGTCTGAAAACCCTAATGGAAAAAAACATTATTGTCATACACTAGAAACAGCCTCCTATTCCTTTCATTACTTCACACTGTTCTCGAAAGCAAGAGCATGAAGATACAACAACAAGTGTCTGAAACAGGATGTCCTATTCCACTGAGCCTCAAATCCACATCTATCAACATGTCAGAGCAAAGGCAAAGAGCATTAAATATGTTATTGAGCATGAGGTTCTACCAAGTTGAATGTTTTAATGACAGTACCAGTGTGACATTATATGCTTTGCCTGATAGTGCTTTCACTTTTCCCACCAAGTAGGATGTTCAGGCTGTGAAAATGTAGCTAGTACTTTACCCTGAAAGCTGCCTTCATCCACTTGTTCATTAATTATCAAAATGCTCGCGTCCTTAGCAGGTGAAAGATATCATAATAGCAATTTGGAGAGTAGGCCCTGCACTAAAAGAGATGAAATATAAGTATTACTGAAAGGAAATATCTTGTCAAAGCTTTTCATCTTGTACTCATAGAATCATAGGATCCCTACAGTATGGAGGAGGCCATTTGGCCCATCGAGTCCACACTGACCCTCTGAACAGTATCCCACCCAGACCCAAATCTATCCCTGTCACTCTGCATTTCCTACGGCTAATCATCAACACAATTTGCGAGAAATAATAAAGCAAATGGAAAACAACATTTAAACCAATGACAACAGAGTGCCGATTAGTTGGCAATTGGACTTTGATTGGTAGAGGTGTTGCCGTGGAGACTGCAAAGGTTAAAAATGACTGCAGTTAAATACCCAGATTTTGTTTATATTTTAAAGCAGAAAAGTTGACTTCGATTGGTCAAGGCATTGTCCTGAGAAATGAACGAGAGAATAGCAGTCACCTATTTTGTTCAAAAGCTATTTAAAGATCTTTTTCTTTTATTTGGCCTCAGGAAGTGAGGTAAGGACAAGTGAAGTTGTAAAAGAGTGACATGACTTTGGGATTGCTGAGATAACTTGTACAAAACTAGATAAAATAGTGTATAACTGTGCAAAGCATAGCTGGGTGCAGTAGTGTGTACTGGGAATAGAGGTAACATAAACTGTAACGTGGAAATATAGAAGAGCAATTATAGCTATTCTACCATTGAACAACATCATGGTTGATCTTTAACCTCAACGACATGTCCCAGAGCACTCTGAGGTAGAGAATTATAATGGTTCAGCAATTGCTGAAAGAAAATATTCTTCCTGATCTCTGTACTACGTAGCACGCACACACACACACGCACGCACGCACGCACGCACACACACAGTCATGCCTTGTAAGGATTTGGCTACACGAATATATTGGGTTGGGGTGGTTCAATTGCTATATCTAATCCAAGAAAAATGAACAAATTAATCTGCAGAATGTGAGTTCATATTTCATCATGGAAATTTTAGAATTCCAAGTTCTAGGTATAAAAAGCTGACATTTGTGAAAATGACGGACTGACCACAAATGTCTTTTGTGGAGAGGTTTCTGCCACTCTTATGTAGTATTGTGAATTCAGTCTCATATCTGAAGTGGTGCGCCAGCCCACTCAATATTATCAAATCATTATGAGTTCTGTAACAAAGACTCCAGTCCAAGAAGGACGTTCACCACTATTATTGCAGGATAATTGGGGATGGACAAATAATGGGCCTTACTTGTGATGGCCACATATTGAGAATGAACATGTAGAAATTAGCGATTTCATTCATAGAGTCATAGAGATGTACAGCATGGAAACAGACCCTTCGGTCCAACTCATCCATTCTGACCAGGTATCCCAACTCAATCGAGTCCCACTTGCCAGCACCTGGCCCATATCCCTCCAAACCCTTCCTATTCATATGCCCATCCAAATGCCTTCTAAATGTTACAATTGCACCAGCCTCCACCATTTCCCCTGGCAGCTCATTCCATACATATATAACCCTCTGAATGAAAAGGTCTCTTTTGTATCTTTCCCTTCTCACCCTAAACTTATGCCCTCTAGTTCTGGACTCCCCAACCCCAGGGAAAAGACTTTGTCTATTTATCTGATCCATGCCCCTCATTACTTTATAAACCTCTATAAGGTCAGCCCTCAGCCTCCGATGCTCCAGGGAAAACAGCCCCAGCCTGTTCAATTCTCAAATCTTCCAACCCTGTCAACATATTTGCAAATATTTGCTGAACCCTTTCAAGTTTCACAACATCTTTCCGATAGGAAGGAGACCAGAATTGCATGCAGTATTCCAACAGTGGCCTAACCAATGTCCTGTACAGCCACAACGTGACCTCCCAACCCCTGTACTCAATACTCTGGCCAATAAAGGAAAGCATATCAAACACATTTTTCACTATCCTATCTACCTGTGACTTCACTTTCAAGGAGCCATGAACCTGCACTCCAAGGTCACTTTGTTCAGCAACACTCCCTAGGACCTTACCATTATGTGTATAAGTCCTGCTAAGATTTGCTTTCCCAAAATGCAGCACTTCGCAGTTATCTAAACTAAACTCCATCTGCCACTTCTCAGCCCATTTGCCAATCTGGTCAAGATCCTGTTGTAATCTGAGGTAACCCTCTTTGCTGTCCACTACACCTCCAATTTTAGTGGCATCTGCAAACTTACTAACTGTACCTCTTATGCTTGCATCCAAATCATTTACGTAAATGATAAAAAGTAGAGGACACAGCACTCCACTGGTCACAGGCCTCCAGTCTGAAAAACAACAGTCCACCACCACCCTCTGTCTTCTACCTTTGAGCCAGTCTGTATCCAAATGGCTAGTTCTCCCTGTATTCTATGAGATCTAACCTTGCTAATCAGTCTCCCATGGGAACTTTGTTGAACGCCTTACTGAAGTTCATATAGATCACATCTACTACTCTACCCTCATCAATCTTCTTTGTTACTTCTTCAAAAACTCAATCAAGTTTGTGAGACAGGATTTCCCACGCACAAAGCCATGTTGACCATCCCGAATCAGTCCTTGCTTTTCCAAATACATGTACATTCTGTCCCTCAGGATTCCCTCCAACAACTTGCCCAACACTGACTTCAGGCTCACTGGTCTATAGTTCCCTGGCTTGTCCTTTCCACCTTTCTTAAACAATGGCACCACGTTAGCCAACCTCGTCTTCCAGTACATCATCTGTGACTATTGATGATACAAATATCTCAGCAAGAGGCCCAGCAATCATTTCCCTAGCTTCCCACAGAGTTCTAGGATACACCTGATCTCCTTACTAATTTGTTTCTCAATTTCCTTCTGATTATCAGTGGGTCCATAATACAATCCCAATAAGGTGATCGTCCCTTTCATATTTCTCAGTTCCACCCAAATAACTGGATGTATTTCCAGGAATATCCTCCCTCAGCACAGCTGTAATGCTATCCCTTATCAAAAGCGCCACACCTCCTCTCTTGCCTCCCTCTCTGTCCTTCCTGTAGCATTTGTATCCTGGAACATTAAGCTGCCAGTCCTATCCATCCCTGAGCCATGTTTCTGTAATTGCTATTATATCTCAGTCACATGTCCCTAACCATGCCCTGAGTTCATCTGCTTTCCCTGTTAGGCCTCTTGCATTGATTGGATTCCCTACACTTTGGAAACAGGTCCTTCAGCCCAACATGTCCACACCAACCCTCCGAAGAGTAACCCTTCCCCCTCTGACTAATGCACCTAACAACAACTATGGACAATTTAGCATGGCCAATTCACCTGGCCTGCACATCTTTGTGAATGTGGGAGGAAACTGGAGTACCTGGGGGAAACCCACACAGACATGGGGAGAATGTGCAAACTCCACACAGACAGTTGCCCAAGGCTGGAATCGAACCTGGGACACTGCGCTGTGAGGCAGCAGTGCTAACCACTGGGCCACCGTGGTGCCCATTAAACTGCATTGAAATAAATGCAGTTTAATTTATCAGTCCTACCTTGTTCTCTGCTTTGTCCCTGCCTGCCCTAACTATTTGACTTGGTTGTGTTCTCAACTATATCAGTCTCAGATTGAAATCTTTCCTCACTATTTCCCTCCACCTCCCCCCACCCCAGCCCCCACCCCCACCCACCTTACTAGCTTAAAACCTCCCCAGCAGCTCTAGCAAATCTCCCTGCCAGTATATTATTCCCCTTCCAATTTAGGTGCAATCCGTCCTTCTTGTACAGGTCACTTCTACTCCAAAAGAGATTCCAAAGATCCAAAAATGTGAATCCTTCTCCCATACACCAGCTCCTCAGCCATGCATTCATCTGCTCTATCCTCCTATTCCTGCCTTCACTAGCTCGTAGCACCAGGAATAGTCCAGATATTTCTACTCTCGAGGACCTCCTTTTTAAATTCCTGCCTACTCTCTTCATTTATGTCTTTATTTTGTGGACATGCTGTGGAAAAGAGTGGCGTTCACATTGGTCTGCAACAGTTTGCAACAGTGATGATGGAGGAAATGTCAGCTTTTGCAGACATTACTCCTCTGAAACGGACTCAGATGCTGCACAACTGCACAACAATCCAGAGGTTACTGCGAAGGCCAGACACAAGTTTTCCTCTCGGCAAAACTGAGGACTGCAGATGATGGAAACCAGAGTTTAGATTAGAGTGGTGCTGGAAAAGCACAGCAGGTCAGGCAGCATCCGAGGAGCAGGAGAATTGACGTTTCGGGCAAAAGCCCTTCATCAGGAATTGGCTGAAATGTCGATTTTCCTGCTCCTTGGATGCTGCCTGACCCGCTGCGCTTTTCCAGCACCACTCTGATATAAACACAAGTTTTCCTCTAACTGATATGTGTTGAGCTGCACATAAAATGAAATAAAGGAACTTAATTATTAGGCCACACAAGTAAAAAGAATAGAGAGGTCACTTGTCTGGCATGTTTTGACTGACATGAATGAGGTTAAGTTTCCATGGAGTTTTCCAGATTTGTTGCCATGATTTCAATGGAGAATCTGTGGAAACCTCGGAGAAACAACATAAACTGAACGAGCTGATTTATTAAAAACATGCTTGTGAACTTCAACTTTTGGATTTATGACTGCTGAAAGTTTTCATGGCCTTTTTAACAATTATGCGCTAATTATAATTTAGGGCAGGAACTGGAAATCACGGTGAATGGTGATTTTAACTTCAATAGCCTCACCAGCAGCCTTGGTTAGGGTGGTAGAACAATATGCAGGGAATTGGGGGGAATGACAAATTTACAATCAGGAGTGGGGTTTGGGAGGACCAAGGCAATCCCGTGAAATCTTGATGAGTATTTTTTTTTCTCTAAAGCAGACAGAAACCATAATTTTTAAAGACCTAGCTGGGTGTGAATCCCTATTGAATATTGAATCAAACTAACACTTAGAATACCTTGAGCAAGCTGCTGTGATTATTGGGATACAAAACTGCTATTTAGCTGAGGTCCCTATTTAGCTGAGGTCCCTATTCCTCAGGAATGAGTTGAGTTGGGTCGTAGCTGTCCACTTGTCTGTTCAAGCTGATGGATCTGCTTCAAAAATTCCATTTTGATCACTTGTATCTCTAATTTTTGCAGCATAATCCAAATTCTGAAAATGAGAATTTCATTAGGTGTTTGTCTTTTTTCCTGCAATTTAAAGGAGGAGGAACATTGCAAAGTGAATTACTTGCAACAGGGCACCAGACTTTAGGAAAGATATAAAAGCATTAAAGTGAGAGTGTAAAAACAATTCACAGGGATAGTTCCAAGGATGAGGAACTTTGGTTACAAAGGTACATTGGAGAGCAGGTTGAGAGGAGATTTGATAGACACAATCAAAATCATGAGGGGTCTGAGCAGAGCAGATCAAAAAAAAGCCGTCAGGTTTGAGAACTGGGGTTCACAAACGTAATTTGCAAAAGAAGCAATAGCAACATGAGGTAAACATTTTCAGACAAGGACCGGTTAGGACTTGGAACTTACTGCTTGAGAGTCTGATGAAGGCAGGTTTAGTTAATATCTTCATGAGGAAAATGGATTATTATGTGAAAAGAAAAAGTGTGCAGGATGAGAGGGAGAGGGTTGAGAAGAGGTTGTTAGGGAATTGCTCCTTCAGAGAGTCAGCACAGATATGTCTGATCAAAAGGCCTTCTTCTACGCTGCATCCACTGATTTTATAACTGTATATTCTGGCTAACCGACTATATTTGCTCTTATTCAGACAACTGGAACAACAGGTCTAGGTTTTGAACATACAAACACACTACATACGTAACAGGAACAGGGAGGGGATCAACAATGCTTAGCAATCGAGGAAGTGGAGCAAGAAAGAAGACATACAAACACAACCAACAGCAAAGCAACAAATTGGCAATCAGCCTGAAGATTGCCATTTCAATCCACAAGATAATGTTTTAATGTTTTATTTGGATTTAGACTGCAGACAACCTGTACCAGAAAGGCAGCATTGCTAAGGGCAGTGAAAGCTGCCAGAGCCCTCAGGTTCTGAGGCTCAGTCTCTTCAGGGAAACAAATCTACTGTTGAAATGACAAAGAACATCAGCTAAATAAGAGATTACAAGTATCAAGCACATGCCAGGTCATTATTAAACATGCTATAATACCTTGAAGAATCTTTCCAGCTAGACAAACAGTTCAGAGAGCATTTCACATTTGTAGCCAATACAGTTTCCAAGATTATTCTGGTCTGTAAAATATGAATTGCATAACTGTTCAGACAGAGAGGTTGAATAACACAGCAAGTGGAGAAAGGGAGAGATCTAAGAACAGCCAATATCAAAGCAATACATTAGTGATCAGCCAGAAGCTATCCTTGCTGGAGCACCATTGATTATAACAATAAATATATTATTGAAGTATTGTTCCTTTGTCACTATACTATATGTGCATAAAATAGAAGTTTAAAACACCTCCAGCAACATTGGCTTCTGCACTAATTCAATGACATTAAATCAACCAATTCTTCAGCGTCCATCACAACTCCTTTTTGCCTGCTCCAATTACACAAAGCACAACATACAAGGATTATGCAGCATGCACAGACTGGATTGTGCTGCAAGGCCCTACCACCAGATCGATCAAGTATCAGAACCCATTCTTTAGGAAGCTTATCCTTTGCTACTTAACGGTCCTTCAAGAAGAATGGACAGTATTGTATCTGTGCTCAGTCTCAGTCAGAGGGATGCATAATGCAGTCATTGGCCCTGGTTGGAGAGGGTAGCCCTTATCTCCTCCCAAACCCCAGTGCTGATAAGGTTGAAGCAGGAACATGAACATTCTCAAGGAAACAGGCATCAGGTAGGTCCAGAATATGTAATGTTGACTTTGAAAATGTGAAACCAATGGTCACAGATGACTTGGACATCGACCTCCTGCAATCCTTTTGTATTAATAAATTAGGACATGATGCCCTAAATGCAATGTATTTATACTGCATAGCATCCTCCACTTGACCGAAGCCAGCTGCCTACTTTCTGGGACGACTCCAGCAGATGACACACATGATGGTGTCCTAGGAAATCCTCATTTAGTTGTTGCACGGAGCCTTGCTATCTGGAGAGAATGACACAGAGGACCATACATTTTGGGCCTCCTGAAGCCCCTCAGCATCCTGAGGGGAACTTCTGCTGCAACCTCCCCTTATTGAGGACATTCTGCAGCCACTACAGATTGGTGCTGGCCCTAGGCTTGCTGACTGGTTGTGGCAGTATCCTGTTCATTGGGTTTGTCTACTACTGGTGGAACGGAGCATCAAAAAGGCAATGGTAGCCTGGCTGAAGAACTGCCTTGTGGATATGAGAACAGGAATGCAGGATGGACAATTTGGTCAAGACAAAGAGTTGCTGCGATCAGCATGTTGTCTAACTGATTTGAACCTCTCTGGAGTCACCAGGAAAGATGAAAGGTTGAGCCTCTTGTGTACTTAGTTTGACCATTCAGTCCAATATTGGAGATTGATAAGTGTGTTAGAGATAAAACCCAGAAAGAACAAAAACTGCCCAATTTTGTTCAAGCATTGCTTTAAATTTTGGCCCAGAGAAAATACAGTTTCAAACAGGATGGTAACGCAATTCAAAACAATTAAATAATAGACCAAGAACAGGTACCATCTGTTCCTAAACCTCTCTGCCTCTGTATCACTTTCTTCCTTCATGAAACTTCTTAAAACCTACTGCTTCAGAAGAGATTTTAGACATTTTCCCTACTATTTCCTTAGATGGCTGGTTTCAGCATTTATTTTGGTAACTCTGCTGTAAAGTGTTGTGAAATGTTAAAAATATTATTTAAGTTCAAGCTTGTGTCATACATCTTAAGGTAGATAGTGCATTTCTTTGGAAAATTATTTCCACCCAAGAATATGACCGAATTATACAGATTTATGGGAATGGTCAACCAAGAGAGTAAATTCCTATTACATTAAACTCAGATTGACTAACTTTTGAGGGAACTCTTCAAACAAGACCAGACTTTGAGAAGATGAAAAGAATGTTAATATTCTTCATGATTTTAGCTTGCTGCAATCCTGAGCTTCCAAACATTGTATCAGTGGACACATCAGCAACAGGATTTTGACAGTGTTGCTCCAGATATAGAAAACTGCATCAGAAGACCAGTCAATTATGCATCATAGCCTCTGACTGAACTTGAACAGAGTTATATGGTCATTGAGAAAGAAGATTTTGCAGACACTTTGGGTTATGAGATGTTTTCTGATAATTTTATGTCTACACAAGACAGGAATGCATAAAATTCATCAAATTAGTTGAAACTTATATTTGCCTAAGACAAGCACTTCCAAACAATGCCACAAAATAACAAGAGAGAAAAAAAAATAGAGTACAAACTTACTACTCAGGCAGAGGGCCCATCTACAGAACTCACACTTAAAGATGAAATCAACTGTCTCTCTCAAACTCAGAGAGTGAATTCAGAAAATACAGATGCTCAGTAACCTCTAAGAGAATTTCATATCAGATCAGGAAGCTGGCTGACACCACCGCAGAGACTGTCCCTGTAACAGAGGCGTTGTGTGGCGATGTAGAAGGATATATGTTATAAGTATATGGGATGAAGACCTGGGGGAGATGTACATTAATTCCTGAAAATCCGCACAAACAGATTATAACCATATGAAAAGAGACATTAGAAAACTAGAGGAGGAGCACCAGGTTAGACCTCATGAATTGTGTAATTTGTCTCATGATATTGTGTTAATAAATAATTGTTGAGAAAGACCAAGGGTCAAGCTATATCTTTACCTTAAAGTAAGACCTCACAATATTGTCTAGATTCTGTAGATTTGCAATGAATGCATAAGGCCGATTTAGGAAAGGTCCATTTGTCCAAGTTAGTGCTATCCAGTAAACACTAAAGCTCACTGCTTTCTTCAGGCCAAGATCAGAATGATGGCTCTTTCTAAAATGTCCATGATGTCTTTCTGCAACACACAGGGATTAGGCACAATTCAACCTTGAACTTGTTTGTACTCCTTACTTTCATTGATGTACCGAGAACACAATAATTTGCCTATACACTTTAATAATAATAATAATGTGTTCAATTCTATCCCATAATAAGACTGCTGAAGCTCTTCAGCCAAAATCTTCTAATTAACATTTATCGTGTCTCTAGTAGAACAGGAGTGCAATACTTGCGGTGAATTATAAATTATGTCCTTATGAAACAAGTGTACCGCGTGTGTGGGTTAATTAAAGAAAATTTTAGATTTCCCAGTGGGATGAAAATTAGTTCTAGTGCTCTGAGTTAATATAGTAATTTCATTTAATGATTCCTCAGGGATAATTTTTAAAGATGTGAAGAATTGGTGGTGCGTGGGACCAAGGAGTGAGAGAGCTGACTGGCTTGTTGCAGTCTCAGCCTCGGGATACCTTAGCTCCTTTGCCATGACTGTATAATTAGGAGCAGTTACCTGCATAAACTGTGTGGGGAGAGCTCCATGACTGTTGGGTTAAGCATGATTCAGGCAGCAGAACTCTGCTCTGGAAATCAAAATTACTGCTTAGGATAGTGATTGAGGCACTTGGAAAATCCATGTTCGCTCAAGGCTTGGATAGGGCTTCTGCTCCACCCAGCCCAGGGAAAAGCAGGCAAGAGCTTGAAGTAACAAGCTCTTTCGGCCCTGAATTCACTTTTCAACAAGTTAGACCTGCCAGACAAGCCAGAAACATTTTCCACTCATCCCTGGAACTAAGAAGGCAAGAGCACCTCGATGGTAAGATGAATTTGGGCAACACACTTTCTATACAAAAACGTACGCTGCATACTTTTTACCTGCCATCTAAAATTTCAGGCACATCTATCCGGATGGGGCATTTGCAGATAGCTGTCCTGCTTCATTTTAACCGTCTACCTTATCAGGCAGAATGCTATATGTAAAGCTTTCCAATATTCACAATGGTCCTTTCCTGATAAGAAATCATGGCTAATAGTTTTGATGATTCTTCTCTATCCCTCTGCATGTGCTATAATGTTTACATCCAGCATTTCTTAGAGAGTATTGATACTATCCAAATGCAAAGAGCTAGCTTACGAAAATGAACTTGCATAATATTTCATGTCTGTAACTGACATCAGTTATGGCAATTGTGCAGTGCTCAATGTAAGAAGATGAGTTGGTAAAGTTAGACTTGTGTTGGTCACAGTACATCACATTGGTGCTCTATGTTCATGCACTAAATTCACATTGAAGAGCAATAAAGACACTTTATAAGACAATATGTTAAGAAATTGACTTGTGGTTATGTTTTTTGAAGAAGTAACAAAGAGGATTGATGAGGGTAGAGCAGTAGATGTGATCTATATGGACTTCAGTAAGGCGTTCAACAAGGTTCCCCATGGGAGACTGATTAGCAAGGTTAGATCTCACAGAATACAGGGAGAACTAGCCATTTAGATACAGAACTGGCTCAAAGGTAGAAGACAGAGGGTGGTGGTGGAGGGTTGTTTTTCAGACTGAAGGCCTATGACCAGTGGAGTGCCACAAGGATCGGTGCTGGGTCCTCTACTTTTTGTCATTTACATAAATGGTTTGGATGCGAGCTTAAGAGGTACAGTTAGGACATTTGCAGATGACACCAAAATTGGAGGCGTGGTGGAGAGCAAAGAGGGTTACCTCAGATTACAACAGGATCTTGACAAGATTAGCCAATGGGCTGAGAAGTGGCAGATGGAGTTTAATTCAGATAATTACGAGCTGCTGCATCTTGGGAAAGCAAATCTTAGTAGGACATATACACCTAATGGTAAGGGAGTGTGGTTGAACAAAGAGACCTTGGAGTGCAGGTACTTGAAAGTGGAGTCGCAGGTAGATAGGATAGTGAAGAAGGCGTTTGGTATGCTTTCCTTTATTGGTCAGAGTATTGAGTACAGGAGTTGGGAGGTCATGTTGTGGCTGTACAGGACATTGGTTAGGCCACTGTTGGAATATTGTGTGCAATTCTGGTCTCCTTCCTATTGGAAAGACGTTATGAAACTTGAAAGGGTTCAGAAAAGATTTACAAGGATGTTGCCAGGGTTGGAGGATTTGAGCTATAGAGAGAGGTTGAATAGGCTGGGGCTGTTTTCCCTAGAACGTCGGAGGCTGAGGGGTGACCTTATGAAGGTTTACAAAATTATAAGGGTCATGGATAGGGTAAATGGGCAAAGTCTTTTCCCTGGGGTCAAGGAGTCTAGAACTAGGTTTAGGGTGAGAGGGGAAAGATATAAAAGAGACCTAAGGGGCAACGTTTTCACACAGAGAGTGGTACGTGTATGGAATGAGCTGCCAGAGGAAGTGGTGGAGGCTGGTACAATTGCAACATTTAAGAGGCATTTGGATGGGTATATGAATAGGAAAGGTTTGGAGGGATATGGGCCGGGTGCTGGCAGGTGGGACTAGATTGGTTTGGGATATCTGGTCGGCATGTGAAGGGTCTGATTCCATGCTGTACATCTCTATGACTTGATGACTTAGATTGACGTTCATGTATAGGCCATAACATCTTTTCTTTGCCTGATCCCATGTTCAAGTTACAACTGAGACCACATTAATGCACTTTCACCCAGGCTACCTCATTTTTACATTTTCCTTCCAAACTGATCCTCTTCCCTGATTCTCCTCCCACAACCTTCTGCAGAATAACAGCAAATACCTCTTCGCCTGATCAAGCTCCCATAACAATATTTCTGTCAAAAAGGAAGTATTCCTTTAAATGCAATTAGCAACTTTATAAAACCACCTGTTGCAGGAAATCTGCACACTCCTCATAGACCATATGGCAAAGGCTGGAAGCAGTATTAAAATACATTGATGAGTTGTCATCATTTTGGCACCCTGTGCTATAACTTTATTATCACCTTCAATGAGAGCCCCATCACCTAATGAATATCAGAGTCAGTCCACGAGATAATTGGAACTTCCTGGCACAATATGCACAATGAGTCCACAGTACTGGAGATTTAAGGATCAATGTTCCACTCTTTTCTCAGAGAACTGGCAACAGGAACTCACTATAACATGAAATATCTGAGGCAAACAGCATAGATGTTTTTAAGGGGAAGCTTGGTAATATATGTAAGAGAAGGAAATGGAAGGAGCTCTTGATTTAAACAATTTCATAGCCCAGCTAGGTTTAATATCCTGTTTCCATTCTGGAAAAAAAGTTATGTAAGTTGTGCTGCTTGCCTTTGCTTTAAAAAATGTTTTGCCTCATATTCATTCATATTGAAGAGGCCAGTATATGTTGCCCATCCCAAATTTTCCTTGAGGAGGTTATAACGACCTCCCGTTTCTGAACTGCTACATTCTGTCATGAAGTAACTTTCATAGACTTGTTAGGGTGAGGTTTCTAGGATTTTGACCAGAGATGGATCAAAGAAAAGCAATATCATATCCAGTTGGATGGCACGCAACCTGAAGAGGACATTGAAGTCGTGGCATTCCCATGTGTCTCCTGCCTTTCTGGTACAGGTCCTGGATTTATGAGGTGCTGTCAATCAGACTTATCTCTCTGGATAGTGTCAAATCTTGCAACTGTCTTTGGAATTGGACTCATCCAGGCAAGTGAAGAATATCCCATCATACTGCTAACTTGTACCTCGTATAAGGTGGAAAGGTTTTGGGGAGTTAGAAGGTAAGACACTAACTGGAAAACACTTAGCTTTTGACCTTAGCCACCGTATTGATATGACTGGGGTTTAGTTCAAATTCTGGTCAATGAGGATGTCAACAATGGTGGATTCAGCAATGGTAAAGCTATTGACTGTCAAGGTGAGATGGTTAGATTTACTTTTGATGCAATTGATCATTGCCTGGTACTTTTTAGCATTAATGTCATTGCCATTTATGTTGGATGTTGCCCAGGCCTGTTGGATACTCTTTCTTTTTGTTCTGAGAATAACCAGCCATCAATAGGTACAAATTCAAGAATTTTTATTAAGAAACAGTGACAGTTATATTCTGATAGCCGAGAATAAGCGTGTAACAGCGTCGATTCTAAGTTTGGCTTACATGTTTAAACATTAAGAAGCTGATAGCTTTATCTTAACTATATTTCATTTTCTGTCCTTAGCAACACAATAAGCCAATTACAACATGACACTCTGCCAGTAAGTCACTTGACTTAAACCCTTGCGGTATTAGTTAGCTTTGGTTTGTGGTGACTTGTGTATGTGTTTAGATAAGCTGTTCAACACTCTGTTTGTCAAGTAACTCTATTAGCAGAAGAATCAAATTTAATTGTTATATAATATTAACTCAATCAGGTAAGCTGTTTTCTTACATCCCTACAAGGTCTTACAGCATGTGGACATGAATGGCATTATTTTCTGAGGAGTTGTGAATGGTACTGAGCTTAATGAAACAGCTTAGATGCTTGTCTGAGGATAATACATAAGGAACTCTGGAAGCGGTGTCCTGAAACTGAGGTGATTGACCTCCAACAACCACAACCATGACCACTTCCTTTATCTAGGTATGTGACTCCAATGGGTGGAGAGCCTTCTCCTTATCCCCATTGAATTAGTTTTCACTGGGAATCCTTTTTGCCCTACTTGGTCAAAAGCTGCCTTGAACTCAGAAGCAGTTATTTTTAACTCACCTCTGGAATTGAGCATATTTAGTCCCTTTTAGGACGAGGCTGTGCTGAGGTATAGAGCTGCATGATATTAAGGGAACCCAAACTGAGCTTTGGTTGTTACTAAGTGCTACTTGAAAGCACTTAATAATGACAGCTTCCCACCAGTCTGCTGATGAAAGGGATTTTTTTTGATGACCGTAGACCAGGGGTGAGTGTCAGTAATTGGTTGGGATGGATTTGTCCTGTTTTTGTGAACAGTCCGTATCTAGGCAATTTTTCTCCTTGTTGGATAGATGCCAACTGCACTGAAATGGTTTGGCTAGAAGTAGAGTTAGGTCTGAGCATAGGTTTTCAGCTCCCCAGCCAGATAGATTTGAGGTTGTTCAGCCAATTCCTGTCAACAAGAGGAATGAATTAAATTGGCTGAAAAATGGTTTTTATGATGGTGTGGATCTCAGGATGAGGCTGAAATTCTGGTGCTAACCTGCTGAAGCTACGAAACAGGAATACGTGCACGCTAAATAGCAGATGCAACAGAAGTTAGACAGAACTAAGTGATCTCATGAAAATGAATCAAATCAAAGTTATTTTACTGTTTTGACTGAAGATTATTGCAAATGCTTCAACCTTGCCTTTTGCTCAGATGTGCTGGTGGCTGAGATTACTGAGGATAGTGATGTTTGTTCAGGGTCCTTTTCTCATGAATTGTTTAATGTCATTGCAGTAAGGATGAGGTGAACTAGGTTTATCTCTCCTGTTAGTTTTTTCATTACCATTTAATACTTGTCCAACTCAGTCAGTACTACTGGTGCCAAGCTAGTCTTAGCACTGGACATTTAACGAGAATATTTTTTTTAACTTTGCTACCCTCAACAGTTCTTCCAAGTTCAAGAGGGAGCAGTATTGATTCATTAATGTGACAGTGGAAAGCCAAAGAACTGTGGACCACTTAGCCCAACATCTATTGTTAGGAAACTGCAGATAACATAATGTTTGGATGTATTGTGGATTGTGGTGAGGACAGTGAGAGGTTTCAAGAGGACATGGACAGACTAGTGGAATGGTGACAGATAAGATTAACGCAGAGGAGTGAAATAATACATGATGGGAGAAAGAGTGAAGAGAGGCAACGAAAAAAAGGGTGCAATTACAAATGGGCGCAGGAACAGAGAGACCTGGAGATGGATGTGTATAACTAATGAAAAATGTCAGGTAGGTTTGAGGAAATGGTTAAAGGAGACACACAGGATCCTGGACCTTATAAATAGGGACATTAGGCTGGATTGTCACATTAAAGGCCAAAATCAGGAGATGGGACTAATCTTGCACTCTGTTCCTGCCATTGCCTCAAGATTACCCAATGATGGGATTTCCCCAGAGATGCAGGGGGTCCAGATCCCGAGGGGCCTTGGGACAAGCATGCTGCCTCGATTCAGAAATGGATACCTTGGAATAGAATCATAGAATCCATACGGTGACGAACAGGCCATTCAGCCCAACAAGTCCACAACATGACTTCCCTCCAACACTTATCCACCCCTGCAAATGAACTGGAAAAACTGAGTTAGTTTGTTTATTTTTCCTGCCCACCCTCATCTTCACTTGGTCAAGTTCTGATTCTTGCTTTTCCTCCATTGACAATTCTGAAGAAATATCACCCCGACCTGAAACACTGGGTGGAACCTTGGTGTGGGGACCGTGGTGCCAGCTGGAGAACTGGTGAGAGACCAGGCACTGCCTCCTTATGGAACCACATGCCAAATACACAGTGGCAAGGCTACCAGTGAGTCTTCCCTGAAATCAATAGCCTGGGGACAGATATCTTGCCTACTGGCAGCTGTAGGCTAGAGTCATAGAGATGTACAGCATGGAAACAGACCCTTTGGTACAACTTGTACATGCTGATCAGATATCCAAACTAATCTAATCCCATTTGCCAGCACCTGGCCCATATCCCTCCAAACCCTTCCTATTCATATACCCATTCAGATACCTTTTAAATGCTGTAAATGTACCAGCATCCACCACTTCCTCTGGCAGCTCATTCCATACATGCACTATCCTCTGTGTGAAAGAGTTGCCCCTTAGGTCCCTTTTATATCTTTCCCCTCTCACCCTAAACCTATGCCTCTAGTTCTGGATTCATAAACCCCAGAGAAAAGACCTTGTCTATTTACCCTAGCTATGATTTTATGGCCAGCAGTGTCCCTGGGGAGGCTGTGGGCTGCAGGAGGATGGTGCCAGCATTGTGGAAGCAGCCAAGACACAGGTATATAATGTTGGTGCATGTTGGGGGTGAGGTAAGGGCTGAGGATTTTGGGTGGGGATTACAAGGCGAGGAGGCAGGGATGCTGGCAACGAGGGGAGGGGGTGGTTCTCTGCAGACCTTCTCCTTCCTGACATCCAGTCCCTCAATCAGTCACTGAGCACCTTTGATCAAGGGATTCACCCAGCTCCTCAGGAAGTAACAAGCTGCCCACGTGGTTTTAGTAGCCTTGCATGCTGCATGGTGACAGGCCCACTCGAAGCTGGGCTATTTCTAATGATGATGGGATGAGGCCTTTAAGTGGCTGTTCATCGGTCACTTCTTGGCCCCAGTTAGCAGTGCATTGGGAAGGTCAACCATGCGCAGGGGCAGGAAGGTGCCAGGGTTCAGGTATAGCATAATCCCATCTCATTAAAATGCCTGTCCCGCCTCCAAACTCATCACCAGAGGGAGCAGAAAACTTCACCCATTAGTTCTATGCGTAGTTCCAGGATGTTTTGTTCTTATTTTAGAATGACTTCTTGGCTCCCGGAGTGAGGCAGGGAATATTAGGCCAATGGAACAACCTGCTGTTCACTGGGGAAGTCCTCGAAGTTCTGATCAATGAGGCATCTTAATTCTTAACGTCAATGATCTGCAAGGGATCTTTCTCTCTTACCAATCAGATTGCAGATGTAATAATAGAACCATTGTGGTCTAAAATGTGCTGGCCAACTTGTCAATTTGATGAGAAATGAGAAAGTGATGCCTTACATTTTTACAATGATTGCAACTTTGAATCAAATCAAAACAAAACCTATCAGCTGGTGATTTGAACTGAAGCTGAAGCAACTTTCAAAGCTGTGTGGTCAGACAATACTCTACAGCTCGTTCTGTGGTTCACACAGGAGGAATGCCAGTCAAGCAGGAAAACACCAGCTGCTTTCCACATTGCTATTGCATCCTGTCTCTCCTTGCAGTATCTTGCAGTGCTTCTCGCAGCATCATTACAGCTGTGGTCTGTTGGCTGTGTTATGTAGCTGATGTCTCCAGTAGCGGGCCGAAAGAATCAAGGGGTGAAGATGGCATTTCCCTGATCAAGTAGGTTGCAGGTTTTGGTCCTGGAGGGTGCAAAAGTCTGCAACAACTATCTGGTTAATCCAAGAATGACATTAGGACTGGGATGGAGAAGGGTGAGTCATAAATTGGGGTTTTAAATTTCAATAAGACTGAATTTGAATGGATGAGACAGAAATTAGCAGCAAAAGACTAGGGCAGAACTGAAAATGGTAAAAGTGTGGAATGTGGAAGATGTTCAAAGAAGTACTTAGTTCAGTACAAAATTGGAACCTATTCCTGAAAGTTCATGACTTTTATTAAAACAATCCTGATCAACCAAAGGAGTGACAAACCAAATAAAACTAAACAGAAAAGGCTTCGACAAATACAAGAACTGTGGAGAACCAAGGCACTTGGGGAGATATAAAGAACCACAAAATGACACTGGAAGATGAAGTTAGCAAACAGGTCCTGAAAATGTGAAGCACAAACACAGGCAAAATCACTTAAATATTAAATCATCCCTTCTTGGATTTCAGATAGGTTCAATGCCACTTTAAAAAATTACTTACTTTAATGGCATCTTGAATAAACAATAAATCATGACTCTATGACTCTAAGTGGGACTAGTTTGGTTTGGGTATATGATCAGCATGGACTAATTGGACAAAGGGTGTGTTTCCACGCTGTATGACTCTACATGAGTGTCATTGTTCAGCTAAATATGTCACAGATTTAGAGCCTTATTGTGGCAGAGAAGGAGGCCATTCACCTATCATGTCTGCTTTCAATCTTCAAATCAGTATCATTGCCTGTTGCCTATCTCCTATTTTCCTCCCATATCTTGTATGTTATTTCTTTCCAAATAATCACCCAATGCCTTTAAATATTTCAGTTGAACCTATTTCTAGGCAAAGTTTTCAACACCCTAACTATTTGGTGTGAGAAAAGTTTTTTTTTCCTCTCAAATCATATTTCCTCCCTTTGCAAATCACTTTAAATTTGTATCCTTGTTCCTTTTAAGAGTGGAACAATTCATCCTTTTCCAATCTAACCAGCAATTTTCATGGTTTTGAAGATGTCTTTCAGATCTCTTCTTACTAGTTCCTCTCTCCAAAGAGAATGATCCCAATGTCTTTAATCTATCCTCATATCTGAGGGCCCTCATTCCTGGAACTATTATTATAAATCAATTCTGTACTCTCTCCAATGTGTTCACATCCTTCCATTATTGTGTCACCCTGAACTATGCATAATACTCCAGCTGAGGTCTAACAAGTGTCTTACACAAATTCAGCATCAAGTCCTTGCTCTTGCACTCTATGGCCTTACTAATAAAGCCAAGAACACTGTAAGCTTTATTAACTGTTCTCTTCACTTGCCTTAGCACCTTCAATGATCTGAACACATATACCTCCAACGTCTCCCTGTTCCTTCAATCCCTTTAGACTTGTAGATCATTTTATTTTATTGCCTTTCAATGCTCTTCCTAATGAAGTGCATTGCCTCACAATCCTCTGCATGGAATCTCATCTGTCATGTAAATACCTACTCTGTCAACTTGTTTACATCCTTTTCGAGTTCAACACTGGTTTCCTCATAATTTGCATTTTTTCCAAGTTTTGTGTCATCTGCAAACTTGAAATTATCTCCTGCATGCTAGATACCTTAATATATACAGAAAAAGAAATATTCCCAATACTAACCCTGACAATGGTCATTGTAAGCCTTCATCCAGCTTGAAAAATATCCATTGGCCATTACTCTATGTTTCCCATCTCTCAGCCAATTTCATTTCCACATTGCTAGCTTTTTTCCTTGACTTGCAACATTCCTCACAGATCTGTTGTGTGACACCTTATCAAATGCCTTCTGGCCATGTATACCACATCCACAGCTTTGTCCTCATTGCACCTTTCTGTTACTGCTTCAAGAATTAGAGCAAGTTAGTCTAGCATGATTTCCCCTTCAGAAATCCATGCTGACACTTCCTAATCAACCCATGCTTTTTCATGTGACTATTAATTCTCTCCTGAATAATTGTTTCTGGAAGCTTGCCCCCCACTGACATTAAACTGGCTGGTCTGTAATTGTCGGACTTATCCTTACAACCTTTCCTGAACAAAGTCATAATGTTTGCAATTCTCCAGTCTTCTGGCACCTCCCCCAAGTCTAGAAAATACTGAAAGTTGTGGTCATTCTCCAAGACTTTTCACTCTCTCTTCCTTCAATATCCTCGGATACATTGCCTCCAGTCTTAAAGCTTTGTCAACTTTAAGTACCAATAGTTTATCCAACAACTTTTCCTTTGACCCTATCTGGTGACAGAGTTTTATCCTTTTTCACCATGATTTGGGAAGCATCTCCCACTTTGCCTGAAGAAAAACTGAAAATTATTCACTTACTACGTTAGCCATTCACCCTGCATCTGTCTGTAAATCCCCCTCTTGGCCTCTAATCAACTTAATTCCGCCTTTTATCCACATACTGTTCCAAGATCACAGAAGACCTTGGGACACACCTAAATGTGGCTTGGCAGTCTATTTTTAATAATATCTATTTAGATTAGATTACTTACAGTGTGGAAACAGGCCCTTCGGCCCAACAAGTCCACACCCGCCAAAGCGCAACCCACCCATTCCCCTACGTTTACCCCTTTACCTAACACTACGGGCAATTTAGCATGGCCAATTCACCTGACCTGCACATCTTTGGACTGTGGGAGGAAACCAGAGCACCCGGAGGAAACCCACGCAGACACGGGGAGAACATGCAAACTCCACACAGTCAGTCGCCTGAGGTGGGAATTGAACCTAGGTCTCAGGCGCTGTGAGGCAGCAGTGCTAACCACTGTGCCAACGTGCCGCCCATTATTTTTCTTAATTGCTTTTCTACATTCCCTCTAACCTTCTGCATTTCATTTGGCTCTCAATTGTTTTATCTACCTGACACTTGTTCATAAGCAACAACATTACAATTTCAAGTGAAGCAATGATTTATCTGCTTCCCTCAATCTAGTCGACTGTATTCACTGCTCACACCATGGACTGCTTTGCAGAACATTTACATTCTGTCAGCAAAAATGACCCTGAGTTTTCTGTTACCTGACTTTTCAATGCACCATGTGTTCCCTGACTAACATCCCTGTCTCAGGCTTGCTGTAGTTCTCCAGTGAAGCTTAGCGCAAGCTGGAAGAACAGCACCCCATTTTCCACTTGGGTCTCAATACTGAGTTGAATAATTTTAGGCTCTGAGCACCTTCTTTCATGCACTTACCCCAATCCTCACAGTCCAGACATTATCCTCACATAATGTGCTATCGCAAACAACCCATTGTCAGCCACTAACAATTCCCATTAGCAACTCTTCATTACCCTAAGGCTGACCATTACCCATTCCATTGCTTGCCCAACCACTTTTCTCTCCCTCTGGGCTCCATTTCCATCCATCATTTACTCCTCTCTCATCCCACATCCCATCTTAGCATATATACCAACCTTTTCTTAGCTTTAATCAATTCTGAAGGATCATTCGACCCGAAACATTAACTCTGCTTTGTTTCCACAGATGTTGCCAGACCTGCTGAGTTTTCCCAGCAATTTCTGTTGTTGTTTCTGATTTTTAGCAGCTGCAGTTCATTTTCTTCTGTTACCTGTCTTAAACACGTTTTCTTCTTTATCTTAATTTCTACCTCCTTTGCCATCCAGGGGGCTCTGGATTTGTTTGTCATGCCTTGAGCATTTACCTGAACCATCTCTTACTTGAAGGTAGCCAAATGCTCAGTTACTGTTTTTCCCATGAACCTCTCATTCCAGCTAATCCTGACAGTTCTGACCTTGTCCCACTGAAGTCCGCTCTCAACGAATTGATTTTTCTCATTCTGGCACATCATTCCCCATCATCATCTTGAACCTCATGATACAGTGATCACTGTCTTCTAGATGTTCCCCAACCTGGCACTTGATTCACTTGCCCATCTTAGTTCCAAGAACCTGGTCCAACAGTGCGTCCTTTCTTGTTAGGCTGGACACATATAGCTGTAAGAAATTCTCCCGAATGTAATCTTAAAACACTTGGACCTACTGCCACTTACACCATAAGTATCCCAGTTTATATTCAAGTAATTGAAGTCACCCATTCTATTATGTTGGCATATCTTTGTAATTTCTCTGTAGATTTGTTCCTCTCTATCTTTCTCACCAACTGGTGTTCTAGCAATGTAATTGTACCCTTTTTGCCCCTTGACTCTGGTCAAATTGATTCTGGTTTTGAACCCTCTGAAATACTCTCTTTCTTAAGCACTGCACTATCCTCCTTAACCAATACTGCCACCCCTTCTCCTTTCCTTCCTTTTCTATCTTTTCTGAACACCTTGTACTTGAGAATATTTATTATTGTTCTCCCTGTAAAACTGGTTTAAACCTGTTGAATTTATGTCCCAATATATGAATTCCCAACTCAGAAGTGCACTTTCAATACTCCAAATGCAGCAACAGTTCTATTCCCAATGTTTTTAATCCTTGAGGCAGCTGTAAACTTCATAACAATAACAACTTGAGAACTATGCCTGCTATGCATCTGTTAACAGGACTAAAAACGTACAGTAAAAGTTATTTTAAATCACTGTTTAACAGTTATTAGTGAATCAATCAATTCCTACTGTTTGGAAGGTAATTTAACCAAGGTCTCAGTGGTGAGAATACCTTATTCAATCAGACTGTATTATTCAATTCTCCACAAGAATTCGCTGTTAAAGCTGACAAATGGTGATGGATTACAAAAAAAAGAGGAGCTTGGCACTTTGCTTCATTTTACCTTTAACTATGCACACAAACTAAAAATAACACTTACCTTCACCTGTATACCAGCATTAAAATAAAAGACATACAAAATTTAAGTCACTATGTTGTTCAAATGTTCTTTAAATACTTACCTTTCAGACTATTTTCTGTCACGTTTAATACTTGTATGGATTTAGAAACTGCAGACTGAATGCAAACAAGACAACAACAGAATACTTGTTAGAAAATCAAAAAGCATCCACTTCCTTTTAGCATGTTAAGTACAATAGCAATGGGTCTGTCAATTGTATACTTTATCATGCTAAATTCCATATATCTTATTCTATATTCAATACTTCACATTCCAGCTCAAACTAACATAAGAGGCTAAGATAAGAAATTATTCAAAAATGAAACAAGCAAATGGTGTGTTAAAAACCTATATTTCTCTGGCCTGGATTCTGATAAGTAGTTTGAATCCTATCGCAGAGCATTTGACTGCCCAGAGCATTCATATCATGTTTTCACCCGTTTTACTGTCTCTTCCGACAACTGCCGTCCTTTGTCTGAAGTAGACTGTGATTGCTCTTTGATTGTTCCTTAATGGATGCAGGCAATTCTGTCAGTTGTCACCCCGACTAAAAATTGATTTTTCTGTGCTAGACTGATGTTCAAGGTGTCACAAGGTTATAGATGTAGGCAATTTCCAGACCTCAGATGCTGGCAAGGCTTTTCCAGCTAGAATATTTGATTTATTTAAGAAAATCTTAAATTGCAGAGTATTAGCTTGAAATGCTAGTTTCTTTCTTGCTGATAGCAGTGATGCCCATTTTACATGAATGTAGATTCTCTGAGGGACTTAAGACAGAAATAGAATTCAATCAGCCAGCAAAACACCCTTTAAAAATATCTGAATATTTTAGTAATATTTGCAAGCAAATAGTAAGTAGTTGGAGATTGATAATCGTGAATTCTGTAAATGAAACAAATGCAAAGACAAAACTTTTAAAATTTGGATTTAAAATTTCTATTAAAGCCATGAATAACTTTACCCCTAGGTATTACTCTTTGAACAAATAAAGATTTGATTGAACATTAATTATGCTGCTTTTGTACACCACAATTCTATATCTGCAGTTTTACTCTGCCTAATTTGACAAAGCAGGCTAGATTTTATGGTGAGAATAGGCCACATTAATGTAGGATTATGTGTAATTTATTCTTGTTCAATTGCTTGGCACTGGTTCTACTGTAATATCTGGGGCCAGCCTCATAGTAAGTTTGTGGGTAAACTCTAGAGGTTAGAAATGTCGGCATTAGAGCTAATCCATTAGGTTTGGTGGGTGTTTGCAGAGGTACAGGTAATCATTGCAGCTCCAAGCTTCAGCCTCCTGCAGCAGCTTAAGGGGCAAGGCATCATCACGTTTCTTTTAAGTGATGATGAAGCAACATTATGTATTGAAAGAATTCAAGTTGCCAAGGAATAGGCATATTTTTCTGGTAGGGCTGTGGAAGTTGTACTTGAAGCAAAATGAAAGAGGAGGTGGTCATCTTTACATTGGACAGAAGCAGAGTTGAAAAGTGTGGTGCTGGAAAAGCACAGCTGGTCAGGCAGCATCCGAGGACCAGGAGAGTTGATGTTTCAAGCATGAGCTCTTCAGCATGCTCATGACCGAAACATCGATTCTCCTTCTGGATGTAGGTTTGTTTGGTGAGCTGGAAGGTTCATTTCCAGAAGTTTTGTCACTCCAATAGGTAACATCTTCATTGGGCCTCCGGGCAAAGCACTGTGCTGATTCCTGCTTTCTATTTATATGTTTGGGTTTCTTTGGGTTGGTGATGTCATTTCCAGTGGTGATGTCACTTCCTGTTCTTTTTCTAAGGGGGTGGCAGAGGGGGTCTAACTCGATGTGTTTGTTGATGGAGTTCCGGTTGGAATGCCATGTTTCTAGGAATTCTCGTGAGTGTCTCTGTTTGGCTTGTCCTAGGGTGGATGTGTTATCCCAAAGTGGTGTCCTTCCTTATCTATATGTCAGGATACTAGTGAGAGAGGGTCATGTCGTTTTGTGGCTAGCTGATGTTCATGTATCCTGGTGGCTAGTTTTCTGCCTGTTTGTCCAATGTAGTGTTTGTAACAGTCTTTGCACGGTATTTTGTAAATGACATTAGTTTTGCTTCTTGTCCGTATACAGTCTTTTAAGTTCATTAGCTGCTGTTTTAGTGTGTTGGTGGGTCTGTGGGCTACCATGATGCCTCGAGGTCTGAGTAGTCTGGCAGCCATTTCTGAGATGTCTTTGATGTAGGGGAGAGTGGCTAGAGTTTCTGGACGTGTTTTGTCTGCTTGTTTGGGTTTGTTGCTGAGAAATCGGCAGACTGTGTTCATTGGGTATCCATTCTTTTTGAATACACTGTATATGTGATTTTCCTCTGCTCTATGTAGTTCCTCTGTGCTGCAGTGTGTGTTGGCTCGTTATAATAATGTTCTGATGCAGCTTCATTTGTGGATGTTGAGATGATTGCTTCTGTAGTTCAATATTTGGTCTGTTTGTGTTGTTTTCCTGTAGACACTGTTTTGAAGTTCCCCATTGGCTGTTCACTCGACTGTGACATGTAGAAATGGCAGCTTGTTGTTGTTTTCCACCTCTTTAGTGAATTTTATGCCAATAAGGGATGACAAAGGTGTCATCCACGCAGTGGACCAAAGTTCGGGTTGGATGGTTGACGCAATCATCCCAACATCCACAAATGAAGCTACATCAGAACATTATTTTGACGAACCAACACACACTGCAGCACAGAGGAACTACGTAGAGCAGAGGAAAATCACATATACAGTGTAATCAAAAAGAATGGCTACCCAATGAACACAGTCCACTGATTTCTCAGCAACAAACCCAAACAAGCAGACAAAACACGTCCAGAAACTCTAGCCACTCTCCCCTACATCAAAGACACCTCGGAAATGACTGCCAGACTACTCAGACCTTGAGGCATCATGGTAGCCCACAAACCCACCAACACACTAAAACAGCAGCTAATGAACTTGAAAGACCCTATACAGACAAGAAGCAAAACTAATGTCATTTACAAAATACCGCGCAAGGACTGTAACAAACACTACATTGGACAAACAGGCAGAAAACTTGTGACTAGGATACATGAACATCAGCTAGCCACAAAACGACATGACCCTCTCTCACTAGTATCCTGACATATAGATAAGGAAGGACACCACTTCGACTGGGACAATACATCCATCCTAGGACCAGCCAAACAGAGACACTCACGAGAATTCCTAGAAGCATGGCATTCCAACCGGAACTCCATCAACAAACACATTGATTTAGATGCCATCTGCCACCCCCTTAGAAAAAGAACAGGAAGTGACATCACCACTGGAAATGACATCACCAACACAAAGAAACCCAAACATATATATAGAAAGCAGGAATCAGCAGCAGTGCTTTGCCCAGAGGCCCACTGAAGATGTAACGTAGTAGGGTGATGAAACATCTGGAAATGAACCTTCCAGCTCACCGAGCAAATCTACTTCCAGAACCTCTACCTGAGCTACAAATCTTCTCACAAATTGATTCTCCTGCTCCTCGGATGCTGCCTGACCAGCTGTGCTTTTCCAGCACCACACTTTTCAAATCTGATCTCCAGCATCTGCAGTCTTCACTTTCTCCTAATGGACAGAAACAGGTCCCAGAGGAAGCCTGTCAATGAAGATTGCTATAGCTGAGGTTCACAATTGTATTATTCCACCCAAATTGGACTAACAGAGAAAGACCTTTAAAGACTTTAAAAGAAACTATAATCAGTAATCCTGTGTAGTAAACATTTCTACCAAATGCTTTTGATTAATAAATCTAAATCTTAATATCTGTCTGCTTGATAAGGTCCCTTAAGCTGCTGCCAGGGAATCTGAATTTTGCAGCTGCAATGATTTGCTTCCCTGCTACAGACCCCCACCAAACCCAGTAAGTGAGCTCTGAACAAAACCTTGATCCATGGATTTTTAATCCATAAATGAACCGTTATTTGCCAGCGTCCTCCCTCATGTGAGCTCAGAGTATTGGCCCATGATTTTCATGGTCCCTATGCTCTAACTTTGGCACTCATCTACTGTTTGCTGACAGAACCACACAACTCAAAAACTATACATGGATGGATGTCATGGAAACTTCTTTTTCTCTCAACATCCCGTTTGATCCCTTTTGTCCCACGAGTAAGACAGTTGATACAATAACGTTCTCAAAATAAACCTTTGACCACCTTTGGATGCCAGACCATGGATTTGTTGCCGTACACTGTTCAAGTTCAGTATACCTCATCCAGAGATACAATGTTTTTCTGGGAAATGTCCCAACCCATCCCTGCCCCAGGTAAGGAATAATCTCCATATAAAGAGACCTAAACAGTTTATTTTTCTTGTGAGGGATTCTCTGGTATTAGGCTCCTAGATTTCATAGAATCATAGAATCCCTACAGTATGGAAGCAGGCCATTCAGCCCATTGAGTTTACACTGCCCCTCAAAGAGCATATTACCCAGGCACATCCCCATCTCCCCCATCCCTGTAGGTCTGCATTTCCCATGGCTAATCCACCTTGCCTGCACATCCCTGGATACTATGGACAATTTAGTATGGTCAATCCACCGAACCTGCACATCTTTTGACAGTGGGAGGAAACCCACGCAGAGTCAGTGAGAATGTGCAAACTCCACGCAGACAGTTAGTCCAAGGGTAATCGAACCCAGGTCCCTGTGCTATGAGGAAGCAGTTTTAATCACTGAGCCACTGTGCCACCTGACTCGCCACATTTCATCAGCACTCCTGCCTTCTGAGGGTAAGCAGTTCCTCTGGTGCAGCTACATGACTAGTTGGGCTTGTTCAATTAGGCCAGCACCTCATAGATTAATAATATAAGGTGCTCAATGCTGGACATCTGCAGTGGGCAGTGTCTAAAAAATTACACTGGAATCAAAATCCTGCAGGTTTCAGCCTGCAGCAGTATTGTGACAATCAGGCGCATTATTATAACCTACACGGTGTAATTGGCCCAAATTTTACACTGGTATCATTGGTGAAGCTGTCAATATTGACCATCATTTTCTCTTTGAAAATGACAGTAACTTCCAAAGTCCACAATGCACAGTTAAATGTGAATACAGGAGTAGCTGGCAATGATTCTAGGCTTCACCATGTGTCAATTAAACTGTAGTTTGGTGAGACTTTGCCCAGTTACACTCCTTGGCATGTTGTCAAAAAGCATGAATAAAACACATGCTTTGAAGGAAGTGGAGCTGGGTTTTCTAACCAAGGTTTGAAGAAGGGGCTGAAGAATTTGATGTAGTTCAGAAGAAGGGTTACTGGACCTGAAACATTAACTCTGATTTCTCTCCAGAAATGCTGTCAGGCTGTTGAGTTTTTCCAACAATTTCTGTTTTGTGTCTGATTTCCAGCATCCACAGTTCTTTCGGTTTGTTTTCAACCAAGGTTTGCTAGTTTCGAAGGCAGCTTAAGAAAGTGCCGGTGTTGGACTGGGGTGGACAAAGTTCGACTATAACCTGGTGTCGTGCGACTTCCAACTTCTTAACCAATGGGAGAGATCAGCACCAGTGGGTAGACAGTGGGGAAAGATGAGAAGTGTTATAATATCTGCAGAGACCATCACTTCTAAGAAGAAATGTGGATTTCCAGCAACTAGCTGAAAATATGATGCAGCAAGACTTCACATTTTAAACCTCTACTATAACAAAATAATAAAAACATTATTCCTCTTATGGACAACCTATACTTAAGCTACAAAATAAAAAGAGTATTCTCCTTTTATAAGTAAAGACAAGCACATTCTCTATGGAATTACAGTTCTTCCAGTTTACACTGAGTTTCTATGTTCCCATATTGTTGAGTAGTAACTTGAATGTCAATCGCTTGGAATTTTTCTCGGTTTTTGGAGCGATTCTTACCACCAGTAATAAAGCCTGTTCCAATGAATCTTCATCCCTGGCAATTTATTGCTGATCCATCCTCTTTCTTGTTATCCATACATGCACAAGGAATTTTTTTTCCCCTTTTGAGTTCTAAATATTCCAGGTCAGCAATCCTCTTTTAAGGGCATAGATTTAAAGATAAAAAAATTTGGATGGACTATGTGGCAAACCATTGCCAGAAGCAAAGTTATTGGCAAGACAGTTTTTCTGCAAAAAATCTTGAAGTATATATTTTTACAAGTTCACTTCTGCATTCTTCAGTTGCTCTTAATAATACCTCTGCCTTATGTAAGTGGTTCGTAGCAGGACAGAGTTATGGGAAAAATGACAGAATTTAGGATAAGTAATCACACCCTGTTCTAAATCTGTCATTTGCATATTTTGAATGCTTTGGCAGACACTTCTTACATTTGCCCTCGCTTCCAGTAGGTTCTGGGACATGGCCTAAATGGAACAGAAAACAGATTTAGTTCTTGACCCAAATTTCACAAACTCATTCACCTCAACATAGATATCGTCTGGTTTTGTTTGGCAAACCCCACCCTCAGGAATTTAGCTCACTTGTACTGCTTTGATCTACCCTTCTTAATATCCTTCAGTTTATGTGTACCACATCTAACCCCACATTAGATACTTTCCCTAAGTGTAGTAGCTTGTATCTTGTCAATAAACTTTTTATTGCATAGATAGGAGAAGTAGATGGGAAAAACAATCTCGTAATAGATTTTTCAGGAGAATTATAGAGAAATTGCAGACCCATAAGCTGCCCTTATTTTTGATTTACGTCATTTTTATATGTACGATTGACAAAGTCTGGAATGGTAGCATTATGGAAAAATCTTAGCATGAATCCATTCTTCAATCAACCAGGATTTACTTAATGGAAACATTAATCATTCTTTCGAGCCTCGGTGTACAATTTTTTATTTTGAAAAGCAACTAATTACACATAAAGTTGGGTTGTCTGGTAACTAGGAACACATCAGAGAACACAACTGTCCTCATCTTCTGCTGGAATGGATAAACATCTTCTACTGCGATATCGGAGCAAACTTTGGGAATATCTGATAATTATGGACACTCTTTCCAAACAAAATGTGCCTAGTCAAGAACGCATTAAAAAATGCTGCTACATTGAAACGTTAAGTCAGTAATCAAATAAACTGATGGGCTTTGAAATAATCATCAGTGACAGCATTCAAATTGTACTAATACAAATTATATGATTGTACATACTCCTAAAGGATTTACATTTTAGGAATATGGGGAAGGTGGGACCTCTATAAACAGGATGGTCTACACCTGAACCTGAGGGGCACCAGTATCCTTGGGGGGAGGTTTGCTTGTGCTCTTTGGGGAGGGTTTAAACTAACTCTGCAGGGGCATGGGAACCAGGACTGTAGCTTTAGGGTGCAGGACCTGGAGTGTAGGGAGGTTAGGAACATGGCATCAATCTCAAAGGAGGGTGCCTGTAAACAGGAAGGTGGCTTGAAGTGTGTATACTTCAGTGCAAGAAGTATACGAAATAAGGTAGGTGAACTTGCAGCGTGGGTTGGTACCTGGGATTTCGATGTTAGGACTATTACGGAGACATGGGTAGAACAGGGACAGGATTGGCTGTTGCAGGTTCCACGGTTTAAATATTTTAGTAGGGTCAGAGGTGGGTGTAAAAGAGGGGGAGGTGTGGCATTGCTTGTCAAAGATAATATTACAGCGGTGGAAAGGACAATGCATGAAGACTCACCATCTGAGGTAGTTAGGGCTGAGGTTAGGAATAGGAAAGGTGAGGTCACCCTGTTAGGAGTTTTCTACAGGCCTCCTAATAGTCCTAGAGACGTAGAAGAAAGGATTGCGAGGATGATTCAGGAGAAGAGTGAAAGTAATAGGGTGGTTGTTATGGGGGACTTTAACTTTCCTGATATTGACTGGGAAAGCTATAGCTTGAGTTCGTTAGATGGGTCAGTGTTTGTCCAATGTGTGCAGGAGGGTTTCCTGACACAATATGTAGACTGGCCAACAAGAGGTGAGGCCATACTGGATTTGGTTCTGGGTAACAAACCAGGCCAGGTGTTAGAATTGGAGGTAGGTGAGCACTTCGGGGACAGTGACCACAATTCAGTGACTTTTACTCTAGTGATGGAGAGGGATAAGTGTGCACTGCAGGGCAACAGTTATAGCTGGGGGCAGGGAAATTATGATGCAGTGAGGTACGACTTAGGATGCGTGGCTTGGAAAAGTAGGCTTCAAAGCAAGGGCGCAATTGATATGTGGAGCTTGTTCAAGGAGCAACTATTGAGTGTACTTGATAAATATGTACCTGTCAGGCAGGGAGGAAAGGGTCGTGTGAGGGAGCCGTGGTGTAATAAGGAATTGGAATCCCTTGTTAAAGGGAAGAGGGCGGCCTATGTAAAGATGAGACGTGAAGGTTCAATTGGGGCGATTGAGAGTTATAAGGTAGCCAGGAAGGATCTAAAGAGAGAGCTAAGAGCAGCAAGGAGGGGACATGAAAAGTCCTTAGTTGGTAGGATTAGGGAAAACCCAAAGGCTTTCTATAGGCATGTCAGGAATAAAAGAATGACTAGGGTAGGAATAGGTCCAGTCAAGGATAGTAGTGGGAAGTTTCGTGTGGAGGCTGAAGAGATTGGGGAGACACTGAATGAATACTTTTCGTTAGTATTCACTCAGGAACAGGACATTGTTGCCGATGTGAATATTGAGTCACAATTAATTAGAATGGATGGCTTTGAGGTATGTAGGGAAGAGGTGTTGGAAATTCTGGAAAGGGTGAAAATAGATAAGTCCCCTGGACCTGATGACATTTATCGTAGGATTCTTTGGGAAGCAAGGGAGGAGATTGCAGAGCCTTGATTTTTATGTCCTCATTGTATACAGGAATAGTGCCAGAAGACTGGAGGATAGCAAATGTGGTTCCCTTCTTCAAGAAGGGGAGTAGGGATAACCCTAGTAACTATAGGCCGGTGAGTCTCACTTCTGTTGTGGGCAAAGTCTTAGAGAGAATTGTAAGGGATAGGATTTATGAACATCTGGATAGGAATAATGTGATCAAGGATAGTCAGCATGGTTTTGTGAAGGGCAGGTCGTGCCTCACAAACCTTATTGAATTCTTTGAGAAGGTGACTAAGGAGGTGGACGAGGGTAAAGTGGTAGATGTGGTGTATTTGGATTTTAGTAAGGCGTTTGATAAGGTTCCCCATGGTAGGCTACTGCAAAAAATACGGAGGTATGGCATTGAGGGTGAGTTGGAGGTTTGGATTAGGAATTGGCTGGCTGGAAGAAGACAGAGGGTAGTAGTTGATAGTAAAGATTAATCTTGTAGTGCAGTTACTAGCGGAGTTCCGATAGGATCTGTTTTAGGACCATTGCTGTTTGTCAATTTTATAAATGACGTGGAGGAGGGGCTAGAAGGTTGGGTGAGCAAGTTTGCGGATGATACGAAAGTCGGTGGAGTTGTTGACAGTGAGGAAGGATGTGGCAGGTTACAGCGGGATATAGATAAGCTGCAGAGTTGGACAGAAAGGTGGCAAATGGAGTTCATAGAACATAGAACATAGAACATAGAATATAGAACAATACAGCACAGAACAGGCCCTTCGGCCCACGATGTTGTGCCGAACTTCTAAGCTAGATTAAGCACCCATCCATGTACCTATCCCAATGCCGCTTAAAGGTCGCCAATGATTCTGACTCTACCACTCCCACGGGCAGCGCATTCCATGCCCCCACCACTCTCTGGGTAAAGAACCCACCCCTGACATCTCCCCTATACCTTCCACCCTTCACCTTAAATTTATGTCCCCTTGTAACACTCTGTTGTACCCGGGGAAAAAGTTTCTGACTGTCTACTCTATCTATTCCTCTGATCATCTTATAAACCTCTATCAAGTCACCCCTCATCCTTCGCCGTTCCAACGAGAAAAGGCCGAGAACTCTCAACCTATCCTCGTACGACCTACTGTCCATTCCAGGCAACATCCTGGTAAATCTTCTCTGCACCCTCTCCAAAGCTTCCACATCTTTCCTAAAGTGAGGCGACCAGAACTGCACACAGTACTCCAACTGTGGCCTAACCAAAGTCCTGTACAGCTGCAACATCACTTCACGACTCTTGAATTCAATCCCTCTGCTAATGAACGATAATACTCCATAGGCCTTCTTACAAACTCTATCCACCTGAGTGGCAACCTTCAAAGATCTATGTACATAGACCCCAAGATCCCTCTGTTCCTCCACCTGACTAAGAACCCTACCATTAACCCTGTATTCCGCATTCTTATTTGTTCTACCAAAATGGACAACCTCACACTTGGCAGGGTTGAACTCCATCTGCCACTCCTCAGCCCAGCTCTGCATCATATCTAAGTCCCTTTGCAAACGACAAATGCCCTCCTCACTGTCCACAACTCCACCTATCTTCGTATCATCTGCAAATTTACTGACCCACCCTTCGACTCCCTCATCTAAGTCATTAATAAAAATTTCAAACAGCAGAGGACCCAGAACTGATCCCTGCGGAACTCCACTTGTAACTGAGCTCCAGGCTGAATATTTACCATCTACCATCACTCTCTGCCTTCGACCGGTTAGCCAGTTTTCTATCCAATTGGCCAAATTTCCCTCTATCCCATGCCTCCTGACTTTCCGCATAAGCCTACCATGGGGAACCTTATCAAATGCCTTACTAAAATCCATGTACACTACATCCACTGCTCTACCCTCATCCACATGCTTGGTCACCTCCTCGAAGAATTCAATAAGACTTGTAAGGCAAGACCTACCCTTCACAAATCAGTGCTGGCTCACCCTAATCAAGCAGTGTCTTTCCAGATACTCGTAAATCCTATCCCTCAGTACCCTTTCCATTACTTTGCCTACCACAGAAGTAAGACTAACTGGCCTGTAATTCCCGGGGTTATCCCTATTCCCTTTTTTGAACAGGGGCACAACATTCGCTACTCTCCAGTTCCCTGGTACCACCCCCGTTGCCAGTGAAGACGAGAAGATCATTGCCAACGGTACTGCAATTTCCTCTCTTGCTTCGCACATAATCCTAGGATATATCCCGTCAGGCCCGGGGGACTTGTCTATCCTCAAGTTGTTCAAAATGTCCAACACATCTTCCTTCCTAACAGGTATCTCTTCTAGCTTAACAGTCCGTTTCACACTCTCCTCTTCAACAATACGGTCCCTCTCGTTCGTAAATACTGAAGAGAAGTACTTGTTCAAGACCTCTCCTATCTCTTCCGACTCAATACACAGTCTCCCACTTCTGTCCTTGATCGGACCTACCCTCGTTCTCGTCATTCTCAGGTTTCTCACATACGTGTAAAATGCCTTGGGGTTATCCTTGATCCTATCCGCCAAGGATTTTTCATGCCCTCTCTTAGCTCTCCTAATCCCTTTCTTCAGGTCCCTTCTGGCTATCCTGTATCCCTCCACTGCTCTGTCTGAACCCTGTTTCCTCAACCTTATGTAAGCCTCCTTCTTCCTCTTTACTAGACATTCAACCTCCCTCGTCAACCAAGGCTCCCTCACACGACCATTTCTTTCCTGCCTGATAGGTACATACATATCATGGACACGTCGTATCTGCTCTTTGAAAAAGTTCCACATTTCCACCACATCCTTCCCTGACAGCCTATGCTCCCAACGTATGCTCCTCAAATCCTGTCTTACAGCATCGTAATTTCCCTTCCCCCAATTGTAAAATCTACCTTGTTGTGCGCACCTATCTCTCTCCATAACCAAGGTAAAAGTCACAGAATTGTGGTCACCATCACCAAAATGTTCACCCACTAACAAGCCCACCACTTGTCCCGGTTCATTACCGAGTACCAAATCCAATATGGCCTCCCCTCTGGTTGGACAATCTACATACTGCGTTAGAAAAGCTTCCTGGACACACTGCACAAACACCGCCCCATTCAATCTACTTGATCTAAAGAGCTTCCAATCAATATGTGGGAAGTTGAAGTCGCCCATGACTACGACCCTGTGGCTTCTGCACCTTTCCAAAATCTGTTTCCCAATCTGTTTCTCCACATCTCTGCTGCTATTGGGGGGCCTATAGTAAACACCCAACAAGGTGACTGCACCTTTCCTATTTCTGACTTCAGCCCATACTACCTCCAGAGGCAGATCCCCCTCAAACTTCCTTTCTGCAGCCATTATACCATTTCTAATTAGCAATGCCACCCCCCCTCCTTTTTTACCACCCTCCCTAATCTTACTGAAACATCTGTAACCAGGAACCTCCAACAGCCATTCCTGTCCCTCATCTATCCATGTTTCCGTGATGGCCACAACATCGTAGTCCCAGGTACCGATCCACGCCTTAAGTTCACCCACCTTATTTCTGATACTCCTTGCGTTGAAGTATATGCACTTGAGCCCATCTCTGTGTCCGCAAGTAGTCCCTGTCAGTGCTACCTTCTCCACAGCCTCCCTACAGTCTTGGGCATCCTGACACATAGCTAGCTTATTTGCTGGACTACAAGTCCGGATCCCATCCCCCTGCCAAATTAGTTTAAACCCCCCCGAAGAGTGCTAGCAAACCTACCCCCCAGGATATTGGTGCCCTTCTGGTTCAGGTGCAACCCGTCCTGTTTGTACAGGTCCCACCTTCCCCAGAATGCAGTCCAATTGTCCAAATATCTGAAGCCCTCCCTCCTACACCATCCTTGCAGCCACGCGTTCAACTGCACTCTCTCCCTATTCTTTGCCTCACTGTCACGTGGCACCGGCAACAACCCAGAGATGACGACTCTGTCTGTCCTAGCTTTTAGCTTCCAGCCTAACTCCTTGAACTCTTGAATGACCTCCCCACCCCTCTTCCTACCTATGTCGTTGGTGCCAATGTGTACCACGACTTCTGGCTGCACACCCTCCCCCTTAAGGATTCTGAAGACACGGTCCGAGACGTCTCGGACCCTAGCACCCGGGAGGCAACAAACCATCCGAGAGTCTCGCCCATGTCCACAGAACCGCCTGTCCGTCCCTCTAACTAGAGAGTCCCCTATAAGTGTGAAGTGATTCACTTTGGTAAGAGTAACAAAAAGATGGGGTACTGGACTAATGGTCGGATACTTGGTAGTGTGGATGAGCAAAGGGATCTTGGTGTCCACGTACACAGATCTCTGAAAGTTGCCACCCAGGTAAATAGTGCTGTGAAGAAGGCATATGGCATACTGGCTTTTATTGGTAGAGGAATTGAGTTCCGGAGTCCTGAGGTCATGTTGCAGTTGTATAAGACTCTGGTGTGGCCGCATCTGGAGTATTGTGTGCAGTTTTGGTCGCCATACTATAGGAAGGATGTGGAGGCACTGGAATGGGTGCAGAGGAGGTTTACCAGGATGTTGCCTGGTATGGTAGGAAGATCATATGAGGAAAGGCTGAGGCACTTGGGGCTGTTTTCATTGGAGAAAAGAAGGTTTAGGGGTGACTTGATAGAGGTGTACAAGATGATTAGGGGTTTAGATAGAGTTGACCATGAGAACCTTTTTCCACATATGGAGTCAGCTATTACAAGGGGGCATAGCTTTAAATTAAGGGGTGGTAGTATAGGACAGATGTTAGGGGTAGATTCTTTACTCAGCGAGTCGTGAGTTCATGGAATGCCCTGCCAGTAGCAGTGGTGGACTCTCCCTCTTTATGGGCATTTAAACGGGCATTGGATAGGCATATGGAGGATAGTGGGCTAGTGTAGGTTAGGTGGGCTTGGATCGGCGCAACAACGAGGGCCAAAGGGCCTGTACTGCGCTGTATTTTTTCTATGTTTCTATGTTCTATGAATAGGTCTCTCGACTGAATTTGTAGAGCAGAAGCAAGTCAAGTGTTTACAGCTTGCAATAATTGTACAACTAATGATCTGAGTCCATAAACAAAGCAAACATTACATACTGAGATGATCTTGATCACTCTGCTATTGCTTGCTAGATAGTTTGTTACACTGTAACAAATTCCATTCTTTCTGTTACCATCTATTCTAGTATGAATATACTTCATGATATAGTACTGAGTCTTAAATATTAGTAACACTTCCAAGTATGATCCCCAATTGGTCCAGTGTTAGACAATCTTAGCTCATACATTGGGTTACTGTATTTGTTGGACGATTGAGGAGGTGGTGGTGGAGTGGTGACTGGGAATGTTGAGAGGGTTTACAACAGCTCGGCTCAACTCAGCCTCTTTCTTGAAGTCACCAAGTGCAAGCTTAATGAATTATATTGAAAAGATCCTTTTTTTAATGTGATTTTTTGATTGTGGATTGGAATGTGAAAAGGGCTGTTCTAAAAACAAAGGATTGTGGAATGGATTGCTGCAATTTTTAAAAACAACTTACTCTTTGTAAGTACAGTTTACACTATTGTTAGTTTGAGTCGTATGAGTGGTTACTACAGAAAAGCTGGATCCAAGAAATGTTTCTGAAAGGATAGTCAGCCAACAGCAAATTGGTCTGTGGAATATTGGGAGAAAGTGAGGACTGCAGATGCTGGGGATCAGAGCTTAAAAATGTGTTGCTGGAGAAGCGCAGCAGGTCAAGCAGCATCAAAGGAGAAGGAGAATCAACGTTTTGGGCATAAGCCCTTCTTCAGCCCGAAACGTCGATTCTCCTTCTCCTTTGATGCTGCCTCACCTGCTGCGCTTTTCCAGCAACACATTTTTAAGCTGTGGAATATTGACCAGTAATTGATGTGAAAGTCCTCCTGCCTGCCAACAGCTATGTGATTGGCTCCCAGACAGCTGAACAGCTGGTGGGGTGAATGTTTGGGCTGAGGTCATTAGACCGCTAAAAAAGGTGCTGCTCTGTTTTTCTGCAAAAAATTTACTGCAAGACTGAATAAAGCCGGTTCATTTCCCTCAACTGCTGCTGTAACCTGTGGTTCTGAACCAATACAAGGCTTTCTAAGTGTAAGCCAGTCGCCCTATGCAAACAAGTGAAAGGTCCTGGAGAAGAAAGATCCAAGAGAGTAGACCCTGACAACCCAAAGGGATCATCTCAGTGAACCCTGAAGACAGGGACCATTGAACTGCCTTCCCAGTAGTTCTCTCTGCCCATGACACCCCTTGTTCATTGTGTTTGTCTGTATATGTTTTGGAGGAGTTTTTATAAGGGGGGGGGGTTAACATCACCTGTTGTTAGAATCTACTTATTTGAATGAAGTCATTATTATTATGACAGAAACCTGGTTTCTCCTCTTTTTTTCTAATATGGAATCCCCAGTGTGGAAACAGGCCATTCAGCCTAACATGTCCACATCAACCTAGACCCATCCCCCTACTCGATCCATGTAACCCTGCATTTCCAATGGCTAATGCACCCAACTTACAAATCCCTGAACACTATGGGTAATTTAGTATGGCCAATCCACCTGACCTGCACATTTTTGAAATGTGGGAGGAAACTGGAGCAATGGCAGCTACCCATGCAAACACAGGGAGAATGTACAAACTCCACACAGGCAGTTGCCCAGGGCTGGAATTGAACCCAGATCCCTGGTACTGTGAGACAGCAGTGCTAATCGCTGAGCCACCATGCCAGTGGGACTAGTCCAGTTTGGGATTATGTTCAGCATGGACTGGTTGGATCAAAGGGTCTGTTTCCATGCTGTATCACTCATGACTCTATGGCACAGTGAATGAATGAGTACTGCTGCAATTCGGGCATGTTTATAATGCGATCTGACAGTGATGGACCAAGTGCTGGTGTGACTGCAGTTACTGTTTGTCAGTAACTCTTGCACTTCAGTTGTAGGTGTGAAACTGAGCTTGAGGATACATTTCTGTTTCAGATCTTTGAGTCTATCAAGGCAGTTTCAAGTGGGACTGTCATTATCTTTCATGAGGAGATGTTCCCTAATTTGTAGAATTGAAGCATTTTCCATTACTTGATCGTGACACTGTTTGTTAGTTAGTATATTAAATGTACATTTTGAAATCAATTGCTGCAATGAGTCAGAGAGATGTGCAGCATGGGAACAGACCCTTCAGTCCAACTCTTCCATGTCGACCAAATGTCCTAAATTAATTGAGTCCCATTTGCCAGCACTTGGCCCATATCCTTCTAAACCTTTCCTAATCATGTACCCATCCAGGTGCCTTTTAATGCTATAATTGTACCAGCCTCCACCACTTCCTCTGGCAGCTCATTCCATACACGTACCACCCTCTGCGTGAAAAACTTGCCCCTTAGGTCCCTTCTAGATCTTTCTTCTCTCACCGTAAACCTATGCCCTCCAGTTCTGAACACCCCCACCCCCCCCACCCCGGGCAAAAGACCATGTCTATTTACCCTTTCAATGCCCCTCATAATTTTATAAACCACTACAAGTTTACCCCTCATGCTGCCACATTATGAGGTTTCCCTGACATTCTTGGTGGAATGCATATTGTATGATCATCATCATTTTCTTTGCCTCGAATTACTTTTCAAGAGCATTTATTATTGTATGATGCATGTTCACCAATGCTAATTATACTGCGTGAGCTAGCTGGACTCTTGAACTCCATAAGATAGATTTGCTGTCACAATCCTCCCTTTTAGGGCCCACTTTGTCTAATGTAGTAGAGAAGAATCACTTTAGGTGGTCTAATGAGAAGAAATTTTTGTCTTCAATAAGATATAATTTATTTCATGATAGCAGTCAGATATACATTACACTGGTACGATAGATGGTGTTATTCAGACTGAGGAGATCCAGATGGTAGATCTATCTCCTTCAAGCTTGTCTCAGATTTGTTCTCAGAACCCAGATCTTTATGATGCCACCTTATTGGGTGGTACAGATGTACTTCTCAGCAAGAATACTTGCAGAACCAAATGCCTTTTAGAACATCTTGCCTAAGTCTTTTTCCCATTCGTAACATTCATAAGTTCATCAATATAAGTACATTGACCACTACCCTGATCTCCATCCAAGTTTCTGACTTCACAAATTCAGGGGGTTTGGTCCTTATTCGAACAGAACATGCTTGGATTTGGAAGATTGGTAGATATTTGGCATGTGGACTGTTAACTTGAGAGTTTTTTGACCATATGAGGTCCATAATCCCTTTAAACCAGGTAACGTTTTCTGTTCCTCAGAGAGGACATGATTCCTGCTGAATCAGGCATTGGTCTATTACATCATCTGGAGAACCTTTAATCTCTTGAATTTCCTTTGTGAAGGAACTCTTTCTGAGTGAAACGTCATCGGAGGATTTTTGATATCATCAATTTACTTCATAAAAAACAGCTGCTCTGCTGTTACAGGCATTTTCTGTCTTTCAATGTCCTGGCATCTCCAGTATTTTATCTATCCAACTCTGACTTTTCAATCTTCAACTTCCTCCATAACTCCAACAAAATTTAATGAAAACTTATCTTTCTTTTTGGCACATTAAAAACTTTTTAAAAGATTAAAATTCAGCATGCGGTTCAACTATTTCAGGGCAAAAACCATCCCCTAAGTCTCCCTTTTTCCTGTTGCTGCTTGTGCTGTGCATTTAAGCACATCTCCTTTCCACCGCATTGCAGATGTTACATTGTGCTCTTATCCTGTTGCTGTTCTTACTCAAAACCCATTATATTCATCACATTTTCTACTTTCAAGGAAAGGTTCCTGGCATGAAAGTTCAACTCTGTGACACTTGCCATAAATGCAAACTGACCTATCCAACATTTAGACCATTTTCTGTTAATATTTCAAAATAGTCAAGTTATGAGGTCACAAAGCAAGGATGGAGCAACACATGAGCTGAGGCTGGACAGCGATGGACAATATTATGGAGGTGAAAGTAGGTATCTTTAGGTTATGGGCTTGTAAACTCAGTTTTGGGTTGAAAAAAACCCACCAGGATTGTAAACAATCCCATTCAATTTGATTCTCCGGGTTCAACAATCCAACATTGTTTTGAGTAAAGATCACCTCAATAAATGAAACTCTTTTATTAGATCCATTTGGAGTGGATTCAAGTTAAATTTTCTGGTGTGAAATTACAGGGAGATGTCTATCAGGATTAGTCAGCCCACCCTCAATTTGAACTCCACTGTCTGCTGTCGGAATATTAGCCTTTATTTTCCACAAACTGGAAACTGCTGGTCACACTGTAACATCTAGCTGTGTTGAGCACGATGAATAGGAAAACTGATGTCAGCTTTTTAGTCATTCTGAACACAAGCTTTTATGATTTCTGAATTGGTAATCATCTGTGATAATAACATTGTCGATGAGAATTGTCTGTGAAAAGGTTATTTCATTCTTTTTGTGTGTACACACTTCTGAAGTGTCTATGTGCCATGCATCTTTTCAAAGGTGAACAGTTTTAATCACTTCTAAAAAAAATTATGGACAAAGTGAATCACTATGGGTACTCCAAAATGTGAACCTAATTAATTTGTCAATTTCTAATGCTTTCTCACTTGATGAAAGTATTGGATTTTTAAAATGTATTAATACATTTGTACAAGTTTTCAGTATTTCTTTAAATGAGCAGATTTCACAATAGTTACAGAGAATGGGTCCAATCATTTGTTTTTGTTCACTGTGTTAAAGAGTCATTGAGTCATAGAGATGTACAGCATGGAAACAGACCCATTGGTACAACTTGTTCATGCCGACCAGATATCCCAACCTAATCTAGTCCCATTTTCCAGCATTTGGCCCATATACCCCTTCCTATTCATATACCCATCCAGATGCCTTTTAAATGTTGCAATTATACCAACCTCCACCAGTTCCTCTGGCAGCTCATTCCATAAATGCACCACCCTCTGAGTGAAAAGGTTGCCCCTTAGGTCCCTTTTAAATCTTTCCCCTCTCACCCTAAACCTGTGTCCTCTATTTCTGGAGTCCACCATCCCATGGAAAATACTTTGTCTATTTATCCTATCCATGCCCCCCCAATGATTTTATAAACCTCTATGAGGTCACCCCTCAGCCTCCAAAGCTCCAGGGAAAACAGCCTCAGCCTATTCAGCCTCTCCCTATAGGTCAAATCCTCCATCCCTGGCAACATCCTTGTAAATCTTTTCTGAACCCTTTAAAGTTTCACAACAGCCTTCTGACAGGAAGGAGACCAGAATTGCACACAGTATTCCAAAACTGGTTGAACCAATGTCCTGTACAGCCACAACATGACCTCCCAACTGCTATACTCAATGCTCTGACCTATAACGGAAAGCATACCAAATGCCTTCTTCATTATTCTAGCTACCTGTGACTCCACTTTCAAGGAGCTATGAACATGCAGTCCAAGGTTTCTTTGTTCAACAACACTCCCTTACTATTAAGTGTTTAAGTCCTGCTACGATTTGCTTTTCCAAAATGCAGCACCTCGCATTTATCTAAATTAAACTCCATCTCACACTCCTCAGCCCACTGGCCCATCTGATCAAGATCCCATTGTAATCTGAGGTAACCTTCTTCGCTGTCCACTACACCTCCAAAGTTGGTGTCATCTGCAAACTTATTAACTATGCCTCCTATGTTCATATCCAAATCATTTATATAAATGTCAAAAAGAAGTGGACCCAGCTCCCAACACCCAGATCCTTGTGGCACACCATTGGTCACAGACCTCCAGTCTGAAAACCAACCTTGCACCACCACCTGCTGTCTTCTACCTGAGAATCAGTTCTGTATCCGAATGGCTAGTCCTCCCTGTATTCCATCAGATCTAACCTTGCTAACCATTCTCCCATGGGGAACCTTGTTGAATGCCTTATTGAAGTCTATAGAGAGGATAGTAACTCAAAAAAAGGCTCTTTGTATTTTGGGTTGATAACAAGACAATGAAATCAGAAACTCATGGGTATGGAACCTAAAACTGAAATAGCTTCACCTGCTTTCATCGGTTTTTGATACATGAATATTTACCGATCCATCTTCAGTTTGATACAATAACAATTATTTTCTAATAAAGATCAGATATGAAAATTTGTCTAAAGTTGTCCTTGCATTGCAAGGCATGAATACCTTATTGTGACTAACATTAGACTAATATTAGGACCCATTTACTACTTTCCAACCAATGTGTATATTAAAAGCAAAGGTCTACGAATGCTGGAAATCTGAAATAAAAACAGATATTGCTGGAAATATTTAGCAGGTTTGATTGCATTTGTGGAGAGAGAAACAGTTAGTATTTCGGGTCAATTAGTTTTCATTAGAATTGAGAAAGTTTGAAGATATAACAGCTTTCCAGAGGATGAGAATTGATTTAGCTCAATTGGCTGGATCATTGGTTTGCAGAGCAGTGTGATGCCAACAGTGTGGGTTCAATTCCCATCACTGGTTTGGGGTTACCATGAAGTACTCTCCTTCTCAATCTCTTCCCTTGCCCAAGGTCTGGTGGTCCTCAGGTTAAAATCACCACCACTTGCTTCTCTCTAATGAGAGCAGCCCCTCTGGTCTGGCAAGACTATGGTGAAATAACAATAAGAACATAAGGAATAGGCGCAGGAATAAGCCATCTGGGCTGTTAAGCCTATTCTGTCATAAATAAGATCATGGCTGATCTCTTTGTGGACTCAGCTTCACTTACCTGTCCGCTCCCCACAACCCTTACTTCCTTTACTGTTCAAAAATCTATCTATCTCTCCTGTCCAGAAGCCATTAAAAGGGGAGCAGAGGTTATGAACTGAAAATATTGAACTGAGTGCTGTGTCAAAAAAGTTGTAAAGTATCTAATCCAAAGGTAAGGTGCTGCACTTTGAGCTTCATTGAAACATTGCAGATGGACAGATTCATCAAAATGTGAGTGGGTTCTAGAATGAAAATGACACTGACTGAAAGCTTAGGGTCATATTGCAAATTGAAGAGAGTTAACTGGAAATCAGCCAATCACCGTTTTGTCTCTCCAATATAGAAGCAATCTTGCCATAGTCTCAGAGGACTGGCAGCTGCTCTTTAATGGACAGCGACGGCTGGTGGTGCTTTAACCTAAGGAGAGAGCTTGAGAAGGAGGGACCTTCATGGTAACCTCTCCAATGCAGAGGTGAGGGACCTTCATGGTAACCTCTCCAATGCAGAGGTGAGGGACCTTCATGGTAACCTCTCCAATGCAGAGGTGAGGGACCTTCATGGTAACCTCTCCAATGCAGAGGTGAGGGACCTTCATGGTAACCTCTCCAATGCAGAGGTGAGGGACCTTCATGGTAACCTCTCCAATGCAGAGGTGAGGGACCTTCATGGTAACCTCTCCAATGCAGAGGTGAGGGACCTTCATGGTAACCTCTCCAATGTAGAGGTGAGGGACCTTCATGGTAACCTCTCCAATGTAGAGGTATCATGAGTAATGTATACAGTTTACTAAAGAGAATGAGTGTAAGCAAAATGCTGTTTCACTGAAAAGACTGATAGGGATCTTGGGTGGTGGGAGAATGAAGGCTAAAGAGCAATATAGTATTTGTGATGCTTGCATAGAAGTGTGCTTCAGGATAGAAAGGATGAATTGTAGGTAATAGAGGAGTGGACAAGGGAAGGCCTTAACTAGAAGTCTTCAATGTAAGATAGCCCCTGAGAAATCCAAAAAGGAATTCAGAAGAAACTGGTTCATTCAAAGAATTTTCAGAATATGGAATTTGAAATCACAAGAGTGTAAGAAGTGAATATTATAACAGCAGTTAAAGGGAAACTCAACAAGTACATGAGGGAGAAAGGAATAGATGGTTAGAATAATAGAGTTAGATGAAAAAAAGATGTAAGTTGACTTGAGTGAAGTATAAACATCAGCGCAGACTGCTTTGGCTAAATCGCCTGTTTCTGTAATGCATATTCTGTATAATCCTATGAAAGCAATTGATTAAGGAACTCTGATTGTCACAGAGATATTATGAACCATGAAGACAATAACTGTATTTAAAATCCAGGTGGAAAAAGTTGGATCTGGGGATAATTGCTGATGATGTTATGAACATCAACATTTTCCTCACACTATTTCATCTTACGTTGAAGTCCAATTTATAAAGTAAGCATAATGGTATTAGCAATCTGTTGCAGAACATATTCTGTTTTAACATACTAGGTCCACAATAGCCAATTTTATCTAAGGATTGGTGATGGATGACTTTGAATTGTAATTAATCCTTAAATTTAAAGGGATTAATCTTGATTAGCTTTTAAAGTAATGCAGTAGATGTGTACCATAAAGCTGTGACAAACAGAAAGCTCACGCTCATCCCCATTTTTTTTCAGAGATGTTTTATATATTTATATATGTTTTGAAGTCAATATTTTTGAGAACATTAGGACCAACAGTGCACAAGGTCCCATTAGGGTTTTGTTCATTGGTGCCCTGCAATGTTAACCTTGTCAGAGTTTGTGATGCCAATGGAAAAAATTACATGGTGTAGGAGGGCACAAACTCTGTTATGGGTGCACCACCAGTGCCCGCCTGACACATTCAGCTGCACAATGCAGTGTCCAACTGCCTAGTGGGTAGGAACCCCTATACTGGCATGATGGATAGGACCTCTTCCTTTCTCAATTTGAGTACTGACGCTCAGCACTAATCCAGCTCCAAAATGAGTCCGACAAAGGGTGCTTTTGTGCATAATTCACTCTATGGATAGTTGCCTTGAGAAACAGGGTGGAGAATTCCAGAAGCAACATAAAGCCAGCACAACTAGGTGTGCCTACTGTTGAAATTCTGGATCAGAACTTATATAGAGTATAAAAGAAGGGAAGTCTTGCTACGTTCTTTTACAAGAAAACCTTACATAGTTTCCCAATTGGTTATGGTTCCAGATGCGATATTTCGAAATTGCTAAACTTCTCCATGAACTGGTTCCCAGTCATTATTCACCTTCACATTTGATTGGTTGCAACAAGGTTAATTTAGTAAGGATCCTTCCCTGTGGATAGCTTCGTCCTAGAGCCAACTGAATTTTAGAAAGAGCCAATTTAATCAGGCTTTCTTGAGTTAACAGAGGTGAGTTTATTAATTTCTAAATATGAAAATAATTATTAGCAGAACACGTATATTTACAGATTCAAAATAAGAAGCGAGTCCAAAAAGCAAAAAAATTAAAATTACAAAGATAATTTGCTGAATTGTTCATGATGAACAGATTAGATAACATTGTAGCCACTTTTATCTTGTACCAGTAGCATTGATATTGGCAGTTTAATAATCTATTTCATGATCCTTAATTTTGCAAATTGGTTGTGATTCTGATTTCATTCAACTATAATTTGATTCCAGCATTCAGGGTGAAAAAGAGTCCTTTCATTTTCCTATTTCCTTGTGTCTAATTTCTAGCACTCAATCAGAAAGAAGTCTTTTACCTGCAATGCAAGGGTAACTAGGGGATTATTCTTTGAGCACACTGGTGCTCAAACACAGACTGGTACACATGACAACATTCAGTACCAGTAACATCCTTCAGTAGAGTTGAGATTGGCTTTTTAATCCTTGGCCTTGTGTATTCGTAAAAAGGAAAAACTCACATGTATCTTCAGTTTGGGACATAATCAACAGGTTTGCAGTTGATCAGGGGTTTGTCAACCCCTCATTATCTTAAGTTACGCTAGCTTTATTTGAAGGTTTTTTGATGCCTTTGGAGGTTACATCACATCGATGTTGTACAGAATGCCGGCGAACCATTTAATTTACACCTGAAATTACATTTATTCTCTGTAGCTGGGTTGCCATATGGAAAAAAACTGAACAATTTGGCCTATTTTCTTTGGAGTTTAGAAGAATCAAAGGTGATCTTATTGAATTGTATAAGATTCTGAGGCAGTAGGTACTGAGAGGAAGAATGGAAATTAATACCATCCTCTGCAACATGTTCAATTGTAAGGGGCATGTTAGTTCATGGGAGGTGGGGTATTTTGAAATATTTCCTCCTTCATCTTGATTCTGTCCATAGTGAGAGGTCCCCTGAATGGTTTCCTACCAATTAAGGCTCTTAAGTGGGTCATTAATGCCTACTAAGTAGCTCATTCGGCCACGACTAATGTTGGATTAGTGGTGCTGGAAGAGCACAGCAGTTCAGGCAGCATCCAACGAGCAGCGAAATCGACGTTTTGGGCAAAAGCCCTTCATCAGGAATAAAGGCAATGAGCCTGAAGCATGGAGAGATAAGCTAGAGGAGGGTGGGGGTGGGGAGAGAGTAGCATAGAGTACAATGGGTGAGTGGGGGAGGAGATGAAGGTGATAGGTCAAGGAGGAGAGGGTGGAGTGGATAGGTGGAAAAGAAGATAGGCAGGTCGGACAAGTCAAGGAGACAGTAACTGAGCTGGAAGTTTGAAACTAGGATGAGGTGGGGGAAGGGGAAATGAGGAAGCTGTTGAAGTCCACATTGATGCCCTGGGGTTGAAGTGTTCCGAGGCAGAAGGTGAGGCGTTCTTCCTCCAGGCGTCTGGTGGTGAGGGAGCGGCGGTGAAGGAGGCCCAGGACCTCCATGTCCTCGGCAGAGTGGGAGGGGGAGTTGAAATGTTGGGCCACGGGGCGGTTTGGTTGATTGGTGCGGGTGTCTCGGAGATGTTCCCCAAAGCGCTCTGCTAGGAGGCGCCCAGTCTCCCCAATGTAGAGGAGACCACATCGGGAGCAACGAATACAATAAATGATATTGGTGGATGTGCAGGTGAAACTTTGATGGATGTGGAAGGCTCCTTTAGGGCCTTGGATAGAGGTGAGGGAGGAGGTGTGGGCACAGGTTTTACAGTTCCTGCGGTGGCAGGGGAAAGTGCCAGAATGGGAGGGTGGGTCGTAGGGGGGTGTGGACCTGACCAGGTAGTCACGGAGGGAACGGTCTTTGCGGAAGGCGGAAAGGGGTGGGGAGGGAAATATATCCCTGGTGGTGGGGTCTTTTTGGAGGTGGCGGAAATGTCGGTGGATGATTTGGTTGATGCGAAGGTTTGTAGGGTGGAAGGTGAGCACCAGGGGCGTTCTGTCCTTGTTACGGTTGGAGGGGTGGGGTCTGAGGGCGGAGGTGCGGGATGTGGATGAGATGCGTTGGAGGGCATTTTTAACCACGTGGGAAGGGAAATTGCGGTCTCTAAAGAAGGAGGCCATCTGGTATGTCCTATGGTGGAACTGGTCCTTCTGGGAGCAGATACGGCAGAGGTGGAGAAATTGGGAATACGGGATGGCATTTTTGCAAGAGATAGGGTGGGAAGAGGTGTAATCCAGGTAGCTATGGGAGTCAGTGGGTTTGTAAAAAATGTCAGTGTCAAGTCGGAACACTTCAACCCCAGGGCATCAATGTGGACTTCAACAGCTTCCTCATTTCCCCTTCCCCCACCTCATCCTAGTTTCAAACTTCCAGCTCAGTTACTGTCTCCTTGACTTGTCCGATCTGCCTATCTTCTTTTCCACCTATCCACTCCACCCTCTCCTCCTTGACCTATCACCGTCATCTCCTCCCCCACTCACCCATTGTACTCTATGCTACTCTCTCCCCACCCCCACCCTCCTCTAGCTTATCTCTCCATGCTTCAGGCTCACTGCCTTTATTCCTGATGAAGGGCTTTTGCCCGAAACGTCGATTTCGCTGCTCGTTGGATGCTGCCTGAACTGCTGTGCTCTTCCAGCACCACTAATCCAGAATTTGCTTTCCAGCATCTGCAGTCATTGTTTTTACCACTACTAATGTTGACCGAGTTGTGAACTTAGGACCTCATCAGAGGGAACCAGAACAAATAAACCCATGCCAGGTTTGCTTGTGAGCTTCTGTGGGCAGGATAAAACATTCAAAGATGCTCAGTAAGTGATCGGGGAACTGGGCATTGGGACAAAGGTGTTCTGTTGACACAGCTATCCTGCCCCATGGCCATCACTCCCTGTATCACACGCCTTTGGCTTAGGATCTAGCAACAATATTCAATAATGCCTCCTCATTGATGCCACTGTACAGCAGTTAGATAGAACATCCAACCTTGAGTTTTAATTATCTCAACATGCTTTCCCTAAAAGAGACAATGCAGAGTACTCACTGGTTGGTGAAATCCCTGTCAGCTCCATTATATTCTGCCTGAAGTTTCCCTTGACTGGTTATCTATAACTAGGGAGCATAGTTAACATATAAGGAGTCTCCCATTTGAGAATTGAGGAAAAATCCCTTCCCTGAGAAGGTTGTTAGCATTTGGAATTCTCTTCCATTGAGAACAAGGAAGGTTGGAGTATTGAAACTAGACAGATAAAGGCAGGTTAGATAGGTTTTTAATTCACAAGGGAATTGAGGGCTACCTGAGGCAAGTAGGAAAGTGGAGTTAAGGCTATAATCAGAGCAGATACAATATTATCGAGTGTCAGAACAGTATTATTTCTTTAAGAGCTGTATTGCCTTAAGAACTAGATATGCTAATAAGGCAAGAACCAGGATGAAACCACATGATCGGTCCAGCAGATCATGCTAGCAGGAGAGTGCATTTATAATTATCTGTAATTGCAATTGTAATTTGAGCTGCTTAAAAAACATATGTCATAGGGCTGCATGGTGACTCAGTGGTTAGCAGGTTTGATATCTGCCTCGGACGACTGTCGGCATGGAGTTTGCACATTTTCCCCGTGTCTGCATGGATTTCCTCCAGTTTCCTCCCACAGTCCAAAGATGTGCAGGTCAGGTGAATTGGCCATGCTAAATTGCCATAGTATTAAGTGCATTAGTCAGAGGGAATGGGTCTGAGTGGGTTACTGTTCAGAGGGTTGGTGTGGACTGTTTGGGCCAAAGGGCCTGTTTCCATATTGTAGGTAATCTAATCTATTCAAAGTCAGATTTTCAAATAAACTGGATTCACTCTATAATTTGTGTTACTTACTGATAGTACAACAAAATATGACATGGCAATCAGTCCTTAAGATTATTCTTAAAAGTAAAACAGTGATGCAGGCTTGAAAATGACAGGAAAAAGCCTCGGATGGGAACAAAACAGTACAGAAATTACATGTACTTGGGGGCCTCATAAAAATACCACTGTGAATAATGAGTACTTGATTTATTAAAAAGAAGCTTGACCAGCAGCCCGAAAAAAAGCAAAGATTTTTTAAAAAATCAGCACCTGCGTTGCTGGATTTCCACAAGAGCAGCATTATAATTGTTTTCAATTTTTTCAACGGAGGGTGGTGTATATTTGGAATGAACTGCCAGAGCAAGTATTAGATGCAGATAACGTTACAACATTTAAAAGACATTTGACAGGTACATGAATAGGAAAGGTTTTGAGGAATATAGGCTAAATGCAGGCAAAGGGACTAGTTTAGTTTAGGAAACTTGGTCAGCATGGACAAGTTGGACTGAATGGTCTGTATCTATACTGTGTGATTCTATGGCTCTATGACTCTATTAAGCACAAGTCAGGAAAGTGATGAAATACTCCCCACTTATCTGGATGGATGCAGTTCCAGTAAGACTCAAGAAGCTTGACACCATCCTGGTCACAGCAACATGCTTGATTGGCATCAGATCCACAAATATCCACTCCTTCCACCACCAATGTTCAGTAGCAGCAGTGTGTACTATAAGGTGCACAGCAGAAAATCATCAGAGATCCTTAGACAGCACCTCCCAAACCCATGCCCACCTCTATCAGGAAGGATAAGGGCAGCAGACACATGGGAACAGCACCATTTGCAATTTACCCTTCAAGTCTCTCAATATCTTGACTTGGAAATATACCAATGTTCCTTCAGTGTTGCTGGGTTAAGATAATGGAATTCCATTCCTACTGGCATTGTGGGTCTACCTAAAGCACATAGGCTGTGGCAAGAAGACAGTTCACCACCATCTCCTCAAGTGCAACTATGGATAGGCAGTAAGTGCTGGCCAGCCAGCAGTGCCCACGTCCCATGAATGAATAAAAAAAAAACTTGTGCATTAAAATCATCAATCTGTTTATGAATGCTGAACACAGTCAGATAGAATTGCTTTAATTCACTTGTTTAACATTATTCTCCATTTTAATTCTATTTGATGCTTGCCATTGCTTCATCTGTCTTCAGTTTTTGCTCACTACCTTTTACTGGTTTTGCTTCCCTTGAATATGACCTCCATCCCAGGTTTCCATCTCCTGTTTGCCAATCTCATTTAAACCTATACAACAGGACCAGCAAATCTCCCTCTGAGTATGCTAACCCGATTCTGCTAAAATACAACTTGCTCATCTTGTATAGGTTTTACCTGCCCCAGAACAGGCACGATGCCTCAGAAATCCAATACCTATTCTTTTGCATCAGTTTTCTAGCCATGAGTTCAATCACCCAATTCTTCTATATCTACACTCATTTTTAGCTCAGTTGGTTGGATCGATGATTTACAGAGCAGTGTGATGCCAACAATGTGGGTTCAATTCCCATCACCTGTTTGAAGTTACCATGAAGGACTCTCCTTCTCAATCTCTTCCCTCGCCTGTGGTCTGGTGGCCCTCAGGTTAAATCACCACCAGTCCCTTATCTCTAATGAGAGAGTAGCCCCTATGGTCTGGTAAGACTATGGCGACACAACAACAGCAAGTTGAACTGGGAGTAATCCTCAGGTTACTGCACTGGAATCCTGCTTTTCAATCTCCTTCTTTTTCAATGTGCTTTAAGGACCTCAATCCCCTTCCTAACCAGGTGACTGGGTACTGACATGCACCACGACCTCTTGCTGTTCACCTTCCCAGAAGGAAGTCCTGGCGGTACTCTGACATCCTTGATCTTGGAACCAGAGAGGCAACATTTAAGCCTGGGGTCACATCTGTGGCCAGAGAAATGCCTATCTGTTCTCCTGACTAATCAGTACTGCTCTACTATTCTTCTTCCTCACCTCATTTACAGCTGAGCTGCTCATGATGCGACTGACTTATCTCTGATTGCACTCCTCTGAGGACACATTGCCCTTGCCAGTGTCAAAGTAGAAAACCGATTTGTAAGTGTGATCACCTCAGGGAACTCCAGCACTATGTGCCTGGTTCTCTTGAACAGCTTGGTTGTCATCTACTCCTTGTCTGTCTGCAAACCTTTAAGCTGTGGTGTGACAATTTCCCTAAACATTCCAATCACATAAATTTCTGCCATGTATTTGCATGAAAGTGACCCCCAGAGTTTAAGCTTGGCCACCCAGTGACACTCCCTACAGATGTGTTCATCTCAGAATACCATGCATCCATGTCCATTCACATTTCACAAGCTTTACATTCCACTCAGTTGAGCTGTCCTGTCATATATTAACTATATGACTATTTATTACAAGTAGAGTAGCTTTCCCATCACTCATCGACTAGCTCCTTCCACTGCACAGAAGTGTGAAAAAAATGGACAATGGAGAAAATACATGAAAGAAAGTTAAAGAACAGAAAAAGAAAGCACCCCACCCCTGTTTATCTAACTCACTTCTCACTAAACTCAGACTGCTTGAAATCCCCACTCCACTCACATGTTACTTCATGACTTCTGTATATACCTTCTTCAGAGCAATAATGTCAAGCATCACTATAAAACACATGAAGATTTATCTTGAAATGATTGCTAAACAGTGCATTTTTTGGATAACAAAATGAACGTAACAAATTCCTTGCTAAAAATATATACTCAATCACATAAATTTTATATTTTATAAATAAATGTCAAATACTGACAAATTCTGCTACTAAATTGAGAAAAGACACAATAAACCAAGTAACATAGAGTATACCTGTCATTTTAATCAAGAAGGTTTGAACAATATACTCTATTTTGTCCGAAGTGAAACACCACTCCAACTTTCACCATCCATTCATAATGTCTTGTAGTTTTGTTATTGACTAATGACATAAGTTGCTGGATCCCACAAACTATTTTCCCCAAATATACTTTATTTATAAACTTTGTAAAAGAAACTCTGTAACAGTCCAAATTTATCATGATGTAAAGCGACACACACATCAATTTCTTTCAACACAGTACATAAGCTTTTTTACCACAGTTGCCAATACAGATTGTATTTACACTGTAATTTGCATTATGTGTGAAATATTCTTTGGTGCATCGAGCTTTACCCAGTTGCCAACCTTTGTGTTGCATTAGGACAGGCAGGTCCAGTTTGTGGTCTTTCCCACCAAGCCTTTAAGGTGGCTGCTCCAAGCTTTAGTGTGTCTCTGCATCTTGAAAAGTGTCAGTCTGTAACATTGAGCTATTGACCATGCTTTGCACTGGAAATCCAAGAGTTTCGGGTAGGTCAAAGAGCACCTTTCACTGAGTTCATCAACCTGTCTGAGTGTGTGCTTCTGGAAACAGCCTGTGGAATTTAGAATCTTACGTTATGAAGTCTGCTTTGGATGAACCTTGACAAAAATCACTGCACCTCTTTCTGACCTGGCTTGCAAAGGTGATAGTCAGGATACTGCAACCACCTTGAGGGTAATGTGTGGGGGGCGGGTGAGATTCCGGGCATGCAGAAAGGGCCCGATGTGAAGTCCCTTCTCACTCCAGCTAAGCTATCTTCAGGTTCTTGTATAAAAGTTCCGGTGATGAGGCATCCTGCCGAATTAATTTAACAGTTGGTTCATAGAACAATCCAACAGGATCCAGCATTCTGTTTTCCGCAGGGCCCTGTTGATGTTATATACCAACCACTACCTCAAGGTCAAAGCAGATATTTTGTATAATCATTTTCAGGGGAGACTGGTAATATGGCATTGTCTACCTGAATAATGAATCATTCCATCATGATGTACATAGCTATTCTATGCAAAATTAGGAACAGGCAAAAATTGGGCACAAAGTGATACCTGATATTTGTATACTGAAGATTTACCCACAATTAGAGCCCTTTGGTTCAACTTGTCCAGGCCGACCAGATATCCAAACCCAATCTAGCTCCACTTGTCAGCACCCAGCCCATATCCATCCAAACCCTTCCTATTCATATACCCATCCAGATACCTTTAAAATGTTGCAATTGTACCAGCCTCCACCACTTCCTCTGGCAGCTCATCCCATACACGTACTACACCCTGCATGAAAGGTTGCCCCTTAGGTCTCTTTTATATCTTTCCCCTAAATCTATGCCCTCTAGTTCTGGACTCCTCCACCTCAGGGAAAAGACTTTGTCTATTTATCCTATCCATGCCCTTCATGATTTTATAAACCTCCATAAGGTCACCCCTCAGCCTCCAAAGCTCCAGGGAAAACAGCCCCAGCCTATTCAAACTCTCCCTATAGCTCAAACCCTCCAACTCTGGCAACATCCTTGTAAATCTTTTCTGAACCCTTTCAAGTTTCACAACATCCTTCTGATAGGAGGGAGACCAGAATTGCATGCAACATTCCAAAAGTGGCCTAACCAATGTCCTGTACAGCTGCAGCATGACCTCCCAACTCCTGTACTCAATACTCTGACCAATAAAGGAAAGCATACCAAACACCTTCTTCACTATCCTATCTACCTATGACATGCAAGGAGCTATGAACCTGCACTCCATGGTTTCTTTGTTCAGCAACATTCCCTAGGACCTAAGTCCTACTAAGATTTGTTTTCCTAAAATGCAGCATCTCATATTTATCTAAATTAAACTCCATTTGCCACTCCACAGCCCATTGGCCCATTGGATCAAGATCCCATTGTAACCTGAGGTAACCTTCTTCGCTGTCCGCTACACCTTCAACTTTGGTGTCATCAGCAAACTTACTAACTATACATCTTATGCTCACATCAAAATCATTTATGTAAATGATGAAAAGTAGTGGACCCAGCACCGATCCTTGTGGCACTCTAATGGTCACAGGCCTCCAGTCTGAAAAACAACCCTCCACCACCACCTATCTTTGAGCCAGTTCTGTATCCAAATGGCTAGTTCTCCTTGTATTCCATGGGATCTAACTTTGCTAACCAGTCTCCCATGGGGAACCTTGTCGAACGCCTTATTGAAGTCCATATAGATCACATCTACCACTCTGCCCTCATCAGTCCTCTTTGTTACTTCTTCAGAAAACTCATCAAGTTTGTGAGACATGATTTCTCACACACAAAGCCATGTTGACTATCCCTAATCAGTCCTTGCCTTTCTAAATACATGTACATCCTGTCCCTCAGGATTCCCTCCAACAACTTGCCCACCACCGATGTCAGGCTCACTGGTCTATAGTTTCCTGGCTTGTCCTTAGCACGCTTCTTAAACAGTGGCACCATGTTAGCCACACATCAGTCTTCCGGCACCTTACCTGTGATTATCGATGATACAAATATCTCAGCAAGGGGCCCAGCAATCACTTCCCTAGCTTCCCACAGAGTTCTAGAGTATACCTGATCAGGTCCTGGGGATTTATCCACTTTTATGTGTTTCAAGACATCCAGCACTTCCTCCTCTGTAATATAGACATTTTTCAAGAATAACCATCTATTTCCCTACAGTCTGTCTTCCATGTCCTTTTCCACAGTAAACACTGATGCAAAATACTCGTTTAGTATGTCCCCCATCTCCTGTGGCTCCACACAAAGGCCACTTTGCTGATCTTTGAGGGGGCCTATTCTGTCCCTAGTTACCCTTTTGCCCTTAATGTATTTGTGAAAACTCTTTGGATTTTCCTTAATTCTATTTGCTGAAGCTATCGCATGCCCCCTTTTTGCCCTCCTGATTTCTCTCTTAAGTATACTCCTATTGCCTTTATACTCTTCTAAGGATACATTTAATATTTCTTGTCTATACCTGACATATGCTTCCTTCTTTTTCTTAATCAAACCCTCAGTTTCTTTAGTCATCCAGCATTCCCTATACCTACCAGCCTTCCCTTTCACCCTAACAGGAATATACTTTCTCTGAATTCTTGTTATCTCATTTCTGAAAGCTTCCCATTTTCCAGCCGTATCTTTACCTGTGAACATCTGCCCCCAATCAGCTTTTGTAAGCTCTTGCCTAATACCATCAAAATTGATCTTTCTCCAATTTAGAACTTCAACTTTTAGATCTGGTCTATCCTTTTCCATCACTATTTTAAAACTAATAGAATTATGGTCGCTGGCCCCAAAGTGCTCCCCCACTGACACCTCAGTCACCTGTCCTGCCTTAGTTCCCAAGAGAGGTCAAGTTTTGCACCTTCTCAATTAGAGAAACATCCACATCCTGAATCAGAAAATTTTCTTGTACACGCTTAACAAATTCATCTCCATCTAAACCCTTAACACTATGGCAGCCCCAGACTATGTTTGGAAAGTTAAAATCCCCTACCATAACCACTCTATTATTCTTACAGATAACTGAGATATCCTTACAAATTTGTTTCTTAATTTCCCGTTAACTATAATACAATCCCATTAAGGTGATCATCCCTTTTTCACTTCTCAGTTCAACCCAAATAACTTCCCTGGATGTATTTCCGGGAATATCCTCCCTCAGCACAGCTGTAATGCTATCCCTTATCAAAAACGTCACTCTACCTCCTCTCTTGCCTCCCTTTCTGTCTTTCCTGTAGCATTTGTGTCCTGGAATATTAAGCTGCCAGTCTTGTCCATCCCTGAGCCACATTTCTGTAATTGCTATGATATCCCAGTCCCATGTTCCTAACCATGCCCTGAGTTCACCTGCCTTCCCTGTGAAGCCTCTTGCATTGAAATAAATGCAGTTTAATTTATCAGTCCTACCTTGTTCTCTGCTTTGTCCCTGCCTGCCCTGACTGTTTGACTCGCTTCTTTTCTCAACTGTACCAGTCTCAGATTGATCTCTTTCCTCACTATACCCCTGCGCTAACCCCCCCCTCCCCCCCACCTTACTAGTTTAAATCCTCCTGAGCAACTCTAGCAAATCTCCCCGCCAGTATATTAGTCCCCTTCCAATTCAGGTGCAATCCATCCTTCTTGTACAGGTCATTTCTATCCTAGAAGAGATTCCAATGATCCAAAAATGTGAATCCTTCTTCCATACACCAGCTTCTCAGCCATACGTTCATCTGCTCTGTCCTCCTATTCCTACCCTCACTAGCTCGCAGCACTAGGAGTAATCCAGATATTACTATTCTCGAGGATCTCCTTTTTTTAAGTTCCTGCCTAACTCTCTTTTATCTCCCTTCAGAATCTCATACTTTTCCCTTCCTGTGTCATTGGTTCCAATATGTACAATGACCTCCAGCTGGTTCCTTTCCCCCTTGAGAACATTCTGCACCCTCTCTAAGACATCCTTGATCTTGGCACCAGGGAGGCAACACATCATTTTGATTTTTCGCTGCTGGCCACAGAAATGTCTGTCTGTGCCTCGGACTAGAGAATCCCCTAACACAATTGGTATCTTGGAACTTGACATACACCTCATTGCAATAGTCTCAATATCAGAAACATGGCTGTTCATGCTACATTGACCTGAGAATCCTTCACCCCCTACATTTTCCAAAATGTTATATTTGTTTGAAATGGAGATAGCCACATAAGACTCCTGCACTACCTGCCTACCTCTCTTACCTTTCCTGGAGTTAACCCATCTATGTGACAGTATCTGCAACGTTTCCTATAAGTGGGCGGAACGATGGCACTGTGGTTAGCACTGCTGCCTCACAGTACCAGAGACCCAGGTTCAATTCCCGCCTCAGGCAACTGTCTGTGTGGAGTTTGCACGTTCTCCCTGTGTTTGTGTGGGTTTCCTCTGGGTGCTCCGGTTTCCTCCCACAGTCCACAGATGTGCAGGTTAGGTGAATTGGCCATGCTAAATTGCCCATAGGTTAGGTGCATTAGTCAGGGGTAAATGTAGGAGAATAGATCTGGGTAGGATACTCTTTGGGGAGTCAGTATGGACTTGTTGGGCTGAAGGGCCTGTTTCCACACAGTAGGGATTCTAATTCTATAACTGCCATCCATCACACCCCTATGCTCTTGTAAATTTCTCATTGCCTCTAACTGTCTCTCCAATGATTCAGTCGATCTGATAGAATTTGCAACCAATGGCATTTATTGCAGATATAATCCTCAGTAACATGTAAACTGTCCCTAAACTCACACATCCAACAAGAAGAGCATATCACTCTACTAAAAGCCATTTTTGCTTCTTTCAATCTGCAGACCCAGAAAATAACACTGTCATATTCCTCTACAAAACACTACTCCAGGTTAAATTAATACTCACGATTTCTATTTTAACTTTAATCAAGAGACATATCTCAATAAAACATATAATCAAGAATGAACCCACTCTACTCACTACAGCAGATTTACTGTAAGGCCACACTTAAAATAATCACTTATCTGTTTCTGTGCTGTGACCTCCCCCAATAGATTCCTCCAAGATTAGTTGTGAATTTCACTGTTTGTTAATTTTCCCAGACCCACTCTGATGTCCAGCTATACATGAAGCTGTACACAAAGGTGATGATTAACATGAGTGTTGTGTTCAGTATGCTTTATCACTTTGTCTAGGGATTTGTATATTGCATTCAGCAGACACAGATCACTCTTTTATCTCCATAAAAAGTAAAAGATAGTTTAAATAATTACCAAGGCACTGGAGTAGGGTATGGGCCAGACCTGCATCATGTGAAACCACCAAGAGCACTAGACACCTGATGTGTTGGTTTTTAACTGCAATGGAGAGACAGCATGTTCAGCTTAAGTATCAGTTTGGGTATGTGCTCTTGTCAACTTTTGGCTCATTATCGCAACCCAGTTGAGCCATATCAGCATATTCGGGGAGCCTGACTTGAAGGTGAGGAGGTCAAATGATCGGTTGATGCAGTTCCCAAAGAACAGGGCTGTGTTTTACTTTGGTTCATAAAGCTAGTTTGAACTGCTCATCAAGGTGGTAAAAACAATGACTGCAGATGCTGGAAACCAGACTATAGATTGGAGTGGTGCTGGAAAAGCACAGCAGTTCAGGCAGCATCCGAGGAGCAGTAAAATCGACGTTTCGGGCAAAAGCCCTTCATCAGGCAGAGATGCTCATTAGTCTGAGAACCGACAGTAAATCTGAGGACCTGAGAGGAGGCAGAGCCTCGAAAGCTAGTGCTTCCAAATAAACCTGTTGGATTTATAATCTGGTGTGCTGTGATTTTTAACTCAATGGAAAACAAGGAACTGTTCCTTCAGTTTGCATGGAGCTCCCGCCAAACGCTGCTGAGGACCTAGTACAGAAATGTGAGCATGATAACAAGATGGTACGTTAAAAATAGCAAGTGTTGAGAAAGTCAGGGTCACGTTTGGGGACTGAGCCAATGTGTTCGGCAGTCCCCCTAGGCTGCCTTTGCACTCCTCCGAGGAGATTTCACTCGTGACCAGAGAATGTTGATTGGATTTAAACATGCATAAGTAAATTGCTGCTTCACACTGGAAGCTCTTGAACGGGAATAAGCAGGAGGTAAAAAGTGTACCAGCTCCTATGATTGCATGGAAAGGTGCTGGGGACAAGAGGTTGTGGATGATAGAGGAGACTTTGTGTTCTTTTACCTTGCGATCGACACATAATGCAATCAAATAATTCGATAACACACACAGGTAAGTTTGGCTATTAAGCAATGCTTTTAGTTTGATGCATTTGGTAATTAGTTTGGGTGCTGGCCAGAGGTATTTTTTTTTTAAAAATGTAGAATGGTCTTTTTGAGGCTGGTCGCTGCATGTTGTTTGAGGGTGAAGCCCCTCCCCGGTGAAAGGATGGAGGAAGCCTGAAGCCAGTTGAGGCGGGAGCTCCGCGGGGGATGCATGCCAGCGGCTGCGGCGAACTCTCCGCGCTCCGGGATAGACGCGGCCTCTGCCCCCGGCGGGTGGTCATCACGAGCTGCGCGCGTGGAGGAGAAGAACTGGGGCTTCATCGGCGCGCGGCCGAGCCGTTGCCAGGAGACGGGCTGCGCGAGCCCCCTCCCTCCTCTCGTGGCCCTGGTGGTGGGGCGGAAGAGCGTGTTGCAGCCGGTAAGGAGTGCGCTGCTGCCTGTTGCTCTGCAAACTCGTGCACCTTGCTGCCTCGCGGGCGGCGCGGCGCGAGCTGAAGCGTCCCCTCTGGCGCCCTTGCTGCTGCTGCTGCCTGACCTTTCCTTCCTGGCTCTGGGTGAGGGGGTGAATTGCTTTGCTTTGCTTTACCGATGTGTGTTGTGTGGACTGTGAAGCGCTCTGTGTCTGCAATAGGGACCGAGCCCCCCACCCCCCCCAAACTGCGCGGTTGAATGATCAGCTCTCGCACCCGCAGGATTGGGATTAGATAAAACTGTGCATTTGTCAGGGAAGTGACTCATGCAGCTCAAAATCATATATGTATTAGGCGCATCAATGATTTTAAACATGCAACGGTATATATATTTTTTAAAATAGTGCATTCACTGTATGCGTATCGCACGGTGCTTGGATGGCAGTTTTATCTCCTCCCCGAAATGATTTACCCTCGTGGAAAGCTTATTTTTTAAGACTGTCTTTCTTCATTGTCTACACTTGTATCAAATCTAGTTAATTGCTGCCGAAGCTCAAACCCGTGTTGGGGGTTGGTGTATGTGTTTTTTGTTGTTGTTGTCTCTTGACGGAACCAACACAGCACCGTTCGGAGTGAGTCCGGTGGAGCAGCTATTTGGATATTTGTCGGTTAAAAGTTGTATCGGTGGAATTGTTGAACACCGCAGTGAAAGTTTCCTGTTTCTTTTTGCTCTCTCTCTCTCTCTCCTTCCTTGCCCTCACTGTTCAAGGGCTATTGCGAATTTTAAATCCTTGAAGGTCTAGCAGTCCCGTTTCTGCAGCGAGTTGATCAGGTTGAATAACCGCCCCCAAACCTTTCGGACTTCAATCCACAGATTTGTAAATTGAATGTATAACTATCTCCAAAATGCCGTGATAAATCGAGGGCAAAGAGAGATGGTGCGGGAGATCTCTCACTAACTCCGATCGGGCTAGCTACCTCACCGCGATTGAAGTCAGTCAGACAGCACGGGAACAGACCCTTCGGTCCAACCAGTCCATGCCGAACATAACCCCAAACTAAACTAGCCCCGCCTGCCTCAAAGTCCCTCCAAACCTTTCCCAATCATGTATCTATCCAAATGGCTTTTAAAAGTTGTAGTTGTGTCCACCACTTCCTCGGGAAGTTCATTCCACATGCTAACCACCCTCTGTGTGTAAAAAAAATTGCATCATGTCTGTCTTAAATCTCTCGCCTCTAGTTATATACTGCACAGAAGCAGAGCCTTCAGTTCAGTTCACCCGTGCTAACCAGATATCCTAAATTGACCTAGTCTCTTTGCCAGTACTTGGCCCGTTTCCCTCTAAACCCTTCCTATTCACGTATCCATCCAGATGCTTTTTAAATGTTGTATTTGTACCAGCCTCCACCACTTCCTCTGACGGCTCATTCCACCCTCTGTGTGAAAGCGTTGCCCTTCAGGTCCTGGTCCCTCTTCTCTTTCTCCCACTCCTCTTTCCCCCCCCCCATTCTTGTGCCCTCTAGTTTGGGACTCGCCCATCCTTGAGAAAAGACCTTGGCTATACACAATGATTCTGATGGGAACTGACAAATCTCTGAACAGATTAAGTCAAACACCCCATTTATGGTTCATCTCATTCAGATCCTCTGGATGAGTTTAGCAGCACATATCAGTTGGGAGTTAAAATGAACACCGTAATCTTCAACTGGACATGAAGAGAATCCAGTGAAATCGATCAGAGTGGCATGTAGACATATGGGCTGACCTACTACCCTAACAGTAGTGGGCCATACATGGGCAGAAGTGAATATATATGTACTCAAAACAGTTATATTAAGTTTGTTTCATTTGTGAAGCCTCTATTATTGTGTATGCAAATATTATAACAACGTGGACATGAGATATGAGGTGCACAGTAGTTGAAGAATTCCAGTTATAGTACTTTTGCCTCGGACAAGCTTGTGTCCGATGCAGGGGAAAAAATAATCTTTCTCCGCATTTCAGCTAGAGTATTATAAAATGCACAATATTTCACTGACTTATCTTCTACACAGCTGCCCAATTAGTGAAAGTAAAGCAGTACAACTTCCTCACACCCACCTCCCTTATTATTTTCTGTTCCTCTCTGCCAATTTAGACACCCTTCTTCCTCTTTGGAAGGTAATTTTTTAGATTAGATTCTCTACAATGTGGAAACAGGCCCTTCAGCCAACCAAGTCCATAACGACACTCCGAAGAGTAACCCACCCATACCCATTTCCCTCTGACTAATCCACCTAATGCTATTGGCAATTTAGCGTGGTCAATTCACTTAACCTGCACATCTTTGGACTAGGAGGGAAACCGGAGCACCTGGAGGAAAGCTGTAGGTTATTAATTACAACTGAGACTAAATTATGTCCAGCCCTGTGAATGCACATGTATTTGCGGGTGGGATAAAGGGCAGCAGGCAGGAATCCTGACTGATTTTTCTCTTTCTCACTCAGGGTACTGAAGTCAATTGTCTATCAGAATCAGAAAATTCAGGGACTTTCCCAGCTTTTCTGACTCACCTACATCGTGGCATAAAACCTGGGCATTGGCAAGCTCCCTTTTCTGGAAGATCGTGACTTAAGCTTGGATGCGCAACTGTGAGTAGCAATCCTCAAACATATTACCCACATGATTACTTTCATGTATGTACTGAGACAGTGACAGTCAATTATTCTACAGTGGGGAGCTTTACAGTTTCACGTAATCCTCTCATTGCCAAAATCCTTTTTACAGTAAGAGTTCCTGAATAGCTAACCAGAGGAGGATTGATTTCCTTTTCTTAACTAAAGGACACTGGGTGAACTGCAGCTATCACAACATTGGGTCACATCAGCTCATGTGGCTTAACCTCTGCTGGATCCTTCCCAGTCAGTGATACTTAGTGCTGTAGCTGCTATCTCTAATACTGAAGAAAATTGCTTTTTATTATTTAATTCAATTATCTTTAACATTTAAAGCTTTACGTACCATATACATTTCTGTGACAATCATACCTAATTCCTAAATTCCCCATAAAATTCCACCTACTAGTCATTATTGATAACAATAATTTGCATTAATCAAGCACCTTTAATATAATAAAACATTCCCAAGGTTCTTTATAAGCATTATCATACAAAATTTGACACTGCGTTCCATGAGGAGGTATAAGACCACAAGACACAGGAACAGAAATTAGTCCATTCAGCCCATCGAGTCTGCTCCGCCATTCAATCATGGCTGATACGTTTCTCAACCCCATTGTCCCGCTTTCTACCCATCACCCTTGATTCCCTTGATACTCGAGGTAGACCACATGACCACTTTAGATTAGATTCCCTACAGTATGGAAACAGGCCCTTTGGCCCAACAAGTCCACACTGACCCTCTGAAGAATAACCCACCCAGACCCACACCCCTACCCTATATTTTACCTCTGACTAATACACCTAATGCAATGGGCAATTTTGCATGGCCTTGTTCAAAGCTATATGGCTGGAGTTTTGTGTGTTCCCATTGGGCATGGTTTTGGGGGTGGGGCTAGTTGTTGATAGGGACATGTAAAATATATAAGGTGGCTAGCCCACCAGGTTTCCACAAACAACATAATTTGCTGGATAGGCAGGCACCAAATTCACTGGCCCACCTGCCGTAATTAAATAAACAATTTACCGTCACTTAAGTATGTTGACAAACTGAACAGACTGGAGTGGGTGTGCTTATTTTAGTGTCCTGTATGAGAAGAACCGGGTAGAAAAGATTGGAGGGCATTCTCAAATGTGTCAGCCCACTTCCATGCTGCCTAACTAACAGAAAACTAGCCCCGCGATCCCCTCTCCATGGGCTCCAGTATCCCTCTCCAACCTAAGACCCAGAGACCTATCCTTCTAGGGCATACATGATCCTCTTCAGGCTTCTTCTTGTTTTCCCAGCAGTGCCTAACATGGAGGCCTGGTGCTGCTTGCAATGATGGATCTGTTGGGCAATTGGATTTACAGGTAGCTTCTGAAAGTGTGAATTTCTCTCAGAGGGGCGGAAATCTCACTGAAGAACCATTCAGTTCACCCACAGTGAAGTACAACTTTCCTGCTTGAGTCAGCTTCCATCTGTGAGCAGTCCACCCACTGTGAAAGGCAATCTATAGGCTATAGCTGTCAAAGAACTATAGAGAAGCGGAGGTATTTCAGAGCTTTGAGCATTGGAAGTGAAGGCACAGCCTACTTGTTTAATAAAGTATTCTTCAGGGCAACATGAGTAAGGCTGTGGGAAATCCAAAGTCTAGGAGTTACTGTTGTGAATGTAACATTGCATGAAAAATTGTAATAAAGAGTAGAAAATGGATCATTCAATAATTCTTATCATTCCCTTTCTTCATACTAGCTGGCACCTTTTTTGATATACATGTGTGTGACCATAAGAATTATCGAATATGGTAGCATTGCATTTGTTACTGGATTAATAGTATAAAGAAGAGAATAAATGATCTAGAGAACAAGCGTTTAAATCTCTCCATCTCAGTTCCAGATTAGAATTACGTTTCTTCAAAAAGAATTTGGAATCATCTTCATCTGTGCCACCTAATCTTCCCCCATCACACTTCCACACAGGCTTTGACTCAACTTTACATACCTTAGTTAGGAGACATGATTTGGAGATGCTGGTGTTGGACTGGGGTGTACAAAGTTAAAAATCACACAACACCAGGTTATAGTCCACCAGGTTATTGTCCAACAGGTTTAATTGGAAGCACACTAGCTTTCGGACCGACGCTCCATTCAGCCCTGATAAAGAGCGTTGCTCTGAAAGCTAGTGTGCTTCCAATTAAACCTGTTGGACTATAACCTGGTGTTGTGATTTTTAACTTAGTTAGGAGAGCTTATTGCGTTCATTTCTAGTCACCACATTACAGGAAGAATGTGGAGGTTTTGGAGAAGGTGCAGGTGAAGTTTACCAGGATGCTGTCTGGATTAGAGGGTGAGCTGTAAGGAGAGGTTAGAAAAACTCGGGTTGTTTTCACTGGAGTGTTGGAGGCTGAGGGGAGACTTGATATGGTTGACGGTCAAAATACTTTTCTCAGAATTGAAATGTCTATTACGAGGGGTGTGCATTTAAGGTGAGGGGGGAAAGTTCAAAGGAGATCTGAGGGGCATGTTTATGTACACAGTGGTAGGAGTCTGGAATGCGCAATCAGTAAGTGGTGAAGGCAGATATGAGAGGGATGTTTATGGGACTTTTTAGATAAGCACATGAAAATGCAAGAAATGGAGGGATATGGACCAAGGGCAGGCAGAAGGGATTAGTTTAATTTGCGTCATGTTCAGCACAACATGATGGGCTGAAGGGCCTGTTCCTGCACTGAACAGTTCTATGTTTTGCATCATTGTGGGAGATGCTTCATCTTTTGGGATGCTTATCCACAGCTACATTCAAGAGAATTTGTTTGGCTTTACTTAACATCTGTATAAGGGCTTTGTATAGTCAGCACCAGTCCTGATGCAATTGAGATACAGCTCAGTAGACCATATTTTGCTGGGTGGGTTCTTCTTAAAAATAACATAACTGGCATCAGTAAATTGACTGCTTTAAAACTCTAGCTGGTGTAGCTATATGCTTCCGGGAAGGCGGCCAACCATCCTTATCCAGTCTGGTCTTTGTGATTTCAATCTAAGACCGCACATTTGGCACTTAACAGCCCTCGAACTTAGCAAGCCATCCTGTAGTTGCATAAAATCACTGCAATTGTTTGAGAAAAAGGCTCAAGAAATTGCCTCATGGGAAATTGATCACAGAGAGTAAAGACCAGCCTTGCTAGAGACGCTTAATTTTCCACAATGAATTAAAAGGAACAGGATTATAGTGCTTGATTGTCACACACTTAGTTTGAAACAGTAACATAGTATTGTAGACTTCAGAGTTTATGCTTCTGTTCATTGCACAGACAGCATAGGAGGTCTCATCGCCATAATAACAATGGTTTATTGATTAAATACTGAGCAATTTGATAACTAAGCTTAAAATACATTAGGTTGCACTTAAAATAAAATAATTTTTAGAATAATATTTGTACTTGTATTGTATATGTGTAACAAAAATATAGACAACTAATCCATTGTTTCACAAAGCAAAACATTTCCTCATCAATTTGTTAGGTTTATCTGATTCATTGAGAATGATCAGGCATGGAGAAAGAAGATTTTGTATTTATGCACATTTTTCATGACCTTAGCGCATCCTAAAGTTCTTGACATCACCTGAAATAACTCTGAAATGTAGAATTGTAGGAAAGTGACAGGCAGTTGGATGCTACAATGCCCCACAAGCAACCAGGAGATAAATGTCCAGAATATTTATTGATGTTGGTTGAGGGATAAGTATTGACCAGGATATTGGAGCCAACTTCCCTATATTATTTGAAATGGAATTGAATCTTTTATGTACACCTAAGACAGATAAGCCTCAGGATAACATGTTATTTGTGCAACACCGTTGTGCACCATGGTATCGGCCTGTATCATGTACTGACATGTCTGAAGTGGGCTTGAAATTGTAACTTTCTGACTTGGAGATGGACCTGAACTATGGCTAACACAGATCCCTGGCTTAAAATTAGAGTTGCCCTTTCAGACAGATTTTTCTGAGGAATTTGAGTCAACCATGTTTGGAATCAGTTTTCCTCTTGCCTAGATTTAGTAACTTCACATTACTTGATTAAATATTATTCAGTGTTTTTTTTTCTGGCTAAAATTCCATGGAGTCCTTCACTGAAAGCTATAGGAGAGATAAGTAAGTGGAAGCACCAGTTATGAGAGCATCCAAAAGGTGGGAATTGTCACTTGGAGCACAGGCCAGTGAAACAATGTCCCGTTCATTTTTGTGGCAGGAAAGATCTGCTCAAATGGGCACTAATATATGGTTTATCTCTTGCCCATTGATTGCCAACATAAATACCCTTTTATTAGAGAGCGATTACAAGGTTACTGCCAAATTTGATCACCAAAGGAATAATTATGTAGCAAAGTAAAAGACATTGGGGGAAACACAGATGAGGGACAGAGACGAGAGATTTGAGGATCAAAGAAAGCAACACAGGCATACAGTGGAGGAGGTGGTACGAATAGGATTGAAGAACAAAGAGATATGCAGAGTGATACTGTGATATAGTCTGACTGTGATTTAGAAGATGTAAGATTTGCCTTGGTTCTGTAATAAAATAAACTAGGCTGATGTTTGTTAGCTGTACTGTTGAATTCTATTAATAACCTACCTCCAAATTAACTTTAAGCACTGCCATCTTAAGTTGGATGATGACATCATGTAGACTGGGAGAGGCTACTTGATGCTAAGGAAACCATTTTGTGCTGAAAAAAACAAGACTACGAAGTCAACAAAGACTATTCTCACTTACCAAATCTAACTTACTTTGACGTGATTTCAAATTAAATTTTCAGTTTAAGAACATTTTTAAGGATTTCTTCAGTTTATTAATTTCAGTAAGATATATTGTTTGTAGAGGAAAAAAAGCGTAGTTTGTACAAAATAGCCTCCAGCGCATCCTATTGGATCTTTTGTATTGGGAGGTAAGGTATGGTTACATGGAGAACATAGGAGACAATGACACACAAAGAAATGTCTGCAGGAGAAGGATAGCTGGAAATAGATATGAAATACTGGACAGAATCTGCAAAAAAGACATAATCGATGCTTGACTAATTTTGTACCTTTAACATGACAAATTAGAATTATTATAGGTTAATCTAAAATAATGTACAGATGTGAGTGCAGAGAAACATGGGATTTCTCAATCTCACTGTACATGTGCTAATCTTGCTAAAATAGGTAAGAATTGGAATCAATGTTGTGAGATTATAAAACGGGTATTATTGGTACTGGGATAATTAAATGATAATAAAAAGCAGATACAGGTCACTAGGGAGATAAAGATTGCGAGATGAAGAAAAGATTCTGGGAAATATTCTAAACTGTGGCAAAATAATTTTTAATGAGAAGGGGTGAGTGTGTGTGTGTGTGTTTGGTGGGTCATAGGGTGGGTGGCTTTCAAGTCTGGAAAGCCGCCAAGGTCACTGCAGTCACCCTGGTTCAAGGAAACTTGGAATATTGTGCATAGTTCTGGTCGCCCCATTACAGGAAGGATGTGGAAGCATTGGAAAAGGTGCAGAGGAGATTTACTAGGATGTTGCCTGGTCTGGAGGGAAGGCCGAGACTTGGGTCTGTTCTCCTTGGAAAGAAGGCGGCTAAGGGAGGATTTGATAGCGACATACAAGATGATCAGAGAATTAGATAAGTTGGACATTGAAAGTCTTTTTCTTAGGATGATGGCGTCAGCTTGTACAAGAGGGCATAGCTACATTTGACGGATGATAGATTTAAGACAGATGTCACAGGCAGGTTTTGTACTCTGAGTTGTAAGGCTGTGGAATGCCCTGCCTGCCAATGTAGGTAACTCAGCCACATTAGTGAGATTTAAACAATTCTGGGATAAGCACATGGATGATGATGGAATGGTGTAGGAGGATGGGCTTAGAATAGTTCACAGGTTGGCGCAACATCGAGGGCCGAAGGGCCTGTTCTGCGCTGTATTGTTCTATGTTCTATGTTCTAAGTGTTCAGCAGTGCAGGAAGAAAATAAATGATCTGCTACACTCCTCAAGGGTGAGTGCTACCATTTCTTCTGACATCTCCCATTTGCAAGGCCACCAGTCGCTCAAACTTTACCACTCGCCAAAGCTCATGGACTACAAATTTCACTAGCGCATAAATCATGTCCACTCAAATGTTCTTGCCCACTAACCCTCCCTGCCCTCTGCTCACTCAATGACGACGCAGTCTTTACTGCTCCTACATCACCACTCATGGCTCTCCCCTCCACCTCCAGCACTTCCAACACAGCTTTTGTCTCATTACAGGAAAAACCATTTCTGTCAACCTGTTTGAGAGGGTGTAGACCGATGGAGAGGGTGAAGTTCACAAGGCTCCTTCTCCAACATGAGGAGAAGGTGGTTGATGGGGCTGGAGAAGAGTGTAACCACTTTCAAGATGTCGAGAACTTAGGGGCAACCAACTCGGTGACTTTCAATGCACATGCCACCAGTGCTGACTCATTTTTAACATGTGCAAGCTTTTATCTGTCTTGAACAAGTAACTTCCTTTCTTCTCTTATGCAGACTCTAGTGGTACCCAGCAAACCTCTGCCAGCACTGAGACCCTCTGCTCCACCTCCATCTCTGAGGAGGAAGCTCTGAATCTTCAGTGTGCGCATTGGCAAGACTTCCACCTGCTCGGGGTGGGGGGTCTCTTTCTAGATTAGCCTCAGGAGCTCAATCTGGTGAACACATTACTGAAATGTCTCTGCAGTTAATCGAGGAAGAAGCACTTCAGGTCTCTGGTGCTCAAAAGACAGTCCCAGTTGAGCTCCAGACAGAAGACGGCCCCGAGGTCTTGGCCATTAATGACATTGTCAACGTGCACAGAGATGCTCAGGAGCAGCCTTTTTGGACATCTTGAGGATGAAATGTAATGGGCATACTTTGGTCATTTCTCACAAGCAATTGACTTTGCGACAGCAAATAGCATCAGAAGTCAGGGATCCTTGAACCCTAACTTTGTCAGTGCAGCCAAGGCATTGGATTTTAACATGGACAATACTGAGGCTAAAAACAAGATGCAGGGATTATGGTAGGGCCAGCCCTGGATAGATTTTCCACATTTATACTCGCCTTGTGAGTGAGAGGATAGATTCAGTGATGATTCCACAGTCCTTGGAGACCAGGATTCATTCATTCCATCTCTTGAAGGCACCATTTAAGGCTGGGAGGTGTACAAAGAGCAGCTGACATCTCCGTTTAAGCTCAATGGCCAGCTAAGGGAACCTGCACAACGTGCTGCCTCTCTCAGGTTAAATGCCCCAGGATTTCAGAGTAATTCAGTAATCTAAACGCAACCTGACGCAACCATGTGGAAGGCTAACTGATGATGGAAGGGTAAAAAGGAGGTGCCTATGGATTGCGCTCAACCTGCCTCTGATCATAAGGAATTGCACTATGTAACACTTGGATATCATACACTGACTGAAGCCTTAAAGGCCACCCAACCTCGTGTTGATGTTACTGCCCTGTCTCAGTGACTGCTGAATGGTGAGGAGGGCCTGTAAAGTGCAGAAACATTTAAGGTGGACTCAGCTGAAGACATCATGTGTACGGTCATATGGATAAGTAGACACTTATTCATGAACACAAACATTCGAGGAGGGCAGGTACAACCAGATGAACTGACCAGGGACTGCTTGCCATATAACCTACAGCAAACAACACAATGAAAGGAAGTCCAAATCCTGCTCATTCCACCTGGAGGTGGATTTTAATGACGTTCTCTCTGGCTTATCATGCTTGATGCATGTGCATACCTCTATCATGGTCTCTTGGATGTCCCTTTTGATCAGTGTCTTGATCCTTATTCTCATCTTCATCCTTAGGAGTTACTGTTGATCCCCATTTTGTCTGCACCTGGTATATCCCCCTCCCTATTGGCTCCAGTTGTGAAGAGTATAGCATGCCACAATGATGCTACACTGTAGGGGCCCCTCTGACACAGTCAGGGCATTGAAACCTCAATTAAAGGACGCCTTTGATGTATTTCACTCTGGCCCTGAAGCAAGTATGAGCAGCATTGTATCTTTGTTCTGTATTAGTCAGAGGGTTTCTTAAAGGTATATTTGGAGGGGGCAGCCTTTGTATCCTGTTAGTCATCCTTGTTTGGCCGAAGGGCCTTGGAAGGACACAGGAACTTTGGATTTTCTAAATGGCAGCTCCCAGAATATCTGATGCAGACCGCCAAAATTTTGCGTTGGTCACAGATAAGTCACACTCGAAAGGTGTGGAAGCGTTTTCTGTTTAGTGAAAGGAGCCTCAACATATGTGGTCTATAGTGCCCTGTGGCTGGGGGAAGTCTATCAATGTGGAGAATCTCACTGCCTGAAATGCCTGACTCTCCTCATCATGGGGTAAAGATCTAAACTGATGAATTCTTGAGAAACAAAAATTGTTGGAAAAGCTCAGCAACTCTGGCAGCATCTGTGGAGAGAAATCAGAGTTAGCATTTCAGGTCCAGTGACCCATCCTTCAGAACAGAATTGTGAATTCTGGAGAAGCCTGGATTCTGACGGTAATGACATTTTGGGTCCAGGGTTGGGAGATTTCACACAGGTCTCCAATTGCTGCTTCAAACGAGCTGCTGACAAAATTCAACACTGTTATAGCATTGATAATCACTGGGTTGGGCTGGTCACCCAGTCCTTCTGACCTGAGTCCTACTCCAAGAGATTACATAGTTCTGTGCTGATAGTGACCCAGGTCATCCTTAGCCTGTGCGTGCATTGTGGTTGTGAGAACTGTGTAGAAAATGACTGAGAAGGGCTTATGCCCGAAACATTGATTCTCCTTCTCCTTTGATGCTGCCTGACCTGCTGCACTTTCCCAGCAACACATTTTTAAGCTCTGATCCCCAGCATCTGCAGTCCTCACTTTCTCCTCCATGAGGTCAGTATAGGTAGGTTCTGATCATCCTCCTCCATCACTATGATGGCTCTTCACCTGTGGCTTCCCCTTAGAACATAGAACAATACAGCACGGAACTCTCCCTTTGGCCCTCGATGTTGTGCCGACCTATGAACTAATCTAAGCCCATCATCATCTATATGTTTATCCAAGGACTGTTTAAATGCCCCTAAAGTGGCTGGTTAACTACATTGGCAGGCAGGGCATTCCACGCCCTTGCCTCTGAAGACTGAGGCAGCTGCTGAAATTTGCTGTTCTTGCTGAGCTTGCAGACAACCTTGTGATTACTCTTTCCTCCAATGCAGTCTTTGCCAGTGCCCTGAGGCAACAAGGTTTGCACCAACTGCAATATCTGTGCCAGATTTGTGCGCATGTTGGACAAAGAACGTCATTCACTGATGGTATTCCTGACACTCCACATCAATTATAATGAAGTGTTCCGTTGTGCCCTGGCGTAGTGTGACAAGGAGGCCAATGTCCTGCCCCTGTAAGGAACACTGAGGTATGTAATCTTATTTAGATGTCTGTTACAGAAGCAAAGTGCTAATGCGTTAACCCAGTGTAATAGCACTTCCAACCCAAAAAAGTAATCCTTAAACATCACAGTCCATGTCCTTGCATACTTACAGTTTAGTGGGCAAATGTAGCAGCTTTGAAGTATTATTTCCCAGGTATGAAATACGTTTCGGAAAGGGCAAACCCAGATCGGACTTTTCAGTTAGGGTCTGAATAGATTTGCATACCTAACATGACAAGGAGGCTATTGGTGCAAACTGTGTAATGATTATGATCAGCTGAGGTAGTAATTTTAACTATCATCCTTGCAAAAAGAATGACCTGTCAAGAAATTGCAATTTGATGCCAGATGGGATGGCATTATAGAATCAATAGATATAGGATTAATGCAATTGCAGGATGTCACATTTAAAAGAATTACAATCCCACTACCGAAGAAGAAAACAGTAACTTATTTTACCCATTCTGCATGTGGTGGCTGCCATTTTCTCTAATAATCATGTGGTTTCTTTGGATTGAAAATGGCAACTTTTAAACTTTGTGTCCTCGTGAGTGATTTGCAGACTCTGTCTTAGATGCATTGTGGTCCCTTCATCCTTCATGTGTTTGAGTTGCTTTTCCTGAGTCTTCAATGACCTTTTGGCACATCCGTCCCACACCCCCACCCCATTCATGCCATCCCCTTTAGATAACTGCTAGTATCCCCAGTGTGCCCCCTAAGCCCATGGCTTTGCAATTTGCCATGCCCTTATTGGCCACATACTCACCCCATGCTAAAGCATGTTCAGGATAATCCTTCTTCTCAGTGATCTAATTCAATGAATACCAATCCCAGACTTGAGCTTCCCACTCCAGAACCCGGAACTCCAAGCATTGCCCCATGGTAAGCCCTCTGACCATTATTGCCCAGTTCTCTATCATTCAGTGTGGTTCACTCCCTCTATCTGTTTGGCAAGAAATCCCTGACTGCTATTGGGCCTGCCCCTGGTCTGATGTCTCCACTGCACCCCGACTAATGTACCTACAATCACTGCACTGTTTGCACTTGGCCTGTAGAACTGACCTCTGTCCAATATGCTTGCAGACTGCAGAGACATGGATCCATGCACTTTGGTAGGACCAATATCTGACTGAACCCCTTGACTGAGTGTGATGGCACCCACCGACTAACTGTAATCCTTGACTCCACTTAGGACTCGTCCCTTTTTTGACTTTTAGACATTGCTGTTTAGTTGAAGCACGTAGAGTGCATTTGCTGTGTACGCTGCTGGCATATGCTGTTAGCATGACATTGACAGAACACAATGCCATATAGTAACACGTCCACCCCCTTGATTGTTCAGTGTTCCAAACTGTATCAAGCTGCCTGCCTGTCCCTCTGAGCTGAAAAGCACTGCAAGCAACAGAGGATGACAACCTCTTATTAAGCGCAAAGTTAGTGAGTGCTAAGAAAGTAAGCTGACAGTTATAAGATGCCTCATGTATAGATGTATATGATACATGAGGCTCACTTCCAGGCAAAGAGACTTGGAAGAAACAGAAAGGTCATAGGTATCCCTGTGCTCAAAAGTGAAGTCCTGAGGGGATGCAGTTGAGTGTGACTTGGCAGGAAAGCAGCCATAATAATGTGGTGAAGCTGGTGGTTTGCCAATATGGACTTGCATAGACAAAAGGTGTAAAAGGACAGTTTCCGTGTGGAGGCATTGTGATAAAGATAGTTCTCTGAAACACCAGAGAGCAAAGTAGTGAGTGGCTGCCATTAGATATCTGCTTTGACTTTCATGTTAGGATTTGGCATTGTCTAGTTTCTCGGAGGAGGATAGGGATCTGTAAATTGTACAGAAATGAATTGAAATAAGATAAGATAATCCTGCCCCCCCCGCTTAAGATTTAGCACTGGCCCTATAAATCCTCATGAGAAATTCAGAATCATTTTCTAGATATTGTAAATTGATTTTTGTTTTCCCACTGTTCTCCCCATTGCCCAGTCAGTTAAAGAGAGTAGAAAATTCCATAACAATGATATTAAAAATTACAAAATGTACACAGAGCAATTAATTTAACCATACAGTCATGCTTTTGTCTTTGGAAGTCTTTTTAACAATATGCTTTCTAAAATGAATATGGAAAATCTCAGTTTATGCAGTATTGCAATATTCTTTACTGAGAAAACTCCAGCTAATTAGCGTAGCCCTCAACATTGCAACTCTGCATAGAATTTTGAGACATTTTTAAAGATGACAGAAAAACAGCTATCTGTAATAAATACATTGAAATATTATGTGAAGTAATTTATAAAGAATGTGTCTATGTATCGACGATTGTTAAAGAAAAATACTGCCTCTTATTTCTTTAAATGTGAATTTGACCAGCAGCTGAGCAAAGAGAACATTTTTAGTTACAGAATGTTAAATGTGACTAGGAGGAGTTATGACATGCCGTCATATTCTAAAACTGTGCTTAGCTCCTTTAAAAGGCAGAACATTTCCCAATCTTCTTTCTGAATTCACCATTTTGTTTTTGCATATGTCAAGGGGATTTCAGGTTGTGGGATAGATGAATATTGTGGCTGACTTAATTGCCATTATTATGCGGTGGGCTTCATTGGTCTCTGAATCCTAATATTATTCATTACATTTGTATGCTTTTGAAACATTCTGCACATCCATTAACAGATGGGTAAAGATTGTATTATTTAGATCTATTTGTTGATGATAAATACCAAAAAGAGTAACAACTTTTCACTGTTTCAAAGCAATGACTTTTCAAATATGTTTCAGCACCAACACAACACCTTTTATCAGAGGAAATATTTTTTAAAACACACCAAAATTAGAAAAATACATTGTCTCAAAAAACATAAATATATCAAAATTGTTAACAAAACGCTAATTGATAAATGCTAAGATAAAGAAATAATTCTAACATGTGGATTTGTTAGTTACAAATATTAACTGAGTAGATTAGCTTTGACAATTACTTGCTTGATAGTCCACCTTTTTAAAAATGATAATGATTTGGATTCTCTGGGGTATATTATAACTCTGGGCACTTCAGTGAAAAGAATGATAATGAGTCAGCAGTTTTTTCACAAGTCTGTCAAGTTTTGCTGGAGTGAGTAGCAATAAAAATAAAACTATAAAAATATAGATTGGGGTATGGATTCAGTCTTATTAATTTTACACAATGCTCAATTCAAAACAGTCTTCTGTGTGGCAATTAACTATGGTATATTGAATATCACAGATAAACAAATAAAAAAAATTGTAAATATTAATTTGAAATGACAAAATCCAGAAATTTCCAATCCGATGGTAATACTTCAGTTATGCGCAGAGAGTAGACCAGCTGAGATTGTTGTTCTTAGAGTGTAGATGATTTAGAGAAGATTGGATAGAATTGTTCAAGATCAAGAAAGGTTTAAATATATAGAAGGAAGCAAATTCCAATGGAATCAAGTAGAAATATCAATCAAAAGCTTAGGATTAGAATGACATGCGAAGAATGAAAGGTGAGGACATTTTTTATTTTACGAAGTGGGTTATTATTATCTGGAATGTATTCCTTCGAAGCAGTGGGGTACCACAGGGATCCGTGCTGGGACCGCAGCTTTTTACAATATATGTAAATGATATAGAAGATGGTATCAGCAATAACATTAGCAAATTTGCTGATGACACAAAGCTAGGTGGTAGGGTGAAATGTGATGAGGATGTTAGGGGATTACAGGGTGACCTGGACAAGTTAGGTGAGTGGGCAGATGCATGGCAGATGCAGTTTAATGTGAATAAATGTCTGGGATTGAGTATAGAAGCAAAGAGGTGCTTCTGCAGCTGTACAGGGCCCTGGTGAGACCACACCTGGAGTACTGTGTACAGTTCTGGTCTCCAAATTTGAGGAAAGACATTCTGGCTATTGAGGGAGTGCAGCGTAGGTTCACGAGGTCAATTCCTGGAATGGCAGGATTGCCTTACACGGAAAGACTGAAGCGACTGGGCTTGTATACCCTTGAGTTTAGAAGACTGAGAGGGGATCTGATTGAAACGTATAGGCTTATGAAAGGACTGGACACTCTGGCAGGAGGGAACATATTTCCGTTGATGGGGGAGTGCCGAACCAGAGGACACAACTTAAAAATACGGGGTAGACCATTTAGGACAGAGATGAGGAGAAACTACTTCACCCAGAGAGTGGTGGCTGTGTGGAATGCTCTGCCCCAGAGGGCAGTGGAGGCCCAGTCTCTGGATTCTTTTAAGAAAGAATTGGATAGAGCTCTTACAGATAGTGGAGTCAAGGGGTATGGAGATAAGGCTGGAACAGGATACTGATTAGGAATGATCAGCCATGATCATATTGAATGGCGGTGCAGGCTCGAAGGGCAGAATGGCCTACTCCTCCATCTATTGTCTATTGTCTATTGAAGGACGGATGTAAACTTATTCAGTAAGTTGGTATTGGCTATGTACATGGAAATATACAGGGCTGTGGGGAACAGAAGGGTAGTAAAAATAATTAAATACTCCACCTCACTCAAGAAGCTCAGCACCTTCAGGACAAAGCAACCTGCTTTTCTGACACCACATCCACCCCATCCTCAGTACCGTATTCGCTTATGCACTGCAATAACTCCTCCAATAACCTTCTGCAACTTGTAACCGCTACCTCGAGGAGGACAAAGGCAGCAGCTGCATGAAAGCACCACCACCTGCAAATTTCCTTCCGAGACACACTGCTCTCTTGACTTGGAAATATATCACCATTCTTCATTGTCGCTGGGTCAAAATTCTGGTGCCTTGCTAGTAGCACCGTGGGTGTATCTACTCAATAATATTAAGTGCAACCACTTTGAGAAAGTTCTACTCAGAGACTTTTGGAACTCTTTCAGCAAACTTTGAAAAGGAGCATTTTCATTCATTTATTTTAGGATACCATATTAGCAAAAGAAAACAAAACTTTACAATGGAAGCAGCATGTGGAACAACAAAACAGCTTTCAGGTTTCATAGCAGCAATCTTTTATAGCAGCGAAGATTGGACTACAGTTTTAATCAACTGATGCTATCATGAGGGGACAAAATGAATATAGGATAAGGAGATAAAAATCCTAACTAAATTCTTACAAATTGAGAAAATAACCAATAACTTCAAAAGCCTATCAATAAAAAAAACATTTGTCCATACCACTCTTTTTCCACCAAAAAGAAATCCGCTTTCAGAACAATTTGGTACATTGTGAATTGGCACATGTAGAAAGCACAAATCTTAAGATTTTGAACTGTTTCTGAATAGACACCAAATTAAACGAGAAACATATTAGCACACTTTTCTGCTCTATGAGAAGAACATCATATTAGATTAGATTAGATTCCCTACAGTGTGGAAACAGGCCCTTCAGTCCAACAAGTCCACACCGACCCTCCGAAGAGTAACCACCACCACCACCCCTTCTTTCCCCCCCCCCCCCCCCCCCCCCCAACAACTAATGTACCTAACACTATGGGCAATTTAGCATGGCCAATTCACCTGACCTGCACATCTTTGGATTGTGGGAGGAAACCCATGCAGACACTGGGAGAATGTGCAAACTCCATACAGACAGCTGCCCAAGGCTGGAAACTAACCTGGGACCCTGGTGCTGTGAGCCAGCAGTGCTAACCACTGAGCCACTGTGCTGCCCTTAGATATGTTATAAAGATCAATGAGAAGCAAATTACAATTTCCTAACAGTTTTTGAGCAATATTTCACTTAAAGGGGACATTAGTTAGATTATGATTCAATAGCAGAAATCAACTCCCGATAGTTTCATTCATCACATGTATGTAAGATCTGAATCATGCAGCTGCAGAAACTTACAACAGGAACTTATTTATGGCAAATTTATTGTTGGGCTCTTAAATAGATCAATCACACAGCTTCTTCAATCAAAGAGGATCTAAATCTACAACAAATAGCCCAAATAACGGTGGATACAGAATCTACAAAAGTTCAATTTAATACAAAACCTGCTGCAGAGTGTGTTGACTATTTAAAGCATCATAAACCTCTTCTGAACAATATGTTGCATCTGACAACATCCACACCAGGCTGCAGCCGCCATGCTCCACACCGGGCCACTATTTTCCCCCCCCCCCCCCCTCCCCACTCTGCATCAGGTCACTGTCCCTGCTTTGGACCACCATCCCCACTTCGGAGGCCAGAAGTTGGAGGCTGGGGGTGGCTGTCTGAGAAGACAGGGGAGGAGAAGAAAACCGCTGAAGGGGTTGGGGGAACAAGAGGGAGAAGACAAAGAAAAAGAACAGGTTGAGTGGACAAGCTCTGGCTGGAGGGTCCTACTTCACTGCAATCTTACTGGTGGTTCCAGTCCTCCATAATCGTGAAGACAAAACTGTTCAGCCTTCGACCAGCTGTTGTAGCAATAGAACTTACTTGTTGAAGATGTGCTTCAGTCTTTGGAACATACCGGGCGACAAACCAGATTATCCCTAATTCAACATATACCTTCATGCGTTGGAAAAGAATCTTGAAGAAAACTTCACTGCTGCGAGGGAGCAAGTTTCTTTACCAGAGGAACACAAGGATGGGCACTTCATTTGTTCCTAGAGAACCTAATAATTGTATCCATCATTACTAATGGAACATTAAGACATTATAACCACCTTGTAAATCCCATCCACTCCTACAGTTACATCATTCAAAGTTCCTTCAGCCAGATCAATTGAATTTCTGACCTAACAGAAACCAGTGGAGAAAAATGAAAGATCACCAGCTTTACCTTGAGTTTCTGCAACTGGTTACAGACTTTCCTGATCTACCTACTAAAACAGATGGAAGGGCAAGACAGATTAGGAAAAGAAACTGCACTGTAAGTGTTATAGAATAAAGCAATCTCTGTAACTCATTTGAGTATGTATCTAACTGTTAATCAATGTTTCTGACGTGGGGAGAGAAAGCTGGGGGTAGGGGTGCTGCGTGACCCTGGAGCAACCTTACGATGATGTCATGGAGCTGCATATTATTGAGCATAAACAGCAGCATTTGGGCACAGTTAGATGAGATACTAGGTCAAACTTGATTAGACCACACTACACTCTGGAAAACTCACAAAGAGCGCACCGATATGAATGCACAAAGAAGACAGATTAGACCTTACCTAATATCACTATAAATCAGAAATCCTTGACTGTGTAGAGCAGTATTTGATGTTAAGGTGAAATAAATAGTCTTACGTTAAAACCTTAACCAATACAGTTCTTGAATTTGCTTTCTCATCGACTAATCTGTCTTGCGCGCAAACTTATGTGGCATCAAACCATAAAAGATACATCCATCCAGCCAGCACTATGTGATTGACTCTTAATGGAGTCAGGCTAATCAGGAATGGGCATTAAGTAGAAAATTTAGACATTGCAGCCTGCTTGTAGGACAGGACATGGCAGCACCTCATCAAATCTTATATCCTTCTCCGCAATCTTTACAAACGACAGCATTGCTACACAGATCCTAGACTTGTAAGATTCAGGGCTGTGTCAAAGAACAGAAGTGAGGCCGCTTGAGAGGGGAGTTGAAACCTACTAGTTGTTATCAAAGATGTCCTGTACTTTATGAAGTACAGGTGATATTGGAATTATATCATTGTCACTCTAGATGCTATTTAGCGAGAAGGAGAAGAATCACTGGAAGGAAAAGGAGACAACGGATGGATTTTGCCCATTTTGGTAATTGCAACCCTCCTGTTGTGACCCTACCCCCTCTCCCTCCCCAAAGAAACTATATACACCAGGGCAGGAAGTGAGGAAAGCCCAGGTTGAAAGACGTCCATTCCCAGCCCCACTTCTGTATGAACCCTGCCCAGCCTAGCTTTGTCAGAGGAAAAGGCAAGGTTGGTGTTTGTTAAAATCAACTTCTTAGCTCAGCCACAATTCCTTTTCCCTTCCGTGGACGTGGTTTTAGTCAAGGCAAAAGTGAGGACTGCAGATGTTGGAAATCGGAGTGGTGCAGGAAAAGCACAGCAGGTCAGGCAGCATCTGATGAGAAGGAAAATCGACGTTTTGGGCAAAAGCCCTTCATCAGGAATGGAATTTATTAGTTTTAGTCTGTTTATCTAGCTCTGATTCTTAAATTAAAAGAGCGCCCTCTACTTTTTGTCATTTACATAAATGATTTGGATGCGAGCATAAGAGGTACAGTTAGTAAGTTTGCAGATGACACCAAAATTGGAGGTGTAGTGGACAGCAAAGAGGGTTACCTCAGATTAAAACAGGATCTGAACCAGATGGGCCAATGGGCTGAGGAGTGGCAGATGGAGTTTAATTCAGATAAATGCGAGGTGCTGCATTTTGGGAAAGCAAATCTTCGCAGGACTTATACACATAATGGTAAGGTCCTAGGGAGTGTTGCTGAACAAAGAGACCTTGGAGTGCGGGTTCATAGCTCCTTGAAAGTGGAGTTACAGGTAGATAGGATAATGAAGAAGGTGTTTGGTATGCTTTCCTTTATTGGTCAGAGTATTGAATACAGGAGTTGGGAGGTCATGTTGCGGCTGTACAGGACATTGGTTAGGCCACTGTTGGAACATTGCGTGTAGTTCTGGTCTCCTTCCTATTGGAAAGATGTTGTGAAACTTGAAAGGATCTGCAAGGATGTTGCCAGGGTTGGAGGATTTGAGCTTTAGGGAGAGGCTGAACAGGCTGGGGTTGATTTCCCTGGAGTGTCGGAGGCTGAGGGGTGACCTTAGAGGTTTACAAAATTATGAGGGGCATGGATAGGATAAATAAGCAAAGTCTTTTCCCTGGGATCAGGGAGTCCAGAACTAAAAGGCATAGGCTTAGGGTGAGAGGGGAAAGATATAAAAGTGACCTAAGGGACAACGTTTTCACGCAGAGGGTGGTACGTGTATGGAATGAGCTGCCAGAGGAAGTGGTGGAGGCTGGTACAATTGCAACATTTTAAGAGGCATTTGGTTGGGTTTATGAATAGGAAGAGTTTGGAGGGATATGGGCCGGGTGCTGGCAAGTGGGGCTAGATTGGATTGGGATAACTGGTCGGCATGGACGGGTTGGACCGAAGGATCTGTTTCCATGCTGTACATCTCTGACTCTAAAAGATTCTATTAGTTGACACTATTGCTGGTAATTTTTAAAGATAATTTTATTGCTTTTAAAATATTGTTATATTAATGTTTTGATATTGATTTATCTTGCTGAACACCTCATTTGTAGCCTTTCTTTTTGAAGTTCCCAATTCTTATTGTGCCAGGCCAGTGCTGATGTCTGCTTTGTTCCACAACTCCAGACAACACAAGCTTTCTGTGCAACAGCAGTAGCTTTATTATCAGACATCCGTGTGTCTACTTGTTGTGGCACTTCTTCACAAATCTCTGCTCTCCATACAGAGACAGTATATTTTATAGGAATTAAGCAAAAAGGTTTATCAGTCACGTGGGAGATTATCATCACGTAGTTTAAAGTAGGTAATTATGAATTTACGAAGCCAGATGAATGTGGGTGTCCTGCGATAACGTGTGAATGGATTACAGAAACTGATTATTGTATTATGTGTGGATGGGAAAAGATTAAGGCAGAAGTGTTTTGCCTGCTGTAAATGGGGGGCTCCCATACCAATGCTAATATGGTGGGGGAGTAAGACGATGGGAGCGGGAGGCAGTTTAACATGGTTGTGGCCAAGGCAATCAGTCTTGTCTGGAAAGGGCGAATACCTCTTTCTGGGGCTCCAGGAGGAATCTACATGTGTGGCTCCACTGGGCTCTATTTCTGAGATACAGTCAGCATCCCCCCACCTCGCACTGAGATGCTCTGACAGTATTGTAAGAGTACTGGCTTTCAGTTGATACTGCAGGAAGTCCTTTGGCAGTGGAATGTTAACCTTTGAGTCCTGAAAGAGAAGCAAAGCAGGGAACTGACCCCTCTGTGGTATTTTAACGTCCTCACCAGATCTCTGGCAACTGCTCTCTAGTGTCTTGCTGATGAGGAATGGGCGACTCTCACAAGAAGTCTGATTTCCTTTGGGAGCGAAGGTAAAAGGCATTGTGTTTGCTCCAATAGAAACGGGAATTGCACTTCTGGTGGCATCTGTGCAGAGTGAACCAGAGTTCAGTGAAGCTCACTCAGACCCTATGCACGTCATGGACCTGAAGCATTGACTCTTTCTTTCTTGGCAGATCTCCTATGCTCTGCTGACTTTTTTAGCAGTAATTTGCTCCCCTATTTTATGCTACTTCCTGAGCATTTGAAGGTGGGGTTAGTTTCAATTTAATATCAGGGAAAAAAAAGTCCTTTTGTTAACAAAACCCCAATTGTATGAATAGAAATAGTGTATTTTGGCAGGTGAATGATTGTTATGAATTTACTGAAAGGTCGCTGCTACTTTTAAATTTGTAAGTGAAATCAAGTGAGACATGCCAACAAGAGATGTCCTCATTTGTTCTTCTCATTTGTACATATGTTTTCGATCCTTTTGAGGCTCAAATCACCTGGTTGTTGCTGTCTAGATATTGCATAGTGCCAAGTCAAAGAATAAAACTGTGTGTAATATGAATGACTGTGTTGTGGTACTTGTCTTTGCTGTAAAGTATATTATTCTGTAACCCAAGCTTTCAAATGGGCATTGTAAGTAGAGAAATGAGTACGAAATCCAGGAAGTTTTTCTAAGCCGTTAAAACATTGTGATGTGCAATGAAATCCTCTAGCTAAATCCCATTCAGCAATTTATGACTGGCAACATTAAAGGAACACTCAGTTCCAAGAGTTGTTGTGTGGCAACGTTTAATTCTCTCAGCAATAAAAGAGGAGCCTATTGCTGTGTTTTTCATTTGGTTGCTCACGACATTGTGGGGATCACTGAAGAGCACTTGAAACGATTATAGATGGTGACTGAAGGTAAATAAGTTTGAGAGAGACAGACAGTAAATGTTAGAAGTAGTCTACTAATTTTTGTTTTTTAAGCTGCATAGCAGGGAAGGCATCTGAACTAAATGGGTTCTGTTCAGGAGACTAAGTGAGAAAATAATAATAATAAAACAAAGCTAAAAATAATAGGAGAGAGAAAATAAACTGAGGACAAACTAGCAAGTGATATAAATAAGGAGAGGAAGAGCTTCTATAAATATATAAACAGGAAAAGAGATGTCAAAGTGGGCATTAACCTCATAGAGAACAAAACTGGGGAAATAAAAATGGGGAACCAAAAAAAGGCAGAGGAGTTGAATGAATACTTTGTTTCAGTCTTCATAGTAGCAGACATTAATAAAACTCCAAAAATACCAAACAATCAAGGGGCCAAGAGGAGGAGGAAGTAAACACAGTAACTACGATTGGAGGAAACTAATGAGGCTAAAGACTGATAAGGTCCCTAGACTTGATGGGTGTGCGTCTTAAGATTTTACAAGAAATATCTACAGAGGTAGTGGACACACAGGTAATAATTCCAAGAATCCTTATTTGAGAGAAGTCCCAAATTGGAAAACTGCCCATGTTAACCCCCTTATTCAGAATGTGATGGAGCCAGTTAGCTTCACATCTGTTATTGGGAAATTGCTAGTGTCTATTATAAAGGATGTCATAGCAGGACAATGCATAATATGTTCAAGCAGAGTCTGCATGGTTTTGTGAAGGAGAAATCATGCCTGGCAAATTTATCACAGTTCATTCAGGAGTTAACAAGCAAGATTGATAAAGGGGATTCAGTAGATGTATCATATTTGGATTTTCAAAAAGTACTCTGTAAGGTACTGTGGCATGGATAGCATGGTGGCTCAGTGGTTAGCACTACTATCTCAGTGTCAGGAAACCTGGGTTTAAATCCAGCCACAGGTGACAGTCTGTGTGGAGTTTGCACATTCTCCTCATGTCTGCGTGGATTTCTGCCGGGTGCTCCGATTTCCTCCCACAGTCCAAAAATATGCAGGTTAGATGGATTGGCCATGCAAAATTATTTGTAATGTCCAGGGGTATGTAGGCTAGGTGGATTAGCCATGGTAAATGTAGGATTACGAGGATGGGGTAGGGGGCTGGGTGTCTTCAGAAGGTTGGTGCAGACTCTAGGCCAAATGGATTCTATGATTCTACTGCTTATAAGGCTACTTAATAAGGTAAGAGCTGATCATGTTGCTGGTAGCATATCAACATGGATAGGGATTGGCTGACTAATAGAAGACCGAGCAAGATAAAGAGGGTATTTTCAGAATGGAACCTGTAATGAGTGGAGTGCCACAGGAATCGATGCATGGCTACAATTGTTTACAATATAGATAAGACTTTTAATCTGCAAAGCAAAACCAGATTTATTCCAAAAAGGAATAAATTTAACACGGAGTGAGACCTGAGCAGCTGTTATTCATCAGAGGAGCATTTTGCAACAGAAGGTTAATTTCACAATTTTCACAAGAATATTACAATGCTGTCTATGAGGTATAGACATAAATCTTCACTTATTTCTGAATGAATCTATTTTATTAAGATACAAAAAAATATTAATGACTTGGAGGACTGAAGTGAACGTCCCATCACCAAGTTTGCAGCTGATAAAACAGTAGAGGAAATTGTGTACATTGAGCTTCTACTAATTGGAATTTAGAAGAACGAAAGGGGAACTTATTGAAACATATACAATCCTGACTGGACTTGACAACGTAAATGTGGAGAGGTTGTATCCCTTTTGAAAGAGTCAAGGAACAGCTGGTATAATGTTAATAGGGGGTTATCCATTTAAGATAAAGACAAGGAGGATTTTTTTTCTCTCGGCATGAAATTCTTTACCACAGAGAGCTGTAGAGGGTGGGTAATTAAGTATATTCCAGACTGAGACACACAGATTTCAATCAGCAAGGGATTCAAAGGTCATGTGGAAAAGGCAGGAAAGCAGAATTCAGGAATTATGATCTCATTGAATGATGGAGCAGACTGGCAGGGCTGATCAGTCTGTTTCTGTTCCTGTGTTTTATGGTCTTGTGATGATGAAGTCAAGGATGACTGATATCTCAGCTAGAACCCAGGCCAATTTATTACTCGATGATGTAGTCAGGGCTTGGGAAAAATCCTGGGAGTTGTGGTAAATCACAAGAAGACTTATGCCACTAATAGATCAGTACAGCTAAAAGCAGAGGTTGAAGGGTTCATTAGCATTGTCTGTTTGTCATGATTAAGTAAGGTTAGAGTTGAGGGAAAATGGTAGGATCTGGCTTGGTGAAGCTTTCTATTGGTGAGCTGGAGTTGTGAATAAATGGAGTGCAGGTCTTAAGTGAATGTTGATTGAGGATACAAAGATGATGGAATAGACCAGGAGCATTCATTGAGCAGTCTTTGACAGAATTGTTCTTGAGATGGACTTTCAAGGCAAGATCTGCAAAAGTGAAAAATTATAATCCCTTGAGAACATGTAAATAATGAAGAGAAGAGTGGGGTTTGGTTAGATCCTTGATAAAGGTGATTCTCTAAAAGTGGTAATGCAACTGTACCCAGCCCAGGTCAGAGGTTAGGAATTTGAGTGAGAGAACTCATCTCCTGTCTCCCCTGCCTGTGATCTACAAGGCACAAGCTGCCTGTGTGATGCAATCCTCCCAGCTCACCTGGATAAATGCAGCTCTAACAATAACAACCAAGAAGCACAATGTCATTCAGGTCTAAGCAGCCCATTTGATTGGCACCACGTCAACCACTGTTCCACAGTGGCATCAGGGTGTACCATCTACAAGGTGCACAACAACAATGCACCAAGGCATCTTCAATAGCACCTTCCAATCCATGACCTTAACCACCTAGAAGGGCTAAGGCAACAAATGGGTACATCACCAACTGCAAGTTCCCCTCCAAGCCACTCTCAATCCTGACTTGGAAATGTGTCATTGATCTGTTGAAAATAAAGAAACAAAATCCTGGACCTGCCCTCTCACAGCTCTTTGTATGTACCTATACCAAGTTGTATCAGTTCAAGTTGGCAGCTCAGCACCGTCTTCTCAAAGGCAGTTCAGGATGGGAAATAAATAATGACCTAATCAGTGATGGCCATGTCCCACGAATGAATTTAAAAAACCATAGTGTTAATAATACGTAATCTGTTTCATTCTTTTAGACATCCAATAACGTTTTAGTTTTAAAATGTGAGAACTTGTGGGTCATTCTGTTGGTTAATTGCTGGTCGTCTAACTTGTTTAATCCTGAACAGTCCCTAACAAGAACATTAATGTTGCGAACAGTTAATGGTTGTTAATGTCAGAAACTGCCGACGTTATGAAAATGTCTTATGGATTTAAAACACCTCAATGAGTTATTTCTGTGAAATCTGAATATTAGTTTAATATAGAAGCTTTCTTTATTTTAAGTCCTCTCCTCCTCTCAGTACTTTTTGTTGGTCACAGTTCCTAAATAAACAAACTCCCGTGTCCCAGTCCAAAATATCCTTGTTCATGGGACTAGCTGCCATTTAACTTTGGGTGGAATGTGAAGTATCATAATCAAACGTAATCATGTCCTCAGTGGGTGTACCCATTCACAAACTCTCCTGCGGGGAACTAAAAATGTGACTTAGCTGTTTTCATTTTTCACCTTCCTAACGAAATGCTGCTGAGGCCAATTTTAGTATCCTGCCACTGGGTTAATTTAATTCAGTGTAGTCGAGAACATCCTGTTTGTATGAGTCATTATCACATTATACCCATTGAGCCTTCAAGAGATTTTGATAAGCTTGTTTCATTACACTGAGTATTCATAGTAAAGGAATTTGACCTTGCATAGAACCTCTGCAAGGTGCAGGTCTTAAACTGCTTAATGAAGCTTGGAGATCAGAAAATGAGGGTGCAGCAGGCCAGACAGCATGTATCAATGTGTCGAGTGTTGCCCTGGAGGCTTGAATACAGGAATTCTCGTCCCTCAGGAAGCTGAGAGTCCCTCCAGATGTGTACTCAGAAGATTGTGGTAGCAGAAAGTCATTGCTGTCTATGCCAGACGTCTAGCCTCGGACCTCCGTGTAGAAGGTCATTAAACTTTGAGGTACTACATGTGTTCAGGATCATCGTCACTATGCCTCATCAGCCATAGACTTGCTGCTTTCACCCCAGTTGCTTTTCCTACCTACTGCCAATCTTCATCAAACACAAGTCAAGCTATCCAGTCAAAGCCTCACTTCATCCGTACGTACATAGCACTACTCCCAGGCTCACATTCACACAGATCTGCCAAGCATATCACATCACACTCACTGATACAATTCCCTATCTTTTGCAGGACAAGCTGGACCATTACAGGTGGCAGCAGTAAGAAACTGGCAGGGGGTGAGCATGCAGAAGAGAGTCCTGTCCATCAGTGGAGTACCTGTCACTTGCGGCAATGACATGGATGAAAGCATTAAAGATAGTTGCAAGTTTCTGCCTGACACACCTTTCAAATCTCATTTCAGCCTCCTCCTATAATCTATTATAGTTGGTGCTTTCATATCCTCAAGAACTGCCAGCTGGCCGGGTAGTGGTGTGGGAGGCTGGGGACAAAGACAAAGCATTGCTAAACCTGACCTCCTCAACCACCATTTAAGAAATTGGCACTGTCAGGTTTAGAGGATTATATGCAGGCAGCTCCACATGATGGTGAATCCTATCAGAAAGATGTTGTGAAACTTTGAAAGGGTTCGGAAAAGATTTACAAGGATGTTGCCAGGGTTGGAGGATTTGAGCTATAGGAAAAGGCTGAATAGACTGGGGCTGTTTTCCCTGGAGTGTCGGAGGCTGAGGGGTGGCCTTATAGAGGTTTATAAAATCATGAGGGGCATGGATAGGGTAAATAAACAACGTCTTTTCCCTGGGGTTTGTGAGTCCAGAACTAGAGGGCATAGGTTTAGGGTGAGAGGGGAAAGATATAAAAGAGACCTACGGGGCAACTTTTTCACACAGAGGGTGGTACACGTATGAAATAAGCTGCCAGAGGAAGTGGTGGAGGTCAGTACAATTGCAACATTGAAAAGGCATTCGGATGGGAGGGTTATGGGCCAGGTGCTGGCAGGTGGGACTAGATTGGGTTGGGATATCTGATCGGCATGGGCGGCTTGGGCCGAAGGATCTGTTTCCATGCTGTACATCTCTATGACTTTCTGACTTTATAATTGCTAAGATCCTGGCAGGAGAAGGGATTGTGTGGCTGACCATTTTCAAAAGGGCAGCATTACACATGATTTCTTATACAGAGACCCTGATAAGATGTTCATGAGAAAAAAAAAAGTCCTGAAGAAGTCACCAGACCCGAACTGTTCGCTCTGCTTTCTCTTCACAAATGCTGCCAGACCTGCTAAGTTTTTGTTCTTGTTGAGGATGTTAATAGGCTGATGCAAAAAAAACCTGATGAGTATGCTGTCAGAAATACTTCGTGGATTGGTGGCCTCATGTGCCTATCAAGGAGTCCACTCCCAAATTGGTGCGGGATAGATCACTGAACCCACAGTCCATGCCATGCAATATGGAAATGGTGGCTGATTCCATGAGAAGATCCAAGCGTTGTGAAGTGTCTGTTAATCAATGTCTCAGTTTCCTCGGTGAGAAGCTAACCAGTGTCTCAAGAAATGTCAGCCTAATACCATCCAAACTGACCTTAGTAGATTAGATTCCCTACAGTGTGGAAACAAGCCATTTGGCCCAACAACTCCACACCGACCCTCTGAAGAGCAACCCAGCCAGCCCCATTTCCCTACCCTACATTTACCTCTGACTAATGCATTTACAGGCAATTTAGCATGGCTAAGTCATCTGACCTGCACATCTTTGGATTGTGAGATGAAACTGGAGCAGCTGGAAAAAAACCCACACAAACACTGGAAGAACATGCAAACTCCACGCAGACAGTTACCGGAGGCTGGAATCGAACCTGGGTCCCTGGCACTATGAGGCAGCATTGCTAACCACTGACCCACGATGCTGCCCAAGAAGTTGGTACTGTAGAGGTTCATCCAAAGATGATGATGTTCTCAAACACGTTCCTAGATTGCCTTCTGGGAGACTAACAAAGGCACCATGAAGCATGAACCCAGTGTCCTGTCTTATGATAACAACAGCATTTCTGCTCCCCCTGCTGCTACTTCGTGCCCTTGTGGTCGGTTTTCATACTGATAGCCCAGACTGTTATTGCTGATGACAACATATTGTGTCTAAATTTGGGCTCTCGAGACCTAGGGCCCTCAAGGATATCCTGCAGAGTCATCTGCAATGGCTATCATTTGAAGTTAGCAGCTTTCCAGCATTTGTAGCCACTGGGGCAGCACTGTATAGGAGCACAAAGACAGGCAAAGGAATATGGACCAGACTAGCAAGGGGTGGTGTGTTGAATTTTGTGTGCAAGATGAAATGATTTCATGTGTAAATTTGGTTTGGACTGTTTTAGTTTGTTGTGAATTGTTTACATGATGACCAAGTGAACGTTGTCATTTGTTAGTGAGAGAAAGAAGGAACTCGAGAAATTCTTCATGGTCAGCATAGTTATGATGGTCTGCCTCCTCCTACACATGAATTGCTCACTTAAAGCCCTTGGTAGTACTATCCCCTTATTGGGATTGTACAGCATGGGATACCAGCTAACCTAATCAGTGGAGAACTGCAAGTCTCGTCCAGCATGGTCAGGCTGTAAAAGCATTGATTCAACATGAGAATAGTCTCCTTTATCATATTTCTTGTGACAGCATGTCTTTGATTGTATACAGTATACTTGAGCATTGCTTGTTGGAGTTGTGGACCCAAGGACTCTATCCCGTTCTCCCAGTTTTTCTGACTCCATTGCATCTTTTCTGATGTCACCACCTGAAGGGGGATCTAAGAAACGACCACCTTTTTCCTCAATCGAAAATTCCTGCTACTGTGGTAGACAGGGCCGTCAGCTCTGTCCAAGCCATTTCCTGCACTACTTCCCTTTCCCTGCCACAACAACAATAGGGTACCTCTGTTCCTCACTTTCCACTTCACCAGCCTCTGCATCCTAAAGATCATAAGCTGCCATTTCTGCCACTTCCAGTGAGATGCCAACACGAGACACATTCCCCACCCATCCCTTGTCAGCCTTCTGCAGGGACCATTCCCTCCAGAACACCCTGTTCCACTCCTCCTCCATTCCAAATACCTTCTCACACCCTCACGTCACTTGGTCCACTCCTGATCCATTCCCAATACCTCCTCACACCTCCACAATACCTGGCCCTCTCCTCCTCCATTTCCAACACCACCTGACTTTTCATGCAAACGCAGAAGGTGTAACTCTTGCCTACTTAGTCCCTTCCTCCTCACTATCCAAGGTTCCAGACATATCTTCCACATAAAGCAGCACGCAATCTCTTCGCAGAACACCTACATTCTGTCCGTAAAAATGACTCTGAACTTCCAGTTGCTAGCCACCTTTACACATGACTGAGTTCTCTGAGAGACATTTCTGTCTAAGGCCAGCTGCAGTGCTGCACTGAGGTTCAGCACAAGCTTGAAGAACAGCAACTCATCTTTTGACTTGGGAACTTTACAGCCTTCAGGAGTCAACATTGTGTTTGGAAATTTTAGAGCGTGGTCATTTCCTTCTATATCTATTTCTTCCCCATCCCTCCTCACCTCCCTTACCCCATACCCCAGGTCCTGTCATGACATACGTTGCTTTCAGCACAGTCAATACATTTTCAATGACTGATAGTCCTCATTATCGTCTGTTTAGCTTCTCTTCTTCCCTGCCTTAGAATCAACAATTCCTTTGTCTACTTACTCTTACTCGCTCTCTCTGCGTTTCTTATCCCTGTGTCATCAGCATAAAGACCACCTTTTCTTAGCTGCTATCAGTTCTGAAGAAGCATTATTTGACTCAAAGCGTTGACTGTGTTTTCATAGATGCTGCCCGACTTGTTGAGTTTCTCTAGCAATCTGTTTTTATTTGTTTCAGATCCAGCATCCGCAGTCCTTTGTCTCATTCATAGAATGAATAGGAGATTGGCTGGCTTACAGGAGACAGAAATGATATATAGGGTATATGGTGATAAGGCAGGAAAGTGGAATTGAAGATTATTCAGATCATCTTGAACGTTGGAGCAGTCTTGAGAGGCCAAATGGCCTACTACCACTCCAATGTCTGGTATCTTATGGGCCATTTTCAGATTGGCATGATGTCACAAGTGCTGTGCTGCAGGGATTAGGGCTGGTCCCTTAACACTATACAATTTATTGAATATGGGTGCTAAATTTACGATGATGCAAAGATAAGTAGGAAAATGGGTTGTGAAGAGGACACAAGGAATGTATAAAGAATATAGATAGGCCAGGCAAATGGGCAAATAATTGGTAAATGGAGTACAATGTGGTAAAATGTGAAGTTGTCTATTTTGGCAGGAAGAGTGAAAAAGAAGCATGTTATCTAAATGGTGAGAGATTGCAGAGCTCTGAGATACAGAGATCTGGATTTTCTTATACATGAATTGCAAAAGGTTGCTATGCTGGTACACCAAATAGTTAGGAAAACTAATTCAATGCCATAATTTATTGTTGAAGGGAATTGAATCCAAAAGTAGGGAGATTTTGCTTCAAATTTACAAAGCACTGCTGGTACCACATCTGGAAAAATGTGTACAGTATTGGTGTCCAAATTTAAGGAATCATCTAAATGCATTAGAAGCAATTCAGAGAAAGTTGACTAATATCTGGAATGAGCAGGTTGTCTTTTGAGGAAAGGCTAAACAGGATAGGTTTGTATCTGCTGACATTTAGAAAAGTAAGAGGTGACTTAATTGAAAAATAAAAGTACCTAAGGGGACTTGACAAGGTGCATGTGGAAACAAATTTTCCTTTGGTTGGAGAAGTCAGAACTAGAGATCACTGCTTAAAAATAAGGGGTCACCATTTAAGACTGAAATGAGGAGAATTTATCTTTATAGAAGGTTGAGTCTTTGAAGCTCTCTTTGTCAAAGGGCAGTAGAATCCGAATATTTGAATATTTGAAGGCAGAGGTAGATAGGCTTTTGATAAACAAAGGGGTGATAGCATTTGCCTTTCTAACTGCCAATTGAAACTGCATGTTAACCTTAAGAAAATTAGGACACCCAAGTCCTTTTGTGATTCAGATGACTGAAGCCCTTCCCTATTTAGAAAATAGTGTATGCCATTATTCTTCATATCAAAATGCATAACCTCACACTTTCCCTCATTGTATTACATCTGCAACCTCTCTGCCCAATCTCTAGACTGTTTGAGTCCTTCTGCAGTCTCTGCTCTTCCTCAACACTACATTATCCCTCCACCTATCATTGTGTCATCTACAAGCTTAGCAACAATGCCCTCAGTTTCTTTACCCAGATCAATAATGTATAATGTGAGTAATTGTGGTCTCAATATTGATCCCTATGGAACTGCACTGGTCACCAGCAGCCAGCCTGTAAAGGAGCCCCTTATACCTACTCTCTGCCTTCTGCCAGTCACCCAATTCTCTGTTCATGTTTGCAGCCTGCCCTGAACACCATGGACTCTTCTTATTTAGCTGCTTCCTGTATGGCACCTTGCCAAAAGCCTTCTGAAGATCCAAATATATTATGTCCACTTGGTTGTTACCGCCTCAAAGAATTTTAACAGATTTGTCAAGCTTGACCATCTTTAATGAAACCATGGAGTCATAGAGCTGTACAGCATGGAAACAGACCCTTTGGTCCAACTCGTCCATGCCCACCAGATATCCTAAACTAATCTAGTCCAATTTGCCAACACTTGGCCAATATCCCTCTTAAACCCTTCCTATTCATATAGCCATCTAGATGCCTTAATTGTACTAGTCTCCTCCACTTCCTCTAGCAGCACATTCCATAACACCATCCTTTGTGTGAAAAAGTTGTCCCTTTGGTCCCTTTTAAATTTTTCCCCTCTCACCCTAAATCTATGCCCTCTAGTCTGGACTTCCCACTCTCATAATTTTATAAACCTCTATAAGGTCACCCCTCTGCCTCCGACACTCCAAGGAAAACAGCCGCAGCCTATTCGGCTCTCCTTATAGCTCAAAACCTCCAACCCTGGCAATACCCTTGAAAATCTTTTCTGAAACCTTTCAACTTTCACAATTGCGCACAGCATTCCAAAAGTGGCCTAACCAATGTCCTGTACAGCCCCAATATGACATCTCAACTCTTTTATTTGATGTACTGACCAATAAAGGAAAGCATACCAAATGCCGCCTTCACTGTACTATCTACCTGCGACTCCACTTTCAAGGAACTATGAACCTGCACTCCAAGGTCTTTTTGTTCAGCAACACTCCCTAGGACCTTACCATTAAGTGTATAAGTCCTGCTAAGATTTGCTTTCCCAAAATGCAGCCCCTCGTGTTTATCCAAATTAAACTCCATCTGCCACTCCTCAGCCCACTGGACAATCTGTTGAAGATCCCTTTGTAATCTGAGGTAACCCTCTTTGCTGTCCACTACACCTCCAATTTTGGTGTCATCTGCAAACTTGCTAACAATACCTCTTATGCTCACATTCAGATCATTTATATAAATGATGAAAAGTAGTGGACCCAGCACTGATCTTTGTGGTACTCCACTGGCCACAGGCCTCCAGTCTGAAAAACAACCCTCCACCACCGCCCTTAATCTTCTGCCTTTGAGCCAATTCTGTATCCAAATGGCTAGTTTTCCCTGTATTCCATGTGATCTAACCTTGCTTACAAGTGTCCCATGGGAACCTTGATGAACGCCTTACTGAAGTCCATATAGATCTCATCCACCACTCTGCCTTCACTAATCCTCTTTGTTACTTCAAAAACCTTAATCAAATTCGTGAGACATGATTTCCCATGCACAAAGCCATGCTGACTATCCCTGATCAGTCCTTGTCTTTTCAGATACATGTACATCCTGTCCTTCAAGATTCCCTCCAACAACCTGCCCGCTGCCTGGGACTATCGATGATACAAATATCTCCACAAGGGGCTCTAGCTTCTCAGAGTTCTAGGGTACACCTGATCAGGTCCTGGGGATTTATCCACCTTTTATGCATTTTACAACATCCAGCATCTCCTCTTTTGTAATATGGACATTTTTCAAGATGTCGCCATCTATTTCTCCACATTCTGTATCTTCCATGTCTTTCTCCACAGTAAACACTGATGCAAATACTCATGCAGTATCTCCCCCGCCTCCTGTTGTTCCACACGTAGGCTGCCTTGCTGATCTTTGAGGGACCCTATTCTGTTCCTAGTTACCCATTTGTCCTTAATGTATTTACAGAATCCCTTTGGATTCTTCTTAATCTTATTTGCCACAGCTATCTCATGTCCCCTTTTTGCCCTCCTGATTTCCACCTTAAGTATACTTCTGCTGCCTTTATACTCTTCTAAGGATTCACTTGATCTATCCTGTCTATACCTTACATATGCTTCCTTTTTCTTGACCAAACCCTCAATTTCTTAGTCATCCAGCATTCCCTATACCTACTAGCCTTTTCTTTCACACTAACAGGAATATTCTGTCTTGGACTCTTGTTGTCTCATTTCTGAAGGCTTCCCATTTTCCAGCTGTCCCTTACCTGCGAACATCTGCCCCCAATCAACTTTTGAAAGTTCTTGCCTAAAACCATTAAAGTTGGCCTTCCTTCAATTTAGAATTTTAACTTTTAGATCTGATCTATTCTTTTCCATCATTGTAGAATTATAGTTGTTGACCCCAAACTGCTCCCCACCGACACCTTAGTCACCTGCCCTCCCTTATTTCCCAACAGTAGGTCAAGTTTCGCACCTTCTCTAGGTACATCCACACACTGAATCAGAAAATTTTCTTGTACGCACTTAACAAATTCCTCTCCATCTAAACCCTTAAGACTATGGCAGTCCCAGTCTATGTTTGGAAAATGAAAATCCCCTACCATAACCATAACATTACAGATAATTGAGATCTCCTTACAAATGTGTTTCTCAATTTCCAGCTGACTATTGGGGGAGTCTATAATACAATCTCAATAAGGTGATTATCCCTTTTTTATTTCTCAGTTCCACCCAAGTAACTTCCCAGGAGTATCCTCACTAAGTACAGCCATAATGTTATCCCTTATCAAAAATGCCACTGTGCTGAATTACCTCCCAGAAATATTGCTGCTGCACCCTCTTCTCTGCTAGGCTCCCCTTCCAATCAACTCTGGCCAGTTTCTCTCTCATGTCTTTGCAGTTAGTCAGTAAGATTGGTAGGCTGGTAACTTAGATCAGGAATCTTTGCACACAAAGGAAAGAGAGATCACATCCAGGGTGAGACGAAGCACGAGCGGGGATATAGTTTGGAGAATCTGGAGGCAATGCAGGAATTCAGTATAAAAGGTAAGAGGTACTTTTTTGCTTATTTTTTGTATGGCTCATAGTTTCTAAGGTTTATTTTAAATTTGATCAATTGAAGTGTAGGGTGAGGGAGGCCAGCATAAAGCAGTGACATCACAGGTAAAATGTAACTTCGTTGGTGTTAGCTACTAATTTGACTGTTAAAGGCTTTGATCAGATTGAAGGTACAGAGGGGAAATATTTACAGGCTACAAACTAAAAGACCTGTTCAAAATGTTTAAAAATAAAATTAAGAACCAAATAGTTAAAATGGGAGATGCTGTGCCAGGCAATGAGTTGCACCTGCATCATGAGGGAGTTGGTGGGACCCCACTGTGGTTCATAATGACCACATCTGGAGCAAGTGTTGGTTGCATGAGGAGCTCCAGCTCAGAGTTGATGAGATGGAGTCTGAGCTTTGAACACTGACACATCAGGGAGAGGGAGAGCTACCTGGATGCTGTGTTCAAAGAGGCAGTTGCTCCCCTTAGATCAATTACCTCAAATCCAGTCAGTATTCAGGTACAGGAGGATGTGACTATGAGAGAGGCATCCAGGAGGTTGTGCTGAAGGAGCCTCAGCCCTTGAGTTTGTCTAACAGGTTTGAGATTCTTGCTCCCTGTGTAGATGAGCAAACTGACCAAAGGATCATGGTACAGGGAGCCATTGAAGAAGAGGGAGAAAAAAGAAATGTAGTTGTGATCAGGGAAAGTATAGTAAGGGGAATAAACTGTTCTCTATGGTTAGGATAGAGATTTTGAAAGCTATGTTGCCTGCTGGGTGCCGGGGTTCAGGATATTTCATCTTGTTACAGAGGAACTTGGAGTGGGATAGGAAAGATCTAGTGGTTGTGGTGCACGTAGGTAACAATAATATAGGAAGGAGGAGGAAAGAGGTTCTCCTGAGGGAATATGAACAGCCATGGGTTAAATTAAAACACAGAACCATGAGCAATGAGCAAATTGGCACAGGGTCACCAAGATTAAAGAGATAAACACATGGATAAAAGACTCATGTGGGAGAAATGGGTTTGAATTCATGGGGAATTGGCATGAGTACTGAGGAAGGAGGGAGCTGGTCCGATAAGCGGCTCCACCTGAATCATGCTGGCCTGGCAAATTGCATAACCAAGGCTTTAAACGTAACAGTCTGGGGTAGGGGAGGGGAATTCAGTTGCAAAGAAAATGTTAAAAGTGGGGGAGGGCTCTGCAGAGTTATTAAAGATTCCAGAGCAAATAATAGGACTGATAGATTTCTGATCCTTTCCTTACTAACTTTAGGCACATTAGATGGAGGGGACAAGTATGAGAAGAGGGTCAACTAACACAGGACTGAGGAAGTTATACTTAAATACACACTGTATATGAAACCAGATAAATGAGTTTGTGTCACGGTTTGAAATTGACAGGTATGATGTGTTGGGTATCTCCGAGACGTGGTTACAAGGGAATCAGCGCTGCGAACTAAATATCCAAAGCTACGTGTCCTATCGAAAGGACAGACAGATGGGCAGAGAAATGATATACAGTCAGAAGGTGTACAATCTGTGTGGGTAGATTTGAAGAACCGCATAGGGGAAAAAGACCCTGATGGGATTTGTGTACAGGTCTCCTGTATGGGGAGGAAAATGAATCCGGAGATAGAAAAGGCATCTAAGAAAGTCACTATTACAATAATCGTGGAGCTTTCAATATGCAGGTGGACTGTGAAAATCAGGTTAGTAGCCGATCGTAAGATATGGAATTTGTGGAATGTCTGAGATGGTTCTTTGGAGCAGTTTGTGGTAGACCCCACTAGGGAATGGGCAGTTCTGGATTTGGTGATGTGTAATGAGGCAGATTTGATTCGGGAGTTTAAAGTGACAGACCCCCAGAGGACATTGACCGTAATGTGATAGAAAACACCCTGCAGTTTGAGCGGGAGAAAGTTTGAAACAGTTTGATTCTTGTGATATTCGATTTTCAAGAATTTTTCTTTTCATGCTCCCAAGCTCATCCATTAGGTGATTCAGTCACGTGGTAACTGTATTTGTGCTGACTTATGAGGTATTTGGATTCGGACAGAAGCAAATTAGAAGAGTTCATCAATATCTTCAATGATTATCAACACTCTATTTCATTTCAAGCCAGAACAAACAACTGTTTTCTTAGATATACAGTATTTTAAATTGGCAGAAGACATAAGTTAGCATTAAAGGATTTTTTCAAAATAATTGATGCAGATTTCAATATACAAAAAAACCAACACTATAAACACACATTCCAAATCTGTGAGGTCACAGCTAACGTGTTCCCGTTGTATATTCACAAAATTGTAATATTTTAACCAAACACTTGCTACCTTTTTTTTTTACTCCATTCCCGTTCTCAATTTCAGAACTTGACAAGTATTAATTGCAGTAGCATTCACTGCAGTTTCCCCATACAGTAGCTCCTGAGCATTTGTATCCTTAAGTCAGTGACTCCACATTCATTTACAAGTAAATTCCCATCTCAGTGATTTCAGGTTTTCCTGACTTCCAGTTGGCTGACTGTTCTGCTGTTGACAGGATCAAAATTGTGTTCTTTACTGCATCCCCCTCCCTCCCATGTTAACCTCCCTTTTTCTTTATTTTCCCTTGCAGTGCTCTCTTTCTCTCTTCCCCTGCCCCCAACACAGTCTCCATGTGCTCCTCTCCCATGCATCTTGCTTCTCTCTTCTCCCCCCCCCCATGCAGACTCTCTTTCTGTCATCTGCAGTCATCCTGTCCTCCCTTCCCTTGCAGCCTCTATCTCTTTTCTCCCCCGCCCCCAACCTGAGAATTCCTTGTCTTCTATCATCTTTGCAGCCTTTATGTCTCCCCTAATCCCCTTGCAGCCTTCTTCCTGACCTCCTTTCCAATCTCCCTGTTTCCTCCATTCTCCCATTCAAACTCCCTATCTCTCTAGCTCCCTGTTTCTTCAACTTCCCTTGCAACCTCCTTGTTCCCCCTGAAGCTCACCTCTGGATCTGGCTGACCTCAGCAAATGGGCAGCTTCAATTCCTGCTCCTGATCCCAGCACCCATCATGTAAGCGTTGGCAAAAACTTAGCCTCAACTGAGGCTGCCAGCCAGCTATGTTCCTGGTTCTCAGGCCCAGTTCTAACTCTCCCACTCCAGCTCTCAATTCCGACTTACAGCTGGTGGGCCTCTCTCCAGCAGTTACCCCAACACTCAGCCCCCCTCTCCCAGCTCCCCATTGTGGCCGCTGGTTCCTCAGTAAACATTTCCCCTTGTGACTCCCTCACTGCAGCACTTAGACACATAACTGCTCAATATCCCTGCCAACACATTTTGCTCCTCTCTCATGTTCGTAGATTCAATAGTGACCCTTCAACTATCACCAACCAGAACCAGGAGAGAACCAGCCTGTCATCGAAGGCACAGCTCCTCACCATGTTTGTAGGTGGTAATTTTTCTCTGATTAATTGCCCCATGAGTAAATTTTCCCAGGAGGTTTGAGTATGTCGTGAGCAGATTTGCCTACCACCCCTTGAATTTTGAATTCTGTTGGAGATCTGGTTGTCAGATTGAATCCAAACCGCATTGGGGAAGTGTTTCGATATGGTTGGAGAGATTGAGGTAGGTCGAGGGATTTGGAGTACTAATGGATCGAGGATCTGGGGCTTACTCTTGGAGGAATTCAGTATGGGTGGGAATCTTTGACCATATACACGGTGAGCTGGATCTGTCCGTGCTGGAAGTTCCTGCCATTTTGAACCATTGCTAATCCAAAATGTGGGCTCACTTGAGACATTGAATTTGTAGTTTTGGAGTGTTTATGGGGTGCCTGCATTATCTGCAAATGAGAGTGGCTCTACCAACTAGAGACAGACGCTTGTAGAGCACTAGATTGTTTTAAATGCTCCCTGAAGAAGGCCTTATGCCCGAAACATCGATTCTCCTGCTGCTCGGATACTGCCTGACCTGCTGTGCTTTTCCAGTGCCACACCTTTCAACTTTGATCTCCAGCATCTGCAGTCCTCGCTTTCTCTCTGTTTTAAATGCTTGGTGATTTCAAAGCGTATGGCATTCAATAGCACTTGAGGAGGGTTCAGAAGGCATTTCAGAAGGCAGAGTTTACAAAATAGCTACAATTCCAACAGGAGCAGCATACGATCCAGCCCTTGAGGGAAAACAGATTACAGCAACACTGAGTATTGATATAGACAGCAGCTGCAGAAACAGCTGGAGCACATACAGTGGCTGTAACCACAGCAGGAGAACAAATAGTGACCGTAGCTACACAAGGAGCAAATATAGAAATGAACAGTTGCCTTGAAGAGTAGAATGCTATTTATTTTTATGTAGAAGAGAAGCATTGAGAATGAGCAACTGTACAGGGCAATGAGGTTGCGTGGATGGGGCTCTGAAAAATATCAACATTTAGGCTGAATGTCACGTCCTGTAAAAATAAAGGCTTAACTCTGCTGGCAATACGCATTTGAGAGATTTCTAACCAGGTTTGGTTCATTTTCTGGATAAGTTTAAATATTTGTTTTTGTGATCATGTTATGAATAAATCTAATTCCAAATTTTTTTTATCTGTTTGTCTATTTATATTTGAATACTTGCTTAAATTTGGTTGAAGTTGTTGATGTTCAATGAGCAGCTAAAGTTTAGAATGACCAGATTAATTGACTTTGTGGTTTTGTTGTGTAATTTGTAGACACTTCTCCCCCTCAGTTCTGGATTAGAGTAAATCCGCCACAATTCACTTATAACTAGCTGGAAAACAAGAAGATCACCGTGTTTTTTAGGAAATCAAATAAGTCCTTTAGAAAGTTTTATTCATGAATTATGTAGTGAATAATGTATCCAAAAAATGTGAATATCAGAATATCTTGTTTCAGTGCTCCTAATTGATGATTTCTGGAAGAAACTTTTGAAGGCAGAAATTTGTTGGAGGATTACAAATATAAAAAGTATGTATCAGATATAAAGAACTTGGCTTTATGTCACTGACCCAGCATAATTCAGAAATGTCTCCAATGTATATCTAATTAGTACATTTGGAGTGTGCCAGTGTTGTAATGTAGGAAAGGGTATAGAAAGGTCAATTGCAGGTTAAACTTTTGTGCTAGTTGTTAAAAATATCAGTGAAGAGTGTAGTACTCCCTCAGAAACTGAAGTGTTTCAGATGCAGAGTTAATACATGTTGTTAATGTAATGCATGACTGTTTCATGATTCAGTGCATCAAGCTAGTCATTAAAAGCAGTGTGCAACTTGACCTGGTAAAGACCCAGGTTATGTACAGACATCAGAGCATCCTTGGGGAACAGTGACTCCAGAATTGTTAAGTTGTCCATGATCTGGAACACTACTTCACCAAAGATTTCCAGGTTTCTAACTCCAGAACGGCTGAATTCCATCAGAATTTAGAAAGAACAAGAGAAACAGTTTGGAGATCGATGTCAATATTTCAGTGCAGAAGCAATTTAAACTTCCTTAAAGAATAATGCTAGCCATGTCGCGCAAATAAAGAACTAAAATCAGCAAGGTCATGCAAAATGAGTCTGATATAAAACGAGGTAACAAGTTACAATGGGAAAAAGGTCCCTTCAAATCCTTCAGGATGAAGGAGTTCCTCATAGGGATAAACAAATCATTACAAAAACTTAAAGTTATTGCATGTTAAGTAGGCAGCAGGAAAATAAAAGCAGCAAACCCAATGCCAGAATTTGGAAACTGGAATGAAATTTCTATAACCACTGCTTCTGCTGAGTATTAATTATTCTATTAAACTACATTCACCTGTAATGCTCTGTGTTACGATGTATTTTACAAGATGCATTGCAAAATATATACAAGACCTTTTGAAGTTTATAAAAGCTTCAATACGTTCCCTTATTCATAAGGCCAACAGTGACATTTGAGGATCAAACTAATTTAAAATCTCATTCTCGCACCACCTTCAGTTTTAGCAGAGACTAACATTATAAGTAAAATCATTTTTTCAATCCACAAAGGTGATTCTTCTACTTCCAAAATCTTTTAGTCAACACCAATGGATGTCACAATGATCCCACCTATAGAGGCCTGGGCACAGAATCTAGTCTTAACAGAATGATGCAGCCTGGAGGGATGAGGGTTAAGAGCAGTGTGTTCTGCCATCAGAATGGTGTCAAATATCCTATATTGCTATTTTAAAACAGAGGAGGGAGTTTCCCTGGTGTCTCAAAAAGCATTCATCCCTCAAATGACATCACTAAAAACAGAATATCCGGTCACACATTGCATTCCTGTTTGTGGAATCTGAATGTCTGCAAATCAGCGCCTCTGTTTTTGTGCGACAATGACTTTCTTTAAAGAAATTAAAGACACTGGCTGTGAAGCAGTTTAGGACACCCTCACATTGTGGAAGATGTTAAAAATGTCCTTGATGCTAAAGAAGTTGATATAGATGACTTTAAAAAAAGCATTTTAAAAAAACAGCAGCATTGAAACTGAAATATAAAGCAGAACAGCATCTGCAGACCATTTCATGAAGAGGCAAGTTTCAAGGAGCAACTCAAACATGAGGGATACAGCTTCCTGAAGTCATCTGTTTTCTTGCTTAAAACACATTTTTGGAATGTTTTGCCAGTGAGGCTAATGTTTGTTGCCTTGAGAAGGTGGCGGTAAAGCTAAACTAATTGAACCATCGTGGTACACCCACGTCACTTTTTTTTTTGCAGTGGCTTGACACAACTGGATGGCTTGCTGGGCCATTTCAGATAGTGGTTAAAAAGTGAGCCACATTAATGTGTTAGGCCAGACTTGATAACAATGATAAATTTCCTCCCAAGAGACTTTAGTGAACCAAATGGGCTTTTACAACAACCTGGTAGTTTCATCGGGGCTCAATATACATGGGGACAGAGAGCAAATTCATCCTGAAGGCCTTCAAAATACACAGGAACATTCAATCATGGGAATGACCAACGTGAGACAAGTCAAATAATAGAAGTGGCAGAATCTGTGAGGAGCATTTCCTCCAATCAGAGGCTGGTTCTCTGTTGCATTTGTCACTGATACGCTTAGAGGAGAGCACCTTCTTGTATTTGGAGCAGTGAGCAGCTGAGAAGCAGTTCTGAGTGGTTTGTAGTGAGCAGAATGCCAGGGGTTCCGTTCGCCAGGGCTTGGGATGTGTCTTTTTTAACCTAGGGCAGTGCCAGGACATTTGCTGTGGCCATTGGGAGAGGATGGATATCACCTGGGGTGGAGGCAGGCTCCTGAAGGAGTGGACAAAGAGCAGGCTGCAGGAAGGCCGGAGAGGAGGAGGCTGTAAAGCAGTTAAGGGGCGAAGGAAACTCATTGGGGAATTAGAGATGAAGGTGGCTGCAGGAAGGATTATGGGAGATGGAGGCTGCATTGAGAGAGAAGTCTTAAACCTAATGGCAAAGAAAAATTCTGATAACTGAAAACCAGGAAAATTTGAAATCATGGAGTGATTGAATTCTTTAAGAACGAATATGAAGTCTGTAAGGCTGCATATATGGCAAAATGTATATGCTAATGAGCACGGTCAAGTTTTGAATTTAAATCAGCGATTGAGATCTCAAATGCTGTTTAAAGTAAGGTATTAACTACATGGTTAAAATATTCTAACTTAGTATGTATGCAATTAGCTGAGACCTTCCCATTCGGTGTGAGATGTGTTGAAGGTGATTTTAGTGTGTAGAAGTGTTGGTCAAATATTCTAAAAACAAACTGTGGTGTTTAGGCTATTACTGTCTTTTTTTGTGTGTGTTCTGGCTTTGTTTCATGGAAGATTTGATAATTGGGATATTTATGAATTCTTCAATTCTGTTTCTGTGGATGTGCAAAGACCCACTATCTCAACGCAAATACAGAAAGTGCTGTTACTTGTGAGCACCACCTAGTAGAAGAGTTACTGAGAACGAAAAAGTACCCCTTGAAAACCACGAAATAGCCCTGAAAGATTGGAAAGTAGCCTTTGAGAAAATCTCAACAAGTGCTTGAAAATAAATAGGTTTTGACCCCTGTGTTACCGCAAGTATTGCACTCCTGTTCTACTAGAGACATGATAAATGTTAATTAGAAGATTTTGGCTGAAGAGCTTCAGCAGTCTTATTATGGGATAGAATTGAACACATTATTATTATTATTAAAGTGTATAGGCAAATTATTGTGTTCTCGGTACATCAATGAAAGTAAGGAGTACAAACAAGTTCAAGGTTGAATTGTGCCTAATCCCTGTGTGTTGCAGAAAGACATCATGGACATTTTAGAAAGAGCCATCATTCTGATCTTGGCCTGAAGAAAGCAGTGAGCTTTAGTGTTTACTGGATAGCACTAACTTGGACAAATGGACCTTTCCTAAATCGGCCTTATGCATTCATTGCAAATCTACAGAATTTAGACAATATTGTGAGATCTTACTTTAAGGTAAAGATGTAGCTCAGCCCGTGGTCTTTGTCAACAATTATTTATTAACACAATATAATGAGACAAGTTACACAATTCATGAGGCCATCCTGGTGCTCCTCCTCTAGTTTTCTAATGTCTCTTTTCATATGGTTATAATCTGTTTGTGCAGATTTTCAGGAATTAATGTACATCTCCCCAGGTCTTCATCCCATATACTTATAACATATATCCTTCTACATCGCCACACAACGCCTCTATTACAGGGACAGTCTCTGCGGTGGTGTCAGCCGGCTTCCTGATCTGATATGAAATTCTCTTAGAGGTTACTGAGCATCTGTATTTTCTGAATTCATTCTGAGTCTGAGAGCCATGAGCCAAATGATCAGACGATAGCCCTTGTCGCTGTGTGGCCAATTCTTTGGTCTCTTGTGGTGTCTCAACTGTTAATGGTACAGCAGACTGAAGCAGAATGTGGCATCTTGACTACTGCAAGCAAGACCAGGTAATGACCCTACATGATATGTTAAATGCTGAAAGTGCTCACTCTGTCAGCTCTCTGGCAAAACAAATGCAATGTGCCTTTGCAATCCAAGTGCAATGATCTCCCCAATACAAAACTAAAGACCGTGAACTACAAGGTGCAGCCTGCTTTGGCCTGCTAACCGCTCATTGCGAAGGAGTTCAAGGCTGAAGTCACATTCACAGCCACTGGCAGTGCTGATCCCAACCCGCTATGAGGCTGCAGGTCTACCTTTAGAGTATGGTCGATTTTGGTGAGCATTTCTTTCATGAAATAAAAATGTTGCATGTACTGAAGTTGGAGCACTCAGTGAATGTGGCCTAAGACCTCTTCTCTCCTTTGACCTTTATCTTTTTGACCAACTCGTCCTCCTTTTGTGTAACTCTCATTCTGTCATAGAAATGACAACACCAGGTCTGAGAGTAAGCCCTGAACCCTTGAGGTCAGAACTAAGGCCGTCAGCAGTATTCATTTAAGGAAAATATCAGTGAAGAGAAAGGATATGCTGGAGTGGTCAAGGACAAAACCACTTTGGTTAGAGTTAAACAATTAATGTGCCAACACAGTGCTGAATATATTCTATAAGGACACCAACAAGTTGGAAATGTATAGAGGGACAAATTTGCAAATAAATTAGAAGAAACATTATTCAGTGGTTATAAATATAGACTGGAATGATAATATTGTAAAGGGCAGAGAAGGGAAGAGTTTCTTAACTATGTTCAGAAGAATTTTCTAGATTCCAGTCCAACAGGATTGGAGGGTTTTTTTTAATCAGGTTGTGGTGAATGAAGTAGGTAAAATAGATCAAGCCTCCAAGAGGGAATATTTCAGAGACCGTGATCATGCTATCATGTTTATATTAAGTATGGAAAAGGACAAGCAGTCTAGAGTACAAGTAATTAATTGGGAGAGTCAATTTGCAGGTAAAACTGTTATGGGAGCATAAGCCTCACTTCCATGAGGTTGAAAGGTGTGAATAACAAATCCGGATCTCCATAGATGATGAAAGAGACAGAATAAGAAGAGGCTGAAAAATGGCATGACAGATATAGGTTAATAATACAAGTGTTCAGAGGGAGATCCAAAGAATAAGAGAAGCAAAAAGAGAGTATAAAAAGAGACTGGAAACTAATATAAAGAATCCTTATACAAGCATGTTACTGTTGAAAGGTGGTAAAGGGAAAAGTGAAGCCAATTGGAGATCAAAAATGGATTTCTATCGGGAGGCAGAGAGCATGGCTGGGCTGGCAAATGAATATTTGAATTGATCTTACCAAAGAGGATGATGCTGCCAAATTCATAAGGAATGCTGGGCTGCTGTCTTGACCTTGAGGTTAATATTATCCAGCCCACTCTCTGGAAAGTATCTGATACACAAGTCCAACTATTCCTCAGGTTGTCACAAAAGTCGATGACAATCAGACTACTCAAAGACCCCAGTTTACCCGTCTGATGAAATTATATGAACATAAAACGTTGGCTGGGTTCATGTTAGTTACTGGTTGTAGGAACCAGCTTACAGAAATTGTTGGGGATAAATAACTGGCCTTTTGCAGGCTTCAGCAGAATGATAGCAACATAGAACCTACTCTTTCAGGAAGCTTCCTCCCTTTATTGAAAATACCCAAGTGTTCACCTGCTCAAGAGCTAATTGGAGACTTGTCATCAAGTTGGTAACTCCTGCCATCCACAATTAGTTACTGTTGCACAAGCCAGTCAACAATCTGTTGGTGGATGAACCTTCCAATGACCACGTGCTCTGGTGCCTTATTTCTCTTCCTGCATTGCTTGCAAAGCAGCAGTGTAAACACAACTCACAATCAGTAAGCTGCTTTTAGAAGTGTGACAATCCCTTCCACAGTTCTTGGTTTTAAGTGGATCATTTTTCTGTTTTAGTCTACAATCAAGAATGAAGAAAGGAGATGCACTTTTTACAATATGCATAAGTTGCTGGTGTCAGGGCAGGTTGAAAATGTACTTGAGACATGAAGTTATGGTATTTATTAAGACACTGGTTGAACATTTCAACTGGAGAACTGTTTTGAACTCTGGACACCAGAGTTTAGGAGGAATGTAAACCGGTTAGAGATGATACAGAAACAACTGTATCAAGGATCAGGGACTTATTCCAGTAGATTGGAGAAGCAATGGCAGTTATTCTCGGAGAGAGTAAATTTGATGGACACATCCAAAATTCCAAAGTTTCTGGACAGAGGTAAGGAAGGAAAAACTGTTTTCACTAACAGAAGCATCAAGAAGCAGTCAACACGGATTTAAAGCGATTGGCAGAAGAAGCAAAAGAGACATAAGGAGAATTTTTTTTAATGCAGCAAGTAGTTCAGATCTGGGATGAGACTGCAGTGGAAGCAGGTTCAGTCTGGGATTGGATTTTAAAGGGAAATTTGATAATTATCCACAGAGAGAATTTGCAGGGAAGGGGCAGGGAAGTGAGGCTAGCTGAGTGCTCTGGCAGAAACACAGTGGGCAGAGTACTCTCCAGTTATGCTGAAACCATGTTATGATTCTCTGTGCAACACCACTCCCTGTAGACTTTGCCAGTTTTAAGTAGCAGTACAAGCCACCAAAAACTCCTACAAACGAAGGAACAGTCAGGAGGTATCATTCAACAACTAAACTGAGTAGTTGGTGATCCCTTTAAACAGCGCAGGTAGGGTTATTTCCTGCAGATAAATGCTTGTTCAGCTGTGAGAGGTTGAGAGGGCAGCAATAGCCAGATTATTAAAATAGAAATGGCTCTGCGAGTGCCCAAAGGTTAGATGCTGATTAACATCACTGTGCGATGACTGTCCCTACACATGCCGTTGACTTAGCAAAAATCTCATCCAGTGCAGTCCACCCCATGTGTGGTACAGATGTTATTCTGAATTTGAAACAAAACCTGCAATACCAAGTTCATGAGTGTCATTTGGCTAAAATTTGTGGACTCCATATTTTGACTAGAACATCAGTCTTTTTGAATATTCTTTGTATATGTACTACCTGGAAAGCAATTCAAAACTCCTGCTAACAATCTGTGAAATGACAAATATGTGTCCACAGAATGTGAAGTCTCATTGAAGCAAAAACTGCCAATGTAATTAAACACTGCATGGCAACCAAAGGAACCAAAAACAGTTAGACCACATTTGGAGTACTGTGTGCAGTTCTGGTCGCCTCACTTTAGGAAAGATGTGGAAGCTTTGGGGAGGGTGCAGAGAAGATTTACCAGGATGTTGCCTGGAATGGAGAATAGGTCGTACGAGGATAGGTTGAGAGTTCTCGGCCTTTTCTCGTTGGAACGGCGAAGGATGAGGGGTGACTTGATAGAGGTTTATCAGAGGAATAGATAGAGTAGACAGTCAGAAACTTTTTCGCCGGGTACAACAGAGTATTACAAGGGGACATAAATTTAAGGTGAAGGGTGGAAGGTATAGGGGAGATGTCAGGGGTGGGTTCTTTACCCAGAGAGTGGTGGGGGCATGGAATGCGCTGCCTGTGGGAGTGGTAGAGTCAGAATCATTGGCGACCTTTAAGCGGCATTTGGATAGGTACATGGATGGGTGCTTAATCTAGGATAGAAGTTCGGCACAACATCGTGGACCGAAGGGCCTGTTCTGTGCTGTATTGTTCTATGTTCTATGTTCTATATGTTCTAATTAGATTAACACTCTACTTTCACAGGTTAACCCCTTCTCATTTATCCATTGCTTTTCATTCCTGCTTTTGGGAATGAAGCCTTGGGAGCTGTTAGCTCTGCTAATGTTTCATGTTCTCATCTTCATTTATTGTTTCCTTGAGATTCCAGCCCTCTCTCGTATCCTCACTTTAACACGTGTGGCTCCTGTTCAATTTTATCAGAATATATGCTATTTAATTAAAAAAAGCTAATAAATGTGAGTTGTTCTAGGGTAGTTAGATGGTCTGGAACTGGATGAGAGAGGCTCTGTGGGATATGATAGGTAGGCAGAAATCTTGCTAGGCCTTGTAGAGAGAAGCCCCCCCCCCATAAAAACCGTCAACTGCCACTTAGCTGAAAAATATAAGGATCAGGCCTATGTTCCATCATAATAATTGTTCCTTACAGTCATTACAATAAGTAATACCAATAACACCATCATGATCACAGTTGTAGTTTTTGTTTATGGGAAGCAATCATACTTTTTATGCCAGTGCAGCTGGGACTTAGCAATACCCTGGAACTTTGTGATCTCTGACTTAAAGGACTTCTTAATCACTTCTAGACTGAGGAATCATTTATAATGCTTTTGTTTCAGCTTCATTCCTTGACAGCTTATTTCAGATGATTTCACTTGAATGCTGCAGAGCACTTCAAGGTAAATAAATGTTTGCAGTTATTATGGTGCGTGCACTGTGTGATTTCATTTCATGGGAATTCACTTCAATAGATCACCGTAAGATCACTTCAATAGAATGAACACTTTGGAATGCAGATCATATGCGAATGAGTACAGACAAATGTTTGAGTACAGAATAGTGCCAAATGCCTCTAGTGGGGACAATAGCTCGCGCCAGGTTTCTCCAGTTTTACAGAAGTCATTGTTTTAAGATTTGCAGTGCTGACCCGCTGGTCTGTTAAAAGTTCCGAAGGGAGCTTGATGAGCAGTTGATTGAAGATCAGTGGATTCTTTGTTGGTTTGAAAATTTCTGACTGTCCCAGGGATGTCAGCATCGTGAGTTCTCCAAGATTTCACACAGTCCAGGCAGAACTTGACTATATTTCAGAAGTTCTTCATAAAACTGAAAGAAGAATTGATACAGATTGGGATTTGGGATGAGAGCTGAAAATGTGTTGCTGGAAAAGTGCAGCAGGTCAGGCAGCATGCAAGGAGCAGGAGAATCGACGTTTCAGGCATGAGCCCTTCTTCAGGAAGGCTCATGCCCGAAACGTCGATTCTCCTGCTCTTTGGAGTTTCCAATTAGGAGAATGATGTAACGTTTTCCTATTTGAGACCTGTTCAAATCGTATTTCGTTGATGATGTTGCTTGAGGTAGATTGCAAAATGTAATAATACAATGCTTCCCTGTGATCCAACCAGCCACTTTCAACCGTTGGATGAAGGTGGTGTACAATATCTGTATCAGAAAGGGATTATTTTAAACAAAGAACAATAATTAAAACACTTATTGACTCCTTTTGTCCTGGTTTTGGGACACAGTAGGAGTAATTTCTGACATGCAACTCTGCTGATGTATCAGAGAAGTAGTGAGATAGCAACATGATGGGATAAGGTGGATTTCACCCCTCAAATGTTACTCATGGATATATCAACACTATTTTTTGGCTAAAGGTTTTGTTGCAGCAACTCAGCACACATAAGTATATTTGGTATTTGATTTGCTGCATTAGTTAATAAAAATTAAAATTGCTTCCTTTGAAATAACATATACCCTATGTTTTAAAAAAAAAGTAGAACTTTTTCTATGCAACCAAGCAACATGTCAAGAAAAGGCCTAATTACAAAATATCGGAGCAATCCGACTGTTAAGGATCATTATGAGAGAGAGTATTGGAAGTACCAATTTTGTGTAGGTTGTATATATTTCAGTGCATATGTACGATGAGAATGGAGTTTATCTACTGTTATATTGATGTATTTGTGTCTGTGTGGGTACAGGTGTCTGTGTGTTTGTATGTATGCATGTATGTCTGACTGTGTACAGTATATGTGTGTTTCTGTGTATATCTCTGTGTCTCTATTTGTTTCTCTGTGTTTATGTCAGTTCCGAGGATTGCATAAATATGTAATTATTAACAGGAAGATTATCAATCATCCAAAAGTGGAAGGTCTAACTGTACAGCCATACCTTGAAAGATTCAATATGCCATGATTAGAGGAGAAGGTGGCAGAAGAAGCAGCGCAGAAAAACAATGTGCGCTAAGACACAGTTAAAGTAGTTACACACACACACACACCACCTTTATTGAAGGGGCACCGCTAAAATCTGTTGGATGGGCATTTAGAAGAGGCACATCGTTCCCTCATTCAGTGTGTAATATTGATTTATCAACAACAATGTCATTCTGGTGTCCACGTGCTCTCCATGAATCTGCATTAAGCATCAGGTAGCCCCCCCCCCCCCCCCCCCCCCACCAAACACACACACACGCACTCACGCACGCACCCAGCAGTATACAAAAGGCTCACATTACTCCTGCAAGGACACACTGCACTCAGGCACAGGGACCTAGCTCAAAGTTTGGACCAGTTTGGATCCCACAGATCCTTAGCTTAAAAATGTGTTGCTGGAAAAGTGCAGCAGGCCAGACAGCATCAAAGGAGCAGGAGAATCGACGTTTCGGGCATAAGCCCTTCTTCAGGAATGAGGGGGTGTGCCAAGCAGGCTAAGATAAAAGGTAGGGAGGAGGGACTTGGCGGAGAGGCGTTGGGAATACGATAGGTGGAAGGTGGTTAAGGTGAGGGTGATAGGCCGGAGAGGGGGTGGGGGCGGAGAGGTCGGGAAGAAGATTGCAGGTCAAGAAGGCGGTGCTGAGTCTGAGGGTTGGGACTGAGAAAAGGTGAGGGGAGGGGAAATGAGAAAGCTGGAGAAATCTGCATTCATCCCTTGTGGTTGGAGGGTTCCTCGCCGAGGAACCAACGTATTCCCAACGCCCCTCCACCAAGTCCCTCCTCCCTACCTTTTATCTTAGCCTGCTTGGCACACCCTCCTCATTCCTGAAGAAGGGCTTATGCCCGAAACGTCGATTCTCCTGTTCCTTTGCTGCCTGACCTGCTGCGCTTTTCCAGCAACACATTTTTAAGCTCTGATCTCCAGCATCTGCACTCCTCACTTTCTCCCCAGATCCTTCCTTGTTCTCTGAGGTCACACTCAGTTGATGCCTATTTAATTGCTCACGGCATCTGTGCCTGCTTCAGCTTTTCCCCCTCAACAGAGCTTAAAGGCTCACAGTAGTTATGTCTTGCCTTGCTGTTACATGCAGACACAAAGGCAAGCACGCAGCTTGTCACAGTTGTCACCAGTCATCAGTCAAAGGGTTACATGTTGCAGCTTAGCAGCATGATTGATAACATCAATCTCACAGCTACACATTGTACCAGCAGCATATGTGACAAAGACACTGCACGTGCTTCAACCAAATGGCCATATTTCAAAGCCTGGGCCTGTTCTCTGCTAGTGCTCCCGGTGCCAGTGGCCTGGGGCAGCTGCATGTAGTTCCGACTCTGATTTAGCTAAAATACCCACCGAGGTATCAGGATATGAGCAGGTGGAGGGTGCAGGACACAGCCTTGTCAGTGCTTCCTCTGAATAATCTGTGCTGTCCTCCGATGTGGCGAAGGGTTTATCTTGTGGGGCCACCCTGTTAACTGTAGTGACACTACTAATGCAAGAGACAAAAGAGCGAATGCGTCATGAACAAGAAGTAGTTGTTCTACTATGTTAAATATAGCCACAGTAGGATACTCAGAAAGAAACACAGTAATGGACATTGCTTCTCACTTGGTCGCTGAGTATGGATGTTCCTGTGTCTTCACAGGACCAGTTCCAGACCTCGTAAGTGAGGGTCGAGATCTCCTCATCACTGAGGGTGAGGAGCTGAATGTCAGGTACTCCACCATCAGTCCTGGTCTGTCTGGCCCTATTATGGTGAAAGTGAGGACTGCAGATGCTGGAAATCAGAGTCAAGATTAAAGTGGTGCTAGAAAAGCACAGCAGGTCAGGCAGCATCTGAGGAACTGAAAAATCGATGTTTCGGGCAAAAGTCCTTCATCAGGAAGCCCTTCCTGATGGGCTTTTGCCCGAAACATCGATTTTTCCTGCTCCTTGGATGCTGTCTGACCTGCTGTGTTTTCCAGCACCACTTTAATCTTGGCCCTATTCTGGGTCAATTTCTCCTGCTGTAAGAGAAGGAGAGGGATTGAAGGGAATGAAAGTGGGTGGCACGGTTCTGAGAGCTGGTGCAAGTCAGGAAAAAGTGGGGAGGTCCCCCGAATGAATGAATAGGCAACACAGAAGGCGTGCAAGGTTGGTAAATTTTAGGAATTGGGGTGGATGGCAGACTAAGAGTGATAAAGCGTGAGCCTTAGTGGGAGGTGGCTGGAAAGGCCGAGAAACAGTAAATTCTTTTGGCAAAGCAGAGAAAGTCATTGACCTTATTCCAGACGGTTGATACTCCATTGACTCAGGTGACAACTTTGGACCAGGCTGGCAGGATCTGAAGTCATGGTCTTTTATGCCAGTCCTGGGAATAGAGGCCATCCCTCCTCTGCACCATCCATTCCATTCACCAGGACCTCCACCTCCCTGTCCACAATGCGGGGCACCACTCTCCTTTTATCAGCAATATCCAGGACTAATGTTATGAACCTTGCAGGGCAGCACCACAATGACTTGTTTCAGTCCACAAAGGCCTGTTAACTATGGCCTTGTGAAGAGAAATCCTCCATGAAATTCGATAAAAATGAAATGATAATATTTAGCCCTACATCTTGATTTTCCAAGACGATAGCATTTCTTGTTCCTGTACCGATCCTATTCTTTTAAACAAGAAAACTATTCCATCTCCTTTTCCTTCCTTCATTTCCTTTTCAAAATGTCAAATACCTTGCATCTCCAACTCCCAACTCTGCTTCACTTTGCAAATATATTTCTGTAATGGCTTTCATATCATAATCATATATTTCCATTTGTCATTGATTTCAATATGGAATCTTTCATTCTTTAAATCTGTATTATTTCTTTTCTGACGCTATTTGCTAATATTCTGTAGTTACCATTCCCCATAATCCTTCTCTGTATGATTGCTGTATTCCCATTCCCCTAACATTGGCCCTTCTTCCTACTGTTTAGATTAAGACTCTCTCTAAACCTTAGTCCTCCAATTCTTCCAGACCTTAGTTGCAACTCGATGCAAATGAATGCCATCAAGGTTGATGCCAGAAGGCAAATGAGAGTAGTGATGAGGCAGAAAAGAAGCAGAAGATGAGTCTCAAGGGGATGTGTTTCCTTGCCATTGAAAGAAAAACAAACAGGAAAGAGAAAGGAAACAAAGTGGTAGAAAGTACTATTTGAAATTGTCAATTCAGTGTTGCATCTGAAATGCTATTAACTCCCTAACTGAAACTGAAAGGTGTTCCTCAAACTTGCATCTGGATGCACTGGAACATTCCAAGAGGCCAAGGACAAAGCGATTAGCATGGGGGAGAATTTGACTTCTCTGTTCACCATTTTTTTCCAGGATTTATCTTCATTTATCTTCTTTTCTTCACCTTTTATATTTCCTCTCAGAACATGTCACCTCAAAACGTTCAGCTGATGCCCATCTATCCCATCTGCTTCCTGTCTTTATTCTCCCGAAGCTACATAAAGAAATCCATGTTCTGTACTGACGTGTAGTTACCAAATTATAATAGTGATCCTAACCTGAAGGGAATACTAGCCTTAAAATCCTTCCAGTTCGTAAAAAGATTCAGTAATCACTACTGCCCATTTTGTGTCCTTCAGCTATAATCCTATTCTCCCTTTAATATGTACCTCAATTTAATCAGTAAACCCTTGTATGCCACTTTATAAATGCTTTTTGAAAGAAATCCAACATCCACTGCACTTTATTTATTGTCTCATTCCTTCAAAGAATTCTTAATAAGTTCGAGAGGCATGATCTTCCTTTTACAAGTCCATGTTATTATCCTTAATAAAACCTGTCTTTCTAAGGGAATATTCAATTTAATCTGTACTAAGACATCTAAAAACTGACTTACCACTAATTTTAGACTGACTGACTGATTTGTAGTTACATAGCTTATATCTTTCCTTTTTGAACAGGTGTTGCAATGCTTCTGAAAAGAAGCAGAATTTCGAATGAAAAGTCATCAGAGCCTAATGGTACACAGCCTTGGAAGGTGAATGAATTCATGTAGGAGGTTAGTAAAATTCTGGCTGTATTTTTCCTAATACTGTTTAAATATACAAATTGTTTCATGGAACTACAGAATAATAGACTTATCTGACCGTTTTGGAAGCGAAGGATGTTATTTGACCTGTTGTGCTGACTTGACTCTCTGTAAGATCTACTCCGTTCCATTCCCATGGTTTTTCCCTGTAGTGAAAACAAAAATCCTGGAGATGACAGTGAGTCAGGCAGCATCCATGGAGAGAGAGCAAGGTAACATTTTGAGGCTAGCTGACTCTTCATCAGAGGCGATGTGACGTGTGGAGGGGTCAGCATCTACACAATAGTTAGGTGGTTGGGGAGAAAGGGTGTTGATAGTTCAGATTAAGTGATTGGAATATCAGAACAATGTTGTGTCTAACTGCCAGACTGGAGAGAACAGACAGTCTCACTGGGGTGGTGGAGGGCAGAGACAGATGGTGTCTCCTGTTGACCATGGATGTCCAATCCCTCTATACCTACATTCCCCACCAGGATGGTCTGAGGTTTTTTTAAATTCATTTGTGGGACTTGGGCATTGCTGGCTGACCAGCATTGATAAACCATCCCTATTTGGCCTTAAGAAGATGGTGGTGAACTGCCTTCTTGAATTGCTGCAGTTCACTTGCATGTGGGTTAACCCACAATGTCGGTAGGGACGGAATTCCAGGATTTTGACCCAAGAGCTCTGTCTGAGAGCTCTCGGCTTCTTTCTTGACCAGAGACTTGAATGATCCCCATCCACCACTACTTTTCTCTGCTTGGCTGAACTTCTTCTCTCACTGAGCAATTTGTCCTTTAATTTATTTCACTTCTGCCAAGTCAAGGGAGTGGCTTTGGGCACCCGTATGGATCCCAGTTATACTTGTCTCTTTGTGGAACAATCCTTGTTCCAATCCTGCGCTGGCCCTCTCCCACAACTCTTCCTTCAGTACATCAATGACTGTTTCGATGCCACTTCACAACCCTGCCTGGACCTTAGACCATAAGACCATAAGACATAGGAGTGGAAGTAAGGCCATTCGGCCCATCGAGTCCACTCCGCCATTCAATCATGGCTGATGCGCATTTCAGCTCCACTTGCCAGCGTTCTCCCCGTAGCCCTTAATTCCTCTAGACAACAAGAACCTATCAATCTCGGCCTTGAAGACATTTAGCGTCCCGGCTTCCACTGCACTCCGTGGCAATGAATTCCACAGGCCCACCACTCTCTGGCTGAAGAAATGTCTCCGCATTTCCGTTCTGAAATGACCCCCTCTAATTCTAAGGCTGTGTCCACGGGTCCTAGTCTCCTCGCCTAACAGAAACAATTTTCTAGCATCCACCTTTTCAAAGCCATGTATTATTTTGTACGTCTCTATTAGATCTCCCCTTAATCTTCTAAACTCCAACGAATACAATCCCAGTATCCTCAGCCGTTCCTCATATGCTAGACCTGTCATTCCAGGGATCATCCGTGTGAATCTCCGCTGGACACGTTCCAGTGCCAGTATGTCCTTCCTGAGGTGTGGGGACCAAAACTGGACACAGTACTCCAAATGGGGCCTAACCAGAGCTTTATAAAGTCTTAGTAGTACATCTCTGCTTTTATATTCCAACCCTCTTGAGATAAGAGACAACATTGCATTCGCTTTCTTAATCACAGACTCAACCTGCATGTTTACCTTTAGAGAATCCTCGACTAGCACTCCCAGATCCCTTTGTGCTTTGGCTTTATTAAGTTTCTCACCATTTAGAAAGTAGTCCATTCCTATATTCTTTTTGCCAAAGTGCAAGACCTCGCACTTGCTCACGTTAAATTCCATCAGCCATTTCCTGGACCACTCTCCCAACCTGTCTAGATCCTTCTGTAGCCTCCCCACTTCCTCAGTACTACCTGCCTGTCTACCTAACTTTGTATCATCGGCAAACTTCGCTAGAATGCCCCCGGTTCCCTCATCCAAATCATTAATATATAATGCGAACAGCTGTGGCCCCAGCACCGAACCCTGCGGGACACCGCTCGTCACCGGCTGCCATTCTGAAAAAGAACCTTTTATCCCAACTCTCTGCCTTCTGTTAGATAGCCAATCCTCAATCCATCCCAGCAGCTCACCTCGAACACCATGGGCCCTCACCTTGCTCAGCAGTCTCCCGTGTGGCACCTTATCAAAGGCCTTTTGAAAGTCCAGATAGACCACATCCACTGGGTTCCCCTGGTCTAACCTACTTGTTACCTCTTCAAAAAATTCCAACAGGTTTGTCAGGCATGACCTCCCTTTACTAAATCCATGTTGACTTGTTCTAATCAGACTCTGCTCTTCCAAGAATTTAGAAACCTCATCCTTAATGATGGATTCTAGAATTTTACCAACAACCGAGGTTAAGCTGATTGGCCTATAATTTTCCATCTTTTGCCTTGATCCTTTCTTGAACAAGGGGGTTACTACAGCCATCTTCCAATCATCCGGGACCTTTCCTGACTCCAGTGACTCTTGAAAGATCTCAACCAATGCCTCTGCTATTTCCTCAGCAACCTCTCTCAGAACTCTAGGGTGTATCCCATCGGGGCCAGGAGATTTATCAATTTTAAGACTTTTTAACTTTTCTAGCACTATCTCTTTCGTAATGGCAACCATACTCAACTCAGCCCCGTGACACCCTTTAATTTTTGGGATATTACTCATGTCTTCCACTGTGAAAACTGACGCAAAGTACTTGTTAAGTTCTCCTGCTATTTCCTTATCTCCCATCACTAGGCTCACTGCATCAGTTTGAAGTGGCCCAATGTCTACTTTTGCCTGTCGTTTGTTTCTTATGTACTGAAAGAAACTTTTACTATTATTTCTAATATTACTGGCTAGCCTACCTTCATATTTGATCCTCTCATTTCTTATTACACTCTTTGTTATCCTCTGTTTGCTTTTGTATCCTTCCCAATCTTCTGATTTCCCACTGTTCTTAGCCACTTTATAGGATCTCTCTTTTTCTTTAATACATTTCCCGACTTCCTTTGTCAGCCAAGGTTGTCTAATCCCTCCCTGGTTAATCTTTCTTTTCTTGGGAATGAACCTCTGTACAGTGTCCTCAATTATACCTACAAACTCCTGCCATTTTTGCTCTAGTGTCTTCCCGGTTAGCCTCTGCTTCCAGTCTATTTTAGTCAGTTCCCCTCTCATGCCCTCATAATTACCTTTATTCAACTGTAACACCATTACATCAGATTTCGCCTTCTCCCTTTCAAACTCCAGACTGAACTCTACCATATTATGGTCGCTACTTCCTAAGGGTTCCCTTACTTTAAGATCTTTTATAGAGTCTGGTTCATTGCAAAGCACTAGGTCCAGAATAGCCTGCTCTCTTGTGGGCTCCATGACAACCTGTTCCAAAAAGCCATCCTGTAAGAATTCCATGAATTCCCTTTCTTTAGATCCACTAGCAACATTATTTACCCAGTCCACCTGCATATTGAAGTCACCCATGATCAATGTAACCTTGCCTTTCTGACATGCCTTCTCTATTTCCCGGTACATGTTGCGTCCCTGGTCCTGACCACTGTTAGGAGGTCTGTACACAACTCCAATTATGGTTTTTTTGCCTTTGTGGTTCCTCAATTCCACCCACACAGACTCCACATCATCCGACGCTATGTCATTCAATACCTTGAAAAATGTGTTCATTTTGCCTTCCATTTCCACTCCTCTATAACTTGCATATCATCCATTTCTGACATGCCCCTTCCTTTCCTTGACTTCTCCATCTCCATTTCGGGGTATAAACTGTCCACTGACTCCCATATCTACTTTCATACAGCTCATCACACCCCATGTCCTGCAGGGACTCCATCCCGTTCTCCCAGTTCCTTCACCTACATCATATCTGTTTGGGTGATGCCACCTTCTAAAACAGTGCTACTGACATGCCTTGCTTCCCACTGTGATTGATAGGGCCCTCAACTGCTTCCAACCTCTCACCCGTGCTTCAGCCCTTGTCTCTTCCCATCACTCTCAACAGTGTGATCAGGTTCCCATTGTCCTCATTTTCATCCCATCAGCCTCTGCATTCGAAGGATCATTCTCCTCCATTTCAGACAACTCAAGCAGAATGCTACCACCAAACACATCTTTCCCTTCACACTCTTTGTCTGCATTTTGCAGGGACCGTTCCCTTCAGGACATCCTAGTCCATTCCTCGACCACCAATGCCAACTCCCTCCCGGTGGCACCTTCCATGTAACTGCAGAAGGTATAACACCTGCCCCTTCACCACCTCCCTGCTCACCATCTAAGGGCCGAAACAGTCTTTCCAGGTGAAGCAGAACTTCATCTGTAACTCCTCTAATCTTGTGTATTGTATTTGCTGCACCCAATGTGGTCTTTTCTACATTGGAGAAATCAAACGCAGACTGGGGGATCACTTTGCCGAACACCTCCAGTCTATGAGCAAGCAGGACCCCCGACCTTCCTGTAGCTGCTCATTTTAACACAGCATCCTGTTCACATGCCCACATGTCTGTCCTCGGCATGCTGAAGTGTTCTAGCGATTCACAGTGCAAACTGGAGGGGCAACATGTCATCTTGAGACTAGGCACTTTACAATGTTCTGGACTTAATATTGACTTTAATGCCTTCAGATTGCGAACCCACACTCATTCCTTCCCTTTCTTTTAGCTTTACTGTATTTGGTACATACTCTGTCACAATGTTCTCTCTCCTCTGCCCCATCTCCAGTGTTCTCTCCAGTTTGGCAATTAGACACACCATTGTTCTGCCATTCTCACATTATGATCACTTAACCTGAACTATCAACACCCTTTCTTCACTGGTACACCCCTACCTCTAGCCCCCAGCCCCCACTGTTGCATTAATGCTGTCCCCTCCACACTTCATGTCTGCTCTGATAAAGAGTTATCTAGACTCTAAATGTTAGCTTGCTGTCTCTCCATGGATGCTGCCTGACCCGTTGTGATCTCCAGCACTTTTGTTTTCAGTACAGATTCCAGCACCTGCAGTAATTTTGCTCCTTTCCCCTGTAGTTTTGTGAACCGTTTTCTCTTTTGACAAACATTAAATTCCCTTTTTAAAGCCATGACCGTATCTGCCTCTACTGAGCTCTCAGTTAGCAAGTCCCACGGATATTAAATGAAAACCAATTGCTGGAGAAACTCAGCAGGTCTGGCAGCATCTGTAGAAGAAAGCAGCATTAATGTTTAGAGTCCAGTGACTCCTCATCAGAACTGTTAGTAAATAGGAAAAATTGGTACTTTTGCTGAAACCGAAGTGGCAGGGGGTGAGGGTGAAGAGAGGTGAGTAAAAGGATGGAGATAGAACCCAGAAAGAGTCCTGAAAAGGTCAGGTAAACAGTAGATTGTGGATAGCAGGCCAGTGCAAAAGAATTTGGAGGAGAATCGATGTTTCGGGCATGAGCCCTTCTTCAGGATTGAGGCCTTCTTTCATTCCTGAAGAAGGGCTCATGCCCGAAGCGTCGATTCTTCTGCTCCTTGGATGCTGCCTGACCAGCGCTTTTCCAGCAACACATTTTCAGCTCTGATCTCCAGCATCTGCAGTCCTCACTTTCTCCCAGCGCAAAAGAATGCTGACTAAGTGATAATAAGAGCTAAGAGTGAGAAAAATGGATGACTGTGCTTAATGCAACCCATGTCATAACAGGCCTGAATATGGGGGTGGATAAAGACATGGAAGGACGGGATCAGGATCAAAAGATATTGAACTTGATGTTGAGTCCTAGAGGCTGCTGGGTCCCCAAGTGGAAATTAGATGTTGTTCTTCCACCTTGTGCTGAGGCTCATGAATACTGGAGCTGGCCTGAGACAGTAATGTTAGAGTGGGAACAGGGTGGTATGTTGAAGTGACAGGCAACATACTGGGTCATACTTGCTCTGGGTCATTTTTGCGGGCAGAGTATAGGTGTCCTGCAAAGTGGTCATCCAGTCTGCGTTTTGTCTCCCCGTTGTAGAGGAGACCACATTGTGAGCAGCAATAACAGGAGAATAGATTGACTGAATTACAGGTAGATCACTGCTTCACCTGGAAGGCATGACTGGGGACTCTGTAGTGAAGAGGGAGGAAGTAAACAGCCAAGTGCTCCACCTTCTGCAATCTCATGGAAAGGTGCTGTGAGGATGCAAGGAGATGTTGGGAATGGAGGAGGTGTAGGCCTGAGTGACCTGGAGGGAATGCTCCCTGCAGAATGTTGACAAATGAGGGAGGGAATATGTGTTTGTTGGTGGCATCCCATTGAAGGTGATGGAAATAGCAGCTAATGATCCTTTGGATATGGGGAGGTGATGGGGTGGGAAGTGAGGACCAGAGGGACCATATCATTGATATGGGAGGGAAGAGAGGGTAGAAGTGCGGGAGATAGGTCAGACACAGCTAAGGGCCCTGTGGTGGGGAATCCTCAGTTGAGGAAAAAGGTGGACATTTCTGAGTCCCCCCAGTGGAAGGTGGCATCGTCAGAACAATTATAACAGACACAGAGAAAATGGGAGAATGGGATAGAGTCCTTTCAGGAAGCATGGTGTGAGGATGTACAATCCAGGTAATTGTGTGACTTGGTTGTTCAAAGTTCAAACATTTACCTGTACTTAACTTAATTGACTGTATTCACTGTTCACAATGTAGTCTGTTTTACGTTGAAGGGTTGACAAAACTCTGACCTGGTGACTGCTTTGCAGAACATCTATACTCTTGTCTGTGAAAATGACTCTGAATTTCCAGTTGCCTGCCACTTCAAAACATCACTGTGTTCCCAGGCCAACATTTCTGTCTCTAACAGCTCCTCTGGATGGGAAATAAGTGTATTTGTTAAATAATCATTAACAATTTGGAAGTGGAAGTGAACATAATTTCTTTACACTGAGGGTTATTGCAGCACGTAGTGTGTTGCCTTCTGTTTTCTAAGAAAAAGTGAATTTTTTTTTAAGTATGGGAAATTTGTAAGTTTGACAGAATAGCAGAATTATTATTGTATTGACTGCTATTTACTGGATTATTATTGTCCAGAAAGTTCTATTTTACTCCTGATTGTGGCATGACATTCTTTGCCAAAATGAGTGTTGAGACAGAGACAAAGAGAATTTGAAACAGGAGAAGATGTGGGACTTTGGAGAAAGAACAAGGAAGTTGATAATGGCTTTGCATTAACCTAGCAAAGAGTCAGTGTGGACAGAATGGTGACTTTGGACACATTGTAAAATCCTCCCTTTTCTTTAGAAACTACATTGCTTTTACTTTATTTTAATGATTGAACTCAAACCGTTATTTGTCCCTTTTTATTTTCAGGTAATCCTTTTTACGTTTATCTCCCTCTGTCTTCCTCTGTTTCCTTTCCATTACTCATAAATCTAAAGAAAGTTAGATAATCGTTCCTTAGCTTTAAGCGCATATATCTCAACGTTCCATGTTGTCTTATATCAACTTTATGTTTAAAAGCTGTTGTAAAAGATCTGATAAATACTGCCATTCATTCTTCATAATCCATCTACTTCCTTTCTTATTCTATTCCTCCTGAAGATTTTGTAGCCAGAAATGTTCAGCTCTCAACTCATCTTGGCCTTAGCTGCATCCGTGTTAACTCTGCTATCATATGAAATGTGCTTCTCAATCACCAGCTTTGTCCAGAATACTTGGTATTTTTACCCATGTAGTTAACATAAGTCTGTCTTTGCTTGATAACCTAATACCTCTTTGATATTTCACATATATGACATGGGTTTTAAATGCAGTGTACAGGCTGGAAGGGAGTAGTAGTGACTAATATATGGTCTTTCTGTATTTCTCATTTCCCTGGCTTTCCCTTTCCCCACTACCTTCTCATTTCTCCATAAAGATAAACCTAACTTTCCAGAGTAGATCATCCTTCAGAAGTGACTGGTCACTACACAGTTAATTTTGGATTACTGGTTTTGTTTCACTCAGGCTAGGTTAGTCCCAAGTCCATTTGCTCCATAGTATTTATCAAAAGAGAGATCTTTACCAGAAGTTCGGGGGACTGAAAATCCTTTCTCCTAATGTAAAGTGCATTGTGTCACACGTTTAACACCGCTAAGTCTCTCAACATGCTTCACTGCCTCCCCTTGATCTTTTAAATCTTACCCTGGTAGTGATTTCCTGCAATCAGAGGTGTCACTGAAGGGTAAGGTTTGAGGAAGCTTTTAAAGTTGGTAGTACTGGAGTGCAGGTTCATAGCTCCTTGAATGTGGCTCGCAGGTAGATAGGATAGTGAAGAAGACGTTTGGTATGCTTTCCTTTATTGGTCAGAGTATTGAGTACAGGGGTTGGGAGGTCATGTTGTGGCTGTACAGGATATTGGTTAGGCCACTGTTGGAATATTGGTTGCAATTCTGGTCTCCTTCCTATCAGAAAGATGTTGTGAAAATTGAAAGGGTTCAGAAAAGATTTACAAGGATGTTGCCATGATTGGAGGATTTGAGCTATAGAGAGAGGTTGAACAGGCTGGGGCTGTTTTCCCTGGAGCGTCGGAGGCTGAGGGGTGACCTTATGGAGGTTTACAAAATTGAGGGACATGGGTCGGGTAAATAGGCAAAGTCATTTCCCTGGAGTCGGGGAGTCCAGAACTAGAGGGCACAGGTTTAGGGTGAGAGGGGAAAGATATAAAAGAGCCTAAGGGGCAACGTTTTCACACAGAAGGTGGTACGTGTATGGAATGAGCTGCCAGAGGAAATGGTGGAGGCTGGTACAATTGCAACATTTAAGAGGCATTTGGATGTGTATATGAATAGGAAGGGTTTGGAGGGATATGGGCCGGGTGCTGGCAGGTGGGACTAGATTGGGTTGGGATATCTGGTCAGCATGGACGGGTTAGACTGAAGGGTTTCCATGCTGTACGTCTCTATGACTCTGAGTTTAGAAAGAAAATCCCAGAGAGAACCGAGCATTGCTGCCTGCAGGATGTGCCATGAATGTAAAGAGGGAGGGTGAGATGGGCAGTGACACACACCAGAGGAGCTGACTGTGCAGCTGGGAGAGGGAACTCCAAAAGCTTGTGGGGATAAATAAAGCTGGGCCATGGAAATATTTGTAAGTTTGAATGTTGAAAGCAGTGTGCTATAAGTGGGGGTTCAACTCTACCATACGTAGCAAACTGGAGCATTGCTCATTCTGGAAATAGTTTTAGAACCCTTTGTCATTATTGGCTAGTGAAATTTACAGTAAAGAATCCATTTGAAATTCATCTTCGTTCTTTGAAATTTATTTTTCACCATTGTTCTGGGGCTTAATTACATCTTTTTATTGTATCTGTTTTCCAGTAGTCTTTTCTTAAAGTGGGTCAGTATTAAAGATAAATGGGATTGAAATCCAATTTTCCTAATCCTAATTCTAATCCTCTTCCTGATCCTAATCCTTCCTTCCTCCTTACAAAAATGCAAGACTAGAAAAAAAATTGAAATATACCTTGTACTTACGATAAAAACCTTGTAAACATAAAATCAATGAAGATTCAAATCAACAAGAGAAAGATTAAAATGTAGTATTTGGGAAAAATAAGAGATGACACTTTAAAATGGATAACAAAACCAATAAAATTTCTGATGTAGCAAAAGTTTATGAAAATTAAGTAGTCACGCTTTTAATATACAGCTATGTAGTCTTTCAAATTTACATCTCAATGAAAAATAATATCTTAAAATTTCAATCATAAAATAATTTGGCAGAATGCACTTAATACAAGAGAAGCAATTATGTTTTCTAGGCATCACACTATTATGTGGTTTTCCCAATGACAACACATCTCAGCAGGCGATTGGAACAATCACACCATAAGAGTCAAAGAGCACGGAAACAGATCAGTTGTGATTATATTTATTCAAAGTTACAGTCCTATGTATGCATGAGTTTGCTCCTTTTAAATTTCTCAAGTCATTTGTACATAAAATGTGTATATTTATTTCTCTTTCAGGTATATTACTTTTGAACATCATTAGCAACGTATAAATGTAGACAACATGCACAACTTCACTACGTTGTTTAAGTTGCTTACTGAAGAGGAAAAGAGTTATTGCCAAACGCTGTATGTACGTTGTTGGATGAAGCACGAGGCCGTGTGATTATGCAGACATCCCAGCATGAAGCTGATGGACCTATTCCTTGCTCGCCCATCCTCCATGCATTTTCTGCTGCAGAGTTTAGTGTTCCTGGTTCTGTGCTTTCACTCAGCCAGCATGTGTCCCAAAGGCTGTATGTGTTCTCATGTCAGTAGCTTAAATGTAAGCTGCAGCAATGCGAATCTCAAAGAGATTCCCAAAGACCTTCCTCCAGAAACTGCTTTGCTTTACTTAGACTCAAATCAAATAAGGTCTGTTCCCAATGAGATCTTTAAAGACTTGCACCAACTTAAAGTGCTTAATTTGTCCAAAAATGTGATCGAGTCCATAGAAGAACAAGCATTCAAAGGTGTGGCTGATACCTTGCAAACTCTTGATCTTTCAAACAACAAGATTAAAAGTGTACATAAAGACACATTCAGCAAACTCAAAGGCAGGGCCCAGTTTTCTGACAACCCATGGCACTGTGACTGCACCCTCCAACAGGCGCTGCATGGTATGCCCTCGAACCATGAAATAGCCACCAATATCATCTGTGAGACTGCAGCTTTGAAGGAACATACTGGGAAGTCTTTGATCAGTGCTGCAAATGAAGCTGACCTCTGTAATCTGTCCAAAAAAACAACTGATGTGGCTATGCTGGTCACGATGTTTGGCTGGTTCACCATGGTGATTTCATATGTGGTATATTACGTACGTCAGAACCAGGAAGATGCAAGAAGGCATCTTGAATATTTAAAATCGCTTCCTAGCAAGCAAAGGAAGCCAGAGGAATCTGATGATATTAGTACTGTGCTGTAATTTGTTCTATTGAAGAAAAGGTTTTGAAATTGAGTTTCTTGTGTGTTTATTTCACTGGATTTACTTTGCAGCATTTAACTGCAATGAAACTGAAGGTAGTGAAATTCAACTGCTACAAGATGGACAGAAATCCATGTTGTATGTGAAAAATGTATGAAAACGTCTTTTAGCATTTCTACAATGATATTAGTAGGAGATATTGCTAAGAGGAATATCAGGAGTCTGGTATAAAACAATTGAGGATGTTTGCAGCTTCAAAATGCTTTACAGCATTCCTGTGCCTAGTAAAGGAATGATGCACAAATGATAATGAAGAGCTGTCATTATCATTGATAGTCATTTAAAATGTATGAACAGTTCATAATGGAATAAAGTGAAAGTTTTTTTTACAGACTTTGGTTAATCATCGTCCCATATGTTTTGAGATTGTGCTGCAGACCTGAAAATAAACAATTAATTTCAAAACTGTTCAAGTAAAAAGGCCCTCTTGTGGCATAGTGGTAGTGCCCTTTATCCTGGACCAGGAGGTTTGGGTTCAAGTCCCACCTGCTGCAGGAATGTGTAATAATATCTCTGGACAGATTAATTAAGAAAATAATTTAAATATAAAAAAGTGTTCAAGCAATTCTCTAATGTAACTGGTAAATTGCCCTCCACCTGAGTACTCACAGGAGTATGTCCAAAGCACAGCACGTATTCTGCAGAAGGACATGGAGATCATATTATGTTAGATCCACACAGGCAGTAGGACAAAAACAAAATCTGAATATGACAGAACAAGCTGATGTACTTTGCGGAAGTCATCCTCTACTTGTTGAAGGTATGTCTGATTGTCGGTATCTTCTGACCGTTTTGTTAATTAGGATAGGGTCAGAACTCAATGTGGCAGCTGATCAGACCGTGGGCTGGAGATTGGTGCCCCCAGTAGCTCAGTCAACCAATATGGCCAGATGAGGATCATGTGGAATGGGAATAAAGATCGAAGGAAAAGAAAGATCAATGAGAAGGCGAAGTTGAGGAAAACTATTCATTGGAAATATTTCTTTCTTCACATACTGAATAACTATAACAAATTGAAAACTGTTGGGGTCAGGTACTGCAGCTGAGAAAGGTGCTAGATCCCAATTCCTCACTTTTATGCAGACAGCGATTGAGTATGGGCCTGATTGCAGTTCTCCTTCTGGTAACTGTAGATAGTCACAACAGCAAGATTTCCAATTGGTCTCAGTACCATCACCCATATTAATTAATACAAAGTAATGGCCATCGTCCTAGGGGATGTACCCAGATAGGGCTACTCTCTTATTAAGAGAGATGCAGCTGGTGGTAGTTTAACATGAGGGTCACCACACCTCATGCAAGAGGTAAAGTTCTGGTAATCTAGAAAACTGCCAGTTCTGTAACCTATAATAAAGGTTGGTTGACTATTTCGGCAGAATTGGAAGGGAATGTGAAGTATCTATCAAAAGTGATTCTGAACCTAACTGATTTATAAAATCAACAGCCTGCCATACATTGTGAAAATATGAATCTCTTAGTTGGTCTAAGCTTGGTATTTTCAGTGTCAGAATCCCTCATACCTATGTTTGCCAGTCATTTGTACAAGCAGACAATTTCAATTCTCCAGTGATACCTGTTTGTACAAGTTAAGATGAGGGAATGTTGATGGCAGTGAAGCCAGGATTATATAAGATTGTTACCTAAGTAAAACTTGGACTATGTCAAGTATGGTCCACTCTTTATTGATGTGTATGGCAAAGTGTCCACAACTGAATACAGAGATGTAGGGATAACATATAGGCCACTCGGCCCTTTGACCTGATTCAACATTACATTTGATCATGGCTAATGTGTAACTACATTCCATTTACTAATATATCCTCCAAATTATTTGATACCCTTACGCATATCCGTTGATCCCATTCTGTAAAATTTCAATTGATCTATCTAAATGTTTGGGAAAAGAGTTCCGGGTTGTAACTATTCTTTACATGAAAAATTGCGACTAGATTTCAGTCCTAAATGGCCTGGTTTTAATTTTCAGACAATTCCCTTGTTCTGGCTTCTGGGATGTGTCTGATGCAACATTAACCTGTTGAAACTCCTTGTCACAGTTAACACACAGGAAGTTAAAACTTTAACAAGGTACCACAGAACACACAGCAGATGTCAGCACGTTCAGAAGGTAAAGTTGCTAACAGAAATTGGTGAGAAAACTAATAGAAATCTCGGCTAAGTGGGACCCATTGTAAAGTGCAAGTGTAAAAAAAAGTGTGATACCTTGGCCTCTCATAAATAGATAATTAACAGTGAAAGGAGTTACTGAGCTGATTAGGAAAGAAATAGTTGATGGATCTCCACAGATTGGGCATTCTGGCCATCGTGGCTCTCAAAATTGAAGTGACTAACTTTAAGAATAAGCACAATCTAGCACAGAATGCTTCTGACCTCCTAATAAGTGCCTGAAATCTGTGTTGTTTGTTTATGCATTAAGTCTTACATTATTTCTGCGAGAAAATACCTTTTCTTATCCATCTAACTAACATTAACAGTGTCTTTTCAAATACAACTACTATGAATGTTATCTAGCTAACATAACTATTTGTCACGTGCACATTTCAGTTTCAGAAGAAAATAAATGCAAGACAATTGATCTTTGTTGTTTCTTTCTTCCTATTTTCATGTTTTGGATTAATTAATTATTTAATCCTCCTTGCACAAAATAAGAACCTGCAGATTCTCTGTGATCAGTTGGAGTGGTAAAATCAATCCAACATTAGCATTTTTTAAAACACAGTCGCTGACATTGTTATTTCGGGTGACTTTCCTCAAGATGACCAACCTTGAAGGAATTAAGGGAGGAGAGCACAGTGATCTTTTGTGGAGTTATAGATTTAGATTAGATTCCCTACAGTGTGGAAACAGGCCCGTCTGCCCAACAAATCCACACCCATCCTCTGAAGAGTAATTCCCCAAGACCCATTTCCCTACATTTACTGTTGATTAATATCCCTAACACTATGGGTAATTTAGCACAGCCAATTCACATCTTTTGGACTGTGGGAGGAAACTGGAGCACCTGAAGAAAACCCATGTAGACACTGGGAGAATGTGCAAACTCCAGACAGACAATCGCCCAAGGCTCGAATTGAACCCAGGACCCTAGCACTGTGGAACAACAGCACTAAGCACTGAGCCACCCAAAATTATGCCTTACAATGCTGCAGACACTACCATCACCACCCCTAAATATATCCTGCATAGACCCAACAGAGGCGGTGGCGCAGTGGTATACAATCAGGGGGAAGTTGCCCTGAGAGTCCTCAACATTGACTCCGTGCCCCTTGAAGTTTCATGATATGAAGTTAAACGTTGGCGAATAAACCTGCTGATGCTGATATACTGTCCTCTCTTGGCCAATGAGTCAGTACTATCAGTACTCCTCCATGTAGAACAACACTTGGAGCAAGCACAGAGGATGACAAGGGCAAAAAATGGATACTGGGTGGGAGAATTTGAGTGTCCATTACCAAGAGTGACTTGGGAGCAGTACTACTGACTAAGCTGGTTTCTCCTAAAGGACATAGCTGCAAGACTGCGTCTGTGGTAAGTGGTGAGGGAACCAACAAGAGAGAAAAACAGACTTGATCTCATTCTTAACAATCTGCCTTCTGAAGATGCATCTGTCCATGACAGTATTGGTAAGAGGGACCACATTGTGGGTCAACTTACACCTTGTGGACTGCTGTGGTTCAAGAAGGCAGCTCACCACATTCTCAAGGACAACTAGGGATGGGCAATAAATGTTGGCAAGCCAGTAAAGCCCATGTCCCGTGAGTGATTTTTTAAAAAAACCATATTCTTAAAAGAAATAATGTCTCTGATTTTGTAGTCAGTGTTGATGCACTGGCTTGATTGTAAGAAACAGGGTGATGGTGGAGAGGTGTCTTTCAGACTGGAAGCCTATTGGTGCTGGGTCTGCTATTGTATGTCATTTTATATAAATGATTTGGATGAGAATTTAGGAAGCGTGGATAGTAAATTTGTGGATGATACCAAAATTGGTGATATAGTGGACAGCGAAGAAGATTATTTAAGATTGCAAAGGAATCTTCAACAGGCCAAGGAATAGCAGATGGGCTTTAATTTGGATAAATATCAGGTGTTACATTTTGGTAAAGCAAACAAGGGCAGGACTTACACAGTAAATGATAGGGCCCTGGGGAGTGTTGTTGAACAGAGAGAGACCTAGGGTTCAGGTACTTAGTTCTTTTGAAAGTTGCGTCACAGGTAGACAGGGTGGTAAAGAAGGTGTTTGGCATGCTTGCTTTCATTGGCCGGAACATTGAGTCTAAGAGTTGGGATGTCAGGTTGAGGTTGTATAGGACATTGGTGAGGCCACCTTTGGAATACTGTGTGCAGTTCTGGTCACCCTGCCAAAGGAAGGATATTATTAAATTGGAGAGGTTGCAGAAAAGATTTACAAGGCTGTTACTGGGACTGGAGGGTTTGAGTTGTAAAGATAGGCTGGGACTTTTTTTTTCACTGGGATGTAGGAGGTTAAAGAGTGACCTTATCGAGGTTTATAAAATCATGATGGGCATAGATAACGTGAATTTTAAGGTGAAAGAAATAAGTTTTAAAGTGATCTATGGGACAAATATTTCACACAGAACGTGATTCGTATGTGGAATGTAATGTCAGGTATAATTACAATATTGAAATGACATTTGGACAAAAATAGAAAAGGTTTAAAGGGATATTCACAGGCAAGTGGGAATAATTTAGTTTGGGAAAATTGATCGGCAAGGATGAATTGGGCTGAAGGGTCTTTTTCCCTGTTGTATGATTCTATGACTTTATAACAGCCCTTGTACCTAACCTTGGAGAAAGAATCCCAATGAAAATCAACCAACTTGCCCTTCCTGATGTCAGTTTGAATTGGAGATTACTTTCACTTGGTGCCAAGGATCCAGTAGCACCAATCATAACACCTACCAGGTCAAGAAGTCATTCTCATAGAGTCATAGAGATGTACAGCATAGAAACAGACACTTCAGTCTAACCTGTCCATGCTGACTAGTTATCCCAACCCAATCTAGTCCCACCTGCCAGCACCCGGCCCATATCCCTCCAAACCCTTCCTATTCATATACCCATCCAAATGCCTCTTAAATGTTGCAATTATACCACCCTCCACCATTTCCTCTGGCAGCTCATTCCATACACGTACCACCCTCTGCGTGAAAACGTTGCCCCTTAGGTCTCTTTTATATCTTTCCCCTCTCACCCTAAAACTATGCTCTCTAGTTCTGGACTCGCCTACCCCAGGGAAAAGACTTTGTCTATTTACCCTATCCATGCCTCTCATAATTTTGTAAATGTCTACAAGGTCACCCCTCAGCCTCTGACGCTGCAGGGAAAACAGCTTCAGTCTGTTCAGCCTCTCCCTATAGTTCAAACCCTCCAACCCTGGCAACATCCTTATAAATCTTTTCTGAACCCTTCCAAGTTTCACAACGTCTTTCCGATAGGAAGGAGACCAGAATTGCATGCAATATTCAAACAGTGGCCAAACCAATGTCCTGTACAGCCACAACATGACTTCCTAACTCCTGTACTCAATACTCTGACCAATAAAGGAAAGCAAACCAAATGCCTTCTTCACTATCCTATCTACCTGCGACTCTACTTTCAAGGAGCTATGAACCTGCACTCCAAGGTCTTTTTGTTCAGCAACACTCCCGAGGACCTTACCATTAAGTGTATAATTTCTCAAGCCACCGAGCTAGAAGGAAAGCACGCTGATTGTCCTGCTATTTTAATTACATTTTACAGAGAGTGAAATAAATGATGTTAAAACTGAAATATCATTGGCTATTCTTAGTTCTAAAATCTATCAAATTTTTAATCTAAAATACAAAATAAAAATATAAAATTGTACAGAGATAGTGAAGTTGTTCAGCAGTAGTTGTTCTTAAAAATCCAGAATCACCTCAATTAACAAGAGGCTCTTTAACAGTATTTGTAGCAGTTCAATGATTTCCAATTGACGACAGTATATAGGAGCTTCAACAGTGCAGTTCCTAAAGAATTATAGAATCACTGATTAGTAGTCTAGAAAATGTGACTTAAAATCTCATAATTGCAGTTTGGGAATTTAAACCCAGCTTTAAAAGAAATCTTGAAATAGAAAAGGTGGAAGGAAACCTGTTGTCTCTAACTTGTCTGGCAAACACTCCAGTCCCAGACTAAGTGTAAGTCAATCAGACCTTCTAATTAGAAGCAATAAAGGCAAGCATTGTCAGCCTCACCTTCCATCCTAAAAAGAAAAAAAGTTTGAAAATTGATTGGATTTGTTTAAAATGTCAGCTTGATTGGTGGTAAGCCATTATTTGATGTATTTCCAAAATGTTGTTGAATTTCAATCATTATAGTGGTCTGATGACAATTATAATCAATCCAAACCAATGAACTGAATAAATCATGAGGGAAGTATTACAGTTAGATTTACAAAAGATATTTAGCAAAGTTTTACACAAAAGTTTAAACAGAGAATATAAGGTAAATCTTTAAAATGAATAAAGGATCCATTTCGAGGAGTTACGTCAGAGAAGACTGAAGCATTGATTTGACTATCCCCAAGGGATTGGTACCAGAATCATTATTTTTTCAAATTCACATCAATGGCCTGAGGCTGAATTTTGTGGGCAGTGGTAAAATCCTGCTGTTGAGGTTGAAAGTGGGAATCAATCCTGCTTCAGCCAATGACGAGACTTGGCATGTTACCAGTAGCCACCGGTCCAACGTCCCAAGGAGCTGCTGACCCAATAAGAGGAGCATCTCTAGGGTTGACATTCCAATGAGGGGGCACCTCACTGATTAGGTCTGATAGGTTTGCAGGAACATGGGGCCAGGCAGCCATTACAATGCCTCCAGGCTCCAGTACTCAACATACATCAACAGTAAAAAGTGATTCTCAGCAGAATCAATAGCATGTATTATTTAGCCAAAATAGTGGAATACAAAAAATAGTTGTGATCAAAGTGTACTTTAAATATTTGATGACTTATGTCTTTCTTATCTATTTATTGAAACACTAAAATATCGAATGGCTGTTTCTGACCAGTCGACACTGGCCACCAAGTCCCCTTGCTGGGGTAGAAACTGCAAGCCACAAATCTAGAAATTTGATCATAAACATTGAGGCTGGTGGCATAACCATCTCAGTTACTTTCACCCACATCATCATCTTATTACTAATGAGCAGTGAATATCAGTCAGGGACACAGAGGATGCATACTGGTGCCAGACAGAAACAAGTAGTACGCTTAGCTTTCTGGCCAAGGATTTTGAGTGGGAGTGGGATACAAGAGGGACCGGGTGTTTGGGGAAGGGGTGCATTATTTAATCTGGTGAGTTAAATGAGTAAAGTAAGTCCAATTTACCATTTATTTGGCAGCAATGATCTCTATGGGGACCAGGCATAGGAAGAAATTGACTAGTCTGCATGGTACATGTTGGAATCAGTCACAATTACATTTTGATTTAAAATTGTAGCAGGAGAAATGTAAGGTATTTTTGGGTGGATGAAGATAATCTTTTATCCTAACTTGTGATGTGATCTCAACTCAGCTCTAATGCAGCCATGTGATTTGGAAATCAAAAGAAAAATGAAATAGTATTGCAGTATGGCCTGCTGTGTCACAGTGGTTTAAAAGCTACACTGAGTCTTGTAGGTAGGTAACTCCTCTGCCTCATGGGAATAACAATGGAGTAGAAAAGAATAAGAATTACAAACTGAATTTCAACCAAATTGCTTTTCTTATTCCTTAAGCAAATCAAGGTTTTAATTCTTATTAGTTTGAGGGTAACAATTTGGAATTTGAATGTTTTCTATTCAGCAGAATTCTTGCTACAATTAAATCTGCAAGCACATTAATGAACTGGAGCATAATAACTATAATCGTCCAACATCATCAAACAACATTGAAAAGACAACCTTTAAACAATGTAATTCTACTTCCTTTGAATTCATTGTGTCACGTAAAACAGTTTATTGGCAGAAATGTTGAGTTTAGAAAATTAAATCAAACGTTTAATTAAAACTGAATATGACCTGAAATTTATTTTTTTATTATATATAATGGCCCCATCAATGTAGAGTTCACTAAGAATTAAAATGGGAGTAGTGGGTCTTCTCCTGCCAAACACTGAGGAGCTGCCTGATCTTCAACAGTCGTCTGCCTGCCCCTGACCTGGGACATTTCTCCCTCCCCCATCTGTGCAGTTACTGCTAGGTGGAACTCACACTGTGCCCTTACAGTGCTCTCTGAGATGCTTCTGCGGTTGGGGAGGGGGTGGTCCAGGGGCAGTGCTTACAGCATCCACTGCAACATTTCTGCATCGTCAGAAGTAATCAAGGACTTTGCCTCTGCAGGGGATGGGCTAGACCTTTGGAGGATGAGTCCATCTGTAAGACACAAGAAGCAGAAGGCACAGGGGCCACAGATTAGTGTGGTGTCCGACATCTGGTTAACATGACCGTTGCAGAAAGGATAACAAGTGTTACTCGGATGTCAAAGACATGAATGTCTCCATACACCCTCAATCCCTTGTCTTCTCGTGCTTGGGTGACACAGATATCTAGCACCTGACCACCTGTCCTATGTTACACCACTTTGTTGTGGGATCTCTTCTCCTTTAATGACAGGAGGAATAAATGGTGGGACTGGTGCATGAGGGGAAAGGTGTTGAGGTGTTCTGAAGGAGTGAGGAGGGAGTGCAGAGGGCATGGGAGATTAGTGGTGTGGGAAGATGGGACAGGTAAGGAGAATGAGTGAGGCAAAGTGTTGCACGCAGCAGAGGGGCTGCCAGTGCATGAACATTTGCAGGCATTGAGTACAGTTGCAGGGATACAGTGAACATAATGCAGCAGAGGACAGAGTTTTATTTTTATCTTAGATTAGATTAGATTCCCTACAGTGTGGAAACAGATCCTTCAGCCCAACCAGTCCACACCGATCCTCTGAAGTGTAACCCACCTAGACCCATTTCTCTCTGACTGATGCACCTAAAATTGGAGGTGTAGTGGACAACGAAGAGGGATACCTCAGATTACAACAGGATCTGGACCAGATGGGCTAATGGGCTGAGAAGTGGCAGATGGAGTTTAATTCAGATAAATGTGAGGTGCTGCATTTTGGGAAAGCAAATCTTCGCAGGACTTATACACTTAATGGTAAGGTCCTAGGGAGTGTTGCTGAACAAAGAGACTTTGGAGTGCAGGTTCATAGCTTCTTGAAAGTGGAGTCGCAGGTAGATAGGACAGTGAAGAAGGCGTTTGGTAGGCTTTCCTTTATTGGTCAGAGTATGGAGTACAGGGGTTGGGAGGTCATGTTGCGGCTGTACAGGACATTGGTTCGGCCACTGTTGGAATATTGCATGCAATTCTGGTCTCCTTCCTATCGGAAATATGTTGTGAAACTTGAAAGGGTTCAGAAAAGATATACAAGGATGTTGTCAGGGTTGGAGGATCTGAGCTACAGGAGAGGCTGAACAGGCTGGGGCTGTTTTCCTTGGAGCATTGGAGGCTGAGGGGTGACCTCATAGAGGTTTACAAAATTATGAGGGGCCTGGATAGGATAAATAGACAAAGTCTTTTCCCTGGCGTCGGGCATCCAGAACTAGAGGGCATAGGTTTAGGGTGAGAGGGGAAATATATAAAAGAGACCTAAGGAACAACTTTTTCATGCAGAGGGTGGTACGCGTATGGAATGAGCTGCCAGAGGACGTGATGGAGGCTAGTATAATTGCAACATTTAGGAGGCATTTGGATGGGTATATGAATAGGAAGGTTTTGGAGGGATATGGGCCGGGTGCTGGCAGGTGGGACTAGGTTGGGTTGAGATATCTGGTCGACATGGACGGGTTGGACTGAAGGGTCTGTTTCCGTGCTGTACATCTCTATGACTCTCTATGACTCTATAACACTATGAGCAATTTAGCATGGCCAATCCACCTGACCTGCATATCTTTGGACTGTGGGAGGAAACCGGAGCACCCAGAGGAAACCCACACAGACACAGGGAGAATGTGCAGACTCTACACAGACAATCGCCTGAGGCTGGATTTGAACCTGGGACCCTCGTGCTGTGAGGCAGCAGTGCTAACCACTGAGCGACCATGCCGCCCCTTGGCAGGGCTGAGGAGCTCATTGACTTTCCTCTGGCACTGCAGCCCAGTCTTCCTCACTCTGGAGATAGCACTGAGCCAGGTGATGATCTCAGATATTCTGGCATGATGTAGTGGCATGGTCACCTCTTCTGGTCCTCTGGGAAGAGAGTTCCTCTCCTCAACACCATTCTGTCTGCAAGGAGCCTCAGGTCCCTCTTAGAGAAGCGTGGTGCCAGCTTCCCCTTCTCCACCATCTTTCCTGGCTCCTTCCACAGTCAAGCAACACCTTCCACATGTCAGCATTCTGGCAGGTGCACAGCAGCCTTTGGAAGATGGAACAGCCGCCAGGGTTGCTGGTCTTCAGGAGGATCTCCGCTGAGTGATGAATTGCTCCGGGAATGTATCTGGTAAGGTGGGTTAGAAATCAGACATGATTCTTGTTGCAGTGGCTGAAATAGCAATGAATGAGGTGAGTTTGGTCTGCTACAGTAAGAAAATGCACTCAGCCTTGTGGTGCGAATCACTCCAGAGAACTCAATGCAACTCCCACTTAGCCAAAAAAGCATTAAGATTTAGCCCATAGAAGACTGTAAAGAGCAACCTGTATTTGAATCACAGAATCCCTACCATGTGGAAGCAGGCCATTCAGCCCATACCAAAGAGCATCCCACCCAGACCCATCTCCCCTAATCCTATCACTACAGCCCTGCATTTCCCATGGCTAATTCACCTAACCTACACATCCATGGATACTATGGGCAATTTAACATGGTCAATTCACCTAACCTGCACATCTTTGGACTGTGGTTGGAAATCAGAGCATCCAGAGAAAATCAATGCAGACACAAGGAGAACATGCAAACTTCACACAGTCGCCTAAGGGTGGAATTGAACACGGGTCCCTGTTGCTGTGTGGCAGCCGTGCTAACCACTGAGCCACCATGCCACTCCAAAAGGTACCATTTGCATTTATTCTTTTGCAGAGAAGGGAAATCCAACAATGACACCGTGGAAAGTCAACAGTGAGCCAAAGAAGTAGACATTGAAAGGACTAAAGATTAAGACATAGTTCTTAACTGAAGAGACAGCGGTAGAAACCTTTAAATATGTGCAACTTTCAACTTGACATATTGGGGGACCAGGAACCAATTTAGGTCAGTAATAATGTGTGAGCAGTAAACAGAATATCACACAGGCAGTTGAGATTTAGATCACGTGAAATTTAAGGAAGATAGAGGATATATGGCGAACTTGTGACTAGCTGGGAATTTTAATAATGCTCAGCATCTAAAACAACACAGAAGAGTTGCCTACTTACCTGTTGCTCCATTCTGCCTGAGTGTGACTTCAAATTTAAACTGGGTTCACTTTCTGATATATTTTCTTTTCAGAGTTCGACTGCCATAGCTCTGTCATCAGGGCCTCCTCAGTAAGTTTGAAGAAATATCCCACTGACGTTCAATGGGTCACCATGGCATCTACATTTTAAAACTTTAGCTCCTGTTTGCTGTTTAGTGTCTGCAGGACACACCAACTTCTGGATGCAGGACACATCCCCTTTTAACACAATAACAATCCATTGAGCTATTTACTTGACAATGATGAAGCTGTGGAATTCAGTATATCTTTCAAATATTTGTCATAGAGTCATAGAGAGGTACAGCATGGAAACCGACCATTTGGTCCAACTTGTCCATGCTGACCAGATATTCCAATCCCAATCTAGTCCCACCTGCCAGCAGCCAGCCCATATCCCTCCAAACCCTTCCTATTCATATACCTGTCCAGATGCCTTTTAAATGCTGTAGTTGTACCAGCCTCCACCACTTCCCCTGGCAGCTCATTCCGTACACACACCACCCTCTATGTGAAAAAGTTGCCCCTTAGATCTCTTTTATATCTTTCCCCTCTCACCCTATGCCTATACCCTATAGTTATGGCTCCCCCACCCCAGGGAAGAGACTTTGTTGATTTATCCTATCCATGGCCCTCATGATTTTATAAACCTCTATGAGGTTTCCCCACAGCAAGCGGACACAAAAATATTCATTGTACTAATATAACTTCCCTTGATCAAGTTTGATTTCACATAATATGATAGATTTTTCTTCGCAGATACATTTTCTTTTTCATCTTGCTGAACTGTAAGAACTTCAAACAAAGTGAATGAAATGGACAAATGTTAGAATCATGAGGCAATGTAATCCTTCCTTTACAGCAAAATGAGCAATGAACAGTGGAAATATGATGAAGGAGTGAGGGGAGAAGGACATGAAATAAAATGTATGCAGTAGAAGTCAGAGCAATCGAGACAGATTCTAGGCTGAGAAAATGAACATTAATCAGTCTGGAAATTTCATATGGGATTTACTGCTGCAATTTTGATGTATACACCAGGGAATCAGTGTAAGTGATTATTTTCAATCATTCACTTAATTTCTTGGGAATTCTGTTAAATTCTGGCAAAATTTGTCAAAGAAGAGCAGGAGAATCTTGGTGAAATTTTGAGGTATATCATTTAAAGAGGTGACTATTATGAAGTTGTGTTCATGCTACTTTATTGCTAAAATAAAAGCAACTTTAAGCACCTCAGGATTTTGTTTTGGTGCAACTTCTTGCTCAAGTGTTCTTAAAATCACCGGTCTTAAAATATAAGATTGCAATGACAAAAATATCAGTTGCAAGTACTCTGTATGGGGATTAGATTGTTTATTCTGTGCTAATTTAATGCAGGAATTACCTGACAGACACAGAGCAAGAGAAGGAGTTGCCTCTGGGGTATTGATTCATGATATCAGACCATTTGTCAAGCAGCGACAAGCAGATGGAGCTTTCTTTCAAACATTTGACATACGCGATGGCAGTTGGATTTTAGTGAAATATGAAGACAAATGGCATGTTCTCTGCTCTGTGATTGCCTCTACTGTCTGCTGCAAGTAGCTGTATAAAATAAACAACAACATACATGAAATATTTGCCAGCATAGCAAGCCCTGCTTACTCTAAATTGAGACTGGAGAACCATTCATTTATGCCTAATGAATTTGAGGAAAATGCAAGAGGAAATAAATGAACCATCTGCAGACTTTGACATAATCGCACAGTGAGGATAACACCAAACGGTTGTTTTGGAAAGCATTTTGGAGGAGTGGGGGCAGGGGGGAGGAAATTATTTTGCTGTCATTTGTATTCTTACACAGTCTTGGCTCATCGCCACATATCTTCATCCAGGAGTAACTGTAAATCAAACTTGCAAACTCCGATATTATCTGTGCCTTGTAATTCTGATCATTTATTCAGAGATATCAAATATCTGAGAGTTGCAGCTTGAGGCCAAGTGGAAAAAATTAAACAGATCACAGCTTATTTGTTTGCGCATTCTTGAATAATGAAACTCAGGTCCTGAAATGATCACATGACACATCTGAAATGTTGCTGTCTGCCTTTGAGCAGATGAATTTAAATGGATTAACACCTTCTCAGAATTGATAAAAATACCAAATAAACAAGTTAACATCCTCTGCATAAGTTTTGGGTTTAGATATTTTTCTTACAACTGGCATATCTTTACCAAATAATTGTAATTATGCTGTGACTCAGCAGACGTAAGGTTCCATAACAATGATGAATTGCATTTATATAGCGTGTTCAAAAAAATTTAAACAATGTTTTTCTCACAAATAGGTAATACTTTGTTTATGTGCAATAATATTTAATATACAACTTGAGATATAAAAAATCATCTTTCTAATATAATTTCAAAGTGTGAATAATAACATGAACACCTACATTTATATACTTCTCTATCACACAGGAAAGCTTCATCAAATTTTCCACATTCATTACTTGGTGAGGGCAGTGGTTATTATTCATTATCTTATCTTCGAACTCAATAATGCAATTTGAGTTCCTACATAAAAGCTGCTTAAACAATGTTACCAAAGTAACAGGACCATTTTTCCTGTCAGCCTCAATAAATGCAGTTTAAAATTAGGCCTTGATTTTTGCTCCCAAGTTGGGAGTGCAGAGCTGGAACATTTCCCTGATTCACCAACTAAACTCTGGACAAGTGACTTAGAATTTCAGATTTTAATTTGGGTTCTGTGGACGATGAGTTGGCACCTCATAATGATGGGTAAAGGCTACAGGCTACATAGAAGATTGCATTGGTGCACCAGCATTGTGTTCAAGTTTTTTTTAATGTGTTTTTAAAATGCTCTACACCCACCATCGTCAACACCTTCACTCCCTCCACCAATGAAGCGCAATGACAGCAATGTGTATCATTTACAAAACGCACTGCAACAATATACTAAGGTTTCTTATACAGCACCTTTTAAATGCATTTGATAACCTCCCTTATTTTCTTAGACGCCCATGGCAGATTACCCCTTTTCTTACAGTCCTTCCTTTTCACTGGAATATGCGTTTGCTGGGCACTTTGAAAACTTGCTTTGGAAGTCCTCCACTGCTCATCAACTGTCCCACCATAAAGTCTTTGTTTCCAGTCTACTTTAGGCAAGTCTTCCCTCATCCTATTGTAGTCTCCAATATAACAAATCAAACAATGTTCCTTGTAATTGTATAGAGGGATATGGACCATGTACAAGCAGATGTGAATAGATAAAATGTCATCATGGTTGGCACACACATGGTGGACTGAAGGGCCTGTTCCTGTGCTATATTGTTCTAAGTTCACTCTGTGAGGATTATTTATGAACAGCACAGTGAAAGGGTTTTGCATATTAGTATTATGAACACAACGCCTTGCAATATAACACCATACTTCAGAAAAAACGTTTGGTCAGAAATAAAGAAAAAAAACATTGTCTTGCTCATAAAAGTGGGCATTTTTTTTGTGTTCAAAGTAAATGTTAAGACCATAATGTAAATTTAAATATCATAAGTGACAGAACATTTGAAAAAACTGCGTCTTTTTAAGCAGGCATGTTGCAACCTCCCCAAGGAACACTTTTGGCTTTACCACACTTTGGAATATTCTGAGATTGTAACAGGATAGGCAAATGATCATGCAAATGAGCATTCTTTTCTCCTTGAAAAGTTAATAAGCCAGATTTGTATTGTTGTCTGACATGTTTTAAGAAATTTAAAAGTCCATTAGTTGGACTTTTACATTTATATTAATAAATTTGTCTTCCTTATGCTGTTTCTTTAATACTAGGGACTTGGTAAATCCATTGGACAGCTTGCCCGCAGCATACCCTCCCACCACCTTCAGGGCATTGGGCAGCCAAGACACCATAAGAACATAAGATGTAGGAGCACAGTTAGACCATTCTGCCCATCCCACCATTCGATCATGGCTGATATGTTTCGCAACCCCATTCTCCTGCCTGCTCCCTGTCACACCTCCCCTTAGTAATCAAGAATCTACCTATTTCTGGTTTAAATATACTTGATGACTTGGCCTCCACAGCCTTCTGCAGCAGAGGTCCACAGATTCCCTACCCTCTGGCTGAAGAACTTTGTCCTCATGCCAGTGAGAAAGGGTCACCCCTTCACTCTGAGCCAGTGCCCTCAGCATGAAGTGTCCCCTACTTGTGGAAACACCTTTTCTAGATCTCCTCTATCCAATCGTTTCAGTTTCAATGAGATTCTTACCCCTCACCCTTCTAAACTTTATTGACTACAGACCCAGAGTCTTCAACCGCTCCTCGTGTGATGAGCCCTTTATCCCTGAGATCATTTTTGTGAAACTCTTTTGGACACCTTCCAAGGCCAGCCCGCCCTTCCTTAGATACTGGAACATAAACTGCTCACAATATTCCAAATGCAGCCTGAGCAGAGCATTTTACTGTCTCAGCAGTACATCTCTGCTCTTGCATTGTAGCTGTCTTGAAAATGAATGCTGTCGTTGAATTCCTCACCTGCCTGTTAACCTTAAGAGAATCATGAAGTTCTCTAAGTTCCTTTCTTCTTCACATTTCCAAAGCCTTTCTTCATTTTCAAAATATTCTGTACCTCTATTCCTCCTTCCAAAATACATAACCTCATACTATATTCCATCCTCCACTTCTTTACCCACTCTCCTACCTGTCCACATCCTTCTGCAGCCTCCCTGATTCCTCGAAATTATCTGTCACTTCACCTATCTTTGCGTCATCTGCAAACATAAAAACAATGCCCTCATTTCCTTGGTTCATATCACTAATGGATAACATTAACAGTTGGACTCCCAATACTGACCCCTGTAGAACTCCACTAGTCAACAGTTACCATTCTGAAAAAGACCCCTTTGTCCTGCTCTCTGCCTTCCACCATGCAGCCAGCCCTCTATTCTTGCTTGTACCATGTCCCTAATACTATGGGCTCTTATCCTATTTAGCAATCTCCTGTACAAATTTCTGGAAATCCAAATAGATCACATCCACCGGCACTCCTCTGTCTAACTTGCTCATTACCTCTTCAACGAATTCAAACAGATTTGTCAGGCATGATCTCCCCTTGATGAAACTGTCCTGACTCTGCGCTATTTTACCATGTACTCTGTAATCTCATCCTTAATAATGGATGCTAATATCTTACCAACAATCAAGGTCATGTTTACCTGCCTGTAGGTTCCTGTCTTCTGCCTTCCTTCCTTGTTAAACGGGGCTGTTACATTAACTATTTCCCAGTCTTCTGGGGCCCTCCCTGACTCCAGTAATTCTTGAAAGATCACAGCAATGCCTCCACAATCCACTCAGCCATATCCCCCAGACTCTGGAGTGTACTCCATCTGGTCTTGGTTATTTATCCACCTTCAGACCTTTCAGCTTCCCCAGCTCCTTCCCCTCAGTGACAGCGGCTACACTCGCCTCTGCTGCCTGACCTTATTGAGGGTCTGCTATGTTACTGGTGTTTTCCACCATGAAAATTGATGTAAAGTATTTATTCAGTTCCTCTGCCATTTCTTTGTTCCCCATGACTACGCCTCCAGACTTGTTTACCAGAAGTCCCATTATCAACTCTTGCCTCTCTCTTACCTTTTCGATATCTTAAACAAACAGTATTATGAACACAATGCCTTGCAATATAACACCATACTTCAGAAAAAACGTTTGGCCAGAAATAAAGAAAAGGAACATTGTTTTGCTCATAAATGTGGGCATTTTTTTTGTGTTCAAGGTAAATGTTAAGACCAAAATGTAAATTATTTCATATTATGAGCTAGCTTCCCCTCATATTTCATCTTGTCACCCATTTAACAGCTTTTTAAATTGTCCTCTGCTGGTTTTAAAGGCTTCCTAATCCTCTGGCTTCCCACTAATTTTCACCACACTGTATGCTTTTCCTTTTGCTTTCATGCTGCCCCTGACTTCCCTTGTCAGCCATGATTATCTCATCTTCCCCTTAGCATGTTTCTTCTTTCTCAGGATGAATTTCTCATGTACTGAAATACCCCCAGAAATACTGCTGCTTCACTGGCTTCCCTTCTGGGTTTCCTTTCCAACTGCCAGTGGGCCAGTTGGGAAATGAGTGCAGATATTCAGGCCTCTCAAAGTCACGGCTGGTATTTGTTGAGTTGCTGGAGAGGCCCACACCATGTGAGCAGCCCAGCAGGATTCCTTGCAGGGACATTCAGTGGTTTGGTGTCCACTCCCTCCTCTCACCGCACTGGGTTCTCTGGGTCCTATTCGAGATTATTTCCATGCCTGGAATTGCTCTCCCCTCTCAAAACTCAAGCCTGGCACACCCTGCACCCCTCACTGGGGCCTATCATCAGCAAGGTCCCCAACCATACCCGAATGATCTACTGTCATCCTCTAAAGTGCTGGCCTCTGACTGGACACCAGCCTACTGGTGAAACGGCCGTTGCCACCCTTGGTGAGTTGATACCCAGACCCCCTGCATTGACAATAGAAGACAAAATACAGAGAAGATTTAACAGTTTGTCTAATTAAGCCAGAAGAATTCAATGAGTAATGCTATACATTAATATTTAGGATTTGGGAATTGCAACCCATAATTTGGGAATGACATTGTAAATTCTATCATCACAATTGAAATTAATGTCTTTGCTATTTTCTATGAATGTAATTGGAGCATTCTGGTGTTTAAAAATGGCGACTGAGGAACAGGATCTTGATACACATTTGTGATTTGAATTTCTGCTGTGATTTTCTGCATGGAAGTTATTTATCCCAACCAAGCCATGCTGGAGAGTTTTACGTGTAGAGTGTGTGAGTTTCATGACAGGGATAAAGGAAATATTAGCCAGCAGTTTCTGTGTTGTGCTCATATTCCCTACTGGGACAGAGGTGTCAGCTGTGGCTCAGATAATAGCAATTTTGCCTTCCAAGTCCAAATGTTACTAGCTGGGACCCTGCTGGGAGTGCAGCATGCTGAGTGACCTATTAAACTGAGGTCTTTTCTACTATCTTAGACAGAGACAAAAAAAAATACAACTGTACTATTTTTATGAAGAGTAGGAGAGATATCTTTAGTGTCTGACATGATTTATCAGTCAATGAACATCATAAAAATAGATTTGGTCATACCCCACTGTGTCTTGTGAAAGGTTTCTGTGCACAATTCTTCTATTGCAACAGTTCAGAAAATAATATTTAATTGGATGTAGACAGCTTTCCTAGTAGGTACTACATAATTGTACAATTTATCTTTGTAAAAATTCACCTGCCTTCTCAGTCAGAGGTAATAAAAATTGGAAAGTCAATCAGTTTAAAATGAGTGGTAAGCTTCCAGCAAATTAATCCCAAGCATTGAGAGAGTGGAAAGAAACACTATCTTCAATTAATAGATCTGACAGTGCTTTTCAAACCTTTTCTGGATGTGATCCCATTTCAATGCTTCAACTTGGTATTGAACCTAGAATCTGAGGGTCACAGGGAAAGCTGCAGTTTAGAGGGTGAGGGAGTGGATTCAAATACCTTGAGTAAATGCACACAAAATAACCTCATCTTTCACACTCTGTTGATGGCCAGAACTTTCAATGAGACCAAATTCGCAGGCAAAACAAATTGTGCATGTCCATTTAAAGGGGCTTTGGGGAGAACTGACATATCTGACTGCAGTATCCAGAGGCCACTCCTGCTTCCTTGCAGCTTATCACCCCAACTTCTCATCCTGCCAGCAACTTTGCTGTTTAGGAATTCCTGAGAAATTATATTGTAAATTATACGCAGCATTCTCTCCAGGCTGAAAGCTCCCGCCTACAGAACAAATAATATTGTTACTTTAAACTTTGGGTATTTCATTCATTACTTCCAGTCTGATCGATAGCTGTGGCCTCATCCAGAGTAACAAATAAAGATTCTAGTACATAGAGTCATAGAGATGTACAGCACGGAAACAAATACTTCAGTCCAACTCATCCCTGTCGATCAGATAACCCAACATAATCTAGTCCCACTTGCCAGCACCCGGCCCATATCCCTCCAAACCCTTCCTATTCATATACCCATCCAAATGCCTCTTAAATGCAGTAATTGTACCAGCCTCCACCACTTCCCCGGCAGCTCATTCCATACACATACCACCCTCTGTGTGAAAACAGAGACCCTTAGGTCTCTTTAATATCTTACCCCTCTCACCCTAAACCTATGCCCTCTAGTTCTGGCCTCCCCCACCCCAGGGAGAAGACCATGTCTATTTACTCTATCCATGCCCTTCACGGTTTTATGAACTTCTATAAGGACACCCCTCAGCCTCCAACGCTCCAGGGAAAACAGCCCCAGCCTATTCAACCTCTCCTTATAGCTCAAATCCTCCAACTTTGGCAACATCCTTGTAAATCTTTTCTGAACCCTTTCAAGTTTCACAACATCGTTCCGATAGGAAGGAAACCAGAATTGCATGCAATATTCCAACGGTGGCCTAACCAATGTCCTGTACAGCCGCAACATGACCTCCCAACTCCTGTTCTCAGCACTCTGACCAATTGCAAGGTTTGTGAAGGTTTGTAGCTCAGGTTGAGGTTTAGGGTGTAGGTTTGCTTACTGAGCTGTAGGTTTGATGTCCAGATGTTTCATTACCTGGCTAGGTATCATCATCAGTGACAACCTCCAAGTGAAGCGAAGCTGTTGTCTCCTGCTTTCTATTTATATGTTTGTCCTGGATGGGGTTCCTGGGGTTTGTGGTGATGTCATTTCCTGTTCATTTTCTGAGGGGTTGATAGATGGTATCTAGATCTATGTGTTTGTTTATGGCATTGTGGTTGGAGTGCCAGGCCTCTAGGAATTCTCTGGCATGTCTTTGCTTAGCCTGTCCCGGGATAGATGTGTTGTCCCAGTCGAAATGGGTTTTTTTCCTCCGTGTGTAAGGCTATGAGGGAGAGAAGGTCGTGTCATTTTGTGGCTTGCTGGTGTTCGTGTATCCTGGTGGCTAACTTTCTTCCTGTTTGTCCTTTGTAGTGTTTCTGGCAGTCCTTGCATGGAATTTTGTAGATGACGTTGGTTTTGTCCATGGGTTGTACTCGGTCTTTTAAGTTTGTTAGTTTTTGTTTGAGAGTGTTGGTGGGTTTGTGTGCTACTAGGATTCCGAGGGGTCTTAGTAGTCTGGCTGTCATTTCTGAAACTTCTTTGATGTATGGTAAGGTGATTAGGGTTTCTGGCTGGGTTTGGTCTGCTTATTGTGGTTTGTTCTTGAGGAATCTGCACACTATTTTTTGAGTATCCGTTCTTCTTGAATACGTTGTATCGGCGGTTGTCCTCTGTTTCTCCTCTGTGTTCAGTTTGTTTCCTTCCCTCTTTCGGCTCAGAGTAGGTGCAACTGTCTGTCTGATCGTTTGTTGTGTTTCTTCCGTGAGATTTTTGTCCTTCAATGTGGTTTCTAATGCCGCTCGGAAATCCTTCTTGTCAGCGTCTCGGTAATTGAAATGTAGTCCTTTTACTAGTACCGCTTTTTCTGTGTCTGATAGGGTTCGGTCTGATAATTTCATTATCCATGCTTTTGTGTTATCGGTTTTGTCTTTGTTTGTGAGTTTGACAAGTTTTTTCTTTGAGTCCCAATTTTTCTTTATCTGTGTTTGTCGTTGTTTGGTGCTTATGGCTCGTTCTACCGCATCTGTCCATTCTTGGCACTAGAAACCACATTGAAGGACAACAAACTCACGGAAGAAACACAACAAACGATCAGACAGACAGTTGCACCTCCTCTGAGCCGAAAGAGGGAAGGAAACAAACTGAACACACAAGAAAAGAAAGGCCTAGAAAACCTAAAAAAAGACAGAAACATCATTATATTACCTGCAGACAAAGTTCGGCTCACTGTCATCCTGAACAGAAGGGACTACATCGAGAAAGCCAATGCACTACTCGCAGACACCAACACCTACCAACAGGTGGCACTAGAACCTACCCCACAACTGGGAAACAAAATTACATATCTCCTAAGAAAATTACACAATTCCGGACAACTAAACAAGACTGAATTCCAAAAAATGAAACCAGACGGGATCAACATGCCACGATTCTACGGACTTCCAAAAATCCATAAACCAGGAGCCCCCCCTCAGACCCATAGTCTCACTACCTGGAACACCAACTTACAGACTGGCCAAAGAACTACACACAAGACTGAAATACCTAGTAGAAGAGTCACAGCACTCCATCCACTCCACTCAGGAATTCCTAAAAATCATCAAAAACACCAAAATAGAGGAAGACGAAATAATGATCTCATTCGACGTAACAGCACTGTTCACTTCCATCAACATCGACCTGGCAAAGGAAACACTTACCACATTTTTAGAAGAGACCATCACACACACCCCAACCACCATCAATCACATTACCAACGAAAACATCATGAAGCTAGTGGACCTGTGCCTCACCACCCACTTCACCTTCAACAACATAGTCTACAAACAAACCGACAGCACACCCATGGGATCTCCGCTATCAGGATTCATAGCAGAGGCGGTAATGCAAAGACTAGAACAAACAGCCCTACCAACCATTAAACCAAAAATCTGGGTCTGCTACGTAGATGACACCTTTGTCATCACAAAATGAAACAAGATAGAAGAGACATTTAACATCATCAACAACACCCTCACAGGCCTAAAGATCACCAAGGAGGAAGAAACCGACAACAAACTCGCATTCCTGGATGTCACAGTCGAAAGAAAGGACAACGGAGAACTACAAACCTGCATATACAGAAAACCGACAAAGACTGACCAAATACTTAACTACACCAGCAACCATCCCAACACACACAAACAAAGCTGGATCAGAACACTATTCCAACGAGCCTCCACACACTGCAGCACTGACAAACTTCGGAAAACAGAGGAGAACCGTCTATACAATGTATTCAAGAAGAACGGATACTCAAAAAATACAGTGTGCAGATTCCTCAAGAACAAACCACAATAAGCAGACCAAACCCAGCCAGAAACCCTAATCACCTTACCATACATCAAAGAAGTTTCAGAAATGACAGCCAGACTACTAAGACCCCTCGGAATCCTAGTAGCACACAAACCCACCAACACTCTCAACTAAAACTAACAAACTTAAATGAACCAGTACATCCCATGCACAAAACCAACGTCGTTTACAAAATTCCATGCAAGGACTGCCAGAAACACTACAAAGGACAAACAAGAAGAAAGTTAGCCACCAGGATACACGAACACCAGCAAGCCACAAAAAGACACGACCTTCTCTCCCTCATAGCCTTACACACGGAGGAAAAAAAACCATTTCGACTGGGACAACACATCTATCCCGGGACAGGCTAAGCAAAGACATGCCAGAGAATTCCTAGAGGCCTGGCACTCCAACCACAACGCCATAAACAAACACATGGATCTAGATACCATCTATCAACCCCTCAGAAAATGAACAGGAAATGACATCACCACAAACCCCAGGAACCCCATCCAGGACAAACATATAAATAGAAAGCAGGAGACAATAGCTTCGCTTCACTTGGAGGTCGCCATTGATGATGTTAACTAGCCAGGTAATGAAACATCTGGACATCAAACCTACAGCTCAGCGAGCAAACCTACACCCTAAACTCTGACCAATAAAGGAAAGCATATCAAACGCCTTCTTCACTATCCTATCTACCTGCGACTCTACTTTCAAGGTCTCTTTGTTCAGCAACACTCCCAATATACCATTAAGTATATAAGTCCTGCTAACATTTGCTTTTCCAAAATGCAACACCTCGCATTTATATAAATTAAACTCCATCTGCCACTCCTCACCCCATTGGCCCATCTGATGAAGATCACATTGTAATCTGAGGTAACCTTCTTCGCTGTACTACACCTCCAATTTCGGTGTCATCTGCAAACTTACTAACTGTACCTCTTATGCTTGCATCCAAATCATTTATATAAATGACGAAAAATAGAGGACCCAACACCAACCTTTGTGGCACTCCACTGGTCACAGGCCTCTAGTCTGACAAACAACTCTCCCCCACCACTCTATATCTTCTACCTTTGAGCCAGTTCTGTATCCAAATGGATAGTTCTCCCTGTATTCTGTAAGATCTAACCTTGCTAACCAGTCTCCTGTGGGGAACCTTTGCACACTACTACTGTATTATTCATTCTTGTGGCAGTTGCGTTGTTTCAGATTATAGTGGATGAAGGTACAGCAGTTGTGAATGTGATGGATGAACTAACATTTGTCTTCCAGAAGGAATGCCTTCTTTCTGTCTTGAACAGATTGTGTTTTATAAGATTGTTGCAGAACATGGTTCTGACACTTTCTCTTTACTATCCTTTCTTACTTGGAGTGAAAGCCATTGACTATTGTTACAAACACATCACCTACTTTAATGTAGCTCACTTTAAAAAAAACATCTATTTGTTTAAATATTTTACATTTTTATATATCATAACTTCTTCAGGTGAATGGGGATCATACTGAATAAGGTAAAAACAAGGACTGCAGATGCTGGAAACCAGATCATACTGAATAACAAGGGATTTTAATTCGTAGACATTGATAATAGCAAGCATGTGCTTCCATCCTGTTGCTGCAATGGACAAATAAAATATATTGTATTGTTGGATTTGATCAGTGCTCATTTTTATTTTAAAAAAACGCGATTAATTCTCTTTAAATCTCTAGAGTCAAAAGAAAGCATTGGATTAAAGTCATAGAGATTTACAACAAAGAGAAAAGCTCTTTGGCCCTTTGGGAGTCTGTGCTAGCCAAAAGCAATCACCTAACTGTTCTCATCTCATATTTCAGCAGCTGGCTCATTGTCTTACATGTTTTAGCATTACAAGTGCACATGTAAATACTTTTAAAACTTTACAAGGTTTCTGCCTCTACCACCCATACAGGCAGCGATTTCCAGATTCCCACCACCTTCTGAGTGAAAAACATTTTCCTCATGTCCCCTTTAAACTTACTGTTTCTTAAATCTATACACCCTGGTATTTGATCACTCCACAGAGGACAAAGGTTCCTTCCTGTTCTACGGCCTATGCCCCTCATGATTTTTTTACATCTCAATCATGTCCCCCCTCGGCCTTCTCTGCTCCAAGGAAAACAATGTTCACCTATCTAATCTCCCTTTAGAACTGAAACCGTTCAAATCCATGCAACATCTCAGCAAGTCTCCTCTGCTCTCTGTCCAGCGCAATCACATCCCAATACTAGGATAATCTCTCTGTTCTTAAACTTTATGCTTCGTCTAATATAGACACGGATCCCATATGTCCTTCTTTACCATTTTACACTGATCCCTGGGGAAAGTCATTGGAAAAATACTTCTCAAATATCACCGTCTGCTTTCTGCAGTCGGCCAATTATGGATCCAATGTCCTTAGATCAGTTAGGCTCTTACCTTCACTATCAGTTTCCATGCAGGACCTTCTCAAAAGCTTTGCTCTTACCTGGACTACATTGAACACATTGCCCTCATATATACATCTCTTACCTCTTTGAAATTATCTATCAAGTTGGTCAGACATGACCTGCTCTAGCTGTTACTGATTAACCCCTAACTTTCCAAGTGCAACTTAACTCTGTCCCTCAGAATTACTCCAATAGTTTACTCACCAATAAGGCTAGACTGACTAGTCTGTATTTATTGGTTTATCCTTTCTCCCTTCTTAAAAGGAATATAAAGCAATAAGGAAGAAAACCAAATACTTTGTAATCCAGGATATGGCACTCATGATTTTCACAGTACCATAGTCCAAACGGAACATGTAAAATGACCTTGGCCTCATGTCAAATTGAAACTAACACAGGCAAAAGGGAAAATCCATGTCTCATTGGTCACTATACATTTGTGGACAACTTGCTTTGAAAGCAGCCACAGACACTGGTGATTTGCAATTGATTGTGAACTCTGGATCGAAAGTTCTTATACAGAAGAGATACACAAATTTGATTTGGTTTTTGTCTGATAGAGTGGAGGGTTGGCACCCATACATTTCCAAACATGTCCAAACTTCAGCCGCAGAGAAATAAAAATGACCAAATATTCAAATGGAAAGGCCAAACAGAATGATGACATCAGTCACCTAACCTTGAAGTATTCTTGTCTGATTTATAGCCATAATTTATATGGAAATATGCAACTAAGTATAGGTCACTCATCCAACAACTCAACCAAGAAATGGGATATGGTCTATATGGACCTGAAAGAAATTCTAGGATTACCTCAACTCTCCAGGAATTGAAATTGATATCCAGGATACAGTCACAAAATAATCCAGAAGGAAAGTCATAGTGCCATGAAATGAAATGAAATTAATGTCCTCCGAATATTCAGGTAGATGAATACTTTACATTAAATTACCATCACCATAATGAATCTATGTCCTGTGGCAGAATTGGCAGATAAATGGCAGATTGAATTTAATAGGGAGAAGTATGAGATGATGCATTTTGAAGAAGGGATATGGCTTGAATTAGACTCAGGGGCTGAATGGCCTCTTTCTGTGCTATATATTTTCTGTGGTTCTATGGTTCTAAAAGGTAGTCAAAGCAGCTGTGGATGTCTGTGGGTTTGCAATGAAAATAAGTTGATAGCCACAGAGAAGTCAAGGAAGGGTAGGGAAGAGTTAGAGATGGACCAGGTGAAGGTGAGAGAAGGGTGGGTATTGGGAAAAAAGTCAATTAAATTTTCCATTTCATAGCCGAGTGGCTGTGGAGAAGGAGCATGTGGTACCTGCCTTAATGTTTAAGGTTTTCCATGGCCAGTGGGCATCACAGGAACTGGAGTGCGCCATCAACACCCAAAACCAAACCATAATTAACATTTTACAAGTTTATTTTTAACATTTCATTATTGTTGCTACCTCCTACCCCTTTAAAGCTATTAATTAAAATCATTAATTTAGTTAAATTGATTTGATGCTTCCAAAAGAGTATAAAAAGGGATACAGAAATTGTTGAAGAAAATTATTACCAAAGTAAGTTTTATTGCTTTCAAAGTTATCTCCCAAAATATAGATGAGTTCATATTTTACATTCTTTGATGTTTTATTGAAATGAAAATCCTTTTAATATCATCGTCCAAAAATAGTATCCCAGGAATTTTGCTCTTTGCAGTTCTTTGTTCAAGGAGTCTCTTGTTGATTCTTTTCATCTGTCATTTCTGAGCCTAAATCAGAAGGTTTTAAGTTCAAAGCCCATTCCAGTGACTGCAACACATGGGCTTGAGGTTTCCCATTGTTTGGTTAAGTGTCATTTTGGGGATTTTGCCAGAGACCTTCACACAATGGCCCATGGCAACTTTCCTCACACAATCTTCCACAGCTAACCTCAATAATTATACATCCAAGCCCCACAACGCTCTTCTCAGGGAACCGTGGTAACAGAGGTGGAAGAGCTCACAGGTGCTAGGACCTTCTGCCTTTCATAGTATGCATGCCAAATTTTTACCCCAGACAATGTGCAATATTTCCAACTGCTAGTCCGTCAGAGGCTTTTGTCCCATTACTTTCGGCAACAAGACGTCAAAAAAAGGGAAGCTGGCACCAACATTGCTGCAGAGACTGGCAATTGGTGGTTGGGCTGTTGGAGAGGAAGGTCATCGTTTTTCCTGTGGATTGACAAAGGAGACCTCAGACACAGTCAGTAAGCACCACTAATCCAGAATCTGGTTTCCAGCATCTGCAGTCATTGTTTTTACCCCACAGTCAGTAACCTATCTTATGAACCAAAAAAGTGCGCAGAAGCACTGGAGGAAGGTTTTGGTGCTCTGCAAAGTTCAATGTTAGCAGCTTTTCTCTGCTATCTCACACACACTGTAACTCTTCCACTATAGAGTATCATCACTAAGGTTAATCATCTCACTATTTTATGCAGCATCTCATCTTAATGGCTCTCACTCACCACATCCCCCTGAACTAATACATGTTCAATCTTCTGGGGATTCTGTTCACTTACTCAGGAATGCTCACCACCTCTTCTGCTCCTGTACCACTGCTAACAGCTCTTCTATTCACTTTCATCTCACTCAATCCCAACTTTTGTTTCATTGCAGGAGAAATGTCTCATAACCAGCCAGAAAACGGGGTACGAATGGGACTGTTCTCTTTCTCGATTAGACTCAGGAGAGCTACCTAGTGAGCACATTATTGGCACAGTTGGTTCAGTTGGCTGGCGTTTAGAGGTCTGTCAGGCACCTGCTCAGGTCCAGGCAGATGACTCCATGGTTTTGGCCATTTGTGGCTTTGTACAAATGCACAGAAAGTCACAGGAACAAAAGCCAGGACTACCTGAGACACTTGGTAATCTGGATTGAGTTGAAAGAGTTAACCAACATTTTCCGTACTGTGCTGGCTCTGTCTTCTGAATGCATTTGACTTCTACATGGACAGGCTGGTATCTGCATAGAGAGACAGATCCAGCAGAATGTTCAGTGGTTGCTGGAAATACACACAAACCTACACTGTATTGTTTTCACCATTGTTACGTGGCATCAGTGTCAACTGCAAAGGTGTGGATCACTCAACCTTGAACACTTTAAGTAGCTGACTGACCATGGCCAGCAGCCTGGACTGAGATTGGACAATGGTCCTGAGAGAGTGAGGTAGCAAGGTCCTTCTAACCCAACTCAAAGTAAACAAATTGATGCTTATGACAAGAGTGGTACTGGTTAGCACTGCTGCCTCACAGTGCCAGGGACCTGTGTTTCATTCCACTCTCAGTCTTTGTGGAGTACAGTATACACATTCTCCCTGTGGTCTGTGTGGATTTCCTCCAGGTAATCTAGTTTCCTCTCACAGTCCAAAAGTTAGGTTGATTGGCCCTGCTAAATTGCCCATAGTGTTTAGGTTAGCTGTGGGAAATGCAGGGTTACAGGGATAGGGATGCTCTTCAGAGGGTCTGTGTGGACTCAATAGGCCAAATGGCCTGCTTCCGCACTGTAGGGATTCTAACATTTATCTTTTATTCAGCGTAATGTAATGACTTTGGACACTGTAACATTTGGGGTGAACCTTTCACCTTCCCTGCATGGTGCAATGAAAACTGGATCAGTTCTTTAAGCGGTGAGTGATCTGCTCCAGCCACTTTACCAGCTTGTGATGAAGGAAACCATTTACCTCATGGAGTTTGGGTGGGTTAGATTGTCTCTGAGTAATGATCAGAACTTTTACAAACCCTGAATACTCTCTGATTGTATTCAACTAGTGGTGTACAGATTATTCATTTAAATGAGTCATAGCAATGATATTTCAGCTTAAGTTAATGTTTAGAACTTTGCAATGCAATAGGGAATGCATTTAAGGATAAATAAGTACTCTTTATTGATCCCTTAAGCTGCTTTAATGAGAACAAGCCCAGATTTTGGGTTGCACTCTGATTGGTACATTACTAATGAAGATGTCATTTCCCAGTGGCAGTTTGTGAGTTGGGGGAAGTGGGATTCAGGGAATCAAGATTGACTAATTGGAATGCTAGCTAAGGACAGCAAGAAAGGCAGGATGTCGGGGAAGCCAATGGTGGGGAGGGTAGATATGTGAACATTTCAGAGTCCACTGGATTCTCCAGTTTGCCTGTATTTTATACTCAAGTTGACAGAAAGCATGGAACAGGTTTCTATGCTTAACAAAAAACTTGCTACTTATTACTAGTAATTAGACTCGAGGAGCAGGTACACATTTGTGAACCACCAGCTTATAACTACTACTAAAATCTCCTCCATGTTATTAACTCCCTCTTACACACACACACACAAAAATACCACAGCTAACCTAAACACTATGGGCAATTTAGCAGGGCCAATCAGCCTAACTTTTGGACTGTGGGAGGAAACTAGATTACCTGGAGGAAACCCACGCAGACACGGGGTTATGAACAGAGGGTAAGACTAGGAAGACAGCTCCGTTATTCCTGTTTACAAGAGTTGCTGAGATGATTTTTATTATTCTTGTGCTTGTCAGAACACCGCCTCTTGGCTGTCATTCCTCTGAATGTTTTCACTGGTTTGCAAGAGGCATAGGATGGCAGGTTCACTTAGAAAAGGTCTTATTAATTAAAAGTTGCCACTTACAGCAATTACTGGAGGAAAGATAAGTTAGTTTTCTACAAACTTAAAGCAGCTTTTACTGTAGAGAATTTAGAGAGCTCCTGAACTGGTGGAGTTCTTTCATCTCCTCTGCATCTTGTTCACAGCCTCGTCCTATTTACGTACCTGAGGATGTCAACATGTTTGCAGCTGCTTGCAGCAACCAGAACTCCACCTGAAGATAATCCCTCAGCTTCAGTTTGTCTGCCATCATACTTCAATGACTGTCAGGTTACTTGCTTTATAAACTTTCATCAATCCAACAGCAACTCTTAGTTTTTGTTTTGCTCATTTCAGCCCACAGAATATTTTTTTTTAAAACTACCTTTACAGAGGCAAGCATTAGGGAGCCTTGTGCTCTTCTCCAGAACTGAGCTGGTATCTCAATCAATAAGGTTGGGCCTTTTAACCAGGCTGCCTCAGCACTAGGCTGTTTCTGTCTCCACCTTGCTAATGCTGTGCGAGACAACAGGCCAACCAGCCTCACCACCACGATAATAGCACAAGGGAGCACCTCTAGTCAGGATCACAATACCAGAAAGGCCCCCAACTCTTGGGTGCAATCTCTAGGGTGGAAAACCTATCGTTCACATCAAACCTGAAGCAGCTCTACTTGTTCTATCTGAACTCAAGGTTGTCAATAAACCTGACAGCTGCAGTGTAGAACTATAATCAATACACACGCCAGAGCTCTGTTGATTATATTTGTACGTATTAATAAATGTTACAGACCTTCAGATAATTCATGTAGCCTAATATTCGGGCAGTGGATTTTAATTAATTTCCCCTTTTTAATGCAGATGAGTCCAGCCTTTAATAGTGTAATACCTTCATGTTTGTCATTTGTTTCTTACTCACTTCCAGGACCACAAACCCATGGAATTAACTAATATGAACCTCAGTCAAAAAGAAAATTCACCATTAAATACCTTGGGAAGAATGTAGGTTTTTAGCTTGGTGACTCAATGCAATTTCTTGAAAATGAAATATTTTTAAGGCATGAATTTTATAAATGAAATCAAAATACTGTGACTGCATTGATTCCATAATTATGAAAGGAATTTCTTTCCTATCCAAACATTGTACAGAACCTCAGCTTGCCACCATTAAATAATCAAAAACTTTAAGAGAGGAAAATATTGCAAGTGCAATTCATCACTGACTGGTGGGACAGATCAACGGGAGTACATAGCTACAATGAGAATACAGTGTTAAATTCTGACTTAACAGAAAAATACAAATGTACTTCCAAGGACAAGTCTTAGTACAGTAATCTGGCAAGAGATGCTTCAGGCATTGCAACAATACCCCCAAAATAAGCAGATGACTGGTCACTAGACTTTATATATTATAGCAGCAAATTTCATCAATCACTGCCATAATGTAATGGCCAATGTACATTACCCAAGGGATTTATAGTATTTGCTAAGACTTTCAAATATTTCTCTCACCTTATGTTGAGTTAAGGAAAGTCATAGCAATAGAGTTGAAATCAAACATCTCTGAAGACAGTTATTAGTTGTGATTTGTCCACCATTTGCTGCTGGGGCTGCTGGGGCAGAGGAATATTGATGAATTGAAATCATCCCAGCCAGTGATCTAACCTGGGTAGACAGGCAGGAGGCTGGAAAAGCACAGCAAGCCAGGCAGCATCAGGAGGTGGAGAAGTCAATGTTTTGGGTTGAAAAGTCACACAACACCAGGTTATTGTCCAACAGGTTTAATTGGAAGCACACTAGCTTTCGGAGCGACGCTCCTTCATCAGGTGATTGTGGAGGGCTCGATCGTAACACAGAATTTATAGCAAAAATTTGCAGTGTGATGTAACTGAAATTATACGTTGAAAAATTGATTGTCGAGGATGACAACGGATGAATGGGCACTGCACAACAATCAACAGACAGGAGGGTTCCTTCCCAGTTGGGGAACACTTCAGTGGTCCAGGACATTCAGCCTCGGACCTTAGGTGACCATCCTCCAAGGTGGACTTCCGGACAGGCAGCAGAGGAAAGTGGCCGAGCAGACGCTGATAGCTAAGTTCGGTACTCATAGGGAGGGCCTCAACTGGGACCTTGGGTTCATGTCACATTACAGGTGACCACCATTGCACTACACATACACACAGATATTCCTACACACACACACTATCACATACACACGGACACAGGTACACACAGACGCGCACACAGACACCCACACACACACTCCCACACTCACACATGCACCCCCTCACAGATTTAAGACACTCTGCACTCACTACACACACACACACACAATTTCTCACACTCACAATCCCCACTCCAGACAGACAGACACACACACACACAGACACACACAGACAAAGACCCACATGCACACATATATTTTGTGGGGTGAATTTGTACTTGCAGAGTTACATTGCACTTTGCTCAAAAACTGCATACATTCATGTAGAACTCTGAGCACAAAAACTGCATGAATTTATGTAAAACTCTGTTATCTCACATTTTAGATTAGAATCAATCTAAACATCAGGTCATAGACAGAGAACACAGGGGGCTAACACCTTCAACATATTGTCTAGCTATCACCATTGTTAACAGCTAACCCGAGAATGCAACTTATTAAAAGGATTTTGTGATTTACACATGAATGAAGTGAAACTATCACTGTATTCTAACAGGTGAAAGGCTTAACAGACAATCAATTTTTCAATGTATAATTTCAGTTACATCACACTGTAAATTTTTGCTATAAATTCTGTGTTACGATCGAGCCCTCCACAATCACCTGATGAAGGAGCGTCGCTCCGAAAGCTAGTGTTCTTCCAATTAAACCTGTTGGACTATAACCTGGTGTTGTGTGATTTTTAACTTTGTACACCCCAGTCCAACACCGGCATCTCCAAATAATGTTTTGGGTGTAACCCTTCTTCAGAACTAGGGGTGGGTGTGGGGGGAGCTGCAGATAAAGAGGGTGGCAGGGGCAGGGTGGTGACGTGGGAATAGGTGAAGACAGGTAGAGGGTACTACCTGGTTGGTCAATGGGAGGAATGAACCCAGTTGGTGGCAGGGAGGAGTGGAAGGGAGGAGGAGGGGCTGGGAAGGGAGTAGGGGAAGGAAGGGGAGGCTATTTGAAATTGGAGAACTCAATGTTGAGTCCTCCAGCCTGCAGGCTACCCAGGTGGAAAATCAGGCCAGGCACGATCCTCCAATTTGCGGTTTGGTTCATTGTGGCAATGGAGGAGGCCAAGGATGGTCATGTTGGAAAGGGAGTGGGAGAGGGAATTAAAATGAGCGGTGACTGGGAAGTCCAGTTGACCTCTGCAGGCCTGGTTGAGATGCTTGGTGAACCGTTCCCTAAGCACAGTAATCTAACCTGTACAAGTTGCAAACCCAAAGAGTTGTCTAATCCCTTGGAAACAGGCCTGTTGATCTCACTCATCTTTCATGTGACCTGTTACAGTAAGTGACAAGGGAAGAACATGCATTAACTTTTGCTGTGTTGTGTTATTAATTTATGTTGTGAAATCAAGACTTTACATATAGCACTGCTAAACTTTGTCATCATTCATTACTTACAAAACGATAATATTCCAGAAACACAAGGGTTAATTATTAATTCTGCATTGTCAGTGATTCTGTCATTGCCCTATCCATGACTGTCAGCTAGCATTCTTGCAATTATTGATAGTGCATACATTTTATTTTGCTGCCAGAATATCACTTCTCCCTCTTTCTTCTATCCCCAATATTAGACTCGATTTCCTTATTTGGAAATGTCCAAGATCTTAACTGTTGCTCAAACACATCCCAAATATTTGGAAGCAACTACTTTTTTAGATATTTGCAGAATATAGTGAGTCGGTGGTAGGTGGAATATATACTGCAACAGCTTTAATTATTTGGTGTAGGGCCATTTCATTTTTGTGGTTGTGTTTCATTTTACATTCCTGATCAACAAATCGCCTGCAGGAAGCCTATTTGGCAACAGCTGGGCTATTGTGTCCCTACCTCTACACCAGAAAGCCTGAGTTCAAGTCCCACCTACTCCAGCAGTGTATAATAGCAACTCTGAATGGGTTGATTAGAAAATATCTATTTGACAATGGCAGCTTGCTGATTTGAAAGACACAAAATATATTAAGCTTGAAAGAGTCTGACAGTCTTTCCACTGAACCTCATTTCCAAAGATTGGGCTGTGAATATCCGTTGTATTGATCTACACTGATAGTTTAGGGTAAAGCACTGCTGAGGTTTGCCATTGCCTTCTGCAGGATGGCTGACCAGGAAACTCTCCCATTCTTACTGCAAGTCATCAGGCTAATGGAAAAATTTACAGGTTGAAAATCAACCTGTTTGGTCATATTATAAAGACTGCTTCCATAGTCAGAAGTCCTGGTCTATATCATTAACCCAGAGCTTTTGGCTCAGAGATAGGAACACCACCACAAGACTTCCTGGAAATCAAAATGAATGACAATTTTCAAAATCTTCAAACACAGCATAAAGATTATTAATTGTGAAAGGTTTCTATCAAAAACCAACAGGAACTGGCGTAAAAATATGGGCCAAATTTGTAATCAGCTTTCCATTAAGTAGTCGCTAAAAATGGGTGTGGGCGAATTCAAACCCACTACAATGTGGTACAAGCTTGCAATATTTGGAGGCAGCAACTAAAGTATTTTTGGGGATATAACCATATGATTTGTCTTGGATCGTCATTCCTTGTTTCCAACAGGAACTTTAGCCATCTTGATTGAGGCCCACTCAAAATGCATACTTTAAAAAAGGAGCCAAATTGGTAGCACAGACATTTTTCTTCTTCTTTTGCAGAATGTGAAAATATCCCTATCATTTGTAAAGTTCAACAAACATATTCTGTGTCAAATGTTTTGTTAAGTTTCATTTAAGGTTTGTCTATGTATTGTGTGATTAGTTTGTACAGGTTTCACTTCTAACTCTTCTTATTGAGCTTCATTTTCTATTTTTACTCAAATTAATCCTCTTGTTAATGTATCTATGTTTTTCAACTGTACTGGCATAGGGATATGCTGCACATCTTGTGGTTGATGACAGTCATCCTTTTATTTTGCTAATGTCACTTTTGCATCATTTTGAGTAACCTCCAGTTTTAAACTGAGGTTCACAGATTGCTTCATTTCTGATGTTTGCATTTTACACTAAAATCATTTTTATTTAGCTGGGCTAAATGAAGTGATATTTTCTTTGAATTGTTTATAACAGGAAGTTTCCTCCCACCAGAGACATTTAGATTTCCACATAAGCACACAGATATATGCTCCTTAGCAGTGTGTATGTATGCTTTAACGATGCTTATGTGGTTTTCTTGATCTTACAGTCAGCTCTGATGTTGAAAACCAGAAAAACCTGTCCTATCAACAATTGACTTTGCAACTTTGTAACACCTTCCAGACTATATTTTTCCTTAATGAGTAAAGTGTTTTTTGTTCAGCTACTGCTGTAATGAAAAGCAACAGTGGATATTAATAATTGCAGAGCTAGGGAATTATTTCGTCTATATGATCAAACAGAAGCTGAATTAGTTTGACTCTTAATTCTCACTGTAAGCATGGTCAATTTAGAAAAAAAAAATTGCGATGGTTTTATCCACATTAGCTTACTGTGGCTGTGCTGCTATAAATATGAAGCTACGGATGGATTGTGAGAAAACTGCTTCAAAATAAATGGTCAAAGTTGGATTGATGCAGCAGTTATGTCTTCTACCCTATAAATCTTTTGTCTCACTCAGTGGTCAAATGGAATTTGGAGATTACATGGGACAGTTTTGCCAGTAAGAGGTCTGTCGTGCTTTCTCATCCTTTTTGGTTTTCCCAACACTTTCAGCACCCCCATTAACCACACAATTCCCCAGGGGCTTGTTTTCTTTGGTAAGGTCCTAGGGAGTGTTGCTGAACAGAGACCTTGAAATGCAGGTTCATAGTTCCTTGAAAGTGGAGTCGCAGGTAGATAGGATAGTGAAGAAGGCGTTTGGTATGCTTTCCTTTATTGGTCAGAGTACTGAGTACAGGAGTTGGGAGGTCATGTTGCCGCTGTACAGGACATTGGTTAGGCCACTGTTGGAATATTGTGTGCAATTCTGGTCTCCTTCCTATTGGAATGATGCTGTGAAACTTGAAAGGGTTCAGAAAAGATTTACAAGGATGTTGCCAGGATTGGAGGATCTGAGCTACAGGGAGAGGCTGAACCGCTGGGGCTGTTTTCCTTGGAGCGTTGGAGGCTGAGGGGTGACCTTATAGAGGTTTACAAAATTACGAGGGGCATGGATAGGGTAAATAGATAAAGTCCTTTCCCTGGGGTGGGGGAGTCCAGAACTAGAGGGCATAGGTTTAGGATGAGAGGGGAAAGATATAAAAGAGACCTAAGGGGCAACTTTTTCACACAGAGGGTGGTACATGTATCGAATGAGCTGCCAGAGGATGTGGTGGAGGCTGGTACAATTGCAACATTTAAGAGGCATTTGGATGGGTATATGAATAGGAAGGGTTTGGACGGAAATGGGCCGGGTGCTGGCAGATGGGACTAGATTGGGTTGGGATATCTGGTCGGCATGGTCGGGTTGGGCTGAAGGGTCTGTTTCCATGCTGTACATCTCTATGACTCTATGACCTGGGATCATGGAATGTATAAGAATTAAGGCGATGACATTGTAACCTTCATTGTCTATTTAGGTATGCTGTTGAGGGTCGATAATTGTCGAATCACAACTTCAATAATAATATAATGTCAGTTGAAATGTTCTCAGTTTGCAATGTAATAAATACTAGCCTGTATTTTCCAGGGAGAGGCAATCATGCAGATTGCATCTCAGGTCCATTTGTTTCGGTTTTCGAAAAAATGGGAGCAGTGATCAGCACCTCCTCAGAAATGCAGAGTCATACTTCCATTCAGACAACTCTTTTGTAGTACAGAACAGTCAGAGGTAGACAAACCACTCCTTATTTTCGGAGCAGTCAGCTGCCATATTCTGACAAACATCCTGACAGCCAATTGACAGCTGCTGTCAGACAATAAATACACAACCTAAGTGTAGAGAAGGAAAATTAGAGTGCTTGCAGGGAGTGTGCCAGATGGGTTTCAGATATGTACGCTGCCAGCTTGGGTTGGGTAGTAGCTGGATAGGACTAGGACCTCAGGGGGTAGGATGCCGTGTGGATCAGGAGTGTGCCAGGTGGATAAGATGCCAGCATGCCAACCAAGTAAAGTGCCAATTTGGTAAAGTGCCATTTCAGAAGCTTGTAGTGGGTTGGGTCAGTTTAGCAGTGGGCAAGGTTAGTGTCGGGTGTGGAGCAGGGAAATTGGGAAAATATGTCAGGTGGTGGGAGAAGGAGTGTCAGGTCCAGTAGGTGGGAAAGGGGAAGGCAGCGGCTGGGCATGTCTGGTCAGGTTTTGGGTCATGGGGGGGAGGTGATGTAAGTGGTCTGAGGTACATGACATAAGTTTAGGGTTGGTTGAATAGTTACTCATGTATTAAATAGTCTACCTTTTCCCAACTAGGTATTTACTTAGCTTCACCAAAATCTTGGAATTCTTTGATTTAAAAGGAGAGTTTTAGAAGGTTCCAGGCGTAGGGGACCTACCCAGCAGGATCTTCTAATCCCTGGGCAATTCCTTTGGTGTGTGCTGCAACAGGGACTCCGCAGGTAAAATCTAAGCTGTTGTGTCAAATGGTTCAATTTACCACTAGAGTATAAAACTAGCAGACGAGCTCCTAGTCATAGAAAATGTCTGACTTCCTATAGACTGATTTGTGGTTGAAAATTAGTCACAACATTTCTAAACTTCAAAACGGCATCAAGAACGAGGTCAAGAGCACTGCAAGAGCAGCCAGAGATTGCGGTTCTGATCAGAACCAGAAATGTATGGAGAAAGAAAAGGTGGTGATCCCAAATAGTAGATGATTATAGCAAAACTACTCAAATGGTGTAATAAATGTAGTCAGTCATTTTGACTCTTGTTGTAAGGGTATCTGCCTGCCATAATCCATTGTTAGCATTCCGTATTGCAAAGATCAGACTTCTCGCTAATTTTGCCAAATGATTGCCATCAGATGAAATAAAATAAATTTCCTTTCTTAGTACTTTGTTTAACTGAGACAGAACTACACAAAATCTTAGTTCTCCATTTGTCTTGTGAACAATTACTTGCCTTGAGCAGCATGGCATCTGTTCATTGGCAAAATGATCCTACTTTCAATCATACTGTCTGGACTTCACCTGTCCCATTAAGGGATGAGGAATTTTACTGGAAGTATCGAAGCTGTTCAGATCAGCATCTTTTTGAAGAGCAATGTGATACACCTGCTTGAATTTACCTAAAACCTTTGAATAGCTTTAGAATTTCTTGCTAAAATGCTCTCCTATCTCCACTGTGAAATGTTGCAGACCTAACAGACCTAGATAAAAACATGTTTAATAAATGATGTATTCTGATTCCTCAGTGAGTTGCACTCACATTTTGTACTCTGCGACTGTGCTTTGTGGTGAATTGCTCATATATCTGAAGAATTGTAGCTCCTGGATCATAGGATTTTATGTTTACTGACTTCAACCATGGCAACCTGAGTGCCAATATTGAAACAGCTGTTTGTATTTTGAGTTTAAATTCTATTTTGAAGTCTTGTACCTTCAGGTGATGGTCCAGAATCTGTTTTGACCTTCTTTGACTTCATCTGGGAATGTTATCTTCACCATTTGCTCTGTGTCTTTGACTTCATGACCATTTTCCTTTTTATATGATTTTCATTTCTCTGGAAGTGTTCCTTCAGCAGGCTTTTGCCTTTTGTTCCGAGGGGACCAAAGAGCTTTTAATTTATATTTCAGGAAGTGTCCCAACGTTTTGAATTTATAACATTCAGTTCCTAATGCTGGACTTTTGTTGCAATAGAGCAACAATTGTGGGTGACTTGAATCTTCATGTTGATTGGATTAATCAAATTGAAAGGGATAGCTAGAATAACTAATTCACAGTGTGCATTAGTGATAGTTTCCCGGAGCAATATGCCATGGAGCCAACCAGGGAGCAGGTTAACCTAGATCTGGTAATGGGTAATGAGGCAGGTAAATAAATGGCCTCCAAGTAATGATCCCCTAGTTGTAGCAGTCATAACATGATAGAATTTGGCATAAGGGGAAGCAATGGCCTAGTGGCATTATCACTGGACTGTTAATCCAAAGATTCAGGTAATGTTCTGGGGACCAAGGTTCAAATTCCATGATGGAAAATGGTGGATATATTGGGATTGTCTTATGAGCAAAAGTTAAACTACTCCACTCATTAGAGTTTAAAAGAATGAGAGGTGATCTCATTGAAACAAAGAGGATTCTTAAGGGGCTTGATGGGGTAAATACTGGGAAGATGTTTCCGCTCATAGGAGAGTCTAGGACCAGAGGGGATAGTCTCAGAATAAATTGGTGCCAATTTAAGGCTGAGATGAGGGGTTTTTTTTCACTCAAGAGGATTATGAGTCTTTGGAATTCCTTACCACAGAGAGCTGTGGAGTAGCATCCTCGTGTATATTTAAAGCTGAGATAAATTCTTGACCAGTAGGGAAATCAAGGGTTATGGGGAAAGGGCATGTGAAGAGTGTTGGATTAGCCATGATTCCATTGAATGATGGAGTAGGGGCAAGGGATTGAAAGGCTAATTCCTGGTTCTATTTCTTATGGTCTTGTGCACTTTTGATTCTGTCTGGAGCCATGCTTTGTACAACCAAAAATGACCAATAATGTTGAATCCCAGCCTTTTGGCATTCTGGCAGGCTGTTGGAAGGTTGATATTGCCATCTTGGGGTCTAAACATCTGAGCATGTCAGAAGAATCCCTGATGTTTCATCACAGTACTGACTGATTCGAAACTCTGATTTCTGCCTCTATAGGATTACATGTTGCAGCATTAAATCTCAATGGATTAAAATGATATCTGATAACTTTTCATCCCTCACAATGACCACTGTACTGTCTCTAATTATTTCATCCTTCAAAGTTCTATTCCCAGAACTACTATCTGTAAGATGTTGATTATTCTGCAAAACTCTGGGGTTGCAAACAAAATCTTACCTGTTCTGTGACTACATTTCTTTTGGGGCTGAAGTACATATCAAATGTATTAATAAGTGTACCACACTTTTAAGCGATTTCTTTGACGCTTGTCTTAACAGACCATCATTAGCCATTGGTGCTGCAATAAAACCATGTCGATTTGATGGCTGTACTCACTCAGATGATCAACTCTGGAAGAAAAAACAGGAAGGCAGAAAATTATCTGAATAGGAATAAATGGGAAAGAGGGAGATGCAACAAGACCTGGGTGTCCTAGTGCACCAGTCACTGAAAGTAAGCATGCAGGTACAGCAGGCAGTGAAGAAGGTAAATGCCATGTTGGTCTTCATAGTGAGAGGATTTGCATACAGGGGCAGGGATATCTTGCTGTAATTGTACAGTGGCTTGGTGAGACCACACTTGGAGTATTGTGTGCAGTTTTGGTCTCTATATCTGAGGAAGGGTGTTCTCGCTATGGGAGGAAGTAGAACAAAGGTTTACCAGACTAATTTCTGGGATGGCAGGACTGATGTATGATAAGAGCCTAGATTGGTTAAGACTACATTCAATACAGTTTAGAAGAATGAGGGGGAATCTCACAGAAACCTATACGATTCTAACAGGATTAAGCAAGGTAAATGCAGGAAGGATATTCCTGATGACTGGGGACTCCAGAATCAGGGGTCACAGTCTAAGGATAAGGGACAGGGCATTTAGGACTGAATTAAAGAGAAATTTCTTCACCCAGGGAGCGGACAGCCTATGAAATTCTCTGCCACATAAAGCAGTTGAGGCCAAAACATTAAATATTTTCAAGAAAGAGATGAATACAGTTCTTAGGGCTAAAGGGATGAAATGGTTTGGGGGGGGAAGATGGGAACAGGTTATTTAAGTGGATGGTAAAAGTGAGGACTGCAGATGCTGGAGATCAGAGTCAAGATTAGAGTGGTGCTGGAAAAGCACAGCAGGTCAGACAGCATCCGAGGAGCAGCAAAATCGATGTTTCGGGCAAAAGCCCTTCATCAGGAATGAGGCCTTGTTCCTGATGTAGGACTTTTGCCCAAAACGTCAATTTTCTTGCTCCTCGGATGCTGCCTGACCTGCTGTGCTTTTTCAGCACCACTCTAATCTTGACTATTGAATTGGATGGTCAGCTATGGTCCTATTGAATAGTGGAACAGGCTCGAAGGGCTGAATAGCCCATTCTTGCTCCTATTTTCTTTGTTTCAATTTCTATAACTTGCTGTTGTTGAAGGGCCACTTCTATCTTTTTGAAGGTGACCCAAGCAAACAGTTGGTGAATTGAGGATTGACACAAATTGGTGGACCCTTAATTATTTTGATTTAGGATGAATATTTAGCCCAGTTACAACTTCCAGTTGAAATAATTGGTATACAGGTACTAACTATTTTGAATGCATAATATTGCATTCTGATCTTGACTTAAAGGACAGGTATATGCAATTGTCCAGGAATACAGCTTTTGTAAGTACAGTGACTAAAACTGAACCTGATACACTATATATAACTCTGCTGTTGCTTTCCATCATGATTGAACTGTTTTCTGGAACTCCCTAACCAAACAGCTATTTATAGCTCCAGATTCTGCATGTGAACAAACCAATTCTAAACTCATCAATTACTATAACTTGCCTTGAATTTTTAGTATTGAAGCCAATTAAGCTGTTTGATGTTATAAAGAAGCTTTGGCAGCATTGTAAAACTTGCACTGTTGACATTTCCACAATAAAATGTAGGCTATAATAAATTTATCCCTGAATATTTATTCTGAGCATGAAGGAAAACAAAATAAATGCAACTGAAACTAGGACTTATCAGTTCATTCGGTTGTCCTGACACCTTCTTGATTACAAATTTGTGCTTGTTAAATATAGATCGCTGATGGGAAATTGAGAGGTTGTGAGCTGAATAACATCAATTGAAGCAATAGGTAATATTTTTCACGCAAAGAGTTATTTTTAAATTCAACTAAAGAACATGTGAAAATTGAATATTTTTTAAAAGAGGTGTTCTTTTATTACGAGTACAGTGTTGAATGAATTAAAGTACGTTCTCGAAGTAGAGGCATAATGCTAAAATTGTCAAGGTCATTCAGTACAATCATGTACAGCTTGGAATCCTGTCCATTAAATGTTGTATTTAATGCTCACCATTAAACTCCTGCAATTACCCCATTAAAACATTAGACACATCCAATAAACTAAGATCTTTAATGACCAAATTAATTCATGTAATTGTGCATGTCATCGTTAAATGAGATTAATATGGAAGCTGACTTAAAATGGATCCTTGAGGCTTTTGAAAATCATTTGAAAAATACTGAATAGAAATGGCAGTCTCTTCTGTAGCAAAAGCTTGTTTGCTTAATCTTTAGTGATTGCAGAATTATTTTCTGTCATTGGGGAACATAGGAGGTTGTTATTCTTCCAAATGTCCATACTCAGAAATCATTTATACAATTATTCATTATACCTTAATATTAGGGTCACCGATGGAGCAGACATTCATGAGATCCTCCCTAACATCTGTTTTATAATGGCATAGAATCCAGACCAGATAGGTGTGTGTCTTTAAGATGATTTCAGGACATTATTATGTGTGACACTCCAGTATGAAGGTACCCACTGCATCTTCAATCACTCTCTCTATGTAATAGAGTCACTGTAGTCAGTCAGTTATTTGTGTGAAATCTACAGCAACATCAGTAAGAATAAGCCACCGACTGTGAGTGTCTGTCATATTGTAGCCTTGTAAATAGTGAATCTTTTAAATAAACTTCAAGATATCCATTTCATAAGAATCTAACTAACTGTATTATAGCTAGGTGGGCTGACATATACAAGAAACCACAAACCACATTATGGTAGCAGCAAGTGGAATGGAAAGCTGGCCAGGACATCTGGGTGCTAAAGGCTAAAGAGGTGACAGTTGTGGAAAATCATTTTTCCTAACTAATTAATCAATCTATTTGAATTCAGAGCTGGAGTTACAGCTACGACCAAAACTAAAGGACTAAAACCTAAAATAGTGTAGGAGTTTCCTGAGGTCCCACTCACTAGCCAGCTTTCCATTCTGGGTACTGTTGAAGGTCAGGGTGAGTGCAGCAGAAGCCAAGCCTGTGGCATTAGATCTGACCCAGTTCTACAGCAGTGCACAGCAGTAATGACAGGGACTTCCAGATTTAGGGGAGTGGATAAGAATCTGTATGGCTATCAATATAACTCCAGGATAGTGACTATCTCCCTGGTGACAGGGTCATACAGGTCACAGTGCAGCTGTAGGACTTCCTACGGGGGTTTGGGGTTGGGGGGGGGGGGGGGGGGGGGGGGAGGGGGGGGCGCGGTGTGCTGCTGAACTACCTGAGGTCATTGTCCATTTTGGTACCAATGACATGGACAGGAAGGAAGATGTGGTCCTGCAAACACAATTTAAGGTGGTTGCTAAAAAAATTAACAATCAGGACCTCTAAGGCAGTAATTTTCAGACCTATCCTGTCCCACTTGTGAATGAGTACAGAAATAGCAGGATAAGGCAGATGAATGTGTACTGGAAAGATGGTGCAGGAGGGAGAGCTTTGGATTCTTGGGATATCAGGACTGCCTCTGGAGAGATGGTATCTGCACAAACCGAAGAGATTGTGTCTGCATAAAACTGGGACTGTGTTCTTTGCAGATGTTTGCAATGTTGTTAGAGTGAGGGTGGAGGGGAGGTGCTTTAAACCAACTCAGCAGAGGTCTGGGAACTAGAAGAGCATATTAGAGTGTAGTTCCAGGATGCAGAAAATGCTGGGAGTGTCAGAGAACAATAGAGAATAATAATTTAATGAGTGGAGATGCAGAAAGGAGGAAAGAAATAGAGTCTAGATCTGAGTTACACTTATTGTATACAATCACAGGGAATATAGTCAATAATATTAGTGAGTTATAGATAGGGAGTGCCATGTAGAACTTTGATGTTGCAGCCATAAAAGACTTGGCTGAAGGAAGGGCAGGGCAAGGTGCTAAATATTTCTGGATATGAGGATTGCTGAAAAGATAGCAGAGGAAAAGAAAGGATTATTGATTGTTATAGTTGAGGAAAGGATTTTGAGTGTTGCAGCATGAAGATATCCCAGAGGATTCAACGACAGAATCAATTTGGCTAGAAATAAGGAACAAAAAAGGCGCGATTACATTGCTGAGTGCGCAGCGTGGTCTATACATCACCACCTGGTGAGAAAGATGTTAAGAAACAACTTTGCAAGAAATTTATAGAGAAGTGGAAACATCTTATAGTGATTAAAATGGACACTTTAATTACCCAATTAGAGACTGGGCTAGCAGTAATGTGAAGAGCAGCAAGGGACAAACATCATGAAGAAGGATCACTGAACCTGAAATGTTAACTCTGATTTCTTTCCACAGATCCTGCCAGATCTGCTGAGATTCTCCAGCAATTTCTGATTTGTTACAAATATTCCTAGATTGCGTTCAGGAGAATTTTATTCCGCAATATGTGTCCAGTCAAAAAATAAAGTGGCTACTTTCAAACGAGTTCTTGGGAAATTGTCAGTGATGAAGCATTTCAGGGACAGGGACCATTGTATCATAAGGTTTAGGATAATGATGAAAAAGGGCAAAGGATAGTGCAGAGTAAGAATAGTTAACCAGGAGACAACTAACTTCAATGAGGGGAAGAACAGAGTTGGGATAAATAAAGTGAAGTCAAAGGTTTTGGGAATTACTGTAACTGAACAACGGGCTACCTTCAAAGAATAAACACCTGAAGTATATTCTGTCAAAAGGAAAAAGCAGGATAAATATATGCACAACATCCTAAATGAAAGCACAGATAAAGATTAAGATAAAGAAGAAAAGTGTGTTGATGACAGGTATAGATGTAAAGTACAATTAAGGATCAAGCTGAATATAGAAATTTCAGAAGGGAGGTGAGAAAACAAATAAGAGTAGTAAAGTGGGATTATGAAAAAGACTCTTCATGAACATAAATGGAAGGGCCTATGCCCGAAACCTCAATTTTCCTGCCCCTCAGATGCTGTGCTATGTTTTTCCAGCACCACACTCGCGACTCTAACCTCCAGCATCTGCAGTCCTTACTTTCTACATAAATGGAATACCAACATTTTCCATAGGCATTTACACAGTACAAAGGTAGTAAATTGAGGTTTAGAGACCAAAAAGGGGACTTTCACATGGAGGCAGGGAGCATGAGTGGTTAAATAACTATGTTGTCTTCTCTTAGGAAGGAGATGTTATCCAGTCCATGATGACAGAGAAGGAAACTTAAGTCACTGGAAGAGTTCAAAATTAATTAGGAAGAGGTCAGTGCTCAAAGCAGATAATGCACTCTCAGTTGATCTTATTGAAACATACAAGATTCTGATGAAACAGAACAGGGTAGATTTTGAGAAGGTCTTTTCACTAATGTGGGAATTGCAAACGAGACGATTAGTTACAGATTAGGGGGACACTCATTTAAAACTGAGATGCAAAGGGATTTCTTCTCCCAGACAACAGTGCGAGTTTCTGGAATTCTCTATCCAAGAGAGTTGTGGAGGATAGATAATCAATAGTATTTAAAAAGGCAGTAGATAGATTTCTGACATGTCAGGGAATTGTTATGAGGAATGGTACGAAATAAGAGTCAAGGCCAGAAGTGGATCAGCCATGATCATATTGACAGTGGGTCAAATTTGATGGGGCCAAATAGGCCACTCCTGTTCTTATTCTGTATGTCTGTGATGTTTCTATGGAAAAATAATGCCAAGGGTGTAATCTCAATGTGATTTTGAAATAACATTATGGATTATTCCCATACTGGAGATAAATATTAAAATATATTTCTGTCACAAGTATCAATAACATATCTGTGACTATCCAATAACCAGAACAGTGAATTTTAATTTTAATATTGCCATGAGATAAATATGGAGCCCATTCAGCTTCTGACATTGTTTTCAAAATTTAAACAGCTCCTTCTCTGCTTTTCCACATTGATCAACATTAAAGCTAATAGTGTAGCCTATGGTTATAGAACATAGAACAATACAGCGCAGTATTGGCCCTCGATGTTGTGCCGATCCAAGCCCACCTAACCTACACTAGCCCACTATCCTCCATATGCCTATCCAATGCCCGTTTAAATGCCCATAAAGAGGGAGAGTCCACCACTGCTACTGGCAGGGCATTCCATGAACTCACGACTCGCTGAGTAAAGAATCTACCCCTAACATCTGTCCTATACCTACCACCCCTTAATTTAAAGCTATGCCCCTCGTAATAACTGACTCCATATGTGAAAAAAGGTTCTCATGGTCAACCCTATCTAAACCCCTAATCATCTTGTACACCTCTATCAAGTCACCCCTAAACTTTCTTTTCTCCAATGAGATCAGCCCCAAGTGCCTCAGCCTTTCCTCATACGATCTTCCTACCATACCAGGCAACATCCTGGTAAACCTCATCTGCACCCGTTCCAGTGCCTCCACATCCTTCCTATAGTATGGCGACCAAAACTGCACACAATACTTCAGATGCAGCTGCACCAGAGTCTTATACAACCGCAACATGACTTCAGGACTCCGGAACTCAATTCCTCTACCAATAAAAGCCAGTACGCCATATGCCTTCTTCACCGCACTATTTACCTGGGTGGCAACTTTCAGAGATCTGTGTACATGGACAGCGAGGTCCCTCTGCTCATCCACACTACCAAGTATCCGACCATTAGCCCAGTACCCCATCTTCTTGTTACTCATACCAAAGTGAATCACCTCACACTTACCCACATTGAACTCCATTTGCCACCTTTCTGTCTAGCTCTGCAGCTTATCTATATCCTGCTATAACCTGACACATCCTTCCTCACTGTCAACAACTCCACCGACTTTCCTATCATCCGCAAACTTGCTCACCCAACCTTCTAGCCCCTCCTCCAGGTCATTTATAAAAATGACAAACAGCAATGGTCCCAAAACAGATCCTTGCAGAACGCTGCTAGTAACTGCACTCCAAGATGAACCTTTACCATCAACTACTACCCTCTGTCTTCTTCCAGCCAGCTAATTCCTAATCCAAACCTTCAACTCACCCTCAATGCCATACCTCCGTATTTTTTGCAGTAGCCTACCATGGGGAACCTTATCAAATGCCTTACTAAAATCCATATACACCACATCTACCGCTTTACCCTTGTCCACCTCCTTAGTCACCTTCTCAAAGAATTCAATAAGGTTTGTGAGGCACGACCCCCCCTTGATCACATTATTCCTATCCAGATGTTCATAAATCCTATCCCTTACAATTCTCTCTAAGACCTTGCCCACAACAGAAGTGAGACTCACCGGCCTATAGTTACTAGGGTCATCCCTACTCCCCTTCTTGAACAAGGGAACCACATTTGTTATCTTCCAGTCTTCTGGCACTATTCCTGTAGACAACGAGGACATAAAAATCAAGGCCAATGGCTCTGCAATCTCCTCCCTTGCTTCCCAGAGAATCCTAGGATAAATGCCATCAGGCCCAGGGGACTTATCTATTTTCACCCTTTCCAGAATTTCCAACACCTCTTCCCTACATACCTCAAAGCCGTCCATTCTAATTAATTGTGACTCAGTATTCACATTGGCGACAATGTCCTGTTCCTGAGTGAATACTGACGAAAAGTATTAATTCAGTGTCTCCCCAATCTCTTCAGCCTCCACACGAAACTTCCCACTACTATCCTTGACTGGACCTATTCCTACCCGAGTCATTCTTTTATTCCTGATATTCCTGTAGAAAGCCTTTGGGTTTTCCCTAATCCTACCAACTAAGGACTTTTCATGTCCCCTCCTTGCTGCTCTTAGCTCTCTCTTCAGGTCCTTCCTGGCTACCTTATAACTCTCAATTGCCCCAATTGAACCTTCACGCCTCATCTTTACATAGGCTGCCCTCTTCCCTTTAACAAGGGATTCCAATTCCTTATTAAACCACGGCTCCCTCACACGACCCTTTCCTCCCTGCCTGACAGGTACATACTTATCAAGGACACCCATTAGCTGTTCCTTGAACAAGCTCCACATATCAATTGCGCCCCTGCCTTGAAGCCTACTTTTCCAAGCCACGCATCCTAAGTCGTGCCGCACCGCATCATAATTTCCCTGCCCCCAGCTATAGCTCTTGCCCTGCAGTGCACACTTATTCCTCTCCATCACTAGAGTAAAAGTCACCAAATTGTGGTCACTGTCCCCAAAGTGCTCACCTACCTCCAATTCTAACACCTGGCCTGGTTCGTTACCCACAACCAAATCCAGTATGGCCTCACCTCTTGTTGGCCAGTCTACATATTGTGTCAGGAAACCCTCCTGCACACATTGGACAAACACCGACCCATCTAACGAACTCGAGCTATAGCTTTCCTAGTCAATATCAGGAAAGTTAAAGTCCCCCATAACAACCACTCTATTACTTTCACTCTTCTCCTGAATCATCCTCGCAATCCTTTCTTCTACGTCTCTCAGACTATTAGGAGGCCTGTAGAAAACTCCTAACAGGGTGACCTCACCTTTCCTATTCCTAACCTCAGCCCTAACTACCTCAGATGGCGAGTCTTCATCCATCGTCCTTTCCATCGCTGTAATACTATCTTTGACAAGCAATGCCACACCTCCCCCTCTTTTACCCCCACCTCTGACCCTACTAAAACTTTTAAACCCTGGAACCTGCAACAGCCAATCCTGTCCCTGTTCTACCCATGTTTCCGTAATAGCCACAACATCGAAATCCCAGGTACCAACCCACGCTGCAAGTTCACCTACCTTATTTCGTATACTTCTTGCATTGAAGAATACACACTTCAAGCCACTTTCCTGTTTACAGGCACCCTCCTTTGAGATTGATGCCATGTTCCTAACCTCCCTACATTCCAGGTCCTGCACCCTAAAGCTACAGTCTAGGTTCCCATGCCCCTGCAGAGTTAGTTTAACCCCCCCCCCCAAGAGCAGTAGCAAACCTCCCCCCAAGGATACTGGTGCCCCTCAGGTTCAGGTGTAGACCATCCTGTTTATAGAGGTCCCACCTTCCCCATATGTCTATGGGTACATTGAGAAATCTGTACCTCAAAAACATATCATTCCTATCTATCAAGAGGAACATCAGCATACAATCATGTGTTTTTGTTTTGCTTCCATGAAGACTTGTGAGCTTCAGCCCTATTCAAACTCAGAACGTCTCAATAATTCAAGACTGGCTTGCTGAATTCTTTTTATACCTCTGTAACCCAAAAATATCAAAGTCAATAACTGCTTTCTTCTTAAATTTTTAATTCATAATTTGGTGAGTAAAAATAGCTTTAATTTATACATCACACATAACAGTTAAACTGACAGATTTCTCCAAACTCAAACAGCAAAACTGCAGCTTAAATTAATTGCAGATTAAAGTTTAAATAAGACTCCATTCACTTCGACCATTTTACAGTTAACTCCAGGAGGTGAATGTGCCATTACTTCAGCTCTTGGCCTGTGTTAAATATGTCTGTTCTGATAGCATTCTCTGTACAGTATACTGGTAAAATTAGCAGCAAATCAGCAAGAATAAGATGAGTGAAATACAAGATTGAGTGGTATATCACCCAACTTCCTGTTGTAAGAAAATGCAAATCATGACTCAAATCATTGAAGGAACAGATAACTGAATCCTGATCCTATGTTTGAGATTGTCACAAATTCTAAAACTGAGAACACAAGCTTAAGCTTCAAAAAGGGATGATGCATGAAAACTTTAGCTTAATATTTTCTTAAGTTGCAAATTTGGCCAATATCATTGTATAAGATAATGGTTCTGAAAGAGTTGATACTGAAGTTGCATTAGCTTCACCCAATCTAATGGGATCACATAGTCTTTGGGTGAAGAAACAGTTAATTTAGCAAAACATCCCAATGGAGACATATGTGCCATACCTGGGTCTTGATAGTTGTAATCATGCTTAACTGGTTAATGTGAATTATACATATTGTTATCATGCAATATATATACACCTAATAATAGCAATAACTTAAATTAATAAAGCAGTATTTGCAAAATAAAACATACGATTTTCATAAAACTATCAGGTACAGGAGAAATATGGTGCTGGTTAATACAAATCATAGCAATTTTATTTAGTACCTTATAGTTTACATGCAAAGTTGACTATTTGCTTTAATTCATCTCTTAAATAAAAATAAAAAATTGTGTATAACAGCAAATGTTCATTTTGGATTTTATTTTTAACCATTCAGTACAATATAGAGAATTTTTAAGTATAACAAAAATAGAACATATTAACTTTTGTAAATGCCTCTTAACATATTATTGTACAGGTTACAAATATGAACAGAAACTTATTTTTAAATACACTTAATCACTCAATTTGCACAGCACAAGTGAGTTATATTTAAATTGTATGTTTACATAAAAATGTATTTTCTTAAAGATCTATGTGTAATACTATGCCATTATTATTACATGACAATCAAAAAGTTATTAATGACACTTATCAAGATCTTTCTCGTTGCTTAAAGTGATGCACCTGAGTCACAATTTTCAAAGTAGACTCAAATTCCAGCAAGCATTAGACTTTGAAGGATTGGTAAAAGTTGCAAATGATGACTGTGCTAAAGAGATCACAGGTTTAGGAATTAACAAGTGTGTTTTGTGCACTAATAACAGCTAATTCACAATGAGGTACTAAGAAAACAAGTCAGATATGAGCAGCTATTACTGATGAACAGTCAGCAATATTAGTGCATCTTATGGTGTGAGTTCAATCCATTCAGCAGTATAACAAAATAGGAAAGTATTTTGAAAAGGGTTCTACTTTTGAATTGCATTTGAGTTACATTAGTCGTAATAAATTTAGGAAACTATAGCTAATTTCCACATGAATGGAGGCACAGCTGGTTTTACTGTTGAATCAATATTTGCAGTTACATTATCTTGAGTAATACACTGCATCAAGCCAGAAATTATAGACGTAGTCCCTTTTCTCCCAAAACATATTGTCTTACATTTTAATTAATGTGCTGACACTTTTAGATAACCTATAAAGAAATAGTTGATGCTTATATACATTGAAATCATTCATTGTATATGCTATGGCAGATACTTCTTAGGCAGCAATATAACAAGAGTTTAATAACACAAACAAATCAGCTGAATAACCTATTAATAAATTGGAAATAAATATAAAATGAAAAGTTTTAACATTTTTCATTTTAAAATAGAATTATCAGTTGCCATTTTTTCTTTGCAAATTGAATTAGACAAAAGCATAAATTATAGTATTACAATATTGGTCTTACACATTGATTATCTAACCATATCTGTGGAGAGTTTACTGCTCTTATGAGTTCTTATAACTATTCTTTCAATCTTCACTGAGAATATTTCAATAAGCTGGGGTTCCTTTATGAAATAGCTGGGAGTTTTTCATTTAACAAATTGCTACTGTCTTGTTCTCTACATTGGAAGGGAAGTTGCCACAGTTTTTAAACACTAAATATGACCACTTGTTTCATCAAAAATTCATTATCTCAAAATATTGAAGGTCTGATTGAAGAATACTTGCATACGTATTATATGGGTGAACAGGAAACATTGACTAGCTGGTTGGTTCTGTTGAATCATCAGAATATACCTAAACCATGCCGTGTGCTGTATTTCCTGCTTAAACAGTTGCACATCTTTTTACATACAAGCATAAAAAAAAATTGTGCCGACAATAGGCTTAGTAAACTTAAACAGTTAATAAATGTTGCCTATGACTAAATATGATGATAATCCATCTCTTAAGAAGGCTCCTCACAGTTTATCAGATTGTTTCACTTAAAGACAATGGTAAACTGTAAAAATCCATTCTTTATATTGATTATTAAATCTATTAGGAAATTCAAGCAAAAGGTTATGACAACAAAGCAGCATTATTTAGCTGTGACAGCAGTGCTAGTCTGAACTCATATCCAGAACATTTTGTTGCATATCAATGTTAAATTGAATAAACAAAAACTTCACATTACACAAAAATAACTGAATCAAATTCTTAAGCATTTTAAGCAATGAAAACAGAAATCCCCTTGAAGCAAGTCAGTTTGCTGCATCAAACAAAATATTCAATAGGAAATATATATGGTATACACAGCATTGTATTTGTGAATATAGTACCTTTTATTCATATATACTATACAGTTTAATGTGCATTCAATAAGTCCTTCCTATAATCCTGTGTGCAGGCAGTTCTGTTGATGATTTCTCATGAAGGTCTGAAAAGAAGACTATCGCCGTGCAGTCAAATGGTTCTTCATTGTCCATGGATAAGTGTAATTCCTACAACAAAAATATTGAGACAGATCTAGCAGGAAGAAAATGACTTGTTATCTGTAATGTTTCATGGAATCATAAATGGTTGCAGAAGGAGGTCAACTGACCAACGGAACGGTGTTAGCTCCAGAAGAATAAATCCAATCTCACTCCATGTTTTTCCGCGCCCCCCCCCCGTAACTCTTTTACCACAGGACAGTTTCTTATTATCAATTGTGTCCAAATTTTGATAAACTCCGTCAAATCTCCTTTTAATATCCTCTTTCCAGACAGTACAGTCCAATTCTATCCATGTAGCAGAAGTTTCTCATCTTTGGCAACAGCTATTCTTATGAATCTGTTCTACACCCTATCCTTCACAAAGTGTGTACCCACAACTGGGCACAATACACTAGTTGTGGTTGATGAAACCAGGTTTCATCACTACATCCTTGCATTTGTACTCTATGCCTCTATTAATAAAGCCTAAATGCTTTATTAATCACTTTCTATCTTGTCACATGCAATTAACCTCCTCAGATATTTCTGCTCCTATATGCTTTTTGGATATGTGTACAGTCTATTTTTATCCTTCTTACTAAAAGGCATTTGTCCATACTTTTCTGCAATAAATTTCAGTTGCCACTTGTCTGCTCATTCCATGAGGCAAAAGTGAGGACTGCAAATGCTGGAAACTAGAGTTTAGATCAGAGTGGTGCTGGAAAAGCACAGCAGGTCAGGCAGCATCCGAGGAGCAGGAAAATCGACATTTTGGGCAAAAGCCCTTCATCAGGAATGAGGCAGGGAGCCTCTGGGATGGAGAAGTAAATGGGAGGGAGATAGCTAAGAGTGCAACAGGTGGATGGATTGGGGGGGTGGGGGGTTGTGGCGGTGGGGGAAGGTAGCAAAGAGTACAATAGGTGAATGGGGTTGGGGATGGAGGTGATAGGTCAGAGGGGAGAGTGGAGCGTATAGGTGGGAAGGGAAATTGGCAGGTAGGATAGGTCATGAGGATGGTGCTGAGGTGGAAGGTTGGAACTGAGGTAAGGTGGGGGGGAGGGGAAATGAGGAAACTAGTGAAGTCCACATTGATGTCCTGGGGTTGAAGTGTTCCAAGGCGGAAGATGAGGCGTTCATTCCATTAGCCAAGCTAATTCCTCTTGAAGTTTATTACTATTCTCCTCTCAATTCACAGTACTTTCATATTTTGTGTCATTCACTAATTTTGAAAATGTGCCCTTTACTACTGGTCATTACTACAGACCAAGAAAATTAGCATCCCTAACACTGAACTCTAGGGAACTTCAACATTTACCTTGTTCCAGTCTGAAAAAGAACAGCCATTAACTATTATTCTTTGTGTCTTGTCACTCAGCCAATTTCATATCCATGCTGTCACTTGCGCTTTCCATTCCATAGACTTATCCATTATTGTTAAGGCACTTAATGACATATGACACTTTATCAAATGCCTTTGGGAATCCATGCACAGTACATCATTTGTGTGACACTCTTAAACCCCTTAACTTACCAAAAAACACAAACAGTTTAGAAATTTGCCCTGAACAAATGTTTGCTTAGTTTTATTCTAATATTTACCAAAAGTACTGTTAAGTTTGTCCTTAATTATCACTTCTAACATGTTCTTCAAAAACAAGGTTCAAATGAGTGACCTGTAATTGCTGGGACAATTCTTACACTTTTTTTTGAACAAAGCACACCATTTTTAATTCTCTGGTCCTCTGGCACCAACTTTCTATCTAAGGAGGATTGAAAAATTATGGTCATGCCTCTGCGATTTCCAGCTTCATTTCCCTTAATATCCTTGGGTACGTCTCATGCAGCCTTTGTGACATATTAACTTTAAGACCAATCAGAAAATCCAATACTTCAATTTTCTCATTTTTTTAGTCCATGCAGTACTCCTGAACATACTTCAGAAACTCTTCACTCACTCTACCTATTCTATATTATGATATTTAAAGCCCTCTATTATAACTTTCTCCATTTCATACTTGCGTGCAAATCTGTTCCTCTATTTCTTTCCCACTAGATGATGGTCTATAGAATACACCCAGCAGTGTAATGGCAAATCTATCATTTCTTAGCCCTAACCAAATAGCCCTGACCTCTGGATATAGGTTTGCTCGTTAAGCTTGAAGGTTCATTTCCAGACGTTTCATCACCCTAGGTAACATTGCATCCAATATATTGACAATGCCTTAAATATTTAAATAAAGTGATAAATACTGTACACAGTACTCAGGATGTGGTTTTAGTGTGCTCTGTATGACTGAAGCATAACTTCCCTACTTTTGTATTGAGTTTTCCCGTGCAATACATAACATTCCATTAGCTTCCCTAATTACTTGCTGCAACAGCATACTAACCTTTGGCAATTCATGCAAGAAGACCCAGATACCTTTGCACTTCAGAGTTCTGCAATTTTTCACCATTCAGCTAACATGTTTCTTTTTTATTCTTCTGCCAAAATGGACACTTCCACGTTTTCCCAAGATACTCCATTTTCCAGATATTTGTCCTCACTTAACCTTTCGATGTCTGTTTGTAACTACCTTGTGCTCTTTTCACAACTTACACACTTGTCGAACTTTGAGCCACCAGAAAATTTGGTAGCCACATATTCTATCCCTTAATTGAAGCAGAAGTAGTTGTTTCCTTGAGTCCATTTTGCCAGTCAACAATATAGGATAACATTCCAATGTTAAAAAACATGCATTCATGAAGTTAAAACTCTATGGTGTTCAATCAAAACTGCTCCAAATTATTTGGAAATCCTGCCCATTAATTAATGGAACAAATTATTTAAAAAGCGTATTAAATTTTGTGATTCATGAACTAGAAAACCTAGGTTCCTCTGCAACTTGGAATACTGCACTTTTTCTCATTAAAGTAATATTTTGCTATTTTGTTTTTTTCCTGGCAAAGTGAACAATTTCTCATTTTCTCACATTATGCTTGATCTGCCAGGCTTTTGACCAATCACTCAATCTATGTCCATCTGTATTTTCTTTATGGGATCGGGCAGTCCAGAACTCGAGGGCATAGGTTTCGGGTGAGAGGGGAAAGATATAAAAGAGACCTAAGGGGCAACATTTTCATACAGAGGATGGTACATGTATGGACTGAGCTGCCAGAGGATGTGGTGGAGGCTGGTACAATCGCAACATTTAAGAGGCATTTGGATGGGTATATGAATAGGAAGGGTTTGGAGGGATATGGGCTGGGTGCTGGCAGGTGGGACTAGATTGGGTTGGGATATCTGGTCGGCATGGACAGGTTGGGCTGAAGGGTCTGTTTCCATGCTGTACATCTCTATGACTCTATGACTATGATTTCACAGCAAACCTTACTGCCTATCTTTGTGTAAACTGCAAATATAGCTACCATGCTATTTCCCTCATCTAAGTCATTGTTTTACATTGTAAAAATCCAAGACATAAGCAGAGATCCCATTCATCACATCCTGTCAATTAAAAAAATGATTCATTATGCATACTATGCATTTTAAATAGTTTGTTCCATTAATTAATGGGTAGGATTTCCAAATAATATGGAGCAGTTTTGATTGAACACCATTGAGTTTTAACTCCATGAATGCATGTATTTTTGAAAACAGGTTACCTAAAGCCAGCCTGATCCAAGTCAGGAGAGAAACACTGCAAACCAGGGTGCAGCTGGGATTTTAAAGGGTTATAGAACAGAGTGGTTGGGAAGGTCAGGGGATTATTCCACAGGGCTGGAAAAGGATCTGGGGAAACATTTGAGAGAAATGTGGGATAACAATTGGAGAGAGATTGGGGGACAAGGAGAGATACTAAATGGAGAGAGAAGGTCAGAAGAGGAGTTGCAAACCCTGGGCAGGAGAGTCAGGGGATGGCTTAGTTCAGTGAATGAGGAGTTAGTTCACAAAGCAAGGAAAGGGTTGTTGCACAATGATGTCAGCAATAGCTGTTGTGGGGGAATGAACAGAAGGAGGTGCAGGGCAAGGTCTTGGATGGAGAGTGATATAATCAATAGAGAAATTAACAGGTTTGTTCTGGACAGGAGACATGCACTACTTATCTTTTCAGCACCCTCTTTAATGCTGCAGTCCTCATATCCTTTAAGTGCCTTGCTTCTCAAGTCCTAGGAATACCAGCTTTTATGTGAAATCATAAAACAAACAAAATGTGAAGCAGCAGCCTCATTGAAATGCTTAAATTAATGCTCCTAGGGGGCAGATTATTATCTAACTCTCATCTGACCTCCACTAAAACCACAAGTTGTTAGATTTGAAGTGGGATTGGTTGAAGTTTTAGATTTTTGTCAACATATTTAATTCCTACTTGGTCCAAAGCTGCTCACTTTAGCAATTATAAATATCACCTTAGTTGATAAACTGACCTGTTAACAGTGTTCAAGATATCATAATAACCACTTTCAATCAGAACTTCTTCAATCATGGTCTATATGTGAAACAAACAGAAAACATGTAAACAAACAAATTATATGTTAATTCCTTGTCTTTCAATAATATATATTATAGATATGTATTTATAGGTTAGATATTTGTAACAATATTTTTTATTTAAATTCATAATGAGCATTGTAGAACGAGGAGAACTGAACAGAAATTAGCTTAATTTAAGATTTTGAAAAAAAACAATCAAAGTGCAGTGTGGCTACCTTCTTAAAGGTTTAACTGATTTTAAATGTAGGTAAATATAAAGATAAATATAGTTTCTCGTGTATATGATGAAACACTAACCTGCATCTGCTCATATGTTATTCCATCTTCATATTCATAGCTATACGTATTGACTAGAAAGAATAACAATAATATTTAAACATCATGGAAATAAAAGATATATTGGTTTATGGAACAGATGCACAAGTTGCTGACCGACTATTGTATGACTATTTAAAATTCTAGATAAAATATTAATATCTGACTTTGTTTTCATTGCCTGTGAAACAAAATGGAGGAGGAGATCATCTCTCCTTTGTGGAATCCATTTGATGTTCACTTCATTGATTAAAGCTAGATGCCACAACAGGTGGGCAATGCATTATTTGCCATAGCACCACCTAGGCAGAGATTTTGAAATCTATGCTCAAGACTTTGCATCACAATTATATGCCTGTCCACAATCTATTGTTACAAAACTTGTTTATTTCATGCACGAATATTCATGAAAATTTATGGACTCATATACTTTTGACAAACATTTATTTTACGATATCAGTCTTGATTTGATGGCAGCTCCTGGCCTCTGAGCCAGAAAGTTGTGGGCACCAATTCTGACTTAGACATCAGCACAAAATCTGGGCCCACAGAGAGAGCACAGCACTCCCTGAAATGCCAATTCCAGGTTAAAAGGAGACATCTGCTCTATGAAGTAAACACAAAAGATCCACTTTCTATGACCTAGCTGCAAAGACCAGAGGCTGAATCTGATGGTTAGTTGGCTACTTGTGAATCAGGTTGTGTTTGGTGGAGTGATTCCTGTCGCAAGGCCAGTGGGATTTCTTACCATATCTTAATAAACTCTCTGTGTTAATTAGTATTTCAACCCTTACGATGACTGCAACTTGTGATTTCTGGCCCATCTTGGGTGCTGCAAAGTGGGACATCCTCTTTCTCAGGAACAGCACTGAAGGCTGCAATACCATATCACGCAAGCGTGCTCTAATGTAACCACCCAGGTTGAAGCAGTTTCAGCATAACTGCCACTATCTTCTCTCCAATACCTCACATTCACTCTATTTCAGTTTGTGCACGCAGCAAGGATCACGTTCTATCACTCTCTGTATTGCATGCACTTTCTTCCCCACACAACCTCATCAGCTCCACTAACCCTGTAAGCCCTCTGTGTTGCCTACTCACTCAGGGAACTTTCCCACCTGCACCAATAATAATATTTGTGCTACTCACTTGCATCTTCTGTAATAGCTGCTTTCTCTTGCTCCAGGAGCAAACCATCTCACAGTTAAGCAGAAAGTATCAAAACAGGTGGTGGGCTGCCTGACATTTGTCTTCTCACTCAGTATGAGGTGAGGATTCTGATTTTGACCAACTTGAGCAGGACCTGGACTGGTACCAGAGGATGCCCTTGACTTACAGTGTCAGGGTCAACTGGGTGCAAAGGCTATATCCCTTGACTTGACTGAGACCTGCTGGCAACCATGACAAGCTTCTTGGTTTTATGTCTGTAATAAATGGCATGGCAATAGAGCAGTAATATCAGCTAGGCATCTCTGGTTGAGAGGGAAATGTTCAAAAAGGCAATGAAGGTATTCTATGAACATGCAGGGAAGCTCAGACTGAGTGAGTGCAATGATAGTGTGTGAGGAGCCTGGAGATGCAGCCTGTTGCAATCCACAAGCTGGGTCTATGCCCCTGAGAGCACAGTATTCTTGCTGCAACATTACAATGATAGTTTTTGGTACAGAAGTAAAGTTAAGACGCATCCTGCAAGTTGATCAGAAATATGTTTTGAGGGCTCTTAGGAACTGACACATATTAGAGGTCATTGTCTGTGTGTATCAATTGCCCATGGCGTGTGCCTGAGACATTAGCACCCGATGTCCAATACGGACGTCTTTTGAGGCAAGCAAGCAACATCCACAGATGCTGCCAGACCTGCTGAGTTTTTCCAGCAGCTTCTATTTTTGTTTCTGATTTCCAACATCTGCAGTTCTTTTTTGTTGTTCACTAAGAGCCCGATTTGGTTTTCATGTCAAGTTTTCCTGATGGCTAGTTTGCATGGCAAGTTTGGTAAGATTGCAATCTGTCATCATTTGGACTGTTAAGGAAGGGTTTAATAAGTATTAATGATCATAAGTATGGAGTTCACTGCTCCAAATGAGAATCTCATCGTGTCACTTAATAAAAGTGTAAAAGGTGTGGCGAGATGATCTCAGCATTGAGATGGGCCTTACTATAGATCCCACTCGATCCAGAATTTTGATTAGGGTGGCTATTTGAGGGTAAATCCACATCGGATATGTGGGAGTCTTTTAAAGGCCAGTTGATCAGATTTCAAGGCTGGCAAGTTCCTTTGAGGATGACAGACAAGGATGGCAAGATTGGGAAACCCTGGATGACAAGACACGTTGAAAGCTTAGTTAAAAAGTAAAAGGAAGCATATATAAGTTTTTGGAAACTGAAATCAGACAAGGGCCTTGAGAAATATAAAGGAAGCAGGAAATAATTTAAACAAGGAATTAGGAGGACTAAAAGAGGCCATGAAATATCTGTGGTCGGTAAGATTAAGGAGAATCCCAAGGCATTTTGGGACCTAGGGGCTCAGTGGTTAGCACTGCTGCCTCACAGGGATCCAGGTTCAACTCCAGCCTTTGGTGACTGCCTGTGTGGAGTTTGCACATTCTGCCTGTGTCTGAGTGGGTTTCCTCCGGGGTGCTCCAGTTTCCTCCCACAGTTCAAAGATGTGTAGGTTAGGTGTATTGGCCATGCTAAATTGCCCATAGTGTCCAGGAATTTGTAAGTTAAGTGGATTAGCCATTGGAAATGCAGGATTACAGAGATATTCAAAGGTTAGGAGGGTGAGTCTGGATGGGATGCTCTTTGGAGAGTCAGTGTGGACTTGTTGGGCCAAATGGCCTGTTTCCACACTGTTGGGATTCTATGAATTTATATGTATATTAGGAGCAAGAGGCTAACTGGGGAAAGGATAGGTGCATTTAATTCCTGAAGAAGGGCTCATGCCCGAAATGTCGATTCTCCTGCTCCTTGGATGCAGCCTGACCTGCTGCGCTTTTCCAGCAACACATTTTCAGCTCTGATCTCCAGCATCTGCAGTTCTCACTTTCTCCTAGGTGCATTCAATGACAAAGGAGGGAATTCATATCCACAAGTTGTTCAGACTGATAACTTTTGGCATCCACAACTGGTCAAAATTCCATATAAACCGATCAGCAATTGAATGAATCCCCACTTTGTACACGCGCTCTGATGCCAGGCCATCTCGTTACACTAGCCCTACTGCTTGCACAACAATAGTAGAAACATGACTTAAAATGAGTTTCACTAATTTACTTTTTTTTAAAAGGAAAGCAATTCCTTCCAAATTCCTTCTTTTGTATAACTGTCCTTTTTCTAATTCAGTCAACACCAAAACTAAAGTAAAATAAGAAGACATGGTCTTTTGCAATTAAAATGCAAATCATTTTTAAGAGCAGAAATAAGCAAATTTGTTTATATATATATGAATAATTCAATTTAGTAAGCTATTCACACTTATTCTAATCAGTTGAAATATGCAGTAATATACTTGGTGCTGAATTTTACCAGTCCCAGACTGACAAGCTTGGAGGTTTGGAATCAGAGAGGCTGGGAAAATAATGGGGAGCAACACTGAGACAATTCTCCAAAACATTCCCATCACCAGAAACTTTTTCCAGAAGCAGGCAGGGAAGCTGATTGGCTGCTTGCAAATTATAATTATAATACTACATGATTAAGGTCCCATTTAGGTTAAATTTTATGGCTTACAGTAAAGTGAAAATCTGCCATGTGTGGAGACAAAAAGAATTATTTTTATACTGTTAAGCAATTTGTAATCCGGATCTATACAGGACATTTTACTAAAATAAGCATTTGGTCTGAATAGGGTGATTTCAAGGGGACAGTGCACTAACATATAAATGATAGGCCTTTACTCATAAGTAGTTTGATTTCCTGATTCCTGAATAAGCCACAGAGTTTAACAACTTTTTCTGAACATGCCAGGTATACATCCATTGAATTATTTTTACCTGCCCTGTCTCCAGGGAATGCCGCATTTTCTCTTGATGTCTGCCGCATTAAATTACAATCTGCCGTCACAAAGTTCAATTCAATCAGTTCAGGGGACCCTTGAAGAACCTATCAGAAATAATACTTTAAGAATATGCTATAGATCTGCTTTCAACCTAGTTCTGACAGTCAAATTTGCTACATAGTACTCAAAAAGTATGAAAAAACTCAATGGAGAACAAATTGTACCTCAGATAAATTGTTTAATATTTGCAATTTATACTTGACTATATTTCTACAACATACTAATTCAATATTGTTTGGAATAAGGTTGGAAGAAAAGGCACTGAATATTCAAAACAGTAAATTATTATGCAATAGTTCAGATTCTAGCTTAAAGCTGGACTTCAATAGCTGCACATTAATTATTTGAGTTGTTGTTTCTTGTGTTTATTTTTGTGAAATTACATAAATTCAGAATAATATCTTTGAATTTATTGAAAAATGAACTTTCACGCTTTTTTTTAGATTAGATTCCCTATAGTGTTTGCATCAGAACATGTTAACACTGAAAGTGCTATGGCAACAAACCTTTTTAAGCTCCGCTTTCAAGTTGCAGGGATTGCTCTGTGGACTGAATAATGACTTTTTAAACCGTTCAATAACACTTTTTCGAAAGTTGTGATGTAAAGTAGGTGGAAGCTGTGAGGAATGAAGAGAGAATTCCTTTAAAAATGAATCTTATTAATTCATACCTATTTTGGATTGACATTAATATAGTTACACCGTATAGGATTCTTCAGCATTTAGCAATTTTACTACATCATAATAATGCACAATGTGTATTGTGACCTTATTATACAACTCCAGAATGTCCAAACTTAATGCATCCTAAATTTCAAAACAAAATATTAATGAAGAAATGTCAAAACAACATCATTTTGAAAACATGGAGTAGTAAAAATTGTTCCATACTTACTTTCATTTACATCCATCATTGGGGAAGTTCAGTAATAGTACAGCAAATTTGGTTCTCATGATTTTTTTGAAGACTTTACTTAACATGAATTGTGTGCAACTGAGTGATGCAGTGGGATTAAAATACAGGTATTTTCAAATCGGACTGCTGCTATCATTGCTGCAGATATCAGTGCTCAAGACACCTTCAGTAGATCTGAAAGCTCAGTGCAAACTGGAGGAGAAACATTTAATTTTTCGTTAAACATTTTACAGACTCTAGGACTCAATCTTGAGTTCCACTACTTCAGACCATGTTCTCTGACCTCTGTTTCTCTTACATCCTTCTCACCCTCTTCCAGCTGTGCCTTTATGCCTTGGTGACTTTGCTGTCAGCAGAGTAGATCCATTTTCTTCTTTTCACACTTTCATTTACACCATTTTATATCTGACTCTCTACTTCCCCACCATTGGCACCCTCTTTGTCCTTTGCTCTGGGAACCCTCACAATCTGTCCCAGCCAGCCCCCCTCCTAATCTGTCAACAGCATAAACAAACACTATTTTTCAGCCCCTTTTAGTTCTGAAGAGGTCATATCAGGCTCAAAATGTTAACTCTGTTTCTCTTTCTACAGCTGCTCCATCGGTAGTGTGAGCACCTCAGATCTTTTCGCTTCTACCTTTGTCAGTGGTAAGTGTAGCAAACATTTTTTCTTATTCATTCATGTGTTCGAAGTATTGCTATGTAGTCCAAGATCTTTTGCCTATCCCTTGTAGCCCTTAAAAAGGTGGTGGTTAGTTTCCTACTTGAACAGCCACGGTCCATTTTGTACAGGTACATCCACAATGACATCAGGAAGGGAGTTCCAGGATTTTGACCCCGTGTCACAAATATCCAAGTCAGGATAGTGAGTGATACAGAAGGAAATTTGCTGGTGAAATGTTCCCATGCATCTGCTGCCCTTGTCTTTATACATAGTAGTCATTGCGGGTTTGAAAGGTGTTGTCTGAGGAGTTTTGGTGAATTTCTACATGAAACCTCAATCCAATATGCATCCAAGTATGTGCTGGGCCTCACCAATGACCTGTGTACCCGGTCTGCCAGTCCACCCAGAATCGAGGAAAAAAAATCAGAGATAGATTGGTTCTTGAGTAGTGAGGGGGTCAAGGGTAAAGGGGAGGAGGCAGGGGAATAGGGTTGAGAAACAAATCAACCATGATCAAAAGATAGAGCAGATTCAATGAGATGAATGGCTTAATTCCTCTTCTATATCTTATGGTCTTATGGACTCCTTCCCTGCCACCATCTCACCCCTGTTAAACTGCTGTATCCTGGCCAAATGGTCAGGCCTGCGTCGGTAAAGGTGGGGCTGTTTTTGATGGGCCCCTCAACTGCTCCTAAACCCGACAAACCTCGACTAACAATATCTGAACAGTCAGAGCAGGAAATAAGGAGCTCTATCATGTTAGAGGAGATTTGAGAAAAGGGTTTTTGTAGAGGTACAAGTGTATTTATCTGAAGTGGGGGCACGTGGTGAGGGGTAAGACTTTGACACATTTCAGTTTAATGTTTATGAGTGCTAAATGTTCTGCTCTCCCACTTACTTGCTGCTTTTCATGTGGCCTTATGTTAAATGTTATGACAAGAATCATAGATTAGAAATAGAGTTGGTGAGAAGGATGGTTTAATTAATAAACTGTTTTGTGCTGGAGGCTGTAAGGGGGTAAGGTAAGGTGGGCATGCTGGCTTCAGAATTGGTGTGTTAGATGGTTGTACTGCCTCAGATTAGTTCCAGCACTTAAGTCGGTCTATCTTGGGCATGTCTGACAGCTACATAAGTAGCTCTGGGTGCTCTTTGGCACATCACCTGCTTCTCAAATGCTTCCACCTCCTTCTTTGAATTAATCACATTCTTCCCCTGGAGGTCTAGCCTTCACAAGTTTAGTCCTTACAGAGAAAATAGAAGCATGATGGTAATATTGTACAAATAGTGTAAATCAGGACTAATTCTTTCAGGGACACAAATTCAAATCCCACCACAGTAGCTTGTGGAATATACATTCAATTAATCAAGACATCCCTGGAATAAAATATTAATCTCATTAACAATGATCATGAACTGACGAGATTGTAGCAAAAACCCATCTGATTCACTGATATCCTTTAGGAAAAGAAATGGCCTAACGTATGATTCGAATGCACAGCAACATAGTTGACTTGTTAATGGCTCAGCAAGCAACTGTTAGATAAAATTGCTCCAGAGAAAAGCATTGTCAGTGTCCTAGGATGATATAGAATACAGCACTTCAAGAAGGTGACACCCACTACATTCTCAAGGGCAATTAAGAACATAAAATTTCAGTTTCTTTGCATATCCTGTGATTCCCTGTGAGACCAAACATCTGCATCTTAACCTTAAGTATATTCAATGATAACATATTTACAATCCCTTGAGGTGGATAATTCCAAAGATTCAAACTGCGCCTGTTCTAGATTCCCTGTTGGAGCAACAACCTCTCAGTGACTACATTGTTATGCACTTTCAGGATCATTATGTTTCATTGAGATCATGCAGAACTTCTCAATTTCACAGACTAGAGATCTAATTCTCTCATCATAGGGCAACCATTTCATCAGAGAGATTAATCTATTCATCTTCGCTGTTCTGTTCCAATGCAAGCACATCCTTCTTTATATTGAGGCCAAAAGTATACACAGCGTTCCAGGTATTGTTCCATACAATAACAGAAAGGCTTCCCTATTTGAAGCTCCTACCTCCTTGAAATAAAGGGCATGTTTATCTATTAACAACCATTAGCTAAAATTCTGGAAAAGGAATCAAACCTGAATTTATAACCTGCTTTATCTAGAATTGTGCTAAATATGGTCAATGCTGGTAACTCAGATAATGAAGCAGTCTGTGCCTCCAGGAAGACTTGGACAAAAATGATGCTAAGTTGATTGCATACCCATTGAACATTGGTGCAGTGGGATCCATTTTGACTGATAAAAATTGCTACACAATTTGAAAACCATTTGATTGCCACATGTGTACACCTTGATTGCCTGGACCTGTAACAATCTAGCCAGAGCACAAATCCATGGGACCTTGTATTCTCACTGGCCTCATCAACTGAGGAGTGCACATAAGGGCTGGCCTTAGGAAATACTGCATCAGTCACCAGGATGATGTACTTGTGTCAGCAGATTGTGAGTTACAACAAATGTCTCCCGTTGACCTTTGGAAGGAACCAGAAATGCATTCTATGGATACTGCTGCAGACAATGCACACTAATCCAGACCACTTGGCAGAAACTCTTCTTCCAGGAATGACTGAGCTTCCTGAAGTACTGGTGATTAGTTGAAGAATCACAGAAATGTACAGCTCAGAAGAAGGCATTTTGGTCCATAATGTCTGTCGTGGCCAAAAATAATTATCCTGTCCAATCACAGTTCTCACTTTTTGATTCATAGCCTTTGTCAGAAATTTCTTGCCTGCATATCTTATGGTTAAGGGTCTTGCCTCTTATGAACTAGAGCTCTGTGCTTGTTTCCTCTTGGACAGTGGAAAGGGATTGAGGAGACAACACTGATTTTTCTGTTGTTGGGGTTCCTCATGTTCCTTATCTGAAATTAGTGATAGATCTACATCAATGATCGCATCCTGGTTCCTCAAGATGCAGTGAAAACATGCTCTTGGAATAAGGCCTGTATGCAAACACTATTTGCTTCATCCAGAAAGTAGCTATCTTACATCAATATTTAAAGAAATTTCTGCCTGTAGTTGCTCAGCACTGTGGAATTCCCATAGTCCTCTCACCTCTAATAAGTTCCCTGAAGCTTGAGAAATCTAAATGCTTAAAGTTGGCAACAGAATCTAGGGATAAAACTCCACTTAACATCTGGAAAAATTGAGCTTTACTATTCCAAGGAACTTTTCTACACACTAATAAATGTGCTGGAGTTAAATGCGGATATTAGCTACTTCTTATTTGCATCCAAACATGGTGGTTTATAGTGTGTTAAACTACCACATACACAGAAATCTACCTATCCAAGCTATTAATTTTATCAACTGAAGTTAAGGTTGAGAGTATTTATTGGATGGTTATCTGAACATGTGAGACACTTGGTAATGCAGAGGTGAAATGGAATCATAAAATATATCCCTGCTTCCTTTACTGACTGTTATCAGGGGTATAACACTAAAATTCACTGCTTACATACAAATTGTGTGGTTATTGAACTCAATTAAATGGAGGTTGTACTTTATTTTTTAAAAAGTCACAGTTTAAACAACATTTATTTAAAATTAGACTAGAATAAATTTTAATGAAGGCCTTGAAATTGTCAAATAATGAGAATATGATGAAGTATAAAATGACACAAAACTAATGTTAGCAGACACCTAGACTCTAAAAGATCATATCATACTAAGAAGCATAAAGAAAGATTCTTTTTTAATAAAGCTATACTCTTTTTTTTTATGGATACTTGGTACATCCAACATGGCAGCTCGCAACCACAAAATGTGTTCCAGAAACTTCCAGTGGACAAGAGCGTCATCTACCTGGAATGTCTTACCCTTGTATTGTGTTGACGTTACAGTCAAGTCCACACAAAGGAACCTCAAATGCATCTCTACCACCAGTTTGAAAGAAAGGCATTGAAATCAATTATGTTTGAGATCACTGAACAGGCGACAGTTTACCTCCTACAGTACACAGGCATCAGAATCTACCCAGCCTTGAAGAACTTTGGTATTGGCAAGAAAGTTTGGAAAATCATGTGGAATCAGCAGTGTAGTAGTGATTCTCAGCAATTAGTGCCATAAATCCAATTTTCCAAGCAAGTGTTGAATGGTGAGACAAAAATCTTGCTATTGAGCAGCAAGAGATCGATTTGTATGCATTAGTGTCTTATTATTAGTTAATTTCACCTCACCTCAGGTTTCCCATTCTGCCACCTACTGGATAGCAGCTAGATGGTGAGAATTCCCAACATGAAAGACAGAGTGACTTCTGCTTATCCTGTTCACTATTTTCTCCCCTCGGCCTTTAGTTGAACAGCAGTCACCAATATCTCAGGGCACAGGGGGCAGGGCCTGGGAAATGAATATTCAAGGCTACACGTGCTATCGTAAGGATAGACTGACGGGCAGAGGGGGTGGGGTGGCCTTGTTGGTAAGGGAGGATATTCAGTCCCTTGCGCGGGCGGACCTAGAGTCAGGGGATGTAGAGTCAGTGTGGATAGAGCTTCGAAACACTAAGGGTAAAAAGACCCTCATGGGAGTCATCTACAGGCCCCCAAACAGTAGTCTGGATGTTGGAGGTAAGTTGAATCAGGAGCTGAAATTGGCTTGTCGCAAAGATGTTACTACAGTTGTTATGGGGGATTTTAACATGCAGGTAGACTGGGAGAATCAGGATGGTATCGGGCCTCAAGAAAGAGACTTTGTGGAGTGCCTCAGAGATGGATTTTTAGAGCAGCTGGTGCTGGAGCCGACCAGGGATAAGGCGATTCTGGATCTGGTATTGTGTAACGAACCAGAATTGGTCAGTGACCTCGAAGTGAAGGAGCCATAGGGAAGTAGTGACCATAATACAATAAGCTTCAATCTGCAATTTGAGAGGGAGTGGGTACAATCTGAAGTGACAATATTTCAGTTGAATAAAGGGAAATATGGAGCTATGAGGGAGCAACTGGCCAAAGTTCAATGGTTCAATACCTTAACAGGGAAGACCGTGGAGGAACAATGGCGGATATTTCTGTGTATGATGCAGAAGATGCAGGATCAGTTCATTCCTAAAAGGAAGAAAGATCCCAGGAGGAGACATGGGCGGCCGTGGCTGACGAGGGAAGTAAAGAAACATATAAGGTTAAAAGAGAAAAAGTATAACTTAGCGAAGATAAGCGGGAAAACGGAGGACTGGGAAGCTTTTAAAGAACAACAGAGGATTAGTAAGAAGGAAATACGCAGAGAAAAAATGAGGTGCGAAGGTAAACTGGCCAAGAATATAAAGGAGGATAGTAAAAGCTTTTTTAGGTATGTCCAAGGCAAAAAAATGGTTAGGACAAAAATTGGGCCCTTGAAGACAGAAGCAGGGGAATATATTACTGGGAATGAAGAAATGGCAGAGGAATTAAATGGGTACTTCAGATCTGTGTTCACTGGGGAAGACACAAGCAATCTCCCTGAGGTAACAGTGGCTGAAGGACCTGAACTTAAGGGGATTTCTATTTGCCAGGATTTGGTGTTGGAGAGACTGTTAGGTCTGAAGGTTGATAAGTCTCCGGGACCTGATGGCCTGAATCCCAGGGTACTGAAGGAGGTGGCTCGGGAAATCGTGGATGCGCTGGTGATTATTTTCCAGAGTTCAATAGAATCGGGGTCGGTTCCTGAGGATTGGAGGGCGGCTAATGTTGTGCCACTTTTTAAGAAGGGTGGGCGGGAGAAAGCAGGAAATTATAGACCAGTTAGTCTGACCTCAGTGGTGGGAAAGATGCTGGAGTCTATTATAAAGGAGGAAATTACGGCACATCTGGATAATAGTAACAGGATAGGACAGAGTCAGCATGGATTTATGAAGGGGAAATCATGCTTGACTAATCTTCTTGAATTTTTTGAGGATGTAACTCGGAAGATGGACGAGGGAGATCCAGTGGATGTAGTGTACCTGGACTTTCAGAAAGCTTTTGATAAAGTCCCACATAAGAGGTTAGTGAGTAAAATTAGGGCGCACAGGATTGGGGGCAAAGTACTAGATTGGATAGAGAATTGGTTGGCTAATAGGAAACAAAGGGTAGTGATTAATGGCTCCATTTCGGAATGGCAGGCAGTGACCAGTGGGGTACCGCAGGGATCCGTGCTGGGACCGCAGCTTTTTACAATATATGTAAATGATATAGAAGATGGTATCAGCAATAACATTAGCAAATTTGCTGATGACACAAAGCTAGGTGGTAGGGTGAAATGTGATGAGGATGTTAGGGGATTACAGGGTGATCTGGACAAGTTAGGTGAGTGGGCAGATGCATGGCAGATGCAGTTTAATGTGGATAAATGTCTGGTTATCCACTTTGGTGGCAAGAACAGGAAGGCAGATTACTACCTCAATGGTATCAAATTAGGTAAAGGGGCTGTTCAGAGAGATCTGGATGTTCTTGTCCACCAGTCAATGAAGGCAAGCATGCAGGTACAGCAGGTCGTGAAGAAGGCTAATAGCATGCTGGCCTTCATAACAAGAGGGATTGAGTATAGAAGCAAAGAGGTGCTTCTGCAGCTGTACAGGGCCCTGGTGAGACCACACCTGGAGTACTGTGTACAGTTCTGGTCTCCAAATTTGAGGAAAGACATTCTGGCTATTGAGGGAGTGCAGCGTAGGTTCACGAGGTCAATTCCTGGAATGGCAGGATTGCCTTACACGGAAAGACTGAAGCAACTGGGCTTGTATACCCTTGAGTTTAGAAGACTGAGAGGGGATCTGATTGAAACGTATAGGATTATGAAAGGACTGGACACTCTGGCAGGAGGGAACATATTTCCGCTGATGGGGGAATGCCGAACCAGAGGACACAACTTAAAAATACGGTGTAGACCATTTAGGACAGAGATGAGGAGAAACTACTTCACCCAGAGAGTGGTGGCTGTGTGGAATGCTCTGCCCCAGAGGGCAGTGGAGGCCCAGTCTCTGGATTCATTTAAGAAAGAATTGGATAGAGCTCTTAAAGATAGTGGAGTCAAGGGGTATGGAGATAAGGCTGGAACAGGATACTGATTAGGAATGATCAGCCATGATCATATTGAATGGCGGTGCAGGCTCGAAGGGCAGAATGGCCTACTCCTGCATCTATTGTCTATTGTCTATTGTCTATTGTCTATTGGCACACACCCCACCGCACACAGATGGCATCAGACATGTATCAGCCTCAGCACAACCTCGTAGCACAGCTACAATCTGTGTACAATATGGTTCTGCACTTCATGTGCACTTGGGAGTGCACTGGCATCTTTCACCGCAAGGCTGCTATGTAGTTTGCTTTGCACAAAGGGACAAGCACCTAATTTCTGGGTGTTGAGGGTGCATTTGCAAGACTGGGCCTGCAGAAGGTTATCTGCAAACTATGAAGTGATACTTACAAAGTAATGATGTGCTCACTGATGCTTGATTTAGATTCTTCTAGGACCAGATGGTTCCTTAACTGATGAAAACCTGGACAAGAGAGCTTAATTCTAGAGGTGAAGTGAGAGTAACTGCCCTTGTTATCAAAGTAGCTTTTGATCAAGTTTTACATCAAGCAGCTCTAGGGAAACTGAAATTAATAAAACTGGGTGGTGGCATATCTAACATAAAGGAGAATGACTTTGTCTGTTGGAGACCTATAATCCCAGGACATCGTTACAAGAGTTTTTCAGCATAGTATCCTAGGGCCAAATTTTTTTTAGCTGCGTCATCCATGACCTTTCCTCCATCATAAGGTGAGAAGTGGTGATTTCAACTCGGACTGTACAGTGCTCAGTCCTAGTTCCAGCTCCTCAGATGCTGAATCAGTCCATATTTGCATGCAGTTAAGACTTGCATAACATTCAGGTTAATATATGGTAAACAACATTTAAGTATCAGGCAATGACTATATCCAACAAGAGAGAACTCAAGAATCTACCCTTGACATTCAAAAGCATTACAATTACTGAGTTGCGCACTACCAACATACTGGGAGTTACCATTGATCAGAAACGTAGCTGGTCAATCCATATAAATGGTTACAAGATCAGGGCAGAAACTGGGAACTTTGCAGTGAGCACACACCTTTTGACCCCTCCAAAGCCTGCCTGCTGGCAACAATGCTCAAGTTAAGAGTATAACGGATGACTCTCCTGGATTAGTGCTACTCCAACAACATCTAAGAAGCTCAATACCATTGAGGAATAATGCTACTTCTTGATCAGTACCCTGTCCAGCAATCTAATTACTTACTCATAAATCCACTATCACTGCATAGTGTGTACCATTTACAAGTTACACAATAGTAACTCACTAATCTGCCTCCAACATCTTCCAAACCTGCAACCTCCACCGTGTAGAAAGACAGGAGTAGTAATTTCATGGGAAAACTACCACCTCCAAACCACACACTATCACAACTTGAAATAATACCAACATTCTCTCACTGTGATTGTGTTGAAATCCTGGAATTCCCTTCCTAATAGCACTGTGGGTGTGACAAGGTCATATAGACTGCAGAGGTCCAAGAAGCTAGCTCACCACCGCCTTCTCAAGGGCAATTAGGAATAGGCAACAAATGTCAGAGATGTTCACATCTGAAAAATGAATTTAAAAAGAAGAAAGGAAACACAATAAATCAAATTGATATACCTGTGTGATATAGATGATTTTGTGCAGCTGAATAAGAATCTGTTGAATTGGGTCACTGATTTGGCGTACTTTCCGTTGAGACACTGCTATTCCTGCAGATGCTTTAGACGAGAATATCATAATTAGACAAACTGCCCACTTTAAAATTCCTGTTATAAACTACAATGGAAACATTATCAGCATAATAACCAGATGTAACTGCATTTGAGAATAGTATAAAAGACATGACACAGTAACAATGACATTTAATTTAAAAGTAAGGCAATTGAATTGTTTTACATTCTGAGAAGGTTTTGTTTTAAACTGTAATACTATCAAGGCATCATTTTAATCATTAAACTCTGTCCATGAACCTTCAGCTAAGCTATGATTTATGATCAAACCATAACCAGTGGGAATGGATTTCTACAGAAAATGACAAAACAAGTCAACCAACATAAAAAGGCATTATATGTTTGAGTTTGTGATTGGAATTGCAGCCTTTTGCTGAGCTAACATTTTTGAAGTATGGTCACAAACAACACATTATGTCTGATAGTTTCTCATAAGTAGTTTTTCTTTAAATAGTATTGCATTGTTAGAATCTTTCCACTATAATTGCATATATTGAATTGCTAACTTTAATTCTGAATATACCCAAGATGAGTATACCCAAGTTAGATTCAACTTCACATTGAATGAAGCCAGATTAAAAACAATAACAGTCAAATACTTTTGTTATCTGAGTTAGGGTAAAGGAAGGCAAAACATTGACCCCCTTATAAAATTTGGTTCTTTAGTCTAAAACTATATCTGTTTTATTCCAGAATCATATTTATTGAATCACAGTCTCTTTTTGAGGTTGTTCTTTTGTCCAAAATGGCAGCAGTGATAAATTTAACAGCAAAAAGTACACTTTGTTACTTTGTTATAAAATACTGTGGAAAACAAGTCTCAGAAAAACAGTAACTGCTAATAATAATTGTAAATGTTGGATAACACTAGTGCAACATTAACATACGGAAAGATATAGTCCCAAACCACAGCATATTATAAAGAAAGTGCAACATATAATCTGAGTGAGCTTTTCATGCTAACAAAATGAACTTTGGTGATAAAAATAGGATATTGTATACTATAGCCTTTCCTATTTGTTCATATTCTATACACAGTCAGGAAGAATAGCCCAGATATTCTAATCAGGGTCAGAAACCCCATTTCCAACCCTGATCTGATTAAAAATTTTCCATTAACCTTTACACGTCTTCATGCTGGAGACTCTTAGACAGAGACCTCCAATTATGAACCTGTCAAAGAACCCAAAAATTCAGCAGCAAATAGAATCTTTGTAGCAATCATTGTGTCATGTTCTGAGAGTTAATGTCCAGCAGCACAGTCAGCCATTTGACAGTTACTGTGAAAGAGTAAATAAGGTAAGTGAGTAAATAAGGTAAGTGAGGGCTAAGGTGGCAGTTGGTTGAGGTGTAAGTGTGCTAGCTGGATGAAGTGGGTACTGTACCAGAAGAGTGAGGTGGGTGGGGTTCTAGATGGTTGGGACAACGTGGAGGTAAATTGGGTAGGGTTCCAGGGGATGGGTTGCCAGGTAGCTGAAGTAGATGGGGAGGCAGGTAAGGTGCCACGTAGGGAGATGGGTCAGGCATCAGGTGGGTAGTTTGCCAATTTGGTGTGATGTCAGGTGGACAAGATGGATAGAGTGTAGTGGCTATCATTCCAAGTGGCTGAAGTCTGTAGAATGCCTGGTGAATGGAATGCGAAGTGGGTTAAATTTCAGGTGGGTAGGTTGCCAGGTAAGTGTATGAAAGCTTAGGGTGGATAGGGAGAAGGAGATTTCAGGGGCTGGTCGGATAGGGAAAGGGGGAGCTGATTCCGACAGTTGGCAAAAGTGTTGTTGGGTTAAGGACCATCAGAACAGCAGTCAAGTGAGGGTATCAATTCCAAGAGTTGGACCAGGCCAGTAACATGGGACCATGCTACTTTTGGCTGGGCCATGAGGTGGTTGTCAGGGCTCTTAGTTGGTGTGGTGGATGGGAGGGAGTAGGTGGTGATTAGGGTGGGGTATGGTGGGTGGGAGGGAGCAGGTGGTGATTAGGGTAGCGTGTGGTGCGTGGTTGGCGGTTCAATTTAATAGTTAGCCAGGAGTTACGGCATGTTTTAAAACCTCTATCTTTTCCTGGACTCTTTCAGAGGGTTTTCTTGCTGGAGAATTTCCCACTGGAAAATTCAATTTCCTGGACAATTCCCATGGAGTTAGCTGTGCCAGGAATGGTACATAGTCTCAATGCACAGTCCCAGCCTATGTTGCTCCATTGACTCCTGGCCATCAGGTTATCTGGGCAAATATGATTTTAGTAAAAATAAATTGTGAGAGGTGACCTGATAGAAATTCTCCTATTTGATTATATATTTCAGACACACCAACTTGTCTAGTTAGCTGACGATGAACTCTTATGAAAGGATTCTATGGAGTCATTCTATCTCCGGAAAGTTTACAAGAACTAATCTTGTTCAGGTGACATCAGTTAGCAGTCAGCTATAAAGGTTCTTAACTCTGATGTGGGATCTTCAGGTTTGCAGTGTAAAAGTCTTTGGGCCTGCAGTATGCAGCCTATCATCTAATGATGCATGATGGATGATCAAGGTGATCACGCTGAACATCACTTTCACATTGAAAACAATCAAAACTTAAAGCTTCAAAATGAGTGAAACTCTGTACATTTCAATATTACAAATTGGAGAGCTCTTCGGTAACATAACCAATGAAGGCACTGTGTATTCATATAAACCTTTCAGGAGCCCTATGTAAATAATTCAGCTGAATTTGAAAATGAGCTGACATGGCAGAAAGCATCACCTTCTTACTATTCCTGCTAGTGATGCACCAAATGAAGCAAGCTTTTGGGAGCAGAACAGCAGTAGAAGCTTCCACTATTGAGTATCAGAGCAGTCTATTCAGTAGCTTTCTGATCCCAACATTACTCCACCAAGAAGTACCACAATTTTCATCCTTAACAGAATTTCTTGGCTATTCTTAAGTTTCGTTCTGATACTGCTTTAATTTTAATGAGTAACTTTTTGTCTATCATTTTATTGAACTTTTTCAGTCCTTCCATATTATTTATTTGGTTTTTATAAGCTAGTAGTAGAAACAACATTTGGCTTCAAATGTTCTTGACAGTCACCTTCAGATCATAAAGATAATTCTTTTCTCTAGCATGATAATAATGTTTAGAATACATTTTTTTTAAAAATCTTCACTGCATACTTTCCCTTACTATTGTTTCCCTTGGTTATAATTTCACATAACTACCATGATCCTTCAGCCTTCGAAGCACTACATCTGGTAGACTATGGCATTGCCACCCTGAGCTTAAGGAATTTCCTGTTCTCTTCGAGCAAGCTCTGATTCCAATAGAAGGTAATGGTAGAAGTAAGCCTAGTTGTAGGAGATCTAAACAAGCAAGACAAAGAAAAGACCGAAACGTCATCTCAACAAGTGATTGTTGATAAATGTACATTTGGAGAACAATTACTATGGCATCAAGCAATACTTAATTACCTGGTCTAGACTTGGTATTTGAGCTTCTCGGCTTTCCCTCAGACCTGCAAAATAATGTCGCAGTCAAAAAAATTTCTATTTTACAACCACACAAGTATACTGATGTTTTGTTTGGAAGCGCAAATATGAGTTGTAACTCAGTTGCAGCATGTCAATGAAAACACTGAAACATTTAATAGACACATTTACCTAAAGTGGTAATTTGCAAGAAGATATATGAGAATACACCATCTGCAAGATCCCCTCCAAAACACACACTATCCTGACTTGGAAAATCATCACTATCCCTTCAGTATCACTTAGTCAAAATCCTGGACCTCCCTTCCTAATAGCTCTGTAAGTGTCCAACCACCACCTGGATTGCAGCAGTTCAAGAAGGCTGTCCACTACCACCTTCCCAAGTGGAAAATAAAGGATTGGCAATATATGTTGGCCTAGTCAGTGATGGCCAAATCCCGTGATACAACTAATAAAAAATATTACTGGTGTACCTCCATACTATAAGACGTACTACTCAAATAGTGTGCTGACTACTAAACCAGGTATAAATGCAATTTATCTTTAAATACCTTTATTGCCTGTGAGTACAAAGTAAATGACAATCTTGTTTACTCTGAAATCATATTTATCATTAAAAGGTGCTGCAAATACCAGGAAAAGAAATCATATTGCAGAAACAAAGGCAGTAGGCCTTATATTCAGAAATATGAACCCCTATAATGAACCTAATATTTACTTAAACCTGTCCATACTTCAGTGGTCTTGGGTAATATCCTCATTATAGCAGGAAATCCTGAAAATGGTGCTAGAATGGCAGCATTGCACCTGCTGAGAGTCCACCCAAAAATGGGCAGCAAATCCTGGAAAGATCTAGCTCCAAATTTCTGTTCCCAGGAGTTAATAGATTAAGAGGTTTTTTTTTACAATTAATAGTACTCCACTCGGGCGGCACGGTGACACAGTGGTTAGCACTGCTGCCTCACAGCGCCAGAGACCCGGGTTCAATTCACGCCTCAGGTGACTGTGTGGACTTTGCACGTTCTCCCTGTGTCTGCATGGGTTTCCTCCGGGTGCTCCGGTTTCCTCCCACAGTCCAAAGATGTGCAGGTCAGGTGAATTGGCCATGCTAAATTGCCTGTAGTGTTAGGTAAGGGATAAATGTAGGGGTACGGATGGGTTGCGCTTCGGCGGGTCGGTGTGGACTTGTTGGGCCGAAGGGCCTGTTTCCACACAGTAATGTAATGTAATCTAATCTAATGTATGCAGTACATCCTTGGTGTGTGCTGTGTCCTCCACAAACTCATTCAACAAAGAGGTGATGTCTCAGACCATAAAGAAATTCAGGAATAAGAGATCTTGGCTGATGAGGAAGGAAAAGGTTGTGATTATGACATGGGCCAGGAGATCAATAGGAAGATAGCAGAGTCAACTTGCCCATGAAAATGTTATTGCTAATCAATTCTAGGCAGACTGAGATCCAAATACAAGCATGCTTTTATGCACGACTTCTGCAAGCCTACTATTTTCTAAATGCAACATAGATTGTTGATTGAAAATCATTTTATTTTGCACTATTCTAGTAAATAAAGGGTACTTTTTAACTTTCAATGTCCCAGTACTATGATCATTAAGAAACATTAAACTGCAATGACGAAGTAGCCTTTGCATTAATTGCACACAACATGACCTGCACAACACTACATACTCCCTACATACAAGCCTCAGTCAAAGAAAAGGCAGATTAGGGCACTTTGGAAGATGAATCCCAGTTCTTCTTTATTCTGTCGGATGCTACTATTTGCCTTATTCTCTTTTTATCCTTATAGTCCTAGAGAACAAGAAGTTCATTGAATACATCTCTGCAATCCCTGAGCATCCTTGGTGAACGTGCTTCCATTGCTAAAGGCAGTTCAAATTTTCCCTCCTATCTCCCTGGGTGAATGAAGTCCTTCACGTGTCAGTAGTTCATTGCCTACCTCTTACACTGAGAATGTTTTGTCTGGCTATGAAGACCCAGCAAGGACAAATATTTTTTACCTTCCTGCATCTGCAGACTAGGTACACATTTCTCCATTATTCAGATAGACTCTCTTTGTAGTGCCTGCAATGTAGTGATACCAGGTCCAGCTTTCTCATTGTGATTTCATTGGGCAAGGTCACTGCCCCTGAAAGCAGGTACATGAGCCTTTCCTGCAATCCCCAACTGCCAAGTCTATGCTTCACTGGGTCATGAGAACAACATTAGGCACATCTTATTGCCGATGATGTTAAACAATAAAAGATTGTTTGCGAGAAGATTAGCAGCATCTTTTGGTGAGGCAAGATACTCCATCCCTTTCAGTTTGGGTAACCTTGTAGGCACCTCATTTTGTACTAATATTATAACAGTGTGAGTTTGGAGTGCAGACTATGATACATTTAATAAACACCTGTGCCACTCATATGCTCTTAGACATCTACTATTTTCCTTGCTTCCTGCTATATCTAGGTACTACTATCCAAAATTCACAAAGGTGGAGACAGCCTGCTTACTGCCTCACCCTAGTCACTGTCATGACTTTGGTGGGCATCACTGTGGCCACAAGGCCTGGAGGGACCCAGCCTGCTGAGTCTCCTCCTGCACGTGCACAGCGGCACCCTCTGAACCTGACCCTACTGGAAGTATGGGGTCACTGGCCTTGGGGAATAGAAAGGCAAGGCACAGCTTCACCATATGGATACCTGCTGGCACCTCCATATCCCTGTAAGGGCACTTGCAGTAAGGTCAAGATAGGCGCAAGTGGGTACTGCAGGTGCTGGAGATTACAGCCAAGATTAGAGGGATGCTGGAAAAAGGGTGGCACAGTGGTTAGCACTGCTGCCTCACAGCACCAGGGTCCCAGGCTCGATTCCAGCCTCGGGTGACTGTCTGGGTGGTGTCTGCACATTCTCCCTGTGTCTGCATGGGTTTCCTCTGGGTGCTCTGGTTTCCTCCCACAGTCCAAAGATGTGTAGGTCAGGGGAATTGGCCATGCTAAATTGCCCATAGTGTTAGGTGCATTAGTCAGAGGGAAATGGGTCTGGGTGGGTTACTCTTCGGAGGGTCGATGTAGACTGGTTGGGCTGAAGGGCCTGTTTCCACATTGTAGGGAATCTACATCCGAGGAGCAGGGGAATTGATGTTTCAGGCAAAAGCCCTGCATCAGTAAGGTCAAGATACCTTGTTCCCCTCTCACCTTGCCATTGATGCTGTGCACCCCTGTTAACAGCAACAGATTGCAGGTTTGAGTGCACATCTGTCAGTAGTGTATCTTCAGGTGGACCTGGATACCAGCCTTTCTATAGACTCTGCCAAGCACTTATATGTCCTAAACCAAGACAGTAGACCAAACTTGGGTAGCCTCCCGCATCTTTCCTTCTGGTTTACCAAGGATTTTTGTATCACTGTCTGATGTTCTGATGCCTTTTGCACAAAATACAACATGTCTCATGGTCAAATAAGAGGCATGTTATGCTATTGCGTGTCAGCAGGTTCCCAGCTTCCAGCAGTCCTCCATGCGTTGGATACCTTGGGTGTTGCACCCTCTGGTAGCTGTGGACCTGTGCCAGTGATGTGCTCATCAGATTGTGACCCTGAACCTACTCTGAAGAATGGACCCACTGAGGTGAATCTCTCTGCTTTAGTGGATGGCGCAGGTGAATGTCATGCTAGTGCCTTCTCTGAGGTTGTGGCATCTTGTGCTTCGTCCTCTTTTGGCTGCTAATGTCTGCAGTAGGAGAGAGAAAGGATCAGTTGCTGTTGATGCAGTTGCTTATGTAAACAAATATTTACAATGCACATCTAAGAACAGCATACTACGGGCTACCTCACTAACTTCTCGTGACAGTCCTGTCTCTCCATAGGTGCAGTCTCAGTCATTAGTCCTTCCCTGCCAAATCTGCAGCATCCTTCTTGAAAGGTGTGAAGATACAACAAACAGCATCCTTGTGCTGGTCTGGGCCAGCTCCCTTGTGTTAAGAGTGATCTAAATCTGCAAGCAAAGAAAGAGAAGGACCGAGTGTGACTGCAATGGGTGGATTTGATGGATATATAGCCATGTCAGGTCCTGAGCTGTCCTTAGCAGGTGATTAAGAAATGCATTGCCCAGCAACTGTTAGAACACCAACAGCATGAGATGGCTGTTAAACATTCAGTGTGTATGTACCAGGTGCTCTGAGATTTATAGAATAGTGCCCTTTGCGATGTGACTGTGCAGTGCCACAGTTGGACTGACAGATATCTATATAAATTTGGCTTTGCATTGACAAGATAGGGCCAATTAAACTTACACAGCACAAGAGATCATTCATCCTCTTCTTGCACTGTACACTCTTCTTGCACTCTTCTTATGTACAAGTTCTGGATGCTGACCTGGACTGTGACCTCACTCTAGTTTCCTTGCCATGATAGGGGTCTTCCCTGCCACTACCACAGGAGAAGAGGATCTCCCTTCTCTCTTGGACAGTCTGGAGAAGAACATCTTAAGAGGAATCACTGAAAAGTTGAGCCAGTTTCAGCTGGGGTGCTAGAAATCTCTGGGGGAGCAGATGTTGGGGTGACCAACGCGTGCTAAAAGACACTACAACATTGAGCTCTGTATCCACTCTGTATGATTGGCCAAACAAATTATATAGCAACTTGCATGCTTAAGTAGTGAGCTGAAAACATAATGATTGTACAAGAAAACTCATCTCAGCCCCAAGAAAACGTGAACCACTAATTGGCTTAACACGCCATACTTAGATTTCACATTGGAAGACTTTGCCTCCAAAGTTCTTAATGGTTTGAAGGACAGATAAATGTTAAAGAGATAGAGATGTGTGAAGATGTGACAAGATTTCAACAGCAGTATTTAAATGAGGCATTGTAAGGCTTTGTGCCAGCAAAATAACCTAGAAATTTTGGTTAATAACCAAGCTTATATTTTCTACTGCGTTTTTTGTTATGTAAGGTGTGAAAACATTTCTGTGACTGTGCTGGATGTTACTTCAGGGTTTCAGGAACGTAGTCGATCATAAAAAATTTACAGGACATCTTTAAAAGCCAAGAAAGTGACTTACTAACCTTATATCACAGCCGTTGCAACAATATCTTCTTAAGACTGAAATTTTGATTTAAGGTATCTTATACAATGTGTGCCAATATGCCGAATACTTACTCAACCTGGTATTGACTCTCAGTGCCAATAGAACTGATACTTCTTGGTAAGGTAGCTACAGGAAAAAAACAATTTCAATTATTTTACCCTGGAGAGTGCTTTAACATATGCAGGATGGAATTGTTTTGATTATTATATGCATACAAAGATTATAAATCAATTTTTAGGAAGTTGCATGATTTCAAAAAGGCCCAATAATCTTCATTATAAAATTAAACATTCCAAAAATTGTCTGCTGAATAATTTGTGTTTTCACATACATTTTATTACTAAATCAATGTGGCTGTAATCTTGCTGCTGTTCTGATTGCCCATGGGATACCAGGTGGCAACACCTGAACTGTCAAAATTCTGAATGTTTATTCCACATCTGAACTGTTATGGGAAGCTGTAATACTTAACAAGCCCTTTCACCTAAAATAAACCATTATATATCACCTTTAGAGTCAAATTTGGCCTCCATGACTCTTCCCCACATTAATCCAGCTGGTCTGTGCTGAAAGCTGCTGATGAGATTACCCTGGAGAAGGAGGCTCTATCTTAATTGTTCTAAATAGGAACATATCCATTTTGCAAGCCTGTGCTATATTCTGCCTCTTCAAAGATAGCATGTGTTAGGACACTGACATGAAAAGCATTGGCATGCATGCACAACCACCATTTTCTGGGCCACCACACACTTCAACACACTTCAAGTTCTTAAAACCTAGCCCCTGAAGTCTGGAAGCATTACAATACTGTCTTAACTTCTTGACGTATTTTGAAAACATCTCAGAAATGAGGAGGGACCCCTAAGAAAATACCAAAAGCAGATATACAGGATCACTAGGAACAGATTGATAGATTATAGAAGCCCTACAGTGTGGAAACAGGCCATACTGCTGTCTGAAGAACATCCCACTCAGACTCATCTACCCCCCTACCCTATCCCTTCCCATGACTAAGTTACCCAACCTACACATCCCTGAACACTACGGGCAATTTAGCATGGCCAATCCACCTAACTTGCACATCTTTGGACTGTGGGAGAAAACCGGAGAACCCAGACTAAACCCATACAGACACAGGGAGAATATGCAAACACCAACGGTCACCCAAAGCTGGAATTGAACCCAGGTCCCTGTCACTGTGAGACAGCAGTATTAACCACTGACCCACCATGCTGCCCTGTTGTTGTTGGATTGTTGGCATGAGCCGTGTACATTCCAAATTGAGTGCTATTTGGATAGTTCTAGTATATGGGAAACCATTGATAGTCATGGGAGCAAAGACTTGGACAGCGAAGGCAGTCCATGGAACACACAAGACTCATAAAAAAGAAACAATGGCATAGGGGTGACTGAATTAGGTGGGAAGTGAAATTGCAAATTTCCAATGGTGAGCTGATATGCAGAGTCAGTGACATATTTCCAATGTGTCAGGCTTCAGACTATCCTATAGGAGCTAGTACATGTGATATATATTGGCATAAAACAGGTTTTAGTAAGGTTCTACCTTCAAAAGGAAGTCAATGGCACATAAGAAAGTAATTGTAGGTGATCCTGTAGACAGCGGATTCTTCAGGATGTCAGTGCCGGCAAGGCAACTCCTGCAGCTGAAGTGGGACTCATGGCCCAGTGACAGCCTGGCCTGGTAGCGGAGCCAGGGACTCTTGGTTGCAGGTTGAGTGTGGGTTCAGTGACTTCAGCAAAGTAGACCCAACAGGGAAGAGATGGTGCCTAAAGTGGGGGAACTCCTACGTTGGTGAGTCCGGTGCAGACAACAGCGACGGGGTGGAGGTCTCCCTTGAGGCTAGGTGCCAACATAGACAGGGTTGGAAAGACTGCAAAAACTTTTTACTTTATTTTTCTGATTTATTTCTATGACTTATAATGATGGACTATTTATTTCTTTACTTTTCTTTTTTTTTGTTTTCTAAGAATTTAATCTTAAGTATCTGTACCTAGGTACCTTTCTACTTAAGCTGGCTCTGTAACACAGTAACTGTAAACCTTTCAGTGTACTCGCTTGAGTACATGTGACAATAAAGCTAATTTAATTCAATTCGTGTCTGTTTAAAGTGACATGCCACAATCAGCTTTATGCAGTTGTGTTCAGGTCAGTGTTTTTTTCTTGTTAAAGTCTATGACACAAGGCTAATAAGAGAAGAATGACAGTGTTCATGGAAGTTTGGGATCTGCACAGGCAAATTAGTGGTGAGGGTGGGGTGGAGGTTTGATGAAGTGTGGACTGGCTTCAGAAGTATCAAAGTGTGGAAGGAAGATCCAAGGGAAGACAAAGATTACGGTCAGAGGAATGAAACAGTGAAATGGAAAGAGCCTGGCATCCTGGATATAGTGAGGTCAGTCAATCAAATTAAGAAAATAATGAACCAAAAGTGTCAATACTGAGAACCCATCCATTTGTGTTGGTTAGCACAGGCCTTTAAGGGCTCTGTATTTACTTACAACAATCACACCGATAAGGATGAGCTTGAATAATATCCTTTTCAACACACAGAAGGGTGGGTCAGCTCAGCCTGCAAGTTGAGCTATGTCCCACAGAATAGTGAGTACAACAATGGACATGTACGTTCAAAAACAGTGAAAAAAAAAAAGCATTGTTTCTTCCATAATAACAGAAAAGTCTCTTACTTCCCTGTAAGCGTTAAAATGTTATAAAAGAATTGTACCTGTTATATCAAGGCAGCCAGGGCTTTCAAGAGAATATGATTGAAGACTGTTGCTGAGGTGTGCTGCCTCTGTTCTGGATAGTGACTGAGGCAATCGTCCCTGACTAAAGAAACTAGAGGAAGAACTATGACCTGTAAGAAAAAACAAACTATCACAAGATTTTGGACTTGATTAACAATTCCCAACTGAATCAAGTAACTAATCAGATATTTTCACATGATTTATGAGAAAAATTTCAAATAGCAATATATTTATTTGAGTATATTTTATTGATGTTGTTACATATTTCAGTACCTCACCCAAGTGGTTATTTTTGAAATTTATTGTTGGCATGACTCAGTAATTTCAAACTACTGATTACAGAACACAGGCAAGGTGATATTAAAACAAAATCTCATTCTCTGCTCAACTAATTTTCTCTCAAGCACATTTTTTGGCAATGCTCATTGCATATCAAATACAAATGACAAATGCCAAGTTGTGTGTAGTCTCATAGAAAAGACAAATGTGAAGATACAATAAGGCAATGACATCATCTTCAAATTGGAAAAGTCAGGTAATTTATACCTCTCCACACTGCAAAACCTCAATAGTGTTTTTTTTTTGCTCCCTACTGCCAAATTAGCTAACATGAGAGAATAAGAATCAAATCTTGGGGTTTTTCATCTGTACACGTCTCTAACATAAGAAGATGAGAAATTGGAGAGCAGTAGGCTATCTGGCCCATTGAACCTGCTTCGTCAATCAATAAGATCATGGTTGATCTTATTACTTCAGCTCCACTAACCCTCCCGCTCACCATAACTCTTAATTACTTTACTGTTCAAAAATCTATCGATCCTTGCTTTTAAAACATACAATGAGGTAGCCTCAACTGCTTCACTAGGCAGGGAATTCCTCAGATTCCACCCCCCCCCATTTACATCTCCACCACAGAGGCTCCCTGCCTCATTCCTGATGAAGGGCTTTTGCCCGAAACTTCAATTTTCCTCCTCCTTGGATGCTGCCTGACCTGCTGTGCTTTTCCAGCACCACTCTAACCTTGACGCTGATCTCCACCATCTGCAGTCCTCATTTTCGCTAAATTCCACAGATTCACAACTCTTTGGGAGAAAAATTTCCCCCTCAATTCAGTCCTAAATCTGCTCCCCTTTATTTTGAGGACGTAGTTCTAGTTTCACCCGCCAGTGGAAACAACCTTCCTGTTTCTACCTTATCTGTTCCCTTCATAATTTTATACGTCTCTGTGAGATTCCCCCTCAATCTAAATTCCAGTGAGTATAGTTCCAATCAACTCAATCTCTCCTCATAAGGCAACCCTTTCAATTCCAGACTCAACCTAGTGAACCTCCTCTGCATCCCCTCCAGTGCCAGTACATCCTTTCTCAAGTAAGGAGGACAAAACTGTGCACAATACTCCAGATGTAGCCTCACCAGCACCTTATATAGCTGCATCATAACCTTCCTTTTTAAACTTCATCCCCCTAGCAATGAAGGACAATATTCCATATGCCTTCTTAATTATCTGCTGCACGCACAATCCAACTATTTGTGATTCATGCACAAGGACACCCATGTTCCTTGGGGCACAGCAGCATGTTGCAATCATTAGATCATCAGTGGTACTTAGTTTTGCCTAATTGCAGATTCAACTCCAGATCACTTGGAGGTAAGAGCATGAATGTTCAATGGCAACAGGAACAGGCATAGCTCCAGTGTCCAACAATTAATAGGCGTACAGCTGGCTAAATCTTACTGCTTACTATCCAGATATGACTAATAGTCATTTGGTTGAGTTAATAAAGAGTAACTGAAATCATGGAAAGTTCTATCAAAATTTTAAGACTAGAAGGAAGACCAAAATGTGGGCAAGAAAAATGTTTGAAAATACATATCCATTAGTCATTTTGCTACCAACAACTAAATTAAAGAAAATCATTTCTCTAAAGCTAACATTTCAATTGAATTGTTATTAATTCCCAGTTTACATGCATCAAGCAGTTGAAAAATTTAGTACTTTAATACCTAATTATTCAACCTTGCTTTTAAGTGTGATTTTTTTCCCTATATTTTGATGTATCTCAAATATAATCAAAATGCTGTAGCTGAAGTCTATCAAAAAGCTCAGCCCTAAATCTGCTCCCCTTTATTTTGAAGCCCTAGTTCTAGTTTCACCTGCCAGTTGAAACAACCTCCGTGCTTCTATCTTATCTATTCCCTTCATAATTTTATATGTCTCTATAAGAATTGAATTGAATTTATTGTCACATGTACTGAGTCACAGTGAAAAGCTTTGTCTTGCGAGCAATACATGCAGACCACAGAGTTAAGCAGCATAGATAGTAAATAATAGGTAAACAGCAGCAAAAACAAAAACACAGGTACAGGTGAATGCGAAGAGTTTGTGAGTCCATTCAGTATTCTAACAACAGTAGGGTAGTAACTGTTTTGAAAACGGCCGATGCGTGTGTTCAGGCTTCTGTACCTTCTCCCTGATGGTAGAGGTTGTAGAAAAACATTGCCAGGGTGGGATGGATCCTTGAGAATGCTAGCGGCTTTTCTTGACAATGGGGCTGGTAGATGGATTCTCTTGATGAGAGGTTGGCCTTTGTGATTGTCTGGGCTGAGTTCACCACTCTCTGTAACCCTCTCTGATCTTGAATGGTACAGTTGCCATACCAGGTAGTGATACATCCAGACAGAAAGCTCTCAATGGCGCACCAATAAAAGTTAGCCAGGGTAATCACCATCATACCAACTTTTCTCAGCTGCCTGAGGAAGAAGAGACATTGTTGGGCCTTTGTAACCAGTGTGTCCGCATAGAGAGTCCAAGAAAGCTTGTTGTTGATGACCACTCCCAGGAACTTGACACTCTCCACTCATTCCACCTCTGTGCTGTTAATGTGTAGGGGGCATGAGTAACATCCCGCCGAAAGTCAATAATGAATTCCTTGGCTTTGCTGGCATTGAGAGCTAGGTTGTTCTCAGTGCACCATTTTTCCAGGTCTTCAACCTCCCATCAGTAGTCTGTTTTGTCACCATCTGAAATTCGATCGACTATGGTGGTGTCATTAGCGAACTTGAAATTGGCATTAGTCTAGTATTTGGCGGCACAGTCATGGGTATATAGTTAGTACAGTAGGGGGCTGAGCACACACCCATGGGGGGCTCCAGTGTTGAGTGTTAGTGAGGAAGAAATATTGTCCCCAATCTTCACTGATTGTGGCCTGTGGGTCAGGAAACCGAGAATCCAGTTGCAGAGTGTGGGGCTTAGTCTGAGATCACTAAGTTTAGTAATCAGTCTCAAGGGGATAATAGTGTTGAAGGCTGAACTGTAGTCAATGAGTAGGATTCTTACATAGCTGTTCTTGGTGTCAAGATGGGCAAGTAATATGGTATCTGACGTGGATCCGATACGCAAATTGGAGTGGGTCAAGAGTAGTGGGGAAGCTGGAGTTGATTAATGCCATGACTGCCCCCTCAATCTGAATTCCAATGAGAACAGTCTCAGTCTCAGAGTGTGATGACCTTTGCACAGAAAGTGGCATTGTAATGAAATTTTGAAATTACATTTAAAGTGTCTGTGGTATCTGTAAGTGAAGGTTTGGAGGACAAATTTAGTTCAAAGAGGCTGACATGCTGCCTTTGTCACAAGATGGGGCACAGGAAGGCTGCTGAATACTGGGAAAACAATTGTCTAGTCAAGGTGTATTTCCCCCAGGTAATAACGTCCTGACTGTTGAAATTCATGGCAAGATAGGAGTCTCTGTTACAATAATTGAGAGAATGAACTGACAGCTAGAAAGCTACAATAAGGGCAAACGGTCCCCATGTTCATCTGGTGAAGCAGGGAAATCAATTATTATTCTTGCGTCAGTTATTGATGAAACATTGAAAACAATGGTAGGGTCTAGGGCACTTTAGCTAAGGTAATGGTTCTGAAAGAGTTAACTTTGGAGGCTGCATGAAACTGTACCCAACCTGGTGAGCCAAACTGCCTTGGATGAACAAAGGGAGAGTTTAGTTTGAGATTCAAATGGAGACAGATGTCACCATAATCTTGGCTAATATGTCTAACTAGCTAATGTAACATATACCTTTTGCTATAATGGAATACCACTTATCACATCCTTGTTTAAACAATTATCTCTAACGGTTTATCTCTTACCACTGTTAACCAATAGGCCCTTGGACTTGGTGTGGAAGGGAAGGCTCATTATAAGAAAATAATATAGAATTGCCTAATGGCATGGTTAAGTTTAAGTCTTCCAAAGAACAGATTAAAACAGCATTGATTTATTGCAGGATTAAAAGCTTTAAATTCAGAAATATAACAGTATGTAGATACCGCAATAAATTAAAATAGCTAAAAGGCAAGAAGTCTATCTAATCACATTAAACAGAAAATGGCAGGATAAATAATACTATCTCAAAGATTAAATATCAGAAATAGGCCAAATAAAACACACAGTTGGACATCTTGGAGGAAACATCTCTTAAGATATAAAACTTCTTCAAAATTAAATACTAAATATTAATCTGAACAAGTAAATACACCCCTGTATTCAATAGGACCTGCAAATAAGAATGTTATAAATCATTAAGATATAAAAGGAGAAATGTGTACTTTTGATAATGCTCTAACAGCTTCTGATAAAGACTTTAATCTGCGAATAAAAAATACTTTCGAAAGAAGAAGATTCAACGGAAGAATCTAGCATCCAGAGTAATAAATAATTGTGCTAATGATCTCCACAGATTAGTGCAAAGCTGTGACTGTGGAGCACTGAAATCAGAATTTGTTAGAAACAGAATAGTTGGAAATATTGATGAACGTTTGTCAGATCCATTGCAGTCCAAAGAATACTTGACTCTGGAGAAAGCTGTTAAAATTGTGTAGAAGCAGAAAGCAGGAACATCCACAGATAAATCCTGAGAGAAAAAGGACAATATTTTCATAACTAAGCAACAGAATCTATCTAATTTATAAGGTATAAATGCTCCAAAGATACATATGACAAGCTAATCTAAGAATAGTTCAAACAGCAGATACTAAAAGCCAATGTTAGCAATGCAGAACAAAAAAAGTCTTATAAGCACAAACAATGCCCAGTTATGATAGATCACTTCCAGAAATTACAGAATTAGACTGCAATTTCAGAGCAAGAAAAGCTACTCATGGAAAAATGATAATGTAATAGAATTACAACCATTAGAAAAAAATTCAAGATATTCCACATAAATTGATAATTCACTAAATTGAGATTGACAGAACCATCATGTCAATGATGGTATCATACATTTTAAGCTTGACTCGGGGAAGTATTACTGTCCTTTCAAATCAAATACCATGTCTGAACTATGAAACTACACAGTTCAGATGGAATAACTTCCAACATTAGAGGTATGCTACAAGTAGATGTAGTGTACCTGGACTTTCAGAAAGCTTGTGATAAAGTCCCACATAGGAGTTTAGTGAGCAAAATTAGGGCGCATGGTATTTGGGGCAAAGTACTAACTTGGATTGAAAGTTGGTTGGCTGATAGGAAACAAAGAGTAGTGATAAACAGCTCCAGTTCGGAATGGCAGGCAGTGACCAGTGGGGTACTGCAGGGATCAGTGCTGGGATTGCAGCTTTTTACAATATATGTTAATGATATAGAAGATGGTATTAGCAAAATTGCTGATAATACTAAGCTGGGTTGCAGGGTGAAATGTGAGGAGGATGTTAGGAGATTACAGGGTGACCTGGACAGGTTAGGTGAGTGGGCAGATGCATGGCAGATGCAGTTTAATGTGGATAAATGTATGGTTTTCCACTTTGGTGGCAAGAACAGGAAGGCAGATTACTACCTAAATGGAATCAATTTAAGTAAAGGGGCAGTACAGAGAGATCTGGGTGCTCTTATACACCAATCAATGAAGGTAAGTATGCAGGTACAGCAGGTAGTGAAGAAGGCTAATAGCATGCTGGCCTTCATAACAAGAGGGATTGTGTATAGAAGCAAAGAGGTTCTTCTGCAGCTGTACAGGGCCCTGGTGAGACCACACCTGGAGTACTGTTTGCAGTTCTGGTCTCCAAATTTGAGGAAAGACATTCTGGCTATTGAGGGAGTGCAGCGTAGGTTCACGAGGTCAATTCCTGGAATGGCGGGATTACCTTACACTGAAAGACTGGAGCGTCTGAGCTTGTATACACTTGAGTTTAGAAGACTGAGAGGGGATCTTATTGAGACATATAAGATCATTAAAGGATTGGACACTCTGGAGGCAGGAAACATGTTTCCGCTGATGGGTGAGTGCCGAACTAGAGGACACAGCTTACAAATACAGGGTAGACCATTTAGAACAGAGATGAGGAGAAACTTCTTCACCCAGAGAGTGGTGGCTGTGTGGAATGTTCTGCCCCAGAGGGCAGTGGAGGCCCAGTCTCTGGATTCATTTCAGAAAGAGTTAGATAGAGCTCTCAAGGATTGTGGAATCAAGGGTTATGGAGATAAGGCAGGAACAGGGTACTGATTAAGGATGATCAGCCATGATCATACTGAATGGTGGTGCAGGTTCGAAGGGCAGAATGGCCTACTCCTATTGTCTATTGTCTATTAAATAACATTGAAACACAAAGAGAGCAATAGAGTTAAAAATAGACACTTAAATCACAATTAACACTTACCATGTTTGATTCACTTGATCATAACATCCTTGAAATAGCAGAAGCAGTTCAATGTGTTCCACTACACTTACCCAGAGTAGAATCCTTTATGGGGCTTGGACTGGAACTACTGGAGTGATCTGAAATGTTCAACTCATCATCCATTTCTAGACATATATCTATAGTACAATAGAAAGTAACACTGACACATTTTAAACTGAAGACGTATGAAAAATATCAGTGTTACAACAACAATTTCATAGGTTTTATATCTGTTACCAATGAAATAAAAGTTCATATCAAAACCATATAACCATTTTACAACTCGCAGCCTTAAGGATATCATTGGAACAGATCATGACACAGTTAATATAAAATATTACGTTCTAATTGTTTACAAAATTTCTGAAATATTATCACTATTCACATTTTCAAAATGCCAAAAATAATTACAATGTATATTTTAATTAAATTATTTGTATTATTTATTCTACATTTAATAACATTATAGATATGCTAATCCTTTATTGCAGTAAATCTCTACCTATTTAATGTTAAGAAATTCAGTTATACCTTTTTCTGTGTTCTCAGCAGAATTAATGTTCTCAATAAATATTGCATCATTCAGTCTCTCATTCCCATCTTTAATATGCTGTGCATGTGTATCATCTAATGTGCTATCATTGGTTTCTGATGACTCACTCTTTAGACTGGTTGTTCCACTGCTGCTTCCAAGATTTGACTTATCATAATGGTCCTTTAATGAAAGAAGGTAAACTTTACTGTAGAAGATAATTCACCATTTTAATTGCAGAATTTCCCACACAATAATTCAACTACATACTGCAGCTTAAGTTCTGTGGAAGACACTTCAAATTTCAATGCACAATGTGCCATTAAAAATATAACTCATATTTGCTTGGTCAGTGGAATCAATAGAAATTTCTGTTGAGTAACATTAAATTCGAAACAGTATTGTCAGTGTTTGCGAAGATATTCCTAAGTAAGCCTATATGTTTCACATTGCTTCTCACGTATAGAGAAAGCCAAGCAAAGAAAGGAGAATGTGGTTGATGAGTGCAAAAAGCCTCACTTGGCTGAGATCTGAACACTAGAGAGCTGCCAAACTGAGTCAGCAGCAGGCTGGTGGGCGGCACGGTGGCACAGTGGTTAGCACTGCTGCCTCACAGCGCCTGAGACCCGGGTTCAATTCCCGCCTCAGGCGACTGACTGTGTGGAGTTTGCATGTTCTCCCCGTGTCTGCGTGGGTTTCCTCCGGGTGCTCCGGTTTCCTCCCACAGTCCAAAGATGTGCAGGCCAGGTGAATTGGCCATGCTAAATTGCCCATAGTGTTAGGTAAGGGGTAAATGTAGATGTAGGGGTATGGGTGGGTTACGCTTCGGCGGGGCGGTGTGGACTTGTTGGGCCGAAGGGCCTGTTTCCACACTGTAAGTAATCTAAACCAAAATGAGAAAAGAATCTTCATGACCTCAACCTCACCAATCTAACTGTTGAAGATCATTTTTTTCTAAGAACATTGGTAAGAATGGTTACTGTACAGGCCTTGTTGAAACTAAGCTCCAGTTTCACATCAAGAACACCCTCCATTTTGTTGTGCAGCACTATAGTAGGATAGATTAGTAACACATTTAGACATTGAAACTTGTATGCCTATAACATTATATGGCTCAAAAGCGGTGGAATTGCATAATATTAAAACCTGTAACCTCATGGCCCCAGCACATCCCATGTACCTCCTTCACCATTCTGCCATATGGCCAACAGTGGTTTAGTTAAGGATGTGGAAAAGTATGTTGAGAGCAATAGCAGGTGTATCCTGAAAATGGGGGCCAATCTGGTGAAGCTGAAGGTTAAACAGTGACTGTATTATGTGTGAGATAGACTGTGCAATCTCACAATTGATTAAAGTAGAGAATAATTAACACCATCATTTTTAACATGACTGTCATCTAGATTAGAGCTGAAAATGTGTTGCTGGAAAAGCGCAGCAGGTCAGGCAGCATCCAAGGAGCAGGAGAATCGATGTTTCGGGCATGAGCCCTTCTTCAGGAATGTCATCCTGTCATCTAGATTATTATATTTCAAATTTAAGTCTTGTGACATCAAAAATGCTCAGAATGTACAAATCAAAGAAAGTACAGGCAGCATATAAAAAGAGGTCATGAATAAATATTTCGTCTAATCTTACACTGAATCTAATGGAATACAACGTTCATAATATTCCAACAAATAAAATTTAAATGCTTACCTGTGATAGCATGGAGATCTGGTGATGGTAAGTCATTACATTTCTGTTAGCTTCCATGAAATACCTCTGTGTGCGTCTTCTCTCCCGATCAAGCTTCTTCTCCATTGTTATCTGCAGTGTGCATAAGTTATCCATGTATTTCATCATAACATCTGAAATCATTGCACTTACTTCCACAACATCTGGTCGTTCTTCTGAATCAGGGGTCAAACACCTGTGGGAATAGATATATTTACATACAAAACAAAATTCAGCTTCTAAATAAAAATGCCATGGCTTTTAAAGTTGCACATGCTCAACTGAATACATACATATGAAAATATATCATGTAACTCCAGTACCACATGATGTGTTGCAGAAGCCTATATGGATGCTGAGAAATCCTCACAAAAATGTTGAAAATAGTAATAGTATATTGGCTTCATGCTTGGCAGGGACAATTTAAAGTCACAAAATCTGCATTTCTTTGATGATCCAATAGCATGAAGTTGCTCTAAAACCAACTGTAGACACCAGTTCCATTGTTCAAAAAATTTTATATCGACCTGTTGAAGATGTATTAAAAATTATAAATTGCAGATATGAAAGGCAGAAGTTGCGGTAATATCAGGGCAGCTGCAAGTCCTCCATTCATCTGAAGCAGGCTGTAAGAAGAAGTAATAACTACACCTCTCTGTTCCCAAGAAAATTAGACATTCTGATGTGACTTGTCTTGAATATTTCAAAATTCAGCATGGCCAGTATATTCAATTCCAAGTACTATGGGTTTTATTTACTGATTTTACCGTCTGGGAAAATGGTATGACCTCAATCTGTGCTGCAACCATTCTATGATTCCACTTTCTAGTAGTAGACAAGCCTTAAGACAATCCTTAACAACTTACACCACCTTGTATGCTTTTCACAAGCAGTGTGCCAAGATTCTTGTTAAACAAAAGTGAGATACCAATTATCGGGGAGTAATGCTGGAGTAATGCTTGTTAAACATCTTGCGTAAGACATAACTCATCTCATTAATATTCAATTTCCAATTTTACTAAGCTCCCAAACAAGCTTGATGTCAGTAAAGTTCAACAAGGAAACTACAGTGCATACCTGGAAGATTCAACTTGCTGCTTGCTCTGAATGACAACAATATTGCTTACGACCAAATTGCAGTCAACTTTTAGTGCTGCTGCATGTGGTGAAAGATGGTGAGCTATTCTGAACAACTGAGGAGGCAGCATGGAGGGCATAGAGGTGAGTGGTGTGGAAGGTTATCAAGAACGTGTGAGGGAAAATAGTGCATATTATAGTGAGATTGGCAGAGCATGAGCCTTAGTGGGAAATGGCAAAGTTAGAGGGAATGTGAGGTGGCAGGGAGAAGAGTGTAGCACTTATGCTGGTGGAGTACATATGTCACTGATCTTCCTGTGGCACTGCTGGACATTCCTCCACACCCTGGAGACATACCCTGACCCGGATGGCACCTGGCACCAGGCTGGCAGGGTCTTATGGCATGGCCTCTTTTCATGGTACGCTAGAAAGAGGATGCTTCTCATCTAGACCATCTCCAGGTCCCTCTCAGAGGATCACAGTGCCATTTTCATCTTCTCACCAAGTTCTGACTCTGTCCATTAATAAGGTTGTATCAAGCAGGCTGGTTTGTCCAGGATGGTGTTGAGCTTTCTAAGCACTATTGAAGCTGCAATCATCTGGACAACTGGAAGTATTTCATCCCCTGACTCATCTTGCATACTTCAAATTGGAGGATTGGTATGACCAGTATGTTTCTAGGCCACTTCACACAGCAGTTAGGATTTTACTATTTTACTCAATCACAGGATATGTCCCTGGCTAGGCCAATAGACAATAGGTGCAGGAGTAATGAATCCAGAGACTGGGCCTCCACTGCCCTCTGGGGCAGAGCATTCCACACAGCCACCACTCTCTGGGTGAAGAAGTTTCTCCTCATCTCTGTCCTAAATGGTCTACCCAGTATTTTTAAGCTGTGTCCTCTGGTTCGGCACTCACCCATCAGCGGAAACATGTTTCCTGCCTCCAGAGTGTCCAATCCTTTAATGATCTTATATGTCTCAATCAGATCCCCTCTCAGTCTTCTAAACTCAAGGGTATACAAGCCCAGACGCTCCAGTCTTTCAGTGTAAGGTAATCCCGCCATTCCAGGAATTGACCTCGTGAACGTACGCTGCACTCCCTCAATAGCCAGAATGTCTTTCCTCAAATTTGGAGACCAGAACTGCACACAATACTCCAGGTGTGGTCTCACCAGGGCCCTGTACAGCTGCAGAAGAACTTCTTTGCTTCTAAAGGCCAATATGTAATTGCCCTTGCTGCAGTTCATGGGCAATACAGTGCTGTTAGGAACAAAGTTCCAGGATCTTGACTCAGCAGCAGCAAAGGAATCGCAAAAATGTTACAAGTCAGGAAGATGTATAGCTTGGAGTGGTAGTTGCAAGTGGTGGCATTTCCATTCATTTGCTGTACTTAGCCTTATAGGTATGTCAAGATGTCTTTGGAAGATACTATCCAAGGGCTGTTTGTGAGTTGTTGCAGTGAATCTTGTAGATGGTACATATTTCAGTCAGTGTGCATTGATGAAGGGAGTGAAAGTTGAAAATGGTGGATGACTGCCAAACAAGTTAATCAAGTTTCTTGAACATTGTTGGAGTTGCACTCATCCAGGTGAATGGAGAGTACTCTGTCATTCTTTTGACTTCTGCCTATTAGTTGGTGGACAGGATTAGGAGAGTTAGGAGTAAAGAGTTTTGAGTCACATTGATGTCAAAAATGATTAAAGCAGCGGTTTGTGTTCTCTAAAGGTCATGAGTGAAGCAGGGTTTACAGCAATCCCAAAATACTGGCTCTTAAAGTGTAAGCCTAAATTGTGGAGAAGCAAGATGTATGTAACATTCATGTGTGTAGAGTGCTTAAGGAGAATAGAGTGGCAGTGCTGTAACACATGTCAGGAGTGAGATGGAAAACTCCTGACTTGCTTGGATGTGTGCGGCTCCAAGAACACTCAAGAAGCTTTGTCACCATTCAGGACAAAGCATATACAACATCCATAAATAATCAGACCCACCACCACTGATGCTCATTAGTGTGTACTATCAACATGAAGCACTGCATAAATTCACCAAGGTTCCTTAGACAGCACTTTCCAAACTGATGACCACTACTATCTAGATGGACAAGGGCAACAAATACACAGAATTACTACCATCTGCAAGTTCCCCTCTAAGCCACTCACCATCCAGACTTGGAAATATAACTTTATTCTTTCAGTGTTGCTGAGTCAAAATCCTGAAACTTCCTCTCTAACAGGATAGTACGTCTATTTATATCTCATGGACTGCAACTGTTCAAAATCGTAACTTCTCAAGGTCTATTAGAGATAGTCAATAAATAGTGGCCCAGCAAATGCCACATTCTGTGAGTGAATAAACAAAATATGCACCAAATATTTAAAAAAAACAAATGAGATATTGACATTTATTAAAAAGGATTTGGTGTACAAAAGTGAAGAAATCTTCTTGCAATTGTTCCAGGTCTTGGTAATTACACAACTGAAAAGTACAGTTTCCAGTTTTGATCTCCTTACCCAAGAAAGAATATACTAGCCATGGAAGCAGAGTGACAAAGGTTCACTGGATTAAATCCTGGGGTGAGACATTGTCAAGTACCAAGAGTTTGAACAGACTGAGCCTATATTCCTTAAAATTGAGAAGAATGATTGCTGATCTCATTCAAACATAGGAAATTTTGATAAAGTAGATACTGGGTGAATATTTTACCTAGCTTTAAAATCTAGAACCACATGCAAAAGTTTCAGAACAAGGGGTTAGCAATTGACGAATGGGATGAGGAGAAATTTTTTTCGCCTAGAGTTATGGATCTCTAAAATTTCCTACAAGAGGGCTGTGGAAGCTCAGTTTTTCCATATATTCGGGACAGAGATTGATAAATTTCTGGATACCATCCTATGGGATTGGAAGTCACAGCTGAGGTAAAAGATCAGTCATAATCACATTGAATGATGGGTATAATTAGAAGGGAAGAACAGACAGCTTCCATTTTTATTTCTTATGGCCTTATGCTCTTACCTTTTAATAGTTTCTAATACTTTGCAAGAATAGAGTCCTTCTGGTACTGGTTGATAAGCTGCTTCTACAATCTGTTATAAAGAAAGTTTAGAAAATTATTCATAGGGAAGAGAAAGTCAAAAAAAAATTTTGTCTAATGTCAATATTAACCCTATGTTGGTAGGAATTGGTGCAACAACCAACAGAAACAAAAAAACTGAATAGTTTACAGAAGCCCCTAATCAATTTATAGAATTATAGAATCATAGAATGGTTATAGCACAGAAAAAGGTCACTTGACATGTCATTGCCTTGCTGGCAAATCTAAAAATATTGTTAACATTATGTATCTTTAATTAACTTCACACTGAAAGGTTTTCCACTAGAAACCCTGGACACTAAGTGAGTGGAACTGGGTGCCCACCATACTACTTAGCTGAAAATATGATTTTTAAAACTATGCTTCACACAATGGTTCAGATTTAGCCATTAGTGACAAAGCAAAGGTAATCCCCACTGACCTTAATGAGAGTTGCCCGTAACGTTCTAGCATTTTCAGTGGCATGGATCTTCCCTTTCCCGCTGGTAATTTAAATTTTGTGCCACATCAAGAGGATCTCCAGGAATGTAGCAATAGTGCAATCAACAGGGTCAGCAGCCAAATGCATTGAGGTATTTGGAAGGGGAAATAAAGCACTGTATCCCCACTATACCCACCTCTCTCTAAAGACATCAAGAGCATTGATGGGCACTACATGCTTCCATTGCAAGGACATCTGGTTATGAATATAACCACGAAGAGGGGCAGATAGTCAACAGAGATGACCTCCTCCATAGTCTTGGGTCTGCTTTATTTTTCTACCCAGCAGTGCTATTACACACAACTGAGCGACCTTCCCACCACCAAAATCACCATGACATTTTTGCATTACTTTTAAACCTATTTTAAACCCATGTCGCCAAAAGAATATTTACAAGCAAAGCCTGTTATGAGCAATGCAAACCTTCAAAACTGAGGGAGGTGTAGGGAGAAAAAGCAGGAACTTAGTCAAAATGGGGTTGGAGGGGGAAATAAAGCATTGCATCCCCCGACGTACTGACCTCTCTCTAAAGGCATTAAGAGCATTGATGGACACCACATGCTGCCTCTCCAATGAACCCAGGCATGAACATAACCACAGAACAGGGGCAGACAATCAGCAGAGATGATTCCTTCCATGGCCTGTGTCTGTGTTGCATATATTTTTAAAAATTTAACTTATTTTTCTAATCATCCTGTTCAGAGATATCAATACACACCTATGGGCCAGGAACCCATACTCCATGAGCTCTACAGAGAAATAAATTATTAATTCCCCATGGGCCTATTAAGGATTACCATAGGATCATTTACTGTTTTCAGTTATTGTGATTGATTTATTTCTACTGGCTGTTGCTGTGATTGTAGAAATGTTAAGCTATTTCCAGAACTGTTCAAAATAACTCAGGTATACAGAAAGGGTGTTGCATGAATTAAAAGATTTTGTTCTAACTTTGCGGATTCTGCATATAACAATTGCTCCCAGAGATGGGAATAGTTTGTTTCCTCTTACCCTCAGGGATGTCAGGAGGAATGAGTGGAAGCAATATTGAGCAGAACAAACTATTGGTAGAAGCTGGAGGAAATAGAGTTGGAGGCCATATTACAGTGCTTATTGGTCTTTCCATTTCTTTTTATTATGATATTATTGTAATATTTTTATGATGCTCATTGTCTTTTTTTATGCCAATGCTAATTTGCAAAGTTTGACTTTTAATTCTGTCCAGAAAATTGTTGAGGTGTGAATATTAAATAATGTGATAAAACAATGAGTAGAAAAGTACAAAGTAGTTATATTCAGAAACTTAAAAGTGATCTGTTCAACGTCTAGTGCAGAAAAAGATGAGGACATCTTTTTCTGTGATTTATATTTAGTGTGATTTATATTACATGTTGAAAGTTAAAAAAGAAAGTCATTATGTCGAGAAGTGAATTAATAGATTAACCATATATATCAATACTCTGAAAAAGCAAACGTGGTTACATATTGTTGTATTATATCTCATAGTTAGTATGTCATTATACCTTTAAGAGACATGCTCTTGATATCATTATTACACCATAACATATGAGCCGAAGGTACAAAGGTCGGAGACTCTATCTTAATTTGGGTCACTTGATGCATAACGCACTGAACCAAAAAGCTGAATGTTAGCACAGAGAAAGTTATGTCTGTGGATATAATATTTGAATAGTCAAGCTGCAATAAATGTCTGAAGGATCTTTCAATACCACATTCCCCATGTCCTGTTTTCTTATGTTATTGAGATATTAAGCATTGCCACATCAGTTAAAGATTGCTGGAGACAAAACAAATATTATGGTGGCAGTGGTGGTATATGGGCACACATGTGCAGGAAATCTGGTACCAGATTGCAGAACAAAACACAGGTGACCAGCACGAAGACACCAAAAGCACTGTAAGAAAGGCAACTGTAAAGAAAGTGCAAACATGCAAATACATATGTGAAGTTCATATTCAATTAATTAAAGGCAATTTTCAGAAAATAAACTCCTTCCAAATTTCATTTATAGCTTCGATGGTATGAAGCAATCATAAGCGTTGATTTTTTTTTAATTGACTGGTGGGATGTGGGCATTGCTGCCTGGGCCAGTATTGACTGCCATCCCTACTTGCCCTTGAGAAGGTAGTGGTGGTGAGTTGTCTTCTTAAATCACTGCTGTCCTGTGCTAAATCTAGACCCACAATGCCCTTAGAGAGAGAATTCCAGGATTTTGACCCAGTAGCTGTGAAGGAATGGCAATGTATTTCCAAGTCAGGATAGTGAGTGACTTGGAGGGGAGCTTGCAGTTGGTGTTGTTCCCATGTATCTTGTCCTTCTAGATCGTGGTCACTTGGGGTTTGGAGGGTGCTGTCTAAGGATCTTTGGTGAATTTCTGCAGTGCATTTTGTAGGTAGTACAAACTTATGCTGCATAGTATTGGTGGTTGAGTGACTGCATGTTTATAGATGTGATGTCAAAAAAGTATGCTACTTTGTGGTGTCAAGCTTCTTGTGTTTTGTTGGAGCTGCACTCATCCAGGTAGGTGGGGTGTTTTCCATCACACTCCTGACTTGAGCCTTGGAGATGCTGGGCAGGCTTTTGGAGGGTAATAAATTGAGTTACTTGCTGCAGTGTTACTTGCCTCTGATAGCCTCCTCTCCTGTAGCCACAGAGTTAATATGTGTAGTCCAGTTCAGTTTCTGGTTAATAGCAATGACCAAGATGCTGATCATGAGGGAATTCAGTGATAGTGATGCTATTGAATTTCAAGGAGTCATAATTAGACTCTTTCTTACTGGAAATTATTCTTGTATGGCACTTGTTTAATGTGAATGCTACTTGTCACTTGTCAGCTCAAATCTGAATATTGTCCAGGTCTTGCTCAAATTGGAGGTGCACTGCTTTAGTAGCTGAGGAGTAGTAAATGGTGCTGAATATTATGCAATCATCAGTAAATATCCTCACTTCTGACCTTATACTGGGGAGGAGGTCATTGGCTCAACCATCTTCAGCTGATTCATCAAAGACACTACCCTGAAGAACTCCTGCAGAAATTTCCTGGAGCTCAGATGACTGATATCCAACAACATCAACCATCTTCTTTTGTGCCAGATATGACTCCAATCAACGGAAAGCTTGCCCCCGATTCCCATTGACTCCAGTTTCGCTAGGGCTTCTTGATGCCACTCTTTATCAAATTCAACTTTGATGTTAAAGGCACTCCCACCTCTGGAGTTCAACTCTTTCACCCATATTTGGACCAAGGCTGATATAAGGTCAGGAGCTAAGTAGGCTTGGCAAGTGCTGCTTGATAGCACAGTCAATTTCATCATGTTGTTGATGATCAAGAGTGGACTGTTAGGATGGTAACTGCTCAGGTTGGATTTATCTATCATGTTGTGGACAGGACACATCTAAATGACATCTACAGCTCATTTCTTCATTTGTACTTGTTTGGGACCTGTTTCTCCATCCTGTCCCTGGGAATCAACACATTTCTGCAAATCTTAGTTGGTCACCAAAGGAAGAGTTAGAGAACTAAGAGGCCAGTGAGAAGGGCATCCTTCCAATGTTGTGCTTCCATTCTTGTCACTGAAACATAGGATATCAATCTGGAATTGAATCACATTATTGCCTATTGAGGTTCCTTCAACTAGAAACCTTCCATTGACAGGTATGGATCTTCATCACAGCTGCACTCTTCCATTGATTGGGAAACCCAGAGGCTGGATAATGCTAATGCCATAGCCAAGTTAATCGACAATGGTAAAGCCCACTACTGCAATGATAAGGCTTTTAATCCCACAGCCAGCACCTTCACTGTGAGCAGGTCAGCACCCTGAAAATTCTGCTCAAAAAATGGAAGGCAAATCAAATGCAAAATTATGGTTTGATAAGTTAAATACTAGTATGAGGATGCAGTTCTTCGGTTGAACAACCTGTGGAGATATGTCTTTATAAACCTAGAAAGAGAAAGCTAAAGTGAAAGAATTTAGCAGGTAAGATAGGTAAACATTTCAGTAGAGATAAATAAAACAATCCAAAACAGGAGCATGTTGGTAGATTGCACATTGAACATGCTTCATATCCTGTACCCAGCTAGACAAATACAAAAATGCTAAGTTTCAAATGATCACAACAATTTATATCACAGGTGCAAGGGTGCTCATAGGTTGCTATTGATGAGGAACAGGGAAATGGAAGAAGAACGGAAGAAATTTGATTGTAGAGAATCTTTCACATCCCAGGAGATCCCAAAGTGCTTTAAAGGTATCATAAGTATATCCTAAAAATACATTTACAATTTGGTTGCTGACTTCATCATTTTTCAAATTCAGAGATACCGCATCAGCTGAAATATTTAACTTTTCATTTACTGCTTGATTTTGTATTAATTTATAAAAAACATTTATTGGACTGATTAATATTCCTACCTTGGTTGCCAGGGAGAGCATGTTACTGCTGTAAAAAGGAGGATTTAAAGTTGCCATTTGATACAGAATGCATCCTGCGGCCCAAATGTCTGCCTTCTCTCCATATGGTTCACTCTTCACTATTTCTGGACTGAATGGATCATTAGTAGACTATAAGTTAAATGTGTACACAAAGGAGTTTATTATGATTACAAATCACGTCTGCAATCTCTCACCCCCGAGCAAATGTAGCCTGTTCAATTTTGTGGCATTGTGGACCTGCCAAAGATAATATAAGTTCTATGGCCAAGGTTCATCATCAAAATTGTTCTACATGTATTCAGATAAACAAATTAAAAGTGCAATCTGTTCTGCACTTTGGACAACTTCAGAACATAAAAAAGCAAACTCTTTTGTTTTACTACATTACCTATTAGAAATCCTATTTGAGATTTGTTTGCTGTTTTGATGTTCTCTCACTTGTGTGCAGTCCTTATCACCAAAATGAACTTTTACAGAAATGGTTTAAAAACTAAAATAAATCAAAAAAATTGTGGGTGCTGAAATATGAAATAAAAAATAGAATTTGCTAGAGAAATTCAACAAGTCTAGCATGATCTGAAGAGAGAAAGCACAGTTAACGTTTTGGGTCCAGTGACCCTCTTTTATTTGTAGAACTGAGGTGACCACGTATTTTTGTTTCTATTGAGCATCTCTCTTCATTCCCTTCATTTCAAATTACTTCAAAACAAGAGTAGGTTGAGTTGAATTTCACACATAATCCTTTGGATAATCAAAATTGAAACCTGGAACCAACCAGCAGGTGGTCTACTTGCTTAAAAACAATAGTAAGTTTACTAATATCTCAAATTTGTAACATAATTGGTGACTGCTGTAAAAATAGGGTAACTGAGAACTTACAAACCCGATGGATTAGACATAAACCAAGGTCTAAATTAAGGATTATAAAACAGGTGTCCAAATGCAATGGGTCAGATTTTCCAGACAGGAGCAATCTCACACAGATTCTACTCAGGTTTCCATCAAAAATATGTAGTCGTACTTCCATTCCGACAATTCAATCATAACACAAAATTTTCATAGGAAGGTGAATCAGAGCAGTCAGCTGTTGTATTTTGAAATGTAAAAGTCCTAGCAACCACTAGCAACCAGCTACTGTCAGAGGGTAAATAATATAAGGGATGTGTAATGTTAGGATGCTGGGAGGATATAGTGCCACATAGGGTGCCAGCTCAGTAGGATGCCTATAGGGTAGTGTGCCAGCTGATTTAGGTGCCAGGTGTGTAGGATGTTGTGAGAAGGGGATAGTGTGCCAGGGCACGAGGACCCAATAAGTGATGCAGTTATAGGAAGGTCAGGGTAAGCGGGAGAAATCATGGAGTGTGTGGCTGTTGGTCTGGCAGTGAAGGAACGAGAATGTGCGGTCAGGTCCAGTGGTAGAGTTGGGTCTAAAGGTGGAGGCAGGTTGGCTGGACATATGGGGATGTTCAGGGGTTGGGTTGGGTCAGGTCTAGTGTGGGAAGTGGTTGAGGTGTTTGGATGGTTTTGCCTGGGGATGAGGTGGGGTGGTTGGGTCTGCAGTGATAAGTGGAAAGGTTAGGGTCTAACAGAGGGGAATTAACTGCTGATCATGGTGGGATTTTGCATCTGAGGGGTGTGTCATGACCCAAAGGATATCATCTCCCCAAGGGGTGTCAGGTACCTATAGGGGAGGGACATTGAGTCCCAGTGAATATCAGGGGATATTGTGTCTCAGAAGGAGATCATGTCAGGGTTCGGGGTCTGTAAAGGGTTTGGTGTAGTTAAGTGTGTGAGAGGCAAATATAAGGTCAGTTGAAATAGTTACTTCACGAGTCAGACTATGTAATTAATAGCCTAGCTTATCTTGAGTACTATTTTACTTAATTTTGTCAGAAGTCTCCAAATTTTCTGATTTAAATAATAATTTTCTAGGTGTGGTAGAATTGCCTGGTGGAACCTTCAATGCCCCAGGCAATTCATTTGGAGTGCCTTATGATTGGGATATTACAGGGTCCTTAAATGGAACTCCCATCTACACTGGGAAAATGAATGCCTAGTCAGCAGAAAATCCATGTTAAATCCAAATCAATGTGAATTACTTGTTAGATTTAATAAAATGAATCGATTACGATCATATTAAACTTGATTTGCAAATAATTTTGTAGTAAGCCAGCTCTTTAATGTATTAAGTCTTGTAAAACACAGCCATCCCTTAGTGTATCATGATCTAAACAAAGGCTTTAGTTAAATTCTACATTTATACTTACCAGGAATACAATATAGTCCCAACAACTGAAGTCATTTTGCTGTTTTCTTGTTTCTGTTTTGCAAGGCCAAAATCAGCTACAATTGAAAACAAGCAGAAAGTAACAATAATAATAGCATGGGACACAAAAACAATTACTAATCGTATTGGGTTAGTCACATCAATCATGTCTAAACCATTGTATCACTGCATTAGATAGAAGTTCTAGAAAATGTGCTCATATAAATTAAAGTTAACAGTAAGTAAAACATGTCTTTCTGAAATAGTTCTGTCCAAGCAAGGCATGAAGTTAATTTGAAAATAAAGACAGAACTTACAATATAAGAAAACATTATGAGAAATAGATGATTCTAGAGGATCTTCAATAATCATATCAAGGTTACACATATTTCTACTGGGATCCAGCACATACGATACAAAGTTAATTTTTGATTTGCAGCACAATCAGACAGGTAGCATCTAAACCACTGGAAACACCCATTTCCTTGTTCTATCAACTGAAAAGTCAGAAAAGCGACAAGGCACCTGGCTACATTTGGCTGTTGAGACAGAATTCAGGAGATTCCCCAACTCACTAAATGCACCTCAGTAAAGTGCAAGCTGAAATGTGTGATTTTCATTCCATGATGGATGGTGGGAGGATAGATTTCAGCCCACAGATCTAGTAAGGTGTGGGTTTGCAGTTACAGGGGTGGGAGAGTCCTAAGGAGTCTTTCTTTGAAATGTTGTTAGGCCCTCTAGCTCTCAAACCTCACCCTCCTTCATCCCTCCATCCACTTGATAGGCCAATCCACTGCCAAATCGTTCCTCATCCTGCATCATTGCCTCTCATACCCTTCATGCCAACAAATGCTTTTCAACTATGCCCAAGATTCCTTGTGCCCTCATACCAACACAATGCCAACTCACACCTTCCACTTACTCCACAGGTCTTTCATGCCCCCTGTGCATAACTTATATTTTCCACCCACACCCAGAATCTCTCATATCCTCCATGCAAACACAATGACAACTCATACCTCTCTTTACACTTCATATCAACTCAATGCTAACTCATGTCTCTCATCCACTCCAACACACTTGTGTGTGAAACCAACTTTTAAAAACCCATTCAAGGCTTTTAAAAGTATTAAAGTTGTAAATATTTTATAGGAACAAATACGTCTATTCAAAACCCACATCAAAGACAGCAAAACCGTAAATAAAACTTTTAAATAATTAATCAAACTATGAATTCAGAAGCCCACGCTAAGACAAACGTAGCTTTCTAACCTATTCTAACCTATTTCTAACCTATTCTCTTAATCAAAGCAGTCTAGTAGAGGGTTTTGTTCAATTCTCACTGACAGCTATATTATATTTGTCAAAGGTTAAACTATAAGGGATTTAAAAATAATTTTAAATTATGACAGTTGTACAGACCTTATCCATACTTCATGGCTACACCATCGATTCATAACTCCCACACTATGGACAAAGGGTCATGTGACAACTAAAATGTCACCTGGTTTAACTCACAAGTGAGATAAATGCTCCCTCCTTAAGGTTTCCCTCCTTAGTGTTCATGCCATGCTCCCTTCCCTTACTGGCAAAATTAGATCTGCTTAAAATGAAGGTGAAATTTCCACATTGAGATCCCAACTCCACAAAAATGTAGCCCTCTATAGTTTTAATGATGCACACTAGTGATCAAATGTTGCTAAGAAAATATGTTAAAATTCCATTAGATCAAAGGAAGAGGCTTATAATGTAGCCAGAAAAAAGTGGTAAACTAGAGAATTGGGAGAAATTTAGAATCACCACAGGGTTGAACAAGGGATAGATAATGGGAAAAAGAGAATATAGAGTCATAGAGATGCACAGCATGGAAACAAACCCTTCGGTCCAACCCGGCCATGCCAACCAGATATCCCAACTCAATCTAGTCCCACCTGCCAGCACCCGGCCCACATCCCTTCAAACCCTTCCTATTCATATACCCATCCAAATGCTTTTTAAATGTTGCAATTGTACCAGCCTCCACCACTTCCTCGGGCAGCTCATTCCACATGTACCACCCTCTGTGTGAAAAAGTTGCCCCTTGGGTCTCTTTTATATCTTTCCCCTCTCACCCTAAACCTATGCCCTCCAGTTCTGGACTCCCCGCCCAGGGAAAAGACTTTGTCTATTTATTCTATCCATGCCCCTCATAATTTTGTAAACCTCTATAAGGTCACCTGTCAACCTCCAACGCTCCAGGGAAAACAGCCCCAGCCTGTTCAGCCTCTCCCTATAGCTCAAATCCTCCAACCCTGGCAACATCCTTGTAAATCTTTTCTGAACCTTTCAAGAATGGAAGCTAATGAGATACACTAAGATAGACCATCAAAGCTTCTTTTGGATGAAACCTAAAGGCTATGAATATTTAAACACCACTTTTGTGAGCATGCAAATAGACCTTCTTTGTAATTACAAAGTGGTGGAAAACACCAGAAAGCATCTGCCCAGGTGTAATCCAAGACTGAGCAAGATAGAGGTGGAACCTGGGAGCTAATGAAGAGGAAATCTTCCTTCCCAGCAGCATCTCCTTGGCTGCCGCTCCTTCATGATATTTACCCTGCCACCCAGCCTTCTCCAGTCACTGCACTGCCTGACAGGGAGCTCTTCCAGGTGCCAGGAGGCCTAGGGCTACGGCTGCTGCTGCAACTGTGTTCCTTTTTCAGCTGCTCTTACTGACTGTCTCCTCTTCCAGACTCCAGATATGCAACAATAGCTCGACATGGCCTCCCAGATTGAGAAAGGGAGTGAAGGAGGGCAGTTGAAGAGATATTGCCATGGTGGGGAACCCCTCCTTTCTAAGTCCCTGCCTCTCTGGCATCATGAGCCATCAGCCACAGCCTTTGTCTTCCCATCGGTCCAGTCTCCTCCTGAACCCCCTTCCTCATCCTCTGCTGGCGGAAAGGAGAGCAACGTTAGCAGCTCATGTGAAGTTTCAATGGCCTCAGTACTAATGGTACTGTACACAGAAAGTAATGATGTCAGCTGTCATGTACAGACGTTTCAGGAGTCTGTTGTGGCCAGGTGATGTCACAGCCCACATCTGTCTATGCCCTGGGGCCATTTAGTGTTAAGAATACTCACTTGGAAAAGGAAATAAATGAGTAAGGATGCATGTGGGTCCATTATAGGAGAATTTATAATGGAGAATAAAGAAATAAAAAAAATACAATTACTTTGTGTCTTTATTTAAGAAGAAAAATCAGAAAATCCCTCAGAAATGTTTGGAAACCATGGCACTTGCAAGAACTGAAAGAAATTGGTATCAATAATTAAGTCAGACTTGGTTGAAGGTCAATAAATCTCTTGGACCAAATGGACTATATCCTAGAGTGTGACCATGGAGATTATAAATTTATTGGTAGTTATCTTTCAAAATTCTATAGATTCTAGGAAGGTGTGAAAAGTAATAAATGCAATCCCACTAATTAAGACAAGAAAGAAAAAAATGGAAAAGTGCAGAGCTATTAGTTAGATATCTGTTGTAAGGCAATCTATTATAAAGGCTGTGATCATGAGACATTTAGAAAATAATAATACAATTGGACAGTCAAAATTCATTTATGAAAGATAAAGCATGTATGCCAAAGCTGTTGGTGTTTTTTTTGAGGATGTTGAGATGGTTGTGCCAAAATTTCCAGAAGGCTTTTTATAAACAGGTCCTAAACAGAGATTAGTAAACAAAAATAGAGCCCATGGATTTAGGGGTAATATATTGGCATGGCTTCATCATTGGTTATGTCAAAAAACAAAAAGTGAGAATCATTTTCAGGAAAGGAGGCTATTACTAGTGGGCACTGCAAAAATTACTGCTTGTGTCACAACTGTTCATAATCCATATTAATAGTTTGTATGTGGGGACTAAATGTAATATTGTTAAATTTTCTGATGACTCAAATTAAATGGAGATTTAAACTGTAAGGAGGATACAGGTGGTTTCAAGGGGATTTAGACAGGCCAAGTGAATAAGCAAGAACATTGCAGATGTAATGTAATGTGAATAACTGTGAAGTTACATTGTGTAGACAAAACAGAAATACAAAGTATTTCTTATATGGCAAGAGGATGGGAAGTCTTAATGTTCAAACAAAGGAATGTGGGCACTTGTGCAACAAAGGTTCACCGATGATAGGATTGTCTGATGAGGAAAAACTGAGAAAAATTAGTCTGGAAACCCTTGACTTTTGAAGAATAAAATTTAATTGAAACTTACAAAATTGTTACAGCTTGGGTGTAGGTAGGAACTCTCCCCCTGGCTGATGAGTTTAAAATAAGGGGACATCGCCTCTGAATAAGCCATTTCATACTGACTTGAGGAGGAATTTCCTCTCTTAGATAGTGATTAATCTTTGGAATTCTCTACACCAGAGGACTGTGTGAACATAATAATTGAGCAAGTTCAAGGCAAAAATTGATAGATTTCTGGATACCATGACCTCAAAGAGGATGGGGTTGTATGGAAAAGTGATGCTGATGTAAATGATCAGCTGTGATCTAAATGATTGGCAGAGCAGGCTTAACAGACTGAGTGGCCTACTCATGTTCCTACGTTCCTTCTTACATTCCGAAATAGCTTGCGTGGTGACAGCTAAATGTGAACAGGTGTACTTACAACTAATTCTGCCAGTGAAACTAGCAAGTCTGTGACATTATAATTCAGTCACACAAGGACTAATAGAGACTGTCATGGGGAGGTTTCTGAGTGTTCTGCCATTTTTAAACATTCAGAAATCATTTGTGTACTTTCCTGAGGAGTTCTATCATAACAAGCCTGAACATAAGTTGCCAAATTCTCCCACTCTAGCTTTTTCCAAATTATGGATGCATGATACCAAGGATCATCTTCCTCAGATCTCTGTAACTATTTATATTACAGCTAGTCGGCTGCATAATGGAGACTTCAGAGCTGCTGCTGAGATAATGGTGTTTCTGTAGCTTTGCATCATTTGAATATCAATAGAATGAAAACCTTTCTGTTCATTAGACCACGTAGTTTACATAAGGAACCCTGATACAGATGTCATTTTGTAAGTCTGCCACACTATGACAGTTGAATGTTCTGTTCAGCTAATACTGTTTTTCCACAGAGATAATGCCAAAGATATTTCAAAACTGTGAGCCTGATTTTAACTTTAAAATAGCATCTGTGAACATAAGTGCCATGCAATGACTGTCTCCAACAAAAGAACATCTAACCTTCAGCTCTTCCATTACTCTAGTGGCACAGTGGCTCAGTGGTTAGCACTGCTGCCTCACAGTGCTAGAGTTCCCTGGTTCAATCCCTGCCTTGGGCAACTGTCTGTGTGGAGTTTGCACATTTTCCCTGTGTCTGTGTGGGTTTTGCTCTGGTTATTTCCCACAGTCTAAAGATGTGCAGGTTAGGTGAATTGACCATGTTAAGTTGCCCATAGTGTTAGGTGTAGGGGAATGGGTCTGGGTGGGTTGCTCTTTGGAGGGTTGGTGTGGACTTGTTGAGCCGAAGGGCCTGTTTCCACACTGTAGGGAATCTAATATAATCTATTGCTGAAATTTTCTCCACCACCATCTAGCACGTTCCTGTAGATCAGAAACTATAGACATACAATTACTGTAGTTACAAGAGCAGGTCAGAGTCTAGGAATCCTATCACAAGTAATTCACCTCCGGACTTCCCAAAGTCAGACCCCATCTACAATGCACAAGTTAGGAGTATGATGGAATACTATGAATACACAAACAAGGGACAAGAGTAGGCCACTCTGCCCTTTGAACCTGCTCCACCATTCCGGAACATCATGGCTAATCTGATTTTCATCTCAGCTGTATATTTCTGCATATCTCAATAATTTTCATCTCCTTATTATTCAAGAATCTATCAAGCTCTGCTCTAAAATATATTTAAAGATTCTGCATCTACTGTCTTTTGAAAATGGGAATTCCAAAGACTCTCAATCCTCTGAGAGAAAAAAAATGTTTCTTTATCTCTGTTTTAAACAGGAAGCCCCTTATTTTTAAACTATGACCCTGAATCCTAGATTTTCCCAAAAGAGGAAACATCCTTTCAATAGCCACCTGTTCAAGACCCTCAGGATTATATAAGTTTCAATTACATCGCCTCTGTCTCTTTTAAACTCCAGAAGATACAGTCTAGCCTCTCTAGCCTTTCATCAGAAGACAATCTGCTCATTCCAGGCTTGCAGCATCCAAGGTACAGGAAAATGGACATTTTGGGGCAGAGCCCTTCATCAGGAATTACTCTCAACTCTGATCTCCAGCATCTGCAGACCTCACTGTCTCCACTCCAGGTGTTAGTCTAGTCAACTTTCTCTGAACTGCTTCTAATGCAGTAACTCCTTCAGTACTCCAGATGCGGTCTCATTAATGTCCTGTATGACTGAAGCAAAACCTCCTTAGTTGAAAAATGTGGTGCTGGAAAAACACAGCAGGCCAGGCAGCATCCGAGGAGCAGGAGAATCGACGTTTAGGGCATAAGCCCTTCTTCTTCAGGCTTATGCCTCAAATGACGATTCTCCTGCTCCTTGGATGCTGCCTGGCCTGCTGTGTTTTTCCAGCACCACATTTTTCAACTCTGGTACTCCAGCATCTGCAGTCCTCACTTTCTCCTAGCAAAACCTCCTTATTCTTGCATTCAATTTCCCCTTGTAACAAATTATAATATTCTATTAGCTTTCCTGATTAGTTGCTGTACTTGTAGATTAACCTGGACACCCAGAGCTTTGCAATCTCTCACCATTTAGATAATATGCTTTTTAAAAAATATTTACATCAAAATGGACAATTTCACCTTTCCCACATTGTTCTCCATTTCTCAGATCTTTGTCCACACACTTACACCTATCTATATCCATGTGTAAATTCCTTACGTCCTCTTCACAATTCCTACCTATTGTTATGTCATCAGTAAACTTAGATACCATACCTTTTTTGGTCCATTGATTCAAATCATGTATATAAATTGTAAAGAGTTGAGGCCCCAGTACTGACCCCTGTGGCACACCACTCATGATGTTCTGCCAGCCTAAAGAAGTCCCACTTATTTCTACTCTCTGTTTCATGTTAGCCAGTCAATCTTGTACCATGCCAATATGTTAACCACACACCATGAGCTTTTATTTTCTGCAATCACCTTTGATGTGGCACCTTATCATTTTTTTACTGGAAATCTAAATGTGATGTATCCACTGGTTCCCCTTTATCTACAGCACAAGTTACTTCCTCAAAAACTCCAATAAATTAGTTAATCATGATTTTCCTTTGACGAAGTCATGTTATCTCTGCCTTGAACTTGTCCAAGTTATAACATTTTAATAATAGCTTCTAACACTTGCCCTATGATAGATATTAAGCTTATTGGCCTCTAATTTCCTGTTTTCTGCCTCCCTCTCCTTTTGAATAAAGGAGTTATTTTAACTATTTTCCAATAAAAATGAACCTTCCCTGAATCCAATGAGTGTTGTAAAATTATAATCAATGCATTTACTATTTCACAATTACTTATTTTAAGGCCCTAGGATAAAATCCATCAGGACCTGGGGAATTGATGAGTGCAGCTCCAAGAACATTCAAGAAGCTTGACACTATCCAGGACAAAAAGGTCCAATTGAGTGGCACCAAATCCAGAAACATCCAGTCCCTCCCCTACCAATGCTCAATAACAGCACTGTGTACATCTATAAGGTGCACTGCAAAAACTCACTGAGGCTCATTAGAATCCAGCACCCTCCAAACCCACAACCAACACCATCTAGAAGAATAAGTGCAGGAAATACATATGAACACCACCACCTGAAAGTTCCTCCCCATGCCATTCACCATCCTGACTTGGTAACGTATCGTCATTACTTTAGTGCCACTTGGTCAAAACACTGGAACACCCTCCCTAATAAATTTTGGGTGTACCTGCACAAAATGGATTTCAGTAGCTCAAGAAGGCAGCTAACTTTTTCTGTGGAATTTAGAGATGTGCAATAAATGCTGGCTCACGTTAGTACATCTGTATGCTACAGATTAATTTAGCAGATGTCACTGTCCTTGAAATATGCAGTGGCAAAAAAAGCCCAAAGTAACTGCCACTACCATAAGACACTTCTGTTCTAAAGATCTGAAGTTCAAACCATTGCATATGGAATAAATCTTGTTCGCTGGCAAATGTGAAAAATATGAAAGAACATCCCTTCTGAAGTGACCAAGGGGCATGTTCCCAGAATTTAGATTAGTATGCATATGATTTTTCTGTTGTTGCAATAACTACATTTGGTGGATCCTTATTAATTCGTCTTCCTTATTTAAATCATGAAGTATTCTTGGCAACTCCAAAGAATTCACATCGCCACCAATTTAATGATATTTCATTTTCAGCAACAACTAAGATCATTAGTTAAAATGCAAAAATATTGCACTGCACACAAAAACTGAAAATATAACAGCAGGGAGAAAAATACAACCAAATCTCTACAGTAAACAACATGCTGCAGTCAAATTTTGAAATTGTAAGTTCAATTTGAGGAAGCCTAGTCAAAGGAGCAGTCATTCTTCATTACCAGTGGGATATTGTCATCCACAAATATTCCCCAGACCACAACCTTCTAGCCTGGACTTGATAATACTCCGCTTCCAACCCTTCTATGTATCTTGCATCTTGCTCAAGTTATGTATTCTCAGAAATCTTACTGGACATTTAAGTAGGAGTATAAGTATATTGTCCAAGGATGTAAGGGTGGACAGGGCAAGGGTGAGAGAAACTGTGGGGTGACTGGAGCTTGAAAGCCAACCCAACGCTTTTCCGCTTGAACCATATGAAGTCTCACCTGCTGGATTTCTGATTCCTCAATCCTGATGAAGGACCTTTGCCCGAAACTTCAATTTTCCTGCTCCTCGGATGCTGCCTGACCTGCTGTGCTTTTCCAGCACCACACTAACCTAAACTGCTGGGTTTCTGACCTATCTCTGGTCTCAGTTTGCTACCTGCAAACTAATGGCAGAGGTGGGATATATTTCATAAGTAACTATTAATTTTAAAATTGTGGTTGGATAGCGGCTGGTGCCAATGACATTTTTTGCTGCCCAGGGCCTGAAACCTGTCCTCAGGAATATGTAAAATTCTGTCCTAAAGTTCTGAATTCTGGGATGATATGCAGAATTATATGCAATGACAAAATAGCTAAAATATTTTTACACACAAACAAAAAATGTTAATAAGAAATTAACAAACACTAATATAACATCCCCAACCAGTTAATTAGTCTGAAAGTTCATGGACAGGTTTATAATTAGCAGCTATAGAAAGTGAAAACATAAAAACAGGCCAAGAAATCAGTTCTCATGATCATCATGAATTCTAATAAACTCTTAACATATAAAACAGATACATTGGAAAAGACACAAAATTCAAGAAGGGTTGCTTTATCTGTGAGAATTAAGATATAAAAATACATCGTTTGGCACACCAAAGTCAGAGTTGGCAGACAAGCAAATCATCGGGCCAGAGTGCAGCTGAACTAGCAAAACTAAATGGCAGAAAGTCAGAAAGACTTTGAAGAATTGTAATTCAAAGGTTAATACAGGTTTAGTGTTTGGCTGACAAATGTAAAATTGGTAAAGAATACTGCCATATAATTTAAAGATTATGACTCTAAGGCCAGCAGGTATGCTGACAAATGTGTTCAGGGAATCTCAGCAGAGCCAGAATTAGAAGGAAATATAGAACATAGAACATAGAACATAGAACAATACAGCACAGAACAGGCCCTTCGGCCCACGATGTTGTGCCGAACTTCTATCCTAGATTAAGCACCCATCCATGTACCTATCCAAATGCCGCTTAAAGGTCGCCAATGAATCTGACTCCACCACTCCCACGGGCAGCGCATTCCATGCCCCCACCACTCTCTGGGTGAAGAACCCACCCCTGACATCTCCCCTATACCTTCCACCCTTCACCTTAAATTTATGTCCCCTTGTAACACTCTGTTGTACCCGGGGAAAAAGTTTCTGACTGTCTACTCTATCTATTCCTCTGATCATCTTATAAACCTCTATCAAGTCACCCCTCATCCTTCGCCGTTCCAACGAGAAAAGGCCGAGAACTCTCAACCTATCCTCGTACGACCTACTCTCCATTCCAGGCAACATCCTGGTAAATCTTCTCTGCACCCTCTCCAAAGCTTCCACATCTTTCCTAAAGTGAGGCGACCAGAACTGCACACAGTACTCCAAATGTGGCCTAACCAAAGTCCTGTACAGCTGCAACATCACCTCACGACTCTTGAATTCAATCCCTCTGCTAATGAACGATAATACTCCATAGGCCTTCTTACAAACTCTATCCACCTGAGTGGCAACCTTCAAAGATCTATGTACATAGACCCCAAGATCCCTCTGTTCCTCCACCTGACCAAGAACCCTACCATTAACCCTGTATTCCGCATTCTTATTTGTTCTTCCAAAATGGACAACTTCACACTTGGCAGGGTTGAACTCCATCTGCCACTCCTCAGCCCAGCTCTGCATCATATCTAAGTCCCTCTGCAGCCGACAACAGCCCTCCTCACTGTCCACAACTCCACCTATCTTTGTATCATCTGCAAATTTACTGACCCACCCTTCGACTCCCTCATCTAAGTCATTAATAAAAATTACAAACAGCAGAGGACCCAGAACTGATCCCTGCGGAACTCCACTTGTAACTGGACTCCATGCTGAATATTTACCATCTACTACCACTCTCTGACTTCGACCGGTTAGCCAGTTTTCTATCCAATTGGCCAAATTTCCCTCTATCCCATGCCTCCTGACTTTCCGCATAAGCCTACCATGGGGAACCTTATCAAATGCCTTACTAAAATCCATGTACACTACATCCACTGCTCTACCCTCATCCACATGCTTGGTCACCTCCTCGAAGAATTCAATAAGACTTGTAAGGCAAGACCTACCCTTCACAAATCCGTGCTGGCTGTCCCTAATCAAGCAGTGCCGTTCCAGATACTCGTAAATCCTATCCCTCAGTACCCTTTCCATTACTTTGCCTACCACAGAAGTAAGACTAACTGGCCTGTAATTCCTGGGGTTATCCCTATTCCCTTTTTTGAACAGGGGCACAACATTCGCTACTCTCCAGTCCCCTGGTACCACCCCCGTTGCCAGTGAAGACGAGAAGATCATTGCCAACGGTACTGCAATTTCCTCTCTTGCTTCGCACATAATCCTAGGATATATCCCGTCAGGCCCGGGGGACTTGTCTATCCTCAAGTTGTTCAAAATGTCCAACACATCTTCCTTCCTAACAGATATCTCTTCTAGCTTATCAGTCCGTTTCACACTCTCCTCTTCAACAATACAGTCCCTCTCGTTCGTAAATATGATGATGGAAATCTGATGTTAACTTGCCAATGACTTTGAAAATGAACTTTGTTAAGATAGATGGCAAGCTTAGACGAATTTTGCTAGACTGCTATGTATATAGTGTTTGGTGCTGAAATTACATTTATACACCTAACAATTTACTTGTATAAGCTTAAAATTTCTACTTTAATGTCCAGTACAATTTACAATTGGTATAATTAAACTTAAATGATAATAATTTAAAAACATAAACCTAATGAAGAGATTAGCTGTATTTGTTTAGTGCTTGTTTGAAGTAATAGCTGTTTATCTATCACTATTTAGCTTCATCTTCGATTACACTGGCAAAATCCATTTTACTCAGATTATACTATGCTTATGTAGGTTTATGTACCATCACTATGGACTTTATGTGTAAATAAGTTCAAGCAAAAAGTAAATTTTGAATTTTAGATATATATTGTAATAATCCAATTCAGCCCATATATTCATATTAAGGAAAAGGCAAGATAGGTTTGACACCACTGAGACATTTAGATGAACTATCAGAACCTCTGAGGGATACAGTACATCTGCAGAGAGCATTCTGCAATCTACTCCATTATAAAGACTTTGAACTGTGACCTAGCAGTTCTTCATTTATTTTAGGATACAAAGTAAGTCAAAAAAGTCCTGCAGTCAAGACCTAATGCAGAGGCTATTAGCCTCTTTTTAAGACTTCTGTTGCTCTTATTTCTTGCCAAGAAAATTGGTTAACAAATAGAAAGCAGATGCATGCAGTTAAGAAAGAAATTGAGATTTACCTTCAAAATCAAAAAGAAACAATTGGGCTATTGTGCTGTAAAATTTTACGATCTATGATTTTGTGATTACATGCCGCAAAAAACAACTTTCAATTTTCCTGTTAAGTCAACTGGGGATGTGCAGGCATCATTTATTTGTGACATATTTATCTATTCATCTAAAATAAAAATAAAGCACTGGAAGAAGTCAACAGGTCTGGAAGTGCCTTTCCTGAGAGAAACAAGACTTCTATTTCAAGTCCAAAATGAGTCTTCTTTCAGGTTATTATTTTTTTCATCAGAAACCCTTGCACGAAGTGAACTGATGTAACATAGCACATGAAAAATATGTTTTAATGCTGTTTGCGATTTTGAGAAGATTTGTAGCTCAGGCTGATGATAAGTATGTAAGTTAGCTCGCTGAGCTGGAACGTTTGTTTTCAGAGGTTTCATCACCATGACTGGAAGTCATTTCTGATATGTCTTTATACAAGGTAATGTCTTTGAGATAATGTCTTGATGCAGCTCTGTTTGTGAGTGTTTTTTTCAACAAACTACACCACTGTGGCACCCAAGAACTACAAACAATGGAAGAAAAATATCTAAGCAATGTTTTTAAGAAAAACTGGGTACCCAATAAACACAATCCGCTAATTCCTCAGAAACAAACGCAAACAATCAGAAACAATGCAACCAAACTATAGCCACATTATCTTACATCAAAGACATATCAGAAATGACTTCCGGACTACTCAGACCCCTTGGCATCATAGTAGCCCACAAACCTACCAACACACTTAAACAGTAACTAATGAATCTAAAGGATCCATTAGAAACTACCAGCTAAACTAACATAATTTACAAGATACCATGCAAGAACTATAAAAAACACTACATCAGACAAACATGCAGGAAACTTGCCACCAGGATACATGAACACCAATTAGTCACCAAAAGACACGACCCACCATCATTAGTTTCCATACATTCAGACAAAGAAGGACACCACTTTGACTGGGTCAACATTCACATCCCAGGACAGGTGAAACAAAGACACGCATGTGAAATCTTAGACGCATGGCATTCTAAACAGAACTCCATCAATAAACACACCGAGTTAGATTCCATCTACCTTCCCTTGAAAAAAAGAACTGGAAATGATATCACCCACGTTAAGAAACCAAGACCTATAAATAGAGAGGCCGGACATACCACCAGCACTTCGCTGGAGCCTCCGATGCTCCAGGGAAAACAGCCCCAGCCTACTCAACTTCTCCCTGTAGCTAAATCCTCCAACCCTGGCAACGTCCTTGTAAATCTTTTCTGAACCCTTTCAAGTTTCACAACATCATTCCGATAAGAAGGAGACCAGAATTGCATGCAATATTCCAACAGTGGCCCAACCAATGTCCTGTACAGCAGCAACATGACCTCCCAACTCCTATACTCAATACTCTGACCAATAAAGGAAAGCCTTCTTCACTATCCTATCTACCTGTGACTCCACTTTCAAGGAGCTATGAACCAGCATTACAAGATCTTTTTGTTCAGCAACACTCCCTCGGACCTTATCATTAAGTGCATAAGTCCTGCTAAGATTTGCTTTCCCAAAGTGCAGCACCTCACATTTATCTAAATTAAACTCCATCTGCCACTTCTCAGCCCATTGGTCCATCTGGTCAAGATCCCGTTGTAGTCTGAGGTAACCTTCTTCATTATCCACTACACCTCCAATTTTGGTATCATTAGTAAACTTACTAACTGTACTTCTTATTCTCACATCCAAATCATTTATATAAATGATGAAAAATAGTGGACCCAGCACCGATCCTTGTGGCATTCCACTGGTCACAGGTCTCCAGTCTGAAAGACAACCTTCTACCACCACCCTCTGTCTTCTACCTTTGAGCTAGTTCTGTATCCAAATTGCCAGTTCTCCCTGTATTTCATGAGATTTAACCTTGCTAACCAGTCTCCCATGGGGAACCTTGTCGAACGCCTTACTGAAATCCATTTGGATCACATCCACCATTCTGCCCTCATCAATCCTCTTTGTTACTTCTTCAAAAAACTCAATCAAGTTTTTGAGACATGATTTCCCACGCATAAAGCCATGCTGGCTTCCCTAATCAGTCCTTACCTTTCCAAATACATGTACATCCTATCCCTCAGGATTCCCTCCAACAACTTACCCACCACCGACATCAGGCTCACTGGTCTATAGTTCCCTGGCTTGTCCTTACCATCTTTCTTAAACAGTGGCACCATGTTAACCAACTTCCAGTCTTCCGGCACTTTACCTGTGACTATCAATGATACAAATATCTCAGCAAGAGGCCCAGCAATCACTTCCCTAGCTTCCCACAGAGTTCTAGGGTACACATGATCAAGTCCTGGGGATTTGTCCACTTGTATGTGTTTCAAGACATCCAGCACTTCCTCCTCTGTAATATGGACATTTTTCAAGATGTCACCTTATTTCCCTACATTCTATATCTTCCATGTCCTTTTCCACAGTAAAGTAGGAAATTTCCGAAGAGTCTGAGAAAGAATACCAGATGAACTCTATTAATTGATGGTTGGGCTACCAGCTAAGATCAGTTCTGAAATCGAAATGGCTGCTGTTTCAAATAAGTAGAAAACAAGTGCAGGGCGTGTCAGGGGAAAGAATGTATAATTCTGATTCAGAAGGCAATATATGACCAGGAGTGTATCAAATGTGTGCAGTTATAATGAGAGAAGTGGGTGTAAGTGATCATGTTCCTGAATGACTAATCAGAGGAGCAGTGGTCAAGGAGACACTGTCAGGGAAGTGAAGTAATACTATCAGGCATTTAGCAGCACATAAGGAATTGCGAGAGTCTTATGGGGGTTGACTATGTATGTGTGAGCGCAGTGGGGTCATCTATACATATGCGAACATCACTGGTGAAACCAGTGGCAGATATATAGTTGCTTCTACAGGTTGCCATCATCCACTGGTTTCACAGACTATGTTGCGCACGCCTGGGGAAATTTTGCATTTTGCATAATGTTATATTTATATGCAGAGCCCTGTTCTTTGTAGGCAAAAGAAATATGTCCACATATCGCACTTTTCTCAATGAGGAAAGGGTTCTGTAGACAGCCAATTCCTGCTGCATCTCCAAGGCAACTCTCTAATTGTTATGTGTTGATCTGCCTGGTTGTAAAATTTACGGTTTACATTTCCAGCTGCATCCCCATGCAAACCACTTAGCCCAATTTCTTATACTGTATGAATTGCTGTTTTCTCTCCCAAGTTGGTTTTCTTGCATTTTAGATGAATACGAGACAAAAATCTTTGACTCAACGTTTAATTTATGTAACTAGTGGATGGTCATAATAGGACATCTGGTTCACTAACGTTCTTCAGGAAGGAAGTTTGCCATCCTTTCATAGTCTGGCCTATATGTGATTCAAGACTGATTCAAGAGATGCCCTAGAAAACCACTTAGCTGTCTTCAAGAAAATGGTTCATCACTACCTTCCCAACAACAAAGTTAAAAATCACACAACACCAGGTTATAGTTCAATCATCTGATGAAGGAGCAGTGCTCTGAAAGCTAGTGCTTCCAAATAAACCTGTTGGACTTTAACCTGGTGTTGTGTGATTTTTAACTTTGTACACCCCAATCCATCTCCAAATCATTCTCAACAAGAACTAGGGAATGGTAATGAATGCAAGCCTTCCCAGCAACATTAACTTCCTCTGAATGAATATGACAAAAATGTTGATCGACATTTGGAGTACTCAGGTTTTAGTTTTCTATAATATATTATGTAGAGAATTTGGCTTTATGCCATCAGTATCAATATAAAACCCTTTCAAGATTTGTTGACACTAGGGAATGGAGGCAAGTAGCTGCATTCAATCAGAAGTGTGATCCAATTTATGATTGTAGGATTTGAAGAACTGTAGGTAATTACAAAAGACTAAATTTCAATGTCCTTATTTTTAGCTGATTCTCAAGTTGAAATATTGCCTTTTCATTGCTGTAGTTTGCAACATATTCCAATATAAGTGGATCTGAGAAGTAACTTTTTAGATATTCCTTCTTTCAAAGGGAAAATAGAATTTTAAGATACAAGTCACCAATTTTTAAAGTTTTGGCTGCATCTTTCCAAAAGAGGCATCTAAAATACAAAAATATGCATGATGTTTTGATGTAGCACTGACTATGTTAAAAACCTGTTTGGTAACTATTCTTTCTGTGGATAAATATTGATTGTATTTGAGAGACAATGCCTAGATTTTCTCTGTCATGGCAAAAATGCTGGAAGATGCCAGAAAGTGAAGTCCTACCTTGAATCCACATCTATAATTTTTGCGGGACAGACCATAGTTCCTGATGAAGGGCTTTTGCCTGAAATGTCGACTCTCTTGCTCCTTGGATGCTGCCCTGACCTGCTGCTCTTTTCCAGCACCTCATTCTTGACTTTGATCTCCAGCATCTGCAGTCCTTACTTTCTCATAGTTCATATATGCATGGTTCCCAGAATCAGGCAGCCATTTAAATAATTTGCTGCTTCCACTAAAATCAGATATTGGAGCCCAGGAATATAAACTTGGAGCATAGAGATTATACCAAGGAAGAGTTGGTCTGGTCTTAATATATATTTTTTGGTCAGTTTTGAAGATGCAAAGTGCCTCTATGGATCTGATCCTGGGACAGTTTTGGAGATAATAAGTTGCTCTTTGGGAGATGTAACATTCTCTTTGGGAAACGTAAGGCAACCTTTGGAATTGTGAAGTGTATGCGTGCTTATACATAAAAATTGGCTTGTGGAAGAAATAAAAGAAAAGAGAGCACTCAGTGAATAGCAGGACAATAGGAGGTCCAGAGGAACAGAGGGATCTGGGAGTGTTCATCTACAGATCTCTGAAGGCAGCAAGGCCTCTTCTGGAGTACTGTGTGCAGTTCTCATTGCCCTGCTATAGGAAGGATACTATTAAATTGGAGAGGGGTCAGAAAAGATTCAACAGGATATTACCAGGAATGGAGGGTTTGAGTTATAAAAAAAGGTGAGGACTTTTTTCACTGGAGTGTAGGAGGTTGAGGGGTGACTTCACAGAAGTTTATAAAATCATGATAAAGTGATTAGCGAGGGTATTTTTCCTAGGATGGGTAGTTCAAAACTTACGGGCATATCTTTAAGTAGGAGAAGTTAGATTTTAAAAAGACTTGAGGGGCAACCTTTCCACACAGAGAGTGATAGATGTGTGAAATGAACTGCCAGAGGAAGTGGTGGATGCAGATGAAGTTACAACATTTAAAATGTGTTTGATAAGTATACAAATAGGCAATATGGGCTAGGTGCAGGCAAATAAGACTAGTTTAGTTTGGGAACATAGTTAGCATGAACTAGTTGGACTTAAGGGTCTGTTTTCAAGCTGTATTAATACAGATCTATGACTCTATGACAGGTTAGTAGGTAGCTAAGAAGGGAGACACGACACTTGGTTTTTATCAGTTGTGGCATATGTTATAATAGCAGGTTATGTTGGAGCTGTACGCAATGTTAGTTAGGCCCAGTACTGTGTAGAGTCCTGGTCCCCACCCTATGGGAGGATGTGACTGCACTGAAGGGGTTACTGAGGAGATTCAACAGGATGATCCTGTGATTGAACACTTTAGCTTTGAAGAGAGGTTGAATAGACTAGGGTTGTTTAGAGCAGAGAAGATCAAGGGGATACTTGACTGAGATGATGAAAGTCATGGATACACTAAGGGAGAAATTGCTCCCTCTTAGTTAAAGGGTCAAAACAAGGAGGCATTATTTTAAGATGAAAGGCAGGTGGTTTAGAGGAGAGTTGAGGAAAATATTGAGGGTAGCTGGAATCTCAAATGCACTGCCTGGTAGGGTAGTTGAGGTGGGAAATCTCACAACCGAGAAAAAGCACTTGGCTGAGCATTCAAAATGTCATTACATTCAAGGCTATGGGCCAAATGCTGGAAAGTGAGACCAGTGTACATTTATAATTTTGCCAGTGCAGACTCAGTGAGCCAATGGACCTCTTCTCAACAGAATGATGCTATGATTTTAAAATGTGTATAAACATTTTAAAAACTTGCTTCATGGGAATATGGATGTCACGGGTTAGGTCAGCATTTATTGCCCATCCATAATAGTTGTTGATAAGATGATGGCAAGCTGCTTTTTTGAACCACTGCAGTCCTTTGGGTGTAGGTATATCCACAGTGCTGCTAGGAAGGGATTTCCAGGATTTCAATCCATTGACAGTGAAGGAGCAGTAATAGTTCTCAGTCAGGATGATGTGTGGCTTGGAGGGAGCTAGCAGGCAGTTGTGTTCCAGTGCATCTGCAGTCCATGTCCTTTTTAGCAGTTGAAGCTTGTGGGTTGGACTTGCTCTTGTAGCCACAGTAGTTATCCGGCTGGTCCCGTCAGTTTATGATCAATGATAACCCCCAGGTAACATAGGCTTGCCTCCAGCAGGATATCTTTACATGATATGGCAATGCTTATATTATCCCCCATAAGAAACTGGGCCTCGATAACATGACATTGAACGATCTAACAGTTGCTTATTGCAGCTGGCTATTATATAAAGACTTATATATAAACATAGTAACTGTGCGACATAACACCATATTCCTCTTTATCCAAAGATAAAACTGTTCCCAAACAGCTATATATGGTTGTATATAAGTGTGGTCAATTCAATAATTATGTAAGCAGGTAAAACATAGTTTACAAAACTGACAAGTCAAACTTCAACGTGACACTTCCGAGTTTTGACAATTACACTCTCTGCTCAGTGCACAGTTTTGGTCACTCACTACCTGCTCATTGTTGTCTATCTCTTTCTCCTTTGTCTTTGAAAAAGAACCTATAGCTCAGCATGGTTAGACATTTGGTTGCCGAACAATGTCATTCACGTTTGCCTTCCCAGCCTAGGTTGCACTGAGGAAAGTAATCCCTTCTCCATTGATGCTACGTGTAAATAAAGTAACGAAATTTAAAAATCTTGTTTGTTGCCTGACATTTGATGATCATTGATTTGACAATGCATACCATGTGTTGAGTGGATAGTGGGGTGCTGAATTGAAATTCTACTTGGTCCACACCTTTAAATGGTTTGCCAGCAAAAGGTGGTACATTGTCAGATACTATTCATTCCAGGATACCTAATAAACAAAATTAGAACATATCATGTCAATGATGATTGCATACATTACATTAAGTGACTGAATGATGGGAAATCTGGAGAAGTAATCCATGACGATGGTGTAATCTCACACATACACTGAGTAGATCTGTTGTATTGGCTGGAACATGATATGGATATAGAAACTGAGGCTCCTCCCTGGCACTAGGACTAATATTTTTGGAATATCTCACTTGCATTCATGAGTCTCTGAATATCCTGATTCATTCCTGGCTGTACAGATTCACCAGCTATCTTGTGTGTTCAATACCCTTGTGTCTTTGTTGTAATGTAGACGTGAACACTTGGTGTAGCTTTAGGACTTCTTTGCCCTTGAAAATAACTTGTTGCAAAGTACCAAGTTCATCTCTGTGTAGCCAAAATAAAGGAATATTTAATATATATGACCAATCCAGGATAATGATGTTTTGCAAGCTCTTGTAGCTGCTCATCTTTGGCAGCTGTTGATTGCAGTTGTTCAGACTGGTTCTGGTCAGTGTAACAGATCAACACTGAGAACATCTTCAACTCCATCTGATGCAATTGTGACAAGTATGTTCTGTTCTTCCACAGTATGGGTCATTTGGAACGCATGAACTGTGACTACTTCAAGATTGTGAATGTTGACAGTCCTGCCAAAGCTTGACCATTTATATCTAACAGGAAGACAATGTCAGAACGCCAAGATGAGCCTGAATATTTGCATTGCATCGTGATTCTGCTAGTGAACAGAATTATTGTTTTGTTATTTGATGTGAAAGTCTCCTGTAAGTTGTAGCGATGGAGTGTCACTTGTTGAAGTATATGCTTTTCAGAAGAGAAGCTGCAATATGTTGACACTAGCTTCTGTGTTAACTTTACCTTTGACTGAATGTCGTCCTTCTTTTTCAGGATATATAATGTTAATATTGCAAAAACTTCTGATCGCCTTATACTATCAACCTGGTGTGTACAGTTAACACAAAAATAGAGATCATCTTATAGAATGGGCGGCACGGTGGCACAGTGGTTAGCACTGCTGCCTCACAGCGCCGGAGACCCGGGTTCAATTCCCGCCTCAGGCGACTGACTGTGTGGAGTTTGCACGTTCTCCCCGTGTCTGCGTGGGTGGGTTTCCTCCGGGTGCTCCGGTTTCCTCCGACAGTCCAAAGATGTGCAGGTCAGGTGAATTGGCTATGCTAAATTGCCCGTAGTGTTAGGTAAGGGCTAGATGTAGATGTAGGGGTATGGGTGGGTTACGCTTCGGCGGGGCGGTGTGGACTTGTTGGGCCGAAGGGCCTGTTTCCACACTGTAAGTAATCTAATCTAATCTAAAATTTGCTTTCCATTTGGTAGACTCTGAACCTTGTTGAAGTGTTTGTTTTTGCGTACCTTCTTAAGATTTTCCTTGCTGCCAATATTATGTCCATGTGTGTCTTAAACTGGAGTCTGGTTTGGCTTTTAGAAACATATTTCCTGCACTTGCATACCCACTGTCCCTTTGTGCTACATGCTTTGCTGGGCAGCCTTGGGTTGGTGCATGCCACAACACTCATTACAGATATTTGATGGCTTGAAACACTTTTCTGACCACAGCAGTAGCGCTGACTGCACCTAAAACATGTAACTGTTGTTGGACAACCACTATCGCTTCATATTGGGTCAATTTTTAAGCAATGCATCAATGCTATGGCCCTTTTTCTTGTCCAGAAGATCCAGTCAAAAAGCTTTAAATGATGTGCTGGTGATCACTAATTCAATGAACATTTCTTGAAGTTTCTCTTTGAAAAGTCACATTCATTCTGTTTTCTGTTTGTATGATGAGTTAGAGTCTGTTAATTCTGAAATTAATTCTTACTTTGAACTGATCTTTGAGAATTTTCCAGATCTTATTTTGAATCTTTAGCATTGTATAGACTGGATAGACTGGATATGTTAATTCTGCAAAACCTGCCTTGCCAATGGCAAATGTGAATAAGGGTGTTATTAGATGCCTATTTCAAAACGAAGTTTCTGCTTTCCTGATTAAAAAAAAAACTGTTGGACTGTACTTTTCAGTCAGTGTTAATTTAAAAAATGCATTGACATTGTGTCAGTGGAAATTAAATATACCCCTTTTTTAGGAATAGATTTTGCAGGTGGTACTGTTTGGAGATATTGTCATTTTTGTTTCACTTTCACGAACACGCATATGCTTTGTCATGCACTGAGTCTCAGCTTAAAAGTGCAATGGCGCTTCTTAATTTGATCTTTCAATTTAGTCAATGTTAGAAATTCCTTCTACTTTGAAAAAGCTTAATTTCTAATCAAACGGATTTACGTTTGTTTTATTGGTAGTTAATACACTATCTCCAGATCTATGCAATCGTTTTATTCACAGTAATTAATGTTGTTTACAGGGTGAGAAAATGCCCTTTGTCCAAATCTCTGCTGGCCAAAGCTACTCTCTGGTTAGGCTTCAATTAATTTTTCAAATAATAACATGGAGGTTTTTTAAAAAATAAATGGCCTCTGGTGCTAACTGTGATGTGCATTGTGCCTCCAGAAGAGTAACTTTACTTGATGCAGCAATGCTTATATTATCTGTCATTATACAAGAAACTAAGAATGGATATCTTGGTATTGAAATATCCAACAGATGTTTTATATATCTGGCTACTGAATACAAACATTATCCCCACAAACACACCAGTGTCTGAGTTGGTATTAAGATATTTTGAGATAGCAGAGATGAATGCTAATAGTGGGATATTAGCTAGTAGTGCTAATAGTGTTATCAGAATTAAGATGGTGTCTGAGACTTTCAGGTTGCAGTAATAATATCATGAGCACTTTGCTTGAAATTTAATGCAGCATAAGATGTTGATAGCGGAGATTTCAGTAATGGTAATGCCATTGAATGTTAAGGGGAATCATTAGATTCTCTTTTGATGGAGATGGTCTTTCTCTGGCACTTTGGTGGCTCAAATTTTACTTGCCACTTATCAGCCCAAGCTTGGATGTTGGCAAGTTGTGCTGCATATAGACACGGGTTGCTTCAGTACCTGACGAATTGTGAATAATGTTGAACATTGTGCTTCTGATATTAAGATGGAGTGCAGATCATTGATGAGTCATCCTAAGATGATTGGGCCTAGGACATTCACCTAAGGTGATAGTGACTACATGGTAGCCTGGAATTGAAATGACTAACCTTCAACAACCACAACCATTTTCCTTTGTGCTAAGTAGTACTCCAAACAATGGAATGCTTTTCCCTGACTCCCATCGACTTCTCAATGTTATCCTTAGTTCAATGCTGCCCTGATGTCAAAGGCCTTACCTATGGAATTCAGCTCATTTGTCCACGTTTGAACAAGAGTGTTTTAAGATCAGGAACTGTGTGACCCTGCTGACACCCAAACTGAGTGTCAGTGAGCAGATTATTCCTACGCATATGCCACTTGAAAGCACTGCTGACAATCTTTTCCAATATTTTACTAATGGCTGGTCTGATGATTGGGACTGCCAAATCTGTCAAGGAACTATCAAAGCTGTCAAGGAACTGTCTAAAGATGTGTGGTATTTCAAACAAATGCTAGATATTTCAGCAGTCTTATTGACATAATCCATTATAGAATTTGTGTTGCAAGGTTGATTTTCCAAAATATCATTTTTATAACGGGCTGCCTATCATGTAAATATTTTAATGGACAGCTCCAAACACTTGTAGAATAGAAATATTTGTTTACGAATGAGATTGGTCAAGGGAATTCTAATTTTTTTTAGATTATGGTCCTTGTTTTCAAAAGCAACTTTACATACAGGCTGATATTGTGATTTTTTTGTCAATATGCTTCCCAAAGTATGCTCATAGTAAATACTGGGCGAGATGGCATAGACAGAGGACAATGGTTAGTGGATAGGGAGTATAAGTTGCATAGAGGTTATAAAGGGCATAAGATGGTTGGAAGCATAGACTTATGAGTGGCCATGGGGCAGGTACAGATATATGGGTTGACATGACAAGAGTGGGGCCTTGGAAGAGGGTATATGGAATTAAGTGATATGGATGGAGTATGGAGAAAGAAGGGAGTGAGAAGATGACAGCAGAACTAATATTTCATTTTTAATCTTTACCTTTAAACTATGAACACATTGCCAGAGTTACCAGACAGGCTTTCTAATTTAGTCTGCCCCGGAAATAAGCAGTCTTTTCTTGTGTTGCCCATTCCGATTCCCATCTCCTTGGACGAAAATGGGAAGAACAAACAGCCATTTTTAAAAGGCAGATTGGGGGAAGATGATGTTTCTCCCACCTCTCTGCAACCAAATCTGGAATATAAATCTGAACTAGTATGTGAAGCTTTGCTACAGTAAACTGCTCTGCATCTCAAAATATCTAATGATATTGAGAAAAGACACAGAAAATATTCAAAAAGGAGAAAGTTGACAAATTTTGTGTGGAGCTACAATGCCACCTACTGACAGGGAGCCTTAAAGTGAAGTATCAAATTGCACTGGTGCTGTAAAATTGAAAGCTGAACATCCTGGAAACACTTAGCAGGGTAGGTAACATTTCTAGAGACAAAAATAAGGTTTGACCCTTCATCAGGAATAGGTAGCATTATAATTAATAAGGAGTTACTGGGCCGGTGAAGTGGTGGTGTGAAATAAATAGCGATATGCATGAAAAGTAAGAAAAAGCAAATAATTTGTTGAAAACAATGACTTGAGATATGATAACAGCACAACACAAAAGGAGAACAATGGGAAATTCTAGACCTGCATGAAACTGAGAGAACAGATGATTAACAATCACAAACAGATCATGTCAAAACTAGCAAAAGTGAGCAGGTTCCACTGGCCAGGGAGTAGAGTTGAAGGTAAAATTATGGAGTCACTGAGGTTGTAAACTATCACACAGGCCCTTTACCATGAATCTTTCACACCCTCCCTAAATTCCAGAAGTACTGGCACATGCATCTTACACCGCTATCAAAAAACTGAAGTATGATTAAAGTCTGAAGTTGTTAATGTCACTTATAGCTGGTGGGCTACTAAATGCCGAATAGAAAGACAAATTGATCTCTCGATGTGACATCGAGCTTCCTCGAAATTGTATAAGGACAAAGAGAGGTCAGAGTGGGAATAAGATAAATAAAATGATAAGCCACCAAGAAGTCTCAGAATTGTTGCTGTCTATTCAACTCATTCTTCCAAGTTGGATGTTACTCGCATGACTATAATCTATTCCAAATCTTGGTTTTATTTGAGAAAGTACTGGTAAGTATATTATTTGATTTTTTTTGCTGCTATAAGGTAAAGGTCTCTGACAATGCTCTTAATAAGGGAGTTCCTTGTATCAACAAAAGGAATAACTATATCAACTATCAGGCTAGTGTCAAATTTGCTGATGAGTTTCCATATAATTGTTGACCTTGGCCTTCAGAGGACCCGACCACAGTTTTGATGCTGCTGAAGAAGTTCCAGCAAATTACTGCATATCTCTGTAGACAGCACACATTACAGACACATTACATCAGAGGTGGAAGGATTTAAGCAAGTGAGTTAAGTGCCAATCAAGTGAGCAGACTGCTATATTCTCAAATACTCTTACAGGTGCACCAATCCAATACTGCATCATACTCCTGACTTGGTGGTAGAAAGGCAGAAAAAAAACAGATTGCCTGCAGAGTGCCCAACATCTGACTTGTTAAGTAGCCATATGGCTGGGTCAGTGGTGACCGCAGCTTGTTAATGAAGAGGAATATAACAAAGAAATCACAATAAATGTAAAAAAATATAATTTGGCTCTCTTGTTGAGATGGCCACTATTTGACATAATTTCCCAGACTACAATATTACTACCAAATGTAGGATCATTGTTTCCAGACTGTCTCTGACCTTAATCCCTCTGCAGATCTTCTCACCAATGCATAATCCTCTAAACCCAAAGTGTATTCTTCTATGTCTTTCCCAAAATTCATAATTAAAGGCCCAAACCAGTCTCCATTATAACCATGCTCCTCCATCTTTCTGAACTTCTTCTCACATTTCACCTTCAATTTCACTCATTTCTTTCATATATGGGGTTTTGATATGAGTACCTGCATGTATTCTGCAGCTGTGCCTGAGTTCTTGTGGTAAATGTCGAACAGACATTACAATAGTGCTATTCAAGTCCACTGCTTTACCTTTTTTCCCAATACATTGATGACAGAATATGTGCCATTTCATGTTCACATCCAGAACTTGATTAGATTATAAATTTGTTTACAATTTCCATCCTTTGCTTGTCTTCACACGGTTCTTCTCCACCTCATCTCTTCCTTTCCTTGACACTTTGGCTTCATTTCTGCCAATATACTATCAAACAATATTCACTATTCCTCATGAAGGGCATATGTCCAAAACATTGACTCTCCTGGTCCTCAGATACTGCCTGACCTGCTGTGCTTTTCCAGTGCCACAATTTTCAGCTCTGACTCTCCAGCATCTGCAGTCCTCACACTCTCCCAACATTCACTATAAGCCTATTTATGCACATAGACATCTTTGCTACACTTCCTCACACCCTACTTCCAGAAGGACTACACCCCATTCTCCTAGTTTCTCTTTCTCAATTGTATGTGTTCAGCCTATACAATATTCAATGCAAGCATTCTGATGTGTCATTCTTTTCCGCAACAAGATTCCCAAACACTGTAGTTATTAAGACCTCAACACATTCTATTCCATGGTACATGTTGGTGCTGTCACCTTTTCACTTCTTTCCCAGACCACAACAGGATTGCTCTGGTCTTCAATTTCTACCTCACCAGCTTGAATGTTCAATGAATTATTCTCTGCCATTTTTATCACCTTCAGCATGATTTAGATTAGAAGTACATCTTCCATTTGCCTCCTTCTTCAAGAATCTGAAGGGACTTTTCCCCCTTCATGACACCCTGGTCCACTCCTCAGTCTCCTCCAAGATCCATTCCTATTCATGAGGCACTTTTCCACGCAAGCAGAGAAGATGTCATGCAATAATTGCCATTTTACCTCCTCCTTTTTCACCATCTAAGGTTCCAAACATTCCTTCCAGTTGAAATAGTAATTTATTTCTTTTATTTAGTATACTCTATTTACTAGGAGAAAGTGAGGACTGCAGATGCTGGAGATCAGAATCGAAAAGTGTGGAATGTGCTGATGAAGGGCTTACGTCCAAAACATTGACTCTCCTGCTCCTCGGAAAATGCTCAACCTGCTGTGCTATTCCACACTTTTCGACTCATACTCTATTTACTGCCTATGACGTAGTCTCCTTTACTTTCAGAAAATTTCCAGACACTCTCTTTAATTCATTAAAATCTGTTATATTCTGAACTTTCTCCACTATTAGCAATGAAGTAAAGTGTATGCATGGTCACACACCTGAAACATTAACTTTGTTTCTATCTCCACCAAGGCTGTCAAATCTGTTGTTTTTTTCTAATTTTTCTAAAGTATTGTTGTTTTATCGTTGTTAACTTTCTGATTTTATTATCTTTATCATTACCTGTCACTGTTGGACACAAATTTGCTTCTTATTTGCCCACAGCAAGTTATTGTTCTGGTTCTGCTGAATGCAGGTATGAACAACGTTATTATATCAAAAACTGTCGAGCTAAATGCTGTGACAAACCCCTGAGTGTACAGTGAATGGAATGTGATTGATGAAGCAACTAAAGGTAGCTGGGTCTATGATGCTATTTGAGCATCCTTTAATGTTGTTCTGGGTTTGAGATGATTGATCAACAATTCTCATCATAGAGTCTTACAGTCATACAACACAGAAACAGACCCTTTGTACCAACCCCGTCCATGCTGAACATAATCCTAAATTAAACGAGTCGTACCTCCCTGCTCCTGGCCCATATCCCTCCAAACCTTTTCTATTCATGTACTTATCCAAATATCTTTTAAACCTTGTAACTGCCCACATCGATCACTTCCTCAGGAAGTTCATTCCACACACAGACCCGCTCCGTGTAAAAAAATTGTCCCTCATGTCTTTTTTAAATCTCTCTCTCACCTTAAAAATGTGCCCTGTAGTTTGGAAATACTCATCCTAAAGAAAAGACAACTACTATTAATCCTATTTCTATCCCTTATGATATTATGAACTTCTATAAGGTCACCTCTCAACCTCCTACACTCCACTGAAAAAATTCAGTCTTTCTTTATAACTCAAAATTTCCATAGCTGGCAACAACCTGGTAAATCTCTTTTGAACACTCTCCAGCTTGATAATAGTTTTTTAATGCCAGGCAAGATGAGAAACGATGCAAGGTGTTTCTGGTCAAACCCATGCCCGAGTCAGCAATTCAAGAAGAGTTATTCTCACCTCTGAAGTTATGTTTCTTCTTAAAATACATTGGGATCAAAACTGGAATCAGGTCTGGTGTCACCTGCTTCTGGGACCACCCAAACTGAGCTTCAATCAGCGGGTTATTGTCATGTTTAAAACCTTTGATGGCATGCTGATGACTCATTCATCATTCTCCCAGTGATTAAGAAAAAGTTGATGGGATGGTAATATTCCAGATTGGAGTGACCTACTTTTTAAGAAAAGGATATATCTAGGCCTTTTACAAAAAAAAAGGTTGAAGTAAAGAAAAAGTTTTTCTTAATATGAAAACAAATTAGACAAGCAATGGAATGTGTTGATGGATCGGGGGAAAATTGGGAGTGACACAAGCCCTCTTGCCAGGAGATGATATTGTTTTTTGTGGATCCAGAAGAGAAAATAGATGCAAGCTGTGCCTTGCTGAAGGACTGTGAGCTTCACATCTACAGGAAGATCTTACAGGTTTCAGAATATAGCATATAACTGCTATGAAAGGGGGCGTGGTTTACCTTCCTCTGAAATTCTGCACTACGAAAGAATTATCAGAATGGAAGTACACCTCCAAATTTCTGAGTGAGCCATGAGTGAAATCACCTTTTAGAAATGCAGTGCTCCATTTTTTCATTTAAAAATGGGCCAATTTGCATGAGACTGTCACTCCTCAAAAAATCCAGCCCCTATGATCTGTTGCTGCATTTCCAATAAAGCTCTTTGTTGACATTTACCAAGTGCTGTTATTCCAATTCACGTTGATATGAATGGTCAGCTGCATTTAAAATGCTACAACTGCACATATTAAAGCACAGTGTTATAAATTCACATTTTGATGTTTAATGCCTATTAAAAGATTACCAGTCTAGTGATCACAATTTTGTTTTTATAACAGATTGAACATTTGAAGGGATTTAAAATCTTTGAACGTGTTTCATGAATAGAAACGTTTTTACAGATCAAGGATATATGAATTAGAGCTGTCTTAAATTGTCAGCAGTTTGCTTTATTTTCATAGCGGAAGCATTAGTTAGGATAGCAGGGCTATGGGGAATGAGTGGCTGAGATGTTGCAATTGTAACAGAGGCTAGCAGCTTATACATTAACGAAGATGAAGTCCCAAAGAACTGAAATAGTCTCTTAAAACTTCCAATTACTTCCTGTTCCCACCTCCTCTAAACAAACATTGGATGTAGGGGCCCTTTAAAAAGAGATATGTTTGTTTTCCCAACTTGAGCTACCTCCCGCAAATGCAGATTAAAGATACATTAAAAATGATTTCACCCAGAACATTATCACCTAAAACATAATAATGTTAAAGATCTAATGACCAGGGAAAGCCAGCACAAATTTCTCTCTCCTGGATTATCATTTGCAGGAAAGGGTTGCATATTTGAAATTACTTACTTTAAAGTACTATTTTAAAATCAAACAGAAATATTTAGTGTTCATTAGTTCCAGTATTTTTTTTCAACTAGTCCCCTATGCCAATTGAAATTTAACAGAGAATACCTTGGAAAGATTGTATGCTAGAATTGTTTATTTCTAATGGGAGTCATAAAAATAATTACTTTTTTTGTTTTATTATCAATATGAAATACCTTAAATGTCTGAAAGTGTTTCAAATTATAATTGACTGCCCTTAAAATGATTGTTACTTAGGAAATTATTACACTCATGCAGTACAGAGCAAGATTCACAGGCAATACAACACAAAATAAATGGAGATGTTTTTGTCTGTTATGGGAATGTTAAAAAAGTTGGCCATTAAACCTTGGGTTTAATTGTCTTGTAAACCCTGAAGACACACTGAATTGTTTCTTTTCTGTATTTGTTCCCATTTTATCTGCTCCCTAAAAAGGGTAACTGAAAATAGAGATTTTTAAAACCATAAAATCTGCTTTTGTGGCATTTTTGGTTAATTCAGTGGCACTTCAAGAAACAAAAGAAGTTATGAAAATCTCTGATGCAGTGTTCTAAAGTATATTTCATTGTCCATCATGGCAAGTCAAGCGTCTTAGCTGTTTAATTAACTCATTGGCTATATATTTGCTTTTGGCCAGCTACATGTTTGCCATGAAGAAAACAATCTTGTTGTTGACAATTCTCCAAAGGTATTGAAAATTTCATACTTAAAATTTTTCTCTGTTTAAAATACGCAGAATTGTAGGACAGTCAAGGCTTAAAGATGTTCATGCTATGTTGCAGTGAATCATAATAAAATGGTCAAATAATTTCAGTTTTCTTGATTGTACCTAACAAATAATTTTGAAAAGGCTGATTTGCATAAATATTTTGAAGTTTCATACTTACTTATTGTTACCTTGTCTAGTTCACCCAGCATGATATTGTTGGGTGTAAGATCTCTATGGACAATTCTTTTCTCTTTGTGCAAATAACGCAATGCAAGGCATATCTGAAAAACAAAAATTGAACAGAATTATTTCTCGGACGTAATTGTAATTGCAGTTGTAATGACAGTGAAACTGTCCATATTTGCAATCACTACTATTGGAAACCAACAGCAGACAGCAACTTTTTGTGTTTGCATATGCACAATGAAGTACAGGAATTCAAAATCTGTCAGTGGTTCCATGCTACTTTAGAGGGTGCATTGTCCCACAGATCTATTGCGGCTTTTGAAAACTTCCTTTTCATGCTATGTTACTGATTAAAATGCTGAAATAAATCCTGTCTTGCTGTTGAGTTGTAACTTGGTTTTTGAATGGAGCACGTTCATGAATATATTGCAAAAATTATCCGGCTCCAGAAAACTAACTTTATTCTTAAGCAATTTTAGCTTTCCCTACTATGATTTATAAAAAATCATATGTTTAAATTTATTAAAAAAGAATCAAGTGGCAGCACTTGCTGGATGCCTGAAGGATCCTTGAGGTTATTGCAAATTACAAATACGGCTCAACTAAGGTGAAATCTACACCAGGGAGATCTAAGGACCTTTGTGGGCATCAGCTTCCTATCAGTTCTACCCAAGTTCTATCAGTTTGCCACAAAAAACAAAATCTTGGACAATATAATGCAAAACAGTGTGAATGGAGTTTTCCATAAATATACATTTAAGACTTGATTACTAGAATTGTTATGATTTAGCTAGGAGTCAGTAACCTTGATTTTAAAGTATACAATGTGCAAGATCCCAAGAACCCTCTAAGGCAAAAAAGCGGATTTCGGTGTTTTGAACAAAAAACACCCGTAGTATACAGAGTTAGAATAGCAAAACAACCTATAATCTCTATACACCTTGTATTCTGACATCCAGAAGTAATGTGAGGTAAGGAAGGATAGGGGACAGAGAGTGGTCGAACCCCCCATGGAGTACAGTGAATTGCAAAGAAGGTCAAGACAGATAACATAGAATTCTTAGAAACCTCACAGTCGTTAGTGACATTATGAGTTATCATCAAAACTTTACAAGGGATTTCTTCACTTTTGAACATCCAGCTTGAGAACTCCTTCAGAAGCTCATTGTTATGGAATATCTCACAGTTGCTCACAACCCGGCAGTTCCCTCTCCTTTACTGGGAATGTGCTCCCCCAGCTCTGCAGACTGCATTTTGGCATTTACTCACAGGCACAATTCCTACTTTTCTGTGAACAGATCACTGCTCCTGGGTTTTGTTGAGGTCCAGTCTTGCTAAGCTGTACTAAGTCAATATTGCTTGTAGGCTTCCTTTATCCCTACTTTCAGCTTCACTGAAATATTTGTATCACCTATAACCACGGGTAAGGTGCTGGAGAACTAGGGGGTGGCTAATGCTATGCCTTTATTTAAGAAGGCTGTAATGAGAAGCCTGGAAACTAAAGACCTGTGAGTCTGACATCAGTGGTGGCTAAGTTGTTGGAGGGGATTCTGAGAAGTAGGATTTACATGAGTTTGGAGAGGCAAGGGATTGTCAGCATAGTTTTGAGCGAGGGAAATTGTGTCTCACAAACGTGATTCAGTTTTTTGAGGAAGTAACCTAAAAGATTGATGATACATTGTTTACTTGCACTTTAGTAAAGCTTTTGATAAGGCTTCACTTGGTTGACAAATTAGTAAAGTTAAATCACATGGAATTCAGGGTGAGCTTGCCAAATGGATACAAAATTGACTTGATGATAGGAGATAGAAGGTAGTGGTGGAGGATTGTTTTTCTTTCTGTGACCAGCGATGTTCCAGGGATCAATACTGGCTCCACATTTTTTTGTCATTTATGATTTGGATGAGAATAAAAGAGGCACAGTAGGTTTGGAGATGACACCAAAATTCATGGTATAGTGAACAGTGATTAAGATTTACAAGGAGGTCTTGATAATTGTGTCAATGGGCTGAGGAGATGGGAAATGGAAAGTCATTTGAATAAATGTGTGGTATTACATTTTGGTAAAACAAACAAAGGCAAGACTTATCTAATTAATGGTAGAACAGACAGACAAAGGGGTTCTGGTACAAAATGTTTTGAAATTTGCATCACCTATAGACAGGGTGCTTAAGGCATTTAGCATGCTTGCATTCATTGCTCAGACATCTGAGTATAGGATATGGGACATTATGTTGAGATTGTACAGGACTTTGATGAGGCCTCTTCTGGAGTACTGTGTGCAGTTACAGTTGCTCTGTTATAGGAAGGATATTATTAAATTGGAGAGGTTTCAGAAACGAGGTTTCACCAGGCTGTTGCTGCAAATGGAGGTTTGAGTTATTAAAATAGGCTGGATAGGCTGCGACCTTTTCATTGGAGTGTAAGAAGTTGAAGTTTGACCTTACAGAGGTTTATAAAATCATGAGGGGCACAAATGAGGTGAATAGCAAAGGTCTTCTCCCTAAGCTGGGGGAGTTCAAAACTAGGGTTTTTTAAAGTGAGAGGATAAAGATTTATAAAGGTCATGACGAGCAATGTTTTTACACAGAGAGTGGGTGTTGTGTGGAAAGAACTGCCAGAGGAAGTGGTGGATGCAGGTAGAGTTACACTGTTTACAGACATTTGGATAAGTACTTGAATCGGAAAGTTTTGGAGGGATATGGGCCAAATGCAGGCATGTGGGACTAGTTCAGTCTGGAAACACAGTCAGCGTGGACTTTATTAGTCAATTAATAGATCACAGGTCTCTTCCTATGGCTTTTTCTGAGCCATAACCCCAATACTTAACAGCACCTACTGGCTCTCTTGACTTCTGAGTCCTGTCTGTTCAGAGCCTGCTACAGCAATATCCTTTTCAGGATGAAGCCTTGACTCCCTCTTCGTCAGTACCTGTGTAACTAGAACTCCACAAGTAGCAAACTTATTCTTCCACTGCCTCTGACTGACAAAAACTGTCTGTTCACTAATCCTCGTTTGGTTCTGAGTTACCAATTTTAAAATCTCACAACAAGCCGCAACCTTGTTCCTAGGCAGAAATGAATATTTGAATAGCACTGCATATCTTGGCTAACTTCTTGTTTGTGGCTGCCAACTCTGAACACGCAATACAAATGGATATATTCACAAATTTCATTCCCAAATGGCATTCCCTGCCAGGAGAAACATTTTCTTAGCATCTCGTCTGACAAGTTCCTTCAGAACATGCTTCAACTTGAGTCATTGAGTCATAGTGATATACAGCACAGAAACAGACCCTTTAGTTCAACTTGTCCATGCCGACCAGATAACCTAAACTAATCTAGCCCAATTTGCCAGCACTTGGCCCATATTCCTCCAAACCCTTCCTATACATATATCCATCCAGATACCTATTAAACGCTGTTAAAGTACTAGCCTCCACCACTTCTGGAAACACATTCCAAACACGTACCACCCTCTGCGTGAAAACGTTGCCCCTTGGGTCTCTTTTAACTTTTTCCCCTCTCACCTTAAACCTACGCCCTCTATTTCTGGACTCCCTTACCCCAGGGAAAAGATCTTGTCTATTTACCCTATTCATGCCTCTCATGATTTTATAAACCTCTCAGCCTCTGATGCTCCAGAGAAAACAGCTCCAGCCTATTCAGCCTCTCCCTGTAGCTCAAGTCCTCCAAGCCTGGCAACATCCTTGTAAATCTTTTCTGAACCCTTTTCAACTTTTACAACATCCTTCCGATAGGCGGGAGACCAGAACTGCACACAATATTCCAAAACTGGCCAAACCAATTTCTTGTGCAGCAGTTACATGACCTACCAACTCCTATACTCAATGCTCTGCCTTATTTTTCTAAACTTCAGGGAATATGGACCTCGTCTATTCAATCTCTTGTAAAATAATACCCACATCCAGGTAGGGGCAAACACTTCCTTTCTTAGGGAAATGAAAAAGCACACACAGTACTCCAGTGATCTCACCAAATGTCCTGCACATTTGTAGTAAGACTTCTTCATCCTATGCTGCAATCCCTTTGCAAATAAAGCTTATGTAGCACTTGCCTTCCTAGATGCTTGCTGTTACTTTATGTCAACTTTCTGTGATACATACATGTGAATGCCCAGGTTCTTTTGAAAAACAAATACTTTCCGGTATGTTACCAATTAAAAAGTACTTTGATTTTCCGTTCTTCCCACTGAAGTGGATAAACTCACACTGCATAATGCTATTTCCATCTGTTCTGATCTTCCCTATTCACCTGCCTGGCCACAATTGCTCTATGGTCATTTTTAATTATCCTCACTATTTACTTTCCTATCTAACTTTGTAACATCAGCAATTCTAGGTATGTTACCCTCAGCCTACTCATCAAAATCATTAATACAGGTAGAGTGAAAAATTTTGTTTTGTGTGCAGTACAGGCAGATCATAACAGACATTGATCATAAGATGATTGAATAGAGTGAGGAATACAATATTACGGCGAGAAAAAAGGTGCACAAAAAACAAGATCAACCTTAGATTTGAAATTTGAGCAGTCAAATCAGAAGTTGAATAACAGCAGGGAAGAAGCTGTTCTTGAACCTGTAGGTATGTATGTTTAAGCTTTTGTATCTTCTGCCTAATGCAAAAGATTGAAAAAAATTATAACTGGGGTGGGAGGGGCTTTTGATGATGTTGGCTGCCTTTCTGAGGCAACAAGAAGTGTAGATGGAGTCAATGGATGGAAGGTCGGCTTGCATGATAGACTGGGCTGTGTTCACAACTCTGTAGTTTCTTATGGTCCTGAGCAGTGCAGTTGCTGAAACAGGCCATGATGCATCCAGATAGAATGCTTTCTATAGTGCACTTATAAAAGTTGGTGAGGGTCCTTATGGACATGCCAAATTTCCTTAGCCTCCTGAGGAAGAAGAGGCATTGTTGTACTTTCTTGACTATCACATCAATGTGGGTGGCCCAGAACAGTTGTTGGTGATTGTCATTCCTAGGAACTTGACACTCTCGACCATCTGCACCTCAGCTCCACTGATGTAAACAAGGGCTTGTCCTCCTCCTTTCTTCATGAAGTCTTCAGCTTTGCTGATGTTGAGGGAGCGATTGTTATCTTTACACCAAGCCACTAAGCACTCTGTCTTGTCATTGTTTGATCTCAACAATGGTAATGTCATCAGTGAACTTGTAGATGGAATTTGAATGACATTTGGTCACATAGTCATGCGAGTAGAGGGAGCACAGTAGGGGACTGAGCCAGGCACTGATAGTGAGGTTTATCGTGGAGAAGGTGCTGTTGCCTATCTTCACTAATTGCAGTCTATGGGTTAGGAGGTTGAGGACTCAATTACAGACGGCTGATCAAAGACCTAGGTCTCAGAGTTTGAAGATTAGTTTGGTTGGGATTATAGTACTGAAGGTGGAGCTGTAGTCAATAAGTAGAAGTCTAACATAGGTATTCTTATTATCCAGATGTTCCCAGGATGAGTTGACCTGTTGAGCTGGTAGGTAAATTGCAGGGTATCAAGGCAGGCTGGGAGGCTAATGTTGATATGAGCCATGACTAACCTCTAGAAGTATTTCATAATTTTGTAGGTCAGAGTCACTAGGCGGTAGTCATTGAGGTACGTTGCATGTGCTTTCTTTGGTACCGGGATGATGGTGATCTTCTTGAGGGGACTTCAGATTGTAGCAAGGAGAGGTTAAGGATGTCAGTGAATACTCCTGCCAACTGGTTCGCTCACTATCTGAGTGCATGGCTGGGGACTCCATCTGGGCCAGTTGCTTTCCTTGCATTCACTCTCAAGAAGGCTGATCTGATATCTGCAGCAATAAGTGAGGGAATGGATGCATCTGAGGCTGACAGGGTAAGTGACACTGTTTACTGACTTTCTGTTCAAAACGAGCATAAAATGCATTGAGCGCATCAGGGAGGGATGTGTCTTTGTCCACTATTTTGTTCTGCTTCACTTTGTAGCCCATTATATGATGCAGGCCTTGGCACAAATGGCGGGTGTCGTGTTGGTTAGTTTGGGGAGGGGTCTGTAACTTAGTCCTGTATTGCCTCTTGGCATCCCTATGGCCTTATGGAGGTTGTACCTGCATTTCAAGTCAAGGTCAGGAACGTCTGACTTGAACGTTGCATGCAAGATCTTCAGTAGGCAATGGATTTCCCGGTTCATCCATGGTTTCCGGTTGGTCAACATACAGATTGATTTCTTTGGCAAGCAATCCTCTATACACTTGCTAATGAAGTCCATGATGCTGGTGACATACTCATCTAGGTTTGCCGCTGAATTCTCTAATATGGAACAGTCCACCAAATCCAAACAGTCCTGCAGAAGCTGTTCCACTGTCTCACATTAGCACTATATTATTTTCTACACTGGGTCCTCACGCTTCAACTTCTGATAGTAAGTTGGGAGGGGAAACACAGGAGGAATTGTGATCTGATTTCCCAAAGTGTGGGCGGGGGGTGAACTGATAGGCATTTTTGATCATTGTATAGCAATGGTCAAGGATGTTCGGTCCCTTGGTGGGACAGGAGACATGTTGATGGTATTTTGGTAGCACCCTCTTGAGGTTGGCCTGGTTGAAGTCACTGGCTACGATGAATAGGCCTCAGGGTATTCCATCTCAAGTGTATTTGTAGTGGTGTAAATGTCATCCAGAGCACTCTTCACTTCCAAAGGGGTTGTATGTAGACTGTTGTCAGGATGGCAGAGGTGAACTTGCATGGCAGGTAGTAGAGACAACTTTTTACTGTTAGATATTCTTGATCTGGACAGCAGTAACTCAGGAAACTGGCTTTTAAAACATCTACAATCCTTTCCACAATTCTTGGTTTTTAAAACATCCTTTTCCCATTTAAGTCCACAATCAAAAATGCAAAACATATTTTTTACATGCTTCCATTCTTAAGAAAATGAAATACAATTTTAAAAATGCACTTCATCTCAAAATAACTAATACACAAACAAAGACAAACAAGATCTACTTATTCTTCCTTTTATAGGCTGATACAGTCAAAGCAAATCTTGAACTTTAAACTTACTTCAACACTTTGCACTCTGAACAATGTTTTAGCAATTACATTACGTTTTCCAGCAATGTAAATAGCCTTTACATTAAATGATTGCACCAAAAGAGTCCATCTGAACAGTCTCATATTCTGTCATTTTAATTTTTTTCAATGAAGGTCAGTGAATGATGAGCAGTGTAAATTAATGTTTCCTTATCACCTTGTTGAATATACACTTCAAATTGTTGGAGAGCCGACAATAATTCTAAAGTCTTTTTTTCCAACATTGAAGTAACTCTTCTGGTACTGGTTTAGTTTCTTTGAGAATTAGACCCCCAGCTTCTATATTACTAACTCATTATCCAGCAACAAGTCTTCACCTGTCCTCAAGTCACCAGTATCAATTGTAATTTTGAAAGATCTGGAAAAATCAGGGGCAGCTAACAACAGTTCATTTGTCATATTGTCTTTGACTTCTTGAAGGCTGTCCAGCATTCTGATGACCAAAATACTTTTCCTTGTTTCTTTAACAAGTTTGTTAAAGGTGCTGAAATTGCTTTGGATGCATTGCACAAATTTTCAGTAAAACCCACGCGCCTCAAAAATTTCATGAATTTTTCATGTCGTTTTAATGACAGAAAATTGCATTAGAGCTTTCACTTTCACTGTCTTTGATAAAACATGTCTTTGTCTTACAATGTCCCAGGAAAGTTAGTCTTGTATTTCCAAATTCACTCTTGGCTAAAGTTATTACCTGGTCAGCTAACTATAATTACTTAAATGGGTCTTCTAATTGTCTCATGGTCTTCCCATGTTTGACTATATACCACAGAAACTGCTAAATAAACTACAAAGTTACAAACCTCAGCAATGACTTGATTAATAAGCTTTTGAAATGTAGCTGGAAATTCTTGAGTCTAAATGGCATCACATTGGTATAATACATTTGGTGTAACAAAAGTGGATATTTATTTAGCCCATGATGTTAATGGCACTTGCCAGTACTCCTTCAATAGATCAGTCTTGAAAAGGAATGAGGCACTGGTAACCCTATGAATACATTCTTCAAATCATGGAATTGGATATGACTCTGTCTTCGTGATGGCATTTACCCTTCTATAATCTCTACAGAATCTAGTTGGTCCATTCAGTTTAGGAATTAACACTGCTGGTGAATTGCAGATACTTTGAGTAGGTTGAATCAAGTGATTTTCCAGTATGTATTGAATCTTTCTTTCCAATTGAGCTCAATTTTCTGGGCTCAACTGATAAAGATTCTATTTTATTACACCTCATTCTCCTCTGTCTACATCATACCTGGCTAGATACCTCACCCAGGTGTATCTCTACATATTACCTTATAGTCTCTAGGTAATATTACAAGATCCTCCTATAGTTATTTCCCTAAATATGAAAACACAGTGTCTCACTGAGCCAATATTTCTGTGTTAGCTATTTGAATTGCAAGAGGTTCATTTGGAGAACTGTCTACCTCACTCTTACTGGTTCTGTCATCTTCCATCTGACATAGTTGTTCCTCCTTACCTTCATCCCAATTCAGACACTTTTTCAACATAAAAACTGAAAGAACTGCAGATGCTGTAAATCAGAAACTAAAATAGAAAATGCTGGGAAAAGCTCAGCAGGTCTGGCAGTATCTGTGAACAGAAATCAGAGTTAACATTTTGGGTCTGGTGACCCATCCTCAGAAGACTTTTTCAACATGTTTGTGACAGATTCTTCTTTCCATGATCGGGTGTATTTATCAGATAGGTCACTTCACAAACCTTTGTAATTACTTATAGAACATCGAATAGTACAGCACAGTACAGACACTTCAGCCGTTGATGTTGTGCCTTTTATCCCACTCTAGGATCAGACTAAACTACACATTCTTTCATGTGCCTATCCAAGTTTCACTTAAATGTCCCTTATGTATCTGACTCTACTACCACCACTGACAGTGCATAACATGCACCCACCACTCTCTGAGTAAATAACCTACCTCTGACACCTCCTCTAAACTCTCCTCCAATTACCTTAAAATTATGCCCCGTCATGATAGACATTTCCACCATGGGCAAAAGTCTCTGGCTTTCTACTCTAACTATGCCTCTCATCGTCATGTACATCTTTATCAAGTCACCTCTCATTCTTCTTTGCTCCAATGAGAAAAGCCCTCGCTCCCTTAACCTTTCTCCTTAAGACATGCCTTCCAGTCCAGACAGCATCCTGGCAAACCTCCTCTGCACCCTCTCTAAAACTTTGCATCTTTCATATAATGAGGCGACCAGAACTAAACACAATATTCCAAGTGTGGTCTAACCAGGGCCCTATGGAGCTGCAGGATAACCTCGTGGCTCTTAAAATCAACCCACCGGGGCTAAAGAAAGCCAACACACCATACGCCTTCTAAATAACCCTATCAACCTGGATGGCAACTTTGAGGGATCTATGGACATGGACTCCAAGATCCCTTTGTTCCTCCACATTGCCAAGAATGCTGCCTTTAACCCTGTATTCTAAATTCAAATTCGACCTTCCAAAGTGAATGACTTCACACTTTTCGGGTTGAACTCCATCTGCCACTTCTCAGCCCTATTCTGCATCCTGTCAATGTCCCGTTGCAACCTACAACAGCCCTCCACACTATGCACAATTCCATTAATCTTTGTGTCATCGGCAAACTTACTAACCCACCCTTCCACTCATCCAAGTCATTTACAAAAATCACAAAGAGCAGAGGTCTCAGAACTGATCCATGTTGTGACCCTTGGTCACCAAATTCCAGGCTGAATACTTTCCATCGACCACTATCCTTTGTCTTCTATGGGCCACCAATTCTGTATCCAGACAGACAGGTTTTCCTGTATCCTATGCCTCTTTACTTTCTGAATGAACCTACCATTGGGAACCTTATCAAATGCCTTGCTAAAATCCAAGTACATCACATCCACTGCTCTACCTTCATCAACATGTTTTGTCATATTCTTGAAGAATTCTACAATGCTTGTGAGGCATGACCTGCCTCTCACAAAGCCATGCTGACTATCTGTAATCAAACTATGGTTTTCCAATTAATCATAAATCCTGCCTCTCAGCATCCTCTCCAATAATTTGCCCACCACTAATGTAAGACTGACTGGTCTATAATTCCTAGGATTATCCTTATTCCTTTTTGTGAATATTTGCCACCCTCCAATCATCTGGCACTACTCCACTGGACGGTAAAGATGCAAAGATCATCTCCAAAGGCACAGCAATCTCTTAACTTGCTTCCTGTAGTAGCCTCATCTTCCGTCTCGGAACACTTCAACCCCAGGGCATCAATGTGGACTTCACCAGTTTCCTCATTTCCCCTTCCCCCCCACCTTACCCAGTTCCAACCTTCCAGCTCAGCACCACCTTCATGACCTGTCCTACCTGCCAATCCTCCTTCTCACCTATCTGCTCCACCCTCCTCTCTGATGTATCACCTTCATCCCCACCCCCATCCACCCATTGTACTCTTTGCTACCTTCTCCCACCCTCCTCTCTGACCTATCACCTTCATCTCCACCCCCATTCACCTACTGTACTCTTTGCTACCTTCTCCCCAACCCCACCCCCCTCTCATTTATCTCTCCACCCTAGAGGCTCCCTGCCTTCTTCCTGATGAAGGGCTTTTGCCTGAAACGTCTGGCCCAGGGGATTTATCTAACCTTATGTTTTTCAAAATTTTCAACTCATCCTCTTTCCTAATATCCACCTTTTATAGCATACTAATCTGTTTCACTCTGTCCGCAGAAACGTCAAGGTCCCTCTCAGTAGTGAATACTGAAGCAAAGTATTCATTAAGGATCTCCCCTACTTTCTCCAACTGCAGTTGTAAGTTCCTTGTATGGTCCAGTGAATTTTGATTTCAATTGTTCATTTTGCAAAGCGATCAATATCAATATGTAATTTCCTGTTTGAAACATTCCAGTTGCTGATAGTTTATATGCTCATTTTTTCATCTACCCTTATGAAACCTTCAAATGCTTGTGCTTGCCTACATGCTCCGATGAGTCTTTCTAGAAACATAGATCCATAATCCAATGTTGAGGAATCATCTTTCTGGTTCAAAGGTTTCTCCCAAATTAATTATCTCATGACCATAAATCCATTCAGATTAATTAATCCCAGAAGATTCATTTAGGAAATCTCTGGTAGCAAATAATTAGAAGATCTAATCCCAACCCTGTGGGTATACAGAGCTGAAGATGTGTTGCTGGAAAAGCGCAGCAGGGCAGGCTGCATCCAAGAAGCAGGAGAATCGACGTTTCGGGCATCAGCATGCTGCCTGACCTGCTGCGCTTTTCCAGCAACACATTTTCAGCTGTGATCTCCAGCATCTGCAGTCCTCACTTTCTCCTGTGGGTATACATGACAGTAAGCCTTAATCATGATTTTGAAAATCAGATGGTATCTCTCCAAAGCTCCAGTATTTGCAAATATTACATATGTGACTTCACCTGTTTTGTACCCAAACAGCTAATGATTTCCAGCAAAATATTAGATTTAAAATTAAAACCTTGATCAGACTGTATCTCAATTGGTAATTTATAATGAGTAAAGAACTAAGTTAACTTCTCCACTAGGCTTAAGGTGAGAGGGAAAGATTTAAAAGGGACCTAAGGGGCAACTTCTCCACACAGAGGGTGGTGCATGTATAGAATGAGCTGCCAGAGAAAGTGGTGGTAATACAATACAACTTTTAAAAGGCTTCTAGATGCATAAATGAATAGAAACGGTCTAGAGGGATATGGGCCAAATGCTAGCAAATGGAACCAGATAAATTTGGGACATCTGGTCAGTTTGAACAAGTTGTACCAAAGGGTCTGTTTCTGTGCTGCACAGTTCTATGACTGTACTACTTTATCTGTAATTGTCCTGAAAGGAACAGCTTCTGCGAACAGGATTGTCATACCAATAATTATAAGGATATACTGATGTCCTGCTTGTGTTTTGAGTAATGGGTCCAATCCAATTGAATAAGACTAAATGGCACTTCAAAAACTGGCATAGGTTTCAAAGGATTGACATGCTGAGATTTTCCTACCACCTGAAATTTATAGTACTGTACAACATCTTTTATGAAGTCTTGGCCATACAAGTTAAGTGTTTATTGATGTCTGCGTTTTCCTTATCCTTACTGGTCCTGCCACACAAATGTCATATGTTACCCCCAATATCTCTTTATGATATCTGAGCAGTACCACTATTTTGATGAACAACTGTCCATTCTTCATCTGCAGATCTGTGAGGGTGTCTCCGCATCCTCATCAAAACCTTTAACATAATAATTCTCTGGAACTCCTTCAGCCCAAGCCTCAGTGTGAACTGTCTGTGCTAACTTCCTTAACTCTGTACTTGCGTCCTGATCCTCAATTAATAAAGAGATGCCACACATTTCTTTTGAATTATGTTCATTCTTAAATAGCCTCAGCTACTCTAACACCTCCTTGTGGTCTTACTGTGATCTCTGGCAATTGGCTTTGTTTGGCCATTGCTCTGGGTTACTACACATAATGGAAAAATATCTGGAACCTGTACCTGCAACTGTTTTATCTCAACTGGAGTTTCTGTGATTATCATTCCCCAAAACTGAATCAATTCCATCCATGGGTAATTTCTTAACTGTGCTGACTACTACTAGTCCAGACACAAGTCACACTTCAATTGGATCTTTTACAATGGAAGTAGGAAATGGTCTCCATCTGTCCCCTTTACCTACATTTTGGCTTTCACTGAACTCTTGAGAGGAAAACTAAATACTTCTCCAACACAAGACTTTAATAAAGCTACAGGCTTGGATGTTTCCTTTGAAGAAAATGGGAATATCTTCTCTTTAGACAAAATCCCTTTGTATCTCTGCACCTATGTACTTATTCTGCATTCACAGCAGTGCTTAGAGTTGTAGTTAAAGCTACGGTCTGATCCATGGCCTTATTCTTTTGAGTTTCTTTTTCTGACTCGATTGTATGAACTCCCATGTATTCCCTCACAACTTCCAACATTCTGAACGAATGGGTCTCACCTTAAAATATCTCAGCTTCTGATTTTCATCTCCATCCTCAGTGCTTTCCCTTCTAATCTGAGATGGAGAACTTGGGCATTCCTAGTTATCCATTCTTTACCTTGGCTTCTTCTCTTCCATTCACTCTCCTATTTTCTATCCCTTTCAAATTTATGAAGATGACAAAAAAAAGTTTTACTTTCTTGCATTTGCTCATTATTGTCAGCCATTCTCGCTGCCAAACTAGATGTTGCAACCCTTTGGTCCTCAATGTGCTTTCTTATTATGGAAAACAGTGAGTTTTTAAAATTCCAAAATTCCTAAGAGCTTCACATGCGGTTGCAGCTTCTAATATTCATGTTCACCTATCAAAATTAATTTGTTTACCCCTTTTAAAATCAACACAGGTTTCCCCGGACCATTTCCTTTATTTCCAAATCCTTTGCCTATCTGCCGCAGACATTCAAATAAACCCAAACTAGTTTCACGTACAGTGTTATAATCCCAAAACATCTCCTCAGACAGTGACATGTAAATTTCCTGTGCTTTACCTGTCAACTTACACAGTGTGAGCAATGTCCAGTTCCCTTTTGCCCAGTTTGTTGTCTTCTCATTTTCTGAAATAATATAAAGAATGCCTCCATATTCTTTTCCTCAAAATTTAGTAGGGCCTATGTAAACTTAAATATTTCCTTATTATGATTCAGATTATTCCCACCAAGGCCTACATCAGCATCTGTTTCCTGTTACCATGTCATCATTTTAAGCATATATATCTATGTTTCCTTACTTTTTGTTTTGTAATTCCAATTATAGTTCCCTCATTTCTATTTCTTGTATTTTTAGTTTCATTTCCTGTTTTCTTAATTCCTTCTCCCTTTATCTTTCTCCATTCTTTGTTTTTTTCAGCTCTTTGTTTTTTTCTGTCATCTCTACTTTTCTCATTCTTTCCTCACACTCATGTTGTTTTAACCATAACTGGATATCACCTCATTCTGATGTTTCACTACCTGGAGTCTCTTGTAATTCCTCTCAACTCAAGTGCTATGCTAGTACTTCAATTATCTCTACCTTCCCAGCTCTGAAAGGGAATGCTACCTACAGGTTACCTGCCAAATCAATCAAGTGGTCTTTGAAAGTTCATTTAACTTTCCATGTCACAACACTGATACTTGCAGGAAGTCCTTTGCTGTTTCCAGTGCCATGTCTTAAGTGCCATACATAACCTTACATTTTCCTAAACCTTTATTATTTATTAATACCACACACAAATCCTCATTGCCTTAGTTTTAAATCAAACCAGCTATGAGACACCCCATTTTGTGATTACTCCCTTAATAGCAAGGTTTAATTTCCAGTGCGCTACCATACTGAAGTGTAAGAGTATCGAGAGTCTGAGCAGCGAGGCTCAGGACTTGCATGGATACATATGAATTTGAGAGTCCACGAGTTAACAGATGTTTTTGCAAGCAGGACGACATCAGCTCAATGCAGGATTGGCATACTCATCTTGAGGTGGACACCTCCATTCTTGTTGAAATCGTGGTCAGTGTGCTAGGAATTCTCTGCTTTTGCAAAACGATTATCTTCTTTGTTGCTCCTGGAATATCTCATTTGTGTCCAGTTGAGCAGAACTTGCTCAAGACTGTGTACTGTATTACCCCTTCCATTGTTATAGAATCATATAGTACAGAAGAGGGCCTTTAGCCCATTGCATCTACACCAATAAAAAACTACTTTAAATCTACATTAGTCCCACTTTCCAGTACTTGGCTCTTAACTTTGAATGTTATGATATTTCAAGTGCTCATCCAAGTACTTTTTAAAGGTTGTGAGGTTTCCCACCTAAACTAACACCTGGCAATGCATTCCAGCGCCCTCCACCCTCTGGGTGAAAATATTTTTCCTCAAATTCCCTCTAAACCTCTTGCATTTCACACTAAAAGTGTGCCCCCTTGTTACTGACTCTACAACAAAGGGAACAGCTATTTTCTATCCAGTCTGTTCATGCCCCTCATAATCTTATATACTTCTATTGGTTCTATCTCAGCCTTCTATGCTCCAAAGAAAACAACCCAACTTTATCCAGTTCCTCTTCATAGCTCCATCCCAGGCAATATCCTTGTGAGTGTCCTCTAAAGCATCTCCAGTGCAATAATTTCCTTTATATGATGTGGAGATGCCAGAGTTGGATTGAGGTGGACAAGGTGAAAAATGAAATGACACCCAGTTATAGTCCAACAGGTTTATTTGAAATTGCAAGCTTTCAGAGCTCCACCTGAGGAAGGAGCACTGCTCCGAAAGCTTGCAATTTCAAATAAACCTGTTGGATTATAACCGGGTGTCATTTGATTTTCAACCATATCCTTCCTATAGTGCGGTGACAGAACTGCATGTAGTACTCTTGCTTACAGTGGCTTACAGCTCCAATATAACCTCCTCACTCTTGCAATCTGATTGATAAAGGCAAATATGCTGCCTTATCTACTCTATTAATCTATTGATTCCTGATGAAAGGTTTTTGCCCGAAACATCAATTTTTCTGCTCTTCAGATGCTGCCTGACCTACTGTGCTTTTCCAGCATCACTCTAATCTTGACTCTGATCTCCAGCATCTGCAGTCCTCACTTTCACCTACTCTATTAACCTGCCCTGCTGCCTTCAGGGATTTGTGATCAAGCACAGCAAGATCCTTCTGACCATCTGAGCTTCCTAGTACCTGCCATTCACTGAGAACTCTTATCTGCTCTTGCTGACTTGTGATATGTGAGTCATCAGATGAAAATGCAATTATCTGTCTCAAGGCTTCCACAATTGGCATCAATCTATCTTGGTGCATCCTTAGAATGAATCAGTCCCTCTGCCATGTGCAAATAATGTTGCTGAAGGCCCTGGCAGAGATTAAACTAAGAATTATGCAATTTATGATAATGAAAATAGTTATATTTCATTTGTTGCTGAAAATAAGTCAGCATGACTGAGTGCTGTAAGACTTGTGGTTTTGCTGATATTTAATTCTGTCATCAGGTAACAGCGATCCCCCTATCTCCAAAGGCCAGGGATGATGTAACACTGCTGATCACCACAGTCTCTTCCTGTGTAGTTCCTTTCCAATTCTGTCGATCTCTCTTTTATGCTCTGTATGCTCTCTTCATCCACAGTGGTAATGCTAAAATGGAACGCGTTTACTCGACAAACGCAGTGTCTTTGACAATGGTAATGATGGGGAGCAAAATTGAATTTATCTATTGGGGAGGATGAGTGATATATAGATAAATTGGGTTGTGGAAGAATGTATGGAAAGAGAAATGGGGACAAGTGCAAGATACGCAAAAGTGGCACAAATGGTAACATAAAGTGAGGGGGTGAAATGAAAAGCATCGCAAGGTGTAAGTGAATGTACAAATGTACTCACCTTGCTTGTCCTGACTAGGTTACTAATGTGTCTGTGGCACTGAATTCTGAAGTTTGGACAATAGTCCTTCTGCTGACTTCCCAGAAAATTTCCAGTTTTGATTTCTGTGTGGCAGCAGTAGATTTCTACTGCTCATTGCAGAGAAGTGAATCTCTCTTTGGTTCCTTACAGCAGATCAAATGAAGGCATCATTAAAGCAGGGTGCATCCTTCAATCATTTGAATTCCAAACTGAAAGATTTTCCTCAGTTATGTTCAACTCCAAGCTCTTGCTTTACATCTTTGGATTGGCCCTTTTGGCATTGGTATTGAGATTGCATCATGTGGGTCCTCATCATACTGCTGCTGTACAATTGATATCAACCTGTAAATAAATTTATATTGTGGTGGCTGCATTAAAAAGCCACATACAGATGTGTTGAAATTACTTTTGAGTTTTTAATGCAATTTTGAACCTTGCTCTGCCAATGCATCTCCATGTCAATATTAGTACATATATTTCAGGAGAACAGTTTTGATGAAATATCTTGAAAGGTTAACTCTCTTTCTTTCTCCACAGATGTTGCCAGACTTCCTAAGCATTTCCAGTATTTTTGGTTTATAAATAAACTAACTACCACTGTTGGCATGACTGAATGGTATTTTTAACCCAAAGTGTAAGTTCAGTGTCCATCATGTCGTACAATAAAGCCGTCACTTGTAAATGTGATTGATTTGTGATAGCAGTAAACATTAATGTCATAATTAGTGAGAACAACTGAACATGTTAGCATAAATCTGAACTGCTAAGGAGGCTAAATATTATAAAGACTACATATTGAATTCAATATCCAAACCCATTATATCAGATTAACATTTGTTAGCTTTGTTCCTGAATAAACATTTTATCCGACTAGTCCCCAATGATCTGAAATTTCAGTGTTGCAAAGAATAAAGATCATTTATGATTCTTACTTGGATAAATATATTCCATATTCTTTCTTCTGTAAACTTTTGTTGCTTTTCTTTGAGAGAATTAAAGTGCTCACCAAGGGGTGCTCCTTCGATAAGTTCCATAACTATATACAATCGATCATCTAAAAAGTATAGTAAATATGGCAATACTTTTTTGACATAAGCACTGAGTTGTCTTTAGCTTACACTCTATAAAATCAAAATGACATGTAACATCTTCTTGTCAGCTTTTGGTGAGAAATTGTCAAAACAAAGGAAAATGAATAGCTGAGGCAATTTTGAAAATGTTCACTCCTGCAGTAATTATCCTACATTTAAGACGGTAACATTTAGGAGCAGAATTCGGCCGTTCGCGTCTAAGCCTTGACTCTCTACAATTCTGCCTAAACTTATTAGACCATAAGACAGAAGAGGAGAATTAGCCCATTCAGCCCATTGAGTGTGCTCAGCCATTCAATCATGGCTGATATGTTTCTCAACCTCATTCTCCTGCCTCCTCTCTACAACCCTTACCAATCAGGAATCTATCCACTGCTGTCTTAAATGCACTCAATGACTTGGCCTCTACAGCTTTCTGCGACAATGAGTTCCACAGATTAACTACCCTCTGGCTGAAGAAATTCCTCCTCATCTCAATTCTAAAGAATCATCTCTTCACTATGAGGCTGTCCTAGTCTCTCCTACTAGTGGAAACATCTTCTCCACATCCACTCTATCTAGGTCTCTCAGTATTCTCTAAGTTTCAATCAGATCCCCTTCATCCTTCTAAACTCCATTGAGTATAGATGCAGAGTCCTCAACTGCTCTTCAAATGACAAGTCCTTAATTCATGGGATCATTCTTGTGAACCTCCTGTGGAGGCCAGCAAATCTCTCATTAGAAATGGGTCCAAAACTACTTACAATATTCCAAATGCAGTCTGACAATTCCAAATGAGTCTTATACAGTTTCAGCAGAACATTTCTGTTTGTATACTAGCCCCCAGAAACTCCTGCCATTGCTTCTACACTGCCAGGCTGCTCCCGCATATCTTTGTAGTTACCTGAGAGTGGAGCAGGTCAGAGTTATTCTCTAGGGAGGTGGAAATATATAAGATAATCAACCAACAATGACAGTAACCTTTTGGTTTGTTAGAATCACGCATACCTGAAATGTTGATATAGTGTAGCAGCATGCAAAAATTTAAGCATGATCTAACTTACAGTTTTAATGCAAACTTGGAACCAGGCAATCCTGGTTTGAAATTTGAATACTAAAGCTACTGTTAACCTTTCATTGTACCAAGGCAAATAAAACAAGTAATATTTTAAAGGATGTCAGATGAGAGTGCATGCACAGTTTGCCACTAGGTGGCAATGTTTCACCTTAAACGTCTAAAGTTCAAGCACCATATCTAACAGACATCCATGTCTAATAGAGGATGATTTTCTTCTGTATTCTCTCTTCAAATCCGATTATATTGCTGTCCAGTATCTTAAAATCTACATTTTATTCAGATTTATTTCACTTAAAAGCCTACATTGTTAGAAAGGAAGTAAGTGAACTAAAATAGTAATGGTGCATTCATTAAATCAAGTATGGTGCAAAATTATACTGCGCAGTTTATTAGGGCAATTGCTACCTTCAGTGCAAATGTAAACTTTTAAAAATAAATGTGAAAGGCAATGTAATTTAGATGCAAATGTGCAAATTGAATTTCTGGGTGTCAAGTACATTAGAATGCAACATTATGAATAGATGAATAAGTACATTCTTATTCCAGCCTTTTTGTTTTGTAGGAAAAAAATACTTACTTTCTACAAAAGTCTTGTAATATTTCACTACATTTGGGTGATGCAGCTGCAAAAATAATATGTTGCATTACTTTACTTTAACTACTTTAAAATAAACTAGCTTGCAAATTTTTTTGGCACCTTTGATTTGCCAATGGCTTTGCCATAAACTTCAAATGCAATATTATTCTTGTAGATATGACAAAATGTAGATATGACAAAGACATTTTTTTAAAATAAGTATCAACTTTTTTATGTCACCTGAGGTACAAAAGGTTTTGTGCTATTGACTTATATAACATTTGGTGGAAGGTCATCTGCCATTTATGACAGTATTGGTTGGGGGTTAAATGTACAAAATGACATCTAGCTCTTCAAATAGTGCCTTAGGATCTTTTAAGTCAAGGAAGCATCTGGCCAAGTCAAAATACAACACCTGCAAGCAAACCTGCTAATTTGATGCTGCTTTCAGATGCTACTCATTTGATTCTGCTTACTCATTGTCATGTTTCAGGTTCAGAAGCTCCATACAACAATCAACAATAAAAGGAGGAACTTCACATTAAAATAGAGAGACCAGGTTAGAGATTGGCATTATATTGAGAAGACAGAAGAGCGTACTAGATTTCTTTTTGCTCGTGGGATATGAATCTCACTGGCAAAAAGCACCATTTATTGCCCATACCTAAATGCACTTGAGAAGATGGTGATAGGCTGCTTTTATGAATGCCTGCAATAAGCCTGAGGTAGACACATCCTCGATGCTGTTAGGAAGAGAGATCCAGGTTTTAACAGTGACAGTGAAACAACAGTGATATGATTCTCTTTCAGGATAAAGTGTGACTGGGAGAGAAATTTTCAGGTGGTGATGTTTCCATGCATTTGCTCCCTTTTCCTGGTGGTAGTAGTCACAGGTGTGTAAGGTGCTGTCAAAGCAAGTTTGGCAAGTTGCTGAATTGCACCTTGTAGACGCTACATGCTGCTGCCGCTGTGTGCCCATATTGAGAAAGTCAAAGTTGAAGGTAGTGGATCATGCAGCTTGTTTTGTTCTGGATGGCGTCGAGCTTCTTGAGTATAGTCAGAGCTCGCTCATCCAGCCAAATTCCTGAATTGTGACCCCTAAATGGTGGGCAAGCTTTAGGGAATCAGCAGGAGAGTTAGATGCTGCAGAATTTCTAGTTTCTGATCTGCTCTTGTAGCCATAATATATTTATTGATGGTCCAGTTAATGGTTTCTGGTTAATAGGAACTCCCAAGATGATGATGGTTGGGAATTTAACAATAGCAATGCTGTTAAATGCCACGGAGAGTTGAGCAGATTTTCTTGTTGCTTGGGACTTGTATGGAATGAATGTTGTTTCCTACCCATTAATTCAAGCCTGACTATATTGTGGGCCTTGCCTCATATGCACATAGACTGTTCCAGTAGCTGGAGTATTGCAGTTGTGCTAAACATTGTGCAATCATCAGCAAATATCTCCAGCTCTGATCTAATGATGGAGAGAAAGTCAATGTTGAAGTATCTGAAGATGACTAGGCTAGGACATTACCTTGATGAACTCCTGCAGCTAACATGATTAATCTCCACTAACCAAAACTATGCTACTTTGTACTAAATGTGACCCCCAATCAGTGAAGGTGCCTGAAGTTGACAGCCACTGTTGTCTTCACTGCCATTTATACAATCTGTTGCAAAGTTCCATCCTTAATCCAACAGGTGGCATACAGCTCAATTCACTGAACTATTCATGATTTGGAGATGCCGGTGTTGGACTGAGGTGTACTAACTTAAAAATCACACAACACCAGGTTATAGTCCAACAGGTTTAATTGGAAGCACTAGCTTTCGGAGCGAGGCTCCTTCATCAGGTTTACAACCACCTGATGAAGGAGCAGCGCTCCAAAAGCTAGTGCTTCCAATTAAACCTGTTGGACTATAACCTGGTGTTGTGTGATTTTTAACTGAAATAATCAGTTTATGAACATAGTGCTAAAACATCTTCTTTATCCTTGTCTCCTTTGCTCTCTTTTTGCGGTCTACACATATCTTTCCTCCCTTTTTTGTTGCTGTACTGCTTCCTCTTGCTCGTTGTTTTGAAGTCTCAAGTGTAAGAATGCATTCCCGTGATTATCATATAAAAGCAAACTGCTGGAAATTGGAAACAAAATAGAAAATGCTGAAGAGACTCAGCAGGTCTGACAGCATCTAGAGAGAGATGAACTGTTAACATTTTGAGACCAATGTATTCTGAAGTCACATCAGACTTGAAACATTAACTGTGTTTCTCTCCACAGATGCTGCCAGACCTGCTAAATTTCATAGAATCATATAGTACAGAAAAGGTCCATCAGCCCACCATGTCAGTACTGCCAACATTACGCTAAAATCACACTAATCCCCTTCCCAGTACTAGCCCATAGCTTTGAATGTTATGACATTCCAAATACACTTCCATGTACTTTTTAAAGGTTGCAAGGTTATCTGCCTCACCTACCCTTCCAGGAAGTGCATTCCAGAGCACCACCACCTTTTGGTTGAAAGTAGTTTTTTCTAAAATCCATTCTAATCCTGCCTTCCATCTTTAAAAGTGTGCACCCTTGATATTGAGCCTCAACCCAGGGAACAGCTGCTTTCTAACCTCTCTCTCCATGCTCTCATAATCTTATACACCTCAGTCAGGGACACCCCCCCCTCAACATTCTCTGCTCCAAACAAAATAACCTGAGCTTATCCAATCCAATTTCATAGTTAATGCACTCCATCCCAGACAACATCCTGGTAAATTTTCTTTGCATCCCCTCCAGTGCATTGACATTCTTCCTACTGTGTGATGACCAATACTGCACATAGTACTCCAGCTAAGGCCAATACAAAGTCCTGCATGTTTCCAACATAGCGTCTCTGCTCTTATTATCTACGCTTCGACTGATAAGTCAACTGCCCTTATGCCAACTTAACCTGTCCTGCCATCATCAGAAACCTGTAGACAAGGAATCCAGGATCCCTCTGTTCTTTTGAGATTTCCACCATTCATCAAGTACTCTCTTCACTTGTTACTTCTTCCAGAGTGGTTCACCTCACACTTTTAAGGGCTAAATTTAATCTTATTCTGACCTGCCCATCTGACCAAAGTGGTCATATGCTCTTGCAAATTAAGATCGTCTTCCTCACTGTCAACCACCCTGCTAAGCTTTGTGTCATTCGCAAACTTACTTATCGCCACCTAACCCCATATTTTCACCTACATCGTTTATATATATATCATGAATAATAAGGCACCTAGCACTAATCCCTGTGGTATACCATTGGACACTGGCTGTCTGTCACTCACCGCCAAGCCAATCTTGGATCCAATTTGTCAAGTTACACTGGATCTGATGTTTTTTTATCTTCTTCATCAGTCTCCCACAATGAACACTGTCAAAGGCCTTGCTGAAATCGATATAAACTACATCAACTATACTAACCTCAACGGCATACTTGGTCACCTCCTCTCAAAACTCAACCAGAATTGTTAGGCATGCCCTCCCCTGACAAAGCCCTGCTGATAATTCCTGAGCAAACCTTGCCTCTTTAAATACAGATCAGTTCTCTCCTTCAGAATTTCTCTAATTCCTTTCCACTGATGAGAGACCCATTGATCTGTAATTCCCAGATTTATCTTTACCACCCTCTTGAAAGGTGAAACCACATGAGATCTCCTCCAGTCTTCTGGCACCTTGCCTGCGGCAAGAGAGAAATTAAAAATGTTGGTCGAGGCCTCAGTGATTTCCTCCCTCATCACCCAGGCAGTCTAGGATATAATTCCTCTGGAACTGGGAACTGATTTATTTTTATGCCTGCCGTAATCACCAACACCTCCTTACTCCTTATTTGAATCTCCTCACAGACCATTTTCCTGAATTCTATATTTACATTCTCCTTTGCCTAAGTGAAGAGAGATGTGAAATATCTAACATTCTACCAATGTCCTCTGGCTCCATGCACAGATTTCCTCCTTAATCCCTAATAGGCCCTAGTCTTTCTTTGTTTATTCTCTTCCTTGAAATACTTCTCCCTAATCTTGCCCGCCAGTGTTTCTTCATGCCTCATCTTTGCTCTCCTAATTGTTTTCTTAAGTTTCCCCTTGCACATTCTATACTTCACTATGGCTTCCATTGAGTTGCTCCCTTTGTTCTTATTATATACTGCTTTTTCCCCTTTTTATCCAGCTCTGAATATTTCTAGACATCTGGGGTTCTCTGGGCTTGTTGCTCTTACATTTCACCCTAAAGGGAATATGTTGGGTCTGTACACTCCCCAATTACATTTTGAATACCCCACCCCCTCTGCTCTGCTATAAATTTACCCTCAACTAAATGTTCCCGGTCTACTTTGGCCAGATACTGCCTTGCTTTAAATAAAGTGTGTTTTTCTCCATGCAAATATCTTTTGCAGACCATTTTTTTCCTTTTCCATAATAAACTTAAAACCATCACTAAAATGCCCCCCTACCACCACTTCGAACACTTGCCTGACTTCACTCCCCAAAATTAGGTCCAGCACTGCACCATTCCTTGTCAAACCTTCTACATTTTGATATTAAAAAGCTTTCCTGAATATATTTCAAGGAATCTGCCACCAAACCCTTTATTCTATAATTAAGTTTAGATCCTCTAATAAAACTATCCTTTTATTGTTTTTACACAACCACGTGAATTGTCTCCATATGTGCTCCTCAATTCCCGAGACTATTTGGGAGCCTATATTATACTTGTATCAGTGTGACTACCCCATTTTCATTCCTAACCTCTACCCACAAAACTTCATTTGAGGACTCTTCTAAGATATTGTCCCTTCTTACTGCAGTAACTAATTCCTTAACTAATAATGGGACACCACCTCCTCTTTTTCATCCTCTCTTGTCTTGCCTGAAGTTGATATATACTCTGGAAGTTGATTTGGCCATCCAACCGCATTTTACATCCCTGAAACTCAACATGACTGAACTCCTTCTGCCTCGGTTCCTTTTTTAAGGTATACTGTCTCACTACTGAATTGGTGCATTGTGTCCCCTGCTTCCCCCCCTAACTAGTTAAACTGCTCCTCATAGCACTAGCCAGAACCCTTCTGTAAGGTTGTTGGTCCCATTCGGGTTCAGGTGCAGACTGTCCTGCTTGTAGAGGTCCCATCTTCCCTAGAAATGGTCCCAATGGTTTAGGAATCAAATACTTTTCTTCCCATTTTAATTCTTGAACTAAGCATTCATTTGCTGTTTCATCTATTTCTGTACTCACTAGCACGTGGAACCAGGAGTTCAGAGATTACAACCTTTGAGATCCTGCTTTTTAATCTTCTGCCTAGTAGCCTTAACTCTTGATGTAAGCCCTCATCCCTCATTCTAAGTATAATTGGTTGTACCATAATCTCTGCCTCATCACCCTCCCCCTTCAAGATGCCCTGTAGCTGCTCAGTGACTTCCTTGACCTTGACAACAGGGAAGCAACACACCATTCTGGAGACCCTCCTGCAGCCATAGAAACACCCCTCTGTTCTCTGAACTAATGAATCCCCTATTACTATTGCTCCACTTTTCATCTTACCCGCTTCTGTATAGTCACACTCCGTATGCTATCTTTTTAAAAAATTTATTCATTTTGTGGAATATGGGCATCGCTGGTTGGCCAGTATTTATTGTCCACATCCCTATTTGCCCTTGAGAAGATGGTAGTGAGGTGCCTTCTTGAACTGCTGCAGTCCACTTCCTGTGGGTTGACCAACAATGCCATTAGGGAGGGAATTCCAGGATTTTGACCCAGCAACAGTGAAGGAACAATGATATATTTCCAAGTAAGGATGATGAGTGACTTGGAGGGGAACTTGAAGGTGGTGGTGTTCCCATGTGCCTATTGTCCTTGTCCTTCTAGAAGGAAGTGGTTGTGGGTTTGGAAGGTGCTGTCTGAGGATCTTTGGTGAATCTCTGCAGCACAATTTGTAGATAGTATACATACTGCTACCGACCATTGGTGGTGAAGGGGGTGGATGCTTGTGGAAGTAGTGCCAATCAAATGGGCTGCTTTGTCCTGGATGTTATCAAGCTTTTTGAGTGTTGTTGAGGCTGCACTCATCCAAGCAAGTTGGGAGTATTCCACCTCACTCCTGACTTGTGCCATGTAGATGGTGGAAAGCTTCAAGAACCAGGAGATGAGTTACTCGCTGCAGTATTTTTTGCTTCTGTATTTTTTGGTCTTGTAGCTACTTTCTGCAGTCTCTTTAGGAATCAGCAGCCTCATCAGCTTTCAAAATGGAAAACCAATTCATGAGTGGGACCCCAGGGACCTCTTGCGCTCCCTTTTTTCATTCAGTCCCTTGATCTGTGATGTGACCACCTCAGTGTTTCCAGCTGCTGCTTGAGTTTTGAAACCAGCATTTCTTCAGCATTTTCTGCTTTGTTTTTATTATCATGATTCTCAAGAGTACAAAAGTGAATCCTTGAAACTATTTCTGAAACAAACTCGTTCTAAAATATTTTAATACCAATATGGGAAAGCCACCTATCAACATAGACTAGCAGGATTTGTTTGGTGGCATCAGAAATTGAGGATTCAGAAACCTGCAGATACAAACTTCATGAAAACCCCATGATTCAGGTGGAAATTCTACATAACTTGTTAAAATAACTTCTGCGTTTTTTTCAGATAATTGCCTAGGATGCCCAAAACTAATATGGTGTTAGGAATACTTTGTCATGTTGCAGAAGTGCACAATTTTGTTTTGGTTTATGTTTGACCTGAAAAATGTCCAACTCTCCATCCCTCTGGCTTCAAACTAAGTATCAAAAGTGCCAAATCTCTTTTGCTTTACTTCACTGAATAAAGCCTAATATTTTACTCTTCACCTTCTTAGGCAGCCTTTGAGATCAAGGATAATTTGCAATACTCTGGGGTTGTGGGTCCCAGGTGATTAAATAGTTCAAAGTTGGATATGTATACCCTGCCACAGGTGGGGCTGGTGGTGCTTCATGAGAAGGGTGAGTGGTATGCTTGGGTCTTTACAGGCTCCTTCTGCTGTTTATACTTGGCCTACACTTGGGCTTGTCAGAGATGCTTAAAATGGTTGCCACCTTTGCGGATGCTTATTCTCCAGTTTGGGTGGTCTTGAGCAAGAGATTCCCATGAGTCGGTGGGCTGTTGCATTTTTTAAGAAGGCTTTGAGGATGTCCTTGAAGCATTTCCTCTGCCTTCCTGATAACCACTTAAAATGACAAAGTTCAGAATAGAGAGCTAATTTTGGGATTTTTGTGTGAGGCATGCTCAATTGATTGAGTGTAAATAGTATCTTGATACTGGCCTGAGAGAGGAATGATACTGATGGAATATCTATGCTGCCACTGGATTTTCAGAAAATTTCAGAGGTATCATTGGTGATAATTTGCTTGAGATTTGAGGTGTCTGCTGTACGTTGTCTACATCTCCAATACATACAGTCTGCCCTACAGACTATGAGCTTGGCACAGGTTTGAGGTCTTTTCAATCAAATTCTCTGTTCCTCAGATAGCCAAAGAGCGCTCTAGAGATGAAGTTAAATTACATTGTTGGTGCTTGTCCTTACTGAAATGAGGCTCTCACTGTATGAAAACTGATCCATATTGTTCAGTGGTTCACATTTGGAGTAGGGAGACAATGTTGCCCAGCAGGCTTGATCTTTTGTCTTCTGAAGGTTTAACTTTAAGCTATTATCTTATACAGCTCCATGATTGCACTGATGATGGTTTGCAGCTCAGCCTTCTATGCAGCTTATATACAAGTGTTGTATAAGTACTGCAGCTCGATGTCAGAGGTTTGGGTTGTTTTGATTCTGGACTGGAAATGATGTAGGCTGAGTAGTTTTCTACACATCCTGCAGCGAGCTCCATCTAGTGTGGAGCTTCATGGAAATGGGGTGGAGTGTTCCAGATCAGAACTATGGAAAAAAGCATTGGTGCTATGATGGGGATAGCCTGTAGCAGATCTATTGGTGAGGATCACCATGCAACAGAGAGAGGATGCCAGCATCCAAATTTGAGGGTGCTGCATAAACCTTCTCAGTTAACAGTCAAAGGGTATTATTACAGTCAAAGAAAGTAATGTATTGAGGTTGCTGCTGCTCTCTGCACTTTTCTCAAGACTTGTCTTGCTGTGAAGATCATATCCACTATTCATCTGAATGAACAGAATTTGCACTGTTACTCTGGGAGAAAGGATGATTGAGATGGATTCTTGTAATAACTTTCCCTGTGGTGGATAGCAGGAGTGATATTGTATTCAGTCTTTCTTGAAGTTAGTCACAATAACAGTCTCTTGGAGACCATCGAGCATACTCTGCACCTTCCAGATGAGGGAAATGCGGTTATGTATTATGCCAAGAACGCTCCTCCTTTATTTCTGCATTCTAGTGTTTATTTCATCAATGTTGATAATCTTGTTAGCTCTCAACTGTCAGAATGGCCTTTTCAACTTAATTTCAGGCTGAGACTGTGCTGAAATGGTTTGGGGCGCCATGTGGGATGAGGCTCAGAGCACTCATGCTAACGACTGGGTTTAGTTCAGGAAACTCATCAAAGTACTCCTGCCTACAGCGCTAACTGCCTCCTCACCATTGATAAATGCCACACTGATCTTAGCTCACAGTACAATTGGGCTTTGGGTGTTTTGGCTATAGATGGCCTTGAATACACTGACTGATCCATGGCAGCTGGCAAGTTGCTGAATTTCCTGAGGTTTTTCCATCCAACATCTGTTCTCACAGCCATGAGATTTTGTTAAACTGCAGCTTTTATTTGTATGTAGACCTTCTTCCTTTCCCTTAATGTTTAGTTGTGCTTCTAGATCATGAGTATCTTAAATGTGTGATTTCCTGGATCTCCAGATTGTTCTTGGACCAGGTTAAAGGAGGTAGCAGAGTGGATTAGGCAATGATTGGTCCAGCAGTCAGCAGCTGTTGTTGGTGATGAGGACATCCTTACAGTCTCTTGCTTGATGTGGTGAAGGAAGTGACAATGACTGAAGCAAGGGTGTTGCCATGAGGCCTTGTATTTGCAGCTCTAAGACGAAAGGGTGTTCAATATGAACAGATCATGTTCTGGGAACATAAACCCACATCCACCAATCCACCCATCCTTACTTGATGAGCAATTATACACCAATTAAATATTCATTCCCTCTTCTGACCTAATCAATTGCATACCAGTACGCTGAAAGAAGTTAGGGAAGAAATTGCAGGCCTCTAGCAAAGATATTTGTATCATCTACAGCTGTAGGTGAGGTGCTATAAGATTGGAAGGTGGCTAATGCCGTGCCTTTACTTAAGAAAGGCTGCAAAGTGAAGCCTGGGAATGATAAATCTGTGAGTCTGACATCAGTGGTAGATAAGTTGTTGGAGGGGTTTCTGAGAGATAGGGTTTACATGTATTTGAAGAAGCAAGTACTGTTTAAGGATAGTCAGTATGGCTTTGAACGTGGGAAATAGTTTCTCACAAACTTGATAGAGTTTTTTGAGGACATAACCAAAAAGGTTGATTGAAGGCAGAGCAGTAGGCATTGTCTACATGGACTTTAGTAAAGCCTTTGACAAACTGGATGTTTAAGAAGGAAATTGGAGGGAAAGTTAGAACAAGGGAAGTCAAGAAAGACAACTGTATCAATGAGGCAGAAAACTCAGAAAGAGATCATGCTGTAAGGTTGAGTGAAATAGGAGTTGGTGGGAAGGGTGAGGGCAGTAACAAATTAAAAATACTATACATGAATGCACGAAGCATTAGAAATAAGATGGATGAGCTTGAGGCTCTTTTGGAAATTGGCTGATACGATATTGTGGGGATAACTGAGACGTGGCTTCAAGTGGACAGGGCCTGGGAAATAAATATTCAAGGCTACATGTGCTAGCGTAAAGACAGACTGACGGGCAGAGGGGGTGGGGTGGCCATGTTGGTAAGGGATGATATTCAGTCCCTTGCGCGGGGGGACCTAGAATCAGGGGATGTAGAGTCAGTGTGGATAGAGCTGAGAAATACTAAGGGTAAAAAGACCCTCTTGGGAGTTAGCTACAGGCCCCCAAACAGTAGTCTGGATGTCGGATGTAAGTTAAGTCAGGAGCTGAAATTGGCCTGTTACAAAGATGTTACTACAGTTGTTATGGGGGGTTTTCAACATGCAGGTAGACTGGGAGAATCAGGAAGGTATTGGACCTCAAGAAAGAGACTTTGTGGATTGCCTCAGAGATGGATTCTTAGAACAGCTAGTGCTGGAGCCAACCAGGGAGAAGGCAATTCTGGATCTGGTATTGTGCAATGAACCAGAATTGGTCAGGGACCTTGAAGTGAAGGAGCCATTGGGAAGTAGTGACCATAATACAATAAGCTTCAATCTGCAATTTGAGAGGGAGAGGGTACAATTGGAAGTGACAATATTTCTGTTGAATAAAGGGAACTATGGAGCTATGAGGGAGGAGCTGGCCAAAGTTCAATGGTGCAATACCTTAGCAGGGATGACAGTGGAGGAACAATGGTGGATATTTCTGTGTATAATGCAGAAGTTGCAGGATCAGTTCATTCCAAAAAAGGAAGAAAGATCCTAGGAGGAGGCATGGGTGGCTGTGGCTGACGAGGGAAGTTAAGAAACATATAAAGTTAAAAGAGAAAAAGTATAACATAGCAAAGATGAGTGGGAAAACAGAGGACTGGGAAGCTTTTAAAGAATAACAGAGGATTACTAAGAAGGAAATATGCAGAGAAAAAATGAGGTACGAAGGTAAACTGACCAATAATATAAAGGAGGATAATAAAAGTTTTTTTTTGGTATGTGAAAGGCAAAAAAATGGTTAAGACTAAAATTGGGCCCTTGAAGACAGAAACAGGGGAATATCTTACGGGGAACAAAGAAATGGCAGAAGAATTGAATTGTTTAGATTAGATTACTTACAGTGTGGAAACAGGCCCTCCGGCCCAACAAGTCCACACCGGCCCGCCGAAGCGTAACCCACCCATACCCCTACATCTACATCTACCCCTTACCTAACACTACGGGCAATTTAGCATGGCCAATTCACCTGACCTGCACATCTTTGGACTGTGGGAGGAAACCGGAGCACCCGGAGGAAACCCATGCAGACACGGGGAGAACGTGCAAACTCCACACAGTCAGTCGCCTGAGGCGGGAATTGAACCCGGGTCTCCGGCGCTGCGAGGCAGCAGTGCTAACCACTGTGCCACCGTGCCGCCCAATTGGAATTGGTACTTCAGATCTGCGTTCACTGGGGAAGACACAAGCAATCTCCCTGAGGTAACAGTGGCTGAAGGACCGGAACTTAAGGGAATTTATATTTGCCAGGAATTGGTGTTGGAGAGACTGTTAGGTCTGAAGGTTGATAAGTCTCCGGGGCCTGATGGTCTACATCCCAGGGTACTGAAGGAGGTGGCTCGAGAAATCATGGATGCGTTGGTGATTATTTTCCAGAGTTCAATCGATTCGGGATCAGTTCCTGCGGATTGGAGGGTGGCTAATGTTGTACCACTTTTTAAGAAAGGTGGGAGAGAGAAAGCAGGAAATTATAGACCAGTTAGTCTGACCTCAGTGGTGGGAAAGATACTGGAGTCTATTATAAAGGATGAAATTACGACACATCTGGATAGTAGTAACAGGATAGGTCAGAGTCAGCATGGATTTATGAAGGGGAAATCATGTTTGACTAATCTTCTGGAATTTTTTGAGGATGTAACTCTGAAGATGGACAAGGGAGATCCAGTAGATGTGGTGTATCTGGACTTAAAGAAAGCTTTTGATAAAGTCCCACATAGGAGGTTAGTGAGCAAAATTAGGGGGTATGGTATTGGGGGCAAAGTGCTAACTTGGATTGAAAGTTGGTTGACTGATAGGAAACAAAGAGTAGTGATAAACGGATCCATTTCGAATGGCAGGCAGTGACCAGTGGGGTACTGCAGGGATCAGTACTGGGACCGCAGCTTTTTACAATATATGTTAATGATATAGAAGATGGTATTAGTAATAACATTAGCAAATTTGCTGATGATACTAAGCTGGGTGGCAGGGTGAAATGTGAGGAGGATGTTAGGAGATTACAGGGTGACCTGGACAAGTTAGGTGGGTGGTCAGATGCATGGCAGATGCAGTTTAATGTGGATAAATGTATGGTTATCCACTTTGGTAGCAAGAACAGGAAGGCAGATTACTACCTAAATGGAATCAATTTAGGTAAAGGGGCAGTACTGAGAGATTTGGGTGTTCTTGTACACCAGTCAATGAAGGTAAACATGCAGGTACAGCAGGCAGTGAAGAATGCTAATAGCATGCTGGCCTTCATAACAAGAGGGATTGAGTGTAGAAGCAAAGAGGTTCTTCTGCAGCTGTACAGGGCCCTGGTGAGACCACACCTGGAGTACTGTGTGCAGTTCTGGTCTCCAAATTTGAGGAAAGACATTCTGGCTATTGAGGGAGTGCAGCGTAGGTTCACGAGGTCAATTCCTGGAATGGCGGGATTACCTTACACTGAAAGACTGGAGCGCCTGGGCTTGTATACCCTTGAGTTTAGAAGACTGAGAAGGGATCTGATTGAGACATATAAGATCATTAAAGGATTGGACACTCTGGAGGCAGGAAACATGTTTCCGCTGATGGGTGAGTGCCGAACCAGAGGACACAGCTTAAAAATACGGGGTAGACCATTTAGGACAGAGATGAGGAGAAACTTCTTCACCCAGAGAGTGGTGGGTGTGTGGAATGCTCTGCCGCAGAGGGCAGTGAAGGGAACCCAGTCTCTGGATTCATTTAAGAAAGAGTTGGATAGAGCTCTCAAAGATAGTGGAATCAAGGGTTATGGAGATAAGGCAGGAACAGGATACTGATTAAGGATGATCAGCCATGATCATATTGAATGGTGGTGCAGGCTCGACGGGCAGAATGGCCTACTCCTGCACCGATTGTCTATTGTCTATTGACAAGGTTCTGCAATGATAGACTAATTAGTAAAGTTATATCACATGGATTCATGCTGAGCTTGCTAATTGAGTAGAACATTGGCTTGACGCTAGGAGACAGGGGTAGTGGTGGAGGGTTATTTTTCAGATTGGAGACTTGTGACCAGTGGTGTTCCACAGGGATCAGTGCTGGGTCCACCTTTGTTTGTCAAATGAATCTTGATCAATTAGGCAAATGTGCGGAGGAGTGGCAGTTGGAGATTAATTTGGATAAAACAAGGGCAGGACCTACACAGTTAATGGCAGGGCTGTGGGTAGTGTAGTCAAACTGAAAGACCTATCGGTTCAGGTACATAGTTGTTTGAAAGTTGCATCACAGATTGACAGGGTGGTTAAGAAGGCATCTAGCCTTCACTATTCAGACCATTAAGTATAGAAATTATCATGTTGAGGTTGTACAGAACACTAATGTGGCCACTTTTGGAGTACTATATTCAGTTCTGATTGCCCTGCTAAAGGAAGGATATTATTAAATTGGAGAGGGTTCAGGAAAGAGTTACCATGATGTTGCCAGGACTGGAGAGTTGAGTAGGAGAAAGTGAGGACTGTAGATGCTGGATATCAGAGTGAAAACGTGTGGAATTGGAAAAGCACAGCAGGTCAGGCAGAATCCGAGGAGCAGGAGAGTTGACATTTCAAGCATAAGCCCTTCATCAGGAATGTCGGGGGGAGGGGGAGAGGCAAGAGGACTGAGACACAAATGGGAGGGGGCTGCAGCTGGGGAGAAGGTCGCTAGGAAGGCGATAGGTAGATGAAGCTGGTGGATAATGGTGATAGGTCAGAGCGGAGGTGGAGCCGATAGGTGGGAAGGAAGATGGACTGGTAGGACAGTTCAAGAGGGCAGTGCCGAATTGGAGGGTTGGATCTGGGATAAGGTGGGGAAATGTGAAATGAGAAGCTAGTGAAATTGACATTGATTCCGTTTGGTTGGAGGTTCACAAGACGGTTCAAGGATTGTGGAATCAAGGATTATGGAGATAAGGCAGGAACGGGACACTGTTCTTCCTCCAGGCATCGGGAGGCTAGGATTTGGCGGTAGAGGAGGCCCAGGACTTACATGTCCTTGGCGGAGCGGGAGAGGGAGTTGAAGTGATCAGCCACTGGGTGGTGGGATTGTTTAGTGCATGTGTCCCAGAGATGTTCTCTGAAATGTTCCGCAAGTTGGCATCCTGTCTCCCCAATGTAGAGATGACCACATCGAGAGCAACAGACACAGTAGTTGAGGTGTTTGGAGGCACAGAAAAATCTCTGCTGAATGTGGAAGGATTCTTTGGGACCTTGGATGGAGGTGTGGCTGCAGGTTTTACACCTCTTGCTGTGGCAAGGAAAGGTGCTTGTTATGGAGGGTGGGTTGGTGTGGGGCGTGGACCTAACGAGTAGTCACAGAGGGAATGGTCTCTGCAGAATGCTCGCAGAGGGAATGGTGAGTTATAAGGAAAGGCTGGGGCGTTTTTCACTGTAGAGTAGGAGATTGAGAGGTGACATTATAGAGGTTTATAAAATCATGACGGGCATAGATAAAGTGAATAGTGAAGATATTTTTCCTCAGGTCAAAACTAAGGGGCATATTTCTAAGGTGAGAGGAGAGTGATTTAAAAGGGAACTGAGGAGCAACCTTTTCACAGAGAGTGGTTCATATGTGGAAAGAACTGCCAGAAGAAGTGGTAGATGCAGGACCAGTTACAACATTTAAAAGGTATTTGGACAGATAAATGAGTAGAAAAGATTTAGAGGGATATGGGCCAATTGTAGACAAGTGGAACTAGTTTAGTTTGGGAAACTTGATTGGCATGGATGAGTTGGACCAAAGGGTCTGTTTCCATGCTATATGATTCTATGACTACACTGATGCCCCATGACAATGGTGCATGCCATCTGCAAGATGCTCACCAATACTGGTTTAACAGTGCCTCTCAAATCTGTTATGTCTACCACGTAAAAGGGCACAGGTAAAGGGGAATGAGAAAACCATCTGCAGATTGTAATGTATGTCATGTATAGCCTAACTTGAATATATATTGCAATACTTCCATTATTGCTAGTAAAAATCATAAAACTCCTTCAGTAATGTTTTGGGTGTATCTTTGTGATGTACTGCAGCAGGTCACAAAGTAGGCTCAAACCCCCAACTCAATGGCAACTGGCAGTAATGTCATTAATGTCCACATCCCACAATGAATGATAAAAGATTAATATTTTAAATACATGAAACAAAATGTGTTCATTTCACTTGTATGATAATTAAACCGGTGTAATTCTCTATGCATTGATGCATTCTTACTAGAAACCTCCATAAAATAACATTCTCAAATTATTATAAATACGCAGTTCACTCAAAAAGATTAATAATTTTATGATGTACTGTTTATATGAAACAAGAGCAGCCATTATATTTCTTCTCAGGAAGGACAAATAAAATGCACCTGTTCTCGAATTATTGTGAGTTCAGACACAATTTTCTCTACACTGCTGTCACGGTCTTTTTTGTCTTTTCCAAAAGCTGGGTTGTGCAAATTAACTTCTTTCATTGCTAGCAGATTCTGTCCACTGTATTTCCTAACCTGTAGATTCAAGAAGAGATCTAAAGTATACATTTAATCTGTCTGTTGTAGAAAGCTAACAAAATATTACAATAAAAAGAAAGGCTTACCTTACAAACGTTACCAAATGCTCCACTCCCAAGATAGTCTAAAATGGCATAATTACCAATAAACTTTGTTGGGGCTTTATTTTGGTTAACTCCTTCTATATTTTCAGTGATTTGTTTTAGTTCATCAGTCTAGATAGAAAACCATAATACAAGTTACAAATGTTCGATGGAGAAAAAGAACCTTGAAGATAGATTAGTTGAATTAGAGTTCATCACTTACAGTTAAAGAGTTCAACTTAGTTACCAAGTTTTCATATGCACGGATGTCACGGACATAATGTCCAACATCAATGAACATCTCAAACATGTCAGGAGGAAATAACCTGCATTTAAGGAATCTCAGTGTCAGTAAATCACAGAGGTTTTGACATTAAAAGACGTGATACAAACTTATAGGGTAGGAAAAGTAAGTACATTTTTTTCTGCACAGAGTTAAATCCATGGAGATATTCTTGTATAGAAGCATATAAAATAGGAGCAGGGATAGGTCATTCGGCCCTTCGAGCCTGTTCCGCCATTCAGTATGATCATGGCTGATCATCCAACTCAGTACCCTGTACCCACTTTCTGCCCATACTCATGAATCCCTTTAGCTTGTAGAACTATATTTAACACTTTATTGAAAGTCTTCTATATTTTAGCTTGAACCATGTTCTGTGGTGCAGAATTCAGGCTCACCATTTTCTGGGTGAAGAAATTTATCTTCATCTCAGCCATAAATGACCTACCCTGTATCCTTAAATTATGAGCCCTGGTTTTCAAAACCCTGGTTATAGGGAACATCTTTCTTGTACTTAATCTGTCCTGTTATAATTTTCTAGATTTCTGTAAGATCCCCTCACTCTTCTAAACTCCACTATATATAGTCCTAACTTTATACATCAAGTCCTGCCATCCCAGGAATGTGTCTGATAAACCTTTGTTGCACTACCTCCATCTTTCCTCAGGTAAGGTTACAAAAACTGCACACAATGCTCCAGGTGTGGTCTCACTAAAGTCTTGTACAATTACAGCATGAAATCCCTGCTCCTGTACTTGAATCCTCTTATTATGAAGGCCAACATACCATTTACCTTCTTAATCAACTATTCCCCCAAATGCTTACTTTCAGCAACAGGTGTGCAAGGAAACCAGGTATTGTACCTTCCCATTTCCCAATCTATCAGCATTCTGACAATAATCTTCCTTCCTGATTTTGCCACCAAAGTAGATAAACTCACAACTATCCACGTTACACTTCGTCTGCCATGAATTTTCCCACTCACTCAACTTGTCAACATCATACTGAAGCATTTCTGCATCCTCTTCACAGTTCTCCCTCCCATCAAGCTTTGTGTCATCTTCAAACTTGGAGGCATTATATTTAGTTCCCTCATCTAAATTATTAATATATATTGTGTTTAGCAGAGGTCTAAGCACTGATTCCTATAGTACACCACTTGTCACTGTCTGTCATTTGAAAGAGGACCTGTGTATTCCTACTCTTTGTTTCCTGTTTGCTAAACACTAGGGACCCTGGTGCTGTGCGGCAGCAATGCTAACCACTGAGCCACTGTGCTGCCTACTTCTTTATACATGTGTGCACACAAACCCAATCATATGTGCCTTAATTTTAATGCCAATTTCTTACGTAGGACCTTATCAAATGTCTTCTGAAAATCCAAGTAAACCACATCCATTGGCACCCCTTATCAACTCGACCTGTTACATGCTTGAAAAATTCCATTAGATTTATCAAATATGATTTTCTTTTCATAAATCCATGCTGACTTTGTCCAATTCTGTCAATGCTTTCCAAGTACTCTGCTATTAAATCTTTTATAATGGATTCAGTTATTTTCCCCACTAACTATGTCAGACAGTTCATAATTCGTCGTTTTCCCTCGATGGTTTTTTTTTTAAACAGTGAAGTTGCATTTGTGAATCCAATCCAAAGGAACTGTTCCAGAGTCTACAGAATCTTAAAAGACGATTCCCAGTGCATCCACTATTTCTAGGGCCACTTCCTTCAGTACTCTTGGATGCAGATTATCAGGACGAGGACATTTATTGGCCTTTAATCCCACCAATTACGCCAAAACCTTTTCCCTATTCATCCTAATTTCCTTCAGCTCTTCCCTCTCACTGGATCCCATGTTCTCCAACATTTTTAAGACATTACTTGCATTCTCTTTTGTGAGTAAAGGACCAAATTACATATTTAGTTGCTATCTCTTTACTTCCCACAGTAACTTGCCCTGTTGCTGATTGTCTTCACTAATCTTTATCTCTTCATATACGTATACAAGTTTTTACAATCAGTTTGTAAGTTCTCTGCATGCTTACAGTCACACACTATTTTCACCTCTAAATCAAGCCATTCCCTCCTTTGTTGAAATCAAAATTGTTTCCAATCCCCAAGTCTGCTGCTTTTTTGACTAATTTGTATGCCCTTACTTTGGATCTAATATTATCCCTAATATCCCTTAATAGCAATGATTGGACCACCTTTCCTGTTTTGATTTTTGTGCCAGACAGAAATAAGAAATTGTTGCAGTTCATCCACGTGTTCTTATCCAACATCATTCTTTTAAGTAACATCTCCCAACTTATCATAGTCAGCTTGCATTTCACAATCATAGTTTCCTTTGTTTAGATTCAAGCCCCTAGTCACAAAATCAACAACATCTGAACAAAGAATTCTATTATATTATAGTCACTCTTCCCTGAGGGCCCTCATGTGCTAGATCGCCAATATATTGTTCGATATAAGTAGTTCTTGTTAGGACTGTGTCTCTTTAGTTTGTGTTTTTAAAAACTGGGAACTGAAATGAGAAAGAACTGTTTTTAAAGATGTGTTGCAAAGAGTGGCTGCTGTTTTGACATCAAGTAACTTGATGCTCATGGCAGGCACTGTAATCAGCTTTTGAACAAGCAGTAATTCAAGTTCAGATTGAAGACAGTTTGAAGCCAAGGATGAGTATTAGATTAGATTAGATTACTTACAGTGTGGAAACAGGCCCTTCGGCCCAACAAGTCCACACCGCCCCGCCGAAGCGTAACCCACCCATACCCCTACATCTACATCTACCCCTTACCTAATACTACGGGCAATTTACCATGGCCAATTCACATCTTTGGAGTGTGGGAGGAAACCGGAGCACCCGGAGGAAACCCACGCAGACACGGGGAGAACGTGCAAACTCCGGGAATTGAACCCGGGTCTCTGGCGCTGTGAGGCAGCAGTGCTAACCACTGTGCCACCGTGCCGCCCACTAATTGATGCAGCTCATGTTGGCAGCAAAAATTGATTGGACTCTGCACTAGTGACAGTTATCATTGACAGAGACCTTTTGTTTGCCAACACCTGTGTGACTGATTTGCAAGTAGCTGAACAACTTGGAGCTGGAAACAAGTTACAGAGACAGAGAGAGTGAGAAAAGGAAATATACAGATCTGCTTCCAGTCCAGAAACTGCTTGTTCTCTGCAGTCAGAAACTCAATTTGAACCTAGAAGGAAATTAGTTACCTTTCCTGAAGAAGTCACTGCAAGCTACACCTTTTGAATTGATGAATCAGAGACATCTTCCAAGTGAATCAGCTGCTCTGTATTTCTTACAAGCCAGTGGAAGCATCCAGAAAAAAAGACATCTAAACAACAAGAGATCTGGCTAGCTGAAGAAGGATCATCAAAACACTGGAACCGGGAAGCTGAGACCATTGAACTGACTTTCCAATTTTTTTACCTCTCCCAATAATCTACTTTGTCAATTAGCATGCATGGATGCATGTGTGTGTGTGTGTGTGGAGGGGCTGTAAAAGGGAGGCTTATAAATGGATTAGAGTCTTAGTAGCTTATATGCCAATGGTTTATATGTTTATTTGTAGCTGTAGTCAAATTACTTGTAATAAATGGTAATCTGGTCCATGCTTTCTATCAACCTTGGTCTTAAATTCAGGTAAACTGGGGAACTGTACGTACTTTAAAAAACACTTTAACGTTTGGCACAACTACAGGAATAGCAGAATTTAATTTATAGCTTGCTACCCCACTTGCTGTTCCACGTACTAACCTACAAGATGGCAAACTGAAAAATAAATGGTCCCAAAATACATGTGGCCTGATTTTTGAGTGCTGAACCATAATTTGCAGTATAACTAACTTGTTCTGACTGAAATGGGTAAGACACAAATTTGTTGATACATCTCATCTGCATGATTTTAGTGCTATTTCCTGTACCTCCAGGCAAATTCTGTACAATGCAGGAGTGAGAGAGGCAATCATAAGAACAGAGAGAGAGTTTTGGAGTCTGAGGGCACAAAATAATGTTTTTTTAAAAGTGATTTCAAATAACTAATTCAAACAACTACTACAACAACACTCAAGAAATTTTGTACCACATGAATTGCAAGAAAATGGAAATGCCTGAAAAGGAGGAAAGATCCCATTTTTAACTTGTAAAAGATAGATGCATTTTCAAAGCTTCTCAATTACATCTACACTGTTTTTCAAGAAAGTAAGAGATGATGATGATTAAAAAATTAGCAATGTTGTTTCCTCCTTTGTGGTGAGTATTTTTCTCAAAGGTAGCTATGGATGGACAATAAATGGCCTTGCTAATGACTATCTTTTTTCTAGAATGAGCGTAAACAAAATATGAGTTTAGATAGTTGGAGAATTGGAGTTGGAGGTGAGAGTATAAAGAATGGAAAATCACACCAGACTCCTGTTTGTTCACTCTCTGGCTGGAAACTGCACATTGTGAACAATAGAGTATTTTTGGAAAATAAAGTTATCTGTTGCTGATAGAAAATATTAAAAAGTGGAAATCACCAATGTGTATGGCAACAAATATATGTCAACTCAAAACAGCTTAATCAGACAATGTTATGAATTTTAAACCATAAGTTGTAATATAAAAGTATTTTTAGCAAAACAGTGCATTTTTCACCTGGACAATCACCCCAGGAGAATGCTACAGATACAGGTTATCCAGAGTAGCATATATCCAGAAGGCACCAGCATAAATTACATACATTGATTTAATAGCTGTTTGATAGTACAGGGTATTACTGATTTAAATATTCAGCTAAATTGCTGATCCCAATCTCGAACCATAACAAAGTAGAAAACAGATGCACAATGTTTCTCTGCAGAAATGTGAAAATCACAGATTAAAAAATCTGCATAGCACTATTCATTTTAACTTGTTTAAGAATGACTGAAATCTCAGAATAACAAAGTAAAGAGGTTTAATGTCAATGCACAGGTGACAAATACATTTGTATATTGTACCTTTTGAACAATTGCCTGTTCCTTTCCATACTGAAGAGAAAACGCAAAGCTCTAAAGGCATAGCACTGTAATGAAAATATTTTAAGTATTGTATGTAAGCATCGATATATAAATGAAATGAACAGCATAATACGTACATTGAAAAACATACAATACAAATTTATGAACATACAAAAAGGGAGATGCTACTGTTACATAAAAAGCAAATTAATATATGAGACACGTAGAAACAAATTACTATATTTTCCTCAGACATTTCATACTGTTATTGTTAAAATAAACTAAAAATAAGTCAAAGCCTAACTTTTATTGAAAAATCTCCACTGAAAGGAAGGCATTTTTACAAGCTGTACAGATGAATTAAGTCACAGAAACTAACTTGTAATATTATGAAAGTTACCTGTTCCTGTACTCTGAGAAACAAATCTTATTTTTAATAAGCAAGACAGGCATATATCTTCAGTATAGTCAACATAATTTAAACAAGAGTGCTTTGCAGCTCAGTGCTATTCATTCTTCCATTTAGAAGCTGATGCATGAAATGAAATGGAATGCATTTATACATGCAACAATGCAAAACCCTGTCAATCTCTAAATTAGTTGTTTCAACAAAGCAAATCAAGTTCAAACTCTTCTGGAATAAAATTGCTGTTGTAAGAAAAATACCTGCAAGGTTTCTGTTTTTAGTGCATTCCTTTGTTTTCTTGGCAGGATTAGCTTCCCTATGACATAAATGCCATTCCCCTGTATAAAGAATTTAAAGAAATATAACATAAAGATATTAAGCTATATATTCCCAATATTTGATTAAACATTCAGAATGAACATTCCCAATGCTAAAGATTTCAAGCTTGATTCACAGTTATATTGAGCTCAGCTGGGATGACAATAGAACTGCTGCAATCACAATCCCCAGTGGTAAAGGTAGAGTTTTTATATTCCTAATTTCTCCCGCGTGCCTCTTAACAGAATGTACACTTGTGAGACATTGGATAAGAATAGAATCAAGGCCAGTTTGATATTCTCCACAGCTAACGACTTGCCAACATTGGCTTTTTTATGAAGTTGGTACATTTTTAAAAAATTCTTATCTTTTACACAACTATTGCCTAGTTTGATTCGTGCTTGAAAATTCATAATGTTGTACACTACAAACTGGTAGTGACTGTTTAAAGGGGAATCCAAACACTCAGCGATCAAGTGAAAGACCAAAGATAAATAAAAACAATCCTAACTTACTTACTTATATAGAAAGTGAATATTGAGAAGGAAATCTTAGACCATAGGGCCTGGTTTGATGGACTGAACAGTAAGAAATGGAATTTAATCCTGAAAAGTGAAAGGTGACAGATCTTGAACAACTAAAAAGGCAAGGGAGTAAGCGCATGATGAATGATTGTACCCTAGGAAGTACAGAGGATCACAGGAACATTGGTGTCCATGTCCATAGATCTGGGAGACAGCAGGACAGGTAGATAAGTTGGATAAGAAGGCATATGGGAAACATTCCTTTATTGAAGGTTATGCTGGAGCTGTATAAAATATTAGTTGGCCCAAAGCTAGAGTACTGTCCTGTATGCAGTTCTGGTCATCACACTACAGGAAGGATGTGATTGCATTACAGAGGATATAGAGGAGATTCATCAGGATATTGCCTGGAATGGAGCAATCCCATCATGAGGACAGACTGTATAGACTGAGGTTGTTCTCCTTAGAGCAGAGAAGGCTGAGGGGGAATCTGATTGATGTGTACAAAATTAAGAAGGGCATAGATTTGGTAGATAGGAAGAAATTTCTTCCATAATAGAGGGATCAATAACCAGGCAGCATATACAGCAAACTTTGGTTTAACCAGCAGCTAATGAACTGGTACTCTCAATAAACTGGCGAAAATGATCTACCTCAAATACCGGAAGTTTATTGTATTATTGCAGTCTCTGCGATGTCTGAGTAGTCAGTTGAGGATGCAAGTGAGAAGGGTCTCTGCCAGTAAGATTATTTAAGGCAAGTTGTTTTATTATTTAAGTGATTTGTGCTGTTAATAAAGTATAACAGTGTTGTGGATATCATATCATGTTTCTATTACTACGTGTGTGTTTTTACAGTATTTATGTGGACCTGTTGATCAATTAGCACATTGCTGGTCCCATAGGTGCTGGTTAATAAAAAGTTTGCTCAATATAAGATAAGCTGCAGAAGGTTAGAGGATTTTGAAAATAAACTATTTCATCTTATGGGAGGAAGGAGTTATTTGCAACTCAGAGCATGAAAGGTTGAGTAATTCAGTGCTTGAGAAGTGATGCAGATACAATGGGCTAAAGGATTCTTTCTGTGCTGTAAGACTCTATGATTCTATGACTCTAAAGCAAACACAATTAATTTAATACTATTATTTGTAACTGATTATGTGATTAATTCAGTTGTACATTTTTTTTATTTCCCCATAAGAATTTCCTTAAACATTAATGAATCTTGAAGTCTTATTCACTTCTTTAAGGACCAAGTCAAAGGTATACCACACGTCTCTGAAATTCCCTTTAATTTTCCCATTTTCCAGCTATTCTCCAAGATAAGATTTTATGGCAATTCTTCCATTAGATTTTTGACTTAGCAACCCTCCTATTTTGCCTAAATCCTAATGACAGAATCGCTCAGTTTCTCATGCAGTTGTTGGCAGATAACCAACTGCCTTATCATAGCCCTCCAAGCCAACTTTGCTAACTGTGCTCTGTCACAAGGTCTTGTGAGGACCTTTGTAGATTTCTACCTTCAGCTTCAAACTAGGTAAATGTTCTAAATTGTTTTCCCCCTTATGAATTCTAAACTGAGCGTGAGTACTGAACTTTATTCGCACAATGAATGATCAAGTTAGTATTTCTTTACTTAAAGTGCGGGTGTGACAAATACACATCACTCTTGTCTGTTCTAATTCACTGCTCTGCAATCTACACCAAATTAAAAGGACAACTCCCTACCTTCTGTTTGTAAGCACAAAGATAACTTAAATACATGAAACTTCTAACCTCAACAATCCACCTTTATGAAAATGATCCATGATTTGAGATATTCTTAAACAAAAATGAAAAATAATTATTTTACCTTCAAAACAACTATTTTATTATGTAACCAATACGAATAATTTCTATTGCTAATGAATGTGTTTGCTGTCTCTACATACTTATTGGATCCTATATAGGAATTTCTTTTGTTTACAAGCAGATATCTTTTTTGAACTGGGAACTGGATATATAATTTAAATTTTCACTAAGTAAAGGTAGACCTTGTGGCTACATTAAATAAAGAATATCCACTATCCTTAATTGCTATTATCTCTCTACATCTGATCTTGCAAGTTAAACAAAGATTATGTTTTAAATCTCTTCAATCCAATAGTTTGAATTGCAGTCACTTAAAATGTACACTAATTACTTAATGAGATGTTTCCATTGATCTTACACACAATACTTTAATTTCTAAAATGTAAAGTTACATTCTAATACATATGAATTTGAAAGTTATTTTCCCAACATCACAGGAAACAGTGTGACCGATCATTGCAACTTTTCAGCTGCCATTAAAACTATCTTAAAATTGATTGCCCATAAATTTCCACTTTAGAAGGTGTCAAAATACTTATTTCCCCTTCATGAATTCTAAACTGAGCACTTATCCTCAAGCCTTTAGGAAAATACAGTCAATCAGTACAATTCAATCGACCAGTCTGCCAATGCTTTACTTAAGTCTAAAGAATAATGTTCAGTAAACAGCTGAGGATTTTCCATGTGGCAGTTTTGCATATGCTATTAATTGGGCCTTGACAGATGCAAAGATGACTGAATGACCCAAGTCTGCTCTCTGAACCCCTTCCCTGAGAATAAGTATTTAAGGATTCATTTAACAATATACGATCACCTGTAAACAACTCAAGAGCTAACACTCTACCATCTATCTTGAAGGATGAGGTGCTACACAACAAAATAGAGCAGTACCAGTGGGGAACATTTCCTATATTTCCTGAGTGCTACAGAGGAGATGACAGTCAGCATTATGGGGACAGCAGCAACAGAGTCTGGGGAGAGAATATTGACAATGCAGGTATGTTCCTTCCTTATCCTCTTCTCAACTCTTAGTTTGCACCTATCCAATTCACAGAGCACTTGTTTTCAACACCAACCCCTTTCCTCTAATCCCGAACTCCCTTTCTGGTTTTCCAATTTCAGCCATCCAAAACTGATGCATACTCAGCCACATTATCTGCAGGGGAAGAGGGGAAGCAATGCTGATGAAGACGATGCATTATTAAATTGACACAAACTCAATAACATAGTGGGTAGCATAGAATTTGGATCTAAACATAATGAACCACTGGATACAAATTGGCTGTAGATACCCTATGAAAAAGGATGTTTAGTCTGCCAGCTTATCAGAGAGTGAGGCTGAAGACAGGATCCTCTGCAGAGGACTCAGGTGAGGACCTCAATAACATGGCATACAGAAACACACTGAAGAGCATGCGTACCAAGATTCTAGGTGCATTGATTGGCGTATTTAGATCAACTCATCAAAGTCAAGGATATAGAGGAATTCTGGGCTAAGTTGGCAGAGGCATATGTTTTGTTCACAGCCTATATTCCATCGTACTGCAGATCCAGAGGCACTGCAACTGTCTTACTGGACAGGTCACCTCTGCTCACTATTCCTGTAAAATCATGAACTTACTATAATTACTCCAAAAACATTCCAGTTTGTTTTCAGAGATTTTGTTATGTCTGTTCTGAGGTTACAAATGTGGCTGCAGCCAGTGGGAGATTTCAAAGAGAATGTCCACAGACTTCTCATATATTGTTCAAATAAGCAAGGTTCTCCTTGAGTACCTTGAGCAATTACAGACTCCTGCTGATATCTTCTCAACTCAATCATTTCTTTCATTTTCCTGCTTTAGTCTATCCAGTCGCCAAGTCATGCTTTATTCCGAGGGGAATACTTCTTAACTCCTAACTGTGTCTGGGAACAATTGGTTTGTGGAAAAATCTTGGAAAAAGCAAAGGTCCTTTTGCACTGGTATACTTTTGCATTGAAATAAACATTAAGAAATAACAAAAGACATAGAATCATAGTGCCAGACAAAATAACTCAACTAGTAACTAACCTATATGATCCTTTTAAACAATGTTGTTGAGGGTAGATGTTCTTTAGTACTGTTCAAGGTTAAAACAATGAGTTCTAAAATGGAACCCTGGAGTCAAATCACATGCATGCTGAATTATATCATGAAATATCCGTTTCCCATACTTTCAGTAGATATTTATGTTTCGTGTGTTAATTCATGCACCAGTATGGAGTCCTGACCTACAAATGGATGTGTGCAACGCAGTTATCGATTTCGAACTCTCAGGGATCTCATTATGCCCAAAAAATGTGCACAACAGAATTCAATTTCTTCCTCCTAATTCTATGCTCCCAAATGTTATTTATAAGGTTATTAATTATTCTGGTGTTTTCTATGAACGTTTTGCAGATAATTCTGTGTAAATTCTAGATAGGTAATCCAAAAAACCCCAAATATTTGTAGTATAATTTCTGCAAGCTTTTTTTTCCTTAAAAATGTCTGCTGCACAGATCCATAAGTGGCAGTGACTTCTGCACGCAGATAACAATGCGTCAGCACACCAATCAGCAACGTGGGACCCCCAAGCTGCTGCACGGTTGCCCAGCCAGGCCGCTTAGTGGGAACATTGTCTGCAATTTACATCCTGGAGGTAGTCAAGAAATTTAAGATAAGCCTCATCCAGCCCATCTGGTTCACTCATTATATTCAAGTCTCCATCCTAAGTAATAAGCTAATAGTAATGCTAATTCCATTACATCTCCGATTCTTACTATCTTGAAACAGCCATTTTGTTGCAGTCAATATACTCTTCCTCCTGTAAATATCAACCTAAAGAATTCACTCCACTTTTCAGCTTTGCCCACATCTTCATTAAACTTACCACAATTTCAGAAGCCAGCAGTTTTGTATTCCTCTTTTTTAAAATTTATTTTCTCTCGTTATTACTATACAGTTCAAGAAGTTTTGACTTTGATTGAAAGCAATATTTATTTTAGAAAATAATAACTGATCTTCATTTTCAGCATACCAACCTGTACAACCTGTTGAGCATTTGTATCATTAAGTACCAGCTCAGTGATACCAGCACAACATGCTGAAACGACAAAAGAAGTCAGTAAGGAACTAACATTTGATACAGAATTACAAACAAATTTGACATATCAAGTATTTCAAGTAACAATGCCCCAGCAAAGAATGGTCTACATTTCTGGAACATGTTCCAGACTACTATTATTGTTAATAATTTAACACATTTAGCAGTATTTACTATGGCTTACCATTTAAGGAATATGTTTCATTTCTCAGGAAGTGTCATGGTGCACATAATGGGTGGTTTACAGAAAGTAGTAAAAATAATTAAATTATGACATTGTCAGAGTTAACAGGACAGATGCTAATCGCAGAGTCGTGGAGTTTTTACAGGATGTAACAAGGCTGTTTGGCCCATTGCATCATCAAATATCCCTCTGTTCTAAACCCATTTTTCAGCACTTAGCCCATAGCCTTGCACACTATAGTATTTCAAGCTCTCATCTAAGTAGTTCTCAAATGTCTTGATGATTCCTGTCTCTATCACTCTTTCAGGCAGTTAGTTTTAGATGGCCACAACAATCTGGGTGAATTTTTTTATTTCTTAAATCCCCTCTAAAATTCTGCTCATTACCTTAAAACCGCATCTGTTGATAAGTGACCCTTCTACTAAGGGGAAATGTTTGCCCCCCACCCCCACCATATAGCTTGCCTACACCCCACAGAAATTCATACATCTCAATCAGTTTCCCCCTCAGCCTTCCCTGCTCTAACAAAACCAGCCTGTCCAGTCTCTTTTCATAGCCGAATCACTCCAGCCCATGCAACATCTAGTTAAATCTCTTCTGTATCCTCTCTAGTGAAATCACATCCTCCCTGCAGTGTGATGACTTGAACTGCACACATTACTCCAGGAATGGTTTAGCTGATTTTATACACAGCTCAATCATAACTTCTATCACCTATCCAGAGATTGCAATCATTGAGGTCCTGCTATTTTACTTGCTACCTTAGTCCCCAAATTCTTGTTGGGGACCTCATCCCTTTTTCTACTAATATCATTAGTCCCAGATCATTACACATAGATGCAGCAGTGCTCCTGTCTGGATGGCCCAGACATATTGTGGGTCTTCTTGATAGAAGCAAGTGGAAACTACTTGGCTTCAACTTCCAAGGGGTGGAGAGAATAAGCAGGATGGACAAGGAAACCCCCAGCCACGGCTGGAGTGTCATGAGACGAGCTGTCTGAGAGGTGCGCATATGGTTTCTTTTCTTGCTAGGTGCTTTCATGGTACTGGATTAGTGGTACTGGAAGAGCACAGCAGTTCAGGCAGCATCCAACGAGCAGCGAAATCGACGTTTCGGGCAAAAGCCCTTCATCAGGAATAAAGGCAGTGAGCCTGAAGCATGGAGAGATAAGCTAGAGGAGGGTGGGGGTTGGGAGAGAGTAGCATAGAGTACAATGGGTGAGTGGGGGAGGAGATGAAGGTGATAGGTCAAGGAGGAGAGGGTGGAGTGGATAGGTGGAAAAGAAGATAGGCAGGTCGGACAAGTCAAGGAGACAGTAACTGAGCTGGAAGTTTGAAACTAGGATGAGGTGGGGGAAGGGGAAATGAGGAAGCTGTTGAAGTCCACATTGATGCCCTGGGGTTGAAGTGTTCCAAGGCGGAAGATGAGGTGTTCTTCCTCCAGGCGTCTGGTGGTGAGGGAGCGGCGGTGAAGGAGGCCCAGGACCTCCATGTCCTCGGCAGAGTGGGAGGGGGAGTTGAAATGTTGGGCCACGGGGCGGTTTGGTTGATTGGTGCAGGTGTCTCGGAGATGTTCCCTAAAGCGCTCTGCTAGGAGGCGCCCAGTCTCCCCAATGTAGAGGAGACCACATCGGAAGCAACGGATACAATAAATGATATTGGTGGATGTGCAGGTGAAACTTTGATGGATGTGGAAGGCTCCTTTAGGGCCTTGGATAGAGATGAGGGAGGAGGTGTGGGCACAGGTTTTACAGTTCCTGCAGTGGCAGGGGAAAGTGCCAGAATGGGAGGGTGGGTCGTAGGGGGGTGTGGACCTGACCAGGTAGTCACGGAGGGAACGGTCTTTGCGGAAGGCGGAAAGGGGTGGGGAGAGAAATATATCCCTGGTGGTGGGGTCTTTTTGGAGGTGGCGGAAATGTCGGTGGATGATTTGGTTGATGCGAAGGTTTGTAGGGTGGAAGGTGAGCACCAGGGGCGTTCTGTCCTTGTTACGGTTGGAGGGGTGGGGTCTGAGGGCGGAGGTGCGGGATGTGGACGAGATGCGTTGGAGGGCATCTTTAACCACGTGGGAAGGGAAATTGCGGTCTCTAAAGAAGGAGGCCATCTGGTGTGTCCTATGGTGGAACTGGTCCTCCTGGGAGCAGATACGGCAGAGGCGGAGAAATTGGGAATACGGGATGGCATTTTTGCAAGAGATAGGGTGGGAAGAGGGGTAATCCAGGTAGCTATGGGAGTCAGTGGGTTTGGGCGCCTCCTAGCAGAGCGCTTTAGGGAACATCTCCGAGACACCCGCACCAATCAACCAAACCGCCCCGTGGCCCAACATTTCAACTCCCCCTCCCACTCTGCCAAGGACATGGAGGTCCTGGGCCTCCTTCACCGCCGCTCCCTCACCACCAGATGCCTGGAGGAAGAATGCCTCATCTTCCGCCTCGGAACACTTCAACCCTAGGGCATCAATGTGGACTTCAACAGCTTTCTCATTTCCCCTTCCCCCACCTCATTCTAGTTTCAAACTTCCAGCTCAGTTACTGTCTCCTTGACTTGTCCGACCTGCCTATCTTCTTTTCCACCTATCCATTCCACCCTCTCCTCCTTGACCTATCACCTTCATCTCCTCCCCCACTCACCCATTGTACTCTATGCTATTCTCTCCCAACCCCCACCCTCCTCTAGCTTATCTCTCCATGCTTCAGGCTCACTGCCTTTATTCCTGATGAAGGGCTTTTGCCCGAAATGTCGATTTCGCTGCTCGTTGGCCGCTGCCTGAACTGCTGTGCTCTTCCAGCACCACTAATCCAGTATTTGGTTTTCAGCATCTGCAGTTATTGTTTTTACCTTGCTTTCATGGTACTGCCCGGTCTTCTTCTGAATAAGGAGCAATGTTGGATAACTTCCTGCCTGAAGCTGAACAAGTGCCTTATCTCTGGTAATTGTCTGACGACCAGCACCTTTAGCTTTTCTTCTTTCGGCCAGTTGCGGAGCTGTCACAGTGAGATGCTACCAGTTTATGTTCCCAAACTGTCTAAAGCTGTCAGAGTCTCAGTACCTTCAATGGTGGGAGTGCAGGAGACAGCCTTGCCAACCTTTTCTCTAACACCTCAGTACTCTTACCTTAAGAGTTTCTGAAAGTTTCTTTCCTGACAGCCTGTGAAGAGTTTATTGTCAGGCATCCTGCTAGTCATCTGAGTCCTTTCCTGAGTGAGCTGAAAATGAGTGACCTGGCTGTTAGTACTGGTGCAGATGGAGAATAGGTGGTGCAGTGTCTGTTGTGAGTGAGTAGGCATTGCATAGGCAATGCAGTGTTAGTGTTGTGGGAGATTGAAGATTGAGAGTGAATGAGAGAAGATGTTGAATGCAATTGTTAGGTTGGCAGAGAATGAGCCTTAGTGAGACATAGGTTCAGTAGCAGAGATTGAGTGTGAGATAGCTGAGAGAAGAGTGTGCTACTTACCCTGGTGGAGCACAGAAGGTCACTGACTTTCTTGCAGAAATACTGGCCATTTTTCTGCACCATAGAGACTGCATTGACCCAGGTGGCAATCTGAGACCAGGCTACTAGAGTCTGATGCTGTGGCTTTCTCTGCCTGTCCACCAAAAAGAGGAGGTCCGCCTTTTGCACCACCCCATCTCCCAGCATCTCCAGGTCTCTTTTGGAGAATCACATTGTCACCTTCCTCTTTGCCACCATCTTCCCACTATGTCCAAGACCATGCAGAGCGGCTTCAAAAAGCCAGCTCATCCGGGTGCACAGTAGCCTTTTAAATATGGCGCAGATACCAAGGATGCTGGTCTTTCACCAAATATTCAATAAGCAGTGAGTTCTTCCAGGAATGGCATGTGTTAAGATGGAAATAAAATCAGACATGAAGGATGCCATCTGGATGAGATAGGAAGTTAATGAGACAAGTTTGGTCAGATACTGAGAGAAATTTTGTAATTTTCACTTATGCAAAAAAAAATGATTCTGTTCTTTGTGTTTGGCTCCTCACTGCTACAAATGACTAAACTATATTTTTGTGGAAAGAGGTGCAGCCTCATGATGAAAAGAACATAAATCTTTATTGTAGCCAAATGGGGAGAATGAAAAGAGAGGAGCTGATTCACCCTCCTTACCCAATTGGAAGAGTGTCAATAGTTATAATCCTTATGCTAGATCTCCAGTTCAATGGAAAATACTATACCTTCTTGCAAAGATAATGTATTCTCTTGAATTTCTTGTATGCTCAGTTTCTCAGACAGCTGAAGTTGTTGAATTCTTCCTGAAGCATTAGCACTAGACAAACTTCCAATTGAAGAACGATCAGATACAAAATTTCTATCTCTAAAAATACACAAAAAAGAGATTTCTATAAAGTAAAGAACACATATGGACATGAGAAGAATATGAATCAATTTCAGTATAATTTGACTATTATAGTTGCTAACTGTTTGTAACACGATGGAAAGATATTAGATATCTTATTCCATACTCACAATAATAATGTCACCAAATAGAACCTTTACACTGTGTACATAATCGTTTCATAGCAGAAAACCAAAATCATGAGTTAAGGTAACAGAATGGATTGGATCTAGTATAACTGTACTCTTCTATCAAATGACACACAAAATATTACTAAACATCTTGTACAACTAGCTTCAAATTTGATTGATTTTGTGAACCTTTGACCCATATACCAATTATGCAATGTAGAAAAGGATCTTAAATCAAAAGGTATTTTTAAAAATTATGTTGGATCATGTCATGGAGGAACAGATTCAACATAAAATAGCACAAAGGGTTCCTCCAAAGAGAAATTTGACATTATAAAATAAACCACAAGAAGCAGCAAAGTTACTTCATGCATGGTGTAAATGACTTTCCAATGCTAGGGGAAATGCTTATAATTTTAAGGCAACCGCTGATGATGACACAAAAAATCTGCAGAGGGATATGGACAGGTTAGGTCAATGGGTAAAAATGTGGCTGATGGAATCTAAAGTGGGAAAATGTGATGTGATACACATTGGCAGGAAAGATAGAGGAGTTGAATATCACTTAAATGGAGAAAGGCTGCAGAAAGCTACAGAATAGGGGCTTGGGTGTCCTCATCCATGAATCACTGAAAGCTAACATCCAAGTTCAGCTGGTAATAGGGATCTATTTCAAAAGGGAATGGAATTCAGAAATAGGGAGGTTTTGTTAAAATGCGCTAGTCAGACTCCAGCTTTAATACTGTGATCAGTTTTGGGTCACTTAACTAAGGAGGGATACTGGCAGTGGAGGGAGTCCATAGAAGATTCACTAGGTTGATATCAGATAGGGAGGGACAGTTTTATGAAGAGAAATTCAATTGGTTGCGGCTGTGCTTGTTGGAATTCAGAAGAATGAGAGGTGCCCTTATTGAAATAAACAAGATTCATGGGGACTTGAAGGGTTGATGTGAAAAGGTTGCTTCCCGTTATGGGAGAGTCTTGGGCCAGAGGGCATAATAAAGAAATCACATATTTAAGACAAGAGACAAGGAGGAATTTCTTCTCTCGGCGAGTAGTGAATCTGTGGAATTCTTTACCTCTTGCTGAGGCTTAATGTATGTTAAGGCTGAGACAAATAGATTTTTAATCAGTAGGGGAATAAAGAGCTATGGGGAAAGGCAAGAAATGAAGTTCAGGATTATAAGATCAGCCATGATCTCATGGATTGGCCTGCTCTGCTCCTACATCTTATGGTCTTACCTGAAGTTACCTGTAATTGCAGAATGCCCATTCCTATATTTCCAAAGCCCTTAATTGGCTTAATGTTTACAGGTGTTCCTAAATTATACAATCAGATTGCATTTTTCAGATAGCCAAAATGAAAGATTAAAATTAAATGGTGCTTCACTATGTTTATTATTTTCTTTATACTCACCCTTGTAGAATGTGAAGGAGTTGTTGGATGCCTCCCCACAATCGAATCTCAGTGCTGGTATCCGGATCCTCACACAGCTGAACTAGAATCCATACAATACTCCATAGCAATTTGAGATGGTCAGAATGCAGCAAACTAAGCAGAATGGGAATTCCTTCATAAATCTTCACCTGTTCTCTCACTTGAGAGTCTGCACATAGTAGACGAAGCAGCTCAGCAGTCATTCTGTAAACGTCATTAACATTTAGGAAACCAAGCATAAATAACCTTATGCTTCCAGTAAAGAGACAGAATTAAAGTTATCGACTTTTTATTCCTGTATAGCTGAAATCCCCAAATATTAGTGTTACTGTAATCACTGACAACTTCCACTAATCAACAAAAATGTTTTTCACAATCAAATCATCACAAAGACAATGCAATCTATGTATACAGCACACTAGAATTTGGGGAAAGAGCAGATCAAGCTGCATTTATCCGTCTTTTATCGCTCATAAAAATTTCCACTTGATGCTCAGGTTCACTTAACATTTTTTACCTCAAATAAATTTCTGGAAATACTCAACGGTTTATGACACTATTTGGGGAGAGCGACTCAGATGCGAACATTTCAAGCCAAAGAGCTCTCTTCAGGAATGGGAATAGTTAATTTGTAACTATATTTAGCAAAGGGGTAGGTGGGACAAAGACAAAGGAAAGTTTCTGTGATGGTTGAAAGACTGGAGCGATGTCTTTACAGAATGTGGATTTTGCAAGCTGGGTCAATTCCTAGTTGCCTTTGAGAAGATGGTGATGAGCTAACTTCTTAAACCATTGCAGTCCATTTGGTGCAGACAGACCCATAATGTTTAAGGATGGATACAAGGATTTTTACACAGTGACATTGAAGGAATGGTGATATGTTTCCAAATATGGATGGTGACTGGCTTAGAAGTGGGGGATAAAAAGATTTCCCAGAAGTGCTGTTGTAGAAAGTTGCAGTATCAGAACAGATAAGAGAGAAGAATCAGGAGTGTAATCCTTACAAGGTAAAGGAAGTGTGGTCAGGGTAGCAGTGGAATTTAATGGGCTTATAATGAATATTAATTGATATCCTATTTTCCAAGTCTTTTTCGTTCTTGTAAGCTAACTTTTCTGTCATGTCATTTCAGCTTGAGGACATTTCTGCATGAGTTCCTCAGGGTAGTGTCTTAGGCCAAACCATTGTCAGCTGTTTCATTAAAGATCATCCTTCCATGATAAGGTCAGATACGGGATCTTCACTGGTGATTGCACCATTTTCAGCACCATTCATTACTTCTCAGATATTGAAGCAGTCCATGTCTAAATGCAGCAAGACCTGGACAAGATCCAGGCTGAGATTAACAAATGGCAAGTAACATTTGAACCACACAAGTGCCAGGCAATAGTCATCTCCAGGAGGTAACAGCATCCAAAAATGTCACTACATCCAGCCCTGAAGGACAGCTATAATGCGTACCACCTACAAGGTGCACAAGGTTCTTTAGATAGCACCTTCCACTCCCATGACCACTACCATCTCTAAGGAAAAGAGGAACAGATACATGGGAATACCACTACCTGCAAATTCACTTCCATGTAAAGAGGTCCTTCAGCCCATCAGAGCTGTTTAGGCTGTCAAACATCTAGAAATTCTAATCCGCTTCCCAGCACTTGTCCTGTTGTCTTGTATGCTATGACATTTCAAGCTCTCATTTAAACAGTGCTTAACTGTCTTGAGGATCCTCATACCCACCACCCTTTTAGGCAGTGAGTTCCAGATATGAACAAGCACTTAGGTGGAAATACCTTTCTCAAATCCCCTGTAAACCTCTTGCTCCTTAATTTAAAATTAGTCCTCCTGGTTTTTGACCTTCCTTTTAAGGGGAAAGGTTTCTCCCTATTTATCTTGTCGATGACCCTTCTTCCCGTGCCACCTTCCATGCAAATGCTAGAATGTAGCTCTTGCCCTTTTACCTCTTATTTTCACCATCCAAAGCAATAAGACTCCTTCCATGTGAAATAGTGCACTATTTTCAATCTAGATTACTGTATTCAATGGGGAAAGCAAATGCACATTGGGTGATTACTTTGTGGAACATCACTGTTCAGTCTCCATGCATGACTCCAAGCTTCTATTGCCATGTTATTTTAATTCCCTACTTTACTCTAACACTGATGTCTCTGTTCTTGGCCAACTGCACTGTTCCACTGAAGGTCAACTTAAGACGTTTTACAGCACTCCAGATTCAACAATTTCAGTCTATAATTTCTATCCATGCTTGTTTTCTTCTTATATTGGTTTTCTTCGTATTGTTTTCAGCCAGTAGCATACCTGCTCTTTGTTCCTTAGCGTAGTTCTTGCACAAATGCAATACTCTTTGGTCCTAGAAAACTAACTCTTCTGTCATTCATCTCTTTTTCCCCTAACACATAACCTTTTTTTGTCCTTGCACTACCAAACGTTGTTCAATACTGTTTGATTTTGCACTACAAACCACAGGTGGGTCATGGTTTGTATAGAGTGCTGTAAGCAATCATCCTCTCTTGATATTTCTATTCAACCTGGTCAGATATGTTAATAGACATGTTTGGAGCAGGTGAGACTTGAACCCAGGTCTTCTGACTCAGAGGTAGGGACACTACCGTTGTGACACAAATATCCTCCTCAACCTCTTTCCTAATCTGAGTCTAATGGGCTATCTCATTAAGAGGGTAGAGGAATGTTGAGACTTACTGAGAATAGGCACTTGTTTCACACAACAAGATGCTGTTTATTCTCTGATAGCAACACATACAATTAGGCATAATTACAAAAGCTCTCAGAACCAGAGATGGCACAAATCTCCATCAGGGCCTTGTGCTACACAGCTTCCTCTCCACCCAAAGACTGTACAATGTCATTACAGTGGGTGGAGCATAATGCAAATTCATTGAGTCATAAACTTTTTCTCCCATGTAAAGAGATCTTTCAGCCTATCAGAGCTGTGTCAGCTGTCAAATATCTAGAAATTCTAATCCGTTTCCCAGCACTTGTCCTGTTGTTATTTATGCTATGACATTTCAAGCTCTCATTTAAACAGTGCTTAACCATCTTGAGGATCTTCATCTTTACCACCCTTTTAGGCAGTGAGTTCCAGATACAAACAAGCACTTAGTTGGAAATACCTTTCTCAAATCCCCTCTAAACCTCTTGCTCTTTACTTTAAAATTATGCCCCCTGGTTTTTGACCGTTCTTTTAAGGGGAAAGGTTTCTCCCTATTTATCTTGTCGATGAACCTCAGAATGTTGCTCACCTCCATCTGATTCCATCCTCAGCCTTCTCTGCTCTAAGAAAAATAATCCACACCTCTCCAGTTTCTCTTCATCCCTGCACAGCTCCAGGCCAAGCAACATGCTGATGATTCGCCACTACACCCTCTATATTGTAATCACATCCTTCCAATAGTGTGATGACCAAAAGACAATAAGATATAGGAATAGAATTAGGTCATTTTACCTATTGAGTTTGCTCTGGATTTTGATTAGGGCTGATATGTTTCTTAAGCCAATTCTCCTCTCTTCTCACTGTAACCCTTGGATCCCTTTCCCCAAACAAGAAATTAGCTATCCATGTCTTAAATATACTCAATGACATGGCCTCCACAGCCATCTGCAACAATGAGTTCCGCAGATTAACAACCACCTTATGGTTGAAGAAATTCCTTCTCATCTTCATTCTAAAAGATAGTCTCTTCATTCTGATCCTGTGTCCTCGAATGCTAGTCTCTCCTACTAGTGGAAACATTTTCTCCACGTCCACTCTGTACAGGCTTCCAGTGTTCTCTAAGTTTCAATGCAACCCGCACATCCTTCTAAACTCCATCATATACAGACCCAGAGTCCTCAAAGCTCCTCATCCAACAAGCCATTTATCCCCAGGATCATTTTTGTAGACCTCCTCTGGATCCACTTCAACGCCAGCACATCCTTCCTTAGGTATGGGACCAAAAACTGCTCACAATATTCCAAATGCGGTATGATCAGAGCCTTATGCAGCCTCAGCAGTATAACTCTGCTCTTGTATTCTAGCCCTCTTGAAATGAATGCTAACATTGCATTTGCCTTCTTCACTGCCACCTGAATCTGCATGTTAACCTTTAGAGAATCCTGAGCTAGGATTCCCAAGTCCCTCTGTGCTTCAGATTTCCAACGCAATAAATTTAGAAAATAGTGTACTCGATTCTTGCTACCAAAGTGTAAAAGCTCACACTTTCCTGCATTATCTTCCATTTGCTACTTCTTTGTCCACTTTCCTAGCTTGTCCAAGTACTTCTGCAGCCTACCCATTTCCTGAATACTACCTGTCCCTTGATCTATTTTTGTGTCATCTGCAAACTTAGCAACAATACACTCAGTTCCTTCATCCAGATCATTAACGTATAACGTGAATAGTTGTGGTCACAAAACAGATAGTAGTCCAGCTGTGGCCTAACAAATATTACATTATATTATATTACATTATGTTAAATATATAGCTTCAGTATTCAATTCTGTTGTATTCATTGCCTTGACTAATAAAAGCAAATATCCCATTCGTCTTCTTAACAACCATATCCACTGCTCTTTAAGGATCTATGGACATGCATACCAAGGTCCCTTTGATCCTCTGAACTGTGTAAGCTCCCACAATTCAACTTGCACTGGTAGCCAGTGGTAGTTTACAAAAGGATTCTGGCAGAGACTTAACATTGAGACTGGGAGCATAGTGAATGTAAGCATCTGGAGATTTATTGCAGAAGAGCAGGGCTTTAGATGATATTCCATCATTTGGCCTCTTTTGTGTCTTTATTGTATTCTGTGAACAAAACTGAATCAAATTACATGTTGACTCTGACCCTTTTGTTCATCAATCTGAATACATTGCCTGAGTAAAATGAGTTTATGTAGCAACAGGCTGAAGCATTCAAAACATGAACAACAAAGTCTTTCACACTTTGTCTATCCCAGTTAATATTGGGAAGTTGAAATCCTCTACTATTCAACATTAACTCTTTCAGAATCAATATCTTATACAATAAGAAATGTACCATATTTAACTTTTCCCAATTTTTATTGTCCCCAATTACTAATTATACTTTATCTCTACACATTGCTGTCTGCCTACTTGATTTAATTTGATTTGATTTATTGTTGTCACATTTAACTAAGTACAGTGAAAAGTTTTGTTTTGCGTGCCATACAAGCAGATCATAACATACAAGGCATACAGATCAAAGCTGAAAATGTGTTGCTGGAAAAGCGCAGCAGGTCAGGCAGCATCCAAGGAACAGGAGAATCGGCGTTTTTGGGCATCAGCCCTTCTTCAGGAATGAGGAAAGTGTGTCCAGCAGGCTAAGATAAAAGGTAGGGAGGAGGGACTTGGAGGAGGGACTTGGGGGAGGGGCGTTGGGAATGCGATAGGTGGAGGGAGGTCAAGGTGAGGGTGATAGGCTGGAGTGGGGTGGGGGCGGAGAGGTCAGGAAGAAGATTGCAGGTTAGGAAGGCGGTGCTGAGTTCGAGGGATTTGACTGAGACAAGGTGGGGGGAGGGGAAATGAGGAAACTGGAGAAATCTGAGTTCATCCCTTGTGGTTGGAGGGTTCCCAGGCAGAAGATGAGGCGCTCTTCCTCCAACCGTTGTGTTGCCATGGTCTGGCAATGGAGGAGTTCAAGGACCTGCATGTCTCACTCACCTGGAGTGAGAGGGGGAGTTGAAGTGTTGGGCTACGGGGTGGTTGGATTGGTTGGTCCGGGTGTCCCAGAGGTGTTCTCTGAAACGTTCCGCAAGTAGGCGGCCTGTCTCCCCAATATAGAGGAGGCCACATCGGATGCAGCGGATGCAATAGATGATGTGTGTGGAGGTGCAGGTGAATTTGTAGCGGATATGGAAGTGTCCCTTGGGGCCTTGGAGGGAGGTAAGGGGGGAGGTGTGGGTGTACCACTCAGATGGCCTCCTTCTTCAAGGACCGCAACTTCCCCCCAGACGTAGTCAACGATGCCCTCCACTGCATCTCTTCCACTTCCCGCTCCTCCGCCCTTGAGCCCCGCCCCTCCAACCGCCACCAGGACAGTACCCCACTGGTCCTCACCTACCACCCCACCAACCTCCATGTCCAACGTATCATCCGCCGTCATTTCCGCCACCTCCAAACGGACCCCACCACCAGGGACATATTTCCCTCCCCTCCCCTATCAGCGTTCCAAAGAGACCACTCCCTCCGTGACTCCCTCGTCTGGTTCACACCCCCCAACATCCACTCCCGGCACCTTCCCCTGCAACCGCAAGAAATGCAAAACTTGCGCTCACACCTCCCCCCTTACCTCCCTCCAAGGCCCCAAGGGACACTTCCATATCCGCCACAAATTCACCTGCACCTCCACACACATCATCGATTGCATCCGCTGCACCCGATGTGGCCTCCTCTATATTGGGGAGACAGGCCGCCTACTTGCGGAACATTTCAGAGAACACCTCTGGGACACCCGGACCAACCAACCCAACCACCCCGTAGCCCAACACTTTAACTCCCCCTCCCACTCCACCAAGGACATGCAGGTCCTTGGACTCCTCCATCACCAAACCATGGCAACACGATGGTTGGAGGAAGAGCGCCTCATCTTCCGCCTGGGAACCCTCCAACTACAAGGGACGAACTCAGATTTCTCCAGTTTCCTCATTTCCACTCCCCCCACCTTGTCTCAGTCAAATCCCTCGAACTCAGCACCGCCTTCCTAACCTGCAATCTTCTTCCTGACCTCTCCGCCCCCACCCCACTCCAGCCTATCACCCTCACCTTGACCTCCCTCCACCTATCGCATTCCCAACGCCCCTCCCCCAAGTCCCTCCTCCCTACCTTTTATCTTAGCCTGCTGGACACACTTTCCTCATTCCTGAAGAAGGGCTGATGCCCGAAACATCGATACTCCTGTTCCTTGGATGCTGCCTGACCTGCTGCGCTTTTCCAGCAACACATTTTCAGCTCTATCTCCAGCATCTGCAGTCCTCACTTTCTTCATACAGATCATTGGGGTGATTGAACAGAGTAAGGCATACAAAGTTATGGCTACACAAATACACAAAAGCAAGATCAACATTAGATTTGAAATTTGAGAAGTCCATTCATAAGTCAAATAACAGTGAGGCAGAAGCTGTTGTGAATCTGTTCAAATGTGTGTTTAAGCTTTTGTATCTTCTGCCTGATGGAAGAGGTTGAAAAAGGTTACAACTAGAGTGGGAGGGATCATTGATGATGTTGGCTGCTTTTCCGTGGCAATGAGATGTGTAGATAGAGTCAATGGATGGGAGGTTGGTTTGCATGATGATCTGGGCTGTGTTCACAACTTCCTGTAGTTGCTTACTGTCTTGGGCAGAGCAGTTGCTGTACCAAACCCTGATGCACCCAGACAGAAAATGCTCTATGGTGCATCTGTAAAAGTTGGTGAGAGCCCTTACGGACATGCTGAATATCCTTAGCCTCCTGAGGAAGAAACTGTGTTGATGTGCCCTCTTGACCATTGCATCTATATGGGTAATCCAGGACAGATGTTTGGTGATTGTCACTCCCAGGAACTTAACATTCCTGACCCTCTCCACGCCAGATTCATTGATATACGTAAGAGCATGGAGGTCAGGCAGCATTCAAGGAACAGGAGAATCGACGTTTTGGGCATCAGCCCTTCTTCAGGAATTCCTGAAGAAGGGCTTATGCCCGAAATGTCGATTCTCCTGCTCCTCGGATGCTGCCTGACCTGCTGCGCTTTTCCAGCAACACATTTTCAGCTCTGATCTCCAGCATCTGCAGTCCTCACTTTCTCCTCATACGTAAGAGTATGTCCTCTTCCTTTCTTCTTGAAGTTGATGATCAACTCTAGTTTTGCTGACATTGACGGAGAGATTGTTATCTTTACACCACGATACCAATCATTCTATCTTCTTCCTGTATTTGGTCTCGTCATTCTTTGATATTCAGTCTATTATGGTGGTGTCATCAGTAAACTTATAACTGGCGTTTGGACAAAATTTGGTCACACAGTCATGAGCGTACAAGGAATACAGTAGGGGGCTGAGTATGCATCCTTGCGGGGTGCTGGTGTTGAAGATTATTGTGGAGGAAGTGCTGCTGTCTGTTTTCACTAATTGCAGTCTGTGGGTCAGAAAGCTGAGGATCAAGTTGCAAAGGGCAGAGCCAAGACCTAGGTCTCAGAGTTTGAAGATTAGTTTGGGCTGTGATCACAATGTTGAAGGTGGAGTTGAAATTGATAAATAGAAGCCTGACGTAGGTATCCTTATTATCCAGATGTTCCAGGGCTGGGTGTAGGGCTAGGGAAATGGCATCTGCCATGGACCTGTTTTGTCAATGCTCAAATTGCAAGGGATTGAGGCAGGCTGGAAGGTTAGAGTTGATGTGAGCCATAATTAGCCTCTCGAAGCACTTCATGATTATGAAGGTCAGAGCCACCAGACAGTAATCATTGAGGCAGGTTGATGGTGGGCTTGTTGAAGCAGATTGGGACTTCAGATTGTAGCAAGGAGAGGTTAAAGATGTCAGTGAATACTCCTGCCAGCTGATCCACACAGGATCTAAGTGCAAGGCCAGGGTCTCCATCTGGGCCAGTTGCTTTCCTTAGGTTCACTCTCAAGAAGGCTGATCTGATACCTGCAGCGGTGACTGAGGAAACAGGTGCATCCAGGGCTGTCAGGGCAGGTGACACCGTTGCACTGGCATTCTGCTCAGACAAAGCCCGAAAATAATTGAGTGCATCAGGGACAGATGTGTTTTTGTCTGCTATTCTGTTCTGATTCATTTTGTTTCTTGATAAAGTTAAAAATCACACAACACTAGGTTGTAGTCCAACAGGTTTATTTGGAAATACAAGCTTTCAGAGCACTGCTCCTTCATCAGGTGGTACAGGATCATAGGACACAGAATTTATAGTAAAAGACCAGGGTGCCACATTACTGATGCAATGTATTGAACAAACTTATATTGCTGTCAAGTCTTTAATCACTTAGAATGGAGATGCAGGTTTCGAATGATTAAGTCACAGTCGCAAAATAACTTAAGGTTTTATCAGTGTAAAAGAAAAGGTGATATCTCAGTATCTCAACTCAGACAATGTATTATTAAAGGTGTGAAGGTAGAGTCTGTTTGTATCCCTACCTTGAGTCAGACTGTAGGAATTTATAAAATGTCACATGGACTGACTGCTTTTTGTGTGCTTTTTGAACAAAATAGAATGTATCTGCAAATACAAGTCTACAAATGCAAATTCACCCCGTAGACTTGTGTGTATGTGAAGGTGGGGGGGAGAGAGAGAGAAAGTGTGTGTGTGTTTGAGAAAGAGAGATAGGAAGAGAGAGGGGAGAGAGGGAGAAAGAGAGGGAGAGTGTGTGTGGGGTGGGGAGGGAGGAGAGAGAAAGTGTATGTGTGCATGTGAGAGATTGTGTGTGCATGCTTGTTAGAATGTATGTGCGAGTGTGACAGTATATGTCTGTGAGAGGGTGTGTGTGTGCATGTGTGTGAAAGATTGTGTGTGTGTGTGAGTGTTTGTGTGTGCGTGTGTGTCTGTGAAGAGCGTGTGTATGAGACAGAGTCTGTCTGAGTCTCTGGGTGTAATCATGTATAAGAGAGTGTATGTGTGCTTGTGTGAATATGAGAGTGTAGAGTGCAGTAGGGTCACCTGTAGTGTGACATGAACCCAAGATCCCGGTTCAGGCCATCCTCATAGGTACCGAACTTGGCTATCAGCCTCTGCTCAGCTCTCTGTGTTGCTGCGTATCCTGACATCCACCTTGGAGGATGATCACCAGAAGATCTAAGGCCGAATGTCCCTGACTGCTGAAGTGTTCCCCAACTGGGAGGGAACATCACTGTCTGGCGATTGTTGTGCAGTGTCCATTCATCTGTTGTCGTAGCATTTGCTTGGTCTCGTCTATGTACCATGCCATGGGCATCCTTGCCTGCAGCGTATGAGATAGGCAGCATTGACTGAGTCACATGAGTACATGGCAGGCGGTGTCCATGTGTGTAAAGGTATTCATACTGATACTCTCACACGTCTTGCAGTGGTTGCCATGACAGGGCTGCGTGGTATTGTGATTGATGTCGTCCTGAAGGGTGGGAAGTTTGCTGCAAATAGTGGTTGTTTAAGGTTTAGCAGTTGTTTAAAGGTGAGAAGTGGAGGCACAGGGAAGATCTTGGTGAGGTGCTCATCCTCATTAATAATGTGTTGCAAGCTGCAAAGAACATGATGTGGTTTCTCCATCCCGGGAAATACTGGACGACAAAGGGCACCCTCACTGTTGTATCCCATGTCTGTCTACTGAGGAAGTCATTATGGTTTCTCGCTGTGGCACACTGGAACTGGTGATTGATGAGTTGAGCATCGTATCCTGTTCTTATGAAGGTGTCCTTCAGCACCTTCAGGTGTCTGTCATGTACCCTCTTATCTGAACAGATCCTCTGTATACATAGGGCTTGTCCTTAATGGAGATGTGTACATCCAAGAATGAGACTGATTCTAAAGAGTAATCCATGGTAAGTCTGATGGTGGGACATTTCAGCACTCTACACCAGCATCTCCCATGACAATGGCATTGCTGCAATAGCCTCAGCACTCAATACCAACAATTGCCAATCGCAACATTGTCATCAAACCAGCAGACAAAGGAGGAGCTATCATCATTCAGAACAGAACTGACTACTGCAAGGAAGTGTACTGACAAGTGAGCAACCATGAACACTACAGGCAACTACCGGCTGATCCAATCAAAGAATACACCTATGAACTAAATACATTGATCAAGACTGTTGATCCAGTCTGTCAGAAAACCCTACCCAACTCTAAACCCACATGCTTTTTGCATTGGGGACTTCTACTGCCTTCCAAAGATACACAAAGCTAACATGCCTGGACATCCCATTGTATCAAGCAAAGAACCCTGTGTGAAAACCTCTCTGGTTATGTCGAGGGCATCTTGAAAGGCATAAGACAGGGGACCCCCAGCTTCTTTTGCGACACTACAGATTTCTTACAAAAGCTCAGCACCCATTGACCAGCCGAACCACGAACATTCCTCATCACAATGTACATTTCGACATTCTACACTACCTCCCCACAATAGCAGCATTGCTGCAGCTGCCTCAGAACTCAATACCAACAACTGCCAATCTCCAGGCACCATCCTGCAACTCATCTGCTTCATCCTTGACAACAAAATATTCACCTTTGACAACCAGTTCTTTATCCATTCACGCGGAACAGCCATGGGGACCAAGTCTGCACCCTAATATGCCGAAATTTTCATGCACAAGTTGGAACAAGACTTCTTTGCTCACAGGATCTCCGACCAACACTACACATCAGATACATGGATGACATTTTCTTCCCCTGGACCCAGAGCAAGGAGTCATTGAAACAACAACACAGTGGTATCAACAAGCTTCATCCCATCATCAGACTTACCATGGACTGTTCTTTAGAATCAGTCTCATTTTTGGACACACGCATCTTCACCAAGGACGGGCACCTCAGTACCTCACTTTACCGCAAACCCAAATAACCTCACGATGCTGCACTTCTCTAGCTTCCACCGTATACAAATTAAAACAATCAACCCCCATAGACAAGCCCTGCACACACACAGGATCTGTTCAGATGAGGAGGAATGCAATAGACACCTGAAGATGCTGAAGGACGCCCTCATAAGAATGGGATATGTTGTTCAACTCATCAGTCACTAGTGCTGATATGACACAGTGAGAAACCGTAATGACCTTCTCAGGAGAAGGACACGGGATACAACTGTGAGGGTACCCTTCATCGTCTAGTACTTCTAAATATTACACCATATTCTTTGCAGCCTGCAACACATTATTAATGAGGATGACCATTTCACCAAGATCTTCCCTACGCCTCCACTTCTTGCCTTTAAACAACTGCTAAACCTTAAACAGTTCATTGTTTGCGGCAAACTGCCCATCCTTCAGGGCAACATCGATCACAACACCGCACAACCCTGTCATGGCAACCACAGTAAGACATGTCACAGTGTTGATACAGATACCACCATTACATGTAGGAATACCACCTAGCCCGTTCGTGGCTGATACTCATGTGACTTGGCCAACGTTGTCTACCCCATATGCTGCAGACAAGAATGCCCCAAGGCATGGTATATTGGCGAGACCAAGCAGACTCTATGACAACAGATGAATGGACAACGCACAACAATCGCCAGACAGGGATGTTCCCTCCCAGTTGGGGAACACTTCAGCGGTCAGGGACATTCGGCCTTAGACCTTCGGGTGATCATCCTCCAAGGTGGACTTTGGGATACTGCAACAACACACAAGTTTGGGACCCATGAGGATGGCCTCAACCGGGATTTTGGGTTCATGACACACTACTGGTGACCCCACTGCAGTACACACTCTCATATACAAGCACACATACACACACTCTTACACACAATCACACCCAGAGACTCAGACAGACCCTCTCTCATATACACAGACACACACACTCATGCACACTTGCTCTCACAACATATACTCTATCCCACTCACGCACACACTCTATCAGGCACACACACAAGTCTATGGGGTAAATTTGCATTTGCAGATTCATATTTGCAGATGAAGGAGCAGCGCTCTGAAAGCTTGTATTTCCAAATAAACCTGGTGGACTATAACCTAGTGTTGCGTGATTTTTAACTTTGTTCCATCCCAGTCCAATACCGGCACTGCCACATTATGTCCTGAAATGTCATGTAGGCCTTGCCACAAGTGGTGCATGTTCTTGTAGTTAGTTTGGCTCCCTAACTTAGTCCTGTATTGCCTCTTGGCACGTCTAATGGCCTTGTGGAGGTCACATCTAGATATACCGTAAAGGTCTGGGTGATCTATACTTGAACACCGTACGCCTGATCTTCAGTAGTCAATGAATTTTCCAGTTCATCCATGGGGAACATATGGGTTGACTTGTTTGACTCGCAGTCCTCTATGTACTTGTTCATAAACTCTATGATGGTGGGGGGTGTACTTGTCCAGGTTGGCTGCTGAATTCTTGAATATGGACCAGTCCATTGTTTTCAGACAGTCCCGCAGAAGCTCTTATGCTGCTTCAGACCAGCACTGTATTACTTTCTGTACTGGGTCCTCATGTTGCAACTTCTATTTGCAAGCTGGGAGGAGGAACACAGCATTGTGACCTGATTTTCTTACGTGAGTTCAGAATATGGAGCATTAGGCATTTTTGATAGTTTCTTAGTATCAAAGACATACAGACCCTCAACAAAGTCTTCAAAAGTTCCTGGTTCCTTGTAATGTCCTAAAGCTAAGAAAGGAACTGTTCAAATTCCAACATTTTCACACTCATGGTGGGGCTTTGGGTTCCCAAGGAGTTTTAAGACTTCAGCATTGCATATGTTCTGACCAAAAGCTGTTCTTATTTCAGATTTCCAGCAGGGTGCAACTTTATTTTTCAATACGTGTGGTTTAATAAAATCTACAATAAAATGCCACTATGAAAGTGAGGTAAGATCCCAGAAATATTGGGCATATTAAATGCATTACTAAGAGTCTAAATGAGAGGCCTATACTATAACCAACACAAAGTACCACAAAGACTTTCTTCTGCCTCATGTGAGGTGTAAGTCCCAATTACACTACAGACGAACTTGGTCTTTACCAGATTATTCAAAAGCCCTTGAATCCAGAAAATGAATGAGGGTCAAAGTTGTAAACAATATCAGGAGATGTACTCGCCTCCCCCTTTCCCTAACTTGCAATTCTACTGACAAAGCAAAAAAATTTGGTTTGATGGTATGTAATGAGGCAGACTTGATTATGGAGCTGAAAGTGAAGGAACCCCTAGGGGGCAGTGACCATAACATGATAGAATTATCCACCTCAGGGGACTGTGGGCGGCACAGTGGCACAGTGGTTAGCACTGCTGCCTCACAGCGCCAGAGACCGGGGTTCAATTCCCGCCTCAGGCAACTGTGTGGAGTTTGCACATTCTCCCCGTGTCTGCATGGGTTTCCTCCGGATGCTCCAGTTTCCTCCCACAGTCCAAATATGTGCAGGTTAGATGAATTGGCCATTCTAAAATTGCCTGTAGTGTTAGGTGAAGGGGTAAATGTAGGGGAATGGATCTGGCTGGGTTGCGCTTCGGTGGGTCGGTGTGGACTTGTTGGGCCAAAGGGCCTGTTTCCACACTGTAAGTAATCTAATCTAATCTAATTTTCAGAAATTACTGGAGTCAGGGAGGGGAGTCCCAGAGGACAGAAAACAGCAAATATAACACCCATGTTTTAAGAGCGGAGGGAGGCAGAAAACAGAATACTATAAGGCTGACCTCGGTAAGATTTTAGAGTACATTATTAAGGATGAAATTGTGGAATACTTGGAAGTGCATGGTAAAATAAGGAAGAACCAATTTGGCTTCATCAAGGGGAGGTCATGCCTGCAAATCTGTTAGTATTCCTTGAGGAGGTAGCAAGCCAGTTAGACAATAGAGAGCCAGTGCACGTGATTTATTTGGATTTCCAGAAGGCCTTTGACAAGGTATTGCACAGGAGGCTGCTAAATAAGATAGGAGTCCATGGTGTTATGGGTAATGTACTGGCTAGATGATTGGCTGACTGGCAGAAGGCAGAGAGTCTGGCATGAAGGCATCTTTTTCAGGATGGCAGCCTGTGACTAGTGATGTTCTGCAGGAGTCAGTACTGAAACCACAATTGTTCATGTTATACATTAACGACTTAGGCGAAAGAACTGAGGGCATTGTTGTTAAGTTTACAGATGACACAAAGATAGGTGGAGCATTAGATTGTTTTGAGTTAATGGGGATCCTGTAGAAGGACTTGGACAAGTTAGAAGATTGAGCAGGAAGAATAGAGATGTAGACTATTTTCTAAACAGGAAAAAGTTTCAGAAATCTGAAGCGCAAAGGGACTTGGGAGTCCTAGTTTAGGACTCTCTTAAGGATAACATGCAGGTTCAGTTAGCAATTAGGAAGGCAATTGCATTCATTTCAAAATGACTAGAATACAAGAGCAGAGATGTATTGCTGACACAGTATAAGGCTCTGATCAGACCACATTTGGAAAATTCTGAGCAGTTTTCAGTCCAATATCTAAGGAAATATATGTGCTGGCATTGGAGTGGGTCCAGAGGAGGTGTACAAGAATATTCCAGGGATGAAGGGCTATTCATATAAGGAAGGGTTGAAGACTCTGGTCTGTGCTTGATGGAGTTTAGAAGATAAGAGGTGAGCTGAGTGAATGTTACAGTATAGTGAGAGGCCTGGTGAAGATGGTTTCACTCATAGACCCAAGGGCACAGAGTTGGAGTGAAGAGATGACCCTTTAGAAGGGAGGTGAGGAAGAATTTCTTCTGTCAGAGGGTGGTGAATCTGTGGAACTCATTGTCACAGAGGGCTGCGGAGGCCAAGTCATTGAGTATATTTAAGACATAGATGATAAGTTCTTGATCAGTAAGGGGATAACGCATTACACAAAGAGAGCAGGAGAATGGGGTTGAGAAACTTATCAACTGTGATCGAATGGGGAAGCCAAATGACCTAATTCAACTCCTCTATCTCATAATCTTATGAACTACTAAATATTTGGTTCTGTATTAGGAAACACTGTGTACTCGAGCACCTCACAAACTTAACTACTATTCAAAAAAATATCATTTTTAAAAAAAAAAATTAAATCTCAACTTACCTTTTTGATAGCAAGTCATATTCTTGTAAAATTGTTAGCAGATTTTCTACAATGGTGAGTTCACCTATCTTCACTCTGCACTCTGGGCTAAAACAAACTAAATGTTGTGAGCTTCTTCAATTTCAATCATTTGTTTAAAGCTATTTTTATAATATTTAACTCAGTGACATACCTTTCAGCCAAACTGGTGAGAGCAAGGAGAGCACCCAGTAGTACATTATTGTGCTTGGCTGCCAATAGCTTTACTAGGGTCTAAAAAAAAAAATCTCAAGTTAAAATACTTTACTGTATATTATTTTGTTTCTTCTTACTTAACTAATAATTATTTTAATGTATACATTTGCTGGCATATGTACCACCAATACAAAGTTAGACAGTGCACCTAAAAAACACGTTAAAACCTTTAGACCTTCCACTTGTTTCAGGACAGTTACAAATGATATATAAAAATGCATATTCGTACATCTATGCAAAGATTAAACTATGTGCCATAAGACCATAGAAACAGGAACCACAGAAAAAGGAGGTCACACAGCCCTTTGAATCTCAACTGCCATTCGCCAAAACGAGGGCTGTTAGCTCCACTGTCTTGTGTCATTTCCAATCCCTCAAACCACTGAGTCCAAAAACTAAGTATCTATATCCCTTTAGGATAAAACATTCTGCAAGTTCACAACCCTCCAATGTATAAATTTCTCCTCAGCTCATCATATATCAGAGTTAGGGGGATTCAGAGGCCTGGAGTTCAGAGGGGGAGCAGTTGTGTGTTCTACGTAATGTGTCTTTAATGGCTGTCCCAGTTCATGCATGCCTGAAGGCATGTACAGTCAAGGTATAGGGTGCACGCCAACAGGAAGCCAGCCAGTGCTTTTTATTTCTCCAAACAGCCCCCTTTTAATAGGCAAAAGCTCAAGCAGGAGATCCCCCTTGTAGATACAGGTCCAGTGCTGGTCAGAAGAGGCAGAGGATCAACTCCGGTGCTGTCTGGAATCAGCTGATTGGGCCATGTTCAAACAGTCCACAGGTACCTTGGATGAGTACGCCACCAGCGTCACAGACTTTATCAGCAAGTGTGTGGAGGAGTGTATACCGAGGAAGTCAATCTGGGTGTTCCCCAACAGGAAACCTGGATGAATCAAGATGTACAGAACCTGCCAAAAACCTGGCATGAGGCCTTCTGATCAGGAGACCCATTCAAATATAAGGAATCCAAGTATAACCTTCGCACAGCCTTTAAAACAGCTAAGGACCAATACTGATTCAAACTAGAGACCCAGTCAGACACCAAGCGACTATGGCAAGGACTGAATTACATCACAGGTTCTAAAAAGAGACGGTGCAAGATAACATATCCCTCCCAGATCGCCTCAACGCTTTTTCTGCTCGCTTTGAGCAGAATTGCGGCGGAGAGGTAACACCTATTCCGACAAGTCCTGTCGAACCTATCCCAACATTCGCTGCATCAGAGGTCAATTAGTTTTCCTTCGTGTGAATCCAAGGAAAGCGAAGGCATCAGACAGAGTACCAGGCCGTGCACTCAGAGCATGTGCAGATCAACTGGCAGAGGTCTTCTCAGACATCTTCAACCTCTCCCTGCAGCAGGCCACTGTCCCTGCCAGTTTCAAGAGGGCCAACATCATCCCTGTGCCTAAGAAGGCTCATGCAGCATGTGTCAATGACTACCACCCAGTGGCCCTAACTTCGGTGGTCATGAAGTGCTTTGAAAGGCTGTTCATAGCACTAATCAACTCCAGCCTCCCCACTACTCTTGACCCACTCCAATTTGCCCATCAGACTAACAGATCCACGTCAGATGCCATATCATTTGCCCTTCACACCTCCCTACAACATCTTGACGCCAAGAACAGCTTTATAAGAATTCTACTCATTGACTACAGTTCAGCCTTCAACACTGTTAGCCCCTCGAGACTGATTACTAAGCGTAGTGATTGCGGACTAAGCTCCACTCTCTGCAACTGGATCCTCAGTTTCCTGACACAAAGGCCACAATCAGTGAAGATTGGGAACAATATTTCATCCTCACTAACACTCAACACTGAAGCCCACCAAGGGTGCGTATTCAGCCGCCTACTGTATTCACTGTACACCCATGACTGCATCGCCAAATACCAGACTAATGCCATTTATAAGTTCACTGATGACACCACCATTGTCAGTCGAATCCCAGAAGGCAACTTCTCAGTGCCAGAGGATATTTCCAAAGACAGAAACGGTAGCCACAAATGGAGCGAAGCAGCAATTCGGTTAACTAACCACCAACTCACTGACTTATTGGTTACCATTTTATGACCCTGCTGGCATTTCAACATCATTGTTACTGCACTCTGCCACATGGAGATTCCACCAGGCAGGCTTCCAGCCCCTTCCCTAAGGGCCATTCTTTTCCAAGGTTCCAGTAACTACAAAATAGACATAATCAGTAATGGCTCCAAGTGTCTGCTGGGTGGGTTCATTCCTCACACCCGCTTTCCTGACTTTTACCCATAATCCTTGATTTCCCGATTAACCAAGAATATATTTCAGCCTTAAACAAAGACTATACTCCTAAAGCTCTCTATGACAAGGAGTTTCAAAGACTCACAATCCTCTGAGAGAGGAAATTCTTCCTTATCTCAGTCTTTAATTGGCACCCCCTTAATTCTGCAATAATGCCCTCTGGTCCTCGACTGTCCCATTAGGTGAAACATGCTCTCAGCATTCACCCTGTCAAGCCTCTTAAGAACCTTATATTCTTGTAAACTCAGGTGAGTAGAGTGCCAACATGTTTTGCCTTTGTTCATAAGGCAATCCCTCCAGGAGATCATCCTAGTGAACTTCCCTGAACTGCCTCCAATGAAATGATATCTCTCCTTAAATTAGGGGTCCAAAACTGCTTACAGAATTCCATATGTGGCCACACCAGCACCTTGCACAGTTGCAATAAGACTTCCTTGCTCTTATACTCCAATTGTCTTGAAACAAGGGCCAACATTACATGCCTTCCTGATTACCTACTGTACCCATGTGCTAGCTTTCTGTGGTTCTTGCACAAGTACCCCCAAGTCCCTTACATTGCAGCTTTTTGCAGTTTTTCTCTCCATGTAAATAATATTCTGTTCTTTTGTTCTCCTTTCCAAAATGAACAACTTTGCATTTTCCCACATTATACTCCATTTGCTAACATATTGCCCACCTTTTTAACCTATCAATATCTCTCCATAAACTATTTCTTTCCACCTCACAACCTGCCTTTCCACCTATTTCTGTGTCCTCTGCAAATTGGCTGCAGTACATTCACTTCCTTTCTTCAAGAATTAATATCTGGCACATCTCCAAATGTATTACAAACCCTCTCGGGGCATGTCAACATGGAGATTCCCTTTCATCTTTCACAACCTCAGCAGCACTGACAAAGCTGCTAACCCTCCATTGTGCAAGTAGCTCCAAGACATACTTTGCTTTAATGAATTGGATAGTGGTCATTGTGGCCATCTGTTAACTAGCTAACACTAGTAATAGCATGACTGGCTCTCACACTTGTCTTTGTGGGCCCAGTACTCACATTCTATCTTGATATTGAGACCCAAAGCAAGCCTGTAAAATCCTGGTTGACAATTCTATCTTTCCCCAGTTCTAATGTAAGGTCACAGACCTGAAACTGTCTTTTGCTCTCCATCGATGATTCAAGTCATGCATGACGTTTCCACCATTTTCTGTTTCTATTTTGGATTTACTGTTTTACTTCTGCGTTAAAGGGGTAGATGCTGAGAGGCTATTTCCCTTGCAGGCAGAGTCGAGAATTGTTTCAGAAGTTTCAGGCTTAAATGTTTAATTAAATAAACTGCATAAATTCAGTAAACTGTGTACATACAGGCATGTGCCCTGCAAACTCATTTAAAGCAAGACTTGCCATGGAAATAATTTATGCAAACATTTTAACGATCAACATATAAACCCAATATAAACCCAACTTAAATGAGGTCCTTGAATCATCTTCTTATACTAAAATGAAAAGGAGCTTAAGGTGAAGGAACCCTTAGGAGGCAGTGACCATACGATTGAATTTACTCTGCAATTTGAGAGGGAGAACGTAGAATCAGAGGTAATGGTATTACAGCTGAATAAAGGCACCTACAGAGAGATGATGGAGGAGCTGGGTAGAACTGACTGGGAGAGGAGCAGAACAGGAAAGATAGGGGAACAGAAATGGCAGGAGTTTCTGAAAATAATTCAGGAGACACAGCAGAGATTCATCCCCAGAAAAAATAAGCATAGTACAGGGAGGATGATTGACTAGGGAAGTAAGGGATAGCATAAAAGCAAAAGAGATTGTTTTTACGAAGGGCAGTGGGAAACCAAAGGATTGGGAAGCTTACAAAGACCAACAGCGGGCAACAAAAAAATAAATAAGGAGGGAGAAGATTAAGTATGAGGGTAAGCTAGCCGGTAATATAAAAGAAAACTGTAAGAATTTCTTTACATATATAAAGGGTAAAAGAGAGGCAAAAGTGGACATTAGGCCATTGGAAAATGACACTGGAGAGATAGTAGTGAGGAACAAGGAAATGGCTAAGGGAACTGAATAATTACTTTGCATCAGTCTTCATGGTGGAAGACACGAGTAATATCCCAAAAATTCAAGACTGTGAGGGGGAAGAGCTGAATATGGTGGTCATCAACAAGGAAAATGTGCTAGAAACACCAAATGGTCTGAAGGTGGATAAACCACCTGGACCAGATGGACCACACCCCAGAGTTCTAAAGGAGATAGCTGAAGAAATAGTGGAGGCTGTAGTGGTGATCTTTCAGGAATTGCTAGAATCCGGGAGGGTCCTAGAGGACTGGAAAATTGCTAAAGTGTCATCCCTGTTTGAAAATGGAGTAAGGCAAAAGATGAAAAATAACAGACTGATTAGCCTAACCTCGGTTGTGGGTAAGATCCCGGAATCCATGGTGAAGGATGAAATTTCTGAATACTTTTTAAAGCATATGATAAAATAGGGGAAAGTCAGCATGGTTTCATCAAGGGGAGGCCATGCTTGACAATTCTGCTAGAATTCTTTGAGGAAGTAATGAGCAGATTAGACCAAGAACAGCCAATGGATGTTATCTACCTGGACTTCAAAAATACCTTTGACAAGGTGCCGCACAGGAGGCTACTGAGTAAGATAAGGGCCCATGGTATCAGAGACAAGATGGTAGCATGGATATAAGCTTGGAAGTCTGGCAGAAAGCAGACAGTAGGAATAAAAAGGTCCTTCTCAGGATGGCAGCCGGTGACAAGGGTGTTCCTCAAGACTCAGTTTTGGGACAACTTTTCACTTTATACATTAATGATCTAGATGAAAGAATGGATGGCATTTTGGCTAAGTTTGCAGAAAATACAAAGATAGGTAGAGGGACAGGTGGTACTGAGGAGGTAGGGAGGCTGCAGAAGAATTTGAACAGGTTAGGAAAGTGGGAAAAGAAGTGACAGATGGAGTACATCGTGGGAAAGTGTGAGGTCATGCAGTTTGGTAGGGAGAATAAAGTTATAGACTATTTTTTAAATGGGGAGAAAAATCAGAAGTCTGAAGTGTAAAGAGACTTGGGAGTTTTAGTCCAGGATCCTCTCAAGGTAAACATGCAGGTTGAATCAGTAGTTAGGACAGCAAATGCAGTGATGGCATTTATTTTGAGATACTTGAATATAAAAGCAGGAATGTACTTCCGAGGTTCTAAGGCTCTGGTCAGACCACATTTTGTGTATTGTGCACAGTTTTGGGCCAGATACTTCAGGAAGGATGTACTCGCCCTGGAGTGTGTTCAGAGGAGGTTCATGAGAACGGTCCCAGGAATGAAAATCTTAAAATATGAGGAACATTTGAGGACTCTGGGATTATATTTGATGAAGCTTAGAATGATGATGGGGATCCAATTGAAACATACAGAATACCAAATGGCCTGGACAGAGTAGATTTTGGGAGGATTTTTCCATTGGTAGGAGAGACTAGGACCCAAGTGCATAGCCTTAGAGTAGAGGGAAGATCTTTTAGAACGGGGATAAGGAGAGACTTCTTCAGCCAGAGAGTGGTGAATCTATGGAATTCATTGCCACAGAAGGCTGTGGAGGCCAGGTCATTGTGTATATTTATGACTGAGATAGATAGGTTCTTGAGTATCAAAGGGATTAAGGGTTACGGGGAGAAAACAGGACAATGGGGTTGAGAAACCTATCAGCCATGATTGAATGGTGGAGCAGACTCGATGGGTTGAATGGCCTAATTTCTGCTCCTATGTCTTATGGTCTTTTGCAAACTAATTATTCTTTAGCCTGATTTTTTTTTGATTGGCAATGCCCACTTTTTGGGCATAAAATTCAATGGCATAGCCTCAGAATAGAAATATATTCACTTAGAGGATTCTGAACATTTAGAATTCTTAGTCCCAGATTGCTGTGCATTCTCGGTTGATAATTACATTCAATACTGAGATTATTAGTTTTTTTGAACACAAAAGGAATCAAGGAATATGAGGAGAAGCAAGGTAAGTGGAGTTGATGTTACTGAATGACAGAATAGGCCCAAGAGATTGTATTCTTTTGCTCCTATTTCTGATGTTCCTATGGCAGGCCTTGCACGTGACAGAATTAATCACAAGTTTGCTTACACCATGTAACATAACCCCACAATTAATGAGTCAAAGCTTTGTAGGTACTGCCTTCAGATGTATCTCTGCATATCTCTGCCTGAATATTATATTGTGGGAATAGTGATGGGTGGATATTCAATGTCTCAACTACGGCTTGCATTTCTCTATTGGTTTATTCACTTCTTTTGCCAAAAAGCAAAGACAATGCTCAGTAGAAAAAATAGAAAAAGTGTTATTGTGGCAGTAATAGTAGGAAAAGCAGCATCACTAAATAGTTACAAAAGTCCTTTGTCACATGAAGAAGAAAGAAAGAAAAAAAATACAAGACAGTTGTCACCCAATTGTTCTCAATAAATTGGTTTTCACATGCCGTACACTGCACAGCTGAACTTTCAGCTTCAGACAGGTAAATCAGATATGTGAAGGAAGGAGAAATAATAACAAATTCTATTAGTAGCATAATTATGTAAAGATACACTTATTTGAATGCATCTGGTACAAACTGATTACTGCTTCCTGTATCCTCAAGTCTAATCAAAGAATGCAAAATGGAGAGGGTTCCAGCAAATTTGCCACTGAATTTTAAACACAAAATGTGGGCTTTGCCAATCACAACATTCATGCTAAAGAATCATTTGCTTTCACCAAAGGGGAAGAAAAGATTCAAGGGTCTCAAGAGTTTAAATTATGCATGGCTTTTATGCTGGTTAATAAAATGTTTGCATAAATTATTTCCACTGCATGTCTTGCTATAAATGAGTTTGGGGGGGGTGGGGGGGCAGGGAGGTGGAATCAAATGTCTGCATGTACACTGTTTAATGCAACTATGCAGCTTATTTCTTTAAAAATTAAACCTAGAAGGTCTGAAACAATGCAATAATTCAAATGAAACAATTAAATTAGCAAGTGGAATTTTTTAAAGAAAATCCATTGTTTGCATTTCACAAATGATTATAGAATAGACACATTATGAGAAATTACAATTTTGAATAACCATTCATTACAAACTATCATAAATGTTGCTGAGGCCAATGAGCTACTGAGTAAGTTTTCAGATACCATGGAGATCTCATACCTTGTGGGCTCCACATCCAATTATCCATTCTCTTTGTTCTACAACAGCTGCTACCTTTTGAAAAATATCTGAAATGAAATTCAAATTAAATCACATACCGCCATTGTGAAAATAACTGCACTGGAATTACAGTGTAATACTATCAAATACTGCATTGAAACTTCCTATTCTAACAATGAACAAAATAATTTCAGTAAATACTAGCCTCAAAGTGGGAACTCAACTTTTCTGAGTTGAAGTTTAGAGTTCAAGTAAGATTCAGATCTAGAAATAATAACCTTTAAGCATGTTAAAGTAGTGTAATTAAAAAGGACAGCTGCCTGATACTGCCAGTTATCTATCACCTTTTAAAATCCTTATTTAAATGAGGTATTGATTCTTGTAGCTAAAAACTGCAGCCCCATATAAATAAGGAATTTTACAATTGTATAGTCAGTAAGGAACGCAGTTAGTGAGACAAAGGCCAAGTGAGTATATTTGAAACATTGGATCAAAGTGAGGATTCAATTTATAAGGGGGAAACAGGTGTATTAAGTTTCCAGAAGAGGAGTGATAGAGGATAAAAGGTGCAGATCAGGAGGCCGACCTTCACTGAGAGTAGCAGTGGAGTGACATCCCAAACCACAACATGGTGTAAGTGCAGGGAAAGCATTTGATTGGTGAGTAATTCTAGTCTTAGGTTGTGTTCAGGTTTCTAGCTTTTTAATTCTCTCTTTTCTTAAAAATAGCATTGACAATGGTGTAAAAAAAACTAATTACAATGAAATGTAATGAGCAGGAAAATATGATAGTGATGGCATGGTGGGTAATGTGCTATTGGAGCATGTGGAAACTAGCGAATATATCTGCAGTAAGGAAGTGTTCACACCCCTCAGTTTAGGTCATTCAAATTTGTGATATGATCAGGGGCAGGATGGTATGAATGCAGGTGAGGCAGGTCTGGGGACCAGAGGTAGTGTTTGAATTCAGGAGTTCAATACACAGCTCAAAGATTTGTGTTCAAAGAATGTGTTTCAGCCCCTACAATTGTCCAACAGTAACAAAGTTCTTGCAAACTGTGATAATGAGAATGGGGGCGCTAGGGAAAATGACCGAACTGACTATGCCACTGTGATGCAGAAAGTATAATTAGATAGGGAAATAAGCACTGTTCTCTGCAGCTATATGAATGAGTCCCAAAGACGGTGTTGCATGCTTATTGCCAGCATTATGGGCAACTCCTTAGGGCTGGAGAAGAACTTGGGGGGAGGGGAGGGATTGACTGTCATCAACCATATTGGTACCAATGATATTGACAGGACCAGAAAGGAGGTTCTGCTGAAAGAAGTTAAATGGATAGAAGTTAAATTAAAAAGCAGAAATTCAAACTAATAATCTCGAGATTACTACTCCTGCCACGTGCAAACTGGCATATTGTAAATAGAATCAAGGAGTTCAATGCATAACTCCAAATTTAGTATGGATGAAATGGGTTTCAATTCACAGGACACTGGCATCAGTACTGAGGTAGTAGGAAGGTGTTTTGGTGAGACCGGCTTCACTGGAACCTGGGAAAGTGAATAACTGGGGCTGTAAAGATGACTTTAAAATAAATGGGTTGGGGATTTGGGAGAGTAGTCGTGAAGGCTTACAAAACAAAAGGATATGGTTGTATTGCAGGGCAGCTATTTAAGTAATAATAGCCAGAGTGGGACAGGAAAAGACAGCATACAAATATAGAAAAACAGCAACAAATAGGCTCAAAGGGGGAAAGCATAGTAAAACACTGGTTGTTTACTCATAAGAATGTAGTACAGAGTATTCAGAATAAAATAAATGAATTAATGACACGAAATGATGGATATGATCTGATAGCCGTTATGTTGACATGGATACATGAGATGAAAGCTGGAAACTAAATATTCAAGGGTGTGTGACTTTTCAAAAGGACAGGCAGGAAGGAAAGGGTAGTGGGTTAGCTTTGTGAGTTCAAATTTTGAATAGCCATGACAGCAAGAGATGATCTTAAATAAGAAGATGTGGAGTCCATAAGGCTGGAGATAAGAAATATCAAAAGATGGCACAGACTGGTGGGAGTAGTCAATAGGTCTCCAAATTGTAGCAATACTATAGAATAGTAATAATTGGGAGATAATGAGGGGATGTAAAAAATGCAGTACATTAATTATGGGTGACTTTAATCTTCACATAAACTGGAAAAGTCAAATTGGGAGAGGTAGAAACATGGAATAATTTGTAGTGTATTGGGGATAGTTTCCTTCAAATATATGTTATATTTTTATCTGGTAGATCCATATAGGATGAGACTACTTTGGATTGGGTAGTTTATTCAGACAAGCTTATTAAATTATTTCAGAGTCAAAGATTGCTTAAAGAAATAGTGCCATAATTTATTAGAATTTAGTATTCAAGTTGAAATTGAAAAAACTTGGCTCAGAAACAACTGTGCTCGGCAAGAGTAATTAAGAAGAAATGAGGGCAGAATTGGCCAGAATAGCCTGGGGTAGCATGGTTGCTCAGTGGTTAGCACTGCTACCTCACAGCGCCAGGGACCTGGGTTCGATTCCTAGGGCAATTTTTTGTGTGTCTTGCATGGGTTTCCTCTAGTTTCTTTGGACCGTGCTCTAGTTTCCTCCCACAGTCCAAAGGTGTGCAGATTGGGTGTATTGGACCGCTAAATTGCACATAATGTCCAGGGATGTGCAGGCTAGATGAATTAGCCATAGGAAATGCAGGGTTACAGGGATAGGGATGCTCTAGTCGGTGTGGACTTGATGGGCCAAATGACCTACTTTCACCCTGTAGGGATTCTAGGATTAAAAGGAATTCAACAGGAAACGAATAATAGCAGACATTTAAGAAAATAGTTCGAGATTCACAACAAAGATAAATCCAAGTAAGGAAGAAGGATTTCAAAGAAAAGGGCATAAACCAACAATGACTAACCAAAGAAGTTGAGTTGCAAATTGAAAAAGAAACATACAATGTGGCCATGTTAGTGATGAAGGATAGGATTTGGGAAAGTTTTAAAGACTAGCAAAAGATGACCAAAATAATAGAGATAAAATAAACTTTGAGAGTAAAGTAGCAAATAATATCAAAACAGACAGTAAGAGCTAATTGAAATCTCAAAAAAGGAAGAGGGCAAAGTGAACAAATGCCTCTTGGAGAATGAGGCTAGGGAAATAACAAAGGTGAACCAGTGAATGGCAGGTGAATTGAAGAATTACTTTGCATCAAAAGAAGATACTAACAGCATCCCACAAATATTAAATAATCAAGGGGGAAAAGACAAGAGGAAAACAAATACTATATCTATCACTAGAGGAAAAATACTAGGGAAATTAATGGAGCTAAAGACCAATGAGAAACCATGGACCTTATGTGATACATCTTAGAATATGAAAGAAAGTAGATACAGAGATAGTGGATGCATTAGCAGTAATCTTCTAAGAATCCTAAGATTCTGGAAAAGTCTCAAAGGATCAGAAAACTACCAATGTAATTCTTATTCAAAAGGGAAGGAGACAAAGAGAACTGAAGGGAACTATAGGCCAGTAACTTCACATTGAGAAAATGTTAGTCTATTATAAATGATGTAATGGTCAAGTATTTAGAAATACATTATATAGTCAAGCAGTTTCAGCATGGTTTTATGAAGGGGAAATCATGTGACAGCTTTATTAGAATTTTTGAGGAGATAACCAGCATAATAGTTAAAAGAGAAGTAGGAAACTAAATGTATTTGGATTTTCAAAAGGCATATAACAAGCTACCACACATTAGGCTACCTTATAAGGTAACAGCCAATGTTGGTGTTGCATATTAAAGTATGGATAGAGATTGGCCATTAATAGAAGACAGACAGTTGGGATAAGGTGTCATTTTCAGGATGGCTACCTGTAATAAGTGGAATGCCACAGGGATAAGTGCTGAGGCCACAATTGTTTACCATTGGACGAGGAAAGTGTAAGTACTATCACCAAGTTTGCAGATGACACAAAAATAGAGAGAAGGCAAGTGGTGAGGATGACACAAAGAGTCTGTGGAGGAACAGAGAAAAGGAAATCGAATGAGCAAACATTTGGCAGATAGAATATAATGTGACAAAATGCAAGTTTTTGCAGGAAGATTAGAGGAGCTGAACATTATTTATATTGAGAAAGGCTATGCATGGAAAACCAGAAATTAAGAACTAAATAAAAAACAAGATAATTCAAGTGGTAATCTTGGGGTTACTACACAAGTTGAGTGTTAATTGGCATGAGATAAGCAGAGCATGTTTCTTCCCTCACCATCAGTCCCAAACATGGGTCATGATTATAAATATTTAAATTTTAGGCAAATATAGTGAGGTGGGGTGAAAATCAACCTAACTGTACAAAGATTTCGAAAATTTATTTTATTGAATTGTGATTTGTGTCTTTCAAGAGATAAATGAATTCATCAGTTTTAGACAGTGTGAAACTTACTGAATATGATTTGTATGATAGTTGGAAAATCAACGTGCATAACTCTCATAAAAATACATATCAAACATTTTCTCAAAAAACATGTGGCCTGAACAATTTTAATTATACAGGTAATAAATTCTGTATTTGCCTTCTCTACATAACCTACACTGTTAGGAAAAATACCAGGTGGTGAACAGTAGATTTTCAGAGATAGCATGCTCTGCTGTGCAAATGATAATTTTGCTTTCTTCTATATTTAAATAAAATGCAAACCCTATTTTCAAAAGCACAAAGTGCAGGCAAAATGAAAAACAATATTTTGTGAGTTTACTGGTTATAATCCATTTTGATCACTGCTTAATCGCTAGAAATGTGATGAGGAGTTAGATATTTAACGTTTAAAACCTCTGAAAATCAAATCAAAATATTTTAACTGAATCTAATAAAGAATCAATAGATGGTTTAGTCTGAACTCTGAAGAAGAATATCATAATCATTTTTTAAAGGATAAATATTGAAATTGTACTGCAATCTTAAGATTTATTGAACAAATTCCTAATATCTGGAAGTTGGTGGAGATTTGTTTTGCAAGAGAGAAATGGAATCTTCTGTGTGTATTGGCAAGATGTTTGGGAGAATCGTATGAGCTTGGCAGTGAGGAGTTTCTACTATCAAGAGCAAAAATGTCCAATTTTGCAAACAGGTGTTGAATGGTGAGTCAAGATTCTGGCTAGTGAGTAGCAAGATGTCTATTTGCATCTGCCTTATTATGTGCTCTTGCCTCATTTTTCTGCATTCCACGTTGTAAGGGAAGGAAATCCAGAATTTTGATGCAATGACAGGGGAGGAATGGCAAAATATTTCCAGGTCAGTATGATAACTGGTTTGTTGGGTTGTCCTACCCACCTGCCATCCTTTTCCTTTGAGATGGACATGATTGTGAATGTGAAAGGTGCTGTTCAAGGAGGCGTGGTGAATTTCTGGTAGTTTCATCTCACTGTTTGCTCCTCCAGACTTCTATACATTCACTAACATCACAGGACATGTGATTGCATGGAGCTGTCATCCAGCAGGACCTCTGGGATACCATTGGCAAAGTGAGCGCTAATTATCCTCTGGCCTACATGTCCGTGGCTACCAGCTGCCACCACATGACCATGACTAGTTGTATGGACACAGAGCTGGCTCAAATGTAAAAGACAAGTAGAATGTAGAGGGAGGTGGCAGTGCTTTTCAGACTGGAGACCAGTGACCAGTGGTGTGCCACAAGGATTGGTGCTGGGTCGACTGCTTTTCATGATTTATATAAATGATTTGGATGTGAACCTACGAGGTATGGTTAGTAGGTGTGCAGGTGACACCAAAATTGGAGGTCAGTGGACAGTGGAGAAGGTTACCTCAGAGTACAATGGAACCTTGATCAGATGGACCAATGGGCTGAGGATGAAAGATGGAGTTTAATTTAGACAAATGTGATGAGCAGCATTATGGAAAGGCAAATCGGCAGGACTTATACACTTAATTGTAAGGTCTGGGGGAGAGCTACTGAACAAAGAGACCTTGGAGTGCAGTTTCATAGTTCCTTGAAAATGGTGACCCAGGTAGACAGGATAATGAAGAAGGTATTTGGAATGCTTGCCTTTATTGGCAGTGCATTGAGTAAAGGAGTTGGGAAGTCACGTTGTGGCGGTACAGGACATATATAATGCCCCTTTTGGAACACTGCGTGCAATCCTGTTTTCCCTATTATAGGAAGAATGTTGTGAAACTTGAAAGGGTTCAGAAAAGATTTACAATGGCGTTGCTAGGGTTTGAGAGGTTGAGCTATAGCGAGAGGGTGAATAGGCTAGGGCTGTTTTCTCTGGAACATCGGAGGCTGAGAGATCACCTTATAGAGATCAATAGAATCATGAGGGGCATTGGTAGGGTGAACATCGAAGGCCTTTTCCCTGGGTGGGGAAGTCCAAAGCTAGAGGGCATAGGTTTAGGGTGAGAGGGGAACGATTTAAAAGGGACCTAAAGGGCAATTTTTTCACATAGAGGATGGCGCGTGTATGTAATGAGCTGCCAGAGGAAGTGGTGGAGACTGGTGCAATTACAACACTTAAAAGTATCTGGATAGGTATATGAATAGGAAGGAATTAGAGTAACATGGGCCAAATGCTGGCAAATTGGACTAGATTAAGTTAGGATATCTGGTCAGTTGACCAGATATCCTAAGGGTTTAAATGGAGAGGTATTTGTTAAGTGTGTACAAGAAAATTGTCTGATTCAGTATGTGGATGTACCTATTAGAGAAAGTGCAAAACCTGACCTACTCTTGGGAAATAAAGCAGGGCAGCTGACTGAGGTGTCAGTGGGGGAGCACTTTGGGGCCAGAGACCATAATTCCATTAGATTTAAAATAGTGATGGAAAAGGATAGACCAGATCAAAAAGTTGAAGTTCTAAATTGGAGAAAGGCCAATTTTGACGGTATTAGGCAAGAATTTTCAAAAGCTGATTGGGGGCAGATGTTCGCAGGTAAATAGACAATAGACAATAGACAATAGATGCAGGAGTAGGCCATTCTGCCCTTCGAGCCTGCACCGCCATTCAATATGATCATGGCTGATCATTCCTAATCAGTATCCTGTTCCAGCCTTATCTCCATACCCCTTGACTCCACTATCTTTAAGAGCTCTATCCAATTCTTTCTTAAAAGAATCCAGAGACTGGGCCTCCACTGCCCTCTGGGGCAGAGCATTCCACACAGCCACCACTCTCTGGGTGAAGTAGTTTCTCCTCATCTCTGTCCTAAATGGTCTACCCCGTAAAGGGACGGCTGGAAAATGGGAAGCCTTCAGAAATGAGATAACAAGAATCCAGAGAAAGTATATTCCTGTCAGGGTGAAAGGAAAGGCTGGTAGGTATAGGGAATGCTGGATGACTAAAGAAATTGAGGGTTTGGTTAAGAAAAAGAAGGAAGCATATGTCAGGTATAGACAGGATAGATCAAGTGAATCCTTAGAGTATAAAGGCAGTAGGAGTATACTTAAGAGGGAAATCAGGAGGGCAAAAAGGGGACATTAGATAGCTTTGTCAAGTAGAATTAAGGGGAATCTAAAGAGTTTTTACAAATACATTAAGGACAAAAGGGTAACTAGGGAGAGAACAGAGCCCCTCAAAGATCAACAAGGCGGCCTTTGTGTGGGACCGCAGAAAATGAGGGAGATACTAAATGAGTATTTTGCATCAGTATTTATTGTGGAAAAGGACACGGAAGTTATAGATTGTAGGGAAATAGATGGTGACATCTTGAAAAATCTCCATATTACAGAGGAGGAAGTGCTGGATGTCTTGAAGCGCATAAAAGTGGATAAATCCCCAGGACTTGATCAGGTGTATTCTAGAGCTCTGGGAAGCTAAAGAAGTGATTGCTGGGCCTCTTACTGAGATATTTGTATCATCGATAGTCACAGGTGAGGTGCCACAAGACTGGAGGTTGGCTAACGTGTTGCCACTATTTAAGAAGGGCGGTAAGGACAAGCCAGGGAACTATAGACCAGTGAGCCTGATGTCGGTGGTGGGCAAGTTGTTGGAGAGAATCCTGAGGGACAGGATGCACATGTATTTGGAAAGGCATGGACTGATTAGGGATAGTCAACATGGCTTTGTGCATGGGAAATCATGTTTCACAAACTTGATTGAGTTTTTTGAAGAAGTAACAAAGAGGATTGATGAGGGCAGAGCCGTAGATGTGATCTATATGGACTTCAGTAAGGCTTTCGACAAGGTTCCCCATGGGAGACTGGTTAGCAAGGTTAGATCTCACGGAATACAGGGAGAACTAGCCATTTGGATACAGAACTGGCTCAAAGGGAGAAGACAGAGGGTGGTGGTGGAGGGTTGTTTTTCAGACTGGAGGCCTGTGACCAGTGGAGTGCCACAAGGATCGGTGCTAGGTCCTCTACTTTTTGTCATTTATATAAATGATTTGGATGTGAGCATAAGAGGTACAGTTAGTTAGTTTGCTGATGACACCAAAATTGGAGGTGTAGTGGACAACGAAGAAGGTTACCTCAGATTACAACAGGATCTTGACCAGATGGGCCAACGGGCTGAGAAGTGGCAGATGTAGTTTAATTCAGATAAATGCGAGGTGCTGCATTTTGGGAAAGCATATCTTAGCAGGACTTATGCACTTAATGGTAAAGTCTGAGGGAGTGTTGCTGAACAAAGAGACCTTGGAGTGCAGGTTCATTGCTCCTTGAAAGTGGAGTCACAGGTAGATAGGATAGTGAAGAAGGCGTTTGGTATGCTTTCCTTTATTGGCCAGAGTATTGAATAGAGGAGTTGGGGGGTCATGTTGCAGCTGTACAAGACATTGGTTAGAGCACTATTGGAATATTGTGTGCAATCCTGGTCTCCTTCCTATCGGAAAGATATTGTGAAACTTGAAAGTGTTCAGAAAAGATTTACAAGGATGTTGCCAGGGTTGGAGGATTTGAGCTATAGGGAAAGGCTGAACAGGCTGGTCAGAACTAGATTTAGGGTGAGAGAGGAAAGATATAAAAGACACCTAAGGGGCAACCTTTTCTTGTAGAGGGTGGTACGTGTATGGAATGAGCTGCCAGAGGAAGTGGTGGAGGCTAGTACAATTGCAACATTTAGAAGGCATTTGGATGAGTATATGAATAGGAAGGGTTTGGAGGGATATAGGCCAGGGTACTGGCAGGTGGGACTAGATTGGGTTGGAGTATCTGGTCGGCATGGACGGGTTGGACTGAAGGGTCTGTTTCCATGCGGTACATCTCTATGACAGTGGCCAGTTCTTTGCTTGTGGTGGATGAGAGAATCCAATGAGCAAGGCACCATCGTGGTGGGATACATTGTTAATGAGGCAAGTTTCGCATGAAAACACATACTAGGGCTCAAAGAGAGAAACCCTCTAAGCAGTTGCCAAAAATTCCACATCCACTTTTTGGTAAAGTTCATCCCTTTCCTACTGCTTGCCCTAGCTTATAGTTCATGTTTTTTACATAAATGCCACAAAGTATGCAATAAACCAGAGTTAAAAAAACATAATCCCTAATGCAAATGCACATTGTAAAGCATAAGTAGGACTTATGAATGAAGTCTTGCAATTATGCAAAGTTTTTCAAATCCCCAGAATGTTTCAAAGAATTTCAAGCGAGCAAATTATTTTGAATGTAAGGAAAGGATAAAGAGCCATAGTCATATCAGATCATAAGGCTGCTCTCTCATTAGAGAGCTAGGAGAAAGTGAGGACTGGAGATCAGAGTCAAAAGTTGTGGCGCTGGAGAAGCACAGCAGATCAGGCAGCATCGGAGGTGTAGGAGTGTTGACATTTCGGGTATAAGCTCTTTATCAGGAATGTGGCCCTTGTGGAAGGAGGAGTAGAACTTCAAGGTGGCATCCTTGTAAGAGATTTTGCAGTAAGGTTATAACGACTATGAGAAATTGAGCACATTCCTGATGAAAAAACTTATGCCCGAAATGTCAACTCTCCTGCTCCTTGGATTCTGCCTGATCTGCTGTGCTTTTCCAGCATCATGCTTATTGACTCTCATTGGAGAGTATAAATTAGTGGTAGTTTAACCTGAGGGTCACCAAGCCTCAGGTGAAGGGAGAGGTTCAGGAGAGTCCTTGCTGTTGGCATCACTCTGCATTACAAACCAGTCATCCATCCAACTGAGCTAACAGCCAATTTATTCATAGCAAGGTCCCAAAAAGCATCTAGTTGATGCATTTTGGTGTTGGTTGAACAATGATGATCAGCTAGGACACCATTGAAACCTAATCCATAGTTTGTGACTGCAGTCACACTACACTCAAGCAGATTGAGGTGACAGGTCACTTTCTTAAGACCATTGGTGAATTCAGTTGAGTTTTTGACCATTTTTTTCCAGCACCAACATACAAATTATCAGCTTTATTGAATGCATTTTCCAGATGTACCAATGGTGGGTTATGAATTTACAACTCTAGGTTCCACACTCCAATATTTCTTCTACTTCCAGCTATACTGGCAGATAGGACATCAGTTTAGCATCTGCAACACTGCATTCAAGGAAAAGCCTAGGAATGTGCTCAACCCCTGGTGTGGCGTCTGAATTTTTAAAGTTCTGGCTTAGAGTTAAGACTTTATGCAATAAGTTGTTCTGATGCTCTAAAATTTAAGAAAGAGAGGGAGAAGTTTCAAAAGTAAGTTTCATCATTTGCTTGTGAAAGGACTTGAACTTACTTGTCACCGTGACCAATCTGTCAACAACAAACTGTTGTCCTCCATATCCAAGGTATCCATTTGCTACTGTTTCCATATACTACACAGAAAAAAATATGACTATATTAAATATTTGAAAACTACTAATTGAATTGATTTAAAGTTAAATGTTATTAAATATGAAGATGTACCTGTGCCAAGCTCTCAACCCCTCCAAGTTCACTGAAAATTTTCTGAAATGTATATGTAAACAAAAATGTGAATGTTCATCAATTATTTTAAGAAACAAAGCTCTTGGGGTGAAACAAATCCTAGTCACAATTCACAAAATTCTCAATACATACACAAAATGTAATAGTTGATATTAAAAACCACAGAAGAGTAATTAGGGAGGCTCTTTTATGTCATGAGGCTTCTGATTATGGCTCCAATCCCTGATTAGAGGCATGGTCTCTTTTAATGGACTTCCCTTTTGAATATAATAGCATTCAATTGGAGGTTGAGATAAAGTAAAGTTTGATGGAGATTTATATTAGAAAAGTTATAGGCTAGATTATATGATTTTGATTTGACCACTGCTTAGTACTTTGCCAGACTATCTTGATGTCTTCCAATACAGATTATTCCTAGGGATACAATCAAAAAAAGCAATAGGCTCATCAATATATCAGTTTCACTGTAAACAAATACAAAACAGATCATCACTGATTCAAACAAATCGATTAAGATGGGTAGAACACTGCTTCGAGTCGTATTCCATGGAATATATCATCACCAAGGAAACATTAAACACTGCTGACTGCCTACCTGATATGGAAGAAAGATACCAACATTATGGAGAAGCTTAGCAACTTTAATGACTCATTTGTGATTGTGATCAGGTTATGATACATGCTGTAAAAAGGCAACAGCAGTGACTGTGACAACAATTGAGGAAGGTCTCTCCTGAGAAAAGTATTTGCCTCTATTGCCCTTGACAAGCTGCAGCCCTGAATGCATCTAGTATGATTGCAGTTCAGTTTCAAAACTAGAAGATCTCCAATTGGCATGATGTTTTCAGCAACATCACCTCCCCTAAGCTTCAGGCACACATAGCTGCTTCAAAGTTGTGTGTTAGCATGCCAATCTCAGCCCTGATGTCTGCTACTGGATATTGCTGCTATGCATGGCCCTCAGAGGTCAGAGCAGCTGGAAAGGAAATTAGAGGGAATGCTGCTTCTCAGTCCAGCAGTTGCAAGAGAAATTCTGTGAATCTGGGAGACTACAATATTTTGCTTTCATCAATCACCTCAAGGCATTCTTTCATGCGAGCAGCTGTAATTTATTTCAATTTCTGAAGAAAATTTGTTGCATGCCAAAGTTACTCATGTGGTCTCTATCTTCCAACACAATCTGAGATCAGCTATGACAGGTCAACACTGGAAACCTCTGAGATATGTAGATAAGTCAAACAGATTTGTATTCTGGTATCAATACTCTTTCACATATTATTCATTTTGCCGCTGTCATATGAGCAGTTCATCCATAGTTAACATCACAAAGAGACGAAGCAATGAGCAACGAACCAACGAAACAGGAGTAGTAGATATCTTGCTCCTCAATCTGCTTTAAGAGCATATGGTAAGAGCATGGTTGATCTGATTATGACCTTTACTTTCTTTTTTTTTAAGCCCCCTACCTTTTGAATTCATTTTCAGTCAAGAATTCATCCAATCGGCCTTATAAACATTAATTGATGGGCAAGAGAATTCCATAGACTAATGATCCCCAGGGAGAAAAATTCTTATCTCCATCACTGATGTATGAATCTTTATTTTTATGCTGTGTTCCCTACTTCTAGTCTCTCTCATAAAAGGCATCATCCTTTCAGCACCCTATCAACCTTTAGATCTTATAAATTCCAATTAGGTCATGATAATGAAATCCAAAATAATGCCATATCGCAATTAACCTACATTATAATGTGATGGTCAATAAATGCTGACTTAACCACCGATGTCAATATCCCATGAATTAATAAAATGAGACGATAGACACAACTGGGGATTATTACTAACAGTCAGGATGTTCTAAGGGTGACTACCTGGAGAGAGCTTAGTTGGATGAGAAAATGATTCAGAGAATAAAGAATCCATCAAACACTGCAGTTTCTCCACTAATGCCGACATATGCTGTATGTGTGGCAAACATTGCCATCCCAGAGTAAAGATGCTGAACCACATCAAGCAATGTTTAACACACAGTTGATCACAAAAGCGTAAATAATAAAAATACTAGTAGGAGATGACCTGTTTTGTGTAAAGTGCATTGAAAGGTGATTGGAACTTGACTGAGCAAGGGCTACAGTTTGTAGAAGAAAGAAGGCTTGAACATATGTTGGCCCTAAAACAAAATATAGTTAATGGTTAAAAATAAAGCTCAAATAGATGATGAGTAGATGCATCGAACTTTTATTTCTTGCCCTCACCCACTTTTTTTCAATAACATGCTACAACCCTCATTAGCCAGATTATTCAAAACTTTGGGATGAAACTCAACTGATTCAGGGGATTCATCAACCTTCAATTCAGTTAACTTATTAAGTACTACTTCTAATATCAATTTATTTCAGTTTTTCAGTTTTACAAGTCCTTTTTTGCCTTGTATTTCTAGAAGATATTCCATGTCTTTTTCAAGAAGTCAGGTGCAAAGTAATTGTTTAGGTTCCCCACCTTTTCCCTGCTGTTTGCAATAAATTCTCTTGCCCACCGTTAATGGGCAACTTTTGTCTTTGTTAATCTTTTCCTTTCCACATACCCTAGGAAGCTTTTAATTTCCTCATAAATTTGCATCCATGTTCTCGATTCCCCTTCTTAATCTGTTTCTTGGTCCTCCTTTGCTGAGTTCTAAACAGTACCCAATCCTCAGGTTATGACATTTTCTGGCTTTATTAAAGGATTATTGGTCCTTTGATCTCATGGAATTTTTAACTTGAGTTGTTAACCACGGTCGGTTTACCTTCCTCTCTGTTTGTGCCTTAGAAAAATATATAGTGTAGTACAGCTGTCTACTATCAAATCTTTAGAGCATTTTCCCAATGCACCATAGCCAACACATCCCCATATGCGCAATAATTTCCTTTCTTCAGTTTTAAGACCTTAGCTTCAGAATGAACTACGATGAATTCGAACTTGATGCAAAATTGAATCATCTTATGGTCCCTATTTCCCAAGACTTCTTTATAGCAACTTTATCATAGCACCATCCAAACTGATTCTAAATCTCAACTTTTTGATTTAAAATTCTTCGTACTAATGTAGTGATCTCACCATTTATTAAGAATGTGACACTACCTCCTTTCTCTTTTTGCCTATTCCTTTTGAATGCCAAATATCCTTGGATATTCACTTTCCAGTCTTGGTCACCCTGTGGACATGTCTCGGTAACAGCAATTAAAATTCTACCCATCCATCTCAATTTGTGCATTCAAACCATCAACATGTCTGTGAATGGCATGTGCATTCAAATAGAATGTCTTTAATTATGCTTTTTTAACATTATTCTGTTTTCTGATCCTCCTTGATGCATGTCTAAGCTTTGCCTATATTCTGTTTTTGCCTTCTACTTTTCTACTTTCTTTACAAGTTTTGCTTCCCTCAAATCTGAATTCCCATTCTCCATCAACCTACTTCAAACCCTCCCAACCAAACAGCAGTCACCAATACTGCCTGTGAGGGTTTTAGTCCCCATCGGCTAAGGTGAAACTCGTCCATCTTGTACAGGTCCCATCCACCGCAGAACTGCTCCTAAGGCCTCAGAAGTCACATCTTCAATCAATCATTTCTCTATTTCTATGCTTATTAGTATTCGGAACTGACATATTCCTAAGATTACTATTTTGAATGGCCTACTTTTCAATTTCTTTCCCAATTTCCTAACCTCATCTCCCATCCTACTTAAGTCACTGATGCTGACCATAGCCTCTGGCTGTTCAATGTCTCCCAAATGAATGTCATGCAGCCCCTCTATGACAGCCTTGATCCTGCCACTGAGACAGCACACCACACTGGAGTCTTGCCTACCACCACAGAAACATTCATCTGTTCTCCTAACTAATGAATTCACTATAACTTCTGCTCTTTACTTCTTCTTTCTTCCCCCCCCCCCCGTATGCAAAAGGGAAAACTGATTTGTGAATGGAGCCTACTTTACCTGTTTGGCTCTCTTGGATGACCTGACAGTCACACATTCCTTTTCTGCCTCTTGTGCAAACCACATAACTTTCAACCTTGCAAATGTGCTCCAGCTCTGTTTGAGTTTCAATACCCAGAGCTCAAGTTTCTGCAGATGGTGACACTTGTTGCTCATGTGCTTGCCTAGGTCACTGGTAGCATCCATGACACCCCACGTATAGGAATTCAAAGTGATCAAGCTACCCAGTTTTGCCTTACTTTAATTCTGTTAGCATTATTTTATTTTGGTTTATTTATCTTGCTTGCCTTAACTTAATAAGCTTAAAACTATTGTTGAACCATACTAGTACAGACAAATCTCATGCATACTTCACACATTTTACAAATTGCAATAAACTTTACTTAAAGCATCTTTTCCCCGTGCAGTGAAGTCCCATGTGATCCTAATGAATGACTCACTTGGTCTACATTTCACTAGGGTGAGTGTCCTGACCATGCACCTTTAACCAAACATGTAGTTTGAAAATCCTGATTTTTTTTAATCACACTGTTCAGAGATGTTCTGACACTCCTCTGGAGCAGGTGGGACTTGAACCTGCACCTCCTGGTTCAGAAGTATGGACATTATCACAGCACCACAAAGGCCTAACCTTTCTTTTACATAAAGCCTGTAATGACTCACCAACCAGTTTAGCTTCCTGAATTGCTTGCTAAATGACAAATAACTAGCACTCCAGTCAATCCCTGCTTAACAAGAGAACCTAACTATTAATAGTACATTAGAACCTAACCCTCAATCAATATTTAGGAATAGACATACTAGAACTTACCACATGAACCAAATTCAGTATAGATTCACTCCCTTTCTGGCTAGAGACTTGCTAGAGAGCCTTCCTTCTCTTTCCAGCGATTCTCCTCTCTGCTTCCTCTCTCCATGTTCTGTTCATGTTAAGTGATACTGCAGCAACTGTGCAAGATGTTGATCTTGCCTTCTTCACCGTGGCAAGCAAAAATACAAATTGCTCTAACAGGTCACTGCAGTACATACTTGTGCTAAGCCAAAGGTATGAAAGTCAGAAGCACCTCACCCGTAACTGGTGAATGTTCTCTTTAATAGCGCCAACATAGGATTACCTTGTTTAAAAAATTAACTTGTTGTTTCTGGAGTGATTAACAAAGACACCACACATGCATTGAACAAATTTAGTGTTCTGGCAATTCATCAGGCTATCAGAGTCAGATTTAGGGCTTTGGAAGTGCAGTATAAGTGTTCCTACAACTGAACTAAGAGTTCTGGGTTCAAGTCCCATCTCCTCCACAGATGTGTAATAACAGGTTGAGTTTAGAATATATATATATCAGGCTCAGCAAATCACATCAGTGTCCATTCGATGTCTTCTTGCATACTGGCATCATTCCAATTAAGAAATGTCATGTCCAGCATTCAGAGCAAAAAAAGGTAGGCTTTAGTGGTATTGAGATGCTGAATTTTATGCATAATACAGCCCATCTCAAACTCATTAATGGAAAGTATCCTGACTCAATGCCTAGCCACCCTGCTTGAATTGACTCAATTTTCTGTTAATTTTGTACGCTCTTTCTCAGGGATTTTTTATTCTCTCACTGAACATGGGTTTTACTGGCTGGTCAGCATTTATTGACCATCCACAGTTGCCCTTGAGAACGTAGTGGTGAGCTGCCTTCTTGATCTGCTAAAATCCATGTCTCTGACACACTCATTTTTATATATTTAGAAAAACAAGTAGAGCAAAATATTACCAAAAAGTTGAAATTTTTTGAAGGCAAGTTTTAATGGCATTTCAAATCACTATCCAGTTACTGAAAAAAATCAATAACAGTCGGACGCCAGTAACGAGTGCACTCAGGACTGAGAAGCAGTTGAAAAAAATGTGATTAGCTTCAAATAACTAACATAACCAAACACAATGGCAAGAAGTCTTCACATCACTTACTTAAATCATTGACAAATTGAGTGATTGAAGAGTAGATGTGTATAGCTCATTGAACAAACCTGATAAAATTGATCTCTCATTATTAATCTCAGACAGATTAACACCCGAAGAAAATTAGCAGGTGGAACTCTATCCACCCATTGCCTGTAACAGAAAAGATATCACACCAAGTTACAAATTAAACTGGCATTACTGTTAACATCACTTTTTCAATGTTCTATGCTAATTAATAAGTTAGCTATCAGTGCATAACAGACTTCTTACCATCTGCTATTCAATACCAAGCATTCTCTTTACTCACTGCACAGTTTATGAAACTCCAAAAAAAATTAATGCAATATATAATTCACATTCATTGTTAACCTACAATGAGTATAGTTCATAATGTTTAATGCTTTTTTGCAGGGTTAGACAGTTTTGATTGGTCAGTTTATGGGTTCCATGTGTTGGTGGGTTTACTTGGTGGACAGTACCAGACACATGGAGACAAGTGGTGAATTGCAGTGTGTGACATACATGCAACTGGTTGCTGAGAGCAATGGAAATGATGGATAACCAAGAAAAACAGAATGTAAGGGGGAACCCTGGCTGAAGAGATTGTTTCTTTAAGAAATAGGATGGGATTGATGGAAAGGATGGGGATAGTGTGGGTTAGGGATGAGATAAGAGGCACAGGATTGTATAGGATAGAATGGATGGCATGATGGAATTGAGTAAGTGCGGCAAAATGTCCCAATTATTTCATATAATTTATTATTGAAAAGCTAATCTCAGAAGAAATGAAACTTCTCAGAAAGAAAATGTTTCAGAAATGCTGTCAGGTGATTTAAAAGAATATATCAGTGCTCATTCTAAGACAAAGAATCTTATAATAGTCTATACATTAGAATCTGTGGCCACTTCTACCACTGTATCCAGTGCCTAGAAAATTTCTAATTAAGAGGACCAAGAGATATTTCAAACATGCTCACCAGGACTTGTATTTTTTTAGGATACAGCATGCACAGGAATGGTGAGAAGACCTGCGAAGGCTGGTCCTTGAGTCTTCCATTATTACCAAAGGAGTTGAGGGTCTTTAGTGAGGGAAGGAGGCAGAAAGCAGTAATGTGAGATGTGGCTGAAGTGTAGAACAGTAATATGGCTTATCTAACCTTAAGTTAGTGGACCAGGAGGATCAATTTTGGGTGAATAACAATTTTGGGTACAATCTGACTCACACAGCATAACCTAGGTCAAAATACCTTACAGTTCCACGTACTCCTTTCTCTGTAGACCCTTCACATGCTTGTCTGAGTAGTCATCATTTGCAACAACCCTAGGTCTACAAATCCATCCTCACAGTCACCATACAAGAAATGCTGTTCTTCACTCTTCGTAACATTCCTACCTCTCTGCTTTCTCCCATTGCAGAAGAAAATGCACATTGGTAAAAGTTGGAGAGAAGATATTGTGGAAGCACAGAGCATCACAATGAAGCCTAAGTGATAAGTTGGGAATTTGGTACAGGTGGGAATTTGATGCAAAGGAGGAAAAAGGAGGACACAAATATTGCACCAGAAATGATGGTAAACAGTGTTAAGTGAGAGAGAGGAACTGAAACAAATCTGTATGAGTAAAGAAATGGTGTTGGAGAAACTGATGGGATTGAAGGCTGATAATCTACACCCCAGAGTTCTAAAGGAAGTAGCCCTAGAAATAGTGGATGCATGAGCAGCCATCTTCCAAGGTCTATAGACTCTGGAACAGTTCCTACAGATTGGGGAGTGGTAAATATAACCCCACTATTTAAAAAGGGTGGTAAAAAGAAAACGGAGAATTATAGATCAGTGAGTCTGACTCTGGTAGTGGGGAAAATGCTGGAGTCCATTATGAAGGATTTAATAACAAATGGTGGTAGAATCAGACATAAAAGGGTAGTCATGCCTGACAAATGGGTGGCACGGTAGCACAGTGGTTAGCACTGCTGCCTCACAGCGCCAGAGACCCGGGTTCAATTCCCGCCTCAGGCGACTGACTGTGTGGAGTTTGCACATTCTTCCCGTATCTGTGTGGGTTTCCTCCGGGTGCTCCGGTTTCCTCCCACAGTCCAAAAAATGTGTAGATTAGGTGAATTGGCCATGCTACATTGCTCGTAGTGTTAGGTGTAGGGGAATGGGTCTGGGTGGTAGCGGGTCGGTGTGGACTTGTTGGGCCGAAGGGCCTGTTTCCACACTGTAAGTAATCTGAAATCTTCAAGGATGCAACTAGCAGAGTTGATTGGGGGAGGAGGAGCTTGTTATTGTGGTTTATTTGGAAATTCAGACAGCTATTGATAAAGTTCCACGTAAGAGATTAATGTGTAAACATAAAAGCGCATGGGATTGGGTGTAGTACATTGAGATAGAAGAAGATTGGCTAGCAGACAGGAAACAAAGAGTAGGAATAACTTTTTTTTTCTGATGGTCGGCAGTGTCTCTAAGAGAAGAAATTCCTTATCATCTGTGTCTTAAGTGTACAACCCATTATTTTGTCCTCCCTTTTGGAAAGGGGAAACAAATCTTTTACATCACCCTGTTTAGTCCTCTAAGAATCTAAGAGGTAGTCACACCTCAGGTACAAGGAAGAGGCAGATGGGTTACTGTCAGGGGACAGAAAGGGAACCGGCAGGCAGTGCAGGGAACCCCTGTGGCCATTCCCCTCAATAACAAGTATGCTGTTTTAGATACAGTTGGCAGGGTGGGGGGACTTACCAGGGTTAAGCCATGCGGTACAGGTCTCTGGCACAGAGTCTGTCCTTGTTGCTCAGAAGGAAAAGGGGAAGTTGAGTAGAACATTAGTCACTGGGGAGTCCATAGTTAGGGGGACAGATAGGAGGTTCTGTGGGAATGAGAGACTCACAGTTGGTCTGTTGCCTCTGGGGTGCCAGGGTTCGTGATGTCTCAGATTGTGTTTTTGGGATCGTTGAGGGGAGAGGGAGCAGTTCTCAAGTCGTGGTCCACATAGGTACTAACCACACAGGTAGGAAAAGGGATGGGGATTTCAGGCAGAAATTCGAGGAGCTAGGGTGGAAGCTTAGTACTAGAACAAACACAGTTGTCCTCTCTGGTTTTTTGCCTGTGCCACATGCTAGCGAGGTGAGGAATAGGCTGAGAGTGGAGTTGAACACATGGCTACAAGGGATGATGCAGGAGGGAGGGCTTCAGATACCTGGATAATTGGGGCTCATGCTGAGGTAGGTGGGACCTCTAAAAACAGGATGGTCTACACCTGAACCAGAGGGATACTAACATCATTGGGGGTGAGAGGTGGATTTGATAATAATATATGGGAGGGTTTAAACTAATTCAGCAGGGGGATGGGAACCTAAATTGTAGTTCCAGCATCCAGGAGGTTGAGAGTAATGAGGTCGGAAATATGGTTTCAAGGTCGCAAGAGTACACCGGCAAAAAGGAAAGTGGTTTGAAGTGTGTCTACTTCAATGCCAGGAACATCCGGAATAAGGAAGGTGAACTTACAGTATGGGATGGTATCTGGGACTTCAATGTTGTGGCCATTTTGGAAACATGGCTAGAGCAGAAACAGGAATGGTTGTTGCAGGTTCTGGGATTTAGATGTTTCAGTAACAACACAGAAAATGATACAAGAGAGGGAGAAAAGACATTGTTAGTCAAGCACAGTATTACGGTATCAGAAAGGACATTTGAGGACTCATTTACTGAGGTCGTATGGGCAGAGGTTAGAAACAGGAAAGGACAGGTCACCCTTTTGGGAGTTTTCTATAGGGCTTCAAATAGTTCCATAGATGTAGAGGAAAGGATAGCAAAGGTAATTCCGGATAGGAGCGAGAGTAACAGGGTAGTTGTTATGTGGGACTTTAACTTTCCAAATATTGGCTGGAAATACTATAGTTTTTGTCCAATGTGTGCAGGATGGTTTTCTGACACTGTATGTACCCAAGCCAACAAGGGCCGAGGACACATTGGATTTGGTATTGGGTAATGAACCTGGCCAGGTGTTAGATTTAGAGATAGGTGAGCACTTTGGTGATAATGATCACAATTCAGTTATGTTTACTTTAGCGATGGAAAGGAAGAGATATATAACACAGAGCAAGAGTTTTTCCTGGGGCAAAAGGCAATTATGATGTGATTAGGTAAGATTTAGGATGCACTGGATGGGGAAGGAAACTGCATGGGCTGAGCACAATTGAAATGTGTAGCTTTTTCAAGGAATAGCTGCGTGTCCTTGATAAGTATGTACCTGTCAGGCAGGGAAGAAGTTGTCGAGCAAGGGAGCTGTGGTTTACTAAAGAAATTGAACCACTTGTCAAGAGGAAGAAGGAGGCTTATGTTAGGATTAGACGTGAAGGCTCAGTTCAGGCATTTGAAAGTTACAAGTTAGCTAGGAAAAACCTAAAGAGACAGCTCAGAAGAGCCAGGAGGGGACATGAGAAATCATTAGCAGGTAGGATCAAGGAAAACCCTAAAGCTTTCTACAGGTATATCAGGAATAAAAGAACGACTAGAGAAAGATTAGGGCTAATCAAGGATAGTAGTGGGAAGTTGTGTGTGGAGTCCGAGGAGAGAAAATCATTAAATGAATATTTTTCATCAGTATTCGCACGAGTAAAGGACAATGTTGTCGAGGAGAATACTGAGAAACAAGCTACTCGATGAGACAGGATTGACATTAGCAAGGAGGAGGTGTCAGCAATTCTGGGAAATGTGAAAATAGATAAGTCCCCTGGGTCAGATGGGATTTATCCTAGGATTCTCTGGGAAGCCAGGGAGGAGATTGCCAAGCCTTTGACTTTGATCTTTATGTCATCATTGTCTACAGTAATAGTGTCAGAAGACTGGAGGATAGCAAATGTTGTCCCCTTGTTCAAGAAGGGGAAGAGAGACAACCCTGGTAATTATAGACCAGTGAGCCCTACTTTGTTTGTGGGTAAAGTGTTGGAAAAGAGTATAAGAGATAGGATTTATAATCAGCTAGAAAGGAATAAGTTGATTAGGGATAGACAAAACAGTCTTGTGAAGGGTATGTTGTGCCTCACAAATCTTATTGAGTTCTTTGAGATGGTGACCAAACAGGTGGATGAAGGTAAAGCGTTGATGTAGTGTGTATGGCTGTTCTCTGTTGACTCACCACTTGACTGTCCAAAGCCTGTCCTCATAGAGAACAGCCAGGGAATTCCTAGAGGCATGGCACTCATCCACAGATTCAATCAATAAGCACATCAACCTGGACCCAATATACCGACCACTGCAACGGACAGCTAGAACTCACAACCGGAAGTGGCAGATTCAAACCACTATAAATGCCAGAGGAAACATCACAGAAGTGCTTCACAGGAGGCTCCCAAGCACTGAGGATGTCACCTAGACAGTGGTCGAAACGTCTGCAACACAAATTCCCAGCTCGGTAAACAGAACCACAACAACGAGCACCCGAGCTACAAATCTTCTCACAAACTTTGAACTCCTAATTCCCTTTTTAAGTCCACCCTTGCACATTCTATGCTCCTCTAGAGCTCTTGCTGCTTTCAGCCTTTCATCTCATTTTGAGTTATAAGGAAAAGCTGAATAAGCTGGGACTTTCTTCGCCAGAGTTGAGGAGGCTGAGGGGTGCCCTTATAGAGGGTTATAAAATCATAATGGACATAGATATAGTGAATAGCCAAGGTCTTTTCTCCAAAAGTAGAGGGCATAGGTTTAAGTTGAGAGGGGAAAGATTTAAAAGGGACCTGAGGAGCAATGTTTTCACACAGCGGGTAGTGTGTATATGGAATGAGTTATCAGAGGCAAGAACAATTACAACATTTAAAAGACACCTGGACAGGTATGAGAATAGGAAAGGTTCAGAGGGATTTGGGCCAAATGCAGGCAAATGGGACCAGTTTAGGAAACCTAGCTGGTATGGGAGAGTTGGGCCAAAGACTCTGTTTCCAAGAATAGACTCTATGACTCTATTCAATAATGTTACCATCACTAATCCCCCACTAATAACATCCTTAGGGTTACTTTGACCAGAAATTCACCACATATACACAGAGGCTACAAGAGCAGGTCAGAGGTTAGGATTATCGCAGCGAGTAACTCACCACTTGACTCTCCAAAACCTGTCCTCAATCTACAAGGCACAAATCTGCAAGCATGATGAAATACTCCCCACTTGCCTGGATGAGTATAGCTTCAACAACACTCAAAAAGCTTGACATAATCGAGGACAAAGCAGCCCACTCAATTGTCAGCGCATACAAAAAGATCCACTCCATCCAGCACTGATGCTCAGCAGCAACAGTATGTATTATCTCCATGATACACTGCAGAAATTCACCAAATATCCTTAACCAAACCCATGACCACTTCCACCTCTAAGGACAACAGTCACAGATACATAGGAATACCACCACCTACAAGTTCCCTCCAACTCACTCACCATGCTGACTTGGAAGTATATTGCCATTCCTTTAGTATAGCTGGGTCAAAATCTGCTGAACAGCCTGCTGAAGGGCATTGTGGATCAACCCACAGCATGTGGACTGCAGTGATTCAAGAAGGCAGCTCACCACCACCTTCTCAAGGGCAACTAGGGACAGGCAATAAATGCTGGCTAACCAACAATGCCCACATTCCATGAGTGAATTAAAAAAAAATTTAAAACTGCTCTGCTGTTCTAGATCATGGATAAATGTCTCTACATATCCAGAAACATATCAATTTCTGTATTGAACCTGCTCAAAGACTACGCTTCCACAGTTCTCTGGGACAGAAAATTTTGGATTTCACCATCCTCTGAGTGAAGAAATTCCTCATCTCAGTCTTAAATGGCCTATACCTTATCCTGTGATTATGCCCCATGATTCTAAAAGCACAAGACAAGGGAAACATCCAATCTACATCCACCCTGTAGGAAATTTATACATGCCAATGAGATTATCTCTCATTCTTTGAAACTCTGGAGAATATGGCCCTCCTGAAATGAAAATCTTACCATCCCAGGGATTAGTCTGGTGAACTGCATTCCTTCAATGGCAAGTATATCCTTATTTAGATAATGAGACTAAAACTGTATACAGTACTCCAGATGTAGTCTCACTAAGGTGGTATACAATTGCAGTGCAATGTCCTTACTCCTGTACTCAAATTCCCTTGTGATGAAGGCTAACATAACAATTACCTGCCCTGTTGATTTTTATGCCTGCACTTTGTGACTCAACCAAGGACATTCAGGTTCCTTTCAACATTTAAGGAGTCATCTGTCTTTCTGTTATTAATTACTAAAGTAGATAATTTCACACTTATTCACATTATATCTCATCTGCTATGATCTTTCCCAATTGCTTAACTTGTCCAAGTCTTCTTGAAGTCTCCTTGCATCTTTCTCACATCATGCCCCCTTAGTATTGTGTATTCAGCAAATTTGAAAATATTACAATTGGTTTCCACATTAAAATCATTTGTATAGATTATGTAGTGTGGACTTTGCAGCACCCCATTAGTAAACAGTCTGCCATTCTGAGAATTACTGATTCATTCCTGCTCTTTGCTTTCCATCTATTCACAAATTCTCAATCCATTAATAAATTCCCCCAAACACATGCTTAAATTTATTTACCATCCTCCAGTGTGTATTCTTATCAAACCTTTCTGAAATTCAAATGCACCAGATCCACTTTTTTTTTAATTCACTCCGCAAGTAATATCCTCAATAACATTGTTAAGCATGATTTCCCTTTCATAAATTTATGTTGACTCTGCCCAATTTTGACTTTCTTTTGTTAAGGTTCTTTATAATATATTCTTTATAATAGATTATAACATTTTTCCACTACTGACGTAAAAGTAACAGATCTATAGTTCTCCACTTTCTCTTTCCCTTTTTTCTTAATTAATAAGGTTACAATTCTCACCTCCAAATTAGTGGTAACATTTCCATTATTTACATAATTATGAAAGCTTACTATCAATGCTCCACTACCTCTACTCCTTTGTAGCTTATATTACATTCTTGCTTCCTTTTCCTTACAGTTTCTTAGTCATCCTTTGTTGGGTCATAAATTGCTCCTAACTCTCAGGTTTATCTTTACTTCTGGCATTCCTATAAACCACTTCCTAATGTAATCTTTAATTTAACTATGCTTTTGGGTATTAATGCCTTAGAAGAATGTATATTGACAGTAGACTTTTTAGTATTTCTTTAAATACTGTCATTTTAGTGTATTTTAGTGTAATTGCTCCATCTACGATAGCGAACTTGCTTAGAACTAGAGTCCTTAAGACTCTAGTTTCAGATTATTTTCCATAACTCATTTTCTTAAAATAATTCCAAATTCAAAATAACATAAGACTTTGTTGGCTCCTCAACATATGTTTCACAAATGCATCTCATACACACTCCCAAGAATTTATCCTCTACAGCATTAATGCTGACTTGGTTATCCCAGTCTATATAGAAATTTATGTTGCCATTATTACAGTATTATGCACATCGCATGCATCTTTCATTTCCTGATTAAAGCCTCTCTACATAAGATCCTCTCTTACTTAATACCGATGTCATCTCTTATTAAGAGTGCTACCCCACCTCCTATTTCTTTTTGTCTATGCCTCCTCGATATAGAATATCCTTGGATAGTCAGTTTCCAATCTCAGTTAACCTGTAATCAATTCTCCACAATAGCAATTAAATCATGACCATTTATCTCAATTTTGCATTCAAATCATTAACCTTGTTATGAATACTATGTGCATCCAATACAGTGTTTTTAATGCTGCTTTTTTAACCAATATTTTCCATTTTGATGCTGTGTGATGCTTGCCACTGCTTCACCTATTTACCACATTTTGGTCATATCTATATTTGCCATGAGAAAAGTCAAAATCAAATAAAGTACTTTTCTTTGCTTTACACACTAAGTAAAATGTACTTTAAAGATTAATTGGAACAACAATTTAGACCACAATAATGCAGCTGGATACACAAAAGATATGATATTTTTCACTGTATCCAGATCATTTGCTGATAAAGCCTGATAAAAGCAACTATTCATTAGTTGTTGTGTTTTTTTAGTTTAGTAGATTAACTGAATCTATAACACATATTGCTTTCACATAAGACAATGTACAGTAGCATACTATAGCTGAAAAGTAAGATTTGAATACATTTGCAAAATAATTTAGCAATGAACAAGGTTTATTCCTACCTGCAAGTTAGCCTCTGCTTTACAAGTGCAACAAAAATCTCCAAAAAAAGTTTTTGATGAGGATGACAACTGAACCTTCTTTCATTTTTGTAATTGACACTATTCAAGAAACAGAAACAAAAGTGATTGAATAAATTGACTAACAATATGGTTTATATGATACAAAACCATAACTATTTTTCATGTACAGTACATTTATTATTTCAAACTTTATATTGGTACTTCCACTTTTAAAACAAACTATATAAAACTGAAACCTATATAAGTGAAACTTACATAGGGTAAGCTTCATAAGTTAAATATCATTCCACTACAATTATTCTAAAGTCTACTGTAGAAAATTGGGATAATTTCAATTTAAAGTCATTTGCTTTAATTTCAGCCAAAGAGAATTATCCTTAGTGAAGTTATAAGAGTTATTACACTTCTCAGAACTGAAATTTGAAATATAATATGCTTTGCTTACATACTCAAAGTGCTGAATATTCATACTACATCAATTTAATCATATTCCAGGTCTTTATTCATTACAGATTTGGTGTAACACATAAGGACATCATTGTAATAATTTGATGAGGGTAGCCACTTTTGACAAGAATTGTAGCTCTGAGGAGCTCTTTAAACTAATTTAAATCAAATCACCAAATTGAGATCACCCCATTTGCTACAAATACACTTCATAAATATAGTGAAATGAACAATTTACAGAATAAGGTGGGTTCATTGTTTTCCACCAAGCTTGTTAAATATTAACTATTCTATAAACATATAAGAGTTAATGCTGAAGAATACATTAAACACCATCCAATATGATGGTAGCCAATGGACCTGAGCCATAGTACAGCTTAGGATCTCCTGAGGGATAGAATTGTGATCTACTCACAGTTGAGGTAACACTGTCTATCACACCAATATAACTTGCATATAGTTGCTATCATGCAATAAATGTTTCAGGGTTTTTCAGTTGCTTGTTTAGTGCTCATTCACTTTGTCCCTACTTGAAGCTTCACAGCATCTTTGCCTTGCCTTTTTGGTATTTGTTTAAGACAAGAGATTATTCACATTAGGACATCGGGAATGATATTCCTCCCTCACACTAGAGCAGGAAGGCCTTGTAGATCCATATACTAAAGGAGATGGAAGCAACCATCAGCATAAGCAGCAGCTCAGACAATTCAGACTGATCTGACCGCTGAAGTAATATGCAATGGAGTGATTGTGAAGAACTGTGCAACATAAACATTAATTACCACCATTGTGTAAACACAGAAGGATTAATGCTGAAGTTAGTATAGTTAATGTCAGTTTTCACATTAATCTTTAATTGTTCACTCTAAGGTTATAGATATTTTTATTCATTAAATATTATGGCATGGTCTCGCCTAGCATCTCTGTATTCTAAATTTACAATAGGACAGAGACAAGAAACACTTCCTCTCTCCTTTTCTACAGTGTGTTCAAACATCACTTCCCTCATTTTTCTCCAGTATGGTTATGAGACAATGGGCAGAATCTTACCAGAACCTGAATGATATGGGCATTGGCAGGTCAGCTGGAAAAATGTGACAAGATCAGCTGAACAGATTATCAATGTTGAGAAAAAAAAATCCAAATCTGCAACCAGGTTTTGAATGGTGAGATGAAAATCTCACAAGTGAGTGGCAACAGGCCTATTTTTATTAGCAAAGCATTACTACCCACAATCATCTCATGGATATCCATTTTCTGATTCTCCTTCACACTGGATAGAAATTGGATGGTTACAATTCATGACATGAAAGTAGTAGGTACCTGGCAACCCCAGCTCACTTCTGGCTTCTGAGCTCCTCCATCTTCGACAGCAGTCTGCAAAATCTCATGGGACCCTCCATGGCCAACATATGCAAGGTCTACCCCTCCATCCACTGAGGTTGACAACAGACATGTACCAGGTTCACCATATCATCATAGCACATCTCTAACCAACTTACAATACAGATCAAAACTTCAGTACTTCACCTTGGAGTGCACCAGTTCCTTGCATTGCAATGCTGCTATCAGCAAACTTTGTATGAAAGTACAAGCACTCAACTTACAATCAGGCCAGGATGGATCTCAGGGCTTCTTGTTTGCTCTCTCAGCACTTGCTCACTTTGTGTCTACTTGGAGACTCACAGTATCTCCACCTTGCCTTTTTGCTATTTGTCCCCTCATCCACAGCTTAAAGGCTCACAGTACTGCTGTCTTCGACCATAGCACGATACAACATGTCAGCAGAGGTAGACCATATAGCCCCTTAAGCCCGCTCTGCCATTCAATGAGATCATTGGCTGATCTGATTTTCACTTACCTACCACATCCCCATAATCTTCAATTCTCTTACTGATTAAAAATCTATCTCAGTCGTAAATACATTTAACAAACCAGAATCAACAGCCCTCTAGAGTTAAGAATGCCACAGATTCACTACCCTCAGAGAAGAAATTCCTCTTCACCTCTGTCTTAAATGGGTGACCCTATTACTGAGATTATGCTCTCTGATCCGAGATACCCTCATAAGGGGAAACAAACTTTGCACATTTACTCTGTCAAGTCCCCTAAGAATTTCATATGTTTCCATAAAGCCATGTCTCATTCTTCCAAATTCCAACAGAGGCCCAACCTACTCAACCTCTACTCATAAGACAGCACCTCTATATCTGGGATCAACCTAGTGAACCTTCTGTACACTGCACAGATGCTGCCAGACCTACAGAATTTCTCCAACAATTTCCTGTTTTGTTTTAGATTTCCAGCAACCACAGTTCTTTGTTTTACTTCCCCTTATTTTTAAACTTCAATCCTTTGAAATAAAGACCAACATTTGCCTTCCCTATAACTCGCTGAACTTGTGTGCCAGCTTCTTGTGATTTATGAATGTCGACTCCCAAATCACTCAGTGCTGTAGCATTCTGCAGACTTTCTCCATTTAAATAATATTCAGTTAATCTATTCTTCCTGCCAAAGTGCATAACTTTGCATTCCCTCACATTGTGTTCCATCTGCCAAGTTTTTGTCCACTTCTTTAACCTCTCTATATCCCTTTGCAGACTCTTTATGCCATCCTCATTATTTGCCTGCCAACCTGTTCTTGTGTCATCCCAATTTATAGTAAATAATAATTGTGACCCGAGCACTGATTCCTGTAGCACTTTATTCTTTACAGATTGCCATCCTGGAAATACCCATGTTAATATACTATGGGAACTAATATTACAAAGTGACGTAGCATGTGGAAGCTTGGCAAATGTCCTCTGAAATTCTAAATATATTACATCCACTGCTTCCCTTTTATCTATCCTGCTTGTTATCTCCTCGGAGTTCTAATATACTTGTTAGGCAAGATTCCAGCTTCATGAGGCTGTGCTGACTTTGTCTAATCATATTGGAAATACTCTGCCAATACATTCTTGATAATAGATTCTTAGTCTTCAAATGACAGATGTTAAGTTAAATGGCTATCATTACCTGTTATTTGTGTCTTTCCCTTTCTAAATAAAGATGTTACCTTGGCAGTTTTCCAATCCTCTGCAATGTTTCTAAAATCTAAAGATTCTTGGAAAATTACTACCAATACATCCACTACCTCTGCAACTATTTCTTTTAATATCATAGGATGCAGCTGCTCCAGTTGTATAGAAAATAGCACTACTGTCTTGAGTTGCCATTTAGTACCTGCCAGGTAGTTTGTCAAGTTCTCAGTAGGGAGTAGTCAAGAGGGTGGTCATGTTGCTGTATGGCACCATGCTACATCTATTTTACACCTGCACCATGAGCTAGCAGTACTCTTGGCAAACAGTTGGCTCTTGGGGTCACAAGTCAGGAATCTGTATCACTTCAGTCTGAGAAGTGAGCCACAGTCAGACCTGCAGGTCCAATGCAACCAGTCTGGGGAGCAGAACAGACACCAGACCAGGTTCTGATCAGTCATCAATTGGGTTTGTCCCTTCAAATTGATCAGTGTTAGGTAATCTTCAGTCTCAGGGGTCAGCTAAATGAAAGTCATGGCCCATCACTCTAGCAGGGAATTGGGTATAGCAGGCTAGAACGCAGAATGGATAACTGTGAAGGAGGGAAACTCAATATATAATTTATGGAGACAATAGTGCATTGAAGGAATTTAGTTACAATGGGAGTAGGAGGGGTGGGGTCATCAATGGTCACAACAACCCTGATTGCAAGGGTTCAGTGTAGCATGATGATTGATGTGACTAAGCTACAGGGCCAGGGATCAGGGACATGTTTGGAGATTAACTCATTATTCAAAGAGATATGTGCAAGATGGGCTTGACAGGGATTGCAAGGAAGAAAGAAACATGGAGGCTTGGGGGAACCCTTAGGAAAAAAAAACATCAGATTCAGCCTGTGATTCACTGAGCCAAGTGTGACCCACATTACCTTCTATACTCATTTAGTTGTACCAATCACTACAAAGTCTCAAAGAAACTGGACAGATCACCTGGCATTGACATAGGCACTGGAAAAGACAATGGCAGAAACAGCCCTGTTGATCCTGCAAAGTCCTGCTCATTAGCATCTGGGGCTAGTGCCAAATTTGGGAGAGCTACAACCCACAGCAGGTGGGCTGCAGTGGTTCAAGAACACAGCTCACCACCACCTTCTCAAGGGCAATTAGGGACAGGCAATAAATGCTAGCCAGCCAGCGACACGCACATCCCACAAAATGAATAAAGAATTGTAAATGTGCAATGGAAATGGAAGCGACCACATTTAGAACGGGTGAGTATTTCTTTTTCTGAGCACACAAGCTCTATTTGCGAGCATTGTGAGGCCTTTCAAGGGCCAATTGCATTAATCAGGCATTTTCACAGTACAGGTTTAAGTAATGTGTAAACATAGTACCCTGTATGTGAACTACATGCAGTGTCTGGCTGTGTAGGATACAGGTCCTCATCTTGAACAATCTTGACCATGTCAGTGGTCATTACAAATTAATCATAGTCATCTCTGTGAAGCAGACGTAATCACAGATGACCTTTGAAGTGTCACCTTTGGGACACAATTCACAAGATAATCCAAGACGTCTTAGGTTTCTGATGGGCATGTAACTGATTTCCTCTTACCTTCACTCATAGAGTAACTGTAAGTCCTCCTATATACAATGCTGTCTTTCTTGAGTGATGTGAGAGTACACAGTAGGAGATCTCAGTAATCATATAGCACTTGCAATTTCCTACTGTATTTAGATGGCATGACTTGTGCTGCATTCATCATCATAAGGTCCCTATGTCAGAAGTCCATGTACAGTTATTCCATAGCCCACTGCATGGATTCGTAGCTAAACTTTCAAGGGCCAGATACCTGCATGATGGTTACTGGAAGACCAGGGCTACATTCTGCAATCATGACTGACTCCATTTTACAACACCCTGAGTAAAGCAGAGTATAAATACAACGCTACATTAGAGCAGTGCTGGAAAAGCACAGCAGGTCAGGCAGCATCCGAAGAACTGGAAAATTGACGTTTCGGGCAAAAGCCCTTCATCACCATTCTTTGACCTGGCGATCATGAAACAGATGATAGGTCTGCTGCAGATGAGGCTTGGATCCTTGAATCACTCTGGGCAGGGCTTTGCAACACAATCTAGACTATGCCACAATGCTTGCATGCTATGTGCCACAAAACTACAGCAGACAAAGAACAAGTTTGATGGATGTTGAAGAGTTCGGACAGCAGCAACAATCTTCCGTCTAGGAAGACAAGGACATTGAGCAGGACAAATGTGACCTTCTGCATGAGTGAGCACGGCAGTGTGATGCATAACAAGCTGGACAAGGATTAATTGACATCTGTTCCAATAAGTATGAGCTGGTGCAATGATCACTCATTTTCAGTTGTTGAATAAAAGTGAAAATTTTCAATCATTCGAAGGCTCTCCAGTATCTGATGGTCCCATATTGAACAATGAGATGATGTTAGACAACATTGGGCTTTGGGAAAGAATAGCACTCCCTTAAAATGGTTTCTCAGAGTGACACCAAGGACATATAATCTGTGTAACTTGTTTTTTTAAATAGCATATACAAACACATTTACCATTGTGTACTTGTGTCTGCAATGAAGTGTAATCCATTACACCTATATTACCTCAGAAGCTTTTCTTTTTGCTCCCCTTCCATGATGTGCATGACATAGCTTGTAGCACTTGACCAGGCGCATGGCTGACCTTTTGAAACAATGCTGGAAAACTCAGTGGTCCCAGCAGCAGTGAGTACTTCCCAGCAAGCAAAAGTGAAGATAACACAAACAGGGTGCCATAGAGGTGTGGTGCATAGTTAAGGTGGAAAATTGTTGAGATTAGCATGATTTTCACTAGAGCTCATGGAGAAACACCCTCCATGAAATTTAGAAATATTGATAATTAATCAATTTCTGGTAAAATTCAGCCCAATGTGCTTCATCTGGTCAACCTTTTGCCAAGCTATCACCAGCACTACTCAAGTTAACCATCAGAAGGCTCACGATATTTAATTATATATTGTCCTTTAACCAAAGTCTTATTTCTATGGGCAGCTATTTTCCATTTCATACCTGACATATTGATGCCAAACATAGAATACAACAAAATACAGGAAGTTAACCTGCATTCTATCACTGTGAAATTTTGCAACACAGTACTCTGGAGGTCTCCCTTTAAAAAGGGCAAAGAACAATACAGCACAGGAACAGGCCCTTTGGCTCTCCAACCCTGCTCTGACACATTTTGCCCTTTCATACTAAAACTTACAGGATCCGTATCCCTCTATTCCCTTACTATTAATGTATTTGTCCAGGTGCTTCTTGAATGCTGCTATTGTGTCTGCTTCTACTACCTCCTCTGCCAATGCATTCCAGCACTCACCACCCTTTGTGTGAAAAACTTGCATGTCTCTTTTAAACTCCCCTGCTTGCACCTTGAACCTGTGTCCCCTAGTAATTGATCCCTTCACCCTGGGGAAAAAGCCTCCTACTTTCCACTCTATCCATGCCATTCACAATCTTATAAACTTCCATCAGGTCGCTCCTCAACCTCCTGTATTCCACTGAAAACAAACCAGTCTATCCAACGTTTCTTCGTAGCTAAATTCCCCTAACTTCCTGGTAAACATTTTCTGTACCCTCTCCAAAGCATCTACATCCTTCTGGTAGTGTGGTGACCAGAACTGTACACAACATTCTAAGTGTGGCTTAACTAAAGTTCTATAATGCTGCAGCATAATTTGTCTATCGTTATATTCAATTACCCTTCCAATGAAGGTAAGCAAGGTGTAAGTCCCTTTTTCTACCTTATCTACCTGCACTGCCTGCAGATTCCTCTGAATATCAACACACCTAAGGATTCTGTTACTCACTGCATAATTTCCACATGTACTTGATCTTCCAAAATGTACCACCTCACATTTGTCTGGATTAAACTCCATCTGCCATTTGCCTCCAATTGATCTATATCCTGCTGTACCCTCTGACAATCCTCCTCACTATGCACAACTCCACCAATCTTTGTATTAAGTTAAAAATCACACAACACCAGGTTATAGTCCAACAGGTTTAATTGGAAGCACACTAGCTTTCGGAGCGATGCTCCTTCATCAGGTGATAATGGAGGCCTCAATCCTAACACAGAATTTACAGCAAAAATTTACAGTGTGATGTAACTGAAATTATACATTGAAAAATTGATTGTCTGTTAAGCCTTTCATCTGTTAGAATACAGTGATAGTTTCACTTCTTTCATGTGTAAATCACAAAACCATTTTTTTTAAAAGTTGCATTCTCGGGTTAGCTAATTTGTTGGCCAACACCTTCACCTTATAGTTATGGACTACAACCTGGTGTTTTGTGATTTTTAACTTTGTACACCTCAGTCCAAAACTGGCATCTCCAAATCAATCTTTGTATTGTATGCAAACTTACTAATTAGACCAGCTTTATTTTCCTCCAAATCATTTATGTACATTACGAATTGCAGAGGTCCCAGCACTGATCTATGTGGAACACTGCTAGTCACAACCCTTCGTTCCAAAAACGCATCCTTCCACTGCTACCCTCTGTCACCTAAGACTGTCAGTTCTGTATCCAACTTGCCAACTCACCCCTGATACCATGTGACTTCAACTTTAGTACCAGTTTGCCATGAGGGATCTTATCAAAGGCTTTACTGAAGTCCTCATAGACATTTTAACTTCTAATTATCCAGAACGTAGTATACAGTACCTAACAAAGACCACTGATTCCTGACTGAATCAGTTTACTCAATATTTTTAAGTCATATTGTTCACACATTTTATGACCCACCTCTATGACCAGATGGAACCTGTACCTTCTGGCCCAGAGGTAGGGACATTACATTAAATTCTCTCTCTTCACTTTTAAATTGGCAGTTTGAGAGGCCTTAGGGACTAAAACAGATACAGGAATAATGTACAAAGCAATAAGTATTAGCTTATAATATGCTGTTTATCCTTTTACTCCTTGATAATTGGCTCAAGATTTCCTCCATGAAATTTTTCTCTACCTTTCAAACATGCTTGTTTTTGAAGGGGAATCTAGTAGGTTCTTGGGAAGCTTCTCCCAGGACCTGATATCAATGTCAAATCTCCTAACAGAAGCCTTCAGAGTTTCCTCACAACACTCCTTTTAACTGTCAAAAACTCAAGCTCTTCATAGAAGATTTGTATTGGTAAGCATATGTATGGCATTCTGGCTCCACGACCAACCCAACTCAATCTCCATCTAGAAGCATGACTGGCACACCAGATCATGTGAGCACCTCAGAGTCTGGCACTTTCATCTGCTGTACAATCCTCAGAAGATTCTGAAGACATCTCAAATGGAAACAGATTGTCTTATTGGCATGATCCTGATAGAGTCTTAATCTCATGTGCGTGCAGCAGAGTGGGCAGAACTTTTGCTCTGTAGATTTGTAGGTAGAGTTTGATCAGCAGATTTCCTCTTCACTCCAGACCCATGTTCAAAATCTGCCGACAATTACACTTGCTTTGGCTATTCTTGCCTTGTCATCAATACAAAAGGCTTGGGAATATGTGACCAATAGCTTTTTCATTGATAACAGAGAACCAATATGGTGTCATAAAAGTAGTCGAGGAAGTACTGAGATGGTGTTTTTATGTCAAGACAGCTGCAGGAGAATTGCTAAGAACACAACTTGGACCTGTATACCTCACAATTAGATGTAACCAAAGCCTTTCACACAGTCAATCATGAGCACCTTTGAAAGGTAATGAAGGTTGCCCGAGGAGGTTGCAAGGGTTCAATGATTTCTCGACAGCATGCTTGGGAGTCCTTGTTAAGAGTCTTCTGATGTATCTTCAGCCACTAATAGTATTAAACAGGATTGGATATTAGTGTGAATCCTCTTCAAGTATGTTAATCTCAGCCATGCTGTCCGATGCCTTCCAGGCCTTGGGTCCTGGCATTGATAGTGGACATTGCATGAAATGGGAAGCTATTCAATCTGAGGTGATACGTGGTAAAGACCAAAGTCTCCAAAGACGTTTTCATAATTTTATGTTTGTTGTTGGATTAGCTTCTATTTCATATGTGGACATGCAATGTAGCATCATCATTCTCCAATGCATGGAATAAGTTTGGCCTTCTGATCAGCACAACGAGAACTGAAATAATGTATCAGGCTGCTCCAGGGAAGTCCTCTGTTGAACCCAAGGTTTCAGTTCATGACCAACATATATGATAAAGCAACAAAAGGAAATTCTGGGATATAAATGGTTCGTAAATAGAAACTAAGAGGGGATCTGAGTAAGATAGTGAAGCATAGCAGATGCAGAACAGCACACAATAGCTATCACAAATTTAGAAAAAAGGATAACAGAAAAATACCGGAGCAGCACAGGGAACATATCAATGAAAAGGCAAATGTAGTTTGGAAGGAGAATTGTTGACAGGGCCAACAAACAGAAAGGAGATCAAAAGAAACCGGAGAATAGGAAAGATAGAGTATCAAACAACGGAAATGAAAATAAATGTGAGTGCATCAGATAATTGGAAAGGAGAAATGAACAAGAAAAACAGTGCAATAATATTAATGTGTTTTAACCAAACCAAGACTAACTGAAAAAAAGGCAATCCATGCAGTCGCAGTCCAAGGTCTCCAGGATAGTTTTGTGGATAAGCATCAGTGAATATAACTTCAATTTGTCTTAATACTTATACATGACTTATCCATGACTTGGGCATAAGGAGCACAATCACAAAATGTATGAATAACACTTGTGTTGGAGGTTTAACAAAGTGAGGGAAAATGTAAGGAAGATCAGGAAAACACAGACAACTCATCCCCGTGAGCAGGTAATTTAATATGAATATAATTAAAATATTTTTGGGAGGAGAAACAAGTAATAGATGTCACACTCAAACAAAAGTAGCTGAATGCTGTGGATGAACAAAGAAAACTAGTGATGATTTAAATACATAACTCAAAATAAATATGCTTTCACTATATAAAAAGTCATAAAAGTCATCTCTGAAAGTTGCCACCCAGGTAAATAGTGCTGTGAAGAAGGCATATGGCGTACTGGCTTTTATTGGTAGAGGAATTGAGTTCCGGAGTCCTGAGGTCATGTTGCGGTTGTATAAGACTCTGGTGTGGCTGCATCTGGAGTATTGTGTGCAGTTTTGGTCGCCATACTATAGGAAGGATGTGGAGGCACTGGAATGGGTGCAGAAGAGGTTTACCAGGATGTTGCCTGCTATGGTAGGAAGATCGTATGAGGAAAGGCTAAGGCACTTGGGGCTGTTTTCATTGGAGAAAAGAAGGTTTAGGGTGACTTGATAGAGGTGTACAAGATGATTAGGGGTTTAGATAGGGTTGACCATGAGAACCTTTTTCCACGTATGGAGTCAGCTATTACGAGGGGGCATACCTTAAAATAAGGGGTGGTAGGTATAGGACAGATGTTAGGGGTAGATTCTTTACTCAGCGAGTCGTGAGTACATGGAATGCCCTGCCAGTAGCAGTGGTGGACTCTCCCTCTTTATGGGCATTTAAACGGGCATTGGATAGGCATATGGAGGATAGTGGGCTAGTGTAGGTTAGGTGGGCTTGGATCGGCGCAACATCGAGGGCCAAAGGGCCTGTACTGCGCTGTATTTTTCTATGTTCTATGTTCTATGTTCTAAAAGTTCATAAAATACACCAGATGTCACAGATGTACATAAGGCATTGATTAGAACATACTTAAAATACTGTGTGTAATTTGAGGAACCCAAGAACAATATAGCAAAGCCATAAACAGCATAAATCACAGGCTTGCCTTGTTTATATCAGCAGGTGGGAAACTACAGTTTCTTTTATTCTTTCACTGGATCTGGGTGTTGCTGACTGGGACAACATTTGTCACCTCTCCCTAAGTGCCCATGAAGTGGTAGAAGTCAGGAAAAAAATAAGATAGCAGAAGTTTCAGACTGCAGAAGCAATTTGGTCATGTAGACCACCAATCCACAGTATTCCCTTGTTGTACTTGTAATAACCTTGACTCTCATTTGTTGACAAGAAACTTCTTGTTCCTTCTTGAGTTTAGCAAAGGATAGCTAAGGAATTGACAGAGAGAAAAAATAGCATTAAGAAATAAACTAGCAAGAAACATAAAAGTTTAAGGAAATCAAAACTAAACGTGGGTCTCTATGCAGTTACAAGAGAAATGATATTGTGAAGCAAAGAAATGGCAGTCATTAAATAAACACTTTCTACATTGTACTCGGAAAACATGCACAATTGAAAGCACAAAATATTATCAAAATAGTGAGGAATCTAGGGCCTAAATCTAGAGAAATTTAAAGAAACATGGAAACAATACTAGAGAAATGAATGTGATTCAAAGACAACAAATCTCCTGAACTAGATGCCCCACACCTTGGGTTTAAAACAGATGGTTGCGGATAAAGCAGATGTATTGGTTTTTCATCTTCCAGAATTACCAAGATTTCAGAATAGTCCGCCCTGATTAAAATACAATAAATGTAACCCATTACTGAGGATAGAAGAAAGAACATATGTAACAATGGGCCATTTAACCTGACATCAGTATCAGGGAAATTGCTAGAATCTATTATTAGAGACATTGTAACAGTGCATCTAGAAAACCACAATGTCTGAATAGTAGTGGAAACATAATTGTTAGCCATTATTATTTCTCTGAAATGGATAGTAGTTAATTGTGAAAATCCAGAATTTGCTGTCTGCAATTTTATGCTTCTCCATACAGTATGCTACTGAAGTCCTGCAAATTGCGATCAAGTAGTAATCACAACTAATGAGAACCTGCTATTAACTCTGATTCACAAACTTGAAAATGTTACACCTTGAGTAAGGTGTGTGCCTGGGTTTTTGAAACATACTAAGTCCATAATTGGGAGGAGCATCATTGGACCTGAAAAACTAATTTTTAATTTGTGTAAGGTTAAATTTCTCAATTATGATTTTAAAAACTTACAGCATTAAAATAACTTGCAAAGTTTTAATATTTTAAACTATATCTTAATCTATCATACATATTCTGACTTTTTTTCAGATTCTCAAAAATTTTACTTTAGTGCGGAAAAACAACTGCATTTTAATGCCCAGCATTAAAATTAAAAGACTTCAATGAGATTGTTTCTTACCCTGCTTGACAGAAACGGAAATGGGGACACAGACAGGAAAATGGAATTGAGTCAATAACCACAATAATCATGATCTAATTGAATGATGGGCAAGCTCAAAAAACTGCTCTTAATTTCTATATTCCTACATCATTGTTGAATAATGCTTGCAATATATAAACTAAAACTTAGACAAGAGAAATACATGGACAAACGGATAGATACACCTCTTTGAAGACTGTGGCAAGTGTCATCATTGTTGCCTTTAAAATCCAAACAAATGTGACTGGGAAGCATTAGTATAATGTTTGAGTAGTTTTAGACTATAACTAACAGAGTTGATGGTGGGAACCAAAGGTGTATTAATGCAACTGGATTTTCACAAAGTATTCTGATTCTGCAACTTGTAATGATTATTCATAACTAAAATGAGAGGACAATGTGAAATGTATCCAATTTTATTGATAATACAAGACTAGGTGAGAAAATAAGCTGTGAGGTGAATACAAAAATCTTCTAAGAGATGTAGAAAAGTAGGTGGTCAAGAAAGTGGCAGATGAACTATAGAGAAATCTGAAGCTTGCCACTTTAGTAGGAAGAATAGGAAAACAGATTATATTTTTAAAAGGTGAGAGGTTTGAAGATAAAACAAAGCACTGTGATTTGAAACAAAAACAGAAATTGCAGGCGAAACTCCACAGATCTGAGAGCATTTGTGGGGAGAAAGCAGAGTTAATGCTTCAAGTCCGGTGATTCCTGTTCTCATGAAGAGTTACCGGATTCAAGATGTTAACTCTGCTTTCTTTCCATAGATGTTGCCACCAGCAATTTCTGTTTTTGTTTCAGAGACTTGAAGATACTGATTTTCAGAGAGATCTAGTATCCTTGAATACAAATCTTACAGCTAATCAAAGACCTAATAGGGAGAAAACTACATGTTATCCTTTGTAATAAACAGGATTGGAACATAAGCATAAAGAAGTCATACTGCAAATGTACATGGTCTTGGTCAGACGACAACCAGAGCACAATGTGCTATGAATCTTTATAATTCTCTACCTAAGAGCTATTACTATTTAGTTGCAGAGAAAAATCTAAATGGAGGCCTACACATCATTTGGATATTTAGGGAATTAGAGATTATGGGGATAATGTGAGATAATGAAGTTGAGATAGAAGATCATCCATTATGTTATTAAATCATGGAATTGACTGAATGTCTTACGCTTACATCTTATATTCTTGTGTTCAATACCTAAAAGTTTCAAGTTCCACAGCTTCAGTTGACTGTTGCTGCTGCTCCCCATATCGAATTCCATCATTTTGTTTCCCTTGAGCAAAACGTTGCTGTTGTGATTTAGTGACTATTCCATGGCCTTTGTCAACATTTAAAGCTGGCAACTAAAACAACAAACACAAACAAAACAATTCATCTCTTGTTTTCTGCCATAGTTCCACACTTATATTGATCAATCATTCATTCTTGACATTAGAAAGAAAGACAATTTGTACAATTAGGTTAGTTATAATTCTCAATATTTATAAAATGCTCTGGTAAAAGTTACCAAATAAACTAGTTTCAAAATTATAAATATTCTAATAAGTGCCTAGGTTTCACCAACAGTTTGTCAGTCAGGTTTTATGGAGACATGCAATTTTGGATCGCTTCCACCTCCCCTAATACCCAGCTATGCAGCATAGCAACAATAGACAATAGACAATAGACAATAGATGCAGGAGTAGGCCATTCAGCCCTTCGAGCCTGCACCGCCATTCAATATGATCATTCCCAATTAGTATCCTGTTCCAGCCTTATCTCCATAACCCTTGACTCCAGTATCTTTAAGAGCTCTATCCAATTCTTTCTTAAATGAATCCAGAGACTGGGCCTCCACTGCCCTCTGGGGCAGAGCATTCCACACAGCCACCACTCTCTGGGTGAAGTAGTTTCTCCTCATCTCTGTCCTAAATGGTCTACCCCGTATTTTTAAGTTGTGTCCTCTGGTTCGGCACTCCCCCATCAGCGGAAATATGTTTCCTCCTGCCAGAGTGTCCAATCCTTTCATAATCCTATACGTTTCAATCAGATCCCCTCTCAGTCTTCTAAACTCAAGGGTATACAAGCCCAGTCGCTTCAGTCTTTCCGTGTAAGGCAATCCTGCCATTCCAGGAATTGACCTCGTGAACCTACGCCTAGGAGTAGGACATTAATTCTTTTTAATTCATTCCTGAAATGTAGGGATCACTGGCAAGGTCAGTATTCATTGCTCATTCTTAATTGTCCTTGAAATAATGGTGGCTCTTGAACTCATTGGAGTCTTTAGAATATAAGTAAGCCCACTGTTAGGAAGGAGGTCCTAGGAATTTAACTACTTGTAAATTAAGGAATAGAGGAATGTTTCCAAGTCATGATGGTTTGTAACTTGAAGGGGAGGTTGTAGGTGGTATAGTTCCATATATCTACTGCCCTTATTCTAGGTGATAATGGTAAAGGTTTCTGATTTGGAAGTTGCTGTCAAAGGAGCCTGGTCATGTAGCTGCAGTACATCACTTAGTTGGAACATATTGCTGCCACTGTGTACTGGCATACACTGGAGGAGAGAAATGATGAAGATCGTGGATTCACTAACAACCAAGTCAGTTTCTTTGCCCTAAATGTTGTCAAGCTTTTTGAGTGTTGTTTGAGCTGCACTTATCCAGTGTGAATCCCATTGTACATGTGACCTATATCTTGTATTTAATAGATACGCTTAGGGATGTGAAGAAGAACTCACTAGGGAATTCTCAGCTTCTTACAGCTCTTGAAGTTATTTATGTCTTTGATCTGGTTAAGTTTCTGGTCAATATCCACCAGAAGATATTGGTAATGAGGATTCAGTAATGGAATTGCCATTAATTGTTGAAGGAAGCTGTTTAGATTCTCTCTTGGATAGTCATTGACTAGCACTTGTCTGAAAAGAATGTTATTTGGAAATTACCAATCCAAACCTTCCTGCATGTAGAAGTTCCAGTGTCTGAGAAATTATGAATAGTACTGAATACTGTGCTATCATCAGCAAACATTTCCACTTCTAATATTACCATGGAAAGTATATCATAGAATAAGGAGCTGAAAAATGGATGAACATAGGGAATTGCTCTGACAAAATGATGCAGCAAAGACCTGACTGAGCGGATTAACTTCAACAATCATGACTATATTCCTTCAGGCTATTATTCCTACCATTGATTCCCATTGACTTCAATTTTGCTAGGGCTCCTTGATACCACACTTTAATGTCAATCTCTCTCACTTCAGCTCTTTTGCTCATGTCTGGATTAGGACTATAATGAGTCTTGGGGAATGGTTGATAACACTGTTTAGAACAACCTTGATCACTTTGTTGATGATTGAGGGTAACTGATAGAGTGTAATCAGGGTGCATTTATCCTGCTTATTTTGGACAGGACCTATGAGACAATTTTCCTCATTAATTTTCCTCTAATTGAATTTTGGACAGTTACATGCTAATGAAAAGCAGCACAATTGTTTAATAATTAACAAAATAACATTTTGTTTTTGTATTATGCTAATAATGCATAACCAAAATATACATGGTTCATTGTTAAAAATACTATGGATAGAAATATTCTCTCATTTAAAGTGAAATAAATCCCATTTATAGCACAGCATTGCTTTTTCTAAAACAGGCACTATACTATGGGTGATCATACCTGCTGTTTGCTTGCTGGTACATTCAAAAGATTAAGTAGTCGCTTCAGGTCTGAATGTTCTCTAAAACAAAAGAAATCTTCAGATAGTTGAAAAGATAATTAATAATTAAATGTCAGCCTTTCATCCCATTAGTACTTAATGCAACTTTAAAACATAGTATTATTAATTTTTCTGCAACTGTTGATAAATAAAGACTTTTTTATAAAAAGACTTACTTTGCTTTTAGATAGCACATTTCAAGAATAACAAAGTATTTTTGAAATAATTACTCTCTGATGTAGGAAGACATTCAAATATACTTTTGTGCATATCCAGAATCACAAATTCACTACAATTACTTTAATTGCACAGAATAGACGTAAACAAATGCATTTTTAAGCAGGGTTTATAAAAAATTCAGTTGAAAATCATAAGTCATTAGCAGATATTCCAACTACCATCAGAACAGATTCGACCAGTGGTGATCCTGTTGAAAATTAGTACTTACCTGTCAGTGACTTCTCCAGTCACAATTCAGAGTCTAGCTATCTGAAGACATTTGGATAATGACTAAGATAGGTTTGTGGGGCAAGTGGGGAAGGTTGGGGAGGTAGAGCACCAGGTAAGTTGGTGATTGTACCAGTGGCAGCACTAAGGTTGGGGAGAGGGGAGGGGTCAGAACAGTTTGGGAATTTGTCATGCCTGGTGAGGTTCAGTCGAGACAGGAGCTATGGTGACACCATCAGATTTGGTATGGTTGGGTTGGAGTGGAGGGAATCAGGTCTGATGGGGCTGTACTGGGAGATTAGTTGCCAGGTCTGGACATGACTAGGGAGGTCATTCAAATCTTTCAAGGTAAGGTCAGTGCAGGAGGGTTGGGTCGGATATCCAGGACAGCAGGGTCAGTTTGGTGTGGGATGTCAAGTCCAGCAGGGCCAGATCAGGTCAGTACGGGGCAGTGTTGAGGTCTTAGGAGGTGAGTTTAGAGGGTAAGGTTGAGTGCAGGGAGAAGTCAGGATGAGGGGGTGTAGTTGGGGAAGTAAGGCGTGAGTCAGGGGTTCGGCTTAATAATTATTATGGAGTTAGAAAGTAGGATTTTAATTTGCTAGCTGTTCCTGAGTAGCTATTAAGCTTATATGAGTTGGAATATTTTAAATTCTCCAGTTTTAATGGACTCCTTTGGAGTGTTACAAACACTGTAGAATTGCCCTCAGATGTTTATGAGTAATTCCTATGGAGTTAGCTGTGTTGGGAATTCTGCAACATCTCAAACCACAACTGCAGCCACAACGGCTATCTGGCCATTGGTATAACTGGGCCATTTAGTCTGTTTCTCTTCCTCCTGTTGTGTCAACCTGCTAAATATTTACTATTTATTTTTATGTCAGATTTCCAATATTTGTTGTTATTTTTGTTGAAGTAGGGCAATGGGAATTTTCTAAGTGCTGGGTGAGGAGTTGCACAATAAAACTTGGATTAACATTTTGATTTTAAATTGAAAACTTAAGTAATAACTAAATTGAAGTTAAATTTTAAACAAAAAAATGCCTGACAGTGTAAATTAATTGTCATTGTACAGGACATTGGTTAGGCCACTGTTGGAATATTGCATGCAATTCTGGTCTCCTTCTTATCGGAAAGATGTTTTGAAACTTGAAAGGGTTCAGAAAAGATTTACAAGGATGTTGCCAGGGTTTGAAGATTTGAGCTATAGGGAGAGGCTGAACAGGCTGGGGCTGTTTTCCCTCGAGCTTCAGAGGCTGAGGGGTGACCTTATAGAGGTTTATAAAATTATGAGGGGCATGGATAGGGTAAATAGACAAAGTCTTTTCCCTGGGGTCGGGGAGTCCAGAACTAGAGGGCATAGGTTTAGGGTGAGAGGGGAAAGATATAAAAGAGACCTAAGGGGCAACTTTTTCACACAGAGGGTGGTACGTATATGGAATGAGCTGCCAGAGGAAGTGGTGGAGGCCAGTACAATTGCAACATTTAAGAGGCATTTGGATGTGTATATGAACAGGAAGGGTTTGGATGGATATGGGCCGGGTGCTGGCAGGTGGGACTAGATTGGGTTGGGATATCTGGTCGGCATGGATGGGTTGGACCGAAGGGTCTGTTTCCATGCTGTACATCTCCACAGCTGGAGTTCTGGTAATCGCATCATAGGAAGGAAATGATTACCCTGGATGGGCCTGGGATGGACCTGTTTAGCTATGAAGAGAGACTTGATAAAAAAAATTTTTTTTTGAGAGCAGAGAAAGCTGAGAGGAAACCTGATTGAGGTGTGTAAGGCTATGAAGGGCCTGGACAAGATGGATAAAAAAGCAGCTATTTTCGTGAATTCAAAGGTTAATAACAGAGTGGGGTAATTTTAAAGTGAAAGTGAGGAAATCTAGAGGGGATTTGAGGAAAATCTTTTTCACCCAGAGAGTGGTAGGAATCTGGAATGCACTGCCTTGGAGGGCAATTGAGGTGGGAAACTTACAACCTTTAAAAAGTAAAAAAAAACTCGAAAAAACTGTGGATGGTGGAAATTTGAAACAAAAACGAATTACTGGAATGATTTCACTGAGAGAAAATTGGCTATTTTGGGAAAATATAACAAAGCAAACCCTCTATTTCACAAATTCCAAAGAAAAGTCTTGAAGCTACTGGTGAAGGTGAAGACTCTCCACCATATGAGAAACCAAAACATTAATGGAATTAACAGCCCTAATAATGCATTTTAGAACGTAGAAAAATGTCAATGGAGTAAGTTTTTATCAGGCGTCAGAATGTGGTTATTAACAAATTGCCAACATAATTATCAACATAATATTCTTCTTTACTCTCTTCATGCATGATTATTGTGCCATACATACATCTGTTCCTTTGTAGTATTGCACCATAATCAGTAATGCCCATTTTGATCTGATCTTATTGCATATTTTAGAAACCTTTGCTGGTGTCCAAGTATTTGTATTTCTAACTTGCACTCTCTGCCCAGTGTGCAGTTTTAGTAATCTTCTTTCTGCTTACTCATCATGTATCTCTTTCTTTCTCCTCCATCCTTGAAGAAGAATGTCTTGTGCCTTGAAACAGTTAGATAAATAGTTGCTGGGCAAGATTGTTTACACCTGACCTCTGGGCATAAGTTGTACTGAGGATTGTCATCTCCTCATTGGTGTTGCATGAAAATGTATCGTTGTGATGTGAAAATCTTGCTTTGTTGTTTGTACTTTTACATATATCATATGTCCTGCATGATACTGGTCATTCTACTTAGTAGCATGTCTTGAAATGGTTTGTCATTCACTACTGTGGTCTGAAGTCTGATACTATTTTATCTAGGACACTGAACAAATGGAAAATAGTAGTTATCGTGTCAGAAACAATTTCCTAGTTTTATAGCATGTAAGATCTTGCTGTCAGGCCCTTCCAGAGAGAATCAAAGATATATTGGTGATTGCCTCTCCACAGCAAATCTTGCAGTGGAGATAGCTTGTCCATGAAGTTGGAAATAATATAGCAAGAAGAAATTAATAAATATGAGGCAGTGACTAGATCCTCATTATGTTGTGGTATCAGTGATTATTTACTATCCTTGATCTAACCTCGATTGGGATGGACTTCTTGGGGAAAGCAACTGCATTCAAGATCTGTGCTGGTAAATACAAGCCCTTGCCATTAAGCTACTGTCTACAGTAAGTGAAAGTTGTGGTCTTGCTCTGTCTTTGCCATATCCATGGTATTGTCAGCAATACAAAATAAATCTAGGCACTTTCTCAGGAATGTTTATGTGCTAACAGGTAACCCAAAATAATAACCATTGGGAACAGCATTAACCAAATGGTATCCTAAATGACACAAGCACTTGAAACTCTTCTGTTAGATGGAAGGATCACTATCTATATATTTCATCTAGCTTGGAAAAGAATCTTGCTCTGAAAAACTTAGGATTTAATCCTCCAGTACTAATATTTGTTGAACAGCTGTTTAAAAGGTGAGGCCCCTTGGAGCTAGGCAGGACCCTCGATTATCCTGCATTCAATGATCCGAATATTGGATTATCTGGCAAGATCGCAAGGTCCCAATGCTTGGCTAAACTATGTTTTCCAGCGTGTGATTAGCCAGAATTCGATTAACCAAACGAAATACTCCGCGGATAATCGAGGTCCCTCTGTATTATCTTTCATTAAAATGAATGTGATGGAGCGACAGCAGTTTGTGTGGTGGCACAACTTCTAAATTGTTTTATTTCACTATAGTTTGTTCAGTTTCACCTAAAACTTCTCCAGAATGCGTCTAAAGCATTTCCTTACAGGATCAGTAAATGAGATTGCATCATCCTTAAAATAGTCGATTACATCAAATCTATCTCGGTACAGGTATTTGAGATCATTGACTGATTGAATTTTGTCATATATGGTCTGTTTCGCCACAGTTGATGTGGTTTGAATCTCATGAATTGCAACTAGACCTGTGCAAACTGGCAATCCTCCCACTTCTGGACTATTGGGTATCCATCAGGTAGATTTTGTAAAACCAAGGACAACTTACCTTTTGGCACTGCATTGTTTTTCTTCCAATGCATGGAATTAGTGATCTGTTCTTCACTGAGATAGTCTCCCCACAGCTGTACAATGAAGTGCAACTTACTGAAAGTCATACCTTTCAGGATACAAAGTCATAACAGCTTAATATGTTTGCAGTAGCTTGCATGTTGATTTTAGCTTTTAGTGTGTGTTGTCCTGCCTTTTCAGACATATGGTAGTAATGTTTGTAAAAGCTAATGATCACTGTGTACCTTTGACCTGGTGTGTGAGGTTAACAACATGGAAAATTTGATAATCTTTTGAATTTTGCTTTCCACTTGGTTGACCTTAAAACTTACTGGTGTATTTATGCACCACTTTCTTTGGTGCCAGTGTTCTGGGGTATAGTTTGGCCTTTGGAACCAGATTTTCTGCATGTGTGCCACAGGCTTTATTGATATCCAGATGCACTTTGCTGACTACAGTAATAGTGTTGGCTGCACTTAAAGTATACAATAATTGTCAGTCTGTCACTTTTATAATGTGTCCATCCTCAAGTAGTGTGTTATTGGTATGGCCCCTTTCTCTTGCCTGAATGATCCTTTCTAAAGCTTTAATTAATGTAGAGATATTGACTAACTCAATGAGTTTCCCTGACAGTTCTTCTTCACAAAAGTCACACTTATGACCCTTGCCACGGTATCTTCTGACAAACAGGTCAATAGACCTTTGGGATTGCTATCTTTATGAGTTGGAGTTCGCTAATCCTGAAGTTAATCCTTACCTTGAGCTGGTCCTCAAAAACCTTCAAGACCTTTTATGGAATTTTCTGATAATCCATGGAAAGTCCCTCCTTGCCTATGATGAACAAGATTCCTGGATCCTTTTTCTTAAGATCATCTATCACATTGTCTATAAAATAGAACTGCACACACTGCTGGAACAGCTTCAATTCAGTAAAGGTGTCACTGAATGCACAGTCCATATTGTGGTTTCTGCTATCCATAATTCCATCTTAAAAGTATTGGACTCTACCACCTTAAGCCATGTGTCCTTGATTGTGAGTCAGTATAAATTGAAAACTGGTTCTTCTTTAAAGCTGCTGTTCTGAGAAACTATTTCTTATGTATTGACTGACTGCTAGAACAAAGCATTCTACATCCAGTTTCAGAATTGCAGTGCAATATCTTGTGTTCCAACTCAAATGTATATTTCAGCCTTTTTCTGTTTGATTTTAAAAGGCAAATCATACAAATTTATTCAACCTGGGAAATAACTTACAATATAATCAAGAGGAAATAAGCTCTTTTGTTTTGGTGGTTAGTACTTTTTCTACAGATCTGTACAGATGCCTGTACTCATAGAAAGTGGTGGTGCCTGTCAGAGAATCACAATGCTATGCATCCCTTCTCCAATGTTTTCAGGATCAATGTCCATCACAGAGCACAGACCTTTCAGAATGCCAGTGCTTATCCAGGTGTACAGCGCCCTTTTAAACCTGGCATTGATATCCACTGAGTGGCAAGTTTTTCTGGGAACAGCGCATGGTAAGAGGGGACTATAATCAGGAGAGAGATGCACTATGTGGGTGGGGTAGGTAGTTAATGAGGCAATTTTGTTAGGTATTGTCAAAAGAACTTCTTAGGTCTTGCAGCAAGAAACCCTCCAAAAAGACTTGAAACTGACACTGAGCTAAAAAGCTAAAATTCAGCACACAGTAGCAGACATTTCAAGGGCTATTTCAGAATATTCTGAATAAGTACATTCCTAGTAATTTTCCTAAAAAGAAAAATTCTAAAGGGAGAACTTTTAACCTTTAACTTGAGATGTTAAAGAAAGTATCAAACTAAGCAAAGATGAATGGCAGGCAAAACAACTGAACAGAAAATAAATATGGGCAGAGAATTGCTATAAGATTTATCTGGAGGAATAAACTAGAGTATGAAGTCAACTACAAATGGACAGCAAGAGTTTTTATAGGCATTTAAAAAGGAAAAGAGTAAGTAAAGTGTACATTGCTTCTCTAGATATCGAGAAGTTCATAATAGGTAATAAATATAGGATGAAATGAACAAATGTTTCGACCCTGTCTTCACTACAGAGAATACAAAAAAAACTTTCCAACGATTGCTGCATATCAGGAGTTGGAAGGGAGACAGGAACTTAGTGAAATAATAATGATGGAGACAGTGGTACTAAGCAAACTGATAGAGCTGCAAGCCTCATCCTGGGTCTTAAGAGATGGCTAATGAGCTAGTACATGTGTTGGTGTTAATTTTCCAAAATTCTTTTGATTCAGGATAAACTTCCATCAGAGTGGAAAGTAGTGATTAAAATCCATCTATTCAAGGAGGGAAACCTGAGATCATTTAGCTTGAAGATTGCAATGGAAAAAGTAGTAGAATTGAACAGCCAAGAGATTATGGCTGCACATGTAGAAAACATCAGGTAATTGCATTATTTTGTCAAAGGGAAGTCATATTTAACCAACTTATTGGAGTTCTTAGAAGGAGTAACATTTAATGTGGATACAATGGGGCCTGTTGGCTTACTGTACTTAAATTTTCGGAAGGTATTCGACAATGTGCATCATCAAGGATTATTGCAGAAAATAAACTAGGGGTTCCATTAGCATGGATAGAAGATTGACTGGCAGAAAACAGAGTATGCATAAATGTATCTGCCTGATTGGCAGGATCTGACAAATATGCTGGGTCCTCAGCTGTTTGTAATTTACATCAATGACTTAGAGGAGGGAGCAGAAGGCTTTTGTGGCACAGAGTTAGTGTCCCTACCTCTGAGCAAGGCGGCCTGGGTTCAAGTCCCACCTGCTCCAGATGTAATAACATCTCTGAATAGGTCAATTATAAAACATCGAAAGGAGGTGAGTGAAGACATGGTAGCTAAATTCACAGTGAACACAAAGATGGCAGAAGAGTTTGTCGCAATGAAGACATAAAAAGTTTACAGGTGGATATAAATAAATAGGTTGAGTAAATGGGCAAAAATCTGGCAGGAGTACAATGAGGGAAAATGTGAAGTTGTTCAGTTTGAAAGGAAGAATGAAAAAGCAGAGTATTATTTAAATGTTAAGGCAAAAGGGAATTTAGGTGTTCTAGTGCATGAGTCACAAAAACTAGTTTTCAGATACAGCACAGGAGAAGGCTAATGGAATCCTGTCTTTTCTTTGGAGGAATTGAACATAAAAAGTGAGGATTATAGGCTTCAGTTAGAAGGGCTTTACAGACTTTCTTGTTAAATGCTCAGCCATGAGCCTCTTGCCACTGGACTTGGCAAACTTAGAAGGATGCTTCCTCATGTGGGTTAGTCCAACTACAAAGCACTGTTTTAAAATTAGGGGTCTCCATTTTAGGACAAAGATATGGAGATTTTCTTTCTTGGGTGTGTGACTTTGGAGCTTTGCCTCAAAAGGCCATGGAGGCAGCTTCATATTTTTCAGGCTGTTGAGGATAGATTCTTGTTAGGTGAAGGGATCGGGGCTATTGGGAGTGCAGAGGAGTGTAGAATGTAAAATACAAGCAGATCAGCCACGACTATTTTGAATGGGAGCAGGGTCCATAGTCTAATGCATCTACTTCTGCTCCTACTTTATATGTCCATACTTTATACTGTCTACAGCATTATCATTGTTTTTCATTTAGCTGAGTATTTTCAACTAATGTATCAAATATACCAAAAAGAATTGAAGGACAGAAAGCAACACAAAATCAAAACTCCAATGAAGTACTAACAAACATGCAAATCTGTATCAATTAGTGGAACTATTATAGATTATTCATCAGGGCAGACATAGAACAGATTGTTGCTATAATAAAGGTTCCTACATCATAACAAGAATAATCTGCAGTCTAGCATGAACTATCTTAAGCAAATAAAATGAAACTAATTATGTAGTTTAAAATGGACATTCCTTTTATTGTAGAAATGTAATATAAGTTTACAGGAGCACAACATCTTCGACTGATTTTAATTAATTCTCACTTAAAAGTCAATAATCTAAAATGCAGATATGGTAGAATAGTGATAATCTTACTCGACTAGTAACGCAGATACATTACATTAATGATCTAGAAATATAAGTTCAAGCTCCACATTGCAGCAGAATTAGTGACTGTCTTGTTTCCTCAGCAGTTATGAGATTTGTAGAATCCTTTGGTTTTCAGCGAATAGTTTTTTTTAATCACATGTTGCTTTTTCACTGAGCACTTCTTTCCAGAGATGACAAGACACAGTGATAGAACATGGGAGAAAGCCTCCCAGTTTCTGTTATTATAAATCCATTCTTCCTCCTCTGTCTGTTCTGACAAGTAAGATAGTGAAACATGGTTCTTTTGTATATTGCAGAGTCTAGCTCCATTGTCTTTCCAAGCTCAATAGTCTACAGGCAACTTTTCTTCTCCTAATAAGTGAACTTACTGTGCAAAATGTGACTTGCAAATTTTCTGACTCTGATTTGGGATCTGGTTTCTTATGAGATGGTAGTTTCAGTGCATCTAGCTTCGTACATCCTGCATGGGTTCTCTGGACTTGCTTCAATCTGTGGTCAGGTATTCATAGCTGCCATTTTAAATCAGTGGTGTTCTTTTTTAAAAATCTCCTTAGTCCATGTAAGTCTCAGGTATTTAAAGCAGATGATGGAATTTGAATATCAATAGTCCATGTTTATTGTAACATCATTCTTAATTGCCTTTGAAATGGTGATAAAGCACTTCCTTGAAAGCCTGAAATCTTTGTGGTATAGGTTCATTTACAATGATATTAGGGAGGGTGACTCAGGATTTTCTCCTAGTGAAAATGGAGGAATGGTGACAGATGTCTAAGAAAAAGTGGTATGAAATTTGAAGGGATTTTGCTGCTGGTAGTGTTCCCATGTGTTTCTTGCTGTTGTTCTAGATAATAGTGGTCGCAAATTTGGGAGGTGGTGAATAAGGAGGCTTGGTAAGTTTCAGAAGGACATCCTGTAGATCTACATATTACGGACAGTTTGCAGGGAGAACCCATGTTTTTGGTGATGGATGGAATACACATCAACCAGGCTGCTTTATCCCAGATAATAGTTAGTGGTGCTGTATTCATCAAGACATTCGGAGAGGAATTCCTCACTGAAAAGCTTCTAGCCTCTTCCCTGCTCTTGCAGCCACAGTACTGGTATTTAAATGTAATCACTGTGTTCTCACCCTATTCTGATGTGTTCTTCTTTTAAGGAGCACTAGATCCCATTTCAGACAACATTCCTGAATTACATATGTGGCTTTCTACATTTTAAGTTCATCTCAGAAAGTAGGGTCAAAAGACACCTTTCAAATCATTAAAAGGTAACTTTAAGAAAAATATTAAGAAATCCTTTACACAAGGGACTCATGAATTGAATGTCAGATAAACTGGAGAACACAAAATGCTTGTAATTGCTTAAGAAACTTGTGTTTTTTTAAATGATTGAACTGAAATAGGTCCAATAATCTTGTTCACTTTTTATTTTGTAAACCCACCCTGACTGAGATCAGAAGACAATTTAGATTAGGGACTGAACCTATGAACTGCCTGATCTGTACAAATCAACTACTCACTGCACAGTTAAAATTCCTCAGGATGTAATCAATAGAACAAAGGAATAACCCGGTGTAAAATTCAAGCAATCCATACAAGAATTAACTATGTGTACTCCAACTTTATGGTGCATTCAGTTCAGACCCACAACAAAAAGAACATCAACATTTTCAGCAATCTTTTTAAGTATTGTATGAATTTGAACATAAGGCAAATTTTGGTTTATATAGGCTATGGTAAGGATTATTTGTCATTATATTCACAAGTACCAAATAAATAAATTCACCAAGCTTAAACTTCGGTGAATACCTTTATTCATCAGAACCAGCCACACCAACTTTTCCTCCAAAAGTTTGCCCTGGCCTTTTGACTGTTATCTTGCTAATTGTGGCATTCTCAGTGCAGTACCACAAGGATTTCTATTTGTGTTAGTGACAGGTTTTTTAAAATTGCAAATCTTACATGCTAAATAAGACTGCACACTATAATAGCGCAGCCGAAGAGAAATAGGTTGGCTTACTTGCAGGATTGTTATAGAAGATGGAAACCCTGTTCCAACCCTGTGGACAGTGAGTGGGTGGAGATGAGGATGGTGGCATAAAAGGAAGGCAATCCAACAAGTTCAAAATAGGTGCCTCAATTTTAAAGTTCCTTATCCTCCCCATTATTCTCTGTAAACTCTGCTAGTCAATGGACTAGCCAATGCCTGCCAGTTCAATGATTTTGCTCCTTTACATTATTTAACTCCAGCTGGTCATCTCAGCTGTCTCTCTTTGACTCTACGATCTCTTCCTCCAAACCCATTTCAGCTTGTTATCATCACCATTATGGGTCTCAACAAAACCATTTTCACCATCACTGCCATTTTTGTTCCCTTCTGCAAGGCCCACTTTCGTTCTTGACGTAGACATATCATTTGGATTTTGGCAATGAAAACATAATAATGAAACCGTTGGACAACAACAGATAAAAATTCTTTTATAGATAAAATATTGTTGTTTGCAAATAACTTCAGGAAGAAAATGGCAAGTTTGCAGAATAGACAGACAAATGGCAGTGCATCTTAGTGAGGTTAAATGTGAGTTAGAGTTATTGAGTCATAATTATAATTGTACCCATATCCACCACTTTCTCAGTAAGTTCATTTTACACGTAAACCAAACTCTGTGTAACACATTTGTCTTTCATGTCTTTTTTTAAATCTCTCTCCTTTGTCTTCCCAACTTCTGGACTGACCCACAAGAGGAAATGTCCTTTGCACATCCTCCTTGACAGATCATTGGGATCTTAATCAAATCATCCCTCACTCTTCTTAATTCTTGTGGAAACAAGATAGTCTGTCTAACTCCTTAATTCCAGGTATCAATCTAGTGAATTTTCATTCATGCACAAATGGGTTGTGGGCATTTCTGGCTAGGCTGTTGTTCATTGTCCATCCCTAATTGTACAGAGGGCAGTTCAGAGTCAAACACATTGGCATGAGTCTGGAATCACATGTAGTCCAGATCACGTAAGAATGGCAGTTTTCTTTCCTAAAGGACATTAATGAGCTAGCTGGGTTTTTCCAACAATCAGCAATGGTTTCCTGGTCATCTGAATTAAGATTCCACCATCTGCCCCGGTGGGATTTAAATCCAAGTGCAAAGAACATTAGCTGAGTTTCTGGAATAATAGTCTAGCAACAGTACCACTCGGCCATTGCCTCTCATGTATCTTCTGAACTACCTCCAAAGCATTTCCTTAAATTAGTATGACAAAATGCATGCAATATTTGAGATATATACTCATAAATGCCCTGTATAAGTAAAGCATAACATCCTTACCTTTATGTTCAATTCTTCTCTCAATAAAGAACAGCATCCCATTAGCCTTCTTGCTGTTCCTACATTCTAATGTTTTGTGACTTATATTCTAGAACAATTAAATCCCTCTGTATCTTGGAATTCCATAGCTGTTCTGCATTTAAGATATACTCTGATGTATTTTGTTATTCTTGCTGCCAAACAGAACAACTTCATATTTTTCTACATTATACTCCCCTCATCTCGGTCATTATTGAAAATTTTGAAATGTTGAGGGCCCAGCACAGATCCCTGTGAAATTTCACTCGTCACATCCTGTTAATTAACTAAAAACCCATTTTACTTACTCTAATTTTTCTGCCAGCCTGGCCAGCCAATGTTGATATAGTCCAACCCAACCACTTCTCTCCCTTGCATTAGATGAGTTTTTATTTTGCACAATAACCTAAAATGTGGCACCTTATCAAATGCCATCCAGAAATCTAAGTACTATGCACGGTGGCACAGTGGTTAGCACTGCTGCCTCACAGCACCTGAGACCCGGGTTCAATTCCCGCCTCAGGCGACTGACTGTGTGGAGTTTGCACGTTCTCCCCGTGTCTGCGTGGGTTTCCTCCGGGTGCTCCGGTTTCCTCCCACAGTCCAAAGATGTGCAGGTCAGGTGAATTGGCTATGCTAAATTGCCCATAGTGTTAGGTAAGGGGTAAATGTAGATGTAGGGGTATGGGTGGGTTACGCTTCGGCGGGGCGGTGTGGACTTGTTGGGCCGAAGGGCCTGTTTCCACACTGTAAGTAATCTAATCTAATCTAATCTAATCTAATCTATAGATTATCCTTTATCGGCCGCACATATTGCTCCTTCAAAGGGATGGCAGCAAGAGGGCTGTTTTGTGCAGTGGAGAGCGAAATTGGGCTGGTGGAGAGACAAAGTATTCAATCTTCAGGGATCTTGAACAATTTGCCTTTTCATTAGCATTTTTTGGACTAGAAATCAGGCCTCCAATACAGGTCAGTTAGGCCACCTGTCATTAAAAAAACTGCAAGGATTAAAATAGGCCCCATAGGTACTAACATTCAGGTAAGCGTTCCAAGTAGCCATTGTTATTTGGAGATCATGATTTCAAGATTTCATCTGGCTAGGATGTAACCCCTAGTTTGGAAAGCTTTGCACGGTACTTCTAACATTTGAAGGTCATTCGTCCAATTTCCTGCTTATCTATCAGGAGTTTCATGAGACATTTATTTCACTATCATTACATGTCTTGTGAACAAAGATTTCTTCCTATCTGATAAACTGGCCTTAGAATCTGAACAAACATTAGTTCAAAAATTACATCTTCCTTTCTATGCCTGGGATTTTGCCATACATGCAGTAAACTTTATCTTCTAATGTTGCTTCATAACAATTTGATTCTCTTTCTAAGCTACTAGATAGTATAACTAATTTATTTGTTTTTCTTCATGACTGAATTGAAGGCGACAGTGCAGTAATTGTCATAGCTAGATTCATCCTATCTTTTGTAGGTAGCATGTATCCAGACAATTTGTGACATTATTGATTGCAAAGTGATAAATTCAAGTTTACCTTGTGGTGCAAGCAAAATCTATACAATAGGTTGTGACAGTGCAATTGATATCAATTGATCAATGCTTGATTTTGGAATAAAATTTTAAAAATCATATACAGAAGCACTGTGATAGAATATTTCAAAGCCACCATAGTCCCAGAGAACCCTATGCTGAGCTTAACCCAAAGGGCACCGTGTCTCAGGCAACATTCAGAAGGTGGGGCCCTCATGGTGACTTCAGCTGGTACAGGAGTTGAACCACACTGTTAGCATCATATAAATGTACATCACAGAAATAGGCCCTTTGGCCCATTGAGTCTGTGGTCTCCTAGTACAGTGTACACAATCTTCAGTCTTACTTACAGTGTAGCCCTTCCACACAACCTCCAGTCTCCGAGTAAAATATATTCTCTCTGTACACAATCTCAAAACCTACAGTACAGTGTGCTCTCATTTTATGTAATCACCAGTCTCTCAGTACAGTGTATAGACTCACGGGATTGAATGACCTTATCCTCTTCTGTGTAATAGCCTCAAAAGGCTGAATGTCTATTCTGCATCACATGCCAGCCAATTGAGTTAACCAATCCAAACAGCACTAAGCAAATGTGACATTGGATAATATCATGAAGCAACATTAATTCATGAATAAAGCATAGTAGTGTGTTAGTATAATTTCATAGTAATATACATTTCTGATAAGCTAAACAATTTATCAGGTTATATCTTATTTTACTTGAGACCAATTTGAAGATTCAATAGGAAATAGATTATTAAACTGGAGAGGGTTCAGAAAAGATTTACCAGGTTGTTGCCTAGATTGAAGAGTTTGAGACAAAAAAAACTGGAAAGTTTTTTTCATATTGAGGGTTATAAAATCATGAGGGGCATTGATAAGGTGAGTGACAAGGGTCATATCCCCATGGTAGGGGGATTTAAAACTAGGGAACATATTTTTAAGGTGAAAAGAGCAAGATTTAAAAAGGACATGAGGTGTAACTTTTTTACATTGAGAGTGGTTCATGTGTGGAATGAACTGCCAGAGAAAATGGTGGATGCAGGTACAGTTATAACGTTAAAAGTTCATGAATAGAATATATTTGGAAGAATACGGGCCTTCTGCAGACAGGTGGGACTTGTTTAATTCGGAAGCATTGTCGGTATGGACTGGTTGGACCAAAGGGTCTGTTTCTATATGACAAAAACAGCACAATTTTTAAGCCACAATACGGGAGCATAATTTTTCAAGTGTGGATTGTTATGGGATGTACTGCCAATTTAGGTTTACTAGAAAATCATGGGGAATGTTCTTACAGTAGTGTAATAAATTCAAAAATTAAAACCTTTCAAATTTAATTCTGTTATAAACAATCTAATTTGCCACGTGTTACAAACAAAGAGCTTTACCTGAACCAATTTTCATGCTTCAGTGTTACAAAAGCATGTGATACTGTCAAATTCATGTTGACAAGTGATGTAATGCTGTACACTGATGTTAAGTTTCTCTTCTCTAGTATGAACACAGTATACACTGAGCTCCTCAATCCATTCCCTCGGTTCTGATATAACGTGACAGTTCCATTCCCGTGCAATCCCGGTTTATAAGAAAATAATAGCAGCACCATTTTAAGTAATGGGACCAGAATCCTGTCATAGCCAATACAGGTAAGGAAAGCTTGCATTCTACAAATAACAGTCTAAATTCTTTAATCACGTTAAAGCCAATGTGTTGTATAAACATCCTTTATAGCAGAACCACTTTTAATACACGATATGACAGTGATTTATTGAAAGTGTATTGCTCTTTTTTGTAAAGTCAAAAGAAGCGACTAAAACCTTCTTAAATTCCTACTCTATAATTTTAATGCATGAAACAAAATCACAGTCTCTTATGGTTACAAACATGTTTAATTTCTAGTAAACATTGAAGGATCATGGAAAGCAATCTGTTAGTAACAGAATAACATACTTGTCTGGACTTCTTTTGAGTTTGGCATCTGCTGTTTTTACTGCAACTTTGGTCTTCTTGTCTTGCTCAAGCATTTTATACCTTCAGTTAGACAGTATTAAAACAACATTCCTATAGAAAGAAAAGTAAGTTCAAATATTAATAAAATTTAAATTCAATCTATTTTCATATTGTAAGAAAAATGAAACCTATTTTTATTTTTCACAGTTGTATTCCCTTTCCTTCTCAAGGCAATGGTGCTAAAAGAGTGCTGGCACATCACTCGTATCTGGGATCCGTAGGAAAAGAGATCAAAACTGGAGTGGAGATATTGGAGGATGTGTTACGTGCATGGGAAAGAAACAAATAAAAATGGTCAATGCTGTGGTTTGGACAATGGAAAAGATTGTGCTGTTAGTTTGGGGGAAGAAAGTGCACAAAGGAAGGCCAGAAATAGTGTTGTGGCTTGGTTATGGTGGAGGTAAAAAGATAATCGCCAAAGTGGAGGTGGGGAGAAAGAGAAGGAAGGATGAGGGTTGATTGTGGTCAGTAGCATTTAGTGTGGATAAAAAAGAATTAGATGATTCAAAGGTCATTGAGTTTAGTATTCGGAGTGGAGGAAGGACAGTGACAAAAGTTGAGGAAAGTGGGGCTTCGGTTGTTCAGTGGCAGTTGACCAAGGAAGCTTGTTGGACCTGATCCTCCTAATTTGTGCTACAAATATACTCACCTTATGGATCAAATCTAATTTATCTCCTTTCTTAACAATGCTGTTAAAAGTTCATTCACAAGTTCCTTTAAATATTTTTGACCACCCACCTCTGAGTGATTCACTAAACAAAAAAAACTGCAGATACTGAAAATCTGAAACAAAACCTGAAATTGCTGGATATGCTCAGCAGGCCTGGCAGCATCTGTGGAGAGAAAGCAGAGTCAATGTTTTAGGTCCAGTGACCCATCTTCAGAGCTTTAGGGTTCTTGCTGAAGTTCTCTAGTAATTTCTGGTTTTGTTTCAGACCTTTCGGTGACTGCTTATATTAAGAGCTGATGTCAATGGTTTAAAAGTCAGGTTTGAAATTGTTAAAACATTTGTTTCTTATCTAAATCCAAACCCACACATCTTGGGGCTTAAAATTCCACCTCGGGAGTTCATTGTTTTGTTGTTCATTAATACTTAGAATAAACTTGATTGACTGATTTCAAAAGTAAACTACACTGCACAAAAACATAATGGAATCACAAGATTTCTGATGTACCTCATAATTTTACACATAATTGGTTTCAGAAGTTGTGATTTACGCAATTCTTAACCTCCTAACTGAGGTTCTAAAATAAATTAGGGTTGGCACAGAGTTATCTTTGAAAAGGCAAACTAGATTAAAGTTAATAAATTCTCTGAACCAGATTGTTTTATTCCAAAGTATTGAAGGAGTTGGATATTGTCATAGTGGATGAGTTGGTGGTTATCTTTTAAAATTCTATAGATTCTAGAAAGTTTCATTCAAACTGGAAAGTAACAAATGCAAACCCACTATTTAAAAAGAGGGGTAGAATGGTGAAACAGACCTGTTAGTTTGATATTAGGGGTAGCAAAAATGTTAGAATAAAATTCAGGGGTGGGTGGCTTTCTGAAAGCGCAGGCAGGAAAGGAGTGGAGCAACACTCTTAGCACGATATGGAATACATGTGATAGCAAGAAATGATCGTGAGTTGGAAGATGTAGAATTCGTAGAGGTGAAAGTAGGAAATAATAACACAAGATGACACAGCTGACAGTAGTGTATAGACCCTCTATCGTAGCGATTTGATGAGGTAGAGAATATACCAGTGGATAATAAGGGCATGTAACAGAGGCTATATACCTTAATCATGGATGACTTTATTCTTCATGTAAATCTGGATAATCACATTGGCAGAGGAAACCATGAAAAATGATTCACAGAGTGCATTCGGGACATTTTCCTAGAACAATACATTTTGAATACAACCAAGGATCATGCTCTTTGGGATCTGATGATGTATGATGAGGCAGGTTTAATAAAAGATATCAGAATAAAAGTTCTTGGAAACAGTGATCATAACGCAGTAGAATGTAGCGTACAGTTTAAGAGGAAGGCGTTCAGTAAGGTTCCCCATGGGAGACTGATTAGCAAGGTGAGATCTCACAGAATACAGAGAGAACTAGCCACTTGGATACAGAACTGGCTCAAAGGTAGAAGACAGACGGTGGTGGTGAAGGGCTTTTGCCCGAAACGTCGATTTCGAAGCTCCTTGAATGCTGCCTGAATTGCTGTGCTCTTCCAGCACCACTAATCCAGAAAGTGGAGGGTCGTTTGTCAGACTGGATGCCTGTAACCAGTGGAATGCCACAAGGATTGGTGCTAGGTTCTCTACTTTTCGTCATTTATATAAATGATTTGGATGTGAGGATAAGAGGTACAGTTAGTAAATTTGCAGATGACACCAAAATTGGAGGTGTAGTGGACAGCGAATAGGGTTACCTCAGATTACAACAGGATCTTGACCAGATGGGCTAATGGGCTGAGAAGTGGCAGATGGAGTTTAATTTAGATAAATGCGAGGTACTGCATTTTGGAAAAGCAAATCTTAGCAGGACTTATACACTTAATGGTAAGGTCCTAGGGAGTGTTGCTGAACAAAGTGACCTTGGAGTGCAGGTTCATAGCTCCTTGAAAGTGGAGTCGCAGGGAGATAGGGTAGTGAAGAAGGTGTTTGGTATGCTTTCCTTTATTGGTCAGAGTATTGAGTACAGGAGTTGGGAGGTCATGTTGCGGCTGTACAGGACATTGGTTAGGCCACTGTTGGAATATTGCATGCAATTCTGGTCTCCTTCCTATCAGAAAGATGTTGCGAAACTTGAAAGGGTTCAGAAAAGATTTACAAGAATGTTGCCAGGGTTGGAAGATTTGAGCTATAGGGAGAGGCTGAACAGGCTGGGGCTGTTTTCCCTCGAGCTTCAGAGGCTGAGGGGTGACCTTATAGAGGTTTACAAAATCATGAGGGGCATGGATAGGATAAATAGGCAAAGTCTTTTCCCTGGGGTCGGGGAGTCCAGAACTAGAGGGCATAGGTTTAGGGTGAGAGGGGAAACATATAAAACAGACCTAAGGGGCAACTCTTTTTTTACACATAGGGTGGTACATGTATGGAATGAGCTGCCAGAGGAAGTGGTGGAGGCTGGTACAACTGCAACACTTAACTGGTATTTGGATGGGTATATGAATAGAAAGGGTTTGAAGGGATATGGGCCGGGTGCTGGTAGGTGGGAAAAGCTTCGGTTGGGATAGCTGGTCAGCATGGACGGGTTGGACCGAAGGGTCTGTTTCCATGCTGTACATCTCTATGACTCTATGAAGAAACTTGGGTCAGAAACAACTGGACTAAGCTTAAATAAGGGTAATTACAAAGGAATGTAGAGCTGGCTGGAGTGGATTTGGTACATGGTTTTGGGAACTGACGAATAATAGCGCAAGTTTACAAAATAGTTCATGGCTCACAACAAAGACAAATTCCAGTCGGGAAGAAGGATTCTAGGAACGGAACAAGCTCAACATGGTTAACCAGTGAAGTTAAGGATAGTATTAGTTTAAAAGAAAAAAACAACGTGACTTAGAATAGTGGTAAGCCAGAGGGTTGGGAAAAATTTTAAAATTCGTAAAAGAGGACAGAAACATAGAGATAAAGTAAACTTTGAGGATAAACATGCAAGTAATATCAAGACAGAGATCAAGAGGTTATTTAACTATATAAAAAGGTACAGAGAAGCCAAAGCGTACATAGCTCCCTTAGGAAATTATGCTGGGAAAATCATAAATGAGAACCAGGAAATGGCAGAAGAGTTGAATAAATACTTGGTATCAGTCTTCTTCACAGTAGGAGACATTAATAGCATCAGAAATTATTAAACCTTTAAGGGGCAAAAGAAGAAGAAATGAAAACAATAAGTATCACTAGATTTTTGATTTATTATGTCACATGTACCTAGATACAATGAAAAGTTTTGTTTTGCATGCAGTACAGACAGATCATAATACATAAAGGTTGTAGGGTGTTAGAACAGAGCGAGGAATATGAAGTTACTGCTGCAAAGAAGGTGCACTAAAAGCAAGATCAACACTAGATTTGAAATTTGAGAGGTCCATTCAGAAGTTGAATAACAATGGAGAAGAAGCCGTTCTTGAACTTGTTTAAGCTTTTACATCTTCTGCCTGAGGGAAGAGGTTGGAAGAGATTAGAACCGTGATGCGAGGGGTCTTTGATGATGTTGGCTGCCTTTCTGAGACTGTGAGAAGTGTTAATGGAGTCAATGAATGGAAGGTTGGCTTGCATGATGGATTGGGCTGTGTTCACAACTCTCTGTAGATTCTTATGGTTCTGGGCAGAGCAGTTGCCGTACCAAAGCCATGATGCACCCAGATAGCATACTTTCTATGCTGCATTATAAAAATTGATGAGAATCATTATGGATGTGTTGAATTTTCTTATTCTCCTGAGGAAGCGGCATTGTTGTCCTTCTTGACCAATGTATCATCGTGGGTGGTCGAGGATAGATTGTTGGTGATCATCACTCTTAGGAACCTGACACTCTCAACCATTTTCACCTCAGTTGCATTGATGTTGATGGGGCATGTCCTCTTCCTTGCTTCCTGAAGTCATTGATCAGCTCTTTAGTTTTGCTGGGGGACAGATTGTTATCTTTACACAACGCCACCAAGGACGCTCTCTCTTTCCTAAATTCTGTCTTGTCATTGTTTGATACAATGATGGTGCCATCAGTAAACATGCAGGTGGAGTTCAGATGAAGTTTGGCTACACAGTCATGAGTGTTCAGGGAGTACAGAAAGGGGCTCAGTATGCAGTCTTGTAGGACACTGGTGTTGAGGATTGCCATGGAGGAGGTGCTGTTGCTTCTCCTCACTGATTGCAGTCTGTTGGTCAGTAAGTCAAGGATCTATTTGCAGAAGTAGAGTAGAGACCTGGATGTCCGAGTTTGGATACTAGTTTGGTTGGAATGAGAGTTTGAAGGCAGAGCTGTAGTCAATAGAAAATAGTCAATAGAGAAAAAAGTGGTAGGAAAATTAATGTGATTAATGACTAATAGGTCCCAATAACAAAAGTTAAGCTAACTCGCTGAGGGGTGGCATGGCAGCTGAGTGGTTAACACTGTGCCTCACAATTCCACCCTTGGGTGACTTTGCAAACTCCACACAGACATTCTCCCCATGTCTGTTTGGGCTTCCTCCGTGAGCTCCAGTTTCCTCCCAAAGTCCAAAGATGTGCAGGTTAGGTGCATTGGCCATGCTGGTGAAATGCATCCTAAGATATTAAAGAAAATAGCTACAGAGATAATGGATGCACTAGTAGTAATCTTCCAGCAATCTTTACATTCTGGAAAAGTCCCAGAGAATTGGAAAACCTCCAATGTAACACCTTTATTCAAAAAGGAAGGAGCATAGAACCCCTCCAATATGAAAGCAGGACATTCGGTACATCAAGTGCACATTGACCTTCCAAAGAGAATTCCACCCAGATCCACATCCCTACTCTACCCCTGTAACCCTGCATTTTCCTTGGCTAATCTACCTAGGCTGCATATCCCTGAGCACTATAAGCAATTTAGCATGGCCAATGCACATAACCTGCACATCTTTGGACTTTGGGAGGAAACTGGAGCACACGGAGGAAGCCCAAACAGACATGGGGAGAATGTCTGTGTGGAGTTTGCAAAGTCACCCAAGGGTGGAATTGTGAGGCACAGTATTAATCACTCAGCTGCCATGCCACCCCTCAGCGAGTTAGCTTAACTTTTGTTATTGGGAAAATGTTACAGTATATTATTACTGATGCATGGCTTCATGAAAGGGAAATCATGCCTGCCAAATTTACTGGAATTCTATAAGGAGGTAACAAGAGGGATAGATAAAGACTACCACACATTAGGCTACTTAGTAACAGCCCATGTTGCGAGAGGTAGTATATTAGCGTGGATAGAAGATTGATCAAGTAATTGAAGAGAGAGAGTTAGGGCAAGGGAGGGCATTTTCAGAATGGCAAACTGTAGCTAGTGGTGTGCCACAGGGATCAGTGCTGGGACCATAATTATTGACAATATATACTAATGACTTGAATGAGGAATGAGAATGTACGATACCAGGTTTACAGATGACACAAAAATAGTTGAAAAATCAAGTAAAGAGGACGATACAATCTTCAGGGGTTTCAAATTGCTCAAAGGTTAAATGAGTGGGCAATTCTCGCTCACCCTCTGATGACCCCTTCTCCCACCTCCAATACACCCCATCCAGCTGGACACCCCGTGCTGGCCTCTTACCCGCCCTCGATCTCTTCATAGCCAACTGCTGCCGCGACATTAACCGCTTCAACCTGTCCACCCCTCTTACCCACTCCAACCTCTCACCCTCGCAACGTACAGCCCTCCACTCCCTCCGCTCCAACCCCAACCTCACTATCAAACCAGCAGACAAGGGAGGCGCGGTGGTAGTTTGGCGTACCGATCTTTATATTGCTGAGGCTAAACGCCAGCTCACGGACACCTCCTCCTACTGCCCCCTTGACCATGACTCCACCTCCCACCACCAAACCATCATCTCCCAGACCATCCATAACCTCATCACCTCAGGGGATCTCCCATCCACCGCCTCCAACCTCATCGTCCCACAACCCCACACCGCCCATTTCTACCTCCTGCCCAAAATCCACAAACCTGACTGCCCCGGCCGACCCACCGTCTCAGCCTGCTCCTGCCCCACTGAACTCATCTCTGCATACCTCGACATGGTCCTGTCCCCCTTAGTCCAAGAACTCCCCACCTATGTTCGGGACACCACCCACGCCCTCCACCTCCTCCATGATTTTCGCTTCCCCCGGCCCCCAATGCCTTATCTTCACCATGGACATCCAGTCCCTATACACCTCCATCCCCCATCAAGAAGCCCTCTGCTTCTTCCTTTCCCGCCGACCCAACCAGTACCCTTCCACTGACACCCTCCTTCGACTGACTGAACTGGTCCTCACTCTGAACAAATTCTCTTTCCAATCCTCCCACTTCCTCCAAACCAAAGGAGTAGCCATGGGCACCGAAATGATCCCCAGCTATGCCTGCCTTTTCGTCGGATATGTGGAACAGTCTATTTTCCGCAGCTACACTGGCACCACCCCCCACCTTTTCCTCCGCTACATCGATGACTTTATCGGCGCTACCTCATGCTCCCACGAGGAGGTTGAACAGTTCATCCACTTTACTAACACTTTCCACCCCGACCTCAAATTTACCTGGACTGTCTCAGACTCCTCCCTCCCCTTCCTAGACCTCTCCATTTCTATCTCGGGCGACCGACACAACACGGATATTCACTATAAACCGACCGACTCCCACAGCTACCTAGATTACACCTTCTCCCACCCTGCCCCCTGTAAAAGAGCCATCCCATATTCCCAATTCCTTCGCCTCCGCCACATCTGCTCCCAGGAGGACTAATTCCAATACCGAACAACCCAGATGCCTCCTTCTTCAAAGACCGCAATTTCCATTCAGACATGGTTGACAATGGTCTCCACCGCATCTCCTTCACTTCCCGCTCCTCCGCCCTTGAGCCCCGCCCCTTCAATAGCCACCAGGACAGAACCCCACTGGTCCTCACCTACCACCCCACCTACCTCTAAATACATCGTATCATCCTTTGTCATTTCTGTCACCTCCAAACAGACCCCATCACCAAGGATATATTTCCCTCCCCTCCCCTATCAGCGTTCCGGAAAGACCACTCCCTCCGTGACTCCCTCGTCAGGTCCACGCCCCCCACCAACCCAATTTCCACTCCTGGCACCTTCCCCTGCAACCGCAAGAAATGCAAAACTTGCGCCCACACCTCCCCCTCACTTCCCTCCAAGGCCCCAAGCGATCCTTCCATATCCGTCACAAATTCACCTGCACCTCCACACACATCATTTACTGCATCCGCTGCACCCGATGTGGCCTCCTCTACATTGGGGAGACAGGCCGCCTACTTGCGGAACGTTTCAGAGAACACCTCTGGGACACCCGCACCAACCAACCCAACCGCCCTGTGGCTGAACACTTTAACCCACCCTCCCACTCTGCCAAGGACATGCAGGTCCTTGGCCTCCTCCATCGCCAGACCATGGCAACATGACGCCTGGAGGAAGAGTGCCTCATCTTCTGTCGAGGAACCCTCCAACCACAAGGGATGAATGCAGATTTCTCCAGCTTCCTCATTTCCCCTCCCCCCCACCTTACTCAGTCCCAACCCTCGGACTCAGCACCGCCTTCTTGACCTGCAATCTTCTTCCCGACCTCTCCACTCTCACCCCTCTCTGGCCTATCAGCCTCACCTTAACCTCCTTCCACCTATCGCATTCCCAACGTCCCTCCCCAAAGTCCCTTCTCCCTACCTTTTATCTTAGCCTGCTTGGCACATCCTCCTCATTCCTGAAGAAGGGCTTATGCCCGAAACGTTGAATCCCCTGCTCCTTGGATACTGCCTGACCTGCTGCGCTTTTCCAGCAACACATTTTTCAGATCAAATGTAATGTGGTGAAATGTGAGGTTAGGCACTTTTGCAGGAATTGAGGTGGTGAATGTATATTATGAATGAATGAGTTATACATGTGCATGTTTCTGTGCTGGGCTTGTTATTTTGTGGAGCCCTACTGGAGCTTTCTGATGTGGAGTGTGATAGACTAAAACAATCATCATGGATCTCCTGAGTTGATAAATAAAATTCAGCTACAAAATCTTCCAAATAAAGGGAACAGCAAAAACATTTTGGTACAGGAGTACAGAGCTTTACTGGGACTTTCTAAAGGGGACTGCGATACACCAAACCAAATGGCTTGAGTTCCTACATCAATGAAAGCAATAAAAATACAGCTACTAAAATCCCCCAATTAAAAATAATTTTCTTTTTCCCTGGAGTGTCGGAGGCTGAGGGGTGACCTTATAGAGGTTTACAAAATTATGAGGAGCATGGATAGGATAAATAGGCAAAGTCTTTTCCCTGGGGTTTGGGGAGTCCAGAACTAGAGGGTATAGGTTTAGGGTGAGAGGGGAAAGATATAAAAGAGACCTAAGGGGCAACATTTTCACGCAGAGGGTAGTACGTGTATGGAATGAGCTGCCAGAGGAAGTGGTGGAGGCTGGTACAATTGCAACATTTAAGAGGCATTTGGATGGGTATATGAATAGGAAGGGTTTGGAGGGATATGGGCCTGGTGCTGGCAGGTGGGACTAGATTGGGTTGGGATAGCTGGTCGGCATGGACGGGTTGGACCGAAGGGTCTGTTTCCATGCTGTACACCTCTATGACTCTAATTACTTAGCAATCCATTAGCTAATACTATGTTGCACATGGAACAGTCCCAAGTGCTAGAATCATTTAGGGAAGCAAAAATCGAACAATTTCAAAATCACTGAATTGCAGAAAGCTGGGAAAAGTGAGTGTCACTTGCTAAACAACACCACAACTTTGGTCTAATGGACCAATGAGCCAACTAGTTATTTAAATATAGAAAGACTGCAGAAAGCTATAGAACAGAAGGATTTGGAAGTCCTTGCTCATGAATCATAAAAAGCTAGGATCTAAGTGCAGTAGATATTAGGGAAGGCAAATGGAATGTTGGCCTTTATTTCAAAGAGAATGGATTATAAAATTTGGGAAATTTTGTTAAAACTATACAAGGCACTAATCAGACCACTACTCGAATATTATGTAAAGATTTGGGCCCCTTATCTATGAAAAGATATGCTGGCAAAAGAGGCAATCCAGAAGGTTCACTAACCTGATACGAGCTATACAGTCTCATGAAGAGAGGTTGAGCAGATTGGGTTCATAGTCATTAGAACATAGAAGAATGCAAGGCAAACTTTTTGCAGCGTACAAGATCCTTAGAGGATTTGATGCGAGAAGGGTGTTTCCCTTTGTGAGAGAGTCTCCAACCAAAGGGCATAATCTCAGAATATGGGGTCGCACATTCAATGCAGAAATGGAGGAATTTCTTTTCTCAGAGCGTTGTGAAATTGGAATTCTTTACCACAAGAGGGTTATTGAAACTGAGTTACGTATAAAGGTAAAGTCGCCATATTCTCAGAGAACTATCGGACTGCTCACTCATTAGAGAGAGATGACTGGTGGTGAGCTTAATTTGAGGGTCAGCACATCTCAGGTGAAGGACAAAATTGAGAAGGCTGGACTTTAATGGTGACTTCAGCCGATTCAGGCATTGAACTGGCATGGCTGGGAGTCACCCTGCAGCACAAACCTGCCATCCAGCTAACTGAGCCAAGTGACCCACTACCAGCCAAAGTTATCATGAGGGTCCTGCTTTCTCAACCTCACCCCTGGCTAGAGGCCTCAGGTTAAATTCACCAGCAGCCAACTCTCTATTATCACAGTCCTCTGGGACTTTGGTAATTTTACCTTATTGTGTATTTCCAAGGCTGGGAAAGATTTTTAATCAATAAGCGAATCAAGAATCATGGGAAAAAGGCAGGAAAGTGGTGTTGAGGATGACTGGATCTCATTTATTGCTGGAGCGGTCTCAATGGGCTGAATGGCCTACTTCTGCTCCTATGTCTTATCGTTTTATAAAGGATGTGATAACTCTTCACAGAAAATAATGGTAAAATTGAGCAGAGTCAACACTTTTGACAAATCTGTGGAGATTTTTGAGAATGTTACTTGCAGTATAGATCAAGGAGTTCAAGCAGTCGTGAATGGTTTGCACATAAACTGGAACCAAGCGCTATATGTAAATGGAGATTCATGTGGCATCAAGCAGCTGATTGGTCTGTCAATTACTAACAAGTTATTGACAGCAAAGGCTTTCGGCACACAACAACTATATGATTGGCTCCCAGTTGCTGGACAGCTTGGGACTATGAAAAAGATAGTGAGAAGATATTAGATCTCCACCAGCTCAGGACTTTTCCCTGTTCTCTGCGATAGAAACCACTTCAAGCTTGAAAAAAGTTTATTTTGTCTTCAGCAGTTGCTGAAAGCTGTAATTTTTAATTAATAAATCTTTAGAAATATCAACATGTCACTCTGCTTCCTACAAAAAAAGTGAAAGCATCGTGAGAAGGCAGATCAAGAAGTAGCATTCTGATCAGCACAGGATGCTGATCAGAACAGGGATCATGGACCAGCTTTCCCAGTTTTCCCTTAGCCCATAACATTTCTTTCTTTTCCTAATGCTGTATCTGTATTAACAGGGGGCGTTAAAAAGCTGCTTCACGTTTTAACCAGGAAAGTTTATATTGGCAGTTCATAATGGTTCTGTTCACATTTTCTGTCAACTTGGGTCTGAAAGTCAGGTAAATTGGGGAATTTTGCATACTTTAGTGATGTTTCTGGGAACTGTACATAAGATGTAATATACAGATCCTCGGTAAGACATCCTCACCTGGAGCATAATGTATAGTTTTGGTCTCCCTATGTAAGGAATGGTATACCTGCCTAACAAGGAATATAATGGAGGTTCACCAAACACTCCTGGGGTGGTGGTATTGTCTTATGAGGAGAGATTGGGGAAACTGGGCCTCAGATCTCAAAGAATGAGTGGTGATCGCATTGAAGATTGCAAAACTTTTACAGGGCCAAAGTAGATAGGATATTTCCTCAGTGATGAAGCCAGAACATAAATTCAGGATATGGTCTAAGTCATTTAAGACTAAGAAGAAGAGGAATTTCTTCACTCAAAGAGTGCAGACTAGTATGCCAGCAGCAGTAATATGAAGCTACAACACAGGCCTATCTGCATATCTAACTGCATAGTACATGAGTGCAAAAGATAAGGCTAAAACATCACAGCTGCGATAACCTACTCAAAGACACTCAGTTTGCATTCTGACAAGGCCATTTAGCTTCTGACCTAAATACAGCCTTAAGGTAAACATGGTCACAAGGGATGGATTTCAGAGGGGAGATGAGAGTGACTGCTTTTGAATCAATGACATGCATTTGACAGAGTGTGCCAAGAATGGAAAAATCTTCCCAACATCCTACCAATGGAAAATCTTCCCAACATCCACTCTGTCCAGGCCATTCAATATTCTGTATGTTTCAGTTAGATCCTGCTCATTCTTCTAAGCTCGAGTATAAACCGAGAGTTCTCAAATGTTCCTCATATGTTAAGATTTTCATTCCTGGGACAGTTCTCATGAACTCCTCTGAAGATGCTCTAGGGCCAGTACATTCTTCCTGAGAGATGGGGCCCAAAACTGCACACAATACTCCAAATGTGGTCTGGCCAGAGCCTTAGAGCCTCTACTTTTATATTCAAGTCCTCTCAAAATAAATGCCATCACTGCATTTGCCGTTTTAACTACTGACTCAACTTGAAAGTTTACCTTGAGCAAACCTTGGACTAGACCTCCCAAGACTCTTTGCACTCCAGACATCTGAATTTTCTCCTCATTTAGAAAATAACCCATGCCACTATTTTTCCTGCCAAAGTGCATGACCTCACACTTTTCCACATTGTACTCTATTTGTCACTTTTGTCCACCTCCTAACCTGTTCAAATCCTTCTGCAGCCTCCCCAGCTCCCCAATGCTACCTGTCCCTCTACCTATCTTTGTACCATCTGCAAACTTAGCCAGAATGCCCTCAGTTGCTTCATCTAGATCATTAATGTCTAAAGTGATAAGTTGTGATCCCAACATTGACCCTTGCAGAACACCACAGGCTGAAATCCTGAGAAGGGCCCTTTATTTCCCACCCTCTGCTTTTTGCCAGACAGCCAAGCTTTTTTTCATGCTAGTACCTTGCCTCTAACACCATGGACCCTTATCTTACTCAGTAATTTCCTGTGCGGTACCTTGTCTAAGGCCTTCTTGAAGTCCAGGCATAACCTCCCCTTATTAAAACCATGCTAACTTTGCCCTATTTTCCCGAAGAACTCCAAGTATTCAGAAATCTCCTCCTCCCAAATGGATTCCAGGATCTTACCCATGACTAGGGTTAGGTTAATTGGTCTGTAATTTTCTGACTTTTGCTTTATTCCCTTCTTAAACAGGGATGTCATGTTAGCAATTTTCTAGTCCTCTCGGACCTTCCTGGATTCTAGCGATTTCCGAAAGATCATCACTAGAGCCTCCACCATCTCTTCAGCGATCTTCCTTAGAACTCTGGGGTGTAGTCCATCTGGTCCAGGTGATTTATGCACGTAGATGCCATTCAGATTTTCTAGCACCTTCTCCTTGTTGATGGCCACCATATTCAGCTCTGCACCCTCCCTCTCTTGAATTTTTGGGGTATTAATTGTGTCTTCCACCATGAAGACTGAGTGAAGTAATTATTCAACTCCTCAGCTATTCCCTTGTTCCCCACTACTTGTGTCTCCAGCATCATTTTCCAATAGTGGGCAATGTCCACTTTTGCCCTTTATATATTTAAAGATACTCTTACAGTCTTCCTATGTATTACTGGCTAGCTTACCCTCATACTTAATCTTCTCCCTCCTTGTATCTTCTTTTATTGCCCTCAGTTGATCTTTCTAAGCTTCCCAATCCTCTGGTTTCATACTGCCCTGCGTCACACTATCTGCTTTCTCTTTTGCTTTTATGCTATCCCTGACTTCCCTAGTCAGCCATGGTTGCCTCATTCTCCCTGTGCCATGCTTCTTTTTCCTCAGAATGAATCTCTGCCATGTCTCCTGAATTACTCCCAGAAACTCCCATCATTGCTGCTCCACTGTCTTTCCTGCTATACTCCTCTCCCAGTCAATTCTACCCAGCTCCTCCCTCATGCCTCTGTAGTTGCCTTTATTCAGCTGTAATACTGTTACCACTGAATCTACCTTCTCCCTCTCAAATTGCAGAGTAAATTCTACCATATTATGATAAATGCCTCCAAACAGTTCCTTTATTTTAAGCTCCCTTCTCAAGTCTGCCTCATTGCATAACACTAAATCCAATATTGCCTGTTCCCTAGTGCTGTCCACCACAAGCTGCACCAAAAAGCCATCTCATCGACATTCTTCAAATTCCTTTTCTTGCAATCCACAACCACCTGATCTTCCCAGCCCACCTGCATATTGAAATCCCCCATAAAAACAACTTTACTTTTCTGACATATCTTTTCTACCTCTTGGTGTATCTTGCACCCCAGCTCCCAATCCTTATCCCCTTGCAGCCACGTCTCCTTGATGTCCACCACATCATCCCTGCCAATTTCTATCTGTGCCACAAGCTCATTTTACCTTATTCCTTATACTGCGTGCATTCACATGCCTTCCCTCTTTTCATTGTTTTTTTTTGTCCAGTGTTAAGGTACACCTCTGGTGCAGGTGGGACTTGAATCCAGGTCTTCTGGCCCAAAGGTACACTATCACTGCACCACTGCACCATCATTCCTCACAGTAATGCCCTATGCCCAACTATCTTCATCTGCTTCAATGACTTTCCTTCCATTATAAGATCAGAAATTGGGTAGTTCACTGATTACTGCACAATGTTCATCACCACTCATGACTCCTCAGATACTGAAGCACTACATGTTCATATGTAGCAAGGTCTGAACATTGCTATTGACTAGAAACTGAACACGACTAGCCACATAAGTGTTTGTAAGAGCAGTTCAGAGGCTAAGCAGCTTGTGCCAGAAACTTACTCCTGACTTCACAAGGCCTGTTACTACCCACAAGGTATAACGCCAGAAATGTAATGGAATACTCCTCATTTACCTGGATGAGTGTAGCTCCAACAACACTCAAAAAACTCAATACCATCCAGGATAAAGCAGCCCACTTGATTGGCACCATATGCACAGACATTCTACCCTTCCACTACTGCAATCAGGTAAGGCACTTTTTAAAAATATAGTTTATTCAGTTCATTTGCCAGTTCTCAGATGTTTCTTCAATTTTGCATAACAAAAGAGTGGCCTACCACATTCTGCCTAAATGATAATATCAGACTTACGAAAGAAAAGGTTCAGTTCTCTTTTTTACACAACAATCAAAGCACTTCACAGCCACTGAAATGTAAGAGTGCTGTAATACAGGAAATGTAGGAGACACAAGGTAGAATCTTGCACTCTCCCTTGTGGTGAGTTTGGTTACAGAGATTATTTTGTCAATGGTACTTTGGCAACTTCCTATCATTATTCATATAATGTCTGTAGCAGAAGGCCTTGATGGTTTTCTCATTCTGCTGATATTTGAAGCTCTCAAATGGGTAAATTATCAAGAAGGGTTCTTTCTGCCACCGCCAATAACCCAGTGGGCTCACCATGAGGGGAAGCCTGAAGTAGAGTCCTTATTCAAAGGTACTTATTGCCCGACTGAGACAGCCAACATCTGGAAAGCCACAAGTCACCTTCCAGCTTTTCCTTGATGCCAACCTTCATCCTCCTCGTGATCTTTTTTCCTGATATAATTCATTTATGCTTGGGTCTCTCAGGTGTCATACCACCAGCAGCCCCAGCATCCTTGGTGACATTATAGAGTACAAAAGATCTGCCATCCTCTGATTAGCCAGGAACTTTCGGCAAGGAAGACTTTCAATCTCCGGAGTCCTTGATCCAGAGGACGGCCCACCACTGGCATGTTAACTGCCAGAATAGCACAATATGAGGCAAACCTTGACAAAGAGAGATGATGTAGGAGCCTCAGTGGCTTTTCACCTCCCAGGCTTACACACCTGTCATTTCACAGGAGACTACTTCGTCTGTGCACAAGGCTGAAATAAATGATAGATAATTTTATTTTACTAATATTGATTAGTATTAACTATGACACTAGGAAAACTGTTCTGTGCTTAACATATCAACATTTACAGAGAAGGCAGTCAGGACTTTGAATTAACATTACCTCACAAATTTCCCTTAGTACTGCATAAAGCTCTCAAATCTCAAAGAATGGGACTTGAATCCACACTTCTGACACATATGAGAGTTCACATGTGATGCTAATGACAGTGTTACTCATTCAGTAAGATCAAATTTAATAGTATACTGTAAGATGATTTTAGAAACAAGAATTTATTATTTAAAGATTTCAGTCTAGGTACAACTGCTTATTATTCAATAGCTATAACCCTATTGTAAAATATTGCATATAGTGTAATCTGTGTGCATCCATAGAAATACAAGAATCAATAGAAATGAGGCTATTTGACCTATTTTCTATGATCCATGTATAAGTCATCATGTAACAAACTAGTTCCAACTTAGACCAATGACCTGAGGAAGGTGTAAACCAAAATGGAAATCTTCTCAATAAAATTGTATGAAATTTCTCCTTGAAATCAAAAACATCAAAATTCCAGAATATCAATATAATTAGATCCCTTTACACTCACGCACACACATATAGCCTCTCTCACAGACATTCACAACGCCCCCCCCCCCCCCCCCCCAACACACACACACACACAAACCCACATGCACACATACATATTTAAGTTTGTGGGGTGAATTTGTATTTGCAGAGTTACATTGTGCTTTGCTCAAAAACTGCATGAATCCATGTAAAGTTCTGTAATTCACTTTTTAGATTAGAATCAGTCTAAACGTTATGGCACAGACAGCAGCGCACTGAGGGCTAACACCTTCAATACATTATCTGGGCTGACACCAATTGTTAAAGTTCACTTGAGAATGCACCTTTTAAAAAAAGTTTTGCGATTTACATATGAAAGAAATGAAACTATCAAGGTCATTCTAACAGATGAGAGATTTAACAAACAATTAAGGCATTTTTCAATGTATAATGTCAGTTACATCACACTGTAAACTTTTGCTATAAATTTTGTGTCTTACAATCGTGTACTCCACAACCACCTGATGAAGGAGCAGTGCTCCGAAAGCTAGTGCTTCCAATTAAACCTATTGGTCAATAACCTGGTGGTGTGTGATTTTTAACTTTGTACACCCCAGTCCAACACCGACATCTCCAAATCAATATAATTGATTGAATACTTATACCTAATTTCCAGGACTGATATCTGCTTGACCCCAATAACATAGCAACTATCTTTTTTACATAAAGTATAGCTTGTAGGCTCTATTATTCATATAACTTCCAATGTCATTGTTAACTAGTTACAGCTTTCCCATAAAAGGAGTTATTCATAATATTATTAACCTGTTTTGTCTCATGAGTATTTATTTTGCATTACAGCAAAGCTCAACAAACAAAAAAAGTTATTCAAACATCAGGCACAAGACCTATGAAATTTAATACCAAGCAATGTGAAATCACATAATTTGATAGGAGGAATGAGGCAAGGCACTATGAGCTAAATGGTCCAGTTTTAAAGAGGGATACAGAAAAGTCCTGTGTGTGAAGGTAGAACAATCCATGAAAGTAGCAAGATGACGTGTGATGTTTGTTAAAAAGGATTAAAGGTTTTTGGCTTGATTAATCAAAACCTTTATGAAACACCAAAGAGGCTCAGCTGCATTTTAGTATTGTATTTTAGGCATTGTATTTTAGGAACGACAGAGAAGCTGCAGGAGGAATTTAGTAGAAAAGTACCAGGCATAAATAATTTTAGTTCTGCAACAAGATAGAAGAGGCTTAGAGATTAGGGAAAGGTTTTCAAAATCATGGACAATTTTGTTCTTCCTTTTGTCATATACTCAACAGCACACACTCAAATGCAAAATTTTGTATTTTAATCTCAGACTCAATTATATTTGCTTCAGGAGAATTTCTTATTTTTCTCTTCTTCCTGAAGCTTTCTGCAGCCTTTCACAAGCTTTCCATCATTCATGTAAATGATTTGGATGATAACATAAGAGGTATACTTAATAAGCAGAAAACACTAAAATTGGTGGTGTAGTGACCAGGCAAAGAAGGTTACCTCAGATTGCAATGGAATCTTAACCAAACTGATCGTGAGAAATGGCAGGTGGGATTTAGTTTCAATAAATGCGAGGTGCTGCGTTTTAGAAAAGCAAATCAGAGCAGGATATATACATGTAATGGTAAGGTCTTGGGGAGTGTTGCTGAACAAAGAGACATTGGAGTGCGGGTTCATATTACCTTGAAAGTGGAGTCACAGGTAGATAAGATAGTGAAGATGTTTGATATGCTTGCCTTTATTGGTCAGAGCATTGAGTATAGTAGTTGGGAAGTCATGTGTGGCTGTACAGGACATTGGTTAGGACACTATTGGAATATTGCACGCAATTCTGGTCTCCCTGCTACAGGAAGGACATTGTGAAGCTTGAAAGGGTTCAGAAAAGATTTGCAAGGATGTTGCCAGGAATGGAGGATTTGAGCTACAGGGAGAGGCTGAATAAGCTGGGGTTATTTTCCCTGGAATGTCAGAGACTGAGAGGTGACCTAACAGAGGTTTACAAAATCATGAGGGGCAGGGATACAGTGAATAGTCAAGATCTTTTCCCCAGTGGAGTCCAAAACAGAAAGGCATAGGTTTAAGGTGAGAGGGGAAAATTTAAAAGGGATCTAAGGGGCAACTTCTGAACGCAGAGGGTAGTGCATGTGTGAAATGAGCTGCCAGAGGAAGTGGTGGAGGCTGGTACGATTACGACATTTAAAAGGCATGTAGATGGGTATATGAATAGGAAGGTTTTATATGGATAAGACACAAATGCTGTCAAATGAGACTAGATTAGTTTAGGATATATAGTTGGCATGGATGAGTTAAACTAAAGGGTACAGTTCTATGATTCTAAATCAACCAACAAATTCCTTTCCCTATGTCTCTCCTTTAGCAGTCAGCTCAGTGGAAATACCTGTTTGCTTCCACTCTTTCTGATTGCATTCAGAGCATCAGTGATCTCAACACTTTTGCCGGGTTCCAACATCCTTCCTAAATTATTATGTATTGAATTGTGCATAATGCTTCAGTTGAAGCCTAACCAGTTATTTTTGAAGTTTTATTTTTTTTCCTGCCCTTGGTTAAAAAGCAAAAGAGAATCAACTTGCTGTCTTCAAGGAACTGTAAATATGCACACCTAAGTGTCTGTTCTTGCACCCATTCAGAATTGTACCCTTTAGATTATCATTTCACATGTAAAAGTGCTGTATTTGCCTAACAAATCTATACTCATTGCCCCATTTTAACCAATGTTTCCCATTTGAGAATTAATTTTGTGTTTGTCAATAGACTCCAGTAATTTTTCCATCACTGATGTTTGCGATGATCAAGTTTATCCCGCTCACCATTTTTGATCGGGGTATAACATTTTCAATCCTCCGGTCCTCTGGCAAAACGTTCATATCCAAGCAAGATTAGAAGACTGTGGTCAGAGCTTCTTCTATCTCCACAGAAGCAACTGTGATGTATTCCATAAAACATGAGTGAATTAAGTTTAGATAATGCCAACCTACCAACCTTTTCTATCGGTGTTTAACTTATTGAATATCTGTACCTCTTCTCCTTTACTGCAATGTCACCATCATCCTCTTCTTTTGAAGGAGTATGCTCAGTACTCGTTCAGCCATGTACTTGGCACCCACAGAAGATTTCCTTTTTTATGTGAATAACAAGTTGTTTGGGGTTTCCTTTTAGGTCACTTTATTCATTTTTGCTCACTTTTTTGTTCTTCTTGAATACTTTTTATTTAAGTTTCTATGTGCACACCTAGTTTTCTGCTGCATTAAGTACCTAATATATTATAAATCTCTTTATTTTGGCCTCTATTTCTTACACATGCAAGGATTTCCACCTTTGGACATCCCAATATTCCACATTATGGGAAAATGTGACCTTAATTGAAGCACCTCCACCTTGAAAACCTGTATTTCTTGGTTACTACTTCCTTGGCCAATTTTTATTTCTATCCTTTCTCAAATATGGAGTTAGGACACATATCAGTAATGTTTCATTGAACAACAGACCCTCAAAAGCCTAAATGGTCAACACCTTTTCCTACACAACGATCCTGAAATAATCACTCCTTTAGCTGAATATTTTCACCTGAGTATTGTTTGACTTTTCTCAGTTTGTTTTAAACATACATTAAAAACACTACATAAATGCATGTTGATCTGTTGGAACTACTGAAAGTTTACAATTAGAATTGACAAACCAAATAATGCTTCTAATTGTTTGGCTGGATAGTATAGGTGTGTTTGAAGGTGGGCAGGGGCACATAAAATCAAATGGATGGCCTTTCTGTCAGCTCCACATCCACTTCTGACCTGACTGAAACTTTACCGGACCACATAAATATTGAGAAGACCATGCATCCTTGGGCTTATTGTGGTCTTTAAGTAGCCAATTAATGGTCACTTAAGAACTTCATCCCATTCCACCAGTAATTTATCTACACTTGCACATGCTTCAGGTATTACAGGAAGCCTCGCAGCTTTAACTGTTCAGATTGGCAATAGATAAAGGAGTTGGGTCTCCTTTAATGGGTTGCCTAGGCCCACTGGAGGCAATTTTTCAGCTCATTATCCCCAAATATATTCTTGACCCTTGACATTCCATTGTCGAGTTCCCAGGTTCCCTGGGGTCCTAGCATGAGGGGGTGAGGGTTAGACCTGCAGTCCCAACCACAGACTTATCCCAGCTGGTATTGCTTGGTGCCACCCATCCATGTGGCAAGCAGTGAAGACGGGACTTTTCACCTTGAGAAATTAGCATTAAATTACTGTGAAGCGACCATTAGGATAGTGCGCGAGATCTTGCAACCTCTGCGTCTCCAAATCTTTCAACTGGAAATCAGAAACTAAGCTTCATGACATACAAGCACAGATATGAGTTGGCTCCTTGGGCCTTCTCCCCCATCTGACAAAATCTGGCTGATCTAATTGTGGCCTCAACTCTTCTTTCCTGCCTCTCCCCATACCTTCTAGCTGCCTTGTCAATCTGCTTATCTTGTATTTATATCTATGATTGCTCTAATTTCAAATACACACTCAATCTTAGCCCCTCAGCAATGTGCACGAGCCTCTCACTTGGCCACCCTGAGATTTTGTTGAAGGAGCTGAAAGGTTTTGGTGGGTTCAGTGGTCATTTAGTGAGAGGCGGGGAATGAACCAAATCACTCAGTTGACAGGCACGAAGTACAATTTGTGTGTATGAACTTGGTGATGAACATTTTGTGAAAGAAAACCTGGAACAGAGCTGGGAGTAAATGAGACAATTGACGGGGATGAAATGAAAGGGGAAGAGCTGCGGCCTGTCCTGATCATTGGAGCCTCAGTTATTTTGGGTTCATGTTGTGGTCATTGTCATTGGCTGGGGAGCAATGTGTTTGTTACTGAGAGGAGAGGCTAATGGTGCCTCGGGCCTGACTGACACTCGGCCCCTCTCTCACTTACCGGTTTCTCATGGTGTTAGCGGACAGGCGGTGGTTCACAGAGACTCTCTCTTCCCCCCTCCAAACCAAGCAGCTCCGTTTACTTTCCAGCAGTGTTAACCGCCCGGACCAATCAGAGCGTTCCGTACTCAGACATCAAGCCCCGCGCACCCAATCGGCATCGCCGACACTGTTATGTCGCTAGCTCCATGGTGAGCGCTGACGCCCGCCGGCGCCGTCCCCATGGAAACCAAGCGCGTCGCTGACAACGGCTGTGCAGGCAGACGCAGGGAAGAACTGCGCCTGCCCGGTAACCGAACAGCGTCAAAGATTGTGGGCGCTGGAAAAGCACAGCAGCAGCAGGAGAGTCTATGTTGTGACAGGTGGAGGAAGGTGGGGCTGATGGTGATAGGTCAGAGGGGAAGATGGACAGTTCAAGAGGGCGGTGCCGAGTCAGAGGGTTGGACGTGGGATAAGGTAGGGGGAGGAGAGATGAGGAAACTGGTGAAATCCACATTCATCCCCTATGGTTGGAGGATCCCAAGGCGGAAGATGAGACATTCTTCCTCCAGGTGTTGGATAACTAGGATTTGATAGTGGATTAGGTCCAGGACTTGCATATCCTTGGCAGGGTGGGAGAGGAAGTTGAAGTGGTTGGCCACTGGTTGGTGGGCTTGTTTGGTGTGTGTCCTCCAGCGGTGTTCTCTGAAGCACTCTGCAAGTTGGCTTCCTGTCTCCCCAATGCAGAAGAGACCACATAGAGAGCAACGGACACAGTAGAGGAGGTATCTGGAGGCATAGGAAAATCTCTGCTGGATGTGGAAGGATCCTTTGGGGGCTTGGATGGAGGTGAGGGGAGAGGTGTGTCTGCAGGTTTTACACCTCTTGCTGTGGCAGGGGAAGGTGCTGGGAGTGGAGGGTGGGTTTTTGAGGGGTATGGCAGAGTTTCTGCCACCTACAGTAAACCCCACCACCAGAGATATATTTCACTCCCCATCTATTAGCATTCTGGAGTGCCACTCCATCTGTGACTCCCTCATTAGGTCCACACCCCCTCCCCCACCAACCCCAGGACCTTCCCTTGTCACTGCAAGAGGTGTAAAACCTGCACCTACACCTCCGCCCTCCTCTCCATCCAAGGTCCCAGAGGATCCTTCCACATCTGGCAGATTTTTCTGCACCTCTAAAACACCTCATCCAGGATGGCTGTTGCTCTCAATGTGGTCTCCTGTACATTGGGGAGACAGGATGCCAACTTGCAGAATCTTTCAAAGAACATCTCTGGGACACATGCACTAAACAACCCCACCTCCCTGTGGCCGACCATTTAAACTCCTGATTTACCTCCTAAGAAAAAGAACAGGAAATCACCTACCCAAAGTAGCCCAAACATAAATAGAAAGCAGGAATCATCAGCAATGCTTTGTCTTGAGGCTCACTGAAGAGGTTACCTAGTATGGTAACAAAACATCTGAACATGAACCTTCCAGCTCAGTGAGCAAACCTACATCCAGAACCTCAACCCTGCCCAGTCCACACTTCCAGACTCAGAGGTTTTGTCCCTGAGGGAGGGCAAATTTCTGACTGGTTATTATTACATTGCAACATGAAGATACGAATGTAACCTCTCCCTATAGCTCAAATCCTCCAACCCTGGCAACATCCTTGTAAATCTTTTCTGAACCCTTTCAAGTTTCACAACATCTTTCCAATAGGAAGACGACCAGAAATGCACGCAATATTCTAAAAGTGGCCTAACCAATGTCCTGTACAGCCGCAACATGACCTCCCAACTCCTGTACTCAATACTCTGACCAATAAAGCATACCAAACTCCTCCTTCACTATCCTATCTACCTACGACTCCACTTTCAAGGAGCTATGAACCTGCACTCCAAGGTCTCTTTGTTCAGCAACACTCCCTAGGACCTTACCATTAAGTGTATAAGTCCTGCTAAGATTTGCTTTTCCAAAATGCAGCACCACTCATTTATCTAAATTAAACTCCATCTGCCACTTCTCAGCCCATTGGCCCATCTGAGCAAGATCCCATTGTAATTGGAGGTAGCCTTCTTCGCTGTCCACTACCCCTCCAATTTTGGTGTCATCTGCAAACTTACTAACTATATCTCTTATGCTCACATACAAATCATTTATGTAAATGACGAAAAGTAGTGGATCCAGGACCGATCCTTGTGGCATCCACTGGTCATAGACATCCAGATGTCAGAGGTAGTTTTTTCACCCAGTTGTAGGGGCGTGGAATGCACTGCCTGCAACAGTAGTAGACTTACCAACTTTAAGATCATTTAAATGGTCATTCAATAAACATATGGATGAAAATGGAATAGTGTGGGTGAGATGGGCTTCAGTTTGATTTCACAGGTCGGCACAACATCAAAGGCCGAAGGGCCTGTACTGTGCTGTAATGTTCCATGTTGTATGTTCTATCTCTATTGCACTCAGTGCAGAACAGGGAGAGAAACAAAACAGCAAACCCTTCCGAAAAAGAAAACGAAGATGATATACGTATGAAGTTCAGGAGGTAGGAACACTGCCACCATACTACAAGAGCCCGTATTCATCTGGAGGAAACTGATCAAGTTAATTCATATGCAATTAAATTGGCCTCAGTTATTTCACCATCTGGCACTTCCTGAATTCTTTTTCATGACCAGTCAGTTTAAAGCCAATGAACACCTTTATGAACACCTTTACATTTGCACATTTTGTTCCAATGTATCACCAAGACTAAAATGCAAGTTTAATTCAGACCCAAGAGAAATTGCTGCAGCATTCCCAGAAGGTCAACACAGAAAGAAGATTCTCTTCAGAAGAGGATAAAAAAGCAAAATGTGCTTTTCTTTATAAATCTAGTGGGAGCAATCTGTGTCCCCCAACATCAAGGGCCGAAGAGCCTGTACTGCGCTGTAATGTTCTGTGTTCTAAGATAGATTAGTCCTCCACTTCCCCAGCCATCCCCTTCCAAAGGGATGCCTTGAATACCAAATGCAGCTATTTTCTGCCACTTCTCACCTATTCTCAATAGAATGTAGAATGACAAAATTTATTGGAAATTAAAATTCACCTGGACCCATGCTCCCAAAATTGCTGGTGGGATCTTCTCTCATAAACCCACTGGCAGTTAAATTACAGGTGTAGACTTAAAATTTTTAGAAAAGGTATTATCAAAAGTATTAGGAGGGTAAAACTCAAATGAAATGGTGATTGTAAAACATTACAGTACGGCAGATCACCACTTTTGTCAGATCTTTAACTTATTCAGTTTCCAAACAGACCCCAATGAAGAATATAGACCAATATCATGTTTGGTACAATAAAAGACTTTATTGCTTTTATTAACAGGTATGACATTACAAAAAATAGTTATTCTCCTCTAATATCCAATTAAAGGCAGGTCGTTGGCCTTAAAGAAAACAAAATCTGGGGGTTATACACATATCATTTAAACTAAGACATGGACTACTGTAACATTTTTACATTGCTTTGGGTCTCCTTACAAAAATAAATGAAATCACTACTGTACTTAGAAATAGTCATAAAAACTTTAACCATAATTTTCTGAACTTAGACAATTTTATGAAAATTGATGAATACTAGGGATTGTATTTGTTCTGTGATTAAATAAGCAGAACATAGGAAGACATAAAATTACCGTTAACTGCAGATTTTAAAACAAAACAAAAAAAAAGGGACAAAACTGTCCCCGTCAGAAACCAGTTTTTCAAACTGTTAAAATCTCATACTGTATTTAGCATCTAACGATCAACAGTATCAACACAATACTATTTAGAGTAACCTAAAAAATTAAATAGAAAACTTCAGTTCACCAACTGACACTCGATTAAAATAAGTTTCTATAATTCACATCCCTTATGTAATGCAAACTCAATTATTCAATTACAGTGATTACAATTTGTACATTTAATAAAATAGCAGAAAATTGGTTGACTGAATATATCCGCAAAACTTGCCATATGTTTAACTATATAATCAGTATTGGGATACAAAACAAATGTTTCACAATATTACCATTTGTGTTTTGGCTGTTTGGCTATTATTTTGCAATGATTCAATGCAAATGATGAATACAGTTTTGTGTGTTGCACTGGCATTGTGTTTTTGTCTAAAGATAAATGAACTTGCCTCATTTGAAAACAAAATGGCTGGCCAAAGGAAATATTTTAAAACTTTCATCTGATCTGGAAGACAAAACAACTTCACAAATTGTGTTAAAGCATGGCAATATGGATCAATGGGAAGATTCTGATTTCCTGAGATGGCTCTAGAATTACTGATCTAATACTATAACTACAGTACTGCCCATAGAAAGTGGTCACTCTACATATCTAAAGTACAAAGACAAAAATACTAGAACAATCTTTATAAAATTAGCCAAATCTTCTTTAAATTCCATATAGTGTGGAAATTTCTGAATAAACTTGAGGCTAAGTATAAATAAATAAAACATATAACACTGCAATGCTAAATAAAGCCTACAGTATACCATGTTGAATAAAGTTACATGTAAACAGTTCAGATGCAGACAGTCTCAAATCAGTATTGCAAAACCGGTGCACCATTTTGTAAATAAAAGGATAGCAACCAACCCCAGTATTACACCAGTATAGTAAACAGATGCACACCCTTCAGATATAATACCAATTTACATACCTCTTCTATCACAACACTTGTTACCGCCTGCTAGCTCATTGTTATTCAGTAGCAACAAAACTCTGAAGGATCAATGACAAATAAAGACAGATTCGAGCATTTGGTTGAAGATCTTATTACCTATTAGTTATCACATGGAGTGTGAATGTCAATAAGCAATATATTTATACCTTTTTGTATCGACAGTATACTTGTGATCATGTGCTATTTTTCATTTTTTAAAAATGGTACATCATCTGCCATCATAGAGCAAATCAAATGTTGGTAAGCAGATTTTAATTTTAAAATAACTTTTCTAATAGATTATTGCTTGTTTACTTTCCATAACCTTATGCCAAAAATTGTAAATTGAATAATAAGTAAAGACTTAAACAGTAGCTAGCATTGCAGTTGACAATAGTACAAGGGTAAAACAACCTTGGTCAGAAGAATTTCACTCTGACTGAGACACTGATTAGGTCCAACACATTTCTCTTTCCTGCAAAGGATCCAGAGGTTTGGCTGTGGCTCAAGTAGTAGTTTTCATAAAAAGAAGTTTTTCTAGATTAATCAAGATGTAGCTTGTTTCATACAGATGTTTCTGCATCAAGAACATTTCTTGGAGGCACCTCTTCAATGTTTATTTGGATATCTGTAGTACATTCAGGACTGTAAATGTGTAACAAGGAAAAGTAAATGTATAGCTGCATTTCTGGTTTTATAAATAAATATTTATGTTTGTACACCCACAAACTAATTAAAAAAGAGAAATGAAAAAACAAATCAATTCAGCCTTTTAAATGAAAATATTGCACACGTATTTTAATGTGCAAGTGGTTTTTGCTTCTGAAACTTCTGATTCTATTTTCATATCTAAAGTTTCTCAAATTAAATACATCTACAGTTCACATAATATTTATATCAGCAAAACTAAGTACTTTTTGGAATACAGAGAGTTTTAATGAGTTAGCTGTAAAAGATAAATATGTCTATGTGCATACGACTTCCTGTCTGGAGGATGTAGCAAAAGGTACCTATATTGAAAATAATTGTACATTATGCAGGTAAGAAATTAGAATTTTTGTTTTTAAAAGAAATAAAACCATATACAGTACAACTATATTCAGAAAATAGCATATGGTTTTACAGATTCCTCATCTGTTTCTCCACAAACAATACTTTTGAATAACTTTATGATCTTGTGCCTTTACGATACCTTAAAAATATGAATCAAGCCTTTTTAGTCTTGAAGGGCTGGGGGAGATGATGTGGTTGTCTTCTTTTTGACTGCACTAGCTTAAGATAGACAGTAATGAATTGGTAATGTATGTATAGTCTTTACTCTTGCTAGGTCCTAGATCTAGATAATACAGACTGTTTTGTATATGCTCCTCGTACAATAAGTGAATTCATTATTTGAATTCACTCCTAAGAACCATGTACTTCTAAGTATTGAAATATGTATCTTTAATGCATTATCAGCACTTAAGTAGGTGTGGAAGGCATTCTAAGAAAATTCAGCGAAGTAATTTTTATTGGAAAATTTTGAATTCTTCATGATCATGGCAGAAATTCTACAGCAATATAACAAAGACATGTCAATTTCTAACAGTTTGAATTATTTCTACTTGACTAGTCATTCTTTTGTTAACTACAGCCCCCCATCCCATCCAAGGGCAGTATCACGTGCTAGTGTTCAAATTATAATTTTGTGCTGCAGCACACCAATTGTATATGAAAGATTTAAAAGACTGCACATCATTTCAGGAATGTTATCAGAAAGATACGGTGGCTCAGTGGTTAGCACTGCTGCCTCACAGCACCAGGGTCTCAGGTTCGATTCCAGCCTCGGGTGGCTGTCTATCTGTGTGGAGTTTGCACATTCTCGGTGTCTGTGTGGGTTTCCTCCAGATGTTCCGGTTTCTTCCCACAATCCAAAGATTAGCACATTGGCCATACTAAATTGCCCATAGTGTTAGGGGCATTAGTTAGAGGGAAATTAGTCTGGGTGGGTTACTCTTCAGAGGGTTGGTGTGGACTGGTTGGGCCAAAGGGCCTGTTTCCACACTGTAGGGAATCTAATCTGATCTAATCTAATCTTAAAAAAAAAAGAAATTTTGTTGGTCAACTAAGTTGCCCATAAACATTTTTTTCTTTTGATGTGCAGAGAACAATTCCTGATTACTTGATAATATTAAACATATCGTAATGTAAACATTTAAGCGTTTTTTAAAAAAAGTATTCTCTGAAATTACCATTCTCATAAATACGGTTTTAAGTGGTGTCAATCTATAACATCCAAAAAGATCCTGAAAAATACTAACTTGTGAAAATTGTTTGCTGAATAATGTACCATGCCAGTTAAAAATGTTCAAGCTTGATAACTTTGTTCAAACCACATGAAAAATTAGTAAGCTAAGATCTATTAGTTTTATAACAGAGTCAGTGCTATAATTGAATGGCTTGGAGTATATCAAACAGGGTTTTTCAAACACTAGTGGAGTATATCAAACACTTACTGCAAATGCCCAGTTTTCTAAACAACAGCCGCTGTTGTGCATGTATTAGTATCAATGCTTTGTTAGATGTCAGGCTACAGATTAAGCACATAAACAAAAAAAGCTACCTTGCTTCAAGTTTTACAACTTTTGCATTCTCAGCATTAACAGCAAGAGCCTTCCACACAGCAGTTTTGGCCATTTCATCAGATATGTTTACGACTGAAGGATCGTCTGGGCTAGAGGATAAACATATCTAAATGTTAGTGCTCTGTACAAGCAGAACCACTAACCGGATTCACAAAGCCTTATTTTTCCCTTCACCTTGCCATGCAGTTCTTCCCCAGCTTATACAATTCTTACACAGTTTATTGAAGTCACATGCAAAGAAAAAAAATCAAGAAATCAGAATTGTTTCAACAATAAAACACCAAAGGTTTTCCATCAGGGTTGTCCAACCTCTTCTGAATGGGGGCTACCAAGAAAATTTCAGACAGATAAGATTTGGCACAACAGTAAACATGAATTTCAGAAACAAACAATTCCAAAAGGAATAAATACATAATTTAAATAAATGACTCAAACTTAAATAATTGAAAGTACCAAGCAGCAGAGCTAACTAATAAAAATCTGGTTTTTCTCTTTTCCATTAATAAGTTCAATTACTAGCAAAATTGATAAAAGAGAGCCAATGGATGTCATCTAATTAGATTTGCAGAAGGCTTTCTAACCATGATGGTGGTTGGAAATACAAAAGCACAGGCGATAACAGGATAGGAGGTAATGCACCAGCATGAAGTGATCAGCTAATAGAGAACAAGCAAGCTGCGACTAGTCAGGTACTGTTAGGAGCAAACCTTGGGACCCAGCTGCTCACAATTAATGATCTGAATGTGTGTTCCAAATGTAATATTTCTACATTTTCAGGTCACACAAAGCTAAATGGGAAGGTTTGTTGAGAGGATAACATAAAGCAGCTTCAAGAGGATTTGGACAGGCGAACTGAATGGGCAAGAACATGGTGGATGAAGCTAATGTAGAAAATGCGGTGAAGTCATATACTTTAGTAAGAGAAACAGTATATCTTAAGTGGAAAGGGGTTGGAAAGCAGAGATGGGCAAGGAACCTCTGTTCTTATCAATAAGTCACTTAAGACCAATATATCAAATGCAACAAGCTACTCGGAAGGCTAATGGAATGGTAGTCATTACTGCAAGAAGATCGGATTACAGAAGTCAAGTCTTAAATCAATTGTATAGGAGTTTGGTTGGACTGTACGTGTAGAGTATTATGTACAGTTTTGGTCTCCTTATCTCAGGGTAAGATATTCTTGCCATAGAGGAATGTAATGAAAGTTCACCAAACTTGTTCCTGGATAGAAAGACTGATTGGTCAAACTGGGCCTGTATTCCCTAGAGTTTCGAAGAATGAGAGGCAACCTTATCGAAACCTACAAAATATACATGCAGCTAAGATGTTTCCCCTGAGTGTGGAGTCTAAAACCAATGAGCACAATTTAAAAATAAAAGGGAGATGCCATTTAGTTTCTCCCGATCTCTGACCTATTTTACTCAGAAGGTTGTGAATCTTTGGATTTCTCTACCACAGAAGATCGTGGGGGAAGGGGTGTTCAGTCTGAATATGTTTAAGTCTGAATATCTGACAGGTTTCAGATTATAAGTGGTGTACAGTGTTATGGGGATGGAATGAGTTAAAGGCACTGAAGTATTCGATTAGCTTTGATCACATTGAATGGTTTAGCAGGGCTGAATGGCCTACTCCTGTTCCCATGAATCAGAAGCCATTTCTTTTCAGCATTTGCCATTGGCGAAGGAAAGAAAAGAAACAGCCTTTGATAGGAGGAGCATATTGCAAAATCTTCCATTTGTATTTTCTGTATTTGGAACCCCAGTAGCAAGGCGGAAAGGACCAACTTCATTCGAGACAAAAAAACTGCAGATGCTGGAATCCAAACTGGACAGGCAGAGGCTGGAAGAACACAGCAAGCCAGGCAGCATCAGGAGGTGGAGAAGTCAACGATTCAGGTGTAACCCTTCTTCAGAGCTAGGGATTGTGGGGGATGGGGGTGGGGTGAGTGGGTTGGTGGTGGTAGTTTGGATGGGGAGGGGGGCAAGATGATGAGGTAGGGGATAGGTGAACAGAGGAAGAGGGTATGATCTGATTGGTCGATGGGGTGAATTAGTCCTCACTCTTAATAACCTTTCCTTTAACTCTTCCCATTTCCTCCAAATCCAGGGGGTGGCCGTGGGCACTCAGATGGACCGTAGCTACACCTGCCTCTTTGTCTGCTATGTCAAACAGTCCCTCTTCACAATCTACACAGGCACTGTCATCCAACTCTCCTGCCGTTACATCAATGGCTACATTGGTGCAGCGTCCTTCACCCAGGCTGAACTGGAGCAGTTCAATTTCGCTCACAACTTCCATCCCACCCTCAAAATCACTTGGTCTATCTCGGACACCTCCCTCCCCACTCCATTTATATCTGGCGACAGTCTCCAGACAGACGATCACTATAAACTCCCATAACTACTTGGAAAACAGGATGAAGTTCTTGCAGGATACTAGATGGGAGAAGGTGTAGCCCGATACCTCTGCGTCTGCCACATCTGCTTGGACAAGGAGACATTCCACTCCCTAGCATCCCAGACATCCACCTATTTTGAACAAAGTGCTCTGTGATCCAGACAGCCCTCCACCACACCACCTCCATTCCTCGTTCCACTGCTCTCAACCCACCCCCCTCAAAAAGCAACTGAGACAGGGTCCCCCTTGTCCTCATCTACCACCCCACTGGTCTCTGCATCCAACGTATCATCCTTAAACACTTGCACCAGTTCTAACTTGACCCTACCACCAAGAACATCTTTTCCCCCTACTCCTCTCTGCCTTCCACAAGGACTATTCCCTTTGCCAATCCCCTGACCAATCACCCTCAAGCCTTCCCCTGCAACCATAAAAGATGCAACACCTGCCAGCACACCACCCCCTCACCTCCCTCCAGGACCCCAATCTGCCTGTCCTCCAACCTAGTTTACTGTATTCCAGTGGGAGATGTGGTCTTCCCTACATCAGTGACAGCAAATGTAAACTCAAGGCACATTTCACTGAGCATCGCAGCTGGGCCCACAGGGGCCGACCTGACCTCCCAGTCACCACCCATTTTAATTCCCTTTTCCACTTCCTTTCTGACATGACCATTCTTGGCCTCCTGCATTGCCACAGCGAATCAGACTGCAAATTGAAGGAACAACTCATCTTCCGTCTGGGCAACCTGGAGGAACTCAACGTTGAGTTCTCCAATTTCAAATAACCTCCCTTCCCATCCACCAACTCCCTTTCCAGCCCTGCCTCATCCCTTCCATTGCTCTGACCGGCCCTTCCTTCCAGGTTTCTTCCAGGGATTTATTCCTTCCAGGGAGGGGACGAGGGCGGTGGGGTGGGTAGTGAGAGTACAGTGCGAGAGTTGGGGGGTGGGGCATGGTGGTTGTGAGTGCAGCGTGAGAGATGGGGGTGAGGGCGAGGGCCTCGCGAGGAGGGTTGAAGGCTGTGCAAGGGGGCAGCAGGGCAAGTGGAGCCAAGGCAGGGTGGGTAGCGAGTTGAAAGGGGAAGAGGGTGAGGGTGAGGGTGAGGGTAAGGGTGGGCAAGGGCATCGCAAGAGGTGGGGCAATGGCAGTGCAAGGGATCATACATGCACACACACGGGGAACACACGAGAGCGAGCATGAGGGGAGATGGAGACAGAGATAGACAAGAATGCAGTCAACTATTTTAACAATGATACCCAGGAGTGGGACAGGAAAACCACAGTGTGCAAGCGTAAAGGAAACAGCAGCAAAAAGGGACAAAGAGGATGGTCAAAACAAAATGGCAAAAAAAAATGGCTCTTTAACACAGCTCATATTCAGATTATAAAATTCAGAACATCCCAAGGAAGAGCAGGATTGGTAGTTGGTTATTCCTAATGCATCTATGTATATTTGATAAATCAAAGTTTATTTACATCATCATAGGTTTTTACTGGTTTAATTTTATGCAGAAAACACTACCCCCAAGTTTCAGCCAATGGGCAGATTTATCTTGGTTTTTCTATAAGATAGTACACTGAGTCATACATTGTACTGGAAGCAAAAAGAAACAAGCAGGACTGAAAATATATACCAACGGAATCACCATGACAACTGTAACCATGCTGGACCTGTAACAGCTGCTGACACACTGTGCTGGGAGAACTTGATTCCTTTATTTTATATAAGACCTAAGAATCAACTTCTCCCAGCACAAAGAGTCAGGAGCAACAAGCTGCAAATGCTGGATTCAAGCAAAATGTAATTTTTAGACAAGTCTACGTTCGCTAATTTTTATAAAAGAGTCTTGAGCATCACGCCTGAAGCTTCTATTAAGCAGAATTTGTCAAGGTTCAAGCAAGCAAATGTTATCGGGAACTCTCCAATCAGGGGTGTAAGACAGACGATTCTGCAGGTATGTGCTGGGATTAAAGATATCTCAAGAAGGTTGCAACAAATTGTCAAAGTGTGAGCAACAAGGTCTTATACACATTGGTACAAACAACATAGGCAGAGAAAGGGATGAGGTTTTGCAGAAAAAAATGTTAGCTAGCAGATTAAAAAGCAGGACCTCAAATAAAGGTAGTAATCTCGGGATTACTTCCAGTGTCATCTGCTAGTGAGAATAGGAACAAGAAACTAGGACAGAATAATGAATGACTGAGGAGATCGTGCAGGAGGTTAGAATTCAGATTTCTGCATAATTGGGATCTCTTCTTGGGTAGAAGAGACCTTTTCAAAAGGGGCATGTTCACCTGAACTGGAGGGAGACTTGCTAGTGCTACTCAGGAGCCTTTAAACTAGTACAAAGGAGAGGTGGGGTGTATCCGAAACATCCATGATTAGAGAGAAAGCAGAGGCTAGAGAGATTAAGTTACTTAGACAAGGCAGACAAGAGCATGTCAGAGAACGAGACAATCCTTAATAATTAAACTGCATTTATTTTAATGCAAGAAGTCTAACAGGTAAGGCGGATGAACTCAGGGCATACATGAGACTGGGATATCACAGCAACTACAGAAACATGGCTGAAGGAGAGACAGAACTGGCAACTCAATGTTCCAGGATATAGATACTTTAGAAGAATAAAAAGGAGGCAAGACAGGAGGGGGAGTAGTGTTTCTGAATAAGGAAAACATTACTGCTGTACTTAGGATATTCCTGGAGGATTGTCCAGTGAACTTAATATGAACTCAAATAAGATGGGGGATGATCACCTCGAAGGGGTAGTACTATAGGCCCCAAATAGTCAGCAGAAACTACGGAGAAAATATATAGAGATTTCAGATATGTATATGAATAATAGGATTGTATCAGTAGGGGATTTTAATTTTCCAATCATAGACTGTGACTGCCCATATAGTGTTAAGGAAGGAATGTTCAAGAAAATTGTGTCAATTTTTTTTAGATTAGATTCCCTACAGCATGGAAACAGGCCCTTCAGCCCAACAAATCCACACTGACCCTCTGAAGAGTAACCCACCCAGACCCATTTCCCTCTGAATGACATACCTAACACTATGGGCAATTTAGCATGGCCAATTCACCTGACTTGCACATCTTTGGACTGTGGGACGAAACTGGAGCACCCAGAGGAAACCCGTGCAGACACAGGGAGAATGTGAAAACTTCACACAGACAGTCACCAAAGGTTGGAATTGAACCTAGTGCTATGAGGCACCAGTGCTAACCACTGAGCCACCCTGCTGTCCATTTAACATGTACCTGCTAGAGAGGGATCAAAATTTGACCTCTTGGGAAATAAGACAGGACAAGTGACTGAAGTGTTAGTGGGAGAGCACTTTGGGACTAGTGATCATAATTGTATTAGTTTTAAAGGAGTTATGGAAAAGAGTAGGTCTTCTATAAAAGTTAAAGTTCTAAATTGGAGTAAGGCCAATTTTGACAGGACAAGACAGGAACTTTCAAAAGTTGATTGGGGTAGACTATTCACAGGTAAAGGAATGACTGGCAAGTGGGAGACTCCCAAAAATGAGATAACACTAGTTCAGGGTAAAGCTAGTAGAAATACAGAATAATGGATGAATATCAACAAGGTCATCTTTGTGTGGAACCGCAGGAGATGGGTGGAGATACTAAATAACTATTTCGCTTTAGTATTTACTGTGGAGAAAGACTCGGAAGCTAGAAAACTTGGGAAAATAAACAGTTATATTTTGTAAACAGCCCATATTAAAAGATAAAAAGTGCTAGAGGTCTTAAAAAGCACAAAGATAGATGAATCTGAGACTTGATTAACTGTATCCTAGGACACAGTGGGAAGAATTTGCAGGGCTGCTATCAGTGATATTTGTATCCTACACAGCCATAGGTGAAGTGCCAGAAGACTGGAAATTGGATAAAGTTGTGCCTTTATTTAAGGAAAACTGCAAGAAGCCTGGGAATTATAAATTGATGTGTTTGATTTCAGTGGTGGGCAAGTTGTTGGAGGGGATTCTGAGAGACAAGGTTTACATGCATTTGGAGAAATGGTCAGCATTGCTATCTGCATGGGAAATGATATCTCATTATCTTGAGTTTTATGGGGGGAATATGACCAAGATAGATAGATGAGGGAAGAACAGCAGATATTATTTACTTGGACTTTAGAAAGGCCTTTGACAAGCTTCCACATGGTAGCCTAATTAGTAAAGTTATATCACATGGAATTTAGGGAGAGCTTGTCAATTGGACAAAATTGGCTCAACAGAGGGAGATGTAGGAGACAGAGGGTGGTGTGGAGGCCTGTGTTCATTGGTGCTCCACAAAAATCAGTGCTGTGTCCACTGTTGTTTATTATTTATATAAATTATTTGGATGAGAATATAGAAAGCTTGGTTACTAAGTTTGCAGATGACACCAAAATTGGTGATATTGTAGACAATAAGGAAGGTTAACCAAGATTACAAAACAATTTTGATCAATTGGGACAATAGGTGGAGGAATTTAATTTGGATTAGTGCAAGGTGTTACACTTTCGTAAGATGAACTAGAGCAGGACTTACGACAGGGCCTTGGATAGTGTCAAACAAAAATCTAGGGGTTTAGCATATAGTTCACTGAAAGTTGCGTCACAGGTAGAGAGAGTGGTAAAGGCAGCATTTGGCATGCTTGTCTCATTGCTCAGATCATTGAATATAGGAGTTGGGAACTCATGTTGCGGTTGTACAGGACTTTAGTGAGGCCATTTTTTAGAGTATTGTGTTAGGTTCTGGTCACCCTTATATAGGAAGGATAGTATTAAATTGGAAAGAGTGCAGAAAAGATTTACAAGTATGTTACCAGGAATGGAGGGTTTGAGTTATAAGCTGGGCTTTTTTTCCACAACAGCGTAGGAAGTTGAGGGGTGACCTAACAGAGATTTATAATATCATGAGAGGGGATTAGAAAATGACTTTTCTCTAGTTTGCAGAGGACACACTTTTCAGGTGAGAGGAGAAAGACTTAAAAGGGACTGGAGGGGCAAAATTTTCAACAAAGGATGATTTGTATGTGAAATGAACTGCCAGAGGAAATCATAGAAGCAGGAAGAGTTACAATTTTTAAAAGACATTCGGACAGGTACACAGATAGGAAGAGTTTAAAAGACGGATATGGGCCAAATGCAGGCAGATGGGACTAGTTTCGTTTGGGAAACTTGGTCGGCATGGATGAGTTGGACAGAAGGGTCTGTTCTGTGATGTATGATTCTATGACTAATTACCTTATCAATTTAATTAGATTTTATGATCTCGTGGAATAAAACAGAAAGAACCACTTCCTCTAAAATGAAAATAAAAAGTTGCAAATTTCTGAACCTGATTTTATGACAATTTTGGAACACTTTAGTGATGTAATAAGGTGGGAAAAGCTTTTCAAAAACTTAGCCACGTAAGTGCAATGAACAAATTTTTCTTTTCTCACTAATATCATTAATTTAGAAGTAACTTCTTTCATTTCAATCCATTCCACATATAGTATACTGTACCTGTACTTAATACTTTTCACTGGAATCTTCAGAATATTGCCACCTTCTAAGGGGAGTTGTACTGTTCCACTTTCTGCAACTTCAAGCATTCTTTGAGCTTCCTAAAAAGATTATTAAGGGACCACATTAATCGTAGGATGCCAGTTTTGGAAGTGGTAATTATCAAATGAACTTGACTTTAAACAAAAAAAAAGAAAATTTACCATTTTCTCAACATCTGTTTCTTATTCTCTTAAATCTTGCAAATATCAAACACAGTAAAAGCTTTGCATATTTTATTGAAAGGAGATTCACAAAAGCCAACTACCCAGATATACCAAAACATAAATCTGGAAGTGAACTCAAAATCGAAAATACCTTAAGTCTCAATTGCATTACTTCTGTCATCCTTAAAAGCAACATAATTCATTTTAAACATAAAATAGTTTTAGGCTATTCAAGGAAAATAAATTAATACTTTTAATAGAGTTCAATAAATAATTATTGCATTAACGTACTATCAATTTTTCCAGTAGTATTTAAGCTACAATTATTAACACATTACAGTACACAAATTGGCTAGTGAGTTTGTCTACATAATTACTTTTGGTGTGCAATCAATCAGTAAAGCACTTTAGAGTGTCACAAATGTGATACAACATGTTTTATTTATGAAGAGGGAGTTTTTTCTTTTACATATTACACACAATTATAAGAGGTACTTGAATGAAGACTGGAATTGGTCAGACTAATTTAAAAATTAAGTGAGAGTTATAGTACAAAAGTAAATACTCCATCCCAGCAATTTATAATGAAAAAGGACTGTAACAAGTTTGAGTCAAAGTTGGACATTTCCATGCGACCCAGTCAACGATTTGAATGCTTCTTAAAATAAGTAATTAATATGCATCTCAAGCAAATACTCAAACTTACTGATTTAAAAATTTGTTTCATCAAGGGCAATTTTCATAACTATTGATAGAGGAATTTCAGTCTGCTGGGCACAATAGAATAGGCAACAATTCTATTCCAGTGAAACAGTATTTGTTTTGTGATGAATCACAGAAGAAGAACATGTTGGTTGTTGGTTATCAGTATAAGAGTGTGTTTTCTCAATTTGTGGTGCATTATAAAATAGTATGCAAGAGGTGCAGAGTTCACATTTCAGACAGTCTGTCATTTACTGTTAGTTGCTGTACAAATCATTGTAGGGCTCTTACGTGCAATTATAGTGCCCCTACCTCTTGGGCAGAAGGTCTGGGTTTAAGTTCCATCTGACAAAGATTTGTTTCATAACATTAAAATCTATTAAGGAACTAATAACAGGACATTTGAAAAGTCAAAATATAATCCATTAGAATCAGCATGATTTTATAAAGGGGAAATAAATGTTTGAATAATTTGGTACAATTCCTTGAAAATGCAACAAGCAATATGGATAATGGGAATCCTGCAGGTACAGAATATCCTGATTTCCAAAAGCATTTAATAAGATGCCACACAGAAGGTTAATAGTCAAGGTAAAAATCATATGGGCTGAGGGCCAATTTATTAACATGGATAGAGGATTAGCTAACCAAATGAGAGTAGAGTCTAGAATAAATGGGTCTTTTTCTGGTTGGTAAGATTTAAATAACATGCATAAGAGTGAGGTTCTCTCTTTTGGTCAAAGGAATAGAAAGGTAATTCATGGAGAGAAACTTCAGAGTGCTTCATTGCAGGGAGATATGGGTGTCCTCATGCATGAATTGCAGGAAACTTGTATGCATGTACAACGGACAATAAAGGAAGGCAAATGGAATTTTGGCCTTTTTGCTAAAGAAAGAGAGTGTAATGTAGGGTAGTGTTGCTACAACTATATTAGTGAGACCACACCCATAGTACTGTTTTCAGTTTTGGTTTCCTTGAGAGGGGATGTAGTTGTATTGGAGGCACTTCACAGAGAGGGCTCACTAGATCGATTCCAGTATTTAGGGGTTTCTCTTATGAAACAAGATTGAGTAGTTTAGGCCTATAGTCTGGAGTTTACAAGAATGGAACAAAATCTAATTGAGGTATACAAGATGCTAAAGGGCTTGGCAGAGTAGATGCAGAAACTCCTCTTCCTGTGGGGTAATCAAGAACGAGACGTCATAGTTTTAGGATAAAGGGTAGCAGATTTAAAGGGAAGAGGAGACATTACGTCTCTGAAAGGGATATAAAATTGTGGTGGATTCTAAACATTGAGAAAGTTTGAGGAGTAAGTAGACAGATTTTAAATTAGTAATGGATTGAAGGGTTATGGGAGTTGAGGGTATGATGAGATCAGTCATGATCATATCAAACGGTGAATTAGGCTCAAAAGGGACTGAATTCTCTACTCCTAGTTCTTACATCTATGTCTGAATAGGTTGATTAAAATATCCATAACACCACATGAACAGGAAGAACCCATTCACTCATAAGTCTGCTCCACAATTCATTAAAATAATTGTGGATTATTTTCCTCAGTTGCTCTACTTTGCACTATCCCATATTCAAGTATCTTTGTATCCAACCCCTCAATTTCTCTCTAATATATTCAGTCCTCTAAAAGTCCTCTCATAGCATTACAAAAATTTACAACATTTGAGTGAAGAAACCCCTCAGCTCAATTCTAAGTAGCCTCATTCTGATATCTTCAGTTTTAGACTCCCAGCCAGGGTACATATTGTTGCAGCAGCTACTCTATCAAGTCTTCTATAAATTTCAACCATAAATTTTCCAATGGTTCCCAGCACCCATCAAGCCAAGCCTGATGATACTTTTCTGTGCCTTTCTAGAGGCTTCCTGAATGTTATTCCTTTGTGGATACATTTTAATCCCTCCTTACATTTTTCTTTTTCACTATACCAATAAACTGACCTTTGAAAATACATTTCCATTTGATGGACTGACTCCTGAGGTTTACCCAACGTGGAAAATCCAGCTTGTGCTAAGTATTGACAACGGAAAATGTAGGAGAATAACCAAGAATAATAATTCTTAAATTGCTCTGCCTAAATGCAATTTCTTACTAACAGCATCATGCCTCTATATGTACCACATTTGAACATACTGCATGGGATCTATTTGTAATATTAAAGAAAAGGATTGAGGCACTGGAATGTCAGAAGATTTACTAGGATTATAATAGAATGGGTATAGAGAATAATCTCGATTATCTGAAGGACTCGGGTGGGGAGTATTTACTTTGGTTTAATCAAATTCCGGATAGTTGAATGCCGGATAACAGTTAGCTGAGCCTAGGGACCTTGTGATCTTGCCCGATAATCTGATATTCGGATAACTGAATGCCGGATAATCGAGGCTCCTCTGTACATACAGGAAAAAGATGAAAAAGTGCAGTCTCACTACTCTTGAAATAAGGCAAACAGATGATCAAACAGACCTTTTAAAACACAAAGCTTTTGTTAAATGGATATAGAATGCTTGCCTCTTAAATTTTTATTCTTTTCATTAATATCCCAGCTGATGGTAATACTGAACAAATTAGATCCCAGAGGGAAGCAGGCTTCATAGAGAGTAAATTTTAAATTTTCAAATTGGTTAACATGGTGGTCAGTCACTGAACATATTCAAAAAGGTATAAAAGTTTAGTATAAAGCAAACAAATATGAAAAGGAAACCTAATTAAAATGTTAAAAAAAAGTTCATCCTTTTATCTCAGCAATACTCTTACAAACACTAAAGCTCAGTGATGTGTCACCCATATATTCACATGAAAGAATCTTACTCAGCTGACACAGTAGTAAGAGCTTCTTTCCAACAAGATTATGTGCATTCATTTAATGCTATTTTGTTCAGTTAGCGCCTCTCCCAGAGACCCTTAAAACAGATTAAGTAATGTGTGCTGAGTTATTAACGTGGATTATCGAAACTCATGTCTTCAACCACCTTGTAGAATGCCTAGCTCTCTTGACACCTTCAGTTTCTTCTCCTTCTCTCCAGCCACATGTTTAGAAACTGAGAGCAATAGCACTTCTGCCAATTTGGTGGGTGGGTGTGTGAGAGAGAGAGATTGGGGAGGGGCGAATGGATTTGTGGTATTAAACTTGCTGACGTTTTGGAGAAAATGAGACAACTTCTTGTAAATGCTATCTTGAACTTGTGTTTCAGAGGTACTTGTAACTTTTAAAAGGTCAGACCTTTGCAGAACTCAAACTTATAATCTATTTCTTCCCTTATGTTATAACCAATATTTCTAAATAATAACTATGCATTATGAACCTTCCCCATAATGCACTACACAGGTTGGATGGATGTTCCAGATGATGGGAGAGCCCAGAACCAGGTGTCATCGCTTAAGGATAATTGGTAAACCTTTTAGGACTGAGCAGAGGAGAGATCTTCAACCAGACAGTGGTGACCCTGTGAAATTTACCACCACAGAAAGAGGTTGAGGGCAAATCGTTTTTGAAAAATACACAAAGAAGGAGATATAGCTCGTGGTTATAGGGATCAAGGGATATGGAGGGGAAGTGGCATGGTAGCAGAGGATGATTAGGGTATTGAGCTTAATGATCAGACATTATCATAATGAATGGTGGCGCAGGCTCGAGAGAGTTGAATGGTCTACTCTTGCTCCTATCTTCTATGCTTCTGTGTTTAAGGAAAAGCTAGACATACATTTAATGGATCAAGGAATAGGTTAGAGTCATGAAAGAGGCTTGAATAGAATGTAAATGCCATTGAGTGGTTGGGCTTTACAGGTGCTCTCTGTTCCATAAATCCTATGAAATCATATGTCTTCAGCTCATTTTCTTGTATAAAAACAATTGCCACATTCTAAAGTAGAATGTGAAAGCAGTCATTAAAGTCTCATATTATAGGATAATGAATGATTTAAAGTGATGTGCAAAAGAAATAAGAGTGATATGAGAGAAAACCTTTTCATAGCACAAGTAGTCAGTGCATGGAAATACGTGGAACTCCTAACATGTGAACAGTTTTTAAATATGCATTAGGAAAAAAAAAGTTTCCCTTCGATTTATTTCCTTCCAATGCTATGGTTGACCAGTTGAAACAGTTCATTTTATCAACCTATCAGTAGATACAGTTCTAAAGATTTGATCAGAATATAAAGTACTCTTCTTTTGCTCCTTGACAAGGCAAGAGAGTAGAAAAAAACAAGTCTAAGATGTGTAGCATTTTAAGAGGCAAGTATAGGATGAAGTATTAGAGCAGTTGCTGACCTGATAGTTTAACAGACTATTAAATTTAAATTTTCTTCAATACATTCTTCAACACAAAAATTGAAGGGATACTTTCTTTTCCTAATGCACGTTTTAAAAACTATTCACATGTACATTCTCTCTGCAAACAAGTATTATTACCTAGTCACAATCTCCTGCTTTATCCCAATATTCTTGTGCACGAATTCTATCAAAATAATCATGTAATGCCCTCTTGAATATCTCCATTTAACCTGCCTCCCATTAGGATTTCCAGGCATTTCCATACACGATAGGTCCAGATAAGCGGATTACCCTCGTCCTGATACTTATATGGGTCTATCTCCCAAGAAGCCGAAATGAACGAATTCTCCAATGAACAGAACCATCTATGGCTATGAAAATGTTTGGATACAAATGTAATACTGAAATGAGATTTGAATTGCAGAGTCTATCCAAAAATTAATGTTTTGACATCTCAAACTTTTCACCTGATAACATATTTATGTAGAAGTCTAAAACATAAGAGAAAAAGAAAAGGAACACTAAATCAAGTTTGCACCATCAAACTTGATACTGCTCGGATGGTAAACAAAGCAACCAAGCTGCACACAGCAAAATTTCACAACAGGACATTACATCACTGATCAGTTAATTCAACTGACTGATAAGTGTATACCTTGACACTGCTCTCTTTTGAGCAAAAGGTTATTTTTAAACTTTAAGAGCATGCAGAGTTAATTTAATGTCAGATTTGAATAATACACCTCGAACAATTTAACAGAAATTATAATCCACATGAACATATTGCATTTGCACAAAGTAGACATTGATTAATTGCCACTCCAAACAGGTTGCTGAACAAAATTGGAAACCGAAAAGATGTAGAAATTTTCTAATAATCTTAAGTAACCCAGGTTAGAGAGAAATCACTGGCTTGTTCTAATTAATGTTTCAGAGTGGTAACTGTCAACATGACAATAAGTGACTTACCTTTTAAAGATAGCAAAGGCACTGTGCAGCTTTATGCAGCATTAATAAATGAATTTAAAAACAACTTTGCAAAAATTACTACAAAAAGCCACTGAAGAGCTGCACTTCCAGTCAAAGAGCAGCTTCCAAGGGACCTGGTGACATAGTTCAGTGACGCAGGGTCTAATATTCCAGAACACTAGGTTAATATTCTGGGGACACTGGCTCAAACCTCATCATGGCAGATAGAGAAACATGAATTCAGTAAATATCTGGAAATAAACGCGAGTCTAATGGTGACCAATTAACCATTTCTAATGTTGTAACTACTCACCTGGTCCACTACTGTCCTTTAAAAGAAGGAAATCCTTACCCAGTCTGGTCTACATAACTCCAGATACTACAAAGCAATGTGGACGACTTAGTTATCCTCTAAAATGACCTGGAGAGCCAGTCAGTTCAAGAACAACTAGGAATGAGCAACAAATGCTGGCCTTACCAGAAATGCCCAAAACACTCAAAATGTTCTTTATTTATAATCAGGCCCCTTGTAGGAAATGTATAACTTGGTTTTAAATCTCCACACAAAGATTTGAAAATTCTTTGCAAAATTCTTTGTTGAAACACCTTACAGTCACCCTTCATAATTTAAAAAATAATCCAATTAATTCATACATTTTGATTTAAAATAGACAGGGTTGATAATCCAGAATTCTATCTTTAAATATTTAGACGGCAATAGTAAATAACCCAGAGGCAATTTTCAGACACTTGCCTTTCATCGCATCACTGTCCACAACTTAAATGATTTCTGCAGATTCAACTGGAAGCTAATAAGGAACAATTGTGCTTATGAGAAATAATGGAGAGAGATAGAATGTAACCCATATTTATCTCTCTTTATACTGAAGTATCCGTTATAAATAACCAAAGACATACCCATGGTGGTTTAGATCCATTCTTCGTTTTCTAGAGCAAAGTGAGTGTGCAGGAGAAAAAGCAGACAGAGGTCAGTCCCTTCAGAAATTACATAAAGCAAGCAGGGCAAACTATGTGTGAACCTGTTCATCAAGTTTAAACTGCCAAGCAGAATTAGCAGTGACAGTAAAATCAAAGTGAACTAAAAGCTGCAAAATCATACAAAAGCATACCTCCAGAATGTAATCATTTTGAATATCCTATTGTACATATTACCTAGTTTATGCTCTTAATAGGAATATGGTTGCATTATCTATTACAATTTCATTTTATTTACCCCCTTATCCCACTCCTAATGAAAGAACAAGGTCCAGAGATATTTTCTAATGGGAACACAATTGTCACTTGCTCTGCTGAATTTGTTTGCACTGAGCAGGTCTCATATGCAGGCACATCATAAAACTTACTAACGACTGATGCCTATTTTCGTACTATGGATGCAATGCAAGCCTTAAGAAAGATTTCATAGAAAATGGAATACCCCATATGGAACAAACTTTTATCAAAGTTGATTCCCTATAAGTTCATTCATTCAAAATAAGTATGCAACAGTTATCTGGTTAGGATCATAAATGAAGAGTTTGAGGATAAGTACAGACTACTATCCCATTTTTTATATAACAGGACTATTTTAAAAATATTTTACAAAGTTGTCCCTCCTCAATCTAGGGGAAAGGTAAATATGACTAGGAATGAAATAGCACATTACCAAAAGAATAAAAAACTGGTAGCCTCAACATAACATCCAACAACACTGACATTTTGGCTTCGAGAGTTAAGAATAAAAAAAACTTTGCCACTGCAAGCAGATTTATAATACAAATAGGGTATCAGATGACGAACAGCATTCAATAGTTTCTGTGCTACCAGGACTAGGGATTAAGGACATTTGTGGAGGACTGAGGGGAGCTGAAAGATGATGATATAGGACTGAAGGATGTTAAAACTTTGGCAAGAGGCAAGGTGTAGTTCTATGAAACCTTGCACCAGAAAAATAATAAAAAGCAAAATCCAAGAATAAATTGTATATGGTTATATGAGGCACCTAATGCTATACTAGTTTCATGCATTATTAATATAGACCTAATCTAACCCTTTACTTGCAAGAGTATGTTAATTTGTAAAACTCCAGGAATAATAGTACAAGGGCAAACCTCTGTTCACACAGGCATTGCTATTTCATTATCTTCTTCAGTGGATTTTTTTTTCAGTAAACAACAGAAAAGGAAATTGAATTAGATACTGCAAAGGTCTGTTTTAAACAAAAGAAAATCACTGGCATATTCTATAGTTTTGCTTTAATTACTGATGCGGAGACGTTTTAAAAGGAACCCACTTACTGGCATGAAGTCTAAAACTTCAATTAGATGCACAATCTTTTGAATGACTTTAATAGTTTATACCCTGCTTCATACCTGAATTGGTTTTTCGGTAGTGAAACAGAAGTGCCAAATTAGAGTTAAATTATAGCCTGCTAGTAAAGTATAAAAGTTATGTCGGGTTCACGGTTGTACTAAATTCACTTAATCAAACCAGAAGTCAACTTAAATATTGGGATGCATTTTCTCAAAAACAGTTTTGTTGTAATATACAAAAATGAACATATCAGAGAAAGGTGCAATAATTGGAAAAGTTTCATAGCAACGGTGCCTCAGAACAAGCAAGCTAGGATGGCTCTGTAATTACAATACTGTGGCTCTGCAAGCCTGGTTACTTCCTTACTTAAAAGCAGATATATTGGTTTTAAACATTTATGGCTCAGCATAATCAAACTTACAATACAGTAAATTACATCATATAACATAAAATTGTGGCATTTAGCACTGGAGGCATTTTGCTTTTCTGTATGTTATTGCAGCTTTGACTTTCAACATTAAAATAACACAAGTTACTACAACATTCACAGCATGGTTTTAAACTCTGCATTGCATCCTGTTCTTGGGTGACCAAAACAAAGAGGAATAAGTAAGAGTTGAGTTTAATTATTAAAGATTGCATGCAAAGGATCTGAACAGATATGCACTTTGTTCGATTCATATACTATCCAAAATGGTGTGAACATCTAATTCAAACGAGATATGCAAACTAGAAGGTAAAGTTACAAAATTGCTCAAAACCTCTGCATAAAATCCTTAAATCAGCAGTGAAAGGTATCTATGTAAAGTAATTATTAGAGAGATTACCTTGACAGGAACAGCAAGAAATTTAGCAACAGGTAGAAAGCGCAGAAAGTAAAAGCTTTGTATCTACAAGCAAGCATATGATGGGACTCACTCAAAAATGATGAAAATCCTGTTTAGATTTCAAAAGAAGGTCTGTTAATTTACCTCAGTTTCTTTCTTCTTTTTCTGCATATCTTCCAATTTCTTCTTTTTGCTCTCTGGCATTAAATCATCCAACCAGCTAAGTTCTCGTTTCGTAAAACAGAAGTCCAAAAGTTTCCGGATAAACACCAGTGCGAGAACCTGTCAATAATACAGATCTATTTGATTTATTCCTTTCCTTTGTGTTTCATAATTGGTTTTCTTAGTACTTGCTGGCTGAATCTGTTTCCCTTGCCTTGTTATTTTAACATCATCTGCCAAATATTGATTTGCTTCACTCGAGTACACCATCTTTCAAACACTTAGAATGAAAAAGAGAGCAGAGGGAATCCAACGTGCAGAACTATTAGTTCATCAACTTTGGATTCAGAAAGAAATCAATACTTTCTTAATTGGAGGAGCGGAGCAAAGAAGTTTAGGCTTTCATTAACAAACCATAAAGTCCAAAAGCATAATTACAAAAAATAATAATATGCTGGCCTGTCGCTAAAGGTAGCTGGGATATAAACATGAGGAAGTAATGTTGCAGTTGTCAAACCCCAGCTCAGGAACCGTGAAGAGGTTAAGGCACTGTATTGCTCTGTAGATCATACTGGCTTCAGAAAAGGAATGCAACATTGATAGAAAAAGATTAAAGATGAACATTTCTATAAAAACATGGTTTTTACTCAAATAATTTAGACAGTTGAGGGGGTGATCTAATTGAGGAGTTTATAAAAATCAGAGATTTGAAAAGAAAAAATACAAGATTGGAGAGGCTAGATATACAGAGACAGTTTATTGATAGAAGAAACCTAGAACAAGGTAGCTTAATCTTAAAATAACTAGACTATTTAGGAGTGAAATCAAGAAGCTGTTTTCCCTACTGCAGTATAAATCTCGAATACCATCTCCTCACATTTAAAAGATTATGACTGGTGTGCAAATTCAAAGTTTAAAGGACAAAACTTATTTTTGATGGACAAAATCATTATGGCTCCGATCAACAGTGAATAAATGGAATTGAACATGATCTCACTGAAAAGCTTAAAGAGCTCAATGTGTATTCGCTATCAACTGATTTGAATATAACCAGAGTTGTTCTTATTAGTCAAGGATCAATATTCACAATCACTATTACTTTTCAAAAGTGGGCATTATTATTAGTTCTCATCATTAAACTCTCAATGTCAAAGGTGAAAGGCTAACAACATGACTAGACTGTCAGTTAGCTAGACACTTACTTTACGATGCAGGATGCCAATAGTACAAGTTCAATTCCTGTATCAGCTCAGGTTACCATGAAGGCCCTGTCTTGGCAACCTCACCTCTTGCCCAAAGCACGGTGACCCTCAGGTTAAATCACCACCAGTTGTCTCTAATGAGAGATCAGCCCTATCATCCTCTGAGACTGTGGCAACTTGATGTGTACTTTACTTTTCCACACCACAGCTTTCTGTCTTTGGCAGCATGAAATGTCGATTCATTACAAAGTCACTCAAACACTGCCTGTAGAGTTGTACCAGTTTACCTTAATTCAACAACTTAGAAAAGTTTAAAAATCACCTACAAATTTAAGTCTACCAAATTGTTTTATAAAAATAACAATGGGAAGAATAACCTTACCATCATGGGAAAGACAACTGCAGCAGCTGTGGTCTTGATAACCCAAAGAATAACAAGACAGCTAAGCTGAATAACTGTGAAGATATGAACTTTCCACAGTGGAACATAGCGCAGGTAGATTAAGTCAGGCTGGTGTTTTGCAGGCATCCCAAACAGCTTTATACGATCAAAAAACTGGTGAAAACAAAAGGTTCAGTAAAGGGATAAAATTCCTAGAAGTACTAATAAATTTGAAACATTATTGGAACCATATGAAGCATAATTACAATACCTGAATGCCTTTCAAGGAAGAAACACCCATGTAGAGGAAGACCCCATAGAGCACTGGCATTGGGATAAACTTAAAACAAGAACAGTTAGTTATTAAGTAATCTGATTTCATAGGCTAGGTTCAATATTTTGCAAATGCTAAGACCTTCCATTGGGCAGTGAATGGACCACATACACTGTATAAATTTTGGATTGGTGCATAGTTGTTCATTTAAAAGTTGCTTAATAATCCAGAAATAAACTCCTCTCAAATAAGCACACATCAGAATTTCAAATTCTTCCACTCATGGAAAATGAACTTTTTTAAAACCAGAACCCTTGCAGCGTAGTTAACTCATTATAGCAATTTAAAAAACACTGCCTGATACCAACAACCATGCAATCAATCTTACCTTCAGAACAGAAGTCATAAAAACAGACAATCCCATTAGGACGAATATCAGTAAGCCTGTAACTCTCTGTTCTCGAATGCCGAGGAATTTGGGTTGTTCACCTGGTGCTGAGCATTCCGATTCCACTTTTAAGCTATTGACATGACTGATGGAGAGAACAGTGGCAGCCACAAACCAGGGAAGACCCATAATTGAGCATACTCCCAGCATAATAGAAACCATCAACAAATCAAGATGATAACCACAACCTTTCTGTAAAACAATAGATGTCAAGATGTCAATTGTATACACGTTAAGCCAAAATAAAAATAAAAGTGCTTTAAAAGTTTGAAAAAGAACAGATGGGAATGATACATTTTATCAAAAATATGAAACATCCTGAAATGACCAGTCAATATTTAATGTTTGTTTCTTAATAAGAGGAGTAACTTTATTTAGAAAGGAAGTAGTCTAACAGAAGTAACTTGAAGGTGGAAGTGGGTACTGCAGATGCTGGAGATTAGAGTCAAAATTAGAGTGGTGCTGGAAAAGCACAGCAGGTCAGACAGCATCCAAGGAAACAGGAAAAATCGACATTTCAGGCAAAGGTCCTTCATCAGGAATGAGGCAGGGAGCCCCAGGGGTGGAGAGATAAATGGGGGGGGGGGAGGAGGAGGAGGAGGAGGGGGGGGGGGGGGGGGGGAGAGGAGGGGGTGAGGCTGGGGAGAAGGTAGCTGAGAGTGCAATAGGTGGATGGAGGGGAGGGAGGATAAAGGTGCTAGGTCAGAGAAGAGGGTGGAGCGGATAGCTGGGAAGGAGGATTGACAGGTCATGAGGACAGGGCTGAGCTGGAAGGTTGGAACTGGGGTAAGGTTGGGGGAGGGAAAATGAGGAAACTGGTGAAGTCCACTTAGATGCCATGGGGTAACTCTAACCCTTCTTCCCAAAGAGATAATACTGGTCTCTACAGCTCTCAACAAGGCAAGAACTACCACCACGTGTGGTAAGACCATGTGCAATCAAAGTCCACACAGTACACCTCAATGTTAATCATTTAACAGAACTTATAAATATTGGGAGATTAGAAAATCAGATATAAACAAAACAGAAATTCCCTCTCGTGTTGCTATTTAGATAACGTGCTATAAAAAATATATGAAGTAAAAATTCAAATAAAGCTGAGGGAGAATTACCTCCCAATGTCTTGAGGAAAATAAAATAAAGATTATACAAATTTGTTAACTATTGTTAACATCTGAATACCTTCAGCTTGTGCTCTTTTCTATTAACAATAACTGCAGTGATCTGTTGATCCATGAAAATAAGGATTGTGCATAACAATGCTGGTACAAAAGCAGCAAGCAGTGTCCACCAAGGGTTACCTCCAAGCGGGTCTATAAACCAACCACGATGTTTTCCAGTAGGCTACATTCAAGAGTAAAATAAACTAGTTACTAAACCCTAAATAGCAAAAAGATTTACAGTGAAAGCCAACAAAAATAATCCAGTTCAATTTACTGCAAATGAAACAGTGAAAAAAAATTCTTTCACATACTGGTAGCTCTAGTATAACACGTGTTTTGGCAGTGCAATTTGGCTATAACGTCACTAAAAGATTAGGGAATGTCATTTTGGAGAACACTTACCTCCATTGGCAATGGCGCAATTTCAGCAGGGATTGGTTCATGCATTTTGTTCTGTGCGTGTGCGGACGTGCAGGTGCATGCCGAAATCTCTGCGTCATGCTCCACTGCCCGCCAATGCACAAATGTCCGCACCAGTTTTTGAGTCATTCTGCACATGCGCAACGTCAGCATTAAAGTCTCTGAGCCATTCTGTGCATGCGCAATGAGAGCTCCGGTTTTAATGCCACTCTGCACATGCACCAATGTCAGCTGCTGACAGTAGCTTTCCGTGTGAGGTACAGTATTGAAATTTTTAAAAATGTATTGTGCTAAACTTACTTTTGTTAATAAATAGGATTTCAACCTTCATTCAGGCTGTGCTATATTTTGCGTTTCACTTTTGGATGATTTTTGAGTGATCGTGAGTGATTTTTTTTGCTGGTTTGCCCCCAGACCCACTTTTCCCATAGGCCCCATCATTCCTATTAAGCGAGGTTTCACTGGAATGCAACTACAGCGTTATGGGAGAACTACCTGTATTTCAAAATCTGGAAGATATTTCTGTACCCGCACATTAAAAATTTCCTTACTGTTGAAAACAAATAGCAAAACGGCTGTGCAAATCGTAAAAGATTTATTTTAAAATCCTTTCAAATATCAAGAGTCAGAATGCATTTAAACAGAGAAACAAAATAGGAGCACAGTAGGCTGTTTGGCTGATCATCCAACTCAAAAGCCTAATCCCATTTCTTCCTCCCATATCATTTGATCTCTTCAGCCAACTCCTTGTTGAAAGCATACAAAGTTTTGGTCTCAATTGCTTTCTTTGGCAGCAAAGAAAGGCTCACCACTCTCTGGGTGAAGAAATCTCTCATCTCAGTCTTAAATGGTTTACCCCATATGCTTAGATTATGACCCCTGGTTCTGGACCCTCCACTCATTGGGAGCATACTTCCTGCAACCACCCTGTCTAATCCTGTTAGAAACCAATAAAATTCTAAGATCCCCCTCATTCATTCGAAAGCCAGTGAGTACAATTCTGACCAATTCAACCTCTCCTTGCACTTGTCCGCTTGCTGCATTGCACATTTACCTTCAGTGACTGGTGCACGAGGCCTTCTAAGTCTCATTGCACATTCCCCCCCCTCTCAATTTATATTAAATTATATAATAATCCAGCTTCCTGTTTGTGTTCCTACAGTGGATAACCTCTCAATTATCCACATTATACTGCATCTGCCATGCATTTGCCCATTCATTTAGCTTGCCCAAATCACAATGAAATACCTTTGCATGTTCACAGTTTACCCTCTCACCTAGCTTTGTCTCATCTACAAATCTGGAATTATTACATTTAGTTCCCTCATCTAAATCACAGCGCCAGAGACCCAGGTTCAATTCCCGCCTCAGGCGACTGACTGTGTGGAGTTTGCACGTTCTCCCCATGTCTGCGTGGGTTTCCTCCGGGTGCTCCGGTTTCCTCCCACACTCCAAAGATGTGCAGGTCAGGTGAATTGGCCATGCTAAATTGCCCATAGTGTTAGGTAAGGGGTAGATGTAGATGTAGGGGTAAGGGTGGGTTACGCTTCGGCGGGGCGGTGTGGACTTGTTGGGCCGAAGGGCCTGTTTCCACACTATAAGTAATCTAATCTAATATATAGTGAATAACTGATGTCCCAACACTTATCCCAGCAGTACCCCACTAAGGAATGGGTGGATAAGCAAAAAGTACATCAAGCTATGGCAAATGAGTAGCTAATTTCCAGAAAGAAAGTTCTTCCGGTCAATAGCTGTAGGTACCAAATTTCCTGCTTTTCGATGCAACAGAACAACTTTTCTACAAAAGGAACAGTGCAACAACCTTCAAGCTGACTCATTTTATCTCCGTCATACTAGGAAGCACTTTTGGACATACAAGTGCAATCTCTTCATTCACTCCTTTAAATAATGCTTCAAATCATTGAGAACCAGAAGCATTAAAAAAGGGGGAAAAAAAGCCTTTAATACCATGACCAATAACTCTCCTTAAGTTGGTTATGCAGCACTGCATCAAATGCCTTCTGGAAATCCATTAATACCTCTAGCATTACCCACATCAATCCTCTAATCTCTTCAAAACAACTACAAAGCATTACAATTACGACTTCGTGATTTTAATACACATATTTAATGATAAACATATAAAACATGGCTTCTAAAAAAAATAGCATGTTAAGGGAGACTTTACAGTAAAGAAATTCTTACCTCAAACTTGTCAGGTACTTTAAGCTTTGGTGAAGGGACTCCGACAAGAAAGTCGATCAATACCATAATTAGTATGGTAAGAAACACAGCAAAATCACTGATAATGGCTCTCACCTAAAATTTCAACAAAACTTGTTAAATATATTGCTGTAAATGTTTAAATTTTTTATTTCAGCTTCTCGGATCATAAGACCCTACAATGGATAGGGAGGACAGCTGAGAAAATCATTGGGGTCTCTCTTCCCTCCATTACAGACATTTACACCACATGCCGCATCCGAAAGGCTAAGAGCATTGTGGAAGACCCACACACCCCTCACTCAAACTCTTCTCCCTCCTGCTATCTGACAGAAGATACCGGAGCATTCGGTTTCTCACGGCCAGACTGTGCAACAGTTTCCTCCCCCAAGCCATCAGGCTCCTTCACACAGTATGATCGGACTCTTTTCCATCTGAAATTCTTTGCACGACTTTGAACTGCTGTTCGAACAAGGTCTATTAATTATCATTCTTTTATTACACTGTAATTTGTGTGTTTTGCACTTCTTATGCACTTTATGCCACCCTTTGTATGATCATATAGTTTGTGCTGTCCATGTAACACATTGGTCCTGGAGGAACGCTGTCTCGTTTTTTACTGTACCAGGTGTATATGGTAGAAATGACAAATAATGCCAATCTACACTGTGGTAGCAAACACTGATCGCTTTCAGAAAAATCAGGATTTCAAATGGCCTTGGAGTCAATATTTAAAAAAGCACAACTGCAGGCCACTTCCACAAGTTAATGTATCAAAAGTGCTTACTTGAATGTGAAGCTGCAGTGCTCTTTCCAACCCAATGAGTGCTTGCACCTCTTTTCTATCCCATTTGTATTCCTTTCCCAGTACTCTTTAAAAGGACTTTTAAATCAAAACACTCCAGCAGCTAGTGTTTATTTTTAAACTAACAGCCGTAACCTTATTTCCCCTGTTGAAAGGGTTGGAGATTTGAATATCTTCAGATCATGACCCTTGGATCTTCCCAGCCCTTAAGAATATGTCCAATTATTGAATAAATCTGTGACTCCACACTGCAGGTTAAGACCATTGGAACATAAAAAAAAAAGGATCTATTTGAATGGAGTAAAATTTAAAAATGGCCTCATTTAGTATTCCTGCCTGTATAATTCATGCCTACACATTTCTCCTTGCTGACAAAAATGGAACCTACTGAAAATTGATGTAGGACTTCCACACATTGGTCCCATCCACCAATTGTAAAAGGGTCTCAGTGGTCAGCCTAACTCTGCAAATGTCTGGGCCATAGGGTCACCATTGTAGCTGGTATGACAATTAGTGAATGGGGTTTTATCTTCATCATTATCCTCCTGATCTTCCATCAATGTCTGACAGGTTGCAGTTTTTGGGGTACATAAAAGGAGGATGCATTGCGAGGAAATGAGAAACCAGAAGTTTAATGTCTTAATGATCAAAGTGCAGGTAACCCATGAGGGGAAGCGAGATGAGAGGGAGGAGGATTGGGTATGAACTCTGTCATAGTCACTCAAACAATGATGAATCCCTTATCCTCCATCAACATGTGGAACTGCAATTAAGCCTATCCACCTGCCACTCAATACTGTCCCCTGTACTTGGACAGCATAGCAACCATGGGTGAAAAACTGGCAGTGTACACAACTGTAAAATTGAAGCATGAATGTCGCAGGAGCGCTCAGCGCATGAGGGCAAGGGAAAGCTCTGGATGTGTAAAATGGGGCCTACTTTACAAAGCTCGGTTGTGGTAAAGTGAATGGACATCTCGCATTAAACAATACATGAGGTTTGTAGTACATTTACAAGCATTTGACATTTGAAAAAAAACTTATTCACTCACCACTCAAGATCACTGAACATTTTGTGGCACTGTTCCAGGTATTCACGATTGGTTTGTTACCAGGACTACTATGACTACAAAAATCTACTTAGTGTCTCCCATTCATTATGGGAATCTGTTTCCTCTGACAACTTCCTAAATGTTCCAGTATTTATGACAGTCTAGCTGCATTTTGTCTACTTTGCTACTTTTGACAGTTTTTCAGGGGAAACACATTGCAATAATGACTTCAGGCACCCTATTCCAGTCAAAATGCCATCTTTAAGAGATGAAAGCAGTTTTCAAATAGCACATATTAATTTGAACTTCTATTCAAACTTTCACATTTTACAATACCTCCAGCTTAGATATTCAACCACACAACATACATTTAAATGCACTTTGAATGCTGCACACATTGCCAGGATAAAGTTTGGGAATTGGCTGTGTTGGAAGCAATAGGCTTGGATTAATCATATATTGTGGTCAGAAAGGGGAAAGACAACAATGATTTAGATATTTGGATGCGTGTATTTAATGCTTTGACATGTGTCGAGTAAAAATAAATCAATAAAAATGGCATTGGTAAGGGCGTCAATGGCAAGTGACCTGAGATTAGTAATGTTTTGAAGGTTGTGATTGCTTAGTGTTGCTGTGGAAAATTTATTGGACTGGAAACTTAGCTTGGGGTCAAGTCTGTCCCATAATTGCAAATAATCCAGTTGCATAACAGTTGAACTTTTCAAAGGCATGAAGAAAAAGGCCTTTCCATTGTTAGCTGAATGAACTGGTCATAAATGGGGATATTTGCCAATGTTTGCTCAATGTTCAGCGCAAGTCACGAAATTTTGGATGCTGAACCAAACCATGTTCAAGTGCATCAGGATCTGGACAATATCCATACTTGAGCTATTAAGTGACAAGTAACATTCATACTAGGCAATCACTGTCTCCAATAAGAGACAATCTAACTAACATCCCTTGACATTCAGTGGTGTTCTACATATATACCTACATTTAAGTCAAATCACCCACCAACAACCTGGGGGTTACCAATCAGAATCAACTGGACTTGCCATTTAAATATAGTGGCTACAAGAGCAGATCAGAGACTAGGAATATGGCAGCAAGTAACTCACCTCCTGACTCCCCAAAGCTTTGCCCCCCATCTGCAACGTACAAGTCAGGAGTGTGATGGAATATTCCCATTTGCCTGAATGGGTGCAGCTTCAACAACACAAGCAGTTTGACACCATTCAGGAATAAAGCAGCATGTCGACTGGCACCACATTGACAAGCATTCACTCCCTTCAATAACATTCAGGGGCAGCAATCTGTACTATCTACAAGATGCACTGCAGAAATTCATCAGAAATCTTTAGACAGCACCTTCCAAACTTTCAACCATTTCCATCTAGAAAGACAAGGACAGTAGATACATAGAAACACTACTTCCTGCAAGTACCCCTCCAAGCCACTCACCATTCTGACTTGAAAATATATTTCCATTGCTTCACTGTCGCTGAGCTAAAATCTTGGAATTCCCTCAAGGGCATTGTGGGTCTACCTACAGCATATGGATTGTGTAGTTCAAGAATGCAGCTTATCACTACCTTCTAAGGACAACTTACGGACAGGCAATAAATGCTGGCCTGTCAACAATATCCATGTCTCATGAGTGAATAAAGAGAAAATTGTAGTTTCAAGATTGGATATTGGACAAGCAACGCAACTACTGAGTGTGGAAGGGTTGAGACTGTACCACTATCAGCATAGATGAGGAACCTAACTCCATATCAGCTGATTTGTCACTAAACAGCAATATCTCAATCAGGAAGAGGAGGGAACCAAAGACAAATACTTAAGGGACTCTAAGATCAGGAACATAATCTACTGCTAGAAATGCACTAACTACAAAAGTGAAAGGACGACAAAAGGAAAGAGAGTTGAAGAAGAATTATGATCATTTGCATTAACAGTTGTAGATTGGGACGGATAATGTTTCACAGTCAGTTACAAAGATTATCTTATGTGCCAATGGCTAGTGCTAATTCATGCCTCAACAGGGATGGCAGTCTTGCTGGTGAGATTCAGTGTGGTCAAAAGACAGACCAAAAAGGTTAGAAAACATTTAAATAGAGTAGATTTAAAAAGTCAAATTCCAGCTGTTAAGATTGTTTACATTGAAACACGGGATGTATTGCTTCCTACCTTTGTTGGGAAATAACGTTTGGTTTTGAATTGCTTCAGGAAGGAGCAGAGAAAAAACGTTGCAAAAAATAAAATAATTGACCAGAAGAGGACATCAGGAACGTAGGGTCCATTTTGTCCACATGCTGGCCCAACAAACATTCCACCATATCTTTGACATTTCTAAGAAAAAACACACAAATTAAGTATATATTAATACATAATTTATATAGAGGATGTAAAAATGAGCATTTCGACAGTGCTCAGCAAACAAAATACTGGAATTTTCACAACATGTACTTGTAGGAAGACAATGTTTGTGTCCATATGTCCCTAAGAATCACATTCACCAAGTTATATTGATATACTACATACACACCTGTATAAAAATTAACCTCATGTTAAAGTTGAATCTTGACTTTTGGTTTAAAAGTTTGTAATTATTAATTCACCTCCCGTAAAAATAGGCCTTCATTTTCAGGGAACAAAGTGATTAGCAGTCCATTCCTCTGGCAAGCCTTCTCACTTCACCAAAAAAAAAGTAGCAGGCAGGAGATGGTATCCAGGAACATCATCTTGTCGATCTGCTTGTCCATCAGTTTGAACTGTTGCTTTGCTAACATTGAACTATCCATGATGGCAAAGATATCACAAAAGGACCATAACCAAACAAACAATTTGCCAAGTTCAACCTATCACCAAGGAACTCAAATTAACAGATCAATCTGTGTAACTAAAGCAGACCAAACCCTGCCAGAGTACACCCATTTGTATAATAGCAACAGTCAGGGGTATCTAGCTAATCAGTGAAATCATCTAAGTAGATCAACCAATCATGATACATGACCCCAAATCAAGTATGCAAGCCAACCCATCAAAATATTGTACGAAATTCAACCCTGGAATTTACTAAAACCAAAGTGGTCTCAGAAATATCACTTTCACCTAAGTTATATATAGAATTTCAAGGCTTCAACCATTTAATTGCCACTTAAGACTAAATGCACTAAGTGATAACTGCAACCAGTAGATGTTGATTTACTTCGCTCTTGATTATACATAAATCTGTGGGTCGGATACATGATAGAAATTTATGCAGAGCCACTTGTTAGATATAACCTTTCTTCAATAGAAAACCTCTTCATTCCAGGAATCAAGTGAATACCTAACTGAACGTAATACTGAAGATGGGTTAGACATTTTAGACCTAACCCTACGCAGAATCAGACCAGCAAAAAGAAAAAAAGAAAGAGAAGGTAGAAATAAAGACCAGTAACTCTATAGATATCTTCCTGTCAGTGTGACTAGTGTGCTACTACAAAACATATCCATGAAAAAAAACTGGCAAGTCTTAGCATTGAGACCCCAAATGGACAAGTTGCTTCTTTTTGCAGAAGTAAACATAATTGGAAAGCCTGAGGTCATTGCTGCCACCAGAGGTCATGTTCATAAGCCAAAACAATTATTCCTAATGATTCAGCAAATTTGGTTATGGTACTCGCCTTGACCACAGCCAAAGATAGTGTCAGCATGCCCACTAAAAATGAAAGATCTTCATTCACCTGTACCATTCATGATTAGTTTTGGTTGAAGCCAGTCCAGTGATGCAGTTCTGAACAGTTACTGATGCTGATGACATTCAGAAATTGTTGGACAAACTCAGCAGATTTGGCAGCACCTGTGATGAGAAAGCAGAGTTAAATGTGGAGACCAGTGGACGTGAAACATGAACTCTGCTTTTTCTCCACGTGTGCTGCCAGACTTGCTGATTTTCTCCAACAATGTTTTTGTTTCAAATTTCCAGCATCTGCAGTTGTTTTTTTAAAACATTGCTGAAGATAATCATTTGAATCCACAGACGCACAAGATTTTTTTCTCAACAGGACACTGCAAACAGGAATCTACCAGTACATCTATCATGAGACACTTAGCCAACTTTGAGTAAATTAAGTTTTCATGATGACAGTGCAAGCTGTAACCACAACGCCATGATTTTCTAGTTTGTGGATGCATAAAATAACCACAAATATAGTTAGTAAAAAATGAAGAAGCATGAATTAATCTAAGAGTACAAGCAGAGCCACTGAAAAAAAAAAAATCTTTGTTAAATTTGGAATCAGGTACAGAGGTCAAGATTTTCTTAAGGACAATGTTCCTACATGAATTCCATAGTTTATACTTGTTTTAACTGAAATGAAGAGACAGCCAAATTATGGGATGGTTGAAAAAAAAAAGCACATCCATTTTGATACAGCACGATCTATTTCTCTTAACAGGAATTAATCTGCACTATTGATTTCATTCTCAGACTGACTATACCTCACCAAAGGATTACTAAACCAGATGATGGATAACAAAAATAGAATAAAAGCAATCAATTTCACAATAGTGAAATACTTTTTCATAATGAGTACATGGGGAAATAGTAACAGATAACCCGAGAACCTGAAGATATTAAAATTAACTTCAAAAATAGGATTTCAATAACTACAAGACAGAACACTTCCCTTCCTTGCAATCAACAATGTCAACACCACATTGTAGAAGTTCCATTAATGAAGCATGCTCAGACAGATTTAAACATGGCCCTATTCTGTAAAACAAAAACAGCTGATAGGTTCTATTTAGCACAGGCAGATAAGAATAATTGGAATGTCTAACACGGTCTTAAATTTAGAAACAGTTTAATTACATATGAAGTTTACCTCGTTACAACAATACTCACTGAAACTGTAAGATTCCTCCATGAAATGTTATCTGCAGATATATTTTCTCGATACCAGATATCAAGGGTTTGGTTGGAAGGATTAGATGGTTCAACACAGGCACACCTAAGAAAATTTATTAAATTTAAAACATTATACATTTAAAAAATATCACAAGCAAAGTACTCAATTCCTACGATGAACTAATTTTATCTGTACTGGTCCTCTGATTTTAAAGCAAAAAGTAAATTCCAAAAGCACTGCTGCCTCACAGCGCTGGAGACCCGGGTTCAATTCCCGCCTCAGGCGACTGACTGTGTGGAGTTTGCACGTTCTCCCTGTGTCTGCGTGGGTTTCCTCCGGGTGCTCCGGTTTCCTCCCACAGTCCAAAGATGTGCAGGTCAGGTGAACTGGCCATGCTAAATTGCCCGTAGTGTTAGGTAAGGGGTAGATGTAGATGTACATGTACATGTAGAGGTATGGGTGGGTTACACTTCGGCGGGGCGGTGTGGACTTGTTGGGCCGAAGGGCCTGTTTCCACACTAAGTAATCTAATCTAATCTAAAAGCATTTGAAATTTCAATAGAACAGGAAGAAAGCAAAAAAAGTGCTGGAGATAGTTTAGTTAGTACAAGAGTGAGATTAGCAGTGATTAATGATCATGGCTCAGAAGATCAAGATACAGTTAGTCAGAGATGACAAACAACAAAAGGAAATAAGTCAGTGGTGGGAGTAGTTTTGAAGATCTCTCATAGCTCTGAACCACAGTACAGAGTACATACCAAGAAAGATACAACAATAATCAAAAATGTAATCTTCATACATGTAGCCAAATCAAAGTGGCAAAAGCAGCCTTGGCAATGAGTTCAAAGATGATATTTGGGACAGATTATTCTTTTAGAACAACATGCTTTTTAACCAACCAGATTATTTTAGTCCTAGCAATTTGGAACAGAAAAGGATTGATGATCTAATATAAAGGATCCTTCAGGAAAGGCCAATCATAACATGTGTTTTTCATATTCAGTAGAAGGATGAGAATATTTTCTGTAAAATAAGTGGATTAAATAAAAGAAATTACAGAAGTGTGAAGAGTTTGTTAAAGTGGCCTGGAAAATAGATTAATTGGCAAGATGGTAGATACGCAATGACAAAGATTAAAAGGAGACAGGTCATAACTTTCAACAAAAACAAACTCTGAAAAAGAAATCCTTTTTGAGAAAAATAAATCAACATAGCTAACTAAGAATGGTAGAGAATTAACAAAATAAAAGGAACACAATACTGTAAAGATTAATGGTCGGCCAGAAGATTGGCAAAATAAGGAAAAGACAATTAAAAAATAAGAGGTAGAAATTTGAATGACACTTAACTGGCAAATACAATATAGAAAGAGTTTCTGCAGTTTGTCTTGAATCTAGACTTTTACAAGAATTTTTGTATGTTTTGAAATTATGTTTAAGTAAAATGGAAATTTCTCAATAAGCACCTCAGCTTGGATACATATCCACGTGATCCAGGTGCAATGAGATAAGAAATGCAAACACAGAAACCCACTGATGCTGGTAGCAATTTTAACATGTTTCCACAATACACAAGTGAAAAATAACTACTTTTGGTTGAGGGGAAGAAACAAAGGAATTATTACTGTGGGAAAGCAAAGTGAATTGCTTGTGTATTAATTACAAGCAGGATGCTTTCTAAGAGTTCACTTTCTACACTAAAACGAGAGGGAACAGAACAGACTGAGCTCTTAAAGATTGAAAAGAAACTGTCCTAAATAACGAGTTTAATGTATTTTTGCCTCATTGGAGAAAATTATTGCATTTACTGCAGGAGTGTGTTCTTGTCTTTCAGACAAACAATCTGGTCAATATGATAATGAAAATTACTGAGCGCAATGCCTAGTAGTTTTTGCAAGAGGCTTACAGATGAAAGTTTAGAAATGAAGTAAAACCAGAATCAAATGTCTCTTTTTCTCTAGAAAAATTACAGAATGCTTTATAGATGGCACAGGTTGAAGGAGACTGAATAAGACTTTGCAAGATTTTAAAGGTAGCATCCCTTTGGGAATGAGGACCCACTTACAGAACAAGAAATTATTTTAGGTTCGGTAGGTTGCAGTAAAGAATGATTGCCGTTGTATCACTACCATTGATTGTAACACTGCTCAGAGAAACGAACAAAGAATTCTGGCAGTAGGGGGAAAATGCCCAGGTTGAAGAAATGCACCTTCTTAACAAAGATGAGACACAATCCTGAAGACACGTTTGAGTCAAAGGATCATAAATACAGGGCATATGAAGGCTCAATGTTGAAAGTTAAAATGCAAGGTTAGAACATTTATATGATTACTGTGTCCCTCCAGAAAATACAGTTCCAATCAGTAAAACTTACAACAAACCAGCCAGTTGTCACCAGTTGTGGATTAGAGTGTGGGAATTTACAAAGACGGTTTCTTTTTGAAGTATCCTTACTTGTTAATACGTGCAAAAGCAACATACTGTATATGTTGGACTTCTGAAGCAAGTCATTATTTTTGGCTGTTGAGGCTGAGAAATTAATTATTATTGTTTGAGATGCCTGATAAGACCACTTATGTTGGGAAAGGGCACGAATTTCTCTCCAGCAAGTTCAATGAATAATAATTTGTTGATATGGAAAATTTATGGGAACAGTTTACCCTTTCCATTCTATAGAAAACTTACTCTTGTAAGTATGAACATACATATCAAAAGCATAAATAAGTTATTTGACCCAAGTCTGCTCTGCCATTTAAGGCCAAGTGGCTTGCAATAAGTATTTTGTACTTGTCTTCACAACATGGAAAAAGACATGACAAAGCAACCCAATAAAAGAAAATCAGGGAGGAAAAAAAGTAGAACTTCAAAACAATCAATAATAATGTGAAAAAAAGTATTATAACAACTATTAGGACTAAATACTGACAATTCACCTCAACTTGACTGCATGCATTCTAGGGTCTTAAACAGTGGTGCTGAGATAGCAGATGCTTTGGTTGCAAACTTCCAAAATACCTTAGATTTAGGAAAAGTCTGATAATTAAAATCCATAAACGTACTGCCACTACTCAAGAAAAGGAGAATGATCAAATGCAAGAAATTATAGATCAGTTAGCCTAACACCTGTTCTTGGGAAAAATGCTACAAACCATTAGTAATAGCAGGACATTAAAATCTAATATAAATCTGTGAAAATAATTTTCACAGGAAAATTATGTGACAATGCTTCAGAGTTCTAAGGGATTGATAATAGGGAAAATCAATACATGCCACTTACTTGGATTTTTAAAACATATGTTTGTCAAGGTTCTACACAAAAACACGACAACTCTAGCTAAGAGTTCATGGTGTTGAAGATAATACAGTAGCATAAACAAAGGATAATAGAACAAGCAGGAAACAGAGCAGGATAAATGGGTCATTTTCAGGTTGTAGAGTCAGACAAGTATCAGTGCTGGGTCAACAATTTATAATCCATATTAACTAGTGACTTGCATGAGGAAGCAAATATACTACAGTTAAATTTGCTGATTATAAAGGTTGTTACAAGGGAAGATACAGTCTGCAAAGTCATATAGTTAGGGTATGCAAGGCAGTACAAATTTGACAGATGGAAGCATAATGAGAGGTTGCCAACTTTGTTAATGAAAAGCAAAGCAGATGGCATAAATGAAGAGAGATCACAATACTGTGGTACAGACTGACCTGGGTATCCTCAAGAATCAAAAAAAAGCATGGAGGTACAGCAGATAATTAAGTCAAAGTTTAGCTTCGACTGTACAAGCATTGGTGAGATCATACCTAGAATACTGGGGCCTCTTTATTTAATGGAGATTTTTTCCCAGGTTGCTCTGGGTGATGAGGGAGGAAATAACAGGGCTCTGGCCCAAATGTTAAATAGTCTCTGGCCACGTGGGAAGTGCCAAAGGACTGCAGTACAGCTAATGTGGTTCCACTTTACAAGGGTAGCAGAGATAGACCAGTGAGGCTCCCATCAGTTGTTGGGAAATTATTTGAGAAAATATCGAAGGAAAAAATTAACCTCCATTTAGAGAGGCAACACTTCATCAGGGATTTTCAGCATGGCTTTGTCAGAGGAAAGTCATACTTAATAAATCTACTTGAACTGCTCAAGGTGACCAAGTGTGTAGATGACAGTAGGGCATTGGTATAATTTATATAGATTTCAACGAGATCCCACATGGGCAAGTAATAATGAAGTTGAACGTTCATAGGATCCAGGTTAATTTGGCAAGTTTGATCCAAAATTGGCTTACCATCAGGAGACAGGTGGTGGTAAAAGGCTCTTTGTGCAACTGGAACCCAGAGTACTGTGGCACAACACAGGGATCAGTGCTGGTCCCTTACTTTTTGCGATACTCGTAAGTGGTGCAGATGAGCAGTAAGGGCGGGGGGCATAATATGTAAGTTTACAGATCAAACAAAGATTGGCCAGGTGGTTAATGTTGAGGACAAAGATCTTAGCTTATAGGAGGATGTAAGTGGATTGGTCAGATTGGCATATCAGCGGCAACTGGAATTTAACCCTGAGAAGCGTGAAGTCACACACTTTGGTAGAAGTAACAAGCCAAGGGAGTAGAAAGGTAGGACACTAAGAAACTCAGCGGAACCGAGGATCTTGGCATGCTTGTCCACAGATAACCAAAGGCAGTGCAACAGGTTAATAGGATAGTTAAGATGGCAAACCTTGCCCCTAATCAGTTGAGACATAGATTATAAGAGCAGGGAGGTTATGTTGGAACAGTAACGAATTTTGGTTAGGCCACAGTGGAGTAGTATGCACAGTTCTGCTCATCATACCATAGGAAGGATATGATTGCATTGGAGGGAATGCAGAGGAGATTCACTAGGATGCGTCTTCAGATGGAGTTTATTAAGCTAAGAGAGATTGGATAAGCTCAGGTTGTTTTATTTTGGAGTCGAGAAGATCGGGCAGTACCTGAGAGTGAATAAGGTTATATGGGGTGGTGGGGTGGTGGGGGGGGGGGGGAAGAATGACATGGACAAGGTGGATAGAAGGCAGCTTTTCTTAATTGAAGGGTCCCTAACAAGGACAATTTTTTTTTTTGAAAAAAGTGAAAAGGTAGAAGATTTAGAGGAGATTTGATAAAAACGGGTTTCACCCAGAAATGGCATGGCTCTGAAATTCACTGTCTGGAAGGGTGTTCGAGGCAGTTAGCCTCACAACCTTGAGAGAGAACTTGGACGAGCATTTATGTCATAACATTTAATGTGGATCTTGTGCATGAAAGTGGACTGGTGTAGATAGTATTGAATTATTGGCAGTATTTACTTCATAGGCCTCTTCTGTACTGTATGATTTTGAGATTCTATAACTGTATTGAAGGTATTTAAGTGAAGGTTCACCAGGTTGAAGAGGTTGCCTTTGAACAAATCTTAAGCAAGTTGGGCCTGTCAGTCTTTGGGGTTTACAATCATCAAAGAGGTCATCGTATAAAACCTAAGATTATGAAGTTTGACAGGGTAAGAGTTGGGGACAGTTTCAGAATGAAGTTGTCTCCCATTTACGTTCAGGAGAAGGAAGATTTTTTTGAGGGTTGATAAATGAGTGCTCCATTTCCAGAGACCACTGTATATCTTCAATGACTGCACTTCCAAAGCCAAGTTATATAAAAACTTTTGATGTACACTCGAGTCAAGGGTTATAAAGGGCAGGCAAGTGAAATTGGAGGTCATGATCAGATCAACCATAATCATATTGAATGATGAATCCCCTCTATTGAAGAATGAAACCTTATATGATCCATGTGTTGGATTAATGATAAGTATATCTAACATACAGAGTATGGATTAAAATCCCACTCATCAAAAATGGGTAAAACAACAAATCTGTCCACTCATACAGAAAAGGAAACGATTTACATATACAGATGTTAAGGCAACAAGTCAACAACTGAAATTTTTACTTATTAAAATAAGTAAAACAATTTCCAACACATCTGAACATGGGCTTAAACTAATTCAGTGGAATATTGTCCTATTATTACAATGCTGCTTCACATATTCCTTCAACACAAGTCAAATTCTAAATTCTCTAAAATAACATATTTTTCCTTTATGCAATGTTCAATTTTGAGAAATGCAGGCATTCCAGTGCAATTAACACAATGGAAGAAATGCTCAAAACAATGCAAAATATTTCAGAGCATTGTAGTGCATCCATTAGTAAATGGGCATTATTGTGATACAAAGATTAGGCAAGGATCTGACTTCAACTCCTCAACTGTCTTGAAATAGATCTGAAATTCGCAATTTCATCTAGCAACTGCATGGAAATCAGATGAGGAATATTTAACCTCTTATGAGCCATTTGGCCAAAAGGTAAATGTATGCCAACTCAAACATAAGTAAACATGATCTGCGAACACAACTTGAGAATGCCTTGAAACAAAAGAATTTGAACCTCAACTGAAATACAAGTCCTTTTCCTGTGGCATTTGACTGAAATGCTGAATGAAGAAATTTTATTTGTAACATTAGAACAGTTACAGTAGTTTAAAGGTCCCAAGATTTATTATTTGCCCTGGCTAACTTTCATCCTTGCACTAATTAAACCCAGATTTTGTCCAAACGCAAAGAAGCTTACTTAGAAACGCCAAATGCATGAAAGAAGAAACAGCAGGAAAGTAGACATGAGGTGAGTTTGTTCAACCCTTTGTGTGGGGATTCGTACAGATCAAAGTGGGGAAAGGTAGCATTTCAAATTGCAATTTTCCACCTGTTCTACATATTTAGTGATGACTAAAACAAGTGATAGAAATGCATTTTCTCTATAATAAACTCAAAGATGTGCTTCTCTCCTAATAAATCTTAAATCAAGTAAATAAAAGAACCACCTCGCAGTGAAAGTAAAATTGTAATTAAGGTAGCAGTTTAAGTAGATAAAACCATAAAGTGTAAACAGAACCTTTTTTTGCTAAACCTGGAGCTCTGCAAATCTGCAAAGTTTTGTCCACTACATTTGCACCCCATTCTGAGACCAGGAATAATCAAGCACTGCAGAAAAATGATGAGTGATTCCATTACAATATTAGCAGAAATAAGGAACAGAAGTTATGGAGAGAAATATTCTGAATACCTGGTTGGGCTAAGAAGGTGAAAGATTGAAATATTGGTATTTTAGTACAAAGGCTTTATTTTGTTAAATATAATTGACCAATAAACAGAAAACACAAACTTCTGATTGCAAAATTAAATGATATGGAAGTCAGGAAAAAATCTTGAGACAGAGGTCAGAATGCATAAAGATGCTACAAATTTTCTTTCACATATCTTTTGCAAAGAATGTTTTAAAATAATGTATGGATCAAATCGAACTAGGTAGCCATTTTGGCAACCATCATATAATTAATATGACAAATCACCATCTAATAACAAGACGGTACTACTTTTCAACAGTGAAATTACAGGGAATGTAAAAGTTACCAGCAGTGAACGGAAGTAGTACAAGTTAGATCAAATTATAAAAACAAAACTCAGAGGTTTATGATGCGGCAGGTTAGACATTCTTGGTAAGGGCATTCTAAAAGGCTTGGCACACAGTAAATTCTCAATTAAAAATGAATTACAATATAATCAATGAAAGTTTAAAAACCAACATTATGCAGTGGGAGTCACAGAAAATAGTTCAGTCTATATTACAAAAATGGAAGAAAATTTGTCAAAGGTTTCTGCTTACGAGTATTGGGTAAGTGTTTCTGGATTATTCTGCATATTAAATGGAAACTTCTTTCCCAAAGTAAAGAGCTTTTCCAGTGCTTCATAAATGAATATAATGCAAATAAGAGCAGCAAAGGCCTCCTCTGTGAAGCGCGTTATGTAGCAAACTAGGCTACTTGCATCAGTGGCAACCAACATTATGCACAGCAATGCAGTCCAGAGTCCAATACTAGCACGAAGCGAGAGATACGAAAGTTCATATTCCCTGTTAATAGAAGAAATATGCATTTAAATCAGCTTTACAGCAAGAAAATATATAAATAAATCAAACTAGAGGCCTGTTTCATATGGCAACATGTAGTTCAAATGTACTAGAATGACTGTCTCACATTGAATTACCTGTACTTGCTGTCTTGGCTATCATGAGATGACGACTTGTTTTTACACCACTATATTACTTCAGAACGCAGTATGTAGATTGTCCAACCAGAGGGGAGGCCATATTGGATTTGGTACTCGGTAAAGAACCGGGACAAGTGGTGGGCTTGTTAGTGGGTGAACATTTTGGTGATGGCGACCACAATTCTGTGACTTTCACCTTGGTTATGGAGAGAGATAGGTGCGCACAACAAGGAAGTTTTTACAATTGGGGGAAGGGAAATTACGATGCTGTAAGACAGGATTTGAGGAGCATACGTTGTCAGGGAAGGATGTGGTGGAAATGTGGGACTTTTTCAAGGAGCAGATACGACGTGTCCTTGATATGTATGTACCAATCAGGCAGGAAAGAAATGGTCGTGTGAGGGAGCCTTGGTTGACGAGGGAGGTTGAATGTCTAGTAAAGAGGAAGAAGGAGGCTTACATAAGGTTGAGGAAACAAGGTTCAGACAGAGCAGTGGAGGGATACAGGATAGCCAGAAGGGACCTGAAGAAAGGGATTAGGAGAGCTAAGAGAGGGCATGAAAAATCCCTGGCGGATAGGATCAAGGATAACCCCAAGGCATTCTATGCGTATGTGAGAAACCTGAGAATGACGAGAACGAGGGTAGGTCCGATCAAGGACAGTGGTGGGAGACTGTGTATTGAGTCGGAAGAGATAGGAGAGGTCTTGAACAAGTACTTCTCTTCAGTATTTACGAACGAGAGGGACCGTATTGTTGAAGAGGAGAGTGTGAAACGGACTGATAAGCTAGAAGAGATACCTGTTAGGAAGGAAGATGTGTTGGACATTTTGAACAACTTGAGGATAGACAAGTCCCCCGGGCCTGACGGGATATATCCTAGGATTATGTGCGAAGCAAGAGAGGAAATTGCAGTACCGTTGGCAATGATCTTCTCGTCTTCACTGGCAACTGGGGTGGTACCAGGGGACTGGAGAGTAGCGAATGTTGTGCCCCTGTTCAAAAAAGGGAATAGGGATAACCCCGGGAATTACAGGCCAGTTAGTCTTACTTCTGTGGTAGGCAAAGTAATGGAAAGGGTACTGAGGGATAGGATTTACGAGTATCTGGAAAGACACTGCTTGATTAGGGACAGCCAGCACGGATTTGTGAAGGGTAGGTCTTGCCTTACAAGTCTTATTGAATTCTTCGAGGAGGTGACCAAGCATGTGGATGAGGGTAGAGCAGTGGATGTAGTGTACATGGATTTTAGTAAGGCATTTGATAAGGTTCCCCATGGTAGGCTTATGTGGAAAGTCAGGAGGCATGGGATAGAGGGAAATTTGGCCAATTGGATAGAAAACTGGCTAACCGGTCGAAGTCAGAGAGTGGTGGTAGATGGTAAATATTCAGCATGGAGTCCAGTTACAAGTGGAGTTCCGCAGGGATCAGTTCTGGGTCCTCTGCTGTTTGTAATTTTTATTAATGACTTAGAGGAGGGAGTCGAAGGGTGGGTCAGTAAATTTGCAGATGATACAAAGATAGGTGGAGTTGTGGACAGTGAGGAGGGCTGTTGTCGGCTGCAGAGGGACTTAGATATGATGCAGAGCTAGGCTGAGGAGTGGCAGATGGAGTTCAACCCTGCCAAGTGTGAGGTTGTCCATTTTGGAAGAACAAATAAGAATGCGGAATACAGGGTTAATGGTAGGGTTCTTGGTCAGGTGGAGGAACAGAGGGATCTTGGGGTCTATGTACATAGATCTTTGAAGGTTGCCACTCAGGTGGATAGAGTTTGTAAGAAGGCCTATGGAGTATTATCGTTCATTAGCAGAGGGATTGAATTCAAGAGTCGTGAGGTGATGTTGCAGCTGTACAGGACTTTGGTTAGGCCACATTTGGAGTACTGTGTGCAGTTCTGGTCGCCTCACTTTAGGAAAGATGTGGAAGCTTTGGAGAGGGTGCAGAGAAGATTTACCAGGATGTTGCCTGGAATGGAGAGTAGGTCGTACGAGGATAGGTTGAGAGTTCTCGGCCTTTTCTCGTTGGAACGGCGAAGGATGAGGGGTGACTTGATAGAGGTTTATAAGATGATCAGAGGAATAGATAGAGTAGACAGTCAGAAACTTTTTCCCCGGGTACAACAGAGTGTTACAAGGGGACATAAATTTAAGGTGAAGGGTGGAAGGTATAGGGGAGATGTCAGGGGTGGGTTCTTTACCCAGAGAGTGGTGGGGGCATGGAATGCGCTGCCCGAGGGAGTGGTAGAGTCAGATTCATTGGCGACCTTTAAGCGGCATTTGGATAGGTACATGGATGGGTGCTTAATCTAGGATAGAAGTTCGGCACAACATCGTGGGCCGAAGGGCCTGTTCTGTGCTGTATTGTTCCATGTTCTATGTTCTATGTTCTATGTTCTAGAAGCATCTTTCTTCATTATTGCAGAGTAAAACTTACAGATATTTGGCAGCCAGGGGAAGAGATCCTTACAAATGTTCACACAAACAGTTACATTTGTAATGAACACACAGTTAGTGGGAGGTAGCCATCTGGCTCCTCAGCTATCCACTATTTGGTATGATCATAGCCGATCGGATTGCAATCTTAAGTCCAAATTTCCACTTTCCACAATAAGCTTTCATCCTTTGCCTAACAAAAATCTATCTACCTATGCCTGAAAAATTTTCAAGGTCTCAGTTTCCATAATCTTTTAAAGGAGGAGAATTCAAAAGACATTGGCCCTTTTCGAAGAAAAGGGGAAAAATCTCTTCAGCTGTCTTAAACAGGTGACTTCTATTTCCACATCTGCTGTTAATTTCACATTTCCCCCACAATAATCTCCATTTTCTGTGTTTGCCAACTCACCCAACCCATTTGCAACTTTCTGATTTACTTTTCTACCAATCTTTATCTTAAGGTAAATATAGTAACCATACCTTCAATCCTTTAAACCAAGTAACTTATTTAAATTGAGAAGGTAAAGCCCCTGGCACAGATTCTGTTACACACAACCTATTACCTCTTGCCAAAGAGAAGACCGACCTACTTGTACCTATACTGTGCTTCTATTAGCTAGATGATCATTTAACCATGCTAATGTTTTTCCCCAAACTTTTAATTTTCACAATAATCATTCATGTGACACTTTAATGAAGATTTCCAGAAATTTAAATATAATATATCCCTCAAGATTCCCCTTTATCCACAGTGCATTAGTTTCCTTTTCACAAAACCAATTTTGTATGCTCAATTATCTTTAACTTTTCTATGTGCCCTATAATGTTTTTAGTAACAGCTTCTCGCATCTGGATGTGACTTTTCAGGTCCAATTTACAATCCAGCATCCATCCCAACAGCTGCAGTCAGCAAACCACGAAGGCAGCATTGAACTGAATCTTCAGATAAACAGATGGATGTGAGCTAACTGGTCGATATTTATCCTACTTTGTGTCCCTCCCTTTTTGAATAAAAGGAGTTACATTTGCAATCTTTCAATCTAATTCAAACTTTCATCCTTGCACCATTTAAACCCAGGTTTTGTCCAAACACAAAGCAGTTTACTTAGAAACTCCAAATGCATGAAAGAAGAAACAGCAGGAAAGTGGACATGAGGTGAGTTCATTCAACCATGATCCTACTAAATGGTGCAGTAGCTTCAACGGGCTGTATGATCTACTCCTGTTTCTATTTCTGTTGTGTTATGGAACATAATTACATTGTCCTCAAATTAACTTTGGTGCCTAAAGGATGCCATTTTTTTCCCCCCGAAGAGATGTATGTTTTGAAACTTCAGATCAATATGTGCCAGAGGTATGATGGGTTCCTATATGCCTGCTCATTAAATAAAGAAATCAATATCCTTCATTTACTCATTTTCTAGTTAGAGACAACATAAATCCAGTACTTAGTAATCATAAATAAGCGTCACAATTTGACAGGGATTTAGAATAGTTTACATTTTAAAAAAAACAAAATTTGATAGGGCAGTGTGAAAATAGCATACAATTTCAGAGTAAGGAAGAGCATAAAAGCAATTAAGACTGAATTACCAAGCAGAAATCCAAAGATGACTTATATTGAGCTCAAACAATAATTCCAGTTTTCCTCTCCACAGAGACTGAGGACCTGCTTGAGTTAGTCCATCAGTTTTTGTTTTTATTTTACATATCCAACATTTACAGTACTGTGCTTTTACTTAGAGTTTGTTTATGGAACTGATATATATGAAAATGGATTTTTCATTTGGGATGTCCCAAACGTGTGCAAAATGGAACCTATTATTATATGACCATATCACAACAAAAACAATATGAATCCACGAGCAGCCAGTGTATTGGGATAACTGCCTGAATAACATGGAGGCATGACCTGAATGTTCTGATCCAAATTAGATAAAAAAAAACTTTATCTTACCACCAGAAAGAACATAAAGGCACCCATCTCAGGATCTCTGCAAAACACCACCAGGCACAGACCTCCAGCCTGAAATTAACATTCCACTACTACCCTTCTGCCTTCTATGGGCAAGCCAATTCTGAATCTACGTGGACAAGTCACCATGGATTCAATGCATCTTAAATCTTCTGGATGAGCCTACTATGAGGGACCTGGTCGAAAGCCTTATTAAAATCCATGTAAATAACATCCACTTCTCTACCCTCATCAATCACCTTTGAAATTTTTGAGGTGGTGAATAAGACATGACCTGACCTGCTCAAATCCATGCTGACTGTCCCTAATTAGGCCATGCTTTTCCAAGTGTGCATAAATCCCATTCCCAAGAATTCTCTCCAATAGCTTCCCAGCCACCGATGCAAGATCCACCAGTCTGTAGTTTCCAGACAACGAGATATAATTTTGAGGCAGACCATGATACGATTTTATGAATAAGAAATCAATAATGACTGTGTTATACAAACAGTAACAATACAAGCAGTGCTGAAATCTGGATTCATTAGTGACAAATGAATGTGTCAAACTGAACATGTGGCTCACCTATAGATTTATAGTAAATGGAGCATCAGATCCTTTATGTAACCTGACCTATCTACAAATACGCTATGTCAAAATAACCAAAACAAAAACAGTTAGGCACTTTTAATATTTCCTGCATATTTTTCAAAATGTTTATACTTACAAGAATCTGATGGTGTACAGTCATAAGACTTGTAGTTCGCTCTAGAAAAAAAAATCTAATTCTACAAATACAAAGGATTCTGACAGTGATACAGAAGGAACAGTGATAAATTTCCAAATCATGACAGTGATTGATGAAAGGGAATTTGCAGGTGGTGGTCTTCTCACATATCTGCTGCCCTTGTCCTTCTAGATGGCAGTGGTTAGTGTTTGACAGGTGCTTTGTAAGTAGTCATGGTATATATCTGTAGTGCATTTTGTAGCTGGTACCACTGTGCAACAGCCCAGAGATATTGCAGAGCAGAGATGCCTGAATTCCAATAATTATCATGTTGCTTTGTGCAAGGAATGACTCCAACTAACTGAGATTTTCCCAGGATTCCCACTGATTCTAGGACTCCTTGACAACACATTTAATTAAATGCTATCTCAATGTCAAGAGCAGTCAATCTTACATCCTTTCTGGAGTTTAGCTCTTCTGTCCAGATTTGAACCGAGGCTCGAATGAGGTGAGATGGTAAGGACTCCTGGTGGAACCCAATCTGAGTATCAACACTTCTTGGTGATACAGTTGAAGACGCCTTCCATCACTTCATTGATGACCAAAAGAGTAAACTGACAGGTAGTAACTGATTGGGCTGGATTCATCTTGTTTTGTGTATGCAGGACATACCTTTACCTTATACCTTTAAAACCATCCAGTGTGTCAGATAGACGCCAGTGTTGTTGATATTAGAGTACAGCTATCTTTAGCCCGATCTGTTGTATTGATGCACTGAACTCTCCCTTCATTAATGATCAGGATATTGAAGGAGCCTTCTCCTCCAATGAGTTGTTTAATTATAGAACACCATTTAAAATGTGCCAAGACTATATTACTGTAACCTAACTCCATTGATTGGTCGGCACGATCATTTGTCACTCACATCTAAATTTGACTAATCTACAATTGCCAGTCTGGAAGTTTGACTTGTCACAGGCTTCATGCTAGTGGATTTCTTATTCTACCGAAAGGAACGGCTGATAACAATGAGTCAAACAGAATCCAAGTTATTCCACCAAGTGGTAGATGAATTTTTTTTTCAAATTCTATTACTAAAATTCATTATAATAGCAAGACCAAGTTAATGTTAAAGTTTACACTTGGGATTTGCAAAACAATCCTTATTTGATTTTATTCAGCACATTTGAAGGAGTGCCAAATAATCACAGCTCTCCTCCCTTTTCTTTCCCCATTTCAAGAGAGAATTGATTTCTTGTTCATGCTTGACCTTTATTCTAATAGATTTGAGAACAAAATTCGACTTTGACAAGTGACACAAGCCAGCAAAATGAATTATTTACACCATGTCATTTACTTGCTGTTCTATGACTGCATATTCAGTACTTTTGCTTAAGTCAACTTCTACACAACCCTCACAGTTGCAAGATGTATCATATTTTACAGCACAATATAATTTTCTTCTCAATAGTACTAAATAAAAGCGAAACATTCTTACTTGCATAACTTGAATAGTATTTTTTCAAACACTAATACAGGTCCTGTACTTCCCAAAATTGTAAGCGGCTGTCCAGAAAATAAGGAATACACAATTCCTGTCATTGAAGCCCCAAAGAGAGATTCTATTGCACTCTGGAAGAAAAAGCAAATCAGAAATTTATTTTTATTTATTTAATGTAGTTTCTTTGTTTCTGGTTTCTAGTTTTGCTTTGGAAAGAAGTTGTTTTGCAGATTGCTTCAGCAGCATCCTAAATGTTCTATGAATTGTGAAGCAATCTACAATCAGTTTCAGAAGAATTACAATAAAGTTTTCAGGTTTACAATTTAACACACCACATATTGCACAGAGGTTTGGATAGAATCAAGATTTCGACTGCAGCTGCATCTGCCCCAATTTTTATTAAAATTCATTCACAGGTTGTGGGTATCACTGGCTGTTCATCTAAATTGTCTTTGAAGGTCATGGTGAGTTATCCTTGACCTGCTGCATTCTCTGGGATGTAGGTGCACTCAAGTGCTGTCAATGATTGTGACCCAGCAACCATGAAGAAATGGCAATATAGTGTCCAGTTTCAGGATGGTGCAGGGTTTGGAGAGGACAGCATACACTGATGTTCTTCTATATGAAAGCATATAGAATTTTAGTGTGAAATGGTGAGCCAGAAAGATTGATGACCTTTCATCAGAACTTGAGGCAATTTCTTTGCAAAACATGTTCAATATGATGCTGCGTAATAGGTTAATGAAGATCACAGAAGAGTCAGAGGACAAGTAGCAGAATGGATTGCTAACTGGCTTCCAGCAACAAAGCACAGAGGTGGTAATGGGCAGCTACAAGTGACAAAATACGGGAAAATGTGTCCTGCGAGGAACGGTGCTGGAATCAATGCCATTTTAAATGTATATTAAAATGTGAACTTCTGTAAATGGAGAAATTGTTTCTTTATTTTTTTTAAAAGAGACATGGATAAAGAAGAGTGTTCAATAGTTAATAGTACTAATGAGGACTAGAAAAATTAAATGAGAACATTATAAACATACAGAACGGGCAAATAACTTACAAATAACTAAAACACACCTAATATAAGACAGTAGATTTTTGTGATAAGGTCACTTCTGTCATAAATGTTGCAAGTTATGGTGTAGCAGAAGAACAAAGGGATACTGAATTATATGCAGACCAATCAGTGAAAGTAACCAGAAGTTAGCAAAGCCATTTAAACGATCAAGCATTTTTGTTTACCATAAGTGACAGAAATATAAAATAGGAAAAAGTTATGTTAAACCTCATCTACATCAAACCCTATAGGTTCTGGTTGCCATATTGAAGAGAATACAGACACACTGGAGAGATAATAAGGAAAATTTACAAACATGATACTAAAAATGTAAAGATATATATCAGCTAAGGCTTGGCAGGCCAAGTCTCCTTTGAGTCTAATAAAGATAATGTAGAGAGAAATATTTCCACTAGTCGGGAAGAGGAAGAGGCCATCACTGGCACAGTGGTTAGCACTGCTGCCTTACAGCACTGGAGACCCGGGTTCAATTCCCGCCTCGGGCGATTGACTGTGTGGAGTTTGCACATTCTCCCAGTGTCTGCGTGGGTTTCCTCCGGGTGCTCCGGTTTCCTCCCACAGTCCAAAAATGTGCAGGTCAGGTGAATTGGCTACGCTAAATTGCCTGTAGTGTTAGGTAAAGGGGTAAATGTAGGGCAATGTGGGTGGCGGGTCGGTGTGGACTTGCTGGGCCGAAGGGCCTGTTTCCACACTGTAAGTAATCTAATCTAATCTAAAATAACTAAAATATAAGATAGGAAGAAAATTTATAAAGATCTGGAATTAACAGTTTAATAACAACCATGAAGCCAGTATCGGGTGACAGGAAACATCCATCTGACACAATGTCCAATACGGAAGGAAACTGCTGTCCTTACCTGTCTGGCCAACCCATGACTCCAGACCTAGAGCAATGTGTTTCACTCTTAATTAGCCAGTAGACAATTAGGGCTGGGCAATAAATGCTGGTGTAACCAACATCACCCACACGCAACAAAAAGAATTTTAAAAACACATGAAATCAAATAGGGAATTGGACATAATGGCTTTATCCAATGAGTAATGATGGCATGAATGTAGAGAGTGGTTGAAATAAATAATATAGATAAATTTAAAGAAAAAGGGAACAGGTTTTACAATTATATATTTAGACAAGGAAAGGCAGAGAGGTTAGAAAGAGTAAACATCAGCATAAATTATTTGGTCCAAATGGACAATTTCTGTGCTCTATATCCAATGCAATGACTCAGGATATTGTGAACCTACTTATCAATCATGTAATTTTAAACAGAATCATCAACTTCAGGCTTCACTTCAGAAGGAAACGACATTTCGTAAACTCATGCTTGCAGAGCAATCTGCTTTCATTAATGGCAATGAAGAACCAAGGTTCCTTCAAAAGCACCTTGCAAACCACCATAATTAGATTAGATTAGATTACTTACAGTGTGGAAACAGGCCCTTCGGCCCAACAAGTCCACACTGCCCCGCCGAAGCGCAACCCACCCATACCTACACTACAGGCAATTTAGGATGGTCAATTCACCTGACCTGCACATCTTTGGACTGTGGGAGGAAACCGGAGCACCCGGAGGAAACCCACGCAGACACGGGGAGAATGTGCAAACTCCACACAGTCAGTCGCCTGAGGCGGGAATTGAACCCGGGTCTCTGGCGCTGTGAAGCAGCAGTGCTAACCACTGTGCCACCGTGCCGCCCAAAATGTTTGAAGGTCAACTGCAGCAGATAGATGGTATATCACTACCTAGTTTCCCCTCCAAGCCACATAATATTCTGATTTTGAACTACATCACTGTTCCTTCACTGTCAGTGGGTCAAAATCCTGAACTCCTTACCTAACAGCATTATGGATGTGCTTACATTACATGGAAATTGCGTTCATGGTGGCTTTTAAGGTGATTAGGGATGGGCTATAAATGCAGGCTTTGCTAGCAATGCCCACATCTCAAATATTAAAATTGGTTAAAACATTTTGTGCTGCCAAACGGCATAAATTTTCTTTTTAACACAGGTTTATTTTTCCATAGACATAAGAACAGTAGACCATATTGCACCTTGATTCTGTCCCTCCAGTTCACAAGATCGTGGTGATTTGGATTCTACCTCCATTCATCAGCATCGATTCCATGCCTTTTAACAATGCTGCCCAGCAAAATCTTTACCCTGCACTGCTTTAAATGGAAGAAAGATTGCTGCCAGACTGTCACTGCCTTTTGCACATAATAAACCCTTAAACTACCTTCCTGAATAATCATAGAATCCCTACACTGTGGAAATAGGCCATTTGGCCCAACACATCCACACCAATCCTTCAAAGAGTAACCCACTCCAGACCCATTCTCCTACCCTATTATTCTACATCTACCCCAACTAATGCACCTAACCTAAGTATCCCTGAACACTATTGGAAATTTAGCATAGCCAATTCACTTAACCTGCATATCTTTGGACTGTGGGAGGAAACCGGAGCACCCAGACAACACGCAAGCAGACGCTGGAGAATGTGAAAACACCCCACAGACAGTTTCCAGAAGGTGGAATCGAACCTGGGTCCCTGGCACTGAGGTAACCACTAAGCCACCGTGCCCTTAATTATATCAGTATTTCCAGCTCCCCAAAACCAGAAAAAAAGTTTTTCTCAACAACTTTTTTCCCAAAATCTAAAATGTTGAAACAAATCATCTGCAGGGAATAATTATAAAAAAGGCTACCTGGTTTGAGAAAATTATAATAAGAATATCATTCTTGGTAGAATTCAATCCTGTAGAGTAAACAGCACAAACTAAAATCATAAAGATCATAAAAAACTATATTCATGTCTTAGATACTTACTATATTGTTATCAGTAGCTTCCCCTAGTAACCCTCCAAATGTGATGACAGGAGACATGCAGGCACAGTAAAGGAAAAGAATAGATGCTAAGCACTGCAGGCTAAATGCGTCTTTGAAGTCACTCAAATAGAATGGCGATTTTCTTTTGATGTCACGAATTAAGCCACCAAAGAACCTGTAGGGATTAATTTAGCACTTTTCATAAAACATTTGAATCTAGAATTTTATCTTCAATGTAAATAGAAGACAGTGGCACAGCATATTTACCACCACCAGATGGGTCAAAAATTACATAGGATAACAATCAATCACAGATTCCTTACAAAGAGTTAACAATGAATCCAATTTTAAGATTAGACCATTAGATGCAAGAGCAGAAGTAGGCTATTCAGCCCATCAAGTCTGCTCCCCAGTCAATAGATCATGGCTGATCTGAATCCTCAGCTCCACTTTCTTGCTTGTTCCCTGTAACGATGGATTCCCTCATTCATTAAAATGCCTTCTCTTTCAGCCTTGAATATACTTCATGTTGCAGCCTGTGCAGTAAAGAATTCCACAAATTCACTATACTCAGAAGAAATTTCACTTCATCTTTGTCTTAAATGAGTGACCCTTAATTCCAACATTACACCCTCTTGTCCCATACTTTCACGCAAGGGGAATCCTTCTGCTACTACTCTGTCAAATCCCCTAAGAATCCTGCATGCTTCATAAGGTCACCTCTCAACTTATAAATTCCAACAAGTATATGCTCAAATTGACTCATCTTCACTATATAAGACAGTCCCACCATATCTAGTATTAGCCAAGTGAACTTCCTCTGGACTGACTCCAAGGACAGCATATTTTTCCTTAAATAAGGGGACCAAAACCGCCATCAGTATTCCAGCTGCAGTCTGACTAGCCCCTTGTGTAGGTTTACCAAAACCTAGCACTGGAAAAGGCAAGCAGGTCGAAATGTCGACTCTCTTGCTCCTCAGATGCTACCTAACCTGTTGCGCCTTTTCCAGCACCACACTTCAACTCTGACTTTCCAGCATCTATAGTCCTCTTTATCTCCTTTTAGCAAAACCTCACTACTTTTATACTGCTATGAAATAAAGACAAATTTACGCCATGTTGCCTCTCCTTAATCTTAATTATGTATAAATTCTCAGCTATTACATTCTTTGTAATAACCTCTAACATTTTCCCAACAAATGTTAGCTTAGCTGGCTTAGTTAAATTATAGTTACTTGAAAAACTGCCAATCCTTTGAGTTTTTCAGAATTTAAAGATTCCTGGGGGATTACTCAAGTGTCCATCTCTGTAATAACTTCTTCTAACATCCAGCACAAATCCAATCAGATCCAGGGGCCTATCTTTAGTCGCACTAGTTTCTTGAGTACTTTTTCCTCTAGTCATTGTTATTGTATTAATTTCCTCTCCTCCTTTTACCCTTTTGATTATTTAGAAATTTTGGAATGCCTTTGATGTCTTCCACTGTGAAGACTGATGTACAGTATTATACAATTCTTCTACCAGCTCCCGGTTTCCTATTATTTCCTCAACCTCATTCTCTAAGGGACCTACACTCGCTTTGGCTTCTCCTTCTTTTTATATATTTAAATCTGATCATACCCAACAATCATCTTCTGAATAATAAATTCCAAAATTTGAGTTAAAAATAAGAAAACTCAAATGCCAATGTTGATATAAAAACAATAATGTAACACACAGCCAGTTTCTCATATGGTATGGGAAACATGTAATTTGTTACCACCTTCAGCAAGAAGGATGCTGAATATACCTTTAGTTACCTGTGCGGTGTGCAAACAGAGGAATAATCACTGTACTTTTTGGGTAGAAGCTCAGACGGCACACAGCTATTAAGGACACAGTTTTTATAGCAATAAACATTCCAAATATTTTAAACCTAACTTACTATTTTGAAAAAATTTTGTACATTAACCCAAGGTTTTTAGTTTAGAAAGCATGAAGGCATGATAAAATCTGAAGAAATTGAATTTACCCAATTATTTTCTTTGTTTAAATATAGAAAAGTCAGAGGTTTTGAAATTTTATTTTCCCCACTGAGTATGATAAATACAGATGGCTAAGAATATTGCTCTACACTCAGAACAAAAATAAAAAATAACTTTTAAATTAGGCACATAAAAACCTGACTCTTTTGGCATCAATAAATCTCTCTCATTTAAAAAACCTACATAAACTCTGCAATAGCATCACTGGCACCAACATTCCTGGGAAACCTACAGGCACATAATTGTCTGTTTTGACGCACAATAGAATTAGCATTTACTTGTTTAATAAAAAAGAGAAACTAAAATAACAGTATCCCTAGAATATATTACTAACTGCAAATAAAATAGATGCCATGGAGTAAATTGTGACTAAATGCTGGAAAATTAGTTTTCAAAAACCTGATACATTTGTAGAGGGAGCACAGCGAATAAGAGAAAAAGATTCCCAAGGAGTTGAACAAAGCCGGTGAGAAGACCCATGGAGACTGGGTATGTTTTATGTGTGGATAATATATTTAAAACATAGATAAAACGAGTTCAAAATATTTAAAGATTCGTTGCTTTACTTTGGCAAGAGCTGGAGGCAATGTTGTATTGTCAGTAAATTAAGAATCCAGAGAAACAGGCCAACATGCATGAGGACATGGGCTAAACTTCTACCACAGCATATAGGGAGATTTGAATTCAATGAATAAAAGCTGTGTTATATTCTTATTTATGCTGACCATTAGACTGGTGTCAGTTATCAAAAAAAAAAACTGGTTAATTAATCTCCCTGTCATCCTCACCTTGTTTGGCTTCATTTATACAGTAATGTGGTTGACTGTTAACTGCCCTCTGAAGTGGCTTAGCTAGCTCAGTTGTTTCTAACTGTTACAAAGTCTGATAAAAGGAATATAGATACATAGAACACCCAGCATTGATCAAGAGAGCACCAGAAATAACAATGGCAGGCAGCCCTGTCTACTCTGCAAAGTCTTCCGTACTAACATAGGGGGTGCTTGTGCCCAAATTGGGACAGCAGTCTCAAAGACTAGTTAACAGCCTGATATCATCATACTCAAGGAATCATAATTCTCAGACAATATCTCAGGCACCATCACCACCCCTTGGTCTGCACTGTCCATAGGTTAATACCAGAGGTGAAACACAGTAGCAATCAAAATTAAACTGCACAAGCCATACAAATTCTGTGGTTGCAAAAGCAGGTCATAAACTAAGAGTTCTGTGACAAGTAACTCACCTCCAGACTTGCCAGCAGCTGTCCATTACCTGCAAAGCCTAAATCAGGAGTGTGATTGAATAATCTCCACTTGCCTGCACGAGTGGAGTTTCAACAATACACATGCAGCTTGACAATATCCAGCACAAAGGAGCTGGTTTGATTGACACTAATTCCTTCCACCACTGATACAGTGTTAACCACATACAAGATGCATTACATTTAAAGTCAGGTTCCATATCACCTTCCAAACTGCAACCTCTACCAGCTAGAAGGACAAGGGCAGTGGATATATGGGAACACCATAAATATGGGATACATGGCCGCAACTTGGAACCAAATCACTATTCCATCACTCTTACTGGGACAAAACCCTGGAACTTCCTCCCTCACATGGTTTATAATGGCTCTGGGACAATTAGGGATGGGCAACACATGCTGGTCTAAATAGCAGTGAATGAAGGAATACTAAAAAACTAGACAGGTTAGACAGCATGTGTGGGGAGAGATTAGTTTAGATCATATTTCCAGTCTGGGACTGCTCATCTCATCCAAGCTGAGCATTTGTTGAGCATTTCATGTTTTCACTTCTTGGAAACAACTTGGATTTTAATTTGAAATAAGAAAACAGGGATGTCAAGAATGTTGATTGAGAACAACTGTACTGTTTATTGATGTAACGTTTTAAGACAAATTAAGGAACTGTGTCACTGGAGGCATCGCCAAAAGCATATTTGGAACTGGACTTAAATTTGATGCATTTGGAAAAAAAACACATGGCTTTATGTTGTACGTGTTGAAAAAATGATATGGAATGAAGTTAAGACACCTCAAACATTCAGTTTTCTTGCATTATAAAAATACTGATTTGGCCTCAATTGGACTATTCTGTCTAATCCTGAGTGTCATACTCTTGGATGGGTATGAAGGAGGTTATCAGAGAGTGGGGAAGATTCAAGAAAAGGATTGCAGGTAATAAGAAACTTGGGTTAGGTTGATAGGCTGCAGAAAGCTGTTGCAGTTCTCATTAGAGAAAGTACGAAGATCATGTTAAGAGTTGGTCAAAACCCATGTGGCTCATTTAGGAAGGAAGGAAAAGTTTCTATTGGCAGAAAAGTCAAGAACTAAACACCAATTGTTATTGCAAAAGAAGCAATTACAACATAGCAATGATGAAAACCTTTTTTGTTGCAATGTAATGTGCGAGTAGGATCTGGAATGCCTTAAGAGTGCATGTTAGAGGTAGATATGATCATGGTTTTCAAAAGGAACTGGAAGATAGTTTGAAGAGAAAAGATCTTCAGGGCTATGGGGGAGAAAAAAAAGAGAGTATTAAGACTTGCAGATTGGCGCTGACAGAATCTAGGAGCTGAATGATTTCCTTCTACGCTGTAATGATTCTATGAAGGAAACAAAGATTGTCAACATCTCATTGAAAGGGTTGGAGTAAATACAGATCAATAATTCAGCTTTTGAGGGACTGGAACTTGTCAGCGCTAATGGAATTTAATTTGAGGATAGTTGATTATTATAGAGTACAAACAGTAGATGTTAAAGTCTGCTAATGAATATGATGTGAAAAAATAACTCAAACTTCAGAAACTACCTCTGGGAATCGTGCCTTGCTCGTTTTAACAAAAACATACCTTAAGGAGGAAATTGCTTCCCATGTTAAAAAATACTCCCTCCATATGTCCCCAAAAATGTTCCACAATGCATTTATTTTTCAATTTCCTTATGCTGCTACATTTTTAACGTACTAAAAAGGTTAAATATCGTTTGGGTAACACTGAATGCCACAAGTCACAAAATACTAACTATCTCGGCTCATATTTGCATTTATCCACGAAGTTACAAGCTGAAAAATAAAACATCATGCAAAATACTCATACACTTACTATAATCCCAGAGGACTATTAGGCTGCTCTCTCATTAAAGAGAGACGATTGGTGATGATTTAACCAGAGGGTCACCAGTTGGCACAGTATCATTCAGTTCCTGTACTGGATGGTGTGACCATGAAGGACTCTCCTTCTCAACCTTTCCCTTCACCAAAGTTTGTGATCCTCATGTTAAATCATCACCAGAAATCTGTCTAATGAGACAGCAACAATATAATGGTCCTCTGAGACCATGGCAACTTTATCTTTGCTTTTGAGTGTCCAGATGAAATAAATGAACAAATCAAAGTAAGTGAGCACTCCAGTCAATGTCGTGCAATCATGCTAACTGCAAAAAGGAAAAAATATCTTCAAATGGAAAACAAACCTTCCAGTACGTTCAAGTTCTGGCCCAGTGTGATGCTCTTCATGATTTGTGGTTCCACTGGAAATTGGTGGACCATTTGGAAGGGGAGGGGGGCACTTCCGTTTTTCCTTTATGTAGCAGATAGAGGGAAGAAAAGATTATTTTACAAATAAGCTTTATGATTAGATTAGATTACTTACATTGTGGAAACAGGCCCTTCGGCCCAACAAGTCCACACTGACCCACCGAAGCACAACCCACCCAGATCCATTCCCCTAACACTACGGGCAATTTAGCATGGCCAATTCACCTAACCTGCACATTTTTTTTGGATTGTGGGAGGAAACCGGAGCACCCGGAGGAAACCCACGCAGACAAGGGGAGAACGTGCAAACTCCACACAGTCATTCGCCGGAGGCAGGAACTGAAACCAGGTCTCTGGCTATCCAAAGATTCACAGAATATATTCTGATCTGATGAATCATGGACTATGATTCAGTTACAAAGATAAATTTAAATAGTTTTCTGGATTAAGTACAATATACTAGCATTCAAGTCAGCATTCATCACAAGTTCATCTTTTAACTGCACCTGATAAAGGAATGATGACGTGAAGATTGGGATAGTTCAATATTCATATGATTTAGAGCATAACTTGATAAAGAGTGGGGGAATGAATTGAGAAAATGATAAGCAACTCTAGCTTGCAGATAATTAAAGTTTGAAGATAAACATTATTTGGCTTTATGTCACAGTTAGAAATGTAAACACTAAATAAAGGACTGCCCAATTGTCAAGGCACAAAAGCAAGCAATTTTGGGAAGAAGGTTATTAACAGTATGAACTATTCATATAGTTTGCAAAATATGATTGTGTTGAAGTAAACCAAGTTTGGTGGCATTTCTGCTCAAATCATTCCAAGACACACCAGTTTGCCGTAGGGATAATGATTCAGGGCAGAGCCTTGGCATAGAATGTTCTTCTATTGAATGAAGTGTTTGCTGACAGAAGCAAGCAGTCCAACTTGCAGATCATGAGGGAAATGCATCTAGAAGATTTACCTTAGCTTGCAATTAGAAGAAGAAATTTAAAGAGACTTCACAAAGCCTTTTGGTAGAAAGGCAATTATCTTAAATAGTCAGATTGTAAGGCATACAAGAGGTGTAGAAATTGCCTGGGAAAAAAAAAGGAGTCAATGCAACGCCAAAGCCTGCACAAGGAGCTAATACAGGAAAGTATTTCTCATGGAGAGATTAGCTGTTCAGATCACTCTTTAAACTGCTATATGCTACATCGGGACAAACCTAAATGTAATTCATTTTCTTACAAGTTACTAACTGTAAACTAACTCTGATATACCACTTTAGATGGGAAAAAGACAGATAACACAACAAAACATCCCAAAACAATACATCCACTTTAATATACCATATTAAGTTTGCTACCTACACATTAGGTGGTTGCCTTGAGGTACTATGACTAGACTATTAATGTAGTGAGTCACGAGTGTGGAGCTGGAAAAGACAACATCCAAGGAGCAGGAGAATTGATGTTTTGGGCATAAGCCTTTCCAAAAGAATGAGGCTTGTGGGCCGGCAGAGATAAATGGGAGGGGGTTGGAGGTAACGGAGAATGCAATGGGTAGATGAGGGTGGGGGAGAAGGTGATAGATCAGAGAGGAAGGTGGAGTGGATAGATGGGAAAGACAATGGACATATAATGGGCGGCATGGTGACTCAGTGGTTAGCACTGCTGCCTCACAGCACCAAGGTCCCAGGTTTGATTCCAGCCTTGGGTGACTGTCTGTGTGGAGTTTGTATATTCTCCCCGTGTCTGCGTGGGTTTACTCCGGGTGCTCCGGTTTCCTCCCACAGGTCCAAAAATGTGCAGGTCAGGTGAATCAGCCATGCTAAATTGCCCATAGTGTTCGGTGCATTAGCCAGAGGGAAATGGCACTGGGTGGGTTAATCTTCGGAGGGTCAGTGTGGACTTGTTGGGCCGAAGGGCCTGTTTCCACACTGTAGGGAATGTAATCTAATAAGGAGGGCTATGCAGAGTTGGAGGCCTAGGGATTTTGGCGGGGGTAGGGGGGTGGGGGGTTGGAGTGGAAGGAGGAAACTGGTGAAGTTCACAATAATCCCGTGTGGTTGCAGGCTCCCAAGATGGAAGACGAGGCATTCTTCTACAGGTATCGAGTGGTTCGGGTTTGGCGATGGAGGTGGCCAAGCAACTGCATGTCCTCGGTGGACTAGGAGGGGGGAGTTGAACCGTATTAATGCAGTGACCGGTAATGCTCTGAAGACCTGGGTTCAAATCCCACTATTTCATAGCAGATGATGAAATTTCAAAATCAATGATAATCTAGAATTAAGAGTCTAATGATGATAGACCACAAAACCATCATTAATTATCCTGAAAAACCCATCTGGTTCACTAATGTCCTTTAGAGAAGGAAACCTGCCATCTTTAATTTGTCTGGCCTACACAGACTCCAGATCCACAGCAATCCGGTTGACTCTTAACTGCCCAGTGAGCAACTGGAGATGGGCAATAAAATGATGCCCGCAATCCAGTGAATGAATATAAATAAAATACGGTCAAGTAAGTAATGCATGTATGAAGGTAAAGAACAACACGGTATGCAGTTCACAGTTAACCCAATCCCATACTCACCAAATATCTTTCCATGCAGGAGTCACTGAATTGGTATCAGAAACAAAAGTGCTGGTTAAAAATTTACATGGAAGCACAGGTACTCTGTGGCCAGCAAATCCATTTTAGCAAATTGTGCCCATTCAGCACTAAGATTTCAACTAGTATGTTTTTGGAATAGCAAATTTTACTAGAAATAGCATATTTGTCAGCAATCTGAAGGAGGATATACATCTAAGATAGAATAACAAGCCTTTCTTCTTTAAAAACATATTGAATGGCCTGTTGAGTTCTTAAAATATTTTCTACCCTTATTTTGAATGCATTTTTGTTTGACATTTTACAAGGCTGCATTCAAATTTTTGAGTGCTGGAAGTGAGTGCCCAAGAATTTTGTACATTAACTCAAGCAAATTATAAGACAAAAGGAAAGCATGACTCAAGTTTTAACATATGAATGTTGAAGTTACGAACTTGCTGAAAAGTAACTTTAAGTCCATTTTGGGGTGAAGAGTCCAAAAGTATTATAACATCATAGAAGAAAGTTGAATTTTATTAGGCTTCAAAAGATGATTCTCACCTGTGAAGGAACATTTTTTGGTGGTTCAATTCGGATTGAAGGATCCCACTCTCCTGGTGGAAGAACAGTAACTTGATCTAAAAATTCATCTATTCCTGCCAGCAGGTCTGTTCGATCTTTTGCTTTATAAGCAACATCATGGAAAACCTTAATAAAAACATGCATGCACATATTTATACATTTTCACATTAACAGTAGTTTTCAAGTCACACTGATTATTAACTTAAAATAGTAATCACTGGAGTGATTCAGCAGACTTCACCAGGCTCCTGAACCAGTGATATCCAGTAACTCTAAAGTAGTTTATTTACCATTATAAGTGACTTTCTTTTAAAATAAAAAGCAGTCATCTCAGGAGATTTTATCTTGCCAATATTTGAATTGGGATCAATTAGAGCTCTGAGCAAAGTTCCCGCATAATTCTAGCAGACACCATCATCAAAAATTCCAACTTGCCTCATCTGTCATTAGGGTCGCTATTGATCTACCAATTTCATGGTATTGCTGTGCTTTACCAGATGGCCCCAACATAAGAAACAAAAACCTAAGAGGGTAGAAAAATGTATATTAGAAAGTAAAACATTTGTTTGCCAGGTATCACTCAAATGTTATCAAATTACTAGTTTCTCCTTGCAACTAAAAGCTACTTAGCATATTACACTATTATTGTAGTTAACAATTATTGTCCGCACGTGCATGTCTGAAATTGTGGTATTAGTTTAAGATGCACTTTTTTGGGATTGATAAGATCAATGCTGCATCTCCCAGACTGACTCTATTACTTGGGAGAACAAAATCACCAATATATGTTTTACACCAGCACACTTTGCAAAACACTACAAAAGTACAATTAAAACAGAAAAACAAATACATGGTAATTGAAAAACTTTGGAAAAAATCTTTAATCATGTAAGCATTGAAGCAAAGTGTTGTCGATGGATTTGCAAAGGTGAAAATACTTCCTTATTGTCAAGGAGCAATTTAACGATGATTAAATCAAAGTTATGTATATTTATGATAAAATAAATGATAATCTTTCATGTCAGTTTCACCTGGTTGGAATTGGAACTTCTGTAAGTCCTGTAAGAAGAATAGCAGGCGACAGACGAATAAAGGCGATGATGGGTCTCTCAAGGAAGTTCACTTCTCCCACCAAGACATTGGAAGCCTCAGCACCAGGTGGAATCTTTTTCATGAAATTCATGTCCACCTACAAATGACATGATTGGGACATTTTAAGCAGTTCAATATTATCTTTTTAAAAAGTTACCTAACACTTGACGCACAACAAGCCTAACCTAAATTAATTTCAATTTGGATGCTTTTGTTGTGCACATAGCAATTCAGACATACTAAACTCTCACCTTCTGGAAATTATATTTCATTACATCAATATGCAGCATAGATTGCAAAGCACTGGTTTAGTTTCAACCAAGTGTAAAATCAGGAAACATGCAAATTTAGAGCCTGATCCAAACACTGGCATTTTTGGGACTCAAGTCTCAAATATATTATTTAGAAGTTAAAATCTTTTTTTAAAATTTAAACTGATAATATTTTAAGTAGCATTTGTTTTAATCCAGTTTAAAGGTTCAATTTTATATAGTGGGGAATAAGGATTCAAGATCTTAGCATTTCATTATATTTAATTTCCAATATTTGAGTCAACAAATATCTATTGTTAACTACTATAAATTCATTTATTAACTAAAATTCACATTAATTCAGCACAGCTAAACTAACAGTTGCTGCATATATACTCATGCTGATAGATAACCATCACCACACATAACTGAAGATTCAACACTGGCCAATATCAGTAAAAGCACAGACACAAAACCAAAACAATGTACACGACAGTACATCAGAAGCTAAAGAACTAAAAACTTACTGTTGACCTCCTGAGTCTCATACCAAGCGTGACACAATTACAGTGCCAGGACTCAGACTCCAGTCCAACCAGGAGTCAAGGAAGGCACATTTTTAAAAAAAGGTCAACAAAGGAAAAGCAAAAAAAGGGGAAAACAAGAAAAAAAGTCATAATAGAGATGCAGGCACAAATACACCTGCTTCAAATTGCAAACCAAATAATTTACAAAAAGCAAGCAATATCCATGACCTAATTACAGCTAATACAACATTTCTGAAATCAAACTTGAAATTTTAAGTTAACTCTGGAAATACTGTAATACATACTAACAAAGATGTTATTTCTATAAATAATTTTATCACAATGAACAATACATTTTTGTTTGTAAGCAGAATTATTAATTTTTATTCTTCATATGATCCAAAGTAACAAATATCTGATTTATACCATGAGTCCCAGGGCAGTACGGTGGCTCAGTGGTTAGCAGTGCTGCCTCACAGCAACAGGGTCCTAGGTTCAATTCCTGCCCGTCTGTGTGGAGTTTGCACTTTCTCCCTGTGTCTGCGTGGGTTTCCTCGGGTGCTCCGGATTCCTCCCACAATCACAAAGATGTGTAGGTCAGGTAAATGGGCAATTTAGCATGGCCAATTAGTCAGGGATAAATATAGGGCAGGGGAATGGGTTTGGGGGTGTTTCTCTTCGGAGGGGTGGTGTGGACTTGTGAATGCATTTAAATTTATTTACATCATCAACTCTATTCAAATAATGAAATAAGCCTTTGACTTTATCCTAATGCATTTTTTGAAAAGAAATGAATTACAAAAAGTATTTGGTTAGATACAAAAAATTTTAAAACTTGAAAAGGTAAAAATCTAATTGCACACACCCACCCCCAACTGTCAAATCTCTTAAAAGATGATCAAATAAAAACACTTCAAAATTTCGACATTATCAAAGTCCTACTACTTTTCTATGAGTTGCATGATTCAAAAATTAATATTAAATAATTGTGAAGTACCATAATGATTTTTAACCTAACCTACCATTAAAACAAATCTACCCAAATTTTCTTTAATTTAGAAATGGGTAAATTCCTTTCAACTATTGTGTCCTCTGACCCACTTAATTTCCCAAATTTCAACTACGCATTACTTGGTCATGTGCTATAGGTGGAGTCAAAGCTAGAAAGGTAGTTACAAGCCATGTATTCCATGATGCTACCCAGCAGCATATCAGATGAAACTCTGTTTTAGTGGTGTTTTATAAATTGCAATATACAATTTTATTGTGTTGCTGTATAATAATTAGAATAATTTGGGGTTCCCGCAGGAAAAAAAAGGTCAATTAAATGGATGACTGACCTTGCTGAGATTCTCAATTCAATTAATAGATTGTACTTAGCAAGCAAAATAAAACAGGAAAATTTTCATTTATTCTGTGATGAAGTATATTATTTTTACAGTGTGTACCGGTTTTTACATTAGATGTTGCATAGCATATTCAATTACATTTCTTAATTATCCATACTGGGAGTCTTTACAAGTACAGACAGTTAATATATTAAGAAAACAGAAGTTGCTGGAAAAGCTCAGCAGGTCTGGCAGCATTCTTGAAGAGAAATCAAAAGTTAACATTTCAGGTCTGGTTTCAGGTCTGATGAGGAAGGATCACCAGACCTGAAATGTTAACTTTGATTTCTCTTCACAGATGCCGTGAGACCTGTTGGGTTTTTCCAGCAACTTCTGTTTTTGTTTCAGATTTACAGCATCCACAGTTCTTTCAGATTTTAGTTAGAAAAATGGGCTGTGTGACAGGAAAAGTGCTGGAATTCTTGTTCTTTCTGATAGATATTAATTGCATATGTCAGGGGACAATTTGAAAATTTGCTGAAAATATGAAACTCAGAAGCATCATGAACTGAAAGGATGACAGAATAAACGAAAAAGGACATAGACCAATTGGTGAAATGGGCAGGTGAAATTTGACAGAAGTGACGGGGGTTCACTTTGCTAAGAGGAATTCTGAGACACAATACAAAGTGTACAGTTCTCAAAAGGTATCTTGAGACACCTGGATATAATTACCAAAGACAGTAGAATAGGTTGAAAGAACATTTAGAGTATACAGCATGCTAGTTTTTAATAAGTGCATAGTGTATAAAATCAAGGAAGTGACATCAGAGCTTAAACAGAACATTGGTTGAGGTCAACCAGCGTTCTGACTATCGCACTTGAGAGGGATTAGAGAGGTGCAAAAAAGATTCACAAGAATAATTCAAAGGATGAAGAACTTCAGTTATGTAAATATCAGTTGAAATTGGGATGTTCTTGGAAAAAGACTCATAAAAGGGGCATGGACAATAGACAGGAAAAACTGCAAGATCTAAAAGGGCAAAGATTTAAAAGATGGCTGGTCAAAGAAGCAATGGGAACACAAGATTTTTTTTGTTTAAAAAAAATAAGATCACTGCTGATCTGGCTATGATCCCAACTCTATTTGTTTGTCTGCCCATAACCAGAGACTCAAAAATTTAATCGAACTCTCTCTTGAATAAATTCAATGACTGAGTCTCCATGGTTTTCTGTAGAAGACGAAAAATACTTTTGAACCATACTGGAATCAAGGAGGGAGGAACTAAAAAAAAGCACTATCACCAAGGAAAAGATGCTCAGAAAACTATCAGACTGAAAACCTAAGTCTGCAGAACCACACAGCCTGCACCGAAGGCTTTAAATGCAGTGGCTACAGAGATAGCAGTTTCATTGGTTACAGTCTTCAAAAATTCCTTGAATTCTGAATGGGTCCAGTGGAAAATAATTAATGTTAACTTTTACTCAAGACATTAGAACATGATGCAACCCATGGCAGATCCGGTCACCTACAATGCGTCAAATGACTTTCAAAGTCCCTTACCAAAATCTAATATGTGCAAGATCTTTCAAACTTTCCAGTCAAAGTGTCCAAGGATGCTATTCAAGCAGAATTAATGATAGGGGGTTTTACCCTACTAATAACTCACCGTATGGCTACAGCATGAATATGAAACAGGGAATTGAAATACAGCGCATAAGTAAATGGACTATATTTGAGATTAAACTCTGATTAAAAGTAGCTTCATGGAATATTACAGAAATGGTTAATATTTAACACCATGACAAAATTTTTCCGTACTTCTGGAGAATTTGTTTTTGCACAATGTCTAAAATAATACCTTGCTGAAGTCCACTGTGCTGTTTTCTCTACTTGCGCTATTACCCATTGTTTTTTCAATGCTCTTAGTCTCCAAGATACCTGGTGCAGATTGGGGAGACGCTAAAAGTCCTGTTATATGAAGATGCATGAAGAAAAACATTTAGCAAAGCTTACTTAAAAGATACATACATATATTTGAACTTGACACAAACCAGACCATTTGTTAGAAATGTGTTGCAGCAATCTGTAGAATGTAAGCGTTTGTTAAAAAGTGATTAATGGCATCTTCATTTTATAATAAATCAACAAAGACAGTTTGGTGCTTGTTGAAAATGTATTGTATTATCTCAAAATGTATAAGCCATTCCAGACTTTTTTCCCCAGTTGTGGCTCATTGATAAATTTAAACATTTGGACAAGAGTTCACAGTAAGCTGAGATATAAGGCCATATATGAAACAAACCAAGGTTCAAACTAAAGTACAAAAAAAAAAGTAAATTGCTTATTTGTACATTTCTGGGAGGATTATGAGAAACGAAAGTCAGGAAATGAGGGAATATTCTATTCACACATCATTGAGGTTCAACAGCAACCTATCCACTTGTCAGTTTTCAATCCAGGTGAAAATACCATTTCTAGACACCTGATCACCATCAGAAACCTCAATTTAAAAGAAAATAATTTGAGTCACTGCTATTGGATGCTACATACAATGGGAAGCTGTTGCTTAATAGTTAAAGAATGACAGAATTGAGATTTGGTCTATTACACTAAAAGTAACATAATTATGTTGCTAAGTGCTTAACTAGTTTCCTTACTTTCCAGGCCATTTGGCCCAAATCATTAGGAGAAAACTACACTGTAGGACAACATACAAAAATCAAGAAATAATAGTGCTCTGGAAAAGAAGGTAATGCAATAGTCAAGGGATATTTCAATCTTCATATAGATTGACTTATTTCTGTGCCTTAAATGTTCTGTGATTTTATATTCTCCACTTGCCTGGATGGACATAGCTCCACCCATATGCAAGAAGCCAAAAATTGCCTGAGTCCAGATTATAATCAAACAGGTTTACTTGAAACCGCAAGCTTTCATAGCCCCCACTCATTCTTGTGGTTTCAAATAAACCTGTTGGACTATAACCCAGTGTCATGTGATTTTTGACTTTGTCCATTCTAGTCCAACATCAGCACCTCCACATCATATTTAATAAGTTCAATACTATCCAGGGCAAAACAGCAGATTTAAATACCATCCACCACCTTAACTACCGAGTGGCTGTAGCATAAACCATCTACAAAGCGTGTGCTCCTTCAACAGAACCTTCCAAGCCAGTGAACCATACTGCTTAGAGGGTACAGATACAGGAGGACACTATATCCTGCAAATGCCCACCCAAGCCATAAAATCACTATGACATGAAATTAGATCACCGACCCAGCAACAATGAAGGAGCAAAGTCCTAGAACTTGGTTTCTCATACCCCATTGGGTATGCCCACATCTCACGTACTGCAATGGGTCCAAAAGGCAGCTTTAAGGATATTACAGCTGTGCAAGAAACACTGGCTTAATCAGCAACATCCAGATCTCATGTATTTTCTTTTAAGAAAAAGGATAAAGATGAATCAATTACCATAGTCAAGTTACAGAAATTGTCATTTGTAACTTAAAGTAGTTATTTCAATGTAGTGGCAGGAGTGGAAACCTAGATGGAAAGACTCATGATAATCTGTAAAATACAGGCACAAATTTGGAAGGAGACATATTCAATAACTTAAGACAGGTTAAAGAAGGGAGAGTAATTTGTAAGGAAAAAGTTTTGTTTTTAAAGGAAATGTGAAATAAAGGTAAATTTGAAGAGAAGGCCAGTACCCAAAGGCACACAATGGTTAACAAGCAGAGTGGGGAAAAAAAAAAGTACAGCAAGCAATATACATTCTCTATAACAGAAACATTAATGCACCTTACACATACATACCTTTTAAACTAATGTGAGCACATTTTTACCAAACGTAACATCACAAATTAGAGGGACCAGTCTTTTCAGCTACATGGCCAAAAATATTCAACTGCTATACAGGTGCTTAATGTAGCAAAACATTAATTTTTGGGTAATCAGTTTGAATAAAACAATGATGTGGTATATCGAAAAATAAAATTTACACATTGCCCATATCTCAGCTTAATAAAACACTGCATGCGCACACTTCATTTCAAATGTTAGATTAAACTTGTAAACCTTAGAGCAATTAAATGGCACATAATATACATGATTCAGTTACCATTTGAGAAATGGTGCACCTGCTGCATGCAAAAGGCACTGAAGTGACACTTGAGTACTAATGAAATGATGTGCAAAAGTATTTCAAATTTATTTCGCTGTGGAATCAGTTGACTGCAATAAACTGCTTTCAGACCATTACTAATGCATGCTGTGTGGCATAGCTATGCTCCACTACTAGTGCTCCACATGCACAAAATTATCACAACCATGTGATATTTGCCTGCTTTACGGTCATCACATTCTTCGTGTGCTTTCACCTGTCCTTCTTGCACCTCAAATTCTTCATCAGGGGGATGAACTATTACATCAGGGATATCCTCACCGACACAAGACACCAGCAACTGACTTTGACCCTGACAGCGATGCTCCAGTTTTGGAGTGGAGGGTGGCGTGTTTTGGGGGGTAGGAACAGGACTTGCACACCTTGAACCTGCTAATGATCCACCCTTGGAGCCAGGCAGAAAGGAGCCAAATGGAACAGAGAAAAGAGAACTTCCTCTTAACGAAAGGCTTGAAGAAGAAAGACCAGCACGGAGTGAAAGGCGGGAGGCGGAAAGGCCTTCCCCTATCATCAAAATGAAAAAACAAACAATATAATACAAACTAGGATTTAAGAAGCCACAAGAGATCCATGCAAGCAAAAAGTAAATCTATTAAGTGAACAAAGATCTGCTGTGGCTAGTTGAATCATGCTTTGAAAATACAAAATGCACAACTGAGTAAGCAAGCAATAAAAACAACTGCATAAAATGATCCAAAGCAAATTATTAGATTAAGTAATAGTTGGTCTTTTGAAAAGGTGACAGTGCTAAAAGGCTGGTGAATGTTGAGGGTTTTTGCAGATTACAATTTCATTTGTAATTAAAAATCATTAGTTTACATTTTCTACAAATTATAACTTAAATTTTGGATATCTTGCCACTTTTCATTGAGAATTTGTTTATAACCTTTTCACATTAGATAATGCTGGATTAATAGAATTTCATAATTGTAGAATATGATCTGCATAATCAGTAATACAGTCTGGTTGCTTCAATTGTGACTGTGGGCTTTTGTCCGAAACGTCGATTTCACTGCTCGTTGGATGCTGCCTGAACTGCTGTGCTCTTCCAGCACCACTAATCCAGTAATTGTGACTGTCTCAGCTTTTCAAACTCCTATGTGTTATCTACTTTGGGAAAAATGCTTATCCTTTTGGAATTTTTTGTTAATTTTTCCTCCTTTATACTTTTTCCCCAGGTCTTTGGATCCCCATTTTATGCATTATAGCCCCTCATCTCTCAACTTAATCCTTTCAGTAGACTCTTGTTTCCACAATTTGTGTTTACTTGTTTCTCCAAATTATTTTTGTTCACTCGGAGGTTTTGCACCCTGCTATACTTTAGGCCAAACATGCCCTGGCCTACCTATAGGACTATGCTATCATACTGGCAGTAAAAATGATTGATTTAATTACATCTCCTCCCTCTAATCAACTGCTTCAATCTTACTTTCACCGCTATTCAGTCTCTAACTCGAGTGTCCTGCTTGGGATTGCCATAATTATCCTGCGGCTTTGCGTTCCATTTAACGTAAATGAGGGAACATGGTCTTAAATACTCTGTATGCAATACCACTCATTTAAAAACAAAGCACAATTTAAAATGGCCAGAAATAGAAACAGTAAATAAACAACCTTTTTTTTTAAAAAAGGTTCAAAAATTGATTTAGATATCTCTTACACCAATTTAAAGAAAGTCAATGTTACCATTACCATATAAGCACTGAGTAACTGCTTGCAAATTTAAAAGACTTGTTAAAACAAAAATTAGATGCAGTTTCAGGAGACTACTTGGGATTAAAACATGTATCATACAAATAAAAGTACAATGAGAAGCAAATCATATTTACTTCTCAGCAAAATTGATCAAGGACAATTTACAATGTCCTTCCTCTGAAATAATTTTCCTAAGCACCTTCTATTCCTGAATAAAATGTACGTGGAAACAAAGAAAAAAAAACTCTTGTCTACTGTTATTCTGTGAATCTGAAGTTATTTTGACATTTAGTTCTGTGTAGGTAAGTTGTAGTTAACACAGAGATACAATCTGTGCAAACTAAAAGAAACACATGAATTGGTCACAGACTTCAGTGAATTACTGAATAAATAGTGTAGTAAATCTGAAAAAAAATATTAAAACAGGTTACGCAGCAAGTCAAAGTATTAGACTCCCAAAATCCAAAATAATATTTGCAATAATAATATCAGCAGCATATTTTGTCAGGCTCGTTTATGACCAACTGGCAAAAAAAAAAATGGCCAATGAACAAAAGCTATTTAGGCACCTTATTCACACAGCAATTGAAAAAATGCGTAAATACCAGAACAGCAGACATGCATGCTTGCCACATCAGGAATTCTATCTATATGACAATAAAAATTAAGTAAAAACAAAAAGGGTCTGTTTAATGTACAGCAAAACTCAGCCAAAAGCAGTCCCTATGATCAAAGTTTGCAAATACCAGTTTATTCTGGTATCATTATTCTGGAAACAATTAAGAAATTGGAGACTACAAAACATCTCACCATTTCGCTCAAGCAAGTGAGGATCAGAATGTTTCTTGCCTATATCTGCAAAGGAACGGACGATAGGAATTCGATTACTCAGTTTCTTTTCGCTCTGGTGATGATGTTTTTTCAATAGTGCTTCCTTCACTTTGTCTCGCATGCTTTTATCCAGCTGATCAGATGCTATCATGTTGTCCAGTACCATATCTGCAGTACAAATTAAAAAGCAAACAAGGAGGGGAGAATAAGGCAAGTGAGTAGAAAACAGCAAGGAAAGATATGCAAAGAAAGATTGCACCAATAAAAGAAAATGGTTGCCAAGTGCATCAGATATAACAATGAAACCAACAGAAACAAGTCAAGAAACACACGAGGGGGGAAATTTAATTTTTAACTGGAATTACCAAGATTAAAAAAGTAAAAAAGTTCTCCCTAGATATTTCAGATGATTATAGGAAAAGAAAACCAGCAACTTAAAATTTAACCACTAACTACTCATCCTTATGGACACATCCATACAGCCTACAGTATGTTCAAATTTTTATATGGGATGATAGGTTTGACCAAGGAATGAATATAAACCAAAAAAAGTGCAAAAACAATTATAATTCCTTCAAAATAACTGAATTTCTAAACATTGTAACAGTAATCTGAAACTTCCAAATTGACAAAAATAGTGGTAATTTATTTCAATCCTCTAATTTGCATTAATAATAAAATGGTATAGACATTCTTATGCTTGAAACCCATTCAAATATGGGTCTTACTTGGCAGCAGTTGCATATTCAGTTCAAACTTTTATAAATGTGAGTTTTTATAAACCTAAGCATGAAAAATAGGTCGCAGATTTAACAGTAGTATTCTAACAAATTATGTTAACTGTATAATACCCAAAAAAATCTAGTATTAAAAAAGTAAGCAAACATCAGCGATTACATACACACCTGCTATCTCCTCCGTAGTGCTAGCTCTCATATCCAACATGACAGTCCCATTTAGTATGCAGCTTCTCAACTCAAACAGACTATGTAAAGACAGGGTAGCCACATATGGTTTACTCCATCGCTCCCCACCATCTTCTACATCCTCCTCAAACTTCAACCATCTGAGATGAGAAGCAGATTAATGCGTTTAGAAATGCATTATAGTTGAAGGAAGGGGGATGATAAGCTCAGTTGACAGGAAGGCTAGTTTGGAATGCAAAGTGATGTCAATTGCATGGGTTCAATTCCTGTGCCGACATGAAAACACAGCAGAATATGCACTATTCTCTGTAGCTGAAAGTGTGCAAGTCTCAAAAGCTGTGTCATTTGCCCAATGCTAGTGTTAAAGAATCATGAGTTGGAGAGGAAGGATTCACTTACCATGTTCAATAGAGTTATCAATAATAGATAGGACTTTTAAAAAGGATTTCTTTAAATTGTTGTGCTCAGCCATTACGAATAGGTACGTCCTGAGGAGGTTAAGGTATCAACTGAAAGAAGGGATGTGCAATATTATGAAGATTGGTAACAGGACTGCTCCCCCCACCCCCTGTAGAAAGGAGGCTAAAGGAAGACTGAAAACGGAAAAAGTTGGAGCATGACAGAAAACAAGCAAGAAGTGTAAGTACAGACAGAATAGAGTACTCAAACACTGGTCTTTTAGAGGATGAGGAATTAATTATCGAAAACATAAAATGTTAGATTTTGAACATGTATTTGTCTTCACAGTAAACAACCCAAAAAGGCATTAAAAAGTAGAAGATCTAGATAGGGAAGGGAGAAAGAAACTTAAAACTAACAGAACAAAAAGCTGTCAAGATCTCTACACCTGATGCATCAAGGAGTGCCTACAGAGATGGTGCATTGCTGGAGGTCCAAAGTTCCCTATATTCTGGAATAGTTCAAATGGATTCCAACACCATTAAGAAAGTAGAGGAAAAAAAAAAGCAGGAAACTGACAACCAACTAGTCTAATTTCTGTCATTAAGAAAATGTTAAAATCTATTAAGTAATAGCAGGATATTTAGAAAATCATAACTCAATCAAACTGAGTCAATATGGATTCACAAAAAGCAAATAATACTTGAAAAATTTATTATAGCTCATCCTACAAAACAGGCACTCATTTTCCCTACAGATGGCAGATCATGTGCAAAATTAGGTCACCTACTTTGCAGGATTAGACAGGCAGCTCATCTTTTAGCATGGAGATAGACTGCAGAATGCTGCAGCAGAGATCAGAGTATCCTTGCAAAACAATCATAAAACTGTTAGTACAGCAAGTAAAGAAGATGGCAAATCAAATATTGGCCTTTGTTGCAAGGGTGTGGAGTATAAAAATGAGTTACATTTTGCTACAACTGTAGAGAATACTTTAAGAAAACATCAGAGTAATGCTCACTATATATTTGCTGTGCTTAGGAGGTTTGTGTATGGCAGTAGGTTCTGAAATTGGAATTCAATGCTTGGAACAGCAAGAGCATGTGCAAAACCACCAACTGACTGCATACTTATTCAGCTTACACTGAACACTGACCCGCAGTATTGTACACAGCTGGACAGAGGGACATACTTGCACTGGAAGCAGTTCAGGGAAAGCTCAACTGGCCAATTCGAAATGAAGGGGTTGCTTTGTGAGCAAAGATTAAAGCAGGTTGGTCAACATTCATGCTCAGGAGAATGAGCATCAAATTTTATTGAAAATTACAAGATTCAGAGGTTGGACCAGATTGATTTTTAATTATAGGGGAATCTAAAATGAGAAGGTTTAAAAATAAGGGGCCCTCCATTTAAGACTGAGTGTTGGAGAAATTTCTTTACTCAGTGTATTTAACTTGTGGAATTCTCTTCACCAGAAAGCAGTGGCAGCTGGGTTATTGAATATATTCAAAGTTGACTTTTGTTTGACAAGTGAGTAAGGGAGGTGCAGACATGAAAGTGGAGTTAGAACTGAGAGGCAAAGTATGCTAAATAGGTGAAATGGCCCATTTCTGCTCTTATTTCTTGTATTTCTGATTTGTATAATTTAGAAGAAAGAGGCATATAGAACATGGGGGATACCAGGATGGAACAAATAAACACTTGGTTGATAATGATCTGATTGGGCATATTCAGCATGGATTTATGAATGGGAAATCATGTTTGACGTGTTGAGTTCTTTGTCAAAGTCGTTACTGACAAAATTGATAAGGACTGCTGACGGACTTAATATACTTAAAATTTTTAGAAGGCTTTTGATAAAGGCTGTTTAGTAAGACCAAAACACATGGAATTAATGTTCTGGCAGAGATTAATGTTTGCTTTCTGTCTGTTAGTCAGAGTAAGAATAAATGGGTCATACTCACTTTGCAGGTGACCACTCTTGAGGTACTATAAGGATCAGTGTTTGGGCCCCAGTCATTCACAATGTATATCAATGATTTGGAGATGTGTACCAAATGTAATATTTCCAAACTTGCACATGATACAAAGCGAAGTGGGAATGTAGGTTATCAGGATGATGATGGCTTCAGGAGGATTTGAACAGGTTTAGTGAACAGGCAAGAACATGGTAAATGGAATGTAATGCAGAAGAGTAGTGTAGAAATGTGGTGAGGTTCTTTCCTAGGAGAAACAGACATGCAGAGTCTTTAAGTTGTAAAAGGTTGGAAAGTGCAGATGTACAAAGACTGTTCTTGGCAATAAATCACTGAAAGCTAACATGCAGGTGCAACAAGTTATTAAGAGGGCTAATGGAACATTATCCCTTACTTTTGCATGAGGATTTGCGTATAACAGCAGTGGAGTCTTGCTCGAATACAATAAGAGTTGGGGGTTAGACTGCATCTGGACTAATTTGGTCTCACCTCAAAAAACATCACTGAAATAGAGGGACTGCTATAGAAGGTTCATAAGACTTGCTCCCAGGATGATAGAATTGTCCTATTGAGAGGCTAGGCAAACTGGACTTGTACACTCTGGTATTTCAAAGAATGAGAGCTGATCTCATTGAAATGTACAAACAGTCGGACAGACAGGACAGATGCATGTCAGATGATTGCCCTGGTTGAGGAGTCTAAACCAAGGGGACACAGTTTTAAAAAAAAGGGTGATGTCACTTAAGTCTGAGATGAGCAGACTTTTTAATACTAGAAGCTTGTGAACTTTTGGAATCCTGTACCGCAGAAGGTTGTGGAAGCTTAGCCTTTGAGTATGTTTAAGGTGGAGACTAATAGATTGCTGACTATCCAAGACATTCAGGAATTTGGGGATACAGGGAGTGAAAGGCATTGAAGTGTTCAATCAGACTTGATTGTTTTGCATGGTTGGCAGTTTCAACAGGTTGAATGGCCTACTCCTGTTTCTATGTTCCCAAGTATAAATGATCCACAACCTTTCGAGTTGCAAACATGACAGTTGCATGTACAAGCAGCAGCAGTGGAACAGTGCTTTTATTATTGTATCAGTGAAGTCAGTTGTAAAACATTGAATTTCATTCTATTTTGGCAATGCTAACCTCTCAGAGATTCACTCACTTAGCTGCATGGCAGTGATATAGTACCTTTTTTCTCTATCGTAAGAGGATTGAAAAGGGCATCCCTGAACTAAATATAGATATGCAATTATGATTATGTGATACACATTGCCATAAACCAGCCTCAGGTTGAGCCTGATTATACCAATTACACAATTTTGGAAAAACAGTAAAACTTACCTGGTGCAAGTGAAGTCACAGAAGATGCTCATCAATTACACCACATGATTATAAATAACAAGGATATAATGGTATATACTGGACTGTATGTGAATAGTTGTAATTTATTAAAAACTGTATTTCCAACTTTACAAAAGTAAAAGTAATGTACAGTGCCAAATTATTTCATTACCTGTCAAGGGCTTTAAATTATCTAGCAATTACTGAAAAGTACTGCATAAATTCAAGTTAGTCCTTCTCCTTTCATTCTGGATATAGAAAATACTAAACCAAAACCTAAACTTCCATAAAGTGTGATTATCAATACTTGAACATATAATGTGTTTTTTTAACAGAAACCAAAAGAACTGAATATTGTAAATTAGAAAAGAAAGAAATTGTTGAAAAAGATCAGCAGGTCGGATTCCTCTTGACAGATGCTGTCAGACCTACTGAGCTTTTCCAGCAATTTCTGTCTTTGTTTATGGTTTAACAGTTCAGGTTTCATGACTCCAAGGGACCAACACATAAAATGACTTCGTTATGATGGATAACAAATTGAACTTTTTCTTTGCTAATCATGACACAATTTAGGACCTTTAGCATCACCCCAATGGGATTTTACATTCTCAATTACATAAGATGGAGCTAAAAATAGAAAGACAGAATGATGGAATGTGTGTAATTTGAAAATTTAACCCAGTGACGAACAAGATTGCAGAGCATTTCATTCAAATAAAACAAAACGCGGTGGCACAGTGGTTAGCACTGCTGCCTCACAGCGCCAGAGACCCGGGTTCAATTCCCGCCTCAGGCGACTGTCTGTGTGGAGTTTGCACATTCTCCCCGTGTCTGCGTGGGTTTCCTCCGGGTGCTCCGGTTTCCTCCCACAGTCCAAAGATGTGCAGGTCAGGTGAATTGGCCATACTAAATTGCCCATAGTGTTAGGTTAGGGGTATGGGTGGGTTGCGCTTCGGCGGGGCGGTGTGGACTTGTTGGGCCGAAGGGCCTGTTTCCACACTGTAAGTAATCTAATCTAAAAAAAACAACTGGAGAGCATGAAAGAATCAGTGACAAAGGAATGTTATTTGAAGAGCAAAGAAAGTTGATGATTTTCAGTGTTTAAACAGTGGAAACTTGTGGCTCCTCGAAGCACAAGTCAGACAAGCATCCTGACAATACAACTGTAGGTCTAAAAGGTATGCTGGAAACGTGGATCAAATGTCACCAGTAAACATTTGAAAACCGACACCATAAATGGGGGCAATATTTCTAAAAAACAGCAATTTAGGAGGTAGGACAAAGTTCAGAACTTTGAACAACTTTAAGCATAATGGTGACAGGAAGTATAATGGAATGAACAGCTATTGTTGGAAATGCTCTGGCTAATTAGATTATAAAACTGTAGGCAAGAACAATTCCACCAAGCGGGTAATGTAATAAGTGTGTGTGTGCAAATCAGCAGGAAGTTCTTTTGTCTGTCTGTTCTGCAGTCCCTTCAAAATCAGAACACTCACTTCCTATTGCTCACTAGTGAAAAGAACAGCACAATTGTGAAGCAGGCATCTAAGTATAATTGTTGATGACCATGCATATTTTAGACTGCAACTAAAATAAAAGTTTAAAGTCAGCAAACTTAAATTTACATGAACCAAATTGTTCAAATTTATCACGAAAAAGTAATTGGATAAAACTAGACAAATTTCTAGAAAAGGAAAGTAATTTTAAAAATCATTCACTTTCTAGTTCTCCAAATCAGAGTGTAATACAAATTTTTTCCAAAAAAAAAATTAGAAGTTGTATACAACATAAGCAGACTTAATAAACCGGAGTTCCTGAAGCAAAAATTAAGCTTGCCCCGCATCAGGAATAGGTTATTCATAAAACCGATAGTGTGGAAACAGGTCACTTGGCCCATCAAGTCCACACCGAAGAGCAACCCACTGAGACCCAACCCCTCGCTCAATTCTTGTAACCCTGTATTTCCCATGACTAATCCACTTAATCTGCACATGCCTAGACACTGGACAATTCAGTATGGACAATCCACCTAACTATCATATGTTTGGCCTGTGAGAGGAAACTGGAGCATTCAGAGGAAATCCATGTAGAACAGGGAGATTGTACAAACTCCACACAGAGTCAGCAGAGGGTGGAATTGAACCCAGGTCTCTGGCGCTGAGAGGCAACAGCGCTGCCTTAAAGTATTGGTTTTGAATAATAGTTTTATCAACTTCTAAATAAACATTCCTTCAGTGACAGGTAAAAGCCCTACCTACATACGTCATGCAAGGTTACAAGAAATACTGTTTTGTATATGAGGAAATATAATTCCTATGAAACAGTAGTATACAAAGAACATAAAAAGCACCCAGGGTAATCAGAAAATAAAATACTCATACTTACCGGGCAGTTTCTTTCCACTCACAATCTTCTCCATCACGGAAGCAAAGTTCATCCAGTTCTGTAAAGAGATCGTGTGGCATATGCTCCTCATCATCATCCTCTATCCCCAGGATAAACTGGACACGTTGAGATGGGGTATCTTTAGTTTTTGAAAGGAACAGACAAAAATCAGGTTGAGTTATCATACTCATTCAAAACTCATTCCAAATATGTGCTGCTACTTTTTTCTTAAATAAACTGAACACGTTTTAAATTTTCTGATGTACATCTTGCTCATATTCTGCTCTGTAAAAGAGCAAGTCAACTTTTTTTTTGAAAAACTGAAGTAATCTCTGAAAAATATAATGATTTTACTCTATTAGAGCATAATTGATTAAATCAGTGTTTGGGTTTTATGCAGATGATATACAGTTATTGCTATTTTCTCGAATTTGCAAATAAAGTGTCAGTCTGTTTCTAGCTTTTGTTTTTAAAAAAAGCATATTGCTTTCTTTAAAGAAAGGAAAGTTGATTTTTGAAATAACTGCACAGAGGCTGGTAACCCATCGGCAAGTAACTCTTCATTTACGCATGCACAGTACATGGACTGACGAGTTAGCTCAGAGCTAGTCCTTAGAATGAGGAGACTGTTCATATCTGTCAGCCAGGACTCCCTGATTGAGGCTGTTAACCTAAGCCATCTTATACTCAGAGCCATCTGGCCAACTTCATTCCAATCACAATATTTCCTCCAACCAATCCTGACCACCAGACATAGCTTTTCAACATTTTCATTTTGGAAACCCCTGGATGACCCTGCGGGAGTTCAGCCAGTATCTGGCAATGACCATAAGATGCCATCTTGCACACCATAAGATGCCATCCTCTACAGTGATCTGGTCTCACCAGGTGCACAAGGTTTCAATTTTGTGACTGTCCTTTTGTTTCCCCCCCCATCACTACCAACTGTTTTAGTTTTGCCAGGATCAGATCTTTGTGTCCATAGTCGGATACTGTCAACGATGACTGGGAGGGCATCCAAAAAGTTTAAAACCAGAACGGACTCTTCCAGGCGAGACAACACTAGTGGCATATCTGCCTGTGGGAGGCAGTTCAAGACATCCGCATTTGCCACTTGGCCTCCTGGACAGTATTCCACCGTGTAATTCTGCACATGTACAACAAGGGCTCATCACCCAGTTCGAACAGCAGCCAATTGGCTGCAAGGCCTTTTTTTTTTTTAAAAGCAGCCCGAGCAGGGGTTTGGGTCTGTTCCTATTACAAATTTATGTCCATAGAAGGTTTTGGTGGAACTTTTAAACACTAAAAGGTGACCGCCAAACCTTTCTTTTCTATCTGGGTATAGTTGCATGCAACATCAGGCATAACTCTCCATTGGGTCACCAGTGAGCCAACACTACTCCAATACCATATGGGCAGGCATCATAGCTGCATCTTCATTTCCTGGCAATGTGACCAGTCCCAAGGCTGACTCTTTTCCTATAGCAGATGAAAGGGTGCCAGAATGGAGGCCAGGTTACATATGAATTTTCCATAATACTTCACCAACCCAAATAAAGACCTTAGCTCCAGTATAGACGTGGGAGCTAGGGCACTTTTTATCATCCAGGCTTTATCTTCCAACAGGTGTAACTTGGTCTTGTCAATTCTGAAGCCCAAGGAAGTCATCTGGGGGGTGAGGAACACATTTTTCCCTTCGAAGGCAGATACCCATCTTGAAGAAACATTTAGGCATTACGTCCAAGTTCTTCAAATGCTCCTTATTAGTTTTTCTAGTTATTAGCATGGCATCCAGATAAATGGCAACCTTGTAAAATATTCTCAATCATCTGCTGCAAAAGGGCACAGGCCAAGGATACCCCAAATGACAGTCTTGTATATTGGTAAAAATCCTTATGGTATTAATTGCGACATACGTCTGGGAAGCCGCTCACCTAACCACAGGTACACAAGGCTCATGTACTAATTCGTGAAGGATAGCCACCACACCGCCCTGATATTTACACGTGCACAGTACATGGACTCTGACCAGCTCGCTCACAGTAACCCCTGGAGTAAGGAGACAGACTCTTATTTACATGTGCCAATCAGGGCTACTACCTATCTCATACTCAACAAGATCCACTTGGCCAATCATTACACTTTTGTAGGCATGCTTCATTGGTAAATGAGACAAAGATTATCCATAACTGATATGAAATGGTTGCTGTTGGCGAGGACTGAAGATCCTGGGACATTTGTTTGTACACTGGTTATTCTATACACAATAACTTAAGCAGGCAAAGTGGGGTTTAATACACAAATACTATTGTACTTATATGCTTATGAATATTGCAGTCACTATTCACACTCGTAGTATGAAATATAACCATGCAAAACCTAAATTGAAAAAGTGGCTCTCTGTTAAAGGGTCATAATTCTTAAATGCAGTATCTTTTGTCAAGTTCAGTATGCTTGTTGCAGCCTAATGGCAGGGATTTAAATGCACACATGCCAGTTGATGTCAGTTAATCATCCAAGCTTTTAACATTAAAATGTGAGCATTAAAAACAAAGTTAAACTATCTGGAATGTCAGAATACATCTGATGACAGTTTGTGCATTATTAGTGTCCCATAATTTGATGACAAGCCACATAAACATCAAGCAGGCTAGGACTCACATCATACCACTCCTGTCAAATGTTTTCTGTCCATCAAACATTCACTGATTTCATCCGGCATGAACATGATCTTTGAATGGTTTGTTGAGGCGCACATCCAAAAAAAGTTAAACTACAGATGTTACATACCATCAATTCAAAACTTCACTCCATTCCCATCTATCAACTACTGCTATGGAGATACACAAACAGTACTGGAGGGAATTTGTTTTTGACATAGTTTCATGTTTCAAGATTAGCAGAAGCTTAGATTTCATTTCTTTGGCCACATAGCTTCACTGTGGTACGAGCCAGTCTTAGGTCTTATGGCTTTCACACATTCCCATACCACAGTTTAACTGCTGGGCATGTAGAAATTAACAGACATCTCATCCTTGTTGTTAATAATTCAGTCATTTTTGCTGCTATCTAATGAAGAATTCAGTAGTTTTGACAAAGCCATCCAGTTGTTCCAGACGGATCTTGAGCTTCTGCTTCAAGACGACATATTTTCATTCTATGAAGTGCTTACACTAACTGGCTGTTGCTCTCAAATCATTTTGGAAGCAGAGTTTGGTTTGGCCCCATTTATCAGTGTATTGCTGATGACAACATACTCTGACAGTGAGGATTTATTCAAATACATAATTTTGCAAGATCAGACCAGTGACTGGTCCATGTTCTCATGATTCATTACCCCCATCTTCTTTTTCAGACCAGATTTTTTTTAAGTTGACAAAATGTTTTACTGCAGCAGGATTTTGAGTATTCTGTCATTTTGAATGCCTCTATCAAATTACATTTCTTCTAAATGTCTCTTCTCCAAAGAGAACTATCTATTACAATTTCAGACTGAACAAAAGCCAATACTGAAAATGACTTAGCAAACTTATGACCTATCAAATGAAGAAATTTTAGATTCAAAACAATTTCAATTTTTAAAAAAAAACCAAAGTAGGGAAAATGGGAATCAAAGTAAAACCTACATTCACCAAACATGTGTACAATATAATAAATTTTAAGTGATATTATATACAAAACAATATTATTAGCATTTAGTCAGTCATTCATGAAAAGAAACATATACCCAATCCTTAAATTAGCCAACCCTAGATTAGAAAGTGAATTATCAAATGTCAGTAATTTGAGGATTACATTTCTAAAAAACATCACTGGGTCAACAAACTGGGTGAAAGTTATTTTAAGCGTACTGACTCTGCCACATAACGTCTACACTATGTAGAATGAAAATTCTGTAGATAGCATAGGAAAACTGTGAACTGGCATTATTTTTCTATTAAAACAAAGATATATAGGGTTGATGCAATCTAATCCTCCACCCAGTAGAATCATCACAATATGCACACTTTCACAGATCCAATGTATTAAAATTATGCAACTGTCATCAAGGCATGGGAACAAGCAGATGCTTCAGGATATCAAGTCAAGATGATATGCACGAATTTAAAAAAACAGCATCTGGGTCTCGTGGCTAAACAATGAAATTTCTGTCTGACTTGGAAACAGCACGAAGTGGATGGTTCCAAATGAATAATCAAACCACCACAGAGGAAAAACTTATTGAAACAGATAATAAATAGACCATCATGTTTATATGCCACTCAATGAAATCATGGCTAATCTGATAATCTTCAAAACAATTTTCCTGCCTTTTCCCCATAACCCTCGATTACATTACTGATTACAAGTCTGTCTCAACCTTGAATATACTTTTACTTCAATATAAAAAATTATTAAACTACAGATAAAAAATAGACCAAATCAGATTACTAGCTGAGTCACAAAATATCAGCCTTTATTTCAAAAGGAATGAAATATAAAAATAGGGAGGTTTTGCTAAAACATTACAAACTAGACAGACCACAGCTGGAATACTGTGAACAGTTCTGGACCCCTTATCTAAGGAATGATGTATTGGCATCAGTCCAGAGAAGATTCATTAACCTAATACCAGACATGCAGATACTGTCCAATGAGGAGAGATTGAATAGCTTGAGCCTGTACTTGTTGGAATATAGAAGAATTAAGAGGCAATCTTATTGAAATATACAAGATACTTAGAGGACTTGATAAGGTATTAGTGAAAAGCTAGTTTCCCCTTGCAGGAAAGTCTAGGGACAGAGGGCATGAGCACAAAATAAGGGATCATACATTTAAGACACAAATTAGGGGGGGGATTTCTTCTCTTAGAGGGCAGTGAATTTGTGGAATTCTTAACTGCAAAGGGCTGTAGAGACTGAGTCTTTATACATGTATTCAAGGGTGAGGTGAACAAATTTTTTTAATCAGTAAGAGTGCCAAGGAGTACAGGTAAAAGGCAGGAAAGTTGCTTTGAAGGTCAGATTAGCCAAGATCTCATTTAATTTGCATACAGATTCAATGTCTGTTTCTGATCCCATGTCTTATGATTGTATGGAGAGAGGTTGAGTAGATTGGGCCAGTACTCATCGGAATTTAGAAGAATGTGTCTGTGCATGTCTGTACGCATGCGTGTGGAGGGAGAGGTTGGGAGTCAGAGAACAGAAGGAAAAAAAAAAGTGAGAAAAGAAGGATGAAGGGTTCAAAAGACCAGTAAGCAGAAGAAATTAAATGGCAAGCAGCAATCAGGAAATCAAGTTAAACATAAAACAAATGAAGGAAATGAGAAAAAAGTGGAATGTACAAGATTAAGAAGAGGGAGAAGCTGAATAAAAGAAAGAAAAAGTAAGAATTAGCTTCAAGTGGAGGGGATAACTCAACAATAAAATGGTTTATCAAATTGAGGCTAAAAAGGTGCAAGACAATATAAAAGGACTGGACAAAACACAAGAATAAGCAAGGTTCCAATCAGTCACTAAAGTCTGAATTATTTTTCTTACGCCATTCATTCTTAGTCATATTATTATTAAACTAATATTGGAAACACTGCTGGCATATAATTTATTCTCTATTCACACAATACTATTAAATTTTGCATTGAGAACTTTTATCAATTCTTACCATAGGAGGGAGACTCTCTTCCATCGTCTTTATCAGAATCCTTCTCTTTTCCCTTTTTCTTGTGATGATGCTTATGACCACGATGCCTGTGTCGCCTTCGACTTTGTCTACCAAGAGGAACATGAACCCCTACGTAGACTGCCCGATGACCTGGAAAGTAAACAAAAATATACAATCCAAAATTTCTGATTTAGTGTAGAAACCAACATTGATTTCCAAAAGCCAGAACTTCATAAGAACAAGAATAAAGTTTATCAATTTCACCAACACATTCCATCTAGACCTTAAATTCACATGGACCATCTTTGACACTTCCCTCCCCTTCTTAAACCTCTCCATCTCCATCAATGACAACTGACTCAACACCAACATTTTTTTCTTTTTAACAAACTCACCAACTCCCACAGCTACCTGGATTACACTTCCTCCCACCCTACCTCCTCCAAAAATGGTATCCCATATTCCCAATTCCTCCGCCACATCTGCTGCCAGGAGGACCAGTTCCACCACAGAACACACTGGATGGCTTCCTCCTTTAAAGACCACAATTTCCCCTCCCACATGGTTGAAGATGCCCTCCAACACATCTCAACCACATCCCGCATCTCCAGCCTCAAACCCCACCCTTCCAACTCCAACAAGGACAGAACCCCCCAGTCCTCACCTTCCACCCAACAACCTCTGCATAAACTGCATCATCCGCTGACATTTCCGCCACCTACAAACTGACCCCAACACCAGGGATATATTTCCCTCCCGACCCCTATCCGCAAAGACCGTGCCCTCCGTAACTACCTGGTCAGGTCCACATCCGCGCTCCCCCCCGCCCCCCCTCAAAACAACCCACATTCCCCTCCTGGCACCTTCCCCTGCCACCGCAAGAATCGCAAAATCTACGCCCACACCACCTCCCTCACCTCCATCCAATGCCAAAAGAGCCTTCCATAGCCAAAGTTTCACCTACACTTCCACAAATGTCATTTATTACATCCACTGTTCCCGATGTGGCCACCCTTTACATCGGGGAGATTGGACGCCTTCTTGCAGAGCGCTTCAGGGAACATCTCCGGGACACCCGCATCAATCAACCCTACCGCCCAGTGGCCGAACATTTCAACTCCTCCTCAGACTCTGCCAAGGACATGCAGGCCCTGGTTCTCGTCCACCGCCACTCCCTCACTACCTGATGCCTGGAGGAAGAACGCCTCATCTTCTGCCTTGGAACCCTTCAACCCCAGGCCAATGTGGACTTCACCAGTTTCCTCATTCCCCTCCTCCCACCTTAGCGCAGTTCAAAACTTCCAGCTCAGCACCATCCTCATGGCCTGTCCCACCTGTCAATCTTCCTTCCCACCTATCTGCTCCATGACCTATCACCTTTACTCCCTTCCTCCATCCATCTATTGCACTCCCAGCTACCTTCTCCCCAGCCCACCCATTTTATATCTCCACTCCCAAGGCTTCCACCCTCATTCCTGATGAAGGGATCCTGTCCGAAACATGGATTTTCCTGTTCCTTGGATGCTACCTGACCTGCTGTGCATTTCCATCACCACTTTAATCTTGACTTCAATAGAGATTCTGGACAATCGGTGCCCAGCATATGAAGAAATTAAGAGTGAAGTCTTAAAGAACCAAACCAATTGAGAGCACTTATTGACCAATCGTGGAACCGAAAGACCCCGCCGGAGGTCCAGATGTTCAAAATCGTACAAAAAGTTCCAAGCCAGTTGACATGCTACCAGGAGGATAACAAATCTAATCCACTGCTGATGCTAGAAATCTGAATCAAAAACAGAATGCTGGAGAAACGCAGGTCTGGCAGCATCTGGAGAGAGAAACAAAACGACTCTTTTCTAGAATTCAAAAGCTCTGAAGAGTCATACTGAACTTGAAACATAAATCTCAATTTCTCAACACATCATCCTGATCTGCTGAATTGCTTGAGCATTCAATTTTGAATCTAATTTCCAACACATCCACACCAAGTCAGCTTAATTGTAGGATCAGAAACGTTTTCAAAATGGAAAGATTCCCCAGTAAAAATGGAAACTTTGCTCTTCAACCTGTACAGGCATACAACTAAAAAAAAAGGAACCTTAAGCAGCAAATTTTCTGCGTGATGAAAGTATGATTCTGGCTAAAATTACTTGTGGGCAGAAGAAGCTAGACAGTGGAAATGGGTGACAAGGAATGTGTCAAAATACTACTTGGATCACATGGAAGAAAGAAGCACTAATATGCCAAGTTATAATTCTCCAATTTCCAGGAACTCTAACGTTGGGGTCTTTAAAACTTGCCCTAGAACAAAAGATACGAATAACAGCCATAAGCTATGATTAATACATAAATAAAAGTAAAATACTGTGGATTCCAGAAATCAAAAATGAAAATAGGAAGTTTTGGAGAAATTCAGCAGGTCTAGTAGCATCTGTGGAAAGAAAAATAAGATTTAGAGTTAATGTTCCAAGTCCAATGAGACTTTTTTTGGCAGGGTCGTAATTGCTCTCAAAACATGAACTGTTTTTTCTCTCTACAGATATTGCCATATTTGCCGAGTTTCTTCCGCACTTTCTACTTTAACAGCAGTAAATATGAAAAAACATGCAGTCAGGAGAATTAGATGTTTTCTGAAGAACACCCATTAATCTAAATTAGCAGCTTTGCACTACATGGTATACAGCGCCACCTACATATAGCTACAGCGTCCTGAAATGCAAACATTTATGAGAATATCACATTTCCCCAAGTCCCAGGAGAAAATTTAGCATTCTGAAATTATCCATGTTAACAGCATTGATTAACCATAAGTATTTTTTATCATGCAAGATATGGTTACTTGCTATCCCAAAGAATGATAAAACTACAGGAGACAACAGCAGAAAGCGAGATAAATTCTAAAAACTCATCCCACACAATACTGTAATGACTAAATATGTTCAAGAGCTGTCGCAAAGTGCCAACAGTCAAAAAATCAAATGTACTGTTGAGGTTTATAAACGGAGATGAATTTTCATGAACTGAATATATATATAAAAAAAAAATAAACTACTTAATCCTTATCAATTGCTTAGCCCAGGGCTGGAAACAGATGGGGTAGAAAGAACTAACAAAAGAATCCTCAACGATTAGAAATTGAAAGATTCAATCATAAAACCAAATTATTTTGACTTAATCATCTAGGTAGTCTCCTATATTGATCAAGCTGACCAGTCTGGATGAAGGAGAAAGTGAGGACTGCAGATGCTGGAGATCAGAGCTGAAAATGTGCTGCCCGTTTGATAGTGAGGTTGGGCAGACAAGGGAGGCATGGTAGTAGTTTGGCACACCGACCTTTACACCACTGAGGCTAAACGCCAGCTTGCGGACACCTCCTCCTACTGCCCCCTTGACCATGACCCCACCTCCCACCACCAAACCATCATCTCCCAGACCATCCATAACCTCATCACCAACCTCACAGTCCCACAACCCTGCACCGCCTGTTTCTACCTCCTGCCCAAAATCCACAAACCTGACTGTCCCGACCGACCCATTGTTTCAGCCTGCTCCTGCCCCACCGAACGGTTCTCTGCATACCTCAACACAGTCCTGTCCCCCTTAGTCCAAGAACTCCCCACCTACGTTCGGGACACCACCCATGCCCTCCACCTCCGCCATGATTTGCTTCCCCAGTCCCCAACGCCTTATCTTCACCATGGACATCCAGTCCCTGTACACCTCCATCCCCCATCACGAAGGACTCAAAGCCCTCTGCTTCTTCCTTTCCCGCCGTACCAACCAGTACCCTTCCACTGACACCCTCCTTCGACTGACTGAACTGGTCCTCACTCTGAACAACTTCTCTTTCCAATCCTCCCACTTCCTCCAAACCAAAGGAGTAGCCATGGGCACCCGCATGTGCCCCAGCTATGCCTGCCTCTTCGCAGAATATGTGGAACAGTCCATCTTCCGCAGCTACACTGGCACTACCCCCCACCTTTTCCTCCGCTACATCGATGACTGTATCGGCGCTGCCTCGTGCTCCCACGAGGAGGTTGAACAGTTCATCCACTTTTCCAACACCTTCCACCGCGACCTCAAATTCACCTGGACCATCTCAGACTCCTCCCTCCCCTTCCTACACCTTTCCATTTCTATCTTGGACGACCGAATCAACACGGACATTTACCAAAAACTGACCGACTCCCACAGCTACCTAGACTAAACCTCCTCCCACCCTGCCCCCTGTAAAAACGCCATCCCATATTCCCAATTCCTTCATCTCCGCCGCATCTGCAACCAGGTGGACCAGTTCCAAAACCATACAACCCAGACGGCCTCCTTCTTCAAGGACCGCAATTCCCCCCCAAACATGATTGACGATGCCCTCCACCGCATCTCCTCCACTTCCCGCTCCTCCGCCCTCGAGCCCCGCCCCTCCAATCGCCACCAGGACAGAACCCCACTGGTCCTATCACCCCACCAACCTCCATATACATCGTATCATCCGTCATCATTTCTGCCACCTCCAAATGGACCCCACCACCAGGGATATATTTCCCTCCCCTCCCCTATCAGCGTTGCGAAAAGATCACTCCCTTTTTAACTCCCTCATCAGGTCCACACCCCCCAACAACCCAACCTCCACTCCCGTCACCTTCCCCTGCAACCGCAAGAAATGCAAAACTTGCGCCCACACCTCCCCCCTTACTTCCCTCCAAGACCCCAAGGGATCCTTCCATATCCGCCACAAATTCACCTGCACCTCCACACACATCATTTACTGCATCCGCTGCACCCAATGTGGCCTCCTCTATATTGGAGAGACAGGCCGCCTACTTGCGGAACGTTTCAGAGAACAACTCTGGGACACCCGGACCAACCAACCCAACCACCCCGTAGCTCAACACTTCAACTTCACCTCCCACTTCACCAAGGACATGCAGGTCCTTGGACTCCTCCATTGCCAGACCATAGCAACACGACGGTTGGAGGAAGAGCGCCTCATCTTCCGCCTAGGAACCCTCCAACCACAAGGGATGAACTCACATTTCTCCAGTTTCCTCATTTCCCCTCCCCCCATCTTGTCTCAGTCAAATCCCTCGAACTCAGCACCGCCTTCCTAACCTGTAATCTTCTTCCTGACCTCTCCACCCCCACCCCCACTCCGGCCTATCACCCTCACCTTGACCCCCTTCCACCAAATCGCATTTCCAACGCCCCTCCCCCAAGTCCCTCCTCCCTACTTTTTATCTTAGCCTGCTGGACACACTTTCCTCATTCCTGAAGAAGGGCTCATGCCCGAAACGTCGATTCTCCTGCATCTTGGATGCTGCCTGACCTGCTGCGCTTTTCCAGCAACACATTTTCAGTCTGGATGAAGTATCAGGAGTGATTTACAATTCACAGGGAAATCAGAGAGGTAGTAGAGATTAAGAGTGAGTATCTGGGCAGAGGTTTAAGAAAAAGTCAAGACACTGGCTCCTGAGTATTCATTGATTTCCTGACTCCAGCCTAAAAAAGGCAAATATGTAGCATCAAAAGAAATTAGTGAATCATGTGGGTCTTTGCAACAATCAACAACAGTTTCATGATCATTATTAGACTTAATTCCATATTCTTGTTGCATTTAAATTCCATCTGGCACAGTGGAATTTGAATTCAGGTCTCTAGAACATTACCTGGGTGTCTGACTTAATAGCATTGCAAATATATCACTCGGCCATTGCCTTCCCAGATATCTTCCACAGCATGTAGTTTTGACTCTTGGAATGTGCCAGTCAGTAATACCTGGTGAAGGACAAAGACTTGCAGAGGGTCATACTAAAGCAGTGGCAGCTACCCCTCAGCACAATGGGGAAAGGTTGTTGCCTAAGACCTGGTAGCCAAAGCAACCCAATGGCTAGAAACTATTGCACCTTTCAGGCTCTTTGCCTCACAAAGAATACGTTCCTAATCGAGAGTATTTAAAATATATTGAGACACCGCAGATTGAAGCAAGTTGGAAAGAACTTTATATCTGTTACACTCACTGAAATTTACAATTCGAAATATTTGCCCTCGGGCTTCCTGTCTAATATGAAATGCGATTTGTAAATATTAAGATAGTTACAATCAAATGAGTAGAACATGTATTTTTGAGACATGCTGAATTCGCTTGCAAATCATGCAAAAACATTTTTGCTTGAATATTGCAATTTTTCCCTTGTAAATTTTATTCGAAGTATAACTTTTTAAAAAATATTAAATGCGTACTTGATAAAGCTTGACACATAATCGGAATAAGAATCATGAAAGCTTTCAAAAGCATCCACACTCACATTGCAACAGGTAGCAGTCCTAAGAATTTAGTTTTTAACATAGACTGCACGTTAGATTCTAAATAACATGAAATTCAAAACGGTATAGCAATATGGGGTGTGAGCTGAAATTTCGGGTCCTGACTGCAAAGACAGCAATGGACACAGTGGAGCTCCTAGTAAAAGCAGCTATGCTCCTGCTCTAACAGAGGTCCCCCCCCCTTTCACAGAACCCCTTCTCCCTTCCCAACACACAGTTCTCACTTCGGGGGTTGCAGCAATTTTCAAGAGTCAAAATTTAGGAAGTACTGCCACACGGTACAATTTGCCACTGCTGTTTTTATGGATTCACAATTCTGCCAGCAGTATCAGAAATGTACATGTAGATGTCATCCGCCACTGACATGAAAGACTGATACACTATGTCACAGATGATAACTATGAATCTATCATTTTCCCTCACCAAAAATACTTAGACAATTGTAGGAATACATTTTTTAAAAATTGGGTGTGTGCATGCACTGTATTTTAGATTAAAAAGTGAACGAGTGAACTTTGGTGCACAATAGCAACTTCAGTTGCAAAAGGAAGTGACTAATCCTGAAAAGAACAATTTTGTGGTGTGCTAATCCTGAAATGACTGAAAATTGAGAAAACAAAAGGAGCATGAAGACAAAGAAAACAAACTACAACATTCTCGCTCAAATATATTCCACATACTGTTGTGGATACATTTTGTTGTTTGGTACTTCAGTTATTCAGATCAATCTCCTGTATGTATTTTCTAATTGCTCACATTTATACTGAAGCTGGCAGAAATCTAAATCCACAAAAACAGAAGCATCGAATATATCCTGTGAAGAACATCTTACATCAAAACAACTTATTAGATTGGTTAGCAATCTCCAACGAATACTCGTGTGGAATATAATTGAACCTTTTTCCTATGGTAAAGCAACTTCAAGAAATTTTAATCCATTAAACAGGCTTCCATGTATTCAAAAAGCAAATTGTAAAATGTAAAACAGTCAACTTGAAATTACAATTAAAATGTAAGCTTCAAAACAGCAAATAAATTTTGGAAAGATAACATTCTTTGCAAACTTACTCTCTAGTTCTTCTTTCTCAAAGTTTGTATTGACAATTGTACTCGTTTTTCCCAAATCCACAATAGCTTCTTCATCATGTCGCTAAAAAGAGAAATGCAACATGATTAGGAATTAGTCTTTTCTATATTTCTGGAATAACTTCAAAATGCAAGAGTGTTCCGATTGCAACATACAGGTCATGTGCACCCAGCCCCTGAAATCCAAGAAGTTGCCCACTTGCACTATTTTCTTTACACGTTAAAGTTCAAGGAATAGCACAAATTATTTCCACTTCACACTTTACAACATTTCAGACACAAGATGGAGATCAATAACGTCAGATCATAACCTCTGCTATCATTTGGTTTGCTTCTGGGTGCCAACTGCTGTTTAGGATTTGGCTTCATATTTACATACTGTAGGCATGCCATTTGCTTATTTACTTATCACGAACTTCTTCCCAGGAACTATTATCCCTTCATCATCATTTATCTCCTGCCTTCCACCATATCACAGGTATTTCCTTCCCCGGCTTCTACACTTGCTTCAAACCTGTTGTTTTTTGTACAGAGATGAAGAGTCAACAATCTAAAACGTTAATCTGTTGCTCTTATCACAGATGCTGCCAGATCTGTGGTGCATTTCCAGCTTTTTGTTTTCAAAATACAATATTCACACTCTGCATAAAACTGAAGATTAATAGGATGTCTCAAAATAATCCAGATACAAGAAAAACTTTGAACTCAAATGTTAAATTTAACAAAGTAGAAGTCAATGGGTTTTTTTGGGCTGGAGAAACAACCCAGTGGTCAGTATAGAAGCATTGTTTTTACTTGATATACAAGGCCATCTATCAAAAATCAGGGTTGCAATCTTAAAACCAGGACTTTAAGTGAAGGCTTTAGTTGAAGCATTGTTTCCCATCAAAATACATTTTAAAGCCAGAGTCAGAGTCAGAGTCAGACTCCTGAGGCCAATTTGTGTTGAGGCTGGAATCACATGTAGGCCAGACCAGGTAAGAATGGTAGAATTCTTTCCGAAAAGACATGAGTAAACTCGATAGGTGTTTACAACAAATCAACAGGTGGTTACATGGCCACCCTCGGACTAGTTTTAAATTTGATTTCAAACTTTACCATCTTCCATGGTGGAATTCAAATACAAATCTCCAGTAAATTAGCCTATGGCTCTAAATTACTATGGCTCTAGCGACATCACCAATAAACCACTGTCTCTCCTAAAGGCCAACCAAGTTGCTCTTTCAAAAAGCTGTGGACATGGAAAATGAAATACATTCTTATTTTGATCTAATGCAATATTCACTAGGAGATTTTTCTTCATTTATTTATTTGGAAAACAAGAATCATGACTGAAAAAGGAAGAAGGGAACTAGTTGGATTTTCCCCACTAAATATCAGTGTTCACAGTATTGTACCACAAATTGCTAGATTTGTAGAATTTAGATGCAAATCAAATTTTCTACATGGTATTTGCTTTCAGGCATCATGAATCAGTTAACTCATGGAGCATTTATCAGAATGCAAAGATGCTCTTCACTTAGACTACAATCTCTAACTAAAGATGAGGTTATCATCCTAATCGTCCCAACATCAAATTAGTGACTCATACTCTTGCCTATTTATATCAGGCCTACAGCATACCAAAACATCTCACTGCTTTCAACAGGAGTGTCATTAACAAACATTTTTGACTCCAAGCCACATGATGAGACATTAAGACAGATAAGAGAAGGTTGGTCACAAGAGGCGACATCAAGAGATCAACATAAATGAAGGACAGAAATGTAGAGTGGCAAAGAAGTTTAGTAAGGCAATTTCCAACATTTGAGGCCAAGATAGCTAAAAGCACACCGAATCATGGAGCAATTAAATATAGATATGGACAAGATGGCAGAATTGGAGAATGGGAGGGATCTCAAAGGATTAGAGTGTTGGATGAAGTTACAGATGTAAGGCAAGGAAAGGGCAAGGAGATATCTTAAAGAAGTTTAAACTTGAGGCAGTGTTGGGCTAACAGCAAAAGCAAACAACCCAGCCAGGAGAGAATTTGAATAGTCAAATGGGGAGTTAAGTAAGGCATCAACGAGGGATTCAGCAATTGAGGCAAGAATGGAAACGATCAATCTTCCAAACAATCAACAGTTTACTAGCAGCCAGACCAGCAGGGAGAAGTTCTGAATGCTGCCCACACTACTAATTCTTTGTATAGGAACCAAAATCAGTTCTGCATCAATAAAACTTCTATATTATTTCATTTGCCTAACCATTTCACTTAAACAAACTGTCAAAGCAATACCACAACCAAATATTTGCTCTGAGAATGATGTAACATTCAAGTTAACATACCTGAAGCACCCAATTAAGTTTAAATAGGTAAATTCTAAATTCAAGTAATTTTTGTCTTCAATTAAGCTTGCAATTTATGCACGATTCAATTTTTGAGAGTTTGGTTTCTTCAGCTTTGTCCGTTGTAGACAACTTGGGATGGCTGCCATTTCTTTGCCTGTTTCCTTTGTCGAAGCCTTTTTTTCCCACACCCAGTATTTAACCACACAATTTTAAATGAATGAATATTAAAAATTATTCAAAGTTTCTTTAACATATGCGTTCAAAAATACTTTTCTGTAGAAAATGCCTAGAGACAAGCAAAATGTTTATATAGTTGCAGATTTTCAAAAGGAATTAACTAATTTGCACAAGATTGCTTGTATCAATGCCACACTATTGATCCTTGCAAAGCTAAAACGAAGGATCTAAAAGGTTTCAAAAGCTTCATCATATAAGCTCATGATCCTGAAAGTCTTTTAATCTCAAAGCCAACGTCATACGCTAAATCATTGTCAGTTCAGTTGCCTCTATATTTAGATGCTTCTTCAACAGGGTGTGTATGTTTCTAAACTCTCCTTGAGGAAAATCAAAAATAGTTTGACCTCAACTGTCAAAACGATTCACTTCTGACTAGCCTCCACATTGCCCCATGCTTTGGTCATTAGGGTAACTTGCTCCTAAATGCTCTCTTCATTGCCATTTTTCTATTCTTGCATTTTCTTTTACATATTTTCCAGAAGTGTACATAACCATTGTTGAAAGTTTTAAGTTCATTTATCCCAGATAACTTAAAAAAATCCTGGTTACATGGAAAGTTCTGCACAGGCAGTTTTCAATAAGCATCTTTGGAATTACCACAGGTTTACACAAACTATTACATGCACATTTTATGGACTAAAATTTTCACAGAGCAAAATTTGACTCCAAATTACTACCAAAGATATTCAGGAAGATGAAAAAACTTGGCCAAATAGACAAATAGCTAAGAGTCTTGCAAGAGAGAAAGCGAGAAAAGCAAATAGGTATAAGAGCCTGAAAGATGAAATGGTGAACATCAAGCATGTTCAAGGGGTAGGTGGGGTCACAAGGGGAGATGGGGAGGAATGGACAGAAGCAGATGCAGGAATGAGCTATTAAAAATCAAAAATAGGTGCATTGTTTTTCCCCATCATAAATTTGACCAGCTTGATTTCACAGCAATATGGATCAAAGAGAAAGGCTTTTACTGTTTTGGTCCCAACCTTGGCAGTAATCCTTCTACGTTCAGCTTTAATGGACAACTTCACTTTCTTTCCTGTAACTTATTACAAGATGATGCCAGGCATAGAACATCACTTAAGTGCACAAATAACCTGCTATAATTTTCAATTGTCAATGTTATAGGACATTATACCAGTGTTTTTCTTACAAATGCGAATGCCCTTTAAAAGTCACGAATAAGACTGAACATGATAAAATCAGTTGCAATGCCGCACAAAAAAATTAAATCCAATTTTAAAATGATCCAGATATTGTCACACCTTACCTGACTAGCGAGCTAACAACTTTGTGGGCAACTCTGAATTTTTTGAACTAATACATCACAGAAAATGAAAAATTGAATTCCTAAGTGAGGAGTCTAAAATTACACAATTGTTAATCTGGCACTTATGACAATTATTTCAAGAGCACTGAGAAATTCACAAGGAAAAATAGTTATGGTAGTTCACTATTTAATTTGAAAGCTTCAATACCTATACTATTCCAAAAATGCATCCTAATATGCAGAAGAAATAGTTTTTAAAAAGTAAATTCAGCTGGACACTATGCTATACCAGCTGAGAATACGCCTGACAATATTTTCAGTTTTGCCTTTTTTTGGAACACTACAGCTATAACTTTGAATATAAAGCAAAGATTTTCAAACAAATAACATGGATTTAAATTTACATATTCCACAATATTCATGATAGCAAAATCTCAATCAACCTTCTCACTTGTATAACAAAAACATTGTTTAAAATACCACCTCCAATTTGAAATAAGCCTTAACATACTACAAGAACTTGGTGTACTTTAATAGATTAGGCTCTGTCAAGGATACAGCAACAATTTTTGGACAAAGAACAAACTGGTTGATTAGTCAAACTATACAGATTACAAAGTAAATGGTCATATGACTGTCATAAAATTTGTAAAAGCATTGAACATAATGAAAATAATTTAGTACTTGGCTTTTTGGCGGCATCAAGAAATAATGCGTGGACTGCATGTTCTTACGTTTCTTCAGTGGTTGAGTGAATGTAGTCTTGATTAGGAATAGATGCAACAGCAACTGTGCTAACTGCTCTCCCAAACAGCACCAAGGTTATGCAGGAGGACAGGGGGTTTATATTGCACAGCAACTAAATCTAACATACCAACCACACTTTTTTTCTCTGCCATCTCAAGACAACTTCAGAAAATACGCCGAGTGATAAAATGCAAATCTTGTGAACGATGTTTCTTTGCATTATACAGTACTATATCACATGGATTTCAAAGTACACCTAAAACAAAACTTTCTATTATATTAATAGCAGTTACAGTAGTACATCTCAAAATGCTCCAGAGGTATAGAGGAAATGGATATCAAGCTAAAAAAAAGGAAATATTAGGAATTGCCCAAAAACTTGCTCAAACAAAAGGATTTTAAAAAGAACTGGGAGTAAAGAAGCAGAGATTCATGGTTAAGAATTCCACAGCATGGGTTATAGACAAATCAAGACATATCATCATATGTGCACCTACTCTGGTGACAAGTTCAGTTCTAAAATTATTTTGTATTAATGGGGTGGCTTGAAACATGATCAGTAGTTGAGCGATCAATAGCCAAAAGTTAAAATAAAATTTGGTAAAATGATTGAGCAGGACTCAGCACAGGAAAGGCAACAGAATGTTTGATCAATTGACATTTATATTTTCCTGTTAGCCTCCCAACAGTAAAAATTTATAAAGAACATATCTCCATGCTCAGCACCAGAAAAATGGAGAAGATTCCATCCTACTTACCAATATTCTATTACTGCATCTCCTCCCTAATGCTGCCAGGATAACCAGCCTTTAATTCCCTGTTTTTGTTCCTCACAGTGTGCAAAAGCCAGCCATTTTTAAATCCTAGGACGGAAGTCATCAGATCCAGGCGTGTTGTCACTTAGTCCCATTCATTTTGGTACTATTTCTATACTTGCCCTGCTTTTTAGTTTAGTTCCTCATTCTCACTAAACTCTTTGGTTTGAGTGGAAGAGTAGGCTGGATGGGCTGGAATTTTTTTCACTGCATGATCAGTGGTTGAAGGATGACCTTAGAGGTTTATAAAATCAAGAGACACAAATAAAGTGAATAGCAAAAATGATCTTTTTCCCAGGGTAGGGGAATTCAAAACTAAGGGGCATATTTTTAAAGGTGAGAGAAGGGTTTAAAATGGATGCAAGGGGCATGTTTTTAGACGGGGTGGTTCATATGTGGAAAGAAATGTTAGAGGGAGTGGTAAATGCAGGTACAGTTACAAAATTTGGAGAGACATTTGGACAGGTATATGAATAAGAATGGTTTAGAGGTAAGTGGGTCAACCACAAGCAAATGGGATCAGTTAGTTTGGGAATCTTCATCAGCACAGATGAGTTGGACCAAAGGATCTGTTTCTGCATTGTATGACGATGACAAAGATGTGAAGGTTTCAGCTGAAGCAACGAAGAGAGAGTAGGATGGCGGATGCTCCAAATATTTAATTGAGGAAAAGAAAATCATTCAAGAGAACAATAGATACTGTGGAGGAAACAAAATAGGTGAAGCAATAGACTGCTGAGCATAGTGATAACATTATTCAACCAGTAATCCAGAGACTTGGACTATTCCTTCAGAGACAATAATTCACAAACAGAAAGTTGTTACGGTGTAGAAGGAGGCCATTTAACCTATTGTATCTGCACTGGTCTTCCAAAATTTGATGAGCGATTCACTTCAGCCCAGTTGAATTTGTTTTTTAAACTTTTCTCAGTAAAGCTGAAAAATTTCATTTAATGTGTAAGGGCAAATATTCAGACTGATCATATAACATTCACATTGATACAACCCCTTTAAAGGCACCAATTTATCAGTGTATGTTCCTAATACAACTTTTGTAGATTGTGATGCAATGTGACCCATCTCCTCCTCAAACATTTAGAGGTAGCAATATAAACCTCACTACAGCGTCCCCCTCCGTTCATGCCGGCTTGCCATTCAGCAAGGGATGACCAAGTATTGATTGGTGTCGCCAGCAATGTCCAATGTGTTTAATAGCAACTCTTCTTTGAGTGGAGATTATGGGCTTTTCTCATGCTGTTTTTGTACTGTGCAGATTTTCTTCTTTCAGTTTCTATACTTTTGTTCTATGTTGTCTCTTCCTCAAACATGCTTATTTAATTTGCTTGCTCATGGTTGAGATTAGCTGTTGAGCTTCCTTGGATACTAATTCAGTTGAGACTGCTATTTCCAGAGCGCTTTTTTTTAAAAAAAACATCCACAGTCCTTTCTTCTTCTTCTGGATTGCATCACATCCTAAACTACACACCAGACTACCTCTGTCTCTGATAGCAATATTTAAGTTGGTCCTGAATTTTTAGGATTCTATCAACTTTATCATTCTGGTTTGTTAAATCTGAACTTTTCAGTGAAACCAATAATTTTGGTGAAAAAAGGTTCTGTAAGATTTCTACTATCTCTTCATAGGTTTTTTGAAACTGACTCCTCAGAAGACAGAAGAGGGAAGGGTGAAGGGCCAGAGTTTGTGGCAGATGTTCCAAATACTGTATTTAAGTCAAGAGAAGAAAATCATACAAGAGAATTCCTTCAAGTCTCCCTCCATGATAATCAGGAACTCTGGCAACTATATCTGTTGTTTCAATTTTGTTAACTAGATCAATATATTGGAATATACTGTGTTGGAGTTACAGCTCTCGGTATTTTCTTTGCACAGTCTTATGGAGCAAAAAAGTCCCTGCTGTTATTTCTTTGTTCCAAGTGGTAAGGGCTTGTGTAGCAAGCACAATATTCATGAAAACTTTAGCACCACCTATTTTACATATTCTAAACGAACATGCCATTGTTTTCCATAGGAATCTGGGAATCATGGAATAGATCTCTGTCAAATTGAAAATCAAGGGTGAGAATCAAGAAAAGTGTTGTCAAGGTAGATCAATGCATTCTACAATCGGATCAAAAAGTTGTGGAAAGTTAGGCAAGCTGGTCAAAATGGGAGTCCATGAACCCATAATTGAGAGTGATCGGACCATACCTATTATACCAGTTATAAAGATTGATGGATTGGTACACATCTGCAGTGATTTTAAAGGTTACAATTAATTCAGTACTGTATGCATAGCACATCCTTTGCCTTTAACTGATGACCTCTTTGTTGGACCAGATGGAGCAAGACAAGCAATGGCTGAGTGATGTATCACTGGATTGTTAATCCAGAGGCCCAGGTAATGTGCTGGGGACCCAGGTTCAAATCCTGCCATGGCAGATGATGGAATTTGAATTCAATTTAAAAAAAACTGTAATTAAGAGTGTAATGATGGCCATGAATCCATTGCCAATTGTTGGAAAAACCCAACTTGGATCAAGTGGAAGTCAGCTTTTCAGCGAAATTGACCTTTGTTAAGCCTTTCTCCAAATGTAACGAGATCCTGGGTTACAGCAACAATAGACTCCCATTGGGAATCACATCTGCATTATTGCAACATGCCACGTGTCCGAATGAGTATATTTCGAGGGAGGGAAGGAAAGGAAAGGAAAGGAAAAAGGAAAGGAGAGAAGGAAGGACTCCACAATTTAGATGTTACTCTGAGGAAACTTAAAGATTATGGCTGACGAATGAGGAAAGGAAAAGGGTGATTTTTTTTTAAAAAACTGTTTCCACTGAATATTTAGGCCATGTCATTGCCATTTAGGGACTACACAAGGCACCTTCTCAAACAAAAGCCGTTACAGAGGCATCAGCACCTAAAAATGTAGAATGGCAACAATGGTTTTTGGGGCTGTTAAGTTATAATAGCAGGTTTGTCCCCAGTCTTGCAACCATTCAAATCTTTGCAATTAGCATGTTGTGCATCATTGTATGGAATGGGAGGAGTTGTTTCTCATATATTACTCAATAGTGAAGAGAAGCAAAAAGCATTTTGATCAAAAGCTAAACAAAGCAAAAAAGTGAACATTGCACAGCTCAAGGAAGAAAAGCTCTAGGTATCATTTTTGGCATTAGACAATTTCACGAATACTTGAGTTCGAGGAAGAGTCACCAGACCAGAAACGTTAACTCTGATTTCTCTTCACAGATGCTGCCAGATCTGCTGAGATTTTTCCAGCTACTTCTGTTTTTGTCCACCAATACTTGTATGGTCAGGAATTTACCAAACTGACAGATCATTGACTACAATGTTTAATCGTCATACAAGAATACACTTTATGGTAGACAGCCATTCACAGAGTGGGCAATGTTGCTATCAGCTCACAGTTATACAAATAAGTACCAGTAATCCAATTTATTGGGAATGCGGATGGGCTCTTTAGAACATAGAACAGCACAGCACAATACAGACTCTTCGACCCTCTATGCTGTGGCAGCTTTTTATCCTACTTTAAGATCAGACTAACCTATATACCCTTCATTGTGCTAATCTTGCATGTGTCTATCCAAGAGTCACTTGAACATCCCTAATGTATCTGACTCTACTACAACTGCCAGTAGTCCATTCCATGCACCCACCACTGTGTAAAGAGCCCACCTCTGATATTTCGACTAAACCTTCTTCCAATTATTTTAAAATTATGCCCTCTCATGATAGACATTTCCATCATGGGAAAAAGTCTCTGGCTATCCACTCTATATATGCCAGTCAACATCTCTAAATTACCTTTGCCAAATGAGTTGAATTCAACAGTTCTTATATAGACATCTTCCACTTCATATGAGAATGTATATGGGGTATAAGCAAGCAGGGAAAGAGTTAAATTCTAAGTTTTGTGAAACAAGAGGTTCAGCTGAGCAGGACTCAGATTAGATAAATTTACAGTTAACAATGGGGTACTGGAGGCAAGGGTAATGGGTTAACAAGGTGGAAAAGCATTCATTATGTCGAGCCATTTAATAAGCTGAGGTAGTATCGAGTATGTGAGTTTACTTTAACAAGGTGAAAAATATTTATTACGTGAAGTCAGTTATTCATTGCGTAATAGCAGATGGTTTAATCTTTATTGACACATGCTGATTGTAAAGGTCACCCAATCAATATGTATGTTGCCTTATCTGAATGTACCCCTCTGTAAAATGACTATATAAAATTAAGAAACTGCTGCTCCAGAGAAAACAGTGAACTCAGAGTCAGAGTCATAGAGATGTACAGCATGGAAACAGACCCTTCGGTCCAACCCATTCATGCTGGCCAGATATCCCAACCCAACCGAGTCCCACCTGCCAGCACCCAGCCCATTTCCCCCAAACCCTTCCTATTCATATACCCATCCAAATGCCTCTTCATCGTTGCAATTGTACCAGCCGCCAGCACATCCTCATACACTTACCACCCTCTGCGTGAAAAGGTTGCCCCATATCTTTCCCCTCTCACCCTAAACCTATGCCCTCTAGTTCTGAACTCCCCGACCCCAGGGAAAGGACTTTGTCTATTTATCCTATCCATGCCCCTCAATTTTGCAAACCTCTATAAGATCACCCCTCAGCCTCTGACGCTCCAGGGAAAACAGCCCCACCCTATAACTCAAATCCTCCAACCCTGGCAACATCCTGGTAAATCTTTTCTGAACCCTTCCAAGTTTCACAACATCTTTCCGATAATAAGGAGACCAGAATTGCACACAATATTCCAACAGTGGCCTAATCAATGTCCTGTACAGCCGCAACATGACCTCCCAACTCCTGTACTCAATACTCTGACCAATAAAGGAAAGCATACCAAACGCCTTCTTCACTATCCTATTTACCGGTGACTCCACTTTCAAGGAGCTATGAACATGCACTCCAAGGTCACTTTGTTCAGCAACAATCCCTCGGACCTTACCATTAAGTGTATAAGTCCTGCTAAGGTTTGCTTTCCCAAAATGCAGCACCTTGCATTTATCTGAATTAAACTCCATCTGCCACTTCTCAGCCCATTGGCCCATCTGGTCCAGATCTTTTTGTAATCGGAGGTAACCCTCTTCTCTGTCCACTACACCTCCAATTTTGGTGTCACCTGCAAACTTACTAACTGTATCTCTTATGCTCGCATCCAAATTATTTATGTCAATGACAAAAAGTAGAGGACCCAGCACCTATCCTTGTGGCACTTATCCTTGTGGTCACAGGCCTCCAGTCTGAAAAACAACCCTCCACCACCACCGTCTTCTACCTTTGAGCCAGTTCTATATCCAAATGGCTAGTTCTCCCTGTATTCCATGAGATCTAATCTTGCTAATCAGTCTCCCATGGGGAACCTTGTCGAACGCCTTACTGAAGTCCATCTACTGCTTGACCCTCAATCTGCTTTGTTACTTCTTCAAAAAACTCAATCAAGTTTGTGAGACACGATTTCCACACACAAAGCCATGTTGACTATCCTGAATCAGTCCTTGCCTTTCCATATACATGTATATCCTGTCCCTCAGGATTCCCTCCAACAACTTGCCCACCACGGAGGTCAGGCTCACTGGTCTATAGTTCCCTGGCTGGTCTTTACCCCCTTCTTAAACATTGGCTATCTCAATGCACATGAGCAATCGTTCTCTCTCCTTCCAGGGCCCAGAATAAAGATAAAACTAGTGTCTGAGCATTTTTCTTCAGCTGGGGAGAGGAGGAGGAGGAGGAGGAGGAGGAGGAGGAGAAGGAGGAGGAGGAGGAGGAGGAGGAGGAGGAGGAGGAGGAGGAGGAGGAGGAGAGGAACAGGATGACACATACAAGTAATGAATGCTCCAGCAATGGCAGGTTAATTAAGTAGTATGCCAGAAACAACCCACACCTATAAAAGGGACACACATGGCAAGAACACAGGAACAAACCCTAAATTGAAGCCATATACCACATGAGAGCTGGCACTATCGGTGCAAACAGAATGTCTGCCATCGGAAATGAGAGCCATCATTCCGCCACATAATGATGATGGGAACAAGGGTCAGCAGATTAAATGAGAGCTATAAGCAAGTATTTGAGCTTCTCAGAAATTCATACACACTATAAAATACTTTTATATATACTTTTGCTATAGATCACGTTAAACAAATACACTGGGGGAGGGGGGGGGGGGGGGGGAATCCTAGTTAGCTCCTGAAACAGAATAATTTCATTTTGGTTCCTAATGGAACTTAACACTCAGAAGGTCTCTCAGACTGGCAAGTAGCATCAGATGAATAGCTCAATATTAAAGATATCTTGTACATATGTAGCACTTTTAAACACAAGTTAGGGTGGCACGGTGGCTCAGTGGTTAGCACTGTTGCCTCACAGCACCAGGGACCCGCCCTCAAGCAACTGTGTGTGGAGTTTGCACATTCTCCCACTGTCTGTGTGGGTTTCCTCCAGGTGCTCAGATTTCCTCCCACATTCCAAAAGATGTGCAGGTCAGGTGAATTGGCCATGCCAAATTGCCCATAGTGTGAGGTGCATTAGTCAGGAGTAAACGTGGGGAAATTGACTCTGGGTGGGTTACTTTTCGGAGGGTCGGTGTGGACTTGTTGGGCTGAAGGGCCATACTGTAGGGAATCTAATCTAATCTAAAAAAGGTTCCCAGACACTGCACTGGTGCACTCTCAAACAAAATCGGATACTGAGCCATTTATCAAGTATGAAAGCAGTTAACAAAACTTGGACAAGGTCATAGATTTTAACAAACACCTTTGAAAAGAAACAAAAAAAAGGAAAAAAAAAAGAGGTAACAAGATGAAAAAAGGTTAATGGAGGGAATTCCAGAGATTAAGCTTGTAGTAGTTGAAGCCATAGCTGCCAATAGTACAGTAATTATAAACAAAAGCCAGAATTGGAGGAGGAGTGCAGCGATCTCAAAAAGCCATAGTACTGCAAGGGATGAGAGAGTCAGGCCCCCCAGAGGAATACAAGGGTTGAGCTCAATACTTCAGCTAACTCCTAATCAGAGTCTCAAACTTTCAGCAACAATTTTACACTTTACTTTTAAAGGTGCTGTAGCACAGCAATGGTGTGCCTACCTCTGGGCCAGAAAGCCTGGGTTCAAACCCCACCTACTCCAGAAGTGGGTCATAACTCAGCTGAACAGGATGATTAAAATTACACTTGGTTTTTTTTAAATGGATCTTTGTTTCAATTTCCCCTACTACCTCCAAAACGTTGTGTATTCATGCACCCCTCTTAAAAGAAAAGAGCACCATTTTCTCTTTGTCACTATATTGAATTTCATGTGCTAGGTTTCTACCCATTTCACTTGCAAGTCTTTGTGCCAGTTTACTCTCACCTACAGAATTGCGATAATAGCAGAAATTGTTGATCTGTTTGAACAACTTGAGCCACAAGACTATATATACATAACCATACCCCATACATATATAAGCATACCAAATCAATATGAACCTAATTTTAGGGGCTTTATTTTAGGTGATGAGACAGTTCATTCCGCATTCATGACTAACATCTGCCACATCATAATACAAAGCAAAACCACAGACGCTAGAAATCTGAAACAAAAGCAGAAAGTGCCAGAGAAACTCAATAGGTCTGGCAGCATTGATGGAGAGAGAATATGGTTTGTCTCACTGGTGTTTGTCTAACATCTCACAAACAATTACCATAGCTTTCATAATATTTCTCTCACTACCAACACAATTTATTACTATATAGATCTCTACCTTTTTCACATTGCTACAATTTTTTAGTTAGTGGCTATAGAGACAGGTTAACTAGCACTACCTTTTGTCCAAAGGCACAAATTTCCTCATACTTGACCATGGGCAACTCTTTCTGCTTTCAACAATTTGTAATATCTTCACTGATAAAATGACAATGCTTGCTGCTCTACACTGAGCGAAGACTACCTGCCATAATAAGCAGTTCAGCACTCATTCTGGATTTAGGATCATCAGATTGAGGCAAACATTTTCCTTATTTTTACATACATTTAATTTTTTTCTAAAACAAAATTCACCTAGTGTAGCAATGAGAAGACAAAAGTATTTTTAAGAGGGCTTTCTTCTATGATCAACTTAACTCCCTCGCTGAAAAACTACATGCCTGTTATCATTTTTGTCATACTTGCATATAGTTATCAAAAAATTCCAATGATTACACATAAATGAAAATTGCTCACAAAGTTGAAATGCTGTGGCATTTCAGTTTTGCAGCTTTCTGTTCCTCAGCTGTATAGCAATGAATTATTTGATTTTATTTTCATATCACCATTTGGTCACGGAAGTAGGTGATGGAGAAGTGGCAACAGAAAAGAAAATGAAACTGTCAAAAAAGAAAACTGCTAGGATTTAGGGGAAAGAGTGATTTAAAAGTTGGATGGCAATAGAAGGTAAAGGTCACCAGATCCAATGCAAATATTCATTACATGCTGGAAAAACCAACAGTTTATAGTCTTGTGGCTCAAATGCCAAGATAACAGCAGCAAGGCTCACATCCAAGGCAACAACACCAGACATGTATGACATTAAGAAGCATGCATGTTCCAATCATCAAATAAAGCACATAACGATAAAGATCGCGAGAACTCAGATTCACGTTTAGGGCCTTGTACAGTGTAGACACGCAAGAGATCCCAGGTTCATATCTCAGACAAGCCCTTGTTTCCAATTGTGATAGGGGACCCTAGTCAGACTGACGTTTCTGTGGCCGGCAGCAAAAAAAATTCAGAATGGCTTCTCTCGTGCCAGGATCAAGGATATCAGAGGGTGCTGAATTTCTCAAAAGTGGAGAGAGGTCAGCAGGTGGTCATTGTACACAGGGAAATAGTGAGGAACGAAATCAATCTGAGACTGGTACAGTTGGGAAAAGGAGTGAGCCAAATAGTCAGAAAAGGCATGAACAAAGCAGAGAGCAGAGAACAAGGTAGGACTGAAATTAATCTGCATTTATTTCAATGCAAGAGGCCTAACAGGGAAGGCTGATGAACTCAGGGCATAGTTAGGAATGTGGGACTAGGATATCATAGAGGACTAGACAGGTCTGGCAGTTTTAAATGTTCCAGAATACAAATGCTACAGGAAGGGTAGAAAAAAAAGAGAGGAGAGGGAGTGGCATTTTTAATAAGGGATAGCATTATGACTGCACCTAGGGAAGTTATTTGGGTGAACTGAGAAATAAGAAAGGGATGATCACCTTATGGGGATTGTATTATAGACCCCCTAATAGGCAGTCAGAGGGAAATTGAGAAACAAATTTATAAGGAGATCTCAGCTATCTTTAAGAAAAATAGGGTGGTTATAGTAGGGGATTTTAAATTTCCAAACAGATTGGGAGTGTCATAGTGTTAAGGGTTTAGATGGAGAGGTATTAAGCATGTACAAGGAAACTTTCTGATTCAGTATGTGGACGTATCTCCTAGAGAAGATGCAAAACTAGACCTTCACTTGGGAAATAAGGTAGGGCAGGTGACTGAGGTGTCAGTGGGAGGAGGGAGCACTTAGGGCCAATGATCATAATTCTATTAGATTTAAAATAATGATGGAAAAGAATAGATCAGATCTAAAAGTTGGAGTTCTAAACTGGAGGAAGGCCATTTTGACAGTATTAGGCAAGAATTTTCAAAAAGTGATTGAATGCAGACATTTGCAGGTAAAGAGATAGCTGGAAAATAGGAAGCCTCCAAAAATGAGATAACAAGAGTCCAGAGACAGCATATTCCTGTTAGGGTGAAAGGGAAGGCTGGTAGGTGTAAGGAATGCTGGATGACCAGAGAAATTAAGGACTTGGTTAAGAAAAAGGAAGCATGTCAGGTATAGACAGCAGTCATCAAGTGAATCCTTAGAGTACAAAGGCAGTTAAAAGTATACTTAAGTATACTTAAAAGTATACTCAGGAGGGCAAAAAGGGAACATGAGATAGCTATGGCAAATAGGGTTAAGGAGAATCCAAAAGGGATTCAATAAATACATTAAAGGACAAAAGGGTAACTAGGGAGAGAATAGGGTAACTCGGGAGAGAATAGGGCCCCTTAAATATCAAAAAGGCAGCCCATGTGTGGAAAGCAGGAGATGGGAAGAGATACCAATCAAGTATTTTGCAACAGTATTTACTGTGGAGAAAGACATGGAAGATATAGAATGTGGGGAAATAGATGGTGCCATCTTGAAAAATGTCCATATTACAGAGGTGGTGGAGCTGGATTCTTAAAATGCATACAAGTGGATAATCCAAAGGACCTGATCATTTTAACCCTCAAATTTTGCAGGAAGCTAGGCAAATGATTGCAAGGCCCCTTGCAGAGATATTTATATCATCAATAGTTACAGGTGAGGTTGAAGACTGGAGGTTAGCTAACATGGTGCCAGTATTTAAGAAAAGATGGTAAGAAAAAGCCAGGGAACTATAGACCAGTGAGCCTGAAATCAGTGGTAAATAGTGGAGCAGCTTACAACTACAATTAATCTCCAGAAAATAAAGGTTCATCTCTGCTAATCAACCTGTACTGCTTGGTTCATAGATGACCGTCATAATTAATGCTATTGCTTTGAATTATAGTGTTTCAATTGTACAAGCATATTTGCATATTGAGACACTTGTGAACCAGACAAACACCATACTCAAGGTGATAGATTACAAATTGTAAAATGCAGCTTTTAAATCAATCATACTTATACATGCACTTTTTAAAAACATATCAAAGAGAATGTTCATCATTACATGAGGAGTTCCGAGGGTTCATCCCGGAGAAAGGTAACCATCTCAGAATTATCCTTGGCATCAAGGGCTTATTTTATCAGAGAAGCTCTGCAATACCATTTATCTTTCATTAGCATCCGCACACAGTGAGACAGAACTCCAAAGATGCATTTTAAAAATTCTTGTCTAGAGATTTTTGCTTCCAAGTCAGGAAATAAACAGTGCATAAATGTAAACTTGTGTCAATTTTGCTTCCATTAACTGCACTTACAAAAAAATATTTCATGTTGGTTAGTTGCAATGAAATAAGGACAATTCACAAGACTAATCAGTTCAAGGGTGGGTGGGGGTGAACAGGGATCTTTTGGTTGGCAAGTGAACTCTAATTAGTGGAGACATTTCAATGAAAAATGCACCATTAAATGGTAGAAGTGAGGAGGATAAAATTATAATTCTCATTCCCAGTTACAAAATAAATGTATCTTACAACTTATTTATAAGAAGCAATCTCAGTTTCCTTCAACCAGAAATCACTTTGAAATCTACTGTTAAGTAGAAGAAACATGCAACACTGTCACAGAAGTTGCTGGAAAAGCTCAGCAAGTCTGACAGCATCTGTGAAGAGAAAATCAGAGTTAACGTTTTGAGTCCTGTGAACTGAGGAAGGGTCACTGGATCCGAAACGTTAACATTTCTCTGCACAGATGCTGCCAGTCCTGCTCAATCTTTCCAGCAAATTCTGTTTTTATTTCTGATTTACAGCAGCCACCAGTTCTTTCAGTTCTTATGCTGCAACAATGTCATGTGGCCATATCTTGTAAAAACACTAATGGCTCACTAATATCCTTTTGGGAAGTAAACCTACCATATTTAGTTGGTCTGGCCTACCTGTGTCTCCAGGCACACAGCAATTTAGTTAACTCAATCACCATCTGGTGCATTTAGGGACAAAAAAATACTGCTGGCTAAACCAACTGATGTCTATATCCCATAAACACATTTGTAAAAACTACAACTATTACCTGGTACCTTCAAAGATTAGGAATCAAGCACAACCCAACAACCAGTTTTTTAAAAAAAATATATTCCACATAATGCAATATGAAAACTATACCTATTGATATTTGAAATAAGAGGAGTCTATTTTCAGGAGGAAAAGAAGCTAAGTATGAGGAACATACTGCCATTTCAGTCAAAAACCATCAGAAAAGCTTTTTGCAGGAAATTAGTGCACATTTATAATCATCTCATTTAAGAGAACTGTTTCATGCTAATTCAAAGGATCAAGCAAATATTCAGTTAAGAGTATGATTGGCAGCCAGTTGATGGGACAGCTGGTTTTTGATGCAGAATGATGTGAGCAATGTGTGTTCAGTTCCAGCAGTGGCTCACACTACCACTAAGGGCTCGCCTTTTGAATGTGGTGTGGTGATCCTCAGGTTAAACCATCACCAGTCATCCTTCTCTAATGAGACAGCAGTCTATGGCTTGGTAGAACTATGACGACTTTACATTTACTTTTTCCATTTTGTAATACATACAGGTACAAGGTTCTCTTCAGGAAACAAAAATATCCATGTTTACTTTTAATAAAAATAGCAAGGCATTGATGTCTAATTTGCCTCAGCAATGTAAGCACATTGCCTCAAATGTCCTAGATTAATCAATTGCACTGTACTATCAGAAGGAAGAGGTTACTACAAACAGTATATCATGAATATTTCATTTTAAGGCAATAACTGACACAAGGTGAATCACAGAAGAGGGGATTTTACCTGTAACACATTCCAAATTCCATACAAATAGAATATCAAAACAGGACACGGAACAAGTATTTAGTGCAGTGTTCTATCAAAGTAAAAGCCCTCAAGGGAACTTACGTAATAAAGAGAGATATACTAATTTTCCAAAGTAGTCACTTGATGACATTATTTGCCAGGATTTTACAGCAAGCAACAAAGTCACTTGTCTCAAACAAAGATGACATGTTTCTAGAGGACATCCAAACCTACTTAAGAACACATTGAGACTAGAATGCTTGCACTTCGGTGCCGGACAGCTTATGTCCACACTCAACCAGGTAGCGATCCCTCCCTTTCCTAGTTAGCTCTTCTTTATGTGTTCCTACTGGACAAGTCAAAACCTAGAAAGAAACCTGCTTTATGGATCATTATTTCATAAAATGTAATCACTGAAATATAAGCACAAGATTGTGGATTTGATTTTAACATAGGAATATAGACACACAGGCAGGCCATTCAGCTCAAACCTATTCCATGATCTGTAGCCTAAACCCATACGCCTGCCTTTGGCTTATATCCCTTAATACCTTTGCTTAACGAAACTTTATCTCAGATTTAAAATAAACTGATCATGGTATCCACTGCTATTTGTTGAAGACAGTTTCAAATCTCTATCACCCTGCATATGAAAAAGTGTTTCCTAATATCTCTTCTGAACAGTCTAGCTGGGCAGCACAATGGTTCAGTGGCTAGCACAGCTGTCTCAGTGCCACAGACCCGGGTTCAATTCCAGCCTTGGGCTGTGTGGAGTTTGCACATTCTCCCAGTGTCTGTGTGGGTTTCCTCTGGGTGCTCCAGTTTCTTCCCACAATCCAAACATGTGCAGGCCAGGTGAATTGGCCACACTAAATTGTTCAGTGTTCGGTGCATTATTTGGATTTAGCATATGGTAGGGGAATGGGTCTGGGTGGGTTACTCTTTGGAGGGTTGGTGCAGCGTAGACTTGTCGTTTCCATACTGTAGGGAATCTAATCTAATTTACAAACTATATCCCCTAGCTCTAGAATTCTCAACTAGTGGAAATAGTTTATTTATCTACCTAGTCTTTTCTTATTATCAAATTGAAGATTTTGATCAGATTACCCATTAACCTTTACATTTTAGAGAAAGCAAGCCTAAATTTATGCAAGACATCCTCAATTCCTGGAGTCCAGGCATCATTCTTGTTGACCCACATTGTACTCTCTCCAAGGCCAATATATCCCTCCTAAGGTGAAGTGCCAAGATCTGCTTAAAGTACTCCAAGTGAGGACCAACCACTGTTCTGTACAACTTCAGGGTAATGTCTGCATCCTTGTACTCCACTCCTCTAGGTATAAAGGCCAGCATTCCATTAGTTTTCTTGATTATTTCCTGCACCTGGTTGTGACATAAAAATTATGCACCTAAAACCCAAAATCTCTTTGGATACCCACTGCATTTAACCTCATAGTACCATCTAGAAAAACTTAAAATCAGTCCAAAATGGATGACTTTAACTTGCTTACATTGAACACCATCAGCCACAGTTTTGCCAATTCACTTAGCATAAAATTATAAAGGTATATTAATAGGCTATCATCTGCACTGTCTGCAATGCCACCTAACTGTCAGCAAATTTACATATATGGCTTCCTGATGAAGGGCTTTTGCCCGAAACGTCGATTTCGCTGCTCGTTGGATGCTGCCTGAACTGCTGTGCTCTTCCAGCACCACTAATCCAGTATTTCAAGGCCATTATCCAAGTCATTAATAATGCATGTGAATAATTGAGGCCTTAACGCATCACTGGTCACATCCACTCAACCAATTTCCCAGCCATGCTGGGATTCCCCATTTGGGATAAGGGAAATTGACTTTAACAGTGACAAAAAGAAGCTGAGATTATTAACCCTCCAGAGCAATTCTCTAGAGCATCTCAATAAAACCTTTGTGATCTCTTCAACTTTGCGTAGCCTCAACTATGGACTTCTGTGCTGTTTAAAAACAAAATCATTTGGATGGTCATGACCATGCTACTTCTCTGCACAAGCAACTTTCTCTGCCCACAATGCTGCAAATTTCTCTTCAAGTGCTTATCCAGTTATATTTTTAAAACTATAATTGAATCTGCCTTCACCACACTCTCAAGCCTTACATACCAAATCTAAACCATACATAAACAAATGTTTTCCCTCATGTCACAGTTTATTCTTCTGTCAGTCACTAAATCTGTACCCTATGCTTCTGATAATAGTGAAAGATTGTCCTTATCGACTTTGTCTAGACCAAAGTTTATACAGCTGTCAAAACTGACAAATGCCTGAGTGGAGGCCAAACCGATTTAGAGAAGTTCATAGTAATGTCCCTGTTTTTACATTCTATAGCTCTGCTTTTATACTCTTATAATACTTCTTGTAAAAATAGTTCTCTCACTTTTGTGCATCAACATTTCCTTCACTCCACCACTAAAGATTACACTGACTGTCACCTTTGGATCACAACACTGGAATTCCCTCCATAAATAACAGCATCTTTCTCTCCTTCTCCAAGATCCTCCCTATATTTCAGACCCTCCACCAAATTTTAATCCCTCCTTTGAAACAATGAGTTTTGTGTTTATACCTCTAGAAGCAAAAAGGGAATATTTTCTGCAGAGAGCATTACTCAATAACAAGCTGTTGGTATTAACAGTTATATGAAGGAGAATGAAAGAAACCCAAGAAAGCGACATTGTCCACCCACATTTGGCAATTGACAGCTAAGCTAGCTGGGCAATCGATATGCAGTTTTTGGACAAAGTAAAGATTGGGACACGTAAGGGGGAATGATCAAGATAGGATTCAATGAAGCGAATCAAAGATGGAATGTGGGAGTAGTTAAACCTATTGTTGCACAGTTATTGTGACTGCACAGGACGATCAAAGCCTAAACAGATTGAAAATTACAGTTGATAAGTGATTATGGTGGGGAAATCTTTTCATCAAAAAAGACAGCTGCAGAAGGAAATGGTTTTTATAAAAAGTAGATAAACAAGAATGGTGAAGGAGACCGTGAAGTGGGGCAGAGGTGATCTAAAAACAGGGAAGTACTACAAAAGACTATATGCTCAAGGTGTTGACAATATGGATAGATTAATTTCTATGGGCAGAAATGTTGAGAGAGGTCAGGCAGATCAGAGAAAATTTTTCCCATTTTTGAAAGAGAAATTTATCTAATTGTACATGCAGCCACTAAACCCAACTATTTCACTTTAGTTCCCAAATAAACTGCTTTAGTTGTTCAAGTGAAATACATCATACAAATGTTTAAAAAAAAATTGCCATGCAATCAGAAACAAAATCAAAGTGATTTATTCCTTACTTCTAAAGAGGAATTGCTTGCTGGGTTAAAATCTTGGAATTTCCTGCCTAATAGCACTAAGACAGTTCCTGGGGTATAGCAGTTCACAAAGGCAGCTGACTAATACTTTTTCTAGGGCAGTTAGGGATGGACAATAAATGCTGGCCTATCCTACAACTCCCACATTCCATGAAATGTATGTTTTTTAAAAAGCCAAGGAAAAAAAATCACTTTTTCCATCTTAAGTATCTCAGCCTTTATTATAATTATCTCCAGCAAGAAAAAAAACTGTATCAAGCACTGAAGGCAAACTAAAGTGTAAAGCGGATCCCTAATGCCAAAATATGAATAATAAGAAAAGGAAAAAGGAACTTATCAAGCTTTAAAAGAAGGAGCCAGATGATCTTACTGGTATACAAGTAGGAAATGCAAATGTAAAACATTAGTTAAAAACCAAAATTTTAGTAGGTACGAAATAAATTTGGCTGAAGTGGTTAAAGACAAGTTTAGGAAGGATTTTAAAATCCACATACAAGAGTGCTGTATATATTATTTCTTATGAAATGAACAAATATTGGCCAAAATGACCTTCTCTCTGTAATTATTTTCTGGCCTTTTAAGAGAAAATTAGGTGCTCCAGAACATGCCTGAAATATTCAGTCACTTGGTGGTGCTCTAAAGGCACAAAACAGAACTATTAGAGAGATAGAAAGAAACAAAATCAACACAAGTGGTGATGATGAATGGCCAAGAGAACAAGTTAATATAAAAAAACTCAAACAACTGCAGGATAATGCAGTAGAGTATGCCTACACTGGGATACTGTTAATCAATCTGTCACCTGAAATCAAAACAGCACGCAACAGAGACACACACAGCTTCAGTTAAGAGGAATCAAGACAAGCAGAACCTCCTTCTGGCAAGGATGCAGCAAACATTTTTTGCCCTCCCTTGGAATCAGAGCTAGAAAGGACTACCCAAAATTCAGCATTTTCCAAAAATAAGTTGAATCCACATTTCATTAATCAGACTGAAATCCAAAGTTTCCACTAGTTCTCAAATGGAATGCATGAAAAGATTATTTCATTTAGAAATATAAAACTTTGCTTAGTTATCCTATTAAACTAAGCTGCAATTTGGGTGGTCTGGTGTTTTGAGGAAACAGTTCCTTTTTTTTAAAAAACGAGAACAGGGAAAAATGCTTACATGGTCAGAGGTCAAACAAATTTCAGATTTAGAGTCTATATAAACAGCACAGAAACAGACCCTTCAGTCCAACTTGTCCATACCAACTGGATATCCTAAATCAATCTAGTCCCATTTGCCAGCATTTGGTCCATATCCCACTAAACCCTTGCTGTACCCATTTATCGTCATGCACCCAGCCAAATGCCTTTTAAAATGTTAAAATTGTATCACACTCCACCACTTCCTCTGGTAGCTCATTCCATATACTCTCTGCATGAAGTCACACCTTAGGTCCCTTTTAAATTTTTCCCCTCTCACCTTAAACCTATTGAATTATATTTGTGCAATGTTCACTACTTAGGATTAAATCAGAGTCATAAAGTTACAGCAGATTAAAGGAGTACGATTCTACCAAATCACATTAGTTGTATGAAAAACTTGAAAGTCAGTTTGCCTAGAGAGACAGCTATTTTCTCTGGGCTGGCAAGTTTCTGGAGATACTTATCAAAATAGCTCCAGATGCAGATCTACCTCCAACAGCAACACAGTCAATGGCAATTAGACAGGACCAAAAGGATTATTTCTGTGCAGTTTGTTCGATGTCACACTGCAGTGAATAAGCAATGCTGCATAGGAATATGGAAAGAATGTTCATGTGCACTGGGAGTACGGAATTTCTACATTGCTGAGAAGCGAGATATGCAGCTGAAGTTTTCATCCAACATTCAATAACAACACAAAAGTGCCACATTTCAAAAGAACACAAAACAACGTATGCCACAGGAGAAAGAAAAAGATATTGATCGACACCTTGGTTAGCAAATCTCATAACTGGCCAAGTTGCTGCCATACCGAATAGGCTTCCCCAAGATCTAGGTAGTTCAAAGTCTGAACATAGTTCTTTTGTTGGCACTGTATGGGATACCTGCATATGAATGTATGTTGCTTATGATCAGTATGAATGAGGTAAAAGAACAATTTTGACTGATTAATTTAAATTGGTTGCTACTGCAGCTTTCAAGAAAGGATTACTCAGCAAGAGCTGCTCCATGACAGAACCACATTTAAATAATACAGTTTGTGTTGGGTTTTGCAAGTAGAAGCTGGTGGTGTATAGTCTGTACTACGCCTATTACGATAGCCAAACAAACAGGCTGCTTGACTAAATGAGCCAATTAGGGCATTTGGTTTATGCACTTGCCATTGTGCCACAGTATGTTCACACATAAAGCTGGACAATTTCATGAGGGGCATGAATAGGACAAACAGACAAGGTCTTTTCCCTGGGGTGGGCGAGTCCAGAACCAGAGGACATAGGTTCAGGGTGACAGGGGAAAGATACAAAAGGGACAACTTTTTCACACAGACGGTGCATGCATGGAATGAGCTGCCAGAGGAAGTGGAGAACGAATACAAAGGGTTTAGAAGGATATGGGCCAAGAGCTGGTAAATGAGACGAGATTGGGTTAGGATATCTGGTCGCCATTGATGAGTTGGACCGAAGGAACCGTTTCCGTGCTGTACATTTCTATGATGCTATGACAATTGTGTAATATATCGATAATCTTTTTGGACACATAAAATTTCCTGCAACATCTGAAGTTTTGTATTTTGACATGTGCATTTAGTTACAACATTAGGTACCAATGTGCACATATCATGATCATACAAAAGCAGGACAACTGTTTGCGTAACCTGTTTTAATTGGTTGAGAAGCAAACATGGACCAGAATAGAGGTTTTCACCTTAAAACTAGTGCCATAGAATCTTTTACAGCCATCTATGGAGTCAGATACGATCCAGGGGAGAAAAGCAGTTTCAAACACTCAGTTTTGAGGGATTAGGTGAAATCATGGTGCTCAAAAGTTTATAGTGGAAGGTGAACTGCAACTCTAAAAACTGCTGACAACTAAGCACAATCTGGTTAAATTTTATGTTGTTTTCTATTAGATTTATCTTTAGTATTAATAACCACGGGGGTCAATTAGCACAGTTGGCTGGACAACTAGTTTCCAATTCACAATGATGCCAACAGCACAGGTTCAACTCCCACACCAGCTGAGGTTATGAATTGAGAATCCTCAATCTCTCCCCTCACACAAGGCATATTAACCGTCAAGTTAAACTACCATCTGTTATCTTTCCCTAATGAGAGAGGTGCCTACGGTCTGGTAAGACTAAGGTGACCTTTTAACTTTCTATTTAAAATCACTACCACCAACAAAAGCAAATTGCTTATTAATTTCTTCTGCTATAATTTTTTTAAAAATCTATGCATGAAAGGCTATACAGCTATTTAGTTCACATTTGACATTTCAGAAACTAAGAACTTATAGAATTGATTCATAAAGTGCTCATTTCTACATCATTCTGATTACAGACAGCAAGGTTGCAAGGACTTTTAACCGACAGATTTAAACTTTAATTTGGTGGTGCAGTGGCACGGTGATTAGGACGACTGTGGTCTCAATGCCAGGGACCCAGATTCAATTTCACCCTTGGGTGATTTGTAGAATGTACAAACTCGACACAATGTCTGCATAGGTTTTTTTCCAGGTTCTTCATTTCCTCCCACTGGAAATGTGGGTTAGATGAATTGGCTATGCTGAAACTATTCAGAGTTCAGGAATGAGTAGGGTAGGGTGAATTAGCAATGGTAAATGTGGGCTTACAGGGATACCACAGGGGACTAGGTCTGGATAGGGATGCTCTTCGGAGGGTAGACTTGATGGGCCAAAAGCTGTCTTCCACACTATAGCGGTTCTATGGTTCTATAATTACCAGACTTTGTTTCCAGATTCGGTGCAGAGCTCTGCAACGCGATCTTCCTAGATCGCCGCCATTTTGAATTCCCCCCAAGTCTCCAATTAACCTGGAATGCCTTTCTATATCCTGTATTGAATTAGGATGTGCTCAGTCTTGATTTTTTTTTAAAAATGAGCAACTGTTGGTCTGAGAGTTACAGACTGTGGAGGTATACAACTCCTCTACAGGTGATGCCACAGTACCTCAGTTTTGGAATGCTTGATCAGTTCTTACTTTGTCACTTTAGCACCGTGACAGTACCAGTTTACAAAATAGAACTTGTCGTTTGAAAAGTGATCAGATTTAGGCTTCAGTAGCTGTCAAGTTTTCAAGACTTGGTCTGTTTTGAAATATGGCCAATCCACCTTTGACAGCTATTGAAACGTTCCCCAAAGCAAATTTTGCATTCTGCTAAATTTCTTCCAAATGACATTTAATATGAAACAGTAATGATTATTCAGCTCAAGAGCATGTTTCTTTGACTTTGGGTCCAATATCATATTGAGAATTTACACAGCCAGATCCATGTGGCAATATATTACTGTGCCCTGTATATAGTTAATCTACCCAACTAATAGGAAAGCACACAGATATGAGTGGGAGTCATCTAAAGGCCCCCATGCCCACCAAGAATTGCCTTACTGTAGGGCAAACTGTAAATCACAAAATAAAGAACGCATGTACACAAAATTTAATTGCACGTGGACGATGTCCTAATTTTGTCAAATCCAGCAGTTTCAGTGCCTCGCCCAATACAATACATCAGCTTGTTTGGCATCTTTTCAGGGTACAAGATTAATTTTGCAAAAATCAGAGGCTATGCCTACGGGTGGTCTTACGAAGGTGCTAGATCTGGAGGAAAAATTTCGATTCCCATTTAAGTGGTCACAGGGAGGTTTATGTATTTGAGCATATTCTTTACCCAATTCTTGATCAGTTGTTTAAAGCTAATTTTGTTCAATTATTCTTCAAAATTCAAACAAGACCTTCGAAGATGGGAGGCACTTCCACTCTCATGGTTAGGTCGAATGGCGCTTATTAAGAGGAATATTCTCCCCAGTTTGTTGTACCCTATACGGATGTTCCCCTGATTTTCAGTAGGGGGGTGGATCTCCTGGATACTAAAAGCTACCAACTAAGCTCGCTTTTATCCTACGTGAGTAATTGGGCTTGTGGAGACCCTCTTTCAATATGGTTAGATATCGAAACCTCTCAGGCAAGGCACTCCCTTACTAGCTTGCTGTTTTTTGGACAAAATGAGGAGAGTTAAGGAATATTGCCATAACCCAATAGTTATCAATACTATTAAAGCATGGAGGGCAATTCAGCAGAGGGAAGGTAATATTGGCAAAACATTTTCTCTTAGACCTATAGCAGGTAAGCCAGGTTTTCAACCAGGAATAATAGATTCAAGATTCAGACGTTGGGCAGTTAGGGGTGTCTCTTGCCTGGATGATTTATTTGAGGGAGACACAATGATGTCCTTTGATCAGTTAGCATGGAATTACGAGCTAACAGGGATCTCTTTTGTTTATTTTTCAGGGATTTTATTAAAAGAAACTACACTTTTGACTGATCCCTATAGATCCGACAGAGGAGGATGCTCAGTGGTATGAATACACTTTCTGGATTAGTGGTGCTGGAAGAGCACAGCAGTTCAGGCAGCATCCAACGAGCAGCGAGTTTTCACCATCCCTCCAGACCTCCCACTCACTGAGGACGAATGATCAGTCCTCAGCAAAGGACTCACCTTCATCCCCTTCCGTCCACGCATCAATGAATTCGCTGCTCGTTGGATGCTGCCTGAACTGCTGTGCTCTTCCAACACCACTAATCCGGTATTTGGTTTTCAGCATCTGCAGTCATTGTTTTCACCTTGAATACACTTTCTGTCAGCACTATATCATTGGGGGGGGGGGGGGCGCCCCTCAGACGAGTTTGATCGAATTCTGCAGGGTGTGGGAGAGAGAGCGCGAGATGTTGAGGTTTCTTACAGAGGCATGAGAGGATATTTGGGAAATGCAACAAAGATATCAATTTGCAATAGGACCATGCTTTACAGTTGAAGATTCTTCAAAGGGTCCACTTGGCCCCGGATTGTTTGTCAAAATTTAAGCCAGGGGTATCTTCACAATGTTCCAAGTGTAAAGTTGTTACAGGCACTCTTACCCATGGTCTCTGGTCTTGTGATAGGCTTCAAAAAAGGTATTGGAGTGCTGTGGCAGGTGCAACGGAGGGGATTTTATGTTTATGGGTGGAGAAGGACCCAATCTCTCTTCTATATGGCCTGCCTGGTGGGTTCCCAGTGGATGCGCATAAAAACAAACAACATCCTCACTTTCTGCACAAGAAAGAATATCTTGTTAGGTTGGGTATCTGAAACTTCTCTGGGCCTGTCGGGTTGATGGAAGATTGTTATGGAGCATATCCCCTTAGATTTTCTCTCAAGTATGGTATACAACAAAACCAAGAATTTCTATAGACATGGCAGCCCTTTTTGGAATACCTGCACACAGATTTGTCTGTCACACTAATAAGGGCTTTTATATAGCCATAACGATTTGCTCCACGAGTCGAATATCCAGAGAGGGGAAACTGCAAATATATAAATAGGTGAAAATTATTGCTCTCGATATTCAAGAGTTAGTGTTTTGTTTGGCTGAGCTGCATCATTATTTATTAGCTTGTTGTTAGTTATAATTTATTATAGATTTTTAAATACATGTTTATACATTTGTACATAAGTGCGGTTTGGGTTTTTAACATTTTTTGGTGTTCTTTGTATTGTTTTGAAATGTACTGTTTTGTATTTGTTGTAATATTTTAAAAATCTATTTTTTCAATAAAATTTAAGTAGAGACATGAATCCTGTGAAGTTACTAAAGAAGGTTACCTGCTTACTTAATACTTAAACTTTTCAGGATTGATTAGGGATAGTCAGCATGGTTTTGTGTGAGGAAAATCATGTCTCTCAAACTGGATTGCATTTTTTTAAAAATGAAGTAATCAAAAAGATTGATGAGGGCAGAGTGATAGATGTTGTTTACGTGGACTTCAGTAAAACCTGCGACAAGGTTCCACTAAACTAATTAGTAAACTTCGATCACATGGGATTCAGGGTGAGCTTGCCAATTGGATACAAATAAATATCGATAATGAGACAGAGGGTGGTGAAGGGTTGCTTTTCAGACTGGAGGACTATAACCAGCAGTGTTCCAAAAGGGTTCGGTACTGAGTCCACTTTTGTCTGTCATTTATATATAAATGATTTGGATGAGAATACAGCAGGCATTGTAGGTAGATTTGCAGATTACACCAATATTGGTGCTATAGTGAACAGTGAAGATGGTTAAGATTACAAAGAAATCTTTGTATCAATTGGGTCAATGGTCTGAGTGGTGGCAGATGGGAGTTTAATTTGGATAAATGGGAGGTGTTGCATTTACATAACGCAAACAAGGAGAGGTCATATACAGGGCTTCGGGTAGTACTGGAGAACAGAGATTTATGATTCAGGAACATTATTCTTTGTCTACCTGTGATGCAGTTTTCAGAGTGGTTAAGGTGGCATTTAGCTCACTTGCCTTCATTGCTTGGACTTTTGAGTATGGGAATTGGAATGTCATGTTGAAGTTATGCAGGATTGCTCTGGAGTACTGTGTACAGTCCTGGTCATTATTAAACTGGAGAGAGTGCAGAAAAGATTTACTAGGATGTTGCCAAGAATGAAGGGTTTGAGATATAAAACTGGACTGGGATTTTTTCATTGGAACACAATGAGGTCACTCTCAACCTCCATGAGGTTTATAAAATCATGAGGAGCATAGATAAGGTGAATGACAAGGGCCTTTTCCTGCAGGTGGGGAAGTTCAAAACTAGGGGGCATATTTTTAAGGTGAAAGAAAATTTAAAAGGAGGACAGAGGCAACTTGTTTTACATGAGTGATTTGTGTAAGGAATGAACTGCCAAAGAAAGTGGTGGATGCAGGTACAGTTACAACATTTGAAAGACATTTGGATAGATTTATAGAGCTCTACAGCACGAAAACAGAAGAGGTTCAACTCGTCCAAGCTAACCAGATGTCCTAAATTAATCTAGCTCTATTTGCCAGCATTGAGCCCACATCCCTCTAACCAAATTCCTCCCCCCCCCCCCCTTAAACCTATGCCCTCTAGTTTTGGACTCCACTATCCTAGGGAAAAGACCTTGGATATTCACCCTATCCATGGTCCTCATGATTTTATAAACCTCTAAGGTCACCTCAGCCTCTGACACCTTAAGGTAAACAGCCCCAGACTAATCAGCTCTCCATATAGCTTAAATCCTCCAACCCTGGGAACATCTTTCAGGATAAGAACAGTTTTGGAGGGATATGGGCTAAACGCAGGCAGATGGGACTAGTTTAGTTCAGGAACATAGTGAACTTGTTGGACCGAAGAAGCTGTTTCCATGCTATAAGACTCTACACCTTCTTTTTCTTGCTATTCCTTATTTCCACTCAAACTGATTCTACACCATTCTCCATTGCAAATATATATCCATATATAACTATATCACTGCATATCAGTATACTGATACCTTCCTTAATCATCAAAAGCAGAGTGGGGAAACTGTTAGTCCTCTCAGTTTAAGGGTAATTTTAAAAAAGGACAGTTTGTATAAGGAGAATCCATTTCCACCGAGAGAAGAGTAAATTACCAGAGGACACACTTAAGACGACTCACAGCACACATTAGAAGAGACAACAGGTAGGTGATCGTCTAGTGATATTATCAGGTATTGTTCCGGGAAACCAAGGTTGAAATCCTACCGTGGCAGATGGTTGAATCCAAATGCAATTTAAAAAGATAATCTGGATTTAAGATGATCGAAGGATAACCATAAAACAGTTGCTAATTGTCAGAAAAAAACCCACCTAATGTCTGCTTGGGAAGGAAACTGGCACTCCTACTTGGTCTGGTCCACAAGAGATACTGCCTCTTAACTGCCCTCTGGACAAGGAAGAGCAATAAATGCTGACCTAGCCAGTAATGGTCACATCCTATGAATGATGAATGAAGGTAAATCAAGATGACTAATGAAAATGCTGGCCCTTATTTCAAGTTGGCTGGAGTAGAAGAGAAGGGAAGTTTTACTGCAACTGTACAAGGTGCTGATGAGACCATACCTTGAGTATTGTCAGTTTTGGTCCCCTTATCTGAAGGAAAGATAGCATTTCATTAGAGACAGTTCACAGAAGGTTCACTAAAATGATTCCTGGTATGAAGGAATTGTCTTAAGGGCAGAGGCTAAACAGGTTGGACTCTACTCATTGGAGTTTAAAAGAATGAGGGGTAATCTCATTGAAGCACATAGGAATCTTAAGGGGCTTGACAGGGTAAATGCTGAAAGGATGTTTGTCCTCATGAGAGTCTAGGATCCGACAGCCTGTTCTCAGAACAAAAGCGACAAACATTTGAGAGAAGAAATTTGTTCTCTCTCAATCTTAAAGTGTCTTTGAAACTCCTTACCAAAAAAAAAGAGCGCGCTGTGGGGCCAGAGCTCTTGTGCATATCTAAAAGGTTGAGACAGATGATTCCACTACAGACAAGAATCTAAGGGGAAAACACAGGAAAGTGGACAACAGGAATACTAGAAATGCCATTACCCTATTGAATGGTGGAACAAACTTAAGGGCTGAACAGCCTACGTATGTTCCTATTTCTTATGGATTTAGGCAGGTGACAGATCTTGGTCGAAGAGTTAAGTTTTAAGTAGTTACCCCTCATTTGCCCTTTTGGGTCAAGAGAAAAAAAGATACTTAATGAAGCAATTCCAGAGTTTAGGGTCCTGATGACTTGATTCTAAATTACTCTACCATTGGCAGTCATGCAAGAGGCCAGAAACAGGAGAGATCAGGATGTTACAGAGATAGAGAGGAGAGAAAACATGGATGAAAATCTAGCAATTGGTGAGCTATACTATAATGAAAATTAAGGTTATTATATTTTAGAATTTTTTAATTAGCAAACTAATGTTAGAAACTATTGTTTCAGGACAATAGTTAGTAAATATACAATACTTTAATTGGACAATTATTGCTTTCAAGAAGTTTACAACCCAACATATGAACTGGACTTTGCTAGGTTATGTATTTCGCTTCTAGAATTTCTAACAGTAATCTTTAAACCTACTACCACGCTAAAACATCTACTGACAAATTTAAAAGAACCCCATACCCACAACCAGCAGAATACAATATACAGAATACCCTGCAAGGACTGCAACAAAAATTACATTGGACAAACCGGCAGGAAACTAGGCACCAGGATACATGAACACCAACAGATATGACCAGCTACCACTGGTATCCATACACAGACGAAGGGGGGCACTAGTTTGACTGGAACACTGCATCAATCCTGGGACAGGCTAAACAAAGACACGCACGGGAATTTCTAGAGGCCTGGCATTCAAACCGGAATTCCATGAACAAACGTATAGATTTGGACCCCATTTACAAACCTCTCAGAAAAGAGCTGGAAATTACATCACCCATCACAACAAACCAAGACACAAATAGCAAGCGGGACAGAATATCAACACCTTAGAGGCTCACAGATGATATTATCAAGCATGGCGACAATACATCTGAAAACAAACACAACAGCTCAGTGAGCAAACCAACGATCTCATCCGCAACTCGAGCCACAAATCTTCTCTAAGGTCTCAAAATTGCATATTTTGCAGTACTACAATTCAGGATTAAATTCAGACAACATGTAGCAATCCATCTGTGTCCATGTTAATCCTCAAAAAGGTTATATATAACCACGGATTTACTCATGCTTCAGCTAGTATTGCAGAGGAGTTCTGTTGCATGCAAAATTGTCTCCTTATACATCAATAGAATTGTTTGTGTCAGATAAATTACTCCTCATTTTGGCAACATGCCTACATTCCAAAACAAGAAAGCAAATCAAAATCCTTTTCCATATGAAGCAGAGTCACAAAGACAAACAGGGATACAAAGGGAAAGGGATGAGAAGGAAGAGGGGTACAAAAGATAAAAATCTAACTAATTGGTAATCCTTCAGCTAATTTATTTCAGTTTAAACAGATGTCTAGCCATAAGACCCCCTATATTACCCACTTCATTCAGGATATAGATTGGAGTGATTTCAACTATACCAGCTAGTTTAATTGATGTGTTCTGCATTGAAAGCTATGTGGAGTCTCAAATTTATTCAAATAGTATCCAAATTTGTGGGAAGCATCTGCTAATGGATATTATAGTGGATGTTAAAAAAGAACTCAAGTTACATAATTTGAGCAAATAGTTAGATGTAACTTAAAATTCCATGTTTATCATTCTCCTTCAACGTGTAAGAGAAAGAAACAGGTTCAGATATAGCTCTTGTGCTATGCAAAGAGAGTGTTAAGAATAAAGATTGTTTAGTTTGTTAGCTCCAATAGTTAAAAAAATGTCTCATCACATCATGAAACGGTCATAGTGTTTAAAAAAACTGCAAACAAGATTAATGTCAAAATCTAAAAAAAAATCACTGCCTACATAATATGCTCTGTAAATGAATAACAAATGCATATTTCCAAAACAAACATCAGATCTAAAAGTGTCACAGCGATTTGATTTTGTTTTAGTTGCATTCAAACACATGTTCGCCTCCACAAAAATCTTGGTGTGAATCTTGAGGAAAACATCAAAAGCAGAATTTTTTTGTTTACAACTGGATTTTAAAATAAATCAAACTTTTGGATGGGTTTTTTTTATGGTTAAGCCATTCTGCAATTTGGCAGCAGGAACATTTGTTAATGCAAACATCAACACACAATTATGCTTTAGTCTTGGGTAATAAGTTCCAAAAGCAGAAAATTCAACTAAAAGATGATGAGATAATTTTAAATAGGAAAAAAAGAGGCTCAAGATAACATTTAAACAATACTTGCAAGGAGTTACTAATGGTGTATGAAAACTTAACATCCTTGTATAGCATGGAAATTACTTTAATAATTAAGTATGATCATAGCATTTTGACTTGTAATTTGAGCTCTTCCACAATAGTAATGCCAAGCATACTTCTTGCCTTTCACTAATCACAATTCCTTGCTTGGGTATGGTTGTGAGGGATGGATCCAAGTTTGTTTAGACTGCATTCTGTAGCAATAAACATGACTCCGTTATGGTGCTTTGCTTTCCTGGTGCCAGGGTCAAGGGTGTCATGGACCAAGTACAGGACATTATTCCAGGAAAGGGAGATCAGTCAGATGTCTTGGTCCACATTAGTACCAATGACATAAGTAGGAAGACAGATGAGAGCCTAAAGGCAGATTTCAGGGAATGAGGAAGGAAAAAGCAATAATCTCAGAATCATTCCCTATGCCACATACCGGTAAACACAAAAACATGGCTGATTATTTGAGAACTGGATTAGCTGGAGAACTAGTATACAAGGGAGACATCAGGTTTCTGAGGAATTGGGAGTGGATCTAAGGCAGTTAACAAGCTGTACAAATTGGACAGGTCACACCTTAAATGGCACTGGGACTGATATCCTGACAGCAAAATTTGTTTGTCCTTTTGGGGAGAGATTAAATTAGCTTGGCAGAGGTTGGGAACTTGTGGTAATCTAAATTGAAAGGAAATAAAGTTGATAACAGGATGTTTAAAAAAAAGCTACACTGACCAGAAATCAGGAGAAGCAAAGTCAAGTACAGTAGCGCCTCGACTTACAAACTTAATCCGTTCCGAGACCCAGTTCGCGAACTGAATCAATTTTTCCCATTGTTCAGCTAGCGCAAGAATGCTTGGACGTAGCAACGAACGCTGTTCACAGCGCACGCGCCAAAGACGAACTGAATGAGATCATGCGGGGCCAGAGAGCTTTCGCGTTCAACAAGCGCATAGCAAAGCAGAACAATGAAACCACGTGGTCGCACACGGGCTTTTTGCGTTCGTACCTTGAATTTCGTATGTACATTGTACGTAAAACTTTGCTTCAATCCTGTTCATAAACTGATTTGTTCGTATGTCCAGGTGCTACTGTATTAAGTATGCGTCAAAAGCAAAAGATGTCAAAAAGACAAAAAGAACATTCTACTAGAAACCACGCAGCATCAGCAAGAAGGCAGATCATTTAATAGGCACAGTAGAGATACCTGCATGTGATTAGGCTGTCATTGCAGAAACATGGTTTCATGACGACCAGGACTGGAAACTGAACATTGAAGAGTATTCAAAATTTATGAAGGAGACACAGGGAAGAAGAGGGGATGGAGTTACACTGATAAGGGATGGGATAAATGCTGGAAATTGGAAGAGCAACATTTGGAATCTGTTGAGGTGGAGGTAAGAAAGAGCAAGGAGCAGCAGACATTGATTGGGATTATTGAAAAGTCAAATAATAGTGTGGGGCATGGTATTAAATCAGATAAGAGAAGCATATAGCACAGACAACAGTTATCATGGGTGACTTCAATCTGCACAGTCCAGGCAAAACATTTTAAACACTATAGCTGTGAAGGATGTGTTTCTGGAGTGTTAGGGGTGGTTTTCTAGAGCAGTATGTTGAGGGTCCAACAATAGAATGTGCTATTTTAGATCTCATTATTTAATGAAAAAAAGACTAATTAACAAACTTGTGCAAAGACATTCATGGAGGAGTGACCATAGCATGATTATAATTTTAATTGTGTTTGAAAGTTAAGCAGTTCATTTTGAAGTAAGAGTGTTAAATTTGAATAAAGGGAAAGTATGAAAGTAAAGGCACAAATTAACAGAGGTGGATTGGAAAAACGTATTAAAAAGGCATGACTGTTTATAAGCAATAGACAGTCTTTAAAAGAACTATTACATGACTTACAACAAATATATATTCAAGGTGCAAAGATTTCAAAGAAGATCATGGCCTAATAAGGAAGCTCAAGATTGTGTAAAATTAAAAGAGGCCTATAAAGTTGCCTGAAATGAAAATGCCACAGGTGGTGGTGGATGCAGATAGGGTCATTTAAGGGACATTTAAATAAGCACATGAATATGCAAGAAAAAAGAGGGATATGGATCAAGGGCAAAGAGAAGGCATTAGTTTAACTTGGCATCATGTTTGACAACGTTGTAGGCCAAAAGCCCTATTCCTGTGCAGTTCAGCTCTATGTTCTATGCTTTAAATTCTGAGGATTGGCAAGTTTGTAGGAGGACCAAGAAACTAATATGGAAAAAAAGGAAAAAGGTATGGAAGAATGCAGCATTGGAAAAACAAAAACAAACTCTAGAAAAAAAAACAAAAAAAAACTTTTGGCTATTACACATGTAGGTCCATTAAAGAAGAATTTGTAATGGGAAATAGATAAGTCAGAAAGATCAACAATTACTTTCTTTTCAGTAAGATACCAGAAACCTCCTAGAAGGATAAAGTGGCTAGAGAAAAATGAGTTGAAAGAACATGCATTAGCAAGAGGATTATACTGGAGAAATTAATGGCATTGAATGCTGTTAATCCCTATGATCTGATGCTATTCAACCCAATTAGTTGAAAATGGCAGCTAAGGAGAGAGTCAATGCATTGGTGAAAAAAAACTTTCCTAAATATCATCGATTCTAGAATGATGCCTGAAGGCTGGAAGATAGCAAATGTCACTTCACTATAGAGAGCGCGAAAACGAGAGAGCGCGCACAAGAGAGCGAGGAAAAAAAAGGGACTACAAACCTGTTAGTCTTACATCATGAGCAGGGTATTGAGAGAATCTATTACAAAAGGATGGGATAACTATACACTTTATTTATAATGATCTGATTTAGCAGTCAGCACAGACATGTGAATCGGAAATCACGTTTGTCGAACTCAGATTTTCTGGAAGGTGTTAGTAACAAAATTGATGAAAAGGTGCGCCGATGTCTGTAGTGCACTTAGATTCTCAGCAGGCTTTTGATTAAGTCCCCTTTACATGGTTGGTTAGGGAGATTAAAGCACATGGGATAGGAGGTAATGTACTGGCATTGGTTAATGTTTGGCTAACACACAAAAAATCAGTAGGAATAAGTGGGTCATTCTCACATTATCAGGCTGTGACTAGTGAGATATTGCAAGGATCAATACTTAGAGTTCCAACGGTTAATAGTATATATCAATGATTTGGAGGTGGAGACCGAGCTATTTCAGAAATATGGCCGAGGGAGGGACAGGACTGGCTGCTCAACGTCCCAGGGCAATGTTATAGAAATGATAGAAAGGATCGAAAGGGAAACAAGAGGAGGAGGAGGAAATGGTAGTTTTAAGGAGGGAAAATACTACTGCTGTACTCAGACAAGATATTCCTGGGGAATCATATAGTGAGGCTATATGGATAAATAAAAAGGCGATGATCACCTTGACGGGATTGTACTGTAGACCCCCCAACAGTCATCAGGAAATTGAGGAGCTAATAGGGTTGTAATGGTAGGTGATTTTAACTTTCCAATCAGAATTTGGTACTGCCATTGTGTTAAGGGCTTGAATGGGGAGGAATTGGTCAAGTATCCTCAAGAAAAGTGTGTGTCAATATGTAGATATACCTACTACCAAAGGAGCAAAACGCAACCCTCTTTTGGGAAAGAAGGCAGGGCAAGTGACTGAAGTATAGACTGACTTAGGGAAGCACTTTGGGATCAGTGACCACAACTCTTTTAATTTTAAGATAGCAATGGAAAAGGATAAACCTGATCTAAAAGTTAAAGTTCTAAATTGGAGTAAGGCCAATTTTGATAGCTTTAGACAGGAACTTTCAAAAGTTGATTGGAGGCGGCTTGCAGGTAAAGAGATGACTGGCAAATGAGGCTTTTATAAGTGAGAAAACAAAAAGTTCAGACATAGTATATGGAGCAAGGCTAGTATAAGTAGGGAACATTTGATGACTAGAGACATTGAGGCTCTGATCAAGAAAAAGGAGACTGCATACATCAGGTACAGATAGCTGGGATCAAGTAAATCCCTCGAGAGATAAAGGGGGAGTAGAAGTACACTGGAGGGAAAAATGGGGACAAGATAGCTTTGACAGATAAGAGATTCTGCAAGTACATTATGGCAAAAAAGTAACTAGGGAAAGAACAGGCCCCCTTAAAGATTAATGAGGCAACGTGTGGAATCACAGGAGATGGGAGAGATACTAAATGACTATTTCACACCTGTATTCACTGGAGGAAAACTTGAAAACTAGGGAAATAAATAGTAATGTTTTGAAAACAGTCGACAATGCAGGAGATGGTGCTGGAGGTCTTAAAATGCACGAATGTAGATAAATCCATGGAACTTGATCAAGTATACCACAGGACAGGGTGGGACGCCACAGAAGAAATTCCAGAGCCCTTGAGATTTTTTTTATCATCAATAATCATGGGTGAGATGTTGGAAGGGTGGCTAATGTGCCATTATTAAATAAAGGCTGTAGGAAAAGCCAGCAAAATAAAGACCAATGAGCCTGACTTCAATGTTAAGTTGCTGGAAGGGATTCTGAGGAACAGGGTTTACATGCATTTGGAAAGGCAAGGATTAATTAGGCATAGTCATCACGCTTTGCGCGTGGAAAAAGAAAACTTGCCTCAAACTTGAGATTTTTTTGGAAGATACATGACAGCAGTTTACATGGACTTTAAGACCTTTAACAAGGTTCCACATGGTGGATAGGTTAGTAAGGTTAGATCACAAGGGATTCAGGGAGAGCTAGTTAATTGGATACAAAATTGGTCAGATAATAGGAGACAGAGAGCTGGTCAGAGATTGTTCCTCAGGTGACCTGTGGTGTGCCGCAAGGATCGGCACTGGATCCATTTGTTTATCATTTATAGAAACAATTTAGATGAGAATATAAGAGGCATTGTCAACACGTTCCCGCCTCAGTCGAAGCAAAACGTTCACAGTATAGTTTTACCTCCTTCATCTTTATTCCGGGCCCTGGAGGGACAGAGAACAATCACTTTCAAGTGCTCAGAGATACGCGTTCTCCGTCTTCTCTCGAAGATCAGTTTCTTAATAAATTATACAGTCATTTGCAGGGAGGGGCATCCAGATAAGGCAACATACATATTGATTGTCATGGTCAATCAATCTGAGTGTCGATAGTAAGAATTAAGCCATCTGCTGTTAAGCAAAGAATCTTCTTAACCTTGCCAACTGGCTTCACATGATGAATACTTTTCACCTTGTTAAAGGAACATTCAGTGTGTAAAGTCAGTTATCTTATTAAATGGCTTTACATAATGATGCTTTTTCACCTTGTTAACCTGCTACCCTTGCCTCCAGTACCTCAATGCTTATTGCAAGTTCTTATCTGATCATGCCAGTAGAACCTTTTGTTTCACAAAAACTCACCTTAACTCTTTCCTTACCTGCTCATAGCTTACACCTGTACACTTTCTCAGCATGGTTAGTAAGTTTGCAGATGACACCAAAATTAATGGTACAGTGGACAGTGAAGAAGGTTATCTAAGAGTACAATGGGATTTTGATCAGCTAGGTCAATGGGCCAAGGAGTAGTAGACTGAGTTTAATTTTTATAAACGCAACAACTTGCATTTTGGTAAGACAAACCACAACAGGACGGACTTAGTTAATGGTAGGCTCCTGGGGAATAATGTTGAACAGAGATCTAGGGATGCAGGTACCATTCAGGATGCTGTCAGGACTAGAGGGTTTCAGGTATAAAGGACCAGCTGGGACTTTTTTTTTCCCCCTGGAGCCTTGAAGGTGCCATCACAGGTAAACAAGATGCTGAAGGTGGCATTGGCACACTTGCCTTCATCTGACAGACCACTGAGTACAGGAGTTGGGATATCAAGTTGTGACTGTACAACACATTGAGGCCACTTTGAATACTGCATACAATTCTGGTCGCCCTGCTATAGGAGGATGCAATTAAACTGGAGAAGATGTAGAATAAAAATTTACAAGGATGCTGTCAGGACTGGTAGGTTTCAGTTATAAGGAGGCGGAGACTTTTTCTTCCCTAGAGCATAGCAGTCTGAGGAGTGATCTGATAAAGATTCATAAAATCATAAGGGGCACAGATAAGGTGAATAGCAAAGGGATTTTCCCCAGGGTAGGGAGTCCAAAATTAGAGGGCATAGGTCTAGGTGAGAGGAGAAAAATTGAAAAGGGACCTGAGGGACAACTTTTTCATACAGGATGGTGCATATATGGAAGAACTGCCAGAGAAAGTGGTAGACAAGCAGGAGGCTGGAAGAACACAGCAAGCCAGGGAGCATCAGGAGGTGGAGAAGTCAACGTTTCAGGTGTGACCTTTCTTCAGGACTGGTGAAAGGGGAGCTGCATAAAAAGTGGATTGGGAAGGGGCAGGGTAGTGAAGTAGGCATTGGTGCACACAGGTAGAGGTTACAACATGGCAAAAGGGAGGACTGTAGATGCTGGAAACCAGAGTTTAGATCAGAGTGGTGCTGGAAAAGCACAGCAGGTCAGGCAGCATCCGAGGATCGGGGAAAAAAAAAAAATTGACGTTTCGGGCAAAAGCCCTTCATCAGGAATACAGACAGGAAGCCTTCAGGGTGGTGAGATAAATGGACATGTTAGAGGTTACGACATGGTCGAGTCGATGGGAGAAATGAATCCGGTTTGTAGCTGGAAGGGTCACAGGAATGAAAGGGAGGGGGTAGGGCTGGAAAGTGAGTAGGGGGATGGGAAGGGAGGTTATTTTGAAATTAGAGAACAAATGTTAAGTTCTCCAGGCTGTAGGCTGTCCAAACAGGAAAAGGTTGAGGAGGATATTGGCCAAGCACAGGCAAATAGAACTAGTTCAGTTTGGGAAACCTGGTTGGCGTGAACAAGTTAGACCCAAGACTCTGTTTCTGTGCTGTATGACTAAATGGAACATAATATTTCCAAATTTGTAGATGATAAAATTCTAAGTGGGAATGTGTGTTATGAGGAATATTTAAAGCAGCTTCAGGAAAATTTGAACATGTTTAGTGAATGGGAAAGAACACAGCGACAATATGTAATGTAGAAAAATCTGAGGTTATCCACTTTGGTAGGGCAAAACAATGTACAAAGTACTTCTTAAGTGGTAAAGGGGTTGGAAAGTTGTAGATGTATAAAAAATGACCTAGGCATTCTTAATAGGGAGTTACTGAAGGATAATATGCAGATGCAGTAAGCTATTTGGAGGGCTATTGGAATAATATCCTCTTGCAATAAAGGCTTCGAGTGTAGAAATAGTGAAGTTTTGCTTCAGCTACATAGAAACCTGGTTAGAATGCACATGGACTACCTTACACAGGTTTGGTCCCTCAATTTCAGAAAACATAACACTACCAAAAGAGGAACACAACAAAGGTTGTTGTTACTGGGATAGTGGGAGGTGTACTACAGAGAGAGATGGGGCAAACTCAGCCTGTATTCTCCAGAATTTCAAAATATAAGAGGTGATCTCGTTGAAACCTGCAAAATACCTGTAAGGGATAGACTGGATAGACACAGGTAAGGTAGTTCCTTTGATTGAGAGTCTAAAACCAGGGTTACAATTTACAAATATGAGGAATGCCACTTAGGTCCAAGTTGAGTGTTCTCTACCCTCCACTCCACCACCACCCCCACCCTAGAGGGCTTTGGAGTTCTGTACTACAGAAGGCTTTGGAGCCTCAGTCATTGACGATGCTTAAGATAAAAAGTTGGTAGATTTGTCATTAACAGTGGCAATGGGGTTATGGGATATGGGGATTAAAAGACACGAGTTTGATCAGCCATGATTGTACTGAATGATGTGGCAGGTCCAAGAAAGCACAGATGTGCTGGGTTAACAAGAATTGGGCTTTAAAGTTTTTCTATATTGTGTTAAAACTACATTGAAAAGACATGAATTGGTCACTAAAGGCTGAACAACACACAGCAAGTCAGTGCTGGAGCACAGAGAAGGAAATGGAATCAATTCAATATGTTTTAGATTCCTGGTTTAGAGAGTGGTGGGCTTTGTGGGAATTGGGGCCAGAGATATTCAAGTGCAGATGATCCTCTGCCTGGCATCTAGATCTAGGCACCACTCAACTCCTGAAATTGTTGTTTTCTACTTGTTGTCCCTTGTCTACCAGAGTGACAATTGAGAAATAGAGTGGTAATAAAGATTCACAAACTCACTTTCACATTTAAGCTTCCAACCTGTTTCACTGATACATTGATCCTATCACTTTCTAGCCTCAGGTAAAGCTCAAAATGGGAAGTTTTAGGTTAGGCAAAGGCTTTCCACAACTTAAGCCCCTCTCATCCAGGGTGGCTTTCAATAAGGATCACATGTTGGCCACCAGAATGTATAGGCCTTTTATACTTAGTAGCACTGCAGGATACAAAACAGAATCAGAAAACAGTAAGTTGTAGGTCAGTGCTCAGCTCATCTTTAGTTATGATGGATCTTCTGTGAAAACAATATGTACTGCATCTTCATCTAGTGCAAACCATTCACTGCAATTCCATTAATCAGATAACAAGATATCAGAGTCACAAAACTGATCTATTTCAAAGAGTCCTCATGCATTGACGTCTGTATGCACAAGAATCTCAACTTATTGTTGGCAACAAAATCATCTATTGTGCTTTAATCAAATGCCCGCATTTAGCTCACACAGGCAGAGAACTGCGAGAACAATATATAAATGAACAACTACACGAAAACAGCAGAACACGTTTTATAGTTGGAAGTATGGAGGTACATACTCATAATTCCCCTTCTGCCCATTTAGTAAATAGCAAATCCAAATTAGAGATGTGAATGAAGAAATGAAGTGGAGAAAATTGCTTTCAAATGGTGCAGAACGTTAGTTTTTAAAACTAGAATTTGTTGATGTTTCATTGCTCCTATTTCTGTACCAGGAAATACAGAAAGCATATGTTTTGATGTACAGTGGCAATTGCTGCCTAACTGGATTTCAATACTGGTAGTTCTCCCATAAAGCATGGTTATTAAATGCAGTTCGTCTCTAACGCAATTTACGAATTGCTGAGTTTTTAAAAACAAAAAGCAAACTCCTGTTTTCATCCCCAGCACTAGGTGTCGTGATGTACGGAGGACTGGACTCCGTGTCAGCACAGTGTGATCACTCGGCTCTTTCTCATGAAGTGCTTCGTGAAAGGTAATTGTGAAATGTTGGTGCTAGTGCAGTTGGAAAAATGACGGGGAAATGTTTCTACAGCCCGAGGACAAGAAGCTGGGCGCAATTTGTTTTTTAAAAAGGTGTTAGAGTTGAGATAAGAGTGAAATTTCATTGGATTTGACCAACAGTAAAAGGATAATGTTCATGATGAATCTGAAACATGGTTTTGTTGTTTGTATTAAGAACTTCTTTTTGTCTTTGTTTAAAAAATGTTTAGAATGTTAAAGAATATCTGCAGAATCATGCGAATTCGTTCCAGTGACTAATCACGATGGTAACCGACTGCAAAATAAAATAGCAGTACGGGGGTTCGGACACGGTCAGTTAGCTGCTCAGGGTGGTCAGAATTAGGAAACTCCTCACATTATGGGTAAGCGAAAGGTGCGTGGCACATTTAGTTTTGGTGCATGTGTGGAAATGTCCTGAGGGGGTGAGTAGGCTGTACAGAAGAGATTCGCGGTTAGTTAGGATCAGATGTTAGCAAGAATGAGGGGGAAATGGGGCAGATTTTCATGAAATGGTATGTACAGTAGCAGAGATAAAGTGAGTGTGAGGTATGAATGAGAAGATGGTGGCACTTTCACTGGTAGAGTGGAGAAGCTCATTCACATTCCTACATTCAGTGCATTCCTTCAGATGGGATCTGCACTTGCCTGGATGGTAATCCTGATCCAGGTTGGCATGATTCCAGTAGAATTGAATCCTTAGTTGGCCTGGGAGAGAAGGACATCCTGACTCTACATCACCCCATCCCTATCAGCAGCATCTCCATGTCCCTGCCCACAAAGAGGCGCACTAATTTTCCACTGTCTACCACTCCAGTGCCATCATCAGGAACGGCACAGGACAGCTCTGATCTGACAGCCCTTGTCTGGGTGCACGTTATCCTATAAAGATAGTGCTGCACCATGGATATTGGTCAATTCTGGGATAACCAGGAAGTAACAACTTGTTTTGGAAATGGCACATGCTATGATGGTGTTGAGATATATGAAGGAGGCATCAAAAGGTGGGGTAGGTAATAAATCAGGTAAAAACAATGACTGCAGATGCTGAAAATCAAATACTGGATTAGTGGTGCTGGAAGAGCACAGCAGTTCAGGCAGCATCCAACGAGCAACGAAATCAACGTTTCGGGCAAAAGCCCTTCATCAGGAATAAATGCTGCCTGAACTGCTGTGCTCTTCCAGCACCACTAATCCAGTAGGTAATAAATCAGGCTAGTTTTGTAAGATAAGGTGATAGACATCTCCGAGCATCATGACGTGAAACCCTTCAAAAAAAGAAAAAAGCCTGACAAAACTGACACTTAGAGAAAGAAATTAAGATTCAGCCCTTAATCTATCAAGGCAGGTTTCATTTTGGGACCTGACTTATTGAATATTACCATTGGATGGAGCCAGAAGACTGGCTAGAATATAGTGCAGCCAGCAGGGAGATGCCAATTACAGTAAACAGTTGAAGATTTTGATGAATTGCACTATACAATGCCATACAACAGTACCTAGACTGTGCTATTGTTTGTTGATTTTTACTGGTTCATCCCATAGGCCCCATTATTTCAATTGCACAATTGTGTATAACATGGTGTTGCACGAGAACGCATCTATGGCATTAACAGAACTACTTGTAGCTTGCTGTAGCTGGTTGCCAGTTATCTGGCCTGATTTAATTATCTAAGTGGTGGTTTTGGTTGCCATTGCTACATTTGGTTTCGTGAGGCGGGCCATAGGTTTGCAATCCTTTTTTTTTGTATGATTCAACGGTACACTGGACAAACCCAATAATTAACAACACTTCATGGAGGATAGAAAATTACATATAAACAATACATAGTCCAAATTTACCATAACAATGGAGGCCTTGCACCAAAGCACACCAGCATTACGTGCAGTAGACTAAACTTGCACTGAGCTGAAAAATGTGTTGCTGGAAAAGCGCAGCAGGTCAGGCAGCATCCAAGGAACAGGAGAATTGGCGTTTCAGGCATAAGCCCTAGCCCGAAACGTAGATTCTTCTGCTCTTTGGATGCTCTGACCTGCTGCACTTTTCCAGAAACACATTTTTCAGCTCTGATCTCCAGCGTCTGCAGTCCTCACTTTCTCCTAAACTTGCACTGACCAAAACAATTTATTTTGCAGGACTTTGCAAAGGTATACACACAGCTTCTCATCCTTAAAGTTAAATTGTCATTGGGAATTGCTATTTAACTTTCAGCTTTGATCTCTGCAGCATACCATGAGACCTTCAGTCAGATAGTGTTGACTCCTCCTACCATTGCTCATTTGAATTTGAAAAAGTACACCTAGAATAGATTCTATAACTTTCTCTGTTATTCAATGGGCTTTGTTTGTAGCAAACAATATCAAAGTTCAGTCCTTTGTTCTTTTGTTGTGTTCATTCGTTGTGTTCATTCATGTGTCATTATTCTACGTATTTCCTTCTCAACTGCCTCAAGCACCTTTTCTTGCACAGAATGGTTAACCTAAATTTGAGGCAAACATTTGTGTCTAGCCATGAAAAATACTGTCAGGCTTTCTTAAAAGTGCCCTAGATTTCAAAGTGCAGAATGCAACGAACTTGTGTGCCCTGGCTTATTGTATGATGCACCAGAACAGGTGCAGCCTGTACAAGAGTCACCAAGATTTACAAAAGTACTTTTATGGCCCACTTCCTCCACCCAGGTCCAAATATCAGTATATGGCTTAAAACTTGTTTTTTGTTTGCATTTCAGACCTATTTTATCATGCAGGAAAGCTAGTACCAAAAAGTTACACTACCAGAAAAATAACCAGTAAATTTAATTTTTTACCAGTTCAAAATGAGATCATAAGGGAAACTATTCAACAACTTAAAACCAACTAGTCCACTTTTCCTATTTCTCAAGAAGACGATTGAAAAAAGTAATAGTATTATAAATAACAGCAATATTGTTCTAATTTATTGGAGGATTTAGACTATTTTATTGGCTGTCATTTCAATCCAGATAAGTAACTTGATTTTACATGTATTATACTAAAAATGGCAATTCAAAGTCTATTTAAATATTAAAACAAAGAGTTGTGGATGCTGGAGATCTGAAACAAAAACAGGAATTGCTGGCAAAACTCCGGTCTGAAAAATGGGGCAAAATTAACTGTTAGAGTCTAGTGACTGGGTGAAGAGTCATCAGACTCGAAACATTAACTCTGCTTTCTCCCCATAAATGCTGAGCTTCACTGCAATTTCTGTTTTTGTTTCTATTCAAAGATTGCCTATAAAATCAGAACTGAATATTAAGTAATTAAAAGGAATAATTTAACAAGTTCTATTGAATAGGCCAAAGGCATACGTAGTTTTAATTTTTATTTCTAGATAAAACAAAATTCCACAATTAAAATGTGACTCAACATAGTGACATTCTAAAAGGAAATAATATTTGAAATCCTAGCCTGAACCAGAGGAGTAAAAGGTGAGACTGGCTTAAAAAGTTCTTTAAAGACTGGTTGACTTGAAAATTGTAATTAACTTTCAATTGTATCAAAACAAATGAAAGCAAACTAGTATCTGAATCATGCATTTGAATCTATAGTTTTCCAAGATTAAAAGTTAGAAATTCAAGGAAAGCAAATTTTGATGGTGTTAGGCAAGAAGTTTCAAAAGTTGTTTGGGGCAGATATTCATAGGTAAAAGGGACGCCTGGCAAGTGGGAAGCCTTAAAAAAAATAATGAGATAACTAAAGTCCAGAGACAGTATGTTCCTGTTTAAGCGAAGGGCAAGGCTAGTAGGTGTAGGCAATGTTGAATGACTAGAGAATGAGGTTTTGATCAAGAATAGGAAGGACGAGTATGTCAGTTATAGACAGCAGGGATTGAGTGAATCCTAGAAGAGAATAAAAGCAGGAGGAGTATACTTAGGAGGGAAGTCAGGGAGGGTAATAACAGGACAATGAAATAGCTTGGGCCAAGTAGGGATAAAGAGAATCCAGAAGAGAGTCTATAAATACATTAAGGACAAAAGAGTAACTAGGGAGGGAATAGGGTACCTTAAAGATCAAAAAGGTCTACCCATGTATGAAACCGCAGGAGATGGGAGATACTAAACTAGTATTTTGCATCAATATTTACTATGGAGAAGGATATGGAATGTAGAGAACTTGGGGAAATAGAGACATCTTGAAAAATGTCCATATTACAGAGCTGGTGGTGGTGGATGTCTTAAAACACAAAAATGTAGATAAATCCCCAGGACCTGATAAAGTGCATCCTAGAACTTTGCAGGAAGCTAGGGAAGTGATTGTCAGGCACCTTGCTGAGATATTTGGATCATCGATAGTCAAAGGTGAGATGCCAGAAGACTCTAGGTCGGCTAACATGGTACCACTATTCAAGAAAGGTGGTGAGGAAAAGCCAGGAACTATTGAACGGTGAGCGTGACATCAGTGGTGGGCAAGTTGTTGGAGTAGATCTAGAGGGACAGGATTTCCAAGTATTTGGAAAGGCAAGGACCAGATCAGGAAAGTCAACATTGCTTTGTGCTTGGGAAATAGTGTCTTATTAATAGTAAGCTGTTCGACAAGATTCTGCAAGGTAGACAAGTTTAATAAAGTCAGATCACATGGAATGCAGGAAGAACAAGTCATTTGGATACAGAACTAATGTAGAAGACAGGGTTGCTTTTCAGACTGGAGGCCTGTGACCAGCTGTGTGCTGCAATGATTGGTGCTGGGTCCAATCGTTTTTGTCACCAAAATTGGTGATATAATGGACAGTGAAGGAGGTTACCTCAGAATACAATGGGATCTTCATCAGATGGGCCGTGGCATGGGAAATGGAGTTTAACTTAGACAAATGTCAAGTACTGCATGTTGGAAAGGCAAATTGGGGCAAGAATTATACACTTAATGACAAGGTCCTGGGAAGGGCTGCTGAACAAAGAGACCTTGGAGTGCAGATTCGAAGTTCCTTGAAAGTGGAGTGCGGCTAGTCAGGATATTGATGGGGGCGTTTGATATGCTTGCCTTTATTGGTCAATGCATAGAGTACAGGAGTTGGGAGGTCATGTAGTGACTGTACAGGACAATGGTTAGGCAGTTTTTGGAATATTGCATTCAACTTTGATCTCCCTGTTACAGCAATGTTGTTGTTAAAAGGGTTCAAAAGATTTACAAGGATGTGAGGATTTAAGCTCGAGGGAAAGGCTGGGTCTGTTTTCTCTGAAGCATAGGAGGCTGAGAAGTGACCTTAGAGATTTATAAAATCATAAGGGACATGAATAGGGAGCATTGCAGAGGTCTTTTCCCCAGCATAGGGGAGTCCAAAACTAGAGGGCACAGGTTGAAGGGGAGAGTGGAAGGATTTTTAAAAAAAAAACTTTTTCCATGCAAAGTTTGGTACATGTATGGAATTAACTGCCAGAGCAAGTGGAGGAGGCTGGTACAATTACAACATTTAAAAGGCAACTGGATTGGTACAGGAATAGGAAGTGTTTTAGATAGATATGGGTCAAGTGCTGGCAAATGGGACTAGATTAGCTTAGGATATCTGGTCAGCATGGACAAATTGGACTGAAGGGTCCATTTCGATGCTATACAGTTCTGACTCTATAAATAAATGTAGGTAACTGTAGGGGTTCTCCATGGTATACCTGCAGACAGAGTTGACCTACTCTGAGGAACTGATGTGGCAGGAGCAAAGGTAGTGGCTTCTTAGTTGTAACAGAAAAGTCAAGTGAAGTAAATAGAGCACTTCCTGAAAAAGGTTCCAGAAAGTTAACCTCTTTATGAGCATATTTTAAAAAGGAGCAGAAGTAGATCATTTAGTCCCTTGAGGCTACTATACCATTCAATAAGATCATTACTGACCTATTTGTGTTTCAAATTCCACATTCATATCTACCACAATAACATTTGATTCTCTTGCCTAAAAAGAATTTCCCGGTCTTAAATATTTAATGACCCTCACTACCATTAGCTGCTGAGACAAACCGTTCCAAAAATATACAATCATCAGAAAAAAAAAAATCATCTGTCCTAAAAGGACAATCCCCAACTTTAAAACAGTTGCCCTTGTTCAGATTGCATCCACAAGAGGATACATCATTTGCAGGTCCACATTATTAAGACTGAAGTGCTTCAAGCAAATGAGCTCTTCTAAACTTAAGTGGAAACACGTTCAACCTTAACTTTTAAGGCAACCCACCTTTTCCAAGTTTCCATTTAGGAAACCTTCTCGGAATAGTCTTCAGGCCTTCTTTCCAGCGAGGAGCAGAGAGCCTTAAGACCATCCTGATGGACAAGTAAAGGGATTAGAGTCAAGATTAGAGTGGTGCTGGAAAAGCATAGCAGGTCAGGCAGCATCTAAGGAACAGCAACAAAACAACATTGCAGGCAGGAGCCCTTCATCAGGAATGAGGTTGGAAGCCTTGAGGGTGAAGGGATAAATGGGACGGGGTGAGGCTGGGGAGAAGGTAGTTGAGAGTGCAGTAGGTGGATGGAGAAAGGGGTAAAAAGTTTGGAAAGGAGGGTGGAGCGGATGGGTGGAAAGGAAGATGGACAGGTAGGACAGGTCATGAAGATGGTGCAGAGCTGGTGCGGGGGGGGGGGGGGGGGGGGGGGGAGGAGAGGAGAGAGAGAGAAAGAGGGGAAAAATGAGGAAACTGGTGAAAGTCTACAGTGATGCCCTGGAGTTGAAGGGGTCCGAGGCAGAAGATGAGGCATTCTTCCACCAGGTGTCGCATGGTGAGGGTGTGGCGGTGGAGGGAGGCCCAAGACCTGCATGTCCTCAGCAGAGCGAATGGGGGACTTGAATGTTCAGCTACGGGGTGGTAGGGTTGATTGGTGCAGGTGTCCCGGAGATGTTCCCTGAAGCACTCTGAGGTGTCCAGTCTCCCCAATGTAAACGGGGCTGCATTGGGAGCAACGGATGCAATAAATGACGTGTGGAATTGCAGGTGCAACTCTGATGGATGTGGAAGACTCCTTTGGGCTGTTGGATGGAGGCAAGGGCGGAGGTGTGGGCACAGGTTTTTCAATTCCTGTGGTGGCAGGGGAAAGTGCCAGGAGGGGAGAAGGGGCTGTTCAGGGGTGTGGACCTGACCAGGTAGTCAGGGAGGGAACAGTCTTTGCAGAAGGCGGATAGGAGTGGGGAGAGAAATACATTCCTGGTGATGGGGTCTGTTTGTAAGGGATTAGACATTTACGGTGAAGAGGAGACACTGGTTTCTGCAGACTGGAAATTTTGAAACCAGTGTAAAGCATCAAATAATCATATATATTTCACAGGGAGGGAATGTACATGGGAGAAAATAAAACAAGTCAAGGTAGGAAGAAATAAATTCCATGTGCCAGGAACAAGCAGAAACAATGGGTCTGCCCCGACAGTCATGAAACTCTGCAGTGAATTAAATATTCAAGAGTCATTTATAATTTAAGAAACATTTAAATAGATTATACCATTGGGAAAGTTTAACCAATTTTGAAACAAGCTTGCCAATATAAATAAAACGTTTCACAATTTAGAGCAACAGAACCAGAACTAACAGAGACAAATAATCAACATTAGAAAATCACTGTCCAATTTAAAACCACAATAATCCAATATGGTAACAGTGAAGCAAACACCAAAGGACATTAACAAAAACTAATATTTTGTAACAAAACGGAATAAAATCTGTAGGGGGAGGTGTTAGTGGTCAGTGGTAACAAGACTGGACTAGTAATTCAGAACCCTCCCGGTAAATGAATTCAAGCCCATGTTCTCAGAACAAAGAGGAGCTACTGAAATCTGAACTCTAAAAATTTGGAATTAAAAGCTAGTCTACAGATAACAATGTAACTACTGTTAAGTTTTGTAAACATCAAAGGAGTTCACTAATGTCCTTCATGGCAGGAAATCTGCTATGCTTACCTGATCTGGTATACATTTGACTTCAGACTTACAGCAATGTGGTTAACTCTTAACTGCCCTCTGAAATAGTCCAGCAAGTCATTGTTGTATCAAGCCATTACATTATACGTTTTTTTTTCGTTCAATGTGGCATCAACAAATATAGTACTGTTGATTGTCAAAGTACTTCTTTTGGCTGTCCTACAGACTAGACAAGCATCAGCCTGACATGTCACACTCGTGGAATTATATCTTACGGCCAAAGTCATGATGTACCGTAGGATAGTGACAACCCACCAGCAGAATCTAATCATATAGTCATAGATAATTGAAGCAAGCTATCCTGGAAGACCCCAATGTGGAGTCTGAACCACAATGTCTCATGGATTCAGGTCAAACATGGGCCAGGAAACCATCTGCTGTTTACTACTTGCTGCTGCCCTTCAGCCAATGAATCGATATTCTTTCAGTACCCAAGGTGTTGCATGTCACTCCACACCAAGGCCTAGAAAATATCCAGGCTTTTTTTGATAAGTGGCAAGTAACATTTGGAGTCACACAAGAATTCATCAGGTCCCAAGAGAGATTCTAACAATTGTCCTTGTCAATCAATAGCATTATCATGTTGAATCCCTATAAAATCAATATCCTGGTAGTTAGTGACAGAAAACTGAAATGAATCAGCCAATATAAACAATGTGGGTAGAACAGCAGATCAGAGGCAAAGAATTCTGCAACAGACAACTTGCCTCCCTGATTCACCAAAGCCTGTCCACCATTTAGGAATGCACAAGGCATTGCCTGATTGGTGCAGTTCCCACAACACAAGTAGCTTAACACCATCCACGACAAAACAGCCTACTTAATTGGTACTCCATCCTGCAACATTCAGTCCCTTCACCACCAACAAATGGTGGCAACATTATGCTACTTCAGTGCACACCAAAGGTCCTTTTGACAGCACCTTCTAAAATTATAAACCTGACACCCTAAAAAGGCAGATGCATAGAAACCACATGCAAATTCCCCTCAAACTTACATTGCCCTGAATTGGAATTTGTATCATCCCTTCACTGTCGTCACTGGGTAAAAAAATCCTTGAATGCCACAATAGCATTGTGTTTCCTTGCACCTTAGAAAGCTGCTGGTTTTCACCTTCCATGGGTAACTAGGGACAGGAAATAAATGCAGGCCCAGCCAGTGATACCAAGAAAATTTTTTTTGTTTTGTTTTTAAAGAAGCTAGACATCATAAATAAGACTAAGGAATAGGAGTAGGCTGTCATCCCCTTGAGCCTGCTGTCATTCAATAGGATCATAGCTGTCTATTTATCACATCTGTTTTCCTGTGTTGCCCCATAAGCATCCATTCTCCAACTGATCAAGAATTTCTCTCAGCATTAAATATATACAAGGACTTTTCTTCCACAGCTCTCTGTGGCAAGGATCTCGAAAGAAACTCAACCTTCAAAAAAAAGTTCCATCTCTTCAGGGTCTTAAATTGATGCCCCTTTATTCTGTATGCTTTGTGGTCCTAGATTCTCAGGATTCACCCTGTCAAGTCACTAAAGAATCCAACATGCTTCAATGAGATCACCTCTCATTGTTCTAAACTCCAAAGAGTAGAGTCCCAAACTATTTAGCCTTTTTTCTGAATATAATCCCTCCACACCAGAGCTCAACCTAGTGAACCTTGTCTGAGCTGACTCCAATTAAATTATATTTTTCCTTAAATAATGGGACAAAACTACACTCAATACTTCAGATGTGGTTTCACCAGCATCTTGATCAGTTTACGACTTCCCTATTCGTATAGTCCAATCACCTTGAAATAATGGCCAACATTCCACTAGCCTTTCTGATTACCTGCTGTACTTGTGTGTTAACTTTGTGTTTCATGCACAATTATGCAAGTGACTTTGTGTTGCAGAGTTTTGCAGTTTTTTGTTCATTTAAAATAATATTCTGTTCTGGTTTCCTCTCTTCCAAAGTGAACAAGTTCACATTTCCTATAGTACATTATATTAAAATGTCATGGTAGCACCTGAAATCTACAACAGAAATATTTTTCTTTTTAGCTAAAATCAGCAATGTGTGTGAGCTGAAATGTACAAAACTCAAAGGCATTGTTTAGCCATCATAGTTTCAACTAAAATTGTGTTGCTAAATTTTCCCCATCTTTAGCCAAGCAAAATTTTATTTCTGGCCCTAAAGAATATAAATTTCAATAAAATAAAAATGCCAATAAATGTTTCGCACTCCGACAACTGTTTGCTTGTGGGTACCTAGCCAATTCCCCAGAGCTCAAGTCTTAAGCTAAATTCTTCATTTTGGTTGGCTTCAGTTAATCTATGCTTTACAGCTGTGGCCTGGAACTTTATTCACTCAGTAAGCTTCCTTTTAAAGACAATCTTCAGCTTTCTCATTTTTACTGTACTGTACATGGACACGATCGTGCAAGTTATTTCCTGTTTTGGTGCTCAACTTAAATGAGGTTTCTACGCTCAGTCTCAATTTTTAAACAAATGATTTAAGGCTAGGCACTGAAAAAAAATTAGAAAATACACCCAAAGCCATTACCAAGACAATAAATGAAAAAAAAAAGTTAAAAATTAAAAAGTTTTCACTCAGCGTTAGTGTCCTTGCATCAGAAAACTATTAATTAAATTGAGTTTGGGTAGAAAACCTAAGGCACTCTTGCACAGCGCTAAGAATGCATCATGATCAAAGATGTCACATTTTCAACAAGTTATGAAACAGAGGTCCTGTTTTCCTTTTCAGGTGACTGCAAAAATACGACAGCACTGTTCCAAGAACTGTAAAGGAATTCTTTTACTAGTCTAGTCAACATTTATTGCTATCACATCATTACAATCCTACACTGACCAAGCTTGTGCAGTATCAAAGAGAGACACAGGAGTTAGGACAAACATGGGACAAGATTCAAATACAAAGAATTAGAGGAGAAATAATTACAATAAATGGTTAGTTTAATTCTTCATCTCCCTCCCCCAAACACAAACATACACAAAAAAGAATGCAATCGCAAATATGGTGACCAAGGTAATTGATGAGGGAAAAGCTGTTGATGTGGTCTTCTTGGACCTTAGTAAAGCCTTTGACAATGTCCTCATGGGAGACCGGTACAAAAAAGGTGAAGTTGCACGGTATGGTATCAGGATGAGCTAGCAAGATCAAAACATAACTGGCTTAGTCAGAAGAGACAAAAGGATAGCGGTGGAAGTTTGCTTTTTGGAATGGAAGATTGTGACTAGTGGTGTTCCACTGGGAGCAGTCCTGGGACCTCTGCAATTCATGGTTTATGTAAACGATCTAGCAGCTGGTTTAATTAGTAAGTTTGCAGATGATACAAAAGATTGGTGGAGTTGCAGACAGTGAAAAGGATTGTCAGAGGATATACCAGGATATAGATCAGTTAGAGGCATGGGCAGAAAAAAAAGTGGCGTTTAATCCAGAAAAATGTGAGGTAATGCATTTTGGAAAGGTCAGGTACAGGTGAAAATTACACAGTGAATGGCAGAACCCTTAGGAGTATTGATATGCAGAGGGATCGGAGTGCACAGGTCCAAAAGATCACCAAGCTAGATAAGGTTGTAAAAAGAACATGGCATGCTTCCCTTCATTGGAAGGGGCATTGAGTATGAGGATAGGCAAGTATTGTTGCAGCTTTATAGAACTTTAGTTAGGCCACACTTGGAATATTGCGTACAATTCTGGTCACCACACTCCCAGAAGGATATGGATGCTTTGGAGAGGGTACAGAAAAGGTTTATCAGGGTGATGCCTGGTATAAGGGGTTTTAGCTATGAAGAAAGGTTGGATAGACTGAGTTTGTTTTCAGCGGAATACAGGAGGTTGACAGGCGACCTGACAGAAGTTTTAAAGATAATGAATGGCATGGATAAAGTGGGAAGTAGGAGGCTTTCCCCCCAGGACACAGGGATCAATTACTAGGTGACATAGGTTCAAGGTGCAGGCAGAGGCAGGGGAGTTTGAGAGACTTGAGTTTTTCCACACAAAAAAAGTGGTAAGTAACTGGCAAGTATTGCCAAAGGAGGGGGTGGAAGCAGACAATAGCAGCATTCAAGCAGCACCTGGATGAATAGATTAACGGATCCTGTAGGTCAAGACAGTTTTGGTATGGAAGGGCAAAATGTGGCCACGCAGGCTTGGAGGGCCGAAGGGCCTGTTCATGTACTGTTCTTTTTTCTATGTAATTTGTCGTGATTTAATTTAATTTCCAGCACCCCAATTATTGGGAAGACTTTTGAAAAGAACAAAGTTATATATGCACATGTAATGGTATGCAAAATGTATTTCACCAACAGGAAGCAAATTTGAACAATTTATAAATTTAAGAGTAGCCAGAATATCCAATCATTACTGTTCACAAAGTTAAACTTTTTTTTACACAAACCACTAAACACAGTGGTAATTCACAGAATCGTTAAGAATCATAGAAATGCACAGCATGGAAACACACCCTTCAGACTAGCTCGTCCATGCCAACTAGATATCCTAAATTAAATCTAGTCCCATTTGCCAGCATTTTGCCCATATCCCTCTGAACCCTTCCTATTCAGTTACCCTTCTAGCTGCCTTTTAAATGTTATAATTATACCAGCCTCCATCACTTCTTCTGACAGCTCATTCCATACACATACCACTTTGCGTCAAAACGCTACCCTATTAGATCTTTTTTTAAATCTTTCTCTTCACATTAAACCTATGCCTTCTAGTTTTGGTCTTGGCCACCCAGAGGAAAAGACCTTAGCTATTCACCCTTTATATACTCATGATTTTTTAAACTTAAGATCACTCATAAAAAGGGAAATAAAAAGGAATCGAGAAGATGGGATCTTACACTATTAACAAAGTACAGTCAGTTCTGCTGCAATGAGTGTTTCATCAACGCGAATTGGCATTAAAGCAATTGAAGAATTTAGACAGTTAGTTGCAGAACACAAACTTTCCATACCTGTTTTGGCTATAAATGCAATTTGTAGAACACGAACTTCCCTAATCTAATTTGGCAATAATGTGATTCCAGTCCCATCAGTTTAAACAGCACAACTATTGAATGATTTTGTTATAACGCAAGATCGCATAAGAACAGAACCATTGTTCTATCAGAACCGCCTGTAATTTTTATTTTTCAGCTCACCAGGTTTCCCTTTCTTCACCTTATCTCCTATAACCACACAATTGCTCCCCCAAATCTACACCATTGCTTCACAGCAGGAAAAGCAGTTCGCTCCAAACATGCATTATCTGCATAATGTAGTTAATCTTAACTATCTATACACTTTGCCTCCCAAGTCACATCTCATTGTTCTCATTCACGTTACATGTTTAACTTTCATTTCTGAATAGTTCAATTTATCTATTCCCTTCAAAAATCATAGAATATTTTGTTCTCCAGATTAAGCAACCCCAAGTCTTTGATCTCTTCCCATTGGTGATACCTCACTTTCATTGCCTGGTTCTAATCACTTCCAATGCAATGCAATTTGGAAGTTTGAATTCTATTTCTGTTTGCAGCTTCAAAAGCATTTAAAAGTAAACACTAATGATGCACCACAAATACCATGATATCCTCCTAGTGAATTCTTGCCAGATTAGGGCCTACTTCAAAACTAATCTTTGCTTTCTCTGGTTTAAATGCAGTAAGACAACTGGAGCTCAATGGCATTGAGATATTTAAACAATTAGCATAATTTTCCAACATATTTGCCCTTGGACAATTAGCTAGTCGAACACCACTGCTATTATGATTTTCTGCCTTACATTTAAAAAGGTGCCTGCCTTCCTACCTCAAGCTAAGGGTTGGCACATGGTGTAAAAAATACTTTAGCCTCTTCAGAACGTTCAAAATAAGTTTTACATAATTGTTTGTTAGACATTGACAAAATTATGACGCTGCAAAGAGGAATGACAAGCAAGAAAATGAGCTCATTATGGAACTTGATGGAGCAACTCAGGATCCAAATTCATGCTAGACTGGTGGCAGACACCTGATGAAGGGCTTTTGCCCGAAACGTCGATTTCGCTGCTCGTTGGATGCTGCCTGAACTGCTGTGCTCTTCCAGCACCACTAATCCAGTATTTACCATATTACAAGGTTAGCTGTTCTCTATAGAGAACATCATTGTATCTTGTCTATTGGGGATCTGTTAGCTCAATTGGTTGGAGGGAAAGCTCGCAATGCAGAGTGTGCTAACAGCATAGGTTCATTTCCCACACTGGTTAAAGTTACCATGAAGAACGATCCTTCTCAACTTCTCCCTAGCCTGAGGTATGGTGACTCAGGTTAAAATACAACCAGTCACCTCTCTCTAATGAGAAAACTGACCTATGGCCTGGTAAGAATGTGGTGACTTTATCTTTATAAATCAGTCAAGGTCAGGAGGCCATAGGATGCCATTTGCCTTAGTAGAACTTCTAACACCACGGTATAAATTTCATATTCTACTGAACAGATTCCTCTTTTCCAAGGGAAGTGACATACATGTTGCAAATAAGACATCTGTAGACACCAAGTGGAGGAATTCAACAATGTCATTAAAATTTCATATTTACAGCCATGGGAAGAGACAGAGGCAGAGTAGACTAATATTGCAACCAGCCTCCAAATATTGTGGCAACTGTGTTTTAGTAAGGGGCTGTAAAAAGCAGGTCCCTTCTGCTATATCCAAGAGGATAGACCAATAAGAAAATAAAGATAGGTCCATTCTATCATGATGTACAATCACAATTTTGGAAAAAAACAAAAATGCTGTTGAAGGTTTTCATCTTATGCTCATCAGGACACATGAAATTTGGCATTCTTGCAAATCAAAAAAAGGACAAAATTTTTACTGCTTTGGAGGGTCCTGGTTGATTTCCAGCTGCATTCACCCCTGCAACAGCTTGACCACTGTCCCCCATGCTTAGATTAAAAATCAGAAAAATAGTAATACCTGGACATATTTATTGTGCTCACAGAAGGGTATGGTCCCAGTGTATGAATATGTGTAGCTTCTAGGAACAGTAAGCAGTACAAATTGTTGTTCCATCTGAATTTTGACTCTCACATCTGTCTGTCAAATGAGTGCAAATGAAAAACTTCAAACACTTTATTCCCCTCTCTACCTTTCATCTCACTGTTGTCCATCTCTGTATTTAGTTAGGTTTTATTATTATTGGAAATAGAAAGAAGCCAGTTTTAAGTATTTAATAGTAAAATTCAAAGGAATACCAAAACAGAACAAAAATGTTAGATCTAACAATGGAAGAATAGATAAAGCATATGAAAATTTTTCTTTAAAATTATAACCAGCAAATATAGTTAACTTATATGAATACAGATTCAGAAAATTGTAGGATGTTTATGTTGTTGTCACGGAACCTTTAGCTATGTATTACTAAATAGGATGCTGACAATCCAAAAGGGCATTCTGCCAAACACGGTTCTGCCATGTAATCCATACACAGCCATAATCACTTTGCTATTGGCAAGCAGTGCTAGCAGTAGAGATGCAGTGACAAAGTGTGTAAAGATGTGGAGGAGCCAGTGTTGGACCAGGGTGGACAAAGTTAAAAAATCACACAACACCATGTTCATCAGGTATAGTTCATCAGGTTTATTTGGACGCACTAGCTTTGAGATCTGCTCCTTCAGTTTGTTCAATATACCATTTCAATTAGGAGACTAATCTTTTGCTATAAATTCTGAGTCTTATAATCCTGCTCCACAGCTACCTGAAGGAGCAGCACTCAAAGCTAGTGCTTCCAAATAAACCGGTGTTGAAATTCTTAACTAAAGCAAGCAAAAAGTTACCCATTGTACCACTTCAAATAAAATATTTATAGGTACAGAGAGTTTGTGCTGATAATAAATGCAGCTTTCAAAAGACTGGTATTTGTGTCATAAAATGCATACAGTTGCAATCTATATAGCTTCCATCCCTCAAACTGAGGTTCCACGCCCTCAGCAGTTCATTGTTTTCAGTAATTAATCCCTCAAGGTCAGCAACAAAATTGTTTCACAACTGAAGTTTAACATGTCTGTTCATTGGCTAGAAGATCTGTAGATCATAATTTCATGATTTATATTCAGAGATTTTTTTTCAGAAAACATTAGGTCAAAAAAGGCACTTACAGATCTGGAATACTTAACGTTGTCAGATCAACACCTGCAACAAACCTTCAACTGAGACAGTTATGCTTAGCAGAATGGAGAAACAAAGATAATTTAATTATACAAGTGCATAATAGATTAACTTCTAACCACTGAAGATAGCTCAAAATGCTAAACACTAAACTTGAGATGCCTTGCTGCTTGCCTCATCACCTTTTTCTTACTACTGAAAAAACAGCACTAAAAATGTCAATATAACCATTAAATTTCTTTGTTCCAGTTAAGAGTCACTATTTTAACAGAAACTCAGTTTGTGCTTTTGATTCTTCCACTGCAATTATTTTTCACATTCCTATTGATAATCTACTGCAGTCTGTTTTAAAGAGAGCCATGTTTTTAATTACCTTGAATGAAGTATGGAACTTAAACATTACTAAAAGGAAACAAGTCAAAGCTTTTTGTCTTGCATCCATTAGGACTCCAGTAGCCATAGTCTTACCAAATCATAGGGCTGCTCTCTCTTTACAGACAGATAACCAGTGGTCATTTAACCTGAGGCAAGGGGAGAGGTTGAGGAGGAAAATCCTTCATGGTAACCTCTGCCAACAAAAGAATTGAATCCATGCTGTCAGCTTTGCAAACCAACCATCCAACTGAGCTAAACCAAACCTTTCCACGAAAGCAAAAAGAACAGACCTTATTTTGTTTGGGGGGGGGGGGGGGGGGGAGGGGAGAAAAGACTAAGAGGGAAAAGAGGGGAAAACAACACCAGTCTATACCAAAGAGAAAAAAAAAGTTTGGGGATTGGATGGGCAGCAGAAACACAGTTAAATGTTAATTTTGTTTTCTAGGCCAGGCAAGTAGACCAGCTGTTGAGAGAGAGAGAGAGAGAGAGGGAGAGAGAGAGCGAGCTGCTGGAAAAGTACAGGTCAGGCAGCATCTGATGAGCAGGGGAAAAAAAAACCCGACATTTCGGGCCGGAGACCTTCATCAGGAATCAGCTGTTGTATTTCCATACCTATGGAAATGTCTCCATTGCATCCTTTTGTTCCCAATGAAAAAGTGTAATCTATGTATGAATTTTTATTTGCCTATATAAAACAAGATCTTATACATTAACATTGTTTCTGTCAGTGGGACAAGACACACCTAAGGATGTTGATGCGGTCTCTGAGATAGTATGTGATTCAGCAAGGCTTTTACTGGATGAGCCTGAGAGATAGCTCTCAACCTTGGCACTAAATTCCCAACTTTGCAGGCTAGGTATATGAACCAGATGGGATTTTACAATAATGGTTTCACACTCACAATAGTCTAGCAACTTTTTTAATTCCAGATTGATTCATTCGAATTTCACCATATGTTATGGGAGTGTTTGAAGCCTCTGACTACTGGATTAGTAAACCAGTGATATGATTGATCTGTCACTGCCATCTCTTAATCATCCACATCATATTGTATCCTCACATCATACTTATCCTACTGCCCTATCAAAACACAAATCTAATGACCTTTCCACATTAAACTACATCTTACATTCATTTTGAAAACTTATCATTTCTAGTTTATTAACAAGTAACCAATTCACTTCACAAAAATTGCTCTTTATGTCAACCATAGATCAAAATTGTACTTCCCTTCCAAAGTAAACTTAAGCAAAAATAAAAAATTTCTTTTCTGGGTACTGCATTTTCCAAAGTGTAAGGCAGCTTTAGAGAAGAGCCAAAAAGTATTTACAAGAATACTACAAGGCAACGATAGACTTCAGGCAAAAGGCGAGGACTGCAGATGCTGGAAATCAGAGTCTAGATTAGAGTGGTGCTATAAAAGCACAGCAGGTCAGGCAGCATCCGAGGAGCAGGAAAAAAAAAAATCGACGTTTCGGGCAAAAGCCCTTCATCAGGAAGCCCTTTCATTCCTGATGAAGGGCTTTTGCCCAAAACGTTGATTTTCCTGCTCCTCGGATGCTGCCTGACCTGCTATGCTTTTCTAGCACCACTCTAATGATAGACTTCAGGCATTTGGATAAATTTGACAGGTTCCTTGAATAAGGGATAACTGAGAGGAGATTTGAGCATCTCTCAGAAATCATGAAAAACCCTGACATAGAAAACAAAGAAAAAAAAACTGTTACTATGAGTAAAAGGGTCCAGAACAAGACAACACCTCAAGTGCTAAAGCTATTCAATGATTTCATACGTGAACAAAACTAGGCCAATTACTCACTCCAAGAAGACACAAAACAAATTATAGCTCAGGCATACACAATAATTTTGTTTCTTATATATGCTATTACATTTCCCTTAACATATTTCTGTATTGTTTTAAACAAGCTCATGAGACATTTTAATCAATTACCTTTTGAGAATCCATACACACTACATTATTTGGATTTCTTTCATCTTACACACTTATTCAAAAAGACTTCTTTCCCCCAAAGAAAGTGTTTTGAGGCAATTAAACACCTTCAAGGTTGAGACTTTAAAGAGTCAGTGGCATAGTATGGTGTCACTGCTGAGTCAAGGGCAGAGGTAGGAAGGATGGCAGAATCTTTTTGCTGAAGTCAGTCAACTGTGTTATTACAATCTAACTGTTCTCCACAATTAGATGTCTTCATTCAATTTTAAATGCAACACATACCTGGGTTATTGGCCCAACATGGCAAGTCACTGAAGACATTCCTTTCCCATAGTAATTTGACTTTTCAATAACCCTATAGTACATCTATGGTGCCATTTCCACCATAATTCTCAAAACCAATGATAGACATTTAGTTTTTAAAATCACAATTACTTTGCATTTGTTTTCAAGGAAGATGGCAAAATTTCCCAGAAATACTACATGACCAAGGGACTTGTGAAACTGACAAATTAAACATAATTGCTATTAGCAAAACATCAAAATCTCATGAACCAGATCAGCATCATCCCAGTGTTAAGAGAGACGGCTGGAGAGATAGTGGACAAAATGGTGGCTAGAATTTTAAAATTCTACAGATTCTGGAAAAGTTCCTACAGCCTTGAAGTTAGTAGACATAACCCCATTATTTAAGAAAGGAGGAAAAATGGAAAATGCTACAGATTGTTAATTTGGAGTCAGTAGTAGGGAAAATGCTAAAATTTATTATAAAAGGATGTAATAACTGGACATTTAGAAAACAATGCAAACTGGACAGCGTTAACATGGATTGATGAAGAGGAAGCCACGTTTGCCAAACTTGAAGCTTTCTGAGGATATTACTTGTAGCTTTAATAAAAGAGCTGATGGATGTGGAGTCTCTGTGGAGTTTCAGAAGACTTTTGATATGTCCCTCACAGGACATTAGTAAATAAAATTAGAGCACACAGGTTGGGAGAAAATATACATTTATTCAACCTGAGGAAGAGAACCTAATACATGGAAGGAAACAATATAAAAACCATAAACCGTAGCACTTTGTCTAATCAGGGAGTTGGCAAGTTCGAACAAGCCAGGATTGTCAAAGAGAATCATAGACAGGTCATCAGTACCTACTAACATCACCCAGTTCACTCACATTTCGTGAAATAATAGGACTCAGGTTTTAAAAATCCCATTCAGCCAAAGATGTGGACAAAGGACAATAGTGAGGTCACTTTTAGACTGTGGACAATTCTGGTCACCATTCTATAGGAAAGATTATTAAATTGGAGAGGGTACAGAAAAGATTTACAAGCATGTTGCTGGAACTGGAAGTTTGAGTTATAGGGAGAGACTGAATAGGCTGGGGCTGTTTTCCCTGGAACAAAGGCAAAGGGGTAACCTTCATAGAGGTTTATAAAATCGAGAGAGAGATATGGATAGGGTGAACAGCCAAGGTCTTTTTTCCTCGAGTGACAGAGTCAAAAACTAGAGAGCATAAGTTTAAACGTGAGGGGAACATTTGAACAGAACTTAAAAGGGTAACTTTTTCACATAGAGGGTAGTGTGTGTATGGAGTGAGCTGCCAGAGGAAGCGGTGGAGGCTGGTACAATTACAACATCTGAAAAGGCATGAATAGGAAGGGTTTGAAGGGAAATGAGCCACATGTTGGGATTTGGAACTGGATCAGATTGGAATGTCTAGTTGGTGCAGACAAGTTGAACTGAGCTCTGTTTCCATGCATTATGACTATGTTAAAACTTAAGCAAGGCAAAATGTATTCTGTCAACATTTTTTTCCTTTGACTCTTTAGAGTGAAGCAGGTATTGAATATACTGTTTCGAGTAGAAACTAAGTTATCTTGGAGTCATTTAAAAAGTAACTTAGAACAGAAATTCTGGAACAAGTAATTCGTTTCCTCAGGGAATGGAATGAACGTGACATTCATTCCAAGGAGCACTGAGTAAGACCAACAGACCAGATGGAGCTCGATATGCAAATTACTCTTTTAATGCCCATAGTTTTTTCTGTCAGTCTATATATTTCAGAATCCTAACAGCATTAAAGGCAGCAATACATGGCTTCACATAATAAAACTTCACAACACTGAATAGACAGTTCAAATGAATTTAAAATTCAGATGACTTCATTAGTTACACATGCTGTTATATCAATTGGTCATCATTGACAGGTTATTTATACGTCAATTTCTACAGATAGTAATCTTTAAAACTTACATTTTAGCCACTTCTAACCAAAAATTCCTGAAATTATTCCTGATGATAAATTAGAATGATTTCTTATTAATTGTAAAACAAATTACCTTGCATTAATTAGATTAGGATTTACTTATAAATCATACTGGTGCTACTGTCATTAATATTGTATTATGGTCTAGGGAAATAAACCACTGGTCTCTTTCTTATGGTTGCAACTGTTCATAATAATAAACATCTGCAAGTACCATGTTTTGATTTTTTTTAATGTATGTAACTATTTCTGGTGCTCAAGCCAATTCCAGTTTCTCTTTGTTTACCTGAAGTCTTACATTAATTGGGGTAGAGACCATCCAGAATGTATCAAATCTGTATAAAACCTTGTTTACTCAGTTCATGCATCGTGACTGATTTTTTTTATTTAAAGTCAAGTTGTGGTCCAGATTTCCCTAAACTGAAATGTCAACACATGTCCAACTAAACGCACCATCACTACCTGATTGGACACCAGAAACACTGTACAATGATTTATATGAATCTGACAGTTTTCTAATAAATAATTCAACTATTGAGAAATAGCTTGCCTTTCAGTTTTGAGCATAAAACTGAAACAGAAAATATATCAGGCAGCTATAAAATTAAAATGCACTTTTCTTTGGATGACATGTCACTTACCCACCAAACTGAGCAAGGGATGACAGCTGAAAAGCAAACAAGTCATGTTTTCCAAATATCCATGCATATTCCAGTGTTCAGGAATTTGTCAAGGAAGGATAAGGAACTTTTCTGTTGAATTTCATTATCTTTCTTGACCACTTGATGCACCCAAATACGTTTGGGGCAATGAAGGATTTTATAATATTTAATCCTTGTAAGAGCATATTTAATGGGTCAACCAATTCAAGCACAGAAGAATTGCAAAAATAGCAGTGATATAATATTCAGGTAATCTGCGTGATGCTAAGTAAAGGATAATCATTGGGAAAGAAAGCCTCCTGTTTTTAAAGTCATGGGTTCCTTTACATCAAGCTGCAAGGACAAACCGGGTCTTCATTTAATCACTTATCTGATTGCTGCACTGCAGTGTCAGCTGAGATTTGCGTGCTCAATTCCTGAAGTGGGAATTGACCCACAACCCTCACTAAGTAGGCTGAACAGTTGCTTATTTCCCTCTTGTAACTTTGACAAAGTAATTGAATAGCCTGAGGCATTGTAATAGATGTCCAAAAGGCTTACACAGCAAAATATTTTTAAAATTTCATGAATGATTGCACCTCAATGTTCACAATAATATTACACAAATCTAAAATCCACTGGACCTCAAAAAGGTTGTAATGTAATTCTAAACCGATTTTGAACTTTTGGTACACGCAACAATATTCCCACCTCGTTTTTAAAATCTCAAGAATACAGGATACAAAAACACTGCTTGCCCAAGACAATATAAAATTGGTAAAATGAACCACAGAATTTGACCCAACAAGTTACCAAGCTAGCCTTAATGTCATATTAATGTTAAATCTGATGTGGGCCAATTAGTTACACTCAACCCAAGACTACAGAGATAATAATCACGTCAGTTACCAACTCACCACTAACTAGTCTTCTCTGGTCAAAATCCATGCCTCAAGTATATAGAAATGCTCCCAAAACAAAGGGGGGGAAAAACAAATTTTTTTTTTTTTTTTTAAGATTACGTTAGTGTGGAAACAGGCCCTTCGGCCCAACAAGTCCACACAGACCCGCCGAAGCACAACCCACCCATACCCCTACATTTACCCCTTATTTAACACTACAGGCAATTTAGCATGGCCAATTCACCTGACCTGCACATCTTTGGACTGTGGGAGGAAACCGGAGTACCCGGAGGAAACCCACGCAGACACGGGGAGAATGTGCAAACTCCACACAGTCAGTTGCCGGAGTCAGGAATTGAACCCGGGTTCAAATATCAATCTGTAAGTCATGGATTCTGTGGCCAATTCTGATACTATCCACAACACACAGATTTAAATTACTTAAAAATTGAGCCTGATGATGACAACCTTCTATAAAATGCTAGGCAGGGAAAACATCTTACAATAAAAAGTCAATTAAAATACAAACAGTTTTTTTGTGAATATGGGTTCTCAAATTTTTTTGTATGGGATAACTTATAAAACAACCATGTATAGGACGATACTTCAGAAAGTCAAGTTATACAAACCAAGTGCACTTTCTATTATAACAACTGACAGGGTTATTCAACAAAATATGACACCAAGACACATAAGGAAATATTAGGTGTGATGATTGAAATCTTAGTCAAAGGTTATAAGGAGTGTCTTAAAGGAGGGAAGAGAGATGGACAAACAGAGACAGAGCTTCTGTCTCAGCAACTGAATAACACTAGAGAAGTTGAGAACATTACCATTGTGAGAAATATAAAGAAAATAACAAAATATCTACACAAGAAAGAAGTGAGTGAAGCATGTGAATTGTAGAGGCAGGTACATTCATGCATCAGAATTTTTTTTACCTCATTTTCTATCTAGCAATATGGAATAGATAGGAGAACCCTCAGAAATGATCTAGGTCTTACAACAATGTACTTTCAAAAGGAATTTAAATATACCATGAGAAAGAGTAAAAACATAAAGGGTGAACTTGTTTCTTGCAGACACTGCCAGTAACAGATTTGAGAACAATAGGTCCTTGACACTGAAAGAGTTAAGACAAAGGCAAGAAAAAGGTGGCAGCCACTGTTCAAACATCAAAGAAAACAAAGACTTGATTTTCAAAAAAGAAAATTTCTTCATGGCATACATCAAATTTTAATGTCTCAGTAAATCCACTAGAACAAGTCTAAGGTGACCAAAGTAAGCGAGAGATGACAAGTACTGCTGCCTCACATTGCCAGGGACCTGGGTTCAATTCCAGCTTTGGGTGACCGTCAGTGGGGTGTTTGCATATTCTCCCTTTCTGCATGGGTTTCCTCCAGGTGCTCCACTTTCCTCACACATTCTAATTAGTGCAGGTTAGTGCATTGTCCATGCTAAACTATGGATAGTGTCCACGGGTGTGCAGGCAAGGTGGATGCAGGACAAATGCAGGATTACAGGGAAACATTAGGGGCTGGCTCTGGAAGGCATGCTCTTTAGAGGATTGGTGCTGACCTGATGGGCCAAATCACCTCTTTCCACACTATAGGGGCTCTATGATAAGCAGAAGTCATCATTGACAGAACAGAACAATAGAGTATAACAGAACTGTGTAAATTTACCATGTCTTAAAATAATAACGACGACAGTACAAACAATATTTCCAAAGGAATCAATGCAAGAAGCAAGCTTACAGGCAACCTTTTGTATTTTAACGCACCAAGGTGCAAAATCCTAAAGATGCTGGTGCTCAGAAAAATTCAGATATTCATACAATCAACTTTTGATGTAAAAATTTCTTGCGGGTAAATACTCTGAGCACGGTATACTGAAAACGGAGATACAAACTAGACGTTGTCGATAAACATTACTCAACCCCTGGTGTGTTGCAGCCCACGGGTTCACCAGATAAAGGAGGACCAACTCAGCATCACCTCCAACAGCAAACGAACCTGACCTGACGCGCGCGCACACACACACACACCCGACTCAGAGGGACCAAAGAAAAGCAAAGGCCGCAGACAAGATCACCGGCTGAAAATACACCTCTTTCCACATCGACAGCAGCACGGTTCACAGGTTCAACATTCCTCTCGTGCGGTGACAAAAATAACGGATCGAAAAACGACGTGTCTTTTGAACAAGCTTGAGAGCGATGACCCGGGGGAGGTGGTGCCGGACTGAACCCACTCATGCCCTCTGCCCTCTCCATCACCGCCTGGATGGATGGACGGACGGAGGTCAGGATACTCGCATGCAGAGTGACAGGGGAGGGACGAGAGACCCTCAGAGACATTGGGGGGGGGGCGGAAATCAATGTCCCCGCTGAGCCTTCCGCTGCCCCCACCCCCCGGCGACGGCGGAAGACACCGAGTGTTTGGATTCAAACCGAGTGAGAGGCGAGCGGGTCGAGTGCGCCCAAACGGTAGGGTCGCCACCGAGCCGATTGCAGCCCGAAAACGGAACTGAGAGCGCTGCTCGGCTACCACCGCTCCACCGCCTAACAGACAATGGGTGGGGGTGGGGGTGGGGGTGGGGGTGGGGGTGGGGGGTGAGGAGGAGGGGGGGGGGGTGAGGAGGAGGGGGGGGTGAGGGGGTGGGGGGTGAGGGGGTGAGGGGGGAAAGAGAGAGAGCCTGACCTCTCCACACACCCACCGCCCCTCCCCATATTAAAACAAAACCAGCCGTGGCCGGAGCCGCTTCACAATCACAACGGCTGACCGTTCCCCCACCGGTCACCGAGAAACCCACATGATGGAGCCTACTCCGGGGAGGTGGGAAACAAAAACCGGCAGCACCATCCTCATCCCCAACACCGGCTCTGCCCGGCCTACCTATCATAGCAGACTCACCATAGTCAGTAAAGGTCTCATCTGCTCCCCGCGGTCCTCCTCCATGATCACCTCGCTTTTTCACCCTCACTCTTTCGGTCGGTTAGCCGAGCCGCCGATGTCACTCCGCCCCCTCCGCCGCGAGCCGTCCTCCTGATTGACAGCCGGCTATCCAATAGGCAGTCAGCCTCTCCGGGTTGATGGTATACTCGACCAATCGCCCAAACGCCCCGTGCCAAGGGGCGTTACTTCCTTGATCCCGCCTTCCCAGTGGTTGACTGCGCTATTGACCAATCACCAACAGATTCGGTCAGATTGACGTGCGTTCGAACCAATTAATTATAGAGCAGTATGATGGACAGGAAAATACACCAATTATCATTCCAGCCGTCCGGATGTCATTCTTCTAGTTGGTGTCAAGGCTGAAGGTTTGAGGTGAATACCGAGAAATGTGTGAGTGACGCTCAATGTCTGATGGATGTTGGGTCCACGTGAATAGTTATAAAATCAATTCTGTTTATTGTTATCTTAATCATAATCTGCCAAACGTGAAATCTGCAACTTTTCGTACAACTTACTGAAATCGATGTTACATTCTGTGGATTCTGAGCAGGCTTCCTTAGTTAATTCACATCTTTTCCATTCCAGAAGGAATAATGACCATCTGTCATGCCTTTTCGGGACCAAGCAACGAATTACATGATTTAAGATCTTCTAATAATAGGCATTATGTTTAAATGATTACACTTCGTGATATCTCCACGTCATCCTAATCGTTACTTCGAAGTGAACGTAATCGGTTTAGTTTGTTATTGCGATGGCACAACAAACAGCCTTTCACTTGGAAGGAAGTTTTGTCTCGAAAGAATATTTCTTAGTTGAAAATACTCTTGAGAAGACGAGACCGTCTAGAATTCCCGTAGGGGCCTAAGGTACCAATCAAGCGCATATATATTTAAAAATCGCAACATACTTGTGCTCAGGACATCAAATGTATCCTGTACAAAAGCAAGGGCAGTATTAAGTGTTCTCATATCAAGACCTTACTGAACTACACTGCATTGTTTGCAAAACCCTCTGTGTGTTATAACCTGGCTGGGCTGTTTCTTATAAGTCTATGTGTACCATGACCACAAAACAACATGATCCTTCATTGACAGAAAAAAATCATATTTTTTCACAATATAGTTGTATTACGCATAACAAAAGGTCATATTATAGTTGTTTATTGAACCAATTTTAACAATAATTCTTCTCAAATGCAAAAGTAGGCACTGGAACTTTAATTTATCCTGCAGCAATCTAATTATTTGGGTACAGGTACTTTACAACCACACTTCCTGACACAGTGTAGGTTCTTTATCCATAATTCAGAAAATGTTTATCATACATCCTGCAACATTATATTTATGTATTAATTGTTCATGGTTCGCTCTCATCTGCAAGAAGAGCAAATGCAAATTAGATGCTGGGTCTGCTGAACATCTCCATTTTGTCTGCAGCTGTGACTTCAGGCTCCCTGTGATGTAATTTCAGTTCTCTATACTACTCCAACCAGTGTGTCTTTGGAAATTTCACTATCTCATGGGATGACCTGCCCCATCTATTGAAAAATCTCCAAGTGCAGAATTAATTAGTGTGTTCTGTCACATCAAGACCCATGTCAGAATTTTATGGCCTGAGTAGATCTCATCTTCAAATTGAGGAACAGCCAATACAAAGAAAGCTTGAAGTGAGCACCTAATCTTTCAATCAGGCACATTGTAGTCATCTAACTTTAATATTCATTTTAAGAACTTGAGATCTTAAATGTCACTCACATTTCTGAGCAAAACATTCGTACCACATGATGAGTTTGTTGGCAGTTCCTAGAACGGTGGTACAGATGGCAAATGGTAGAGTAGAGTAGCTTTTATTTGTCATTTTACGATATACAACTGATACAGTAAAAATGAGACAACATTCCTCCAGTACCAAGGGTGCAACATTGACAGCACAAACTGCACAATCATACACAGCATAAAGTGCATAAGAAATGCAAGTTGCAGTGGAACAGAAGAATGATAAATGATAGACATTTTTCTTGCAGCAATATGAAAGAACTTCAGATGGGAAAGAGGCCGATTGTACTGTGTTAAGGACCCTAATGGCTTGGGGGAAGAAACTGTTGCACAGTCTGGCCGTGAGAGACCGTATGCTCCAGTATCTTCTGCCAGATGGCAGGGGGGAGAGGCATTTGAATGAGGGGTGTGTGGGGTCTTCCACAATGCTCTTAGTTTTTCAGATGCAGTGTATGGTGTTTAAGGTGGGAGCAGCTTTCTGGTGAGGTAGTCTGCAGCTTTGGTTTTAACTGTTGTTTTTCTCCACTAGGACCACTGTAATCTGTTTCATGTACCAGATTTTCATGTTTCCCTTCCTCTCTGCTTATCTTCGAGTTCTGATGAAGGTCCCACATTTGAAGTATTAACTTATCTGATCGCTATGCAGATACTGGCTGATCTGCACTTTCCATACCTGTTGTTATCTCTTTCTTTATTGTACAATGCTTCCCTCCTTATATCCTCATTGCCTATCCTATAATTATTTGAATTAGTTGACATCATTATGATACAAGGAAACTAAAAAAATGAATAACATTCCAAACATGTGTCTCACACTTTGGACAGGATACAAGAGTTTGTTTCTCAACTGACAAACCATCCCTTTTTCACTTTGACTCTCAACCTCTCTCTTGATCATGATTTTCCATTTTATTAATCATACATTCATTAGTATCATCAGAACATTCTCCTTTTGTATTTCTTAATCTCAAGTCACAATATTGGATATGCTCTTTGTCTTTCCTTATTATTATTAGGGCAGCACGGTGGCACAGTGGTTAGCACTGCTGCCTCACAGCACCAGAGACCCGGGTTCAATTCCCGCCTGAGGCGACTGACTGTGTGGAGTTTGCACGTTCTCCCCGTGTCTGCGTGGGTTTCCTCCAGGTGCTCCGGTTTCCTCCCACAGTCCAAAGATGTGCAGGCCAAGTGAATTGGCCATGCTAAATTGCTGTAGTGTTAGGTAAGGGGTAGATGTAGATGTAGGGGTATGGGTGGGTTACGCTTCGGCGGGTCGGTGTGGACTTGTTGGGCCGAAGGGCCTGTTTCCACACTGTAGGTAATCTAATCTAATCTAATCTAATTAATTACTACATATGTTAAAAACACATACAAGACAATTTAATTTGAGTGCGTTAAATATACCAATCAGTATTAGTCAACAAATATATTTGTAAAATCTTCAGGATTGTAATACTGAAGCCTAGATTAACCTATTTACTGTTTCCTGATTTACCATATAATGTCTTCGTTCTTCTGCCTCCCCACCAGTGTTCCAGCCATTCAGTCTAGAATAGGCCAGTAAGAAATGTTGGTTTAAGTGACCTGGTGACGTCAAATTTGAAGCAGGAAATTAACATACAGAAGTAATGTGATCAGACACAAAGAGAAGTAGGAGAGCTGGAGGATGAAGGCAATTAGCACACAGATGCAGACACAAAGATAAAACAAACAGAGACAAAAATTCTTGTGTGGAGAAGAAACAATCTCCCAGGAAGATATCAGTTATTCTGTTTGGCAGAAAAAGAGACAGATTCCTTTAGGGGAACTGTGTGATGTGGCTAAAATGGTATGAAACCTGAAAAGTTGAGTGAATAGAGATACTAAATAGTTGGGTTTTTCCCAGAAGTGGACATTCCATGAACTGGTATGTTCTTGACTGGTTGATTGAAAAGGAACCCTGGAAAGTTACACCATCAGGACTGAGGGAATGAGAGTTTGCAGATGTCTGTCTTGCTAATGAGAATTATGCTGGGAAAACCTTGGGGTGGATGAGGGGCAAAGGGTATTGAGAAGATGGGAGGGTGGAAACAAATGAAAGCTATTGCCAGGTAGGACCAAGCCTGCAAGAAAAAAAATTGTGCAACTATGTAGTTACTGAGGGCCATATGTCAACAGGAAGTGATTCAGGTGCTTGTGGTTGTGTTACAAAGAACAAAGAAAATTACAGCACAGGAACAGGCCCTTCAGCCTTCCAACCTGCACTGATCCAGATCCTCTATCTAAACCTGTTGCCTATTTTCTAAGGATCTGTATCCCTTTGCTCCCTGCTCATTCATGTATCTGTCTAGATACACCTTAAATGATGTTATCGTTCCCGTCCCTACCACCTCCGCTGGCACCCACCACCCTCTGCGTGAAGGACTTTCCATGCATATCTTCCCTAAACTTCTCCCCTCTCACTTTGAACTAATGACCTCTAGTAATTGAGTCCTCCACTCTGGGAAAATGTTTCTTGCTATCCACCCTGTCTACACCTCTCATGATTTTGTGTGCCTCAATCAGGTCCCCCACAACCTCCATCTTTCCAATGAAAATAATCTTAATGTCCTAAACCTCTTCTCATAGCTAGCACCCTCCATACCAGGTAGCATCCTGGTGAACCTTCTCTGCACCCTCTCCAAAGCATCCACATCCTTTTGGTAATGTGGCAGCCAGAACTGTACGCAGTATTCCAAATGTGGTCAAACCAAGGTCTTAAACAACTGTAACATGACCTGCCAACTCTTGTACTGCATACGCTGTCCAATGAAGGAAAGCATGCCGTATGCCTTATTGACCACTCCATTGACCTGCGCTGCCACCTTCAGGGAACAATGGACCTGAACACCCAGATTTCTCTGTAGATCAGTTTTCCCCAGGACCTTTCTATTTGCTGTATAATTCGCTCTTGGATTAAATCTTCCAAAATGCATCACCTCACATTTGTCCGGATTGAACTCCATCTGCCATTTCCCTGCCCAACTCTCCTATCTATCTATATTCTGCTGTATTCTCTGACAGTCCCCTTCATTATCTGCTACTCTGCCAATCTTAGTGTCATCTGCAAACTTGCTAATGAAGCAACCTACACCTTCCTCCAAATTATTTATGTATATATCACAAACCACAGTGGTCCCAGCATGGATCCCTGTGGAACACCACTGGTCACGGGTCTCCATTTTGAGAGGCACCATTTCACTACTACTCTCTGTCCTCTGTTGCCCAACCAGTTCTTTATCCATCTAGTTAGAACACCCTGGACCCTATGTGAACTTCACCTTCTCCATCAGCCTATCATGGGAAACCTTATCAAAAACCTTACTAAAATCCACGTATATGACATCTACATCCCTTCCCTCATCAATCAACATTGTAACCGCTTCAAATAAATCTATTAGGTTTGAAAGACATGACCTTCCCTGCACAAAATCATGCTGCCTATCACTGAAAACGCATTTTCTTCCAAATGGGTATGTATCCCTCAGTATCTTCTCCAGCAGCTTCCCTATCACTGACGTCAGGCTCACAGGTCTGTAATTACCTGGATTATCCCTGCTACCCTTCTTAAGCAAAGGGACAACATTATCAATTGTCCTTGTTTGCAAAAATGTGAAATTGAATTGTTCATTTACCATGGGGGCGGTCATTTAATAAATTTGGCTATTCTAGTTTACTAATTTTCCATGGGGATCTTAACAGAGCACAAACACCATAGAAAATGTGTAAGGATGGTTTAAAACAAGTTTGATTGCTAAAGTTGGCTCAAAATGTTTATTTTATGGTGGTTTCCAATTCAGTATTTTGGTCAAGGTGGTCTACGACAGAGAAAATATGAGGTCAATGGAGAATTGTGGTTTATTCACAATTGGGTGAGCCAATACAACAGAATGAATTGGTGTTACTTAACTTCTTGTTTCATCCTTCCATTGCCCTTTCTCTTCCTTCCTTTTTCTACTTCTGCTAGGGTGCTTGCTGTATACATGGTGGCAAGGGCTGTTACCGAGTGATGATTAGATTGTGCAACAAATCACAGGGAATTGTCACACATGTCATGGAAAAGACTGCAGGACTCTCCCACAGGTTTCCACATGTTGTAAGAGTCCCTTTAGTACCCCAGTAGCCTGCCCAATAACATTTTGTTTGACAGCACATCTTTTGCTATATACAAACTACCCACCTGTGTCTGGGTTGCATGCCTGAATCGCAAGTCAAGTGGTCAGCAGATAGATCTTGTCACTCTGCAGCCAAGTTCCAGTTTGTGAGGTGCCTTAAATGCATATGGTACAGAAGACGAGCACTATAAAGACACCAAATCTGCTACCAGGCACTTTGACATTGACGAGCATGATGTGCTCATCTCATGCCTCACAACAAGCCAGTCTGTTCTACAGGAAGGTACTCAGTACTTCTTTCTTGGGAACGATGAGGGATGGGCAATAAACACTGTCCTTGTCAGTAATGGCAATTTATGAATGAATCAAATTCATAATGATTCTACTTCTTGCCAATGATAACGCACATTGCTTCATGACTTGCGATATCTTAATCTTCCTTTGTAGCATTTCTTGATTGATGGAAAGAGGCTTCAAGAAGCACTATAAACTGCCATTTTGCCCAACAACTCTTCTTTCCTTTGCAATCATAATAGCAAGGTTTTTTTGCAGATAATCTTACAGGCTAGATTTTGATTTGCAGAATCACATGATTATCTGTGATTCATTGACCCTACGTAAACCTGAAACCATCTGAAACACTGACATACCAAATCCCCAAGGTAAAAACAATGACTGCAGATGCTGAAAACCAAATACTGGATTAGTGGTGCTGGAAGAGCACAGCAGTTCAGGCGTGCCCACATCTCCTCCCTCACCTCTATCCAAGGCCCTAAAGGAGCCTTCCACATCCATCAAAGTTTCACCTGCACATCCACCAATATCATTTATTGTATCCGTTGCTCCCGATGTGGTCTCCTCTACATTGGGGAGACTGGGCGCCTCCTAGCAGAGCGCTTTAGGGAACACCTCCGAGACACCCGCACCAATCAACCAAACCACCCCGTGGCCCAACATTTCAACTCCCCCTCCCACTCTGCCGAGGACATGGAGGTCCTGGGCCTCCTTCACCGCCGCTCCCTCACCACCAGACGCCTGGAGGAAGAACGCCTCATCTTCCGCCTCGGAACACTTCAACCCCAGGGCATCAATGTGGACTTCAACAGTTTCCTCATTTCCCCTTCCCCCACCTCATCCGAGTTTCAAACTTCCAGCTCAGTTACTGTCTCCTTGACTTGTCCGACCTGCCTATCTTCTTTTCCACCTATCCACTCCACCCTCTCCTCCTTGACCTATCACCTTCATCTCCTCCCCCACTCACCCATTGTACTCTATGCTACTCTCTCCCCACCCCCACCCTCCTCTAGCTTATCTCTCCGTGCTTCAGGCTCACTGCCTTTATTCCTGATGAAGGGCTTTTGCCCGAAACGTCGATTTCGCTGCTCGTTGGATGCTGCCTGAACTGATGATACCAAATCCCATCCACTCAATTAACCCTGCGATCACTGATGTGCCTTCCTATCAAATTCCATACTTACCCACTGGGTATATGAATAGGAAAGCATTGGAGGGATATGGGCCGGGTGCTGGCAGGTGGGACTACATTGGTTTGGGATATCTGGTCAGCATGGATGGGTTGGACCGAAGGGTCTGTTTCCATGCTGTACATCTCTATGACTCTATGATTAACATGTGAAGATTACATTGCATCAATCACGTTGCCACAGTATGATGCCCAGAATTGAGTTTGTGAACCCAGGATGAAAACCCAGCCTGCTTGAATCTATTTTTCTGATTTGTCTCCATTAATTTTCATCTGAATTCTGTCTGGCCAATTTAGTGGCCTATGTATGTTTTCCTGAAGTCATTTACAAAAAGCTTCATAATAAACCATACTCCATATTTTTACATTGTTGCAAATATTGTTACTTTGCTGCCAATACCCATGTTCAAGTCTTTTGAGTTTGAGTTTGATTTATTGTTTGAGTTTGATTTCTTGTTCTCACATGTGCCAAGATACAGTGAAAAGTGTTGTTCTGTGTGATATACAGAGAGATCATACCATCAGGTACCTGAACAGAGTGCAGAATACAGTATTACAGCCACAGAAAAGATGCAGAGAGGGAGGTCAAAATTAACATTTGAGAAGTGGGAGGGGTCTTTGATTATGTTGGTTGTTTTCCCAAGGCAGTGGGAAGTGTAGACGGAAACAATGATGGAAGGCTGGTTTGAATGATGGACTGAGTTGTGTTCACAATTCTGTAGTTTCTTTTGGCAAGGTTAGTTGCCATACCACACAGTGATGCATCCAGATAGGATGCTTTCTATGGTGCGTGCACAAAAATTGGGAGGAGTTTTTGCGGACATACTGAATTTCCTTCGCCTCCAGAGGGAATAGGGACATTGTTAAGCTTTCTTGACCATTGCATTGACATGGGTGAACCAGGACAGATTGTTGGCGATCATCACTCCCAGGAACGTGACACCTCAACACCATGGATACAGACAGGGGCATGCCCTCCACTCTGTTTCCTGAAGTCAATGATTAGCTCCTTTGTTTCTCTGACATTGACGGAGAGATTTTATGCATACTTTTTAGAAAGCGAGCAAGAAAACTATCAATAGATCGCAAACCAGTCTTTGGGGATACTGTTGGTCATATCCATTAGTCTGAAAAAAAAAATCACGGATCTGTCATTTGTCTAACTTGTCATGCTCTTAGTCACTTTCCTTTAATATTATGTATTTTTGTTACATCAACAATGCTCCTAAGGGTCACCTTAGAGATGCAGGAAGCTAGTGGTTAGGACGCTGAACCAGTAACCTAAAATCCAATATCTGGTAATTTGTGGTTAACCCCAGAAATTATCCTAAAAGCTGGCAGAGTATGATACAAACTTAAATGATTGGCTAATGATTTCAAAGAAGTCAAAGTGACACTCCAATTGGTCTGTTCTACTTGTGACTCTAGTCATATACTATGCGGTTGATTATTTTCAGCATTTCATGAATTCCAAGAATAACTTTTCTAAAAATGTATCTGACTCCTTTATATATGCAACATCCACATGCACAACATTCACTACATTTTCTTTAATAAAACATTTCATTATTTATCTTTGCTAGGAATTGGTGTTGGAGAGACTGTTAGGTCTGAAGGTTGATAAGTCCCCGGGGCCTGATGGTCTACATCCCAGTTATTGAAGGAGGTGGCTCGAGAAATCGTGGATACGTTGGTGATTATTTTCCACAGTTCGATAGATTCGGGTTCAGTTCCTTCGGATTGGAGGGTGGCTAATGTTGTACCACTTTTTAAGAAAGGTGGGAGAGAGAAAGCAGGAAATTATAGACCAGTTAGTCTGACCTCAGTGGTGGGAAAGACGCTGGAGTCTATTATAAAGGATGAAATTACGACACATTTGGATAGTAGTAACAGGATAGGTCAGAGTCAGCATGGATTTATAAAGGGGAAATCATGCTTGACTAATCTTCTGGAATTTTTTGAGGATGGACGAGGGAGATCCAGTAGATGTAATGTACCTGGACTTTCAGAAAGCTTTTGATAAAGTCCCACTTAGGAGGTTAGTGAGCAAAATTAGGGCACATGGTATTGGGGGCAAAGTACTAACTTGGATTGAAAGTTGGTTGGCTGATACGAAACAAAGGGTAGTGATAAACGGCTCCATTTCGGAATGGCAGGCAGTGACCAGTGGGGTACCGCAGGGATCAGTGCTGGGACCGCAGCTTTTTGCAATATATATTAATGATATAGAAGATACTATTAACCTTCCTCACTACGTGCTGTACCTGCATGCTTACCTTCATTGATTGGTGTACAAGAACTTGAAAATTTAAATTTAAACAGATAAACATACACACAAATAGCTACTAGGTCAAGGCTCTTGTCTCCTGATTGAGTGGTCAAATAATTACTTCCCATTGGCCATAACGATCAATAGATAATGTTTCTGTCACTCCAAGACAAGCACAGGATTCTTGTAGCACCAAGCATTTAGAGACCACACCTGGAGTACTGTGTGCAGTTCTGGTCTCCAAATTTGAGGAAAGACATTCTGGCTATTGAGGGAGTGCAGCGTAGGCTCACAAGGTCAATTCCTGGAATGGCGGGACTATCTTACGCTGAAAGACTAGAGCGACTGAGCTTGTATCCCCTTGAGTTTAGAAGACTGAGAGGGGATCTGATTGAGACATATAAGATTATTAAAGGATTGGGGCAGGAAACATGTTTCAGCTGATGGGTGAGTGCCGAACCAGAGGACACAGCTTAAAAATCTGGGTAGACCATTTAGGACAGAGATGAGGAGAAACTTCTTCACCCAGAGAGTGGTGGCTGTGTGGAATGCTCTGCCCCAGAGGGCAGTGGAGGCCCAGTCTCTGGATTCATTTAAGAAAGAATTGGATAGAGCTCGCAAGGATAGTGGAATCAAGGGTTATGGAGATAAGGCAGGGACAGGATGCTGATTAAGGATGATCAGCCATAATCATATTGAATGGTGGGCAGGCTTGAAGGGCAAAATGGCCTACTCCTGCACCTATTGTCTATTATCTACAAAATTTGGAAAAAGATTACCATTAGACATGAGATGACATGCTAAGGAGTCAAACTTTATGTTAATACCTCGTGTCCTAATTTGTAATCTTTCTGAGTAATTGCTATCTAACATGAAGTCAATGATCCCAAACTGCTGTGAACAAAAGAAAAGCACAATAACAAAGATGTTGAAAGTGATCGTCATTCAAATCTATTAAATGGAATACTGCAAAGACTATCAAACCCACAAAGGGGTCTATCAAGGTAACAATGCATAAATAGTTAGGACTTACATGGTTTCCTTTCATAAAATCAACCAGGAGAACCCTCAGATATAGGGAGATGCAACGTATTCATTACTTTGTGTTATTGCCTTTCACTAGTTTAGCCCAGACTGATAAGTTGAATCATGTCCATGACAGACCCAAACTGTATGATGAAATCAAGGATAAGTTCAGTTTGTTGCTTTGGTCTCTCTGTACTGGCATGTCAACACCATGGGCTGCCAGAATTGTGATCGGTTGAGGAAAATAAGTTACCAAAATATTTTCTTGTGTATATGAAATATTATGAAGGTACAAAAAGGACTGCAAGTTGTTTATACTAGAATAATTGGGAATGATTTTAAATGCTTGGTGCTACAAGAATCCTGTGCTTGTGTTGAAGTGACAGCAAACATTATCTATTGATCGTTATGGCCAATGGGAAGTAATTATTTGACCACTCAATCAGGAGGCAAGAGCCTTGACCTATTAGCTATTTGTGTGTATGTTTATCTGTTTAAATTTTCAAGTTTTAACTTATCACAAATATTTTGGTTATATAGTACAAAAGAATTTTGTTATGAAATGTCATGAAAATTTTCATCCAACTACATGTCCAAACTGTTGCAGTAGAGTTTATTGTGCAATTATAGGAAATGAATTTTGATTTCCTATTTATCCTACAATGAACAAATTTGAACAACTTTATCTTAACACCCCTTTCCCAAGAACTAGTAGTACAAGCATTGTTTTTATTTGTGGGCTCGCTCTCACAAACACACTTTAGCTGTGAACTAAGAACATAGTAGAGAAATGAACAGCACTACTAGTGTTTTCCACGGATTCTTCTTAAACAATTTACTTAGATTTGTATTTTTGTTAAAACTGAAGCAGCTATTCATTTAAATATTGTGGCTACAAAAACATGTTAGGGACTAGAATTCTGTTCAAAGTCTCTCCACTATCTATAGAACAGAGGATAGGTGTGTGATTGAACACTGAAACAAAAACAGAAATTGCTGGAGAATCTCAGTAGGTCTGGCAGTATCTATGGAGTGAAAGCAGAGTTTTCATTCTTCAGTTCTGGACTGGAAACATTAACTCTGCTTTTCTCCACAGGTGCTGCCAGACCTACAGAATCTCTCCTGTTCTGTTTCTGTTTTTGTTTGAGATTTTTAGCAGTTGTAGTTCTTTGCTTTACTTTAGTGTGATGGAATACTTTCCACTTAGGGATGAGCATGACTCCAACAATTCTCAAGCAGCTCACTGTCATCCAGGACAGAGGAGCCCACTTGATCAGCACCCCAATGTCCACTTTAAACATTTATTCTCTCTACAACTGGTACATAGTGGCAGCAGTCTGTACCATCTACTGGATGAATTGGAGCAGCTTACCAAGTTTCCTTTTGACAGCCTTTTGACAGCATTTTTCATACCTGCTATCACATAGAAAAAATACCAACTGTAAAATTCTTCTCCAAGCCACACACCAACCTGACTTTGAACTCTACCACCATTTATTCATTGATGATCAGATAGAAATCCTAGCCAAAGTTTATTCATGAGTTGCTGCTCATAAAACCAAAGGGAAATGCCCGGCCATTGAACTGTACATGTTGCCATCAAGCATTTCCTGCTATTATCAGGACTTTCAGCTTTTTGTAAAAGCCCTGTTTTTTGTGTTCAAAATCAGTGCAGGATATCAGCAATGTCTTGCAGTTACATAAAGGAGATAACTTAGGTTCTCTATTCCAAGAGAAAAACTACATTTCATTGCCTTTTGCTAGAGATTAGCAGGAAGTGCCAGTAAATGTCTTTGCTGGGATTTCAGACTTCCCCACGATGCAGGATTTCATTGACTGCCGACACTTCACCTTGTTGATATGTGACCATAGACAGTACATCTTGCAGGCCAAAATTCAGTGTCCTGGCAGTGATCCTTGAGCTGAGATGACTGACCTCCAATAAGCACAACTATCTTCCTCTGTTGTCTATATGATTCCAAACAGCAGAGAGTTTTCCCTCTAATTCTCATTGACTGTAGTTTGGTGAGAGACTCTCATGCCACACTCGGTCAAATATGACCTTGATGTCAAGGGCAACCACTCTCATCTCCCTTCTGAAGCTCAGCTGTTTTGGCAAAGTTTAAACTAAAGCTGTATTGAGGTAAGAAGCCAAGTGGCCCTGGCAGAACCCAAAGTGAGCAACTTCAATTCCTCAATCATCAGTAGTTTCACACTACTTACCTTGCCAATGATCATCACATTATCCTCTTGGCCACAATGCAAAAATAAAAAGCCAGCCTAATGTAAGCACTGTAAAGAAAATTTATAAACAATATCATGCCATGCTTCATAAATCAATCAACCTTGTACACTTTTGTGTTGTTTGCCTTCCATGTATCTTTGCTTATCCCTTATGTTCTTATGCAGTGTTATTCCAATAGAAGCACCACAGCTGGTAGAAGGCTGCTGACTTTCAATGGAGGATCTCAGACCATAAGCAGCTCTGGAAGATCTTCATTCAGACTTCACTGTCACAGCATGGGCAGCTGCTGTCAGGACTGGCTGACTGAAAGGTCATAAGGAGATTGGTGGAGTAGTAAAGACGGAGGGATAAGTTATGTTATCCTGGCAGAGAACAGCAAGTTTGAGTTTGCACTAATACTGGGGCTTTGCTTCAGCAATCCTTCTGATCTGTTGGGGGAAGACTGCTGGATTGCTGCAGTACTTTGAATGCCCTTTGAATGCTTAGCTTGTTACGATATGGCTATGGATATCTATTTGCAGGGCTTTGGTGTGAACCTTCGCTATAGCCTTCAGAGATGGAAGTTGTCTGGAAGCTGAGATATTAGTCTTTAGAAGTTGGATTATGTTTACATTATACATGTACTGATGGGGTTAGGTCCAACTTTCACATTAGAATAGATGGGCTTCAATGTCTATGCAAGATCCTATGCCAAACTGGAGATGCATCTTCGCTTGCCGTTGAATACAGGCTATCTGGTACATCTGCAATGGGCCAAGCATTTTTGTACACAGGAATTAGAGGGGTCCACTATGTTCTTTTTGAGGATACTTCTCCACTTCTCATAATGAATAATTTTAACCAGATTGGTGGTATGGCCAATTATATATAGGTGTCAGACAGTGTCAGCTTCAGTATTAAGTACTATTCAGCCAGGTTTCTTTAGTAAATAGTAAACAACTGTTTATTTACTTTTATTACTAAAGAAATTGAAATAAAGATGTAAAGATTATTGGCAGCTTACAACATACAAGTATGAAAATGTACCATTTGTTTAAAAAAAACTAGCACATCCACACCTAACTCACAAGTTTTAACTTGAGTACTTTGATCAACTAATAGTTAAACTCAGGTTGACAGGGTGGTTAAGAAAGTGTTTAATTCGCTTGCCTTCATTGCTAAGACCATTGAGTATAGGAGTTGGGATGTCATGTTTAGGTTGCATAGAACATTCGTCAAGTCACCTTTGGAGTACTGTGTACAGTTCTGGTCGCCCTTTTTCAGGAAGGATATTGTTAAATTGGAGAGGGTTCAAAAAAGATTTACTAAGAAGTTGCCAGGACTGGAGGGTTTGAGTTATAAGGAGGGGCTGGATAGGCTGGGACCTTTTTTTTCACTGGAGCGTAGGAAGTTGAGAGGTGACCTTAGAGGTTTATAAAATCATGAGGGTTATAGATAAGATGAATAGCAAAGGTCTTTTTCCTAGTTTGGGGGAGTTCAAAACTAGGGAGCATATTTTTTAAGGTGAGAGGAGAAAGATTTAAAAGGGACATGAGAGGCAACTTTTTCACTCAGAGGGTGGCTCGTATTTAGAATGAACTGCCAGAGGAAATGGTAGATGCAGGTTCAGTTACGACATTTAAAAGACATTTAAACAGGTACATGAATAGGAAAGGTTTAGAGGGATATGTGCCAAACACAGATAAGTGGGACTAGTTTAGTTTGAAAAATTTGGTCAGCATGAATAAGTTGGACCAAAGGGTCTGTTTCCATGCTGTCTGCCTCTATGACTCCTGAAAAAGGGATAAGTCACTGATTGTCCCAAATAGTGCTCTGATTCTGTGGAGATTATTCTGCACTCATAATCTGTTGGCACTGAGGTGTTTTCCTGGTACTGTTGTAGCTTATTACAGAGATTTCAGCAAATTCTCCCTAGCAATCATCCCAACATGTGAAGATATCTTCTGGTGGGTTCACGCTTCACACACTCTGCTAATAGGTGTTACAAAGAATATTAGAGGGACAATGATCTGTTACTGTTCAGGCAGAACAACTCTCTCTCTGAGTTTAAGACTGCAATAGCCTTATTCCACCCATTCGTGAGCTATGTGGCCTCTGCCTGAAAATCCTTCAGACTGTATGACTCCATCCAAGCTCCCTTATCCACGAAGTTCCAATATTGCTGTTATTGCAGCTGATGCTTTTTCCTGAGCAAGGCATCATTTATTTAAAAATTCAAGATATATTTCTATCGGTCCATAAATAATTTTTTTTAAAAATTGGATCATAACAGCACCTGTTAGCATTTTTTCATAGCTTGGCCCACTGTAGTCATCATCTGAGTAAAAGAACTTTTGTGCCACTTCATTCTCTGTGGGCTAGCATCAAAGTTATCTTTTCTCTGTTGGCTGCACCGTTTTTATGGAGGAAATGAGGACTGCAGATGCAGGAGATCAGAGTCGAACAGTGTAGTTCTGGAAAAGCACAGCCGGTCAGGCAGTATCTGAGGGGCAGGAGAGTCAACGTTTCAAGCACCCCTTCATTCTGGATGAAGAGCTTAGGCTCGAAACATCTACTCTCCTGCTCCATGGATGCTGCCTGCATCATTTTTATGCTTGGCACCTGCCCATGTTCGTAAGACCTTAATGTTTAGGAGCAGAATGAAGCCATTCAGCCCATAGTGTCTCCTTGGCCATTCGATCATGGCTGATATGTTTCTCAACCTCATTCTCCTGCCTTCTTACTGTAATGCTTGATCCCCATACTAATCAAGAATCTGTTTATCTCTGTCTTAATGACTCATTGACTTGGCCTCACAGCCCTCTGCTGCAATGATTTTCACAGATTCACCACCCTCCTGCTGAAGAAATTCCTCCTCATCTCAATTCTAAAGAGTCATCCCTTCCTTCTGAGGCTGGACTCTCCTACTAATGGAAATATCTTCTCCATTTCTATTCTATCTAAGTTTTCAGTATTCTGTAAGTTTCAATGGTGTGTCTTCAACATTGCTCTCTTCTCTACCTTCCGCTAATGCTGGTCACAATCTCTGTAATAGTCATTTGATCATGGTCCAAGTTCGGAGTCTGAAGACCACCTCTTTACTTGAGCGCAGACTGAAGTGAAAGTGACTTCCCTTGACAGCAAGGCTGCATTTTGACCAACAATGACATCAAGGAACCCCAGCAAAACTGAAATCAATGGGAATTGGAGGAGAAGTCTTTGCTGATTGGAGTCATACCAAACGCAAAGATGGTTATGGTTGTTGGAAGTCATTCATCTCAATTCCAAGATATTTCATAGAATCCCTACAATGCGGAAACAAGCCATTTGACTCAACAAGTCCACAGCGACCCTCTGAAGAGTATCCCACTCAGACCCATTCCCATATCCCTATTTCTCTACATTTCCCCTGACTAATGCACTTAGCCTACACATCCCTGAACTATATGGGGAATTTGTGCCAGGGTTGGAGTATTTGAGCTACAGGGAGAAGCTGAATAGGCTAAGACTGTTTTCCCTGGAGTATTGGAGGCTGAGGGGTGACCTTATAGACATTTATAAAATCATGAGGAGCATGGATAGAGTAAATAGACAAAATCTTTTCCCTAAGGTGGGGGAGTACAGAACTAGAGGGCACAGGTTTTGGGTGAGAGGGAAAAGATATAAAAGAGACCTAAGGGGCAACGTTTTCCTACAGAGGATGTTACGTGTATGGAATGAGCTGCCAGAGGAAGTGGTGGAGGCTGGTACAATTACAACATTTAAAATGCATCTGGATGGGTATATGAATAGGAAGGGTTTAGAGGGACATGGGCCAAGTGCTGGCAAATGGGATACATTAGGTCGGGATATCTGGTCGGCATGGACGAGTTGGATCGAAGGGTCTGTTTCCATGCTGTACCTCTCTATGACTCAAATTCACCTAACTTGCATATCTTTGGACTGTGGGAGGAAACCAGAGCACTCGGAGGAAACCCACGCAGACACAAGAAGAATGTGCAAACTCCACACGGTCACCTGAGGCTAGAATCAAATCTGGGTCCCTGGCACCGTGAGGCAGCACTTTGCCACCATGCCTGCAGGAGTTCCTCAGCGTAGTGTCCTAGATCCAACCATCTTTAACTGTTTTAGCAATAACTTTCCCTCCATACGATCAGAAGTGTGAATGTTTATTAATCATTGCACAATGTTCAGTGACAGCTGCAACTGCTCACCATGTCCATGTCCAAATGCAGCAAGACCAGGACAGTGTCCTGGTTTGGGCTGACAAGTGGCAAGTAACATTTGCATCATTACAAATGCCAGGCAATGATGAATCCAATCATTGACATTCAGTGAGAGTCTCCACTGATTAAAAACTGACCGTAAATACTATGGCCATAACAGTGAATCAGAGACTAGGAATCTTAAATTAACTAACTCACCTCCTGACTCCCAAACACTATCCACCACCTACAGGACACAAGTCAGGAATATGATGGAATACTCCCAAATTGTTTGAATAAGTGTATCTCCAACAACACCTAAGAAGCTTGACACCGTCCAGGACAAAGCAGCCAGTTGGATTAGCACTACATCCAAAGATATTTATTCCCACCACCATTGATACTCAGTCACAACATTGTGCACCATCTACAAGATGTGCTGCAGAAATTTGCAAATGCTCCTTAGATAGGACCTTCCAAACCCACTACCATCGAGAAGCACAAGGACACCAGATATCTGGGATACCACCTCCTGCAAGTTCCTCTCCAAGCTACTCATTATCCAGACTAGGAAATATATCAATGTCTCTTCGGTGCTGCTGAGTCAGAATCATGGAACATCCTCCCTAATGGCATTACAGGTGTACCTACACCTACACTATAGCAGCTCAAGAAGGCAGCTCACTCCCGTCTCCTCAAAAACAAATTAGATGGGCAATAAATGCAGACCCAGCCAGTGAAGCTCATATCCCATGAACAAATCAGAACAAAAATGAATAAGATGCCCACAAGTAGACAGGTCTCAAATCCCAGCTCTTGATATTTTACTTTTCAACACTATAGCTTCCAGCTCTGTATCTTTGATGCTTTAGAAAATGAAAAATTATTTATTTCCCTGTTTAATGTATAAGTCCTGATAGAGAATAATTAGAATAGGCTTCTCATGTAAACTGGCAGCTGTGTTACAAGTGGGAGCCAAACAGCAATATTTCTTATTGAACATTGTTTATATGCTTTCCTCTAGTTTTAAAAATGTTTTATATTTTGTGGACACTGCACAGCTCAGATACTAACTTTGTTAAAGATTATTAAATAAGACAGTGACTCAACATACTGGAAAAATACAAACACTGACAAATCACTCAATTAATCTTGGAATTTCTTTTTAAAACAAATCAAAATGTAAACGTAAATACTCTCTTGGATTATTCACTTCAATGTATCACTAACTCTGTTCTTGTCTTTAGACATAATGATCTTCAAAAATCATCAGAAATGATTTTGTTAATAAATTAATATGAAAAGATGATTGTCCATCAACTTGCTTGAGGGAAGTTTGTGAAGTTAATTTTATTGAATTTGTTGTGAAATGTTCTACTATAGACACATCAAGAAGTGGTTCATGCTATCTCTACCCTGGTAAATATGCAAAATGAAAGCTTCAAATATTCTTATCACATACACTTGACAATGATATTATGTTAATCTTGTTCTGGTATCCCTTTTTCAATTGTTTCATCACATATCAAGGAAGGAGTTATATTAACTCATTTCCTTCTTCATAGAATTCGTAAATATTTTTGCAACATTTTAGCACTTATGCATTACTAATTAAAATACAACTTAATTGCCCTCATGCTGTAAGTAAACTAAATTCACTGGGGCAGAATTTGTTCAGTGGCAACTGAGACTGCCAAGGGGTGGCACGGTGGCTCAGTGGTTAGCACTGCTGCCTCACAGTGCCAGGTACCCATGTTCGATTCCCACCTTGGGCGACTGTCTGTGTGGAGTTTGCATATTCTCCCAGTGTCTGCGTGGGTTTCCTTTGGGTGCTCTGGTTTCCTCCCACAATCCAAAGATGTGCAGGTCAGGGGAATTGGCTATGCGAAATTGCCCATAGTGTTATGGTGCCTTAGTCAGGGATAAATATAGGGTAGGGGAATGGGTTTGGATGGGTTACTCTTTGGAGGGTCTGTGTGAACATGTAGGGCAAAAGGGCCTGTTTCCACACTGTAGGGATTCTATGAAAACTCACTGTATCACCTGACAATAAACACATTAAGAACTGGCAGGCCAAGGATAGACACGTTTCTCTTTGAGGGTGCTTATGGTGCAGTGGTAATGTCCTTCCCTCTGAACCAGGAGGCTCAGGGTCAATCTGGATGGGTTGATTAGAAAATATTTCAGAAAAACCTCAACACTAGTGTCCTGGGCCGTCACAGGTTGCTGGCCACCCACATGTTGGCAGCTTCTGAGTCTGGTCAAAACCCATTCCTTGGGGCACCGGCAGTGTGAAGGTAAGCCCTTTTTATATCCTTCTCCAATGCTGGAGGTGTAGAGACAGGGTGTTAAGGAGGGGGTCAGAGAGCTTTCAAAAGCCCCCTACTTGGCACAATTGGAAGTCCCCCTCCATCCTGGCAACCAGGTCATCTTGGCTCCAAAGTTGCGAAACTAACCACTTTCCCAACCTCCAGGTAGGCAGGTGATCAGGCCAGTTGCAGGTTCAAGTCTGTAAATCGACTTTAATTGACCACTTGAGGATCTTTATTACTGACAGGTCAACAAAGTCACACATGACAGTTCTCGTCTAGAACTTAATTAATCAGGTGGTGAGAAAGGGCTGAATTTCTCTCAAGGGCCAACTCACCCCATTATTTCCTCTTCTCATCACCCCACTCACCATCTCACTAATGAAATCATGGATGAAGCATGGTACAACAAATCAAATTCATTAAAATACCAACAATGCAATTTCATATTGTACAATATATTGTAATCAATCAAAAAATGAAACAGCAAGTCATTTTTTTCTGCTTCCGTTTACTTGGTGTACATTGTAATCAGCTACATTATTTCCACAGTTTAAACAATGATAATATACAAAGCATTACTTTAACCTTTGATATACTGGATTTTAAAATCATAGCCATGGAGGTAAATAATGATTTAATGTTGGCAAAAGTTTATTTTTCACTAGTAAATATATAAACAGCTACTATTTGTTGGCAGCTGAATTGGATAGTCCCTGAAATAGACAAAGGGATCAAAAAGGATGCTAAATGTAAACATTGGGCCTTCAATAAGTGTGAACTTAGTGGACTCAAAGAAGGAGGTGCAGAAAAGGAAGGAGGTGCTTTTTCTTGCCTCAAATACTAATAGTGGTTCATGTTATATGTAAATATTTATTTAATTTATCCATAACTTAAACTACATGTAATAATTGGTCAAATAAATAATATCAGTATTGCTGCAAAAAGGCATATTGTACTTTTGTCTAAACATATTATCTTGCACTCATCAAGATAATTCACATGAAATGCCAAGGAAAATAAAAGAAAGGGGAGTGATTGGTTGGAAAGTAAACCCTGATTGATGTGTTCCCTGGAGAATGCATCAGTTAATAATGACTGATAGCTAACTACCAAGTTTTGTTTAAATCTTGAACGAGACAGGTGGACTCTCATTGGCCAAGGCTTAGCCCAAGAAATAGGCCAAGAATAGCCATCACTTATTTTGATGCATTGAAACACGTGCATTGTAAATACACTTTCTTTCCATCCACTAAAAGCACTGTGTATTAACATATGCAGCTTCAATTCCACGTAAATGTGCCATGCTATGAGTCCAATTCACAATCTTAAATTAGTTGTGTGAAGCATTCCCTTCGCGACTCCCTTGTCAGGTCCACAGCCCCCGCCACCCACACTCCTCTCCTGGCACCTCCCCCTGCCACATAGGAATTGCAAAACCTGCGCCCACACCTCCCCCCTCACCTCCATCCAAGGCCCCAAACGAACCTTCCACATCCATCAGAGCTTTAACTGCACTTTCAAACATGTCATTCACTGTATCCATTGCTCCTGATGTGAACTCCTCTATATTGGGGAGACAAGACGCCTACTTGCAGAGTGCTTCAGAGAACATCTGCGGGACACCCACACCAACCAACCCCACCGGCCCATGGCCAAACACTTTAACTTCCCCTCCCACTTCGCCAAGGATATGCAGGTCCTAGACTTCCTCCATCGCCACTCCCTAACCACCCGACGCCTGGAGGTAGAACGTCTCATCTTCCACCTCGGGACCCTCCAACCCCACAGCATCAATGTGGATTTCACCAGTTTCCTCATTTCCCTTCCCCCACCTTATGCCAGTTCCAAATTTCCAATTCGGCACTGCCCTCATGATTTGTCCTACCTGTCCAACTTCCTTCCCCCCTATCCATTCCACCCTCCTCTCCGACCTATCACCATTACCCCACCTTCATCTACCTATCACACTCTCAGCTACCTCTCCCCCCCCACCCCAAGTCCCACGCCCCTCCCATTTATCTCACCAATCCCTTGACTCACAGCCTCATTCCTAATGAAGGGCTTTAGCCTGAAATGTTGATTCTCCTGCTCCTCAGATGCTACCTGACCTGTGTCCTTTTTCAGCACCACACTCTTGACTCTAATCTCCAGCATCTGCAGTCCTCACTTTCACCTGAAGAATTATGCTGACCTTCAGGATTGCAGAGCAAGTGTTTTCCAATTAAAAATCACATGTAACGAGTTTTGTAAGCAGTATAATTCAATATGGCCAGTACTTGGTGCAAACAGCAGGAGTGATATGCAATTAGGTATGATCTGCAGTTTTACATATCTGGCATTATACCAGCCCTCAAATTCATATACCTCATTACTCATTTGTGTCATAGACAGAATGTATTTTTAACTTAATGACAGGATCTCATTAGTGGCTAACACTACTTGCCACTGCATTGTAGCAGCATGAAACCATTAGCTTCATCTGTTGCACAAACTTTTGAGATGCCTTACAGGGTAATCTGAGGGTGACTGGGCACCTCTCAGGACCAATCATGATGGCCTTAGGTCTGTTGATGAACTTGCACAATGTGCCATGCTATACGTCTCTATGACTCTAACACCAACAGGATGGTATAGTTGTGCCCTATGTCAGCAACAAACTTGCACAGCAAACAAATGCTTGACAAATATTTTCTTAACACAGTATGTAAACAGTCCAACCAGGAAAGGGGTTATACTGGACCTGGTTTTGGGACATGAGCCCGGCCAGGTGAGTGAAGTTTCAGTGGGGGGGAGCATTTTGGGAGTAGTGACCCTATTATTGTGAGTTTTAAGATACTCATGGATAGGGATCACAGAAGTCCTCAGGTGAAGGTGTTAAACGGGGGAAGGTGAACAACAACTACATTAGGCAGGGACTGGAGGATTTTGATTGAGGCGGCTGTTTGAGGATAAACCCATATCAGACATGTGGGAGTAATAGAAGCGACAGTTGATAAGAGTTCAGGAATGGCATACTCTTGTGAAAATGAAGGATACGTATGGCAAGTTACGTGAACCTTGGTCAAAAAGGAAAAGGAAGTTTACGTAAGTTCTAGGAGGATGGGAACTGATGAAGCCCTTGAAGTATATAAGATATGCTGGAAAGAACTTAAGCAAGGAATTAGAAGGACTAAAAGGGGTCATGAAAAGTTGTTAGCAAACAGGATTAAGGAGAATGCCAAGGCTTTTTATACATACATAAAAAGCAAGAAGGTAGCAAGGGAAAGGATTGGCACGCTCAAGGACAAAGGAGGGAATCTATGTATGGAGCAAGAAAAGATAAGTGAGGCCCTAAACCAATACTTATGTCAGTATTCACCAAAGGCAAGGAATTGGTGGACGATGATCTCATCTAAGGGAATGTTGAATTTCCAGGCCAAGTTGCTATTGCAAAGGAAGAGATGTTGTGCATCTTAAAATATATCAGGGTAGATAAGTCCCCGGGTCCTGATGGAATCTATTCCAGAATATTGAGTGGGGCAAAGAACAAATCACTGAAGCATTGAAGACGTTTTTGTATCCTCACGGGCCATAGGTGTGGTCCCAGAGGACTGGGCAATAGACAATATTGACACATTGTTTAAGAAGAGTAGCAGGAATAATCCATGAAATTACAGGCCTGTGAGACTTATGCCGGTAGTTGTGAAATTATTAGAAAATATTCTCAGGGACAAGATCTTTACGCATTTAGAAGGAAGTGGACCTATTAGTGATAGACAGCATGGTTTGTGCAGGGGGAGGTCATGCCTCACTAACTTGATCAAGTTTTTTGAGGAGGCAACCAAGATGATGATGGAAAAGTGATTGATGTTGTCTCCATGGATTCAGTAAAGCATTTGACATGGTCCCTCATGGCAGACTGGTACAAAAGATGAAGTCACATGGTATCGGGGTGAGCTGGCAAGATGGATACAGAACTGGCTTAATCATAGCAGGCAGAAGGTAGCATGGAAGGATGCTTTTCAGAATGGAGGGTTGTGACTAGCAGTGTTCTACAGGGATCAGTGCGGGATCTCTGCAGTTCATGGTTTATATAAATGATTTTGAGGAAAATGTAGCTGGTCTAATTAGTAAGTTTACAGATGATACAGAGATTGGTGGAGTTGCACATAGTGAGGAGGCTTGTCAGAGGATTAGCAAGATATAGGTCATTTAGAGACATGGGCAGAAGAAAGCAGATGGAGTTCAATCTGGATAAATGTGAGGTGATGGATTTTGGAAGGTCAAGTACAGGTGGAAATTATACAATGAATGGCAGGTCTCTTAGGAGTATTGTTATGCAGAAGGATCTGAATGTGCATCTCCACAGATCACTGAAGGTGGCAGCATAGGCAGATACGGTAGTAAAAAAGGCCTATGGCACACTTGCCTTCATTGGAAAGGGCATTCAGTGTAAGAATAGACAAAAGTATGCTGCAGCTTTATGAAACTTCAATTAGGCCACACTTGGAATATTATGTATAGTTCTGGTCACCACATTACCAGAAGGATGTGGATGCTTTGGAGAGGGGGATCGGAATGGGGAATCTTAGTTATGAAGAAAGATTGAATCGACTGGGTTTGTTTTCACTGGAACGCAGGAGGTTGAGGGACAACCTGAAAGAAGTTCAGAAGATTGTAAATGGCATGGATAGAGTGGAAAATATTAGGCTTTTTCCCAGGGTGAAAGGGTCAATAACTAGGGGACATAGATTCAAGGCATGAGAGAGAATTTTAAAAGAGATGTGGGAGACAAGTTTTTCATACAAAGGGTGAAGTGTGCCTGGAACACGTTGCCAAAGGTACTGGTGGAAGCAGACACAATAGCAACATTCAAGAAGGACCTGGGTGAATACATGAATAGGAAGGGAATAGAGGGATACGGATTCTGTAAGTAAAGACAATTTTAGTATGGAAGAACAAAACATGTTGGTGCAGGCTTAGAGGACTGAAGGACCTGTTCCTGTGCTGTATTGTTATTTGTTATAAATGCATTTTGCCTTATTTATGAAGTTATCAGATCAATATTAGCTGTGGGAATCCACCCAAAAAGAAACTGCTAACTGATTTCTCAAACACGCCTGATGCTGAAACAGGACCATTGGTTCTGAAAAGTGCCCAGTCTACCTCAGATTACACTGAAACCTTGTCATAACAATTTGAGGAACAGGTATAGCAAGCTGTTTTAGGTTGCTTTTGTGTGGTAGCATTACAAGTGGTGTTCACCATGAACAGTATATTGCCGTCAAGGCAATAAAAGTTTGGCCTGTGACACAATGAGTAATGTGGCACGTAAATTTCAGTGCCAGTACGATGCAATGTAGCCTTACAGGTTTGAAATGATGAAATAATTGCAGGCCACAACCCACCCTCTTGCCTGCACCACTGAAAGTTGCTAGCAATGGAAAGTGGAACAAAAAACCTGTAATTGTGTCCAAACACCATAAAGCCTGTCAACAGAGAGCCCCACACAGAGATGGGGGCTCTCTGTTTCCATCTCTACAAGTACTGTCATATCTATTGTGTATTTCCAGCTTTCTGTTTTATTTCAGATTTCCAGCATCTGAGGTACTTTACTTTTGTGTTTCATGAGAAATCTGGCTTAGCTGCACTCATTGTTTCTATTACCTACAAGTATTTAGGCACAAATCTTCCCTCTGTAACTTCCAAAATTAGTAACCAGGAAGTGATTCAGTAGCTAGTTACCTCCACAAGATTGTTCGAGAGATAATGCCATGTTTCTAAAGTAATCGTTTCCCTGGATTAGGTGTATTTGAGTAAGACATTATTAAACTCCCATCTTTAGTTTCTCCTGACATAAATTGGGAACAGTTGGTTGTTAGTGGCATATTCTCTGGAATTATAATTTACTATTGTTGACCATATTAACAGACACATATACTTTTGTGTTCTAGTTGCAAAATTGTCTCTGCTTATTTATAAATCATGACAGACAAAACAACATCACATAGTTGAAATGCAGTTGTACTGCAGTTGCTTAAAACAGACTGTGCTTCTAATCTTTCCTGTTCTGATTAAAGGTTGCAATCCTGAATGTTAACTTGGTTTCTCTCCACAAGTGTTGCCATAACCTGCTGGATAATTCCAAATTTTTTTTGTTTTTGTTGAATATTTCTTAGTTTCTCTGTGTTCACTTTTGGATCTCTTTAAGTTAGCTTGCCTTCTTGTCCTAAACATGTCCAGCATCTCCCTGTTCATCTCTGTCACCAGATATGTATCAGAACTGACTGAAGTAGACTGAAGTATTATTGTGGAATATGGAGCTAGTTCAACAATTTTTGAAATAAGCTTCTCTAAAGATACCTATGTATTGCAGAAACTGCCCTGAGGCTTGTTTTCATTATTTGGTTTATGCCTAACTAGAACAATAATCATCCTGCCAGGAACTCTGCACCAATATAGATGCATGCCTGGATAGAGCTCCCTCCTAACAGCTAAATATATTTAAATGTGTACAGAGAAAGGAAGAGATATTCCCACCTGTTGCACATCTAAATTAAAATAAATACAGACTTTGTGCAAGGCATTGTAAATATTGCAAAGCAGCAGTAAAACACTTTTTGATTATAGTCACTGTTGCAAAATAGGGAAACACAATAGTTAACCTGGGCACAGTAAGTTCCCTTGGAAAAAAAATGAGGTAAATGACCCGATAATGTGTTGTATGGATGAAGACATTAACAAAATTTTCTGTGGCTCTTATTTTTAAAGCAAATATGTTTGAAAAGTTTGGTGAATGGAGCACATTTCTCTGAATACTTTCCATACTCTGTGTAAAACCGTGATAGATTTGCATGTCACACAGTCACATACCTCAATAGTTCCAGTCAGTTTTATTTTACTTTGTTTAGGAGTCATGTGTATTATGTCTGGATTTATACTGCAAGTTTATCATTGGTATAAAGTGAAATTATTTCACAATGGCATTAATCATAAAGGCTACTCAACAGTGAATTGCCAAAAGATTTTAATGCATCCATTATTGTACTAGATTGTGAGTCTGTCCAGGCTTTCATTAACTTATTTTTATTCAAGTAATACAATATGCTTGCATTTAGATAGTGTCATTTAAAGAAAACTTCAAAAGAAATTCTATGGTGCAGTGGTTAACATCATTCTTCCAGCCTTTGGATGTGAATCTGAATGCAGTCTATACTGATGAGAAAATGACCCTCTCTACTGGCTGGAACAATCAAAATAAGTTTGGGCAGTTTTTACCCAATTCTCTTAGATTCAGGCTGATACGTGAAATATTTTTACGTTATCATTATTTATGCTCTTATTCATAGAGTCATAGAGATGTACAGCTTGGAGACAGACCCTTCAGTCCAACCCGTCCATGCCAACCAGATATCCCAACCCAATCTAGTCCCACCTGCCAGCACCCGGCCCATATCCCTCCAAACTCTTCCTATTCATATACCCATCCAAATGCCTCTTAAATCTTGCAATTGTACCAGCCTCCACCACTTCCTCTGGCAGCTCATTCCATACACGTACCACCCACTGTGTGAAAAAGTTGCCCCGTAGGTCTTTTTTTATATCTTTCCCCTCTCACCCTAAACCTATGCCCTCTAGTTCTGGACTGCACAATCCCAGGGAAAATACTTTGCCTATTAATCCTCTCCATGGCCCTCATAATTTTGTAAACCTCTATAAGGTCACCGCTCAGCCTCCGACGCTCCAGGGAAAACAACCCCAGCCTATTTAGCCTCTCCTAATAGCTCAAATCCTTCAACCCTGGCAGCATCCTTGTAAATCTTTTCTGAACCCTTTCAAGTTTCACAACATCTTTCCAATAGGAAGGAGACCAGAATTCAATGCAATATTCCAACAGTGGCCTAACCAATGTCCTGAATGGCTGCAACATGACCTCCCAACTCCTGTAACTCAATACTCTTGACCAATAAAGGAAAGCATACCAAACGCCTTCTTCACTATCCTATCTACCTGTGACTTCACTTTCAAGGAGTTATGAACCTGCACTCCAAGGTCTCTTTGTTCAGCAACACTCCCTAGGACCTTATAAGTCCTGCTAAGATTTGCTTTCCCAAATTTCAGATCTGAAATTTTTCTTAGCATTAGAAAAAAGTGAATTTATTAAATTAAATTAGAATTGCTGACTCAGACTTAAACTTGCTTTAATTTTGTGTGTGCAGTTTTCAGTTTGATCTGTTCATGTTTCCAGGAGCCAATATGTTCAAAATGAAGTATCCTTTGAAATAATTGTTAAACCTCAGTGCTGAAGAGTCCAAGGGGAGAGCTACATGTTGGCAATGGCAACAACTAAGCAGCAGTACACAAATATGATTCATGGGTGAGCTCCAGCATACATGCATAGCCTTGGCAATGCAGCACAGAAGGTATATTTTTGGAAAACCATTAGTGCCAGCTTTCTGAGCTCAGAATGCTATCAATGATAGTTTGAATCCTGTGTCCAGGAAGTGATTTGCCTGAAATTTAGGGAAGTTACCTTGATTAAAAACAAAAAGCAGAAGGGTAATTACATGCAAATGGTAGATAGGTATAAATTGTGAAATGTATTAAATCTATGTAGCATTTCAGCTATAAGCAACTTCAAAAGTAACTTTCTAAAGGTAAAGTACTCAGCACGGGGAAGTGTTCAGAATATTTATCTAAAAAGACCCAAATAACTTCAAATATATCCAGAATAGGAGCAGAACAAATTAACAAAGAACTGATTTCTCTATTATTGGCCAACAACCCCAAAACTATGCATAACAAACAAAAGTAACAATAGCCCCCTCCATAAATTTCAGACAAACTCTTCCTATGCACTGAATTCAAACAATCATAAATGGGTTTCTTTATTGTAAAGACAATATTACATGAACAACAACAGGCCAAACAGTCATGACTCAGTCCATCAGTATTGAAAGGTTGTTTAGATAATATAAAAAAAGTCAGCTATTCATATCTGTGTTACTAAAATCTGTAAAAATGGTACCTAGCTGTAATAGCTGTTGGTCTTACATGCTGTAATTATTGGTTGATAATGCTAATCGTGTCTGCAGCTGAAATGATCAGAACTTTCAATATGCTTTTGTAAAAGTGCTAGAGTGAGCAATTATATTTGAGCAACCATATATCCTTCATGCTAGTATCAATAAGGTGCGTAAATGTCACAAGGTGATCCTAAGACTACTACTAACCCTTCCAATGGCACTGGACTTCTGATGCTAAAGACTCAATTGTAGACCTAAAGAGCCTCTACACATCAACTGGAAGTATATGTAGATCTAATGGTCTATTTAGAACAATGATTTTCAATTTCAAGATTAATAAATACATTGGAACCCCTGTAACATGAGTACCTTTTCAGCATAAAAATTTGCTCGTGCCTTTTAGACCCTGGGCTCTTCATCACTGAAATTTAACAATTAGTACAAAATATGCTTTAATTGAAAATGCTGTTTGCAGGAAACCTGCTGCTTCTCTGGGAATGTAAAAATATTACCAGTCAGCACAATTCACTCTCTCCTTCCCCAGTTACTTCTAGCACTTGGCTCACAAGTATCCATTTTTGCCCTCAATCTTCAACTTCTCTGACTGTTCCCAGCATTTCTGTTTGTAGGTGATCAACATTTGTTCTCCCTTAACTCCACTTTCAAAATTTTACAATGACAATGAAACCTGCAAATTTTGAAGGTTCATATGCTTTCTCCCTCTGTAGTTGCAGGATGAATAGGTTCCAGTGCTATTGGTGACTGAGAGCAGTGAGTTAGTTCAGGAAAGGTAATAAATCAAATTCACCTGGGATAGAAGGATACCGCAACAATGTGATGTGGGAGAAATGTGGGAGTAATGAAATAGCCAGTGAAACCTTGTGCAAGGAGAATGGAGGACAGAATATTCAGGTTGGGGGTCTATGTGATCAATGATCAGGGCCTCTGCCACCCTTCTCAGCCAGTAGGAATCTGAGCTCAGCCTTGGCTGCTGTCATTTTATACTGCATTCAGGAGAGGACAAGTAGGGTCAGGTCAAGTCCAGGTCACAGTTGCCAGACTACTCAATACAATCCCACCTTTATAGTCTGGTATAATTTTCTTTCTTTAACAAATTTAATATTTTAAAAATCCTGCAGGATATTTATGGCAGATGTCTTGAATCATTTACATGGTCCTCAAGTTTAAGACCTCTTGGTGTAAGAAACACAATAAGTTGTCATATCATAAGGCTATAAAGTTACAGTGAGCAGTTAATAGCACACTATTAACATATACCATTAGTATGATATGCCATCATGACTGGATTTATTTAGCTACTTTTTGTGACCTCAGGATTCCTCAAAGAGCTTGAAAGCAATGCAGACTCTTTTTATTCTTTGCTGAGTCGTTACTTGTTTTGTGATAACCTTTCACGTAAAAGCATAGCCACTAAAATCGTTACCAAAAAAAACCACAGGAAAATTAAGGCCCACAGCAATGTCTTTTTTTGCAGAATTTTGAAGATAAATGACTGAGGAGATTTCAACAATCAACCTAGAGAATCAGATACCTTCCAGACGTCTGACATTCTTTTGCTTATGTCAATAATTCAGGTCAGCCATCATGTAGTATGCAAAAAAAAGATCAAATTAAGCAATATTTTTTCTCATAGAACAAATGTCAATTACACTTTTTTGAGTCAGGAGTTTTGTAGAATGTGAACCACTACTGAAACTACAGCACACTTGACTCAAGCTACTGGCCAACACATCCCACATTACAACAGAAACAATTTAAGAAATGTGGTATAGTAAACAGGATAGTTCCAAGATTGGTGCGAGACTTACAATAAAGTAACCCATGTCCATTGATTGAAATGCAACAACTTTTATACTGTCTATTCATAATAATAATTTCTATATGCAGCAATCAGAAAATGCACAGATTAATGGCCACACATATCAGAAAGGAGCCAAAAACAATCACCTAAGGCTAAACTGCCTAACATTACCTGACATCACCCTTGTCTCAGGTCTTCAATTGCTATTCATGCCCAAATATTTCTACACCCAACTATTCCAGTACACGCGGTCTGGCAGCATCTATGGAAAGAAATTAGAGTTAACATTTGAGGTCTAGTGACCCTTCCTCAGAACGAAGGAAGGGTCACCAGATTCGAAACATTAACTCTGATTTCCATCCACAGATGCTGCCAGATCTGCTGAGCTTTTCCAGCATCTTCTGTTTTTGTTTCTGATTTACAACATCTGCAGTTCGTTCGGTTTTTATTCCAGTACACGGAATATGGTTGGTCTCATATTTCACTCTGTGTAAACTTAATGTAATCCAAAACTGTGCTGCCCATGCCTTAACTCAAGAACTTGACCTACACCGAGTCCATGTTAAACAAAAGCTTGATTTAAAAATTCTCAGCCCTGTTTTCAAAGCCCTGCATGACTTTACTCCTCCCTATCTTTGTTGCCTCCTCCAGCCCCACAACCTACCAAAATATTTGCAATCATCTCATTTTTGCCTTTTGACTATTCTCAATTTTAATTTCTCCATAAACAAAACAGAAAAGGCTAGAGAGACTCAGCAGGTCTATTATATCAGTCATGAGAAAATTAGGTTAATTTTTTTGAGTCCAGAGACCTTTCATCAGAACTTCACTCCACCGCCAACGGTGGAGAAACTTTCAGTTACTGAGGGCCCAAGCCTTGGAATACCGTCACTACATCTCTCCACATCTCTATTTTGCTTTCATCTTGAGGGATGTTCCTGACATCTACCTTGTTGACCAAGCTTTTGGTATCTGATCTAATATCTTCTCATGTGACTCACTGTCATACTTAATGCAATATTTTAATTTTTTGTTTCATTATATTAAACGTTTAAGTTGCTGTTAAAGATTGTTCACACCTATTAAAGTGGAGGTGGAAGTATCAGGAACCATACAGGAAGTGCATCTATCCTGGGAAACAGTGAAGAATGGCACAGTATGTGAGACAGTTCTGAGATTTTCAAACTCCAAGACCATGGGGTAAATACAGTGAAAAAGCAATGTTTTCTTTCATGCCTACAGATATGAAAGAACAGATTGCTGTGGAGGTTAATATCAGAAGTCAAGCCCTTGGAATGCGGATGCAGTGTCGCAAGAAGTTCTGTGTAACTACAAGATTGGTGAGCATCAATGAATGCATGCTCAACACCCATATTCCACAGCCTGTATTACTGTCATCCAACCAGACTGCTCCCACATAGTGTTATTTATAGCTTGGGCTGACACACATTTCCAGTTGTTGCTAAGACTCCAACGTTTTTGGGAAAATTCAGCTTATTGTTTCAGCAGACCAGTGGTCTACCACATTTATGGGGCAGATTTTCTTGTGTTGATTTTATGCAATACGCATGTGTGGACCTCACACTGGAGTCATCGCCATATCAAGATTAAAGTGGTGCTGGAAAAGTACAGCGTCAAGCAGCATCCGAGGAGCAGGAAAATCGACGTTTCAGGCAAAAGCCCTTCATCAGGAATCTGCTTTTACCCAAAACATCGATTTTCCTGCTCCTCGGATGCTGCCTGACCAGTTGTGCTTTTCCATCACCACTCTAATCTTGACTCTAACTCCAGCAACTGCAGTACCCACTTCCACCTCATCAATATATCGACTGTAGATACCTTTTAATGCACATGAGCTGTCCTTTGGTTTGCCTTGGTAGTGAAGTGCACCTGGCACAGAACAAAATAATCTTGTCAATTACTGGGAGATCAGCCAATGACCTGCGTGATTCACTGTATGTGGTCATGCACCAACATGTGGTAGAGTTGACATGCAGCACCTGTCGGACAATGTTTATGAACTCAATGACCTCTTAATGCCGGGACCCTCTCCTCTATACGGCCTATTTTGGTTCCCTTTATTTGCCTTCTGAAAAGGAGAGGGAAGAATATGGGTGATTGATTTTGTACTGTTCTTAGATGATGAACCTGCCATAGCTGAATAGCTAGAGCTATGTGGATACAGCGAGAGGTTGGTATCTTGTGGGGATAAGTTGCGGTATCTGGTTGGTTGAGTGAGTTCTGATTTTCAGGAAGTACTGCTGGTTGAATGATGGGATAATGATTCATTGACTGTGTGAGCGATTGGTGGTGTGGTGGTTAGGAGATAGTCTGTGAAGGTGCATTCACTAAACTTGACCACCTACTTGAGGTGATTAGATTTCTTGTGGCACTGTTGCCATGTCCTTTGTCCAGATTTGGGAGTTGACCTCCCTGACCATATGCTCCAACTCCATTTTGAGCATGGCCTTTAAGGTCTGCTGGCCCCCATGAACTCTCTTCCTGCCCAATTGCATTACTAATCCATCCAATGATGTTTCTAAGACCTCAGAACATTTTCTCTCCCCTAGTTTTTCATTGTTCATGTACTGCAGAATTATTTTTTGAAGCACTTCCCTGTTCGAGAAGCAGGCTGCCTTTGAGTGGAGGAGGCTGTCTGCACCCCATGCTATCAGCACAGTGCTCTGCAGTCCCCTGCAGAACAGAGAGACAACTAACAGTACATCAGATGCTTCAGTCCCACAATCAAGTACCAAGGTGGAAAATTAACGTCTTGTTTATCTTCATTGGAATCAGTGCAAGTCATGAATTCAGAAACCAATGGCTGGAAATTGGAATATGCTTATTTCTACTAAAGTCAAGAGAGTAGAATGTCAGAATGCATACAAAAATATGAACATCATGGTCCATTTTCAAGGACATGATTCCCCATGTGCACACATTCATGGGCTATACTGGACTTGAAAAATGAATGGCAATTATGAATGCAGGACCTCTACCCTATTCACATTTTACAATGCATGTGAGAAGAATATTATTTGACAGATTTGAGAACATTTGTAGGAAGCTGTCTTCTAAAATGAAGCCTCATTCCAATACTAAAATTAGTTTTCTATGAGCCATATTGCAAATTATTTTATTTAAGATTTTTTTGATTTCCAGCAACATTTAAGGACATCTGTGAGTTTAACAAATATAATTCCTTTATTTGAATTGTTTCAGAAAAACAGATCAAAGGAAAGGATATCAGATTGCTTCTGAGGTGCTTGTGTCAGCCAGCAGTACCCACACACCAGCATCTGCCAAATAAGTATGCTTTGATGTTATCAATGATTAGAGCTCAGATAACATCACTTACCCATGTGCTTCACCATAATGTTAGTTGCTTTCTTAGATTGTTTTAATAACATAACTTACTGTCAGCAAAACTGACATGAATGAAGCCTTGAGCAACAGCTAAATGTTAGCAGAACTTTCCAGGATTTTACCAATCATATTTTCAAGCTATGGTTCATCCAATTATAACATAGTTAAATATCAATGGTTACGAAGCATTGACTCATAGAGCCAGGATTATTGCAAATCCATATATTTAGTACCTCTAATTACATAATGCACTGAAAACTGCTACATTGCATAACTGCAATGGAGGACGAAGTTAATGCAGATGCTGAAATCTGTACCAAAAACAAAGTGTGCTAGAGATCACAGCTGGTCAGGCAGCATCCATGGAGAGAGAGCAAGCTAACATTTCGAGTATAGATGGCTTCATAACAGCATTCCTACAAACAAGCTGAATCAAATTTCAGACCACAATTAACCTTTCAGAGCCACAGAGAACTATTATTGCAATCACCCTACAGAGCAACTGACTGTGCAAATCCAGCTCGTTAAGAACCAACATGCCACCATCATCAACGCCAATGCTCCAACTCTGGATGCTGAAGACGAAGTAAAGGAGAATGTCTATGCCCAACTTGATGACGTCCTTTCCTCTGTTCCCAACAATAACAAGATCGTTCTCTTGAGAGACTTCAATGTCAGAGTTGGGAAAGATCATAAGCTCTGGACTGAAATAATAGGAAAGGAAGGGGTTGGCAAGGTCAATGCCAATGGAATACTCCTCCTCACCAACTATGCTGAACGCAATCTGGTGATTACAAACACCCAATTTCACCAGAAGAACAGGCATAAAGTCTCCTGGCAGCATCCATGCTCCAAATGCTGGCACCTCATCAACTACATCAGCGTACAATCTCAGACCAACAAGATGTACTGATAACAAGAGCTGTCACTGGTGCCGATGAGTGCTGGGCAGACCATCTACTCATCTCATCCACCATGAGAATGAAGATTCGGCCCAAAGGAAGCATCAAAATCAGAACACTATCAAGAAATTCAATGTTGACGTCCTCCAAGACATCAACCATATACAGAAGGTTCAACAAAATATTCAAGTACACTGCCTCAACAAATCCCACCATCTGTAGAAAAATACTGGAATCACTTGAAGAATGCTATCAGTACCTCTTGCAAAGAAACAATTGGGTTCAAGATGAAAAAACATCAGGATTGGTTCGATGATGACGACAAACTGCTCCAATAATTTATCAATGAAAAGAGATAAGCTTTCATCACCTTACAAAATGACCAACAATTGGCTACCAAAAGGAAACACTATCAGGAATGCAGGCTGCAGTCCAGAAGAGCACCTGAAAAACCAATGTTGGAGGAAGAAAGCTCAGGAAACCCAACAACTAGCAGACGCCAATGACATTCAAAGCTTCTTCAATGCAACTAAAGCTATTTTTGGCCCATCCACACAGTCAAGCCCCTCTCAAAAGCAAAGATGGTTCAACCATCCTGAAGAGCAATTCTGACATTGATTCTAGATGGAGGGAGCACTTTGAAGATCTTCTAAATCAAACCATCCCATTTGACAGGAATATGATCAACAACATTCCAAAACAGCCCGTTGACAACTCCCTAAGCAAAATACCAACATTTAAAGAAGTTGAGGAAGCCATCAAAACCTGAAAAACAACAAGGCCGCTGGACACGATGGAATACCAACCAAGATGTACAAAATTGGAGGTAACCTACTTCATTTCCAACTACATCAACGTCTCGTCAAGATCTGGATAAATGAAGATGTACCAGCAGACATTAGAGGCTCAGCAATCATTTCCATCTACAAAAGGAAAGGCGATTGTTCTGAATGCGGAAACTATCATGGAGTTTCTCTATTAGGAACAGCAAAAAAGGTCCTTACCTGCATCATGAACAACCAGCTCAAGTCTTTAGCTGGGAAGATCCTTCCGGAGACACAAACCAGTTATGTGGAACAATCGACATGATCTTCACTATGCGACAACTACAAGAAAAATGTTGTGAACAACTTCAGCCTTTGTATATGCATTAATCGATCTCACCAAAATCTTTGATGCGGTATCAAGGGAACTCCAATGGGATGTCCTATCCACCTGGGATGTCCTATCCATCTATGGATGCCCTGAAAAGTACATTCAAATCCTGAGACTCCTCCATGGTAGCATGCTTGCCACAGTCATGGTCAGCAACAGTTACTGTGAGTCTTTCCAAGTCAGATAAGGAATAAAACAGGGATCGTGATTGCCCCAACTTTGTTCACCATCTTTACTGCGACAATCATCCACATCATCAAGGATGACCTATCCCCACAGGAATCAAAATTATCTACAGAACAGATGGCAGACTTTCCAATCTTGCCCATCTTAAATCCAAAAACAAGACATCTATGAGTTCCCTTGTTAAGTTCCAATACACAGATGACAATAGTGTTGCAGCTCTCTCAGAAAACCACCTACAACAGATTCTGACTGCCTTCAACCATGCGTACACAAAACTTGGGCTTACCATCAATTATAAGAAGACTCAGGTCACCTATCAACCGTCACCAATTGAGACAAATCAGATAAAACCAAAAGTTCAACTTGGCGAAACAACCCTGGAAAACATGAACCACTTTCTGTATCTTGGAAGTCACCTCTCTTGCAATATCAACCTTAATGACAAGATCCAACGTTGTCTTAAATGTGCAGGACGTCTCCAAATAAGAGTCTTTCATGATCATGACATCCAGACAGATAACAAGATGTTAGTGTACAAAGCACTGGTGATACCAATGCTCATGTATGCATCAGAAATTTGGACAACGTAATGACAACATCTGAAGGCACTTGAAAAGTTCCATCAACGATGCCTTTGAACCATCTTGAATATCAGCTGGGAAGGTAGAAGGACCAACATCAGTGCGCTGAATGAAGCAAAACAGCAAGCACTGAAGCCTACATCATCAAGAACCAACTAAGATGGAGCGGTCATGTTGTTCAGATGAAAGATGAACATCTGCCGAAACAAATCTTCGACTCCCAGCTTAAAGAAGGCAAGCGTAAAAGAGGTGGACAACAGAAGAGATTCAATGATGTTTTAAAGCCAACATGAAGAGATGTAGCACTGACATCAACAATTGGGAAACCAGTGCCAAGGACAGGAAACTCTGGCAAAACATCATCTGATAAGGAACAGCAATTTTTGAAGCCAACAGATATGCAGAAGTAGAAGAAAAGAGAAGAAAACTGAAAGTGAGGCAGCAACATCCAAAGCCCGATCTGCCATCTGGAACTACCTGCCCTGAATGCGAAAGAACTTTTAAAGCCAAGACTGGACTCATAAGCCACCAGAGAGCCCATAAATAGATCAATGGTACGAAGACCATCATCTTTGACCTTGAGGGTTAGCCACAATGATGACAGAGCAACAGCCCTAATGCAACCATCACACACACCTTTATCTGATTCTTGGACTTCCTTTCTCTTTTTTTTTCCTTCCCCATCTTCACCACTGTTTATGTCAGTAGTGGTAGGTACCATGTTAACAAGAGGTAAGTGCCCTGATTTGTAAACTTGGGCCAATGCAACTCCCTGCAATATTTTAGATTGCCTGCAGTATTTTAGATTGCTTAAAAAAATTGATGAGGACTTTTCTAGATTTTGTTCTCTAATTGGATTAGGGTTTTAATCTGCTTGTTTCCTCATCCCAGGAGATTACATGGTTCCTGGTGGGATTCAAGCGTATGACTGCTTAGTTTTGCAAAGGCTAACCTAATCTTATAGACAGGTTGGATTGACTATTAAGACGTGATTTACTTCCAATTGATTAAAGTTGATGGCAAGTTTAAATTGTAAACCTGAGTCTTGATATTTGCTCACCATCAACCCCTCATCATGGATAGGAAAATTAGAATGGAAAATCTGCTGCATGTGCACCTTCTGCCATTTTAACAGTAGGTTTGTATTTTTGGAGATTCCTGCTGCAAGGCAGACACTCTTTAACTTAAAACAGGTTCCCACAGTGCAGTTGGGAGTCTGAAATAAATTTAACAGTTACGCTATGGGCATCCCAGTTCTCAGGAAACCCATGAGCGAAATGGAAGCAGAGATGGTGGCTGCAGATGGTAAATGTTCTATATGAGTGGTCCTTTATGACTCATTGAGGAATCTTTTTGTCTCCCTCTTTCCAAACTCTCTTTCCTAATCAATTGGCAAATGTCCCCCAAAAGTTTTGATTGCTGTCCTTTTACCCTCCTGTAACATTCTCTCTAAATATCAAAAAGAATTAGTGGAAGCTGAATTATGTGTATTATCATAAATGAAGAGAGGGAGGATAAACCACTGGTAGGAATTTTCTGTAGATCTCCAGATCACTGAGTTGGTAATGTTCAAATGTTTTTGGAAGTAAGAAAAACAATAGTCAATTTAGCACTTTAATAAGATTAAGATTTTAAAAATATATCTTGTCCTCAGCCAAATAAGACATTATAACAAGAGCTGAGCTGAGGACAATGGCTGGTGTATGGTTTTTTCATGGCTGTGGCAATTAGGATAAGAATAAAAAGAATTAGATTACTTACAGTGTGGAAACAAGCCCTTCGGCCCAACAAGTCCACACCGACCCGCTGAAGCCCAAATCACCCAGACTCATTCCCCTACATTTACCCTTTCACCTTACACTATGGGGCAATTTAGCCTCGCCAATTCACCTAACCTGCACATTTTTGGATTGTGGGAGGAAACCAGAGCACCCGGAGGAAACCCACGCAGACACGGGGAGAATGTGCAAACTCCACACAGAGAGTCGCCTGAGGTGGAGTTAGATGATTAAACTTTAAAAGGGCCAGTTTGAGGGATCCAGTGATGGATGTATAATGTTGAGATGTAGGAAGGAACATAAAAAACAAGATCGGGATGACAGCAATGGTAATGATAACTATTAAAGATAGAAATTCCAAAATTTAAGGTTCCTAGGACACAGGACCGTAATGATAAGTTTAAGAAAGACCTCTAAGCATGTAAAAGAACTGAGAGAAGAACAAAGCAATCAAGTGAAATTTGATTTATTGCGGAAAACAAATGCAAAACCTCTCTTTAAGTACTTCAGGCGAAATGTAAATAGTCACTTGGGGCAAAATCCTACAGGGTCTGAGCGATGTGGGCTGTGGCAGAATCAACCAAGACATCCAGTGAGGCCCATCTTGACATTGGGAGCACCTCACTTAATCTTTTATGCTTTTAATGAGTGACATGGTGAGTTTCTCTTCAGGCAGTAGTGAGTTGCCAAGTAGCTCATTAAATGCCTTATTAATGCTGCAATTCACCTCAACTTCTTATTTTGCAAATGCATTGAACAAGCTACACATCAAGAATTTTTGACATAGAAGTCACAGCAAGTACCTTCAGCATGCCACATGCTTGAAAAGACCACCACCATAATTGATTGTGGGCACTAACACCTAAGGACATGCTCTATAGGCACTGGCCACACCCACTCTGCATTTATATACATTGATATCACCATGTGCCAGCTTCTAAGATCCTCATGCACATCTCCAATACACCTACAGGACACTTATGCACTTCAATGATGGACTGGCAACTATCAACGTAATGCTGCTGCAGGGAAACTCTGAACTCAGGGATACATACCCAGTTCATAGACTGAACCAGACTGCATCTCTAAGTTTTTCACTTGCTGTCATTAGCACTCACAGACTGTGACTCTGCCTTGATGCTCATAGCATCTTGCATTGCTTTGCCTCTTTTTTTCTGTGTTTTGCCACCTCAGCCAAATCTACCAAGCTCGTATTACATCTCTCCTGCCTGGCCATTTAGTGCAAATACAAAGCTAGGTTGTTAGCAGGCCTCAATCAAGTCAAGGCAGATAGCCTGTGTTCAGGTGGTCCCATCACGGTAAGTCTAGAAAAGACACAATGCTGTCCACATAAGGGTTGAGGAACCAAATGTTGGGAAGCACAGCACCCTTCTCACCTCTTTCTATCCTATTGTGAGGTTTATGTCCTGGAACAATTGTGAGGTAGGTACACTAGAGCTGAAAGTATATGGTCCTTATGGTACTTCTGGTGCAGGTGGGGAGTTGTCCTGAGTGAGTGAACAGAGGGCATGCAGGGTTAGTGATGTTAGTGGTAGGGGTGTGTGAGAACAAGTAAGGGGAGATATTGCAGCACTAGTGAGAGTGGTAGAGCATGAGCCTAGGTAGAAGGTGGGTACTGTAGCAGATTTAGATTGAGTGCGAGATGTTGGAGAGAAGATGGTAACACTTATCCTGGTGGAGTGCAGGAGGACATTGATATTCCCCCTACAGTGCTGACTATTCCTTCAGACAACTGCAACTATACTAATCCCAGTGCAACCTCAGACCAGGCTGGCACTGTCTCATACAGTGTCCCTGTTGCTGGTCCAGTGTCTGCACCACTCTGTCCAGCAGGACATCTAGATCTCAGCCCACAAAGCAAGGTGTCAATTTTCCCCTATCTATAAGGTTTAAGAACTGTGCAGGGCGGCTCCAGACTGCCAGTCTGTGCTTGTTCAAATGCACAGCAAGCTTTTAAAGATGGTGCCGGTGGAAGGGATGCTGGTCTGTTGGCAGATATCCAAGGAGTATGTGTTGCTCTTGGTATGACATATGGTCAGGATGGGATAAAATCAGATGTGAGGGATGCCTTAAGGATGGGGTAGGTAGTTAATGAGGTGCATTTGGTAAGATATGGTGAGAAATCTCACTGGGCCTTGTAAAAATCCCTCCAAAACATACAATTCAACCTTCAGTGATATAGAACTTGAGTATTGCTGTGAAAATGAGAGGGCAAAAACAAGGACTGCAGATACTGGAAACCAGAGTCTAGATTAGAGTGGTGCTGGAAAAGCACAGCACGTCAGGCAGCATCCGAGGCCAGGAAAATCGACGTTTCGGGCAAAAGCCCTTCATCAGGAAACTGATTCATCATGATGAAGGGCTTTTGCCTGAAACGTCGATTTTCCTGCTCCTTGGATGCTGCCTGACCTGCTGTGCTTTGCCAGCACCACTCTAATCTAGACTCTGTAAAAAAAGAGAGACCTGTTGTTAAAGCTTTTGGTCTTGTACCCATCAGGACGGATGCAAGCCATGTCAAATTTCAAAAGGTGAGGTAGTTTTTGCTGCATGAGAAAAGTCTATTAATTAGTTGGCAAGTCAGCTCCGATTGGTTGAGGCTTATGGAGATTGCACCATGAAGCTGTTGTTCCCTCATGCTTTTGAATAATTTTAAAAATGCACAATGCCTGGACATGTTCCCTTTTCTTGCAGAGGACAGGTCCTTGCACATGAATATACCTAGCTTCTAACAAGCATTAGTGTGGTACATTGTGAGCTCAACTGATAACCTTAAATTGTTTGTTAGTACAATTCGTAGTACACTTAGGATTGTTCAGCATGTGCTGTCCAATTGCGAAATCACACAATGTTAGAGATTTTGTTCTGAGTTTTGCAAGGAGCAGTTGGTTGAAACACTCAGTATTATATCTATTGCAAAGAGCCAAAGGGGCATGGTATTTAATGTGATCTGCAAGTCTTTGTTTAACCATGTCCCAGGCAGTTCACTTACACTGTAATTTGTATGCTTCGTTACTCACTTTTTATGGCAGGCAGAACATCATTTTGGCTTGACAGTGGCATCCTGTTAGTGGAAAATATCACTTGTGCAAACTACTGTTGCTCAGAGTTTTGGAGAAACCTCTCCTTTCCAAAATAGTTTATGGTAGACTGAGCACCTTTCAGATCCAAAGTGATAGTGTCAGGCTCATTTTTGAATGAGCATAATAAAACAACAAGCAATGATCTGTCCGGTTTGGCACTATCCCACAGTCTAGCTTTGATGCACACTATTACATAATCATGTTTGCATGGTGAGCAAATAACTCTGACCTTACTTAAGGGATAGCTCATAAAATCTATCTTTAATATGGGGAGCTGTAGAAATCCCAAAGTGTATATTGATCAATGACAATAGGTTTGTGTTAAAACAATTGCTGAATACTTATTGGTGAATTTCTTGACGAAATTGTCGAGGAAAGGGAGCTTGTTGGACCTCTGTTTCAAAAGTGAATTTGAACAGAATGTGCTACCATCTGGAAGGTCCGGCAGGGACGCCTGAGACCAAATGGAACAGTGAACTGTTGATGGTTATACATTAATTAAGGGATAGTTAGGTAAATACTTGCTTGAATACATAAGTATAGAGGGAACAAATAATGTGTTGTTTGCATTTTTAAAGAATGAGTACAAATAAAGTACATCATGAAAAGTATATGCCTGGCATAGTCAGGTGACCATGACCTCCAGGATTGTTACAGAAATGTTGACGCTTTGTTTCAGGAGCATGGTTAAAAACTCAAAAGGCAGAAGCCTAGTTTAAACCTAGCCAGCTTCTCAACTGGTAATTGCAGAGCTGGAACAGACAGTGCAGCCAGGCCTTGAACAATCAACTTCCAGTCAAAACCAGACAGTCCTGGAACTGCCTGACCAGGCACTAATGGCCACATTGTTTCAGAACAAACCATTGTTTACACCTCCAGTGAGGCTGCTTTGTTAGAAGAATGATACACAGACTTGTTGGCACCCAGTTCAGTCGGACAGTGTGACAAGGACAGCACTTGACAATTGAAGGTTCAAAACAATATTCTGCAACATTCAAATATGGAAAGTACCCATCTCATTAGATCTTCCTGCCCCCATCCAATGCGAGTATTGGACACAGGCCACAGAATCTTTGAGAAGGGCATGAAGGGAGGATGAAAGGGGCAAACCGAGCACCCAGCTCCCTCTGGTTTTTGCACCTTCTTCTCCAGAGTCTCCAGAAAACACCTACGACTGGCATCCGAACTGCACAAATCCTCCAGTTCCTTGTACCTTGTGACAGGTTGTGTTGCACCTTCCTGTGACTCATGTCTCTTTTGTCTATCTCACCTCATAATGCACTTGAGTTAAAAAGGGTAACTGTAAACTGATCAAGATTAGTCAGGGTACATTTACCCACCTTTTTCACTTTACAGCACTGACATCTCTGGATAGCCCTGGATAGCACCAAAAAGGAAATGTAACTGATCAGAAATTGAGCAGAACCAAGTACTTACATCATGAGATATATAAACCATAGATTTTGAAATGTGAGCCATAGAGGGGAGGGTAAAGTATATGCTATAGCTAATGCTATGAATTGGGAGAAAACCCTCATGAAATATTTAAATGAGAAGTGGCCTGAGTGGATAAAATTTTGCGATAAACTAGCATCAGGTCTGGAATCTGAGAGTCAGAATCACTGGGAGGAAGCACAATGTGGTTTAGGGAAGCTGAAGTACTTCCAAAGTTAGAAAAAAGCCATAGCAACAGCTAGTTAATTGGATGAGCACCACAGTAAAGAAGAGGAGATCTTAAATTTAAAGAATCATACAAAGAGTGAGAGAAAAGAAATAGTTACCACCGCATGAGAAATTAAGAAGGAATTGTGGGGGAGGGTGGGGGGTGGAGTGGAGAGAGAGAGAGAGAGAGATCCTCAGACTTAATGAGATGTTAGAGGGTGCGAGTTAGAATTAGAAAGAATAAATTTAAAGTTCCTGGAAGAGGAGCACCACAGCCCACATAAACTGACTGTACATGTGGCACTTTCAGGCTCAGTTTGAAGAGGTGCAGTCGGCAGTCAGGTCGAATTGCTGACCAGAGAAACACAGCAGAGCTTGTAGAGCAGTATAAAGATCTGCAAGTGGCAATCAGAGACCTGCACCAAGCAGGGGGAGAAAATGAAGCCCACTCTGCTGATCACTCAAAGTGCCAGAATGAGATTGACAGACTGAAATCATTATTATCTGTACAGAGGGGTATGATGTGCACTTTGACAATGTGGGAGCCTGGGGGATTGTGCCCACATTGCAGACTGGGAGGATATAATGGAGGGGACACACAGGTATGCTGTCCTGAACAGTGAGTGGGACATCCACCTTCCTTTTCAGAGCAACCTGAACCTCCCGCACACCCTACACCACTAACCACTGCTCCTCCAGGACCCACTCCCATCCCAGTACAGGCTCATGTAACCTCCCAAATCATGTAATTTAGAGTTATAGAGTCATAGAGATGTACAGCATGGAAACAGACCTTTCGGTCCAACCCGTCTATGCCAACCAGATATCCCAACCCAATCTAGCCCCACCTGCCAGCACCCAGCCCATATACCTCCAAACCCTTCCTATTCGTATACCCATCCAAATGCCTCTTAAATGTTGCAATTGTATCAGCCTCCACTACATCCTCTGGCAGCTCATTCCATACACGTACCACCATCTGCGTGAAAAAGTTGCCCCTTAGGTCTCTTTTATATCTTTCCCCTCTCACCCTAAACCTATGCCCTCTAGTTCTGGACACTCCGACTCCAGGGAAAAGACTTTGTCTATTTATCCTATCCATGCCCCTCATGATTTTGTAAACCTCTATAAGATTACCCCTCAACCTCCGAAGCTCCAAGGGAAAACAGTCCCAGCTTGTTCAGCCTCTCCCTATAGCTCAAATCCTCCAACCCTGGCAACATCCTTGTAAATCTTTTCTGAACCCTTTCAAGTTTCACAACGTCTTTCTGATAGGAAGGAGGCCAGAATTACATGCAATATTCCAACAGTGGCCTAATCAATGTCCTGTACAGCCGCAACATGACCTCCCAACTCCTGTACTCAATACTCTGACCAATAAAGGAAAACATACCAAATACCTTCTTCACTATCCTCCACTTTCAAGGAGTTATGAACCTGCACTCCAAGGTCTCTTTGTTCAGCAACACTCCCTAGGACCTTACCATTAAGTGTATAAGTCCTGCTAAGGTTTGCTTGCCCAAAATGGAGCACCTCGCATTTATCTGAATTAAACTCCATCTGCCACTTCTCAGCTCATTGGCCAATCTGGTTCAGATCCTGTTGTAATCTGAGGTAACCCTCTTCACTGTCCACTACACCTCCAATTTTGGTGTCATCTGCAAACTTACTAACTGTACATCTTATGCTCGCATCCAAATCATTTATGTCAATGACAAAAAGTAGAGGGCCCAGCACCGATCCTTGTGGCACTCCACAGGTCACAGGCCTCCAGTCTGAAAAACAACCCTCCACCACCACCCCTTGTCTTCCACCTTTGAGCCAGTTCTGTATCCAAATGGCTAGTTCTCCCTGTATTCCATGAGATCTAACCTTGCTAATCAGTCTTCCATGGGGAACCTTGTCGAACGCCTAACTGAAGTCCTTAGAGATCACATCAACTGCTCTCCCCTCATCAATCTTCTTTGTTACTTCTTCAAAACACTCAATCAAGTTTGTGAGACACGATTTCCCATGCACAAAGCCATGTTGACTATCCCGAATCAGTCCTTGTCTTTCCAAATACATGTATATCCTGTCCCTCAGGATTCCCTTACCAAATCCCAGTCATGTTTTTTATTTATGCTTATTTACCCCAAAAATAAAGATCTGCTTAAGACTATTTATTTATCTCAACTGACGTCAGGCAACACACTTTGCAAAACAATCATTTAAAATGCTCAGTATCTGGGATTTCCTGCCAAATTTATTGAGAAATTCTGTACTTCCAGCCCTTACCCCTCCAACATCGAAACTGAATGGTGAGAACGTCAAGGACTGAGGGTCTGACGTACTTGCTTCACATTCATGGTGTGTAGCTGGAGTAATGAATAGGAAAATGCTGACCATAATCACCAGTCCAGAGTTTATAATCTATAATCTGCTATGATTGTCATTTGATTAACTTCAAAACTTTAATCTGCATTTGCCTTACATAACTTTACTTAATTTTGATGGTTTTTGAATTAATTATCAGCAAAACATTCCAAAAATGGTGAATGAGACTTTTGTCTATTTTATGTTATACAGTTTTGAATTAATCAATGTTAAAGTGAATGCTGTCTTATCAAAGTTGAATTGTTTAATCAACTCACCACAGAAAAAAATGCCAGTTGGTTAAACTGATAACTACATTGATAAAGGGCCTTTGTTCCAGAAGTTCAAAATGTACATTGTTAAAAGCTCTCAGGTTCTGGGTGTGTGTGCCTTTTCTGGTATATGTGTGTGGTGCAGGTGTATGCGTGTGGCGCATGTCCTTGTGTGTGACATATGTGCACTATTTATGGTGTGTATGTGTGTGTGTATGTGGTATCTGTGTAGATGGCATGTATGTGTGGCATGGTTAATGTGTGTGACTTATATCTGTGGTGTGGTGTGTGTGTGGGGCATGGGCGTATGATGTCTGTTATGTTTGAGGTGTATATGCATGGTGTGTGTGAAGCATGAATGCATGTACTGTGTGGCTGTGGTGCACATGTGAATGTGTGTGATATGTTTGGTGCAAGTGTGTGTGGTGTGTGCATGTGTCCTTAGCATATACATGCATCTATAATTTCAGCCTTGGCTCAGTCGGTAACACTTTCTCCAAGCTGCACCAACATGCAGTTGGGTATCAATCTAGCTGTTCTTTGTCAGGAAGAAGTCAGTCCCTTTAACTGACTGCTACTTAAACAAATAGGTAAACAAGCAGGAGGCTGGAAGAACACAGCAAGCCAGACAGCATCAGGAGGTGGAGAACTTGTTTCAGGTGTAAGTCTTCTTCAGGGCATGGGGTGGGTGTAAGGGGAGCTGCAAATAAAGGGGGTGGAGGGGCAGGGTGGTGAAGTGGGGATAGGTGAAGACAGGTAGAGGGTACCTAGTTGGACAATTGGAGGAATGAATATGGTTGGTGGCTGGAATAGAAGGATCGATAAGAGAAATGGAAGGGAGAGGGAGGGGCTGGGAAGGGAGTCATGTGATGGGAAGGGAGGTTATTTGAAATTGGAGAACTCAATTTTGAGTCCTCTGGGCTATAGGTTTCCCAGACAGAACATGAGGTGTTGTTCCTCCAATTTGCGATCTGATTCATTGGGGCAATGGAGGAGGCCAAGGTGGTCATTTCAGAAAGGGATTGAGAAGGGGAATTACAATGGGCAGTGTCTGGGAGGTCAGGTTGGTCCCTGCAAGCCCAGCTGCGATGTTCGGTGAAGCGTTCCCTTAGTTTACGTTTGGTCTCCCCGATGTAGAGAAGACCACATCGGGAGCACCGGATGCAATTAACTAAGTTGGAGGAGAGGCAGGTGAACCTCTGTCTCACTGGAAGGACTGTTTAGGGCTCTTGATGGAGGTGAGGGGGGTGGTATGCTGGCAGGTTTTGCACTTCTTCCGATTGGGGTTCAGAGTGTGTTGATGGGGAGGGTGGCCAGAACTAAGGATTGGCGAAGGGAACGGTCCTTTGGAAGGCAGAGAGGGGTGGGAAGGGGAAGATGTGGTGGGGTCTAGTTGGAGTTGGCAGAAGTGTTTAAGAATGGGGGGTTGGATGCAGAGACTGGTGGATGGTAGGTGAGGACAAGGGGGACCCTACCTTTATTGCATTTAGAGATGCATTTTAGAGCAGTGGAATGTGGAATGAAGGTGGTGTGGTGGAGGGTTGCTGGATGACAGAGGGGGAAAAGCACTTCATTTGAAATAGGAGGACATCTGGAATGCTTGGGAGTGGAATGTCTCCTTGTTAATTTTACATCTTGCTCCCAAGTTGACCTTTCTGCCCATGGCTTGCTATTGTGTTTTAGTGAAACTCAATACAAGGTCAAGGGACAGCAGTTTACTCTTTGACGTCCATTCCAAATCCTACTGAATTCAATATTGAGTTCAACAATTTTCTTCACATCCATCTTGTTGTGTGTAAATGGTTTTTAAGTAGCAATTCATACCTTATTTTTTAAACAAACATTACTTGTCACTGTTTCTGAAGTTCTGAAGAAGAGTATATTAGACTTGAATCATTAAGTCTGCTTCTCTTTCCACAGGTGCTGCCAGACATGCTGAGTTTCTCCAGCACTTTCTGTTTTTATTTTGCTTTTCACAGAGACAAAGACAGCGAACACATGGTCAGAGAAAGAAACCTACACTGCTGTCTTACACAGCTACTGCCTTTGCTGTTTGGGTTCAAATATCTCTGGACATCAGAGCACATGAAAAAAAATTAGCAAACAGTGAAATTCATAGCTGACCTTGGAGGAATCTATGTGGGAGAGCTCGCAGCACGGGAGAAGCTAAGTGCATAGTTAAGTATATTCTTGCTGGAAATCTGCAATAGTGATTAGAGTGGGTTCCTTTTTGCTTACATGTTTTATTGAGACCTGTCTCATGATTAAATTTTAAAATTATACAATGTAAGACTAAGTTAGCCTGGAGCAAGTTTTTTTTAAGAGTAGTAAGGTGGTGCTATTATTCTAGGTCTGTAGATTGTTCAGGTGCAAAGATGGCCTTTAGTGGAGTAATGTGCTCTTCTGGTTGGAGGTGGGAGATTAGGGAGAGTTTCCATGTTACTGATGGTTATGTCTACAGGAAGTGTCTTTGGTTGCAAGGAAAGGAAATGCAAAATCTGACTTTCACTTTGATCCTCTTCACTGCCTAAAGTCTAATAGATCTAGTCCCATTTGCTAGCATTTGGCCCATCATCCCTCTAAACCCTATATGTACCCATCAAGATGCCTTTTAAATGTTGTAATTGTACCAGCCTCCACCATTTCCTCTGGCAGCTCATCCCACACACACGCCATCCTCTGCATAAAAAGTTGCCCCTTAGGTCCCTTTTAAATCTTTCCCTCCTCACTTAAACCTACGGCCTCTAGTTTTCGATTCCCCTACCTCTTTAGATCATTTATTCGGAAAAGGATTGCAGTGGAACACCTGTGTATCTGGACACACATGGACATAACTATACGAACTGAAACAGAAGGTTTTAATTACAGATTCGTCTAATGGGTGGGAAATAAATTGGAAGCCAAATCTTAATTCATTTTGAGTTGTGTTGAGAATTCATACAGCACTGGAAATACATTGGAGATCCATTGTATTGATCAGTGAGTTAGGTGTATCGGTCAAAACCTCACATTGTGGAAGGAAAGAACAACATCCTTCCCCATTTTGAATGTACATCTCAGAGCTGTAAAAAAAATCTAGTAAATTTACAATGCATAAATTGAACGTACTTTCAGATCTTCCTAGTTTTGAATCTTAAGATGGGCAATCGTTTTTAACTTGTTCATAACATGGCATTACAGGTCATCAAACTGTGTCAAATTTTAATCTCATAGCATATTTTCCTCCAGCAATGGGAAAAAAACAATATAGATTTTAAATTATTCTGTCTCAATCAAGTTAAACAGAAAAATTTACAGCTACCACTTAAATGGCTCATATAACCAATGCTGACTGTGCCTTAAATTTCCAATTTCTACATCCTGAGAAATGAAAGAAACATATCAGCAGTTATTAGACTTCTGTAAATTTAGAAACCAAAGTTGTTCACTGCCACTAGCTACCTTGTAACATCTGGACATTAATCAAGTAGATTTGTTTCATAGTTTGAAAAGCAGATTGTCTCCACGGGAAAGATGGACATAAATGAAGCTGAACACAATGTCTGACCTTCCTGCCATGTTAGGAATTCTGTGTTTTTTTCTGTTCCTGGTGAAGTGGGCAGCAAAAATATCTGATGTCACTTGCTTATTGAATTAAGACTGTACAACCCTGGGGCTTTATAAAGGATTTACAAACTAGAACGTGATCTGAAACAGTACATGGAAGCAAACAGTGCCTTGAAAATGTACTAGGTGCCAGCTATAATGAGTAATTAACTTTTGACATTTTGTCAACCTTAAGCAGATGGAATTAGTTTGGGTAGAAAATAATAATTCTTTTATTTATGTGAAATGATATTTATATATATTGACTAATTCATCCAAGAATTCAATAGAATGGAGCAGTGCACTGTATTTTGAGTCCTCACCTGAGATTCATCATATGTAGAGGTCCTGAAGTGGATTTATATTTCTGAGTCATCAATTCAGTTCCATTTCATGACCCTTCTGCCGTTTGTGTCAAATTTTCAAATGCTGATTGGCGCAAGGATTGGTTCCATATGCATTTGCTGATGCTAAACATGGCATAAAGAAGAAACAGTGCAGCAACAAGCTTGAAGAAAGTGGAGTTCTTCAGTGATCACATGTGAATCTTCCACATGACACCTAATTATAAGAAATTTATAGTATTAGCTGGAAAAAGGAAGTGGAGCATTATTTCCTTGCAAATTCAGTAGAATAACAGCTATTTTGAGCATAGCAAATTAAACTAGCAGAAATTCTTCAACAGGGATTGGCACAATGGACTGCAGTGATATCATCTTCCAAATTATCATCCCCAGTAACTTTTAATAAATCTCAAATTTCCTGGCAAAGTACTCAATTCCTGTTGGGTTGGCATGTCAACTTTTGTTGAAAACTTAATCTTCTGTAGCCCATAATAATCACAAATAAAATATAATATATTTGCACTTAAGTGGCATCTGTCACAAACTCAGTATATCCCAAAATGCTTTACATCTCATTAAATATTTTTGAAGAATAGCCACCATTGTCATGTAGGAAACAATAGCAATAGTTTGTGTGCAGTAAATTCTTACAAACAGCAAGTTGTTATTGACAATTAGGTTACAATTAGGTTGACTGAGGTATAAATATTGCTCAAGCTGCTTACAGAACTTTCCTGTTTATCTTTAAAATAGTACCTTGGGTTCTTTTTTGACCAACTGAGAGGATAGCTGGGGTCTTGTGCAATACGATGAAGTCTACACATTTTTTATAATAACAGTGAACATCCCTTATAATGCTAGAAAGTAATAGATTGAAATCAAATTCCAGTGATTATGGGCTGGATTTTTAGCTGCTGCTGGAAAGGAGTGGGAATAGGATTTCATGCCAGCTCTCAAGCTTCTTTCTTCTGCTGGGCAATCATTTCCAGAGCCGGGTAACAATGTCTGAGAACTACCTACTGCAAATGGTGGGAATAATAACAGACTCAGGCTCCAGTCCATGTGATCTGATGTCACTATGACATGACTCCTTTTGCAAATGCTTAGGGATTAAAAATATATTTGATCCTTTAAGGCGCAGCTTTGTTTAATATCTCATCACTAAGATGACACTTCCAACAATGAAGCATTACAGTGCAATCTAGATTTTGTGTTCAAGGACATGATTTCCCTGTAAGCTTCTGAACACTATCACCAGGCTCAAGTGGGTGTTAGAACCTTGAACTGAGTGCGGAATAGTCACTCAATCAGATTTTCTGTGCAGTAGTCAATTGAGAGTAAGAAGCTAGGCTTGCCATCTAATTGAGAATGAGGGAGGATTAATCATTGGCCTTCCAGCTTGAAACCTGCAGAAGGTGTCAGGGCAGGTAAGTGAGCATGAAATCTCCCAAAACAGAAGTTCACCTTCAAACTGGAAATTAAAAGTTACCTGTGTATCCAGACAACTGCTGTTGGGAATGAGGGCAGAGGGCAGGAGAAATTCAGGCAAGGAGAAGCACTAAGTCTGACTAGAACACTGACTTCCAATCTGCTCTAGGAGGCTAACTCACATATTGATTCTTCGGATGACAGAACTGACTAAGGAAGAGAGACTGGATCAGGTAGGACTATATTCAGTGGAGTTTTGAAGAATATGGGAGATTCTCATAAAAGTCTATAAGCTGCGAACAGGACCAGCGAGGGAAAATACAGGAAGGATGTTCTTGATGACTGGGAAGTCCAGAACTAAGTTCACCATCAAAGGCTATGGAATAGGCCATTTAGGAGTGAGATTAGGAGAAATTTGTTCACCCAGAAAGTAGTGAGCCTGTGGAATTCTCTGCCACAGAAAGCAGTTGAGGCGAAAACATTAAATGTTTGCAATAAGGGGATTAATATAGTTCTTAGGATTAAAAGGATGAAAGGGTATGGGTGAAAGTGGGAACAGGGTACTGAATAGGATGATCAGCCATGATCGTGGAGCTGGCTCAAAGAGCTGAATGGCCTATACCCATTCCTATTCCCACCATTTGCAGTAGGTAGTTCTCAGACACTGCTACCCGGCTCTTGAAATGATTGCCCAGCAGAAGAAAGAAGCTTGAGAGCTGGCATGTTAACCAGTGGCATGAAATCCTACGAGGTAAAAACAATGATTGCAGATGCTGGAAACCAGATTCTGGATTAGTGGTGCTGGAAGGGCACAGCAGTTCAGGCAGCATCCAAGTAGCTTCGTCGTCTTTCAGCACCACTAATCCAGAATCTGGTTTCCAGCATCTGCAGTCATTGTTTTTACCTCGTTGATTTTAACCCTACTGTGAATCCTCTTGCAAGGATGCCTGCCTTGAAGAAGTTTTCCTCCTCTCTCTACAAGCATCTCAGAGAGTCCCTCTCCACTGCACTCTATGCTACTTTCTCCCCACCCCCACCCTCCTCTAGCTTATCTCTCCACGCTTCAGGCTCACTGCCTTTATTCCTGATGAAGGGCTTTTGCCCGAAACGTCGATTTCGAAGCTACATGGATGCCGCCTGAACTGCTGTGCTCTTCCAGCACCACTAATCCAGAGCATGAAATCCTACTCCGACTCCTTTCCAGCAGCAGCTAAAAATCCAGCCTATAATCACTGGAATTTGATTTCAACCTATTACTTTCTAAGGGAGTAGCAAGAATACTACTAAATGAAACACAATGTCCGATGCCATAATACCCAGTCTGCTTTGTGTGATCTGACCTAATTCAAGTACAAGAAGAAATACTATGAGTCTTGTTGACAACTGTTAAAGACATTTGGCTTGACTTCTACTGAGACACAAAAACCTGCTTCCTTCCCTTTCAAGTAAAAATCTCCTCAACTTCCCATCACCTCCTCTGCCAGTATGTTTAATATTAAAATGAGGAGATTAAGTCAAATCACACCTTTCTCCAAATCATACACAATTACTCTTCACTTCCCTGGCCCTTCAGGTTGGCACCATACTGCCCTTTTACAAATTCCTTCCAAGGCTGACAGCTGCTTAGGATTCCAGCCCAATAATGGCACAATAAGCTGACATATGTATTACAATATCCTGAGCATTGTCACTAAAATACAAACTTGTCACAATTCATAAGAAAAACTTCCACTAATTAAAAAAAATTCTGTTCCCACTACCCCTATAAAATAAAACTTTCTGTATCCAACTGGCATTTGCTTTGACCTGTCTCTTTAACTTCCAGGGAGTGTTGTGACTTCCCTTAGATTACTTTACTACATCAATTGACAACTTCTGTAACTCTATGCACATTATTCCTGGTCATTGCTGTGAAAAGAAGGTCAACCCTGTGAAATTTACTTTTCCCAATAATTCAGATACAGAATTCACCAATTTGCTATAATTAGACTCTCAGTCCAGGTATCACAAGCCATCAAATGTATCTGGGCTTACTGAGAGAGTTTCCATAACTGCTAATCAACCTGTTTGAGTGCGTGCTATGTAGATATGAGCTGCCTATGTCTCAGTTTGAGAGGTGAGAGAAATTTAATGTTTGAAGCAGTTTGTGCTGGATGTTTATGCAGAAACACTGAGGGAAACTGTGAAAATGACAACAGTCACGCTCTCTTCGTACCTGAAGGCAAAGGGGTATATGAGGTATTTGGAAGAAGCTGTCATACCCTGAAGAAGAAAAACATCTGCTTACTTTTTAAAACAAACGCGTTTGGATAAATATGGCAACTGGGAGCTAGGGAAATAACCTTTCCACCCTTTCCATGATGTCTGCCCAGTGACCATATGATTCATAAAAGATCCCCAATTGCCTTACTGAGAAACATGTAACCCTTATTTAATCTCTCCTTCTCACAGTATGGTTAAGTACTCATAGGACAGATCTTAATCCAGGTGATGTTGTTCTCACTTAGGGAGCCAGTGAGAGCCATTTTCCTCAGGGAAGATCCACTGTATTAAGTGCCCAGCAGCAGGCCAACCCAGCATTATGAACCCAGAACAGAAATCCAGCCTCCTTGCACCACCCCAAAAGCAGCCGATCCCAGCAGCTCCATTATAAGCAGAGCCAACAGGAATATTGATAACTGCTAGAAATGCAGCCAGTGGAGATTTGGATCACTGAGGGACCTGATGGAATGGGAGTGACAAACTAGGAATGGTGCCAAGGTTGGAAGAAAGTGCAAAGGAGTGGCTCTCAGCTAAGTATCTGATAACAAGGAGCACTCTGGGAGCCAGAAAGGAAAACCAATAGAAAGGTGGTGACCTTACCTCTAAACCAGGAGGCTTGGCCTATTGCACAGGTATGTGATATCTGAACATGTTGATTTGAAAAAGAGAGCAAACCACATAAGGATTTTCAAGCTCTCTATATGGTGAGGAGGGATAAGTACCATAAGTAAGCATTTGGTCTGTTAAGAACCTCAGTTGGTGTCAGAGCAGGAAGACCACCTGAACCTTCCCATCCTAGATTTAACTGGAGCAGAGGTAGGAAGGCTTCTTTTAGGCCAATTGATTATTCCCCACCTCCAAACTTACCTTGGAGGAGGGGATAATGCTCCACCCATTGTATGGAAATTTCAGCTCTGAACCCATGTCCTATGATAATACAGTATGTATACTTGGGGGAAAGGAGGGTGTGGTGGTAATGTCAGTGGGTGAGGAATCCAGAGGCCATAAACAGAGATTTTAATCCCGCTGGGACAACAGCTGGAATTTAAATACAATTAATAATTCTGGAATTAGATGTTTGTCTCAATAACTACTGTTGGGCAGCATGGTAGCTCAGTGGTGAGCACTGCTGCCTCACAGCACCAGGGTCCCAGGTTTGATTCCAGCCTTGGGTCTGTGTGGAGTTTGCACATTCTCGCCGTGTCTGCGTGGGTTTCCTCTGGGTGCTCCAGTTTCCTCACACAATCCAAAGATTTGCAGGTCAGGTGAATTGGCCATGCTAAATTGCCCCATAGTGTTAAGTGCATTAGTCAGAGGGAGATGGGTTTGGGTGGGTTATGCTTCGGAAGGTCGGTGTGGACTGGTAGGCCGGAGGGGCCTGTTTCCACACTGTAGGGAATCTAATGTAAATCTAAAAAGACGGTCATCAATGCTTGTAAAAAGCCATCTGGCTCACTGATGCCATTTCAGGAAGGAAATAATCTGTCATCCTTCCTGATGAAGGGCTTATACTCGAAATATCGATTCTCCTGCTCCTCAGATGCTGACTGGCTGTGCTCTTCCAGCACCATACTCTCAACTCTGATTTCCAGTATCTGCAGTCCTCACTTTCTCCCTGTCATCTTTACCCAGTCGGGCTTACATGTGACTTGAGACCCACAGCAATGTAATTACCTCTTAAATGCCCTATGAAAAGTCCTGCCAAGCCACTCAGTTCAAGGGCAATTATAGATGGGCAAGAAATGTTAGATCTTAGCATTTGCCAGTGACTCCCACATCTCTGAAAAGGATAAAGGAGAAAAAGACTTCTGTAAAATCAAGACACACCCCATTCAGCAGTTGCTTTAGGTAATTTTTTTTTAACAATTTGTACAAATTGTTCTTGCGTACAGAAGTCCAGATGCCAATCCATTTGGCAAGAGATTGACTCACTCATATCTCAACATCAATTTACATAAATAAGTGTGGGGTCTTTTGCTGTTTGGCAATGAGAACAGGTTGTTTTTCAGCATGACTATGGATTGCGATCTTGGCACCGTCAAGCTGTTTTTTAAAGCAGTTGAAAGCATTGTGTGTTGTTGAGTCAATGCAGCCACAGACGGAATGCAAGTCAATCTGTTTCCGGCTGACAGTCTCAACTTTTTCTTTTAATTTCAGAGACACAAATGTTCCTGTAACACAAGTTTTTGAGAACTGAGAAATTAGAATATTCTGATTATGTTGTCCCTTAAGCAAGAGGCCTAGCTAGTCAAAATAATTTCTTTTGTAAACTCCAAAGAAAACACAACTGGACCCTTTGTGATTCAGGGCACTATTATAATGGAAGTTAAAAAAATCTAAAATAACTTATGTATATTGTTTACATCAAAATCTGTAATCACCTGGAGGATGGTATAACCACATACCTGTGCACCTTTCTATGATAAATAAATGACAAAACATCTTCTCTATAATTTTATAAGTTTATGCTAGTTATATCCTGCACAATGTTGAATGTAATACAAACAGTCACTATAGTTAATAGATTTAATAAGTGTTTTTGGGAGCCATCCAGATTAAACATTACACTTAAGCAGGCAACAAAGACCTAGGAAGTTTTGTATAAATAAACAAGATTTTCTTGCATAAAGTCCTTATTCACCAGTGTAATGTAAACCTTTTAAAATTAGTGGTATGTTAAGGAGTGCATGATACAAACTGATAAAGTGAATGTCCTTATCATTCCACTCTACAGGCCATGAACACACAATGGGTTCTACCTCATTCCATAAAGAAGTATTGTACTTTATGCTAAGATACATTTCATGATTTTTTTTATTAGAATTGTTTATTATGTGAAAGTGCTTTTCTGTTGACACAGAGCCATATGAACCAAGAATACTCTGTTTTGATCCAACACCACCTGAAACTGAGGAGGGAAAAGATCCCACTTTGCAGAACTCTCTATGAAATTCTGCTAGACAGTTGTTGCTGGGAATTGCCTCAGAGCTTCTCCCACTTCTCAGTTATAATTCCTGTAGAACGTCATGAAAGTAATATTAATATAGGCAAGTGAAGTTCCTACCAGACGTCCATTCAAATTATGAACTAGGTGAAGGAGAAAAAGCCCTGAGCAAATACCCAGCACTCAATTGTGGATGTTGAGTAAGAATGGGGACAGACTTTAAGGGCTCTTGTGGCGGACTGGTATTGTCACTGGATCTGAGCCAACCTGGATCAAGTCTACCTGCTCTAGTGATGTGTAATAACACCTCTGAACCAGCTTGTTTGAAGGGAATATTTGGGAGCAGAATTTAATGTAGCCAATTTACCAGTTGGCAAGTGCCTTTTTGGGAAGGCCCGCCACATTAAATGTCACTCAAGCACGTAAAAGGGCTTTGCTGGCCTTCCCAAAGATCGTGGATCCCATTAATGCCCCCCCCTGCTGAGAACTTTTAGCCAAACAGAGACTGTCCGATGTACATAGTTTAACACTGCCACCAAGGAAGAGATTGGCTCCTGCTGTGGCCTAGACCAAGGTCAGCAATCTCAGGATAAGGCATCACAGAAATGAGTTTGGTAGTAAAAGCAGGTAATAAGTTTTAGTGGGCCCACCTGCTTGCCAATGCCAACTCTTTTGATCAGGTACTGAGTACCTTAAGCTAAGAATTCCCCTACACCCACTACCCTCTTGCCTGAATGACTGTACCCCAGCTACCCAACTCAAATTGTAGAACTTGTTTTGTAGAATCCCTATAGTTTGGAAACAGGTCATTTGGCCTAACAAGTCCACATAGACCCTCTGAAGAGCATTCCACCCAGACCCATCCCTCTACCCTATCCCTGTAAACCTGCATTTCCCATGGCTAATCCACTTTTTCTATACATCTGTGAACACTATGGGTAATGTAACATGGCCAATCCATCTAACTTGCACATCTTTGGACTGTGGGAGGGAACCAGGTGTTGGATAATAACTATAAACAATAATCAGTTGAATTATTTTTAATTAATCATTTTTAATTTTTAGCATTGAATTATTTTTGGAGTTCAAACGAGAATCATATTGAATTGTTGTGCACTTTAGCTATGTCTGCTTCTTCACTGACAGGAAATTCTTATGGTTCAAATTTTCTAAAACATATCTCATATAATTTTAGTAATTAGTGCTAGTGCTACTGTACGAAGCCTAAATCCAAAGGGACAGAGGTACAATGTTTATTTCCATGCTGGCCTTTTGGGGAAGGTGAGCTTGTCTTCATTATGTAATTAGTGACCTGATGCAAGACCTGATCACCTCCTATTTATAGAATGCACTCACTTTCCATTTCATTGACTTTTGCTCCAATGGTGAAATGAAAATAAAAAATTTACCCTATTGTGTCTTACATTAACAACAGCTCCTTTTTGATCTCTCTGAAAGAGAGTTTACCATTTTTAAATCAGTATCCCTCCTAATTGTACTGATGCTGATCCACAACAGTAGTGTGTGGGTGATACTTGAATAGGAGCAATTCAGATGTTAAGTCCTTGAGTTACACACTTCCAAGTTTTCCTTTCTTGTATTTAAGTTTCCAGAGTGTTTGGGTTAACAACAGCTGCCAGAATATTTGAAAAAGAGTGCTGGACAACAGCCTTGACCCATACCCTGAACCATCATTGTAATGTGCTGCCTCACAACTGCTTTAACATAATGTATAAGCAGGCTAACCAGGATGACAAAAATGAAGGTCTGTTAGGAAGGTAATCCTGGACAGATGAAGGCTAACACTGGGATAGTGGAATATATTGTACTTATGGAGCCCAGAGGACCACTTGTTGTTCACTTGGTTCTGCAATGATAATTTCACAGTTAACTCTTTGAGGCATCTTCTTTTTGATCATCAGATTTTGCTGAAGACCCATTGCCAAGTAGGTTGGTTGAACAGCATTGAGTCTTATACAGCTCAATAGACAAATCATTGGCTTGTTTAAGAGATTGTTTACACAAAAGAGGTTAGAGCGTAGGGATAATGGCTCTGTCCCTGCATGATTGGTGGTGACTTTCAAGGTTCTATGCTGGGGTTTCAACTGCTTCTTAATGACTTGGATAATGAAGTAGAGTGCCATCTGTAAAAATTGTTGATGGGACAAAGATTAGTGGCATAAGTAGATGGGAAGAAAAAAACTTACAATGGAACAGCAGGCAAAGCTGTTGTAAATTTATTTCAATTCAGGTAGATTTGTGCACATCAATTTTGGACCAGAACAGGATACTTGCAAATATTTTTTAAATGGCTTTTGGAAATCCAGTGTTTAGAAGTCCACATACACTTATAATGAAAATGTAGTAGCTAGGTACAAAAAAAAATGGCTGATGCAGTGTTTGCTTTTTTAACTAGAGGGCTGAAATGTAAAGAAAGGATGTCTTGCTGTAGCCATGCAATGCCCTCGTTAGGCTACAGCTGAAGCACTGTGTGCAGTTGATTTATTTTATTCTTTCATGGAAAATAGACATCACAGGATAGGCCAACATTTATTGCCCATCCATAATTGCTCTGGAGAAGGTTGCTGTCTTGAACCACACAGCCCCTGTGGTGTAGGTGAACCAGTAATCTGATCACAAGGAAGTTCCAGGATTTTGACCCAGTGACAATAAAGGAATGGTGACGTAGTTTAATATCAGAGTTATGTAGATTTGAAGGTCTACTTGCAGATAGTGATATCCCTGTGTTTATGAATTATTCTCCTTCTATGTGGCAGAGGTCCCAAGTTTAAGCGGGAGGGAATGTTGATGATGGTCATTGAGGGACCAAGCACTGATGTTGCTTTATTCTATTTATTGTTGAGCTCCTTGAGTGTTGCTGGAGCTGCACTTCCAGGCAAGTGAAGAGTATTCCATCAAGTTCCTAACTTGTGCCTCATTGATGGTGGATAGACTTTGGGGAGTAAGGAGGATTCACAGACTCTAACTTGCTGTTGTAGCCACTGTATTTATATGGGTAGTCTAATGTCGTTTCACCCCCCAGTATAGTGGCAATTAAGCAATGGAAATGTCAATTAGATTCTCTCTTGTTGGAGAAAGTCATTGCTTGACACATGTGTCGTATATATTTTATTTGTCATTTATCGGTCCAAGCCTGAATGTAGGCCTGAACTTGTCACATTTGAACACAAGCTGCTTCAGTATCTGAGGAATTTTGAATGGTGCTGAACATTATACAATCATGAGCAAATATCCTGTTTCTGACCTCATGATGGAGGGAGGGTCATTACTGAAGCAGCATGAAGGCGATTAGACCGAGGACACCACCCTAAGGAACTCCTGCTGAGATGTCCTAGATCTGAAATGACTGATATCTGACAACCACAACCATCTTCCTATGTGCCAGATATGATTCCAACCGTTCCTTCATGCTATCTTCAGTCCTTCCTTTTATGTACTGGCCATATCTGGATGTTTCTTTACACTGCAAAATAGATGCCAATGTTGTAGCTGTTTTGAAACAGCTTGTCTAGAGTAGTGACTGGGTTAGGAGTGCAAGTTTTCAGTACTTATTGCTGGAATGCTGTCAGACCCCATAATCTTTGCAATATCCATTGTAATTAGTTGTTTGATCTTAAACTGAATTGATTGAAGACTGGCATCTATGATGTTGGGGTCCTCAGGAAGAACGAAAGGGACCATAGGGTAGGGGAATGGGTCTGGGTGGGTTTCTCTTCAGAGGGGCAGTGTGGACTTGTTGGGCCGAAGGACCTGTTTCCACACTGTAGAGAACCTAACCTAATCTAATCTAATCATCATGAACTTTGTATTTCTGGTTGAAGGTGTTTGCAAATGCCTTGTTTTTATCATTGATTCACTGAGCTCTTTCTACATTGAGGAAAGGGCCATCTGTTGATATCTTATCTTCAAGTTATTTGTAAATTATCTATCACCATTCATGACAGGATGTGACAGAATTGCAGAGTTTAAATATGATTTGTTGTTCATGGATTACTTGGCCCTGTCCATCCATGCAGATTCCATTGCTTGGTCTGCAAGTTGTCCTGTCTTGTAGCTTTACCAAGTTGACACTTCATTTTTAGGTATGTCTGCTGATGGTCCTAGTATCTCACTCTGCTTGATGGTAATGGTAGATTGGGCTGTTTGTCTGGTCATGGGGTTACAGATTGTGGCTGAATGTTCTTCTGTTGCTGCTGATAGCCCACATCATGAACAGCCAGTTTTCAATTGCTATATCTGCTCAAAATCAATCACAGTGATCTAGTGGTACAATATGATGAAGCAGGACTGTGCAGTGGTCACTCCTAGTGATTATTGTCATGGATGGACGGATCTATAACATGTAGGTTGGTTAAATGAGGTCAAGTAGGTTTTTCACTCTTCCTTTTCCCTCACTCCTACCATATGTCCTGTTTAGCCCCTATTTCCTTTTGGACTTGGTTAGCTCTGTCCATAACGATACTACCAAGCCTGTTCTGGTGATGAACATTGAAATATTCCACTGAGCGTACATTCTATAGTTTTGCTGCCCTCTGTTTCTTCCACGTGTTTTTCAATATGGAGGAGAACTGATTCCTATAATGAAGAGAAGCAGTAAGCAGTAATAAACAGGTGGCACCCCTTGTCCATGTTTGACTTGATGCTGTGCAGTTTCAGAGGGTTCAGAGTCAACGTTCAGGACACCAGGGCAACTCTCTCCTGATTGTATACTACTGTGCTGTCACATCTGGCAGGTGTGAGCTGCTGATGGGACAGAACAAATGCAAGGATGATAATGTTGCTACTGCTGTTTAGGACATTGTCATGTGTAATTCCATGAGTATAATTATGTCAGGCTGTTACTGGACTAGTATGAAGACAGTTTTTCATATTTGGTGCAGACTTTGCAGATTCAACAGAACCAAGTGTGCCAATGTTATAGTCATAGAGTCATAGAGATGTACAGCACGGAAACAGACCCTTCGCTCTAATTCGTCCATGTCAACCAGATATCCCAACCCAATCTAGTCCCACCTGCCAGCACCCGGCCCATATCAGTCCAAACCCTTCCTATTCATATACCCATCCAGATGCCTTTTAAATGTTGCAATTGTACCAGCTTCCACCATATCGTCTGGCAACCCATTCCATACATGTCCACCCTCTGTGTGAAAAAGTTGCCCTTTAGGTCTCTTTTATATCTTTCCCTCTCACCCTAAAGTTCCCTCTAGTTCTGGACTCCCCGACCCCAGGGAAAAGACTTTGTCTATTTATCCTATCTGTGCCCCTCATAATTTTATAAACCTCTATAAAACCTCAGCCTCCAACACTCCAGGGAAAACAGCCCAGCCGAGTCAATCTGTCCCGATAGCTCAAATCCTCCAAGTCTGGCAACATCCTTGTAAACCTTTTCTGAACCCTTTCAAGTTTCACAACATCTTTCTGATAGGAATGTTGTTTTTGGTGCCTTGACAATGCAATGTTTTCACTTTTTACCCCTTCCCTACCCCAAACATGTGGGAGCAGTTTGGTGTAAATTATAGGTGTTTGGAGCAACTTAACCCCATTCCTGCACATTTAAATTTAGTGCATAAAATCAAGCCATGGCCAAATGACTTGGGAGAAAACCAGTTGATACAAAGCTCACCAGCATAGTTCATATTTCAAACTCCTTGTGGAGCCGGAGTGCTACCCTATGCCCCACTTCTAACAGCACCACCTTCCCCCCAACTCAACCCTAATCTCTCATGTCATGTCTTCAGGCTCCCTTAAGTTTATTTTTTATCATTTATTTAGGGCCTGGCTGGTTCAAAATCTCTTGTCCATTCCTAATTTTCCTTAAGGTGACGGTGAGCTGTCTTCTTGAACTGCAGCAGTCCATTTGAGAGTACGTACATCCGTAATGCTGTTTGGTAAGGAGTTTCAGGATTTTGACCCAGTGACAGTAAAGGAACAGCAATATATTTCCAAGTCAGGATGGTGAGTGGCTTGGAAGGAAACTTGCAGGTGGTGCAGGATTGTAGGATGCCCTTGTCATTATAGGTGGTAGTGACTGTGGGTTTGGAAGCTACTGTCTAAGGATCTTTGGTGAATTTCTGCAGTGCATCTTGTAGATAGTATGCACTGCTGCTATTGGGTGTGGAAAAAAGGAGTGTTTATGGATGTGACACCAATTATACTGAGTACTTGCCCTTGAAACTTGGATGGCTTCAAGTATCTTGAGTGTTATTGGAGGTACACTCATTCAGGCAAGTGAGGAGTGTTCTACCACACTCTTGATCTTGACTTGTTCCTTGTAGATGGTGTACAAACTTTGGGCATTCAGGATGTGAGTTACTCACTACAGGATTCCTGGCACTTGTCCTATGCTTGTAGCCACAGTACTTGTGTGGTATATCAAGTTTAGTTTCTGGCCAATAGGCATTGTGTACCCAACCTTGCTTTAATTAATAACTTCTAAAGTGCCAGACAACCTGTGAAACTAAAGTTAAAGTCACAATTCCATGTCAATTTAATTCCAATTGAATGACTAACACACCAACCTCCCTTCCCTGAGGAGTTGCTTGCACGCACTAAGACTGTAACAGTGCAAATGACATTTAGTGGTTGTTGATTTTAAAAATGCAATTTAAAAATAGCATTAGATTGGCTCATGCTGACAGGATGATGTATCTCACACTGAATAGCTTTGGGTGGCTCCAATTCCTACGCAAGGAAAGTCACACACACTAAACTGCAACTTAGTATGACATTTTTTATGTGTAGGAACAGGTATGGTTTGTGGTTTGCTCAACAATTGTCAGAATCCAGCTATAATGATATGTGAAATATGAAAGGTCTTAAGAGAAAGTATGAGGAAGTTATGTTCCTAAATACTATTGTAGAAATATTAATAAGGGAATGATAACTGTCACATAAATTCAGAGTATGAGTAAGGGTGCCAAGAGTGATGACATTTACATCTACACTGTAAGTTCAAAAAGCAATACTGAGAATTAGATTCATACTCTACTATTGTCGAGGGAGCAGGGTGGGATGTCGGAATGAAGTGAATTGTGGTCTTTTCACTCACCGACCAAGGGCTGATCTTAACATAGCCGGCCTATGCAGCCGAAATTAGCTTCCTGTGAAATCAAAATAAGATGATTGACTTACTATTCTGTTCTCCCCATGCCACCATTTTAACTTAACCTTATTTCAGGAAGGCTCAAGCACATGCCAACATCAGAGTGAAGTCTCATAAAAAATTCAGGCTTCTGTGAAATGTATGAAAGTGCAATGTCACTTACAGAGTTACTGAATACACTGTTCATTTGGTCATGCCCTGCCCTTTGTCAGTCAAGAGGAAGAGCCAATGAGCTTCAGAGGGATAACATTAGGGTCATAGAGCTTTGTTGCGACATGACAATGTGACCTGACCTTCAAACTAGATTTGTATTCCTATGAGTGGGTTCAAGCATCTAATCGCCTGCTAACATTATCTCTCTATAATCCTGAAGAGTAGAAGAAAAATGAAAGTGTCTGTATAACCAAAACTAGTCAAAATTCGTCAGTCAGAGGTTCAAACTTATTTTGACTTTCTTTAATACAGCCAGGAATTTATTGCTTGCATTGTAAGTAAAGGGAATATTGTAAGAGGCTGGGTATGTAAGAAGCAGTTGTTCATCAAATTCAGGTATTCTGCAAAAAGTTTGGATCAATTTAAACTCTCAGGATGGAGACCTCATCAACAATAAATAATTTCCCTTAAGGAGAATCAAGTAACCCTGCTGTCACTTTAAAAAGTTTTTGACATATGGGATAATAATTTTTACATCTATGACTCTATGAGTCTATGTGCATTTTAATCTTGTAGAACAGATTGCCTGTCAGCTGGGAACTCACTTGAGATCAACGGGATAAAAATCGGGTCGGTTCTTTAATATGTGGGTGATCTGCTCCATTGATTCTGGCCTATTAGATGAAGCTGCAGATTTACTTCATTATGTCGAAGCATTATTCACATGACCATTTGATACCATAACACATCCGTGAGAAAGCTGGTCGTTTTTCACACTGTATTGAAGGTTCGCCTACATTTGTTGTATGCTTGTTCAGTACCCATCTGTTTCAAACAATGTGTGAAGTGCACATGTACTTTAATTATTGCTAAAATATTCATATAAATGACCTTGTTGACAAAGAACCAAGAAAATTCTCAAACCCAAATTTCAGCCTCTGTGAATTAGAGTTACTAACAGAAAGTGGAGCTAATCATTGGATATCTTTGTTAAGATAATATTAATGGTTATTTTGCAGTAATGTGAGAGTTGTACTCAGTTGAGTGTACAGCAACAGGCATCATTGAACATAAGCGTACACAGAATATCATAAAAGCTGACTTGTTTGTGGAATCCTACCGATTCAGGTTCCACAATCACAGAATTACAGGCATTACAATTTAATTCCATTTACTTGCCTTTTCTCCACACCCTTGCACATATTTTCTATCCACTGTCACTGGTATCATTTTTGCAAAACCTCTTCTGTAGTGTCTCCAATGTGTTCATTACAGTGTGGGAAATTGTACACAATGTTCCAGCTGAGGTCTCACAAGTACCTTAGGAAAGTTCAACACTTCCTTCTTACTCTTGGACTCTGTGCTCCTGTTAATGAAGCTTTATTACCTGCAATCTCCATCTGCCATGTTCTATGCATTTTTACATCCAGGTCCCTCCATTCCTACTCCCTCCTAAGAATTATGTTGTCAGTCCATGTTCTTCCTATCAAAATGCAACACTTTGCACCTCTCCATATTGAACTTCATCTGCCTCCAATTGCCCCCTCCACTAACTTGTCCATGTGCTTTTGGATTTCACATTGTTCTCACATTTATATTGCTTCCAAGTTTTGTATCATCCGCAAACTTTGAAATTGTCTGCTGTCCATGAAGCTATTAATCATTCAAATATATCAGGAAAGGCAAGGGTAACAATACTGACCCCTTGCGATCTGCACAACTAACCTTGTTCCAGCCTGGAAAATACCCATTGACCACTATTGTCTGTTTCCTATCACTCATCCAATATTGTATCCACATTGCTACAATCCCTTTCATTCCATTAGCTATACCTTTTCTCATATATCTGTTGTGTGATATTACACTGTATACCACATAAATAGCATTACCCTCATTGACCCTTCCTGTTACCATTTCAAACAAATACAGCAAGTTAGTCAAACATGAGTTACTCTTTAGAAATCCATGTTGACTGTTTCTAAACAGCCCATTTTTGTCCATGTTGCTACCAATCCTACCCCAAAAATTAGTTCCTAGATGTTTCCTCACCACTGAAGTTGAACTGACTGATCTGGAATTATCCTTCCAATTTTATTTTTGAAGGAGGACATAATGTCTACAATTTCCCAGTGCTCTAGCACCTTCCTGAGTCTAGGGACAATTGAAAGAATGTGGCCAATGCCACTGCAATTTTCACTCTCACTTCCTTCAATATCTTGTGATACATCTCATCTGGCCTCATGTTAACTTACAAGTATTAATAGTCTATCTAACTTCCTCTAATACAATTTCGAATATGTCTCATGACACTACTTGCTCCTCTGTCACAATACCTTGGGAAACACCTACCACTTTGGTAAAGATGCAAAGAACTAATTTAACTTTACCTGAATTTAGATTACTTACCTTACTTTATTATATTGGCCATCATCATCCCTTATTCCTGATGACTCTGAGCTACTTCTTTAAAAAAGCTTTTATAATTTGCAGCAATTTAAAGATAGATCTTAAAAAATATCTTTTCCCAACCAATGACATTATAAATTTTCTATCATACTTCAGACAATTCTGATATAACTTAATAGTTCCATTCTCGTACGATCTCGCGTTATAAGAAAATCACACAATAGCAGCGCCATTTAAATCAATGGGGCTGGAATCATGTTATAGTCAATATGGATTAGAAAAGTTCGCAATCTACAAATAATGGAGTGAAATGGCAGTTTCTAATAATACCTGGTCTCAGGCCTGTGATGTACACAAAAACTTGGATGTATCACCAATCTAGAAAATAAATCTGATTGGAAGAAGTAGTCTTCAACAATCATAACCTCTTGAAAATAAAACTGACATGTGAAATATTCACTCTCTCTTCTATTTGCTGTGCTTTCTGATTTCGGGATAAATGTAAAAGAAGTGTCTTGGAGAGGAAGTGAAGACTTCTCCACTACACCCAGGACAGTAATCATTCTTCCTCTCAGCAGTGCTATTATCACAATACTTGGCATCTGGCTACTAAGGTGCAGTCAAGAACATTTCAGGAATTGTGCAAGAATGTATGACTATTATTAGACAAAAGAAGGAACTGTCAAAGCAGGAATACTAGTAAGTTCTTATGTCGTACTCTGGGCTGGAGAGCTATTTGAAAGACATCCTCCTTCCACAAATGATGTCGTTAATAAAAGAATTAAGATTCTTATTCCCTCTCATCTTTTTTGAAAGACTAGCTCATTACTCATTAACTGTAGTACAGAGCTTTATTTAGCCAATCATTCATTGTGATCTAGGAGTTTTGAAAAATTCTCAACAAAGAGGCTTTTACCTCCATCAATCAACTGCTCTGTCACTTCCATGAGAATGCTGATTGTCTGAGCAAAGGATTTTTAAAAACTTCAGCAAGCTTCTTGTTTTCAGCTTGCAAGGCTTGATTGTGCTGTTCAGCTGCTAACAACTCGGCATTTTGTTCAGTCGTTTCACAGAAATGCTTTGGCGGTAATAATTCTTGTTGAGTTTTTAGCTGTTCAAGCTTGTTATAATATTTGGGTGGCACGGTGGCTCAGTGGTTAGCACTGCTGCCTCACAGCACCAGGATCCCAGGTTTAATTCCAGCCATGGGTGACTGTCTGTGTGGAGTTTGCACATTCTCCCCGTGTCAGTGTGGGTTTCCTCACACAGCCCAAAGATGTGCAGGTCAGGGGAATTGGCCATGCTAAATTGCCCATAGTGTTAGATGCATTGGTCAGAGGGAAATGGGTTACTCTTCGGAAGGTCGGTGTGGACTGGTTGAGCTGAAGGGCCTGTTTCCACACTGTAGGGAACCTACTCAAATCTGTTCAACTTTAAACATTACACGGCTGTTCTGTGTCTCCAACAGCTTGATAGTCTTGTGGTTTTGGCAGCAAGAAAACTTCTCGTGCTTCTATGCATTTATGCATAACACCACTTTCTGAACATTGAGTATTAATCCGATCCACTTTGGGCTTAAGGAACTTATTCTTTCTTGCTGTGGGCTTGCCACATTACCCAGGAAGAGTGTATTATGCTCCCCTGCATCTCCTAATGCTGGGACTCTCGCAGACTGTTGTGGTCTGTGTTTAATTTTCCTTGCTGCTGCAACATTACTGTAACCTCTTCCTTTGCTTTCACAGCTCCCTATTAAACAGGCTGGTTTGCCACTGCTGGAGTTCCTTTATTGGTCAGACTGCAGCTCTTACTGCCACTTTATTTCAGTATGCTTTTTTTTTCACCATTTTTTATACATTAAATTTCTGTAAAAATTGCTTACTAATTCTTCCTGTTGCTAACCACATACTCCGCTGCAAATGCACAATTCCCTTTACACTACAGTGTTTACATCTGAAGAATGAAAACATCCCAATGGGTAAAAACAGAAGGGTCATGCACGTTACTATGTTGGCCTGTTGCCATTAACTGAACTTTAATTTAGAATTAGTGGAAAAAAAAACAGAGCAGATAAAAAGCACAAGAATAGTCTCTTGTGTACTTGAATGAGTGGCACCTCAACTCTGGAGAGGACTGGAAAGGCAACTCTCTCCAGATAGAGCCCATTGATTTGATAAAGGGCTGTAAGGAACTACAAATGGAAACTGTCATCACAACTGAAAGAAAAGCGAAGAAAGATAATTAGATAGGTGGAGTATCCTGTGCTCAGTACTTAGATGAACCATTTGGGACTGTAATGTAGTGTTATGTAAATATTGAAATACTGAGGAGGAATATGAGAAAAGTAATAGAAAATAATTTAAATCTTATTAAGTGCAGAGATTTTGTGCTGGTATTTACATGCCCCTGTAGGGTGTGTTAACAGCTGAATGAGCAGGTAAAACAGTTTGAGTGGCAAACCCACTATCTTCCAATTCACTCACACTTAACTTAAGCTCACAATATGTTAGATGGATGGATGCCATAATAAAGCTTGAAAGGGCAGTCATACAGATGTGAACAAGACATTATTAAGTGCCTACATAAACAAAGACAGGAAGAAAGGCATGGAATACCCTTCTTGTATTGAGGGTATATCCCCCAGATGACAGACTTCCTTGATTCCACTCCACTTGTTTGACAGAACCTGAGTTTGGAGAGAGTCAGCTGTATTATGATATGGGTTTCTTATTATAAAGATTAATTAACTTGTTAACATGTCTAGTTGACCTTTAATTATTTATCTAAATAGGGTGGATTTTGGATTTTGGTGTTCACGCACCTGTAAATGGAAAATTCTCTTTATTAAAAATGATGTACTGATGTATTTAACAAGAATATCCTGGTTAACTGAAAATGGGTTCATCCCCAATAAAAGCATTCATAATGTGTATTCAGTCCATGATTTGTGAGTAACCTCACTTAAAATAACTGGAAATGATTTTTAAATATTATACTGAACCATTTATTACTTTAACTTGTATGCAATAAGTTGTTTAAAAGCATATGTTGAAAAACATGCCTACTACTGTCAATGTACCTGAGAAAATTATGCAATTTGAAGAGCCTTTCTATATCTGTACAATCAGTAGAACATCAATCCGAGTGTGTGGCCAGTTTTGTGATTGGAGCCTGGCTGAGTCAATCTTGAACCAGCTTAATAAATTTCAGAATCTCCACTGTGAATGGCTAAACATTTTAAATGATTGCACATTTTAAATTCCCCACTTTTTGGTTCAGTTGATTCTACCTGTACTGTGTGGATATAACTGATTCAAGCAGTAAGTAAAGGGGATATCTGAGGTGGTTCGACCACTACACAATGATTCCTTGAAACTCAAGTTTCTAATCCTGGGAAGTCAAACTGGAAAGCCGTCTCCTCTTTCTGACACCTGTATGGTGTCAATTGGAAGTAGTTCAACGAGCTTATCTTGGAATCACCAAATGCTGAAGCACACTGCCCGAGCGACTGCACTGATCTCATCACAAGAAAGTAAAATGAAGTGATATGACTGACACAATTTGTGTCACTATTATCCTTGATGCAGTTGCACAGTGCAGCTGTCACCTTAGCGGTCACCTGGGTAGATGGCCACTGAAAATTGCTCCAGCAGATGGCATGGTTCTGTGACAGTACCAGGACAGCCCCTTAAAGGTACTATTTTGCCTTAGTACACTGTTAGTATGATCTTTGAGTGTTGCAGCACTTTGTGACTCAGCTGATTCTGATACACACTTTTAGGTATCAATGCAACCACTGCTCCAATGTCAACCTCCATTCCTACCAGTTTGTCATTCAGTAAAGGAGTGACCCAACAGGATCTTGATCAGATAGGCCAATGGGCTCAGAAGTGGCAGATGGAGTTTAATTCAGATAAATATGAGTGCTGCATTTTGAGAAAACAAATCTTAGCAGGACTTATGCACATAGGCAGTGTTGCTGAACAAAGAGAGCTTGGAGTGCAGGTTCATAGCTCCTTGAAAGCAGAATTGCAGGTAGAGAGGATAGTGCAGAAGGCGTTTGGTATGCTTTCCTTTATTGGTCAGAGTATTGAGTACAGGAGTTAGAAGGTCATGTTGCAGCTGTACAGGACATTGGTTAGACCACTGTTGGAATATTGTGTGCAATTCTGGTCGCCTTACTATCAGAAAAATGTTGTGAAACTTGAAAGGGTTCAGAAAAGATTTAAAAGGATGTTGCCAGGGTTGGAGGATTTGATCTGTAGGGAGAGGCTGAACAGGCTGGGGCTGTTTTCCCTGGAGCGTTGGAGGGCTGAGGGATGATCTTACTGAGGTTTACAAAATTATGAGGGGCATGGATAGGATAAACAGACAAAGTCTTTTCCCTGTGGTGGGGGAGTCCAGAACTAGAGGGCATAGGTTTAAAGTGAGAGAGGAAAGATATAAAAGAAACCTAAGGGGCAACATTTTCATGCAGAGGGTGGTACCTGTATGGACTGAGCTGCCAGAGGAAGTGGTGGAGGCTAGTGCAGTTGCAACATTTAAGAGGCATTTGGATGAGTATATGAATAGGAAGGGTTTGGAGGGATATGGGCTGCACATCTCAATGACTCTATGACCCATTAATATTGGTTGGTGTCACCAGAAATGTCCAATATGTTTAATAAAGGCTTCTCTTAGACTGTAGGTCTGGCATTTTTGCAAACTTTTATGTATGGTTCAGACTTTCCTCCTAATCTTCCGTACTTTGGCTTAGTATTGTTCAGTGTGCTCTTTTTTGCCAGTTTCTGCACGCAGTTTCTTTATATCAGCCACATGACCTGTTTTTCCACACCAATGGCAGTTTTGAGTTTGTTCATCTCCAAGCCAACATTTTGTGAACTCTCATGTTTGAGCTTAGTTGTTGAGCTTAATGGCTCTCGTTCCATTGAGATTACTGTTTCCAGAGCTTTCTTTATGTCTCTGTTCCTTTCCATCAGTGATCTCTTCTGGAATGACTCACATCTTAAACCCCACACCAGTCTGTCTCTGATAGCATCATTTAAGTTGTCTCCGAATTCGCAAAACTCTATTAATTTTTTTAAAATTGTTATGACTGGGAGATGGATTCACCATCATGGTGGTTTCATATGTAGAATCTGAATCTTTCAGCAGTCATTTTGGTGAAAAATATTTCTTTAGGATTTCTGTTATTTTTTCACACGTTTTGGAACTCAGCTTCACAGGTTAAAGGTTCCCCCCCAGTAACACTTGAATGCAGGATAGCAATATTTACTTCAGTTTTGTCAGCTTGAACCAAGTTATGGAAATGCTGTGTGTAGGATTTTGAGCTTTCTATATTTCCATCATATGGTCCTAAATGAGCTAAAATTTCTAGCTGTTTTTAATTTATTTTTTAGCATAATGTCTTTCCTGTTCAATACAAAATATTCCCGAGGCTGTCTGTTTTTTCTTCAAGAACAAAACATTAGCTCAAAACATTACCCTCTATGTATGGCACACATTGCTCACAGTGTTCATTCAGGGTGGAACATGTGGCAATCTTCATTTGCACAGTTCATTTCCTTTCTGGGGTGAATTAATTTTGTTTTACTGACTATACCTGCTTCAGTGAGGTGATGGTGTCTTTTAGATTTCTTTTTTGATCCAAGTGAAGACCAAGTATTTTTTTCCCCAGTGTAACAGAGCATTGACCTGACCAATCTTGAAGCAGTTTTTATCCTCATGGCTGGTTTTTCATCTGGTGTCATGTTTCAAGAAAGATAGGAGGCTGCAGTGTTTTAACAACAGCATGTGCTTTATGAAGAAAATGGTCACTCTACAAGGTATATTGAGCTGTGTTCCCTCTACAATGGCCAAGAATGTCATCATGACATCACGTGATCAGAGTCTTAAAGTGTCAGTCTAAGATACTTACACAAATGTACAACACCAATAGCCCCTCGTGACTTTCATTCAGCTGACACCTCGGACTGGCAGTGGCACATACCCACCCTGACAGACTTGGATAGACAGCCTATCAGATTACTAAACAGGCCTCTGACTGACCTCTATGCAGCTCCCAGGCTGACTTACTGCAAATTCCTTCGACTTGCACTGAACTTGCAGGACTGTCAATGACCCATTTCCTGGAATATGCTGTAATGGACCCCCTTAACATACCTGCTTGAGGTAGGAAACTGATCATATCCAAGCTCTATATGAAGATCAGACAATGTCCATCAGTTACCGTTCTCTGATGGAAGCCCCTTTGAAGCGACTGAGGACTACCCCACTAGACATCGAGACATGACCATTTGATTAAAACATTTGCATTATATTTGTGGCATAAGCTACTGCACAATTTGTCGGTGTGAGATTAACATGGCACTGTCCTGTGCAGCAACCTGTCATTCCTTGACTGATAACTGCTGACAAACATGAGAAGCTGCCTGGCTTTATGTCTGTGCTGAACATCAATGCAAGATGGAAGGCCTGTGAGCCTTTAAGGTCCGGCTGAAGGGACAAAGTGTCAAGAGGCAATGCAAGGCAAGGATGCTGTGAGCATTAGAGTTAGAGAGCACAGGCACAGAGAGTGTAAACAAACAGACCTGAGATGCAGCCTGGTCCAGTGCATGAGATGGATGCTTGTCCTGGAGTACAAAGTGTCTTTGCAGCAGCGTTACAATAGAAGATGCCAGGCAAAAGTGAGGACTGCAGATGCTGGAAATCAGACTCTAGATTAGAGTGGTGCTGGAAAAGCACAGCAGGTCAGGCAGCATCCGACGAGCAGGAAAATCAACGTTTCGGGCAAAAGCCACCTCATCAAGCTTAAAAAATCCAACACAACAAGCTGGTTTAAAAATCCAACACAACAAGCTGGCTTAAAAAAGCTGGTAGCGAGGCTGAGTGGTCTAAGGCCTATGATAATGCTGTCAGAAACCAATGGGGCCATACGTCGTTGTTGCCTTTGGAAAGTGCCCTGAGGTGTTTGTACCTGTTGTCGAAGGTGGAGGCGTAAGTGATGAATTGACTTAAATGTTGGGAATTTTCACTATTTACTTTCCAGCCCAACTTGCGGGAATCTGCATGTTAATGAGGAAAGATTTGGAATTAATAAGATGTTAATACATGTATGCTGGTGAGATATTACAAAAATATCCATATTTTCAAGCAAGAACCCTTGAGTTCTGGGTCCCACTGTTCTGAGCTGGTGATACACTGCAGGATTGTGAAGACAATAGGAGAATGTATTCAGTCAGTAACTCGGTGCTGGCAATATGCTGCCAACGTCCCCATCTCCCTTAGCAAAAATACATTAATTCCTTACTAGTTCCATTGTTTTCTTATCACTGGGCACAAGAACTCAAAGGTGAGGATGACTCAACATGTGATCTATCTCTATGAATATCATAGATCATTTCTCCTGCAAATACATTGAGTTATTCATGGATTCACGTGTGCATCCAAAGAGAGCCACAGTAAGAGATATGAGGGAATTAGCACTTAAAAGAGAGGAAGGTGTTTTAGGATTAGTGCATTAATAATGTAAAGGTTATTTGGGAAGCCATTGTGCAGGATCCTACTTGTTAAGTGTCAGTTGTTAAAATCCATCATTCCACTGAAAGTGAGGAATATACCAGTGCAGAGAGTTAAGAAATTATAAAAGATCCAGTGTGTTTCCTTGGTGAAATCATTGAACTTCTGTCAGCATTGTTTTGTAATCTTAGGACAGGGAGGTTCGCACTTATTATAATCAACGCCTCTTTTCTGGTGGTGTGAACAACATTTTATCTGCAGCGAACATGTGTAAAGCTGCCATATGCTGTTTCAGTAATAAATCATATTTAAAAAATGAAATATATAGTCAATTGCAGCTTGAAATTGACTTCCTTGTAGACAAGCTGCAAAGTTGATCTCTGTGGACTGCAGTGGAACAATAAACAATAATTCTTACGCCCACTCCACACACCAAAGAGGTCAATCAGGTGATACACACCTAAAATTTTCCTTTCCATTTATTTCTGCCTGAATCTTTTTAGGTTCTTGTCCTTTCATCTTTGGTAATGGCTGCCAATGTGTACAAATGACTTTCAAATGTCTTCAAAGGCTTTTCCTGTGGTGAAACATACTTGTAATTGTCTGCATTTCTCTAAGTTTAACAACTGTACAATTTTCTGTTCCCAGCACAGTACTCCCTGAACCTGTTTAAACCAGTTTCTGCTAATATACTCATAGAACAACAGAACACTTTGTCCAGCTATTTTGGGTTCAACTTTTCTCAATTACAAGTTATGGATAGAGCTCGAAAAGAAATATCTATCAGAGAGGTTCACATGCTGTTTACTGACCCTTCAGTTTTAGTTAATCGAAGGAAAATATAGTGGGTTTTGTAACTGTGTCTGTGTTCCTTTGTGAGAACAATTCTCTGATTCTGTCATTCTTTGCAACTGAGAATTCCACTGTTGTAGCCTTCTACATAAAATTGACTCCTGCTAATCCTTCCTGAATGAGAATTTTAAATTGGTGTCTCATTCATAGAATCCATACAATGTAAAAGCAGGCCATTCAACCCATTAGGTCCACACCGCTCCTCTGAAGAGCAGCCCACCTAGACCCACACCCCTACCCTAAAATCCTGCATTTCATAGAAACATAGAAACATAGAAAAATACAGCGCAGTATAGGCCCTTTGGCCCTCGATGTTGCGCCGATCCAAGCCCACCTAACCTACACTAGCCCACTATCCTCCATATGCCTATCCAATGCCCATTTAAATGCCCATAAAGAGGGAGAGTCCACCACTGCTACTGGCAGGGCATTCCATGAACTCACGACTCGCTGAGTGAAGAATCTACCCCTAACATCTGTCCTATACCTACCACTCCTTAATTTAAAGCTATGCCCCCTCATAATAGCTGACTCCATACGTGGAAAAAGGTTCTCATGGTCAACCCTATCTAAACCCCTAAACATCATGTACACCTCTATCAAGTCACCCCTAAACCTTCTTTTCTCCAATGAAAACAACCCCAAGTGCCTCAGCCTTTCCTCATACGATCTTCCTCCCATACCAGGCAACATCCTGGTAAACCTCTTCTGCACCTGTACCAGTGCCTCCACATCCTTCCTATAGTATGGTGACCAAAACTGCACACAATACTCCAGATGCGGCTGCACCAGAGTCTTATACAACTGCAACATGATCTCAGGACTCCGGAACTCAATTCCTCTACCAATAAAAGCCAGTACGCCATATGCCTTCTTCACCGCACTATTTACCTGGGTGGCAACTTTCAGAGATCTGTGTACATGGACACCAAGATCCCTCTGCTCATTCACACTACCATTAGACCATTAGACCATTAGACCAGTACCCCACCAAAGTGAATCACTTCACACTTAGCCACATTGAACTCCATTTGCCACCTTTCTGCCCAGCTCTGCAGCTTATCTGCATCCCGCTGTAACCTGACACATCCTTCCTCACTGTCAACAACTCCACCGACTTTCGTATCATCCACAAACTTGCTCACCCAACCTTCTAGCCCCTCCTCCAGGTCATTTATAAAAATGACAAACAGCAATGATCCCAAAACAGATCCTTGTAGAACACCGCTAGTAACTGCAGACCAAGATGAACCTTTACCATCAACTACTACCCTCTGTCTTCTTCTAGCCAGCCAATGCCTAATCCAAACCTCCAACTCACCTTCAATGCCATACCTCCGTATTTTTTGCAGTAGCCTACCATGGGGAACCTTATCAAACGCCTTACTAAAATCCATATGCACCACATCTACCGCTTTACCCTCATCTACCTCCTTAGTCACCTTCTCAAAGAATTCAATAAGGTTTGTGAGGCACGATCTGCCCTTCACAAAACCATGCTGACTATCCTTGATCACATTATTCCTATCCAGATGTTCATAAATCCTATCCCTTACAATTCTCTCTAAGACTTTGCCCACAACAGAAGTGAGACTCACCGGCCTATAGTTACTAGGGTTATCCCTACTCCCCTTCTTGAACAAAGGAACCACATTTGTTATCCTCCAGTCTTCTGGCACTATTCCTGTAGACAACGAGGACATAAAAATCAAGGCCAATGGCTCTGCAATCTCCTCCTTTCCTTCCCAGAGAATCCTAGGATAAATGTCACCAGGCCCAGGAGACTTATCTATTTTCACCCTTTCCAGAATTTCAAACACCTCTTCCCTACATACCTCAAAGCCGTCCATTCTAATTAATTGTGACTCAGTATTCACGTCGGCAACAATGCCCTGAGTGAATACTGACGAAAAGTATTCATTCAGTGTCTCCCCAATCTCTTCAGCCTCCACACGCAACTTCCCACTACTATCCTTGACTGGACCTATTCCTACCCTAGTCATTCTTTTATTCCTGACATGCCTATAGAAAGCCTTTGGGTTTTCCCTAATCCTACCAACTAAGGACTTTTCATGTCCCCTCCTTGCTGCTCTTAGCTCTCTCTTCAGATCCTTCCTGGCTACCTTATAACTCTCAAACGCCCCAATGGCTAATCCACCTAGCCTCCACATCCTGGACATCATGGGAAATTTAGCATGGCCAATCAACCTAATCTTTGGACTGTGGGAGGAAGTCGGAGCACCTTGAGAAAATCTGCAGACATGAGAATGTTTGAATTTCACACAGACAGTTGCCCGAAGCTGAAAGCAAACCCGAGTCCCTGGTGCGGTGAGGCAGTAGTGCTAACCATTGAGCCAACATGCCACCACCATTGTCACACTCTTACCAACCAGAATAAATATTCTTTTCCCAAACTTCTTAAATTACCTCATAATCAGTTTCCATTCTTGGCATCATCTTGGTGAATCTATGGTTCTTCTTTCAATGGCTTTTACGTCTAATACAAGATTCCCAAATCTACAGATGGCATTCCGATATTAGCTAAACCAGTATTTTGTGCAAAAGCATTAATTTTTTTTACATGTGTATTCTTTGGGTATGAGCAATGCATTTTCAATGGAAACAAAAACAGAAATTTCTCGGGAAACCAAACTTATCTGGAAGCATTTGTGGAGACAAAGCAGATTTAATATTTTAGGTCTGGTGACCATTCTTCAGAACTTTCATTTGAGCCTGTTTAAAACTATGGTTAACCAGCCTGGTGCAAGCTATGTTTAATACAGACAAAAACAAAATGACAATTTAATAGATGTAATTTTTCTTTAATCTTGTGTGGAGAACAAGACATAGTCCACAAATTTTACAACCAATGATAGAAACATGTATCATAAAAATTAAAATTATTTTAAATTCAAGCTTTTCTTGCTTGCTTACTACATTTGGTTGTTTTAATCATTAAAGAAATCTTAGCAGTAACTGCTTGTCAGATTCAACTCTCCGGATTAATGAATCTGAGTCACAAAAGCATTATACGACTTTCAGATGCCAAAACAAACATCACTATTTGTAGGTGTGCACATAGACATCAGTCTGGTGCTCCAGTGCTGAGTTCAGATACTCTTTCACAAAGCAGTTTTGACCTGAACTTATTTATTAGTGTCGAAACATTTGTGTTTCGAAAACCCAAACCACAATGATTTAATTATCCTTCATGATTCTTAGGGAAATTACACCTGACAGAAATGTAGCATTAAAGTATGTAATCACTTCACAGTTGGACAAGGCCTGTTTTTGTTGGCAGTGCAATAAGTGACTATGGGACTCAAAAGAAATACATTATATTACACCGTATGGTAATAATTTCTAGAAATATTAAATAGCTTGAGCTAGCCATTTGGATACAAAATTGGCTTGAAGGTAGAAGACAGAGAGTGGTGTTAGAGGGTTGTTTACCAGACTGAAGGCCTGTGACCAGTGGAGTGCCACAAGGATCGGTGCTGGGTCCAGTACTTTTCATCATTTATATAAATGATTTGGATGTAAGGTATAGTTCGTAAGTTTACAGATGACATCAACTTGGACAGTGAAGAAGGTTATTTCAGAGTACAACAAGACCTTGAACAGATGGACCAATGAGCCGAGGAGTAGCAGATGGTGTTTAATTTAAATTAATATTTGTTTTAGATAAATGTGAGGTATTGCATTTTGGTAAGGCAAACCAGGGCAAGACTTATATGGTTAATGGTAGGGCCCTGATGAGCATTGCTGGACAAAGAGATCTTGGGGTAGAGGTGCATAGTTTCTTGCAAGTGAAGTGTCAGGTATTCAGGGTGGTGAGAAAAGCGTTTGACACGCTTGCCTTCATTGGTCAGTGTATTGAGGATAGGGGTTGAGACGTCATGTTGCGGCTGAGCAAGGCATTGGTGAGGCCAGTTTTTAAAATACTGCATTCAATTCTGTTCTCCCTGCTTTAGGAAAGATGTTGTTAAACTTGAAAGGGTTCAGAAAAAATTGACAAGGATGTTGTTGGGACTGGAGGATTTACTTTATAGGGAGAGGTGGAATAGGCTGGGGTTTTTTCCCCTGAAGCATCAAAGGCTGAGCTTATAGAAGTTTATAAAATCATGAGGGGCATCAATAGGTTAAATAGCCAAGGCCTTTTTCCCATGGTTGGGGAGTCCAGAACTGCAGGGAATAGGCTTAATGAGAGGGGAGCTATTTAAAAGGAACCTGAGAGGCAAGTTTGTCACACAGAGAGTGGTGCATGCAATGAGCGAGCTACTGGAGGATGTAATGGATACAAGCACAATTACAATATTTTAAAGGCATCTGGATGGGTATATGAATAGGAAGGATTTAGAAGGGTATGGACTAAGTGCTGGCAAAGGGAATAGGTCAGTTTAAGATGTCTGTTGGCACAGACAATTTGGACTGAAGGGTCTGTTTTCATGCTGTCTAACTCTATGTCTCTCTGACTACTTTTATTACCTACAATCAATAGACTCCTATCAGCATTTCAGGTATATGGTATTGTGCAAGAAGTGAGTAAACATAGGTAATTTGATTCCCTGACAGATGTGAGCTATGTTGTAAAGACTGTCTAACAGCAATTTATTAAATGCGTAGGTGGTATCATCCAGGAAGCATCCTGTAACCACAATTTCTAGTCATGTGTTATGTAAAGTGCAGAATTACTGGTATTGCCAGTAATGAGAATGCATTTCTTTCATCATGCTTACACCTGCCACAACAATTTTTAAACATTTATATTCTGAATCTATGTTGGTCAAATATTTAAAACTGTGCACTGGAAGGGTTGTATTGCCTTGGATCCAGAGAGAGGTTGATCTTGACTTTGTGTAAGAGCTGTAAAAGTGAGAGGCAATCAGGTGCAGGCTGGGCATTTTAAAGCCCCAGTAAGTGGCATTGGGCTGGAAACCCAATACGATCCCACTCACTTCTGAGATTAACTTGAACAGTTTGCTAGTGAGGGGGATGGGTGCATCCACATGGAGTTGGCTGATAAATATTCAAAGAGGAAATTCAGGTAGAATTTAATGTGAGATTCTGATTTAAAGTTGTTTTCCAAGCTGTGTGGAACCTGCAGGGTCAACTAGGAGGCAGCGCAGTGTGAAATTCTTTAAACAATAAAATGAATGAGCTGAAACCTTGTTAGTTGAGCTGCTGCTGATAACAGCACTTGCTTTGAGAATGTACTCTTACAGCTTGACAATGATTCCTAACTTCATATAAGTTAGTTCAGCCTTTCTGGGACTTCACTCAGTTTGATTTGCACTTTCCTGTTGTGACCCTTAAATTTGACTTGAGAGTAAATTTTTGTAGCTCCACCTTGTACCTTAAATGAGGTATAATAATATCATAATATCAATAATACTTCTATTGTAACAAAACTTAATCTTCTCTTGAGAAATAAGGCAGGGCAAGCAACTGAGGTGTAAGTGGGAAGCACTTTAGGGTCAGTGTTCATAGTTCTATTAGTTTTAATTTATGGAACATGATAAACCTGATCTAAAAGTTCAAGTTTTAAGTTGGAGTAAGGCCCATATTGATGGTCTTAGGCAAGAATTTTCAATTATTGATTGGGAGGCCATTCACAGGAAAGTGGAAGGTCTCAAAAATTAGATAATGAGAGTTCAGAGACAGCATGTACCTGTTAGAGTGAAAGGCAAGGCTAGGCAAAAGTGAGGACCGCAGATGCTGGAGAATAGTGTTGAGAGGGTGGTGCTGGAAAAACCCAGCAGGCAGCATCCAAGCAGCAGGAGAATCGACGTTTTGGGCAAAAGCCCTTCATTAATTTAAAACTTGAACTTTTAGATCAGGTTTATCATGTTCCATAAATTAAAACTGAAAGTATTATGACCACTGGCCCCAAAGTGCTCCCCACTGACACCTTTCTCACTTGCCCTATCTTCCTGATGAAAGGCTTTTGCCTGAAACGTCAATTCTCCTGCTCCTCAGATGCTGCCTGAAGAGCAAGACTGGCAGATGTAACGAATGCTGGATGACTAGAGAAATTGAGGCTCTGGTCAAGAAAAAAAAGGAGGCATATGTCAAGTATTGGTAGCTGTGTTAGAGTATTGCGTGCATTCTGGTCTTCTTCCTATCGGAAAGATGTGAAAATTGAAAAGGTCCAGAAACAGGGACAGGATTGGCTGTTGCAGGTTCCAGGGTTTAAATGTTTTAGTAGGGTCAGAGGTGGGGGTAAAAAAGGGGGGGGGGTGTCTTTGCTTGTCAAAGATAGTATTACAGCGGTGGAAAGGAAGATGGATGAAGATTTGCCATCTGAGGTGGTTTGGGTTGAGGTTAGGAATAGGAGAGGGGAGGTCACCCTGTTAGGAGTCTTTTACAGGCCTCCTAATAGTCCTAGAATCGTTGAAGAAAGGATTGCGAAGATGATTCAGGAGAAGAGTGACAGTAATAGGGTGATTGTTATGGGAGACTTTAACTTTCCTCATATTGATTGGGAAAGCTATAGCTCAAGTTCGTTAGATGGGTCAGTGTTTGTGCAATGTGTGCAGGAGAGTTTCCTGACACAATATGTAGATAAGCCAACAAGAGGTGAGGCCATACTGGATTTGGTTCTGGGTAACGAACCAGGCCAGGTATTAGAACTAGAGGTAGGTGAGCACTTTGGGGACAGTGACCACAATTCGGTGATTTTTACTCTAGTGATGGAGAGGGATAAGTGTGTACTACAGGGCAAGAGTTATAGCTGGGGGCAGGGAAATTATGATGCGTTGAGGCATGACTTAGGATGTGTGGATTGGAAAAGTAGATTCCAAGACAAGAGCGTAATTGATATGTGGAACTTGTTCAAGGAGCAACTATTGAGTGTCCTTGATAAGTACGTACCTATCAGGCAGGGAGGAAAGGGTCGTGTGAGGGAGCCGTGGTTTAATAAGGAGTTGGAATCCCTTGTTAAATGGAAGAGGGCGACCTTTGTAAAGATGAGGCGTGAAGGTTCAATAGGGGCGATTGAGAGTTATAAGGTAGCCCGGAAGGACCTGAAGAGAGAGCTAAGAGCAGCAAGGAGGGGACATGAAAGGTCCTTAGTTGGTAGGATTAGGGAAAACCCTAAGGCTTTCTATAGGTATGTTAGGAATAAAAGAATGACTAGGGAAGGAATAGGTCTAATCAAGGATAGTAATGGGAAGTTGCGTGTGGAGGCTGAAGAGATTGGGGAGGCACTGAATGAATACTTTTCGTCAGTATTCACTCAGGAACAGGACATTGTTGTCGATATGAATACTGAGGCAGGAATAAGTAGAATGGATGGCTTTGAGATATGTAGAGAAGAGGTGGTGGAAATTCTGGCAAGGGTGAAAATAGATAAGTCCCCTGGGCCTGATGGCATTTATCCTAGGATTCTCTGGGAAGCAAGGGAGGAGATTGCAGAGCCATTGGCCTTGATTTTTGTGTCCTCTTTGTCTACAGGAGTAGTGCCAGAGGACTGGAGGCTAGCAAACGTGGTTCCCTTGTTCAAGAAGGGGAGTAGGGATAATCCTAGTAACTATAGGCCAGTGAGTCTCACTTCTGTTGTGGGCAAAGTCTTAGAGAGAATTGTAAGGGATAGGATTTATGCACATCTGGATAAAAATGATGTGATCAAGGATAGTCAGCATGGTTTTGTGAAGGGCAGGTCGTGCCTCACAAACCTTATTGAATTCTTTGAGAAGGTGACTAAGGAGGTAGATGAGGGGAAAGCGGTAGATGTGGTATATATGGATTTTAGTAAGGCGTTTGATAAGGTCCCCCATGGTAGGCTACTGCAGAAAATACAGAGATATGGCATTGAGGGTGAGTTGGAGGTTTGGATTAGGAATTGGCTGGCTGGAAGAAGACAGAGGGTAGTAGTTGATGGTAAAGGTTCATCTTGGAGTGCCGTCACTAGCGGTGTTCCGCAAGGATCTGTTTTGGGACCATTGCTGTTTGTCATTTTTATAAATGACCTGGAGGAAGGGTTAGAAGGTTGGGTGAGCAAGTTTGCGGATGATACGAAAGTCGGAGGAGTTGTAGACAGTGAGGAAGGATATGGCAGGTTACAGCGGGATATAGAGAAGCTGCAGAGCTGGGCAGAAAGGTGGCAAATGGAGTTCAATGTAGCTAAGTGTGAGGTGATTCACTTTGGTAAGAGTAATAAAAAGATGGATTACTGGGCTAATGGTAGACTACTTGATAGTGTGGAAGAGCAGAGGGATCTTGGTGTCCATGTACACAGATCTCTGAAAGTTGCCACCCAGGTAAATAGTGCAGTGAAGAAGGCATATGGCGTACTGGCTTTTATTGGTAGAGGAATTGAGTTCCGGAGTCCTGAGGTCATGCTGCAGTTGTATAGGACTCTGGTGCAGCCGCATCTGGAATATTGTGTGCAGTTTTGGTCGCCATACTATAGGAAGGATGTGGAGGCACTGGAACGGGTGCAGAGGAAGTTTACCAGGATGTTGCTTGGTATGGTAGGAAGATCGTATGAGGAAAGGCTGAGGCACTTGGGGTTGTTTTCATTGGAGAAAAGAAGGTTTAGGGGTGACTTGATAGAGGTGTACAAGATGATTAGGGGGTTAGATAGGGTTGACAGTGAGAACCTTTTTCCACGTATGGAGTCAGCTATTACAAGGGGGCATAGCTTTAAATTAAGGGGGGGTAGATATAGGACTGATGTTAGGGGTAGGTTCTTCACTCAGCGAGTCGTAAGTTCATGGAATGCCCTGCCAGTAGCAGTAGTGGACTCTCCCTCTTTATGGGTATTTAAGCGGGCATTGGATAGGTATATGGAGGATAGTGGGTTAGTGTAGGTTAGGTGGGCTTTGATCGGCGCAACATCGAGGGCCGAAGGGCCTGTACTGCGCTATATTCTTCTATGTTCTATGTTCTAAAATATTTACAAGGATGTTGCCAGGTTTGGAGGATTTGAACTGTAGGAAGAGGTTGAATAGGGCTGGGGCTGTTTTCCCTGGAACATCTGAGGCTGAGGTATATAAACCTTATAGAGGTTTATAAAATCATGAGGGGCATAGATAGGATAAGTAGACAAAGTCTTTTCACTGAGGTAGGGGAGTCCAGAACTAGAGGGCATAGTTTAAGGGTAAGAGGGGAAAGATATAAAAGAGACCTAAGAGGCAATCTTTTCACTCAGAGGGTGGTGTGTGTATGGAATGAGCTGCCAGAGGAAGTGGTGGAGGCTGGTACAATTGCAACATTTAAAAGGCATCTGGATGGGTATATGAATAGGAAGGGTTTAGAGGGATATGCACCACGTGCTGGCAGGTGGGAAGACACTGGGTTGGGATATCTGGTTGGCATGGACAGGTTGGACCGAAGGGTCGGTTTCCGTGCTGTACACCTCTATGACTCTGTGACTCTAAGTGAATCACTCGAGGAGTAAAGGGCAATAGGAATATATTCAAAAGAGAAATCAGGAGAGTAAAAAGGGGACATGAGATAGCTTTGGCAAATAGGGTTAAGGAGAATCCAAGGAGATTCAACAATACATTAAGGGCAAAACAGCAATTACGGAGAGGATATGTCCCCTTAAAGACTAGCAAGGTCTTCTATGTGTGCAAATGCAGGGGATGGGTGAGGTATTAAACAAGTCTTTTGTGTCAGTATTTATTGTGGAGAAGGATATGGAAGCTAGAGAATTTGGAGAAATAAGTAGTGATATTTGAATAGTGTCCATAATACTGAAAAGGAGCTGCTGTACATCTTAAAACACATAAAGGTGGAAATATCTGGTGTATCCCGCAACTTCATGGGAAGCTAGGGAAGGTGATTCCTGGGCCCTGTGCTGAGATATTTGATTAATTGATAGCCACAGATGAGGTGCCGGAAGACTGGAGGGTGGCTAATATGTTGCCATTACTTAAGAAAGGTAGTAAGGAAAAACCAGGGAACTATGGAACACTGAACCTGATGTGAATCGTGGGTTAGTTGTTGTAGGGGATTCTGAGGGACAAGTTCTGCATGCGTTTGGAAAGGTAAGGACTGATTAGGGGTTATCAACATTGCTTAGTGCATGGGAAATTGTGTCTGACTAACTTGATTGAGATTTTTGAAGAATGAATAGAATAGAATCCCTATAGATTAGATTAGATTACTTACAGTGTGGAAACAGGCCCTTCGGCCCAACAAGTCCACACCGCCCCGCCGAAGCGTAACCCACGCATACCCCTACACCTACATCTAGATCTACCCCTTACCTAACACTACGGGCAATTTAGCATAGCCAATTCACCTGACCTGCACATTTTTTTTTTGGACTGTGGGAGGAAACCGGAGCACCCGGAGGAAACCCACGCAGACACGGGGAGAACGTGCAAACTCCACACAGTCAGTCGCCTGAGGCGGGAATTGAACCCGGGTCTCCGGCGCTGTGAGGCAGCAGTGCTAACCACTGTGCCACCGTGCCGCCCACTATAGTGTAGAAACAGGCCATTCAGCCCAACAAATTTACACAAACCCTCCCATCCAGGCACACCTCCAATACCCTATCCCTGTAATCCTGCATTTCCTGTGGCTAATTCATCTTCACATCCCTGGACACTGTGGCCCATTTAGCATGGCCAATCCACCTAACCTGCACATCTTTGAACTTTGGGAGGAAACCTGCACAGACATGAGGAGAATGTGCAAACTCCACACAGACAGTCACCCGAGGCTAGAATTGAACCTGGGTCCCTGGTGCTGTGAGGCAGCTGTGAGGTCTGAGCTACTGTGCTGTCTGAAGTGGCAAAGAAGATTGATGAAGGCAGATTGATGGATGTTGTCTATATGGACTTCAGCAAGGTGTTCGAGAAGGTTCTTCATGGCAGACTGATTACCAAGGTTAGATCGCATGGAATCCAGGGAGAACTCGCTATTTGGATACAAAATTAGGTTAAGGATAGAAGACAGAGGATGGTGGTCAAGGATTGTCTTTCAGACTGGAGGCCAGTAACCAGCAGTGTGCCATAAGGATTGGTGCCAGGTCCACTGCTTTTTGGAATTTATTAAATGATTTGGATGTGAATATAGCAGGAATGGTTAGTAAGTTTGCAGTTGACACCAAAATTGTGCTGTAGTGGACAGTGAAGAAAGTTAACTCAGAGCTAAATGGGACCTTGATCAGATGGGCCAGTGGGCCGAGGGGTGGCAGGTAGAGTTTAATTTAGACAATTGTGAGGTGTTGGCAAACCAAGGCAGGACTTATATAGTTAATGGTAGGGCCCTGGGCAATTTTGCTGAACAGAGACCTTGGAATGCAGGTTCATAGTTCCTTGAAGGTGGAGTCACAAGTAGACAGGATGATGAAGAAGGTGTTTTGTACACTTGCCTTTATTGGTCAGTGTATTGAGTATAGTCGTTGTGGCCTTACAGGACTTTTGGAATATTGAGTTCAATTCTGGTCTCCATGCTAACAGAAAGAAATTTTTAAACTTGAAAGGGTGCAGAAAAGATTTACAAGGATTTTGATGGAGTTGGAAGATTTGAGGTATCGGGAGAGGCTGAAGAGGCTGGGACTATTTTCCATGAACTTTTGGAGGCTATAGAGATTTATAAAAATCTTAAGGGGCATGAATAGGGTGAAAAGCCAAGGTCTTTTTCCGAGGATAAGGAAGTCCAAAACTAGAGGGCATTAGTTTAAGGTGAGACGGGAAAGATGTAAAATGACCTACAGATCAATGTTTTCATGCAGAGGGTGATGTGTGTATGGAATAAGCTGCCAGAGGATGTGGTGGAGGCTGGTACAATTATGTTTAGAAAGCATCTGGACATGTACATGAACAGAAAGGGTTTAGAGGGATATGGGCCAAATGCTGGCAAATGGAACGAGACCAGTTTAAGATATCTGGTCAGCATGGATGAGTTGGACCGAAGGGTCTATTTCCATTCTATGGTCTATGACTGTATGGCCCTCTGACTCTTGAACAGGAGAAATATAAACAATATCATATGGACTGCAACATACTTTACCACTGCCTTTTTAAGGGCAACTAGGGATAGGCAATAAATGTTGGCATAGCCAGTAATACCCATGTCCCATGAGAAAAAGCCTGCACCATCTCCCTTTTCCTCAGTTGCATGCCATTTCATGGGACAGAGGAAATGTCACAGAGATGCACTTCAAAAGAGTCAAGATCTGGGCAGAGGACTACTTCTACCAAAATGTGACACCAGACCCCAGCATGGCAGCTCATTGCTGAAATCTACTGCCTCCTTGGAAAAAAGAATGCTCTCTTCTCAATTGACTCTCAAGGTGGCCCTCAAGGAGACCACCACAAAATCCTTCCCACTAATTGCCCACAGCACCCATGTTCCCTGATTCCCTATCTGTCCTGGGGTGGTAAGGGGGGTTCTGCACTTCTTTCTTTTGCAGACAATTGTGAGTATTAGAAATAAATTGTGTGAGAAGGAGTGAAGGATGTTTCTGGAGTGCCTGTGGGGGATAGATATGAAACTGCACAAAGATGAAGGTGAGAGTTTGTAAGGATGTTCAAATGAGACTGAAGAATGAGTGCACTGTATACAATGTTTTGGTCTAAGGATGCTGGGAATGTCAGAGCATTCAGCTTGGCACCTGAATGTGTTCCACCACTCGCCTTTTGCACTCTTCTGAGGTGCTGGAACTTTGTTGGGCACTTTGTTCAGGTCGGATGAGCCACAATCATTCCATCCACTTCCTTAGCTGCTTCCATCCATTCCTGGCTGGGGTGAGGACTTGATCTATTCTTCTCTTTCGAGGGAAGCATCCTCTGACTTTAGTCCCTCACATTCCACGGTAGTCTGTGATCAAGATTTGGGAAGGTTGCCTTCTCAGGTCTCCTTTATTGTTTTGTGGTTAGTCAAATCATAGGAATTAATGTACTGATCAGCCAGTCTAATCTCAGCCAGGATTTAATTAACTAGAAATCTTCCTTTGGAAGATTTGGCACATCATCCCACCCACCCACTCTGGTGGATCTCGATGCTAATGTCATCATTAAAAATATTACGCTGGAGAAATACAGCAAGTCTGGAAACATCTGTAGGCATGATATGGAGGTGCCGGTGTTGGACTGGGGTGGGCAAAGTCAAAAATCACACGAACACTGGGTTATAGTCCAACAGATTTATTTGAAACCGCAGGCTTTCGGAGCCCCGCTCCTTGCTCAGGCAGCTGTAAAGACAGAAACAAGGTTGACATTTTGAGTCCATTATGAATCAAGAGTCTTCAAGAGACTAGAATTCGATGAACACAGAAATCTGAGAGGATTTCAGACTTGGAGAACAATACAGAAATAGCAGGGTGGGGGTGGTGAAGGCCATGAAGAGATTTGAAAACAAAGATGGAAGCTTTTAAATCGATGCTATTGCTTGACTGGGAGCTAATGTGTGCCTGCAAGTACAAGAGCCAATGGATGAATGGGATTCGGTGTGAACTAAAACATGCTGAGTTTTGAATGTCCTTGAGACTTTGGAGGTACAATGTGGGAAGCTGCCAGGATTGCATTACAAAAGTTAAGTCTAGGGGTAACAAAGGGATTATTGACATTTCAGCAGGACATAAGGTGAGACAACGCAAAGCTGGTATAGTCAGACAGGATGGTAATAGAGTGGTAATGTCACTCGTAAACCAGAAGTTCAGGCCAAAACTTTGGGGAAATGGTTTCCAATCCTGCCATTTAAAATCCGGCTGATTTTAAATTCAATTAATTAAAGATCTGAAATATAAAGCTAGTCTCTATTTTGTCCTGTGGTTTGATGTCATACTACAAGTGTGAGTTTGAGACAGACTGGTCAAGAATAAGGCATAACGAAGAACTGGAATCAGGTTTACACTTAGATTAGATTACCTACAGCGTGGAAACAGGCCCTTCGGCCAAACAAGTCGACACCGACCCTCTGAAGAGCAACTCACCCAGACCCCTTTATTTACCCCTGACTAGGCACCCAACACTATGGGCAATTTAGCGTGGCCAATTCACCTGACCTGCACATCTTTGGATTGTGGGAGGAAACTGGAGCACCCGGAGGAAACCCACACAGACACAGGGAGAACGAGCAAACTCCACACAGACAGTCGCCCAAGGCTGGAATCGAAACTGCGATTCTGGTGCTATGAGGCAGCAGTGCTAACCACTGAGCCACTGTGCCACCCCCTTCAAAGTAGCTATTTATTATACATGAATGCAAAATGCTGCCATACATGGTAATCATATAAATACAAAGTCCTCATCTTCTTCATTTGTTCTCGTGCACGTGCTCTCAATATTCTTTAAAGTTCTAGTCATAGAGTCATAGAGATGTACAGCACGGAAACAGACCCTTCGGTTCAACCCATCCATGCCGACCAGGTGTTCCAACCCAATCTAGTCCTGCCTGCCAGCACCTGGCCCATATCCTTCCAAACCCTTCCTATTCATATACCCATCCAAATCCTTTTTAAATGTTGCAATTGTACCAGCCTCCACCATATCCTCTGGCAGCTCATTCCATACACGTACCACCTTCTGCGTGAAAAAGTTGCCCCTTAAGTCTCTTATATCTTTCCCCTCTCACCCTAAACCTATGCTCTCTAGGTCTGGACTCCCCGACCCCAGGGAAAAGACTTTGTCTGTTTATCTTTTCCATGCCCCTCATGATTTTGTAAACCTCTATCAGGTCATCCCTCAGCCTCCACGTTCCAGGGAAGACAGCCTTAGCCTATTCAACCTCTCCCTATAGCTCAAATCCTCCAACCCTGGCAGCATCCTTGTAAATCTTTTCTCAACCCTTTCAAGTTTCACAACATCTTTCCAATAGCAAGGAAACCAGGTTTGCATGCAATATTCCAACAGTGGCCTGACCAATGTCCTGTACAAATGCAACATGACCTCCCAACTCCTCTGCTCAATACTCTGACCAATAAAGGAAATGCCTTCTTCACTATCCTAACTACCTGTAGTATGATTTGGTGTAGTATCTTATAAGTCTACCTACACTGCTTTATGTATTCCTTGTGATGTGCAGTTGTGGATGTACTGTAGGGTGGACCAAGTCAGAAGTCACACAACACTGGGTTATAGTCCAATAGGTTTATTTGACATCACAAGCTTTCTGAGCATTGCTCCTTCATCAGGTAAAGTATCAGGGACCTCAGCTGATGAAGGAGCAGCGCTCTGAAAGCTTATTATTTTCCATGTTGGGCCATAACCTGATATTGTGTGACTTCTGACACAGTTCAATATTACCATCGCAATGTTGCTTCAGGGTCCTGAGCACTTCTACATTGTCTCAATAATAGTGATTATGATGCTGTTGTAATTTGTTGTTCAAGCCCTCAAATTCACTGATGTAATGTAGCAAAGGAAATCTGCCATCCTTAACTGTCTAGCCTACACATGACACAAGCAATGTTGTTGACTCTTAACTGCCCTCTGAAATGGCCTAAGAGATCAAGGCAATTAGAAATTGACAAAAAGTGCCAGCCTTGACAGGAACACCCACAGTCCATGCAAAAATAAATGCTAAAAATGTTATGGAGTTAGAAGTGAGTGGTCTTAGTGATGTTGCGAAAATGTGATTGGAAGCTCATGTTGAGATCAAATATGGTGCCTAGGTTATAAATTAATTTGCCTACTGTTTAGTTCAAGCTGTTGCCGAGGAGTGGGATGGAAAGAATGAGGAAGAAGTAAGCATCTAAGTAATAAAGAAAAGACACACCTAAACTGTTGATTAATAAATCCTTATTGTAACTTGATCACTGTACTATTTGTACCATTTCACTGCAGATCGACAGGACAAACAAGTATGGGTGTTAACACACAACGATTAAGACAAGGCTGTTGTATGGTAAGGTGGAAGATTGATTGCTACCTTTGAATTAAGTCATTGCTAATAGCTCTGGAGAGCATCAGGAGAGGATCTTCACCAACTGCCATTGAGGCATGTATAGTTGTTCTTTGAGGAAAATGCTGATGACATTAGATTCTAGAGGTGTATAAAGTCATGGGGGCATGGATAAGGTGAATAGCAAAGGTCTTTTCCCCAGGATTGGAGAGTTCAAAAATGGAGGGTATAATTTGAAGGTGAGAGGATTAAGATCTAAAAAAGGGTCAGGGATGTGTAAGTTAAGTGCAGGGGTGGATATAGGATAATAGGGTAAGGGCATAGATCTGGGTGGGTTACTCTTTGGAGGGTCGGTGTGGACTTGTTGGGCCGAATGGCCTGTATCCACACTGTAGGAATTCTATGATTAGGCAGATCAGTCAAAAACAATGTGACAGCGATGTCCTTGCCCGCTAACTGGAAGTCAAGGAAGGGCCTGTCTCTGTGACCTGGGAAGCCACAACACTCAAAGCTTGGTGTTATTTCCTGAGGTTGTGGCTTTCATCCTCATGAAGGGAAAGGCGTGCCTCCAAGATGCTCAGGTACCTTTCAGACACACCAGCACCGCAGGGAATCATGACCACTTCTGGAACTGCACACAGCTCCAGAATTAGCCAGTAACGGAGGTCTGGAGTTTAGTTCAGTGGAATGCACATGGCAGAATCAATCAGACAGGTCCTAGCAATGTGGGAGTGTAGGTTGGCTGCAATTGAGACGCGAGGGATTGGAAGGGGACTAATATACTGGCAGGGAAATTTGCTAGAGCTTCTTGGGAGGATTTAAACTAGTAAGGTGGGGGGGGGGGGGGGTGGGACCCAGGGAGATAGTGAGGAAACAGATCGATATGAGATGGGTACAGCTGAGAACAGAAGTGAGTCAAACAGTCAGGGCAGGCAGGGGGGACAAGGTAGGACTAATAAATTAAACTGCATTTATTTCAATGCAAGGGGCCTAACAGGGAAGGCAGATGAACTCAGGGCATGGTTTGGAACATGGGACTGGAATATCATAGCAATTACGGAAACACGGCTCAGGGATGGGCAGGACTGGCAGCTAAATGTTCCAAGATACAAATGCTACAGGAAGGACAGAAAGGGAGGCAAGAGAGGAGGGGGTGTGGCATGTTTGATAAGGGATACCATTACAGCTGTGCTGAGGGAGGGTAATCCCGGAAATACATCCAGGGAAGTTATTTGGGTGGAACTAAGAAATAAGAAAGAGATGATCACCTTATTGGGATTGTATTATAGACCCCCCCAGTAGTCAGGGGGAAATTGAGAAACAAACTTGTAAGGAGATCTCAGCTATCTGTAAGAATAATAGGGTGGTTATGGTAGGGGATTTTAACTTTCCAAACATCGACTGGGACTGCCATAGTGTTCAAGGTTTAGATGGAGAGGAATTTCTTAAGTGGGTACAAGACAATTTTCTGATTCAGTATGTGGATGTACCTACTCGAGAAGGTGCAAAACTTGACATACTTTTGGAAAATAAGGCAGGGCAAGTGACTGAGGTGTCAGTGGGGGAGCACTTTGGGGCCAGCGACCATAATTCTATTCGTTTTAAAATAATGATGGAAAAGGATAGACCAGATCTAAAAGTTGAAGTTCTAAATGGGAGAAAGGCTAATTTTGATGGTATTAGGCAAGAACTTTCGAAAGCTGATTGGAGGCAGATGTTCGCAGGTAAAGGGACGGCTGGAAAATGGGAAGCCTTCAGAAATGAGATAACAAGAATCCAGAGAAAGTATATTCCTGTCAGGGTGAAAGGGAAGGCTGGTAGGTATAGGGCATGCTGGATGACTAAAGAAATTGAGGGTTTGGTTAAGAAAAAGAAGGAAGCATATGTCAGGTATAGACAGGATAGATCGAGTGAATCCTTAGAAGAGTATAAAGAAAGTAGGAGTATACTTAAGGGGGAAATCAGGAGGGCAAAAAGGGGACATGAGATCGCTTTGGCAAATAGAATTAAGGAGAATCCAAAGGGTTTTTACAAGTATATTAAGGACAAACGGGTAACTAGGGAGAGAATAGAGCCCCTCAAAGATCAGCAAGGTGGCCTTTGTGTTGAGCCGCAGAAAATGGGGGAGATGCTAAATGAATATTTTGCATTAGTATTTACTGTGGAAAAGGATATGGAAGACTGTAGGGAAATAGATATGTCCATATTACAGAGGAGGAAGTGCTGGATGTCTTGAAACGGTTAAAGGTGGATAAATCTCCAGGACCTGATCAGGTGTACCCGAGAACTCTGTGGGAAGCTAGAGAAGTAATTGCTGGCCCTCTTGCTGAGATATTTGTATCATCAATCATCACAGGTGAGGTGCCGGAAGACTGGAGGTTGGCAAACGTGGTGCCAGTGTTTAAGAAGACCGGTAAAGACAAGCCAGGGAACTATAGACCAGTGAGCCTATTGTCTGTGGTGGGCAAGTTGTTGGAGGGAATCCTGAGGGACAGGATGTACATGTATTTGGAAAGGCAAGGACTGATTCGGGATAGTCAACATGGCTTTGTGCATGGGAAATCATGTCTCACAAACTTGATTGAGTGTTTTGAAGAAGTAACAAAGAAGATTGATGAGGGGAGAGCAGTAGATGTGATCTGTATGGACTTCAGTAAGGCGTTCGACAAGGTTCCTCATGGGAGACTGATTAGCAAGGTTAGATCTCATGGAATACAGGGAGAACTAGCCATTTGGATACAGAACTGGCTCAAAGGTAGAAGATTGAGGGTGATGGTGGAGAGTTGTTTTTCAGACCGGATGCCTCTGTCCAGTGGTGTGCCACAAGGATCGGTGCTGGGCCTCTACTTTTTGTCATTGACATAAATGATTTGGATGCGAGCATATGAGTTACAGTTAGTAAGTTTGCAGATGACAACAAAATTGGAGGTGTAGTGGACAGTGAAGAGGGTTACCTCAGATTACAATAGGATCTGGACCAGATGGGCCAATGGGCTGAGAAGTGGCAGATGGAGTTTAATTCAGATAAATGTGAGGTGCTGCATTTTGGGAAAGCAAATCTTAGCAGGACTTATACACTTAATGTAAGGACCTAGGGAGTGTTGCTGAGCAAAGAGACCTTGGAGTGCAGGTTCATAGCTCCTTGAAAGTGGAGTCACCGGTAAATAGGATAGTGAAGAAGGCGTTTGGTATGCTTTCCTTTATTGGTCAGAGTATTGAGTACAGGAGTTGGGAGGTCATGTTGCGGCTGTACAGGACATTGGTTAGGCCACTGTTGGAATATTGCGTACAATTCTGGTCTCCTTCCTATCGGAAAGATGTTGTGAAACTCGAAAGCGTTTAGAAAAGATTTACAAGGATGTTGCCAGAGTTGGAGGATCTGAGCTACAGGGAGATGCTGAACAGGCTGGGGCTGTTGTATATTTCTATGACTCTATGACTCTAATTGAGTAGGAAAGACCATTTTTACAATATGGGTGTGCATGTGGCAGGCTTCTGACATGTACAGGTATCCAAGCAGGAGAGATCACCCTCCAAACAAGTTGCCAGAGCAGACCTATGGCAGCCACCATGATAGAAATTAGCAGTGATGAGAAAAGGTCCTTAAGTGGCTACTTGATCGATGAGAAGCTGAAGAGATGAGGTCTGTTTTGTCTGAAGTATTGAGAACTGATATTTGTTCTTATTGAAATGTATAAGATTCTGACAAGACTTAAACAAAATAGACATTTTCCCCAGGCTGGGGAACCTAGAGCCAAAAACAGAAGTTGCTGGAAAGATTCATCAGGTCTGGCAGCATCTGTGCAGAGAAAGCAAAAGTGTATGAAACAACAGCATCATAATCACTATTATTGAGACCGACTGTATCAGTACTTCAGGACTTTGAAACAACATAGCAATGGTATTACTGAACTGTGTCACACAACAGGTGAGGTCCCTGATACTTTACCTGACAAAGGAGCAGTGCTCAGAAAGCTTGTGATTTCAAATAACCCTATTGGACTACAACCTGGTGTTGTGTGACTTCTGACTTTTGGGTCCAGTGACCCTTCTTCAGAACAGAAATCTAGGGCATGAAGCTTATACTTAGGATAACAGATGGTCATTTATGACTGAGATGAGAAGAAATGTTTCAATCAAAGGCTTGTGAATATATGGAATTTTCTGCGCCAGAAGATTGCATATGCCCCATCAGTGAATTTAATTTAAATGGAGGAGATATTGGTGTCTTTTGGAATCAAGCATTGTCAGAAGCAGGTGGGAAAGTGAAATCAAGGCAGAAAATCAGCCATGGTCATAATGAATGGCAAAGCTGGCGTAATGGGCTGTTTGGGCCACTTCTATTCGTATTTCTTATGTGCTTATCAAGGTCAGGTGGCTGCCACTGGTAAGACACTAGCAAAGCAAGTAGACAGCAGAAATGGTCCTCCTAACCATCTCACCCATTTACATGTCCATCCCTAGGTCTGCTGGCCCCTGTCAATCAGATGTGGGGAGTGTGTAAAATTCTGGCCTTGGTTTGATCCCAACTGGAGCACTAAATTTAGTTTTGGAATTGTGTCTCAGACAAGATATCAAGATCATAGGAGTAATGTAGCACAAATTTAGCAAAATTACACCTGACCTTAAAGGGTTGAGACCAGGTTGCATAAGCTTGGTTTGAATCACCTTGAGTTTGACAGGATGAGAGATGATGTAGTTATGGAAATCTTTTCCCACCAATATGGGAATTCAGAATTAAAAATTATTACATCAGCATGAGAGTGTGACTATTCAGAAATGACATCATTAAACACATTTTCATACTAAGGTTAGTTGTAATTGGAATTTCCTCTTTAAAGTATAATGAATATTGGGTGAATTGCAATATTAAAAATAAGATTGACATTTTTAGGATTTTCTTTAGGTAGTATCATTAAATAAGGTTGGCATACAGATAATTAATAGCAGAACAGGGCTCAATAGGGTAAATGGTCTACTCCCACTCTTATGTTCCTACCCATATACCTAATTGGTAGATAGGGAATTAAAACAGTTATGAGGCCCTTGATCATTATATGCAAAGGGATTAACTCTTGTTTCTGATAATGCTTCAGAAAATGAGTACAACATTAAACAACTTGTGTGCCACAGAGAAGCTGTTTCGCTGCTGGAGTGAGTGGAGCAGAATGACCTCAATTACGATACAGAATTTAAAAAAACAGATCCACTCAATAGGCACCTGCATTAGTACACGCACATCTCAGGCTCTTGCTACAAAAGATGACCAGGAAATGAAACATGGATAACTCTCAAAAATCCAGGGTTGTTAACTGAATTGTCTCTGAGATCCAATCAAATTTCACTTGCTACATTTTTCCATCACTTCAGTCGAGACACCACTGGTTCTGCTCATTTAAGGACCTGAATGCCACATTGTTCTTCACTTCCAGGCTGCAGGACATTAGAGAGGGCATTTTGAAGTTAATACCAGTGTGAAAAAAGATGTTTTTGAAATCTTGCTTCCTCTGATATCATGCGCTATGTTTGGGTGGGGGAAAGTTCCGGTTACCAGAGACGCCACTCTAAAATTGTGGGGCTGGGCTGACTCCAAACATGTCGAAAGCCTATCCGAACTTCCCATCATTAAACTATGCTTGCCTATTTGGGAGTGCAACTCTGGCTCTATTTCTGTGTTGGTGATTGTGGGATCTGCAGAGCTTGCCAAATTTTGTTTAATGCAGATATATTTTTCACAAAATTATCTTATCTTTTTAAGATTACCACATTCCAGCTGTAATATTCTAATAAGAATGTATACTTAGTGCAACATTGCCATCTACTGATGGATCATATGACAATGATATAAGAATGGATAGCTGGAAAGGTTATGAAAGGATTTTGAAGGATCTTAGAGTCATAGAGTCATACGGATGTACAGCATGGAAACAGACCCTTCAGTCCAACTCGTCCATGCTGACCAGATATCCCAACCCAATCTAGTCCCACCTGTCAGCACCTGGCCCATATCCCTCCAAACCCTTCCTATTCATATACCCATCCAAATGCCTCTTCAATGTTGCAATTGTATCAGCCTCCACCACTTCCTCTGGCAGCTCATTCCATACATGTACTACGCTTTGTGTGAAAAAGTTGCCCCTTAGGTCTCTTTTATATCTTTCCCCTCTCACCCTAAACCTATGCCCGCTAGTTTTAGACTCCCCGACCCCAGGGAAAAGACTTTGTCAACTTATCCTATTCATGCCCCTCATAATTTTGTAAACCTCTATAAAGTCACCCCTCAGCCTCAGACGCTAAAGGAAAACAGCCCCAGCCTGTTCAGCCTCTCCCTACAGCTCAAATCCTCCAACCCTGGCAACATCCTTGTAAATCTTTTCTGAACGCTTTCGAGTTTCATAACATCTTTCCGATAGGAAGGAGACCAGAATTGCACATAATATTCCAACAGTGGCCTAACCAATGTTGCAACATGACCTCCCAACTCCTGTACTCAATACTCTGACCAATAAATGAAAGCATACCAAACGTCTTCTTCACTATCCTATCGACCTGCGACTCCACTTTCAAGGAGCTATGAACCTGTACTCCAAGGTCTCTTTGTTCAGCAACACTCCCTAGGACCTTACCATTAAGTGTATAAGTCCTGCTAAGATTTGCTTTCCCAAAATGCAGCACCTCACGTTTATCTAAATTAAACTCCATCTGCCACTTCTCAGCCCATTGGCCCATCTGGTCAAGATCCTGTTGTAATCTGAGGAAACCTTCTTCGCTGTCCACTACACCTCCAATTTTGATGTCATCTGCAAACTTACTAACTGTATCTCTTATGCTCTCATCCAAATCATTTATGTCAATGACAAAAAGTAGAAGACTGACCCTTGTGGCACTCCACTGGTCAGAGGCCTCCAGTCTGGAAAACATCCCTCCACCACCACCCTCTGTCTTCTACCTTTGAACCAGTTCTGTATCCAAATGGCTAGTTCTCCCTGGATTCCATGAGATCTAACCTTGCTAATCAGTCTCCCATGGGAAACCTTGTCGAACACCTTACTGAAGTCCATAGAGATTACATTTGCAGCTCTGCCCTCATCAATCCTCTTTGTTACTTCTTCAAAAAACTCAATCAAGTTTGTGAGACATGATCTCCCATGCACAAAGCCATGTTGACTATCCCTAATCAGTCCTTGACTTTCCAAATACATGTACATCCTGTTCCTCAGGATTCCCCCCAAAAACTTGCCCACCACAGACGTCGGGCTCACTGGTCTATTGTTCCCTGGCTTGTCCTTACCACCCTTCTTAAACAGTGACACCATGTTAGCCAACTTCCAGTCTTCCGGCCCCTCGCCTGTGACAATTGATGATACAAGTATCTCTGCAAGAGACCCAGCAATCACTTCCCTAGCTTCCCACAGAGTTCTCGGGTACACCTGATCAGGTCCTGGAGATTTATCCACCTTTACGCGTTTCAAGACATCCAGCACTTCCTCCTCTGTAATCTGGACATTTTGCAAGATGTCACCATCTACTTCCCTACAGTCGATATCTTCCATATCATTTTCCACAGTAAATACTGATGCAAAATACTCGTTTAGTATCTCCCCCATTTTGTGTGGCTCCACACAAAGGCCGCCGTGTTGATCTTTGAGGAGCCCTATTCTCTCCCAAGTTACCCGTTTGTCCTTAATGTATTTGTAAAAACTTTTTGGATTCTCCTTAATTCTATTTTCCAAAGCTATCTCATGTCCCCTTTTTGCCCTCCTGATTTCCCTCTTAAGTATACTCCTACTTCCTTTATACTCTTCTAAGGATTCATTCCATCTATCCTGTCTATACCTTACATATGCTTCCTTCTTCTTCTTAACCAAACCCTCAATTTCTTTAGTCATCCAGCATTCCCTATATCTACCAGCCTTTCCTTTCACCCTAATTGGAATATACTTTCTCTGGATTCTCGTTATCTCATTTCTGAAGGCTTCCCATTTTCCAGCCGTCCCTTTACCTGTAAACATCTGCCTCCAATCAGCTTTCGAAAGTTCTTGCCTAATACCGTCAAAATTGGCCTTTCTCCAAGTTAGAACCTCAACTCTTTGATCTGGTCTATCCTTTTCCATCACTATTTTAAAACGAATAGAATTATGGTCGCTGGCCCCAAAGTGCTCCCCCACTGACACCTCAGTAACCTGCCCTACCTTATTTCCCAAGAGTAGGTCAAGTTTTGCACCTTCTCGAGTAGGTACATCCACATACTGAATCAGAAAATTGTCTTGTACACACTTAACAAATTCCTCTCCTTCTAAACCCTTAACACTATGGCAGTCCCAGTCTATGTTTGGAAAGTTAAAATCCCCTACCATAACCACCCTATTATTCTTACAGTTGGCTGAGATATCCTTACAAGTTTGTTTCTCAATTTCCATCTGACTACTGGGAGGTCTATAATACAATCCCAATAAGGTGATCATCCCTTTCTTATTTCTCATTTCTACCCAAATTACTTCCCTGGATGTATTTCCGGGAATATCCTCCCTCAGCACAACTATAATGCTATCCCTTATCAAAAATACCACTCCCCCTCCTCTCTTACCTCCCTTTCTATCCTTTCTGTAGATTAGTATCCTGGAACATTCAGCTGCCAGTCCTGCCCATTCCTGAGCCTTGTTTCTGTAATTGCTATGATATCCCAGTCCCAAGTTCCTAACCATGCCCTGAGTTGATCTGCCTTCCCTGTTAGGCCCCTTGCATTGAAATAAATGCAGTTTATTTTATTCATCCAACCTTGTCCATGCCTGCCCTGACTGTTTGACTTGCTTCTGTTCTCAACTGTACCTGTCTCAGATTGATCTCTTTCCTCACTATCTCCCTGGGTCCCACCATCTTAATAGTTTAAATCCTCCTGAGCAGCTCTAGAAAATGTCCCTGTCAGTATATTAGTCCCCTTCCAATTTAGGTGCAATCCGTCCTTCTTGTGTAGGTCACTTCTACCCCAAAATAGATTCCAATGATCCAAAAATGTGAATCCTTCTCCCATACACTCTTCAGCCATGCATTCATCTACTCTATCCTCCTATTCCTGTCCTCACTAGCTTGTAGCACTGGGAGTAATCCACATATTAACTACTCTCGAGGACCTCCTTTTTAATTTTCTGCCTAACTCTCTGTATTCTCCCTTCAGAATCTCAACCTTTTCCCTTCATATGTCGTTGGTTCCAATGTGGACAATGACCTCCTGCTGGCTCCTCTTCCCCTTGAGAACGTTCTGCACCCTCTCTAAGACATCCTTGATGCTGACACCAGGGAAGCAACACACCATTCTGCTTTTTCACTGTTGGCCACAGAAACGTCTGTCTGTACCTCGGACTAGAGAATCCCCTGACACAATTGTTCTCTTGGAACCTGACATTGCATTAGAGTCAGTCTCAATACCAGAAACTTGGCTGTTCATGCTACGTTCCCATGATAATTAATCAACCCTTAACATTTTCCAAAACAACATACCTGTTTGAAATGGGTATATCCACAAAGGCTCCTGCACCAGCTGCCTACCTCTCTTACCTTTCCTGGAGTTAACCCATCTATGTGACTGTATCTGTGACTTTCCCCCCCTTTCTATAACTGCCATCCATCACATCCTGTTGCTGTTGCGAATTCCTCATTATTTCTAACTGTGTCTCCAACCCATCCACTCAATCTGATAAGATTCGCAACCAACAGCATTTATGGCAAATATAATCCGCAGTAACCCTTAAAAGCTCTTTAAACTCCCACATCTGACAATAAGTACATATCACTCTACTAAAGGCCATTTTTGTTCCTTCACAATCTACAGACCCAGAAAATAACACCGTCTTATTCCTCTACAAACACTGCCCCAGGTTAAATTTATAGTTATGGCTTATATTTTAAGTTTAATCAAGAGACATATCTTTAAAAACATATAATCAAGAAAGAACCCACTCTACTCACTACTGTAGACTTTCTTAAAACAACGCACTTAAAACAACAATTAACTTATCTGATTCTGTGCTGTGAACTTCGCCCAACAGTTCCACCAAGATCAGTTGTGAATTTCACTGTATGTTAATTTTCCCAGATGCACTCCGATGTCAAGCAATACATGAATAAAAAACACCAAAGGCAGTGGTCAGTCTCTTTCTCTCTCTCTCTCCTGCACTGACCTCACTATGTGCTTCCTTTGTCTGTTCTTCTCCCTTTTAAAACTGCTGTTGTTTTGATAGTTTTTTTCCAAAGTTCCAAAACAATGAAACAGCATATGTAACAGTATTTGCAGCTCCTGGAATTTGAGGAAGTCACCTCCAGCACCTAAAATACCTCAAAAAAGGAGCAGCTGTTACAGTCAGAAAGTTTTCCCATCCTCCATCTTGGATTACCCAGAATCTTGTGGTCTATTGACAAGGGAAACCCCAAAAGGTTGTTTTGTTCTGCTTGCAGATCTACAACATGGTACACAGTCTCATGACAATGATGTGACTGAGAGAGGATCAGGAGAAATGTCTTCATTCAAAGTGTTACAAACATGTGGAATCCTATACCCCAGAGGGCTGTGGATGCTCCAATGTTGAATATGGTTAACAACAACAAGTTACATTTATGTAGTGCCTTTAATGTAATTAAATGTACCAAGACATTCCACAGGACCACTATAAAACAAATTACAGCGCATAAGGCACATCACGTGATCAAAAGCTTTTTCAAAAAGCAAAGTCTTTCGAAGTATTTTAAAGGAGAAGAGTGAGTTAAAGAGGTGGAGAAGTGAAGAGAGAGAATTTCAAATCATTACTGTCTAGGCAATGAAGACTTGGCCAGCAATGGTGCAGTAATTATAATTGGAAATTAATGCAAAAGAGGCCAGAATTTGAAAATTGCTTAGAGGGCTGTGGGACTGGAGGAGATTACAGAAATAGGCAAGAGCAAGGATTTGCAAGCAAGAATGAGAATTTTAATGTTAAGGTGTGGCTTGATTGGGTGGTGATGTATGTCAGTGAACACAGTGATGGTAGGGAACAAGATCTATTTTTAAGTTTAGATATAAGAAGTTTTGGGTAACCTCAAGTTTTCAGACATAAAATATGAGAGATCAGTCATAAGTATGTTGGAGTAATCAAGGTTAGAGGTAACAAAGGAACTTCAGCAAAGGATCAAGAACAAGTGGGCACATCTTTAAAATGAAAGAAGTTTACAGAGGATTTGAAGAATTTAAAATACACTGTCTGGGAGGGTAGTTGGGACAGGTAACCTTTCAAAGGTACCTTGGATAAACATTTGAGGTTTCAGAACATTCAAGGCTATTGGCCTAGTGTGGCAAAGTGAGACCAACATAGGTAGTTGGACTGAAGAGCCTTTTCTATACTGCATGATTCTCTGAGAGGCATAGATGAGGGTTTATGTCTGACAGGATAGAGTTTGCTCTCCTTGGGAATCAAGGAATATGGAGAGGAGATGGGACAATGGAGTTGATGACAGAGATCAGTCAAGATCATGTTGACTGGTGGAGCAGGCTTGATTGTAAAGATTGTCTACTACTACCGCTATTTTTGTGCTTATGCTTTTATCTGATTATATTTGTCTAAGCGTGTGAAAATGAACTTCTTTCAGTAATTGTTTGGTATACTGTGCTATGATAAAACCTCATACGTCCCTACTCTCACCTTAAAGCAATAATCACAGTTCCTAGCATTGAGTTGCTGCAGGGCAACTGCTCAGTTTATGGCTCGGCTCCCCCTACATTTTATCTGGGGTGAATGAGACCAGAGCACCCTGCAGACTTGCTTGACTTTATTGGTGATATTTATAAAATCAACAAATTAATTAATCTATTGCATCTTAACTAATAAAGTTAGTAAGTTTGCAGATGACACCAAAATTGGAGGTATAGTGGACAGCAAACAAGGTTGTCTCAGAGTACAACGGGATCTTGTACCTTGGGCCAATGGGCTGAGGAATGGCAAACGGACTTTAATTTAGCTAAATGCAAGGTGTTGCATTTTGGAAAAAACAAATCAGAGTAGGATATATACACTTAATGGTAAGGTCCTGGGGAGTGTTGCTGAACAAAGAGACCTTGGAGTGCAGGTTCGTAGCTCCTTGAAAGTAGAGTCGCAGATAGATACGATAGTGAAGAAGGTGTTTGGTATGCTTTCCTTTACTGGTAAGAGCATTGAGTATAGGAATTGGGAGGTCATGTTGCGGCTGTACGGACATTGGTTAGGCCTTTAGGAATATTGCATGCAATTCTGGTCTCCTTCCCATTGGAAAGATGTTGTGAAACTTGAAAAGGTTCAGAAAAGACTTACAAGGATGTTGTCAGGGCTGGAGCATTTGAGCTGTAGGGGGAGGCTGAATAGGCTGGGGCCATTTTCTCTGGAGCATCGGAGGCTATGGGGCAACCTTATAGAGGCTTACAACATCATGAACGGCATGGATAGGGTAAATAGACAAGGTCTTTTCCCTGGGATGGGGGAGTCCAGAACTAGACGACATAGATTTAGGATGAGAGGGGAAAGATATAAAAGAGACCTAAGGGGCAAAAAAGGTGGTACATGTACGGAATGAGCTGCTAGGACAAGTGGTGGAAGCTGGTGCAATTTCAGCATTTAAAAGGTATCTGGATGGATAAGTTAATTGGGAGGGTTTCGAGGGATATGGACCAAGTGCTGGTGAATAGGACTCGATTAGGTTGGGTATCTGGTTGGCATGGTCAAGTTGGACTGAAGGGTCTGTTCCTGTGCTGTACATCTCTATGACTCGATAATTTGACTTAATCTACTTCATCAATCTCACTCTTATCAGGAATGCGGCAGAGTGTACCTCTTAGGAAAGCTCTTCTTTCTTTTAAGTTTGCCACATTTGTCAGAACCATCTCCTTCTCTAGGAAAAGTGCATCGATCATTTCTTTGGCCTCACTGGTGCATTGTCCCAAGATTGAATGGGGTATCTCAGACTGAATAGCTCTAAAATAATTTCTTATTGTTATGTCTTGAATGAGTAAGTGTGCATTTTTTTCCACGATTTCATCACTCTGTCAGGTAGGAGTTGGGGAGGTATTGTTATATCCCCTCGAGCCAGCTGTCGACATATTGTCACATGTTTATACATTCATTTCATTCTTTCGGAAAATATCTTATTATCCTTTTCACCTTTGTCTCATCAAAATATGTGGTGACCAGTTTTACCTCCTGATTTTATTTAAACCATCTTGGGTCATGATTGCATGATTGATGTTTGATTATCTAGTAAATGAGTTGGAGACAGGAGGGAACGAGATGAACTTTATTCCCCGTCTATACAACCCATCATCCCTCCATGAACCCCAACTTCTGGATTCACCAGGTGGGTAATGAATGGTCAGATGTTCTTCAGGAAGGCTAATCAGTAGGAAATGGAATTTAACCACTGAACAGTGTGAGGTGATGCAATTTTGAAGAATAGCTCACTCTCTCAGCGGAGCAGGAAACGGCTATCTGGTGGTGTTTTTTTTTAAGTCGCGGTATAGTCCAGTTATTGTTTTTTTAACGGCTAAAATTTAAAGTTGTTTTTAAGCGCCTAGCGGACCCGGAAGCTGGTGTCGCGCTAGCTTACCTGGGAAGGTTTTTTTTCTTATAAAAGCGCGCAGGCAAGGAACCCGTTGTAACAAGCAGGTAAGTGCTGCATTTTGCTTGTTTGTTTCTTTAGATCTAGTTTTTAAAGTTTCTCTTTTAGAGGGATGGCAGCGAAGGCAGTGCAATGTTCCTCTTGCAACATGTATGAGGTGAGAGAAGCCATTTAGCGTCCCTCCTGATTACACTTGCAAGAAGTGCACCCATCTCCAGCTCCTCCAAGACCGTGTTAGGGAACTGGAGCTGGAGTTGGATGAACTGCGGATCATTCGGGAGGCAGAGGTGGTCATAGATCAGAGCTTTAGGGAAGTAGTTACTCTGAAAGTTATAGAGAGATGGGTGACAGTGAGGGGGAGTGGGAGGAAGCAGCCAGTGCAGGGACACCCTGCGGTCATTCCCCTCAAGAACAAGTGTACCGTTTTGGATACTTGTGGGGGGGGATGACTTACCAGGGGTAAGCAACGAGATTCAGGCCTCTGGCACGGAGCCTGTCCCCGTTGCTCAGAAGGGAAGGGTGGTGAAAGGTAGAACGATAGTTATTGGGGACTCAATAGTGAGGGGCACAGATAGGCGGTTTTGCGGGGGCGACAGAGACTCACGATTGGTATGTTGCCTCCCAGATGCAAGGGTATGTGATGTCTCTGATCGTGTTTTCCGGGTCCTTAAGGGGGAGGGGGAGCAGCCCCAGATCGTGGTCCACGTTGGCACCAATGACATAGGTAGGAAGAGGGGTGAGGATGTTAGACAGGCTTTCAGGGAGCTAGGTTGGAAGCTCAGAGCTAGAACGAACAGAGTTGTTGTCTCTGGTTTGTTACCCGTGCCACGTGATAGAGAGTCGAGGAATAGGGAGAGAGAGGAGTTAAATGCGTGGCTACAGGGATGGTGCAGGAGGGAGGGATTTCGGTACATGGATAACTGGGGTTCTTTCTGGGGAAGGTGGGACCTCTATAAACAGGATGGTCTACACCTGAACCTGAGGGGCACCAGTATTCTTGGGGGGAGGTTTGCTAGTACTCTTTGGGAGGGTTTAAACTAACTCTGCAGGGGCATGGGAACCTGGACTGTAGCTTTAGGGTACAGGACCTTGAGTGTAGGGAGGTTAGGAACATGGCATCGATCTCGAAGGAGGGTGCCTGTAAACAGGAAGGTGGCTTGAAGTGTGTATACTTCAATGCCAGAAGTATAAGAAATAAGGTAGGTGAGCTTGCAGCATGGGTTGGTACCTGGGACTTCGATGTTGTGGCCATTACAGAGACGTGGGTAGAACAGGGACAGGAATGGCTGTTGCAGGTTCCAGGGTTTAAATGTTTTAGTAGGGTCAGAGCTGCGGGTAAAAGAGGGGGAGGTGTGGCATTGCTTGTCAAGGATAGTATTACAGCAGTAGAAAGGGTGATGGAGGAAGACTTGCCATCTGAGGTAGTTTGGGCAGAGGTTAGAAATAGGAAAGGTGAGGTCACCCTGTTAGGAGTTTTCTACAGGCCTCCTAATAGTCCGAGAGAATTAGAGGAAAGTATTGCGAGGATGATTCAGGAGAAGAGTGAAAGTAGCAAGGTGGTTGTTATGGGGGACTTTACCTTCCCAGATATTGACTGGGAAAGCTATAGCTCAAGTTCGTTAGATGGGTCGGTGTTTGTCCAATGTGTGCAGGAGGGTTTCCTGACACAATATGTAGACAGGCCAACAAGAGGTGAGGCTATACTGGATTTGGTTCTAGGTAATGAACGAGGCCAGGTGTTAGAATTGGAGGTAGGTGAGCACTTCGGGGGCAGTAACCACAACTCGGTGACTTTTACTGTAGTGATGGAGAGGGATAAGTGTGCACTGCAGGGCAACAGTTATAGCTGGGGGCAGGGAAATTATGATGCGGTGAGGCATGACTTAGGATGCGTGGATTGGAAAAATAGGCTTCAAGGGAAGAACACAAATGATATGTGGAGATTGTTCAAGGAACAGCTAATGGGTGTCCTTGATAAGTATGTACCAGTCAGGCAGGGAGTAAAGGGTCTTGTGAGGGAGTCGTGGTTTAACAAGGAATTGGAATCCCTTGTGAAAGGGAAGAGGGCGTCCTATGTAAAGATGAGGCGTGAAGGTTCAGTTGGGGCGATTGAGAGTTATAAGGTAGCCAGGAAGGATCTAAAGAGAGAGCTACGAGCAGCGAGAAGGGGACATGAAAAGTAATCCTACCTTAGTTGGTAGGATTAGGGAAAACCCAAAGGCTTTCTATAGGTATGTCAGGAAGAAAAGGGTGACTAGGGTAGGTAGTGGGAAGTTGTGTGTGGAGGCGGAGGAGATCGGTGAGACACTAAATCAATACTTTTCATCAGTATTCACTCAGGAACAGGACATTGTTGCCGATGTGAATATTGAGTCACAATTAATTAGAATGGACGGCTTTGAGGTATGTAGGGAAGAGGTGTTGGAAATTCTGGAAAGGATGAAAATAGATAAGTCCCCTGGGCCTGATGGCATTTATCCTAGGATCCTCTGGGAAGCTAGGGAGGAGATAGCAGAGCCATTGGCCTTGATTTTTATGTCGACGTTGTCTACGGGAATAGTGCCAGAAGACTGGAGGAGAGCGAATGTGGTCCCCTTGTTCAAGAAGGGGAGCAGGGATAGCCCGAGTAACTATAGGCCAGTGAGTCTCACTTCTGTTGTGGGCAAAGTCTTAGAGAGAATTGTAAGGGATAGGATTTATGAACATCTGGATAGGAATAGTGTGATCAAGGATAGTCAGCATGGTTTTGTGAAGGGCAGATCGTGCCTCACAAACCTTATTGAATTCTTTGAGAAGGTGACCAAGGAAGTGGACGAGGGTAAAGCAGTAGATGTGGTGTATATGGATTTTAGCAAGGCGTTCGATAAGGTACCCCATGGCAGGCTAATGCAAAAACTACGGAGGTATGGCATTGAGGGTGCATTAGAGGTTTGGATTAGGAATTGGCTGGCTGGAAGGAGACAGAGGGTAGTAGTTGATGGTGTAGGTTCATCTTGGAGCGCAGTTACTAGCGGTGTTCCACAAGGATCTGTTTTGGGACCATTGCTGTTTGTCATTTGAAGGGCTTGAAGGCTGGGTGAGCAAGTTTGCGGATGACACAAAAGTCGGTGGAGTTGTGGACAGCGAAGAAGGATGTGGCAGGTTACAGCGGGATATAGATTAGTTGCAGAGTTGGGCAGTAAGGTGGCAAATGGAATTCAATGTAGCTAAGTGTGAAGTCATTCACTTTGGTAGGAGTAACAAGAAGATGGATTACTGGGCTAATGGTAGACTACTTGGTAGTGTGGATGAGCAGAGGGATCTTGGTGTCCATGTACACAGATCTTTGAAAGTTGCCACCCAGGTAAATAGTGCTGTGAAGAAGGCTTATGGTGTACTGGGCTTTATTGGTAGAGGAATTGAGTTCAAGAGTCCTGAGGTCATGTTTCAGTTGTATAAGACTCTGGTGCGGCCTCATCTGGAGTATTGTGTGCAGTTTTGGTCGCCATATTATAGGAAGGATGTGGAGGCATTGGAACGAGTGCAGAGGAGGTTTACCAGGATGTTGCCTGGCATGGTAGGAAGATCGTATGAGGAAAGGCTGAGGCAGTTGGGGCTTTTCTCATTGGAGAAAAGAAGGTTTAGGGGAGATTTGATAGAGGTGTACAAGATAGGATTTAGATAGGGTTGACAGTGAGAACCTTTTTCCGCTAATGAAGTCAGCTGTTACCAGGGGACACAGCTTTAAATTAAGGGGTGGTAGGTGTAGGACAGATATTAGGGGTAGATTTTTACTCAGCGGCTTGTGAGTTCATGGAATGCCCTGCCAGTAGCAGTGGTGGACTCTCCCTCTTTAGGGTCATTTAAGCGGGCATTGGACAAGCATATGGAGGTTATTGGGCTAGTGTAGGTTAGGTAGGCTTCGGTAGGTGCAATATCGAGGGCCGAAGGGCCTATACTGCGCTGTATTTTTTTTTCTATGTCTATGAGAGGCATTGATAGAGTCGATAGCCCGGGACCATTTGCTAGGGCAGAAATGACTAACACGAGGGGTCATAGTTTTAAGCTGGTTGGAGGAAAGTATAGAGAGGATATCAGAGGCGGGTTCTTTACACAGAGTTGTGAGAGCATGGAATGCTTTGCCAGCAGCAGTTGTGGAAGCGAGGTCATTGGGGATATTTAAGTGACTACTGGACATGCATATGGTCACAGAAATTTGAGGGTGCATGCATGAGGATCAGTGGTCGGCACAACATCGTGGGCTGAAGGGCTTGTTCTGTGCTGTACTGTTCTATGTTCTATGTTCTAATTAAACATGACGAGAGAGGACTCAATGAATGGCAGGACACTAGGAAGCCCAGAGGAACAGAGGGATCTTGGAGTGCTTGTCCACAGATCCCTGAAAGTGGTAGCACAGGTTAAGAGGATAGTAAAGAAGGAGTATGGTATACTTGGCATAGATTATAAGAGCAGGAGGGTATGCTGGAGCTGTACAGGATTTTGGTTAGGCCACTGCTGGAATACTGTGTGCATTTCTGTTCCCCACACTATAGGAAGAATGTGATTGTATTGGAGGGAATGCTGAGTAAATTCACCAGAATGTTGCTTGGTTTGGAGCAGTTTAGTCATAAAGAGAGGCTGGATAAGCTCAGGTTGGTTTCTTTAGAGCAGAGAAAGCTGAAGGGAGACTTGATAAAGATGTATAAGATGATAAATGGCGTGGACAGGAAGCAGCTATTTTGCTTAGTTGAGGGGGCATTAACAACAGGCATTAATTTTAAGTTGAAAAGCCAAGAGGTTTAGAGGGGATTTGAGGAATAATGTTTTCACAAGGATGGTGATGGGAATCTGAAGTACACTTCTTGAAAGGGTAGTAAGCAGAAAGCGTCACAACCTTTAAAAAGTACTTGGGTGCACACTTGAAATGTCACAACATTCAAGGCCGTAGGCCAAATGCTGTAAAGTGCAGATACATTTTTTTTGTCAGTGTAGACTCAATGGGCTGAAAGACCTCTTTTATACTGTCTGACTGTATGAATCTAGAGCTCTAATCGGGCAGCACGGTGGCACAGTGGTTAGCACTGCTGCCTTACAGTGCTAGAGACCTGGGTTCAATTCCTGCCTCAGGCAACTGTCTTTGTGGAGTTTGCGCATTCTCCCTGTGTCTGCATGGGTTTCCTCTGGGTGCTTCGGTTTCCCACAGTCCAAAAATGTGCAGGTTGGTGAATTGGCCATGCTAAATTGCCCGTAGAGTTAGGTGAAGGGGTAAATATATGGGTGGGTTGCACTTCGCCCGAAGGGCCTGTTCCCACACTGTAAGTAATCTAAATCTCTGGACTCTAAAGAAAGACAGATCAAGCAGTTAGACCTTGAACCATTAAATCTTTCCCTCATTCTCCATGACTATCCCACCCAATTTCAGGCAGGATCACATCATAGAATATAATCCTGGATGGAGGATAGACTCAGTTGATAATCTTCAGCATTTTATCTCTAATACTTAAAACAGCTAATTTCTTATTGTGATCCTATAGGTAACTATGGCCCTATGGCTAACAGGTGAAGCTCCAGAGCACAATGGGAAATTGTGGACCTTTTCTTGGGGTTGAACTTGGGTGACCATCATCTTGCCAATGGGACAAGGGCCCTGATGTCACACACCACTGAAGGAGGAGGAAAGCGTGTGCAAATTTCAATCCCACAGACACCACACATACAGAGGCAAGAGTTTTAGGTAGCAGCCTGAGAAAAGGAGGTTCAGAAAATTGAGAAATCAAAAAACAAAAGAGGACCATTGAGCCCTGTTAAAAGCCTGAGTTCAGGTCTGGCGAGGAGAAATGAAATGAAAGGGAGAGGATGACAAAATATTAAACTTTGGATTCCACCACACTTTCGGGCCAACCATGGGTAGGTGACTGGGTGCAAAAACAGGTGGACCCCAGACAGCAAGCCAAATGGAATAATTGTGGTTGGCTGCGCCATTATGCTTGAGAATGTTCCCTGTGCCCTGCAGATACTTGAAATGGCAGGGGTCAAGTCAAAAGAACACAGATATTTGCAGCTGAAAGACCCAGTCAGGGAAACAGAGAATGTTTCCTGTGCCCTCAGCTCCCAGAGCCAGGTCTGTGGGCATAATGGTATCAGGCCTCTTCAATGTGGGTGTATGGCACCAAATGGATGCTGTTGGATGACCCCTAGTGGAAGACAAGATAGGAGGCTGCCCCATTAAGTTTATGTGGGATATAGGGAGGGTTCCCGCACTACCCTTAACACGTCCAAAAGAATAGATTCATCATGATTCACTAGACAGACTATTAATTTGAGTAGTTTTACTTGCCACTCATAAGAAGGATCAGAAACTGACTTGTTAGTATTTATATTGGGAGATTTGGTTTGCAACATTCGGAAAATGAGGTAAAAACAATGACTGCAGATGCTGGAAAGCAACTACTGGATTAGTGGTGCTGGAAGAGCACAGCAGTTCAGGCAGCATCCAACGAGCAGCGAAATCGACGTTTCGGGCAAAAGCCCTTCATCCTTCATCAACATTCGGATAATGTCTACCCAGGAGTGGAGCACATCTGTAGCTTTGGTTTAATAATGAAATATTACCTATCATTTAACCCCATGAATTCTTATATTTCGCAGATGGGCAAAATGGGTGAGGTACCAGTGAAGGTTTCAACTGAGATCCACATTAACTGAATAGGCACAACTGAGAAATCCTAAGTTAAACCTACAGGCATGTCCGATGATGTAGATGCACAAGAAATCATTGCCAAACACATATCAGCATTTGCAATGCATAAACATGATTGTAACCAAATAAGGGGTGAAGTGGATCTGACTCATGATGCTGACTCTTGACCACAAAAATAGTATCATTTTCTCAAACAAGACAAAAGTGAAATTTGGAAGGTAATTAAAGTTTATTATAACAAGGAGTATAATACCTGATGGAGTTGACAAAAAATTAACCTATTTGGCCAGCTAAAAAAGCCCAGGGGTGGCACGGTGGCTAAATGGTTAGCACTGCTGCCTCACAGCACCAGAGTCCCAGGTTCAATTCCAGCCTTGTGCAAACTCCAGTCTGTGTGGAGTTTGCACATTTCTCCCCATGTTTGCGTGGGTTTCCTCCCACAGTCCAAAGTTGTGCAGGTCAGGTGAATTGGCCATGCTAAATTGCCCGTAATGTTAGGTGCATTCGTCAGGAGTAAATGTAGGAGAATGTGTCTGGGTGGGTTACTCTTCTGAGGGCCAATGTGGACTTGTTGGGCCAAAGGGCCTGTTTCCTCACTGTAAGGAATCTAATCTAATGGCTCTTGGCAATTAACAATTGATTACTGGGAATTAAATAAAACCACTCCACTAGTTATACCAGTGGTGGCAACTAGTCCAGAGACTATGAAAAAAGCCCCACTAGCAAAATGCTTTGCCAACTGAGATATTAGCATATTTTTTTGATTAATTCCTGTGAAACAAGAGTGCCAATATAAATTTGCTTTCATGTTCCAGGGCAACTGTACACATGGACTTGTTTACCTCAAGGGTTCCACAATACCCCTTCCATTTTCCACCAGTGACTAGCGAAAGGTCTTGATAATTTCTCACAGCCTAAATGTCTGATCCAATAAGTTAATGATCTGCTCCTTCAACTAACACTAGGAAAGAACATCTCCAATTCCTTTGTGAACTATTAGCTCACCTCACTTTCTTAGGATTAGAGGTTGATTCTAAAAAATCTTAATCATGAAGCCTCAAGTTATGCATTTAGGAACTATAGTAATCCACAGTAAGTGAGAAATTGAGAGGAAACATACTCACTCAAAATTACAATGAGCTGTCCCAAGGGACGTGACAGCCCTTCAATCCTTTCCAGGACTAATGGGATACTGTTGGAACTATATTGATGATTTTTCCATCAAAGCCTCTCTGCAATCTGATCTCCTGAAAAAGAATGTCCTGTGACAGTGAACCGAGCAGCACATTCAGGCTGTTTCAGAATTAAAATAAGTGCTGGCCAAGGCTCTGGCCCTGTAGGTGCCAGACCCAGAACTCCCCTTTGATCTGGATGTCACTGCAATAGACTCAATTATCTCAGCAGTCATTTTCCTAGAACACTTGATCCAGATGCCAATGCCACTTGGCTCTTAACCCATGTAGAGCAGGGATTTCCAGCATATGAGTGGGCAGTACAGCATTTTACATCCATAATTCGCTTAAGTCCTCCAGCAGTCCTGACAGAATGCACACCCATCTAACTAATATTGGACAGGCAGTTCAAGGATGGTACTGTTAGCCAAAGTAGCACAGCTTATTGGACTGTAATGTTACAAGGTTGAGATATTGCAGTTAAACAGAGTGCCCACTTTTCTCCATGATAATCTCAACTCTTGTGGCAAGCCACATGAATGTCAGATAGTGGTAACATATGATCACAAGCAATCATTCGTGCCAAAACAAAAAGGTGGATGGAAACCTAGGCAAACGTCTGGACAAAGGGATGAAATTGTTGAAACCACAAAACACCTAAAATATTTTGTTGCTGGATCTTCTGCAGTGGAGGACAGAAGTAGAAAAGCAGGGTGTGGTAGCTACACAAAGAACACTCAAGCAAAGTCGTGGCAGAAATAGCTTTTAAAATGCCAGTTGCAATGAGTGCTTAGGCTGCAGAGCTAGTAGTAGCAGTATATGTGGTTAACCATGCTGACAAAGATCCCCCCCACCAGTAGATATCTATTGAGACAGCAGTCTGACTAAGTTCCTGCCACCATAGGAAACAAGACGATTCTTGTCAGTGGACAGGGGACCCCTGCCATCTGTGCCCCTCTTAGAACATACAATTGGATGAATTAGCAAAACAAGGGCCTGAGCGGGGGAACCATGTCAACCCCCAATAGGTGATATAGTAAATGCCATCACCTTCGATCAGGCTTTGGGTGAAGATCTCATATTAATCCAAGGCATTGAAATGACTTAAAACATATCTCAGAGGGAATATACCCTGCATTTTGCAACAAGTGGAAGAATAATATACAACTCAAAGCTGGACTTGTCTTTAAGGATGGATGGTACATGATTGAACCCAAACCATAGCCAAATAATATATCAACGCTATGATACCTAGGATCACCAAGGAGTGAAAACAACCACTTGAGCAAATTAGAAGGCTATATTGATGGGGCAATGCAGGAAACGATCTGAGACATTATGTGTCCAATTGTTTGCTATGTGCATAGAGTAACACAAATCATTAAGACACACAAGATCAGTAAATGGACCCTGGACCAATTTGCAAATAGACTATATAGGACCTCTACCACCATGCAAAGGGGAATATGAAGATATCCTGGTGGTCATTGATACCTTTTTAAATGAGCTGACACGTTTCCCACTAGCGTAATGGCTGATGTTGGTATGGCAAATATTCACTAGGTGGGGACTCCCATGCGTCATTGTGTCTGATCAAGGCATCCAGTTTACTACCCAAGTCATGCAAAATATAATGATTTTGCTGAGAATAAGTCTGAAGTTTTACATGGCTTAACCTGTAAAACTAGTGGAAAGAATGAACCGAACACTAAAGGGCATGATTCGGAAAACTGTATAACAAAATAATTCCACATGGAATGTAGTTATAAGACCATAAGACTATAAGGCATACGAGCAGCAATTTGGCAATTCAGACCACCGACTCTGCTGCACCATTCAAACATGACTGATAAGTTTCTCAACCCCATTCTCCCGCTTTTTCCCTGTAATCCTTGATCCCCTTGATACTCAACAACCTATCTATCTCCAACTTAAATATATTCAATGACCTGGCCCCCACAGCCTGATATGGCAATGGAATCTATAGATTCACCACTCTCTGGCTGAAGAAGTTTCTCCTTATCTCTGTTCTGAAAGGCTTTTCCTTTCCTCTAAGGCTATGCCCTTGGGTCTTAGTCTCTCCTACCAATGGAAACCTCTTCCCAACATCTACTGTGTCCCAACATACAGTATTCAGTATGTTTCAATTAGATCCCCCCTCATCCTTCTAAACTCCATTGAGTATAAACACAGAGTTCTTAAACATTCCTCATCTGTTAAGCTTTTCATTCCTGGGACCATTCCCATGAACATCCTCTGAACACCCTACAGAGCCAGCAGATCCCTCCTGAGATATAGGGCCCAAAACTGTGCACAATACTCCAAATGACATCTGAACAGAGCCTTGTAGAGCCTCAAAAGTACATCCATATTTTTATATTTAAGTCCTCCCAAAATAAATGACATCTTTGCATTTATCTTCCTAAATACTGACTCAACCTGCAAGTTTACCTCGAGAGAATCCTGGACTAGAACTCTCAAGTCTCTTTGCACTTCAGACTTCTGAATGGGGACAGACGTGGTTGTTGGAAGATATTACTGTATTATCAGATTTTAGCTGTATTAAATGTTATGGACTGATTGACTGCCTGTGCAGGGTGACATGGCCAATATTTGAGGCCTAACTCACTAAACCCTCAATGAATGAAAAGGAAGGGCTGTGATCTTGTGGGTAATTGTAGTCCTATGGTTATGGCTAACAGTCGAAGCGCCAAAGCATGATGATTAAATATGCTGACTTTACATAAGATCAACTTACAATGCAAAGAAGAAGTAAAGCCAGAGTGCTGACTAGGCAAATGGCTGATGCTAAAAGTTATTTGGCCTGTGTGGTTGAAAAAAGGATAAAGTAAGACTGAAAAGAGGAGCAGATGTCTTCTGTTTATATGACCTTTAGACAAATGAGCTCAGAACTATGAGGATCTTGTGCAAGGGTGGCGTGACATTGAACAGTCTGGAGAATATATAAAGAAGGCACATCAGACTCATCAACAGTGACAACTTGAGACCAATTGTCATGAAGGGAATTGAATTGAGTTGAATTGAATTGATTAGCTTTATTGTCACATGTACTCAATAAAGTTTACAGTGAAAAGTTTACAGTCAGCGCATTGCAGTACCATCTTAGGGTACAAAAATACCTCAGTATGGATACGTAAGTTTAAAATGTGTTGCTGGAAAAGTGCAGCAGTTAAGGCAGCATCCAAGGAGCAGGAGAATTGACGTTTCAGGAATGAGGAAAGTGTGCCAAGCAGGCTAAGATAAAAGGTAGGGAGGAGGGACTTGGAGGAGGGGCATTAGAAATGCGATAGGTGGAAGAAGGTTAAGGTGAGGGTGATAGGCTGGAGACGGGGTGGGGGCGGAGAGGTCAGGAAGAAGATTGCAGGTCAAGAAGGCGGTGCTGAGTCTGAGGGTTGGGACTGAGAAAAGGTTGGGGGAGGGGCATTGAGGAGCTCGCCACCCTTCAGGCACTCTGCCTGTATTCCTGATGAAGGGTTTTTGCCCAAAACATCGATTTGCCTGCTCATCGGATGCTGCCTGAACTGCTGTGCTTTTCCAGCACCACTCTACTCCAGAGTGGGAATAACAAGCCTGTCCATATCAGGGATAATGGTTCCCCTTAAGTGTTAGGGGTGCTGCAGTCTGATAATTAATGAAACTTTTTGATGTAATCTGGTATATATCATTCAGAAATATGTAAATGTGCTAAGCGGCCTATATTCTATGTTTAGCCTCTTTCTACTATTGATTTAAGCATCTCACTCAAAAGGGCACTTTAATATTCATTCTTTTTATAATCTAATAATTGTGAGAAGGTTCCCTTGATTTAGAGCCAACTCCCAATCTTATTCTCCTTGGCTGGGCCAGAGTTGCTTGTATGGGAACTAACAACTTTTATTAAATGTTTGACTGGCAAATTAGTGTCAGTTAGTACCTGTAATTCTGGTCATAACATTGTATCTGGACATAACTAGATGTCAGCTCTGAAGATGTGTTGCTGGAAAAGTGCAGCAGGTCAGGCAGCATCCAAGGAGCAGGAGAATCGACGTTTCAGGCATGAGCCCTTCTTCAGGAATGGTGAAGGGCTCATGCCCGAAACATCGATTCTCCTGCTCCTTGGATGCTGCCTGACCTGCTGCGCTTTTCTAGCAACACATTTTCAGCTCTGATCTCCAGCATCTGCAGTCCTCACTTTCTCCTATAACTAGATGTCAGCCAGCTTAAAGGTATGGATGTAACAAATTCATGTTGATGAACATGCCACAATCGTTTTCATGTTTCTTGTATTGAGTACAATATTTATAGCATGTCAATTTTTTAAAAATTCATAATGAATTTAACCTCTACTTTGTATATCCTGCATGCTTTCCATAGACTGAAACTTAAAACTCTATTAATGGCTGATAAACAATGCTAGGTTACATACACAGGCAAAGGTTGTGGCCTGACTGTATGGCAGTATGAGAAAAGGCTGAATTCTGTGCTTGTATTTGTTGATTTAGTACATTGCAGGAATCATCTTGCAGGCACTTTAGCAGTAGCCATTTGAAAATAATGGACAGATTAACTTTCTATAAACTTGTCACATTCATAGTAATTTACATAACGTGGTATCCTCATGTGGTAATTGCTGCCAGTAGTACCTCAAACCTCTGAATGATAAATTCAATGAAATTTGTTGTTTTATCACTTTATCAATCTGAATTGAAGCACCTCTTAAATACTTCAGACACAGAGGAGCAATTGTTTGATAAATTTCATGAAAACTGTTGAATGATTTTAGAGAAAGTTGGTGAGGCAATGTAATAAATTGGGGTGAGCATAAGAGAATGAAATGTATTCAATTTTCACCCAATATTGAGTGGTAGACAGACTGAGAGAATAAGGGCAATGTGATGGGAATGATTTCTACTAAAAATATTCACCAGGACTTTTCTCTGGCTTGTCAATAGATGAAAGGTTGCCTTAGCTTTTGTGAGTCTTTTTCAGTTCTTAACCGGTTTGATTTACATTCAGTCATTTGATAGCAGAGAACTTGAGTAATGCTAAAACATTGCACATTTTAATAAAGCTTTTCATCTTACATTCATCAGGACATTTCACAAGAATGTCAATTCAAGGGGAAACCAACACTTACAGAGGAACCTCAATTATCTGAAGGACACGAGTGGCTGAGTATTTCATTCAGTTAATTGAATTCCAGATAATTGAATGCTGGATTCACAGTTTAGTCAAGCATTGGGACCTACTGATCTTGCCGGATAATCCGATATTCGGATAATCGAATGTCAGATAATTGAGGTTCCTTTGTATAATGTAGGAGAGGACAGTACTGATTTGTTGGCAAGTGGACACTAATCAGTAAAGGCATTGACATTGAGAATATACCCATTAATGCTGTTAATTACCAGACTTTGTTTATATTTTAAATCTGTCAGGTTGACTGTGTTTGGTCAGGGCTTTGCCGTGCAAAATGAACCAGCAAATGCTTGTCATCTGTTTGAATTGATTTATTACTGCCACATGTACCTAGATACAGTGAAAAGTTTTGTTTTGCGTGCAGTACAGGCAGGTCCCATCATATAAATATCATAGGATGACTGAACAGAGTGAGGAAGACAAAGTTATAGCTACACAAAAAAACAAGATCAACATTAGATTTGAAATTTGAGAGGTCCATTCATAAGTCTAATAACAGCGGGGAAGAAGCTGTTCTTGTACATATTGTACGTGTGTTTAAGCTTTTGTATTTTCTGCCTGAAGGAAGTGGTCAGAAAAGATTATAAAGATGATGTTGCCTGCCTTTCCATGACAACAAGAAGTGTAGATGGAATCAATGGATGGATGGTTGGCTTGTGTGATGGTTTGGGCTGTGTTCACGACTTTCTGTAGTTTCGTACAGTCCTGGGCAGAACAGTTGTCATACCAAGCCAGTGATACATCCAGGTAGAATGTCTTCCATGGAGAATCTGTAAATATTGGTGAGGACCCTTATGGACATGCTGAATTTCCTTAGCCTTCTGATGAAGTAGAAGTGTTGTTGTGCCTTCTTGACAGTTGCATAAATGTGGGTGGTCCAGGACAGATGGTTGGTTATTATCACTCTTAGGAACTTGATGTTCTCGACCATCTTCTTCTCAGTGCCACTAATGTAGATAGGGTGTGCCTGCTTCCTTTTTAGATTAGATTTCTTACAGTGTGGAAACAGGCTCTTCAGCCCAACAAGTCCACACTGACCCTCTGAAGAGCAACCCACCCAGACCCATTCTCCTACATTTAACACTACGGGCAATTTAGCATGGCCAATTCACCTAACCTGCACATCTTTGGACTATGGGAGGAAACCGGAACACCCGGAGGAAGCCCACGCAGACCTGGGGAGAATGTGCAAACAGTCGTAGACAGTCGCCCTAGGCGGGAACTGAACCCAGGTCTCTGGCGCTGTGAGGCAGCAGTGCTAACCACTGTGCCACCGTTTTGTTGACTTTCAAGAAGTATACTGCATATACATACTTTTCTGTCTGCAAAGGACAGGGCCCTGTGTACTAATATATGTGGCTTGTATTTTGATTAAAAATATCAACAGCAAGTTCAATTTGCACATCTCTAATATAGAAACATGTCTCAACACATTTCACTGAAGTGCAATAAAAAATTGGATGCTAAGTCAAAGAAGAAAGTATCAAAAGGGATGACCAAAACCTTATTTAAAGGAATGTGTTTTAAGATGAGGCATAATGGAGAAGTGGTACAATGGGCTGTCAGCTCCAATATAGTGTGCCAAAGGCAGGTGAGGTTTGTGGAAGTTATTATATTTATAACTTCCGGAACTGTGAGCAAACGTTGTTGCTTCTAGGCATAAACACTTCAGAGATACCTACAACTCTGCAGGATTTCTCTACAGGAAAGTTCTGTTACCGTACTTAAAATTCTTAGCAACTTTGATAAGCTATAGACTTCCTATTCTGAATTCCCATCTTCCTCTGTTAAAAAAAAAGGATGGTGTGGACCAGGAGGACAAGGCCAGCATCTTAGATACTATCATGCCCATGGTTACATCTTTGCTGTAATGCAGTTCTCCAGCTGTGGCCTAACTTGTGCTTTAAACAGTTTGAACATAATTGCTTGCTCTTAAATTCTGTGCCTTATTTACTAAAATTATTGTAACTAGTTTATTTACTCATCTTTGTGGATCTGTGCATATGCACCCCAAGGTCCCCCGTGCTCTATTCTTTATTAGTATCCTACCATGTAAAGCATTTTCCCCTTTCTTGATTAGCTTTCCAAATGCATTAAATTACATTTGATGGATTACATTTGAATTACATTTCATGTTTTTTTGCCCATCTGATCAGTTCATTAATGTCTTTCAACAATCTCCAACTTTCTTCCTTACTATTGATCATATGGCCAATTTATCAAAGATTGATAAATTCTTGATATCGCAAGGAATTAAGGACCATGGGGAGAGTGTGGGTAAGTGGAGTTGAAATGCCCATCAGCCATGATTAAATAGCGAAGTGGACTCGATGGACTGAATAGCTTTACTTCCACTCCTATGTCTTATGGTCTGCTGTATCATCTGCAAACTTCTGAATCATATTGGTGGCACGGTGGCATAGTGGTTAGCACTGCTGCCTCACAGCTACAGAGACCTGGGTTCAATTCCCGCCTCAGGCGACTGACTATGTGGAGTTTGCACATTCTCCCCGTGTCTGCGTGGGTTTCCTCCGGGTGCTCCGGTTTCCTCCCACAGTCACAAAGATGTACAGGCCAGGTGAATTGGCCATGCTAAATTGTCCGTAGTGTTAGGTAAGGGGTAGATGTAGGGATATGGTGGTTTGCGCTTCGGCGGGGCGGTGTGGACTTGTTGGGCCGAAGGGCCTGTTTCCACACTGTAAGTAATCTAATCTAATACCTTCAGTCTGTATCATTAATATATCAAAAAAAAAACAGGTGACTGAGAGCCCAATGAAACCACACAAAAACCATCCTTCCGGCATCAACTGAGCAAATAAACCATTTGCCCTCGGAATCCATAAATTTTAACTTTTCTGATCAGACTGATATGTGGCATCTTGACAAAAACATTGATAATATCTTTGGACACTCATAAAATCTGAAACGCCATCAACCTTCCTGCTTATCTCTATGTTCATGTGAGATACATACTCTTGTGAGTAAACAACAACATATTATTGAACATAATGACCTATAAAGGATGGAAAGAGAGGACATTAACATGGAACCTGTTAGGTGCAGGCTCCAGTTCCATTTGATCTGACATCACTGTGACATTGTTCCTTTCACACATTCTCAATAATTGCATATAAAATATAATTCCTTTTTTCCTTTACATCTCTCCTAAAATTTCTTTTACCCTTTTTAACATTTAACCTAAATATTTAAACATGGCTCTCTCCACAACTCATTTGTGTTTGAGGGATTAACCTCCAACATCATGCTTGGTTCTCTTGAGAATATCTGGTAATTATGTGTTTTCCAGTTGCTTCCTTGGGGGGGCATTGGTGAACGGAATGACTGCTTTGGATGGCATCTGGCCTTTGGGCTGTGACCCATATGAAGATTTTGTTGTATCACCCTCCAGGTTCTTCTTCAAAAACCAAGTCATTCATTATTCATTAACTGTAACACATAGTTTTCTTTAGCTAGTCATTTACCTTGACCTTGGTGTTCTGAACATCTCTGGAACAAAGTGACTATTTTCTTCATCAAAACACCTCTCTGTTTTGCCAAGTAGATCAGGACACTAATGGTCCAAGTGTGAGATTTTTGCAAATCTTTTGCAGGCTTTTTGTTTACAATGTGCACGGCTTACTTGTGTTCTTTGTTTGCTCAGAGCTACACGATTAACTGAAAGTAGCTAGACGGTGCAAATACTTGTTGAGTTCTGAGCTGTTTAAGCTTGTTTATGTGTTTAAATGTAAACACAAAAGCATTTGATGAATTTACAATCTCAATAATCTGGCCTTGTACATCTTGGTTTAAAGAAAAAGCTCTTGAATGCTTTCATTGCTCAATGATGGGTTTCTTTTGCTGCCAACAGCAGTCATTTGTGCAAATTAACAGTTTCTGCATATTAATATTAGAATATTCTGCTCTGGACTTCAGGTGGAAAAGTAAGTGGAAAAGCAGGTTGTGTAGAGGATAAGAACAGTTCACAGACATATATTGATAGGCTAAGTAGACAAAACATTGGCAAATAGAGTATAATATGGGAAAATGCAAATCTGTTCATTTTGGAAGGGAGAACAAAAGACCAGAATGTTATTTAAATGGAGAAAAACTGCAGAAAGCTGCAACACAAAGGGACTTGGAGCTATTTGTATGCAAACCACAGAAAGCTAGCACACAAGTGTAGCAGGTAAACAGGAAGGCCAGTGGAATATTGGCTCTTGTTTCAAGGGGGTTGCAATATAAGAGTAGGGATGTCTTCCTGCAACTGTACAAGATGCTGGTGAGACCACATCTGGAGTGCTGTAAGCAGTTTTGGTCCCCTTATTTAAGGAAAGATATAATTTCATTGGAGGCAGTTCAATGAAAGTTGAGTAGGATGATTCTTGGTACAGAGGGATTATTTTATGAGCAAAGACCAAACAGTTTAGGATCCTGCTCCCTGGAGTTTAGAAGAACGAGAGGTGATCTCATTGAAATATTTTGGATTCTTAGGGCCTTCATAGGGTGAATGCTGAGAGGATGTTTCCTGTCATAGCACCAGAGTGCATAGTCTTAGAATAAAGTGGTGCCAGTTTAAGACTGAGATGGGGAGGAATTGCTTCTCTCAAGGGTTGAGAGTTTGTTGTGAGGGTGAAGTCCTTTTGTATATTTAAGGCTAGATAGATAGATTCTTAATCAGTCGGGGAATCAAGGGTTTCAGGGAAAGAGTAGAAATGTAGGCATGAGAAATGGTGGATCAGCCATGATCCTATTGAACGGCCTACTCCTGTTCCTAATTCTTATGATCTTATGGGATATTTTTCTTTTGAGGTAACTTCTTATTGGCTGCTTGGAGTTGTTGTGCTTCTTCTTTGTCTTCCTTTTCTGAGGATTGAAATTTTTACTGCAAATATGACAAGCAAATATGCCAATTCACTGTGAATGATTACAAAACATTATTGCAAACAATTGGCTTCGACTTGTGCATGGTCCCATTGACCCTGTTTTCAATTTTCACAACATCTTTGGAAACACTGAGACCACTTCCTTGCAAGATTGCAGATCTCTTTCGAATTGTATAATTTGTGGTGTCTCCGATTTTACAGTTATTTTACTATCTAGATTTTAAAAATTCTCCTCATGTTTTCGTTAGTAATTGCGTTGCTTCAAGATTATTTTCTTGCATTGCAAAGTGGTCAAGCTTTCATACAACTGTAATTGGCTTTGTGGTTTACTGTCGCCGGTCTGCACTTCAGGCTCTAAACTTCCACCTCCTGATCTGTGGGTCTGTTCACCATTGCCAACATGTAGTTATGTGTTATCTCCACTCTAGTGAGTAAACAGCGTACACAGAGGATAGTGTTGGTGAAATTTAGATTTTAGACTGTAAGTGATATGATGCCTTCATACTGAAAGCAACCTAGAGGCTAGTGTCAGCAGGATCTCTGTAGCACCTGTGTAAACGAGAGACAATGTTAATGAAAACATTTCAAGAAGGTCTTGGGAGAAGAGAGCGTCTTTTTGCACAAGCATAACAACCATAACCACTGTAAAGAAATAATTCTCTTTACTAACTGTTAAGTGAGTATCAGGCTGCTTCATGGGGATAGTGGCCCAAACTCTCAGTGCCTGCCGGATATATACATAGACCTGCACTCCACTGCACTACCTGTTCGTGCTGAACACCAACAGCAAGGCAACGGGGGTGGGTGGGTGGGGGGGGGGGGGGGGTGTGAGAAATTGGCCTCATTCCAGATGCCTGTTCCTCACATGGAGCCAGAATAGAGTGGGACCACATATAGACAAGTCCAGAAGTCTCTTCTCAGGAACTCCAGAGGTAGCCAGGCCTTCCACCATCACCTTACCTGCCAACCTCAACCCTTTGGGAATTCAAACCAAGTGGTGTGAATCTGAAGTAGGTCACTGAGTAGGTCTGGGCCATCTAGCCACAAATTCCCCTGGCATCTTCCAAACAAAACTCCAAGGCTAGTAGGCTCCACTGTAGGCCAAGCTGCCATCACCTCAATGGCAATCCCTGGAGATCCACAAGATGGATGACAGTGGATTGTAAATGAATTACCACATTTGTAAATGTATGTTGATTTGTCATCTTCAGCTGTGTGAGAGAATATCAATTCAGCTGCAACTACAAAAATTAAGGGAAAGAGGTTAGCCATCTTTAGAGCTGCAAAATGTTCTAACCCAGTCTGAGAGGTAGCTGTTCTTTCCAGAGTGTCATACTGGCATGAAATTTAGGCAGGATTGAAGGAGGGTTAGCAGACGTTGTGAAGGCTTCCATCCATATATAACTTTAAATTTTATTGAACAGGATGAACTTCATAGAATGATCAAAATGTTAAATTGTACTTGAAGTTGGAATTACACCAGGAATTCTTTGACTGGTTAGCATTGACAGGCTGGTTGCACCGCAGACTGATGCACCAACTGAGATTGACATACTAGCTTGCCTATAGAGGAAACAGAGCCAACCTTAAGAAACAGAGAAACAGAGAAAATAGGAACAGGAGTAGGCCATGTGTGGGAAAAGATATGCTAACCCATGATAGGCCCACAAATGCAAATTGGCCAAATTGTACCAGGACACCCAGAATTCCCGAGCAGCTTACAAACTGGGTCAGACGGCACACAGACAATGGAATACACTTTAAGCTCCCATGGACACGACAAGAGATCTTAAAGCCCTAAGGGCAGTTTCATAACCCAGCAACACCAAAGCCACACAAAGAGCAGGACAGACAGACAGGCACCATAGGACAATGGAAGCACCTCACCACTTCAGGTAGGAATTTCCTGGAAACCCCTTCCACTACCAAGGCCCTACCAAAGCTATGTGGAAACTGGCAAGGAAGTCAGGAATCCAACATATTCAAATACTAGTTCAATTTTCAAACCTTCTGCTGGAATTGTGGTAAGGGTACACTGGAACTGTTGGGATCTATTGTGTATGCTTCAGTTTATCTTTTCGTGCTGTCTCAAAATCACCAACTAAAGCCTTTTAATCCATCATATTCTTTCTTTATTCTGTTAATTTTTATGTTGTATGTGGTTGACAGAAAATTTAAAATTTGATATTCTGAGAAGTAGATAATATTTTGCTCATGGTAATGTTGAAACTAAAATAAAGCTTTTAGAACAAATCTTTGGGGTGGCACAGTGGCTCAGTGGTTAGCACTGCTGCCTCACACCACCAGAGTCCCAAGTTTGATTCCAGCCTCGGGTGACTGTGTGGCGATTGCACATTCTCCCTGTGTCTGCGTGGGCTTCCTCCAGGTGCTCCGGTTTCCTCCCACACTCCAAAGGTGTGCAAGTCAGGTGAATTGGCCATGCTAAATTGCCCCATAGTGTTAGGTCAGTTAGTCAGAGGGAAATAGGTCTGGGTGGGTTACTCTTCGGAGGGTCGGTGTGAACTGGTTGGGCCAAAGGGCCTGTTTCCACACTGTAAGGAATCTAATCTAAAAAACAAATCTTAAAGCATTGGTTAGGAAATACAATCTAGCAAATTATAAATCAAAGCATGACAATTTGAAAAGTCACTGCTTTATAACATAGCAGTTGAAATATTAAACTTCCAATACCGTAGTGATCTCAACTCAATTTCCTCCGGTGTGGAGATTATGTTTTTTCTAAGTTCTGTACAGGTTTTACATAAAAAACAACTCAAAAGAACGAAATGGAATTTACGAACAATAACAAAAATGAGAAGAAGACCTGGGAAATGTATTCTGAATTTGAATGAGAATTTGCATAGGTCATATAATGGAAAGAAGAACGTTATCATTTTCAGGATGCTGCAAGAGAATTCTGTGTAAATTCTACAAAATGGATGAATATTTTGAAGGAATATGTATTCATTACAAGTGAAGCCAGTTGAACCTTGAAATACTCTGGTGTCTTCATTTTCTGGTTTCTATTCCCTTGGAGAACCTCACATCATTATTCTGACAGCTTTCTTTCTGCTGCAAAATATTGCTTGAAAACTCAATCAGTTTTCAAAATAATGATGTCTATATCCAGAGAAAACCAGATTTTTCAGAGTATGATGAGCTGACTCTTTTTATAAGGGTTTGCTTTTCATCTGAATTTCAGATTTCAGTGACCATCAAATATTATGATAATGTTTGACATTGCACCAAAGTAAAACACTCAGAGACTTTTTTATTTAAATTAATCCTTTAATAATTTCCTCCAATTTCAGCCAATTTCCTTTTCATTGTTTACAATTATATTTCAATCTTGCAATTCAACAAAAAAAACAAAGCATGAAATATTTCAGATAGAAAAAAAATTCTGATCTTTTCTTTCAAAACTATAAGTATTGTTAGAGGTTAAGTACAACAGTGACATACATGCTCTTGTTGGAAAAATTAAACAGCTATTTTATACCAAGAACAATAATAACTAGTATTCATCTAGCACTTTTCATGTAATGAAATGTCCTGAAGTCCTTCACAGGATCATTACAAATAAATTGTATATGAAAAGACCATTGTTCAGGATCATTTTGATCTCCGGATGTAACATGTGTAGAACAGCAAAACCCTGAGAACTATCTTAAAGCTTATTTCACCTCCCTGCCTACCACCACCACACATCCCCAACCTTGCTGCAGTTATATAAGGCCTTGGTGAGGCCACACTTTTGAATATTGTGTGCCGTTTTGGTCTCCTAGTCTGAGGAAGGACATTCTTGCTATTGAGGGAGTCCAGACTGATTCCCAGGATGGCAGGACTGACAAATGAGGAAGGACTGAATCACCTGGGCTTGTACTTGCTGGAATTTAGAAGAATGATGGGAAATCAAATAGAAACATATAAAATCTTGATAGAACTGGACAGTCTAGATGTGGGAAAATTGTTCCTGACACTGAGGAAGTCCAGATGAAGAGTCAAGTCTAAGAATAAGGGGTAAGCAATTCAGAACGAAGATAAGGAAGAATTTCTTCACTCACTGAGTTGTGAACCTTTGGAATTCTGTCCCACTGAAAGCTATTGGGACCAGTTCATTAGGTACATTTAAGAGGAAGCTGGAAGTGCCCCTTGCTGCTAAAGGGCCCAAGGGGTATGGGGAGAGGGCAGGAATGGGATACTGTGATTGCATGATCAATCATGATTATATTGAATGGTGATGCAGACCTAAAGGGTGCAATGGCCTACTCCTGCACTTATTTTCTATGTCTTTATGTTTCTATATCCTGTCAAGATCATTAATATATATATATGAATATAAAAAAAGAGCAGTTGCATAAATATCAACTGCTGTGGGAATATTTGCATCAATATCAGTGTCTAAAACAAAATTGTTCACTGCTATCCCCTGCTTTCTATCTCTCAATTAATTTCTTATACATTCTATCACTACCCCTGGGTAATCCAAGATGGAGGATGGGAAAAAATTGAGGCTGTAAGAGCTGCTCCTTTTTTGAGGTGTTTTAGGTGTTGGAGGTGATTTCTTCGAATTCCAGGAGCAGCAATTACTGTTTTATGTGCTGTTGCGTTTATTTAGAACTTTGGGGGAAATAAAGTCAAAACAATGGCACTTCTAAAAGGGAGGAAGACAGATAAAAAGTAGTGAGCATATGGGCGAAGCCTACACTGCTAACTGACACAGCAGTGAACTGGCTTGAAGGTAGAAGAAAGTGCGGTGGTGGAGGGTCGCTTTTCAGACTGGAGGCCTGTGACCAATGATGTGCCACAAGGACCAGTGTCCGGTCCATTGCTTTCCATCATTTGTATAAATGATTTGGATGTGAACATAGGAGGTATAGTTAGTAAGCTTGCAGATGACACCAAAATTGGAGGTGTAGTGGACAACGAAGAAGATTGCCTCAGAGTACAACAGGATCTTGATCAGATGGGCCAATGAGCTGAGGAGTGGCAGATGAAGTTTACTTTAGATAAATGCAAGGTGTTGCATTTTGGAAAAGCAAATCAGAGCAGGACTTATACACTTAATGGTAAGGTGCCAGGGACTGTTGCTGAAAAGAGACCTTGGAGCGCAAGTTCATAGTTCCTTGAAAGTAGAGTCACAGGTAGATAGGATAGTGAAGAAGGAGTTTGTTATGCTTTCCTTGGCCAGAGCATTGAGTACAGGAGTTGTAAGGTCATGTTGTGGCTGTACAGGACATTAGTGAGGCCACTTTTGAAATATTGCATGCAATTCTGGTCTCCTTACTATTGGAAAGATGTTGTGAAACTTGAAAGGGTTCAGAAAAGATTTACAAGGCTGTTGCAGGGTTGGAGTGTTTGAGCTATAGGGAGAGGTTGAATAGGCTGGGGCTGTTTTCTTTGGAGCGTCAGAGGCTGAGGAGTGACTTTATAGAGGTTTATAAAATCATTTGGGGCTATGGATAGGATAAATAGACAAAGTCTCTTCCCTGGTTGGGAAAGTCTCGAACTAGAGGGCATAGGTTTAGGGTGAGAGAGGAAAGACATAAAAGAGACCTAAGGGGCAACTTTTTCATGCAGAGGGTAGTGTGTGTATGGAATAAGCTGCCAGAGGAAATGGTGGAGGCTGGTACAAATACAGTATTTAAAAGGCATCTGGATGGGTACATGAATAGAAGGTTTTAGAGGGATATGGGCCAAGTGCTGGCAAATGGGACTGGATTAAGTTAGGATGTCTGGTCGGCATGGACGAGTTGGACTGAAGGGTCTGTTTCCATGCTGTGTTTCTCCTTGTGACTACTTGGACTTGGGGTGCCCTCAAAGAAAGACCTATCACCACTTCCCAGCTTGCTGCAGTGAGGGAAGAACGCAGCTGCCACCATGTAGCAAATACAACACTCAATGATCTCTGCCAGCTCATACTTCATTTTTATTCATTCACAGATTGCAGGAATGGCTGGGCCAAATGGAAGGAAAGTGGACTAGGTTAGTTTGGGAAATCTGGTTGGCATAGTTAGTTAATCATTTAGAAACAATCAAAGTTCAGGAAACGAGAGGGTAAGCTACCATTGCAAGCTATCCTGTACCAACCTTCTCAGTCACTTGATCAATCATGCCACCATTCTGCCTATCATCATTTCTGGCCCCACCCCAGTTGGAGAAATTTCATGATCTTCTGCTGTTCATCCATACAGCGCATATACACTTCAAGCTGAACCCCCTTGCCATAGAATGCAGGTAACCCTGTCTCTTTATTACTTAGTCATGTGTTAGTCTCTCTTGCAGCCAATCTAAAAAGCCATCCTGAACTCTGGTATTTTCCTAAGGATCAGTTACCAACACCATAACAAATTGCTGATCAGACACGACCTTGAAATACATATTTTCTCCTATCATAGAGTCATAGAAATGGACAGCACAGAAACAAACCCTTCTGTTCAACTCGTCCATGCTGACCAGATATCATAGATTAATCTAGTCCCATTTGCCAGCACTTGGTACATATTCCTCTAAACCTTTCCTATTTGTGTACCTGTCCAGATGTCTTTTAAATGTTGCAATTGTACCAGCCTCCACCACTTCCTCTGGCAGTTCATTCCATACACACACCACCCTCTGTGTCAAAATGTTGCCCCTTAGGTCCCTTTTATATCTTTCCCTTCTTACCCTAAACCTATGTCCTCCAGCTCTGGACTCCCCACCCCAGGGAAAAGACCTTGTCTATTTACTTAGTTAAAAATCACACAACACCAGATTATAGTTGAACAGGTTTATTTGGAAGCACTGTGACAACTACCTGATGAAGAAGCAGCATGCCGAAAGCTAGTGCTTCCAAATAAGGGGGCGCAGCGGCTCAGTGGTTCGCACTGCTGCCTAAAGCAGCAGGGACCGGGCTTCGATTCCAGCCTCAGGTGACTAGCTGTGTGGAGTTTGCATATTCTCCCAGTGTCTGCATGGGTTTCCTCCAAGTGCTCAGGTTTCCTCTCACAGTCCAAAGATGTACAGGTTAGGTGAATTGGCCATGCTAAATTGCCCATAGTGTTCAGGGATGTGTAGGAGGTCAGGAGGAAATGTAGAGTAATAGGGGAATGGGTCTGGGTGGGTTACTCTTTGGAGGGTCAGTATGGACTTGCTGGGCCGAATGGCCTGTTTCCACACTGTAGGGATTTTAATTCTAAAAAACATGTTCGACTATAACCTGGTGTTGCATGATTTTTAACTTTGTACACCCCAGTCCAACACCGGCACCTCCAAATCTTGTCTATTTACCCTAACCATGCCCTTCATGATTTTATAAACCTCAATAAGGTCATCCCTCAGCCTCCAATGCTCCAGGCAAAACAGCCCCAGCCTATTCAGCCTCTCTCTTTGCTCAAACCCTCTAACCCTGCAACATCCTTGTAAATCTTTTCTAAACCCTTTCACGTTTCACATCATTCTTCTTATAGAAGGGAGACCTGTTTCCCAACTGTGTTCAGTTCCGATGTATGAATCGAATTGCCAATTCTATTTTTCTTTCGACCCGAGGGCGCTGCCAAATCTGCTCAGTTTGTCTGGCACTTTCTCGTTCTTTATTGTTTCTGATCTGTTGCATCATTCTTTGCTTTATATAACCTTTAATTTTGTTATTATTGGAATGTCTGTATTGCTGACAGGGGCAATATTCCAAAAGTGGCCTAACCAATGTCCTGTACAGCTGCAACATGATCTCCTGACTCCTATACTCAATGCTCTGACCATTAAAGGAAAGCATACTAAATGCCTTCTTCACTATCCTATCTACTTGAGACTCACTTTCAAGGGACTACGAACTTGCACTCCAAGATCTCTTTGTTCAGCAACACTCCCCAGCACCTTACCATTCAGTGTATAGGTCCTGCCCTGATTTGCTTTTTCAAATTGCAGCAATTCACATTTATCTAAATTAAACTCCATCTGCCACTCCCATTGGCCCATCTGATCAAGATCCTGTTGTACTCTGAGGTAACCTTCTTCGCTGTCCACTACACCTCCAATTTTGGTATCATCTGCAAATGTACTAACTACACCTCCTACGTTCACATCCAAACTATTTTTTTGGACCCAGCACTGATCCTTGTGGCACTCCACTGGTCACAGGCCTCCAGTCTGAAAAGCATCCCTCTACCACCACCTATGGTCTTCTACCATTGAGCCAGTTCTGTATCCAAATGGCTAGTTCTCTCTATTTTCCATGTGACCTAACCTTGCTAACCAGTCTACCATGAGGAACCTTGTTCAACACCTCACTGAAATCCATATAGAGCACATGCCCTGCTCTGCCCTCATCAATCCTCTTTGTTTCTTCTTCAAAAAACTCATTCAAGTTAGTGAAACATGATTTCGCATGCACAAAGCCATGTTGACTTTGCCTAATCAGTCCTTGACTTTCCAAATCCATGTAAATCCTACTCCTGAGGATTCCCTCCAACGACATGCCCACCAGTGATGTCAGAGACAAATAAATTGCTGAAGTCCAAAATAGACAAGCAGGAGACAGGAAAAACACAAGCCAGGCAGCATCAGGAGGTGGAGGTGTTGACGTTTCGGGTGTAACCCTTCTTCTCCACCATTGTCTGGTTTTTCCTACCACTTTTCTTAAACAGTGGCATCACGTTAGCCAGCTTCCAGTCTTCTGGCACCTCACCTGTGACTATTGATGATCCAAATATCTCAGCAAGAGGCCCAGCAATCACTTCCCTAGCTTCTCACAGAGTTCTAGGGTACACTTGATCAGGTCTTGGGGATTTATCCACCTTTATGCATTTGAAGACATCTAGCAACTCCTCCTCTGTAATATAGACATCCCCTTGAAAATAACATGAATTAAGTGTCTTTTCTCGATTTTCTTGCATCCCTTTTAATTTCCAAGAATATAATTTCATCATTGATAAAATGTGACAAGGAAATACCAAAGTAAAGTTTATAAGGATAGTGTTCTTGTCTTCTCATAAATGATTCTCCAGTAATGTTTTACATTTGAATATCCTTTACTGGCAGACTAACACAACATCAAAAATTAATCTACACAAGCTGCTTGTGTAGATTCTGCAGCCCTTTCTCTTAGTCATGTGGTATTGCAGCATGATGCCATACACATCCTGTTAAACCATATTATTCCAAAATTCTCAGAAGTCACTGGGTTAGTCTTTGTGGCAATTCAACGACTCAATTCAATCTTCTGAGGTTGATGGTATCCCTTTGATCTGCATGAGTGTGAATTTGTTGGTCTGTGTACAGCTTCCAGTCATTCCTCTCTCCCCTTCAGGATTGAATTAGTACGGTCATATTTACACTGGTTCTTTGTTCAAAGATGTTAAAGCTCTTCGATTTGTCCTCATAATACCTCCTGAATTTTTCACCAAATACGATCTCAGTTGTTCTGCTTCCTCAGCAACAATTTCCCTCTTGCTGTCTGTTTCAAAACTATACACCTTTACCTGGCTGAAGAATTTACAATTCTCTTGCTTGATGTCAATGTTTCTCTTTTTGAGCTCCTTCATGTTGTCTCTTTCCCTCATTTTTTCCTACAGTAATATGCAGTTTTAAGTTCTTGTGAAGAAAGCTGTGTTTGCTGATGATAGTCCATTCTGTAATGGTGATGATCTATAATTTAGTAAAGACAAATCAAATTCATGATTTCTCTGTGGGAGTTTGTTTGGGGTTCTTACTCCTCATTGTGTTTTAGCATTTAATCATGGCTCATGAACTGACTTTGCAATATGCATGAATCTACTTTCTCTGGAAAACTTTGTAAATGACTCATTTGTGAACTGTGGAGAAAGTGAGGACTGCAGATGCTGGAAATCAGAGTAGAAGAGCATGGCGCTGGAAAAGCACAGCCGGTCAGGCAGCATCCAATTGAGCACGAGATTTGACGTTTCGCACATAAGCTCTTCATCAGGAGTGAGGGGTTGGCCCAAGGGGCTGAGACATAAATGAGAGGGGGGGTGTTGGGGATGGGGGTAAGGTAGCTGGAAATACGATAGGTAGATGAAGGTGATAGGGTGGAGTGGATAGGTGGGAACTAAGATGGACAGGTAGAACAGCTTAAGAAGGCGGTGCTGAGTTGGAAGATTGGATCTGGAATAAGGTGGGGAAGGGGAAATGAAGAAACTGGTGAAATCCACATTGATCCCATGTGGTTGGAAGGTCCCAAGGTGGAAGATGAGGCGTTCTTCCTCCAGGTGTTGGGTGGCTACAGTTTGGCAGTGGAGGAGGCCCAGAACTTGCTTGTCCTCGGCAGAGTAAGGGGGGAGTTAAAGTGTTCGGCCACAGGGTGGTGAGGTTGTTTGGTGCGTGTGTCCCAGAGATGTTCTCTGAAATATTCCGCAAGTGGGCGTCCTGTCTCCACAATGCAGAGGAGACCATCGAAAGCAACGAACACAATAGATGGAAGTACAAGTAAATCTCTCTTGGGCAAAGATTGTGGGGGTGGGGTGGGGGGGAACATGTGGGTGCAAGTTTTACACCTCTTGTGGTGGCAGGGAATGGTGTGTCGGGATTGGAGGGTGGGTTGGTGGGGGGCCATGGACCTAACATTGCAGAGGGAATGGTCTGTCCAGAACGCAGAAACGGATGGGGAGGAAAATATATCCCTGGTGCTGGGGTCTGTTTGTAGGTGACGGAAATAGCAGAGGATGATGTAATGTATCCGGAGGTTGGTGGGGTGGAAGGAGAGGACTGGGGGGGTTCTGTGTTTGCGCTTGGAGGGGTGGCGTTCAAGGAGGGAGGTGCAGGAATTGGATGGAGGAGGGCATCGTCGACCACGTGGGAGGGGAAATTGCGGTCTTTGAAGAAGGAACCCTTCACTTACCTATTGCACTCTCAGCTATCTTCCCCTCAGCCCCACCCCCCTCCCATTTATTTCTTAGCCCTTTGGGCCAACACCTCATTCCTGATGAAGACCTTATGGTTAAAACGATTCTCCTGCTCCTCAGATGCTGCCTGACCGGCTGTGCTTTTCCAGCACCACATTCTTCGACTCATTTGTGATTCTGCTCTGACTAATGAGTCAAGTACATTTAATTCAATACTTTTGCCACCATCTCAGCTCTAAAACTAAATGAAACTGCCTCCTGTGATTTTTTTCAGAATTTTCCTAACTCTAAAATTCTGCTCCTTCTTAGACATGGTCCTGACCAACACGATGACTTAGTGCTGTGCTGTGAGGCACTGCTGCCTCACAGCACCAGGTACCTGAATTCAGTTCTAGCCTTGGGTGACTGTCTGTGTGGAGTATGTACATTCTGCCCATGTCTGCGTGGGTTTCCTCCAGGTGGTCCGGTTTCCTCCCACAGTCCAGACATGTGTAGGTTAGGTGAATTGGCCAAGCTAAACTGCCCATAGTGTTAGGCAATATGTAGGTTAGGTTCATTAGTCAGGAGAATTGTAGGAGAATAGGATTGGGTGGGATAATCTTCCGAGGATCGGTGTGGGCTTGTTAGGCTGAATGGCCTGTTTCCACACTGTAGGGTTTCTATTCTTTTCTATTCATATCGAGAAAAAGGTTTTATAAAAGTGGTGAAGACCATAAGATAAGATATAGGAGTAGAATTAGACCATTTGGCTCATTGAGTCTGCTCCACCATTCAATCATGGCTGTTATGCTTCTCAACCTCATTCTCCAACCTTCTCCCCATAACCCTTGGTCCCAAGTCACCATAATCCCAGAAAACACAGGCATCTCTCTCTCATTGGAAAGGTACAGCTGGGGTGGTGAGTTTAACCTGAGGGTCAGTACACTTCAGAGGCAAAGTTAAGAAGGCTGGGCCTACATGGAGATCTCAGCCAGTGTGAAAATTGAACCTGTGCTGTTGCATCGCTCTGTGTCACCATTCAGCCAACTGAGCTATGTCAGAGTCTGCTCTGCCAATCAATCATGGCTGATATGTTTCTCAACTGCATTGTCCTGTCTTCTTCCTATAACCCTTCATCCCTTTACTAATTAAGGACTTATCTATCTCTGCCTTAAATACACTCAAAGACTTGGCCTCCACAGCCCTCTTTGACAATGAATTCCACAGATTCACCACCCTCTGACTGAAGACATTCTTCCTCACCTCAGTACTAAAGCCCTGATGTGGAGGTGCCAGTGTTGGACTGAGATGGACATGGTCAACATTTGTTTTTCACCTGACAAAGGAGCAGTGCTTCGAAAGCTTGTGATTTCAAATAAACCTGTTGGACTATAACCTGGTGTTGTGTGACTTCTCACCCAGTTCTAAAGTGTCATTCTTTCACTCTGAGGTTATGCCTTTAGGCTCCAGTCACTCTTATTAGGGGAAACATCTTCTCCACATCCACTCTATCCAGGCCTCTCAGTATTCTGTAAATTTCAATGAGATCTTCCCTCATCCCTTTAAACTCCACTGAGTATAGACCCAGAGTCCTCAACCAATCATCATATGACAAGTCCTTAACAATCTTGATTTCTGTTCTAAGTTACTTCCCAAAATACATTGCATGTGAACATTATGCTGTTTGCAAATTTGCTAGTCAATCATCAACTGTACAGCATGTATTAAGTCAATGCAGATTCTAACGTTTCCATTGAGTTTAGGAACAATGATCATATCCGAGGAAGTATCATGAGCAGTGTAACTACCTTCTTTCGCTGTATCTTTTCAATTTCTCCCTTCACTTTATATATTGACAGGTGTAGTCCTATTCTTGAAGTAAAAGACTAATTGGTGTTGCATTTGACCAAATTGTTATGTGGTGTGCATTTTTTAGCTTACGAAGGCCTGAAAATAATTTAGGAAATTCTTCTCTGTATTGTTATTAGCCTTCAAAACTTTGTCCACTTTCGTGATCAACTTTAGTCTAGAATATGTTGGGCTGCTGGGTACTGAACCTTCTTGATTCTGCAAAACATTATGGGGTTCAGTTAATTCTCTGTCTTTATATTTAAATCTTGCCAAAATCTGTGATTCTGACTTTCCTACTTCTTGGACCTGATTGCATTTTAAATTCTGTTGCCATCTGCTTTAATTAGTTAAAAATTTGGAATGTCTGCATTTGGAAAAGAGTATGTTTATCATAGCTGTGGTTGACCCTCTTCTGGGTAAACACATCTATTATGGAATAAAAAGAGAAATTGCTGAAGAAACTCAGTAGGTCTGGCAGCATCTGTGGAGAGAAAGAGAAATTAGCGTTTCAAATTCAGTGATCCTTCTTCCAATTATAGTAAATACCCAAAAAGTACTGGGGTTAGGAGACAAGAAGGAGGCAGAAGGAAGGGGAGGGGAGGAAAGTTCTAGAAGGGTGTGGGTATGTCTGAGTTATTGCACCTTGCGTTCCTTAATGCCTGAAAGGAAGAGAAAAAAAATTTCGTGTTAGCAAGTCAAAGGAGCCAGAGGATGAAGTGGAACTGGGGATCAGGACACCACTGAGATCGAGTGCAATGATGCTGATGGAGAGACAGATCGAGAATCTGTATATGGTAGAACATTGGAACTCAGGATCTATTATGTGCTTTGCTTGTGCCACATCTAAAGCAATTGAAAATGGTAGTTGGGTGCTTTTAGAACTTTTGGCAGGCTTTTACTTTGGAATGCATTTAGTTTTGAGCCTACATATTGTAGTAGTCACTTAGCTTCTTCCATGGAGCTTCGGCCTCGCCTCACCATATTTAATTTCTGGAGTTTGGACTAACAAATTGTACTGCCCAAACAAGCATTATTTACTATTTAGACTTCAAAATATCCAACAGTGCCTTCTCCATCACACCAACAACCATGTGAATTCTTATTAATTCATCCCTTAAAGCTCTATGCTGATCTATGGTGGTTGTAAATTAAGGAATCAATACACTCCCTGGTCCTTGCCTCACTTTTCTAAATGAACCTTTTTGAAAACTAAGCTTTTTAGACATTGAATATGCATCTAAGGGTTTTACACTTTGCCATAAGAAGATGAAGTCTCCTCCACCCCTTATTTACTCAACATAAAGCAAATTTCTAAACTGATTGCACAGTGTTTTAACCCATTGTCTCACTTGTGCACCTACTATGGGTTTTCTACACTTAGCAATGGCCATCATAGTGGTAGATATGTTTCCATTCTCTTGCCTGCTCAAAGCTCTGCTGCTGATTTAGAACTCTTATCTTGCTCTCAGGTTGAGACAACCATTTCCTGGTGAGTCAAAGGCTTTTTCTGCCTTTTCACTTCGATCTACAATCAAAGTTTTGCCATGGTTTTACGCCATTGTAGTCTTTCTTTTACTGCTGGCTGCATTTGGTTCTCTGTAACACTTTGGTTCGACATGTTACTTATTTCCTGCTGTCATGTTTTACCTCGGTGCACTGGAGATCTTGTTGCTGGTACCTCTTATATGATTCTGCAGTAGTCTAGGTATATTTGACATGCATACAGGTACTACATACAGACACTGATCCACATTATCTCACAGTGAGTCCTTCATGAAATCTCTGTCCAACTCTTGCTCTTAGTCATGTGATGTGACATCCTCATTACCTAATGTTCGACAGTTCATTACCCCAGGTGTGCAACATTTTTATAATATATAGGTGTGCTTTGAGTGGCAACCATGTTTCAAATTTTACCTTTTAAAGTGGTGAAATAACAATGAATGCAGAGGGAACACTGAAGAGGTAGAGCAGATCTCTTGTATCACAGCTACCTGAATAGCTTTTGCAGCTAGTATCAAGTTCAATTCTGCAACCCCTTCAGGCTCTTCCTCCTCTTCTTCGAGAGTTATGAGTTACCACCAGGGACCTTTCACCCCCTCGGGTTTCCAGGATGATATCTCTTTGCCAGTAAAAGTATGCAGCAGGATATCACAATCTGAGAAACTTTAGCTGGATTGTGGGATGATGTCAGATCTGTCCATTCGTCTAAATCAGTATTTTACCAAATCATGGATTTGCTCAATAATGAGTTGGGTAAATGAGTGCACCTCGTTATTCCTCTGTTCAGCTGATGCCCTGGGATATTCTGGAGTTATTTTTAGAAATCGCTCCAGAGGATTGCTACCCAGGAGACATTCCCCAACTTGGTAGGCTCTTAGGCTGTCTTAAAATTAATGAAACAGGTGCCTGTGCAATGGCCATTGAATTGCAGAATTTATTGCTGATTTTTTTCAATTGAGCTGAGTGTTCAGAAAGTGAAATCCCTTCTAATAGTGGCATTCAGCAGTGGAGTATGTAACTCAATATGGATGGAATTTATACCCCCTCCCCTTCAGATCTTTGAAAATTCTGACATTCAGAAACATTGCATAACTCCCATATGTTATTGCCAGTTGTCCATATGAGGAGGATGAAAATGGTGTTGGGGTGTCTATCATTATCTTTATGAATATGTATACTATCAGTTGGCCAATGTGAGTAATGTTATCAATACAAGCTGGAATGATCTGCAGGCCTGGATGCTAAAAGTTATGGTCTTCATAGTCACTGGCAGCAACATGTTTGGAAATGGGTTTGGCAACAGAGTTTCCAATTCTGTATTCAGTCATAATCTGTGCCAACTAGTTTATCACAAGTCAGAATATCTAGATTAAAGTCTTTTTTTTTCTGGAGGAAGATCAAATTTTAGCACAATTTGAAAACAAAGGAACAAAAAAATAAGTTAATTAAAAATAGAAGTAGATTCTGATAAGTAATGAAAAATGTGATTCGTGTTCCATAAGTAAAGTTTTAAGTAAAGTGTTCAGGGTAATATATATGTGGTATGTTTGAAGGGGCAGAAATGGCCTGAAACAAGTTCTCTAAATATGCCTATATATAGAGCCTGAGAGATAGCTGGGAGAGAGTTATATGGCTGCAATCCAATATTCAAGCTTTGGTAACTTGAACAGCAAGAGCAAAGGTTAAATTGTCTGTGATTATTTTTGACGCACAACAGCAGCTTACAGCCTTTAGCTCCCTCTCTGACGTTGAAATCCCATGCAGTTCTAAGAATCTCCTGCTGTAGCCCTGGCATTACCACTGAGAAAATAGCAGGAGTAATTACAGGATAGTTAAAAGCATGTCTTAGGCGCTTCCCCAGCAGAAGTTTCGCCTGGTTGGGGAGTCGAGAACCAGGGGTATCAAATTAAAAATAAGGAGGAAATGCCACTTAGGTCTGAAATGAGAATACTTTTCTTTTACTTACATGGTCATGAACCTTTGAAATTATCTTCCACAGTGGGCTGTGGAACTCAATCGTTTAAGGTAGAGATGGATAGATTTCTGATTACCAGTGCCATACATTTCCATTATGGGGTTAGGGTGAGTAAAAGCCAGTGAACTGTTTGATCAGCTGTGATTGCATTGAATGGTGGTAAAAGTTTGGCCAGCTGAATGGTCTATTTCTATTTCTACATCTTGTTAGTCTGTTCCGAGATTTACAGTCATGATTTGCAGATGCCGTTGTTGGACTGGGGTGTACAAAGTTAACAATCACACAACACCAGATTATAGTCCAACAGGTTTATTTCGAAGCACTAGCTTTCAGAGTGCTGCTCCTTCATCAACCACCTGATGAAGGAGCAATGTTCTGAAAGCTCGTGCTTCCAAATAATCCTGTTGGACTATAACCTGATGTTGTTTGATTGTTAACTAGATTTACAGTAAGACACTGGTAGAATTCAATTGAATGGATATGCGTTCCATCCGTTTTTCAGGTAGAAAGTAAAACAGACCTTAGAACATAGTAAGTTGAGGCTATTTAGCTGCTTGGGTTTGGTCTGCCATTTAATAAACTGACGGTTGATCTGTGACCTAACATCATGATCTTGCCATTGCTCCATTTATCTTTGAAGTCCTTTGCGTAACAAAAATCAATCTATTTCAGATTTGTGGAAAATACCTTAAAACTTTTAGCACCCTTCCTGAAAGGCCTGGCTATAAATTTTAGTCTATGCCACTTACTCCTAAACTCTTGAATCAAGGGAAATAGTTTCTTTCTATCTACATTGTCAGTTCCTCTTAATTTCCATTGAAACATCCTGAGCCTTCTAAAGTCTTTGAAATACAATCCTCATTAATGTAATCTCTCCTCCTTGGATTCTAAGTAATATTCTTGACTGAATTTTTCAAAGAGGTGACCAGGTGTGTAGATAACGACAATGTTTTTAATGTAGTCTACTTTGACTTCAGCAAGTCTGCGGCGAAAAAGCAGGGTTAACATTTTGGGGCCAGTGACACTGCTTCAGAACTGGACCCGAAACGTTAACTCTGCTTTCTCTCCACAGATGCTGCCAGACATGCTGAGTTTTCCCAGCAGTTTCTGTTTTTGTTTCTGATTTACAGCATCCGCAGTTCTTCAGTTTTCCTGCTTTGATAAAATCCCACAGTTGATACTTTTGGTGAAGGTAAGAGCCTATGGGATTCAAGGAAGATTGGCTAATTATATCCACTAATGGCTGAGTGGCAGGAAGTAGAGACTGATGGTCAAGGAGTGTTTTTCTGACTGGATATCTGTGTGCAATGGGGTCCCACAAGCATCAGTCTTGGGACCCTTGCTGTTTGCGGTTTACATAGATGACTTAGACTTGAATGTAGGTGAGTTGATCAATAAGTTTGCGAATGATATGAAAATTGGTGGGGTGGTAAATCATGAGGAGGATAACCTTAGATTACAAGACGATATATACAAGCTGGTCAGATGAGCTGATCAGTGGCAGATGGAATTCAATTCAGATAAGTGTGAGGTGATGCACGGGGCAGGGTAAGCAAGGCAAGAGAATCCATGATGAATAGAAGGACACTGGGAACCACCAAGAATCAGAGGGATCTTGGCGTGGATGGCGATGTGTGGTGTTTTCCCTCTGACTAAAGCACCTAACACTATGGGCAATTTAGCATGGCCAATTGACCTAACCTGCACATCCTTTGGACTGTGGGAGGAAACCAGAGTAAACCCACGCAGACATGGGGAGAATGTGCAAACTCCACACAGACAGCCGCCCGAGGCTGGAATCGAACCTGGGCCGCTGGTGCTATGAGGCAGCAGTGCTAACCACTGAGCCACCATGCCACCCTCTGCATAATTATAATAGCTGGCGTATTGTATGGAGTTCTGAAATCTACATTATAGGAGGGGCGTGATAGCATTAGAGAGGGTCCAAAAGAGATTTACGAGGATGTTGCTTGGGCTGGAGTGTTTCAGTTATGAAAAGAGATTGGACAGACTGAGGTTGTTTACTTCAGACCAGAGGAGACTGAGAGGGAATATGACTGACATATAATCAAATTAAATTGAGAGTGGCATAGATAGAGTAAACAGAAAGAAACTTTTCCCCTTGATGGAAGAATCAATAACCAGGAGCATAGGGTTAAAGTAAGGGGCAGAAGGTTTCATGCAGATATGAAGAAAAGCTTTTTCACACAGAGGGTGGTGGGAATCTGGAATTCTGCCTGTAAGAGTGGTGGAGGCAGAAACCCTGATAACATTCAAGAAGTATTTAGTTGTGTGTTTGCAATGCCAAGACATACAAAGCTTGTGCCAAATGCTGGAAAATGTGATTAGAATAGTTAGGTTTGTTTTTCAGAGTGGATGTGATGGCCAAATGGCCTTTTTATATGCTGTAGACCTCTATGACTCAATACACTAGATTTCATGGACAATGTATCTTTTCTAAAGTATGGTGCCCAGAGCTGCTAACCATTCTCTAAATTTTGTCTAATTGTTTGTAGAGTAGAGCACACATTCTACCCTTTTGTATTCTAGTCCTTTAGATGTAATGGCTATCATTTCATTACACTTTTAATTTTACAGTTGTCCATCACATTTTAATAGTTGATATGAATATGCATCTCTAAGTTTCTATGGATCTCTACTGGTTCTGGTTTTGATCATTTAGAAAGTACTCCAATTTATAATTTTTAAGTCCAACATAGACGACCTCACGTTTGCCTAATTTGAAATCCATTTGCCACAATTGTACCCATTCTGTTAATCACTTATTCTTTGTAATTTTATAATTCCATTGTCTATCTTTGTGTCATTTGTGAATTTGGGGTACATATCTCTCTAGGCGAAAGTGAGGACTGCAGATGCTGGAGATCAGAGTCTAGATTAGAGTCGGTGCTGGAAAAGCCTAGCAGGTTAGGCAGCATCCGAGGAACAGGAAAATCGATGTTTCGGGCAAAAGCCCTTCATTATTCCTGAATAAGGAAGGGCTTTTGAGCGAAACGTCGATTTTCCTGTTCCTCGGATACTGCCTGACCTGTTGTGTTTTTTCCAGCACCATTCTAATCTACATAACCCTCTATCCTATCATGTAAATCATTATGAATAGTGAATCTTTGAACTTTCAACATAGATTCATGGTGGAAGCCCCTAGCCATATCTTGCCAACTGGAGTACTTGCCCAATACCGGTGCTTTCCTGTTGCTCAGAAATTTTCCTATTTAAGTCAATGATTTGGCTTCAATTCTGAGTGTTTCAAATTTAGCCAATAGTGGTCTTGTAGGAGATTTTATTAATTCTTTCTAAAAGTCCATGTAAATAACATGAAAAGACTACTTTAGTAAATGCTTAAAAAGTTCAACCAGGTTTGTGAGGTATTATCTTTGATCAGCCTTCAAGGTGTTCAGCCATTCTGCGTTTAACAAAAGACTCCAGTAATCTTCCTGAAACAAATGTTAGATTAACTGGCATCACTATCCTGGCTTTGGACACTAAACTATCTTAAATAGCAGAGCAACATGCACACATTTCCAATCAAGAGGAACAGGTCTTGAATTGAGAAGTCTTTGAAATATTATAATTAAGGATCTACAATGACTACATCAAATTCCTTTAAAAGTCTGGATGGGAAGCTTAAGGTTGTGGGATTCTGTCATTCTGTGTCATTTTCATTAGTATTATTTTGCTTTTGTTAATTTTGTTGAGACCTGCTCCCTGATTCAATACTTGTTTCCTTGGTATGCCCGGTATGCTACCTTATCTAGCCCTACCTACTCCAGAGATGTGATATAACATCTTTGCACAGGCTAATAAGAAACTACCTACTGTCTTACCGGCATATGCCAGTGTTGATGCGATTGCTAAGTTCGTTTTATCTCAGAGGATTATGAGTCTTTGGAATTCCCTTCCTCAAAAGGCAGTGAAACCAGAATCTTTACATACTTTTATGGCATAAGTATGTAGATTGATGATTACTCAAGGGATGAAAGATTATTGGAGACGTGCAGGAATACACAGTTTAGATTAAAATTGGACCAGCCATGATCTCAATGAATGGTGGAACAGGCTGGAAGAATCAAGTAGCTTTCTCTTGTACCTTGTTCATATGTTTATTCATATGGAGGCATCTGCTGCCCCTTGGTGAAGCAATTTGAGACACATCCCTGTTATAGAAGCTTGTTTCATTACCTATTGCAAACGCCAGGCTGGTCCAGTTTAGGCTCCTTCTGTGGCTGCTCCAATCAGCTATGGTTTTACTGGAGGAGCATGGCATTCTCCCATGGTGCATTCATCTTCTCTCGCTACAAATTACCTGAGGACTGACGCCAACCTTATCAAAGTTGAACTTTAAGGTCCAGTTCACCACTGAGCTGTCTGTGGTAATGTACTAGATATCTGCCACTTGAAGCTTTTATTTAACTGAGGCTTTAGGGACAGTTTCTCTCAAGTCCTGGGCCCACTTTTTCTGGCACTCAGTATTGTTGGACCAACACTTTGCAATTTCAAGGCTTGAAAGTTTTTGCTGTTGCATGGAGTTGTAAAGTGCAAGTAATAGGTAATATAACTCATTTGTATGTTCAGTATAATAGATTGTGATGAGAATTGGCATCATGAGTGGAAATAGATGTCCAACACCAGTCACTGAAATAGAACATCGTGATTCCACCAAGGGTAACATTATATAGAACACCATTTTTAGGTTATATCTAAAAAGCAGCTTTAAAACCAGGATAGCATTGAATTATTTTCATTCATTCTCAGGATGTGTGCTGGCTTAGAGGGTTAGCATGAACTGTTTATCCCTAACTGCTCATAAAATGGTATTGATGGGCTTTCTTCTTGATTTGCTGTAGTCCATGTGGATGTAGGTGCACCAAGGCAATTTGGGATTTTGATCCAGTGTCATCAAAAAATGGTGGTTTAATTCCAAGTCAGCATAGTGTATGGCTTGCAGGACAATGTTGAGGTGGTGGTGTTCTCATTCATCTATCACCCATATACTTCTCAGTGTGGTCACTGATTTAGGAAGTGCTTAAAAAACCCTTGGCACATTGTTGCTGTGCAGCAGATGGATAGTACATATTGCAACTCTGGGGTGCCAGTCTTAGCAGGCTGCTTTCTCCTTGATGATATTGAGCTTTGTGTTGTTGGGGCTGCATTCTTCAAAGCATAGTGCTACTGACTCGCGGCTTCCAAATTGTGGAAAGGCTTTGGTAAGTCAGGGGATGAGAGATGAGTCAGACATTGCAGAATACCTGTATACAGGATTTGACCTTTCCAGTACCTGTATCAATTACCTGTCTGGCTTGGATTTCTTTCTGCTCAATCGTGATGCCTATGATACTGAAGTGAGGGATTTGCTAACAGCATTGTTATTAAATTCTCTCTTGTTGGAAATGGTTATTGTTTGTCACTTATAGGATACAACATTATATGCCATTCATCAGCCCAAACCTGGATGTTTTCCAGGTCTGCTGCATGTGGGTGTAGATTATTTAATTATCTGAATACTGCAAATGCAGCTGAATACTGGACAATCATCAGTGAACAGCCCTAGATCTAAACCTATGGTGGGGAAAGGATTGTGAATGAAGCAGAGAATACTAATGGTCTTGGGATGCTACCTTGAACAATTCTTGCAGTGATGTCTTGGAGCTTTCATATGAACATACAAATCAAGAGCAAGAATAGGCTTCAGCCCCTCAAACTTCAAGGTGATTGCAAGACAATGTACATCCAATTGTCATCATTGTAATTACTTGATATCTGTCAATTTACTGGAACATGCTTTCCATTTAAATATGTCCATGGTGCAAAAATGCCATGTTAAATCACCTTGCCCAATGACACAATTATCATGATTTTTTTTGGGGGGGGGGAATGAGAACAATAGAGGTGTCTTGTTGCTGACATAATTGGAAGCTCAGGCTCATAACTTAGTCTAGTCACTGATTTCTGAAGAGTCCAAAAAAGAGATATTCTGATGTGTAACTGATGTGTAACCCCAAATGAAGCAGAAGTTTTGATATCTTCTGAATTAAGTACCCTTGTAGTCTGTCACAGTTATTCTTTAGCAAGCCTTAAAACATTTTTGAATCTGTCCAAATTCTATAGAAAAGTAGGAATGGTAAAAGACAGTATTTGTTTAGCCTGAGGTCACAACAGTAACAAATTTGATTCTACCTCTCATGCCTTCTCCCTAACTCTACACGATAGCAATTGTGGGAAATGTTTTCTTCCTATTATTTAACTCATTGTTGACCTGACAAATGAACATGATCATTTGTAAATTTCATCAGTACTAGTTGATTCAGTTGATCATCAGCTCAAGGATTATGACCTTGCCAATCGTCCTTGGGATTGGCAGAGACAGCAAGAAGGAGGAGACTTAGAATATAGAACATAGAACAATACAGCACAGAACAGGCCCTTCGGCCCACGATGTTGTGCCGAACTTCTAACCTAGATTAAGCACCCATCCATGTACCTATCCAAATGCCGCTTAAAGGTTGCCAATGATTCTGACTCTACCACTCCCACGGGCAGCGCATTCCATGCCCCCACCACTCTCTGGGTAAAGAACCCACCCCTGACATCTCCCCTATACCTTCCACCCTTCACCTTAAATTTATGTCCCCTTGTAACACTCTGTTGTACCCGGGGAAAAAGTTTCTGACTGTCTACTCTATCTATTCCTCTGATCATCTTATAAACCTCTATCAAGTCACCCCTCATCCTTCACCGTTCCAACGAGAAAAGGCCGAGAACTCTCAACCTATCCTCGTACGACCTACTCTCCATTCCAGGCAACATCCTGGTAAATCTTCTCTGCACCCTCTCCAAAGCTTCCACATCTTTCCTAAAGTGAGGCGACCAGAACTGCACACAGTACTCCAACTGTGGCCTAACCAAAGTCCTGTACAGCTGCAACATCACCTCACGACTCTTGAATTCAATCCCTCTGCTAATGAACGATAATACTCCATAGGCCTTCTTACAAACTTGTATGACTTTGTCTCAACATTGGACAACATTGAGCTCTCCAGTTTCAAATAACCTCCCTCCCCATCCCCCGACGCCCTTCCAAGCCCCTCCCCCTCCCTTCCACTGCTCCCTGCCACCTATCAGATTCATTCCTCCAATTCACCAACGAGGTCACACCCTCTACCTGTCTTCACTTATCCCCACTTCACCACTCTGCCCCCGCTTCCTCCTTAATATGCAGCATCCCCCACACCACCCCCAGTCCTGAAGAAGAGTTACACTTGAAATGTTGACTTCTGCACCTCCTGATGCTGCCTAGCCTGCTGTGTTCTTCCAGTCTCCTGCCTGTCTACTTTGTCTGGATTAGTGGTGCTGGAAGAGCACAGCAGTTCAGGCAGCATCCAAGTAGCTTCTAAATCGACGTTTCGGGCAAAAGCCCTTCATCAGGAATAAAGGCAGTGAACCTGAAGCGTGGAGCGATAAGCTAAAGGAGGGTGGGGGTGGGGAGAAAGTAGCATAGAGTACAATGGGTGAGTGGGGTGGGGATGAAGGTGATAGGTCAGGGAGGAGAAGGTGGAGTGGATAGGTGGAAAAGGAGATACGCAGGTAGGACAAGTCCGGACAAGTCATGGGGACAGTTACTGAGCTGGAAGTTTAGAACAAGGGTGAGGTAGGGGAAGGGGAAATGAGGAAACTGTTGAAGTCCACATTGATGCCCTGGGGTTGAAGTGTTCCGAGGCGGAAGATGAGGCGTTCTTCCTCCAGGCGTCTGGTGGTGAGGGAGCGGCGGTGAAGGAGGCCCAGGACCTCCATGTCCTCGGCAGAGTGGGAGGGAGAGTTGAAATGTTGGGCCACGGGGTGGTGTGGTTGATTGGTGCGGGAGTCCCGGAGATGTTCCCTAAAGAGCTCTGCATCGGGAGACTGCATCGGGAGCAACGGATACAATAAATGATATTAGTGGATGTGCAAGTAAAACTTTGATGGATGTGGAAGGCTCCTTTAGGGCCTTGGATAGAGGTGAGGGAGGAGGTGTGGGCGCAGGTTTTACAGTTCCTGCGGTGGCAGGGGAAAGTGCCAGGATTGGAGGGTGGGTTGTTTGGGACCTGACCAGGTAGTCGCGGAGGGAACGGTCTTTGCGGAAGGCGGAAAGGGGTGGGGAGGGAAATATATCCCTGGTAGTGGGATCTGTTTGGAGGTGGCGGAATTGTCGGCGGACAATTTGGTTTATGCGAAGGTTGGTAGGGTGGAAGGTGAGCACCAGGGGCGTTCTGTCCTTGTTACGGTTGGAGGGGTGGGGTCTGAGGGCGGAGGTGCGGGATGTGGACAAGATGCGTTGTAAGGCATCTTTAACCATGTGGGAAGGGAAATTGCGGTCTCTAAAGAAGGAGGCTATCTGGTGCGTTCTGTGGTGGAACTGGTCCTCCTGGGAGCAGATCCGGTGGAGGCGGAGGAATTGGGAATACGGAATGGCATTTTTGCAAGAGGTAGGGTGGGAAGAGGTGTAATCCAGGTAGCTGTGGGAGTCGGTGGGTTTGTAAAAAATGTCAGTGTCAAGTCGGTCGTCATTAATAGAGATGGAGAGGTCCAGGAAGGGGAGGGAGGTGTTAGAGATGGTCCAGGTAAATTTAAGGTCAGGGTGGAATGTGTTGGTGAAGTTGATGAATTGCTCAACCTCCTCGCGGGAGCACAAGGTGGCACCAATGCTGTCATCAATGTAGCGGAGGAAGAGGTGGGGAGTGGTGCCGGTGTAATTACGGAAGATCAACTGCTCTACGTAGCCAACAAAGAGACAGGCATAGGTGGGGCCCATTGTGTGCCCATGGCTATGTCTTTGGTCTGGAGGAAGTGGGAGGATTCAAAGGAGAAATTGTTAAGGGTGAGGACCAGTTCATCCAAACGAATGAGAGTGTCGGTTGAAGGGTACTGTTGGGGACGTCTGGAGAGGAAAAAACGGAGGGCTTGGAGGCCCTGGTCATGGCAGGTGGAGGTGTAGAGGGATTGGATATCCATGGTGAAGATGAGGCGTTGGGGGCCAGGGAAACGGAAGTCTTGGCGTGGGTGGAGGGCGTGGGTGGTGTCTCGAACGTATTTGGGGAGTTCCTGGACTAGGGGGGATAGGACAGTGTCGAGGTAGGTAGAGAAGAGTTCAGTGGGGCAGGAGCATGCTGAGACAATGGGTTGGCCAGGGTGGTCAGGCTTGTGGATCTTGGGAAGGAGGTAGAACCGGGCAGTGCGGGGTTCCCGGACTATGAGGTTGGAAGCTGTGGGTGGGAGACCTCCTGAGGTGATGAGGTTTTGTATGGTCTGGGAGATGATGGTTTGGTGATAGGGGGTGGGGCCATGGTCGAGGGGGTGGTAGGAAGAGGTGTCCTCGAGTTGATGTTTGGCTTCAGCGGTGTAGAAGTCAGTGCGCCAGACGACCACTGCGCTCCCTTTATCCGCTGGCTTGATGGTGAGGTTGGGATTGGAGCAGAGGGATTGGAGCGCTGAGCGTTGTGAGGGTGAGAGGTTGGAGTGGGGGAGGGAGGGAGACAGGTTGAGGCGGTTAATGTCCCGGCGGCAGTTGGAAATGAAGAGGTCAAGGGCAGTTAATAGGCCAGCGCAGGTGTCCAGGCAGATGCAGTGTGTTGGAGGTGGGCGAAGGGGTCCTCGGAAGGTGGGCAGGAGTCCTGATTGTGAAAGTAAGCTCAGAGGCGGAGGTGACAGAAGAATTGTTCGACGTCACGGCATGTGTTAAATTCATTGATGCGTGGACGGAGGGGGATGAAGGGGAGTCCTTTGCTGAGGACTGATCGTTCGCCCTCAGTGAGGGGGAGGTTTGGGGGGGGGATGGTGAAAACTCGGCAGGGCTGGGATCTGGGATCTGGTGTAGGTGTAGAGCTGCGAGTGGGGGTGGAACCTGTAACTGGAGTGGGTGTGATGGGGGGAATGGGGGTCCTCAGCAAAGGACTCACCTTCATCCCCCTCTGTCCATGCATCAATGAATTTAATACACGCCGTGACATCGAACAATTCTTCCGTCGCCTCCGCCTCCGAGCTTACTTTCACAATCAGGACTCCCGCCCACCTTCTGAGGACCCCTTCGCCTGCCTCCAACACACTGCATCCAGCTGGACACCCGGGCTGGCCTATTAACTGCCCTCGACCTCTTCATTTCCAACTGCCGCCGGGACATTAACTGCCTCAACCTGTCTACCCCTCTCCCCCACTCCAGCCTCTCACCCTCACAACGCGCAGCCCTCCAATCCCTCTGCTCCAATCCCAACCTCACCATCAAGCCAGCGGATAAAGGGGGCGCAGTGGTAGTCTGGCGCACTGATCTCTACACCGCTGAAGCCAAACATCAACTCGAGGATACCTCTTCCTACCACCCCCTCGACCATGACCCCACCCCCCATCGTCAAACTATCATCTCCCAGACCATACAGAACCTCATCACCTCAGGAGATCTCCCACCCACAGCTTCCAACCTCATAGTCCGGGAACCCTGCACTGCCCGGTTCTACCTCCTTCCCAAGATCCACAAGCCTGACCACACTGGCCAACCCATTGTCTCAGCATGCTCCTGCCCCACTGAACTCATCTCTACCTACCTCGACACTGTCCTATCCCCCCTAGTCCAGGAACTCCCCACATACGTTCGAGATACCACCCACGCCCTCCACCTCGTCCAAGACTTCCGTTTCCCTGGCCCCCAACGCCTCATCTTCACCATGGATATCCAATCCCTCTACATCTCCATCCGCCATGACCAGGGTCTGCAAGCCCTCCGTTTTTTCCTCTCCAGACGTCCCCAACAGTACCCTCCCACCGACACTCTTATTCGTTTGGATGAACTGGTCCCCACCCCTCCAACCGTAACAAGGACAGAACGCCCCTGGTGCTCACCTTCCACCCTACCAACCTTCGCATAAACCAAATTGTCCGCCGACATTTCCGCCACCTCCAAACAGATCCCACTACCAGGAATATATTTCCCTCCCCACCCCTTTCCACCTTCCGCAAAGACCGTTCCCTCCGCGACTACCTGGTCAGGTCCACGCCCCCAAACAACCCACCCTCCAATCCTGGCACTTTCCCCTGCCACTGCAGGAACTGTAAAACTTGCTCCCACACCTCCTCCCTCACTTCTTTCCAAGGCCCTAAAGGAGCCTTCCACATCCATCAAAGTTTTACTTGCACATCCACTAATATCATTTATTGTATCCGTTGCTCCTGATGCAGTCTCCTCTTCATTGGGGAGACTGGGCACCTCCTAGCAGAGCGCTTTAGGGAACATCTCCGGGACACCCGCACCAATCAACCACACCGCTCCGTGGCCCAACATTTCAACTCTCCCTCCCACTCTGCCGAGGACATGGAGGTCCTGGGCCTCCTTCACCGCCGCTCCCTCACCACCAGACGCCTGGAGGAAGAACGCCTCATCTTCCGCCTCGGAACACTTCAACCCCAGGGCATCAATGTGGACTTCAACAGTTTCCTCATTTCCCCTTCCCCCACCTCACCCTAGTTCTAAACTTCCAGCTCAGTAACTGTCCCCTTGACTAGTCCGGACTTATCCTACCTGCCTATGTCCTTTTCCACCTATCCACTCCACCCTCTCCTCCCTGACCTATCACCTTCATCTCCTCCCCCACTCAGCCATTGTACTCTATGCTACTCTCTCCCCACCCCCACCCTCCTCTAGCTTATCTCTCCACGCTTTAGGCTCACTGCCTTTATTCCTGATGAAGGGTTTTTGCCCGAAATGTCGATTTCGAAGCTCCTTGAATGCTGCCTGAACTGCTGTGCTCTTCCAGCATCACTAATCCAGAATCTGATTTCCAGCATCTGCAGTCATTGTTTTTACCTCATCAACTTTGTCTCCTCACTGACGTTTACATGTGCACACTAATCATTGATTGTCAGAAAAATGTCGCTGGTTCACGAATACCCTTAGGGAAGGAAAATCTGCCAGTCCCACCTGGTCTGGCCAACATATGACACCACATCCACAGAAATGTGATTGACCCTTAAGTTGTTCTCTGAAATGGCCTCACAAACCATTCAGCTCGATCAAACTGCTATGAAATTTGATAAAAGGAACTAAACCAGATGGATCACCTGCCACTGGAAAAGACCAATTGCTCACACAGCTCTGTCAATCCTTCCAAGTGGGTCTGAGAGCTAGTGTTGAAGTTGGGAGAACTGTCCCACAACATAAGCAAGGAACAGCTTGACGTAGACACATTCACAGAATCATATCTTACATACAATACCCCAGCCACCATCACCAAAAGGACTGACCCAGCAAAGACGGTAGTATAGTGGTGTTCAGGCAGGAGCGAATTGCCCTAGTGGACCACAACATTGACTCTGGCCCCGTGAAAGCTCATGGGCAAGGAAGAATCCTGTTGAATGCCACTGCATTCCTTCACAGCTGATCAGCTGATCAACCATTTCTGCTCCATGTTGAACATCACTTGGAGGAAGCCCTGACGGTAGAAAGAATGTACTTTGGATTAAGGACTACAATGTCAATGTCAAGAATGTATCATAGCACCACTTCTACGCAAGCTAAATTAGTTCTAAAGGATATAACTAGATCTGTGGCAGATGGTGAGAAGAAGAATAAATATATTTGACCTTGTCCTCACCAATTTATCTATTGCAGATGCATCTGTCCATTGACAGTATTGGTTCGGGTTATCACCATGCAGTCCTTCTGGAGAGCTTTTCCTGATTTTATCAACAGATTTTTACCCCCTTTCTGCCATCATCTTATGTAATTTCAGGCAAAATAACAGAGGAAAATTCAGCCCAAGGTTTTTATTACTTAATTCAAACGTGTATTAATTTAGTCTGTACGTTATGAGAGAGCTAATCGTTGTGAAATACATAGTGTTAAAAGATTGGTGAGTTAACGCAATGAGAACAGTTAACAGCTGTTCATTCTACTCATGGAAACTTTCTAGGCTGAAAAGGTCAACTGCATTTTGTAAATGGGCCTATAATAAATTCATTAGAGCCATTTCCAAGTAAGATTCCCGTTTCCCTGATTGATTTTATTAACTAAATGTCATAGGACGCAGATGATGAAAGGTCACCTTGTTGTAAATGTGGACGGCGATCTTTGATACTGGCACCTGAATAAGAAATGGGACTCATCATTGAACGTATTATTCCATTAGGTTGCAAATTTTAATGATAGCAAAGGATCACAAGCGCATGAAGGATATCAAGTGACATACATATGGAATGCTAACAGCCTGCGTTCCTGCATACACTCTTTGATCCCAACTTGTATTGGATCTTCTTAACTCTATGGTAACTGTGTTGATGTGCTTTATACCTGAAGAGTGATTTTAATGCAGAGCAGAATAAAGCAAGTGAGCCAATGAGGAAAGGCCAGTGTTAGCGATTTAACATCTGGGCCTTATGTTTGTGGGTAACTATCTATCGAAGTGTTAGGTCATCAAAGGATAGGTCACTATTCCAGAACTGAAGAAATGGTTCAGAAGAAACTTACACTGAAGAAAATGAGGTGAAAGCTTTTCTGAATGATCTCAAGGTTAGCGAGAAGAGTATCTGAAATGGTATAGACTAAACCATTCCTTGTTAGTTTCAGAAGTGCACACAACTGTAAGAAGTACAAAGGCATTCCTGTTAGAGTCCTTTCTGGGCTCCAGATCCTCTTCCTGCTCTCTTCACCTGGGGAGAGAGCAACAATGGAATCTCTGCTCAGGCCATCACTTAACATTACAGTCAGAGTCCAAAAACATCATTGGACCCCCATCAGCATATTGTATGAAGAATCCATTCACTTTCAGATGGATATCTTTGTCACCTGTTCAGAAGTGCATTCATGTAGCACTTTTCATGATGAGCAGATATCACAAACTGCTTTACAGGCAATTAAAATATTTTGAAGTGTAGTGGTCGTCACTGTCATAATGGAAAAGCTAGAGCAGTCAATATGCATACAGCAAAATAACACAGTTTCCCAGATGCAATCAGGTCTGAAGAAGAGTCACTGGACTCAAAACATTAACTCCACTGTCTCTCCACAAATGCTGCCAGACTTGCTGAGTTTCTCCAGCAATTTCTGTTCTTGTTGCAGATCTCCACATTCTCAGTTCTTTGTTTTATCTATCCCAAAAACAGAAATGTGATAATGAATAAATAATACTTCTGTGAAAACCGAAAGGACTGCAGATGCTGTAAATCAGGAACAAAACCAGAAGTTGCTAGGAAAGCTCAACAGGTCTGGCAGCATCTGTGAAGAGAAATCAGTTAGCATTTTGGGTCCGGATTCTGAGGAAGGGTCATTGGACCAGAAACGTGATCTCTGATCTTTCTTCCCAGATGCTGCCAGATCTGCTGAGCTTTTGTTCTTGTTCCTAATATTTTTGTGATATTGATTAGCGATAAATATTGTTTGGGAGATCAGCATTGACTCCTTGCTCTCCTGCAAGGTAGTGCCAGAAAATCTTTCTCTCCACCTGAGCAGGCATGTAAGGTTTTAGTTTAACGTTTCATGTGAAAAATGGCACTTCTGACAGTATAGCACAGCTTCGAGTCTGTAGTAATATTTTAACTTTGATTTTTGTGCTTATGCTCTGGAATGGGACTTGAATCCAGAAATTTGGAATTCAGAAGTGAGAGTACAGCCAACATTCCTACAGCCAACAGGCTTCAATAAGCTCATGAAAATGGTAGATGCCAGGAATAATGTGAGACACTGGTGGATAAGTCTCCTGATCCATTTGATTTGCCTGTTCACCTGAAGAAAATGATTTAACATTTATTTTGTACAATAACTGAAATTTAACAAAAGTAAAATCATGTGGATTTTGTTCATGTTGAGAAGTCTAGCGAATCAGTTCTCAAAAATTGAAACAAAGAATTATTGGCTGCAAGACTTAGGATGGGAGAGACTGGAACCTCCACAGTGTGCTAGAAATTTGGGTGGGATCAGGATCAGGAGTTTTAGCCACCTCACAGCCTGCAAGTCCGAAGACCACTCAGGCTATATGTGGGAATCTCTGAGGAACCCCTGTATACAGATTAAGCCACTTTTTGACCCGGGTAAGTCAGATGGGACTTGGATGTAATGCCTCCTGTGGATTGAGCTGCCTGCTGCAGTAGTTGGAGAGGTTGGGAAGAAGTGGTGATGGTGAGGGATGGAGAGAAAAGAAGATGGAGCTCGAGGTGGAAGGCTCAAGAAATATCAACAGTGCTACCACTAATGAATCCCCACTGTCAACATCCTGGTGGTTGACCAACATTGACAAGATCTGAACTGAACTTGGCATAAAAATTCAATGACAACAACAGTTGATCAGAGACTCAGAATCCTGCAGAGACTAACTCACTTTCTGACCACCCCCCAAAGCCTGTTTCACCATCTACAAGGCGCAAGACAGGAATGTGATGGAATACTCCCTGCTTACCTTGATGAGCGCAGCTCTGACAAGACTCAAGAAGCTTGATGCCATCCAGGACAAAGCAGCCGACTTGATTGGCACCACATCAACATCACCACTCTCTCCCCTACTGGCATTCAGTAGCAGCAGTGTGTACTATCTACAGGATACACTACAGTAATCCACCAAGGCTCCTTAGACAGCACCTTCCAAACCAATGACCATTTCCATCTAAAAGGGCAATGGCAGCAGATACATGGGAGCACCACCACCTGAAAATTCCCCTCCAAGCCACTCACTATTCTGCCTTGGAAATATATTGCTGTTCCTTCACTATCACTGTGTTATAATCCTGGAATCCCCTCCCTAATAGCATTGTGGGTCTACCTACAGCACATGGACTTCAGCAGTTCAAGAAGCCAGCTCAGCACCGCCTTCTCAAGGACACCCAGCGATGGGCAATGAATGCTGGCTCAGCCAGTGATGCCCACATCCCACAAGTATATAAAAGAACACATCTGCTGCTTAATCATTCCAGGATGAGGTCTGGCCTAAGTGGCAAACCTGCAGAAATACAGCAAGAAGGAAGTTGTACTTACTTCCCACTTTCTGAGTATCAGAGGAACCACCGGAGTGAAATGTCAGTGTTGCCACTATGAGACAAAGGACCTTAGAGGAAAATATCACCAACTCGCTTCTAAGACATTCCTCTTGCAGGGTATGCAGTCAGTGACAAGTCTACAGCTTTCAATGTGTCAATATCAGGAACACTCTTTTATGGTTATTGGTATTATTGAACCATGCAGAAACTGCACTGGAGTCTGAAACCTTTTACAAATGTTCCCCAGGACAAGTTGCTGCCTCCAAATCTATTCAGAGACACAAAAACTGCAAATGCTGGAATCCAAAGTAGACAAGCATGAGGCTGGAAGAGCACATCACGCCAGGCAGCATCAGGAGGTGGAGAAGTCTGACATTTCAATCATAACCCTTCTTCAGGGATCGGGGTGAGAGTAGGGGGAATTGCAGATAAGGGTGGGATGGAGGGTTATTGGTGGGGAGAGAGGCAGAGTGGTGAGGTGGTGATAGGTAAATGCAGATGGCTGGTATGACCTGGTATGTTGACAGGAGGAATGAATCCAGTTGGTAGCTGGAAGGAAGGGTTGGGTCGGCCGGATGGAAGGAAGGGAGGCAGGGCTGGAAAGGGAGTCAGGCGATGGGAATGGATGTCATTTGAAATTGGAGAACTCAATGTTGAGTCCTCCGGGCTGTAGGCTGCCCAAGTGGAAGTTGAGGTGCTGTTCTTCCAATTATTTGTGGTCCAATTCACTGTGGCAAGGAAGGAGGTCGAGGGTGGGCATGTCAGAGAGGGAGTGGCAAGGGGAATTAAAATGGGCGGTGACTGGAGGTCAGGTTTGCCCTGTGGGCCCAGCTGAGATACTTGGTGAAATGTGACCTTAATTTATGTTTGGTCTCACTGATGTAGAAAGAACACTTCCACCAACTCTAACGAGACCCCACCACCAAGAACATCTTTCCCTCCCCAGTCCTCTCTGCCTTCTGCAAGGACCATTCTGTTCACCAATCCTTGGTTCACACCACTCTCCCCACCAACACCCCCCAAACTCCCCCCAAGAACCTTCCCCTGCAACCATAAAACCTGCCAGCACACCACTTCCCTCACCTCCATTCAGGTCCCCAGTCCTTCCAGGTGAGACAGAGGTTCACCTGCCTCTCCTCCAACCTAGTTTACTGCATCAGGTGCTCCCAATGTGATCTCCTTACATTGGTGAGATCAAGTCTAAACTCAGGTCACATTTCACTGAGCATCTCAGCTGGGCCCACAGGGCAAGCCTGGCCTCCCAGTCACCACCCATTTCAATTCCCCTTGCTACTCCCTCTCTGACATGTTCACCCTTGGCCTCCTTCCTTGCCACATTGAATCAGACTGCAAATTGGAGGAACAACACCTTATCTTTCACCTGGTCAGCCTACAGCCCAGAGGACTCAACACTGAGTTCTCCAATTTCAAATGACGTCCCTTCCTATCCCCCGAATCCATGTCCAGCCCCACCTCCTCCCTTCCATCCGTCCGACCAACCCTTCCTTCCAGCTACCAACTGGATTAATTCCTCCTATCAACATACCAGATCATACCAGCCGTCTGCATTTACCTATCACCACCTCACCATTCTGCCTCTCTCCCCACTCGTAACCCTCCATCCCACCCTTATCTGCAACTCCCCCCCCCCCAACCCCGATTCCTGAAGAAGGGTTATGACTGAAATGTCAGACTTCTCCACCTCCGGATGCTGCCTGGCTTGCAGTGCTCTTCCAGCTTAGTGGTTGTCTACTTTGGATTCCAGCATTTACAGTTTTTGTGTCTCTGAATAGATTTGGAGGTAACAACTTGTCCTGGGGAATATTTGTAAAGGGGAGAGGGGGTTTCAGACTCCATTGCAGTTGTTGCATAGTCCAGTAATACCAATAATGATAAAAGAATGTCCCTGATATTGACACATTGAAAGCTGTAGACTTGTCATTGACTGCATGTCCAGCAAGAGGAATGTCTTAGAAGCGAGTTGGTGATATTTTCCTCTAAGGTCCTTTGTCTCAGGTCCTTTACCTGCAACCCGTTCTAAAAGATGAAAGACTTAACAGCAGTCTAGTTTTGTTTAATATAGCATTTCAGTTGCATGACACTGTAACCTTTTGCTATAAATTCTGTGTCTTATGTTCCTGTCCCACAGCTACCGGATGAAGGAGCAGCACTCCGAAAGCTAGTGCTTTGATGTAATCCTGTTGGACTATAACATAGTGTTGTGTGATTTTTAACAGTGTTAATGGAGACAGCAGTGGTAAGCAGAGAAACTAATGTCAAGACAGGAATATAGATAGCAGAGGAAATGTTTCTCTGGGCTCAGAGTTCACAGAACCTCCTGTGTCACATTTATGGATAGCAGGCATTCTGATAATCCTTTCATCAGATGTTGCACCATTGTGGCACTATATATGGAGTTATTCAGAGAAGCAGCATGTATTGATGCAGTACCCTTCAATGTATAAAAATGTCACAAATAACAACTAAATATGTTCTTAACATTAAAGGCATACGGCTCAATGGTTTGGAAACACCTCTAACCCAAATCTAAATCTCACAAGGCATTGCTTTTGATTAGAACATAGCAATGCCATGTCCTTTCCCAGGGATTGTTGCAACTGGCTGGGAAAAGTTCCACAGCAAATTCAGATAGCTATTTCATGATATTGTTTTCCAGATGAATAGCCCCACCTTGTGGAGGAGGGAAGAATACAGGCCTTATCATTATTTCGCTGTGTTCCACTTTCATTTTAGTACGCAAGGGGCATTGCCAACGAGAATATTAGATATTCCTTTTTCCCATTGATCTGTTACACAGAAGTCTGTATTAGGCTGTGTAATGTCTAGGCTCGACATCTTAAGACAAACACCGGAGGCCAAATGGTTACATTCCCTTCAGCCCAACAAGTCCACATTAACCCTCCAAAGAGTAACCCACCCAGACCCATTCCCCTGCCCAATATTTACCTAATATGATGGGCAACTTAGCATGGCCATTTCACCTGACCTGCACACCTTTGGATTATTGAAGGACATTAGAGCACCCAAAGGAAACCCACACAGACACAGGGAGAATGTGCAAACTCCACTCCAGGAATTGAACCTGGGTGCCTGGTGCTGTGAGGCAGTAGTGCTAACTACTGAGCTACTGGCTACATCTGACTTGCACAGAGTAGTTTGGAGGGTTTTGCTGCAAAGCGTAGTACGTTCTCTTGTCGTATCGAAATTTGCTGAATCAACTACCAACTTCACCCTCTATAGCATCCCTCAAGTCTGATTCCAGTCCCATCTTACCATGTATTGTTCCCAAACAGCTCAGCACTCAGCTGATATCAACTGAAACACCACCTTCCCTGGCAGCTGCTCCATTTTAAAAGGCACCTGGATGAGCACTGGTGGGCAGGGTGGGGGAAGGAGCAAAGGAGGGGCATCCTCTTCCCAGAGGACAGCCAGAGGAGGCCATGCCACCAGACCCTGACAACCTGATCCCTGCTCTCGCCACGTTGGTCAGTGCTGTCTTCATGGTCTGGACAATGTTATTTACCTTCTCTGCTGTGTCAGGATGTGTGTCATAATCTTCTCTTCAGTTCTCATTCTCATTCTAGCTTTGCTATTGTACCCACCTCCAACCAAGGCTCATGTTCTGCCACTCTCACTAAGGCTTTTGACATATTCAATTCTTTGCCCTCACCCAGCACACACCATTAACCCACATGCACACACACTCAAATACTGGCAAGCACTTCAGTGTGGACAATGTGTACAGGAGCACAGAGTGGTGAGCACCTCACGGCGACAGCACTGCAACTGGCTGAGGAAGGAATATCCCCAGGCTGCTGGCACTGGGAGACCTACCTGAAACCAAGAGCCTGCTCAGGGTCAGGAGCGGGAGGAGTGAGGTTGGAAATCAGGAACTTCATCCAAATGCGTAGAGAGGGACAGGAGCAACTGGCAGGAGTGTGGTGCATTGCCAAAAGCTGCAGCAGGGAATCCTGCCCCCACAGGTTGGCAGCTGCCATGGATGGTCAGGTCCAGCACCCTCAGGGTCTGATTGACAGGGGGCATAGACCCGCATTCCAGAACTCCAGTTGTTGGTCCTCGGGCCTGAAGGTCTGGTGATTGGTGACGGGATACTGGCACACACTTGGGTACCCATTCCCCATAAGGAGGCATGATGATGAGGCAGCCAGTGGAGGAGGAACCATGCCATGGCCCCTCAGGGCATTGCAGAGGCGGCTGGACCCCCCATGTCCATCCACCCTGTATGCATTCTTCCTCCAAACCTCAATTGTCCATTCCAAGGAGGGTCCACTTGCCTCTGGCATCACTCATCATGTCAGGGCCATCCAAGCCTGAGGTCCTGGGGGTGAGCGAACCAAACCTCCAGGGCTGACAGATTCCATTGACAAGCAGGTTCACTCCAGCCTAGCTGTGGAATCAGGGAGGACACCCAAACGCAGTGGGAGGAGAGGAAGAAGGCCTACTGAGGGCACTTTGGTGGCCTGGCTGACTCTGGGTTGTAAATGATTTTGCACTTCTGTTTCAATTTCAGTGCTCTAACCATACAGCTGGCTGTTTGTGTCTTTGCATAGGGCTGAATGACTTGGTCACTATATCAGACATCTCTTCATGGCTGTGAGTTCTATGCTCCATCATCCAAAAGCAGGAGGAGCAGTATCATGGCATTGGCCCGTGTTGACAGCATTGACCATCCTCATACAACATCCCTGCTCTTTGACAGCCTCAGTGTTCGAAATTATCCGGCAGTGTCTGTGGCAGGCAGGTGGCAACACACTGAGGGAGGTGGCAACACATTCTGTGTCCTTTACGTGACATGAGTGTCTATGTTTCTTATCACTAAAAACCCTCCCTGACCAGTCGAGTTATCTACCCTGACCATTCTGATAGTGCTCAAAAACATTTTCTTTCCCCTCTCTCTTCCCCTGCAATTTTTATTTTCAGCAGGATGGAAGGTGACAGTGAGCACTCCTCAGCCAGTGGCTTGCCAACTCTATCCCTGGAACATCCAGAATCCCTCCTTTCCATGAACACCCTGGGCGTCACACCTGTCCAGGTCCCCACTAAACCCATCTACATGCCCACCTTTCCCACCCACCCCTGATATATGAGGTGACCATGGTGAAAGTGAGGGCTGCAGATGCTGGAGATTAGAGTCAAGATTAGAGTGGTGCTGGAAAAGCACAGCAGTTCAGGCAGCATCCGAGGAGCAGGAAAATTGACGTTTCGGGCAGGAGCCCTTCATCGATTTTCTTGACCCTGATATGAGGTGACCATGCCAAGTGTGGTTCTTCACCACCCCTAACCCAAATGCTAAGATGCTCCTTGCCATGGCTGAATCCTCCCCCCACCATCACCAGGAATGTTTTACCCTAGCTCCTCCTCGTAGATACTGTTCACCTCATTCACAATTGCTATCCACCCTTTCCCGCATCCTGCAGCCCCTCTCCCAAAGGCGAACTCATGTCTCGTTCCCACAATAATAGTCACCCCCCATTCTTTTACTTTAGGTCCCATAGTGATCTGAATGGACAGCCTTGGACGGGAAGTATCCAGACTGTTGTTCGGTGCCTGTACATTTTGTTGACTGTGTTAGCGCTGCCCTCCCGACTAGCGCAGGACTGAATGTGACCACTTCCACAGACTGTAGAGGCGTGGACCTCCTGACTGAGCAGACGCCTGAATGTGATCAATCCCCTGGACTGGATGCGAGCCGACATTGGACTGACGGTAGCCTGTCTGGACTCCGGCGAGGACTACTCCCCTCAGATTTTGAGACATGGCTGCCTGCTGGTTGCACATGCAATGTGTTTGCTACAAAACTGCTAGCACATGGTGCAGCTGGGAGATTGACGTGGCACACTGCCATACAACAAGATATCATGTTCTGTGCTTTGGTTTGATCTTCGGTTTGAGGTCATATGGAGCAAGCAACAAGCACTCCCTCTAATTTCCATATCTGGTTTTCTTGGTATCTAACTTGCCTGATGAATTTAGTTAGATAGGAAATTGAATATTGATGAGACAAGTCAGGCTGTCAACAAATCCTTATCAAGCAATAATCTCCTTAATTCACAATTTACTGCTACCTGGTGAGAAACTCACTGTGTTGCTTGTGGGGAAAGCCAATTGGTGTCTTTCAAGTGTGCCCTGAAACAGCTGACTGAGCAGTAGGTCTTTTGTGCAGGAAATACCTGAGCAAAATAAGGCTCAGCCAACATAGTTAAAAAATCGCATAACAATGGGGTTATAGTCCAATAGGTTTGTTTGGGAGTACACGCTTTCGGAAAGCTGCTCCTAGCTACCTGATGCAGGAGCAGAGCTCCAAAAGCTCATGCTTCCACTTAAACCTGTTGGCCTATAACCTGATGTTGTGTGATTTTTAACTTTGTCCACCCCAGTCCAACACCGGCACCTCCACGTCATGTCACCCAACATAGGCAGTGCGGGTGCTGGAGCATCTTGTGTTTGTACCTTGGATAAAGTTGATGAAAATGATGGATTCTTTCTGTGGTTTGGAATTCATTTGAGAAGTGTTTAGTAACTTTAAAGAGCATTTTGATTGGGTATTTGTGTATGGTCTTTTTCGTAAAATCACCAGGGGCTAAATATTCTACAAACGCAAGACAAGAAACGACATATGTTTCCTAATAGGGGTCAAGAAAATAATTACGCCTGTAGGAGCTCAGCCTGGTAGGAAGTCGCACAGACAATGAGTTGTTGTTTATGTAAATAAAGGAACATTACAACAAGAGTGGCCCATTCAACTCATCCAACTAGCTGCACCACGCAGTTGGATCATGGCTGGTTATCTACGAGATACCACTTTTCCTGTCGCAATTCTCCACATCCCTTGATTTCATTCATAACCAGAAATTTATCAATTTCTGACCTGAAGATGTTCAGTGATTGGGCTTCCAAACAACTAATCACCCTTTGAATGAATAAATTCCTCATCTCAACCTTAAATGGCCCAACTCATAATTTGAAACTATGTCCCTTTGTCCTAGACTCACCAGCAAATGCAAATGGATGCTGCCTGACCTGTTGTGTTTTTCCAGCACCACATTCTCAAGCAAAAGGAAACATCCTATCCACGATCACCTTTTAACACTGAGAGTTTTGTTAACAATAGAATTTTGTGAAATTGCAATCGCCTCTCATTCTTTAAAATTCCAGAGAATATAGGCCCGGTTTCCACATTCTCTCCTCATATCACAATTTTTGGCATTAGTCTGGTGAACCTCTGATTCATAGACTTTAAGCTAAGCAAGGGCCAATATGTGCTTTCTTTTTCAAGGGCTTCTCTTGAGGTTTTCTGAAGGGCTACTTTTAGTTTCCTGGGGGCTTCTTTTTTTAGATTAGATTACTTACAGTGTGGAAACAGGCCCTTCGGCCCAACACATCAACACCGACCCGCCGAAGCGCAACCCACCCATACCCCTACATTTACCCCTTTTTACCTAACACTACAGGCAATTTAGCATGGCCAATTCATCTAACCTGCACATCTTTGGACTGTGAGAGGAAACCGGAGCACCCGGAGGAAACCCATGCAGACACGGGGAGAATGTGCAAACTCCACACAGTCAGTCACCTAATTCTTTGTCACTGAATCATTTATTAGCTGATTCTGTATGTAGTAACAATACCTTCTATCTTTGTTAACACATTTTTGATTTCAACTCACAAACAAGCAGAATTAAAATAATTCACCAATATCAAATTCACCAATTCACCAATGATGTGTTTCATCACATATATGTAAAGCTGGAACATTTTAGACAGTTGCAACCTATTTACTGCAACTCAGATCTCAATCTCAGATTTACATTTCACAAGTGACATCATTGATTACAATAGGATCTATTGCATTTTTCCAAATATGAATTTATGTAGCCCTAAACCAGACATTCCTCATTACATTCAGTTGCGAGATTTCAGGCGGTCAATTCATTCATTTGGCTGAACAGATGATCTGTGATGCAGAGCCTGGGCTCAATTCCTGCATTGGCTGAAGTTATCATGAAGGTAACTTCATTTCTCAACTTTCTCAGCTTTCCCCCTTGCCTGAGATGTTAGGGAGAGAATTCCAGGATTTTGATCCAGGGACATTAAAAGAAAGCTGATATTTAGAAAGTCTGGATGGTGAGTGACTTGGAGAGGAAATTGAAAGTGGTGGAGTTCCCACATTTCTACTGTCGTTCGTCCTTCCAGGGAGTAGGGGCATTGGTTGGGAAGGTGCTATCAAGGAGCCTTAGGGAATTTCTGCAGTGCAATTTGAACATGTACTGAGTGTCAATGGTGGAGGAAATGGATGTTTGTGGACATAGTGACAATCAAGCAAAGTGTTTTGTTCTGGATGGTGTCAACCTTTTTGAGTGTTGTTGGAGCTCTCCTTACCCAGGCAAGTAGAAAGTATTCTACCATATTCTTATACTGTGCCTTGCAGATGGTGGACAGGTTTTGTGGAGTCAGGAGGTGAGTTATATGCTGCAGGATTTCTACTTTCTAACCTGCTCTTGTATTTTTTTCTTATTTCACATATATATTTTATTAATTTATAAATGCACGTACATAGTCACAGATGTAGTTTGGTTCTGTACAATATCTTTAAGAAGAAAACATGTAAACATTGGAATTTGACTCCATCCCAAAAAAATGAAAGGGCACTTCTTACTTGTAAAAGACTACATTTACATGTGTTTGAAGCAACAAGAGGGCCTGATTTAACTACAGTCTGATCTGCTCTTGTAGCCACAATTTTTATGTGGCCAAACCAGGTCAATTTATAGTCCATGTTCAGTTCACTCAGCTGCAGAACCTATCCTGAGTTCTACCTGTTTAGTATAAGTGACTGCATCTCTGGATAATTCTCCAAGAAAACCTTCAGCTGCCCACAGTAGATCAAGGCTGTGATGTGCTTGACTCTGCCATGGTGAGCAAGGCTGTCGTGTCTCATCACAAGTCCCATATGTGCTGCCGAAAAGGAGTTAATGAGCAGCAAGCACAGGAGCGGTCCAGTCTGTGGTTGGAGAGTTTCTTCATTATTTTCTTCCCTTCTGTTTATGGGAGTGACTGTTCTGCCATCGTTCACCCCCATGAGATCATTTTTGGTGTTTATTTGGGGACTTTTAGGATTGAATTCACCTACTGCCACTGTGTATTTTGAACCATGATACCACCTGTGTTCTTTAGACGAGAACACCAAAATTGTATACAGTACTTCAGATAGCAACTCATCAAGGCTATATATAACTGCAGCAAGACATCTCTACTATTATACTTCAATCCCTTTGTGATGAAGCCCAGCATTTGTCTTTCTATGTTTTCTGCACCTGTATATTTTAGTGACTCCTGAACAAAAGCATCCTGGTCCCATTGGACATCAACACTTCCCACTCTTACCATTTGAGAACTACGCTGTCATTCTGTATTTTTTTACAAAAGTAGATAATTACACACTTATTCACGTTATATTCCTTGTGCCATGTTTTGCATGTTCACTTGACCTGTCCAAATCACCTTGAAGCTATTTTGTCTCCTCCTCACAACTTGCATTTCCACCTAGTTTCTGTCACCAGCAATTTTGGAAATTGCCAAAAAAGAAACATTTTGTTGAAATCTATTACCTTGAATTCATCACAACACTGGAAAAGAGAACATTTTTTAAATTGCATGAAACGCGCATGCTAATTGGTTGACAAACGACCCTGATTGGTAGATATGATGTGGAAGTGCCGGTTTTGAACTGGGGTGGGCAAAGTTAAAAATCACACAACACCAGTACGCGCTTTCAGAGCTATCTGACAAAGAAGCAACACTCTGAAAGCTTGTACTTCCAAATACATGTGTTGGACTATAACCTGGTGCTGTGCGATTTCTAACTGATTGGAAAAGGCATTGTCATGGACAATGCACCAATCATATTGACATAATGGCTGGAACATGGTCCTGAAGAATGACAGAACAGCTCTTGCCAATTGTAGTAAATTGTAACAGTGCAGTAAATGTTGATGTTCCTTCTGTCTGCAGAGAACAGGCCCTGTCTTTTCATATGCAGTATGTAGCCTCCAGTACATGCAAGTAAACAAACATGTACACGCAACACATTGTGAGCCCAACTGACAATCTTAAATTGGTGTCAGCATAATTCCTAGTACACTTGGGATTATTTTGTTAATGTTGACTAATTGCAAAGTCACATCTAATATTGGACACTGCGTGCAAATTTAGCAAGTACAGCAAGTGGCCCACCGACCAACCTATCAGCACGAGGTTCTGAAATAGTATAAAATTGTCATTTACCATGAAGATGGTTTTCTTGGAAATGTCCTGATGAATGCAAGATGAAAACTTTGACAAAATCTGTCTATTTTCATCAGGACTCAAGTCCACTACTACTAAATGACTAATTTGGAAATACAGGGGAACCTCGATTTTCCAAACAAGATGGGCAGGCACTATTTCGTTCGGATAATCGATTATTCGGTTAATCGGTTAGATGTCTTTCATCCAGGGCTCGGAGTTTTTAAAGTCTGCTCCCCGTTCATGAGACTGCGGCAGCACACAGCGTGTGAGACCCGGCCACCCAACACTGCACCCCCCACCCACGGCCCCCAGCCCAATTCTGCCCCCCACCCTCCTAAAACCGTCCAACACAACACCCCAGCCCCCAAAACCATCCAACAATACCCCCCACCCACCCCCCAACACCGCCCAAACATTCCCCTCCCCCGAAAGCCCTCCAAATCCACCCCCGCCTGTCCCCCAATACTGTCTAACTCCGCCCCCAGCTCACCCCCCCCCCAAACAACCATCCAATACAGCCCCCCGGCTCCCAACACCGTCCAACACTGCCCCGTCCCCGAAAACCATCCAACTCCACCCCTGCCCACCCCCAACACCGTCCAACTCCGCCCCCAGCCCACCCATCCCCAACACCATCCAACACAACCCCCGGACCCCGAAACCATCCAACACTGCCCTCTACTCCCCAACACCATCCATCACCGCCCCCTGCCCCCCCAAAACCATACAACACCGCCCCCTGCCCCCCAACACCGTCTACTGCCGCCCCCTCTCTGGGGCAACTGGACTGGACACCAACAACAAGACCGCTGCTGGCTTTGTGGGGTGAGTCTCCAAATAGCACACACAGCTATATGCACGCAATGTTGGAGAGATTATCTGGAGAAGTGGGATTTAGGGTACACCCATCTGTAGAACTCCAGGGAAAGTGTAGGGGGAGAGAGAGGGTGGGAGGTCAGTCATTTGGAGATGGTGCCTGTTTAATCACAAAATACTTGATCAGTGTTGGACACACGTCTTTGACATAATGTTTCTGTCGGAACCTCGAGATATTCTTCGGATAATTCAATTTTCGGATAATTGGTATTCGGATAATCGAGGTTCCTCTATATTACATTTAGTTCCCACGTTCAAGATATTTGGGAACAGGAGTCTGGAAATAGGAAAGGGAAAAATGTTGACAATGGAAACATAATAAAATTAAAAGAGCCATCACTCCATTGGAAGAAATAATGCAAATGCTTAATTGCTGTCTAGTTGTCACCCTCAAGGCATCCTACCATCAACCTCATAATCCATCGAATACCAAGAAAGCTCCATCTATTCCAGGAGCAATGGTAGTTAGCTTCAGGGTAGCATTGAAGATGAAGTAGTGAGCGTGATTGGAAAAGAGGACCCTCCATAGTGCTGGCACCAGAAGTCCAGATCTGCAGGTTAGCCTGCTGCTATTGACCATTGCCTTATTTGATCCACTTTCCACTGCTGGCAACAAATGTGGAGATGCAGGCGGGACCTCATCCCTCACTATTCCTGCAATCTTTTTAGCAGCAATTTTCTGGGCCCAGCAATGCCTATGAGAGTGGTGGCCACTGCTGAAACTACACTGTAAACCAGGGGAGGAGGTGAGGCCCCGGAGGGAATCATGTTGTAAAAGCCACAGAGGGAGGGAATGAGAATCTGGGGGTGATGGGGAAGACTTTGGGGTGGAGGTAGTTGGGGGAGAGGTGGGGATCAGCGACGGAGATACTGACCCTCGACACCCCCCATCCACTTCCTTTCTGACTTGAAAAGGTTAAACTGCTGGGGTTCACCCCCACTATTGAACACAAAATTGCAGTCTGGTAGAAAATTACATAGCTCGTAACTTGTCTGCTTTCGGGTGAGAATGGGCAGGCTAGACCAAGCCTCACTTACCTGCTCACAAAAAAACCTGTCAGGTCAGAGTTTGGCAGTTAAGTGCCCAGGAGACTTTCAAGTGAATTTTATGCAGCTCTCAACCTGCAAACCTGTTAACTCCAGTGCTGGAGGAAGACTTGTAGCCTGAAGGGGGCTCATTTGGAGCTCATCATGCTTGTGCAGCTGTGGCAAGACTTCCTCACCTTTCCTCTCCAATCCCCCTTGGTCATCACTCCATTTGTCATGATTTGTATGGTAGCTACATACTAACTTCTTGTAATTCATGTACAAGGGCATCCAAATATATCAAAGCATTCTGTAATTTCTCTCCATTTAGATAATATTCTGCTTTTTAATCCCCATTCCATAAAGGACAACCTCACATTTTTTCATGTTATACTCCATCTGCCAAGTTTTCATAACATATGAATTAGGAGCAAGAGTAGACCATTCTGCCCTTGAATAAGATCATGTCTAATCTTCAACTTCACTTTCCTGCTGACTGCCACTACGCTGTCAGTTCCATGTTCACCGGTTATCCTGTGCATTTGTATACTCGTTGTATCATCCTCGCAATTCATTTTCCTAACAATTTCTAACAATTTTTTTCAAACACCATTTCCATATAACAAAATCATTTGACTCTGCCTGATTTTGTAATGATTTAATGGATGTTGCTCGACTACCTCCTTTGAAAGAGTTCTAGCATTTCCCAATAACAAATGTTTGGTTAATTAGAGTCATAGAGATGTACAGCACAGAAATAGATCCTTAAGTCCAACTCGTCCACGCTGACCAGATTTCCCAACCCAATCTAGTCCCAAGTGTCAGCACCTGGCCCATGTCCCTCCAAACCCTTCTTATTCATATACCCATCCAGATGCCTTTAAATGTGCAATTTTACTAGCTTCCACCACTTCCTCTGGCAGCTCATTCCATACACGTATCACCCTCTGCGTGAAAAAGTTGCCCCTTAGGTCTCTTTTATTTCTTTCCCCTCTCACCCTAAACCTAAGCCCTCTAGTTCTGGACTCTTTGTGTATTTATCCTATCCATCCCCCTTATTTTATAAACCTCTATAAGGTCACCCCTCAGCCTCTGACGCTCCAAGCAAAACAGCCCTAGCCTACTTAACCTCTCCCTATAGCTCAAATCCTCCAACCCTGGCAACATCCTTGTAAACCTTTTCTGAACCCTTTCAAGTTTCACAACATCCTTCCGATAGGAAGGAGACTAGAATTGCACACAATATTCCAACAGTCGCCGAACCAATGTCGTGTACAGCTGCAACATGACCTCCCGACTCCTGTACTCAATACTCTGACCAATAAAGGAAAGCGTACCAAACAGCTTCTTCACTATCCTTTCTACCTGTGACTCCACTTTCAAGGAGCTATGAATCTGCACTCCAAGGTCTCTTTGTTTAGCAACTCTCCCTAGGACTTTACCATTACATGTATAAGTCCTGCTAAGATATGCTTTCCCAAGATGCAGCACCTCACATTTATCTAAATTAAACTCCATCTGCCCCTCCACAGCCCATTAGCCCATCTGATCAAGATCCCATTGTGATCTGAGGTAACTTTCTTTGCTGTCCACTACACTACCAATTTTGGTGCCATCTGCAAACTTACTAACTATATTTCTTATGCTCACATCCAAATCATTTATATAAATAATGAACAGTAGTGGACCCAGCACCAATCCTTGTGGCATTCCACTGGTTACTGGCCTCCAGTCTGAAAAACAACCGTCCACACCACTCTCTGTCTTCTACCTTTGGTCTGTACATCTTACCCAGAAATTGGCTTTTTACAAGTTCTGCAACTTGACACATATGCAGAACATTTTCTTTGATTGTGAACGTACAGTTATCCATGGCTCCTGCACTATCCTTTTTTCTGAGCATTGTGCATTTTTTCAATGCTGTTTCGTTGCATCAACCTCCCCCCCTTTCTCTTATTTTAACTCAATGCTCAATGTTTGAGAGATATTGTCTCCTTCTGTCTACTCATGTGCTTTGGCAGTATCAACATAGAGTCATACAGCACATCTATGACTAGTTCTCCCTGTATTCCATGAGTTGTAACCTTGCTAAGCAGTCTCCCATGGGGAACCTTGTCGAACGCCTTACTGAAGTCCATATAGATCACACCTACCCCTCTGCTCTCATCAATCCTCTTTGTTACATTGTCAAAAAACTCAATCAAGTTTGTGAGACATGATTTCCCATGCACAAAGCCATGTTGACTATCCCTAATCAGTCCTTGCCTTTCCACATACATGTACATCCTGTCCCTCAGGATTCCCTCCAACAACTTGCCCACCAATGACGTCAGGCTCACCGGTCTATAGTTCCCTGGCTTGTCCTTACCACCTTCCTTAAACAGTGGCACCACGTTAGCTAACCTCCAGTCTTCTGGCACCTTATCTGTGACTATCGATGATACAATTATCTCAGTAAGAGGCCCTTAGAACTCTGTGGGAAGCTAGGGATACCTGATCAGATCCTGAAGATTTATCCACTTTTATGCGTTTCAAGACATCCAGCACTTCCTCCTCTATAATAGCCAAAGGTCTGCTATTTTTTTCCTTCCTTCTGCATTTTTTCAATCAATTGGACCTTGTTAACATTGAGGGAATTTTGGAAGATTACCACTGCCCCACAACAAAATTGGTTGCCATGTCCCTACCTCTGGGCCAACATGGCCTGGGTGCAAGTCCCACCTGCTCCAGAGCTGAGTAATAACATCTCTGAGCAGGTTGATTTGAAAATATCTGCAACCAATACTTCCATTATCTCTGCAGTCACTTCCTTTAAGACTATGTGTAGACTATCAGACCAGGGAACGTTTTAGTCTTTAGTCCCATTAGTTTGGGACTCCACCCTAATCTGATGTTTGAAATTGACAACAACATAGATGTGCTGTATGACTCTATGTTGACACTGCCAAAGCACATGAGTAGACACAGAAGGAGACAATATCTCTCAAACATTGAACATTGATTTAAGATAAGAGAAAGGGGGGGAGGTTGATGCAACAAAACAGCATTGAAAGAATGCACAATACGCAGAAAAAAGAATAGTGCAGGAGCCATGGATAACTGTTCGTTCACAATCAAAGAAAATGTCCTGCATATGTGTCAAGCTGCAGAACTTGTTGAAAGCCCAATTTTTGGGTAAAATGTACAGACCAAAGAAAGAAGATCATGAAAAAATTACCAGAGGCAGAGCAGCAGGACCAATGCTAACAAAAATACCCTGGAACATGATGAGTTTGAGGATGTAATTGACATATAAGCCTTGCAATTGCATAAACTGGCTAGATTAGATTAACTTCCCTACAGTATGGAAACAGGCCATTTGGCCCAACAAGTCCACACCAACCCTCCGAAGAGTAACACACCCAGACACATTCCCTACCCTATATTTACCCCTGACTAATGCAACTAACACTATGGGCAATTTAGCATGGTCAATTCACCGGGTCCCTGATGCTGTGAGGCAGCAGTGCTAACCACTGAGCCACCGTGACACCAACTGCAACAGTTCCTAAGAAAAGAAGTTCACCTGGTCTTTCGGATCATGAAAGAGATTAAAGGTAGGCGCACCCATACATAAATATGAAGCTTAAGATTGATGTCTGGTATAAAAAGTAACGCTCAGCTGATATCAAAACATTTTCCCTGAAAATTTGAAAGAAAATGTTTGTTCATGCTGACGTCAAGAGATCAAATTGTTTGCACCTCCATGAGTACTTTAAGGTTACTGAACAGCCAGCAAATTTGCAATGAATATTGCGTATGGTATTAAGCAGGGTATTCGAACACTTGCCTTCTGGTGTAGCTTTGCTATCTCTTTGTCAAATGCAGTTACCATTCTTGAAAAGATTTGATTCACTCTGAGTCATGGAATTGTACAGCATGGAAACAGATCCTTCGGTCCAACCAGTCCATGCTGAACATAATCCCAAACTAAAAAATCTCACCTGCCTGCTCCTGGCCCATATCCCTCCAAGCCTTTTCTATTCATGTACATATCTAAGAGTCTTTAAAATGTTGTAACTGTGACCACATCTACCACTTCCTCAGGATGTTCAATCCACAGGAAGGGCCCCTTAAAGATCAAAGAGGTCACCTTTGTGTTGAAATCCAGGAGATGGGAGAGATACTAAATGGATATTTTGTATGGAGAAAGAAATGGAGACTGAAGAACTCAGGGAAATAAATATTGACTTTTTTTTAAAAATTCACATTACAAAAGAGGAAGTTCTGGAAGTCTTAGAGAATATAAAGGTGGATAAATCTCCTGGACCTGATCTAATGTATCCCAGAACACTGTGGCAAGTAAGGGAGGAAATTGCAAGGCCCCTTGCAGACATATTTGCATCGTTTAGAACTATGGGTGAGATGCCTGATGACTGGAGGGTGCCTCATGTTGTGCCTTTGTTGAAGAAGAGTTGTATGGAGAAATCAGGGAACAATACACTTGTGAGTCTGACTTCTAGTGTGGGTAAATTGTTGGATGTGATTCTGAAAGGTAGGATTTAAAGACATTTATAGAGGCAAGAATTGATTAGAAGTAGTCAGCATGGTTTTGCGCAAAGAAAATCATGTCTCACAAATTTGATTGAGATTCTTGAGGAAGTCATTGAAAAGATTAATGAGGCAGAGCAGTAGATGTTATTTACTCGTACTTTAGTAAAACTTTCGACAAGGTTCCACATGGTAGACTAATTAATAAAGTTAGGTCTCATGGGAGTCAGGGTGAGCTTGCCAATTGGATACACAATTGGCTTAATGGCAGGAGACAGAGAGTAGTGGTGAAGAATTGATTTTCACGCTAGAGGCCTATTACTAGTGATGTTCCACAGAGATCGGTACAGTGTCTACGTTTATTTGTCATTTATGTAAATGATTTGAATGAGAATATAGAAGGCATGGTTAGTAAGTTTGTGGATGATACCAAAATGGTTGGCATAGAGAACAGTGAAAAAGGTTTTCTAAAATTACAAAGGGATCTTGATCAAATGGGTCAACGGGCTGAAAACTAGCAAATGGAGTTCAATCTGGATAAATGGGAGGTATTGCATTTTGGTACAACAAACAGAGACAGGACTTATACAATAAATGGTAGGGCCTTGGGTAGTATTGTAGAGTGAGGGCCCAAGGGTTTAGGTATATAACTCTTTGAAATTTGCATCACACATTGACAGAGTGATTAAAAAGTCATTTAGCAAGCTTTCCTACATTGCTCAGTCCTTTGAATGTAGGAGTTGGGAAGTCGTATTGAGTTTGTATGGGACATTGATGAGGCCTCTTCTAGAGTCCAGTTCTGGTCACTCAGTTACTGGAAGGATATTATTAAGCTAGAGAGAGTTCAGAAGAGATTTACCAGGATGTTGCTGAATATGGAAGGTTTGAGTTATAAGGAAAGGCTGGATAGGCTGGGAGTTTTTTCACTGGAGTGTAGAAGGTTGAGAGGTGACCTCATAGAGGTTTATAAAATCATGAGGCATATGAGTAGGGTTAATGAGAGGTGTCTTTTCCCTGGAATGGGTGATTTCAAGGTGAGGGGGCATTTTCTTAAGGCGAGAGGAAAAAGATTTTAAAAAGACATGAAAGGCAAACGTTTTTAAATGACGGTGTTTTGCATACTCATTGTAAGGAAGAGATTGCCCAATTTTGTCTCTTTCAAATACATAACATGCACAGCAGAAACCTCAAGCTCTTTTTTCCAAGATCACAACAAATTTGAAGATATTATTTTATACATAGTGGGTGAAATGAAGCAGTCAGGGTGAACAAACTATCAGCTGCACTGTGAGGCACTGAGGGCAGAATGGGAAAGATGAGGCCATGGGAGCAAAAGGCTGAGGTTGTAATAAAAAAAACTGACAACTATGCAATAGAAAAAAACGCAGTGAATATGAAAAGGGGGAAACAACACAAATTAAGTCACATATCCTGGTACAAGTAGAAGATAGAAGAAAATAGTTTCCTGAAAAAGATTGATCAAAGTATTTTCTAAACTTTTAACATCTAGAAACAATGGCCATCTAAAGAGGTCTAGTGATAAGGCCCAGATTTTCTGATTATCATCTAAACTGATCCAATTAACGGTAATCCTGTTAAAGATTTTCCAGTTTCCTGTCAGCAATGTATACAGCTGGACTTCTAAGATTAGCCTGATCTGGATGCTTCCATCCTGAGAAACCAACTAGAAGTTCACTCAGTGCAGGATCAGCATTGGAGCCAACAGGGCTCAATCTCTTTTTCAGACATAGGCTACAGTATTCCAGTAAATAAAATGTTTAAAGTTCCCAAAGCCACTTTGACAGTGGGAGAGGGATTAGGTTGGCAGGTGGATAATGATGTAGGGTGCCAAGAGGATGAGGGAGTAGGGTGACTGGTGGGCAAGGGATAGGATGTTCAGGAGATAGGGTGCCAGGTAACGAAGGGATTAGGGTGGAAAGTACATTGGGAAACTATTATGGGAAATACATTGGAACCCTCTAAAGTATCAGATTTGTATTCCTAATTTGGGTCATTTTCAGACAGTTCCAGACATTTCATAATTGCCAGTTGGAGATGTCAAGATCCTAGGCAATTACCACATAGTCATTACATTGGGACATTCTAGAGGTCCAGATGCACATCTTTCAGGATATTGTTGCAATCATACTGAAAATGGTCCACCGAAATTCAACTTTTATTATTTAGCTTCAATACAGAGATTTTCATGGACTAAAAAATGTTTTTAATAATGACATTACTTATCTAAAATGGGTGCTGTGTTCACCTGACAAACCCAGGCAGCCAACCTGGAATATGTGAAACAGACATCTGCAGAATTGTCATTTTTAAGAAAGAGGCTCTGAAACTAAGTGAGGGATCAAGACTCACATCTCTGGTTTTATACAACCTTGCATGATAAACTCAAACATTCCCATATGAGGGGGGAGGTGGGAGGAGTGAGGATATGATAAGAGAATGAGGTAAAGAGGGGGTCTGAGAATGGGAGAGGTGGAAGTGAGGACTTAGGGGGATGGGATAATGAAGTCATCGGGGAGGGGAGTGAGGCAAGGGCAGGAACAGGAGGAGGAAGTGAGGATGGGGGTTTGGAGTGAGGCAGTGGGGAGAGAGTAGATAAGGATGGAGGAAGGGAGGGTGAGGGTGTGGTTGAGAGAGGGGCATTGGGTCGTAGAGGGAAGTGAGGACTGGGGTAGAGGGGAATAAGGATGGGGGAGGGGAAAGTGAAAACAGGCACAGAGGAGTAGTCATATGGACAGTGCTGAGGGGAGAATGGGAGCATGTATTGATGTGGGAGGAGGGGTTGTGATGGGGAGAGTAGCCCCACTGTCCTCCATCACCTCCCTCACTCATCCTCCTCTACACTCTTCCCTTCCCTTCCATCCCTCACCCCCTCCCACTCCCCTCATCCCTCTCTCCCTCTCCTCTCATCTCTCTCCTCTTTCCCTTTACTCCTCAGAGCCCCCTCATCGCAGTTGCCTCCCTGCCCATCTTCACAATCCTCCTTGTAGCGAAACCCTTTCAAAATGTGTATGTGGGAATTTAAAGCTGTGCATAGTGAGTAGGTGCAGTGTGTCAATAGACATGGCCTTGATTAAAGTTTTTATGGAAACTGTTGATAAAAATAAACTATTTTTGCTGGTTGAAGAATCTTTGTAGAATTTGGAACATTTTGTACAATAGTTGATTCTAGATCAATTGTGAATTTCAAATCTAGGATTTTTAGGGATATGGACCAAATGTGGGCACATGGAGACAGGTCACAGAGAAGCCATGATCACCTTGAATAGTGGAACAGGCTCAAAAAAACTAAATTGATTCGTCCGGCTTCACGTTCTATGACACTCTCACACACAAAACATATGACAGCTGAAGGTGTAGCCTGATGCACATCCCACCTATGACCACTTGGTGTCAGATATTTCCCAAAAATCAAACTGTAGTTCCAATGAGAAAAGGTTGCAGTATACAGTATATTTGACTTTATATAAAGCTCAAAGGTTGTGAGAAGATTTGTAGCTCGGGTGCTCGTTGTTGTGGTTCTGTTCGCCGAGCTGGAAATTTGTGTTGCAGATGTTTCGTCCCCTGCTTTCGCAATAGATGAAGGAAAATGGAAATGTGTAAACATCTAGGTTTGTATTCTTTTGCTGGCCAGTGGAAATGCCAACTATTTCCTGTTGTCTTAATAAATTATAAACTTAAAGACTTATTATTTTTTATTTATTCATGGATTGTGAGAGCTACAGACTAGACCAGCATTTCTTGTCCATCCCTAATTGCCCTGGAAAGGGTAGTGACGAGCTGCATTCTTAAACTGCAAGAACCCTTGAAGTGTAGGGACTTCCTGAAGATAGCTCCAGGATTTTGACCCAGTGATGGTGAAAGAATAGCCGTATATTTCCAGGTCAGGAAGGTGTGTGCCTGAGACGGAAACTTGCAGGTATTGGTGTTCCCATGCATCCAGTGCCCTTGACCTAGGCAAGAAAGATCATGGAACCAAAAGAGAAAATGCTGGAAAATCTCAGCAGGTCTGGCAGCATCTGTAAGGAGAGAAAAAAGCTGACGTTTCGAGTCTAACTGACCCTTTGTCAAAGCTCCATTTTTTTTATTGGGACAATGGCTTGATGCTCAGTGGTGTGGTCATGCTCCAGGGGGAGGTAGGAAGAGGAATCTGAGAGTTGGCACTCAGCCTCTGCGAGGTAGAGGTCAGTACGCCAGACAACAACAGCACCCCCTTTGTCAGCAGGTTTGATGACAAGATTGGGGCTGGACCTAAGGCAGCGAAGGGCAGAAAGTTCGGATGGAGAGAGGTTGGAATGGGTAAGTGAGGCAGAGAAATTAAGGCGGCCAATGTCCCATCAACAATTGTCAATGAAAAGATTGAGGGCAGGAAATTGTCCAGGTGGGTGCATCCAATTAGAGGTGGAATGTTGGAGGGATGTGAAAGGATCTGTGGAGCGGAAGGAGGACTCTTGCTCAAAGAAGTGAGCACGAAGGCGAAGGCGACGGAAGAAGAGCTCAGCATCCTGTCGAGCCCGGAATTCATTGAGGTGGGGACATAAGGGTACAAAGCTGAGTCCTTTGCTGAGAACAGCACACAGCCTCAGAGAGGGGAAGGTCAGGGGGTATGGTGAACACACGGCAAGGGCTGGGACTGGAAGAGATGGGGTTCATGGGATTGGGACTGTTGGAAGGTGGAGGGTGGACAGGGGTGTGGAAGTTGAAGCTTGCATTGGGTTTTTTTAATGGAGACAACTGCTTGATGCTCAGTGGTGTGGTCATGCTCCAGGAGGAGGTAGGAGGAGGAATCTGAGAGTTGGCGCTCAGCCTCTGCGAGGTAGAGGTAGAGTTGGCGCTCAGCCTCTGTGAAGTAGAGGTTGCTGCCAGACCTGCTGAGATTTTCCAGCATTTTCTCTTTTGGTTTCAGATTCCAGCGTCTGCAGTAATTTGCTTTTATTTAATAAAGATCATGGGTTTGGAAAGATATGTCTGAGGAGCTTTGGTGAGTTGTTGTTGTACATCTTGTCAGTGGTACACACTGCTGACATTGTGCGTTGGTGGTGATTGTTAAAGATGGTTTGATTAGAATCCCTACAGTTTGGAAACAGGTCATTTGGCCCAACAACTCCACACCAGCCTCTGAAGAGCAATCATCCCCCTAACCTACACTGTACTTACTCCTGACTAATGCACCTAACACTATGGGCAATTTAGTATGGCCAATTCATGTGACCTGCACATTTTTGGATTGTGAAAGGAAACTCATGCAGGCATGTGGAGAATGTGCAAACTCCACACAGATAGTTGCCCGAGGCAGGGATTGAACCCAGATCACTGGCACTGTGAGACAACAGTGCTAGCCACCGTGCCACCCCTGGTGGACAGATGCCAATCAAGCAGACTGTTTAGTCCTGGATGGTGCTCCTACAGCACTCTGTTCACCTGCTGGTTACTGGTTATGTTAGGAGAACCAGTTCCATTACTGGAATACCAGTTAGTTCTAAGGAACGAGACATATACTGCTGATACTTGCAACCTGGACGTTAGGAGCCTGGTGTCAGTATTAATGTTTGCTGCCAGTCATATCACACCCAGAAAGTGGCTCTGTAAAATCTCTTAAGGCAAGTTTGCACCATTGCAAAGGCAGCAGGAAATTCACTTGTGCAGCAGTGGGGCTGCAATCGATGTCACTGCTGCTCTAGTCAATAAATGAAGAGACCAAAGTAAACTGAGTGGTTTCACATTCAGGAGGAAATGTCTGATTGACATCAGATTCCTGAGCAATGAGCTAATCATTTTCTTTTTGAATAAATGCTACAATTTAGATTTCCATGTTATGCTAAATACTTAGTGGTTAAGGGGCCTTCACTGAACATCTCACTATGATGTGTCTTTAGCACATCCTCTTTAAGCATTAGCAAAACAATAGTCAGTATTGTTCCCTTGTTTTGCGATTAGCAAATGTTTGGAAATGTTAATTTGACACTGCTTTTGGACTATTAAAACTGCAGTCAAACTGAGATTAGATAAAACAAAAAGATAACTAGTACTTACATGTAGACATTTACAAGATACTTATTTACTTCTTTAATAAAAGGATGTTTAAGGGGGAGGGAAAGAGCTGAAGTAAGAGAAAATAACAAAGTGATAAAGCAATTACGAGTCATCACTGTTTCACCCTCTTTCCCTCCCCCAATGTTTCCCATTGACTAACCTGAGCAGCCATTCATTTCCTAGTTATCTATTTGTGGCCAGAGCATAAAGTTGCAATTCATCTTAAGCTGAACGATTTAACCTAGAATTTAATTTAAACTGTGGTTTAAATTTGACACCATTTCATTGCCATTAGACACTTAAGCTTCCCAATATTTCTTCTTTCAGATTGATTGTCACCAAATTGCAGGAGTATAATTTTTTTAATTCAGATCACAGAAAACTGGGTTTGCGTTAAAGGCAGCAATCACACAATATACTGTGGAAGTGCATTTACTACATATTAGTGAGAATAATGTTCTAGCACACAGTATTATCAGCTCAAACTACTGTCAAATTGCTTTCTGCTAATTTCCCAACATTCAGGGAGGGGTGGTGAAAGCAACATTGTAATTATGATCCATAGTTTTGGGATTATTGTTTTCTATTTCTTGCATATTGAACCCTTTTTAAATAGTTCCATCAGTTCACACTTCACCCTTCTATTTTTCTGCAACGAGTCCAAATCTGTTTAGAATTAGAATTAGCCTTTACTGTCACATACTCAGTGAGTATCGTGAAAAGTTTATACGTGGTCACTTACAGCGCAACTTCGATAAAATGGTATAAAGATACAGCTTCTTTAGTTACAAGATCTCAGCAAGTAGAGAAATAGAGTGTCCAGCATTGCAGAAACAAACATTCAGAACGACGGTCTTCCAACCCAGACCATGCTGGCACCCAGGTAAAAACAATGACTGCAGATGCTGGAAACCAAATTCTGGATTAGTGGTGCTGAAAGAGCACAGCAGTTCAGGCAGCATCCAACGAGCAGCGAAATCGACGTTTCGGGCAAAAGCCCTTCATCAGGGATTCCAGCACCACTAATCCATGCTGGCACCCAGCTCCAGTCCACACTGGACCCTGGTTCCAGACCGCGGTGGATTTCACATTGAGGATCATGAGGCTGGGAGATTCCTGGAGACTGCCACTCTAGGTTGAGGACACTGTACCAGGCTGAGGGGACGCCCTGCCAGGGGGCCTTTCCGGTTGTTATAATCACTCAGTTTTTGTATCATCTTTCTAAATCTGTTTTGTACCATCATGGACATTCAAATTCCATCGTCTGAGAAATTAAGAGTTCAATTTTTCAAACTCTTCAGTGCAAAATCATGAATTACTTTTTTTCCCAAACATAAATAAGTGTAGATTGACAGTTCCTTTCTAAATATCATTGGTAGTTTCTTTAATCTTGAACAGGTCAGAACTATTTATAAAATAGGCAAATGGCTCTGCCTGAGGATGAAGGATCCAATATACCACATGCTCTTTTTAGAGGGCAATGAATCCGCAACAAAAGGCTTGCAGGCCTCACAGTTACTGGATGCCAGGTAGGGAGAGGAGAGGAATATTTCCTCTCAGCTGTGTGGCTGTGTGTGGGCGTAGCTGCCCCAAGGGTCCATTGGTGTACTGATGCTGATAGCAGCAACCGATTGACATTGGTTCTGGAAGTCAACATGGACCTCAGAGATCCACAAAGAGGAAAAAGAGATTAGCAGGAACAAAAAGAGGGGGGATCATTATTGCAATTAGGGTTGGGCAAAAATTGTGGCTTACCCAGCGACACTCACATGTACAAATTAAAAGAAAGCACAATTTTCTGATTATTAACTCTAAAGATTGTACAATGAGGTTGCTGTTCCTGTACTTCCAACATTTTTGTGTCTGACAGCTCAGGCTTCAATGACGATTGTGAAGTTGAATGATAACTTTGGTCATATCTTGCAGTGAAGGTGCACTGTATATGGAGTCTGCATTCTCATATATAATCATTTCTTGTTACTGCAGGCTGGAAGGAGCAACCCTCACAGTCCTACCATGGTTAGTAAAACAAGTCCTGGCAATTTCTAGGACTCTGGGTAACATTTACAGACACCAGAACAATAGCATCTATATCTTATGACATCAAAGAGTCATAGAGATGTACAGCACTGAAACAGACCCTTCGGTCCAACTTGTCCAAGCCAAATAGATATCCCAACCCAACCTAGTCCCACCTGCCAGCACCCGGCCCATATCCCTCCAAACTCTTTCTATTCATATACCTATCCAGATGCCTTTTAAATGTTGCAATTGTACTAGCCTCGACCACTTCCTCTGGCATCTCATTCCATATACGTACCACTCTGTGCATGAAGACGTTGCCCCATAGGTCTCTTTTATATCTTTCCCTTCTCACCCTGAACCCATGCCCTTTAATTCTGGACTCCCCCACCCCAGGGAATAAACCTTGTCTATTTAGCCTATCCATGCCACACATGTTTTTATAAACCTCTATAAGGTCACCCCTCTGCTTCCAATGCTTCAGTCAAAACAGCCCTAGCCTATTCAGCCTCTCCCGAGAGCTCAAATCCTCCAACCCTGGCAACATCCTTGTAAATCTTTTCTGAACACTTACAAGTTTCACAGCATCCTTCCAATAGGGAGGAGACCAGAATTGCATGCAGTATTCCAACAGTGGCCTAACCAATGTCCTGTATAGCCTCAACATGACCTCCTAACTCCTTTACTCAATACTCTGACCTCACTCTCTCAGCGGAGCAGGTAACTGCTGTCTGGTGGTGTTTTTTTTAAGTCAAGGTATAGTCCAGTTATTGTTTTTCTAACGGCTAAAATTTAAAGTTTTTTTAAGCGCCTAGCGGACCCGGAAGCTGGTGTCGCGCTAGCTTACCTGGGAAGGTTTTTTTTTCTTATAAAAGCGTGCAAACGAGGAACCCGAGGCACTACAGGGGTAGAGCCTCCCACCCACCCTCCTCCTCTAATCTAATAATAAGACCCGTTGTGATAAGCAGGTAAGTGCTGCATTTTGCTTGTTTGTTTCTTTAGATCTAGTTTTTAAAAGTTTCTCTTTTAGAGGGATGGCAGCGAAGGCAATGCAATGTTCCTCTTGAAACATGTATGAGGTGAGAGAAGCCATTAGCGTCCCTCCTGATTACACTTGCAAGAAGTGCACCCATCTCCAGCTCCTCCAAGACCGTGTTAGGGAACTGGAGCTGGAGTTGGATGAACTGCGGATCATTCTGGAGGCAGAGGGGGTCATAGATCAGAGCTTTAGGGAAGTAGTTACTCCGAAAGTTATAGAGAGATGGGTGACAGTGAGGGGGAGTGGGAGGAAGCAGCCAGTGCAGGGACACCCTGCGGTCATTCCCCTCAAGAACAAGTATACCGTTTTGGATACTTGTGGGGGGGATGACTTACCAGGGGTAAGCAACGAGGTTCAGGCCTCTGGCACGGAGCCTGTCCCCGTTGCTCAGAAGGGAAGGGTGGAGAAAGGTAGAACGATAGTTATTGGGGACTCAATAGTGAAGGGCACAGATAGGCGGTTTTGCGGGGCGACAGAGACTCACGATTGGTATGTTGCCTCCCAGGTGCAAGGGTACGTGATGTCTCTGATCGTGTTTTCCGGGTCGTCAAGGGGGAGGGGGAGCAGCCCCAGATCGTGGTCCACGTTGGCACCAACGACATAGGTAGGAAGAGGGGTGAGGATGTTAGACAGGCTTTCAGGGAGCTAGGTTGGAAGCTCAGAGCTAGAACGAAAAGAGTTGTTGTCTCTGGTTTGTTACCCGTGCCACGTGATAGAGAATCGAGGAATAGGGAGAGAGAAGAGTTAAATGCGTGGCTACAGGGATGGTGCAGGAGGGAGGGATTCCGGTTTCTGGACAACTGGGGTTCTTTCTGGGGAAGGTGGGACCTCTATAAACAGGATGGTCTACACCTGAACCTGAGGGGCATCAGTATCCTTGGGGGGAGGTTTGCTAGTGCTCTTTGGGAGGGTTTAAACTAACTCTGCAGGGGCATGGGAACCTGGACTGTAGCTTTAGGGTACAGGACTTTGATTGTAGGGAGGTTAGGAACATGGCATCTATATCGAAGGAGGGTGCCTGTAAACAGGAAGGTGGCTTGAAGTGTGTATACTTCAATGCCAGAAGTATAAGAAATAAGGTAGGTGAGCTTGCAGCATGGGTTGGTACCTGGGACTTCGATGTTGTGGCCATTACAGAGACGTGGGTAGAACAGTGACAGGAATGGGTGTTGCAGGTTCCAGGGTTTAAATGTTTTAGTAGGGTCAGAGATGGGGGTAAAAGAGGGGGAGGTGTGGCATTGCTTGTCAAGGATAGTATTACAGCAGTAGAAAGGGTGATGGAGGAAGACTTGCCATCTGAGGTAGTGTGGGTAGAGGTTAGAAATAGGAAGGAATTTTCTACAGGCCTCCTAATAGTCCGAGAGAAGTAGAGGAAAGTATTGCGAGGATGATTCAGGAGAAGAGTGAAAGTAGTAGGATGGTTGTTATGGGGGACTTTAACTTCCCAGATATTGACTGGGAAAGCTATAGCTCGAGTTCGTTAGATGGGTCGGTGTTTGTCCAATGTGTGCAGGAGGGTTTCCTGACACAATATGTAGACAGGCCAACAAGAGGTGAGGCTATACTGGATTTGGTTCTAGGTAATGAACGAGGCCAGGTGTTAGAATTGGAGGTAGGTGAGCACTTCGGGGGCAGTGACCACAACTCGGTGACTTTTACTCTAGTGATGGAGAGGGATAAGTGTGCACTGCAGGGCAACAGTTATAGCTGGGGGCAGGGAAATTATGATGCGGTGAGGCATGACTTAGGATGTGTGGATTGGAAAAATAGGCTTCAAGGGAAGAACACAAATGATATGTGGAGATTGTTCAAGGAACAGCTAATGGGTGTCCTTGATAAGTATGTACCAGTCAGGCAGGGAGTAAAGGGTCTTGTGAGGGAGCCGTGGTTTAATAAGGAATTGGAATCCCTTGTTAAAGGGAAGAGGGCGGCCTATGTAAAGATGAGGCGTGAAGGTTCAGTTGGGGCAATTGAGTGTTATAAGGTAGCCAAGAAGGATCTAAAGAGAGAGCTAAGAGCAGCGAGAAGGGGACATGAAAAGTCCTTAGTTGGTAGGATTAGGGAAAACCCAAAGGCCTTCTATAGGTATGTCAGGAATAAAAGGATGACTAGGGTAGGTATCGGTCCAGTCAGGGATAGTAGTGGGAAGTTGTGTGTGGAGGCGGAGGTGATTGGTGAGACACTGAATGAATACTTTTCATCAGTATTCACTCAGGAATAGGACACTGTTGCTGATGTGATTATTGAGTCACAAGTGATTAGAATGAATGGCCTTGAGGTACGTAGGGAAGAGGTCTGGGGAATACTGGAAAGGATGAAAATAGATAAGTCCCCTGGGCCTGATGGCATTTATCCTAGGATCCTCTGGGAAGCTAGGGAGGAGATAGCAGAGCCATTGGCCTTGATTTTTAGGTCGTTGTTGTCTTCGGGGACAGTGCCAGAAGACTGGAGGATAGTGAATGTGGTCCCCTTGTTCAAGAAGGGGAGCAGGGATAGCCCGAGTAACTATAGGCCAGTGAGTCTCACTTCTGTTGTGGGCAAAGTCTTAGAGAGAATTGTAAGGGATAGGATTTATGATCATCTGGATAGGAATAATGTGATCAAGGATAGTCAGCATGGTTTTGTGAAGGGCAGGTCGTGCCTCACAAACCTTATTGAATTCTTTGAGAAGGTGACTAAGGAGGTAGATGAGGGTAAAGCGGTAGATGTGGTGTATATGGATTTTAGTAAGGCATTTGATAAGGTTCCCCATGGTAGACTACTGCAAAAAATATGGAGGTATGGCATTGAGGGTGCAATAGAGGTTTGGATTAGGAATGGGCTGGCTGGAAGACGACAGATGCTTGATGGTAAAGGTTCATCTTGGAGTGCAGTTACTAGCGGTGTTCCACAAGGATCTGTTTTGGGACCATTGCTGTTTGTCATTTTTATAAATGACCTGGAGGAGGGGCTTGAAGGCTGGGTGAGCAAGTTTGCGGATGACACGAAAGTCGGTGGAGTTGTGGACAGTGAAGAAGGATGTGTCAGGTTACAGCACGATATAGATAAGTTGCAGAGCTGGGCAGTAAGGTGGCAAATGGAATTCAATGTAGCTAAGTGTGAAGTCATTCACTTTGGTAGGAGTAACAAGAAGATGGATTACTGGGCTAATGGTAGACTACTTGGTAGTGTGGATGAGCAGAGGGATCTTGGTGTCCATGTACACAGATCTTTGAAAGTTGCCACCCAGGTAAATAGTGCTGTGAAGAAGGCATATGGTGTACTGGGCTTTATTAGTAGAGGAATTGAGTTCCGGAGTCCTGAGGTCATGTTGAAGTTGTATAAGACTCTGGTGCGGCCTCATCTGGAGTATTGTGTGCAGTTTTGGTCGCCATACTACATGGAGGCATTGGAACGGGTGCAGAAGAGGTTTACAAGGATGTTGCCTGGTATGGTAGGAAGATCGTATGAGGAAAGGCTGAGGCACTTGGGACTTTTCTCATTAGAGAAAAGAAGGTTTAGGGGAGATTTGATAGAGGTGTACAAGATGATTAGGGGTTTAGATAGGGTTGACAGTGAGAACCTTTTTCCGCGTATGGAGTCAGCTGTTACTAGGGGACACAGCTTTAAATTAAAGGGTGGTAGGTATAGGACAGATGTTAGGGGTAGATTTTTTACTCAGCGGGTTGTGAGTTCATGGAATGCCCTGCCAGTAGCAGTGGTGGACTCTCCCTCTTTAGGGTCATTTAAGCGGGCATTGGACAAGCATATGGAGGTTATTGGGCTAGTGTAGGTTAGGTAGGCTTCAGTCAGCGCAACATCGAGGGCTGAAGGGCCTGTACTGCGCTGTATTTTTCTATGTTCTATGTTCTAAAGGAAAACATACCAAATACCTTCATCACTATCCTATCTACCTGTGACTCTACTTTCAAGGAGCTATGAACCTGTACTCCAAAGTCTCTTTGTTCAGCAACACTCCCTAGCATCTTACCATTAAGTGTATAAGTCCTGCTAAGATTTGCTTTCCCAAAATGCACCACCTCACATTTATCTAAATTAAACTCTATCTGCCACTCCTCCTCCCATTGGCCATCTGATAAAGATCCATTTGTAATCCGAGGCAACCTTCTTTGCTATCCAGTACACTTCCAATTTTGGTATCATCTGCAAGCTTACTAACTATACCTCTTATGCTCACATCCAAATCATTTATATAAATGATGAAAAGTAGTGGATCGAGGACTGATCCTTGTGGCACTCCATTGGTCACAGGCCTCCAGTCTGAAAAGCAATCCTCCACCACCACCCTCTGTCTTCTAGGTTCGAGCCAGAGCACCCGGAGGAAACCCACGCAGAATGTGCAAACTCCACACAGAAAGTCGCCCAAGGCTGGAATTGAACCTAGGTCTGTGGTGCTGTGAGGCAGCAGTGCTAACCACTGAGCCACCGTGTCACCCCTTGTTCTCCATGTATTCCATGAGATCTAACCTTGCTAACCAGTGTCCCATGGGGAACCTTGTTGAATGCCTTACTGAAGTCCACATAGATCACGTCTACCACTCTGCCCTGATCAATCCTCTTTGTTACTTGTTAAAAAAGCTCAATCAAGTTTGTGAGACATGATTTCCCATGTATAAAGCCATACTGACTATCCCTAATCAGTCCCTGCCTTTCCAAATACATGTACATCCTGTCCCTCAGGATTCCCTCCAACAACTTGCCAACTACTGACGTCAGGCTCACTGGTCTATAGTTCCCTGGCTTGTCCTTACCACATCTCTTAAATAATGGCACTACGTTAGGCAACCTCCAGTCTTCTGGCACCTCACCTGTGACTATCGATGATACAATTATCTCAGCAGGGGCCCCAGCAATCACTTCCCTCGCTCCCCACAGAGTTCTAGGGTACACCTGATCAGGTCATGGGGATTTATCCACTTTTGTGCATAGAACAGGAAAACACTGTCTCTGGATTCTCATTATCTCATTTCTGAAGGCTTCCCATTTTCCAGCCATCCCTTTACCTGCGAACATCTGTCCCAAGTCAGCTTTTGAAAGTTCTTCCCTAATACTGTCAAAATTGGTCTTTCTCCAGTTTAGAACTTCAAGTCTTAGATCTGCTCTATCCTTTTCCATCATTATTATAAAACTAATAGAATTATGGTCGCTGGCCCCAAAGTGCTCCCCCACTGACACCTCAGTCACCTGCGCTGCCTTATTTCCCAAGAGCAGGTCAAGTTTTGCACCTTCTCTAGTCGGTACATCCACAGACTGAAACAGAAAATTTCCTGTACATGCTAAACAAATTCCTCTCCATCTAACTCCTAAACATTAGGTAGTCCCAGTCTATGTTTGGAAAGTTAAATCCCCTACCATAACCACCCTATTATTCTGACAGATAACTGAGATCTCCTTACACATTTGTTTATCAATTTCCCACTGACTGTTGGGGGGTCTACAATACAATCCCAATAAGGTGATCATCCCTTTCTTATTTCTCAATTCCGCCCAAATAACTTCCCTGGATGTATTTCAGGGAATATCCTCCCTCAATACAGCAGTGATGCTATCAAAAATGCCAGTCCTCCTTCTCTCTTGCTTCCCTTTCTGTCCTTCCTGTAGCATTTGTATCCTGGAACATTAAGCTGCCAGTCCTGCCCATCCCTGAGCCATGTTTCTGTAATTGCTATGATATCCCAGTCCCATGTTCCTAACCATGCCCTGAGTTCATCTGTCTTCCCTGTTAAGCCTCTTGCAAATAATTGCAGTTTATTTATCAGTCCTATCTTGTTCTCTGCTTTGTCCCTGCCTGCCCTGACTGTTTGACTCACTTATTTTCTCAACTGTACCAGTCTCAGATTGATCTCTTTCCTCACTATCTCCCTGGGTCTCACCACGCCCACACACCCACCTTACTAGTTTAAATCCTCCTGAGCAGTTCTAGCAAATCTCCATGCCAGTATATTAGTCCCCTTCCAATTTAGGTGCAATCCGTCCTTCTTGTACAGGTCACTTCTACCCCAGAAGAGATTCCAATAATCTGAAAATGTGAATCTTTCTCCCATACACCAGCTCCTCAGCCATGCATTCATCTGCTCTATCCTCCGATTCCTACTCTCACTAGCTCTCAGCTTCAGAATCACATTCTTTTCCCTTCCTATGTCATTGGTTCCAATGTTTACGATGACCTCCTTCTGGTCCCTCTCCCTCTTGTGAACATTCTTTACCCTCTTTGACACATCCTTGATCCTGGCACCAGGGAAGCAACACACAATTCTGAATTTTCACTGCTGGCCACAGAAATGTCTGTCTGTACCTCAGACTAGAGAGTCCCCAAACACAATTGATCTCTTGGAACCTGAGGTACCTCTCATTGCATTAGAGCCAGTCTCAATACCAGAAACTTGGCTGTTCGTGCTACATTCCCCTGAGAATCCATCACCCCACCCCATATTTTCCAAAACAGCACACTTGTTTGAAATGAGAATAGCCACAGAAGACTCCTGCACTACCTTTCTATCTCACTTACCTTTTCTGGAGTTAACCCATCTATGTGATTGAATCTGCAACTTTTCCCACTTCCTAAAACTGCCATCCATAACATTCCCTTGCTCTTGTAAATTCCTCATTGCCTCTAACTGTGCCTCCAACCGATCCATTCGATCTGATAAGATTCGCAACCAACAGCATTTATTGCTGATATAATCCTTAGTAACTCGCAAACTCTCCCTAAACTCCCACATCTGACAAGAAGAGCATATCACTCTACTAAGGGCCATTTTTGCTTCTTTCAATCTATAGACCCAGAAAATAGCACTGTCAACTTAATACACATGGCTAATGTTTTTAAGCTTAATCAAGAGACATATCTCAATAAAACATATAATCAAGAAAGAACCCTCTCTACTCACTACTGCAGATGTATACAAGGCCTCAAGGCAACACTTAAAACTGTTCACTTATCTGTCTCTGTGCTGTGACCTCTCCCAAACAGGTTCCACCAAGATCAGCTGTGAATTTCGCTGTTTGTTAATTTTCCCAGATGCACTCCGATGTCCGCGATACCTGAATTCAACAGCAAGTACAGTAATTGTGCAGGTTCACTGCTGTGTCAGTTAGCAGTGTGGATTTCATTCTGTAATTACAGTCATAGAGTCATAGAGATGTACAGCACATCGGTCCAACTCATCCATGCTGACCAGATATCCTAACCTAATCTAGTCCCATTTGCCAGCATCCGGCCCATATCCCTCTAAACTCTTCCTATTCGTATACCCATCCTGATGCCTTTCAAATGCTGTAATTGTACCAGTCTCCACCACTTCCTCTGCAGCTCATTCCATACACATACCACCATCAGTGTGAGAAAGTTGCCCCTTAGGTCCCTTTTATATCTTTCCCCTCTCACTCTAAACCTATGCCCTCAAGGTGTAGACTCCCCCACCCTAGGGAAAAGACTTTGTCTATTTATCCTATCCATGACTCTCATGATTTTATAAACCCCTCAGCCTCTGATGCTCCAAGGAAAACAGTCCCAGACTATTCAGCCTCTCCCTATAGCTCAAATCCTCTGGCAACATCCTTATAAATCTTTTCTAACCCTTTCAAATTTCACAATTTCAAATTTCATTATTCCAAAAGGAAGCAGATCAAAATTACACACAGTATTCCATAAGTGGCCTAACCAATGTCCTCATTACATGATCTCCCAGCTCCTACACTCAGTGCTCTGACCAATAAAGGAAAGCATACCAAACGCCTTCTTCACTAATCTATCTCCCTGCAACTCTACTTTCAAGGAACTATGAACCCACACTCCAAGATCACTTTGTTTAGCAACACTCCCTAGGACCTAATCATTAAATGTATATGTCCTGCTCTGATTTGCTTTTCCAAAATGCAGCACCTCGCATTTATCTAAATTAAGCTCCATCTGCCACTTCTTGGCCCATTGGCCCATCTGATCAAGATCTTGTTGTAATCTGAGGTAACCTTCTTCGCTGTCCACTACACCTCCAATTTTGGTGCCATCTTCAAACTCATTAACTATACTGCCTATATTCATATCCAAATCATTTACATAAATGAGAAAAACTAGTGGACCCAGCACCGATCCTTGTGCACACCATTGGTAACAGGCTTCCAGTCTGAAAAACAACCCATTCACCACCAACTTCTGTCTTCTACCTTCAAGCCAGTTCTGTACCCAAGTGGCTCGTTCTTCCTGTATTCCATAAGATCTAACCTTGCTAACCAAGCTCCCATGAGGAACCTTGTCGAATGCCTTACTAAAGTCCAAATAGATCACGTGTACCTGTCTGCCCTCATCAATCCTATTGTTACTTCTTCAAAAAACTCAAGTTTGTGAGACATGATTTCCCATGCACAAAGCCATGCTGACTATCCCAAATCAGCCCTTGCCTTTCTAAATGCATGTAAATCCTGTCCCTCAGGATTCCCTCCAACAACCTGCCCACCACCGATGTCAGGCTCACTGGTCTATAGTTCTCTGGCTTGTCCTTACTACATTTCTTAAATAGTGGCACCACATTAGCCCGTCTCCAGTCTTCTGGCACTTCACCTGTGACTATCGATGATACACATATCTCAGCAAGGGACCCAGCAATCACTTCCCTAGCTTCCCACAGAGTTCTAGGGTACACCTGATCAGGAACTGAGGATTTATCCACTTTTGTGCATTTTAAGACATCTAGCACTCTGTAATATGGACATTTTTTAGGATGTCACCATCTATTTCCCCACATTCTATATCTTCAATGTCCTTCTCCACAGTAAACACTGATGCGAAATTCTCGTTTAGTATCTCACCCATCTCCTGCAGATCCATACATAGGCAGCCTTGCTGATCTTTGAGAGGTCCTATTCTCTCCCTCGTTACCCTTTTGTCCTCATTATATATATAGAATCCCTTTGGAGTCTCCTTAACCCTATTTCCCGAAGCTATCTCATGTCCCCTTTTTGCCCTCCATATACTCCTACTGCCTTTATACATCTCTAAGGATTCACTCAATTTTTCCTATTTATACCTGACATTTGCTTCCTTTTTATTCATCAAAACCTCATTTTCACTAGTCATCCAGCATTCCCTACACTTACCAGCTTTTCCTTTCACCCTAACAGGAATATACTGCCTCTTGACTTTTGTCTGCCTTCCTCCTTTTAAAAGTGCTGTTGTTTTGATCTTTTCTCCCTAAGGTTCCAAAACAACGCAACAGCTTATAAAACAGTAACTGCTGCTCCTGGAATTCAAGGATGTCATCTCCAACACCTAGAATACCTCAAAAAAGGAGCACCCTGTTATAGCCACAATTTTTTCCCATCCTGCATCCTGGATTTTGCTGAGCTTTGCTACGGAAGTTACAATGCACAGGTGAGAAACAACAAGTTGGTGCTTAAAAAGAATAAGATGCTTGTGTCATCAGATACATGGGTGGCTGCATGAAGGTTGGAATACCATCCCAGACTTCTGAATGATCACCTACTGCCCTGGATGACTAATGCCCAGATAACAAATTCCTGTCCGATGACCATTTGAAGCCTGAATGTTCTGGCATCAATGGCATGTTGTACTTTATAAGATGTAGCCCTGACATACCATTGGGCTGCTGTATGTTGGTGGTTTTGCTGTTGAGTGAGAAAGGTGATGAAGTTATGAATTCGAACTTGATTGATGGAATTTGAACCCATATCCTCTAAATATTGGCCCCCATTGCTGAGGTTAAATTGTGTATCATGTCGCTGGATGCATGTCACCTGTTTGATCTACCTGTGGTCAGCCTTGGGACTGATACTACAGTCAATTCTTCTAACAGCTTGGGCTTTCCTTAACTGGCACAGGCAGTGGAAATCACCGTGAGAAAAGTTTGTGGCAAATATTCTTGCAGTAGATAGAGTCGTAGAGTTACAGAGATGCACAGCACAGAAACAGACCCTTCGGTCCAACTTGTCCATGCCATCCAGACATCTGGGACCTTTTAGCACCAGGTCAGCTTCCTGCCGCTCTGCCTCTGACACAGACAGCATGAAATGCTCAGTAACTCATCTGTTGTGCCCAGGGAGCCTTGGAAGAAATTCATTGTCCTCTTCAGGCAGCAAAAGCCTGAAGGCAGCAACATCCGCCATGTCCATCTCAGAGCCTAAGGTATCTTCAACGCTTGATAAACAGAGAGAGCCCACATGTTCTGGAAAAGCTGGAAAGGCAGCTGAAGAGCCAGAGTCAAGAGTGTGCTGCTGGAAAAGCACAGCAAGTCAGGCAACATCCAAGGAGCAGGTGAATCGACGTTTTGGGCATAAGCCCTTCAAGACAAGCCCAGGCATGTTTCGCTCCTGCACTGTTTGTGAGTTTGCAGCATTCAGATGGTCCATATGCTTGTTCAAGATTGTTGCTCCTACCCAAACTTTATACATCACTGACCCTGACTTCATATCAACCAAGCCTCTTACCCATGCAGGGTCATTGCCATGGTTCCTACAACAAATTCTATCCCCTGAAGTAAACTGTGTATCTCGCTTAGCAGAGTTTTGTGTCCAGTATTGGCTTCCTGATTCTATTTCACCCTCCCCCCAAGCTCTGGGAAGGACAGATTTAACCAAGTGCGGAATCCTCTCACATCAGCAACTCTGCTGGAGCTATCCCTGTAGTTGTATGATGGGTGATCTGATAATCATATAGGAATTGGGACAGTTTGGTACTGAGTGAATCTGTAAGCTGTTGCTTTAAGTCTGCCTTCAAAGTATTGAAAGTGATGTGTTCAGTTTTTTTTTGGTCATCGTCTCCATATTTGATAAGTGAACTCCATACACATTCAGCCATTCTGAGTGGACATCCATACTGACTAAGAGCAGAGCATTGAACCCATGAAAAGACCTGCATGGTCGACCGACATGTAATTGAGCCCAGGGTTTACTGAACCTTTCCCATGAATGTGGGGCTGCTGTTGGCAGTAATTTTGTCCTTGGCACTCTGGGCACTGCCCACCACCACAGCGATGTCTGCATCCAGTCCTGGCCACCAGACCTAATTTTTTACCAACATCTTCATTTTGGAAACTCCTGGAAGACCCTGGTGGATTTCAGCAGTATCTAGCGGTGACCTTTGCTCCGGACAATCACTCTTGCTCCCCATAATAATATGGTGTCCAGTGATCTGGTCTCTCTGGGCCCAAAATGGTTTCAATTCTGGTTGTGGTGGTTCCCTTGATTTCCCCCATCACCACCAGCTGTTTCAGCTGATATAGATTCTCAGTCTAGCCGAGATCTTGCTCAAAATTAAGGGTTAGAGTCCAGAGTGAATTTTGTTTAAGACTGGTTCCTCAATCACTGAAACAGCCATGTTCGTATCTGCCTCCATTAGAGCTGGATGACCGTTTGTTTCGATTGGTTCTGATTTGGATGTTGCTCAGCAATTTAAATGTTACAAACCCAGATATAGGTTGACTTTCCAGGGCTTTGCACTCTTCTAGATACTAGACTATGAGTTCTCTTACTTAATTTAGGTCTAGTGGGATTCTTGCTGCTTCGAGTCCACATGCTGGCAGCAACTACAATGGCTTGCTGACCTGGATCCTGAAGAAAATGTTAACCACTTGGCCAGGACTTGGCTTTGTTTTGGGTTTTGCTGTGGGCTGACCTGGAGTCCCTCACTTCAGGAAATGTCCTGAGTGAGGCTATGCAATTGACTTTACTCAAGTGGTGTTCCCTAGCTCAGTCGGCCTGGTGAAGGAGTCCACTTCCATCAGAATACCCTGCAACTCATATATTCCACTTGCCACATTTTCTAATGATAAAGCCAGCTATAGTGACTGTTTGAAATCTGGTTGGGCATCAGTTTATAGATGCTTTTGCATGGTCACATCATTATACCCACTCTCGTTGTCACTGAAATAACTCCACAGAGGCCGGTATCCCATCACTATGTTACCCTTCATTCATGGCAAGTCATTGACATTGATTCAGCTCCCTCAGAGCCAGCTCTCAGAGTAACCAGGATGTTTGACATTCCTGTTTATATCTATTAGTCAGGCTCCCCGATGTGACCAGATTAACAGCCCCAATCTGGGAACTTCTATTCTACGAGGTCCACCTAGCTGTTCCTCAACTGCCAAATGAAACTGCATGTTAACCTTAAGAGAATCCTAAACTAGAATTCCTAAGTTCCTTTGTGCTTCAGGTTGCTGAATCCTTTTCCCATTTAGAACATAGTCTACACCCCTATTCTTCCTATCAACATGCATAACCTCACACTTATCCACATTGTATTCCATCTGCCATTTCTTTGCCCAACCTCCTAGCCTGCCCAAGTCCACTTGCTCAACACTACATGCCCATCCACCTATCTTTGTGCCATCTGCAAACTGAGCAACAATGCCCTTAGTTAGTTGGTCCAGAAGATTATTTCATGGCATGCAATGTCTGAAATGCACTAAATGAAAAAAAAATATGTTCGGAAGAAGAGTCACCAGACCTGAAACGTTAACTCTGCTTTCTCTCCACAGATTCTGCTTGACTTGCTGAGATTTTCCAGCAATTTCAGATTTTGTAACATCTGATGTGTTGCAGACTTGGATGAGTAAGTGTTTTTTTTTTGCTCGAGGATTATTTATTACAGTGTTGCTCTTTGTCATTTTGTGGCACTGACAGGTCTTTTATTATTCAGGATGCTTGTTGGAGTTGGTACTGCTTGTGGTCTAGGAGAAAGTGAGGACTGCAGATGCGAGAGATCAGAGTCTAGAGTGTGGTGCTGGAAATGAACAGCAGGTTAGGCAACATCCAAGGAGCAGGTGAATCGACGTTTCAGACATAAGCTCTTCATCAGGCATGATGAAGGGCTTATGCCCGAAACATCGACTCTCCTGCTCCTCAGATACTGCCTGACCTGCTGTGCTTTTCCAGCACCACATTTGCAACACTGTTTGTGGTCTGTTGTACTGCCTGAAGAATCTGTAATTTCCTCAAAGGGTGTATTGGAAGAAAGATGTGAAAGAAGCAATCCTCTTCCTTTGACTCTGTCTCAAGGTGACAAACCTCCATATGAAACCTTTCTCTTAGCTGAAGTCATCATTTTGTTTGGCTTCATCGTTGGCAGTAGCATTGGCTGTTCAGTATTGCCAATCTGTTCTCTGACTCATTGTAGTCTGTGAGCCAATTGTATTCAAAGTTCTCCACTGCAAATCAAGTCTTGAAAATCTTTCCTTAAGATGGGTAACAAATAAATAGCTATTTCAGCCCTTTGAAATCAATAGCTTTTACTACATTGAAAGTGGGAAACAGTTCTTCAGTCCGATTGTAACTGATCTCAGTCAGTGTATACTTCTTTTTGGGTTTCGCCAGTATCCTTCTGAAGCCAATAAAGCCTTCTTGTTGCTGATGTAGATCAACTTAGTCAATGGTAGATATCTCCTTGAATGATTGGAATCTTTCATCAAATCTAAGATCTTTCAGGCAATACATGCCTTTTTTTCTCAAGGCAAAGCCCACGGTTCTGGGTGTCATAATCATGTTCTGTGAACTAATGATCTTTATGTTTTAAAGAAACTTTAAAGATCCTCTTAATCTTAGGAGTTGTTCTACCTGCTCTGTGTAAGATTAGTAGATTGTAACTTGCTTTTTCAACCAAGGGGTTTTGTCAGTGATGCTCACTCCTGTATCAACCTTGAATTGATTTGGATGTCCAATAACATTTTTGAGTCAAACGGGTCACTTATTTCTCCTAGGAATAGCTGTGATATTTCTTTTAAAGGAGATATTCATCATCTAAAAATTTATGTTCTGATCCATGTACATCTTGGACATCAGAAATATTTCCTTATTGTTTTTAGTATGAAGTATTAATGTCTATGCGGATATGACCGACATCCTTTCTGTTGTATAATAATTGTTCCTGATTTTTGCACAATTCTTTTGAAGATGTTCCACTTCTTGCAAAAGTGACATTCTTGTCATAGATCTGGACATTGTTTTGTGCATATGGTTATTTTGTTACATATACTGAACAATGATTCCTAGAATCAAAAGAATTAAAAGCCATTTTGTGTTTGTTGTCACGTGATTGTTTGAAGTACATGTACCTAATGAAGTTGATGTATTCTGATGGTCTTACACAATAAATTTACCTTTCTCGTCCTCAGATTTTTTCGATGTTTTTTTTCCAAATCTCAGTCTCTCACACAATCTAGATATTCTCTACCAGTGTGTAACTGTCCTTTGATTGTAAGAGATTTAAAGAGATGAAGAGAAGTTCCTATAACAATTATGTCTCTAATTAGTTCTCATTGTGATGCTTCATATTCACAAAATTCAGACATTGTAAAAAGATAATTGATGAAGTTATCGACAGAGTCTCCTGGACACTTTTCTTTCAATGTTGCTCTTTCCATTATAAAATTGGTTCTGAAAGTAAGATAGTTTATAAATACTTTTAAAGAAGCCATCAAAGGTATCAATGTGTTCTTTAACTTTTTTGTTTGTCGATAATATATTCTTTTAATCATCCCATTAAATAAGGCAATGTGTTAATGTGCTCTCCCTGTAGTCAGCATATACACCAAAACAATTCTGTATCTAATAAATTCTTTCTTTCTAACTGATCAATTCAATTCAATTCTCTGTTTGAAGTATTTGTGACATTGAATCTGCCTGGAAATGTGACAACTTGCTTCATTTCCGTGTTTAACTTAAATTGTTTACTTTAAGTTCTGAAAGCTTTTTCTGGAATAATTTTAAGTCTGTGGTATCTTCAGTTTTGACACCAGTATTCAAAATTGGCTTATGATGGGTGGGAACCTTCGTATTCTTTTTACATTAAATAGTCTATACTAAATTTACCATCGTTTGTGGTTAAAGATCTTCACGCCAGAAAGAAAGACTGATATTTGCGTAACTCTTTTTGTGATTCAGGATTCGGGTCTCAGCTTCGCCCCCTGCAACTGAATCCCCAGCTTTCTGACCCACAGAACACAATCAACGAAGATAGGTAACTGCACCTCCTCCACAACAACACTCAACACTGGAGCACCCCCAAGGATGCGACCTCAGCTCCTTACTGTACTCCCTGAACACCCACTACTGTGTTGCCAAATTCCAAATGAACGCCATCTACAAGTTTGCTAATGACACCACCACTGTAAGATGGATATCTAACAATGTATTCCTGATGAAGGGCTTTTGCCCGAAACGTTGATTTTCCTGCTCCTCGGATGCTGCCTGAACTGCTGTGCTTTTCCAGCACCAATCTACTCCAGAATCTGGTTTCCAGCATCTGCAGTCATTGTTTTTGCCTATCAAATAATAATGAGCCAAAATACAGAAGGGAGTTAGAGGGCTTGGGGACGTGGTGCAATGAGAACAGCCTTTCTGTCAATGTTGTCAAAACTAAATTGACTTCAGAAAGAAAAGAGTACACACCCCCATCTACATCAACGGAGCTGAGGTTGAGAGGGTGGAGACAGTCAATTTGCTCAGAGTGATGATAACTGACAACCTGTCCTGGCCTTCCCACGTAGATGTGATGGTCAAGAAGGCACAACAACACCTCTTCTTCATCAGGCAGCTGAGGAAATTCAGCATGTCCATAAGGACCCTCACCAACTTCTACAGATGCACCATTAAAAGGATACTGTCCAGGTGCACAATGGCCTGGTAAGGCAACTGCTCTGACCAGGACCGTAAGAAACTACAGATGGTGGTGTGCACAGCCCAGACCATCACGGAAACCAACCTTCCATCCATGGACTTCATTTACATGGCTTGCTGCCGTAGAAAGGCTGCATCATCAAAGACCCATTGGACCTTGGTACTGCTCTCCTACAGCCTTTTCAGTGAGGCAGAAGATACAGATGCCCGAACGCATGCACCAGCACGTTCAGGAACAGCTTCTCCGGGCTGTTATTAGACTGATGAATGGACTCTCTAACCTCAAATAATGCTGATCTTGTTAACACTGATCTCGCCTACTGCACTCCCTGTGTAATGTAACCTATATGACTCTGTCTAAGGTTTTTTACAACCTCTGCTCTGTACATTCTTGCTTACTGTGATCTGCCTGTACTGCTTGTAAACAAAGCTTTTCACTGTACTTTGGTACACATGACAATAAATTAATCAATCGATTCTCAAAAGCTTACAGCAAATGAAGTATTTTTAAAGCTCTTTTAGTCACTATGTAGAAAAATGAGGGAGGCAATTTGGACTCAGTGAGGCCCTGCAAATCTAAATAAGATAATCACTAAACAATGTTTCATTTAATGTGGTTAACTGAGGAACAGTTATTGGCCAGCATATCCTTGCTCTTCCTTGAAACAGTACTATGGAATATTTTATATCAATCTCATGTGACTCACCCCAAAGAGGCATTTGAAACTCAAGAGAATCAAGATGAATTATGTGCATGAGACTCCAAACTTCACAACCTATTACTCAGAGATATAAGTCTTACCAACTGTTACGAGGGGCTTTGACAAAGAGATTTTCCATTAACAGGTTGACACTCAGAATCCAGTGTAGTCATAGAATCCCTACAGTGTGAAAACAGGCAATTTGGCCCAACAAGTCCACACCAACCCTCTGAAGAGTATACCACCCAGCCCTGTTCCCCTGTAAATTGTTCTACATTTACCCCTGACTAATGCACCTAACCTATGCATCCCTGAACACAATGGGCAATGTAACTTTGCCAATCCACCTAACCTGCACATTTTTGGACAGTGGGAGGGAACCGGAGCACCCGGAGGAAACCCATGCAGACACGAGGAAAATGTGCAAACTCCACACAGATTGTTGTCTGAAGATGGCATTGAACTCGGGTCCCTGGTGCTGTGAGGCGGCAGTGCTAACCACTGAGCCACCTGAATCTAGGTGAGCAATGGAAATCCTTTACTGTTGACTAGAACTGTTTGGGTGCATGTCTTATACACCACAGGCTTAACTAGCATCGGGATTTCATTGACATTGAAGTGAAATAAGAAGAAACAAATTTCTCTTTACACTTTCCTGCAAATTGTCAAAAAACTACATCCAAGCTATTGATGATATCCACGGGACCCCCAAGTGCCAACATAAATTAATGATTGGAACAGATCTCTCTTGTGTTTTCCATAAATAGCTTTTAGATCCCTCACTGAGCTATGTAGAAGCACAACACTGTACTCAAAGGTGCCCACTACCACATCCCACTGATAAGCCCAAATTGCTTCTCACATCTCATCTGAAATTTCCTTTGTATAGAGTATTCTAATAAATTAAGTGTACCTGCATAATCTCCCATCCATTTATTTTAATTAAAAATGTGGTAAATGAACTGAAAATGGCATGGGGTGCTCTAACCTTCACATTCCCATTGCAGATGAAGTTTGATTGGAAGCCCAGGACTATAACATATACCTTAAAATGTCTAATTAGATTTATAATTTAATTATTCACTAAGCTTGATCATAAACTTCACCTAAAATTTCACTAAATTGGGCAGCTCTTGGGTGTACTCAAGAAATCCGAAATATAGAGATTTTTTTTAATATGTTCAGAAAATGTGTATTTTTGACAGGTTTGAACTATAGATAAGAACAAAAATAAAATGGTCTCCCCTGCAGGCAGGTGGGGCATCATGTGAGCACAGCACTGGCTTCATAACCAGATGGTCACAGGTTTGGATCCCAGAGCCGCTGGATACTTGAATTCACCTGCCACTGTTGTAATGAGTTTCATCAGCTTTTGGCCAGGCTGCTAGATGGGTGCCTCACAATAGCTGTGTATTCCACCTGAAGGGAGGAAACATTGGCATGGCCCATCTTGCCCTGTTACAAGAACATCTCCTGATATCCGTTAGAATTGGTGCAGCCAGTGTGAAGCTTGCAGTTCTAACTGTTTTAAGCTCCTGTTTAATATACCTGGACAAGCCATGGGAAACACAAGCTGGGCGCAACTAACTCTTGGGTTAAGAGCCAAGTTTGAGGTTGATGATTGTTTATTTTCCTTTCCCTCTTTATTGCTCAACCGCAAATGGCTACATTTTATTGCTTAGCTCATCTGTGGGATAGGTTTTTTTTAATGCATTATTGTAGTTCAGTCATTAAGTTATTTCATCTGTAAAATGTTCAATTTGGCTAGTTCTTTGAAAGTCTTTTTATATTAAATGTCTGCTCACAGTTTCCTGTTTTCTCCTCAAACCTCTATTGCTGTCACCACAGTTTCTATCCTGCATCAAAGCATTGGTGCTGCTGTTTGCAAACCTGCTGCCTTTGTATAAGGCCATATTGTTACTGCAGGTGGGCTACACCAGCTGTGCTGATTGAAGAGAAACATCTTGCTCGCAAATTCCTCTGACTGAGAAAAATTAGTCTAAAACAAAATTAAGTACAGTTAAGTTAAGTACATCAGAGAGTGGAAGCAGAGAAAGAAGTCAAAGAACAATTTCATCGGAAATGCAAACTAAAAGATGAAAGACATAAAAATGTAAGAAACTGTGAAAGAAAGGTTAAAAAGGAACATGAGAGTAAAACATGAAAGAGAAATGAAGTAAAGAAAAACAATAAAAGAATATAGACTTGATAAGGTCAGGATGGAAAGGATGTTTCCTCTTGTGGTTGAGTCCAGAACTAGGGGGCACTGTTTTAAAGTTTGGGGTCACCCTTTCTGGACATAGACGAGGAGATTTTATTCCCCTCAGAGGGTTGTGTTATTTTAGAATTCTCAGCCTCAGAAGGTGGTCGACATGATCCCTGAGTATTTTTAAGTGGTGGATAGATTTTTGTTAAGCAGGGGAACCAAAGGTTATCAGGGGTAGATGGGAATGTGGAATTCGAACGCTAACAGATGAGCCATGTTCTCATTGAAAAGCAAAGCAGGCTGAAGTGGCTGAATTATCTCCAGCTGCTATTTCACATGGTTGCATGTATGTAATAAATATAACAGTGAAATGTGTGGAATGCAAATCTCCATTAATTTCATGGGCCAAATGCAAATAATCCAATGGAAACCCATTTAAACTCTTGAAGAAAATATGTTTCTCTCTGTCCCCAAAGAGAAGCTATGAAATACACCAGCATATCCGAACTTCTACTGAAATGTTTTATTTTGAGGTGACATGAACTTGGAATGAACAGGACTCATTGTCGAACAAGTGAAAAAATGAGAGAAAAACGAATGAATTAACAAAATCAAAATTAATCGCCAAAATTTAAATGGAAATGAAGGAGTGGAATAAGGAAATGAATGTGTAGTTCTTTCAACTTGAATGGCTGAAATTGAACATTCTGATGCCATTTATGACTCCATTAATAATGCTCTGGTCTCTGAATCAGAAAGTTATAGGTTTAAGTCCCAATTCAGGGAATTTTCATTTCTCTGGTGGTGGACAGGCCTTTCAAATTCCTGAAGAAGGGCTCATGCCCGAAACATCGATTCTCCTGCTCCTTGGATGCTGCCTGACCTGCTGCGCTTTTCCAGCAACACATTTTCAGCTCTGATCTCTGCATCTGCAGTCCTCACTTTCTCCTCAGGCCTTTCAAATACCAACCATGGCTGGCAAGCAGATTTCCTGGTGCTGACCATTGTGCCAATGTCAGTTCAGACTAAGCAGGTCTACCCATCATGCAAATACTCAGTCAGGCTATTTAAGAATATTGTTAACCAGAATCAAAGGCACCTTTCAGACTGTCTCTAGCATTCAAATGTGATGAAGGACAAAGTTAAATGTGTGGAGATAGACATCCAGCAACAGGCTAGTTGGATTTGGCAAGATTGGAGTTGTGGGACAGTGCTCCAGGCAATTCTACAGACTTTTCCCACTTGCCTGGGTGAAGATGCAGCTGAAGGCTGCCCTTTCAAGGAATACTATTAACCCCCCCCCCCCATCCCTCCAACCAATGTCCCCTCTAGAATGAATGCAGAAACTCCTATGGCATTATTTTGAAGACAAGCTGGGGTGATGTGCCCGATTTGCTGTCTGATTCTTATTCCTCAATCAGTGAAGGACTTCTGCTCGAAACGTCGAGTTTCCTGCTCGTCGGATGCTGCCTGACCAGCTGTGCTTTTCCAGCACCACTCTAATTACAAAATCAGGTTATCTGGTCATTATCTGATTATTGTGAAAGATTACATTGTCTTGAGGCAGTCCCTCAGGATCAAGGATGACTATGGTATGATGGTTCCTACAATGGCTGATCAAAATTCTGGAGGTTTGTGTATTCCCTCCAATATTACCTCTGCATACTCCCTACAAATCTCTCAAGGTGTTTAGTGCATTCCTGAATCTACCTTCTCCATTTTGGTCAGTCACACGCCAGGGTCTCACATGAGTTGGTTGGATGTTTGATATCTACAGGAATGCTTTACAAGCATCCCTAAAGGATTCTATTATTCTCTTGGGTGATCCTGTTACAACTGCATTCCGAGTAGAGCAGGGACTTCATGGGTCTAGTATCAGGCATAAGAACAATATGTCCTGACCAGTGGAACTGGTTTTGACTGATTTTCACCTCCATGTTGAGCAAATTGGTTTGAGAGAGACAATGTTGCTGTTGGATTGTATTTCTTGCCACTGGATTTGGAGGATCTTGTGAAGGCTTCACCATGACACCTTTTCAATTCTTCGAGGTGCCTGCTGCAGGTTGTCCAAATCTCTGAAGTGTATAGGAATATGGAGATCCTTGTTGTCTGGTAAGCCATGGTCTTAGTCACAGGGTCGAGATTCAGATCCTCAAATATTTATTTCCTTAGTTGACCAAAGCAATGATTTTTTTTTTGTCATCTGTGTCTACCTTAATCAAAAGGAAGCTCTCAATTTATTTAAAAAGATATAAATTTTGCAGCAACTTACCATTCATCTCAATTCATGAAGAGGAATCTTGTACTCTGGCAGCTGGTTGGAAGAGGACATTGGTTTTCCCATGTGTTTAGTGGAAGGTCCATGTGAACTTGCCATGTGAAAATTGGCTGCCGCAATCCTGTATTGCAATAGAGATTATACTTAATTTGCTATTAAATGGTTTGGGGAATCTTGGAAAGTGCTTTATATGTGTAAGTCTACCTTTCCTTTAGACCAATGGTCCACAGACTATTTTCCAATATGATATCATTTAATGCTTGAAAATTAATGTGCCTCCTTGCAGATGCCACAAAAACTAAATAAGAAATTAACAATCAGTTTCACACATTATAGTTCAACACATAAATGTGAAAATCTGTGCTTTTAAAATACTTCATAAAAATGATATTACTTTGTGCACTCGCCAGTCTATTCCTTCATTTGATTGACTCAAGCTGAAAGACTCTGGCCAGGAGGGAGCAGATAACTACTGAGTTGCACAATTGCAGCAATCCTGATCTATAGCCATATCACACCAAGGTTCCCTAAAGGCCAGCTTGACATGGTTAATTTTAACATGGGTTGAATTAAATAAATTCCATATTTTCTCCTGAGGATTTCAGACACTCTTCCTGGCATCTTTTGTAACATCACCTCACATCAATGTACACTACAATTCTGTTTACTTAAAATGTAGTAAACCCCTCTCTCTCCTTTCACACGCACTGTAATCATCCCTTCTCCCTCTGAGTACACTCACTGTAATCAGCCCCTCTCCCTCCGTGTACACTCACTGTAATCAGCCCCTCTCCCTCCGTGTACACTCACTGTAATCAGCCCTTCTCCCTCCGTGTACACTCACTGTAATCAGCCCCTCTCCCTCTGTGTACACTCACTGTAATCAGCCCCTCTCCCTCTGAGTACACTCACTGTAATCAGCCCCTCTCCCTCTGAGTACACTCACTGTAATCAGTCCTTCGCCATCCGTGTACACTCACTGTAATCAGCCCGTCTCCCTCCGTGTACACTCACTGTAATCAGCCCCTCTCCCTCTGAGTACACTCACTGTAATCAGCCCCTCTCCCTCCGTGTACACTCACTGTAATCAGCCCCTCTCCCTCCGTGTACACGAACTGTAATCAGCCCCTCTCCCTCCGTGTACACTCACTGTAATCAGCCCCTCTCCCTCTGTGTACACTCACTGTAATCAGCCCCTCTCCCTCTGTGTACACTCACTGTAATCAGCCCCTCTCCCTCTGAGTACACTCACTGTAATCAGCCCCTCTCCCTCTGAGTACACTCACTGTAATCAGCCCCTCTCCCTCCGTGTACACTCACTGTAATCAGCCCCTCTCCCTCCGTGTACACTCACTGTAATCAGCCCCTCTCCCTCTGAGTACACTCACTGTAATCAGCCCCTCTCCCTCCGTGTACACTCACTGTAATCAGCCCCTCTCCCTCTGTGTACACTCACTGTAATCAGCCCCTCTCCCTCCGTGTACACTCACTGTAATCAGCCCCTCTGCCTCCGTGTACACTCACTGTAATCAGCCCCTCTCCCTCTGAGTACACTCACTGTAATCAGCCCCTCTCCCTCCGTGTACACTCACTGTAATCAGCCCCTCTCCCTCCGTGTACACTCACTGTAATCAGCCCCTCTCCCTCTGAGTACACTCACTGTAATCAGCCCTTCTCCCTCCGTGTACACTCACTGTAATCAGCCCCTCTCCCTCTGAGTACACTCACTGTAATCAGCCCCTCTCCCTCCGTGTACACTCTCTGTAATCAGCCCCTCTCCCTCCGTGTACACTCACTGTAATCAGCCCCTCTCCCTCCGTGTACACTCACTGTAATCAGCCCCTCTCCCTCCGTGTACACTCACTGTAATCAGCCCCTCTCCCTCCGTGTACACTCACTGTAATCAGCCCTTCTCCCTCCGTGTACACTCACTGTAATCAGCCCCTCTCCCTCCGTGTACACTCACTGTAATCAGCCCCTCTCCCTCCGTGTACACTCAATGTAATCAGCCCCTCTCCCTCTGAGTACACTCACTGTAATCAGCCCCTCTCCCTCTGAGTACACTCACTGTAATCAGCCCTTCGCCATCCGTGTACACTCACTGTAATCAGCCCCTCTCCCTCTGTGTACACTCACTGTAATCAGCCCCTCTCCCTCTGAGTACACTCACTGTAATCAGCCCCTCTCCCTCCGTGTACACTCACTGTAATCAGCCCCTCTCCCTCCGTGTACACGAACTGTAATCAGCCCCTCTCCCTCCGTGTACACTCACTGTAATCAGCCCCTCTCCCTCTGTGTACACTCACTGTAATCAGCCCCTCTCCCTCTGTGTACACTCACTGTAATCAGCCCCTCTCCCTCTGAGTACACTCACTGTAATCAGCCCCTCTCCCTCTGAGTACACTCACTGTAATCAGCCCCTCTCCCTCCGTGTACACTCACTGTAATCAGCCCCTCTCCCTCCGTGTACACTCAGTGTAATCAGCCCCTCTCCCTCTGAGTACACTCACTGTAATCAGCCCCTCTCCCTCCGTGTACACTCACTGTAATCAGCCCCTCTCCCTCTGTGTACACTCACTGTAATCAGCCCCTCTCCCTCCGTGTACACTCACTGTAATCAGCCCCTCTGCCTCCGTGTACACTCACTGTAATCAGCCCCTCTCCCTCTGAGTACACTCACTGTAATCAGCCCCTCTCCCTCCGTGTACACTCACTGTAATCAGCCCCTCTCCCTCCGTGTACACTCACTGTAATCAGCCCCTCTCCCTCTGAGTACACTCACTGTAATCAGCCCTTCTCCCTCCGTGTACACTCACTGTAATCAGCCCCTCTCCCTCCGTGTACACTCACTGTAATCAGCCCCTCTCCCTCCGTGTACACTCTCTGTAATCAGCCCCTCTCCCTCCGTGTACACTCATTGTAATCAGCCCCTCTCCCTCCGTGTACACTCACTGTAATCAGCCCCTCTCCCTCCGTGTACACTCACTGTAATCAGCCCCTCTCCCTCCGTGTACACTCACTGTAATCAGCCCTTCTCCCTCCGTGTACACTCACTGTAATCAGCCCCTCTCCCTCCGTGTACACTCACTGTAATCAGCCCCTCTCCCTCCGTGTACACTCAATGTAATCAGCCCCTCTCCCTCCGTGTACACTCACTGTAATCAGCCCTTCTCCCTCCGTGTACACTCACTGTAATCAGCCCCTCTCCCTCCGTGTACACTCACTGTAATCAGCCCCTCTCCCTCTGAGTACACTCACTGTAATCAGCCCCTCTCCCTCCGTGTACACTCACTGTAATCAGCCCCTCTCCCTCCGTGTACACTCACTGTAATCAGCCCCTCTCCCTCCGTGTACACTCACTGTAATCAGCCCTTCTCCCTCCGTGTACACTCACTGTAATCAGCCCCTCTCCCTCCGTGTACACTCACTGTAATCAGCCCCTCTCCCTCTGTGTACACTCACTATAATCAGCCCCTCTCCCTCCGTGTACACTCACTGTAATCAGCCCCTCTCCCTCCGTGTACACTCACTGTAATCAGCCCTTCTCCCTCCGTGTACACTCACTGTAATCAGCCCCTCTCCCTCCGTGTACACTCACTGTAATCAGCCCCTCTCCCTCCGTGTACACTCAATGTAATTAGCCCCTCTCCCTCCGTGTACACTCACTGTAATCAGCCCTTCTCCCTCCGTGTACACTCACTGTAATCAGCCCCTCTCCCTCCGTGTACACTCACTGTAATCAGCCCCTCTCCCTCTGAGTACACTCACTGTAATCAGCCCCTCTCCCTCCGTGTACACTCACTGTAATCAGCCCCTCTCCCTCCGTGTACACGAACTGTAATCAGCCCCTCTCCCTCCGTGTACACTCACTGTAATCAGCCCCTCTCCCTCCGTGTACACTCACTGTAATCAGCCCTTCTCCCTCTGAGTACACTCACTGTAATCAGCCCCTCTCCTTCTGAGTACACTCACTGTAATCAGCCCCTCTCCCTCTGAGTACACTCACTGTAATCAGCCCCTCTCCCTCCGTGTACACTCACTGTAATCAGCCCCTCTCCCTCCGTGTACACTCACTGTAATCAGCCCCTCTCCCTCTGAGTACACTCACTGTAATCAGCCCCTCTCCCTCCGTGTACACTCACTGTAATCAGCCCCTCTCCCTCTGAGTACACTCACTGTAATCAGCCCCTCTCCCTCCGTGTACACTCACTGTAATCAGCCCCTCTCCCTCCGTGTACACTCACTGTAATCAGCCCCTCTCCCTCTGAGTACACTCACTGTAATCAGCCCCTCTCCCTCCGTGTACACTCACTGTAATCAGCCCCTCTTCCTCCGTGTACACTCACTGTAATCAGCCCCTCTCCCTCCGTGTACACTCACTGTAATCAGCCCTTCTCCCTCCGTGTACACTCACTGTAATCAGCCCCTCTCCCTCCGTGTACACTCACTGTAATCAGCCCCTCTCCCTCTGTGTACACTCACTGTAATCAGCCCCTCTCCCTCCGTGTACACTCACTGTAATCAGCCCCTCTCCCTCCGTGTACACTCACTGTAATCAGCCCTTCTCCCTCCGTATACACTCACTGTAATCAGCCCCTCTCCCTCCGTGTACACTCACTGTAATCAGCCCCTCTCCCTCCGTGTACACTCAATGTAATCAGCCCCTCTCCCTCCGTGTACACTCACTGTAATCAGCCCTTCTCCCTCCGTGTACACTCACTGTAATCAGCCCCTCTCCCTCTGAGTACACTCACTGTAATCAGCCCCTCTCCCTCCGTGTACACTCACTGTAATCAGCCCCTCTCCCTCCGTGTACACTCACTGTAATCAGCCCCTCTCCCTCCGTGTACACTCACTGTAATCAGCCCTTCTCCCTCCGTGTACACTCACTGTAATCTGCCCCTCTCCCTCCGTGTACACTCACTGTAATCAGCCCCTCTCCCTCTGTGTACACTCACTGTAATCAGCCCTTCTCCCTCCGTGTAAACTCACTGTAATCAGCCCCTCTCCCTCTGTGTACACTCACTGTAATCAGCCCTTCTCCCTCCATGTACACTCACTGTAATCAGCCCGTCTCCCTCCGTGTACACTCACTGTAATCAGCCCCTCTCCCTCCGTGTACACTCACTGTAATCAGCCCGCCTCCCTCCGTGTACACTCACTGTAATCAGCCCCACTCCCTCCGTGTACACTCACTGTAATCAGCCCGCCTCCCTCCGTGTACACTCACTGTAATCAGCCCCTCTCCCTCCGTGTACACTCACTGTAATCAGCCCTGATCCCTCTCCATATACAATCAGCCCAGCTCCCCCATTGCAATGGTTTCAGTGACAGGGAGGTACTGCAGCTCTGAAAGCCAGACCCCCAGCCCCAAATCAGGCCCATGTCAGCCATGACGCTGCAGTTGACATTTCGAATTGATGTTGACAAGAGAGCTGCCAATCGCAAGATTAGATCCTGTAGAAAGTTTCAATTGGAGATGGAAATTTGTTTTCAATAGAAGTAACTCAATTCACATTAATAATGCAAAGTGCAAATCACAGCGATATGACTCAGCAAGCCACAAACACAGGCAAGGCACACAGTCATGGGACAGGGGCCCAGTCATGAGGAGTGGAAGTTTGCAATTCTGTTAGCTGTTTCTGTGGCACAAATTGCAGTCAGGAGCCACAGATTGGGAATTGCTGCCTCAATTTCCCTGATAGGGCTATCTATTTGAACCTTCTGTCTGCTTTTTCCTAGTCTGACTCACCTTGCTGTTACCCATTCTTCCATTTCCCCAAGTCCCACTCAATATCTTGAGACAGACAATAGACAATAGACAATAGGTGCAGGAGTAGGCCATTCAGCCCTTCTAGCCTGCACCACCATTCAATATGATTATGGCTGATCATTCCTAATCAGTATCCTCTCCCTGCCTTATCTCCATAACCCTTGATTCCACTATCTTTGAGAGCTCTATCCAACTCTTTCTTAAATGAATCCAGAGACTGGGCCTCCACTGCCCTCTGGGGCAGAGCATTCCACACAGCCACCACTCTCTGGGTAAAGAAGTTTCTCCTCATCTCTGTCCTAAATGGTCTACCCCATATTTTTAAGCTGTGTCCTCTGGTTCGGCACTCACCCATCAACAGAAGCATGTTTCCTGCTGCCAGAGTGTCCAATCCTTTCATAATCTTATATGTCTCAATCAGATCCCCTCTCAATCTTCTAAACTCAAGGGTATACAAGCCCAGTCGCTTCAGTCTTTCAGTGTAAGGTAATCCCGCCATTCCAGGAATTTACCTCATGAACCTACGCTGCACTCCCTCAATAGCCAGAATGTCTTTCCTCAAATATGGAGACCAGAACTGCACACAGTACTCCAGGTGTGGTCTCACCAGGGCACTGTACAGCTGCAGAAGCACCTCTTTACTTCTATACACAATCCCTCTTGTTATGAAGGCCAGCATGCTATTAGCCTTCTTCACTACCTGCTGTACCTGCATGCTTACCTTCATTGACTGGTGTACAAGAACACCCAGATCTCTCTGTACTGCCCCTTTACCTAAATTGATTCCATTGAGGTAGTAATCTGCTTTCCTGTTCTTGCCACCAAAGTGGATAACCAGACATTTATCCACATTAAACTGCATCTGCCATGCATTTAACCACTCACCTAACTTGTCCAGGTCACCCTGTAATCTCCTAACATCCTCATCACATTTCACCCTGCCACCCAGCTTAGTATCATCAGCAAATTTGCTAATGTTATTACTAATACCATCTTCTATATCATTAACATATATTGTAAAAAGCTGCGGTCCCAGCACGGATCCCCGCGGGACCCCACTGGTCACTGCCTGCCATTCTGAAATGGAGCCGTTTATCACTACTTTTTGTTTCCTATCAGCCAACCAATTTTCAATCCAATCTAGTACTTTGCCCCCAATACCATGCACCCTAATTTTGCTCACTAACCTCCTGTGTGGAACTTTATCAAAAGCTTTCTGAAAGTCCAGGTACACTACATCTACTGGATCTCCCTCATCCATCTTCAGAGTTACATCCTCAAAAAATTCCAGAAGATTAGTCAAGCATGATTTCCCTTTCATAAATCCATGCTGACTCTGTCCTATCCTGTTACTACTAACCAGATGTGCCGTAATTTCATCCTTTATAATAGACTCCAGCATCTTTCCCACCACTGAGGTCAGACTAACTGGTCTCTAATTTCCTGCTTTCTCTCTCCCACCTTTCTTAAAAAGTGGTATGACATTAGCCATCCTCCAATCCTCAGGAACCAAGCCTGAATCTATCGAGCTCTGGAAAATAATCACCAATAGGAGATAATGAGTGCTGAGGGAGCAAAGACACCCTTGATCTATTTCCCACTTATCTTCAAATTTCTCTTATTTCCTGAAATAGACCATGTTTATCTTAACTGTTTAACATACTGTGCTTTTTTTTGTAAAGGTCAAATCATGAGAAAGCAACGAAGGGTCATTTAGAAGGATGAAGTGTGGCAATGGAGGAATGAATCATTTGGGAGGGAGGCTAACCCACCGGCAACCATGATACGCTCAGTGCTTCAATTTTTAATTACAAAACTATCCTTTATTCACAAAATGGCTTTTATAAAATACGTTACTAGAGCAGTTCAGATCTGTACAGTCTTTGTGTATGGAGAGAAAAGAAAGGGGTTTGACATTCTTGATAGTTACAACAAACCCAATGACATTCCTTAATTAAATAAGGTATTATTGACATCTATCTGAGGCAAACACAATACCTTCTAGGCTCCACCCTAAACCTGAGGTGTTGGCTCACCAGCCTGTTACCCAACTGAAAGGTCTCAGTCTCGGCAAACTAGAGAGCTAGAATCTCATTAACTGCTGGCTCCCCTTCCCCCGTCAATTGAAGCTGTCTTCGGGATGCGGCCTGTGTATTTTGGAAGTAGCTACAGTATTTACAATAGAGGGTTATGTATGGAACAGAGATTTTCATTCCATGCTGCCTACAACTCCATTAATTGCATCCAAGAATTGAGTTGCTGGTCCTCCAATGATATTCTTCAAAGCTCTGTATATAATCTGGATATACAATTTCAAATAGTATTTTATTTAAATGGCTACATATTGGCATAGTCTTCCAGTCTCTTGGAAGTTTGTATGTCAGGCAAGCCATCACCCTCTCCCCAGAATCCTCCAAGGAAGTCTTCAGCTCTGAGTTTGATAGTTCCAGTTTACTGACCATGAGAGTTACTGAGGAAATGTTAGATGGAAAGGTTTAACTCCAGGATAACTATACAAGTGAACTCTGATTCACTACTTGATACGCAACCCCACCCCCCCCCACCCCCATCCCTCCGACTAATCCCACAATCTCCCAACTACCTGCAGCTCCTTGCCTGACACCTGCCCCCCACCCCCCCAAAGCTCATTCCTGATCCCGGCCTTCTCTCAATCCCTCAACCACCCTGCCCAATGATCAAAGTTCCAGCTGAATCCCTCCTGACCCCCCAATCCACTTCACACCCTTTACCCCACCCCCCCATACATCTGACTCCCACCTAACATCTGACCCAACCAACACTTCATCTACCAACCACCCTAAACAGCTGTCACCCTACTCATAGAGTCATAGAGCTGTACAGCACGGAAACAGATTCTTCGGTCCAACTTGTCCATGCCGACCAGATATCCTAAATTAATCTAATCCCATTTGCCAACATTTGGCCCATATCCCTCAAATCCTATTCATGTACCCATCCTGACGCCTTTCAAATGTGGTAATTGTACCAGCCTCCACCACCTCCTCTAACAGTTTGTTCCATACATGCACCACCATCTATTTGAAAAAGTTGTCCCTTAGGTCCCTTTTAAATCTTTTCCTTCTCAACTTAAACCAATGCCCTCCAGTTCTGGAGTCTCCCACCTTGGGGAAAAGACCTTGACAATTCACCCTATCATGTCCCTCATTATTTTATAAACCTCTATGAGGTCACCCTCTCAACCTCCAATTCTCCAGGGAAAATAGCTGAAGCCTACTCAGCTGCTCCTTACACCTACAGTTCCACTGTACCCAGCTTACTCCCTATACTCCTACCACTCTTTCCAGTTACAGTTTTACTTAGCTGACCCTCTACAGCTCTGAAAATCAGACCTACTGGTCTGACCCGTCTTGTATGCATCAAAATGGAAGCCCAATGCATTCTTTTTCAAGAATTACCTACTGACCTATTTTCATACCTCAGCCCACTCATGCACCTAATCACTCATTCATTGAAATGCTGTTGAAGTGTCCCAAAGCTTTTCAGTTTATTTGTGATTGAAAACTTGTCAGAATACAACAGCAATATTCATTCACAGTATTTACTGCCCAGAGGGCAGTTAAGAGTCAACCAAATTGGCTTGGGTCCGGAGTCACATGGAGTCCAGACCCTTCCTAGGGGGCATTTGTGAACCAGAAGGGCTTTTCCTCAACAACAGACAATGATCATGATTAGACTCTTAATATCAGATTTCTTTTTATTGGATTCAAGTTCCACCCTCTGGCATGGTGAGATTTGGACCCAGGTTCCCAGAACCTTACTTCTGGATTAATAGTTCAGGTTGTCACCTCCCCTCAGATAGCACAGTAGAAATCGAAGGAATGCAGCTTTTTTTCCTGTGTTAGGAAGACACACTCTGATGGAAGAAAACTCTGGATTTCTGAAGTGCCCATAGATAGAAGTCCTGGTCAGAAATGTAGAGAGCCGTTACTGCAGATAGATTCCAAGTGCAGTGGCAACCTGAAGATTCCGGCCTGCATATTTTACTTTTTAAAAACAAATGCCGTTCCTTCTGTTGAATTTGATTGCATTACTTGACATAAAGTCGCCCCTGTGCAATAACCCACTAGAGGGCACTCTTGTCTTGTTACAAAATAACCTGTTGATCCATTTAAAAGATTTAAATTTGTTTTGTTCATATCAACTGAGAGACACAGGCACAATACATAGATAGTGACAGACACAGACAATATTGTCGGACTCAAAGACGACACAAATGCGGAGGATGATACACAACAGATGTAGAACATGTGTCTTTCCTCCTCACTTCCTTTGTTCCTTCCATTCTATATGCAATAGTAGATTTCAAAATCTGAGACACACTATCATTTTGTCACTGTAAAGTGGTTTAGATATTTAGTGTGATGCAGACTATGTTGCTCATGACACGACCTGGGCATATATAGAAATATGGTATATCATGTCCCACGGCCAAAGGCCTCATGTGGTGACCAGCAAGCAGAAACTGACAGACCATTTCCTCACTGAACCTGCCCTCCTGACCTTCTGTTGCAAGTTTACCCTCCTGTCTGTGCATTTCCCTCTTAGTTACTCAGTGTATTTATTTATTTCAGTGTATGCTATCACTTTGTCTACTTGGTTCTGAATGCTAGTTGCATTCAAATGTAGAGCCTTTACTTTTGTCTTTGTGTTATCTTTGAAATATCTAGTCTTGAAAGTTGTTGTATTGTTTTTCTTTACTTTCTAGCCCTTTCCTGCCACTTTCTAACTTTCATTTCTCACATTACTGTCTGTACTGTTTGATATCTCACATACTTCCCCATGTAATTAGTTGCCCCGACACTAAATCAAGATGGCGGCGGCGAAGTGGGAAGCATCTGGGCTCCTGTGCCCAGGGCTCGTCCACTTTTCTTTTTTTTATTCATTTTTTCTCTTTCTTCTTTTTCTTTTTTTCTCATATCTTCCTAATTTTCTGTCGGAAAGTGGCAGTGATTGGTGAGCCTGGAGCGGAGCTCTGATGGATGACTGTGAGGTGGAAGGGTGATCAGTGTTGGCTGCTACATCGGAGGTGGCGGAAGTGTGTTTTGGGCAGCTGTGGCATGGCAATGGCAACTTCCTTGTGGCCAATGCAGCCATATCTGGTGGTGGTCTGCTTCTTCAGCAGCACAGCCCGGGATTCCAATGGACAGGTTGGCGGTGATGTTGGTGGTGAGGTGGTTTCGGCCTGGCATCTGGCAGCCTGGATTTCTTTGGGTGGCTTTTGCGACATCTTCCTTCCTAGAATCAGATTGGTTCTTGGTGTGTCTTCTGCAGAGTCTTGCTGCTTGCGATTCCAGTGGCCTGGCATGGATGGTGTGCTTTGGTGGCAACTTCCAGCCCAGTATTCCGACAAACCGGTATGGTGGTCTTGCAGTGGTACTGTCTTTTCCCGAACTCAGGAGCCCTGAATTTAACTAAGGTGGACTTTGTCTTCATTTGTTTAATTTTTGTCTTATCTACGCCTTCTGTTATTAATATAGGTGCCACGATATGGTGACTCAAACACTTTTCACTGCTCTTTTTTGTAAAAAATACAAGTGACAATAAATGACCATTCTATTCTCTCCCTTAACAGCTGGCACTGCCTCTTTCATGTGCCGCAGACCTACCAGAGTCATTCATAATAAATGAAGGTCCAATGTTATGAAGAAATTTTATTTTTAAAATTTATTTTTAAGCTTAAGTGTGCCAGAACATAGCCCTTGTATTAAAATTAGCTTGCAGTGTTTACCACCCCTGTAACTGTCATTGCTAACACCAAGGTGACAGCATTAACATCCACATTTAAAAGTAAAATGAAAGCCCGTCAGAATAAACACACAGTCAATGCAGATTGTTTTTTTTTCTCTTAAAGAACAATTTATATTCATTTTAATTTTGACTCACCAGCACAGACAATGCTAGGCACGTGAAGGAAGTCCAACTGCTGGGTGAGAATGCTTGGAACATGCATATCCGTTTCAATGTGCCAGATTCATGCAGCAGCTTTGCAAAAAGCATCGAAAATAACAGCAATGCAGATCATTTCTTTTACATTAGCTATTGAGCCCTAATTGAACTCTCTGCTCTGTTAATTCCAAGTGGAAGACAAGGAGGGTGAATATGAATAACTAATTAGCAATCGTTTTAATCAACTTTGAAGTGTTGTTTTTAATGCAATAACTATTAAAATACTTCCCTTTCCTTTTGCAAGGAAACTTTTTGAATCAATTTAATAAAATAGGAAAATAATTAAATAAGTATTCATGAAATTCTTATATTTTTGGGCAGAATCTGATCACAAATTGACAAAATGTCAAATTTGGCAAGTTTCATGGAGGGCCATGGTTTTGTCACACCATTCTCTCAAACCTCACATCATTAACTATGTACCATGCCCCTAAGGGACCCTGTTCATTCTATCCTCTCACTCCTATCACATCTCAGCATCTCATGCCTCTACCATCTTTAAAGGCCAGCTCTTCACCCAGTCAAGGGCTGGCAGTCCACATTGCCCCAAATGGTTCCTATCAGTTGCCCCCAACATATTGGCACATTGGCATCCTGCTTTACCAACAAGGAACGGGAGGTCCTGATGGGAGTGCAGCAGGTGCCCATGAAGTGTGCCCTGAGATGCTGGTGACTGATTGAGAGTCAGAGGAGCAAGCACCAAACTGGGGTCACCAGGTCACCTGTCTGACTTACACTTTAAAAACTGTCTCCATCTAGTTTAAATCTGGCAAGGGGGAGAATGGGAAACTGAAGCTTAAAGCAGAAAGATGACAAAATAATAAGGATGTCAGTAGGTCTCTCACTTTTCACTAATGAAAATGTCAACTCACTGACTTCTTGCTCTCGATATTGGGAAGCACCTCACTGGCAATTCTCCCACAATTCTTGTCATTGTCTGTGTGATTCAGCATGGAAAGATTCCATCCATCATTTTAACTTTACTCCCCTTCCTTTTTGAACGCAGTGACTCGTGTTTGCACTGTCCTACAGAAACTGGTAGTCCTCTGGCATTTCACCCAACCTTTATACATGATCCTAACAAGAGTGTTAAAAGGTAATTCAGGCCATGAAGACATTGCAGCTGATCCCAGACATATCCTTTTGAATCAAAAACACCACCCTCTTGCTCCTCCATCTATTTGTGAGCTGGATAATAATCCATATTGGTAACATGACTGAATTTTTACCTGAGACCAAATGCCCTAACTGCTTATACAGCTAAGGCTGGCTAACCTATCTCAGATCAGAGATCAAACCTGTAAACTCCCTAGGCCTCTGTGACTTTGCGCTGCATTCACTTGCATAATTGAACCGAGAGCTCTGAATCTCCTCACAACGTCTTTATCCACTTGTTAGTTAGTTAAAACATAATTTTGAAACCAAATGCACAGTCCTAAACCACACATTTATTGAATTATAAAGTGAGACTAAACTATCAAGGCTTTCTATTATGTAATATTTATATTCGCTAAAGCAAATAGATAAATCTATAAAGCATGAAAGAGTATAGATTGATTTATATGTTGCATGTATGTTTTAAAGTGATTCATTTTCAAAACTCCTCTATTTTAGCATACTTTTACTCTCATTAGGAATGTTTCATTAACTTGGAAAACTAAAAGTTTTACAAAGATAAATTGTTATTAATGTAAAATGGGTGTCCAGATATCATTGCCCTGAGATGAATGCTACAAGTAAAAACGTCCAGGCCAATTTCCATTTCAATACTTGAATTTTTGTTTTTTAAATTATTTCTTCAATTTGCAAACAAAAAATATTCTGAAAATTTATTTCCATCATATTCTTTCCTTTACAAGGTATACAGAGCATTTAATTAAGGTTCATTTCATGTTCTTATCAATTCCAAAGTGAGAAAAATATAGAGTAGGCATGGAACTATATAAACAAAAAAAGAACAAAGAACAAAGAAAATTTACAGCCCAGGAACAGGCCCTTCGGCCCTCCAAGCCTGAGCCGATCCAAATGTACCGTCTAAACTGGTCGGTTAATTCCTAAGCATCTGTATCCCTCTGCACCCCACCTACTCATGCATTTGTCCAGATGCATCTTAAATTAATCTGCCTGCCTCTACCACCTCTGCTGGCAACACATTCCAAACGCCCACCACCCTCTGTGTGAAGTACTTACCATATGTATCCCCTTAAACTTTCCACCTCGCACCTTGAAAGTGTGACCTCTCTTTATTGAATCCTTCACCCTCGGAAAAAACTTGTCTCTATCCATCCTGTCTATACCCTTCATGATTTTGTAAACCTCAATCAGGTCCTCCCTCAATCTCCTTTTTTCTAATGAAAATAAATCTAAACTACTCAATCTTTCTTCATAGCTAGCACCTTCCATACCAGGCAACATCCTCATAAACCTTCTCTGCACCTTCTCCAAAGAGTCCACATGCTTTTGGTAATGTGGCGACCAGAACTGTACACAGTATTCTAAATGCAACCAAACCAATGTCTTGTACAATTTTAACATGACTTGCCAGCTTTTATACTCAATACCCCATCCAATGAAGGCCTCCATACTATATGCCTTCTTGACCACTCTATCCACCTGTGCAGCAACCTTCAGCGTACAATGGACCTGCACTTCCAGATCTGCCCATCAGCTTTTCCCAAGGCTCTTCCGTTCATTGTATAATTCGCTCTAGAATTAGTCTTGCCTAAATGCATCACCTCACATTTTTCTGGATTGAAAACCATCTGCCACTTTTCTGCCCAACTCTCCAGTCTATCTATATCCTCCTGTATTCTCTGACAGTCCCTTATGCTTTCTGCTACTCCACCAATCTTGGTGTCATCTGCAAACTTGCTGATCATATCAACAGTGCCCTCTTCCAGATTATTTATGTATATTACAAACAACAGTGGCCCCAACACTGATCCCTATGTAACACCTTTATCCATTTTGAGAAACTCCCTTCAACTACTACTCTCCGTCTCCTGTTGCTCAACCAGATCTTTATCCACCTCGCTAGAACACCCTGCACACCATGTGACTTCACTTTCTCCATTAGTCTACCATGGGGAACCTTATCAAACGCCTTACTAAAGTCCATGTATATGACATCAACAGCCTCTCCTTCATCTATCAACTTGGTCACTTCCTCGAAGAATTCTATTAAGTTGGTAAGACACGATCTCCCCCGTACAAAACAATGTTGCCTATCACTGATAAGCCCATTCTTTTCTAAATATAAATAGAATCTATCCCTCAGTACCCTCTCCAGCAACTTTCCCACCACTGACATCAGGCTCACTGGTCTGTAGTTACCCGGAATATCCCTACTACCCTTCTTGTCCAGGGGGACAACATGAGCAACCCTCCAGTCCTCCGGCACCTCGCCTATATTTAAGGATGCCACAAAGTTATCTGTCAGGGCCCCAGCTATTTCCTCTCTCGCCTCCCTCAGCAACCTGAGATAGATCCCATCCGGTCCTGGGGATTTGTCCACCTTAATAACCTCTAGCCTACACAACATATCTTCCCTATTTATGTCAACATAATCCAGACTAATCAAACTTCTATCTCTAATCTCAACATTCATCATGTTCCTCTCCTCAGTGAACACTGATACAAAGTAATCATTCAGAATCTCACCCATTCTCTCTGGTTCGACACACAGCCTTCCTTCGTTATCCTTTAGCGGACCACTCCTTTCTCTAGTTATCCGCTAGCTTCTTATATAAGAATTTGGGATTCTCCTTAATTCTCCTTAAACATGCTTTAATTTTTATCATTAGTTACACATATGATGCTTTAGTCTCTTTGGAGTTTGATAACATCAATATATATTAAAGGTGCAAGTTATATTATTGCCATTAGGTGGTATGTGAACGTATGGATTCTTTTTTCATTTCTACAAGTAAATGTAGTATATATGTGTTAATAGGTCACCAAATTAGCATATTACACTTACTTTAACTTGTTCAAGCAGAAGCCTTAGGTTAACACCACTTTGAGTTATGATCGGATTTTCAAATTTGCACCGATTAAGGCTAAAACATAATTGTAAAATTGCAATGACAACACTTTTGAAACACACATTGTGACCTTACCATGCAAACAAGTCCCTGCATCAAAATCCAAATACAATAAAGATTTATTGTTATTAAATTAAAAGGTGACTGAAATCTACTTCACTGAAGTTTTCTCCTTTCTGGCTAATTATATTACTCATCATAATATTGACTCTGTTCTACTTTGTGCTGGACACAATATTTTGCAGCAAGAGAACTCCAGTTGAGGCTACTTCACATCAAGCTATTGCTAGAAAGATCATGCAGCAATTGTAATTTTTGCATTTTTTTAATTTCAAAAGTATATTTTATTCATAAAAGATATCTTTATATGCATAGTCACTGTTTAGTTTGGTTCTGTACAGTAGCACATGAAGGAATAAACATTGGAGTTTGACTCTATCCAGCAAACAAACCAAAGGCATCTCTGACTTGTGCAAGATTTTTTTCACACATATACATTATTCAGCAAAATGTCTTTATTTATATCACAGTCACTAACGCAGTTCAAGTCTGTACAGTAGCATATGAGGGAAGAAATAAACACTAGAGTTTGACTATCCAACAAACAAATCCAGGACTTGTGCAAGACTATATTTACATGTATTTGAGGCACCTGGGTGTCCAGTAAATGAAGAGACCCCCTTTTAACTTTGGCAGAAAGACCTCAGATGGCAGTCTTTTCCCACTGTGCCTTGGCAGCAGCTGCCCCAGCCTTTACTGCATCCAAGAGCACATTGTCCTGGACCTTGAAATGTTTTCGAAGGGCTTTTGCCCGAAACATCAATTTTACTGCTCCTCGGATGCTGCCTGAACTACTGTGCTTTTCCAGCACAACTGTACTCCAGAACCTGGTTTCCAGCATCTGCAGTCATTGTTTTTACCTGGACCTTGAAATGTGCCAGTCTGCAAAACTTAGTTAAGCTCTGGAAGACCAATAAGTTTTGGGGAGACCAAGGAGCATCTTTCACCAAGTTAATGGTCCTTGAGAAGTTTATCTCAGTGCACATCCCAGGGAACAGACCATCGAGCACAGAAACCTGCGTCATGGAGCTGCTCAGGACAAAAAGCATTGTATCTTTCTTCAGACTTCCTTTGCAAAGGCGCATTCCAGAAGGAGATGTGTGACAGTCTCTAGCCTTCCCCCCACCCCACCCCGCCCTCCGCAGCTGCTTTGAGGGCAGCGTGTGGTGGCACAGACTGAAGAGGGAAAGGATCTCACAGGTAATGCCTTGCTCACCACCAGCCAAGCATGGTCTTAGTGCTTGTTGGAAAGTTTTGGTGATGAGGCATTCTGCCAAATGACTTTGACAGTCTGCTCAGGGAACAACCTGACAGGATCCACCTCCTTTACTGTAGGGTCTTGACATTACATGCTGACCACTTCCTGATGGACTTGTGGTCAGAAGTGATTTTCTTTGCAATTTCTCCACAAAGGACAGGGTGAAATGGAACAGTCCAACTACCTGAAGCGTTCTGCGGCAGCGAGGCCAGGCCTATCCTTCCCAACACCAGGTACAGATAAAACCTCAGTACATAGTGCTACTGCGTACTAAGGGTCTGCACACAACTTGATGCAGCCACACACAAAGGTGGCCATCAGGATGAGGGCCACCTGAAATGCTGAACTTCTCCACCTCCTGATACTGCCTGGCTTGAAGTGTCCTTCCAGTGTCCTGCTTGTCTACCTTGGATTCTAGCATCTGCAGATTTTTTTTGTCTCTAATCAGGATGAGGGTAGCATTGGGTATGTTCTTCCCACCATATCCAAAGTTCTGTACATGATATCCTTGCGGACATGGTTCACCTTAGATGAAATAGCAGATGGCTCGGGTGACTGCAATGGCACAGGTTTTGGGAATGAGCCAGAGCTGCACCACACACAACAGAGAAAGTGCCGCACACCTGATGACCAGGTTTTTACCTGCAATAGAGAGGGAACAGTGCTCCCAAAAGCTCAGTTTCTGCCTCACCTTGACAATGCACTCCTGCCAAGATTTTGCACATGTCGCAGCCCCTCTGATCGATATTCCCAGCACCTTTTATTCTCTATCCTGACAGTGAACGGGACAAAGGATTGGTCAGTCCAGTTCCCAAAGAACATAGCCTTGCTCTTGCCTTGATATACCTTAGCTGCCAAAAGCCAGTTCAAACGAATCACACATAATCATGAGTCTGCACACCGATAGCTGATCCAATCAGAAACTGGCGATGTCATCCATTTACAGGGAGGCTTTGACCTGCAGACCCCCGTTGCCTGGAATAGCGACGCCTCTCAGGCTCACATCCTTGTTGATGGACTCAACATAAGGCTCTGTACACCACACAGACTAGGCAGGAGAGAGTGAGCAGCCCTGCCTGACTCCAGATCTGATCAAGAAGCTCACTAATTGTAACCTGCTGAAGGTTGGTTTGTCGGTGTCTGATTCCAAGAGTTCTTCTTCTAAGTTCAGGTATTTCAGTTACCAAATGCACTTTGCAATGCAGCAACAACTTTGTATTTGTTGAGTTCTGAAGAAAGCACTCAAAGTTTTAACTTAACTGGAACTTGTTTGCTCTCTCGTAACACTAGTTTATAGATTTTGTTTGAACAGATTGAATCATATCTTAAAATGCATTAAAAGGTGCAATTCTCCATGGATTGCTTTGCAAGTTCATCATTCACTATGATTTAATTGTTCTATGCAAATTGTTACCATTTCCGTCCAAAAAGTGTAATTTGGTCAGTTTCAACAGTTCATAAGTTCCATAATATTATAGAGTAAGATCTGATGCTTTGAAGTGGCATTCACAGTCTTATACCTCTGCTGTCATCATCACCAAGATGTGACAATGCATGTGCATTGTCTAGGACTAAAGCAGCAATTGATCAGACTAGGTTTAGCAACAATAGAAACCTCACAGTCACTTGGCACAGTTAATTCACCCAATTTTTATAATTCAGCCCATTTCTTGATACGTGCTTTTGAGCTCAATGGGTGTGTTTGTATGCTTAATGGGTCATTCGTTTTATTTTCCAATGAGGCCTGAGATTATGATCTCCAACTGCATTTTGAATAATCCTGTATCTAAGTCTTACACAACCTTCAGTTGCTCTGTGGGCAACTGGTGTTGGTCTTGTCACTGCCAATCACCAGTTTAGAAGGAACCACCAAGAAACGCAAATATGTGTTCTAGATTTTACTAGATGTGATTCAATTATTAACTTATATCATTCAAATGCGACTAACTAATGTCATAAGGTTCAGTGATGTTTACAGTAGTTTTTTCAGTTGCGAAGACCTCATAACCTTTCTTGTGAAATTTAGGTTTTGTTCGAAAAACACTATTCTATTTGTTTTCATTCGTAATTTTTCATTGTTGTTCTGACCTTTGTGATGCTGACATTCACCCGATTAAGATTTAAAATGGAAAAAGATCAATTACTTAGAGGAGACATGTCCAACTGGCATTGGTCAACTCCTATGTGGGTTACGACCTTAAGGCACAGCAGCAGAAATGGGTCATTTGGGTCCATTAAGGCTGCTCAGCCATTAAACATGATAATGGCTGATCTGCTAATCCTCAACTTCACTTTCCCACCTTGTTCTCATAACTCTTGTTTCTTTTCATTCCCCTTTAAAATCTATCCATCTCAGTCTTGAATGTACTTCAGCCTCTATAGCTCTCTATGGTAAAGAATTTAGAGATTCACCATTATCTGCGAGGAAAATGTCCTTCTAATCTGTCTCATAATAGGATGCCCCCTTATTCTATGATTATAATCTCTAGTCCTAGACTCTCCCACAAGAGGAAACAATCTTTCTGCATCTATCATGTGAAGGCCCCTAAGAATCTTAAATATTTCTATAAGGTCTCCTCTCATTCTTTTAATTCCAGTGATTTCAGGCCCAATTTACTGAATCTCTCTTCATAAGAAAATCCCTCTATACCCAGAATCAACCTAATGAACTTCTCTCTGGACTGCCTGCCATGCCAATATATTTTTCCTATGATGAGGGACCAAAACTACTCACAATATTCCAGCTCTGGTCTGATAAGTGCCTTGTGTCATTTTAGCTAGATTTCCCTATTTTAATACTCCATTCCCTTTTGAAACAAAAACATTCCATTTGCCTTCTCCGTTGCCCACTGAAAATTGTGTGCTAAATTCTGTGATTCATGCAACAGGATCCTCAAATCCCTTTGTGCTGCAACTTTTAAAATAATGTTCAACTCCTCTATTCTTCCTGCCGAAGTACATAACCTCACACTTTCCCACATTATTTTCCATGTGCCAAGTTGTTGCCCACTCACTTACCTGTCTGTAACCTTCTACAGGCTCCTTGTATTATTCTCACCATTTGCATTAACACTTATTTTTGTGTAATTTGCAAACTTGGCTACAATTCACTTCTATCATCCAAGTCGTAAATATATTGAGTCATTTGGTTAAGTCATTAGTTGAGTAATCAGAGGTTCCCTTCTGTATTTTAATTATGAAAAGCAGTCACTGGTGGTTACCACTTCACACCAACCAGTTTTATCAATTAAAAATACTCCGTTACAGTAGAAGTCACAAAGCCCTGCGCTTCACCGAGCAGCATCGGAGAGTTCAGAATTAGGTACACTGCTCTTTTATTTATATTAAACTCTTCTGGAGTTTACTTTCTTTATCCTCTCAAATTAAGGTGCTTTTGAATTAATCTTTTATCTTTGGGAAAGTGGGGAGTGACGTTGAATAAAGGTCATTGGGGACCTGCATTTTCTTTAATTGGCCCCAATAAGTTCACTTCTCTGTACACTTCACCTACGTGACAGGATATAACAGGTAGACCAATCCTGCAAGTGTAGGCGATATTTCTCAAGCAGATACCATGCTGTTATTTCCAACCACACTCCTTGAAACAGTTGTGATAAGCCCAGTTGTAACACATACCACCAGTTGTATTCTCTGGGTGCACATCTGCTAAATCAACAGCAGCTAACTGCATAAATAAAGCACCTTTAATCTTGGAAAAACATCCTAAATCTTATAAAACAAAATTGGATACCTGGCCACAGTATTGTTAGTAATGACCGCCTCAGAGTTCTTGTGCAGGTCAAGTTCTATCTTCATGCTGAGAACAAGGTCTATCATGTTGTGTGACACTGCTGCTGTGCTTAACAGGATAGAGCAGTACAGGCCAGGCAGCTCAAAGCTATGTATCCATCAGGCACTGAGGACCATCGGCTGCAGTAGAATTGTATTCAGCCATAATCGATAACCTCATGGCCCAGCATGTTCCTCACTTGACCATAACCAATAAGTCAAGGGCTGAACCCTGGTGCAATGATGAGTGCAGGAAGGCATACCAGGTCTGTGGCACGGAGCATGCCCTAAAAAGAGGTGCCAACCTGACAAAATTACGACACAATACTGCATGCAAAGCAGTAGAAGCAGGTTGAAATAGACAAAGTGATGGTTGATCAGATGCAAGTTCTGCAGTCCTGTCACGTGTCATGGAAGCTGATGGACAATTAAACAACAAACCAGTGGAGAAAGATCCAAAAACAAACTTAATCTCAATGAGGGAGACCAGGGTGTCAATGTGAAAAAAAAACAAGATTGAATCACTTACAACAGTCTTCAATTCAAAATGCTGAGTAGATCTTTTGTCTCAGGATCTCATTGTAGATGCCAGTCTTCAGACAATTGGATTCAATCCACATCTTATCAATAAAAAACACAGCTGAAGGTACGGGATACAATGAAAGCTACAGATCTTGAATCTACCTGTAACACTGAAAGTTTATGCTCCAAAGCTACCCATGCCCTGGACCAAGATATTCAAGTACAGTTACAAGGCAAGGCACCTGACAACGTGGAAAATCAAAATAAAAGTACAGGTCCTTTCCGCAATTATGTGTGTTTTGTCAATGCGAATGATGAATAGATGACAGCTGTTTGTAAAACGTGAACTTTCACAGACGTGCATTGGCTATTATGTGATTGCATCCTTCAACACTTTAAGTGTATTTTTATTGTGTGATTTTTATATAGCGTGAGGTCACAAAAGAATGCAGCTCCCAGATTATAGCAGAAAAGACTGTACTAGAGATACTGTAATGTGAAAAGTTGTTCAGTTATGTTTTGTCCACACAAAGCAGGACACATTCAAGCTGGCCATTATCATCCCACTCATCCCTTTCAACCCTCAGCATTGTGATGGAGGTTGTGATTGATAGTGCTACCAAGAACAGTTAACTCAGGAACAATATGCCTCTCCATCGAGGTCAGTTTAGATTTTCGCCAAGGGCACTCGGATCCAGATCTCATTCCAGCTTTGGTTTAAACATGGCCAAAGAGTCTGCATCCAGCATGAGGACGGATGAGCAGGCCCAGAAAGCATATAAGGGGAGATCTTCTGAGACCTTTAGTGGAAATTAATTGCTCACCTTAAGTGCTTCAATTGTCCCAGTTGCAGAACAGGTTGCCTATTAGATTTAATGAGGCCCCAAGTCTTAATGTACCAACAAGGAGTGTTAAGTCAACTCCAAATGGCCACAGAGTTGTCTTCCATTATATTTGTTGACCTCTATCTTGTAGAGAGGAGGGGCCTTACACATGGCTTTCTTGACTATGAGGAAGAAAAAAGCAATGAGCTCCTGATTTGTATGTAATGTCCATAGCTGTGCTGCACACCTGTATGCACGGTTTGAACAGAATTCTGGTAGTGCTGTCATTTCCCCACTGCCTCCACAACCCAATCATTGCTGCAAGATAAATCTATCAAAAAATGCAGGATCTGTAAAATGATCTGTCATGAATTTCATTTGAATAATTTCCCACACCTTCCCTCCTGCATATTTAATTCTGCTGAACTCAGCTGTCAAGGGACGAGATACAATACAACATCCCTATATGTTAATCAATTTCCAAGTGTCTGGATCACAACGAGAACATTTTTTTCTCTTTCTTGAAGCGTTCAATTTTTGCACATCATTTCTAAGTTTATTGCATCATTTACAACTCAATTTTTATCCTTTATTTACTCCAACATTAGCCTCATTGTCTCAAATGACATCAGATACAACTCTGCTTTCTCTTCCTGCTTGTCTAAATACCACACAGACACTAATTTTCCTTTACTTCCCAAACGCTAATCTTTTTGTCAACTAATGGCTATACATAATGATGAAAAATCCCTACTTTATGAAACACAGGAAGCTGCTGACATCAGTACAATTGTAACCCAGTTTGAGTCAGGTTGTGTATAAAGAGAAATGAGAAAAGAAACCTTCAAATGCTGTGACATAAAAGTGACACCTTCAAAATCGTGTTTTCCTTTTCCTGTTTAACAAAATTGGATTACAAGAAACTTGGTTTTGAAACTGAAGCTCAAATCACAGATAGCTTGTGTACAAATCCAAACAATGGCCGAGAAATTGGTTTCTAGTCACATAACCTGATAAGAAACATTCTCCTGTAAATGAAATTCTGGTATCAAACATGATTTACCATAAAAAGAAAACTATCCAAAGATTGTGTGATTTTCATGGGTTGGAATAGTATGATTAATTCCAATTTGAGACGTATTTAAAATTCTACAGTACCAATAGCATAATTATTGAAGTAGTCAGCAATATTGCTTTGGTACTGAGTCGCATCATCAAAGCAGGTAAATATAGTCATATTCTGCATATAATGCATTTTTATTGGATAATTACTTAAGGATATCAGTTTGAGGATTCAAAAGCTTCCAGAAAAGTGTCACACACAAAAAACTGCTGGGATTCTAAAGAATGCTTTTAGCTTGTGATCAATTCATTTTGGATTCTTTATTAATAATTAAACAACCCTTCAATATTTTACACTCAAGACCAGGAGTCTCTAATGAAAAGTTAAGCTTTATTCAGGAAGCTTCTATAGAATATGAAAGAAGGGGGTTCCTTGCTCAACCTTAGTTCTGTACATGGATGGTTCAGGCATGGCAAGGTAGTGCATCAACTGTTCCTTCAGTTCTGATTGCTTACTTGTTAAGAGAAGGTCAATGAAAAAGATAATTAATTTAACAATTGACTTGATCTGGAGTCCATATTATATACCACCATGTATGTGGGGAAACAGAGAGAAGAGGTAGGAACAGAAACAAAAATAAAGGAAGAATTAAAAACAACTATTACCGTTCACTCAGCAGCAATACAACATTCAACATCTGCAGTCCAGACAATAATGTTCAGTTATCTGGCATGACCTTCAGTTGGATATATTGGGTGATTATTGGAGTTGTTAGGAAATTGCTGAATTGAGATGAATGATCAGATAAGGCAACAACACACAAACATATGAATTAATAGCAGGAACAGACCACTCGAGCCTGCACCATCATTCTATAAGATTGTGACTGATCTAATTACTCCATATTCCTGCAATACCCTTTGTAACCTTTCATCCCTTTGCTTATCAAGATTCAATCTGCCTCTGCTTTAAAAATATTCAAAGATTCTGTTGTCACCATTTTCAAGGAAAAGAATTCCAAAGGCTTATGAGAGAAAAAGACTCTCCTTAACTCTCTCTAATTTTTAAACAGTGACAGCTAGTTTTAGGTCATCCTAAAAGAGGAAATATTCTTCCCACTTCAAGTCAGTCAGGGCCTCCTCAGCATCACATATGTTTCAACCAAGTATCCAGCAGATACAAACTCAGCTCGTCCAACCTTTGCAGCATGACGCAACTTGCCCATTCCAGGTATGTGAAGGGTTTATGCCCAAAATATCGACTCTCCTGCTCCTCGGATGCTGCCTGATCTGCTGTGCTTTTCATGCACCACACTTTTCAACTCATTTCATGTGTTAGTCTCGTTAAAAATAAACTAAATATCCGCAGATGCTGGAAATCAAAAACAAAGACAGAAATTGTTGGAAAACCTCAGAACTTCAGGGTCACTGGACTGGAAATATTAACTCTGATTTTTCTCCATTAGGTGCTGCCAGACTTGCTAATTGGCATGTAGTTTGCTGTTTTCTATCTCCCTTTCTCAATAACGGAATTACAATCACTATTTTCCAATCGAAAGGAACCTTGCCCAAATCTGAAAAATTTCAGAAAAGTAAAACAAGCACATCAACTGTCTTCTGAGCCCCTTTGTTTAATAACCTAAGGTCAAGTTCATAAGGATGCAAAGACCTGTGAGTCTGCAGCTCCAAGAATGTGCTCAGAGTCACTTCTTTGGTGATTGTAATTTTCTTCCATTTCTCCCTCATCTCAATTTTCTGATTGATAGCTACTTCTGGAATGTTACTTGAATCCTATATCTGCCTGATTCATCTGCCAGCTCCTTATTTTCCCTTATTTATTCTTCAGATTCACTTTCTAAAGAACGGGCACTCTGTTAATTATCCTCTTCTTCCACTATCAATATTCTTACTAGTATTTCCAGATAACTTTCTCTCAGACTTTTATCTTCATCTTTATTAATCTTTTAGTTGAACTTTGCTTTTTCTCACCTTCTGTCTAATTTTCTGACCTGTCACCCATCTTCACACAAGTAATTGTTTTTCCTTATGTTTAATACAATCTTTATATTTTTTTTAAAAATTAGCCACAGATGGCATGTCCTCCATTTAGAACTTTTCATTCTCATTGGAAATTAACCATTCTGTGTATTCTGAAATATCCCTTCAAACACCTACCATTGCATTTCTATTTACCTATCTCTTAACCTAACCTGCCAGTTCACTTCAGCTGGATCATCTTTCAAGCCCTCAGAAATGCCCTTATTTAAGTTTAAAAATATTAATATTGGACCAACTCTTCCCTCCCTCAAACAATGTAAAATTGATTATATTATGCTCACTGATCTTAGGGGTGCTTTGACCATGAGATTATTAGTTAATGCTAACTAGCTGCAAAATACTAGATCTGCTACACCTGCTCTCTGGTTGACACCCGAATGTGTGGCAAGAAACTATTCCAAAAACGTTCTTTAATTTTCCTTATCTATGCTACCTTGGCCCATCTGATTTTTTCAGTCTTTATATTGATTAAAATTTCCCACTTCCCAGGTTATGCAGGTACTTTTCTGACAAGTTTTATTTATTTCTTCCTTTATACTTCATCCTGTCAGTAATTACTAATACAAACCTACACACCACTCCAATTAATGACTCTTGCCTTTATCATTATTCATTTCTACCCAACCCACTTCTACATCTTGATTTCCCAAACTTAGGCAAACTCTCTCCATTGTGTTAATACTTCCTAAAAGCCATGTACCCTTCAATATTCATGTTCTAATCTATATCAGACCAGTGAGCCTGACATTGGTGGTGGACGAGTTGTTGGATAGAATCCTGAGGGACAGGATGTACATGTATTTGGAAAGCCAAGGACTGATTAGGGATAGTCAACATGGCTTTGTGCGTGGGAAATCATGTCTCACAAACTTGATTGAGTTTTTGATGAAGTAACAAAGAGGATTGATGAGGGCAGGGGTAGATGTGATCAATACGGACTTTAATAAGGTGTTGGACAAGTTTCCCCATGGGAGGCTGATTAGCAAGGTTAGATCTCTTGGAATACAGGGAGAACTAGCCATTTAGAGTCATAGAGATGTACAGCATGGAAACAGACCCTTCAGTCCAACCCGTCCATGCCGACCAGATATCCCAACCCAATCTAGTCCCACCTGCCAGCTCCCAGCCCATATTCCCCCAAACCCTTCCTATTCTTATACCCATCCAAATGCCTCTTAAATGTTGCAATTGTACCAGCCTCCACCACATTCTCTGGCAGCTCATTCTATACACGTACCACCCACTGCGTGAAAAGGTTGCTCCTTAGGTCTCTTTTATATCTTTCCCCTCTCACCCTAAACCTATCCCCTCTAGTTCTGGACTCCCCGAACCCGGGGAAAAGACTTTGCCTATTTATCCTATCCATACCCATCATACTTTGGTAAACCTCTTTAAGGTCACCTCTCAGCTTCCGTCACTGCAGGGAAAACAGCCCCAGCCTGTTCAGCGTCTCCCTGTAGCTCAGATCCTCCAACCCTGGCAACATCCTTGTAAATCTTTTCTGAACACTTTCAAGTTTCATAACATCTTTTCAATATTGCATGCAATATTCCAACAGTAGCCTAACCAATGTCCTGTACAGCTGCAACATGACCTCCCAACTCCTGTACTCAGTACTCTGACCAATAAAGGAAAGCATACCAAACGCCTTCTTCACTATCCTATCTACCAGTGACTCCACTTTCAAGGAGCTATGAACCTGCACTCCAAGGTCTCTTTGTTCAGCAACACTCCCTAGGACCTTACCATTAAGTGTATAAGTCCTGCTAAGAGTTGCTTTCCCAAAATGCAGCACCTCACATTTATCTGAATTAAACTCCATCTGCCACTTCTCAGCCCATTAGCCCATCTGGTCCAGATCCTTTTATAATCTGAGGTAACCCTCTTCGCTGTCCACTACACCTCCAATTTTGGTGTCATCTGCAAGCTAATTGTACCTCTTATGCTTGCATCCAAATCATTTATGTAAATGACAAAACGTAGAGGACCCAGCACCGATCCTTGTGGCACACCACTGGTCACAGGCCTCCAGTCTGAAAACAACCCTCCACCACCACCACCCTCTGTCTTCTACATTTGAGCCAGTTCTGTATCCAAATGGCGAGTTCTCCCTGTATTCCATGAGATCTAACTTTGCTAATCAATCTCCCATAGGGAACCTTGTCGAATGCCTTACTGAAGTCTATATAGATCACATCTACTGCTCTACCCTCATCAATCTTCTTTGTTACTTCTTCAAAAAACTCAATCAAGTTTGTGAGACATGATTTCCCACGCACAAAGCCATGTTGACTATCCCGAATCAGTCTTTGACTTTCCAAATACATGTACATCCTGTCCCTCAGGATTCCCTCCAACACCTTGCCCACCACCGAGGTCAGGCTCACTGGTCTATAGTTCCCTGGCTTGTCCTTACCATCCTTCTTAACCAGTGGCGCCACGTTTGCCAACCTCCAGTCTTCTGGCACCTCACCTTTGACTATCGATGATACAAATATCTCAGCAAGAGGCCCAGCAATCACTTCTCTAGCTTCCCACAGAGTTCTTGGGTACACCTGATTAGGTCCTGGGGATTTATCCACCTTTAACTGTTTCAAGACATCCAGCCCTTCCTCCTCTGTAATCTGGACATTTTGCAAAATGTCACCATCTATTTCCCTACAGTCGATATCTTCCATATCCTTTTCCACAGTAAATACTGATGCAAAATATTCATTTAGTATCTCCCCCATTTTCTGTGGCTCCACACAAAGGCCTCCTTGCTGACCTTTGAGGGGCCCTATTCTCTCTCCAGTTACCCTTTTGTCCTTAATATATTTGTAAAACCCCTTTGGATTCTCCTTAATTGTATTTGCCAAAGCTATCTCATGTCACCGTTTTGCCCTCCTGATTTCCCTCTTAAGCATTCTCCTATAGTCTTTATACTCTTCCAAGGATTCACTCAATCTATCCTGTCTGTACCTGACATATGCTTCCTTCTTTTTCTTAACCAAACCCTCAATTTCTTTAGTCATCCAGCATTCCCTGTATTTACCAGCCTTCCCTTTCACCCTGACAGGAATATACTTTCTCTGGATTCTTGTTATCTCATTTCTGAAGGCTTCCCATTTTCCAGCCGTCCCTTTACCTGCGAACATCTGCCTCCAATCAGCTTTTGAAAGTTCTTGCCTAGTACCGTCAAAATTGGCCTTTCTCCAATTTAGAACTTCAACTTTTAGATCTGGTCTATCCTTTTCCATCACTATCTTAAAACGAATAGAATTATGGTCGCTGGCCCCAAAGTGCTCCCCCACTGACACCTCAATCACCTGCCCTGCCTTATTTCCCAAGAGTAGGTCAAGCTTTGCACCTTCTCTCGTAGGTACATCCACATACTGAATCAGAAAATTGTCTTGTACACACTTAAGAAATTCCTCTCCATCTAGACCTTTAACACTATGGTAGTTCCAGTCGATGTTTGGAAAGTTAAAATTTGTATACAGAACTGGCTCAAAAGTGGAAGACAGATGGCGGTGGTGGAGGGTTGTTTTTACGACTGGAGGCCTGTGACCAATGGAGTGCCACAAGGATCGGTGCTGGGTCCACTACTTTTCATCATTTATATAAATGATTTGGATGTGAGCATAAGAGGTATAGTTAGCAAGTTTGCAGATTACACCAAAATTGGAGGTGTAAGACAGCGAAGAGGGTTACCTCGGATCTTGATCAGTTGGGCCAATAGGCAGAGAAGTGGCAGATGGAGTTTAATTCAGATAAATGTGAGGTGCTGCATTTGGGAAAGCAAATCTTAGCAGGACTTATACACTTAATGGTAAGGTCCTAGGGAGTGTTGCTGAACAAAGAGACCTTGGAGTGCAGGTTCATAGCTCCTTGAAAGTGGAGTCGCAGGTAGATAGGATAGTGAAGAAGGCATTTGGTATGCTTTCCTTTATTGGTCAGAGTATTGAGTACAGATGTTGGGAGGTCATGTTGTGGCTGTACAAGACATTGGTTCGGCCACTGTTGGAATATTGTGTGCAATTTTGGTCTCCTTCCTATTGAAAAGATGTTGTGAAACCTGAAAGAGTTCAGAAAAGATTTACAAGAATGTTGCTGGTGTTGGAGGATTTGAGCTATCGGGAGAGGCTGAATAGGCTTGGGCTGTTTTCCCTGGAGCGTTGGAAGCTGAGAGGTGACCTTATAGAGGTTTATAAAATCGTGAGGGGCATGGATAGGATGAATAGACAAAGTCTTTTCCATGGGGTCGGGGAGTCCAGAATTAGAGGGTTTAGGGTGAGAGGGGGAAGATATAAAAGAGACCTAAGGGGCAATTTTTTCACTCAGAGGGTGATATGTGTATGGAATGAGCTGCCAAAGGAAGTGGTGGAGACTGGTACAATTACAACATTAAAAATGCATCTGGATGGGTATATGAATAGGAAGGGTTTGGAGGGATATGGGCTGGGTGCTGGCAGATGGAACTAGATTGGGTTGGGATATCTGGTCGGCATGGATGTGTTGAACCAAAGGGTCTGTTTCCGTGCTATGCATCTCTATGAGCTTATCTGCAGCCATGCCTCTGTAATAGCTATCAGATCATACTTAATGGACAGAATTTTACCAGTCTTTGAGTGGCGTGAGCATTGTTGAAAAATTACAGAAAATATGGCAAGAATGAAAAAGATCTGATTTTTGACTTTGAAAAGAAAATGTCTGACTTTCTCTTTCGGTTTCAATGGTTAGATAAAAACCTCCCTAGTAAGATGTAAGGGTTCAGAAAAGATTTACAAGGATGTTGCCAGGGTTGGAGAATTTGAGCTATAGGGAGAGGCTGAACAGGTTGGGGCTGTTTTCCCTGGAGCATCGGAGGCTGAGGGATGACCTTATTGAGGTTTACAAAATTATGAGGGGCATGGATAGGGTAAATAGACAAAGTATTTTCCCTGGGGTTGGGGAGTCCAGAACTCGAGGGCATAGGTTTAGGGTGAGAGGAGAAAGATATAAAAGAGACCTACGGGGCAACTTTTTTACACAGAGGGAATGAGCTGCCAGAGGAAATGGTGGAGGCTGGTCGACATAGACCAAAAGGTCTGTTTCCATGCTGTGCATCTCTATGACCCTATGACTCTGTGAGTGGCAGATGGAGTTTAATTTGGATAAATGTGAGTTTGTGCACTTTGGTAAAACAAACCAGGGCAGAACTTATACATTTAATGGTGGGGCCTGGGTACTGTTGTTGAACTGAGAGACCTAGGGGTTCAGGTATGTAGTTCTTTGAAAGTTGCGTCACATGTAGACAAGGTGGTTAAGTGATTTGGCATTTTTGCCCTCATTGCTCAGATTATTGAGTAGAAGAGTTGGGACATCATGTTGAGGTTGTACAGAACTTTGGTGAAGCCACTTTTGGATTATTGTGTGCAGCCCTGGTTGCCTTGTTATTGGAAGGATATTATTCAATTGGAGAAGGTTCAGAGAAAAGACTTACAAGGATGTTGCTGGACATAAGGAAAGGCGGGATAGGCTGGGACATTTTTTCACTGGAGTGTAGGGGGTTGAGAGGTGACCTTTTAGGGGTATATAAAATCATGAAGGGCACAGAGAAAGTGAATTGCATAGGTCTTTTCTCTAGGGTAGTGGAGTTCAAAACTAGAGGGCATATTTTAAAGGTGAGAGGAGAAAGATTTAAAAGGGACATGAGGGGCATTTTTTTTCACACAGAAGGTGGTCCATATGTGAAATGAACTTATTCCTGATGAAGGGCTTTTGCCCGAAACATCGATTTCAAAGCTACTTGGATGCTGCCTGAACTGCTGTGCTCTTCCAGCACCACTAATCCAGAGAATGCCAGAGGATGTGTTAGATGCAAGTACTCAAGACTGCTCATCCATGAGGCACTGTGGGCCATCAACAGCAGCAGAATTGTACACCACAATCAGCAAACTCATGGTCCTGTTTATCCCCTGCTCAACCATTACCATCAAGCCCCAGGGATCAGCCCTGGTTCAATGGAGACTGTAAGAGAGCATACCAGAGGATGGTTCATATGTGGAATAAACTGCCAGAGGTATATGCAGGGACAGTTACAGCATTCAAAAGATATTTGGATAGGTACATGTACAGGAAAGGTTAAGAGGGATATGGGCCAAATGCAGGCAAGTGGGACCAATTTAGTTTGGGAAGCTTGGTTGGCATGGATAAGTTGGACTGAAGGGTCTGTTTCTATGTTTTGTGACTATATGTTTCTATAATATGGGTACTTTTATTTAATATTGCAATAATGCAGCTGAGTCAAATGCTGGAGCAGGACTTGCAGCCTGAAGAAATGGGTGGCCATCCCATCCTGATCACCATCAAAGTCACAGCACCACTCAATTTCTAAGCAAATGGATCAAGGATCTACTGAGGAACTGTGTGAAATCTCCCAATCCTCAATCCACAAATAGATCAAGGATGTTACAAAGGCAATGATCATGCCATTTCATCTCATTTCTCTGTGATAAGATCAATACTACAGCCTGAATAATGGAATTCTCCAATGTGCAAGGACTGTACAATGGGATACAGTCGACTTCATTAACAAGTCACGGTATCACTTGATCAATATCCAACTCATCTGCAATCATCATTATCACAACCCAGAAATCTGCATCAGGTACAGTCTGTTCTGCTATATCATGTGTTTCTTCAATGCAATTGAAGACATTAGATTGTTATTTGTAGAACATGAGCTTTCCTTACCTATATTGGGTATAATGTGATTCCAGCCCCATTAGTTTGAATGGCATGGCTATTGCTCAATTTTCTTATAATGAGAGATTGCACGAGAATGGAATACCACGTTATATCAGAACTGATTGTACCCTGGAAGATGCTATGATGCCTTTATGCTTAATGACTTCAAAGTTCCTTCCTCATTCCAAGGGCCAAATGCCATAGATGGATGGCTGGTGAGAGAGCAGAGCTACACTCTCCAAACATGCTTGCTGACTCCTTTCCAGAACCTACTAACTGAGGCACAATGCAGATATATTGCAGCCCGCTCTTCAACCTGGTCTATCATGGAACAAATGGGAGGGGTCCTCAAAATATGGTTTAAATATTTGGACCACTCTGACAGGGCCTTGCTGAACAGTCCAAATAGGATGGTTTGCAAAATATTGGTGCGTAGCACTCTGTATAACTCAGGCAGGCAAAGATGAATTGTTAAGGATGCTGAGGGGAACTGCAGCAGTCTTCCGAGGTTCAAGGTAAGGACATTAGCCAGGGGCAACATCACATTGAGCATGTTACAGCCTGTTTCCTTGGGCACAAGAAGCCAGGCAAAATGTAACTGAGACCCAATTCCAAGGTACTTGAGTTGGATGAAGCCGTCATTCAAGTTAGTGATATCCTCGTGGCTGCAAAAGCAAACAGCCCTTGTCTACTGTCAAAAAAACAAAGGTGACTTTTTTGTTTGGTATTGCTTCATCACTCCTGATGTGCAATAAAGCATACTCTAGCAACTGGATGAACAGTTTATAATGTCTGCTGCTTCCACGTTCAAGAACTATATATGTTCTGACCTGATGGACAAGAGGGAAAGAGTTCCTGGGTGCCTGCTATCACCAGCCTGTTTCCTTGTTAGGGAAGGGACAATTAGGTGAGGCTGAAGCCTTGCCTTGCCATTGATACAGAGCATCAATGACTAAAGTACCGAATGTGGGTCTGTCTGCATCTCTTGCAGTCACTGAGCATTCTGCTGGGTTTAGACCTCTACCAGACACCAACTGGGCCATGGAAGCAGCTCATCACATGAGTGCTGGAGCCAGCATTGAACTGATAACACTGGGTGAACTCCTCCAACCTTGATTCCAGTTACCCTGAGTGACTCTGACAAACCTGTCCAATGTTCCTGTGACAATGCATTCGAATTAAGTTTTTAATGGTTGACACCATGGAGCTGAGATGGTGCCTGGTCTTTGGAAGGTCTCTGAGTGCAGCAATGTGGATTGTTACTTCCTCCACCAGCTGCAGCAAAATGTCAGCAATGTGCTCACTGGGTCCAAATCTAACCTGGAAAGAGAACCCATCAAAGTGAAAATATCTGAGTTGATGGATGGTGCAGGGGAAAACGTTGGCAGTGCATCCCCTGAAGGATTTGTAGCTTCTTCCCCAGAAATGGAGGGGCAGCTGATGGGCTGAGAGGATGGCTGTTTTGAGGGATGCCAAAGAGGAGACAGGCTATTAATTGTGTGATAGGATAGAAGCTTAAGCATCTTAAGAATATGTTAATGAAGGTGGGAGTGCTGCACAGCACAGCTCAATGAATCTTACTTGGTTGTTGTGAGATGCAGATTTTGGCATGAGGACATGAACCCTTCTCATCACAGCAGGTGAGAAGATGAATGTTGGCTACCCCAGCTTCCACCTTCATCCTTTCTGCCTTGTTGTGCAAAACTTTCTCTTGCAATAATGAAAAAGAAGGTATTGAGTGAGATGAAAGCTACTGGAAGAACTGTTGGTGGTGGTTCAGGAACAGAAGACATGGTAAGATGTCCTGAGTAAGTAGGAGGCATAGAGGCTGGGAGGGTTAGTAGGATTAAAGGGATGACTGGATGAGAGCCGTAGAGTGGAGAAGTTCAATTCAATAGTGAGAACTGTCGACCATTAGTCTCGGTGGGAGGTGTGTACAGTGTGAGGTATTAGACAAAAGATAATGCCATTTCTCCTTGCCAAGTGCAGAAGATGGTTAACATTTTGCAGCACTGTTGAACATTCCTCTTGGACTGTGAAATGGTACTGATGTGGTCCAGGCTGGCCATGTCTGGTGTTGTGTCAGTGCACTGGAAAAAGGATGGTTCACTTCCCCACAAACTCTTTCAGCAGCACCTCCAGCTCCCTTCCTCCAAAGTGAGGTTCCAGGTTCCCCTTCAAGGACGTCTCTGCAGAAATTTATTGGAGCAATAGAATGAAGGACAATTCCTGTCTTGAAATGTCTGAAGCAGTGTGCAGTTGATGGTTAAACATGGCACCAGTGGCATGAATGGTGCAAGGAGCTGGCAGCAGCAAGCACCTTCATCTCTGCTGATGACATGATCACTTGAGAACATGCTCTGTGGAACCCACCATTATTACTGAGATGAGCATGGGCAGTTTTGTAAGAAAGGTAGCCATTGGCCACAGTGGGAAACCATCCGTGAAAATAAACTTGGCCAAAATATAGGAATATTCAGCCCATTAGTTCTACTTGTGTTCTTGGTTTATTTGTTATGTTTCAAATGCCATTTGCATTCAGATACAGAGTCCTTATTATTGTTGCAACCCCCAGCCTTATCTATTGATTTTGTTAGACTTTTCTTGTCTCTTGCTTCATTTCTCAGTGATTTATAAATATATTACTCTTTTCCCTTGTGTCCGATTTTTGATCCACCATATCTTCCCAAATTTGATCTCTTGCCCAACTATTTAGCTTAAAATCCTCTCTTCTTCCCTTGTTATGTGTTTGCTAAGACATTGGCCCAGTATGGATTGTCCCAACATTATAGATCCCACTTTGTCCAGTACCAGTGCCAGTGGCCCATGAATCAAACCCATTTCTCTCACTCCAGCTTTTTTAGAGTAGATTAGATTCCCTACAATGGAAACAGGCCCTTCGGCCCAACCAGTCCACACCGACCCTCCGAAGAGCAACCCACCCAGACCCATTTCCCTCTGAATGATGCACCTAACACTACGGGTAATTCAGCATGGCCAATTCACCTAATCTGCACATCATTGGATTGTGGGAGGAAACCGGAGTACCCAAAGGAAACTCCACAGACACGGGGAGAATGTGACACAGAGGCTGGAATAGAACCTGGGACCCTGGTGCTGTGAGGCAGCAGTGCTAACCACTGAGCCACCGTGCCACCCATGAATCAGGCATTCATTTCTCAGATTCCTCAGATTCCTAATGAAGGGCATATGCCCAAAATGTCGACTCCCCTGCTCCTCGAATGCTGTGCTTTTCCAGCACCACACTCTTCAATTCATTTCTCTGAGCTGATTTGGCCTGTGACAATTTGTACATGGCTCAAGTAATGATTTGGAGAAAAATCAGAAGTTTTTCACTTTTGAGGTTCTGCTTCTCAATTGGGTGCTCAGGTCCTCGTAGAGAGTATGCATTATCTCCTTCCTTGCCCTTTCAATGTCATTGGTCATGGGAAACAATGACTGAATCCTCTTCCTCCCAATGTGAGTTCCTCTCTAATTACCACTGCATTCTATTTTGCTTCCCCTGTTTGAATGGCTTTCTGTAACAGAGTGTCATGGTCAGTTAGCTCACTCACCCCGCAGCCCTTGCTCTAATTCATCAAGCCAAAAGAAAATCTCAAACCTGTTAAACAATTGCAAAGGCTGAGTTTCCTGGACCTCCTTAACTTCCTCACTCACAGCCCTACCCATTCTTTTTGTGATGAGTGACCAAATCAGAAGATCTTCCGTTAAGGGGTTTGACCATCTCCTGGAATATAAAGAGTTCAGGTATGTTTCCCCCTCCCTGATGCATTTCAGTATCTGTAGTTTGATCTCCAGCTTACTGACTCCAAACCAAAGCCTTGCAAATGCTGAACAGCAGAGGTGTTGGGCTGATGTGTTGGCCCTGGATAACACTGGCATTTAGGAGCTCTCATATTCCATAATTGCAACACTTCACATGCTCTGTCATTTTTAATGCATTTTCATTGACTATTCAATTATTCAATTATTTATTTTCCTTTCTTTCTACATTTTATAACTTTGCCAAAAATTCATGTTCTATTTTAAACCTTAGGACTAGAACAGAGCTTAATTGCTTGCCATGTACTCACCAAAAGGCTAGCCTCTTCCCCTCTGGTAGAGTAAGGATGAATACCAGGTGGTTGAACTATAAGCAAGAGAAAAGCAGTAATTCTTTGTCCTCTCCAGCTAATTCCCTTACTCACCAGATATCCAGCACTCTGTTTGAACTTGCACTCTACAAGAAAAATGGCAAATTTTCAAGATTTATGGATTTAACATTGAAGTAACTGCACACGTTCTAATTTCACACCCTGATAAGGGTCATGTTCACAACTTTGTTATGATATGGAACTTGCTCATAATCAATTTTTCACACCATACAAGTACCATATGTTTTACCATTGCTGACCTGAACATGTTAGTGAAGGAGTCTCAGGTATCAGACTAAAGGACAACAGATGCCAACATATATGTGGCACCGATGATGATTGTTTTCATCATGGACATGCAGAAAATCCACAAAAGATCCTTTGTGTTAATAATTGTCTTTAGCGGTGTACTGAAAACAAAAGTGCTGAAGATCACAGTGGGTCAGGTAGCATCCATGGAGGGAGAGCAAGCTGACGTTTCGGGTCAAGATGACCTTATCAGAGCTGATGTGAATTGTGAAGGGGGTAGCTTTAATGGGAGGGTGGAGTGCTTGGCGAGAAAGGGTGTTGATAGTTCAGATGAAGTGATCAGAATGTGAGAATAGCAGAACAATGCTGTGTCTAACTACCAGACTGGAGAGAACAGACAGTCCCACTGGGGTGGGGGGAGGGGAGAGAGGAGACGGTGATGGACAATGTAACAAGTTCAGTAAAGCCAAAAGAAGGGGAAGGAATGAGTGTGGGTTCGCAATCTGAAGGTGTTGAACTCAATATGAAGTCCAGAAAGTTGTAACATGTTTAGTCTGAAGATGAGATGTTGTTCCTCCAGTTTGCGCTGTGATTCGCTGGAGCATTGCAGCATGCCGAGGACAAATATGCGAGTAGGACACTGTGTTAAACTGAACGGCTACAGGAAGGTCAAGGTCATGTTTGCACACAGACTGGAGGTGTTCTGCAAAGCAGCCACCCAGTCAGTATTTGGTGTCTCCAATGTGGAATAGGCCAATCTCATTCATTGAAAACTGTCAACATGGTATCGGCCATCTCAATCTCTCTTCTCCCCGCACCCTGTCTAACCTGTCCCCTTCTGAAATTGCTGCATTCCAACCCTAACTTTGTCATCAAACCTTTGCCATCATATCACTTCTGCCAATTGGCTATAGGCACCCTCACGGGTCATAGTTATACCTGCCTTTTATGGGGTACGTAGAACAATTTTTGTTCCAATCCCACACTAGCCCCCTCCTACAACTCGTTGTTTGGTACATCCACAACTGTTTTGGTGGCATTTCATGCTCCTGCCTGGACGGTGAAAAATTTTGCCTCCAATTTCCACCCCTTTATAAATTTAACATGGTCCCTTTATGACACTTCCCTTCCTTTCCTTGACATCTCCGTCTCCATTTTGAGGAATGAACTGTCCACTGCCATCCATCACAAAGCCACTGACTCCCATATCTACTTCCATACAGCTCATCACACCCCATGTTCTGCAGGGACTCCATCCAATTCTCCCAATTCTACATTATATCTGTTCGGATGATGCCACCTTCCAAAACAGCGCTGCTGACATAACCATGATTTCCCTCAATTGTATCCGATCTATCACCCATGCTTCTACCCTTGCCCCTTCCCGTCACCCACAACAGTGTGATCAGGTCCCCCTTGTCCTCACTTTTCAAGCCACCAGCCTCTGCATTCAAAAGATCATTCTCTGCCATTTCAGAAACTCCAGCAGAATGCCACCGTCAAACACATCTCCTCCTCACTCCCCTGTCTGCATTTCACAGGGATTGTTCCCTTCAGAACACCCCAGTCCATTTCACAACCACCAACACCATCTCCCCCCCCCACTCCATGGCTTCTTCTCATGTAACTGCGGAAGGTGCAACACTTGCCCGTTCATCTCCTCCCTGCTCACTAGCCAAGGGCCTAAACAGTCTTTCCAGGTGAAGCATAAGAGGTATAATTGATAAGTTTGCAGATGACACTAAAATTGGAGGTGCAGCGGACAAGGAAGAAGGTTACCTCAGATTACAATGGGATCTTGATCAGACGGGCCAATGGGCTGAGAAGTGGCAGATGGAGTTTAATTCAGATAAATGTGAGGTGCATTTTGGGAAAGCAAATCTTAGCAAGACTTATACACTTAATGGTAAGGTCCTAGGGAGTGTTGCTGAACAAAGAGACCTTGGAGTGCAGATTCATAGCTCCTTGAAAGTGGAGTCACAGGGAGATAGGATAATAAAGAAGGCATTTGGTATGCTTTCCTTTATTGGTCAGAGTATTGAGTACAGGAGTTGGGAGGTCATGTTGCAGCTGTACAGCACATTGGTTGGGCTACTGTTGGAATCTTGCTTGCAATTTTGGTCTCCTTCCTATCGGAAAGATGTTGTGAAACGTGAAAGGGTTCAGAAAAGATTTACAAGGATTTTGTCAAGGTTGGAGGATTTGAGCTATAGGGAGAGGTTGACTAGGCTGGGGCTGTTTTCCCTGGAGTGTCGGAGGCTCAGGGGTGACCTTAAAGAGGTTATAAAATCATGAGGGGCATGGATAGGATAAATAGACAAAGTCTTTTCCCGGGGATAGGGAGTCCAGAACTAGAGGGCATAGGTTTAGGGTGAGGGGGGGGAAAATGTAAAAGAGACCTAAGGAGCAGCTTTTTCATGCAGAGGGTGGAAGGGTATGAAATGAGCTGCCAGAGGAGGTGCTGGAGGCTGGTACAATTACAACATTTGAAAGGCAGCTGGATGGGTATATGAGTAGGAAGGGTTTGGAGGGATATGGGTCGGATGCTGGCAGGTGGGACTAGATTGGGTTGGGATATTTGGTTGGCATGGACGATTTGGACCGAAGGGTCTGTTTCCGTGCTGTACATCTCTATGACTTTATAACCAGAAATGTAATTCCAGCACCGCTTCCTTTTTTATCTGTCCCTCCTAAATACTGAATATCCCTGCATGTTTAGTTCCCATCTCTAGTCACCCTACAGCCTTGTCTCTGTAATTCCAGCTATGACATGGAAAAACTCAACAGGTCTGGCAGCAGCTATGTAGAGAAAGCAGAATTACCATTTCAGGTCCAGTGACATGAAGTGAAGGTAAATTGTTGCATCACCTGGAAGGTGTGTCTGGGGCATTAGATTTTCAGGAGGAAGGAAGTAAACAGGCAGGTATTATATCCTCTGTAGTTTCATGGGAAGGTGCTGTGGGGTGTGGGAGGTGTTGGGAGTGGGGTAGGATTGGACCCACAGAGAACAGTCACTGTGAAAGGCTGACAAGGGAGGGGAGGGAAGGGCAATATGTATCTGGTGGTGGCATCTTGTTGGAAGTAGTGGAAATGGCGGCTAATAATCCTTTGGACGTGGAGGCTGGTGGGGTGATAAGTGAAGACAGGGGGAAACCTATCGTTGTTGTGAGAGGGGAGAGAATGGGTGACAGTCGAAGTGTGGGAGCTGGGTCAGACACAGCTGAGGGCCCTGTCAATCACATTGGTGGGGAATCCTCAGCTGAGGAAGAAGGTGGATATTTTGTCACATCTGTTCTTATAATGCCAGTTTCTATAAGAGATTAAAAAAAACTGCTGATGTTGGAATCCAAAGTGTTCTTCCAGCCTCCTGCTTGTCAGCTTCTATAAGAGAGCTTCTGAAATGTCCACCTTCTTCCTCAACCAAGGACTCTCCAGCCTTGTGTTTGACAGGGCCCTTAGCCGGGTCTGACCATCTCCCACACTTCAGCCCTCATCCCAGCGTCCCCTTTGTGCTCGCGTACTATCCCACCAATAGCCTCCATTTCCTCCACCTCCAGCAGGATGCCACCACCAGGTACATATTCCCCTCCCCTCCCTTGTCAGCCTTCTGCAGGGATCATTCCCTCTGGGACATTCTAGTCCACTCCATCCCCAACATCGCCCCACAGCCCACAGCACCATCCCATGCAATTGCAGAAGGTTTAACACTGGCCCATTTACTTCCTCCCTCCCCACTATCCAAGGGCCCAGACACACTTCCCAGGTGAAGTAGGGATTTTCTCAATGTAGTCTACTGTATTTGCTGCTCGCAAAGTGGCCTGTTTTACATTGGGGAAACGAAACATGGGTGGGCAACCACTTTGCAGAGCATCTATGTTTTGCCCACAAAAATCTCCCGAGTTTCCTGTTACTTGCCACTTATCACACCGTTGTGTTCCCTCAACATCTCTGTCTCAGGCTTACTGTAATGCTGTAGTGAAGCTCAGCACAAGTTGGAAGAACAGCATCTTGTTTTCTACTTGGGGACTCCACAGCCTTCAGGATACAACATCAACAACTTTAGAGCCTGAGCCTCTTCTCCAATGTCCTTACCCTAATCCCAACACGCCAGACATTGCCATTATATGAGTTGTTAGCACAACCAACCCAATTGACAGGTACTAACAATCCCCATTAGCATCTATTCATTTTCCCAGGCTGACCTTTAGCCATTCCTTTGTCTGCTCAGCTGTTTTTCTCTCTCTGTGGGCTCCATCTCCACCTATCAATTACTCTCCCCATTCCCCCCACCCCACCTTTAGCATAGATGCAAACCTTTTCTGAGCTCCAATCAGTTCTAAAGAAGGGTCACTGGACCCAAAATATTAACTCTGCTTTCCCTTAATGGATTCTGCCATACCTGCTGAGTTTTTCCAGCAATTTCTGTTTTCATTTCTGATTTCCAGCATCCACAGTTTTTCATTTTTTTTCCAACTATATCATATTCATTTATACTTGTTTGTATGATTAATTCATCCAGTTTATTTTGAGTGCTCTGTTCAATCAGACACAAAGCCTTAGGTCTGTCTTTTTAAGAGTACCTTGTCCCATTCCTGTTTTTGTTTTTACTGTTGCCATAAAACAAAATTCTCTGTCTATCACTTCTCTTAACCCCCTTTCTGTCTTGTGTTCTTGTCTTTGATTCCCTTTCCTCTGACGCTATGCAGAGGTTCCCACTCCCTTGCCAATTTCGTTTAAACCCTCTCCAACTACACTAGCAAATACAACCCCATCCCCTAGCCCCCAGCCATCAGCCCTGGTCCTGCCTAAGTGTAGCCAGTTTGTACTGATCTCACCTCCCCCAGAACAAGTCCCAATGCCCCAGGAATCTGAAACCCAGTCTGAATATCATCTCTTTAGTCACAAATCAGGATACTTAATGGTAAGGTCCCAGGGAGTGTCGCTGAAGTAACAGACCCTGGAGTGCAGGTTCATAGTTCCTTAAATGCGGAGTCACAGGTAGATAGGATAGTAAAGAAGGCATTTGGTATGCTTTCCTTTATTGGTCAGAGTATTGAGTATAGGAGTTCGGAGGTCAAGTTGCAGCTGGGCTGGATGTTTGTTAGGCCGCTTTTGGAATACTGCGTGCAATTCTGGTCTCCTTCCTATCAGTAGGATGTTGTGAAACTTGAAAGCATTCAGAAAAGATTTACAAGGATGTTGCCAGGATTTGATCGTTTGAGCTATAGGGAGAGGCTGAATAGGCTGGAGCTGTTTTCCCTGCAGCATCAGAGACCAAGGGGTGACCTTATGGAAGTTTATAAAATTATGAGGGGCATAGATAGGACAAATAGACAAGGTGTTTTCCCTGGATTGGGGGAATCCAGAACTAGAGGGCAGACATTTAGGGTAAAAGGAGAAATATTTTAAAAGGACCTAAGAGGCAACTTTTTCACGCAGACGGTGGTGCGTGTATGGAATAAGCTACCAGACGAAGTGGTGGAGGCTGGAACAATCACAACATTTAAAAGGCATCTGGATGGGTATATGAATGGGAAAGATTTAGAAGGATATGGACCAAGTGTTATATTAATTTAGCATATCTGATCAGCGTGGACAAGTTGGACTAGAACTGTTTCCGTGCCGTACATCTCTATGACTCTTTGTTCATCTGATAAATCCTGCTATTTTTAGCATGTGCACTGATAGTAATCTTGAGATCATTACCTTTGAGGTCTTACTGTTCAGCACGGTTCTAAACACTTTATATTCTGCTTTTAGGACCTCATCCTTTTTTTACCAATGTGTACCATGACCACTGGCTGTTTATCTTCCTCCTCCATAATGTCCTTTAGCTGCTCTGAGACATCTTTGACCCTAACACCAGGGAGGGAATGCACCATCTTGGAATCTCATTTGTGGCCACAGAAATGCCTGTCTGTTCCCTTACAATTGTATCTCCAATAACTATTTTTGACTCTTCTCTGTGCAGTCCAGCCAAACATAGTGTCATGAATTTGGCTGTTGCTGTTTTCACCTGAGAGGACATTCCCCTCCACAGTATCCAAAGTGGTCTATCTAGTTTTCAAGGGAACAGTCAGAGGGATTCCTGCACTGCCTGCCTAGTTCTTGTATTCTGCCTGGTGTTCACCTATTCCCTTCCTGCCTCTGGAGTCTTAACTTGTGTTATGAACTCTCAATAATTGTTCTCTCAGCTCCTGTCCTGAAACCTAGCAACTTCCAGCAGCTGCAGATGGAGACATTTCCTACACTGGAAATATGTTCAGCTTCCCACTTAGAGCAGGAGGAGCACACTACAGATTTGAGCTCTCCTGCCATGACTTAACCCTTTAAATTAAACCTTTTGGAAGATACTTAATATCAAATAATGCCAATTTCTCTCAGACCCTTCCTGTTCCTTGTTACTGCAGAACACAGTCCTTGGAATCGATAAACCTCAAACCGACCTTACAAACTATAAGCGACCTGACCTTACCTACTAGTTACCAATCTTGGAGCCTTTATGCTTAGAGTAGGGTAAGACCACTCTGGTTTTCCTGTGATATCACTCGTTATGTTTTCCCAACAAGCAGAACAACCTTCCCAGAAAGCAAAGGAAGAAATAGTGGAGACACTGACCATCATTTTTCCAGCCACCTTTGGTGACAGATGATGTTGTTTCATTGTCTACAAAGGGATAACCCTTTGTAAGTACAGGACACTCAAGCTAACCTCAGCAGCGTGCAAGTGCATGGAAAATGCTCTGAGAGATTCTAGAGATTGCCATTTATTGCACATTGAAAACAGCACATACCTTTTTTTATAGAAAAGTAATGTCTGAGTAGTGATTGAATTTTTGAGGAGGTAACAAGGCAGGTAAATCAGAATAGTGTTTTTAGTGTAGGTAGTCTGCATGGATTTCAGTGAGGCTTTTGACAATTTGGTCAGAAAGTGAATAGTTCATGAGACTGACATTCTCTTTAAATAGCGCAGCAATGTTCCATGCGTAAATGTGTGCCACTTGGTGTGCTGACACATCCACTCCTGTTTCTCCAGCCCTGGGGGTCTTTGAGAAATTAAGAGGGGTCATAGCCTGGAACCCAAGAGAAAGTGGCAAATGAGGTTCAAAACTGGCTAGTGACAGGAAATAACTGATTAGTTGAATAGGTGTTTTTGTAACTAATGCAATTTCCAGTAGAGTTTAACAGGGCTCTGTGATGGGTTCCTTCCTGCTTGTGGTAAATACTAATAACTCAGTTTTGAGAGGTTGTGATTAAAAAATTTGCAAATCATTTAAAGAATCAGCCAAGTAGCTGATAGTGAGAAGAGAGTTGTAGAACTTCAGGAAGATATCAATGGACTATCAGCAGTGCAGAAAAGTCAGAAATGCAATTCAAACTGGAAAATTTTGAGGTAATGCATTTGTGGAAGGAATAAAAAAGATGAAGGAATGAACAAGACACGGTAGTAGTCTGAGATATTTAGCAAAATAGAAGGACCTTGGTCCATAGGCTCCTAATAGGCCAGGAAGATAAAGTGGCCAGAAGGCATCAGGATAATTTCCTTTATTAGTTAAGATCTGGCACATACAAGCAGGGAGGTAATGCTGGAACTGTATCAACACTAGTCACATCACACCAAGTCTATTGCTTACACTTCAGACTTGAACATTACAAGAAGGATGTGTTCAGACTAGAGAAGGCACAAGAACGTTGCAAAGACATGGGAATGTTAGTGATGAGGAAAGATTGCATTGGCAGAGTTGTCTTCTTTGAAACAAATGAAGGAATATTTATTTGAAGTAAGTTATGAGGGGCCAGAAAGAGTGAATGAAATGGACTTATTTCACTTAGCTTTAGCTTAATAACCAGGAGGCACCAATTTTAAGGAACTAAAAGGATTGAATGGGGAGTTGGAGATAAATTTTTCACCCAGAAGGTAGTGAAGATTTGGAAATCATTAAATGATGATGGAGGCAGAAACCCTTATGGCAATTTAAAACAAAAACACTTGGCTATGACAGAGCAAGAGTTGAAAGTGAATAGCTTTCTAGCATAGGGCAAGATGGACCGAATTATCTCTTTTTGTGTCGTAAATCTTCCATGTTTCTACTCAATCTTTTACGCGTTGGCAAGACATTAACTACTTGAGAGCGATCTTTCGGTTAAAAATTGTGCAAGTGCCAATTTCCGCTAATTCTTGGGGATTGAATTACTTTGGAAGCAATGCCACACCATATTCATCCTGTCAACAAAGGAAACAAAATATCGGCTGAAGTTTATTCTTTCTCTATTTCGTTTCGTTTGAAGTCGTAACTGAATTGTTTTGAAACAAGTTAGCTGAAAGAGAACATAGGCCCAAAGCAGCGATGACCCAAAACCCAAATTGTACGCTTCCTGCAAACATATCCATTTTAGTAAGATATAGTCCTTGCATAAAATACAATTAGAACTGCATTTAAATGCACAGAAATTGTGTTATTTACGCAATGTGTCCCCCTCGGTTGTTGCTAGGTCCATCTCAATTGTTTCTTAATTGAATGAAATGTTAATCTTTCTGTTTTTACCAGATTGTAATTTGGCCACAGTGCCAGTCTCGATAGCATGATCACGGGAAGACAGATATTTAATTTAATATTCAGAACCAGTTCTTAAAATGTTTTACTTTCGAGTTAATGAGATGGTTCCGTTTACAATTAGGTGTCTGACACCCGCGTTTCAGAAAATCGCTTCTAATTCGCGGGTGTTAATTGAAATTAGTTTAAAAAGTAACTCGGTGTTAAAAGCAACAACTTTTTGACCCAGTAAATGAGAACACTAGGAGCCGAAACGGAATCTGCCTTTAGATCGAGAAAATATTTGGTAGGTTTTCAAATATGCAGTTAGAATTGTTCCCAGTCTATAAACCATTTTGTTTGTCTGCAATTGTACGGGGGACAGAGGACGTATCAATATTCTCATTAGAAGTAGATGTCAGAAGACATGCCTGGTTAAATCAAATATAATTTATTGTTAAAAGTTAATCCTTTTAACTGGGCTGTTACAGATAATGCGGCCATTTACAGAGTTTGACAGCAAACAGCATTTTTCTGGGTCCATGTCATCTACACACAAGCCGAATATGCAAGATAATCTTTATTAGACAAATATTAAGTTTCATTTTCTTTTTATTTGTTCGAATGTCGTCTGATTTCTCAGAACTGACTGATTCATAAATGTCACCAGGTTTGTGAGGTGTTACATTTCGGAATCACTGCTTTCTGACAGGGGAGATTGAACCAAATAACATTGCACGCCTTGGAAACCCGCTCGTTTCAGAATCTGTCAGATACAACCAAACCGGTGCGGAGCACTCAGCCGTCGTCATTTTATTGTTAGGTAACCCGCTTCCATTCAAGCAAAGCTGCCGAATCCCTTCAGAAATGAGGTCGACATGCACTCCTTCATTTCTATCTTTCAAAAGTTTCAATTCCGCATTCTCAGTGTGAATGTCTCGCCCTGTTGGTTTTCCCATTTGTGGGTGACACTCCAAAGGGGGTGGGGGAAGGCCCCCAAAACACATACAGAAACAAGGTTAAAATCCAAACAAAACTACAGGCCGAAATGTTTGGTTATTCCCGCATCGATTTTTCACGCTGCGCGGCACAAAGTGGGATTGCCCGTTTACTTTGAGAGGCAATTCTACCACTGAGCGATTGGATCGTTTACTCGAAATATCTTCAATCAGTTTTCAATTTTATTTTTGTGTCTGAAGTTCGGCAAATTCGGATTTGACCTTAGTTTATACTGGCGGCATCTTTCGGGTAATTTAGATGTCAGGGACTGACAACAACAAAAAACATGGGAATGCTGCCGATGTCGGGAATTTGAAATTCAAATAGTCGGCAGATGGGCCACTGTGTTTCTGATGGGAGACGGACTAAAGGTGAACCGGAGAAGTGATCTTATTTTCATGTCAATACACACTCTGCCTGAGTTGCCTGTTGATGTGGGACCCAGTGGATCCCTAAGTGAACAGAGGACAAACACGGTAGCTGTTCACTTTAGATGCCACACACATTTCGTCAATTTAAAGTATTTCTTGTCCTCTAATTGTTAAATATTGCAAAAGGGGATGAATAGTCGTTGTGCCCGATGTATTGCAGATGATGTGCTACATTGGACTGTACTCACTTTATTTAACGCCACACCAGTAAAAAAGGGTCAAATCGGATCAAGGCGTGGAAATACCAATATCTAAATGAAGGGCTTATGCCCGAAACGTCGATTCTTCTGCTTCTTGGGTGCTGCCTGACCTGCTGTGCTTTTCACACCCTCGACGCTAAGCGTGGCGCTAAGTTTGCGAAATGTTCACCCCGATTTTGTACCTTTCCAAGATTTTCACTTGAATTTCAACAGGCGCACACATCAAATTATAGAAAGGGACGAGACTGCAGAGTGGACAACAGTAGATGATAAGGTGGCTGCACTACACTGAATCGATTGGCAATTGTCTTGAATCAACCCGGATGGAAGCGGTGTGTCACACCTCCCGGGGAAGGTGAGACTCCAACCCCTACTGAATTGATATGGAAGCGCTCCCCTTTATTCTGAGCGCTCCTACCGAGCCGCCACAAGGTGGCGCTTGCAGACACCCCGCCCCCTGCATTTATATAGCATTTTTAATAAGCGCGATCAAGCTCCCAACACCCAGCCCCAAAATAAGTTGACAGGCGCTGTCTAAATTCACAAGAAGCCAAAGCAGAAGTTGCTGGAGAAGTTCAACAGGTCTGGCATCCAGAGAAATCAGAGTTAACGTTCCAGGTTCGGTGACCCTTCCTCTGAACAAGAACCTAGTTTGGAAGTTTTGTGTCAACCACACAATATCGCTGCACACAGGAATAAGGGAAAACTGATACGAGCCTCCGCCTCCCGCGAGCATTTCATTTTGCTTTTAAGGCTTCTTCTATTGTTCGTGTGGTTTTGCAATTCAGAACGCAGTTCAGAGACATTTGATTTAACTGTTTTGGAAGGGCGTAAACCAAACAAATAAAAAAAAATCAAAGAGTGCGACCCGGGTACAAAGCAGGACCAAAATAAACAGAAATTTTCCACAACTGCAAGAATGACGATTAAAGTGTAACTGCGTTGAAGGTGAGATTGCAAAGCGACAGAGATTTCGCACTGGTCAAACCGGATGGAGAGAGCATATACGAACGCGCATTTCATTCACCAAAGGAATGCAGCAACTAAACGCTTTCGACGATGTGTCGATTAAAACACACACACACACAAGACGTCAGTCTCCCCGACCGGCCCTGCATGAGCTATGATTTAAACGTGTTGTCAATTGTGAAACATTTGCACCATTTCCAGTCAATGGGATTATGCTTTCCTGATTGCTTTCTTCTTTGTTGGAATTAAGCCTTCCTCAGAAAACAGGGCGGATTTACAAAACATTTTTATGCGGAATTCCCCGCCCCCCCCCCCCATGATTGTTCCAACAATCAAAAATATTACAGAAACATTTCGTTATTTCTTGTCTGCTCTTTCTACTTAGAATGCATAATTTGGAAATAATCAGCGAGATAACCATTTCTCAAGAAGCCAGTAAAGGGATTTCATTACCGCTGCATTTTAACCAATTCTTGAAAATCTGGTACTTTTATTTTGCAAATAAACCACATACCGACGCCATCTTTTAATTAAGCCCTGATTTGTTTGTTTTTAAAATCGTAGCAAATAACATTCCAAGATCATTTCAGACTGTTGGCGTGATGTAAAATGATCTACGTTCAGCAGGTACATAACAGGGTAATTGCACGCACTAAAAATAAATGTTTGTTCAAGGCAAAAGTTTGAATTTGCCGAGGCGCATTTATGCTGAAACTTTTAAGCACATCGTGTTACTTGAAGAATGATTTGAATTATGTGTGAGATTTTAATGTCCACAATTACAGTCAAGTGACCACCAGAAGCCTGATAAATTTGTAACTAAGATGCCAACAGGCATTCTATTTCTGTTATGTGAATGAGGATGAGAAATGGTCAGAATTATGCATTTATCAAGCCTTTAGTTGCGTTCTCACAGTATCCCTTGGAAAGCTGAAATTTTGCAGTCTGAACCAATCTTATTTTATTGCTTTTGAAAAATGTAATGCTTGAAAATGCTGTTTTTGCTTCATCTGTACATATTAATGGAATTGGAAAGGACTGGGTTTTATTCATTGAACTAACACTGTCATTTTCTTTTACACCATACTGCACCCATTCTACAGTAGACTATAAAGAACAGGAACTGTACATATTTGTATTGTCAAATAAATAAAACCACATACAGTAAACGTCAATCTGGTATTTAAGCCCCACCCACCAAGAAATTCCTCCTAAAGTTAATACTATATATTATGGGACATCACATTAGACCAGGCTTAGCTAGAATTTCTCCATCTTATCGCTTACAGCATCAGATAGCTTTGGCACCTTCTTAAAAATTTGATTGCACTATTACACTGTACAAGGTCAGTTCTTAAGGTGGAAGGAAGCTTCAGTCTTTTTGGCACTCCTAAGACCATCTCGACATTTGGTGAATGGATTGAATATATACAAACAAACATCTCGGGAATACCTTAAGGGCTGGTGTAGAAAGTATAGTAGCCCATCGCTTTTGCACCATCCTTGTTATACTCTTTTGAAGTAATTGTCTCACATTTAATTGTTGGTGAACTTTCACTGCTTGAGTTGCCAGCTGAAACCCTTCTTCTTTTGCAGGCATTTTCATAGAGTCCAGAGTCTGAGTCCATGGATTTAATGGATGGTGGGGTTTCAATCCAAGGTGAGTTGGCTTCTTCCCTTGCCTTGTCCTCGGAGGACAATACTTGATCTTCAGGGAAAGCTGGTGGACTCGTTCTGGAGGACCATGTTAGACCAGAGGTTATCTTTCTCTGGTATTGGGAACTCCTGGAGCCCCAACCAAATGTTGGGTCAGGATAATAGCTCAGAGAATGAGCTGACTGAATGGGTAAAGGCTTGAGACCATAGGGCAGCAAGGCATTGGCAGCATAATCTGCATCGTAAGAGGTAAAGTCCAACCTGTTGGTGCCAGGCTGTTGCACGGAGGTGACAAACCACCTCTGGGGAGGATTGCTGGACTCCTCGGTTTGTTGTGGGGACAGGATGCCACTTGTTTGGGGCACTGCACGTTCACCATTGTAGAACCGGGCTGATGGTATGCTGTTGGCAAACTGATCCTGGAAGAAGGGTTGCATGGCATAACGTGCCCCAGGCACTATCTGATGGGATCGGGGTGAATCCGTGGGAGATGGGGTCAATCTGTCATTTTCTGGAGTAGTGAACATACTGGAGAATTAAAAAGGACATTAGAACCTTGACCATGATACCTTGATATTTAAAGAAGAAATGTATCTGAATCAAATTTATTAAATTAAAAGCATAAACTTACGAATCATAGTTGTCTCTGAAACCTTTGGCAAAAGGATTGTGATCTATCTTGAGCTGGGTAATCTAATGAAAGACAAAAAAAAAGTTTTAAAACTTACCAGTTGCCAACTGTTATATTTGCTTTAACAATTCAAATCTGCAATAAACAATCCTTACATCAGTGTTCTGGTAGGCAGTGACAGCAATGAACTGTGATTCGGGGAAAGTAAACGTTTGTGTTTTTGAAGACTCAGATATGTCTTCCACGCCATCTTCATTCACCTCCACTATATGGAGGCGTGGTTGGTATTTGTGCAAGGACTGCAATACAACCATCTGTAAAAATGAAAGACACACAACTGTGAAGACACTCACCACAAAGGATTACTCTCAGACAAACACATCAGAGATATGCGTTACCTGTTCACTGGCTCACCTGAGTGCTGTTGTTGGTTGCGCCCTTATTGTTAGTCAGTTTAAGTTTCCCAAAGGAAATCTCTTGTCTCATCCAGTGAGCTCCAGTGTTTGGAGACTCAGGGTGGACATAAGATCTGTTACCTGAAGAATAAAGTTAAAGATGATATTGTGAGTAACAAGTTAGGAACAGCGGAATATCTTAAGTTTCCTTTCTGAATTTTTTAAAAGAATACTAATATCAGTTTCAAAATTGACTACAAATGAGTAGCTTTTTCTAGTGAAATTAGCAGAAAATTGGGTCTTTAAAATACTGCATTTCAGTTTGATCTGTATATGTCTGCAAGGTATGACATGTGGCTACTGCAACCAGTTCACATTAATCAAAAAACATTTACACGAAAGCAAAATTCTGTGGATCACGCAAATTTGAAAAAAAGAAACCAGAAAATGCAGGAAATTAAAAGCCAGTCTACATCCATGAAGTCATAAAGTGTTAAAATTTCAAGTCTGTAAATCTTCGTCATAATTTGTTAGAAGGCATAATTTGTTATCTCAACAGCCTTGCAGCCTGACATTCCAAATTAATCCTTTGACATTCAATCAGCCACAATCTTAAGGAGTCAATTTTCTCTGATCTGAACATTAAAACTCAATGCATTTCTACATAATGTGTAAAATTCCACTGATAACTTATGCCACAAATGAGGAAGGAGCTCCAGATTTTAAAGGTGCAGCACTTAAATTGCATTCCAGGAAATCAGTGTTTGCTTTGACACCAAGTTGTTTGTGCAGAATTGCACATTTTAAAATTAGGGACAACCACCATTTTGAATACGATGCCAGATGGGCAGGGGCAGACTGGTTTTGACCTTACATTGGAGAGAAGCTTTGTTCAAGGTCTTGAAATAAATCAGTGTTATTGATTAGACTTTACTAAAGTACAGATTAAGTATTAGTTGTGCAAATTTAAAAGCTGCATTGGTCCAATTAATTCGATTTAAGGTCAGACAGATTGCATATTTCTGAAACAGTATTTGCAGAATAAAGCCGTAGGCTATCTAGGAACATGATAACCTGGTGAACAACTAGTGAATTTGAATCCTTATGATTTAACTGCAAATTTTGCTAACTAACTGGATTATTAACACTGTCTTTATGATTGTTAGTTTGGCTCCTCGACATCATGATCAAATACCAAACGGTCCTAGGACAAAGATATCCATTAAACAGAAATATTGACATGAGGTGGTTTCACGGAGATGAAAATAAAATTTATATTTGTGTATTTAACTAACAGAACATGAAAAACAGTAGATAACTAATTCTGAACGTTCAGAAGAAGTCATGTCAGACTCAAACCATTTGTCTGTTTTCTCTCCCCACAGATGCTGCCAGACCTATTGAGGTTCTTCAGCATTTTCTATGCTTGTTATTAAAAACATAGTGCATCAACCAAAAGAAATTTTTTAAGTACAGACTGAAAATGTCACAGGCAATTTCCATATGAGGGGAGGATGTCTCAAATTCTCAGATCAGTACAAGTCTTTTTTGTCCCCATCAGCTATAAACATTAGCACAAACAGTGGGCCATCTATATTAAATTTTGTTTAGCAATTGGCTCTAAAAGCACTCTGGAACATTTTAATATGTAAAAGGCACTATATAAGTGCAAGTTGCTTTAAAAGACAAGAAAAAGGGTCAGGAGTGAAGAGTGGCTGGAGAATGTGTGCAACAACACAGGAGCTATGGAGCGAATGACAGCATTCTGTGCTAAAAATTCTCATTTCATTATGAACGACACTCTTGACCCAGGCAGAAGCAACATTCCGTCATACGCAATCGATTAAGAAGAGTAAGATTATAAATTTCTATTCAAAACATCTTGACAATTCAAGCATGGAAGGTCAACCACCTGGACGTCAATTGTTTCCCGCCTGTAAAAGGATGAGTTATTCCAACGTTTTCTGTTCTTTCCAATGCACATGTAGTGTGGCTGGTGGGGTGGGGGCGTGCAGTATGTGAGTTCCATGCAAGTATCAAAATATAACCGCAAGTACCGCGGATACTGGAGATCTGAAATCATTGGATTTCTAAAATATAATGGACTAGACCAACAGCTGCGCGGATAAAACAGGACTAATCGAAGGATTGCCGCCGAGAAGGCAATGTTTGCCCAACGATTTAATTTCAGTAATGTCTAACAGTGGACAATTTACTAAATAAATCAACATTTGGGAGAATTACGTGCCGAAATTCTGGTGAAGTGTAACTTCATGCCCCTTTGACAGGCATCATGCCTCGCCATTACACAGAGGATCCGTGACAGAATTACAAACAGATCTACAATGTACAAAGTCCGCTAGATGCTGCACAATCCGCGCGCTCACACACACCTTGAATGTTGTTGTCCGCTTTTCCGCAAGTCACCCATTTTCCACCTTGAAATCGCCAGTGATTGGGATCGGACAACACAACCTCCACAAACACATTGTAATGAGCGGTTGGGTTGAGAGCAGAAATATTGAAGCTCAGGAAGGGGAACATACGCCTGGGAGAAGCAAAAACAAATAACTAAACGATACAACACCCCAAATGCATAAAAATAAACGACAGAAACCCGAATCGGCAGTAGATATTGAACAAGACCAGAAAACCTTCAAGAACTCAGCCAGTCTGGTAACTATAAAGAAAATGCATATCTGCAAGCTTCACTCTGTTTCTCTCCCCACAGGTGCTGGTTGACTGCTGAGTGCTTCCAACATTGTCTGTTCGCATTCACACCATTGCAATCATTTGCTTTGGCTGTGCCGAGAAGTAAGTTTTCCCCTGCCATCGGCATTGAGGAGCGGGAAACATTCACCAACCTGTGCAGACTCAGGGTCAGACGGGGAAGAGTAACAGACTTCGACCATAGTCTAATTTTAATGATAATTTGCAGGACATGATTCCCGATCTAACAGACGCAAGCAACAACTGCGTTGAACTTTCACCATTTACCCTCCATCAAATGTTTTATGAAGCGTGAATGACTTTTGAACATGCGGGAGGAGGTATAGTTCCAAAACAATGCCCCTCGAGTTCTGCACTCTGACTTCACTAGTGCTGAAAACTGAGTTTCTAAATGACAGCAGCACGCTGCTTGGTGCAGAGACTTTGAGTTGAGTTGTTGTTAACGGCCTTAAATGACAGGACCATTATCAAATCTGGTCCATGCTCGTGTTCATGAACCTGGGAGCACTGAACCTCTCCGCTCCAATATCTCCAAAATTCATAGCATGGAGCGGCTAGTTATTCAATACAAGGACTCCAAATTAAACTCCACTCTGCACTGACAACTCTACATAAATAACATTGTGTTTCCAGGCTGAAATGTTACAATCTTCGAGTCGGGAGTATTTCACAAACTGTAGCAAGGTATTGCCTGACGTTTCTTGCTCACTCCTGACATCTTAACATCTAATCAATTTCTTGGGGGCAACCGAATTGGTATTGGAAGTATGAAATTAGAGACGAGGTTGATTTTATGCATGTACACATAAACAGTACAGACCAATTATTATTTAAATGAGAAAATTGGGTTTAATTATTACGTACTTATCCGGATTGTATTCTCCCACAAGGCGTTAAGAAATATAGAAATATCACTCATCCCGAATAAATAAATCAAACATTTCGTCTAATTCAACAAAAAATGGGGGTAGCGATTTCAACCAGTCCATCCATAAGACATAATCGGGCTACATCAATTCTTCTCGGTGTTTGGTACAGGATATCTGCCCCAATTTATGGAAGTACTATATTGTAGCATTTAAACAGGCTCTCTTTTCCCACACAAAACTGTGGTCTCATTCGCAATGGCGAAAAGATGTCAGCTCCAACACCCAGCTCACGTGTGGAGAAGCATTGGGGCTGCTGCGGCACTGACGCTGGCTGTGATGGAATTCACTGATTCCGAACTGGCTGCTGTGAAAAGTGACCACATTATTTCATAAAACATTCTGGACCAGATGCCCAGGTACAGGCCGTGGCAGGAAACTTGGGCCAGTCTATCATGAACAACCGATTAAGTATGAGTGATGGGCTCCATTCAAACGCGCTACAAAGTGGAACAGCTGAGAACAACGACAGGATTGGAGTCAGTGTAATAACACTCCATCACCGAGGAGATCAGCACCGACATTAACAAAACGTGATTTCATTTTCTTCTCTACACGAATGAAACCAAAACTGGATCCAGACTTTTAAATGTGTAAAAACACACACACACACACATATCTTGTGTTTTGTTTGGGTGAGAGTATGGCCTTCGAAGTTACAATACCATGCCCAGTTAAATGGGGCATGAAACTTCTACAGGCAATTAGAGAGGATGGGAATTGGGAAACAATACGGGTATTTCATGGGTGAGAAATTGTAAACACCTCTCTGAAAGCCAGCCCATGTAAAGGTCTTCGACCTGCAACATAAACTGGTTTCTCTCTCCACAGAGGCTGCCTGTTCTGTCGAGGATTTCCAACATTTTCTCTTCCTTCAGCTTTCCAGCACCCGCCTTTGAAAGCTCGGGACGCCACTCTATTTGAACCCAGTAAACAGACCTGCCGAATCTGAGAGTAAATGTGCCTCCTTCGGGTGACCTTGTGGAAGGTAATTGGAGTGGACAACGTGAGTAACTCTGCAATTACCCCTGATCGCTCGGATTACCAGAGCGTAAAAAGGTGAGTGCAGCCTCTGGTTGCATATTAGTTTCAACCTTCAAACCTAAAATCGCGTGAAAATGCCACTATAAATTGCATATTTCACCCAGCACCACATAACAGTCAATCACCGGGGATCTCCCTACCTATAACTCGCCAGTTTGGAAACTGGAAATATATCATTGATTCTGGGACTGAATGCAAATTCTCCTGCAATTCAGAATTCTTCCATTCCTTTACACAGTAAAGGGGGTGGCCGATATCTCAATGCTTTTATAATAAATGTGTTGGAGAATTGATTAACTACACTAATCGGGATTCCGATAGGGAGACTTAATTTCTTTTAAAGGTATCAACTTTCTATTTCTCTGCAAACCGAAAGTCTGGCGCTAGTGTCCCGGTTCCGTCATTCGCCAACCTTTTAAGCTTGACACAATCCTCAATAACGGAATACATCTGTGCTACTCAGGATCTGACACAAGTCGCTTAGGCTCGGGAATGACTCTGGAGTCACATCTTAAGAAAAAAAAGATGCCACTTCCAGAGAGAACAAGCCAGGCTGGAAGCTCGGGAATGGTCACCAACCAAATCTGCACAGTTATAGTCGTTCCGGCGTTATCCATCATCAAGAATACTCTCTCCAGAATGTAGCAGATCCTGAGGGAGATGGAACCTAAGCTCGGCAGTGGCCTGGCGCAGTTCCTTCTGTGGCTGAGAGGTTGTATCGCGGTCCCAGGACACTGGGCCAGGTGTGTCGTTCAACACAGGGTTTAAACCCTCCAGCCCCACGTTACACAGCAACACTCCCGAATCTGCAAGGCTTTTCTCAATCGGAAACACAACAAAATCTAAACATCAGACCTTCCCCAATTCTATCAGATGTGGATGTCATCTCTGATGCTAGTTAGGGTTGGCACACATCTCAAACAACTTGTTTGACACCGTTATCAGAGAGGGCTCAAACTCAGCCCGGGCCATCAGGGGATCCTAATGCAAAAGTCTTAAGATTGTCAGGCAAGTATTTAATTTTTTTTAAAAAAGTGAAGCAAGGTGCGGGGGTTACAGTGAATTTCCGCCGAAACTCGACGCCTTACCTGCCCTGTTTGGTGATGATCATCTCGGTCTGGTGCCGGTGAAACTTCAGCCAAAGTGCCCGATTGCAGAGGTAGACCTGCGCCCGGGTGGGGTGCGGGATGCTGGGGCTGTACTGCGGATAGAGCGGGCCGCCCTGGTAGCCGTGTCCATACTGGGAGCGCCCTGAGCCGGGGTACGCTGGATAAGCCGAGGGGCCGAGCGCCGGGGCACCGGCCGCGGTCAGAATCGGATTGTAGGCGCCGTTGCTCAGCACGGAGTGAGGGCTCAGGTAGCGGCTGGCCCCGTTCACCGGGAACGCTGATGAGGGGTGTTGCCCGGGGTAAGGCAGCAAGGAGCCGGGGTTAGGGGCTCCCTGCTGCTGGGGCGGCTGCTGGGGCGGCTGCTGGTGGCCGGGACTCAGGTTCTGCGGAGCCACGGGAGACAGGAAATACCGTTCGGGCCCCAGACTGTCCAGACTGTAGCGAACTTCTGCCAAGTCTTCGTCGGCCGGCCCAGACGGCGAGCCCTTGGCGCGGTCTCCGGCCGCCGGCGCCCCGACTTTGGCCGGGCTGAAGCTGTGGCTCTGGTTGTCCGTCAGCATCCCGGAGCCGGCAGCGAACTTCTTGTGGATGGCGCCGGTGGTGTCCTGCAGACTGTCCGCCCGCTCGCTGTCCGCGAAGTCGAGCTGCGAGGACGCCGGGCTCTGACTTTCCGGGGACGAGGACAAGCTGTAGAAAGGTTTGGGCAGGCTGGCGCTGGAAGTGAAGCATCGTTCTGCTAACTGCATCATTCCGAGTCCAAAACGCCCCCCCCCCCAACCCACAACGCCACCACCCCCCCCCCCCCCCCCAACCCCCCCACTTCCCTCAGTCCCAGCAAAGCCCCACCTCAGACCCACACAAACACACTCACAACTCACACAAAATACACTGCAGGTCTGCGTAAAACACACACACACACACAGAGAAACCACAAGCCGGCAGCTAGTCCTTCACTGGGGCTAAAGTCAGCTTCTTGCAGCGTGCTCCCTCTGCCCCTCCCTCCGCCCCTCCTCCTCCAGCAATCCCTTCACCAACACAAGCCCCTCACCCCTCTGCTGCCCCCGTCCCATTGGGTACCAGCACGCAGAGGTGGGACCAGAGGGTGGAGTCATTTTCCCGGGGAGGGAGTGAAGGGATTGGTAACAAACAAATAGCAAACTTGGTCTCTCTCTCTCTTTCTGTCTGCCTCTCCAAAACACCTTCTATCGATCCATTTTACACTCACACACTCTCCCCGCCCCCCCCCCTCCCCCCTCCCCAAGTATTTAATGATTTCAGGAAATGGAAGGGTTACTATGTTGAAAAATCCATTCGAACTTTTCCCCATCTGACCATTTCCCCGTAACCGGCAGAAACCAGTGCAATTTTTAAAAAAAACAAAACAAATCTGAAAGCAACATTGATGCGGGTGCTGGAGAATCTGAAAGAGACAGAAAATGCTGGAAATACTCAGCATGTCTGGCAGCATAAGTTGAGAGAGAGAGAGACAGGGTCAATGTTACAAGTCTGTGACCTCTCAGCAAAACTGTAAATCTACCCCACACAGAGGTTACTAGTGCCTTTTATAATTCTCCTTCTGAGTGGGCAGTGACTTGGTTTGATAAACTCTGGTGTGGGAGTGCAGTCGGTATCGGCTGGGGCACAATCCTGATCTCGAAGAACGCTGCAGTTTTATCGTTGATGTATTTTCGCATGCCGCCGGGAGGTTAACTTGATCCATAAGCACGATTTTGTTTGGCACGGTTACGTCTTTCTATAAAGGTGGCAGACTTTATTTTTCACGTTGTATATTCGAGGCAGACAATCCCAGCGCTTTGCATACTGAATTCCAAACCCGTCGGTCAGAAACAGCCAAACAGAATACACGTGTCATAACAAGCAAGCCGTCCCCTCTTCTCCAGCACTTCCAGGTAACTAACTGTATTGGTCTCAAACCATTTAACTGAGTCAGAACAGAGGTATCCCTGTTCACAGAAATGCAACCGAATTGTAACTCCCTCACAAAAATACATGTTTATATATTACCGTTAACTGGATGAACTTTTTCTTGTAAGTCAGATGACAATTTGGTGTGTGGTTTCTGGAGGATTTCATAGACGTTTTGGGTTGTATTCGCGACCCGAAAACGTGTCGGAAACTTCACACCTTCGGTTCCTCTCGTTCTCCCTCAACTACAGTATTTGCTTTAGTTACTGCTTGCAAACCTCCCCTTTTCATTTCATTTTGTGATATCTTATCAGATCCAACGAAACTTTTCAGGTAAAGGCAATTTCTCTACTGACATGGCTTTCTAGTCCCCGGGCTGTCACTAACTTCCTGCTTAATTAACCTCACTACTTTGTCATAGAAGATTACATGTCCATATTAACCCCTATCCATACGAAACTACTGCCGAATATGATTCCCACAACGGGACATTGTTTCCCGTTGCCCCTTAATTTTTTCTTTTAAACCGACCCTGGCATCTAACAGATGAGATTTTGTTTTCTCTCTCTCTCAGGAGTAAATCACGATTTTTGCATTCCGCGTGGTTTCGGACAGTTTTTGTTTTAACTTTCAGACCATGAGACACTTAGAAACAAATAGACAGGGATGTGAACCCGAAGTTACTGCTCCGAATGCATTTGTTGCAATTGTCCCAGAGAGAAAAAAAACCTTATTCCCACCGGGTCCCCGTTTCTATGTAGGATAAAAACGGCCAATTATTTTTCTGTCTGAGGGAGTCTGTGATGTTCAGGAGAGTGACAGCTCGGCGCGGCGAGACAACATCATTAAAACAGCTATTATACACCACTGAATATTCGTCTATCAGAGTCCCTCACATCAAGCTTCTACCTGTGAAATGTAAGAAAAGAACTCAAAACACATCCACTCTCCTCATCCCCATAGATCAGCTTTTGATCTCCAACCTGATAGTGATCTTCTATTTGCACAACCGCTTTTGAAATACCTCGGTGAATTTATATGAAACATATTAAAAATGGCTTCAGACATTTAAAGACGCTGTATATATTCACATCGTTAATTAACAATTAATGTTAAACTACCCCAAAGATAACATATAGAGGTTTCCTTTCGTCGGTCTTCAGAACTGATGTTTCGAGCATATTTAACAAAGGATGAATGAGTGGATCAATCAGTTCATTGCCTGCTCTTTATTTTGTGTTAGCCTTGTGGGTTTTTAAAAAAATCCCAATTCGCTGTCCCTTTATCTCCACATGTTAAAAAAGTGACCTATGCAAAGAAATGGTCTTTTTTTTTAACTTCCGACGAACTTTGCATTGTTCCTTTGTCTAAAAGGTTTCTGTGGTACGAGAAAGATGGAGCAAGAGGCCTCTTTTGGTTTTCTACCTTGTAATTTGCTCATGTTCGAAGATGCTTGGCCGAGATTTTTTTTTCCCTCATAGCTGCTGTTGCTTTTGCAAACGCAATCTCCACTCATGGACGTGTAACTGGAGATTGAACCGTACATCGAGCTAAAGTTTGTGATGAAAAAAATGAAGATAGCTTCCACTACATTGCCCCAGTCTTGTTCTGAATTCCCTATTAAAGACGGTTTTTCTGTTACAGAATTAAATTGTTGCCTTCACCCCCACTCAGTCGGACTTTACTGAAGAACACTTAGTCATGTTTCATGCCTCTCGATATTTCCACTCAGCAATCGACCCATCCCAGTTAATGAAATGCAATCGTCTTTTGGGGAGACCAGTTCCAAATTTCCACCTTCCTCTGTGACAAAGGAAGCCCAGCCTCGATTGAGCCAGATTTCAATTTTACTTTTTACTGCCTCTTGTTTTCGATCTCCTGCACTACAGCTCCCGCATCACCCCCATCCCAGCAAATAATTTCTCCTTAATCAATTCAACCTTTTTGCGTTGGAAACTCCATGATTAGATCACATCTCCTCTCATCTAAATTCGATTACACAGCAAGTTTTGTAACCATTCTTTGTAATTTATCCTGAAGCCCTCGTCTAATTCTCGTACAGTACTCCCTCCAAGCTCAAAGCGTTGTTCCCGAGATTTGCAAGAATTAACTGACGCAAACCAAATTTCCTATTCATTTTCATCCAATGACAAAGCCACTTGAGGTTAGAATAATGACATCAGCAATCGCATCTTGCTTTTTCCTAACACCTTCAGGGTCGGGAGATATCCTGGTGTACTCCACAGAAAGATACTGAAAAGGGACCGTTAAACCAGACATTCAGATATTCGGAGGAGATAAACTATAAAGGCGTAGATAAGAAGTAGACTTAGGGGAAACCTTGAAATCCCTTAAATGCAAGTTGTTGACACTGGAGAACGGAAACTGAAATGGTGGAAAGGTTTTGGAAGAGAATCTCACCGTAGGGTCTGAGTTGGCTGAAAGTTTAGGGGGGGGTGGGGGGGGGGGGGCGATGAGGTGTGTAGGGTTGAGGGAGATGGGGGTTTGAGCTGTCACCACAAGTCAGAGGAATGGAGGGGGCAGTGTACGCCTACAAGTGTTAACAGATTCATCTGATTCCATTCCGTATTTTATTCATTGGTGTATTTTTAATATATTGAATGTCTGTGAATTTCTCCACTTTACCAAGCTCCAGTTTTTCTAATAACTCCTGCACGATAGTTTTCTTCCATACTGTGAAGAATGAAACAGACACTTCCTGAGTAATTGCACTCAGTTCTTCTTGGTTATCTTCACCATACATTCACTTGGCATTAAACGGCCCAATTCACCTCTAGTTTTATGCCCTCACAAAAACATTCCGAACTACACTGGGTAACTAGCTGCAATCTGTTTTCATTCTCCCCGCCCTCTTCACCTCTTGTTCTTATTATTTTAAAAAAATCTTATCTATCCTTTGTCTTGCAACAATTTTTCAACCTTAGCTGTTTTGGTTTAATATAAATCCTAATCGCACTCATAAAGTGGCTGGCCATCTAGAAATGCTTTTAATGGTACATATTTATTTTAACAACTGCTCAGACAGATTCCATTGTTGTTTCATAGGTTAACTGCCTAATCGCTGTCAGGCCTAATTATTTTAGTTAGTAAATCATTTTGCCATTTGCTTTGAAGTTAACATTGTTACATTTAAAATATGCAAACATCTTATGTTCTTCAAATGCTAATTTGCTATCTCAACACTGAATAAACAAATTCATAGCATAGTATGTAAAAAAAACATGCATGCTGTATACTATGAAAGTCATGGATGTTAACATATTACAATTAAAGAAAAACCATATTTATCATTAAAAGGAAAGAATTGTTGATATGCAAATCAAAATAGTCAAACATCATTGCTTTATTGAACCAAACATTATTTTTCTGCATATGATGTATGGATGTGGAATTGTTTCCCTCATCAACTTTAATATGGTGCCTCTTTAAAATTAAACAATTTTATAGATGACATACTATATGCATGTAACTTAATTTATTTTTATATCTAGAGTTTTTGCAATTTATTGTTAAACTGGCAAATCTTCTCTTAAAATCATATACAATATATGACACAGAAAGAGGCCACTTGGCCCATCATGTCTGAGGTGACCAAAATATCAAATCACCCATCCTAATTCTACTTGCCAGCATTTGGTCTGCAGCCCTGCAGTTACTGAAATTCCAGACCATTTATATGAGTTGAGGACATCCACATCTACTATACTCTTAAACAGCAAGTTCCAGGCTGTAACATCCTTATCAATCCTCCATGTTACTCCCTCACAAAATTCAACCAATTTGGTCAGGCATGATCTTCCCTTAACAAATCTGTGCTAATTATCCTTTTTTTAAAAAAAAGATACCCTTCTAAATGACTATTTATCCTGTATTTCAGAATCAATTCCAATAATTTGTCTTCTACTAAGATTACTGACTGACCTGTAATTATTTTGTCTATTCATTCCTCTCTTTTTTTAAAAAAATGGTATGACATCAGCAGTCCTCCAATCCTTCCACACCGCATCATACCAAGGGCACTGGAAAATTATGGTTCAACCTTTTTCCATTTCCCCCTTATCATAGTTTATTGGCTTGGGGCATATTTCCTCCTGCTCAGGTGAATTATCCACTCTCAAGGATGCTAGTCCCAATAATATCTCCTCTCCCTCTATGTTGTCTTTACAGTTTTTTGTATATGATTGACCACACCATCCTTCTCCAACACACCTCTTCTATTGTCTCGCTGGTGGGAGTGCTCTGAGCAAGATTGCTGAGGGACCCAGGCCAAAAATGATGGACACTGGAATGGGTGGGGTACTGTGACTGAGTCATGGAATTGCTTTCAGTAGTCAATCCCAGCTCATGCCAAATCCCTGGATTGGACACTTCATTTCTTTATGGGAGGACCCCTATTTTGATTTCCTGCTGGCCTTGAGGACTCATTGGAGAACCATGCCACCCTCACAAAGTTCCTAAATCACCATTGAAATCTGGTGGGCTCTGGCATAATTGATGTCAATTGGTTCAGTAATCAGCCTAATTGACAACCTGCCACAAGTGGCTCAGTTTCCCCCATTGTCCCAAGCCCAAATTCAACTCAAGTGCTTCAGGGAGTTTTTTTTTCTCTGTTGCCTGGAGACTGTTGTGAAACCTGTTGTGTGATTTACTGAAACCAGCCTCCTTATTTCATGTCACACCTAGTTGCATTAAAACCAGCCTTCAGTTGCAGTTAAAATTGAAGCCCAGATCTGGGTATGAGGATATCACTGCACTGCTCCAAAGAAGAAACTAGGATGGTGTTGGTAGTAATGGTGTGCAGCATTTGATTTTAATTGAATTGATTGAAAGGACAATACTGAGAGTCCGCTGACATCTGTTTCTGGTTTCCCAGAATGCATTTTCATTGTACAAACTCTGTACTGGGGTCTCAGTTCTGTTTGAGATCACTTTTTTATAAGTTGATCAAACTTTAGCTTTCCATGCTGATTTGATTGTGCAATTATTTTAATGTTGAGATTTGATCATGCTTTAAATATAGTATTAAGTCATTTAAGCTTTAAAATTGGAACATGTATTTTGCTGACATTACAGATTTCCCCCATCTATAAGAATCACTAAATTTCACAAGTACATTTTAGTGAAACTAAGATGAACAACCCACAACTTGCATCTTTATGGCACCTTCAGTGTGGAAACTGCCCACAAGTTGTTGCAATCATTGAACCAACACCTTTATCAGACAAATAATGTTAAGAATTTAACTGTGAAAATCTTTCCCTCACCTTGTGACAGAATCAAAGATACATGAAACTTTATATACAGTTCTGTCAGTGGGTAAAATCCACTGGATGTTGTGATATAAATCTGAACAGTCGGCTCATGGATGTCAGTGACTCAGAATCATAGCTAAAGATGCACCATTAAGAGAGTGGCTTTAATACTTAAAGTGAACATAACTGAAATTTTACTAGTTTTTAGGAGAGGACAGAAAGGCTATGTGGGAAACAGAAGAACCATTATTTCTGTTTAGTGCAAGTCAGATAAAATCAATTTATGAACAAATGTGTGATTTCTTTCTACTCATTTTACAGCACCTGCTTAATAAATCAAGTTTTTTATAAAGGAAGTATGTTTTTGTGTTGCTGAGAAGAGAGACATGTCATTGACCCTTTTATAGTCAGCAACGTTCAAGCAATATTCAAGTTCAGTATGACCAAATAAGCTTTTGTTTTTGTCAGGAGATCTACACCCACGGTGATTTGCATTGGAAAAGGGATTGATAACATTTCAGGAAGCAGACTTTTCTGATGTAATGTTCCACCCGCTGTTAATAGTAATTACCTCGTTTACATTGAGCCCTCTCCAGATGAAAAGGCAGTTCCTGTTAGGATTTTCTTACTCCAAGGCTGTTTGCTTTTAAGGTAAATTTTAAGATTTGATGTAAAGTTGCAATCCCTTTTACTGGAAAATAGCACAGACAAATTTAGATTATTATCAATCTGGAGTTAAGAAAAAAATAAATTGGACAATTCCAACTCTGAAAACTTTTAGAAAACCATATTTTGTGTATCATAAAACATATATAAATATGAACAAGTGCTATGACCAATAATGTGATAAATTGGTTGTTAATATTAATAACTTAAAGATCACAATCAACTAAGGAAACCCATTGAAAAAAGTGGAGTTTTAGCTTATTGAGTGGATGTAAAGAAGGCTTTTGATAGCAACGATTTAAGTGGTTACTAGCAGACATAATATCCAGCAATATCATTAAACATCAACTTTATCAACAGTTGTCTCTATTCTCCAATTCTCCTCTCCCAAACATGATTTTTTTCTTTCTGTGGTATAGTTCCAAGGACAAAAGTCACTGTCTAATATTTTGCAAATGGCTAAGTGAAACCTGCTTCAACCTTGTCAGTAATGGCAAACTTTGACTCTTGAGTTTAGGGGTTTAGATAGGGTTGACTGTGAGAACCTTTTTCCACGTATGGAGTCAGCTATTACGAGGGCGCATAGCTTTAAATTAAGGGGTGGTAGGTATAGGACAGATGTTAGGGGTAGGTTCTTTACTCAGCGAGTCGTGAGTTCATGGAATGCCCTGCCAGTAGCAGTGGTGGACTCTCCCTCTTTATGGGCATTTAAGCGGGCATTGGATAGGCACATGTAGGATAGTGGGTTAGTGTAGGTTAGGTGGGCTTGGATCGGCACAATATCGAGGGCCAAAGGGCCTGTTATGTGCTGTATTCTTCTATGTTCTATGTTCTATGTTCTAATTGTACCAGCCTTTGCCTTTGTTTCAACAGATGTGGCCGATCCTCTAGCTGTCCTGATGCTATACTCTGGAACTCTTTTTGTTGCAGCTTTCCACGACTTCAACATTCTCCTCAATATTATTTTTTCAACCAACCCTTCATCAGCTTCCTACCATGAAGCATCTCTTCATCACAGTCTAGCTATAGCCAAAGATTTCCTCAGAGTTGCTCATCCTCTGCCACTGTGACTAAGCTGGAAGTGTAGGATAAAGTTTCTGCTGCACATCTGGTAAAGCTACAGCAGTGGAGTGGGAGCAGCTCTGAGGAGGGTCACAGTCTATGCCTATATTTGTTCGCAGTGATTTGCTTATTTTTGACAGAGAAATAGGAAGATTTGCAAAAATATAAACTTTGTGAGATTTGCTGGTTCATTATCGAAGCCACAATTTCATTGCATTAAAGTTATGTAGCTTTCATATTCACAGTTTTGAAGGAGGTGTTTAGTTTTCTTACACTTGTGCAGTTCTGATGTATTTTTCACGAAATTAAGATTGCAAACTAACAACAAAAATTATTTTGGCGAATGTGCCACTCTGTAGATCTATATATGATTGTCTTCATTTGGATCTAGAGACTGAATTTTCATAACTGTTGATGGGACGGCAGAGCAAAGTAGTAAGTCATTGTATAATACTATTTTAATTGGTTGATAATGCCAGCATATACTTTATCTATGACCACATGCCTTTGTGTTAGATGGTACACTGCAATATTGAATTGCATCATTTGCTTCCAATAGCTACACCCTTTATCTATCCTGCTTATTAGCCCCTTCAATATTTAGTAAATTTGGAATGTATTGTGCCTTCTATTGTGAAGAACAATGGAAAATACTTATTCAATTTGATTGCCATTTCCTTGAACCCAATCATTTTTTTTACCCCCACAGCCTCATTCTCAAAGTGTACAAAGTTAAAAGTCACACAACACCAGGTTATGGTCCAACAGGTTTAATTGGAAGCACTAGCTTTCAGAGCGACACTCCTTCATCTGATGAAGGAGCGGTACTCCAAAAGCTAGTGCTTCCAATTAAACCTGTTGGACCATAACCTGGTGTTGTGTGATTTTTAACTTTGTACACCCCAGTCTAACACCGACATCTCCAAATCATTCTCAAAGTGGCTTATGTTCACTATAGCCCTTCCTTGACTTTTCATATATTTAAAAAAGCTCTTGCTGTTCATCTTGACATTGCTTTCAAGTTTATGCATCAAAGTTTACTAAAATAAAAATACTCTGAATGCTGGAGATTGGAAACAAAGCAGAAATTGCTAATGGAACATCAATGGGTCTGGCAGTATCTATGGAAAAACACAGAGTTAACATTCTTACTATGGGAACTCTTCATTAGAACAGAATCTTTGTCACATTTTATGTTTTTTTCTTTCAATTTGATGCCATCCTTAACTTCTCTGGTTAACTATCATTGACTTATTATCTTCCTAGAGGTCTTCTTCATCACTGGAATATATCTTTGCTATGAACCATGAACTATTTTCTTAAACATCTTCTATTACACCTCAACTGTCTTTGCTGTTAAATTTCTTCCACAGTCCCTCCAGCCAGCTCTGTCTTCTTTCCTGTGTAATTATGTTGTGAAACTTGAAAGGATGTTGCCAGGGCTGGAGGGTTTGAGCTAGAGGGAGAGGGTAAATAGGCTGGGGTTATTTTCCCCGGAGTGTAGGAAGCTGAAGAGTGGCCTTATAGAGATTTATAAAATCATGAAGGGCATAGGTAGGGTCTATAGAAAAGGTCTCTTCCCTGGGGTGGGGGTGTCCCAAACTAGAGGGCACAGATTTAAGGTGAGAGGGGAAGGATATAAAAGGGACTGAAGGGGCAATGTTTTCACACAGAAGGTGGTGCGTGTAGGTGGTGCGTGGAATGAGCTACCAGAGGAAGTGGTGGAGGCTGGTACAGTTGCAGCATTTAAAAGACATCTGGATGGGTATATGAATAGGAAGGTTTAACGAGACAAGGGTCAAATGTTGGTAAATGGGACTAGATTAACTTAGGATATCTGGTCGGCATGGATGAGTTTGACTGAAGGGTTTGGTTCTGTACTTTACATCTCTCTGATTCTATAATTACCCTTCTTTAAGTTTAGCATCATTGTTTCCAATCATAGTTTCTCCCTCTCACGCTGAGTGCTTAATTCTACCATATTATGGTCTTTCTTTTCTAAGAGCTATTTTACGCTGAGATCATTTGTTAAACCTAGCTTATGGCACAACACCAGATCCCAAATACCTGCTTGTGTCCACGTCATGAGGTTCGAGCAAACTGTCCCAAATGCACTGTATGAATTCTTCCTTGTTGCTACCTCTGCCAATCTGACTTGCTGAGCTTGCAAGAAGATTAAAGTCACCCATGATTAATGTGCGATTTTCTTATATGCCTTTATTACCTCCTGATTCAGTCTCAATCCTACCATATAGCTACTATTGGGAGTCTTTTGACTACTCTTACAAGTATTTTCGGCCTCTTGTTATGTCTTATCTCCACTCATATGGATATTACATAGAGGTACAGAGATATACAGCACGGAACCAGACCCTTCAGTCCAACTCGTCCATACCGACCAGCTGTCCTAAATAAACCTAGTGCCATTTGCCAGCATTTGGCCCATATCCCTCTAAACACTTCATATCACTATATCCATCCAGATGCCTTTTAAATGTTGTAATCACACCAGCCTCCACCACTTCCTCTGGCAGCTCATTCGTACACTCACCACTCTCTGTGTGAAAAGGTTGCCCGTTAAGTTCTTTTTAAATCTTTCCCCTCTTACCTAAAACCTATGCCCTCTAGTTTTGAACACCCCCAACCTGGGAAAAACACCTTGTCTATTTCACTTATCCATACTCCTCATGATTTTATAAATGTCTATAAGGTCACCCTTCATCCTCTGACACTCCAGGGAAAACAGCCCCAGCCTCTTCAAATTCTCCCTATAGCTCAAATCTTCTAATCCTGGCAACATTCTTGTAAACCTTATCTGAACCCTTTCAAGTTTAACAACATCCTTCTTATAGGAGGGAGGCCTGAATTGTACACAGTATTCCAATAATGGCCGAACCAATATCCTATACATCCAATGTCCTACACAACATGACCTCCCAACTCCTATAGCCAATGCATTGACCAATAAAGGCAAGCATACTAAACACCTTTTTCACTATCTTATCTACCTGTGACTCCACTTTCAAGGAACTATGAACCTGCACTTCAAGGTCTCTTTACTTAGCAAGAATCCCCAAGATCTTAGCATTAAGTGTATAAGTCCTACCAAGATTTGCCCTTCAAAAATGCAGCAAGATCATTTTTTGCCATCATATGGATGGTCCACAAGGAGCAGCAACACACAAGAAAGGGATGTTCATTCAGTGCCTCAGAGCAAAAAGCTACCAGATAGTTGTGCAGCCCACTGAAGACACATTCATGTTTGATATGGTGGAAATAGTCTTAAATAATTCTTGAGGATGAGAAAAGTCTGAAGTTTGAATAATGCTGATTCCTCCTCCAAGGCTTGGGAAACAGTGAGCCCATAAAACAATAGGTGACAGCTTTGCAGCAATTGACTTTCATGTACAAATTTAGAATACTAACCAATTAAACAATTTGTGATCAGCTCATTGAAAAGTATTAATTTCCATGAATTGCAAAATGCCACCTCATGGAGGATAATTATTTCATGTTGCAAAAAGCTACATTCATGGTCATTCTAATCAAATCCACCAGCTTTGATTTGAAGAGGTTATAAACAGAAATGTGTGGTCGGATTCAGGGTCACAGATATAGTTTGCACAATTAGTTCCAGTAGGAGGGATACAGACAAAGAGACATCAGCAATTTAATTACTCACTCGCTCCTAACAAATATGTCCAAATAGTGAAAGTACCACCTGATTCACAATGCCACATTCATGAGAAAATGTATAACTTATGCTCAAAAATGAACTACTTTGGAAATAAGTGTAGTTGATGAAAAAGAAGATTCCATTACTTTTACAAATGGATAAATCAATTCTCGAGGATGAAGCAAGGTGTGTGTTCATGGAAACATGTGCAGTAGTTCATATTAAAGATTTGTCAGCCAAGACTGTGGGCCTCCTTATATTTCTCATTGCCAATTTTGGTGCAAGAATGTCTTTATTGAATGACAAATTCTACCATTTTTACTTTTCACAATTTTGATTCATTCTTGTGAACTCTTCAAACTTACCATGACATGACCTTTCTGTTTTACCAATGATCACAGTGCCAGTACAAAACAAAATGTCAACATGAACACATTCATATTCTACACAGCCAAATCTATACCATTCCTGATGAATGGCTCCTGCCCGAAACATTGATTTTCCTGCTCCTCGGATGCTACCTGACCTGCTGTGCTTTTCCAGCAACACTCTAATCTTGACTCTAATCTCCAGCATCTACAGTCCTCACTTTCACCTTCAAGCTTAGAGACTCTACCAGAGTGAATATTAACATGATCAATGACACTGACTGTGTAAATGGTACCAACCCTATTTACCAGATTGGAGAAATTAATGGGTGTCTCACATTGACCCATCAATTCCACCCGTTTTGTAAAGTTTGGGATGGTTACATTTGTGATCCCAACTGAAGTGGAAACGCCTCCATCAAAAAAGATATAATTGAGTGAACTGATTCATCCCAATTAATGCCACCTTTGATCACGACACAAACAAAATGTGAACTCAGACTATGCAATGCTCTTAAGGCAGTGAAAAAAAAACTATGCCAGACAGATGCCCACTTGCTTTGATACAATCATCATTTCATGGTTTCAGTGTTTTTGATCTCGATATGTGACACAGCCAACGTCAGTATGCAAGGGTGATATTTCACAGCTTTTATTACTTCCAAAGGTGTCTTTCAGCACCACTGTATCCCTTATGAACTAAGTTCATTGCCAAGTATTTTGCGGAAGGTAATTTATTCATTGTTGTCAGACATTGAAGGGATAGTCATTCTCCTTGATAATGTCATTGTTCATGTAACGGGCAAAGCAAAATATGATTATTAGCAGTGCTTATCTGGTTTACACAAAACAATTTGCCTTTCATCATGGACACATACACAATTATAGCATCCAAGAATGACTTTCTAGAGTACAGAATGCCAGCAGCTGGAATAAAGCCTAGCTACTCATGGATTTTCAGCTCCATCTAACATGGGAGAAGCGTTAATTGTTTCTTGTCTTAACGTCTTGTCAATCAAGCTTATTAACATTTGCTAACTTCTATGTTCAGGTTAAGAAAACAAGTGGAGGATATTAATTGTCATTGAGCTGATATAAATGAAGCTGGGGCACTGAGTATGGGATGAGAGGAGTAAAACTGAGCAAGATAATAAACTTTCTCCACAAAGAAATGATTCATATCTTGGTTTCTAGCTGACCGACCGTCTTGGAATCTATTAACTATCTATTATCAATTACGGGCCGACCAACTTTTATTTCAAAGTAGTTTCTAAGCCTAGAATGTTCATACAGCCATTTTTGGAGCTGCTGTGCAAAGATGAAGGAAGGGAAAGGACAATCGCCCAACATGCTGAAAGGGATGATAGCATTTCCGCCAGTCCTCATGCATTCTAATCCACCTCTAAAACCATTTGCCACAACAGAGACATAGGAACTACCAGTGCAGCTGTACTCTCTGTACACTATAGGAAACAAATGACAAATTGCTGATACATTATGCATATTGTCTGAAACTGAACACATATTCTGTACTGGAGAATGAGAGGTACTAGTCTCTACCTGCCCTTATGAACATTGAGCATGTAACTCTATGGCAGGAAGGTCATTCTCTGTACTGCTTACCAAGCACTGATAACACTGTTAGCCACATCAAGATCTGGCCTTTGGACTCTTCTCATCAACGGATTTTCAAATCGCCTCCATCAGTTCAACTTTGAAGCCAAGTATCTCTTACAACAGAATAGCTGACATGATTAGGTGCACGGCTATCACCATGTTAGTCATAATGAAGCCAATTACAAAATCATAGAGTATTTGACAGTGGTGATCTTGCAATTAGCAGCTGAATCTTGTTATGCAAGAGGAGTGGAAAACAGAATCTGCAACAGACAGGACTGAGATCACTGAAATATACGACTGGAAGTAAACCACTATCTAAAAGCTGAGTGACCTTGACGGGGAAAAGACTGATCAGGTAATGCAGAGAACGTGGTCAGTTGCCATTGTCTGATGACCCCACTCTATCATATGCAGAACCCAAGTGGTTATCCCAAACGTACCACTGCACCTTGCATTGCATGTTGTAGGTGAAAACCATGCTGGTGTTCAGATGAAACAATGACCTGTGAATCAGTCTGGTGGCCAGAAATACATTGTTTTCTTAGAAACTGGATAGCTTCATACACTCAATGAAAAACCTTTAACTGGTGTGCCGTTCCTCTACAACCAAGTTGGTACTTTTGGAGATGTGCAAGCAATCCATAGCAATCGGCATCCCTTGTTTGTTGCTCTTAGTCTCCATGACAAATAAATCACTACCAGAAATTCCAGACCCACATTGCCATTTGAGGCAGGTTGTTCAAAAAATAGATTTTCCTGAAGGCCATCATTCCAGACAATGGACTGCAGTTATTTTTAAGTCAGTTCAGAAATCCTGCTAGACTGTCACATCATCTGACTTTGTGATATAACTCAAAATTGGACGGCGGTGTTGAACGATTCAACAAGGTGGTCAAGGATAAATGTGAAAGCTTGCACATTGGAAGGGGAAATATTTGATAAGTTCATTCATATCAGACTTAACACATTTCAACCACCCCACACTCTCTGAGCAGAGAAACACTGATCAAGCCTTGAACTAGCCATAACATTCGCTTGCCATCACCGGAATATGATGAGAATTTCAGAACAAATGCAAAACAGGTCACAAAGCAAAAAGATGAAGCAAAAATGCACTCTGACAAATGCACATGCATGAGAAAACCCTAATTTGCAGTTAGATTTTGGGTTTGCATTAAATTACTGAATCGGTCATAAGCGGGAAGGGGCATGATGAATTCTCCCTTTCAGAGTATGTTTTTGGTGAAATGGGGACTCTATGCTGAAACATTTTCCTGGCTCAGAACCTGTTATTTTGCAGACCCCAGCAAATGTTTCTGCATTAACACTGAGCCATTTGTTGCCCGAATAAAGAATCTGAGAAATATAATGTGAAGCAGTGTTAAAGTGACAGAAGCACCCTGAAGGTTGGAAGAGTTTGTCGATTGAATGTTCCGATTGAGTCCAATACAGTTGAGGAGGGATTGAGGGGAATGGAGGGATGTAAGGCCACTTCCAATCCATTACCCTTGTCAGATCACGGCAGAAATATTCTTGCCTTTTATCTGAATGCCTCCCTTCATTATACCTAAATTGGCCATTGAAGCAAGTGATGGTGGGCATATTGAAGGAAAATCTAACAGACACTCCAACAATATTCTATCTCCATTTGCATTCGTTAGTGCTTGTCCTGCTGGGGGTAGGAAATCCCAACCAGGATAACCGTTAAGTACTATTCAATTTAGCACTTAGTTAAAAATCACACAACATCAGGTATTAGTCCAACAGGTTTATTTGGAATTACAAGCTTTCAGAACGCTGCTCCTTCATCAGGTAGCTGTGGGACAGGATCATAGGGCATAGAATTTAGAGTAAAAGATCCACGTGTCTTACAACTGAAGTGAAGTAATGAATAAACCTAGATTGCTGATAAGTACTTAATCGCTTTGAATGGGGATGGAGGTTTCCAGTGATTAATATGTAAATCCCAGAACCTCTTTTAAGTCACAGTCTTGAGATAACTTAAGGTTTTATTTTTAAAAAAAAGTGACATCTCAGCTCAGACAATGCATTAAAGAGTCTGTTTGTATCCTGACCTTGAGTCAGAATGGTTCTATTTCCAAAGTAGGAATGATTGCCTACAGATTGTGTGCTTTTTAAACAAAATAGAATGTATCTGCAAATGCAAGTCTACAAATGCAAATTCACCCCATAGATTTATATGTCTGTACATGTATGCGTGCGTGTGAGGGAGAGAGAGTGTGTGTGTGGGAGAGAGGGAGAGAGTGTGTGAGCGTGTATGTGTGTGCATGTGTGCGTGAAGCGTCTATGTGTGTGTTTAGCACATTGCAGGTTTTCCATCATTAGACTAGTAGCAAGGATTTTGATCAAGCCCAGAACATTTCCCTACATCAGCTTGGTTTACATGTATTGGTTGAGTTCTCAGTGGTAATAATGTTTGCACTTGGAAGCTCATTCTTGCTTGGCTGATGGTAGCTAATAAATGATCACTCCTACGGAAGACCAAGCTTACAGGAGTGAGTATAGATTTTTTTTTTAAAATGTGCTGTGTTTGATGAATTAGAACATTCTATTTGATGTGACCTGCCAATTGTCCTTTTTTGATTATTGACATAATCGTTGACAATCCAACTCCACAAGGAATTTTGGATATGATGATTGCTATTATTGTTAGCATCCAACATTGTGAATATGATGATGATGGAGAATGTGATTTGAGAGGCCACTCCATCAACACTATGTAATTTGAGCACATCTGTCAAAATACCCCCTCAAGAAGGAAATGCAATGAGCTGCAAACGGAGCCAATGATCAGGCTTTACTGGTCCCAATGGCCTACTTCACTACAACTAGGTTCACACCTTCAAACTTCTGCCTTTGTCCAAAATGGCAAGCTTCCATCACCACTTCCCTTCTAAAACGTTTAGAAAGAACAGAAGTGATTTTCTTAATCAAATACCCTGTCTATTGGGTTCTAAGGCATTAGGCGGAGGAAGTTGAAGTCAGATCTAGAACATAAGATTCTCTGCTTGACTGAAATTTAAGGGGCTTATGCCCAAAATGTCAACTCTCCTGCTCCTCGGTTGCTGCCTGACCTGCTGTGCTTTTCCAGCGTCATGCTTTTTGACTGAAACTCTAGCGCTCGTATCTGACATAGAGGATGACATTTAGTTTCTGAAAACAATGTGGAAATTACATCACGATGTTCAGTTGACTTTCCAAGATCCATTGGGTGGAAAACAAAGAAAAGTATTTTCCTAAGACAGCATCTGGGAGAGGAAGGGTTGCTGCTAACCTTTTAGATTGGAGGCTGTGATAAATCTTCAGATCTCCAAAACACACTAGTTTTCTGTTCTGATCAGGGCAATCCAAGTTGTCACCAGCTGCATTCCCGTCAGAATCGATTTCTGGGATGATAATGCTCTGATGACATGCTACTATTCTAAGAAGCGAGTATTGAGAACTGAATACTTGTCAGTGAGCAGTTTTACATGAACGTGAAAATTTAATTAACATATCCCAGCAAGATTGAACAACGAAAGGAATAGGAGCATCCTTATTCTTAGAAATGCCATCAGAATTATGCATATATTCCAAACTTTAAGTATTGATTCTGATGAACTCAGTCTGAAACAATGAGTGTACACATCTCATCCCTAACATTTAGCAACCACCTAGATGTAGACTGAAGCTGCACTTCCTAATAGCAGAGCTGGGCAAGGTTGTCCTAGAATCTCATCTGCAATCTCCCTCATTGAAAGTCAGCAGCCTTTTACCAGCCTTGCTGCAACCACTGGATTAACACTGTGTGGAAGCATTATGACAGGCAAGGCATTAAGGGAATGATGATTTAGGTTCAGTACATCAAAGAGTTGGCACATGGAACCAACAATTCACATGTGCCTGTATTTGACAGATTGGGAGAAAGGTACCAAACCTCATAAAGATGTTTGCATCTCTCATCACAGAAAATTAAATCCAGCTTTCTTGGGGTATAAAGTTTCAATGATCTTTCTTACGTTGCAGTGATAAGCAACCTGAGATGTTGCATACAATATATTGCCTCCTCTGGTCTAGAATGTGCCTATTACATAAATGTTCATCACCATGCTCAAAATCACAGCAACGCAGTTCTTGCGGTGTTCCGAGGTGCCAGTTGTAGTGGCAGATTTCAGTGAAAGCGTCAGTGGTGAAGTGCAAACACACATGACACAGTGGGCAGAATGTATTCAGCGGTGTGCTATTCCCAACGGTAGAACCAGAATGGGTACCATTTCTGCTTTTGTTCAGAAGCCAGACCCACATGATTCATACCTAAAGGTCTTTGGTGTGCATGTGATATACATGCAATTGAGAGGCTGATGGGTTTCTACCAGGCAAGCAGGAAAGCTTCATTCCATATCCTACCTCTGTTTGTTCTGAATTTGGTCAATTTGTTCTGGCAGTTCTTCATAACTCAGTCCTCCTCAAACTTATCTCATTACCACTCTCCACCTTGTTAAAATCTATTGTCCTTTACAGGAACCCTCTGTCTTACCCAAGGCATTATAATAAGCTTGGAGTTGTTACAGCAAGGATAGAGACCAGTCCCTGAGTTTTGCACATTCTGCCCTAAGCCATCAGAGGGTGGCAGGGTGTCCTCTTCCTGAGTGATGGCTATGGGTGACCATTCTGTCTGACCAAAATGGCCTAAATAGAGATCAGAAATGAGTTTAGAACTGTAAGGTATACCCAAGCTCCTGGTTGTGGAGCTAATTAGAGTGATAGAATCAGAGAGTTGTACAGCTTCAGTCCAATTTGTCCGCGCTGACCAGATATCCTAAACTGATCTAGTTCCATTTGCCTGCATTTGGCCTTTTCCCACTAAACCCTCCCTATTCATTAAATGTTGTAATTGTATCCACCCCACCCCCTCCTCTGGCAACTAATTTCATACATGCACCATCTTTTTTTTTGAAAAGTTACCCCTCAGGTCCCTTTTAAGTCTTTCCCTTCTCACCTTAATCCTATGCCCCCAGTTATCCCCTACCAATGAAAATTACCTTGACTATTCACACAATCCAGATTTTATAAACCTCTTATAACTTATATATTTCAAAAACCTTCTTCGATCCACTCAGATAAGTGACATGTGACATGGCATTCCCTCTTACACAGGCATCAGGTAATGTATTTGTGCAAGTGTAAAGCTAAGCTAAGGAGGTGTATTCATGATCTCACAGCATATTTGGTCAAAGTATGTGACAATTTAATTTGTGTAAGTGATTGAATATAATGTAATGCATTGATAGGCCATCATGTGACATGGGGAATGTGTGTAGACAAAGTGAGTCAGTTGGCATTAGTCAGGTTACTAAACCTCCTCTTTCTCCTATAAGAGAACATAGAATATAGAACATTACAGCGCAGTATAGGCCCTTCAGCCCTTGATGTTGTGCTGACTTGTGAAAATAATCAGATGCCCCTCTAACCTACACTGTTCCATTATTATCCATATGTATGTCCAATACCCATTTAAACGCCCTTAACATCGGCAAGTTGACTACTGTTGCAGGCAGGCCTTTCCACGCCCCTACTACCCTCTGAGTGAAGAAACTACCCGTTATATCTGTCCTAAGTCTATTACTCCTCAATTTAAAGCTACGTCCCTTCATGTTAGCCTTTGCCATCCGAGGAAAAAGGCTTTCACTGTCCAAAATATCTAACCCTCTGATTATCTTATACGTCTCAATTAAGTCACCTTTTCAACCTTCTTCTCTCCAATGAAAACAGCCTCAGTTCCCTCAGCCGTTCCTTGTAAGACCTTCTTTCCATACCAGGTAACATTCTAGTAAATCTCCTCTGACCCTTTCCAAAGTTTCCGCGTCCTTCCTATAATGCAGTGACCAGAACTGCACACAATACTCCAGGTGCGGCCTTACCAGTGTCTTGTACAGTTGAAGCACAACTTTGTGGCTCCAAAACTCAGTCCTCCTACCAATAAACGCCAACACATCACATGCCTTCTTAACAACCCTATCAATCTGGGTGGCAACTTGCAGGGAGTTATGCACCAGGACACTGAGATCTCTCAATTCATTTGCACTGTCAAGAATTTTACCATTAGCCCAGTAATCTGCAATCCTGTTACTTCTTCTGAAGTGAACTACCTCACACTTTTCCACATCAAGTTGATTTCTCTGTGTCATGGAAACATGCTGCTGTGCTAGTCATCCTCCTTTCCTTGATAAACAAAGCTCTGAAGCACACAAAAATGGGAATTACTGGAGAAACTCAGCATGTCTGGCAGCATCAGTGGAGAGAAAAATGGTTAACATTTTGAATCCTGTGGCATTCCTCTGTTTCCCTGGATGACTGCCTCCAGGCCATTCTGCCTATTGCCTGCTTTTGGCCTCACATTCTCTGTTGTTGACCAGTGAGAGCCCCCCACTGACAAAATCCCATCCACTTGCTCCCGGGATTGTAGGACAATTGGGTGATTCAGACCCACAATTATCCTAATACAGTGAACTGGGTGAAAAAGGTGAGTAATGAATGAGAACCTGTATCCACAGATTTTGTGCTGAGCAGTGAGATTTTCTGCACTCCTGGTAGCCTCAACGACTTTTAAAAAGATATCATCAGCTCCAGCGAGCAAGTGACCTGAGTGTGCCCTTGGAAACCTCTGAGCTTCCATCCACTTCCTGTCACCTTCAACATTATCCTCTGATCCTCCCTCCCCTCCACTCATCACCCTAGACCATGTGACCATGGAAGTAGCTATGTTATCTGTCAGTCCTTCCTACCAGCCTAAGTCCAAACTCTATCTCCAAGCTTCGTCTCATTCCCCAGGTTTCTCCTCTGATCCTCTGCAATCATTCTTTGGGCTTCTCTCTGATCCCTGGACCCACCAAGATATTTAAATATCCCCACTTCATGCCTTCCTACAAACCTATGGTCTCCATTGTGAATGTTCTCCCTATGTGTCAGCTCCCTGAAATTTACCCTCAGGACCCACATAGTGACACACCCTTTAGGCCCCTTCTTGCTTATCCAAACTACCTGTACCCATCTAACCCCACCTATGGCCATACTGAAGATGCTAGGCCATTCCCACTGTGTATTTCCACACTCTGACCTCATATTGTGTCCTGTCTCTACCACTTCTCCATGCCTCACATGAAGAAATAATACCCCCTCACCACTGACTTGATATGGTGGAGCTGAGCCTCCCTCCAAGTTACTGTTCTCCTGCTGCCCTCATTCATGCTGGGAAATCCAACAAAGCCAACCGCTCACCTCAGAGACAACTTGCTAGAAGCTGACTGGTGCACACCACTTCAGACAAATGTGAACTGGATACAATGAGGTTCATGCACTGCTTACTTAGTATTGTGTTAATTGTAATAAGTTTTAATATAACTGCAGTGATAGAGGTTAATAACTATATAGATGAATGCCTGAGGTAAGTGTCTGATGCTGTGACCTCAATAGCCATGTGTTTGTGTTTTACTCGGAAGGCGGGCCCTATATGGTTTCTGCTCCATAGCCAACGTTATCTCAATACTGCACAGCTGTGAGCTGGCAATCACCATGCCAACACTGTTTGCAGCATTGATGCCTGATTCTTGAAGTCACTGCTGTGCACAGATCTCCAAGATGCACACAGAAGGAAAAGAATTAGCAGGAATGTCCATAGCCTTGCTGTCATGTACAGTGTGACAATAAATATAGTTTAACAGTTATGAAGAAGTCTGATCTGAGTTTGTTTCAAGACTCAATGAATCCACATGAGAACACAATCAAACATTAATGAATATACATGGCATGCAAATTCATTACAAGAACCTGCCACAGGACTGGGTGAGGCCTGATCCACTATTATCATGCCACCAGCTTAATTTTTCAATCTGAGGCTGCTGATGTAATTTGGACAGTATGGCACTTTCCTGCTTTACTCAACTCACCTGTCATATTCTCCACTCACAGACTCTTCACTAAATTGCACCCACGGTTCCCACTGTGGTTCAGATCACGGAACTGATTCCTGAACATTTTGGGTGGACATGATCACCTGCTGATAAACCTCCTCCTCCTCCTCCTTCCTCTTCCAGCTCTTATTGGCTTCTGTTCATTCTCCTTGTTACAATGTCATCCAGGGCAATAAAACCTATTGTACTCATGATTGAGAGCAACTGGCTGGTGCAGGATCCCTGAAATCAAGTCAAGGCACAAGCCACAGCCTCCCAGTAGACTATAGCAACTTTGGCCAATTCCGGAAACCATCAAACACTTTTATGATCACAGCAAGAGCCAGTAGTAATGCATCAGGAACTTCCCTGAGGGTATCTAATGATTCCTTTACTACAGGGTTCTCTCTGCTGATGAACTCATGTTCCACTGTATGTGTTTAAGGCAGTTTGCTAACTGAAGGTTTGAGCTCCAAGATAGGACTTCCATAATTCCAATCTGCCTGTTCTATTTGATTTGATTTATTATTGTAACTTGTACTTAAGTTATGTTTTGCATGCAGTACAGACAGAACATGCCATACAAAGTGCATTAGGGTAATAGTACAGAATGAAGAATGCAATGTTACAGCGACAGAAAAGGTGCGCAAAGAGCGAGATTAACATTAACTTTAAACTGGGCCAAGTTGATCATAGAATCTTCAGACTTGCAAGTAAATATCAGAAAGCATTGTTAGTAATTTTAACTGATGCAGAATTGAGCTTTAAAAGAGCAGAATGATTCTAAGATATGTCAGAATAAGATCTGCTGTAGAGAGCTCGCAAGGAGTTGCCATACTTCAGCACCATCTTGAATTTTGATTTCTGCATATCTCTCGCAGGTGCTCCATTCACACACGCTCATGGCCCCATTCACATGACACATTTGAAAACAGAACAGCGCTCATGCTGACAAATCCAGTGCTATGTATTCAAATTTCATAAGCTAATTTCTGGATTGTTAATCAATGTTTATGCATTCAAGAAATTAATTCAATTATTGGAAGGAAAGTTAAAGTTAAAAGCCCAGAAACTAGATTTAAACTAGACTTGATTTCTATCCCAACTTTATGTGCAGCTGAAGCCAGTTGGGATGAATGCGACCTGATTGAAGCACACCAGAGTGTGTGGAATCATGTCAGTCACTGATGGTTTGTTTTACACTACTCAAATCTCAGAGGCGTAGATATTTCTGGGACCATTACCCAGGAAGAAAGACAATGCACAACTTTGCCACATTTCCAAATGGATACTATGTGCCTCGGAAGTCTATCAGGGATTAGCAAGGTAGTTAGAAGTAAGTGAAGCACAGTTGAAATAGGGTAACTGAGAATCAATACTTTGCTTTTAAACTCTGAATGATAGACCCTAGAGGATTGCACTATTAACTGGTTCCTCAAATTCAACTCACAAAGGGTCAACTAAAAAGCTACAAGTAAGCTGCATTTGGGTCACTGTTTTGCAGCGCCTGAGAAATCATATAACACCAGAGTTTGTTAGCACAATATCAAGATGCTAATGACACATTTTTTTTCTTGCCAGTGCCATGTACTCAATAATAAAAATGTAAATTATAAGAATCCTGTGATGCATTTATAAGTGAGAAAAATTAGTTTATAAAAGTGACAGTCTATTTGCTGTGCTTGATCTTTTGCAGGTACAGGATAGATGTTATTTTTCCCTGAGAGCAATGCATGTTTATTCCAATGAGTGGTTGCGCAATAGAGATCAGGAATATCAGGAGTATTAATTTGAAATCACAAGCTTTTAGATATATTTACACAGGAAAGCTTGTGATTTCAATTAAACCTGTTGGACTATAAACTGGTGTTGTGTGATTTCTGACTTTGTCCACCCGAGTCCAACACTGCACCTACACCTCAGGAATAATAATGTCAGCGAGATTATGGTGTATAGGTTCTGTTAATTATTTCAGAACCCTTGGGTTAAGGAGGGAAGAAACCTGTTTCCTGGTCAAGCAACACTTGCTGGAACCATCTTGTGAAGGTTCTCTTAATGAAATAGCTGGATTGTCCTCATTTGGTTGACCCAGTAACAAAGTCAAAATCTCAGCCTCAGTTTTCTGCTAAATTTTGGCTTGAACTGTTAGTATCCTTGGCTGATTTTACATCGGAGTAAACCTAGGCTTCTTTGCATAGCTTGATATCTTGCAAGGTCTACCAGCACAGCGTGTTATTGGTGTGGTTCACTAATCAAATTTAACCCATTTTTATGAGAACTTTTTCACCTATCACTCTCCTCACTAGTCCATGACCTTAAACTAAATCAATATAATGATATTAAGTTCCATGCATTTGATATCCTTTCATAGGCCTTTGTTGTATCTTGGTGATTTTCAATTTGTGAGAGATAGGACCAGCAATTTATGGTATGCACTACTAAAATGTTGAAATGTTTGGTTTAGGCAATGGCTGTTGGTAAACCACATCATCTGGTTGCTGCAACATTGACTCATTGAGTGTTGTTTTACTTTAGATTACTTAGTGTGGAAACAGGCCCTTCGGCCCAACAAGCGCAACCCACCCGTACCCCTACACTTAACACTACGGGCAATTTAGCATGGCCAATTCACCTGACCTGCACATCTTTGGACAGTGGGAGGAAACCGGAGCACCCGGAGGAAACCCACGCAGACACAGGGAGAATGTGCAAACTTCACACAGTTAGTTGCCTGAGGCGGGAATTGAACCTGGGTCTCTAGTGCTGTGAAGCAGCAGTGCTAACCACTGTGCCACCCACAGTTATCTGATTGTCAAATCTTAATTACTCACATGGCAATTTAATGTATTATTTAATTGATGACTTCTTCATAAATTATCCAGAAGAGCTTCTCGAAATATAACCTTTTCAAGGATTTTGCCAGGGTTGGAGGATTTGACCTAGAGGGAGAGGCTGAATGGGCTGGGGCTGTTTTTCCCTGGAGGATCAGAGGCGGAGGGGTGACCTTTAATAGAGATTTATTAAATCATGAAGGACATGGATAGGGTAAATAGACAAGATATTTTCCCTGGAGTGGGGGAGTCCAGAACTAGAGGGTATAGGTTTAGGGTGAGGGGGGAGTATTTAAAAGAGACCTAAGGGGCAACGTTTTCATGCAGAGGGTGGTGCATGTATGGAATGAGCTGCCAGAGGAAGTGGTGGAGGTTGGTACAATTACAACATTTAAAAGGCACCTGGATGGGTATATGAATAGGAAGGGTTTAGAGGGATTTGGGTCAAGTACTGGCAAATGGGACTAGATTGGGTTAGGATTCTAAAAGGTGGGCCCTTCCGCAAAGACCGTTCCCTCCGCGACTATCCACCCTACCAACCTTCGCATAAACCAAATCATCTGCCGACATTTCCGCCACCTCCAAACAGACCCCACTACCAGGGATATATTTCCCTCCCCACCCCTTTCCACCTTCCGCAAAGACCGTTCCCTCCGCAACTACCTGGTCTGGTCCACGCCCCCAAACAACCCATCCTCCAATCCTGGCACTTTCCCCTGCCACCGCAGGAATTGTAAAACCTGTGCCCACACCTCCTCCCTCACCTCTATCCAAGGCCCTAAAGGAGCCTTCCACATCCATCAAAGTTTTACTTGCACATCCACTAATATCATTTATTGTATCTGTTGCTCCCGATGCAGTCTCCTCTACATTGGGGAGACTGGGCACCTCCTAGCAGAGCGCTTTAGGGAACATCTCTGGGACACCCGCACCAATCAACCACACCGCCCCGTGGCCCAACATTTCAACTCCCCCTCCCACTCTGCTGAGGACATGGAGGTCCTGGGCCTCCTTCACTGCTGCTCCCTCACCACCGGACGCCTGGAGGAAGAAAGTCTCATCTTCCGCCTCGGAACACTTCAACCCCAGGGCATCAATGTGGACTTCAACAGTTTCCTCATTTCCCCTTCCCCCACCTCACCCTAGTTCTAAATTTCCAGCTCAGTAACTGTCCCCTTGACTTGTCCGGACTTGTCCTACCTGCCTATCCACTCCACCCTCTCCTCCTTGACCTATCACCTTCATCCCCTCCCCCACTCACCCATTGTACTCTATGCTACTTTCTCCCCACCCCCACCCTCCTCTAGCTTATCTCTCTACGCTTCAGGCTGATGAAGGGCTTTTGCCCGAAACGTCGATTTCGAAGCTACTTGGGTTAGGATTCTGACTGGCATGGATGAGTTGGACGGAAGGGTCTGTTCCCATGCTTTACATCTCTGTGACTCTGTAAAAGATGATGATTAGTGCCTATGAAACTATACTGCAACAGAGAGTTGATACCTGAAAAGGAACAGGACAGGGAAAGCTGGCAATAAAGTAAAATGATCATCCTTAAAGTAACACAGGCAAAGAGAGTTAAAGGGATGTGGGAACAGGGCAGATGAATAAGATTAGGAATACTGGTCGACCATGGCGTTTAGTATGTTTTCCTTTATTGGTCAGTGCATTGAGTATAGGGGTTGGGATGCCATATTGTGGCTGTACGGGACGTTGGTTAGGCCACCATTAGAATATTGTGTGCAATGCTGGCTTCCCTCCTATCGGAAGGATGTCGTGAAACTTGAAAGGGTTCAGAAAAAGTTTACAAGGATGTTGCCAGGGTTGGAGGATTTGAGCGATAGGGAAAGGTTGAATAGGCTGGGGCTGTTTTCCTGGAGCATCGGAGGCTGAGGGATGATGTTATAGAGGCTTATAAAATCATGAGGGGCATGAATAGGGTAAATATACATGGTGTTTTTCCTGGGTTTGGGGAGTCCAGAATGAGAGGACGCAAGTTTAGGGTGAGAGGGGAAAGATTTAAAAGGGACCAAAGGGGTAACGTTTGCACGTAAATGGTTGTGTGTGTGTGGAATGAGCACCCAGGGGAAGTGGTGGAGGCTGGTACAACTACAATATTTAAAAGACATCTGGATGGGTATTTGAATAGGAATGGGATATGGGCCAAGTGCTGGCAAATGGGACTAGTTTAATTTCGGATATCTGATTGGCATGGACGAGTTGGAACCAAAGAGTTTGTTTCTGTGCTGTACATCTCTATAACTCTATGGGATAAACAACAACAAGGACAATTGTAATTCAACATACTTGCTGCACTCGTTTGGGTTGTCATTTAGTCAAAAGGTAGATGATAGTGAAAAGGCTGATTTTTATCACTCTGACTATTTGTTGATTGTTGTTTACTAGATTGCTGTGCGGATAATGACCAGATTTACTCCAGGCAATATAAGATGAATAAGTCTGTCTTTATGTGAATCTGTATGTCAGACGTTTGGAAATATGTGGCATTTTGCTCTATTTCTGACTTTCCAGTGTCAAGTTAAGTCAATGGAAATTTAAATTAAGGCGTCTGAGTTTATAATACATTTCAAGTTATTACCAAAAGTCAAAGTGCCCCCAAAAACCGAATGCAATGATCCAGAATTGTGTCTGTAGCCTTTGCAGTGTAGAAGTTGTCACTTTATTTATATTCCAGTAAAATACAGAATCATTTCAGGTTAAATACTCTTGTGTAAATATCTCATATTGTGTGAATCTTAATATGGAATGCTGAATGTTATCATGGCTCATTGGTTCCCTTTCAGGTTACAGTTGCGGGTCTGAGACTAGGAATACTGCAGTGAGTAATTCACCCCCTGACTCCCCCAAAGTCTGTCCACCGACCACAAGATGCAAATTAAAAGTGCAATGGGATATCCCTCACACGCTTGGATCAATGCAGCTGCAACATCACTCAAGAAGCTTAACATCATCCAGGACAAAGCAGTTTATTTGACTGATACAACATTCATAAACATTCAGTCCCTCCACCATTGATGCTTATTAATGGCAGTACCATCCACAAGCAGCACAGCAGAAGTTCACCAAGCCTCCTTAGACAGCCACTTCCAATCCCACAACTGCCATCCAGAAGGATGGAAACACCACCACCTGCCCTCCAAGCCACTCACAATCCTGACTTGAAATTATATCGCTGTTCCTTCACTGTCCCTGGAACAACATTGTCATTGCCCTCACATTATAGTATGAATGTTTCATGTAAATGTATCAACTGAAGCATGAATATTGAACAGATGCTGTCATGTGCAGGAATGGATGTCTTCAGTATCTGAGGACATGGCATCGAATGAGCAGGCATCTCTCCTCACCTCTGGAGTTCAGCTGTTCAGTTGTCCTTTGGTTTACTGCAGCAATGAGGTTTGGAGCAGGATGGCCCTGCCAAGACCTAAACTGAGTGTTGATGAGCAGGTTATTTCTGAGCAAAAACCACTTGATAGCAGTGTTATTGACACCTTCTATCACTTTGCTTGATTGAGGTTAGACTGATGAGTTGGTGATTGGTATCTATACTACATACTTCAAACACTCTCTGTGCTGGCAAGTTCCACATTCTTATCATTCTTTCCAAAAAGATTCTTAAGAATTCTAGCCAATATAATAGTGGGATGGCTTTTCTTGGTCTGTGGACATACACATTTTTAACATCATCTTGGTAAATCTCTGTTCATTCTCCTGAGTCTTTTTCTATCAATTTTGCAATATGGTGACATGAACTGCACTCAGACCTCTAAATGTACTCAAAACAAGGTTCAATAAAGTTTATTATCACTCCTTTATTTCTAATGTTATCCCCTAGAAATAAAAGCTAACACTTGGTTTGCTATTCTTAAAAATGGCCTTTCTAAAATGTGGCACAACACTTAATGATTAGTGTTATTTGTATTTTGAGATGCTTTTGTTCGTCTACCACACTTAGACATGCTAAACAATAAGTAACCACACTTTTCTTCCTAAGGATACTTACAATCTTTTAGTTCCAGTTTTGAACTTCATTGCTGAATTACTTGCCCATTCTTTGAGTTCATTAATGTTGTCCTGCAATTTGTTACAGTTCTCTTCCTAATGGACTATGCTTTCTCTTTGTCATTACCTTAAAATGTGTCATTTAAAAGTTTGGAAATTGTGCTCTTGAGTGCAAAGTCCAAATCAGAAATGTAAGTTGTGAACGGGAATGTCCCAACACTGAGTCTTGTGGAAAACCATTTCCATTCTTCTGCTATTCTGAATAACGATTGCCTATTACCACTCTCTGTTTACAGTCTTGAAGTCAATGGGCAATTCATTCAATCCTTTGTCTCTAACTGCAAAATGATTCACTAGTCTATCATGGGACTTCTTATTAAAGACCTTCTGAAAATCTAAATATATTACATCTACTGCATTCTTAATCTACTCTGTTACCGTCTCAAAAAAGTCATTAAGATTGGTATTTAAGCATTTCCTTTTGAAATCCATTCTGACTATTTATTATTATACTTACCATTTTTAAATGTTCTTCTATTTTCTCCTTTAGTAATCATTGTTTTTTTCCCACTGGTTAATGTTTAGCTGATAAGTTGATAATTCCCTGAATATCTTCCAGCATTTGAGGCACCCAATGTCAGAATCAATTATTCTGGATTATATGGGGCAAGCCAATGCCACTGGTGAGGAACAAAGGAAATTCTTACAGTTCTAAAGCACTACTCAAGATCAATAGTCATTTTGAAATACCTTATAATCAATTTGGTACTTCTGAAGTGTAGTCAGTATTGTAATGTAGGAAGAAGAGTGGTTAATTTGCATTTAGCAAAATCCACTAAACAGGAATATGATCAGTGGATCTGTTTTTGCAATGTTTGTTGAAGGATAAAGAATGATCAGGAGACCTGGGATAATTTCTTGGCATCTCTTTGAAATAATTACCTTGTAGTTTTCATATCCACTTGACAGGGGAGACTAAGCCTCGGCTTTTCTAAAAGATAGCAACCCACAATGCTAACAGCACTCCTGCAGTACTACACTGGAATGTCAAACTTGATTTTTGGGCCCACGTTTCCATCATAGGAGTTAACTCCGAACCTTGGTGGGCGGCACGGTGGCACAGTGGTTAGCACTGCTGCCTCACAGCGCCTGAGACCCGGGTTCAATTCCCGCCTCAGGCGACTGACTGTGTGGAGTTTGCACGTTCTCCCCGTGTCTGCGTGGGTTTCCTCCGGGTGCTCCGGTTTCCTCCCACAGTCCAAAGATGTGCAGGCCAGGTGAATTGGCCATGCTAAATTGCCCATAGTGTTAGGTAAGGGGTAAATGTAGATGTAGGGGTATGGGTGGGTTACGCTTCGGCGGGGCGGTGTGGACTTGTTGGGCCGAAGGGCCTGTTTCCACACTGTAAGTAATCTAATCTAATCTTAGAAATAAAGTGCTGCCGACTTAGCCACAGCTGACACTCTTGCAACAGCAAGTCTCAGGAAATTGTTGTACAGAGCCAATTATTTTCTATCCTTTCAAATCCCAGGCTGCAGGTCAATGATTTGGCATGGTACTTTTCTAGAAGTAGCACACTGCACTGTGGTGCAGTATTGTAAAATCATTTCATTTGAAGTATTAGGTGCAAAATAAAACTCCCTACTCTGCTTGATAATAGATCTCTGTTCAAACTCTATAAGAAGTATCAGATTTTAAAAAAAAGGTTTGCAACACCTGCCCTTTATCTTGTCAAATTATCAACTCTTTCTTCTCTAGTCAGTAGTACTGAACTCAAATTGTCCAAGTCATTCTGACATTTAGCCTTAAAGGGAAACAAAGGGAACTTCTATTCTATAAACTCAGTTAGAATCGAATACAGTACTGGAAGTAAAAGATTAATTTCTAATCCACTGCACTACCTGTCCTCAATTCTATCATGAGTATTGCTGCAAAAAGACACATGTTATTGCAACTTTTGCCTTGCATTCATTAGGACATTTTGCAAGAATACAAATTAGCATGAAACCAACATTTATTCTGCATGAGAGGAGAGTGCTGATTGGTTGGCATGTGAACGCTAATTGGTAGAGGCTTTACTATAGAGAATGCATCCATTGATACTCATTTACGGATAGCAGCCAGGCTTTGTTTAAAATATAAATTAAAATATTTAAGCAAAGCCTGATTATTAATTGTCAGTCAGAATTAATGGCTGCAGCAAACCATCTATTGATCAAAGTCTACTTACCAATGACTGAGCACTCTCCTCTCAAGCAAGGAACTGTTGATTTAATTGCCTTGAATTTGTATTCTTGCGAATTGTCCTGATGACTAAAAGACTAAAGCTTCAACAAAATAGTCTTTTTTTCAGCAAATCTCAAGTCTTATACTGCCAAACTGGGTTATCAATTAAATAGATCAATTTCTAATTTCATCTGGTTCACACAACAGCTCCTTATTGAAAAATGTGGGTATTATAAACAGTATTTATTGTCTTTTCCTTGTTACCCTAATACTGCTAAGATGACCTATTCTGCTTCAAGGAGTCAACCATATTTGTATAATGCTGGAGTCACTTACACACCTGACGAGGGAGAGTGGCAGGCTTAATGAAAAGATATCTTGAAATGGTTGGGTTTTATATCACAGTCAGACAATTTTATGGCCTATTTTACTGATACCAGTTTTATTATTCCCTGATTTTAAAGCAAAAACTAAATTTTAATTCCCAAATTGGCATGCCAGAACCCCAGTTCTCTGATTTCTGAATGCAGCAACTTAATCTGTACACTATTACATTCTTAACAAATTAATTCTCCAGCTCTTCATGGTGAAGGTAGACATACTCCATTAGGGCTTGTGACTTGATATAATTGATGCTTACAAAAATAGCATTGTGTCTGGACAGACTGCATGTTGACCAAAGGGTGAGTTATGCTGCAGAGTGAAGGAGCACAGCTTCTCAGGAGGAACCTGTTTCATGTCTGTATTGAAGCAAATGGTTTCAACACAGGGACCAAATCAGCTATCTCAGAAATATGACAATTAAATAAATTATAAAGTCAAACTGACAAAGGCATCAGAGGAATACAATGTACAGAAAACAGTCTAAAGTAGATCTGGTTCCTCTGGGTCGCTATTATCGAAGTCTCAGTCTGATTAGTTTTCCTATCCCAATCAGCCTCAAAGCATGTATTAGATAGATGAAAAATTGAAAGTTACCAGAATAAACAGATAAAATCAAGGAGAATATGAAATATAAAATAAAGGAATTAGGCAAATAGAGAGGGAATTGATTCAATGTCTCAATGAGAAACATTATAAAGCTTGTAAATATTTTTTCTGCATGATGTGCATAGCTAGGAGGTGCTAGATCATCTGGAGTTGGGCACACTCAAAGCAAGGCTCTTCCAATCCATGGCCAGTCTCTCCCCTTACACCCTTTGTAAGCTTGAGCTTATCCAAACTTTTATACCCATATTGCACTTGAGTCTTGTTCACACATGAAAAAGATTGACAGGACAGAAGGAGGCCACTGTACATATTATACCATTGCCAACCAAGAAAGGGCTAACCAGTTTAATCTGACCTTCCAGCTCATATTCATTCATAGATTGAAACACCTCAACCACATGTTCAACTGTTCTTTTTTAATGCAGTGTGGAATTCTGATTCTTGCACTCTTCTCAGCTTGGTTCCAAACCGTCACTTCTTTCTGTGTTAACAAAGTTATTCCTCAACTCCCCTTTAATCCTTCTATCATTGACTTTAAACAAGAAAGAAAATGAATAAAGGAGATGGTGAGCAAGGCAAATAAGAAAGTTCAAGAACTTATTACCAGACTCTTGATGCAACACTATTGGCCATCAAGAGCTCCTGCCTAGGAGGCAAGAGCACCATGCTGGTAAGATCCCCTCTCTCAGCCTCAGTGCCACCTAGTAATAGAGGCCAAACCTTTTGAGATGTCAACTAGGTAACAATTAGAATGAGTCTGAATAAAAAGGGCCTGGAGAAGTATTTGCCTCTCATGGCTCTGGTGCCATATTTAAGCCAGCTATGCACCAGTGCAAACCAGAAACTGCCCCTCACAGTATGGTGCTTAAGCCGTGACTTTCAAGACATGGCCCAGAACAAAGAAACGTTCACTCCCTACTTCATGGGCAGAGACCTGAGGTGATGGTGGACAGGGTGCTGGTGAGGAGGGGAACCCTTTCTCCCAGGGACTGCCACAGAAAGCCATACTGTTTGATCACCATTCACCAAATCAAGCCAGGACACAGATTCCAGCCTGAGACAGTACTGTGTGTCATGGTGGTACAAGACATCCTGCAATACTAAATGCCAACATTTCCTCCCTGCGACTTCTCACCCACTGGTAGCATTGACTCTCATTCTGCCTCTACACAACCCTCTTACCAAGGCTGTTGGATCATAACTTTACCTAACGTATTAATTGTCTCCACTCAATAGCACTTAGCCACCTCACCCTCTCAAACTACTCTTCTTTGCACAACCTGTTCACTCGTTGGGCTCACATCATCAGTTCATGCAAGACCATTAACTGCTCTTCCATCTACCTCCATAATAGTCAATCCCACTTTTGGCTCATTGGAGGAAACATCATTCCATAACCAGGCTGAGATTTCATTACTGGCAGGGAGGGTAGCAGACATCATGCTCTTTAGTGCTTGTGAAGAAAAAATAGTGTAATATCCACTTACATTGGGATAGAGAGAACTCAGTGAGTAACCAATCCAGTAAACTTCATTGTGCTATGCTGCACTAATCTCCTATTACCATGAGTAGTAATTTATTCTTAACCTGCCCAATATTTAACCCAGTTATCCAATAAATTCCCTCTCTTCTCTCTTGCAGATGCTGGCAGCACCCAATGAACATCTATAAAGAGGCTGGTGCTGTAGACCCTCAGGACCACCTTAACCTCTGAGGAGGAATCCTCTAAACTCTCAGAGAATGCCCACCTGCATTTCCACCAGCTCAGAGACTTTCACCTTGGGGAGTGAAAAATCTCTTTCTGGATTAGACATGGGAGTACTGTCTGGTGAACGCATCATTAACATGTATCTGCAGCTTGTCAAGAAAGAAATACCTGAGGTTCTGAGCACATAGAGAATGGCTAGCAACCAGGCACCTACCAGCTCTCAACAAAAGATGTGTTCCTGTTCTCAGCCATTCATAACTCTGACAACCTGCAGAGACAGGCATGGGAACATCAGGCAGGATTCTGCTCAACCTGCAGCCTATGATTGGAGATCTTATTACTAATTACATGTCAAATAAGATGGATAATGAGGCATTTATTTAGCAACACAAAAGGTCACGGTCTGCAAAAATAACAACGTCCACATATCCTCTGAACTAATAGAGGCTGCTTATAAGATTATGAACAGAATCTTAATGATTAAGTGAAGTCTAAATCCAGCTCTATGTCCTGGAAGTGGATTTCAGTTAGATTATTTTTGGCTCAATCTTGCTGTCTTCCTGGTCAACATCCTGATCCTGAGCCTTACCATCATCTTCAGAGTGTTGCTGTTGACACTGATTTCATATGTGTACAGGTCATTCCACCCCCCCCCTCCAAAAAAAATAAAATTACCAGTTCCAGTTATGAAGTGCACAGCATGCTACAATGATCCAGAAGGTTCTTTCTGGGTTACACTATGAGCCCCCACTAGAGTGGTCCATATATCAAAACCACATTTTAGCGATCCCTCTGATCTGATCCACTATGGATCTAATGCAAATATCAGATTGATATGCTTTCTTTTATTGGTCAGAGTATTGAGTACGGGAGTTGGGAGGTCATGTTGTGGCTGTACAGGATATTGGTTAGGCCACTTTTGGAATAGTGTGTGCAATTCTGATCTCCTTCCTCTCAGAAGGATGTTGTGAAACTTGAAAGGGTTCAGAAAAGATTTACAAGGATGTTGCCAGGATTGGAGGATTTGATTGGAGAGAGGCTGAATAGGCTGGGGCTGTTTTCCCTGGAGTGTCGGAGGTTGAGGGGTGACCTTATAAAATCATGAGGGGCATGGACAGGGTAAATAGACAAGGTCTTTTCCCTGGGGTGGGGGAGTCCAAAACTAGAGGGCATAGGTTTAAGGTGAGAGGGGAAAGATATAAAAGAGATCTAAGGGACAACTTTCTCACACAGAGAGTGGTACGGGTATGGAATGAGCTTCCAGAGAAAGTGGTGGAGGCTGCTACAATTGCAACATTTAAAAGGCATCTGGATAGGTATATGAATAGGAAGGGTTTGGAGGGATATGGGCCGGGTGCTGGCAGGTGGGACTAGGTTGGGTTGGGTTATCTGGTTGGCATGGACAGGTTGGACCGAGAGGTCTGTTTCTGTGCTGTATATCTCTATGCCTCTATGACTCTAAGTGTTGTATCTTCCCTGTGAATGTTTCATAAAGGTAGTATTCATCATGTTTGGAAGTGTCAACCTTTGTGTCCCTGCACCCAGCCCAATTTGGATGAGGAGCTTGGGAGGAACCTGTGAGTTCTTGAATCTGTAAGGACTCATAGAATCATTGAGTCATGACAGCTCCCAGAATACCTAGCAGACCTCAACTATTTGATGGTCACAGAGAAATATAATTTGAATTTATGTGGTGTGGAAGGCTTTCTGTTCCACAGGATGATTTTAACGTGAGTGCAGTTGATTATGCTGGGGAAAGCCAGCAATGGTGAAGAATCCCAGTGTCTGACCGGCTTGATTCTGTGGATGAATTTGAAGAGGTTGCTGTCGAGAAAATGTCATCAGTAACATCCTGGATACATTTGAGGATTGGGAGATGCCGCAACAGTCCCCAGTTGCTGGAATAAATCACTGGCATAAAACATCATGGCAGCTATAACCTTGAAGGACATCGGGATGGCTGAATGCCCGATTCTCTATCCTGCTCTAGCAAGCAATGGAGTTCGGAGATAATGGAGTGGGATATCCTTAACCAATGCTTACACTGACTTTCTGAGAATAGATGAAAACGACAGTGAGGCCTGTAGATCTGGGGACTCACCTTTCCCCATCACCTCTCTGGTGGATCCTGACCTGTTGCCTCTCCCTCTGGAGGCTGTCCAGCTGCTGCTGGAAGTTACTGTTCTTGCTGGGCATGCTCACAATGCTGTAAGTGCTGTCTGCTATGACATTGTCTTCAAGGTCACCCAAAGTCTCAATCGAAGGTGTTCTCTGTGGGAGAACTGTGAGCAGATAATCTGTGGGCAATGTCAGAAAGAGAACACAGCATTATCAAACCCTTATGCCTGTCACAATGAAGTCTCATGTTATATCTTCACACCATGTGGCATGAAGGTTTCATCAATGCCTCCAGAAAGAGCTCTAAGGTAAATGATCTTCTCCAATTGCACAACCAATGTTTCCCTGCTTTTTCATACATCCTCCCCCCTCAACAGACTGATGCCTCAAGAGCAGTCTGACTGATGACCTGTAATCCTCACATTGGTTTCACTTGGCCTGCAAGATTAATTGTAGCTCAATCACTGGACTGTAAGGACATGGATCCCTGGACCCAGGTAGGACAAGGCACCTGACTGACCATGGCTAATGCTTGGGCTGGAATCTGATGAACCCCTCTGACTAACTGGCAGTATCCCTGGCTGACTGTAGTTCCCCCGGCCTCACTAAGGACTGCTCCCGTTTGAGGAGAAAGTGAGGACTGCAGATGCTGGAGATCAGAGCTGAAAATGTGTTGCTGGAAAAGCGCAGCAGGTCAGGCAGCATCCAAGGAGCAGAAGAATCGACGTTTCGGGCATGAGCCCTTCTTCAGGAATGAAGAAGTTACTCCAGGATATGCAGGTCCTTAGACTCCTCCATTGCCAGACCATGGCAACACGACGGTTGGAGGAAGAGCACCTCATCTTCCGCCTGGGAACCCTCCAACCACAAGGGATGAACTCAGATTTCTCCAGTTTCCTCATTTCCCCTCCCCCGACCTTGTCTCAGTCAAATCCCTCGAACTCAGCACCGCCTTCCTAATCTGCAATCTTCTTCCTGACCTCTCCGCCCCCACCCCACTCCAGCCTATCACCCTCACCTTGACCTCCCTCCACCTATCGCATTTCCAACGCCCCTCCCCCTACTCCCTACCTTTTATCTTAGCCTGCTGGACACACTTTCCTCATTCCTGAAGAAGGGCTCATGCCCGAAACGTCAATTCTCCTGTTCCTTGGATGCTGCCTGACCTGCTGCGCTTTTCCAGCAACACATTTACTGCTCCCGTTTGACCTCACTTATTTGAGTGACATAACCCGGTGACCGAAACGACCTGACTCATTGTTCATTGACTCCCCACTCCAGGGATTGGATAGGCTTGATTCGTTTTAATATGGATGTTATTGGGCTAGTGTAGGTTAGGTAGGCTTTGGTCGGCGCAACATCGAGGGCCGAAGGGCCTGTACTGCACTGTATTTTTCTATGTTCTATGTTCTATGTTCTATGTTTTCCTTGGTGCAGAGGAGGCTGAGGTGGGGGAGCATCTAATTGAGTTATACAAAAAAATGTTGCGAGAGCCTTTCAGGCTGAGCGTTCCATATTTCTACCCTCTCTAAGTGAAAAAAGAAGCTTTCTCAGATCTCCTCCAAATGAGTTATTCCTCACCTTAAACGTAAGCCTTCTGGTCTTCAAGATGTCTGCCATGGGGGAAGATTCTCATGACCTACTCTGTTTATGCCTCTCATAACTTTGTTTTTAACGTCCTACAGAGGAGATCTGAGGAAAACCTTTTTTCACATACAAGGTGGTGGAAATATGGAACACACTGCAAAGAGGATGGGGGTGGCAGACACTCTCTCAACACTTAAGAAGCACTTAAAATGGTAGGGTAAAGTAGGTTATGGACCAAGTGGAAGTCAACGGGATTAGTACAGTGTTTGTCGATATGGACATGGTAGGTCATAGACCCTGTTTCTATGCCATATGCCTCTATGTTTCTCTGACTATGACAAACCACTTATCTATCCCTCTGCATTAAAAAGCAATGCAAATCATAGAGGCAGGAAGTAGGTCAGTGCTGAAGTCAGTGAGTATGTGCTATGAATAAATACTTCGTAAAGACGACGAAAGAGTGGGGTCTGTAGTTTCCCAGGCAAATGTGAGAGACATTGGGGTCAGCAGCGGACCTCCATGGGAAAAGCAGCAGCGGTGGGAAATAAAAACCAAAGGCAGAGGCACTTCAGCCTGTTTCTACTTGTTAGAGCTGAAGTGCAATGATACAACAAACAATGGTAGATGATTAGTGGGTATTTCCTTCTGTGTGTCTTTTGTTAGTTAAATGGTTCAATTCAAGAGATCTCACTGCAGCTGGAATACAGTTTAAAAAATCACTTTTAATATATTTGACATCCAAATTTATTAACTAATGAGAATAAAGATGGTTGAGCAGGCTTTGCATTGTAGCTGCAGTGTGTGGGAGCTGTTGTAGATCAATGAGATCCATGTTAAAAATCACACAACATCAGGTTGTAGTCCAACAGGTTTAATCGGAAGCACTATTGCTTCCAATTAAACCTGTTGGACTATAACCTAGTGTTGTGTGATTTTTAACTTTGTACACCCCAGTCCAACACCGGCATTTCCAAATATGATCCATGGTGACAACATCTGCAGCAAGTGTTGGCTGCTCAAGGAACTTTGGCTCAAAAGTTGATGAACTAGAGTCTCACTGTAATTTCACACTGTTCTTCTCTCCATTACTGAGAGCACAATAGGGAGAGAAATGCTCTGCCCATTGAGTAGAATTCAATCAGAGGAGAGGTTTTCCAGACAACTGAACCAAGTGCATGCCACTTCTGCTCTCACTTTGGGAACCACAAATTTTGATGCAAATTTTGAAATGCTTCTGGTAGGGATGAGAACCATGTTTAATCTTCACAAAGTGTCCAACTCTGCTTTCAACAGATCCAATATAATTTTGAGACAGGATATATAATTCTTACCTCTACAAGAATCCGACCAGCATAGTGACTCAGTGGTTGGCACTGCTGCCTCACAGTGTCAGGGACCCAGGTTTGATCCCAGCCTTGAGTGACTGTCTGTGTGGAGTTTGCACATTCTCCCCGCGGCTGTGTAAGTTTCCTTTCGGTACCCCAGTTTCCTCCCACTGTCCAAAGATCTGCAGGTTAGGTGGATTAACCATGGAAAATGTGAGGTTACAGGGACGGCGTGGGTCTAGGTGGGATGCTCCTTAGAGGGTCAGTGTGGACTCGATGGGCTGAATGGCCTGCTTCCACACTACAGGGATTCTATGAATCATTCAGTCTCTTCAAGCTGAGAAGATTGATTGGAAGTTTGCAGCAAGATCTTCAAGCTGCCGTTCCACTAAATGATTTTCTTTCTGAACCACAGCTTCTGTCAGCTTTGATAGCTTTTGTGAATTAACCTCATTCACTTCCCTGCTCCACATCAATTATCTCACTGAACGCCACCAACAACATGTGTGCAGACAGTACTGGTCAAGAGCAGCTCCACACCCAAATGATGTCTCCTCTCAGGTTCTTATCCAGGGATGGTAGGATGTTCTCTATCCAGGGATACCAGTTGAAGATCAAGGTGACCTGGATGGCACTTACAGAGGAAGTGAGTAGTCATGGTGTCCAGCAATGAACATGACCCAGTGCCACAAAGGCATCAATGACATCAGGGTGTGTGGCAATGTGCCATTGCATCAATGGTGGTATCAAACTTTGCAAGGGGGAAAGAGATCAGGCTGGACGAATGCAATCATCCTCTGTGGCAATGGTAGGTTGCAGATCACTCTGGGTAATCTGAGTTGCTATGGAAAAGTATGCTTCTACATACATGTTGTCATCTGGAGCTCAGGATAATGATGGCAGAAGCGCCAACATCTTTTTCTTTATGGAAGACCAGAATCTTTCCCATTCACTTTGAAGGACATACAGATTGAAAATCAATCTTTTTTGGCCACATTGTGAATGCATCCTCCTTGGGCATAAACAATGGAACTCAAACTTGGACTCTGGCTGTAAGGCAGGGATGCCTTTCACTATGGCCCAAGACCTCCTACATCATCCTCTGTGCTACATGGTACTCAAGGACAGATCCTACGGCAATTGTACTTGGTAAAGTGACTGGGCACCAGTTACAATATTGGGTTTGGTGTCTGGCATGTGGACTCAAGAAGACAAGGAAGTTAGTTGTTTTTTGATGTGCTATTAACTCTCTGCTTTGTCATGCAAACCTCTCTACTCAATTTATGTTTCAAGAAAATATCCATATCATGCTTATCCTTCATAAGTTTGCTTTATGTGAATGTGACAGAGAACTTCAATGCCAAGAAAAAGGCCAAGTTGGGAGGTAGCATTTTTGAGTTGAAGGTTTTAATGCCACTGAGGAGCAAACCATGAAGAATGCTGAAGAGCAGGGTGCCATTCCATCACAGGCCAAAATGCTGGATTTCCCAGCAAGCAGAGTTTGAACACTTCCAAACTGGTATTGAAGCTTGGGCATTAGAGACACATGTGAAACTGCTTTTTCTTTATAGACTAAGCTTCCCCTTCATGTGTTTTTGTTTTGTTCTCTAATGCAGGTATCTACATAGGGTGCAAATCTGTAGAGAAGAAAGTAATAATGCTGAGAATGAAGATCTCCAACATCTAGAATATACATTGCTTCTCCCTCATTCTCTACCAAGGAAGTTACAGTCACATGAATGTTGGACAATTTGTGAATAGTTTTGGGGTCACACACTCGTGAATGCTTATAGAATCATAGAATGGTTAGAATCATAGAACAGAAGTAACCCATTCAGTTTTTTATGTTTGCTCTTTGTAAATTTAATCCACCTCACTCCATGCCTCCACTTTATCTCCATAATTCTGCACATTTTCAGATAATAATCCAATTTCCTCTTAAATGCTGCATTTGAACCTGTCCTTAACATATCTTCAGACAGTGCATTCCAGGTCCTACACTCACTATATGAAAACAGTTTTCCACATAGTGTCATTGCTTCTTTTGTTAATTATCTTTAGTCTCTACCCTCTTGTTCTCCATCCTTCAATGAATATTTTTTTCTCATCAATTCAATCAAGATCCTTCCTAATATTGAATATTTTGTTTTAATCAAATCTCTTCTCAACCTTCCTTTGTCAAAGGAAAGCAGTCGTAACTTCTACAATTTACTTGTGCAACTTAAGTTCCTCATCCCTGTAACATTCTTATGGGTCTCCTCTGCACTCTCTGTAAATCTGACACATCTTTCCTAAAGTGTGGCATTCAGAATTGAATCAGACACTGCAGTTCATTCTAAACCAGTGTTCTATACAAGGTCAAAATAGCATTCTTTCTTTTGTACACTATGCCTCTGAATAAAGCTGAGGATTTTGAATGTTTCAACTTACCCTGCCACCTTCAATTATTTATACAAGTATACATCTAGGTCCCTTTGAGTCTATACTTATTCTAGAGTTGCGCCATTGTTTTATTTTGTCTCTCCCTGTTGTTCCCACCAAAATTAGTCACTTCATTTCTCCACATTTGTTACAATGCACTGAGGTAGCAAGACCCACTATGCCTGGAGTCAGCACAAAACTTAAAACTTTTATAAAGTATCACAAAATTGCCCAATTTACTCGATGTTCAGACTCAGATTGATAAAAAGTTTGGACCAAGTTTCTTCACTGAACGAGAGTGACAAATTATGACAAATAATAAGACTTTAATTATAGATGAACAGTTATAAGCTATCATCAAATTGCACTACTAGTTAAAGCTCTAATCCCCTATTAAACTCCCTCTTATGCGCACACAGACAGATAAACAGACAGGGTAAAATAAGTTATGGACACAAGGGAAAATATTGGAAAGACAATTCAGTCATCCTTGTTCCCAGTTTCTGTTCTTGAGTTGGTCCTTATCACTCTTAATTCTTAATTTCTTGCTGCAGCTGCATGCCAACTTTTCACATTTCATGCACAAGAGCACCCAAATCCATTTATGTCAAACCTTTTGGGAGTGTGTCCAATTAAATAATAGTCTGCCTTTTGATTCTTCCTACCTAGGTGCAAGATCTCACACTTTCTTACATTAAATTCCATTTACCAAATCTTTGCCCATTCACTTAATCTATCTATACCAATTTATAAATTTGTTATGTCCTCACGATATTGTGCCTGCTCACCCTATTTTTAAATCATCGTTATATATTACACTCTGCCTCTCCTCCAGATTAACAATATAGTTAATAAAAAATTGATGACCTCAGACCTATCCTTTTGGCACTCCATTAGTTAGGTCTTTCCAACCTGAATAAAACCCAATTATCCCAAATTACTGTATTTTGTGGGTTAACCAAACCTCAATCCATGTGAATATATTACCTCCAATACCAAGAGCTCCTACCTTGTGCAATGATCTTTTACCTGTCACCTTGAGGGCCTGTAGGTGAGTCTCACCTGTGACCTCTTTCCCTTGCTGATATTTTGTGTCCAGTTTTGCTCTCCTTCCTTGAGGCAGCACTGAAGAGTATTCAGTGGAGGTTCATCAGGTTGATGCCAGGGATGAATGGGCTGTCTTACAAAGAGCAATTGAATAGCTTGGCTTGTATTTGCTAGAGTTCAGAAGAATGATTGAGCTACATAAAATGCTGAAGGGGATTCATAAGGTAAATGTTGAAGAGATGATCCCCATTGGATAATCTCAAACAAAAGGTCATTGAGTGAGAGAAGGTCGGTTCAAAGCTGAGATGAGGAGAAACAACTTTTCTCAGCCGGTTTTGTGTCTGTGGAACTCACTGCCCCAGAGTCCAGTGGAAGCAGAATCAATCAACACATTCAAGAAAGAAATAATCACACAACACCAGGTTATAGTCCAACAGGTTTAATTGGAAGCACACTAGCTTTCGGAGCGACGCTCCTTCATCAGGTGATAGTAGAGGGCTCAATTCTAACACAGAATTTACAGCAAAAATTTACAGTGTGATGTAACTGAAATCATACATTGAAAAATTGATTAATTAAAATCTGTGTTAGAATTGAGCCCTCCTCTATCACCTGATGAAGGAGTGTCGCTCCGAAAGCTAGTGTGCTTCCAATTAAACCTGTTGGACTATAACCTGGTGTTGTGTGATTTTTAACTTTGTACACTCCAGTCCAACACCGGCATCTTCAAATCAAGAAAGAAATAGAAATGTTTCTGATGAAAAGTGAAATAAAAGACAATGGGGAACAGGCAGGAGAGTTGAGACCAGGATGAAATCAGCTCTGATGAAGTTAAATGGCAGAGTGGGCTTGAAGGTTAATTTGCCTACTCCGGCTCCTAATTCCTGAGTTCCTTATTTCAACCCAAATCGATGCTATGCGCTGAACTATTGTGCCTACATTACAATTCATCACATTACAGATATCCTTTATTAATAAAGATCCTACCTCCTTTTACTTTTCACTTATTCTTCTGGAATGTTGAATATGTTAATATTGAGTTGACTTTGCAAATCCATCTCATCATAGCTGTCAAGTCATATTTGGTTATTTTTATTTCTACCATACAAATGGTAGAAATCTACCTTGTTACAAATGCTGTGTGCATTCAGATTAAAAGTCTTAAGCTTAGTCTTTTTCCCATTATTACTTATTCTAGCTCTAATTTTTGCTGCCCTCTTTTATGGCCAGCTGACACTAAGTTCAACATATGAAAACGAACTCCAGGATTTCTGCTATTTACAATGCTCAATGCAATGGGGCATCTGATAATACATTTTAAATGTGATGCTAGTGTTATTTTACCTTTATAAAATATTGAAGGTGGCATTTTGGTTTGGAAGACAAACAACCACTTACAACAAATTGGCAAAAATTATATGCACTGCATCTTGCAGGATTTTCCGAAGTTGGCCTAATTGTATTTGCACACTGAGTAGGCCAAACAAAATTGGATTTGTCTATTGAAACTTGTTAAATTTTGCAAGGGAGGATTAGTTTTCCTGCTGATTAGAGAAGGAGAAATGGTGACATTTTCAAATGCATGCTAGAAAAAAGTAAAAATAAAGCAAAATGGGATTGCCCTCTTGAAATTAACAGACACCATCATATCTAAAAATACGTGAAGGAGAATTCCCAGGAGGTGACTATCAAGCTAAATGCAATCTACAAATTCTAGAGAAACTGGAGGCAGGTAAATGTGACAACGCCATTTGGAAAGCAGACTGAAAAGAAAGGGATTGCACTTATACGGTTCAAAGTGCCCTATACTAATGAAGGATATTCACTGATCATATACATGGACAAACACACAATGAGTTACATGACCAGATAGTCTGCTTTCAGTGATGCTTATTGAATCAAAAGACCATGCAAACTTTTTCTTGAGTGGGCTTTGGTTTATTTTATTGCGACAGTACAGACAGGGCTTTAGTTTATCATCACCTTGCCAGACAACATTCTCCAACTCCCTCACTCATGCTGTGAGATGTCAACATGTACTGAATCTACTGCGATGAAATACCTACATCGCTTTGTACGGTTGAATGCAGCTCTGGTAAAACACGAAGCCATCCAAGATAAATAACCCACTTGATCAGCACCTCAACTTCAGCCTTAAGCATACTTTTCCTCCACCACATGGCTACAGTGTCTACAATTACATGGTGCACAGGAGCAAGTTGTTCATATTTCTTCCTCAGGAGTTTGCAAACACATGATCTTGCAAACAAGGGCAAGGACTGCAGGAACATGGGAATGCTATCACTGCAAATTCCCATGTCATCCTTGCTTGGAAATATATTGGCGGTACTTCATTATCGATGAATCAAACCCTGTAGCTCCCTCTCTACCGGTACCCTGGGAGACCCTTCTTCAAATACATTGCAGCGGCTCAAGAAGATGTTTCATCACCATCATTTCAAAGACAATTAGGGAAGGTTATTAAATTCTGACATTGTCAGCAGTGCTCTAATCCCTTGAATTAATAAATTAGAAAGAGGAGTATATCATAAATTTCAATCTGAAGGTCAATGAATGTTCCGTAATGTTCTACTCTTGATTGTTCTTCTTGTGCACTGACTGTGCAATAGGAATGCCATCCTTATCCCACTGCTTGTAAGGTAAACTGACAAATAACGGAAGGGTATAGACTTGATCAAGAGGAATTAAAGGAAATTGGGCTGGGTTTTATTAAGCGTAACTTTTGATTACATTGCGATATTAAAATGAAGCTCAAACACATTTTGCACATGGCACATTATGGGCAGAATTGATCAGCATCTGTCTTTCCAATTCTCAGCACCTGTGTACCACTCAAAAGCAATGGATAAATGTTATTTCTTATTCACAGAATTATGATGATGCAACTGTGAGTCCTATCCCACAGCACAGTAATAATTAATCTGTTTGCATTAATGGTAAAGTGATAACTCACTGCATATTTACACTGAACTTAATGTGCATGTGGAAGTGATAAACCACACAACTTAGAGTGCTCTCATAGCATTGTTGGATGTGAGGTGTTGACTAACACTTTAGTGTTAGTGACCTGAAGTGATACATCCCTTGAGTATCATCTGAAAAGGCCAAAAGATCTTCTGCTCAGTTAGCAGTTGAATCAGTTCCCTGAAAGCATAACAAAATGTGTGAAAGCATAAAGGTTTCTAGGAGGTCAGTGGTAACATTGCTTGTAAAGACTTCTTTTTAAAAAACTTCAGATTGGAGATATTAACCACAACAAGCTGCATTTACTTAGAGCTGTTAATAAAATAAAGCGTTCCAAATTTATGAACCAAAATCTGACACTAAGCAACGTAAGGAAATTTAAGCGTAAATGACCATAGGCTTTGAGTATCTTAGGGGAAGGAAGGGGAGCAGAATGATTTAGGTCTGGAATGTTGGGTCTTAGCAATTGAAAGGACAGTCATATAGTGTAATGGAGTTATATTACAGTGTGGAAATAGGTGAGTATACTGGTGCCATGGAGATGCAGTCAGACGCTTATCTTGGGGTCCAACGTCATTGAGTAATAGAGGCATTTGGTATGGAAACTCATCCGTGCTGACCAGATATCCTAATCTGACCTAATCCCATTTCCAGCATTTGACCCATATCCCTCTAATTCCTTCCTATTCATATACCCATCCAGATGCCTTTTAAATGTTATAATTGCACCCATCTCCACCACCTCTTCGGGCAGCTCATTCCATACATGCTCCACCCTCTGTGTGAAAAGATTGCCCCTCAGGTTCTTTTTAAATCCTTCCCCTCTCCTACCCTGGAGAAAAGGACTTCAGCTATTCACCCTAACCATGTCCCTCTTGAGGTTACCCCTCAGCCTCTGATGCTCCACGGAAAGCAGACCCAGCCTATTCAGCCCCTCCCTATAACTCAAACCCTCCAGTCCCCATAACATCCTTGTAAATCTTTTCTGCACCCTCTCACGTTTCACAGCATTCTTCCTAAAGAAGGGTGAACAAATTGTACGCAGTACTCTAAACGTGGCCTCAACTGTACAGCCGCAACATGACATCCCAGCTCCTATACTCAGTGTTCTGGCCAATGAAAGCAAGCGTGCCACATACCTTCTTCAACACCATATCTACATGTGTCTCCACTTTCAAGGAGTTATGCACCTGCACACCTAGGTCTCTTTGTTCAGCAACACTCCCCAGGGCCTTACCATTGACTGTGTAAGTCCTGCCATGGTTTGCCTTACCAAAATGTAATACTTCACATTGATCCAAATTAAACTCCATCTGCACATCTTCAGCTGCTAGGCCTATCTGATCAGGATCCCATTATACTCTGAAATAATCTTCTTCACTGTCTACTAGACCACCTATTTTGGTGTTATCTGCAAACGTACTAAACATTCCTCCTATATTCATATCCAAATCATTTAGATAAATGACAAAAAGCAATGTACTCAGCATCGATTCTTGTGGTACAGCGCTGGTAATGGGCTTTCAGTCCAAAAAACAAGCCTCCAACCACCGTCTGTCTCCTACCTTCAAGTCAATTTTGTATCCAATTGGCTAGCTCCCCCAGACCCCATGTGATCTAATCTTATTAACCATTCTACCATACGGAACCTTGTCAAATACTTTACTGAAGTCCTTGTACACAATGTCTATCACTCTGTCTTCATCAATCTTCTTTGTTACTTCTTCAAAAAACTCAATCAAGTTTTCAAAGTTTGTGAGAAGATTTGTAGCTCGGGTGCTCATTGTTGTGGTTCTGTTCACCAAGCTGGGAATTTGTGTTGCAGACGTTTCGTCCCCTGTTTAGGTGACATCCTCAGTGCTTGGGAGCCTCCTGTGAAGCGCTTCTGTGATGTTTCTTCCGTTTATAGTAGCCACTATGAACAAATTCCCAGCTCAGCGAACAGAACCACAACAACTCAATCAAGTTAGTGAGACAGGATTTCTCACAAAGCCATGTTGACTATTTCTAATCAGTCCTTGCCTTTCTAAATGTTAGTGAATCCTGTCCCTCAGAATTTCCTCCAACTTATCCACCGCTGTTATAAGACTCACCAGTCTACAGTTCCCTGGTTTTTCCTTATCATCTTTCTAAAATAATGGCACTAGCCACCCTCCAATCTTCCAGCACCTCACCTGAGGCTGTCAATGTTGCAACTATCTCAGCAAGGTGCCCAGCAATCACTTCCGTAGCTTTTCACAAAGTTCTGGAAAATACCTGATCGGGTTCCTGGGATTTATCTCACCTTTTGTGTATGACCTCCAGCACCACCACTTCATGACATCACTATTTATTTCCCTAGCTTCCATGTCCTTATGCACAGTAAATGCTGATGTGAAATAGTCATTTGGTAGTGACCATTAAATTAGCAAACCCCTTTGTTCAGCCTCTGACAATTGCCGATGAAAATGATCAGGCTGTATTTGGCAGGAACAGGAGCTAGGTTTGTTTCAAGATCAGAAACATTTCTCCAGTGCAAACGTTGACTGAAGTTAAGGTTTCCCTACAAGAAACCCATATTTGTTATAAAAACAGCTTCCTTATCCAATTATAGCCAAAGGGGCAGGAATGGAGAAGGTTCAGATGAAGCGTGGGACTTATTTACAGTTCCCATGCCAACCATCACTGAGCCTTCTAGCTGATTGGAAGGAGAGATCTATTTGTACTAAAGTCTTCCATAGCTCTAGTCCATAGCACTACAGGAATGTGAGATGTCACTGCTGAGTGGGCACCTCAGGCAAGGCATGCCCTTGCTTCATCAATGCCAATCTGGATTTAATGCTAGAGGCCAATGAGGGAGATGAGAGAAGTTTCCTTTCTGTTGGAGGCAGCAGTAATAACAGGCAGAGGTCACTTAATCATATGGCTCTGACACCCATCCGTACAACATTTCTGCCTCCATCTCCTCGTCATTCTCTCTCTCACCTCTTGCCCCCGTTCCTCCCCCAGTGAGCTGTCTACCTCCATTTTGTGCAGTCATCAAAGTCCTTGGTGACCCTTGTTAAGGAGAGTGCAGGAGAGTGCCACAATGATGGAGAACCTTACAGGAAGGAATTGCAGAATGCCACCCAACTGAGTGCCACTCAGACAGTGATACTGTATTTTCAGAAGTCCAATAGTTTGCTCAATTGTTGGCCTATTGAGCAGCAGCAGTAGCATTTGTTGCATCACGTTTGTCTAGGTCAATAACTATTCTTCAGATTCTTTATCCCCTAAGATCTCTTCATGCATTTTGGAGCCTGGTGTGAAGCCCCTGATGCAGCCTGCATTGGGCAAGGATGAAGGGAACACGGTTTCTTTCTGGACAGTGAACCTGTATTGGAGGAAGCTTTTATTGCTGTCTTTTAGGGGGTGGAAGCTCTTGCTGTTGATGAATCTCATGGCGGCCCATGGTGCTTTGATTGTCACATAAGAGCTATCAGTTAAATGCTGAACCAGTGGTATGTCGAGTAATGCGAGTGAAATGCAAAGCCTGAAGTTGTGTCCATCATGAAGTGAATGTGTGGCCAACTTGGACAAAGAGAATATCAGTAACCAGCGTGATGCAGTGATGTACAACTTTGTTTTGAGGTACCACTAAGAATTGCGGCTGATTTTTGGAATAAGCCAGAATTGAAGATGTCTATGGCTGCAATGAATTTGGTGAACACTGTCAGGGCAGGTGACCACTGAGAGGTACGGAGTCTTTACTGATGAAGGGACAGATATCTAGAGAATCACAGTTTCCAATGGCACTGGGTGTGGGTCATCTCTATGTAACTCCATCTTTAACAGTGGATTGATACTTTGGAACCTGGTGTTTTCCCATCCTTCTTTTCCCTCCCATGCTGCCTGGATGCCAGTGGCTTTGCCATTCCTGTGGATGGTATTGACTGTCATCATTGTTGAGCCAAAATCTGAAAGTTGCCCACTGCAGTCTTCATATTGGACAAGTGGCTGTCTAATTACCCTTGGTAGCCTTGCCCCACGCTCATTATCCCAATAATACAGTGGGGTATTGAGCTTGTTCAAAACTCTGGTGCTGAATGCCCAGTCTTCCTGCCACCTGCACACTGCCAAATTGCTCTCACCAAGTATAGAGTCTCCCTTTTACCTGTAGATCATCTGTTTGGGGCTGAAACCAAAGGGCAATTATGACTAGTTTCTAACTCCATTTGGTTGATCCGTTCTGAAGGCCTGAGTAATCTGTCACCTCTTTGGAAATTTAAACCTAAAGCTTTGACAAACTTTTAAGCAGCTTTAATTGGCTTCAATTGGAAAGAAAGTACAATTTCTGCCTTTCTCTCTTCCAACCCTAGTAATTATTGCTCACCTTTGAAACAGTGCCTTAAAATTGAAACGTTGACTTCTTTGAAGTCCCTAGCTCCCTCTCCCAACTTCTTCTTTATTGGTTGCATGGTGGGGGATGCTGCACGAAGATTCACTCCATTGAATTGGTGGTTGGGACTGTAATTTGATGGAGAGATTGAAGGTGAAGGCTTCTGTTTCCCAATGTTAAATTCTAGGAGGTTTTTGCTCCTTCTGCATTCAATGTTAAACAAGCAGTCTGACAACTTAGCAAGAGTTGAGGAATTGGTGGGGGTGTTGGTGAGGTGGGACTGGGTGTTGTCAGTTGTATATGGAAACTAACATTGTGCAGACAGCTAACATTGTCAAGAGACAGAACACAAATGAGAAGCAGGAGCGCAGCAAATTTAGAACGTGGTATCTGGAATTTATACCAATTTGCAGTTTACCCAAAATCTTTGTGTTGACTCAATATGGATAAATGAGATGATCACTTATTTAGTCGCATGCTGCAATTTGAAGTAATGAGTCAACTTCCGTGTACACATATAATAGATTCATCTGCCATCATATCAATGGATTAGTGTTCAGCAAGGAGATGAATTGTTTACCATCTGGTTGATGGCATTACATCTCTGACATTAAACTAAATGTTGATTCATAGATTCAAATATTATTTGTGAACCCACTGTTAGAAGATTGGATGAAAAATTGGCTTTGCGACATGGTCACTTGTCTTGTTGGACTGACTCTATTCTGCTTGAATGCTGATACTGTTTGATGATAGAACCTTCTTCAATTGGATTTATTCAGTGTAGTTTATTCCATGTAGTAGGGTCTAACTTACAGGCTTTGAGATTGGCTTTCAGAATGTCTTTAAATTTAAGTTGCAATGTTCTAATCTGCAGGTTCCCTTGGTCAACTCACTGCGGAGTAATCCTTTCGTATGTAGGAACCTTCCATGAGAACCACACTGCCAATTCAGCAAAGTTGTGATTTGATGAGTATGCTCTCGACACTAGGCAAGAAGCAGTTTGCAAGAACTTCAGTGTTAAGGAGTTTGCACTGTCTTTTGATGTTACAGATAGATCTTAAGTAGTAAAGACAGAATGTATCTTGTTTCTTTCTGTGATCCCTATATGTTGTCCATGCCAATGTCACAGAGACGTGATCTGGGAAGCACTGTCCCAATAGACCATAATTTTTGTTTTGAGACTAACTCCATGCTCTCTAGATAGGTCTGTGGATAAACTTGCCAAATGTTGATCTTGCTTTCTCCGGTCATTTGAAAGGATACATGCAAGGCAACTTCTGAACTGTGTTAAGGGTGTATTGTTGATTATGATAATGGGGTCTTCAAGGTTGTGGACAAGAACAAGTTGAAATGAGACTGCTGTCTTTTACTGAAACATTTTAGGTACCACAACTTGAACACAATAGCCAACAAATAGCAGGATGTCCTCTGAAGAGTGTGCTATGAGTCCTCAGTCATCAGAAAGCAAGAGTTTATTCTATGATTTTTATGTGAACCTTTTTAGATTGAAGAGTTGTCATTAGTGCTCATCAGTCAAGAACATTGAGTGCATACAAAAACATGGCTGAAAAGTAGATAGCCATAAGAACTGGTACCTTAATACAACCTTGTTGGCAGCCATTGGTGGCAGATTTTGCCATCTGATGAGGCACCACTCTGTATCCCATTGGTTATCATGTTGCTCTGAAGTGAATGGATAACTTTGGAGTTGTCAGAGCAACCAGATATATTCAACACCTTTCACAGTCTTCATGGTTTTCTGAGTTGAAGGCTTTGGTTAAGTCAATGGTGGCCATGCAGTGTTCCTTGTTCCAATTGCTGGACTTCTTTTATACACACTGTTTCCTGCCCTTCATGAAAGTCACATTGTGATTCTGAGTTTATAAACTGAATGACTAATCCTGTTGAGAATAACCCTTGTTGAGAACATAATTCCCAATGTGGAGCAAAATACATTGACCAGATGATTTGCCAAAATATTTGGTTCCCTTGTATTTATATAGGTGAGCTTAGGAAACATGTTTGTAAACACACACACTGATACAAGAATAAACAGAAGAGGCAGGCAAGATTCCGAACCATGTGATCTCCTCTGTACTAGAATGCTTACAGACAGAGTGCCATTATTTACTCACAGGTGGTTGTTTTTTGATTTGGGATGGACTGAGAGCAAGATTGACCAGAGTGTGATGCTGTAAGAGTGATTTAGTGATGCTGCAAAATATTGTGGGTTCAGGACATTGTTAAACGGGGAGAGAGTATCATGCTTGTTAATTAGGAGCTAATTGTGGTGGTTTTGTAGCCATTGAAGATTAGTAATCTTCATGCAGAGCCTTCAGTTTGTGCTAATTGACAGCTTCCTCAAGCTCTGCACTCTTATTCTCCTGTTATTGGTTCTCTATCTCACTCAATTTGGTCTGCAGCAGGTAGTTTGCTTGATGGTATCTGCTATCCGCTTTGGAGAATTGTCTTTGTCGGTTATGGTGGATTTATGAAAATTGCACCCATCATCTAGTACCTTGGCTACATTTTAGTCTTTCTCATCAGGCCAATTTTGTTGTATTCGGTGGATGAATCTGTACCAAAGGTTACATCCCCCAACTTCTTCCAAGAGTCTTCAGTGTCTAACGTACCTTAACTGTAGGTAAATAAGATACAGATAAATAAATAATAAACTCAATTTCAGGAGATATTGTCTACAGCACTCTGAAGCTCTGTAATTTTATCCTGCTTCATTGATACTTTTAACATAACAATCAACCATTCACTTTTTATGAAGTGCTGCACTTAAAATATATTTCATATTTGTTTATATCTAGTCATATTGTTCCTGGTTTTTCTTTAACTGTTGTGTGCTGATTGTTTTGATTCATGAGAGTGAGGGGCACATTTGAGTATTTTTTATTCACTGAGTCCTGCCTGTGATATAATTATTGCCTGATATAGTAGACATACAGGGTTTGAGGATTTGAGCTATAGGGAAAGGTTGAATAGGCTGGGATTGTGTTCCTTGGGAGCATCAGAGGCTGGGGGGGTGGGGGGGGGGGGGGTGGGGTGACATTATAGAGGTTTATAAAATCATGTGGATCATGGATAGGATAAAGAGACAAAGTCGCTTCCCTGTGGTGGAGGTGGGGGGGTCCAGAACCAAAGGGCATAGGTTTAGGGTGAAAGGGGAAAGACATAAAAGAGACCTAAGGGCCAACTTTTTCACAGAGAGGGTGGTGCGTGTATGGAATGAGCTGCCAGAGGAAGTGGTGGAGGCTAGTACAATTGTAACATTTAAAAGGCATCTGGATGGGTATATGAACAGGAAGGGTTTGGAGGGATATGGGCTGGGTGCTGGCAGGTGGGACTAGATTGGGTTGGGATATCTGGTCAAGTTTCAAGTTTCACAACATCTTTCCAATAGGAAGGAGACCAGAAATGCATGCAATATTCCAACAGTGGCCTAACTAATGTCCTGTACAGCCGCAACATGATCTCCCAACTCCTGTACTCAATATTCTGACCAGTAAAGGAAAGCATACCAAACACCTTCTTCACTACCCTATCTACCTATATGACTGAAACGTTTCTGAATATCTCCATTTAAATTGGAGATTTTGGAGGGTTCCAATGGAATTGCATTGAATACTTACTCAGGAAACCTAACTATGAAAAGCATAGTCTAATTCCTGAGTAACTACTGAATTTACATCATGCTTATTTAACATACTTGCAACTATACCACTCTCAGATCACTTGTGCTTCACATATCCTGACGTGACACCACAATGTCGAACGTTTCCTTATATTCCAGTGCTAGACCCAACCCAATCCTCTGCTGTTAACCCTTATACAACATCCCCTACATTCCCCTGCCCCATACCTACTGGAAATCTAACCTTCCAACACACTCCCCACTAAACTGGCACCCGACTTAACTTACAATTAGAAAGAGCAGCCTTTATAATGGGGGAAGAAAGAAATAGCTGACAAATAAATTCAGACTGCCCTTCTGTCTTCACTAAGGGGGACTCGAATAATGTACCAGAAATGATGGGAATCGCAAAGTTTATTGAAAGGGAGAAATTGAAGTAAATCTGCATTAGTAGAGAAATTATTTTGGAGAATTTGTTGGGATTAAAGGCTGCTAAACCCCTAGGGCCTGATATTCCCAAAGTACACGGGGAAGTGGCAGAATAATAATGGATGTATTGGCAATTATCTTCCAAGACACTTTAGTCTCTAGAACAGCTCCTACATGTTGGCGGGGAGTTAGTGTAACCTCACTATTTAAAAATGGAGGTAGAGAGAAATAGGGAATCATAGACCAGTGAGTCTTAAGTCAGTTGTTGATTTTATAGCACAGCACTTAGAAAACAGTGATGGAATCAGATACAGTCAGTATGGATTTACAAAAGGGAGGTCGTGCTGGAATTCTTCAAGGATGTAATTAGTAAATTTGATCGGAGAGCCAATGGATATGGTTTTTTTGGACTTTGTCAGTTCCAGCTGTCCGTTGCAGTGGTCAGTATATTGGGTCCAGGTCGATGTGTTTGTTGATAGAATCTGTGGATGAGTGCCATGCCTCTAGGAATTCCCTGGCTGTTCTCCGTTTGGCTTGTCCTATAATAGTAGTGTTGTCCTAGTCGAACTCATGTTGCTTATCTTCTGCGTGTGTGACTACTAAGGATAACTGGTCGTGTTGTTTCGTGGCTGCAGCTGTCCGCTGCAGTGGCCGATATATTGGGTCCAGTAGTCACACACACCAATGACAAGCAACATGAGTTCGACTGGGACAACAATACTATTGTAGGACAAGCCAAACAGAGAACAGCCTGGGAATTCCTAGAGGCATGGCACTCATCCACAGATTCTATCAACAAACACATCAACCTGGACCCAATATACCGGCCACTGCAGTGGACATCTGGAACTGACAACCAGAAGCGGCAGAGACAAACCACTATAAATGCTGGAGGAAACATCACAGAAGTGCTTCACAGGAGGCTCCCAAGCACTGAGGATGTCACCTAGACAGTGGATGAAATGTCTGCAACACAAATTCCCAGCTCAGTGAACAGAACCACAACAACGAGCACCCGAGCTACAAATCTTCTCACAAACTTTAAACTATTCATTCCTTAACCTTTGTTTTTGAAACAGTGAGTGGATGTTATACCACTAGAAGCCCAACGTTAATATATGTTGAACATATTCCAATGAATAATTTCCAAGTGAAAGTGACAAAGTGAACATTTTGAACTCAAAACTCCTGTGTATAACTTGCTACCCTGGATGAAGTGATTGGGAACTGAACACATTTCTCTTTTTGAGAGAACTCAGCATTAGTATTAAACACCTCCAGGATTGTCAAAAATCAATGAAGCATAACGCAATTAAATTCTCCTGTTAGTCAACAAAAATGTCTTAGTCTTAACCTCTGAAGTAAATCCTGACTGCATTAATGGAATAATTTGCCTTTCTTGCCCTGGCCATCCTATGGCTCCATGAAGGACATTGGGAATTTAGTCATAGAGATATACAGCACGGAAACAGACCCTTTGATCCAACCCGTCCAGACTGACCAGATCTCCCAAACTAATCTAGTCCCACCATTTAAGGGTCTTTTTCTATTGTTTCTCCAGATGTTCGACTGGGGATTTTGAGCATCAGACTTTGTGAATTATATGTTTAAGACATCATGGATCAGGTTTCCTGTTGGGAGTTCACTAAAGCTGGTGGAATTTAAATAGAGAAGAATCATTCTCTGATTTTTCCACTACACCCAGTGCAATGCCATCACCGAACACATTGTCCTTCATCTCCTTTCAGCATTGCAGAGAGACAGATCCTTTCAGAACCGATTCATTATCCAACATCCTCAACACTACCTCTTACACCATCTTCCCTTCCTGTGGCCCCTTCCCATCCAAGCATACCCCTTCTAATTCTACAACCAACCATCTAAATTTGGTTTTGTTCTTATAATTTAGTATTTTGCATCAGTTTTCACAGTACAGTCTCTTATATATTCGGAAATCCAAATATAGAATGGGTGATTTTCCTTCATTCTGAAAAAACAGAGCCTTGAATTTCTGGTTGTTTATTATTTTTGTTTTCCAACTAACTTACACTTTAACCTCTCTGTCCTCACCTTTTTATGCCATTCCAATGAAGCTCAAAATAGGCTTAAGTTACAGCATATCATCTTTTAGTTAGACACTTCACAGCATTCAAACTCAATATTGAACAACTTGAACTCATAACCAATGAATGTCAGAAGGTGGCAGTTATAACCATGTTTCTGGTCTGGATGTTCTGGGTTTAAGTCCAACCTCTGGACCAGATACACACAGAAAGTGCGTCATAATGTGACTAAACAAGTTGATTGTCAATCTTCAAATTCTTCTGACACATCTATGGCAGATGGGAAGAGCAGCAGATGTTTCTGGCCAGCCAGATCTATGGGGTAGCTGCAGTGCAATAACCTCCTCTTGTTAAATGGCCCCATGCACAGGTTCTTGATGTAAGAAAAGTGTCATCTGTGTTCTGAGGGGGCTACCACACAGACATGTAAACACAGACACAGAGACACACACTCTTTCCATCTTTTGTTTCTTTACTGATCCCATTATCTTAACCCTCTTTGTCTTGCACCATCGTTCCTATTATCATTTAAATCTCCCCTGCCTTGCACCCCATTAAGATTTTTCTCTCTGTTATTTCTTCTCCTCACATTGCCTTAGCTCTATATTTGCACAAAACCTATTCCTGCAGATATTTTTGCACTTATGATGGAAGGTTGCTGACCCGAAATGGTAACTGTTTCTCTCTCCATAGATGTAGCGTGATCTTTTGACTATTTTCAGCATGTTCTGTTTTGCTCCATATCCTTATTGAAATCTTGGAGAAGCTTACATATTGTGCTACTCTTTGTGTAGAGAAACGCATTCTAATTTCACCCCTGAATAACCAGGCTCTCATTTTTAAAAAAAATTTTCCCTTGTCCTTGATTGCCCCATCAAGCCTATTCAACCTTTTTAATATTTTAAATAGCTTGACCAGATTTCTTCTCAGTTCTCTCCATTAAGATAAATACAAGTTGAACTTTTGCGTTCTCATTATTTAACCACCAAGTTCTGGTTTCACTCTGAACAATACTCGCAGAATCTGGAAGTCCTACCAAGACGTTGGCATGCCTGAAGAAAAGTGCAAATATGTAACTACCCAGCAATATCAAAGATAAAGGGGAAAGACTGGCTATAAGTGTCACAAGGAAATGGTCCTCCTTCTTTTGGATGATGTCAAACTCAGCTAAAGTACAAATCCCAATGCTGCGAATACAGTTGAGTTGTATAGAGTCATAGAGAGGTATAGCATGGAAACAGACCCTTCGGTCCAACCCGTCCATGCCGACCAAATATCCCAATTCCATCTAGTCCCACCTGCCAATACCCGGCCCATATCCCTCCAAACCCTTCCTATTCAAATACCCATCCAAATGCCTTTTAAATGTTGCAATTGAACCAGCCTCTACCACTTCCTCTGGCAGCTTATTCTATACACGTACCACACTCTGCGTGAAAAAGTTGTCCCTTAGGTCTCTTTTATATCTTTCCTCTCTCACCTTAAACCTATGCCCTGTAGTTCTGGACTCCCCCACCCCAGGGAAAAGACTTTGTCTGTTTATCCTATCCATGCCCCTCATAATTTTGTAAACCTCTATAAGGTCACCTCTCAGCCTCCGACGCTCCAGGGAAAACAGTCCCAGCCTGTTCAGCCTCTCCCTATAGCTCAAATCCTCCAACCCTGGCAACATCTTTGTAAATCTTTTCTGGACCTTTTCAAGTTTCACAATATCTTTCCAATCGGAAGGAGACCAGAATTGCACACAATATTCCAACAGTGGCCTAACCAATGTCCTGTACAGTCGCAACATAACCTCCCAACTCCTACTCAAACAAAGAGCTCTGCCAACCATCGTACCCAAACCTTGGGTCTGCGACTTGGATGACACCTTTGTCATCACTAAACGAAACAAAATAGAGGAAACCTTCAAGACCATCAATAATACCCTTACTGGCATAAAATTCACTAAAGAGGAGGAAAACAACAACAAACTGCCATTCCTAGATGTCACAGTCGAGCGAACAGCCAATGGGTAACTTCAAACCAGTGTCTACAGGAAAACAACACATACGGTCTAAATATTGAAGTACAGAAGCAATCATCTCAACATCCATTGGTGCAAATTCAGCAGCTGTATACATTTCTTCAACCTGCAGAACTTCAAGATAAACACTCGGGAACAGAACTTGAGTCATAATTGCGAAGGTCTACACTTCCTGTGAAAAGTCTTTGCCTGCAAGAGTATTGAGCAAACATAGAAATATGAAACCAAAAACTTTCTTAAGAGTCTGATGCTTTGAATCGGGAGTTGCTGTTGACCAGACTCATAAAGATTTGAAAAGAAAAAAGGTTAATAAAGTGACAGTGGCTATAATGGAAAATGAATTTGGGGAATTCAAATGAAAAATAAGGAGATTACAGACAAATTCGACAGGTATTTTGCATTACTGTTCATATAGAGGATAGAGGTAACATGTCATAAAAAGCTGCAAATCAGGGAATGGCAGGTGGGGAGAAACTCATGAACATTAAGATCAACATGGGAGATGTGGTGAGAAAACTAACTTGATCTCTCAGCAATAAAAAAAACTTAACAGAACTCAGACTTAGCCAAAAAGTGGAAAATTCTGCCATTCCATTGATTGCTACTCACTAGAAGTCATCTGCATGTGGAATCCTGCAGATACTTGGAGTTTTCATTTATTCAGTCTGGGCTAGATTTGAGCTAAGTTTCAGAAATGAATGGAATTTGTAAGGAACTACCCAGTCATCTAGAAATGTCAAATGGATCCTTTCCCCATATGCTGCTAGTCACATTATACTTTTAATTTTGTCTTTATTTGTTTAAACATTGAGAGTTCAAATCTGTCCAGCATTCTGAGCAAGAAGGGATCAAATCAGAGAATTGTTGGAGCACAGGATGAGGCCTTTTGATCTGTTGAGTCTCTACATGTTTTTTTTGAAAGAACAATTCAGCTAGAATCCATAGAAGAGCTGTGTCAGATGCAAAATGTTAACTTGGTTTCTCTCTCCACAGACATCACCAGACCTGCTGAGTTTTCTCCTGCAATCTCTCATTTGTTATTTCAGGAGGGAACTTCCTGACCCTTTCCTCTGTAAATGTACACTTTTATTATCTTCTGCTGCATATTCAATTCCCATACTCAAAGCCACATTTGGATCTTCTTCCGCCAGACTACCTGCCCTCCTCTCTCAGTGTATTATGACAGTAGATGAGGAATTGGGTTGTGAACGGTCTCTTTAAACCCAAGGGTGGGGATGTTAGTGGAAATCTTATCCATGCATTGTATAGTGGGTCAGGATGTTGGGTGTGCAATGGGCTAGCCGCTGTCATATCTTAGCCTAAAACTATCCTGGCGGTGTTAGTAAAATTCTCTGACATTGGTATCAATCTAAATCATGACCACTGGTTAATCACAATTTTTCCCCAGAGTGCTCAACCTTGAATCTGTAAACATCTATGACCATATGAATACCCATCTGTTTCCTTTATATGAGAAGCCAGTATCCCAATGGCTTTCCAAGCCTTCTTCCTCCAGCCTGCACAGTCAAGCTGCCAATGTATTTGGCTCTGCTGATACACCTCAGAGGAATGATCAGCCTCAGCAATCTTCGGAAGTAAGGATCTATTAGAGAACAAGATGTTCACAATCTTCAATAGGAAATTAGAAATTACAAAAATTGAATGTTTTGGCAAAGTAACCAGTATTTTGTGTCAGAGAAACCTAGTAAAAGTAAAAAGTAAAAGTAAAAAAGTAAAACACTACCTTGTTTTATGTTTAATCTTTCCCTATTTTTATTTTCCTGTGTTCATCTTCATCTTATTTCTTTCTCCTTTCATAATGCATTTATCTGTTTACTTGTAGCAATTTGCTCATCGTTTGAACACAACCTTCGTTCTGTTTTATCGCGTGTTTCGTTAACATAAATTCAATATAATGTCATTGGCAAATTGGGACATTGTTTTTAAAACACAAACTTGTAAAACATGTGTTGATTGTAACGTGATTACATCACCAATATTGTAAATGCTGTTGCTAAAGTACGATTTTTCGATAACACAGGGTTGCACAAGAATATAATCACCACATTATAGATGAACTACCTGTAACACTCTTCTTAGCTGTTGCTTTATGAAATCTTGTGTTACATAATCTCCAGTGGCCTTAATTCTATCTCAGACCTCCTCCTTTCTCTTCAAATTCTTTAATATTTCTATTTCTCTTCTGATGAAAGATGAAAGACCTGAAAGATTAACTCTGCCTCACTTCAAGAATGCTTCCCGACGAGCTGAGAACTTCCAGCATTTTTTTCTTTTGTTCTTATTTCAGATTTCCAGCATTGCAGTATTTTGCTCTTACTTGGATTATCATAACTTGATTAAAAATCACACAACACCAGGTGATAGTCCAACAGGTTTAGTTGGAAGCACTAGCTTTCGGAGCGCTGCTCCTTCATTAGTGTTATGCTGATGAAGGAGCAGTGCTCTGAAAGCTAGTGCTTCCAATTAAACCTGTTGGACCATAACCTGGTGTTGTGTGATTTTTAATTTTGTACACCCCAGTCCAACACCGACATCTCCAAATTGTATCATAACTCGGTGAGTGAAATGGCTGTTGTTGCCTACTAACATAGTGATTATATTAAAGCAGGATAAGAGGTTACTTTGGAAGATGTACCTTTTTCCAACTTGTCTGCAATACTTGGGTGTCAGCATCTGGTACCTAAGTTTTAACATCACAGTGGAACTTGATGTAATGTATTACATGTAAAAGGAAGTAAGGATTATTGCCATCTGGTGGCTGAAAATAAATAGGGACTGGTATCTGGGAAAAGCACCAACTGACCTGGGAGTGTCAGGGAGTAGGATGGGGCAACTTGTGAATTAATGAAAGTCTTGCTCTGTTTAATCTGCTGGCCGATGTGTCTGTTTTCAAATAAAAATCACACAAAACCAGATTATAGTCCAACAGTTGGACGATAACCTGATGTTGAAAAATGTGTTGCTGGAAAAGCACAGCAGGTCAGGCAGCATCCAAGGAGCAGGAGAATCGACGTTTCAGGCATAAGCCCTTCTTCAGGATTCCTGAAGAAGGGCTTATGCCCGAAACGTTGATTCTCCTTCTCCTTGGATGCTGCCTGACCTGCTGCGCTTTTCCAGCAACACATTTTTCAGCTCTGATCTCCAGCATCTGCAGTCCTCACTTTCTCCTAGTTGATGATAACCTGACGTTGCGTGATTTTTAACTTTGTCCATCCCAGTGCAACGCCGGGACCTCCACATCATGTTTTCAAGTGGGCTCGGCAATGCTCATGAAGCTTGTAGCAGTGACAGCCCAGATTTTTAAAAACACTGCCATGTTGCTGTACTTTGCAGAAATGCTTTCTTGAAGGGGGCTGTTGCTGTTGGCTAACCCGACTACTCTGCCCAGGTTTGTTTTGGCAGGCTGTTAGTGTATGACTCTTGGATCCATTCAAAAGAACTGCACGTGTGTAACTTGTAAACCCACCGTGTCGATGGCGTGTGCTCTTTACAGCTTCAAACACATTATTCACTGCAAAAAGAACTTTGTTTGAAATATGACATAAAAACTTTCCTCTTTATACTTAGCAATATTGTAAAGTACGAGTCAATGCTTGCTGAAAATTAAAGTTCTGTATGTCAGCTAAGCTTAGTCAGTGTGGGAATAGCCAGAGAAATTATTTGTTGATTGAATCTACTTCACAATCATGAGGGTAAGACCATTGCTTGCCTATTATGAAGTAAGAAGCAGATAATTGTAAGAAAAGTTCACATGTAGCTTTGTTTTGATCAAATGGGCTCAATTGACTGCATCATAATTTGCAGTAACATGGCAGGTCATTATTATTGTTTAAAGACAGCTGCAATTCACCTCATGCCATTGGATTCAATAAGCTGAGATCTACACCAGATTCTTACTTAATAACAAAGGTATTCTCCAGGATGTCATTATTTGCCACAGTAGGAAACTAACTGGATAATTAGGACAAGATGGGGAGGGTGGAGGAGTGGATGGAAGAGGTGGACTTTAACAGTCAAGTATAACATTTGAACTCTTACTGAAGATATGAGTTTCTATTCCTGTTTGAATTTTCACATTAAAAGGCAATAAAAGTATTAACAGTCCCTGCAGCAGTAGGCAAAGAAAATAGTGTTTAATCAATCCCAATTGATTAACAGAGTACTATCTCAGTATGTTAATGTCCAGGTTATGCTCTGCCACAATTCTACAAAACCTCCACTTGTCAGGGATAGCAGCAGGCATTTTGTCTAAATCCGGAACCCCACTGCCACCTGCCATTTACCTAAATTCAGAGCTTTATAACCAGGGAGCAGTGTATAAAATAGGGCTGGAAATGTCAGCTTAGCAAGGAACGAGTGCATAGAACAAAGGAATGGGCATCAAATGGTAATAGTATTTTGCTCCCATCATTACTATTTCTTTTTTAAGGTTTAATTTCCTATCCAAGGCTACTAGTAGGCTAGCTAGTTTATTCCAGAATCGTAGGGTGCCTTTTATTCACTTTTTGGGCTATTTCCTTAGGTCAAAGATCAAGCAGCAGATATTGGTGAGCAAAATGTTCATTTAGTTGATCTAGAGAAAAACAAAATCTCACCAGCTGAGCAGCAAGTAACCTTCACAAGAAAGAACAAGTCTCACATTTGGAACAAGTGATCCACAAAGCTGCCTTATTTATTTATAAGCACATAGCAGAACCCATATTCCAAAATGAACAGAGCCTTTCACAATTTAATCTCTTTAACATGCTTGTCAAAGTTACTCAGTGTTTGCATGAGCAAAGTTACCCTCACTGATGATGCTTTCAAAGTTAACCTATTTAACCTGCAATTGATGTACCCAGCAGCATAAACAGCAGAATGCTTGCCTCCCAAATTGATGCTTGTGAGTAATGTTGTGATTATGCAAAGACCTGTAGGCATTATCCACACACAGTATTTTAAATCCGTGAGAGTGGATTGAATGGTTACACAGTGGGATAGCACTACTGAAATCTTTTCAACAAGTGTAAAGCAATTTTTATGAAATAAAAATAATTAAAAGTAAAACATCAAATATCAGCTAGTGGAGTGGGTTGTTGTATTGTGTATCATTGGGAAGTACTTTTACAAATGAAGCACTAGCTTTAGCTAATGATTTGCACTACAACATATGTGTTAAATTGACATTCAGATTATAACAGCATAAAACCAAACAAGGACATAGCTTTTGTAGTTTCGTTAGCAATTTTGCAGTCATGAAATATACTACAGTTTGGAGGTCCTGTCATGGCTTCTGGTCTGAAATGATTTTCTAAATGCAACATAACCATGGTAACAAAATTGCTGGCTTCTTGAACAAAATTTCTTGTTTTTGTGAGGAAGGTGCTCAGTTCTTGGCTGGGTGACTGCGATAGAATCCACAAAGGGAATGTGATGTTACTACCATCCTGTCTAATAGATCAAACAGACAACTGAATTACAGGTTAATTGAGGCAATCCGAGCTATCATCCAAACTTGACTACTCTAAAAGAACTTCAGAATTATCTGAAATGCCTATCAGACCTTGGTCTAAGGGTTAGGACAAGTTAGGGATTTACTCAGTGATAAGTATACTTATGGCCTACACTCTATTTTTCCACTTTCACCCTTATGTAAGTAGCTCACATATCCTCAAAACTGTTTCTGCTGTTTGGATTTTACTTATTGAAATAAATCCATGTGCACATGCAAGAATGCTGCATTGATGGACAGAAATACGCTATCAATTTTCCCATGTTTCTTACAGACAATTTGGACTTGCAGAGAAATAGAACAGTCAAAAATGTGGTGCTGGAAAAGCACAAGCAGGTCAGGCAGCATCCGAAGAGCAGGAGAGTTGACGTTTCGAGCATAAACACTTCGTGTGGGCCCACATTCCTGATGAGAAACTTACCCTCGAGATGTCGACTCTCCTGCTCCTCAGATGCTGCCTGATCAGCTGCGTATTTCCAGCACCACATTTTTTGACTCTGATCTCCAGCATCTACAGTCCTCACTTCCTCCTAGAGAAATATGACAGCCAACGTAAAACAGTGCCAGACTCTGCAAAAGTGATGAGATGAATGTCCAGGTATCTGTTCAGTGATATTCATCGAGGGATACTGAAGATCATTCCCATACTGATTTAAAATGGTTTCCAGATTTTTTTTAACATTCACCTTAAAGAACAGATAGGGCCTATTTTAACATTTCACCTGCAATATTACAACTGCAATAGTACTGCACTCCTTCAATTGAAAACATCTGCATGTTAAAGCTGCTAAAGTGGAACCTACAATGTTCTGACTGAGACATTCTGCATGGACTAACAACTAAGGCTCAACTGTTAGATAGCGTGGTCAAACCCATTCCATTTCAATAAAAGAGAAAATACTGGATAAAACTCAGCAATGCTGGCAATCTGTGTCAAGTGAGAAACAGAGGTGATGGGCACAATTTTTGCCTTCAGGTTGGAAACCTACTGTCATTGTAAATCCAGGTCCTGACCCAGATCATGTACAGTCTTCAAATATAAGTTCCCTCACTGGGTGCTGGTGGTGAATTGTGTGCCCATCCGTGGTGCCAAGCTCTTCCAGGAGGCAGGAGGTGTTGGCAGAGCTTCATCATTAAAACAAGGTCTGCTGTTACATTGTAGAGGGGAGCAGTCAAATTATTGGAGGACCTATATACTCACTGCACATGGAAATGACAATAGCCAGCTGAAGTTTGCTGCACCTGATCTCACATAAAACTATGAAGGGCAAAAACTTCCTCCTTAAAGCATTACAGTATGCTAAATTGAAAGAAATACAAATAAATAGCTATTTAACTTTGAATTGTAAAAACTGACGAAAGAATAGAGGTGTAAGGAAACAAAATCTCTGGAGAAATATTGATTGTATCTTTTTTAGTTATAGTTATTCCTGTTGAATAAATAACTGTTAAACGGATTAAAGATTTAAATGAATTGCTTACCTCTGCCAGTCGAATCTTCCCAGACCCTGAATGATGTGGGCAATGGCAGGAAATTTGGGAAAAATGTGGTGAGATGTCAAATGAACCCCCTCTCAATGTCAAAACCAAAATGTCACATTGTTGTGGTTCTGCCCGCCGAGCTGGGAATTTGTCTTGCAAACGTTTCATCCCCTGTCTAGGTGACATCCTCAGTGCTTGGGATCCTCCTGTGAAGCGCTTCTGTGCTGTTTCCTCTGGCATTTATAGTGGCCTGTCTCTGCCGCTTCCGGTTGTCAGTTCGAGCTGTCCGCTGTAGTGGCCGGTATATTGGGTCCAGGTCGATGTGTCAACAAACATCGAACATTGCATCTGAACATTGAGATGCAATTTTCGCTAGTAACTGGCGAAAAGGCTTCTTATCATGGACTATTGCTCAATATTACTCTCATTCTTCCTTAGTCTCACCTCAATAATGTGCAGTCTCCTATTCTACCACTTGCTTAGTAAATACTGGACACTGAGAATTCCCAACATGATGATCAGACCAGGTACTTGGTGATTCCAGCTTGCTGCTTGCTCCTCTGGGCCTCCGTCTTGAATGCCTGGCTTCAATGTCTCAGGGCAAACTCTATGGTTACCATTCGCTGCCCAATCCTTCGACCTTGGCATCTGACACGTCCCAGCATTTCTGCATTTTCATGACACATTTCTGATCCACTCACACTATGATTTGGCACCTCAGTGCTGCACAGTGGGGCACTCTGGCACCTCTCATTGGATTGTCACTGTGAGTATAGTTTGCACATAAGGACAGGAATCAAATTTATGGATTGGACTACATTGCATATAAAATAGCCTGGCTATTTTGTGCTTTGGCTACAGTTTACAAGCTGACAGTACTTCTGTCTTGCCATGTGTCTAGCACAGACACAAAGCCAGGCAGCTTATCAGCAGCTATTGGTCCGGGAGTAGACATGCTACTGTTCAGGACCATGATAGGTCAATGTCACATCTTCAGTATATGCCAGAAGTCTACGGGACAAACACACTGCGTGTTCATCAACCAAATTACCGTGCCTCAAAGTTTAAGGTGAGTAGTCCTCAATCAAATCAAGACAGCACCAGTTAGGAAGGGACCCGAATGCAGATAGTCAAGGCAACATCCAGTTACAGTCCAAGGACTTGGTTCACAGTCAGATGTCCCATTGTGGTGGTCAGGAGATCCATCTCATTGCAGCCCAGGGAGTCGGCCACAGTCAGACCTGCAGGTTCAGTGCAAGGAGTCAGGAGATTCGTGGATTGCCAGTTCAGAGAACTGCACAGAGATCAGTCAGGGGTCTGGTCAGTCATTATTTGCTTCTGTCCATCCATATCAGTCAGCATTGTAGGCCGTGATTAACCCTACCATCAGCAGAATGGATATTCCGAGTTGGCAGGACTAGGGGACACTGTTGCGATAGGGTGGTGGGAGAACACAATGTGGGGACTAGCAACAACAACTCGAGAAACAGAGGAACAGGATGGTGAAGGAGAGAAATTTGACCTATAAGGGGAAGAAGTGGCAATGAAAGGGAGGACATGGGATTCTGTGGGAATGGGGGCTACAGGCAATCACCACCACCATGGCCTCAATGGGGACCATATGTATTATAATGTTGGCAGGACTAACTGTAGTTAGACAGGCTCACAAAGTAAGGATGCGTGTTGGGTAGTTTGAGGGGTGAATGGGAACGTGTGGCAGCTCAGAAGAGATGACCTGTCCAGGGAGTACCAGGTAGAAAGGGATGGAGGATTGGGAAGGGGCAGATAAGGGAACCTGATGACAAGAGAATCTGGGATTCATGGTGTTGTGTATGAGCATTGCCTTCTATACTCTCTTGATTCCTAAATATGACCCACAAATGGAAACAGCTGTGAGTGGAGTGTTTGTGGCGTTTTGCTGACCAGAAGAGTGGACTCTACTTTTGAATGCCAGAAAGCCCTTAAAGGGGCTATTGCATCAATAATACATTTATAGAGGGCAGGTTTAAGTCACTTGTAATCACATCATCACGGGTATGAAATACATGCAGTGTCCAACTGTGTGGGGAGCAGATGTTGGTCACAAGTAATGTTGGTCATGCCATTGGTCCTTGCAGATTGAAGGTAGACATCTCTGTGAAGCAGAAGTTACCCAGGCAATCTTAATAGTGGCACCCAAGGGTTACAAAGTGCAAAGCAAATGCAGGACATCAAAGGTTGCAGAGGGAGGAGCAGAATTGCTTCCCTTTTAAGTTGAACTGTAAGCATAACTCAACATGATCTCATATATGAGGTAAAAACAATGACTGCAGATGCTGGAAACCAGATTCTGGGTTCGTGGTGCTGGAAGAGCACAGCAGTTCAGGCAGCATCCATTGTTGATGCCTTTCGTGGGTGTTGTGGAGCTGGGATTGGATGGGTTCAGTGCTCCTATAGCATGAACAACCTCCTGCAGAGCCATAACTAGTGCTGCATACATTGGAATAAGGTCCAGTGTAGATCCCATGTATAGATATGGTATGTCTCTCCTTGTTGGAGTGCTCATATTCCACGATAATAAAGAGCATACAAAACCATAATAAAACAAAAATAGAACTGTAGATGCTGGAATTATGAAATAAACAATTCCAGAAATTGTTGGAAGAACTCATCAGGTCTGGCAGTATCTCTGGAGAGAAAACATACAAAATTCATGCTCTGTGAGTGGTGCGAATGCTGACTGCTTGCATTACTGAGATGGTGGTGTGAATGGGAATGCAGTATACCCTGGAGCGTGCTGCATAATCCTAGCACGTTGTGCTCTGCATATCTAGATTAATCAAATAGGCAACACCATGAAGGTTGATGAGCTAGGGGGTGGAACCCGTCTTCTTCTGAGAGCAATGAGGAGGTTGAGCAGGAGGAATATCACATTGTGCATGACAGAACGGTGCAGTGTTAGATTCAAGAGTCCATACATGACTCCATTGATACCTGGTTCTAGTTGATGAGAGCTAGATGCAGTGACCACTCATTGACTATAACATTTCAGGTGCTGGAAAGGCAAACAGGTTATTTCTGTTCTGAGAGGCAAATATGGCTTCAGTTTGTTTGATTTCTGTTCACTTTGGTGTTGGTGAATAAAGGTGAATGTTTTGAAGTGATTCACCACTATCCTGTATGTGATGGTCTCATGTTAGAATCATAGAATCCCTACAGTGAGAAAGCAGGCCATTTGACCCATCACCTCCACACTTGATCCTCCGGAGAGCATCCCACCCTGATCCGGCCGCCTACCCTATAACCCTGCATTTCCTATGGCTAATCCATCTAGTCTGCACACCATTGGCATTTTAACATGGCCAATTCACCTTATCTGCACATCTTTGGACTGAGGGAGGAAACCCACACAGACATGGGGAGAATTGCCTGAAGGTGGTGTCGATCCTGGTTCCCTGGTACTGTAAGGCAGCAGTGCTAGCCACTGTTAGCCACCATGCTGCCTGAAGAATGATACGATACTGTTCGATGGTAAGCATTGGGGAAAGAAAAGCAGTGACATAGAGACCTGATGTGGTTACAGATAGGTAAGGCATGTGTCTGGTGGGGTAAGAATGTGCAAGGAAGTGTCAGCTGTACCACCTCTGTGCTGTGAGAAGCATTGGTTTATGGCAACTGTGCTGTCTTATTGATGGTGAAGGGCAACACCAGTCTGCCACCAATTGACCAATTGTTGTATGGCTTAAGAAGCGAGATGGTGTCAATGCCTCAGATTCTGGGATATTCCAGCAGCTTTGGGCACTTCCATTACATTGAGTAGAAGAATTGGGCTAGCGCCAGCTCAGAGCGATACCATTGGGGTATAGTTAACCATTAGTAAGTAGGTCATGAGTCTGGAATGATTGTGCAGGAAATTTCATGACCAAAATCCTCCACGAAATGTGACAAAATGACTTCAGTTGAGTTCCAGTAGAATTCAGCCCAGTATCTGTTCATTTAAAAATTGTACTGAAGTGTTTTGTTTTGCTAATCACTGCATCAAGCTCCTTTTGTCAAGATACTTCTGCCTCAGTGTTAGAATCACTTAGTATCCAATGAGGAGATCGCCCTCAAGCATTTTCAGCAAACAACGTGGTGGAGGTGTGAAAATTGTCTCATTGCCAGCCAGAGAGTGCCAAAGATAAGGTAATTCAGCCAACTATCAATCTTGCAGCAAGTAGATTTCATGCATATAATTCCTATGCAACTACCCTGGTCTCATTGCATTTTGCCAGATAGCGTATCTCCTTTCATCAGGAGGGATTTCTGCAGTGTTACCCTTGGTACATTTCAGGTTGGTGCTCAGGAATTCCATTGACATCCTGGTCTGCTGGAGGGGCACATTGCGTTGGAGATCTAAAGGGCCATGGAGAGTGTGTGGATAACATAGGTGGCTTCCAGGCCTTGAACCATGAAGCTGAGCAGATACTTGAAGATGGCTTCTTGGAAGACTTTGGGACCCAAAACCATTGCTGCTATACTTAGCTGCTTACCGGTTTGGTCACAGAATGGTCTTCTCCTCCATTGTTCCACAACTATGGTCCTTTTTCGCTTCTGTTTACTAAGACATGATCATAATGCCCTCACTTTTCTTTACCTGCTACAGCATGTCGTAGCTTTGTCAGTAGTGGTTGGCCTCATCTTTAATTTAACTGTGGATGACACCCACAGTTGGGCAAGTTTGCAAACATCATTGTTGGCAACTCTTCCTGACATGATGTGAGTTCATGACCCTAATACGATTTCCAACACTGGGGTCATGGGGAATGCACTAGATACAAGATTTGAAGCTGTACCATACTCATGGAGCATTGGCAGGCTGGAGGATTTTGCAATGAATGATGCAGAAGACTGGACCCTTAACTGAATGGGAGTGTCTAGATTAATCTAAACTGAATTTTATGTGTGGAAGTCTGAATTAAATTTTAAAATGTGCAACAGAAGAATTCTTATTTATAAAGTACTTCCCACAACATCAGGATGTCTCAAAGTATTGCACACAATAAAAAAGTTTTCAAGTACAATCATTATTGTAATGTACGATCCTACAAATGGTAGCATGCTAATGACCAATCATCTCTTTTTAGGCAGTATGTTAAAGTGGGCAAATAACTACTGGTGCCATGGGATCTTTTACATCCAGATAAAAGGGCAGATAGTGTCTCGGTTTGACAACTCATCCAAAAGACAACACTTCTGACCATGCAGCATGCCCTCTGAATGACAGGCTTGATTTTGTACTCAAGTCCCTAGAGTGAGACCTGAACCCACAACCTTCTAACGTAGGAGCAAAAGTGCTATCAATTGAGCTCCAGCTGATACTACCTAATAAATCATTTATAGAGAAAGAACATTTAGCATTTTAGATAGGACACAATCAGAATTGACTTTCCAACACAATCCCTGACTGTTCAAAAATCCATCCTTTAATTAAAAGGTTCTGCAAGTAAGTAACATCAAAATGTCATTTTAGTGAACATGTTCTAACTACAGCTGCATCTTATTCCTACCCTTTCGAGAGCTTGAGGGAAGAGAGTGTGCTTTATAATACCCTGATTGATGATACAAAGTTTTTAATTAGACTGTACTGCCAATAAGCTAAAAAAAATTTGAAAAGCAAAGGGTTGCACAGCCTGCCAGCTCCTGTCTAGATCCCAACCTGTCACATCATAAAGCTTCAGTCATATGAGATGTGACAGCAAAATTACATCCCACACCAAGCACTGGGCATTTCTAACCAGAGCTGACTCTCACACTTCCAAACCCAATCTATTCAACACCACTCATATCCACAGGAAAATGACCAGGGACCAGTATTAATACAGGCACGCCAACAAGACGTACTTTAGATAAACCTTCTGGATAGTGGAACTAAAACAGCTCCACTATTGTATCTGACAAAAATAACGCTTTCAGATATACATAGAAATATATACAATATGCAGATAACATAACATTGTATTCCTGTTGGTTCTCTGTTTTAAAGATAGTTAAAAACTGAAAACAAGATGGCTGAAAATCAGTTTTCAAAAGCATTTTCCAGCAAACGACTACATGGAGTTTTCTGGAGAAAGGCAAGATGACAAATACATTTGGTCACAAATCATAGGTATGTCATACATGAGGAAAGGCCACTCAGTTTATCAAGCCCATTTCTTCTACCAGTCCAACTACAAAGGGTGCTATCGCATTTTCTACTCAGCTTATTTAAACTCCTCAGGGACTGAACTAACCAGAGGTAATATTTACAAGATAAAACTGTGAAATTTCTCCCCGACCCACTGAAGTAATCAAGCAAAACTCCAGGATATCAATCTAACATCATTTGTAGCTCTGACCAGCCAGAATGCACAAGTGACAGTTCTGTGATTGTACTTACAGAATAACTATCATAGTATTTGTTTCTTTTTATTTATTTTTAGATTTCTTTATTTCTATTCTTAATCATATATCCTTCAATCTGATTCATAATGGAAGTGTTTCAGTTTTGTTTCAACCTGTGTAAACATCCAAGTCATATCTGTATTGAATCTTTTTCTTGCCATTTGGACTGAGGATATGTAAGTTAAATGCCGGAAAATCTAGCTACCAAGAAGTGCCTCTCATTTGGACAATGCAATTTTGGCAAAAGGTCAGGAGAAACACTAGATAAACTATGCAAATGGAGTCTGTGACCAACATTCTGCTGAAGTTAGTGTGGACAATCAGGAAAGATCCAAAGTAAATTCTTGGAGATTAACTTCTTTTATCGAACCCTTTTCCTCAGTCTCCCAGCTCTATCAACCCTCAGAGCATTGACCACCATAACTTAACATGCTGTTTCCATTCATTCTTAAAATAGGGAATTCTGGTGATGGTCTTGTAGTATTACTGCTACACTATTAATCCAGGGACCCAGGTAATGTTCTTGAATTGACTTGAATTGAATTTATTGTCACGTGTATCGAGGTACAGTGAAAAGTTTTGTCTTGTGAGTAATACAGGCAGATCACAGAGTTAAGTAACATAGATAATAAATAATAGGTAAACAGCAGTAAAAACAAAACACAAGTACAGGTGAATGTTAACAGTTTGTGAGTCCATTCAGTAATCTAACAACAGTAAGGTAGAAACTGTTACGAAACCAGCTGGTGCGTGTGTTCAGGCTTCTGTACCTTCTCCCCGATGGTAGAAAAGCATTGCCAGGGAGAGATGGATCTTTCAGAATGCTGGTGACCTTTCCGTGACAGCAGGCCTAGTAAATGGATTCTATAAATAGGAGGTTGGTTTTTGTGATTGTCCAGGCCAAGTTCACCACTCTCTGTAACCCTCTCCGATCTTGAATGGTACAGTTTCCATACCAGGTAGTGATACATTCAGACAGAATGCTCTCGATGGCGCACCCTAGGACCTGGGTTTGGATCCTGTCATGGCAGATAATGGAATTTGAATACAATGAAAGAGGATCTGGAATTAAGAGTCTAATGATGACAAACAAACCATTGTCAATTGTTGGAAAAACCTAACTGGTTTACTAATGTTCACCAGGGTCTGAAACCACCATCCTTACTTGGTATGGGCTGTATGAGACTCCAGACCTTTAGTGTAGTGATCATCATGAAGGAGATGGTGCTGGGGAAGCTGAAAGGTCTGAAGGTGGATTGATTACCTGGACCAGATGGAGTACACCCTCGAGTTCTAAAGGAGATGGCTGTGGAGATTGTAGAGGCATTGGTGGTGATCTTTCAAGAATCACTGGAGTCATGGAAGGCCCCAGAGGACTGGAGAATGACTAATATGACATCTCTGTTTAAGAAGGGAGGAAATCAGTAGACAGGAAACTATAGGCTGGTTAGCATGAGTCCTCAGTCATTGGTAAGATTTTAGAGTCCATTATTAACAGTGAGATTGCAGAGTACTTGGAAGTGCATGGTTAAATATAGCTGAGTCAGCATGGCTTTATCAAGGGGAGGTCTTGTTGCCAAGTTGTTAGAATTCTTTGAGGAGGTAATGAGTAAATTAAAAAAGGAGAGCCAGTGGACCTGATCTATTTGGATTTTCAGAAGGCCTTTGACAAGATGCTACACAGGAGGCTGCTAAATAATGTAAGAGCCCATGGTGTTAGGGGCAAGGAAATGAATGGATAGAGGATTAGCTGACTGGTAGAAGACAGAGAGTGAGGATAAAGGGGATTATTTTCAGGGTGAAAGCTGGTGATTAGTGGAGTTCCACGGGGGTCTGTGTTGAGACCGAAATTATTCACATTAAACAGTAACAATCTGCATGAAGGAACTGAGGGCATTGTTGTTAAGTTTGAAGATGACACAAGATTGGTGGTGAGGCAGGTAGTGTTGACAAAACCGGGAGGCTGCAGAAGGTTTTGGATAGGCAAGGTGAGTGGGCAGATGGAACTCAATGTCAGAAACCATGAGGTTATGCACTTAGCTCGGAAGAATAGAGGCACAGGCTATTTTCTAAATGGGGAAAGGCTTCATAAATCTGAAACCCAAAGGGGCTTGGGAGTTCTAGTTCAGGATTCTCTTAGGGTTAGCATGGCAGTTCAGTTGAAAATTAATCAGTTGTAAGTTGAAAGGCAAATGAAATATTAGCATTTATTTCAAAAGGGCTAGAATACAAGAGCAGAGATATACTGCTAAGGTTGTATAGGCTGTGATCAGACTGTGTTTGGAATATTGTGAGCAGTTTTGGCCCCATATCAAAGGAAGGAACGGTATCCAAGGAAGGCCCTGGAAGGGTGTAGAAGAAGTTTGGAAGTATAATTCCAGAGAGGAACAATTTATCATATGAGGAGTGGTTGAGGACTCTGGGTCTGTACTCGATGGAGTTTAGAAGGATGGGGAAACGTGATCTCATTGAAATGTTTAGAATACTGCAAGGCCTGGGTAGAGAGGATGTGGAGAAAATTCTTCCACTCGTAAGACAGACTAGAACCCGAAGACACAGCCTCAGTGAAAAGATGACTCTTTGGAACTGAGATGAGGAGGAATTTATTCAGCCAGAGGGTGGTTAATCAGTGAAATTCATTGCTACAGAAGGCTGTGGGGGCCAAGTTATTAAGTGTATTTAAAACAGAGGTAGGTAGGTTCTGAATCAGTAAGGGGCTTAAACGTTATGGGGAGAAGGCCGTGGTTAAGAAACATCTCAGCCATGATCAAATGGTGGAGCAGACCTGTTGTGCTAAATGGCCTAATTCTGCTCCTATACCTCGTGGTCTTATGGTCTAAAATAACATAGCTATACAACAAAGACGCTCCCTAATTTTCTATTGCTGCCACCATGAGACATGTTCTACTCATGAAAGTACAAATTGTTTTGTTTGGTGGTCTACCTAAGAGATTCAGAAGCATCTGATGAATATGCCAGCAATCCTCCTTTCTACACTGAGTCTAAGTATTTTCTAATTAGCAGTGATAGAGGAGAAGCCACTATGGAATCTTAAAGAGAGTAGGAACTTGTTTTAACAACAAAATGTAATTTAAAAAAAACACCAAAAGGTGCAAATTGCATTAACCAGTAGACAATGATCATGACAAACTAGCAATGATCAAGATGGTGGCGCTGGGAAGCCAGATGGTGTTTGGGCAGCTCAGCCCATTCACTCCAGGCCAGCTGCATCTTTTCCGTCCCTCCTTTTCTTCTTTTTTCTTCTCTTTTTGTTCCTTTTCATCTTCCTGATACTGCAGGGAGCTTGGCGCCCGTAGTCTGGACTCTTGGCTGTGGCAGAGAGGCATCAGCTGCACCGCTGGCAGAGCAGGGACTAGTGTCAGGTCATTGACTGCAGCAGTGTAAGTGCCTGGGAGTGGGGACTTCTGATTTTGGTAGGCCTGGAGCGGGGACTCTTGGAAATGTCGATACAGCAGCAGGATGAGGAGCTGGGGTCCCCTGGCACATCAGTGTCATCATTGCTGTACCTGGAGCAGGGATACCTTGAGGCCAAATTTGTAGAGACATTGCAGAAGTCCCGGAGCCATATTTGGGACACTGGTCAATGAAGATGAACTCTACTTAAGTGCTTTCTTTTTTATTATTTTTGCAACTTAAAGTGGCAATGGATAATGGCAACAAAATATTTTTCACTGTATTTTCCTAGATATATGTAACAATAAAATCATTCATTATTCAACTACAAAAACCATCTGTCTACATGAGGCCCTTTCATGAGACTGCTTCTTCTCCATTCAAAGGTAGCTCAACATTAAGCTAGGTGATATAGCATCTTGCCCACCAAGCTTTCTTTTGCAATTGTCAATGTATATACATTCAGATATATGGTTACATTTACCACTACCCCACCTCCTCTCAAGTCTTTGATTTCATAAATTCAGTTGGTCTGGTAATTTCATGTTTTTTCAGAGCGGGTTGTCTCTGATTTGTAAGGTTACTAGCTCTTGTCTTGATCACTGTTACCTTTGATTCTGGACATCGGTAAATCAATTCTCTGCTGGAGAATCTTTTATCACTTAGATATCCTTTGCAGAGGATGTCATTTCTGCCTTGAGAGAAACCTGAAGGTGATTGCTCGCTCCTGAATACAGTGTGCAGAGGTGACAGAATCTCATTTCCATAAACCTAATCTTTAAAAATGTCCACCTCTAGTCCCCATTTCTCAGTTTGGAGTATGGGTTGGATTGGGATTTGGATGGGTTATCCGGATGGAGCAGAGGAGGTAGCAAATTGCCGTGTCCAGAAATCAAAACAAAACAACAAAAGATATAAGGCATTCTTTCCCCATTCACACTTCAAACTCCATCATTCTGTCTTACCCCGACATACTTCCCAAATTCCATCTTTGCTGCTTAATGTTTTTAACTCATTGTTAATGGTCTCTGATACCTCTTATGCCACCTTATGTCCCTCTGTTCAAACACCATGATCGCCCATAACCCCAAAGTCAACTTCATGCTACTTTCACCCATAATCCTTTTCCCTTCACCTACCAAGTCAACTTGCCTAGTAATGCATCAGAAATATCGTTGCATACATGAGAAAAAAGCAATGATGTATTGCTTAAACATATATATTACAGTCTCAGCACTATTGAGAAAAGCATACTCATTCATAATAAAACGTATTTTGCTAAGACCTGACTGCTTTGACATTGCCTAAAATGTCATCATTTTTTAATAGCTATTGACATTTTGTGATACCTCCTAGCAAGTTTTGATAGCTCTTGATACTTCATGATGTCTCTGTCACAGCAACGCTTCTTGATGAATCAAAATCTCTTGAAACTTTTTTGACAGGTTTAGGCAAGTTACGTAGTTCTGAATGATTTATACACCTGAACCCCCTCCAGACACCGGGAATCCAAAATCCGATTTGAACAGAGGCGACTGGTCATTTAAATAGCTGTTGCTTCTGCAAACCACACAGACAAGAATTATGGCCATTGCTCAACAGAACTCCCAACTGAAACCAGGTTTGGAGGGGAGGTATAAAACTACAAATGTCTTGTGTTTTTTGTTTTGCCATACAGAGACAATCCCAGTTCAAACAACTTGCCCTTAAACCCTCGAATTCCTTTCACGAAGTAATTCTTCCCTGCTAATTGAGATATTTACCACATAACATTTTCCTTTAATCTTGTGGCTGTCATTGTGGAAGATGGCTGATCTGCTAAAATAAATGCTTTTTTCCTTGTAGAATCCTGGATTTTCAGACAAAGGGATTTCTTATGAACCATATCTTCATTCTGTGGATGATCATTCAGCTTTCGTGCAATTATGTACAGCTTATTTTTATTTTGTTCAAGCAACTCTTTATTGTCAATCCAGTCAAACCAGCTATGTTGATGTTTGTAAGCTCTTAACTTGAACTTTAAGGACATTGGCTATCTTCATTCACCCTCAGTTGATGCCTTCCTTGTGAACAGGGCATGTTTTTCTGTCTTAAGGTATGTTAATGAGCCCAAGTGAGTTGTGCTGCTCATTTTGGTTCTTGGTATTTGATTTTTCTACTAAAGTTGTTGATTTTTGTGATCATAGGTCCTGTTGTGATAATAAGAAATAGAAGCATTCCCACTAATCATTGAATTATAGAGCACAGAAACAGACCCTTCGGTCCAAGTTGTCTAGGCCAAACAAATACCCTAGCCTAATCTAGTCCCATTTGCCCTGTAAAGTCTGCAAAGCATTCTATTGCTATAATGATATAATTCTCTTGGCCAATGCAGACAATGTCAAGACACTCTTTCACTTTCTTGAGTTCTCCAATGAGCTTAGGAAGTCCAATAAAGCTTTCTACTGGTTTCGCTTTGACCAGTTCATCATCAACAGCTTGCTTCTGAACCAATTGTTTACTTGGAACTAATTGAATTCCGTCTGTAAATTTAAGGATTTCAAGGTCAAGCCAGGCATCAAGGGTCAGAAGTAAGAAATGTTTATTGTAAGTTGTGCACACATCTTCAACTCTCTTATGCTCTTTGTGTTGCAGGTTTACTTGTAGCATCCCTTCACTCTTGAGAGTTATTCCATCTACAGCAGGTAGTTTAATCACTGTGGGCTATGATTTATGTATCTTCAGCCATGGTATTTGATCTGACAGGACTGTGACTCTTTTCCTTGTATCAAGTTCAAATCAACAGAATGTCCATTGACATACACAAGGTCTGACAAAGGTAAATGAGTTGGATCACCACTTTCCCCTAGGGATTTCTCGAATCTTTTTATCGGAAGAACATTATCTAATGTAGTTATTTTCTTTCTAAATGAAGGGGTGCCATCACATTGGCCTGTTTGTAAGTGAAAGCATTTGGCTTTTTGTTGGTCTGAAACTGTGACCTACGTTTGCTCATTTTCTGGAAGTGACCTACAGATTTATAGATGGAGCATTCTTTTGTAATAGGTGGGCAGGAGTTGTACTTCCGCAGCTTGTTTGTTCTGCCGTTTGGTCTCTCTGCAGCGTGGGCATGTCAAGTGTGTCTGTAGACTGTACGTTTATAAAATGGGTTGGGCCCCTTGGTTCATCTTCTCTCAAGATTTGCCTGTGAGTCTTTCTGATTTCTGCTCACACCAGAATTTAAATAGTTACTCCAAAGTCAAACCTTTCTTGCTTGTAATGTGACAAAAGCTCATCAGTACTGACAGCAGCAATTCTATCTCTTATGAATTCTGTTTTCAAAGCTCCATAGTCACAGCTCTACACTTTTCCGGAGAGATCATTCATGAAATTATTTGTAGATTCCCCTGGATACCTAGCCCTACTGTTAAATCTTTCTCTTTCAAGAAGTTTATTTGTTGTCCAAGGGAAGGAATTATCAAAAGCTTTTAGAACTGTTTCTAAGTTAATTATGCCTTATTTTATATTTTATCCGCTGTGCAATGATGCATTTACTTGTTCAGCTTGAGATTTAGTACTTAGCTTTGAAGCAGTTTTGTTGTGTGCAATTTTATTTTCAAGATATCCATTCCTGCACTCTGTTGGCACATGTCTGGCATTAAATTTTGAGAGAATTATTATTTTTCTCTCATTCCTAATTAATACTTATAATTTTAAAACTTGTAAATCTGTGGTATCTGAATGCTGTTTGTTCTGTTTAGCTTAAAGATTTCACAATTCTACAATACATAAGTACTGAAAGATTTAAATTTGTGATCTCACATAAATCATTTTTGTTTTAATTTTCTAATCTTAAAGTATCTTCAAAATTTTAGGCAAAATAATGTAACATTATTTTGTTTGTCTGCAAATATTCTGAACGTTACCATAATAGTGCTGCATAGCTTCTTCCAACAAAACATTAACCCCTGTATTATTACAATATTGTATCTTCATGTTGCTTAACGTGGATTTACATGCATTTTTTTTTCTGATCAGAATAGTGGTTTCCTGTCTTCTTGAAGTTTTCCTACCTTTAGCAGCCAAGTTGCAGACTTCCTGTTTCTTCACAAGCAAAATGGATGTTTTCCTGCCTTTCAAGGTCTAAAACACTGTGCATGTTCTCTTGTACAAATTTAAAATGAACACCTGTGGCTAGGGCCCTGATCAGTCTTCCAAAATTGTGATTTAAATCATGAATGTCCTAATTGTGTCCCAATCTTTAGATTTTCCTTGACTCTTCCATTAGACTCTGTGTTCAAAATCTTTCAAACTGCCTTTTAGCACCCTTAAATAAAGTTTGCAACTTTTCTAATACTGTGGCCTCAGTACAAATTAATTTTCTAGCCCTTGTTCTGACTACTGCAACTATGATATGGAGGTGCCGGTGTTGGACTCGGGGGGGAGCAAAGTTAAAAATCACACAACACCAGATTATAATCCAACAGGTTTATTTGGAAGTACTAGCTTTCGGAGCACTGATCCTTCATCAGGTAACTAGTGGGGCAGGATCATAGGAAACAGAATTTATAGAAAAAGATCATAATGTCATGTAACTGTTCCGACATAGTGAACACAGCTAGATTTCTGTTAAATCTTACATCTTTTAGGTATCAATTCATTAATATGTAAATCCCAGAACTTCTTTCAAGTCACATTCCCAAGATAACTTAAGGTTTTAAAAAAAAATGACACCTCAGGTCAGACAATGCATTAAACGTGTGAGGTTAGAGTCTGTCTATATTCCAATCTTGAGTCAGACTGGTTCTGTTTCCAAATTAGGAAATGTCCCACATGAATAGATTGCCTGAAGATTGTGCATTTTTTGAACAAAATAGAATGTTTCTGCAATTGCAAGTTCACCCCATAGACTTATATATGTGTGTGCATGAGAGGAAGAGAGAGTGTGTGTGTAGGAGAGAGTGTGTGGGAGAGAGTATAATTAATGACCTCATAGTTATGGATCCTTTTGGAAAGAGTGATCACAGTATGGTTGAATTTAAAATACAGATGGCGAGTGTGAAGATAAAATCCAATACCAGGGTCCTATAGTTGAACAAAAGGGACTATAATAAAATGAGGGAAGACTTGGCTAGAGTTGACTGGAAACAAAGACTTTATGGTGGGACAATTGATGAACAGTGGAGGGCTTTCAAAGCAATTTTTCAAAGTGCTCAGCAAAAGTATATCCAGTGAAAAGGAAGGACTGTAAGAAAATGGGTCATCTGCCATGGGTGTCTAAGGAAATAAGGGAGGTTATCAAGTTGAAAGAGAAAGCATACAAAATGGCCAAAAACAGCATGAAACTTGAAGATTGGGAAAACCTTAAAGGTCAAAAGAAAGCCACAAAAAGAGCTATACAGAGAAGTAAGATAGAACATGAGAACAAAATTAGCACGGAATATAAAGACAGATAGCAAAAGTTTCAATAAACATATAAAATGAAAAAGAGTAGTTAAGTAAATGTTGGTCCTTTAGAGATTGAGAAGGGGAATTTAGTTATGGGATATGGTGAAATGGCTGAGGCATTGAACAGGTACTTGCATCAGTGTTCACAGTGGGGGATACTAATAACATGCCAGTAAGTGCCGAAGAGACTGAGGTAGGTGAGGACTTGGAAACAATTATTATTATGGAACAGTTAGTGTTGGGTAAGCAAATGGAGCTAAGGATTGATAAGTCTCCTGGCCCTGATGGAATGCGACCCAGGGTACTAAAAGAGATGGTGGGAGAAATAGCAGGTGGATTGGTGATAATTTTCCAAAATTCGCTGGACTTTGGGGCAGTCCCAGCAGATGGGAAAACAGCAAATGTGACACCACTGTTTAAAAAAGGAAGTAGATAACAGATGGGGACTTATAGACTGGTTAGCTTAACCTCTGAATTGGGGAAGATGATTGAGTATATTATCAAGGAAGAAATAGCAAGGCATCTCGATAGAAGTTGTCCCGTTGGGTAGACGCAGCATGGGTTCGTGAAGGGAAAGTCATGCTTGACAAATCTTTTGGAATTCTATGAGAACATTACGAGCATAGTGGACAATGGGGACCCAGTGGATGTGGTGTACCTAGATTTCCAAAAGATTTCCTTCGATAAGGTGCCACAAATCAGGCTAATGCATAAGATAATGATGCATGGCGTTAGGGGTAAAGTCTTAGCGTGGATAGAGGATTGATTGACTGACAGGAAGCAAAGAGTGGGGATAAATGAGTGCTATTCTGGTTGGCAATCAGTGACTAGTGGTGTGCCTCAGTGATCGGTGTTGGGACAACAATTATTTACAATTTATATAGGTGATTTGGAGTTGGAGACCACGGGTAGGATGTCAAAGTTTGCACATGATACTAAGATGAGTGGCAGAGCAAAGCATGCAGAGGACTGTGAAACTTTGCAGAGGGACATAGATACATTGAGTGGGCAAAGGCCTGGCAGTTGGAATACAATGTTAATAAATGTGAAGTCATCCATTTTGGTAGGAGTAATAGTAAAAAGGATTATTACTTGAATGATAAAAAGTGGCAGCATGCTGATTTGCAGAGAGACCTGGGTGTCCTTGTATATGAATCACAGAAAGTTGGTCTGCAGCTACAACAAGTAATTAGGAAGGCAAATGGAATTTTGTCCTTCATTGCTAACGGAGTTGAGTTTAAAAGCAGAGTGGTATTGTTACAGCTGTACAAGGTGCTGGTGAGGCCACACCTGGAGTACTGTGTGCAGATTTGGTCTCCTTACTTGAGAAAGGATGTACTGGCACAGGAGGGGGAGCAGAGGAGGTTCACTAGGTTGATTCCGGAATTGAGGGGATTGGCTTATGGGCGATACTGAGTAGGCTGGGATTATATTCATTGGAATTCAGAAGAATGAGGGATCTTATGGAAACATATAAAATTATGAAGAGAATCAATAAAATAGAAGTAGGTAGGATGTTTCCACTGGTGGATGAAGCTAGGACAAGCCTGAAGATTAGAGGGAGCAGATTTAGGACTGAATTGAGAAGGAACCTTTTCACCCGGAGGTTTGTTAGTCTATGGAATTCCATCGGCCCAGGAGTTAGCCACAGAGAGGTTCATTATTTCTGACTGTCTACCTTACTTTTACTGCTATATCTGCACTCAGGTGTCTCTGAAAATGGAGTATGCTCTGCTCACTGACCCTGTTCTGACTGTTTGAGACCGGTGGAAACTATAGGGGCTTGGGCCTATCATTGGACCAGTTGACATCATTTTAATTGAGTAAGTTTCTGTTCGATTTGCTCAATTGTGTTTGATTTCAATACTGTAGCACTGCAAGGGACTGTTCCACTGTTATTGTTGTCAGACTCCCCGGAAGAATCAAAGGAGCTTTACTCTGTATTTTAACCTCTGGTTGCCCCTGTCCCGGGAGTGTTTGATGGAATTGGTGTCGAGAGGACTTTACTTTCCATTTACTTCTCATTTAAAACAGTAGGTGTCAATTAAACATACTGTTTTATCCTGGATGATGTCAAACTGTGTTTCATGTTGTTTAAGCTGCACTCATCCAGGCAAAAACCCTTATTGGACAGTACGGTGGTCTAAAAACCTTAAAACTGTTTTGAAAATTGCCTGCGTAAACAGCATGGTGTAGAAGTCACTACTAGATGTGTTTCCATGTTGGCTAACCTGGCCAACATGCACATGGACCCCCTGTTTCTGCAGGACACCACACATCAGCAGCAAAAATGGTTGAGGTCGTGGGCCATGGGTCATCAATGTGGATGGTGAGTCAATGATTGCCCGTTGGCCTGCCTGGGTATTCTGCTGTGAAGGTACAACGTCACCATCTCTGAAGTTAAGAAGGTGGTGGGTAGGTGCCTCCTTGTAGCAGATGTTAAGTACAGAAATGCTTCTGTGAAACGGATTAACATGTATGTCCTGGCGGTAAAGAGTGAATGGCTGGCCATCCTGCAGCAGCTCCCACTGGGATCTGGCAACGTCCAGGCTGGACGTTCTGATCAGAGAGTTCAACTGTATCATCGTGGAGGAGCTGACAGCAAATCTGCCTTGTCCAGAATCTTAATGGAAATGTTTAAAGACACTAAACTGCTTGACATCTACGGCAGCCCTGCAGATGGAGCGCAGCATAGGGACACCTGATCACAGCCACATGGGTCTATCTGATCCAGGGTAGATTTCCTGTTTGTTTCCCACACATTCTTGGTCAGATCCACTGAGGTCAAGCTTCCTGCTGGACGACTGTCACCTGTAGGAAAACCAGCAGGCTGGCAAGGGAACATGGAAGCTGAATTTGAAACCTTTGACTCAAGAAAACATCAAAGAGCTTAAAAGGGACTACAAAGTTGCTTTTCAGACTGGAGGTCTGGTATCAGCAGTGTATCACAAGGATCAGTGCTGGGTCTGCTGCTTTTTGTCATTTATATTAATGACTTAGATGTGAACATAGGAGGTACAGTTAGTAAGTTTGTAGATGACACTAAAATTGGAGGCCAGCCAAGAAGGTTACCTCAGAATGCAATGAGATCTTGATCAGATGGGCTGATGGGCCTGAGGAATGGCAGATGGAGTTTAATTTAGACAAATGTGAGGTGTTGCATTTTGGAAAAGCAAATCATGGCAGGACTTATATACTTAATGGTAAGGCCCTGGGGAGTATTACCGAATTAACAGACCATGGAGTGCAGTTCAAAGTTCCTTGAAAGTAGAGTCACAGGTAGATCAGATGGTGAAGAAGGTGTTTGGTATGTTCACCTTTATTGGTCAGTGCATTAATATAGGAGTTGGGAGGTCATGTTGCAGCTCTACAGGAAGTTGGTTAGGCCACTTTTTGAATATTGTGTGCAATTCTGGCCTTCCTTCTATGGGAAGGATGTTGTGAAACTTGAAAAGGTTCAGAAAAGATTTACAAGGACACTTTGTAAAGGGTGGGAGAGTTTGAGATACAAGGAGAGGCTGAATAGGCTGGGGCTGTTTTTCCTGCAGCGTTGGAGGTTAAGAGGTGATCTCATGGAGATTTATAAAATCATGAGGACGTGGATACAGTGGATAGCCAAGGCCTTTTCTCTGGGTTGGAGGAGTCCAGAACGAGAGGGTACAGGTTTAAGGTAATTGATTTAAAAGGTACCTAATGTGCAGCTTTCTCACACAGAGGGTGGTGTGTATATGGAATGAGCTGCCAGAGGAAGTGGTACAAGTACAACATTTAAAAGGGATCTGGATGGGTATATGAATAGGAAGGGTTTAGAGGGATATGAGCCAAGTGCTGGCAAATGGGACTAGATTAATTTAGGATGGCTGGTCAGCATGGACAAGTTGGACTGAAGGGTCTGTTTCCATGCTGTACAGCTCCATGACTGTATGACTCTAAAGGTTGGACAACTGTGAAGCTCCTCTTTGAATCTCCAGTAGATTAGTGGGAAAGTGAAGAGGAACATGAAGAGGTTCTTCATCCTCAAAAGTGTTCAGAAGGTGAGAGAGAGAGAGAGTTGGGGAAAATTGTCAAAATTCCAGAAAAACATGCAGATCCTTCTCCTGTTGCAGACAATGGGGGTCGATGTCAAGGAGATGAAGAGCCAGAGGGCCTCGGTCCTTGCCTCAGAGACGTCCAAGATAATTTCCCGGTCCAAGGTTCACTCTGTAGAGCAGGATGAGACATGCTCATGTTTCTTCTTCCAGAAGATGCACCTGGAGAGCTCTGTGGTCAGCAGCCTGAAGGAAGAAGATGGCTTGGCAACATCATCTCAGTCTGACAGCCTGAGGATCAGAAAATCCTTTTATGCCAGACCGTATTAATCGAAGCCTGCAGACAGCAAGCCTTCCCAGTCATTCCTGTCTCTATCATGGAGGTATTTGATGACAGCATGCAGGAGAGGCCTTGATAAGTTAGACCCTTTGAGTCCTTCAGAGTGGAGGTCTGGGACTAGCGGTGTGCCACAAGGATAAGTGCTGGGTCCACTGCTTTTTGTCATTTATATAAATGATTTGGATGTGAACATAGAAAGTGTAAATCTCCCAGAAGTGACGGCTTACCGGTCAATTTGTATTCAGTACCACAGGACTTGATTGGCCAGGACCAACTGGAGGTGTACAAAACATATCCTTTTGGGGGTAGGTACATGCACATCCATGAGGAGTGGTATCATCACCTCTCATCTACAAGCGGAAAGGGTGGGCCTTTGAAGTGGCTTCGGGAAGAGGAGGAGAGTCACAGATCTCCTACTGGCATGTGCCTTTGCAGTCAGTTCTAGAGAAAGATACAGTAGTTTTTGTTGAGGCTTATCGCAGGCAACTTGTGATGCAGGATTCTGAGGGACACATTAAAGTTTGAGACAGCTGCTGCTAAGGCGAAGTGGGGAAAGATTGGCATCTAAAGCTTTTTTGCCAAAGTATGACGAGGGTCCGTTCAGTTGTCAGACCCTTTCAGTGCCTCAAAATGAACATAGTTACAGGTAGACAGGGTGATTAGAAGGCATTTGGCATGTTTGCCTTCATTAATCAGACCTTTGAGTGTAGGAGTTGGGAGGTCATGTTGAAGTTGTACAGGATTTTGATGAGGCCTCTCCTGGAGTACTGTGTGCAGCTCTGGTCACTATGCACAGGTATTATTAATTTAGAGAGAGTTCAGAAAAAAATTTACCAGGATGTGGCTGGGAATGGAGGGTTTGAGTTATAAAAATAGGCTGGAAAGGCTAGGACCTTTTTCATTGAAGCATTGGGAGTTGAGGGGTGACATTATGGAGGTTTATAAAATCATGAGGGGCATAGATAAGGTGAATAGCAAGGATCTTTTCCCTAGGGTGGGAGAGTTCAAAACCAGAGGGCATGTTTTTAAGGTGAGGGGAGAAAGTTTTAAAAAGGACACGAGGGCAATGTTTTTACATGGAGTGGTTCTTGTGTGGAGTGGACTACCAAAGTAAATGGCGGACACAGATACAGTTACAACATTTCAAAGACATTTGGATAAGTACACGAATACGAAAGATTTGGAGGGATAAGAGCCAAACACAGGCAAGTGGGACTAGTTTAGTTTGGGAACATGGTCGTTGCAGAATATTCAGACCACAGGCTCTGTTTCCATGCTGTATGAATCTATGACATTATAAATAGTTCCCTGCATAATTAGGAAATGCCTTTGCCTTTTGCAACAGTAGAGAAGCTCTGATAAATGTCAAAGTTCCAATGTTTGTTTTTCTCTGCAAAGATGTGCATGTACGCTTTAGAACCTATGTTTGTACTTATTGATGATTTTTATGGATAAAGAATATTTTTGAAATTAAAAAAAATTAGAGCCCTCTCTCATACAACTCTTTCTCTGGTACCTAATGTCTGCATCAGTGTTGCTTGCTGCTCTAATCTGGAACTGGACAAGTTCATGAATTTTATGTCTAGTTTCCCTTCCTTTTACTTAGCTCATCTTATCTTCCCTTCCCTGACTTCCCTGCCTCCATTTCTGGGGCTGAGTTGAATTCTAATAATTATTACAAATCCACCACAGCTACCTCAACTACCTTTCCTGATATAGAGCTTCCTGCAAAGCTGCCATTCCATTCTTACAGTTTCTGTCTATCTGGGGCAGCTGTTCTGATGATGTTACCTTGCACAATGGTACTTCTGACTACTGTTAGACATGAATTCCCTTCCACTATAGTTGACAGAGGCTTCAATGGTGTTTCACCCATTTTCCATACTTCTGCCCTCACCACTTTACTCTCTCCCAGATACTATTCACCTTGTTTTTCTACACTATCAGAATCCCCATAGTGTGGAAACAGATCATTCGGCCCAACAAGTCCACACTGACTCTCCAAAGAGCATCTGACCCAGACTCACCCCCCTACCCTATCCCTGTAATCCTGCATTTCCCATGGTTAATCCACTTAATTTGCATATCTCTGGACACTATGGGCAATTTAGCATGACTAATCCACCTAACCTACACATCTTTTAACTATGTAAGGAAATCGGAGCACCCAGAGGAAACCCACACAGACACGGGGAGAATGTGCAAACTCTACACAGACATTTGCCCAAGGCTGGAATCAAACCCGGGTTCCCGGCACTGTGTGGCAGCAGTACTAACCACTGAGCTACTGTATTCAAGGGATTGCCCTCTGTCATTTCTGTTACCTCCACTATGACACCACCACTGAACACATCTTCCTCTACTGTATCCTATCAATATTGAATAGGGGCTATTCCCTGTTTATCATCCTGGTACATTCTTGTATCATCTGCAACACCTCAACCCCTTCTATCCATAGCACCTTCCCATTCAACTGCAGGAGATGTAACACTTTCCCTTTTACTTCTTCCCTCCTCACTGTTCAAGGCTGCAAATGCTCCTCAAGGTGAAGTTGTTATTTATTTGTACTCATTCAAATCTTTCTAAGATCTTCCATAGACCAACAGTAACGTAACTAAACAAGATCCTGTCCTCTCCTACATCATACATTGTTCCATTCTCACAGTTTCTCGATGCTCATCAGAAAGTCACGTTGATTTCATCCTCTGGTTGATGTATTTGTTGATGTAACTTGGGTAAACCTCAATTAGCTTGGTAAAGATTGAGTTTCAGAGTTTCATGATCTGTAAGTCACTAGATAATATTGATGATGCATCAGTGCAGTTTTTCATGCAGGTTATCAACAAGTACTTCCACCTGAATATTGCATAGCAACTGAATGTTCTGATAGAATTCACAGGAAATGAAAAGTAGATTACAAGCCAAAGATAACCTTACTTTTATAAACCCATAAAAAATAATCTATGGCATTTGGCCACACTTTTATTTGCATAAACATGCTCCTCAATAACTTGGAAGACCTAAGTCCACAGACTAAGAGAGAATGTTGCTTAATTAAACAAATCATGGTTGTTTATGTCACAAGATGTCATTATCAATTTATTTTAATGCAGCTTAATTATCACTACATAGCTTTCCAAGGCATAAACCATACAAAAGTGGGTATATGATCATTGGAGCTGACTGGCTTGTAACATTAGGTGAAAAGGTCTGAGGTTCAGCAGTGATGCACTGTCAAACCCAACTACTAATATTATTAGTGTGGTGCCTTCCTGACATCTTGCCTGAATTAAAAAGTGCAAGCTCACATCGGTGGACTCACAGCCTCTCTCTTTTCTATCCAGCTCATATAAAAGCACATACAAAAATGAAAGTCTGCCAAACCTGTGCCATTAGTGTACACCTTAACAGCAGTGATAACTGGGCAAAATACGTTTCGCAGGAGAAAAGGCCAAATTGTACCCATATTAACTGTATTAAATGTCTGCTCAGTATTACTTGGTGGGACAATGCTAACCCATCCCCCTGAACCATTCTATTTCCATCAGTATCGACTCAATGTTAATTGAACAAGATCTGCATTGGCTTAGCCATGTTCATTAGTTGGTAGCTGTTCATATAAAAACTTTCTGTATGGTAAACTGGCCACTGGTCATAACCTGCTGGTTATTCAAGCTTGCACTACAAGGACTTTCACAAGCAAGACATGAAAATTGAGTTGTGAGTAGGATATGGAGATGGTGGAGATTGACCCAAAAAACTGTGAGCTGCTGATGGCTGGGACCTCAGGAGGCTAACTGTTTGGAAAGGTATGGCAAGAGGTGAGGAGAAATGGAACGTCCAGCTGACAGTGAAGCAGACCAGAGAAAACAGTGAATCTTATCTCACCGTCATAATTAGCAGCAAGTGCAGCAGACACTGCCATGCTAAGAGTGGAATTCAACCCGATTGACCAGATTTGACCATCAAGACACAAACTACGATAGAAGGTTGCCAGCGATAAAGTGGAATGGTGGCTTAGTGCTTAACACTAGTGCCTCACAGCATCAGGGAGCTGGCTATTATTCCAGCCTCTATGTGGAGTTTGCCCATTACCCTGCTGTGGGTTTCCTCCGGATGCTTTGATTTCCTCCCACAGTCCAAACAGATGCAATTAGGTGAATTAGTTTTGCGAAATGCAGGGATTGGGTAGGTGGATAGGTCTGGGATGGATGCTCTTCGGAGAGTAGGTGCAGACTGGATGGGCTGAATAGTCTGCTTCCACACTGTAGGGAGTCTGTGATGGTGTACAGCAATAAGAGTCTGTATTCCATTGTCTATTCACTAAAGCAGAGGTTGTATTGCAGCATTTCCTATCCTTTGCAAAAATGTTGCATTAATAACAAGCATGACAAAAAAGCTAATTTGGCTGTCAGTGTGGTCTGCATGTTGCATTGTGCAGACAGAAATAATGCAGTCATACCTTAATCAGATACTTGTGACACTTGTTAATCTAGTTTGGAAAAATTAACAGAAAACAAAATTGTAAAAGCATTTGTTAAGTGCCATTATTTTCAACATAGGCTTGAAATTACACTGTGAGTTGCTAATGCATAAACATATAAAATATTTTCTTGCATTTTCATTCTCTACTATTTTGATGGAAGTGTTGAACCAATTTGTTTAAATGAGCTATCACCTTTGCTAAAAAAGCAGAGAGAAGAATTTCAGACAACTGAGTTCAGCAGCCAAATTTCGTGAATGTGTGCTCCTAATGTGGAGGTCACACATTCATATTAATTGCTGTGATCTGTGATTGTTTCATTCAGAATCATGCGTTTGAAAATTCGTCCTTAAGTTTTCAGTTGTCAGTATCACGCAGCACGATGTCAGAGCCAATATAAATAAGGATGACTAGATAGATAAACAATCAAACTGGTTCATTTGTATGTATATGGTTACCCACTGATTATGGTATTTCAGCTATTAGTGCAGAGGTTGTCAGTTCAAATGCAAGCAAGTTATGACATTTAATTAATTAAATGTGTACCTAATACTATAATATGACTGTGAAAGCTGCCAGATATCTATAAGAAGCTAAAGCAGTTCACCAATCTCCTTCAGGGCATGTGCCTGCTAGTCCTACCTACTCAGTCCACATGGGACTCTAATCTCACCCCACATGCAGATTTGTAGCAACTACAAGTACAAATGGGTAATAAACTTTGCCTTACCACATTATTCATACCCAAAAATAATTTTTATTTAGAAGTGTCTGGATGTCAAGTGTAAGTGAAATATTCTTCCTTGGTGAGAAAAATGTAATATTATTTATGAACTTCTCTGAAATCTTTTATTAATTGACTTTCTTTGTGCATTTATTGTCTGCAGTGAGGGAAAAAGCCACAAATTCTGGGAAAGATGAACTGATTGTTAATGAACTCTCCACTGGCACCATTCTGATTATTCATACCTTCTGTCACACCATAGAACTAACAAAGAGAAAGAACTGTTGTGAAAAAGGCAGCGCACAGAGTTGCTTATTCGATTTTTCAGGATCCAATTTAATAAAAGTGGGTACTGGAAATGGTTGGTTACAACTTCGCCCTGTTTTGTGCATAAATATCTGCAGAAGATATTAAAATATAAGAGCATTTAGACCCATTATGTATCTGAATGGATCCCAGAAAATAAGTAAAATAGCAAAACTTCTATTTATATCACATCATTCAAGAAATAAAATGTCCTAATGTGCTGCACCACAATGCAAAATCTGACATTGAACCACGTGAGACAATATTCAGGCTGGCAACCTGCAAGCTATCAGAGAGGCAGAGTTTGAAGGAGCTTCTTTGAATAGAAAAGAGAAGTAGAGAGTTGGCAAGGTTTGGGAAGAGAATTACAGAGCTTAATGCCTTGGCAGTTGAAAGCATGACCATCACTGTTTCATGGGGGTTGCACAAAAAGCCAGAATTAGAGTTATCTCAGAGGGTTTTGGGGCCAAAGGCACTTACAGAGATGGAAAGGCATGAGTCCAACAGGAATTTGAAAGCAACAGGAATTGTTTAATCAGAAGTATTGTAGATAACTGAGTGCACAACTGAGCGCAGTATTTGACATTGTCTGTTGACAAAATGTGGAGCTGAAGGATGATGTTGCAGGTAATAATAGAAGCAATAGAGCAGAAACCTTGGTGATTAGTGGGTGCAGTAACAGAGATAGGGTGAGTGTGAAACAGGAGAGAGACTTTGGTGGTATTTACGCTGAACTTTGACCTTCTTACTACAGTGCTCTGTGTTCCTCTAGATAGCTGAGGCTGTACTGACCTGGATGACAACCTTGGGCCAGGCATGGTGTGATGTCATGGCCTCCACTCTAGTCCTGGGGGAAGGGTAACTCCCATCCAGCACTACTCCAGGTCCCTACCCACAATGTAGGCCGTCCATCTCCTGTGATTACCCATGTCTGAGGCAAACATTAGGAATAAGGAGGGCAGCTGCAGACTGACAGTGCTTATCTGGGTAAGCAACAAGATTTTCCAGGAAACATTGGCACCGGGAATGCTGGTTAATTCTGTGATACATATCCCAGCAGTGATGAGTTGTTTCAGGAATGGAGCATGGTAAGATGGGGCTGGATTCAGATGTGAGAAACACAATGGGAGTGGGGAATGTAGCTAGTCCAGCAATTTTAACAGGTTAGTGAGAAAATTTGTGAGGCTTCACAGCAAACACCATCCAAAAAACCTGAAACAACTTGTCCTTAGCCGAAAAGTTGTAAGATTCAGGCCCATGTGTTGAATGAGGAGACAAAATTCTCACTAGTGAGTAGCAAGATTCCTTTATGCATGCATTAACATCTCATTGCTACGTCACCTCATCTTATTAATATGCAGTTTCTCATTCACCCACCTGCCAGATAGAGGTGATTTTAAATGCCCACATAAAAGTTAGAGCAGTCCTTGGTGACTCGAGCTGACTGCTTGCTCCTTTAGCCTCCTTCAGTCACCAAAAACTCAGGACATGCTCCATAGGCTTTGACCACATGCATCCCTGACTAGCAGGACTTCCAGATTGCTAATTACCCTCCTTCTGATCTGTTTGGGGCACCAGCTTTGCAAAAGGCAGTTGGGGGTCCTGTTGCATGGGATAGGGCAGATCAGGGATGTTCTCAGAGGATACCACACCCAGTGATAAAGGAAGGTCACTAAACTTCACTCCCCCATTCCTCCAGCATTAGCGCCACCACTTTCTTTTTGCTACCTCTCACTTAGTCTGTCTCTGCTACTGCACTCACCTTCCACCAAGGCTGATGCACTATCACTCACACTGTTGAATGTTGCATCTTCCCTCCCTCAATCTCACTCACCCAATACCCCTCAGGGCTACTAACACTGTGTTGCCTGCTCACTCACATGGATAACCTCACCACCTTTCTCCCACCTGCACCAGCACTCACAGCTGTGTCAGCAACTTTCACTTTCAATAATATCTGCCTTTCTTTCATTTGAGGAGAACACAGCCCACAATAGGGCAGAAAGGGTCAAGGCGTATGGTGGACTGTCTAGAAGATCCCGAACCTGAAAACTCGGAATGGGTAACTGATCCTGGACTAGCATCAGATGTTGGCCTTGAGTTATTGGGTGGAATGGTGGCTCAGTGGTTACACAGCTGACTCACAGTGGCAGTGATGCGAGTTTGACTCCACCCTCGGGCAACTGTCTGTTTGGAGTTTGCATAGTCTTCCCGTCAGTATGGACTTGATGGACTGAATGGCCTTATTTCATATGGTAAAATTCCATACTGTGCCAGGACACCTTGACTGAAGGCTGTCTCCCTTGACCTGTCGGAGGACTTCTGGAAACAATGACAAGCTTGTTGACTTGGTGACTGCACTAAACGGAAAGGCAGTAAGAGAATTACTGTGAGTCTGTTGTCTCTGCCGAGGGGACTTTGCATGAAAGTGCAGGCCAAAACTGGACAAGGTAGGTAACTCAAAGTGACTAAGTGCTAAGAGAGCAAGTGAGCAGCCCTGAGATGCAGCCTGCTACAGTCCCTGAGTTGGGTGTTTAAATGTGTCTATGACACATAAAGTTTTGTAGCAGCAGCATTGCAATGATGGTTGCTGGTAAGATTTGCAGTTAATGGTGCCATTAACAAGCAATAACCTCCATCAGTAGGCATTTCACTGCTTCCTAATGAGAATCACTGCTTGATGCCCAGTACTTGATGCCAGGTGGCGTGGTGGCTCAGTGGTTAGCACTGCTGCCTCACAGCGCTCAGGACCTGTGTTCAATCTCACCCTTGGGTGACTGCCTGTAAGGAGTTTGCATATTCTCCCCATGTCTGTGTGGGTTTCTTCTGGATGCTCTGGTTTCCTCTCACAGGCCAGGTAGATTGGCTATGGGAAACACAGGGATTGGGTGGGATGTTCTTCAGAGGGTCAGTGTGGATTTGGTAGGTTGCTTCCACTCTGTATCAATTCTTTGAACTTTGTTTAAAAATGCAATGAGTTGCTCTCCATGTTGAGAAATGCCTCACCAGACTTTTCATGTAATTCTCCCAGATTTCTCACCATATCCTAGAGTCTTGTCGGAGTCAGCCATCAGGTTTTTCTCTCTTAAGAACATACGTAAAAAAATTGTAGTTATCTTTTGGTGATCATCCAGAAAACCTGCTGCATGCTTGCTTTCCTCAAAACTTCCTCATTAGTTGTGTGTGATGTTTAACTAATTCTCATCATGCATCTCAGAACCCACAGGCCTGTTTTGTTTAATTTATCCTACATTGTCTTGCTCATATTCCAGCTTTCACATCTGTAGGTAACATCGATGGAGTGTAACGTTTTTGTAATCTCATTTCAATTGCAACGTTGTTACTTCTAAAGAGAGCTGGCATTTTTATGAAGTCTTTTTGCAAGTTTTAAGCATTTCCTAATATCTTCATCACTTTTGCTTGCAGAAATTATTCTGCTAAACTAACAAAGAAGAAAATGAATCTACCTATTTATGTTTTAACCATTCCACTGTTAATCTGCACCTCACCGTTATTCTGCATCCAGGTTGAATTCCCTTCTTTGACATTACCCATGCACAATGGTTTGCTGCAGGTTAAAATGATAATCCACATACGTGGCTGTTTATAACCATGGTCTTCATGGGAATCTGTAGGTTTTCCTTTGTATTCGCCATCACGACTGTGTCATCTGTTTATCTCAGGTTATAGAACTACTGTGCTTAAACAATCAGGTGCGACAGAATGTGAACTGTTGCAATGACCACCTTCACGAATCACAAAATCAAAATCATTCTAAGAATTATAATTGCAAGGAGCAGAACTAGTAATTAGTAGACTTGATATGAAAGAAAAGGAAATACAACATTTATATTAAAAACTGTAACGGAGAGGACAGTAGGAGTCTAAGAAAATGTAAAGCTGAAAATGTGTTGCTGGAAAAGTGCAGCAGGTCAGGCAGCATCCAAGGAGCAGGAGAATCGACGTTTCGGGCATCAGCCCTTCTTCAGGAATGGTGAACTCTCGCTTTAGGGGAATCACTTTCCCCTCTAAGAAAATGTAAAGCAGTGTTTTATAGATTATATCACAGCACTTGGCAGACGCTTCATTTGTGATTTGTAGAAAAGGGAAAGATTGCTTCAGAGTTTATACTGATTAGATTTCCTACAGTGTGGAAACAGGCCTTTCAGCCCAACAAGTCCACACCAACCCTCCAAAGGGTAACCCACCCAGACCCATTTCCCTCTGAATAACACATCCAACATTATGGATAAATTAGCATGGCCAATTCACCTAACCAGAACATCTTTGGACTGTGGGAGGAAACCCACACAGACAGGGGGAGAATGTGCAAACTCCACACAGACAGTCGCCTGAGGCTGGGATTGAACCTGGGTCCCTGCTGCTGTGAGGCAGCAGTGCTAACCACTGAGCCATCGCACCACCCATCAGAGTAGACAATGAGTATAGTAAATGGATAGATTATGGATCTAAATCAATTCAATCTTGACAGTGAAATGGTTAGAAAAATTACTCAGAGTTATCAGGACATTCAGTAAGTGAACAAAATGTCAACAAGGCATTTATATGGATACAGCAGTTATAATGGGAGAGGCAGAGGAAAATCCACAAAGTCTTTTCAGAAATACTAATTACAAGATCCAAAATAAATGGTAATATACATGGAACACAAATATGTAACTTAAATAATTAAATTGGATTGAAAATCGTACAAAAATGATTCCACCTGCTTCAGGGGAGATCCCTGTTGGGAAACAGGAGGCAGTTGGTCTCTAGCTCACCTCAAGTCAGTAGCTTTGTTCTGCGTGGACATAACGTCTAAAAGAGAGCAGCTTCCGGAGAGTTTGCCCCTGCTCTTGACCCCTTGCTGTTCATGACTAGGTAAGCGAATGACAACAGCTGAGTTGACAGATTGGGGTCTTCAACTCCTCTGTGCCGGATTTATCTGAGACCCACCAAAATACAGTGGGGGACAACAGCACTTGTGCTTTAGTTTCTTGTAAGTCAATGTGACTGTCAAAATCTTGGCGGCAATATTTTGCTCACTCTTCCGACTGAAATGCAGATTGGTAATGGAAGGTGAACAGTGCTTTTGCTAATGTAATCTGACCCTTTCAGCATGTCTCTTGACCACTCGTAAAATTCTCAGTGTGTTAACATTGACCTCACATGGCCCTTAGCTGGGGCTAGCACATCAGGGGAAGGGAAGTGTCACCATATTGTTGTCAATGTAGATAAGCACCAAAGCACATGAAAGTGAACTGCCCCGGGTTTTATGAGCCAGACAGGCTTTGGAAAGCTCTCGCTTCAGGGGAATTACTATCTCCTTTGGCTAAGATTAATAGCATTGTCTCATTAGTAACTTCCAGCACCCAAAGCACCCTAGAGAGGGAGAATTGCTGGGAAATTAAAATTTTCTTTGTACAGGCGTCACTTCCAGAGGATTTTCACATTTCCCTACCCCCAAGTAGTGTTGTGATTATATTGTCTTTGATGGTTTCTAGGGATGTTTTGTGTCTGAGCTGTATTATTTCTGAGTTAAGAGCATTAAAATTACTATTTTAAAAAAAAACTCACAAAGCTATATTTCATTTTATTTCACAGAAAGCAGAATAATTTGTCCGATCCCAATTTCTCCTGCCAGTAGGCAGCCCTTGTTGGAGCATGATTCCATGGATACCAATAGATCTTCGGTAGTTCATTAGAGAAAGTGCCGAAGTGATTTACAAGAATGATTCCAGAGATGAGGAACTTGGTTTTTGGGGACAAATGAAAGAGCTTGAGATTGTTAGAGAGAAGAATACTAAGGAGATTTGTTAGAGGTTTTCAAAATGATGAACAGGCTCTGTAGAATAGATAGGGAGAAACAGCTTCTGCTCATCAAAAGGAACAAGCTCAAGAGGGCACAGGATGGAGGAGATGTACTGAAGGGTCTGTTTTTGTGCTGTACATCTCTATGACTCTATGACTATTTGAAGTGATCTGCAAAAGAAACAAGGGTGAAGTGAGGAAAATATTTTTCACTTAGCAACTAGTTAGGGCATGGAAATGAGATGGAGGCAAGGTAAGGTATTCAAAAGGACATTGGATGATTATTTGGATAAAAAAAAGTGCAAAGGTATGGAAATAAAAGAGAAGGTTGATGCTAGGCACCTAAGAAACTAGTGCAAGCATGATGGGCCAAATGGCCTCCTCCTGTGCCCTATTCGATCCAGTGATTACTCTACATTCAGGACATTAAGTTAAAAATCACACAACATCAGGTTATAGTCCAACAGGTTTATTTGGAAGCCCTAGCTTTTGGAGCTGTGAAGCAGGATCATAAGACAGAGAATTTATAGCAAAAGATCTCAGTGTCATGCAACTGAAGCAATATATTGAACAAACATAGATTGCTGTTAAGTCTTTCACCTTTTCGAATGGGTGGCAGATTTCAGTTCATTAATATGCAAATGCCAGAACTTCTTTCCAAGTCACATTCTCAAGATAACTTAAGATTTTATAAAAATCATCTCAGTCAGATGTTTAATTTTGTCCTCCCCAGTCCAACACCGGCGCCTTCACTTCATAAGATTAAACAGTGAGTGGTGGCATGCTATTTTACCACAGGGATCTGCAGGGCAGAGTTGGATTCTGTCCTTATCTGATGTCCATACCTATGCACAATTTCCAGCAGAGATGGCTGAGGGTCTGTTCACCAGCCAACATTCACATCCTAGTCCATGAGCATTGAAGCCAATTGCAGCTTCCCATTGACTATTTTATTCAATTCACTGTTTGAACAGAGACTGTCTTCAAGTAGGGAATATTCTTGTCGATAAGATCTTGTGTCACATCAGGCTTTTCCAACATCAATTTCATTGTGGAATTTTATTCTCTTCCACAGATTTCTCAAGATCTAAAAGCTGAACTTAGCATACAAAATAGAAATTACACTAATGGTTATTGAGCAAATGTCAATAATGTTTCACCTACTTCCAGCGGTCAATGTTATATATTCTATATTGTAGATTCTGGCATTACACCACCACTAGACAAATCTACAAGTCAAATTTCATTTGACTTTGAATGGAAGTTGGCATTGTGAGATTTTGGTCACTTCTGATTCCAGGACCTCCTTCAATAAAAACAGTTCTGCAGTTACACATTTGGATACAGAACTGGCTCATAGGAAGATGTTAGAAATCACACAACACCAGGTTATAGTCCAACAGGTTTATTTCGAAGCACTAGCTTTCGGAGCACTGCTCCTTCATCAGGTGGTTGTGAAGCAGGGCCATAAGACACAGAATGTATAGCAAAAGATTACAGTGTCATGCAAATAAAATGATATATTTAACAAACCTAGATTGTTGTTAAGTCTTTAATTGTATAATCAAGCAGACTTTAGTATCAGCTTGATTGTACAAAAGAAAGAGTAATAACCATCTGTCTATCACCAGCATGTCCTTTAATTCCTCTGTTTCTTCCGAGATGTCACAATATTTGTCTGGAATCCATTACTTGATCAGCTGCAATATTGATAACTTGCATTTATATAGCACCTTTTTGCTTAGTTATAGAATTTTAAACTCTTCACAGGAATTTCATCAGCTCAATTTTAATACTGAGTATGTACAGATATGCTGGAACAGGTATCAAAAGATTTGTCAAAGAGATAGGTTATAAGGAGCAACTTTAAGACAGGGAATGAAGAGGAACAGCTAAGGGAAAGGATTTCAGAACCCAGCCAACTGAAGGCTTGGTTCCTAAAGGTAGAGCAAATAAAATCAGGAAATGCATGAGTCCAGAATTGAAAGAGCACACAGATATTTATGTGGCTGGAAGAGGTTGTAGAGATAGAGAGAGGCAAGGCCATAGAGGAATTTGAATGCAATTATGTAAATTTTAAAATTGAGGCATTTAGTCTAAGAACTGGGTGGCACAATGGCTCAGTGGTTAGCACTGCTGCCTCACAGCACCAGGGCCCCAGGTTCAATTCCAGACTCAGGCAACTGTCTGTATGGAGTTTGCACATTCTCCCAGGTGTTGCGTGGGCTTCCTCCGGGTGCTCCAGTTTCCTCCCACAGGCCAAAGATGTGCAGGTCAGGTGAATTGGCCATGCTAAATTGCCCATAGTGTTAGGTGCATTAGTCAGAGGGAAATGGGTCTGGGTGGGTTACTCTTCGGAGGGTCAGTGTGGACTGGTTGGGCCGAAGGGCCTGTTTCCACACTGTAGGGAATCTAATCTAACTAACGTAAGTCAATGAGCATTGTGCAATAGGTGAGTTGAGCTATGTAAGCTAGAATATAGGTAGCACAATTTTGAAGCAGTTTAAATTTACGGATATTGGTATTTCAGAGGTCGAACAGAAGAATGTGGATCGAGTAGCACTGGTAGGTGGGTTGGGGGGTGGGGGGGGAGGGGGGTTCACAAGACAAAAGAGTATAAGAGATAGGAACAGGAGAAGGCAATTCAGCCCTTCCAGCCTGCTCTGCCATTTGATATGATCATGATTGATCTCATCTCAGCCTCAACTCCACTTTCCGGCCTGCTCGCCATAAACCGTCAACCTATTGCTCATTAAAAATCTGTCTCTCTCCTCCTTAAATTTATTCAGTACCCCAGCATCCACCACATTTTGGAGTAGTGGATTCCATAGAGCCATGACCCTTTGCCATTCCTTAGCTGAAAATTGTGACCTCTCATTCTGGGTTGTCCCACAAGATTAATATCCATTCTTTGTCTAATTTGTCAATCCCTTTAACATCTTATATACTTCAATTACATCTCCTCCTATCCTTCCAAACTCTAAAACGTATGGGCCTAAGCTACGTAATCTCTCATCATAAAACAAGCCTTTTATCTCCATAATTAATCCGGTGAACTAATAGAAAGTCATGGATGAAGGTCTCAGATCAGATAGATTATGGCAGAAAATGGGTACAACAGAAAGGCTTACACTGTTTGGTCTTCCTGATATTTAATTTAGGGAAATTTCTGTTCATCCAATCAGATTGAAGCAATTGTTTATGATCCTTTTCACAGGCTCCATTTTCTCACCTCTGCATCCATCTTGATTTAAGTGGATGATCTGCAATCCTGCCATCCACCAATTCTCAAAGTGAACTTCTAACTTCATATCCTCTCATTCACAGAAAGCATTGATATCCTGCTCTTCCTGTGACATTTGCTGTAATACTACTGTCAAGGGCATGAAACCAATGGAGAGGACCCAGAAAAGATTCACGAGAATAGCTCTGGGGATGAAGGGCTTCAGTTATGTCGATGGATTAGAGAAGTGGGGACTATTTCCCTTGGAGAAGAGAGATTGCGAAAAAAGATTGGCTATGGAAGAATGGGTGAAAAATTGAGAACAAAGGCGTACAGATTTAAAATAATTGTCTAAAGTAGCAATAGAGACATGAAAGGAATGTTTTCACTCAGTGAGTCATTAGGATCTGGAAAGGACTGAGAGTTTGGAAGAGGCAGGTGTTGTAAAAGCATTTAAGAGGAAATAGGATTATTACCTGAAAAGGAAAATTGAACAGGACTGTGGGGATACTAGAAAAATCTTTCCTTTGGAGAGCCAGTGCAGACATGTTGAATTGAATGGCGTCTTTCAGTATTGAAAGAATTCTATGATTCTATGTCTCTGTGATGTACAGCCACCAGTTTCTATCCATTGTTTCACAGGTGACGTTCAGCAATAACATCTAAGGAAATGTGCAATCTTTTCTTCAGACAAATCAAATATGTTGATCAAGCTTGGGACTCAGGAAGCTGATTAGCTGCAAACACCTTTTCTGCTGATTTTAGTAAGACAAACTGTGACTTATGACAGCTCTATGTAACATAGTATTTGGTAAGAATATTGGTTGACTCAGACAGATTTTATTGAAAAGTAAAACTTCACTGCAGTCACATCACAAAAGTGCAGTTTGCAATGAGTTATTGATACGCTTTAAATTCAAGGAGAACATCTTCAAATTATTATTGTTAAATGCAATTTCCTGGAAACTGAATATTTGCTGTTCTCATTCACCTATGACCTTTCCCAGGTGTTCAATTATCACCAAGGTCAGTCCTGCTTTTCCATTCAACTCTTCCCTCAGTTATCCAGAATCCCTCCATCTTTTTAAAGCTGATTTTCCGAAGGCAAGGGTAACCAACCTTTCAAACCTCAAAAGCTTGTGTACTGACGAAAGAAGCACACATAAATATAATGTATCAATGAGCTATCTCATAATTGCAATCTGATAAAGCAGCCCTCCAAACAATTTTAAAATCACTGATTGATTTGAGCATTGGCGTACTTATTTTTCAAAGCTCTACTTGAAATCAAGATTATATTCTCTCGTAAAATTATTTAAAGAATTAAAATCTTTGAATGAATCTCATAACTGAACGTTTATCACAATATCAAGCATCTATGGGTGAGAACTTAGATTGTTAGATGTATAATTTTGTTTTTCCTTTTCCTCATGGCTCCTGAGGTCTGACCATTATTGATATAGGCAGACAGTTATGAAAGTGGTATGGGGAATATAAGAGTCATGGAGAAAGAATGAGGTTAATATAGGCTTGAAATAGCATAGGAATTATAAGTTGCCATGAATGTGGCATGAAGGTATAAGATGGCAATGTAAATGGCATGGAGAGGTATTAGGAACAATAGACAGATGTGATGAAAGGCAAAGAGACAAACAGTCATTTATAAAACTGGGCTTAAGTCTCAGAGAACCAATTCTGGTCTTTTAACCAGCTCTCCTTGGCACATCCTCACCTCTGTGGATGTTGATGAACTGCTTTCAGAGGGAGTAGGCATAATGTAATTATTCCATTATCCTCTCCTTTGGAAAGGTGTTTCATGGGAGACTGGTCAAGAAGGTGAAATCCCATGGGATCTAGGGCTATTTGGCAAATAGGATCCAAATGTGGCTTAATTGCAGGAGGCAGAGGGGACTGGTTGAAGATTGTTTTTGTGACTGGAAGCCTGTGTCATGTGGATTCTGCAAGATTTGGTATTGGATCCCTTGCTATTTGTAGTGTACAGTAATGAGTTAGATCATAATGTAGGAACTAACATCAGTAAGTTTTCAGCATGATGGCTCAATGGTTAGCACTGCTGCCTCACAGTGCCAGGGAATTGGGTTCGATTCCAGCCTTGGGTGACTGTCTGTGTGGAATTAGTACATTCTCTCCATGTGTGCATGGGTTTTCCCCGGTGGTCCAGTTTCCTACAACAGTCCAAAGGTATGTAGGTTAGGTGAATATGCCATGCTAAATTGTCCCATGGTGTTCAGACATGTGCAGGTTAGGTGCATTAGTCAGGGGTAAATATAGGGGAGTGAGTCTGGGTGGGTTACTAATTGGAGTGGATTTGTTGGGCCAAAGAGCCTGTTTCCACACTGTAGGATTCTATGAAGATGCAAAAATTAGAGACATATGCAACAAAGGAATGTTTATAATTATGGGTGACTTTAATCTGCATACATATTAGTTAAAATGAAATTAGTACAAGTACTATAGAGAAGGAATTCCTGGATTTTACACTGGATGGTTTTCTGGACCAATACATTGTGGAATCAAATGGAGAACAGGCCATCCTAACCTGTGTTTGTGTAATGAGAAAGGAATAGTTGGCAACCTCGTTATGCGAGGGCTCTTAGGGATGAACAGTCATTATATGATAGAATGACATAGGTGGTCCCATGTCTATAGTCTTGAATCTAAATTGAGGGAACTAAGACAGTATGTGGCACAGGCTTACTATGATACATCGGGATCATTGTTTAAAGGGATGGTGCAAAGGCAAAAGATTCAAGCAGCACTTGGTGAACTGCAACAGGGAGTGTTGCTGAACAAAGAGACCTTGGAGTGCAGGTTCATAGTTCCTTGAAAGTAAAGTTGCAGGTAGATAAGATAGTATTTGGAATGCTTTCTTTTATTGGTCAGAGTATTGAGGAGGTTATGTTGCGGCTGTACAGAACACTGGTTAGGCCACTTTTGGAATTTAGTGTGCAATTTTGATCTTTCTCTAATAGGAAGGATGTTGTGAAACTTGAAAGGGTTCAGAAAAGATTTACAAAGATGTTGCCAGGGTTGGAAGGTTTGAGCTATTGGGACATGCTGAATAGACTGGGGCTGTTTTCCCCAGAGCGTCAGAGGCTGAGGAGTGACCTTATAGAGGCTTATAAAATCACGAGGGGCATGGATAGGATAAATAGACAAAGTCTTTTCCCCAGGTTGGGGGAGTCCAGAACTAGAGGGCATAGGTTTAGGGTGAGAGGGAAAAGATATAAAAGAGACCTCAGGAGTAACGTTTTCACGCAAAAAGTGGTGCATGTATGTAAAGAGCTGCCAGAGGAAGTGGTGGAAGCTGATACAATTACAACATTTAAAAGGCATCTATATGGGTATCTGAATAGGAAGGCTTTAGAAGGACATGGGCCAAGTGCTGACAAATGGGATGTCTGATCAGCAAAGGGTCTGTTTCCATGCTGTACATTTCTATGACTCTTTGACTCTATAATTATTCATTCCTGTCTGGTGGAAAAGTAAAACAGGAAAGATGGCTGAACCATGGCTTACAAAGGACCTTAGAGAGAGTATAGGATTCAAGGAGGAGGCATACAAATTGGCCAGAAAAAGAAAACAACAGACGTGAGGAGCAGAAGCAATTTCGAATTCAGCAAAGGAGGACAAAGGGATGAGTAAGAAAGAGAAGCAGAATACAAGAGTAAGCTTGTGGGGAGCATAAATCTGACTGTTAAAGTTTCTAAAGTTATGTGAAGAAAAAAATGGTAATGTAGGTTTCTTACAGTCAAAAACAAGGAAATTTATAATGGGGAACAAAGAAATGGCTGACCAACTGAATATATACATTGGTTCTGTGTTATAGAGTCATACAGCCATACAGTACAGAATCACACCCTGTCCATGTTCACAAAGGAAGACACAAATAACATACCAGAAACTTTGGGGAGTATGTGGTATAGTAAGAGGGAGGAAGGCAATCGGTGCTTATAGAGAAATGATGTAGGGGAAATTGATGGGCTTAAAATACAATAGATCCCCACACCCTGCCAATCTACAACCCAGACTGCTTAAGGAAGTGTCCCTAGAATTTGTGGATGCATTGGTGGTCATCATTCAAGTGCCTCTAGAATAGTTCCTACAGTTCAGAGGGTAACTAATGTTACCCTCTATTTAAGAAGGGAGGCAGAGAGAAAACCAGGAATTATATACCAGTCAGCCTGACATCAGTAGTGGGAAAAATATTAGATTCTGTTGTAAAAGAGGTTTCTAATAAAAAATTGAGAAAACAGTATTAGGGTTGGACAGAGTCAGCATGGATTTACAAAAGGGAAAATCATGCGTGACAAATCTACGAGAATTCTTTGAGAATGTAACGAGTAGAATTAATTAAAGTAGTCAGTGGATGTGATTTTTTTTGGATTTTTGGAGGGCTTTCAACAAAGTCTCACATAAGAAATTTGAGATTATTTAAAGCACATGGGATTGAGGTAGTGTATTGAGATGGGTAGAAAATTGGTTAGCAAACAGGAAACAAATGAACAGGAATACATGGGCCTTTTTCCAAATGGCAGACTGTAAGTAGTGGGGTACAGCAGTGATCTGTGCTAGGTCCACAGCTATTCACAATATTTATTAATGCTTTGGATGAGGGAACTAAATGCTGTACCTTTAAGTTTGCAGATGACACAAAACTGGATGGGAGGATGCAGAGAGGCTTTCATGTGATTTGGACAAGTTGGATGAGTGGGCAAATGCATGGCAGATGCAATATAATGTGGATAAATGTGAGATTAACCACTTTGATGGCAAAAATGGGAAGGTAGATTAGTATCTGAAAGGTATTAAATTAAGAGTAGAGAATGTGCAACCTGAGTGGCCTCATACACCAGTTGTTGAAGGTAAGTATGCAGATGCAGCAGACAATAAAGAAGGCAAATGGTGTGCTGACCTTCATAGTGAGAGGATTTGAGGACAGAAGCAGGGATAGCTTGCTACAATTGTATAGGGCATTGGTGATACTACACATGGAATATTGTGTGCAATTTTGGTGTCCTTACCTAAGGAAGGATAGTCCATAAAGTCATGGACTCCTTGAAGCCTACAGCATAGGAAAAAGACCTTTGGCCCATCAAGTCTGTGTTGGTCATAAACAACCATCTAATTATTATAATCTGATTTTCCATTACTTGGCCCATAATCTTGTAGGCCTTAGAATGTTAAAAATTACAAGGCTTTCTTCCCCTACCGCCCTTACAAGCAGTGATTTCCAGAATCCCACCATCCTCTGGGTGAAAAAACATTGCCCTCATATCCACTCTAAACTTCCTGCCCATACCTTAAACCTACACCCTCTGGCCATTGATTGCTCCACCAAGGGGAAAGGTCCCTTCCTGTCTACTTTGGCTATGCCCCTCATAGTTTCATACAGCTCAGTTATGTCCCCTTTCAATCTCCCTGCTCCAAGGAAAGTAATCCTAGTCTGGCCAATCTCGCTTCATTGCTAAAACTCTCCAGTCCAGGCAACATCCAGGTAAATTTCCTCTGCCCTTTTCCACTGCTATAATGTTGCTTCTGAAATGTGGATTTCAGAACTGCACAAAGTACTCTAGTTCTGGCCTAAGAGACAAATTGGTTCAAGCCAATATTAACTATTAACCTGTACCTGGTGGAAATGATGTCTATTCAGAGAGAGGTGATCCTAATGTTGCATGCTTCAAATCTCTCATTTATTATTTGCAGAGCCCACCTCTTCTGGGTAGTGCTAGTAATTCCAGAAGAGTGAGATGAGAAAGAGATGTAAAGTAGTCTTTTGTGGCTTGATATCATTTGGAGAAACTGTTGTTTTGGAACAGCTTCTCTATGGAAACCAGGCTGTTTATTCCAAGACAAAAGAAACTTTGGAAGATATTTCTGTCATTTCCATAGAGACAGACAATGGTGCCCAGGAGCAGGTACACTTTCATGATTCAAAAGGTCTGAGGAAAGACATTGAACTTGCCAAGCAATTGCGATTCCTTTGCTGATGGGTTTGTGTTGGTGTACAGCATAGGCGGCTGGGAATCTTTCAAGTGGGTCAAAGCCCTCAAGAAAGAACTTTGCAAGTCCCATGATAAGAAGGAGGTGACGGTTGTAACTCTGTTGAACAAGTGTGACCTGCAGGAGGGGTGATGGGTAGACCTCGATGGAATTCAACACCTCGCAGTTGGAGGAGGTTAAATTGTAAAGGTGTGCTTGTGGCAGAATGCAATATCCATTTGTTTACCTGGCCAGTAAAATGAGCCAACCTTGAATCAAATCCACAGTCTCACTCAGCCAGGAAAAGGGGAACAGCTCAATCAACAGCTAATGCAATAGCTGGAATTCAAAGAATCTATTTAAGTACAAAAGCTTATTCCATTCCTATATCTCATGAATAACTCCTGACCTTATTTATGATGCTTATGTTGTTTTTATTCATCCTTATGACAGAACTTCGATTCAAAAGGATATTCTTGCTACAGTATGAGTGCAGTGAAGGTTTTACCAGACTGATTCCTGGGATGCCGAGAGAGTAGTGCTGGAAAAGCACTGCAGATCAGGCAGCATCCAAGGCGTAGGAGAATCGACGATCAAGGAATAGTTGTTCATCAGGAAGGACTGATTCCTGGGAAGTTCGGACTGATATATGAGAAGTCAAACCAATTAAGATTATTATAGCAGAGTTCAAAAGAATGAGGGGGTTCTCACAGAAACCTATAAAATTTCATAAGGACTAGATAGGTTAGATGCAGGAATGATGTTCCCAACGGCAGAGAAGTGCAGAACCAGGAGTCAAAGTCTAAAGGTACAAGGTAAACAATTTAGGACTGAGGTGAGAAGAAATTTCTTCACCCAGAGAGTGGTGAGCCTGTAGAATTTGTCACCATCGAAAATAGTCGAGACCGAAATATTGTATGACTTCAAGAAGTAATTGGATACAGCTTTTGGGGATAAAGGGATCAAAGAATATGGAGGAAATGCAGGAAAAAGTTATTGGTTTGAATGATCAGAAATGATTCCATTGGATAGCGGACCAAGCGGAACAGGTCCTATTTTCTATTGGCTAATGGGGTGTAGTAAATAGTCAGGAGGTAAGTCTAGAGCATGGAATGATACAGACAGGTTGATCAGATGAGCTGAACAATGGCAAATGTCATTTAATCATTAAAAGTATAACATAATGTATTTTGGGAGGACTAACAAAGCAAGTAAGTCCATAATGATAGGATCTTGTGTATTTTTGATGATCAGAGAGACTTTGGTGTGCATGTTCATGGGTCCTTGAAAGCCACAGGACAGGTGGATATATTGATTAAGAAGGCCATTGGGATGCTTGCCTTTATTAGTCAAGGTATAGAATAGAAGAGTCGGGAGATTATGATGAAACTGTATAGGATGTTATTTAGACCACAGCTGGATTATATGTGTGCAGTACTGGTTGCCACAGAATAGGAAGAGTGGGACTGCACTGGAAAGGATGCAAAGGAGACTGATCAGGATGCAGCATGGTTTGAAGAGTTTCAGTACTGAAGAGAAACAACGTAGGCCAGGGTAGCTTTTCTTGGAGCAGAAAGACTGCTGAGGAACCTTATTGATGTCTACAAAATTATGATGGGTATAAGTAAGATGGGGATAGACTTTTCCCCTTTGGAGAGGGGTCAGTTTCCTGGAGGCATAGATCTGAGGTCAGGGCAGGAGATTTGGAGGCTATTTAAGGAGAATTTGTTTTCACCTAGAGGGTAATGTGTATTTTCCCTGCTTGAAATGGTGGTAGAAGCAGGAAGCATTACAGCACTTAAGAAGCATTTGGATGAACTTTTGAAATGCTATAACATTACAAGGCTCTGGCAAAGTGCTGGGAAATACAATTAGTGTAGATAGGAGCTTGATGTCTGGCATGAACATGATGGGCTGAAGGGCCTCTTTCCATGTTGTAATGCGACATGTTTGTATGACTCAATGTCTCCCTTTGCATTGGAGTAAACATCACAAATATGATGGTCGTTCCCAATAAAAAACAGATCTGCTGAATCCAGTAACCCAACTATCTGCCTCCATGGCAAAATCTGGCATTAAATGTTGGCAACCTACACGAGCTTATGAAACACAGCCAAAAAAAAACAGTTCTCAAAATGAGCATGCATTTATTTTCTAGTTGTGGTCATTGAGTCAAAATCTGGTACAAGACTTTTGCCTAATTAATCCACTCTGTTATCTTGGAGACTAAAAGTAATGCAGCACTGAAACTATAATTACAAGTGAGATGACCTAACTCAGCAACTACTATATGCCTTTGTTGTATTGTTTTGTCAACTGTCTTAGCTGAAAACATGGCAACACAAGTAGAAAAAGTTTAGGGTGCAAATTCTCAAACGCTGAATGTGGACATTGTCAAGAAAGTTGGGAAAGTTTTGTGAAATTGGCAGTTATCAATGACAATTATTAAGCTGGAGACAGTTCAGGACAGATTTACCAGGATGTTGCCAGGTGTGAAGGTTTGAGTTATAAAGAAAGGCTGGAGAGGCTGGGACCTTTTACATTGGAGCATAGAAGGTTGAGAGGCAACCTTAGAGAAATTTGTAAAATAATAAGTATAGATAGAGTTAATAGTAGTTGTATTTTCCCAAGGATGGGGGGGTTTCAAGACTGGGGGATACATTTTTAAGGTGAGAGGAGAGGCATTTAAAAAAAACATAAAAGACAATTCTTTTACACAAAGGTTGGTTCGTGTGTGCAATGACCTTCCTGAGAAAGTGGTGGACGTGGGTACAATTACCATGTTTAAAAGACATTTGAATAAGTATATGAATAGAAAAGGTTTGGAGGGATATGGGCTAGGAGCAGGGAGGTGGGACTAGTTTAGTTTGGACTGGTTGGACCGAATGGTCTGTTTCCATGCTGTATGACTCTCCCCACACATATTAGTTGATCTCTCCCCACATATATGCAATTTCCCATTCCACCACCCACCAGATAGAAACTAGATGCCAATAAATCAAAGCAGTTACCTAATGGCTCCAACTTGCTGCTTGCTCTACAGTACCTCCATCTTGAACACTGATCACCAATATCTCAGGGCATGCCTCATACGCAGTGACTACCTGGAGACATGGAGACACCCACGGGCACTAGCATCGGACACATACCAACCTCACTAAACCATCGTGGTACATCTCTGATTCATTTGCAAGATGCTTTTACACTTCAATGCTACATTTTGCAGCACACCAGCACCCTCTAATTGGAATACTGCTGCCAGGACACTTTGTATTTGGGCATTGGCACCCATTTGGATTCAACCAGGGTGTTTCTCAAAGTTCCTTGCTCGCTCTATTTTTACTCCCTTATTACTTTGTACCTGCTTGAACTTTGACCCAATGAGAGTGAGCAACGGTGATATATTTCCATGTCAGTATGGTGGGTGGTTTAGAGGGACACTTGCAAGTGGTGATGTTCACACTTATCTGCTGCCCTTGTTTTCTAGATGGTAGTGGCTTTGGGTTTGAAAGGTGCTGTCTAAGGATCTTTGGTGAAATTCTACAGTGCATCTTGTAGGTAGTGTGCACTGCCTACACACTGGTTGATTGGCCAAGGTCATTGGCTTTTTTATGGCATTGCTGGGCATTCCTCCAGACTGTGGTAACAGTACTGACCTGAATGGCAATCTCAGGTCAGGCTGTGAGTGTCTGGTGTTCAGGCCTCCTCTGTTGGTCCTGGGGAAACAGGATGGCCTTTCTTTGTGTTACCCCATCCATCAGGACCTCAAGGTTTCTGTGTCCAAAGCTGGGAACCAATTCTCTTTTATGTTAAATTTTGCAAAATGTGCAGAGTAGCTCCAGACTACCAGCATTCAAAGCTGTTGCACAACTATGTTTTAAAGATAGTGCTGATGCCAAGAATCCCATGATGCCCCACTAGTGACAAGTATTTTCATCTTATACATGACAGCAATATGAAAACTGGGGCACCACAGAGACTTGGTGCTTGGGAATGAGTTGAGTTCAGGAAGACAGTGTGAAAAAAACTTGATAGGTCTCACGGAGAGAAACCCTCAATGAAACTCACCTTAAATAACACTTCACCAATTTTCCATCAAATTCAGTCCTTAGTTTCTGTTTTTCAAATGGCATCAACGTTGAATTTTATGGTGTTTCTTGACATTTCTCATTCCATTCAAAAATGCTCCATTGCCGTTAAAGTACAAGCGCAACTGTGAAAATGCAGCTTATGCTGTCAACAACACAGTCTCACAATGAGATGGATACCCAAATAATAGTTTAGTGACATAGATTATGAAATAAATGTTGGCCAGGACCCAAGTGAATCACCCTGTTTTGCATAGAGATATGGAATCTTTTAAAAATCCAATGAGGTTGAGCGATGGTTTAACATCTCATCTGCACCCTCAGGCATGAACTGAAGTGTTAGCAAGGGTGATGTGCTCAAATACTTGAAATGTGGCTTCAACCCACAACCTTCTGACTCAGAGGTGAGAATTCTATCACTAAACTCAGGCTGACACCTTTACAACTCAAAGATTCAGTCAGGGTTTTGAGTCTCCAGTTAAATGGTAATGAACAGAAGATAACAACTGGATGCTTTTGTTCGTCATGTACTGTGAGCAATTTACTAATATTTAGATTCAAGTACTGAACCTGTACTTTTTAAATCTCCATGTATCCTTTTTATATTCATCCAAATTGTGAGCACATTCTGTAGGCCCATTACAGGCTGCTGGAATCAAGCCACAGGACAGAAAGGCAAAACATAAATCCATGAACCTCTGCTTGACACCATCTTTAAAAAAAATAGGCACTTTAACTGCTGTCATCTAACTCCTAGTAGCCACTCCTTGGGCTCTCCTTCACTTTTATCCGCTGTCATTTGTACCCTCAGGGGGCGGCATGGTGGCACAGTGGTTAGCACTGCTGCCTCACAGCGCCAGAGACCTGGGTTCAATTCCCGCCTCGGGCGACTGACTGTGTGGAGTTTGTACATTCTCCCCGTGTCTGCGTGGGTTTCCTCTGGGTGCTCTAGTTTCCTCCCACAGTCCAAAGATGTGCAGGTCAGGTGAATTGGCCATGCTAAATTGCCTGTAGTGTTAGGTGGATTAGTCAGGGGTAAATGTAGGAGGGTGGGTTTCTCTTTGGAGCGTCAGTGTGGACTGGTTGGGCCGAAGGGTCTGTTTCCACACTATGGGGAATCTAATCTATACTTTTCCACAGGCCTTAGGTGTTCTAATGTGGATGAAAGAGTTGAAGAAGTGCTTCTGTTCCAGAAGGAGCTCCTGTTATAACTCAGACCTCTACAGCAACCCTAAATTTTCAGCTTGTCCACCCTCTCAGGGATCGCAGCATTTAACTTTGTGAAGCCCTGTGTTAGAGCACGCTTGGTTTAAATTGTGGGGAAAATTAATCTTTTTGCCCCTGTTGCAACAAAGCTGTCAAGCCATGATCGTATTGCATGGCAGAGCAGGTTTGAGGGGACACTTGGTCTTATTTCTGTATCCTTTACACAGTCTTATTTCTCATGGTCTTATTGTCTTTTGGATGCCAATTGCACGTGAGCAGGACTGCAGGGTATTAACGATCAAATAATCATAAACATCTGATTGAAACGAGGCATGAGCCTGGGAGTTGAACAACGCCTTGTTCTCTCAGCCTGTGATGGCACCAGAAGATCAAACCAAAATAACGTAAAAATAAATCTCCTGTGCATCAAACATTGAGATAAGTGACTCATCAGCTTAATTTTGGAAGGGAAAATAACAAGGCTGTAATGATCCACAGCAAACCTTATCTTGGTCATAGCAATCCCGCAGACGTAAAACCCCCAGAAATAGGATGCTGACTAAACTTTGAAAAAACATTCTGTTTCTGTATCCTTTACACAGTATTTTGCTTACATCTCTAACTAGTCACTCTCTATCATTTTCTTCTTGAGTATTGTTTGAGTTCATTCAGCAATATCACTGTAACCATCAGTCAGATTTGAGAGCTTGGACTATTAATCAAGATTTCTGTAGGAACAAGGAACTAGAGTTTCAAAACCCAGTCTTGATTCCAACCCCTTGAAATAGGAAACACAGTGCAGTACATAATCCTTAATACTGGACACAGAGCCGAGTACTGGGACTACAGCAGTGAATTTGGATCAAGGTGATCTTAATCCACTCTTGACTTCCCTCAGACAACAGACTGCAGTCTGCAAGTCCCCTCTGAAGCAGATGTTTAATACCAGCTGCCTGTGTTATTTCCCCTCCATCAGAGGTGAGAAGACTTTGCAGGCTGCTGCTCCTAATGTGTTGTGTATTGAAATTGGCCTCTCATTATTACTGAATATACTAATAGGCCTCAGGCAGTAGATGTGATAATTACAACACAAGTACCTGAACTCAGTGTGTCTTTGTGGGGGTCTGTTCGCTGTGATTGAATGAGCAGTGTGCTTTCCTTCTCTTTTGATCCAGTTTTTTTTTGGACCGATTACAAAACGCAAAGAATCAGAATTTGCCACATCACAGCGCTAGATAGATTTATGTGAAGCTTCAGTTATTTCAGCAATATTAGCATGTTTTGCGAGATAAACAATGCTTTCTGCTTGCATTATCACTTCGATCGAAACGGCCAAATGATTGTGCAATTTTAAAACCGTTTGGAGTAGATTTACACAACAATAACTTTCAATTGACAAATTGAAAACTTCCAGCTGCTTTCGTAGAAGTTCAACTTTAGGGTTCTAAATCCAGATATAAAGAATTTGGAGTAATTGGTTGAGCAAGCTAAATTATTTGTTCGGCCTGTAACCATCAGATATACTCCACTTCAACAATGGCCACACTTGTTCTTTGACTTTCCTCACCACAGCCCGACCCTGACAACACACCTCCCCCAATTCCCCCACCCCCAGACTAGCTGGAAATTTTAAAAGACTCTTCCCTCAAAATATATATGAATCATAAAATTTTTAAAATAGAAATTACAAGCCAATTTGACCGTTATAGGATTTACAATAAAATTCAACTTGTTCCTATGCAGCATGTTCCATACAACATGATTACATTAGTCTTAATACTTACAAATTATACTCCATATTAGGTACGTAACCCAAGGTCAAAATCAATTCAAATTCAAAATTAAGATAAGTGCAATAGGTATAAAAATTTTCTTGATGCGTCATGTACCATTTGAGATACTCAATACATTTTCAATATTCTTGATTCATAATGTTCATTCTTTGTAAGGTGCACAACCTGAGACATTCTACACATTCCAGCCCCTTGCTATACCATGGCGAAAAGGTCTGAGACAGTGATCTTGCCCCATTGTACCTCTACGGTAGTTGCCTCAGGCTTCAGTGGATCTTGTAACATGTATGATGTGGAGGTGCCCGTGTTGGACTGGGTTGGAGAAGGTCAGAAGCTCACACAACACCAGATTATAGACCAACAGATTTATTCGAAAACACTAGCTTTCAGAGCACTGCTCCTTCATCAGGTGCCAGTGCGACTTTTGACCTTGTATTATGTTGTCCTAGACCTTGCAGTATTGCAGTCTGCAACACTCAGTTACCAATAAATCCTTGCTCTGCATGTTTTTGCATCATGTTTTCGGCAGATGGATGATCACCTTTCACCAAATCGATGGTCTTCTGAGTAGAGTTAATGTTTGCCTCGATATGTGTCTCTGGGAACATTCTGTGGAGCAGAGAGCACTGCATCATGGAGCTGCTGTGGATGAAGCTTGACAAAAATTGTTGCCCCTCTCACCAGAACTTCCTTTCAGAAATACATTCCACGAGGAACTGGACAATTATCTCTTCCCCACCACGTCCATGTCAAGGGCAATGTATGGAGGGAGTAGGATTTGCGTGAAGCATCTGACAGGAAGGGCCTTTCTCACCACAGCCAAGCTTCATCTTGAATGCTTGTTTGTTAATTCTGACTTTGACAAATTACTTTGACTGTCTGTCTGGGAAACAATGTGACATGATCTACCACCTCCTTTCTGTTACAGAGTCATACAGTCAAGGAGTCATAGAGTCATACAGCACAGAGATTTCGATCCAACCTATCCACACTGACCAAGTTTCCCCAACTAAGCTAGTCCCATTTGCCTGCACTTATCCTTCCAAACCTTTCTTATTCATGTACTTTTCCAAATGTCTCTTAAATGTTGTAACTGTATCCGCATTTATCTTTTCCTCTGGCAGTTCTTTCCCGTACATGAACCACCCTCTGTGTGAAAAAGTTACCCCACAGATCCCTTTTAAATCTTTCTCCTCTGACCTTAAAATTATGCCCTCTAGTTTTGAACTCTCCTTCCACCCCCCCACGGGGAAAGGAAATCTTTGCTATTCACCTTGTCTATGCCCTTCATGATTTTATAAACCAGTATAAGGTCATCCCTTAACTTTAGATTAGATTACTTACAGTGTGGAAACAGGCCCTTCAGCCCAACAAGTCCACACCGCCCCGCCGAAGTGTAACCCACCCATACCCCTACATCTACATCTACCCCTTACCTAACACTACGGGCAATTTAGCATGGCCAATTCACCTGACCTGCACATCTTTGGACTGTGGGAGGAAACCAGAGCACCCGGAGGAAACCCACGCAGACACGGGGAGAACGTGCAAACTCCACACAGTCAGTCGCCTGAGGCGGGAATTGAACCCGGGTCTCCGGCGCTGTGAGGCAGCAGTGCTAACTTCCTATGCGCCAGTGAAAAAGAGTTGGAGCTTATCCAGCCTCTCCTTTATAACTCAAACCCTATAGTCCCAGTACATCCCTGTAAAACTTTTCTGCACCCTCTTCAATTTAATAATATCCTTCCTATAGCAGGGTGACCAGAACTTAATACAATACTCTAAAAGTGGCCTCATCAACATCCTGTACAACTGCAACATGACATCCCAAATCCTGAACTCAATGGGCTGAACAATGAAGGCAAGCATTCCAAATGCCTTCTTTGCTACTCTGTCTGCCTGTGATGCAACTTTAAAGGAACTATGTACCTTTCTCTCTGTTCTACAACACTTCCCAGGATCATACCATTTACCGTATAAGTCCTGACCCTTGTTTATCTTACTAAAATGCAACACCTCGCATTTATCTAAATGTAACTCGATTTGCCACTCCTTGGTCCATTGGCCCAATTGATCAAGATCCCTTTGTAATCTTAGATAACCTTCCTCACTGACTACTACACTATGAATTTTGATGTCATCTGCAAACTTAGAGGGCCTTGAGGACATTATATAGTGACCACTGCTTGAAGGATTTATAGTCAAAGGCACGTTTTTCTGCTTAAACTTCTCCACAAGGAATAGGTAGCATCACACAGGCCAACTACGTGGAGCCATTTGCGGCAGCTTTTCGATTCTTGCTGCCGATGTACAAAACCTCACATCTGTCAAGTTTTGACCAAGAAGCATAATCTGTCTAAAACTCTCTGCAAGCTTTTTGTGTCATCTTCACTACCTGCCTTTCCACCCGTTTCTGTGTCATCCACAAACTTGGTGAAATACATTTACTTTCCTCATCTAAGTCATTAATACATATTGTGTCACCAGCACTGATCCCTGTGGTACTCCACTAATTACAGATCGCCATCCTGAAGTTGCTCATTTGTCCCAACTCTCTGTCTTGTGTCAGTTAGCCAATCCTGTCTCCATGCTAACATACTACCTCCAACGCCGTGGGCTCTTATATTAAGTAGTGTAATGTTTAGTACCTTGTCAAACACCTTCTCAGGTCCAAATCTACTACCATATATATCTACTGCTTCCCCTTTATCTATCCTTCATATTAACTCTTCGAAAACTTGTAGAAAATTTGTCAGGCATGATTTCCCCTTCATGAAGCCATGCTGACTCTGCTTGATCATATTACACATTTCTAAATGCTGTGGTATGACATCCTTTATAATGGACTCTAACATTTTTCAATAATAGACATTGAGCTAACTGGCCAATAGCTACCTATTTTTTTTGCCTCCTTTCCTTTTCCTCTTTTAACTAAAGATGTTACATTGGCAGTTTTACAATTTTCTGCAATGTTTCCACTATCTAATGATTCTTATCAGATTATTACCAGGGCACTCACTATCTCTACAGCTACTGCCTTTAATATCCTACAATAGGATCTGGGGAGATTTTGATCTTTATCCCTACCAATTTACCTTGCACTTTTTCATTTAGTCATAGCTATTACATCTATTTCCTCTCTTCCTTTGCTGATTGAATATTTAATAATTTTGTGATGCTGTTAATTTTTTTAATGCAAAGACTGATGCAAAGTATTTATCCAATTCCTATACGATTTTCTGGTTCCCTATTATTATTTCCCAACCTCATTCTCGAGGGAGAGATCAGAGGGTTGTTAGGGAGGTCAGAACTTGAGAAACTTGTGTGATTGGGAGGATAATCAGGTTTTTGGAGCTGATTGGTTTTGTACTTGTAAGCATTGAATTAGGCCAGCTATTAAACTGAATCACTTTTCCTGGATCAGTCTTGTTTATCTGAATTAAGAAAGACACCTTGCTAATGTCTGGATCGGAGGCATTCATGGAGGGAGGCAGGGTGTAGAGTATCAGCCTTTTGGAGGTTTTATCTTTGTGAACATTTCCTTTGAATGTCTGTACCACAGTACTTTTGCAGAGTTCTGACCCTGATCATCCAATTTACATTCTACCTCTGATTATCTGGAGACAGGAAGACTGAGAACACATGAAACAAACCATTTCCTCTTAAATTAGATAAGTGTGAGATGCTGCATTTTGGAAAAGCAATCAGAGCAAAACTTATACACTTATTGGTAAGGTTCTGGGGAGTGTTGCTGAACAAAAAGACCTTGGAGTGCAGGTTCATAGTTCCTTGAAAGTGGCGTCACAGGTTGATAGGATAGTGAAGAAGGTGTTTGGTATGCTTGCCTTTATTGGTCAGTGCATTAAGTATGGATTTGGGAGGTCATGTTGCAGCTGTACTGAATATTGGTTAGGCTAGTTTTGGAATACTGTATGCAGTTCTGGTCTTCCTGCTATAGGAAGGATGTTGTGAAACCAGAAAGGGTTCAGAAAAGATTAATAAGGATGTTGCTAGCATTGGAGGGTTTGAGCTATATGGAGAGGCTGAACAGGCTGGAGCTACTTACCCTGGAGTATTGGAGGCTGAGCGGTGGCCTCATAGAGGTCTATAAGATCATGAGGGGCGTGGATAGGGTAAATGGACAAGGTCTTTTCTCCTGTGTGGGTGAGATTAGATGGCATACATTTGAGGTGAGAGGAGAAAGATTTAATAGGGACCATAGGGGCAACATTTTCACACCAAGGGTGATGTGCGTATGGAATGAGCTGCCAGAGGAAGTGGTGGAGGCTGGTACAATTACAACATTTAAAAGGCATCTGAATGGGTGTATGAATAAGAAGGGTTTAAAGGGATTTGGGCCAAATGCTGCAAATGGGACTAGATTTATCTAGGATATCTTTTCAGGATGGATGAGTTGGACTAAGGGGTCTGTTTCTGTGCTGTACATTGTATGACTCTATGACTGTCTCCTCAGAGGCTGTCAGACCAATTGGCTCTGACCAAAATTTTCCGTTTTAGTTTCAGATTTTCAGCACTTACTGTATTTTAGTATTGATGTTTTCAAACCTTTTCCTTTTCTGATTCGGACTGAGTTCTGTAAAATGTTGTTACTTGGGTAATTTTCTGTTAATTGCCTTTTGTCTCTGAGCTGAGTTAGTTGAAGTAGGAGGCTATTTGGCTATAGAAAAGATCACAGCAATATGCTTATCTGATGTCTGCACAACTATGTTTTTGTCCAAACTTGGAGCGTTAACTAAGTTTTTGTTCTTTTGCATCGATGTAATCTGACCTGTCAAATGTTCTTGGTTCACTGGCTACATAGAGTAGCCCAGGCTGAATTGTCAGGGTTGTGTGGCAAATGGCAGCACTTTAGTTGCTACCCTGACTGTGACCATTGCAGTGTGTAAACCTTCTAATTTGTGTAGCACAGATACATACTGCTTTTGTTAATTAAACACTTGATTATTATTAATGCGTGCAAATGCCGCAGTCTGAATTATGATAGTTTGTTTTACTGTAGCAAGGTCTTTCTTTAGCTATGAACTTTCTGGCAAGACAAGCCAATACATATGTTATTATTTGTGTGACACCACATACTCCAGATAACCTCATGCGATGAATACGATAGCACACAGTGATGGTCTCACATTGCACTTTTAGTGTTAGGCTACTGCTACAGCCTGAAGTTGGCCCAGTGTATAAGCAGCACAAAATTAAACAAATTGAACTGTTTTTGCCCGGTTACTTTTATTTACCAGGACCCATGGTGACCTTTCTGCTGTTTCATTTGATTTACAATTACATTTTACATGAAAATACGTGTTGGCAGGAGCAGAAGCAGTAGTATCACAGTCTTGTCGCTGGACCAGTAATCCAGACACTTAGGTTAAAGCTCTGGGGATGTGGGTTTGAAACCCGCCCTGGCAGATGGTGAAATTTGAATTAATTAATGAGAAATATCTAGAATTAAAAGAAAATTTAAACCAGTGAGCATGACCAAGTGTTGACTGTCAGAGAAATCCACCTGGTTGACTCCCAGTTCCTCTCTAAAATGGCTGAACTAACAATGCAGTTGTATCTAACCATGACAATGTGTGAGAAAAGGAATGAAATCAGATGGACCATCCTCCATTGACCAAAGCCCCAGTAACAAAAAGGATGCACTCAATCCTGTAGACCCTTCCTTACCAATGTCTGGGAATTGTGTCAAAATTGGGAGTGCCATCTCCCAGACTTCTCAGGCAACAGCCTGAAACAATTATTATCTTGGAATCATAGACACCATCACCCCAGCACTAAGGTGTCATGCATTCATGATTCTCTGGGAGTCCTCAACGTTTATTCCAGACCCCATGGAAGTCTCATGGAATCAGGCCAACAAGTAAAAATCTGCTGATCAGTCCTCCCTCATGTTGGATGCATTGAGGATGGAATCAAGGAATCATGGCAGGAGTAGAGCCAGTGTGAATCAGGGGAAAACTGACTCCTGGTTGAATTCATGACTAGCACAAAGGAAGATGGTTATGGTGGTTGGATGTCAATCATCTCAGCTCCAAGACATCATTCCAGATGTTCCTCTAGGTAGTGTCCTTGGATCAACTTTGTTTTTTTATTTATTCATTTTGTGGGGCATGGACATCATTGGCTAGCCAGCATTTATTGCCCATCCCTAGTTGCCCTTGAGAAGGAAGTGGTGAGCTGCCTCTTGAACTGCTGCAGTCCACCTCATGTGGATTGACCCACAATGCCATTAGGGAGGAAATTCCAGGATTTTCACCCAGCAACAGTGAAGGAACATCGATACATTTCCAAGTCAGGATGATGAGTTGCTTGGAGGGGAACTTGTGTTCCCATATATTTGCTGCCCTTGTCCTTCCAGATGGAAATGGTTGTGGGTTTGGAAGGTGCTCTCTGAGGATCCTTGGTGAATTTCTGCAGTGCATCTTGTAAATTGTGCACTCTGCTGCTACTGAGCGTTGGTGGTGGAGGGAGTGGATGTTTGTGGATATAGTGTCAATCAAGTGGGCTGTTGTGTCCTGGATGGTGTCAAACTTCTTGAGGGTCATTGGGGCTGTACTTATTCAGGCGAGTGGGCAGTATTCTATCACACGTCTGACTTGGGTCTTGCAGATGGTGGACAAGCTTTGGGGGGTCAGGAGGTGAGTTACTCAGCACAGTTTTCCTAGTCTTGACCTGCTCATGCAGCCATTGCATTTATGTGGTGAGTCAAGTTGAGTTTCTGGTAAATGATAACTCCAAAGATGTTGACAATGGGGGATTCAGTAATGGTAACACCATTGAATGTCAAGGGGTAGTGGTTGGGTTATCTGTTATTGATGATGGTCATAACCTGGTACTTGTGTGGTGCAAATGTTACTTGCCACTTCTCAACCCAAGCCAAAATATTGTCCAGATCTTGTTGCATTTGGTTATGGACTGCTTCAGTGTCTGAGGAGTCGTGAATGCTGCTGTACATTTAGCAAAGTCAGTGAACATTCCCACTTCTGACCTTATGATGGACGGACGGCCATTGATGAAGCAGCTGAAGATGGTTGGGGCAAGGACATTACCCTGAGGAACTCCTGCAGAGATGTCCTAGAGTTGAGATGGCTGACCTCCAACAACCATGACCATCTTCCTATTTGTACAAGTATGACTCCAACCATCAGAGAGTTGTCCCCGGTACCCACAGATTCCAGTTTTGCTAGGGCTCCATAATGCCATGTTTGGTCAAATACAGCCTTCAAGGGCTGTCACTCTCACCTCACCTACAGTTGTTTAAATGACTGTCCAGCCATCATAAGGTCAGAGTTGGGAATGTTTGGTGATAATTGCACAATGCTCTGTATCATTTGTGATTCCTCTGATAATAAAACAGTCTGCCCAAATGCAGCTGATCAAAGTAATATTCAGGCTTGGATTGATGAGCTATAGTAACTTTTGCAACACACAAATGCCAACAAGAGAGAATCCTTCTATTGCCCCTTGATATTAATGACATTATCATCTTTAAATATCACGCTATCAATATCCTTGGGGTGCCATTGCTTAAGGCTGAGCTTAATGCTATGGCTACAAGAACAGTTCAGAGGCTCAGAATTCTGATGCATTAATGCACCTATTGACTCCCCAAACTCTGTCCATCATCTAAAATGAACATGTCGGGAGTGTGATGGAACAATTTCCATCTGCCTGGATGAACACATATCCTATAACACTCAACAAGCTCAAAATCATCCAAGACTAAGCATCTTGTTTGCCTGGCACCTCATTCACAAACATTCAACATTGACTCCCAGAACCACTAATGCACAAGAACAGCAGTAAGTACAATTTATAAGAAGCACTGCAGAAATTCTCCAAGGCTTCTTTGACAATACTTCCAAACTCATGAATTCTACCCTCTAGAAGAATAGGGACAGTGGATTATTGAGAACACCACTGCCTGCAAGCTCCCCTCTAAGCTAAATAAAGAAGATTGATGAGGGCAGAGCAGTAGATGTAATCTACATGGCCTTCAGTAAGGCATTCAACAAGGTTCCCCATGGGAGACTGATTAGCAAGGTTAGGTCTCATGGAATACTGGGAGATCTAGCCATTTGGATAAAGAACTGGCTCAAAGGTAGAAGACAGAGGGTGGTAGTGGAGGGTTGTTTTTCAGACTGGAGGCCTGTGACCAGTGGAGTGCCACAAGGATTGGTGCTGGGTCCTTGACTTTTTGTCATTTACATAAATGATTTGGATGCAAGCATAAGAGGTACAGTTAGTAAGTTTGCTGATAATACCAAAATTGGTGGACAACGAAGAGGGTTACCTCAGATTACAACAGGATCTTGACGAGATGGGCTAATGGGCTGAGAAGTGGCAGATGGAATTTAATTCAGATAAATGTGAGGTGCTGCATTTTGGGAAAGCAAATCTTAACACGACTTATACACTTAAGGGGAAGGTCCTCGGGAGTGTTGCTGAACAAAGAGAACTTGGAGTGCAGGTTCATAGCTCCTTGAAAGTGGAGTGGCAGGTAGATAGGGCGGCATGGTGGCACAGTGGTTAGCACTGCTGCCTCACAGCGCCAGAGACCTGGGTTCAATTCCCACCTCAGGTGACTGACTGTGTGGAGTTTGCACGTTCTCTCCGTGTCTGCATGGGTTTCCTCCGGGTGCTCCGGTTTCCTCCCACAGTCCAAAGATGTGCAGGTTAGGTGAATTGGCCATATTAAATTGCCCGTAGTGTTAGGTAAGGGGTAAATGTAGGGGTATGGGTGGGTTGCGCTTCGGCGGGGTGGTGTGGACTTGTTGGGCTGAAGGGCCTGTTTCCACACTGTAAGCAATCTAAGCTGAAGAAGGCGTTTGGTATGCTTTCCTTTATTGGTCAGAGTATTGAGTACAGGAGTTGGGAGGTCATGTTGAGGCTGTACAGGACATTGGTTAGGCCACTGTTGGATTATTGCTTGCAATTCTGGTCTCCTTCCTATTGGAAAGATGTTGTGAAACTTGAAGAGGTTGGGGAATCCAGAACTAGAGGGCATAGGTTTAGGGTGAGCATCTGGGAAAATTAACAAACAGTGAAATTTACAACTGATCTTGGAGGAACTGTTGGGCGAAGCTCACAGCACAGAATCCTATAAATTAATCGTTATTTAAAGTGTTGTCTACAGATAATCTGTAATAGTGAGTAGAGTGGGTTCTTTCTTGCTTATATGTTTTTGGAATATGTCTCTTGATTAAACTTAAAATATAAGCCATAACTATTAATTTAACCTGGGGCAGTGTTTGTAGAGGAATAAGACGGTGTTAATTTCTAGGTCTGTAGATTGTGAAGGAGGAAAAAATGACCTTTAACAGTGATATGTACTTCTTGTCAGATGTGGGAGTTTAAAGAAAGTTTAAGGGTTACTGCGGATTATATCTGCAATAAATGCTGTTGGCTTATCAGATTGAATGGATTGGTTGGAGAGAGGAATTTGCAACAGCAACAGTATGTGATGGATGGAAGTTATAGGAAGGGGGGAGGGGGGGTAAGTCTCAGATGCAGTCACATTATTGGGTTAACTTCAGGAAGGGTAAGAGAGTTAGGCAGCTAGCGCAGGAGTCTTTTATGGATATACCCATTTCAAACAGGTATGCTGTTTTGGAAAATGTAGGGGGTGATGGATTCTCAGGGGAATGTAGCACGAACAGCTAAGTTTCTGGTATGTTCTTCTCACTTTTAAAACTGCTGTTGTTTTAATTTTTTTCCAAAGTTCCAAAACAATGCAACAGCATATGAAACAAGAATTGCTGCTCCTGGAATTGGAGGAAATCACCTCTAGCACCTAAAATACCTCAAAAAAGGAGCAGCTGTTACAGCCAGAAATTTTTCCCGTCCTCTATTTTGGATTACCCAGAATCCTCAACATGATTGCCCAACTCCTCTATTCAAAGAACTAAGCAATGAAGGCAAGCGTGCCAAATGCCTTTTTAAGCACTCTGTCTATATGTAATACAACTGTCAAAAAATTATGCACCTGCAGCCCATGGACCCTCTGTTTGACAATGCTACCCAAGACCCTACCATTACTTATATAAGCTTTACCCTTGTTTGTTGCACCAAAATGCAATACCTCGCAATAATCCAGATTGAACTCCATCTGCCATTTTTCAGCTCAGTGATTCCTTTGTAATATTAGAAAACATTCTTCACTGTCTACTATGCCTCCAATTTTGGTGTCATCCTCAAACTTACTAACCATGCCTTCTATATTCTCATCCAAATCTTTTATATAAATGCCAAACGAAGGAGGACCCACAACTGATCCATGTGGAACACCGGTGATCACAGGCTTCCAGTCTGGAAAGCAACCCTGCACATTACTCTCCAGCCATTAAGCTAATTCTGTATCTAATTGGTGAGCTCACCCTGAATCCCATGTGACCTAACTTTACTAATTAGTCTACCATACTGAATCTTGTCGGTGGCTTTACTAAAATCCCAATAAACATCGTTTACTGCTCTGCCACCATCAGCTTGAATGACAAGTTTCAGATCGAGAATGACAGCTGGAGACACAACAATGCATTTCCCAGTCTGAGAGTTACATGGATAGCATGGTTTTAGATGCGGTCACCTTAAGGAAGTGCAGTCAGAGACGGAATGGGTGACAATCAGTCAGAAGTAGGGACAGAGTCAGGAACTCCCCAAAGGGCACCTCACTGAAGAACAGTTATCTTTGTTGGAAAGTGGTAGAAGTGATGGTTTATTTGGGGAGTGCCAGACCCTAGCTGCACAAGGGAGAAGGAGAATAAAACAGAAGAGCAACCATGGTAGGAGACTCGACATTGAGGGGTGCAGATAGATATTTCTGCAGCTACAGACTTGATTCTAAGGCGGTGCAATGACCTCCCTGGGCCAGAGTCAGAGACATCACTGTATGTCTACAGACATTCTGAATGGGGACAGTGAACAACCAGAGTCTGTGATCACAAAGGTGTCAATGATGTAGATGCAAAGATGGGTGAAGTCTGGTAACAGGAGTTATGGGAGATAGCTGGCAGATTAAAAAGTAGGACCTCAAAGAGTGTAATCTCTGAATAATTCCCAGAGCCAATGCTGCTGAATGTTTGACTGAAATATATGGTGCAGGAAGAAGGGCTTTAAATTCTCAGATCACTGGATCCATTTCTGGGGAACGTTGGACCTGGACAGGCCAACATCCCTTTAGGTAGGGTGCAGTGGCCAGTAATGTTGGTGTTGATTGATACTATATTGGCATTGGGATGGGATACAGAGTGAAGGTATAGTGTGGAGTGATGCTCAGACAAGTTTTGAAGAAACACTGGTTGAGCTTATTAGCACATCAGGTTCAGTTCACTGATACCATTTGTACTGCCTTTACTCCTTCTTTGAATGTATGATCTTTCAGTCGACATGGCTTATTGATAGCTTTTCTAAGTTAACAAAATCAAGTTATGATTTCTACACTCAGCTCATAGAATCCCTACAACGTGGACACACGCAATTCAGCACATTGACTCCACACTAACCCTCCAAAGTGTCCCAGCCAGACCTATCCCCCTATCTTAATCATGTAACTCTGCATTTCCCATGGTTAATCCACCCAACCTGCACATCTTTGGACTGTGGGAAGAAACTGGAGCACCTGCAGAAAACCCAAGCAGACATGGAGAGCATGTGCAAATTCCACATAGTCACCTGAAGCTGGAATCAAGCCTGGGTCCATGGCACAGTGTGACAGCAGTGCTGCAAATTTAGATTAGATTACATTACAGTGTGGAAACAGGCCCTTCAGCCCAACAAGTCCACACTGACCCGCCAAAGTGCAACCCACCCATACCCCTACATTTACCCCTTACCTAACACTACGGGCAATCTAGCATGGCCTGACCTGCACATCTTTGGACTGTGGGAGGAAACCGGAGCATCTGGAGGAAACCCACGCAGACACGGAGAGAACGTGCAAACTCCACACAGTCAGTCGCCTGAGACGGGAACTGAACCTGGGTCTCTGGCGCTGTGAGGCAGCAGTGCTAACCACTGTGCCACTGTGCCACCCACAAGTTGATCCAACATAATCAGATACCAGGGTGAAGCAAATACTCAGTGAGTTTTTGCACTCAACATCTTAGCTTCAGTCTATGGTTTGTGGTAAATACTCTCCACTTGAGTAAAAATAAATGTGCAAAAATTGACCTCTTTACCTCTGAGCAAGTGTGGGTGAGGGTCACTCAGTCAGATTTCCTATATAATTGATGCTGTTACCGCTGGTGTCTGTTGGTTCTACTCACATGTAAAAGAATAATGCCGTGTTGTGCTGCTACTGATACAAGACTTTAACATTTACTGAGCAAAGTAATTTGGGAAGGGATCAAAGGGTGATTACATTTTGTGAAACCTTAGCACAGCAAATGACCAATGTCTTCAAAACAAAAAGGGAGATCATTTGGCAAAGAAAGAAAAAAAGAGATTCGAGGAGATTAACTTTGAATTGTTCATCATATGCCTCAGTCTGCAAAAGCTTGATTCTCTCGTGCCTACTGTGGTTGGGAATAACAAATTAATTTTGGACTTAATCCCCCTTCATGACCTTGCCATCTTCTTTCCAGCTGGAATCGATGCAAAGTTCAGGGTATTTTCTTCGTCAAACACGCCATCAGATATGTAACTGAGAAGGCCTGTGGAGTGTTTAATTGTTATTTCCATTGTCTAGACACTGTTGGTGCTGGAATTACAATGAAGGTGTGGGAGGCTTTTCAGCAATTTCCTCTCCAAACGTACCTTGCAAAATGTCAGCAGTATCTTGTAAATAAAGCTTTTCAATTGCTGTCTTATCAGGAAACTAAGAAAGTTAGTGATGAAGCATGGCCTATTTACCTTGCATCAGACAGGCAGGAATGTCAGAAAGCAGTTCCTGTGAATGCAGTTACCATGAACCCTGCACCTTATTCTAGTGTCTGAATTATCTCCCCACATGCCCTAAGTGTGCTCTCCATGCTTGACATGGCATGGTGTCAAGTCCACAATGTTTCCTGCCCCACCAATGTGGCCATGCAATCATCTGAGGGTGTCAAGAAAATAAATACTTGCACCAATTTTGGAAAAGAAGTTGGGAAATTTTCCAGCAACAGCAGTGGTACCTTTAACATCCCTTGACACATCCCAGGAGCAAGATAAAACAACATGGAACACTGAGGAATGCAAGGCAATACTAGGGGAAAGTGGCTAAAAGCTTGGTTGAAGAATTAGGGTTTAAGAAGGACCTGAAAGGGAGTAACAGAGGTAGCAAGTCTGAGTGAATTAAGGAGGAAATACAACTGAAATAATGTTAAGAATTTGCCTTTACAAGTTAGTTACCAAAGATGGGATATGGGCCAGTTGCTGGCAGGTGGGACTAGCTTGGGATGGAATATCTGGTCAGCATGGAAATGTTGGACCAAAGGGTCTGTTTCCGTACTGTACATCTCTATGACTATGTGTTTGAAGTCTAGGCAGCTGTTCCACCAGTGCAGTTAAACTTAGGGATACTGTATAGAGGAGCACAGATACCCAAAAGATTATGGAGGGTCTGGAAGTGATTGAGGAGTTTGGGAAGACCAAGGGCATGGAAGGGATTTGAAAACAAGGATAAACATTCCAAAGTTCAAGGTAATGCTTGAATGGGAGCAAATGAGGATCAATGTCCTCAAGGGTAGAATGAGAGAGGAAAACAGATGAGTGTTAGAGTATCTAATACTAGGGGCATGCATTTAAGGTGAGACAGGGAAAGCTCAAAGGAGTTGTGAGGAACAAGTTTTTTACACAGGGAGTGGTAGGAGTCTGGAATGCTTTACCAGGGGTGGTGGTCGAGGCAGATACGATAGGGGCCTTTAAAGGACTTTTAGCTAAGTACATGACTACGTAAAGAATAGAGGGATATGGACCCTGGGAAGGTAGAAAGGATTAGTTTAATTTGGTGTCATATTCGACACAATATCATGGGTTGAAGGGCCCTTTCCTGTGCTGTACAGTTCTATGTTCTATGTTATATTGCTGCCTTGAGGTAACAAAGGCACGAATGAGGATTTCATCAGCAAATGAGCTGAGACATGGATGAGTCAGGAGACATTACAGAGGTATAAAGTGATCGTCTTAATGATGGTGTGGATGTGTGATCAGAAGATCTTCTCGGGGTCAGACGCAAAACTCAGATTATGAATAGTCTTGGTTAGTCTCAGTTTACTATCAGAAGGGCTGGAGATGAACCTAAGGAACAAGCTCTGGAGTGAAATTGAAAACAATTATTTGCAGGGAATTTCTACTCATCTACTACTGGTTGTTGGATAAACTATCTGTAAGTTACCCACTGTGGAGTAGTTAAGAGAGGTGATGGTGAGGTAGACCTGGTGTCATCAATGTAGAAGTGAAACATAACACTGTGTTTGTAGATGGCCTGTGAATATGTCACAGTCACAAATGATACCCTATGTGACATCGTATGGTAAAAGCCATTTTGATAATTTAGCAGGGTAGGAATCTGATTGGTTGGATCAGAAAAACAGCAAAACCCAGTGGCCACTGGAAATATGAAATAAAAACAAACAATGCTAGCAATACTTAGCAAGTAATACGGTTTCTGTGAAGAGATAAACGCAAGTACCATGCTAATGCCCCTAGTATTAGATACTCTAACATGATGGTGACCTTCCATCAGTTGGGCAAATTGCTGGACTGCTGTGGGAGACTGCATAATCCTTTGAACACAATATTTCATGACCAGAATGGCATCAGTCTGATTTAGCATTCGGTGGCTTTTACTCATGCTGTAATGGAAGCTGAGACATTGTCCATGAGATATTACATAACACTGAGATCCCCAAGGATGTTATTGAATTTGGCCCATGTGACTCCAAACTCTGGGACAAGTTAGCATCATACTCCTCCATGTCCCTTGACATTGACCATAATATCAGTTTTTCAATAAACCCTACACGTGCACCGTCTATTTTATTGTACATGCCCTCAGCCTGCTTCCCCAGTAGACAGGCAGAAGGCTGCAAGGACACAGCAAGCCAGATGCTAACTTGTCCCAGAGTTTGGAGTCACATGGGCCAAATTCAATAACATCCTTGGGGATCTCAGTGTTATGTAATATCTCATGGACAATGTCTCAGCTTCCATTACAGCATGGAGACGTCAATGATTTGGGTGTAACCCTTCTTCAGGACTGTGGGTGGGTGTGGGGGGAGCTGCAGATAAAGAGGGTGGCAGGGGTAGGGTGGTGAAGTGGTGAAGACAGGTAGAGGATACGACCTGGTTGGGGTCAAACAGCTGGAGAGCTGAAGAGGCCACGGTATTGTTGCAGTGAGAAAGGAACTCACTGAGTGTATGTCTGAGGGAGGCAATGTGGGCATCGTTTGAAGCAACTTCAACCTGCTTTCAAGTCTCCTTCATCAAAATGGTCCTCTGAGTGTCTGCCACCTAAACCTGTGTGCAATCTTGTCCTCCAGTGAGTTGACACCAGATCTTGTCCTTGTCCTGATTGCAGGCCACTCATGCTCAATATTTGACCATATGCAATACTCTATAAATAACGTATTGTGTTGTTATCCGAGTTGGTGGTTGCAAGTGTGGAGCAAGTGCTGCTATTTCTTAATATTCACGTTTGATTTCTTCCTTTTCCATTTCTTGCTTCTACCTCCAGTATCCTGCTTCCAGAACCTGTAGCTTCTCCCTCCAGAACCTGTAGTTCTGGGCTATCTACCTGGAGAAATGGAGGAGAGGCAGAAAAGCAAACATTACATACTTACAAGATCTGAAGCTTGTCAATTTGCAAAGAGTGATAGATGAGGGGAGAGTGAAATGTGAGATGAAGGATTAGGTATAAGCATACCACCAACAATGGTTGTTTCAACCCCACTACTGATTATGTCCTTAGCAATGGCCTCTCTAATGATGGTGAGCACCAAATCCTTCCTCTGAGTGTCTGTCACCTAAACCTGTGTGCAGTCTTGTCCTCCAGTCTTCCGGCTATTGATGATAACAATATCTCAGCAAGAGGCCCAGCAATCACTTCCCTAACTTCCCACAAGAGTTCTAGGGCACACCTGATCAGGTCCTGGGGATTTATCCACTTTTATGCATTTCAAGACATCCAGCACTTCCTCCTCTGTAATATGGACATTTTACAAGATGTCACCATCTATTTTCCTACTCTGGATTATAATATGAATCTGTGCCTGTTCTCCATAGGTTCACTTGGAGAGAGTTGGGCCCCTCAAAGATCAGCAAGGCAGCCATTGTGTGGAGCAGCAGGAGATAGGGGAGATACTAAAAAAAGTATTTTGCATCAGTATTTACTGTGGAAAAGGACATGGAAGATATAGAATGTAGGAAGATAGATGGTGACATCTTGAAAAATGTCCATACTACAGAGGAGGAAGTGCTGGATGTCTCGAAATGCATAAAAGTGATAAATCCCCAGGACCTGATCAGGTGTACCCTAGAACTCTGTGGGAAGTTAGGGAAGTGACTGCTGGGCCTCTTGCTGAGATATTGGTATCATCGATAGCCGGGAGACTGGAGGTTGGCCAACGTGGTACCACTGTTTAAGAAGAGTGGTAAGGACAAGCCAGGGAACTATAGACCAGTGAGCCTGACATCAGTGGTCGGCAAGTTGTTGGAGGGAATCCTGAGGGACAGGATGTACATGTATTTGGAAAGGCAAGGACTGATTAGGCATAGTCAACGTGGCTTTGTGCGTGGGAAATTATGTTTCACAAACTTGATTGAGTTTTTGAAGAAGTAACACAGAGGATTGATGAGGGCAGAGTGGGTAGATGTGATCTATATGGACTTCAGTAAGGCGTTCGACAAGGTTCCCTATGGGAGACTGATTAGCAAGGTTAGATCTCATGGAATAGAAGGACAACTAGCCATTTGGATAAAGAACTGGCTCAAAGGTAGAAGACAGAGGGTGGTGTTGGAGGGTTGTTTTTCAGACTGGAGGCCTGTGACCAGTGGAGTGTCACAAGGATCGGTGCTGGGTCCTCTATGTTTTGTCAGTTACATTGTCATTGTCATTGAGGGATATGGGCCGGGTGCTGGCAGGTGGGACTAGATTGGGTTGGGATATCTGGTCGGCATGGACGGGTTGGACCGAAGGATCTGTTTCCATGCTGTACATCCCTATGACTCTATGACTCTAAATCTCATGGAATAAAGGGCAAACTAGCCATTTAGATATAGAACTGGCTCAAGGGTAGAAGTTAGAGAGTGGTGGTGGAGAGTTGCTTTTCAGACTGGAGGCCTGTGACCAATGGAGTGCCACAAGGATCGGTGCTGGGTCCTCTACTTCTCATCATTTATATAAATGATTTGGATGTGAACATAGGAGGTAGAGTTAGTAAGTTTGCAGATGGCATCAAAATTGGAGGTGTCAAGGACAGCGAAGAAGGTTACCTCAGATTACAACAGGATCTTGATCAGATGGGCCAATGGGCTGAGGAGTGGCAGATGGAGTTTAATTTAGATAAATGTGTGATGCTGCATTTTGGGAAAGCAAATTTGAGCAGGACTTCTACACTTAATGGTAAGGTCTGAGGGAGTGTTGCTGAACAAAGGGGGTTAGATAGGGTTGACAGTGAGAACCTTTTTCCACGTATGGAGTCAGCTATTACAAGGGGGCATAGCTTTAAATTAAGTGGGGGTAGATATAGGACTGATGTTAGGGGTAGGTTCTTCACTCAGTGAGTCGTAAGTTCATGGAATGCCCTGCCAGGAGCAGTGGTGGACTCTCCCTCTTTATGGGTATTTAAGCGGGCATTGGATAGGTATATGGAGGATAGTGGGTTAGTGTAGGTTAGGTGGGCTTTGATCGGCGCAACATCGAGGGCCGAAGGGCCTGTACTGCGCTGTATTCTTCTATGTTCTAAAGAGACCTTGGAGTGCAGATTCATAGCTCCTTGAATATGGAGTCACAGATAGATAGGATAGTGAAGAAAGTGTTTGGTATGCTTTCCTTTATTAGTCAGAGTATTGAATACAGGAGTTGGGAGGTCATGTTGCGGCTGTACAGGACATTGGTTAGGCCACTTTTGGAATATTGCATGCAATTCTGGTCTCCTTCCTATCAGAAAGATGTTGTGAAACTTGAAAGGGTTCAGAAAAGATTTACAAGGATGTTGCCAGGGTTGGAGGGTATGAGCTCTCGGGAGAGGTTGAATAGGCTTGGGCTCGTTTCCTTGGAACATTGGAGGCTGAGGGGTGATCTTGTAGATGTTTACAAAATTATGAGGGGTATGAATACGAGAAATCGACAAAGTCTTTTCCCTGGGTTGGGGGATCCCAGAACTGGAGGGCATAGGTTTAGGGTGAGAGGGGGAAAATGTAGAAGAGATTTAAGGGGCAACTTTTTCACGGAGAGGATGGTACGTGTATGGAATGAGCTGCCAGAGGATGTGGTGGAGGGTGGTACAATTGCAACATTTAAAAGGCATCTGGATGGGTATATGAATAGCAAGGGTTTGGACGGATATGGGCGAGAACTGGCAGGTGGGACTAGATTGGGTTGGGATATCTGGTCGACATGGACGGGTTGGGCTGAAGGGTTTGTTTCCATGCTGTACATCTCTATGACTCTATGACTCCTGCTTTTTCCACACATGCAACAACTTGGCCAGTGAGTGAGAGCTGAAAATGTGTTGCTGGAAAAGCGCAGCAGGTCAGGCAGCATCCAAGGAACAGGAGAATCGACGTTTCAGGCATGAGCCCTTCTTCAGGAATGAGGAAAGTGTGTCCAGCAGGCGAAGATAAAAGGTAGGGAGGAGGGACTTGGGGGAGGGGCGTTGGAAATGCGATAGGTGGAAGGAGGTCAAGGTGAGGGTGATAGGCCAGAGTGGGGGTGAGGGCAGAGAGGTCAGGAAGAAGATTGCAGGTTAGGAAGGCGGTGCTGAGTTCAAGGGATTTGACTGAGACAAGGTGGGGGGAGGGGAAATGAGGAAACTGGAGAAATCTGAGTGAGTGAGAGGCAAGTGTGTGCCTGAATGATGTGCAATGTGTTTGAATGATGTGTCTGTCACGACTGAATAGTTGACAGTGTGTGAAAGCTACAAAATACACGTGTGAAGATTACAGCAATGCATGTTCGGTAAGGATTGTGATTGATAGAAATTGCTGACAGGTGAACGGAGGTGGGTGAATGGGGTAGATCTGGTGGTTGATGAGTGAATTTAGCAGTGTATGAGGCAAGTGGTTTAGTTGTCAGGATATAGCATGTAAGAATGCAATTCACTGACTCTAACCGCTTATGTGGTGTGATTAAACATTTCACTGAACTAATTTCAGGCTCTCAAGCTTAACCTGTTGCCTCATTACAACCATCAGCTTCTATTAGTTTCTGTATATGTGCCCAGAGCACTGATTCCTTTTGAATAGTGGAAATCTCTTCTCCTGGTCCACCTATGCACCAAGATTTTGTTCCTCCTCAAAATGTTTGACCTTTGCTCAGTTGAAATGTGAGTAGGGTGGTTATGAAGAGATGGGCCTATTTTTGTTATTGTTCTTGGAATCTGGACATCATTGGTCGGTCAAATTTATTAGTCACCGTAATTACTCCTGAGAGAGTGGTGGTGAGCTGACTTCTTGAACTGCGGCAGTTCACATGGGTTGGAATTCTGGGAGACAGCATGACTCAATGATACTGAAAGGACCAACTGAGGATGGCCATTGACTTAGAGGGAACTTGCATGGACTTAGTTCTCCCTTTCAGCTTGTTTAATGAGGCTGCATACTTCAGATTCTATTGATGGACTAGCTTTAACACTGGCAGGCTAATTTTCCCAGGTCTCATGTAACCTAGCTGCTGAGAGGTTAGAACAGTGGGTAGAAGGGCTCAATGTCTGCTTGTTCCCCTTATCCCAATAAATTTCTCAAAGTGATTGCATAACCCTGATACTACTGATTGGCCACAATGATTGGACCTCACCAAGGTATCAGCTACCTAACTTCTGCCCTAACCTACGTCTTGCTTTCCTCAAACACCAAGACTACAAGCCACTCTGTATCCAACCCACCATCCCACAACCTCTGCTCTAGAAACCTACCTGATCCTGAGCTGTAAGTCTGTTGAAGCATGTACCGAGTTTCAGGCCTAACAACCAGACCCTCATACGGGTGCAGTTGTGGCGCTCAATGGAGTTAACGTGCCATATTATCCAAACAAAGATTTCCCCCCACCCTAGCAGCTTGGGATTTTGTCCTAATCATGAATGGGGCCAACTGGCCAGGCATTCAAAATGATTTTCAATGGACAATTGCAAACAGAGGAAAGTTAGTGGGTGATGTGTGCTAATTATCTCCATAAGGTGATTAAAATGAATAATAGAAAAAAATGAGCATCCTTCAATAAAAGTTCAATGATTCACTTTTTCTATGAACTTGCAAAAATGAGGTTTATGTGAAAAGGCAAGATTGTTGTTCAGATGTCATCTAATGTTCATCTAGTGGATGTATTAGAATGTATGAAAGTGGATAAATCTCCTGGTCCTGACCAGATATATCCAAGAACCCTGCAAGAGGCTAGAAAGGAAATTGCAGGGACCCTGGCTGATATTTTTGCATCATCGTTAGCCACGGGTAAGGTCCCAGAAGTTTGGAGGGCAGTGAATTTTGTGCCCTTATTCAAGAGCTGCAAAGAAAAGCCGGGGAGCTCTAGATCAGTAAGCTTAACATCTGTGGTGGGTAAGTTACTTGAGAAGATTCTGAGAGATAAGACATACATACATTTGGAAAGAGAGGGTTTGATTATGATTGGTCAGCATGGCTTTGTGAGTGGGAGATCATGCTTCACAAATTTGTTAGAGTTCTTTGATGAAGTGGCCAGGAAGGTTGACGAGGCCAGGGCAGTAGGAGTAGTCTATATGGATTTCATTAAGGCCTTTGATAAGGTTCCACATGGGAGACTGCTCTGGAAGGTTGGATTGCATGGAATCCAGGGCGAGCTGGCAAATGGGTTACAAAATTGACTTGATGGTAGGAAGCAGAGGGTAATAGTTGAAGGATGCTTGTCGCACTGGTGGCGTGTGACTAGTAGATTTCCTCAGGGGTCAGTGCTGAGCCCCTTACTATTTGTTATCTATATCAATGATTTTCGTGAGAATGTACAAGGCATGATTAATAAGTTTGCTGATGACATTAAAATTGGGCGGTATTGCGGTTTTCATAAGTTGCAGCAGGACATTGATCTGTTGGGGATGTGGGCCAAGAAATGGCAAATGGAGTTTTATATAGATAAGTGTGAGGTCTTGTATTTTGGAAAGTCAAATCATGGTGAATGGTAGGGCTTTAAGGAGTGTAGTGAAATGAGGGATCTTGGAGTTCAAATGCGCTGTTCTCTGAAAGTGGAGTAATAGGTAGACAGGGTATTGAGTATAGAGGTTGGGAAGTTACGTTGCAGTTAAACAGGATGTTGTAAGGCCACACTTGGTGTATTCTGCTCAGTTTTGGTCACCTTGTTATAGGAAGAATGTTATTAAACTGGAAAGTGTGCATAAGAAATTTACAAGACTGTTGCCTGGACTCATAGAACATAGAACATAGAACATAGAACAATACAGCACAGAACAGGCCCTTCGGCCCACGATGTTGTGCCGAACTTCTAACCTAGATTAAGCACCCATCCATGTACCTATCCAAATGCCGCTTAAAGGTCGCCAATGATTCTGACTCTACCACTCCCACGGGCAGCGCATTCCATGCCCCCACCACTCTCTGGGTAAAGAACCCACCCCTGACATCTCCCCTATACCTTCCACCCTTCACCTTAAATTTATGTCCCCTTGTAACACTCTGTTGTACCCGGGGAAAAAGTTTCTGACTGTCTACTCTATCTATTCCTCTGATCATCTTATAAACCTCTATCAAGTCACCCCTCATCCTTCGCCGTTCCAACGAGAAAAGGCCGAGAACTCTCAACCTATGCTCGTACGACCTACTCTCCATTCCAGGCAACATCCTGGTAAATCTTCTCTGCACCCTCTCCAAAGCTTCCACATCTTTCCTAAAGTGAGGCGACCAGAACTGCACACAGTACTCCAACTGTGGCCTAACCAAAGTCCTGTACAGCTGCAACATCACTTCACGACTCTTGAATTCAATCCCTCTGCTAATGAACTATAATACTCCATAGGCCTTCTTACAAACTCTATCCACCTGAGTGGCAACCTTCAAAGATCTATGTACATAGACCCCAAGATCCCTCTGTTCCTCCACCTGACTAAGAACCCTACCATTAACCCTGTATTCCGCATTCTTATTTGTTCTTCCAAAATGGACAACCTCACACTTGGCAGGGTTGAACTCCATCTGCCACTCCTCAGCCCAGCTCTGCATCATATCTAAGTCCCTCTGCAGCCAACAACAGCCCTCCTCACTGTCCACAACTCCACCTATCTTCGTATCATCTGCAAATTTACTGACCCACCCTTCGACTCCCTCATCTAAGTCATTAATAAAAATTACAAACAGCAGAGGACCCAGAACTGAACCCTGCGGAACTCCACTTGTAACTGGGCTCCAGGCTGAATATTTACCATCTACCACCACTCTCTGCCTTCGACCGGTTAGCCAGTTTTCTATCCAATTGGCCAAATTTCCCTCTATCCCATGCCTCCTGACTTTCCGCATAAGCCTACCATGGGGAACCTTATCAAATGCCTTACTAAATTTAAGGTTTGAGGGGAAAGAATAAAAGGGAACCTAAGGGACAACTTTCTTACACAGAAATTGGTACGCATTTGGAATGATCTGGCAGCGGAAGTGGTTGAGGCAGGTACATTATCAACATTTAAAAGGCGTTTAGATAAATATATGGATAGGAAAGGATTAGAAGGATATGAGCCATGTACAGAGACCCGGGTTCAATTCCCGCCTCAGGCGACTGACTGTGTGGAGTTTGCACATTCTCCCCGTGTCTGCGTGGGTTTCCTCCGGGTGCTCCGGTTTCCTCCCACAGTCCAAAGATGTGCAGGTCAGGTGAATTGGCCATGCTAAATTGCCCGTAGTGTTAGGTAAGGGGTAGATGTAGATGTAGGGGTATGGTTGGGTTATCCTTCGGCGGGGCGGTGTGGACTTGTTGGGCCGAAGGGCCTGTTTCCACGCTGTAAGTAATCTAATCTAATTGGGGTTAGCATAGATGGATATTTTGGCCAGTGTGGACTAGTTTGGGCCAAAGGGCCTGTCTCCATGCTGTCGGACTCTATGATTCTATGATTAGTATAGATTCACAGAGTCATTGAGATGTACAGCATAGAAACAGACCCTTCGGTCCAACTTGTTCATGCTGACCAGACATCCTAACCTAATCTAGTCCCACCTGCCAGCACTTGGCCCATATCCCCATAAGCCATTCCTACTCATATATCCATTCAAATGCCTTTTAAATGCTTTAATTGTACCAGCCTCCACCACTTCCTCTGGCAGCTCATTCCATACACGTACAACACTCTGCGTGAAAAAGTTACCCCTTAGGTCTCTTTTATATCTTTCCCCTCTCACCCTAAACCTATGCCCTCTAGTTCTGGATTCCCCATCCCTAGGGAAAAGAGCTTGTCTATTTATCCTATCCATGCCCCTCATAATTTTATAAACCTCTATAAGGTCACCCCTCAGCCTCCGACGCTCCAGGGAAAACAGTCCCAACCTATTCAGCTTCTCCCTATAGCTCAAATCTTCCAATCCTGGCAACATCCTTGTAAATCTCATCTGAGCCCTTTCAAGTTTCACAACATCCTTCCGATAGGAGGGAAATCAGAATTGGATGCAATATTCCAAAACTGGCCTAACCAATGTCCTGTACAACATGACCTCCCAACTCCTGTACTCAATACTCTGACTAATAAGGGAAAGCATATCAAACGCCTTCTTCACTATCCTATCTACCTGCAATTCTAATTTCAAGGAACTATGAACCTGCACTCCAAGGTCTCTTTGTTCAGCACTTTTGTGTCTTATCATAAGTTATAAACCAAACTCACTGTGGATGCAGAGGATGAGGCAACTCATGAGTGGCACGCTTTTCAAGAGAATTGATGTTTTCTGGGACTTCTAATGAAGCTGCTCATAGTGGTCTCAATTTTAAATGGAAATTCACCCAGAAGCACAAATGCTATAGTATCATGTGTTCCTGAGTGTTGGCCATAGCACCATGAATATCTCATTTGAGGTTCCAGTTTGTTAAATGGGGCATTAAGATAATCTAAATTCTAAATTTTGTTGAGATAAGGAGCAGGGGTTAATCCAAGTAGTTGTTGAGAACTTAGCAGAGACACTTCTTGATATAGTTAAAAATCACACAACACCAGACCATAGTCCAACAGAGTTTGGGAGAAGATTTCTAGCTCGGGTGCTCGTTGTTGTGGTTCTGTTCACCGAGCTGGGAATTTGTCTTGCAAACGTTTCATCCCCTGTCTAGGTGACATCCTCAGTGCTTGGGAGCCTCCTGTGAAGCGCTTCTGTGCTGTTTCCTCCGGCATTTATAGTGACCTGTCTCTGCCGCTTCCGGTTGTCAGTTCGAGCTGTCCGTTGTAGTGGCCGGTAAACGATACGACCAGCTATCCTTAGTAGCCGCACACACAGACGACAAGCAACATGAATTCGACTGGGACAACACTACCATTATAGGGCAAGCCAAACAGAGAACAGCCAGGGAATTCCTAGAGGCATGGCACTCATCCACAGACTCTATCAACAAACACATCGACCTGGACCCAATATACCGGCCACTACAGCGGACAGCTCGAACTGACAACCGGAAGCGGCAGAGACAGGCCACTATAAATGCCGGAGGAAACAGCACAGAAGCGCTTCACAGGAGGCTCCCAAGCACTGAGGATGTCACCTAGACAGGGGACGAAACGTTTGCAAGACAAATTCCCAGCTCGGCGAACAGAACCACAATAGTCCAACAGGTTTATTTGGAAGCACTAGCTTTCAGAGCGCTGCTCCTTCATCTCATTCAATGAGATAATGAAGCAGCACTTTCAAAGCTAATGCTTCCAAATAAACCTGTTGGACTATAGCCTGGTGTTATGTGATTTTTAAACTTGTCCACCTCAGTCCAACACCTGTTCCTCCACATCATGACTTCTTGATATGACATTGAATAATATTGGCCTTGAAAACCCAATAGTTAGTCTTTAGCCTGACTTGTGTTATTTGATCTCAGTTGAGGTTTCAATTGGGTAGCAAAATTAATTTTAACACTCTTATGTTAATGAAAGTTTATCTTGTACTTCTGCACTTAGTTGCAAACCACAGATCTCTCTTGCATGCAAGAGGGTAGATGGAGGAAGCTCATGTCTTGAGCAGCAGATGGGTGTGGTGTGTCCAATCTGCCAATGAAACCTAGCAATTAGTTTCTTTAATGCACAAGAATTATTTTCTTCCCTTGGAGAGAAATCAGAGCTAACATTTCAGGTTCAGTGACCTTCCTCAGAGCTGTGGAATTGAAAGATAGTTGCAGAAATAGTAAAAATGTAACCATCATTTTTTTTTGTTGTAATAGCCCTCCTATCCACAAGTGAAGGAAGGAAATCTGCTCTCCCTATCTGCGCTACCCCACGTGTGACTCCAGACCCACAGTAGTTGGTTAATTCTTAATTGCTCTCAAGTCCCTACCTTTGACCCAGAAGGTCCAGGTTACATAGCAATAAGAGTAAGCCATTCAGCCCCTCCAGCCTGCCTATGCCATTCAATGAGATCATGGCTGATCTGTAGCCTAACTCTGTTTACCTGCATTTGGTCCATACTCTTTAATACCTTTGTTTTGCAAAACAAAATCATATCTCAGATTTAAAATTAACAACTGATCCTGCGACCGCTGTTATTTATTCAAATCCCACTTGATCCAGATTGGAAAATGCCTATCCTTCTTAGCACTGCTTGATTAAAATCTACAAGTGAACCAAGCACCTGATGTTACCACAGGCAACAGACTGTCTACACTGCAGCACTCAAAGCACAGATTGTGTCTGGAGAGCACTCTGTGCTATATATATAAGTTTAGCTATAAATCAATCCATCAAAGATCTTCAACTAAACAAATTTGTGTTACACTTAGATAACACACAAATAACATTATGTGGACAACAAATGCTAACCCAACCAGCAATGTTAGCATCCCATGAACAAACTTTTAAAAATACACTATACAGCTAAATCAAATTCACCCCAACTTCAGTTACAGAATTTCAGTATGCACGTGATGCTTGCTTATGTACTCATTCAGAAACTGGGCTGCAGTCTATACTTTTGTTGAAACATATGAGAAAATGAGCCTTTCACTAAACACACTAAAGTCTGCTTCCAACCAGCTCCCACAGTACAACAATTCTCCCCGTTAATTAAGATCAATGACAAGATCCTAGAAAATGTCAACCTATCTTGGAAGCCTTCTTTGAATGAAAACACAACGAACAAAATTGTTTGTCACCTCTCGTGTGCCAGCTCAGCCTACAGCCAACTAAAGAAAAGTGCGTTTGAGGGCCAGGATCTCAAACTCAAGGCTATGGCTATTGTTTTACAGGACAGCAGTGATCTCCACTTTCATATAGGTTTTGGAGAATTAGACAATTTACAGCATACACCTTAGAGCACTGAAAAAGTGATGCTGCTTTTTACAAGATCTTCCGAAACCAGTGACAAGAGACATGGTCAAAACCAGCACCCTCTCCCAAATCAGGATGCCAAACAGCAAGGTGCTAATCACCAAAAACTAGCTCTTGTTCATAGGGGTGACACCAGATTCCTGAAGCAACTGCCCTATCTAGAGCTCACTTAAGACAGGAGACTCCCCTTAGGACAGCAGAAACAAGCCCTTGAAAGCCACTAGTTTGTAACCAACAGAAACAGACAATCACTCATTAGACTGATCAACCATCTCAGAAACCCTTCATATTAGAGTGAAAGTAAGTCACGCTCCAATCCAGGGGACTGCTTAAGAATAATAATTTTCACAGGATTTTTCTGATAATGCTCTAGTATTCTGGCAGAAGATTGGCAGAAACCGAGTTAAAATGGTATAAAAAAAACTTTATACGGGGTACTAATGTTTCCATTAACCTGTCAGAATTTTGGTGGTGTTTGGCTCAAAAAGATTTCTGCTCCTCTTCGACTCTGAATGTTTAAAGTGCACAATATGTTAGAAATAATTTTTATAATTTAACATATGAATATACAAGAAAACCAAATGGACTATTTTTCAATTTATTTATTGTCCTTTATTTTTATCTGTTGTTGACATGGAAGATATGTAAATCAGGGATGGGAAGAATCTATTCAGCCATTAAAATCGATTGCTGTAAGGTATTATTTGTTCCTTCAGCAATAGATACAACGACTTGATTTTCATCTAAAGAAAAAAAAGTTGCTGCCTGTAAATTAATCTATTTTTAAAAACAGAAGCCGCTAAAGAAGCAGGCCTAGAGTAACAACCACAACGCAGAGTACAGACTGTTCAACACTTACTTCGCACAATGGCAAGGCGCCTCAGCACATTGGTAGCCTGTTTAGCGTGCCATGCAGCAGGAAGGTGTGGGCACTTTTATGAATTTTTCCATGGAGCTAATTTACTGTCTTGACCATGCTGTGCAGAGGTGACAAGCATCCTCACTGGGATCCGCGGTTGCCAGGCTTCTAAGATTAACCTGGAGTTGAAGATCGATCCCCAGGCCATTGCAATGTGAAACTCAGGAGATGAATCACAGGGACTAGCGATATATAAATTATGTATCAAAGGACAGTAAACAAAGATCATTTTTGTCATTCTTTTTAACATTTCTCTTGATCAGATATAAAAATTGGTGGTGGGGTTGGGGGGGGGGTGGGGAAGTGGCGGCGCGAAAGGTCTCTTTGGCTGATAGCCTCCAATTGGGTAAATTTTGCTTTCAAATTGGCATAAGGTGGCAGTGCATCACAAGGGTGAGTGGTTCGGCTGACTGAAATATGGGGCAAGTCATAATGAAATCTCCAGGAATAGATAACAGCAAAACCTATTGGGAAGGCAAGAGACGAGAATGGTCAGAATGTGGTTATTCCCTTGCAGAGAGGTTTATTGGCATTGGGAGATTTCACAGAATTAACCTCAACAACAAGAGAAAAGCATGACAGAAGAAAACGATAAAAATAAAGAAAATTATTCTGCCCGTGCCTTTGTGTGTCTTCCTGCTCAGCCTTGCCACAGAAAGTGACACCTTCCGGGATGTTTGACATGCCGTTCACCCTGTTTAACAACGCTTAAGAATTTATTTGAACGCTGTGTGAATGAAGTGTTACAAATGAACTTAGCACCTTTGATGATATGAATCAATGAATTAAGTGGCACAATACTCAGTGCCAATGGAGACATGATTATTGCAAAGTTGGCTGAAGAGGGCAGAGTGCGATTCAACAGCTGCCGACTATTGTGTACACGTCTCCTTCCATGCACTGGAAAATAAGAAGGTGCTTCAGGTGAATACTGTACCATTTTTCCCACTTGGGGGAGCTGCTGTAAGCTGGCCAGGCACCAGCAGGGAGACCTATTATTAAAACAGCCAGTTTACTCACTGGAAAAGCCTTGCATCCTAATGGGCTAGCCACTGAACTTGTGAGTAGATCAAAGACAGCCAAAAAAGATATTCAGTCAACAGCTCATCACAAAGGCAATTCAATCATCACTAAATGCACAAACTAAAATAAGATCTTCTGATACCATGTTCTGCATTCTGTAATTTATCAGCGTTTCAACTTTTTTTCCCTTTTATTCCAGGCACTGTAAATGTTATTAAATACATATTTATTTCTTGAAATTCTTTAGCACTTTTTCGATTCCACAAACACAGGAAATAAGGGTACTTCCTTATCTTTCACACATTATTTAAAGCTGAGGAAACATATTTACAGAAAATGCACTGTACTTTAGTAAAACAGAAGATCCACTAAATATCAGTGTGGCTGGAAATTTGCAACTATGCTTTATATTTCCTGGTGAACATTTCCCATTTCTTCTGTTCCGCTGAAGACATTGTAACACCAGATATGTGCCAATTGTTTTCCAGGATTTTGCTGAAGTCTTCACGCTTTATATAAGATTGTAAGACTGTAAGATGGAGGGGCAGAAGTAGCCCATCAATTCTGCTCAGCTATTCAATGAGATTATAGCTGATCTGGTAATGCTCAACTCCATTTCCTTGCCTTTTCCCCATAGCCCTTGATTACCTTACTGATTAAAATTCTCATTATGTCAGCATATACTTAATGTCAAAGGCCTGGATTTGCCATTGGCCAGACATTTGTTATTTCAGCCTAGATAGGAGTTGTGCATGCAGACCCTGAGGAAGCCCCATTGTAGCAGACTCCGAAGATATTGCCTGGAAAATGGAAGATTCCAGGAGCAAATGCCCCTAAACCTGGACTCCTGTGAAAGTCTCTATTTAAGTCAAAGAATTCTGAGGGTTCTGATGAATCTAAGTAAATAGTTACTCTGCAGTAGTTAGACTATTAAATACACAATCTAACTTCTGATTAACTATTCAACTGACCGTGTATATAACCCAGAAAATCCCCAACAATACCTCCCCAAACCACTTACAGCCCCAAAACTAGACCCAACATCCTTGGGACCTACAGTTATCTACAGTTCCCTTATCTTTCCCCAAGTGCTCTACTCCCCAGCCTGACCCTGCTTTTCATGCTCTGTGGCCAAATCCCAATCCTCTACACAGGGTTTGCTGTGCCTCCGCCCATCTCTGCGCACAAATACCCAGTTTCCCAGCTGCTAGACATGCTCATCCCTCCCCATGCTCCACACTCCCCCATTCCCCCACTGTGCACTCCACACCCTTTTACCCCATCTCTGGATGCCCTTGCACCCCTGCTTCCCTCAGTCAGTACTCAATTTCCACTTCTCCTGGTGCCTGCAAGATCTGCAAACCCATGCTGTCACTGCAGATCCCCTTACCCGACCAAATTACCCATCACCCAACCTCCACACCTCTCATTGGATTCAATATCTCCCAGCTATCCTGGCCTACCCCGTTCATGACATCACTTATTTATTTTCTTGCACCTTGGCACCCTACACATTAGGCATCCAAATCCCTTCCCACTTGGCATCGGAACAATTTGATACCCTTCCCCCATCACCCTATCTCCTACCTAGGTACAACACTACCCAACAGTGTGGAAAATCGTCCCTTTATGTTCTATACATAAAAGTCAGGACAAACTCAGCCTGGCCTATTACCACCTCATCAATCTACTTTCAATCATCAGGAAAGTGATGGAAGATGTCATCAATAGTGCTATCAGGTAGTACCTGCTCAGCATTAACCTGCTCAGAGAAGTGGGTTCTGCCAGGGTCACTCAGCTCCTGACCTTGTTACAACCTTGGTTCAAACATGGGCAAAAGAGCTGAATTCCAGAGGTGACATGAGAGTGAAAACCCTTCACATCAAGGCTTCATTCAACTGAGTGCAGCATCAAGAAGCCCTAGCAAAACAGGAGTCAATGAAAATCGGGGGAAGAACAGGTAAGGTATTTTTCCCTGGAGTGTCGGAGGCTGAGGAGTGACCTTATAGAGGTTTACAAAATTATGAGGAGCATGGATAGGGTAAATAGGCAAAGTCTTTTTCCTGGGGTCGGGGAATCCAGAACTAGAGGGCATCGGTTTAGGGTGAGAGGGGAAAGATATAAAAGAGACCTAAGGGGTAACATTTTCACTCAGAGGGTGGTACGTGTATGGAACGAGCTGCCAGAGGAAGTGGTGGAGGCTGGTACAATTGCAACATTTAAGAGGCACTTGGATGGGCATATGAATAGGAAGGGTTTGGAGGGATACGGGCCGGGTGCTGGCAGGTGGGACTAGATTGGGTTGGGATATCTGGTCGGCATGGACGGGTTGGACCGAAGGGTCAGTTTCCATGCTGTACATCTCTATGACTCTATAGGTCTCTCCAGTGCTCAGAGTCATACCTTGTATGTAGGAAGATAGTTATTAGAGGTCAGTCACCTTAGTTGTATGAGTTCCTCAGGGTAGTGTTATAGACCCTGTGGCATGCTATTCCTCAATAGCCTAACCCCTAGCCAGTTCGCACCCTTCATATTTGGCACCCTACCCATCTGACACTCTACCCTCCCAACATCCTAGTACCACACCTACCTTCTATACCTAAAGTTTGACAGGAGCTGTCAAAATGTCTGTCAGGCCCTTTAATATTCAGAAGAGAACAGCTGACTGCTGTGAGATACGGGACACTGTCTGCCTCCCTCTGACCGTTCTACACTTTGCTTTTCTGAAGGAGTCCTGATCGGGATCTCTTCTCAGAAATGTGGAGCGCCCATCTTTCATTAAACAAAAGTCAGGTGAAATGGCAAATTTCATGAGATTGCCACTCCTTGGAAAACCCAGCCACAGCCTCAGCAGCCCTCTGTGGTGAAAAAGTTCCACAGACTCACAAGTGTCTGAGAGAAGAAATTCCTCCTCATCTCTGTCTTAAATGCATGATCCCTTATTCTGAGATTATGCCCTCTGGTCCCAAAGCCTCCCACAGGGGGAAGCAACCTTTCTGTATCTACCCTGCCAGACAATGGGAGAATACCTTTCCTCTTCTGTAAAACATCCGAATGGGTCCCAATGCTCTGGATGCTGAGGTCAAGAAAGGAGAGGGAGTTACCTGAGGTAGACCACATGAATTTGAAGGCATGGTGGAGGTTGTGGGCAAAGTCAATGAACTGCTCCAGTCCAGCATGGATGCAGGATGCTGTGCCGATGCAGTCATCGATGTAACGGAAGAAGAGTTGGGGCAGTGTGCCTGTGTATGTGGTAAAGAGGGACTGTTAGACATAGCTGATGGAGAGGCAGGCGTAGCTGGGGCCCATCCAAGTGCCCATGGCCACCCCCTGGATTTAAAGGAAATGGGAAGAGTTTAAAAAAAGTTATTAAGGGTGAGGACTAGTTCAGCAAGGTGGAGGAGGGTATTGTTGAGGGGGACTACAAGAGTCTGTTAGAGAGGAAGAGCAGAGGGTCTGGAGGCCAACCTTGTGGGGTATGGATACATACAAGGACTGCGCGTCCATAGTGAAGATAAAGCACTGAGGGCCAGGGAACTGAAAGTTACTGAAAAGGTGGAGGACATGGTTGGTATCGCAGATGTAGGTGGGAAGTGCCTGAACCAAGGGGAGAGGATGAAGTCAAGATAGGAAGAAGGAAGTTCGGTAGGACAGGAACATGCCAAAACGATGGGTCGGCCGGGGTAGTTGGGCTTGTGGATTTTGGGGAGCAGGTAGAACCTTGCAGTGCGGGGCTTGGAGGCTGTGAAATTAGAGGCAATGGAGGGGAAATCTCCGGAGGCAGTGAGGTCACGGACAGTGCGAATGATTTTGGCCTGATGGGTCACATTGGGGTTGTGGTCAATGGGGAGGTAGGACATGATATCGGAGAGCTGGCGTTTGGCCTCTGCTAGATCTGTTCTCCAGACTACCCACCACCCTCACCTCGGTCCAGGGCCCCAAACAGTCCTCCCAGGTGAGACAGAGGTTCACCCTGCCTCTCCTCTAACCCTGTTTGATGTATCTGGTGCTCACACTGGTGTAGTCTTCTCTACACTGGTGACACCAAATGTAGTTTCATCAAGCATCACAGCTGGGCCCGCAGACACTGACCTGTCCTCCCAGTCACTGCCCATTTAAATTCCTCTTCCCACTCCCTTTCCAACATGACCATCCTTGCCCTCCTCCATTGCCATAGCGAATCAGGCCGCAACTTGGAGGAACAACATCTCATCTTCCGCCTGGGCAGCCTGGAGGATTCAACACTGAGTTCTCCAATTTCAAATCATCTCCCTTTCCATGCTCCCCACTTCCATTCCAGCCTCTCCCCCTCCCTTCCATTCCTCTGACCAATTCTTCCTTCCAGCTACCAAGCTGATTAATTCCTCTCATCAACCAACCAGGTCATATTCTCTACCTGTATTCGCCTATCCCTACCACACCAGCCTGCCCCTCTCCCTAACAAAACTGTCCCCCACCCCATCCCCCCTTTATCTGCATCTCCCTTTACATCCACCCCAAGTCCTGAAGAAGGGTTACATCCAAAATGTTGACTTCTCTATCTCCTGATGCTGCCTGGCTTGCTGTGTTCTTCCAGCCTCCTGCTTGTCTACCCTCCTGCTTATCTACCTTAGCTGTGAAATTCTCTAAAATATCCTGTAACTTTGAAAGCTGTGCTAGTCCTTTGTTTATTACAGTGACAACCCACTCTGACCCAAACACAAAGGGCTGAACTTTACGGGGTTTTCAGGAATAAGATATGGATAGGGGGAGAGGACACCATTACCCTGAATCCAAACATCATGACCTTGGTTACATATTTTACCAGCAGCACAACAACTCCACAGTGGCATTAGGACTATACAGAAGCTCCTGACAAGGCAGTTAATCCTAACGTAGACCTTATTGACCAGGCTTTCAAAGTGGATTTTGACATTTTATGATTGGCACTCATGGGACATGGGTTTTCATCTCCCTGACCAGTTAGAAATGGTTTCTATATTAAACTGGTTGTTTCATTCCCAAGTTGAACTCAAATGGAAAAAAAGGGGCGTAGAGGGCATTATCAACCTGAAAGCCTCAAAGAGTGCAGCCCAGCACTACATCAACGAGGTGACCATTGCCTTGTTCATTTCTTTTGTGACTGTGTGCATTAACAGTTCAACACTGACAGATGGGAAGGGAAGAGAGCTATTAGCTTCAGGTTCAATGTTGGATTCTCCCAAATGCATGGTGTTACGTGAGCGGCCATCCAATGCCCTTCACCAACAGGACGGGCTTCCCTAGGAACAGCCACGAAGCTTACATTCTACTGCAGTCCCAGCTGCTGCAGCTTTTCTGTGCCTCTCCCTCCCATGCACCTTCAGGGATGGATCCTCTGGGACAAGGGCCACCCATTGACTACATGGTTACGCACCTTGTGAGGAAGCCTCATACTGCAGCGGAGGGGAAGGGTAATATGTGCCATGTATCTCACTGAATGCCAATGTGCAGATCATTTGCCATTGAAGTTATGATTCAGATGTCTTGGCCAACTCAGTGGAGTCCCACAATATGATCACAGAGATGATATTGTGAGGGCATTGTAGTGGTTTGCCGTGCCTTGGACAGTCCAGCACTACAGAAGGGGGGGGGGGCGGGGTTCTGGCTAATCACACTGCAACTCATTTGATGAGGAGGATATAAGTGAGGGGCTTGAGCAAGCAGCTCAGGATGAAGAACTGTTTGCACCAGCATCAAAGAGAATTGAGAAGCACACAAAAGAGATTCAGGAAAATCTCATCCGTATCCCTTTCCAGCGACCATGGAACCTTTTCAGCGTTTATGTAATAACACTTCACGTCCATTTTGCCCAGATGTTTCTGCCTTCACATCATACTCCATCGTGTAGAGCTCCCTTTCACCACACACCTGAACAACTGGCCAGTTGTGACCTGCCCCAGTACTATCAGCCCTATTGAGGGAGCAAAGATATAGGAGGCATCTGACTAGACTTCCCTAACACATAAACAATCAGCATTAGTTATTGGAACAATCCAATTGCAGCAGGGTAAACACCAATGGACACCAAATGCATCTAAAAGTTCTTTTCAATGGGCTTCAATATGTTCCAATGAGACATGGTCCTGATGAAGGGTTCCAGCCTGAAACATTCACTTTCCTGCTCCTGCCTGAGGTTTGGAGGGTTCCAGCATGTACCTTCTCTGTCACTGTAACAATGAGAGGCTTTTTGGTTACTGACAAAGAGGCTGAGGAGCTGCTGTTTACACATGGATTGCTCAGGGAGGAGCACCAAGGTGGGAAAGACAGCTTCATCTCCACTTTTACAGATACCTCCCTGCCGACCAGAGAAGCTAGAGGAGACTCCAAACACATCATATGCCCCTTTGCCCCTACTGCTGCACTGAGTTCAGAGTGAACGAGTTCGGATGTGGAGACTCTGTGCTGATTCGTCTGCTGGATCTGGTTCTCCAAAGGGGTCCGAATCCATTGGGGCAGGAAATCGTGGATGCATACCTGAGACATGGCAGCACTCATCACATGGAAGGATTCTTCCATCACCCACGCGTGATTGATCATAACATTGGATAGGTGCCATGCCTGCAGGCCATGAAGTGGACAGCCACTGCATGAACATGAATATTTCTCATCTGTGGCAAGAGCACCTGCTTCTTGGGCTGCCGATAGGACTCATGCATGTTCTCAGCTCATTACGTTTCCTGTCTGAGTGTTTGGATGCTGAGTAGAATCATAGCTTTCTATTTCAAAGGAAGTTACCTGAATGTGAGAAAAACAGGATTAGCCTATTCAGCCACACGAGTCCGCTCTGATATCTAATTAAATTATGAATGATCTGTACCTTCACTCATTTCGATTACATTCATCCTGCTGTGATTCCAGTTAATGATATTATTAAACAAATCAGATCCCAGACTAAAGTCTGGCTTGATAGATCATAATTTGTTTGAATTTTGCTTTTCAATGATGTGGTCTTTCACTGAAAAATAACAAGGAATGCTGCAGATTTGGGGTTATCAAAAGAAATTTCCAAATAAATCTAGGTAAGCTAGAATAAACCAAACCATTTAATTATGATACATGTTGAAAAAGTTTGAAATGTGCAATAAAAATACAATTTTATTCATCCCAACAGCATTCCAATACAGTACTCAAAGGCTAGAGAGAATGCTCTTCTCTTCCCACATAATGTTTGACTCAATTGTAGCTTCAGTTCCTGGTCATCAGAATCTGACAGACTTGTTCTTGATTTGTCATGTCACTGAGCTTTGATTTTCTCAGTCTCATATAAGCACTTCAGCATTTTAATCAGAAACTTCAAGTCTTAAACTTTTAACCTCCTTCCACCAAGATAGCCTATTCTTAACGGTTCTACTATATATTTTCATTTTCTTAAGAGCAACTGATTTATATATCTAGCTTCAGCCAAGTACGCTGCAGAACTGCCCAAACTGAAACTTTGGGTGGTCTCCCCTAATTGATAGAAAAAGATCTGTCCCCACCCTTCCAAACTATAGCCTGATGCTTAACTGTTTACCTTGTTTACTTGTAACATTCTTTCCATGTAAACCAAAATATAATTTTCTAGGAAGTCATGCTGTGCTTTAAAATAAATCATCATGGCTACAGAAGTATTAATGATTAATTATTAAATCCCTTCAGACACACAGAATACCCATATGCCACTAGTTCAAATCCAAATATATGAATTTGAAAACAAATATTATTAAAATATATGTGCATCACACATTTTATAATGTAATCCGTATTCCTGATGCTTCAACTAACTGAAATTATCTCAGCCATGATAATTTCAATTGTTCTGGCATCCACCATCTTTGTCGGAATGTAGAACACAGAAGTAGGCTATTCAGCCTGTGGAGCCTGCTTCACTATTCAGATAGAAAACAGCGGATCATGTATTACACTGCCCCAGACACTATGATATGTACATACACTGTAATTTGTCAGGAAAGGGGAAGATTAATTGGATTTCTTGTTCCAAGAAGCAGCCACACTTAGGATCAGGTCTTCTGATTTTGTCAGGGTTTTGTCAGAGAGAGGAGAATGTGACTACGGGTGACACAGGTCAGGGGACGCAAGGGGCAAGACAGCAGGAGTCTCAAACTTTGCAATTACCCATAAAGTATGAGGTTCTTTAAGCTTGCTTAAGCAAAGTTACAGGGTGGATCAGAGAACAGGCAATGGCACCATAGTAGATGTAGTGGGGGAAGCAAAAAGGAATGCAGTTGAAAAAGGGGACAACATAGTCTCTGCAGCCAAGAGCATGAGTCCAGTGCCAGGGTTCAGGATATTTACTCAGGGCTGGGGAGGAACTTAGAGTGGAACTTTACAGGTAAAGATCCAGTCGTCATGTTTTTTCTTAATATTCCTTCATGAGATGATGTCATCACTCGCTTGGCCAGCATTTATTCCCCATCCCAGAGAGTAAACCATATTGCTGTGGGTCTGCAGTAACATGTAGTCCAGACCATGTAAGGTTCCTTCCCTAAAGGACACCTCCTCAGTACTAACTGCCTGTCCACCTAACTTCGTATCATCAGCAAACTTTGCCAGAATGCCCCCAGAACCTTCATCCAGATCATTAATATATAAAGTGAACAGCTGCGCCCCCAACACTGAATCCTGTGGGACTCCACTTGTCACTAGATGCCATTCCGAAAAAAAACCTTTTATCCCAACTCTCTACGTTCTGTCATTTGAATCCTCCCACTTCCTCCAGACCAAAGGGGTAGCCATGGGCACGCATATGGGCCCCAGCTATGCCTGTCTCTTTGTTGGCTACGTAGAGCAGTTGATCTTCTGTAATTACACCGGCACCACTCCCCACCTCTTCCTCCGCTACATTGATGACTGCATTGGCGCCACCTCGTGCTCCCGCGAGGAGGTTGAGCAATTCATCAACTTCACCAACACATTCTACCCTGAGCTTAAATTTACCTGGACCATGTCTAACACCTCCCTCCCCTTCCTGGACCTCTCCATCTCCATTAATGATGACCGACTTGACATTGACATTTTTTACAAACCCACCAACTCCCACAGCTACCTGGATTACACCTCTTCCCACCCTACCTCTTGCAAAAATGCCACCCCGTATTCCCAATTCCTCCGCCTCCGCCGGATCTGCTCCCAGGAGGACCAGTTCCACCACAGAACACACCAGATGGCCTCCTTCTTTAGAGACCGCACGTGGTTAAAGATGCCCTGCAACGCATCTCGTCTACATCCCGCACCTCTGCCCTCAGACCCCACCCCTCCAACCGTAACAAGGGCAGAACGCCCCTGGTGCTCACCTTCCACCCTACCAATCTTCGCATAAACCAAATCATTCGCCGACATTTCCGCCACCTCCAAACAGACCCCACCACCAGGGATATATTTCCCTCCCCACCCCTTTCCGCCTTCTGCAAAGACCGTTCCCTCCGCGACAACCTGGTCAGGACCACGCCCCCAAACAACCCATCCTCCAATCCTGGCACTTTCCCCTGCCACCGCAGGAACTGTAAAGCCTGCGCCCACACCTCCTCCCTCACCTCTATCCAAGGCCCTAAAGGAGCCTTCCACATCCATCAAAGTTTTACTTGCACATCCACTAATATCATTTATTGTATCCGTTGCTCCCGATGCGGTCTCCTCTATATTGGGGAGACTGGACGCCTCCTAGCAGAGCGCTTTAGGGAACATCTCCGGGACACCCGCACCAATCAACCACACTGCCCCGTGGCCCAACATTTCAACTCCCCCTCCCACTCTGCCGAGGACATGGAGGTCCTGGGCCTCCTTCACTGCCGCTCCCTCACCACCAGACGCCTGGAGGAAGAACGCCTCATCTTCCGCCTCGGAACACTTCAACCCCAGGGCATCAATGTGGACTTCAACAGTTTCCTCATTTCCCCTTCCCCCACCTCACCCTAGTTCTAAACTTCCAGCTCAGTAACTGTCCCCATGACTTGTCCGGACTTGTCCTACCTGCCTATCTCCTTTTCCACCTATCCACTCCACCCTCTCCTCCTTGACCTGTACTCTATGCTACTTTCTCCCCACCCCCACCCTCCTCTAGCTTATCTCTCCATGCTTCAGGCTCACTGCCTTTATTACTTTTGCCTGAAATGTCGATATCGAAGCTACTTGGATGCTGCAAGAACTGCTGTGCTCTTCCAGCACCACTAATCCAGAATCAGGTTTCTAGCATCTGCAGTCATTGTTTTTACCTTCTGTCAGACATCCAATCCTCAATCCATGCTAGTAGTTCACCTCAAACACCATGGGCCCTCACCTTACTCAGCAGCCTCCTGTGAGGCACCTTAGCAAAAGCCTTTTGGAAGTCTAGATAGATAACATCCACTAGGTTATCCTGGTCTAACCTACTTGTTACTTCTTCCAAGAATTCAAATAGGTTTGTCAGGTATGACATCCCCTTACTAAATCCAATGCTGACTTGTTCTAATCCAACTCTGCACTTCCAAGAATTCAGAAATCACATCCTTAACATTGGATTCTAGAATCTTACCAACATCCGAAGTTAGGCTAATTGGCTTATCATTTTCCATCTTTTGTCTTGATCCTTTCTTGAACAAGGGGATACAACAGTGATTTTCACATCATTTTGGACTTTCCTGACTCCAGAGACTTTTGAAAGATTACAACCAACGCTTCCGCTAATTCCTCAGCCACATCCCTCAGAACTCTAGGATGTAGCCCATGGGGGCCAGGAGATTTATCAATTTTTAGACCTTTTTAGTTTTTCTACCACTTTCTCTTTTGTAATGGCTACAATACTCAAATTTGTCCCCTGACTCTCCTTAATTGTTGGGATATTACTCATGTCTTCCACTGTGAAGACTGACGCAAAATACTGATTAGGTTCTTCAACTAATTCCTTATCTCCGATCATTAGCCTTCTAGCATCATCTTGGAGCGGCCCAATGTCTACTTTTGCATCTTGTTTGTTTCTTATGTATTGAAAGAAACTTTTACTATCATTTCTAATATTACTGGCTAGCCTACCTTCATATTTGATCCTTTCCTTCCTTATTTTTCTCTTTGTTATCCTCTCTTCGTTTTTGTAGCCTTCCCAATCTTCTGATTTCTCAGTGCCCCTGGCCACTTTATAGGGTCTCTCTTTTTCTTTGATATATTCCTGACTTCCTTTGTCAGCCATGGCTGTCTAATCCCTAGGCTACCCCCCTTTTCATCTTTTCTTTAGGATGAACCTCTGTACTGTATCCTCAATTGCATCCAGAAACTTCTGCCATTGTTGCTCTACTGTCTTCCCTTTTAGGCTCTGCTTCCAGTCAATTTCCATCAGTTCCTCTCTGATGCCCCTGTAATTACCTTTATTTAATTGTAACACCACTACATCTGATTTTGCATTCTCTCTTTCAACCTGCAGACTGAACCTCTACCATATTATGATAGCTGCCTCCTAAGTGTTCCCTTACTTTAAGATCTTTTATAAAGTCTGACTCATTACATAGCACTAAGTCCAGAATAGCTTGGTCCCCTGTGGGCTCCATCACAAGCTGTTCCAAAAAGCAATCCTGTAAGCATTCCATGAATTCCCTTTCTTTGGTTCTTTGGATCCACAAGCAACATTATTCATCCAGTCAACCTGCATATTGAAATCCTCCATGATCACTGTGACCTTGCCTTTCTGACATGCCCTATTTCCTGGTACATCTTGTGCCCCTGGTTCTGACCACTGTTAGGAGGTCTGTACATAGCTCCCATTCTGGTTTGTTTGCCTTTGTGGTTCCTCAACTCCACCCACACAGTCTCCACATCTTCTGACCCAATGTCATTCAGTGCCATAGATTTAATTTCATTCTTAACTAACAAGGCAACCCCACCCCATGTGCCCACATTCCTGTCTTTTCTATAAATTGTAAATCTCTGCATGTTTAACTGCGGGTCCTGAACCCCCTACAACCATGTCTCTGTGATGCCTACCATATCATAATCATTCACAATAATTTGTGCCATTAATTCATCGACTTTGTTACGAATGCTACAAGCATTCAGGTAAAGTATCTAAATGCTAACTTGCTAGATAGAATAATTTCTAGATAGAGAGATAGAATACGTGGATCAGATGAGTGAGACTACGACTCAAACACTGGTGTCAGAGAAGTGGATTCCAGTTCATTGGGCACTGGCACCAGCGCTGAGAAATGTGGGATCTGAATTGATAGGACAATCTCCACCTGAACAATGCTGGGGTCAGTGTTCTTGTGAACTGCATAGCTAGCAAAGATTTAAAACTAATTACTGGGGCCAATAATAGATCCTTGAGGAATGATGAGGCAAAGAGGAAGGTATCAATACACAGAATGGGAATTCTGTTATTGAGCAGAAGGAAGTCAGTGTAATATGTTTGAACTGGCTCTGTAAATGAATTTCAGGACTCAGTGCTATTTTCTTGTTTTTCCCCCTTAATCCTTGCACATTGGTTCTATTTAAGCATCCTTTTAAGTATCAAAGTTGAACCTGTTACCACTTCCCTTCCAGGCAGTGCTTCCAGATCCTAACTTGCTGTGTGAAGATCTTTTTTCTTTCATCATATTTATTACTTTTGGAAATCACTTAAAATCTGTGCCCTCTTGTTATTCAGCATTTTAAAAGTCGAAATCATTTCTCCCTATCTGGTCTATTCAGCCCCCTTTTGATTTTGAAAATTTTAATCTTCTGTGGCTTTCTCTCTCTAAAAAGAACAGTCCCAACTTCTCCAATGTATCCACATTACTGAAGTTTCTCATTCCTGGAAGTAATCTTCTGCACTCTCACCAATGCTTTCACATCTTTTTATTAATATGGCACCCAAAACTGCACACAATACTTCAGCTGAGATCCAAAAAGTGTCTTGTACAAGTTTAACATCAACTCCTTATCCTACACTCCTATTAATAAATCTGAAACTACTGTCTGCTTTATTAACTGCTCTCTCCACCTGTCCTGACAAATACAACAATCTGTGCCTCTGTTTCTGCACTTCCTTTAGAATTTATCCTTGTTAGAGTCATAGAATCATTGCGATGTACAGCACATGTGATGCCACTGTTTAAAAAGGGTGGTAAGGACAAGCCAGAGAACTATAGACCAGTGAGCCTGACCTCAGTGGTGGGCAAGTTGTTGGAGGGAATCCTGAGGGACAGGATGTACATAAATTTGGAAAGGCAAGGACTGATTAGGCAGAGTCAACATGGTTTTGAGTGTGGGAAATCATATCTCACAATTTTAATTGAGTTCTTTGAAGAAGTAACAGAGAGCATTGATCAGGACAGAGCGGTGGATGCGATCTATATGGACTTCAGTAAGGTGTTTGACAAGGTTCCCAATGGTAGACTGGTTATCAAGATTAGATCTCACGGAATACAGGGAGAGCTAGCCATCTGGATACAGAACCTAGCTCAAAGATAGAAGACAGTGTGGTGGTGGAGGATTGGTTTTCAGACTGGAGGCCTGTGACCAGTGGAGTGTCACAAGAATCAGTGTTGGGTCCACTACTTTTCATTATTTGTATAAATGATTTGGATGTGAGCTTAAGAGGTATAGTTAGTAAGTTTGCAGATGACACCAAAATTGGAGGTGTAATGGACAGTGAAGAAAATTACCTCAGATTACAATGGGATTTTGATCAGATGGGCCAATGGACTGAGAAGTGGCAGATGGAATTTAATTTAGATAAATGTGAGGTGCTGCATTTTGGGAAATCAACTCTTAGCAGGACTTATACACTTAATGGTAAGGTCCTCAGGTGTGTTGCTAAACAGAGACCTTGGAGTGCAGGTACGTAACTCCTTGAAAGTGGAATCACAGATAGATAGGATAGTGAAGAAGGTGTTTGGTATGCTTCCCTTTAATGGTCAAAGCATTGAGTACAGTAGTTGGGAAGTCATGTACAGGACATTGGTTAGGCCACTTTTGGAATATTGCTTGCAATTCTGGTCTCCTTCCTTTCGGAAAGATGTTGAGAAACTTGAAAGGATTCAGAAAAGATTTACAAGGATGTTGTCAGTGTTGGAGGATTTGAGCTAGGGGGGGTTGAATAGGTTGGGGTTGTTTTCCCTGGAACATCGGAGGCTGAGGGGTGACCTTACAGGGGTTTACAAAATCATGAGGGACATGGATAGGGTAAATAGACAAGGTCTTTTCCCTGGGGTGGGGGACTCCAGAACTGGAGGGTATAGGTTTAAGGTGAGAAGGGAAGGATAAAGAAGAGACCTAAGGGGCAATATTTTCACACAGAGGATGGTGCGTGTATGGAATGAGCTGCCAGAGGAATTGGTGAAGGCTGGTACAATCGCAACATTAAAGAGGCATTTGGATGGGTATATGAATAGGAAGGGTTTGGAAGGATATGGGCCAGGTATGACAGGTGGGACTAGATTGACGTCGGTATGGACGAGTTGGACCAAAGGGTTTGTTTCATATTACAGAGGAGGAAGTGCTGGATGTTTTGAAATGCATAAAAGTGGATAAATGCCCAGGATTTGATCAGGTTTACTCTAGAAATCTGTGGGAAGCTAGGGAAGTGAAGGCTGGGCCTCTTTCTGAGATATTTGTATCATCGATAGTCACAGGTGAAGTGCCAGAAGACTGGAGGTTGGCTTATTATTTGTTGTTCACCATGTTTTTCCCACCTCTGCATTAAGCCTCATCTTCTGCTTATCTGCTGACTCCACCGAATTGTCTATGTTCCTTTGATGGTCTACATTGTCCTCCCCACAGTTTACAATGCTGACAAGTTTTATTTCTTCTGTGAGATTTTAATTTGCTCCCTCCCACTAAGATCCAGATCATTAATAGATATCAGGAAAAGTAGCGGTCTCAATACCAATCCCAGAGAAACTCCACTCTAAACCATCTGCCAGGCTGAAAAACATCCATTGACCATGACTACTACTTCCTGACATTCATCCATATTGCTCCTTTCTCTTTTGTTTTATGTGCAGCAAACATTTTATGAATCAGCATCTGTGGCACCAGGAGTGTGCAGCTGATCAACTACTCCAGATAATCAAGAGGTCCACAAAATCAATGTAAAAACATAATAGAAACATAATGCAGGGGGTTTACACATCAAATGTTATACTTTATTTGCAGGTTAAACCACTTAAATAATAATGATTAGATTAGATTCCCTACAGTATGGAAACAAGCCCTTCGGTCCAACAAGTCCACACCAACCGTCTGAAGAGTAATCCACCCAGGCCCACTTCCCTCTGACTAATGCACCTAACCCCATGGGCAATTTAGCATGGCTACTTCACCTGACCTGCACATCTTGGGATTGTGGGAGGAAATCAGAGCACCCAGAGGAAATCCATGCAGACACGGGGAGAATGTGCAAACTCCACACAGAAAGTTGCTAAAGGCTGGAATCAAACCCAGGTCCTTGGCACTGTGAGGCAGCAGTGCTAACCACTGAGCCACTATGTCGGCCTAAATAATGCAACTTTGCCTTAAATCAAACTTACTGGCAGAGATCCTTCCAATTTGGACCCTCAGCTGACTACTTGGACATTGTGATAGATCAAGGTCTTTGAGGAGAAACTGACTCAAAATTCAATCAACCTTTGATATTTTGTGGGGTCATTCAATTGAACAAGTATATATCCATTGAGGTAAATACATTTTAAGAATAATAATAATTGGACAGAATAATGCAGTAAACTCCACGGTATTTGAGGTGTGTGATTTTTGTCAGTTATTGGAGAGTGCGGGTTCATAAGGTGCCAACTAAAATAAAGTTTGCTGCATTCTGAAGAGCAGGAAAAATTCCATGGGATGGACCCAGCATTGACAGTTAACTATAAAGATTGAAAATGGTATCAAACTAAAAGAGAAATTAAAAATTGTGCTCAAAGAGTTGTCAGAAGTTTGGATGATTTGGAGATGCCGGTGTTGGGCTGGGGTGTAAAAGTTACAAATCACACAACACCAGGTTATAGCCCCACAGGTTTAATTGGAAGCACTAGCTTTCGGAGCACTGCTCTTTCATCAGGTTGTTGTGGAGTGCACAATTGTAAGACACAGAATTTATAGCAAAAGTTTTCAGTGAGATGTAACTGAAATTATACATTGATTGTTTGTTAAGTCTCTCATCTGTTAGAATGACCTTGATAGTTTCACTTCTTTCAGGTGTAACTCACAAAACTTTTTTTAAAAGTTACATTCTCTGAGTTGGAGATACTGTAAACAACAACCAAGAATAACTAATAACTAAGGTATTAGTAAAAAGGGAAGAATTAGAGCAAGGGAGAAAGCTAGCTGGAAGTAGAGAAAGAGATAGTAAGGCTTTCAATTAACATTTTAAAGCAGAAAGGGTTAATAAAGTGTGTGTTATTCCTATGGAAATTGTGTCTGCAGGAAGTATAACAGAAAATAAGGAAATGGCAGATGAGTTGAATGGATATTTTGCATCAGTCCTCATCACGGAGGATCCAAGTAACATCAGAATCAGTTTTGCCATTTATCTAATGCTCCAATTTGCTTTGGAGAAGCCGGTGTTGGACCGGGGTGGGCAAAGTTAAAAATCACACAACACCAGGTTTTAGTCCAACAGGTTTAATCTGGTGTTGGTGATTTGTAACTTTTTTTTAATCCAGATATAATTTTGCCAAATCTGCACTGTTGTGCTTCGAAGACTGCTACTCCTTTCCTGAGATCCAGTGTCCTAAACTGTAGTATTCCAGGTAGGATCCAAACAATTAACTGGCTGTGGCATTCAAAAGACCTGGCAAAAATTGTAGTAAACGGGAATGAGGGTGAAATATCTCCACTGATTGAATTTATACCGAACACAAAGGAAGATGATCATGGTTATTGGTATGTTACTACCAGAGCTTCTCAGGGAGTGTCCCAGGCACAGCCATCTTTAGCTGTTTCACCAATGGCCATCCCTCTAATATAAGGTCAGACATGGGGATGTCCATTGATGACTGCACAATGTTCAGCACCATTCCCATGTCCTTAGATATTTAAGCAGTCTGGGTCCAAATGTAACGAGATGTAGACAGCAGTCAGGCTCAGACTTGCCTAGATTTAGGTTTGACTGAATGTGGCATCAAGGAGCCCTAGCAAGGATGGAGTTAACAGGGATCAGGCGAAAACTTTCCTCTGCTAGAAGTCGTACCTAGCACAAAGGAAGGGAGTTATTGTTGCTGGAGGTTCGATGGTCAAATTAGAAGACTACATGCCACTGAAATAAAAAGTGTAAATGCTCAAAATACTAAACAGGTGTGGCAGCTTCTGTGGAGGGTGAAACAGATTTGATTTCATTCAAGGACACCTGTGCAGGAGTTCTTAATGGCATTGACATCAATGAATTTCCCACTATCAACAACCTGGGCATTCCGGTTGACCAGAAGCTGACTGGAGCAGTTATATAAATACTGTGGCTACAAGAACAGCATGCTGCTCATGGGCAGCACAGTGGCTCAGTGGTTCGAACTGCTGCCTCCCAGCGCCAGGGACCCAGGCTCAATTCCTGCCTTAGGTAACTGTGTGGAATTTGCATGTTCTCTCTGTGATACGTGGGTTTCCTCTGGGCGCTCTGGTTTCCTCTCACAATCCAAAGATGTGCTGGTCAGGTGAATTGGCTATGCTAAATTGCCCATAGTGTTTGATGCGTAAGTATAGGGGAGAGGAATGGGTCTGGATGGGTTATTCTTCAGAGAGTCGATGTGCACTTGTTAGGCTGAAGGGCCTGTTTCCACACTGTAGGGAATGTAACTTTTAAAAAAACAAGTCAGAGCCTGGGTATTCTGCTATAAATAAATCATATTCTGACTGCCAAAAGCCTGTCCACCACAAAATAGGTCCAAATCAGAAGTGCAATTCAGTACATTCTACTTGCCTGGCTAAGTGCAGTTTCAAGAACACTCAAGAATCTCAACACAATGTAATCTGCTTGATTAACAGCCCATTTAATACATTCACCCCCTCCACCACTGATGCACAGTGGCAACAGTGTGCACTGTCTACAGGATACAGTGCAGCAATATATCCAGGGTCCCTCAACAGCAGTACCCCCTGCAAGCCTGTGAATGCTACCGCATGGAAGGACAAGGGCAGCAGATTCAGTGGAATGCCACCACTTGCAATTTCTGCTCCCCATCCGCCCCCACCCCTTGCAAGGCATCCACTCTCCTGAGTTGGAAATATTTTGTTCCCTTATGTTCACTTGGGTGAAAATCCTGGAATTCCCTTGCTAACAGCACTGTAAGTACCTACACTAGATGGAATGCAGAAATTTACAAAGGCAGCTCCCCAGCAGCTTCACCAGGGTAATTAGGGATGCCCAAGAATTTCTGACTCAGATAGCGGAGCTCTCACCCTGTTATTCAATAAATTTTAATGAATCAGTTCATCATTATTAGGCTTTTCACATCCTTTTGGAGTCATCATTGATTTCAACAATTTCAGATCATAATCTCTGCTCCCATTTTGTTTCCTTTTCATTTTCTGCTTAACTATCATTTTTTTTTGGATGACAGCAATACATCATTCTGCCATCTACACCTTCTATAAACATAGTTACTACCACACCTCAAAACTTCCTTTTTGTTCTTTTTCCTACCCCCTTTCCCTTGTATTTGCTGATAACCTTTCATACTTCTAGCTTTTCCCAGTTCTGAAATCTAACAAAACAAAGAAGTGAAATATAAACTGTTTCTCCCTCCACAGAAGCTGCCTGACCTGCTGAGTATTTCCAGCGTTTTCTGTAGTATTTCAATGGCATGCAGTTTTACAGTTTGATCATTGTACAATATTTCAAGAATCCTTATGCTATTTACACTACTTTTATGTGATGCCTCTGGACAACAAGATTGCCCATGGTTACTGGATTTCCGACACTATGCAGTTATAATCTTAATACCCTGATCCTGTCAAACATGAACACACCTCAGAGACCGCTAAGCAATTTGTCAGGTTTGTTCAAAATGGCAGGAAGAGTGTAAATTATATTATAATAACATGGAGGGGGCGATTATCACAACATGCTGGGGACATCACGGCCTGCGAATATTCTAAAATCTGTGAAGCTGCGTTCCTCATTTACACTTCGGATTATTTTAAGACTCCAAAAATCAGGCATAGCTCAATTTCTGGGGATGCAATTAACTTTAAACAGATCATGGAGATAACAGGATGTAAAAGTACACCAGATTTACCTTTAGAGTGTTGAAAATATCAGTTGTGGCATTTTCAATAGTGCAGCTCAGAACATTTTGCATTTAGGAGAAATGATTAAGACCTTACAAATGTGGGGAATATACATACTTTTAAAATGTCCGAAACTTCAATTTGCAAAAACAACCACAGAGTGAAAATTTTGATTTCTTACCCATGGTATGTGGTATCAATTGTTTCATTAATGTTAATATTTTAATATGCAACAGAATCAACTGTGATTTTGGGAATATTAAATCATAAACAAACTCAGATACATTTGTTATATTTTATGGACTTAATGAAATCAGTAATTTTCTGTCTTTATTTCAGATTCTTGTAACTGCTTTTGTTCTCCATATGCCCGCAACTTGGAGGAAATTGTCTGAGGCAAGAGGAGTCAGTTTAGGTTTTGTGGGAAAGTTACTTCACTAAAACTGACATCAGATCATGATCTCAACATTATCTTAGACTTTCTAGGTTTCCCTGTGTTATGACTAAAAGCAAGCTGAGAAGCCTTGTGTCTGTTACAAAGCAAATGAGATTCATAAAAGTCGAATTAAGAATGATTTTAATCCTCAATTCTGTACTCACACCCTGGACATCCATCTCCCCAACCTGTCAGTAACTTGTTACGTTCAGAGGAAGAAGAGCTTCTTCCGTGAAATTGTCAGGTGGGATTGGTTGCACTGATTACATTATTTGGAGACGTCAGTGTTGGGCTGGGGTGTACAAAATTAAAAATCACACAACAGGTTGGACTATAACTTGTGTTGTGTGATTTTTAACTGATTACATTGCTGTTCAAAGGATGTCTTCCATGTGAGAGTTCTTTCACTACTTGACAGTTGATTGCTAGACATGTGAATGGCACTTCATCAGTTTAGCATTTCACTCATCTTCAGCTACACCTTTCTGGCTGTCAACCTTCACAACAGCATGGAGAGTAGCTAATGTAGGTCTACTTTCCGCCTCTGATGGGGATACGTAACACCACATCAACAACAGCAGCTGGAATGACATTACCACTAGCAACAAATGCTTCCTCATCAGTTGCATGGCCCTCCACAGTGCAATAGGGGCAGACATCAAGATCAAGTTGGAACGGGGGGGCAGGGTTTTTAAGCAGGCAATGAGTTCTGTAGACATGCTTGAGTACCAATTCCTCAGGAGGTTCAGCTTTTCATTGCAGGTCACAGTTGACATGCTGAAAGGTAAAGATAGCTCTCAGCTTCTTTCTACTGCAGATCATTTGGTGAAACCTCTCCACTGTCACTTCCATCTTCTGTGCCGACATGAATGAGTTTATGGACTTTTGTTATTAAAGTTGAGATGACCAATTGGCAGCCTATACCACACGGTTCACTTTCTCCTGCTCACCTGGCCAAATTTCCTTTAATGTTCCCCTGCCCTAGCTCTGAACTCTCAGTTTTCTCTTGTTTCAAATGGCGTGAGGCAAAGCCAAATCACTAACTTGACAGTTTCCCTCACAAAGTGAATATTACATCACTTACATTCTATTACAGATTTAAATGTAATTATATTTCTGTCAGCTTGCGTTTCAATAAACAACATCTCAAAGTGTTGCATGTTGCAACTGAAGCAGAACTATGAATAGCTATTCTGTCTGGTAAACTGTTCATCCTTCCTTTCTTTATATTATAACAGTTTTATTAACATCTGCATCTGTATGCATTGATGATGCTTGCCTACGTAGCTCAACCAGGCAGATAAAAAAGTCTCCAATCTCCAAATAGCTGAGTAAAATTCAACTCCTGCACAACTCATTGTTGGGGGGTGGTATGGTGGTTCAGTGGTCAGCACTGCTGCCTCACAGCGCTAGGGACCTGGGTTCAATTCCTGCCTTGGGAGACTGCCTTTGTGGAGTTTGCACATTTTCCCCAGGTCTGTGTTGTTTCCTTCCACAATCCAAAGAATGGCTGGTCAGTTGTATTGGTCATGCTAAATTGCCCATAGTGTTCGGTGCATTAGTCAGGGGTAAATGTAGGGTAGGGGAATGGGTCTGGGTGGGTTACTCTTTGGAGGGTTAGTGTGGACTGTAGGGCTGAATGGCCTGTTTCCACACTGTAGGGATTCTTTTTCTTCTAAACTGATATGCAGTACATCAGATTCGCAAAAGTAAATGTCAAAGTGATCTGTGAAAAGTAGCTAGAGCCTGGTACAGATAACAACCAGGAAAATTTAAGAGTTAAAAGAGTAGTTCAAATATTGCTGAAAATGTTCATATTTTGTTGTGGTCATGTTTTTGCAGAAAAGATCAGCTGACAGAAGTGTACTCTATTTTTGGAACCACTGCTAGCTTAATATCTGCTTGTAGAAAAACATATTTCTTCATCAGACTAACTTTGAATTCCAAATTGTGACTAAATTCAAATTTCACCATTTACCCACAGGGAAGATTTGAACTCCTCCCTCCAGAATAGTAACTTGTGGCTGTGAATTACTATCTAGTGACATTATCACTGCCACCATTACTCCACAAACAATCAATGAAGGGATATTTTACAGTTGCATTATTCACATTCTGTCAACTATGTATTTGAAGTGCAGAAGTATACAGTCACATTTTTTCTGTCACATGAAAAGAAATAATAACACTCATCGTAAAATGGAACATTAAAGCATGCCTCACCTTGAGGGAAGCATCTCAGACTGCCTTATAAAGAGGAAGAGTAGGACAAAGAACATTTAACTTTCAGAGACTGAAGATGTAGTCAAAAAATGGGTTTTTGGAGACATGGATCAAAGTAATAGATACCTAAAGGACAGAGTTAATAGACATTGGCATTGATAAGATGAATAATGGCAATAGTGCTCTTTAAATAAAAAAAAGGATATATTGGAAAAACTGAATAAACACCAAGGTATTAAACCTTTGCCTTGGATGGATTTCATTGATGCATTTTCAAAGAATTTAGGCAAGACATTGCAGAGGCATTATTAGTCATATTTAATAATAAATTAGAACAATGTGTGCTGTCAGAGGTCCACTGGATACCTAATATAATGTCTGTATTTAAATAGGGTAAGGGAACATGTCCAGGGAATTATAGATCAGTCAGCTTAATATGAGTGGTGGGAAAAGAATGAAGTTTCTGCGAAAGGAGAGAATAGAAGAACAATTAGAACAAAATATATGATAATGAATACTTAGTATAGATTTAAAAAGGGAAAAGCTTGCTTTACCAGTCTGACTGAACCTTATGACGAAAATACAGAGAGTCAATGATTGTGTGGTAGGTGTAATGTATCTGGATTTTCTGAAGACATTTAGTAATATGCCACATACCAAACTAATGAATAAGATCAGGGAATGTGTCAAGTAACAAGATGATTGCTAGCGAGTACAATACAGAAAAGCAGGGAATGGGAGAACAGACCCTTTAGTCCAACTCATCCATGCCAACCAGGTTTCCTAACCTGAACTAGTCCCATTTGTCTGTGTTTGGCCCATATCCCTCTGAACCTTTCCTATTCATCCATCTGAGAGTGGCAGAAGTTGGCGAGCAATGTTCCACTCAGGGGATTTTTAATAGCGTTGAGGACTGCAACAAATTGCAGGAGGACATGAGTAAATTTATAGGATGCGCAAATGATTGGCAAATGAAGTCAATATAGATAAACGTGGACTAGTACAACTTGGGAGAAAGAATAGAGAGTCACATGGATAGTTGAAATTTCAGCTGCATAGAGGAAGAAAGAAATCTCACATGATGTGGCACAAATGTTATTGGCCACTGATCAGCCTAAGCCTGAGTATTATTCAGTTTCTGCTATATTCAAACACTGCCTCATTGTCTGAGGAGTCATGAATGTTGCTGACTGTTATGCAATCATCAGAGACTGTAACTACTTTTGACCTTATGATGGAGGGAAGGTCATTGATGAAGCAGCTGAAAATGGTTGGGTGTGGGAGATTATCCTGAGGAGCTCCTGCAGAGGTATTTTGGGATTAAGTTGACTGACCTCCGACAAGCACAATCATCTGACTTTGTGCTTGGTATCTCTCCAACCAGGGGAGTGATTTCCCTGATTCTCAATGACTCCAGTTTTTGCTAGGAGTCTTTAGGAGTGTTGGGGGATATTGTGAGACAGCACTGCCATGGGGACAAAATGCAAATGGGCACAACTTTCGTGAAGCAAATAGTGCACCACAGCCCTTAAGCCAGCTGTTAGTATTTATCTGCCAACATCTCAATGCAGCAGAATCTCACCTCTTCCAGATGCTCGTAAAATTCTGAAGTGATTAAATTGGCTTCTGGGTCTGTCACCTCCCCTGCTGCTGATGTGATAGCTTGTGGCAGCAAAATGATAGAGATGCTACACCCTATCTCTTCCCCACTGCTTCCCATCACCCAATGGTTGTTAACATCCAGCCAAATAGATATATAATGGAATACAACATCGATTTAAAAGGCACCTGGATGACCATATGAATAGGAAGGGTTCAGAGGAAAATGGTCCAGGAGATGGAGGAGATACTAAATGAGAATTTTGCATCAGTATTTACTGTGGAAAAGGACATGGAAGATGTAGAATGTAGGCAAATAGATGGTGACATCTTGTAAAATGTCCATATTACAGAGGAGGAAGTATGAGGAAGTGCTGGATTTCTTGAAACGCATAAAAGTGGATAAATCCCCAGGACCTGATCAGATGTACCCTAGAACTCTGTAGGAAGCTAAAGAAGTGATTGCTGGGCCTCTTACTGAGATATTTGTATCATTGACAGTTACAGGTAAAATGCCGGAAGGTTGGAGGTTGGCTAACTTGGTGCCATTGTTGAAGAAAAGTGGTAAGGACAATCCAGGGAACCATAGACCTGTGAGCCTGACATTGATGGTAGGCAAGTTGTTGGAGGGAATCCTGAGGGACAGAATGCACATGTATGGCAACATGTGCAGGTTGCCACCCAGGTTGATAGTGCTGTTAAGAAGGCATACGGGATTTTAGGTTTCATTGGTAGAGGGATTGAGTTCCGGAGCTGCAATATCATGCTGCAACTATACAAAACGCTAGTGCGGCCACACTTGGAATAATGTGTACAGTTCTGGTCCCCATATTTGAGAAAGCATTGGAAAAGGTGCAGAGGAGATTTACCAGGATGTTGCCTGGTCTGGAGGGAAGGTCTTATGAGAAAAAGTTGAGAGACTTAGGTCTGTTCTCATTGGAAAGAAGAAGGCTAACAAGGGATATGATAGAGACATACAAGATGATCAGAGGATTAGATTGGGTAGACAGTGAAAGTCTTTTTCCTCGGATGATGACATCAGCTTGTACGAGGGGGCATAACTACAAATTGAGGAGTGATAGATTTAAGACAGATGTCAGAGGCAGGTTCTTTACTCAGAGAGTGGTAAGGGCGTGGAATGCCCTACCTGCCAATGTAGTTAACTAAGCCATATTAGGGAGATTTAAACAATCCTTGGATATGCACATGGATGATGATGGGATAGTGTAGGGGGATGAGCTGAAAATAGTTCACAGTTCGGCACAACATCAAGGGACAAAGGGCCTTTTCTGTGCATTGTTAAATGTTCTATGTTCTATGTTCCATGTATTTGGAAAGGCAAGGACTGATTAAGGACAGTGTGTGTGGGATATCATGTCTCACAAACTTGATTGAGTTTTTGGAGGAAATAACAAAGAGGATTGCTGAGGCCAGAGTGGTAGATATAATCTATGTGGATTTCAGTTAGGCATTCAACAAGGTTCCCCATTGGAAACTGGTTAGCAAGGTTAGATCTCATGGAATACAGGGAGAATTAGCCACTTGGATACAGAACTGGCTCAAAGGTAGAAGACAGAGGGTGGTGGTGGAGGGTTGTTTTCACACTGGAGGCCTGTGACCAGTGGAGTGCCTCAAGGGTCAATGCTGGGTCCACTACTTTTCATCATTTATAGAAATGATTTGGATGCAAGCATAAGAGGTACAGTTAGTAAATTTGCAGATGACACCAAAATTGGAGGTGCAGTGGACAACGAAGGTGATTACCTCAGATTACAATGGGATTTTGATCAGATGGACCAATGGGCTGAGAAGTGGCAGGTGGAGTTTAATTTGGATAAATGTGAGGTGCTGCATTTTGGGAAAGCAAATCTTAGCAGGACTTATACACTTAATGGTAAGGTTCTAGGGAGTGTTGCTGAACAAAGAGACCTTGGAGTGTAGGTTCATAGCTCCTTGAAAGCGGAGTTACAGGTAGACAGGATAGTGAAGAAGGTATTTGGTATGCTTTCCTTTATTGGTCAGAGTACTGAGTACAGGAGTTAGAAGGTCATGTTGTGGCTGTACAGGACATTGGTTAGGCCACTGTTAGAATATTGCGTGTAATTTTGGTCTCCTTCCTATTGCAAAGATGTTGTGAAACTTGAAAGGGTTCAAAAAAGATTTTCAAGGATGTTGCCAGGGTTGGAGGATTTGAGCTATAGGGTGAGGCTGAACAGACCGGGGCTGTTTTCCCTGGAGTGTCGGAGTTTAAGGGGTGACCTTATAGAGGTTAACAAAATCACGAGAAAGATATAAAAGAGACCTAAGGGGCAACTTTTTCACGCAGAGGGTGGTACGTGTGTGGAATGAGCTGCCAAAGGAAGTGGTAGAGGCTGGTACAATTGCAACATTTAAGAGGCATTTGGATGGGTATATGAATAGGAAGGGTTTGGAGGGATATGGGCCGAGTGCTGGCAGGTGGGACTAGATTGGGTTGGGATATCTGGTCGGCATGGACGGAATGTACCGAAGGGTCTGTTTCTGTGCTGTACATCTCCATAACTCTGTGTCTCTATGACCAAATGCTGGCAAAAAGGACTAGGTTAGATTGGGAATGTCTGGTCAGCATGGATGAATTGGAGTGAAATGTCTGTTTCTGTGCTGTATGACTCGATGATTTTATGAATTCCCCAAAATTATTTGCAAACAGCCGCGGCACAATAATATTTACATTCAGTTTCTATTTTTCAAGATGCTTCCTACTTCAACTGCACAATAAAGTCATGTTTTCCGTTCTACTTCCATAAAGGCCAGATATTTTATTTGGTTATTCAGTTATGGCTGTTGTGTGGCTGGCTGCATTTCAGGTTGTGGTAAGCTGCCTTCTTGAACCATTGCAGAACTGGTCTTTACAATAGCTTCAGCTGTTCTACCAATTATCCTTGTGTTAACCTCAGCACATCCAACAGGCAATTTCTTTCTTGATAATCTTTTCCCAGCTGAGCTAATTGTTCAATCAGAGGTGGATATTGTGGTATTGCAGTGCTTGTGACAGAGTTGTTTGATCTGGGAAAGACTGTTTCACATAGTTCAGTCACAATTGTGTCCTCATTTGCCTTCTCTTCCTTCACATGAAGCAACCATTTTCATCATTCTGAATTCAGTGGCATATTTATCAGTCACAAGTCACACTTGGAGTGTGTAAATCTCATGTTCAGTTCTCCAGCGTTTGGCAGGAGGTGCAGAACCTACAGCTTCCTGGATCTCTTGGAATAGAATTGCTCATGTTTTCATTTATATGTCAGCTTGCACGTTGACAATGTGTGGATCATGCAATCCCAAATCCGACACTGATCTTGTCCTGGGCATTGGGCCACGCTATAAGTGTTTGAAAACTGACAGTTTTTTGGTTTGGATTGTGGGAGAGCAGTTGGTCTCTACACTGGCTTGCCATGTTTACATTTGCTAAAACCGACTCCCTTATCCTGTCAGTCGTACATAAACCCAGGAAGATTTGCAACTGAAATTCTGCTGTCAGGATAAGAAAGCTAGCTTTAGCAATATAGATACTGAACAGAATCAGCTGACAGCATGGAAAAAGGGAGTGGTCCAATTAAATGCAAAAGGCCAGCGTTAGGTCAGTAGATGTATTTTGGATGTCAGTGGCCTACAGGATATTTTAGAATCCCTACAGTGTAGAAGCACGCCATTTAGCCCTTTGAGCAACCCTCTGAACAGCATCCCACTCAGACCCACCTTATCCCTTCTTTTCCCACAGCTAATTTCTCTGACCTGCCCACCCCTGGACATTCTGGGCAATTTATTATGGCCAATCCATGTAACCTCAACACCTTTTGACTGTGGGAGGACACCAGAGCAAACACATACAGACACAGACAGTTACCCAAGGATGGAATCGAACCTGGATCCCTGGTGCTGCAAGGCAGCAGTGCTAACCACTGAGCCACCATGCCACCCATACTGTAAAAAGACAGAAGGGGCTGAACCATGGAGGCATTTGAAACAATTTGAGAATTTTACAGTCAAGTGTTTCTTAACAGAAAGCTAAGGTTAGCAAACTCAGGAGTTGTTGATGATATAGGCAATGACATTATTAGGAGATAGAGTCATAAAGTCCTACAGCACGGAGACAGGCCCTTTGGCCCAAACTGGTCGATGCCAACCAAAAAGTCCATTCACGCTAACCCTATTTCTCTGCACTTGGCCCATATCCCTCTAAACCTTTCCTATCATTTATTTGACCAAATGTCTTTTAAATGTTGTTAATGTATCCGCCTCACCCACTTCTGCTGGCAGCTCATTTGAAATGTGTATCAACCTCCGAGTAAAAATGTTGCCACTCTGGTTCTCTTTTATTCTTTCCCCTCTAACCTTAAACTGATGTCCTCTCGTCCTCAATTCTCCAACCCTGGGAAAAAGACTGAGTGTATTTACCCCATCCATGCCACTCATGGTCTTATACTTCTATAAGATCCCCACTCAGTCTCCTATGCTCTAAAGAAAAAAGTACTAGCTTGTCTAACCTCTCCCTATAATTCAGATCTTTGTGTCCACGCAACATCCTTGTAAATTTCTTCTGCACTCTTTCCAGTTTAATAATATCCTTCCTATAACAAGGTGACCAAAACTGAACACAATACTCCAAGTGCGACCTCACCAACATCCTGTATAACTGCAACATAATGTCACAATGTCTATACTCAATGTCCTGACTAATGAAGACCAGTGTGTCAAAAGCCTTCTTCACTATCCTGCCTACCTATGATTCTACTTTCAGAGAACTGTGCACTTGAATTCCAAGAAACTCCTGCCTTGATTTGACTTTCCCAAATGCAAGACCTCATACTTATCTATATTAAACTCCATTTGCCATTTCTCAGCCCACTTCCCCAAGCTGATCAAGGTCCTGCTGCAATTTCTGATAACCTTCCTCACTGTCCACGATACCACCTATTTTAGTGTCATCTGCAAACTTACTAATCGTGCCTGGTATATTCTCATTCAAATCATTGATATAGATAGCAAACGGTAATGGGCCAAGCACCGACTCCTGAGGCACTCCACTAGTCACAGGTCTTCAGTTCAACCAGCATCCTTCCACTATTACCCTCTACTTCCTCCCATCAAGCCAACTGTGTAGACAATTTGCCAGATCCTCCTGGATTCCATGTGATCTAACCTTCCAGAGCAGCCTACCATACGGAACCTTATTAAAGGCCTTACTGGAATCCATACAGACTATGTTAACTGCCCTGCCCTCGTCAACCTTCCTGGTCACTTCATCAAAGAACTCCAACAAATTTGTGAGGCAATTAGCATAGTCTATATGGATTTCATTTGATGAGCAAATATAATCTTAAGTTTACAGATAGTAGAACATAGAGACCAGCCTGGAGTGCATTGAAACAGTCAAGCATGGATGCAATTGCTGCAAGGGTGAGACTGTTAGCAATGGATGAGCTGAGGCAGGATTGAGTTGGACAATGGTAGAGAGGTGAAAGTAAGCAGCCTTAGTGACACCACTGATACATGGTTGTAAGCTAATCTCAGTCAAGTAAGACACCAAGTTTTAAACAGTATGAATCAGCCTCACACGGTTACTGGGGAGAGGGTTGAAGTCCATCTCTTAGCAATACTGTCTAGTACAAGAGCCAAAGACAATGGTTTCAATCATTCCAATATGGTGAAAATTCCTGATCATTCAGTAATGAATGTTGGACAAGCAGCTTGATAACTTTGGAAGAGAGGTGGTTGTGAGGTTGAGCTAGGTGTCATCAGTGTGCATGCAAAAGTTAGCACTGTTTTTTAATGGTGCCCGCAAGGGGAAGCAACAAGGGAGTGGGAATGGGAAAGGAGTAATCAACCAAATCATTTGGAAACCACAAGAAAAAAATAGTCTAAGGGCAGCAATTGAACGCATTGCAATTGATTATTTGGCTGCGATTAAATAAATAAGAATGGAACCAGGCAAATTCAGTCCCAAGTTGGTGTTGTAGTAGAGAAGTGTTAGAGGAGGATGGTACATTCCATTATAGTCAGTCTGAGAAGGATGAGGAAAGATAACTTTCCCTTGTATTGGTGCACAGAATATCATCTCTGACTTTGATAAAAGCCCTTCTCATACTATGGCAGAGCTGAAAATCTGGTTAGAGTGATGTAAACATGAGGTTCTGGGAAAGATGCCATACATTTAGGAGATGATAGCATATTCAAAAACTATGGAGAAGAAAGAGGTTGAATAATGGGGTTGGTTTGCAAGGATAGACAGTTGAGGGTTGATTTTTGAGGAGAGAAGGAATGATGGACAGTGCTTGAAGAGAGAACTATTAAATATAAAAGACTTTGGCCCAGCTAAGGGAATGAAGAAGCAGAGACAGCTAGTTGAATGGTCTATGTCTTTGTGACAGAGATAGAGTCATAGAGTCATAGAGATGTACAGCATGGAAACAGACCCTTCAGTCCAACCTTTCCATGCCGACCAGATATTCCAACCCAATCTAGTTCCACCTGCCAGTACCCAGCCCATATTCCTCCAGACCCTTCCTATTCATATACCCATTCAAATGCCTTTTAAATGTTGCAATTGTACTAACCTCCACCACTTCATCTGGTAGCTCATTCTATACATGTACCACCCTCTGTGTGAAAAAGTTGCCCCTTAGGTCTCTTTTATATCTTTCCCCACTCACCCTAAACCTATGCCCTCTAGTTCTGGACTCCTCCACCCCAGGGAAAAGACTTTGTCTATTTACTCTATCCATGCCCCTCGTGATTTTGTTAACCTCTATAAGGTCACCCCTTAAACTCCGACACTCCAGGGAAAACAGCCCCGGTCTGTTCAGCCTCACCCTATTGCTCAAATCCTCCAACCCTGGCAACATCCCTGTAAATCTTTTCTGAACCCTTTCAAGTTTCACAACATCTTTCCAATAGGAAGGAGACCAGAACTACACGCAATATTCCAACAGTGGCCTAACCAATGTCCTGTACAGCCGCAACATGACCTCCCAACTCCTGTACTCAGTACTCTGACCAATAAAAGAAAGCGTACCGAGTGCCTTCTTCACTATCCTATCTACCTGCAACTCCACTTTCAAGGAGTTATGAACCTGCACTCCAAGGTCTCTTTGTTCAGCAACACTCCCTAGGACCTTACCATTAAGTGTATAAGTCCTGCTAAGATTTGCTGTCCCAAAATGCAGCACCTCACATTTATCTGAAATAAATTCCATCAGCCACTTCTCAGCCCATTGGCCCATCTGATCAAGATCCTCTTGTAATTTGAGGTGACCTCCTTCGTTGTCCACTTATATGTGGTCTTCTTTTTTTTGTTGGAGGTGAGGATGGACAGGCGATAAAGGTTTAAGCATTTTGCAGAACTTGGGGTTAAATTTGCATTCCAGTGGAACACAGGCCATGATTCCTGTCATCAAAACCAATGAGCTTTAGTTTTTAACAGATCTTCCCATCCAGTGATTGAAGTGGTAAACCAGATATCAGCAGGTTTTTAATGCAGATTGATTTTATGAAGAAAATTATCGTGTTATGCACTGTTTGGTATGAAATGGTCTATTCACAGTTACTGTTTCCATGGGGAAAAGAAAACGTGCTAGGAAATTATCCCATCTGTACATGAGAAGTTTTCCAAATTCCAATTTGTTGCTAGGTAAAAGGTGCAAATTTCAGGCAATAATTGTAAAAGGATGTGAAGTACCACAGGCTCAGTGCGGTATTGTCAAGTTAACTGTTGTAACATTTAGAAAAAACGCAGGAAATTTCTGTCTGTGATTTGCAGTTAGAGTTTTAATGACATTTTAAGCAGTTCTGTTATAATTTAACTCGTACATCCCAACCTCTTTAGGGCACTGACATGGATGAATCCCCATATTAGCCAACATAATGGAGCTACATTCTGTTACTCAGACATATTCAATGGCAAAACAGCTAATAAGGGAAATATTCTCACTGCTTCAAAAACATCTCTTTGATAAAACTTAGTTTGAAATGCAATAATTAATAGTTTGTCAGATACTAACCTGAGGCAATAGCCCACAAAATGGAGAAGAGATCTGGGACCAGTGAGTGTATAATTACATTTTATAATTTTAATAATTATAATAAAATTATAATTGATTTTAATCTTAATATTTTTAATTCCATTGACTGAGCAAAAAAATTGGTCAGAGCACCTGGAGGCCTCTAAATTCATTATTGAATATCCACATATATGATTAAGACTACTACAATTCTCATTGTGGGATTTGACCTCTCTGTATCAGTTCCTTCCCCCACTGTTTCATGCTCACAGCAAAGAAAATATGCTCACTCATCTCTAACATAAATATCAGGTGCATTGATGGTGTGTGGGTATTGCTTGCCCATCCCTATTGATATGGGCAATGCAGTGCTGAGTTGTCTTTTTGAATAACTAATGTCCTTAGGAGTAGGTGCAATCACAGTGCTGTGTTGAAGAGAGTTCCATTTTTTTGACACAGTTACAGTGAAGGAATAACAGTATATCTTCAAGTCAGAATGGTGTATGACTTGATGTGAATGTGCAGGTGGCGGTTTTCCTGTGCATCACTGCCTTCTCTTTCTGGATGGTAGAGGTATACTGTTTGGAAGCGTATATAATTTTATCTCCAACACACTGTTTTGCCTGATGCAGCAGTGTTTATGTTAAACCTCATGACATACAAAACTGGACATAATTATCATGTTACTGAAGCATTCAACAGACAACATTACAACTAGCAACGGTGTATAAATATTATATTCACAGGCACATCAATGCCTTGAATAATGTTAAACCATTAGATTACAAAGAGCAGGATTACACAGCATACTTTCAAAAGAGTGCATCGCTTCAAGTGATCTCAGTTAAGATGGAATAAGGGGCCCTTTACTCTCAGGTCACATGCTACAGTAGGATGATGATATCATGAGCATGTCTCTCAGAGCTATATTGGCACACTGTCAGTCAGACATAACACAACAGAAGGTGCAGTCGAAGGGTGTTATTCAGGCATCACCCTTTTGTGATCTGACCTACATAAGCATTAAATATAAAAAGCTCATTTTAAAGGGTACTTCAAAAGCAGAGAGGTGATCATGTTAATGTGTTAATAAGGCTGCAGTGTTGGTTCAGTGGTAATTCCTCGAGTATAGTAGTGGTGCACTGTTAGAGGTATTGTTCCTTCCGATGAAATGTAAAACATAAATCTTGTCAAATGGAAATAAAAGATCATGTGGCACTTCTAAGGAAAGCCCACAGAAACTGAGGCATCATTTTCCCTGTGGGCTTTAGCACTCCGATTTCAGGCTCAGGTGAATGTCAGAAGAGGTGACTTGATTGGAGCACACAAGATCCTGAGACAATGTAGACGTGAAGAGAATGTTTCCTCTCATGGGAGAACTTCAAACTAAGGGTCACCATTTAAAAACTAAGGGTTGTCCATTTAAAACAGAGGTTAGGTGAATTTGTCATGAGTCTTTGGAATGGCCGCCCTGTAAAGCTGTAGAAGTGGAGTCCTTGAATATTTTTAAGGCAGATTCTTGTTTAACAAAGGGTTGAAAGGTTATTGGGGATAGGCAGGAATATCAGTTTGAGATTATAATCAGATCAGCCATGGACTCATTGAATAGCAGACAAGGCTAGAGAGGCTGAATGGCCTACCCCTGCTCCTGATTGCTATGTTCTTATTTAGTGGAATCTCAATGTTTTGGTCATGCAATTCCACCCTTGTAAAATTTTGCAGACTTCCACCTGGTCCATGGGAACCAACCCTTTATTCTTTAATCTGCTGTTGTCTCATCAGCAATAAAGTGAATCAGCTCCAACCAAATCACAGTCCGTCACTTTGCTCCAGCCTCCAGCCATAGAGGAAGACTCCAATTGGTTCTGGTTTCAGCTACATTCCACACTCAACAGCAGTCATTGCCTCGAGCTTTGTCCACCTAGGACACCGGTGAAACTGAGTCCCCAGAGATAGAAAAAATCTTGTCCATGGGTCTCCAGGATCAGAGTCCACTGGGCTTGGGCTCTTAGCCATGGGGGAGGTGCCTCAACTTCTCCAGGCATGTGAATTCAAGTATTGCATTCTGGATTAGTGGTGCTGGAAGAGCACAGCAGTTCAGGCAGCATCCAAGTAGCTTCGAAATCGACGTTTTGGGCAAAAGCCCTTCATCAGGAATAAAGGCAGTGAGCCTGAAGCGTGGAGAGATAAGCTAGAGGAGGGTGGGGGTGGGGAGAAAGTAGCATAGAGTACAATGGGTGAGTGGGAGAGGAGATGAAGGTGATAGGTCAAGGAGGAGAGGGTGGAGTGGATAGGTGGAAAAGAAGATAGGCAGGTAGGACAAGTCCGGACAAGTTATGGGGACAGTTACTGAGCTGGAAGTTTAGAACTAGGGTGAGGTGGGGGAAGGGGAAATGAGGAAACTGTTGAAGTCCACATTGATGCCCTGGGGTTGAAGTGTTCTGAGGAGGAAGATGAGGCGTTCTTCCTCCAGGCGTCTGGTGGTGAGGGAGCGGCGGTGAAGGAGGCCCAGGACCTCCATGTCCTCGGCAGAGTGGGAGGGAGAGTTGAAATGTTGGGCCATTGCAGGCTCGCAGACAACCACAGCCACTCACTGACAGGGGAAGCAGCAACATTGAGTTATGTCTGGGCAAGACAGAATCGTACAATTTTACAGTACAAAACAAAATCATTCAACCCATTGGATCTTGTATCAGCTCCCAAAACAGCCACCCAGCTGGTACCATTCCCCCACTCTAACTCCAAGGCACTCTAAATTTATCACTTTTATATATATTTATATATATATATATGTCCAACTCTCTTTTGAAACCTTCTACGGAACCTACCTCCACCACTCTGACAGGCAGTGCATTCCAAATCCTAACAACTCTCTGAGTAAAGAAGTCTCTTCTCATCTCACTTTAAGCTCTCTTGCTGACAATCTTGAAATTGCGACCCCCTAGTCACTGACATACCAACTAGTGGAAGCAGAGTATCCGTCTTTACTCTGTTAAAATTGTTCATAATTTTCAACATCTGAGTCAGATCACATTTTAATCTTCTCTGTTCCAAGGAGAATATGCCCAATTGCTCTAACCTTTCTTTGAATCTAAAATCGTTCATTCCTGGTATCATTCCAGTAAATCTCCTTTGAATTATTTTCAGAGCTTTAACATCCTCCTTCCAGACTGAACACAATACTCCGCAGGTGATCTGACTGATGTTTTGTAGAGGTCTAGCATCATTTCTTTGCTTTAAACTCTATGTCTCCATTTATAACCTCAAGAATGCCATGAGTCTTCTCAACAACTGTTTAAGCTTGTTTGGCCACCTTCAGAGAAATTTGCACATGAACCTTAAGGTCTCTCTTCTCCTGTACTCCCTCAAAGTTGTATCGTCTCTCTGTGTTTCTTCCACCAAAATGCATTGCCTCACATTTCTGTCACAATTCATCTGCCAGGTGCCTGCCTGTTTGGCCAGATTGTCAATGCCCTTCTGAAGTCACTCAGCAACATCCTCATAATTCATTATTCTCCCTAGCGTAGTATCATCTGCAAATTTAGAGATTGTCCCTTCAACACCCATCTCCAAACCATTTGTATAAATCAGAAAGAGCAAGGGTCCCAACACGGACCCCTGGGGAACACAACTTCCAACTTGTTTCCAATCTGAGAGATGCCCATCCATACCTACCTTCTGTTTCCTGCATTTTAGCCAACTCTTAATCCATGTGCCAGGATCCATCAATTCCAAGCGTGCAATTTGCTAACTAACTATCATATGGCACCATATCAAATGATTTCTGAAAGTGGTGGAGGTGGTCAAAAAGGGGTTTCGGAAGAGAACTGAAAATATTTGAAAATGATGAATTTAGAGGGCTACGGAGGTAGAGCGAGAAAGTGGGACTAACTTGGTGCCTCTTTCAGGAGACAGTACCGACACAATGGGTCGAATGGTCTCGTTCTGTACAATAAAATTTTATGATTCTGTGATTCTACAAGTTTTTATCAGGACAGAAAAATTCTCTGGTGTGTCAAAAGTGCCAGAATTTTCCAGGAACTGCTTGTCTTGCTCCCTAACCCAAACGGTGAGAGTGAAAAATGTCATTCTCCAACCTCATGTTGAATGATAGAGCTAGAGACATGCTGGCTGGTGGTGAAAGGCATGTTTGCATGCATGAACATCTTAGTATTAGTTAAATTTTATGGAGATGGGATTGGGGATATCCCTAGTTGTCCTAGGTGCTGGTGAGCTCGAACTGATCCAATCCTTGGGGATGTAGGGTGAATCACAGTGATATAAGGAAGGCAATTCCAGGATTTAGACCCAGCGACAGAGAAGGAATGGCAATATAGTTTCAAGTCAGTGAGGATTGTGTGTCTTGGAGGGGAAATTGCAAGTGGTGACGTTCCCATGTATCTGCTGTTTTTGACCTTCCAAAGGTCATGAATTTGGAAGGGTGATGTCTAAGGAATCTTGGGGAGTTCTTACGAAGCATCTTGCAAACAGTATACGTTACACCTTTGCCAATGTGTGTCAATGGGGGAGGGAGTAAATGTTTATGGCATTAGATAGAATGCTGACCAAGCAAGCTGTTTGTTTCCCGAATGGTGTTGAACTTGTTAACTTTTCTTGGAGCTGCACTTGACCAGGATACTCACTGACCTGGCAATATAGGTGAAGGAAGAAGTCTGGAAGATGTAAGGAGACATAAAAGAGTGAGGGTCTATGTCATGTAGGCTGCATGAGTTAGCATGGTTGAGTCAGGGGCAGTGTATGGGGATGAGGAGGGTGAGGCTTGAATACTGGACAAACACGTTATAATCCTCACAATTGGAGGTAAGAACCCTTTGGGTGAAGTATGGAACACTTAGCAATTGTTAAAACATATGCTAATGAAGAAAAAAGTGCATTAACTCCAAGGCAATGGCAAAGTTATCAGGAAACAGTTTGTAAATCAATCCTGCAGTTTAAAAAAATGCTGTCATTGTATTTGAGAGTGCCTGGTTAGAGAGGCCATTCTAGAGTTTGAGGTGCTGGGACAGATTTCCCAAACTATCATTTACACAGTGAGACTCCTTCCGATAAACAGCTCCAGCTACTTAGTGAGTGGAAGTGTTTGTTGACTTCAGGACTTCAAGTTCTTAAAGGTGATGTCTATTGACATAACGTAGTAGCAGGAAGTGATTGTTGTTTTGTTTAGACTAAGCCATTGAACACTTAAGTATTTGTTTTCATAAATAATTTGTACTTACAATTTTATTGTATTGGTTGTTTGTTTTGCATCAGTAAGAATGCATAGTGACATAATCAAGAGACTGGAAATTTCTCATTCAGAATTAGTCGTGTAATGGCTTACAGCATATGTTCCACCTACAATGCACCTCTCCTCTGGTGGTGCAAGCTAACTTTAATTGGTGCTAACCTCTCATGATGTTGGGCCCCAAGCTTGGGCATATAACCACTCAGCACTGATTCCATACTGCCATCATTAATCAACAAACAGCACAAAATTGACATGCTGCCACGTCACATTTAACAATCATTGGTTAATTGCATACCACAGGCTATCAGATTTAGCCAAAAGGAGATTTTTGACTGACACATCACTGGCTGTTGATTTTTTTGCTATTGGGCTAACAAGGAAGATAGACTGAGCAAGGCTAACTTTGAATTATAATTCAAAACAGTAGTGATTTGGGCATATAATAAGCCTTAAGACAGTAAAACAATATTGGGCTGAATCTTCCTAGCCATTGAACAATATGGCAATACCGAAAATGTTGGGAAAATCAAACAGGATTGACAGTCAGGAAATTCCCAATAATGAGAGTGAGAAGTGCCATTCTCCAATCTCATGTTGAATGACAGAGCTTGGGTTTTGCTAGCTGGTGCTGAAAGGCCTATTTACATGTTTTAATACATATTATTAGTCAATCTCACTCCATTGATAAGCAATTTTCCATTTTCCCACTTGCTCACTAGAAACTAGATGGTGACAATTCCAACATGAACGTCAGAGCAGTAACCTGGGGACTCCAGCTAGGCATCTTGACCCAGGCACCAAGATCTCAGAGCATTCTTCATAGGCAGTGACTGAAAGCAAACCATGTCCATGGATCTTGGCATCCAACACTTACCAGCCTCACCACACCCTCATGGCAAATCTCCGGTGCACATACACTGCAGTTCTGCACTTCAATGCTGCAGTTTGGAGTGGACTGGCATCTTTCTTCGAAATGCTGTGCCAGGACACTTTGCACAGGGAGATAGGCACCCACAGACTGTACCAGGATGCATCTCAGGGTTCCTTACTCACCCAGTTAGCACACACTCACTTTGTAACTATTTGGATGCTCACAGCCTTGCCCCTGCCATGCTTTGCCTTGCCTTGTCTTACCTATTTGTGCTTTGCCCCTTGGTCAGAACTTAAGACTCATAGTAGCTCTGTCTTGACTTGCTTTCTTAGCATAGACACAAAGTCAGGCAGTTTGTTCATGGTTATCAGCAGCCATTCCTGAAAGGGGCAAACATGTACATCACAATGCTGCATCAATCTTACACCTGCAGCAGCCTACTGCGTGCATGTCAACCAAATGGCCATGTCTCCCAGTCTAAGGGAGCAATCCTTAGTCAAGTCAAGTTATCCTTCAGTCATGAGCTCCCAAAACACTAAGTCAAGGACAGCTTCAAGGTCCAGGGGCTTGAGCATGATAAGACAGCTGCTTAGAATGGTCAAGGCTGGGATCTTCTCTTCATCGGGGTTGAGAAATTGAATGCGCAACATGTCTGGGGCGATTGCAAGGAAATGGTCAGGGCAGCTCTAGATCGATCGCACTTGACCCAGTGCAAATCTGGGCTTTAAAAATGATGCCTGTGGCAGAAAATGTCAGGACTGGTGGGTACTTCCAGCTGTGGTGAGAGGAGTGCGGGTGTGATGAGTTCAGGATGATGGTGTGGGGGATGTGGTGAGAGGGAGTTCACAATGAGTGAGGGTGCGGTGAGTTCAGGGTGATACTGTGAGAAAGATTGCTTGGACTAACAGAAATAAACCATCCGTGAAACTTGACAAAATTGTCACTAGGCTGATATCTGGTAAAATTCAGCTCTTCATCTGTGCTCAATTTATAGCAATATCATACAAGCACTCTACATCCAAATAGCAAAAAGGTCAAACGCTACCCCTACCCCTTCTTTGCAACATTGTCACAGAGGTTCACATTATTATCACAATGGCCATTTTAAACATTTGACGAGGCTTCCTCTTGCAACTACTGCTGATTTTCTGCTGCCTGTGTGTCAGGGTGTCATCTATTATTCTTCCCTTGATGCATGTTGTTTACTGAAATGGACAAGATCTGTTGCAAATGCAAAGCTAAATAAGCAGTAGAAAACAGCAAGGGCCTGCACTTATACATCAGCCTCCGCAGTTTCAGGAGTTTCTAAGGCACTTGAGAACTTTTGAAGAGTTGTCATTGCTATTATGCAGGAAATGCGACAGCCAGTTTGGGTACAGCTACCTTTCACAATGAGTAACAGAATAAAGACCAGATAATGTGTTATAGTGACATTGGTTGAAGTTTATGTGTTACCCCAGACACCAAGAAGACGTTCTGCAGTATTCATAAGGAGGAGGACGTTGTCGCCAGTCCTCTTTCATTGATTGGCTCTAGGTGCCTATCTGGTTAAAGTGGTAGAGGAACAGTTTCAAGTGACTCTGTATTGACCAAATACTTTTACTTCTGCTCAAACTATATTGAAGCATTCAGTGGATAACAAACCATGCAAGTTGCAGACATGAAATAAGCTGATATAATAAATGCTGCAGTTAGAATGGTCTGTGGATTATACAGGGCTAAATGAGCCACAATAAAACCCAGTTTTTCTAAAGGCTCAGTGAGATAGACACAGCAGGGAAAATGATCAGGTTCGAACTGTATGAGGTCTGCATGACTGTTGTATGCTTCCCCAAGTACAGGCCTTGAATGGCTGCCGCAAGTCAAATGAGAAAGGTGACTGCCAAGAAGATTGTGCCAGTGCCAGGTGTGGCACAGATGGTAGTGCACTTACCTCTGAGTCAGGAGGTTGTAGGTTAAAATTTGCAGTCTTAAACCATGAGCACAAGTTGTGCTGCTCACAATTGATGTTGGAGCTGCCATCTTTTGGAGGAATGTTAAATTGGGGTGCCGTTTGCCTCCCCAGGGATGCAAAAGATCCCACGTCACTGGCATTTTCTCTGGTGCCCTGGACAATATTGATTTCATAGAGTACAAACTTTAAAAAAAAATTGTCTAGTCATTATCCCAATGCTGTTTGTAGCATCTTGTGTGAAAATTAACTGCTGCATGTCTGACTCTTCAATAATAATCACATTTCAGAAAGTATTTCATTGGCTGTAAAGCACTTCAGGATCTTGTATGCACAGTGGACAAGGGGCAGCTATTTCCCCTTAGTTGAAAGGTCAGTCATGAGGGGACATGGGTTCAAGGAGAAGGGTAGAGGTTTTTGGGGGAATGTGAGGAAAACCCTTTTTGCCCATCGGGTGGTGACAGTCTGGAATGCGCTGCCTGTGAGAGTAGTAGAGGTTAATTGCCTCACATCCTTTAAAATGTACCTGAATGAGCACTTGGCACATTGTAACATCAGGATCTTGATACCTTGAAAGGTGGTACAAAAGTGCAAGTCTGTTCTCTTCTGGATTAACAGCCTCTGTGAGTCCAGTTTGACTTTGATTTGGAACTAGTGGCAGGATGTATACTTTTGTTTAACCCAGTGGTATGTGAGCACCATCCGAGCAAACAGCATCAGCATTCAGCACTCTCACAGGCAGCGCATTCCATTCCATCGCCACCCTATGGGCAAAAAGGGTTATCCTCACCTTCCCCCTAAAACCCCATCTCTTCTCCTTGAATCTGTGCCCCCTCATGACTGGCCCCTCAACTAAGGGGAACTAGCCACTCCTTGTCCACTCTTGTAGACCTCAATCAGATTGCCCCTTAGTCTTCTGTTCCAACAATAACAATTCAAGCCTACCTAACCTTTTCTCATAACTTAAATTTTCCATCTCATCCATCTCTGCACAGAAATGCCTGTAGAAACCTGAATCCAGAGTCCTTGCAGGGAATGGGGATGGGTTCTAAATTACAAATCCTTGCTCCCTGGTGGCAGTGCCCATATAAGTCAGCAGCTGAGTGCCTTTGTGTGGCTGTTGTGAAGTAGGTATCTGAAACCTGAAGTGAGCAGTATAAAACTAGGGGGAGCAGATGTGAACCCACTGGTTTTGTATTGTGAATTCATTTGTATACATTCCTTTGAGTGGCCTTTGAGAAGTTACGTTCCCTGTTGGACACATTCCAGGGACAACTTTGGGAGAGGTAGGGTACACTTTGATTGATTGATTGATTTATTGTTATCACGTGTACTGAGGTACAATGAAAAGTGTTGTTTTGCATGCTCACAGGCAGATTGTACCATTCTAAGTGTATCAGGGTATCAGATAAGAATGCAGAACACAATGTTACAGCAACAGAGAAGGTGAGAGAAGAGATCACAATTAACATTTGATAGATTTATTCAAAAGTCTGATAACAATGGGGAAGTAGCTGTTCTTGAATCTGTATGTGTATTCAAACTTTTCTATTTTCTGCCTGACAGAAGAGAGTATAACTGGGATGGGAGGGGTCTTTGATTATGTTGGTTGCTTTCCTGAGGCAGCAGGAAGTGTAGGTGGAGTCAATGGATGGAAGGCTGGTTTGTGTGATGGACTGGGCTGTGTTCACCACTTTCTGTAGTTTCTTGTGATCTTGGGAAGAGCAGTTTCTGTAACATGCAGTAATGGATCCAGATAGGGCGGTGCATCTACAAAAGTTGAGGATCCAGTTACAGAGGGGGAAGCTGAGACCTAGGTCTCAGAGTTTAGAGATGGGTTTGCTTGGAATTATGGGTTGAAGGAGAAACTGTGAATAAATATGAACCTTACGTAGGTATTCTTAGTATCCAGATGTTCCAAGGACAAGTGTAGGGACAGGGAGATAGTGTCTGCTCTGGACCTGTTGCATTGATAGACAAATTGCAAAGGATCGATGCAATTTGATGGGCTGGAGTTGATGTGAACCATGACTAATGTCTCAAAGCACTTCATAATTATGGAGGTCAGCAGCACTGGGCAATCATCATTGAGGCATGCTGCATGATTTTTCTTTGGCACCAGGATAATCGTGGTCTTCTTGAAGCAGTTGGGGACATCTTAACAAGGAGAGGTTAAAGATGTTTGCAAATACCATCGCCAGCTGGTATGCACAGGATATGTGTGCATGGTGGGAACTCCATCCGAGCCAGTAACGTTCCATGGGGGTTCACTCTCAAGAAGGTCAATTGAACGTCTTTGGTGATGACCACGAGTACAGGTGCCTCCAAGACTGTTGGGATAGTTGTCATTGTTTAACTGACCTATCGTTCAAAGAGAACATAGAAGGCATTGAACTTGTCATGTAGGGATGTAGTGTTGCCCACAATTAACTTGGTTGTCTGTTATGTTGTGTAAGCCCTTGCCACAAACTGTGTCTGCCTGGGTCTTGAGCTTAGTTTGGTATTGCCACCTGGCATCTCTGATGGCCTTACTAAGGCCGTACCTGCATTTCCTGTATAGGGCAGGGCCGCCCAACTTGCATGCCTCAGGCCTGGACTCCAGTAGCGTGTAGATCACTTGGTTCATCCAAGGTTTCCACTGGGGAATGTTCGGATTAACTTCTTTGGTACGCAGTCTTCTACACACTTAGTAATGAACTATGTCACTGTGGTGGCTTACTCCTTTAGATTGGCAGCTGAGTTCTTGAGTATGGACCAGTCCACTGACTAAAATCTGTCCAGTAGGAGTCCTTCCATTGCCTCAGATCAGCACTATATTACTTTCTGGGTCCTCAAACTACGATTTCTGCTTGGAAGCCAGGACAAGAAGCACAGCATTATGATTTGATTTTCCAAAATGTGGATGGGGTTGGAGCAGTAAGCATCTTTGATAGTTGTTTAGCAATAGTCAAAGATGTTCAGACCTCTGGAGGGGCAGGAGATGTGTTGATGGCATTTTGGGAGCACATTCTTGAGGTTGTCACTGGCTACGAAGAACAAGGCCTCAGGATATTCAGTCTCAAAGTTGTTTGTAGCGTTGTATACTTCATCAAGCAAACTCTTCACTTCCACATGGGGTGGGATGTGGACTGCTGTCAGGATAGCAGTGGTTAACTTGCGTGGCAGGTAGTAGGGATGGCAATTTACATAAGATATTCTAAGTCCAGGGAGCAGTAATTCACCAAGATTGCTGTGTCTGAGCACCAGATGGATGTCGATTAGGAGACAGGCCCCTCTGCCCCTTGCCTTGCCCAAGGATGCTGAGCAGCCCACTGGTAAACTGAGAAACCCTCAGGTTGTAATGCAGTCTGGTGTAGCAGGAGTGAGCCATGGCTCTGTAAAACAGAGCACACAGCAGTCTCTCAAATCCATTTGGAAGGTGAGTCTGGCCTTAATTTTGTCCATTTTGTTCTCAATAGCTTGGACGTTTGCCAGGTGGTTGCTGGGGAAAGGGGTACTTGAAACCCCAAAGGTTCAGTCTTCACCCTGAAGGTGAAGTCCAGTGCTTCTCTTGTGGGAAGCAGGCTGCTCCTAGTTAATGCCAGGCATTGGTGAGGGAAGTCTGCTGCTCCAAGAGTTAAGTGTGTGCTCCTGTTGGGGGCCTGGGCAGCAGTTGCAGCCTTGAGCATTCCAGGGGGTCATGTGGCTGGTTTGGTTGGGCTTCCCCGATGTCAGGTCACCTTAGTGCCAGGTCTTATTCCTATTGATCGGGCCTGTGTTCCAGGTTTCCACAAGGAGGTCAGGCTTGGAGAAAACTGGTAGATCCTTAGTTCACCTGGGCTCGCGCTTTCAGCATTGGTAGTTGAGTCTCATCAGTCATAGAATCTTTAAACCTGAAAGTAGATTAAAGATAACATTGTTAATAATTCTGATAGACTTAGAATTCAGTTTTAGAAGAGCAGAAAAATTATAAAATATGTAAGAATAAGATCTGCTGTGGACAGCTCGCAAAATGTTGCGACACACTGCCGCCATCTTGAAAAGCTTTGAGAGACCAGGTGCCCTTCCCATTAGTAAAAGTTGGCACGAGGCACACATAAGAGGTGACATTGTAAACTTTTCACTGTACTTCTGTACTTTGCTACTTGAGTACAGTGACAATAAAGCATATTCTATTCTATGTAAACTTGTTGGAGCTGTCAAAGAACAACCAAGACATCAAAAAATTGACAAAGCAGTAAAATGAAAGCTGATATGACAGTTTTGGGAGAGCAGCCATTTTAAATTTTGATCAGTGTAAACTTCTGGCTATAAGCAACTAGTTTTACGAAGAAAAGAAAATAAATATCTTGAAGAAATCATTATATCTCACTGAGGAGACAGAGCAGTCCTGTTGTATTGAACCAGGCTACCGAAAGTCAAAATGTGCAGTTTATTGCAGAATCCCTATAGTATGCAAACAGGCCATTTCATCCAACAAATCCACAGCGACCCTCCGAAGTGTCTCCCTCTTCTCCTCATGTATTGCCTGTCCTTTTCTTTTATTCGTTCACAAGGTGTGGGCATCGCTGGCTGGGCCAGCAGTGTTTACTGCCCGTCTCTAATTGGCTGAGTCAAGCACATTGCTGTGGGTCTTAACTCACATGTAGGCCAGACCAGGTGAGTATGACAGATTTCCTTTCCTAAAGGACGTTCATGAATTAGATGGGTTTTTCCTGACAATCAACATGGTCATCATTAGACTCTTAATTCCATATATTTTTAAATTGAATTCAAATTCCACTATCTGCCTGAGCCTGGGGGTGTGAATGTCTTTGAAGAATTGTGGTTGGGGGTGTATGAGTTGGGTCAGTTGAATAGGTATTCATAAATTTGACTATGTATTTAATGGTCTAATATTTCCTGAATTCCATCAGAATCTCTGAATTCTCTAAATTAGATGACTATTTTCAGAGAGTTCCAGGAGTAGAGGAATTCCCCAGCAGAAAATCCAATATCCTGGGAAATTTCTTCTGGCAACCACATGATCAATATTTCCATTATCAACACAGACAACTTGAAGTTAAAAGCAATTGTTGCACAGCGGATGGTGAATGGTAAATGTTCATACCTGTTTGTGGTAAACTGCTGCATTCTTTGTTAAGTCATGAACTAACAAACACTGAGCCCTCCTCTATCACCTGATGAAGGAACAATGCTCCAAAAGCTAGTGTGCTTCCAATTAAACCTGTTGGTGTTATGTGATTTTTATCTGAGTGTGTGAGGTTATTGAGTTTGAGTTTCAATAAATACTCAATCAATAGGAAGTGTAATAGCGATGCATCTGTGAGGAGACTAACAGAAGGCTGGATCTTACTATCTTGTGGCTGTGTAATTGCATTAATGTATTTGGAGGGATTTTTATATGAGACTGAGTGAGATTTCTCACTAAGTCTTATCAAATTCACTTCATTAACTATCTAACCCATCTCCATGACACCCATCTAGTCTGATTCCTACCCCATCTAACCACACATCTTTCCCAGAACAACTCATGACTCAGTGAATATCCACTGAAAGACCATCAACCCTGGTATCCACATCATATTTATGAGTGATAGGTACGCAATTGGCTGACTGGCTGAAGGCAGAGAAGAAGCATAAAGGGGATTTTTTCAGGATGGTAGCAGGTGACTCCTGGAGTTCTGCAGGGGTCTGAGTTGGAAAGTAAATAGCTTGTGAGGCCTTGGTGTGGTCAACAGCATGAATGGGTGTGGTCAAGCTCCCACAGAACCAGGATTTTTAATTTTAGCGTTTAGCAGTTGTTGCTAGGGTCTCAGTGGGGTTGGAAGCTGCAGTACATCTCTCCCTGCTACCAACTCTCTTTCAGAGATTACTTTTGATATTCTTCCACCTGGGCTGCTAAAATTACACGTGAGACAATCTATTTCATTAAACTTGCCTTTGCCAAGGTTACGTTTATGGGATGTTACTGTATTGGAATAGTAACCGTTTAGTTGTAAAGTAATCTATTATCCTGTTAAGTTTTCAAATAGAGTTAAGTAATTCCAATTTCCTCTTTCTTTTGTTGTATTTCAACTATGAATAAAGTTGTGTTCTGTTTCAAATTTGCCGACCAATCGAATTGTATCTGGAATGAAACGTGTGGCACTTGCCTTTAAAAGAAATTGAGTCTAGGCTGCCTTCTTAGTATATTTTGAGGGGGTCTGGTCTGGTCAACAACACGAGTGTATTTAAGACAGAGATAAATAGGGTCTGGATTAGTCAGGGGATTAAGGGTTATGGAGCTGAGAAACATACTGGCCATGATCAAATGATGCAACAAACCCAATGGACTGAGTGGCCTAATTCTATTCCTATGTCTACTGGTCTTACCTTCTCTAGCCGAATAATCATTCAATACTGTCTTGAATGTCTTAGTTTAACCAGCTTCTTCCACATTTCCAGGCAGTGCATTCCATACTTAACTACTTGCTGTGTGAGAAAAGTTATCTCCCTCACATCACTGTTGCTTCTTTTGATATCAATTTAAACCTATGCACTCTTGTTCTTTTTTTCTTTAAGAAGAAGAAAAACTCTGGCTTTAACACATTTTCAAATGCATGTCGAATTGGAAGAAAATCCACATCTGCTTACAAATTCCAAACTGTTACATCAATGTCTGGAGTGAAAAGAGAAGTTTGTTTACCCTCCAGACCTGATTGTAACAATGCAACCCAGCTCCCAATGCAGGAGAGCATTGCAGAACATTGGTGTGGTCAACCCCGCAGAGGGGTCAAAAAATGAGACAGTTCAAAATGGAAGAGAAAGGAATGATTGTCTTCATTATACAAGGTGTCATTTGTGACTTTGCAAAAACCTGTTCTAGTGCTGAGGCAGAGGAAGAAATCTGAATTGAGAATTTCAAACGTGGAGTTCTGGGAGAGATGGGCACAGATCATACGCAATGTTACTTTGAGAAGATACAGGTAAGTAGGAGAGTAAGGGAGGAGCACAAAGTGATATTATTAGGTTAAATCAGTGGCCAAAAATTGGGAAGATGGAGTCTAATATTGAAAAATGTGATCTTGTGACATTGGCAAGAAGAATGGAAAAGAAGCATGTCATTAAAATGAACCGCAATTTCAGAACTCAGAACTCAGAAGTCACTAAGCATCTTGCTATCCTGGGTCATGAATCATACAAAGTTAGTATTCAGATCAGCAGGGAATGGAAAGACAAATGGAGCAATGTCATTTGTTACAAGGTGAATCGAACATAAAACTAGGGTTGTTTGTCAGAAGTTGTACATGGTACTGATGAGACAATGTCTGAAATTTTGGGTCTAGTTCTGGTCTCCTAATTTAAGAAAGGATATAACTGCTTTAGAGGCATTCTAAAGAAGATTCACTCATTTCATTCCTAGACTGGGGGATTACCTTACTGGGACAGCTTTGACAGTCTAAGTCTGAAATTTAGAAGAATAAACGATAAGTTATTGAGATATTGATGATCCTGAGAGATCTTTACTGTGTAGATACTGAATGGGTGTTTCACAGTGTGGGAGAGTGTTCTGTTCATGTGCTGTCAATTTTAATAATTCTAAGTAAGTCCATGTAAGTACTCAGTCTGTTCAAATCACAAAAGGCTAAAATTTTAAAAATCTCGTCCTTGATTCACAATATTCAAAACTCATGTTAATACTGAGATTCAAACAATGGGACTGTCCATAACAACACAACTATCCCAAATGCACCCTCTTCCCGCATTGCCTGTACGCACTTGCAGCAGGAGTCACCAGATGGCAATGGAGAGCAGGAGCCCTAATATTTATAACCGTTCCAAGGGTCACTGGATAATTGGAGGAATCCAACCATTGTTTCATTTTGAATATATCCAGAAGTGCTCTTCCACAAAACTGAACCGATTCTTTTTCTCTTCATTAAATCACATACGGTTTATTTTTCTCATCTATGAACCACTACCAGTAAATCACCCCTCTTTTCCAATTGATTAATTTATGTGCACACGCCATTAAGGGCTATGTAAATCATCAAAGGTGAGGGAGAGTGGGAGGGGTTTAAATCAAAAGGAATTGGAAGGAGCAACCATTGTTTTAAATGAGGTTGGGTCATTCTGTACAGATGGAATCTTCCTATTCAATGGTTCAGTTCCACTACAGGAAATACATTTACTGAGTGACTATTATGGAATCCAAATGCTTAATTCTACATAATTAACTACAAATAAATCAAGGACATGTTCCTATAACACTGAGTTAAAACCTCACCACCCCCAGAGGTGTGTAATAACATCTCTGAACGTTGATCAGAAAATATGTGAAGGGTGTGGAGAATGCACAAGAAATGAGAATGAGAGAAAATTAGAGTTCATAGCAGAGAGAATGTTGTAGGACTACAAAAGTAATTGGTTAATGCATTTTGATCCCATTCTGCATGTAGTGTCATTAGGAACTAAATGCTGAAAGAGAGTGGAATTGTACTAATGTTATTTATAATTGCTGATCAGGGCTATTCCCAGCTCCCACGTCTGCACATATGTGAGCTGACTGACAGGGGAGCTCATACGGGATACAGTCAATTGAGAGGCTCCCTTTCGGGAGGCCAGAAGAGTTTCTGAAGCAGAACTTCCAATCAGAGGGCTCACAGCCCTGGATGGACAGCAAACAGGTTCCTTATCTGCGGGAACTGGAAATCTTTTCAAGATCTGAGCAGTGACTCTGATTCAGACCAATTTGTTCATCAAAGGGCTACAAATCTTCCAGTCAGACAGCTGATACAATGGGGAAAGGGTGCCACTCCTGCCTATGCTTCTAGTAACAGAAAAGCTCCAGATGAGTGCCAACCCTGTCCAGCTACTGATTCTGAGTGCAATCTGTCCCATAACAAAGGTGATTTCCAGGAGGTTTTCCTGAGCAGCAACAGGAGATTTCCATCAGCAGCACAGAAGTTTAAAACTAGACCAGTCCAATCTGCAAAGGTCCAAGGAGTAGATGTTACTGAGGAACGGGATACGTTCTTCACGGGGAAAGTGGAGACCCACAAGACAATTATGTGGATATATATGTCATGGTTAATGGTGAGAAATCTAAGCTTGAACATCTTGAAGTTAAACAAGAGTTCAAGAAGTCTACTGAAAAGAGATTGTTGTCTGAAGTCTCAGCTGTTAGCAGTCACCCAACACAAGGAAGCCTCAGAGCAGCAATCTGAAGATGTAACCACACTATTCTTCTTATAACCAATGAAAATCTTGTTGAGAAACTTCCTGATGTTGAGATTGAAAGCTCCAGCAAGCTACAGTCCAGACTGCAGCATAGAAACTTTCCATACATCCCAATCCTGATGCAAGCATCCAAGAGGCATCAACCTTGAGGTCAATTCTATTGTTAATGATTGCACAATCCTGCTTTCGGATACAGACACAGAGAGGTGCTATCTGCATCACAGCAGTCTCACACTGAAATAAGTGTGGGTGCAATATCAAAACAGTATAAGAGGTTCTCATCCTAGGATTAGATCGAGTCATCCTCATTTTCTTATCCCCAGAATTCTCCTTAGAGTATTGTTCATTCTTTCTTTGAACCAAATTCATCCCTGGATCAAAATCCAAAGCAAAAAGGAATGAGATAGACCATTTTAATTGGCTGACCTTTTTCAAGGGGTTACGATTGTTTGAGTCCTGGAGCCTTCACTCTTGTATCAGTTTTTCTTAAATGGTCTTCACTGCTGTTGCGTTCTGGTCATTCTAATTGTCATAGCCCAAGAAGTAGCTGTTGTCAGAGGTTGCCATCCACATCAGCTATGTGCTTGCTCCAAGATAAAGGAGCACATATATCCTCTAAGACTACCATGAATCACTGATTGACACCTCAAATGAAAGAGACATGAAGAAACTGAAGATATATATATGTTGGATGAAAGTAATGACTGGATCGTTTATGGGAAGAATGAACTTGTTGGAGGTGGGGTTGGGGAGCTATGAACTTAAGAGTTAACTATCCCCTTAATAATAGCTACTCTGCATTTATGTAAGGAACTATGACACAATATAATGTGGAAATGTCCTCTTTTACCACCTTTTGTACATTATTATACTTGATAAAGGTTATTGATTTTATTTTAGATTACATTCCCTAAAGTGTGAAAACAGGCCTTCAGCCAAACAAGTCCACAATGACCCTCCGAAGAGTAACCCACCCAGACCATTTCCCTCTGACCAACGCACCCAACACTATGGGCAATTTAGCATGACCAATTCACCTAACCTGCACATCTTTGGACTGTGGGAGGAAACCAAAGCACCCGGAGGAAACCCACACAGACACGGGGAGAATGTGCAAGCTCCACACAGACAGTCACCCGAGGCTGGAATGTTCATAGACATGGGTTTGCAATACCCTAACAACCTAACCTTACAACCTTCACTATGTTCATGACAACTAGGCTGAATTTGACACTTTGGATTCCAGTTTCTAATAGAACTCAAACGGCAGAGCAAATGTCCCTTATATATTTCAATATAATGCACTCTCCTCTTAAACAGTATAGTGCTGCAGACAATAATGTATCACTTGGAGATGTCCACAATCAGTGGTTAGCATACTAATTAAGGCGACACATAGGGTACACTAGAATTCTTAAATTCCCCTATAAGGGTATTCCCTTTGGAAAAAGAATGTAAATGTTTTCAAATGGTTTATTTAGCACATGGGAATCAAATCTGAGTACAATCTTGTTTTTATTTGACATTCATAAACTTGTAATTTCCAGTGATTACCCAGCTCCAGCCTTCAGAGTCCAGGAGCTCCAGGCCAGTTTTAACATTGCAACCGTAATTTTTTTTATACAAGCTAGTTTCATATGTAGATACACAGGTACGATTTGCCATGATAATTCTTATTTTCTTAACAGCTCTTATCTTTACATATTAATATAGTTCTCAATTTTCCAATATAATACGCATGAAAAGCATTTAAAATTCTTGTCCCTGTCACAAACACTTAAGTCCAAATAAAATGATTGTCCTTTTTGGCTGTATAATGTCAGTCTATGTGGCAGGGCTCCTAAACCATTATGAAATCTAAAGCTGAGCAGAAGGCAGTTTTCTTGTTAAGTTCCATTTTGAGCAAGCTTTGATTTGATGTTAATTCCCCAATTGTAAGTCACAGAGTGGGTTCACTCCATGCCAGCCAACAAGATCTAGCTGGAGGGCATCATGCCTGGTTTAAATACCAGATGAATGAAAAGACGGTGCTAATGGCTGCGACGGATGTCACCAGAATGCTGCTTGATTGTGTAGCTTGCATTGTGACTGAAATATGTCTGATCTTATATCAGTGAGAGACAGGATGTATTTCTGGTGGCTCATCTACAGGACTCCTACAAATGAAATCTGTCTCATTCTATAAAATTTATCTACTTTAGAATAAAGATAAGAATTTTAAAATTACAATGTTGCTTTACCAGCAGGGAATGTAGGTCATTGGACTTGGGATAATATGTAAACAGAATTGGGTGCAATTTAGGATGTAGCTAGCAGAGTTTTGAAGAACATCAAGTTTATGCAGAGTGAAATGAAGGAGCACAATTTGGCCAAGCAAACTTTGATAAAATTGACACCTTATGAACCCAAACTCTCAATAAACCGGCAAAAGTTATGTACCCCAGATACCACCAAGTTTACTGTATTATTCGGTCCAATTGTTATAGTTTTTAGTTTATTTACCTCAATGTAAATATACTTGTTGTTCAATTGAATGGCCACATGAAATAGTAACAGTTGATTCAATTTTGCGTCAATTTCTCCCCAAATTCCGTGATCTACCACAATGTCTGAGTAGTCAGTTGAGGGTACAAGTCAGAGGTGTCTCTGCTGGTAACTTTTATTTAAAGTGAAGTTGCTTTAGTACTTATGTGACTAATGCTGTCAATAAAGTATAACAGTCATGTATATATCCACTTCATTATGTTTCCATTATATCATGTGTGTTTTTACATTGATTATGTGGAACTTTTGATGATCTGGAATATTGGGTCAACTGGCACACTCCTAGTCCCATGGGTGCTGGATAATGACTCTGGTTTTCCTGATATTTAATTGGAGGAAAATTAAGTTCAGTTAATATTGGACAAGCAGTCCAACATTTTGGAGAACATGGGAAGTTGAGTCAAAGACAAATGTACATGTGAAAACTGCTGCTGTAATTTGGGTTTATGTTACTGGGGCAACATGCTGATGAAACACAGGAAGAGGCTAAGGTTAGTTTCTTGGTTGATGCTAGAGGTGAAGGTTTGTGAAGGAAATACATTGCAAGTGATACTGTGCTTAGGTCAATAAGAATGGAATCAGAAAAGTGCAATTCCAACCAGCTAGGTGGAACAAGCATTGGAGGAGAAGATGTTGGGGGATGGTAGCATGGTGGTACTAATTGAGAGACACAGGTTAATGCTTTGGAGACATGGACATGGGGTAGAAAGGCATTGTGGATCTGATGGCCAAGTAAAGTCTACTCTGAACCATGTGTTGCCTGAATCTAGGTAAAAATGATGATCTCAGGGACCTGTGTCCAGGAGAATGACTGACTGAATCTAATGGTTAGGGTGGTGTACCTTGGGATTCTTGTGTTAGACTCTGCAAGACAGATGCAGTCAGTTTTATAGCATAAAAAAAAATTCTGCCATGTTAACAGTTAAGAATGTCATCGGTGATTCCAGATGATGTTGAATGACATGGAGGAGAGACCTTAGGCATGTTCAAATAGAGTTTTACTGAACCACGTCTCTGTAAGTAATATACATAGACAATAAATGTTCATTGCTTTGCATTAGTATAACTTCCAGCCCTCATCTGTTAAAATCCTCAGAACTTCATATAAATATCAATTTATACATGCTGCAGTGGTCTGCAAACCCTTTACTGAGGATTCTAGTTGACATTGTTAAAGGTGGGAAAGTGAAAAGCCAATGGCCTGGCAGGGCACATGCCAGCAAATGCCCACAGCAGTAACTGGAGTGACTGACCATTACCGGGGTCCCTGTACAATTAATGTGAAGCAAATAGAGTGATGGAGAAGGTCTTACCTCCACCAAAACCCCTGGATTTTATAGGAAACCTCAATCAAACAGAGAAAGGTGCATCACTGATTCAACCAACAGCAGAGTGCTTCCAGACTCACTCAGAAGCCAGATGAGGATCAGGTCAGTATCCTACAGGGTGCAATTGTAGCTGTGTGGTCGGTATGTTAAGACAATGTGTTAATTAAGAAGCCATTACATTTGAACACATAATTGAAAGCTTGGATTCCTACTTTGTGTTTTAAAGGGGTGACTGAGAAAAATGTGATTATAGTCATCAGTTTTCAGCTCCAGCTAGAAAAGGTAAATACACATGTTTGCTAATAACACCCTCTGATACAGTAAAGAACATTTATGAATACCAATAACTGTAATTAGGTGAGTTTCAAGAATTTACAGGACTAATTTAGCCTGTCTATATCATATCAACAGCCACAAGACACCTTTTAAATTGAATACAAGAGTTGATACCTCCATTTCTTTTGGACACCACATGTTGTTCGAAGCCTGAGTCTCTCCAACCATCCAGTCTTCACTTCAAGGCCTAGGGGACCCCCCCCCCCACTGAAGATACAAGGGAAGAGAAATAATTGAAGTTCTTTTACATCCACAATCAGGAGAACTACCTACTTTGCTGCACAGGCTTACACCTTACCTGCAATGTAGAAAAGGTGAACAAGCAATTTTAAAGTGGGAATTTCTGGAACTGTTCACAGAACTGGGGAAGCTACAACTCACCACTGTTGGCCTAAAATCAACTGCCCAAGAAAGGTTTCATACCCACCCTTAATAAAGGTAAGAAAGGAGGTTGAAGCCGTACAGCTCCAAGGGACCATATCACCAGTCACCCAGCCTACTTCTTGGTGCTGTGGCATAATGCCTGTCCCTCAGCCTAACAATTCTTTCACAGATACGCCGACCTAACACAGCTCAACAAATCCATGGAATGAGAAATTCATACCATGATATCCACCAATGAAGCTTGAAGGAAGCTTGAGTTTTTCAAAAATAGATGCAAAACATAGCTTTTGGCAGTTCCCACTGGCTGAAGAATCCAAACTTTTAATCAACTTTATTATTCCCTTTGGAAGGTACTACTCTTCGACTGCTCCTCGGATGCTGCCTGAGCTGCTGTGCTTTTCCAGCACTACTAATCCAGAAACTACTTTAATCGTCTACTGTTTGGAACTGTCTCAGCACCCGAAATGTTCAAATTCACAATGATAAGCATCCTAGAGGACCTCTTCAGAATTAAATGCCACATTTACTGTATCACAGATTAGATAGATATCTTGAGATAATAGGCCAATAAGAAATAAGAAAAGGAGTAGGCAACTTGTTCCCTTGAACCTGCTCCATCATTTAATAGGATCATGGTTGAGCCAATGTTCCTCACATTCACTTGCTTGCATTTTCCCCATAACTTCTCATTCCCCCTACTGATCAAGAATGTGTATGTCCCAGCCTTAAATATACACAAGGACTCTGCACACACAGCTCACTGTGGCAAGGAATTCCAAAGACTCAAACTCCTCTGAGAAAAAAAATTGCTCATCATCTTAGTCTTAAATCGGTGCCAATTTATTCTGAGACTATGCCCTCTGGTCTTAGACTCTCTTATGAGGGGAAACATTTTCTCAGCATTTACCCGTACAAGCCTTTTATGAATCCTAGATGTTTCAGTGAGATCACATCGCATTTTTATAAACTCTAGTGAGTAGAGTCCCAATCTGTTTAACCTTTGCTCATAAGAGAATCCCTCCATACCGGGGATTATCCTAGCGAACCTTCTCCAAACAGTCTCCAATGAAATAATACCTTTCCTTCAATAAGGGGGCCAAAATGCTCTCAGTACTTCAGATGTGGTGTCACCAGCACCTTGTACAGTTGCAGCAAGATTGTCTACTCATATACTCCATTAGCAGTCAAGACAGGGAACTGGTGTGCTGATTTGAGGATTTATACCAAAGAATGAATCTGTGGGGTGAAGTTAATAAAGATGTACTGGTAGCTGGGTCCTTGGGTAAATAAAGAGATAATATGATTCTCTGGGTATTCCAGGCAAATGAACAAATGGCCGCTAGATAAAATAGAAGAGGTCCATTTCTCATAAGAAAACAATATCAAATGAAACTAAACTTCAATCATGACAGATGGATTCAGTGTCAGGGCCTATGGCTAAATAGGAATAGAAAGGTTTTAGCTAAAATGGTTGAGGAAGGCTGGGATCTTTTGTAGACCCCAGACAAGTCTAAGGAATGGTGGGACAGTCAGCCAGAAAGAAAACAGCACACTACACTGGCTTCACAGTGACTGAAATCCCCAGAAATTCTTCAAAATGGGAACAATTGGTGTTGTACATTTTCTGTGAGTAACAGGCCACTGTTGACTAGGCACCCAGCTTCACTTCAGCCTTAGTTTGGATGGCATAGCCCTGCCTTTAAGGCATATTGGCTGTCTGTTGGGTTTTATATTCAGTTTCATTGAGATTCTCATCAGACTTCTCCGTACACTTTCAATACAGCAGTGTGTTTCTTTCAATGTCTCCCTTAGGCTTGGTGTACACTTCAGCCCAATTTCGATGTATCTTCCTCAGCATGACCTTCCCGGTAAGGTTGGGTCATTGCCTTTCACTACAAGCAGTGGCAACTGAGTAACTGTGCAACTGTACTTTTGCATCAGTGATGCTCGTTATAGGTGCAGCTTCTCCAGTGTATGTCTTCAGAACAATCTTTGCTGACTTAAGGGACAGTTGTTCTCGTTCCTTTTTGTACACAGTATCTGAAATTAATGAAACTGCTGCTTCTGTGTCCAGTTTCAGGTTTCTCTTCCAACAGTGCTGTTACACAGTATCCTTGTGAACCACTAGTCATGGACAAAATGTGTAAGTGCACATCTTCCAGTTGCTTGTAACTCTGGTCACTTTGGCTCAGGTCTTTTGCATGCACATTCCCTTTGTTGTTGTGCCAGTTAGCACCTGTCTTCTTTTCTTGTTTGCCTGTGGCATTGGATATGTCTTCCTTAGCTTTGCAGGCTCATACAATGTGTCCCATTTTGTTGCAATTTTGACGTGCAAGGCCTTTACACCAGCATTTAAGTGGATGGTGATCAGGCTTCGTACAGCAGTAACCTGGCTGGCTTCTCTCTGTTGTGTTTGGTATGCTCTGAGAACACCTTGTGGAATCTGATGGACAAACTTAGCTCTTAGCCCCCCTTTGCTGGCAATTCCACAGAAACTTCAATTTCAAAGGCCATCTACAAGGTAAGTTGAGCCTCTGCCAAGAGATTGTATTGTTTCATTACATAGACCACAAACTAACCTGTCAAGGAAAATGTCTTTTAACGCATCATTAAATTTACAGATCTCACAAAACTGCTACAAACTGAATAATTGTATCCCCCCCTCTTAGTTTTGTTTGTGAAATCTGAATCATTCTGCAATAACCAGCACTTTTGAGGAAAAATGTCACTCCGAAACTTTTACAGTGTCTCTATACAGATTTATCAGGTTGTACCGAGCTGCGTAACGGACTAAATATTTTAACTTAGGGAAGTTGCTACTTCTTTCATATGCTGATGTGATATACACTAAAGCGAACATATCCCACAATGCCTTAGTATTTAAAGGTACAGAAAGCCAAATGGAACACAAAATATGTAACACTGAGGAGACAGGAGAGATTTGTTCAGGGGTGCTGGTTCGGTCCTGAGTGACTACAAATTCCCAATATGAATAATTATACTTCCTGTTCAATATATCACATCAATGTGTGACACTATGATCTTTTGCTATAAAGTCTGTGTCCTATGATCCTATTCTACTAGCTACCTGACAAAGGAGCAGCGCTCCGAAAGCTTGTACTTCCAAATAAACCTGTTGGACTATAACCTGGTGTTGTGTGACTTTTAACTCTGCATGATGTTTTCATTCAGTGCTCTTGGAAAGGCCTTTAAAGCAGACCAAACTGCCCATATCTGATGGTGCTTTTTGACTAATAGGCCTAGGTTCCACTATTGAGGTTTGAAGAGTAACAGCAATCATACTTTTTATTTAAGGGTCACCAATGACTTTGACTTCATTGTGCAGTATTTTCATCTTGCAAGCAAATCCTCAAAAACTAATTCAGGGAAGCTTGATTAACTACTGATGTCAACTATCCTTGGGAAGAATGGCAGGATACATAAGGACAGAAGAAATAGTAGCAGGAGGCAGCCATTCAGCCTCTCCAACCTGTATCTCCATTGCATTAAATCATAATTGCTCTGCTCCAGGTTTCAACCTCTCTTTCATTCCAGTAAGGGTCGATATGGTGGCTCAGTGGCTAGCACTTCTGCCTCACAGCATCAAGTTCGATTCTAGCCTTGGGCGACTGTATGGAGTTTGTACATTCTCCCCGTGTCTGTGTGGGTTTCCTCCAGGTATCCCAGTTTCCTCCCACAGTCCAAAATGCGCAGGTCAGGTGGACTGGCCATGCTAAATTGCCCATGGTGTTCAGCGATTATGCAGGCTAGGTGGGTTAGCAATGTGAAGTGCAGGGTTACGGGGATAGGGTAGAGACTGGGACTGAGTGGAATGCCCTTGGAGGGATGGTATGGACTCGAGAGGTCAGATGGCCTACTGCCACATGCTATGAACTCCTCTTAGCCATCAGCTGTTTGACTATTTTACACTTCAAAGGGGTAGGACGCTGGAAATCAAGCTTGTTTTTCCCAGAGTCATTACAAACCTCGACAATTTTATCAAAGTGCACAAGGTCCCCCAAACTACCTGCCCATAATGTGTGGAGCAATGCTAATGGGTGCTAAAGGTTGTCTTATCTATAATTTATATAATAAGATTTCAAGACTCAAATGGATTTGAAAATGTTGTAATGCTGCGATCATGAAAACAATGGGAACATTGCAGACATTTCTACTTTAATGTACTGTTACATTGTATCATGACTTAACTGACTAAGGTTCAGCCATGCATTCAACACCCACATTGAAAAAGATTCAAAGCTGCCAAGGTTCACTTTCAACGCTTAACACCCAAGCCAAAGATTGATACACCTTGTGCGTATCAAAAGAACTCCGTGATAGCACCCTGGGGACCAGGAGAGATTACCACTGACCTAGAGGCAGAACCTCAACCAGATTCTGCAGCGAAGGCGTCAAGTACACAGTGATATTTTTAAACTGGCAGCAACTTGGGAGAAAATAAAATTTCCTTGAGGGGAAACAAGTCAGAAAACATCACAGTTTGCCCCTGAGGCAGCAGAAAAGTCAAATGACTCTCTACACTTTGACTATACAATCTCACATGTGTTCTGTTAAAAACTGTTTTGAATCATGGAAAAATAAAAAAAAAACTGATGCCAAAATACGAAAGGAACAAATATAAAACTGATAATGAGTGGCAAAAGTTTAAGCTTTTATCTTGCACCCTCCATAGGCTTCTTTTCTCCATGAGTGTGAATGGCAGTTTATTGATTGCTGAGGAAGTTCTGTGTTAAAGTTGAAATAATATTGTATGCTGCTGAAGGATATCGACCAAAGAAATCAGAAATGGTTTGTGGTTCCCTAATCGACAAAGACAACAGTTTGGCTGGAATTTTCCCTTTTTCAGTTCAATAATGTTTTGTTGAGCGAGCTCCATGGTGTCCAGTCTGCAATGCCTTGGGGTGACATTTCCACACAAGTGCACAGACTCTTGGACATCTGAAATTGTACAGCCAGAGAGGCAAAACTGTTCACTTCTGCCTCCTGACTTCATGCCTCTAGCGTTACATATAAAGCCCAGCGACACACCACTCCAGAAGCTGCAAGTCAGGAGCAGCTCCTCACACTGTGGTGCTCAATCTTCAACGTTCAGGGCATGACCCAGAACAAACTAAACTTCAAAGACAGGGTTCTGGATGTACAAGTGGACAAGCTGGTAGAGAGAGCTCAGCCTAGTAATTTAGAGGAACCGTCAAACCTTTATGTTCCTTTCTTCTATGCATTCTCTGCTCACCCCACCATTTCTGATCTTCCTCAAGTTCCCACACACTCTTTCATTGAAGTCTTCTTATCACAGCATTACTCCCTAAGCCCCAGGTCCAAGCGTACTCATGTCAAACTTTGCAGTGTACCCCAATGGAACCAGTAAGATGGTTACTATTGACGACCCTCTCCCACAGCAACTCATGTCCTTCAGTATATTATATGTTGAGTTGTTGCGTGTCACAATTATTGTTCCTTCTGCATTCCAGCCTTTAATCTCCAGAATTTACTTCCCAACTGCCTTACCACAGCGGTGACACCTGATAAACATGACTTGACCTTCAGTGAAAAGAGCTCTAGGACTGACAGTGACTCACTGCCCTGATGGTCTTAGAAGGATAGCTCTGATGGATGACTGAACAGACCCCTGACTGATATTAGTGCAGCTCCCTTTCTGACGAACTGCTAATCCCTGGAATGTTTGCACTGAACCTGCAGGACTGACTGTGCCACAAATCCAGACTATAATGATGTGGAACCTCCAACCCTGAAGACTCCAAGCGGCCATCTGACTGTGTTCAGCCCTGAATTGAAACCAGATGCTACCCGTAACTGACTACTGCGGGTTCCCTTGACTGACAACAATATCATTAACTTGACTGAGGACTACTCCCCTAGACATTGAGACATCGCCCTTTGGTAGAAACACAGATGGTATGAAATCCACATAAACTTCTGACACATGGTGTAGGCATGACATTGATAACCGCGGTCATCATGTCATCTAACAACAATGACAAACTGCTTGAGTTTGTTTTGCGCTAAAAGCCAAGGCAGGACAGTGGTGCTTTGTTTTTATTCATTCACAGGATGTGGGCCTCACTGGTTAGGCCAGCAGTTATTGCTCAGGGGGCAGGCACGGGTCAACCACATTGCTGTGGGTCTGCAGTTACATGTAGGCCAGGCCAGGTAAGGAAGTCAGATTTCCTTCCTTAAAAGATATTAGCAAGCCAAATGAAATTTTCTGAACCCTTTCAAGTTTCACAACATTCTTCCTTTGGCAGAGAGACCAGAATTGCACACAATATTCCAAAAGGTGGCCTAACCAATGTCCTACACAGCTGCAACATGACCTCCCAACTCTTATACTCAGTGATCTGACCAATAAAGGCAAGCATCCCAAACACCTTCTTCACTATTCTACCTACCTGCGACTCCACTTTCCAGGAGCTATGAACCTGCACTCCAAGGCCTCTTTGTTCAGCAACACTCCCCAGGACCTTACCATGAAGTGTATAAGTCCTGCCTTGAGTTGCCTTTCCAAAATGCAGTACTTGAGATTTACAAGGATGTTGCCATTGTTGGAGGGTTTGAATTATAGGGAAACGCTGGATAGGCTGGGATTATTTTCCCTGGATCTTTGGAGGTTGAGGGTTGACCTTATAGAGGTTTATAAAATCATGAGGGGCATGGATAGGGTAAATAGACAAGGTCATTTTCCTGGGGTGGGGGAGTCTACAATTAGAGGGCAGAGGTTTAAGGTGAGAGGGGAAAGATATAAAAGGGATCAAAGGGGAAACTTTTCCATGCAGAGGGTTATGTGGATATGGAATGACCTGCCAGAGGACATGGTGAAGGCTGGTACAATTACAGCATTTAAAAGGCATCTGGATGAGTATATTGATGGGAGGGTTTTAGAAGGATATGGGCCAAATGCTGGCAAATGGCACTACGGCAGAGAGTGAAATTTGAATTCTATAAAATCTAAAAGCTAAAATTAAATCAGGAGGTTTCCTGGATTCTGAACACTGCAACCGCTCCTAACACAGCCCAACTTGACATAAACTGACACTCTTCCCTTTCATTTTTTGCTGACCCCATGTCTGCACTCCATCATACCTGCTCTTCCCCCACCCCCGCTGGTCTGACAGTCCACAGTCTCTGCATCCCTTCTTGCCATTGCCCTGAACACACACCCACCTCAACCCAAATGATACCCTCTTCTCAGTCACACCCAGCAACTCCTTCCTCCTGCCACCCTGGCACCATAGTCACCTGACACCCTACTCCCCTCACCCACCTGGCACCCTACTCCCCTCACCCACCCGGAATACTGCACCCCCTTACTCACCTGGCATGCTGCTACCACTCATCCACCTGGCACCTGACTCCCCTCACCCACCTGGCACCCTAAACATTGCACTCCCTTTCCCACTTGGCACTTTTCCTCAACTTCTCGCACTCAGTGGGCAGTCTAACTCTACAACAACCTTGCACACTCCACTTCTGAATTTATATATTTCTGTTCAGGTTGTAATAGGAGGTCCCTGGTCAGAAATCTCCAGAGCAGAAGATATTTAATGATACGTCAGTGGCTTTTCAAATGATCAAGGTCAGAAACAGGGTCTTCATCCTTGACCAGAGTACTTTGGCCTTGTTATGCTCAAACCTCAATCTGCATGGGTAAAGAAGGCCCCAGAGTCTGTAGGTGGGTGCTCGAAAGAACCGATTAAGTTGTGAATTGGTGCAAGTTGAATGGGAAATTGTTGGGTAAATTAGGGCGCCTCTAAGTACACAGAGGAAACTGGTTAAGGTCAACCCTACAGCTCCTTTGATGGGAAATGTGCTTATATAAACAGCAAGGAAGGAAGGGGTTGGGATAATGTGCAGTTTTATTACATTCCTGATCATACTGAGGGTCATGATGTGGAGGTGCCAGTGTTGGACTGGAGTGAACCAGGTCAGAAGTCACGTGACACTAATTTAAAGTCTAGCAGGTTTATTTGATATCACAAGCTTTTGGAGCACCATCGCTTCGCCAAGCCAAGTGACAAAAAAGATTATTGGCACAGAATTTACAGGGAGAGCTATTGATGGGCAGAGAGATCAAAAGATCATACAAATGGTCTGAGTGGAGTGTCCAATAATAGATCTCTGCAGGTGATCAAAAGAGTCAGACAGTGAGAGTAAAGTGTCAACAGTTGAATAGTAAGTGAAGAGCATGACCTATAATCCAATTAGTTAAAAACAATGACTGCAGATGCTGGAAACCAGATTCTGGATTAGTGGTGCTGGAAGAGCACAGCAGTTCAGGCAGCATCCAAGGAGCAGTAAAATCGATGTTTCGGGCAAAAGCCCTTCATCAGGAATACAGGCAGACAGCCAATTACTTAACTCAGAGAGATAATTACAAAAAATTAAAAGTAAGGTGGTACTGAAGACAAACCAAATGGCTGGAATTACATGATAGATAAGAGTCGCATGCCAAGCGTCTAACCAAAGTAACAAGCAATCCAAAACTGTACAAACTCATACTCTATGGGCAAGAATACCCCCAAGTTATTGGCAAGACCCTGCACATGTTTTGGCAATGAATGAATGGGCACCAGGCAACAACCACCAGACAGGAATGTTCCCTTCCAGTCAGGGAAGACTTCAGCAGTCAAGGTCATTCAGCCTCCAATCTTTGAGTAAGTGTCCTCCAAGGCTGCCTGTGACATACATAACAACGCAGAATCGCCGAACAGAAACTGATAGCCACATTCCGCACCCATGAAGATGGCCTCAACCGTGATCTTGGGTTCATGTTGTACTACATATGACCCCACTACACTGTTCTCAATTGGTAAAATCTTCCTTACTGTTCTGTTTTAACACCATCACCTTGATAACTTGTGATCTCTCTGCCTTAATTAACTTGTACAGTTTTGGATTACTTGCTACTTTAGTTAGACCCTCAGCACGCAACTCTTATACCCATCATATAATTCCAGTCATTTGGTTTGTCTCCAGCACCACCTTATTTTTATTGTTTTGTAATTATGTCTGTCTCAAGTACAGAGGTAATTCAATTATCCGAATATCAATTATCTGAATATCAGATTATCCGAAGGAGATCTCAAGGTCCTGATAGAAACATTACATCAAAGACGAGTTTCCAACAGTGATCGCATCTTTTGTTTACAGTGATTAAACAGGCACCATGGATGCTGCCTGAACTGCTGTGCTCTTCCAGCACCACTAATCCAGTATTTGGTTTTCAGCATCTGCAGTCATTGTTTTTACCATCTCCAAATGACCTACCGCCTGCCCTCTCTCTCTCTCCCCACACTTTCCCTGGATTTCCACACAGGGGTGTACCCTAAACCCCCCTTTCCCAGATGATCTCTCCAACATTGTCCTGTACAGGGCAGAGGTGGAACCTGTCAAAACATTTCAGTAAAAAGGTGTGTGTGTGTGTAAAAAAGTGTGTGTGTGTGTGTGTGTGTGTGTGTGTGTGCGTGTGTGTGTGGTGTGTGCATGTGTGGTGTGTGCGTATGTGTGTGCTATTTGGAGACTCATCCCCAAAAGGCAGCAGCAGCCACCTTGTTGATGCCCAGTCCGGCTGCCCCAGAGAGGGGGTGAAGAGGGTGGGTGGGGGGGCGGGCAGGGGGCGGTGTTGGACGGGGCGGAGTTGAATGGGCAGCAGGCATTGTTGAATGGGAGGGGGGCGTTGTTGGACGGGCGGGAACGGTGTTGGACGGATGCAGTGTTGGATGGGGGAAGGGGCGGTGTTGGACTGGGGCGGGCAAGCAGTGTTGGATGAGCGGGGAGCAGTGTTGGATGGGGAGGGGGCAGTGTTAGACAGGGTTGGGAGCGGGCAGGCGGCGGTGTTGGAGGGGCTGGGGCACGGGTGAGGGGCGGTGTTGGACAGGGTGTGGCGGGGGGCGGGATGGGGTGATGGTGGATGGGATAGGGCAGGATTCGTGCGTGGGGTGCTGCTGCCTCGTCTCCTGAATGGGGAGCAGACTTTAAAAACTTCGAGCCCCAGAGGAAAGGCATTTAATCGATTAACCAAATAATCAATTATCAGAACGAAATTGTTTGGATAATTGAGGTTCCTCTGTCATTGGATTATAGGTCATGCTTTTCATTTGCTATTCAACTGTTGACACTTTACTCACACCATCCAACACTTTTGATCACCCGCAGAGACATATTATTGGACACTCCACTCAGACCATTTGTATGATCTTTTGATCTCTCAACCCATCGATCTCTATGCTTATAAATTCTGAGTCTATGTGCTTTCCTTCAATTCACCGGATAAGGGGGCAGTCCTTCGAAAGCTTGTGATTTTCGAATTAACCTGTTGGATTATAACCTGACTTCTGACCTTGCACACTGAGGGTATTATTACTGAATTCATGCTGTCAGCTGGAATTTCATTTTGGTAGAAATTATAAAAAAAGGATGGGAAGTTGTGGAGATTGTGATTCCCACTTTTTGTTATTGATTAGATTAGATTAGATTACTTACAGTGTGGAAACAGGCCCTTCGGCCCAACAAGTCCACACCGCCCCGCCAAAGCGCAACCCACCCATACCCCTACATCTACCCCTTACCTAACATTACGGGCAATTTAGCATGGCCAATTCACCTGACCTGCACATCTTTGGACTGTGGGAGGAAACCGGAGCACCCGGAGGAAACCCACGCAGACACGGGGAGAATGTGCAAACTCCACACAGTCAGTCGCCTGAGGCGGGAATTAAACCCGGATCTCTGGCGCTGTGAGGCAACAGTGCTAACCACTGTGCCACCGTGCCGCCCACTATATCCATCTGGTGGGCAAATCCCATCAGTAACGTAAGCTTGGAAGATCTAATCTTTGTCAGTTCTTTATAAAAAGTTTTAATGATTGCCTTCAAGCACAAATATTGTTGTTGTCAAAGGCGTAGCAGTTGCTTTGAACACTGCTCAGCCTTGTGGGTCACAATCATTTTCTGGTCATGATTGCGCTCCCAACTCAACTTGACCAGCGAGCTCTGGAATACAATTTTAGCAACGTCATCTGCAAGGACTACACCTTGACACCCAAGAAAGCACACGTGAAAAATTGCTGTTTACATTTGTTTGTATCAGCCTAATAGCTACACAGAGTTTTTACAACACCAGCAGCCACACTATGTGGTGATAGTGAATGTGGATCACAAGAAATACTGTACAGTGTGTCCCCACTTGAAATCACTTCATTTTAAATCCAACCAGTTTTTATGACTGGAATTCCAGATTGATGTCTTCAGTTTTGATTTTAAGTCCACAAAATAATTTTGCATCGTTGTTGCGGATCATTGTTCGGCTGTTTTGCATCATTTGAAAGTGTTGTTTCATGTTGCAGCTTTACATTGGGTAAAGCTTGAGAGGTAATTTTAAAAACTGAGATAGATGCAACATTTGTTGCAGGTAAAATTGTTTCCTTGGTTGTAAAATACAGGGTGCATTTCTTCCCCATCAGAAGCCAGACTCTGTGTTTGTTTGATTGATTTTGGAGCTCTGAGTCAGGCTCCTGTTTGACTCTGAAACAGGTGACACAGAAACGTCATTTTAAAGCCAGCAGGAGAACCAGCAGTGAAGTAATAATCATTCAAAGCCACCTCCCTGCTTTGAAATGTTTTAGCCGTGATGGCAAAGCATCACTGAACAGGTCAAAGATGTCTAACCACTCCCGGTGACCAACTAAAATGAGTGAAGGTTCATTTGGGAAGGCATAGATGACAATAATAATAAGTCAAGGCAGTGGAGAGAGCCCAGAAATCTCTAAACAATTCATCTATCTGACCATTCAAGTAACACTTGTAAAGTTTGTAGATCATGCATTGAACTCATCAGCCATCTCAAAACCGGAGTGGTAGCAAGTCACCTCCAAACCCAAGGAACTGCCTGAGAAGAAAGAAGGACTGAGGAGTGTTATCTTTTGAACTTATGCAGAATTTCTTTTTTATTTAGTTATGTATATTATTTTGCAAATTAGTTCAGCTAAGAAATGACAGAATTGCACATGTACAGAATAATATTTCAACTTGTACATTGGCTTTTTCAGCTTAGAAATATTCAAATGAATCTATCTGTTGTTAACATTGATTCCTATGTGCACCTATGATTCACTAAAGTTATGTCACTCAGTTACAATTTTCAAGAATTGAACATACTTTAAGTGCATTTTATTGTACTGAGATCAACAATACATAGATACTTCCTCAACTATTCCTCAGCTGTACAATTGTCCTTTTGTTCAAATATAATTAGTTAACAGATCATTAAAACTGAGAGACCTTAGAGCAAGTAAAGTGAACAGTACTCTTGAAAACTTCTTCTTTTAAACTCTTTGATATTTGCTATTTCATTTGTAAAATCTTCCCATTTTCATTGTTCAAACACTGTTTCAGCCAGAAAAGATAATTAGATGGTGAGTGAAAATCCTGTTTTTCAAATACCTAAATTCAATCTCTTAATTGACTCCAATTGAGACTAGTTAATGCCACACAGCTAAAATTCAGAATGGGTCACCCTGGCTCTGCAGATTAGCCCCACCATTCATGGCACCTTTGCCAGGTAGTACAAAAAGGAACTTGGCAAATTCTTTTCCAACATGCTTATGCTAACATATCAAAGAGGGAATGTGATATGATATCAGCTTGTGGCTATGACTTAATCTTTCTATGTTGAGACAAAGAATCTCTGAATTAAGTGTAATATCTATTCAACACAGCCCTTTCAGTGTTGCATTGAAATGTTGGGGAATCCCTGAAGGTGTGCAGTGTCACATTATATGAATTTGATTCAGTATTAAAGAGAAGCTGAGGCATTCAGCAGGTGTATAATACTCTTATACCCTTCAGCAGTATACCAAGATCTTCCAGAAAATGGCAGGAATCTCAAAAGCTTCACTGATGAAACATGGATATCAACACATTTTATACATTGTGTGTTTTATATCAAATGGAAAATACTTACCATAAAATGAATGAATATTGTGAAACTGGGTGATCTGAACATTCAATAGAGCGTAGATTTTTTGCTCTCTTGGATATGTAACGTTAGTTATTCATTTCACTTATTTGTTTGTGAAACAGTTACAAATCTTTGGAGATACATTTGCCATTTAATCAATTGATCCTAATCAATTCAATAGTTTCTGTTCATATGTAGGTGAAAACAAAACTCTCTAATATATTTCAACTGTGACATTTCACAAGTTCCTTTGACAGAATCAAGCTATAACTACAGTGAAGCTGCATGAAAGTTCTATGAATTTATTTTTATACAAATAATAATTCAAAACTTTATTGAGAGTGACAGTAAATCTGATTATCATTCATCTTGCTCATGGGACAATTTACATAAAATAAGGTGGCAAATATAACCTAAAGGAAACCTGTTGTTATCTTCATTCCAGATTTGCACAGCCAAATTATTAAAATTTATACTTAGAGCATTACACTTTCATGTTAAATAAACATGAACATATTAAACATTTTCCATCAATATGTGCAGTTAAAACATGAATTTATTTGATAGTTGCAAATGCATATTGCTATCAGGATGATGGTGATGTAAAATGCTTTGAATTGGCAATAATCCCTTTTCAATGGACATTCAACATCCTCAAAACTGTGTCATACAAAACCTGCCCTGAATGCAACTCTTTCATGATGTGAGCGGGTTGTTGACATTTGTAAGCTCTCTCGATGACTAATGCGACATCACTCTGTTGTTCTCTTTAATAAGTGGGCAGGGCATTGCCAGGCTACTCAGCATTAATCATTTTAAATAAACACAAGAACCAAATTGTAAGGCTTGCATGTGCCACTGAAGATTTCTTCAGAATTTGATTTTCAGCAGTTCTGAAAATATGTATCCAATTTTTGGCCAAGGCACAATTAATATTCTTTTAACGAAGTGCGGGTGATGTTTGTGAGGGGAACTTTTAATTAACGTGGGCAAACCTGCAATTCTCAACATGCTTTAAATTGCAAAGTGATTAACAAGGATATTAAAATGTTTTCACCTGCTCCACTTCAGCTATTTCAATACGGATAAAGACAGACTATTAGATGAAGGGTGCACTCAATTAACACAGACAAAGGCCACTCTGCTGAACATGTCAGGGAGGGCTGCAGCCAGCATCTGTCCAAACAGCTTGCTTTGAGGTGAAAATAAAGAGGGTGACATGTTCTAGCCTTGAGCTATGAGATATCTGAAATAGTGATTCTAGTTCATCTGGACTGACTGATCTCCAACTGAATAGGTGACAGTGTTGAAATCCACAGCCATCTCACCATATGACAGTTTTGTAAAATTGGAGTGCACCCAACGGTCACAATGGAGTTTTCTCCAGCACCCAGGTCGCACAATCAGAAAGACACACTGTTAACAAAGAAAAATAAAGTTGGATCTCAATGGGAAAGTTAACCAAATGAAATGAGAAATCATTTTGAATTTTTTACTTTATTTTGCGATTATTGTATCAAGCCATATATTTCAATAAGATCTGGAAATATAATTTAAACAACAGATCTGTTTCAGCCTGGCTTTTAAAATAACTGGTGCCAGGAAATTTAAGGAGCAATCTGATAGCAGGCACTAGCATTGTAAAGGATTATATTGGGTGATAAGCAATGAACTGTTTCCATTGGCCAATTGAGCTAGAATTCAGATTTCTTTGAAAGAGAAAAGACCTGCAGTTATGTTGTGCCTATTACATTTTCAGGGCACCCCCAAAGAAAGTGCTTGGAACGTCTGAAGAAAAGAGGAAATCTCTGCACATGATCAGCAAGAGATAAAGATATGATATTTTGGTCACATCATTAGAGCAAGCAGTGGGCAAAAATAATTATTGGAATGAAACATTGACAGAACACAAAGAAGAGAGATACAGAAGAGAAAATGAATAATGGATACAACAGAATGGATGCGGTTGACTTATGTGCATGAGAAGTACATCTGGATATATAGAGGTGGAGATTCATGGCTATCAATCTTCTGGAAAGAACACAGCACCAACACATGAACAAAGCCACTCCCAAGTCAATTACATACAGTTAAAGTATAAGCAATGTCATAATATAGCTGAAAAATGTGTTGCTGGAAAAGCGCAGCAGGTCAGGCAGCATCCAAGGAGCAGGAGAATCGGCGTTTCGGGCATAAGCCCTTCTTCATTCCTGAATTGGATAACTGGATTGTCATCAGTCAATGACTGTTTGGCTACTCCACAGGAAATATATTACAAAGGAAAAATTTGTTCCAGCTAGTCAAATGTAGTATCTCTCTGAAATGTGTTGGAGCTCCAAATTTCACTCTAAGTCTACAAAATGATTTGCCAATTGGCCTGTCTCCCTGCTTATATGATTCAATGAAATTTTTCAGTAGTAAGGACAATTTGCATTTATAAAGTGCTTTAATATAATATAAACACCAAAAAACATGTCTGCAAATTTCTGAATTAATATATAGAGAGAACACCATTTACATCCAGTTAAATTTATCTCCATTCACATGATCTATGTATGATGTATTTATTTTTCTGAGGCGCAACATAGGTCAGTCTCATAAGTGAAAAAAAATTGATATTTCAAGGACTCATGTGAAATGTCCTGGCTATTACATTTATCTTAATCTTTATCTTGAAATTGATATGTATATTCCTAGACTGTCTTTTATTTAAGTAGTTGTGGCAACAATTTGAACTGCATGGTAACTTCCTTGGGGTACTGCAGCATTAATTCAGTCCCTCATTTACCACATATATACCTTTGCCAAATTTGCTTGAATATCCAACAAAAGGAAAACAGCAGGAATCAAAAAGGAGGCAATCCAGAATGCTCCAATGAACAAATCAGCCTCTGCATTGATTTAACCTGCATTACTGAATATTTTATTTGATGCATTTGTTTTTTTTTGTATAATGTCATTTTGTACTCTCACCATGCATTGAACATTCAACACAATTCTGCACAATGCAACTTTAACAAAGGTTTAAATGTGATCAGGTTCAAAACAGTAAGATAATTCACCAGTTATATTTATTTCAAACTGTTAAATCTTATGGTCTTAAAGTCTTGATCATCAGGTAACTTAACTAAGCTGCATGAACCTACATATCACCGATGATGATAACGGTCCCTGAATCCTTAATATACTTGTAGAACATTCCTCTGTCCACTACTTTAATGGAAACATTAGATTTAAGTCTCCATTAAAAACCAGACAGAGTAAAGTCATGTAAATATGTTATGTGTTTATTTGCTTTTTTTTGGCAATAACAATTTCTGGCTAGTAGTCACTCAATCACATAACGTGATGAGATTGGAATTTCTGAAACAAATTTTAAAAATTGCAAACAAACGCTCTAAAATATATTGTCTTACACCTTTACATATAAATTTCAAAATCTCAAGACTCCTTTATGATGTTTTTCAACAGAACCTTTGAGACCCCATGAGACAAGCTGTTCCAAAAGTATATTACCATGTTGCAGGTTTCTCTGTGAAACTTAAAAATATTACATGATGCAATTTTAATTTGTAGACTTAGAGTCAAATTTGGAGCTCCAACACATTTCAGAGAAATACTACATTTGACTAGCTGGAACAAATTTTACCTTTGTTATATATCTCCTGTGGAGTAGCCAAACAGTCATTGACTGATGACAATCAAGATAAAATGCTTTTAATGTCTATGTTGAACATTCTGTCTTGCTTTGGCTCTTGTCCTAAAATTGCAATTGTCAGTGAACCCTGAAAACTGCATCTTCTTACACTTTGAACTGCTTGGCATCTCCCCAAAATTTCATGTGGATATAAATGAAGAATATTTTAGAGGAAAATGACAATATAGAGATTAAACAAAGAGTACGCCTTTTGTAAACAGCATTCCCTGAAATATGTAAACGTCTAATCTTGGCATATATTTTTTTGAAATGGTGCAAAATGCTGCCTGAGTTCTCCAAGGGGTTAAAGCATGCCAAGAGCAGCTGCTAATTAACAGTAGCTATGGCTTTTCCAAACTGGTTAAATTCAAACATTTTTCCACCAATGAGACAGATCTGACATTCTCTTTCCCAACCTTGAAATGTCAAAGTGCAAAAGCTAACTGACACACGAGTTAACAGGACACAGGAGGAGGTCAGAAAGCATTTCTTCTTCAATTTTTGCATAGATTCCACTAAAATATGAAGCTATTGCTTCTGATCTGCTCTGCATGGTAAATAAAGGGAAGATTTGCTGTAACAAATCTAGGCTTTTTCTTCTCCTGCTGTTGCTGAGTGCCTGATCAGCTTTAATCGCAGCCAGCTCATCTCTGCTCCAGAAGCCCAGGGCCAATTTGGGCCCTGTTGCATCAGAGGAGCAGAGCATAAGGGATCATCTCTCAATAACACTTGAATGAATGTGATAATAGATCTAACGCCATCTTCTTTTCTCACTTCGGTAAATGCAGGGGTATCGGGCTAGGGTGAGAATCAATTTTTTTTTGCTTTTGGAGTGACAGGTCTGGTAACTTGGTGAGGGTCACAGAAGAGGCAAGGAGCAGAAGTTCAGAAACGTAATAAGTGAAGAATTACTCTACTCTGTCTTCACAGTATCTTTGGCAAGAAAACTATGTGACAATATCTTCAGGGAATCACAGAGATGAGACTGAATCTCAATACAAAGCAGTTTTATGATCAGGCGATTTTGAAAGAAAAAAGCTTGAGCTGTTAATTACAATAAAATTACACTATTAAAATGCAATTTTTGTTATTTAATAAGCTATTTATTAACCTCATTACCGTAATATGATTCAATGATACTGCATATTGGGAAGCCATTTGGCCCATCTTGCTTAAAACATAACACTTGACGACAAAAGCTTTTATTTCACATTCATCAAATGTTGTTTTGCTTTCTGTGGATACGTTATTCAATGTTCAATGTTGAAATACATATATAAATGTCACATTGGGTACTGGATGCTTTCAATAGATCTGGGCTGGACACCATAGTGCAAACAATGAATATGTATTAGTGCAAACCGATTAATATTATTAACTACTTGCCCTTGACTTAGAGGCATGGTTCAGCAGGTCTTCACCAGAATCTTCTTCACTTAGGTCCCAGTTCCACGTGATCTGAGAATGCTGATGATGTGGACTTGCTATTAATATAACTATTAATCCCATATACTAAATGTCCCCTCAAGATTGCTCTGTTCATAACTATTATGAACTATTCACCTTTTCAGCCTGCTCCCACTCACTCTTTGAAAGCATCTTTCACCAAAGACGTCAATCTCCAACAGTGTTCTCAGTTCATTTTGAAGAAGCGAGCATTGCATATGCTCCATTACCTTCTCCGTGGAATGCAAACACATTGGCAGAGTGGGATGCCAGCTTCTCAGAGCAGCTGGTACACTGATACTGAATTGAAAGGAAAAGAAATGAAAATTGATCAAAGAAGGTTACATTCAAGAGACGAAGTTTCACAACTGAGCCATTAAAACCCCATTATGAAGAAAACAATGAACCAACCTCTCATTCTCTTCTTCTGTTCTTCCTTTTTCTCTTTAGCACATCGGGGTAGGTTAAAACATTAGCTTGAGTAACTGAAGCACATTTAGCTTCCATGAAAATCTTCGCAACTCTATGATCCACTGCTGCAATGACAAAAGAACAATTCAATATCACGTCCAAAAAGTAATCAGGTAGATGAAAAGAAGAATGAAGAACATTCTGATGACATTTCCGAAGGTGAAGAAATGATGATTTCCCTCCTACGTTTGAGTGGGAACTTCATATTTGGGAGGCAGTGGCACTGCCTCTACAGTCTCTTCAGTTTGAGACTGCTCCTCAACAGACAACCACATCTTGGGAACTGCAGTAGAAGGTAAGACCACTAGACAGGAGCAGGAGTCTGCTATTCAGCCCTTTGAGTCTGCTTCACCATTCAATGAGATTATGATGGTCCTCAACTCCACCTTCCTATCTTTTCCCTAAACCCTTGATTCCCTTATAGATTCAAAATCTGTCTATCCCAGCCTTGAAAGTATTTAACGTCCCAACCCTGCGCAGTAAAAAAATTCCACAGATTTAATATCCTCATCCCTGTCATATGTGGACAACCCCTTATTCTGATATAATGTCCTCTTCTCCTACGCTGCGATCCAAGAGGTAACAACCTTTCTGCATCTACCCTGTTAAGTCCCCTAAGAATCTTTTATGGTTTTGTTTTTTATTTGGGTCACCTCTCATTATTTAAGGTCCGTGAGTACTGGCCCAACCCACATTAGTGTGCGGCACGGTGGCACAGTGGTTAGCACTGCTGCCTCACAGCGCCTGAGACCTGGGTTCAATTCCCACCTCAGGCGACTGTCTGTGTGGAGTTTGCACGTTCTCCCCGTGTCTGCGTGGGTTTCCTCCGGGTGCTCCGGTTTCCTCCCACAGTCCAAAGATGTGCGGGTCAGGTGAATTGGCCATGCTAAATTGCCCATAGTGTTAGCTAAGGGGTAAATGTAGGGGAATGGGTGGGTTGCGCTTCGGCGGGTCGCAGTGGACTTGTTGGGCCGAAGGGCCTGTTTCCACACTGTAATCTAATCTAATCTAATCTAATATACTCCCTTCAGTTCAAGGATTTGCAGGTTAAGTGGATTAGCCATGCTAAATTGTCCACAGTGTCCAGGCTAGGTGGGTTAGCATGGTAAATGCAGGGTTATGGGGATAGGGTAGGGGACTGGGTCTGGATGGTATGCTTTTCGGAGGTCAGTGCCAACTCGATGTGCCAAATGGCCTTTTTCTACACTGTGGGGATTCTATGAATTTATGAGTCTATGATTCAAAACACAGTCCCTCTACACCTGGGATTAACCTCTTGACATTCCCTGGACTGCCTCCAATGCCAGAATAGCTTTCCTTAGATAAGGAGCACAAAACTGTTCACAGCATTCCAGCTGTGCATTAATTAGTACTTTGTATATTTTTAGGAAAACCTCAGTATTTTTCTAATCCACTCCTTTTGAAATAAAGGCCAACATTTCATTTGCCTTCCTACTACCTGTTGAACTTGATTCCAACCTTTTATTGGTCAATGCATGGGGGCTCTCAAATCACTCTGTGATGTAAGTTTCTGAAGCCTTTCTTCATTTAAATAATATTCAGCTCCTCTATTTTTCTCACCAAAATGCATAACCTCACATTTTCTGAAATTATGTTTCCTTTTCCAAGTTTTCACTTAACCTGTCTCTACCGTCCTGCAGTCTCCTTACTTGTCTTCCTGCCTGTTTTTGTGTCATCCGCAAAATTGGTCGGATTTCACATTCATCAATAATGGAATAAACTTGAAGATTTCAGGAAACCTCACTCTTCTAAAGACATTCATCAAGATTGGGCCAAAAGGAAGCCCCTCCATTGTGTTACGCTCTGCAGTCTTGCTTGTAGAGATCCAACTTTGCCCAGTTATAGGAAAGATATTACTAAGCTGGAGAGGGTTCAGAGGGATTTACCAGAATGTTGCTGGGTATGGAAGGTTTGAATTATAAAGAAAGACTGGATAGGGCTGGGATATTTTCACTGGAGCATAGGAGGTTGAGAGGGAGCCTTACAGAAGTTTACAAAATAATGAGAAATGTAGATAGAGTTAATGGTAGTTGTCTTTTCCCTAGGATGGGGGATTTTCAGACTAGAGGGGCACATTTTTAAGGTGAGAGGAGAGAGATTTAAAAAAGACATGAGTGGCAAATCTTTTACACAGAGGGTGGTTTGTGTGTGGAATGAACTTCCTGAGGAAATGGTGGATGTGGGTACAATAATAATGTTTAAAAGTCATTTCTTAAGTACATGAAATGGAAAGGTTAGGAGGGATATGGGCCAGGAGCAGGCAGGTGGGGCTAGTTTAGTTTGGGATTATGTTCGGCATGGATTGGTTGGACCGAAGGGTCTGTTCCCATGCTCTATGACCCTATGACTATTGTCAGGTACTTTCTCCACAAGACCTACTTTGGTAATACTTTCATGGGAACTGAAAGTGCTTTATCTCATCAAGCCATTGCTTCAGCCTTACTCCAGTGTGCCAAACAGAGAAAGGAGAAATGGAAGAAGAGAATGAGAGTTTGGTTCATTGTTTTTGTCATGAGGGGGTTTTAGTGCCTCAGTTCATGAAGATTTGTCTCTTGAATCTAACCTCTTTTGATCAATATTCACTGCTTTTCCTTTCAATTCAGTTTCAATGTACCAGCTGCTCTGAGAAGCTGGCATCCCACTCTGTTAACGTGTTTACATTCCACAGAGAAGGTAATGGAGCACATATGTCACTCACCTCCTCAAAACATCCAGTTTTAGAACTTTTTACAAAAAGGAGTGTCTCTATCAGATAGTGATTGCTGCTACCACATGGCATTGGGCTCTCCAGACGAATGAAGACAAGTACATCTGTTTATCACCATCCTCAATAAAATGCCAGCGCTCTGTAAGAATGACAACAATGCTGTGATCAAGATGGCCAGTTATGCTGGCTTCAAAGAGCACAGCATGATTTGGGAGCTCTTCTTTCAACAAATTATCAGCATCAGTGATTATCTTCATTATTTTCCACTCTTCCTTTAACATGCAATGCAATGTTTAGAATGCCTTCTTGCAAATAGTCACCTTCATCCTTGTTACACTGCTGCTCCACTTCTAGGCTTTCCTCAGAAAGAAAAAGAATCTGCAACATAAAGTTATACAGTCATAGAACTGTACAGCATGGAAACAGACCCTTCGGTCCAACTTGCCCATGCCGACTAGATATTCTCAATTAATCTGGTCTCATTTACCAGCATTTAGCCCATATCCTTCCAAACCTTTCCTATTCATATTTCCTATTCCCATCCAGATGTCTTTTAAATGTTGGAATTGTACCAGCCTCCACTACTTCCTCTGGCAGCTCATTCCATACACGCACTACCCCCTGCGTGAAACAGTTGCCCCTTAGGTTGCTTTAAAATCTTCCCCCTCTCACCCTAAACTATGCCCTTTAGTTTTTGGCTCCCCTACCCGTGGGAAAGGACCTTAGCTATTCACCTTATCCATGCCCCTCATGACTTTATAAACCTCTATAAGATCACCACTCAGCTTCCGGTGCTCCAGGGAAAATAACCCTAGCCTATTCAGCCTCTCCTTATAGTTCAAACCTTCCAATCCTGGCAACATCCTTGCAAATTCTTATATCTTGTTGCGGTCGTAGGAATGGAGTTTCTTCAATGGAGAATGAGTCAAAGTGTAATGAGTCAACTTCAGTTTCTTTTGGAACTAGTGAATAAAGAAGATGCAAGGCTACACAAACATCTTTGATAAAGACTAATGCTGGCTAGGATGACGTACATAGTTTTATTGGTCATTCTTCATTATAATGAAGCATAGCATGCATCTGCCCTTTGTATTATTACTGGAACACCTCCTGTACCCTGAAACTGAATGGCAGATGGTCAGAGAAATCCAGGCTTCTGCCAGAGTGTGACATTTGAAAGATTACAAAGGTCTACTCCCATATCTAATTTAAAATGAAATTAACATACTATCTGCATACCAGAAACAGTCTTGCAGTTTGGTTAATTCGCTTTAGGAAAAATACATCCTGTGTGTCAGCCTCATTCACTTCTTGGATGTTTACAGACTGACCTGGTCTGCCTTCAGTTTTTTGCATTACTCATGGAAATCTGCTATTGCTGTGCAGAACCACCCAAAAATGGCCTTTCTGTAGTATGCATAGCGTTTACAATTAATGTTTGAGCAGGTTTGGTGCTGATGAGGTATTTTCTAGCCATAGCATGGACATTGAGCAATGATGATGACTGAGGCCTCATCTTTCCAGCTTTGCTTTCTGGGGGCTCTCTCATCCATGGTTAGCTGGTGCCCAATGGAGAGAAATGTGCTGCAGAGTCCATGCTGAACTTTGTCTTAGTTGATGAGAGTCTCCATTTAAAGCTGAAGTATAAATTGAGGGCTTCAATGATCGTTTGATATTTAGCAGTTTCTTCAACAACCCCCTTTCTTAAAAAGAAGGCTGCAGACTGTATGTAAAAGCACACTGACATGAGCTTTATCTGGCTTCAGGAGCTGGCTGGATACTGAATGAATTGGGAATGCCAGTCTCTCCTGTGCGTCGTTTGCTCTTGGCCTCCTACAAAATCAAGGAGCTCGGTAAGGCTTTCTCCATAGGTCTGTGCCTTTCCAGTCAATTGTCATCGTGTTTTAGTAAAGGTGAGCTCTTCCAGTTACTGCTGAGGGTAGTTTCCCACATTTATTGATGTTGGCTGGGTTTTCTTGTAAACTGTTCACAGCGCATGTATCTATATCATGACTGAATCCTGGATGATTTGACAGATGAGCATTGGACCCTGTACTAATGCAAACTCATGAACATTTATTAATAATTTAGGATAGTTACAGAGGCATATTCCAGCAGGATTTCACCAGAACTTTCTTTATTTAGGTCCCACCTCCATGTGATTTGACATCCTTATGATGAAGGCAAACTATTAGAATAAAGCAATTAATTTTCTTAACTACAAAACAGTAGATGAGTATAAAATAATTATTGCTTAAACAACTCTCCACTCTTCTGTCTCAGGAAATGGTAGGTTCAAGTTCCAGTCCAGGAAGAAAGGAAAAATGTGATCTAGATGAACAGTACTGGGGGTTGTGCATATATCGTTAGAAAAGTTCTAACAATGCGTGTTCCAATGACTCATGCAGACATTTACAATCTGAACTATTTTGCCCCCACCCACAATGTTGCATACCTGATGTGAAATATATCTTGTAAATATTAAAATGCTACAATCAAACTGGCTCGAAGGTCGGAGACAATGGATGGTGGTGGAAGGTTGCTTCTTGGACTAGAGGTCGGTTACAAGTTGCATGCTGCAAGGATTGGTGCTGGGTCCACTGCTTTTCATCATTTATGTAAATGACTTGGATGTGAACATAGGAGGCATAGTTGGTATGTTTGCAGATGACCCCAAAATTGGTGGGTATAGTGGACAGCAAAGAAGGTTACCTCAGAGTTCAATGGGATCTTGATCAGATGGAGTTTAATTTAGATAAATGTGAAGTGCTGTATTTTGGAAAGGTAAATCAGAGCAGGACTTATACACTTAATGGTAAGGTCCTGGGGAGTGTTGCGAAACACAGAGATGTTGGAATGCAGGTTCATAGTCCCTTGAAAGTGGATTTGCAGGTGAACAATATAGTGAAGAAAGTATTTGGTATGCTTGCCTCTATTAGTCAGTGCATTGAGTTTAGGAGTTGGAAAGTCATGTTATGGCTGTATGGGACATTGGTTAAGCCACTTTTGGAATGCAGCATTCAATACTGGTCACCCTGCTGCAGGAAAGATGTTGTGAAACTTGAAATGGTTCAGAAAAGATTTACAAGAATGTTGCCAGTGTTGAAGTGGTTGAGCTATAGGGAGAGGCTGAATAGGCTGACGTTATTTTCCCTGGAGTGTCGGAGGCTGAGGGGTAATCTTATAGAAGTTTATAAAATCATGAGAGGCATGGAGAGAATGAATAGTCAAGGTCTTTTCCCCAGGGTAGGGCAGTCCAAAAACTAGATGACATAGGTATTGGGTGAGAGGGGAAAGATTTAAAAGTGATCCAAGGGGCTGCATTTTCAGGCAGAGGCTGGTGCATGTATGGAACTAACTACCAGAGAAAATATTGAAGGCTGGTACAATTACAATATTTAAATGGCATCTGGATGGGTACCTGAATAGGAAGGATTTAGAGGGATATGGGCCAAATGCTGGCAAATGGGATTAAACTTATTTAGGATATCTGGGGACAAGTTGCACCGCAGGGTCTGTTTCCATGCTGTACATCTCTATGACTCTAAATTGTAACAATCACATCTTAAGACATATTGAAATTTCATGAGAGCCCTTGAAAACATTCAAGTCAAAATGTTTTTGTCTAGTTTTTGTTCACAAATGTTATAAATAAAGTATATTTTTGCAAAGATAAACAATTCCATGTTATTATTTGAGAAGGAGGGCATTATTTGAGTGTCCTGAATGATATGGCTTTCTTCAACCAAACCACTAAATACACATTGAAAGATTGATCATCTTGTTATAGCTCATGGGATCTTTTGCACAGGCAAAGATTTACCTATGTAACACGTGAGAAGAAATTTCCTCTCATGGAGGGCCTTCAGTCTTTGGAAATCTTCTCCAAATGCAGTGCAGAGCCTGAACATTTTACATGCACAGCTCGATAGATTTTTGATAAACATGGGTGTGAAAAATTATTGGGATTTTACAGGAACGTAGAGTAATCAAATCAGCCACAATCTTATAGAAAGGCATGACAGGATTGAGGGGCTGAATGGCCTACTTTGGCGGATAGATATTATGGCCATGTGTTGAAATGAATTTATTTTATTGAAAACCTTTGATATGTGATGCAATAAAGCACCAAAATAATTATTTCTTTTACCTTTGCAAAAGAAAAATGGTATTCCTAACAATTTTGAAAATATCTTGAGATATACGATTCTCTCCAAAAAAAACAAAAAACAGTTTTCAGGTTTGACTACAACAATTTGTATTGATAGAGAACGTTTAGCACAAAAAACAGCCGTAGATGTTTTTGAGGAGAAGTATAAAGAAAAATTTGGTACCAAGCAATGTTCAGATAAATGACCAAACATTTGATCAGAGATAGGTTGACAAGAAAGTTATAGAGTCATAGAGAGGTACAGCATGGAAACAGACACTTCAGTCCAACCCGTCCATGCCGACCAGATATCCCAACCCAGTCTAGTCCCACCTGCCAGCACCTGGCCCATAACTCTCCAAACCCTTCCTATTCATATACCCATCCAAATGCCTCTTAAATGTTGCAATTGTACCAGCCTCCACCACTTCTTCTGGTAGCTCATTCCATACATGTACCACCCTCTGTGTGAAAACGTTGCCCCTTAGGTCTCTTTTATATCTTCTCCTTCTCACACTAAACCTATGCCCTCCAGTTCTGGAGTCCCCCACCCCAGGGAAAAGACTTTGCCTATTTGCTTTATCTATGCCACTCATAATTTTGTAAGGTCACCCCTCAGCCTCCGATGCTCCAAGGAAAACAGCCCCAGCCTGTTCAGCCTCTCCCTATAGCTCAAATCCTCCAACTCTGGCAACATCCTTGTAAATCTTTTCTGAACCCTTTCAGTTTCACAATATCTTTCCGATAGGAAGGAGACCAGAATTGCACGCGATATTCCAACAGTGGCCTAACCAATGTCCTGTACAGCCGTAACATGACCTCCCAACTCCTGTACCCAATACTCTGACCAATAAAGGAAAGCATACTAAACCCCTCTTCACTATCCTATCGACCTGCAACTCCACTTTAAAGGATATGAACCTGCACTCCAAGGTCTCTTTGTTCAGCAACACTCCCTAGGACCTTCCCATTAAGTGTATATGTCCTGCTAAGATTTGCTTTCCCAAAATGCAGCACCTCGCATTTATCTGAATTAAACTCCATCTGCCACTTCTCAGCCCATTGGCCCATCTGGTCAAGATCCTGTTGTAATCTGAGGTAACCTTCTTTGCTGTCCACTATACATCCAATTTTGGTGTCATCTGCAAACTTACTAACTGTACCTCTTATGCTCGCATCCAAATCATTTATGTAAATGACAAAAAGTAGAGGACCCAGCACCGATCCTTGTGGCACTCCACTGATCACAGGCCTCCAGTCTGAAAAACAACCCTCCCCCACCACCCTCTGTCTTCTACCTTTGAGCCAGTTCTGTATTCAAATGGCTAGCTCTCCATGTATTCCATGAGATCTAACCTTGCTAATCAGTCTCCCATAGGGAACCTTGTTGAATGCCTTACTGAAGTTCATATAGATCACATCTACTGCTCTGTCCTCATCAATCCTCTTTGTTACTTCGTCAAAAACTCAATCAAGTTTGTGAGACATGATTTCCCACGCACAAAGCCATGTTGACTATCTCTAATCAGTCCTTGCCTTTCCAAATACATGTACATCTTGTCCCTCAGGATTCCCTCCAACAACTTGCCCACCACTGGCATCAGGCTCACTGGTCTATAGTTCCCCGGCTTGTCCTTACCACCTTCTTAAACAGTGGCCCTGCGTTAGCCAACCTCCAGTCTTCCAGCACCTCACCTGTGACTATTGATGATACAAATATCTTAACAAGAAGCCCAGCAATCACTTCTCTAGTTTCTTAAAGGAAAGACAGGTTGAGAGAGAGAGGGCCAGGTTTAGGGAAGAAATTCTAGAATTCAGGGTTTCAATGCACCTGAAGCCACTGCTATAAACGTTTGGGCTGTTAAAACTCGGAATACTCAAGAGGCGGGAATTAGGTTGGTACTGAGATCTCGGACAGTCATGGGTTTGTACATGACTGCAGAGAAATGAAGCAGACAAGAAACAGAGGGACTTGAAAACAAAAATAAGAATTTTAAAATCAAGCTGTTGCTTTGACCAGGAGGGAATGAGTATCAGTGATGGGGGAATGGAATTTGATGAGAGTTAAGAGGGAGAGATTTGGATGACTACACTTTGACGGAGGTTATAATGTGGAAGGAGATCAGATGTACATTGGAATAGTCAACTTGCAGGTACCAACTGGACGGATAAGGGTTTTCGCATTGAAATCGGTCTGGATGTATGACTACCTGGTATGGCAACTGTACCATTCAAGATCGGAGACAGTTACAGAGAGTGTGGTGAACTTGGCCTGGACAATCATAAAGGCCAACCTCCCATCTCTGGAATCCATCTACAAGGCTCGCTGTCAAGGAAAGGCCACCAGCATTCTCAAAGATCCATCCCACCCTGGCAATGTTTTTCCACAGCCTCTACAATTGGGGAGAAGGTACAGAAGTCTGAAAACATGCACCAGCCGGTTTCAAAACAGTTTCTACCCTACTGTTAGAATACTGAATGGACTCACAAACTCTTAACATTTGCCTGTACCTGTGTTTTAGTTTTTGCTGCTGTTTACCTATTATTTACTTATCTATGCTACTTAACTCTGTGATCTGCCTGTATTGTCACAAGACAAAGCTTTTCACTGTGCCTCGGTACACGTGACAATAAATTCAATTCAATTCAATTCAATTCAGCAATAGTGCATTTGAGGTGAGGCAGGGACTAAATTAGGCAGAGTCACAAGGCAGAAGCTGGTGGTCTTAGTAATGCTGCAGATATCTGATTAGAAGCTCATTGCAGGATCAAATATGATCTTGTCTGATTCAACTACAGACCATTGGCAGAAAGAGACAGAGAGGGAGATGGAATTGGCAGCTAGGGTACAGGAGTTTGTAGTGAGGATTGAATACAATCACAATAATCATCCACAGTTTTATTTGGAGGAAATTCCTTCTTATCCAGCGCTGGGCTGTTGAAAAAGCAATCTAATCATTTAGTGCAGCAAACTTTCACCAGATTTGCTTCCAGAAGGGCTAGACTGTTCAAAGAAGAGAGCTTGTGCTGTACTTTCTGAAGTTTGAAAGAATGAGAGGTGATCTCATTGAAATCTACAAAATTCTTCAAGGGCTAGATAAGGTAGATGCTGGTAAGATGTTTCCTCTGGTCAAGGAGTCGAGAACCAGGAGGCATGATTTAAAAATAGTGGAGATGCCATTTAGGACCAAGATGAAGTGCAATTATTTTACTCAGAGGGTGGCAAACATTTTGAATTTGCGACCCCATGGAATTGTGGAAGCTCAGTCCTTGAGTATATTTACAGTAGAGAATGATAAGTTTTTGATTATTTACAGTGTAAACATTTATTGGAATAGTGTGGATAAAAAGAATAGTCGAGTTTGATCAGCCATGATCCTAACAAGTGGTGGTGCAGGCCTAATGAGTTGAATGGCCTACTCCTGTGCCTATACTCTTAGCACCAGGAAAATGGGAACTTGTGGAGAATTGGTAAGGGAATTGGAAGATTAATGACATAACTGGTTGCTGTTTGGTACTGATTGTTCATGCTGAGATAGTTTGGTATGGTAGAAACTATAGAAACAATTGGCGACGTGAGAAGTATTGTCTAATTTTTAGTGCGGTGCATTCGACATGATTATGGCAGAAATATGAAAGGAGCTGCAACACAAAACAATCCACCAACGAAAGTAGAGGCACAAGCTACATCGATGGAGGTAAAGATGAAATTATTTCAATCAAATCAGAAGGCATGCCAAATCAAAGCTACATGCCTTTGTAGACTGTCATAATATTGGCTCATTGCACACATGACACAAACCAAAAAATTAGGTGTTACAGCTCCCACAGGAGGTACATTGCAAAGCATCCAAATAAGCATCCTGCTTTCCTGCTCAAATCCCAAAAAGCTGTAGGGTACAATTTTTGGGCCACATGCAAATAGCCTGCACTGCAGCAAGAAGGTGATAAAGAGTATAATCTGAAAGTTCATTGCTTCTGCACTGGATTGCAATTTGCATAAAGAAAGATATGCACCGGCCACAAGATTATCTGCCTGTGGGATCTCTGACAGTATGCAACATTTGGATGCCATTCGTTATGTGTTTCAAGAAGAAGGTTAGTCATTACCACAGCAAATGCAAACACACTGTTGGCACATCTGCTATTTTGAAGAAACTGTCTAGATTAGGAAAATGCTCTCTAGTTATGGCCCAAAATGTGTGAAGGGCGTACTGGACGCATGCTGCCCAGTCCCAGCAAGTATCCTTCTTTCATTTGGTTCATCACTAGCTTTTTCCACGGTCTTATTGACATGAAAATATGTTTTGTTCCACAGTGACATCAGGGTCCCAAAACAGGTACTAGGGTTACAAATAAACAACTGAGATTAGGAACTCCAAGAGAGAATTGCAGTCCCATGACAGAATTGATGATACCCCAAATGGCAGTCATGTATCAGCCATACTAACTATAGCTTCAGGTGCCTTTAGACTTTGAGTTTTAGAAATCCTTTTCTAAACCTGGTTCCCTCTCCACCTGTCTTTCCTTCAAGTCTTTCTTGCCAACCTATCTTGATCAAATGTTTGGTCATGTATCCAAATATTGCTTCGTACAAAATTTTCCTTTATAGTTCTCCTCTAAAATATCTACGGCTGTTTTTTGTGCTAAACGTTCTCTATCAATACAAGTTGTTGTAGTCAAACCCGAAAGCTGATTGTGGTATTTTGGAGAGAATCGTATATCTCAGGTTATTTTCAAAATTGTTAGGAATACCATTTTTCTTTTGCAAAGGTAAAAGAAATAATTGTTTTGGTGTTTTATTGTATCACATATCAAAGGCCTTAAATAAAGTAAATTCATTTCAACACATGGCCATAATATCTATCGGCCAAAGTAGGCCATTCAGCCCCTCAATCCTGTCATGCCTTTCTATAAGAACGTGGCTGATTTGATTACTCTACGTCCCTGTAACCTCCTAACAATTTTCACACCCATGTTTATCAAAAATCTATCGAGCTGTGCATGTAAAATGTTCAGGCTCTGCAATGCATTTTGGAGAAGATTTCCAAAGACTGAAGGCCCTCCATGAGAGGAAATTTCTTCTCACGTGTTATGTAGGTAAATCTTTGTCTGTGCAAAAGGTCCCATGATCTATAACAAGATGATCAATCTTTCAATGTGTATTTAGTGGTTTGGTTGAAGAAAGCCATATCATTCAGGACACTCAAATAATGCCCTCCTTCTCAAATAATAACATGGAATTGTTTATCTTTGCAAAAATATACTTTATATATAACATTTGTGAACAAAAACTAGACAAAAACATTTTGACTTGAATATTACAGGGCTCTCATTAAAATTCAATATGTCTTAAGATGTGATTGTAACAATTTAGAGTCATAGAGATGTACAGCATGGAAACAGACCCTGCGGTCCAACTTGTCCCCAGATATCCTAAATAAGTCTAATCCCATTTGCCAGCAATTGGCTCATATCCCTTTAAACCCTTCCTATTCAGATAGCCATTCAGATGCCCTTTATTGTCTTGGAGTTCTGTCCTAGGTGAGACAAATTCAATCCATGAATTGGTGACAGAGCTTTAATAACCCTGGGCTTGACTGCAAGATCTTTTTAAATGCATGGGATATTTTTGTGGTTGATGTGACCTAATATAGCAAGTTTTGATACTCCTTTGCTGACAGCAACAAAGTCTGCAAATGGTTGGTGCCCAATATTATCTTTTTCTGCCTGTACCACTGAATGCTTGAACATCTCCCTGCTCTTGCCCACGTTTTTCATTCTGAAATTATACCAAGTGTAATTTATTAAAATCATGTCCTTTTATGGCACACTATGAGTGCAGGTTCATGACAGACTGGTTCAAGGAACTAACTTCAGGCTTCGACTTTGAAGCAAAACGATACCTTAATAGTAAATGCTGTTAAAAGTGGTAAGCCCAGATATACCAAGCTCTGACTCATAGTCACATTAGGCAAGAACTAATTGACCTGTTTTGTATGTTCTTGCCCAAGTAACCTCAAGAGCCTGTCTTATTCTAGAGTATTTAGTGCAGTGCATTATAACTCCATCCACTCTGAGCTACTTATACTCAGCAATGTAAGGCTCTGTGATGTCCTTACATAACATATGTTACAGCGAAAAAAATGTTTGCCACTCATGGAGCTACATTGTAAGCAGCATATTGCCTTTTATCTGATATATGGATCCTATCCCGAATAAAAATGACTAATGACTAATCAGGGCCACTGGACTTGAAACAATAGCTCTGTGTTTCTCTGTTGATGCTCCAAACCTGCTGAGTTTCTCTAGTACTTTCTGTTTTTGTTTCAGGTTTCCAGCATCTGCAGTTCTTTATTTTTATCAAAATAACTCAATTTTACTCTTACAAGCTCAATTTATGTTCACGGTGGTAGCCAGGAAGAGCAAGATGGATGACATACTCCAACTACTTCAAACACTATCACATATCCAGCCATTCTAACACTTACATCGACAGTCAGTTTGATGAGGGAACATTGAATGAAAAGATAACAATTTACAAATGAAGAGGAACCAGAGTGGAACATATAAAGTTCATAGCTTCCAGCCTGAGATTTGAGTAAATTGCAAGAAGGAATTGTTACGCTGCTGGACCTATCGCCAAAAGACAGTGTGATGGCTCAGTTGGTAGCTGCCTCACAGCACCAGGGACCCGGGTTCAATTCCAACCTCAGGCAACTATCTGTGTGGAGTTTGCACATTCTCCCCTTGCCTGTGTAGATTTCGCTTGGGTGCTCTGGTTTCCTCCCACAGTCCAAAGTGCAGGTTAGGTGAATTAGCCATGCTAAATTGCCCATAGTGTCTAGGGATGTGCAGGCTAGGTGGATTAGCCATGGGAAATGCAGGGTTACAGAGGTAGGGTGGGGGTGGGGGTCTTTGGAGGGTCAATGTGGACTCAATGGGCTGAATGGCCTGCTTTCACACTATAGGGATTCTCTGATCCTTCTATGACTGAAAAGCTGCCAGAACATCTTTCAGTACAGCACTGACATTCTGCAGGGTCTTTAGCAGATATTATAATGCCTCTTTGCCGAATTTTGCAACAAGGGGAAAAGAATTGTCATAACTGTAGTGCACGAAGAAGGGAATATTTATTGCCTGGGCATACATAGAGGAGCTTCTGAGGATAGAGGGACCAAATATCAATCTATCTTTCATCATAGAAAGCCACTTGATGCGATTTTGTAAGAGGCAGAAGTTTCTCATAAGTGACTCAACAGGTTTGGCTCAAGAACTCTACGCTAGCAGGATTCACAACCTTCAATGATACTGCATATTTTGTTTCTTGTACAGATGTCCAGCAGGAGTGCCCAATACTTGGGGGTTTGACAGTAAAGGTGACGTACAAAGCTTCTTCCTTTCAGAACAACTGAATCCATCGGAAAGAGTGGACAACCTCACACAACTGATGAATTGAATGAAGTAAACTTCCATCTCAAGTTCCAAAGGCCCAGAGTGAGCAGCCTACAGATTGCTTCGCCCATTCCGACAAGAGTGAGATATAAAGTAATAGTGAAGCACTGCAGTTTCTGGAGATCTGAAATTAAAAGAGAAAGTGTTGCAGAAATTCAGTAGGTCTGGCTGTACCTGTGGAAAGAGAACCAGAGGTAATCTTTTAAGTTCAATATTCCTTCTTCAGAACTGTGTTCTGAACAAAAGTCATTGTGGACTTGATATGCTAGCAGTTAGATATAGTTTTAGTTTCAGAGCCATTAGATTAAACACTGTGGTTAACAAAGCTTTGCAAAAGAGTGTAGATTCACAGCAAAATCTAAATTTCACACAATAATCTGGTGCTGTATGCAAGGGAGAAAGAAAACCAGGGCAGTAAAAAGATGTAGCATTCGAGGCCCTCATCAGGATGGTGGACAGAAGAAGGAAAGTTATATTTCCTCAACAGTCTTCCAGAACCCCTCAAAGAATGCCAAGAAAGGCTATGGGAGCTGATAATCTTGAAGGCGAATTCCCATAATCTAATCTCATCTACCAAACAGCAGTACCTGATGAACCTTAATGATCCCATATGGGTAGTCAAGGTCAGTGAATTCATCGAATGTTGTCAATATCAGTAACCCGCCAACACAACACTGACCTTTCCACTCTACTTGATACACCACACCCCTACCACTCATCACCACCGTTCCAATACTTACTCTAACCACTAGATACTCCCTCTCACCTCTGCATATCTTCCACTGATCTGATCATCACATCCACTTCTTGCTGTTACTGTACACATCTAGCTTAGATGATACAACAAGATATCATTAAAATAATTTCAATTCTCCCAGCATTCAATTTTTTTTTCTTTTATACTCAGGAATGATCATTAGAGGTTGGAATAGAGTCAGATCAGCAATGTGGTGAATCTTTGAACTTGAGTAATCTCAGGCAGGCCTGAGGAGAAGGATAAATATGTGCCAGCTCCCTCAATGGTAAAGTTATATGTGATTTAACTTGCTGAAGACTTAGATGAGGATCTCGATAGTGCAACAAACAGGTAAATGCTGGTGGCAACGCACACCTGCATGCTAGGTAAGTCTACCATATTGGCTTCCGTAACTGTCAAATAGACCCTGATGTAATGCAGTCAGGTGGCTGCTCTCTCGATATCCAGTGCATCATGGGTAGAAGCCTGCTAAAGTCTCACTGCTGCATTGGAAGCTCACACAGGGTTCAGGTGATTCATGTTTGCTGCCATGCAGGATCAGACTGCAGTCAACATAACTGCAGATCTATGTTCCCAAATGACTGTGCTGGTTCCTGCAGCAGACCAGCAGTCTATTTTTCAACAGATTATTTGAATTTTTAAGGTGCCTTTTTGTAGAATTGATAGTGCTTCACAGAGAATGAACTTACTGTCCCCTCTCTCAACATTAATGTGTATCCATCACTGGCACTCAGCTGTGCCCTTAATGCTGACTCTCAGTTGACCGACCCAAAAGACTAGGAGAAAGTGAGAACTGAAGATGCTATCCCTTATTCCCAATTCTGCCACCACATTTGCTTTCATGAGGAACAATTCTACTCATAGAGTCATAGAGTCATAGAGATGTACAGCATGGAAACAAACCCTTCGGTCCAACCCGTCCATGCTGACCAGATATCCCAACCCAATCTAGTCCCACCTGCCAGCACCCGGCCCATATCCCTCCAAACCCTTCCTATTCATATACACATCCAAATGTCTCTTAAATGTTGCAATTGTACCAGCCTCCACCACATCCTCTGGCAGCTCATCCCATACATGTACCACCCTCTGCGTGAAAAAGTTGCCCCTTAGGTCTCTTTTATATCTTTCCGCTCTCACCCTAAACCTATGCCCTCTAGTTCTGGACTCTCCTACCCCAGGGAAAAGACTTTGCCAATTTACTCTATCCATGCCCCTTATAATTTTGTAAACCTCTATAAGGTCACCCCTTAGCCTCCGACGCTCCAGGGAAAACAGACCCAGCCTGTTCAGCCTCTCCCTATAGCTCAAATCCTCCAACACTGGCAACATCCCTGTAAATCTTTCTGAACCCTTTCAAGTTTCACAACATCTTTCCGATAGGAAGGAGACCAGAATTCACGTAATATTCCAACAGCCGCAACATGACCTCCCAATTCCTGTACTCAATAATCTGACCAATAAAGGAAAGCATACCAAACGCCTTCTTCACTATCCTATCTACCTGTGACTCCACTTTCAAGAAGCTATGAACCTGCACTTCAAGGTCTCTTTGTTCAGCAATTCCAGCTCCAGCTCATCCCAGATGGCCTCCTACTTCAAGGACTGCAATTTCCCCTCCCACATGGTAAACAATGCACTCCAGTGCATCTCCTCCACTTCCTACAACTCCAAACTTGAACTCCACCCCTCAAACTGCAAAAACGACTGAACACCCTGGTCCTCACATTCCATCCCACCAATCTCTGGATACAACACATCACCCTCCACCATTTCCATCATCTACAGACAGACCCCACCACCAGAGATATATTTCCTTCCCCACCCCTTTCAGCATTCAGCAGAGGCCATTCCCTCTGCAACTCCCTCGTTAAGTCCATGCACCCTAACCAACCCACCCTCCACTCTCAGCACCTTTCTTTCCCACTGCAACAGGTGTAAAGCCTGTGCCTATACCTCCCCCCTCACCTCCATTCAAGGCCCCCAAAGGATTATTCCATATCCAGCAGAGATTTTCCTGCACCTCCAAACATCTCATCTACTGTGTCCGTGCCTTTCGATGTGGTCTTCGCTACATTGAGGAGACAGGACGCCAACTTGCAGAACATTTCAGGGAACATCTCTGGGATACACGCATTAAACAATCTCACCACCCTGTGGCTGATCACTTCAACTCCCCCTCCCAGTCCACCAAGGTTATGCAAGTCCTGAGCCTCATCCACTGCCAAATCTTAGCCACTCGAGCGACTAGAGGAAGAACACCTTATCTTCCACCTTGGGACTCTCCAACCACACTGAATCAATATCAATTTCACCAGTTTCCTCATTCTCTCTCCCCCCACCTTATCCCAGATTGCTCTCTTGAACTGTCCTACTTGTCCATCTTCCTTCCCACCTATCCGCTCTACTCTCCACTCCAGCCTATCACCATCACCCCCACCTTCATCCACCTATCGCTTTTCTAGCTACCTTCTGCCAGCCCCAGCCCCCTCCCATTTATCTCTCAGCCCCCTTGGCCCACCCTGACATTCCTGATGAAGAGCTTATGCTTGAAACATCGACTCTCCTGCTCCTTGGATGCTGCCTGACTGGCTGTGCTTTTCCAGTGTCATACTTATTGGCTCAGCCCAAAAGACTGTTGCTCACATTTAGTAGATGCAGTCTAAATCAGGCTCTGGGAGCCTGAGAACTGCTTAAGGTCATCTTGCATTGCAGTGATAGACAAGTGCCTTCCACTAGCCAATTTTGGAGCACTGCTTAGAACAGCAAGGACAGGCAAAAGCAATCTGCAAGACAGGCACTGAGGAATACACAAGAGTGAACAATTAATTTCTGCTTTCATAATTAGATGTGATATTGCACTAACATGACTTTATTATAGGATGGTGACTGAGAGGATGATGTGGTGTCTTAAATGGATATAGCAATGGGAAACTGTGGATCCATGATGCTCAGGGGAGTTTTATCGGCTTTATCGAAAGCTGAATTGGAAAAGTCATTCTCTGACAGTCTGCCAGGAATGAACGTGCCTGAGTACCTGACTCCTATTCATCTTGCTTTTGAGGTGACCTTCAGAATCCTGGAGGCAATAGCTGTGGCCTCACAAAAGGGATGGTCTGAAGGAAGAAGTAGACCTGCATGGACTTTGAAACCTTCCCCAGTGTCGTGGAGGATTTCTCTCAAGCAGTCAGAGAAGGGGAGCCATTGCTTGCTTGCACAGGAGCATATTTTGAAGTTTGTCGTGGTCAATTGTTAACCCTATATGATGATTTGTTAAAAAATACTTGCGTTTTATCAATAGCTAGGCCTTAAAGTTTTTTGAAATTTCCATTGAACCCACAATAAGCAAACACTGTGCCCATGCTCCAAAGTCTTACTAAAAAATATTAATTGATTCCACGCGTGCAAATCAAATCGCCACGTAACTCTCTGGTCACCTCCATCATGGGAGGGTGTGTAATCGAAGGAAATCCCAAACGTGTTAAGGTTATACACTGCATGAAGTCTAAAAAACACACATCCTGCCACTGGTCTTAATCAGCACCAGGTAAACTTTAATCAAAACTCTTGCATTGTGAAAAACTCTGATCTGTTCTCAAGTTCACTTTTAACTTTGAAACAGCTTTTGTGTATTTGTTTTGTGAAAAAAGATAACTTACCTCCAGACAAATGATGACACAACATTAGAAACATCATTTAACAATCTCAAAGCCATCAAAGAAGCAAAAGGGAGAAAGACCAAGTGCTAGCACAGGAAGGAGAAAAGAAAGAGTGAATGACAGTGAATAATAAGGAAGAAAAGCTGTCGAACAAAGCTGCAGACCAGATTCTTGACCCACAGGTCTAGCAAGGCCAATGATAACCCTGAAGTGAACTTGACAGATTCTATTTCTTATTTCTATTTGTTATTTGTTAAAGCCAATGAACATGAATACTCATCTTTTGCCAGATCTTCCCAACGGCCAACCTTATCTAATCTGGGCAATTTAAATTGGAGTTGGCACTATTACAGGAAACAGACTGTTGGGAGCCAATGGCAATAGCATGGCAAAAGGCCAAGGTAAAAGCAGCTAAAGAGAAAAATGGTCTAGGTATTTACTAGGATGGGACTTCCAAGTGAGGAGGAGGCATTCTGGTTTCCCCAAACACAGCAGGATTTTAAATTCACAGCATGTGTGCAATCCTTCAATAGGAATCACACTCAGAATAGCCTGATTGACAAGCTTGGCTCTCCGTTAGATAAGAAATGTTGCAAAAGGCACTGCATCTAAGTAATAGGCAGGTTTCCCATTGTTATGCAAACAGCACATTGTGTGGGTGGGGTTGATGTTGGTGAGTACAGAATGCCTTGTATGGGTAATCACCAGGAAGTGCTTAGGGACAGGTTAGGGCAGAGTGTGTGTCAAGGGGTGCAATTGCTGGAGTGAATTTATTGTGGGGGAGGGTACTATTGGTGATTACATGAGGACAATGAGACTGTGATTTCGTTGGATGGGAGTCTGTTCATGAGGAGGGAAGCAGATTAGGTTGGAAAAACCCATTGGAAGCACTCTGGCTCCATTGAACCCTCAAGCAGTGCTGTAAAGCGATTTACCTTTTTCACACAGTATTTCAAGACATTCTTTCGTGTCAGATTTTCCAAGGCCTGGAAAATTTGGCCAGCTAGCATTAAGACTGGAGAAGAGAAAAAGAAATCTAAGGTGCACAACCTTTATATAATATTTAAATGAATAACCTGCTTCTTGGGAGCAATAAAGCTGCCTGCTGCTGTTTTAACCTTATTAAAAATGGAGTGGGTGGGTTCAATGTTCATAGTGGCTGAGTTTCAGATCTCTTAATTCATTCATTCCATCTAACCTAAACCCACCTATTTCGAGTGGAGGGTGGGGGGAGGGATTGTTAAAAATTCCCCGCAATATGTGCAAGTGAGCTGTAATGCGGTGGTGGGTGAGGTGAAGTATATGGATATAGGAACAATTGAAGCAGGAAACAAGTGAACAAACAAGAGAGTGGCACCCTTGAAAGGGACTTTCTTCTCAACTTTGTAACTAAAATCAAGGGAGGGGGTGGTCGAATGTTGATGTTATAATTGTTATAACAGTGTCTGAGTATTCCACCCACAGAGTGTTTTAATCTTCCTAACATACTGTAAACATTCAGTGGTTTTTAACAGAGTGTAATATGCAAATTTCTGCCTCTGCTACGTGGGTTTAAATGTCAAAAACTAAGAGTGCATAACCAAAGACTTACTGAGGTGCCCATCATTTTGAGGGAGAGGGGTACAAACAAGACAACTTCAGTACTCCTCAATTCACTGAGTAGTTAAACCCAGAAGGGATGAACATCAAGTAATAACTATTTTTCACTTGAATGATTAACTTCATCAATACCACGTAAAGCATAATCCCACGTCTCCCATCTGGTCCCCTCCCTTACCTCATCAAAATCTGTGTAAAATAAACTGGAATTTTCACATAATATATCAGTGAGGTCCACACTTGTGAATGTTGCGTACATGATAAGGAGACTGGGATGTTACAGGAGGGCAAAATGAAAGTGGGTTGACAACAGTGATATTTTTGCAGTACCACAAGATCTGTGCTGAAAAGCCTGGCAGCATTTCCACAGAGCTCCACACTTCACTAATTTGGAATAAAGCAGGAACTAAATCAGCTACATGCCAATCCAACTTGTATTTACATCTATAAATGAGCCACAGGGAGGCCAGAATTGCTCGATTCTGTCCCATCACTATTTAAGTGTCATTGAGATGGAATCTGCCAATCTCATCTCATGACCCTGCTGGTAAACTTAAGGTCAATACTTTAAAAGGACTTTAATGCCAGTATGACTGCAACTTGGTAGTTATGGGTATTGAATGCAGGGTTGGGAAATACAGGACTGCATTTACACTTTAGCTTCTTCCATTGGCTATAAGGTGCTGTAAGGGCTAATTGAATAACATGAGAATGGAGACTGGGAATTACTGTTCATTGCATGATTGCCTCATTCATAGAGAACTCCTCAATTTCAACACCAAGAGCTATTGGTGCCTACTCGTTGAGATTTATCCAAACTAATGAAAGCATTTGTTTGAAGTCTATGTGGAAGAGGTGCTATATATAAGTGTAAGTATTTCCATTCTTTAACAAGGGAGGAAAGAGTTAGACAACACAACATAACCAGCAGAAGGTTCCTTTGGAAATTGGAAATATAATCGCTTTTCACCTAGTTCAAGTCAGCAAGCAAAATCAGCTGGGGTATGAAACACATAGTTGATTCAGTATTGCTAAGCTTCCGTCCTTGTTGAAGGTGAATACCAACAATTAAAACAAACTGGATATCAGGAATATCCAAATGCTGGACTGTTGACTATATTCACTAAAGGTTAGGGCAGGAAATTGGAATGGAGATAGAAGATTAATAATGAGTCACAGAAAGGCAGTTTAGAGTTAAGGATATGAATACATACCCCCACTTTTATTTCTTATGGTGTTATACAGCCTCTCAAGCACTTGCAATCCAACCTACAAAACCAAGCAAGTCTCCTATTTTCTTAATTGTTGGTTTCCCTTGTTTGAATTTCATGGGTATGGAGACTTGGAAGAGTTGTTCATTGCACTATTGCTGAATTGATAGATGAATCTTCATTATAGCACAAAGAGATTTTGGTATGCATTACTTGAGATGTAACCAAACAACGTGGAACATTGATTCAAATGCTCAATGAGTGTAAGGAGGGTTTTTTTTGTGTTCACCTTGGCAGCCTTCATATTTGAGAGCAATGCTGCAGAATTCTGCAGAATCTGACCTCTTGTTGTAATTTCACCAGGATATGGACCAGCCGCTATCTCTGGACGAGCTGACCAAGGCCCTCGAGTCCTTCAAAAAGAATAAAACTCCCGGACGTGACAGCTTACCAGTCAAGTTCTATTCTGCTCTGTGGGACTTGATTGGCCAGGACCTGCTGGAGGTGTATGTCAGTATGCTTCGGGCAGGTACCATGAGAGAATCCATGAGGAAAGGCATCATCACCCTCATCTACAAGCGGAAGGGGGAGAGGGAGGAACTCAGAAATTGGAAACCAATTTCACTGTTGAATGCGGATTACAAAATTCTGTCAAAGGTAATCGCCAACCGGGTCAGGTCTGCTCTGGGGTCGGTGATTCACCCTGACCAAACCTGTGCTCTACAGGGCAGGAAGATCGCTGAGAGTCTCGCACTCCTCAGGGATACGATCACCTATGTGCAGGACAGAGGGTTGGACACCTGCATCATCAGCCTGAACCAGGAGAAAGCCTTTGACAGGATATCACACACATATATGAGAGATGTTCTCTCCAAAATGGGCTTTGGAGAGGGAATCTGCAATTGGATCAGACTGCTCACAACCAACATTATCAGGGCAGTATCAGTGCAGTCTCAATCAATGGGTGGGAATCAGATAGATTCCCAGTCAGGCAGGGCTGCCCTCTCTCTCCTGCCTTGTTTGTGTGCTGCATAGAGCCATTTGCCGTGTCTATCAGGAAGGATGCGAGCCTGAGAGGGGTGACTATTCCTGGCAGCGGGGGCCTGCAGGTCATGGCCTCCCTATACATGGATGACGTCGCCGTTTTCTGCTCAGATCCGCTGTCCGTGCGCAGACTCATGTGCATATGTGACCAGTTTGAACGGGCCTCGGGGGCCAAGGTAAACCAAGGCAAGAGCGAGGCCATGCTCTTCAGGAACTGGGCCAACCAATTCTCGATCCCCTTCACCGTCAGGACCGACCACCTGAAGGTGCTGGGTATTTGGTTCGGGGTGGGGGGGGAGGTGGGGGAGGCTGGGGCACGCGCCAGGTCGGAGGAACATATCAGCAAAGTGAGGCAGAAACTGGACAGATGGAAGCTACGGTCGCTCTCCATCACAGGAAAAAACCTGGTTATCAGGTGTGAGGCACTGACATTGCTGTTATATGTGGCACAGGTCTGGCCTATTCCCAGAACCTGTGCCGCTGCAGTCACCCGGGTCATCTTCCAGTTTACATGGAGGTCAAAGATAGACCAGGTCCAAAGGGACTCGCTGTATAAACGTCTGGGCAACGGGGGAAAATATACACCCAATGCCACCCTCACCCTGATGGCCACCTTTGTGTGTGGCTGCATCAAGCTGTGCGTGGATCCCCGGTACTCAAACACCAAATGTTACTACGTACTGAGGTTCTACCTGTCCCCAGTGTTGCGAAGGATTGGCCTGGCCGCGCTGCCGCAGAACGCTCCAAGTAGTTGGACTGTTCCGTATCACCTGTCCTTCGTGGAGAATTTTATGAAGAAAAACACCTTTGACCACAAGTCCATCAGGAAGTGGTCAGCACGTAGTGTCCTTGAGACCCTTCAGGAAAAGGAGAGGGTGAATCCTATCGAGCGGTTCCCTGAGCAGACTGTCAAAGCCATTTGGCAGAATGCCTCATCGCCAGAACTTTCCAACAAGCACCAAGACATGGCTTGGCTGGTGGTGAGAAGGGCTCTGCCTGTGAGATCCTTTATGCACGCTAGACTCTCAGCCGCACCGCACGCTGCCCTCGAAGCGGCTGCGGGGGGGGAACGAGACTGTCATACACCTCCTTCTGGAATGTGCCTACACAGAAGAAGTCTGGAGAGGAATGCAGTGGTGTTTGTTGAGGTTCGTCCCAAGCAACGTTGTGACGCGGGACTCCGTGCTCTACGGTCTGTTCCCCAGGACGCACACCGAGACGAACATCAACTGTGCCTGGAGGATCATCAGCTCGGTGAAGGACCCTCTCTGGGTGGTCCGAAACCTGTTGATCTTCCAGCCGAAGGAGTTGACCCCGACTGAGTGTTGCAGACTAGCACATTCCAAGGTCCAGGACTACGTGTTGAGGGACACGCTGAAGTTTGGGGCAGCTGCCGCCAAGGCGCGGTGGGGAAAGACCACTGTGTAACATCTGCCTGCCTAAAGAAGAACAGGGGGGCCGATGCAGTCATTTGGGCTCTGCTGACGCCTCAGTTAAATATATGGACATATGATTGATAAACGTACAAACCTGTATATAAAAAATGATAAATTCTGATCTTTGTATGTAAATGTTTACGTATGTATGGCATGACCAACTGTACAGACCATCAAATTATTTTATGACAAAAGTATATTTTTGAAATAAAAAAAATTTCACCAAGATATCAGTAAACAAAACCCAGTGAAATCTTTTAATGACAACTTACACTGCTTCTTCAGATTTCTGACAATTTTCAGCCGAAGTTACTCTGGGAGGTCAGGAGAACCACCATAGAATTCACTACCATATTGCTTTGACTAACCCCTGTTTAAAGAGAACATACTGACACCATATTATCATAAACCTAACAAGTTCATTTTCAGCTAATATATATATATGAATAAGCTTTCACTCGCTAATTGTTTTTCGGCCTCAAAAGTTAATTAAATTCTGATGGGAATTCCCTCTCATACAATAGGTGGCAGCACAGAATGTAAAATGGCTGCTTGGCTCTTTTACCACTCTTGATTTCAAAAGAATGACTAACCTCAGATGGAAAGAGAACCATTTTGTATCATCAAGAGAGCAGTGGAAAACAGCGTGGATAAAAACAAGAGATGTGAGAGCAGGTAGATCAGTTGAAGTAGCATATCAGTGCAGTATATGTCTAGAAACAAGAATGCAATTGCACATTATTCAATTTCTACAACTGCCCTTCGACAATCATCATGGAGAAAACACTTAGAGTAACGCGGTCAGATTTAGAGCTTGAATACATCTATCAAGGAGCGTTGTCAAATGAAGTATTACCCAATATTTCAATGGGATTAACTTCTAAAACATTTGAACTTTATGGAACCAACTTGCACAAGACGAGGCCACTAGTAACACTTCCTTTTTTATTGGTGTCAGTCCTAAATTGATATTAGAGAAACCTCTAGAGATTAATTTGCAAGTTGATTATCTTTCCCACTTTAGCTGGCAACAGAAACACCGTTGAAATACCACAGTCACCACAAATACCTTAACAGTTGCCAATAGCAACATGTAAGCATTGTCTGAAATTTATTTGTTGATGAGTATGTCTGAAGGGTATTGCAGCAATGAGAACATCATGGAAATATGTTAAAAGGATTGTACTGCTTTATTAAGAGCTCCCAAAGATTGATTTTTGCCTCTATAGTTGAAAAGTAATATGAAAATTCATCTCTATTTATTTCATGGAAGTTATTTGCCCTAAAATGTTCTCCCAGTTTTCTACCCTTCTGATATTCCCATGGATATCTCCCAGTTTTAGGCTCCAATAAAACCTCTACCAGCAAATAGTCAAACTCGTTTCAATCATGCTACAATGTTAGCATTGGTGCATTGTGGTAATGGCTGGACTCGTGCTGTAAATCCATTTTTGCAATTTACACAAACTAAAGTGTAGAAGATTGAGAAAGTGTCTTTCAAAGGAGCATAAAAGCCAAACTCACTTTTGTTCTCATTCAGTACTCATATATGTAGATTTCCCACAGGGATCTTTGGTTAGTAATCATGAGGATAATCCCTAATTGATTTTCTACTCCCCATGCAGAGTAAGATCAGTAGCATTGCTCCACCAGGATTCTGCTTTAGAGTATTTGACACACCATAGATTATTAACACAACATGAGAATTGAAGTAGGGACTTTCCTGCTGAGTTGCTCAGTTACTCAGAGAGGGGTGGGGGCTAACTGATAAACTATCTCATTAAATATATTCCAAAGATATCGTAGTCTTTCATATGGCAAATTCCTCTTTTCACTGAAAGAAGTCACATTTAAATGTCCTGTGAAGATAGGTGCAAAAAATGTTAACAAAGTTAAAAATCACACAACGCCTGGTCTATTACCTGGTGTTGGGTGCTTTTTAACTTTGTTCATTCCAGTCCAACACCAGCACCTCCACATCATAGTTGAGCAGTTGAGGCTACCTCATTGAATGTTTTTAAGGTAAAGATAGATTTTTGAGCAGTGAAACAATTACAATTTATGGTGTGAACAGGTGGGTAAGTGGAGCTGAGTCCACAAAATGACCAGCCATGATCTTGTTGAACAGCAGAGCAGGCTCGAGGGGCCAGATGGCCTACTCCTGCTCCTATTTCTTATGTTCTTATAGTGACCAAAGGGATTACTTGACAACTGAATGGCTCACTTATGGATGAAGGTCAGCAAGGTAATTCTTCTGCGTTTTTAACAAATGTGATATTTTTGTTTTAAATTCCACAACCAGAATACCTTACAGGGTGGTGAAAAATAATTTGCAACTTTTAAAACTAAGAATTCTATAATTAAATTCCAGCCACAAAATTAAAAACAACCTTAGTTAATGCAAAGTTGTCAGACCTGCAGAGCAGCCCGTGGAGTACCTGCCTCCAAACCAGATGGTTCTCAGCTTTCATCCCAGAGCTGCCTGTCACTTGAACTCACCTGACACTACTGGAAACAAGGTTCAGAAGAACATAGCCAGTGCTACTAGAAGGAGTGCTGAGCTATGTAGTGAGGATTTGCCTCAAAGGGAAGGAAAAATTAATATCATTAGTTTAAACACAACTCCTGTCAGCTGGCTTCAAAACAACATTGGCAGTAATCACACACAAAAAAATCTACCGCCCAGATTGCTATGAATGGCAATAAAGAGCTCTGAAAGAGAGAAGGGAGTGATGGAAACAGCACAGTAAGAAACAGAATTGATCTATAAACTTATGTATTAGAACTAGACGCAGGCCAACCTGGCCTTCCAGCTTTCTCTGCAATCCCACAAAATCATGGCAGAGCTCCACATTCCCACCTTCCCTTATGACTTTTCATTCCTTTGCTTATCAAGGTTACCTCAGATTACAACGGGATATTGAGCACTTAGGCCAGTGGGCTGAGGAGTGGCAGATGGAGTTTTACTTAGATAAATGCAAGATGCTGCATTTTGGGAATGCAAATCTTAGTAGGACTTATACACTTAATGGTAATGTCCTAGGGAGTGTTGCTGAAGAAAGAGACCTTGCAGTGCAGGTTCATAGCTCCTTGAAAGTAGAGTCACAGGTAGATAGGATAGTGAAGAAGGTGTTTGGTATGCTTTCCTTTATTGGTTAGAGCATTGAGTATAGGAGTTGGCAGGTCATGTTGCGGCTGTGCAGGATGTTGGTTAGTAAACTTTTGGAATATTGTGTGCAATTCTAGTCTCCTTCCTATCAGAAGGATGTTGTGAAACTTGAAAGGGTTCAGAAAAGATTTACAAGGATGTTGCCAGGGTTGGATGATTTAAACTATAGGGAGAGGTTGAACAGGCTGGGGCTGTTTTCCCTGGAGTGTCGGAGGCTGAGAGGTGACCTTTATAGAGGTTTACAAAATTATGAGGGGCATGGATAGGGTAAATAGACAAAGTCTTTTCCCTGGGATGGGGGAGTCCAGAACTAGAGGGAATAGGTTTAGGGTGAGAGGGGAAAGATATAAAAGAGACCTAAGGGGCAACTTTTTCATGCAGAGGGTGGTATGTGAATGGAACGAGCTGCCAGAGGAAGTGGTGGAGGTTGGTACAATTGCAACATTTAAAAAGCATCTGGTTGGATATATGAATAAGAATGGTTTAGAAGGATATGGGACAATTGCTGGCAAATGGAAATAGATTAGTTTGGGATATCAGGGTTGGCTTGGACGAATTGGACCGAAGGGTCTGTTTCTGTGCTGTACATCTCCATGACTCTATAATCTATCCACCTCTGCCTTAAATAAGTTTAAAGACTTGGCTTCCATCACTTTTTCAGGAAGAGTTCGAAAGACTGGCAACGATCAGTGAGAAGGAACCTCTCCCCATCTGTATTCTAAGTGGGCAAACCCACATTTTTAAATGACGACCTGCCTAATTCTAGATTCTGTCACAAGAGGAAATATCCATTCCCCTATCTAACCGGGTAAGGCATATCAAGACATTATATATTTTAACCTAGTTATTTCTTACTCTTCTAAAGTCCAGCAGATACAAGCCTAGTCTGTCCAACATTGCCTCATGAAACAATCCATCCATTCCAGGTATTAGTCTCATTAGACTCCTTCAAATGCACATACATTCTTATGTACATAAGAAAACAAGTTCTCTCCACAGCACTCCGGATGTGGTCTCAACAATGTCCTGTATAATTGAAGCATACCATCCATATTTTTGTATTCAAATTCTTTCATGATAAACGACAATATTCTATTAGCTTTCCTAATGACTTGCTGCAACTATATACCAATATTCATGTAGTAGAATGTGTAGATCTCTCTGTAGCTAAGAGCTCTGCAATGCTCACCATTTAGATGGTGTGCTTCTTTTTTATTCTTCCTTCCAAAATAGATTATTTCACATTTTCTAATTTCATACTCCATTTGCCAGCTTTTTACTCACTCACTTCATCCCTCAAGTGCCTCTCAGAGCCTCCTTATGTCCTGTTTGTGTGGTAACCATTTCCATAGTTCCTTCATCCAAGTGATTTGTACAACTTGTGACAAGTTGAAGTCTCAATGAAGATTCCTGTGGCATGACACTTGTTACATCTTGCCAATCAGAAAAACACCCACTTATCTTTGTTGTCTGTTAGTCAATCTCCTATCCATGTAGATATGTTATCCCCTACATGATGAGCTTTTATTTTCCATAATAACCTTTGATGTGTGAAATCTAACTGTGTAAATGAGTCTTGTAAATTTCTTGTGAAAATATGATACACAAGAAGCTAAAGCTCAATTTCTCATTAGTTATTTTTGCTATGCAATGTCATTAAATACTATAAGCATATTTATAGTACAGTTCCTCTGCTCCCCACTAGAAATACTAAGCTACAGTTACAGAGAAATGTGAAACAACCTGACCACCTCATTCACATAGCCATTCTTTATATATTATGTAGACAATAACTGTTAGCAAACTATTTGACTGTCGGATCTTCTCTTGCAAATCAAAAATGGAATTCCCAGTTGACATTAAGACCCTGGTTGACATTAAGTTCACCTGGACTATCTTGGACACCTCCCTCCCCTTCCTGGACTTCTCCATCTCTGTCAATGGTGACCGACTCAACATGGACACCTTCTACAAGCCCACCAACTCCTACAGGTACCTGGACTACACCTCCTCCCACCCTGCCTCCTGTAAAAACACTATCATTATTCCCAATTCCTCTGCCTCCATTATATCTGTTCCCATGAGGACCAGTTCCACCACAGAACACAACAGATGGCCTCCTTCTTCAAAGACCGCAATTTCCCCTTCTACATGGTCGATGATGCCCTCCAGCGCATCTCATCTACTTCACGCACCTCCACCCTTGAACCCCACCCTTCCAACCGCAACAAGGACAGAACCCCCCCCGGTCCTCACCTTCCACCCCACCAATCTCTGAATACATCACATCATCCTCTGCCATTTCTGCTACCTACAAACAGACCCCATCGCCAATGATATATACCCCTCCCCACCCTTATCTGGACTTTGTAAACACCATACCCTCCATGACTCTCTTGTCAGTTCCACGCCCCCCACCAACCCACACTCCCCTCCCAGCACCTTCCCCGGCCACCACAAGAATTGCAAAACTTGTGCCCACACTTCCTCATCACCTCCGTCCAAGGCTACAAAGGAGTCTTCCACATCCATCAGAAACTTACCTGAACTTCCACACATGTCATTTACTGTATCCATTGCTCCCAATGCAGTCTCCTTGACACTGGGGAGACAGGACGCCTACTTGTGGAACGCTTGAGAGAACATCTCCAGGACACATGCACGAAGCAACCCTACCGCTCAGTGGCTGAACATTTTAACTCCCCCTCCCACTCCCCCAAGGACATGCATGTCCCAGGCCTCCTCCATTGCTAAACCCTTACCACCCGCCGCCAGGAGGAAAAATGTCTCATCTTCTGCCTTGGGACCCTCCAACCCACGGAATCAATGTAGATTCACCACTTTCCTCAATTCTTCTCCCCCACCTTATCCCAGATCCAACCTTCCAACTTGGCACTGTCCTCTTGACCTGTCCTACCTGTCAATCTTCCCTCCCACCTATCCGTTCCGCCCTCCTCTCCGACCTATTACCTTCACCCCCACCTTCATCTACCTATTGCACTCTCAGCTATCTTCACCCCAGCCCCATCCCCATTACCCAATTATCTCACAGTCCCCATGGGCCCACAGGCCTCATTCCTGATGCAAGGCTTATGGCCGAAACATGGATTCTCCTGCTCCTCGGATGCTGCCTGACCTGCTGTGCTTTTCCAGCACCACACTCTTAGTTGACATTAAGACCCTGTCATGTTTTGGGATTTGAACTGATGTACCAAATGAGGCTTCAGTATTAGACTTATAAATTTGATACCCCCTGTGATTCTGCATTCATTTTGAATCCCTGCAGAATTAGATTGGATTTCCCACACTTTGGAAACAGGCCATTAAGCCCAACAACTCCACACCAACCCTCCGAAGAGTAACCCACCCAGCCACCTAACACTCGGCGAAATTTAGCATGGCCAATTTATCTAACCTGCACATCTTTGGACTGTGGGAGGAAACTGGAGCACTCGGAAGAAACCCACACAGATATGGGGAGAATGTGCAAACTCCACACAGACAGTAGCCTGAGGCTGGAATCAAACCCAGGTCCCTGGCGCTGTGAAGCAGCAGTGCTAACCACCCAGCTACTATGCCACCCCTGAGCCACTCTGCCACCCCTTTTGCTTGCTTCTTCCATTCCCCAGAAACCCTGCGGAGCTCCTGAAAATCATGCCTTTTAAGTTTACCTTTCCTTTCCATCAGGCCACCTCTCTGTTCTCCATTTTGTCAATCCCCATTTTCAGTTGGTACCTGCTTAGTTTAATACCCCGGTAAAGTTGGTCCCCTTTATTGTTGAACAGAGTTTGCCTGGTCCAGTTAAATGAGCTAAAATCAATCAGTGTGGCTATTTCACATGGGCAGGCTAGTGGTTCATTCAGTCTTCCTTTATAATACTGCAAGCTAGAAAAACACTAGCTTATGGCGTGGTGGTCGTGCCCCTGACTCTGAATTAGGAGACCAGAGGTTCAAGTCCCACATGCTCCAGCAGTTTTCAATAATGTCTCAGAAACAGGTTGGCTGGGAAAAACATCTAGAAAGAACAAGCTGGGAAGACTTCAAAGAATGAGACCTCTTGAAGCCTGCACATGGAGAGGCATTAACGCTAAGAGTTTTCACAAAGAAACAACATTTCTACGGATGCAACCTCTTAAAAACCTAGTACCATTCTCTGGAAGTTGGATAAAGCAGTTGACCCCAACAAGAACAGGCATCCTACATGTAGTCAGGTATTTCCACAGATGTTTCCCTTGTTTCTGGTTTACAAGTTTGTGCCTGTGAATGTAATTCTAGTGGGTTGGGGTGTAAATGATTATGTGTAATATGCTAATGAATGCATAGTAGATTCCCACTGATTGTGATTGGAACACCTGATGGGCCTGAAAAGTTCGGAGAACTCAATAGCAAAGAGTCTAATCCACCTTTGGGAAACTGACATTCAGCCTCCAGCCTTCGAAAAACTCTGGGGTCAGGCTGACTTAAGAAACAAGAGATTACTGGTGTGAAAGGTTTACCCTGAGCTAGTGAAATTCAGGGCTTCCGTGTTTCACACCTAATTGTACAGATGGTAACCTAATTCTGAAAATACAAACAAGTCAATCAACTGACGTCAAATAGCAGTGAGGTCATTTTATTCATGTTCAGGAAACAAATAAGTGGAAACTGAATTTTGATTAAGACTGATATTCTATGTGCACAAGCTACAAAATAACGCAACTTAAAATTCATAAAAGGCTTTGACTGACCAAATGATTCCTTGGTGCACTTCTGTAAAAGTTGAAAAATCACACCTACAAAAGTCACAATTATCAACTTCAGATACAACATAATTCTGTTGTTAAGATCTTATGTTACACTGTCATTAAATAGGTACAGGGCAGTTTCAGATGTAGTTTCAGTCAACTCTCATCTAAGAAGGTCACCTCACTCAGATAGTTTGCAGGATTACATGATACTTCTGAATCCAAGGAAGTATTTCCAACAGACCCACATTTTTATTAGCCCCCCCTCCCCTGCACGTGATGTATACCTAGACTCTCACATTGAACTCCAGTTATAGAATTACCAAAACCTATAATAAAAAAATTAGTGCATCGTGTCTTGATATGATACAATTCCAGTCTCATTCTCCTGGTTTACAATTATTCCATTTGCAAATGTTTTAAGAACTATTTATAGATTTGTCTTCCAACACAGGAGGCAGCATGGTGGATTAGTGGTTGGCCGTGCTGCCTTACTGAATCCGGGACACGTGCTTGATTCTAGCCTTGGATGACTGTGTGAAATTTGCACATTCTTCCTGTATCTCCTGGGTTTCCTCCAGGTGTTCTGGTTTCCTCCCACAAACCAAAGATGTGCAAGTTAGGTGGATTGGCAATTGCCCCATAGTGTGCAGGGCTAGGTGGGTTAACTGTAGTAAATGTGGGACTACAGGGATAGAGTGGGATGCTGTTCAGAGGGTCAGTGCAGTCTTGATGTGCCAAATAGCCTCTATCTGCACTGTCGGGATTCTATGATTGACAATTTTTCAGTTAAGGCACTTTTAGTGGGTGGCACGGTGGCATAGTGGCACAGTGGTTAGCACTGCGGCCTCACAGCGCCAGAGACCTGCGTTCAATTCCCACCTCAGGCGACTGACTGTGTGGAGTTTGCACATTCTCCCCGTGTTTGCATGGGTTCCCTCCAGGTGCTCCGGTTTCCTCCCACAGTCCCAAAATGTGCAGGTTAGGTGAATTGGCCATGGTAAATTGTTAGTCGAGGGGTGTTAGGTGAAGGGGTAAATGTAGGGGAATGGGTGTGGGTGGGTTGTGCTTCGGCAGATCAGTGTGGACTTGTTGGGTCGAACGGTCTGTTTCCACTCTGTAAGTAATCTAATCTAAATGTTTCAATATTTTTGACTGACCTGAAAACTTCATTCTGTTTCTCTCTCAACAGGTGCTGCCTAACTGACTGAGCATTTTGAGGATTTCTGAGCTTTGTTTGCCAATTGTTCATATTGTTTAATTTTTGTGCTTTAAATATTTCATTATCTCTTGCATGACTTAATTATTGACTTAACAAAGAAATCTCTTACTTGGTGAGTAATTATTTATATACTGCCTTGAATTAAAATGTTCCTAAAGAGCCAAACAGAGGTATAACAAAGAAATGTTTGACCCAGAGGCACATAAAATAATGTTAAACATGAGAACTAAGAGCTGGGGTAGGCCAAGTTTGAACAGAGGCCTAAAGCTTTCTCAAAGAAGAACGTTTAAAAACCATCTTAAAATAGGAAAGAGATCAGCCTATGTAGACATTGGGTGAAGGGAGGATCAAATTTGTCTATTGTAAAAATCGATCTTGGTTCAAACATGAACATCAGAGAATTGACCACAACGGGAATTGAAGCTGCCCTAGTTACCTCAGAAGTTTGACTATTGAATTATTGGAAGGGGATCTAACAGACATATTCTTGACCTGTGTGGATGAGAGCAACTGATGACAGACACACGTAGTCAGCAGGTTGGTGAGACAGCCAACCTGCTTGGCCAACTCTTCCCAATCAATCTACATACTGTGCAACAAGTGTACAAGGTCCCCTTTCAGCTGGTGAGAAACAATCTACGCCATGCTAATTATATGTTTATTGCCTTGAATCATTGAAATCCTCCCTTCTTTCTGTTATTTCAAGGTGTGGGATTGCAAGGTAGCCCCGTGGAGGATGTTGAAAGCTGGGCGCAGTTTTGTTCTCAAGATTTTCTGTGTTGCAGACATTGAATATTAGATACTTTCCAAGGTCTATTCTCTCCTTTTCCCCTTCTGGTTCCTCTGTAACTCATTCTACTCCTTGGAAGCATATTTAATGATTTCTTTGGGGACACTGGAAATAGTTTCATAGGTTGTTACATCACTTGTTTTGACACAGAAATGTAATTTATGAACATATGGCTCCAAGCTTGGGATCTGAGGAGATCTTATCAAAGTCAGCACTGTCTTAGTACAGAGAGCATTTGGCAAACATTTCTGTTTTGTTTGGGGAGGGAGAGGAGCCATATGCCATTTTTTATCACACTGAGGTCAAATGCAAAGTAGTACATTAATGAATGTGAAATGAATCATATCGCCGTTTTTTAAAAAGTATTTGTTAATAAATTAGAAATAAACATAATGGGCTTGACTTTATGGTTGCAAAATGGACAACACCCTCCACCACCAAGTGACTGTATAATATGGCATGATGAAGTCAAGTCTGCAATACAATGTCAGTCTCCAAATTCTGGAAGGTGATTGGGCTCAGAAATCTGATGCCTGCCTACCTGCCATTTTGTTATGATGAGTGCATTAAAGGGAAAAAGAACAGGCCTAACACCTGCACCATTGCTGACAATGGCCATGGATTCTGGGGCTGAAGTGGCCATTTGTTTTGAACTAATAGTTTTAAAACTATTTGGAGCCTATATAAAAAAAAAGATTGAGCAAGCAAAAGGCCTTTAAATTTATAGCGTAGTGCTGCACAATGTCCTAACCTCGACTCCCGATTTGTCATGGAGTCACCCCACTACTTTCATACTGCTAATTGTCAGTCTTCCCATTGGACAGCCTGTAGTTTTCTTTCCAATGCTTGATTCAACAAGCAGAGCCATTGATCAGCTCAATGACATAAACACTCCTCTGTAATGTATTGAACAAAAAGTTGTGACGTAGATTAATGAGGGGATTAACATAGAATACACAGGAATTCATTTTCAGAGAGTTAGAAATGAGAAACTGAAAGGTTTTGTTCAACACGTGTTGAAATTTTGTGAGACTGCATTTTGTAATGTGATGCACAGTTCTAGTCTCCATGTGGTTAACAATAAACTGTAGAAGGTGAACACAGATTTTGAGTGATAGCAGAAATACTCATCAAAAGAAAGTAAACAGGCTCCTTACTCAAGAAAGGAAAAAAAACCGAGGACTGACCTCACAGATTTCTTTAAGGTTAGGAAGGGGTTCATTTGGGTGGATGCTGAGATGTTTAAATTGTAGGAACGAGTAAATCTCGGGCAATGGATATCAGGCAGTCATCACTAAATCCATTGGGGAATTCTAGACACATATGATGCTTGGAACATGAAACTTGCGACTAGGATGGGTAGTTGAAGCAAAATAGTGCTGATCCATATAAATGGAAACTATATTAGCACACATGGTAGAAAGAAATACAAGGATATGATCGTGGAGTTAGATGAAGAGTGGCGGGAGGAAGCTTCTTTTGAACATAAACATTGGTATTGATTCATTGGGCTAAACCACCCATTTTGTGCTGACGACTCATTTTTTCAGATATTGAAGTCTCCAAAAACCAAAACCAAAACCATTGATAGGAACAACACCCACACCTTACACCGCCTCCCCAATCACAACAGCCCTCTAGCCATTTAATGTGCATTGGACCATTAATCAGCTGGAGGTAGGATTTTTATACATCACTTGGGAAGAAGTTCTGCCTCAGAGAGAAGTTGTTTAGTTGATGAGGGAGCAGAGAACACAAAGAGATTCATAAGCAGTTCCAGCAGTCTGAGTGCTGGAGTCTTCACGGAACAGGTAAGTCTTACAGTGGGAAGAAGTGAGCAGGCCGAGGGGAAAGGGGAATGTGTGGTTGTGAAGACAAGGACGGGTGAAGTAGGAATACCTGGAGAGTGAGGCAGAGATGGTAGGGGGAGGGGGAATGAAGGCAGATGTTAGGGGTGTGCCTTATCTAAAATTCAGGCTGTGCAGGAGCCAATGATTGGTGAGTTCACAGCTTCAACACTTGTGAAAGTTGGACAACTTCAGACAGGTAGTCAGTGGCAAGGAGACTTGGGGAATTTTACCAGCCTCATACCTGCAACAGGGGCCAATAAATTCTGCCCATGTAATTCTATGGAATGAACTGCGGCACTTGCTTAAAACATATTGGTGGACTGCAAATACAACTGATATTATTGTGGTGAATTTTGCACAGCATTACACTTCAGTCCAAGTTGACTGTCTCACATCTTAAGGCAGATGCTATGTTTGGTGAACATGAGGAGGATCTTGGGTCCAGCAACATGCAGGAGACTGGTGTATAGTGTACTTGCAGAATAAAATGATTGCAATCAAGGTTACAATTGGATTATTATCAGACTTTTACTGGAGTGATTCAATCACAAAAGGAAATATAAACTGCAGGAAGTATTTGAGGTGGCATAGTGGTTAGCACTGCTGCCTCACAGCACCAGGAACCTGGGTCCAATTCCAGCCTCAGTGACTGTCTGTGTGCAGAATGTACATTCTCTCTGTGTCTGCATGGGTTTCCTCCGGGTGCTCCAGTTTCCTCCCACAGTCCAAAGATGTGCAAGTTGGGTGAATTGGCCATGCTAAATTGCCCGTAGTGTAAGTTATTAGTCGGGGTAAATATATGGTAGAGGAATAGGTTTGAGTGGGTCACTCTTCGGAGGGTCGGGGCGGACTTGTTGGTCTGAAGGGCCTGTTTCCACACTATAGTGATTCTAAAAAAAGAAATTAGTGGTTTGCAAAACAGATTAATGCAAATAAATCCAGGGAATCATCTTTTTTATTGATGAAACTGTGGTATGGATGTGAAGCAGTTTTGTTTCAGATCGTGCTGACGTAAATTAAATTTGGCTCCAAAGTGAGGGCTTCCCTTGACAACAGGACTAAAGAAGGACTGAAAGTATTAGCAGTGGGAGTGACACCCCCCTGTACTTCAGGGTCAGTTTAGGCAAGATTCAATTGATTCACAAGTCACAAAATGTTAGACATCACTTATATAGTGGATGCATCAACACTGTTTTTATAGTGAGGCAAGGAATCACTTTAAGGAAAGGGGCATGTTACTAAAAAGCATGGATGCAAGAATTTACCTGATCATCCAGCCAGGAGAGACAGTAACTCTTATACTATGGAGAACCTGTGGAAATGTCAAAACAATAACAGGAATACAGTTCCCCATGTGAGTTCCCCATGGTGCAGTCGCACTGGGAATTGATAGCTAGTAGCACATGTCAGGAACTCCAGTTATAGAGTTCTCAGAGAAAGTTATGAGAATGACAACTTTGATTTATGTAGCACCCTTGATGTAACGCAATTTCTCAAGGCAGGGGCATTATAAAACAAACATCCAAGCCACTTGACGAAACATCAATCAGTTGACCAACGGTCTGGTCAAAGAAGCAAATATTAAGGAGTGCCTTTCAGGATGAGAGCAAGGTATGCAAGTGGTGAGGGAATTCCAAAGCTTGAGGCTTAATCAACTGAATATCTACTCATATTACAGTAATTAAAATTTGCGATGCACGAGTGAGAGAAATGTGCAGCTGAAGGACAAGGCAGAGATGGGGAAGGATTTGAAAACAAGATAAAAATTTTAATCTCAAGATGTTGCCTGTTCGGGAGCCATTGTAGGTCAGTGAGACAAGGGGTGATAGGGGAATGGGATTTGCTGTCAGTTATGGCATAAGCAGTGGAGATCAGATGACCTCAAGTTTATGAAGGGTACACCAGTAATTTTCCAGGATTTTCTGTTTTCATTTCAGATTGCCAGCATCAACAGTATTTTGTTTTTAGCTTGAGGTGCCTTACTACGACCTTCAAAAGGACAATGCAGCATTGGCAATATATACTGGTTTGGCCAGCAACACCCATGTCCCACTAACAAATAAATAATGCAGAAAGATGAGCTGGCACAGGGATGAAGTCAGGCAATGTTATGAGGATAGAAATATGTGGTCTTAGAGATGGCAGGAATAAGATTGGACGTTCATCTCAGGAATATATATAACACCAAGGATGCAAGTAGACTGGCTTAAATTTTAGACAGTTCCTGGGGAAAGGGTTGGCATTGACAGCTAAGAAAAAGAGTTTGGAGTGGTGACTATAAGCAATGACTTATATTTAATTGGAGGACATTTTTACTTATTCAGCGCTACATATTAGGTTAGTAGTCTGATAGTTTAGCAAAAGTTGAAGGATCAAGAGCAATGTTGGGGAGGTGGTGCTGAATCTTGTTCACATGCATATGAAAACTGATACTTTGGGTCACGTTGCAAAGGGGGCAGCATGAAGATGACAAACAAGGTGGGGATGGGGGTGTGAGTGGTCAAGGATAACTCTTAGTGGGCACTTGAGGCAATGATGCAGGAGCAGGAAGAGAAGGCATTACAAGTGATTCTCTGGCTACAGTTCAGCACCTAAGAAAGAAAGCAGGCGAGCACAATCCCGCCCAGCTGAATAATGCAGACAGGGATTGGAGGGTGATGGTGTGGGCAACCATGCCCAAGACTACAGACCAGTCAAGGAGGATAAGAAGGAATTGTTTGTCTTTATGGCAGTCACATAGGATGTCATTTGGCACTTTGATATGATTTCTTTCAGAGCAGATACAGATGCAGAAATCTGATGGCTGGGTTTCAAATGCAGAGTTCCCAGAAAGAATGGGTTTGAGAAAACTTGCAAGGACTTTGGAGAGGTAGACAGGATGATAGTTTATAAAGATGACAGGTCAAGGATTGTTGTTTTAAGAAAAGGGTAGATGACAATAGATTTAGAGAGGAAACAAACAACACCTGTAGAGAGAAAACCTTTTACATGATTGGCTCACAAGAGTAGCCAGAAGAGGGAGAATGATACTGCAGACGATGCAGGAATTCATGATGAAAAGCTTCAGCCACATTCAGCCTCAAGGCATGCAGCATCAGGCAAAATATCTGCACACATATAAACAAATTAGAAGTCAGATCCATGTTGGAAAAATGGAGATCTAGAAGTAATAGAAGAAGGAAAATCCCAGAAGCTGGAGAATATTCCACAACTAGAATACTGTGAACAATGTGATCTACTTATCTAAGGCAAGAGAGACTGGCATTGGAGGCAGTTCAGAGAAAATTTACTCAATTGACGCCGGGCATGGAGAGATTTTCTGATGTGGAGAGGTTGAGTAGGTTGTGCTTGTACTCATTGATACTTACATGAATGGAAAGAGACCATACTGAAACATAATAGAGTCTCAGGGAGTCTGACGGTGTAGATGGTGAGAGGTGTTACCCCTTGTAGAAAGAGTCAAGGACCAGAGCAAGGCATTGCCCAGTTAACAGAGAGTTAAGGAGGTATTTCTTCTCCCAGAGGACAGTGAATCTATGGAATTCATTGCCACAGAGGGCCATAAAGATTGGGTCATTAAGCATATTCAAAGCTGATTCAAAGACAGATTTCAATTAATAAGGGAATCAGGGATTATCAGGAAAAGGCAAGAACACAGGTTTGAGGATTACAAAATTACTAAATGCCTATCCTACATTATCCACAATCATTAGTGTTTGGCATTGCATCCCATTCCATCCATCCTAATCTGTTCCAAATGGTTGATTTTCTAATGCAATGACAATCACCATCAACACCAACTCACCCCTAACTCTCACACCATTGCTTTTCCCCAATTGTTGACCTTTTTATGTGTTAAACTGTCCTTCTGCTGTCAGCTGAATTCTCCATCCCCAGCACTCACCTTTCTCCTTATTGCTTCAATTGCTGATATCTTGAAAAGTGCATCCTCTCTCTATCCTCACTCATCTGATTTCCTAGGTCTTGACCTTCCTTTATCGCCCAGTAGCTGGGTTCCTGTCTGTCAACCACCAGTCCCCCTACTAGTTGACTTTGCTACACCTATCCCCATAGCTGACATTTCAGTTATATTATGCAGCAATCATCACATCCCCCTCCCACAATCCAGGGATGCAGAAGAAAGTTCAATGGCAGCCATTGAGTCTAAGCCCTGACAATTAAAGAACTGCTGCACACGATACAGTTTTGTAAATATCCCAAAAAGGCATCTGAGTTATAATTTGCAGTCCTGACCTTTCATTTGGATAAAATAAGACATTTAAGTTAGAAAGTAGGAAGGTTGAGAAGCTTTTGAATACAATACAGAACAACCTCGGTTATCCGAACATCAATTATCCGAATTTTGGATTATCCAAACAAGATCTCAAGGTCTCAAAGTTTGAGATTGGAAACTGAACTCTGTTACTACCTGCGAAAACTCTCTTTCCAAGACAGACTGCCCACCAGTGATCTCAGCAACTTCGCTCCCACTCTGCCTCTGTCATTTATTTTCTTTCTTTTCTTCTTTCTGCTTCTCGTTTTAAAATATAAAATGATTGAGATAAATTTAACAGTAGAGGGTCTGGTTGTCTAGCTCCTGCGATGGGGTTCCGAGAGGAGGGGTGGAACTGTTGTGCAAGAACCCAGAGGTAGATGGCGTTGCACCCACTTTGTGCCTCAGCCCTGGGACTGTTTGTGCGAGGCCGCGGATTCCAGCCGGCGGCAGTGAGGGAAGCGCAGGGCTGGTAGTTGCTAAGGGGAGAGACCCAAAGGAGAAGAAGCAAAAGAGAGGAGAGGAGAAGGTGGCCTTGGAGTCAGGCCGAAAAGGCTGGAGGCAGCGGCTCGGTGTACACCCGAGGGAGGTCTGCCTGAATCGTCTCTGTCTGGTGCAAGTGTTTAAATATTAAACTAATTCAACCTCCTGTTCATGTTAACTTGACTTAAAAAATTACCCAATTCTGATTAGTTATCCGAACATTCGATTATCTGAACAAAATACTCCCTTGCCCGTGTCATTCAGATAATCGAGGTTGCACTGTGTCAGGATTAATTGGTGAAACTGAGACCATAACAACATCTAAGGAACTATTAGAGAGATTAGGTACAGAAGTACTAGGGAGGAAATTCTAATAATCTAGTTGGAGAGAATATTTGCTTCCAGGTTGTACTTTCTGTGCAATTCCATGTTATGTTCTTTAATCCAAAAAGTTGAATACAATTCTTGTTTTAGTATAAAAAGTGTCCATCCATTCACAATCCTGTGACAATTGAATGGGCTTTGAATGATATCAATGTTTGAAAATGTAGAGTTGTTAACAATGATAGAGAAAACAATCATTATTTTTTGTTATAATGGAGATTTCAGCTTAACATATGAAAATTGTATCAGTGATAATGCAAGGCACTTTAGCCTTGATATTTCAGTTTCCGGATGGTTTAAGCATGTCTTTTTAAATCAGATTTGTTACTTTACATTGTTGCAGTGAAGTATTAAGATTATCCTCCCTAAAATCATGGAGTTTAATACACCACTCTCCCTAACTGCCACTGAAAATAAGGTATGACTCATCACCAAAGGTCAAGTGGTTAATTTTCTGTTGTTCAACTGATAATATCTAACATTCAGTTGGATGGATCACCTCACCACCCACTTATCAAGAATTAAGAAAATCCTTAATGCTTTCAGAGGTCTTAACTTCATCTACGCCCCCTGTTGAATGAATGAATGAACAATTTATTGTCACATATATCCTGAAGGTACAGTCACCACAATTCAGCGCCATTTTGAGTTACAATAAGGATAAAGGGAAATTACTTACGTAGGAGTTCATCCTTCTGTTCAAATTGGGGCCTTAAGCATGGATTCAGCAAGGTGTTCCAATCCTCAAGGAGTCCCACTTTGGGAACAGCAATTACGATGCTGATGCCCCAAAGAGACTCCGGCTCTGCTTCCACTGCTGAACCTACCACTAGTAGGAGACCCTGCTCCAGGCACTGCCACTGCCACCAGCTGATGCTACAGCCACTGCCCTGCTGACCCTGCTCCAGCCTCGAAGACGAAGAAGAAAATAAGATGAAAGTACATGGAGAAAACAATGCTGCTGGGCGACAGCAGACTACCAACCATGCCAATGTCATCCCTGAAATTTACGAGGAGAAAGTGAGGACTGCAGATGCTGGAGATCAGAGCTGAAAATGTGTTGCTGGAAAAGCGCAGCAGGTCAGGCAGCATCCAAGGAACAGGAGAATCGATATTTTGGGCATGAGCCCTTCTTCAGGAGTCCTGAGAAAGGGGTCATGCCTGAAACATTGATTCTCCTGCTCCTTGGATGCTGCCTGTCCTGCTGTGCTTTTCCAGCAACACATTTTCAGCTCATCCTGAAATTTAGCCAATAATCCAAAAGGGGGATTCAGCTCTGTAACATTTAGGATCAGACTCACAGAACAATGCAACACAGAAGGTGATCATTTCGTTTAAGATACCTGTGCTAGCTCTTTAAAAGAGCTATCCAATTACCCCATTGCCCAGTTCTGTCCCCAGACACCTGTATGGTTCTTTCTGCCAGAAATGTTTCTCCAATCCCCCTTTGAAAGTTACCACAAGCTTATCACATACTGTTTTCCAGACACAAGAAGTCAGGAACCTTGTTGATGTAAAATCCAGACATCTGTAACTGAGAGGAAGTACCCGCTGGCTTCAACTCACTGAGTGCCGCTCCCAGTCATAATCATAATCTGACGGTGTCTGCAGTGCAATGTCCCCACATGCTCCAAGACCCTTGGTTCACACAACTCAGCATCAGCAAAACACTGGCCTCAGACTGTTTTAGCTCCTCGAAACTTTACCTCAGAGCTCAGGGATGCCTTTGACTCTCATACTTCTGCCAGGTCTATCTAAATGGGGAGAGACTTCGTGATGCTATGGTACAGAGGGATCTGGGTGTTCTCATTCATGAGCCACAGAAAACTAGCATGCAGATACAGCAGGTAATAAAGAAAACAAATAGAATTTTGGCTTTTATAGCTAAATGAATAGAATATAAAGGTAAGGAAGAATTGTTGCAATAATGCAAGGCATTGGTTAGACTGCAGCTGAAGTACTGTGCACAGGTTTGGTCCTGTTATTTGAAGAAAGATGAAGTGGCATTGGAGGCAGTTCAGAGGAGGTTCACTAGATTGATCCCAGAGATGAGGAGTTTTCCGTACGATGAGAGATTGAATAGTTTAGGCCTATACTCTCTGGAATTTAGAAGAATGAGTGGAGATCAAATTGAGGTATTCAAGATGATAAAAGGTGTGGGAAAAATAGACATGGAGTGGATGCTTCCTCTGGTAGAGTATTCTAGGATGAGAGGTCATATTCTTAGGATAAGGGGTAGCAAATTTAAAATAGAGTTGAGAAGAAACTACTCCTCCCAAAGAGTTGTGAATCTGTGAAATTTGTTACCCCAAAGTGGGACAGTGAGTAAATTTAAGAAGGATTTAGACAGATTTTTAACTGGTGATGGGTTGAAGGGTTATGGGGAGAAGGCAGGAAAATGAGGGTGAGGAGCATATCAGCCATGATCGAATGGCAGAGCAGACTCGATGGGCCAAATGGCCTAACTCTGCTCCTATATCTTATGAACTAAGGTCATATTGTATGAGGGAGATGTACTTATCTCTTGCATCTGCGGAGGATGAATCTTACAGCACTTAATTTGCTTTCTTAGTGTTTGCACACTTTGTGTTTATTTCAAGATGATCAGATTCTGTGGCTTGCATTGTGCTTTTAGTGCTAAACTGGAGGCTTACAGCATATAGGGCTAGAATTTCATTTGATCACAGAGGCATTGACAGGTAGCTTATGACGTTAGGGAGCACTGAAAGATCAAGTTAGTGGGAGGTGTCATTGTCCGGCAAGGGGCTATGTTAACATCATTTCTGGACAATGTGCTAGCAGGTTACACAGTGAACACACGGCATGTGTTTCAAACAAACGGCAACATGTGAAAGTTAAAGGAAAAGAGTCCTTAGTCTGGTAAAGGGGGCTGTTTGTTGATTTTATTCATTTATGAATTGCGAACGTTGATGGCTAGGTCAGCATTTCTTGTCCATTCCTAATTGCCCAGAGGGTAGATGCAAGTCAATTGTGGATCAAGAATGACATGTAGGCCAGACCAGATAAGGATGATAGGTTTCCTTCCCCAAAGGGCATTAGTGAACCTAGATGATTTTTCACAACCTCCTCAGATGTGATGGGACTGACCTGGCACTGGCCTCTTCCTATTGGAGTTTCACTGTGTGCTACTGGTACCTCCATGACACAAGAGAGAACCAGCTACATCAGAAGAAGAAAAGCGTATGCATATTGAGAATGGATTAGGGCTGGTGGGAATGGGTTAGTAGTACAGCAAAGCACAATGATGATTACTGGGTTGATTGTACTTTAAGGTCTCCAAATCTCCACAAGAAGGGCCAAGCTACTCTCTGGTCATTTGTATACCTTTCTTGATCCAAGGAGTATGGAGTCTGATGTCTTTCACCACCATCTCACTGGTCTTTGTCCTTTTACCTTAGCTGTGGGCCAGTTTTTCCTGCAGTGGCACAAAACTATGTTAGATGGAAGTAGAGGGGAGAGGAATTAATGATGATGCAGAGGGAGGAGAGGGCCTGAGGTGTCCTCAGTGATTGAGTAGGATGTACATGGGCTGAAGGGTTAGGGTTTAGAAGGATGAGTCGGGTGAGAGACATTAAGTGAACATGGTGCACTCTATACAGAGGGTGGCAGTCCGTAAGGAGAAATGAGATGCGCTTTCAATAGCAGAATTAGAATGAGCAGTGATACTGCGAGTCTGAAGATGCAGAAAGACAATGTTGGCACCCTTGTGGAACAGAGAAACTAATGCCACTGTGGGATATTCCTTTAATTTGGGTCACAGCACTGGCCATGGTCCCTGCCTGTGTCCAGGCTGGCTCTGTCTGGTGGTATGGTCACCTTTGACAATCAGCTGAGAAAAGCACTGCCCTCCTCTCCACTTCCAAGGTCCCTGTCCTACAAAGCAGAGAACCAAGTGACCTTTCTGGGCCCTGTCCTCGGTGATGACATTAAAACAGACTGGAGTGGACTTGCAGCACCTGAAGTGCTGTGCTGTCTCCTATCATATGGAGCAAAAGCTGCAAAGTTACGGCAATGGCATGAACCTCTGCTTCTCCTGCCACACAATTCCATGAGAAAGGCACTGAAGAGCCTGGTTGCATAGTTAATGAGATGAAAATTGGAAGATTGTGTGAGAAATGTAACTCTGAACCATGATGGGTATGAATCTCACTCAACAAGACGCATTAACCGAAAATGGGAAAACGTTGTCCTTTGTGTATATACTCACTTAGTGAGAATAGTTCAATGAAACAATTTCACCTTCCATGAATTTAATCCATTCAACAAGCGACCCTTTCATGTATTCTGTAGTCCATGTTGCCTGCCCACTTTCAATTATCAAATTCAAATTGAGTTCTGGCATAAAATAATTGAATTAATAAAGTTTGTTCTGACACACCAAAGCAGTTTATCACTCAGTGCAGCGAGATTATGTGACACCATCTTGGAAGTGATTTTGACAATACACATAATTAGTCCTGTCACAGCAGGGAACGTCTACACATTTACCAGTTCCACTGCTGTAAGATTTATAGGAAAGGGTGGGTTTTAAGAAGTAAAATAATCCACAGTATCAGACTTTGCATTGCCATTACTTCAGGGCACACTTTATTTTCCTCACTGTGCATAAATTGTTTTCATATTTGTTCACTCACCAGCTAACAGAATCATAATACAGTATAAATTTTCTTACATTTTCACATCCTCTCATCTTTGAAGTTAAATACATTTGAAGGCAGTTTCTATATCCATTATGCCAGTACATGTGGCTGGCAAAGCAGTTCGACATTATGAGTAGATGCATCGTGATATGCTTTGATTGAATTCTGTGTTCAACAGAACAGTGAACCATCTGTTAAAAATGTGTTTATGTTGAACATGCATCCTGTTTGGTTAAAAGTGTTAAATGTAATTAAATATTGAGGATTGATTCCTGACTCAGGAGGAATGCACTGATCTGAGAAGCACTAATCAGCAGTAAATTCAGCAGACTATTGAAGTTAGGTTTTTGCCAGACAATAATTATAAATGTTGATATGCAACTTTACAAGGGAAGACTGATTTTTTAACATTGCTCAGCAGGTGGATGGATAAAATCTTGACAGTAAAAACTGAACTGCAAGTTAGACCCAGTTTTGGGAACTTAGCAATGATTCTATGAGTAAACATTATCAAAGAACAGAATCACCTGTGATTCTGTTATCAAAGTTATCAGAGAACAGCTGGTGACAGTAAACACTAATTAAAACGTATTGAAGACAGGAAATCTCCGAGTGCCCTGGAAGGTAAACTTCGAAAGAATGTCATCATTCAATGTTTCACAAAATCCAAATATGTCAGAAGGAATTATCGCCAGTGAAAGAGAAATGGAAAATGGCAAAATAGAGTCAGACAAGCAGTTAATAAAACTCATAATTTTAATTTAAAATCTTTGTTTTGTCTTTACTTCCTTTCATCTTCTGGAATGAATCTTTACCCCAAAAAAGCAAATATGAAAAATTGGACACTTTCTTGAATTCCCCTTCCATGGTCACATCTGCAATTGAATGATATCAATGTCCACCTTAATACTTTTGCCACTCTCAATGTGGGAAAGAAAGTTATTGTTTCAATATCGGAAAGAACAAAAGATATGGCAAAAGAACTTTAGGAGTATCTTTTCCCACTGCATTAGTTTCCAAAGTCAGCACCTTCAGCTACCCAGCATGAGCAATATAATTGACCTACTGATACAGATAGCATGTCCTGTGAGCTTGGGCATTGCAATTGAGAAATAATGAAAATATTTTGTGAATAAACTGGAAGAAATAATGATAACCCCTGAGTAGTCACAGAATATAAAAGCTAATATCCCACCAGGATAATTGCTTGCTGCTGCTAACAAGGGCTGATGCTGGCCAGATGCTGTTTTTTTTTTCTCTCTCTCTCTCTCGGCGTTGTCACCACATCCTTGACATGGAATCTGCTTCTGTGATGGTTGGTCTTTGGAGTTTTTGCTGGCTCCAAGCTCTGATGGTCTTCTTTTATCCTCTTTTTCTTATCTCTCTTGAGTTGTGCTGTCTTTGTCCTGTTGGCTCAGGCTTGTCCACTCATCGCATGCCTTTATCTTCTTGGCCCTGAAGCAGCGACTTAGGTAGCATTACCACATTGCTCCTCATCCAAATAAAGCTTTTGCATTACCTCATCTTTCTTACTTTTTTGCAGAAATTTAGTTGGTACCAACTGGTTCTGATCAGCTCATGTATTACCTGAACTCAGGTCATTCTCAGTTCAAAGGTTGCATTTCCCGGTCATCAGCAGTTTTATACTTAAGCATTTCCAGATCCTGTTGTATCTGACTTTCTAATTCTGCTATGTCCAAGGTGTTGACAGTTGCTACCCCGATGCATATCCTGCCCCTCCTAATTCCAATTTCAATTCTCTTCTCTTCCTACCTAAACTCATTCCTGCTCAACTGTTCTTCAAGGAGCCAAACAACTCCACTGCCCTGTGACCAACCATTTCAACTCCCCAGCCCACTCCTCCAGGGACATGCAGGTTCTGTGCCTCTTCTCGGGACCCTACAACATTGACTTCACCAGTTTACAAATCTCCCCTCTCCCCATCTCATACCAGATCCAACCGTCCGATTCAGCACTGCCCCCTTGACCTGTCCTACTAATCCACCTTCCTTCCCACCTATCCACTCAACCCTCCCTACCGACCTATCACAATTATCTCTACCTGCATCCACCTATCGCCTTCCCACCTACCTTCCCTCCAGCCCCCTATTTATCGCTCAGCCCCCTTCACCCTCCACATTCGTGATGAAGGGTTTATGCCTGAAATATCGACTCTCCTGCTTCTAGGATACTGACCTGCTGTGCTTTTCCAGCGCCACACTTTTCGACTCTGACTCTCCAACATCTGCAGTCCTCACTTTCTTCTAATATTCTGATCATTACACTTTGTCCAGGACTCAACTCTATCAGGCTGGCTTTTGCGTCAAATTAAGCCTTGTTTTGCTGTTTCTTCTTCCCCTGTTGGTGAGCTGCTATGTAATCTTCCTTCTTTACTGTTTCCACCAACAGTTGTACCTAGTTTTCCAATAAAATGCTGAATACCTCAGGTTCGGACAAGTCCAAACCTACCAACCCCTCCATTCCTGTCATGAGCTTATAAGGAGTGTAGCCTGTGAATGAAGCAATAGTGTTCCTAATTATCATAAACACGTAGGGCATAACAACCTGGCAGGTTGTCTTGTGCTGCTGCACCATTTTGTCTGCCATGTTTTTCAGTGTCCGACTCATCCTTTCCATAATTCCACTAAACTATGGTCTGTAAGGTATGTGGAATCAGAAAAGATACACATCCAACGCATCATCCTTAAACACTTCCGCCAACTCCAACTAAACCCCACCACCGAGGACATCTCCCCGTCCCCACCCCTCTTTGCCTTCCACAAGGACCATTCCCTTTGCCAATCCTTGGTTTGCACCACTGTCCCCATTGACCCCCCCACCGAAACCCCCAACCCCTAGAATCTTCCCCTGCAACTATCACCCCCCCCCCACCTCCAGTCAGAGCTGCAAATAGTCCTTCCAGATGAGACAGAGGTTGAACTGCCTCCTCCAACCTAATTGACTATATCCAGTGCCCCCGATGTGGTCTTCTCTACATTGGGGACACCAAACGTAAACTAAGGGAATATTTTGGCAAGAATCTCAGCCTAGCTCGCAGGGGCTAACCAGACCTCTCAGTCACTGTCCATTTTAATTCCCCTTCCCACTCCCTTTCCAACATGACCATCCTTGGCCCCCACCATTGCTGCAATGAATCAAACCACAAATTGGAGGAACAACACCTCATCTTCTGCCTGGGCAATTTACAGCCGGCAGGACTCAACATTGAGTTCTCCAGTTTCAAATAACCTCCCTTCCCTGCCCCTCCCCACCCCTTTATCTGCAGCTCCCCTTACACTCAGTCCGAGTCCTGAAGAAGGGTTACAACCAAAACTTCGACTTCTCCACCTCCTGATGCTGCCTGGCTTGCTGTGTTCTTCCAGCCTCCTGCTTTGTGCAGGTTAGGTGAACTGACCATGCTAAATTGTCCCGTAGAGTTAGGTGCATTAGTCAGAGGGAAATGGGTCTGGGTAGGTTACTGTTTGGAGGGTCGGTGTGGACTTGTTGGGCCAAAAGGCCTGTTTCCACACTGTAGGGAATCGAATCGAATCTAATAACAGTGATGGTCCAAGGATTGAACATGAAAAGGTATGACATTTACTGTTCCTTTTCACATTTCTTATGTTTTTTTCAAATATGGCAAAATAATTGAGTCATCGAGTCATGCAGGACAGAAACAGTCCCTTCAGTCCAACTCGTCCATGCTGACCAGGTTTCCCAAACTAAACTAGTCCTATTTGTCTGAGTATGGCTCATATCCCTCGAAACATTTCCTTTACACGTACCTGTCCAAATGTCTTTTAAATGTTGTGACTACACCTGCATTAACTATTGCTGTCTTTTGTCTGAAGTTTATTCACAAATTCAGACATGAGTTCACATGGTTGACTGGAATGTACACTGCAGAACACAAGTTGCCTTCAATAAACTAATTCAAGTCTTATTTCAAAAACAGAGCAAAATCAAGCTGTATTGGGATCATGCATTTAATTCTTTAAGAATATCATTAGCAACATCTCCCCCCAGCAACAAACCATCTACAATGTTGATTGCAGCTTGTTAGCTTAAACTCTGTGGCTGAAACAATCCATTACAACCCTAGTGATTATATCCCACAGAAATGACACTAGCACAGTCTGCGGAGTTAATAAGGTGATACTTCATCTATTAGTCCGTACACATGATGGTTGGTTGAGATGTTTAAAGATCAAATGCTACCTTTAGCAGCCAATGCTGCTCTCTTGACTTGCCTTTCCATTCCCCTCCACCCTCAATGCCCACCAGTTCCTCTCCAACCCATTTGTTGGCCCAACTTGCATCATTTTTCTTGATGTTTGAATTTCAGTTTTTTATCTACATCTCTGGTGAAAAAATACGAATTCTCACTCACTTGGTGGCTTTGGTGCCTGTAGGTTCTGTTTTTTGCAATGTTGCTCAGGAACTCCTAATGTCAGTTGACGCCCAGTTTATTCAGATTTCTGGCTGTTTCCAGACATTCTACTATCACGATTCCAAGAGAAATTAAAAGAAATGAACAGTTTTCCTTCAGCTGAGTGCTCAATGTTCATTATTAAATGGAAGATTCTCTTCCACCTAAAATAATGTAAAAATATGCTGACAAAATCAGTGTAGATGCAGCTACTATGAAAAATTGGTGGTAAACACTGCTAGCCTTGTGATTTGAAGACTGATAACCATCGCTTGTTCCAATCGATGGGAGTATTCAGTTATGAATAACTTGTGAAGCTGGATTTTCCTGAGTAGTTTACACCCAGATGCTAATAAATCAAGAACCAGATTGTAAGTAAGTTTTAGGTATGTAAATTCCCGGAAAAAATCCTTGCCAAGCAGGAAATTCATACGACAAGTGGGCAGCTTTTTCTCAGATACTTGTTACAGTTATGAGGTTTACAATATTGTTGTGTTTTGGGACTGCGTCTTTAACTTTCTGTAAGATAAAGCGGGTTGTGTGACTTGTTCTGCAGTCTGTTTGACAGCAAGCCTTGGATGAGTTCATTGTTGGCAGGGTTAACTGATACCTGCAAGAGTGGGCAGCAAGGCATTTGCACCAATTTGGGAACACACATGCGTACAGTTCCAAACACAATAGGTAATCATGTTGGATTTATGCATGATGTCATGCACAAATGCAGTGGGGCATAGCGCACATGTGCTGGTATCACCAAATGCAGCCTAGAGATTAATGGAGGCCCAAATTAATTTATTGGAAGAAGATACCAGTTGGTTACATTTGGAAGGTATGTGTGCTAGACTGAGGATCCAATGGAGAACATTCCCAAGTGGTGAAAATACCAAAAGTTTTCAACTTTTTCAGACAAATAGTCTGTAGATTTGGATATGGTTAAGGTTGCAATTTCTAAAGGACACAGGTTAATTCCAGAAGCTGAAAGACAGAATTCTGAGAAAGAAATAGGATCTGACTTTTGTGGATTTTGCTGGGGTAAAAGGAATGGTGTTTGATTGATGGTTTAGGGCTATGAAGCTTGATCAAGATTGTGAAAAACTTAGAGAAGTATTAATAATGGAGGAACATATAAGGAGTTTCCCTTTAAGAATTAGGTCCCAGCTAGAAGGCCTACATTTTCGAAAATAATGAAAGCAGCAGTTTTAGTTGATGGTGACAAATGATCCCACAAGCACATAACTGGCAGCAAACCTTTGTTTGCAAATCCCTTCAAGAAATTGGAGAGATAATAGAACTGAAAGTGAACAGAACATGAATTCCACTGAAGGGAAGAACTAAAAAAAGTCATGCACTTGTTGCATAGCAAAAATGCCTGTGTGAGAAATTTGTATGATTCAAGGAGACTAAAATATAACTTTTACCATGAGAGGGCATGAAGGCAAATTTCTGGATATTGAATACAAAACCAGTAGAAGTGGGAGAAGTGTGTTTCTAGTTTCTAGCATGTTTCCAGAAAATACTATGCCCATGGCTGGAGTTGTTAACAGGGCAATAGCACTGGTATAACTGCACAGTTCTCATTTAAGAACTACTATTTTAGTGAGTGTATCTCAGGATAAGCAGATGGCTTTCCCCCTGGGGACTGATAAAGTGAATTAGATCATTGAGCATTAATAGGAGTTTTAGTCTGCAGAAGCCCTATTCATCCGGTAAAAGAAGGCAAGCAAATTAATACTTTGAGAGACACTGAGGGAGCACAGTCAATGATGACAGCAGGTGCTCTGACGAGTACACTAGGTTGTGTCACAGCCACCAGATGTATCCAGCCATTTCCCACACACTGTTGCTACCTGACAAGTACCTGCCTTCCTACAGGGCAAAGTTTAATTTATGACAAGATATTACTGAAGGTTCCTAGGGGGTAAAGAAATAAAGGTATTCATAAGGAATTACAAATACAAAGATTGAAAACAAAATATTAATAAGTCAAAAACAAAAATATCAAAGAAGAAAGTCCCAATCTGTGTGTAATATAATGGGGCCCATTGATTGCGTTCCTTACAGAGGTTAGAAGTTAAAGTTAGATATTGCATCTGCAATCTAGGTAGATAGTCAGTGTTTTCTCGTAACATTTGATTTGATTTGATTTACTGTCACGTATATTTTGTTACATAATACAGTGAAAAGTGTTATATAGTGCCATTGCTCTCTAAATCACAGAAAATAAACCAAAACATAGAATATAGATATAGAAAAATAAAGAAATAAAGAAGTGTTCAACCTTGCAGTCTTTCTTGTTAAGTGCTCCACCATGGATCATAAGCCAGGTGGCCAGACACATGCCCCCTTTGCCGTGTCACTGCTACTGGAACAAATGTCGCTACCCTTTGGCGCTATCCCGCCTCCTCCGATGCCCTGTTCTCAGAGTTCCGCCCACTGGTTGGTCTCAACCAGGTCTCCTTAGACAGTTATGAAATTCAAAACGCTGGTATATTAATGATGAGGAATCAAGGTTTCCAGAAAACTGAAGTCAATAATGCTGAGTGCATTTGAGGTTCTTCCTCACGTCAAGGGACAGTACATGGAGAAAGTAGACAACTCAAGTGTGGGGATGGGGTTCACTGGACCGGATCATTGAGAGGATGATTATGATGAAAAGGAGAAACTCAAGAGAGAAGGCCTTTTCATTAGGAAATAATCTGGCTGGAAGTAACATTGAAATCTCTGAGCATTTTGGGAAAGCCAGTTGAGGTGATGGTAATGGAGCATTTGCAGAAGGAACCTGTGAGATCTCGCTTGAATGTGTTATAACTGCATCCTGGGTTTGTGTGGTGAAACAAGATGAGGCAGTTTCACTTGTAGAGACAGACATTTCAGGTATCTGATTAGTGCAGAGATATTTGGGGAAATTGGATAGAGCTGAAGACTCTAAACATAGTGAGGCAGAACTATTCAGCAGATCTTCCATGCTTGAGGTCCAGCAGATGGGCACTAACCCATGGGCAATATCCCAGACAGCAGGCTCTGAAGTTAAGTCTGAGAAAGTCCCTGAGTGTTAGAACTTAAAAAAATGATGTATTGATGAGGAAGTGGAAATCTTCTCAACAAAAAGAGGATGAGGATTAGTCAACAGTCTGTCACCTTGTTGTCTCTCCTAGTTACCACCATTGAAATTCTAAAGACTGCCTATGAAATTTTAATGGGTAGATCACTTGAGTGATCAGATTCAGATTAATGCAACATTTTTGATCAGGGTAGACTCAGCACGCCAGGCAGCATCAGGAGGTGGAGAGGTTACCTCCTGCTGCATGGCTTGCTGGGTTCTTCCAGCCTCCTGCTTGTTTACCTTGGATTCCAGCATCTGCAGCTTTTTTGTCTCTTACATTATAGGTCAGGGCTGCATTTCGATATGGTGAAATTTGCAGGACATGCCATTCATGTCAGATAGTTGGAAAGCCACAGTCATTGATGAAGACAACCTTATTGATAACCATCTTTGCCTTTGGTGAACCATTTAATAAGATTCTGGTGGATTGCATTGGACCCCGAGCCAAAACCAACCAGAGATCCAATATCTCTTGATTATAGACTTGTCAACTCAGTTCCCAGAAGCAATCCCATTAGGAAAGATTACAGTAAGTGTTGTAATCCAATTTTTCTCACCAGCTATGGATTGCCAAGCTTGATCAGGGCTTAATTTTCATATTGCCTGTATTCCAAGAGAGAATACATCGCTTAGGAGTGAAGTAACAAATTGTTTGCTCATCATCCACATTCCCAACGTATACAGAAAAGTTATCAATCACTAATGACAATAGTCAGGGCCTAGTATTAGGATGAAAGGATATGATTCTTACTATTTGCTGATATATCAGATGTGTCCCTGGCTTCAATCCCTTTGAGATGGTACATGGACATGAAGTGAGAGTCTACTAAAAAATATTTCTAGGACATGGAGAGCAAACTAATCTCTTAGATTCTGTATCCAAATTTGGAGCAAGGCTTAAGAGTATGCAACATTTCAGGAACACCATAAAATCTTACATCAATTTGTGAATAACTGAACAGTTAAAATAGCTAAGAGCCATACTGGATACAATACCAGGAGAAAGTGAGGACTGCAGATGCTGGAGATCAGAGCTGAAAATGTGTTGCTGGAAAAGGGCAGCAGGTCAGGCAGCATCCAAGAAGCAGGAGAATCGACGTTTCGGGCATGAGCCCTTCTTCAGGAATGAGGAGAATGTGCCAAGCAGGCTAAGATGAAAGGTAGGGAGGAGGGACTTGGGGGAGGGGCATTGGGAATGTGATAAGTGGAAGGAGGTTAAGGTGAGGGTGACAGGCCGGAGTGGGGGTGGGGGCAGAGAGATCAGGAAGAAGGTTGCAGGTTAGGAAGGCGGTGCTGAGTTCGAGGGCTGGGACTGAGACAAGGTGGGGGGAGAGGAAATGAGGAAACTGGAGAAATCTGAGTTCATCCCTTGTGGTTGGAGGGTTCCTAGGCGGAAGATGAGATGCTCTTCCTCCAGCCATCGTGTTGCTATGGATTAGTGGTGCTGGAAGAGCACAGCAGTTCAGGCAGCATCCAAGTAGCTTCGAAATCGACGTTTCGGGCAAAAGCCCTTCATCAGAAATAATTATTCCTGATGAAGGGCTTTTGCCCGAAACGTTGATTTCAAAGCTACTTGGATGCTGCCTGAACTGCTGTGCTCTTCCAGCACCACTAATCCAGAATCTGGTTTCCAGCAGCTGCAGTCATTGTTTTTACACCGTCGTGTTGCCATGGTCTGGCAATGGAGGAGTCTAAGGACCTGCATGTCCTTGGTAGAGTGGGAGGGGGAGTTGAAGTGTTGAGCCACGGGGCGGTTGGGTTGGTTGGTGCGGGTGTCCCAGAGGTGTTCTCTGAAACGTTCCGCATGTAGGTGGCCTGTCTCCCCAATATACAGGAGGCCACATCGGGTGCAGTGGATGCAGTAAATGATGTGTGTGGAGGTGCAGGTGAATTTGTGGCAGATATGAAAGGATCCCTTGGGGTCTTGGAGGGAAGTAAGGGGGGAGGTGTGGCGCAAGTTTTGCATTTCTTGCAGTTGCAGGGGAAGGTGCCGCGAATGGAGGTTAGGTTGGTGGGGGGTGTGGACCTGACAAGGGAGTCACAGAGGGAGTGGTCTTTTCGGAACGCTGATAGGGGAGGGGAGGGAAATATATCCCTGGTGGTGGGGTCCGTTTGGAAGTAGCGGAAATGACAACGGATAATACGATGTACCTGGAGGTTGGTGGGGTGGTAGGTGAGGACCAGTGGGGTTCTGTCCTGGTGGCGATTGGAAGGGGCGGGGCTCAAGGGCGGAGGAGCGGGAAGTGGAGGAGATGCGGTGAGAGCATCGTCGATCACGTCTGGGGGGAAATTGCGGTCTTTGAAGAAGGAGGCCATCTGGGTTGTTCAGTATTGGAACTGGTCCTCCTGGGAACAGATACGGCGGAGGCGAAGGAATTGGGAATATGGGATGGCATTTTTACAGGGGGCAGGGTGGAAGGAGGTGTAGTCTAGGTAGTTGTGGGAGTCGGTCGGTTTATAGTAAATGTCCGTGTTGATTTGGTCGTCCAAGATAGAAATGGAGAGGTCTAGGAAGGGAAGGGAGGAGTCTGAGACAGTCCAGGTAAATTTGAGGTCTGGATGGAACATGTTAGTAAAGTGGATGAACTGTTCAACCTCCTCGTGGGAGCACGAGGCAGCGCCGATACAGTCATTGATGTAGCGGAGGAAAAGGTGGGGGGTGGTGCCAGTGTAGCTGCGGAAGATGGACTGTTCCACGTATCCTACGAAGAGGCAGGCATAGCTGGGGCTTCTGCGGGTGTCCATGGCTCCTCCTTTGGATTGGAGGAAGTGGGAGGATTGGAAAGGGAAGTTGTTCAGAGTGAGGACCAGTTCAGTCAGTTGAAGGAGGGTGTCAGTGGAAGGGTACTGGTTGGTACGGCGGGAAAGGAAGAAGCGGAGGGCTTTGCGTCCTTCGTGATGGGGGATGGAGGTGTACAGGGACTGGATGTCCATGGTGAAGATAAGGCATTGGGGAGCGGGGAAGCGAAAATCATGGAGGAGGTGGAGGGCGTGGGTGGTGTCCCAAACAATACCAGTCTTGTTTGCCTTTGCTTAGCAAGCACTGAATGCTAATTTTAGTGGACTTAATCAGGCTGAAAAGAAATTCAATGAGGTAAATTCTGTAATCAGTACCCAGACAGAGGGAAAAATCAGCAGTGAAGATGTTGAAGAGATACTATAATTTCTCATACTCATTACATCAAACTCCTGATTTGAAGAGCAGCTGGAATTGAAAGTCAAAACTGATATGTTTTTTATTGTGAACTTTGTGGAAATTGAATAATCTTTATTGTTGCTACTGGACTTTTTCACTTCAATTCCACAACTTGCCACAATAGGTTTAGAGCTCATATTCCTCACATCTGCACCTATAAAAATAATTCAAAGGTGTGGCCCATAATTTAGCAGCATGAATTCCCAATAGAAAAGACTTTTGGCAAGGAATGAAGATTTGTAAGCTTTTATCTCAGTAAACTGAGACATTTGTAAACTGTGGAGTTACATGTCGAAGTCAGTACCCTTACTATACAAATCAACTTGCAATTTTTAACACATTCAAATTTTCAAATGTTGCAATTTACCAAGAATCAGGAATATCAACCACAGTTGATGCCTGATACCTTCATGTCTTCAAATCCGCAAAATAAAACTTTGGACAGTATCATCATATAACCTCTGCCTCAGTACTTTCCAGTGATGTGGAGGTGCTAGAAATTGTGAGTGTGTGTATAAGGGGATCCAAGTACTGAAAGACTGATACACTAGCCTGAGGAGGTGTCTTCAGGAAGTACAAGGGGAAAAGAGAAGTAAAAGAACTGTTAATTATCTTTGGGAATTTTTAATTTTCTTTTACATTTGTTCTGCACAGTTACTAGTTTTGGAGTTAGTTGGCATAATCATTTATGTAGCTGCAGACAAACAACTGTAGATACAGAAAAAGATTCATAAATAACACCATTTCAAAATATTTTAGGCCTAACATCACACTGGTCTTGTGGTTTCACAGAATATAAATAGCAGTGTTAGTTTACACTTAAGGTGGGAGAGGCTGTGATACAGAAGAAAAAGAGCAGAGACTAGAGGTCTTGATAAGAAAAAGAAATTACCACATTTTGATAAATAGCAATTGGAGGAAAGTATTAAAGTGCAAAAGAAATAATAACAAATATTACTGTCACAAATTAAAACAGAAAAATCCTAGAAATACACAGCATGCCCTTCAGTGTCTTAAAGAGAAGTCAGGTTAGCACGTCAAGTCAAGACCAATCACTTGACGATTTTTGGCATATAACAAGGTTCAGGCCTGATGTTTGGAATCATTGTCCCAGAACTATCTTTTACGAATTATCCTCTACTGATTTGATATCAAACTGATATTAATAAATACGACTGACTAATCTTCTTCATTCTTCTCACAAGCAGCAGAGATTAGCGAACTGATCATATTTTTACCATAATCCTCTTGTTGTTACCATAGTGATGCTGCTGCCCAAAGAGTTTCAATGTGAGCTCACATCTGCTGTGTTCTAATGGGAGCATATTGCTTCAAATTAATTGCCCCTCTTCATTAAAGCCACAGCATTCTACGTAATATAATAATTTAATTTAACAGGAACCATAATAAATGGGACTTCATTCAGTTCAATAAAACAACGAAACTGTAAGACATGATAGCACGCAGTTTCTTCCCAATAATTCTTGTTTCTAAAAACAAGTAAGCACTTCCTCCTTTTGAGCCAGATCTTAGCACAAAGAATACTTTCTACATAATTTGAAAGTAATTCTTAATGGATGAGGCCAGAAACATTTAGTGTCTGGCTAATTTAATTTCCTTTTTGGTTCTCAAATTGTATCAGGATTTTATGTCTTAGTGTTGAACAATCGGAAAATCGGACGCATGGATCCTCTTTTGAAGAAAATTGAATATTTTAGTTTCACTGTAATTTATACCTCATCAACAAAACTATAAGAAAATATTGTTTTTGTACTGCTAATCCTGTGCAGCAGAAAATTGAATTTTTACTACTTAAGCAGACAATAAGGTTCTTATTCAGTAGAAATTTTAAAAGTTTGTAAATCAGTCAGCGACCACAGAGAAGAGCCAGATTTGGCAACTAAGCCTTACATTTCTTGTGAACTATATAACAGAGAAATAAAATAACAGTTGCGATGTGGGAGGATGGTCTTAAATATGATAGAGAAACAACAGGAGTGGTAACTTGTGAGCTCCATCTCAATATTGCAAATGATCTGGCAGAAGAAATCCTGAAGAAATAGCACAACTTAAAGAAGCACAGGAAGGATAAGGGAACCTTATTTGTACAGAACTATACAGATATGAAGGAATGCAGCTGTTGTTAAAGTGAAGCTGAATATCTGGAAAAAATGCATTGCAAGTTCGATAGCAGAGTGGCAATAGCAGCTTCTGACAATATATACTGTATATATCAAGACGACAACCAGAATCCGCTACTTGGTTCATATTTCCAGTTTAATCTCTCTGCCAACATTGGCATTCTATTTGTAGGAATATAGAAAGAGGAGCAAGGGTAGGTCATTCAACTCTTGGAGCCTCTCCTATTCAATAAGATCATGGCCCCTAACTCAGTCCCCTGTTCCCATTTTCTCCTCATACCCTTTGATCCCTTTATCCCTACGAACTATATCTAATTCATTTTTGAAAGCGTTCAATGGTTTGGCTTCAATCATTTGCTGTGATAGAGAACTATAGGCTCACCACACTTTGGATGAAGAAATTTCTCTTCATCTCAGTCCTAAATGGCCTACCTAATTGACTGCGACCCCTGATTCTGGACATCCTAGTCATCAGGAACTTCCTTCCTGCATTTACCCTGTCTAGTCCTGTTGGAATATGAGAGGTTTGTCTGAGATTCCCCACTCATTTTTCTAAACTGCAGTGAATACAGTCCTAACTTATCCAGTCTCTCTTCATCTAGGAGCTGCCATCCTCGGAATCAGTCTGATAGCCCTTTGTTGAACTTCGTCTGTACCTACAACATCCTTCCTCAGAAAACTGTGCACACTCTGTTCAGGCCAAATATTGTAAATCAATTTGCGGAAGGGTCTGTACTAATTTGAAAAATAATCTGCAAAGATTATGATGTTGAAAATAGGTTTCACAGGTAGTGTAAAACTGGTATCACATTGGTTGCTCCATCTATTTCCTTCAATATAACTGAATATCAAATTGTGCAGGTTACACAGATCTAATGCAAAATGCTGGTCCAAGATACATTTCACCTCACCCTACCCCTCAACCACCACCCGCCCAGAAATATTCAACATATCCAATTCTAAATTTAAATACAAATTAACTCTTAAGACAACCACAAATAAAGGAATGCATATTCCATACATTTTAGTAACGCTTTTAGAAAATAATGTTTAGAAAGGGATTTTGGAGGCTCAATAGGTTTTTCTTCTTTCAAGTGGAAAACAAGCACTGAAATACAAATTTCTTGGATGTTTAGACTCATAGAGATGTACTGCATGGAAACAGACCCTTCGGTCCAACTCGTCCGTGCTGACCAAATACTCCAACCCAATCTAGTCCCGCCTGCCAGCACCCGGCCATATCCCTCCAAACCCTTCCTATTCATATACCCATCCAAATGCCTTTTAAATGTTGCAATTATACTAGCCTCCACCACTTCCTCTGGCAGCTCATTCCATACACGTACCACCTTCTGTGTGAAAAGGTTGTCCCTTAGGTCTCTTTTATATCTTTCCCCTCTCACCCTAAATGTATGCCCTTTAGTTCTGGACTCCCCCACCCCAGGGAAAAGACTTTGTCTATTTCCCCAATCAATGCCCCTCATGATCTCATAAATCTCTATAAGGTCACCCCTCAGCCTCCGATGCTCCAGGGAAAACAGCCCCAGCCTGTTTAGCCTCTCCTCATAGTTCAAATCCTCCAACCGCGGCAACATCCCTGTAAATCTCTTCTGAATCCCCTCAGGTTTCACAACGTCTTTCCAATAGGAAGGAGACCAGAATTGCACGCATTATTCCAACAGTGGCCTAACCAATGTCCCATACAGCTGCAACATGACCCCCAACTCCTGTACTCAACACTCTGACCAATAAAGTTTCACAACATCTTTCCGATAGGAAGGAGACCAGAAGGCCACCAAAAGCAGCAGAACTGCTAAAGGAAATGAGTTTAAAAGCAGGGAGGCCATGTTGCAGCTGCACAGGGTGATCGTGTTCCAGGAATATTTTTTTTTAAAAGCCACCTCATTCCAAGTTTTGTGATATTTTAGACATTCTTGCTATCAACTAGAGTGGTCCGTCATCCCTTTACGTCCCCTTAACTGAGGAAAATGATTATAAAGCAACAGTAAGTTGCACTGAAATGTCGTTCAAGTCATAAAACACAGAAAGTGCTTTAGGTCCTCTCATTGACTCTCAGCAGCTGCCTGTTAGGCTCAGAAATCTTCAGCATCACTGCGACTGAGCATAAGTCTTTTCTCTGACTTGCCCTTCCCACTTCTGGGGCCAGGGAGCACAACCACTCGGCTCAACATTTTTCTGTGTGGCACCCGTCAAGTAAGTTGAGTCCATGTCTATACTGTTTAAGCATGAGTGGCTAATGCCCAGCAGCACCCTGCTGTTCTGTTTATTCCATTTTCACAAATGATCTACAAAGGAAGTGGCAGCCAGATTTCACAGCCAGCTTTCTATTTTCTGGAACTGTTAAAGGGACACCTGGGTAGAGTTTTGTCTTATAAGACTTGCGCGTAGAGGATCATTTAGTTGGAATATTGTAAGGAAAGCTGACAGAGTGGAAGAGGGAATGGCACGTGCATAATGGAATACAATCCACATTTCTATCCATCACATTCCATTGTTGCCAAATATTAGTGACAAAACAGTGTACCCATTTCTTAACTCTTGCCTGTTGTTTTATTGCCAAATTGTTATTTGACTCTAAAAGTACTATGGGGAGTAATGGCAAGAAAAAAAAATCACATTTTTATTATCAGGCACCTCCATTAAACAGTGGACAAAAAAATGTCACAAGATGGCATCAAGTGATCATCCAATGATATGATCAATAATACAATCCAGATTTTTTTGAACGGGCCATTGAATAAAAATGTGAAGTCATGGTAAAATCGTGTCAAAGTAACCAGGAAAGATGCTTAGTTTGAATTATCAACAAATCTGTTACATTTGGCACGGTGCGCTCCAACACACTGACAACATTTACTCATTTCATTATAAAATAACGATGTTTTGCAAGACCCAGTTTCGAGAAGAATTGTCTGCCATTGTTCAGCAATATCATTCCCACATCAAGAAAATATCTTTACTGAGTCTACATCATAAAGTTACAAAAATGTAATGAAGCTCCCACCAGGTCAACTCTGACAGCATTTCATTAAGAAGTAAATATAATTCTGTGGTAAAGAGGATCAGATGTCATTTTTGGAGTGAGTTTTTAGTGACAACTAAATGACATAGACTTCTTGAAATCTACACCTCATTGCAGATTCTATTAAACACCATTTCAAGTTATAAAGCTGTGGACAAATGTTTGAGTTGAAAAATGTGGTGCTGGAAAAACACAGCAGCATCCGAAAGCAGGACAATCGATGTTTCAGGCATAAGCCCTTCTTCAGGAATGAGGCTGGTGTGCCAAGCGGGCTGAGATAAAAGGTAGGGGGGAGGGAATTTGGGGGAGGGGCTCTGGGAATACGATAGGTGGTAGGAGATGAGGGTGAGGGTGATAGGCTGGAGAGGGGGTGGGGGCGGAGAGCTCGGGAAGAAGATTGCAGGTCAAGAGGGCGGTGCTGAATCCAGGGTTTGGGACTGAGATAAGGTGGGGGAGGGGAAATGAGGAAGCTGGAGAAATCTGAGTTCATCCCGTGTGGTTGCAGGGTTCCTAGGCAGAAGATGAGGTGCTCTTCCTCCAGGCGTCGTGTGGTCTGGGTCTGGCGGTGGAGGAGGCCAAGGACCTGCATGTCCTTGGCAGAGTGGGAGGGGGTATTAAAGTGTTCAGCCATGGGGCAGTTGGGTTGGTTGGTGCAGGTGTCCCAGAGGTGTTCTTTGAAACGTTCCGCAAGTAGGCGGCCTGTCTCCCCAATGTAGAGGAGGCCACCTCGGGTGCAGCGAATGCAGTAAATGATGTGTGTGGAGGTGCAGGTGAATTTGTGGTGGATATGGAAAGATCCCTTGGGGCCTTGGAGGGAGGTGAGGGGGGGAGGTGTGGGCAGAAGTTTTGCATTTCTTGCGGTTGCAGGGGAAGGTGCTGGGAGTGGAGTTTGGGTTGGTGGGGGGTGTGGACCTGACGAGGAAGTCACGAAGGGAATGGTCTCTCTGGAACGCTGATAGGGGAGGGGAGGGAAATATATCCCTGGTGGTGGGGTCTGTTTGGAAGTGGTGGAAATGACGGAGGATGATACTATGTATCCAGCGGTTGGTGGGGTGAGGACCAGTGGGGTTCTGTCCTGGTGGCAATTGGAGGGGTGGGGTTCAAGGGCAGAGGTGCGGGAAGTGGAGGAGATGTGGTGGAGAGCATCGTCGACCACGTTGGAGGGGAAATTGCGGTCTTTGAAGAAGGAGGCCATTTGGGTTGTTCGGTAATGGAATTGGTCCTCCTGGAAGCAGATGAGGCGGAGGTGAAGGAATTGGGAATATGGGATGGCGTTTTTTACAGGGGGCGGGTGGGAGGAGGTGTAATCTAGGTAGCTGTGGGAGCCGGTCGGTTTGTAGTAAATGTCTGTGTTGAGTCGGTCGCCCAAGATAGAAATGGAGAAGTCTAGGAGGGGAGGGAGGAGTCTGAGACAGTCCAGGTAAATTTGAGGTCGGGATGGAAGGTATTAGTAAGTGGATGAACTTGATCTTAGTCCCAAACCTTGGACTCAGTGTTTCGGGCAAAAGCCTGCTTGGCACACCTTCCTCATTCCTGAAGAAGGGCTTATGCCTGAAACGTTGATTCTCCTGTTCCTTGGATGCTGCGCTGTTCCAGCAACACATTTTTCAGAAGTGGATGGACTGTTCAACCTCCTCGTGGGAGCACGAGGTAGTGCCAATACAGTCATCGATGTAGCAGAGGCAAAGGTGGGGGATGGTGTCAGTGTAGCTGCGGAAGATGGACTGTTCCACATATCCCATGAAGAGGCAGGCATAGCTGGGGCCCATGTGGGCGCCCATGGCTACTCCTTTGGTTTGGAGGAAGTGGGAGGATTGGAAGGAGAAGTTGTTCAGAGTGAGGACCAGTTCAGTCAGTCGAAGGAGGGTTTCAATGGAAGGGTACTGGTTGGGTCAGCGGGAGAGGAAGGAGCGGAGGGCTTGGAGCCCTTCGTGACGGGGGATGGAAATGTATAGGGACTGGATGTCCATCATGAAGATAAGGCACTGGGGACTGGGGAAGCGAAAATCATGGGGGAGGTGGAGGGCATGGGTGGTGTCCTGAACATAGGTGGGGAGTTCTTGGACTAAGGGGGACAGGACAGTGTCGAGGTATGCAGAGCTGAGTTCGGTGGGGTAGAAGCATACTGGGACAATGGGTCGGCTGGGGCAGTTGGGTTTGTGGGTTTTGGGTAGGAGGTAGAAACGGGCAGTGCGGGGTTGTGGGTCTATGAGGTTGGAGGCAGTGGATGGGAGATCCCCTGAGGTGATGAGGTTATGAATGGTCTGGGAGATAATGGTTTGGTAGTGGGAGGTGGGGTCATGGTCAAGGGGGCAGTACCTAGGCGAAAGATGAGGCGCTCTTCCTCCAGGCATCGTGTGGTCAGGGTCTGGTGGTGGAGGAGGCCAAGGACCTGCATGTCCTTGGCAGAGTAGGAGGGGGACATGCCTGGAGGAAGAGCGCCTCATCTTCCGCCTAGGAATCTTCTAACCACACGGGATGAATGTAGATTTCTCCAGCTTCCTCATTTCCCCTCCCCCCACCTTATCTCAGTCCCAACCCCCGGATTAAGCACCGCCCTCTTGACCTGCAATCTTCTTCCCGACCTCTCCGCCCCCACCCCCTCTCCAGCCTATCACCCTCACCCTCACCTCCTCCCACCTATCGTATTCCTAGTGCCCCTCCCCCAAATTCCCTCCCCCCTACCTTTTATCTCAGCCCGCTTGGCACACCAGCCTCATTCCTGAAGAAGGGCTTACGCCCGAAACGTCAATTCTCCTGCTCCTCGGATGCTGCCTGTCCTGCTGTGTTTTTCCAGCACCACATTTTTCAACTCTGGTCTCCAGCATCTGCAGTCCTCACTTTCTCCTAGGCAAATGTTTGAGCTCTACTTAGTTTTTGAAATTTACTTGAAATTGACAAAATGAATATACTAAAAAGACTACACAGATAATTTAATATATTTGGGCAGTATGCCTTTTAAACTAGAACAGATTTTAAATTCTGTTGATACTCAAGTACAGTGACAAAAGTCTAAACAAAACATAATGGACTTTAACTAAATGAATATATATGGTTCCTTGCATATTATGCCCTGCCTGCAACAGTAATAGATTCACCAACTTTAAGGGCATTTAAGTGGTCATTGGATAGGCATATGGAAGAGAATGGAATAGTGTAGGTTAGATGGGCTTCAGATTGGTTCCACAGGTTGGTACAACATTGAGGGCCGAAGGCCGTGTACTGCGCTGTGATGTTTTGTGTTCTATGTTCTAGATTCTGGACAGACATAAAAAACATTAAAGGAAATTATAGTGCAACACGAAATGACTATAGCACTGCTACCAGTAACTCTGAGCATATTAGCTGTGACAATTACAGTCAAATGATTTTAATGAAAAATATTTGTGTTCACCACTGATTTTAATAGTAGAAAGTGGAGCAGATATCACAGAAGGAGATCACTTGACCTATTGAACCTTTTCTAGCTCTTTCAAATGCAATCCAGTCAGTCCCACTTTCCTGTTCCTTCCCCATATCCCTATTTGTTTTTTTGATCAAGTGTTTGTTTGATTCCCTTTCAAGGATATTATTGATTATTCAGGCAGTAAATTCCAAATCCTAACCACCTTTTGTGTAAAGAAACATTATGAATCGTCAGCTGATAAAAGATTTTATCACCTACTCTTGGTGGATTCCCTTTGGTAAACCATCTGGCAGCCTTCCACTTGCTTTAACTTGATTTGGGGCCTTTAAGAGGCCAATTAAGGTCCACTTCCTGCCTGATCTCAATTCTGAGGTTGATGGGATGACGTCAGCAGTGGTGGGTGATGTGGAGAGCTGTCCAGATAGCCTTGCTCAGACCTTGAACAGGAAATCAGAAGTACCTGCCTTAACAGGTCCCTTTTTACACTGGGTGGCCAGCTCACGGTGTATTTTCCATGGGTGTTCCCTGTCATTGTCTTCCTTCCCAATGGTTCCACTTTCTCTTCCCACAATACCCCAGTGGTCAGCTCTCATACCCAACTTGACAACTCCCTGCATTTATCTGGACCTGAATTTAGGATTTGGAGCTTGCTTTTAGTCTCCAATCCCAGTCACTGTTGAGTGATGCTAATGGAGCTGTAATTCGGCTGGCAAAAGTCCCGTTTCCAGCCAATTACTGCTCTTTGGTGTGTTTCATGGCTGTGGAGCTGGTGTGATCATTGGGGGAAGTATTCCCTGCCTTCAGGTAATTGGTGGGATACTTTGTTCTGTGAAAGGTCCTGCTTCCGTACTTTGGCCACCCACCTTTAATCTGTGCCGTTTGGTTACTGATCTTCCAGTCATTGGAAACAATTTCTCTTTATCTACCAAACATCTTACCCAAAACTCCTCTCCACCTTCCTAGCTCAATGGAGAACAACAACAAGTTCTGTCATCCTTGGAACTATTCTAGTACATCTCTTGTCAACCCCATTCATATCCTTTGTGGTCCACAGGATTAGGCATAATATTTCAGCTATTCCAAACTCAAATTATAGCATCACTTCTTGACTTTTGTACTCTTCGTTCTCTATTTATGAAGGCAAAATATTCCACAAGCATTACAGGTGCCTTGTTAGCTTGCCCTGAAAGACTTGTGTAAAAACCCTTAGTTTAGGCTTCTCCCTTATGTACAATTACACACCCAAGATGGAGAAAGAGGTTTCATAATTCTCTCACAAAAGCAAAGTACCATGGATGCTGGAAATACAAAATAAAAACAGAAAATGCAAGAAATACTCAGTAGATCTGGCAGAATCTTTGAAGACAGCAACAGAGTTTGGATTTCACGTTGATGACTTTTGATGAGAACTGTCAAACATTAGCAATGCAATCAGTTTCAAGCAAGTTTGATGGAGGTAAGGTGCTTGGTGGGTGTGAGGTTGGTGTTTGAGAATCCTTTCAGAATTCAAGTCTGAAAAATTACCAATGCAGACAAAATTCCAAAGACTGGGAAACAGTCTGAAAGATGTTATGAATGTAGTCATCTTGACTTGTAGTCCAGGGCTGTCTGCCAAAACCTACTGTTTGCATTTAATTTGGTAAGGAACACTTGGTTCATGTTAATTTGGCCAGATTATCATCAATTGACAAAATTGGAGAGATTTCTCTTTCCACTCCTTTGAGATTCACACACGTCTTATTTGATCCGGGAAGTGTTACAAGCCCTGAGCGTCATTATGTCAGATCTGTGACTGGTGCTATGACCCCGCTTTTTATCATTCCCAACTATCTGAGATTTCACCTTTACCAATGGACAACAAGGCATTTCCCCTGGATGCACAGTCAGAGCAGTTTAGCATTTTCTTGCAGAGCCATGTGGTGCTCCTGTTTTAATTTGCCTAAGCCTCTGAATAACTTTGGAAATTCTCATTGAATCCTCCCACCCTGCCCCCTGTAAAAACACCATCCCATATTCCCAATTCCTTTGCCTCCACCGCATCTGCTCCCAGGAGGACCAATTCCAATACCAAACAACCCAGATGGCCTCCTTCTTCAAAGACCGCAATTTCCCCTCAGACGTGGTTGACAATGCTCTCCACCGCATCTCCTCCACTTCCCGCTCCACTGCCCTTGAACCCCGCCCCTCCAATCGCCACCAGGACAGAACCCCACTGGTCCTCACCCACCACTCCACCAACCTCCAGATACATCGTATCATCCTTCGTCATTTCCGCCACCTCCAAAAAGACCCCACCACCAAGGATATATTTACCTCCGCACCTCTATCAGCATTCCAGAAAGACCACTCCCTCCGCGACTCCTTCGTCAGGTCCACACCCCCCACAAACCCAACCTCCACTCCTGGCACCTTCCCCTGCAACCGCAAGAAATGCAAAACTTGCGCCCACACCTCCCCCTTACTTCCCTCCAAGGCCCCAAGAGACTCTTCCATATCCGCCACAAATTCACCTGCACCTCCATACACATCATTTACTGCATCCGCTGCACCCGATGTGGCCTCCTCTACATTGGGGAGACGGGCCGCCTACTTGAGGAACGTTTCAGAGAACACCTCTGGGACACCCGCACCAACCAACCCAACCGCCCCGAGGCTGAACACTTTAACTCCCCCTCCCACTCCGCCAAGGACATGCAGGTCCTTGACCTCCTCCATCGCCAGACCATGGCAACATGACGCCTGGAGGAAGAGTGCCTCATCTTCCGCCTAGGAACCCTCCAACCACAAGGGATGAATGAAGATTTCTCCAGCTTCCTCATTTCCCCTCCCCTCACCTTATCTCAGTCCCAACCCTCAGACTCAGCACCGCTTTCTTGACCTGCAATCTTCTTCCCGACCTCTCCGCCCCCACCCCCTCTCCGGCCTATCACCCTCACCTTAACCTCCTTCCACCTATCGCATTCCCATCGCCCCTGCCCCAAGTCCCTCCTCCCTATCTTTTATCTTAGCCTACTTGGCACACCTTCCTCATTCCTGAAGAAGGGCTTATACCCGAAACGTCGATTCTCCTGCTCCTTGGATGCTGCCTGAGCTGTTGTGCTTTTCCAGCAACACATTTTTCTGCTCTGATCTCCAGCATCTGCAGTCCTCACTTTCTCCTTATTTCCTCATTGTCCTGTCTTTCATGTGGTGTGAAACCTATTGCGTCTCTATTTTTTATCTAGCCATGTGCCTGAAATGATAATTCTGTTTCAGGTCACTGACCTGAAATGTTAACTTGGTTTCTCTGTCCACAGATGTTGTCTGACAAGCTACTTCCACCACTTTTTCTTCTTAGCACAGCCATTTTTTGACTCACTTTTAGTGAATATGACAGCAAATCAGAGCATTCCCCCGAAATTATCGAGTGGTTGGCATAATTTTGTTCATCTCTTGTGCCAGGATTTCATAGAATTACAATATCCCAGTAACAGGTCTGTAATGTGCTGTAACTGTAGGTTCTCAGGCAAGTCCAGGTCATCAGTTGGATGAATGCCTGTAATACCTGCCAGAACACATTGTCCTGGACATTGTCAGCTAAAGACCAGCATACTTTTACTTTATTTACAATTTCCATCTGATGAAATCAATCAATTATTATGCCACCCTCATTGTTAGTTTCTCACCAGACTGTCCTTTAAATAATGCATTTTAAATTATATGTTTAGATTAGATTCCCTACAGTGTGGAAACAGGCCCTTTGGCCCAACAAGTCCACACCAACCCTTTGAAGAGTAACCCACCCCCCTCTGACTAATGCACCTAACACTATGGGCATTTCAGCATGGCACCGTGCCACCCTATATTTCTTACACCATTTCAGACTTACTTTATTACTTGGAAGGTGCAAGACTAGATGACATAAATGGGCAAAGTGAAGAAAAACACACCCGTGGTCCTGGAGGTTAACAAGATCACACACACTAAAATAACCTAAGCACCAGCCATTATTTCTAGAAGGACAGAATTTAAAAAGAAGGAAGTTACACGTCGAATCATGATTAGGCCATACTTGGGATATTGTGCACAGTCGTGGCCAAGTTTTACAAAGGACGTAGCAACACTAGACAACTTACTCTTATAGTTTGAGTCCAGTTGCAGAGAAGATTTATTCGAATGATACCAGAGTTGCATAAGAATCACAAAAGGATTGACAGTCTAAGTCTACCGTCCTTGAATGAAGAAGGCTGAAAAGTGATCTAATAAAATAAATTAGCCAAATAACCTTTTTCTGCATCTTATATCTTATGCAATCTTAAGTAAAAATTTGGTTTAACATGTTTGCAATCAACTTTTGATGCTATTCTTATTAAATCTAACAAAGAATACTTCTAAATTCTTAACTGTGGCCAAGATATAAGAGATATGACCAAATATGGAGTAATTAAGAATACTGAGGAATAACAAAAGCTCCAAACATTCTGAATAGGCATTAAGGTATGTATAAAGAAACCTTATTTTTTCTCTATCTTTTGCTTAAAACAAAACATCAAAGTTCAGCAGCATCAATTCAATTACCATTTTACTATTTCCAATTAAAAAAATCTGTCCTCTTCATGGGTTTTGCTTTCAAGTTGACTAGATTTCAGTTATTATTTTATATAGAACTTATTCTTGGCAGAAAACCTGGAGGGATGGGGCTGTCTGCTCTGATGAAGTTATTACTTCACAAGAGAGGGAAAAAAGGATAGAGAGACAAATGGACAAAGAGCGAGCTATGACATACTGCTGAAGATGAATATGTTCTATCTGGCACAGGCAGAACAATTGTCTTCTGTTAAATAGCAAGCCTTCTCCTCTTTTCTGCCATCTGCCTTTTCAGTGCCTGAATTGAGTTAATTACTGCAGTGTCGAATCTTGTGGAGTGATCCTTTGCTAATGTGCCTGTTGTGAGACACAATGCCAAGTGAAGAGGATTGAGACCAAGTTCTGGGAAAGAAAAGATAATCATCTAATGAGAACATTAGGGTTTCAGCTAACAAGCCAGGTAAGCCATTAAGTCTCACCCTGTAAAGAAAACCCACAATTTAATGGTTTTCTGAGAGTTATAAAGAAAATATAATAAAGCAATGATTTCACACATTCATGAAGGAGAACATTATTAATCATCGACTCAGAGGAAGTCTTAACTTTGCCTGAGATACTCAGTTGGTTGAGCTCTCAGAAACAGTATCTAAATATAAATATCATCTGGCTGCTCCACTCAATCATGTATTCTGAACTGAGTTGCACAGGCAAAGAAAATATTCAGGTTTAATCACCATTCAGCACTGAATTATCCAGAAGCAGGCGTGATAGCAATTGAGGGGGTAATTATAATTAACTTCTGTATCCGTAGTCAGAGAGAAAAAGGATCAAGCTTGGTTTTGGTCTAAAATTATATTCTGCTGAGAAGTGTATTGGGCTTGTCAAATACCTCGTCCAGTCTTCACACCAAGGCTGACATGTGCAGTTTGGGTTCTGGTCAAGCAAAGGTTAGCTGCCAATCCTGTAGAATTACGTCAAGCATGAGACAGTCTTCTGCAACTGAGAGGAGAAAATGACCATAAATAACTTCCCCCATTTTTTATTGGTTGAGGTGAATATGTTGACTTGGTGATTTGTGTTCTGATATAAGAATTTGTAAATTAATCATGCATTTAAAAAAAAATGCACATTGCCAAAATGTTTGAATTCAAATGTTGACGCTTTCTTGATTCCAGTTTTGTCAGATTAGGTGACTTATTTCATCTACATTGGCTTCCTAAATTCAATCATTCACATAAAGGGAAACAAGTGAATCGTTTGACCCAGTTTTTCCCCAACCACTATGGGTTCAAAACTGTGACAAAAATAAAGTGAGTGTATGCTGAAGAAATCAAGCTGGAAATATACTCCAAACATACCTGTTAGCAGGAAATAGATTAAAACTTTTGTGCAATATCACTGATTTCATGTACTGTCTCAAGATGGAGGTTAAAATGGGTAATCCTTGAAAACAGTTGTATGGATATTGATGAGGGATTACTCTGTGTCCCTTCATATAAATGCAGGCAACTCAACAAGTCATGCTTAAAGTTAGCTTGTACTTTTTAAAGTGGTGACATATTGTAGGAGGAGCAGATTCAGAAGTTGTGCAGGTAGTGAATCTGTCCTGGGAAATAGTGAAGAATGACACAACATGGGAAAGAGGTACCTCAAAGGTTTCTGAATGCTGCAGGAGACTCTGCAGCCACATATTCTGAAGGCAATGGGAACAAGCAGCTATGGAGTTTGATATGCCAAGCATCAAATCTGAAGAGCCCGGAAGGTTTCAATGACCTTAAATAAATGATCAAGATCAGTAAATGCATGTTAAATGCATGTTATCTCTATGAACTGCACTACTAACCTCCAGTCCCTTATCAATTCACTAAACCTATTTCACTCACCAAACCAAATTCTCTCCTGATCATTCCTGAAGAAGGGCTCATGCCGGAAACGTCGATTCTCCTGCTCCTTGGATGCTGCCTGACCTGCTGCGCTTTTCCAGCAACACATTTTCAGCTCTGATCTCCAGCATCTGCAGTCCTCATTTTCTCCTCTCTCCTGATCAGGCCTCTTACTACATACCCATTCATCATCTACTCACACACTTTGCAGAGGAGCACACCTCACATTCACATTTCTTCCACTATTCACTATTCAGCCATGGTAGTCACCTCAGTAAAACAGGTTGCATCATGTTCAGTGACACAGGTTTCAATCTCTCTTGAAGGGTGAAGTTTACACATTCAGAGACAACAGGAATAAATCAGAAAGACTGAGAGAATGAAATGCTGTTTGCTCTTTGAATAGAAGCTCAGTGGCTCCCCTTGCATAATTTTGCATGACAAAATGAGAGATGATTATTGACTGCCCATACATTATGCTTGTTACACTGACATCCTCCTGCCAGTGCAATTGATGGTGTTTCCATTTATCTGCCGCCCTTGTCCTTCTGGATAGAAGTGGCCATGGGTTTGGAAGATGCTATCTAAGGATATTTGGTAGATTTCTGCTGTCCACTTTATAAATAATACAAACTGCTGCTATAGAGCTTCGGTGGTGGAGGGAGTGGATGTTTGTGGATGTGGTGCTACTCAAGCAGAGCGTGCTGTCCTGGATGGCATCAAGCTTTTTGAGTGTTGTTGGAGCTGCATCCATTCAAGCATGTTGAGAGTATTCCATCACACTTCTGACTTGTGCCTTGTAGATGGTGGACAGGCTTTGGGGAGTCAGGAGGTGTGTTACTCAGCACAGTATTCCCCGCCTCTGACCTGCTTTTATAGCTACTTTATTTACGTGATGAGTCCACTTAAGTTTCTGGACAATGATAACCCCAAGGACATTGATGGGGGGATTCAATGATGGTAGCATCATTAAATGTAAAGGGGTGGAGGTTAGATTGTCTCTTATTGGTGATGGTCATTGCTTAGCATTTGTGGCACAGAGGTTACTTGCCACCTGTGAGCCCAAACCTGGATATTGTCCAGATCTTATTGCATTTGAACATGGACTGCTTTAGTACCTGATGAGTCACAAATGGTGCTGAACATTATGCAATCATCAGAGAACATCCTCACTTCTGACTTTATGATGCAGGGAAAGTCATTGATGTAGCAGCTGAAGATGGTTGGACCTAGGACATTATTTGAAGGAGCTCGAGCTGAAAAACTGACTGTTAAATAATCACAATCATCTGACAATGGACTTCAACCAGTGGAGAAGATCCCCCCGATAGACATTGATTCCAATTTTGTTAGAGCTTCTCGATGGCACACCCACACAAAGACAGCTTTGATGTCAAGGGCTGTCTCTCTGACTTCACCTCGAGAATTCAGCTCTTTTGTCCAGGTTTGAATCAAGGCTTTAATGAGGTTAGGAGCTCAGTGACCCTGGCAGAACCCAAACTGGGCGTCACTGAGCAGATTATTGCTAAGCAGATGCTATTTGATAGCACTGTTGATGACACATTCCACCACTTTACTGATCAGCGTAGACTGATGGGGAGATAATTGGCCTGTTTGATTTATAGAGTCATAGAGCTATGGAAACAGACCCTTCGGTCCAACTTGTCTAAGCGGATCAGATATCCTAAATTAATCTAGTCCCATTTGGCAGCATTTGGCCCATATCCCTCTAAACCCTTTCTATTCCTATACCCATCCATTTGCCTTTTAAATGTAATTGTACCAGCCTTCACCATTTCCCCTGGCACCTCATTCCACACATGCACCACCCTCTGCATGAAAATGTTGCCCCTTAAGGCCCTTTTAAACCTCTTCTCTCTCATCTTAGACCTATGCTCTCTAGTTTTTCACTCTCCTTCCCTGGGGAAAAGACCTTGTCTGTTACCTTATCCATGTCCCTCATGATATTATAAACGTCTATAATGTTAGCCTCTGACACTCCAGGGAAAACAGCCTCTCCCTATAGCTCAATCCCTCCAACCCGGGCAACATCCTTATAAATCTGTTCTGAACACTTGTACAACATCCTTTCTATAGCAGGGAGACCAGAATTGCATGCAGTATTCTAAAAGTGGCCCAACCAATGTCTTGTACAGCTGTAACATGACCTCTCAACTCCTAAACTCATTACAGTGACCAATAAAGGCAAGCATACCAAACCTGTTTTCAATTTACTGGACCTACCTGGGGAATTTTTCACATTGTCAGTAGATGCCCATATTGTAACTGTAGTGGAACATCTTGGCTAGGGAGCAGCAAGTTCCAGATCACCGGATCTTCAGTACTTTTGCTGGAATGTTGTCAGGGCCCATAGCACTTGCACCATCCCCTGCCTCCAACTGATTCTTCATGTTACATGGAGTGAATGGAATTGGCCTCGGACTGGTATCTGTGATGCTGGGAACCATTGGAGGAGGCTTTAAGGAGCAGAATGGTCGACTGCAATTCCTACATTGCTGTTTTATTTTGTTAAATTTCCCATTGTGTTCACTATCTGCAACCTTTTAAATTCAAATCACATTTCTCATCGTTGCAGCAAAATGTATTTTTCTTTCTTTGCTATAACTTAAAAAAAGAAAGTAATGTTGCCAGAGAAGTTTTGATTAAGATCGTACCAATGCATTATTCAAAAAATTCATTGTGTTAGTTTAACAGGTCCGTGATGAAAATAGGAAAAAGTGAATCCATGAAAATCTAGAAAGTTTATCAGAATGTTTTAATATGGCTTGTTAGTTTTCCATGAATTGAAATGAGTTAACTTATAGAACAACTTCAGAAAATGGCACTGGTTACATATGAGTACTGCTCGTCAGTTATTTTTGATAGCTAGATGTGTTTTCAGCATCATTATTTCAAAGTCAAATTGGTTATTTCATAATCAACAGGAATGCAAAGATTCTGGATTAGTGGTGCTGGAAGAGCACAGCAGTTCAGGCAGCATCCAAGGAGCAGTAAAACCGACGTTTCGGGCGAAAATCCTTCATCAGGAGTAAAGGCAGTGAGCCTGAAGCATGGAGAGATAAGCTAGAGGAGGGTGGGGGTGGGGAGAAAGTAGCATAGAGTACAATGGGTGAGTGGGGCAGGGGATGAAGGTGATAGGTCAGGGAGGAGGGTGGAGTGGATAGGTGGAAAAGAAGATAGGCAGGTAGGACAAGTCATGGGGGCTGAGCTGGAAGTTTGGAACTAGGGTGAGGTGGGGGAGGGGGAAATGAGGAAACTGTTGAAGTCCACATTGATGCCCTGGGTTTGAAGTGTTCCGAAGAGGAAGATGAGGCGTTCTTCCTCCAGGCATCTGGTGGTGAGGGAGCGGCAGTGAAGGAGGCCCAGGACCTCATGTCCTCGGCAGAGTGGGAGGGGGAGTTGAAATGTTGGGCCACAGGGTGGTGTGGTTGATTGGTGCGGGTGTCCCGGAGATGTTCCCTAAAGCGCTCTGCTAGGAGGCGTCCAGTCTCCCCAATGTAGAGGAGATTGCATCGGGAGCAACAGATACAATAAATGATATTAGTGGATGTGCAGGTGAAACTTTGATGGATGTGGAAGGCTCCTTTAGGGCCTTGGATGGTGGTGAGGGAGGAGGTGTGGGCACAGGTTTTACAGTTCCTGCGGTGGCAGTGGAAGGTGCCAGGATGGGAGGGTGGGTTGTAGGGGGGTGTGGACCTGACCAGGTAGTCAAGGAGGGAACGGTCTTTGCGGAAAGCGAAAAGGGGTGGGGAGGGAAATATATCTCTGGTGGTGGGGTCTTTTTGGAGATGGCGGAAATGTCGGCGGATGATTTGGTTTATGCGAAGGTTGGTAGGTGAGCACCGGGGGCGTTCTGTCCTTGTTACAGTTGGAGGGGTGGCGTATAAGGGCGGAGGTGCCGGATGTGGACAAGATGCGTTGGAGGGCATCTTTAACCACGTGGGAAGGGAAATTGCGGTCTCTAAAGAAGGAGGCCATTTGGTGTGTTCTGTGGTGGAACTGGTCCTCCTGGGAGCAGATACAGTGAAGGCTGAGGAATTGGGAATACGGGATAGCATTTTTGTAGGAGGTGGGGTGGGAAGAGGTGTAATCCAGGTAGCTGTCGGAGTCGGTGGGTTTGTAAAAAATGTCAGTGTCAAGTCGGTTGTCATTAATGGAGATGGAGAGGTCCAGGAAGGGGAGGGAGGTGTCAGAGATGGTCCAGGTAAATTTAAGGTCAGGGTGGAATGTGTTGGTGAAGTTGATGAATTGCTCAACCTCCTCGCGGGAGCACGAGGTGGCGCCAATGCAGTCATCAATGCAGCGGAGGAAGAGGTGGGGAGTGGTGCCGGTGTAATTACGGAAGATCAACTGTTCTACATAGCCAACAAAGAGACAGGCATAGCTGGGGCCCATACATGTGCCCATGGCTACGCCTTTGGTCTGGAGGAAGTGGGAGGATTCAAAGGAGAAATTGTTAAGGGTGAGGACCAGTTTGGCCAAACGATTGAGTGTGCCGGTGGAAAGGTACTGTTGGGGACATCGGGAGAGGAAAACATGGAGTGGTTGGAGGCCCTGGTCGTGGCGGATGGAGGTGTAGATGGATTGGATATCCATGGTGAAGATGAGGTGTTGGGGACCAGGGAAACGGAAGTCTTGGAGGAGGTGGAGGGCATGGGTGGTGTCTCAAACGTGTGTGGGGAGTTCCTGGACTAGGGGGGAAAGGACAGTGTCGAGGTAGGTAGAGATGAGTTCAGTGGGGAAGGAGCATGCTGAGACAATGGGTCGGCCAGGGTAGTCAGGCTTGTGGATCTTGGGAAGGAGGTAGAACCGGGAAGTGCGGGGTTCCCGGACTATGAGGATAGAAGCTGTGGGTGGGAGATCTCCTGAGGTGATGAGGTTCTGTATGGTCTGGGGGATGATGGTTTGGCGATGGGGGGTGGGGTCATGGTCGAGGGGGTGGTAGGAAGAGGTGTCCTCGAGTTGGAGTTTGTCTTCGGCGGTGTAGAGGTCAATGCGCCAGACTACCACTGCATCCCCATTATCTGCTGGCTTGATGGTGAAGTCGGGATTGGAGCAGAGGGATTGGATGGCTGAGCGTTATGAGGGTGAGAGGTTGGAGTGGGGGAGGGGGGTAGACAGGTTGAGGCGGTTAATGTCCCTGCGGCAGTTGGAAATGAAGAGCTCGAGGGCAGGTAATAGGCCAGCGCGGGGTGTCCAGGTGGATGCAGTGTGTTGGAGGTGGGCAAAGGGGTCCTCGGAAGGTGGGTGGGAGTCCTGATTGTAAAAGTAAGCTCAGAGGCAGAGGCGGCGGAAGAGGTGTGCGAAGTCACGGCGTATATTAAATTCATTGATGCATGGATGGAGGGGGATGAAGGTGAGTCCTTTGCTGAGGACTGATCATTCGTCCTCAGTGAGGGGAAGGTCTGGAGGGATGGTGAAAACTCGGCAGGGCCGGGAGCTGGGATCTGGTGTGGGTGTGGAGCTGGGACTGGGGCCAGAGCCAGTAACTGGAGTGGGTGTGGTGGTGGGGGGAATGGGGGTGGAGTCATGAGCAGGGGTGGTGTTCCCCTCAGGGTTCTGGGAGCTGGGAATGGTGATAGTGGGATCTGTGGGGGGCACGCCAGCAAAATGCAGGTGAGTGGTGTTGGTGGGGGCGGAAGTGGTGGCAGACATGGCAGTAGGGGTGGCGGAAGTCACTGAGCATGTGACCTCAGCGATGATGTGAGGGGCGGAAGTGATGTCACGTGTGACGCATGAGGAATTGTGAGGGGTGGAAGTGGTTGTGGGAGTGGCCATGATGGGGGCAGAAGTGACATCATCAATCAGCGTGGGGGTGGCAGCTGCACCAGCCGCATGGCTAATGGCGCTCCAGAGGCCGGGGGAATCTTCTGGAATGCAAAGGTGTTGTGTTAAGTGGAGATTCACTGGTTAAGACTGAACAATATTAGGATGCCCAGGCATTGAGTTAATTAATTACAAAAACTGAGATTTCAAGTGCACATCTATCAAAAGAATTCCTGTTTCTGATCAGTATCCAGAAATTCCTCTCACTTGTATGTCTGTGGCATTATCTGGAAATATAAATGGCTTTATCCTGATATATTCCATGGCCTACTGGTACATGAGATTATACTTTCTCCTTAGTTGTAGACAAAAAACCTTGAATAGCTATTGAGTGAATTTAGTTGAAAATTTATTATTTGCATATTTAAACCAGACTGTAATGAGGTATTAATGTTCCTCATACGATGTCCAGGCCTCCTGCAGGGATCTTACAGTTTCATCACTTCATCCACATAAAATGGAACCCCATAAAATGGGTGTCCGTGGTTACAAAAGTCTTTGCTTTTGACGGCAATGCATTTAAAATGCCCTGCCTGAAAACTGCAAAGATCATTTACATCTCATTTGTTAACATTTATTCTTGTGCTTTTTTCTTCTCCCGCTTCTTGCCTTGTAGGTGTGCAGGTGCCTGCATGGGAAATGTCAGTACCATTTCTGCACCAAACCCATTAAAGCAGCAAAAGGTGGCCTGTTCCCACCCACGATTATTCTTGCACCTTAACAGAGTGAGATGCAAATATCTATAACTGTCAGAGGAGCAGTACTTGAACATGCTGTGATTCAAGGGAGGCTGTGAATGAGTTGCTGCACACCACAAAGTGACTGGCAGCCAGACTCATTTCACAGCACTGCCACTGGCTGTGAAAGAAACATCCGTCCTCAACCTCTATGCCTCGGGATCATTCCAAAGTGCCACTGGCAGCATTGCCCATATTAGTTCATCTGCATTACTTAGACTGATACTGATCATGAAGTAAATGATAGGAGCCTTGCTTGCTTCCCATGGATGATCAGCAATGGTATAAAGCTATCTGTCTCATTTTCCAGAAGGTTAGAGATTACTTAGAACTACACGGAACTTCGAGGACAGTGAAAGGCCATTCAGTCAACTGATTTATACTTCACACGCGCGAGTGCCCACTCTTCCTCTCGTCCTATCAGAATTGCCTTCCATTCATTTTCTCTCATGCACAAATGTAGCTCCCCCTTCAACGCATCTGTGCAGTTTGGCTCAAGTACTTCACGTGTAGCAAGTTTCACATTCTCTAGATAAAGATGCTTCTCCTGAATTCCTAATTGGATTGATTACATTTATAACCAGAAAGTGAGCTACTTCACAGTCAGCAACATCTTTTCTATTATTTCATTGATCAATAAAAAGGTTATAAATAGAAAGGTTGTTTGCAAATGTTAGCACTCTTATGCAAGCTTTCTCACCCAGCAGTTGTCTTAATAGCTTTTCAGGTAGTCCATGGCTTCGGTTGTGTTTAGTAGAAACATAGAAAGTCATGGCTCAAATGCAAGCCTATCAATGCCTCAACATATTTTGTGGGTTGTTTAGAGGTTTGTGTGCTCATTCTAAAGCCTCAACATTGCCTCTGAATATTCCCAATATGTTGTCTGATTGTGTTCAGTGCTTTCCTGAACGAATCTTCTCCATTTTAGTCATTCATGAGCAAGGAACCCCATATGTCAGCAGTAATGTTTGACCTCTTCAAGAATGTTTTGAGGATATCCCTACCCCTGCAAACTGTCCTCCTAGGAGTCTCCAAATTCTGAGTGCAACAGTTGCTTTAGCATTCTGATGTCAGGCATACAAATGACTGTCCTCCCCAGTGAAGTTAGTTTTGATTGATTAGCACCTCAATGCTGGGCAAATCAATGTGAGGTAGAATGCTGCTATTGGATCGTTAGACTTGAAAGATCTTGTGAAAGCACTGCTGGAAGTACTACTCCAATGTATCGAGGTGTTGTAGATCGACCAAGTCAAGGAGTGTAAGCAGTCTCTGCCACCAGGTAATCCAGGACCAAAGTCTCAAATATGAGATCCTACTCCTCAAATATACTTTTTCTCAATTGGTTGAAGCTGGCACATTAGAAGTGACGATGATTTTCGTCATCTGCATCTGCATCTGCCTTCAATGAGGGAAGACTTCTGGGTATGAAAAATGTTCCACATTTTCCAGGATCTCACAGTTGATCTTAATTAGTGGTGCAAGACACAATGCAATGGGAACTAGTCAGAAGAGGACCTTGGTTTTTTTTAAATGAATTTTTTTTCCTATACGCAGAGGAACCTCCATTATCTGAATACAAATTATCTGAATATTGGATTAACTGAAGGAGATCTCGAGGTCCCAATAGAAACATTACATGAAAGAGCTGTTTCAACACTGATCACATCTTTTGTTTACACTGATAAAAGGCAATCTCTGCCGGGAATTGTCCAAGGTAGAGTCTCCAAATTACTGACCTCCTGTCCTCTCTCCCTCTCCCCACACTTTGTCTAGAGTTGGGGGGTCAGGCGGAGGGTGGTGTTGGGGGTGTGGGGGTGTTGTTGGTGGAGCAGGCGGGGGGCAGTGTTGGGGGCGGGCAGGGTGTGGTGTTGGGAGGTGGGCGGGGATGGTGTTGGACAGGGTTTGGGGGCAGGCGGGGTCGGGGCATCGCGTGCAGTGAGCTGCAGTCTCCTCTCATAGAGTCAGAGAAATGCACAGCATGGAAACAGACCATTCGGTCCAACCCGTCCATGCCGACCATATATCCCAACCCAATCTAGTCCCACCTGCCAGCACCAAGCCCATATCGCTCCAAACCCTTCTTATTCATATACTCATTCAAATGCCTCTTAAATGTTGCAATTGTACCAGCCTCCACCACATCCTCTGGCAGCTCATTCCATACACGTACCACCCTCTGCATGAAAAATTTGCCCCTGAGGTCTCTTTTATATCTTTCCCCTCTCACCCTAAACCTATGCCCTCTAGTTCTGGACTCCCTGACCCCAGGGAAAAGACTTTGTCTATTTATCCAATCAATGCCCCTCATAATTTTGTAAACCTCTATAAGGTCACCCCTCAGCCTCTGACGCTCCAGGGAAAATAGCCCCAGCCTGTTCAGCCTCTCCCTGTAGCTCAGATCCTCCAACCCTGGCAACATCTTTGTAAATCTTTTCTGAACCCTTTCAAGTTTCACAACATCTTTCCGATAGGAAGGAGACCAGAATTGCACGCATTATTCCAACAGTGGTCTAACCAATGTCCTGTACAGCTGCAACATGACCTCCCAACTCCTGTACTCAATATTCTGACCAATAAAGGAAAGCATACCAAACGCCTTCTTCACTATCCTATCTACCTGTGACTCCACTTTCAAGGAGCTATGAACCTGCACTCCAAGGTCTCTTTGTTCAGCAACACTCCCTAGGACCTTACCATTAAGTGTATAAGTCCTGCTAAGATTTGCTTTCCCAAACTGCAGCACCTCACATTTATCTGAATTAAACTCCATCTGCCACTTCTCAGCCCATTGGCCCATCTGGTCCAGCTCATGTTGTAATCTGAGGTAACCCTGTTCGCTGTCCACTACACCTCCAATTTTGGCGTCATCTGCAAACTTACGAACTGTACCTCTTATGCTCATATCCAAATTATTTATGTAAATGACAAAATGTAGAGGGCCCAGCACCGTGAGCAGACTAACAGAAAAATCCCAAGCCTAGTGGAAAACCATTGAATCAATTAACCAAATAGTCAATTATCTGAACAAAATAGTGCCTGTCCATCTCGCTCAGATAATCGGGGTTCCTCTGTACTTTGCACAATGAATGAATAATGACATGGAGATCAGTTTCTGAGTGACTGCAGGAACAAATGTAAATGGCGGGAGACTAAGATTCTATGATGGTGTTTTTGATGAAATAATAACTCAAAAACATCCAAATATTTGTCACCTCAGTTTTTTTATTGTCATTGGCCCAGTTCTTCATACACTTCACCTCAGTTTTAGAATGAGCTTTAGGACAGAATGATAGCTGTCATTCTGATCAACAGGTTTTGTAAAGTAAAGGCTAGTAGGAAAAGCTTATAATATTTCCACGAGCTGACTCTGCTTGTATGAATCATCCAATTGAGTTGCACTCATTTGAAGTACAGGTGATGGAATGCTCTTTTGCTACAAAAGCTTCTTGGGAGCTGGTTCACCCTTTCACTTTTATCAGGAAGGCGATGGTCATGTGGTATTATCCACTATTAGCTATTAATCCAGAGATCCAGGAAATATTCTGGCGTCTCAGGTTCAAATTCCCATTTGGAAAATGATGGAATTTGAGTTCAATAAAAATCTGGAATTTCTAATGATGACCAATTGTCAGAAAAACTCATCCAGTTCACAAATCTCCTCTAGGGAAGGAAGTCTGTTGTTCTTACATGGTTTGTTCAATATGTGAGTCCAGAGCCACCGTGATATGGTTGACTCATAGCTACCTGTAAGATGGTACAGTGGCACAGTGCACTGCTGCATCACAGCGCCAGGGACCCGGGTTCAATCACTACAAAGTATAAAGAAAGGAATGAAAATGGTTGGATCACCTGGCATTGACCTAGGCACCATCTCCAGAAATGACAACAGCAAAAATAGCCGTGTCAACCGTGAAAAGTCTTCCTTATCATCATATGGGGGCTTGTGCCAAAACTGGAAGAGCTGTCTGATATAGTCATATTCACAGAATGGTACCTGACAGACAATCTCCCAGTCACCAACATCACCATCCCTGGATATGTTCTGTCCCATTGGAGGACAGACTCAGCAGAGATGGCAGCACCATGGTATATATTTGGGAGGAGGTTGCCCTGGGAATCCACAACATCGACTTCGCACCCCATGGAGTCCCATGGGGCTTCAGGTTAAATATAGACAAGAAGCCTCCAAAAGTTACCACGTACTGTTCTCCCTGAACTAATGAATAAGTACGCCTCCACATTGCACTTCATTTTGAGGAAGCACAGAAAGTGGTAAAGGTATTGAGTGTACTCTGGGTGGGAGATTTCAATGCCACCAAGAGTAGCTCGGCAGCAGCATTACTGATGGAGCTGGTTAGGTCCTAAAGGACATAGTTGCTAGACTGGGTCTATGGCAGTGAAGGAAGCAACAAGAGGGGAAAATACACTTAGAGTCAGAGTCTCACCCTCTGGTAGCACATTCCATACAAGTAACACCCTCTGCGTGAAAAGGTTGCCCCTTACGTCTCTTTTATATCTTTCCCCTCTCACCCTAAACCTATGCCCTCTAGTTCTGGACTCCCAGACTCCAGGGAAAAGACTTTGTCTATTTATCTTATCCATGCCCCTCATAATTTTGTAAACCTCCATAGGGTCACCCCTCAGCCTCCAAAGTTTGGCCTTATCCTTTAAACTTAATGGAATTTTTCATTTAAGAATAGATTTTCCTGATGTTCATGCAAATTGTGACTGTTAAAGTCACATGTGTCAGTGGAAGTTGAAGCAGATTATCAGCTGGGGCCGACAAGGGAAACAAATAGATGATGCATCCCAGGTTGGTTTGCTGCAGGGGAGTGCATTTAAGACTTTCCCTTGTATTCTTGCTATGAGGATTGGGCCCTTTAATGAAGACTGCTTAGGCATTCCCAGGGGTGATTGAAGAACGTGGATCACTTCAAATGGATCACTGGATGCTTGCTATCTCACCAGGTCCATGTGAAAACTGCACATCACCTGGCCAGTCTTGCTGCCAGGAGTGAGAGCTGCAGTAAGCTGTATGAATTGGGAGCATTCTCGATCATTGTTAAATACACGCAGTCAGGGAGCTCTGAACAATTATCTAACCAATAGTCCATTATGGTTCATGAGTCATTGGTCACGTAATTCTGAAACCATTGCACTCTTTGAAAGATAAACCTTTGGAGACCATTTTTCTTAAATGGTTTCTGTACATTTTCTAGTAGGTTACTGAATGTGCCAGTGGTAGGAAGTTGAAAGTGGCAGTGCACTTGTCTGGTTGCTTCTTACACCCAGAGGAATATGCATTACTTCACCCATCTTGTCACTCTGCTGTCACTGTGAATGCCTTCTTGTGGACTCATCCTGCTGTGACTGAGCATTGCAACATGTTTCACGCCTCTCTGGTTAGTCCATAAACCAATTAGTGCTTTGAAGTAAATGATACGTATAGATTGCGGGACAGTAAGTTCAAGACAAGGTCAGGCTACGCAGTTCAGAGTCAATAACACAATATGATGGGTTGCATTTTCATCTCTATTGACTCTCAGATTTGATTCCAGGCTGCTCTTACTGAAGTGGTACATGTTTTCAGTTAATTTTTTTGTGGATGGTACAGAGTTTAAACCAAAGCAAATATTGGTATTTAATACTGAAAGGCACTTCAACTCCACTTTACTTGCGATAATGTATGCATTTTGGGTGTTCTTTTTCTGGGAAAGGAAAAAGGGTCACGTTTAATACAGTTGATACATTATAGGTCATTTTGTGCTACTATCTAAGACTGATCAATATGCTTCAGATGCCCTGGATAGATCTGAAGGCTTCCTCAGTGCCAGGGAGAGTCCCCAGAATAATTATAGTGCACTGAGTTTTGCACAAGATGTCGCAGCACCAAGCTGCAGGGAGCTTAATGCCTATTGCCTGCAGATAAATACAATGTAAATGAGAAGGAGAGAAAAGGTGCAGAGGAGACAGATGAAGCTAGTGCCCTAACACACACTAGGCATTTGCCTTACTTCCCTGGATGCCAGAGTTCTTTTATTGCTAGGGTTCAATGAGTCAAAAGATTTGAATAATGAAACCAATACATTCAATGGTGAGTTCACCTCATCTCTCCCCAGCCCTCTCCTCAATCTCCAACAATCCCAGTCCCAAGAAGAGAAATCAGCCCTGTAATCAACCATTTATTCAGTGTACAGTCCCCATGGCTGATACGGACTTAATGATGCAGAGTTTGAGGTAATGTTGTGAGGATTGGGGGTGTGTGAAAATAATGAGCATAACATAGGTCATTATGCAACTGTAAAGCCTTTGTGAACCATCTCAGGTGTTATTTTGCAAGCGTGTGCCTTGGCGATGAAATCTGTTCGTATTTGCTCTGGGGACAGCATCCCTGCTGGAAATTTGTCAGGACTGGATTGGAGATGAATCCATTGAATATTCAATTTCACTGGCATAATTTGGGCAAGTTTCAGGTTTGGAAAGCTATTAGAGGTCATCATTGTCAGTGAGGGAGTGCCAAGGCACGGGATTGTGTGGGAGCAGGAAAATCTATAGCATATAAAGACAACTGTTTAAAGACCCAGACATCTTCTGTGTATTCCATGATGGAATCACAGGCAAGGTCAACATTAGTTGTCCATCCCTAATTGCACTTGATTAGGGTAAAGATGAGCTTGAATTGTAGTATGGGTACATTCTCTGTGTTGTTATTGTGGAATTCCAGGATTTTGACCCAGCAGCAGTGAAGGAACAACATAATGTGTGTCTTAGGGAGGAACAGATGGCTGTGTCCCCATGCATCTGCTGTCCTTGTCATTCTTGGTCGTGGAATTTGCGGGTTTGGTAGATGTTATTGAAGGAGCATTGTTAAGTGCTGCAGTGAAAGTTGGCAATCATATATACTACAAACCTGGTGCATTGGCTTTGGAGAAAGTGAACATTTTAGCTGATGGATTCGGTGCCAATCATGTAGGTTGTATTGAACTTAAATGCTGTTGGAACTGTCCTCAATAGACAATTTACAGCACAAAAGGAGAACATTCGGTCCACAGTATCTGTCCCAATTAAATAATTCTTACTCAGCTTAATTCCACTTCCTAGCTTTTGAGTTATTGATTTGTAAGTTATAAGTGCAGATTCATGACTTTATAACTCAATATTTCACGAAGTGAGTTCCAGGTACCCACTATGCTCTGGATAAAAAAAGCCAAATTATCCTCAACTTTCTTCTATTCTTCCACAAAACGCAAGGAGGCTAATAGAGATCCCTGCAAAACCCTACTGTAAGCAGCATTCCAGTCACAAGAAAAGCTACAGCGAATTGCCTTCTGTCAAAATTTGCATCCAACTTGTCCATTACTCTTCAATCTCATGTGCCTTAACTTTCATTACCAGTCTGGTAGTTGGACCTTGACAAAGGTTTACTGAAAGCTACACAGACTGCATCACACACAGTACTCTCATCAATACTCCTTGTTCCTTTTCATGACAATAGACCTTAATCCTAGATTACCTCCGGACATACTGAACTTTTAATTACTGTATGTGTTTTTTAAAAAAAATCATAAAGCCAAAATGTGAATGTAAGTTCAGTAATTGTCCAGAGAGGAATCCTGGAATGGCACATTTGAATGGGCCAAGAGAACATCAAATGGCAACCCTTCTATGGGAAAGAGGCAAGTCAAAACAAACTGGACTATAATCTCCTGTGGCTAGAGATAACAAGGGGTTAGTGACCTAATATGCTGGTATGTGGGTTAGTATGTGAAAAGTAAAATATACCCTATCATACTTACTAGAAGCTAGCCACCATTGAAAGAAAACACCACAAAAGCTTTTAGGCTGACCTTCAAAACCAAAACTTCCAAAATCAACTGCTCATCTACAAACATCTTTACTACCATTATTAATTAACACAAGAATGATACCATTCCCTTGTCTACTCTTCACAAAACCTAGAGAGTGTTCTGGATATTAATTTTTTAAATTCTCTTTTTGACTAGTCTTTCAGTTCCAAACTGTGGTACATCATTATTTCTTGTCATGAGTTAACTCATTACTTTATCAACCAAACAAAGCATGGTTAGTTGTGGTTCTGTTCGCCGAGCTGGGAATTTGTCTTGCAAACGTTTCGTTCCCTGTCTAGGTGACATCCTCAGTGCTTGGGAGCCTCCTGTGAAGCGCTCCGGCATTTATAGTGGCCTGTCTCTGCCGCTTCCGGTTGTCAGTTCGAGCTGTCCACTGTAGTGGCCGGTATATTGGGTCCAGGTCGATGTGTTTGTTGATAGAGTCTGTGAATGAGTGCCATGCCTCTAGGAATTCCCTGGCTGTTCTCTGTTTGGCTTGCCCTATAATGGTAGTGTTGTCCCAGTCAAATTCATGTTGCTTGTCGTCTGTGTGTATGGCTACTAAGGATAGCTGGTCGTGTCGTTTCGTGGCTAGTTGGTGTTCGTGTATACGGATTGTTAACTGTCTTCCTGTTTGTCCGATGTAGTGTTTTCTGCAGTCCTTGCATGGGATTTTGTACACGACATTAGTTTTGCTCATGTTGGGTATCGGGTCCTTTGTTCTGGTGAGTTGTTGTCTGAGCGTGGCTGTTGGTTTGTGTGCTGTTATGAGTCCTAGTGGTCGCAGTAGTCTGGCTGTCAGTTCAGAAATGCTCCTGATGTATGGTAGTGTGGCTAGTCCTTTGGGTTGGGGCATGTCCTCGTTCCATTGTCTCTCCCTTAGGCATCTGTTGATGAAATTGCGAGGGTATCCGTTTTTGGCGAATACTTTGTATAGGTGTTCCTCTTCCATTTGGTCCTATTCCTATTCCAACTCCCATTCCTAGACGTGATGGTACAGAGAACACCGAACGGAGAATTCACCACAAAGGTTTACAGGAAAGCCACACACACAGACCAAGTCCTAAACTATGAAAGCAACCACCCCAACACACACAAACGAAGTTGCATCAGGGCACTATTCAAAAGGGCCACAACACTCTGCAGCACACCAGAACTACAAAAAGAGGAAGAGGAACACCTATACAAAGTATTCGCCAAAAACGGATACCCTCGCAATTTCATCAACAGATGCCTAAGGGAGAGACAACGGAACGAGGACATGCTGCAACCCAAAGGACTAGCCACACTACCATACATCAGGAGCATTTCTGAACTGACAGCCAGACTACTGCGACCACTAGGACTCAACTAGCACACTAGCACACAAACCAACAGCCACGCTCAGACAACAACTCACCAGAACAAAGGACCCGATACCCAACATGAGCAAAACTAATGTAGTGTACAAAATCCCATGCAAGGACTGCACAAAACACTACATCGGAAGACAGTTAACGATCCATATACACGAACACCAACTAGCCACGAAACGACACGACCAGCTATCCTTAGTAGCCACACACACAGACGACAAGCAACATGAATACGACTGGGACAACACTACCATTATAGGGCAAGCCAAACAGAGAACAGCCAGAGAATTCCTAGAGGCATGGCACTCATCCACAGACTCTATCAACAAACACAATGACCTGGACCCAATATACCGGCCACTACAGTGGACAGCTCGAACTGACAACCGGAAGCGGCAGAGACAGGCCACTATAAATGCCGGAGGAAACAGCACAGAAGCGCTTCACAGGAGGCTCTCAAGCACTGAGGATGTCACCTAGACAGGGGACGAAACGTTTGCAAGACAAATTCCCAGCTCGGCGAACAGAACCACAACAACGAGCACCCGAGCTACAAATCTTCTCCCAAACTTTGAAAGCATGGTTAGATTGGCTCCTTTTACAACATAAATTAAGTTAGTTTGAGAAAAAGGCATCCCCAGTGAAAGGGCTCCTTTCCAAAATAACTTTCTTGTGACCAATCAAGGAAGCCTGTTAATGAAGAAGAGAAGCCAATTCCTCCCTCTACAACTGAGAGCTTGACAATTGGAGGTATCCTTTCAGGAACTGTCACAGATCAAGGAACATTGCCCAATCACATACATGATTTGAACTCACATAAAAAAAGGAAAATTTGGATTAGTTAATTGTCCCTTTGAAACTAAGTTTTTAAAATCGCCTGCAAGAATCTTGGTTGAATTTGCATTTGCGATATTTCAGAAATGTCCACATCCAATGCTAGCTTTTTTATTAAGAGGATTAGGGGAATTTATCTTTGAGAATTTAAAAGTTCTGTGTCTCAAATAGTTGAAAGGCTTAGTGAGGCATGTAGGTAATGAGAAGTTAATCAAAAAAATCTGATGACCCAAAGTTTTAAGGAACCAGCGATTCACAGGGGGAAATTGAGGGGGTGGATGAGAAAGAGTAGATGTAAAGGTCTTAAAATTGGAGGAACAGAAATTAGAATTTTGAGATAAAGGGAAAAATGTGAGACTAGAGAAATCAGAAAGAGAGGAAAGTACAAGAAAAGAAGGAAGGGAATTTTGAGAAAAATAGCAGGAGAGGGAGTCTGAATTAAAGCAGGCCAAGCTGAAGGGCAAGGATAGTATTGTGCCCCTTGGAGCCACCAGTGGCTCAAACTGAACAGTGGCAGCAAATCAATTTGCCTATTTAATTCTTAAGTTTGATGAAACATAAGAGAAAGCCTTCCTCTTCTTTTGAGAGGGTAGCACAGCAGTGAAAGTGATTAGTCCAACATTGGTTCTTCTTACTGCAGAGAAACTTTTAGGGAAAGCTCTCAAGATTTACAGTGTCACTGATTACAAAGCCATAAAAGAAGGCCCTGTGATGTATGTACCATTATGAGGAGGTGTCGGTGTTAGACTGGGGTAGACAAAGTTAAAAACCACACAACATCAGGTTATAGTCCAACAGGTTTATTTGCAAGTACTAGTTTTTGGAGTGCCGCTCCTTCATTCAACTGTTCCCAAGTCAGAGAGTCATAGTAGAGTCATAGAATCATACAGCATGGAAACAGACTGTCAGTCCAATTAGTCCATGCCAACCATGATCCCAAACTAAACTTGTCCCACCTGCCTGCATAAGGTCCATAACCGTTCAAATATTTCTTATTCATGTACTTATCTAAATGTTGTAACTATACCCGCATCCGCCACTTCCTCTGGACATTCATTCTACACACAGACCATCTCTGTGTAAAAGAAAATTTCATTTTCAAATCTTTATCCTCTCATCTTAAAAATATGCCCCCTAGTCTAGACTTCTATAAGGTCATGTCTCAACCTCCCATGCTCCAGTGAAAGTCCCAGCCAATGCAGCCTCTCCTGATAAATCAAACTCTCCATTCTTGACAACATCCTGGCAAATCTCTTCTGAACCCTCTCCAGCCAAATAATATCCTTTCTATAACAGGGTGACCAGAACTGGACACTATACTCAAGAAGAGGCCTTACCAACGTCCTGTAGAACCTCAATATGATGTCCCAACTCCTTTACTCAAAGATCTGAACAATGAAGGCAAGAGTACTAAACATCTTCTTAAACACCATATCTAAATGTAATGCAAACTTCAAAGAATTATGTACCTGAAGCTTTAGGTCCATCTGTTCTACAACATACCCAAGGCCCGACTTTTAATTGTATAAATCCTGCTCTTCTTTATTTTACCAAAATGCAATACCTAGTCACCCTGAACCCATTGGTAAGGATGGAAATAGGAAGAGTAATAAGAAACTGAGCACCCATTTGAGGGAGAAATGCTGGGTACCCTTCTTCAGTACAGGTAGGGTTTTGTAGAGATGAAAACTGAGGCCAAATAATGTCTGAAGCTGCCCATGTATGCTTGTGCCCAAGCTGGATGACTCTACAAGGATCTACATTGACTATTAAAATATTCATGCAGTGACCAGAACTTGAGAAGATTGCAGGGATAGAATAGGCAAAGCAGCCTACAACACAATAATAGATTTACTCAAGGAGTATTGGCAGGATCCCCTGACTGCTCATGTGAAGGAAATCTCCACCTTTCTAACTCTGGAAGGGCGATACCAATGTAGAGTCATGCCATTTGAGCTCTAGAATGTCCCTGCCACCTTTCAAGGTTAATAACCTAGATGGTCGCCAACTGGAAGAAAATACAGTCAGATGACCTAGTTATTCATCTCACAAACAGTGAGATTGCTAACACTCAGATGATTTATGTCAAGAATAAATTGGATTGAGGATGAGTATTATCCAGGGTTTCAAAAGTGCAAGCAGTAGCTTTGTTCCCCAATCCCAGGAAATTACAGGAGATTCTTAGGAATGTATGGGTTATACCAAAAGTGTATTCCAAAATTCAGCATAGTAACTGCCCTTCAGACAGACCTATTCCAGAAAACGAACAAAAGTAGAATGGACTGAAAAATGCCAAGAGCGTTTGAGAATCGGAAGGCCATTTTAACAAGCGAGCCTACACTTGCTGCTCTGAACTGTAGTCAAGCTTTTAAAGGGGCCATCAATATTAGTGACAACAGGATCTGAAGCGTACTGCTTCAAGAAGATATATCCAGAATAGAGAAACTAATTGAGTACTTCTCCAAGAAAAAAAACTGACCAAGAATTAGACACAGACACAGTAGAGAAGGAACCCCTCAGTTAATGACTGGTTCTCAAACACTTTAAAATATATCTCTGAAATGGTGTACAGAGAGACCATCGTTTGTATTGACTTGCAACCCATTAACCTTTTTAGAAAGTTTATGTCCCAGAGTGCCAGCTCTTTCCATTGGATTTTGTTTCTTCAACCATACCATCTAAAAGTCAAATGTAATTGCCAGACATTCTGTCCAGAACTTAAAAAGATTCAGTTAGAACTGAAAAGATAATATTGATTGGGGCTAGGAGAACAAATGTAGTTGTATAGAGTGTTTGTTCTTTTATACATTTAATTCTTTTTCCTCCCTTTGTAATGAAATGAGAATCATTTTCATTTCATTCATCATGTGGGAAAGTGTCATGGTGAAGATCCTAACTCTTTATCACCTACAGACATATTGAACTTCTGATTACACATGTTTTTCTTAAAACAACATTCAGACAAAAGATGACTGCAGATGTAAATTCAGTGGCTTCCTGTAGAGGAACCCTGAATGTCATACTGGTGGGAGTCAGGGGAACTTCAAAAGGCAACCCTTCAAAGTGAGAGAGGCATGTCAAAACAAAATGAACTGTGATCTCCTGTGGCTATAGGGGTTGTCTAACACATACAGGAGAAAGTGAGGACTGCAGATGCTGGAAATCAGAGCTGGAAATGTGTTGCTGGAAAAGCGCAGCAAGTCAGGCAGCAGTTAAGGAGCAGGAGAATCGACGTTTCGGGCATGAGCCCTTCACCATTCCTGATTGATTCTCCTGCTCCTTGGATCTTGTCTAACACATATACCCAGCAGAAAGTTATCTCCTATAGATTTTGCCCCAAACTACAGATCTGTTCATGGTTTCCCTGCTAAGAATACACAGAGGGTGGTGCATGAATGGAATGAGCTGCCAGAGAAAATGCTGGAGGCTGGTACAATTACAACATTTAAAAGATATCTGGATGGGTATATGAATAGGAAGAATTTAAATGGTAATGGGCCAAGTACTGGCAAATGAGACTAGGTTAGGTTAGGATATCTGGTTGGCATGGACAAGTTGGACAGAAGGGTCTGTTTCTGTGTTGTACATCTCTATGATCCTAATAAGAACATGGATTAAAAGTCAGTTCCACCGCTAGTGTCTATGAGTTAGAGACCTAACACAGTCGGTAGTATGTGGAATATCGCATGCTGTGAAGATCCTAGTTTGATACAGATATTAAACACCCTGAACTGCAGGTAAAAAGGAAAGGTACTCTCTCATTTTTTTATTGCAAGCCAATCATCGTAGAAAGAAAACAAGACAAAAGCTTTTTGGCTGACCAGCAAAGGGATATATTTTGAAATGAACTGCTTATCCATAAATATCTTTGCTAACGTTATCAGCCAACATAATAGCCACCAAATCCCAGCATCTACTCTTCATGGAACTCACAGACTGATCTGTATATCTATTTATAACTTTGATCTTTTTTTGGTCTCACCTTTAATTTATAATCTGTTTGCATATGTGTTGTGTTATTGCATTTCATGTTTAGTAACTGATGAACTTACTCTCTGGGTAATGCAAGAAAACCTGGTTAAATTGGCTCCTTAAAAAAAAACATAAATTAATTTGGTCTGGGAGAAAGGCATTGACAAAGGAAAGGTTTGCTTTTTAAGATAATTTTCATCTGACTAATCAAGAGGATGGGTGAATAAATAAGGTAAGCCAGTTCACCCCTCCCCATCCAAGTATGACAATTTGGAGTATCCAGTCTGGAACTATAACAAATTGTGGAACCTTGCCCAGCACTGGTTGTAATAGGCTCTTAAAAAGAATCAATTAAGTTGGTCAGATATAAACTTCCCTTTAACAAGTATATCTATGATTAATCTGCTTCTTTCTGCTATCTATCAGTCTTTCGTCCAATAAATCTTCTACCACTGAGGTTAGACTGAAAAAGCTGGAATTATTCAGCATATTCAATCCAGACTTTTTAAATCACAGTGGAATGTTGGCAGTCCTCAGGCCACACATATAGCCAGAAGGGATTATAATACAATGGTTTAAATCTCCGAGATTACCTCCTTTACTTCTTTCAGCAGTCCAAAATACAAAATATTGTGGACGCTGGAAACTGAAGCAAACACAGAATTCTGGAGAAATCTGGTTCTGAAGAAGAGTTATACTGAGCTTAAAACATTAAATTCTTTCAGATCTGCTGAATTTCACCTGCACTCTGTGTGTTTGTTTGAGATTGACTTCATCTGGGCCTGGCAATCTATTTACTGTCACAAATGCTAAATCCTTGAAAATGCTCTTCTTTGTTATGTTATTGTAGAGTTCAATTGTTCTATACTTAATTTTACAATCAATTATCCAATGGATTTATGGAAATCTTGCTGGCAAAGGGAAACCAACAGTTCTCTGACATTGAGTCTTGTAACATTCTCTTAAAAAAAATCAATTAAGTTGGTCAGATATAACCTTCTCTTTAATGAACATATCTGTGATTAATCGACTTCTAGACAGATTCATCCATATCTCTTCATTTTCCCGTGTCTTGATTGTAGACGGAAATGGGAAAAAGAGAGTTTCAATAAGGACTGTTGAAGGAATGCTGTATTTTCAAACCTGACACTCATTGCAAGTGCTATTTACACAACTGCTGTGGGGTTATTTTTCAGAATTTTTATTTTCTGCTGCAAACTATATTGGCCACATACAGGTTAGTGCCTGACGAATATAGGCAAACATTCCAAGAGGGTTAGGCAAAGTAGTTTTGATTGGTGAACAGGAGCATTAGAAGCTGAAACCACTGTGAATCTCTTGGAGAGATTATTCTCTTAGAGGCATCTAAAAACTCATCACCTTCTGTAATAAGGACCCATGTTAAGGACCAGAGTGTTGTAATGGCTAGATAGGCAGCAGCAGTAATAGCTGATGATTATGAGTTTAATTCATAAAACTAAACCTCTTTTCTGTCACCCTCATAAACTCGAGAGGGATTTAAAATAGGTAAGTGAAAGGAAGGGAAGAAGCCAGTGTTAAGATTGGATAGTTGGGAATGCCCCAAGTTCTCCACCTCAGATTCGAAGGGAAAGTACTGAGGATGGAGGAGAAAGTCAGAAGCTGACACATTTCCTTTGTAACAACATGTGACATATTCATTCTGAATACTGGAAGTTTCAAGGATCATATGGAAATTATTGGACTTTGTACGAATGGAAAAGGCCATGGGTCAATTTGTAGCATTAACTACAAATATAAATACTGCTGTGAAGTGCAGAATAAGTCCTTAGGGTGGATGAAAGCCATGAAGGGTTTCAATGGGAATAACCCCTTTTTCTTCCAAGGAAGCATCCACGCCCAGAACTCTATTAAGAGATACAGGGGGCTACTCAAACTCTCTTGCTGGAGAAGGATTTAGTTTTCCCTCCAGAGAGTTCAATGAAAACCATACTGTTGGTAAATGGGATAGCTGAAGTGTATATTCCAGTTTCAATGTAGAAAGTCCACTGCAGTATGATTTGTTGCCTGGATTAGTGATAGTCAGGGCACTTAAGAAATGGATGGGGTTGATTCAGTTTTCAGAAACGATTTAGCAGGAACTTCACCTACAATCACAGAATACCCAATGTGGTTAAAGAGTGGAACAGCTGCAAGAACATTTCATGAATACTTTTCTATAGTGAGTAGTGACCCAAGCAATGGCTAAACAAAGTCCATCACAAGAGATCACAGTTATACCACAAGTGGTTATTAGGATAGTTAAAACTCTATTAAAAAATGAGGATAATTCAGAAGAAGTGTTTGGCATGACTATATTAATTGGGAATCTGGAAGCTAATGCAGAGTTAAGTAAGTTAGCACTGAATGCTCACACTGAAGCTGGGACTGAAGCTAAAGGAGTTCCAGAGAGTCATTGTATTGAAAATAGAGTTCTGATGAGAAAATGGAGGCAGCCTCATAGACCTGCAGATGAAGAATGGATGATTGTTCACCAAATAGTGTAACTGCTCAGATATCACGAGGAGATCTGAATAGCACATGAAATCCTGATGTAGGACATATGGAGAAGAAGTATTGGTCTTGTTGCCTTTCCATGGTGAAGCTCTCAAAGCAAATATTTAATATAGTGATTTATCAGAAAAATACCCCTGCCTAGAGGAAGAAGAATCAATAATGACACATAAACATGTTAAAATAGTAACATCATTGGCAAAAATATAAGGAAGAACAAGTCTGTCAGGTGGTAAGAGTAGTGGAAGTGACAGAAACATTAAGAGTGAGGTAAGAGAGCAAACAGTTCTGAAAGTGAACCTCCTATGATTTAACGAGCTAATATAGAACATTAGACACTGTTCACATATTAGGCAAACAATAGTGGGAGGATCTTGAAAAATCACTGAGAAGGTATAAAATAATTTGTAGAGATACACTTGGATGTACTACATTAGCTAGACATGATGTGAAAGCCAGGATTGATAAAACAACATCATTATTGGTTGAGCTTAAGAAAAATAAGTTCAGATGGAAACAAAGATTCAGTACATAAGACCATAAGACCATAAGACATAGGAGTGGAAGTAAGGCCATTCAGCCCATCGAGTCCACTCCACCATTCAATCATGGCTGCTGGGCACTTCAACTCCACTTACCCGCATTCTCCCCGTAGCCCTTAATTCCCCAAGACAACAAGAATCTATCAATCTCTGCCTTGAAGACATTTAGCGTCCCGGCCTCCACTGCACTCTGTGGCAATGAATTCCACAGGCCCACCACTCTCTGGCTGAAGAAATGTCTCCGCATTTCTGTTCTGAATTTACCCCCTCTAATTCTAAGGCTGTGTCCACAGGTCCTAGTCTCCTCACCTAACGGAAACAATTTCCTAGCGTCCACCCTTTCCAAGCCATGTATTATCTTGTACGTCTCTAGTAAGTCTCCCCTTAATCTTCTAAACTCCAATGAATACAATCCCAGGATCCTCAGCCGTTCCTCATATGTTAGACCTACCATTCCAGGGATCATCCGTGTGAATCTCCGCTGGACACGTTCCAGTGCCAGTATGTCCTTCCTGAGGTGTGGGGTCCAAAACTGGACACAGTACTCCAAATAGGGCCTAACCAGAGCTTTATAAAGTCTCAGTAGCACAATGGTGCTTTTATATTCCAACCCTCTTGAGATAAGTGACAACATTGCATTCGCTTTCTTAATCACAGACTCAACCTGCATGTTGACCTTTAGAGAATCCTCGACTAGCACTCCCAGATCCCTTTGTACTTTGCCTTTACAAATTTTCTCACCGTTTAGAAAGTAGTCTGTGCTTTTATTCTTTTTTCCAAAGTGCAAGACCTCGCATTTGTTCACGTTGAATTCCATCAGCCATTTCCTGGATCACTCTCCCAACCTGTCTAGATCCTTCTGTAGCCTCCCCACTTCCTCAGTACTACCTGCCTGTCCACCTAACTTCGTATCATCTGCAAACTTCGCTAGAATGCCCCCAGTCCCTTCATCCAGATCATTAATATATAATGCGAACAGCTGTGGCCCCAACACTGAACCCTGCGGGACACCGCTCGTCACCGACTGCCATTCTGAAAAAGAACCTTTTATCCCAACTCTCTGCCTTCTGTCAGACAGCCAATCCTCAATCCATCCCAGTAGCTCACCTCGAACACCATGGGCCCTCACCTTGCTCAGCAGCCTCCCGTGTGGCACCTTATCAAAGGCCTTTTGGAAGTCTAGATAGACCACATCCACTAGGTTTCCCTGGTCTAACCTACTTGTCACCTCTTCAAAGAATACCAACAGGTTTGTCAGGCATGACCTCCCCTTACTAAATCCATGTTGACTTGTTCTAATCAGACTCTGATCTTCTAAGAATTTAGAAACCTCATCCTTAATGATGGATTCTAGAATTTTACCAACAACCGAGGTTAGGCTAATTGGCCTATAATTTTCCATCTTTTGTCTTGATCCTTTCTTGAACAATGGGGTTACAACCGCGATCTTCCAATCATCTGGGACTTTCTGTGACTCCAATGACTCTTGAAAGATCTCAACCAAAGTAAATGTAGTCACAAAGACAGATTCACGTCCAATTACATGGTTAGAAGAATGCATTGATAGATTTAGCAGCATCACATTCCTTTCCAATATGGATTTACTGAAAGGTTACGAGCAAGTGCTATAACATTAAGGGCTGGAGAAATATCTACCTCTGTTATACCAAATAGGTTATACCAATGATAGGTGATGCTTTGAGGGGTAAAAATTGTCACAGCTATATTCCAATGGACATGAATGAAGTCATGGCTGAGGTTAATACTTGTGTAGTTAATTTAGGCGATGTTGTATATTTACTGATACATGGCAAGAGCACACGAGATAGTTGAAGACCTGTTTAAGCAATTACAGTCTGCTGGCCTAGTGATAAGTTTAGTCAAAAGTGAATTCAGAAAAGCGTGAATAACTCAGAGTCATAGAGATGTACAGCACAGAAACAGACCCTTCGGTCCAACTCATCCATGCCAGCCAGATATCCTAAATTAATCTATTTGCCAGCACTTGGCCAATATCCTTCTGAACCCTTTCTATTCATGTACCCATTCAGTGCTTTATAAATGTTAAAAATCATACAACACCAGGTTATAGTCCAACAGGTTTAATTGAAAGCACACTAGCTTTCGGAGCATCGCTCCTTCATTAGGTGGTAGTGGAGGGCTCGATCCTAACACACAGAATTTATAGCAAAAATTTACAGTGTGATGTAACTTAAATTATACATAGAAAAACTGATTGTCTGTTAAGCCTTTCATCTGTTAGAATACCGTGATAGTTTCACTTCTTTCATGTGTAACTCACAAAATCTTTTTTAAAAAAGTTGCATTCTCGGGTTAGCTGTTAACAGTGGTGATAGCGAAACAATATGTTGAAGGTGTTAGGCCCCTGTGTTCTCTGTCTATGCCATGATGTTTAGATTGATTCTAATCTAAAAAGTGAGATAACGGAGTTTTACATGAATTCATGCAGTTTTTGAGCTCAGAGTTCTACATGAATGCATGCAGTTTTTGAGCAAAGTACAATGTAACTCTGCAAGTACAAATTCACCCCACAAAATATATGTGTGCATGTGGGTCTTTGACTGTGTGTGTGTGTCTGTCTGTCTAGGTTGGGGGTTGTGAGTGTGAGAAAGTGTATGTGTGTGTGTAGTAAGTGCAGAGTGCCTTAAGTCTGTGAGGGGGTGCATGTGGGAGTGTGGGAATGTGTGCGTCTGTAAGGATGTGTGTGGGTGTCTGTGTGCGTGTCTGTGTGTATGTGTGTCCGTGTGTATGTGTGTATAGGAGTGCCTGTGTGTGTGTGAGAGAGTGTGTGTGTAGGAGTATCTATGCGTGTGTATAGTGCAATGGTGATCACCTGTAATGTGACATGAACCCAAGGTCCCGGTTGAGGCCCTCCCTATGGGTACCGAACTTAGCTATCAGCCTCTGCTCGGCCACTTTTCACTGCTGCCTGTCCTGAAGTCCGCCTTGGAGGATGGTCACCTGAAGGTCTAAGGTCGAATGTTCTGGACTGCTGAAGTGTTCTCCGACTGGGAGGGAACACTCCTGTCTGTTGATTGTTGTGCGGTGCCCATTCATCCATTGTCGTAGCCTTTGCTCAGTTTCCCCAATGTACCAAGCCTCCGGGCATCCTTGCCTGCAACGTATAAGATAGACAACGTTGGCTGAGTCACATGAGTACCTGCCATGTACAAGGTGGGAGGTGTCCCTACGCGTAATGGTGGTATCTATGTCCACACTTTTACAACATTTATAAATGTTGTAATTGTACCCAACTTCACCACCTCTCCAGCAGCTTGTTCTGTACATGCACCACTCTCTGTATGAAAAGGTTGTTTCTCAGGTCCATTTTAAATCTTTCCCCTCTCATCTTAAATCTATGCCCGTCAGTTTTGGACTCCCCTACCCTGGAGAAAGGATCTTTGCTATTTACCCTATCCATGCCCCTCATGATTTTATAAACTTCTATAAGGTTACCCCTCAGCTTACCTGGGCTATATGAGAAGAGAAGGACTAGTTCCCAAGAACAATGAAAGTGAAGGCTGTAATAGAATTCCCTATTCCTAAAACTAGCAAGAAATCATGATTTTTTTTAGGAATGTGTGGATTTTACAGGAAATTTGTGTGTAATTTCAGCATGATAGCTGTACCTTTAAAAAGTTTGTGAAGAAACAAGCAAAAGTGGTACGGACAGCAGAATGCCCGATAAAGGGCTTTTGCCCAAAACATCAACTCTCCTGCTCCTCGGATGATGTCTGATCTGCTGTGCTTTTCCAGTACCACATTTTTGACTCTGATCTCTAGCAACTGCAGTGCTCACTTTCACCCAGCAGAATGCAAGGGACCTTTTGAGAAGCTGAAGGCAGTTCTAATAAAAGGGGAACCTGAGTTTGATATTTTTCATTTTCTCACAGAAACATAGAAAAAGGGCCAAGACTAGGCCATTTGGCTTTTCAAATCTGCTCCACCATTCATGTCGATCATGGCTGATCATCCAATCAATAGCCTATTCCTGCTTTTCCCCCATATCCTTTAATCCCTTTAGCCCCAAATGCTGTATCCAACTGTTTCTTGAAATCATACAAAGCTTTGGCCTCAAATGCTTTCTGTGGTAATGAATTCCACAGGCTCACCACTGTCTGGGTTAAAAAAAAAGATTTCTCCTCATCTCACTCCTAAAAGGTTTATCCTGTATCCTTAGACTATGACATCTGGTTCTTTCAAAACGGCAATTGAAGCCCCTGACTTTGGGGACATGTGCAGTCTTGTTGCAGATAGTGAGTCAAGAATAGAGAAGCCAGTGGCACAGTAATCTAAGAAGCTAGCCTAGTATCAGAAGAAGTAATTTCCTATGGAGAAAGAGGCTTCAGGGTTGTTGGTGGATCATCACCACATTTAAGTCAATGTCTGACATGGTAACAAAGAAACACTAATTTAATTTAATTATAGCCCATCGGCCTGCATTGATGCGTTTAAAGGTTGGAAAGCAAAACTATTCAGATGGCATCTTTTGTTTCAACTAAGTGTTAACAGTTATTCACATTGCTCAAAATAATAATGTAATTGCCGATGCATTGTTCCAAGTGTAAAATGTTGGACTAAGTCAAATGTTTAAGACATGCTAAGATTGCATAAGGTTATATAAGAGAGAGTAAGGATGAATGATGTATGCCTGGAACTTTGTTGTTTGTGTATTACATACTTTGGAATAAAACATATTTTTGAAATTTTTTTTAAAGGTTGAGACATACAAAGGCTGCATCTTTTTGTTTTTCTTTATTTTTGATGGTGAACTGAAATGGGAAAAACACAGTTATGAAAACCACGTATTGCAGAAAGGACTGTTGCAAATAACTTGGAACAGTCTTTGTACTGTTTATACAGCTGCTTGATCAAGCAGTAATGGAAGGGATACTGCAGATGAGCTGGAGCTGGGGGTGTGTATGAATGGAGGTTTGGCTGGCAACAAGTAATTGATTGGTAAGTTGGGTAGTGACCAGTTATCAATAAGAAAGGTCTTCTGCCTGCTCACAACTGTGTGACTGGCTCGCAAGTAGGTGAACAGCCCATGGGCGTGAACAAGATCGGCAGATAGCTGCAAGGTAAGGAACTGTCTCATCTGTCTGCAATAAAAGAACATGTTATGCCTGAAGAAAGCAAGTTTATTTTTCCTTCAGGTTACTGTGAGCTACTGATCTCAACCTTGAAACCAGGGATTTTAAAATGTCAACCAACCACCTTTGCCTCCAACAAGCAGGTGAAATCAGCTGCAGAAGGAGCAGCACCACCTTGATAAGCCAAAAGGATCAATCCACAAACTCTGTGGACAGAGACCATTGAACAGCTTTTTAGTCTTTCCCTCCACTAATAACACCAGCGATTCATTTTCTTGCCTATATCTGTTTATGTATCTTTGTAAAGAGCACTTTATAAAGGGGTTAGAACTTTGACTAGAAGAGCTGAATGTTGACAGTTCATAATTTTTGATTTGTAGTTTGAATCTATTTATTTGTAACAAGATTAATTCTGATTAAGTACAGAAATCTGATCTGTGCTTTCTCTCAACAAAGAAAAAACTAAAAGAAAAGTAATTTGGGGAATTTTGCATACTTTTATAAAACCTATAAATGCTGTGATGGCTCTGGGGGGTAGCAGGACCTGATTTCCAGCATGCAGCCACAAACAAGCATGATACTCACCTCATCTGCCTGAAGACACAGCAAACAAGGCAATTGTTGAGTGGTGCAGATATGGGCTCCATATACAAGTATGACCAGCAGGTCCCTGGAAGGTGCTGGATGTGAAAAGGTTGAGGATTACAGTGACCTTGGCAGCCACAGGCAGTGAGTCACCACCTCGTCTACTTGCATGAAGGTCTGCTGCCCCGAAGGTGGCAGAAGTCTGTGACTGCCTCCTGTGAAAGTCTGAGTCTCTGTTGTTGGAAATTAGAAATCCTGTAGCCAGGGTAGGAAGTCAAAAGGCAACCTATTGAATGTAAAAAGCATGAATCCTTTCCAGCCAACAATATGTGCTAGTTAGAAGAAAATCATCTCAACTGAAGAGGTCACAATTGTGCTCAAAGAAAGACTAACCCAAACATTGGTGATGGATTTAAACAAATATGGCTGCAATGAAAGAGAAACAGAACAGCATCATGACTCATCGGGATCAGTTCCCAGGAAATTAATCCCCATTATTCCCAGAGTTGTCAGAAATGTGGGAATTTGATTAAACCACCTAATTGCCTAATTTTGCCTAACTGTTTCCTTCATGTGAAAAGAATATGCACACCAAATTTTTGTTTTCATCAATTTAACTATTTGTTGTAATCAAATAGTTTTTTTTAAACAATGACAAAAAAGACAAATTGTATTGCTAATCGACAACTCTACAATTTAAACTCTTGCCCTTTAAAAATAATCCATATGCACACATATAGACACACAAAGGAACAAGACAAAAAGAAAAAAATTAGGGAAGCACAGTCCTGGCACCAGTCCGGATTGCATCCAACAATGAGTTGTTTTCTTTTGGGTCCTTTCAATTCCATCCCCTCTTTGCTGATGATACAACTTTGTCGATATACACTAATGCTCAGTTTTTCAACACTGTTGGGAGGGCCTCTTCAGTGCACCTGAACGTGTTTTCACCTCTTTTCCTTTCAACAGGGGATTTACAGAGGAAACACCTTGCAGAGGAAGTGAGGGAAAACAGCTCGCTGCTACAGATTTTTTTTTACTTTTCCACACAGATGCAACGGAGAGAGAGAGAGACAGATACTTTCTGTTCACAGGCTGGATGTTTCTGCTGGCTTGACCACATCCAAAGCAGGGGCCATCTGCCCAGGAACCAATCAAGTGGTTGTTAGTTTGCTGAGGGCTCCTGAGTGACAGCACTGGTCTCAACTGAAAAAAAAAGTCAAAAGAATGTTTCTGAAAAGTTGCCCTGAAAACACAGGCAGTGCCACTCTGTTTAGTATTCTCTCTCCCTGCTTAAATAAGGAGATAGCCCACAATATGCTATGCTCCACCCACTGGTTCCTAAAACTGCAACCATCTTCTTATCCAGTGTCTTTGCTTTAAGGCATTATCTTATTCCATTTTTGGTCTACAGTCCAAAATGGTGGGCTTTACAACTGAACGTAGTTTATGAATAATTCAGAAGTTATTGATATTAAAATATAAAATAAATAGTCCTTATGTGAATGAAAAAAATGCACCCAATAAAATCAGGGATATTGAATTCCTGGTACATAAGGAAGAAATGTGTGCCTTGAAATATCATTGAAAAGAACTGATGATTGTGGATTTCATTTGCAGGACCATCTGACTGGTCCTGGATCCTAAGGAAACAACATATTGAGATTGGCCACATTGATCTTTTCTCTCTATTTTCTTTTGATAAGAGAAGAATGACTGGATACATTATAATATTTAAAGTTATGGAACATCTCGACACTTTGAATTCAAGTAAGAGTCATAATTGCAAATTATAGACAGCAAAACATAGAAAATGGAACATAGAACGTTGCAGCGCAGTACAGGCCCTTCAGCCCTCGATGTTGCACTGACCTGTGAAACCAATCTGAAGCCCATCTAATCTATACTATTCCATTCTTGTCCATGAGCCTATCCAATGACCATTTGAATGCTGTTAACATTGGCAAGTCTACCACTGTTGCAGGCAGTGTGTTCCATGCCCCTACTACTCTCTGAGTAAAGAAACTACCTCTGACATTTGTCCTATATCTATCACCCCTCATTTTAAAGCTATGTCCCCTCATGCTAGCCCATCACCATCTGAGGAAAATGTCTCTCACTGTCCACCCTATCTAACCCTCTGATTATTTTATATGTCTCAATTAAGTCACCTCTCAACCATCTTCTCTCTGACAAAAACAGCCTCAAGTCCCTCAGCCTTTCCTCACAAGACTTTCCCTCCATACCAGACAACATTCTAGTAAATCTCTTCTGGACCCTTTCCAAAGCTTCCACATCCTTCCTATAATGTGGTGAACAGAACTGTACGCAATACTCCAAAGCTGGCCACACCAGAGTTTTGTACAGCTGCAGCATGATCTCATGGTCCCAAAACCCAATCACTCTACCAATAAAAGCTAACACACTGTATGCCTTCTTAACAACCCTGTCAACCTGGGTGGCAACTTTCAAGGATCTATTTTCCTGGACACAGATCTCTCTGCTCATCCATACTACCAAGGATCTTACAATTAGCCCAGTACTCTGCATTCCTGTTAATCCTTCCAAAGTGAATTACCTCACACTTTTCCACATTAAACTCCATTTGCCACCTCTCAGCCCAGCTCTGCAGCTTATCAATGTCCCTCTGTAACCTACAACATCCTTCGTCACTATCCACAACTCCACCGACCTTAGTGTCATCCGCAAATTTACAGACAAATCCCTCTATGCCCTCATCCAGATCTTTTATAAAAATGACAAACAATAGTGGACCCAAAACAGACCCTTGCAATAATCACTGGTAACTGAACTCCAGGATGAATATTTCCCATCAACCACCACCCTCTGTCTTCTTTCAGCTAGCCAATTTTTTTATCCAAATTGCTAAATCACCCTCAGTCCAAAGCCTCCGTATTTTGTGCAATAGCTTACTGTGGGGCAGCTTATCAAATGCCTTACTGAAATCCATACACACCACATCAACCGCTTTACCCTCGTTCACCTGTTTGGTCACCTTCTCAAAGAACTCAATAAGGTTTGTGAGGCATGACCTACCCTTCAGAGAACCATGTTGACTATCCCTAATCAACTTATTCATTTCTAGATGATTATAAATCCTATCTCTTATAATCCTTTCCAACACTTTACCCACAACAAAGTAAAGCTCACAGGTCTATAACTTCCAGTATTATCTCTACTCCCCTTCTTGAACAATATTTGCTACCCTCCAGTCTTCTAGCACTATTCCTACAGAACAATGAGGACATAAAGATCAAAGCAAAAGGCTCAGCAATCTCCTCCCTGACTTCCCAGAGAATCCTAAAACAAATCCCATCCAGCCCAGGGGACTTACTTATTTTTATACTTCCCAGAATTGCGAACACCTCGTCCTTGTGAACCTCAATCCCATTTAGTCTAGTAGTCTGTATTGTCCTTGACCACATTGTCCTTTTCTAGTGTGAATATTGATGGAAAGTATTCATTTAGCACCTACCCTATCTCCTCTGACTCTGTGCACAATTTCCCACTTCTATCCTTGATTTGCTCTAATCTTACTTTCATTCTTTTATTCCTGATATATCTAGAGAAAGCCTTCGGGTTTTCCTTGATCCTATCTGCCAACGACTTCTCAAGTCCCCTCCTGGCTCTTCTTTAGGTTTTTCCTGGCTAACTTGTAACTCCCAAGCACCCTAACTGAGCCTTCAGTCTCATCATAATATAAGCCTTCTTCTTCCTCTTGACAAGAAATTCAACTTCCTTAGTAAACCATGGCTCCCGTGCTCGACAACTTCCTCCCTGCTGACAGGTACACACACTTATCTAGGACCTGCAGCAGCTGGTCCTGGAATAAGCTCCTCATTTCAATTGTGCCCATCCCCTGCAGTTTCCTTCCCTATCCTATGCATCCTAAATGCTGCCTAATCGCATAATTGCCTTTCCCCAAACTATAACTCCTGCCCTGAGGTAAATACCTATCCCTTTCCATCGCTGAAGTAAACATTACCGAGTTGTGGTCACTATCACAAAAGTGCTTACCTACCTCCAAATCTAACACCTGGCCAGGTTCATTACCCAGTACCAAATCTAATGTGGCCTCACCCCTTGTTAGTCTGTCTACATACTGTGTCGGGAAACCCTCTTGCACACATTGGACAAAAACTGACCCATCTAAATTACTGGAACTATAGTATTCCCAGTCAATATTTGGAAAGTTAAAGACCCCATAACAACTACCTGGTCACTCCTGCTCCTATACAGGATCATCTTTGCTATCCTATCCTCTACATCTCTGGAACAATTCAGAGGCCTATAGAAAACTCTAAACAGGGTAATCTCTCCTTTCCTGTTTCTAACCACAGCCCATACTACCTCAGTAGACGAGTCCTCAAACGTCCTTTCTGCAACCGTAATACTGTCCTTGAGTAACAGTGCCACACCTCCCACTCTTTTACTCGCTGTTCTTAATGAAACATCTAAATCCCACAATCTGCAATAACCATTCCTGTCCCTGCTCTATCCATGTCTCTGAAATGGCCACAACATCGAAATCCCAGGTACCAACCCATGCTGCAAGTTCACCCACCTTATTCTGGCTGCTCCTGGCATTGAAGTAGACACACTTCAAACTAACCTCTTGCTTGCCGGTGCCTTCTTGCAACCTTGAAACCTTAGATCTAATCTCCCTACTCTCAATCTCCTGTATACTCAAACTACAATTTCGGTTCCTATCCCCCTGCTGAATTAGCTCAAACCCATCCAAAGAGCATTAGCAAATATCCCCCCCTCCCCAGGAATATTGGTACCCCTCTGGTTCAGTGAAGTCCGTCCTGTTTGTCCCTCTCACCTACCCAGAAAGAGCACTAATTATCCATGAATCCAAAACCCTCCCTCCTCCACTATCCCTGTAGCCACGTGTTCAACTCCTCTCTCTCCCTATTCCTTGCCTCGTTAGCACATGGCACAGGCAACAAACCAGAGATAATAATGCTGTTTGTTCACACTCTAAGCTTCCATCCTAGCTCCCTGAATTTCTGCCTGAAATCCAGATCTCTCTTCCTACCTATGTCGTTGGCGCCAATGTGAAAAAGAAAGTAGGAAATGCAGTAAAACGTTTTTGCTAAAAGGGTGCTATGTATGTGAAACAAATAATTGACCTGGTTGGTGAAACAAAGAACCTTAATGGATTTTAAGAAGTAACTTATAAGGTTCTTGTCAACAAATAATATTAAAGGCTATTAGAAATATACTGAGGGAATATTGTGGTTAGATGGACTAGAAGGACTCTGGTCTTCTCATTGATGAAACAACTGCTATGTTCTCTTCTGTTTATAGGATTTGATATGACAACCTGATTAAACTTTGAGTATGTGACCCTCTGGCCCCAGTAAGGCACACAAAGACCAAGGGTTAGATTTGCTGCTACAACTATGTAGCATTGATTCTCTGAGCCAAGAAAAGTGTAATTGTACTTCCAAACTTCTTTAGCGCACTATAATTTTCATTACAAAAAAAAAGTTGACTAACGTTCCTGCCTGTAGTGTGGATTTATAAAGAAAACTATCCCACAATCCATCAACCTAACCAGGTTGATGGACCAAATTTGGCATGCTTTAAGTTTCTATGGCATAAAGAAGAATAAACTTGGTTTGCAGTAGAAACCCATCTTTTTGTTATCTTTCTGTGGTTAGAGTTACTACATCACAGAACTATGAAAGTGCATAAGCCCATAGATAAAAATGTTGCACGATGGTTTCTTTTAAATTGATAAATGCGGAAGAGGTGGGCGACCTTCTTCAGTGCAACACAAATGACACGAAGAGTGCCATTGAAGTTTACTCAGTTCAAGTCTGCTGATGGTTTAGACAAAGTTTAAAGAGGATAAGAAATCATCAAAAAAAGTTATATCTTAACTACTTAAATACGTAGGGATAGTGGAGTGACTGGTCTTGACATCGAGGCTTTTGACCAAGTTTGACATGAGAGAACTCTGGCAAAACTAGAGTCACAAAACGAGGGTAAACTCTTCACGACTGGAATTCATACGTAATTTAAAAGATGGTTGTGGTTGTTGGAGGGTAAAGACATCTCTGCAGGAGTTCCTCAGGGTATGTCCTTGGCCCAACTATCTTCAGCTGTTTCATCAACAGCTTTCCTTCCATCAGAAGGTCAGAAGTGGGAGATTCACTAATAATTGCACAACACCATTTGCGACTCCTCAGATCTGAAGTTGTCCATGTTCATATGCAGCAAAACCCAGACAATATCCAGACCTTGACTGATAAGTGGCAAGTCACATGTGCACCAGAGAAATGCCAGACAATGAGCAGCTTATACAAGAAAGAATCTAATCATACTTCCTTGACAATCAATGGCAATATCCCTGGGGTTAATATTGACCAAAAACTGAACTGGACCCATCATATAAGTACTGTGGCTCCAACAGTAAGTCAAAAGTTGGGAATTCTGAAACAGGCAATTCATCTCTTGACTCCCCAATGCCTGTTCACCAGCACAAGTAGTGACTGTGATGAAATAATTTCCACAGTCTGAATGAGTTGTTATGACCAGATCCCGGCAAAGTTCCCAATTTATTATAGTTCCAGATGGGCTAACCCAAATTGAGTAAGGGCAAGTGAGTTGACTTTCGTTCATTGTTAACTCACCCCTTTGGTTAGTCACAACAAGATTGATTTACTAAGGTTCCCCTTCCTTCGAGTATCTTTCTCCCAGGTGAAATAAATTTATCTTTAAAAAAAGAGCCAATTCCATCAATCATCAATGAGTTAACGAAGATTAAGTTTATTAGTTACAAAACATATGAGAAGAAATAATGATGTCCTACATGGACACAATTAGAAATGACAGGTGTGTCCAAAATGGATGGAAGTTAAAAGACTTGCTGGTTAATGATTTCTAGCACTCAGAAAGTAGCAGTCCTTTACTTGTAATGAAGGAGTGACTGGTTGGGTAGGTTTTGAACAGTGACCTTCACAGCACACAAGCACTCAAAAACAGGCTATCGTACTTGAGTAACTCAACCTACTGACACACCTGAGCATCTCAGCTCACTAGTACACCTTCTTCCACTAACGCACACAGATCAGCATTGAACTGACTTTAACTCCTGTTCTTGCGTATTGTTGAAAGACAAAGACAGAAAACATGTCTCTTGCCCAGACTGCTGACTACTTTCCCACTATGCTCACAGTTTCAGAAAACCTTCAGAAAATTGCAGCTCAGCTTGAAATGCATTTTCTCCTTTTTATGTCCTTCTGTTTGAAGCTTCCTTACCACCAACTCAAGTGAGATTTTCCAGGATCTTTCTCTCTCTCTCTCTCTCTCTCTCTAGATAGCCACTGAATTTACATCTGCAGTTGTGTTTTGGTTACAAGTCCTGTCATTGACATGACAGAGTGCAGCTTCCCAAAACACTCAAGAAGCTTGACACTGTCCATCAGCTCAAACATTCATTCCCTTCACCACCAATGTATTGTGGCTGCAGTGGGTACTACATGTAAGATGAACTACAGGCACTCACCAAGGTTTCTTCAACAAAACCCTCCAAACTCATAATATTTTTCACTCAGGATAACTAACAAGGGCATGAGCAACTAACACACAGGAAGCACAAACACATGCAAGGTTTGCTGTCCTATAAACTACACCATCCTGACTTGGAATGCTAGGAGGAGATTTCTTCAGGAGTCAAGGGTGCTGCCTTCTCTTTGGAGATTTGGTAAGTCATCAGTATTGCCTCTTTCTAGAAAGGCCTATTGAACTAGAAGACAATCAGGCAGTAGCAAGGCCAGCAGTTGGCCTTCTTCCTGAAATCAGGACCCTAGAGCAGAATTCTCACCCACTGAGATCTGGCAACCAATCAGAGCGCTCAGGGGAGGGCATGCTGAAAGGTTTTCAACATCAGAAAGAAACCCAGGCACCAAAGGTCAGTAGTTTGAGAATAAAGGTATTTTCAAGGGATGACGGAGTGGGGTGAGGGGCATGTGGAGACTGGTGCAGGTCAGTCAGCAGAAAGGATTTGTCTTTCAAAGGGTTCCTGATATCCAGCCCCTCAATCAGGCACTGAATAACTTTGATTGAGGAAGCCAATTCAAACAGAAATGAAAAGTCAGTTGCACAGTTTTAGTTTCCATGCATTTTCCACATGGTGACAGGCCCACCTGAAGTTGGTTTAATACCAATAATGGTGAGGTGAGGCCCTGAGGTAGTCATTAGTTGACAATGTAAGGGTTGTAGCTGGGAGTGATAGGGCTACCTACACAGATTAGAATTCCAGTGGAGGTGGGAAATGGGAAAGCACTAAGGTGACAGGCTCCATTTAGGTCCCGAACCTTTCTAATTGGATGCCCTTCCCCCCTCCAACTGTGCCACCAGAGAAAGCTGAACATTCCATCCTATATCACTGCTGTGGAACCAAAATACTGAGATGCCCTTTCTTGCATCACTGTGGGTGCACTTGCAACAAATATACTTCGGTGGTTCAAATGACCAACTCACTACCAGCTTCTCCAATGTTATTAATGATGGGCAGGAAATTCTGGCCCAGACCATTGATCCCCACATCCTACAAAGGAATAAAACATGTCTTTATCACATAGTGGTAGTCAAATGTTTGAGACGATTTGGCCAAAGATATTGAACTAATTGGCTGGTTTACTTGGGAAAGAGAAGGAATTTCTCTCAATGCCAGGAACTAGTTGAGAAAGATATTTCAACAACTATCCTCACCCAAAAGGTTTGCATGGCAATTTTACTCTCATTGTTTCGAGATACAGTGCCTGTGTTTTAAAGATAGAGGGAGATCTAATTGGTAAAAACATATTGCTTGATAAATCCTTACGTATGTCATAATGTGACAGATATGTCGCACTGTAAATGTCAATCAATGTACCACCTACATCGTAAATACTTTAACAATGTCTTTTGTCATTTAAAAGGTCTAACTTACACAATTTTAAATATATGAATAGCTGCCATATATTTAACATTGTCAATCATTAATCAATAATTTATTTTATCACTATTAAAATAGGACTGTAGAAGCAGGACACAATTTTCTTTTACATATCCTATTGATGATAAGAAACCTGTTGGTCAGCTTTCTTACTGAGTCAGAAGACATGAACTAACAAGGGCTTGCACTGTGTGGATATGTAATCTCCATGATCTACCATAATGAAGAGAAGTCCCTTTGCAATCATTTGAAAATGGAGAGTAATCACATCTTGAAATGTTCATCTTTTACATATGATATAACAATACTTGTATAGGATGGAAGACAGGTACAGCACACATATGAGAGAAATATTTATGTAACAGGGTCTAAGCTTGTTCTATAATGCTCCTGTGAAATGTCTGGGAGTGGTCTACTCACCAAGGGAATGAAATACATTAAAAAAGGAAAAGCTGTGCCATTAGTCAGTAGGAATGGGAGTGCAAATGCACTGTTGCATTTAGGAGTTGGTATTCTTTTTAAAAATTTTGGCTTTGCTGTTTTGGAATACTCTTGAGGTTTGTCCTTGATGTTCAAGCAAACTTCCATGAATACAAACTTGTGACCTTGGGAATTTTTTGAGGGAAGCATGAGGAGACTGCTATCAATCATAATGCTGCCAAGGAAGGGTGAGGCACTGCTTTAGTTAAAGTTTGGCTCAAGTACACCAGTGAAAACATTTGACATTAAAATCTGAATATTAAACAGCCAGATTACACCACAGGTATTATTCTATGTTGCTTCATAACACAGCCACATAAATTTTGCTCATTTTTCAAACCTTAAACATTTTAGAGAATCACAACTGACCTGATTTGAATAAGTAAATGCTTTTTAACCAAAGTTTCAACAAGTATAATTGAGAATGACTTGCACTTAGGTAAGTAACAATATTAATCCATATGTATCCTTAATCCCTCCTCACCCATAAAAACTTAGTAATGTTTCCATATTTTCATTTAGATATTTAAATAGAATCTGCTGGTTCTTAAGTTGCTTGCAGTTTCTGTCTTCATTTTAAAGGATGTTTTTTTGTTTGTATTCTATAGAGCTTGCTTAACAACAACTTTGCTTATTGTTCTCACTCCAAAGAGCTAAATGGATTACAGCAATTCTGCATCAGGCATTGATTATATGATTTGTCTTAACTTCATCTACCAGATATAGTGTATGTGCAAATAACCCGCACTATTACAACTGCTGCATTTTTTACTTCAAACCATGAATGGAGTGACAGTATTAGGTCCATTACAAACCGGACCTGCATTTTAAAGGTTATCTTCTTTCCAGTTGCATTCAGTTTGGACAATATAGTTGTCATTCACCAACTGAATGTCACCTACAAGCTTTAGAGCAGAGTGTGATTGATATCGACATCAAACCTGGCAGCATCAAAATACTTTAACTTTCCAAACATAGACTGTGAAACTGCCATAGTGATGAAGTTTAGATGAAGAGGAATTTGTTAAGTGCATACAAGAAAACTTTCCGATTCAGTATGTGGATATACCGACTACAGAAGTCTCAAAATTTGACCCACTCTTGGGAAAAACGGCAGGACAAGTGACTGAGGTTTCAGTGGGGGAGCACTTTGGAGCCATCGACCATAATTCTATTAGTTTTAAAATAGTGATGGAAAAGGATAGACTGGATCTAAAAACTTAAAGTTCTAAATTGGAGGAAGGCCAATTTTGACAGTATTAGGCAAGAACTTTGAAAAGTTGATTGGGGGCGGATGTTTGCAGGTAAAGGGACAGCTGGAAAATGGGAAGCCTTTAAAAATGAGGTACAGAGAGTCCAGAGACATTATGTTTCTGTTAGGGTGAAAGGCAAGGCTGGTAGGTGTAGGGAATGCTGGATGACGAGAGAAATTGAAGGTTTGGTCACGAATAGGAAGGAAGCATATGACAGGTATAGACAGCAATGTTCGGGTGAATCCTTAGAAGAGTATAAAGGCAGTGGTAGTACAAAGGAAGCTCGATTATCTGAATATCGATTATCTGAATATTGGATTATCCAAAGAAGATCTCAAGGTGCCACAAAAATGTTACATCAAAGAGGTAAGTGTATTCGATTTACCTGTACTGAAGAACATGTGCAAACCCTGGCAAAAACAAAGAAACCACAAGCACCTCAAGCATCAGCGACTGGATATTTTTTAGGTAAGGGTTGGTTACAAAGCCCTTTGCAAATGTTAGTGTTTTATATTCCCGCCACTTTACCAGGTCATTCATGAGAAAAGTGGCCGAGAAAGGAAACACATGCATGAGGCAGTGCTTCTGTCTTTCTATCGCGAGACTGAGTTCCCAGAAACTGACAAATGCTCTTGCAATCATAGAAGCTGTTCAGGACCTTGTTCAGTGCTGGGATTTCATACACAGTATTTATGTGATGGTAAGGGTTTGGTCCTTCTCAGTTTATCATGTAATTTGCAGAATGCAAAAATTAGTTTGTTTAAATAGCAAAATCATTAAAATTGTGGATTTAAACAAACTCTCAGGTACAGCACGGTGTTAGATCAGTATGGCTTCCCTTGTTTGAGGTAAAATCGATTATCCGAATAATCAATTATCTGAACGAAATCGTATCCATAGAACATAGAACATAGAACATAGAAGAATACAGCGCAGTACAGGCCCTTCGGCCCTCAATGTTGAGCCGATCAAAGCCCACCTAACCTACACTAACCCACTATCCTCCATATACCTATCCAATGCCTGCTTAAATACCCATAAAGAGGGAGAGTCCACCACTGCCACTGGCAGGGCATTCCATGAACTTACGACTCGCTGAGTGAAGAACCTACCCCTAACATCAGTCCTATATCTACCCCCCCTTAATTTAAAGCTATGCCCCCTTGTAATAGCTGACTCCATACGTGGAAAAAGGTTCTCACTGTCAACCCTATCTAACCCCCTAATCATCTTGTACACCTCTATCAAGTCACCCCTAAACCTTCTTTTCTCCAATGAAAACAACCCCAAGTGCCTCAGCCTTTCCTCATAGGATCTTCCTACCATACCAGGCAACATCCTGGTAAACTTCCTCTGCACCCGTTCCAGTGCCTCCACATCCTTCCTATAGTATGGCGACCAAAACTGCACACAATATTCCAGATGCGGCCGCACCAGAGTCTTATACAACTGCAGCATGACCTCAGGACTCCGGAACTCAATTCCTCTACCAATAAAAGCCAGTACGCCATATGCCTTCTTCACTGCACTATTTACCTGGGTGGCAACTTTCAGAGATCTGTGTACATGGACACCAAGATCCCTCTGCTCTTCCACACTACCAAGTATTCGACCATTAGCCCAGTACCCCATCTTTTTGTTACTCTTAAACTTGTTTGGATAATCGAGGTTCCTCTGTATACTTAACAGGGAAATTAGGAGACAAAGAAGGGACATGAAGTAGCTTTGGCACATAGGATTAAGGAGAATCCAAAGGGACTTAATAAATACATTAAGGACAAAAGGGTAACTAGGGAGAGAATAGGGCCCCTCAAAGATCAACGAGGCGGCTGATATGTGGAACCATAGGAGATAGGGGAGATACTAAATGAGTAATTTGCATCAATGTTTACTGTGGAGAAGGACATGGAAGATATAGAATATGGGGAAATAGATTATGACATCTTGAAAAATGTCCATATTACTGAGGAGGAGATGCTGGATATCTAAAACACATAAAGGTGGGTAATTCCCCAAAACCTGATCAGGTGTACCCTAGAACTCTGTAGGAAGCTAGGGAGGCGATAGCTGGGCCTCTTGCTGAGATATTTGTATCATTGATAGTCAGAGGTGAGGTGCTGGAAGGCTGGAAGTTGGCTAATGTGGTGCCACTATTTAAGAAAGGTGGTAAGGAAAAGCCAGGGGATTATAGACCAGTGAGCCTGACATTGGCAGTGGGCAAGTTGTTGGAGGTAATCCTGAGGGACAGGATTTACATGTGTCTGAAAAGGCAAGGATTGATTAGGGATAGTCAACATGGCTTTGAGTGTGGGACATCATGTCTTACTAACTTGATTGAGTTTCTTGAAGATGTAACAGAGAGGATTGATGAGGGCAGCGCGGTGGATGTGATCTATATGACCTTCAGTAAGGCGTTCGACAAAGTTCCTCATGGGAGACTGGTTAGCAAGGTTAGATCACGTGGAATACATGGAGAACGAGACATTTGGATACAAAACTGGCATGAAGGTAGAAGACAGAAAGTGTTGGTGGAGGGTTGCCTTTCAGACTGGAGGCCTGTGACCAGTGTGTGCCACAAGGATCGGTGCTGGTTCACTGCTTTTCGTCATTTATATAAATGACTTAGATGTAAACATAGGAGGTATAGTTAGTAAGTTTTCAGATGACACCAAAATTGGAGGTGTAGTGGACAGCGAAGTAGGTTTACCTCTGAGTACAATGGGATCTTGATCATATGGGCCAATGGGCTGAGGAGTGACAGATGAAGTTTAATTTAGATAAATGTGAGGTGCTGTATTTTGGAAAGGTGAATCAGGGCAGGACTTCGTGGTAAGGTCCCGGAGTGTGCTGCTGAATGAAGAGACCTTGGAGTGCAGGTTCATAGCTCCTTTAAAGTAGAGTTGCAGGTAGATAGGATAGTGAAGAAGGCGTTTGGTATGCTTTCCTTTATTGATCAGTCCATTGAGTGCAGGAGTGAGGAGGTCATGTTGTGGCTGTACAGGACATTGGTTAGGCGACTTTTGGAATATTGTGTGCAATTCTGGTCTCCCTCCTACAGGAAGGCTGTTGTGAAACTTGAAAGGGTTCAGAAAAGCTTTACAAGGATGTTGCCAGGGTTGGAGGATTTGAGCTATAGGGAGAGGCTGAACAGGCTGAAGCTGTTTTCCCTGGAGCGTTGGAGGCTGAGGGGATGACCTTATAGAGGTTTATAAAATCATGAGGGGCATGGATAGAGTAACTGGAGTCTTTTCCCTAGGGTGGGAGAGTCAGAACTAGGGGGCATAGGTTGAGGGTGAGAGGAGAAAAATTTAAATGGAACCTCAGGTGCAACTTTTCCACACAGACAGTGGTGCGTGTATGGAATGAGCTGCCAGAGGATGTGTCGGAGGCTTGTACAGTTACAACATTTAAAAGGCATGGGTCTATGAATAGAAAGTGTTTAGAGGGATATAGGCTCAGTGCTCGCAAATGGGGCTAGATTTGTTTAGGATTTCTGGCCAGCATGGACGAGTTGGACTGAAGGGTCTGTTTCCGTGCTGTATGACTCTATGACTCATCAGGAAGGCTGCCAAACATAATAGTTATTTAATAAGCCAAAGGAAAGAGACAGCGAAATGCTTGTATTGATTTTTTTTTTAAAAATGTGCCTTGTAAAAATTAAATTTAAATCATTTTAATTGCTTAATGTTTCAAGTAATCATTCACAAAATTTAGTTTTCCATATTCTTAGTATTTTGTTGTCTTCAAATGTTCTCCTTCTAGAGTTTCTTTTCTGAAAGCAGAATGTGGGTGTTCCTTGGTGGGAATGGGCATCTGGCATTTCTCTCATTTTTCTAAAACTGTGCCATATTACAACTGGACTTTGGGTGAAGTTTCCAATTTGTCACAGTACCACTTGGGAGTACTCCAAACTGTTATGCTCACGTGTGAGAATATGATGAAGTGCTCCTCTTCTTTATTAACCCACCGCCTCAGTTGTTTGCATCAAGGTTCATTTAAACCTTTCCATTCGCGATACCTTTCTCCCAAATGGGAGAACTTATGTTTTAAAGGACAACAATTTAATTCGGCTCTCTGGAAATTAACCAAAACAGTGAGTTTATTAATCACTACACTTTAGAAGAAATATTAATGCAGCTCACCTGCACAGATTAGAAACAATAGGTAAGTGTAATGAAGTTAAATGGATCTGAAGGATTGGCATGCTACTGAGCAGAGGGACTGTCAGCTGTTTAGTATCTTTGTACTCACCAGACATCACATGTCAGTTTGCTTGAACTTTTTTTTGACACAATTCATCATTCTCTTTCTTTAGCCAGCCACTTAATCTATATCTGCAGACATTTTTGTCTGTATCAGCCACCTTTTAAAAAATACCTTTTGGATTTTAGGGCTAAAAGTACTCATAGTATTTTGGGGTTCTGTCTCATTGTTGTAACAACCATGAAGTGAGCATGACATAACTGATAATGCTGTTCTTTTTGATTTGTGATTGTCACACATATTGAGATACAGTGAAAACTTTTGTTCCATGTGCCAACCAGTCAAATCAAAACTTACAGAAGTACATCAGGGTAAGAGAACAAAACGCAGAATATAGTGTTACAGCTACAGAGCAGGTGCAGAGAAAGATCAACTCTAATATTGAGATATATGAAATAAAGAAAGATTTGTATTTATATCGTGCCTTCTATGACCTCAGGATGCCCTTCAGCAAGTTACCACCAAGTACAATAATAGTGAGGCACTGTCCTTTGAATGAAGTCTTAAATTGGGGTTCCCTCTATTCAGACGATGCTTAATGATTCTATTCCATTTTTAATTTCTTTCTCCAGTGTCCTGGACAATGTTCTTTTCTGACCATAACCACAAAAGAGTTCAAATTAACTGTGCATTACCCGTTAGGATATATTTGACATGTGCAGCAAAATTTCAGTTGCACAGTTTTGCTAAGTCCAGCAGGATGCCACTACCAAATTTCCCCTCCCTCCCTTTCACTTTCTGAAGGGACCATTTCCCCAAGATACCTCAATCTGTTCCTTCATGACTCTGACAAATCCTCAGTTACCCATGTGACCTGTCCATGCAATCACAGTAGATAAAAACCTTTCTATTTTACTTCTTCTTTCCTCAGTGTCCAGGGCGCTAAGCACAACGTTCAGATGAAGCAGTGTCTTACTTGTGTTTTTTAGTCTAGTCTATTGTGTTCACTCCTCTACATTGGTGAGACCTGGGTCTCTGCTGCATGCAACACCTCCGTTCATTCCACAGAATGACTCCAACCTTCCAGTTGCTTGCCACTTCAATGCATCCTCTTGCTCCTTTGCTAACATTTCTGTTCTACGCCTGTTGTATTGTTCCAGCAAAACTGGAGGAACTGGACCGCATTTCCTGCCTAGGCATTTTACAGCCTTCAGGATTCAACATTGAATTTAACAATTTTAGAGTCTGAACACTATTCTTGATATTGATTACACCTTTCCCACCTCCTCGTGAGTTGTTTGTGTGGATTTGTTCTGAGCAAAGCCAATCTATTTTCAATGATTCATATCTATCGGTAACAGCTGTTTTGCAAGCATATTACTCGTTTACTACCAATAGCACTCTTGAAGAGTGTGGTGCTGGAAAAGCACTCTCCTCCACCGCCAAACCCTAACCACCCAGTGTCTAGTGGAAGAACGCCTCATCTTCTGCCTTGGGACCCTCTGACCACACAGGTTCAATGTGGATTTCTCCAGTTTCCCTATTTGTCTCCCCACCCCCTTATCCCAGATCCTTTCTTCTCAGCACCGCCCTCTTGAACTGTCCTACCTGTCCATCTTCCTTCCCACCTATCTGCTGCACCCTCCTCTCCGACCTATCACCTTCACCCCACCTTCACCTACCTATCGCATTCCCAGCAAACCCCCCCCCCACCCCCAACCCCTCCCATTTATCTCTCAGCCTCCTTAGGCCACTAACCTCATTCCTGATGAAGAGCTAATGCCTGAAACATCGACTCTCCTGCTCCTCAGGTGCTGCCTGACTGGCTGTGCTTTTCCAGCACTCTTCAACCCTGATCTCCAGCATCTGCAATCCTCACTTTATCCTACTAATATGACGCTATTGTCTTTTGATCTGGGTGCCCTGATTATCTGTTCCACTCATTCTATCTCCCACTTTTTCAATAAATATAAATACAATCACTTTCCAGCCCTCTTCAGGTCCAATGAAGAATCATGGGACTTGGAACATTAAGTCTGCTTTTCACTCTGCAGGTGTTGCCAGACCTGCTGAATTTCTCCAGCCCTTTCTGTTTCTTTTAAGGGCTCCAGCATTCACAGAATTTTGCTCTTATTGTGGTTATGTTGAACACACTTGTCAAAACAGCTGTGCTTCAATGTGAAACATGCAGCATAATTTGTCAATACTAAAACCATGTGAAAAGGTTGTTCTTTTCCACCCTGGCGGCAGGAATACAGCTCTCATGGTAAGATTCCAGCCAATACAATATATCAGTATCCTCCATCAGATCACTTCTGAACCCTCAAATACTCACTGCACACTTACATATTCACCTGGGGTGACTGAAACAACAGAGGAGGGTGGAAGCAAATCAGGTGGAAAATCATCACCGAAGAGATTGGTGAAATGGGATGTGAGAAACAAGCCACAAGCAGCATCTCAGAACGTTTGTGCCAGTGGGCAGCAGTCTCAATACTATGTTACAACTTTATGTTTGTTGATGCTGAAACCCTGATTCTAGTCTTAATCAAAGTTAGCGCCATCTGTAAAGGCCGTAACCTAAAATTGTCTGCTTTATTGTACTAACTTAAAAAAAGTATAAGGTGGTTGTAGAGAAAGAGGAAGAAAGAAAGCTTAATATTGATTAATAAATGATCAAATCCTATACTTTAATCATGGCAAGCTTTGATAATTGGTTGCGAAATCCTTCCTTTGGCGAATATTTTTTTAAAAATCCAGCTTTGTTGATACTCCAAGTATGTACCAAGAAATTATAATGTAAATCCTTTTCTGTTTTTAGTGATACTCAATCTATAGATTCATAAAGTGTATCAACTGGCATGTACAGTAATTGAAGTGAACATTTGACATAGAAACTATTTTACTAACTATTATACTTCACAAAATAAGGGGTAATTTGTCTGTTGAGGTTCAATCAAGTTAATTTCAGTAGTATTTACTGTGGAAAAGGATATGGAAGATACAGAATGGAGGGAAATAGTTGGTGACATCTTGAAAATTGTCCATATTACAGAGGGGAAAGTGCTGGATGTCTTGAAATGCATAAAAGTGGATAAACCCACAGGACCTGATCAGGTGTACCCTAGAACTCTGTGGGAAGCTAGGGAAGTGATTGCTGAGCCTCTTACTGAGATATTTGTAGCATTTATAGTCATAGGTGAGGTGCCGGAAGACTGGAGGTTGGCTACCGTGGTGCCATTATTTAAGAAAGGTGATAAGGGCAAGGTAGGGAACTATAGACCAGTGAGCCTGACGTCGGTGGTGGGCAAGTTGTTGAAGGGAAACCTGAGGGACAGAATGTACATGTAATTGGAAAGGTATGGACTGTTTAGGGATAGTCAACATGGCTTTATGCGTGGGAAATTAGGTCTCACGAACTTGATTGAGTCTTGTGAAGAAGTAACAAAGAGGATTGATGAAGGCAGAGCAGTGGATATGATCTATATGGATTTCAGTAAGGCATTCGACAAGGTTCCCCATGGGAGACTGATTAGCAAGGTTAGATCTCATGGAATACGGGGAGAACTAGCCATTTGAATACAGAACTGGCTCAAAGGTAGAAGACGGAGAGTGGTGGTGGAAGTTGTTTTTCAGCCTGGAGGCCTGTGACCAGTGGAGTGCCTCAAGGGTCAATGCTGGGTCCACTACTTTTCATCATTTATATAAATGATTTGGATGCGAGTATAAGAGGAATCGTTAGTAAGTTTGCAGATGACACCAAAATTGGACAGTGAAAAAGGTTACCCCAGAGTACAATGGAATCTTGATCAGATGGGCCAATGGGCTGAGAAGTGGCAGATGGAATTTAATATAGATAAATATGAGGTGCTGCATTTTGGGAAAACAAATCTTAGCAGGACTTATACACTTAATGATAAGGTCCTCGGGTGTGTTGCTGAACGAAGAGAACTTGAGTGCACGTTCATAGCTCGTTGAAAGTGGAGTCGCAGGTAGATAGTAAAGAAGGCGTTTGGTATGCTTTCCTTAATTGGTCAGAGTATTGAGTGCAGGAGTTGGGAGGTCATGTTGCAGCTGTACAGGATATTGGTTAAGCCACTGTTGGAATATTGCATGCATTTCTGGTCTCCTTTCTATTGGAAAGATGCTGTGAAACTTGAAAGGGTTTAGAAAAGATTTACAAGGATGTTGCCAGGGTTGCAGGATTTGATCTATAGGGAGAAGTTGAATAGGGTGGGGCTGTTTTCCCTGGAGCATCGGTGGCTGAGGGGTGACCTTATAGAGGTTTATAAAATCATGAGGGGCATGGATAGGATAAATAGACAAAGTCTTTTCCCTGAGGTGAGTAAGTCCAGAACGAGACGGCTCAACTAAAAGTTTAGGGTGAGAGGGGAAAGATATAAAAGAGACCTAAGGGGCAACCTTTTCACACAGAGGGTGGTGCATGTATGGAATGAGCTGCCAGAGGAAGTAGTGGAGGCTAGTACAATTACAACATTTAAGAGGTATCTGGATGGGTATATGAATAGGAAGGGTTTGGAGGGATATGGGCCGGGCACTGGCAGGTGGGACTAGATTGGGTTGGGATATCTGGTCGGCATGGACGAGTTGGACCGAAGGGTCTGTTTCCGTGCTGTACATCTCTATGACTCTGTAATTCCAAATTTTAACAATTTGCATTTCTCTTAAGAGAGGGATGTGTCCAATATGTAGTCTGGAATTGAATTGAATTGAATTTATTGTCACATGTACTGAGGCACAGTGAAAAGCTTTGTCTTGCGATAATACAGGCAGATCACAGAGTTAAGTAGCATAGATAAGTAAATAATAGGTAAACAGCAGCAAAAGCAAAAACACGGGTACAGGCGAATGTTAAGAGTTTGTAAGTCCATTTAGTATTCTAACAACAGTAAGGTAGAAACTGCTATGAAACCGGCTGATGCGTGTGTTCAGACTTCTGTATCTTCTCCCAGACGGTAGACGTTGTAGGAAAACATTGCCAGGGTGGGATGGATCTTTGAGAATGCTGGCGGCCTTTCCTTAACAGCGGGCCTGGTAGATGCATTCTATAGATGGGAGGTTGCCCTTTGTGATTGCCTAGCCCAATTTCACCACTCTCTGTAACCATCTCTGATCTTGAATGGTACAGTTGCCATACCAGGTAGTGATACAACCAGACAGAATGCTCTTGATGGCGCACCTATAAAATTTGGCAAGGGTATTCGCCGCCATGCCAAATTTCCTCAGCTGCCTGAGGAAGAGGAAACGTTGTTGGGCCTTTGTAACCAGTGTACCCACATGAAGAGTTCAAGAAAGCTTGTTGTAGATGACCACTCCCAGGAGCTTGACACTCTCCACTCGTTCCACCTGTGTGCTGTTAATGTGTAGGGAAAGTCAATAATGAGTTCCTTGGTTTTGCTAACATTCAGTGCACCATTTTTCCAGGTCTTCCACCTCCCTTCTGTAGTCTGTCGTTGCCATTTGAGATTCGACCGATTATAGTGGTGTCATCAGCGAATTTTAAAATGGCATTAGTCTGGTATTTGGAGATGCAGTCATAGGTATACTATGAGTACAGTAGGGGGCTGAGTATGCACCCCTGGGAGGGGGAGGGTGGGGGTGTCCAGTGTTGAGTGTTAGTGCAGATGAAATATTGTCCCCAGTCTTCACTGACTGTGGCCTGTGGGTCAGGAAACTGAGGATCCAGTTACAGAGAGTGGGGCTTAGTTCAAGATCACTAAGTTTAGTAATCAGTCTCGAAGGGATAATAGTGTTAAAGGCTGAACTGTAGTCAATGGGTAGAATTCTTACGTAACTGTTCTTGGTGCCAAGATGTCCTAGGGAGGAGTGAAGGGCAAGTGATATGGCATCTGACGTAGATCTGTTGGTCCGATAGGCAAATTGGAGTGGGTCAAAAGTAGTGGGGAGGCTGGAGTTGATTAATGCTTTTCAAAGCACTTCATGACCACCGAAGTTCGGGTCACTGGGCAGTAGTCATTGAGACATGCTGCATGTGCCTTCTTAGGCACAGGGATGATGATGGCCCTCTTGAAACAGGCAGGGACAGTGGCCTGCTGTAGGGAGAGATTGAATATGTCTGAGAAGACCTCTGCCAGTTGATCTGCACATGCTCTGAATGCATGGCCTGGTACACTATCTGGTCCCATCGCTTTCCTTGGATTCACATGAAGGAAAACTGATCTGACCTCTGATGCAGTGACTGTTGGGATAGGTTCATCAGGACTTGTCGGAATAGGTGTTACCTCTACACCAAATGTCTGCTCAAAGCGAGCATAGAAGGCATTGAGATGATCTGGGAGGGATATGTCATCATCTGTTATCTTGCACTGTCACTTTTTAGAACCTGTGATGTCATTCAGTCCTTGCCATAGTCACTGGGTGTCTATCTGGGTCTCTAGTTTGGATCGGTATTGGTCCTTGGCTGTCTTAATGTCTCTGTGAAGGCCATATTTGGATTATTTATATTTGAGTGGGTCTCCTGATCTGAAGGCCTCACGCCTGGTTTTTAGCAGGTTCTGTATGTCCTGATTCATCCAAGGTTTCCTGTTGGGGAACACTTGGATTGACTTCCTCAGAATGCAGTCCTCCACACACTTGCTGATAAAGTCTGTGATGGTGGTCACGTACCCGTCCAAGGTACCTGCGGACTGTTTGAACATGGCCCAGTTAGCCGATTTCAGACAGCACCAGAGTCGATCCTCTGCCTCCTCTGACCAGCACTGGACCTGTATCTGCAAGGGGGTCTCCTGTAAGCCGGGAGAAGAAACACGGCATTGTGGTTGGAAATGAGGGTGGGGGATGGATTGGTAGGCATCCTTCACAGCAGTGTAGCAGTGGCTTAAAATGTTCAGGCAGCAGGTAATGTTCTGGTGGTACTTGGGCAATACCTTCCTTAGATTGGCTTGATCCTTGAAGTCACCAGTTACAATAAACAGGGCCTCAGGGTGTTCCATCTCCAGGGTGTTAGTGGTGGAGTACAGCACATCCAGAGCTTCCTCAACCCTTGCTTGTGGCAGTATGTACACAGCAGTTAGTACAACAATGGTAAATTCCCATGGTAGATAGAAGGGGGCGGCATTTGATGGTGAGGAGTTCAAGGTTTGGGGAATAATGGCTGCCCAGGCTTGCAATGTCCATGCACCACAAGTTATTGATTAAAAAGCAACCCCTCCACCCTTTGCCTTACTCTAGGACACTGTACTGTCCGTACAATGGATAGAAAAACCATCAGCCTGAAGTACACAGTCAGGAATGGATGGGTTGAGCCAGATTTCTGTGAAGCAGAGCACACAGCAGTCCTGCAGTGCACGCTGGAAGCTGAGCCGTGATCTGAGTTTGTCCATCTTGTTCTCCAGAGATTGTACATTAACTAGGAGTAACCTAGGAATGGGGGCCTTGAAACCACATAGTCTTAGTCTTACTAGCAGGCCAGCATGTTTACCCTGCTTCCTCGCAGGTTTCTTTCATTTGAGTGGTCCAGTGGTCTTTTGGAGTGGATTGTGACTGCTTTCAGTTAAGGGATCCTTCCTAGGACCCAGTGAAACAGGTAGGTTGCAGTTTAGTGTATTTTTGCAGAGGGTCTGCCTAGGACCCCATGTAACAGGTAATTTACTGTGTGGTTTTTTTACCAGAGGGAGTTTACTTCGGAAGATTTGACCTTGCAGGTTTCTAGTTAATGAAATGAGATGTGCTACCTTTTTGGTCCCAGTGCCAATCAGTGGGCTTCCCTGCACAGTTTTCTACCTCTGCATTCTCTAGATATCTGGCGAGCACATATTTTAGTCAGTTCAGTTATTATACGTCCTTTTGATGTGACCTTAAACTAAAGATCTGTCGATCCTCCCAAACTGGCAGAATAGAATCCATGGCAGTATTTGAAGGGTCACATGCAGGCTGAATTTACAGGCTACCCATGGGGTCAAGAGCTAACAGCTTGCCCCATAAAATAGGGAGCTATGCTCCAAGCCCAATGCCTGTCCACCCACTTCCAACCTGTAATGGCTTTATGGAAGATGAATGTGTTAGCGCCATCTGATACATCTTAAATTTAACAGCCAGTGGGAGAGACCTATGCCCAATATGTAGACTTTGCAGGTTTCTAGTTCGTGAAACAGGATGTGCTACCTTTCTGGGTCCCAAGTTCCAATCAGATGCCTTCCCTGCACAGTTTTCTATTTCTCATTCACCATTCCCTTGGCCTGACTCTAAGGTCTCCCCACTGGGGCCTGTAAGGTGGCACCAACAAGATCTTGGATTGACCTGGGTTCCAAGATCCCCATGGTATCAGCATTGCCCACCACTCTCATTGGCACAACTGGTATTATAAAACTGCTGACAGTACTGTGAGGCATGATGTCCCCTTGAGGGGGAGGGGGAGTCTGACTTCATAATAATCAAAGGCCAACTGGATGAAGAAGATAGATAGAGTAGACAGTCAGAAACTTTTCCCCCGGGTACAACAGAGTGTTACAAGGGGACATAAATTTAAGGTGAAGGGTGGAAGGTATAGGGGAGATGTCATGGGTGGGTTCTTTACCCAGAGAGTGGTGGGGGCATGGAATGCGCTGCCCGTGGGAGTGGTAGAGTCAGAATCATTGGCGACCTTTAAGCGACATTTGGATAGGTACATGGATGGGTGCTTAATCTAGGATAGAAGTTCGGCACAACATCGTGGGCCGAAGGGCCTGTTCTGTGCTGTATTGTTCTATGTTCTATGTTCTAAGAATTAAACCAGAGGCAGGCTCACCACTGACAATTACTGAGGTGATGGGGAGCCTGCCCTCAGCAGGTAATCCAATCCCAGAGGCATTTACCGCACAGAAGGAGATCATGTGGCCCATCAATGTGTGCCAATGGGGCAATCCAGTTGGTGCCAATATTCCACTGTATCTCCAGAGCCCTACAAGTTTAGTGCTTTCACCTTTTTTGCTTCTTTCTCATTGAGTATGAAATAAACAGATCCCTTAAATACGCCTTGGTGGTCTCCCAAAGCACTGATGGATTATTGGCCATATCCAAATTGTTGTCCCAAAAAGCCATGGACTCTCTTGCAATGTACTGTACATAGTTGACATCCCTCAACAGAAATGGATCCATGCGCCAATGCCTTGTGTCTATTCCACTACACTTGGTCTTAATGTCCAAATACACTGCTGCCTGGTCCAAAATGGCCAACACAAAGTCCAAACAAATCAACGGAACAAAGAACATATCAATTCTTATGTGGCATTTGTGCAGGTTGGAGTAAAAAGAAAAATCCTTCCCATTAGGGTGGAGACACCTCCACACTTCCACTAGCCCCAACTCCTTACACAAGTCCACTAACTGTCTAGACTACAGAGTGTACCCAACAAACCCCTTGGATTCATGTCTACCCCAGGGTTCATGAGATGATTAAAGTCTCCTCCTATAATCATATGGTGCACCTCAACAGCCATTAATTTAGAGACCACGTCAACTAAATATTTGAGATGATGTGCCAGGGGACAGTAAACTTTCAGGATACCATACTCTTCTCCGTGTACCAGAGCCTTGAGAATGACGAACTGTCCATACTCATCCTTGATTTGATCTACCACCTGAAATGGGAGGCTCCTTCATACCAGTATGGCCACTCCTCTGCTTTTGGAGTTGAAGGAGGAGAAGAATACCCCATAGTACCCTTCTGCTGTAACTTCAAATGTTCCCTATCAGTCAAATGTGTATCTTGCACCAGCACGATGTCAACCCTTTCCTTCTTAAGATTTGAAAGCACCTTTTTCTTTTTAATGGGGTAATGGTCCCCTCTATACTCCAGGTGCACCACCTGAACAGTTCACTAGCCATGACCGCACACTATAACCCACGGTCCCCGAGAGGAAGAAGCCCATTCAATGTGCGGCAAGTGGAAAAAACACAGACTTTATCAAATCTAAAAACTATTCCTACAAATGCTACAAAAACTAAGAAACTAACCACTACTCCTAACTTGAACAAATAAACGCAAAAATGAAAAGTCTCCAGACATCTCCCCCCTCATCCATAGGGGGCATTCACTCCCAATCTTACAGCCGTCCTGGCACCTTCCAGTTAATGCCACACCCCAAACCCAGGCAATAGAAAAAAATGTTATTTACACTCCTGTAAGTTACCAATGGACACCCTCCCTTCCCCCTCCACATCCCAACCCCACATATCTTTACACCAAAGAAGTAACTATCCTTCACCCAAAAAAGCAGAACATTAAAATAACAGATCACTACCAAATGGATATAATATGAAACAAACCAGATTTTACACCAAAGCAATACTAAGCCTATATGGCCTGAAACCAGAAAAGGAAAAGAACAAAGAAAGAGAAAAAGATATTATGCCATTGTCTGCACACATCTTTTCCTTCTTCCCCTTTGGCCCAAGTTTATTATTTCAGTGAGTTCACAAATTCTTTTGCTATTTCCACCGAGTCGAAGTTATGGACAGGTCCGCCATAATTAAAACGTAGTAATGCCGGGTACCTCAGAGAATATTGAACATTTAAGTCTCTTAATTTTTTCTTAAAATCATCAAAAGTCTTCCTTTTCTTAATTATAGCCCCAGAAAAGTCTTGAAAAAGCATTATCCTCGAACCTTTATATACCAGAGCCTATGGATCTCTTCTCTTCCTTCTGGACATTTCTATTATTAACTGCTTTTCTTTATAGTGCTGTAATCGCACTAGGACCAGGCAGGGGTGCTGATCCGACATGGACTTGGATGTCACAATCTGACGGGCCAGCTCCACACTCACTCGGCCTAACTCAATCTCCAGCCCCAGGAACTCCAGGAGCCACCTCTCCAGGAACTCAGCCAGGTCCTCGCCTTCCTCATGCTCCAGAAGATCCACGACATATACGTTTTTTTTCTCCGTCCTCAATTTTCGAGGTCGTCGACCTGTTCCAGCAAGGTTTGAACCTGGCCTTCCAAGGTTCAGACCCGCCCCTCAGAGTTCGCTGTCGTGGCCTACGAGGCCACTGTCCTTTGCTCAACTGCTTCCACGTGTTGATCCAATGCCCAGATCTCCTGCTCATGCTTTGTCAGCATGGCAGTAATCAGTTCCAGCGCTGTTTCAAGTTTCTTCACGGAGCTTTGCAAACCCCTTGGGTAGGTGCTGCTGCTCTAGTGAGCTTAAAGGCACTGTCACGGGAGTTGAAGTAGTGGCTGTGGGTGCATCCAACACAGCAGGGGAGTGCTCTACCTGCTGCACTCCCCTAGCTCCCTTTCCTTTAGTTGTCTTTATTTATCTCCAGAGCCTCCAAATTCTAATTTAAATAGTTCTAGGTGTTCTGTCTGCTTTGTACTGAAATGTTTCCTCAGGCATGGCTGATTGGGGAGGGGTTTAGAAGCTCACCTTGGCTGGGGAATGGCACAGATTCCAACACAGCAGACTTTTCAGACGGTCGCCAACTTGATTCTCAGTTTATTGTCTTCAAATGCCAATCAATTTCTTTTTGAAGTCATTGATCATCTTTGTTTCCATCACTCTCAAGGCCAGCAAGTTCCAGGTCATTGAAAAAAAGTTCTTCATCACATTCCCCATGCACGTCTTACCCAAAACCTTAAATCCATGTTTCCTATTCTTTGCACCATTAACCATGGGAACAATTTTCCTTGCTATTTCAATGAAACCTGTGATAATTTGAACATATCAATCAAATCTCCTGTCAACCTCTTTGGCTCTATGGTGAACAACTCCAGCCCCTCTAACCTTGTTACTAAAATTTCTCAACCCTGGAACAATTTTGGTAAATCTCCTCTGCACCATTTCAAGGACCTTCACATCCTTCCTCAAATGTGGTGACTAAAGCTACTTGCACCATAACCAGAGATTTATAAAGATTCAGCACAACCTCCTCCAGCTTTGTACTCAATACCTCTATTCATGAAGCACTATGTCCTGCTGCCTTTACTCTAAGTGTACCAACACTATAAGGACCACTGCATTCAAAAAGGCAGCTCATCATCACCTTCTCAAGGGCAGTTAAAGATTGGCTATAAATGCTGCCATTGCTAATGATACCCACGTGACATGAAGGATTATTAACCGGAATCTTCATGTCCTCTGTTTCTGCACACTCTTTAGAAAAGTGCCATTGCGTGACAAGGGGAATTCACCCCACAGTTCAGGCTAATACTTATCTCTCAACTAACACCTAAAAACAGATTAAATGGTCATCACATCACCACTTGTGAGAATTTGCTGTGGTAATCTCGCTGCTACCTTTCTTACTTAAAGCAAAGACTGCACTTTAAAAGTATTTAATTGGCAGCAAAACCATTTGCAGTACCCTGAGGCTGTGGAACGCACTAAATTATTGCAGACCTTTCTTTCCTTTTTCTGACATCATGATAATTTTGTATTTTCCTACCCCATACTTTTAACCTTGTCATATGAATTGAAGGTTTTTGTAAGTGCTTCGCCCAGTTATGAAAGGGCAATTTATGCATCAGAAAAGGTTGACAAGGGTTAATCTTGCAGTTGGATAAAGCCCTGCCTTACACTTATTGTCCCCCTTTCTATTGGATGTTGGCCTTGCTTTTGCCTCTGAAATGGAACTTTGAGGTTACATGAGCTTGACATGTAGCAGCATGGTTTTAACAAGTTGGCAGCCAGCTTGGCCATCACAGGACTTCCACAATCAAATCAGCCTGAGACAGCAGCCTTCTTCCAGCAGATTAATCATAATGTAATTTTAATTAAAAACCACAGTGTCAAAGGGTTTAGCTCTTTGAGAAGTGAGTGCAGATTGGTAGCATAGCAGTAACATATTTACAGTCACTCAAAAGGTGATACTGTGCATTATTAAGTGAACAAGGTTTTGATGAAATGTTACTGTAGAAATTACATTTGATCAGAAATTGTTTTGGGGGAGACATGTAAGCTCATAACATGTTGGCACATAACAAAAATGACTGAAGTAAGCTTAATTTTTACACCTTCTCAACCATGTTTTAAGGATGAGTTTTGATCATGATTGTAAAGCTATTTGCATGAAATGTGAACTTTAAAACCACAGGCAAATAAAGTAATGATAGCGTGTTAGTCATACCTGACTGGAGATCAAATAAAAATGAAATAGATATGAAAGAATATGTCCTTTAAAGTATGCATGAGTATTTAAACCACAAAGTTTTGGTATTCATGTGTTAAAACGTAACTAATGTGGAAATGGCGGTCATCCTTAGGCAGGAGAATTCTCAGAAACCATTTTATTATTTCAGGCAGGAAGAAGAGGTTGCTAATTAATATTGCACTGGAGTTATAGCGATGGAAACTCCTTGCTCGGTTTAACAAATAACTACAAAGAATGCAAAGAGCTATGTGTGATGTACTAAGAAGTTACATTATGTAAGTCTGAATGGCCATTTGACTAGCTTTCACTTGAGAACAAGGCAATCATTTGGATACTGCCATCTCAGACAAATTCCAAGTTGAAGGATTACAAATGTAGCAATTGTTTTCTGAAAGCACTTGTATTTTAATGGTGTAATAAAGATTATAAATCTTAGTTTTTGCACACTCTATCTCTGCATGTGATATCTGCCATAAAAAGCGTACTGCCACAGTTGGCATGGTCACTCAGGCATGGAATAACAAGCTTTAACTTTGCTAAGCTTTCTGCCAGTCCCTCAGCTTCCCACTGTTCTGTTATATTGAACTTTAAGCACCATAACTCTGCCGTGCTCACCTCGAGCCATTGCGTATTACTTCAATAAAGATCCTGCTGCGCGACTAGTGTAATGATAAGTGCTGGGGAGACCCTGTTTTCATACTGGGCTCAGTTTATTAAATTCATCATTGTGGAGGCAGGGTGCTTGCTCCCAGGTCTGTGACACTCCAGCTCTGTCCAACTGCTACTGACAGACAGAAGCTATAAAAAAGAAACCACCGCAGACTCTGGCAGGTGTTTCACCACAGCCACGAATCTGTGGTTTCAATATTACCAGCCTCTCTGTTCGGCATTCCCCTTGGGGTGTGATTGGAAGGTTTGATTCAAAACATTCAATGTAAAGAGGTATGGACAAATTGCTTTTATTTAAAACTGGACCTTGTTAGACTTGATTTAAGTGGTCAAAAACTTTAGCATATTTTGTCATTATGTTTGGTCAAGAATTGTAGAATTTTCTTGCCCAGAAAATAATGGTGGAGTTAAAGAAATATTGTTCAAACATTCATCAAATTCACCAGCTCAACAAAACAAGTGTACCATAAATTTATCCTAAACCCTTCTACTGAGTGTCAACAGCCCTCTGCTGCCAAGACCAAATGACGTCCTCATGTGCGATTCTTACTAATGTCACCAACGATAGAAGAGGCACCATTAGCCAATCCAATTTCTGCTACTCCCAAAATTCCACATAAAGGCTTACACTTTCCACCACTCTACTTCTCCAAGTCAGAAAGGCCAGTGGCAAGGATAGTGGAAAATTTGAATGGTTAACCTCCACCTCGTCTTCTGAAGTTTAATTTTGTTCTCACTGCCAGAAAGGCTAGCACTTACCAAAGACATGTCAGCAATGGCAGGAAACCTGGTTAACATTCTACATTCTACTTTGCTACATTCCTTCCAGTCTCAGTGGATTTTATAAAAGAGGGAGGAGCCCACCTGTAATCTTTTCTCTCTCTATAATGGTGGCAAAAGCATTACAGCCAAACTTTGAAGTAGGAGTATTTCAATATTCAAGGTGCTTCTTCTATTTTAAATCCAACACCTCTTTCTGCAAGTGCGTCTTGTTCAGGTTTCTCTTGATCCAGCTTTCATAGGCTCTCTCCCTGTGGCTCAGATCTCCCTAGAAACCCACCCTACATCGCTAATAAATCCCAATTCAGAGAAACGGTTTGCCGTTACCATAGATTCGCAAGTCCCAATGCTCCTCCTGTGGAAGAAGGAAAACCCATATTTAAAAAATGAGAGGAATCGTAATCCCATTACTACTGAGGTGTTTCAAAATCTGAGCAGTTTTACCCTTTCTAGCTCAGGAACACAGAGTGCATTTATTCTGTTTCTGGCATCAGGTCACGGACAAAAACCAAAACATTCAAACCTACATTACTTAGGCACTAGGAAACAATAGAGCATGTTAAAATGCTGGAAATACTAAGAGACATGTAATATTGTAGGTATCTTTAGTTTTGAAGATGTGTGGAGGTTGCAATGAAAAGTCTTTGATAGTCTCACAGAACACATTTGTGGTTACTGTAATGGTAATGTTCATGGTCTTATCAAGTTGTACATTGCAGACCAGGCTGTTCTGTTTAGTGGGCCAGGTGTCTTTTTTGCTTCCTAAATTTCATGCATTTTTAATTACAAACAGAAAAGGTCAGCATTGGAGATGTGAGCTAATTAGAGACGTCAGTTTTCTCCAGATATTTCAAAACAAGATATTGCATTTGTGGATAAATCCTTTTTTAGCTGAAGTGGATCTTCACAGCAGATACTGTGATAATGTTGAGGAAAAAGAACACTAACAATCAGCCTGTTTCCATTCGTAACAAATTCAGACAAAAGAGTTAACTTGGCCCAGGATCTAATTTGCTTTGAGATGTCAGTTTAAAATGCTTGAGGGGAATTCATTGATCTAGTAACAGTGGAATTACATTTGTCCAAAGACTTTGAACCTATATATTTGAATTTTGTTTTTGTTTGTGAACTCAGATGAAGGTGGTAAGGTGGATGTGAAGCAGGTTTGCTTTTAACTGAAGATGGATTACCTACTCCCAAAAGTCACATGTACAGACCCAGGCAGGCTTATCCGTGAAGATCTGAGCACAATTGCCTTTGCAGACTGTACTTCAGTACAGAGACTAAATTGTGCCATCTGCTGGAATCCGGCCTTCAGGTAAGATAAAGAAAACACAAGGATACGGTTCCTCATAGTGTTGAAGATGACCACACTGCTGAACCTGATTGCCTTCAGTTGATTACCAGTCCATTTTGAAAACATTAGCAACAATTGATAATTTCTAATAATAGAAGAATCAATGTGAGCCACTGATATGTGCTATGCACCAAGGCAAATATATTTTCACATGGAAAATTAATGTCACTGGGAAATCCTGCAGAAGAATTGCAAAGTCTAAAACATTACTGCTATCACCCATATAGTCATGAAGGTGCTTGTATCCAGTCCCATGGCATTCACAAACCTCAGAATCTTGCACTGTTTTAATGTTCAAATGGCCAATTATAAGGCTTGTGACACCCTTCTAATAGCCAAGAGGGTCAAATGAATATAAATACAACATAGAAACAAAAAAAACAAAAACAGGAATAAGCCATTTGGTCCTTGAAGGCTGCTTCACCGTTCAATATGACAATGGCTGATCATCCAACTGGGTAGCCTCTTCCACTTCCTGGAATCAAATTGTGGCCACAAGCAATTACAAGAACCAGAAATTTAAGATATGCCCATTCCACTTGAGACAAGAAGATAAATGGAACACCCAAATAAATATATCTTTGTTTCATTGTTTGTCACCACTTTCACTGAGTTCACTTATAGCCTCCTGTATCTAAATGCTTTACTTCAGTTACCCTTGGCACAGACTCTTCAACTCATTTTTCTCAAACCACTGTCTATAAGTCTTGGGCCACCAGGAAGGGTATCCCCAGCTTAAACCAGACTACACTGGATTAAAAATGCCATTGAATTTTTTAAAAAAGACACTCTGTTCTAAGAAATCAAAGTCACTCATAGATTGCAACACACATTTCCTCCCCTTACTTCTCTTCCATAGCCCCTGGAAGATTTCTCTCCACTGATGCTGCAGTTTTTGCTTTTGATTTCAGCATCTGCAGTTCTTTCAGTTTTTATTCACCGAGAAATATTGTACTCAGGTTTAAATGGATTAGGTTTTACAGTCTAAGTTACTTTGGTTTAATGGAGATTTTCTAATGTTCTTGCATAAATCTGCAAAGGCATATGTCTCAAATAATTCCTTCCAGAGCAAAAATGCCCAGCTTTTCTCATACTTCAGTGTTCTCTGACTGGGTTTCATCTTTATCATTCTTCTCAAGTTGCTCCGACAGCATTAATATCTGCCTGACATGGTACCTCAACGTGTTTTGACCAGGGCACTATATACAACTTGTACGTGATTCTCCACACTCTTCTATGTTGTGTTCATAGTTCAAAATTCTTCTTGCTTTGTTGATAGCTGCATTGCATGTTTTGACTGGAGTTGTCAATCATAGAATGGCTCAGTGGCTAGCATTGCTGCCTCACACCATCAGGGATCCTGGTTTGATTCCACTGTGGAGTTTGCACGTTCTTTCAGTGTCTGAGTGGGTTTCCTCTGGTTTCCTCTCACAGTTCAAAAATGTGCAGGTTAGGTGGATTAGCTTTGCTAAATTGCCCATGATGCCTAGGAAGTGTAGTCTAGGTAGATTAGCCATAGGAAATGTGGGGTTATGGGCGTAGGGTAGGGGAGAGCATCTGTGCCGGATGCACTTTGCAGTGTCAATGTGGACTTCGAGTCATAGAGTCATAGAGATGTACAGCACAGAAACAGACCCTTCAGTCCAGCGTGCCCATGCTGACCAAATATCTGAATGTAATTCAGTCCGATTTGCCAGCCCTTGGCCCTTTTGCCTCAAACGCTTCCTATTCATATACCCATCCAGATAATTGTACCAGCTTCTACCACTTCCTCTGGCAGCACATTCCATACATGCATCTGCTTGAAAATGTTACCCATTAGGTCCCTTTTAAGTGTTTCCCCTCTCACCTTAAACTTATGCCCTCCAGTTCTGGACTCCCCCACCCCAGGGAAAAGAGATTGTCAATTTATCCTACTCATGCTCCTCATGGTTTTATAAACCTCTATAAGGTCACCCCTCAGCCTCCAACACTCCAGGGAAAACAGTTCCAGCCTATTCAGCCTCTCCCTGTAGCTCAAATCCTCCAACTCTGGCAACATCCTTGTAAATCTTTTCTGAACCCTTTCAAGTTTCACAACATCCTTCGATAAGAGGGAGACCAGAATTGCGCACAATATTCCAAAAGTGGCCTAACCAATGTCCTGCACAGCTGCAACATGACCTCCCAACTCTTATACTCGCGGTCTGACCAACAAAGGAAAGCATACCAAATGCCTTTTTCACTATCCTATCAACCTGCTTTCAATGAGCTATGCATTCCAAGGTCTCTTTGTTCAGCAACACTTGAGGATCTTACCTTTAAGTGTATAAGTCCGGCCAAGATTTGCCTTTCCAAAATGCAGCTCCTCACACTTATCTAAATTAAACTCCTCAGCTCATTGGCCCATTTGATCAAGATTCCATTGTACTCTTAGGTCATCTTCTTCGCTGTCCACTACACCTCGAATTGTGGTGTCATCTGCAAATTTGCTAACTATACCTCCTATTTTTACATCCAAGTCATTTATATAAATGTCGAAAAGCAGTGGACCCAGCACTGATCCTTGTGGCACACCACTGGTCACAGGCCTCCAGTCTGAAAGACAACCCTCCACCACCACATTCTGTCTTCTATCTTCAAGCCATTACTGTATCTAAATGGCTAGTTCTCTCTGTATTCCATGTGATCTAACCTTGCTAACCAGTCTCCCATGAGGAACTTTGTTGAATGCCTTACTGAAATCTATACGGATCACGTCTACCGCTCTAGTCATCAATCCTATTCATTACTTTGTAACTCAATCAAGTTAGTGAGATATGATTTCGCATGCACAAAGCCATGTTGACTATCCCTAATCAGTCCTTGCCTTTCCAAATACATGTAAATCCCGTCCCTCAGGATTCTCTCCAACAACTTGCCCACCACTAATGTCAGGTTCACCAATCTATAGTTCCCTGGCTTTTCCTTACCACCTTTCTTAAATAATGGCACAATGTTAGCCAACCTCTAGTCTTCTGGCACCTCACCTGTGACTATTGATGATACAAATATCTCAGCAAAAGGCACAGAAATCACTTCCCTTGATTGACCGAATGGCCTGCTTCCATGCTATAGGGATTCTATGGTCTATAATAATATCCTAAGTCTCTTTTGTCTTAAAGTGCATGTATTTAGGCACCAGTCATTCTTTACTTTGTTGTATTGCTTCCTACGTGTATTATTTTGCCTTTGCCGTTAGCAATCACTGACTTACCTGGATGTTTAACTAACTCATTTGTATTTCTCAGGTTCACTTGTCAGGTTCAAAAACTTTGGTATCATCTATGATGTTTGACATTGAACGTAGTGTAATCTGCATCACTTATTAACATAACTTATTAATACAAGTTACTAAACTGATGCAGAATCAATAATTCCAACAACAGCCCTCTCACTACTTAGTCCCACCCCAAATTAATTCTTCTAATAAGTTTTACTGTTTCTAACTTCTTATCTACCTCCATTGTTTTTTCGTGAACATCCTCCATCTCAGGTGTTATCATTAGTTTTTCATGTGGAACTTATGTCAGGAATAGGTGTAACCTGAATGCACTTTCCCTCCATGATGGTGCCGTAATCCTAATACAGGGTACTTAAATCAAATCTCCCCAAATCAAGCGTCCAAACTAGTTGTTAATTGGAAACTCAGACAACTGTCTCACTTTGCCAGTTGAGTTATGTCCAATGTGACCAATAAGCTGATTAAATTTAATGACCGAACTATTTCCATATGAGACTATTTGCTTGATGAATAACTTTTGAAATGTGAATAAAAATAACACTTTGATTTTAGATCTAGATGGGATCACCTTGATGATGAACAAGAGAGCAAGGGTTGAGTTTAGGGAATGGAATGGTGGGAGATAGTGTAGAGTGGATTAAGAAGGGCATTCTTGAGGCAGGGGGTTCTCACTAAGACTTATGACCTATCTTGTTGAATCTTTATGGTTGGGGGGGCATACTCGCATGCTGTCCCATTTGAATCACTCATACTCAGCCTGGGATCAGTCTCTGACAGGCTGTCCTGCAAAATACAAAATAAAAGATGTTCCTTATGGGACAAACAGCCAAAGGACAGTCCCTTAAAACATGGCGAAGGTCACTTACAGTTTAATACTGAAAATGTGTGAATGTGAAGTTCTAGAAAATAAGTTCACCTTCTCCACTCAATAAATATCTACCAATAATTAATTTTTTTGAAATTATCAATATGTTATACATGAGGCTGTGAAATATAACCTAACTGGACAGCACTGAGTTTCAAATTTTACGGTAATGCATTAAAATACATGACAGCAAAACCAAACAGTGCAAAACTAAAAGTTAACATAATGTGTAAGAATGTTATATTGTAGCAGTTAATCAAAATCAGAAATTGAACTTCAGCATTATTTGCATCGAGATGTTGATGGACCATCAGATCTTTCTTTTTTATTTGAGGTCCTGAATTTTTTCAAATATAATTCATTTTCTCGACTTCTTTCTTGAAAGCCTCCCCAGGACATGGTGTAAAGTAAGGAAAAGGTTTAAGCTTGAACCTTGCTGAGCACTTCCAACAGATGACAAGAGGCCTCTGAACAGATCTCCCACTCTGTTAATTGTATCCTCTATGCTGTCTTCAACAAAACAATTTCATTTCGTCAGACCACCACACACCAAAAGCCACAGACTTAGTAAACACTTAATTCACCTTTTAGGTTTGTGCCTTTTTGTACACAGCTTCATAGATGAGATAACGAGAGTCCAGAGACAGTATATTCCTGTTAGGGTGAAAGGAAAGGCTGGTAGGTGGACGGGACGGAATGCTGGATGACGAGAGAAATTGAGGGTTTGGTTAAGAAAAAGGAGGCATATGTCAGGTATAGACAGGAGAGATTGAGTGAATTCTTAGAAGAGTATAAAGGCAGTAGGAGTACACTTAAGAGGGAAATCAGGACGGCAAAAAAGGGGACATTAAATAGTTTTGGCAAGTAGGGTTAAGGAGAATCCAAAAGGTTTTTACAAATACAGTAAGAACAAAAGGGTAACTAGGGAGATAATAGGGCCCCTCAAAGATCAGCAAGGCAGCCTTTGTGTGGTTCCCCAGAAGATGGGTGAGATACTAAGTGAGAATTTTGCATCAGGGTTTACTGTGGAGAAGGACATGGAAGATATAGAATGTAGGGAAATATATGGTGACATCTTGAAGAATGTCCATATTACAGAGGAGAAGATGCTGGATATCTTGAAACACATAAAGGTGGATAAATCCCCAGGACCTGATCAGGTTCACCCTAGAACTCCATGGGAAGCTAGGGAAGTGATTGCTGGGGCCCTTGCTGAGGTATTTGTATCATTGATAGTCATAGGTGAGGTGCTGGAAGACTGGAGGCTGGTAATGTGGTAAGGACACGCCAATGAACAATAGACCGGTGAGCCTGACATTGGTGGTGGGCAGGTTGTTGGAGGGAATCCTGAGGGACTAGATTTACATGTTTTTGGAAAGGCAAGGACTGATTAGGGATAGTCAACATGGTTTTGAGGTGGGATATCATGTCTCACGAACTTGATTATGTTTTTTGAAGAAGTAACAAAGACAACTTTAGATGGCAGAGTGATAGACATGATCGAGATGGACTTCAGTAAAGTGTTCGACAAGGTTCTCCGGGGAGACTGGTTAGCAAGGTTAGATCGCAGGAATACAGGGAGAACTAGCCATTTAGGTACAGAACTGGCTTGAAGGTAGAAGACAGAGGGTGGTGGTGGAGGGTTGTTTTTCAGATTTGAGGCCTGTGACCAGTGGAGTGCCACAATGATTGGTGCTGGGTCCTCTACTTCTCATCATTTATATAAATGATTTGGATGTGAACATAAGAGGTATAGTTAGTAAGTTTGCTGATGACACCAAAATTCGAGGTGTAGTGGACAGCAAAGAAGGCTACCTCAGATCTTGATCAGATGGGCTAATGGGCTGAAGAGTGGCAGATGGAGTTTAATTTAGATAAACGCGATGTGCTGCATTTTGGAAAAGCAAATTAGAGCAAGACTTATAACTTAAAGGTAAGATTCTGGGGTGTGTTGCTGAACAAAGAGACCTTGGAGTACAGGTTCATAGCTCCTTGAAAGTAGAGTCGCAGGTAGATAGTGAAGAAGGCGTTTGGTATACTTTCCTTTATTGGTCAGAGTACTGAGTATAGAAGTTGGGAGGTCATGTTGTGGCTGTACAGGAAATTGATTAGGCCATGTTTGGAATGTTGCATGCAATTCTGGTCTCCTTCCTATCTGAAGGATGTTGTGAAACTTGAAAGGGTTCAGAAAAGAAATACAAGGATGTTGCCAGGCTTGGAGAGTTTGAGCTGTAGGGAGAGGCTGAATAGGCTGGGGCTGTTTTCCCTTGAGTGTCAGAGGCTGAGGGGTGACCTTGTAGAGGCTTATGAAACCATGAAGGGCATTGATAGGGTAAATTGACAAAGTCATTTCACTGGGGTGAGGGAATCCAGAACTAGAGGGCATAGGTTTAGGGTGAGATGGGAAAGATATAAAACAGACCTAAGGGGCAAGTTTTTCACGCAGAGGGTGGTACGTGTATGGAATGAGCTGCCAAATGAAGTGGTAGAGGCTGGTACAATTGCAACATTTAAAAGGCATCTGGATGGGTAAATGAACAGGAAAGGTTTAGAGGGATATGGGCCAAGCGCTGGCAAATGGGCCTAGATTAGGCTGGGACATCTGGTCTGCATAGATGAGTTGGACCGAAGGGTCTGTTTCTGGGCTGTACATCTCTATGACTCTATGACTGTATGAGGTATGACAATACCAGTTGATATTTTTACCTGCAAATAAGGGACAAAAACAGCATCCTACATGTAAAATTGTAAGGCAGTTCAAATTCAGATTAATTGTAGACTCTAGTTGTGGTTTTTCAATAGTTTAGAGTCAATGTCTAATAAATCATGAGTGGTGGAACCAGATTTAACATTACACTTACCATTTTAAGGATTCATCATGTTTTGATGAAACCAGCAATTTTTTTTAAAAAGCTTATGGTAAGAATTATTCTCTTGCCATCAATTTCAATTTACAACTGCTGACTTGCCTCATTGTGGGTTTCCTGACTGCAGGGATGGAGCTAGGAGTGCAGGCATTTCCTTCTTCCTTGTGTGGTGCCATTAGTGTATTATCTTGCCTGGGAATATGATAAAAAATAATTGGCATCATATATATGCCAGAATCAGGAGCTCATTTCCACAAATCCATTGTTCTTGTTGGACCTCCTCAGACATAACTCTGCCAGAAAGAAGATACTTTTGAAATAATCCAGCTTTGGTTTGGGAGCTTAATGGAAGAAGCAAGAGTAGATCTACATCCACAAGAATATATTGACCCTGGTTGCATTTGCATCAAGTGCTCATTTAGTCTTCACCAGTACAGGGGATATTGTCAACACTACTGCTGTCTTTGACAGAGTGTCCACAATCCTGACATTGTAAAGCATAAGTCATGCAATGCCATAAGTCAACATGTCCCTTTTGTCTGATCTCTTCACTGAAGTCTATGGAACAAGAATGATGTTATAGCATAACAACATTATATCTCATGTGTTAGATTTACTCATTTATTTGTTAAGGCATTATATCAGGCAAATAAAAACAAAATTGGTCTCAAGACAAACTGTTAAGCCTCACATAATCTTCTTGGCCTTTTTGTTTGTCACATCTTGGAAATCTACCTTTGAACATGAGAATCTGAGTTTACTCGAAATCTGCTTTTCACTCTTTCTCTTGTAGGGCACCACTGTTTGACAGGTTCTGCTGTAACAAGCATGGGTTTGGTTGCTGAGGTCGATTCCTCAAATTATCACCAAGGAATCACAAGGCAACCTCAAGATAGGCATTGAAAAATAAAGTGAAGGAGTGGCTTCAGCTAGGGAATTAGAGCAAAGATATTATATGAGTATTTAAACAAGTGGTAAATCAGCTCTATAGCCTCTGATACCAATTTTCCTCTTCTTCTTTTGATTTTTCCTGTGTCATGAGGTCACTGGAATGTTGGTTGATCAACTAGATCTCATCCACAGTGTTTGGATTTAGAAATTTATCTTAAAGCCGGAAACCTGTTCTGCCATTAAGCTTCCCCATCCAGTACTGGGCGCCAAAGCATGTCTCCAGTGCCCCTACTGACAGTCATAGGAATGTTGGAAGAATTTACAGGTTCACAAATAAATATGGGAATTAGGAGCAGGGGTAGGCCATTCAGCCTGCTCCACCATTAAATAAGATCATGGCTTGTCTGATTGTTACCTCAACTCCACTTTCCTAGCTATCCCTGATACTCCTGGGTTAGTCTAGAAGCTAACTAACGCTGCAGTAAATCTATGCAGTGACCTTGCCTTTATATTTCTCTGGGGAAGAGCATTCACTTCACAGGTTCATGGCAGTCTGCAAGAAAAATGAATCTTCTCATCTCTGTCTTAAAAGGGGAATGTCCATATTTTTAAACTTTGCTTAAGATCACCTCTCATGACAGTACTATGAGATTTTGCATTCCATCCAACATTATTAAGGCAAAGACAATGCTGCTGATATCGTGCAAAAGTGTGCTTTGACAGCTGTTAGAAACTGGACTGAACTTGACTGAAATCCATTTCACATAAGACTCTTGCAGATTGAGAGAAGTTCTTAAGCCCGTGATGCCAATCTAAGATAAAGGATTTGCTCACTACTATGCTCTCCATTTGATCTATTGGTCGCTTTTACTTTTATTACTCATTTGTGTGGCTTTTTGCATCTCTTATATCTGTTATTCATGTATGCTGTGCTGCTTTTATAGGTTTTAAAGGTTTTGTTTTCATTGTTTTTAATGTGATTTCCATCAATCATCTTTTTGTGGCTTTAATAACTTTAGGATTCCTGTGACTGAATTCCTTTTTTTGTACTTCATTTGGACGACAATTCCTGTCACATTTTTGGCTTAAGTTTCAACTTTTCTCAATTGCATTCAGCATGCCTTTTTAAGGAATGCAACTTTACTTCTGTTTTAAGATATTTGTATTTTTCATTCTGTCTTTCTTTTCACACAAACCCTGCAAGCTTGCTTCCCACTGCTTTGAATTAGATCTCACTTCCTTGGTTTTATTCTGGCTTCAGTTTTGTACTAAGATATCACCTTCACTACATAATCACTTCTGGCCTTAAAGGCTTTTAATCAGTCAAGTTTCTTTGGCTTATTTGTAGCATTTGTTCTGGATGCAGTTTCCTGGCTTTACCTTCTCTGGCCTGAATTTGCATGTTTCAGATTCAGACAAAAACTGGATTTCTTTGTGACTACAAACCATGCAGGGAAAACAAAGACTGTTGTAATATTCCAAAGGTAGAGAACTAGGCATTGAACATATAAGCATGAAAATAATAGTTACAAAAACATTGTAGGGATAAATTTAACATAAGTTCTTGCCCCAGTCCAGTAGTATATGTCAGCATTATTTCAGAACAAGGGCATAAAATATATCTTAGCTGCAGGACACCATAACCAAAAAGCGTGTAGGACAATGCAAAAATTGTTTTAAACAGAAGTGGATGCTTTCTGAAAAGTACAGTAAAGTAAGTAAGATGAACTTTAGGTCTGAACTTTATAGATAATGGCAGTGTTGCATTTTGATTATTACAAAAGGCTGTCGTTTCTTTAGATTCAATTTGGTTACCTGGATTAATGCAAAAGATGAGTGAGCCAGATGGGCAGGACATCTCATTTCCAGACTAGAGATGTTATGATTTCATGTTTCAAATAGACTAATAATAATCATGTGGGATTAAACTGGACAGTTTTCAAATAGGCACAGGAACTGGGATGTGTGATTAACCCATGATGATTCAGTGTAATGCAGGCAACTTCTTACTTTGTGCCTCCTGCTTGTAATATGATCTCTGTCAATACACACTGGTAGCTGTTTCACATGGCAGCCACATCACCAAAACAAATTGTCCAATAATCACTGATGCTTCACTGTCTGAAATACACAGTGAACTGTCACAGAATGTCGCATTGTAGTTCCTAGGAGGCTAGGCATGAACTTGCATGCCATGCTACAAATGCTCACGCATCACTGAAGGAGTGATCTTCCTTTCAGTCAGCCACATGCATAGAGTTCTCAAGTCACATATAATGCAATGTGCATGGAGTCAATTGACCCTGCTCCACAAGGAAGCCTGCAATCCAAGCAAACTCTTGTGCCAATGTTGTCGTCTTATATTTGACAAGTGAGAAATGAAATTTATATATTTGTCTTGAAATATAGATTTACAGCACCAGTCTGGATGGAGTCAGATGCAAAAAAAATCATCATATAGTCACCGTTTTCAGCAATGTACTCCTTTCCCTGCTCTGAGCTGAGACGTTGTGGCTGTGATAGTTGGAAAATTTCAATGAAGATAGCTTCAGTGAAACACAGGTATCTTAAATGTTGCTTGTGACTGATGTTTAGGTTTGACAATTGCTCCTGAACATCTTGCATAGATATGGAAATCTGCTGAAGGCCTTTCTCTCTCTCTTCCTCCCTTTTCCAGCAGCTTGATCAGCTCCGACTGGTCTCTGCCTATTCTCCCAGTCGTGCTTCACTCTGAGAGAAAGTGTTGCTGGTGGACCACTTTGGTGAGCAACTGGTCTCTGCAGAAGCTTCAAGGAAACAATAAATCCTTCAGCATCTGCCACAATCCTCCTTATACTCTGATAAAATTCAAAACCAGTACAGAAAATCCCAACGAATTGGTAAAGAATTTTAGTCAGAAGAAATAAACCAGCAACAACCTGAAATTGTAGATTAGGTTGAAAGAAATGGTCCTTCCTGATTTTTTAATGTGTTCAGCTTAATGAAGTAAAAAGAGAGCCTTAGCTAGAACACGATGCTCCAAAATGACAGTGCCAGTCAGATCAGCATGTTTGGAGACAGGGGAATGGTGGGTGGGGACCCCTCCTTCCTCCCACTGAAGGGAGATCACCTAGGGAGATTCGCTACCCTGAAGTTCAAAAAGCAAACGTTTTTAGCATTGTTTGCAGGCTTCCATGTGGAGGTCTTATTCAGTGCCTAATTGAGGGACCAACATTGGAAAGTAGAATACCAACTGTGAAAAACTTCCCTTTTCTTGCTGTTGTCCTCTCTTGCAATTGATGGCAGTCCTATGTCTCTCTTCCTGCCATCACTCTCTTTTGCTCGAATCACTTGGCAATCCTGGGTTTCGGGGAGATAATGTAACAGCATCAACCACCACCATACCAAACAACGGAGGTACCAAACAACAAAGAGCTGTCAGCCTCGGATTGACCGTCAGCTCTCAGTCTTCCATCGGATCTTGGGTTTTGGTCTTCCCAAAAAAACAGGTGACAAACTGCTCTCGCTAGTTCTCAAGTGGACAGGTATAATTCTAAATTAAACTAAGTTCTTTAATAAAGTGGGACTTACAGGCATCATACATGGACTGTGTATGGGCAGACTCCAAATATCATATTGGAATTTTAAAGGACTTTACAAATGCCCCTGAACTTAATTTCACCGCAAAGTCTCCCAATTGTTTACTACCATTTAGAGAATAATTTATTCATAAACGATGAAGGCTAAGATTTCATGTATTCAGACATTGGTAATAAAAATTGATAACTGAATAGCAAATGAAATTCAACAATGAAATAGTTGAGCAATCAACATTTGATTACTCCTCCATTGATTTACACTGGTATCATGCCCATAATTTAAATAAATTGTTTTGGTGAACCTTTTGTTAATTTCATTTCAGATTAAGAAAATAGTGCAAGATAATTAATACTTTTCTTGTTCAAACTTAAAGCTAATTTGAATTATATCTGTTGTAGATTGTATTTATTTCCCATATCTTATATTGGCTGCTATCTGAGAAAGGTACCATCTAGTGAATTAGAGTGTCACAGTGCCCATGTCTTGATGCTGTTAAAATTATTGTCAATAATTGCAGCAGTTCTTGCACTCTAGATCTATACCCATTGGGAACTGGGTTAAGACATTTTAAATTAATTTCACTTAGGCACCTTAGAGGGCGATTATAGACAGGGGACTATCATTCTGTGTTTTTCAACTGGATTCCAGGTCTCAGTGGAGGAAGGTCAGAGATCCCCAATGCATGTATGCTTCACTAGAATTTGAAACAGACTCATCACGAAATAGATTTCTGCAGCAGTAAGGAAAATAGCTCTGACAAGGGAAACAAAGTGAAGAGACGGATTGGTGACCTGATTTTATAGTTGATACGAACAGGACGAACCTTAGTGCAAAGTTATATTTGCAATTCCGAGTATGATTTTTTACATTTACTTACAAAGCACAAATTGTTTCTGAGTTACATTTGGAATGGCTGCTTACATGAACATTCCACATGACTGAAATCACTTTTATTTTGTTGTGCTACATGGGAATGGCATGAATGGAAATAGGGTACACTCTCTATGTTGAAGAAAAGAGATCGTTAGCTGTTAAGTAGTGTTACTGGACAGTTTTGCCCTTAGCTTAGAGGTTTCAGTTGAGTGGCCTCACCAAATTAAGACCTGAATATTAAAAATCATAGGTAAAAATAAAATTCTTACCAATCTATTTGTAGAAATTACAAAAGTAAAAATACCACAATGGTTTCAGTTTCACCTTTTTGAGGTTGTAGGAACCTGTTTGACTTCAAATGACTCTACTGCATCAGCCTGTGTTCCTTTTAACAAGAACTATTTGATCCTGTTCCTGCCTTATCTCCATAACCCTTGATTTCACAATCCTTGAGAGCTCTATCCTCTAAGGATTGAGACGTATAAGATTATTAAAGGATTGGACACTCTGGAGGCAGGAAACATGTTTCCACTGATGGGTGAGTGCCGAACCAGAGGACACAGCTTAATAATAAGGGGTAGGCCATTTAGGACAGATAGGTCAGATATGAGGAGAAACTACTTCACCCAGAGAGTGGTGGGTATGTGGAATGCTCTGTCCCAGAAGGCAGTGGAGGCCCAGTCTCTGGATTCGTTTAAGAAAGAGTTGAATAGAGCTCTCAAGGATAGTGGAATCAAGAGTTATGGAGATAAGGCAGGAACAGGAGACTGGTTGAGGATGATCAGCCATGATCACAATGAATGGTGGTGCAGGTTAGAAGGGCAGAATGGCCTACTCCTGCACCTATTGTCTATTGTCTATTATTAACAGATGTTCCAATTACTCAGCTTAGAAGTCTACATAAGCTTCAAATGTCTCTCCCATGAAAGCTTTATCCAGATTCTCTCCTAGTCATGTGACCTTACATCATTATAACATCATGATCACTTAGACATATGCCATTAACCCATTACTCCATATCTTTCCTAAGACTTTATCCCTGTTAATTACATTTCCCCCAACTCCTTCCCAAAGTCTCAATTGCTACAAATGTTAGTCTTTAAGTCTGTTTTATATCTCTCCCTGATTTCAAATGGATTTGTTTCTGAGGTTGACAGTTTGTGTTACACTTTCCCTTCTTTAGTCTTGAGTGTGCACTTTTTCGATATTTGAAGAGCTTCCAGTGGATCTCCACACTTTCTCAAGTTCAGGGTAAAACATTTAAGTTCATGCTGATTTTCTTATCAGAATACTAAGGCTTCCAATTTCTTCTTGTGATATTTCCATCAAATATGTTCTATTTGTTAAGTGCAATTTTCTCAACAACAGTTTCTCTTGTTATCAGACGTGGTTCCATACTCTTTCCCTCGCGTGATGAATTCGTAACTCTTCCACATGATGGCAGTGACTGAAGTTCCTAATTTGTTTTTCTCTTCGGACTCCCTCACATTTCCTTACTCAATTATGGTCCTCTATGATAGTATGAAGTTTTAACTTTTCTAATGATGACAGCTACACTCGTAGACTTTTCTTCATCAACAATTCTGCTGGAAACAATCTGCTTTTCAATGGTGAAAGCAAAAAAAATGCTCTGATGAAGAGTCACCTCGATTCAAAATGTCAGCTTGCTTTCTCTCCATGGATGCTGCCCAGCCCACTGTGACCTCCAGTACTTTTGTTTTCAATACAGATTCTAGCACCTGCAGTAAATCACTCTTGCTTTTCAATGGTGATGATCTATAATTCAGTGGAGCCAAATTAATATAATTAATTTTTCTCAGAAATTCTTACTTAGCCAGATTTGTGACTTAGACTCCATTATCAGATTCAACCATGTCAATAATTCCATGAATTGAATAGTTTTAATGATTTTTATCACTATGTCAATGGGATATTGTATGGACAATTTATTTCCTCCCGACTTGAGTAAGAGTCAATTACAAGGATAAATATTTTTCCATGAATCTCAAACAGTTACATTCCTAATCTCTCTAAAGATCCTAATAGAAATAAAGATGGTAGCAAAAGTTCTTGCTGTTCCTAACCATTGATGGCATAGATTTGACAGTTGATTACAATTTCCTTGATCCAGTAAGTAATTACTGGCCACAAAATGGACTTCTAGGTGTTACTTTGTTGCCCTGAGTTGCGACATGCTGCTATCATGTTTTATCTCCTTGTTGGTGTAAAATGAGCTACGAGTCAAGGAGACTTGCATCTAAAATCTCTTTCTCATGGTTAAAAAAAAATCACACAACACCAGGTTATAGTCCAACAGGTTTATTTGGAAGCACTGGCTTTCGGAGCACTACTCCCTCATCAGGTGGTTGTGACAACTTTGTACACCCTAGTCCAGCACCAGCTTCTCCAAATCATCTCTTTCTCATACACACAGATTATGTGACCTTACATCATCTACTTCTGCTCCTATATTTTACAGTCTTATGATCATTATATTATGTTTGCTTAAACTCATGCTATTAATCCTTACTCCACAATTTCAATTACCAGCCAACTGCAGCACAATAGTTATTTCTTCAGAATCACAATAGCTTTGTTTGTGTCGTGGCCATTTTTGTACCATTTCATAATTCTGTTGTCAACTTATTCATTAATTTATAGCCAAAGACATGGCATGGTGCTGATGAATATATTGAACATGTGAATTGACTACAACAAAACTATGATCATAAAAAGTGAACCCACAAAAGCACTTAAATATCACTGATTTCTGTTTCTCTTAAGAGTGCATGGACATGGCATACCCATGACTAACTTCTCAATAAATTACAGTGTTTTTGCAGATCTGTAAGTATTTGACTAATGCACATGAACAAATGGAAGGAAATGCATCCTCAGTGTGGATTTAAGAATCTTTTTGCAATCTTATATTAATTTCACTATGGATCAAATTGGGGAACTTAAAGGAAACTCACAAGACACTCATTGATCATTCTGATTACACATTAAGTATTCTTTTGATAGTAATTAAAAGAAACAATTGTTTCTAAAATATGTTCTGCCGACTGTTAGACTTTAGTGCACAAGAATATCACATTGCAAGTTTGGTTTGTAGAGTTATGGACTTGGATGTTTGCTTTTGAGGCAGGTACACAGAATTGGCAAATATTCCGGTTGCTGCACCCAAATGCCAGAATTGCAGGACCTTCAATTTAAGACAGAGGGTGGTGGTAGAGGGTTGTTTTTCAGACTGGAGGCCTGTGACCAGTGGAGTGCCACAAGGATCGGTGCTGGGTCCTCTACTTTTTGTCATTTACATAAATGACTTGGATGCGAGCATAAGAGGTACAGTAAGTAAGTTTGCAGATGACACTAAAATTGGAGGTGTAGTGGACAGCGAAGAGGGTTATCTCAGATTACAACAGGATCTTGACCAGATGGGCCATTGGGCTGAGAAGTGGCAGATGGAGTTTAATTCAGATAAATGCGAGGTGCTGCATTTTGGGAAAGCAAATCTTAGCAAGACTTATACATTTAATGGTAAGGTCCTAGGGAGTGTTGCTGAACAAAGCGACCTTGGAGTGCAGGTTCATAGTTCCTTGAAAGTAGAGTCGCAGGTAGATAGGTTAGTGAAGAAGGCGTTTGGTATGCTTTCCTTTATTGGTCAGAGTATAGGTGTTGGGAGGTCATGTTGCAGCTGTACAGGAAATTGGTTAAGCCACTGTTGGAATTTGCGTGCAATTCTGGTCTCCTTCCTATCGGAAAGATGTTGTGAAACTTGAAAGGGTTCAGAGAAGGTTTACAAGGATGTTGCCAGGGTTGGAGGGTTTGAGCTATAAGGAGAGGCTGAATAGGTTGGGGATGTTTTCCTTGGAGTGTCAGAGGCTGAGGGGTGACCTTATAGAGGTTTACAAAGTTATGAAGGGCATGGATAGGGTAAATAGGCAAAGTATTTTCTCTGGGGTCGGGGAGTCCAGAACTAGAGGGCATAGGTTTAGGGTGAGAGGGGAAAGATATAAAAGAGACCTAAGGGGCAACTTTTTCAGACAGAGGGTGGTATGTGCATGGAATGAGCTGCCAGAGGAAGTGGTGGGGGCTGGTACAATTGCAACATTTAAGAAGTATTTGGATGGGTATATGAATAGGAATTTACACCCTTTGTGCTAATTACCTAATATTCACCATGGGTGACCTTAGGATATAAAATGAAATTAAATAGAGTTCTAAGTGCATATTGCAGATTTCACTATATAAAAAACATTATCCTAATATCCCATTTAATTCACATAAATCCCATCAAGTAATGATATCTCTATATTCCTTACTTTAAAAAATGTATTTGTTTTCCTCACATCAAAGAATGCTAATTCATTAGTAACCTCTTGGAGCTATCATTCAAATTGTGAATTTACACAGTCCCATCTACCCGTCCGCTCCTCCCTGCTGAAGAACCAACCACCCTACTGTAGCAATGAGAGGTTGTGGAAGCAGTCAAACAATAATAATGCTTAAGTCGTAGCACTTAACATGGTGTCAACAAATAGCTGTTGACAGATAATAACACAGGTAAGCTAGTTTCTTTTATATTTTAAAGGGCAGGAGGTTTAAATAAATTGACATAACATTTCTGTGGGCTTTTTTGCCTTTATGAGAATTTATATCTATTCTAAAATATCATAAGTCACATATTGTGTGAGACAATGAGGAGGCCATGACCTTGCGGTATTATTGCTGGACTGTTAATCCAGAGATCCAGGCAATGTTCTCGAGACCCAGGTTCAAATGCCAACTCAACATATGGTGGAAATTGAATTCAATAAAAAATCTGGAATTAAGATTCTTGTGGTGATCATAAATCCATCTGGTTCACTAATATCCTGTAGGGAAAGAAACTGCCATGCAGGTCTGGCCTACATGTGACTCCAGGTCAATAGCAATGTGGTAACTCCTCACTGTCCTCAGGAATGGGCAATAAATACTGGCCTAGCCAGCAATGCCCTCATTGTGTGAATGATTTTTTAAAAATTGCAAGATCAGGCTGTCACCCTAATGAAAATAGATTCTGTTTGAAGTCAGCTCTAGGTTCTGGATTCTCTGAAGTGTGAGTCATGTCCCACTGCAGCTCACCTAACAGGGAAAATAAGATCTGTCAGAAATAAGGATGGAACTGCTGGTTCCAGGCTCCTGGTAACATTTTGGATGCGCTATTTTGGAAAATCTAACTGTGATGATTTGTTGAACATATGAAGTGTCAAAAGAGAACAGATATTCTGATGTGGTTGATAAATTACATTGCAGTTCACAATAGCACTGACATACTAGAATATGTCACTCGTGGTTTGAGTACAGCCTCGGCAGGTAGTTTCTTTCGTCCCTACTTTGTACCCTTCAACCAACAAACCGCCACTTACAGCACTGTAAATCATCACAATATCCCACTTATGGGTGGGTGTCAGTCTGCCCCTTTTTATCAAATTATGACAGGTTTTCAACTCTTCAATACATGTTACAATTGCACTATTTAAACAATTTTACTTTAATGAAGTACAGCATGAAGAGCAAGAGTTTTATATTGTCGTGGAATAATTCATTAAAAGAAATAATACAATGATGATCAAAAACGTTTGCCTCAGAGTTAATGGGTAACCTGATTGGCTGACAGATCTGTCATCCCTACAGCTTTTCAGGCATCAGTTTAGATTAGATTCCCTTCAGTATGGAAACAGGCCATTCAGCCCAACAAGTCCACACCACCCCTCCGAAGAGTAACCCACCCAGACCCATTCCCCTACCCTATATTTACCCCTGTTTAATGCACCTAACACTGTGGGCAATTTAGTATTACCAATTCACCTGACCTGCACATCTTTGGATTGTGGGAGGAAGCCCACGCTGATGTGGGGAGAATGTGCAAACTCCACACAGACAGTCATCCGAGGCTGGAATCAAATCAGAGTCCCTGATGCTGTGAGGCAGCAGTGCTCATGACTGAGACAACGTGTCACCCAGGTTCTAAGTCCTGGAGTCCAGGACCAGATAATGTAGGGTGACAGGGAGGGGACATGATGTCCAGGCAGGAGATAATTGAGAGGCCAAAGGGAAGTGATAAAACCAGGAAGGGGGAGTTCTTGTGGAGGATGTCTAATGCAATGTGGTCCTGGAGTGTAGAAGCCTTGTCCTTTGCCCCCTGGAGGATAGGAGCCTTGCCCTTTGCCTTCTGAGACTTGAACTGATGACTTGTCAGGTTTCCACATTATCCTTCTGCTGGTCACATGATTAATCCTTGATGCTCTGCCAATAATTAGCTATCCTTTGATTGAGTGCTTAGTGATCGAATGAGGACTTTCCAGATACTCTGAGTTGATTACCTTGTTATGTCAAGAGCTGCTAAGGATAAGGTCTTCAGTATTTTCTCCTGTCAACCAAATTGTTTTAATCTTATGACTATCGAGGAGTGTACTGAGGTCCCAGGCTTGATTAACTGGTGTTTTGGTGTTATCTTGCGGTTTGCAGTTTCATAACCTCTTGTACACAATAATTGCAACCTTTGTGATGTATATGTTGATTTCAATATCATGTCACAAGTTGCTGGTGACTGTAAAACCCAGATATATGAAGCTATCAATAACATCAAATGTCAAATTGTCAGTTGTGGAATGGCAATATCCTGAACTGTGACATTCACCCTCCTAATATCGATGGTCAAGATAAAATTTGGTCACTTCTGCTGAACATGTTCTTTGCTATGAAATGTTCATGAGATTTCATCAGCACAGAGCAACTCTCTGATTTGTCTTGGATTGCAGATAAGCACGGTTGACCAAAATTGTCAGATTTGATACGTGAGTAGATACTCTCCACAGTTGACCTGAAGGGACTTAACAGTAGCAAAGGGAAGAATATGAAAAATAGTGTCAGTGCCAGAACACAACTCCGTTTGACCCTACTGCAATTTCGAAGAGATCCAACGTTGCCCTATCATATCTCACTGACCTTTATACCCATTATGGTATTATGGAAAGAAGATACAAATTTTGAACCCATTTGGTTAAAGTGCTTTAGCCATCTATCCAATGGGTTTTGCAACTGGTGAAGACCATCTCTGTCTTTGTTTCAATGAAGTCATTCCGTTGCTGATGGATCTATTGCCTTTATGACCCCTTCATGCATGTTTCTAAAATTCCTAAGTCATTGGACATTTGGATGACTATTAAAGTTGTCATTGGCACACTTCCTAGCAGTCTGTTGGACCTTACTTTGAGCAACACTCAGTGCATTGCTCTTCTTGCTAAGGTCTCTTGTAAATTATGAGAACTGACCAATTGGCTTCAATGACAGTTTTGTCAATGCTCATTCAGCTTATCAAGTTCCATGTCAATCACCATTGCCTTTCATACATTACCAATATGCAAGATATCTGTCAGTCCCTTGCATGTCCAACTTTTCAATCAAATCCTCTTATTTGCCTGGTGTAATGGAATCTGTTCACTTTCTGAGAAGAGACTGTAAGCTCCACTTCTGTAAAGTGTCAGTATCTTTCATGTCAGAGGCTGCTCAATTTGAGGCGGGCAGTGACAAATCAATGGGTTACACTAGTCTTTCCTGACATCAGTGAAAGCCTGTAGTGCCCTTTCTCTACACCAATTGAATTGGACTTATCAATTCAGGCACAATATGGAGATTCAGGGCAGTCCAAATGTCAGGGTCACACTCTTGACATCCTCCATTGAATCAAAACCGGTCCATTTGGCATTGGCTTGATTTCAAGTGCTGCTGTAAAGATAACGTATGTAGGCATCAGTTCATTTTTGTGCTCCACTCCTGATTTATTTGTCAGCCTTTATTTCCATAGCCTTCAACTTTCCCTGGTATCTATAAAACAATGGAGCTGTTCATCCATAATTAGGAGCTTGGTTCATGAGTGCCAGGATGTGACCATATGCCTGTGGGTCTATTCAATGCATGTTCAGAGATAAACTTATGAAGTTTTAGCATGGCACTGGAAGGGACCCAGTTTTCTTGTGTCTCCATGAGGAGGCACAGCTGATAGCTTGCTGATAGAGAGGTTGTGCACTGACTGGGAGGCACTTGGCTCTGTTTATTGCTTTGCTGATGGTACAGGCTGCACATGAGAAGCAAATTAGAAAAGAAATGTAGAAAGAAAGCCAAGGTTAGGTGAATTTGCCATGTTAAATTGTCCATGGCATCCATGGATGTCCTAGGTGGATTAGCCATGGGAAATACAGGATTACAGGGATAGGGTTGGGGATTGGGTCTGGATGGGATGCTCTTTGGAGGGTCAATGTGGAATCGATGGGTTGAATGGCCTGCTTCCACAGTGTGGAAATTCTGTGATTCTATTCTATTCTATTCTATAATTCTAACTCCCTTCATTCAAATGACAGACATATTACATAAACCTGTTGGACATACAAATGCAGAAACACACTAACTCTCTTCACCCACACGCTTGATACATTATATCAGTCTGTTGGACACAACTCTGTTATCTTTTACAGCCCTAAATGCAAATTCTCTAACTCTGGCCTCTTGCCCATCCTTTTACCATGTGCTTCCTATCCGACCTATTTGGTGCCCACTTAGCACTCAAAAAACAAGCATGATGATGCCAGCTACTTGCTACCTAGTTTGAACTATTGAATTCACTTCACTTATCCTGTATAGCAGATATTTAGTGGATAAAGTTTTAGAAATTTGAGTTGTTTTATTTTAGGTGAGTCTGCCAATGTTATTGTTCAGTTTGATGCATTTTGTTATGCACTAATGAATTAAAATGACAAATGACCTAGTGAGAAAAATTAATGCCTGTGATGCATACCTCAAAGCTGAAGCACAACAAAAATAATAATTTGTAACTAGATAGTTGCTGCATTATATGGGAAGATTTCAACAATTGTGAGGGTTTTGCGCACTTCAAATAATTACCAGTAGATGAAGGATTACTTACGTTTAACTTAAAATTGAAATGGCAAAATCTGAATAAGCGCATTGTTTAATTTTAAAGAGACATGAAAAATTTTAACTATGAGGACAATATCTCATTGAAGTGTAAGCAGTTACATTGTTAGATTGCTAAGATAATAATTAAATCCAGTGAAATATAATACGTATTCCAAGAATGACACAGTAAACAACTTTCTCCAAATCTATCTCTGGGTCACTTGATGGAATAATGAACTAAACTTAATCTGTGAGATTTATTTCTTTGGGAACGTGATGAAGGGTAATACATTTAGCACTATAGTTAAGAAATTGAGAATTTTCAGATTGGATTTTTAATCAATTTCTATGGGATAATCTCATGCAAATTGTATAACTTTAGTAAAGTTAGTTTTCTTTCCTTCCTCCTTGATTCTGAACTTTTCACATATTTCGGACTTTCTTTTCATTTTTCATTTTTGACTATGGCATACCAATTTCATAATCTATAAAGATAAGTAAAAATTCCACAAAAAAAACAAGTTTATATGTGAAGTATTAGCTGCACACCAACTGTGAAACCAACAGTATCTTATTGCCAAATATGTTGACAACAAATAAAAGTATTTGATGCTTTGCTTCCAGTCACAATGATAGACACCTAGATAGCTGTATTCTCGTAATGGGTCAAGAACAGTAGCATTATACACCTACATGGCCTAATGACTCCAAACACAACCAAACCAGTTTATTGAATGGTTTAAGACAAGTACTTCCTGCTAATACGCATAAGGTTTCTTGTGGCCAAGGCTGGTTTAAACAAAAAAGAATGAACCAAGTTAATCTGGTGATTTTGCAAACATTCTTTGAATAGTTAAAATTGCATAATTTTAGATTTTTCATTTTTAAATTGTCTGCTGGTTTCATTTGATTAAAGTACAATTTAGGTGTAGAGTTGTAAAAATTAAAAAAGAAACTTGAGACTATACCAGGGAAAAAGTAACGAATCCAACTTTCATATTTGGAAACCTAAAAAAAAACTTTTATTTGAATCTCAAGTTCAGATTTGATTTCTCCAAAAATGATCACATCTCTTTTGCATTACATGGCTGATTATAATCTTGTTCGTCTGGGCCAATGGTTCGGATTGTGTTGGTCCTCTGAGCAGGGCTTTTGTTTTGTTTATCTCCTTAAAAATAATTATTGTGCCCCTATTCCCAAATGAACTTTATAACATAAAGAAGCAATGCACACCAGCACATTCTGTGTTAAGCTGCTTTTCAGTTTAATAAGCTAACTCCTTTTAAAAAAAATTCCTTGCTGTGGGATTCCTGGCTTATGCTTACAAACTGGCGTGTTTATCTAGACTAAAATAGTAACTCAGCTGTGCTGTTTTAGTGCAATTCCCTGTCATGCCAGCATGTCAGCACTAAGTGTTCAGTGAGAATGACTGGCTTCTCGCCCTCTGACAATACAATATGGTTTCAACATTCTGTTCAAAACAATCTTGGTTCCAGCAGGGACAGGGCACAGGCAACTTTGATATTCCCAGTCACTTTAATACCATAACCCATGGATTGTAATATCCACTCAACCTGTCATGTCCTATTGGACCAACTCTCTAGTGGTTTAAATATTAGTAAGGACTTGTCACTGCCTTTTAAGAATGACTCATCCTTTCATTAGAAATGGTGAAGCTTATTTATGTGGAAAGCCAGCTGCTGACAAGAGATTGTTGGAGAAATATCCTAGCAGGCAATACAGATTAAAATGGTTATGTCAGGTTTATGTGATTTTTTTTGTCTGTTTGGTTTTATCTCATCTTACACTATCTAATTTGATATAATAAAGTGCTGTTTTGGAAAATAATGTCAACCAGGCATATAATTCATGGGATGCAACTTTTCAGGAATGACACACCAAGCATTAAAATATCATATTAAGGATATTTATATCAAATTACAAACACTCTTGCTTACTTCATATGTTGATTACACAAAATTCAGGTCATTATAGTAGATTGAATAGGAAATAAAGCTATGTATTAGACTATACAATTAATTAACAAGTAAAATAGCTTTATAACTTTGAAAGAAATACCACTGTGCACAATATGTATAATTCCTTTTAAAACTGGATATAGTTCCAAACTGTTTTCTTAATTTCAACTGAGTTTCTTCATATAGTCATATTCTTTATCATTTAAAAAGAAACAATAATCATAACTACTTCTGAATTCTTTTAATTTAAAATAATTCAGCAATCATATCAAATAAAGCAAAATTTGAAAGTCAAAAGTAAGAAATCTCATTAGAAGTGTCAAGCTGTATGTGTGCTATTGGTAGGAGAAAAAGCATTATTGTTGATTTTTGCTATTTAAGACTGTTAAGATGTTCTGAGGCTTTTGTCATTCAATTATGGGTGAATAATGATACAAGTGACAGGACAAAAGGGTTCATGATCACTGGAGGTCCCTGCAGCTGAAAAATGTCCATCTGAGTTGAACTGCTTTTTTGTAACATAAATAGAAATGAATGTGGGATGGGGGATGGGAAGAATGTCTATCAATGTAAAAAAATCTTGTATTATTAGGAATGCTTATAAGCCACTGTTAATATCTATATGCAAAAGTACACATGCCAGGGAGCATGGGCAAGATTAGATTAGATTCCCTACAGTGTGGAAACAGGCCGTTCGGCCCAACAAGTCCACACCGATCCTCCGAAGAGCAACCCACCCAGGCCTATTCCCCTACATTTACCCCTGACTAATGCACCTAACACTCTGGGCAATTTAGCACGGCCAATTCACCTAACCTGCACATCTTTGGAATGTGGGAGGAAACCGGAGCATCCAGAGGAAACTCACGCAGACACGGGGAGAATGTGCAAACTCCACACAGACTGTTACTCAAGGCTGGAATTGAACCTGGGTCCCTGGCGCTGTGAGGCAGCAGTGCTAACCACTGAGCCACTGTGCTGCCCTATCCTGGTCATTATTAACCTGGTACAAGGTAATATGTTTGACAAATCAAACTTTGACATCAGATATCTTGTGCTTTATGCCATATTCATTACGATTAGAAGCAGCACTGTAACACAAATGAAATGTTGCTACCATGTGCTGTTCATTGCTTTTGTGCGGTTTATTGGGGTGCAAAGTTCTCCAGGTATAGGTCTCATGTAACTAAAGTAATCTGGAAACTCTCACTGGATTTCCTAATGCCTGGGAAGACCTGATTTAATAGACACACAAGATATTTACACTGAGACATTGAGAGAATCAAATTGCATATTAATTTGCATATTATTAAATCAATAAATGTACAGAGATACATAGAGTTATACAGCATAGAACAGACCCTTCAGCCCATTATGTCTATGTTAACCAACAAATATCAAGTTATACTAATCCCATCTACCTGCACTTGGTCCATAGTCTACCATGCCCTGGCATTTTCAGTGCTCAATCACATGCTAAATAAATGTTATAAGAGTCCCTGCCTCCGCCACCCTCTCAGGCAGTGTGTTCCACATTTCTGTCACTATCTAGATGAAAATAAAAGTCCTCAGATATCCTTCAAACCACTTCCTCTTCATTGTAAACTTGAATCCCCTGCTCTTAAGCAGATCTGCCACAGGGAAAAAATTCTCACAATGTACCCTATCTATGCCACTCATAATTTTGTATACCTGAATCAGATTTCACATCCGGTCCCCACCAAATCTCAGAGTCCTCTGCTCCAAGGAAAACAAAGATAGTCTATTCAGTCTCTCCTCATTCCTGATACTTTCCAACATCCTGATTAATCTCCTCTGCCCCCTCGGCAGTACAATCATCTCCTTCCAATAGTGTGGTGACCAGAACTGAACACATTATTCCATCTGTACTGCGGAAATAATCTGTTTATTGACTTCTCACTGCAATGAAAGCCTAAAGCTATGGGTCCTAATACTAGAAATAACTGTTTATGACCACATTTACTTGATTTGTAAAATTATATAATAAATAATGTGAACAACAACTGAATCCAATACAGTGCTGATATGGGTGGAATGTTTGTAATGTTTAAGGGAATTCTTAACCAATTAATAACAACTGTGTACCAAAATCCTTTGCCATACATATAGAGAAATAATTCCACTATAGTTTCCACAACCGCATTAACATAAGGAGAATAAGAAAATGCTAACAAAAGTAGTCCATTCAGTCTCTGAAGCTTGTCCCACCATTCAAATAAATCATGGCAGATCAATGTCTCAACTGCATGTCTCAACTCCCACCCACGCTATCTTGGATCTACTTCCCATGAGATTCATACCTCATGAAAAAAATCAGTATGATTGATTAGATTAGATTCCCTACAGTGTGGAAACAGGCCCTTCAGCGCAAAAAGTCCACACTGACCCTCCGAAGAGCAACCCACCCCCCTACATTGACTGCTGACCAATCCACCTAACACTACGGGCAATTTAACATGGCCAATTCACCTGACCTGCACATCTTTGGACTGTGGGAAGAAACCGAAGCACCCGGAGGAAACCCAGGCAGACACGGGGAGAAGGTGCAAACTCCACACAAACAGTTGCCTGAGGCAGGAATTGAACCCGGGTCTCTAAACCAATACGAATCCCATTTTAATGCTATGTGTAAAATGACACCAAATCCTTTAGCTCGTTCAGTTCTTTGTCCCTTGCTAAAGAAAATATTGTTATTTTCTTGAATCCAAGGTGGCTGATCTAATACCTTCTCATGCAGTACTCTATTTACCACAATATTTCCTCTTCATTATGGTCTTTCAGTGTTCTTTGAGGAAATTTGTGCATCTATCTACAGTAATTACTGTATTTTCTAACTTAAAAATGAAACTATAACTCCGTATACTTTCATCCAAGGCAATAGAACATAGATGAAACAGCTGAGGCCTTGTGCAGATCATTGAGGAACAACACAGACATCTTACCCAGATCAACACTGTCAGTCCACTTACGCAAGAGCCATATTTTCTTGTTTCAATTACTCAGGGGAGGAGGAGGATCGGGGCACCGTGAGCCAACTTTGGAAAGATAAAATTTTAGCACAGCAATTTTCATGACATTTTTATAATGTCAAAACAATAAATTGATAATTTAAATTAATGAATAATTAGTAAAAATGGCCAAGCAGCATATCTACCTCATAATTATCTTTCTTCACCATTTCAGTTAGGCAAAAGTGCTAGACAGAGAGAGACTCACCCAACCGCAAACTCTGATCACCAGGGAAGTGGTCTGGGCACCAGCACTAAGTTATTACATGAGGGATCCTAGAAGCTGACACATGTTGGATGGGGGGTGCATGTGGCCTCTGCCTGTGGAAGATGCCTTGAAACATTGGTGCCCGGGTATCAACATGGAGGTCCATCGGAGCAAGAGGCAAGGTAAATCCGTCAGATCTCAGTCTGGATTCCTTGTTGAGTTTTCCCAATGCTGAGTTTGCTTGGCAAGTTTGGTAAGATGGGAGTTTGAATATTACTGAGGTGAATTGTGGTGTTAACAAGGCATTTAAACAAGAGTTAATCCCTCTCAATTGGCATTGGAGGGTGCTGCCTAGTGAACATTGCCACACCAATCGTGAAAAGCATAAAAATAGAAGCAAGATGTTCTCGACAATAAGGTGGGCCTTGCCACACTTGGCGCCTGATTTTGCTACACATATTACCATAGCCCACATCATTGTGATGTCAAGTCTGCCCCACAACTGAGTTTCTACACTTTTTTGGGGTTGAAAATTCTAAAGATTCACAACCCTCTGAGTAAATAAATTCTCTTCATCTTTGTTCTAAATAGCATCTCCCTTATTTTTAAAATGGTTCCTCCAATTTTAGACTCGCCAACCAGAAGAAACATCTTACCCAGATCAACAGTCAGTCCATTTATGTAGGGGCCATATTTTCTTATTTCATTTACTCAGGGGAGGAGGAGATCGGGGCACCATGAGCCAACTTTGGAAAGATAAAATTTTAGCACAGCAGTTTTCATGATGTTTTTATAATATTAAAACAATAAATTGATAATTTAAATTAATGAATAATTAGTAAAAATGGCCAAGCAACAGATCTACCTCATAATTATATTTCTTTACCATTTCAGTTAGGAAACTGTACTAGAGAGAGACTGACCAAACCCCAAACTCTGATCACCAGGGAAGTGGTCTGGGGACCAGCACTAAGCTAAGTTTAATTAACACTCTGGTGGTGCACAGACTGTGTAGGCCTCAGTGAAGTTCATGTGAAAGTGAAGGTGTGAAGCAGGTGTTCTTTCAGACTGAGGTTTCCTTATCTCCCAGACTGCTTTGTGGATAAGAGGAGGAGGAACAAGGTGGGTGTGTGTTTTGCTCCCTTCCTCCCCCGCACACACACTACCACTCCATTATTGCATCCCATACACACCACACACATCTCTCCCCTCCATTCATCACACAATCACACTCTCTCCATCACAGCCTCCCACACATACTCTCTCCTTCATTGCCACCTCCCACCCTGAACACAGACGGTCTCTTTGTCTTTCATCACCTCCCACACACACTTTCAGTGTTTTTCACTCCTTCCCACACATACACGCACAAACACACTGTCTCTCTCTCTGTTTTCCACGGCAGTCTCTCTTACAACTCCACCTGGGCTCAGTCTTGAATGCAGTAACACCCATTTGTGAGGAAGTTTCATTTTCCTACAAACTGTCTCAGCCATAAACCCAAGCCTAGTTGGCATCTCAATCCAGGCACACTTGTCAACCCTGTTCTACTCACCAACTCAGCACCAAATTCAACCATCGCCCCAGCTTCATTCAACACATAGCCCTGGGCGACAGCCGGACCACTACCCTGTGCCCAGGCATACCTATCAACTTAGTCTCAAGCCCTGCCATAGCCCCCAGGGTCAGGCCATCTTGATGATGTGTCTGGCCACCTCTCCTACTGCTTTCCCACTCACCCATGCATACAGCTAACTTCCTGTCCCGACAGCAGCCCAGTACAGCAGAACCACTGTTGTTCCAATCGTCTGGGCTTCAGGCTGAATGGAAATGAAGACATTCACACAGCTTGCTGCTCTTCCAGTCAGAGGCTGTTTCTTTTCTGCTGTTGTTGATAGGCTCAGTCAATAAGGGAATTAGCCACTGCGTAAAAAAGATTTTTCTCATCTCGTAGTTTGCATCTTTTGCAAAATATTTTAAAACTGTGCCCATCGGTTCTTGATCCTTTTATAAGTGAGAACTATTTTCCCAACTACTCTGTCAGACTCGTCATAATTATAGAACCTTCTAACAGATCTCTTCTTAGCTTCTCCTCTCTAAGGAAACCAATCCCAACTTCTCCCAATCTTTGCTGATAATTGAAGAGTCTCATCTCTGTCACCATTCTCACAACCCTTTTTCATACCCTCTTCAATGCATGCATGCCCTTTCCATAATGCAGTGCCCAAATTGCAACTGATGTACAAACAGTCTCTACTACAAGTTCATCATAACCCCCTTGCTTTTGAACTCTATGTTCCTATTTAAGAAGCCTAGAATATTTTATGCTTTATTAAGAGTTCTCTCTAATGTCCTAACTGTTTTAATGACAGATGTACATGTACACCCCATGTCTCTTTGCTCCTGCATACCTTTTAAAGTAATACCCTTTATTTAAATATATAACCTTGATATATGTCTGCAGATTCTTTGTACTAAAGTGTATCATGTCACATTTCACATTGAACTTCATCTGCCACCTATCTGGCCAATCCAACTTGATGTCTTTTTGAAGTTCCACATTGTCCTTCTTACAGTTTGCCATTTTCCCAGGTTTCATGTTGCCTGCACAGTTTGAAAGTGACCAGGAGAAATACAGGTCCCAATAACAATGACTGGGGAAATTTGCCACAATGCTTTCATCCCAGAAACCATCCATTATCATTTATTTCTGCATTTCATACCCCTTAACATGGGATGGCACAGTCGTTCAGTGGTTAGCATTGATGCCACACGGTGCTAGGAATCCAATTCCAGCTTCAGGCGACTGTCTCTGTGAAATTTGTACATTCTCTTCATATCTCTGTAGGTTTCCTCTGGATGCTCTGGTTTTCTCCCACAGTCCAAATCTGTGCAGGTTAGGTGGATTGAACATGCTAAGTTGCCTATAGTGTCCAGGGATGTGCATGCAAGATGAATTAGCAATGGGAAATGCAGGGTTACAGGGATAGGGTGGGTCTGGGTGGAATGCTCTTCAGAAGGTTGGTGTGGACTCGATGAGCTGAATGGCGTGTTCACTGTAGGATTCTATGGATCAACTTTGAACCCACATTTTTGCTGTCCCTTTTATTCTATGATCTACTACTTACCTCACAAGTCTGTTGTGTGGCACTGTATCAAAAACCTTTTGAAAGTCAAAGGAGACGATGTGCATCACGTCAGCAGCCTTCCCCTCAACAACTGCTCTCTTACCTCTTCAAAAAATTCCAGCAAGTTAGTCAGGCAAGAGTTTCCTTTAATAGTTCCATGGTGACCCTTCCAAGTGAATCCGTATTTTTCCATTTGGCTAAAACGCTTTGGGTTTTCCCACCAACTTTTGGTTCCAATCTAAAATAAAACAAAGAATGGCAGATGCTGGAGATCTGAAACAAAAACAGAAAGTGCTAGAGAAACTCAACAGATCTGGCACCATCTGTAGAGAGAAAAACAAAGCTAACATTGCAGGTTCCAAGACCCTTCATCAGAACTAAAAGTAGCTGGAACTATATATGCTGATGCTGGGGTGCATCATTGGGGAGAGGGGTGGGTCAAATATATGGAGATGGTGTCAAGGGACAGATAGAAAAAATGAGAGGCAAACAAAAGGTTTGTTGATAATAAGCTCTAAGGGAAATAAAAGCTGAATTGGTGCTAACAAGAAATTGTTAAACTCAACACTGAGTCCTGAAGGCTGTAAGGTACCCAGATGGAAGATGAGATGAAGTTCCTCCAGCTTGCATTTGCTTTGCAGGAGAACAGCAGCAGGCTGAGACAGAAATGTTGACATGGGATCATGGTGGTGTATTGAAGTGGCAGGTGATTGGAAGCATGGGAGCAGTTTTACAGTCAAAACCGAGGTGGTTTGCAACGCCATCTGTGTTTCATTGCCACATTGTAGAGAAAACCACATGGTAAGCAAAGAATAGAGCAGACCAGATTGAATGAGTACAGGTAAATTACTGCTTCATTTTGAAGGCATGCCTGGGCCTTGTCTAGTGAAGAGGAAGGAGGTAAATAGGCGAGTTGCTGTACCTTCTGTGATTGCATAAGAAGATGCTATGAGGACTATGAGGAGGTGTTGGGAGTGGAGGAGTGGATCAGAGTATTCTGGAGGGAACAATCCCTGTAGAGTGTTGACAATGGAGATAGGGAAATCTGTGTCTATAGTGCCATCCTACTGCAGGCAGTGGAAATGGCAGCGTATGATCTTTTGGATGGAGAGGCTAGTTGGGTGAAAAATGTGGACCAGAGAAACCCTGTTATTTTTGTGCAAGGTAAATGAAGAGAAGGGATGAGGTCAGAAGTGTGGGAAATGGGTCAGATATTTATGGTGGGGAATCCTCAGCTCAGGAAAAAAGGTAAACATTTCTGAAGATCCTGCAAAATGAGGTAACAATCAAGTGGGCTGCTTTGTTCAAGATGGTGTCAAACTTCTTGAGTATTATTGGAGGTGCACTCATTCAGGCCAGAGGCAATATTCCATCACATTCCTGACTTGTGTTTTGTGGATGATGTACAGGTTCTGGGGATGACAAAGGCCTTCCTACCTGCCAAGAGTTATGTGATTGGCTCCTGGATAGCTGAACAGCTTGTGAGTGGAAATGGTATTGCCAGAAGCATTTGGACGTCTGAAAGGGGAGACCGTATCACTCTGCGGTGAAATGTCAATTGGTCGGGACTGTTCTAGAATCTGGAGAATTTTGGAAGATTACAATGAAAACATTCATTATTTTCATAGCCACCTCCTTTTGTATTTAAGGATGTCGATGACCAGTCCCTGGGATATATCATTTTCCAGACCCATTAATTTCTCCAGTGCTTTTGTTTGCTAATATGAACAGGAACGTAGAAACATAGGGACGGGAGTAGGCCATTCAACACCTCGAACTCACTCTCACAATCTCTTCCACTTCCTCCTGCCCAATAATCTTTGCTTCACGAACATTTCTACAAAGTTATTTGCGTATTCCTCTTTGAAGACAGATCTAAAGTGTTGTTAAACTGGTCTGAGATTTTTTTTGTTATCTATTACTGATTCTCCAATTTCAGACAGTACGGGTCTACATTTGTCCTGAATAAATTTTTCTACATATAAGACATGGTCTGAGACGTATAAGAGTAACTTTTCTGGGGAGATAGAGGTGTGGTGTTGGAAGTCAGCATCCGAGGAGCAGGAGAGTCAACGTCTTGGGCATAAGTTCTTCGTCAGGAATGAAGTTAGGAGGGGGGTCAAGGGGACCCCTTGGGCTCCACTCCCATCCACCCACTTCATTCCTGATGAACTTATGCTCAAAATGTCAACTCTCCTGCTTGTCTGATGCTGCCTGACCAGCTGTGCTTTTCCAGCACCACAGTTTTCAACTCTGAACTCCAGCATCTGCAGTCCTCACTTTCTCCTGCGGAGATAGAGGGCAAGGGCTCTATCATGGTTGCTTATTATCAAATTTGCATTCCCCGAAAGTAACATGAACACTTTGGTTTTGCAACATACGTTTGGATAAGATTACACATCTCAGAGCTCCTTTTCGAGGTATCCCATTGACCACCTGTGAAGCCTCCATGCACAGAGTACCTGCACACACATCTGACATGGACATCTCAGTGGCTGAGTATCTGAGGCTGTTGTTTCACGTGTGAAGACAATATCAAAGTAGAGAGCAATTACAGAATCACCAGCTGGGATACAAAATCCAGAGATGTGATTCTACATATACAGACTTCTCTGTCAATTTTTATGGCTTTTGGAAAGAGAGTGCCAGCACAAGTTAATGATGTTCTGGGGCTCCCTCATGGAACAGTGTCACCTGCTGATTCAGGACTTGTGCTCAGAAAGACAGGGTGTCCATGACGTCCTGTCCATGGAAGCAGCTGTATAGGAACATAGAAATTAGGAACGGAAATAGGCCATCTGACCCTTTTAGCCTGCTTCGTCATTTAATATGATCATGGCTTATCCTTTATCTCAATTCCATATTCCTGCTTCCTCTCTATACCCCTCAATGCCTTTAATATCGTAAAAAAATCTGTTTCTTGATCATATTCAGTGACATGGTGTCCACACCCATCTATGGAGGTGAAATCCACAGGTTGGATGAAGACATCTTTCCTTATCTCAATCTTAAATGGCCTATTCCAAATCCTGAATCTAAACTCACCAGCCAGGAAAAACATCCTCCCTACACCTGGTCTGTCCAACACTGTTACAATTTGATACATTTCAATCAATTCCCTCTCATTCTTTTAAACTCTTGTGAAGACAGGCCCGCGCAAGCCATTCTCTAGACATACTGCTATCACCTGTACCAGTCTAGTTAACTTTCACTGCATTTTCACTATGGCACACAACTGCACACAATACTCCAAGTACAATCTCACCAAGGTCCTGCATACCTACAGTAAGTAATCCCCATTTCCGAATTCAAATCCTCTTACAATAAAGGCTAACATACCATTACCTGCTTTCTGTCTGCGCCTGTTTACTTCCATTAACTGCAATGACACCCCGATCCCTTTGTTCATCCACAATGCCCAAAGAAGCATTTAAATAACACTCTGTATTTCTGTTTTTCACATCACATTTATTTCATCAAAGGACTCAACTGAGCTTGTCACTTATGGTGTTTTCTTCAACAAATATGTGCTGATCTTCATTTATTAGCTATACTTTTCCAAATACCAATTTTTCCAGGATTATTGCCACCAGAAGTTGCCTTCCTACCAACCTGATTGACTACTGTTGCTGGATTTTTCCTTTTCTCCTTTTCAAAATAGGGATTTAAAACGTGCAATCTTCAAGTACCTCTAATGAAGGATTGAAAGACTGCAGTCAGAACTTCTGCGATTTCAACCCTTACCACCCTCAATATCCTAGGATACATCCCATCCTGCCCAAGCGACTTTACAACTTTGAAATTTTAATATTTTATGTAACTTATCCATATCTATTTTTATCTGTATTGCTACTGACTTGGATGACAGAAGTGTATGTACTATTGCCAAGTTTACAGATGACACAAAAATAGGTGGGAAGGCATGCAGTGAGAATGACACAATGAGTCTACAGAGGGATATAGATAGGTTGAGTGAGTGGGCAAAAAAATGGCAGATTGAATGTAATGTGGAAAAATGTAAGGTTATGTACTTTGACAGGAAGAATAGAAGAGTTGAATATTTTTAAATAGGACAAACATTGCATCTTTGCTCCCAATGAGCTACCTGAGCATGTATTCCTACACTGGTTTCCTTCGAACAGCATCACCTCACAACCATGACTCTACATTATTCGACCCTCCCATTCCTTTGTAATGTTCTATCAGAGCATCTCTTGGCCAAAACCTTGTACTAAAAGCAGTTGACAAAATCCGTACTCTTTTATCTTCCTCTAGCTGCTCTGCAACTATCCCTCACCTCTGCATTCCTTATGCTCATAACTAGTTGACCTCATTTATGAGATCCATCTCCTGACCCCTCAACCCTATTCCTTTAAAGTGCAGATCACCTTAATTCCAATCCTGATCTCCATGTTAGCTGATATTGTTAACAGCTGTTTAACTGCTGCCATCATACTTTCCTCAGGATTGATCCCACTATCCTCATAAACTACCTCCATATGTCAAAATTCCTTTCCTCTCCAAAATCTTTGAATTTGTCATAAACTCCTAAATCTATATCCATCATACAGTCACAGAGTTGTAGAGATGTAAGCACAGAAACAGACCCTTTGATCCAACTCATCCATGCTGACCAGATATCTTAACCAATTCTAGTCCCATTTGCCAGCATTTGGCCTATATCCCTCTAACCCTTCCTATTCATATACCTATCCAGATGCCTTTTAAATGTTGTAATTATACCAGCCTCCATCACTTCCTCTGGCAGCTCATTCCATACATGCACCACCTTCTGTGTGAAAATGTTGTCGCTTAGGTCCCTTTTATATCTTTCCCCTCTCACCCTAAACCAATGCCCTCTAGTTCTGGACTTCCCTACAACAGGGAAAAGGCCTTGTCTATTTACCCTATCTATGCCCCTCATGATTTTATAAACCTCCATTAGGTCACCCCTCAGCCTCCGACACTCCAGGGAAAACAACCCCAGCCTATTCAGCCTCTCCCTATTGCTCAAACCCTCCAACCCTGACAACATCCTTGTAAATCTTTTCTGAACCCTTTCAAGTTTCACAAAATCTTTCCTATAGGAGGGAGACAAAATTGAAAGCAACATTCCAAAAGTGGCCTAACCAATGTCCTGTACAGCTGCAACATGACCTCCCAACTCCTGTACTCAATACTCTGACCAATACAGGAAAGCATACCAAACGTATTCTTCACTTTCCTATCAAACTGGACCTCTACTTTCTAGGGACTATGAACCAGCACGCCAAGGTCTTTTTGGTCAGCAACACTCCCCAGGACCTTATCATTACATGTATAAGTCCTGCTCTGATTTGCTTTTCCAAAATGCAGCACCTCGCATTTATCTAAATTAAACTCCATCTGCCACTCCTCAGCTCATTGGCCCATCTGATCAAGATCCCATTGTATACTGAGGTAACCTTCTTTGCTGTCCACTACACCACCAATTTTGGTGTAATTTGAAAACTTACTAACTATACCTCCTATGTTCACACCCAAATTATTTATATAAATGACAAAAAGCAGTAGATCCAGCACGATCCTTGTGGCAGTCCACTGGTCACAGGCCTCCAGTCTGAAAAGCAACCCTCCAACACACCCTCTGTCATCTACCTTCAAGCCAGTTCTGTTTCCAACTGCCTAGTTCTCCCTGTATTCCATGTGATCTAATCTTCCTAACCAGTCTCCCATGAGGAACCTTGTCGAACACCTTATTGACGTCCATACAGATCACGTCTACCACTCTGCCCTCATCAATCCTCCTTGTTACTTACAGACATCAAGTTTGAATTCTTTTAATTAGGTTTCCATCCTTGCCAGCATAATGAAATAACTCTTATCAAAGTCACAAGGATGTTCCCACATGATATTGACAAAGATTACATTTTCTCTGTCTCTCTGTCTTCTTTGATGTCGTTGACTACCTATTTTCTTTCAATGTCTCTCCACTGAAATTCAGCAGAGTGAGTCTGCACTTGTATGTTTCAAATCTGAACTGTGTAATCACAGCCAGATTATTAATTGCAATGGCTTCACTGCCCACTCCTACACCTTTATAACTGGTGTCTACAAAGGATTAATTCTTCTTCCACTTCCAGCTCTGATGATCCCCAGCAACATCATTCAAAAACAGTTAGTTTTCACATGAAGCTGATGACATCCAGCTCTAAACAAAAAAGAAAGAAATGCAGACGTGGGAAATCTGAAACAAATACAGAAATATCTATAAGAACTCAGCAGTATCTGTGGAGAGAAAGCAAAGTCAACGTTTTGAGTCTAGTAACCCTTATTCAGGACTGCCATTCAGAATTGGACCCAAAACATTTACTCTACTTTCTCTTTCCAGATGCTGCCAGACCTACTGAGTTTCTCCATCTCTTTCTGCTTTTGTTTCAGGCATTCAGCATATCTGCTTCACCACCACCTTTCTCCACTCCTCCATTTATGCTAACTTAACAGTAATTGGTTTTGATCCTTACACCAAATCTTGTTCTCTGGACACTGCCTTCATCTTTCCTTAGTAACTATTGTGGTTGAACCACACTGTCTGCAAAGTTGATGTCATATCCAATGCTAAGATGAGTTTCCAACTACATATTTGTACCATCACTAAGATTTCCTATTTCCAGCTCTGTAACATTGCTCAATCTGCCACCATCCAAGCTCATCTGCTGCTCAAACACACATCCATGGCTTTGGTACCTTTGTACTTGACTGTTCCAACAAACTCATTACGGTCTCTCACACTCTACAGCCCACTCGTGCTTGGTGATTCATCATGTGTAGATCCCACCTCTAAACTTGGCTGTTCAGTATGCATACTGCAAGCATTCAAACTGATGGTTGTTAATATTCGAACAAGCGATGATGCTTCTGAATCAAAGGTGCACTATTGCTCTCTCTTCTTCCCATGGTTGTTGTGAGTATGTGAAAGCAAGAAATCTGAAGGACAGGGTTGAGGTGAAAGGTTGGGGGTGCAGTGCATCATAGATTCATAGAAGTGTTGCAGTACAAGAGGAGGTTATTCAACTTATTGAGTCCATTCCAGCTCTCTATGAACAAAATCCAGGTAGTCCATTCTCCTGCCTTTACTCTAAAACTCTGTAACCTTTTGCCTTCAAGCGCATAGCTAATTCCCTTTTGAAAACCATTTCTGTATCTGCCTCCCGTACTCTTCCAGATAGTCCATTATGGATCAAAAGCACTCACTGCTGAAGTATATTTTTTTCTCATTTTGCCTTTGTTAACTACCTTACATCAGTGAACTTTGGTTGTAAACCATTCTGCCAATAGACATAGTTCTGAACTCCCCTCCAAATCTCCTTTTAACCTTCTCAGCTCAGCTTCTCTGAGCTCCTCTCTGTATTTTTCTGTCATCAGCAAATTCTAGAACTGGCCTATACACGCAAGTCTAAGTTATTAACATATATTAAAACAAAGGTTCGCAGTACCAAGTGAATCCTACTTTATACCTTCCTCAAGTCCAAAAAAAACTATATCGATTTTTTCTATTTCTAGTCTTTCAGTAAATTTCATATCCATGCTACCACTGCCTTTTATATTCCATGGACTTCAAATTTGTCAACATGTCTAATACATAGCGCTAATTATAATGTTTTGGAAGTCTGTTTCTGTCATTATAATGGCATTGTCCTCACTATCCTTTTCTTTTACTTTATCCAAAAACTCAAGTATGTTATCAGAATTTGCTTGTAACAAATCCGTGATGGCTTTCCATTTTTTAATCTGCATTTATTGAAAAGACTGTCCAGGATGACCATTTCTAAAGATTTTCCACCACTGAGGTTAAACTGCTTGCTCTGTAGCTGTTAGGTCCACCTTGCATCCTTGTCTATAACATTTGTAATTCTCTATCTTGGCATCATGTTGAAGGAGAGTGAAAAATTGTGATCAAAAATTCTACAATTTCTGTCCCTACTTCCCTCAGGAAGCCTTTTATGTTAGCTACTCTCAATTCTCAGATAATGCCTATACCTCTCTTTTTGTCCTTTTCTGAACTTTGTATTTTCAATTTGCTTCTCACCTGCTTCAATTTATTCTCTGTTTTCCAACAGCAAGGGAGTTCTGATTTTGGGTGCCTAACTTTCTCCCTTAGGACAATATATCTAGACTGCTCCCAGTCATCTCCTCTTTAAAGGCTGTCATTGCATGCAAATGTTTGCCTTCCAATTTTCAATTCCAATTTATCCTGGTTTTCATTCCACTAAAATTAATGCTCCCCCAAATAAGTATTTATTTTTCACTCAACGTTGCTCCTTCTCATTTATCGTTGTTATCTAAACTTGAGAATATTTTAATCATTATTTCCTAAATGTTCCCCACAAACACTTGATCCTCTTGCACTATCTCAATCCCTTAAAGCAAAGCCAACAATGTCTGTTTCCTCATTGGGCCAGAAACATACTGATCAAGAAAAGTCTCTGGAACACTCTTCAGAAATTCTTCCTCATATCTGCTCTTCACACTATTATTATTTCATTCAAATTTAGGATAATTAAAATCCCTGATTATCACCACCATATAGGTCTTGCACCTCTATGAAATTTATGACAATTTTTTTCCACTTGTTGATGGATTTTAGAATACACTCTATACTGCATTGGTACTTCATATTTAATCATAGCATCGTACCGAAGAGGCCCTTTAGCCCATTAGATGTGCACTGACAAAGATATACTACTCTAAGTCTACATGGTCCCAGTTTTTACTACTTGGCACATAGCCTTGAATGTTATGACATTTCAAATGGTCATCCACGTACCTTAAGGGTTGCGAGGTTATCCTCCTCAACTACCCTCCCAGAAGGCATTCCAGATCCTCACCACCGTCTGGGTGAAAAAGATTTTTCTCAAACCCGTCCAAACCTCCAGCCTTTCACTTTAAAATTATGCCCACTTGTTAGTAACTATATTGACTAAGGGTAACAATTGCTTTCCAGCAACACTGTTTCCATTGACAGAATGCAACTCTCAGCGCAATTAATTATTTGTGCCATAAAAGATTCAAAGTAAATTTATTCCAAGGAGAGCTACTTAGCATGTGCAAAAGCAACTATGTCATAGTGACATAAGATCACATTGAACTGGAGTCTTAGTTTGTAAGGCTTCAGCAGTATGTCGTCACTTACCACATAAATAGTTATATTAATAAAATCTGTTAATCCTCACTCACCGAAATGTAGAGTTTGCATTACTACAATAAGAATCTCATTGATTTCAGCATGGTCCATAGCACTGGAATCTTTGAGACAATGCTGGTTAGCCACTAAATCAAAACCCTCCACATTCCCCATTTGCCAGCAATCTGTCACTTAATGCTGACATCAACATGCAAATTGTAAAAGCTGTAGCTATTATGTCCAAGCTGAGTTAGAGAGTATAGAACAATTGGATGGAGAACATCAGACTGTGAATCTGCAAAGCCTGCACATTCCTCCACAGTAGTGAGACCTGGATAACTTGCTCGGCAGAGGCAAAGGCTGAACAGTTTCAACCTTTTCTGTCTCAAAGGTATCCTTAGCATCTTTTAGTAAGTCTACCTCACCAACTCAGAAGTTCTGGAGCCTGTGAATTCAGATAGCATAAGTTTGTTGCTACAGCAACAACATCTCATAGATGGATAATGGCCCAATACCCAGGATTTTCTGTACAGCTGAGTAATTATGTAATGGCCTCAAGGGTAGCCATATTTTCACTAAAAGGGCAATATGGAAATATGACAGATATTGACACGGATAAATACTGGTATCTGGGAACTCTGGAGGCTGACTATTTGGAGAAACATTGGAAGTAGCAAGGACAAACAAATAGTTCAGTTGGCTGAGAAGAGGACTTTGTGAAAACAGAGGCCAGCAGATTATGCACCTTTTCAATCCACTATTTTTATCTGTGTGAAAGCTGCAGAGACTGCCTTGACAAAGTGAGGCTCCTAAGCCACTCCAGATGATGTTAAAAACACACAGTCAGCCACCACAACACAAACCATTGTCTCATGAGATGGAAAGATACAGGCTATCTTGATTTTCAAAATTGTATAATTTATTATTTTATGTTGGTTATTAAAATACTTACTATCATGCTGTTGTATTGGTTTCTGTACATTACTTGACTCATGTCCAAGTTATGTTTAGATTAGATTACCTACTGTGTGGAAACAGGCCCTTCGGCCCAACAAGTCCACACCGACGTGCAACCCACCCATTCCCCTACATTTACCCATTCACCTAACACTACGGGCAATTTAGCATGGCCAATTCACCTGACCTGCACATCTTTGGACTGTGAGAGGAAACCGGAGCACCCGGAGGAAACCCACGCACACACACACGTGCAAACTCCACACAGTCAGTCGCCTGAGGCGGGACTTGTGCACATGAGTCTAGTGGCTACTTTTTGCTTTGAAGTGACAGAAGACCATGGTGAAAGTTGCACCTGTTCCCAATAAGCAACGGACCACAATTAAAGTTTAATTGTTAAAGACAGACAGACTAACATCTGTATGGACATTTCTGTCTTGCTGAGAATATGAATAAACCTCTTGGGGATGGAACAAAAAAACTGAAAAACAATTTGAACATTAAACCTTCCATCACAAGTTACAGTGAAGGTTCTTGCCTAAAATATTAATCATTTGTTATTTTTCATCCACTAATATGCATTTCCATAATTTTGAGTTCGTGGTTGTTAGCTTTCACTCTTGTCTGTTCACTTCATAACCCAGTCTATTCTACTCTCAACTCCAACACTGTGTATCCCTTACATTTGTAAGAATAGACGTGACATAGAGTTTCACCAAGTAAATGTAATCATTGTACCTAATAAGTATTTGTGTATTCACTTTACCTGTGGAATGATTGTGGTCATGTAAAGAAATGGAGTGGGTAAGACAGGAAACCACCATTGCGCTCATAACTGAAACTTTATGTAATGTGGTACTCTGACTACAGTAACAGTTGTGTTGTCCTTGCTTTAGCGCTCAGACAAAATGGCAATGGTAAAATGTGCAAACAAATTTTCTCATTACCTTTTTTCTAATTCATTCTTGGAGCATGGCACCACTGGCAAGATTCATTTATTGGCAAGACTCATTATTCATTTATTGCCTTTAAGAAATAGTAATAGAGATGTACTGGACAGAAACAGACCCTTCACTCCAAATCATCCATGCCGACCAGACATCCTAACCCTAATCTAGTCCCAGTTGCCAGCACATAGTCCAAACCCTTCTTATACATATACCAATCCAGATGTCTTTTAAATGTTGTAATTGTACCAGCCTCCATCACTTCCTCCTGCAGCTTATTCCATACATGCACCACCCTCTGCATGAAAACGTTGTCGCTCAGGTCCCTTTTATATCTTTCCCTTCTCACCATAAACCTATGCCCTCCAGTTTTGGACTCCCCCACCCCAGGGAAAAGACCTTGTCTATTTACCGTATCCATGCCCCTCATGACTTTATAAACATCTACAAGGTCACCCCTCAGCCTCCGATGCTCCAGGGAAAACATCCCCAGTCTATTCAGCCTCTCCCTATAGTTCAAATCCTCCAACCCTGGCAACATCCTTGTAAATCTTTTCTGAATCTTTTCAAGTTTCATAACATCCTGCTGATAGCAGGGAGACCAGAGTTGCACACAATATTCCAAAAGTGGCCTAACCAATGGTCTGCAACTTGACCTCCCAACTCCTAAACTCAATGCCATGTCCAATAAAGAATAGCAATGGTGTTGAGCTTCTTTCTGGAATTTGAATGGGGGCTTGGTAGGCTATTTAAGAATCTAACACGTTGCTGTGGATTTGGAATCAGAGCTAGGAGGATAAATTTGTTTCTCTGGAGGACATTAGTGAACCAAGAGAGTTTTTACAACAAGCTTGTAGTTGCTGTGTTCAAGCTGAAGAGCTTCCTACTGGCCCTCCAGTTTTGAGAGCCCGCCACCACCACCATTAATTAGCTCAGTAATGTTTTTAGGGAAGGAAATCTGCCATCCATATCTGATCTGACCTACCTGTGACCCCAGATTTACAGATGCATGCCTGACTCTTAACTGACTTTTGAAATGGCCTAGCAAACCACTTAATTGTATTGAATTGCCACAAGATCTAAAGAAAGGAATGAATTTGGATGGATACCTGGCCTCAATGTAGGTATCAGAAATGAGAATGATAATCACAGCCCTGTTGATCTTGCAAACATCTGGGGGCTTCTGCCAAAATTAGGAGAGTTGAGCCATAGACTAGTCAAGCAACATCCTTAGATAGCTATTCTTACAGAATCATACCTTGCAGATGATGTCCCAGACACCACCATTATCATCCCTGACTATGTTTGCCTTACAGTAGGACATACCCAGTAGAGGTGGCAGCATAGCAATATTAAATTGGGAGTTGAACAAGGAGTCCTCAGTCTTGATATCATGAAGTTACATAGCGTCAGGTCAAACATAGGCAAGAAAACCTCCTGCTGATTACCACGCATTGACACTCCTTCAATTGATGAATAACTTCTTCTCTATGTTGAACACCATTCAGAGGAAGTCCTGAGTGTGTCAAGGGCTTAGAATATAGTCTGGCTGGGGGAACTTCAAGATTGGTCACCAATAGTGACTCAGTAGCATGACTTCTGGCTGAACTGGCTGAATCCTAAATGACTCAGTTGCTAAACTGCCAATATGATGAGAGAACCAATAATATGGAAAAATCTATTTGACCTCATCCTTACTAAGCTAGCTGGTGCAGATTGGTCTGTCCATCACTGTATCAGCAGGAATGATCACCACATAACCATTTTGAGACAAAGTCCCATCTTTCTACTGAGGATATCCTCCAATGTGTGGCACTACAGCCATGCTTAATGGGATGGATTTCAAACAGATCTAGCATCTCAAAACTATGCATTCATCATCAGCAGCAGAATTGTATTCAATTATAATCTGTAACCTCATGGCATATCCCATACTCTCAAGCCAGGAAGTCAACCCTAGTTCAATGAGGTGTTCATGAGGGGATGCCAGGAACTGCATAATATCTAGATATCTAAGTGGCTAGGGAACATGAGAGTTGAAAGAAGTGTGCATCCGTAGAACTAATGTACAGAAGAAATTAATGGGACTGAAAATTGATAAATCCACAGGACCTGATAAGCCTACATTCCAGAGTGTTGAAGAAGGTGGCTGTAGTAATGCATTATCTTCCAAAATATTACAGATTCTGGAATAATTCCTGCTGATTGGAGGGTAGCAAATGTCACACCACTATTTAAGAATGCTGCAAGAAAGAAAACAAAGAATGACACACCTATTCGCTTCATATCAGTAGTAGGGAAAATATTATAAAGGATGGAATAGTTAGACATTTGGTTGATAATGATCTGATTGGATATGGTCAGCATGCATGTGTGAATGGGTTATCTTGTTTGACAAACCTTTAAATTTTTTTAAGATGTTATGAACAAAATTAATAAAAAGTGGAGCTGATAGAAATGGTATACTTATATTTTCTGAAGGTATTTGATGATCCCTCACAGTAGGCTGGTTCAAAATAATTAAAGTATAGGGTAACAGAGGTAGTGTACTGTCATGAATTAGTGAGTAGCTAACAGATATAAAACTGAGGATAGGAATAAATGGTTATTCTAGCATTCTCAGGCCGTGACTAGTCGTGTACTGCAAGGATCAGTACGTAGAACCCAGTTATTCACAATATATATCAATGATTTGGGGGCCAAGTATACTATTTCTAAATTTGGATACATTGAAGTCTAAAATAAAGGTGAAAGGAAGCTCCAATGAAACATAAACATCAACAATAAACATCAGGTGTTTATATACCTCTTTCCATGCTGGAAAGTTCCATTTAATTTGATTTCATAAATAATGTTACAAATAAACATAAATCCAAATGTCAATTGACAATTATAGTGGCATTTTGTTCATTCACCTTTTCAATGTGGCCCTCCTATTGTGGCAGATTCATATGCATACTGAAGACTTTATTTTCTTGTAATATAAAACAGGTTACCTGCCTTTTTACCAGACAACACTGCATCAACGGTGTTCAATGCCTCTTTGCTTTGTTAAATTATCAAGTTCTTGCAAATTATTTGCAATCTCGCCACAATAATGACTCTACTCCAAATGTACCTCATTGACTTTAACATTGTTTGCAAAGTCCTGAGGTAATGGAAGGTGCTGTAGAATCACAACCCTGCTTTTCTTTAATCTTTGTGCACTGACGTTTAAAAGCAAAAATGGATATTGACAGCTGGTACTCTGGTGAGCGTTGCTTTTTCTAATCTTAAATGTTGAGATAACTTCTGCCTCAAGCACTAATCCTGGGAGTGAATTTCACAGCCTCACAACCCTCTGTGTGACAAAGTTTCTCCTGCCCTCGGTTCGAAATCTGTTACATTTAATCTTATATCTTTAGCCAATAGTTTTCAACCTTCAACTAATAAAGACAATCTGTTTGTATGTCTTGTCTCAGCCTAACATCATTTTAAAAACTTCAGTTTAGTTGATATGTCATCTGTGCAGATCTAATCGAAAAATTTCTTGCATGCTTATCTTGTACAGTATTTATATTTCCTCATGCCAAGCAACATTCTCATAATAACAAATGCAAAGAACTGCAGATGGTGGAAATCTGAAATGAAAACAGAAAGTGCTGGAGAAACGCAGCAGGTCTGGTAGCATCTGTTAGCACTCTTATCTTGTATTTATTTCTCTCTTGGCTTAACTTCAGCTTTTTCTTTGTTTGCCTTTCCCCCCTTCCTTCTCTGAGTTGCATCTCCATATACTCTATTCACTCCTCCACCTTCAGCAGCCACACCCCAACACCCTACTCCCACCCTGACCCCATCACCAGCTTAAATACCATCTTTTCCCAGCTATTTTCAATTCTGGCAAAGGGTCACTGGACACAAAGCATTAACTCTGTTTTTCTCTGTACAGATTCTGCCAAACTTGCTGTGATTCTCCAGCACACTGTTTTTGTTTTACATTCTCAAGATGTTGCACTGCAACCTTTTTAAAGCTTCATTATCCTTCTATAACCAAAAGTCAAATGTGTTCTCACTCTGTTCTACCTGAAATCTCATCTAAGGTTTTATGTAAGCATAACATTAAAACAAACCAACACCTCAACAATTTTCATTATTACAAGTATTAAGTTAACTAGCCAGTAATCATACAAATGCTAACTCTGTCGCCCTTTTTAAAAATGGGTACAACATTGGCCATTTTCCAGCCCACCAGATCACATCAATTTTCAGGACCTTGAAATGGGCTTTTTTGTATCTCTGCAATTCCTCCCTCACCTAGAGTGATCAAATCTGGTTTGATACATTCTTAATAATTTGATCACAGAGCATTTACCACATGGCTTTGATCAAATAACAGAGCTCATGTGATATTTGACCACATGACACTTGTTCATAGTTTGTAAATGTTGCTATATTTACAATTGTTGAGTGATTTAATACACCCAAGCCCTGTATAACATATTTGATTTTGTTGTTCTTGTTTTGTACTAAGATGGGTAATGTAATTTCTATATATTTTTAAAAACAATTACAATAAGCAAATAAAAACAACTTCTATAATGAAAAAAATCAAGAAAGTACTCCTAATTCAACATAATCATCATCAGTATTGCAATGCAAACAGTGCGTTTTCAAGTATAACTTTGAAATATATTTGATGCTAGTTTGGGTCTGGTTTTTGAGTTAGTGACCAATAGGTTTTTCTGTGTGTCTGAAGTTCGTAATAAACTCATCGGTATTTCTATAACCATGGTGATTTATTTTTGAAACATGTTTTGAACCTTGCCGGAATGGATTTGTGCAGCATTGGGTATTTTTAGTTTAGAGGGTCTAGCATGGTAAAGAGCTCAGCATGGTAAATAATGTAATCGCAAAGGTTTGTTAGAGTTATGGAGTTTCTTTTTTTTAATTTTAAGGGGAATACCCATAACTGAATGACATTTAATATCACTTTTGAATTTGTGTTTGTTGGTCCTGTGAAAACCTTGGAACAGGATGACTGTACAGAGCAATTCTCCTGAGAAGGGAATGACAGAGGTAGTGATTTAGATTACCTTTAAGTAAAGAGTTGGTGATGGTCCCACACCAGAAACCCTGAAAAGACTATCTAAAAGTGAATACAATGAAGCTCACAACTGATTTAAACATACCAACATGTTAGATATAGGAATTCTAATCTTAGAATTTTATGATTGGTATTTTTGGGAAGCATACTAGGAGTAGTTTTGTGGGTGCTATACAAAAACTGTTTTGCTTCTTTCCGGTTTCTAAAGTAATGTTCGGGGGTTAATGGAATTATGGTTTTATTGTGTCATTGAAACCTTTGAATTTGTGTTAGAAATGGATAGTTTGGATTATTCAATTTTACCTGTGTTCTCCTTGTAATATACTTCAGTTGAATTGTAAAAGCAAAATCTACAGCATTTTGTGTTTATGGTTTAGTGCAATACCACTTCGGTCAAAATAAAACAAATAAAATCATGATCTGTCAAGACAGGTTCCTACAGGGGATTTAACTTATTGAGTCATAACATCAATTGGGATGATAGCTGTATAAGCAACTTCTTACTAAAGTTACCATATAATTTTAATCATTTTTAATAGTTATAGTATGGCTTATAACATACACATGGAAATTTATTAACAAAAAAATCGAATTCAATACACTGTCTCTCTCCATTGAAAGTCAGCTTTAGGGAGGTAAGGCAGAAGTGAGACAGAAACACTAAAATCTGCCTAACTCCCCCAATGAAACACAACATAGTATGTTTCACAGCCAACATCAACTAAAAATCTGCATGGTTTGTGTTATTCTCTCCCTTCCTTCCCAGGTATGTCTTGCCCTTTCTTCAGTTTATATTACTCAATCTATCTCTTCTCTATTGTGATGTGAAGGTGCCGGTGTCAGACTGGGGTGGACAAAGTTAAAAATCACACAATGCCAGGTTATAGTACAACAGGCTTTTTCATCAGATAATTAATGGGGCATGGTCATAAGACACAGAATTTATAGCAAAAGATCACAGTGCCATGCAATTAAAACGTTGTATGCAACAAACCTAGATTACTGTTAAATCTTTCATCTATTAGAATGGGTTGCAGGTTTCGGTTCATTAATATGTAAATTCCAGAACTTCTTTCAAGTCATATTCTTGAGCTAACTTAAGATTTTATAAAAAAAAGTGACTTCTTAGCTCAGACAATGTGTTAAAGGTGTGAGGTTAGAGTCTATCTGTATCCCAATATTGAGACAGACTGGTTCTATTTCCAAAGTAGGAATTTATAAAATGTTATATGGATTCATGGAAATGGGAAATGGGGTCTCATTCTAGGTTCTTACCTCATTTGGAATTACCAGGTCAGACAACTTACTGTCCCTGTTTGTTAAGAGGAAACAATTTGTTTGTAACTGCAAAACCAATGCAGCTTCTGTTCATTTTATTCCTGTTGATTTTTGGAATTTGTTAATAAAGGATAACCTTTGAATTTGTTTGAAGGCTACCCCGTAGGTGATGGTCCTCCACTGTACCAATACTGGTCTACACTGGGCATTGTGGAAAGATGTATGGTAAGTTAGAAGGCATCAAGAGGGGATGTGGCTCGGGGACAGTAAGCTGTCTGACCTGGTAATTAAGCAGTCTCTGAGATAAGAAGGTAAAATCATTGGTGCGATGAAGAGTCAACCGTGCCCCTTGTTTGCCATAGGAACACGGGTTTGTTATTGCTGTGTTCAGTATATTGATGGTGAAATGCAACTCCAGACTGCTAAAGCTTGTCTTGGTATTTTGTAAGGAATCCGAAATGACATCAATGCAAAGGGTGCTGGTGTGTTTTGGGCTAAAAATGTGTTGCTGGAAAAGCGCAGCAGGTCAGGCAGCATCCAAGGAGCAGGAGAATCGACGTTTCGGGCATGACCCCTTCTTCAGGAATGAGGAAAGTGTGTCCAGCAGGCTAAGATAAAAGGTATGGAGGAGGGACTTGGGGAAGGGTGTTGGAAATGCGATAGGTGGAAGGAGGTCAAGGTGAGGATGATAGGCCGGAGTGGGAGTGGGGGCAGAGAGGTCAGGAAGAAGATTGCAGTTTAGGAAGGCGGTGCTGAGTTCAAGGGATTTGACTGAGACAAGGTAGGGGGAGGGGAAATGAGGAAACTGGAGAAATCTGACTTCATCCCTTGTGGTTGGAGGGTTCCGAGGCGGAAGATGAGGCGCTCTTCCTCCAACCGTCATGTTGCTATGGTCTGGCGATGGAGGAGTCCAACGACCTGCACGTCCTTGGTGGAGTGGGAGGGGGAGTTGAAATGTTGAGCCACGGGGTGGTTGGGTTGGTTGGTCCGGGTGTCCCAGAGGTGTTCTCTGAAACATTCTGCAAGTAGGCAGCCTGTCTCCCCAATATAGAGGAGGCCACATCGGGTGCAGCGGATGCAGTAAATGATGTTTGTAGTGATGCAGGTGAATTTGTGGTGGATATGGAAGGATCCCTTGGGGCCTTGGAGGGAAGTAAGGGGGGAGGTGTGGGCGCAAGTTTTGCATTTCTTGCGGTTGCAGGGGAAGGTGCCGGAAGTGGAGGTTGGGTTGGTGGGGGGTGTGGACCTGACGAGGGAGTCACGGAGGGAGTGATCTTTTCGGAATGCTGCTAAGGGAGGGGTCGAAATATATCATTGGTGGTGGGGTCCATTTGGAGGTGGCGGAAATGACGACGGATGATATGATGTATATGGAGGTTGGTGGGGTGGTAGGTGAGGACCAGGGGGTTTCTGTCCTGGTGGCGATTGGAGGGGTGGGGTTCAAGGGCGGAGGAGCAGTGGAGGAGGGCATCGTCGACCACGTCTGGGGGGAAATTGCTGTTTTTGAAGAAGGAGGCCATCTGGGTTGTACGGTATTGGAACTGGTCCTCCTGGGAGCAGATGCGGCGGAGATGAAGGAATTGGGAATATACGAATATATTTTGGGCTATCCAAGCAGTGGCAAGTTCTTCTAACTGGAGCAAGTGATAAAATCCAGCGAACATCAGATGAGAGAGGCACCATGGGAGCAGGTTAGGTCGTTAATGAGATTGGGACAATAGCATGACAAACTGCACCATCTCTTGCAGAGAGAAACCCTCAATGAAACTCAATGAAAATATCCCCCCCAAAATTGTGAGGTTCAATCCCCTGTCCCAGTTTAATTGTATACATATGTTAAAAAGAAGAATCTGCTCTTGTTTTCCGACTGAAAGATTGTATAGAGGGTCAAATACTTACTGTCGCATTTGTTTCATTATGTGAATGACAGACGGTTACTTCTGAAAGTAGTTGGCAGGTATTCAAATTCAGAAAGCATTGACAACATGTTTTGGAAGATATTTAATGAGCTGAAGTTGTTTAGCAAGCTGACTTGAGTTTAGTTGGTGCAAAAGAAAAATACTATAGATGCTAGAAATCTGAAATATAAACTGTGATGAAGGCTCATAACGTATCATTATTTGTGAACTTGCGTTCTCAAGTGGAAGAACGATAGATTTCAGTTTTAATTTCATAGAAGGTGTGACTTGTTTTTGTTTAAAAGGTCAGAAAGTCATTTGGAACTATTTACTAAAAACACTTCCAAGTAATCACGTGATTTTAGCTAAATAATTAGCAATTTCACCATTCCAAAAAAATATAATTGCAAGGTTTTTGCTGACTTGAGTTTACAACCCAGGTGGGGAATGAGAAGCAGGTTCATTCAGAGAAAACTGTTCTTTAACATAAGAGGTACAATTAATGGCAGTGTCCAAAGCATAGAAGACAGACAGTATCTTCCAAACCATCGACCACTTCTATCTAGAAGGACATCCGCAACAGATACCTGGGAATACCATCAGATTCTCTCCAAGCCACTCACCATCCTGACTTGGAAATATATCACTATCCCTTCACTGTTGCTGGGTCAAAATCCTGGAATTCTCTCTCTAAACATATTATAGGTCAACTTCCAGAATGTGGATTGCAGCAGTTCAAGAAGGCAGTTCACCCTCCCCTTCTTAAGAGCAACTTGGGACGGGCAATAAAATGCTGGCCAGCCAGCGAAATCCAATTCCCATGAATGAATTTAAAAAAGACAATCGGCAAGATGTCATAGGGGAATTAAAAGAGAATCAGGCTAGCCAACACTTAGTAATGGTACTAGAAGGGCACACCAGGACAATAAATGAAATTGTCCAAGGAAAAATAGATGATGACAGTAGGCAGGAGAATCAAAACCTGTGTAGTATCTGTGAGCAGTGGATGACCTCATGATATTTTAACATATAGATTCCACAAAGTTATAAACATGTAAACATATGAATAAAATATTATGTAAGAGATTTTCTGAAAGAAAACTTTGTAACATTTGGCAATATTTATCCATGATAGCCTTATATTGTAGTAAGGCTCTTCAATTACATCTGTTCAATTAACCATAGCTGTTAATTTACTTTCTGGTGGGAGCAGATTCTCAACTAAGCTTCAGTCACTCTGGTTATTTAAGCCTGGAAGATGCAGCTTGTTTGAATCCTGAAGTGCAATTATCAGAATAAACAAAAGGGTTTCCTCCCACAGTCCAAAAATGTGCAGGTTAGGTGAATTGGCTTTGCTAAATTGCCCGTAGTTTTAGGTGAAGGGGTAAATGTAGGGGTATGGGTGGGTTGCACTTCAGCGGGTTGGTGTGGACTTGTTGGGCCGAAGGGCCTGTTTCCACACTGTAAGTAATCTAATAGCACAATTGAGGGAGAACCTTGAGCAGGCTAGCCAAGGGCAGGTTCCATTTTTGATCAGCGACGAACAAGTAGAGCACTGATTCTGCGGGAAGAACCATCTCAATATTCTAAATTTCTAGTTACAGCCAACCAACCAAGGTCCGGTTTGATAATGACTGCAAGGGAATCCCAGGAAATACGTTATGCATGGTACTAGGGATCCCAATTATAATGCTGAAAAAATGGGTTAAAAATCTTTAAGATTGAAAATATTGGCATGATTCAAGAGGGAATGTGGTTAGAATACAATGCTACCAATTATATGCCATTTGAAAAGGAGGAATTCTTGTAGGTAGCACTCTGGATAAATGTCAGCAAAACAAACAAGTACTTGTGTGCTCCTATCTGTGTTTTCAAACAAACATGCCTTGGACAATCATCAATTTAAACTGAAACAGTGCAGAACTATAGTGTAAAGGGCTAGTTCTTGGCATTGTGGAGTGCATCTAGATTCTAAATATGGCATCAGATATCTGAAGGATGGAAGTGAGTGGTGACAACTTTTGCAAATCTACGGGAAGGGTGTTGAAGAGTCCGGGTGCATAATTAGTGAGGTGAAGAACAGAAGTTTGCTTGTGAAAAATCTCTCTGAGCCATGGTGCACCAGACACATTGAATTTCACACAATAAAATGCTTTAAATAGAGATGGGAACATTCTACCCTCTGTTTCTCTCTCCACAGATGCTACCAGACTTGCTGAGTATTCAACAGCATTTTATGTTTTTCTTGGAAATGCTGGGACTGTTCTCCTTGCAGAAGAGAAGCTTGAGAGGAGATTTGCAGAGATATTCAAATTCATGAGGCGTTTAGAGAGTGCAGAAAGGAGACAGTGACCCAGAACCAGAGGACATGGAGTAAAGGCATTTTGCAAATGATCTCATGGAACATGAGGAAAAGCTTTTTAAAGAAATAAGTGGTTAAGATCTGGAATGCACTGTTTGAGAATGTGACGGAGGTAAGACCAACTGAGGCTTTTAAAATGAATTTTTTTGTTATCTGAAATGGAAAATAAATTGCAGGTCTATTGTGAGTGATAGCAGTTAAATTGCTCCTTCAGAGGTCCAGCACAGACATGACAGGCTGAATGGCCTTCTTCTGTGATGTAACCATTCTATAACTCTTTGGTTTGCAAACTAAAACCATCATCAGAACAGACAATATGACAATATCGATTAAACCCTGAAATATCTTAAGTCATTCTAATATTTACTACTTTTCATCTATTAGACTATTAAAATGGGAGGTTAACTCAGATAAACCTTGAAAAATTGCCTTGAGAATTCTAGTTTGTGACCAACTAATGCCTGTGTTGCAGGCAGCAAGTCAAATTTATACCAGTTGCTGTTTTAATTGATTGTTTTACAGAGCCAGTACCACCCTCATTGTTTGTTACTGGCATGCATCAAGAGTGGACCCAATGCTATTTGTGGTGGGAGCCATTTTAAAGAGACTCTGTATTTCAGAATGGCAAGGCATATTAGTACTGTTAGGAGTGTCAATGATTCTTCTATGACACATGAAATCTGATACTCTGAGCTAAAGCTGAACAATGTGAAAAATCAAACAGTGAAGGTTTCTGACAATATTCCAGAAGGCTTGTCACAAGTCATATAGAACAGAATAAATGGGGCAGGAGCCATCCAGGCATGTGGGACTGTGTGTTCTTAATCCTGTGGATGTGGTTTTTAAGACAGTTAGAACAATGCGGAGGACAAGAACGTTGTGTTGCAAAATGTTGGTCTGGCTCCCTGACATGCACCTGCCTCTTTGTGCTTTCCCTGAAGGTGTGTGTGTTCTGGTAATGATAAAATATGAATACACTAAAGCAGGAAGAATGCAACCAAACTAACTGAGGAGCCACATGTAATAATTATTGCAGCAGCACAGCAACTTTGTTGTGGTAACTTGTGCCCCTGCTATATGTCTGCAGCCATTCATTGCGAGGAGATGAGTGTACAACAGGAAGTCCAAGCTATGTTACAGCAGAAAATGACAAGACTGCTGTCTTTCACACTTCATCGAGTGTGGAATTCATAAAGATGGATCTCTCTCTTCTCCAGGACAACATGAGATCTCAACCATTCCCTGATATAGGCATGAAAGCAATGTACTGCACATGCTGGCAGCATCTGTTGAGAGAAAACCGAGCGCTAATGTTTCAACTCGTGTATAAATCTTTTTCAGAAATGAAAGGAGCTGGAATATTGTGCATTTTGTGCTATTGAGGAGAAGAGGAACTGATGGAACTGATTGTGAGGATGTCCAGGATAGAAGATAAAGGGAATGATAATGGTGGCAAAGCAGAGACAGAAATGTAAAATGAATGTGCATAAAGGTGTAAAACAGACAAAATGGAGAAAGCTCTTCTGAAAACAAAGATAACAAGACACAACTGGGGAGGGGGGGGGTGGTGGGAGATGTAAGAAAAATGTAGGTCAAAGGTCTTAGTCTAAAGTTGTTGAATTTAATATTGAGTACTAGAGGCTGTAAAGTATCAAAATGGAAAAGTCCAGGTTCATGCATTGCGTAAAGCACCAATGTGGTAAAGTAACCATCCAAGGCTTCAAATACACCTTCAGGTCAAGCTGCATTAGACTTAATTTGGAGATGCTGGTGTTGGACAGGGGTGTACAAAGTTAAAAAACACACAACACCAGGTTATAGTCAACAGGTTTATTTGGAAGCACTAGCTAGTGCTTCCAAGTAAACCAGTTGGACCAAAACCTGATGTTGTGTGATTTTTAACTTTGCATTAAAGTTGTGCTTCTTTTAATCTAATCTATTGTGTTTGCCGCTCATAATGCAGTCTCCATTACAATACCAAGACCAAATATAGACAGGAGTACTGTTTTGTGGAATGCTTTCACTCTAACCATAGAAATAACCCGAATCATCCAGTTGCTTGCCATTTTAATAAACCACCTTGCTCCTAGAGTAGCATTTTTGTCCTGGGCCTACTACAAATTCCGACAACACAACGCAAATTGGAAGAGAATTGGTACGGTGGAACAGGCTTCACTTGAACTGAGGTAGGACCACTGTCCTGGCAAATTGAGTAACTCAAACTGTTGAGAAGGCCTTAATCTAACTGGAGGGACAGGGATTGGGAGAGGGGAAATGGAGGCATGCAAAGTGAGAGGATAAAGCTGCATTGCAGGGCAGCTATTTGGATAATGATACTAACATCGGAACAAGAAGAGGTAGAGTGTACAAACATTGAAAAACAACAGCAAATAGAGTCAGATGGGGAAAAAGAAAGGTTCTTTACATAAGGTTCATGGACAGGGTAAATAGACAAGATCTTTTCCCTGGGTTGGAGGAGTCCAGAACCAGACGGCATATGTTTAGGGTGAGAGGGGAAAGAAATAAAAGGGACCTAAGGGACAACTTCTTCAAAGGGTGGTGTGTATATGGAATGCACTGCCAGGGGAAGTGGTGGAGACTGTTACAATTACAACATTTAAAAGGCATCTGGATGGGTATATGAATAGGAAGGGTTTGGAGGGATATGGGCTGGGTGGTGGCAGGTGGGACTAGATTAATTTAGGACATCTAGTCGGCGTGGATAAATTGGATTGAAGTGTCTGTTTCCGTGCTGTTTGACTCTATAATTCTAACTGTACATAGCATTAGGAGCAAAATAAATAAATTAATGGAACAAGTAGAGGTTAATGGGTATGATCTTATAACTGTTACAGAGACATGATTTCAGGGAGATCAAAGCTGGGAACTAAATTTCCAGGGATATGTGACTTTTCAAAAGGATAGCAGAAAAGAAAATGGGGTGAATAAGTACAATGCCAAGAAATAATCTTAGATCAGAAATGAAGAAGCCATATGGGTGGATGTAAGAAATAACAGAGAAGAAGACACTATTAGGAGCAGTCTATAGGCCTTAAGTAGCTACAGTAGAATAGAAAATATATTAGGAGATAATGAAGACATGTAAAAAGGCAGCAGATTAATCATGGATGAAATTAATTTACATATAGATCAGAAAATATAAATTGGCAGAGGTACTCACGAGGAACAGTCTACTGAGTGCATGTTGGACAGTTTCCTAGAATATCATGTTGTAGATCCAACCAGAGATCAAGTTATTTTTGATATAGGTATTGGTAATAAGGCAGCTATAATAAATGATCATCAGTCAGGCCATAAGCCCTTCATCAGCAGTCCTCACTTTCTCCTAAATTATCATTAGTAAAAGATCCCCTAGAAAACAACAAACATAGGCTGCAATTTACTTTTTTGGTCTGAAGCTTGTTGCATTAGGTTTTTTGGAGGGATTCTCATCTAATGAAGTCCAACAAGATGGTGGGTGGGTAGGTCTGGGTGGGATGCTCTTCAGAGGGTCAGTGTGGACTTGATGCACTGAATAGCCTGTTTCCACAATGTAGGGATCTATGATTCAAAGGGCTCAAAGAAGTGGCTGCAGAGCTAGCACTGGTTGAAATCTTACATAACTCACCGGATTTCGGTGCGTGTTCCAGTGGTTTGCAAAACTGCGAATGAGATGACCCTGGTCAAGAACGGAGGGAAGCTGAAAGCATGAAACTATGGGGCAGGTAGCCTAAAATCTGTTGCTGGAAAATGTCTATATTAAGGAAGAAATAAGAGGATGTTTTAAAAAAAAGCTTGATGCAGTCTGTTACGACCAGGCCAGAGTCCCCCAAAACATTTCAAGAAAGTAGCCCAGACCCTGACTTTGCTAGTTGTTTTAAGCAGGTCTCACACGTACATTCCAGGAGGGATGCAACTGATCAAACCACTTAGTTTCAAACAAAACAGAATTTATTTACAAGATTACTGAGTGAAATACAAACAAATGAGAACAGAATATCGAATAACTTAACCTGTCTAAAAACAAAACAGATTACACCAACTTAATGATGCTGTTCCAAATGCTTGCAACAATACCTATAAACACAGATTGACACAAAAGGTAAAATCAAACACAGTGCCTTACAGAAGAGAAGTCAGAGAGAGAGTACTAACATGGACCTGCTTCATTGGGTCCAGCAGCTTCAAAACCTGCCTGACTGTTTTCAGTGAATAATCAGACTGCCAAAACCCAAATCAAACCAGAGAAATGCTGAGCTGGGAGAACCAGCAACTCCCCTTTCATTGTATAAGTGCTTACTTAAAACTTGAAAACCTTTTGACTGTGGCACTATCTGATAGCTATAATCAAACTGGACCTAAAACCCTTCTAAATTAAGACTTTTTGGAGTCTGTGTCTTTTGCAATCTCAGCACACGGCCCATATCCCTCCAAACCCTTCCTATTCATATCCCATCCAGGTGTCTTTCAAATGCTGCAATTGTACCAGTCTCCACCACTTCCTCTGGCAGCAGATTCCATACATGTACCACCCTCTGTGTGAAAAAGTTGCCCCTCAGGTCTCTTTTATACCTTTCCCCTCTCACGCTAAACCTATGTCCTCTAGTTCTGGAAACCCTCACCCCAGGGAACAGACACTGTCGATTTATCCTATCCACATCCCTCATAATTTTATAAACCTCTATAAGGTCACCCCTCAGCCTCCGTCGCTCCAGGGAAAACAGCCTCAGCCTATTCAACCTCACCCTATGGCTCAAATCCTCCAACCCCGGCAACATCCTTGTAAATTTTCTGAATCCTTTCAAGTTTCACAACATTCTTCTGTATGCAATATTCCAAAACTGGCCTAACCAATGCCTTGCACAGCTGCAACATGACCTCTCAATTCCTGTACTCAATACTCTGACCAATAAAGGAAAGCATACCAAACACCTTCCTCACTATCCTATCTACCTGCGACTCCATTTTCAAGGAGCTATTGAACCTGCACTCCAAGGTCTCTTTATTCAGCAACACTCCCCAGGACTTGGAAGGTTTGTTTTTGGATGTTGTATCGCCATATGAGGTAACATGTTCAGTGAGCCTCCAGATGAAGTACTGGTGGTATAGCCCACTTTCTATTTATGTATTTGGGATTCCTTGGGTCGGTGATGTCATTTCGTGTGATGATGCAATTTCCTCTGGTGATGTCATTTCCTGTTTTTTTTCTTGGAGTGGTAAATGGGATCCAGGTCAATGTGTTTGTTGATAGAGTTCGATTGGAATGTCACGTTTCTAGGAATTCCCGTGTGTGTCTCTATTTGGCTTGTCCTAGGATGGATGTGTTGTCCCAGTCGAAGTGGTGTCCTTCCTTATCTGTATGTAAGGATACTAGTGAGAGTGGGTCACATCTTTTCGTGGCTAGCTGATGTTCATGTGTCCTGATGGCTAGTTTTCTGCCTGTTTGTCCAATATAATGTTTGTTACAGTTCTTGCAAGGTATTTTGTATATCATATTAGTTTTGTTTGTTGTCTGTATAGGGTCTTTCAAGTTCACTAGTTCCTGTTTTAGCGTGTTGGTGGGTTTGTGGGCTACCATGATGCCAAAGGGTCTGAGTAATCTGGCAGCCATCTCTGAGATGTCTTTGATGTAGGGGAGAGTGGCTAGGGTTTCTGGATGTGTTTTGTCTGCTTGTTTGGGCTTGTTGCTGAGAATTTGGCAGTCTGTGTTCATTGGGTCCCCATTCTTTTTGAATACTCACTCGCACTAGTATCCTTATATACAGATGAGGAAGGACACCACTTCGACTGAGACAATGCATCCATTCTAGGACAAGCCAAACAGATACATGCACGAGAATTCCTCGAAGCATGGAATTCCAACCAGAACTCTATCAACAAACACTTTGACTTGGTTTCCATTTACCACCCCCTGAGAAAAAGAACAGGAAATGACTTCACCAGAGCTAATGAAGTCACCATAGGAAATGACATCACCAACCCAAATATATAAATAGAAAATGGGCTATACCACCAGTACTTTATCTGGAGGCTCACTGAAGATGTTACCTAGTATGGTGACGAAACGTCTGAGAATGAAACTTCCAGCTCAGCGAGCAAACCTACATCCTGAATTTATGCCAATTTTTGACAACCTCCTCATTGTCCAATTTAATTTGAGGAATGTCTAATTCAGAATCCTCTAAACTTGGTTCTTCCCTCTGTGTTGTAACCAATAACACAGTCTCCTTTGACTTTCCTTCCCTGTCAAAATACCTTTTGAGCATATTCACATGACACACACTGTGAGATTTCTTTCTGTCTGGAGCCCTTGTCAAATAGTTCATCTCACTCAATTTCCTTTCGACTTGATAAGGTCCACTAAACCTTGCGTTTAAAGGTTCACCTATCACCGGAAGTAACACTAAAACCTTATTCCCGATAGCAAAATTGCAAGTTTTTGATGTCTTGTCTGCTTCCTGTTTCGTTGTATGCTGTGATACTTTTAAATGCTGTCTAGCCAATTCCCCTGCTCTATTTAATCATTCCTGAATATTTTACACATAGTCCAAATATGTGGTCTCTGAATTCTGACTTACCAATTTCTCCTTAGTCAATTTTAGCAGTCCTCTCACTTCATGCCTAAAAACTAATTCAAATGGACTAAATTTGGTAGATTCATTCAATACATGTCTGATCATAAAAAGCACAAATGGAATTCCTTTATCCTAATCATCTGGATAGTCTTGACTATAAGCCATCAACATTGACTTTAATGTCTGAGGCCACCTTTCGAGCACTCCCTGTGACTCTGGATGGTACGCCGTAGATTTGAATTGTTTTATCTCTAAGCTGTCTGTAACTTCCTTGAATAATTTTTGACGCAAAGTTTGGCCCCTGATCTGATTGTATCTCAGTGGGTAGTCCATATCTTGTGAAAAATTTGAATGACTCTTTTACAATCCTTTTATCTGTGATATTGTGTAATGAAACAGCCTCTGGAAATCTAGTAGACACGTCCGTTATTGTTTACAAATACTGATTCCCACTTTTTGTTTTAAATAGGGGTCCAATGCAGTCAATCAAGACTCTTGTAAAAAGGTTCCTCAAATTCAGAAAGAGGTATTAAAAGTGCAGGTTTTACTACTGTCTGTAATTTTCCAATTACCTGACACGTATGATATGTCTGGCAAAATCCAACTACATCCTTGTGCAGTAAAAATGTTTTTGTACTTTCGCTTGAGTTTTTCTCACTTGTAAATGACCCCTAGTGGTAGCTCGTGCGTCACTTGCAACACCTCCATTCTATAACTCACTGGCAATACGACTTGATGAACTTCTACCTATTTCTCATCCGCTGAATATGTGATGGTCTCCATTTCCTCATTAAGATATCATTTATAAGATAATAACATTCAGATTATTTTTCTACATATGCTTTTTGATACAATTGTTTTAAATTTTCATCTATGTGTTCCTGGTTTGTCTCCACCATCTGATCAAACGGGGTCTCTCTCACAGTGCCAGAGACCTGGGTCAATTCCCGCCTCAGCCAACTGTCTGTGTGGAGTTTGCACATTCTCCCCGTGTCTGCGTGAGTTTCCTCCGGGTGCTCCGGTTTCTTCCCACAGTCCAAAAATGTGCAGGTTAGGTGAATTGACCATGCTAAATTGCCCATAGTGTTAGGTGAAGGGTTAAATGTAGGGGAATGAGTCTGGGTGGGTTGCTCTTCGGAGGGTCGGTGTGGACTTGTTGGGCCAAAGAGCCTGTTTCCACACTGTAAGTGATCTAATCAGAAGATAATCTAATCAGAAGGTTAAACTGGTGACTTTGTGACCTCGTTACCACACAGTCAGGAAAAATCCCAGGATATGTGTCCTGCAATAGTTCAGTTGCTTGAGTTTCTACTGGCTTTTCAATTACACTAGACAGCACTCTTACCTGTGAACCAGCTATATAATTAGCAAGGACAAATTACTGGAGCTGAGAATTTGTCCAGTACTCCTACCACGACTTCTCCAGTCTTCACTGGACACTGTAACCTCACTTTACACAACTAAGCGCTTCTTGTCTCACAGTGAATTCCTGTTACTAGTACCTTTTCTAGCAATGTATTTCAGAGATACATATCTCCTCATCTTTAAATATCACAGATTAAGAGGATCCTGTATCTCTTAATACTGTAACCTCCTTATCTGCTGCTACTGGCCTATGCAAATAAACTTTACCTTCGCATTTATGGTTTGTGAAGATCTGGCACTTCCTCCTTAACCAACCTGCAACCAGCTTGTACATTCTGGTGCAGCTTTCTAGCCTCCACTTTGGTTTCCGTTACCACTCCAACAAAATTCATTGGCTTATCCTGTTTTCCTATATCTGGTTTCCCAGTGTTTCTCTTAATCCACCAACACTGTGATTTCATGTGGCTTACTTTATTGCAGTGAAAACACAGGGCTTTTTACTTTCTCTTCCCCCCTTCAAGGGTTTCCTTTTTACTCTGTGGTAAATTATCCTTATGATCTCCATTGAGATCTACCTTTCCTTTTCCACATAAGGATTTCTCTTTTCCCCAGTTTCTATCTCTCTTGGATTGAAATTGATTGTGGAAGCTAAACTTTGATTTATGGACCAACTCATAATCATCAGCCATTTCAGCTGATAATCCTGCCGTTTTCACTCTCTAGTCTTCCACATGAGTTCTCACTGCTTCTGGAAGTGAATTTTTGAACTCCTCCAAATTAATCGTCTCTCCAAGAGGATCATAGATTTGCTCTGTTTTTAATGCCTTTGTCCACCCATCAAAATTACTGTTTGATCCTTTCAAACTCAATGTAAGTTTGACCAAGGTCGCTCCTTAGATTGCTGAAACGTTGTCTGTAGGTTTCTGGCACAAGGTCGTATGCACTTAAGGTGGCTTTCTTCACCTCCACTTGTGCCCAAGATACCTTTTCTGATAATGGTGCAAATACCTCACTAGCTCTACTTACAAGTTTCGTTTGGATCAACAAAACCCACATGGTCACTGGCATTTGTTTAGCCACCTTTTCAAAAAAAAAGAAACAGGCTTTCAACAGATTTAAGACAATGCTTGGGATTAATATCCTCTCATCATTTGGAAATGTCCTCACAATGTCATGTAGAGTCATGAAGAATCTGCTTTTACTGTGGTGCTGGTGTACAACTTGGTGCATAGGGGTATATGATGTTGACTGCAACTCTATAATGAGATAGCTGCAGAAAGCGGAGGTCCTCCAAGGTTGCTACTGAGTGTTCAACTGACCTTGACTGTGAAGCTTAGATCATGCTCACGCTGATCTTCAGCACTCTTTGCAAGCCAGTGTAAGTAACCTCATCAATAAATCCTATGTCAACTAATTTGGTTTCCTGTCAAGCAATAATGTTGACACCAAGCTTATGTAGCTCAAGGTCAACCTGCAATGTCTTGCATACACTTCCGGTGGAAAGTTGATCATTGTTCTTGCCAGTGCACATAATCCTTACATTCTAGCTTTCAACCCAAAAGGTTACATTACTTTGCTGAATACAGCATTGTTTTAGGAGGTGCAAGCTTGCCTAGCATATGTATTCCCTCACGAGTTCACAGGTTGATATACAGAGGAAAAAAAAGAACTTATACTGTTACAATCTACTTGGGAAATTGTGCTGATTCTCAAACTATCCAGGATCCTCCCAGCATTGCTATAGAAATTAAGGTTTTATTCAAAGTTCACAGAGATTAATCAGGGATTGTCAGTATGGACTTATTAAAAGAAGGTTATGTTTGCCAAATTTGATCTATCCTTTTGAGGAAGTAATCAGAAGCATTTGGTGTGGTCAACATGGACTTTAGCAAGGCTTTTAAAAAGGTTACTCATAGCAAACTGGTCCCAAAAGTAGGATCGAATGGAATCAAAGGCCAAGTGACACATTGGATTCAAAATTGGCTGAGAGGCAAGAAGCAAAGGATAATGTCAGAGGGATGTTTTTGTGTTTGTGGAGGTCACTTGTAGGTTCTGCAGGCCATCACACTGGGGCCCTTGCTGCCTGCAGTGTTCATTAATGATTGAACTTAAATGTAGAGGGCATGATCAATAAGTTTACAGACAGCCTGCAAATGGTAGAGTAGTAACTAATGAGGAGGATAACCGGAAACTACAGGAGGATACCAATGGACTTATATACATTGTATATTTTTACAGTGCAGCTGGGGAAATCATTGATGGGCTTCAATTTCAATTTTGTGTCAGTCGGAATTCAACTGCACTGGGCAAACATACGGTTGGAAGATGTGTGACCACTGGCCCTTGGCTGTGATCGTGACCATCTGGTTCTTGGCTGGCAATGCCAAAATGTTTTTCATGAAGTAGTCTGTGATTATCAGCACATTTGTGCTTGGTAGCAAACTTATCAAGCATGAATTAGTCCGTGTCTATCAACTACATGGGGAATAGGTCTGGATTTTTACCCTAGGTGCCAGGCAGCTGACACTGGGAACTTTTGATGCTTTCTTGCTCACAGAGTTGTAATTGTAAATACCAGTACTAAATACCTTCAAAAATACCTTGATAGAGAATCACATACACAATGTGTTCTAGATATTTTCCAATCAACCTTTTTGGATATAGAACCAATGTATACAGCTTCTGCACTGATTGTTTCAGGAGGCTGGCATACTTTGACATCAATAGAGGAATGCAAAGCGCATTTTATTCTAGAATGAAGGTGTTCAGTTGCTCAGAGTAATTGACTTAGAACACTTTGTGAAAGTAGTCACTTTTGTAGGGACGTTTGGGAGGGATAGGCCCCAACCTTTTGTGGTAGCATTCAAGTACAGCAAGAAACATGGTATGAACACCAACCTGTTGCCTCAATGTCATGTAATTTAGCCAGTAGTTCAAGTGAGTCCACAGAACTAAATACAAAAACTAAGATTCCTGAACTCCACAAAAAGATGAACTAATAATAATTCAGTAAATAGCTCTGAATGTTGTGTTTTGAATGAAATCTCAGTCTATAGTACTGATTGCAAACATTTAAGTCAAGTGCTTCTTCTTAAAAATGTTTTTATTGGATGATGATTTGGTAAACTTTCTCCTTTTCCTTTGTTTTACTCCCTTTCCTGCAACTATTTGCAGAAGTGTAGTTTGTGGTGATGTAGATGCAACAAGGTTTGCTAAGAAATAGTGAACTAGCAAAACATGTCTAGACATAACTCCTCCTCCAATAATGTCTGCCATGTCTCTAAAACGAGAAGAAAATGTACACTACATATTCTATAGTGAAGGAAACATTGAATTCTTATTGCAGAAGAATAACTGATTTGCCATTGAAATATTACAATTTGTTGAACTTACATATATTTGAAGTGAGACACATTTCTATTGGGGTTACAGCTATCACATATTCCACTTCAGGAATCAAAATGGTTTACAGCAGTAAATTAAACATTTTGGTTTTTTAATGGGGAGTGTTGCTGAACAAAGAGACTTGGGAGTGCAGGTTCATAGCTCCTTGAAAATGGAGTCACAGGTAGATAGAAGGCGTTTGGTTTGCTTTCCTTTATTGGTCAGAGCATTGGGTATAGGAGTTGGGAGGTCATGTTGCAGCTGTATAGGACATTTGGTTAGGCCACTTTTGGAATACTGTGCGCAATTCTGGTCTTGTTCCTATTGGAAGGAAGTTGCGAAACATGAAAGGGTTCAGAAAAGATTTACAAGAATGTTGCCAGGGTTGGAAGGTTTGAGCTATAGGAAGAAGCTGAATAGGCTGGGGTTGTTTTCCCTGGAGCGTCACAGGCTGAGGGGTGACCTTATAGAGGTTTATAAAATCATGAGTTCATGGCTAGGGTAAATAGACAAGTTTTTTTGCCTGGAGTGGGCTTGCCAGAACTAGAGGGCATAAGTTTAAGATTAGAGGGGGATAATTTAAAAGGTACGTAATGTGCAGCTTTTTCACACAGAAGGTGATGTGTGTATGGAATGAGCTGCCAGAGGAAGTGGTGGAGGCTGGTACAATTACAGCATTTAAAAGGCATCTTGATGGGTATATGAATAGGAAGGGTTTAGAGGAATATGGGTCAAGTGCTGGCAAATGGGACTAGATTAGGTTAGGATATCTGGTCGACATGGATGAGTTGGATCAAAGGGTCTGTTTCCAATGTGTACATCTCTATGACTCTATAATGTTAGTGCTGGTTCTTTGATGCAGTAACAAAAAAAAACTTACTTCTCTACTGTCTTATCTTAAAAACTTCTTTAATTTTTAAAAACATTTTTCTTAATTGACAAAGTGATATTTGTCTTAACATACCCCTTTCAGCAAAACATTTCCTACTCCAAAAACTCTGAGAAAGAACCTTCTCCCAACATTTCCCTTATTTTTCAATTGACCCTGATAATTGACACCCATCCTGGGGAAGTTTTTCTGTATTCACTGGGTCAAAACCCTTCATAGTTAAGGTCAGTTCTTGTTAGCCTGCTTTGTTTCTGTGAAATAATTACAGTTGTTCAAGTTCCTCTTTTTGCTAATTGGGGCATAACCACAACTGGATATGACTATCCATGTACTTTACACCACTATTTATAAAATCCAAAATACTGTTGCCTTCTTTTTTGTGGCTGTGCCTATCTGCATTTTTAATACCTTATCATTTTGCTGATTTGCTACTTTAAATAGTTTTCCAGTTAGTTTCTACTACCACATTGTTCTTCCTCTCCAACTGGATCATTTCACTTGTTGATGGTGAACTGTACGTTCCAAACATCTTCTTGTTTCCCTGTTCTAAGGAAGGATCACTGGACCTGAAATGTCAACTCTGATGCCTCTTCACAGATGCTGCAAGATCTGTTGAGCAATTTTTGTTTTTGTTTGTTTCCTGACCTGCTTACATCATATTTGTTAAAGTTTGCGAAACAATATCATCCCCAACCCCATCCACGGAGATCGTATTAGCAGGTTTTCTATCAGACACTATGGTCTCAAAAACCAAATAATTTATATAGGTTATGGAGAGCAAGGTGGCTCAAATTATGTTTTAATCTTTGTCAAATCCAATCAACATTCAATTCCGTAACTGTGGGCGGCATGGTGGCACAGTGGTTAGCACTGCTGCCTCACAGCGCCAGAGACCCGGGTTCATTTCCCGCCTCAGGCGACTCTCTGTGTGGAGTTTGCACATTCTCCCCGTGTCTGCGTGGGTTTCCTCCAGGTGCTCCGGTTTCCTCCCACACTCCAAAGATGTGCAGGTCAGGTGAATTGGCCATGCTAAATTGCCCATAGTGTTAGGTAAGGGGTAGATGTAGGGGTATGGGTGGGTTGCGCTTCGGCGGGGCGGTGTGGACTTGTTGGGCCGAAGGGCCAGTTTCCACACTGTAAGTAATCTAATCTTTCACAAAAACAAAATACAGTACTACAAATGTTGGAAATCTGAAAGTGTTGGCACAAATCCCTATGCTTTGTAGGTCTGGCAGCACCTGTGGAGTGCAAGGAGAAGTGGCCAGAATTTTTAAATTATTATGAGGTCCAAATCAAAAGAATGCAGGCACACAATTTGGCACTGCTGTAATGATTTGCCTTACAGCAACACTGGTTTGCTGTAATGATTCTGCCTTTGGCACAAATTTTCAATGAGGGTGCTCAGGTCTGGATTTCTGGCAGGCAGTTAACCACGGAGAATTACAGGATCTATTAAGGCCTAGCTGTGCCCTACCTGGGATTCTCAGTGAGCCATGCCATTGGCCCATGTTGGCCTGGCTTTCTCCCTCTGTTTCTCCATCTACAAATCAGTAGACCCCATCTCAGCTGGTATAGATGCCTCCCGTTGATTCTCCAGCTTAGGGAGTATGCCTGTTGTCCCTGATTTAACAATAAGCCACTGCTTAACCTTGAATCAGCTAAAACATTGAAAATTACAGTGAAAATATCTAAAACAACCTTGAACTAGCCCCCTTATCCACTTTCCAAAGCTTGATAAAAAAAACTGTCAAATGTTTCTTATGATCCCTCAGAACTAGGAAGTGTTTTTAAGCAAGGGTGCAGAGGAGATTTACCAGGATGTTGCCTGGTATGGAGGGAAGGAAAGGATGAGGGACTTGAGGCTGTTTTTGTTAGAGAGAAGAAGGTTGAAGAGGTGACATAATAGAGACATACAAAATGACCAGAGGATTAGATAGGGTAGACAGTGAGAGCCTTTTTCCTTGGATGGTGAAGGCTATCACGAGGGGACATAACTTTAAACTGAGGAGTGATAGATACAGGATAGATGTCAGAGGTAGGTTCTTTACTCAGAGTGTAGCAAGGACGAGGAATGCCCTGCCTGCAACAGGAGTAGACTTGCCAACTTTAAGGGCATTTAAATGGTCATTGGATAAATATATAGATGACAATGGAATAGTGTAGGTTAGATGGGCTTTAGATTGGTTCCACAGATTGGCGCAATATCGAGGGCCTGTACTGTGCTGTATTGTTCTATGAATGCATCATTAGAACAGATGTGAAAAAGAGAGAAACTGAAAAATTTCCAGTCCTCACAGGAAGTAGGATGTGATAAAGTGTAATGGAAGCCAATTTATAATAAATATTTATTGATAATTTATCCCTGAAATAGGAACAGAGATATAAAAGAAACAGTTAAGAAAAAATAGGAAACAAAGCATGGAAGCAAAGTTCAAATTTTCCATTTTATCGTTAAGAAACAGTACCAATGCAGTCAACAACGTACAGGAAAAATGTGAGGGGCCCTGATTAGGAATGAGACAAGGATCAATCGTGAAAACAAAATGTAATCTAAGATCCATGTGTGTTAGCTATCGGATCACCTTATTGCTATAGCGAGTGGAATTGAAGAAGTTATTCAAATGAGAAAGAATTTAGCCAAGTGGAGGTCAATGGCGCATTGGTTGGTGGTGAGAGATGGAGGTGCAGAAAGAGGTACATCGATGGTGAGAAGGAGACAGTGCTAGGAATTTAAAAACTGTTGAGAAGCCTTTCACCCTACTGCAGACTTTCTCTTTCATCTTATCCCCACTCCATCCTTAAAAATGCTGAATTGTATTGCATTCCAATTTATCCAATTTTTGCTGAAAGGTCAACGACCTTAAATATTTAAAAATCACACAACACCAGGTTGTAGTCCAACAGGTTTAACTGGAAGCACACTAGCTTTCGGAGCGACGCTCCTTCTTCAGGTGATAGTGGAGGGCTCGATCCTAACACAGAATTTATAGCAAAATTTTACAGTGTGATGTAACTGAAATTATACATTGAAAAAGTGATCTCCAAATCATGACCTTAAATATAATTGTTTTCGGGCTGCCAGTCCCGCTGGGTGTGACCAGCGTCTTCTGTTTTTGTTTCAGATTTACATTTCACATGGTGTTGTGTTTTGACTATTTCCCAGGTCTCACAGGACGACCCAGACCTACCCCCCCCCCCCCCCCTTCCTTTGGCCCAGACTCTCAGCTGCTCCATTTTCTGCCTCTGACAGACATTAAAATTAACTCGGAACAGTTTCCTTTAAAATAAGCACAAACACGGCGGGATCAGAAAATCAGCCGATTACCAGAAGCGCGGCGGGGGGGAGCATAGCGCGAGTCCGCCGCTCACACCGGAAGTGGGGGCCCGGTTACCAGGGTGAAAGGTGAAGGGGCGGGGCCTGCCGCCGCCGCCGCCGAGAGGTCATGGATGTCGGCGCTGAAGGTAAAGCGGAGTCTTCCCTGTGAGCTGGAGCCCGGCTTTGGGCACAGCTGACACGCCTTTCACGGTGAATCAGGGCGGTTTCCCCCCACACCCCCCACTGTCGTTACACGGAAGTTAAGATCCCACAGCCGGTTATTTAAATGTTGACGCCGCCGGCACATGGCGGTGGTGGGTGTGTGTGGTGTTAAAGGAGTGGTCCTCATCAACCCTTCCTGGACTTTCCACATTCAACCCACAGCGTCCAGTGACTTCATCCCCCTCTTACCACCACCACCACCACCACCACCACGGGAGTGACCCCATTCTGCTGCCCCTGCCACCCCCGGGATGTCCTTATTCCCTCCAAAGGACTGTCCTCACTCCTCGTCCCACACCCCCCCTCCCACACACCCCCCCCCCCAGTCCTCGTCCCCCACACCCCCTCTTGCCTGCCAGTCCTCGTCCCCCACACCCCCCCTTGCCTGCCAGTCCTCGTCCCCAACCCCCCCCCCCCCAGTCCTCGTCCCCCACACCTCCTCTTGCCTGCCAGTCCTCGTCCCCAACCCCCCCCCCCCCAGTCCTCGTCCCCCACACCTCCTCTTGCCTGCCAGTCCTCGTCCCCCACACCCCCTCTTGCCTGCCAGTCCTCGTCCCCCACACCCCCTCTTGCCTGCCAGTCCTTGTCCCCAATACCCCCCCCAAGTCCTCATCCCCCACACCCCCCCCCAGCCTGCCAGTCCTCGTCCCCCACACACCCCCGCCTGCCAGTCCTTGTCCCCAACACCCCACCCCCCCAGTCCTCGTCCCCCACAACCCCCACCCCCCCCAGTCCTCGTCCCCCACACCCCCTCTTGTCTGCCAATCCTCGTCCCCCACACCCCCTCTTGCCTACCAGTCCTTGTCCCCAACACTCCCCCCCCCCCCCCCCAAGTCCTTGTCCCCCACACCCCCCCAGCCTGCCAATCCTTGTCCCCCACACCCCACCTTGCCTGCCAGTCCTCGTCCCCCACACACCCCCCCGCCTGCCAGTCCTCGTCCCCCACACCCGCCTGCCAGTCCTTGTCCCCAACACCCCCCCCCCCCCAGTCCTCGTCCCCCACACCCCCTCTTGCCTGCCAGTCCTCTTCCCCCACAACCCCCCTTGCCTGCCAGTCCTTGTCCCCAACACCCCCCCCCCCAAGTCCTCATCCCCCACACCCCCCCAGCCTGCAAGTCCTTGTCCCCGACACCCCACCTTGCCTGCCAGTCCTCGTCCCCCACACACCCCCACGTGCCAGTCCTTTTCCCCAACACCCCCCCCTCAGTCCTCGTCCCCCACACCCCCTCTTGCCTGCCAGTCCTCGTCCCCCACACCCCCTCTTGCCTGCCAGTCCTCGTCCCCCACACCCCCCCAGCCTGCCAGTCCTTGTCCCCGACACCCCACCTTGCCTGCCAGTCCTCGTCCCCCACACACCCCCACGTGCCAGTCCTTTTCCCCAACACCCCCCCCCAAGTCCTCATCCCCAACACCCCCCCCAGCCTGCCAGTCCTCGTCCCCCACACACCCCCGCCTGCCAGTCCTTGTCCCCAACACCCCACCCACCCAGTCCTCGTCCCCCACAACCCCCACCCCCCCCAGTCCTCGTCCCCCACACCCCCTCTTGCCTGCCAGTCCTCTTCCCCCACAACCCCCCTTGCCTGCCAGTCCTTGTCCCCAACACCCCCCCCCCCATGTCCTCATCCCCCACACCCCCCCAGCCTGCCAGTCCTTGTCCCCGACACCCCACCTTGCCTGCCAGTCCTCGTCCCCCACACACCCCCACGTGCCAGTCCTTTTCCCCAACACCCCCCCCCCAGTCCTCGTCCCCCACACCCCCTCTTGCCTGCCAGTCCTCGTCCCCCACACCCCCTCTTGCCTGCCAGTCCTCGTCCCCCACACCCCCCCAGCCTGCCAGTCCTTGTCCCCGACACCCCACCTTGCCTGCCAGTCCTCGTCCCCCACACACCCCCACGTGCCAGTCCTTTTCCCCAACACCCCCCCCCCCAAGTCCTCATCCCCCACACCCCCCCCCAGCCTGCCAGTCCTCGTCCCCCACACACCCCCGCCTGCCAGTCCTTGTCCCCAACACCCCACCCCCCCCCAAGTCCTTGTCCCCCACACCCCCCCAGCCTGCCAATCCTTATCCCCCACACCCCACCTTGCCTGCCAGTCCTCGTCCCCCACACCCCCCCCTTGCCTGCCAGTCCTCGTCCCCCACACCCCCCCTTGCCTGCCAGTCCTCGTCCCCCACACCCCCCCTTGCCTGCCAGTCCTCGTCCCCCACACCCCCCCCCCTTGCCTGCCAGTCCTCGTCCCCCACACCCCCCCTTGCCTGCCAGTCCTCCTCCCCCACACCCCCCCTTGCCTGCCAGTCCTCCTCCCCCACACCCCCCCTTGCCTGCCAGTCCTCCTCCCCCACACTCCCCCTTGTCTGCAAGTCCTCCTCCCCCACACCCCCCCTTGCCTGCCAGTCCTCCTCCCCCACACCCCCCCTTGCCTGCCAGTCCTCCTCCCCCACACCCCCCCTTGCCTGCCAGTCCTCCTCCCCCACACCCCCCCTTGCCTGCCAGTCCTCCTCCCCCACACCCCCCCTTGCCTGCCAGTCCTCCTCCCCCACACCCCCCCTTGCCTGCCAGTCCTCGTCCCCCACACCCCCCCTTGCCTGCCAGTCCTCGTCCCCCACACCCCCCCTTGCCTGCCAGTCCTCGTCCCCCACACCCCCCCTTGCCTGCCAGTCCTCGTCCCCCACACCCCCCCTTGCCTGCCAGTCCTCGTCCCCCACACCCCCCCTTGCCTGCCAGTCCTCGTCCCCCACACCCCCCCTTGCCTGCCAGTCCTCGTCCCCCACACCCCCCCTTGCCTGCCAGTCCTCGTCCCCCACACCCCCCCTTGCCTGCCAGTCCTCGTCCCCCACACCCCCCCTTGCCTGCCAGTCCTCGTCCCCCACACCCCCCCTTGCCTGCCAGTCCTTGTCCCCCACACACCCACCCCCTTGCCTGCCAGTCCTCGTCCCCCACACCCCCCCCACCTTGCCTGCCAGTCCTCGTCCCCCACACACCCCCCCCCCTTGCCTGCCAGTCCTCGTCCCCCACACCCCCCCCCTTGCCTGCCAGTCCTCGTCCCCCACACCCCCCCCCTTGCCTGCTAGTCCTCGTCCCCCACACCCCCCCCCCCCCTTGCCTGCCAGTCCTCGTTCCCCACATCCCCCCCTTGCCTGCCAGTCCTCGTTCCCCACATCCCCCCCCTTGCCTGCCAGTCCTCGTTCCCCACATCCCCCCCTTGCCTGCCAGTCCTCGTTCCCCACAATCCCCCGCCTGCCAGTCCTCGTCCCCCACACCCCCCCCCGCCTGCCAGTCCTCATCCCCCACCCTCTGCCAGTCCTTGTCTCTTTCTCTTTCCCAACCCCCCCTTTCCAGCCCCTATCCCAACCAGGGTCTGAATACAATTCTCTCAATATTGATGCAGTTCGATCATGTATGTTCCAGGTTGTGGTTTACTTATGAATAAGAAAGAACTTCTTTGATAATTTTTAGAGAACGTATGATGTCCCAATATGCTTTATAACCAACGGAGAGTCTTGAAGTCTTTTTACTGATAAGAAGTAGATGTTACAGCCTCATGTTGTGGCCAATTCTGAATATCCTCCCTTGCTTTTGGAAGGATATGGAAGCATTAGGAATGAAAATTCACTTACCTGACACTTTGCTGAAACTGGGAGTAGCTTCTTTTGAGATGTTTAAGAGGTGTTCCAAGTGGAATCTGAGGAAAGTAGATAAGACAACTACCCATTTTTAGAATGCCAATAACTAAAGGATGTTGGTTTAAAATGATTGGCAAAAGAACCTGAGGCAAAATGAAGAACATATTTGTACTGTTGCTAAGATTTCCACTGGCCAGCCATTACGCCAGTGTTGATGGGTGTTGTCCATGGAGACCCTCCAGATTTCCTATCACAGACTTTGAATTGCCCAGGAAATTGAACTTTCTGCTGGGCACTTACTCTATAAGTCTTCATTTCAATAGGAGACCTATTGGTTCCAATGAAATTAAGTAAAATAGTTACTCAGGAAACATTAGAGCATTAAATAAGTGACTGCTGAGAAACTATTTCATCTGAACCCATATCTACATCAACCACCCTCAATTACACTCACCCAGACCCCTTTCACCCCCAGATTCTAGAACCTCCCCCTCATCCTATGACCCAGTACCCTTTCCTCCCCATTTGGACTCGACCTGACCCAATACAATGCCCCACCAGGATAGCCCCCCTCTGCCTGACCTAACCTAACTCTCCTCACCCCTGCTGTTGGACCTTACTTGACATGGCAGTAGCACCAGATCTGTGGACCCAGCCTGAAACTCTCTGCAGACCAGGCCTGACACTAAACCCCACCCCACTGGATGAACGTCTACAATCCACCTGACTTAACCTAAACATTGCATCACTTACCTTGCACCCTAACGAAATGGCATCTTACCTGGCACCTTAGTCCCTCCCCCCACCATGCCCTAACTGGAGAATGTTGATGAAGTTGGTTCAGTGTGGTTGCCAAAAGGGAGTGGTTAATTATCTGAAAGCAAAATGTGGGGAAATGGGACTGTCTGAGCTGCTTTTGCAGTGAACCAGCAGAGAGGCGATGGGCCAAAAGGCCTCCTTCTGTGCTGTAGCTTTTTCTATGATTCTATGTTGTAATATTTATCACTTAAAATGATAAATACATCACTATTTTTGGTTCTACCTCAAGTTAAAGGAATGCTGTTCCTCATTTATCTAACATTAACTTGTTGAAATTCTAGGTTTTTCCAAGTTTCTTCCTTTTAGTGGGAAATGTAATACCTTATGTTGGTTGCTGTTCTATGAACCATCCGATCTCGAGTACCTGGCTACTAATATCATGCAATTTTTTTTCCTCTCTTTGACACACATCAGCATAGAATGCTGACTTCTTCGAGAACATCAACTCACATGTACTTCCTAGTCAAAGTAATTAGATAACATTTGAGAGGAAGAACTTTGTATGGTCTACACCCTCTTCCCAAACCTCCAATCACTCCCTACTTTTCTGTACTCCCACCAACCCCTAACCAAGGTCCACTAAAATCAGTTTAAAAATTTCCTATTGCTACGCTGGCTGAGATCAGCTAAGAGAAGACTAATGATTGAACTTCAATTTTGCTGAGTACCCTCATGGCTTATTGAGACAATGATTAAGTTATATCTCCATTTTATAATAAAGGATAAGTGTGTACATGACTTGCTTAGTTCTTGCAGCGACTCACCATAAACACAATAGCTGGGGAAGAATGTGGTTTGTTTCTACCAGATGCCACCCCAGTGGTCAGGAAATCATACCTTAAGAAATAGGTTAATGTGAACAGTGTTCTGCCATCGCATAACCCTTCCTCAGCTTGATCTGAGCAATGTCATGCATTTTACAGTCTTAAATAACACATTTTAAGATTGCAACATAATAAACAATGCATATTAAATCGGAATGGGAAGCAAATCCTAAAATGATTAAATTTGTTTCTAAACATTTCATAGTTTTTGACTATTATATCCAACTTATACATGATACTGATAGACTTCATTTTAGTCTGTTATGACCAGATTGGGAAGAGTGTGCTGCTAATAGTGCCCCACTATTCCACAGGCCATCACAAAATGTATAAAATCCCAATTCAACTACCAAAATAACCAATTTGCCTGACTGACTGTTATTCAGGTAATTGCAATTTCCAAAGGGTTTTATCATTAACAGATATCTATTTATTGTAGCACACTTTAATAAAAGGCAGAGAGAAGAAAGATTTCTAATTACTTCTATGCAAGAAACTATACTGCTTCAGACCCAATAATCACTCATAATATAATCACTCATGATTAATACATTCGAAAGACAGGTGGTTTGATGCACATTATGGATGGAAAACAAATATAGACCGAGAAAACAAAATTATGAAGATCAGATGTCTGGTACAATTACAACATTTAAGAAACATTTGGATCGGTATATGAATAGGACGGGTTTGGAGGGATATGGGCCGGGTGCTGGCAGGTAGGACTAGATTGGGTTGGGATATCTGGTTGGCATGGACGGGTTGGACCGAAGGGTCTGTTTCCATGCTATACATCTCTATGATTATGTCCAGATTTTAAAGATGTGTTAAATTGTCTTAGAGATTCTGAATTTTTAGCATTGGTACACCGCTGTCTGTAATGCTGTGTCATATTCTTCACTTCAATAGCTGATCCAGCAGACCTTGATCTTTTCTTGTGCAAACTCTTGTAAGCTTTCTTGGTTTTTCTGACTTATTTCCCCACACAGAGAGAGAGAGAGAGAGCACGAGAGAGATGGTTATGTTTGGTTCACAGGCTCTGGAAGTTTTCCTGCTGCCCTTGCTCCTGCAGCTCTGTAACAAACTGTACCTCAATCAGAGGGCTGCCTATCCCGTAGAATTTTTCCAACTCAAAAGATTTGGCTCCTGCGCAGTTTCAGATTTTTTTCCCCCATTGCTTAAAAATGCAATATTGTATTACACAGTTCAAAAATATATAGTACTTGATTTTCAAGTAACAATCCTTTCCTGGTCATAGAGATGTACAGCATGGAAACAGACCCTTTGGTCCAACCTGTCCGTGCCAACCAGATATCCTAACCCAATGTAGTCCCACCTGCCAGCACGTGGTGCAGAGCCCTCTAAACCCTTCCTATTCATATACCCATCCAGATGCCTTTTAAATGTTGCAATTGTACTAGCCTCCACCATTTCCTCTGGCAGCTCATTCCATACACGTACCACCCTCTGAGTGAAAAGGTTGCCTCTTAGGTCTCTTTTATATCTTTCCCCTCTCACCCTAAAACTATGCCCTCTAGTTCTGGACTCCCCCACCTCAGGGAAAAGACTTTGTCTACTTATCCTATCTATGCCCCTCATGATTTTATAAACCTCGATAAGGTTTATATACCTCAGCCTCTGATGCTCCAGGGAAAACAGCCCCAGTCTATTCAACCTCTTCCTTTAGTTCAAATCCTTCAATCCCGGCAACATCCTTGTATTTCAATTATATAGCATTCCAACTTCTGCTTCTGCTTGTTACAAAAAAAAAGTAGTCTCTTACTCTGTGCTGCAAATTGGATTACAGTACTGTAAATTAGTAAAAAAAAAACTTGTGTAGATGATTGTTAGTCCATCAAAACAGATGTGTTCAGAATGTATATGTTTGGAAGTGACAGCAAAAGTTAATAAATGTTAAATCGGTTGTGTCCAGGGAAATGGGATTAGAAAGTGCTCCTGGGTTGGCAGGGACAAGGTGAAACTGATGGCACCCTTCTGTGCTGTAGCATTTCAATGGTTCTGAGGTTCTAAATACACATGATGTGGTGATGTGTATTGAGCCATAATTTAATTTAGTCAGTTTTTTAACATGACTATATTTTATAAATAGTTACGTTGCAGCTGACATTAGTATGCTGTATTCCAGAAAACTACTTTTGTAGAGGTTGTTGCGTTCTACGCTTTGAGCTGGTACAAAGTGAAAATTTCACAGAGATGCAAATAGTGTTTCACACAATTACATTTTGTAATAAAACGTTGAGAGAAAATATGATTAGGGAAAGGGGGAGAATTAACAAAAGCATCAATCATAGCGAGCAAATGAAGTGTGAATTACCAACCACTATGTACAGGGATGAGAGTGTGTTGCTGGAAAAGCGCAGCAACGTTTCGGGCAGAAGTCCTTCATCAGGAATGCTCATTCCTAATGAAGGGCTTATGCCTGAAACGTCGTTTCTCCTGCTCCTTAGATGCTGCCTGACCTGCTGCGCTTTTCCAGCAACACATTCTCGACTCTGATCTCCAGCATCTGCAGTCCTCACTTTCTCCACTGTGTGAGAAGTTGCTGCAAGGCTCCCTTTTAAAAGTTTTTTTTTTCACTTCAATTTTTTTCATGTCCCATCCTCATTTTAACATTCCTTACTTCCTGATCATTTATTGTGCCATTGTGCCCCATGTGTTATCTCCATCAGTAAGGTACCCTGATTTTGCCACTGAATTTGGTTCCATTGTATGTGCATCCTGCAGTCAATAATCATCAATTTTTTTTTTTAAACCGTTCCCTGCTCAAGTAATAGACTTTGTTTTTAGTCTTTGATTTGTAAATTTGTGTTCTGTTTTACCTGCACTGGTAAATGAACTGCTGTGGACCTTTGTTTCTTTAAAGTAATTTTCTGTTGTACTGTACAGTACTGTACATCTGCAGATATAATAGTTGAGGAATATGTACTTGTACTGTAAGTTACTTTAAAGACTTGTCTGCAAGCAAGTAGCCTGCTTCTTTCCCTGAAGCTTTGCAGGTGAATTTAGCTTGGAATGATTAGTGCTGTATATGTGTAGCCTTTTATGTTTAAGCATTTATTATACTTGTAGATTGGCTTTTCCAAGCAAAAAATGTCCTCAGAAATATAACATGGCTTTAACATAGATTCTTATGGGAAACCATGTTTGGCTTCATCATTTTATTTTAAATCAAGATTTTCAATAACCAGCATTGTGGTTTTAAGAGAAGACATCCTATAATTGAAATACAGAATAGTTACAGCATAGAAGTTGATTGTTTGGTCCACCGTGTGTGTATTAGCTCTTCAGAATAGCAATTTACCTAGTGCTTCTCCATCTCCCTGTCACCTTGCACATTCTTCCTTTGCAGATAGCAATTAAATTCCTCCTTGAATGCCTTGAATAATCCTGCCTCCATTACAAAGTCAAGTATTTGCTGAATAAAAAAAACCTCCCTATGTTGCCATTTCTTTGTTCTTAGTTATCTTAAATCTATGCCTTCCCATTCTCAAATTTTTTTTCCCAACAGTAGGAAGAATTTTTGCCTACCTATCTACTCTATGCTGACCCTTCATGAATTTGAATACTTTTGTCAAATTTCTCCATTAATAACTCATCTCAAATTTCATTAAATAAAATAAAAGGCCATCTGTGGGTTAGCCTGACACAAGTGCAAAAAAAAACTGAAAGATGAGAGGACATGAAAAAGGCCCAAATAGTAACAAAGTGAGAAAAAAAAGATAAGGGAAGAAGAAAGGAAACCAACTGAAAGTACAGCAGATTGTTTTTGTTCTTGAGAAATGGGCAGTATTGGCAATGACTCATTTATAGCCAATTTCAAATCCACCCGAGGTGCTGCTTGATTTCCTAGAATAGCTGCTGATCTTTAATTAGAGCTCCGAAAGTAACAATAAGGAGAAAAGGGCAAAACTTTGACCAAGCAGTAATGAAAGCATACAAGTCAGGATAGATTGTGCATTAAAAGATTGTAGTGTTTTGCTGATATTGATACTATTGCCCTTCTCCATGTTTGAGGTGTGGGATTGAGCTGTCATCAAACTCTTACTTGGTGAATAAGACACAGTGGAGGTACTGGATATTGAGTTGATTGTTACAGGTACTGGTCAATAATAATAAAAACTGTAAGCACTCAGTAGCACTGACAGCACTTGTGGTGAGAGAGACCAAGTTAATATTTCAGGTCTGTGACTTCATCAGAAATGTACCTCAGTTTCTTTCTCCACAGATGCTGTTTTCTGTTCCAGATTTTCGGCATTCGATTTTGCTGTTATGTTGTGCCAGTAATACTGAAAATAAAGTTGATTTTATGCTGAGGTTTAGAGTTCTAATTGCCACTGCAACTAAAGTACACTGTGTTGTTGTTCTCCTCACAGTCTGTGACAAGTTTGACCATGCCATCTTTCCAGCTGTGCTCAAGAGGTTGAGATTGTGATCGCTTGGTACCATTTTGACTTATTTAATCACAGCTAGAGTGTCTGTTTTGATTGTTTCTCTTCTTAGCTGTGCACGTTGCCAAAGATCCTATCCTCGATCACCTCTCATTTCTCATGTAGGTACTGACTTTGGCGATGCCATCCAAAACACAGTCTGTTTCCATGTGAACGTTGATGATACTCAGCTCCACATCACCACTATCTTTCTCAGTTCTACTGCTGTCTCTGAATTAGCAGATTGCTAGTCTGACCAAATGAACAGGAATTTCATCTAACTAAATATTTGGAAGATCAAAGCTGTCTGAGGCTGAACCAGACTGTTTTCGGCTATGTAATCACGTGACCACAAAATGGCTATTTTTACCTCTGTAACATTGCTTAATTCTGCAACTCACATTTCTCCTATGCTGCAGAAACCCTTGTCCATGTCTTTGTAATAGTTGCATTGAAAGGTAACATTGCATTTCTGTGTGAACTTCCACATTCTACCCCCTGAAAACATGAAATTTCCCTGATGTCCTTACTCTCACCAAGTCCTGTTCATTTTCATCATCCTCATGGCCTGAATTAGCTTCCATTAAGCAACATCTCACTTTTAAAATTCTCATTCTTGATTTCAAATCCATCCATGGCTTAACTCTCCTAACTTTAATTTCCTCAGGTCCAAAACCATTTGAGATATCTACACTTCCTGGAATCTGGTCATTCGAGCATCCCCAATTTTAAATGCTGTATCAATGGTGTGTGTACCTTAAGTTGCCTCAACCCTAAGCTCTTGAATTCCCTCCCTAAACCGTTGCACCTCGCGACCTACGTTTTCTCCTTGTAGATTCTTTGGTATTGATTTGATTGTTCTATTTAGGTTTTGATCCATTGTGACTTCCACGGTTGGAAAATAGTGGTGTTGTAAATTCAATCTGAAATGTAAATAGCAAACACAGCGGTTTAGTCATCCAACGATGCAATTAATACGCTAAGTGATCTCAAACTCCTACGTTTTTATTTGTGCCTAACTTTTCTCCTGAATAATGTGACATATTACTTTTGCGTAAAGGGACAATGTTATAATTCATTCCACATTGCGTGCCATAGCATTAATATCTATGAATTTTGTAAATAGTATCACTTAAGATATCTAGACGTGTTAAATTAGCTTGTTTAAATGCTGTATTCAGGATATTTGATTTATTTAGAATGAACAGTGGTGGTTTGGGTTTGACAACCCTCGCCCACACCCTTTTTTGATATACAGAATGCTACATCCTATATTTAAATGACAGAAAATAAGTCATTCGACTTAATTTACACTTCAAAGTTCACTTTTGGATCTTGCATCTTAAGCCTTTATTATGTTCCATCATTTTGTTCACTTCCAATATTATAATTCTAGTATTAGCACTATGTGGCATAATATGCCATTATAATAAAATATGGCATAATAAAGCTTATATATAGTATAGATATAGAAAGAATATCCTTAATTTTCCTATCCCCAAAGCTAATCTTGAAATATCCACAATTTCTCTCACCTATTTAAATGTTTATAATGTTAAAAATTATAATTTTTATAATATCATTTTTAATAATTGGGTAAAATCCACACCAATGTCACCAGCTGTGATTTGGTGTGGCTAAACCATCTGGCGTGTCTTGGTTAGATTCATATCCATCATACTCCACCTTTTATTGGTATTAATCTAATCAGCTGATACTGTGGGAAAGGATGCATGCACAAAATCTTCTGTGGAATTTAGGATCAATCTTGATTAGTTCTTGAAGGGTGTAGCTGTTGACATAATAATTTCACCTGACTAATAATCCAGAGGCCCTGGTTAATACTTTGGTGACATCAGTTCAAATTCTACTACAATTGGTGGAATTTAAATTAATTTAATATATTTGGAATTGAAAGCTAGCCTCTAATTGTGACCAGGAATTAGTTTGAATGTGATTAGGAAAAAAATCCATCTGGTTCACCCATCTCCACCATCCTAATTTGGCCTGGCTTACGTGAGAGTCCAGACCCACAATGATGTGATTGATTCTTAGCTGTGCTCTGAAATGTCTTAGCAAGCCATTCAGTTTAAGGGCAATCAATGCTGTCTTTGTCAGTAATGCGGTAAAAACAATGACTGCAGATGCTGAAAACCAGAGTCTAGATTAGATTGGTGCTGGAAAAGCACAGCAGTTCAGCCAGCATCCGAGGAGCAGTAAAATCGATGTTTCGCGCTAAAGCCCTGTATTCCTCATGAAGGGCTTTTGCCCAAAACGTCGATTTTACTGCTCAGTTGCTGCCTGAACTGCTGTGCTTTTCCAGCACCACTCTAATCTACTCTTTGTCAGTAATGCCTTTATTATGTGAAAGAATAAAGAGAAATAAAATCTACTTAATATCTAAGATATATGATGATCCCTTGTGATACATTAGGCTCAACTTAATAATTACATGTTTCTGTTGCTAACACATTCTGGTGTACACCTCAGAAAACGGAATCACTGCAACTCTGGTCAATTGACATTGGCGAAGTGTTGGTTAGCTTCTCTCCGGAACAGTCCTTTCTATCCTGACAGGCAAAGCCTATCTTAGAATTTTAGATAACTCTTTCAGGTACTAACTGTCTTTTAAATCACTGACAGTTTTAGAACCTGAAGAATATGTTTGCAATTCAGCTGATAACTTTGAGCGAATCATTCCATTTGATGCAAAGGAATTGATGAATTTGACTATATGCTAGTGAAGAGTCTGAAACCTCTAGAACATGCATTTTCTTAAGGACCCACCACCTTTTTGCTGTCAGTAAATTCAATTTAGGAATTTAGTCAACTCAGATTTTCTTAAGCAAAAAATAATACTTTATCATCATTTAATACTTTCTTTTGAGAATGTTATAGTTGGAAGCAATTTACAAGTAGTAAACTTGAAAGTTTAACGTAAGTACATCTTATTGTACTGCTGTAATAAGAAACTATTTTTTGGATAGACTTCTATTTTCTTTCTCTTCAGTTATTAACATGTTTTAAAGCAGGTGTCCTACTAGAAATTTTCATTATAAATATATTATGTGTAGGGATACATTTGAATAAATTTTAGTATTTTTCATTTCAGTAGGTTATGCAAGATACATATTCGATACAGAGCACAAATCAGTTGTTCGGTCTTATCTTTGCACCTGTTCCCCAGGGAAGTAGTGTTCTGAGAAGATTCATAGAAAGCTGTGTGTGTGACTAACAAAGAGTGAAAGGATGAATATGCTTCATGATAAGACTTGGTGCTTGCTAGGTTAGTGACAGTTTGACGTGATCACTAATGTCAAGAAAGCCACAGGAAGCTCTGTCTATATTTAAACTGTTTTATTTTTGGTGAAGTCTTAAAATCTGTGGTAAAGTTACTAACCTATTGTGTTCCCAAGTTGATGCTTTGAAAGTACCATTTAGTACATTGCTGATACTCACTTTAGTAGGTTACTCCAGCCTCTGATACTGACCATTTCTGTGTTTGGGAATCCTTCATAAGCCAGCCAGGATTGCCCTGGAATATCAAACTAACACTGTAATGACTTGGTATTCCTTTTTGGCCAGAAGACATGTCTCCTTATTTCCTGACCTAACATTTGGACTGCAAAAACATATTTTTGCAAAGTTTATATTTTTTGAAATTGCATAACTTCCCATAACTACACTAGAACCAGAAAAAAAACTAGTTTCTGTATTTTATATATTGAAATTAAAGATTCTGTGAGAAACTCTCCATATCCCACCCCTCCAAATACTTGGACTTATACAAGTGATATTGTGAATGGTAACATTGAACTCTGTAAATTTGGTGTCATTGCAACCTCATGATGTCATATGAGTTGATATTCAATATTACATGTACTACGTTAAGTGCTTTTCTTCTACCTTAAGCCGCCATTAAATTGCTTTTGTTTTACCCTGAAAAATATGTAGTTCTGCAGTAATTAGCACAAAATAAATAAAATGATTTCATTGCTCATTTACCATATTACAGTCTGTGAAATTGTGCTGTCTGTAAATTGACTGCAATGTAAAGATGGTGGCTAGACTTCAAAAAGCATTTTTACATTGACGTACTATCCTCAGACAAACATTATTTAAGTGCAAGTTCATTCTTTGCATTATATGTTATGCCTTTGTATTCGGCAAAACCTATTGAAGGCCAGAATGTTTTGTGAAGCAAAGCTCCTTTTTGTTTTTTGCATTTAATTGTGGTTTGGTAAATATAATAACGCATGTTAATTTTGTAAGTTGTCTTCATTTCCTTGGACAATTTTTTAAAATCTCCTTAACTACTAATTTATTCCATTTGTGAGGAAATGAGTTTTTTTTCTTCTCTTTGGCAGTCTTTCTGGATTGATGATGACTTGCTTCACTCTGGTTGGTACGATTGGTAATGAGTTCAATGCATGATCTGCACACTGCCTGAGATGGGACAGATGGATGAGTTATTTGGAGTTTTACGAACTCTCTCTAACTTCCCAACTTCACCCCTGTGTATTTTTGACAAACCTCTAATGTTTTTGGTGCCTTTCCAAACTAACCACCTCCTCTTTGATCCCAAGTCAGAAATTTCAGTGCGACACAGGAATTTTGATGTCTTCAAAGACACTTTGAGAACATACCTAAAATGTTTGCATGTCTACTGGGAGTCTACTACTGCAACCCAGTTCCAAATAGGGAAGATTGCTTCAAGAGTCTAGTTTTAGGTGTGACATGTTTTGTCCAGTTCACCTGGCTTTGAGTGATTAACAAATTGATGCTGAGCATGGCATGTTGGTTTGATAGAAGGTACTGCGATTGGACTATATTTCTTCTCACTGAATTTGAAGGATCTTGCAAAAAGACCTGTGGTACTCCTCCAATGCTTGAGGTGTCTGCTGTAAGTTACTCAAGTCTCTGAAGAACTTAGTGCAGGCATCAGTCCTTCTGGTAAGCTTTGATCTTAGTCTTGGGTTGGTGAACCAAGTCTGAAGGTGGTGATGAATTTTGTTGCAATTGTCTGCCTTTGTTGAGAGATTGTTCAGAAATACAGAAAATGGATTACAGTTTCCAGATTCTCGTTTTTGATATAAATCCATCAGGGTAATCTTGTACTGTAAGAACTGATTGTAAAAGGAACTTAAGTTTTTTAGGTGTTTAGGGAGAAGGTCCATTTTCTTATGCTTCAGAGAAAAATTGGACAATGATCTGGAGGTCAGTTTTTTAGTGAGCAGACAAGCTTGTTGAAGCTCAATGATTTGAAGTTAGTAACTTTGGTTGTAGATTGTAGGAAGTATTTGTTGAACAATTTGCTGCTTGTTTTGTAAATTATTTGCATGCTTACGTGGAATTTGGAGGTGAGGTACAGTATTGCAAGTTCTGCAGTGTTTCCATATGTGAGGCCCATGGCTTTTATGCCATGCATTGCAGGTAGTCACAAATTTCTGAGGACAGCCAAACTGAACAAGGACACTCCATTATTCCTCATGTCTGACAGGAGTTAAAAGCTTTTGTTAGCTCAAGAAAGGACATGTATGTGGTGCTGTTTTTCGCATTTTTCTATTTTACTATGCAATGAAGATTGTATCTGTCAGTGGTGCCTCTTGATGGGTGGAAATTGCACTGTAATTCTTGAAGAGCTTCCAGCTATTGGGAAGGGGCAGCTGAGGAGGATCCTGGCAATGATCTTCCACGTGTTCGACAGCAGGGAGGCTTTTCTGTAATTTCACTAACTGGACTTGCCTCCCCTATTGAATATTAAACCAATCTAGATGTCACTTTAAATAATCATCCTAATAAAATCAATTTGATCCTTAAATTGTCATTTGAGCACATTCTGAAAGTGTTTTGTACAAAATTGAACACTTAGCTGAGTTAGGTTGAGGATAGTCGAGATCTATTTTTGACCAAATTATGGATCTCCTTCAGAACGAGATATGTAATACATTCAGTACTGAGAAAGGTGAAAATTTGATTGAAAGTGATGATTAAGTGGTAATTAATTTGAGTTCTATGAAATGTTTCTACAGTTTGATAATATAGTTTTACAGTGTGTGCAGCATGGTGTACAATGTTCATTAGAGTATTTAGCATTTATTAAAAATACCTTTTTAAAAATGAATATCATAAAGTAACTTTATGAAACAATAAACTAACTTTATTTATCTTAATCAACATCCGTCAAGGAAAATCACCAATCATGACACACTGTTTATGTCATGGGAATTGTTCACATCATGTTTAAATTAATTCCAGAACATTGGAAGTGGTACAGACTGTTAAATGATAAAATTAACACTTATGGATTGTTGTTTTAACATTCACCAAGTGAATTTAATAGTATTGGCAGAGCAATTATGAATGCTCGCTGAATTTAAAAAATGGATCACATCTAATTGCACACTTTTTAAAGTTTTCTGAAAATTCACAGCAAGCAATGGTACTGTTTAAATAAGATCTTGAATTTAGGTGTTTACCTGATGAAATCGTAATTTAGCTTCACCTTTGCAATATTTATCAACTTCCTTCTACATTATTAGCATTTTCTGTTTTAGGTTTCCATTTTTCAGTCATCTCTTTAATTATTTAGTGTTTCTCTCTGGTGAGCTGCTTTAAAAGAATGTTATCAGTAGAACCTTTTGTTTACATGGAGTGACAAAATACCAAGTTGTTCCTATTAGTAAGACCACATCATGGTGACTGGTCATTTTAGAGATGACTTAAAAACAATTACTTTTTGATTTGTGACTGTATCTGTTTTCCAGTCATCTCTTTCCTCACCACTATGCATTTAAGTCATTTTGATCTCTGCTAAATGAAGTTTGTCTACCATTTTTCCTGGATGCATTTTTTAAGATCAGTTTAAATTAAAAATACTTACCCTAGCTATGAATAATAAACAAGGAACTGTGAGCTCATCAATGCAAACATAAACCTGTTCCTCTGAGAGTATTCGCACTGTAACTGCTGCCTATATCACTTCTGTTAATTAAAATGTAGCAATTTAAATGTTACACAAATTAGTTTTCTAAAAAGGAAATGAGTTTCTTTTTGTTTTCTATAGAATTACAATCACTTGCGTTTATATATTTTGAGAAGTTACTAGAAATTAATTTTAAATAATTTCTTGGGTGCCTTTTAAGTACAAAGGCACATCCTGAGAGTCATAACAAAACGGTAGATTTTTATTTTCTTCCTTTCTTTTCTTTCTCCATCATGTATTTACACTTTTAATATAGTAAACCATTGCACAATGCTTTAAAGAAACAAAAACGAATACTGTGCACATTCAGGCAAAGTTAGGCAGTAAGCAAATGTAAAATCGAGAAGAAGGGAATACAGCTAGTAAGACAGGACACCACTCTTGTTTCTATGAAAATAACTGCAGTAGTTAGGAAAAAGAGTTATGGATATATTTATTCTGTTTCTCTCCATCAATGCTGCCAGACCTGCTGAGTTTTATTTTTATTTAACATTTTTAAAGTTGTCTGCCATGTTCATTTTTTGAGTAGGCTTTTCCTACTATTTTTAAACACTGTCAGATCAATATTTGCACTGTAAAGCATTATTTGCATCATTTGAGTAAGTGTAAAATGTTTACCATTACTTTGCTTGAACATGGAATTTAGTAACAGTACCAAGAACCACCATTGCTCATGGATGAATAGATGCTTTGTATTTTTGGTGACTTTGAATTCATGGAAGAATGAATAAGATAATGGGTACTCAATGACTAACAAGTCACTGAGCCTAGTTTAGGAAAGTGAGACTAGTATACTAGGTCATAGTATATTTTTGGCAGTACTGATTTGATGGGCCAAAGAGCCTCTTTAGTACTGGATAATTCTATGGACTGCAGTTTTTGTAATGCTGTTTATCTAAGGTTAGTTCAAAACTTGTGTTTTTTTTTCTCCTCTTCCCCAGTTTCTAAATTGTGTACTTTAAAATGTTTGAATGAATTCAGTTTGTATATTCTTCAAATGTGCTGATGTTAGTTTGGTTAATGAAGTGTGTCAGTTTGACAAACTTCAGTTTTATATTGTTGAGTTAAAATTGAATTTTCATACCTAATGCCTCTTGTATATAAGCCCTTACAACGTGATGGTTAACCATGTAAGAAGGTCTTGGTTTGCCCTGAGTTAGCTAATCTCCTCTTGGTAGTAGTTGCAATGCTGAATAGCATCAGCAATCAGGATTTGGGAAGAGAAAACCAGCAAGGATCCCCACTTCTCCCTTCAAAAGTGCAAGCAAGTGATTACTGAGCAAATTATCAGGAGTAGCTCTTTGTAGTTAATACCAATAACCTGTCAGTTCATACTATCTAAGCACACATGAAAGCAACAACCGTTTGATTGTAATATCTAACAATAGTTTTGCTTATGAACCATTCTGAAAACTGTCTTGAGCAAAATGGGGAAAATATTGGTTGGACAAAGTATATTGTCAAAAAGGTGCTCTTGAACATCATAAATATGTACTATATTAGAGTGGGAAGTGAAGCATTGATACTTTGTGTTTGATTGAAGTTGTAATCTACGACATGGGATCATAGACCAAACCTTGCAGGACTGGGAGTATGTTTTAGACTGTGATGTTAGACCATTTCTTGCACCCTTTAGCTGGAAAGTATAATTTTTCCTGTACTTTGCTAGAGATATATACTGAAAGTACTGTGGTGGGGACAATAGAACATCTAGGAGCCTACTGAGTGAACCGACAGTGTCTTTAACCAATGGGGCATAAGGGTCTTAATTGAGTTAGAATTGTATAAAATTAAAAAGAAAAAGGGTATAAGTTAGAATTCAGATCAGGTACGGAAAGAAAATTACAGTTAGAGAAAGAAAGATTAGGTTGAGAGAGGAAGTAAAGGTGAGAAGGAGAATGTAAGAAAAAAAATTTCTTTTGGAAAATGAGACTGAACAGTTTCAAAAGAAGTTTCCTTTCTGGGTGAGTTTGATTGGTACCCAATAACCTTTATCACATGAGCATATAAATCCTAACTTAGTATAATGGAAGACTAATACACAAATATAGTTAGTTTTTCAAAAAAATTGCCACTTCAGGACATCTTCTTAAAGCCCTCTTCCATCTTTAACTCCACATTAAGTTCAAATATTTCTATATCACTAGTTTGCCTAGAACTTAGACAGCTGGCTCTGCCATATCCCTCCCTTCCATTAGACTAAACATATTCTAAACTCTCTCCCCCATCTTAGCTGTGCATTTGTAAGTTTGTCTAGCTTTTAATTCTGCCTCCCTCATTTATTCTTGAAACTCATCTTGTTTGGGAGACCAATCTCCTACTACTTGACCCTATTTCCACTAAATTGCTGTTCTTCCAGTTTTTCCTACAGCTATCATGTTAGCCAATGTCATTCCTAGTTCTCTCACATTTCAGGTATTTTATTCCTTCCCAATAAATCTGCCATTATCAGTCCTCCAATGAAAACACTCTTTTCCCCATATTCTTACAAATTGCCACACCATCTTCATGTTCCATTTTCCCACTAAAGTCCTTGAACCTGTTGTTGCCTCCCAGACCCATCACCACCTTCTCCAAAACTCTTTGATTCCAACAGCCAGGTTTCTAATGCCCCAACTGGTCTGGAATTCCTTGTATTAAAGTCACACATGACACCTGCTGTGACCACTGTAAACTATTCCTCTCATCTTTCTGAATGCCTTTGCAGTCTTTTAACATGGGTGACAACAACATGGCCCTCCAGCAGTACAGATAATTCTGCTAGAACGTGAACTTTCTACTGAACGGGTATAGCTATTTCCTATTAGCAATCTTCTACAGCGTGATTTTCCATAGCAGTTTTCAACAGCGGGATTTTATATAGCGTGAGGTTGCAGAGCAACACAATTGTCACATTCTAGCAGAACGGCGTGTATGGCTTGATCATTCAAAAGCAAAGCTTTAGTGTTTGCATGCTAATGACACCCATCTCTACCTGATCACCACCTCTCACAACTGCTTCTTATTGCTAGACTATCAAACTGCTCATCTGACCTCCGTTTTGAACTAGGAGAATGAGACTGAACAGTTTTAAAAGAAGTTTCCTTTCTGGGTCAGTTTGATTGACATCCTATTAACTAGGAGAAGGTGAGGACTGCAGATACTGGAGAGTCCGAGTTGAAAAGGGCGGCACTGGAAAAGCACAACAGGTCAGGCAGCGTCCGATGAGCAGGAAAGTCAATATTTCAGGAATGATGAAGGGCTCATGCCTGAAAGGTTGACTCTCCTGCTCCTTGAATGTTGCCTGATCTGCTGTGCTTTTCCAGCACCACCCTTTTCGACTCTGACGATCCACATTGAACCACATGTTTTTAAACCCTGTATTCCTCAATTACTATCTCCATCCCTGTTCTTGGTAACAGTCTGACTTTAATCAGTCTTTGGAGTCATATTTGACCCTGAGATGAGCTCTTGTCCATAAACTCGTCCCATCACTTAGACTGCCTGTTACCCATAGACTCGACCATTTCAATGATCTCTCCATAATTGCCAATCAAGATTGCTTGCTGGTTCAGTGCTGTCTCTTTTTTTTGGAAAATTCTCAGCTTGTTTTCAAATTACTCCATAATCTTGCTCCACCCTCCACCCTCAGATATCTGTGCTTCTCTAATTCTGTGCATCCTTGATTTTAATTGCTCATGCATTCAGCTCCCTAAGCCCTACACTATTGAATTCCCTTGCTACACTTCTTTTATCTTTCTGTCTACTGTCCATCTTTAATAATTCTTTGAATACATATTTGGCTATTAGAACTAATAGGCTGAAATTTCCAATTTTCAGTTAGTGTTTTGACAAGTGAAATTCACGGTGCACAGACCACCATGGCTCTCAGCAATTTTCTACTATGTTCTCATTAATTATGCAACTGGGTTCTGTGACACCCTTCTTGTACAATTTTGCAGCAGGAGAGGCAAAAACATTTGCCACTGCCAGCACCTCTGAGACGGTCGTGCTCGACCATTATCAGTGAGGAAACATCCCAAGAAGATCAATTGGCTTTCCACTTTATAGAAAGCGATGTGGAGGTGCTGGTAGACAGGTAGTTTATTACCATGCTGACTGCCACAGGAGACCATGCCATCAGATGCTGCCAACCTGGACCCAGATAAGTACCTTAGGTTAAAAAAGAATGCATAGCACTGCAGCAAAATAGAGTCATAAGAGATGTACAGCACAGAAACAGACCCTTCGGTCCAACTCGTCCATGCCGACCAGATATTCTAAATTATTATAGTTCCATTTGCCAGCATTTAGCCCATATCCCTCTGAACTCTTCCTGTTAATTTATCCATCCAGATGCCTTTTTAAAATGTTGCAATTGTATGCACCTTCATTATTTTTTCTGGCAGCTCATTCCATACATGCACCACCCTCTGCATGAAAACGTTGCCCCTTGGTTCCCTTTTTAATTCTTTCCACTCTAACTTTAAACCTATGACTTCTAGTTTTGAGCTCCCCCCACCTGGGAAAAGACCTTGGATACTCAACCTATCTATGCCCTCATGATTTTATAAACCTCTATAAGGTCACCCTTCAGCCTCCAATGCTTTCGGGAAAATAGCTTCAGTTTATTCAGCATCTCCCTATAGCTCAAACCTTCAAACCCTGGCAACATCTTTGTAAATCTTTTCTGAACCCTTTCAAGGTTCACAACATTCTTATAGCAGGGAGACCAGAATTGCACACACTGTTCCAAAAGTGACCCAGTCAATGTCCTATACAGTCGCAACAATATCTCTTAACTCCTATACTCCATGCATTGACCAAGAAAGGAAAGCATACCGAACGCCGCCTTCACAATCTTGTCTACCTTCAATCCACTTTTAAGGAGCTATGAACCTGCTCTTCAAGGCCTCTTTGTTCAGCAGCACTCCCCAGGACCTTACCATTAAATATACGAGTCTTGACCTGATTTGCCTTTCCAAAATGCAGCACCTCATCTATGTATGCATCTAAATTACATTCCATCTGCCACTTCTCAGCCCATTGGCCCATCTGATCAAGGTCCTGTTGTACTCTGTGGTAACCTCCTTCTCTGTCCACGACACCTCCAATTTTGGTGTCATCTGAACACTTGTAAACATAGGAGATATGGTTAGCATCTTAATCAGTTATATAAATGACGAAAAGCAGTGGACCCAGCATTGCTCCTTGTAGCACCACTGCTGTCACAATCCTCCAGTCTGAAAAGCAACCCTCTACCACCACCCTTTGTTTTCTTCATGTAGATTTGTCAATCTTGACTTCCATTATTACCTACAACACCATTTTATTTACTTATTAAATTCATCACTTTCTCCCATGAATTTATTCCAGATTTCCGTGTGCTCCTGATTGTTGTTACTTTCATTGTAAAACAGATTGAATACTCAATTAACAAAATAAGTTTCCTTATAATTTACTATAGGCTTTCCTATAACTACATTTAATAGAATATTTCCTTTTCAATTTATTTTCTCTCAATACATTTTATAAGAGTGTTTGTTGTTGCTTTTGATATCCCTTCTGACTTCTCAGTCCCAGTTTGCAACACTCTTGTCAACTTTTTTCATGTAATATTATCACCTCCTCATGAGTTCACTACAGTGACTTAACTACCTCCTCTCTTGAGCATATTTATAGATTTTTGTATAATTTTAAAAATATTTCTTTGAGTATATCCTGACATTTGTAGATTTGCTGTTTTACAGTCTACATCACTTAGAGGTTAATTCATTTCTCATACTAAGAAGCTTAAATTTGGAAACCTTGGTGATGATTCTCCTTTCCTCTCAAGTATAACATCCAAGTCAGTCGTCATGTGGTGGTTATGTGTAAGATATACTGCAACTGTCAGATTGTCAATTGATTTTGCCCCATTATCTATTATTAATTCTAGTGTGTCTAGATTCCTTGTTGGCTGCAAAGCTCCTTGGGCCAGATTATAGCAGTCAGCAGTGAATGTCATACTGCTGCTCCCCATAGTCTTTGAGCTTTGCATTGCACGTTCCTAGCCAAAGGTTGGAGCATCCTCTCCAAAGCTTCTGGAGAATCTGTGCAAGAGGAAGTAACTATGTATCTCCTTAATGAATCGGAGAGAAGAGTTATTCATGAGCAACCTGAAGCTTGAACCAGGAATTATTAGAAAGACTATGTAATTCAGTGTCAAATAAAGCACAAAGTAAAGATCTCAACTTTCGTCAAATTGGGGTGACTCGGGGATCCATTAAAAGTGGTAGGAAGGTTCCAATTCCAAGAAAAGAGGGAACATGCACTGAGATTGACTAAGCATTCAAAATGTCACTTCTATTTTCAATTCTGACTTTGGTAGTTGAAAGATTGCAAGCCTGAACGATTCTTGGCTCATTGTAGAAAAGATGAGCTTCTCTACCTCTAAAAATGTCCAGGCAGGGCTATTCCTTTTCTTGGCCTCAGATTTCCTGCCTTTGTTTAGCAGTGGGGATGGTTTTGTCTCCCACAGGCACTGACTTGGAACTCCTTCTTTAAAATAAATCAATTATGAAGTGTTTCTTAGCTCTATCTGTTTTTGTCATGTTACTGTGGTGGCGAGTTTTCCACTGGCCACACAATGTTTTAATGTCATTATGCATTGTCATATGCCAACAGTCCTATTGTGAAGAACCTCCGAATGTCTGTCTATATCTCCATGTCTTAATAAAATTTGCAATCCTACAATGTAGCCTTAAGATTTTAAAGTTCTTTTTCAGATCTTCAAACTTACTCTTATCTATGACCTTAGTTTCCAAATGAACCACACACTGGCATCATAGAATGGTGATGGTGCAAAAGAAGGCCATTTGGCCCATTGTGTCTGTGTTAGCTGTCTGCTCTGCAATTCTTTTCTGTTCAGTTAATTATCCAATTCCATTTTAAAAGTTGCAATTCTCTAGGTATTGAATTCCAGCTGCTAACCACTCATTGCATAAAAAGTGTTTTTTTTTACCACTCATCTTAAATTGACGCCTTCTGATTCTCCACTCTTCCAGCACTGAGAATAGTTTTTCCCTACTTACTCTGTCTAGATCTCTCACTATTTTTAACAACAAAATCAAGTCTCTCCTCGAACAGTCTCCTAAGGAGAACAGCCTCAGCTTAGTTAATCTATCTGTGTACTTGAAAAAATCTCATCCTTGGTGTCTACACATCATTCCTAAGTGGGGCTATGCAAAATTGGAAACAATTTCCAGCTGAGGCTGCCACATTTTCTGCACTGCATCAGTGACTAGGCTTGAAGCATACTTCCTTAATCTTCACATCCCAAAACCTTTCGTGTTTATTTTGTGATAGCTCAAATCATAGCACCTGGGAAATGACATACCATTTGAGACGATGGATCTCATTGACAGAGGATGTTATATAGCCATTGACAGTAGAATTCCCTACAATCATTGTTAACCTATTCGTTCATCTGTACTTTTTACAGATGAATTCTAGTTCCTCTGTACATCACCTTTTATTTCACATTACTGCCACATAAATAGGTATATACATTGGACAGGTCTAGCTCCTTTTGACCTTCATATGTTGTTTCTTGTTGTTCCCTAACCTCTATGTAAAGGTACTTACCAGTGTCCTTTTATAGCTTATATTATCCCAGGTAACCTAATGAACAATGAAACATCAGCTCCAGAAAATGTGTTATCTTCCAAATGTCCACCCAGTTGACTCTTTAGCTGTGCATCATTGTGTTTCAAGGATTGCACTTGTGTTTCAAGGATTTGTGCACTTCAGAGATATATAATCACCTGCCTGATAATGCACACCACACAATGCTCCAGTTTCATATCCTGCTATACCTATCTACATATTTAATCCAATGAATTATGTTTTATGCAATCATTAATAATCATTATTTTTATTGATATATTTTGAAAGTCACTTTTTGTCCAGCTCCTAGAACTTAGAAAAACCTTGAAATAGAGTTCAGATGAGTAATTATTACAGGAGAAAAAGTACTTGGTTCTTTTGGTCACGAATGCTCCTCACTGAGTCTTTGGGATTTTTAAGTGGATGAGATGATGGTGGGCTGGAAAGACAATCCAGTAAAAGATTATTGAAACTTTTTTATGATGAACAGGATAATGGCTGACTTCCCTTCAGTGTAGTTGTGAAGCTATATTTGAGTATCTGGTCTATGATTTACTGATCTCAGTATCCTAATTAGCAAATCCAAATGTTAGAGAATGTCCCAGTAATCATCCACTTTCTGCTATCTATTAAATTGGCACTAAGGATTCCAATTTTATATCTTCCAGAGAGGAATCAACTTCGGCATGTGGAGAAAGATGTTCTTATTCCCAAAATGGTGAGAGAGAAGGCCAGAGAACTCTGTTCAGATAAGGTTGAAGGTAATAATTTATCATGTTATGTCATGTGAGATATGCCTGAATGCAGGGCCTTGGCTCATTGTCAGTTGATGCTTCGGCCTGAGCTGTTTACTTGTCAATTTTCTTTTGTCAATGGTTTGCCATCTCAGATATCAGACAGGGAACAAGAATCAAAACTGCATTCTTGGCATTATTCTGAACCTCGCTCTAGCCATCCACCAATCGTGCTTACCTTCCTGCTCATAATTAATCCTTTGACTGTATTTCTATGTTAGTTGTATGCAGTGTATTGAAACAGTAACACTAATAAAGCAAGGTGTAATATTTATCACATTACTGTGACTCAATGCTAAATTATTCAACAGCAACATTAAAAGGTTCCATGACCATATTTATAAGTGCACACTGTGATGAGATGTTGAGTCATACACATCCATTCCTGGATATTTGGTCTCGCTGTTCTCAATCAGTGTGATAGTTGGAACACCACCACTCAGTGCCTCATCTTAGACAGGTGGGAGGCTTAAGGAGGGGAAAAAAAATCAGCCAGAATTTGCATTCTTGATGACTGGTTATCCCTTGATGACAACTTCTGAAGGTATGCTGTCAAGGTTCCACATATTATATCCAGTTGTGTGTCTCATGTCACATCTTTCAATCCCTCCACTTTTGTTCAGCCAGCTTGCCCTGCCCAGTATTCAGGGATGGGTGAGTTGTAGCTTCCTCCAATGTTAGGAACACTGAAATTGTTTTCTTTAGTCCCTGCCACCAACTCCATTCCTTTTTCTCATTGATTTTTATCTACTTCCCTCGCTACTTCTTCAAAGTTATCAAAATTATACTCAATCTTGGTATCTTATTTGAATTTCTGAGTTTTCGATCCCATATTTTCTCATTACTAAGACCTGCTCGTCACCGCTTCTTTGCTATAGAAACCCTCATTCAAGCTGTAACCTCCAGATTCAACAATTTCAAGTCTCTCTGGCCATGTTCTCTCTTTTTATCTTTGTAATCTAAATCGTTGTCATAACTTGCATCATGTTCCTTCATTAAGAACACACAAACTCAAGAAATCGGAGCAGACATAGACTGTTTGGCCCTTGCCATTCAGTAAGATTCGTGGATAATCTGATTCTTTGAACTTCACTTTCCTGCCAGATTCCCATAACTTGACTCCTACATAAATCAAAGTCTGCATGCTGCCTCACAGCACCAGGGCCCCGGGTTCAATTCTAGCTTCGGGGCGACTGTGTGGAGTTTGCACATTCTCCCCGTATCTGCTTGGGTTTCCTCCAGGTGCTCCGGTTTCTTCCCAAAATCGAAAGATGTGCAGTTTAGGTGAATGGGCCATGCTAAATTGCCCATAATGTTCAGGGATGTGTAGGTTAGGTGCATTAGTCAGGAGTATATGTCAGGGAATGGGTCTGGATGGGTTACTTGTTGGAGGGTCAGTGAGTACTTGTTGGGCCGAATGGCCTGTTTCCACACTGTCTGGATTCTATGTTCATTGACCCAGTTTCAACTGTTCCTTGAGGGAAATGATTCAAAAGATCAGCATGAGATATCATAAATATCTGCTGCTATTTAGCTACTGCCTTACCTTTTAGCAATTCCCAGTCTACGTTGCCAGTGCTGTCATCATACATTTATGATTGCAGTTACTTCGCTTTAAGCTACTAGCCTCAGACCCAAGTTTCTCATCTTCAAACTTAATATGAAACCTTTTTATTGTTCTGATCAATTTTACTGAGAAAATCCTTTACTATGAGATCATTAGTGTTCTGCATCCCCGAGGCAAAGGTCTATTTGGACAGCACATTTAGAAAGATAGTCATACTGCAGCTTAGGGATGTGCAGTCAGATAAGGCCTGGGCGACTGCCAGACTGTCCAAGGGAACCAGGAAAGTAGTACAGGAGTCAGAAGCAAAATTAGAAGTTACAAAGCCTATTATTGCTAGGCGATTCTTTAGTTAAGGGAACAGACAGAAATTTTGTAGTTATAAAATGTGACTCGAGCATAAGTTGCCTCTTTGGTGCCAGTGACAAAGATGTCACCAAATAACTGCAGAGCATTCTTCTGGGTGAAAAGCCCATATTGGTAACAGTGGCTTAGGCAGGAAGAAGGATGAGGTCATGAAAGAAGATTTCGGGGAGCTAGAAGGAGATTGATAAGCAGAATCTCCAATTGCGAGTGTAGAGTTGAGTAATTGAATGTATGGTTGGGAAATTAATGTAGGAGGGAGGGCATCAGATTTCTGAGTCATTGGACTGGTTCTGGTGCAGATAAAGCCTGTACAAGATGGATAGGTTTCATTGTGGTAGGAATGTGGCTTGTCTGCTTTCATGAAGATTTGCTAATGCTTTTGGGGAGGTTTAAACTGAATTGGCAGTGAAGGGATCCTAAGACTGAGCTCTGATTCAAAGGAAACAAAACTAACAAAAGGAAGTAGATGAGTAGAAAGCAAAAACAGAGGATAGATGGAGCAAAGACAAGCATAAAATAGAATTAAAAAATGGAGAATAAAGTGAAAAGGCTGAATTAAAGATACTCTATCTCAAGTATGTGGTATTTTAAAACATTTGGTTTGAATACTCAAGTTGAGGTCAACTGATATGATTTAACTAGTATTTCAGAGACATGGCTATAGGTAACTGAGATTGGAAGCTGAGTGTGGAAGGATATTCTAGATTTAGGAGGGATAGACAAAAAGGAAAGAATGCTATCAGTTTAGGTTTGCATTTGCTCACACCAACATATGCATGCTATGCACTGCATAAATTTGCACATTTCGACAGATTTGTGTTCAGGTTTAAACAAGTTGTGGCTGTGAATGGGGTGTGGTTGCAGCCCAGGAGTAGGGTGAGGGGGTACTAATGCCCTCTTGAATGCCTCAGTTGAATTTGCCTCCTCCATATTTCCGGATAGTGATTTCTAAACCTTAACTACAAAGTTTCTTTTCTCTCTCAGTTGCTTTGTTTGCACATTATTTTAAATTTATGTTCTTTCATTTTTTTTTTCTTTTCTGATTGAGACTGGCTTTTCCCTATCTACTCTGTCCAGCCTTCTGCTGATTTTGAAAACCTCTATCAAACCTCCTCTTCAAGGAGAGAAGATGCCCTCTGTGACCTTGTGATAGAGGGAAAGTCCTTGATGAAATGGCTGAAGATGATTGGGTCTAAGACACAGGTACTGTCTCTACCTCTGGACCAAAAGGCCCAAGTTCAAGTCCCACCTACTCCAGAGGGGTGGAATAACATCTTTGAACAGATTAATTCAAACATATCTACCTTGATAAACAAAATCAAAATATGATCCATCAACCCAGACTTCACGTTGACTATCTAACTTGCCACGATATTCATTGGTATACAAAGCACAAGTCAAGAGTGTGACATAACACTTTCCACTTGAGAAGCTTAGCACCATCAAGGACAAAGCCACCTGCCTGATCAGTGTTCAATGATTGACAAACAATCACTCCTTCAATCACTGATACCCATTTTGTACCATCTTCAGTAAGTTGCACTGCAGCAACTCGTCCAGGTTCCTTGACAACACCTTAGAAACCCTTGATCTGTTCTGCTCAGGATGATGAGGGTAACAGATGCAACAGAGTGAAGGCAGCTGCAAGTTCCTCTCCAAGTAGGACACCTTTCTGACCTGGGACTATATTGCCATTTGTTCACTGTCGCTGAGTCAGAATTCTGGAACTTTTTTTGTTAACAGTAATTGGGTATTCCTACATTGCATGGACTGTAGAAGTTCAAGGTAGCAGCTCATCACTGACTTCTCAAGGACACTTGTGGGTAAGCAATAAATGCTGGCCTGGCCAGCGAAGTCTGTACCCTCTGAAAGAACTTTGTTCAAAAACTTATGAGCTTTTATACTTTCATACCAAATAAAAAAAAAGTAAAAGAACCATTAGAAATATCAAGAATATAAAACATATAATAATGCCAATATATATTTGGAATTCCTTTTAAAACATTTTTTGTCATCTTTGATTCCAGCAACCATCCCCATTTCAATCCCAGAGTTGCTCAGATTCCCAAACTCATCATAGCCATGAGGTTCGATAAGAGATTTACTAGGAGGCCTCTCTCAGTGGTACTCTAAAGCCAGTTATTAGGTTATCAAGGAGTTAGTTTTCTCTGTATGGAAGTGCATTTGCTTGACACCATTCCATTGTAGGACATTTAAGAATGTAAAATTATTCATGGGGAGTTGACAGGATGACTGTCTACCATACAGCATGTGATCTAATGCATTGCATCATTATACTACCATTGTAATATTAGCATATAGTTTTCTAAACAAATACAGGTATTTTTGTCTGAGAATTCTATTTAGGTACAATTATTTTTCATGTAAATGTTTAAAAGAAGAAAACCCTATAATCAAGGTTTGACTTTCATTTAATGTAACAGGATTAAATTGAGGGAATAAAATCACTTTCGAATGTAAGCGCCTTGTAATATTTGGCTAAAATCCGCTGATATGTATTCATTAGGGCACTCTCAAAATGAAAGGGCTGCATTTGGTGTTTTTGAACCTTACCAGCTGGTGTTCTCTGAAAGCATAAAGGCTTACACTTTACCTTGTTTTGTCCTCCAATCTCAATCCTAATTAGGTTACCCTAGCTATGACTGTGAACGTCAACTGTCTGCATTACAAAGAAACTAATTAATGCTAACAAATTAAATGAAGTCAAAATCAATACCATCCAGAGGTGGTAACTGAACGCCTTTGATACCCAGTAATTGCTGCTGAGTGCAGTAATGAGGTCTCTTTCCTTTGAAAATTTTATTTGCCTTTCTTGGAAAGAGCCTGTGAATCCTGTAGAATCCTTTTGTAACAATACAACCAATGGGGCCAAGGATTGACATTTTAATAATACACAAGTTGAGAACAAATCCTGGAAAGTCCTGGAATCTTGAGAAAGAAAAAGAACAAGAGTGGATGCTGAAAAGTTGGGCATTTGGGGCTGAGAGGATGTGTCCTCAGGTAGAAGGCAGAGACTAGGGGTGCTTCCAGGAAACATGGGATAGAACAATCCATGTTTTGTGAAGGGGTGGAGAGCATGAACCTCATTTTGGGAAGATGAGGAAACTGTTTGGGAAATGGTTGTTTAGGGTGACAGAGTTGATTTGATGTATGGCACTGGGGGGTGGGGTAAAGTAGAAAAATGAGACCAATAGTTTGGTAGTTTGTATCACAGTAAAAGATCTTTATCATTATTAAATTTAGCCTTTTGATTGAATCTTTATGTCCTTGCTGTGTTCATTGATCAGTAATTTAACTTTTACATGTATGAACAAAGCACAATTAATAATTAGTTTATTAATGGAAGCTTTCAGTCAAAATTGAACTGATTGTGAAAGACAGACTTATTTTTCCTATTCTGTTAAATTCAGAAATATAAAAGCCAAAAAGTGGAAAAGAGGTTGAAATTATTGCAGTCCTTTTTTTTTTCTCTTTCACATACACTCTTCTTTTTAAAAAATATTACCTGAACAATCAATAAAAAACAAATATCAATATCACTTTTTGAGATGAGCTTGTACAAACTCCTTCACAATCCCTTCCTATTGAAACAGCGAAATCTTGGTTTCACTGTCCCAAATTAGTGATGGCCAGAATCTGATAAAATACTACCCTCCGAACTGCCAATGAAGAAGCATGCAGGTTAGCTTAGTTGGCTGGATAGCTGATTTGTGATGCAGTGTGGGCTCAGGGAAGTTACCATGTGAAGTCTTTCTCAATCCCTCTCTAAACCACCAGCATTCTCTGTTTCTAATGAGAGAGCAGGACTGTGGGGACTTTACCTTTTTATTTTGCTTTTGTTATCCACTGAGAACAGGTGTATTATGTCTTGTCCACATCATTTTATATATTTTAAATTCAGTCATTGTGCTTAAACTCATTCACACATTTTCCATAATATTATAAAGTAATTTAATTCCTTTACAAAGGAGTTTTATTAACTCAGATAAAAGTTTCTAGATTCTAATTGTGTGGATAACTGAGTGGTTAAAATACGTGAATTGAGACCTCTTCACCTATTGATCAAATCTAGTATTTGATTGATTACATCTAATTTTAAACATCACCTCATGGAGGGCAAGGCTGTCATTTTATGAAATGAAACTATGTGGCATTGTTTTGCCTGTTAAAAGAAAGGCAAACTTGGATTTATTTATATTGCACCTTTCATGCCACTGGACATCTCAAAATACTTTACATTAAGTTAAGTACTTTTTAAAATGTAATCGCTGTAGTACTAGGAAAGGCGAGTGCTAATTTAAACTCCAAAAGCTCCCACTAACAGCAATATGATTATGACCACCTATTCTGAGATACTCTTAACTCTACCTACAACTGATCACTTCCTCGAAGGGTACGGATTACTCAGGGTTTGGGAGATAGTTGTGAACTTATGAAGAATAAAGGAAAATAACAATAGAAGAGCTTCTCTCATGTTAACCTCAGTAAGAATCTGGAAAAATTGTCAAAAATGATTTTACTTTTCTGATGGGTTATCACAATGCATCCTAGATTGTTATGGTCAGTGGTAACCACCACGATGTTGATAGTGGGGATTCATGGCTAGGTAAAAACAATGACTGCAGATGCTGGAAACCAGAGCCTAGATTAGAATGGTGCTGGAAAAGCACAGCAGTTCAGGCAGCATCCAAGGAGCAGTAAAATCAACATTTTGAGCAAAAGCCCTTCATCAAGAATACAGGCAGAGAGCCTGAAGGGCGGAGAGATAAATATAACGACAGTGGGGGTGGGGAGAAAGTAGCATAGAGTACAGTAGGTGAGTGGGGGAGGGGATGAAGATGATAGGTCAGGGGAAGGAGGGGGTGGAGTGGAAAAGATGGTAGGCAGGTAGGACAAGTCATGGGGACAGTGCTGAACTGGGGTGAGGTGGGGGAAGGGGAAATGAGGAAATTGTTGAAGTCCACATTGATGCCCTGGGGTTAAAGTGTTCCGAGGTGGGAGATGAGGCATTCTTTCTCCAGGCGTCGGGTGGTGAGGGAGCGGCGGTGAAGGAGGCCCAGGACCTCCATGTCCTCGGCAGAGTGGGAGGGGGAGTTGAAATGTTGGGCCACAGGGCAGTGTGGTTGATTGGTGTGGGTGTCCCAGAGAGATGCCACTGAGTGTGAAGAAGGATCTTGCAGGTTTTGGTGTCCCATATATCTGCTGCCTTGTCCTTTTAGATGGACATTGTTATGGATTTGGAAGGTGCTGTCTAAGAACATGTCTAAAGATCTTGGGTGAATTTCAGATGAGGCTAATGAGATTGTGTTGGGAGGGCATCTCCACCGCATTTAAGAAATTTAACAAGAATTGCATCTGCTACAGAGGCTGTGTTGTTTTTCAGCTGTCAACAGTGAATACACATTTATAGTTCAATTCTTTCTGTATTTTCTCTTTTCCTTCAGAACTATAAAACTTCTTATTTCACTTAGTCTTCCCTGTTCTCCACTATATCAGGCTTTAAGCTTCAGGTGCTTTACGTTTTCACTGTTACAATTTTCAGCCTTGCTGAATAGAATTTGGCATTCCTTAATTTTTTTGTTATTTAATACAGACTTTCCAGAAAACTTTGGTGACTAGGAGCAAACCACCAACAGAATTGATATTCCAACGTTGTTAAATCATTGACTCATCTCAATCAATGATTACTGTGTGCAAATCGCGAATTTAATTCAAAACCTCAATGGCTAGATCCGTGAGTTAATTCCATCTTACAACCAAGGATACAGCTTGTCAAAACAAGCAAACAGAAATTGCTTACAAGATTTTAGTGAACACTATACCTTGGCATTTCAAAATAATGGGATTTATGACACATCTGTATAAATAAATTAGAGAATAAAATTGTAAATAACAGAAGCCATGCTTCATCTTTAAAAATTTTATATCCTTTGTTATATTGGCCAAAGGGTGAAAGCAGGTGTTAAATGAGCGCTGTGATAATAAGACTAGCCTGTTTGAAAATCTGAAATCTGCACACAATTTTGGTCCTAATTGCTGGTTACCATAATTTGCCCGGAGGTGCTGAACTAGATATCTGCAGATTTCACACTTGTGATGATTAGGCACAGTTTTGTGCAGCTGGATCAAAAGACCACAGGTTCACCAGCAAAAAAAGCAATTTCATTAAAAGCAAAGGCAGAGGTGAGATCAGTACTGATTGTAGTAAACCTTTGGAGAGATGGATGGAGCACCACCTTTGCTAGATACACTAGGGAGAACATGGTCACCAAGAAAACTCTTAACACCATAGAAAGCCTGTCTGTCACAGCAGAGAAGATATTGAACCCACAGGGGAGGAGGTAAGCTAAGTACTAACTCGCTCACTGATAATGGATAAAGCCCAGATGTGGATGCATCTAAACCTTTAAGTGCAGGAAACTGGCATTTGTCTACAGAAGGAGGGGAGAGTTCCCTGGCATGTGTGTGATACAAACATTGAGACTCTGTGCAAGAGCAACTACAGTGATTGCACCACCTATTGAGACATCTACCTCCTCAACATAATGAGAAGAATATTTGCTTGTGTTGACTGTCAGGCAGCAGATCCTGGCTGAATGCATTTACTTCAAATTAGAGTAGATCTTCTGCTTTTCTCTCATGAAATCTAAGTCAAAATAAGAACAAATGTTCTCTGTAGTGAGCAATTAAGTTAGTGTTTTCTTTGCTTGTGGCAGCCTAACTGACACTTATTGGATCTCTCCATTTGGTTTGAGGCAGTCTATAATAAAGCAAAGCCACAGTTGCCTCTGTCCCCAATCGATCTGCCTACTTCTGTCCTCACATGTAAATAGGCGTACATACATGCATACATTCAAACAAACGTATAGTCGAAACAAAAAAAACCTCTACTTTCTCAGCCCATCCACATGACAATACAGAAAACTGGTATGTTTCAAATAGCAATTATTTTACCTTCAACACAACTCTTTGATTTTTTCAACTCATGAATAATTTATTTTCCGAAGGGAAATTTTACAAAGTTCTCTCTCAAACATGCTGATTCTGTTAAGGAGCTCTAATGTATGTAATCTGTTTTTAATTTGCTTTATTCTGGGAACCGCAGGCTAAATTTTAAATATTCTGTTGACATAAATGTAGAAATTCTGACTCCATTGCAAGTCCAGAAATGGATCATTGCTTGTTTTAAGGTTTATATTTCCATCTTTGACCTTATAAGCCTCTATCAGCTTTTAACTAATTAATTCCAAACTTATTTGAACTGTATTCATTTGAGATGTTCCCTGATTTCTTAACCAGGTACTACTATTTACGTACAGTTAATAAAATTAATTCCTAAATTAAAGGTTATATTTTAAGACCTGAGTCCAGATATTTTTGTGAATACTAACAGTCAGTTTAATTGAGAAATTAGTCCCTGACCAAGCCTTCAAGCATTCTAACCCTTTATCAAGGTGGTGTTTTGCACTAAATGCAGATAAGCTGATGTTTAGGCTGAATATTCCTCTGACAACTATAGACTTGCAGTCACCAAAAGTCACTGCTAGCATGTATGAATATAACCTGCATGGCAGTAGATCTACTGAGATGTGATTCTGCAAGCTCATTAGCATCTTTAGATAGAAAAAAGAAACTGTAGTTGTAATTGTTTTGAATTTAGAACCTGTGTCTTTGGTTTTCAGCCTTCATAACACATGATTGTGAACATTGACAATACAATCCTAAACATTGCTTAAAAATTCAAGTTATTACACATGGAATTAGACTGATTTTTTTATTGTAGAAATGTGACACTGACTATTGGTAAAGGTTTGTTTCAGTGGCCTTGCCCTTGCAATGAATTTTGGTTGCATTTTTCACTGTTTTGTTTTCTCTATTATTGTTGAAGTCTTGATTTTTCTTTTGCGACAAAACTTCTGAGAAAATATTTTAAATCAACTTGCCCCATCGGGTAATCTTTTTGACTTTAGAGCTGAAAGGCCAACATTTTTAATTTTTAGAATTATTGTATTTGTAAATAGGGGGCTAAGTCTGGATACTGTAAATTTTCTCAAATGATTTTGAAACAGATGTTCAAATCGCAGTATAAAATTTAATATATTTTTGCAATGGAAATGCGTTTCTGAAATTTTTTTCATTTTCTAACTTGGAATATGTCCAGTCTAACAAAGGCACAGTACTATATTAAACATTGCTCTCCCTAAGACTTTAGAATGCGTTAAACCTTAAATAACAAAAAAGAAGTGAATATGTTATCCGTATTCAGCCAGTGATTGACTGCAAGATATCTTACATGTACTTAACAGAAAGATGGGACATTTTTATGATATATGAGAATTTATCATTTGAGACGTTAATTTCGATAAATCGTAAAATATTTGCTGAAAACTTGGCACAGCTCAGAAGCAAAAATTGAGAAACTGAAGAACACAAACAACTGAACCTCTGTTGCCCTCTGGGGGCAATGTGGCACAACAGCATTTCCTACAACAAAATGTAGCAACAGATATATTTTACCTTAATAACCAGGGAATCATTGTTACTTTTTAACAGAAACATGTTTTCAAATTAGCCTCAAACATATTTTATGTGCACAATCTAAAATTAGAGAGCAAAAAAAGGTGATTACCTAGTAGTTGCAGCATCAATAAATGTTAACAATGTTTTTTTGCTGGTGTGTTGGATAAATTTTGCACAGAAAATGTTTTAAGTGCACACAAAAATTGATTCTTTCATTTTCCAAAATACAGATTTATAAATATGGTGAGGTGGTGATAAAAGCAGTTTATTTTTTCAGCTAGGAAAGTTAGAGGTGATGGCCTAGTAATGATATCTTTGAACTGTTAATCCAGAGATCCAGGAATGTTTTGGGGATCCAGGTTCGAATCCTGCTATAGGAGATGGTGGAATTTAAATTCTAAAAAAATCTGGAATTAAGAGACCAATGACGACCATAAATCCATTGTCTATTGTCAGGAAAATTCCATCTGGTTCACTAATATCCTTTCGAAAAGGAAACTGCCACCTGATCTGGCCTACATGTGACTCCTGACCTACTGCCCTCTGGGGAATTAGAGACTGGCAATAAATGTTGGCCTAATCAACAACACCCTGAATAAATTTTTTAAAAAGATCGAAGGTCGAGTTTTTCTCTTTTCGCAACTTTCTGGGATGCTAGCCCAGCACAGAATTGAAAATGCTTGAAAATATATTTGTCACTAAGTTCTTGACTAAGGATGAATAAACAACTTAAAGGAGTAGAAATATTATGCATTGAACCTTTATGATGTGTGCTGTACCAAACTTGCCAAACAGAGCAGGTCTGCAGCTGTAAATGATGCTCAATACTTTCATTACTTAATGGAAAGACAAAACTAAACTCTAAGTCGTTGAAAAAAAAAGTGAACCTAGGTCTGCAGCGATGGGCACATTGTGCAGTTAGTGACATGGGTATTTATGATATACAGGAAATCCCCACCCTTTACCTCAGAAGACAACATTGCTGTTGTTGTCAGGAAATACTGCTCAAAACTCTTTGTAAGAAAGTTGCCACTTTAGAATAACCTGAATGGAAAGGTACCAAATTGTAGTTTTTTAAAAAATTCCCATTAATATTGCAGGGTAAAATGTTGTTTGTTGATTTTTTTTAAAATTGATGTTTTCTTAGAGGGGTTAGGAAATTAAATTTTATCCTTTATGATGTGTAATATAGCACCAGAACACTTTTCCCCCCCCCCCCTCCAAAAAGTACACGAGACTTAATATTTTATGTACAGAAAATGTATGATGATTCTATATTAGTGAAACCTTTCTCCTTCAAAAATGCTGACTAGAAAGCAGTAATTTCTTTATAGGAATAGAATATATTTAAAAATCCGACTTTCTATTTGTTTCAAATTGTCTGCCATCATTATTTTCATAATTTTGAGAATTTTTAGTTCAACTAGAAACTAAGTTCTAGGGTACCTAATTTTTAAAGAAGACAATTCCTACTTTTGTGCATTCTTCCCTACCTTATTTTACATGTCAATTCTGTATATGGTTTTTGATTAATCATCACTTGCTATCATTACTAGTTGCATTGAGTTCTCAGGAATGGGAGCATTTTCAACCATGTTCTTTGGTCATGAGTTATGAAGTATTCAAGTTTATGATCATACCAGGCAGTGCAATCAACAAAAATTCTTCCCCTCATATTATTCAATAGAACACAAGTCCTTTATTATCACGAGTACTCCGTTGTAGAAGTACAATGAAAAGCTTTTACAATGTCTGGCACCATCTTGGGTCCAAGTACCTATGTCTAAATCTTGGATATAAAAGAGGAATAAGAAGTAGTTGCATTATTTCATGGAGTTTAAAGAAATAAGTTAGAAGTAAGACATTGTTAAAGACCTGACTATACAGCCAGGTTAAAAGAAAATTTCAAATAAATATTACATTGTAGCAGCTCAGCGCAGGGCCTCTGCATATGGTCTGACCACCTGTGCCAGACTCCAGTCCAACAGCCATCCCCGCTCCGTTCCTAGCTACCAGTCTGCTCTGTAATGGTTCTCGGGTAGGTTCCGGGAATGCTTCCCCCATGCCGATCTTTCCAATGACTCTCGATCTGATAAGATTCGCATTCAACAGCATTTATGGCAGATATAATCCGCAGTAACCCTTAAACTCTCTTTAAACTCCCACATCTGACAAGAAATACATATCACTGCAAAGGCCATTTCTCCTCCTTCACAATCTACAGACCCAGAAAATAACACCGTCTTATTCCTCTATAAACACTGCCCCAGGTTAATTTAATAGCTATGGCTTATATTTTAACTTTAATCAAGAGACTTATCTCCAAAAACATATAATCAAGAAAGAATCCATTGTACCCACTACTGCAGCCTTTCTTTTGGACAGACTTAAAACAACAATTAACTCAGGTACAGACAGGATAGATCGAGTGAATTCTTAGAGTATAAACAAAGTAGGAGTATACTTAAGAGGGAAATCAGGAGGGCAAAACGGGGACATGAGATAGCTTGGGAAACCAAAGGAGTTTTACAAATATATTAAGGACAAAAGGGTAACTAGGGAGAGAATAGGGTCCCTCAAAGATCAGCAAGGCGGCCTTTGTGTGGAGCCACAGAAAATGGGGGAGATACTAAAATGAATATTTTGCATCAGTATTTACTGTGGAAAAGGATATGGAAGATATAGACTATAGGGAAATAGATGGTGACATCCTGCAAAATGTTCAAATTACAGAGGAGGAATTGCTGGATGTCTTGAAACGGTTAAAGGTGGATAAATCCCAGGACCTGATCATGTGTATCCGAGAACTCTGTGGGAAGCTAGAGAAGTGATTACTGGGCCTCTTGCTGAGATATTTGTATCATCGATAGTCACAGGTAAGGTGCCAGAAGACTGGAGGTTGACTAACGTGGTGCCATTGTTTAAGAAGGGTGGTAAAGACAAGCCAGGGAACTATAGACCTGTGAACCTGACCTCGGTGGTGGGCAAGTTGTTGGAGGGAATCCTGAGGGACAGGATGTACGTGTATTTGGAAAGGCAAGGACTGATTCGGGATAGTCAACATGGCTTTGTGCGTGGGAAATCATGTCTCTCAAACTTGATTGAGTTTTTTGAAGAAGTAACAAAGAAGATTGATGAGGACAGAGCAGTAGATGTGATCTATATGAACTTCAGTAAGGCGTTCGACAAGGTTCCCCATGGGAGACTGATTAGCAAGGTTAGATCTCATGCAATACAGGGAGAACTAGCCACTTGGATACAGAACTAGCTCAAAGGTAGAAGACAGAGGGTGGTAGTTGAGGGCTGTTTTTCAGACTGGAGGCCTGTGACCAGTGGAGTGCCACAAGAATCTGTGCTGGGCCCTCTACTTTTTGTCATTTACATAAATGATTTGGATGCGAGCATAAGAGATGCAGTTAGTAAGTTTGTAGATGACACCAAAATTGGAGGTGTAGTGGATAGCAAAGAGGGTTACAACAGAATCTGGCCCAGATGGGCTAATGGGCTGAGAAGTGGCAGATGGAGTTTAATTCAGATAAATGTGAGGTGCTGCACTTTGGGAAAGGAAATCTTAGCAGGACTTATACACTTAATGGTAAGGTCATAGGGAGTGTTGCTGAACAGAGACCTTGGAGTGCACGTTCATAGCTCCTTGAAAGTGGAGTCGCAGGTAGATAGGATAGTGAAGAAGACGTTTAGTATACATTCCTTTATTGGTCAGAATATTGAGTACAGGAGTTGGGAGGTCATGTTGCAGCTGTACAGGACATTGGTTAGGCCACAGTTAGAATATTGCGTGCAATTCTGGTCTCCTTCCTATCAGAAAGATGTTGTGAAACTTGAAAGGGTTCAGAAAAGATTTACAAGGATGTTGCCAGGGTTGGAGGATCTGAGCTACAGGCAGAGGCTGAACAGACTGGGGCTGTTTTCCCTGGAGCATCAGAGGCTGAGGGTTGACCTTATAGAGGTTTACAAAATTATGAGGGGCATGGATAGGATAAATAAACAAAGTCTTTTCCCTGGAGTCGGGGAGTCCAGAACTTAGAGGATATGGGTTTAGGGTGAGAGGGGAAAGATATAAAAGAGACCTAAGGGGCAACTTTTTCACGCAGAGGGTGGTACGTGTATGGAATGAGCTGCCAGAGAATGTGGTAGAGGCTGGTACAATTTGCAACATTGAAGAGGCATTTGGATGAGTATATGAATAGGAAGGGTTTGGAGGAATATGGGCCAGGCGCTGGCAGGTGGGACTAGATTGGGTTGGGATATCTGGTCGGCATGGACAGGTTGGACCGAAGGGTCTGTTTCCATGCTGTACACCTCTATGACTCACTACTCTGGGGGCTCGATGCCCAGCCTGCCGCTGCTCGGGGATTTGCCTCCGGAGCTAAGGGGAGAGAAAAAGAGAAACAAAGGGGGAAAAAAAAACAGGTGGAACAGTGGAGCTCTGGCAGGAGTGTCCTACTCTGCCATCATCTGTATTTCTCAAGGTTTTTCAGGCAACTTTCCTTTAAGCAGTATTAAAGTAAAATTCACCTACACGTCTTTGAATTTAAAAATTGCAATGAACAATTCCTTTCTTTTATACTATCTCTAATACCATAAACAATTAAAAAGCTTCTTATGCGATTATCTATACTGGTGACTGTCATTTAAAAAAAAAGCCAGGTTAGTTTGGAGAAGTTCTCTTTGCCATCAGTAAGAGGGAGAACACTCTTTATGCTGTGAATAGACTCGTCACATGTTGAAGAGGATTATATTTGAACTGTTAACAGCTAGTTTGAAAGGCGTTCAATGCTTCCTTTATAATTTAAAAGGTCAATATCTGAGAGTTGTACTCTCCTTGCTCTGCAGTTTTCAAATTCTGGGCCCACTAAGGCTAACGTTTGCCTGCTCATCCAACTAGTTGGATTGAGCAATGCCTTCAAAAGCAAAATAAATCATTGAGAATAAGCAACTGACTATTTCTAGAAAGCTTTGATAACGAAAAAAACTTTTTCTCAGATGAAAATGTAATAGCATCATCTATAATAAAGAATTTGAGATTTTCTTAATTTAGTCCCTTGTAGATTATTTTGCAGAAGAAATATTTTCACATTAAATATTGAAATGAATGGGCTTCTTCTTTTTGCCATTCATGCTGAGGTTGATGCATTTAGTTATTTCTCGCTCCACAAAATGTGTACAAATTAGTCGGATTACAGCAAGAATTAATATGCAGAAAACTATTAGCCTAAACATGATTCCGTGAACCTGATGGTGTATGTCAGAGCAAGGAGTTGAATGTTTAAGCACCTATCAAAATCCTGTTGGATAATCTAAGACTTGTATTATAAGTTATTGTATGCTTTTGTCATAGATTAGGCAATGCAATGACGAGCTATATATATTTGCTGAAATTAGACTCCTGGATTATCAAGGCCTATATTAAGAATATGTACAACCAGTCATTAGAAACAGTTTTCTCTTGTCTTAAAAAATTGATCACAGTCTAGAAAACCTGTTTAGATGGATACTCAACTACATATGTCACTATTTGAATAATTTGATTTGTTCTCATGAAAAGCTCTATAGTGGTGTTCTAGTCATAGAGACGTACAGCACGGAAACAGACCCTTTGGTCCAACTTGCCCATGCCAACTAGAAATTCTATCTCAATCTAGTCCCATTTGCCAGCACATGGCCCATATCCCTCTAAAGCCTTCCTATTTATATACCCATCCAGATGCCTTTTAAATGCTGTAATTGTAGTAGCCTCCAGCACTTCCTTTGGCAGCTCATTCCATACACTCATCACCTTCTGCATGAAAAAAATTGCCCCTTGTGTCCCTTTTATATCTTTCCCCTCTCACCCTAAACCTATGCCCTCTGGTTCTGGACTCCCCCAGACCAAAGAAAAAACCTTGTCTATTTATCCTATCCATGCCCCTCATGATTTTATAAACCTCTGAAAGGTCACCCGTCTCCGCTCCAGGGAAAACAGTCCCAGCCTGTTCAGCCTCTCGCTATAACTCAAATCCTCCAACCCTGGCAACATCCTTGTAAATCTTTTCTGAACCCTTTCAAGTTTCACGACATCCTTCCAATAGGAAGGAGAATTTGCACGCAATATTTCAAAAGTGGCCTAACCAATGTCCTGTACAGCCACAACATGACCTCCCAACTCCTGTACTCAATGCTCTGACCAAGAAAGGAAAGCATACCAAATGCCTTTTTCCCTATCCTATCTACCTGCGACTCTACTTTCAAGGAGATTTGAACCTGCACTCCAAGATCTCTTTGTTCAGCAACAGTCCCTCGGACCTTACCTTTAAGTGTAAAAGCCCTGCTCTTTTTTGCTTTTCCAAAATGCAGCATCTCACATTTATATAAATTAAACTGCATCTGCCCCTCTCAGCCCATTGGCCCATCTGATCAAGATCCAATTGTAATCTGAGGTAACCTTCTTCACTGTCCACTACACCTCCAATTTTGGTGTCATCTGCAAATTTAATAACTATACCTTCTATGTTCACATCCAAATCATTTTTATATATATGACAAAGAGCAATGGACTCACCACCCGATCCTTGTGGCACTCCACAGGTCACAGGCCTCCAGTCTGAAAAACAACCCTCCACCACCACCCTCTGTCTTCTACCTTTGAGCTAGTTCTGTATCCAAATGGCTAGTTCTCCCTCTATTCCATGAGATTTAACCTTGCTAACCAGTCTCCCATGGGGATCCTTGTCGAACGCCTTACTGAAGTCCACATAAATCACATCTACTACTCTACCCTCATCAATCCTCTTTGTTACTACTTCAAAATACTCAATCAAGTTTGTGAGACATGATTTCCCTTGCACAAAGCCATGCTGACTATCCCTAATCAGTCCTTGCCTTTCCAAATACATGTACATTCTGACCCTCAGGATTCCCTCCAATGATTTGCCCACCACCGATGTCAGGCTCACTGGTCTATAGTTCTCTGACTTGTCCTTACCACATTTCTTAAATAGTAGCACAACGTTAGCCAACCTCCTGTCTTCTAGCACCTCACCTGTAACTGTCCATGAGACACTTATCTCAGCAAGGGGCCCAGCAGTTATCTGCTCATCTCTGATTTAAAGAAAGTGATTTCTATACACAACACATCACACAAGAACATACAGTAAGCTTGTTTTTCTGATTATCAGCAAACTTCGTCTGTCACTAAATGAATATTGCAATATGCTTCTCACACACTTAACTGCCTGAGCTTGTGATGCACTTGCACCCACGTAGCCAGTGTTAAGAAAAAACTTAATTTATTTAACACTTTTTTCACATTCTTTTCATAGTGAAATTCAAGGCAAATTCAGCAATCAATTCGATATACTAACTTTCCACAAAAGACAATATGTCGCGATTTTAAAAAGTGCCTAATTGAGGAATTAATCTTGACTAGCACACCATGTGAACTCCGAAGGGCCAACGACTCGATGTCAATGAATTGCCTGTTACATCTCATAGTTCAGCCCAGATAACTACCTGCCTTCACTCTGCTGTCGTACATTTGACTTTGTGTGAAGGTCGTACATTCAAGCTTTATCTGGGGGCAAAAAAACTATAACTTATTTATTGAAAAATTAGCCAGTTAAGAAAAAAAAACTCAAAAATTTATTTTTCCTTCACCCTAGGTCAATCAGACTAATTCCAGGAGTTTACAGTAAACTATATGGAATAAGTGTGCTTAGCTCAGCTTAGCTCAATTGGACATAATTAGAAAAGGTCTGAATGATGTATGTATTTGCAACCTCCATGAGGTGTATGAGCTTTATGGTCATTTCTCACTCTTGTCTACCCACAAGGGCAAAAAGAAGTTTAACATGTCCTCTGAGGGACAGTATTGTGAGAGTACATAACTATGTCAACACTACAACAGTGTCAGTCTACCATGTATGCTTACGTCAATCTACACTATGTGCCATTGGAGAAGACAATGGCCTACATGTGACTCCAGACCCACAACAATGTGATTGACTCTTAACTGACCTCTCGGGAACTGGGGAGGGCAATAAATGCTGCCTAGCCAGTGATGCCCTTATCCTTTAAATGAATTTTTAAAAATGCCTTGAGAAAGGGGTTTTTATTTTGGGTTCCTCTGTGGACTTGAGCTTTTAATAGTATGGGCGCTTTAGATTCAGTAATTGAGAAGTCTTGCATTGTGGCAAGTATTCCCTTTTCACTGAGATGTTAAATACAATGCATTGTTGTTAGAGATTTTTCCAGCTAGTCAGATAGGTAATTCTGGAATTGGAAGCATTCTCATGAGGTAAAATTACATATGGCTAAGGAAGGCGTATGGTAGATGCCAGTGTATTTCTAACCTTTATTGAACTTTGTTTTTGAAATTGAGGGGAGGATAACTAGGGAACAGGTTGTTTCCTTTTAAAAACACAAATGAAATCCGAACGGTGCATACCTTGCATGTAGATTGAATCTTGGTATTAGAGCAGCTGTGTATTCCAGATGAAGGGCTTTTGCCCAAAACATCGATTTTTACTGCTCCTCGGATGCTGCCTGAACTGCTGTGCTTTTCCAGCGCCATTCTAATCTAGACTCTGGTATCCAGCATCTGCAGTCATTGTTTTTACCCATTAGAGCAGCTGAGGCCTTGAGCAGTGTTCCCACTTGTCCTCTTGTACTTGGGTTGAGGTAACCTCAAGATGCTTTACAAATATCTAAAAATTACTGAAAAAAATTCAAGCTTCCAAATTGATCTAGATAAGTATTTGTAACATACCTTCATTCAATTCTGCAGTTGTAAAGTTATATTTTTTGGAAAATTAATTTTTGATTATACAAGCTGAAACATAACTGAAATTGACATGTTATTTTGTATTAAGCTGATTTCAGGCTTAGATTATTTATGAAATGGCACCTTTTGGGGGAAAAAAATTAGCCATGAGTTGGTTCAGTTTCGAACTAGGCTAAATTACAATTAGTGTGTATGCAAATTGTGCTAGTTTAATTGCATAATAAATAGACAATGTGATATGATATGTTTAAGGGGATACCACAACCCCCTTCAAATTTTTAACTTCATTAAATAGTAAGTTTGGAATATCTGGTTATCAAAAAAGGATAAGTAAGCATTTGTATTTAAAATAAGTTATTTAAGGTGAGCCATAAAAATATTCTCACCCAAATTCATCATTTTCCCTTCAATATTAATTGAAATATTGAAGTTAAAATGTTGTTTTTCATCCTCTTAACAATTGAATTTGAGTTTAGAAATACTGGGATGTATTTTAGTAAAAATGCTACTAAGAATAAACAGTGCAGCTCCTATCATTACTATAGAATATTAATTGGTTTTTGGGAAGCTAGAATGTTTGGTAATGATGAAGTTACCTTATTTACATGAGATTTATTTGTCATAAGCACTGTTGGATTTATTATTAATTTTCTGCTTTGGCTTTTTGCATGATGAGTGTAACAATTCTGTTTTTGTATTCAATCAAATTAGTCTTTTCTTCTGGTCTTTCATTCTGTTTCAAATTAGCTTTCAGTCTTGTAATAAGCTTTATGCATGTTATGATAACTTAAAATAGGAAACACCATTCAAGCCATACCAAACAAGCAGATATTATTTGTTAATTTAAAAGCCAGATCAGAAATATCCTTTTCTACTTGACTGGAGAGCTGATTTAGTTTGAATATCTTCTTGTTTTTCATCAGGTGAGAATTAATACACTCTGAGTATTAAATATTCAGTGATGTTAACTGAACCTTGATCAATCGAGAAGCTATGATTGTTGTTGCATTGTAAATGCCAAATAGCTTCTGCGATGTAGTATGTAATAATCATTCATGTATTAGTACCTTATGGGCCAGCAGTAATTATTTTCTTTTGTGTTTCTTCAGTAAGCACCATGTCACTTTTAAATTAGAAGGTAAATTTTTAAAAAAATATTCTGAAGCTAGTTTATTATTTATTTAAATCATTCCACTAAAGCATTTAGCATGGAGAAACTTGATCAACAACATAATTTTTTTATATTTTAAAACTTTGTTTTTCAGCCTCTAACTAGCTGACAGGTGATCTTGAAGTAAATGACCTGTTAATCACATGTTAATAGGTGATCTTTAAGTAAATGACATACATTGTAAATTAAATCTCACTATTAACTTAGTGTAGTCCATTTCCACTGTTAATGACTGGCTCCCTGTATCAAGTGGCTGTGCAGAATTTAGTATAGCAGTATAAATATTGTTGAAAATTATTTGTGGTGTTTAAATGCAATTTAATAACATTAAGAATAGTAATACAATCCTTTCTCATAAAGAAATGTTGAGATGCATAACCTGATGGGAGCAAACAGCCAAAATTATGAACTAGTGAAATTTATTCACTTATCACTGCAAACACATTTTGTCAGAAGTGTCAATATGTTTTTATACTGAGAGCATCAAATGGAAACATTTTGTACGGAGTACTTAAATTATTTGCAGGTTTGGAGTATCTTATTTGATATAGAGGTTTTGTTCTTCTTGGGTCATTACAATTCACATTTTGATGATGAATCCATTGGGTGAAAAGACATTAGGTAGATTTCTAATTGTGAGCAGCAGTTATGATTTTGTTAGTTAATGAAATAAATAAATATTCTGGATAAAATAAGTCTCTTCTGCAATGTGATATTTCATCAGCTTGCCTTAGCCTCTTGACTACTGATTACCATTTGTTAATGAGCTTATTTTACAATGATTGTTCCTCAGCCACCATCTGATGGATTAAGCAGACCTCGTAATAGAGAAGTGGTGAAATGAGTAATTAAAGCAGCAGGGTGTTTGTATGCTGCAGCATGCATCCTTTTTAGGAGACATTGATTATTATTTTCTTTTATAGCTTGGAGGTGTTTTATCATGTTTTAATGATCTGAAACTCATTGGGTGATCAGCTTCTATACAGTCTGGATTATTTACCAACAGCCAGTGCCTTCTGGAGATGAAGAGCAAATGTATTGTCTTGAGCCTTGTTTGGGGTGGAAGCACAGCCATATAGTCGAGACTGGGGAGGAGGTCCAGTTCTACTTAACGAGCAAAAGAGACCTCCTGTTGTGCGGAAGTTTTGCTATAAACAGCTTTTAAAAGACAGGATCATATTGCAGGTTTCACTGGATTGGGGTGTTGCTGATGGGAATAAGAATTAAGTTGTTAGTTCAAGAACATTGCATTCTGAGATGCTCTAAGTCCATTTCTATTGCCCATAGCTATTAATTTAGTTAAAATTAGAAGGTCATTTTAAGACTTGTGTAACACAATATATCAAACATTCTAAATGTACAGAAATGATTCCAAAACAATCTGTTCTTTTAAGATATCAGCATTTTTTTTCTTACTAAACTATCTGTCATAAATGGGGTGGTTTGTCAGCAGGGCATGTGCGTATAAGAACAATGTGGCTGTAGCCAGGCTGAGATACAGAATCTTTTACTAACCACCACCTTGTCAGTGATGCAACAGGTAAGATTCACTAGTTCATTGTCCCATTCCTCAATGTGTGAAATTGATTGAGTGGGATCGAAGTTCATTTTTCTTTTAACTTCCACCCAGACTTATACCAACATAGGAGAAAGTGCTGCTACTGCTTTAATTACTTATTTCATTTCTTCTCTATTACGAGGTCTGCCAAATCATCCGCCAACATTTCCGCCACCTCCAAACGGACCTCACCACCAGGGATATATTTCCCTCCCCACCCCTTTCCGCCTTCCGCAAAGACCGTTCCCTCCGTCACTACCTGGTCAGGTCCACGCCCCCCTACAACCCACTCTCCCATCCTGGCACTTTCCCCTGCCACCGCAGGAACTGTAAAACCTGTGCCCACACCACCTCCCTCACCTCTATCCAAGGCCCTAAAGGAGCCTTCCACAACCATCAAAGTTTTACTTGCACATCCACTAATATCATTTATTGTATCCGTTGCTCCCGATGCAGTCTCCTCTACATTGGGGAGACTGGGCGCCTCTTAGCAGAGCGCTTTAGGGAACATCTCTGGGACACCCGCACCAATCAACCGCACTGCCCCGTGGCCAACATTTCAACTCTCCCTCCCACTCTGCTGAGGACATGGAGGTCCTGGGCCTCCTTCACCACTGCTCCCTCACCACCAGACGCCTGGAGGAAGAACGCCTCATCTTCCGCCTTGGAACACTTCAACCCCAGGGCATCAATGTGGACTTCAACAGTTTCCTCATTTCCCCTTCCCCCACCTCACCCTAGTTTCAAACTTCCAGCTCAGCACTGTCCCCATGACTTGTCCGGACTTGTCCTACCTGCCTATCTCCTTTTCCACCTATCCACTCCACCCTCTCCTCCCTGACCTATCACCTTCATCCCCTCCCCCACTCATCCATTGTACTCTATGCTACTTTCTCCCCACCCCCACCCCCCTCTAGCTTATCTCACCACGCTTCAGGCTCATTGCCTTTTATTCCGGATGAATTGCCCGAAACATTGATTTTGCTGCACTTTGGATACTGCCTGAACTGCTGTGCTCTTCCAGCACCACTAATCCTTAATCCATCCTAGGACAAGCCAAACAAAGACACGGATGAGAATTCCTAGAAGCATGGCATTCCAACCGGAACTCTATCAACAAACACATCGAGTTAGACCCCATCTACCACCCCTGAGAAAAGGAACAGGAAGTGACTTCACAGGATATGACATCACCAGCCCAAAGAAACCCAAACATATAAATAGAAAGCAGGAATTATCAGCAGCGCTTCGTCTGAGGCCCACTGAAGATGTTACCTAGAAGGGTGACGAAATGCCTGGAAATGAATCTCTCAGCTCAGCGAGCAAACCTACATCCAAAACCTCAACCTGAGCTACAAATCTTCTCAAAACTCTATAGGAGAAAGTATATGTAGGAGAAAGAAGATCAGTCCATAAGTAGAATCATAACATTGTAAATTAATTAGGTAAGGCTGCCAATAAACCACTGACTGCAATCATGATCTTTGGTAGCCTCTGCCTTGGCAAAGCAATCATTTCCAGTGGAGAGAAAAGCAAAATGTAAAATGCGTCTGGTGTTTTAGCCATTCAGAAATCATTCAAAAGATGGCCTAATGCTGTTTTTTAAAAAAAAGTCCTTCTTATTTGGCACTATTTGCTGCTATTAATAAGGTTTCATGGTTAAGAATGCAAACCTTGCTTTATGTGGGAGTTTTGATGACCTTAGAAGCCCCATGTGCTTTACAGCAACTTGAATACTTTTGGGGTATTGTCCCTGTAATGTAACAATGTAACGTATTAGTTGAACTAGGGATTGTTTAAACCCAACAAATTTATCATCCAGCGAGATGTACATCTTTTTAGTATTGCAAGTTTTAAGCATCAAAACAGAACAGTTTCAAACTTGAGACCGGTATAAGTGCATTCTTTGAGAATGCTAAATTTCGCTCATTATCCTGAAATATACCTTTTGTTCTTAAAGTTAAATTATATGCACTCAGGCTGTTTAAGTTAATAAATAATATTTTAGTATGCAGAATGTAAGCAGTGCAATCATAATTTTTGATCTCATATTGTCATTAGTCCATCAAGTAGTACAATGAAAGAATTATTCCCAGATTTATGATGCTACTTATTATCAGTAGTTTGTGAATGATGTAATAATGCAAGATGAAACAATCAAATGAATTAAATTCAAGATCCAAGATGTTTATGATGAAGTATTTACGTAGTTGATTTGTAAACTCTCAAAATTGAGCATATAAGTTAATAAAATATTTAGTATACCACTTTGATATTCTTGAATTCAGTTTTGTGTTTAAATATTTAATTATAATCCTCTTTTTGATTTAGTGAGATATTCTCAGAACACTATTAAGCATACAAATCTTCAAGTAGTATTTGTGCTTTACATACACCATTTATGTACTGAATTTCTAGCTTAAATGTCTGGCTCAGATTTGTTGTGATACTTAGTTTTTGTTCTAGACCATGAGTGAAGTCTACTGCACTGACTTCAAGGCTGGTTTAAAAGCCAGGTGAAGATGACGAAAGAAAAATAGAGGAAGAAAATAAACTAGGGGTAAACTAGCAAATGGTACAAAAACAGAGAATAAGGGCTTCGTTATATATGTATAAGAGGGATGAGAGAGGTCAAAATTCACATGGAACCCATACAGAATGTTGGGAATACTGTAGAGAATTAGCTAACGAAGACACATTTGGGATAAAGGTTATATGAGCCAAAGGTTCCATGGAGGGATGTAGACAGGTTCAGTAAGTGGGTAAACATTTGGCAAATGGAATGTAATATTGAAAATGGCAGGAAGAATAGAGGAGCTGGATATTACTTCAATGGAGAAAGACTGCAAAAAGCTGCAGCATTGAGGGATTTGGAGGGCCCTTGTGAATGAATCACAAAAAGCTATCATCCAAGTTCAGAGATTAATGGGGAAAACAAAGGAAGTATTGGCCTTTTTGAAATAGAGTAGTAAAATTAGCAAGTCTTGCTAAAGTAACTTAAGGCACTGTTTAGGCCACACTCGGTGTTGTGTGAACAGTTTTGGTCTCCTTATCTAAGGAAACATAATACCCTAAGGCATAGGAACAGAAATTAGGCCATTCAGCCCATAAAGTCTGCTCCACCATTCAATCATAGGCAGGAGGCTGGAAGAACGCAGCAAGCCACACAACATCAGGAGATGGAGAAGTCGATATTTCGGGTGTAACCCTTCTTCAGGACTGGGGGTGGGTGTAGGGGGAGTTGCAAATAAAGGGGATAGCAGGGACAGGGTGGTGACGTGGATATAGGTGAAGACAGGTAGAGGGTAAGACCTGGTTGGTCAGTAGAAGGAATGAATCCAATTAGTGGCAGGGAGCAGTGGAAGGCTGGGAAGGGAGTTGGGAGATGGAAGAGAGGTTATTTAAAAATAGAGAACTCAATGTTGAGTCTTCTGGGATGTAGTCTGCCCAGGTGGAAGATGAGCCGTTGTTCCTCCAATTTGCCGTTTGGTTCATTGTGGCAATGGAGGAGGCCAAGGTTGGTCATGTTGGGGTTTAGAACAGTGGAGGTAAAATCACCCCCCTCCCAATGCAATAAAGACAGAGTCACCCTCGTCCTCACCTACCACTCCACCAGTCTCTGTATCCAATGCATCATCCTTAAACACTTCCACCAACTCTAACTAGACCCCACCACCAAGAACATCTTTCCCTCCCCACCTCTCTCTGCCTTCCACAAGGACCGTTCCCTTCGACAGTCCTTGGTTTGCACCACTCTTCCCCACTTACTCCCCAGGAACATTCCCCTGCAACCAGAAAAGAGGCAAAACCTGCTAGTACACCACCCCCCACTTCCATCCAGGGCCCCAAACAGTCCTTCCAAGTGAGGCAGAAGTTCCCGTGCCTCTCTTCCCTGCTTCACCACCCTGCCCCTGCCTCCCCCTTATCTGCAGCTCTCCCCACACCCACCCCCACTCGTGAAGAAGGGTTACCCCTGAAACGTTGACTTCTCTACCTCCTGATGCTGCCTGGCTTGCTGTGTTCTTCCTGCCTCTTGCCTGTCTATTTTGGATTCCCAGCTTCTGCAGTTTTTTTTTGTCTTTCATGACCGTTCAATCATGGCTGATAATTTTCACAACACCATTCTCTCGCTCTCTACCCATAGCCCTTGATCCCCTTGACAATCAAGAACTTACCTATCCCTGTCTTAAATATACTCAATGACCTGGCCTCCACACTCTTCTGTGGCAGTGAATTCCATGGATTCACCACTCTCTGGCTGAAGAACACCTATTTTAAAAGTGTTCCCTTTACTCTAAGGCTGTGCCCTCTGGTCCTAGTCTCTCCTACCAATGGAAAGATCTCTCAACATCCACTCTGTCCAGGCCATTCAGTATTCTGTAAGTTTCAATTCGACCCTCACTTATCCTTCTAAACTCCACCGAGTTTAAACCCAGAGTTCTTAAACGTGCCCCATGTGTTAAGCTTTTCATTCCTGGGACCATTCTCGTGAACCTCCTCTGAACACGCTCCTGGGCCAGTACATCCTTCCTGAGATATGGGGCCCAAAACCGCTCAAGATATTCCAAATGTGGTCTGACCAGAGCCTTATAGGGCCTCTGGAGTACGTCCCTGCTTTTATATTCAAGTCCTCTCAAAATAATGCCTACATTGCATTTGCCTTCCTAACTACTAAATCAACCTGCAAGCTTACATTGAGAGAATCCTGGACTAGAACTCCCAAGTCCCTTCGCACTTCAAACGTCTGAATTTTCTTCCCATTTAGAAAATAGTCTACGCTTCTATTCCTCTTACTAAAGTGCATGACTTCACACTTTCCCATGTTATACATCATCTGCCAGTTCTTTGCCTACTCTCATTACCTGTCGAAATCCTTCTGCAGCCTCCCCACATCCTCAGTACCACCTGTCTCTCTACTTATCTTTGTATTGTCTGCAAACTTACCCAGAATGCCTTTAGTTCCTTCACCTAGATCATTAATGTATAAAATGAAAAATTGTGGTCCCAACACTGACTCTTGTGGAATACCACTTGTCACTGGTTGCCATCCTAAGAAAGACCTTTTTATCCCCACACTCTGTTTTTGCCATGATAACACCATGGGTCACGACTCAGCAGCCTCCTGTGCAGCACCTTGTCAAAGGCCAGGTAGATAACATCCATTGGCTCTCCTTGGTCTAACCTGTTCATTATTTCCTCAAGGAATTCTAACAGATTTGTCAGGCATGATGAAATCACATTGACTTTACTGTATTTTACCATACACTCCCAAATATTCTGAAATTTAAATATTCACAATGAATTCCAAAATCTTACCTACGACTAAGATTAGGCTAATCGGCCTGTGGTTTTCTATCTTTTGCCTTGCTCCCTTTTTAAACAGGGGTGTCACATTAGGAATTTTCCAGTCCTCTGGTACGCTCCCTGAATCTAGTAATTCCTGAAATATGATCACTAACACCTCCACAATCTCTTCAACTGTCTCCTTTAGAATTCTGGGATGTTGTCCATCTGGTCCAGGTGATTTATCCACCTTCAGACCCTTTCAGTTTTTCTAGCACGTACTCCTTGTTGATATATTGGCATTGATGGCAGTCCAGAAAAGGTTCAATAGGTTGATTCTAGCTATGGAGAGATTTTCTTATGAGAAGACATTGTGAGACAACCTTATTGAAATATAGCGGAGGTTGACAGTGGATTCAGAGGATGTTTTACCTTTTTGGAGGTGCTAGGACCAGAGGGCATAGTCTCAAAAAGTAAAGAGTTACCCATTTAAACAAAGAAGAGGAGGAATTTCCTTTCTCAGGATAGTGAGTCTGTGGAATTATGTATAGCACAGAGCTATCAAGCGCAATCATTAAAATTATTCAAGGCTGAGATTCACAGAATTTTAATCAGAAAGGGAATCCCAGGTCTGGGGAAAGTGCAAAAAAGTCTCACTGAGGATTGATCAGCCGTGATCTCAATGATGGCAGAGCAGTGGCCATGTTGCGTCAAATGGCTTACTTCTGATCATCTAGTTTAACACATTTAAGGAAAATATTGTGCCATTGTTGGCAGCTTGACTTACAAATGCCCATCTGTAATTATTTTGCAGAATATATATTACCTTAATTTTTTGTGTTCATAACTAGGGTAAGTGTTTTTTTTAAACCCTGCCATGCCAAATTCCCAAATCTTCTGTATATTTTTGCCTTTATGGACTCAGTCTATGCCCCTTCTTATTATCACACTCTTGATTTTGCTTGGGGACCTTGTGAACAGTCTCCTCCCCTTCCTGTTAAGATGTCATTGTCATCTCTCATTACTTCGTCCTTGTGAACTTTGTCAGGCCTAATTGTTATGCCAATTTATCATTACTCCTTTACCATTCTCCTCTCCGAAGCTGGTCAAGTCTCATATGTCCCATTGTGATGAAAGGTGTGTGATTTATACATATTTATATACTTACATAGATTAATATATTTATTATTTTGAGAGTTTGGAATTCAAAATAGTGGCCTATGTTGGTTACATGTGTGAAAGTTTTTTTCTGCAAGAATAATTGAATTGCTTTCATGTTCCTGCAGAGAAACTGTTGTGAGTCAGTTAAGTAACCGAGAGATAGGATGTACTTTGTCTGGATTTGAATCCCCATGAATTGATGGTGTGGGGAAATAAGTTGAAAATTTTGTTATATTATGTTTTTTTTCAGATTATTTCTTCTTTTGTTTAATAAACTTCTGGTGTTAGAGAAACTATGCAATTACATGCAATGCTGTTTCAGGCACCTATCACCACGTTAACTCTGAAAAAGTCAATCAAGCCAGATTTCATTCTGGGATCTGACTTGTCCACTCACACCATTAAGTGGGATCATTATCTGACTGATGCACCTGTGGTTGCCATCTGTATCTCTCAAAGCATTCTCCATAGTGCCTATCTGCCAGCAGTCTCTATTTTCTTATGAACTGCAAACCAAATGGCCCATTTCCTCTGTCTCACTGACATTTCCACACATCTTCTCTTCACATTTCACCAAGTCTTCACTGCTTTCTTAGACTATCTGTTGAGTAACAATCAATTAGTTCTTCAGTTTCCTGTCAATGAATTAAATTTGGCTGATGGGTGGCAATACTGTCCGTGTATCTCCTAGTGTTTCTGACTCTAAAATTGTTGCAATGGAGGTTGTGACCCTTATCATTGAATTGCAGCTTCATCTGGTCTCTCTGATAATGTCGTTTCCTTCAAACACCTTGCATCATTCCACCCCGCTTCACTTCTTTAATATCTTTTCTATTTTTCACGCTCCCAAAACCCCAGGTGCATCTCCAATATGTTTTGACTTTTCTTCCACCAACTTCCCCTTATGATCATCTCCTCATCTTCATTGATTTCAATTGCCATTTCAACTTATCTTACCACATCCTAATTTTACAGTTTTCTCTGTTAACTCTCCCATGCATCTGTAAAAACACCTTAATCACAGAAACAGTTGCTCCAGTCACACACACCCTCTTCAAACGTATGTCTGGGTGCACTCCTGGGGAAAAAAAAGGGCTTTTCCCAAGTCACTTGCAAGCTTCTAACTGTCTAGTCTTTGGTCCTTTTTTTTTGTTATCCACAAACATTTGCTTTATTCCATCTGCAATGCCTGTGTGCAGAATAAAATTCTTACTCCCTCCCTCTTTGTTGTACCCCTAATGTGCCTCTTTGCACTGCTGTGTTCACAAGACACAAGCAAAATACATCTGCTATAAAGCTGACTTGACCATGCACCTCTTGATCTGACTGGATCACATCAAACACTCTGGGGTTGTGCTGTCTTCAGCAGAATCCATTCAATATTTCAGGACAGCCCTGAATAAAAAGACAGACCCTGGCTTCCTTTCTCCATTGTAAACTGTCCCCCTCAATCACATGCCCCTTCGCTTCAGAATCAAATACAAGCAGTGCATTTACTCTATGCCACTAAAATTGAGACCATCTATTTAAATGGCTCTGCTGCATGTCTCTTTGCCATATCCACCAAGCCAAACATCCTCTCTCCTTTTTTCCTCGTGTCACTTTAACTTGACTAAAACACATTTACTCTGATCACCCATTTTCCTCATTGAGCTAATTTCTGTTTGCCTTACTTTAATTTAGAAGTCATGCTTTTAGTAAATCTATTTTTTATAAGTCCTTTTTCATCCCATCTCTGCAATTTTCACTGACCTTATGTACTACTCTGAAATTCTGTTCCTCCGACTCTGTCATACGCTTTATTCCTCAACCTTTGGCCCATCATTGATGACAGACCCATCTTCTGCATGGATGCTATTGTTTATAATGCCCTCCATAAACTCTTCTCAATTTAAAAACTTTGTCAAAACCTAAATCTTTGGCGAATCTTATGATTGTCTCCCTGCTACCTTTAATTTTGTTTTTTAAATTGACAAGTGTGGGAACAGAATCTGTACTCCTGTGTGCAGCAAGGATGTTGGTATTTGGTGGCCTTTTTTGCACTGATATCATTTTACAAGTATAACTTGTGAAACCACTCCACTAAATGTGAATTAGTGGTTGAGTCTTTAAATGCTCCCTGCCCAAATTCTGGCTGAGTATGAATATAATCTTGAGAATTATACTCTGACAGCATTGAAACAGTATATCTGTCGATTGTCACTGTTTTGAAATAATTCTAAGTATTTTCTTATATTTAGGCTGAAGATCCTATATGGGAAAGAATTGTTTTATTTCATAAGTGTGAAATATTAAAATTGAATCATCATATTTAAACATAGCTAAGTAATTTTGTCAGTAGTTCACAACTGAAGCATTTGCCAACAGCCTTGTGCCTCAGACTTCAATGCTGTTTGACTGCACATCGAGGAGAAAGTGAGGAGTACAGATGCTGGAGATCAGAGTCGAAAAGTGCGGGGCTGGATAAGCACAGCAGGTCAGGCATCAGCCAAGGAGCAGGAGAATCAATGGTTTGAGCATAAGCTCTTCATTCGCAATGAGGGGATGGCCCAAGGGGTCTGAGAGGTAAATGGAAGGGGGTTAGGCTGAGGGGAAGGGAGTTGGGAATATGATAGATGAAGGTGGAGGGGGGGTGAAAGTGATAGGTCGGAGAGGAGGGTGAGGCAGATAGATGGGAAGGAAGATGGACAGGTAGGACAGATCAAGAGGGCTGTGCTGAGTTGGCAGGTTGGATCTGGGATAAAGTGGGGGGAGGGGATCTGAGGAAACTGGTGAAATTGACATTGATCCCGTGTGGTTGGAGGTGTCAAGGTGGCAGATGAGGCATTCTTACTCCAGGTGTTGGATGGCTAGAGTTTGGTGGTGGAGGTGGCCCAGGACCTGCATGTCCTTGGCGGATTGGGAGGAGAAGTTAGTGTTCCGCCACAGGGTGGTGGAGTAGTTTAGTGCGTTCATTCCTCTGAAACATTCCGCAAGTTGGTGTCCTGTCTCCCTGATGTAGAGGAGATCACATCGAGAGCAATGGACACAGTAGATGATGTGTTTGGAGGTGCAGGAGAATCTGTCGGATGTGGAAGGCTCCTTTTGGGGCCTTGGACAAAGGTGAGGGGTAGGTGATGTCACAGGTTTTGCACTTCTTGCGTTGGCAAGGAAAGGTGCCGGGAGTGGAGGGTGGGTTGATGGGGGGGGGACATGGACCTAGCAAAGGAGTCGAGGAGGGAATGGTCTCTGCGGAACATAGCTAGGGGTGGGGAGGGAAGTACATCCCTGGTGTGGGGTCTGCTTGTAGGCGATTGAAATGGTGGAGGTGATGCATTGTATCCAGAGAAAGGTGAGGATGAGGGGAGTTCTGTCCTGTTATGATTGGAGGGGTGGGGTTCAAGTGCAGCGGTGTGGGAAGTGGTGAAGATGTGCCCCAGCCCACCCCCTCCCATTTATCTCTCAGCCTCCTTGGGTTATCCCCTTATTACTGATGAAGAGCTTATTCTTGAAATGTCGACTTTCCTGCTCCTTGGATGCTGCCTGACCAACTGTGCTTTTCCAGCACCACACTTTTGGGCTTCACATCTAGGCTAACCGCATTGCCTTACAATGTTTCATCCTGAAGCAAGCTTTCTACCTCTTATTCTGTCTGTCACCAAAGCTGTTGGTTACCACATCCGGCTTAGTATACACTTAATGTCCTCCCAAACTACTACTGCTGCTGAAACCATTACTGTGCCCTAATTAATCTTGAAGAACAAAAATGCATTCTTGTCAGCCTTTATCCTTTACATAGTAAGATTCTTTGTATAAATTCCTTTGCATTTATTATTCACTGAAGTCCTGCATAGTCATTTTCATCTACTTTTATTGGGTCCTGTGTCCCAGTGAGTCAACTTCAAGATCTTTGTTTTCAAATCTCTCTGCTTTGTCTCAGTTGTACAATCTTTTCCAGCCACGTAAAATGGTCAATATTCTGCAAAAAACATTTTAAAAAACTTGTTCTTTGTGCCATTGTCTTTGAAATTCTTTTACTTAATACTTGGTGTTTACCGCTTTTCCCCTTGTGAACACACTTCTATGAATTTTGCATGAGAAGTAATAAATTATTTTTTAGATGTACAAATCCAGTGCATTTTTTTTTCATGCATCCAGCACTATAAGTGAGGATTAGAGGAAGTGCAGTTAGTATAAAGCCAGTCAGGTAACCGAATTTCCAGTAGTTTTCCCAAATTTCCAAGGTTCCTGTATGATCAGGTAGGTACAAACTTTCAGTTTGGTACTGCATTTTTAAAAAAATTCACTTTCATATTTTGTAAGATTATCCTTGTAGCAGACTGAATGAATGATCTATTTAATGGCATATTCCGTTCCCTCTTGGTGAAAGAAATAGATATTAAGTTTTAAATTATAAAGGGAAAAAAATGTTCCCTTCGTTGTAAATAATGCACTTGCAGCTGGTTCTTATTTTTAAACTGTCAACGCCATGCAGGAAATTAGTTCTTGTCAAGTCGTAACCTTGCATGTGAAATAAATTCCATACTTCACACGTTTGAATTAATATGTAAATTGTGTACTTTTATAGCCCATGTATATTAAATATTGTATTTTAAATTAGGAATTTGTGGATTTTTATTAAATTTGACACCTAAAAGAAAGCAATGACTTGTCTGGTGTTGTAGTTGGAGTTCCGTTTTGGTAAATAATATCAGGTACAGGTGAGACGTAAATTTAAAGAAAGGGAAATTTATATCAAGAGCTACTTACAAAAACTTTCATTGTTTTAAATTGAATCGAAAGGTCTGTAATTAACAGTAAATGACACTAAGGGACAATAGAATTGAAGAATATTGTTTTTCATCATTATCCCAATGTCAGAACTTTATCCTGACTGAATTGAATTTCCTTCTGTTTGTAATACTGGTTGAAAATTACTGTAAAATAAAGCCTTAATGGTTGCTAATTCTTGCTTTCCTTCATTTCAATGAAATGAGAAACTAGCAGTAAATCTTGCAAAGACTTCCAGACAATGATGATTTTTTGGTATCTCCAAGTAGTCATTCTCACGCAAAAGTCTATACAATGAGTGTGGATCATAGCTATGGTTGTACACTCCTGCTTGAGCTTTTTTTTTAAATTGGATGAATTTTGCAAACTCTTTAAGAAAAATGTCTTGATCACACAAATAACTTCACGTTGCTGTTCTGGTATGGTCACCAAAAGGAGGTGACCAACAAAAGAAACTTGAGGAAACTGGCAAAAAAATCAGCCTGCTCGGTTTGTTACTCCTCCATTTATTTCAATGTCAAAGGTCCAGAATAGATTGTCTTATTCAGGTAAATTTGGATGAATTTGGGAGAATTGTAAGAAGGAAAAAAGCAATAAGAACACTGTTAGTAAATGACATGGAAACTACATGATTTGTTAGCATTCTTTATTAATCAAACAGCAATTAATTTGCTGGATTTTAAATTAGATTAACATACAGTGTATAATCTTGGTAATTGGTTTACAGTCTTGTTGCATCTTCAGGCAAACGAATTATCAGATTACTGAAAAAATCTAATTAAAAGCTTCTTGTTAAACAAGTGACAAAACATTGATAATAGCTAATTTAAGGCTTAAAATCTGCTGTTGGCATATACACAGTATTAACTAGGTCATTAAAAGTTTTATAATATTGTCTTTCCAAGTATGAAAATTGAATCAGATGGGTAATTCAATATTAGTGCATGTATTTGCACAAAGAAGACACTAGAACAAATATGTGAAAGGAATGATTGATTGTGGATGTACGTTACATAATTATTGTTAATTCAAAGTTGTTTTTGCATGAAACATCATTTGAATTATTCAGTCGTTCAAGATCCACAAGTTGATTAAATAATGCAAGAGGTTTTTTTTGTTACACTGTCCAAATTTGAGCTAACGGATAATTCAAAATATGTAAATTCTGTATTTATGAGCTTTGACTCGTGACTTTTTAACTGACCACATAAATTGACTTAATGCATTTTCCAACAAAATGAAATTACCCTAAAATATAAGAAATATTGTGAATTTTATTTTAATGTTAAAATGAATTTGTATGCTTTCATTTATTTAACCATTTAAAGATGTAGTGGAATTTTTAAGAGATAAGTTAATGTGGACATTGGGGGATGTTGCAGATATGTACTCGACGGCTCTCCTTAGGACTAAATGTGTCACCAAAGTGACACAGAATTGGTTCAAACAGTTGCCAGGGAAGAGGATTGGAGTTATTTTCTGGGGAACAATTTTCTGTTGAGTATTGAAAACAGTGTAGGCATTGAGGTTGCTGATGCTGTGGAGATAGCTATTATCAGCAAACTGTTTTCTGATAATTTATTTTCTGATGATATCTCTGGAGGCAGCTTGTAGGTGAGAAATCGTAGGGGCCAAGAATAAATCCTTGGGAAACACCTGAGGTAATGGTACGGGATCGAAAAGAGAAACTATTGTAGGTGACACTCTTGAGTATGGCTTATGATTAGCTTAGATGAGAACCAGGCATGCATCAATCCACACTGCTGGATAATGTTGAAGAGACTTTGCAGAACGATGCTGTAATCAACTATGTCAATGTGTGTAGGCAGATGGAGGACGATGAGGAGGCTTGTTTACCTTTTTTACAGTTACACAGAATGTCATTTGCACCTATGAGATTCAATTCTATACCATGGCATGAGCAACACTAGAAGGATTGATTGGAGGAATTCAATCATTGAGTTTCAAGAGAGATGCATTTGAATTTTGCAGATGCTCAAAGACTTTGAAGAGGAAATGAAGTTTGAAGTGGGGCAGTAGTATGTAGGAACAGTAGGCTCAAATAATAAATTGGAGGTGAGGGGTGGTTATGACATGTTTTTAAAAAGGGGGAATAGTACCTGAAGAAAGAGAGAACAATTGACTATGTCAGGTAACTTGGGAGCCAGGAATGGAAGTTGGGTGGTCAGTAGTTTGGACAGAATAGACTGTCAGATGCAGGAGTTGGATTCCAGTTGCACAATGAATTTGGAGAGGGCATGAGGAGATAGATAAAGGTGTGAAGGTCTTATGCCTTAGAAAAAGTTTAACCCAGTGGGCTAGTAGAGTATCAATTGATTGAATGATCTTAATCTTAGTGACAACAGAATCCACAAGTTCCTTGAATTCCTTGATGTAAGAGTCAAGGAGATAGTATAGGAGTTTAAGACTATAGTTTAGAGATTTTCTTTGTGTTCGTGGATGAAAATTAAATTGTGAGTAGTTTTGGCTGACAAGCAGTACCTGATGGTGATCCAGATTGTGGAGAGCTAAACTAGCTGTCAATCATACTTATCCAAATATCCATTCTTCATGTTTGGGATAGAAATAATGGCTGTACTTGCAAGAATGTCCAGTGGAAAAAGAATAATGGTTTTAACAGAAAAGAGTTCATCAGTGATGAAAGTGAAGGTGTTGTTGAATATTTCAGTCGTTGTAGAAATAGTGTGGTGAATGGAGAATGAAAACACAGTTGGAATTTCGAAACTGCAATCATGAGTGATTCGTGTTTAAATAGTCGCCATCAAAAACATCTTCATGCAAAAGACATTAAATGATCTGGTACAAATGCAGATGTTTGTGGTTATTGTCAGAAGTGGGATGTTCAGAGGTGATTGCAGTGTTCAGCACCAGTTACGATACTGAAGCAGCCAGTGCCCATATGCAAACCAAAGGACAAAATCCTTGCTTAGGCTGATGAATGGAAAGTAACATTTATGCCACAAAAGTGCCAAGCATTTACCATGTTAAACAAGAGACTCTTGACATCGTCCCTTGACATTCGATGACATTGCCACTATTAACATTCTGCAGATTACTGTTGACAAAAATTGTTCTCGGTTAGCCATGTAATTTCTGTAACGATAAGAGCAGGTCAGAACTTAGAAATTTTCTGGAAAGTAACTCTTCTACGTCAGCCCTGACCCCCACCCCCACCCCACCCATGCCTGTCCATCATCTACCTTGCACAAGTCAGTGTTGTAAAATACCTAAATCAAAATGATACTTTCCTTGAATTAATAATAGCCCCAAACAAGGACTTAGTTACCATCTAAATCAATGCAGAAGCAAAAGAAAGATTTCCACATGTTCCCTTTTTCTGAATTATAATACTTTTGACCCATCAGCCCCTTTAAAAGTTCATCCATACACATTATCAACTTTAAGATAACATCTTAACTTATATCTGTTATAAATATCACAAGAACCAATGCACTAATATTTTGACTGACTAAAACTTCCTATGTCATTACAGCGTTTACCAAATGCTGCAAGGAGAAAGGGTTTTTAATGGTTATAAAATGCAGAGAAGAAAATGCTGCACTTAAGGAATGTCTTACTTACCAGTGAGTATTATACTGTGCGATAATTGATCGATTAATGTTTAACAATGTTATCAAGAACACTGCTTCAATGTGTCACCATCATAGTAAATATATTTGTTGTGTTTTTAATACTTGCATACAAATCTGTTATTATTTGAACCCGTTTTCCATTATACTCTGAAGAGAATGATTGATCTTGACATCTTGTACAGGTAGTTCTCCTGTAACATGGTAGTTGCGTTCCTGTGCAACACCATTGTGGAAAATTGCACATTATTTTCCCACAGGTCCCATTATTTATAATGTTTGGGGTGAACTGCCAAAAATATCAGTAAAAATCAAAACAAATAATAGTTAGCCTAACGCAAACAATTGCACTAAGTATATCTTGAAATCATATATTTTAATGAAATAATACTGTAAAGTTTGACACTTTAACACTAAAATCATTGACTACAGCACTGTACCTTTTCACAAAGCTCTTCACCAGAAAGTGCATATGCTGACTGATCACGTGATGCTGATGCAAAAGTCCAGTCCTCCTTAAGATTCCCCCCTCCCCCGTTCCGGTTTGAAATAAAGTTCCTTCTAAATGTAGACTACAATTCCCAGTTTCAAGCTCAGTTTCAAGGCTTGCAGAACTGATTGTATTCCTGTTTTAGCTGAACACACTGAAGTTGCATTTTGCAGACAGAGGATTGTGAGGCTGTGCTTTGCTGTTCAGGTTAGTATCAGAGATGGAATTGCGTAACAGGGAACAGGAGGTAGTTTTATTTAAAATAAGTCTGCAGTTCACTAACCCTGTTACAGCCAATTCGCATTTAGTAATCGCATGTTACAGGAGAACTACCTGTGAATAGAAAAGGGATCAAATTAGATCATCTACAAAAATTAGACTGACCCCCTTCTGCAGCTTGGATAACATTTTATCAGAAATGCCTTACAGAATCTGTTGTAGGCTAACCACACACATTGCTACCTTCATTCCCTAGTGTATTCAACAGCTAAATATGGCTCTTCATACTAGCATAGAAAATGTGATAGCAAACTGAAATAAAATCTCCTCAATACTACTATCCGAATTAGAATATTAATTCTACTTAAAAGGCAGAATATTACATTTCCCCCTGTTGGTGAATTTGCAGGTGGGAGTTTTCCCCCATAGGCCTCTTGCAATGTAGTGGTACAATGGGCACAGCTTAAGTTGGCCCACTGACTTCTGCCTTTAAGTGGCCAATTAAGGATCATTTTAAGGACCATTTCTTGGAGGCTGGCAGAATAAGTTTATTGATAAGGGGAGATGATTAGAATATGATCCTTCTGAGGACTCAGCCAAAATGAGGTGTGGGGTTGTGTCTGACACTGGTTTCTTTCTAGCATCAGCCAGCATCAGCCAGCCCCTTAGACTATGTCTGGCTCCTGCAGTTGAAGCACGCAACTGCACCTTTTGTCACTAATTCCCCTCCATTCCCCAATCTCCAACTCTTTCTGGCCTCACCTCCGCTCCTCAATCTGAGATTTTCATACTTGACATGGTCCTGGTAATTACACCCTGAGGATTATTTGCAGGCCTATTTCTGTCCACTGATGTTTGTGGCACTACTAAGACTACAGAGTTGAAGTCAATTAGATTGGCTGACAACTCTATTGAGACTGACTTCCTTCCCATGGGAAAACTGGAAGTCCTATCTCCCAACCAATTAACTCTTTGAAGTGTCAAATTATTGTGGAGCATCCAGTTTAGCTGATGATGCATTCTCCCTGTTTCTTGTGTGGCAGCCTGGGAAACACCTAGCTCAACAGTCTCAACTTGTACGTATCTCAGAAGTATAGTACATTGCATTCTTTATACCAGAATACTCCTGGAAGGGCTGAAGCCAGAAGCTGTATCCTCCTGCATGTTCCTGGATGGATCACAGCAGAGTGGTTCAATTACTAAATTAGTAATCCAAATGCCTGGATTAATACAGTGGAGATGTGAGTTCAGTCACAACAATGATGGCACATTTTGCGCAGTTAACCCTGTAAATCCTCTTCACTACCATTTCACAAAATTGGGACAATTGTCCCACAGACTGGGCCATGAACAACATTGTGAGAAGTTTTGAATCTAAAGGCACAGACACCTCTATCATCATTCTTTGGTTTTGGCCTGTGCATCAGCAGGATAGAGCCTCCCCCCCCCCCCCCCCCCCACTCACCAAGATGAAAGTGCAGTGGTATTCAGTCAGGAGGATGTGGCTAACAGTCCTTATGAGAGATCTCCAATCAGGAAAGGGTGCCCATAAATGAGACATACCCCTCTCCAGTCTTTCACACTGAAGCCCGAGCCAGCATATGTGCCAGGTATCTGACCCATTGCCCACTTATTCTGGCCAAACATTGGTGGCTGGGTGGGATGTGGTCCTTACATGCTCAGGTTGGGGAGTGAAATGTACACAGCAAGGAAGGCGCCCACAGAATTTAACAGACCACCCACCTGCAGAAGACTACGAAGTTCTGTCACATGACACTTCAAATCTTGTTCACTGTCTGCAAAACAAAAGTCAGGAGCGCGATGGAATACTTCTGATTTGCCCGGATGAGGTCAACTGTAATAACTTTCGCGAAGCTCTATAAAAGCAAAAAGGCACACCATCTATCACCTTAAACATTCATTTCCTCCAACACCAGCACACAGTGACAATAATGTTTACCATCTGGATGATGAACTGCTATAACTCCATATTCCTTCAGCAGAAAATTCTGAATCCATAACATTAATCAACTAGAAGAATAAGGACAGCAGATCCATGAGAACACCACAAACTGCACGTTCCCCATCTAGTCACAATCATCTTGGAAATATATTGCCAATTCTTCACTGCCTACTGCTATTGTCAGCAACTCAAATGTTCTGTGAATGAGGATTAAAAAATAATCCAGACACTGTTCTGGGACATGTGACAAACATTCTTGCCATTCTGCAGCAACCAACTAGTTGCTTCCGGGTACTATTTGAGTAGATAGGCTAGCATTGTTGTTTGTAAGCTACATTTAAGAATGCATCTTCAATTTTCTGAAGCAGATATGGGGCAGTTCCAGATCAGATCATCTGGATCTGAAGACTGATACCCCTTGTGAGTAATCCATTCCTTTTAAAAGCTCTCATCCCCAAGGCTGGAGACCTTTACACAGACAAAGAAAGATGACTGTATTTGATTAGACTTCCCTTAGGTCCCTAATTCAACTAAGCACCAGAGGTCGAAAAGAAACTAACTGCTCCAGTTCCCAAACCTTCATTGTTCCCAGTGCAAGGCCAGAAGTCTTCATGCACTGATGTTGCCCAACAATAAGTATAGTATAAACAAATGTATAAAATGGCTTTAGAGAACACTAATATGATTGTAGGCATTTGAGATTTGAGTTTATGTACAAGATTCAAGGCTGTGATGTGGATTTTAGCTGAGGCTGATCTGAGATCAGAGTCCTTTCTCTACATTCTATGAGGAACCCAAGTGTATTCATTTGGGTTTTCAGATTTTCGGTGGTTTATAGCAGCACACTCCTTCTGAATTTATTCTAGTAACTCTTACTGACCCAGACAGTCTTCTATTTTGTGTGGCTTTTTTTTTGACTAGCACCTGTTGCATGGACTGAAAGGAAGAGGTAGGTAGAGGGCATTACTTTGGAATCTAAAAATGCCTTCAAACTAAGTTGTCCTTCTGAGCAATGATGCACCCACTTGATCTTTTCCAGATCTGTATACTCTGCATTCCTTGTTGCAGCACAAACTCACTTCTATTTTACGCACTAAAATTATGCAATCTGTCAGTGAGAATAGCTGTGGAAATGTGGCCACTCGGTACTATAGATCAAAATTAAAAAATGGATTGTTATTATACAGCACATGTCAAATACAAACTATTGCAACTAAGTTAGATTTTCATCTAACCTATCCAGGTCCTATTAGGTACAAATCCATGTCTCACAGGTGAAAGGACTACTGTTCCAGTGACACATCCAGTTCATGTGAAGGATGGATTTAATACATTAGTCTTTCTCCTGATGCTATTTGGAAAATAAATTGAAAAATAATTTTTCTTCATTATGTTAAAGAAATGTAATGTTTTGAGTGTACTTCTCCCTTGCTCCTTTCATGCACAAAATTAAAATTTGTAGAAGATTATAAGCAATTACCTAATACTTGAAAAGACTTATGACCACTCTTGCTTCCAGTCTAGTCTTATTGAGATTGCTGATGTTTAAATTAGTGGAAGATCATGAGAACTGCAGATGCTAGAGAGTCAGAGTGGATAAAGAGTGAAGCTGGAAAAAAGCACAGCAAGGAGAAAGTGAGGACTGCAGATGCTGGAGATCAGAGCTGAAAAATGTGTTGCTGGAAAAGCGTAACAGCTCAGGCAGCATCCAAGGAGCAGGAGAATCGACGTTTCGTGCATAAGCCCTTCTTCAGGAATGAGGAGGGTGTGCCAAGCAGGCTAAGATAAAAGGTAGGGAGGAGGGACTTGGGGGAGGGGCATTGGGAATGTGATAGGTGGAAGGAGGTTAAGGTGAGGGTGATAGGCCGGAGAAGGGGTGGGGACGGAGAGGTCGGGAAGAAGATTGCAGGTTAGGAAGGCAGTGCTGAGTCCGAGGGTCCTTCCATATCCATCACAAATTCACCTGCACCTCCACACACATCATTTACTACATCCGCTGCACCCGATGTGGCCTCCTCTACATTGGGGAGACAGGCCGCCTACTTGTGGAACGTTTCAGAGAACACCTCTGGAACACCCGCACCAACCAACCCAACCGCCAAGTGGCTGAACACTTTAACTCCCCCTCCCACTCTGCCAAGGACATGCAGATCCTTGGCCTCCTCCATCGCCAAACCATGGCAATATGATGCCTGGAGGAAGAGCGCCTCATCTTCCGCCTAGGAACCCTCCAACCACAAGGGATGAATGAAGATTTCTCCAGCTTCCTCATTTCCCCTCCCCTCACCTTATCTCAGTCCCAACCCTTGGACTCAGCACCGCCTTCTTGACCTGCAATCTTCTTCCTGACCTCTCTGCCCCCACCCCCACTCCAGCCTATCACCCTCACCTTAACCTCCTTCCACCTATCACATTCCCAACGCCCCTCCCCCAAGTCCCTCCTCTCTACCTTTTATCTTAGCCTGCTTGGCACACCCTCCTCATTCCTGAAGAAGGGCTTATCCCGAAACGTCAATTCTCCTCCTTGGATGCTGCCTGACCTGCTGCGCTTTTCCAGCAACACATTAAAAGGCACAGCAAGTCAAGCAGCATGAGAGGAGAAGGGGAGTCGACATTTCAGGTTGGAACCTTCCACTTAGGGAGTGGAAGGGGGTGGGCTGAGGGAAGGGTAGGAGGGATGGCAATAGGTGAATGCAGGTAGGAAGTGGCTGTGATTGGTCAGTGGGAAGGAAGATCGATAGGCAGGGTCAGGTTAAGGGGGGGGTAAGGGGGGGGTGGAGAGGGAGGGCTGGGTCTCGACTGAAATGGGAGGTGGGGAGATTTGCAAACTGCTGAATTCTACGTTAAGGCCGTATGGTTGTAAGCTCCTGAGGCGGGAGATGCAGTGTTTCCTCCAGTTTGCATGTGGTCTTGAGGGTGGAGGAGGCCCAGGATGAATATGTTGTCGGGGGCCTTAGGTGTTGAAATGGCTGGCAACTGGAAGGTAGGGTTGATTGGAATGTACGGACCATAAATATTCCTTGAACTGGTTCCCAAGTTTGCGTTCGGTCTCTCCAATGTACAGGAGATGCACGCAAATCTCTGCTGACAGAATGATTCTTTGGGGTCTTGGACGGAGGTGAAGGGGAGGTGTGCGGTCAGGATTTGCACCTCCCTGCTGCTGTAGAGGAAGGTGCAGAGGCGGGGTTGGTGGGGAGTGTAGACCTAATGAGGGAATCACGGAGGGAATGGTCCGTGAGTAAGGGTGGGGATGGAAATACCATTTTGGTGGTGAGGTTAGACTGCTGGTGGCAGAAATGGTGGAGGATGATGCATTGAGATTAGTTGTGGAATTCAAGGACCTGGGGGACTGTGTCCTTGTTGTGGTTGGGGAGTTGTTGTTTGAGGACAGAGGTGCAAGAAATGGAGGAGATGTGGTGGAAGGCATTGTTGATAATGGGGGGGGAGGGGAAATTGTGGTCCTTGAAGTAGGAGAACATCTGGGATTTCCTGGACTGAAACTTTAACACAGTCAGGGACTCACTGTCACTACCCAGCTATGATATTTCTAATAGTAGCTAACATGAACATGCATCTCTTTGAAATATTATTGAGTTCTGAAAAATAGAAATTGCAATCCTTTTGCACTCACTCAAAGAAAAAGGATATGGCGATATAGTATGAGAATGTAAATGAAACTAAGAATTTTGATTTGGGGGAAGACTATCTTGGCAATTAAGAATTTCAGTTTGAACTAATGATTTGGAGATGGCGGTGTTGGACTGGGGTGTGCAAAGTTAAAAATCACACATCATCAGGTTCTCGTCCAACAGGTTTAATTGGAAGCACTAGTTTTCAGAGCGGCACTCCTTCATCAGGTGATTGACAATCACCTGATGAAGGACCGTCACTCCGAAAGCTAGGTGTGCTTCCAATTAAACCTGTTGGTCTATAGCCTAGTGTTGTGTGATTTTTAACTTTGAACTAACTGCACTAGAAGTGGCTCCCAGGATCTGGACATATCGACATAATCACCACTATTGTGAGAACTGTTCACTTACATCTGAGAAGTTTCTTTTGTAATGAGATTAAATATAGTAGTGTAGACGAGCAATGATAAGAATAAACGGAGAGGCTGGATTTTGCCAAGAGAACAATAGGAGGCTATTAGTGGTGTTAATATGCAGAAAATTGGATAGCAATTTTCAGCAACCATACATACATAGTTAAATGTGAAAATCAGGCAGTAGCTGTCACAGGTACAATGTCCCTCCATAAGCTTTGCTCTGACATTATTTCATTAAATGACTCACTATTGAATTACACAGCCAACAAAGTTATGGCACTTTAGCATTTGATACACATTAAACGTGCCAGAGAAAAGGTTAGCAGGTATCTGTTCAAATGTTAGTGCTTTTTTTAATGAACAGTGTGATTAGCTCTAACTACTGACAAATTCTCCAACACGGAAAATTAACTTATGTAAGTGTGGAGTCTCATTCCTTCGGATTTCAACTATTGCAATTTTTTTTAAGATTACCTTTTCCTTCATTCTTGTGTGGATGTGGGTGTCACTGGCCAGGCTGGCATTTGTACCTCATTCCTTGTTGCCCTTGAACTGATTGGGTTACAAAGTAAGTAGTTAAGAGTCAATCACATTGATGTGAATGCAGAATCCCATGTAGACCAGAACTGGTAAGAGGTGACAGAATACCTTCCCTAAAAGGACATTAGTGACCCAAATGGGTTTTTGCATAATTGACTTTGCTTCCATGGTCAAGATCAGATTTATAATTCCTAACTATTTAGAATTCAAATTCCACAGATTCTCCGTCCAAAATGGGTAACCCCTAACATTGAGATCATACCCTTTGGTGTTAGATTTCTCACAGGGGACAACAACTTCTCCTCATTGATCCTATCAAGCCCCCTATCAAGCCCCCCCTGTGGCAGACAGGCAGACACAAAGTTGGGATAAAGGGGGCATTTTTAAGATGGCAACCTGTAACTAGTGGAGTGCCAGAGGGATCACTGCTGATGCAACCTATATTTACAATACATATTAATGACTTGGAATGACAGAAGTGAATGTACTGTCGCCAAATTTGTGGAATGACACAAAATTAGGCAGGAAGGCAAATAGTGAGGTTGACACACAGAGTCTTGCAGAGGGACCTACAGATTAAGATTGGACAAAATCTTGGCAGATGAGATACAATGTGGGAAAATGTGAGTTTATGCACTTTGGCAGGAAGAAGAACCAAAGTATTTGCAATGTAGAGAGACTACAGAAATGTAAGGTTCTTGTGCATGAATCGCAAGAAGCTGACGTCCAAGTTTAGCAGGTAATAGAGAAGGCAAGCAGGCTGTTGGCCTTTATTTCAAGGGAATAGAGTATAAATATAGTCAAGCTTTTTTAAAACCACACAAAGCACTCGTCAAATTACACCTGGAATACAGTGAACAGTATTCTCTTCTCTCAAGAAAGATATATTGGCATTGGTGACAGTCCAGAGAAGTTTCACTCGGCCGATTCAGAGTGTGGGAGGGATTTTCTTATGAGGATTGGTTGAATAGGCTGGGCCTGTATTCATTGGAGTTTAGAAGAATGAGAGGAGACCTTTATTGAAACGTATAAGATTCTGAGGGGGCTTGATAGGATCAATGAGGAGAAGTTGTTGTCCCCTGTGAGAAATCTAACACCAAAGGGTATGATCTCAATGTTAGGGGTTACCCATTTTGGACAGAGAATCTGTGGAATTCTTTACTGCAGAGAGCTTTAGAGACTTGTTTATTGAAAATCTAATTCAGCTCTTCAAATATATTTAATCAGTAAGAGAATTAAGGGAAAGTGGAGTTAAGAGTTATTGAGTCAGCTGTGATCTTATTCAGGGCAGAACAGACTTAATTGGCCTATGTCGTATGGTCTTGTGATGAGATTCAAACTCTGATCCCCAGAATATTAACCTCAGTCTCTAGATTATTGTTTCAGTGACATTATCATTAAATCACTGTCTCCCCTTAAGTTATCTCATAGATTTCTTTAAGATGGACAAACATGAGGCTGGAAGAACACAGTAAGCCAGGCAGCATCAGAGAGTGGAGAAGTCAACATTTTGAGTATAACCCTCCTCCTTCAGGACTGAAGAAGGGTTATACTTGAAACGTTGACTTCCCCATTTCCTGATGCTGTTTGGATTGCTGTGTTCATCCAGCCTCCTGTTTGTGCAATTTGGATTGCAGCATCTACAGTTTTTTTTTGTCTCTAACTTCGATTTCTTTGAGCCTGTATTTGCTTTCTGTGCATGATTTTGTAGAAAATGAAACATTCTAACTTTAGTTTTCTAGTTCAGCTTTTGCATTCTGCATTCACTTTAGAGGAGACACATTGTTGCTTGACTTGCTGATATGGTGGCAGAACCACTGCAGAGCTGCTGCACTATTTAAGCTGTCTAATGTCGACCAAGATTCTGAGATTAAGTGTAAGCATAATGAAGAGTGAACACCAATCATTCTTCATTGATGTAAAAAAAATCCAGTTCGTAGTTTTCCATAAAAACTGAATCGTTTTAGTTTCCTCAGAACTACACGACAGTACAGGGACTATTTCTGTTTGTAAAGTTAAGAACTCTATTAGGAATTTTTCCTATTATTAGTGGGTTTGATGGCAGTGACTATGGAAAGATTATTTCATCTGGTTGTGGAATCATTAATTTAAAATTAACATTGTGAGTTTGATAGATGATAGTAGAGACTCTCTTTACAGAACTCACTCTTCACTCATGGAATACTTTGTCCCTGTCGAGACCATTGTATTTTATTGAAACATTGTCATTTGAAGCACAAAAATAGAATGGTGTTTTTCCCTTTAGGATTTTTCTTCATTAACAAAGAGCTTTTAACCATTTTCCCTACATTTTAAATTCTGTGCTTGAATTGTATGCTGATTAGAATTACACATTTACTTCATGTACAATCTGCTAAATGCATATTTCTGGTTTGCAGTTCACCAGGCTAAAGGTTAAAAATACTGAACTTATAAATCCTGGTTAGTTCTGAAATTTTATGTTAAGAGGTTTTAAAAAGTGTGAAAAATGTAACTGCTTTCAATCGCATGAATAGTAAAGGCTTCGTAAAAAGGTTAACCAGGTGTGAGACAGTAAGGAGAAAATGTATGAAATTTCTATTGTCTGCAAATGGCCAGAAATGAGAAACTTTCACTTTGCATACAGAATCCAGCAAAGGAGCATTTCCAGTGTCAAAAGAGGTTGAAGTGTGTGATGCAACTTTGATATGGTGTGAAACCAGACGTATGCATTTTTTCTCTTTGTCTGTTCAAAACTATGTTGCTATTAAAATCAGATTTTCTTATTTACAACCAGTTTTGGAGAAATAGCTTTTCATTATGTACTATACGGTGCCTGTGTTTTGTGTGGATAAATTATATACTACACAAAATAATTGATAATAAGATTTCTAAACAATATTTTTAATGGTAGTTTTGTTCTCTTCTACCCTGCAGACCTGCATGAATTTTAAGTCAGACAGGAATATTGAATTTGAAGTATTCTGAGAGCAAGTCTAATGTGGCAAAATCCAAAATATGGCTCCTTCTATTCTGTGCAACAAATCAAATATTTCACAGGATTATGATTTTTTTGATTCACACACCAGCTACACAGCAACTGTCATTTTGTTTCCCTTTTCATAGAAACATAGAAGATGGGAGCGGGAGTAGGACATTTGACTCCCCGAGCCTGCTCTGCCACTCAATATGATCATAGTAGATTATCAAGCTCAATACCGTCATCCTGCTTTCCCTCCCACATGGCTGACCCCTTTAGCTACAAGAGCTATATCCAACCCCTCCTTTAAAATGCAATGTTTTCATCTCAACTACTTTCTGTAGTACTGAATTCCACAGTCTTATCACTCTCTGGGCGAAGAAATCTCTCCTCAGCTCAGTCTAAAAGGTTTACCCCTTACTCTTAAACTATAATCCTTGGTAAATTGATTCCCACACTACTGGGAACATCTGCATCTACCCTCTCTCGACCTCTTAGAATTTTAAAGATTTCTATGAAATTCTTCCAAATTCTAGTAAATGCAAGCCCAACTGATTGTATCTCTTCTTATAAGGGGTAGCCATGCGCACCTGCATGGGCCCCAGCTATGCCTACTTGTTGGCTACATAGAACAGTCCATCTTCCGTAGTTACACTGGCACCACTCCCCACCTTTTCCTCCGTTACATTGATGATTGCATAGGCACCAGCTCGTGCTCCCGCGAGGAGGTTGAACAGTTCATCAATTTCATCAGCACGTTCCACCCAGACCTTAAATTCACATGGACCATCTCTGATACCTCCCTCCCATTCCTGGACGTCTCCATTTCCATCAATGACGACCGACTCAACACCGACATTTTCTACAAACCCACCGACTCCCACAGCTACTTGGATAACAACAACTCCCACTCCACCTCCTGCAAAAATGCTAACCCGTATTCCCAATTCCTCTGCCTCCACTGTATCTGCTCCTAGGAAGATCAGTTCCACCACAGAACACACCAGATGGCCTCATTTAAAGACTGTAATTTCCCCTCCCATGTGGTTGAAGATGCCCTCTAATGCATCTCATCCACATCCCGCACCTCCACACTCAAACCCCCACCACTCCAACTGCAACAAGTACAGAGCCCCCTGGTCCTCACATTCCACCCACCAACCTCTGCATAAGCCTCATCATCCGCCAACATTTCCGCCACCTACAAACGGACCTCACCACCAGGAATATATTTTTCTCACCACTGCTATCCGCTTTCCACAAAGACTGTTCCCTCTGTGACTACCTGGTCAGGTCCCCCCACCTTCCCCTGCCACTGCAGGAATTGCAAAACCTGCGCTCGCACCTCCCCCCTCGCCTCCATCCAATGCCAAAAAAGCCTTCCACATCCATCAAAGTTTCACCCACACTTACACACGTCATTTATTGCATCCGTCGCTCCCAATGCGGCCCCCTTTACATTGGGGAGACTAGACACCTTCTCGCAGAGCACTTCAGGGAACATCTCTGAGACACCTGCACCCATCAACCCCACCGCCCCGTGGCCGAACATTTCATACCTGGAGGAAGAATGTCTCATCTTCTGCCTCGGAACCCTTGAACCCCAGGGCATCAATTTGTTTTCACCAGCTTCCTCATTTTCTCCCCCCCCCCCCCCGCCAACCTTATCCCAGTTCCAAACTTCCAGCTCAGCACTATCCTCATGATGTGGTCCCACCTGTCAATCTTACTTCCTACCCATTGCTCCACCCTGCTCTCTTACCTGTCACCTTTACCCCTTCCTCCATCCACCTATTACACTCTCAACTACCTTCTCCCCAGCTCGCCCCCGCCCCCCCCCCGCCCAATGCCGTTTCCAGCCTCATTCCTGATGAAGGGCCCCTGCCTGAAACATCAATTTTCCCGCTCCTCGGATGCTGCCTGACTTGCTGTGCTTTTCCAGCACCACTCTAATCTTGACACTCTCTCTTTATAAGTCAGTCCTGCCATCCCAGAAATCAATTTGGTAAATCTTCCCTACACTCCCTCTATAGCAAAAACATCCTTCCTCAGATCAGACCAAAACTGCACAAGTATTCCAGGTGTTATTAGATTAGATTACTTACAGTGTGGAAACAGGCCCTTCGGCCCAACAAGTCCACACAAACCCGTTGAAGCGCAACCCACCCATTCCCCTACATTTATCCCTTTACCTAACACAGGCAATTTTAGCATGGCCAATTCACCTGACCTGCACATCTTTGGACTGTGGGAGGAAACCGGAGCACCCGGAGGAAACCCACGCACACACTGGGAAAATCTGCAAACTCCACACAGTCAATCGCCTGAGTTGGGATTTGAACCCGGGTCTCTGGCGCTATGAGGCAGCATGTGCCACCATGCCGTCCACTTATCTCACCAGTGCCCTGTATAATTGCAGCAAGGCATCCCACTGCTGTACTCAAATCCTCTCACTATGAAGGCTAACATCTTGTTTACCTCCTTTGCTGCCTGCTTCACCTGTGCACTTACTTTCTGACTGGTGCACAAGGACACCCAGGCCTTGTTAAACATGTCAGTTTACAGCCATTCAAATAATCTGTTTTCCTATTTTTGCTACTAAAGTGGATAATCTCACATATATCCATATTAAGCTGCATGTGCCCACTCACTCAGCCTTGTCCAAATCACAGTGCAACATTTCCACATCATCCTTTGTGTTATCTGCAAATTTTGAGAGCTTACTTTTCATTCCCTCATCTAAATCATTAACATGTATTGTAAATAGCTGTACCCCATTTGTTACTGCCTACCATTCACAAAAAGACCCATTTACTCCTACTTTTTGTTTCCTGTCTGCTCACCAATTTTCTATCCCATCCCGATTGTAACTCCAGGATCGTGAAAAATTAGATGTTTACTATCAAGTGGAGGATCTGGCTGAGATTCAAATCTAGTTTCCACTCGTGTTTAACTTAAAGGGAATTACAATAGAATGAGGGTAGAGTTGGCTGAGGTAAACAAGGCAGATAGATTACCAGGACTGACAGTAAGCACATAGTGGCAGGCATTTCTCTTTAGATTAGATTCCTTAGAGTGTGGAAACAGGCCCTTCGGCCCAACAAGTCCACACTGACCCTCCAAAGAGTAACCCATCCAGACACATTTCCCTGCGTTTACCCCTGACTAATGCACCTAATACTACGGGCAATTTAGCATGGCCAATCCACTTAACCTGCACAACTTTGGACTGTGGGAGGAAACCGGAGCACTCAGAGGAAACCCACACAGACACTGGGAGAATGTGCAAACTCAACACAGACAGTCGCTCAAGGCTGGAATCGAACCTGGGTCCTTGGCACTGTGAAGCAGCAGTGCTAACTGAGTCACCATGCCACCCTGTGGTAAGGAGGTAACCCGTGACACTCAGCAAAAAATATATCCAGTAAGGTGGAAAGATTCTAAGAGAAGAATAAACCAATCATGGCTAACCAAGGAAATTAAGTAGAATATTAAATTGAAACAGTAAGTATATAAAGAGGCAAAAAGTGATAGCCCCAAAGATTGGTACGAATTCATAATCCAACAAGGAGGACTAAGAAGATAATAAAGACAGAAAATACATTACAAGGGTGAACAAGTAGGGAGTATATGAGCGAGTAAAATTGTCTTTATATATAAAGGAAGAAAAAGGAAAAACATGCACTTAGGAAATGAATCTGGGTAGATGGTAATGGGGAACAAGGAAATGGCAGAGGAGTTAAACAGATATTTGGCATCAGTCTTTATGGTGGAAGATACATTGAACATCCCATGATTTGGAGATGCCGGTGTTGGACTGGGGTGTACAAAGTTACAAATCACACAACACCAGGTTATAGTCCAACAGATTTAATTGGAAGCACGCTAGCTTTCGGAGCGTTGCTCCTTCATCAGGTGAAAGCACTATCACCTGATGAAGGAGCGGCGCTCTGAAAGCTAGTGTGCTTCCAATTAACACCAGGTTATAGTCCAACAGGTTTGTGTGATTTTTAACTTTGGACATCCCATTAATGCTAAAGAATACAGGGGATGAATTAAGTACTATCACTATTACTAGAGAAGTAATATTAGACAAATTAATGCAGCCAAAGTCAGAGTGTCACTGATGTGTTGCATCCTTAGATCATAAAATAGATTGCTACAGAGATTGGTTGTAATTTTCCAAAAATGTTTGGATTCTGGAGAAGTACCAGAGGATTGGAAAGCTGCTAACGTGGCACCCGTAATCAGAAAGGTTGGGAGTCAAAAAGCAGGCAACTGTTGGCCGATCAGCCAAACATCTGTTGTTGGAAAAGTATTGGAATCAATTTTTAAGGAAGCAAAATCAGAACATTTGGAAAATCATAATCTAATTAAGCAGAAGTCAACATGGCTTCATGAAAGGACAATCGTGTCTGACTAATTTTTTAGTTTTTCCAGGAAGTCTCAATCAGAATGGATATCTACTCAATCAGTAGATGTCTTCTGATGGGCTTCCAGAACGCATTTGACGAAGTTCCTCACAAAAGGTTAAGTCATAAGAAAAGACCCCACCTTGTTGGAGGTAGTATATTGGTATGGATAGAGATTTGGCTCATGGGCAGTAAACAGCAAGTGGGGATAAGGATTTTTTTTAATCTGCGTGGTGACCTGTGAACAGTGGGGTTCCACAGGAATCATTGCTGGGATCATGACTATTTACAATAAAAATGATTTGAAGAAAGGAAACAAATGTACTGTAGCCAGATTTGCAGATGACATAAAAATAGGTGGAAAGACAGGTTATAAGTGTGATACAAACAGTTTATACAGAGGTATTCAAAAATTAAGTGGGTGAAAAGTTGGCACATGAAGTGTAAAGTGGGAAAATGTGAAGTTGTTCATTTTGGAAGGCAGAACAAAAGACAAGAATATTATTTAAATGGAGAAAAACTTACGAAAGCTGCGACACAAACATCTCTCACATATTGCAAAGGGAGTATTCCACAGGGCTTAATTCTTCTGACATTGTGAACTTTACCAAATACAAACAATAAACTAGGAACAAATTACTTAACTTTACCTACTGTTGATCAGATCAGATCTTTTGCTGTCTATTCCTAACAAACAACAAATACAAAAATAAGGACATTACCCAGGCACTCGCACTCTCTCCCCCTCCCAGTATTACTTACTCAGTGCCTAAAGCTGCTTCCAAAGCAGCTAATCCTCTAGCCTTGTGTCAGTTTTTGAACCCTCCTGTCATCTAAGGAGCTCCACTTCTGGATTCAGTGAAGGTTTGCTCCACTGATGTCGAGCTGCTGCTGTGACTGGGCTTGTGCTAGGCCTCACACCTCAGGCTTTTCTCCCCACCCCACCCCACCCCACCCCACCCAGCTTCATTCTGCTTCTAACCTGCTGATACCCCAACTGAGTTTGGAATCTAGGACCAGAGGTCATTGTTTCAGAATGAAAGGGTGCCAATTTGAGATGACCTCCGAGATGAGCTAGAATTCCTTCTCTCTGAGCTTTGTGTGTCTTTGGAGCTCCTTACCACAGAGACCTTGGGGGCAGAGTCCTTGTGTACCTTTTAAGGTTGAGATAAATTCTTGATCAGAGGGGTAATCGAGGGAAAACACTGGAAAGTGGACATGAGGAATGTTGGGTTATCCGTGATCCTATTGAATAACAGAGCAGGCTCAAGGAGCCAAACAGCCTTTCTCCTGTTCCTCTTTCTTATGGTCTTGTTGGTAAATGCAGTGATTTGGATTTTGTAGTTACTGGCAAAGTAATGGTACTTGTCACTATCCTTGAAGAGAGCTAACCACTAAGATCTAAACATCTTTGGCACACACTTCCCGATTCCTGATATCAATTTGAATGTGATACTAAGGCAATCTCCAAACATCCACCAGCAAGTATTACCTTAGAAAGCAAACCAGGAAGTAAAGAAAAACACAGAATTCCCTTGCTTTTAATTTTTAAGTTGCGCTGGTATGCAAAATAAATGATTGAGACACGCATATGATGTCACAATGCAAAGTAAAATAAGATGATAAGAAACATTTAAGATGTGGATTTTCTTAAATCGTTGTGATATTGACAACAAATATACAGTTGCTCTTTCGGGGGCAGTGAAGTTGCTTAGCAGTAGTCTGAACTTAGAATTCCATAAACCCCAAGTTATACCTCATTCAGCATAGTGTAAAGATTTTGTAAAAGGTTTTTTACAGGCAGGCTAAGAGGCTAACAGTGGCAGATTTGTCCATGTGGTGATTGCTAACTAATTGCTGTCTGGGGGCTTTTCAACAGTGCACCTTATGGAAGAATGCTGAATCACTGATGACATCTTCTGGATTCCCACATTTAAATGCAAATGTCTAACTCTAGAAATTCTGGTCCTCAACCGGAAACATTGACTCTGTTTCTTTCTCCATGGATTTTGTCAGACCTGCTGAGCAGTTCCAGCATTTTCTCTCTTTATTTCAGATTTATCACATCCATTGTGTTTGTTTTTTGTTGTGAAACTTGAAAGAGTTCAGAAAGATTTACAAGGATGTTGCCAGGGTTGGAGGATTTGAGCTACAGGGAGAGGCTGAATAGGCTGGGGCTGTTTTCCCGAGAGTGTCGGAGGCTGAGGGGTGACCTCATAGATGTTTATAAAATCATGAGGGGCATGGATAGGGTAAATAGACCAGGTATTTTCCCTGGGGTGGGGGAGTCCAGAACTAGAGGGCATAGGTTTAGGGTGAGAGGGGAAAGATACAAAAAGGGACCTAAGGGGCGCCTTTTTCACGCAGAGGGTGGTGCATGTATGGAATGAGCTGCCAGAGGAAGTGGTGGAGGCTGGTACAATTCAACATTTAAAAGGCACTTGGATGGGTATATGAATAGGAAGAGTTTCGAGGGGTATGTGCTAAGTATTGGCAAGGGGGACTAGATTGGGTTGGGATATTTGGTTGGCAGGACGAGTTGGACTGAAAGGTCCGATTCTATGTCTGTATGACAAGCCTGTCAGTTACAGGTTTTTAACAATGGTGAATGCCAACCACTTCATTATCAAAACTATTGTAAAATCGACATATCAGTCTTAACTGTATTCCATGACCAAATACATTTTAATGTGTTGAAGTGTTATTATTTTCATAATTCTAGTCTTTTGGGAGGCTATCTTTAAAGCAAATGTGTCTTTTCTCTCTCGTTCCATGACGGGTGGACATCACTGACATGGGCAGCAGTTGTTACCCTTCCCTGATTGCCCTTGATTGGCCATTTCGAAAGGCAGTTAAGAGCCAACTGTGTTGCTACGCATCTGGTGTCCCATCTAGGCCGGACCAGATAGGGGTGGTGGATTTCCTTCCCCAACAGAATATTAGTGAATCAGATAGGTGTTTGCAACAATTGATGGTAATTGTCATGCCAGCTTTATATATCAGTTTTCAGTTGAATTTAATTTCCATCGTTTGTTATAACGGTATTGGATCTCAGGTCCCCTGAGCCTTTGAAGGTCTCGTCCAGTGCATTACACCAGTGTCTCCACTCCTGTTGGGGCAACCACTGGAATAGAGGCTTCTGGACTCAAGAATTAGAATGCACTCTGCTTTCAGCAGAAAAGGGAGAAAGGCAAAGAGTAGTAAAGCTAAAAAAGTTACATCTTTACTGTTGAGTAATTATTTATCTTTTTTTAGTCAGTAGCCTTGATTTGAATTCAAAAAGTGAAAGAAAATTAAAATAAGGTCTACATACATTGTTTTGCAATTGACTTGGTTCTCTCAATTCAATTTTTAGAATCAAGGCAAATCATCTTTGTGAATCCCATTATTTGTGCTATACCATTTTGAATATGGCTCAAATATCCTGGAAGGATTAATATTGTTGCAAGTCTCTAATTTAAATAACAATTTAATCAGACTGTAAATAAGGATTAAAGTTGGTTTTCATGCAACAGCTGTCACCTTGTTGGATCACATTTTCTTAAAATATCTTTTTTATTAGGAGAATGTTAGGTGTTAAAAAGTGATAAGTAACTTTAACACTTCACTTACATGAGCTAGTTTTCTTGAACCAGTCTAATTTAACCCCTTTTCATAGATAGCAATTGTAATGCACATGAAAATTTTGAGATGTATTCACATTGTACAAATATTGTAGTTCATAATTTTGAAAATCAGTAATGGTCCTTGTTAGTTTCTGACCAGGAGTGAAGTCTGAATTACACTTGAGGGTTAGGAAATTTTCAAGTTATTTTAAAATTAATCACGGCATAGTGAATGATATAAAAGATAGACATTATAGAAAATTGATTTTCTGTTGATTTGAGTCATTCCAATGCAGCCTAAATTCAAATATCTTCTTCCCTGCTGGATAAGTTTGATATTGGAACTCCTCATTGAAATGTAGTGCAATATTAGTGCACTTTGGAGTACAAAATAACTATCTGACACATTGAAAATTTTAAAAATGGAGATCTGAATAAAGAAGTGTAATATGGTGCCTTCCATTAATTCTTCTTGTTCGTGGACATTCTGGCTCTAAAATGGTTTTACATGGAATGTTGGAAGTGTGATAATGGTAGAAACAGCATCTGGAACTACAGGGAACATGGAAAGCAACTGTGTACCTCCTTAACCAGTCAGCTAATAGAACGTGATAGAGAGTCGAGGAATAGGGAGAGAGAAGAGTTAAATGCGTGGCTACAGGGATAGTGCAGGAGGGAGGGATTCCGGTTTCTGGACAACTGGGGTTCTTTCTGGGGAAGGTGGGACCTCTATAAACAGGATGGTCTACACCTGAACCTGAGGGGCACTAGTATCCTTGGGGGGAGGTTTGCTAGTGCTCTTTGGGAGGGTTTAAACTAACTCTGCAGGGTCATGGGAACCTGGACTGTAGCTTTAGGGTACAGGACCTTGAGTGTAGGGAGGTTAGGAACATGGCATCGATCTCGAAGGAGGGTGCCTGTAAACAGGAAGGTGGCTTGAAGTGTGTATACTTCAATGCCAGAAGTATAAGAAATAAGGTAGGTGAGCTTGCAGCATGGGTTGGTACCTGGGACTTCGATGTTGTGGCCATTACAGAGATGTAGGTAGAACAGGGACAGGAATGGCTGTTGCAGGTTCCAGGGTTTAAATGTTTTAGTAGGGTCAGAGATGGGGGTAAAAGAGGGGGAGGTGTGGCATTGCTTGTCAAGGATAGGATTACAGCAGTAGAAAGGGGGATGGAGGAAGACTTGCCATCTGAGGTAGTGTGGGCGGAGGTTAGAAATAGGAAAGGTGAGGTCACCCTGTTAGGAGTTTTCTACAGGCCTCCTCATAGTCCGAGAGAAGTAGAGGAAAGTATTGCGAGGATGATTCAGGAGAAGAGTGAAAGTAGCAGGGTGGTTGTTATGGGGGACTTTAACTTCCCAGATATTGACTGGGAAAGCTATAGCTCAAGTTCGTTAGATGGGTCGGTGTTTGTCCAATGTGTGCAGGAGGGTTTCCTGACACAATATGTAGACAGGCCAACAAGAGGTGAGGCTATACTGGATTTGGTTCTAGGTAATGAACGAGGCCAGGTGTTAGACTTGGAGGTAGGTGAGCACTTCGGGGGCAGTGACCGCAACTCGGTGACTTTTACTCGAGTGATGGAGAGGGATAAGCGTGCACTGCAGGGCAACAGTTATAGCTGGGGGCAGGGAAATTATGATGCGGTGAGGCATGACTTAGGATGCGTGGATTGGAAAAATAAGCTTGAAGGGAAGAACACAAATGAAATGTGGAGATTGTTCAAGGAACAGCTAATGGGTGTCCTTGATAAGTATGTACCAGTCAGGCAGGGAGTAAAGGGTCTTGTGAGGGAGCCGTGGTTTAATAAGGAATTGGAATCCCTTGTGAAAGGGAAGAGGGCGGCCTATGTAAAGATGAGGCGTGAAGGTTCAGTTGGGGCGATTGAGAGTTATAAGGTAGCCAGGAAGGATCTAAAGAGAGAGCTAAGAGCAGTGAGAAGGGGACATGAAAAGTCCTTAGTTGGTAGGATTAAGGAAAACCCAAAGGCTTTCTATAGGTATGTCAGGAATAAAAGGATGACTAGGGTAGGTATCGGTCCAGTCAAGGATAGTAGTGGGAAGTTGTGTGTGGAGGCGGAGGAGATTGGTGAGACACTAAATCAATACTTTTCGTCAGTATTCACTCAGGAACAGGACACTGTTGCTGATGTGAATATTGAGTCACAAGTGATTAAAATGGATGGCCTTGAGGTACGTAGGGAAGAGGTCTGGGGAATACTGGAAAGGATGAAAATAGATAAGTCCCCTGGGCCTGATGGCATTTATCCTAGGATCCTCTGGGAAGCTAGGGAGGAGATAGCGGAGCCATTGGCCTTGATTTTTATGTTGTCGTTGTCTACGGGAATAGTGCCAGAAGACTGGAGGAGAGCGAATGTGGTCCCCTTGTTCAAGAAGGGGAGCAGGGATAGCCCGAGTAACTATAGGCCAATGAGTCTCACTTCTGTTGTGGGCAATGTCTTAGAGAAAATTGTAAGGGATAGGATTTATGAACATCTGGATAGGAATAATGTGATCAAGGATAGTCAGCATGGTTTTGTGAAGGGCAGGTCGTGCCTCACAAACCTTATTGAATTCTTTGAGAAGGTGACCAAGGAAGTGGACGAGGGTAAAGCAGTAAATGTGGTGTATATGGATTTTAGCAAGGCGTTCGATAAGGTACCCCATGGCAGGCTAATGCAAAAACTAAGGAGGTATGGCATTGAGGGTGCATTAGAGGTTTGGATTAGGAATTGGCTGGCTGGAAGGAGACAATTGATGGTATAGGTTCATCTTGGAGCGCAGTTACTAGCGGTGTTCCACAAGGATCTGTTTTGGGACCATTGCTGTTTGTCATTTTTATAAATGACCTGGAGAAGGGGCTTGAAGGCTGGGTGAGCAAGTTTGCGGATGACACGAAAGTTGGTGGAGTTGTGGACAGCGAAGAAGGATGTGGCAGGTTACAGCGGGATATAGATAAGTTGCAGAGCTGGGCAGTAAGCTGGCAAATGGAATTCAATGTAGCTAAGTGTGAAGTCATTCACTTTGGTAGGAGTAACAAGAAGATGGATTACTGCGCTAATGGTAGACTACTTGGTAGTGTGGATGAGCAGAGGGATCTTGGTGTCCATGTACACCGATCTTTGAAAGTTGCCACCCAGGTAAATAGTGCTGTGAAGAAGGCATATGGTGTACTGGGCTTTAATGGTAGAGGAATTGAGTTCCGGAGTCCTGAGGTCATGTTGCAGTTGTATAAGACTCTGGTGCGGCCTCATCTGGAGTATTGTGTGCAGTTTTGGTCGCCATACTATAGGAAGGATGTGGAGGCATTGGAACGAGTGCAGAGGAGGTTTACCAGGATGTTGCCTGGCATGGTAGGAAGATCGAATGAGGAAAGGCTGAGGCACTTGGGACTTTTCTCATTGGAGAAAAGAAGGTTTAGGGGAGATATGATAGAGGTGTACAAGATGATTAGGGGTTTAGATAGGGTTGACAGTGAGAACCTTTTTCCACTAATGAAGTCAGCTGTTACTAGGGGACACAGCTTTAAATTAAAGGGTGGTAGGTATAGGACAGATGTTAGGGGTAGATTTTTTACTCAGCGGGTTGTGGGTTCATGGAATGCCCTGCCAGTAGCAGTGGTGGACTCTCCCTCTTTATGGTCATTCAAGCGGGCATTGGACAAGCTTATGGAGGTTATTGGGCTAATGTAGGTTAGGTAGGCTTCAGTCGGCGCAACATCGAGGGCCGAAGGGCCTGTACTGCGCTGTATTTTTCTATGTTCTATGTTTAATTAGGAAAGAAGCAATGCAAGGACTGAAATGATGTGTAAACTAAAATAGGTGAATTTAATATTGATTCAGAAGTAAAAAAAAAGGTGGAAATGTAAGACTGGCTGAGGAGACAAAAGTAAAAGATAGGAAAGTATTTTTTAAAATCAAAAATATATGCTTTTTGTCTTAACAATTAAAACTGAAGGAATGTGAATTCACACTTGTAATAGTTAAATTTTCAGGGCCATAGAAATGGATTGATAGTAATTAAGGCTGACAATGTCATTAAAATGACAATTCCACGAGTTTTTTTTGTGGTATGTTTGGTTTGTACCTGTTTAATATTACAGCCACTTTAATGGCATTTACTGGATGTCAGCATTGAGGTAGGCGCACACGATGTGATTTTACAATGTAATAGTGCAACTTGGACACCAATTTTTGGATATCCAGATTTCATCATACTTCACCCCTTTTCTAAAGTAGCTTTACCATTCTTTCATAAATAATAGCAAGCCCATTAGCTTCACTGTATTTTGAAATCAAATGGAGTCCAACTTCCAGATTCTCATGGTACGTGCATGCTGCTCATTTTTGAGAGATAATATGTAATATGCCTTGACATTTATGAAACCCATTCATTGCCATAGCATCTATTGCACCTATTCAGTATACAATATGTTACTGTGCATGGCATATAAAATGTGTGTACCCATGACTGTCATAATTGTTTTGATTTTCGCTATTCAGACTTTTTATTTTTAGTTTGTGGTGTGTAACTCTCTGTAGACATGATTTTTCCCTCCCTGAAGAGGGGGAGTTGGCCCTCGAGAGAAGCTCACACCTTCATTTCCACCTCACTAATTACATTCTGGGAAATAAGATCCTGGTGACTTTTGACCTGACACTAATTAAGATCATTAAGTAGCTAATTAATGGCCATTTAGGATTTCAATCTGTCACCTCCCTAGTCTTCAGTACCCAGAGGCTGCAAGCCTCTGATTCATGAACAATTTATGACAATCCAGAGCAACTGTTTCAAGACCTGTGATTCGCTGAGAAGCGTAAGCTCTGATTATTGGCATGTGATGGGTCAAGATTTATCAGGAGCAGCGGTGAGAATGCTAGATACCATCTAACACTCTGACTGCCACTTTGTCACCTGAAGACTTCGTCACCTGGATTCTTTTTCTGCAACCAAATTGTTAATTTAATTGAATGTGTGGATTTCCAAAATACAGTTCCTGGAAAATGGTATTTTTGGTAAAACATGGAAAGCATTTTCAGTGCTGCATGCACAATGTTTTTATATCTTAAAAGCATGTTTCACAGTCATATGGTCTACATGTATATTTTCATTTCATTTTACTATAAATTAATCTTACACGGATGTTGTTTTTCTCGTTCTTACAAGTTATAAAGATTCAGCATTATATGAAGAATGTAAACAAGAATACCTAAAGGAGAGGGAAGAATTCCGTCAAACTGGAATTCCTTCTAAGAAAAGGCAGCAGAAAGTACCCAGCAGCATGTAGAATAAGCCAATTGAAGAAGCCAGAACTGAAGAGGGAACATTTACAGAAATCTGTTCATTGTGAAGAATCATTCATCATGTTTGACAAATACAGTTTTACAATTGCTATATTATGTCAGATTGATTTTTGGAATTTTTTAAATTGGAAAATTGAACTATTACTGTTTGTAGATTCAGCACTTTTCAAATTTTATAGCATATATTTCTTTGTTTCTTTCATGCAGAATTCCATAATTATAGACTAAGGCATGTGATTCAATTAAATTGTCCAAATGTCAGTATATCTTGTGCTGATCAGAATGTAGCTTCTCTGTCTGTCTTTTTTCGCTGGATACTTTCACTGTTTTGTAAGAGGTACATGTTGGCTGGTTCACACTCCTAAAAGGATCTCTGGCAACTGCTGAAGGAAAGATAAACTGGTTTTCTTCAGGAAGAAAGTTTTACTGTACACTTTACCATAGAGAACTGTGAGAACTCCTGAGTTGGTGGAGATCTGGAGGCAGTTCACATCCCCAAGTTGTTCAGCCAATCAATCTCTCAGTTTTTGGCAGGTAGAAGGTACCAAAGCTTTGTCATTACTACCTTGTAACTACTGCTTACATGAGTGACTCATTCATTTGCTCCATAACGTTTTTTTTCCCTTTTGTATAGACAGATCTCATTGCTTCAGTTGTTTTGAGATGAGGATTTTGCCGCAATAAAAACCAGTCGTCCAAACTCACCCCGTATCACTCAATGTTAGGACCCCATATGCTCAGCCATTGGAACTTTAAGCAGGACGTCCATGAATCCAACCAACATTGTACCTTGGAGAAGTCGATCATTGGAGAGGAATGACTTCTCTTTGCTGAACTTGCTGTGCCCTTATATGGTATTCTCAGTTTCACTTAGGATTTGATCTTACTTTATGAGGGAGGAATTATTTGAATTTCTTTGTCAATTTCAGTCTGACTGTACTGTAATTACTTTATCTACCAGGTATGCTTCCACAAAGTCTCTTGCCTAAGTCAGTTTAAATGTTTTTGCTGCAACCCTGATGATATTTGAGTATAGATATTGTACCTACCATTCTCCCTGAGAAACAGGAAGAATGTGATTCTGTAAAAACTTCAACAAGGGACAGCTCAGCTGGACAGTGATCAACAGCAGTCTGTTCAACTTGATTGGTGGCAAATATTACCAAATGCTTTGAAAGCATCGCTCACCCACAGCATCAGTCCAGGCTGACACCATCGTGCTTAGCTGTGCCCACTGGGAGCAATGCCAACTAATAGGCAGAAGTGTAGGAAATCTAACTCTTAGAATACTGGGTTTTTCTTTTTGCCAAACAGGACATTTAACATTAGTTATCCTGTTTGCAGAGAGTTGGCCTTGGCACTAACCCCCAACTCCTTCACAGCCATTCAATACTGATTAAACACTGCAGAAAATATTTCATGACAGCAGGAGGTGGTCACTAGTCTTTCCTCCTCACTGACCCCAGGCAACAATTTGTTATTTTACCCTCAAAATCAATATTTGACGTACCAACACTTTGTGTAAGGGCACCTGCAAGTCCCTAACAAGGTGGCATGGTGGCTCAGTGATTAGCACTGCAGCCTCACAGTACCAGGGACCTGGGTTCGATTCCAGCCTTGGGTGACTGTGTGGAGTTTGCACCTTCTCCCCGTGTCTGTGTGGGTTTCCTCCGGGTGCTCCAATTTCCTCTCTAAGTCCAAAGATGTGCAGGTCAGGTGAATTGGCCTATAGTGTTCAGGGATGTGTAGGTTGGGGCACAAATAGAGTAAAGGGAAATGGGTTTGGGTGGGATATTCTTCGAAGGATCACTGTGGACTTGTAGGGCCTGTTTCCACACTTTAGGGATTCTATGGAGTACCTATTCTGCATAAATGCAAAACACTTTTGTGCACTTTCACATCTTTGCACACCATTTGCCTCACTTCACCTCTTGGCACAACTGTCACATGCAACTCAACTAACTGCTTTATCGTCATAAAACACAAACGTCAACCTCTTTAGCTTTGTTCTGAGGTACCTTCTGCCATCCTATTGTTACAGTTTCCCAATTGTAATATGAGTTTACGTAAGGCAGCACTAAAGGAGGTCTTGAGGTCAGATAATCACCAGAGGGTGAACTAGAAAAAGAGAGAGAAAACAACCAGGTCATAGAGCACTGTTGACCTAATGCTCAAAACCAAACCCTCCGGTTTCTACCCTGACCACTATCTCTGTTACTAGCTCCCCTCCAGTCTGTGTGTGTGTGTGTGTGTGTGTGTGTGGATGAGGGTGGGGGGAAGGGGATGTGTACAGGGGGAGGAATAATGATGTACAAATGTCAGATGGTAATAGCTCAAGTCCATAGTTAGCCATGGTGCTGTATATCATGACAGCAGTATATACGAGAACTTTGCCTATTCCACCTCAGAGTGCCCTGACACATTTTGGTGGGGGGTGAAGACAGGCTGCACAGGATATCCTGCAGAGGTGCAGCCATCATTAGCTCTTTGAGTCAGTTGCCATTAGGTGGGGCCTGCCTTAGCCCCTGATCCTTTTGTACAACCTAAGAAGCCAAATGTGCACCTAGCCCTTCCACACAACCTGAGAGAGGGGTGAAGAAGACCGAGTTAGGCACAAGGGGCAAGACCAGGTAAGAAAATGTTGAAAGTTGCATCATTGATAAATTTTGATTTTCTTTGAATAAAATAAATATTTTTGAAATTTTTGCAAATTTCTCGTGTATCGTTCCATGTGCCATGATAGTCTTTTAGGAAAAAGAACGCTCATTTGTTTGTGGGGGATTGGAGAGATTTTATGGAATCTGCAAGAGCAGAATGTGCAGCCTACACATTGAACTAGGAAAAAATGGCGATTTTCCAACAGTGGGTTGAGATGCAGATGCAAAGTCAGTGGTATAGTTTCAGTATATATCAGGCTTTACACAAGTATGTGGTGGGTTCTTAAATGTAACACATTTACATGCTATGAATAGTTATGAATGTATAACTTTTAAAAATCAAGTTCTACCCTCAACAAAATAATAGCAGTGCATGAGAATCTTGTGCCATCTAGTTTGCCTTAATGTAAAAGTGGTGTGCACCCATTGGCTTTGTGTAATTTTATCTGAGATCTGCAATTTTCCTTATTGACCTCTACAGCATGAAAAAGAGGAGAATTGCAGTTTGCATGAAGCATAAGATGCTTCATGAAGAACAGAGAAAATGGTAAAAGAGGGGGAGGTGTGGCATTGTGACAGTATTACGGTTTGAGGACTCCTCTACTGAGGTAGTATGGGCTGAGATTAGAAACAGGAAAGGAGAGATTACCCAGTTGGAAGTTTTCTATAGGCCTCTGAATAGTTCCCGAGAGGCAGAGGATAGGATAGCAAAGATGATCCTTGATAGTGAGAGTGACAGGGTAGTTGTTATGGGGTCTTTAACTTTCCAAATATTGACTGGGGATACTCTAGTTCAAGTACTTTAGATGGGTCAGTTTTTGTCCAATGTGTGCAGGAGGTTTTCCAACACCATATGTAGACAGACCAACAAGGGGCGAGGCCACATTGGATTTGGTACTGGGTAATGAACCCGGCCAGGTGTTAGATTTGGAGGTACATGAGCACTTTGGTGATAGTGACCACAATTCAGTTGTGTTTACTTTAGTGATGGAAAGGGATACGTATATATCACAGGGCAAGAGTTATAGCTGGGGGAAAGGCAATTAGGCAAGACATAGGATGAGAAGGAAACTACAGGGGATGGGCACTATTGAAATGTGGAGCTTATTCAAAGATCTGCTAATGCAGGTCCTTGATAAGGATATACAGGTCAGGCAGGGAGGAAGTGGTCAAGCACAGAAGCCATGGTTTACTAAGAAAGATAAATCTCTTGTCAAGAGGAAGAAGGCAGCTTCTATTCGATGAGATGTGATGGTTCAGTTAGGATGCTTGAGAGTTACAAATTAGCCAGGAAAGACCTAAAGAGAGAGCTAAGAGGTGCCAGTAGGGGACATGAGAAGTTGTTGGTGGATAGGCTTTCTATAGGTATATCAGGAATAAAAGAATGACTAGAGTAAGATTAGGGCCTATTAAGGATAATAGTGGGAAGTTGTGCATGGAGTCAGAGGAGATGGGGAAATGGGTACTTTACAAATGAATACTTTTTGTCAGTAATCACACTAGAAAAAACAATGTGGTCGAGGAGAATACTGAGATACAGGCTACTACACTACATGGGATTGAGGTGCGTAAGGAGGAGGTGTTATCTATTTTTACACTTTCCAGAATTGCTAAGTCCCCTAGGCTAAGTGGGTTTTATCCTAGGATTCTCTGGGAAGCCAAGGAGGAGGTTGCCGAGTCTTTGGCTTTGATCTTTATGTTATCATTGTCTACTGGAATAGTGCCAGAAGACTGGAGGATAGCAAATGTTCCCTTGGACAAGAAGCAGGGTAGAGAAACATGCTGGAAATGATAGACCTGTGAGTCTTACTTTGGTTGTGAGTAAAGTGTTGGAAAGGGTTATAAGAGATAGGATTTATAATCATCTAGAAAGGAATAATTTGATTAGGGATAGTCAACACAGTTTTGTGAAGGGTAGGCCGTGTCTCACGAACATTATTGAGTTCTTTGAGAAGGTGACCAAACAGGGAACGAGGGTATATGGATTTCAGTAAAGCATTTAATAAGGTTCCCTACGGTAGGCTATTGCACAAAATATGGAGGCATGGGATTAAGGGTGATTTAGCGATTGGATCAGAAATTGGCTAGCTAAAAGAAGACAGGGTGGTGGTTGATGGGAAATATTCATCCTGGAGTTCAGTTACTAGTGGAGTGCCACACGGATCTGTTTTGAGCCAATTGATGTTTGTCATTTTTTTAAATGACCTGGATGAGAGCAGAAAAGGATGGGTTAGTAAATGACAGTAAGGTCGATAGAGTTGTGGACAGTGACATGTTGTAGGTTACAAAGGGACATAGATAAGCTGCAGATCTGGGCTGAGAGGCGGCAAATGGAGTTTAATGCAGGAAAGTGTGAGGTGGTTCACTTTGGAAGGATCAACAGGAATAAAGATAACTGGGCTAATGGTAAGATTCTTGGTACTGTAGATGAGCAGAGAGATCTTGGTGTCCACGTACATAGATCCTTGAAAGTTGCCACCCAGGTTGATAGGGTTGTAAAGAAGTCATATGGTGTATTAGATTTTATTAGTGGAGGGATTGAGTTTCAGAACCATATGATCATGCTGTAGCTGTACAAACTCTGCTGAGGGCCATATTTGGAGTATTGTGTATAGTTCTGGTCACCGCATTATAAGAAGGATGTGGAAGCTTTGGAAAGGGTGCAGAGGAGATTTACAAGAATATTGCCTGGTATGGAGTGGAGGTCTTACGGGGAAAGGCTGAGGGACTTGAGGCTATTTTCGTTAGAGAGAGGTGACTTAATTGAGACATATAAGATAATCAGAAGGGTTAGATAGGGTGGACAGTGAGAGCCTTTTTCCTCAGATCACATTGGCTAGCACGAGGGGGACATAGCTTTAAATTGAGGGGTGATAGATATAGGACAGATGTCAGAGTAGTAGGAGCGTGGAACACACTGCCTGCAACAGTGGTAGACTCACCAACTTTAAGGGCATTTAAGTAGTCATTGGATAGGCATATGGACGAGAATGGAATAGTGTAGGTTAGCTGGGCTTCAGATTGGTTTCACAAGTCGGTGCAACATTGAGGGCTGAAGGGACTGTACTACGCTGTAATGTTCTATGTGCTATAACTGGCAATGGTGAGTCAGTCATGGGGTTTGGGATGAATGTGGGGTGGGTTCAGGAGGAGTGAGGGTTTGGCACCCTTTGAATGATGGGGTGGTGGGGTTAGTCAGTCAATACATGAAAGGCAGAGAGGGCTGTAGATGCTGGAGATCAGAGTCAAAAAGTGTGATTCTGGAAAAACCCAGCACTCTCCTGCTCCTTAGATGCTTCCTGACTCGCTGTGTTTTTCCAGCACCACAATTTTTGATATGCAAGGCAGTGCCAGCGCTATCCAAATGTCTGAGTATCTCAGGTTGTTGTTGATTCTTACAGGGCTTTGAGGTCGGCATGTAACAGTTCGGTTATCCCACAGAGTGATCTTGGCTAACAGTATTTACAATGGTATTTACGAAGATAGATATAGGACAGATGTCAGAGTAGTAGGAGCGTGGAACACACTGCCTGCAATAGTGGTAGTATTTACGAAGGCTAGGCCAGCTGAAACTGAGTTCAACCATGCCCCACAGAGTAGAGAGTATGATACTAGCTTGAACATTTGCTATAAAGTAAACAAAAAATCGCAACATTCCTTTTCCCACAATGAAGGGAATGCCCTTCATTCACTTGTAACAATCAGTCCATACCAACCATGAAACATATAAGTGCATCTAGCTCTCTAAGTACCAATAAATAGTGATGATGCACATATGAATAAAGTAAAATCAATGTAGCAATAAATGATATTAAATTTTGAAAAACAACAGGACTATTTTATGCTTCCAATAAATCTTTATGTAGCAATGGAGTTGGACAGAGTTTGGCCATAACGCACAGGTCACTCTGTTTGACCAGGAGATTTACGTATTTATCTATTTGCTGCTGCCATATTATAAGCAGATGGCAGATTTCATCACTGAAGAGTATCCCAACTATGGAATTGCGCATGTCTTCCATGAACACCAATGGGACTGTAAATTTTAACTAATTGAGTAGGGGAAGGAAAAACACAAGTAGTGGACACTTCTAGTTCCATGATTGGGAATGGAGTGCACTGACAAAACTGTGTCCTTGGTGTGAACTCAGGTCATGCTCTGTAATGTTTCGTTGGATGATGAAAACCTGATTCTTGCAGAATGTTAGCATTAAGTTGCATGCCCATCAGAAAAGGCATGCCTTGTCCTGAAATCAATCTGAGGTAATGTTTAGGAGTAGGGAAAGTCGCAAGCTTCCTCCCCTCCAAAAACGCACACATTTGAAAGGACAGTTTTCCAAACCAAATTCAACCCCACTATAAAACTGACATGTCCAGTTTATGTAAAAATTACAGATTTGTCTGCATGTCTGAGATAGAAGGGGGTGATTTAAAAGCTGAACAGTAATTCTGCAATCTATGGCAGCTGCATGGAGTGTTCCAGTCTGTTCCGAGTGATAAATTTACACTTAAGTAACGCCTCCTTGTGAAGTCTAAGCTTTCACACCAACACCCGTGATAACATTTCCAAAAGTATCCACAGGTGAAATCTGATATTTTTTTAAATGCATATTTTAGTTTAGTGAATGTAACTCTAGGTTGAATCAGTGGCACAAATAAACTAAAAATAGTGAATTATTTTGAAGTATTTGCATTTGTTCTGGTCATTAATGCTGACAATTTGATGATTAATTGACTTGCAAGCTGCATAATTTTCCTTTCTCAAGTTACGCTTCTAACTTTAATATGTACAGCTATGCCACTGCATACTAAATGTGAGAAAGCAACAGTATGGCTTGCGCTGGCCCAGGCAGATTGCACATTAAAACTGTAAAAAGTCAGTTCTGCAAAACAACCTTTTAACATTCACCAGCTTTTTGCAAAATGTACTCGAGGTAAGCAATGACATGATAAATGCTTCAAAATTTGCCCACAAATCTTTCTTACAGCTTATAAACATGCTGAATTCTACGTTTTTTAATTGGATCTTGGCAGGAAAGGTTTCAATTCAGTCTATGTACTATTGCTCATATGAGTCACTGCACCTCAGTGATCCACTGTGTGTGTGAATCATTCATGCATTTTTGAGAGATGTGTTGAGGTATGTTGTAAATGGAAGGCAGTTTTACGTGGAATTATGAAAGACCAGGTAAATTTTCCTCTTTAGTGTGTGTTACCTGTCTGTTACAACTGCCTGATTTTCAAACTATGCATATTAGCCAGGCGACTGATCTACTCTGGCAGATTGCTGCCATGTTTGACATGAATGCACTGTGATGCTTCTTTGAATCATCATCTTTAAACATATGCCATTGGCAGCCTTGACTAAGACTATGGGTCCATTTGATTTCTTTGTCTTAATCAGTGACCTGTTGTATTTTGTCAAAATTAATGTCATTCCCACTATTGTTTGTAACAGAGTGGATAACTCCCTTTGAATTATTAAGATTGGTGACTGCAGGCAGAATTAGTCAGTGGGTTGGCAAATACTTTCAACACCAGGAAAACAATTTTATTAAGGACTGGCCAAATAATCGCAGAATAAAACACGTGATTATTCTGCTTCTGCATCACATGATCAATGGTGAGGTATATACACTGGTAAATGCAATTGGAAAAGCAGGTAATCCTCAAGCAGGATGATGAATGTCAGCCATGACCTTAAAGCATGGCAGAACAGGCTCAAGGGGCTGAATGCCTTACTCTTGTGCCTATTTCTTATGGTCTTGTGGTCTGATTTAGATTTTCAGGTGAAACTTTCAACCTTGAAGAAAGAAGTTACGTGCAGAATTAGGCTGAAACACTCCCTACTGTGTAAGGAATTATTTGCTCAGAAACCACTTTCATTAGGTATCAGCCTTATGGGAATGAGACTTACAAACACCTGCCTGAGTTCATTGCTGATCTGATGACACACCTATATTTTAAAACTTATTTTTAGGACAGAGGTAACTCTTTGAAGTATCATTATCTGATTCTTCTTAAAAGTTTTGTGAAATTAACTACAAAATTTCAATTTCTTCCCCCTTTAATTTGGAAGCTGTGTATTGAACTGAATATAAATTATTCACAGGCAGAATCTTTAATGACAGCTGAAATTTTGATCAACTTTAAATCATTTGTACAGTACATAATCTGAATTATATTACATAGTACAGCAACAGGCCAACCAGTTGATGCCATCATTAATGCTGCCACCTATGTGGCAGCATGGTGGCTCAGTGGTTAGCACTGCTGCCTCACAGCGCCAGGGACCCGGGTTCAATTCCAGCCTCAGATGACAGTCTGTGTAGAGTTTGCACATTCTCCCCGTGTCTGTGTGGGTTTCCCTCCAGGTGCTCCAGTTTCCTCCCACAGTCCAAACATGTGCAGGTCAGGTGAATTGGCCATGCTAAATTGCCAACCGTGCATTAGTCAGAGGGAAATGGGTCTGGGTCTTTGGAGAGTCGGTGTGGACTTTTTGGGCCGAAGGACCTGTTTCCACACTGTAGGGAATCTAATCCCTCTCTCTGAGTATCATCTTCCGTTCCCTTCTTGCTCATGTTATTAGCCCACCATAAATGCAGCTATAATAACTTCTTCATCCACTCCCCTGGTAGCAATTTCCATTTTCTCACCATACACAGAATAAAGAATTCCCTTCAGAGTTTAATATTTGACTTGGTGATAATCTCACTCCCAACAAGTAGATATATTCTTCACATGCCTACTCAAGAAAACTTTAGCTACGTGGGGACCTCTATTAGGTCATCTCTCAAGAGAACGGTTCCTCTTTGCCTTTTTTTTATAGTATGGTGACTAGAATTGAATCCAGATATGATCTGACCAAGGTTCAGTACTCATTTAACACAAGTTCTTTACATCACAGTTCCATCACTGTAAGGGAAGCCCTGGTGCTTAGTTTTAATAATGACTATGTTTACCTGTGTCATTATTTGTAGAGATTTGTATAGTTCCAGATCCCCTCGTTCTGTGACCTCACTTAGCTTTTTTTTAATATTCAACCTTTTGCCAGTGTATAATAGCTCATAATTTATCTATGTTGAAATTCATTTGCAACTTAAATATCCATTTGTGCTTTTTAGTGGTCTTCTGTTGCAATTGTCAGTATTATCTCCTCCCTTTCCCCCGATTTAGTGTTTTCCACAAATCCAGTGATTGGGCATTTGTGTTTTGAGATCCAGTGTTCAACTAACAATACAGAGATGAGAAATGGCAAAGATAAAAAGGTCTGAAATTGTTCTGTGACAGCAGATAGTGTAGACACCATACTGTAAAATACACTGCAGTGTGAATGGGTTTGGATCAAGAGGGGAGGCCTTGGGCAGAAAATTATAGCATTTATTCTCATCTGAACTCAAATGGAAATGTTTCCATTGCACTTAAAAAGGAAAAAGTTGCTAAACTTCAAGTGGGTTAGACACCTTTATTATCATCAAGACTGTGGATCAATTTATTTCCATAATATTGCTGAAGTGACCTCAGCATTTCAACATTTCAGAATTTAGTGCAGCAGTACATGTAATATAGTGTGAAGTCCATATTAACAACGGAACATCACCTTGTTCAAATATGTGCATCATAGGAAGGGAAATTTCACTAAATGGGTAAGGTGTCACCATCCAAGAACTGAAGTTGCTATCTGAAACTTGTTCATCACTAATGATTGTGTCTCAGTCATTCAAAACGAGTTCAGGATTAGAGTTCAGGATTAATCTCTTGTTAGTTTCTCACAAATTTGAGTTGAAACATAATTCCCCATTTAAAAAAAAGACTGAGATTATCTGCAAAAGGAAGCAGAAAGCAGACAGGTATAAGAGGCAGTTTGTGCCTGTTTGTTCTCTGATGCAGCACCAACCACTAGGGGAGAAGGGCTTATTGTTGAGGTAGAGGACTGACACCAAACCCCTTTCTATTTTATTTTAAAGTAAACTAGTTATCCAAATTAAATAAACATAGGACTTTCAGGCCCTGAAGTGCTCCTGAATAAAGGGGAAAATTATGATAGAAACTTACCAGTATACATTAAAATGTCATTTGGGGATATGATCATTCACCCCAGACCCGAAGTTACTGAAGGCCTGAGATGCCCCTAGTGGATTCCTCTTGTTTATTTTAAAACAACAAATCCTCAAATGGTTACACAGCTCCTGATGGGACAGTCTAACAAAAACACAATCAAATGGTTAATGAGAATGTATAAAAATGAATGTAAACAGATTAAATCATAACAGATTTACAAAGTTACAATCAACTGGTCATAAATCTTGCCAAAAATTGGTGAACAAAGGGCAAGAAAACTGCTGCCAAGAATGACGATCAGTTCTGATTCAATCGGTTTGCATTCATTTTTATAAGTTTCCATTAACCTTTTGATTATGTTTCTGTTGGGGTTTTGTTTGGAATCTGTACTCGGCCATGTAGGAATGCAGATTCCAACCAAAGTCCCATCCCACTATAAACCCAATCCCAACACCTAACTCTAAACAGACCCCCCCACCCCAATCCCAACCTCCAGCTCTAAACTCCCCATCCCGATCCCAACACCCAGCTCTAAACAGGCCCCCCACCCCAATCCCAACCTCCAGCCCTAAATTCCCTCACCCCAATCCCAACACCCAGCTCTAAACAGACACTCACTGCGATCCCAACACCCAGCCCTAAACCCCTCCCAGCCCAATATAGATCTCTGCCTGATCCCAATACCCAGCCCGATTATAGGTCCACACAAAGAAGGGTGAGGTGATATATTTGGGTAGGAAGAGCATGGACAAGCTCCATAAACCAATGGGTGGAATAATTAAGAGATAGAATCATAGAGGTGTACAGCATGGAAACAGACCATTCGGTCCAACCCATCCATGCCAACCAGATATCCCAACCCAATCTAGTCCCACCTGCCAGTACCCGGCCCAAATCCCCTCAAACACTTCCTATTCATATACTCCTCCAAATGCCTTTATAAATCACCCTGCCCTCACCAATCCTCTTTGTTACTTCTTCAAAAAACTCAATCTTCTTACACAGTGGCATCACATTAGCCAACCTCCAGTCTTCCGGCACCTCACCTGTGACTATCGATGATACAAATATCTCAGCAAGAGGTCCAGCAATCACTTCTCTAGCTTCCCACAGTTCTAAGATTTATCCACTTTTAACCGTTTCAGGACATCCAGCACTTCCTCCTCTGTTATATGGACATTTTGCAAGATGTCACCATCTATTTCCCTACAGTCTATATCTTCCATGTTCTTTTCTACAGTAAATACTGATGCAAAATACTCGTTTAGTATCTCCCCCATTTTCTGCGGCTTAACACAAAGGCCACTTTGCTGATCTTTGAGGGGCCCTATTCTCTCCCAAGTTACCCTTTTGTTCTTAATGTATTTGTAAAAACTCTTTGGATTCTCCTTAATTCTATTTGCCAAAACTATCTCATTTCCCCTTTTTGCCCTCCTGATTTCCCTCTTAAGTATACTCCTACTGTCTTTATACTCTTCTAAGGATTCACTCGATCTAACCTGTCTATACCTGACATATGCTTCCTTCTTTTTCTTAACCAAACCCTCAATTTCTTTAGTCATCCAGCATTCCCTACACCTACCAGCCTTCCCTTTCACCCTGACAAGAATATACTTTCTCTGAATTCTTGTTATCTCATTTCTGAAGGCTTCCCATTTTCCAGTCGTCCCTTTACCTGCGAACATCTGCCCCAATCAACTTTTGAAAGTTCTTGCCTAACGCCATCAAAATTAGCCTTTCCCCAATTTAGAACTTCCAACTTTTAGATCTGGTCTATCCTTTTCCAACATTATTTTAAAACTAATAGAATTATGGTTGCTGGCCCCAAAGTGCTCCCCCACTGATACCTCAATCACCTGCCCTGCCTTATTTCCCAAGAATAGGTCAAGTTTTGCACCTTCTCTAGTAGGTAAATTCACATACTGAATCAGAAAATTTTCTTGTACACGCTTAACAAATTCCTTTCCATCCAAACCCCTCACACTATGGCAGTCGCAGTCTATATTAAAATCCCCTACCGCCCTGTTTGTTTCTCAGTTTCCCTCTAATTGTTAGGGGGTCTATAATACAATCCCAATAAGATGATCATCCCTTTCTTATTTCTCTGTTCCATCCAAATAACTGGGTGTATTTCCAGGAATAACCTCCCTCAGCACAGCTGTAATGCTATCCCTTATCTAAAATGCCACTCCCCTCCTCTCCTGCTTCCCTTTCTATCCTTCCTGTAGCATTTGTATCCTGGAACATTAAGCTGCCAGTCCTGCCCATCCCTGAGCCATGTTTCTGTAATTGCTATGATATCCCAGTCCCATGTTCCTAACCATGCCCTGAGTTCATCTGCCTTCCCTGTTAGGCCCCTTGCATTGAAGTAAATGCAGTTTAATTTATTAGCCCTATCTTGTCCCTGCCTGCCCTGACTGTTTGACTCACTTCTGTTCTCAACTGTACCAGTCTCAGATTGATCTCTTGCCTGACTTGCAGGAGTTGGGATAGTTAATAAAGTATAAAGGATCCTGCGTTCTACGAATAGAGGCATGCAATACAGGAGAAAGGGATGATATTGAATTTATATTTTTGTAGGCCTCAGCTGCAGAATTGTGTACAGTTCTGGACTTCACATTAACAGAAAGGATTTGCATTTGTACGGGTACAGAAGAGATTTATAAATATGGTTCCAGGGATGAGAAATGTCAGTGATCAGATGGAATGAAGACTTTGGGACTGAAGTTTTCAAATCTTGTGGGGGTTGGATATAGTGGATCAGGGGAAACCTTTCCCTCTTATAAAAGGATCAAGAATGAATGGGCGCAGATGTAAAGTGACATGCAACTGTCATCAACATGAGGTAAGAAGAAATATGTTCACAACATGAGTAGTTTGGACCTGGAACACACTGCCGGGAAATATGGTGGAGGCAGAGTCAATTGGGGCATTTAAGAGGATATTAGATGATTATTTGAATAGAAACAATGTGGAACCAAAAAGGCAGGAATTCTGCTCATTAGACAGGCAGTAGAGACACAATGAGCCAAATGCTCTCCTTCTCCACCATTACATCTGTGATTTCTCTTTCAGCTTTCAGAGCAGGAAACTCCACTAATACTTGGACAGTTGCTGTTCTTGGCAGCATTTTCCTTGCCCTACTATTTGCCCTCGGTGGGTTACCCACATTTTTGTACATCAATTTTGGGCAAGGTTTATGACTAAATCAGTTGATTGTAACTTTTTAAATAGAGCTTCTAATTGTTCCAAGTGGTCCTTCTAACTTTCACTATTAGCCAGTACATGGTCAAGGTAAACTATATAATTATGAACACTGGTTCCCATTTGTTTATCGGTTACTAGAATGCTGTTGGGGAATGTTTTAACTCAAATGGCATCATTCAGCATTCGAAAAGACTGTCTGATGTGACAAAGGCTGGTACCTGCTTAATTTAGTGACGCCTACCAGTATCTCCTTAACAAATCTGTTACTAAGAAATTTGGTCCTGTTTATCATCGGAGTGAGAAACTGGGTAGGAATTGACTTCTGTTACTATATTGACTTCTGTATTTAATGTAGAGTCTGGTTGGACTATCTGGTTTAGGTACTAGCAGCACTATGAACGTGTACACACTCTGACTTGGTTCAAGTTTGCAACATGTTTCAGATTTCTATTTTCACCTGGGCCAGTTTCTCTGGACCTGACCATTACAGATCTTGTTTTGTAGTACAGGATTCACTTGTCTCCATCATGTTATTATAGTCTGGTTTGTCTCTACAGACGCCTTTCAACTCTGTGACTCTAATTCCTTTGTTAGGGTCTTCATGTTCTTCCAGCTCTAACTAAAAGCATGGGTCTAACCTCCCTGACAGTTCAGTGTTAGCTAACTGGATAGGAGGTGGTTTAATTTAAGAATTGTCTCGTCCTTCTTCATCCTTACCATCCCCCTCAGACCCCACTGTCCTTCCTCCCTGACACGTTGACAATCATGCTTCAACACATGATGTAATCTATCCTTTTTCAGGCTGTCTGCGGTGCCAGTCACTACCAATCATTTTGACACTCTATGGATTCTGAACTGTGATTTCAATGGTTGCTGAGTTTTAGAGGGCCTCTTATTCATGATTGAAAACAAGAAATGCTGGATATCACAGTGGGTCAGGCAGCATCCGAGGAGGGAGAGCTAGCTAACATTTTGAGTCTAGTTGATTCTTCATCAGAGTTTTGTTCGTGTCCAGAAACTAATTTGAAAGGACTAAACCCGGTTGACCGATTTGGTGAATCTTAGGTGGCAAACAAAGACTTACAGCTCTCGGTCCCCAATCATGAGGATATTCATTATAGTGTTCCCTCATCTTCGTTTTTAGGGCTTAATGGTACACTCTTAAACCCTTAGTGCCTGTGGGTGCAATGCTCGTGACCTTAACTGTCATAATTTCCTTCAATATTTTAGATATAAATTGGAACCTTGATCTGCCTTGATCTCTATCATTGATCCACATTGAGTGAAGAATTGAGTTAACTTCTCTACCACTACCTGTTGTCAAAAGAATTGCCTCTGGGAATTGAGTAGTCATATTCACAATGGTAAGAACACACCAGGGTCTTGTTTTGTTTTTGGTAATGGTCCCACACAGTCTAATGAAACGCTATTAAATGGCTACCCAAGAACTGGAATGGGAACTTGAGCTATTGATTTGACTGCATGTAGTGGTTTTCCAACCATCTGATACATATGGCGACGTTTTACAAACCGCACTGATTCTTCCTCAGGACCTATAAATACTTGGACCTTCCAGATTCCTATAAACTGCCATAGGAATTTCATGGGTCATTCTCACGGTGTCTTGATATTTGAGTAGTATAGTGAAGCACTATCACTCTTGGTTTGCAGGTCTAGGGGAAGGCTTCCACTTCCTCACCAGACTGCCACTTCTAATATGGCAGCATTCTGGAGCTCCCTCAGCTTAAACTTCACTTTGAATCCGTTGGGCTACTTTACTTAACTCTTGGCTTGTTGACCCTCAGGCAGAGAAGACTTATTGAACACCACCTTCAGATTATCCAAATCCCCAGATGATATTTCAGGTTAACAAATCTGTTTTACTTCTAATCATGGACTTTGTATAGCTATTCTTTAGGCCACTAAACACAAAGGAAAAATTCCTGGAACTTTTCAATGTAGCTGCTCTGTCTCCTTGACCTCACTGGGCTTTTGTTTGTTATTCACTGATTTTTTTTTCCCCCACTCAACCTGTTCAGAACTGTTATTACACACTTTTCTATAAATTACTTCCAACACATTGATATCCATTCTTAAATAAAGTGACCAATGCTCCAACTATGGTCTCAGCTGTGCCCTGTATAACAGAAGCATAATCTTCCTATTTTTTCACTGAATTCCCTACATGATCACTGACAATATAGCTTTCCTAGTTACTTGCTGTACCTGCACGTTAACCTTTAGTAATCCATGCATTTCGACACCCCGATCACGCTGCATCCAAGTTCTGCAATCTCTCACCATTCGCATTGAATGCTTCTTTTCAGTTTTCTGTTAAAAATGGACAATTTTGCCACTTCCCACATAATATTCCATTGTTGAACATCTTGACCACTCACATAACATACCTATATATTCTTGCAACTGGTGTCCTCTTCATAACTTTCTTTTCAACTTTCATTTGTGTAATCTGTAAAGTTGATAACCATATCTTCTATTCGTTTGTCCAGAGTATTTATATAGAATCATAGAATCCCTACAGAGTTGGGATCCCTCCAGGATGTGGCCCATTAGGTCCACACCGATTTTTCGAACAGTATCGCACCTAGGCCCACCCCACTACCATATCCCTGTATCTTACCTCCTCAAAAAAGCTCCAACAGACCGGTCGGTCCAACATGTCTTCCCTTTCACAAAACCATGTTGATTCTGCCTGGATTACTTGGAACTAATGTATGTGCCCTGCTATAATCGCTTTACTAATAGCTTTTAACATTTTCACTATGTTAAACAAATTGGCCTGTAGTTTCCTTCTTTCTGGTTCTCTCCCTGTTTGAATAAATGAATTATATTTTTGTATTTGCCAATCTAATGGCACCATTTCCGAATCAGGGACGCGTTGGAAAATTAAACCAGTGCAGCAACTCTCATTAGCCACTTCTTTTAAGAAGCCAAGATGAAGTCCACCAAGATCCAATCTTGTCCTCCTACACCTCTAATAATTCACTAGGTACCATTTGTTTCTTCATTCACTCTTTGGATGTGGGTGACACTGATAGGCACTGGTATTTATTACCCATTCCTGGTTGACCTTGAGAAGCTTGTGGTGAGCTGCTTTCTTGAACTGCTGCAATCCACATGCTGTAGGTTTACTCACAAAGTCCTTATGGAGGGAATCCCAGGATTTTCACCCAGCGACAGTGAAGGAATGGTGATGTACTTTCATCCATATTAATATTTGATTTGTTTGCACTTATTTACTGTCACATGTATTTTGTTACAAAATACTGTGATAAGTGTTGCCACTCTCCAGCACCATCTTAAAACACAGAAAAATAAACCAAAACATAGAATCTAAAGGCAGAAGAATAAAGAAAATGTGTTCAACCTTAAAGCTGTTCTTGTTAAGTGCTCCACAATAGGCCAGGTGGCCAGGTACTGTCACCCCTGGACTCTGAACCACCACTCTTCAGCACCATCTTGCCTCCCCTGATGCCCTCACCACAACATGTCTGCACTTGACCTCACCAATGCAGACACCACCGATGCTGCTGGAACCGCATGGGCACAAACCCAACTCTGCTACCGCCATGAGTCTGCTTCAGGCCCACCTCACCAATGCAGCCACTGCTGATGCTGCAGGGTCTTATAGTGGACCCACACCCACCTGCACCACTGGTCCATGAATCTGCACTGGACACAGCCAGGAACACAAATTCACCTCCAACACCACTGCCACAGGTCCGTGCTGGGCCCGCTCAGAATATCACGAGTCCACACTGGGCCCGCTCAGAATATCACGAGTCCACAATGGGCCCACTCACTGAGTGCCACGAGTCCACACTGGGCCCACTCACTGAGTGCCACGAGTCCACACTGGGCCCACTCACTGAGTGCCACGAGTCCACAATGGGCCCACTCACTGAGTGCCACGAGTCCACACTGGGCCCGCTCAGAATATCACGAGTCCACAATGGGCCCACTCACTGAGTGCCACGAGTCCACAATGGGCCCACTCACTGAGTGCCATGAGTCCACACTGGGCCGTCAGGGAGATAATTCCAGGATTTTGATCCAGGGATGGTGATAGATTTCCAAGTCAGGCTAGTGAGTGGTTTGGATGGGAGCTTGCAAGTGGTGGTGTTCCCATGTTTCTGTTGCCCTTGTGCTTTTAGATAGAAGTGGTTAAGTGTGGTGAATAGCACACGTTGCCGTTACTACGCATCAGTGGTGGAGGGAGTAAATGTTTGTGGATCAGGTGATGAACAAGTGGGCTGCTTTGTCTTGGATGGTGTGAAATTTCCAGGCAAGTGAGAAGTATTCGATCACAATCCTGACTTATGCTTTGTAGGTAATGGGCAGGTTTTGGGGAGTCAGGAGATGATTTACTGGCCACACTATTCCTAGCCTTTGACCTGCTCTTGTAGCCACTGTTAGAGACAAAAAAATAACTGTAGATGCTGGAATCCATTGTAAACAAGCAGGAGGCAGGAAGAACAGAGCAAGCCTGGCAGCATCGGGGGTGGAGAAGTCAATATTTTGGGTATAACCCTTCTTCAGGATGAAGGGTTATACCCGAGACATTACTTCTCCACCTCCTAATGCTGCCTGGCTTGCTGTGTTCTTCCAGCCTCCTGCTTGTCTACCTTGTACACACAGTGTTTATGTGGTGAGTCCAGTTGAGTTTCTGGTCTATCGTAACCCAAAGGATGTTGATAGCGGGGGATTCAGTGATAGTAACATCACTGAATGTCAAGGGGCAGTGGTTAGGTTGTTTCTTATTAGATATGGTCATTGCTTGGCAATTGTGTGGCACAAATATGACTTGCCACTTGTCAGCCTACCCTATATTGCTAATTCACTTCTACCCCTATGCTTTCCAGCCCTTATTTAAGTTTTAAAAAATAGTCTCATATCCACTCTTCTCCCTCAAACTGATTGTAAATTTAATTTTATTATGGTGGTTGCGACCTAAGGATGCCTTTAATGTGAGATTATGTAATCCTTTTTCATTGCACAATGCTAGGTCTAGTGTGGTCTGATGTTTGATTCGCTCCAGAGTACTCTGCTCTAAGAAACGTATCCTGAAAATCTCTATAAGCTCCTAACCTAGGCTATCAAAACTGTTTCCACATCTTGGTTTCTGGAACTTAGATCGCCAGTCTCTGTTGTGCTAATGCGACTATTAATTAACAGAGGCACACACAGTTTGTAATATGAAAATATAAATGCAGCGATTCACTTAAAAAATACTTTCGGCCAATGAGGGTTAGATCTTGAAGGAAAATAAAAGGACAGGGTGCTGAACATTCAGGTGACTGTTGTTCTGGTGTTCTGACATGTATAAGTGCTGCCACCAAGCACATGCAGTTATGTTCGAGATCTTCCTCAGGGAACACGCTATCGAGGATTCTCCTGAACTCTCTGACAGAGAACAATCAGGTTTTTCATTAGATTCACAAAGATGATTTTTTTCCAGAAAGGGGTGTGCAAACTGGGTAGCTCTTCTTCAACGGACATTCATCACTCAGCCCAAATAATATCCAAAACAGACACTACCACCACACAATCATAAACCCAGTACAAACAGCTAGGTGTTTTCCCTGAAGTGAGTTCAAACAAACAAGACTGGTAATTATCTGGAACCATGTGGTTTCCAAGAAATGCCTTGTACAATAATATAGTTCCGATGTATCTTTTCACTGACCTTTTAAAAAAGCAATTTAGGTATCAATCTCAAGCCCACAAAAATATTAAATATGATTTACCTTAACACCCTGTTCAGACACCATACAAATGAGCAACAATTGAGTCCTGTAAGTCATAGAACTGGACCGATGAAGAGAGCTTTAAATTAAAAGGGGGTAAGTGAAGGGAAATTTGGAAATTGAAAGAAATATTTTAAGGCAAAATAGAGGTATAGCAATTTACATAAATACACGCAGAATGAGACAGAACCTGTCAACACTAAGGTCTGTGCAAAGAATCCTAAAAATATAAAACTACCATCTCTTTAACTGAAAGCATTCATTATAAAAGATACAATTACTGGCACAAATAAATGATTTAGGGCTAATCATCATCATTATAGGAACCTGACTGCAAGGTATCCATAGTTAGGAAAGAAATATTCAAGTGTGCACAATGAACAACATCAAAAGGCAGTTAAAAGGAGGAAGAGTAGCCTTTACAGTAAGGAATAACATTAGGACAGTAATGAGAAGGAATCTTGGCTCAAAAGATGAGCAAGTAGAACCAGTAGAGATGGATATTAGGAATAACAAGGGTCAGAAAATGTTGGTGAGAATAATTTATAAGCCAATTTAATTGTGCTGTCACACAGAGCAATCAGCAAGAAATAATTGCAGCTTATAACAAATGCAATGCAATTGTCTTTATTTTGGTAAAAATGAGTTTATGTAATGCTTTCACGAGATCTTCCCAGAACCAAATCTGTGAAACCATAGAAAAACAAAGATATTTTAGATAAACTATTGTGTAATGAGCTTAGTTTAATTAATAATATAATACTAAAAGGGCCTCTGGAGGAAAAATGATCACAGTACAGTTTAATTCTGTAAGTTTGAGTGACATTCTTAAGTCACTCGTAGAATAGGAGTTGTAAGTATGAACAAATCCAACTACATAGAGGATTGTCAGCTAACATTGATCGGATAAATACATTTAAAGGCATGGTAATAAATTAACAGTGGAAAACATTTAGGGAAACTATTCCAAACTTGATTCTAAATGTTTATCTAAAATATGTTCCACACAAAATAAAGCCTCAGTGAGAAAGATCTGTGTGTACTTTAGAAGCAGAGTTAAAGGTAGTATTGGATTATAATATTGCGAAGAACAGTATTAGGCCTGAGATTTGAGAGAGTTTTAGAAGATAGCAAAGGACAACCAAAAACCTAATAAGAAAGGAAAAGAATAATTGAGAATAAACTATCAAGGAATGTAAGAACTTTTAGAAGTAAATAAAAAAAAGAGAGTAGCTAAAATAATGATCCCTTAGAGACAGCGAGAAGAGAAACAAAATATAGAGAGACATGGAACTAATATTTTGTGAGGTCTCCATAGTAGAAGGCATTAATTATATACCAGAAGAAGATAACCAAGTGAGTAATAAGGGTGTGGATATTTAGATAATTAACATTTGCAGAGAAAATGTATTGGTATAAGTTAAGGTCTAAAATCTAACTGAATCGCAGGCTGTGAAGAACGCATTGCCGAGATAGTGGATGAACTGGTTATGGTTTACCAATACTTTCTGGTTCTATAACCATCCCAGCCCTTTTCCATAACTATTGATTCCCCTTTTGATCAAGGATCTGTCTCAGCCTTAAATTGACACCACTTAATTCTGAGACTACGCCTCTGGTCCTCAACTTTCCCACGAGGGGAAATATCCTCTTGGCATTTACCCTCTCAAGCCCCTTAAGAATCCTATATGTTTCAATGACATCACCTCTCGTGCTTTTAAACTCCAATGACTAGAATCCCATCCTGTTTAACCTTCGCTGATAAGAAAATCCAAAACATCAGGGATCATACCAGTGAATCTTATTTGAAATGGCTCCAATGAAATAATATCTTTTCTTAAATAAGGGGACCAAACTGATCATAGTCATAGTGCTAAGGCCTAGCTATTTTACAATCGAATCGATTACTTTAAAAAAAAAGACTGAGTAAAATATTTAAGTTTGTTAAAGATACAATATTAATCATGAATGTAAGTTGTGAGGAGGCCACAAAGAGGCTACAGAGATGTAAGTAACAAGGTGACAGAAGGAGTATAACATGAAGTGTGATGTTATTAGCAATTAAAAAGGCAAATGACATGGTTTTTATTGTAAGGAGCTGCAGTAAAAGAACCAGACAGTCTTCCCTCAATTGTACAGGCCTTCGTTTATGCCACAAAACTGTGCACAGTTTTGGTCACCCTGGAGACGCTTGCCCTGATTGTGGTACAAAATGTTCACTAGATTAGATCCTGGGATGGCACAGTTCAACTATGATGAAAGGCTGGAGGTTTGAAGAATGAGAGGAAATCTCATTGAAATGTACGTGATTATGACAGTGTGGTACAAAAGCAAATGATGATTTTCAGAAGGAATTAGACAAGACAGACATTCTTCCAGAGAGCTGGCATGAATGACTTTGATCTGTACAGTAATCGTTCTACAATTCATTTGCGGGTCTAACTGAAAGGGCCCAATGGGATAAAGACAGACAGGATGTTTCCTGACAGGCTGGGAAATCTAGAACATGGTGGGGCCACCAGCTCAGGATAAGGGATTTATTATTTAGGATTGAAATGAGGAGAATTTTCTTCACTCAAAATATTGTGGATCTTTAGACTTTTGACCCAGAGGCTTCTGGATGCTCTAACACTGATTATGTTCGAAACAACAATGGAAGAACTTTTGATCTCTCATGAAATCAATGGATATGGAGAAGTTAATGGAAAGTAGAGTTGAGATTGAATAATGAAGCAGGCATTAGAGTCCACAAGATCCACGGCTGTCCATATTTCTTGCTTTTAACTGTTAACCAAATGCTTTTAATACACAGTGTAAACATCTCATAATCTAATCAGTTGTCAGTTTACTGTTATTTTATGCACAGTTTTCTTTCTTGACAGAGGCATAAAATACTGGTAGTGGTTCCCTTCTCCAAAGTCCAGTGGCACTGTGAATAATTATAAGATTCTGCTGATGGTTTGGCTATGATCAGCCAAGCTAGCGCACACCTGGAATCTTCCTGTCCAGTATGACCAAACAGAAAATTGCCCATTGTGCTACAGAACTTCATTGATTAATGGCTCATCAGTCAATAGATTGTCATTGTCATGCATTGACAAGCATGGAATTCCACTGGAAATCAGTATCAATGTTCCTGCTTCTTCTCTTTAAAGAAAATAGAAATTTTATGAATTGGATTTCTACACAGTGTCCATGTTCGAGGATTCTCTTTGTGGGTAATCTATTGAAACTACTTGCTGTTTGACAAAAGTAGAGAAGGCCTCTTCTAAAATGGAAACATTTATGACATTACAGTATGTTTACCATTGCCATTTGTGTGGAAAATATTCTTAGTCATTCTTTTAATATTTATGAAGAACCATAAATTAACACTTTGTGTATTAGTGATGGAAGTCCATGCATTGACTAATGTGGCCAAGTTTCAAAATGAGAGATATATTGAGTCAGATGATGTGTTTTTCAGATCTGTGGGAGGTTGCTTTTCACACTAGGTATATCCTTCAGTAGAAGTGATCAGTTGAAATTGTAAAAGCAAAAGTCAACAGTTGAATGATTAGATTTCAACAAACTCCCCAATTTTCCCCCTACTTCCCTTTTGGTTCCCCCTGAAAAACACCTTGATTTGCTTCATTACTTGAAACATGCTGTATAAATGAAGAAGATTACATGACAGTGTTTATACAATGACATTTATTGTATAGAAGCTATTAGCTGCTAAAACTCTGATCACTAATCTTATACAGTACTGTAAATAATCCAATATATTATATAATGAAACAGCTTTACAACATATTTTTATCTAGTCAAATGATCAGCAACACCCTGATATCAAAGCAGTCCATGTATCTGATTAGAAAGCGGAAAAGAAATGTGATTTTTGAAGCTTCAATCTTATTCCAACAATGAAAGGGCACAATCTGTGTAATCAAATATCAAATAAATTTCAGGCATCAGCCACGACCAGATACTTGCTCTCTCGAAGTCACTGCACAAAAAAAAAATTCTTTTTGAACTCATGCTGCAAAATTTAAGAAGCCATTTTGATTTCATTTCCTGTTTAATCTGTTTACTGCTTACAAGGTAGGTGGCAGCTAAGAACAACCATGGGCTAAAGTGCACTGGCATTTATGAGAAGGTTAATGATTGTGATACTATCGCTGGTGGTTAGATAAGTGTTAAGCAATAAGCAATAATAGTTTCTGTATATTGCACAATAGTAAAAGGTACACATTTCTGAGCTAAATATTGCAACAAGTGGTGTAACCACCATCAAGTGTTAACCTTTTCTTGTCACTCCCTTTAGTTAGAAAGGTGCCCTGAATCTTATATAGAGCCAGTTGACAACAACAACATCAATCAAACAAAATAGTAGTAATAGAAGTTAGAGTTATAGAGGTCGGCAACACAGAAAAAAGGTCCTTCAGCCCATCATAGCCATGCTGATCAAACAAACCACCTAAATATTCTAATCCAATTTACCAGCACCAGGCCCATAGCCTTGTATGCCTTGGTGTCACAAATGCACATCCAAATAACTTCTTAAATATTGTAGGAGTTTCTGCGTCAACCACCCTTACAAACAGTGAGTTCCAGGTCCGCAACACCCTCTGGGAGGAAAGGCTTTTCCTCACATCCTCTTATTTTAAATCTTTATCTGTGTTACTGATCCCTCCGCCGAGGGAAATATTTCTTTCTGTCTATCCTAAATATGTTCCTCATAATTTTATACATCTTAATTGTGTCGCCTCGTCTGTTCCAAAGGAAAATTACCCCAGTGTGTCCAATCACTCTTCATAACGGAAAGTCTCCAGCCCAGAAAACATCCTGGTAAATCTCCTTTGCCCCCTTTCCAGTGCTATCAAATCTCTCCTTTAATGTGGATTCCAGTACTGCACACAAAACTCCAGCTGAGGCCTAAGCAACATTTTATGCAGTTCCAGCATAACCACCCCAGCTCTTAAACTCTGTGTCTTTGCTAATAAAGGCAAGTATACTATATGCTTTCTTAACCACTTTATCCACCTTGCCTGATACCTTAAAGTTCCAGGAGACACACACATCAAGGTCCCTCTGATCCTCAATTCTTCCCAGAATCCTAATGCTCTTCATGTATTCCCTTGCCTTGTTTGTCCTGTCCAATTGCATTACCTCACACTTCTCCCATTGAATTCCATTTGTCACTGATCAGCCCAGTTTGACCAGACCATCCATATCCTCCTGCAATCTAAGACTATCTTCCTCATTATTTACCACCCAGCAATTTTGCATTATCTGTGAACTTACTGACCAACCTTCCTACATTAAAAGTCTAAATCATTTATGTAAGCCACAAACAGCATGGGTCCCAACACTGATCCCTGTGGTATTCCACTGGACACAGACTTCCAGTCAGAGAAATCTCCCTCCACCATCACGCTCTGCTTTCCTGCCACTCAGCCAATTATGCATCCAGTTTTACCAAATTTCCTTAGATCCCACAGGCTCTTAGCTACAAGTCTCCCATGCAGGACCTTATCAAAAGCTTTGCTGAAGTCCAAGTAGACTATATCAAAAGCACTGTCCTCTTATACACACCTGGTCAACACTTCCAAAACTTCAGACAAACGTGCAGGTCAGGTGAACTGGCCATGCTAAATTGCCCACAGTATAAAGTGCATTAGTCAGGGGTAAATATAGGGTAGGGGAATGGGTATAGATAGGTTACTCTTCGAGTGTTGGTGTAGACTTGTTGGGCCGAAGGGCCTGTTTCCATACTGTAGGGAATCTAATCTAATCTAAAAAGCTGGTCAGACATGACCTCCCCTTAACAAAACCATGCTGGCTCTTCCTGATTCATCCCTGCCTCTCCAAATGCACATTGTGTTCCTCAGGAATTCTTCCAATAGTTTCTCCACCACTGAGGTTAGACTGATTGGCCTGTAGCTTCCTAGTTTATACCTTGTTGCCTTCTTGAATAATGGTACCACATTGGCTGTCCTTCAGCACCTCTCCTGACACCAGACAGGAATTGAAAATTTTTGCAAGTCATCCATACTATTTTCTCCCTTTCTTCACTCAACAACCTGGGATACAAAACATCTGGCCATGGAGATTCATCTACTTTTAAGCCTGTCAGCCCTCTCCCTGTCTATGCTAATTTTAAAAATTGTATCACAGATCTTCTCCCTGATTTCAATACTTTTACCATCATCTCACCAGTGAGCACCACACACAATTTATTCATTTAGAACTCTTCTACATCCCCTGGCTCAATGCACAAATTACTGCTGGTCCTTAACGGGTCCCACTCTTTTATCCTTTTATCTTAATGTATTTGTAAAACAACTTAAGAATTTCTATTATTTCACCTACCAGTATCCTTTCATGTCTCCTTTTTGGCCTCCTAATCTTTTTAAGTTCCCTCTTGCACATATTATATTCATCTCCAGCTTCTGCTGCTTTGAGTATTTGGAATCTGTCACAAACCTCCCTTTTCCTCTTAATCTATCAGGGTTCACAATATTTGATGGTCCAGCCCTTTGTCTTCATTGGAACATGGTGGCCCTTTACTCTCAATATTTCCTTCTTGAATCCCATGGTACTGAGACAGATTTGCCTGAAAGTATCAGGTCCCATTCCACTCTGGCTAAACCATATCTGATCTGACCGTATTAAAATTATACAGGAGCAACAGCAGAAAATGTTAGAAATACTCAACAAGTCAGCCAGAGTTGAGGAAAACAGAGCTAAAGTTGCAACTCAATGACCTTTGTCAAAACTGAGAGAAGTTAGAGATATTTGAGGTTTCAAACAAGTGAAAGGGAAGAAGTTTAGAGGAAGAACAACAGGAAAGCTCGATGGTAGACTGAAAGAGAGGAGAGATTAAATGACAACAGTGTTGGTGGCCAAGGGCCAGAGAAAATAGCAATGAGACAAGGGATCTAGGTGTCCTAGTGCATAAATAATATAACTTTAGAATACAGGTTCAGCAAGTGATTAGGAAAGATACTGAAATGTTACTCTTTATTGCGGGGGTAATGGAGTACAAAAGTAGGGAGGTTATACACTAATTATACTAGGCATTAATGATATCACACCTGGACTACTGTGCACAGTATTTGTCTCCTGATTTAAGGAAGAATATAAAAAATGTGGAAGCATTTCAGAGAAGGTTTATTGTTATCGGCAATGGGCTAACATATCATTGGCATGATATTTCCTTCATGGGTCCCACAGTTCTGAGACAAGTTTGCCTGAAAGTATCTGCTCCCTTTCTATTCTGTCCAAACCATATCTGATCTGATCTTATTAAAATTATACTGGAGCAAAATCAGAAAATGCTGCTTCATTATTATCACTGTAATTTAAATCTGACTAACTAAGATGAGAAACAAACACAATGATTGGGCAGCTTAACAATGAGTAAAGACTGCACTTTAACAATTTCCATATGTGACTAATATGCTAAACTACAATGCTCTGTTTATATTTAATATATGTTTTGCATTACGCAAAGCAGAGCTCCATCAATTTGAAAGAACATTGTCCTCTATTAAAATATATTTATCTGCTCTGTCTGAGATCAATCCATCACTCCCTCTGTTTGCATTATCCTGTACACACCAGATAGAGAACTGCTTGGCACACTGTGGTTACCTTATGTCTAGTCCAAGGATCAGTACTTTCACTAGACCATTTCTTTCTCCTTCCGTTACACGATAAGTAAAATGAGCAAACTCATTTTAGTTCATCCATCAAGAAAGACCCTCAAGCTGCCTCTATCACCTCATTTCAATCCACTTGGCTGTAAATACTTCCTGGAGTTCTATGCTACAGCTCTATCTAGAAGTCCACTTCTGTATTGTAAATTCTTTTATTCTTAAAATGTTTAGATATTAATACTAATTTGATCTTTAATTTGAACTGTAACCCATTGACTTGTTCTCCCAACTCAAATTAAAATAAATTGTGGATTTATAGTTTGCAGTTTTACGTACCTCTTTAAGATCACCTGTCAGAGCCTCCTTTCATGAATGAATAGCCCCCATTTCTCCAGTCTTTCCTCACTGTCCACGTTTGCTAGGGACTAGGCTTGTGATTCTACTCTGTATGGCCCCAAATACGTGAATGTCTCTCTGTGTTTCAGTGACCTAAGTGAGCACAGAACTCAAGATGTGGTCTGACTAGAGAACTACAGTTTGATCACAACTTCCTGATTGGTAGCTACTGCTTTGGCTAAGTAGTTCAACTGTCTACTGGCTTTATTGATTCCTGCTCTATATCAGTTGGAATTGTTAAGTTGGGTTTTTGATGTCATTGGGCATGAAACTTGGCTTGTAGGTCACTAGGGGTGGCATGGTGGCTCAGTGATTAGCACTGCTGCTTCACAGCGCTAGGGACCTGGGTTCGATTCCAGCCTCGGGTGACTGTGTGGAATTTGCACATTCTCCCTGTGTCTGTATGGGGTTCCTCCCACAGTCCAAAGATATGCAGGTTAGATCAATTGGCCATGCTGAATTGCCCATAGGGATGTGTAGGTTAGGTGCATTAGTCAGGGGCAAAAATAGGATCAAGAAATGGATCTGGGTGGGTTACTCTTTGGAGGGTTGGTGTGGACTTATTGGGCCAAAGGGCCTGTTTTCTAATTCTAAACCTGCCCATTATAGAATTGGATTGTTTTCTATGATTGACAGCCCATCTGCAATGTTGGTTTTATGCTGATGGCAAGTTAAAATCAACTATGGATCATAGGTACTACAGTGTCTCTTTCAACTTCACCATTAGACATTTTTATCTATGGATACATGTCACCCATTTCCTTCCTTTGCATATTGAAGGTCATTTGCTATTTTTGTTTTACACACTCCGGTAATTACTATTATTCAGTGTGTCCCCTTTGTATAGTCTGCAGTCCTTCTCTTGTTGAGTTGGATGCATCTATCAGCATCATTGTAGAATACAGCATTAGTATGTTAAGGCTGAATTTAGATGCACAGCTAATTCAGGGGCCACACCGTAATACAGTCTGGCCACTATTCTAGATCATCCAACAAGGTATCGACGTAGAGCAAATAGGGGATTAAGACAGTGAACAGTGGCAAGGAGATTGAACAGACAATATTATAGTAGCTTTGCCTGCTGTTCATCTGCTTATATGCTATTGAATACCAAATTGACAGCACTAATGTAGTTCATAGGATGACTTCAGTGTAATCTTGCTTTATTTTTTGAAATGTGATGATCACCTAAAGCTTCATTTCTTGGTGGTTCCCCTTGGTGACTACACTGAGCTGCCATGGTCCACGAAAAGGTCTTTATCTGCTTTGTGTTCCCCAGGGCAGGTGCACATGAGGTAACCAGTTCATGTATACCATGGGAGTTTGTGAGGAAAATTCTCTTAAAACTGATACAGCCCTCAAATTCTGAGCAGGACCTGAGATGTAGACTCCACCACTGACACAGCCATGGTACAGCTTCAAATTTATGTGATCAAAGGGGGAATAACATGACAAAATGTTCTAATAAAGAATGAACTCTATGCACATCCTGGCATCCACAATGACCGGGAATGGTGAGCCCTTGAAAGGACCTGCATAGTCAATGTGAAACCGAGTCTCGGGTTTACCTGGGCATTACCACAAATATGGGGGAGCTGCTGGCGGTAATTTTTCTCCTCGTTGCCACTCTGGGCACTGCGCCACCAATGCTGCTATGTCTGCATCCAATCCTGGCTATCAGACATAACTTCTCACCAACATCTTTGTTTTGGAAACCCCTGGATGACTCTAACAGAGTTCAGTCAGTGTCTGGCAGCGACCTTTGTTCAGGGCAGTCACTCTTGCTCCCTATAGTAATATGCCTTCCCCTAACTGTGGTTTAGTCTCTCCGGGGCCAAAAAGGTTTCAGTTCTGGTTGCTACGGCCCAAACCACTGGCTGTTTTCCCCCATCACCACCGGCTGTTTCAGTTTTGCCAGAACCAGATCTTTTTGCGTTCAAAGTCTGATATTGTCAGCTGTGACTAGAAGCATGTCCAGAAAATGTAAAACCATCACAGACTCTTCCAGTGGTGGTACCACCGGGGGTGTATCTGCCAGCAGGAGGCAGCTCAATGCATCTACATTTGCTACTTGACCTCCTGGACGGTGTTCCAACTTGTAATTATTTAATATTAGAGCCCACTGCTGAATTTGGCCTGAAACTATGTGGCACTGCCTTATTCTCTTTAAGTAGACCTAGCAGGGGTTTGTGGTCCATTATTATTACAGATTTATGCCTGTAAAGGTATTGGTGGAACTTCCTGACTCCAAATATGACCGCCAAATCTTCCTTCTCTACCTGGGCTTTCTGCATTAGCCAAAGTCCTGAATGCATTGGCGATTGGACATTCCTCTCCATTGGTGTACCGATAAGCTAACACTACTCTGATGCCAGATAAGAAGTCATCGCATTTCAGTATCAGATCTTGCTTGGGATCATGGTGTCAACACCTTAGAGGATGAGAGCTGTTTTTCTCACTTGCTTGAAAGCAATGGCTTGGCTACACAACCATGTCCAAAACTGAGCCTTTCTTTTTGAAGAGTTGATGGCAAAGATGCCAGGATGGAGGCAAGGTTATGTCTGAACTTTCCGTAATAGTTCACCAACCTAAGGAAAACCTAAGCTTCAATACAGACGTGGGAGCTGGGGCACCTTTGATCACCCTCACTTCATCTTCCAATGGACGTAACCCAGTCGTGTTGACTCTGTAGCCCAAGTAAGTCACTCGAGGTGCCTAAAACACACCATTTTGCATTCTAAGGCATACACCCAAGAAAGAAGAAACATCTAAGGACTATGTCCAAGTTCACTAAGTGCTCCTTATTTGTCTTGTCTCTTATTAGCACGTCATCTAGATAAATGGTAACCTGGGCTAGTCGTTGTAAAATGTTCTCCATCATCCACTGAAGAACTGCACAGGTTCACCATACTCCATATGGCAGTCTTGTGTATTGGTACAAACCCTTATATAGCATACTTCTGGAAATCCTCATCGAATTGCAAATACAATTAGGCATGGTTCTGTCCAGCTTCGTGAAGGACAGGCCCCTGCCAGCTTATGTATAAATCTTCTATGTGAGGGATTGGGTGTTTATCCAGTTGCAAAAAGTGGTTTACCATTTGTTGAAAAGCCCCACAAAGCCAAATCCATCCACTGGGTTTCACAGTTGGTATGACTGGTGCTGCCCATTCCACAAACTAGACTGGTTTGACTATTCCTTCCCTTTCCAGCCTCCTGATTTCTGTCTACTTTTGCCTACAAGGCAAACGGCACTGGGTGGGCCATACCGAATCAGGGAATTGCTTCCTGGTCAGCCTGTAAGGTGACCTTGGCTCCTTTGATACTCAGGGTAAAAACAATGACTGCAGATGCTGGAAACCAGAGTCTAGATTAGAGTGGTGCTGGAAAAGCACAGCAGTTCTGGCAGCATCCAAGGAGCAGTAAAATCGACGTTTCGGGCAAAAGCCCTTCATCATGAATGCAGGCAGACTGCCTGAAGGGTGGAGAGATAAATGAGAGGAGGGAGGGGGTGGGGATAAAGTAGCATAGAGTACAATAGGTGAGTGGGGGAGGGGATGAAGGTGATAGGTCGGAGGGGGACAGTGGAGTGGATAGGTGGAAAAGAAGATAGGCAGGTAGGACAAATCATGGGGACAGTGCTGAGCTGGAAGTTTGGAACTGGGGTGAGGCGGGAGAAGGGGAAATGAGGAAACTGTTGAAGTCCACATTGATGCCCTGGGGTTGAAGTGTTCCGAGGTGGAAGATGAGGCGTTCTTCCTCCTGGTGTCGGGTAGTGAGGAAGCACTGGTGAAGGAGGTCCAGGACCTCCATGTGCTCGGCAGAGTGGGAGGGGGAGTTGAAATGTTGGACCACAGGGTGGTGTGGTTGATTGGTGCGGGTGTCCCGGAGATGTTCCCTAAAGCGCTCTGCTAGGAGGCGCCCAGTCTCCCCAATGTAGAGGAGACCACACTGGGAGCAACGGATACAATAAATGATATTGGTGGATGTGCAGGTGAAACTTTGATGGATGTGGAAAGCTCCTTTAGGGCCTTGGATGGAGGTGAGTGAGGAGGTGTGGGCGCAGGTTTTGCAATTCCTGCAGTGGCAGGGGAAGGTACCAGGATGAGAGGGTGGGTTGTAGGGGGGCATGGATCTGACCAGGTAGTCACGGAGGGAACGGTCTTTGCGGAAGGCGGAAAGGGGTGGGGAGGGAAATATATCCCTGGTGGTGGGGTCTGTTTGGAGGTGGCAGAAATTACGGCGGATGATTTGATTTATGCAAAGGTTTGTAGGGTGGAAGGTGAGCACCAGGGGCATTCTGTCCTTGTTACGGTTGGAGGGGTGGGGTCTGAGGGCGGAGGTGCAGGATGTGGACGAGATGCGTTGGAGGGCATCTTTAACCACGTGGGAAGGGAAATTGCGGTCTCTAAAGAAGGAGGCCATCTGGTGTGTTCTATGGTGGAACTGGTCCTCCTGGGAGCAGATATGGCAGAGGCGAAGGAATTGGGAATACGGGATGGCATTTTTGCAGGAGGTATGGTGGGAAGAGGTGTAATCCAGGTAGCTGTGGGAGTCGGTGAGTTTGTAAAAATGTTGGTATCAAGTCGGTTGTCATTAATGGAGATGGAGAGGTCCAGGAAAGGGAGGGAGGTGTCAGAGATGGTCCAGGTAAATTTAAGGTCAGGGTGGAATGTGTTGGTGAAGTTGATGAATTGCTCAACCTCCTCGTGGGAGCACGAGGTGGCGCCAATGCAGTCATCAATGTAGCGGAGGAAGAGGTGGGGAGTGGTGCCGGTGTAATTACGGAAGATGGACTGTTCTACATAGCCAACAAAGAGACAGGCATAGCTGGGGCCCATACGGGTGTCCATGGCTACCCCTTTGGTCTGGAGGAAGTGGGAGGATTTGAAGGAGAAATTGTTAAGGGTGAGGACCAGTTTGGCCAAACAAATGATAGTCCCTAGATCTTCCTGAAAGACTTCCAGGTATTTAATTAGGATTTCACTCAGACATCCAACTTCCAGTCGAAAAATGTTGAGCCAATCCAAGTGAATCTTTCTCAAACAATTTCAACTCATCAAGCTCCAGCCCAAGCCTTTCACTACAATCAGTGGGAACTGAACCAGCTGCTTCTCATACGAGACCGGAACTGAAGTTGTACCCTTCATCTGGAAAGGGTCCCCAGTATAGGTTCTCAGTCTAGCCAAGGTCTTATGCAAACTTAAAGGCTGGAGTCCAGAGCAAAGTTTGTCAATTAGTTCTGCAATCACTGAAACGGCTGCGCCACTTTCAACCTCCAACAGAACCATGTGACTATTTAACTAGATGTTTGTTTCAATTGGTTCTGATTTGGATGTGGCTCAGCAAGTTAAGTGTTCCAAACCAAATGTAAGTTGATTTTCCAGGGTGTGCATTATCCTAGATAATGGTCTATGAGTTCTCTTAGTTAATTTAGGTTTAGTGGGATTCTTGCTGCTTCGAGTCTGCATGCTGGCAGCAACTACAATGGCTTGCTGACCTGGATCCTGAAGAAAAGATTAACCACTTGGCCATGACTTGGCTTTGTTTTGGGTTTTGCTGTGGGCTGACCTAGAGTCCATCACTTCAGGAAATGTCCTGAGTGAGGTTTTGCAATTGACTTTACTCAAGTGGTGTTCCCTAGCTCATTCGGCCTGGTGGGGGTGTTTGCTTCCATCAGAACACCCTGCAACTCATATACTCCACTCGCCGCTTTTTTATAGACAAGGTCAACCATTGTGCCTGTTTGAAGTCCATTTGGGCTTCAGCTTTTGCAAAATTATATAATTAATTCCACTCTTGTTGCCTCTGAAACAAATCCACAAAGTCTGATACCCCATCACCAAGTCACGCTTAATTTTTACGTGGAAAGTCCTGACACTGATCCAGCTCCCTCAAACCCAGTTTTCAGAGAGAACGGAACCTCTGACAATCCTGTTTATATCTGTCAGCCAGGGCTCCCTAATTGAAACTGAGTAACAGCCCCAATCAGGGAACTCATACTCTGAGGTCCATCTGGCTGACCTCATTAAAATCACTACAAAGGCATACAGTATGCTTGCCTTTATTGGTTGGGGCATTGAATATAAACGTTGGCATGTTATGTTCCAACTGTATAAAACTTTAGTTAGGTCACATTTGGAATATTGCATGCAGTTATGATCGCTACACGACCAGAAGGACGTGGATGCTTTGGAGAGGGTTCAGAGGTTTATGAGGATGTTGCCTGGTCTGGAGGGTTCAGATATGAGGAGAGGTTGGACAAACTCTGTTTGTTTTCATCCGAAAGACAGAGGCTGAAAGGTGACCTGATAGAGATCTATAAATATAAGAGAGGCATAGATAGGGTCAGAGGCTTTTCCCAACTATAAGAAGAAACAGGTTCAAGGTGACGTGGTGGGGGGGGGGGGGGGGGAGAAGTTAAGGGGAGAATTGTAGAGAAAATTTTCCACACAGAGGGTGGTGGGTGACTGGATTGTACTGCCAGTGGAGGTAGTGTAAAAAGGCACATTAGCATGTTTCAGGTGTATTTTGATAAATACATGAATAGGAGGCAAACAAAGGGATAAAAACCATGTATAGGCAATAAGTATCAGGTCTAAATAAGAAGTAAGAATTGGCGTAGGCTTGACGGGCCGAAAGGCCTATTCCTGTGCAGTATTGTTCTTTGCTTACAATTTGCTTATTTTGTTCCCAGGACTTGGATGTTTTCCTCCTTTACCCTTGCATTTCCAGACTGTTATAGTCATAAAACTGTACAGCACGGAAACAGACCCTTCGATCCAACTCGTCCATGCCGACCAGATATCCTAAATTAAACTAGTCCCATTTGCCAGCACTTAGCCCGTATCCCTCTAAACCCTTCCTATTCATGTACCCATCCAGGTGCCTTTTAAATACAGTGTCAGCCCTCCACCACTTCCTCTGGCAGCTCATTACACATACCACCCACTGCTTGAAAAAGTTGCCCCTTTAGTCCCTTTTAAATTTTTCCCCTCTCATCTTAAATTTATGCCTTCTAGCTCTGGACTCCCCCTGCTCCAGGGAAAATATCTTGTCTACTTATCCTATCCATGACCCTCATGATTTTATAAACCTCTATAAGGTCACCCCTCAGGCTCCAACACTGCAGGGAAAGTAGCCCCAGCCTATTCAGCCTCTCCCTATAGTTCAAACCCTCCAACCCTGGCAACATCCTTGTTGTCACATAGAGGAAGAAGATTAAGATTTCCATTTTACAATATTTGCTCTACCAATAAAAAGCTTAAAGACTACAGCGGTACATTGATTTTTGAAAACAATTTTTGGACCAACAAATCAACATTCTGACACCATTCACAAGAAAGAGCAGAGTAGCAGGAGGTACCCATCTTCTGTTTCAGGCCTTATTTCCAAGGAACCCGTCAAAGCTTTTTGCTCCTTCCCAAAAACTGGTTTTAGGTCAGCTGAAGACAAGATGTGAAAATTGGTTTCTGCTCCTCCTCTTGCCTGTACATTCAACATTCAGAGAATGTTAATTAGGTCACTGTAGAAAAAAGGCAAATAAACGCTCATTTCATATGCCACGCTTTCCTGCTTAATTGGAGGCCAGAGTTGAAAGTTCACTCTACTCAGTTCAGTCTAAAAGTAGTTGGTGTCCAGCCATTCGAATCTAAAATTCAATATCAGCCAGTCTCCACTGTTACTTCACATGTATGAATTATTTCAGATTTTCACATACCAAGTAATCTGGTAAACAGTGAGATTACTAATTGTGCCAATGGAATAATAACTTGCAAACTGTTCTGGTCTTCTTTGGGGAAAGCAAGTGGTTGCTGGTTTATCTGAGCAGGAATATGTTCAATGGGGTTAACTGTGGAGATTTTCAACATCTTTTCCAGGCTGTGAAAAAATGATCCATTTGTTAACCTACTGAAAACTCAAGAACAAAATAAGCATATTTCCCATCATCTAAAGTTGGAAGCAGTAAAGGTCTGTTGTCTATTTATAGTGTTAAAGAATTCCTACTGTCTGGAACAGGCCATTTGGCCTATTGAGTCCACGCTGACCCTCCAAAGAGCATCCCACTCAGATCCATCCCATTCCTGTAACCTTGCATTTCCCCTGGTTAATTCACCTAGCCTGCAAATCAGCGTGGCCAAATCGTTTCTGCACCCTCTCACATTTAACAACATCGTTCCTGAAGAAGGGCAACCAGAATTGTACGCAGTACTCTAAAAGTGGCCTTATATTGTGGAATATTATCTGATTTTGATATCCAAATTAAAAAGGTTGATTATTGTTACTCAATTTCAGTTCAAGACAATAAAAATTATGGTGATGCTATGTTTTATGAGATTTTGAATCTTTTAACAATCAAGTTCTTTACAAGCTTTAAAATGTTAAATTTCAGTACAGGAAAAGACTGTGAAGCATTACTACAAGAAGGTAAATTATTATGTAAACCAAACCTCTGACTTTCTTATATATGTAGATTAAGTTTGATTCCATTATAGAGCTTGATGACTGGATTCCCCTGAGTCAGTTCTATTCAGTTGTCATGATAAATTTTTGGCTGCAATATGATTTCCATTAATTTTCAGAAATCAGCTAACAGCATGATTAAGGCTGTTCTATTAGGAATCACAACTTTCCAAGTGAAACACAATTATGTTAGCTTTAAAAATGTTCAAAACACGAGCATAACTCAGAAGTAATAAAACAAATTCTTCTCAGTCAAATAGCTTTTTGTTTTGTTCAACTTGATTAAAACATGCTATGCCAATGAACTAAAGGCTAGAGGTAAGATTTACAGATTGCATTCTGTACTTCCCTAATAACACACATTCAATAATTTCAGTGCAAGGCAATAGAGACTGTGATGACACTGTGCATTATGGATGGCTGTGGTTTAAAAAGGTACTTACCACTACCATCTTCAGAAGGAATTGAATAAAGAACAAATAGCCTTGCCTGCCTCACCAATACACAAGAATGAGTTTTGAAGAATCAACTATTTGTCCCAAAGACAAGCCATTGAACGCCTAGTTTCTTTAAACCAGTGTTGTTTATGTACTGATTTTGATGTTGTCCCTCAATGCTTTAACATGAATGTGAAAATTCTCTAATCTTCTGTGGTTTTGCCAGTAGGATTTGAGCAACAACAGCTTCACTTAGGGTTTTATTGAAATTGTGTTTCTAACCCATAATGACACCTGACTGCCCAGAACACCTGCCAGGAGTAAAATCTATACTTACTCCTCCAAAAGGTCAGCAATTAGTTCTGTGAGTAGATGCTGAAACAATAACAAATTTGTGTCTGAGGGAGCATCAAACATTATTAATATCGTCTGATAACATTCGTATATTTGAGCTCCTATCCTTCCAGAAACATGATTGTGCGATTGGAAATAGACAGTTTTCCCAGCAGGTAGCAGACACCCAACATGGTTGTTACTCTCTCGGCACTTAGTGAACGTGAATTCTACTGCAGTTCACAAAAGACAGTCTGCCACATTCAGGTTAAAGCGAATACTTCCACACACTAATAATAATACAAAAATAAAATTCCGTATGACACCGAACATGTAAAATTTCCAATCTGTCACTTACCACAGTAAAGATGACTAATTAAGAAACATAAAAATTCAATTCTTCTTGCACCCCCACATCTCCTCGATGACCTTGGCTCTGATATATTCAGTTTGGCACTGTGATTCTTTATTCCAACTACTACAAGCAAGAGTTTCCTTCAGATACTAGAATGTGTAACAATTAGTTTATTCATACAGAGAGCTCTAATTTTCTACAATCTTGCTCATACAGTTTTGATATGTATCTTCAATAACTAGTCCATAAAAATGAACTCTGCGCCTAAGTGTTTTGAATATTTTAAACTGTGAAGTCACTGATCCAAAACACACATATTAAATCATAACCGATTCTTTCTTCTCAGAGGCCAAAGATCAAAAAATATCAAACATGACACTCTTCCCAGCTTCTGTTAGTTGAGTAGGAGAATAACAGAAGTGACAGATTCCACAGCGCTGTTACAGCACAGGAGGAGGCTATTTAGTCCCAATGTTTGAACCAGTTCTCGAAATGAGCGTCATTAGTGCCATTCTGCTGCCTTTTCCTCATAACCTTTGCGTATTATTTCTTTTCAAATGATCACCCAATGTCCTTCTGTGTGACTCAGGGGAACTTGTCTCCAATATTAGGCCAGGTAGTTCATCCCAGACCTGGACCACTCATTGCTCAAAACCATTTTCTCCTCACATTACATTTGTTTCTTTCGCAAATCATGTTAAATCTGTGCCCCCTAATTTTTTACGAGAAGAAAATATTTCTCATCTACTGTATCCACCTCCCTTACAATTTTGAAGATTTCCATCAAATCTCCTCTTAGATGCCTTCTTTCCCAGGAGAACAGTCCCAATCTCTCCAATACTCCTTCAGAACCAAAGTTTCTCAACCCTGGAACCATTCTTGTAAATCTCTTTTGTATTCACTTCAATACATTGAGGTTCTTCCTACAATGCAATGCCCATAATGCTGCACAATAATTTGAGAAGTGTTTTCTACAAGTTCAGCATCACCTCCATGCTCTTGTACTCACACCCCTAATTAATTAAGCTAAGGACGCTGTATGCTTTATTAACTGCCCTTCTGTACCTGTCATAGAGTCATAGAGATGTACAGCATGGAAACAGACCTTTCGGTCCAACCCGTCCATGCCGACCAGATATCCCAAACCAATCTAGTCCCACCTGCCAGCACCTGGTCTATATCCCTCCAAACCCTTCCTATTCATATACCCATCCAAATGCCTCTTAAATGTTGCAATTGTACCAGCCTCCACCACTTCTTCTGGCAGCTCATTCCATACACGTACCACCCTCTGCGTGAAAAAGTTGCCCCTTAGGTCTCTTTTATATCTTTCCCCTCTCACCCTAAACCTATGCCCTCTAGTTCTCAACTCCCTGATCCCAGGGAAAATACTTTGTCTATTTATCCTTTCCATGCCCCTCATAATTTTATAAACCTCTATAAGGTCACCCCTCAGCCTCCGATGCTCCAGGGAAAACAGCCCCAACCTATTCAACCTCTCCCTATAGCTCAAATTCTCCAACCCTGGCAACATCCTTGTAAATCTTTTCTGAACCCTTTCAAGTTTCACAACATCTTTCCGATAAGAAGGAGACCAGAATTGCACGCAATATTCCAACAGTGGCTTAACCAATATCCTGTACAGCCGCAACATGACCTCCCAACTCCTGTAGGTAAAAACAATGACTGCAGATGCTGGAAATCAGATTCTGGATTAGTGGTGCTGGAAGAGCACACTCCTGTACTCAATACTCTGATCAATAAAGGAAAGCATACCAAACGCCTTCTTCACTATCCTATCTACCTGCGACTCCACTTTCAAGGAGCTATGAACCTGCACTCCAAGGTCTCTTTGTTCAGCAACACTCCCTAGGACCTTACCATTAAGTGAATGATCAGTGCTCATTAATACCCAGGTCCATTACTCTTGCAGTCCCTTTTACAATTATACCATTATTTTATATTGTCAGTCCATGTTCTTTCTTCCAAAATGCATAACCTCATGCTTCTCTGCACTGAACTACATTTACCCCTCCACCAACTTGTCTTACGTCCTTTTGAAGTTCTACACTGTCCTCCTCACAGTTCACAAAGCCTCCGAGTTTTGTATTTTTGGCAAATTTTGAAATTGTTCCCTGCACACCAAGATCTAGATCATTAATGTATATCAGGAAAACCAAAGATCCCATTACTCTCCCCTTGGAAGCTCGACTACAAACCTTCTTCCAGGACTGAAAAGTATCCATCGACCATTACTGTCTGTTTCCTGTCACTCAGATAATTTATATTCATGTTGCTATTGTTCCTTTTATTCCAAGATCTATAACTTTTCTTTACTGTCTGTTGTGTGGCACAGTATCAAATGCCTTCTGAAAATCCATGTTTACCACAACAACCTCATATACCGTATTATACTTTCCATTACCTATTTAAAAAAAACATGACTCCTTCTTTAAAAATTCATCTTGGTTTTTCTAACCAATCCACCTTTTGCCATATGACTATTAATTCTATTCTGAAGAATTGCTTCATTGAAGTTAGGCTGACTGATCTGTATTGCTGGGCTGATCCTTATAACCTTTTATATACAAGGATGTGGCATTTGCAATTCTCCAGTCCACTGGCACGTCTCCTTATTTTAAAGAAGACTGAAAGATCATGGCCAGTGCTCCTGAAATTTCCACTCTCGCTCCTCCAGTATCCTCGGATGCAACTCATCCGGTACTTGTATCTTGTCAAATTTAAGCACCATAGTACATCCAACACTTCTTCCTTATCCATTTTGAATCCGCCCTGGTGACATAGAGTTTTCTCCCATATCACCACAACCTGGGTCACATTTATCTGCTTGGTAAAGACAGATGCAAAGTATTCATTTAATATCTCTGCTGCATCTAATGCCTCCATAAGTAAATCCCCTTTTTAGTTCCTGATCAGCTTCTTCTCTTACCATCCTTTTTTCTATTTGTGTAACTATAGATGATTTTGGGATATCTGTGACAATAAAATATAAGAAGTGAATTTTGACCTGTTTTTATTTATATGAAGAGAAGTGCTGAGCAATCTGCTCAAAACCAATAAAGTAAATAGCTTGTGAGACCTTGGGTGTTTTTTTATTAAGTTGGAACAGTAGAGGCAGCCTGAATGGGTGGGGTCAAGCTCAGAAACATGATTTTTAGTCTTAGCTTTCAGCAATTGCTAGGGTCTTGAAGTTAGATGTGGAGGCTCTTATTCCTCTGTTACAGCTAAAAGCTGGGGTTCTCTTCCTGCTGCTAGAATTACATGTGAGACAACCTATTTTACTGAATTTGCCATTGCCAAGGGTGTGTTTATGGGATGTTACTACATTGGAACAGTTAATTAGTAATAGTTAATATATATATTGTTATGGATTTTGATAGCTACAGTAAAGCCAATTCGTTTTTCTATTTTTATTTTCTCTGCATTTTAATTGTAGTGTAACAATAAAATATGTTTTTCTTAAAGTCGAGTAGTTTGACCAATCCAATTGCATTTGGAACGCAATGTGTTATGCCTACCTCTAAAATAAAAAAAAATAGGTTGTAGGCTACCTTAATATATTGTGAAGGGACTTAGTCTGGTCAATAATATATCCTTTAATATTGGCTTCAAGTTTTTTTCTCATAATTCATCTTTGCTTCTCTAATGTATGTTTTCACCTCCCCTCTAAATCTTCAATATTCCTCAATGCACAATTGTACTTTATACTTTCACCAATCATCAGCATCTTTATTGAATTCTACTTTGTCATCGAGGGAGCTCTAGAGTTGTTTGTCCTACCTTTCCATTTTAAGCAATATACCATTATTATATCTGAAACATCTCCTCTTTAAAGGTAGCCTATTGTTCAGTGACAGTTCACCCCATTATCCTTTCATTCCAGACTATTTGGTCCAGCTCTGTTCTTGCTCAATAAAGTTATCTCTCTGCTAATGAATTTTTCTTGCTCTGGATTGATCATTTTCATTCTCCACCATCATCCCAGACCTTCTGATGCAAGCAGTTTGATTTCTGAAATGCTCTACTGACAACTAATCTAAGTGACTCACCCCATTTCTAAAAACTAGGTCCAAACAGTGCAGCCTTTCTTGCTGGACTGGACACATATTGCTGTGAGAAATTCTCCAGAACACAATACAGGAACAACAGTCCCTCGCATTGCCAATATCCTGGTTTAGTAAATTTGTAGTCCTCCCAACATCACAAGCAAAACGCTCCTGAAGGAACTTAGTCCCTCCTCTTCCCAGGTGCAAACAGTTGCACTGTTCTCATCTTCCAAATAGCCATCCCAGTCTCTCAGGAATTTAAAGCCCCTCCCTGCCCCATGCACTATTTTTCCAGTCACCCATTCATCTACCTCATCCTCCTACTTTTTTTTTTACCCTGGTACCATGGAGGTAACATACCATCTTGAAATCACTTTGATAGTCAAAGTAAAGCCGCTGTCAATATTGCTCCTCAACTCTTCTTCCTCTCCTCCTGTGCAGCCAAGCTGCTTGTGTTGCCACTCCCTTCAGGGTACCAGTGTTGTCATCAGCTTTCAAAATGGAAAACAGAATAGTGAGTGGGACCTCAGGACTCTTGCACTACTTGTCTGTTTCTTATATACTGACAATCACCCAACCTCCTTCCACCTCCAGGCACTTAAGCTGTGGTGCGGCCAACTTCTTGAACATGTTATGTGTGTAACTCTTAGCCTCTTGAATGCACAGCAGTGGCCCAATGGCCTGGCTCCCTTGAATACACTGCAGTGACCCACTGGCCTGGCATTCTTGAATGCACTGCAGTGTCCCACTGGCCTGGCGCTCTTGAATGCACTGCAGTGTCCCACTGGCCTGGCGCTCTTGAATGCTCTGCAGTGATCCACTGGCCTGGCGCTCTTGAATGCACTGCAGTGTCCCACTGGCCTGGCGCTCTTGAATGCTCTGCAGTGATCCACTGGCCTGGTACTCTTGAATGCACTGCAGTGACCCACTGGCCTGGCTCTCTTGAATACACTGCAGTGACCCACTGGCCTGGCTCTCTTGAATGCACTGCAGTGTCCCACTGGCCTGGCATTCTTGAATGCACTGCAGTGTCCCACTGGCCTGGTGCTCTTGAATGTACTGCAGTGAGCCACTGGCCTGGCACTCTTGAATGCACTGCACTGACCCACTGGCCTGGTGCTCTTGAATGCACGGCAGTGAGCCACTGGCCTGGCACTCTTGAATGCACTGCACTGACTCACTGGCCTGGTGCTCTTGAATGCACAGCAGTGAGCCACTGGCCTGGCACTCTTGAATGCACTGCACTGACTCACTGGTCTGGTGCTCTTGAATGCACGGCACTGACCCACTGGCCTGGTGCTCTTGAATGCACTGCACTGACCCACTGGCCGGAGGTTTAGAGCTCAATTTTCTGAAGCTGGCAGCACTTCTTACACATGTAGTCATTCAAGAAAGTCTGGTAAGGTCCATGACTTTCCACAAATTGCAGGTCACATATACCACTCTCCAAGCTGTACTGTTGTATCTTAACCTTACTTCTCTAATGTTAGCATTATTCTGTTTTGGTTTAATTAACTTACTTTATTATATTGGCCCTGACTTTCCTTCATTCCTGGTGTTTTTCAGTTAAATTCAAGTATAAATATTCTTTGAAAATAATCCATCTTTCTCATTTTTTATGGACTTATGGGATGCTCTGGCCAGGCCAGCATTTAATTCCCATTCGCAGCTGCTTTTGAGAAGGTGGTGGTCAGCTGCCTTCTTTAACTAGCAATTTACAATTTACTGCAATTTAAAGACGGTCTCTCACAGCAGTTTCTTTCCAATAAGAAGGAAAAAAGAAGCACCTTCTTCCTGCCCTTTGCAAAATTTTCCAGTCAAAATACTTTACTTCTCTTGGTACTGCTCAAAGAAGCCCTTTTCCCCCTCTGCACTGAATTTCCATTTTGAACCAAATGCCCAGATATACTCATGCAGCCTTTGTCACACTCAGGCAACTCGAGAGGAGAAACAAAACCTCTGGCAGCAACATCTCTGGAGATTTTAGTGAAGTCCAGATCCTCTGCTAGCTGGAACAACCAAAACAGCCAGAAAGTTTATTCAATGCCAGAAAGAAATGCTTGCATCACACCAACATTATCAATAAAGTCCAGCAAATTTATCAGAGCTACACAATTCCCTGACAGAGTTCAATATATCACAATGACATTCTTTGAATTACACTGGTAAGAACTGAGGTCTTTCGGAGTCTCACTACTTTGTACCTCTTGGTATTTGGAGATTGCAATTATGAACATCCAGAAATATATTTTTATAGAAATATACACATAAAGACACTGGTTACAGCAACGAAAATGCGAAACTTTGTCACAGTTATAGTCACTATACATTTATATCTTGGTAACAATTAGGACCCAGCAAATTGCAACATTGCAAGGTCGTCAAAGTTTGCTTTCACTCAAATAAATAAATGGAATATGGACAGATCCCTTAAAGACAAGCCCTTTGTGGAATTTTATCCAAGAATCACGGGATTACATGTGTAACTTTTTGTTTCAAATTTCTGATATATGCAATACTGACTACAAAGGTGATTTTTCTTCAAAGATGCCCTAAAGACTGAACCATTGGTGTGACATTCGAACTGAAGAAATACCAGTTCAACATTCATGCTGCACCGTTAATGATCCTTTTCAGTGCAACTACCCCTGCTGGCAGGATCTGAAGCTAGATCAAAAAGACAGTGCTAAAATGGTGCACCATTGCATTATTTTTCTCAATAAACAAATATACAATTGTGGTTGCGTGACTAAGCTGTGACTTAGAAGAGGCTTGAGAATACTACATTTCACAACACAGAGATTTGAAATTTCCTAGCCGGGATTGGCGAAGGGGGAAATAAATAATTCGGTTGGGCTTCAAAAAGGAATTAAGTGGAAAGGTGAAAGCATAGATACAGGTCGTTCTGGTATAACACATATTTTGTCAACACGAATTGGCTGTAATGTGATTGACAATTTGTGGACGATGTTTGGACAATGCGAAGTTTCTACTGAAAGGGTAGTGATCTTACACAGCACGATTTACAATAGTGCAGGGTTGCAGGGAAACACAACAGCCACATTATAACCTGTCCATGAACCATTCTTCTTGCCTGTTGTCCAGATAAGTATTTGCACACAAAAAATAAATGTTTCTTCACTGACCCATCTTACTGCATATTATGCCTTTTCCCCAGCTGCTGTCCTTTATTTTTAATTTTATTCACTCAAGAGATGTGATTACATTTGCAAGGCCAGCATTTATTACCCTTACAAGATATGTGGGGAACCACGTTCTGCAGTTCATGGAGTGTAGGTGCAGCTGCAGCGTTTAAGGAATGACAGGATTTTATCCAGGTGACTGACAGTAAAGCAACAGCAAAATATTTACATGTCTGAATGGTGTCTCCAACGGAAGGGGAACCTGCAGGTGATGGTCATCCCCAGATTTGCTGACCCTTTAATTGAAAAGATCTGGAGGAGGTGTTTCAGGAACCTTGGAGAGTTGCTGCAGAATATCAGGCGGACGGTACACACTGCTTTCAAGGTGTGCCAATATTATAATGAACGTTTATTTAAGGTGATGGACAGGATGTCAATCAGGTAGAGTTTCTTTCTATTGGCATCTTTTTGGAGCTGCATTCATCCAGACAAGTGAGAAGTATTGCATCAGTCTTCTGACATGCCTTGTAAATGATGGACAATCTTTGGACCCCCGGCATTCCAAGCATTTTCCAAGGATGCCTACCTTGAAGTTCTCCTCCTCTCTCTACGAGTCCCCACCCCCCCATAAGCCTCATTCCTGATGAAGGGCTTATGCCCAAAACATTGATTTGCCTGCTCCTTGGAGGCTGCCTGACCGGCTGTACTTTTCCAGTACCACATCGGCAACAAGTATCTGCCGTGCCCAGTCACATGACTTATATAGCTGTTTTAGTTAAGTTCCTGATAAATGGAGAATGCTTTAGGAATTCTTCAATATCAACAAAGGCCTGCAGCAAAGACAACCGCCCTCAACAACTGCAATATCTTCCTTCATTCCAGGTATGATCCCAGCAGTAGAGTTCCCTCTTTAGTTTCAATTTTATTAGGAATCCTAGATACCACTCTCTTGCCAAATAGTGCTTTGATGTCAAGGTCAGTCTTTCTAATTTCAGCAGTGAAATTTAGCTCATGTATACATATTTGAATAAAGGCTGAAATGCAATCAGTTGAGAGATCCTGGCCAAACCCAAACCGTGCATCAGTGACAAAGGTATTGCTGATCATTTGCCACATTATACCAGTCAATTACAACAAATTACTTTGCTGACACTCAAGAGGCTGATTGCGTGGTAGATTGGACATAACTGGGAAATATTTGACTTTTTCAATTGTTGTTATAGCTGGTGGGTCAGTCCTGTTGGCAGGACAGTACATGCATAGGAATGTTAATGGAGGAGTCTGGGATGTTAGTTGTCAGGTATCATTTGACAATTATAACTAAGGTAGGCTTTTGCTGATCTAGGAGAAAGTGAGGACTGCAGATGCTGGAGTATCAGAATGAAGTATGGGGTGCTGGAAAAGCACAGCAGGTCATGAGGACAGTGGCGAGTTGGAAGGTTTGAACTGGGATAAGGTAGGGGAAGGGGAAATGAGGAAACTAGTGAAGTCCACATTGATGTCTTGTGGTTGAAGGGTCCCAAGGCAGAAGAGGAGGTGTTCTTTCTCCTGTGGGATGTGCCAATGGAGGCAACACAGGACCTGCATGTCCTCGGCAGAGCAGGAGGGGGAGTTGAAGTGTGCGGCCATGGGACAATGGGGTTGGTTGGTGCAGGTGTCCCAGAGATGTTCTCTGAAGCACTCTGCGATTAGGCATCCTGTCTCCCCAACGTGGAGGAGACTGCATCGGGAACAACGGACACAATAAATGACATATGGAAGTGCAAGGAAAATTTGGATGGATGTGGAAGGCTCCTTTGGAGCCTTGGACGGAGGTGAGGGGGCAGGGGGGGGGGGGGGGGGGGGGGGAAAGAGGTGGAGGCATAGGTTTTGCAATTCCTGCGGTGGCAGGGGAAGGTCCAGGAGGGGAGGGTGGGTTGGTGGGGGTTGTTTTCCATAAAGACCATTCCCTCTGCAACTCCTTTGCCAGATCCAACCCCCCCCCCCCCCACCCCCACCCCCCCCCAACCCCCAACCTTCCCCTGCCACTGCAGGAATGCAAAACCTGCACACACATCCCCACCCTCTCCTCCATCCAAGGCCCCAAAAGGAGCCTTCCACGTGGAGAGTTTTCCTTGCACTTCCACACGTCATTTATTGTATCCATTCCTCCCGATGTGGTCTCCTCTACATCAGGGAGACAGGATGCCTAATTGCAGAGCACTTCAGAGAACATCTCCGGGCCACCTGTACCAACCCCATTGTCCCATGGCTGCACACTTCAACTCCCCCTCCTGCTCTGCCAAGGACATGCAGGTCCTGTGCTACCTCCATTGACACATTCCACAGGAGAAAGAACACCTCCTCTTGTGCCTTGGGACCCTTCAACCACAAGGCATCAATGTGGACTTCACTAGTTTCCTCATTTCCCCTTCCCCTACCTTGTCCCTTCTGGACGGCACAGTGAATAGCACTGTTGCCTCACAGCGCCAGAGACCCAGGTTCAATTCCCACCTCAGGCAACTGTCTGTGTGGAGTTTGCACGTTCTCCCTGTGTCTGCGTGAGTTTCCTCTGGGTGCTCCACTTTCCTCCCACAGCCCAAAAATGTGCAGGTTAGGCGAATTGGCTATGCTAAATTGCCGTAGTGTCAGGTGAAGGGGTAAATGTTGGGAAATGGGTCTGGGTGGGTTGCTCTTTGGAGGGTCGGTTTCCACACTAAGTAATCTAATCCCAGTTCCAACCTTCCAACTCGCCACTGTCCTCATGACCTGCTGTGCTTTTCCAGCACTCACAGTCCTCACTTTCTCCTAGATCAGCAAAAACCTACCTTAGTTACAATTGTCAAATGATACCTGACAACTAACATCCCAGACTCTTCCACTAACATTCCTATATCACCACCCAGTGGCTGAAGACTTCAGCTCCCACAAGGACATTCAGGTCCTCTGCCTCCTCCATCGCCACACAACCAGCTGACACCTGGAGGAAAAACACCTCCTCTTCTGCCTTGGGACCCTCCAACCCCATGGCCTCAATGCATACTTCACTAGTTTCCTCATTTCCCCTTCACCCACTTTATTCCAGTACCAACCTTCCAACTCAGCAACACATTCATGAACTGTCCTACCTGTCCATCTTCCTTCTCTCCCCCCCCCCCATCCACTCCACCCTCCTCTGTGACCTATCACCATTATCCTCAACTCCATCTCCCTATCACACTCTCAGCTACCTTACCCCCTAACCCTACCCCCCCACCCCTCCCATTTATGTCCCCTCAGCTCACAAACCTCATTCCTGATGAAGGGCTCTTGCCCGAAATGTTGATTCTCCTGCTCCTTGGATGCTGCCTGAGTTGCTGTGTTTTTCCAGCACCACACTCTTGACTCTTTTGCTTATCTAGGTTAAATGACAGTTGTCTTAAGTCTTGAGATGTTAGCCAAATGGTCTGCGCTGGTGCCGTTGTTGTGTCTGATGTGTGGGCCAATGCTGGATGGCTGATTCAGTTTTATTTATATCAGGTTTTTTTCAGGATTGTGACACAACTGAGTGACTTTCTAGGCCATTGCAGTGGTCAGTAAAGAGTCAACTACAGTGATGTGGATCTGGAGCTACTTCTAAGCCAGACCAGCTAAAGTCTTCCTTCCTTAGAAGGCATAAGCGATCCACTTTTTTCAAAAAGACAGTTCAGTAGTTTCATGACGACCATAAGTTCAATAAATCTTGAACAAGTTAACCTTGCCATGGTCTGATTTGAGAAAACAGTTCTGCTGCATTAAGCAAGGCCCCTGGGATGCTAATTCAATAGCGTCACCACTCCACTAGTGTGTTCTAATCTTGTTGGGGTTGAACCTAGAAGTGCAATGTCAGTTACACATTAGAACATACAAGAAAAAACTCTCCTTCAACAAGTAATGTACACCATATTTTTGTAAAGTTTAGTCATCATTAATTTATTCAGTAAATACATTGCATCACATATAATTGTTTCATTGTTGAAAAAAATGAATGACAATATGTACACAAGTGATCTGTAAGGGCTATATTATTTGACAAAAAAATTTGGACCATAATTTAAAACCCAATTTATGCTTTGCTTATATTGTTATAAAGAGATGAAATTGGACATAACCTATTGTTAAGTGCTAAATTGACACATATTGCAAATAAGTGTCACAGAACAACTTAAAATTGCAAAATCACATTTCTTTGCAACAAATCACTTAAAATTCTGAACTGATTAAAGAGCTGATACAGCACCTAAATATTCAGACACGCTTGCTGTGATACTCTGAAATGACAATCATTCCCACCCAGAAATATCTAGAAATTGAATACAACTCTATCACTACTTCCCTAAATGCAGATTTCCGATAGTACTGAAACAGAATGATTTTAAATATTTCCACTTTCACAGCCAACCACAAGTTTTCCTTTGTAACATGGTTGGTAACATGGGTCACGATTAATGCTCGTCCTCTTCCTGATGGATCTCTCACATCACTCTCTGCCCTGTTTGGAAACTTGCTAAAGTTAAAAAAACTCACCACTAGAGAATGAAAACCAACTAATATTGGAATTCAAATTCACTTCTCTTAATCCACTGAAGAACGAACTAACATGGCTATCTAAACTTTCCATTTATTGTCAAAACCTTTAAATGGGCTATAACTTGGCAAGTATTAATATATTTCAAGAGAAAGTATTGACATTTCACAGCTTTAAGTAAACTGAGCAACAATTAGAGTTCAGCCTTTTATAAGTTCTGTCCATTGCTAGACTGCACTGACAAGCACAACAGGCTACATGAGAGCATTATATTGCTTACGTACGCACTGACAAAACTGCAGTTTTATTTTTAAAATCTTATTTGAACTTTAAAGCAAATGTGTGTTTTCTTTTGAGCAAGAATGGCAGTGGAGTAAAGAGAAACTTCTGAACAAAAAAACCAAACATATTCCATTAAATACGGAGGCACTTTTAGAGGAATCAAAAATAACCAGAAGGTGCAATATCAGTGCAAGTAAAATATCTTTCACCACAGAATAAAACATTATTTTCAAACAGAATTTATCATTGGTTTTCATAATGTTAAACAGAATTTAGCTAACATGACCAACAGGTTTGCATTTCTTACAGATTCTGGGTTCTCCAGTGCCACAATGACTTTCTTGAAAAATCATTTTCAGCACCACTGCCCAAAACTAGGGTCAGGTTCATGTGACAGCATACAGAAAAGCTTATTCCTATTTTTTTTTAGATTTTACACAAGATGGATTATTAGTTGGGAAAAAGAAAAAAGCCACTGTGCAACAGGTCTGACACTTGGCACATTCTGTAAAGGTTATCAGCAATTATCAAAAATGGTTACTTTTCTGAAATGGGATACCAATTATAGAAGCATCAACAGAAACTATTGCCTGGCCAACCATTTGCTTTTAACTAAATTTACATTTGCCAAACTGTGACCAGACGTTCTCCATTAACAGAAAGTTCTCAATTATATTATATAGCTCAGCTCCTGAATGCAGAGTCTGAATCACGTATATTCACAAGAGGGATTTTCATTGTCGAAGAGGGACAGTTGTTTCCAGTTTTCCAAAATGCTGCATTGCTTGGGTTATCCATTGGTGAGCTAGGAAAAACCCATGAGTTATCATCAAATGAGCCCTTTCCACAAGAACCAATTTCCTCCAAACCAGCACTGCCAACAGGACTGGGTCTTGAATTTGTCCACGGCGCAAGGAACTCCTGATCACATAAGGCTGCTGTCTCTTGCTGAAAATGGTGACTTGGAGGAAAGTTGGAAATTTTCACATCAGTATCCTTTGAAGAGGAACGTGCTGCTCGATAAACTGCTCCAGAAGAATTGAGCTCCAGTTTTCCACAGTCAAGTACCAAGTCATCTAGACATTGAACTGTGCAAAAAACAAAGTAAATTACAATTGTCCTCTGAAATTTCATCCCCTTCCCCAAGAGTACAGAGTTGATTTATCTGAAAGATATATAAGCAGACTTCCTGATGTAAGTAAAAACAAGATTTTCTCAAATATATCCATAGCTTCAGTTGGTGGGATACAATCATGTTAAATAACATGTTACGAATATGTCCTTTCTACACTTTTCCCCAGAGCAGGAACAATCTTAATCAAATATTCCCCATTCCCATGTACAATACCAGGAAAAGTAGGAGAAAAGTTAAAAGAAAAAAATTCAAACAGAAAGAATAAAGCACAATTTCGTTAGATCATTCCTTGGTGAGATCCTGACCTAAATCGAATTATTTTTCTAAACTGAAATTTGAAGTTCACCTTTGATAGAAACAAAAACCAACAGCATTTGAATGAAGAACTAAGAGAAAACTGGATCATAAAAATGAACTGTTCCGTTTAGGAACCAAATGTATTATTAGTAGGCAATGTAACATTAAAACTTTTAAATACGGTATCACCATCAATTGAAATTAATTTTCAATTGCATTTTGGAGCAGATGACCAACGGTTTTAGTCAAAGAGGCAGTTTTTAAAGGTGCTAGAAAAGCAGAAAGGTAGATCAGGTTTAAGGATAGCATTCCAGAGATCTGTATCTCAGCAGGTGAAAGCATGACCCTCAGTGCTGGAGAAATTAAGCTCAGGCTACGCAAGAGATCAGAATTGGAGGAATGCAGAGACCTTGGAGATTTGGGTGCTTGAGATGAGGCCTTGATGGGATTTGGAAACGAGGGACAGAACTTTAAGTGTGCTGTTCAACCACTCCGAATGCAGATTAATAATAATGGAGGTGGGAGATGTACTGGACTTGTCAGAATGTAGACAGCAGAATTTTCAGCATGCTCAAGTTTAGATAGCACAGAAAATGGAAGGTCTCTCAAGTCTAGAGGTTAGAGAGGCATAGATGGGGGTTTCAGTAGCCAAAAGAATAAACCAGGGGTAAGTCAGGCATTGCTAGAGATGAAAACTAATGACTTTGATGATGAAGCCAGTAACTCGGACTTTTACCAAAAACCTACTAACCATAACAAATACTACAAAAAAAACTCCCAAATAAAACACTGATGACTTGGTGCATGCAAAGTAATGCAAGGGATTGAACATCAACGAAATGAAAGTGAAATGTGGCTCAGAACAAGTCCTATTTATTGTTACAATCCCAGACCAGACTGCTAAATTTACATGACAATCTTGCTAGGAACCAGTAACTACTATTTTTGAAGTAGATGAAGCGTAAGATCCAAGTAGATTGCTAAAAGAACAAAGGCACAAAAATCCACAATTTTGAACACAAGGTTACTAAACAACATTATAACAGTAAGGCAGTCTACAATGTGTGTAGATCGCATTTCTAACAGCTAAAATTAACATTTTGTATATATGGACAATAGACAGTCATTGATCACCCAACAGAACATACCAAATGATACAGAAATCAAGACAGACCACAGGAGTTTCTCAGCAACTAACCTCTCAGTCCCAACACGCACACACCAATGACACACTGGCCCTTAAAATCTCACCAAGCTTAATTTTTGTCAATTGGATCTTGAAACTCTGTCAAAAAATATGTTATAAAACGCCTCAAAGCCTATTCCTGTTTTTCTTGGGTCTATGCTACTCTGCATCTCTTGCACTTCAGAACTCATTCAAGCTCCAGCTCTTTCCCATCAGTGAGTCTTTACAAGTCAGTACTACTAGATTTTTCTGAGCTCCAATCTTGCTCAGTTGCAACTAGTAAATACTGTTTGAGAACTTTTCAAAGTATTAGCAACTGTAGCAAAGTACTTATGGTGCATGGCTTCCTTTGAACCCCCAAAGCTTCTAGGTCCTCCTTCAGCCCTCACTAAAGTTATTCAACTGTTGTAGGACTTCCTGGAGTTTTCATTGTACAAAAGCCAAGTAGTTTGCCAACACAGTTAAGTGCAGCATTCCCTAAAATGGAGTCTCTATCCATGTTTTCTTCTCCAAATAACTGATGGTCTTTATTTCCTGTCCCTTTTGAAATCCTCTTCACTGATGCCCCAACTATCCTGAGGGACGTATGAAAGCTTTGAAACAGGCCCATCCCCTATTGCTGGCCAGAATATTAGTACTGAGTATCTCTTGGAACGCTTTGTTCCAAAAATGTTGCCAGTCACAGATGGCTGGTTTGTTCATCACAAACACTGGATTTTATTGCTGTATACAAGAGAAATAGGATGGCTCTTCAATCAAAACAGCACCTACATGATGAAAATAGTCTTAAAAGGGGAATGTCCCATTTAATCAAGATGGCATTTTTCATACGAGTTTGTTCCATATTATGATGTAAGTTGTTGCATGAAGAAAATTTTTAAAAACTGAAAAATTACTCCATGGGCATAACTTGGAGGACAGACATAAAACATTATACATTCTGATGTCAAGTTACACTCAAATTTGCAGTCACTCATTAGAACAAGGCAAAACAGTGACTACAAGTTTGCATTTATTGTCCACCATAAAATGTTTCAATGCAGCGTCAAGATCTGACAGGAGAGCACTGTGAAAACAAAAATGTTCTGTCACCTGAAGCAAGGGAGTAGAAGGTAAGCAGCATAGTTTTCTGTCCATATTTAGCTGTTTGAACAAGTTATTGCTGGATCACCCAGCTGTGGTGCATGACAACAGCAGCTCTGTCACAGCAATGTACAGCTCACATCATGGCCTGATCACAGGTCCATAATTCTGCAGCCCAGATTCTTTTGACAATAACCCACATCTCTGGTGCCAAGTTTTCCAGGAGATAGACCGCACAGGGAAACATCTGAGGCCTAATTGTTAATCTAGATATTTGACCCTAGCAGTGCACTTCAAAAGGAATAGTAGGACTTTTTGGCCAGCCTCTAATATTTCTGACTTTGTAAAAGGAAGGAGAGGTGGGGGCACAGTAGGATTTGGAGCAGCAGGACTGTTACACTCATGCTCCATTTGTTAATTTTGACAGTTGATAATTTGATAATTATTGATGCAGATGAATTATTTCTTGCCTCAAAAGAAAATCTTTATTTAAATACTCATCTGCACCATTCACAGTTTACAAAAGTTAAAAATTTCTCAAGTTTGAAGTTTCCAATGAGGATTATCATTTGTTATGAATGATGATTGTTACTTATCATCTACAATGAGCAACCCAGTAAAATACAGTGAAAAGCTTCAACTTTTGCCACAACCTGGTGCCATTTTGAATTGTTTAATGAAGTAGAGCTGAAAGACAGTCCATCTTTGTTCTGCTGCCTATGCCATGGGCCCTGAGCTGGCTATTCAACACACCCCTCCATTGGACCACCAATGTCAGAGTCACCACTGTTCAGGCACCATCTGTCAATGGACCCATCTCTCACCCCGCAACCAGGAGATTCTAGCTCCTTTAGTGTTGATCAAAGGTGTACAATTGTAATACATTCTTTAAATTTCCAAAGAGTGCCTAAGATTGTAAAGTGCAGCTTTTGCACAGTCAATTGCTTGTACTAGAGATTGTGAGCCAAGAGCCAAAGGAGTTCTGAAAAGTCATACCGGATTCAAAACCTTTAACTGTTTCTCTCTCGACAGATGATTGCCAGTCCCGCTGACTTTAAAATATATATAAAAGATGAATAGCTCTCAACTACCTTACTAGTGAAATAGAACAGGTATTGTTATGTATAAAGGGGTAACAGTGGAATCGTGGTAATGTTGCTGGCTTAATAATCCAGTAGCCCAGGCCAATGATTTAAGAACATGAATTCAAACGTCAGCACAGCAGCAGGAGAAATTTAAATCAATTCATAAATTTGGAATTGGAAACTAGTCTGCAGAATGGTAACCAAAACAATGATCATCGATTGTCATAAAAATCCATCTGGTTCTAATACTATTTCGGTGGAAACATGCCATCCTTAAGCAGCCTAACCTACACCTAATAAAACAAAGAAATGCAGATACTAGAAATCTGAAAAAAGGTCAGAAATTGCTGGAAAATCTCAGAAGATCACTCTGAAGAAGGGTAACTTTCTCTCCACAGACACTGCCAGACCTGCTGAGTTTTTCCAGCAATTTTGATTTTAGCCTGCACGTAACTTCAGCTCTCCAGCAACATGGCTGAGCAAGCCAATGTTGGGCCTGTCAATAACAATGTTGCATGGAAGAATTAAAACATTTTATACTGTGTCAAAAAAAAGTCACAAAGGTTTCAGCAATAAGACTGAAAACAAATCCAAACCAAAAAAGGGGGTAACATACTTTTTTTTGAAGGCAATATATTAACAAGAACAAAATAATATATTTTATATCTTTTAACTTGAAGGCTTGTTTTATAAAATGAAGAATTTTCTTCCTGTCAGTTGAGAAATTGGACAATAAGGTTGCTACAAAATGGCTTGGGTCACACCTCAGCATTGCTTGCAAAGGGTAGTAGTTTTCTCAACTGTGGAGATGAAGCCACAAGAACTGAAAAAAAAATACAGAACACATTTGTTTTGTATGAGTAACACCTTTGTGTGTGAAGCTGATCAACAAGAGATAGACAAGACTAATATACATGAAGGTTAGACGATAGCCTACGTATTTAGACTTATCAGGAGATGCTGACAAGATATATTTGATAGCTGCTCTTTTATTGGTATTGATAGAATCAGTGGTTTAAGGCCGACCATTTCCCCTTCACACGTTACATTACTTACCATTCTTTGTTGAGCCCTGTGTGGCTAACAGTTTTCGCAGAAGTTCAGCTTGTGTCTTTGTCACCAAGTGTAAGTTAGACATTTCTCTCTTCAGATCCTGGTATGGTTTCTGCAAACCAACTTCTCTAAAATAGATTAAAAAAAACTTTCACTGTCTATTTTATCACAAGAACACAGCAAAAAATATATGAATAATGTTAAAATATATAACTTAGATGGAATATCTCTGAAATCATTTTGAGGAATACCTTTCTGAAAAAGGTAAAACATATCAAAAATCAAACATTGAAACTGAATTTTTTTAATGAATAGCAAAATAATTGGGTTTAAGCAAAAACCTACTAAAAGAGAAAAAGATGATGATATGATGGCACCCATATTTACTTTTAGAACAGTTATCAGGTTTTCTCTTAATATCTAGTTTGCTTTTATATATGGCTATAAAGGTCACTGTTTAACATGATTATCAATTCTTTTTTGTTACCAAGCATATATTTTAGTGGTACAGGAGTCAACTTGTGAAAGGGTTACTGGGCTCTTTCTTTTGAAAGTGTTCAGCAGGAAGGGGGGGGGGGGGGCAGTAGAATGAAGTTATAAAAAAAACAAATTATATTTATATTGCACCTTTAATCAAACAAAAAATGTCTAATTTATTGTTGGTTTTCATGTAATGACAGGCTTTAACCAGTTTCTTAAAAGAGACAGAAATTAAGGGAGGGATTTCCAGACTTTCAGGCGGTGTTTTCCAAACGTTTTTCTGCTGTGACCTATTTTAATGCATCACATTTAGTGCGACAGAAGAGTGAAAATTCTGGGGTGCAAGACAGCTGTTGAGTGGGGTGGGGATTCAGACAAGTGTACGGGCACAATGAAACAAGCAAAACACCTATTATTTTGCAAGGTCTGTTACTGTGAGCAATCAACCCAATCAACCCTACCCCTACAGACAAAAGGAAAAGACGTACTCAAATAGGGACCTCATGGTTTATCCCAGATCTGCCAACTCAGAGTATCCACTCCACAGTTGCCTTGGAGCTTGCAACTCGATTTGCGCAAGCCGGAGTTTGTGAACCACCGTTTGGGATCCTATGCCTTAGGGCGAAATAGCTGAAGGCACAGCCACCAATGGTAGAATATTTCAAATTGGGAATGCTGAAGACACTAGAATTAAAATTGTCCATACATCATGGAAAGTTGTATGGTTGAAGATGATAAGAGATAGGAAGGAGAAAGATCACAGAGGGATTGGAAAACAACGATCATTTTTAAAACAGCTTTTTGACTGGGAGCTAAGAGGTCAGTAAGGACTGGCTTGGATAAGGATATAGGCAGAGTTTTGAACAAGCTCAAATTCATGGGGAGTGGAATGTGGGAGGCAGGCCTAATACATTGCAAGGCCACAAAGATAAAAAGTTACGTATGATAGCTTTGGAAGTAGCATCAGAAGCAAAGTTGGGCAGTGCAAAGGTGAAAATAGTTCATCTACATTCTGCAGAACAGACGCATGTCAGATGTTAATCTAAGGATTAAATATGGCAGAAAGGATGCAAACAATCTGGTCGAGTCTTAGCTGTTAGAAAGAGACAGGAATCAGTGGCTAACTTATGGAGATTCTGACAGGGGCTGAAACAATGGCTTTCACATTTCTGTATTTAATTGAAGGAAATGTCTGCCCCTTCAATACAATATTCAGCCAGCTTACAAACAGCAGTGAGCAGTAACAGCTCAATGTTTAAGTCATATTCCACTCTCAAAAGATTTTTTTTTGTTAAGTACCTACTTAATTATTCAAGAAAAATTCAACGACTCATTTATAAGTACACAAAATAGGTTGGAATCTCAGATTGTACTCTCAAACTTGAAGGGAAAGGTAGTCAGAAATGAAGAATAAATAGGGCAACCTCACGGACAATAAAAAGATATGCCAGCGTCAACAATTCCAAACACAGGTCAGAAACATTTCATTATGCACTTTTACAACTTGCTGGAATAATATAGTACTGATCATGTTCTGTTGCAACTGTTCAAATGAGCACAGGTATGAAAATACAGTACCAGCCTCGAGCTGACTAGTATCTGTGACAACACCACTACAATCATTCTGAAGATTGAGCCTTCTGACCTTTCTGTAAGACCAGTTATTTGTCGTGCGTCAAGGGTTTGTGTTCAGTTCCTGTCGTCATGCCTACTGGATCTTAATTACTCACCCCTGCCTGCACATATACCATTCAATGCAGGGAGATAGACAGTCAAGAATCTACTCGCCCAAGCTAACTACAAACTACCTATCAGACTAGAGGTACATGGATGCATCTTTGTGACAACAGCTTTGAAAAATTCCTTCATTACACTGGAAGCATTTATTAACCCCCTACAGTGTGACAGATTTGTGACCCTGAAGGTGAACAGCTTATTTCCTTGGTCAGAGATCTCATCATTAAATTGGGATCCAGGGGTCACTTCATATTACACTAGATTAGCAGAAACTTCACCACTGCAACCACTACTTTCTGCTCATGGAAGTGACCATAAATGAAAAAGACAAAAATGATCTGAACTCTAGGTGATCCAATCCCATAGGATCACACCATACGAATGCTAAATCCATACATCAATAGAATAGCTCAAATCCTGAACAAAAGATTAAACTGGATTATTTGGAAAGGAATTTCCAAGCAGCACAGACTAACGCTTGGAGGCAGTTCTTCATGTTTTCACCCACACAGATGAGGCTAAGTGTAGTGAGCTTCAATAGAATCAAAGTAAACAGGTAGTTACTCGGTATGGTTGATGTCCTGGTAATAGCTGTGAAGTTTTGCAAGGCGTAAATGTAGATTTAATAGGCGTGCGAGCAGGTGGGTGTGACTATTGTAGGACTGGTGAAATCTTTGCAGAATAGTGCTTACCAGTAAGCTGCTTGCATCTGCTTTAATGACATGACATTCATTTGGAGACTAATACTGCTCTGAAAAACATCAATGACTGGGTCATGAACATCATCTTTTGCTTATAGAGCCAAACAGCCCTTCCATCCAAGCCATCCATGTCAACCAGACATTTCAATCTAATAGAGTCCCATTTGCCAGCATTTGGCCCATTTCACTGTAAACCCTTTTCTATTCATATTACCATCTAGATGCCTTTTAAAATGTTGTAATTGTACCAGCCTCCACCGCTTCCTCTGGCAGTTTTTTTTCCAGAAAAAGAACTCTAGGGTTAACTTTTAAATCTTTCCCCTGTCGCCTTAAACCTATGGACTTCCTCACCTTAAGAAAAAGACCTTGACTATTCACCCTCTCCATGTTCTTCATGATTTTATCTATCTCTAATAAAGGTCTCTGATGCTCCATGGAAGAAAAAAAGCCCACCCGTTCAGTCTCTCCCTGGCAACATCCTTGTAAATATATTCTGCACCATTTCAAGCTTAACAACGTCCTTCCTACAGAAGGGCAGCCAGAATTGTACATTGTATTCAAGACGTGTCCTCACCGAAGTCCTGTACAATGGCAAAATGACATCCCAGCTCCTGTACTCAATGCACTGACCAATGAAGTCAAGCGTGCCAAATGTTGCCTTCACCACCCTGTCTACCTGTGACTTGAATTTCAAGGAACTATGCACCTGTACCCTGGGTCTCTTGTCAGCAATGCTCCACAGGGCCTCACCATCTACTGTCTAAGTCCTGTCCTGGTTTGTCTTACCAAAATGCAACACCTCATATCTACCTAAATTAAAGTCCATCTGCCACTCCTCGGCCCATCTGATCAAGATCACGTCGTACTCCAATAATCTTCGCTGTCCATCACAGCACATATTTTGGTGTTATCTGCAAACTTACAAACCATAATTCACATGCAAGTCATTTATAATATGTTGAAAAAGTGAACCCGGCACACCACTGGTCACAGGTCTCCAGTCTCAAAATTATCCCTCCACCACCACCACCCTCTGTCGCCTCCCTTCAAGTCAATTTTGTATCCAATTGACGATTCCCTCCTGGATCCCATGTGGTCTAACCCTATTAACCAGTCTACCATTCGGAACCTTGACAAACACTTTACTGAGGTCTATGCAAACCAAATCTACCACCCATACTTCAATCTTCTTTGTCACTTCAAAAACCTCATTCACCATTGATTTTCCATACACAAAGCCATGCTGACTATCCCTAATCAATCCTTGCCTTCCCAAATGCATATAAATTCTACTTCTCAGGGTTCCCTCCAACAACTTACTCACCACAGACACATGGCTCACCATGTGTCGAGTCTCCAGACTTTACCTTTTCTAGTATGCTTTGAAGCAATTAAGTTAACCATTGATGCTGTGAGCCCAGGCACCAAATGAACAAAAGAATATGTCCTTCAGAAGCTTTAGCAAAGTCAAGACGGACAAAAATTCCAGCAGCAAATGTCAGCAAACCAACTGTAATGAAGGCAGTACAAACTAGTCAACTTTGAATCTTCTGAAAATTGCTGAAGGGGAAAAAGCACATCAAGGGTTTTATCCATAAAAAGTACACAAGGACATACCTTCTTTTTAACATGTTTATTCAGTTCAGAAGTCACAGGTTAATTCCTACGTGCTGGATTGTTGATAGATCAGTCTGCAGCTGTTCCATTTGGTCAATAATAACAAGGTTTTAACCAGAGATTTCTAATCATGGTCTTAGCATCTCCAACTTAGCATGCCTGACCTACTGCGCTTTTCCAGCAACACATTTTTCAGCTCTGATCGCCAGCATCTGCAAGTCCTCCAACTGTCTCTATGCAACAAATCCTCCCAGCTGACCATATAACAAATCCCTTTCATGCTAAGGTGCCTATTTCTTGGATCAAAAAGTTAAAATATGATCTTTCTATGGAAGTAGCTTTTCGTCAAGGTTCAATAATCTGGCGGTTAAGTAGGTCCACAAGTAAACAGACTGGACATTTAGCAATATCCTGAATTAATGGGAGAAGAGGAAAAAAGATTCTGGAATTTGAAGGCACAAAAACGCCTCAATATAATATGGGCAAAGGAGTGCACAAAATGGTGCATGGTCAAAAAATATGTATAAACTGAAAAGGGAGATTTTTAAGAACTCAGTCAGCCATTGCACTTCTGCTAAGTCCCTTTCTAGTGTTCCATACCAGCTCATGATGTTAATCGACACCTGTTCACAATACTACAGCCAATATCAATAACTCATGTCTTCTCACATTACAGGTACAAGATTTTCCATACATTAATGCAATGCTTTTAGAAATTGAAAAAAAATTCATTGAAATTTACAAATGAATGCCAGTTATGTGTGGAAAACGATAAAGTAGAAATTAAGTAAAAATAAAAGATTTATTTTCTGGGGAAGGCAGCACAGTTTAAGAGGCGAGTGATGTTTTTGAAAGCAGTTATTCAATATTCTACGTAACCTGTCTTATTTTCCCTTAAAGTTTGTCAGTCATTTCACAACAGAAGAGAAGTAGAAAGAACATTAAGGAAATTGTTAATAAATGCTTGAGCTCCTCCTAGAGGAGAAACTTTGATCATATTCAATCACATATGTGAATTTATTTTATTCATTCACAGTATGTGGGTTTCACTGACTAGACCAGCATTTATCACTCATCCCTAATTGCCCGGGAGAAGATTATTAGATTAGATTAGATTCCCTATAGTGTGGAAACAGGCCCTTAGGACCAACCAGGCCACACTGACTCTCCAAAGAGTAACCCACCCAGATCCATTTCCCTCTGACTAATGCACCTAGCACTATGGGCAATTTAACACGGCCAATTCACCTGATCTGCACATCTTTGGCCTGTGGGAGGAAACCGGAGCACCCAGAGGAAACCTATGCAGACACTGGGAGAATGTGAAAACTCCACAGTCACCCGAGGCTAGAATAGAACATGGGACCCTGGTGCCGAGAGGCAGTAGCGCTAACCGGTGAGCTGCCTTTTTGAACTGTTTCAGTCCACTTAGTGTAAGTAAGCCCACAATGCTGTTTGGAAGGGAGTTCCAGGATTTCAACACAATGACAGTAAAGGAACAGTGATGTATTTCCAAGATAGAATGGTGACTGGCTTGGACAGTAACTTGCATTCCCATGTATCTACTGCCTTTGTCCCTCTAGTTGATATTGGTTATAGGTTTGGAAGATGCTGGCAAAGATGCCTTGTTACCCAGGACTGAATATTTGTCAACATGGGGCCAATCAAGAGAGCTGCTGTATTGTGAATGCTGTCACATTATGAGTTGCGTTGGAGCTGCACCCACCCACACCAATGGGGAGCATTCCAACAGTCCTGGCTTGTGCACTGGCAACTGTACCCAGGCTTTGGGGAATCAGGTGGTTAGTGTATGATTCCAAGCCGCTGACTTGTCACATTTCATATGACCAGTTAGGTCTGGTCAATTCTAACTCTTACCAGGATGCGGGTAGTAGGGGAGTGAGCAATAGTAATGGCATTGAATGTCATGGGACAATGATTGAGTTCTTTCTTGTTGGAGATAGTCATCATCTGGTACCTTTGTGGTACAAATGCTACTTGTCCTTTGTAAGGTCTTGTTGCATCTGGACATGGGCACTTCAGTATGAGGAATCATGAAAACGTGAAGATTGCACAATCAGCAAAAATTCCCAAAGAATGACACACATATGTCAGGGGTTAAAATAGGAGGCAGATTATACAAACTACGCCTGTTTTCCCTAGAATTTAGAAGATTAGATTAGATTTCATACAGTGTGGAAACCTTCGGCCCAACACGTCCACACCAACCCTCCAAACAGTAACCCACCCAGACCTATTCCCCTACATTTACCCCTGACTAACGCATCTATCACTTTGGGCAATTTAGCCTGGCTAATTCACCTAACCTGCACATCTTTGGATTCTGCAAGGAAATGACAGCACTCAAAGGAAACCCATGCAGACACGGAGAGAATGTGCAAACTCCGCACAGTTTGCCCAAGGCGGGAATCGAACCCAAGCCCCTGGCACTGTGAGGCAGCAGTGCTAACCACTGAGCTTCCAAATGTGGTTGAAGCCTTCAGGGTATGAACAGAAGACAAGGTAAACAAAAACTATTTTTTCACTGGTTGGAGATTTTAGAATTAGGAGGCACAATGTGATATTAGGGCTAGACTATTCGAGAGATATGTTTGGAAGCACTTCTCCAAAGAAAGGGTGAGAGGGGTTTGGAACACACTTCCACAAATGACAAATGATGCTAGATCAGTTTTAAATCTAAAATAAATACATTGATGTTAAGCAAAGGCATTGAGGGACATGGCCCCAAGGCAGACATATGTAATTAGGCCCCACATCTGCCATTTAATGAGATCGTGGCTGAACTGGTTCAAAAAGGGATGAATGACCTAGTCCTGTTCCAAATGAAGGAAGGTCATGAACAAAGCAGCTGAATATGGCTGAGCCCAGGACACTGTTCTGGGGAACTCTGGAGCTGATATTACTGACCTAGAACAACCACAACCATCTTCCTTTGTGCTACTGCCCAACACCCTCATCCTTCCCACAGAGGCTCGTTTTGCAACGGCTCCTTGATCCCACACGGCGTTCAAAGTGGCATCAGTATCAGGGCAGTCAAATCTCAACACAGCTCTTTTGTCATGTTTGAGTAAAGGCAGTCAGCTGAGAGACGCTGGAGAAACTCTGAACTAAGCATTAATAAGCAGATTATTGCTCAGCAAGAGCTGCTTGATGGCAATGGTTTTGACACCTTCCATCACTTTAGTAACTATCAAAATGGGGAGGTAATTGGTCAGGCTGCATTTATCGTGCTTTGTGTATACAGGTTGTACCTGGGCCATTCCCCCTGTTGCTGGGTAGATATCAGTGTTGCGACTGTACTAGAACAGCTTGACTAGGGGCACGGCAAGTTCTGAAGCATAAATTTTCAGTACTATTGCCAGAATGCTGTCAGGGCCCACGGACCTTGCAGTATCCAAGGCCTTCAGCAGCTTCTTGATGTTACATGGTCAATCAAATTGATTGAAAGATAGCTTTTATGGTACTGGGGAATTTCCTCATCATGCACTCAGCTCTGATGACTGAAAGTTGTTGCAAATGTTTCAGCCTTGTCTTTTGTGCTGATGTGCTGGGCTTCCCCATAATTTTTTGAAGGAGACATTTGTGGATTTGTACTTCCTCAGTGAATTTTAAAATTATCCAACAACACAACTGGACATGGCAGAACTGCAAAGCTTAAGACCATTAGATATAGGAACAGAATTATGCCACTCTGCTCATCGAGTCTGCTCCACCATTCAATCATTGCTGATGTGTTTCACAACTTCGTTCTCTTGCTTTCACCCCATAACCTTTGATCTCCTTACAAGTCAAGAATCAAGAATTTCTGTCTTAAACACACTCAATGACTTATTGCCTCTGAAGGCTGAGGAAACCAAGTTCCACAGATGCACCATCTGGTTGAAGAAATTACTCATCGGTTCCAAGGATTGTCCCTTCATTCTGAAGCTGTGCCCTCAGTTCTTAGTATCTCCAATGAATGGAATGATCTTTTCCATGTCCACTCTATTCAGGCCTCATTATTACGTAAGCTTCAATGAGATTCCACCCCGCCCCCCGCCACCCCATCTTTCTAAGTCTACCAAGTACAGACCCAGACTCCTCAAGAGCCCATCATACAATAAGCTGTTCATCTCCAGAATCATTCTTATAAACCCCTCTTGACCCTCTCCAAGGCCAGTACATCTTTTCTCGGAGAGAGGGTCCAAAATCGTTCATGATATTCCAAATGCAGTCAGACAGAACCTTTCATAGTCGCAGTTCATTCTGCTCTTGTACTCTAGCGTTCCCGAAATGAATACTTACTTTTGCTTTTTAACATTTGCTTTCCCAATTGTGAATTGAATCTGAAGTGGGACTCCTAGATCCCCTTTTGCTTCAGATTTCCAAAGCTTTTTGCTTGCTTAGAAAATAGTCTATGCTGCCATTCGTCCTAGTTCATAACCCCAAACTATATTCTATCTGCCTATTTTCCTACCCTGTCCAAGGACTTTTGCAGCCTTCCTGCCTTAATACCACCTGTCCCTCCACCCATTTATATAATCTGCAAACTTAAAAATGCCTTCAGCTCCTTCTTCAAGATTTATAATGTGTAACAAATAATTGTGGTTCCAACAGTGACCTCTGAGGAACTCCACTACTCACCAGTTACCATTCTCAGCCAGATAGCTTTATCCACACACTCTGCCTTCTGCTAGCCAGTAAGCTTGGTGCTGCTCCTGGCAAGTCCTGCTGCACTCTTCATTGATATACTTGCTTCATTGGTAAATTTTAAGAGTGTGTATACTAATCAAGCAAGCCTGAGAGGATAATTCTAAGATATGCGAAGCATCAGGTGGGGAGGGAAAAGAAACAAGAACATTTCTCCTTTTATTCCTTGGATCTCACACTGCAAATAAGCAGATCGTTCAATAAATCAGGAAATTTCAATAGTTAATAAGAAGAATAAATTTACAACGATTCAATTACAATTTCCTGATTTTCATCTGGTTAAGGCAAAAACTCCCTATATAGTGTTTCTATAGTTCATCACTTTAGAGTGCTGACAGAGTATTGCAAAACTGAACCCATGCTACAATTGTTGTTTCATTTTAATTGTCCATTACATATTTAATTCAAAAAACTAATCATAATCTCGATCATTGTAATCATGTTTTCAATTGGTGAGGACGACGGGAAAGGCAACCTGAAGAAATGAGATGACCAAAACCAGTGCTCATCATGAATCATATTAAAATATATAGCACAGGGCAATCCCTGGGTAGCAAGTTCTGTTTTAGAGATGAATCTTAAGACAACTTATAAGCAAATCAGAACATAATGTAGGACAGTGTAATACAACCATTTCCTATATTCATGAATGGTTGCATGTCAGGTTTTTAAAATTACTAAAATCCTTGTATGAGTTTGTGCTAGTCAGTATGAGCCTTCGTAAATGAGGGCTCCCCTATGTACAGGAGAAAGTGAGGGCTGCAGATGCTGGAGATCAGAGTCAAAATGTGTGGCGCTGAAAAAGCACAGCAGGGTCAGGCAGCATCTGAGGAGCAGGAGAATCAACATTGAGAGCATAAACTCTTCATCAGGAATGTGGGGGTTCATCTTGTCCTACCCGTCCATCTTTATTCCCACCTATCTGCTCTGACCTATCACCATCACCACCCACCCCCACCTTCATCTCCCTATCACATTCCTAGCTACCTTCTCCGCCGCCCCTCGCCCCTCCCCCCACCATCCCCACCCCCTTCCATTTATATCTCAGCCCCCTTGGCCCAGTATTCTATATTGGGTTTTCGCAGGTCTGAACGAGACTGAGACAAACCATTCTGAATTCAAAAAGGAAGATAAAACTTGCATTTTAACAACAGCTTTTGCATTTTCAGAACATTTACACCTAATGATGTCTGCCTGAAGTGACGTCACTTCGATAATGTAAATTTCCCAGACAGCATGCATAAAATTGTGCAATGTTACAAATTCAAGTAATTATTTTAAACTGGTTGTTAATGCAGCTATTAGCATAATCTAATAAGTTGGCCTTGGTCAAACAACAGAATTCACCTTGAATCAGATGCACATCTGTTTCTCCAGTCCCAGCATAAACTATGTATTGTTAACAAGTGAATAAGGCTTTGGCCACAAGGTAGACATTAGACTGTTGTTAAAATAGTTCACGTGGGAGTTGGATGTCAAGTGAAATGATTAAACAATCAGTTAGCCCTTAAAATATTTCTCTTCCAAATCATTACATTAAATGTATTTAAATATGAAAGTAAGCAAAGTCTGCAGATGATACCAATGACAGACAGTGGAATCAAAGTTGGAGAATGAGCTGAACAAACCATCAGAGCCTAATAGCCAGGACTCAGGCCAAAATCAGCAGTGATTTCCATCCCTGTCTTTGGTTTAAAGTACCATGAGGCTTATACTGAATGGAAACATAACCCTTGTAAATCTTTTTCTTCTGCAGGTGTATAGAACTCTAAGCAAGTAAGCTTTTAGAATGCAGCTTCACAAACTTGGCTGCTAGGCTTATGTCATTATAGTTTTGCCCATTTACACAATTTCCACAAAGAGCTTGCCTCTTTAAAAAAAAAGTTAAATTTAAAAAAAAATGGGGCCTCGCTTTTCGCAAATTGGTTTCTCTGTTTCCAACTTTACAAGTGACATTGCTTCAATATAGCAACAAATAGATAATTTAGTACTCCAAAAGAGTGTGCCGCCATTCGATGACATCATGTTTCATGTGTCACCCAAATCTATATTTGTCCCATGCTCCTCAAGACCTTTAGTTAACAAAATTCTATCAATCTCAAGTCTAAAATTATCAATTGATCTAGCATTGCCTGCTATTTGCAGAAGAGGTCCAAACTTCCACTTAGCCTTGTATGTAAACTAATTCCTCACCTCCTTTATGAAAGGGTTAGTTCTATTTCAAAACTTATGCACATCCGAATTCTAAACTCAATCATCACTGGAATTTTTTTTCTTCCTTCAGCTATCTTTAGTACCCTTCAATATTGTAAATAATTCTGAAATTACCCTTCAAGCTTCTTAACTCCAGGGACTTCAATTTTAGTTTATCTAATTGACTTTTCATAATTTAATCCTCGAGGTTCAGGTAGCACTCTAGTAAGGCAACACTACACACACTCCCAGACCAATATATTTTGGTATCTGCCTTCTTCCTTTCCTGGCTGCTCCTTCCTCCATAACCACACTTCTATCTCATCACTTTGTCCTCTCTGCCACAATCATCCTGATCACTTATCCCACATTTCCAAATCCTACTTAGAGTCATAAAGACGTACAGCACTAAACAGACCAGATATCCTAAATTAATCTAATCCCATTTGGCCCATTACCTCCTAAGTATTTCGTATTCATTTACCCATCTGGATGCCTTTTCAATGTTGTAATTGTACCAGCCTCCACCACTTCCTCTGGGAGCTCATTCCACATATGCACTACCCTCATGAAAAAGTTGCCCTTTATGTTCGCTTCAAATCTTTCTATTCTCACCCTAAACCCAAACCCTCTGGTTAGGGATCCTCTACCCAAGGGAGGAGACCTTATCTATTTACCCTATTCATGCCTCTCGTGATTTTATAAACCTCTAAGGTCACCCCTCAACCTCTGATGCTCCAGGGAAATAATGCTAATAAAATTCAGAGAGTCTTCAACAGTGAGTTGCCTAGAAATATCCATTGTATCTGCTTTGTATATTGGTTAAGAAATAAAATGTTGGTAAAGAATCTGGCATTCCAGAGAATGCCTGCAATTTACAAGTAGCTATGGGATCCTTCATCAGAGGGGACATAAAGAACTTCAGTTTTGCACTCTTTCAAAAGGTCGTATTGTCAGCAGTGCAGCACTCTCTCAGTACCACACAAGTGGTACTATCCTAGAATGCAGTTTAAATCTATAGCGATTTCAATCAGGATAATGCGACGATCGAACCAATGCGATTACTCAAGAGATGAAAGGGTATACAAAACTTTAAATTTGTTTGGTGGAAGTTGGATTCAACACATTTGCCATGAATAGAAATTAGGAATGAGGAGGGACCACGAGTGTAATTAACCGACACATCAAAACTTAGATTATGCCTGCATCACCAAGGGCATGACAGCAGTATTTGCAGTTAAAGACGGCAAGATGTAATGCAATTAAAAAGGTAAGAAAAAGAAGGGGGTCAGTGGAGTTGTAGTATTAGAGGTACATAAATAACAAAAAAGTGACACCCATATGGATTGAGAAAATGGGTAAAAGAGCAAGTGAAAGAAAGAAAAACAAGAATCTTATCTTGTCATTAGTTACGAGGATACGGTAGCACAGTATTATAACTGACCACGTCAGCAATACTATCTTATGAATGATTAAAAACACCAGAAATAGAAACTAATAGGTAGATGGAGAGGAGTGAACACAAAGATAGACAGGCTGGCATCTGTAGCACCTTACAGAACCTTCCAGGTATAACTGTTATACTAAAAACAAATGCAAGTGCCAAAATACAATTTTTATTTATTCACAAGAATTGGGCTTCACTGACTTGGCCACCATTTCCAAAGGCCAAGACAGCAGGGGGGAGCTGCAGTTAATTTAAGATAGGCTCACCCACAATGCTGTTAGGGAATGATGGCTGCATTTTGACCCAATGACATCAGTGACCCATCAACCATAACCACTTCCTTTGTGCTAGGTCAGACTCTAATCAGCAGGGAATTCTCCCTCACAATTCACACTGACTTTAGTTTACTGGGGTTTTTGATGCCAAATGAATTATTGGTGTAAAGGTTAGTCACTCTTACCAACCTGAGTTTCAGCTCTTTTGTCATGTTTGAACCAATATGTAGTAAGTTCAAGAACTGAATGACAGTGGTCATTATCAAACTAAGTGAGAGCAAGCAGGATACTGTTGGACAGCACAATTGATTATCCCTACATGAATTTGCTGATGATTAACAGTAGACTGTTTTGGCTGTTAATTGGCTGTGCTACATTTGGATGCTGTTTTACGTACAGGACATACCTCGGCAATTTCCCACATTGCTGGATAGATGTTAATACTGTAGCTGTATAAGAACAGCCTAACTAGGGTGCAGTAAGCTCTGGAGCACAACTAAAATTTACGGTTACATAATAATGATGAATCTGTTTGTCATGTTCGCTCAGAAGGTTAAACACAGGCGAGAATGCAGAGGGCAACTCCACTGCTTCTCTTCAAAAATAGGGTCAAGGGTCTTTTTACATACAATGACCAGAAAACAGACAAGGCCTCAAGGAAGTTAAGGACAAATTATGTAAGCAAATCTATAAAATGATGGAAAAGGTAGAACTGCAATCATTGGGACATTCAACTTAGTACTGAACAAACTGGAAGATGGAGTAGGGAAGTGGAATGGACTGTTAACAGCATATTTCAGATTCCACTCTTTGTAGCTATTTAAGAAGTTCAACAAAAGACTAACCACTACTGGGTTTAGTAATGGGAAGTGACTCAAATTATGAGAAATAAGTGGGGAGGAATATACAGGCAACAGAAAACGTTAATAAAAAGATGTAGTTGAGCGGGACAAAGACCAACATGTTTAAGAAAAAGGAAATTTTGATGGAATGACACTAGTAGGGCATCTCCCTTCTCAAAACATGCATCCGCATGACTTCAGAGCTTGGTTCAGAACCTAATATCAGGCAGTGATGAAAGAGTCCTGCATCTTTGGCGATGTGTGAAACAAAGGTCTAGTCTGTTAAAACTTGATAAACATTTTACTAAAATTATGGAATTGTTTTCCTGATATGCTTACTAACATTCATGCCTCAACAAAATAGATGGATCATTCTTTAATTTCATTTACTGCTTGCGATACAGTAATTTGTGCAAGTTGAATGCCATGATTGCCTAAAAGTCTGTAAGTACTTTATTTTCTTCCATCTTTCATTTCATGCTTTCTATTTTAAGCAATTTTCAAGTCAGCTAACTTGAAATTAATTCATTAATTGCTCAATGTCTCTAACAGGCTCATGCTGCACAGTAAATTCCAATATCTGCAATGAAGTAATCGCGACCTTATGGTGGCATTTTTGTGGTGCTGAAATTCAGCTATATAATCAGGAACAATTAAAACATTAGGTTAAAGATTGTAAACATTAAATTGTGGGAGGCAGCCAGAGTAAAAGGAGGACTAAACTTTCTTTTATACTGTAGTGTTATAGAGTCATAGAGATGTACAGCACGGAAACTGACCCTGCTGTCCAACCTGTCCATGCCGACCAGATATCCCAACCCAATCTGGTCCCACATGCCAGCACCTGGCCCATATCCGTCCAAACCCTTCCTATTCATATACCCATCCAGATGCCTTTTAAATGTTGCAATTGTACCAGCCTCCTCCACTTCCACTGGCAGCCCATTCCATACACGTACCATCCTCTGCGTGAAAATGTTGCCCTTTAGGTCTTTTTTATATCTTTCCCCTCTCACCCTAAACCTATGCCCTCTAGTTCTGGATTCCCCCATCCCAGGGAAAAGACCCTGTCCACTTATCCTATCCATGCCCCTCATGACTTTATAAACCTCAGATGCTCCAGGGGAAACAGCCCCAACCATTCAATCTCTCCGTATAACTCAAATTCTCCAACCCTGGCAACACCCTTGTAAGTTTTTTTTTGAACCCTTTCAAGTTTCACAACATCTTTCCAATAGGAAGGCGACCAGAATTACACACAAAAGTCCAACAGTTGCCTAAACAATGTCTTGTACAGCCACAACATGACCTCCCAACTCCTGTACTCAATACTCTGACCTATAAACGAAAGCATACCAAACACTACCTTCACTATCATATCACCTGCTATTCTATTTTCAAAGAGCTATGAACCTGCACTCCAAGGTTCAATAACGCTCTCCAGGATCTTACCATTAAGTGTATAGGCCCTGCTAAGATTTGCTTTCTCAAAATGCAGCACCTCACATTTATCTAAATTAAACTCCAACTGTCACTTCTCAGCCCATTGGCCCATCTGATCAGAGGTAACCATCTTTGCTGTCCACTACACTTCCAATTTTGGTGTCATCCGCAAACTGACTAATTAGACCTCTTATGTTCACATTCAAATCATTTACATAAATGAAGAAAAGTAGAGGACCCAGCACCAATCCTTGAGATTCTCCACTGGTCACAGGCCTCCAGTCTGAAAAACAACCCTCCACTACCATCCTCGGTCTTCTACCTCTGAGCCAGTTCTGTATCCAAATGGCTAGTTCGCCCTGTATTCCATGAGTGTTACCCGAGTGCTAGTGCTCCTTTCCTTGCAAGTTATCCTCATTTTTAATATCGACTCCCCTCCCACATTCTGTTGGGATCTCCCAAAACAGAGTCAAGTTCTTTCAGATCAAGATTTTAGCCGAATAGCTGATTTTAAAAAAATCCATTAAAAGCTACTGGAATACAAACTTCCACAGAATCTCAAGTTCATAAATCACCTAGATCAGGGCTTCTCAATTGTGGGTTATGAACCCAGTGAGGTCATGCGAAGAAAGTTTGAGGTTGTGAGCTTCAAGGCAACAGGGGTCACTGCAAAAACAATTGGTATGGCTCCTTTAAATCCTCTCTGTTCCATCAGCAAGTGTGGCCTAAAGGACAAATCTTTGAGGATTAATTGCAATTGCAGAAGAAAGCATGTGACAATAGGTTTTTCTCTTTCGAATAAACAACTCTGCTATTTAAACAATTCCCACCATGCTGAATATCTCCCGCAAACCACACGCAGCAGCTGACGCTTACCCTGCCTCCCATTCAGGAGTCAGACTCCATTTTATTGTTCAGCACCTGAAGCTATTTACTCACACCCTTCCCGTAAAACATCCTCAGCACATTCTCTTCCACAATCACAAAATCGGAGGCATTAGAGTGGAAACAGATCAGAAAAAAAATATTTGATCAGCTCTAGACTAAGTCAAGGTAAATGTAAAGAAAGAAATTCATGATTACTGAATGCCTCAAAGTGCTCTTCAAAAATACAATGTTGACAATAATGTTGTAAAGTATGACAGACAGGAGTCAATTGCTGGTTTTTTGTATTCACAAAGTGATAATAACTAGGCAAAGGCAGCAAATCCAGTGCTGCTCCTAGCCTGGGCACCCAGTTCTAGCCCCACCTCAAACCCAAACATTACAAGTTCCTTACAACGCTTATGTAATTTCTGTTCCAGGCCCTGTGACCAGACAATATGCTTTATCATCAAGTTGATTGGGGAATGAATAACAACCAGCACTCTGGGCTAAATCCTTTGCTCTTATTCAAAAGACTGTCATGGAAACATTTACAGCCAAAAGAGGTGGCAACTGGCATTTTGACTTAAATCTCCAGCACTGTAGTTTTACTGCACCAGAGAGTATCAATTATTATCTTTAAAAAGCCTGTGACTCGGAGGCAAAAATGCTACAACTGAAATTAAAAGTAACATAAGGATTCATATTATGATACACAAATACAGTATCCCTTAGTTGAACAGACATAATATAAAGGGGAGACAAATAAACGAGTAACAGAATGCCCTCATCCGCCTTTTATCAATCAGGCCTGCAGACATGATCTTACCCCTGGCAGTGTCGCAACAAGTAAGCATGCACAATTCTCATGGAAATGAAGTCACACCTTCACACTGAGAATATCCTACAACGTATTGTGAGAAACTGTCACCGGTCACAGACTTCAAACAAACCTAGCACCTCAATGCAGACACAGCATCCGTGAAATACTGTGGGCCATCAACAGCAGCAGAATCAGACTCAACATTGAAACCTCATGGCATGGCACATCACCCGCTTGACCATTCCTAGCCAAGCAAAGGGTTTAGTGGAGAGTGAAGGGCATGCTGGTAGCAGCATCAAGGCATATGTAAAAATAAAGCGTTGACTAGGTGAAGTCACCTAAGGATGGAATCGAACCTGGATGTCTGGCACTGCGAAGCAGTAGTGCTAACCACTTAGTCACAGTGTCACCCCTTGCATGACAAACAGCATAAGCAGCAAGTGACAGACACTGTAAAGCAATCCCAAAATCAATGGATCAAATCTAAACTCAGCAAGTCCTGCTGAATGAATAGTAATGAACGAAACAAACTCCCTACACAAGGAAGCTCAACACTTATCCCCAACCTCAATGATGGAAGAGCCAGCACAGTGCAAAAGATAATCTGCAAATACTTCAGCAATCTTTGGCAATAAGTGCTGAGCAGATGACCTATCACAGCCTTTGTCAGTGCTCCTCAGCATTACTGATACTCAGCATTACAGTCTTCAGCCAACTCTACTCAATCCAAGAGACTCTGGATACTTCAAAGACTATGGGCCCTGACAATGTTCTGGAAAGAGTACTGAAGACTTGTGCTCTAAAACTTGCCAAGCAATTTCAATATAGTTATAACACTGGCATCAACGCAGCAATTCTGAAAATTGCCCAGGTATCTCACATCCACAAAAAGCAGGACAAATCTAAGCCAATTACTGTCAGAGTCATAGAGAGGTACAGCACGGAAACAGACCCTTTGGTCCAAGCCGTCCGTGCCGACCAGATATCTCAACTCAATCTAGTCCCACCTGCCAGGACCCAGCCCATATCTCTCCAAACCCTCCCTATTCAAATATCCATCCAGATGCCTTTTAGATGTTGCAATTGTACTAGCCTCCACCACTTCCTCTGGCAGCTCATTCCACACATGCACTACCCTCTGCGTGAAAAAGTTGGCCCTTAGGTCTCTTTTATATCTTTCCCCTCTCACCCTAAACCTATGCCCTCTAGTTCTGGACTCCCCCACTCCAGGGAAGAGACTTTGTCTATTTATCCTATCCAAGCACCTCATGATTTTATAGACCTCTATAAAGTCACCCCAGCCTCCGACACTCCAGGGAAAACAGCCCCAACTTATTCAACCTCTCCCTATATTTCAAATTCTCCAACCCTGGCAATATCCTTGTAAAACTTTTGAGCCCTTTCAAGTTTCACAACATCCTTCACAACATCCTCTCTATTGCAATATTGCATGCAATATACCAAAAGTGGCCTAACCAATGTCCTGTACAATGGCAGCATGACTCCCCAACTCCTGTACTCAATACTCGGACCAATAAAGGAAAGCATACTAAACGCCTTCTTCACTATCCTATCTATCTACGACTCTACTTTCAAGGTGCTATGAACCTGCACTCCAAGGTCCCTTTGTTCAGCAACACTCCCCAGGACCTTACCATTAAGTGTACAAGTCCTGCTAAGATTTGCTTTCCCAAAATACAGCACCTTGCATTTATCTAAATTACATTCCATTTGCCACTCCCCAGGGACTGGCCCATCTCATCCAGATCCCACTGTAATCCAAGGTAACCTTCTTCGCTGTCCACTACACCTCTAATTTTGGTGTCATCTGCAAACTTACTAAATACACCTCTTAAGCTCACATCCAAATCATTTATATTCACGACAAAAAGCAGTGGACCCAGGACCGATCCTTGTGGCACTCCATTAGTCACAGGCCTCCAGTCTGAAAAACAACCCTCCACCACCATCCCTCTGGCTTCTACCTTTGAGCCAGTTCTGTATCCAAACGGATAGTTCTCAGTGTTCTGTGAGATCTAACCTTGCTAACCAGTCTCCCATGGGGAAGCTTGTTGGATGCCGAACTGAAGTCCATATTGATCACATCTACCGCTCTGCCATCCTCAATCCTCTTTGTTGCTTCTTCAAAAAACTCAATCAAGTGTGTGAGACATGATTTCCCACACAGAAAACCATGTTGACTATCCCGAATCAGTCCTTGCCTTCCCCAATATACGTACATCCAGCTCCTCACAATTCCCTCCAACAACTTGCCCACCACCGAAGTCAGGCTCACTGGTCTATAGTTCCCTGGCTTGCCCTTACCACCTTTCTTAAACAGTGGTACCACACTAGCCAACCTCCAGTCTTCCAGCACCTCACCTGTGACTATCAATGATACAAATATCTCAGTGAGGGGCCTGACAATCACTTCCCGAGCTCTGCACAGAGTTCTAGGGTACACCTAATCAGGTCATAGAGTCATAGTCATAGAGACGTACAGCATGGAAACAGACCATTCGGTCCAACCCGTCCATGCCGACCAGATATCCCAACCCAATCTAGTCCCATCTGCCAACACCTGGTCTATATCCCTCCAAACCCTTCCTATTCATATACCCATCCAAATGCCTCTTAAATGTTGTAATTGTACCAGCCTCCACCACTTCCTCTGGCAGCTCATTCCATACACGTACCACCCTCTGCGTGAAAAAGTTGCCCCTGAGGTCTCTTTTATATCTTTCCCCTCTCCCCCTAAACCTATGCCCTCTAGTTCTGGACTTCCCGTTCCCAGGGAAAAGACTTTGTCTATTTATTCTATCCATGCCCCTCATAATTTTGTAAACCTCTATAAGGTCACTCCTCTGCCTCCGACGCTCCAGGGAAAACAGACCCAGCCTGTTCAGCCTCTCCCTGTAGCTCAGATCCTCCAACTCTGGCAACATCCTTGCAAATCTTTTCTGAACCCTTTCAAGTTTCACATCATCTTTCCGATTTATCCATTTTTATGCATTTCAAGACATCCAGCACTTCCTCCTCTGTAATATGGACATTTTTCAAGATGTCACCATCTATTTCCCTATATTCTATATCTTCCATGTATTTTTCCACAGTAAACACATGCAAAATACTCGTTCCATCTCTTCCCCCATCTCCTGCAGCTCCACACAAAGGCCGCCTTGCTGATCTTGGAGGGGCTCTATTTTCTCCCTAGTTACCGGTTTGTCTTTAATGTACTTGTAAAAACCCTTTGGATTCTCCTTAACTCTATTTGCCAAAGCTATTGCATATCCCCTTTTTGTCCTGCTGATTTCCCTCTTAAATATACTCCTACTGCCTTTATAATCTTAACGATTCACTCAATCTATCCTGTCCATACCCGACACATGCTTCCTTCTTTTTCTTAACTCAACCCTCAATTTCTTTCGTCATCCAGCATTCCTTATACCTACCTGCCTTTCCTTTCACCCTAACAGGAATATGCTTTCTCTGGACTCTCATCATCACATTTCTGAAGGCTTCCCATTTTCCAGCCGTCCCTTCACATGCCCTGCCTTATTTCCCAAGAGTAGGTCAAGTTTTGCACCTTCTCTCGTAGGTACATTCTCACACCGAAATCAGAAAATGTTTCCTGTACACTTAAATTCCTCTCCATCTAAACACTATGGCAGTCCCAGTCTATGTTCGGAAAGTTAAAATCCCCTACCATAACCATCCTATTATTCTTACAGATAACTGAAATCTCCTTACACATTTCCTTCTCAAATTTCCCTCTATGACTATTAGGGGGTCTATAAGACTATCCAATAAGGTGATTATCCCTTTCTTATTTCTCAGCTCCATGTAAATACCTTCCTTGGATGCATTTCTGGGAATATCCTCCCTCAGCACAGCTGTAATGCTATCCCTTACCAAAAATACCACTCCCCCTCCTCTCTTACCTCCCTGTCTGTCCTTCCTGTAGCATTTGAATCCTGGAACATTAAGCTGCCAGTCATGTCCACCGCTGAGCCACGTTTCTGTAATTGCTGATATCCCAGTCTCATTTTCCGAACCATGCCTCAAGTTCATCTGCCTTTCCTGTTAAAATTCATTTCGTTCAATGCAAGAGGCTTAAGTATCAGTCCTACCTTGTTCTCTGCTTTGTCCCTGTCTGCCCGTTTGGCATACTTTTCTCAACTGCACCAGTCTCCGATTGAACTCTTTCCTCACTATCTCCCTGGGTCCCAAACCTCCCTCCCCACCCCTTCCAAGTTTAAATCCTCCTGAGCAGCTCTAGCAAATCTCTCTGCCAGTATACTAGTCCCCTTCCAATCTATCCTTTTTGTACAGGTCATTTCTACCCCAGAAGAGATTTCAATGATCCAAAAATGTGAATCCTTCTCCCATATATACATCTGCCCTATCCTCCCATTCCTACCCTCACTAGCTCGGAGCATCGGGAGTAATCCAGATATTACTACTCTCAAGGACCTCCTTTTAAAATTCCTGCCTAACTCTGTATTCTCCCTTCAGAATCTCAACCTTTTCACCTCTTATGTCATTGGTTCCAAATGTGGACAATGACCTCCTGCTGGGCCCTCTCCCCACTTCAGAACATTCTGCACCCTCTCTGAGACATCCTTTATCCTGGTACCAGGGAAGCAAAACCATTCTGATTTTCACTGCTGGCCACAAATGTCCGCCTGTGCCTCGGACTAGAGAGTACCCTAACACAATTGATCTCTTGGAACCCGATGTACCCCTCATTACATTAGAGCCAGTCTCAATACCAGAAACTTGGCTGTTCATGCTACATTCCCCTGAAAATCCATCTTCCCTACCTTTTCCAAAACAGCATACTTGTTTGAAATGAGGATAGCCACAGAAGACTCCTGCACTCTGCCTACCTCTCTTACCTTTCCCGGACTTAAACCATCTATGTAACTGTATCTGAGACTTTCCCCCCTTCCTATAACTGCCACCCATCAACCCCCTTGCTCTTGTAAATTCCTCACTGCCTGTAACAGTCGCTCCAACTGATCCATTTGATCTGATAGGATTTGCAACCAATGGCAGTTATTGCAGATATAATCCACAATAACCTGTAAACTCTCCCTAAATGCTCACATCCAACAAGAGCATTTCACTCTACTAAGGGCCATTCTTGCCTCTTCCAATCTACAGACCCAGAAAATAGCCCCATCTGGTTCCTGTACAAAACACTGCTCCAGGCTATCTTAATACACATGGTTCATATTTTTACATTTAAATCGAGAGACAAAGCTCCATAAAACAAAAATAAAATCAAGAAATAACCCACTCTTCTCACTAATGCAGACTTACAGCAATTCCACACTTAAAACTATTTACCTATCTCTGTGCTGTGACCTCTCCCAAACGGGTTCCTCCAAGATCGGTTGTGAACTTCACTGTTTGTTAATTTCTCAGACACTCCGACATCCAGCAATACATGAATTCAACAGCAAAGGCAGTAACTGCGCAGGTTCACTACTGATAATCAAGGGTAGACAGCAAAGTGATCAAAGGTGTCATCAACATAGTAGTTGCCCTGCTCACTGACACCCAATTTGGGTTCCATCAGGAACATTTAGCTCATTACAGCCTTGATTCAACTGTGGGTAATGGGCAGGCGATGGTGGGCAGGGTGCTGTTTTGGAATTTACCTGCACTTCACACAACTTAGTTTACTGCATTTGCTGCTCACAATGTGGTCTCCTATGCATTGGGGAAATAAAGCGTAGACTGGGTGACTTTCGCAGAACACCTATGTACTGACAAGACCGACCCTGAGCTTCCACTTGCCTGACACTTCAACACACCACCCTGTCCCCGGTCAACATCCCCATCTCAGGCTTACTGCAGAGGTCCAGCGAAGCTCAGCATTTCATTTACTGCTTGGGGACCCTGCAGCCTTCTGGACTCAATATAGAGTTCAAATTATTTTAGAGCTCGAGTTATCCCATGTCCTTACCCCAACCCCTACACACCAAGAACAAATTGCTGGAAAAGCTCAGCGGGTCTGGCAGCATCTGTGGAAAGAAATCAGAGTAAACGTTTCGGGTTCAGTGACCCTTCCTCAGGACACATGCCAGGCGTTACCGTCATTGTATGTCATAGCAGACTAGACATTGCTAGCCACTTTAGCCCTGGTTAATAGCTAATCACCCTCCTAGGCACATCACTCCCATTCCTCTGTCCAACTGTTTTTCTTTCTTTGGGCTCTATCCCAACCATCATTCACTCCTTACCACTCCCTCATACCTTATCATCTGCATATAAACTGACATTTTCCTAGCTAACATCAGTTCTGAGGAAGGGTCACTCAACCTGAAACATTAACGCTGATTTCTCTGTAGTTTTTTCAGTAATTTCTGCTTTTGTCCCATCAGCTAATGTGCTGCCTACATATGTATTTTCAGTTGATGCTTGAGCACAGGTCAGCAATTTCACCCTTTCACTTCAGAACAGCAAGGTTATTAATGCACTGCTGCACTTCTCACCGTAAAAGGGTGGCATCACCATCCAAGTTTCAAATGCTGACTTCACTGTATGGTCCTTCAGACTCGAGAAGGTCACAAAAATTAATTTCCACAAGTTTACTAACCACATCCTCAGACATTGTTACAAGCAGCAGCAAAGCTTTGATGAGAGAACTAGCTATTATGAGGTGCTAGACTTCTGACAGCACTTCTACTGATTACCATATACTGCCTCTCTCAGCAGCACATCAGTTGGAAGATGCAATCAGGGTGGTAGAGGTACAAAGTTAGTTTGGGTGTGTGTGTTGGGGGCGGGGGGGGGGGAAACCTCAATATCCATCTTGAAGAGTTGATTGGACCACTACAGACTGAGCTGGCTGAGTCGGACATGTTACTGATGCCAGATTGGTCTTGCAGCAGGTGATGAGAGCATTAACAAGAAAGAAAAAAAACCTTATTTGATCTTTGCCTCATTGATCTACCCAGCATAGATGCAACTGTCCATAACAGCATAGGTAGAAATGGCTACTGTGTAGTCCTTGTGGAGACACTGGCCCACCTTCACACAGAGTATACTCACCACGGTTCTACATGGGAGAGATTCAGAAGAGATCTAGTATCTTCAAGTTCAGCATCCAGAAGGGACTGGGTACCATCAGTGGTAGCAGAACTGTATTCAACAACTATCTGTAACCTATGGTCCAGCATAGCCCTCACTCTACCATTACGATTAAGTCAAGGAATCAACCCCGATTCAATGAGGAGCATCGGAGGGTGTATCAAGGCAGAACAAGCCTTACCTAAAGTGTCTATTTGGTGAAGTTACAACAAAATTTCTTGCATTTCAAAAAGAAGTACAGGATAGATCTAGGTGATCCCACAATCAATGGATGAGATAGACAAACAACTATTACACGTCACTGGAAACATAGGGGCTTGATTACCAACATGCTGCCCTGGACATGTCATAAAGTCAATTTAAAAACCACAACACCTCAATTGACCTGCTATTTAGACCAAGGTTGACAGAAAACACGGCCCAGGTTTTCTGTACTTAACAAGAACCACTATTTATTACAAGTAAATACTCTAGATTACAGGTAAACAGTTATGAACTGCCAGCAAAAACTTTCCCATTCTCTCTCACGCACAGAAGGAACTAAAAACAGGCAGAGGAAAGACTTGGGATCACGGTTCAGTGGTTCCAGAGACAATTCTTGTGGTTCTCGTGATGGTCAGAAACAGCTTTTCAATCTTTTCTCCGGATATTTCCATTTGTTTGAGGGGAGCACAGGGGCTGGTTTGCACACAAAAGGTCTGGTGTTATTAATTCAGAATTAACAGCTTACAGCAAATACTGGGAGAAAAATAAAATAGGTTCTCTCAAGAGTAAAAGTAGCTTTTATTGCAGACAAAAGGACCACGTCTTTTTATTTTGGTTTATTTAGAAAATGTGGACTGCAATGAGGATGAAGTCTTTTCAAAAATACAAAATTTACCAAAATGACAGTATAACCCTGTAGCAGAATTTGATACCAATTGTGAATGTTGTTTTGTGGCTGAGAGTTTCTGCATGTGTAGATGATCAGCGGTGTGGAGGTTTTTTATTGAAAAAAGTTAAGCGGATTGAGCAGGTTGGGACCAGAAAGATGAGATAGAGAAACAGCCATATAACAAAGAAAAACATGGTATCTGATGAGTTGTTCTCCCTTGCAGAAGCTGCCTATTCTCTGCAGTATTAAATGCTGTTCAAACTTGAAAACCTTTTCCATAGTTGCTGGGAGCTGTGAATTTTGAATGAACAAATCAGATTCATTTCACAAGAGAACCATCCATTCAGTGCTTCTTACCAACCATTGGAAGCATTGAGAGAAAGGAGCATCTCAACCAGCAAAACCGGGAAGCACAGACTACCCAACTGCTTTTCTAGTTTTCCTATCTCTGCCAAAAATCTAATTTCCCTATTTGTTTCTGTGTGCACGCACACATTTGTGTAAAAGGAAGGCGGTTTAGAAGGCGATTAGAGTTTTATTCAGGAGTGTTATATGCCAATGGGTTTTTTTTACCTGCAGTTACAGCTTAATTACTTGTAACAAATAATAATTATTGGTTAGTACACAGTTCGTGGTAGTCTTAGTATGTTGCTTTTCATCAACCTTTATCTGAAAGGCAAACAAATTGGGATACAATGTGTACTTTTAAAAATTAATATTTGGTACAACTTCAAGAATAGTGGGGTTCAATTTCTGGCATGCCACCCCAGGGGTTGTAACAAGAGCAGCATGGTGACTCAGTAGTTAGCACCGCTGCTCTACAGCGCCATGGACCCCCAGGTTTGATTCTAGCCTCGGGTGACTGGCTGTGTAATTTTCACATTCTCCTCTTGTGGGCGGCATGGTGGCACAGTGGTTAGCACTGCTGCCTCACAGGGCCAGACACCTGGGTTCAATTCCCGCCTCAGGCGACTGACTGTGTGGAGTTTGCACGTTCTCCCCGTGTCTGCGTGGGTTTCCTCCGGATGCTCCGGTTTCCTCCCACAGTCCAAAGATGTGTAGGTCAGGTGAATTGGCCATCCTAAATTGCCTGTAGTGTAGGTTAGGGGCATGGGTGGGTTGCGCTTCGGTGGGGCGGTGTGGACTTGTTGGGCCGAAGGGCCTGTTTCCACACTGTAAGTAATCTAATCTAAACAGGCGGTTCAACTTGTTGTGCCGACCACTGACCCTCATGTAAGGCAAACCTAATGTATGAACCCTCAAATTTCTGGACCATATGCATGTCCAGCAGTCTCTTAAATATCCCCAGATATCAGATTCAACCAGGTCATGAACCTAATTACTAAATAATAATTACTTATAAATTTTGATTAATAAATTCAAAGCTTCTCCCAAAAAACAACTTCTAGATTTAGCAGAGTTACCAGGTCTTAAGGAAAGAAATCATTAAAAACTCAATGCAAATCAAACATCAATTTTACTCAAAAAAGCAATGATGAAACTCCATAGACATATTCGTCAAGTGGGTATGATCCCATAAGACAAACTATTTCTCACAAGAAAACAATTGGCACACAGAGGCCATAGGATTGTTAGCAATGAAAGGGGAAAAATGTTCCCACTGAGACAGTATTTTTCTGCTGAAGGAACACAACATGGATCTTTGTATTGACAATAGACCTGCTTCAGGGGACTCAATGTTGGAATGGAGTGCCTGAACCTGCAGCATTCTATTCCAACATTTCAGTGAAACAAATGTGGAGTGTTGGATTTAGGCTTAATAATAAAGTGGAAGATTACTATGCAAAAGAAATTAAGGTAATATAGAATATAGCAAACTAATTATATATAGTAAACATTTAAAGATTTCAAAACACATGATAAAAATGTAACACCATTAATTCCAAAATCAATCCGTTACAGTATATACTCCTGAGAGAAATTCTTTCCCAATCACCCCAACAGGGCTTAATTTAAAATGTAGACTCAACTCTGTCTGGAGATTTTGATAGCATTTTCCAGGAGCCTTCTTACAACTGAGCTTAACATTTTCTCAGTTTCAAGTAAGCCCTTCGGGGTTTAACCAAACGCATTCGGTGTGGAACTTTTACAAAACTCCTTACATGAAAGGTGACATTTTTAAAAATAAAATATGAAGTCATCTCTTTTCCAGCTTCAGCCAATAACTACGCGGAATTGCCCAGATTGAAAACAAAAGAATATTATTCTTAAAGCTTGTCCTAATCAAAAATGGAAAAGAAATAAAGCCATGACCTCCTAAACTGGAGCCTAAATGCACAATTTTTTTATCCTGTTCACAGGCAAAATTCATTCGATGTAAACAAAAACCCATTACTCTCCTAGAAAACTTTCTCTTACATTTTACTTTAAAAGGAAGTCATCGTGTCTACAGAAATACAAGTTAATAATTAAATAATTTTCAGATACAGAAAATCCAAGTTCAAAATCAATATAGTGCCACACATCACAATATCACATGAAGGAGGGTGCATTAACCCATTTTCTTTCCAAGTGTCAAAAAGATCCAATCACTATTTCTATTTTTCTCAGAAGTGCTCATTAGTTTACAAGCACATCTTAGAAGGGGAGAAACAACAGTAGCCAGTTACCTCATAAAATTCTCAATTTTATGGTGACAGGGTGATCATAACAAATACAATATTTTACAGGGTACTTGCCACTAGTTTACATTGCCGCCTTTGTTCTCTCTCACCCAATTCCACATATTTTCAGTAACAATGATACAAGTGCGAGTAACCTACCCAGTGTCAAAGTCACTAAAGTAGAAGGCAGGATGCAACTGTCGAAGTGCAAATGCAACTTCCAATTTAAACTCTCTATAAACTCTCTGTAAGGCTGGTGTGAGTTGCTTGTAATGCATGAGAGAAGTCGCATTGACTTTTATAGTTAACATTGGCTAAGCTTGCTGCAAACTACTGAATGACCAAAATTTGATACATAGAGGAATTCTTCATATGAAGGATATCAGTTTTGACAACATACCTTACGGTCTCCTCATTGTTCAGAATCTCTCTTTTGGACGTGCGGTCATTCAGGCTGGTTTCCTGTAAGAGAAAATGAAATGGTAAGAGAATTTAATTAAATAATATTTTATAAGATGGCAATGAAAATATGAATACATGATCACTCTGCTTCTTGCTAAAAAATACAAGCCATATGATTCTAATCACTTACCAACTTTCAAATACACCATGACAATGATTACACCTCTACAACCTTTTATAAACACCTCAGTTTGAACTACAAAACAACATTCTACTTGACAAATTGATAACCAAAATGGCTCATCAATACATTGAAACTATTCTTCCTTGGTGTGGTCATCTCCTGGCAACTCTTGCACATATCTAATGAATCCTGCAAACGGATGGGCAAGATATTGTAAAACCCACATCTGTCAGAAATCAGTGACACACCACACACTAGCCATAGTGAACGATATGTCTGTGTTTTAAAACAATAATGCTCACTTCATGGATACAATGATTAAAATTTGTTGGGGTTCAAATTTTCAAAGCATCCTGCCCTCTGTTACAGCACAAAAGGTGACCATGTGGCACCCTTTCTCCAAAGGTCTGCGCACAACAAACAGTATTGGCAATTCAATCACAGCACCAACTTGCTGCTCTGGAAGTCACAATGGCTTATGGACCTCTTTGAATGAAAAAAATGCAGCTAGCCACACTCCTCTGCCCTGTCCTTGACTTTATTTTACATCTTAAGATGCTTATCCAATTGCCTTTTGAATACCACAATTAAACCTGCATGCACTACAGTTACAGGTAATTCATTCCTGATCATAACCATTTGCTGTTCAAATAAATATTTTCCCTCATATTAGTTTTGGCAAAGAACAAATCACCTCAACTCTCCCTGATTCTCAACCACCACCCCTTCCCCCCACCCCACTCCAAACTCCCAAAGGAAAGTCTAACTTTCTGAATCTTGTAGGATTTTGAAGACTTCTAACATCTCTCCTCTTGACCTTCTCTCCACAGGAAATAATCCCAGCTCCCCAATTTACCTTTGCATTGGAAATTCCTTATCCTTGGAACCATTCTTTCTCTGCACCCAGACTAAAGCCTACACATCATTTCTAAAGTGGTGTCCCAGATTTGGACACTGTACTCCAGTTGAGGTTTATAAAGTATGGTCATGATTTCCTTGCTTTTGTACTCTACATCATTTTGTAGAAATCCCAAAGCCTCAACTGCCTTTTTAACCACTTTAACTTGCCTTGTGACCTTCGATAACATACTCCCATTTACAACTGTACCCTTCAATTTATGCTGTTGCTCCTCATTCTTTTACGCAAAATACTTAACTTCACGTTTGTTTAGATTCAATTTTATCACACCAATTCCATTAGCTCACTTCTATCTCTGTAGCATGCACCATTGAGCTTCAGAGTTGAGTACTTGGTATCTGTAAAGTTTAAACCTGTGCCGTATACAGATCAAGATAATTCTCTCGAATTCAATTCAAAACTCTTTCCTGTCTTTGCCTTATCATTATTGTTCTCCCAGTCTGGATTAGCTGACTACCTACATATCCTTTCTTGCACATGTAATTTTCTTGCAAATTTGCTCTTTTTTTTCCAATAGTTCCTGGTCTACAAAATACTTCTGGTGTTCTGGTACTTCAATCTCTCAGCTCTAAACAAATATATTATGTCCTTGACTGTTCAAAGACATCCTCTATCTCTCTCTCACTAATCCCAAACACATATGACAGAAAAGACAATACAGCTCTACAGAGACTAGGTTTTTTTAAAAAAAAGGTGAGAAAACAATATGATGGACCAAGAGTCCAAATTCAAATTATAAAAATGGGAAGACTTCAATTCAGTTGATTATTTACCAAGAGCTGAATGGTGATAGCAGCAAAATTGATAAGATCTTCAAATTAGGTTTGCGAGTTTAAATGTAAGTCAGCTTGAAATTCTGACGTTTTAAATTCAAAGTTCTACAATAACCCAAACAGGAGATGTATCTTTGCAATTGGATCCGCTTTAAAAATGTTGCTACTTTTCAGGAGAATCAGAATCTCACTTTTGCAGCCTACATGTCTTTTAAACTAGTTTTACCTTCAAACAGAGGTTTACAAGACATCACAGCAATTGCAATACAGACACTGTTGGCAGTGTGACAAAATGCGCCTTTTAGAGGGATCTGTATTGTCCTGTTCCTCTTCAAGAGAGGAGTTATAAAGCTGGTGTCAGGATGCCTGCTTAAAGCGTTTTTTTTAAAAAAAGATGCAGACAAGAGAAGCATGAGTGGAAGGAGTTAGACTCCGAGACTCTGTTTTAGTTTTACTTTCAATTGATGAAGTTGGGGTTTTGGAGTTGAAGCTGGTAGATATAGTCACTCACTGCTGCTCAATTCATCCTTTCAGTTTTTTCTTTCTCTTGGATTGGAGGAGAAAGCAAGTGAGCAAATTTGTTTTACTAAATATGCCTTTACCAGTGCTAATGGGATGCTGCTAGACTGGATTAGTGGGTAAATAATACCTTGCTAACTATTTTGATAGAATTAGTTAACCCAATTATTCTTCTGTTGTTTGTATTTTAACTCTGATGTAAGAATGAAGTGCATTTTGCTTAAAGTCTAGCGGCTTGACCAATTTAATCGCATCTGGAAAGTAGTACTTTACACACTTGCCTTTAAATAAGATAAAAGTTCAGATCTAGGCTACCTCCTTGATAGCAGGCGACATCCAGGCCAGGGCCTCTTCCAAAACCAACAAGTCCAGTAAATAAAACAAAAAATCCATCTCAAAATCTTTGCTTGATTTCTTTCCAAGGACATCCTTTTTTTAAAAAACTGTAGGTAAACCACAACACTTGAATTTTTGATTCTTTACTTCCAAGTGATCATCTGGTAAACCCTCTGTAAACCAGAAATTGTCCAAATACCTTAATCTCTTCCAGCTTTCTTCAAATTATTTTCAAAGACTATGCATTCCATTAACTCACAGCAGATATAAGAGACATATGTTGGAATAATAAATGAGAGAACACATGTATATCACCCAGTGCACAGCAGGAACCTTGTGCAAGTCTGTGAACATGCAGAATGCTCAATATTTTTCTACTGATAGCATGAGTTGTTGTTCCTTATTACATTTCACAGGCCACAGGGCAAATGTACATTTTGCCAGGATTGCAGCGTGCCCTACTGAAACATCAACATGCCTGCACAGTTCGGTGACGCAAGTGTTGCCGAAGTGCTTATTTAAGCTCCCAGAAATGTGCTGTTAAGAATCACAAGCCAACATTTCATATTTATGCAAAAATATCAGCAGAAACCTCAAGCAGATAATGCTGTTACCCTATCTTAGATTTATGCAAATGAGAGGGCAGATTAGCACTTCTTCAGCCACTTACACTTGGCATTCTTCAGTGAAAGTTTATCGACAGTTCTACAAAAGGAGCCTTTATTTATTGGACTTGCAAGCTGCTTCACTGGGTGGAACAGTATTCTGATGCCTTGCACCGGCCACTTAATCCATACTTGTCCAGCAAGATATATTTAATGGTGATCAGCAGCTGATGTCAAATAACACCCATAGTGGTCATACTGCCTTGCCCAAAACATTAATGTGCATCAAAACAGTACAAGATAAGGTACTGACTTGGAAACAAGGCTGTTAAAGATTATTTAGAAAAGAAGTTGCTGAAGTCAGTACAGATCAAACACCAAAGATGCACTGAATCACACAAGTGCGATTATAAATGCAACTAGGTAGTAACATGGCAGTATGACCAAAAATAACGATGGAGGCAAACTTAAAATTATCTTTATTCAAATTTGGTTCTATTGTCTTTCAGTTGCTACAGCACAAGTTAAATTGATTAGGCGACATTTTATCCTAACTAACAGGAGTCAATCGGGCTTCTATGTTCATAAATTCCATTCAAAAGAAGAGAGATTGACGAGGTAAGGATGTTTTTGCTCAAGTTCAGACAAATTGGCGGGGGAATGTGTGTGTGCGCATGTGCATGCCCATGTCTTACAAAATTCTAACAGGACTAGACATGGTAGATGCAGGGAGGATGTTCCCGATAGTGGGTCTGTTCAGAACTAGGGGTCACAGTTTGAGTCTTCGGGGTAGACTGTTTAGGATGGAGATGAAGAGACAGTTCTTCTCCCAAAGAGTGGGGAGCCTATGAAATTCATTTTCACTAGAAGTAGTTGATTCCAAAGTACTAAATACATTCAAAAGGCAGCTAGATATAGCACTTGGGGTGAATGGAATCAAAGGTTACACAAAACCATGTGGGCGATCCCGAATCAACTTCTTCCTTTCGAGATGATTATAAATCCTGTTGTAACCTTTTCCAACACTTTACGAAGGAAGGCTCACAGATCTATAATTGCCAGGGTTGTCTCGACTTCCCTTCTTGAACATTTGCTATCCTCCAGTCTTCTGGCACTATTCCAGTAGACAATGACAACATAAAGATCAAAGCCAAAAGGCACAGCAATCTCCTCCCTGGCTTCCCAGAAAATCTCAGGATTAATCCCATCTCGCCCAGGGGACTCATTTTTACATCTTCCAGAATTGCTAATACCTCCTTGTGAACCTCAATCCCATCTAGTCTAGTAGCATGTACCTCAGCATTCTCGACAACATTGTCTTTTTCTAGTGTGAATACTGATGAAAAATGTTCATTTATCACTTCCATTATCTCGTCTGACTCCACATACAACTTCCCATTATTATCCTTGATTGACTACAATATGATTAGGGCCATTCTTTTATTCCTAGTATACCTACAGAAAGCTTTAGGGTTTTCCTTGATCCTATCTGCCAACAACTTCTCATGTCCCCACCTGGCTCCTCTTAGCTCTTTCATTAGGTTTCTGCTGGCTAACTTGTAACTCTCAAGCGCCCTGACTGAGCCTTCACATGTCATTCTAACGTAAGATTCTTGACAACAGATTTAACTTCCTTAGTAAACCACAGCTCCCGCGCTCAACAACTTCCTCCCTGCCTGACAGGTACACACACGTATCTAGGATCTGCAGTAGCTGTTCCGTGAATAAAGGTCCACATTTTAGTTGTGCCTATCCCCTGCAGTTTCTTTCTCCATCCTATGCATCCTAAATCTTCCTTAATCGCATCGCAATTGCCTTTCCTCCAGCTATAACTCCTGCCCAGAGGTATATATGTATCCCTTTCCATTCCTGAAGTAAACATAACCGAATTGTGGTCACTATCACCAAAGTGCTCACCTACCTCCAAATCTAACACCTGGCCAAGTTCATTACCCAGTACCAAATCCAATGTGGCCTCACCCTTGTCTACATACTGTGTCAGGAAACCCTCCTGCACACATTGGACAAAAAAAATGACCCAACTAAAGTACTTGAACTAGAGTATTCCCAGTCAATATTTGGAAAGTTAAAGTCCCCCAATAACAACTACTCTGTCACTCTTACTATCCAGAATAATTTTTGCTATCCTTTCCTCTATATCTCTGGAACTATTTGGAGACCTATAGAAAACTCCCAACAGGGTGACCTCTCCTTTCCTGTTTCTAACCTCAGCCCATACCACCTCAGTAGACGAGTCCGCAAACATCTATTCTGCCACTGTAATACTGTCCTTGACTAACAATGCCACACCTCCTCCTCTTTTACCATCTTTCCTATTCTTACTGAAGTATTTAAATCCCAGAACCTGCAACAACCATTCCCATCCCTGCTTTACCCATATGCCCTAAATGGCCACCACACTGAAATCCTAGGTACTAACCCATACTGCAAGTTCAGCCACCTGATTCCAAATGCTCCAGGTGTTGAAGGAGACACACTCCAAACCAACTTCTTGCTTGTCGGTGCCTCTTGTGACCTTGCACCCTTATGTCTGACCTCAGTATTCTCAACCTCCTGGATACTGGAATTCCAACTTAGGTTCCCATCCCCCAAATGAATTAGTTTAAACCCACCCAGAGCAATAGAAAATTCTACCCCCCCCACCCCCACCCCCGCCCCCGCCCCCGCCCCCCACCCCCAGGATATTGGCACCCCTCTCGTTCAGGTGAAGACAATCCTGTCTGTAGAAGCCCCACCTACCTCAGAAAGAACCCCAATTATCTAGGAATCCAAAACCCTCCGTCCTGCACCATCCCTGTCCCTACATGCTCAACTGTTTTGGACAATAGACAATAGGTGCAGAAGTAGGCCATTCTGCCCTTCGAGCCTGAGCCACCATTCAATATGACCATGGCTGATCATCCTTAATCAGTATCCTGTTCCTTATCTCCATAACCCTTGATTCCACTATCCTTGAGAGCTTATCCAACTCTTTCTTAAATTAATTCAGAGACTGGGCCTACACTACCCTCTGGGGCAGAGCATTCCACACAGCCTCCACTCTCTGGGTGAAGAAGTTTCTCCTCATCTCGGTCCTAAATGGTCTACCCCGTATTTTAAGCTGTGTTCTTTGGTTCGGCACTCACCCATCAGTGGAAACATGTTTCCTGCCTCCAGAGTGTCCAATCCTTTCATAATCTTGTATGTCTCAATCAGATCCCCTCTCAGTCTTCTAAACTCAAGGGTATACAAGCCCAGTCACTCCAGTCTTTCAGCGTAAGGTAGTCCCGCCATTCCAGGAATCGACCTCGTGAACCTACGCTGCACTCCCTCAATAGCCAGAATGTCTTTCCTCAAATTTGGAGAGCAGAACTGCACACAATACTCCAGGTGTGGTCTCACCAGGGCCCTGTACAGCTGCAGAAGAACCTCTTTGCTTCTATACTCAATCCCTCTTGTTATAAAGGCCAGCATGCTATTAACCTTCTTCACTACTGCTGTACCTGCATGCTTACCTTCATTGACTGGTGTACAAGAACACCCAGATCTCTTTGTACTGCCCCTTTACCTAAATTGATTCCATTTAGGTAGTAACCTGCCTTCCTGTTCTTGCCAAAGTGGATAACCATACATTTATCCACATTAAACTGCATCTGCCATGCATCTGACCACTCACCTAACCCGTCCAGGTCACCCTGTAATCTCCTAACATCCTCATCACATTTCACCCTGCCACCCAGCTTAGTATCGTCAGCAAATTTGCTAATGTTATTACTAATCTCATCTTCAATATCATTAATATATATTGTAAAAAGCTGCAGTCCCAACACTGATCCCTGCGGTACCCCACTGGTCACTGCCTGCCAATCCGAAATGGAGCCATTTATCACTACTCTTTGTTTCCTATCAGCCAACCAACTTTCAATCCAAGTTAGTACTTTGCCCCCAATACCATGCGCCCTAATTTTGCTCACTAAGCTATGTGGGACTTTATCAAAAGCTTTCTGAAAGTCCAGGTACACTACATCTACTGGATCTCCCTCGTCCATCTTCAGAGTTACATCCTCAAAAAATTCCAGAACATTAGTCAAGCATGATTTCCCTTTCATAAATCCATGCTGACTCTGACCTATCCTGTTACTACTATCCAGATTTGTCGTAATTTCATCCTTTATAATAGACACCAGTATCTTTCCCACCACTGAGGTCAGACTAACTGGTCTCTAATTTCCTGCTTTCTCTCCCACCTTTCCGCAGGAACTGATGCCAAATTTATTGAACTCTGGAAAATAATCACCAACGCATCCACGATTTCTTGAGCCACCTCCTTCAGTACCCTGGGATGTAGACCTTCAGGCCCTGGGGAATTATCAACCTTCAGACCGAACAGTCTCTCCAACATCAAATCCTGGCAAATATAAATTCCCTTAAGTTCAGGTCCTTCAGCCACTGTTACCTCAGGGAGATTGCTTGTGTCTTCCCCAGTGAACACAGATCTGAAGTACCAATTGAATTCTTCTGCCATTTCTTTGTTTCCTGTAATATATTTCCCTGTTTCTGTCTTCTAGGGCCCAATTTTAGTCTTAACCATTTTTTTGCCTTTCACATACCTAAAAAAGCTTTTACTATCCCCCTTTATATTTTTGGCCAGTTTACCTTCGTACCTCATTTTTTCTCTGCGTATTTCCTTCTTAGTAATCCTCTGTTGTTCTTTAATAGCTTCCCAGTCCTCCGTTTTCCCACTTATCTTTGCTATGTTATATTTTTCTCTTTTAACTTTATATGTTTCTTAGCTTCCCTCGTCAGCCATGGCCGGCCATGCCTCCTCTTAGGATCTTTCTTCCTTTTTGGAATGAACAGATCCTGCATCTTCTGCATTATACACAGAAATATCTGCCATTGTTCCTCCACGGTCATCCCTACTAAGGTATTGCACCATTGAACTTTGGCCAGCTCCTCCCTCATAGCTCCACAGTTCCCTTTATTCTACAGAAATATTGTCACTTCCGATTGTACCCTCTCCCTCTCAAATTGCAGATTGAAGCTTATCGGATTATGGTCACTACTTCCCAATGGCTCCTTCACTTCGAGGTCCCTGATCAATTCTGGTTCATTGCACAATACCAGATCCAGAATTGCCTTCTCCCTGGTAGGCTCCAGCACCAACTGTTCTAAGAAACTATCTCAGAGGCACTCCACAAAGTCTCTTTCATGAGATCCAATACCATCCTAATTCTCCCAGTCTACATGCATGTTGAAATCCCCCTATTCTCTCCCTATTCCTCACCTCACGAGCTTGTGAGGCAGGCAAAACACCAGAGATAACAACTTTGTTCTGGCCTAAACCTCTACCTTAGCTCCCTGAATGTCTGCCTTAAATCCCCATCTCTCTTCCTACCAACGTCGTTGGTACCTATGTGGCCCTTGACTGGAGGGCTGCTCCCCCTCCCACACAACGATTCTGACAACATGATCACGACCCTGGCACCTGGGAGGCAACACACCAACCGTGAGTCTCTCTCGTCCCCACAGAACCTCCTATCTGTTCCCCTAACTATGGAGTCCCCAATGACGAAAGCTCTGCTCCTTTTCCCTCTTCCCCTTCCCTCCTGAGCAACAAGGACAGACTCTGTGCCAGAGACCTGGGCCACATTGTTCACCCCTGATAAGTCATCCCCTCTTGCCCCTGTCAACAGTATCCAAACTGTATACCTATTGTTGAGGTGAACGGCCACAGGGGTTCCCTGCACTGCCTGCCTGTTCCTTTTCTGTCCAGACTGTAACCCATCAACCTTCTTTTTGAACCTGTGGTATGATTACCTCCCTGTAACTCCTCTCAATAACCCCTCTCCTTCCCGAATGATCCAAAGTTCATTCAACTCCAGCTCTCTAATGCATTTTGAAGGAGATGGAGTTGGGTGCACTCCTTGCAGATGCAGTCAGCAGGGACACTACTGGTGACCCTTACCACCCACATTCTGCAGGAGGAACATTCAACTGCCCTAACTTCCATTCCCACTATTCTGAATTCCTAAAGAGACAACTGAAAACTATTTAAAAAAAACTAGTCACCTTACCAATCCGGTGCACAGAACCTTTTTTGGTTAGAGGAGGAGGATGAGTGGGAGACGTGACCCATGTAGGGTTTCCAGTAAAGCAACAGCCCAAATATAAAGCCTCTGCTCCTGTTCAGTGTGCATTCTGCCTACACCAGAGGTAAGTTTTTATACCTTAAAATTTACCTTCCCATCAAGCCCCTGGTCCTCACAGTCATCTCTCTCACTGCAACTGCTGCCAAAGAAAGCTTTGAGAAGGTGACCAAACAGGTGGATGAAGGTAAAGCTGTTGATGTGGTGTTTGGGAATTCCAGTAAGGCATTTGATGAGGTTCCCCATGGTAGGCTATTGCACAAAATACGGAGGCATGGGATTGAGGGTGATTTAGCAGTTTGGATCAGAAATTGATCCAAAAGAAGAGGGTGGTGGCTGATGGAGTTCAGTTACTAATGGTGCACCGCTGGGATCTGTTTGGGTCCACTGCTGTTTGTCATTTTTATTAATGACCTAGATGAGGGCATAGAAGGATGGGTTAGTAAATTTGTAGATGACACTAAGTTTGGTAGAGTTGTGGATCGTGCCAAAGGGACATAAGCTGCAGAACTGGGCTGAGGGGTGGCAAATGAAATTTAATGCAGGAAAGTGTGAGGTGATTCCCTTTGGAAGGAGCAACAGGAATGCGTAGTACTAGGCTAATGGTAAGATTCTTGGTAGTGTAGATGAGCAGAGAGATCTCGGTGTCCAGGTACATAGATCCCTGAAAGTTGCCACCCAGTTTGATAGGGTTGTTAAGGCGGCATGCAGTGTGTTAGCTTTTATTGGGAGAGGGATTGAGTTTCGGAACCAAGAGATCACGTTACAGCTATACAAAATTCTGGTGCAGCCGCACTTGGAGCATTGCGTACAGTTCTGGTCACCACATTATAGGAAGGATGTGGAAGCTTTGGAAAGGGTTCAGAGGAGATTTACAAGGATGTTGTCTGGTATGGAGGGAAGGTCTTATGAGGAAAGGCTGATGGACTTGAGGCTGTTTTCATTAGAGACAAGGTGGTTGAGAGCTGACTTAATTGAGACGTAAGATAGAGGGTTAGATAGGGTGGAGAGTGAGAGCCTTTTTCGTTGGACGGTGATGGCTAGCATGAGGGGACATAGCTTTAAGTTGAGGGGTGATAGTTATAGGACAGACGTCAGAGGTAGTTTCTTCACTCAGTAGTAGGGGTGTGGAACACACTGCCTGCAACAGTAGTAGACTCGCCAACTTTAAGGGCATTTAAATGGTCATTGGACATATGGATGAAAATGGAATTGAGTAGGATCGATAGGCTTCATATCGGTTTCACAGGTCGGCACAACATTGAGGGCCGAAGGGCCTGTACTGTGCTGTAATGTACTATGTTCTATGCTATGCGGAGAAAGCAGCATTAGGCTATTGAGTTGGAGGATCAGCCATGATCATGATGAATGGGGGAACAGGCTCAAAGGGTCAATGACCTCCTGCTGCTCCTACCTTCTAGGTTTCTATATTAAGAGGGTGGATGCCAGTTTCCATGTGAGAAAATTAGCAACAGTACTACTTTATGTAAGAACATAGGGGAATTATTTTAAAAAGGCATACATAAGGTAATAAGCAGCAGAAAAAAAAACACCTTTTTCACAAAAGAAATTTGTGAAACAGGTGTTGTTTTTTTGGCGGCACGGTGGCTCAGTGGTTAGCACTTCTGCCTCACAGCACCAGAGACCCAGGTTCAATCCCTGCCTCGGGTAACTCTGTGTGGAGTTTGCACATTCTCCCTGTGTCTACGTGGATTACTTCCAGGTGCTCTGGTTTCCTCCCACAGTCCAAAGATGTGCAGGTTAGATGAATTGGCCATGCTAAATTGCCCATGCTAAATTGTCCAGTGTTAGGAACATTAGTCAGGGGCAAATATGGGGAATGGGTCTAGGTGGGTTACTCTTCGAAGGGTCGGTGTGGACTTGTTGGGCCGAAGGGCCTGTTTCCATACTGTAGGGAATAGATTCTAATCTAAATTGCTGATAACCACTTGGCTAATCTGAAGAGAAGAGGGTGGAAATAAAAGCAAATTTTCACTTTATTTGTTAAATGGAGAAAAAGAAATGTAGAATTGGTTTTGATAATGAAGGAGTGTTGTGTTCACCTTTCAGTATTTTGCCAAGGAGAATTTAATGTGCATAAAGTTATGCCAGTCCAAAATGCTTAGTACACAAAACCACAGCTATTTACCTAATCACCCACACCATTTCTGCTGCTACCCACTGATACAATCAGGTGTTTCAGACTCCCACACAACCACTTCGTTTTTGAAACGCAAAACACCCGCTCAATCCTTGATATTTTTCACACATTTTCAGTATTCAGCATTTTGATTCATGCTTTGATACAAATGCAATTTTATTTAATTTCCAATCTCACTCCAGTCGGTCATAATGAAACAGTTCATAATGTAACTAACAATTTCAATGAAAGGAATCAAATTTAATGATTGTAAACATAATGGGTAAACAAAAGTATCAAACACAGCATCTGTCACAATCTAACAGCAGTAATCAGTGCAATCTTTAAATAGAAACTATTATTTGAAGCTCCTGGCAGGTTCACAATCTATTATCTTAAGCCGCCACTTTACTATTCTTCAGATGCCAGCTTCTATTACTCACCACTCCCTCAGCCAGTGCCACATCAGTGTTACCTTCCTGATGAAGGGCTTATGCCCCAAACGTTGACTCTCCTGCTCCTCAGATGCTGCCTGACCTGCTGTGCTTTTCCAGCAGTACACTCTCAACTCTAATCTTCAGCATCTGCAGTTCTCACTTTCTCCCATCAGTGCTATCTTGCCAGAATAAACAACGGGGATATGCTCTTGAACATCTAGTGAAAGGGTGCATTGCAACAAATCTGATCACAGGAACACAGGATTAGCAGAGTGATTATATGTTAAGGGTAAATGAGCATAGATTACCTAGGGCTTTATGCCACCCCATTGTGCAAGCTAATTATTAGGATATGCTTTTGTTTAACAAAAAACAAAATCAGTTGTCAGTCAATCTGGAAGAGTTCAGATAGATGGAGACATTACAAATTATCAAAACCATTACAAAGCCAGCTGTATCTTTTACAGATCATCAGGACAAATCGTATCATGTATTGTTAAGCCCTCTCATTGGCATCTCGAAAGACAGGGCTTCTCAAATTGGTGCCAGAATCCTAGGTGGCTGAAATAGGAGTTCCAAGCCCTAAGGCAGCAATGACCACCGTGGAGCTCTGACCAAGTTTTCACAGCTGTGATCTCACTTTAAAAAAAGGCTCCTGCTCTCTCTCACCCTCATTATTTGCTCTCTTAGTTCTGAGGGGTTGTGACAATTTTCAAACCTTAATATGAAGTTACAATGGGCAATAATTTTGGAAGTACTACTAAGGACACGTTGAACAGAGAGAAATGTATTTTTTCCAAAATCAAAATATTAATATCCAACATGTCAGGTTGTATTTATGAGAAGAACAAAATTATCAATACATAACATGGTTTCTCTCTTCACAAATGCTGCCTGACCAGAGTTCGCCCAGGATATTTTGTTTTAATTAATATTTCCAGTATCTACAATATTTTGCACTTGTGTAATTATAATCAACGTCATGTATGGGAGAACTGCGCGATCACAGCATTGCAATCCAGTCTATTAATTATTTATGCATGTGGTCATCGATTTTGCAAGTCTTAAGTCTGTCAGAAATAATTTGGGAAAATGGCATATTTTAGCCACATGGAGTGTATGCCTATGTATCCAAACATGATAATGCTCATTTCTTGAAAAGAACTGCTATGGTGAACACTTGCTTAGAATGTTTTTCCAACTGGGAGCTGGTTTTATGCTTCAGTTAGTGATTCACAGGTGGCTAATAACTTCAATCTACCCTATTGCATTTCCAAATCAGCTGGAGAAGATTTAAATGGCATACAGATTCCCATTCTGTGAACATACACTGAGCCAAATGTCAAGGAGTTAAAACCTCACCATTTAGAAGGTTAAAAATAATAACTGAAAAAGAAAAAAAACAACTTTATTGGCTGCTGCAAATACTGAGTGTATTGTCTATTAAAGCTAATCATGGTCTGACAGAAGACCATTGACAACTTGGGCACTTGGATAAAAAGATGACCAGCTGAATGCACATAACAGAATTTGCAAGAATGGCAGAAAGCTAAGGGCCTAGCTCCATACCAAAGAGTATCAGTTGGAATCTAAGAATGCTAGTTCTGCAGTGAGTGAGAATTAACACAGTGAGACTTAACACATTGCAAGCCCATTCACCAGGCTTATAGCACAACATTCATACGTAGGTTGATAAAATACCAAGGGACTGGACTGAAGCAATTCAAAATGAAAGAATTGGTTTACTGTGTGAATGCCAAATTGAATCTTACCTGTGATGAAGTTGTGCCCTGTAATATGACTACCCACAAAGAGGCTATAAACAGGTGATTAAAGACATCTTGCATTTAATTTCTTACTTCCAAGTTCAAATCATTAATGAAAAATATGAACACCAGAAACCGACATTAATCCTTTTGGAACAGTGCTTTCTATTTTCTTTTAATCTCCATAACCACTCTCTACCTCCCTATCAGTTTAAGGAATTTTATCAAGTTAATTAAGCATGATTCAACTTTGTTGAAGCCACATGGAATGCTGCTTTTTTTCCTCTAAATACTTGGTCACTTTTAATACACAGGATCCCTTCAGTGTAGAAACAGACCATTCAGTCCACAATGACCTTCTTAAGAGCCATCTCTACTCTATCCCTGTAATCCTGCATTTTCCCAAGGCTAATCTGTCTAGCCTGCACATCCCTGGATCTGGGGGTTCTGCCCAAAATATCGACTCTCCTGCTCCTCAGATGCTACCTATCCTTCTGTGCTTTTTTTCAGCACTGCACTCTGACCACTCTGACTCTCCAGCATCTGCAGTCCTCACTATCGCCTCATCCCTGGCCACTATGCACGATTTAGCATGACCAATCCAACTAACCTGCACACCTTTGGACTGTGGGAGGAAATTGGAAACCCACATGCCATGCAGACACAGAGGACAATGTGCAAACTCCACACAGACAGGCACCCAAATCAAACACAGGTCCCTGGCGTCATGAGGCAGCAGTGCGAATCACTGAGCCACTGTATTCCAGTACCTTCCCTATCCCTAATATTAAGCAAACAGTTTTGTTCCATCTCCCTTTAGATATCTAGAAATAATAAATGTCAATTTATTAGAATTTAAGTACATATTAGTATTCTACATGAACAAGAACAGCTTCACCTCATGAGTACTTCTGAAGTTCGTACATGAGGCTCAATCTTTAAGCTTAGCAAGTCTGTCAACAACTTGCCCCCTTTCTACTCAACTGTATGTTTTGTTCCTAATGACATTGAAACCTGAAGCAATGAAATAGACAAACAAAAGATAGAGTTGTGATTAAATTTTCTCTTAGCATATCCTTACCAGCGAGCTTATCTTGCTTGTGCTTTAACTCTACCCTTTTTTTTCCTTTTATTTATTGTGCATCTGTGCTTTAAAATATATCCATATGGTAATGTAAATGATTTTTCAATTTTTGTATTTTCCTTTTTGTTTGAAGAATACATTTTCCCCAAGCTCAGCGCATTCCCCTTTGTCCTCTCCTTTAGTATTCAAATAAAGGAGAGACGCAATGACCCTCAGGTTAAACTCACCACCTCCAGGAGAGAGCAATGCTATAGTCCTCAGACTATGGCAACTCTACATCTTTACTTCTAATTGACTTTTCAATTTATTCAAATTGCCTTAACTTCAGTGGACAAGCTGAGTGTCCCACAATTAGCTTCTTTCTATTCAGCTATGAGGAGTATGGTACTGTTGGAACATTTGATTAATCTTTATAGACTTCTGAATGTTTCACTGTGTTTTAGATATGCAGGATTTTCTTCCTGTTTGCCTTTTTTACTTCCACATTTATTTGGTCAATTTCAATTTACTACTTCAATTTGTTCCATTTGTCACTCTCAACTCTGATCACGATCCTTGCTATATTGCAATCACTTTTATCAAGATCCGCTCTAATTTTTATTTTCCCAGCCGTCTAACTCATTATGCAGTTAGCAAAATTGCATTTCATGCTGCATTTCTCACATGCTGAGCGAGAAAGAAGTCCTGTATACACTGAAATCTCAATTTTCACTCATCTTGTGCTTTCGTCTAATGAGAGACTGCACTCAGAAGCAAAATACCAGCAAATCTTCGCCCTTATGTGTCAAAGTGCTTCTAGCCGAGTCTCCAGCTCAGACTTTTTGCCAGTGTGGGGATAATTTTTTTTTTAAAACGGATGTGAGAGAGAGAGATGGTCTTAGAATCACAGATGTACAGCACAGAAACAGACCCTTCGGTCCAACTCTATGCCAACCAGATATCCCAACCCAATCCAGTCCCATTTACCAGCACCCGGCCCATATGCCTCCAAACCCTTCCTATTCATATACCCATCCAGACACGTTTTAAATGTTGCAATTGTACAGCCTCCAACCACTTCCCCGGCAGCTCATTCCATACATGCACCACCCTCCACATGCATCTTTTATATCTTTCCCCTCTCACTCTAAACCTATTCCCTCTAGTTCTGGACTCCCCCACCCCAGGGAAAAAAACTTTGCCTATTTACCCTATCCATGCCCCTCATGATTTTCTAAACCTCTGTAAGGTCACCCTTCAGCCTCCGATACTCCAGGTAAAACAGTCCTAGCCTATTCAGTCTCTGCCTATAGCTCAAACCCTCCAACCCTGCAACATCTTTGTAAATCTTTTCTGAACCCTTTCAAGTTTCACAACATCCATCCAATAGGAATGAGACCAGAATTGCATACAACTTGCCAAGTGACCTAACCAATGTTCTGTACAGCCGCAACATGACCTCCCAACTCCTGTACTCAATACTCTGACCAATAAAGGAAAGCATACCAAAATGCCTTCTTCACTATCCTATCTCCCAGTGACTCCACTTTCAAGGTGCTATGAACCTGCACTCCAAGGTCTCTTTGTTCAGCAACACTCCCCCAGGTCCTCACCATTAAGTGCATAAGTCCTGCTAAGATTTGCTTTCCCAAAATGCAGCACCTCGCATTTATCTAAATTAAACTCCATTTGCCACTCGTCAGCCTATTGGCCCATCTGATCAAGATTCCGTTGCAATCGGAGGTAACCTTCTTCGCTGTCCACTACATCTCCAATTTTGGTTTCATCTGCAAATTTACTAACTGTACCTCTTATTTTCATATCTAATTAACTTATATAAAATTACAAAATTTGTGTTCCAAGATGCATGGAAGTGTCACTGCAAATTGATTTGTTTCATCTTTTCGTGAAATTAATCAGTGTTACACTATTGCAACACTGGTCACTACATTTAACCCAAGCAATTCTTATAAATCCTTTATTAAGACCATCAACATTAATATCACTCACTAAACAACACTGCATCTTTAAAGCACATCTAAATTAAAAATATTGTGGGAACAGAACTTTTTTCTAATAAGTTTATCACTAGAGGTAATGAGTTTGTGAAAGAAAAAAACCACTACCTTTGTTAAGATGATATTTTTCTTTCGATTTCAACCTAATTACTAATTCAATAAAAGGTCATTACATTTTTTAAAAGTGACTCTTTTCAAAAAGTAAAAACAACATTTTTGTTACAGTCCAGATGACAGGAGATTGTGTGCAGACAACCCATCTTTAAGATCCTGCTTAGAACATAACCCAAGAAAACCTGCAATAGAGAAAATTTGGGAAGCCCTCAGAAAAAGTACAAAATTACTCACCAGTAGCACTGGACAAAAGTTTATTTTTAGGTTAGCATGCTCAAGGATTTACAAGATTGATTATATTTATTACATTTTATTGATAGTTATGTACCCATCCAGACACGTTTTAAATGTTGCAATTGTACAGCCTCCAACCACTTCCCCTGGCAGCTCATTCCATACATGCACCACCCTCCACATGCATCTTTTATATCTTTCCCCTCTCACTCTAAACCTATGCCCTCTAGTTCTGGACTCTAGTTCTAACAGGAAGCGATAAGTTTAGATTCTTTCGACTTTATCCTCCATTATTCTGTAGAAGTGATTAGATCGCCATCTACTGGAGAGATTTGATAAGTACAACTTGCATTTATATAGTGCCATGGTGATTCCAGGAGTCATAGTTATGGAGTCGTGAGATGTACAGCACAGAAACAGACCCTTCGGTCTGAAGTGTCCATGCTGACCACATATCCGAAACTAATCCAACCCCATTTGCCAGCACTTGGCCCATATCCCTCTAAATCCTTCCCTTCATATACCCATCCAGATGCTTTTTAAATGCTGTAATTGTACCAGCCTCCACCACTTCCTTTGGCAGTTCATTCCATACATCCACCACACTCTGCATGAAAAAGTTGCCCATTAGGTCTCTTAGATCTTTCCTCTCTCATCCCTAAACATATGTCCATTAGTTCTGGACAGCCCCACCCGAGGGAAAAGGTCTTGTCTATTTACCCTATCCATGCCCCTCATGATTTTATAAACCTCTGTAAGGTCATCCCTCAGCCTCTGATACTCCAGGGAAAACAGCCCCAGTCTGTTCAGCCTCTCCCTATAGCTCAAACACTCCAATCCTAGCAACATTATTGTAAATCTTTTCTGCTCCTTTCAAGTTTTACAACATCCTTCCTACAGCAGAGAGACCAGAATTGCAACAATATTCCAAAAGTGGCCTAACCAATGTCCTGTACAGTCACAACATGACCTCCCAACTCCAATACTCAATGCACTGATCAATAAAGGAAAGCATACCAAATGCCTTCTTCACTTACAAGGAACTATGAATCCACATTCCAAGGTCTCTTTTAGATTTTTTTTAAAGATTCCCTACAGTTTGGAAACAGGCCCTTCGGCCCAACAAGTCCACACTGACCCTCTGAAGAGTAATCCACCCAGACCCATTTCTCTCTGACTAATGCACCTAACACTATGGGCAATTTAACATGGCCAATCCACCTGACCTGCACATCTTTTGGACTGTGGGAGGAAACCAGAGCACCCGGAGAAAACCCGCACAGACACGGGGAGAATGTGCAAACTCCACACAGACAGTCGCCCAAGGGTGGAATCGAACCTGGGACCCTGGTGCTGAGGCTGCAGTGCCGCCCCCGTCTCTTTGTTCAGCAACACTCCCCAGGACCTTCATATTAAATATATAAGTACTGACCCGATTTGTCTTTCTACAATGCAGCAACTCACATTTATCAAAAATGAACCTCCAGTGCAAGACAACCATGTAAACTGATCCAAAAACGATTAGAGTATGAGATTTACATCACAAAAAGCCTGGTCAAACAGGTAAATTGCAAGGAGACAAAGGATGGAGAGTTTCAAAGTCAGATTTTCGGAACTGCAGATGAGATTAGCACTGGGTGGGGTAAAGAGAGTGGGAAGTGCATGGTTTGTGTAAGCTTCATACTTTAAAAGCACCAAAGGGAAAAATCATGGTCCAATAGGGCGAAGATGACTCACGTGCTATAATGTCACCTTCAAAACAGATGCAGCGAAAAAAATCAGATGCATCAGTGCAGCCTTCCAAAACTTTTGACAGGGTCTCCATAAGACAATAAAAGCTTTCACCTATAAGGCAATTGTCACCACTCTTCTAATCGGCAGTGACCTCAGGTCACCTACCGAAGACATCTGTGAAGAATTTTCACCAGCTGGGTTGCTGCAGGAGATTCAATCAAGTGAATCTCCTGCAGCAGAACAGACCCGAGCATCCGGGAGTAAATTTCACCAGCATCACAACCACATGAAATCAGTTCCAATGGTAGGATCCTACACACACCAAGCAAATAATGGCTTCCATAGCACAGCTTGTTTCCAGAGCACAAGGATGGCACTTCCTCACAAGGTGTATAGAAAAATCATTTTACCAACACTTGCAAGATTGCACCAAAAAGAGACCAAATTGATATGTGGGATATGCTTTATCCAACAAGTTGCAACATTGTCAGAAACTGACAATATAAGTCCTTATGCAGAGAAACAAGGAAAGAGCAAATAACGCAGAGAACCAATCTTCTCAACAGGAGTCTTGCTCTCTTTGCCCAAACATTTCTGGCTCCAGGTTTGACTTGCTGAATCACCAAAGGACAAGTCATAAAACCTGCCACAGATCAACCTCATCTCAGGAGACTGAGGATGACAACAGATATTCTCTAGTTGTCAGGTTGCAGGTGGTAAAATAGACAGGGGCATTTTTACCCAGTTCAACAAATAGAAACAAATAGTTCACCCAGAGTGCATATTTCAAAAACATTCCCAAGTATATCTTCGCACAGACATATGGAAATTCTGAGAAGTAACCTAACAATCAACAGTGGTCTTATTGGAGAAGTGCTATAATTTTCATTCAGGATTACATGTCTGCTCTCACATCATTCCTTCATTCAGTGTCAGCCCTAATGCCATAATCTAGTTGCAGACTACCCAAAACTAGTCTTCGAGCAAGTCATCCTGGACCCAAACTCCTCTTTGACAGCTGATGTTGTCAATCTCATTCAAGTGTTCTCATTGGAGGCCAGCAAAGTATAAAAAGGTCAAAACCTAGAGATCAGAGTGAGCATTGTGCAAAGATTAAAATACCAAGTAGGAAGCTCAAGAATGGCACTTGTAGATTGAATGTATAAGTTTAAAAAAGTTACCCCACTATCAGCATCTGGTCAATACAGCTGTGTTATATAGGGATCCTCTGTGGATGCATGGCAACAGTCAAATAGGCACATCTGGTGATGATTTCTTCTGCTTCTAAATTTTTGACCCATTGCAGCCTACATCACATCGCCAATTTTGCCACATTTAACTACCTCTCTTTGAATCTATTAAACATTCTCTTGCATAGCTTTTATTTTCAGTTTCTTTGATAATTTCTCATCTCTACTTTTTTTTTAAACATTTCTTTGAAAATGTACTTATTCTTCCTCACAATATTATGCCCTGAATGTTGTTAATCAGAAATATGTCTTGCCCTCACTGAGCTGAAAGATTTGAAGATTTAATACTTTTTTCCCAGTTTCAATTTTTATTGCCAAAACAAGGCAAATGTTGTTCAATTTGACTATTGAAGAATAAAAATAGTACAACCGTGACATGCCTCTATTAATGTATGAGAAACAAAATAATTTACGAACACAAGTTTAAACCTGTAAGTCTTCGCAAACTTTCAATTTACCTTTTGTTTACAGTTGTGTAGTTCTCCTCGAAGAAAACTGCATTCCTGTTTAAGGATCTCCAGCTCTTGATTCAGCGTATACATCTTCAGCTCGTTATTGGATTTTGCTAAATCCCAAGAATTCTGGGTTCTATGCAGATCATCCATCACTACAAATTAGCAAAGTTAATGTTAATTGCCTAATTACGAAAATTGCATTAACTTTTCTATAGAAGATTTATCAAATATTTGGCAGCATATTTGTAATAACATTCTTCCAAGTACTGAAAAGTTCCTATAAATAAAATGCGTCACTTAAGTTGCCAGTAAATAACAAAAAGTCTCAAATTTATTCTCTCTCTTCCATCTCCATTTCTTGAATGTTCTAATCAGTGCTTACATTTGGCTTCTCAACTTGGCAACCTTCCTTCATGGCTGGTGGATCAAAATCCTGGAACTCTTCCTACCATCTTTGTGGGAGTCCTAACACAACAAGGACTGCAGAAGCTCAAGGATGTAGCTCATCACCACATTCTACAGAACAATTATGAATGGGTAATAAATGCTGGCTTAGCCAGCAACGTTCACAACGGAGTATCTTTTAAGAAGCCAACATTAAATAATATCTCCCAAGTTGCATCAATCAAGCTGCTAAACATAATTGGATGCAATTTTTGAAAGGATTTGTAGCTCAAGTCGTAAGTTTGCTTGCTGGACTGGTAGGTTTGTTCTCAGACATTTCATCACCATGCAAGGTAACATCATCAGTGAGCCTCCATTGAAGCACTGGTGTTCTGCCCCACTTTCTATTTGTGTGCCTTGGTCTGTTAAGGTGGGTGGTATCATTTCCGGTTCTTTTTCTCAGAGGTTGGTAAATGAGGTCCAAATCAACGTGTTTATTGATGGAGTTCCAGGTTGAATACCAGCCCTTGAGGATTTTCCATCTGTGTCTCTGTTTAGCCTGTCCCAGGATGGATGCGTTGTCCCATTTGAAGTGGTGTTCTTCTTTGTGTGTAAGGATAGTGATAGCTGGTCATGCCTTTTGGTGGCTAGTTGGTGCTCGTGTATCCTGGCGACTGGTTTCCTGCCTGTCTGCCCAATATAGTGTTTGTTGCAGTCCTTGCAAAGTATTTTGTTTATGACATTTGATTTGCTGGCTGTTGGTACAGGGTTCATCAATAGCTGATTCAGAGTTGGTAGGTTTATGGGCTACCATGATACCAAGAGGTTGGAGTACTATGGTAGTCATCTCAGAGGTGTCTTTGATGTATGGTAGTGTGGCTGGAGTCTCTAGGCACGTACTGTCTTCTTGTTTGGGTTTGTTGTTTAAGAAATCGGCTTCCCGTTGTTCTTGAATACATTGTATAGGTATTTTTCTTCTGCTGCTCGCAGCTCCTGGGTGCTGAGTGTGTTGTGGCCTGTTTAAATAATGTCCTCATGCAGATCCGTTCGAGGGTGTTAGGATAATTGCTCCTGTAGTTGAGGATCTGGTCTGTGTATGTGTTGCTTTCCTGTGGACACTGGTCTGCAGTTCTCCACTGACTGGTTGTTCCACTGTGATATCTAAGAAGGGAAATCTGTTATTGTTCGCTTCCTCTTGGGTGAAATTTATGCCAGTAAGGATGTTGTTAATGATACTGAAGGTTTCCTCTAATTTGTTCCATTTCCAAGTCCTGCTAAGATTTGCTTTCCCAAAATGCAACACCTCACATTTATCCAAATTAACTCCACCTGCCACTTCTCTGCCCGTTGGTCCATCTGGTCAAGATCCCATTGTAATTCAAGGTAACCTTCTTCGCTGTCCACTACACCTTCAATTTTGGTGTCATCTGCAAACTTACTAACTGTATCTCTTAAGCTCACATCCAAATCATTTTTATAAATATTGAAAAGAAGTGGACCCAGCACCAATCCTCGTGGCACTCCACTGGTCACAGGCCTCCAGTCTGAAAAACAACCCTCCACCACCATTCTCTCAACTATCTTTATCCAATTGGCTAGTTCTACCTGTACTCCATGAGATCTAAACTGGTAGAATCCTAAAAGTCCTACAGTGTGGAAACAGGCCCTTTGGCCCAACATGTCCACAGCGACCCTCCGAAGAGTAACCCACCCAGACCTATTCCCCCACCCTATTATCTAATATTTACCCCTGACTTATGCACCTAACCTGTGCATCCCTGAACACTATAGGACAATTTAGCATAGTCAATCTACCCTAACCTGCATATCTTTGGAGTGTGGGAGGAAACTGGAGCACCTGAAGGAAACCCATGCAGACACGGGGAGAATGTCTGTGTGGAGTTTGCAGTCGCCTGAGGTTGGAATTGAACCCAGGTCCCTGGCACTGGAAGGCAGCAGTGCTAATCACTGAGCCATCCTGCCACCCCTTGCTAACCAGTCTCCCATGGGGAACCTTGTTGAATGCCTTACTGAAGTGCACGTAGATCACATCTACCACTCTACCCTCATCAATCCTCTTTGTTACTTCTTCAAAAAGCCCAATCAACTCAAATGTTGACTATCCCTAATCAGTCCTTGCCTTTCCAAATACATGCACATCCTGTCCCTCAGGATTCCCTCCAACAACTTGCCCACCACCGACGTCATGCTCACTGGTTTACAGTTCCCTGGCTTGTCCTTACCACCTTTCATAAATAGTGGCACCACATTAGCCAACCTCCAGTCTTCCAGCACACCACCTGTGACTATTGATGATAACAAATATCTCATTAAGAGGCCCAGCAATCACTTCCCTAGCTTTCCACAGAGTTCTAGGGTGCACCTGATCAGGTCCTGGGGATTTATCCATTTTTAAACAAGCAGAAAACTAGCCACCAGGATACACAAGCACCAACTAGCCACCGAAAGACATGACCAACTATCACTAGTATCCTTACACAGACGAAGGAAAACACCACTTCGACTAGGACAACACATCGATCCTGGATCAGGCTGAATAGGGACACACATGGGGAATTCCTGGATGCCTGGCATTCAACTGGAACTCCATCAATATGGACTCCATTTACCAACCTGAGAAAAAGAACCGAAAATTACAATCACTCACCTTAACAGACCAAGACACATGAATTGAAAGCAGGACTGAACACTAGCACTTCAACAGAGGCTCACTGATTATGCTACCTATCATGTCAGAGAACAAGCCTGGCAGCTCAACAAGCAAACTTACAACCTGATAATTAGATGCAACCATGTTCACGTGCAAAACAGTCACACCGAACACTGCTCAAAGTATTCCTGTCAATGTATGCTTCAGGGAAAGTTAGAAATAGCAAAGTGTCAGGACTACTCACATCTACCTACATTGCCTCTAGGTAAAAATGGTGGGACTTGCTTTGGTAGCTGATTCAAGCAATGCAGGTTTTTGCAGTAAACTTGTAAATGACTGTTTTAGAGTTGGCAAGCAGCAATTTTGGATTTAGTAGTTCCATAATAAGATTTTCATAGAATAAGTGCACCACAGTTCAAGTGAGATTGCTAAGTTATATTAACAAAGATGCAGATAACAAGCACATTTTACTTACGCAATTTTTCTCACTTTCCCCATCTCTGCCAATTTTCTATCCTTCCTTACCTTAATGAATAGTTCGACATTTCTAATAACTTGATTGTCCAGTGAATGCTAGTAACCTATCAATTACAGTTATACATGGAATTGGTGAGAAGGCATCTGGAGTACTATGCACTGTACTTACAGAAGTACGTTAATAGGTTGGAAGCAGTCCAACGTTTAATAGAAATAATACTGGGAATGAGTGGACTTCCTGATGAGGAAAGATTCAAAAGGCTAGCTCTCTGGAAATTAGAAAAGCCAGAGATGACTTAATTAAACTAGGAGATCCTCAGAAGACTTGATTGTGTGGGATGTTGGAGAGTCTAAAACTAGGGGTCATAATTTAAAAATAGGGGATTTAAAACAGAAAATGAGGAACCTTTATTCCTTTCAGGTGTTTGAGCACGTCTGGAATGCCCTTCATCAAAAGGACAGTGGATGCAGAATCTTTGAATTTTTTAGGTCAGAGGTAGATAGATTCTTGAATAACAAGGGGATGAAACCTTTTGGGAGATGTGCAATGTAGAATTGAGGTTAAAATCAGATCAACCATGATGTTATTGAATGGTGGACCAGGCTGCAAGGGCCAAGTGACCTACTCTTATTCCTTGTTCTCATGTACTCCTGCTAAGTGGATGCCACATTTAAGCCCCATCTCTCACACATATGGATAATTATAAAATGTGGGAATGCTGGTTTCTTATTCATTCTTTAACACAGGGATTCTGAAGTTCATTGATGTTATTCACCACTACCTTGATCAAGGTTAGATTTCAGAACAGCCATGGATCAAAACTAGGAAATTCAAGTATCTATCAGTACCATAATATGAAAACGTATTTTTCCTACAGGACTGTCACAGTGAACAAAGTAGAATATTAATTCCACGCACAGTTCTTATACCCCATAAGGCTTCTGCTGTTAAATTTTCAGTTTTTTTAAAGAACCAAAAACATTGTCAGAGAATGTACCTTGATGGGTTTCAACTTCGCTTCTGAGCTGAAGGATCTCTACTTCTTTAGCCTGCAGAGTTTCATTCAGAATTCGCACAGAATCCATCTGCTCTTTGATCTTTAAAGCACAAACTTTTCATCAGTGGTGCAAACAACAAAAATGAACACATTTTCATTAACTCTTAAAAACTACACCAGAAACAAACTAGAACTTTGTCACTGAGGATGAAGTGCTATTTCTGCTTTACGCTAGTCTGACAGATTGGAAACAGCAATACCTGGTTGGCTCACAATTAAAGACGACTTCTTTTACAGTGAACAAGAGTCTAGCTAAGCAGAAATTCACAAAGTGGCCGAACATAAAGATGGCTACAGATAAAAGGTTTGCATACACTATAACAAACACAATTTTACTAAAAAATATATTTTTCAATATGACAAATCACAATTCGTAGATACTTCATCTATTTTTCAACAAAGATCTGAGGACATACTAAAAGATCAAGAATCTTGGAAAAAATACCAACATGCTCGATGTCTTCAGTATTTACAAATAAATCCAAAATCTACTTCAAATTAATCATTTACTCCAGAAATCATTCAAAGAAATTCAATTTCTACATCATGATTTGGAGATACTGGTGTTGGACTGGGAATGTACAAAGTTAAAAATCACACATACTGTTGGACTATAACCTGGTGTTGTGTGATTTTTAAATTTCTACATCAGTTATCTTACTTTATGTAAAAGCATTATATGAACGTTACCATTCTTTCCAGTCTCTGTCTCATCTTATCTCTTTCAATACAGACTTCCCGATAAGCCTGATATGCTTTATTCACTTCTTCCTGTCCTAAAGAATTTTTCTCATTGTCAAGAGAGGCAGTGAGAAGCTGAAAAGAGAGAAATAAACATTTAAGTAAAGTTATGTTTTCACATACCTCCAGAATGTACTGAAAGAGTCAAATAGCATAGAAAAAAACCTTCAGTCCAACTTGCCTGGGTCAAACACCCTCCCAATCTGACCTAGTCACATTTAGAGTTATAAAGCCTGTTTCTGTACTGTACAACTGTTCGGTCCAACTTGTCAATGTTAACCAGATATCCTAAATTAATCTAGTCCCATTTGCCAGCATTTGGCCCTTATCCCTCTAAGCCCATCCAAGTGTCTTTTAAATGTGATTGGAGGCTGGTACACATCCTCTGGCAGTTCATTCTATACATGTATCATCCCTTGCGTGAAAAGTTTGCTCTTTAGGTCCCTTTTAAATCTTTCTGCTCTCATCCTAAATCTATGCCCTCTAGTTTTGGATTCCCATACCCTCGGAAAACATCCTATCCATGCCCCTCATGATTTTATAAACCTCTATCTACAGGGTTACCCTTCTGCCTCTGACGCTGTAAGGAAAATAGACTCAGTCTTTTCAGCATCACCCTAGAATTCATTTTACCCACAAATTATTCCAAACTTTTGAAATCAGGCCTCACCACATGAATATGGAATATCAGAAAGGCTATTTATACCCCTCAATAATCATAACTTGTACAAAAGTTAAAAAAAAATCAGTAATTATTATTATAATCATAGAAAGTGAAGTTTATATTGGCAAAGGCAACTTTACACCAAATGGTTTTACATATTTGATAGTACACTTCAAAAACACATGTTTTCACAATATACTATTTATAAAGCTAATTTATGATATTGATAAGAAAACTGCCTTCACAAAAGTCAAGCAATGAAGGAGCAGAATTCATTTTATTAATCAGGTCCATTCCTTTCACAATCTACACCCTATGGTCATGCAAATTCCAGAAAAAACTGTACAGAAAAGGCACTGTACACCAGCCACGGCTATTGTGCAAATGATTAAATAAACATTGGTCTGTCACTTAAAAAAAATCTTTAAGCATTCATAACATAGCTCAGAATCTGAGAGTTTGTTTGGAAAAAAATAACAAAGGCAAGATCAACCAGAATATTTAGACAAACAAGTGGTTGCAACTTAAACATAGATCAGTATATAGTAATATATTTGGTAATGGAAAAATAAGAGATGGGAAACTTAATGCCCTTTTATTTTGGTATCCCCATTGACATTTATGCTTCCTTTCCACAATACATTGTTCATTTTGGAAAAGCAAGGAGAGATTCTCATCCAAAAAGAAACAAAGCTGTACAATGCTGCAGAACGGTGGGTAGATCAAACGAACTGAGTCGAACATGTCTGAACAGATCCAAAGTTTACTGAACAAAATACAAGTTTGTCACACCCTTAAATTGTAGCCAACAGGCTATCAATGATACCTGTGCGATTCGAATTGGCCTCAGCCCAATTATTTGGCACATCGCAACAATGTAATGATTCATCTGAGGTTTAAATACTTCATGGCAACAGATGCTTACACTACTAGGGAAGAATCAAGCAAAATGAAAAGTGGTTTGTGGTAGTCTGTGCCTTGGCTAACGGATGGATGAACCATGCCTTGGTAATGGGTAATAAGGAGAAATTAAGCAGAAATTTCTTTCAGGAAATAAAACGGTAAATTCCATGATGGGATAAAATTTATACTCCTTGCAAAAGGCAATTGTACTCTATACTCCATGCTTGATATGCACAACAGAAGGTCTGATCAAAAACTGCGAATTGCAAAATCTGAAACTTGTTAATGCAGTTTGAAGTCAACAATATAAAAATCCATTCCACCTAACTGATTTTCATCATAGATAGTAAAGATTTCATGTTCTTCAGCATTATGAACTAGCCTATTAGTGATTTACTGAACAGCAAAAGCGAGAAGATATTAAAAAGTTAGAGAATTCATTTGTTTTGATTGATTCAATCCATTTTTAAGATATACAAGCCTAATAGTGCAACTTAGCAATAAAGATCAAAGGTTTGAAAAATAAAGGAATAAAAGATTCCTGTATGCTGAATGGAAACTAGCAAGCTTTCAAATTTGAATCCTGCCTGTTGTTTCTGAAGTAACACAAAATTAATGGGCTATTCGCTTTTTTTAAAACAAGTCAATGAGAGAGAGAGAGAGAGAGAGAGAGAGAGAGAGAGAGAGAGAGAGAGAGTTAAATTAGAAACAGCACAATGAAATCCAAGTTTCATAGAAGCCTTACAGAGGCCGTTCAGCTCATCAAGTCTGTACGCACCCTCCCCAGAGGATACCACCCAGACCCCCTCATCCTATCCTGTAACCTCACATTTATGGCTAATCCACCTGTCCAACACATCCCTGGACTATAGTGCAAGTTAGCACAACCAAACAATCTACCGAACCTGTACATCATTGGATTGTGGGAAGAAAACAAGAGCACCTCGTGGAAACTCACGCAGATAAATGGAGAACATGCAAACTCAACAAGACAGTCACCCAAGGATGGAATTGAACCTGGGTCTCCAGCACTGTAAGGCAGCAGAGTGCCACCAAGCTGCTGAATTTCCTCTTAGATCCATTTGTATTATGTAAGTCAGCAAGTTGTAAAAATCGTAACACCTCAGGAAACAATGTTCCAATGTTAGTTACAATTGTTTCTACCTCGCAACAGGAGTAGGGCTTCTTGCCAGGTTTTGTAAGTTGGCCACTCAAAACATTTTTTGGAGCACTGAAGAATACAGTAGATAGAAGTTAGACACAGAATGAAAAACAGGCTCTGTGCAAGGAGAGTACTGTTTACTGCAATGGTGAGATGGCAACCAAGACTGCTGTGTCTGCATAGATTTCTTTCTGAGATGGCAGCTAAGACGTTATTTGATAGTTTCATGCACTTTGCACTTGGGAGAAATACTGGGAAACAGTGAGTGCAACTACTAACTGAATTCAGGACTTGGAATAAGTTCAGAACTATAGGGAGCTCAACACAATCCCGACAGCCACTGACAGTTGTGTAGAGTCGTGTTGTGAAAGCAGAATTAAAAGAAGCTCACAAATAGTATTCGCTTGGCATGGCTGGATAATATTGCAGCTCAGATACCAAGGTACAGTACTAGTTTGGGGAAACAAAGCACCCGTGGAAAAAAAATGGAATTATGCTCAAAGGTATGCTCGTGTGCAGTTTCCAAAACGCAAAGGGTGTACACCCAGCACGTGAGCAATCGTTATGGCAGTCCACAACGAGAAAGGTCTAAAGCCATGCCTTTGAAACAGAAGAACTGGAATCCCTTGTAAAGTTTACTGAGATTATGTCAGCACATCCACATTAGTAGGAAATGGGTGTTGCTGCAAAATCCATGGGGTTTGCCTTGACTATATATTTGTCCTTTGATGTGCTCCATGGGGTGCACATTCACAGCTGGTCTGCTTCCAATGTTTGCCTCATGTTAATTCTTGACGATACATTACAGGTTAAATACAATATAATTCCACATAAACAGACTATATTACTGTGCTAACTTCACAAAGTTAATTCTTGTTTGTTCAAAACAGTGGAATCAATGCGAGTTTTGTTCGGTAAATTCCTGGAACATCTCACTTTGTCCACTTTTCAATAGAAGTTACTGGTTCCATGTGAGATCATAGCACAAATTTGACTGACTGAGCACAATCTTGATATGAGTGAGTTAGAATGGAGAAAATGGATGTAGGTTTGCTTGCTGAGCTAGAAGGTACATTTCCAGATGTTTCTCACCCTACTAGGTAACATCTTCAGTGAGCCTCCAGACGAAGCACTGCTTTCTGTTTATGTCTGGAAAAGAACCTTCCAGCTCAGTGAGCCAACCTACATCCAGAACCACAACCTGAGCTACAAATCTTCTTAAAACTCACTAATGGAGAAAATGCCCAATAGTGTGGTGGTGGAAGTGGAGAAAAGAGTGACAGAAAGCTAGCAGGGGAAGAGATGGCAAATATCAATCATTTGATAATATTATTAACTTCAAAACTGAACACAATACTTATATAATTTATTAAAAATATTTTACCCTCTCTTCTAGCATCCGGGCTCTTTTCTTCAAGAAAGAATTCTCAGACTCTGTTTCCTTCAGTCGTTTTTTGATGTCTTCATACGCCGTGACAAGTGCAAAGTGGGAAGCAAGAGATTCATCACCTGAAGGAGCTGCACTTCGGCTATACTTCAGATTTGTTATTTCAGGGCTTGCTTCTTCGTGGTTCAATATAGAGATATCATCTTCTACAGTTAGTCCTTCCATGCTCATACTTTCGTAGAGTCCCAATGTTGGCAGAAGTTGCCCCCTCCTCCTAAACCGCACAAGCTACTTGTCAAACAAAATAGTGGGTAAAAAAATAAAGTTTTTAAAAATCACTGTGTCACAGATAGCAGTGCCACACAAGAAAACACATTACATATTGTTCACTGATGTAATAGTAGCATGGAAATAAAATTCAAACTACTTTGCTACTAGATTTATGTACAGGATCTGTTTAAGAGTTAACATCTTCTCGCATGATGAAAAAAATCGTTACAGAAAAGATTTGTCAGTTTAAACATAAAATGCCTTCACATAATTATACATTTTTTAAAAAGTCTGAAATAGTAGCAAACTATTGCCTTTGCTCAACTTGTCCTCATGTTTTGACAATAAAATCTTTAAAATTTACTGATCTTGCCATAATTTTTGAATCTATTCAATATAGCTTGAGGGAATACAGACCTTATAACTCAGTTCTTCGTCCCTGTCAAATGTGTTGCATTGTTGAGCATTTGGAGTACTGTGCATTGTTGTGGTCTCCACACTAAAGAAAAAGAATGCAGATTTACAAAGACAGTGACAGAACTGAGGGGGAAGCCATGGGGCAAAAACTAACAGGTTGGACTTTTTAATTTCAAGAAGTATAACATTGAGGTGATCTGAAAGGGGACATTAAAGTTATGAATAGGATGGATAGGGTAGGTGCAGAGAATATTTTCTCCTGCAGAAGAGTGCAAAAATAGGAACCACAAATTCAGGACAGTCATAAGTAAATCCAACAGGAAAACTGAGAGAAATTTCTTCAGTTGAATTGGATAGAATGTGAAACATGCCACCACAGGGTGATTGTGCCAAATTGTTTAAGCATGCATAAGGAAAACAGAAGAGTACATATGAACACAAGACTTTGGAAAGATATGCTGAAATGCTGAGATGCAATATGTCACGTCTATAAACACAAACCCAGACTAATTGGTCCAAATGACCTATTATTATGCTGATCAAGTCAAAGGTACACACAGTAACTTAGTTGTGATCTAAACAACAATTTATACCATTATGTTTTCTCCTGATATAAATCCTAAAAATTCATTTGCCTACTCAGTGGTTTTTTTAGAAATTTTAATCAATTTAACTTTTAATAAAAAAACTCTATCAAGTCATTTGCTTTTCTACTGAACTAGGAAACTTAAGGTACATTTCCATTCCTTATTCTTATTCTCAGATAAATCTGCCACTTATCAGTTTATTACCCAAGACTATCCCGTTAAAGTCTTCCTGGTAGTTCACTCAGTATATTTGCACCCGAACTGGACATTCAGTTTCAGTTTCAAGTCCTAATCCAGGACTTGAGCAAAAAGATAAAGACAGAATTCAAGTACAGTTCTGTAAAAGTTTTGCACTGCTCGAGGCTCAGCCTTTCATGAGACATTAAACCAGGATTCTTATGCAACTCAAATGTATATAAAAGTGCCCAATGAAGGTCCATTACTGCATTGTTGTTATTTTTTTCTCAAAGATAGTAGGAAAATATTACAACTGCCCTTTGAATTGATTGGGAAATTGCTGCTTGAACTGGGGGAAGGGAAGGGATAACCTTCTGTGGGCATCATTAAAGAACTGTATAACTGCTAATTTGCAATTAATAATCATAGTCCAGTTTGATTCCTGGAAAACTGGGATCAACTTTACACAAGACATAGGAAAGATCCTCAGTACCAAAGACAACTCAATGATTTTTGGCAATGTACAGAATCTCAATCAGAATACCCCTCAATCCTTGAAACAATACCATGCTTAAAATTTAACTTTAAAGCCTTAATGCAATTCCAGTGAATTTGCACTCTACATCTTCTAAAATCATTCTTATTTTTCTGAGTTTTAGAACCCAGTGCAATCCCTAGACTATTGGTTTCTGTTTTAGGCAATAGACAATAGGTGCAGGAGTAGGCCATTCTGCCCTTCGAGCCAACACCACCATTCGTTATGATCATCCTCAAATCAGTATCCTGTTCCTGCCTTATCCCCATAGCCCTTGATTCCATTATCCTTAAGAGCTCTATCCAACTCTTTCTTGAAAGTATCCAGAGACTTAGCCTCCACAGTCTTCTGGGGCAGAGCATTCCACACACCCACCACTCTCTGGGTGAAGAAGTTTCTCTTCAACTATGTTCGAAGTGGTCTACCCCTTATTTTTAAACTGTGTCCTCTGGTTCGGGGCTCACCCATCAGCAGAAACATGCTTCCTGCCTCCAGAGTGTCCAATCCTTTAATAATCTTATACGTCTCAATCAGGTCCGCTCTCAGTCTTCTAAACCCAAGCGTACACAAGCCCAGTCACTCAAATCTTTCAGCGTAAGATAGTCCCGCCATTCCGGGAATTGACCTCATGAACCTACACTGCACTCCCTCAATAGCCAGAATGTCTTTCATCAAATTTGGAGACCAAACCTGCGCACAATATTCCAGGTGCGGTCTCACCAGGGCCCTGTACAGCTGCAGAAGGACCTCTTTACTTCAAGACTCAATTCCTCTTGTTATGAAGGCCAGCATGCTCTTAGCTTTCTTCACTGCCTGCTGGACCTGCATGCTTGCTTTCATTGACTGATGTACAAGAACACCTAGATCTCGTTGTACTGCCCCTTTACCTAACTTGACTCCATTTAGGTAGTAATCTACCTTCCCGTTCTTGCCACCAAAGTGGATAACCACACATTTATCCACATTAAACTGCATCTGCCATTCATCCGTCCACTCACCTAGCCTGTCCAGGTCACCCTGTATTCTCCTAACATCCTCCTCACATTTCACTCTGCTACCCAGCTTTGTGTCATCAGCAAATTTGCTAATATTACTTTTAATACCTTCATTTAGATCATTAATGTACATTGTAAAAAGCTGCAGCCCCAGCACTGATCCCTGCGGCACACTGCCTGCCATTCCAAAAGGGAGCAGTTTATCACTATTCTTTGTTTCCTATCAGCCAACCAATTTTCAATCTATGTCAGTATTTTGCCTCTCATACCATGTGCTGTAATTTTGCTCACTAACCTCCTATGTGGGACTTTACCAATGTTTTGCCACAGGCTTGAGAGTTGTCCAATTGTGGAGACACTTGAAAGGCAACAATGCTACCTCTTTCTCGGCCCAATATAAACCTTAAAGAAAACCAGTAAAAGAAATACCTGAGTGAAGTATTCCCTGAAAATCAGAGAAAACACCAGGAAAGAAAGAATATCCTGACAATAACTCAACCATGAGGCCTATATTGAAATGTCACGTTGCCATAGCCTTACCAGACCATAGGACTGCTCTCTCATTAGAGAGGGACATCTGGTGGTGATTCAACCTGAGGGCCACCACACCTCAGGTGAGGGGAGAGGTTGAGGAGGGGAACTCCTTCATGGTAATCTCAGCTAGTGTGGGAACTGACCCCACGTTGTCAGCTTTTCATACCAACCATCCAACCAACTGAGATATATGATCCACTATACAAACCAAAGATCTTCAATCACAAAGTCAAGCAGCAATTTGATCTTGTCAACAGAAAACTGAAAGACCTGAGAAAATCACCTTATTCTACCTTTTTAGTTCACAATTTTGATCAAGGATTTTCTTTATTTTTCCATTAATTTTTGCTGTATAACTGCATCATTTCATTCTGTTTTTGTGTGTATTTGTGCATATACCCCTCTTAAGATTAAGGGGGATATAGTTTAAATTCTTTTTGTAGCTCAGTTCAATCAGTTTCTGAGTTTGTTTTAAACAAAAAGCACTTAAAATAAGTTAATGGTTTTTGAAATGTTTGAAGAAACCCAGGTGAAAAGCTCTATATACTATTAGAGAGAGAAAAACAAATCGACTACTCAGAAGTTTTAGTACAGTTCAACATGTAAATGGAACCCCTGTACACTCTTAGAAACATAACACGGGAAAATTGAAGTCTAACTAGTCACCATAACCTTTGACCAAGTAATTTTATTCACACAACAAGCTAAACTAATCAAAACAAGTACTGGATTAGTGGTGCTGGAAGAGCACAGCAGTTCAGGCAGCATCCAACGAGCAGCGAAATCGACGTTTCGGGCAAAAGCCCTTCATCAGGAATAAAGCTCTTCCAGCACCACTAATCCAGTATTTACTTTCCAGCATCTGCAGTCATTGTTTTTACCTAATCAAAACAAGTGTCGTATTCGTTATGCCTAGTCATGCCCTTCAAACTTCGCCTTACGTCGGGGGAAATCTTGTTATTAAACAGTGAGCTTTTAAAACATAATAAATTCGCTGGAGTCAAGCTGGAGCAGACACGCATTGCACGGAAGTACATGTAAACACATGTTTAAATGACTTGGCGAATTTGCGGTTATACCTTTCTAACGCTAGGATCGACTCGTTGCCAGCAGAGCCTGGAGACTGACTGGACACGACACGACACAAAGTCAGGGAAATGCTCGGAGGGAGGCTGGCGACCCGAGGACGGAGACTGGAGCCGCTGCTGCTCAATCTTTCACACCAGGGTCAGGCAATTGAGGGCCTGACCGGGTACTGTCTGAGGGACACCGGACAGGCCCGAGTGCGGGCTCACCCTCCCTTACTAACCCCCTTCCTCCGCAGCCAATGCGCCGTGCCAGTCACAGACACCCAGGGCACGGAACGGTGGATATCTGCTGCTTCATGTTGTCAGCCGAGGGCTGGAGCTTCATCCTGCACAATCAAGCCACCGCCTCCCCTCACCTTTGACCTTTCACCACCGGGTCACGCCACCCCACCTGACCGCCGCCGTGACGACATCACTGCGGCGTGACGGTATGGCGTAGGCGGCCCCGCCCATTTCCTGGGGGGGCGGGGCATGTGGTGTTCTGTCTGTCTCACTTTCACCATTTCAAATCAAAACAAAACAGGACTTATTCTTGTCAAGTTTATCTTACTAATTCTTTTTAAAATTGACAGGATAAATTATTGGTTTTGTCTGTCTCTGGCAGAGACGTTAATCTTTTATTTACTGTCCAATTCTCCTCTTTTGATCAGAAGCTGGTGTATGGTGTAGGTATAGGTATGGAATGGGGGATATCACCATTGTAGTAAAGATAGTTTCTAAACAAAAACTATAGACGTTATTACAAACTTCCACAAAGACTCCAATCCACAAATCCTCAGCAAGAGGTAGAGCCCATTTCCACTGCAGCACAGGAGCCCTCTGGATATTTTAAATCAATGTGTTCAGATACAGGATGACACACCTCTTAGCCCAGAAGTAGTGAAACCATACTGCACTACAAGAGCTTTTTTGGTAACTAACCACGATATGCGAAGTGACAAGATGAGTCATGTAGTGGTGGTAAGCTGATGGGGAACGGTAAAGATTATGGAGAATAGATATGTGCCATCTTGTACTGGTGTGATCCATCAGATCAAACAGCAGGTTACCTTTTGTGGGGATATAGGTAAAGTAGTGTTACTTCTACAATTATAATTACTTATGCAAGGCAAATGAACTCACCAGTGTGTAATTGCTTCAACTAAGAGCTGAGTCAACTAGAATGCAAACAACGTGGAGGAAATACATAATTGTTTTGTATTAGCTAAAATTGTATGCAAGAATGAAACGTGACTGCAAAACAATGGTAGATGTTACAGACAAATAGATAAGGTGCTGTGAGGATGTAGGTTAAGCCAGATCTGCTTGCACAAGCAGTAGTTATAAGCATCTGTTTCCCACTTTTACAGAAACACAGGAACAAACCCCAATTAAAAGGTCATAAGGATCAGTATGGTTGGGGAAAGCACAGATGGAGGGAGTAGGTAATGATGAAGAAAGGATATACCTAACAATGGGCCACACCAGGATGTGGTCAAACGGCCTTGTGAGGGCAGAAATAAGCATTTTGTCACAAACAAGGCCGGAAGGCAAGAGATAAACAGGAGTAATGGGTGCTGGTTTTAGAGAAGTGGAAGATGTAAACAGGGAGGAGCAACAGGATTAAAAAAAAGGAACCAAATTACATAAATATCGTGTATTTGTTGAATTCAGTGTGTGTGTCCCTGCCTTGTAGACAGTGGACATCGCACCCTCTTGCAAGGGTAAAATAAATGACACTACTGATTCAGATCTTGTCTCGGACTGAAATTATTGAAGTCAGTGAGCTTTGTTTCTCATACTTTGGTTGTTGATGATGAACTAGAGTACACCATCAACTATCCCACCTTTTGTAAAATGCATATTATGAGATGTGATTCAGTGATTGTTCAGCAGGTGGTTCCCAATCATGACTGTAAAAATAGCTACACTAACACCCAATTTAAGATACACAGTCAAGTTTATCATGTGCTTGAATTTAATTTACTACCAGTAATGTACATTCATATGCAGGGACTCATTCTCTACAAAAGAAATATGTTCAACTCCTGCTTTTTAAAAAACAAAAAAATTAGCAGAGAGCTTGATCGTATAATTCCTAGATTTTTTCCTCCATGGCCAGATTCAATTTACCAAGCAATCAGCACTTTTTAATTAAATCCTGCAGTGTAAATTGTCATGATCCTTTCAAATTTGAAAATTGATCCTGACAAGTGTAAAATGAAAAGCTTTGGTAGCATGCTCTTTTCATCAATTGAAGCCCTATACAACTTTGTTTTGTAAATTCATTCCGGAAAAGCACAACAGTTCAGGCAGCATCCGAGGAGCGGAAAAAAGAAGACATTGATGTTTCGGGCAAAAGTCCTTCATCAGAAATACAGGCAGAATAACTGAAGGGTGGAGAGATAAATGAGGGGAGGGTGGGGGTGTGGAGAAAGTAGCGCTTTAGGGAACATCTCTGGGACACCCGCACCAATCAACCACATTGCCCTGTGGCCCAACATTTCAACTCCCCCTCCCACTCTGCCGAGGACATGGAGGTCCTGGGCCTCCTTCACCGCTGCTCCCTCACCACCTGACGCCTGGAGGAAGAACGCCTCATCTTCCGCTTCGGAACACTTCAAACCCAGGGCATCAATGTGGACTTCAACAGTTTCCTCATTTCCCCTTCCCCCACCTCACCCCAGTTCCAAACTTCCAGCTCAGCACTGTCCCCATGACTTGTCCTATTGCCTATCATTTTTTCCACCTATCCACTCCTCCCTGACCTATCACCTTCATCCCCTCCCCCACTCACCTATTGTACTCTATGCTACTTTCTCCCCACCCCCACCCTCATTTATCTCTCCACTCTTCAGGCACTCTGCCTGTATTCCTGAAGAAGGGCTTTTGCCCGAAATGTCAATTTTACTGCTCCTCGGATGCTGCCTGAACTGCTGTGCTTTTCCAGCACCACTAATCCAGAATCTGGTTTCCAGCATCAGCAGTCATTGTTTTTACCTTTGTAAATTCGCTCCCAAGAACGACAGCATCCCCATTTATAGCTCATCCCCAATTGCCCAGAGGGGAGTTGAGAGTCAACCACATTGCTGTGGGTCTGGAGTCAAATAGGCCAAACCAGGTAAGGATGGCAATTGCCTTCCCTAAAAAAGGGCATTAGTGAACCAGATGGGTTCTTCCCACCAACAATTGACAATGGATTAGTGGTCAACATTAGACCATTACTTCCAGTTTTTTTTAAAAAAGATATTTAAATTCCTACATCTGCCGTATCATGATTTCAACTCAGGTCCCCAGAACATTACCCAGATGTCTGGATTAACAGTCGAGTGAAAACGCCACTATACTTCATCCCCCTTTTGAGTAAGCTAGACTAAATTTTAGTGTGAAGAAATTAAACTAATTCATGATCCCACATCCACAATAACAATTCAGTTCTGAGGAAGGATCACTGGATGCAAAACATTTACTGAATTTTCTCCACAGATGCTGCCATACCAGCTGAACTTTTCCAACAATTTTATTTCCAGCATCTGCAGTTCTCACTTTTTACTGACGAAAATGCTGCGTTGAAGACATTGTATAAATACAAGTTATTATTTTACTAAAGTAGGTGAGGAATTTAATAGAATTGATACTCAAGTACAGCCCAATAATTGACCCATGTTCATGAATCATAGTTGTCTGCAAATATAGCATCTGAAGTTTAACCTCAAAAAATAGTCGAGGATTATCTTGGAAAACCACAGTTTGCAAAAGCCGTTTTACAATGGTCACAAAACACAGACTACAGGTTCTTACTAAAGTAACGAAACAAGATAATTTCCCAGTTAGTGGAAAAATACAATTCAGAATAGCTAGTTTAGTGCAGTCTGCAATGTGCTGAGATTTGCACTTTTTCACAGACAGCTTGTCAATTATTTGATGGTCCCAGTGCAGCTTTGGCCTTGTGCTAAGAAGCAGCTTAATGAGAAGAGAAAATTATGTTTTTGGCAAAATTTAAAGCGAAATGGCCACATGGGAGCCAACAATTCTTACAACATTTAGTAAAGTCCAAAAGCATTTCAACCACTTAGTATTTCTGTTCTTGACAAGTGCTATGTAGAAACAAAGTGAAAGGAAACATTTATACCTTAAGAATATTGTGGAGAAAAAGAAAAGTTATTGAGAATATGACTATTTGAATAGTTAATGCAAGCACAATAAATGCACTAAACACTGTATTAAGACTAGTATTGAGCAACTTAATCTAGGTCTGGTCTGAAATGCAGGCATATAGAAAAGAGTGGACGGAATGGAAGTTTACAGATGGGGAAATAAATGTTAGGCTAAGTTCAGGCTGTCCATATTGAGGATGTTTTCTCGCGAGCCAGTGTTGTATTCATTTCTGTTCTCAGCACTCAAATCTCTGCTTCATTTACACTTAATTCCAGATGAACAAACTTTCAGCTACATGAGATTAATCTTTCTCCATTTACACATTGTAAGGGAGCAGCAGGATGTGGTCTAAGGGGTTAATTCTAATTGTGAGATATGATAAGAGTTCACACATCATATGATCTTAGTCTTACTGTCTCTTGGTAAAATGGAGTCTCAGAAAGACATTTCTGAAATAAAGATAATGTTTTCTTTATCTGAGCAGACCAATTTAGTAGTACAAGACCAGAGACTAAACATATTTCCTCCCATTATTATATTGCTTACCTGTCCTCCACCGTGAAGTTATCTGCCATTTCCCTGTCTGTAATTAGATCAACCAAGGATCTAATTTCACCTATTCTCCCTTTATAGATGATATGTTTATTTTATATTTCTTTGTAATTTACTGTCATAATCAACATTCAGTTTTATAACATTGATTTGCTTGTTCCTAACACTCCCAACTCTGTCCCACCACTAGCTTCAGTTTGTATGCCTTACTTTATGATTGGCTAGTCTCCTTGATCATCTTTAAGGATGGAGGACTCATCCATCTCAGTGAAGTCCTTCTGTTAGGCCAATAAAATGTTGCTGAGCATTGGGAATTTTGCTTAAAATGCCTGTAATGTTCATTAGTAAACTTTCCCTTAGAATATTTTACAACCTGCTTTAGCCAACTTGCTTTACACTTCTATAATTGCCTTTAAATTGAGAAGGAAGTGAGGACTGCAGATGCTGGAGATCAGAGCTGAAAATGTGTTGCTGGACAAAACACAGGTCAGGCAGCATCCAAGGAGCAGGAGAATCAATGTTTCGGGCATGAGCCCTTCCTCAGGACCTGCTGTGCTTTTCCAGCAACACATTTTCAGCTTTAAATTGAGAACACTTGAGACCAGAGTTGCATCCCCTCAAAGCAGGAGATTCCTCCACATGATTGTTAAACCCTAGCTGATTTTTATTAAAAGGAGTTTTATTATCCCGATTTATTTTCTCCCCTCATCTTAACTGTAGCTAAGAGGCCAGAAAGTTATGCCCATGAAGGTCATGTTTCCTTTGCAGTTTCTCAACTCTGCCCACAGATTTATACACTTGCCAACTCTATAACCACTTCTTGCTATCAACTTAATTTCATTTCTTGAAAGGCCACATTCCCCACTCCCACACTTATCTGCTTATGCTTTCAATAAGCCATGTATCCGCAGATGTTTAGTTCCCAACCTTGATCCCCTTCCAGCCACATCCATGATACCCACAACACTACCTGCCAATTTCAATCATTGCTACAAACTCATTTATCCCTCATTCTGATATACTGCAAGCTTTTAAGTATCACCTCTAATTGACCACTTTTAATGGTGGCGAGCTTCTCAATGTGCCTGACGTTATATTCCTAAACTTTTCCATACTCTTGTCCAATTGCTTGTTCTGTAAAGTAACTTCTGCTGAACACTCCCCACATTAACGCTTTCCATGGAAATGAACCTATTTTCCTACTATTTAGTTTGAAGCCCATCCATAGCTCTATAAGAGAGATGAGGATTCTGGTAATAACATTATTCAAATGGACACCATCCTACCAGACCAGCTCCATCCTTTCCAGTGCTGGGGCCAATGTCCCAGGAATTGAAATACAATTCACACCAATCTTTGAGCCACTATTTACCCCTAATCTTGTGGTCCTGTGCCAACTTGCTTATGCCTCCAGCAATAAGACAGAATAGAGGCTCAATGGCCTGTTTCCACACTGTAGGGAACCTAATCTCATTACCACTTTTTGGTTCTGCTTTTTAAACTTTAGCCCCTAGGTACTCATTCGCTCAGAACATTTTTCCTCTTTCTACCTATGTTGTTGGTACCTATATGGACCACAGCAACTGGATCAGATATCCAGAGCCTGGGCACCAGGCAGGCAATACAATCCTGTTGATCCTGAGGACCAAGTGTCAGTTCCCCAGACTATACCATTCTTGATTCTAACTACATTTCTCTCTTCTGGTTCTACTTCACTGACTCGATACCAGTGAACTATGGTCTCTTTGCTCTCTCTGGAGACCCCACCCAGAGAGAGCAAGACTTTCAAACTCTTTAGACAAGCTCATAAGTAGAGAGTCTTTCAGTACTACATTCTGGATCCAAGGAGAAAATGTGACTGCAGATGCTGGAGATCAGAGCTGAAAATGTATTGCTGGAAAAGCACAGCAGGTCAGGCAACATCCAAGGAACAGGAGAATCGGCGTTTCGGGCATAAGCCCTTCCTCAGAAATGAGGAAAGTGTGTCCAGCAGGCTAAGATAAAAAGGTAGGGAGGAGGGACTTGGGGGAGGGGTGTTCAAATGCGATAGGTGGAAGGAGGTCAAGGTGAGAGTGATAGGCCAGAGAGGTCAGGAAGAAGATTGCAGGTTAGGAAGGCAGTGCTGAGTTTGAGGGATTTGACTGAGACAAATCCCCTTCCCCCCTTGTCTCCAGCCTATCACCCTCACCTTGACCTCCTTCCACCTATTGCATTTCCAACACCCCTCCCCCAAGTCCCTCCTCCCTATCTTTTTATCTTAGCCTGCTGGACACTTTCCTCATTCCTGAGGAAGGGCTTATGCCAGAAACGTCAATTCTCCTGTTCCTTGGATGCTGCCTGACCTGCTGCGCTTTTCCAGCAACACATTTTTAGCTACATTCTGGATCCCTCTATCTGCTTCATTCATAACTACATCACTGACCAAAATTAGAGGTAGTGAATCTAAGGGTGTGACTGCCAGAGACAGGACCCATGTAACTCCTTTCCCTAATAGATCAATTCAAAAAGGTCAGTCCAGCTTATCCACTCTGATCTGGAGTTGAAGAAATCAACACTTGCTACAGATATTTGTCTTTATGAACCACAATGGGTGCCACAAGCTCTCACACCATGGAAGTACAACACATCTGGGCCTACATGCCTGTTTTACTTAGTCATTTCTTTGATTTTTACAAGTTTCCAACTGATCTTTTGTTTGTGAAGATTTCTTTACTTTAAACTTCAGTCTGAAATTAAGCAAAAACTAGCAGCTATTATCAATGATATTGAGCTTTCAGAGCACTGCTCCTTGTACTTCCAAATAAACTTGTTGCACTACAAGGCAATGTTATGTGATTTTTAAACTTTGTCCACATCAGTCCAACACCAGCACCTCCACACAATCAATTTATGGTTTACCAGGAATATCATTCCTTTAGGTTAGGTCCCTGAACCAGTGTTTCAACTTATTCTGTTCTTAAGCAAAACCTTATAAGCTATTAGACCAAAAAACCTTTCTCCCCTCTGCATCAAAGTCCCAGAACTATACTCTTACTCAGGCAATATCTTATTCAGGATGAAGCCTCTCCTTCTTAACGGCATGAAGCTTACTGACCACTTGTTTTTCAACAGGGCCTTTCTTAAATAGATCTGAAATGAGCTGAGATGACTCACACTTATTAAGATTCAATTATAATTAACATCTAATCAGGCTTCAGGTTGTTGACTAATGACTGTCCCTCAGTCAGCTGAGTCAACTACCTTATTAACCTTTAGATTAGACAACTGATTTTTAAACTTTTAAAATGTAGAAAGGAAAGAAACATTTACTAGTTCTATCCCTAAACTATATACTTACTATGATTGTGCCTCACTTTGGTTGGGATTCTCCTTCCCGATATCAAGAAATGGCTGAAGTTCTAAAGGCATTGGATACCATAAAGGCAATAATATTTAAGATTTCTGTGTCAGAACAAGCTGCACTCTAATCAAGCTATTCCAGATGCAGCACTTTCATCAATCCGACAGTGTTGTGTGTGTGCCCGTTATTGTGTAAACAAAAAACAGGACAAGACAGCCAAAACCAAACCGTTTACGCTCACTCACCAAACAAAAGTGATGATGAGTGTTATCAACATGCTATCAAGTCTCACTTAGTCAGCAATAACTTGCTCATGAGACATAGTTTAGGTGCCATCAGACTCATTCAGTTCCTGAATTCATTACTCCATTTGCCCAAACATGGGATGGTATAGTGGCTCAGTGGTTAGCATTGCTGCCTCACAGTACTAGGGACCCAGGTTTGATTCCAGGCTCGGGCGACTCTCTTGTGTGGCATTTCCAAATACTCCCCGTGTCTGCATACGTTTCCTCCCGTAATCCGAAGATGTGCAAGTTAGGTCAATTTGTCCAAACTAAATCAGGGGTAAATGTGGAGTAATAAGGTAGGGGAAAATGGATGGGTTACTGTTCAGACGGTCAGATTGGACGTGTTAGGCTGAGGTGCCTGTTTCCATAGCATAAGGATGGTATGGTGAATTGCATAGATGAGGTTAGATAACTCTCCTTGACATCATGCCAGCAGTTGGCCAACTATAGCATCAATGAGCCCTAAAACAAACTGCAGTCAATGAGAACTAGGGAAAAAATATTCCCCATTTATTGTATTCATAATTAGCACAAATCAAAGTGGTGCTGATTGAAGGTCATTTGCAGGGACTCTTCAGGGTAGTGTCCTAGTCTCCAGTATCTTTAGCTGCCTCATCAATGGCTTTCCCTCAATCAAATGGTCATTATTGAGTTTGTTTACTGATGTTTGTGCAATGTTCAACAAACTTTGTTACTCCTCAGCAACTGGTAAGGTTTGGGCTAGAAACGTGGCAGGTAAAATCACACTGCACAAGTGCCAAACAAAACCATCGCCAACAAGACAGGTTCATAGAAATACTACAGCAGACCATTTGGCTCAACGAGTCCACACCAAGTCTCTAAAGAGCACCCACACCCACCACATCACCCTGCATTTCCCATGGCTAATCCATCTAGCCTGCTCATCCCGGGACTATGAGCAATTTAGCATGGCCAATCCACATAACCTGCAATGATTTAGGAGGCAAGGATCAGACAGGGCTCTAGAGAGTTCCAAGGTAGCCAGGAAGGAACTGAAGAATGGACTTTGGAAAGCTAGAAGGGGCATGAAAAAGCTTTAGATGGTAGGATTAAGGAAAATCCTAAGGCATTCTACACTTACGTGAGGAACAAGAGGATGGCCAGAGTGAGGGTAGGGCTGATCAGGGATAGTGGAGGGAACAAGTGCCTGTAGTTGGAGAAAATAGGCGAAGTCCTTGGTGAATATGTTGTTTCAGTATTCACTAGTAAGAGCATGTTTGTGAGGACAGTGTGAAACAGACTGACATGCTCAACAAGATGATGTTAAGAAGGAATATATGTTGGAAAGTTTGAAAAACATAGGATAGATAAGTCCCCTGGGCCAGACGGAATATACCCAAGGTTTATACGGGAAGCAAGGGAAGAATTTCTGCAGCTTTGGCGATGATCTTTGCATCCTTACTGTCCAGTGGAGCAGTGCCAGATGATTGGAAGATGGCAAATGTTATTCCTTTGTTCAAGAAAGGTAATAGGAATAGTTGTGGGAACTACAGACCAATCAGTCTTACGTGTGTGGCGTGCAAATTATTGGAGAGGATTCTGAGAGACAGGATTTCTGATTATTTGGAAAACCATAGTTTGATTAGAGATAGTCAGCATGGCTTTGTGAGGAGCAGGTCATGCCTCATAAGCCTTATTGAATTCTTTGAGTATATGACAAAAAACATTGATGAACGTAGAGCAGTGGATGTGGTGTACATGGAATTTAGCATGGCATTTAATAAGGTTCTACACGGTAGGCTCATTCAGACAGTAAGGAGGCATGGGAGAGAGGAAAATTTGACTGTCTGGCTACAGAATTGGCTGGCCTATAGAAGACAGAGGGTGGTAATAGGTGAAAGGTATACAGTGTAGAGCTTGGTGACCAGTGGTGTGCAACAGAGATCAGTTCTAGGACTTCTGCTCTTTGTGATTTTTATAAATGACTTGGATGAGGAAGTGGAAGGCTGGGTTAGTAAGTTTATCAATGACAAGAAGGTTGGTGGAGTTGTGGATAGTGTGGAGGGGTGTTGTAGATTGCAACAGGACATTGACAGGATGTAGAACTGGGCTGAAAAGTGGCAGATGGAATTCAACCTGGAAAAGTATGAACTGATTTATTTTGGAAGGTTGAATTTAAATGCAGAATACAGGGTTAAAGGCAGTGTGGAGGAACAGGGGTATCTTGGGGTCCATGTCCATAGATCCCTCAAATTTGCCACCCAAGTTGATAGAGTTATTAAGAAGGTGTTGGCTTTCAGTAGAAGGGGATTGAATTTAAGAGCTGTGAGATTATGCTGCAGCTCTGGTTAGACCACACCAAAATACTGTGTTCAGTTCTGTGTGCCTCATTATAGGAAGAATGTGGAAGCTTTAGAGAGGGTGCACAGGAGATTTACCAGGTTGCTGCCTGGTTTGGAGAGCATGTGTTATGAAGTAAGGTTGAGGGAGCTCAGGTTTTTCTCATTGGAGCGAAGAAGGATGACTTGATTGAGGTGTACAAGTTGATGAGAGGCATGGATAGAGTGGATAGCCAGAGACTTTTTCCCAGGATGGAAATGGCTACCACGAAGGGGCATAATTTTAAGGCGATTGGAGGATGGTTTTGGGGAGATGTCAGAGATAGGTCCTTTACACAGAGAGTGGTGGGTGCATGGAATGAACAGTCAGCAGTAATCGTAGAATCAGATTCATTAGGAACATTTCAGCGATTCTTGGATAGGCACATCGAAGATAGTACGATGAAGGGCGTGTAGGTTAATTTGATCTTAGAGTAAGATAAAAGATTCGCACAACATCAAGGGTCGAAGGGTTTGTACTGTGCTGTACTATTCTATTTATATCTTTGGACTGTGGAGGGAAACTGGTGCACCCATGCAGATACAGGGAGAATGTGCAAACTCCACACAGACAGTCGTCAGAGTGTGCAATCAAACCTGGATCCCTGATGCTGTGAGGCAGCAGTGCTAACTACAGAGTCATCATGCCAATCTAACCATCTCCCACGATATCTGATGGAATTACTTGCACTGGATCTTCCACTATTAACATCCCCGGGATAACACTGACCAGAAAATGAACTTCATGAGCCATTCAAATACTACAGCTGCAAAAACAGGTCAGAAGTTGACAAACTTGCATCAATTGCCTCACTTCATTAGTTCCAAAAACTCTTCTCCATCTGCAAGGCACTAGGATAGAGTGGGTTGGAATATTCTCCACTTGCTTGCAGTCCCATTGACACCCAAAACTGTAGCACTATCCATTAGAAAGTGGTACCGCATCCAAACTCTTTACATTCACTCCTCCACAGGTGATACAGTGCCAGCAAAGTGTACCATCCAAAAGATGCACTGTAGCAACACACCCTGGCTCCTTTGACAGCCCCTTCCAAACCTGAAGGCTCTACTACCACAAAGAACGAGGGAAGCAGAGACATGGGAACACCACAACCTGTAAGGTACCCTTCAAGGCTCAAAAATTCTAACTTGGAAATATATCACCGCATTTTCACTGCCACTGTATCAAAATTCTGAACTCCCTCTCTTTTAGCAATTGGGGTGTATCTGTATGGGATGTAGCTATAGGGATTGCCTGCATGAAATTCAAGAAGATGGCTCTAGCTCACCATTGCCTTCTCGAGGGAAATTTTATATGGGCAATCACGGGATACACATCCTGTGAATTCATTTTAGTGGATGGATTGGTAAAGTTTTGACTGTTTGCATTAGAGGAGAGAAGATTGAGATATTACAAAATTTTAGATCTGGACAGAGTATACAGGAAAAAGCTGGTTCCACTGGGAAGAACATTGGATCAAGAACAAGATAGCACAGATTTAATTGCCAATGGTGACATGTGGATATTTTTCACATTATGATCTGGAATGTATTGTCTGAGTATGTAGTGAAGCAAGTTCAATTGAGGCACTTAAGAAGATGTTATAAAGTCATAGAGTCATAGAGATGTACAGCATGGAAACAGATCCTTCAGTCCAACCCGCCCATGCCGACCAAATGTTCCAACCCATTCTAGTCCCATCTGCCAGCAGCTGGTCCTTATCCCTCCAAACCCTTCCTATTCAAATACTTATCCAAATGCCTTTTAAATGTTGCAATTATTCCAGCGTCCACCACTTCCTCTGGCAGCTCATTCCATACATGTACCACCCTCTGTGTGAAAAAGTTGCCCCTTAGGTCTCTTTTATATCTTTCCCCTCTCACCCTAAACCTGTGCCCTCTAGTTCTGGACTCCCCGAACCCAGGGAAAACACTTTGTCTATTTATCATATCCATGTCCCTCATAATTTTGTAAACCTCTATAAGGTCACCACTTAGCCTCTGATGCTCCAGGGAAAATAGCCCCAGCCTGTTCAGCCTCTCCCTATAGCTCAAATCCTCCAACCCTGGAAACATCCTTGTAAATCTTTTCTGAACCCTTTCAAGTTTCACAACATCTTTCCGATAGGAAGGAGAATAGAACTGCATGCAATATTCCAACAGTGGCCTAACCAATGTCCTGTATAGCCGCAAAATGACCCCCCCCCAACTCCTGTACTCAATACTCTGACCAATAAAAGAAAGCATACTAAACGCCTTCTTCACTATCCTATCTACCTGCGACTCCACTTTCAAGGAGCTATGAACTTGCACTCCAAGGTCTCTTTGTTCAGCAAAACTCCCTAGAACCTTACCATTAAGTTTATAAGTCCTGCTAAGATTTGCATTTCCAAAATGCAGCACCTCACATTTCTCTGAATTAAACTCCATCTGCCACTTCTTAGCCCATTGGCCCATCTGATCAAGATTCTGTTGTAATCTGAGGTAACCTTCTTCACTGTCCATTACACCTCCAATTTTGGTGTCATCTGCAAACATACTAACTGTACCTCTTTTGCTAGCATCCAAATCATTTATGTAAATGACAAATAGTAGAGGACCTAGCACCGAGCCACTGGTCACAGGCCCCCAGTCTGAAATACAACCCTCCACCACCACCTTCTGTCTTCTACCATTGAGCCAGTTCTGTATCCAAATGGCTAGTTCTCCCTGTATTCCATGAGATCTAACTTTGCTAAACAGTCTCCCATTGAATTCTTATCCCAAAAATAAAGAATGAAGAGTAAGTGTGTATGTGGTGGAGCGGTGGGGGGGGAGAAGTTGGTGGTGCAGGGTTGGCATAAATCAACACTGACAAAAAGGGTCAAATGGTCCCCTCCAGTCCTGAAGCTGCTCTGTGAGACTGCAAAATGTTTCCTTATGTGGAATGCAGCATAATTGGAGATCATTAATTTTAGATAGTTACCAAGCAAACTAGCAGAGAATTAAGCAAAAACGTCTTTCCTGAATGTATAATACGCATATGGAATTTGCTGTCCCAGGGAATGGTTGAAGAAAATTATGTAAATGCATTTAAGAGAAGCTAAACAAGGATATGAAGGAAAAGATAAGGCTATGATGGCAGAGTAATATGAGTAAAAATGGGAGAAGAAAAATGTGTTGCTGGAAAAGCGCAGCAGGTCAGGCAGCATCCAAGGAGCAGGAGAATCGACATTTCGGGCATAAGCCCTTCTTCAGGAATGAGGAGGGTGTACCAAGCAGGCTAAGATAAAAGGTAGGGAGGAGGGACTTGGGGGAGGGACGTTGGGAATGCGATAGGTGGAAGGAGGTTAAGGTGAGGGTGATATGCCGGAGAGGGGGTGGGGGCGGAGAGGTTGGGAAGAAGATTGCAGGTCAAGAAGGCAGTGCTGAGTCTGAGGGTTGGGACTGAGATAAGGTGGGGGGAGGGGAAATGAGGAAGCTGGAGAAATCTGCATTCATCCCTTGTGGTTGGAGGGTTCCTAGGCGGAAGATGAGGCGCTCTTCCTCCAGGCGTAGTGTTGCCATGGTCTGGCGATGGATGAGGCCAAGGACCTGCATGTCATTGGCGGAGTGGGAGGGGGAGTTAAAGTGTTCAGCCACAAGGCACCAACCAACCCAACCGCCCTGTGACTGAACACTTTAACTCCCCCTCCTACTCCGCCAAGGACGTGCAGGTCCTTGGCCTCCTCTATCGCCAGATCATGGCAACACGACGCCTGGAGGAAGAGCGCCTCATCTTCCGCCTAGGAACCCTCCAACCACAAGGGATGAATGCAGATTTCTCCAGCTTCCTCATTTCCCCTCCCCCCACCTTATCTCAGTCCCGACCCTCGGACTCAGCACCGCCTTCTTGACCTGCAATCTTCTTCATGACCTCTCCGCCCCCACCCCCTCTCCGGCCTATCACCCTCACCTTAACCTCCTTCCACCTATCGCATTTCAAACGCCCGTCCCCCAAGTCCCTCCTCCCTACCTTTTATCTTAGCCTGCTTGGTACACCCTCCTCATTCCTGAAGAAGGGCTTATGCCCAAAACGTCGATTCTCCTGCTCCTTGGATACTGCCTGACCTGCTGCGCTTTTCCAGCAACACATTTTTCAGCTCTGATCTCCAGCATCTGCAGTCCTCACTTTCTCCTAAAAATGGGAGAAGGCTTTGTTGGAGGATAAACTGTTGTATTGGTTTGTCTTTTTTCTAAATTCATACACAGGAAATAGGCATCTCTAGCTGAGCCAATATTTATTGTCTAGCTCTAATTGTACATAGGGCATATTGTTGTGGGTCTGGAGTTATATGTAGGCTAGACCAAGTAAAAGCGGCTGATTTCCTTCCCTGAAGGACTTTAAAGAAATAGATTTTTCTGTTTGTTTCTACGCTGTATATTTTTAATCCAAAGTAATTATTTATATATGTGAGGGGGACTGGGAGGAAGCAGCCAGTGCAGGGACCCCCTGTGGTCGTTCCCCTCAAGAACAAGTATACCGTTTTGGATACTTGTGGGGGGGACGACTTACCAGGGGTAAGTAACGGGGCTCAGGCCTCTGGCACGGAGCCTGTCCCCGCTACTCAGAAGGGAAGGGTGGAGAAGAGCAGAGCCATAATAATTGGGGACTCGATAGTTCGGGGCACAGATAGGCGGTTTTGTGGGAACGAGAGAGACTCACGTTTGGTATGTTGCCTCCCAGGTGCAAGGGTACGTGATGTCTCTGATCGTGTTTTCCGGGTCCTTAAGGGGGAGGGGGAGCAGCCTGAAGTCGTGGTCCATATTGGCACCAATGACATAGGTAGGAGGAGTGCTGAGGATGTTAGACAGGCTTTTAGGGAGCTAGGTTGGAAGCTCAGAGTTAGAACGAACAGAGTTGTTGTCTCTGGTTTGTTACCCGTGCCACGTGATAGAGAGTCGAGGAATAGGGAGAGAGAAGAGTTAAATGCGTGGCTACAGGGATGGTGCAGGAGGGAGGGATTTCGGTACTTGGATAACTGGGGTTCTTTCTGGGGAAGGTGGGACCTCTATAAACAGGATGGTCTGCACCTGAACCTGAGGGGCACCAGTATCCTTGGGGGGAGGTTTGCTAGTGCTCTTGGGGGGGGTTTAAACTAACTCTGCAGGGGCATGGGAACCCAGACTGTAGCTTTAGGGTGCAGGACCTGGAGTGTAGGGAGGTTAGGAATATGGCATCAATCTTAAAGGAGGGTGCCTGTAAACAGAAGAGTGGCTTGAAGTGTGTGTACTTTAATGCCAGAAGTATACGAAATAAGGTAGGTGAACTCGCAGCGTGGGTTGGTACCTGGGACTTCGATGTTGTGGCTATTACGGAGACATGGCTAGATCAGGGACAGGATTGGCTGTTGCAGGTTCCAGGGTTTAAATGTTTTAGTAGGGTCAGAGGTGGGGGCAAAAGAGGGGGGGGTGTGGCTTTGCTTGTCAAAGATAGTATTACAGCGGTGGAAAGGAAGATGGACGAAGATTTGCCATCTGAGGTAGTTTGGGTGGAGGTTAGGAATAGGAGAGGTGAGGTCACCCTGTTAGGAGTCTTTTACAGGCCTCCTAATAGTCCTAGAATCGTTGAAGAAAGGATTGTGAAGATGATTCAGGAGAAGAGCGACAGTAATAGGGTGATTGTTATGGGAGACTTTAACTTTCCTGATATTGATTGGGAAAGCTATAGCTCAAGTTCGTTAGATGGGTCGGTGTTTGTGCAATGTGTGCAGGAGAGTTTCCTGACACAATATGTAGATAAGCCTACAAGAGGTGAGGCCATACTGGATTTGGTTCTGGGTAACGAACCAGGCCAGGTATTAGAACTAGAGGTAGGTGAGCACTTTGGGGACAGTGACCACAATTCGGTGATTTTTACTCTCGTGATGGAGAGGGATAAGTGTGTACTACAGGGCAAGAGTTATAGCTGGGGGCAGGGAAATTATGATGCGTTGAGGCATGACTTAGGATGTGTGGATTGGAAAAGTAGATTCCAAGGCAAGAGCGTAATTGATATGTGGAACTTGTTCAAGGAGCAACTATTGAGTGTCCTTGATAAGTACGTACCTATCAGGCAGGGAGGAAAGGGTCGTGTGAGGGAGCCGTGGTTTAATAAGGAGTTGGAATCCCTTGTTAAACGGAAGAGGGCGGCCTTTGTAAAGATGAGGCGTGAAGGTTCAATAGGGGCAATTGAGAGTTATAAGGTAGCCCGGAAGGACCTGAAGAGAGAGCTAAGAGCAGCAAGGAGGGGACATGAAAGGTCCTTAGTTGGTAGGATTAGGGAAAACCCTAAGGCTTTCTATAGGTATGTTAGGAATAAAAGAATGACTAGGGAAGGAATAGGTCCAATCAAGGATAGTAATGGGAAGTTGCGTGTGGAGGCTGAAGAGATTGGGGAGGCGCTGAATGAATACTTTTCGTCAGTATTCACTCAGGAACAGGACATTGTTGTCGATATAAATACTGAGGCACGAATAAGTAGAATGGATGGCTTTGAGATATGTAGAGAAGAGGTGGTGGAAATTCTGGCAAGGGTGAAAATAGATAAGTCCCCTGGGCCTGATGGTATTTATCCTAGGATTCTCTGGGAAGCAAGGGAGGAGATTGCAGAGCCATTGGCCTTGATTTTTGTGTCCTCTTTGTCGACAGTAGTAGTGCCAGAGGACTGGAGGCTAGCAAACGTGGTTCCCTTGTTCAAGAAGGGGAGTAGGGATAATCCTAGTAACTATAGGCCAGTGAGTCTCACTTCTGTTGTGGGCAAAGTCTTAGAGAGAATTGTAAGGGATAGGATTTATGCACATCTGGATAAGAGTGATGTGATCAAGGATAGTCAGCATGGTTTTGTGAAGGGCAGGTCGTGCCTCACAAACCTTATTGAATTCTTTGAGAAGGTGACTAAGGAGGTAGATGAGGGGAAAGCGGTAGATGTGGTATATATGGATTTTAGTAAGGCGTTTGATAAGGTCCCCCATGGTAGGCTACTGCAGAAAATACAGAGATATGGCATTGAAGGTGAGTTGGAGGTTTGGATTAGGAATTGGCTCTCTGGAAGAAGACAGAGGGTGGTAGTTGATGGCAAAGGTTCATCTTGGAGTGCCGTCACTAGCGGTGTTCCGCAAGGATCTGTTTTGGGACCATTGCTGTTTGTCATTTTTATAAATGACCTGGAGGAAGGGTTAGAAGGTTGGGTGAGCAAGTTTGCGGATGATACGAAAGTCGGAGGAGTTGTAGACAGTGAGGAAGGATATGGCAGGTTACAGCGGGATATAGAGAAGCTGCAGAGCTGGGCAGAAAGGTGGCAAATGGAGTTCAATGTAGCTAAGTGTGAAGTGATTCACTTTGGTAAGAGTAATAAAAAGATGGATTACTGGGCTAATGGTAGACTACTTGGTAGTGTGGAAGAGCAGAGGGATCTTGGTGTCCATGTACACAGATCTCTGAAAGTTGCCACCCAGGTAAATAGTGCAGTGAAGAAGGCATATGGCGTACTGGCTTTTATTGGTAGAGGAATTGAGTTCCGGAGTCCTGAGGTCATGCTGCAGTTGTATAAGACTCTGGTGCGGCCGCATCTGGAATATTGTGTGCAGTTTTGGTCGCCATACTATAGGAAGGATGTGGAGGCACTGGAACGGGTGCAGAGGAAGTTTACCAGGATGTTGCCTGGTATGGTAGGAAAATCCTATGAGGAAAGGCTGAGGCACTTGGGGTTGTTTTCATTGGAGAAAAGAAGGTTTAGGGGTGATTTGATAGAGGTGTACAAGATGATTAGGGGGTTAGATCGGGTTGACAGTGAGAACCTTTTTCCACGTATGGAGTCAGCTATTACAGGGGGGCATAGCTTTAAATTAAGGGGGGGTAGATATAGGACTGATGTTAGGGGTAGGTTCTTCACTCAGCGAGTCGTAAGGTCATGGAATGCCCTGCCAGTAGCAGTAGTGGACTCTCCCTCTTTATGGGTATTTAAGCGGGCATTGGATAGGTATATGCAGGATAGTGGCTTAGTGTAGGTTAGGGGTGCTTTGATCGGCGCAACATCGAGGGCCGAAGGGCCTGTACTGCGCTGTAATGTTCTATGTTCTATGTTCTATGTTCTATCAGCTTTTGCTTATCCTTTCTTCCCAGTCTCCTGAAATTACACTATAGAATGTCTCCTAAACAGATTCTGATCTATGAAATTTTGATAAAGCCTCCTCTCTGGTCAGTTGTTTATAAACTTACTTTTTGGAAGTGAACTTTACATTTACAAAAAGATTCCCTGTGCTTCCCATAAGAATAACATTTTCAAATAAGTCATTAGTAAAAGAAAACATTTGCCCTCAAATTGTCTTGAAAGCCTAGCTTTAAATAAATAAGGTCTCAAGTCACAGTATATTAATTGATCTGGGGTTTTTTTAATTGTGGGCCTGTTCAGTGACTGCGAGAGATGCAGCTCATTACTGTTTCCTGTACTGACACAGCAGATAATTTGTTTTAATAGTCACCATATTTTTTTTAAAACACAAAGAAGAGTTTTCCCCACGTGAAAAGCAGCAGGTAAGGTGCCAGGTTGGGAAGATTTGATGGGATTGGCATCAAGGATGAACTGCTGGCTTGCATCATGCAAGGTGGGAATATCCAAGTTTCCTCTCCCAGCCTATACTATAGTTAGAAAACAATGTCAGAAAAGCTTGACTGCAGAGCCTAATTTGTCTACATTAAACTAAAATGTATGCTTTAAGTCATGGATTACTTTCCTGTTACATTACTGTGTAACTCATGCTTTCGCTACAAAAGATAAAGTCACCACAGTCTTACCAGACCATAGGGCTGTTCTCTCATTAGAGAGAGAGATGACTGGTGATGGTTTAATCTGAGGGTCTCCACATCTAGGTAATGAGCAAGGTTGAGAAGGTGAGTGCTTCATGGGAATCTAAAACACTGCTTAACAAGGATACTAGGAGAAACTGAGGTCTGCAGATGCTGGAGATCAGAGTTGAAAAATGTGGCACTGGAAAAGCCCAGCTTCAGAGCAGCAGGACAGTCGATGTTTCAGGCGTAAGCCCTTCACTCCTGATGAAGTGCTTATGCCCAAAACATCGACTCTCCTGCTTCTCAAGGATAGTCTCTTGCTCCAGCCAGTTCCAATGTACATTTAATTTAGTTGTTGTCCAAACTTAAGTCCACTACTTAAGTTGTGTAACACTTTTATAGACTGGTAATTTGGGATAATTTATTGCTGGCTGGCAATTAATGATAGCAAAATTCTGGCTGCTAAATAGGTCATTTTTTTTTTAGAAAATGATTTTTAAAAAAAGATGCTGCAAATACACAGCAATCCATAAATTCCTATCAGTGTTATTTTAATATTGATCTTAACCCAATTATTTTTAAAATGTAGCATTTATGTCTGACTAATGCAACTGGAATACCTTGGCCAGAAAGTCCACCTGCAACTGAAAAGAGATATGTTACTTTGTTGTTGTGATAACGTTCCTTCATCAGAACTGGAACAGGAAGACAGACAAGCTGTGAGAACGCTACAAAAAACAAAGAGCAAAAACCTCAATCTGACTATCATTTCATGATATTGTACCAAAAGAAAAGCAGAGAGTTGCAATTATCGATCAACACAACCAAAGATTGATTATCAGGGAATTATTTCATTTGTTGCTTGACAGAAATAAAATAGGAATGTTTTGTACCTTTTTTAGATTAGATTACTTACAGGCCCTTCGGCCCAACAAGTCCACACCGACTCGCCACCCACCCCCCCTAACACTATGGGCAATTTAGCATGGCCAATTCACCTAACCTGCACATTTTTGGACTGTGGGAGGAAACCGGAGCAAACCCACGCAGACATGGGAAGAATGTGCAAACTCCACACAGTCAGTCGCCTGAGGTGGGAATTGAACCTGGGTCTCTGGTGCTGTGAGGCAGCAGTGCTAATCACTGTGCCACCATGCCACCCATGGAGAGGAGAGGATTCAAAAATGGCTGGTCATGTCAGTACTGTCAAAAATGAGCCCATTGCATGGTGAGATCTTGCAAAGCCCTTTTCGGACTTTAATTCACCTATAGCATGTCAGTATTCCCACTGAGATGATCTTGGATAATCTCCTTGACAATGTATTGAAGAGAGAACCACTGAGCCCACAAGTTCAGTCATCTCTCACTGTGGCGAATTTCAAACAGACACTAACATGAACATTCAACAAAGAGTGAACAAAAAACATTGTTTCTTCCACAATAAAGGAAATGTCCCTAAGGCCCCTGGAGCCATCAGTGCATGTCAACATGCGGATTACTAATACATTGAGCCCTCTAGCTAAGCTAGACTCCACAAATAACATGATACTCATTTGAATAGACTGTAGTCAATATCATGTGAAATATTTACAAGTGAAATTTAACTTTGAAAACCATCTAGGCCATCATGTGATCACAAGTCTTATGTTAATGGTAACGCCGGAGGACAGGAAAGTTGAGGTCTTTATATCGAGTCTTCATATTTTGTTTTGTGATGCCTAGAGTAGGATGAGTGAGGGGATTTTAAAGAATTAACTTTCCACGAAAGTTTTTTTTATGTTTTACAAGTAACTAATTGTATAGTTTCTCCAGTTTTATAAAGGGATATCCAAGCTCTCTGACAGCAACTGTAACTAGTTAATTACTATGCGGTTTAAGCAGGCTTCTCTCCCTTTTTGTTAAAATTCTTTTTGGAATGATGGTATCACTAAGCCAGTGTTTATTGCTCATTACTGATTGCAGTGGAGTTTAGAAGAATGAGAGTTAGTGGAATTCAAACGTATAAAATTCTTCCAGTGATTAATAGGGTAGATTGTAGGAAGGATGTTACCCCTGGCTGCTTTATAAAACCAGGGGTACAGTCTCAGAATAAGAGGCAGAGATGAGGAGGAATTCCTATACACAGGGGAAGGTGAATCTTTGGAAATCCCAGTCCCTGTGTCATGAGTTATTAAAGACTGTGTTTGATAGATTCCTACAGTACAAAATTATTATGGTTTATGGGGACGTAGTGCAGGTTGTATGGCAGAGTGAGCTCAAAAGAATAAATGGTTTACTCCTGCTTCTATTTCTTATGTTCTTATAAGCCAACTTCACCTTGTGCCTTGACAACTGTCCATAGGTTTCACCACTTGAAAAGGCCCCATTGCCACTGAATCACACATGTTTTCTGTACATGCTATAGATATGGGGAAAAATAATATGTGTGAGTGGCACACAGTTCTGGCTATGACATCAGGAATGTTAGACTAGTGATAAAATCCCAGCCTGTGTATATTCTGATCTAAAGCCTAACTTGAAGATTTTGTCATTTGAGTTTAATAAGTATGGGTTGTGTTATGACCAGGTAAGGAGAGATTAAATGATTTCCTTGTGCTCCCAATGCTCACTTGACCTCCATAACAGCTTTTTGGTTTTGAACTGAGATAGGATGTGCCTTGCCAATTCTATACTTTTTAAAGCTATGAAGTATTTACATAGATGGGTTCCCTTAGGTTAAACAAAAACCAAGATTAATTAATTGAAACAATATTTCTTAAAAATTAAGTAAGACCAGGTGATGGAATATTATTCATATGATTGCAAACATTTTTCTGGGTCCAAACACATCCAGAGCTGTCATTGGTAGTGTAAGAGGCTAGGTTTACAATGAGTTCACATATGTTACAAGTTAAAACAAATATAATTAGCAGATCATTGTCAGGCTTTGATACAACGTGCACAATATTGAAGCCTTTTAGTTCAGTTGTTCTCTGGGATTTAGTGGTACGGAACAGATTTGCGTTTCTTAAAGATCTTACTTCACAATCAGCTTTCTCTCAGTGTTAATGACGTTTGCAGAACAAACCAACAAAACCACTTTCAAAGGAAGAGGGAGAAACAATTTCTTAGCCTGTCTTCAGTACTTAGATTTCAGCTTAATTTCACTGATTCCATGAAGGGCAGGGAGCAGTAAGAATCCAGCACTGGCCCTGGTCCATCACAATATTTTTTTGCTCCAACCTAGATAATGTCCTCCTTAGTCCTTCTTAAACATACTTCACCAGTTTTCTTTGGTCAAGCCTCATTCAACTACCACTATGATAGGTTACCAGGAAAGGGCAGGATGTAGGGTTAGCTGAGTTGCTCTTGTAAGGTAAAGTCATCATAGTCCTCTGGACACTATTCAAGGACACAATATATGTGTTTTTTACAGTTATCTGCACCAACTTTTTAATAAGGAGGATTGTGAGAAGGAGTGGGACCCATTTAAGAAAGAAAAGGGGCTCTGCTCACGGAAACTGAACGTTTGGCTGAGATACTGAATAAGTACTTTGCAACATTCTTTAACAAGGAAGAAAATGTTGCCAAAATTAGTTTAAAAAGATAGTTGAGACACCCCATGGACAGAAAATGGATAAGGAAAATATATTGGAAAATCTGATTATACTTAAAGTTATAAGTCACAAACACAGATGGAATGCATCCAAGAACTTGGAGATCTTTAAAGCCAAAACTATAGTTTTTAAACCTCTCACACGCCCATCTGTCAGAATGGGCTTCTTTCAAAAACTGTACAGCATGTACGACAGTGTCGTGAAGCTATAATACACATGTTTTCAGCATCTATCTGATTCTTCCTGAGATAACTCGTCTTCTATGCCTGTAAAATTTTTGTTGCGTTTTTATAAGATATGTTCATGTCTAGGCCAGCATTTATTGGCCATTCTAATTGCCACTGCGTACCTAAGAGCCAGCCACAGAGATATGGTTGTGGAATTAACAGTAGACCTGACTGGGTAAGGATGGCAATTTCCTTCCCCAAGTGAACCAGATAATCAACGGTGGCTACATAGTTGCCATTAGGCTAGCTTTTTATTCGAGACTTTTATTGAATTCAAATTTCACCATCTACCACGATGGGATTCAAGCTCATTCTCTCTATTAGTCTAGAATTCTGGATAATGAATCCAGTGATATAACAACAATGCTACCGCCTCCTGCAGATGCTGTATAATATGCAGCAATTATTGTTGGAAATTATGGATTGTTGAGCCTGACTTCTGTGGACAGCAGTGTGTCCTTGATCTTTGGTAGACATTTTCCTGATGTGAGTCCCACCACCATCCTTATGATTCTTTGTATTCGTCTAAAGGGGTCCATCGTTATTACCAAGTGAGTCAAATATTGCCAACTGATTTATCATGATTAGAAATGTTTGCAGACTATGAACTAGTTTCAGAGCATCATTTTTTTCTGTGGCTCTGGCATTGCCCCATCCTGTCAATGACATGTATTGAGAAGCAAATAGATTCCTTGGAAACTACACCATTTTCATTGAGGATAATCCCTTTGGCCTGTAGGCATTTTAATATGCATGAATCCTCTGGTTGTGTTTCTTGACCATTTCCTCATGTAACATTATGTCATCAATGTGATGTATGCCATGTTCTAAACCTGGTAATATTTTAGATATAGTCTGCTGGAAAATTTCTTGATCTGCGGTTCTCCTGAGTGATAGTGTGCTGGATCAAAATGGCAATATGCCTCTTCAGGTGGGCACAATAACTTACAAACATTCATCTTCTATCTGCAGTTGAATCTTCTGTGATGGGTTAGCCTCTCTAGCTTTGGCTGGTTATACCCTGCTGATGTCCGTACAGTAATCAGATTACTTAGAGTGTGGAAACAGGCCATTCGGCCCAACAAGTCCACACTGACCCACCGAAGCGCAACCCACCCATACCCCTACATTTAACCATTCACCTAACACTATGGGCAATTTAGCATGGCCAATTCACCTGACCTGCACATCTTTGGACTGTGGGAGGAAACCGGAGCACCCGGAGGAAACCCACACAGACATGGGGAGAATGTGCAAACTCCACACAGTCAGTCACCTGAGGCGGGAATTGAACTCAGGTCTCTGGCACTGTGAGGCAGCAGTGCTAACCACTGTGCCACCGTGAGAGACAATGGCATGCATGGCATCCCATGAATTAAAAAAAGGACAGTATAATAAATTGGGAAGATTTTTGTGCCACAGTAATTGTGTCTTTACCTCTGGGTCAGAAGGTTAAGATTAAAGTCCCACCTACCCCAGATATATCTCATAAGATATCTGAAAAGGCTGATTAAAAAATATCTACATTAAGTCGGTAACAGACACTGGAAGACTCAACTTGTAGGCTCATTCACCAATCAAACTGCCTTTTCATAATTACAAACTACAGCATGCTTGTGTTTATTATTTTAATAAAGGGTTATCCACTTTCCTGTCAACAACAGTACTTTGTGAACTAAAGCTTTTAATTGACATTAGAATTTATATGCTGAATAATACATTGTACTGAATTAAGCTGGCAATACTAATGATAATATCATGGCAAGAATTGGATGCAGGCAGCACACTCACTGAGTTATCTGGGAAGATTCCAGATCTCCTGGAACACTTCCCAATTTCTGATACTGCAGGTAACATTGTTACACACAAAGAGCTGGCAAGGAATGTTTCCTAATAGAATTATAAGGAATTTAAAAGCTTGTATTGCTGAGGTGTAGAGTTCCCTACGAAGGTTGTTTATTAGAAAACAATGGATGGACAATTATAGGTGGTCCAAGCCAGAATTTTCAATAAACCTTCCGGGCAAGTGTGAACATAGAACATAGAACATAGAAGAATACAGCGCAGTACAGGCCCTTCAGCCCTCGATGTTGCGCCGATCAAAGCCCACCTAACCTACACTAACCCACTATCCTCCATATATCTATCCAATGCCCGCTTAAATACCCATAAAGAGGGAGAGTCCACTACTGCTACTGGCAGGGCATTCCATGAACTTACGACTCGCTCAGTGAAGAACCTACCCCTAACATCAGTCCTATATCTACCCCCCCTTAATTTAAAGCTATGCCCCCTTGTAATAGCTGACTCCATACGTGGAAAAAGGTTCTCACTGTCAACCCTATCTAACCCCCTAATCATCTTGTACACCTCTATCAAATCACCCCTAAACCTTCTTTTCTCCAATGAAAACAACCCCAAGTGCCTCAGCCTTTCCTCATAGGATTTTCCTACCATACCAGGCAACATCCTGGTAAACTTCCTCTGCACCCGTTCCAGTGCCTCCACATCCTTCCTATAGTATGGCGACCAAAACTGCACACAATATTCCAGATGCGGCCGCACCAGAGTCTTATACAACTGCAGCATGACCTCAGGACTCCGGAACTCAATTCCTCTACCAATAAAAGCCAGTACGCCATATGCCTTCTTCACTGCACTATTTACCTGGGTGGCAACTTTCAGAGATCTGTGTACATGGACACCAAGATCCCTCTGCTCTTCCACACTACCAAGTAGTCTACCATTAGCCCAGTAATCCATCTTTTTATTACTCTTACCAAAGTGAATCACTTCACACTTAGCTACATTGAACTCCATTTGCCACCTTTCTGCCCAGCTCTGCAGCTTCTCTATATCACGCTGTAACCTGCCATATCCTTCCTCACTGTCTACAACTCCTCCGACTTTCGTATCATCCGCAAACTTGCTCACCCAACCTTCTAACCCTTCCTCCAGGTCATTTATAAAAATGACAAACAGCAATGGTCCCAAAACAGATCCTTGCGGAACACCGCTAGTGACGGCACTCCAAGATGAACCTTTGCCATCAACTACTACCCTCTGTCTTCTTCCAGAGAGCCAATTCCTAATCCAAACCTCCAACTCACCCTCAATGCCATATCTCTGTATTTTCTGCAGTAGCCTACCATGGGGGACCTTATCAAACGCCTTACTAAAATCCATATATACCACATCTACCGCTTTATCTATGCTTAAAAATCTCAAAGCCAAGCCAGTTGGAATCCTGATGGTCAGTATTTCTGCTTTCTTGATACAGAGATATCTTAATACCTGCCCTAAGAAGGGCTACAGTCAGTGAAAGATGCTATTAGTGCCTCCCATCAAAATTGGAAACAGAAATTTGGTCAATATGAGAAGAGGGTGCTGATTGGTGGAATGGAACTGTTAACTGTTGGCTGAAAAAAATTCAGATGAGGCAGATTGGGTTCCAAATTTGCCTTCTCGCATGTCAGCCCTAATGAGTGTAAAATGAAAAGCTTCAACTTGGTGTCTCTTTTTAGCAAATCACAAATTGCTTAAATAGAAAAAGAATTAGATATTTCAGTCAAAGAGTAAATATAAACTATTAATAAAAGGAAAATACATGATTGCAAAGAATTGAGCCAAAAGAAGAATCATGACTTAATGAGAAAAGATAATTAACAAGGAATGTAAACAAAAACACAAGTTGTTAATAAACTTCAACCAAAACAAAATGCTGAAGCTACTGGATATGTGAATTAAAAGCAGATAGTGGATGTAAGTTTGCTCGCTGAGCTAGAAGGTTCATTTTCAGACGTTTCTCACCAGAATTGGTAACATTATCAATGAGTCTCTGGTGAAGCACTGGTGGTATGTTCTGCTTTTTATTTATATGTTTAGGTTTCCTTGAGTTGGTGATGTCATTTCCTGTGGTGACATAATTTCCTGTTCTTTTTCTCAGGGGATGGTAAATGGGATGCAAGTTAATGTGTTTGCTGATAGAGTTCCAGTTGAAGTGCCCATGCTTCTAGGAATTCTTGTGCGTGTCTCTGTTTGGCTTGTCCTAGGATGGATGTATTGTCCCAGTCAAAGTGGTGTCCTTTCTCATTTGTATGTCAAAATACTAGTGAGAGTGGGTCATGTCTTTTTGTGGCTAGTTGATGTTCAATTATTCTGATGACTAGTTTTCTGCCTGTTTGTCCAATGTAGTGTTCTTGCAAGGTATTTTGTAAATGACATTAGTTTTGCTTGTTGTCTGTATAGTGTCTTTCAAATTCATTAGCTGCTGTTTTAGTGTGTTGGTGGGTTTGTGGGCTACCATGATGCCAAGGTGTCTGAGTAGTCTGGCAGTCATTTCTGAGATGTCTTTGATGTAAGGGAGAGTGGATAGGGGGATAGGGTTTCTGGATGCATTTTGTCTGCTTGCTTGGGTTTCTTGCTGAGAAATTAGCAGACTGTGTTCATTGGGTGCCCGTTCTTTCTGAATACACTGTATAGGTGATTTTCCTTTGCTTTTCGTAGTTCCTCTGTGCTGCAATGTGTGGTGGCTCATTGAAATAATGTTCTAACAATGCTCTGCATTACTGCCACTGCTAAGAACCTGCTTAGCAGAGGCAGTAATGCAGAGACTCGAACAAACAGCTCCGCCAACCATCTAACTCAAACATTAGATCCACTACGTGGATGACACCTTTGTGATCACTAAGCAAAACCTTCAAGACCATCAATAATACCCTCACTGCTATAACATTCACTAAAGAGGAGGAAAACAACAACAAACTGCCATTCCTAGATGTCGTAGTAGAGCAAACAGCCAAGGGTGATCTTCAAACCAGCGTCTACAGGAAAACAACACATATGAACCAAATGCTGAACTACAGAAGTGATCATCCCAACACCCACAAGCGGAACTGCATTAGAACATTCATTTTGGGATCTGACATTTCAGTAGTACCATGAACTGGGATCATAACAAAAATAATATCTTAAGTGCCTGAGAAATGTAATGTTTTATATGAGAGGTGTAATAACTGTCCAAAGAATTCTTCAATATCACAATAACCATACCCAATTTCTTATGTTATGGAAGATAAGAACATGTCAACAGACAGAAAGGTACTTGACATCCTTGCCTAAGGGCAATAATTTGTCTGGTGATAAATAACTCCAGATTCATTCTCATGGGTCACAACCATACATGCACAGGCTAACCAAGTCATATAAAGGTCATGTCCCTTCCACCTCATTGCTTCTATGACTGACTCTGCACAACATGAATTGACCAAACTGATCTGAGCTGTTCTTCAAAATCTGTTAAAAATTAGATTTTCACATACGCAGTGAAGATTTCCTTCATTCAGAATAGATAAGAGCTACATCTTGAGAGCAATAGCCCGTCCATGTGCACTTTCAACACTGTCAGCTTATTTACCAAGGTACCACTCAAACAATGCATTGACATCTGCAATATGCCACTATATCATGGCAATCAAGATGTATTGACTGTGTGTGAATCTGTGTTCATCAAACTCATGAACTTAGCAACTTGTGCTGTTCAGTTCAGCTGTAATGACATTATATATGTTCAAATTGATGGCATTGCTATGGAATCCCTTTCGCCTCAAACTCTCCTAACATCTTTGTAAGTTACTATGAATCATCAGTAATCATTCACTAATGAATATGATTGTCCACCAAGGGAGTTCTGTGTCACTGATCATGAGTTCTGAGAGCCCTTGCATGGCTGATGAGTCTGATCCTAGAGCAGCATCTCCTACCACACATCTGGCAGGGGGATCCAGGAAATGGAATTGGTCTTTGTCTTTAAAATCATTGGCATTCTTTTCTCTGGTTCCTTTTTCGCATTTCCTCTTTCCACTAGGTATTCTCAAACAATTGTGTCGCTTCATACAAGGAGATACCTTCAAGTTGGTTTCTTCCGTACGAGGATTTCCCAAACATTGACATCAATGTTGCATTTCTTGAGGGAAGCTTTCAGGGAGTCTTTGAAACACTTCCTTTGTCCTTCTCTTGTTTGAGCACCTTCCTTGAGCTGGGTGAATAAGATTCACTTTGATAGTCAGTATTCAGGAATCTTCAGCATGTGGCCAGCAGAGTTGATTTTAGATGATCATGGGATCATAGTGTTGATGTTGGTGCTGTTAACTGCTTCAAGGGTGCTGATGTTAGTATGCTTGTCCTCTCAACTGATGCTGAGAATCCATCTCAAGCAACGTTGATGGTACTTCAAGGGTCTTGAGGTGGCATTTATACATTGTCCAAGTTTTGAGCCACATCGACCTGGACCCAATATACCGGCCACTACAGCGGACAGCTCGAACTGACAACCGGAAGCGGCAGAGACAGGCCACTATAAATGCCGGAAGAAACAGCACAGAAGCGCTTCACAGGAGGCTCCCAAGCACTGAGGATGTCACCTAGACAGGGGACGAAACGTTTGCAAGACAAATTCCCAGCTCGGCGAACAGAACCACAACAACGAGCACCCGAGCTACAAATCTTCTCCCAAACTTTGAACACCTACGGGCGAGAGACGCTAAGACAAGCCAGGAAATGGGAATCCTGTGCCAACCGCCTAAGTGCCACATACAAACAATTCCGGTTCCTGCATGAATGCCGAAAGAATCGAATCCTTCCACCATGTGTCAGATACAGACCACCAGTCAACAATCCACAAGCCAGAGACACAGCCAGGCAGAACGGATTCAGGATGATCCAGGTAATGATTACAGACGCGCACAGCAGACTACACAAATACAGACAAGAAATTGCGCGCCAAAAATCGTTAATTTCAAAAACCACCAATCAGGAATGGACCCGGACCATAGAACAGGCCATCACCATAGGACAGAATAGGACCACACACCGCAAAAAAACGGCACTAAAAGAAAAAATGGCCAAACTAACACACAAAGAGGACACCACAACACACACCTGGGTTAAAAACCTCTCCCACAGACAGCTCACAGACACAGAAAGAACAATACTGGCCAAGGGACTCAACTACAACCACAGGGATGCCAAGACAGCAGACTTCCTAGCAGCACTAGAATGCACACTCAGGAACAATGGACTGACAGAAGAGACACAACAAACTGTGAGACAAAGTATCGTACCGCTGATAACAAGAAAAAAAACAAACACATAACCTCAACACCAAGGAGAGGGAAGCACTAAAATCACTAAGAAACGATAAGAACATAATTATACTACCAGCAGACAAAGGCAGAATGACGGTCATCCTGGACAAAGCAGAGTACATCCAAAAAGCACAACAACTACTTGCAGATACCAACACCTACCAAAAGAGGGAGTTTGACCCCACCCCACAGCTCACCAAGAGGATAAACAACACACTGAGGAATCTACAAAAAAACGGACAGATAACCAGGTCTGACCTACAAAGAATGAAACCTGAAAGCAACAACACCCCCAGATTCTATGGACTACCCAAAGTGCACAAACCAGACATCCCACTCAGACCCATAGTATCACTACCAGGGACACCATCACACAAACTGGCCAAAGAACTATAGCAGAAACTGAAACACCTGATCAGCGGATCCAGACAATCTATACAATCGACACAGGAATTCTTGGACATCATCAGAAATATACACATAGACAAGGAAGAAACTATGGTCTCATTCGATGTAACGGCACTGTTCACCTCCATCGACAAAACATTAGCCAAAGAAACAATAGCCAACCTGCTGGACAGACATAACAGACAACAGGACGTTGAACCTATCAACAAAGACGGCATACTTAAACTACTGGACTTGTGCCTCACAACACACTTCACATTCAACAACCAAATATACGAACAAATCAACGGAACACCCATGGGCTCACCCATCTCTGGACTCATAGCAGAAGCAGTAATGCAAAGGTTAGAACAAACAGTCTTACCACAAATTCAACCCAAACTCTGGGACAGATACGTGGATGACACCTTTGTAATAATTAAAAACACAGAAATAGAGAACACACACCAGATCATCAACGCCACACTCACAGGAATCCGATTCACTAGAGAGGAAGAAAAGGACAACCAACTCCCATTCCTAGACGTGATGGTACAGAGAACACCGAACGGAGAATTCACCACAAAGGTTTACAGGAAAGCCACACACACATACCAAGTCCTAAACTATGAAAGCAACCACCCCAACACACACAAACGAAGTTGCATCAGGACACTATTCAAAAGGGCCACATCACACTGCAGCACACCAGAACTACAAAAAGAGGAAGAGGAACACCTATACAAAGTATTCGCCAAAAACAGATACCCTCGCAATTTCATCAACAGATGCCTAAGGGAGAGACAATGGAACGAGGACATGCCCCAACCCAAAGGACTAGCCACACTACCATACATCAGGAGCATTTCTGAACTGACAGCCAGACTACTGCAACCACTAGGACTCATAACAGCACACAAACCAACAGCCACGCTCAGACAACAACTCACCAGAACAAAGGACCCGATACCCAACATGAGCAAAACTAATGTAGTGTACAAAATCCCATGCAAGGACTGCACAAAACACTACATCGGACAAACAGGAAGACAGCTAACGATCCGTATACACGAACACCAACTAGCCACGAAACGACACGACCAGCTATCCTTAGTAGCAACACACACAGACGACAAGCAACATGAATTCGACTGGGACAACACTACCATTATAGGGCAAGCCAAACAGAGAACAGGGAATTCCTAGAGGCATGGCACTCATCCACAGACTCTATCAACAAACACATCGACCTGGTCCCAATATACCGGCCACTACAGCGGACAGCTCGAACTGACAACCGGAAGCGGCAGAGACAGGCCACTATAAATGCCGGAGGAAACAGCACAGAAGCGCTTCACAGGAGGCTCCCAAGCACTGAGGATGTCACCTAGACAGGGGACGAAACGTTTGCAAGACAAATTCCCAGCTCGGCGAACAGAACCACAACTTTGAGCCATATATAAGAATTAGAAGGATGACCCTTATACTCAGGATTTTGGTGTCAGCATGGATATCATGGTCATCAAAGACTCACATCCTTAGATGTCCAAAGGCAGTGCTTTCAGATTCAATGCATTGATGTTATCCTTGAATGAGTGGTAGCTTCTAGTAAGAGTCTTATGTCATTGTCCTTGTTATCCAGATGTTCCAGGGATGAATGTAGAGCTAGGGAGAAGGTGAACAGCACTAGGTCAAGGCAGTCTGGGAGACTGGAGTTGATATATGCCATTACTAATCTCTCGATGCATCTCAAAATGATGGATAATAGAGCCACTGAGCGGCGGTCATTCAGGCACATTGTCTGATTTTTCAATGGCACTGGGGTGATAGTGATCTTGTTGAAATAGAGGGAACTTCACAGTCTGATGAACTAAACGTCGTTTATTTCAATGCAAGATGTCTGACAGGAAAGGCAGATGAACTCAGGGCATGAATTGGAACATGTGACTGGGATAGTATAGTTATTACAGAAACATGACCAAGAGGGTGACAAGACTGGCAGTTCATTGTTCCGGGGTATAGGTGATTAGGAAGGGAGGCAAGGCAGCAGGGGGAGTGGTATTTTTGATTCGGGGAAAACATCATGGCAGTACGTATAGAGAATATTCCATAGGGAGCGTCCAGTGAAGCTAAATAGGTGGAAGTGAGAAATAAGGGGGTGATCACCCCGATGGGATTGTATTATAGATCCCACAGTAGAAATTGAGGAGCAAATATATAGGGAGATCACAGATAGCTGTAATAATAGACAATAGACAATAGGTGCAGGAGTAGGCCATTCTGCCCTTCGAGCCAGCACCACCATTCATTATGATCATGGCTGATCATCCTCAATCAGTATCCTGTTCCTGCCTTATCCCCATAGCTCTTGATTCCACTATCCTTAAGAGCTCTATCCAACTCTTTCTTGAAAGTATCCAGAGACTTGGCCTCCACAGCCTTCTGGGGCAGAGCATTCCATACACCCACCACTCTCTGGGTGAAGAAGTTTCTCCTCAACTCTGTTCTAAGTGGCCTACCTCTTATTTTTAAACTGTGTCCTCTGGTTCGGAACTCACCCATCAGCGGAAACATGCTTCCTGCCTCCAGAGTGTCCAATCCTATAATAATAGGGTTGTAATAGGGATTTTAACTTTCTAAATATAGGTTGGGCCTGCCACTGTGTTAAGGACATGGATGAGGAGAACTTTAAGTGTGTTCAAGAATATTTCCTTAATCAATGTGTAGATGGCCCTACCACAGAATGGCTAAATTCTACCTCCTCTTGGAAATAAGGCAGGGACCAGTTATTATAATTTCATTACTTTTAAAATAGTTATGGAATTGGATAGGCCTGGTCCACAAGTTAAAGTTCTAAATTGGGGCAATGTTAATTTTGATGGTATTAACGTTAATTGGGGGAGGCTGTTTGCAGGTAAATAGATGTCTGACAAGTGCTAGGCTTCAAAAGTGAGATAGCAAGAGCTTATTCCTGTTAGTGTGAAGGGCAAAGCTGGCAGGAGTAGGGAACACTGGATAATTCAAGATATTGAGGTTCTAGTCAAGAAAAGGACGGAGGCATATGTCAGGTATAAACAGCTAAAATGAAGCAAATCCCTTGAGGAGTAGGTGGTGCAGGAGTACACCTAAGAGAAAAATCTGGAAAGTAAAAAGGAGACATGAGATTGTTTTGACAGATAAGGTTAAATCAATTTGACAAGTATATTAAGGGCTCCTTAAAGATAAATGAGATAATCTATGTGTGAAACCACAAGAAATTGGTGCAATCCTAAACAAATACTTCACACCAGAATATACTGTGGAGAAAGACATGGAAGCAAGGGGAACTTGAGGAAATAAACAGTGCTGTCTTGAAAAGAATCCGCATTACAGAAGGTCTTAAAATGTATAATGGTTGATGAGTTCCTTGGACATGATCAAGTGTATCCTTGGACATTGTGGGAAGCTAGGGAAGAATCTGCAGGGCCCATACCAGTGATATCTGTTTCAGGAACAGCCACAAATGAGGTGCCAGAAGACTGGTTGGGGACTAATACTGTGCCGTTATTTAAGAAAGGCTGCAAGGAAAAGCCAGGGACAACAGGCTGTTGAGCCTGATATTAGTGGTAGTAAGTTGTTGGAGGGGAGTCTGTGAAACATGCATTTGGAAAAGCAAAAATTGATTAGGGATAATCAGTGTGGCTTTCTGTGTGAGAAATCATGTCTCACAAATTTAACTGAGTTTTTTGAACAGGTGATCAAGAAGATAGATGAAGGCAGAGCAGTAGACACTGTTTATATGGATTTTAGTGTCAAAAGGTGTGGGGCTGGAAAAGCACAGCAGATCAGCCAGCATCCGAGAAGCAGGAGAGTTGAAGGAATGATGAAGTGCTTATGCCCGGAACATCGATTCTCCAGCTCCTCAGACACTGCCTTATCTGCTTTGCCACACTTTTCAACTCTGATCTGCAGTCTTCAGTTTCTCTTATGTGGACTTTAGGAACTCCTTCAGCAAGGATCCACATGGGTGGACTGGTTTGTAAGATAGGAAAGGTTTAGAGGGATATAGGCCAAATGCAGGCAAATGGGACCAGTTCAGTTTAGGAAACCTAATTGACATGGATGAGTTTGGCTGAAAGTTCTGTTTCCGTATTGTGTGATTTTATGACTCTAAGGATTCCAGTGCTGGTGTGATGCCAGGTATATAGGCAGTATGTCCCAATGACAGGTTAACCATTTCAAATAACCTATTCTGTTATCCATTAAAAGCTGGCAATCAGGCTGAATCAGCCCGTGTATGCAAGCCTCAGAAAAGTATAACCACCCTTAAATGCAGTCTGCTGTTGGAAATCATTTATTAAACAATATGGACTGTGCTAAGAGTTACACCGGAAACCAATTTAAGACTATCAGCTGGGCTTGCAGCTGTGAAGCTACATACCAAAATACTAAAGACTCTTTTAGGCAAAGGTATTCATACTTGCCTTTCATTGTTTACACAAAATGAGGTCGAGGAGACAACCAACTCTGCTGCGTCCACTTGACAGTGCCCTGACCACTCAGGATCTACCTGCCTGGTCTGAGAATTAAGATTGATAATTAACTGGTCTTGCTGCACCTCCATATGAATAATGGCCCAACTAACCAGCAATCTCTTTTCACAATGTATAAAGTGTGTCATGATTTAGAGGTGCTGGTGTTGGACTGGGGTGTACAAAGTTAAAAATCACACAACACCACGTTATAGTCCAACAGGTTTAATTGGAAACACATTAACTTTCGGAGCGATGCTCCTTCATCAGGTGATTGTCACAATCACCTGATGAAGGAGCGTCGCTCCGAAAGTTAGTGTGCTTCCAATTAAACCTGTTGGACTATAACGTGGTGTTGTGTGATTTTTAACTTTATAAAGTGTGTCACTTTTTTCCCAAGTCTGTTTCTTGCATCCCAGTTCTGTTGAGTACAAAATGAAAAGCTTCAATCGCTTGTCACATTTTAGCAATATATAGTACTGATTCATTCAAATTAAAATTGGGTAATTTATTTCAGAAAGTAACATTTTGAGTGATGGTTTATGATGCAATAATTATAAAAGGCTTTGGAGGAAAATGTTGCCTTTATGCTTGTGGTTCTTGCAGTTTTTTTACTCTAGGGAGCTCATTTCTATACTTGACATATGCTTCCTTCTTTTTCTTGACCAAAACCTCTGATTCTCTAGTCATTCCAGCCTTGCCCTTTATCCTAATAGAAACATACTGTCTCTGGACTCTTGTTATCTCATTTTTGAAGGCTTCCCATTTTCTAGCTAAATCTTTACTTGCAAACATCCACCCAGAAACAACGTTTGAAACTTCTTGCCTAGTACTGTCAAAATTGGCAATAAATTCCTCCAATTTAGAATTTTAACTTTTAGATCCGGTCTCTCCCTTTCCATTACTATTTTAAAACTAATTTGGGTCACTGGCCCCAAAGCGCTCCTCCACCGACACCTCAGTCACCTACCCTGCTTCATTTCCCAAGAATAGGTCAAGTTTTGCACCTTCTCTAGTATGTACATCCATATACCAGCACTAATAGGCAGCACAGTGGCTCAGTGGTTAGCACCTGGGTTCAATTCCAGCCTTGGGCGACTGTCCATGTGGAGTTTGCACGTTCTCCCCACGTCTGCATGGATTTCCTCCAGGCGCTCCGGTTTCCTCCCAAAATCCACAGATGTGCAGGTTCGGTGAATTGGCTATACTAAATTGTCCACAGTGTTCAGGGATGTGTAGGTTAGGTGCAATAGTTAGGGGTAAATATAGGGCATTGGGTCTGGGTGGGTTACTCTTCAGAGGGTCAGTGTGGACTTGTTGGGCCAAAAGGGCCTGTTTCCACACTGTAGGGATTCTATGGATACTGAATCAGAAAATTTGTTGTGCACACTTAACACTTGAGCCCTTAACATGATGACAGTCTACATTTGGAAAGTTAAAATCCCTACCATAATCACCCCATTGTTCTGACAGATAGCCGAGTTCTCCTTACAAATTTGTTTCTCAATTTCCAGCTGACTGGGGGAATCTATAGTAAAATTCCAATAAGATGCTCACCTCTTTCTTATGTCTCACTTCTACCCAAATAACCTCTGTGGATGTATTCCCAGGAAAATCCATGTGGATTTGGAAAGGTTCTTCCCTGTTTCCAAATGGGATTGCCACTTCCAAACACAGTAATCTCCTCCAGCCCAAGAACTTTCCAATAATTGATATCCTACAACTGTGGCCTTTTTGGCAGTCTCGATTTTAGTTGCTCCACATGCTTACAGATTCCTTGACCATAAACTCTGGAATTCCCATCCTACCACTTTTAGTTTCCCAGCCTCTCTTTCCCCGTTCTAAGAAGCTCCTTAAAACCTTCCTTCGAGTACAAATATATTCAGTGTCCAATTTTGTTGAAAATATTGTTATGAAACTCCTTAGGATACCCTATATTGAAAATGGGATACAATTTATTGTTATTTTAGTGCTACATTGTTTAGTGTTAAGAAAATATGACCATGGATAGAAAACTCGACATTGCAAGTTGAAAGGTTGTTGCATATACACTCAACAGATCAGTCGTGCTTGTGCCCTAATATTTGAAATTAGCTAATTCTGCAATCCATTTCCAAGCTATGGAACAGCCAATAACCCTGCAGCTGATTTGAGCCAGGGATCCAGTGATGAGTTTTGATTTACCGTTCCCAACACTGTTTAATGCATGGCAAACGGTGACTCCCCCTTCGCACTTTATTTTGATTGACTGATATGTAAAAGGTGGACGAAGAGTCGCTGAAATCACTGTATTTTCTAAACATCACTCCTACCGCTCGTGTTCCAGGAGCCTTCGCCACCAACCTCGGGGTGCAGACCGCCCTCCACGTGCCGCGGGTGGCGCCGCGCGCCCTCAGATCCTGGCGGGAAGCGGGTAACGGTAGAATGGCGGAGCGCGAGCCCCGCCCATGGCAGACGCTCGGGAGAAGGGGTAAGTGAGGAAGGCGCTCGGAGTCCATTCAGCCCGCCACGTCCCTGCTCTCAACTCCAACCTGCACTCAAATTCAAAGGATGGGGACTGAGTGCAGTAGGCCAGTTGATCCCTCGTGTCTGCGCAATGTCATGAGCAGCTCAATTAGACCCCATTCCCCCCACTCTTCACCCCGAGCACAGCGCCTTTTTAAAAATATTTCTTTTCAGGTGTTTATCCAATCTTCTTTTGAAAGTCTTAGCTAATTCTGCCTCAACCGTCTTCGCAGGCAGTGTGCGCTCAGGATTCTCAAGCAACCGTTGTTTCCTCGTTGTCTTTCATTACTTTGCCATTCGCCACAAATCAATGCCTTCTGGTTCTCGCCCTTTTGATAAAGAGAACTGTTTATCCCTGTCTGCTCTGTCTCCTCTCCTCACGATGTTGATTGCCTCAATCACATCTCCTCTCAACTTAATATTGAAGGAGGACAATCCTAACTTCTCAATTCTATCCAAACAATGGAAGTCTCCGATCCTTGGGAGCACTTCTAATATTTTTCACTCCAGGAAGATAAATACGGTATTGAACACCCAGTCAGTTTTTTTTCCCAAAATCTGAACGCTTGTCATCAGAAACATTTGACTGGAGAAAGAGAGACTTGAGCCCTGTGTTGAATTTATGAAAGATTGTACCTTCATAGAATTCCATAGTACAGAAGGAGGCCATTCGGCCCATTGATCCCACACCAACCTTCTAAAGAGCACTGCACTCAGACCCCACCCTTTTCTTGTAACCCCACATTTACCATGGCTAATTCATCCAGCCTACACATTCTTGGACATTACGGGCAACTTATCACGACCAATTCACCTAACCTGCACATCTTCGGACTGTGGCAGGAAACCATAGCACCAAGAGGAATCCCATGCAGACGACAGGGAGAATGTGCAAACTCCGCACAATTGCCAGAGGCTAAAATCAAACCCAAGTCCCTGGGTGCTGAGATAACAGTGCTTGCCACTGTGTCGCTCCATAGGATTAAAGGATAAATTTGAGAGTCTGATGAGACAATTTTCTCCAAGCAGGAGGATCAATCTTTAGTTCAGGGGAATAATAAAATCAAGAACTGCAAATGCTGGAAATCTGAAACAAAAATAGAAATTGCTGGAGAAACTTAGCAGTTCTGACAGTGTCTGTGGAGGGAAAACAGAGTCAACATTTTGGGTCCAGTGACCCTTCATCAGAATGGAATTTCAGTTTCAGTTTCTATTTTTCTTTTAGTTCAGGAAACCAGCTACCCAAGTCAAAGTGTTTTTGGTTCATGGAGCTTTCAAGTTGAGAGAACCTATATAGAAATCTCCAGGTTGTTAGAATTCAGAACACTTAGGCATTCAAAATTGTGAAAGCTTCATGCCAGCAGACTCAAAAGAATCACAAAACTTTCAGGAATCCAAAGGAAATGCAACTAGAAAGTGTCAGTTAAGTAAAATTTTGTGAGTTGAGATTGGGTGATATTTCTTTGAAATTGAGGACCTTTAAAATGCTTGTGTTCGGAACTGGGTTGAAATTTTGTTTTGCTATTTTCATTGAAGTTTTTCTAGCATATTTATAGCATTTTTTTCTTTTGTGGAATAAAGTTATATTCCATCATTAAAGGATCATGTGAACATGCATCAGTGATTAACCACATGAGCCAACTGCAAAAATTAGACATATGATCTATGAAGCCACATTGCATTGTGGGATCTGACCTGTCCAGTATTTATCATCAGATGCATTCCTATCACTAAAGTGAATATAATTGGACATAAGTGAGAAACTAACAACAAAATAAATTTAGTATATCACCATATTCTTATAATGTATTGCCTCAATCGCTTTTTGTCAGTTACCATAAAGGGTTTTGGTATAATGGACCCCTCCTCTATATTCCATCCTGCCAACCAAAGTAGCACCATTGGTCAGACATCAGTGTAAGATCAGCCTTGAGTATATTAAAAGGGGTATGAGCTGGACTTCATTCCTTCTTGTCCTCTTTCCAGACAAAGAAGACGAAATAACTAAATCCCTAGAAAATGAAAACATTGTTTGTGAAATCTTTAAGATGTAACTTTGTACCACCATTTAAAAAGTTACTGGCCATTTCAGCAACTGTGCCTCTCCAACATCTGATCGAAGATGGTAGAGTTCTGCCATGGATTTTTTTGAAAATCATGGATCCTTTTTGGAGATCTCCTTAGAGTGGTCTACTTACAATAACTGGAAACAAACAAAGCTCATAGATATTATATGTTTTGTTCATAAATTAGAGATATCCTGGAAGGAGAAGTGGAGATTGGTGGTAATGGCTGATCCATCAACAGAGTTCCCAGGGTCTGTAGTGGAGGATTGATTTGAAAGTGCAGGAGATTGTCAAAGTTAGCCCTGTCAGCATGCTGGGCAGAAAAGTTGTGAAGAGGGTAGGATGGGCAGTTTGGGATGTTATTCATAAGGAATAAACAAGTATTTTGATTAGTCTTTTATTGGATGCTAAGCAAGTAACAGAGGGAAGTAGAGAGTTCAGGGATTAGGCTACCAGGATGAAAGAAGTGAAGAATCAGGACCTCAGGAGAGAAGGGTCTGGGTGGAATAAAAAACAGTTTAAAAAAAAAGGGAGAGTGAGAGAGAAACGGAAGTGAAGGATTGAGGTCTGGAATGGCAGCCAAAACATGCATACAAAAGTACACAAGGAAACTGAAGTTTTACAGTCATGTAAAATGAGAACAGGTAACTCTCAACAATGTGCAAGGTAAGTCGATTCAGGGATATCTGTGGAAAATGATCAAGTCTGAAAATGAATTAATGAGCTGGAGAAAACACTGCTGAAGGTATTTTGATGGGGAACACTCAGCTCCCCTGAGAACAAATGTGTGTCCAACTTCTTAAGTCGCTCTGTCCCCAAGCCTGGAGGTTCTGTCAACTTGTATAGTGTGTTCCTGCATCTCGCAATAATGAGAAAAGAAACTTCATTTAAATCAGAAAATGGCTAAATCAATCTAGTGAGGTCCAAATGGAGGCTTCATAAAATGGAAAAAGGTCCCAGTGGTCAGCACCTTGAGTGAGAAGAAAAAGAATGAAGGAACAGAGAGATCATTGGTCCAAAAATACTGTTACTTGCTACAGTGAGCAAAATAAAGACTGAAAGAGCTGTGGATCATGTGAATCAGAAACAAAAATGGAAGTTGCTGGAAAACCTCAGCAGATCTGGCAATACCTATGCAGAGAAATCAATGTCACTAGACTCGAGACATTAACTTTGATTTCTGTTCACAGATGCTGCCAGACCTGCTGAACTTTTTCAGCAACTTCTGTTTTAGTAAGCTCTCTTATTCAATTGGTAACTCAACATAGAAGAAAAGACATAGGAGCAGGAGTAGGCCATTCAGCCCTTTGAGCGCTCCCTGACTTTCAAGGAAATCATGTCTGATCTGGTACTTTAGTGCTTTTTTTTGTACTATTCCATAAAACCATAAGACATTGGAACAGAAGTTAGGCCATTCAGCCCATCGAGTCTGCTGTGCCATTCAAACATGGCTGATAAGTTTCCCAACCCCACTTTCCTGCTTTTTCCCAATAACCCTTGATCCCCTTGATACTCAGGAACCTATCCATCTCAATCTTAAATATGCTCAGTGGCCTGGCCTCCACGGCTTTCTGTGGCAATGAATTCCATCAATTTACCACTCTCTGGATGAAGAAGTTTCTCCTTATCTCCGTTCTAAAAGATGTTCTCCATACCCTAAAGCTGTGCCATCGGGTCCAGTCTCTCCTACCAATGGAGACATCTTCCCAACATCTACTCTGTCGAGGTCATTCAGTATTCTCTATGTTTCAATTAGATCCCCCCTCATCCTTCCAAACTCCATCGAATAAAAACTCAGAGTCATCATATGTGAAGTTTTTCATTCCTGGGATCATTCTCATGTACCTCTTCTGAACAAGCTTCAGGGCCAGTACATGCTTCCTGAGGTATGGGGCCCAAAACTGCTCACAATACTCCAAATGTGGTCTGATCAGAGCCTGATAGAACCTCAGAAGTAGATCCCTGCTTTTATACTCAAGTCCTTTTAAAATGAATGCCATCTTTGCAATTGCCTTCCTAACTAAGTATTTTTCTTGATGTTTTAATATGTCGAAATCTATGGGTCTATTTTTTGAATGCACTCAACCCTTGAGCCTTCACTACTCCCTGGGTAGTGAAATTCACCAACTTCCAAGTGAAGAAATTCTTCTTATTCCAACATTCAGTGTTCGTTTTATGTGCATAGGAGTGACTGCTATGGTCATGAGGTGAGTTAATTAATATATTCTTGACCCTAGCACAGACAAGGTATGCATTATACGAAATGCATGCACAGCAATCTTTAGTGCATTTACACTTGAATTTTAGCAATGGGGTTGAAAAGTATTTCTATTTTCTGCTGATGTTAAAATAGTATTATAAAGTTTGGTCATTGTCTGAGCCTTAATTGAAATGACTGGCAATTAGACTTCAAGAACCTGCCATCGCTCCCTCCTACTTCCAATTCTCTGAATAGCTGGTAGGATACAAGGAACAAATGTCAGCAGCATAATTTGACCTTTCATTGTCAACTTTCAGCTATGATGTGGGAGTGCCGGTGTTGGACTGTGGTGGACAAAGTTAAAAATCACACAACAACAGGTAGCTACCTGGTGAAGGAGCAGTGGTACAAAAGCACGTACTACCAAATAAACCTGTAGGACTATAGCCTGGTGTTGTGTGATTTTTTTTCCTTCAAGTAAATAGGATGGTTAAGAAGGCATTTAGCACGTTTACCTTCATTGCTCAGATCTTTGAGTACAGGAATTGGGACATCATGCTGAGGTTGTACAGGATACTGGTGAGGTCTCTTCTGGAGGACTGTATGCAGTTTTGGTTGCCCTGCTATAGGAAGAATATTATCAAATTGGAGAGGGTTCAGAAGAGATTTACCAGGACATTGCCAGGAATGGCGGGTTTGAGTTATGAAAATAGGCTGGATATGCTGTGGCTTTTTTCACTGGAGCATAGGTAGTTGAGGGGTGACGCATAGAGGCTTATAAATCATGAGAAGCATAGAGTAGGATTCTGGGTAATCCAAGATGGAGGAGGGGAAAAAATTCTGACACTAACAAGCTGCTCCTTTTTTGAGGTATTTTAGGTGTTGGAGGTGATTTCCTTGAATTCCAGGAGCAGCAATTACTGTTTCATATGCTATTGCATTGTTTTGGAACTTTGGAAAAAAAAAGTCAAAACAACAGCACTTTTAAATGGGAGAGGAACAGATAAAGGCAGCAAATGGTGTGGTCAGTGCAGGAGAGAGAGAGAGAGAAAAAGAAACCCACACTGCTAACTGACACAGCAGTGAAGCTGCACACTTACTGCCTTTGCTGTTGAATTCATGTATCACTGGACATCGAAGTGCATCTGGGTAAATTAACAAACTGTGAAATTCACAACTGATCTTGGAGGAACCTGTTGGGAGAAGACACATCACAGAGACAAATAAGTGAATAGTTTTAATTGTGGCCTTTTTGTCCTTGCTCTAAGTCTGCAGTAGTGAATACATGGGTTCTTTCTTGATTTTATGTTTTATTCAGATATGTCACTTGATTAAACTTAAAAATATAAGCCATAAGTTAGCCTGGAGCAGTGTTTTGTAGAGGAATAAGACAGTGCTATTTTCTGGGTCTGTAGATTGGAAGAAACAAAAATGGCCCTTAGTAGAGTATGTGCTTAACGGATGTGGGAGTTTAGGGAGAGTTTACATGTTACTGGGGATTATATCTCGTAATAAATGCTGTTGGTTGCAAATCCTATCAGATCAAATGGAATGGTTGGAGCGACACTTAGAGGCAATGAGGTATTTACAAGAGTAAGAAGGTGTGATGGATGGCACTTATACGAAGGGGAGAAAAGTCGCAGATACAGTCACATAGATGGGTTAACTCTAGGAAAGGTAAAAGAGGCAGACAGGTAGTGCAGGAGTGTTTTGTGGTTATCCCAATTTCAAACAAGTCTGCTGTTTGAAATGTAGCACAAACAGCCAGGTTTCTGGTATGGAGACTGGCACTAATGCAATGAGGGGTACGTCAGGTTCCAAGAGATCAATTGTGTTCAGGAACTCTCTAGTCCGAGGCACAGACAGACCTTTCTGTGGCCAGCAGCAAAAAAAATCAGAATAGTGTGTTGCTTCCCTGCTGCCAGGATCAAGGATGTCTCAGAGAATGTGCAGAATGTTCTCAAGCAGGACATGGCCCAGCAGGAGGTCATTGTCCACATTGAAACCAATGACATATGGAGTGAAAAGTTTGAGATACTGAAGGGAGAAAACAGAGAGTTAGGCAAGAATTTAAAAAGGAGGTCCTTGAGAGTAGTAATATCTGGATGACTCCCAGTGGTACGAGGATAGGAATACGAGGGTAGAGCAAATGAGTGCGTGGCTGAGGAGCTGGTGTATGGGAGAAGGATTCACATTTTTGTATCATTGGAATCTCTTCTGGGTTAGAAGTGACCTGGACAAGAAGGACAGATTGCACCTAAATTGGAAGGAGACTAATATACTGGCAGGGAGATTTGCTAGAGCTGCTCAGGAGAATTTAAACTAGTAAGGTTGGGGGCGTGAGGATGTAGGACCCAGGGAGATAATGAGGAAAGAGATCAATCTGAGACTGGTACAGCTGAGAAAAGAAGCGAGCCAAACAGTCAGGGCAGGCAGGGACAAAGCACAGAACAAGGTAGGACCGATAAATTAAACTGCATTTATTTCTATGCAAGAGGCCTAACAGGGAAGGCAGATGAACTCAGGGCATGGTTGGGAACATGGGACTTGGATATCATAGCAATTGCAGAAACATGGCTTAGGGATGGACACGACTGACAAATGTTATAAAATGGATAGAAAGGGAAGCAAGAGAGGAGGGGGAGTGGTGTTTTTGATAAGGGATAGCATTACAGCTGTATTGAGGGAGGATATTCCTGGAAATACATCCAGGGAAGTTATTTGAGGGGAACTGAGAAATAATAAAGGGATGATCACTTTTTTGGGAGTGTATTATAGACCCCTAATAGTCAGAGGGATTTTAAGAAACAAATTTGTCGGGAGATCTCAGTTATCTGTAAGAATAATAGGGTGGTTATGGTAGGGGATTTAAACTTTCCAAACATAGACTGGGACTGCTATGGTGTTTAGGGTTTAGATGGAGAGGAATTTATTAAGCATGTACAAGACAATTTTCTGATTCAGTATGTGGATGTACCTACTAGAGAAGGTGCAAAACTTGACCTACTTTTGGGAAGTAAGACAGGGCAGGTGACTGGGGTGTCAGTGGGAAAGCATTTTGGGGCCAGTGACCATAATTCTGTTAGTTTTAATTAGTTCTATTAGTGATGGAAAAGGATATACCAGATCTAAAAGTTGAAGTTCTGAATTGGAGAAAGGCCAATTTTGAGGGTATTGGGCAAGAACTTTCAAAAGCTGATTGGGGGCAGATGTTCACAGGTAAAGGGATGGCTGGAAAATGGGAAGCTTCAGAAATTAGATAACAAGAGTAGAGAGACAGTATATTCTGTTAGGATGAAAGGAAAGGCTGGTAGGTATAGACAATGCTGGATGATGAGAGAAATTTATGGTTTGGTGAAGAAAAAGAAGAAAGCATATGTCAGGTATAGACAGGATAGATCAAGTGAATCCTTAGAAGAGTATAAAGGCAGTAGGAGTATACTTGAGGGAAATCAGGAGGGCAAAAAGGGGACATGAGATAGTTTTAGCAGATAGAGTTAAGGAGAATCCAAAGGATTTTTACATTAAGGAGAAAAGGATAACTAAGGAGAGATTAGGACCCGTCAAAGATTAGCAAGGCAGCCTTTGTGTGGAGCTGCAGGAGATGGGGGAGATACTAAACGAGTATTATGCATCAGTATTTACTGTGGAAAAGGATATGGAAGATATAGACTGTAGGGAAATAGATGGTGACATCTCAAAAATGTCCATATTACAGAGGAGGAAGTGCTGGATGTCTTGAAGCGCATAAAAGCGGATAAATCCCCAGGACCTGATCAGGTGTACCATAGAACTCTGTGGGAAGCTAGGGAAGTGATTGCTGGTCGTGCTGAGATATTTGCATTATCGATAGTCACAGGTGAGGTGCCGGAAGACTAGAGGTTGGCTAATGTGATGCCACTATTTTAAAAAGGTGGTAAGGACAAGCCAAGGAACTACAGACCAGTGAGCCTGACGTCAGTGGTGGGCAAGTTGTTGGAGGGAATCCTGAGGGACAGGATATACATGTATTTGGAAAGGCAACGACTGATTAGGGATAGTCAACATGGCTTTATGTGTGGAAAATCATGTCTCACAAACTTGATTGAGTTTTTTGAAGAAGTAACAAAGAGGATTGATGAGGGCAGAGTGGTAGACATGATCTATATGGACTTCAGTAAGGCATTCGAAAAGGTTCCCCATGGGAGACTGATTAGCAAGGTTAGATCTCATGGAATACAGGGAGAACTAGCCATTTGGATACAGAACTGGCTCAAAAGTAGAAGACAGAGGGTGGTGGTGGAGGGTTGTTTTTCAGACTGGAGACCTGTGACCAGTAGAGTGCCCCAAGGATTGGTGTGCTGAGTCCACTACTTTTCGTCATTTATATAAATGAGTTGGATGTGTGCTTAAGAGGTACAGTTAGTAAGTTTGCAGATGACACCAAAATTGGAGGTGTAGTGGGCAATGAAGAAGGTTATCTCAAATTATAGTGGGATCTTGATCAGGTGAGCCAATGGACTGAGGAGTGGCAGATGGAGTTTAATTTAGATAAATGCAAGGTGCTGCATTTTGGGAAAGCAAATCTTATTAGGACTGGTCCTGAGCCATTTATGACAATCAGTGGTAACTGAACCAGCTGTTTCTCATACGAGACCAGAATCAAAGTCGCACCCTTTGATTTCCGGATATAGGTTCTCAGTCTAGTTGAGGTCTTACGCAAACTTAAGTTGAGTTCAGAGCGAATTTTGTTAAAGACTGGTTCTGTGATCTCTGATTCAGCCACACTGGAATCAACCTCCATTTGAACTAGGTGACCATTTAGCTAGACATTTATTTTGATTCGTTCTGACCTGGATAAGTCATTTAACTGTTCCAAGCCAGCCAAAGCTGGGCTTTCCAGGGTATGACCTCTCCTGAATAGCAGCCTATGAGTTTTTTTACTCAATTCAGGCCTAATGGGACTCTTTTGCTGTTTCGAGCCCGCTTGCCAGCAGCAACTACAATGGCTTGCCGGCCCAAATTCTGAAGAAAATGTTAACCATTTGGCCAAGACTTGGCTCTGTTTTGGTGTTTTGCTGTGGGCTGACCTAGAATGCCTCTGTTAAGGATATGACCTTAGCTCAAGTGGTGTCCCGCAAGCTCAGTCAGCTTGGTGAGGGTGTGCACTTTCACTGCCATACTATGTAACACATATGCTTCACTTCCTAATGAAAAAGCTGGTTATAGTACTGACTTGAAGTCCAGTTGGGCTTCAGCTGTAAGTACTTTTGCATAGTCACATCATTACTCCCACATGGCAAATGGTCTCTCAGCATCTCATTAAGGGTTAAACCAAGTCACATGCTTCTGCCAGTCGTCTTAACCTCATCAAAAATCCCAACACGGATTCCACTGGTTCTCAAACTACCGAGTAAAATCGATAGCATCTCAGAACTAGAGGAGGTTTAGGGTCCTAATATTCTTTAACCTAATCAACTCTTGAAAGGTTTTAGTATCTGGTGCCTCCAGAAAAATTAGGCTCCTAATTATCAAAAAAGCTGTGGGTCCACAAGCTGTCAGGAGAATTAATCATTGCTTTTCTTCTGCCCATTTGCCCACACACTGGGCACAGTGCTCAACAGTAGGATTGAACGAATCAAGCTTCTTAAATAATGTTAAGATGCCTGAAATGCTTACCCCAATTTAAAGATGACAGTCCCAAGTGAATTTCTTCAGAAGAGTATTTTTTCTCTCGTTGCCACTGACATAGCTCCACAGAGGCTGGTATCTCGTCACCAAGTCAACATTTATTTGCACATACATAGTACTTGACAATGGTCCAGCTTCCTCAGAGCCAGCTCTCCAAGTGAACAAAACCTCTAACACACAGTTTATTTTAATTTTTTTTCTTTTTACCCCCATACTACTGCCTAACAGTGGTAGTGCTTATTTGTTTCCAGCACCCATGTCATGTATGTCCAGGTGTTGGACACAGTGAAGAACAAGTGTATAAACCTTTATTTATGTTCCACCACTAGGAAGAAAGGAAACACCAGAGTGGCGATGACAAGCAGTGCCCTTCTCGACAAAGGGCAATGCTGTGTGATCAATGTTTTGTTTTCCCATCAACAAGTCATCCTTATTGACACTGGTTCGACTTCTTCAGAGCCAGCTCTCAGAGAGAGCAGAACCTCTGACACTCCCGTTTATTTTTGGCATGTGTGTAACAGTGTTGGACACAGTGAAAAATAACAAGTGTGTAAATCTTTATTTGTATTCCACCAGTAGGAAGAGAGGAAACACCCGAGTGGCCAGTGACATTCAATGGAAGTGAGCAGGCAAGTGGCACTAGTTTAGCTTGGGATTATGGTTGGCATGGACTGGTTGGACTAAAGGGTCTGTTTCCAAGCTGTACAACTTTATGACTCTATGATGAGTTGACCATAATCTGCAGTAATTTAGAAAAGTAAGTGCAGTGACAAAAACATTTTCATACCCAGTTCCTCATTTGGACGATTAAATCAATAGGGTTGGCAGTGTATTTCATTCCTTACTGAGATTTACTTCTTAAAAGGATATTTGTAAGTACTGTTACAGAGTCATGCAGCATGGAAACAAATCCTTTGTTCCAATCAATCCATGCCAACCATATCCCAAATTAAACCAGTCCCACCACCCTGCACTTGGCCCATATCCCTTCAAACATTATTTATGTACTTATCTAAATGTCTTTTAAATGTTGTGTCTGTACTTGCATCCACTACTTCCTCTGGAAGTTCATTTCACACACAAACCACTCTCTGTGTAAAAATGTTGTGCTTCGGGTCTTTTTTAAAATCTTCCCCCACCCCAGGGAAAAGATACCTGCCATTCACCTTATCTGTACTCTTCATGATTTTATAAACATCTGTAAGGTCACCCCTTAACCTCCTACGTGCCAATGTAAGAAGTCCCAGCCTCTCCTTATAACTCAAACTCTCCATTCCCAACAACATTCTGGTAAATCTCTACTGAACCCTCTCCAGCTTAATAATATTCTTCCAATAACAGGGCGACCAGAACTGGACACAGTATTCCAGAGGAAACCTCACTAATATCCCGTACAAACTCAACATAATGTTCCAATTCCTATGCTCAGTGGTCTGAGCAATGAACACAAGCATACTTAGTGCCTTCTTAATCATCCTGTCTATATGTGACACAAATTTCAAAGAATTTTGTACCTGAACCCTTAGGTCTCTCTGTTGTACAATGCTACCCAATACTGTACTTTTGATTGTATAAGTCCTTCCCTTGTTTGATTTGCCAAAATGCAATACCTCACATTTATCCAAATTAAACTCCATCTGCCACTCTTCAGCCCATTGACACATATGATCAAAGATGTCTTTGTAACCTTAGATAACTTTCTTCACTGTCCAGTCTACCACCAATTTTGGTGTTATCTGCAATCCAACTAACCATGCCTTCTATGTTCGCATCTAAATCATTTGTATAAATGACGAACAAAAGTGGACCCAGCACTGATCCCTGTGGAACACCACTGGTAGCAGGCCTCCAGTGCAAAAAAAAACCCTCCACTATCACTCTCTGTTTCCTGCCATTAAGCCAATTTTGTATCCAGTTGACAAGCTCACGCTGAATCCCATGTCGTCTAGCTTTACTAATTAGTTTACCATGCAGCACCTTGACAAAGGCTTTACCAAAGTTTAAGTAAAGAATGTCTACTGGTCTGGCCTCATCAATCTTCTTGGTTACTTCCTCAAAAAACTCAATCAAGTTTGTGAGACACAATTTACTTCACACAAAACCATGCTGACTATCCCTAATCATTCCAGATTAATTTAGGATATTTGGTCAGCATGGACGAGTTTGACCGAAGGTTCTGTTACTGTGCTGCACATCTCTATGACTCTATAAATGCATGTAAATCCCATCTCTCAGAATCACCTCCAACAACTTATCCACACAAAAGTTAGACTCGCAGATCTGTCATTCCCAGGATTCTCCTTACATGCCTTCATAAACAAAGGCACAACATTAACCACTCTCCAGTCATTTGGTCTCTCACGGGTAGTTCTAAATTATACAAATATTTCTGCAAGAAGTCCTGCAATTTCCTCCCTAACCTCCCGCAATATTCTGGGTACATTAGATCAGATCCCAGAGATTTATGCACCTTTATATTTCTAAGACCTCCAGTACTTCCTTTTCTATAACAAAACTGTTTTCAAAATATTAATATTTATTTCCCTGAATTCTCTAGCCTCCGTTTCTTTCTCCACAGAAAAAACTGATGCCAAATGTTCATTTAATATTTCCCCCATTTCCTGAGGTGCAACACAAAGATGACCTCTTTGATCTTTAAGGGGCCCTTGTTCTCAGTAGTTGTTGTCTTCCACTTTGGATTACTCTTAACCTTATTTGCCAAGATTGACATCAAAAGCTAAAGAAGTTTTAGATTTGATTAGATTCAGTGTGGAAACAGGCCATTTAGTCCAATAAGTCCACAGTTACCCTCCGAAGAGTAACCCATCTAGACCCATTTTCCTCTAACTAATGCGCCGAATAATATGGGCAATTTAGCATGGCCAATTCACCTGACCTGCACATCTTTGGACTGTGGGAGGAAACCAGTGCACCTGAAGGAAACCCACACAGACACGGGGTATCAGTGTTTGGCACAGCAAATGGGTTATATCAATGGGTTATTGAGCCATGCCTTTCAGGTTTAAAAATGATTCAGTACATTCCTTAGACTTATGAATCAAGTTGTAACTACCATACCTAATTGTTTGGTTTACTTGCATGATATATTAATATATAGCAACTGGTAAGAACATGTAATGCATTTGGAAGCCATCTTTAAACAGGTACATTTCACCAACTTAACTGGGACAACTTGTTATGGCAAGAGAAAGTGTTACCACAGAAAGTGCAAGTAAAGGCTTTGATAGAATTTCCTGTTTCTAAAACTAAACAAGAAATCATGAAATTTTTGAGAATGTATGTTTTTATTGAAGGCTTGTACCACATTTCAGCATGATAATTGTTCACCCAACAGATCTTTTGCAAAACCAGGCAAAGATAATGTAGTTGAAAGAGAGATGAGCGGCTTTTGAAAGGTTGAAGGCGGCCCTAATGAATGCTTGTCATCTCCAATTCCACCAAAACCTTTTAAAATGTTGATTGATGCTAAAAACGTGCAGGTAAATGCAGTCCTAGTGTCAGATAATGACTTGAGTAGAGACGCCAGGAGAGTATTTTGCAAGAAGTTGGATCAACATCAAAAAAATACTAAATAAAAACTGGAAGAACTCCGGATGCTGTAAATCAGAGACAAAAATAGAAATTTTTGGAAAAGCTCAGTAAGTCTGGCAGCATCTGTGGACAGAAATGAGAGTTCTGAAGAAGGTTCATTCAACTGGAAACATTACCTCTGCTTTCTCTCCATAGATGCTGCCAGATCTGCTGAGCTTTTCCAGCAAATTCTATTTTTGTCTTAAAGGAAATACTCGCCACTAGAAAAGGATACTATAGAATAATTGTTGGTACTTAAGCATTTCAAAATTGAGGGCCTTCACAGGCAGAGAGATGCTGATATACACTGACCATTATATCTTGACCTCTGGAGAAATGTTGAAATATCATTATGCTAGGCTATTGTGGTGAATTTTGTTATTTCAACCTTATAACATAAAGAATGTTCAAATTGGTAGAAAGGAAAATATCTTTGAGGATGCACAATCAAGAATATAATGAAATTGGAATTGGAAAGTAAGAAGTTGACAAAAATTATACAGATCTTAGTGTTAAATGAAGACGAATGAATTAAAATCTAATATTTTTCTGTAATATGCTTCATTGTAATGCAACATATTTGGAAATGTTGTTTTATCAAGGTTGGGGATGTTGGGAATACCTATCCATGTTTAAGGACTATTCAAGGAAACTAAAAGAGATGGAATTATTTGGACAATTGCTGGATTGAAAAGGATCATCTGATGTAAAAGTGTTCAGCAGTATGAGATTGTGATTCATTTTGGTAATTATTGAAGTTAAAAGTGTGCTTTTTTTCCTGGAATCAAGTGATTTTTGAGGAACATATAGGCACACCTTTCATGGAGAAAAGAAATTTTTTTTTGCCACAAAATGGAATATAGTCGGTCCTGCTATAATCCATGTTTCTTCATCGCGAATTGGTTTTAATGTGATTGAAGAATATAGACTGTCATTTGCAGAACACAAACTTTCCTTACCTATATTCGCTATAATGTGATTCCGGCCCCATTAGTTTAAATGGTGTGGCTATTGCGCAATTCTTTTATAATGTGAGATTGCATGAGAATGGAACTATCGCATTATATCAGAACCAACTGTACAAGGATTGAAGTTCTTTACTAACATGGTTTGTTTAATGCTTTGCTCCCCAAATAATTCTTTTAAGCTTTATTTTGGCCTCTTTCATTACTTATCATTGCAAGTTTTCATTTTTAGGCTCAATCATTCAGTAGGTAGCTGCTCACAGTTTCCTTTTATTAATATTTGTTAAATTCATTTTGATTTTTCAAGGTACTTCAGAGCTGAATTATAAAATGGAAGACAAAGTCAAAGATCTAGTTGCTAGAGGATTTTATAGAGATACGTTATGGATTCAGTGTGAGAATGAAAAATGCTTAAAGTGGAGACTTCTAACAAATAATGATGCTACACTTGTGGATTTAAGCAAGCCTTGGTACTGTCACATGAACAGTGACTCTTGGTTTAATTGTTGTACTGTACCTGAAGAAGGATACCCTGAGGAATCTGTATTCCATAAGTGTGGACTGAAGTTTGTCTACTCGCAACTTCCTTTGGGAAGCCTGGTTTTAGGCAAAGTGTCAGGATGGCCCAGGTAAGATATAACCTTATAGTAAGAAATATTTTATTAAAGTTGCTTTGAATGTATGGTGCATCTGATTCTGATACATTCCTGGTATCGAACGTGTTTATCTTAACGCTCAAATAAAAGCAAAATATTGTCGATATTGGAAATCTAAACTCAGCAGCTTGACAACATTTGTGGAGAGAAAAACACAGTTAATGTTTTGATTTTATTCTGACTCTTTTTCACCTGAATTTCTCCAGCACTTTTTGTTTTAATTCCCTTAATTTTGATTTGATAACAACACAACTGACTAGGTACTGAAAAATCTGGCACAGGCAGTTCTACAATATGATAAATTTCGCAGTGATTGTAAGATTAATGAGAAATGAATGTGTGAGAGAACTGCATTCAACTTGTGTGAGGGTGCTTCTTATCATGTTGCTGGCAATTCTGTGTAATTTTCAAAGCAATGCATGTTTTTTTATTGATAGCAGAGGTGTAGAGGTTTCAATGTGAAAAGGAAAATGCACTCAGCGTTTAAGTGACATACATTTATAAGTGCACCATGAGGCATCAATAAATCTTTTGCTGCTTAACAAAATGCTGAAATTTGGATGTGGGGGATGTGAGTGCAGTGTAACCGCATTGTAATTTCTTAGATCCATGCTAACAAGTTAGTTCTGTTGTTAAATAAAAAGAAAGTGTTGCATTTTTCCACAAGGTCCAATGTTTCAACATCAGATTCATTGATGAGCTGTGAGATGTAAAAAGTAGGATATTGATTTCTCAATGGTTAAGCTCTTTAACCTTCAGAAGAAGTGCAAAACACTTGATAATGATTTGACAGTTTGGCAGGCACACTGTCCAATATGAATTTTTACTTCAAACGCAGAACAGGTATTCTATGATAGTTTTATTTGAAAGAAAAACATGTACAGTAGTCAGTGGGATTTCTTACGTTATATTTAAGCTGCCATTTTGTTTGTAAAGTTACTCTTTTAAAGAATTTCACTCTCCTGGTACATGCCAGATATTATTCAGCATGTTAGAAGATGCATTGAACTGTGAGCAATTAGATTGCAAACCACACAAAATAAATTGGCAGAATTTATTTTGCCATTTAACTGATCACCACAACTGACCCTCCTAATAGCACAGCCCAACACAACTCTCTATTCCACCACACCATCCCTTTGAACCAACTACCTTCTCCAACTTCACCTCACTGTCCCGTGACCCCTGATTTGATCTGATGACCAAATCCGATGTGAGTAACTAGTGGCCCAATCCAATTAACTCCGTGACCCAACTACCTAGTTGTATAACTTACTCACTTACTCAGACATGAATTCACTCACACACCTAACCACTCAGGAGCTCACCCATTGCATGGAGACAGAGAGTGGGCTGCTTGAGCCTGTGAAGATGGGACAGTTTGCAAGGCAGATCAAGATCTGAAAGCAATACTGGGTGACAGAATATGGCAAGCCAAGTTTCCACGGAAGATGCCAAGTAAGTATGTGCAATTTATAGATCCAAAGAGCAGAAAATGTGCTGAAGCAAAACCTTCCAAAAACTGTAAAAGTATGCCACCAGCTATTTTGAAATACTTTAGATGCAGTGGAAACAAGCCACACAAGCGAGATGACTTCCCAGTAAAAAGGAGCTGAATATTACAATTGTCACAAACTTGATAATTTTAAAATATGCTGACATTCTAAAACTGCAAAATGTGAATGTTCAAAGCAAAAGTTTTAAACATAACTAGATCCAAGAAACAGGAGATTCATAGCCACTGAAGATGATTCCTAAAAGAGATCAATGATCCCGACAGTAAATACTGAATAGTAAATCTTGATGCAGTGGGATGTTCTACCGAGTTGAAATTTGATATTGGAGAAGATGTTTATATACTCTATGACAAGTTAAAATGGCTCAAACAAATAAAGTTAACCGTCTTCAATCAAACTGCAAACTCCAGGCAATTTGAAAGTAAGAGGTCATCACGCCAAGACAAAAAGAAGTAAAAGCAAAGAAGTAATTGAACTATTTTATATTTTACAGAATCAATAATCTTCACGTACCATCAGAAAATCATTATTGCAATTGATCAACAAGGTAGATGTAAAGTTTCTGAAGAAGAAAGCAATAAAAAAATTCCCTAAATTATTGTCAGGACTGGGTAAATTAAAGAAAAAAAGATATCATGTTGAATTAAGACAAATGCAAAACAAATTTATCATTTTACTTCAAAAAAGGTAACAAAATCACTAATGGATAGGGGGAAGGCAGATTAGATTAGATTACTTACAGTGTGGAAACAGGGCCTTCGGCCCAACAAGTCCACACCGCCCCGCCGAAGCGCAACCCACCCATACCCCTACATCTACCCCTTACCTAACACTACGGGCAATTTAGCATGGCCAATTCACCTGACCTGCACATCTTTGGACTGTGGGAGGAAACCGGAGCACCCGGAGGAAACCCACGCTGACACGGGGAGAATGTGCAAACTCCACACAGTCAGTCGCCTGAGGTGGGAATTGAACCCGGGTCTCTGGCGCTGTGAGGCAGCAGTGCTAACCACTGTGCCGCCGTGCCGCCCACAAAGATGGGAGCTCAGCTGGTGCAGGAATTGAACCCACACTGATGGTGTCACTGCATCAGAAATCAAGCATCCAGCCAACTGAGCTAACCAACTCCCCCCTTTAATTTCATCCATCACAGTACCTGCTATATGGCGCTCATGGTATGGTCACTGTTCCTCAATAAAATAGGGATGTTAGGATCTCTGTGGCCTTAACTCAACTCAACAAAGTAATACAATGTGAATGAAATCTATCCACTGTCATATATTGATGATAGTCTAGCTGCATTGACAAAGAGTAAAACGTTCACAGTATTAGCCACTAACAATGGATTTTAGTAAGTACCTTTGGTTCAATAAATTTGGCGTTCATAGCAGAAATAGAAGAAAATGCATTTTCAGTATAGCAAAACATTTACATGCATCATTGAAAATTTGGAAGCTCAAAATGGAAATGAAGAATGTGTGCCAATTAGAAGTCCATCTGCACGGTCAACATATATTGCTAACAGCTCTATATCAAAAAAATACTTTGAGCAACAAAAATTTGCTCTGATTTGCTTTATTGAATTTTGTCACTTGTACCTAAGTATAGTGAAAAGTGTATAATGTCGCCACGCTCTGGCGCCTTCATGGATTACAGAATAAATTAGTGAATAAATTGTAAAAGTTGTGAAATACTAATATTAAATTAAATTGATGTCACTGAAACTGAAACAGCTTTAAAAATTCATCTCTCCATCTCCTTGGATTTCAACCTCTCTGCTCATCTAATTGCCGCCATCCCAGGGTCGTGGCAATGGGCTCCTTTTCTGCCACCACTGGCACCATCACCTTTATGCCCACCACCTCCAAGCTGGAGACGGTCATGCTGCATGGGCCTTGCACTTCCTCTGATGCTGGATCTCGACCGACGGGTCCTGGCTCTGAATTGACCGATGAGGTTCTGGCTTGTCTTCTGATGCCGCCACCAGAAATGGGGCAGGGATGGAGATAAGTGGGCTTCCCACAGGATGACATCAGGAGATGCCGCAGGGCAACTAAAACCAGAAAAAAGCGGCCAAGCTACCGAGCTAGAAAGACAACAATGAAGACTTGTGGATGTGGCAGACCCCGCCACATGAGCCCATGAATGGCCGAGCCCTGCACTCAGGAGCCTTTTCCCAAAGAATATATATCAATGTTTGCTGACACTTCTGATGATGGTTGCTGACCATGCAAGCTCTCTGCTAATTATTTCTGAATGCAGCGTGCACTATAAAGCCAAATTTTTCTTCAAATTTAAATAATGACGCTTTGTTTAAAACTTTATTTTTATTAATAGATATATTCCTTCTTCAAAACTATTTAATTATAGTATTTGTTAGATGTTTGCAACTCTTCATTTAAATATATTTATCAGAGATTCATGCAAATGCTGCTGGGTGCCAGTAAATTCAGCCAAAATTACAACCTTGCACTAGCAGCATATTGCATGAAAGATTAAGAAAATGCGAGGAAATGCAAAGAGAAACCAATTAGGAACTTCAATCACTGTCATTGAGTGAAGGAGTTACAAATCCTTCCATCATAGGAAAGAGTATTGATCCAAGGCGAACAATAGAAAGGCACTGTTGTTGAGTACCTGATGAAGGAGCAGCGCTCTGAAAGTTAGTATTTCTAAATAAACCTGTTTATAAATAAATAAATAAATAAATTAGTATTATTATTAAATTATTATTATTATTATTATTATTAAATTATTTCTAAATAAATCTGGTGTTGTGTGATTTTTAACCTTGTCCACCCCAGTCCAACATCGGCACCTCCTCATCGTTGAGAAAATAGAACAGCTGAGAATCTATTTGGTGGAAACCTGACAAGATATTCAAAGGATAAATCCAAGGGCCTTAGGTGCCATGAAAAGAATATCAATAAAAATGCACTATTCTGGCCTTGAAGAAGAGTGAGACCACTAAAACTATACGAATATCTAAGAAGTGCACACTTAAATTGAAAGAAGGGAGAATGTAACAAACTGTCAACCTCAAACAAATTCATTTGAAATTGAAGAGTTGCAAGCAGTCTTACAGACTAATCTTGTAAATGTCTGAGACTTTGGGAGGAGTTGAGGGAAGGGTAGAAAACAGGAACAAAGACTTGGGAAAAAATATGAAGTAATAGCGTATGTTTAAGAGATCATAATCTAATAATGGATTAAGGTCACATGAGGAGGAGAGGATCTGGAAAAAACCTTTCATGGAGGAGACACTTGAAACTCATGTAGACTTTGAAACTGTGGAATTGGAAAGTCTATTAATAAATAGTCTATTAAAAGGAACACTGACTACTGCAGAAGAGTCATTTGAAAGACAATCAAACTTCTACTACCTCAAAAAGATTTTCAAATAACTCTCACTGGATTTCTTCTTGATTAGACGCACTGACCCATCTCTGCTGCTGACCAAATCAGAAGTGGGCGGCACCGTGGCACAGTGGTTAGCACTGCTGCCTCACAGTGCCAGAGACCCGGGTCAATTCCCGCCTCAGGCGACTGACTGTGGAGTTTGCACGTTCTCCCTGTGGGTTTCCTCCGGGTGCTCCGGTTTCCTCCCACAGTCCAAAGATGTGCAGGTCAGGTGAATTGGCCATGCTAAATTGCCTGTAGTATTAGGTAAGGGATAAATGTAGGGGTATGGGTGGGTTGCGCTTTGGCGGGTCGGTGTGGGCTTGTTGGGCTGAAGGGCCTGTCTCCACACTGTAAGTAATCTAATCTAATCTAAGTCCTGGCTGAAAAAGCACAAGAGGTCTCGACATAAAAATCTTCATTGCTGACTGGAAGATTTGGGCCCTCATACAGCGGAACAGTTGATGATACAAGCAAAAATTAAACATTTACCTTCTACATTCACTTACTGACTGTTAAAGACTGACAAATCACCAGGGCCTGATAATCAACATCCTAGAGGAAATGGCTCTGGTAATAGTGGATGCCTTGTGTTCATCTTCCAAAGTTCTGTTGATTCTGGAGCAGTCCCTATAAACTGGGAGGGTGAATATATAACCCCACTGTTTTAGAAAGGGAGGGAGAGAAAAACAGAATTACAGAGCCGTTAGCCTAACATCAGTAGTGGGTAAAATTCAGAAGTCTTTGTTAAAGATGTGATAACAGAACGTTTGAAAAACATTGTTGGGATTGGACAAAACGAGCATGGTTTAGATTAGATTACTTATAGTGTGGAAACAGGCCCTTCGGCCCAACAAGTCCACACCGACCCACCGAAGCGCACCCACTGCATCTAACACTACGGGCAATTTAGCGTGGCCAATTCACCTAACCTGCACATTTTTGGACTGTTGGAGGAAACCGGAGCACCCGGAGGAAACCGACGCAGACATGGGGAGAATGTGCAAACTCCACACAGTCAGTCGCCTGAGGCGGGAATTGAACCCGGGTCTCTGGCGCTGTGAGGCAGCAGTGCTAACCACTGTTTATGAAAGGCAAATCGTGCTTGACAAATATACTGGAATATTTTGAATGGATAACTAGTAGAACATAGAAGGGAGAACCATTATATGTGGTGTATTTGAATTTTCAGAAGATTTTTAATTAGGTCCCATGAGTATAATACAATGGTATGGATCAAGAATTGTTTAACACATAAGAAATAGAGTGGAAATAAATTGGTCTCCTTCCAGGTGGCAGGTAATGACTAGTGAGGTATAGCAAGGATCAGTGCTTGAGCCTAGATATTCATGATATTTATAAATTGTCTGCATGAGGGAACCAAATTTACAAGTTTGTTGCTGAAACAAACTTGGTTGGAAATGTGAGGAGGATGAAAGGCTTGTATTCAACAGAGTGTGGGATCAAGGAGCCCTGGCAAAATTAGAGTCAAAATGGGAATTTGGGGACAAACTCTCCAGTGGTCATAGTTATATCAGACACATAGGAAGATGCTTGTGGTTCTTGGAAGTTAGTCACCTCAGCTCCAGGACATCTCTGCAGGAGTTCCTGAGAGTAGTGTCCAAGGCCCAACCATCTTCAGTTTTTTCATCAATGACCTTCCGACCATCATAAGATCAGAAGTGGGGATGTTTGCTGATGATTGCACAATGTTCAGCAGCATTCACGACTCCTCAGACACTGAAGCAGTCCATGTCCAAATGCAATGAGATCTGGACAATATCCAGGTTTGAGCTGACATGTGGCAACATTTGTGCCGTAAATGGCAGGCTATAAACATTATCAATGACAGGCAATCTAATCACCACCCCTTGATCTTCAATGGTGTTACCATCATTAAATCCCCCACTGTCAATATCCTGGGACTAAAAACTCAACTGGACTTACCACATAAACACACTGACCACAAGAGCAGGTCAGAGGCTAGGACTACTGTGGTGAGTAACTCACCTCCTAACTCCCCAAAGCATGTCCACTGTCTAAAAGGTACAAGTCAGGAGTGTGATGGAATACACCCCACTTGCACAGCCGGAATTCACCAAAGATCCTTATACAACATTTTCCAAACCCACGACCACTTTCATCTAGAAGCAGAAGGTCAGCAGATATATTGGAACACCACCATCTTCATGTTCCCCATCCAAGCCAATCACCATCCTGACTTGGAAATATATCACCATTCCTTCACTATTGCTCAGTTAAAATCCTGGAATTCCCTCCTTAATGGCATTGTGGATCAACCCACAACAGATGGACTGCAGCAGTTCAAGTGGCTGCTCACCACCACTTCCTCAAGGGCAACTAGGGACAAGTAATAAATGTTGACCTGCCCATGACATCCACATCCCATAAATGAATAATTTTTAAAAAAACTTCACCAAAGCCATTATCCCATCACTATGTCACCCTTTATTTACATGTAAACAGTACACAGGCTATGATCAACCAGCTCAAAGCCAGTCCCTAGCGCGAGGAGACCTTTTGAATGTTTTTTTAAATTTGTCAGCCAGGGTTCCTTGAATTGTCTAGGTTAAAAGCCCTACTGAGAGCCACCTGACCCTCGTTCTAATCACTACATTGCTCCCCTACTAAGTCTGGGGATGTAGGTCTATTATTCTTCTTGGAGCTTCTGGGACATTTTAGCCCCAGGTCCAGTTCCTCCGACTCTGACATGGGCAGAGTGTACGGGACTTTTGCCCATCTCTTGTGCCCAGAGAGTCTCGGGAGAGTTTTCTTCTTCAGGTGATAATGCATCCACTGCGGACTCAGTTTTCTTCAACGCTAAATGGAGGAGGAGAAGAACCCATGGATTCTGATAGCCTTTCTGGCTGTGTTGAGGTACCAGGTATGTTTTGCTCCTGCTCCATTTGTGAGGTAGAAATTTTCAGGTGATCCATATGTTTGTTCAGGATGGCCTCACCGACCCAAACTTTGTATGTCACAAGAACTGATCTCATGTCAACCTTGCCTGGTACCTATACAGGGCCATTTCTGTGATTTTGATCACAGAAGTAAACTGAAGTAAACTGTCTCTCTTGCTTAGAGGAAGCAGGTGGTCGGCATTACCATTCCTGCTGCCATTTCATCCTCCCCCCACCCCCCAGGTCTGGGAGTATCAGGTTTAACCTGGCACAGAGTTATCTCCCCATCAGCAACTCTGCTGGAGCTATCCCTGTAGTTGTGTGAGGGGTGGTCCTATATTCAAAAGTGAACTAGGACAGTTTGGTATTGGGTGAAGCTATAGGCTATTTCTTTAAGCTGCCTTTCAATATTTGGACTGCCTCTTCTGCCAGACCATTGGACAATGGATGGTATGAGGCTGTCCGAACTTGCCAAGTACTATTCAACTTTAGGAAATACTCAATCTCTGCTGGTAAATGACATTCCGTTGTCATGACCAATACATCCAGGAATGATGTTCTCAGCTTTTCAATAATCTTTAAGTTTGCCAAATGAACTCAATGCACGTTCAACCATTTTGAATGGGCATCTATGATGACCAAGAACATTGAGCCCATGAAAGGATCGGCATGCTCGACATTTAATTGAATACAGGTTTGCCCAACCATCCCCATGAACATGGGGGAACTGCTAGTGGTAATTTTTGTCCTTGTTGGCACTCTGCGTACTGCAGCTATGTCAGCATCCAATCCTGGCCACCAGACATAACGTCTTCTGAGCACTTTCATTTTGGAAAGCTCTGGAAGACCCTGGTGAACCCTGCCAGTATCTGGGACAATTGCGACAATCACTGCTGCTCCCCATAATATTATACTGTTCTCTGCAGTGTTCTGGGCTTGCTGGGTCCAGCAAAATTTCAGGTCTGGTTGTGATGGCCCTTTTGGCTACCCCATCTCAACGAGCTGCTTTAGTTTTGTCAGGACGGAATTATTTTGTGTCCAGTGGATATTGTCAGTGGTGACCGGAAAGGTGTCTAGAAAGTTTAAACCCAGAATGGACTCTTCCAGTGGAGGCACCATTGGTGATGTATCCGTCAGTGGGAAGCAGCTCAAGGCACCCACATTTGCCACTCAGCCTCCTGAACAGTTTTCTAACTTGTACTTTTACACACAGAGTAAGGGCCTTTTGCTGAATTCAACCTGAAGCTATGGGTGTCACAGCCTTGACTTCTTTAAGTAGCCCAGCAGGGTTTTGTGGTCCGTTATTATTATAAATTTATAGCTGTAAAGATATTGGTGGAACTTCCTCATACCAAAGATGACCTTCAAACCTTCCTTCCCTGTCTGGGCGTATTTGTGCTTAGCATCAAAGTCTGGGAAGCATATGCTATTGAGCGTTCCTTGCAGTTGGGCCACTGGTGAGCCAACACTAACCTAATACTGTATGGGGTGGCATCATGTGTCAGCACCATCTCTCATTTGGGATTGTAGTGGACCAACACCTTGGATGTCAATAGCTGCTTTTTCACTTCCCTAAAGGCTACTTCTTGGCTATGTGACCATTTCCCAGGTTGACCCTTTTCAAAGCAAATGTAAGATGCCAAGATGGAGGCCAGGTTACATATAAATTTTCTGTAATAATTTGCCAACCCAAGGAAAGACCCAAGCTCTGCTGCAGATGTAGGAGCCAAGGCACCTTTGATTCCCCTCACTTAATCTTCCAATCGGTAGTTTTCCAATAGTTTTGTCGATTCCATAGCCCAAGTAGGTCACTTGGGGTGAGAGGAACACACATTTTCCCCTTCTAAGGCATACACCCGCCTGGGAGAAATGTTTAAGCATTATGTCCACATTTTCCAAGTTTTCTTTATTGGTCTTCCTAGTTATTCTCATGTCATCCAGATAAATGGCAACTTGGGGTAGACCTTGTAAAATGTTCTCCATCGTCCCTGGAAAAGGGTGCAGCTTGATACCGTAATGGCAATCTTGTATATTGGCACAAATCCTTCTGGGTGTTAATTGTGGCGTACTTCTGGGACACATGGCTTAAGTCCAATTTCGTGAAGGACAGAACCCACCAGTTTTGTGTCCAAGTTCTCTACGTGAGGGATTGGGTATTTAATCAGTTGAGGAAGTGGTTTACCATTTGCTTAAAACTCCACTAAGGCAAAGCCTTCAGGCTTCACAGTTGGTATAACATGCAAAACAAATGGCACAGGCCAGGCCTTGCAGAATCCTGGAATTGTTTCCTGCTCACTATGCATGATGGCTTTGGCTTCTTTGATAGTCCCTCGACATCCCTAAAAAAAGTCTGGGGATTTAATTAGGATTTTACTCGGACAACAACTTTCCAACTGAAGAATGTTGAGCCAATCAAGGTGAATCTTTCTCAAACAATTCTGCCCCATCAAACTTGGACCTGAGACTTTTACTACAATCACTCAATGGTACCTGCACAAACTGTTTCTCCCAGGAGACTAAAACCCAAGTTGTACCCTGAATCTGTAATAGCTCTCCGGTATACTTTCTCAGTCTGGCTGAGGTCTTGAGCAAACTTAAGTTTGGAGTCCAGACTGAATCTCGTTAAAGACTGGTTCTGCAATCATTTACAGCTACACCACTATCGACCTCCATGAGAACTGGGTGGCCATTTAATCAGATATTTCTTTTGATTGCTTAGCAATATCCAAATCAGAACCAATTTAACTGTTCCAAACCAGATATAGTGGAGTTGCCAAGGTGTGCCCTCTCCTGGATAGTGGCCTATGAATTCCTTTACTTAAGCAAAGCTTTACAGCAATCCTTTGCTGTCACGAGTCTGCATATAGGTAGCTACTACAATTGCTTGACTGCCAGTATCCTGAAGAACATTTTAGCCATTTGGCTGGGCTTGGCTTTGTTCTGGGGCTTTGCTGTGGGCTGAACTAGGGTCCCTCTGTTCAGGATATTCTCTGAATGAGGCACTATGATTGCCGATACTCGTGTGTTCCTCAAGCCCAGTCAGACAAATGATCGTGTCTGTTTCTATTGGGATACCCTGGAACTCGCATGTTCCACTTTGTAATGACAAAGCCAGTTGTAGTGCCTGTTTGAAGTCCAGTTGATCTTCAGTTGCAGATGCTTCTGCATGGTTATGTCATTATACCCACATACCAAATGGTCTCTCAGCACCTCATTTAGGATTAACCCATAATCACATTCCTCTGCCAGTCATTTTACCTCATCAAATATCCTGACAGATTCCCTGGTTCTTAAAACTGCTGAGTAAAACCAATGGCATCTCAAAATTAGAGGAGGCTGAGGATCGTAATTTTTCTAAACTAAATCCATCAACTCTTGCAAGATATTAATATCTGGTGCCTCAAGGAAAGTTAGGCTCCTAATAACAGAAAATGCTGTAGGTCCATAAGCAGTCAGAAGGATTGGTCATTGTTCTTCATCTGCCCCAATGTCATTTGCCCGGGAAAAAAATTCTTTCCACGTACTGGGCCCAGTCTTCGATGGCAGGATCGAATGAGTCAAACTTCCCAAATGAAAGCATAATGCCAGAAATGCTTACCCCAACTCAAAAATGACTTGAGCCAATTTTCTTCAGGAGCATACTATTTTCTCTCATCACCACTGAAATTGTACCAAGGCAAATATCCTGTCACCAAGTCACCCTTTATTTACACATACACAGTACATGGACTCTGATTAGCTAGGCAAGAGCCAGTCCCGAGAATGAGGAGACTCTCTAAATCTCATGTTTTTTTATTTTATTAAACAGTATAAAATAGTTAACCAAAACAGAAGCCAGCAGTTCACAAAAAAAAACTAAACCCCATCGTTCAACCAGTTTTCGGGAAGATGAGGACAAACTTTAAATCCCACTTCCATTCATCACAAAGATAATAGTACCAAACACAGACAAGACAGTCCAATCAAATGAGAGACAGTGCACAGAACACAGACCCAATATAGCTATAAATAAAGACACCTGACACCTGTCCACACCACATTCTAATTGGACCGTCCTAGACAAGCCTTCCTGCAAGACTATCATCGGCCCGGTCTCTGGCTGCCCTACATACTGATTGACTGGCTTGGGGAGGGTCATTGACCACCCATTGACTGACTACCCCGGGCCGCTTTCCTATGAGCTGTCTGTTGGCTTTCCGGTCTCAGGCCACCCTGCGTACTGACTGATTCTCCCCAGCCCGTTTTCCTCCGGCATTGTCATTGTCCCCGGCTCCTGGTCACACCGCGTACTAACCAAACCAACCCAAACCTGATTTCCTACAGTCATGCTGTCAGCCTTTCAACACCCAGCTGCCCCGCATACTAACCCTATCTCCGGCCAGTGTTCTTACGGACTGGCCATCAGCTGTCTGGCTCCTACCCTCCCTGCATACTGACTGATCCTCCTCCAGTCAGCCTTCCTACGGGCTGCCGTTGGCCACCTGGCTCAGCCTCCCCATGTACTGACCGGCCTGTCCTATACCAGCTTTCAAGCAAGGACGCTATCCGTTGTCTGGCCCCGCCCACCCCATGTATTGACAGGCTCCATCCGGCCCGCTTTCCTCCACGCTGGTCATTGACCCACCAGCTCCCGGCCACCCCAGGTACTGACTAGCCCACTCTGGCCGCACTCAAACACAATTAATTAAAAACCCACATACATTAACAGAATTCATAAAATCCTCACAATACAATTTCCAGTACCAAGGCAAATCCACACCCGAGTACATGTCCAAAGGCAGCAAATGCACAACCCACAGCACATACACAGACGCTCAATCTCTGTGGAGGCCTGGACCATTCATAGAGAACCAGGCCCACCCACAGGAACACAATACATTGTGAAGTTGCAGTGGACTCATAGGGGTTTGATGCAGAGTCCACGCCACACACACAGGTGTTCGGTCTCTGCAGAGGCCTGGTCCATCCACAAAGGATCAGTCCCACTCAGTACTATGTCAAGGAACAGTTGACTCACAGGGTCCACTCCAGGATGCAGTGATTGCTCACCTCCCAGCACACACACAGATGTTCAGTCTTTCCAGAGGCCTAGTAATGCACAAAGGGCCAGGCCTACCCCTACAGGACCAGCTCATCTGGAAAGGTTTATTTTCTCACAAGGGCTAAGTCCAAACACCAAGAAAAGTGAAAATACATTCAAAAAACAAAGGAAACCAGAATGCAAGGGCTAAGCCCCACCACAAAATCAACATTTCTCTTTTACTTTGAAAAAAGGACAAACAGAAACACATATGCTAGAACCACCAGTGAAGCAACAGTTCCCTTATGAGAACTGAGTTACACCTGAAACACATTGACTGCATAGATCAGGCAGTTTAGAAATCAGTCCTCAATAAAAAAAGGAATGCCAGTTAATAAACTGGCTATATAATTCAGCAAGTTCAGGAATCAGGTTTCCACCAAAAACAAACAGAAACTAACAGCAGCAGTACACACTGATTGTGCAGTCAGCCAGCACAGAGTCAGTTCCCTAAACCAAAGAAATTCTAAATCTCCTGGTTTTTTTTCTTTTTATGGCGAGTCCTTCACATACTGATCCAGCTCCCTCAGAGTGAGCAGAACCTCTGACACTCCAGTTTATTTTTTTTAAGTTTTTAATTTTTTTTTCTCCCCCACACTACCACCTAATAGCGGTAGTGCTTATATTTTCCCCAGCATCCATGTTGTATGTGTATGCAGGTGTCTGATACAGTGAAGAACAAGAAGTGTGTAAATCTTTATTTATATTCCACCTCCAGGAAAAGAAACACCCAAGTGGTCAGTGACAAGCAGCGCCCTTCTCAAAGGACGTGATCAAAGGGTGAAGGGGAGGGTGGGTATTAAATCAAAATAGAATTGGAGGGGGAAATAATATCCTCCACTCCCTGTGGTGTCCACCTTTTCCTGAAAATCCCGAGGGTGTTAGTGGACACCTCCTTCTCCAGGGACACCTGGGCTCTGATATAACCGCAGAAGAAGGGTAGGCAATCAGCGCTAATGACCCCCTCCATGGCCCACTGCTTTGACCCGTTTATGGCCAGTTTGGTCAGGCCGAAAAGAAGATCCACGCGGAGGTCCTCTGACCTACCCTCCACACTTGGTGCCCAAAGATCAGGAGTGTGGGACTGAAGTGCAACCAAAAACAGAGAATAAAGTTTTTTAAAAAAATCAAAAAAGGGAGAAATCTCCTTTTTTTTCCCCATCCCCACACTACCGCCTAACTGCGGTAGTGCTTAATGTTTCCCTAGAACCCATGTGTGTGCGTGCAGGTGAGAGACAGTGAAAGGCACAAGGTGCACACATCTTTATTTCATTTCCACCACCAGTAAGAAAGGAAACACCAGGGTGGCCAGTGACAAGCAGTGCCCTTCACATCAAAGGGCAATGCTGGGTGATCAAAACAGTGAAGGGGAGGGCAGGGATTAAATCAAAATAGAATTGGACAGGAAAATAATACACTCCATTCCCTGTGGCATCCACCTCTCCCTGAACAACTCAAGGGTATTGGTAGACACCGCGTGCTCCTTCTCCATAGGTACCCAGGCTCTAACGTAACCGCAGAAGAGGGGCAGGCAGCCGGCCCCAACGACCCCCTCCACAGCCCGCTGCCTGGACCTATTTATGGCCAGTTTGGCCAGGCCCAGGAGCAGACCCACGAGGAGGGTCCTCAGACCTGCCCTCCCCCATATCAGGTGCCCAAAGATCAGGAGCGTGGGACTGAAGTGCAACCAAAAACAGAATAAAGGTTAAGAAAACTTTTTTTTAAAAAAGGGAGAAATCTCCTGTTTATTTTATATTTTATTAAACAATTCACAGTTTACAAAACAGTGAATATTTACAGCCGTATACAGAGAAACAGCAATTTTAAAGGGAGAGGATTGACAAAGCCAAGCCCAAAACCTGAATATTCAACCGGTTTTCAATGAAATGAGGACAAACCTCAAATCCCAGTTTCAAATCATTACAAACAGTAAAAATAAAATTTGTACACACAAGACAGTCCAATTATGCAAGTAACAGTGCATACAATACAGACCCCCCAGAAAACCCATCAAGTCTCCACCCCCCCCCCCCCCCACCATCCCCCATCCCTCCCACCTGTCGACTACCTCCAGGACAGCCCACCCCGGTAGACAGCGCTAAGGACAGCCTACCCACCCTCTGGGTCTGTCTGCCCCTACGTACCATCTGGCCCGTGGACTGCCCTAACACCCCTTCCGGCCACCTCTAGGACAGCCCATCCTCTTGCCCAGGGATAACAGCCTGCAGGGCAGCCCACAAGCCTTCCAGATCTCAGCCTGCCGCTGCACACCTTCTGGTGCTTGGCCGCTCCGACACCTTCCAACCACCTCTAGGACAGCCGTCCCGATTACCCCTTCTTGGGATGACAGCGCTCAGAATGGCCTAGCATCAGGGTGGCCTACCCACCCCCCAGCTTTTGGGGCAACCTACCAACCTTCAGGTTCACAGGATGGCCTACCCCCCCTCCGACTCTCAGGGTGACAGCTTTCAGGATGACCTGTGAGCTTCCCAGCTCACAGCAAGGCCTGCCAGACCCACTGCAGGTGATAACCCCAACAAACCACATGACAGAGTCCACCACTAAAAAAACAGGGTCCACAACAAAGGGCAGAGGCAACACCTGGAGGCAGCAAATGCACATAGGTATTCAGTCTCCTGGCCCATCCTTGGAGAACCAGGCCCACTCACAGGAACAAAGTACATTGTATAGGTACAGTTAATTCACAGGGGTTTGGTCCATTCCTGAATGCAAGGTCTTCTCCCAAACTCCAGTTTACAGCAAGTGCTCACCTCCAAGCACACACATAGGTGTTCAATCTTCAGAGGCCTATTCCCAGGGCTAGGCTTCCCCACAGGAATAACTCAACTGGTAAGATGTATTTTGTTTCCACAAGGGTTCAGTCCAAACACCAAAAAAAAGTGAAAATACATACAGAAAACAAAGAAAACTAGAGTCCAATGGCTAAGCCCTACCAAAACATTAACATTGTCCTTTTCTCAAAAGTGAAAGAAGAGTAACACAGCCTGTAACCATCCAGTGAAACAACAACCCCCTAATGACAACTCAGTCACGCCTGAAACACATTGTGTGCATCAGCAGTTTAGAAATCAGTCCTCACTAAAGGAGTGCCAGTTCAGGAATCAGGTTTCCCAACAGAAAAAAAACAGAAACCAACAGTAACACACTGACTGTGGCCCAGCCAGCCCAGAGTCAATCCCCTAAATTGAGAAGACTCTGAATCTCCGGTTTACATCCGTCAGCCCAGGCTTCCTGACTGGCCCAGATTAACAGCCTCAAGGATCTTGTACTCAATGAGACCCACTTGGCTTTCATTCCAATCACTACAGGACTTCAAAGTGAATTAGACAAGATGGAAGAGTGAACAAATCCATGACCAGATGCACTAAATGTCAAGTTACACACTTTCGTCGAAAACAGAAAGACAGAGTCTTATGCACTTGATTGGTGATTTATTGGAAAATTTAGATATATAAAGGAATCTGGTTCTCCTTGTACATCAGTCAATTAAAACAGTCATAAATGTTGTGCTGGAAAATTACACCAGGTCAGGCAGCATCTGAGGAGCAGGAGAGTCAACATTCAGGCATAAGCCCTTCATCAAGGATGTGGGTGGGACTGACAAATAAATAGGAGGGTGGTGGGACTGGGGGAAGGTAGCTTGGAAGGTGATAGGTAGATGAAGTGATGATTGGAATGGATAGGGAGGACAGTTCAAGAGAGCAGTGCCAAGTTGGAGGGTTGGATCTGGGATTAGGTGGGGGGAGGGGAGATGAGGAAACTGGTGAAATCGACATTGATGCTGTGTGATTGGAGGGTTCCAAGGCAGAAGATGAGGTGTTCTTCCTCCAGGCGTCGGGTGGCTTGGATTTGGCAGTGGAGGAGGCCCAGGACTTGCAAATTATTTAATGTCGTGATGCATGTGCAATGCATTGCTCTGGGACCATAGTAGGATGAAGGTGAGATCTTTACTGAGGACTGATCATTCATCTTCAGTGAGGGGAGGTCTGTGGAGATGGTAAAAACATAGCAGGGCTGGGGCTATGACCTGGTGTATAGCTGGAATTGTGAGTGGGGACAGAGACCATCTCTGGAGTGGGTGTGGTCATGGTATCGTGGGTGATGTCACCAAAGGAAGTGATGCACACCGTGGGGAGAGTTTGGGGGGAAGTGGAAGCAGTGCATTCGGTGGCATCTGTAGGAGTGGAAATGATGTTCCTTGTGATGTTTGAGGTGTCTTTGGTGGCGGCGGCTGTGTGTTCATTGGCAGTGTTCCAGTGAGTGACATTGATGGGGGCAGAAGTGGCTAAGGTGATGGCAACTAAGGGGGCTGAAGTGATGTGAGGGATAGTCTTCACAATGGTTTTGGCGGCGATTGCGGAGGCATTGTCCTGGCAACGATCATGGAGGCGTTGGTACTGGCGGTGATCACGGAGGCAGTATAGTTGTTGGTGGCTGCAGTTTGTGGGGTGACTGGGGTGGAAATTACGTCATCATTTGCCTAATGGCGTCTGATTGCTTCCCCAGGCTGGGAGAAGGTTCTGGAATGATTGAGGAATCCTGAGTTTGGAGGTAGTATGTGCGAGTTTGGTGTACTCGTGTTCCTTGTTGTCTGATAAGCTGGAAGAGAAGCGTCTGTTGAGTGTGTGGATCGTTCTCAGGTTGAAGAACAGCAGAGGTCCTTTGCAGTCTGGGAGAGTGTAGCTCTGAGCTGGGGTATGGCTGACTGCAGGGAGAGTAGGTGGCAGCGCATGGCTGCGAGCCTGGAGCAGAGGATCTGGAGGGAGAACAGTTTCTGGATTTGTTGTTGGTAGTGGTTGTCTTGGTTTGATCCAAATTGTGATGGTCTGAATGTAGTCTGGAGTCCATGTGCGATAAGTTGGTTGCGTAGGCAGTCACTGAAGAAGGAGATGTGCCTATTGTAGCAGGTCTACTTAAGGACGCAGCTGAAGAGCTTCAGAGCAGAGGATATGACCTGGGGGGCCGTGAGAGAGAGACTCACTGAGATCCTTGTGGAGAGAGGAGGAGAACTTCTTTAAGGTGGGCATCCTTGGAAGAAGCTTCTCAATAAGGTTGTAATGACGAGAGAAAGTGTGGACTGCAGATACTGGAGATCAGAGTCAAAAAGTTTGGCGCCAGAAAAGCATAGCAAATTGGTGGACATGCAAGTCCAGGGCCTCCTCCACCGCTAAATCCAAGCCACCAACACCTGGAGGAAGAATGTCTCATCTTCCATCTTGGGACCCTCCAACCACATGGCATCAATGTTAATTTCACCAGTTTCCTCATTTTCCCCCCTCCCCCACCTTATCCCAGATCCAACCCTCCAACTCGGCACTGCCCTCTTCAACTACCCTACCTGTCCATCTTCCTTCTCATTAATCCACTCCACCCTCTGCTCCAACCTATTATCATCACCCCCCCAAACTTTATCTATTATGTCGCTTTCCAAGCTACCTTCACCCCAGCCCCACCTCCTACTTATCTCTCAGCCCCCTTGGGCCCCCCCCTTCCCCCCCGTATTCCTGATGAAGGGCTTGGGCTTATGCCCGAAACAACCTCTCTTCTGTTTCTCAGATGCTGTTTGACCTGCTGTGCTTTTCCAGCGCCACACTTTTTGACTCTGATCTCCAGCATCTGCAATCCTCACTTTCTCCTAGTCAATAAAAATAAGCAGGCAGATACTGCAAGCAATTAGGAAGGCATATGGTGTTTTGGCTTTCATTGCAGGAGCATTTGAGTTAAGAAAGTAGGGAGTTTTATTGCAGTTATACAGTGTCTTGATGGGACCAAACCTAGAGAATTGCCTACAGTTTTAGTCTCCCTGTCTCGGGAAGGATACACTTGCCATAGAGAGTGAGCAGTGGAGGTTCACTAAGCTGATGCTGGGGACAGTAGAGCTATATAGTATGAGGAGAGATCTGTTCAACTGGGCCTGTAGTCAGTAGAGTTCAGAAGGATGAAAGGGAATCTGATCGAGATGTATAAAATTATAACAGGGATGGACAGTCGAGATGCAATGAGGATCTGTTCCATGCTTGGGGAGTCCAGAACTAGGAGTCAAAACTTGACTTTCTCTTGGGAAATATTCTATTAATTTAAAAATAGTTATGGAAAACGATAGGTCTTGTATAAAAGTTAAAGTCATTAATTGGAGTAAGGCAAATTTTGACAGTATGACAGTATGAGGCTTTCAAAAGTGAGATAACGAGAGTTCAGAGGAAGTATGTTGCCGTTGGATCAAAGGGTAAGGCTGGTAGGAGTAGGGAACAATGGATGAATAAAGATATTGAGGCTTTGGTGAAGAATAAGTAGGAGGTATATGTTAGGTATAAACAGCTGGGATCAAATGAATCTTTTGAAGAGTGTGAGTAGTGTATAGACATTTTAAAAGGGGAATCAGGAGGGCAAAAAGAACTATAGACTGGTGAGTCTGACATCAATGATGGGTAAGTTGTTGGAAGGGATTCTGAGAGATAGAATTTGCATGTATTTGGAAAGGCATGGACTGATTAGCAATAGTCAGTGTGGCTTTGTACGTGGAAGATTGTGTCTCACAAACTCGATTGAGTTTTTTGAGAACATGACCAAAATGATAGATGAGGACAAAGTTTTAGATGTTGTCTACATGGGCTTTCATAAAGTCTTTGACAAGGTTCGGCATGGTAGACTGACTAGTAAAGTTATATCACATAGAATTCAGGGAGAGCTTGTCAGTTGGGTGCATAATTAGCTTGACAGTAGGAGATAGAGAGAGGTGTAGAGGGTTGTTTTTCAGACTGGAGGCCGGTGACCAGTCTTGTTCTGCACGCTGTGCTACATCCAATATTGTTTGTCATTTATATAAACAATTTGAATGAGCATCTAGGAGGCATGGTTAGTAAGTTTGCAGATCACACCAAAATTGGTGGTATCATAAGCAGTGAAGAAGGTTATCTAAGATTACAAAGGGATCTTGATGAATTGGGCCAATGGGCTGAGGAGTGGCAGATGGAGTTTAATTTGAGTGAGTGCAAGCCATTGCATTTTGGCAAAATGATCAAAGACAGGACTTAGAGTTAATGGTAGGGTCCTGGGTAGTGCTGTCAGACGAAGAGACTTGGGGATTGTTCTTTGAAAGTTGTATCACAGGCGTGGTTAAGAAGGCGTTTAACACACTTGCCTTCATTGCTCAGACCATTGAGTATAGGAGTTGGGAAGTCACGTTGAGATTGTACAGGATGTTGGTGAGGCCACTTTTGGAGTACTGTATACAGTTCTGGTGCTTTACTATGGGAAGGATATTATTAAATTGGAGAGTAACCAGGATGTTGTCTGAAATGGAGGGTTTGAGTTATGAGGAGGTTGGATAAACTGGGATTTTTTTCACTGAAGGGTAGAAGATTGAGAGATGACCTTATAAAGGATTATAAAATCATGAGGGGCATAGATAAAATGAATAGCAAAAGTTTTTTTCCCCCTAATGTGGGGGAGTTTAAAATTAGAGGATATACTTTTAAAGTGAGAGAAGAAAAATTTAAAAGGGACCTGAAGGGCAACTTCTTCACATATTGGGTGGTTCGTATGCGGAATGAACTGCCAGAGAAAGTGGTAGATGGAGGTACAATTACAACATTTAAATGACATTTAGACAGCTAAATGAATAGAAACTGTTGAGATCGATATGGGCCAGATTCAGGCAAGTGGGACTAGATTAGAATATAGAACATAGAACAGTACAGTGCAGAACAGGCTCTTCACCCCTCGATGTCATGCCGAATGCTTATCCTACTCTTAAGGTCAAACTAACCTACAGACCCTACATTTTACTGTCATCCATATGCCTACCCAAGAGTCGCTTAAATGTCCCTAATGTATCTGACTCTTCTACCACTATTGACAGTGCATTCCACGCACCCACCACTCTGTGTCAAGAACCTACCTCTGATATCTCCCTGAAACTTTTCTCCAATCACCTTAAAATTATGCCCCCTCATGATAGCCATTTCCACCCTTTGAAAAAGTCTCTGGCTATCCACTCCATCTATGCCTGTCATCATTTTGTACATCTTTTCAAGTCACCTCTCATCCTTCTTCTATCCAATGAGAAAAGCCCAAGCTCCATCGACCTTTTTTCATAAGACATGCCTTCCAAACCAGGCAGCATCCCAGTAAATCTCCTATGCACTCTCTCTAAAGCTTCCGCATCCTTCCTATAACGAGGTGACCAGAACTGAACACCATGTTCCAAGTGTGATGTAATCAGGGCTTTATAGAGTTGAAGCATAACCTCGCAGCTCTTAAACTCAATCCCTCTACTAATGAAAGCCAACATATACCTTCTTAACAACCCTGTCAACTTGGGTGGAAGCTTTGAGGGATTTGTGGACGTGGATCTCAAGATCCCTCTGTTCCTCCACACTGCTAAGAATCCTGCCTCTAACCCTTAAAATCTGCATTCAAATTCAGCCTTCAAAAATTAATCACTTCACACTTTTCCAGGTTGAACTCCATCTTCCATTTTTCAGCCGAGCTCTGCATCCGGTCAATGTCCCGTTACAACCTACACACTGTCCACCAATGTTTGTATCACTGGCAAACTTACTAGGCCAGCCTTCCACTTCCTCATCCAAGTCATTTATAAAAATCGCAGGGAGCAAGGTTCCCAGAAGAGATCCCTGCAGAACATCACCAGTCACCAAGCTCCAGGCTGAATACTTGCCATCAACTACCAATCTCTGTCTTCTATGGCCAGCCAATTCTGTATCCAGACAGCCAAATTTCCCTGTTTCTCATGCCTCCTTACTTTTTGAATGAGCTTACTATGGGAACCTTATCAAATGCCTTACTAAAATCCATGAACACCACATCCATTGCTCTAGCTTCATCAATGTGTTTTGTCACATCCTCAAGTATTCAATAAGGCTTGTGAGGCATGACCTGCCCCTCACAAAGCCAAGCTGACTATCTCTAATCAAGCTATAGTTTTCCAAATAATCATAAATCCTGTCTCTCAGAATCCTCTCCAATAATTTGCCCACCACTGATGTTAGACTGACTGGTCTGTAACTCCCAGGGTTATGCCTATTCCCTTTCTTGAACAAGGGAATAACATTTGCCACCCTCCAATCACCTGGAACTACTCTAGTAAGCAATGAGGACGCAAAGATCATCGCCAAAGGTGCAGCAATCTCTTCTCTTGCTTTCCATAGTAACTTTGGGTATATCCCATCTGGCCTAGGGGACTTACCTAACCTCATGTTTTTCAAAATTTCCAGCACATTCTCCTTATTAACATCATATCAGCCCGTTTCACACTGTCCCCACAAATGACAAGCTCCCTCTCAGTCGTGAATACTGAAGCAAAGTATTCATGAAGGACCTCCCCTACCTCCTCCTACTCTAGGCATAAGTTCCCTCCAGTATCCCTGATCAGCCCCACTCTCACTCTAGCCATTGTCTTGTTCCTTACATAAGTGTAGATCACCTTGGGGTTTTCCTTAATCCTACCTGCCAAGGCTGTTTCATGCCCCCTTCTAGCTCTCCTAAGTCCATTGTTCAGTTCCTTCCTGGCCACCTTGTAACCATCTAGAGCCCTGTCTGATGCTTGCTTCCTGAACCTTAAGTAAGCTTCCTTCTTCCTTTTGACTAGATGCTCCATATCTCTTGTCATCCAAGGTTCCTGCACCCTACCATCCTTTCCCTGCCTCAGTGGAACAATTTTATCCAGCACTCGTAGCAAGTGCTCCCTAAATAATCTCCACGTTTCTATCATGCATTTCCCTGAGAACATCTGTTTCCAATTAATGCTTAATAGCATTATAATTCCCCTCCCCCAATTAAATATTTTCCCATATCATCATCTCCTATCCCTTTCCATGACTATAATAAAGGTCAGGGAGTTGTGATCACTATGACCAAAATGCTGTCCCACCGGCTTCCCCTCTAGTCGACCTATCTACGTATTGAGTCAGGAATCCTTCCTAGACACACCTGATAAAATCTGGTCCATCCAAACTACTTGTCCAATCAATATTAAGGAAGTTGAAGTCACCATGACAACTTCTGTTACTTCTGCACCTTCCCAAAATCTGTTTCCCAGTCTGCTCCTCTGTCTCTGTTGCTTTTGGTGATTCTATAGAAAACTCCCAATAAAGTGACTGCTTCTTTCCTGTTTCTGACTTCCACTCACACTGACTCAGTAGACAAACCCTCCTTGACGACCTCCTTTTCTGCAGCTGTGCTATTAGCTCTGATTAGCAATGCCACTCCCCCACCTCTTTTACCTCCCTCACTAATCCTTTTGAAGCATCTAAACCCCGGAACATCCAACAACCATTCCTGCCCCTGTGATATCCAAGTCTTCATAATGACCACAACATTGTCACTCCAATTACTGATCCATACTCTAAGTGCATCACCCTTATTCCTGACACTTCTTGTATTAAAATAGACACACTTCAACCTATCACGCTGACTGCAACTTTGCCCTATCAACTGTCTATCCTTCCTCACAGATTCTCTGCCAGATTGTAATTCCCCTCCCCCAATTAAATATTTTCCCATATCATCTGCTCCTATCCCTTTCCATGACTATTATAAAGATCAGGGAGTTGTGATCACTATCACCAAAATGCTGTCCCACTGAAAAATCTGACACCTGACCTGGTTTGTGGCCAAGCACCAAATCCAATATGGCTTCCCATCTAGTCGGCCTATCTACATATTGAGTCAGGAATTCTTCCTGGACACACCTGATAAAATCTGGGCTCTATGTCTGCTTGTTCCCCAATTACCCCATCCTCTGATCCGTAGTTTGGTTTCCCATCCCACTGGCAAACTAGTTTAAACCCTCCCAAAGAGGTCGAGCAAACCTCCCAACCAGGATATTGCTACCCCTCCAGTTCAGGTGCAACCTGTCCTCCTTGTACAGTTCCCACCTTACATAGCTTAGTTTGGGAAACTTAGGTGGCTTGGACGAGTTGGATCGGAGGGTCTATTTCCATGGTATATGACGCTATGATTCTATGACTGACAATCTCAGGATATGTACGAAGTCATTTAGGACTAAGGTAGACAAGATTTCTTCACTCGAAGGGTAGGAAACTTATGGAGTTCTCTACCACAGAAGGTTGTGGAGGCTGAGTCATTGCATATATTCAACAAAGAAACGGGTGCATTTTAAGATGCTGAAGACATCAAGGGATTTGGGGAGAAAGCAGGAATATGACATTGAGATGGAGGATAATATTGAATGGTGTAGCAAGCACGAAGGGCCAAATGGCTGACTACTGCTCCGAGTTTCCATGTCTTGTGGGTGACTTTGCCACTTTCAGTGGTCCTACATGGTGACTGAAACACAGCTGGGAGAAGGCTGCTGACCTTCAGTGAGGGCAGTCTATAGATTACCTTACAGATGCCCTTCGGCATGTCTGGGCCTTTAGGACATACCCTTGGATTACACCATCTTGGTATGGCCAGCAGCAATCTGCAATAATTGACTGAGTGGCAATAGCTAGGGCACTGACAAAGTAGCATGGTACAAGGCCTAATGTTGCCATCCTAAGAGAGGGCAGCAAGTTTGTCCACCTTAGAACCATTATTGTTTTTATGGGATTCCAGCAGTAGTAATCTGCTCAATTGTTTGACTGCTGTGAGAGCCTGCATGCACTGATACACTCTGACACCTGCTTCGTAGTTGGCAGCACTCTAAGCTTGAGGAGCATTAACTACAAATCTCATGTCATTCTGTTGAGCTTCTATAATCATCCTGAGATATTGGACGAATTTTGTCTGTCGCACTGAAAGGTGAGATGATGGTCCCCGGATTCAGTATCATGGCTTGAATGGGGCCATCTATTCTGTGCTGATAAGGATAGGCACCAAATTCTGTCATGTTGCTGATTTACAGTGACAGGAAATAGACCAATCAGTGCCCCAAGCGTTACAGTGTACTTCATCATCACCATTTTTATGCAAGCTGCCTGATCTCAACCATCGTCTGAGACCGCCCTGTAGTATAACATATCTGTGACCTTACCCTCAAATGAGCTATTCTTTCCCTTAATTGACTGCAGTACATTTTTATTCATTGACTCATCATGTATAGATTTGAGCTCTGTACTGCTGGTACACCTCACTGCGTAGCATGTTAGAACTCAGATCAAGTTAACAATTTCATAAAATTATGCAAAATTCCACAATGTACCTGTCTTTTAGATCATTTTGGCAGAAAGCATAAACCCTGTTTTTGTACTTAACAAGAATTATTATAAATAAATAAATTCTAGGTACAGATAAACAATTATGAACTGTCAACATATATCTCTACTAATTAAAACTAATCCCCCTATAAAATTCTCCAAACACATACCTACAGGCAGACACAAAAACAAGTTGCTGTTATGGACAGAGGGAAAGACTGGGAAGGTGGTTCAATCGTCACTGTCCATAGGGTCACTGAGATGATCTTTTTGGCTTGTCAGTACCTCCTGCTTTCTTCTTCATGTATTTACACTGGCTTGCAGGAGGCACAGAGCAACTGATTAACACTTACAAAGCATCTGACTTATACATAAAAGCCACAGCTTGCAGTAACTAGTGAGAAAAAATAAACTGCCTTTTTTCAGGCTTGAGTTGTTTTTAACTGCTGAGGAAAGGATAGGTCCTTCCTCTTCGGAGTTCTGATGGCTTCTGACCAAATGTTCACATCCACGAGCTATTTAGCTATTTGGCAAACAAAAAGCCTCTGAAATCGATAACTAGTCACAGTTGGTACTCCACATCAAGCTACATATTGCCAGTCAAATGTCCCTTCATACACACCACTTTCCTGTACCAAATCTGTAGTACTCTCCCCCACTACATGAGCAAACAGTAGTGCAGACAACATTTAGTATTGGTATCAGGTAACTTGCTTTTAAAAACTGCAGTAAACCTCTCCACAGACCTGATTTTTAAAACAGTCCTTTTCCCATTTAAGTCCATATATAGTTCTCTATAGTTCCCAGAGGAACAGTCTCTGAAGTTGTGGACTATTATATACTATGTTATTTTTCTTTATGTAAATTCCAACTTGATTGACCAGGAGCCTTCACTTCAGCAGTGAAATTTCCTTTAATAAAGTACCAGTCTTTCAGAAGGGAGGCTGGTTCGACTATGTGACTTGCTAACAACTCTACCTAGTCTCTTTGCACTATACATGTGCTACAGGCAGCATGGGTCTCTACACAGACCACTGGCGGTCTTGGGTATGCAGGTTAACTTCACATTTATTCAAACAACTTCAGAGAGCAAGTCTGTGTTAGGAGGGATAAATGGAACTCTTTCTGATACTCTGTCTGGCTATGTCTCACCTCTATCAGGTACAGAAAACTAACAACCTTTATACATCTGTTATCACATATGCAAAGGCAGTTCACTTTCATTTTTGTACAATAGATAGAAATCTTCCATCCTCGGTCTTACTTTTATCCTGTCTACAGAAATCTGTTTATAGTCTCTTGTCATCTCCTATGGCTGATACATGCCTTAAGCCGTACAAGCTGCCTCTCCAGTCATTTCTGTTGACATGGATCCTTGAGTGGGGGGTGGGAAGGTTCATGTCTGCTAAAATGTATCTTACAGAATTAGCTTGTAAGATGTTTTATTCTGTTGTGACTCATTTTTATAAAATCATATTTTATGAAAAGGCAAAATCATTCAGTTGTGCTGAGTACATTAAATACTGCACTCTTCACGGCATCCTGAATGTTCAGGAGCTGTCAAAGGGGGCTATCAAATTACCTAGCTTCGTGAGTAGAAACATCCTGTTCAATCCATTGCTGCAAATCATTAAAGTATAGCCACACCACCTGAAATTTCATTCTTAAGTTAAGCTAGTTTTCCATAGAGAGCATTTTTAAGTCTGGAAACTCATTGAATTAATTTAAATTTGGTACATGGGGAGGTGATGATCTCATGGCAATATTGCCAGACTGTTTAATCCAGAGACCCATATAATATTCTGGGGACCCAGGTTTGAATCCTGCCTTGGCAGGTGGTGGTATTTAAATTCAATAAAAACGAGGAATTAAGAATCTAATTATGACCTGAGAATCTAATTTTGGTCTCTTTCCTGTCTAAAGATGTTGTGAAACTTGAAAGGGTGATTTACGAGGATGTTGCCAGGGTTGAAGGATTTGAGCTATAGGGAGAGACTGAACAGGCTGGGACTGTTTTCCCTAGAGCGTCGGAGGCTGAGGGGTGACCTTGTAGAGGTTTACAAAATTATGAGGGGCATAGATAGGGTAAATAGGCAAAGTCTTTTTCCTGGGGTCAGGGGGTCCAGAACTAAAGGGCATAGGTTTAGGGTGAGAGGGGAAAGAGACCTAAGAGGCAAGTTTTTCACAGAGGGTGATACGAGTATGGAATGAGCATCCAGAGGAAGTGGTGGAGGCTGGTACAATTTCAACATTTAAGAGGCGTTTGGATAGGTATATGAATAGGAAGGGTTTGGAGGGATATGGGCCGGGTGCTGGCAGATGGGACTAGATTGGGTTGGGAATCTGGTCGGCATGGAAGGGTTGGACCAAAGGGCCTGTTTCCATGCTGTACATCTCTATGACTCCATGACCATGAAACCACTGACAATTGTCAGGAAAATGCGGAACCAGAAGTCAATGCTCTGCTTCACTAATGTCCTTTAGGAAAGAAAACTGCTGTCCTTACCTGGTCTGGTCTACATGCCAATGCAGATTCTTATGTTGTCTAGCCAGCAATGATCACATACTTTGTAAGTATATTTTAAAAGTCCATCCTTGCACCATGCATGACAACCCCTTTGTGCACTGTCTGCTGGCTGATGTATGTTCGTCTCCAACATTACTCGCATATTCTCTGGGATGCTTTAATGCAATTAGGTTTGAAGTACAGCATGCCAAAGTCACCAACACAAATTCTCCTTGTAAGACATTTAAATTTAGCTAATCCTAGGAAATTCGCAGGTGTTGCAGATCATTACAGATAATGTAGACAAGTGCAATCAGAAAATCTATATGGCTGCCATCTCTACCTACACCAAGTTAGTCTTAGTTTCTAAGGGCTAATGTAACTTTTTTTGGCTATGTACAAGTTGTGTCAAGTTTTGGAGGGATTTCTGTTATGAGCCCAAAAACGTTTTCTTGCCTCATCTTACTAAACTCACTGCATTAACTACCAACCCCACCCTAACCAGCATTTCCTCTAATTTTCTTCCCAGCTGCACAACCCTTCGAGGTCTGTGTGTGTCAATGACTTCTTGAACCAGAAGTCAATGCTCTCATTGGCGTGACGACTCCAATTGCCATGTGTGGAACATCAGAGCCTGTATGCAACTGCAAGATTAGAGGAAATATTGCCTATGACATATGTCATGTTTGACTCTGGCACATGTTACCACATGCTGTCTTCAGAACAATTTGCATTCAGCAGAAATCTGCTGAAAACCATGATCACTTTCATTAGTATCAGCTTTAAAATGCTGCAATGCACCTGGACAAGGACTGGCATTTTGAAGCTGCTTTGCTCAGTCAAGGACAGATTGGTGGAGGGGAGGATGGCAGTGAGATTCTCTGGCAGGGTCCTGGAGGTACTGGTTGAGGGGGTGATGCAGAGGAGGGCTGTATTCTTCCCAGAGGACCAGTAGTGGAGGCTATGCCATTGGACCCTGGCAGCCTGGTAACAATTACCTTTCAGGTCCGTGCCATAATCTTAGTTCAGAGTTAGAGAAAGCCTTAATTGTTGTTGTCAAGGACCTTCTCCATTGTGCCTGGGCAAATCTTCTCTCTACCTCTTTACACTCACTGTTTCTCTGCTACTGCACCTTCCTTCCACCAAAGCTCATGCTTGACAACCCTCATATTGCCTGCAACATCTTCCTTCACTCACTCTCACCTCCCAACTTCCTACATCACTAACCATCCATGGCCACTGTCCTGCTTCCTCACTACCTTTTGCCCGGCTGCACCAGCACTAACAGCCATACACCAATGCTCCCTTTAAACTGTATGACTGCGTGCATGTGCAGTCACTCCAAGGTCACTCCAAATTCTGCACACAGCAATTTGCTAGCCAGTGTGCATTGCTGCAACCTGTGACCTCCATAGTTTAGTCGAACACTGGCTTTCTGGGCCAAACCTGAGTATACTGGTCTCTGCGAACTCACTCATTGAAATTTAGTAACTTTCTGTCAGCCATGCCTTAGCTGGGGTAGCATTGTGCATAGGAGCAGCATGAAAGGTAGATACTGACACAGTGGGGATGCCCAAAAATGATTAATTGACCTTTGTTTGGAATATCAGACAGCTTAATTGATGAGGTTGATTTGGAATTTCTATTTTGTGTTGGGACTTTTATTTTGCCATTATGGTCAAGAGGGTACTGCTGGTCAGCATGAGGGGAAAGTGAGATGTGGGAATGTTGTTGCTTATTGAATAGACTTGTGTTTATGGCACTGTATTTGGATGAGTAGACTACTTTCTCGCTTTTTCCTCATCTTCTTTCTTAGAAGCACACCATCCATGTTATGAGTTTACCACAACAGTTTTGATTGTACTGTCTTCATTGAATTGGTGCAAGATTGATGCCTGCAGTAATTGCTTCATAGTTGAGGTCACATGACTATGGCAAGCCAGGCATTTCTATGGCATTTCTATCCCAAATATCTCTCTTTCATACACAAAATTGCATGCATTAGTTATGCTATTATTACCAAAGTTACACATTGTATACACAACTGTTATCATTCATTAGCAGTTTGTTATTCGTCAGTCTCTGTATCAATATGGCACACTCAGTTTTAAGTTGTGCTGGTCTCTTAATGGCAGTCATATGTGTGTTCCTGGCTGTCCATCTGGACAATGGTCCTTCTCTGGGGAATGTTGTGCTTGTATCACTTGTTAGCATGGTAACATTTGCTATTCTATTTTCAATGCTGTGGAATGATGGAATTCTTGGTTTGGTGGTGGATTTGTGATCTGTAAGAATTCACATCTTCCTGATCAGCCACCAGCATTGAAGGCATGGCTTCTTCAGATGTGTGCCTGTGATTGAATGGATATAGCTAGTCATTCACTATGAGCAAGTGACAATTGCTCTACACACGTTCAGGGTTACCACATGGGCTGACTATTGTCAAGAACGTTGAAGTTCTGTACCCTGACTGGCTTTCCAATGCTCAACTCTAGCAATGGTTTGGCAGTGCTGTCAAAATTTAATTTGACTTTCTGTCATTTCACTTTGATTTGGTCATTCATGCATGTTACTACTTCTGCCTTCAGTAGCCTTTTTTGCTGTTGGAAGGGTAATTTGGGTGTGGCATGATGTTAGTCTTTGTATTATACTACTTTTTATTCCTTCAATAAGTGCTTCTGCACTGGAGGATTGCCTTATATATATTTGCACTGGATTCGCTCAATATTTTTAATGATCCATTTACTGATTTCTAGTGCAGACTCAGCCTTCCCATTCCACTGAGGGTAATGTGAAGATGATGTATGGTGTTGAATTTTGTAATCTTTTATGAAATAGCTGAATTCCTAACTTAGGAATTAAGGACGATTGTCATTCCTATAACTATTGCAATAACTATGGAAATGTGTTTTCGGCTGTCCTGTATTTCACTGGTGTCATTGAAGTCAGCTATTCAATCCCACAGTTGTTGGAATAGTAGACAATATTGAAAAGTTCCTGTGAGAGTAAAGAGGCCCACTTTCAGTTTCATCTATTGTCCATCTGAAATATTGGTTATCAGTGATTCTCTAGCTTTCTTGGCTTAGCACTAAATACAGGCATTGCACTGGTTGAAATGGTCCTTATTCCATTGCTGTTATTTCTTCCTTTCACTTCCATTCCTCAAACATCACTAAATTCCTTGGTGCCTTGCATGGATACACTTCAGCATTTCACTTCTTATCTCCTATGGATGATGACTTTATTTCCTTTCTACACTTTGGCTATCAGTTCATCTTCATATGCCCAGTTTGCTCTTTTGACCCTTGATGCTTTCAGGACACCCTTTCATCATTACTTCTTGTCACATTTGTCATTAATCTTGTTGGCCAGTTTGCTAATTTTGAGCAAAATGCTTATCTATTAGATTGTCTCAAATGAGTATAGCATGTCAAGCTGCTGCTTAACATTGGATATGGAAGATTTCACACTACGTTGTAGCATCCTCTACTTTCGTTATTGGAAGTGCTGCTCTCCACAGCATGTCAGGGTGTGTATCGTTTTTCCTTGCTTGTACGTCACGTTCTGTGGGGGCAGAGTTCTTGTGTATATTTAAGGCTGAAGATTCTTGATCAGAAGGGGAATCAAGGATAATGGGATAAAGGCAGGAAAGTTGGCTTGAGGGAGCAAATGGCCTACTCCTGTTCCTATTTTTATAGTCTTATGGTAACATTCTTTGCAGGTGGTTTTGTATAGATAGTATTGGCTTTTGTGATATTCTCTGACTATTTTGTCACTTTTGCTTTCCAAATAGGCATTAATAAAAATGTTCACAAGCAAAAAAGACAATGACCATACAGTGTTGTTTTAAATTCTAACTGTAGCACTCTTCCATTTCTGGTAATGCAACTAGTTAACTTTACTGTATTAGACTTGTTCAAAGTCCCATCTCAGTGGTATCACCTTGTAGGGTGACTTTGTCAGTTACATCACAATGTTTCAGCACTGGCACTGTTGTCACTAGTTTCCTCATGTTGATGTATGCTGCTTCTTGCTCAATATTACTACATAACCTTGGAATGAGTTGGCAAAATGATCCATATTCTGATGACAAATTAGATGGGAAATTTGCTAAGTAGTTAAAGAATCCTACAAATTGTTGCACTGCTTATACATTAGTTGGTGCTGTATAACTGCTATAGCTCTAACCTTTTTAGGTAGACTTTTGCTGACAATACATTATCTAAGTATTTTACTTCAGTCATTTCTAATTACAATTTTTTTCTTGTTCAGCTTCAAGTTCATCTGGTGAGCTCTGTCTAGAGTTTGATTTTGGTTAGCACTTGATTTTGATTGTGGTCAGCAATGGCTTCTTTCACTTTCCCACCCAATAAGAAGGTGACTTTTCTGTTTACGTTTCAGATTACGTATTTCCATCTAACCTCTAATAACATATGGTTTCTATGCCTAACTAGAATCTATCTACCTTGGCCTTCATGACATTGAAATGACTCTGCTCCTGTTGCATGCTGAAGCAGAGAGTTCTAAAATCCCACAACCTCTGAGGAAAAAGACTTCTTATCTCAGCTCTAAAAGCATGACTCTAATTTTAAAGTTGTTCTGGATCTAGTTCTGGACCAGCCCACGAGGGGAAGAACTTTTTCCACATCTGTTTTATCAAGGCCATTCATGATGTTATCCTGTTCTAGCAGGCGCACCTCACTCTTCTAAACCTCAGTGGAAACAAACCCAATCTTTCTAACCAATCTTCAGAAGACAGCTATCTAATTCCAGGTGTCAGTTAACTAAACCTTCTCTGAACTGCCTCCAGTGCATTTGCATCCTTGTTTAAATAAAGTGACCAAAACTGCACACAGTACTGATGATGTAGGCTCAACTGCTCAGCAGATGCTGCATTGGTCTTACACTGTCATCTACTCAGAAGTCATATTCTCTAAAACATCATTGTAAGGTGTAGATACATGTTATATTACTTTAGGATCTATTTCGCAGTCAATAGTTTTAGTGTGCTGGGACACATTCTAACTATCTTTTGGCTCATTGAGAGTTACAAGTGCAAGCTCTAAACTTGCCTTAAGTAAGAAGAGTTTCTTTTCCTTGCCATCTGTGATCTGAAATTCAATCTTTTTTTCTTGTTATTACAGCACGAGTGTAGTACCATCATATAGCCTCAATCTCACTTTCAAGGGGCTCATTTTTGGAACACCATGTTGATCTACTGTGAAGGCCATAATGCTTTATGCTGCACTGTTCGTCTAACATTGTGATTACTTGATGTTTTCTTTCAGTACTCATCATTTCAATAGTCACAAACCATTTATTACAATAGCTGCCCACAGCCATCTGTACCTGCTTGCTTTCCTTACGTCTAGCCAGAAACTTCTGTGCAAAATGATTTAGCCTCTGGCCTTCTTCTTTCCATGCTATACATGTCTCTTTCCTTTTGTTGTGTCCTTTGCAGTATTTGCATCCTGCCCATTATGAACTTGCTGCTCTTCTAACTTGAAATGTCTAACAGCATTATGGAAGGTTTGGTCTGTTCTGCCATAACTACATTATACCTTTTGGTTTACAACTTTAGTGCTTCTACAAATGCCAGTTACTTTCCTAAGAACATGTTTTTGCTCTCTCAGGTGACGTGCTTCTACTGTGGGATCTCTTATGCCTAGTATAATCATGTATTTAATTGGATCATCTTTTGTCATGGTCTGCAAGCCATATTAATGTAGACAAATATTGATCAATGGATTCTTTTTCAACTTGAGCCCGAATATTGAATACATACCATTCATAAGTTACATTCACTTGGGATTCAAAGTGTGCCTTTAAAGCTTTCAACCTTTCTGTCACCTTTTTCTTTGTTCTTCAGAGATTATTAGGTTGGAATGTAAATCTCTCCCATCTCTTTTATAGTCTTACTTTTATCAGTGATAAACGTATAGCTCCTCAGAGCTGCTCTGGTTTGTTCATAAAATCTGTCATAATTTTGTGGTTCTGCCAGTTCTGTTCATGTTGCCTTTCAATTTGATCAGTATCATGAAAGGAAAAAATGCTTGCTTTTTTTTCCCCCTTTTCCATGGCTTCTTATGGTTTTAGCAACTCTGAGCACTCCTATTTCACTTTTAGGTGCTCTGCTTCTTTACAGTTCTTCAACATTCAATACTAGCTCCATTTTGACACCATGTTTCAAGATCACTGAACAACAGGTTTGCATATACTGTGTCTTAATTGAACTGGCTCTATAATGGATGCCTTATGGTAGAGGCCCCATGACTTTGGCAAGCCAGTAAGTACATTCCTGTCCCAAAAAATCTACCTATTGACATGGGCTGTGCATTCATTGATTGTGAAGTTGTACAATGTACAGAGGATTATAACAAATTGCTTCAGGTGACCTGGAGAGTTCTGCATAGTTCTTGCAAGGTGGTCCATGTAGTTGTAGCTGTAGGGTAAAGGGTTAATTCTTGAGCACATAACTAGTATGGATCTCAATGATGATGTCATGGTCACATGATGATTGAAGACCTTGAAGAGATGAGCAACAGTTTAAACCTTGCATTTCATTAGAATCTTCATAGCCTGTATATTTTAAGTAAAGAATTACATTAAAAAGTCCTAAGAATCTAGCTACAGATCTTTCGTAGTGTACACCAATAGTTCTTTAAAACCTCACATGATAACAACAGTGTTTTGCTCAAGCACTCCAAATATCTGCTCAATGAGATTTTGTTTGGGTGTCATTGTATGAATATTGGACATATGAATATGCTTTGCACAATAGTCATGATCCTGGTGGTCAACAGATAGGTCTTGCTGGCCAGTAGTCACCAATAGTTTCTTGTGATGGTTCAGATTGGTTAAAGCGAAAGTTACCATAATCCTAACAGGTCATAGGCTGCATTAGAGAGAGACAAGTGGTGATGGTTTAATCTGGGGATTGGTATTCCTCAGGCAAGGGGTAAGGTTGAGAAGGTGAAACCTTTGCGGTAACATAACCGTCATTGGATTGATGCAGAATCGAGTTTCTTCCTCTTCCCTCTTCAGAGTGCCTTGGCCTCCTTGCATTCTCCACTCATTTTCCTGTTATGCTACAGTCCAACAGGAATAAAATCCACCATCTATGATAAGAAATGATGATTATGCAGAACCATTGAAAGTCAAGATTTTCACCATACGCTTCACTAATCCTAAAGATTTTACGAACTTTAAGTAACAATATAAACCTTCAAGCATTTCAACTAACTCAGCAACAGTTAGTAGAAATCATTCAGCAATGAACCTGTGAGTTGACAATGATCCATTTTATTGGTATGAGTGATGGCTCCTTCCTGCTTCTGAATGTATATTCACCTGTGTGAGATTTTAAGCAGGCATTAGCCAGAGCATTAAATTGATTTTGTAGAGTCATAGCAATACCACGCAAGGAGAAAAAGAATCCCAAGTCAGCAACTCAATCAGACTTCAGTTGTATGCTGTCTTATTTTCAGAAGAAATGACCATGCACAAATCAGCCTTATAGTCACCAATATATCCACTCTAACCCTGTCAAACATTCTAAATGATGGTCATCTTCACTTGAAGGCTGGACAAGATGTGCTAAGTATGATTTGTGTAGGAATTGGATTGCAATTCAAGTGACAATGTAGAAGATTTTTTTTGTCAACAACTTCACACTGTTTTCCTGACCTATCTTGGTCCAGTGGCAAGATAAGTCCTGATAGCTGGAGATGGATCTGGAGATAATGAGTGGACATAATGGCTTCTTATCAAGCAGTACACTTTCCACAATATAATGCTGGCCTGCCGGTGTCTCCACTGGACTTAGATTTATGTTATCCTCTCCGTCCACCAGAATCATACTTCACATAAGTTAGGGTAGACAAATCCAATGATAAGAGACTTGATAGCTACCGTTATCTAGTTTGACACACATATCAAAGTGGTTTACTAGGATTTTGCTACCATCACATGTTAACAACTTCTTGGGGCCACAGATGCGAACTAAATGAAGAGGAGGGCCAATGCAAGATGGGCCATCGTAAAGATTGTGGCAAGCTCAACTTTGAGATGATACACAATGTTGCAGCAAGAAATGGCGAGTATGCTAATGTTTCATAATTCATGAACAGTCGTAGGTAATACTTAGGCAAAAGTGAGGACTGCAGATGCTGGAGATCAGAGTCTAGATTAGAGAGGTACTGGAAAAGCACAGCAGGTCAGGCAGCATCTGAGGAGCAGGAAAATCGATGTTTCAGGCAAAAGCCCTTCATCAAGAAGGTAATAGTTAGTCCATGGGTTCTACTGAGATAAAAATTTGAATTTTAAAGGTTAAATTCCCTGACATACAACTGCTGAACAAGTGCCAAATAATTGCTGAATGAAGAATTGCCAAGACACTATGCTGAGTGTCCGTTATGCAAGTTCTGAAATATCTTTGTCATAGGCATGATTGTTCTCCCATAGAAAGAGGAGAGTTTGTTTATGCATATATAGAATTTAAATGAGGTCGTTGTTTTTTTTTCATTCAGTATTCAGTCTGCTATCCAAAGTGCACAATATAGCAATCAAAAATCTTTTAATATGGAAAGGAAAATTCTTCAAGTGACATTTATTAGGTAATGGCATTTAGCATTTTAGATGATATTTAATGGACAATCATAATTTTGAAATTTAAGATTATAGGAAATCAAAGATCACCAATCACTGGACTGTCAACTAACACGAGAGCCAGACTGCCTTCACTTGTCATTATGCTACCAAATGTGTCTGTACACCTGTCTGTCAAGTCAATCTCTTCACTGTTGAAGAGCTTTGCCATCTGCCACAAAGGTATCAGTCATTTCTTTCTTCCTTCTCATTTCCGGACAGCCTAAGGATTGTTTGCAACATTTCATCTCATCAAATTTCATTTGATGCTTAAATTAACAGCAATACAGTATGGCTGCCAAATTTTAATGCAGTGTACTTCTGTGCTTCACGAAATGAGTGTCATAAATCCCAACATTGGGCATAACTTAATGCCTGAGGCAGGTTTGGAGGCTGCAGGATGCTTAATTGGATGGGAGTATCAATAGATCCGCACAATCCTTACAGTATGGAAACAGGCCATTTGGCCCAACAGGTCCACACTGACTCTCCGAAGAGCATCCCACCCAGACCCACCCCCCCTTACTCCTGCATTTCCCATGGCTAATGCACCTAACCTGTACATCTGTGGACAGAATGGGTAATTTAGCATGGCCAATCCATCTAACCTTTGGACTGTGGGAGAAAACCTGAATGTCTGGCAGAATCCCATGCAGACATGGAGAGAATGTGCAAACTTCTTGAGGGTGGAATCGAACCAGGTTCCTGGAACTGTGAGATAGCAGTGCCAACCACTAAGCCACCATGCAGTACAGGTTGGGAGCCCAATAGCAGGCTAACTTTGGCCTGATGAAAAAACTGATTGTGCCATCAGGCAGTTTGTTTTCTTGTTCACTCTTTAAGGTGAAGTGACCATATTTAACATCTGGGTCATTTGGTAGGCTTCTGGTAGGCACTTAAGTGACTGCTAAAGTCATCCTACACTGAGAAGGTTCCACCGTAAGTAGGAGAGGATACAGAGACAATTGAGTTTGAGGTAAACTGCTGCCTTGGGGTTTTCTCCCCCTCAGTTTTCTCTCCTCCTCTACTATGTCCTTACCTTTGAAGGAAATTGCATCCTTTTTTAAAATTGGTTGTGTCAGGTGCAGCAATCTGGTGCAATCGTATCTCGGAAAAGCAAACCTTGTTGGAGTCGCTTGTATGCCTTCAGAGATGGGGCCCTCACTCAAAGGTACTCAGTGCCTGCTTGATATCAGGAAAGAGTGAGGGGAAAGATTGGCTTGCGGAGAGCCAACACCTGCCATTGCTGCTGATTTCTCCTCTTATTGAGTTCCTATTTTGCAACCCTCTCAATCACCTGTGACCTAGGTCCCTCATTGCTCTGAAGCCTTTCGTGGCCATATAACTGGCATTTCCTATTGGTTTCACAGTGGCGCTGTCTGCAGTGCACCAGTTGCTGGCCTTGGCCTCTGATTGGCCAGTAGGTCTGAGGTTTTGATGTTTCTCGACATCTCTGGTTGCATGCAAAGGCAGCACCTAACAACAAGAGACACTTAAATCAGTGATCCTTCCCTAAGGGAGGCAAAGCGGGGGTCTCTCTTTAACCAGGGAGCAAGACCCCATTGCCTGCATTTAATCAAACCCACAGTGTCAGCAACTTAATGTGCATCATGCAGTTATGTTGTGCTACATTAATTTTGCAACACATTCTTACAATTTTGGAGTTACACAGTTCTCTAAACATCTAGTTATTTGTTAATCTATTGCTGTATAGCCATACATGATAACAATTTAAGGATTGCAAATTTACGACAGCTTCAGATAGTGGATAGTTTTTAATGTCATTACAAGATACCTTGGTTTACTGCATTCATAACATTATCATTTTCTACTTCAACGTTTTCCTTCATTATGTATCCTTAATGTTACCATATGGAATTTCCTCCCACTCACTTATTTCCCATGATTATTATTGAAAGTGACAATGTTTCAGCTATAAATTTTTCCCTAAGCAGCATATACATCTTTGTAAGTTGTGGCGAATATTTATCATGTTAGTTTGCTTTCAATTTAACACTAATTTACTTCTACTTAATTATTTAAAAAGCATTAACTAAAATAACTATTCTACTGAGACAGAATAATCTGCATTATGTAAACAGACTCTGAAAAGCAATTTGTATCTTTTTTACAAATTTTTTTGTCTTAATTTGAGATTAAACTGACAAATGCTTTGACTTTGCTGCTACAAACTGGTGTCAGTTAAAACTCATTTGGCATCATATATTGCAAATGTATTTCTGCATGCAGTTTAAATGAAGGAGGAGTTTTTTAGGTTATTGCTATGTTCGCTTGTTTATTCCTTGAATACAGTTCACTCAACACATGCAAAATTTCCTCACTAGCTGTCATTAGTGTATTGTGTGAAATATTTAGTTTCTTGTATGGTTTTCTCATTTTTGGTCTTTTATCAAAATTAAGTACAATGTACTTTTGGAGATGGGCAATGATTGCTTTACAAACTGATTCATGCCTATTGCAAATCTCTTAAAAGTACAATGTCACATGAAATTTCCCCTATTTGGATGTTAGCTTTTTAATTGTATGTGGAGGAATGAGGTATGTTAGGAGAATGAGGAAGAGCAAAACTAAAGTACATAATATATGTACTTTATGCAATATATGGTTTTTTAAATGTTATTTTAAAAGGAATATTGTTCTACTGTACCACTAAGTGTTGAGTTTAAGCTGAATGTCTTACAATTAATATTACGTTTATGACTCAAGTATTGAACGCAATTTCTAGTTTGAGGGAATCAAGTATTATCATCAAGCTGGTTTATTTTTGGAAGTGATCCAGAACCACCATTGGTTTCTAAATATTTATATTCCATACACTGAGTTTTTTGAAGAAGTAACAAAGAAGATTGATTAGGGCAGAGCAGTAGATGTGATCTATATGGACTTCAGTAAGGCGTTCGACAAGGTTCCCCGTGGGAGGTTGGTTAGGAAGGTTAGATCTCATGGAATACAGAGAGAACTAGCCGTTTGGATACAGAACTAGCTCAAAGGAAGAAGACAGAGGGTGGTGGTGGAGGGTTGTTTTTCAGACTGGAGGCCTGTGACCAGTGGAGTACCACAAGGATCGGTGCTGGGCTCTCTACTTTTTGTCATTTACATAAATGATTTGGATGTGAGCATGAGAGGTACAGTTAGTAAGTTTGCAGATGACACCAAAATTGGAGGCGTAGTGGACAGCGAAGAGGGTTACCTCAGATTACAACAGGATCTGGACCAGATGGGCTAATGGGCTGTGAAGAGGCAGATGGAGTTTAATTCAGATAAATGCGAGGTGTTGCATTTTGGGAATTCAAATCTTAGCAGGACTTATACACTTAATGGTAAGGTCCAAGGGAGTGTTGCTGAACAAAGAGACCTTGGAGTGCAGGTTCACAGCTCCTTGAAAGTGGAGTCGCAAGTAAATAGGATAGTGAAGAAGGCGTTTGGGATGCTTTCCTTTATTGGTCAGAGTATTGAGTACAGACGTTGGGAGGTCATGTTGTGGCTGTGCAGAACATTGGTTCGGCCACTGTTAGAATATTGTGTGCAATTCTGGTCTCCTTCCTATCGGAAAGGTGTTGCAAAACTTGAAAGGGTTCAGAAAAGATTTACAAGGATGTTGCCAGGGTTAGAGGATTTGAGTTACCGGGAGAGGCTGAACAGGCTGGGGCTGTTTTCCCTGGAGCGTCAGAGGCTGAGGGGTGATCTTATAGAGGTTTACAAAATTATGAGGGGGCATGGATAGGGTAAATAGACAAGCTCTTTTTCCTGGTGTCGGGGAGTCCAGAACTAGAGGGCATAGGTTTAGGGTGAGAGCGGGAAGATATAAAAGAGACCTAAGGGGCAACGTTTTCACTCAGAGGGTGGTACGTGTATGGAATGAGCTGCCAGAGGAAGTGGTGGAGGTTGGTACAATTTCAAGATTTAAGAGGCATTTGGATGGGTATATGAATAGGAAGGGTTTGGAGGGATATGGGCCGGGTGCTGGCAGGTGGGACTAGATTGGGTTGGGATATCTGGTCGGCATGAACGGGTTGGACTGAAGGTCTGTTTCCATGCTGTACATCTCTATGACTCTATGGCACTACAGTAATAGTACAGGACTACAACTTAGAGTTGAACTTATGGATTCTATTTTATTAAAGTATTATTTTCATTTTTTTTAGCTGGCCTTCCATTCTTTGTCCAGATGGTTTTACTGGACAATACGTGACATATGATGAGGATGGCTTTGTAGAACAGTATCACGTAGAATTCTTGGGAAAGCCACATGCCACAAGTTGGGTTGAAGTGCAATATGTTGAACCCTATTGCACAGGCGAATTGGTATGCAATTTGTTTTTAAATGGGTAACATTGTCGTGTTCGAAGAGACTAACTTACCATGAATATATTTGGTCTCGCCAGATGTCAATTTAAATTTTTGTAATGTTCTCTGAATCCAGTGTTTTAGTTAATCAAAATAATTAAACATAATTCAACTTGTGTCTTTCAAAATGAAAATCAAGTGTTAGACATAATGAATGTGTTCCAGAAACATGGAAAAATTCGGCAATTCATTACTATGTTCAGCAGAATTTCCGTAGTATTGATCTTTGCCAAACAGGTTTATATTTATGGTTTTTGTTTGTTATGCAAGCTGTTTTGTGTTCGTATTTCAGACAAATTGTGCAAGCAATTTAGAAAGCACTTAACTCCAAATGCATGACACTTCTGTCAGAATATTTGGTAATGCCAATGTTCACTGAGGAAAACTGGATGTTACAGTGTTTACTTGTGAAAAGGTGAAAATGCTATTTCAGAAGAGACGGTTGAGGAAGTGTGCTTTTAAATTTCCAGAGCTATTACATGAAATTTAGGATATCATGAATAATAAAGAATATTTCCATGCATTCATTTTGAACAAAAGAAACATGGAGGTTTTCGCAAAAGGTTACTATATTCCTAATGTAAATTTGAATGTACAGAACCAGGCATAATTGGCTCTTGTACATCTGTGTTGTCATCTCTGAATATGCCACATGTGATAACTATAGATTCCTCCATTTTACCTGGCAAGTGCTGCATATAATTAGAAATCTTTATCACAGTACCTTCACATAGAAGTGACTGGTTCCAAACATCTTTCTTTCAAAATCATGATCTGTGAGATACAGATTCATATAATCTTCAGCCGAGAGCCAATAATGTCAAACTCCTCATATTTTGCCCTACACTACCCATGTCAATTCATTCCCCAAGTATAGTCCTCACAATCACCTTGTTCTGACAATCAAAATGCCTAGGGTGTTTGTCACCGAATGTGGGACAAGATAAATGCTGCCATGGATAAAATAGTACTAGCAATCCCCAAAACTAAGGGGTCTGAAGCATTTCTGCCTTTGCCTTCAATCTTCATGCTTGATTCATTGAGAAGAAGATAAGAGACAATGAAGAACAAAAAAGAAAGAAAATGAGAGATTATAAGAGTTCAAGTGAAAGGGAGATTGAGACAGAGAGGTAAAAACAATGACTGCAGATGCTGGAAACCAGATTCCAGAATAGAGTGGTGCTGGAAAAGCACAGCAGTTCAGGCAGCATCTGAGGAGAAGGAAAATCGACGTTTTGGGCAAAAGCCCTTCATCAGGAATACAGGCAGAGAGCCTGAAGAGTCAGGCACTCTGCCTGTATTCCTGATGAAGGGCTTTTGCCCGAAGCGTCGATTTTCCTGCTCCTCGGATGTTGCCTGAACTGCTATGCGTTTTCAGCACCACTCTAATCCAGATTGAGACAGAGCACAAGAGAGGGAAAGCCAGCATGCCAGCATGAGGACAGGAGAGCACGATAACAAGGTGGAGATTGGGAATGAGGGAGAGTGGAATTGAGAGAAAATAAGATAGGAGTGGTTCTTACAATTTCAGATCTAAGATATCATTATTCAGAAAACTCCAGTCAAGTATTTTGTTACGTGCTTTTGCTGCCCAACATCTATGCATGTGTTGGTGTAATCTGGAATTCAAAGGGATATAAGTAATAGCTGCGGTTCCCCTAATGACCTCAACTGGATCATTACTGCAAAATTGGGCATTATTGTATAAACTCCCCAACATCATAAAATGGCTGCTATTCCAGGTGTTTTGATGTACATTATAAAAACTTGGACCAAGTCGATCAGCTTTACACATTTGCTAATAATATTTCTCAGCTGATCCGCAGCATTTGTTTAGTGGTTTAAGGGTTCCAGGCCAGCACTGCCTTTAACAGGCTGTGCTTGTTAAAATATAGTTGGCCACATGGGTGTTTTCCTGGTGGTGGAAAAAAATAATAAAATATTTTCAAAATTTTTTTTGTCTCACTATGTGTAAATATATTTTTTAAAAGTACATGTAAAATTGCAGGTGATCCGGGGAAACAAAAAATAAAGGGCATTATTGGGCCCTCATAAACAAAATAAATTGGGAGGGGTGGGTTGTCTTGTGGCACAGAAAAGGTTACAGATAAGTACCACCTCTTGTGGTACAGTGGTATTGTCCCTACACCTGGAATAAAAGGCATAGGTTCAAGTCCCACCTGTTCCTCAGGTGTGCATTAACATCTCTGAACAGGTTGATTCAAAAAGCATAGGAGCAGAATTGGGGTATTTTTGTGGAGCCATGGTAATGTCCCTACTCTTGGACCAGAAGCCTGGGTTCTAGTCCCACCTGCTCCAGAGATGTATAGTAACATTTCTGAACAGGTTACTTAAGAAAAATAGATTAAATTTAAAAAAGTAGAATTAGGCCATCTGGCCCATCACGTCTGTTCCACCACTTGATCATGTATGATATACTTCACAACCCCATTCTCCTGGCTTCTCCCCACAATCCTTAATTTCCTTAAGAATCAAAAACATAAGGGTCGGAGTCCCATCACCGGTGCTATTTAAGGGATTGGAATATGAAGGTGAGGTGATTTTGGCTTCTATTAAGTTAACATTTGGAAGCATGATGGCTTCTTTTTGGGAAGTCTTTTGGTGATTTGGTGCTGGAGAATTTGGTTACACATGAAGTCTGCAAGATATATGGGACTGCATATGAAAGGATCCTGCATCTGCAACTTACCACCGATGGAACAGAAAGAAAGGTGTAGAGGTTCTTTAAGAGGAAAGGAGAGGAGCACTCTCCATAGAAGATCCTACACCATGAAATTTCAGGGAGCACTTCTCCCGTCTTTATTTCATGCATCAATAATGCATGAGGCAGTTCAGGTTAGACAAGAATGTGAGAATAGAACTGTGCTTTCTGCAAGAGGGCTTGCAGCCTCACTCAGGACAAGGACAGCACTTCCAGTGACTGTTAAGTTCATATTCATCTCTACAAGATTGATCATTTCAAGGAGAAGTGGCTAACATGGTAAAATTGGCCAAGTATGTTTATTCGCACACTGTATCCAGGAGATGGTTTAGTCTCAACATATGATGAGAAGCAATTTTATTATATTTTCTCTAAGCAGCAAAAAGGATGCCGAACATGCATTTGTAGGAATAATGAACTTCCCACTCTTGCATGTGGCTCTATGAATCTTCACGTCATCACACAGAGATATGGGAATAGCAAATCCTGCTAGTCCATCGGTGTTCAATGGAATGTAACCATGCATGTAGTATTTTGTCAATAATTTTACCGACTTTTATCGTAACATCTACGACGATACCTTGAGGCAGTTCGTGGTTTTTGCTGTCTGTGAACCTCCAAAAAGAGAAAAGGACTTAATTCGGCCAATGAGTCTATTCTACCATCCAAATGTGCAAGGATAGTGGGCTGAAAATGAAAGTCAAGCAGCTGCCAGGAACATTGCAGGTAGAATGTTGCTGTTCTTAAGCCATGGTTGTGCTGCCTAGATGAATCAGATGGAGCATGTTTCCCAGATTCATGATGGTCAGCTGTGATTGTTACAATCCTGCCTTTGTGAGAACACAGCCATAGCCACTAACCACTGAGAAGCCATCAACAAAAAAGAAGTAGAGGAGACAGGAAGCAGGCAGCTCAGATCCTTTCATATTATAGAGCTGTCTGAGAAGACTTAGCCCTTAGGAGAATATCCCATGACCACCATCTCCCAGTTCATAATATGGGATATTCCCATCACACCATCCATTTGGCCAAATCCTTAAATAAAGACCACCAACCAAAACCTATAATTTCGTCTCCAAATGCACACCCACTAATACAGCAAAAATAATCTATTCATAATTTTGTGTTCCCTTAGTGCACGTCTTGATCGTGACTTTGCTTGTCCTGATGCTCCAATGTACCACTCCAAACAAGCAATATGGTTGGTAATAGGCTGCTGACTTTCACTTGAGGAGCATGGAGATATTCCTGCACAATGCACTCAGGTTTTGTTGGAGCTATAAAGCCCAGCTTTATACTGCGTCACCTTGGCACAAGTGGCAGCACTCTAAACTGGCTGGCTGAAAGGTCACAGCAATGGTATTCACACAATGGCAGTGGTGGAGGCTGGAATGCTGTTATCCTGAAAGATGATCACAGTTTTGTGTTTCACAAAGTGATTGCCACTCCCAAAGGGGGTGGGGATTTGGGGAGAGGGTGTGGTGGATCACGGGTTTAATCACGGGATTAAACCTGGGGCCTACTTGTCAGGGGAGAGCTCAGACTAGGGTGAGAAATAAGTAGGCTTATCTAAGAGGGAGTCAAGTCTGGGACAGCAACAGGAGAAGAAAGAACAAGTGCTGTTGAAAGTTTGAGATAGATATCTGGGAAGCAGCACACCTAAGAAAAGGAGACATGAGTGCTGTTGAGCAGAATCTGTGGAAGGAGGAGAGTGGCAAACAGAACAGAAAGATAGAAGTAACAAGAGAAATAATGGGCATTCTGAAACTGGTGGGCACCGCAGGAGCTGGGGTGTATTATCAACCCTCAAACTGATACCGAGATTAAAGTTTGTAAGTTTCCTTTGAAATTTTGATTTTTAATACGATGCTGCATGGGGGCTGTCTGCCCTAAGTATGTTTGATTATTTTATTCCAAAAAAGTAGAAGTAATGGGCTAAGATCTAGAATGCTGGCCAAAGCACATATCCAAATTGACTTGGAAAATTCAAGTCTCAACACGGACATCTACTTCAAACCCATTGACTCTCATAACTACCTGGACTATACCTCCTCCCACCCTCCTCCTGTAAAAACACTATCCCTTACTCCCAATTCCTCTGTCTCCACCACATCTACTCCCAGGATGACCAATTTCACTCCAGAAGATCCCAGATGGCCTCTTACTTCAAGGACCGCAATTTCCCCTCCCACGCTGTCAACAATGCCCTCCAACGCATTTCCTCCACTTCCTGCATCTCCGCCCTTGAACTCCACCCTTCCTATCACAACAAGGACAGAACCCCCCAGTCCACACCTTCCATCCCACCAGCCTCTGGATACAATGCATCATTCTCTACCATTTCTGCCACCTACATTCAGACCCCACCATCAGAGATATATTTCTGTTCCCATCCCAGAGACCATTTCTGTGTTCTGCAGAGACCATTCTCTCCGCAGCTCCCTCATTAGGTACACACCCCGACCAACCCACCCTCCATTCCTGGCACCTTCCCATGCCACTGCAAGAGATGTAAAACCTGTACCCACACCTCCCCCCCCGACTCCATCCAAGGCCTTAAAGGATCCTTCCATATCCAGCAGAGATTTTCCTGCACCTCCAAACACCTCACCTACTGTGTCTGTTGCTTTCAATGTGGTCTCCTTTATATTGGGGAGACAGGACACCAACTTGTGGGATGTTTCAGAGAATATCTCTGGGATACACACACCAATCAACCCACCGCTGAACACTTCAACTCCTCCTCCCAGTCTGCCAAGGACATGCAAGTCCTGGGCCACCTCCACCACCACATTCCAGCCACCTGACACCTGGAGGAAGAACACCTCATCTTCCATCTTGGGACCCTGCAACTATCTGGGATCAATGTCGATTTCACCAGTTTCCTGATCATCCCTTTCCCCACCTTATCCCAGATCCAACCCTCCAACTCAGCACTGTCCTCTTGAACTGTCCTACGTGTCCACCTTCCTTCCCAACTCTCCGCTCTACCCTCCACTCCAACCTATCACCATCACCCCAACCCTCATCTATCTACCACATTCCCAGCTACCTTGCCCCCTCAGCCCCACACCGCTCCCATTTATCTCTCAGCCCCCTTGGACACCCCCTTACATTCCTGATGAAGAGCTTATTATTACTTTGCTGCTCCTTGAATGCTGTCTGACCGGCTGTGCTTTTCCAGCACCACACATTTTGACTTGTTTCTAGTTTCTTTGTTGAGTTTTCCTGAGCTTGTTCTGTGAGTTTGCTAAAATGGGCAGTTGAATACTAAAGAGGTGGAGTTGTGGCTTATATTAAGGCATTTATTAAGCATTAATCCCTGTCATAGAATCATAGAGAAGTACAGCACGAAAACAGACCCTTCGGCCCAACTTGTCCATGCCGACCAGATATCCCAACCCAAACTAGTCCCACCTGCCAGCACCCGACCCATATCCATCCAAACCCTTCCTATTCATATACCCATCCAAATGCCTTTTAAGTGTTGCAATTGTACTAGCTTCCACCACTTTGTCTGGTACCTCATTCCATACACTTTGTCTGGTACCTCATCACGTGTGAAAAAAGTTGCATCTTAGGTTTCTTTTATATCTTTCCCCTCTTACCCTGAACCTATGCCCTTTAGTTCTGGACTCCCCAACTCCAGTGAAAAGTCTTTGTCTATTTATCCTATCCATGCCCCTCATGATTTTGTAAACCTCTGGCATTTCACCACTGCTTCGTAAGAATCTCATCATGCCAATTGTGAAAGCAATTCTTGTCCAATTCTGCCACATATCTCACCATTACCGATGTTACTCAGACCCTTATTCCACCCTAAGCATTAACAATGCCATATAGTGTCATCCAGTTCCAAGATGTCCAGAGAAGTCCAGAAATTTACAAGTCAAATTTGAGAAATAATCAAGGAACTCACTGCAAAAAGTATTAAAGAGATGTCTAGGGAATGAGCAGTTTAAAATGCTTATTAATTTGTAATTAAGGCTAAAATGAAGCCCATTGTTCGACCAGAATATTTCAATAGTAGTGGAAGAAATTGAGAGAAAAATGGTAAAAGATGGCAGAAGATGATCATGGACAGAAGTGCATTGAAGAGAACCTCTGAGGAAGCTGATCATCTAGAATGCTGACGATGACCGGTTTGGAGGGATATGGGCCGGGTGCTGGTAGGTGGGACTAGGTTGGGTTGGGATATCTGGTCGGCATGGACGGGTTGGACCGAAGGGTCTGTCTCCATGCTGTACATCTCTATGACTCTATGACCGCAAATGCCTCAACATGCACCAGAGATCACTGGTGGATCATTCCTTGGATTTTCTGATCTTAATTGTTAAATTAGATTCTGTTGTTCAGGAAGAAACAAAGAACATAAGACAAATTAAGAATTCAGCAAATCTATTTGCCTCATGACTATTCCTTTTGAATACTTTCCTTCCTAGTACAGCATCCATTTGTATTTTGAATGATCTTATGCTTTGGATCCTATGACCTGGCAAAATTATTCAAAATGCAAAAATGTTCTTCCTCTGTTTTGCCTTAATTTACTTTTAATGAGAATATACTCTTTTGTTTTTAAACTCTCTTGGTTATAGAAATCTATTCAAATTTTTTTTCTATTTTCCATACCTTAATGATCCCATTTTACCTGTTACCTTTCAAAACTGTGGTTCTCCAATCCTTCCTCACGGCCTATCTTGTTTCATTTGTTTCCACTTGGAATCAGTCTTCTTGTTGTTTAGTTGAGCATCCCTAATACCTATGTTTCTTTGTAATTAAACAATCCAGAACTTCCTGTTGCTAAAATACTTCAAAACAAAGTTGACATTATTCGAATGAATCCTTTATGTTGACAGGCAGAAAATGTAAAGAAAGCCAGACGGTGGTATAAAAGTGCATTAGAAGAAGCAAAGGTGTTGTCAAGACTTCGTTCTGAAGAGAGACTCAGAATGTGCCACCTGAGCCGCCAAGGTAAAATATCTCTGGCTGGGGGTTAATCAGTTACTAACATTAAGAATCAGTTATGGGGTAAAATAGACTGCAGAATATTGATATGTTAATGCTTCACTGTACAAAGTTCAAGGAGATCCTGACACACAGTTATAGATATTATTAATCAACCTGTTTAGAGATGTTATTACACACCTTGGAGAACTGAAAGTTAATCACTTAAAGGTAGAGGTAAGACTAAGGTATGGCTTAGAGGTAGGGACAGTATCACTGTATCGCAAGTATCCTAAAATCAACCTGTTCAGTTATATTATGGCACTGGAATAGACTAATCAAGTAGTGGCCTAGCAAAGTCAGGTAATTGAATCATAAAGTATATAGCTACTAGATTGGATCTGCAGCAGGTTGTGAGGAAACTGGAAATGAACTTGACCTTTATCCTCACTCGATTACCTGCAGTAAATGGATCTGTGCATGGCAGTATTTGTAGGAAAGGCACCATACTGTCCTTGTGGAGACAAAATCCTTTCTTCACATTGAAGGTATCTTCCATCATGTGTAATAATCCCACCAAACTAAATGGGATAGATTTTGAACAGGTCCAGCATTTCAACAGTATATATTTCTGAGTTGCTGTGGGCCATCAACAGTAGCAGAATTTTGTGTTCAACCACAAATTAACCACATGGTCCAACATAACCATACTCTACCATTACCATCAAGATGAGGAATATACCCTGGTTCAATGAAGACTTGGATAGGGCACTCCAGGAGCAAAACCAACCATGCCTAAAAATGAGGTGTCAACTAAATGAAGTACAACACATAACTACTTGCAAACCAGCATTGAAAGAAGCATGTGACAGAGTTAAGCAATCCCACAACCAACAGATTAGCAAGAAAGCTGCAATCCTGCCACATTTAAACATGAGTGGTGGTGGACAATTAAACAGCTAATAAGAGGAAAAGGCTCCACATATTTCCTAAAACTCCATGATTGATGAACCCAAGCCTTCGGTGACAAGGACTGAAGACAAGGTTCAGGCATTTGCAGATATCTTCAGCCAGAAATGCCAAGTGGATGATCTACTTCTCCTGTACTCCCCTGCATCACAGATGATAGTCTTCAGCCAAATCATATTCAGCTGAAACAGCTGAAGGCACTTTCACAACATATCAACAATAGTACTGAAGACTCTGCTCCTTAACCAACTGTTTATTTAACCAATCTTTGCAGTTTAGCTACAACACCAAGCCCAGGTATGTCTTTTTTTTCATTCATTCATGGGATGAGGTCGTGGTTGGCCAGGCCAACATTTATTGCCCATCCTTAATTGCCCAGAGGCCAGTTAATAGTGGGTTGCCGTGGGTTGGAAGCCATATGGAGGCCAGACCAGGTAATGATGGCAGTTTCCTTCCCTAAAGAACATTAGCGAACGAGATGAATTTTTCCAACAATCCGACACTCCCCCACACACTCCCCCAACCATCATGCACACTCCCCAGCACACTCCCCCACCATGACACTGACTCCCCTGTACAAATTGACTCTTAATTCCAGATTTTTTAAATTTAATTGAACTTGCACCATCTGTCATGGCAGAATTCAAGCCTTAGTCCTCAGAACATTGCCTAGGTCTCTGGATTAACAGTCCAGTGATAATGCCACTAGGTCACTGACTCCAATGTTGCCTCCTCTCCTCCTATGAAAAGAATAAAAAGTCAGATTCAACCTAGCTAATCACTGTTCCATTCATCTTCTCTTGATTGTCAGCAATGTGGTGGAATTTGTTGTTGAGTGGTATCAAGCTATTCATGAATAACCTGCTCAGTTTCAGTTCCACAAGGGCCATTCAACTCCTGACATCACTAAAACAATGGTCTGAACATGGACAAAAAAGCAGGATTCCAGAGGTGAGGTGAGAGTGACTACCCTTGAAATCAAAGCACAATTTGACTGTGTGTGGCATCAAGAAGCTCTAAGAAACTGGGGTCAATTAGAATCAGGGTAAGATCTTCACTGCTTGGATCAAACATAACACAAAGAGGGTTGTGGTTGTTAGATATACACCACCAACTTCACAAAGTAATTAGGACAAACAATAAATCTTTGGCAGTGACACCCACATCCTGTGAAACAATGCATTAAAACCTCATTTGAAAACCTTTAGAACCAAACGGAAATGGACGCCATGCCAAGAACTAAGAGATTAGATGCATAGACTAGTGAACCATTGATTTTTACAATCTAGAATTAGATTCAATGAAATTAGTGAGTAATTTTAATATTATCCTACTTTCCACTCCTCCCCAATAGTTTGTAGTTAAGCCTGCTTGAAAGGTTTAATTGCTTCTCCCCTGGGGATTCTTTTCTTTTAAAAAGTTATCAGTCTCTGCAGGGATTGCAGCACTTCTTTCAAAAATATTTTCTGCTAGCTTAGACAGTTGAAAACAAGCCAAGACATTGAGAAGAGCAACAAAATATTTTCAGTGGATACTTCCTCCAATATTGTTTTGTGAAGCTTGAGAGAAGGAGATTATGTGGGAGAGAGGCTGCTGGTTCTACCTGCGTGGTCGCTAAAAATAATCTACCAACTAAAACAGTGTCAACTCTTTCATCCTGAAAAAATACAAATCAGTTCCTCAAGAAGTAGAAAAACCTGGCCTTGGAAGTCAGATATTGTGTAATATTAAATATTGTCGAAATGTTTGGCCTTGTACTCATTAGGATAAAAAGAAGAATGCCAAATTTAAATGCTCACAACAATTTATAGAGTATGGTTAGTTGGCACGTCTCTGCTCTGGCCAAGGTGTTATCATGAAGAAAGCAATGGGGAACTGCAAGGCCCCAATTTGTCAGTTAATTCAGTTAAGGGTCAAAATGTGAACATATTCTTTTTGTTTACAAAAAGCAGATCCCTTTCCAATGAATGTGTGGTGAGCAAGCTTTGGTGAGCCATGTGTTACTAAACGGCAGAAAAGGTTTTTCTCATTCAAGTTGTGAAATGGCAGAAAATTCCTCTCCACAGTTATATTTTCCTGTGCCCCTTCAGCTATTACTTTATTTTTTACAAACAAGTTCAAAGCAGTTTACAGAATATTTGATGGCTTGCTTCCATGTTCCTTTACCATCCAGATAACTTATAAACCCAAAATTGATTTTCATGCTGTGGAACACATTGAAGAATTTTGCTTCTAGCCAAACTAGGTAAATCTTACGATCTAATTTAAATCGTCACAATTTAAATCGTCACATGTGCTCCCACTCATGTTTTGCATGATGACCGACAGAGTCTGCCATTTCCATCGTTAAGGTGCAGGGCCGGATAAAATATGACAAAGAACTGTGGGTGCTGTAAGTCTGAAACAAAGATATAAATTGCTAGAGAAACTCAGCAGGCCTGGCAACATCTGTGGAGAGAAAGCAGAATCAATGTTTCAAGTTCAGTGACTCTTTTTCAGAACTGAGATTGCTTTTTAAAGCAGAACTAGCAGAACCTACCCGGGAACAGGCTATTTTAAATCAAGTAATGAATGATGAGGTAGGATTAGTAAGAAATATCATAGTTAAGGACCCTCTAAGGAGTGACAATCATAACACAGTAGAATTTGATGTTCAGTTTGAAGGAGAGCAATTCGGGCCTTAACAATTGTCCTCAACCGAAGTAAGGGCCATCGTATAGGTATAAAGGAAACGTGTTGAATAAAGGTTAAATACTGCAAATGCTAGAAATTGGAAACAAACAGAGAATGCTGGAGAAACTTAGCAGGTCTGGTTTCATCCATGCAGAGAGAAACAGAGTGAATGTTTCGAATCTGGTATGGCTGTATTGCAGACCTGTTGAATTTCTCCAGCATCCGCTGTAGTTTTCAAAATTGGGCTGGGAAATAGATTAAGTAGAATGTCATTCAATGAGCACTGACAGATATTTAAGCAAGTAATTCACAATGCTCAGCAAACATTTGTTTTGGTCAAAAAGAAGGATTGTATGAGAAGGATGAACTACTATGGTTAACAAAGATTGTCAAGGTGAGTATTCAATGAAAAGCTAAGGGGTACAAAGCAGGGCAAATGAGTGGTAGGCCAGAGAAATGGGAGTATCTCAGGAACCTGCATCAGATGACTAAAACACTAATAAAGAGGCAGGAAATTGATGATGAAAGTAAATTGTCAAGAATTGTAAAAATAGACAGTAAGAAACTCTATGGCTATGTAACACCTAAAGAGTAGATAATGTAAGTGTGAACACTTGGAAGATGCAACTGTGTAATTAATAAAAGGGAACATTGAGATATCATAGAATTTAAATCAATATTGTGCATTGACCTTCATGATAGAAGGCACTATAAGCATTGCAAAGGTAGTAGTAATCAAGGTACTAATGGGAGGAAAGATTTTGAAACAGTTTCTGTCACAAGGGACAAAGTGTTTGACAAACAAATTGAACCACAAGCAGGCAAGTTGCCAGGGTCATATAATTATACAGTACAGAAGAGGCCATTCAGCCCATCAAGTCTGCACTGCCAAAAATGTATTACCACCTATCCAGTCTCACTTTCCCACACTAGGCTCATAGTCTTGAATATTATGACACTCCAAGTGCTCATCAAGTATTTTTTTAAAGGTTGTGAGGTTTCCTGCCTCAACTACCCTCCTAGGCAGTGCATTCTGCACTCCACTAACCTCTGGGTAATAAATGTTTTCCTCAAATGCCCTCTAGGGCTCCTGCTATTCACTTTGAAATTACTCCCATGTTATTGCCCCTTCAAGAGCTGCTTTCTATTCATCCTGTCCATGCTCCTCTAATCGTAAACATCTCCATGAGGTTCCTCCTGAACCTTCTCTGCTCCAAAGAAAACAACCTGAGCTTATCCAGCCTTTCTTCATAGCAGAAATGCTTCATTCCAGGCAACACCCTGGTGAGTCTTCTTTGCACCCCCTCCAATGCAGTCACCTCCTTCCTATAGTGTGGTGACCAGAACTGCACACAGTACTCCAGCTGTGCCCTAACCAAAGTCTGTACAGCTTCAACATGAGCTCCTTGCTCTTACAGTCTGTGTCATGATTGCTGAAGGCAAGTATCTCATATGCTGACTTAACCACCATATTAACCTGCCCTGCCTCCTTCAGGGATCTATGGATAAGCAGCCCAAGATCCCACTGTCCCTCTGTGCTTCTAGTGTCTTGCCATTCCTTGGGCGCTCTGTCTTGTTACCTCTTCCAAAGTGCATCACCTTATTTTTTTATCAGGATTAAATTCCATCTGTCACTGATCTGCCTATCTGACATCTTCCTGTAACACAACACCTTTCTCCTCACTGTCAACCACCTGGCCAATCATTATGTTATCTGCAAACTTACTTAGTGTACCTCTTACGTTCTCAGCTACATCATCTGTGAACATTACAAACAATGGTGAGTCCTACCGATTCCTTTGGATCTTTCTCCTTTTCCAGATCAAACTTAAAATGTACAGTGTCGTGGTTGCTATCACCAAAATACTGCTCCCATTGTCACCTTGAACACCAGTCCGGCTTCATTCCTCAGAACTGGATCTACCACTGCACTGCCACTCATAGAAACATCTACAAACTGACATTAAAAAAGATCTCCTGTATACATTTCAAGAAATTTGCCTCCTCTAAACCCTTTATATTATGATTATCCCAATTAATATTGGGGTAGCAGAAATCCTCCCTAATATAATTACCTTATCTGATGCCATGAATTCAAGGGAAATATTCCAGCATTCACTGGATTCTGGGAAGGTTCGAGTGGATTGTAAAACTGCTAATGTAAAGCCCCTGATCAAGAAGAGAGAGAGACAGCAGGAATGCATAGGCCAGTTAGTCTAACATCTGTCATTGGGAAAATGAAGTAATCCATTATTAAAGAAAATTAGCTGGACATTTCGAAACATTTAACACAATCAAAAAGAGTCAGTATGGTTTGGTGAAAGTAAACTCATATTTGCCAAATTTGCTCGAGTTCTTCAAGTATATAATGAATAGAATTGATCAAGGGGAACTAGTAGATGTAGTGTATTTGGATTTTCAAAAGGCATTTGATAAGGTGTCACCTAAAAGGTTTTGCACAATATTGGCACTCATAAGGGTAATGCATTGGCACAAGTTGAGGATTGGTTAACACACAGAAGTCAGACAATGAAGAAACATAGGTCTTTTTTGGGTTGGAAAGAAATAACTAGCCACAAGAATTTTGGAGTCTCAGTTAATTATATAAATGACTTTGAGGAGGGGGAGCAATGTGTGATGATATGAAAATAGGTGGGAGGATATTTTGTGCTGAAGACATAAGGAATTTGCAATGAGATAGAGATAGATTGAATGAGTGGGCAAAATATTAGCAGATGAAGTTTAATACAGGAAAGTGTGAGGTCACTCAAAGAAGAGTCAAAAGACAGAATATTAATCAAAAATGAGATGCTCCAAAAGCAATGCAGTGTAGGTGTTCATGTACATGAAACAAAACAAAAAGTTATCATGCAGGTACAGCAAGTGATTAAGAAGGCAAATGGAAGTTTGGCCTTAATTGCTGAAATCTAAAAATGGGGAAACCTTGTTGGCGTTGTTGTACCTGGAGCATTGTGTACAGTTTTGTTTCTCTGTATTTAAGAAAGGATATGTTGGCATTTGAAGCAGTTCAAAAGAGATTCACTGGGCAGATTCCTGAGATGAAGGAGTTGACTTACACAGATAAGCTATTTATTCATTAGAGTTAGAAAGATGAGGGGAGATCTTGACAAAGTGGATGTTGAGAAGTAGTTTCCAATAGTTGGTGGGAAGCTGTCAGAAGGTGGAACAGCAGTAACGGTGAGTATAAGAGTACCAGAGCTTAGGCATCGCAGCCTAATTGGTGAGAAGCTGTCAGAAAGTGGAGCAGTAGAGCAAGGCAATCTTTAAAACTAATGGAGCTCTAGGCACTGTAGCTGCAAAGAAAATTGGAGTGACATCACAACAAGGCTGTAAGGAAATCTGCACTAAATTTGAAAGAGAACTCTGCAAAGAAGTTTCATAATGTATATAAATATATATTATGATACTTCTACGTATTTAATATACAAATTAAAAAAGTAATTAACTAAGTCGAAATGGCTGGGCAGGTGATATTTTGTGGCTGTATGATGTGGGAACTGGATAATCCCATTGTGAACTGCAATGACCACACCTGTGGTTGCTGAATGAACTCTGCCTCAGAGTTGATGAGCAGAAATCTGAGCTCCAAACATTGCAGCACATCCAGGAGGGGGAGAACTACATAGACGCTTTGTTTTAGGAGGCAGTCGTACCTGGTAGATTAAGGACTTCAAATTTGGTCAGTGGCTGGGGCAGCAGGGTGTGACTGCAAGCAAGACAGATAGAGGGATCCTGCAGTCAGGAACAGAGGAGCCTCAACTCTTGCCTTGTCCAACAGGTACGAGGTACTCGCTCTTTGGTGTGTTGCCTATTCAGTTCCAGGGTAAGGGATATCTCTGACCGGCTTGAAAGGATATTGAAGAGGGAGGGGGAGGATCCAGTTGTTATGGTCCATATCAGAACAAAAAACATAGGCAAGACTAGGAAACAGGATCTGTTCAGGGATTATCAGAAGCTAAGAAACCAAATTAAAGACCAGATCCTCAAGGGGTATAATCTCTGGATGACTGCCTGAGTCATGTGCAAATTGGCACAGAGGCACAAGAATAAGGGAAGTAAACATATGGCTAAAAGAGTGGTGTGGGATAAAAAAGAGTTCCTTTTCATGGGGCACTGGCATCAATGTTGAAACAGGAGGGATCTGTACTGCTGGGAAGGTCTCCACTTGAACCGAGCTGGGACCAATGTTCTAGCGAAAAGGGTAAATAGACTAGTCAACAGGACTTTAAACTTGAAAGTGGGAGTGAAGGGAAGGGTAAAACTTCCACAGTGGGGGCCAAAGCAGCAGATTAACATCTGTAGGGGTGGAAAAATATGAATGAAATTACAGGGAAGGAGAACTCAGCAGAGGCTATTAAAGTCTCCAGCACAGACACAAATAGAACAGAGTATTTAGAAAGGGTTAGCAAACAAACTTCAAGCTGGACAAACGAATGACAATGAGAAGAGGATGGTTAATATAGGACTGAAGGTGTTATATCTGAATGCATGCCATATTAGGCATAAGGTAAATGAGCTTGTGGCACAGATCAAAATTGGCAGGTATGGCGTGGTGGGCAACATGGAGACATGGATCCAAGAGGATCAGGATTGGGAGCTGAATATCCAAGGATTTACATCTTATTGAATAAATAGGCAGGTGGGCAGAGGGGATGGTTGCCTTATTAGTCAGAAATGAAATTAAACCAACAGTAAGAAATGAAGGAGGATCAGATGGGTAGAATCTGAGTGGGTAGAGTTGAGGAACCGCAAACGTAAAACAAAAAAACCATAGTTGGACTTAGATAAATGCCTCCAAACAGGAGCTGGGGCACAAGATGCACCCAGAGGTAGAAAAGGTGTATAAGAAAAGCAGAGCAACAGTGATGATGGGGGATTTCAATATGCAGGTGGACTGGGAAAATCAGGTTAGCAGTGGATTGCAAGAAAAGAAATTTATGGCATGTCCAAGAGATGGCTTTTTGGAGCGGCTTGTGGTGGAATCCACGAGGGAATAGGCAATACTGGATTTAGTGTTGTGCAATGAGGTGGATTTGATAAGGGAGCTGAAGATGAAGGAATCCTTCGGAGGCAGTGATGGTAATATCTTTTGACTTTACTCTGCAATTTGAGAGGGAGAAGATCGAATCAGATGTAATGGTATTACAGCTGAGTAAAGGCAATTACAGAGGCATGAGAGAGGAGCTGGGCAGAATTGACTAGGAGACGAGCCTAGCAGGAAAGACATGGAACAGCAATGGCTGGAGTTTCTTGGAGTAGTTCAGGAAATACAGCAAAAGTTCATTCCAACAGAAAAAAAGCATGGTACAGGGAGGATGAGGCAACTGTGGCTGTCTGAAGACATCAAGGACAGCATTAAAGCAAAAGAGAAAGCATATAATGTGGTGAAACGCAGTGGGAAACCAGAGGATTGGGAAGCTTACAACAGAGGGCAACATAAAAAAAAGGAGGGAGAACATTAAATATGAGGGTAAGCTAGCCAGTAATATAAAGGAAGACTGTACGAGTTTCTTTAGATATATAAAAGGCAAATGGGAGGCAAAGGTGGCCATTGGACTGCTGAAAAATGATACTGGAGAGGTAATAATGGGGAACAAGGAATGGCTGAAGAACTGAGTAATTATTTTGCATCAATCTTCATGGTGGAAGTCACGAGTAATATCCCAAAAATTAAAGAGTGAAGGGGCAGAGCTGAGTATGATGGCTGCCACCAAGGAGAAGGTGCTCAAAAAACTGAAAGGCCTGAAGGTGGATAAATCACCTGGACCAGATGGAATCCCCCCCACCCCATGTTCTAAAGGAGATAGCTGAAGAGATAGTGGAGGAGTTAGTAGTGATCGTCTTTCAGGAATCACTAGAGTCAGGGAGGGTCCCAGAAAACTGGAAAAGCACTAAAGTGACACCCCTGTTTAAAAAAGGAGTAAGGCAAAAGACAGAAAATTACAGGCCGATTAGCCTAACCTTAGTTGTGGATGAGATTTTGAAGTCCATTGTGAAGGATGAGATTTCTGAATACTTGGGAGTGTACAATAAAATAGGGCAAAGTCAGCATGGTTTCACCAAGGGGAGGTCATGACTGACAAATCTGCTCGAATTCTTTGAGGAGGTAATGAGCAGGTTAGACCAAGGAGGCCAATGGATGTTATCGACCTGGACTTCAAGAAGGCCTTTTGTACAGGTGGCTGTTGAGTAAGATAAGGGCCTATGGTGTTAGACGCAAGGTGCTAGCATGGATAGCAGAAAGCCGAAAGTGGGGATAAAAGGGTCTTTATCACGATGGCAGCCAGTGACAAGTGGTATTCTACAAGGCTCAGTGTTAGCACCAAAACTTTTCACTTCATACGTTAATGATATAGATGAAGTAACTGAGGGCATTCTGGGTAAGTTTGTAGACAATGCAAAGATAGGTAGAGGGGCAGGTAGTATTGAGGAGGAGGGGAGCTGCAGAAGGATTTGGACAAGTTAGGAGAGTGGGTAAAGACATGGCAATGTGGGGAATACAACATGGGGAAAGTGTGAGGTTGTGCATTTTGATAAGAAGAATAGAAGCATGGACTATTTTCTAAATAGGGAGAAAATTTAGAAGTCTGAAGTGCAATGAGACTTGGGAGTTCTAGTCCAGGATTCTGTCAAAGTTGTGGGTTGAGTCAGTAGTTAGGAAGGCAAATATCATGTAGGCATTTATTTTGATAGGACTTGAATACAGAAGCAAGGATGTACTTCTGAGGCTCTATGAGGCTCAATCAGATCATATTTGCAGTACTGTGTGCAGTTTTGGACCCCATATCGAGGAAGGATGTACTGGCCCAGGAGTGTGTTCAGGGGAGGTTCACGAGAGTGGTCCCAGAAATGAAAAGCTTAACATATGAGGCACGTTTCTGGAGTCTGGGTCTATACGCAATGGAGTTTAGAAGGATGTGGGGGGATCTATTTGAAACTTACAGAATACTGAATGACCTGCACAGAGTGGATATTGGGAAGATGTTTCCATTGGTAGGAGAGACTTGGAGCTGAAGGCAAGCCTTAGAGTAAAGGGAAGACCTTTTAGAACAGAGATAAGAAGAAACTTCTTCAGCCAAAGATTGGTGAATCCAGGGAATTCATTGCCACAGAAGGGTGTGGAGGCCATGTCATTGAGTATACTTAAGACTGAGATAGATAGGTTCTTGAGCATTAAGGGGATCAAGGGTTACGGGAAGAAGGCAGAAGAATGGGGTTGAGAAACTTATGAAGGGCTTTTGCCCGAAACGTTGATTTCGCTGCTCGTTGGATGCTGCCTGAACTGCTGTGCTCTTCCAGCACCACTAATCCAGTATTTGGTTTTCAGCATCTGCAGTCATTGTTTTTACCTTGAGAAACTTATCAGACAGGATTGAATGGTGGAACAGACTCAATGGGCTGAATGGCCTAATTTCTGCTCCTGTGTCTTATGGTCTGACTACCTGCACCAGACCCCAGTCTAGCAACCATCCCCGTTTCGCTCCAAGCGTCCAGTCCACTCCGCACCAGCTCTCAGCTACTCCAAGGTAAATTTCCTCGAGGACTCACTTCCCTGCGCCGGCCTCCATTCCAGGACTCACTTCCTTGTGCTGGCCTCCACTCCAGGACTTGCTTCCCTACACTGGCCTCTGCTCCGGGACACCCTTCCTTACATTGGCCTCCATTCTGGGACTCGCTTCTAAAATGGGAAACAGAGTGTTATGGTTGACTGATGTTTTTGCAAGTGGAAAATAATTTCCATTGATGTTCCACAGGGACCACTGTTGGGCCCCTTATTGTCTGAGGCATATATTAATTATTTAGATTTGCATATTTGAGAAATTTTCGCATGACACAAAATTAACTGGGTAGCTCATAATGAACAGAATGATTATCAACTGCCGGATTATATCATAATTTGAGCGGAAAGGAAAGTGCCAAATAGCATTCAAGCTGTGTTATGCTTTTTTAGAAGGCAAACAAAGCATGGGAATATACAATAAACCTGGAAGATACTGAGCAACAGTGAGAAAGTAAGGACCTAGAGTGCATGCCCACAGGTCACAGAAGAACAAGTTGATAAGATAGTAAAGAAGACAAATGGAATTATTTCCTTCATCAGGTGAGCTATTGATTATGAAAACAGGAATGCATAGTTGGAACCTTGTAGAGGCACTGGTTAGGCCACACCTAAAGTTAGGCAGATGCTGGAGATCAGAGTCAAGATTAGAGTGTTGCTGGAAAAGAACAGCAGGTCAGGCAGCATCCAAGGAGCAGGAAAATCGATGTTTCAGGCAAAAGCCCTTCATCAGGAACAGCTAGGGTTGTTTATATTTCTGATCACAGGAAGAATGTAATTTCTGTAGAAAATTTGAGGGCATTTACAGGAATATTGCCAAAGTTTAAATTGCAGCTGTGTAGAACAATTGTATCATGTGGGGTGTTTAATTGAGAGCAGAGAAGCCTAAGGAGTGATTTAATTGAGGGGTAAACATTATGAGGAGCTTGGAAAGAGTCGATAGGAAAGACCTATTTCCACCAGCAGAGAGGTCAGTTACAAGGGAACATGCATTTAAGTTGGCTATTAAATAGAAAATCAGAGGGGACATGAAGAAAAACTGTCTTCATCCAGAGGATAATGGGTTTCTGGAATTCACCACTATTTTGGTGGTTGAGGCAGAAGCCTCAATCATTTAAAAGGAAGTTGAATCTGCAGTTGAAGTAATGTAATCAGCAAGCTACAGACAAAATGGTGGAAAATAGGATTAGAATAGATGGCTAGTTTATTCAGTCAGGTCAAACATGATAGACTGAGTGGTTTCTTTCTGTGTTGTATTTTTCAATGGTTCTAAAATCCAGATTCCCTGTCGGAAGCAGGAAAGCATGTAAACAATCTAATGTAATTTTTTCTACAGAAGTATTGAAGAAGCCTTTTCATAAAAAGAACAGACAATTTGCACAAAACAAATCTGCTGAAAGAAATGTAAATCTGGTGAGTGCCAGGCTGGCTTGCTTCTAAAACTCCTCATACTTTGAGATTCTCACTGCTAGAAATTTGGTACAGCTCATCAATTCAACTATAAACTCAATGTTCAAATATGATATGTATACAGCTTGTTATTTCTGTGCAGCATTGAAACTGAAGTGTAAATAATGACCCAGATTTTGTGATAAGCATCACATGAATAGTGATGAGTTAAAAATCACACAACACCAGGTTATGGTCCAACAGGTTTAATTAGAAGCTCTAGCTTTCAGAGTGCCGCTCCTTCATCAGGTGGTTGTGGAGTACACAATTGAAAGATATAGAATTTATCGCAAAAGTTTAGAGTTTGATGTAATTGAAATTATACATTGAAAAATACCTTGATTGTTAAGTCTCTCATCTGTTAGAGTGACCCTGTTAGTTTCTCTTCTTTCATATGTAAATTGCAAAACTTTTTTAAAATGTTACATTCTCAAGTGAACTTTAACAATTGGTGTTAGCCCAGATAATGTATTAGGTATTAGCACCTCTGTGTGCTGCAGTCAAAAGTTTATACTGTAAACTTTTGCTATAAATTCTGGCTTACGATCGTGTACTCTACAACCACCTGATGAAGGAGCAGCACTCTGAAAGCTAATGCTTCCAATTAAACCTAATGGACTATAACCTGGTATTGTGTGATTTTCAACTTTGTACACCCTAGTACAACACCGGCATCTCCAAGTCATGAATAGTGATGGCAGTTCTATATTCCTAAACTTGCCATTAGACTTCAATGGACTTTTGCACTGGAACTTGCTATGATTAGAAATTACAATAGCACTGTATTTCAAGAGTTCTGAGACCTCTGTAAGATAAGCTAAATCTCATTTAAAGAGAATGAAAAATCCTTACAGAAATAGAGGGTGGAATTTTCCCAACTTAGCACTTAGCCAAATGGCAAGTTTGTTTGCAGGCTGGAACTGAAACAATTAACCCAAATGTTGTTAAAACTCTCAAATTGAGCCACACCATTGTTTGGCGAACCTGGAAGCTTGTGCAAATTGGTGAAGTGTGTGGGAGAGCAGGAGACAGAACTGACATGCTGGATGTGTCAAAGGAACAAATCCTAATTACAACATCACAACAGCAATTGGATTTTAGAGGCTACACAACTACAACATGGATAGGAAACTGATCTGTCAATGATATCTGGTGATCCTGCTGTGGAATCCAAATAGCTTCAATGAGGTCACAAAGTGAGGAAAAGAAGAACTATAGAAAATTTGGCCATTGCTCCTTTCCTGCACTGATCAAGCCTTTCTCACTAGTCAGCTTCAGTGAAGGAGCTCACCCTACTGATTATTCATATCAGCAAAACTGATGAGCTGCAAGCAGGTTAGGAAACAGATCCATTAGTGATTACATCCAGAATTAAGAGTTAAAGAAGAACATTAGGAACTACTTGACAGCATAGTGGCTCGGTGGTTAGCATTGCTGCCTCACTGTGTCAGGAACCTGGGTTTGATTCCAGCCTTGGGTAACTGACTGTGTGGAGTTTGCTCATTCTCCCCATGCCTGTGTGGGTTTCCTGCAGGCACTCCAGTTTCCTTCCACCATCCAGAGATGTGTAGCTTATGTGGGTTGTCTGTGCTAAGTTGCCCGTAATGTCCAGGATGTATAGGCTAAATAGATTAGTGATGGTAAATGTGGAGATAGGGTGAGGGTCTGGGAGATGGTGTGCTTTTTGGAAGGTCAGTGCAGACTTGATGGGCTGAATGGCCTCTTTCCTTATTATAGGGATTCTATACTCAATTATTGCAGCCATTTACCAGACAGCTGTACAGAGGTTTCTTCTTCAATTTTAATCCTGCTCAGTGAAAGCTTGAAAGCAAGCTGTTGCCCTGACTCGCTGGTGTCCACTTGAGTGGAATCCACAGTGAGAGGGTGAGAGCGTCCAACAAATGCAACATCTTAAAAAAAATGACTGTAGTGATGTCAAAGCCAGAAAATGAATAGCTGGTAAATGTTTCTAGTTAGTGGGGCTAGGAGAAAAAGACTTGGCAGGTTACCTTGGCTCTGTGGAATATGCATTCTTTTCAATATGAAAAACCTTGGATGTTTTTCAAGGCCTACACTGAGTATGTTCTCTTCAGATAGGAGACTTGATGGTGCTGTTCAAAATCATTTGGGATCTGATCTAAATAGCATTGGAAATCTCTTCATTTTGTTGGAAGAGACATGAACTGGGAGATACGAATATAGGTACAGCAACCTTTATTTTAACCGGCACCTTATGAACCAGCACTGTCGATAAACCAACAAAAATTATTTACCTCGAATACCGAAAGTTTGCTATATTATCACAATCTATATTATCACAGTCCGATAGTTATTTAAGGGTGCGAGTGATAAGGCTCTCTGCCATTAAATTTTACTTAATGAAAAATTACATTGTTATTTGAGTGATTTATAAATGAAGTATGACAGTGATGTGTATATCCCCCTGCATTATGTTTCTATCACTTCGCTTGATCAACTGGGATATTTAATCAACTGATAAGCTTCTGATCCCATGGGATCTGTTAAATAAAAAAAAATTGCTGTATAATTTGCAGAATAACCAGAAGTGACATGAGGACAATTTTTTTTTAGGCAGAGTGGTTAGGGCTTATATTGCATTTCCTGAGAATGTGGTGGAGACCAAAGCATTTGACTTTCATGGGAGAATTGGATAATGAAGAGAAAACAAATGCTGGGCTACACAAGGAAGGTTGTAGAATGAGATCAGTTAAGTAGGTCTTGGAGAGGTTTGGCAGAGGCACATCAGATCTGTGAAGTTCCATCAGTATTTCTAGAGCCACTGCACAACATTGGACAGAAATTGGAGAAATCTGTTACTGGCATGCAAGCCTGGTAACTCAGGCCTTCATGCTAATGTTCACATCATGAATGCGGGGGACAGGTGCATTGAGCCATTCAGATGAAATAGGAAACAATGGATGCTGACTTTCAGCAATGGCCTGCATACTCACACTCTTCTTAAATAGGAAAACCTGCCTTGACCATTCAGCATCTCACTTGGGTGCAGCAAAACACTCACAGTTTTTCGCGATTAAAGATGGTTTTGGTGTTGCATGAGATGGAAATCGAAAATGGACATGTAGAATGCACAAAGAACTTTCATTCTTGATTCCTTGCCACCATATGTCATCAACCCCCTCTCAAACCCTGGTCAGCAGGTTGTTCCTTTAGCCAAATCTTCCCCTGCATAGGTGCAATTAGGACAGCCTTTGGCCTAAAACCAACTGAGAAGACGTGGCCAGGATGTTTTGAACAGTCAGAGTGGGATACAAACAGCATTATTTAATTAGAAGAGTTGTGCAAAATGCTGCAGACCACCATCACTTAGGTAACCGTTGTCAGTTTGTACTGAACAACACTCTTAGATTTGACCTCGTGTCTGAATCATATCTTCATCATTCTGATGACTCGTACAGTAAGAAACCATGTTGTCAGGTGGCCTCAGTTGTATTTCTTCCACATCACTAGTAGGGTTCCTCTGAGGTATCATCAGCCACACTATTGCCTCCGAGGGGTCATCCACTGATTTTCTTTGGTATCAATATATAAGAAAGACTCTAAATTTGAGAAAGAAGATTTTGGGCACAATATCACCAAACTATGAATGACATGGCAAGAAATCTGGGAGACTGCTTGAGTAATCCTGCTGTTTGGAGCAACTAGCTGCATTTTCCTACAGAGTTCTGGGTGTTAAGTTGAAACTCTAGCAAGGCAGTGGAGAGATGACGATTAATAGGAATTATTGCTTGTTATCGCCCTCATTAACTGCAATCTCACCTCATTAATGTGCAACTTTCTACTATACCACTTGCCATGAAGAAATTGAACTTTCTGACATGAAACTTAGAGTGCATACTTGGCATTAGGCAACAACATTTCCAGGTATCCTCCAAGGCAACAGCTGCACGCAACCACAATTACTGACATCCAAACCATGCCAGCCATTCTGCACCATCATGGAACACTTCTGATCTACGTACCTCTATTCTTAAGCATGCAATGCTGCAAATCGGAGTGCATCAGCAATATGATTATCATGCTGCTACAGGAGTACTTTGCACTTTAGATAGGCACCCAGGTCATAGACTAGCCAAGGCAGCATTTTGGGGTGCTTGCTTGATTTCTCAGCATTCACTCACATTGAGCTAGCTGTATTCTTACAGAATGTTTGCTTTTTTATTGTCTTTTGCTCCCTCAGCCAGAGTTTAAAAGCTCTTAGTACTGTTGTGTTTTCTTGCTGTTCAGCACTGACTCAAAACCAAGTCATGGTTGTTAGCAGTCAACACTTATGAAAGTGGACATATTGCTATTGGGCACTTTGCTACATCAGATTCACACCTGCACCAATTGCCAACTGTGGCAAACTCACTGCATGAACTGCAAGCAAACAGCCATGACTCACAATCTTTTGGGGAATAGCCCTTACTCATATCCATCCAGGGAGGCACCTGCTGGTCAGGGGTTCCAGTATAGTAAGTCACTGGCAGCTTCCGATATAAGTCCAGGGGCTTGGGCACAATCAGTTGTTCAATTGCGGTGCCTTTATCATTCAGGGAGTGGGTGATGGTCAGCCCTGTGCATCCAGTGAAGCTAGTCCAGGGAATGATGGGAATCCTCTAGTATACTGTATTTTTCTATGATTCTGTAGCCAGGGAGACAGATTTCAGTCAGTCGTCTGGTTAACCTTTGTTTGGAGCTGTTTAGCTAAATTGCTAAAAGGTGTAGTTCATGTTCAGTCTGGGTGTTTTGTCCACCCAATGTCTGGAGGAGGAGAGCACAATTGGGTAGCTAGTTTTGCAGCAAAATTGCTTGGGAGTTTGATGGTGAAGAATGAGACAGAAAACTGTGATGCAGAGGGGATCACAATGGTGAAGGTTTTTCCGTTCTAGATGGGGGAGATGGTAGAGCATCAGTTAGTTAGGGGTCATGCTGGTGTGGGGAGGGGCATTGTCAGTGCAATGCAACACCCTGGCCTCCAAATAGAGTATAGAGCTGTAAGATCTAGTATGTTTAACTTCTATGCCTAGGACTGGAGAGTAAAGTTGGACAGATACAGATTCTGATGGATGGGTTGGGTAGGAATTTGAGTTGATGTGATGCCTATGAATTGATGAAGAGAGGGGATACATAGTGAGCTGGAGCCTGAAACTCACAGTACGAGGGCTGGGCATCATTGCCTTCCATCATCTCTTAAGTCAGAAGTGCACAATGGAAATGAGAATAGCTCTGACCATACCCAGAGTGGGGAGAATAAGTACTGCCATTTGTGAGTGAGGAGTCTCCAAGCTATAGTTACATGGGCAACAATGATAGACATACACCCATATGATGAAGGTGAAACACAGTTATGAATTTAATATTCCATGTGACTCTTGACCATTAGCCTGTTGTGTGCAGTCCCATTCCTTGATACAAGTACCCCTGATTATTTTCACACACGCTTTTGGCTAAACCCCACACTCCACTAATGCCTGTAATGCAACAGTAATATCTGTACACCTGGAAAAATTGAGCTGGGTTGCCAGTCATAGGATCTGCAATTCAGCCATTGCATGCTCATGGTATAGCAACTGCTGACTTCTCACCTTGGTCCATGGAATATTGCCTAAATATAAGGCTAAGCGGTTTCAGTTTCTGGAGGATTCCATTTGCAACTACACAGAGACTCACATAAATATATTTTAGTCAGAAATCAACATATATATTTACAACTATGAACTTATCTACAATGAGTCTCACCTATGCCACCAGCTGTGCCCTCAGAAGATTGTCTTCTTTCTCTCCTTTCCACTATGTCTCAGTGCATGTTCCTGGGTCTGCATCTAGGGTGAAGGGAATCTGCTGCATTGTGGAACCCGTTAGCCTTGATATGTCCTTCCACAGCCACTTCCGCCCCTCACAATTCCTCATGCACCACACGTGGCATCACTTCCACCCCTCACATCATAGCTGATGTCACACGCCCCCCCCCCCCCCCCCACTGCCGTGTTTGCCACCACTTCCACCCCCACCAATGCCACTCACCTGCATTCTGCTGACACGCCCACCACAGATCCCACTGTCACCATCCCCAGAACCCTGAGGGGAACACCACCCCTGCTCATGACTCCACCCCCACCACCACACCCACTCCAGTTACAGGCTCCGCCCCCACTCCCAGCTCCACACCCACACCAGGCCCAAGCTCCCAGCCCTGCCGAGTTTTCACCATCCCTCCAGACCTCCCCCTCACTGAGGACGAATGATCAGTCCTCAGCAAAGGACTCACCTTTATCCCCCTCCACCTACGCAGCAATGAATTTAATACACGCAGTGACGTCGAACACTTTTTCTGCCCCCTCCGCCTCTGAGCTTACTTTTACAATCAGGACACCCGCCCACCTTCCAAGGACCCCTTTTCCCGCCTCCAACACACTCCATCTACCTGGACACCCCGTGCTGCCCTATTACCTGCCCTCGAACTCTTCATTTCCAACTGCCGCTGGGACATTAACCGCCTCAACCTATCTAATCCCCACCCCCACTCCAACCTCTCACCCTCACAACGCGCTGCCCTCCACTCCCTCTGCTTCAATCCTGACCTCACCATCAAACCAGCAGTGGTAATCGGGCGCACTAACCTCTACACTGCTGAAGCCAAACGCCAACTCGAGGACACCTCTTCCTACCGTCCCCCCCCCGCCCCCCCCCCCGACCATGACCCCATCCCCTATCACCAAACCATCATCTCCCAGACCATACAGAACCTCATCACCTCAGAAGATCTCCCACCCACAGCTTCCATCCTCATAGTCCGGGAACCCCACACTGCCCGGTTCTACCTCCTCACCAACATCCACAAGCCTGACCACCCTGGCTGACCCATTGTCTCAGCATGCTCCTGCCCCACTGAACTCATCTCTACCTACCTCGACACTGTCCTACCCTCCAGTCCAGGAACCCCCCACATACATTCGGGACACCACCCATGCCCTCCACCTCCTCCAAGACTTCTGTTTCCCCAGCCCCCAACGCCTCACATGGATATCCAATTCCTCTACACCTCCATCTGCCATGACCAGGGCCTCCAAGCCCTCCGTTTTTTCCTCTCCTGACGTCCCCAACAGTACCCTTCCACCAACACTGGTCCTCACTCATAACAATTTCTCCTTCGAATCCTCCCACTTCCTCCAGACCAAAGGGGTAGACATGGGCACCCGTATGGGCCCCAGCTATGCCTGTATCTTTGTTGGCTATGTAGAACAGTCCATCTTCCGTAATTACACCGGCACCACTCCCCATCTCTTCCTCCGCTACATTGATGACTGCATTGGCGCCACCTTGTGCTCCCACGAGGAGGTTGAGCAATTCATCAACTTCACCAACACATTACACCCTGACCTTAAATTTACCTGGACCATCTCTGACGCCTCCCTTCCCTTCCTGGACCTCTCCATCTCCATTAATGATGACCGACTTGACTTTTACAAACCCACTGACTCCCATAGCTACCTGGATCACACCTTTTCCCAAAATGCCATCCCGTATTCCCAATTCCTCTGCCTCCGCTGTATCTGCTCCCAGGAGGATCAGTTCCACCACAGAACACACCAGAAGGCCTCCTTCTTTAGAGACCGCAATTTCCCTTCCTTTGTGGTTAATGATGCATTCCAATGCATCTCGTCCACATCCCGCACCTCCGCCCTCAGACCCCACCCCTCCAACCATAACAAGGACAGAACCCCCCTGGTGCTCACCTTCCACCCTACCAATCTTCGCATAAACCAAATCATCCGACAACATTTCTGCCACCTCCAAATGGACCCCACACCTCCAGGGATATATTTCCCTCCCCACCCCTTTCCATCTTCAGCAAAGACCATTCCCTCCGTGACTACCTGGTCAGGTCCACGCCCCCCCAACAACCCACCCTCCTCTCCTGGCACCTTCCCCTGCCGCCGCAGGAATTACAAAACCTGTGCCTACACTTCCTCCCTCACCTCCATCCAAGGCCCCAAAGGAGCCTTCCACATCCATTAAAGTTTTTCCTGCACATCCACCAATATCATTTATTGTATCCATTGCTCCCGATGCAGTCTCCTCTACACTGGGGAGACTGGACGCCTCCTAGCAGAGCGTTTTAGGGAACATCTCTGGGACACCCACACCAATCAACCGCACCACCCTGTGGCCCAACATTTCAACTCCCCCTCCCACATGGAGGTCCTGGGCCTCCTTCACCGCCGCTCTCTCACCACCTGACGCCTGGAAGAAGAATGCCTCATCTTCCACCTCGGAACACTTCAACCCCAGGGCATCAATGTGGACTTCACCAGTTTCCTCATTTCCCCTTCCCCCACCTCACCCTAGTTCCAAACTTTCAGCTCAGCACTGTCCCCATGACTTGTCCTACATGCATATCTTCCTTTCCACCTATCCACTTCACCTTCCTCCCTGACCTATCACCTTCATCTCCACCTTCATTCACCTGTTGTACTCTATGCTACTTTCTCCCCATCCACACCCTCCTTTCATTTATCTGTCTACCCTTCAGGCACTCTGCCTGTATTCCTGATGAAGAGCTTTTGCCCGAAACCTCGATTTTCCCGCTCCTCAGATGCTGCCTGAACTGCTGTGCATTTCCAGCACCACTCTAATCCAGAATCTGGTTTCCAGCATCTGCAGTCATTGTTTTTACCTATGTCCTAAGAGAAGACCTTCTCCAGATAGTGATAAAGTGCAAATCTATCTCCATAACCAACAGACTGAGTCTGGACAAAGGAGGCAGACGGTCAAAGAATATAAAAGTGCTGTACCTGCTTTCGATTTGGAGATTTGTTACCATGTTTTGAAGAGTGGCTCTCCCCTGTGAAATTGCAGGATGGTGTGATTTTCTAAGCACTAGTATCATCCAGTGCGACATTATTATTAACAAGTGAGACTTTAATGGGGAGGTTTAAAGTTAAAATATAGTGAGAATGATAAAGCATTTTGACAAGCAGTAAACTTGCACAGGCTCTGACATTATTATATCCCTTTGAGGAAGCCTGGAGATTCTCATCAAGAGGTTCAAGAGATAACAAAATAAGAACATAAGAACAAGGAGCCGGTGTAGACTGTCTGGCTGTTCGAGCCTACTCTGCCAATCATTAAGATCATGGCTGATCTTTCCATGGATTCAGATTCACTTACCCACGCTCCCACTGTATCTCTTAATTCCTTTATTGTTTAAAACAAAATCTATCTTAGCTTTAAAAATGTTTACTGAAGTAGTGTCAAGTCCTTCACTAGCTAAGGAATTCCATCGAGTTACAATCCTCTGAGTGAAGAAGTTCCTTCTTAATTCAGTCCTAAATCTGCTCCCTTTAACCTTCAGGCAATGAACTCTTGCCATATTTTCACCTGCCAGTGGAAACATCTGTCTCTACTTCCATTTTATCGATTCCCTTCATAATTTTATATGTTCCTGTAAGCTCTCCCCATTCTTCTGAAATTCCAATAAATATACAGAGGAACCTCGATTATCCGAATACCAATTATCCGAAAATCGGATTATCCTAAGGAGATCTCGAGGTCCCAATAGAAACATTACATCAAAAATGTGTTTCCAACAGTGTTCATGTCTTTTGTTTACAGTGATTAAACAGGCATCATCTCCAAATGACTGAACTCCCGCCCCCTCTCTCTCCCCTCACTTTCCCTGGAGTTCGACAGAGGGGTGAACCCTAAACTCCCCCTCCTCTAGATAATCTCTCTAATATTGTCTTGTACAGAGCAGAGATGGAACCTGTCAAAACATTGCAGTAAAAAGTTGTGTGTGTGTGTATATGCGCTATTTGGAGACTTACCCCAGCAGCAGCAGTCTTATTGTTGGTGTCCAGTCGGGCTGACCCGGAGACAGGGTGGGGAAGTGTTTGACGGGGTGTGGGGGAGGCAGTGGGGCAGTGCTAGAGGGGGTTGGGGGGGCAGGTGGGGCGGTGTTTGACAGGGGCGGGCGGGGGTGGTGTTGGAAATTTGGGGACTGGGGAGGAGGTGTTGGGGGTGCGGGGAGGTGGATTTGGGTGGCAGAGGGAGGTGTTGAACAGGTGGGGAGCGGTGTTAGATGGGGTTGGGGTGGGTAGGGGTGGTGTTAGCCAGGGGCAGGTGGGCGGGGCAGGTGTTGGGGGAATCGGGAGGAGGTGTTGGGCAGTTGTGTGCTGCTGCAGTCTCCTTAATGGGGAGCAGACATTAAAAACTCCGAGCCCCAGAGGAAAGGCATTTAATCGATTAACTGAATAGTCGATTATCCGAAGGAAATAGTGCCCGCCCATCTCGTTCCTCTGTAATCCCAGTCTACTCAGTCTCTCTTCATAAGCCATCCCCCTCAACTCCGAATCAAACTAGTGAACCTTCTCTGCAACCCGTCCAGTGCCAGTACATCCTTTCTGAAGTAAGGACACCAAAACTGTACACAGTACTCCAGGTGTGGCCTCACCAGCACCCTGTACAACTACAGCATAACCTCCCTGCTTTTAACCTCAATCCCTTTAGGAATGAAGGACAAAATTCCATTTGCAAACTTAATTATTTGTTGCATCTGCAGACCAACCTTCTGTGATTCATGCACAAGGACACCCAGGGTGCCTCTGTAAAGCAGATGTTATTGACCTCTGTAGATAAACATCTGGCTGATGAGTAGAAGAAATTGCATAAACACTTTGCTCATCTCTCTCTTCACAAACATAGAGTCATAGAGATGTACAGCATGGAAACAGACCCTTTGGTCCAACTTGTCCATGCCGACCAGATATCCCAACCCAATCTAGTCCCACCTGCCAGCACCCGGCCCATATCCCTCCAAACCCTTCCTATTCATATACCCATCCAAATGCCTCTTAAATGTTGCAATTGTACCAGCCTCCACCACATCCTGTGGCAGCTCATTCCATACATGTACCACCCTCTGCATGAAAAGGTTGCCCCTTAGGTCTCTTTCCCCTCTCACCCTAAACCTATGCCCTCTAGTTCTGGACTCTCCGACCCAGGCAAAAGACTTTGTCTATTTATCCTATCCATGCCCCTCGTAATTTTGTAAACCTCTATAAGGTCACCCCTCAGCATCTGACGCTCCAGGGAAAACAGCCCCAGCCTGTTCAGCCTCTCCCTGTAGCTCAGATCCTCCAACCCTGGCAACATCCTTGTAAATCTTTTCTGAATCCTTTCAAGTTTCACAACATCTTACCAATAGGAAGGAGACCAGAATTGCAAGCAATATTCCAACAGTGGCCTAACCAATGTCCTGTACAGCTGCAACATGACCTCCTAACTCCTGTACTCAATACTCTGACCAATAAAGGAAAGCATACCAAACACCTTCTTCACTATCATACCTACCTGCGACTCCACTCTCAAGGAGCTATGAACCTGCACTCCAAGGTCTCTTTGTTCAGCAACACTCCCTAGGACCTTACCATTAAGTGCCTAAGTCCTGCTAAGATTTGCATTCCCAAAATGCAGCACCTCGCATTTATCTGAATTAAACTCCATCTGCCACTTCTCAGCCTATTGGCCCATCTGGTCCTGTTGTAATCTGAGGTAACCCTCTTCACTGTCCACTACACCTCCAATTTTGGTGTCATCTGCAAACTTACTAACTTTACCTCTTACGCCCGCATCCAAATCATTTATGTAAATGACAAAAAGTAGAGGGCCCAGCACCGATCTGTAGCCAGTTCTGTTTCCAAATGGCTAGTTCTCCCTGTATTCCATGAGATGTAGGCTTGCTAATCAGTCTCCCATGGGGAACCTTGTCAAACACCTTACCAAAGTCCATATAGATATCATCTACTGCTCTGCCCTTATCAATCTTCTTTGTTACTTCTTCAAAAAACTCAATCAAGTTTGTGAGACATGATTTCCCACGCACAAAGCCATGTTGACTATCCTGAATCAGTCCTTGCCTTTCCAAATACACGTATATCCTGTCCCTCAGGATTCCCTCCAACAACTTGCCCACCACAAATGTCAGGCTCACGGGTTTATAGTTCCCTGGCTTGTCTTTACCGCCCTTCTTAAACAGTGGCACCACGTTTGCCAACCTCCAGTCTTCCGGCACCTCACCTGTGACTATCGATGATGCAAATATCTCAGCAAGAGGCCCAGCAATTGCTTCTCTAGCTTCCCACAGAGTTCTCGGGTACACCTGATCAGCTCCTGGGGATTTATCCACTTCTAACCGTTTCAAGACATCCAGCACTTCCTCCTCTGTAATCTGGACATTTTGCAAAATGTCACCATCTATTTCCCTACAGTCTATATCTTCCATATCCTTTTCCACAGTGAAAACTGATGCAAAATATTCATTTAGTATCTCCCCCATTTTCTGTGGGTCCACACAGAGGCCTCCTTGCTGATCTTTGAGGGGCCCAATTCTCTCCCTAGTTATCCTTTTGTCCTTAATATATTTGTAAAAACCCTTTGGATTCTCCTTAATTCTATTTGCCAAAGCTATCTCATGTCCCTGTTTTGCCCTCCTGATTTCCCTCTTAAGTATACTCCTACTTTCTTTATACTCTTCTAAGGATTCTCTCGATCTATCCTGTCTATACCTGACATACGCTTCCTTCTTTTTCTTAACCAAACCCTCAATTTCTTTAGTCATCCAGCATTCTCTATACCTACCAGCCTTCCCTTTCACCCTGACAGGAATATACTTTCTCTGGATTCTTGTTATCTCATTTCTGAAGGCTTCCCATTTTCCAGCTGTCCCTTTACCTGCGAACATCTGCCTCCAATCAGCTTTTGAAAGTTCTTGCCTAATACCGTCAAAATTGGCCTTTCTCCAATTTAGGACTTCAACTTTTAGATCTGGTCTATCCTCTTCCATCACTATTTTAAAACAAATAGAATTATGGTCGCTGGCCCCAAAGTGCTCCCCCACTGACACCTCAGTCACCTGCCCTGCCTTATTTCCCAAGAGTAGGTCAAGTTTTGCACATTCTCTAGTGGGTACATCCAAATACTGAATCATAAAATTTTCTTGTACACACTTAAGAAATTCCTCTCCATCTAAACCTTTAACATTATGGCAGTCCCAGTCGAAACATTGAATGATGTAATGTGAAGGGCAAGTATTCTAGATTGTGTTAGGAAAATATTCTTCAGTGGTATTAGATTAGATTCCCTACTGTATGGAAACAGGCCCTTCAGCCCAACAAGTCCACACCAACCCACCGAAGAGTAACCCACCCAGACCCATTCCCCAACCCTATATTTACCCCTGACAAATGTACCTTACACTATGGGGCAATTTAGCATGGCCAATTCACCTAACCTGCACATCTTTGGATTGTGGGAAGAAACTGGAGCATCCAGAGGAATCCCACGCAGACACGGGGAGAATGTGCAAACACCACACAGACAGTTGACTGACTCTGGAATCAAACCCAGATCCCTGATGCTATGAGGCAGCAGTTCTATCCATTAAGCCACCGAGCTGTCCCATGGAGGTAATGGCTGAATGGTATTATTATTAGACTATCAATCCAGAAACACAGCTAATGTTCTGGGGACTGGGATCAAATCCTGCTATGGCAGCAGGTGGTATGTTTCTAATCCAATGAGAAAGGGATATTGCTGGTTCTGTTAAGAATATGGTGGGCCAAGTAGATCAAATGTCAGCGGAGGACATTATAAGAGGTAGTGATCATTGTACTGAAAGATTTAGAATGGTGATAGAAAAGAACAATTTAATGGGGGAGAACTGACTTCAGTGGGGCAAGAATGGAGCTGAGCCAGATAGACTAGAGCCAAAGATTGCTGAGAGAACCTATAGCTGAACAATGACCTAACTTCAAAGAAGAGAGAGGGCACAGTCAAGATCTGTTCCCTCAAGAGGAAGAAAGGGTAAAGAAATTTGGAGTTCTCTGGGTGATAAAGGAATTAGAAGTTAAGATAAAGATTACAAGTATGCTTATGACAGGTGTCTGGTTGTAAAACTATTAAGAACCAAATGGAATGTTGTTGTGGTTCTGTTCGCCGAGCTGGGAATTTGTGTTGCAGACGTTTCGTCCCTTGTCTAGGTGACATCCTCAGTGCTTGGGAGCCTCCTGTGAAGCACTTCTGTGATGTTTCCTCTGGCATTTATATTGGTTTGTCTCTGCCGCTTCCGGTTGTCAGTTCCAGCTGTCCATTGCAGTGGTCGGTATATTGGATCCAGGTCGATGTGCTTATTGATTGAAAATGTGGATGAGTGCCATGCCTCTAGGAATTCCCTGGTTGTTCTCTGTTTGGCTTGTCCTATAATAGTAGTGTTGTCCCAGTCGAACTCATGTTGCTTGTCATCTGCGTGTGTAGCTACTAAGGATAGCTGGTCGTGTCGTTTCGTGGCTAGTTGGTGTTCATGGATACGGATCGTTAGCTGTCTTCCTGTTTGTCCTATGTAGTGTTTTGTGCAGTCCTTGCATGGGATTTTGTACACTACATTGGATTTGCTCATGCTGGGTATCGGGTCCTTCGTTCTGGTGAGTTGTTGTCTGAGATTGGCTGTTGGTTTGTGTGCTGTTATGAGTCCTAGTGGTCGCAGTAGTCAAGCTGTCAGTTCGGAAATGCTCTTGATGTATGGTAGTGTGGCTAGTCCTTTGGGCTGCGGCATGTCCTCATTCCGTTGTCTTTCCCTTAGGCATCTGTTGATGAAATAGCGTGGGTATCTGTTTTTGGCGAATACATTGTATAGGTGTTCTTCTTCCTCTTTTTGCAGTTCTGGTGTACTGCAGTGTGTTGTGGCCCTTTTGAACAGTGTCTTGATGCAATTTCTTTTGTGTGTGTTGGGGTGGTTGCTTTCATAGTTCAGGACTTGGTCTGTGTGTGTGGCTTTCCTGTGTACCTTTGTGGTGAATTCTCCGTTAGGTGTTCTCTGTACCATCACGTCTAGGAATGGGAGTTGGTTGTCCTTTACTTCCTCTCTAGTGAATCGGATTCCTGTGAGTGTGGCGTTGATGATCCGGTGTGTGTTCTCTATTTCTGTGTTTTTACTGATTACAAAGGTGTCATCTACATATCTGACCCAGAGTTTGGGTTGAATTTACAGTAAGTCTGTTTGTTCTAATCTTTGCATTACCACTTCTGCCATGAGTCCAGAGGTGGGTGAGCCCATGGGTGTGCCGTTGATTTGTTCATATATTTGGTTGTTGAATGTGAAGTGTGTTGTGAGGCACAGGTCCAGTAGTTTGAGTATGCCGTCTTTGTTGATAGGTTCACCGTCCTGTTGTCTGTTCTGTATGTCCAGCAAGTTGGCTATTGTTTCTCTGGCTAAGGTTTTGTCAATAGAGGTGAAGAGTGCCGTTACATCGAATGAGACCATAGTTTCTTCCTTGTCTATGTGTATATTTCTGATGATGTCCAAGAATTCCTGTGTTGACTGTATGAAGTGTCTGGATCCTCTGATCAGATGCTTCAGTTTCTGCTGTAGTTCTTTGGCCAGTTTGTGTGATGGTGTCCCTGGTAGTGATACTATTGGTCTGAGTGGGATGTCTGGTTTGTGCACTTTAGGTAGTCCACAGAATCTGGGGGTGTTGTTGCTTTCAGGTTTCATTCTTTGTAGGTCAAACCTGGTTATCTGTCCATTTTTTTGTAGGTTCCTCAGTGTGTTATTTATCCTATTGGTGAACCTATCAACAAAGACGGCATACTCAAACTACTGGACCTGTGCCTCACAACACACTTCACATTCAACAACCAAATATATGAACAAATCAACGGCACACCCATGGGCTCACCCACCTCTGGACTCATGGCAGAAGTGGTAATGCAAAGATTAGAACAAACAGACTTACTGTAAATTCAACCCAAACTCTGGGTCAGATATGTAGATGACACCTTTGTAATCAGTAAAAACACAGAAATAGAGAACACACACCGGATCATCAACGCCACACTCACAGGAATCCGATTCACTAGAGAGGAAGTAAAGGACAACCAACTCCCATTCCTAGACGTGATGGTACAGAGAACACCTAACGGAGAATTCACCACAAAGGTACACAGGAAAGCCACACACACAGACCAAGTCCTGAACTATGAAAGCAACCACCCCAACACACACAAAAGAAATTGCATCAAGACACTGTTCAAAAGGGCCACAACACACTGCAGTACACCAGAACTGCAAAAAGAGGAAGAAGAACACCTATACAATGTATTCGCCAAAAACGGATACCCGCGCTATTTCATCAACAGATGCCTAAGGGAAAGACAACGGAATGAGGACATGCCGCAACCCAAAGGACTAGCCACACTACCATACATCAAGAGCATTTCCGAACTGACAGCTTGACTACTGCGACCACTAGGACTCATAGCAGCACACAAACCAACAGCCACTCTCAGACAACAACTCACCAGAACGAAGGACCCGATACCCAGCATGAGCAAATCCAATGTAGTGTACAAAATCCCATGCAAGGACTGCACAAAACACTACATAGGACAAACAGGAAGACAGCTAACGATCCGTATCCATGAACACCAACTAGCCACGAAACGACACGACCAGCTATCCTTAGTAGCTACACACGCAGATGACAAGCAACATGAGTTCGACTGGGACAACACTACTATTATAGGACAAGCCAAACAGAGAAAAACCAGGGAATTCCTAGAGGCATGGCACTCATCCACATTTTCAATCAATAAGCACATCGACCTGGATCCAATATACCGACCACTGCAATGGACAGCTGGAACTGACAACCGGAAGCGGCAGAGACAAACCAATATAAATGCCAGAGGAAACATCACAGAAGCGCTTCACAGGAGGCTCCCAAGCACTGAGGATGTCACCTAGACAGGGGACGAAACGTCTGCAACACAAATTCCCAGCTCGGCAAACAGAACCACAACAACGAACACCCGAGCTACAAATCTTCTCACAAACTTTGAACCAAATATAATATGGAGAGAGCAGAAGGGAGATGGAGAAGTGACTGATACTTAACATAAAGGGAATTGCCAAAGTCTTCCATAGGCACATAAATAGTAAAATGGTAGAAATAGGAGAATTGGTGCTGCTAGGGGATTTCCATGTGGAGGCAGGAGGCATGACTGAAGCATGAAATGAATATTCTGCAATTGCACTTACCAATAAAATAGATGCTATCCACACCATGGTGACAAAAGGAATTTCATCCACTAGAAAACTTCAAAATTGAGGAGGAATTTGATAAAAAGTATTTAAAATTGACAATGCCTGGGACTGAATGCAATGTATACAAGGACACAAAGGGAACTTGTGGAGGCACTGGCTGTAGTTTTTCAGTCTTTCTTAGGCTCATGATGGTTTCAAAGGCATGGAGATTTGCAAACATTGCTCCCTTGTTCAGAAAAGGGTGCAAGGATAAGCTCAGTAATTATACATCAGTCAGTTATCTTTGGTGGGAAACTTTCAGAAACAATAATTTGGGATAGGATTAATAATCTTGTGGAGAAGCGTGGGTTAATTAAAGAGAATACAATTTCTTAAGAGAAAATCATTTTTACTTCCTGAAAGAGGAGCAGAGAATTTAATGAGCTTTATAGCATTGCAGTGTTTGTGGACAACAAAAGATATTTGATACAGTACCACAGAACAGAATTGTGAGCAGACTTAGAACTTGTGGAATAAAGGGGACAGTAGCAATATGGATGAAAATTGATATTACTAATGGTCAATGGATATTTTTCCAAATAGAGCAAGGTTTTTAGTGAAATTTCCCAGGGATTGGATTGGGATCCTTGCTTATCCTGATATGTTAATGATCTAGACCTTGTTGATCACAGGGAACATAGAACAATACAGCACAGAACAGGCCCTTCAGCCCACGATGTTGTGCTGAACATTTGTCCTAGTTTAAGCACCTATCCATGTACCTATCCAATTGCCGCTTAAAGGTCACCAATGATTCTGACTCCGCCACTCCCACAGGCAGCACATTCCATGCCCCCACCACTTTCTGGGTAAAGAACCTACCCCTGACATCCCCACTATACCTTCCACCCTTCACCTTAAATTTATGTCCCCTTGTAACACTCTGTTGTACCCGGGGAAAAAGTCTCTGACTGTCTACTCTATCTATTCCCCTGATCATCTCATAAACGTCTATCAAGTCACTCCTCATCATTCGCCGTTCCAACGAGAAAAGGCCTAGCACTCTCAACCTATCCTCGTATGACCTATTGTCCATTCCAGGCAACATCCTGGTAAATCTCCTCTGCACCCTCTCCAAAGCCTCCACATATTTCCTAAAATGAGGCGACTAGAACTGCACACAGTTTCAGAGTTTGCAGGTAGTACAAAACATGGAAGCATTGCACATTGTGAGAAGATTACCTCTAAAAGGCATTGCCAATTTGGAGTGGGTTGATAAGTGTCACATCATTTTCAAATTGGACAAGTGTGAGTGGCACATTTTGATTGAAAGAATATGGAGCGACATAGAAACTAAAGAACACTACTTTAGTGATTTATGCACATCATAATGTATATGTAATGGAATAGATGGAGACAGCAGTTAATTAAGCATACAGTATCTTAGGCTTTATCAATATGTGTATGGATTCCAAGAGCAAAATGTTATGCTGAACTTGTGAAATATACCACTTAGACTTCAGTTGGAGTATTGTGTATAGTTCTAGGCACCATACTTAGGAAGAATCAAAACACAATGTAGAGAATGCAGAAATTATCTATGAGAATGGTTCCAGGAATAACAATCTTCAGTTATAAAGATAGATTAGGCAAGTTGGGATTGTTTCCCTTGGAGTGAATATTTGATTGATATTTTATAAATCAGGTGTCAGGGCAGTAAATGGGGAAAACAATAATTTTATGATTGGAACAGAATACTCAAATTTACAGTGAATTGGAAAAGAGGTAAATGAAATTTGAAGGAAAAAAGATCACAATAAATAGGTAAGGTCTAAAAGCACTGCCTGGAAATGTAGTGGAGGCAGATTGAATCAATACATTCAAGAAAGTAATCAGATGATTACTTTAAATAGAAACCATGCACAGGGTTATAAGAAAAAGACAGGAAAATGGCAGCAACTCTACTCATTCAAAGAGCCAGTGCAGATACATTGGGCAAATAGCCACCTACTGCAGTGTAACAATTCTGTGATTTTGTGATTGCTAATGTCAGCAACCCCTGCTGGATTGTCTGAGATACCTGATGCTCAATGGAGCTCAGTTGTATCCAGAAAACAGTCTTGTTCTTCTAGTACCCTATTGGGGGTATCAGTTCTTGTGACATGTTACAAAGTGGCAGATAGTTGAGGAACTCGTGTTATTGATGTTTGCTGCTGTTGCTGCTCATTTTGGTCCTCATTAGAAATCCAAATTAGAGCTGTATCAGTATGTGTCTAGAAGAATATTAACAGCTGGAAAGTGCAGATTGAAGGCAGAAACACCAAGGTAGCAAAGAATAAACACCTCAGGTATTAGAAATCAACTCCAGAACATTGAAATCATTTTTGTGGAACGAGTCCTTTAAACCAAAGCTAATTTGGGCAAGGGAATACCATCATATTTCAGTATTTAAAGCCGTTCTATTTTATCAGTTGTTCAGAAGGTTAGCTGCCTCTTGCTATATTTTACCTATTGAGTTCCTGGAATTTGATACAGTGACACTGTGGTAAAGTCACCAGTCTTGTATTCCAGAGGTCCAGTCTAGGGACAAAGGTTAAATTCAATTAATCTGAAAGTAATGATTATGACGACTATGAAACCATTTTCAATTGTTGCAAATGCAAAAAATCTGGTTCATTAATACACTTTGGGGAAAGAAATCCACCATCTTTATCTGTTGCTGCCTGCATGTGACTGTAGAACTGCAACAATAGGTTGACTCTTAACTGCCCTCAATGTTTCCCTATCAAAGATTCAGTTCCAGGGCAATTTGAATTGGGCAAATGTTGTCTTTACCAGCAACACCCAAAATGTGAAAGAGAAAGCCCAGAGAAAACATGCATTTAGAATTAAAGTGAGAATACCAAATTAAAATAATACTTAATTATAATTTGACATATTTAAATCTCAGACCTGTTCCACAGAGCTTTTCCATTTATTGACAGATATATTGAAGTTAAGTTTGGAAGTCAATTGGTGATGCCAGCTTCCTAATTTTCCAGCAGTTTAGTTTTCAACCTGCTGACCATACAAAAACTCACCTACTCTGGTAGTTAAAATTCCTCCCTTAGACTATGCAAATTAGTCTTGACTTTTGTTATACCATTTCCCCCTTTTTCCACATGTTATCCACATTTTGTGGTTTATCGTTACCCTGTTTTTTGGTTGTGTCTTTTTACCTTGAACTTGGTCACTGCAAGTATTTTCCATTTCTAATTGATTTCCCACAATTTACTGATTTTTGCAGCTTTTGGTTTACCAAAAAGCTTTCTGCTTTTTAGAAATCCATTTCTACTTTCAAACTAAGCCTCTGAATACTTCTTGACTTAGTTAACTAAAAAACAGAGAATAATTAGGCAATTTTTCCTTTCAGAGTTGGTCTCTGTATGCATCTTTTGATTCTGGGCTTATTCATTTCCCATTGTACTAACTTTTGTTGAAGATAGCTTAATGTTTTTCTGTTGTGCAACACAAGCAACAAGTTTCATATAATATTTTGATTTAATTTAATGTCTTCAAATGTGTAACTAAATTTTAAATGAAAAAATATATAATACAGAAAAACATAGTACAAAAATAGTTCATGAAATTTTTATTACAGATGCAAAAGATTGCAAAACCCTGAGCTAGAGTACAAACAGCCATATTCGATAAGGCAAAAAGAGATGTATTAAAGGGAAGACTTTGCTGAATAAATAGAGTAAAACAAAATTAAAACATAGAGTAATAACATAAAACCAGGGTGAGCAATATTAAAGAAAATCATGATGAGTAAAATGTTATCACTTGTAATATGAAAAGTTTAATGGGCTGATAAAATGGGAATCAGAAGATTCTAAACAAAATGAGAAAGGATAGCAGATAGAAAAAAAGAAATCGTAAAGCTGGTATAAACCTGTAACAGATATGCAAGAAAAGTTAGAGAACATAGGCCACACAGGATAAAGGATGCTGCTTAACTAAGTATGAAGATGTGAGAAAAAAATTAAATTCATATTTTGCATTTCATTTTGCAATTAGGGAAATAGCGCTGTAGCTGTAATAGAAAGAATTATGGAGCAGTTATTAGAAATGCTCAGGAAAAAGGAATTTGTTTTAAAGAAATTAGCATATTCCAGCTGGATAATACACCATACCCTGTCAACCTTGGCCATACTATGAATTCATGAATTCTTAGCTTATTAGTTATGAGTAGAAATAAAGTAACAATGCTATGGCACCATCCTTGGAACATTATCCCATCTCCCAAGACTTCATCTCTTTTAAGGGCAAAGATTAGTGCAATACTACCCATTTTTACCCCTGCAATTAGAGTCATAGAGTCATAGAGATCAACAGCTCGGAAACAGACCCTTTGGTCCAACCACTGGGCGGCACGGTGGCGCAGTGGTTAGCACTGCTGCCTCACCGCGCCAGAGATCCGGGTTCAATTCCCGCCTCAGGCGACTGACTGTGTGGAGTTTGCACATTCTCCCCGTGTCTGCGTGGGTTTCCTCCGGGTGCTCCGGTTTCCTCCCACACTCCAAAGATGTGCAGGTCAGGTGAATTGGCCATGCTAAATTGACCGTAGTGTTAGGTAAGGGGTAGATGTAGATGTAGGGGTATGGGTGGGTTACGCTTCGGCGGGGCGGTGTGGACTTGTTGGGCCGAAGGGCCTGTTTCCACACTGTATCTAATCTAAATCTAAATCTAATTATCCATGCCAATCAGATATCCTCAATAAATCTAGTCCCATTTGCTAGTATTTGGCACATATCCCTCCAAACCATTCCTATTCATATACCCATCCTGATGCCTTTTAAATGCTGTGATTGTACCCACTTCCACCACTTCCTCTGGTAACTTATTGCATACACATACCACCCTCTGCATGAAATGTTGCCACTTAGATCCCTTTTAAATCTTTCCTCTCTCACCTTAAACCTGTGCCCTCTAGTTTTGGACTCCCCCACCCTGGGGAAAAGACTTTATTTACCCTATCCATGCCCCTCATAATTCTATAAGGTCACCCCTCAGCCTCTGATGCTCCAGGAAAAATAGCCCCAGTCTGCTCAGCCTCTCCCTACAACCCTGGCAACATCCTTGTAAGTTTTTTCTGAACCCTTTCAAGTTTAATAACATCTTTCTCATAGCAGGGAGATCAGAATTGTAGGTAGTATTCTAATATTGGCCTAACCAATGTCCTGTACAGGTACAACATGACCTCCCAACTCCTATATTCAATGCACTGACCAATAAAGGCAAGCATACCAAATGCCTTCTCCACCATCCCGGCTATCTGCGATAGCAGTGCACTGATTTTAGTGCTTCTTTTTCTACTTTTTCTTTCTAGTCACAGTTCCATTGCTAGAAGAAATCAAAGTGTCTTCCAAAATTATTCCAACATCTAAGGATCCATTAAAATGTTGCTGAATCCCAACATATACCACTCCTGGGTGTGATCAAGGAACAATAGCATGGATGTGTACAGAAGGCAGCATTGGTACAGTTTACAATCATTTGACCTCCTTAAGCACAAATTCACTTGATGCACACCCATTTCTGGCAGGTGCCCTGGCAACTGAAATTGAGATCTACCCAAAGATTAGAACCTATGGTTCTGTTTTTCAAATTGGTAGCATTGCATTATTCAACTTAGGGATGCATTTCTAATAATATTAATACTAATCATTGGTTGGCAGACTAATATGGCATTTAATAATGCATCATGTAACATAACCTTTATTTACAAATATAATAAAACATAAGACTTTCACCTCTGAAACAGTAATTTGATTGTTTTTCCCTTTTATTGTGAAAGAATAAGATCAAATGCTACAAGCAGTCAAAAAGGGAGATCAACCAGTCTACAGCAAGAAGGCTCAAGAGGTATGTTTAAAAGGCTATTAGGTAGGAAGTTTAGAAATTTTGACCCAATGACAGTGAAAGAACTGCAGTATAATATTAAGTCAGATGGCATATGGTTTGGAGGGGAACATGTAGGTGGTGGTGCTCCCCTGCATTTGCTGCTCCCATCCTCATAGACACTCAAGGTTTTGGACTTGGAAGGTGCTATATAAGGAGCCAAAGTGAGTTGCTATAGTACATTTTGCAGATAGCGTGAACTGCTGCCACTGTGTATTGGTGCTGTTGACAATGAATCTTGAAATTGGTGGATGGGGTGCCAATGAAATGGATTGCTTTGCTTTCAATGGTGTCAAACATCTTGTTTTTTGGAGTTGGATTCATCCAGGCCAGTGGAGAGTTTTCCATCACACTCCTGATTTCTGTCTTGGAGATGGTGGAAGGCATTGGGAAACAGGAGGCTCGTGATTCGCTGCAGAATGGAGACTGGTCTTTTAGCCATTGTTTCAAGGTAAGTATTTGGAGCAGGAATAGACAATTTGGTCCCTCAAACCTGCCCCGCTATTCAACAAGCTCATGGCTGATCTGCCCCAGGTCTCATCATCTTTGTACCAGTGCAGTAGATTATTTTACAAATAATCTCAGGAGCCTCAAGATACAGGTCAACTGTTGTTCATTGAGTTATGTGTTGGGTGACTCCCCAGAAAGGATTCGGAGGTAGCACTCTGATTCAACCAGGATTTGTTAGATACTTATACATTATAAGTCATGTAGATAGTTCATTGTTAAAATTCTGAAATGGTCTGTTTCACACCAACACCTTGTTTTTCACACATGTCAAAATTGGCAGGGCACATGTAACGCCTGGTCTCACCACTCCTCCTACCAGCTGCTATCCTAGCTTTGCTCCAAAGCCTTTGCTTCATTCCCATCCTTGACTAAGCCCCATTGCTTTGACTTCCTTGGCTGGTACAGGGTCATCCTCTCATTCATTAATGCCTCAGGATTTATACTAGTTAAGCTATGTTGCATTTTCAGATACTTTGTTTGTTAATCAGCATCCAAGCACATTTATTCAATTTAACTAATATTGCTTTTAACCTGACCATTTTCTTTAAAAAGATTTATATGATCATTGTTTATGAAGTTAACTGAAACACTCTGCCACATTCTAATAAAAAAAATTGTGAATGCAGGAAATCTGAAACAAAGAGTTTGCTTTATCTCATAAATGCTGCCAGACCTGTGGAGATTCTCCAGCAGTTTCGGTTTTTACCTCATTGTAATCCTGGCTGAAATTTTTGTGGATTTAAAGGCTAACTCATCATATCCACATTTCCCTGTGATAGCAGCACAACTGTCAACTTGCTGATATTTCATAAATCTGTCATCGTTCTCTTTAAGTACTGACAATGATCTATTCTCCTCAAATCTCTGGGGATGAGAATTCCAGACATTCACTATCTTCTGGGAGAAGAAATTCATTCATTACATAGTTTTAAATGTGTCTCCCTCTATAACATTGCCCTATAGATGAAGACTACCCCACTTGTGGAAGCACTTTCTCAACATCTACCTGACAAGCCCCTCAGAGTCTTGTATGTTTCAATAATATGGGTGGTTCAGTCAGTTCCTGGTCAATGATAACTCCCAAAATTTTGATAGTGGAAAATTAAGTGACAGTAAACTAAATGGTTAGATTCTGTGTGGAAATGGTCATTGCCTGTCAGTATAGTGGTGCAAGTGTCACTTCTAATTTTTTTTTATATAATTGTAAACTAATTACCCAGAATTTAAACTTTGCTCAAAAGTATGCAAGTGTGAGCATAAAGCGACTACATAGGAATAATGTTCTTCTTTTAACACAGGACTTGAAGTGGGCATAGAAGTCTGAGGGACTCATGCAGGGTAGCAAAGCATGTTTTTCCATATGATCAGATTCTCTGGGCTTATACATATTCATGCATGCTTACAATTCTGATTTTTATGAATGGGCAGGCTGGATGTCAGGCCTTTCTTGGCTCCAAATTTCAGGCGCCATATATCAAAGACACCAGGACAGCACTGCAAGTCAAAAGCATCGTTCAATCTCTGTTCATCATGCTCACCCAACCATTGGATGTCAGATACCTTCCCAAAAAGCAATAAAGTGACACTTTATTGTCACTTCTCTAGACATTGTCATGCAGACAATCTGGGAGATGTGGGATGTATTATTTCCGAGCGATGGCAAGAAAATGTTCTTCCAAATAATAGAGATAGCTATGTAGGTCAGGGCCTCTGGAAGCATCAGAGAGACTGGGCGTGGTCTGCAAGAACCAGATGATCTTCTGTGCACCAGCAGGGTGTGTGCCACTGTCTACTTCATACTTTGTGTACATTTGAACATGTGTTAACAAAGTAAGTACTCCACTTCATAGGACTGTTACACATAAGATTGGTGCAAGACGTCTTCATCAGATGCCTCATGTTTAATGTCCATAACTTTTTTTCTACCAATGTTACACTACTTGCAGCACAGTGCTACTCCCTGTCTCTCATTTGTCAAAACATAACCACTCATAGCAGTCATTATCTAATGCATCACCAGCTCACTGTTTTTTTCATCACATCTAAAAGAACCCCTACACATCTGATAGTCTTTGGCGAAAAACTTTTCACGGGACAAGGTCACAAGCACAAAAGGTGTCTTGAGGGTGAAAATCTTACAGGCATAACAGGCACACACATCATATGAAGCTTTATTCAGTTTAATTTAGCTGTTTGACACTGAATTAACTTTCAGCCAAAAAGCCTTAACTTCTAACTTTCCTCTTACCATACTGTACTTACAAGTAACAAATAAGTATAATCACAGCTCTAGAGATCTGCGATCCATCTGTATTTATCAATGCAGGCAAATTGCTCATGCATCTATGCTAATGTTTCTTAATTCTTTTCCTGTTCTGTCAAAGCCAAATATGCACAAGCATGTCACAGACAGAGGTAGTGCCTGACATAAGGCTTCTCATTCCCTTCAGAACAGACTGCTGAGCTGGCAAATGAGCAATTGGAAACAACATCTATGAATATCTATAGTCATATAGTGAGAACACCTCTAAGCAGTTACTCCCACCTGCACATGAAACAGCAATGTTTCCAAACTGAGCATATGCACATTGGCTTGCAACAATAACAAATCTTTGCTTTTGTCCGCAGTCTCTGGCTCTCACTTACAAGCCATGATAAAGAAAACAAGAAGAGCCCCAGCCCCTGGATCCATCTGTAACAGGCAGTCATAGTCCTTCCTAAGGAGGAACAGTCAGGACTTCAGACAAAACACCATCAAGTGATCCCTCCCCAACTTCCATTAGGGCAGAGATATTGGTGGGCAGTGTATCTGCAGTTATTCAGGTGAGCATAATACTGACGCAGGCAAGCAGCTTGAGGAGGAAGAAATAACTGAATTGTCTGACATTCAGAAGACTTTTGCGAACAGGACCTTGCAGAGCCCAATACAGATGATGAGTCACCGAACTCAGCCATTTAATGAGTAATAGGATGCAGACTCAAGCAGCAGAACATATGGCAGAGATGCAAGGGATTAAGCGCAGACTGGATCCAAGGGTGGAGGTATCTTTCCAAGTTCAGTCTGATTGTTGTTTCACCATATAAGTTCATAGCTGCGTCCATGGAACTGATGATGACTGCTATTGAAAGCCAGGTCCAGCAAAGCAGTCAGGATCTATCAGATACGCATTAAAACTTTTTATTCCATGGTTCAAGCTATGGGAGCTATAATTCACTAGCTTGGAGGGAGGACAGTTCAAGAGACCTTGACCTCCTTTAAAAGTCCCATTTCATAAGGTATGAGGAAGGTGTCATTTTACACTGGGCTCCCAGCTGCAACCCATCCCCTCTGCCATGGACCCAGATGCCCAAAGAGCTTGCTGTTGCATCTGTGTTTCAGATACCAGATTCCTGTAGGCCTTGGCTGAACAAAGATCAACTACCAAAGTCAATTCTGAGGTAAACTGGCAAATCTGTCACCATGATTTCTAAGGCTCAATTGCTGTGATTGTACCAAGATGTGGTAGTAGGAAAAGAAGAAAAATAAACAGCATCAAAGTCACTTTGGGTACAACACTACATTTGAAATAAACATGCACTTTGCACTAAATTTTTTTCATCGATCTGTTAAACCTTCTGACTGGTTATGTTTTCCTTGTAGACTATCTCGAGGGTCAATGATTAGCCGAGAACACTAAAATGTGTATCATATGCAGCAGTATGAAGAAAGCTAATTCATTTCTCCTCTGAAAGAAACATAACCAACATGGTTGGGTTTCACCAATCAGCATAGTTCAGCCCCTTTACCTCTCAGTGATAGATGGATGCCCTTTGTAAACAATGGTTTGAATCATACTGTAATGGCTCCCTTGTATTCATGCAGAACTCAATACTGATGTTGTTGCCAGGAAACTGAGCAACAGTTTGTTGCTGCAAAGGGAACAAACTGTATTACAATGAAAATCAAGATAATATAAGTTTTTTAATTTTTAAAAGAAAGAATTCAGTCAAAGACAGAATTGGGACCTCTGTGTCCCAATTAGCCAAACATTTTCAGTGTCTACAAATGTTCATGCAAAATCAATGGACTTGAAATCTAGCCGCAGTCAGATTTTGGCAATTGCTGGGATCGTTAGTTATGTCTTCTGGGAATGTCCCTATTCAATCATAAGCATGGATGTGTTGCAGGGGTCAAACATTCAAGGAAGCTGGGAGAATGCACAATGTCACTTAGGGCATGGTAGTTCCCTGGATAGCTGGTACACACCTGCAGGAATTGTTGCCTGTAGGCACACATGTGCTGGGAGATTGAGGGAGAGAAATTCCTTTCTCTCTTCAGGAATTTGATTGGACGATATCAGGGAGTTCTGAAGGTACCTGCATACAGTCAATGGCAGCTTGTACCTGAAGGAATCCAGAGGTGGCTGGCTGTCAATCTGACAATGCTGGCACTTTGGCTCTCGGGATTCATAATAAACTAGACAAACTGTAACTGCTTCTTGGTAAAGAATATCAGTAAATGTCTGAATGCATTTGTGGGCCTCTGATTGGGAGATACCACACAAGTCCTTAATTGAGTTTTGAAAGGAGCCAGTGGCAAGGGGCTTTAGTTGCACTGGCATAGTACTTCCTACCAAGATGTGGCTGCTCACATCTACCCACTGAGATGGCAGGGATAGATTGTAATTCCATAGTTATGCAACAAAACCTCCAGCTCTGCTATTCATTCATCTGCAGACAGCTGGAACAATTCCTGGACATCCTCTATCAGTAAACCAGTTGACAATACTGAAGGCTCTGGTTTCCATCTCCATGCGTTGCGTTCTTGTCTATATGTGCAGCCCCTGAGCCTCTTGTCTCTTTTGCTGTCATAGATGCTGTTCCTTTCAAATTCTTCTTTTTGCTCAATCTTAACAAAGCTGAGTTAAGTTGATGAAACTTGTGGCATAATACATTTACTGAGCTGTGAAGAAATAGTAGGAATGAGATGTATGTTCTCTACTTGAGATGTTTACATATTTAATTGTAACTTTATTAACAAATCTGAACAGACATGTGAAGCAGAATTTTTGAATGTCTGTGGAGCTTTGAGAAGGGTGGGCAGGTGATCTTCATTGGGGAGGAATCAAAAATCCAGTTTCCCAACTGTGGGTTAAAATTTTTGTCATGTTCTCAGAACACATCAGGCAGGTTGGTTTCCCCAACCTTCATTGTGAATAAAAGTAAAATGTTGTGGATACTGGAAATCTGAAACAAACACAAAAAATACTGGAGAAGCTCAGTAGGTCTGATAGCATCTATGGAGAGAGAAAGAAAGTTAACACCAAGTACAGTATAATTCGTCTTCCGAACTGGGACTCTTAATTGTGAACCTGCTTTGCACTTATTAACACATCATCAATATTCACAAATATATCAGTCTGATAGAATTACATTTACAGGCACAATCTTATTAACCAAAAGTAGGAAACACATGTTCACGAACTCAATTATGTATACATGTGACATGTATGTGGTAGGAAAGACTGCTTCTTCCACGCACAATATCTGCAAATTTCTTTACTGACTTGGTTTCTTCATAAACAAAACTGTTTCTTTGTAGAACTAGTTCTCTATAGAACCATAGAATTATGTACCATAGAAGAAGGCCATTATCTAGGCTGTTTCTAGAACATCATATACAGTGGCTTTTCCTGGTCCCAGAACCATTCCCAGAAATTGCCAAAGATCTTCTGTCTCCCCCTCCTAGTTCTCATTTCCAGACTACCAAACAGCAACATCATACCAACCGTTATGTTGTTTCTGATTTGTCACATTATTTGCCATGGTTCTTGCCCAACAGCCATTACTGAGGGAGAATTCATTCGATCAGATATTGGAAAAATTGAAACAGTTCTCCTTGATTCTTGCACAAGCTCTGCTCTTTGGCCATAACTATGACCTTTTTCCAGTGACTCACCAACAGTGTAAGGGATGAAGCCTGTCTGGATCAACCATTTCTTGAGGAGTTTCAGTCACGTAGAGTTTGTTTTCTTGTAGTTAACTGCTTATAGTGTAAGGTGTGAAGCCTCTCCATGTTTAACAGCTTATGAAAATCTAAATAATATGTAATCTGCCCTTTTAAAATTAAAATTATCAGCAGAGAAGGCAAACCTGGAGCATGACCCTGCCCAACCAAATCAGCTCCATTAGCTAATTCCAACAAACCTGACTGAGGCACACAAGCTGCTCAATGGAATTCAGCTCAGAGTTGATGAGCTGGAGTCTGAGCTCTGGGCACTGTGACACAACAGGGAGGGGAAGAGGAACCTGGAAACTATGTTTCAGGATTCAGTCACATCCCTTAAATTACTTGCATCAAATTAGGTTCTCAGTATAGGGGATAACATAGTTAAAACAAAAGATACAGTTCTCATCAGCAAAAGCAGTGAGACCCCTTAAGTGTGGTACTAACATTCAGGACTTCTCTTCTGGGCTGGAGAGGAACATGTACACCCATGCTCAAATTGGCATAGGGTAAATAAGGTTGCTTTAAGATTGGTGAAATGGGTTTTGATTCATGGGGCACTGACATCAGTACTGGGGAAAGAGAGCCATTCCATTGGGACAGGCTTTATTTGATCTATGATGGGCCACTGTCCTGGAGAACCATATAACTCAGGTTTTAGCTAGGGCATTAGACTAATTGGTGGGGGGAGGGTTTATATGAATTAAAGATTTTAAAAGTCAAAAGAAATGAGAGCAGATATTTTGCAATGAAGAGGCAAGTAATAAACAATACATCACAGGAAACACTTGAAAATGTATGCAGAAGGGTGCAACTGAAATTAGAACCAAAGTAAGCAATAATGGTAAAATGTCAAAGTTTAAGGTTCTTTATTTGAATGCATAAAGAATTTGTAAAAAGATAATGAAATAACTGCACAGAGGCTGGTATCCCATCACCAAGTCACCCTTTATTTACACGATATGGAGGTACCAGTATTGGACTGGGGTGGACAGAGTGAAAAATCGCACAAAACCAGGCTATAGTTCAACAGGTTTATTTGGAAATACAAGCTTTTGGAGCACTGTTCCAGGTAGCTGGTGGGGCAAGATCATAGGACACAGAATTTACAGTAAAAGATCAAAGTGTCATACAAGTGATGCAAAGTATTGAACAAACCTAGATTGCTGTTAAGTTTTTAATCACTTAGAATAGGGATGCAGGTTTCCAATGATAAATATGTAAATCCCAGGACTTCTTTCAAGTCACATTTCTGAGATAAGTTAAGGTTTTATAGAAAAAAGGTGACATCTCAGCTCAGGCAATTCATTAAAGGTGTGAAGTTAGAGTCTGTTTGCAACCCAATCTTGAGTCAGATTGGTTCCATTTCCAAAGTAAGAATTTATAAAGTGTCACATGGACTGACTGTCTACAGATTGTGTGCTTTTTGAACAAAACAGAATGTATCTGTAAATGCATATTAGCTCCATAGACTTATATGTGTGTGTGTGTGAGGGAGAGAGAGAGAGGGGGATTTTGTGTGTGCATGTGAGGGGGTGTGCGTGTGTGTGTATGTGTGTGTGTGTGTGTGCACATGTGCATGCCTCATAGAGTGTGTGCGAGAGTGTGACGGAGCATATGCCTGTGAGAGGGTGTGGGTGTGAGTGTGAGTGTGGGTGTGTGTATGTGCACAGACACGCACAGTCTCACGCACACATACACTCACACACTTTCTCCCTGTTCTTCACACACACACACCCTCTCTCTTTTCCCCCTCACACACACATATATAAGACTATGAGGTGAATTTGCATTTGCAGATACATTCTATTTTGTTCAAAAAGCACAATCTGTAGGCAATCAGTCCATGTTACATTTTATAAATTCCTACTTTGGAAATAGAACCAGACTGACTCAAGATTGGGATGCAGACAGATGCTAACCTCTACCTTTAATGCATTGTCTGAGTTGAGATATCACTTTTTTTTAATAAAACCTTAAGTTATCTTGGGTCTGTGACTTGAAAGGAGTCCAGGGATTTACATAATAATTATTGGAAACCTGCAACTCTTTTCCAAGTGATTAAACACTTAACAGCAATCTAGGTTCATTTAATATTTGCATCAGTTGTATGACAATTTGATCTTTTACTCTAAATTCTGCGTCCTATGATCCTGCTCCACCAGCGACCTGATGAAGAAGCTGTGCTCAAACCTGTACTTCCAAATAAACCTGTTGGACTTTAACCTGGTGTTGTGTGAATTTTGATTTAATTTACATGTGCAGAGTACATGGGCTCTGACCAGCCACCTCAGAGCCAGTCCTTATAATCAGGAAACTCCTTGAATTTCCTGTTTATATCTGTCAGCCAGGGCTCCCTGATTGCTGCTGGTTAACAACCCTAATCAAGGATCTCGCAGTCAATGAGATTGATCCAATCACTTCAGGTAGACAAGCTAATTGCATAAATAGAATAAAATAATATGAATTTTTGCTATTATGGAGATATGGTTGCAGGATGACCAAGTCTACGAACTCCATATTCAGGGTATCTAGTGTTCTGCAAGTCCCACAAATTGATACTTTGATAGTCTCTTGAAAGATAAACTGATGTAACCACTTCTGTTTTCCAAACTGATTATTGGAGGGTCAACTTTTGAATTATCCATTTGACTCCCCGTTTTCCAATTTCTGTTTCACTCCTATTTCCTCTACTATTGTAAGTACATTTTTCTCTAGAGTAGAGGATTCTGGGTAATCCAAGATGGAGGATTGAAAAAAAATTTTGCCTGTAAGAGCTGCCCCTTTGTTGAGGTATTTTAGGTGCTGGAGGTGATTTCCTTGAATTCCAGGAGCAGCAATTACTGTTTTATATGCAGTTGCATTGTTTTAGAACTTTTGGGGAAAAATGATCAAAAAACAGCACTTTTAAAAAGAGGAAGACAGACAAAAGGTAGTGACCACATGTTTAGTGAGGGAGAGAGAGAGAGAAAGAAACCGACACTGCTAACTAACACAGCAGTGAACCTTCATATTTACTGCCTTTGCTGTTTGTGTTCATGTATCTCTGGACATGAGAGGGCATCTAGGAAAAATTAAAATTCAGTAAAGTTCACAACTGACCTTGGAAGAACCTGTGTGGGAGAGCTCACATCACAGGAACAGCATAGTTCTTAAGTGCATAGTTCTCACGTGTAACTTTGTTCTAAGTCTACAGTAGTGAGGAGATTGGGATACCTTATAGAGCTTTATAAAACCACGAAGAGCATGGATAGGATAAATAGACAAGGTCTTTTCCCTGGGTTGGGGGTCCAAAAGAGAGAGCATAAGTCTAGGGTGAGAGGGGAAAAATTTAAAAGGGGCCTAAGGGGCAACATTTTCATGCAGAGGGTGGTGCATGTATGGAATGAGCTACCTGAGGAAGTGGTGGAGGCTGGTACAATTATGACATTTAAAGGTATCTAGATGGGTATTTAATAGGAAGGGTTTGGAGGGAGATGTGCTGGGTGCTGACAGGGTGGGACTAGATTAGGTTACAATATCTGATTGGCATGGACGAGTTGGACCAAAGGGTCTGTTGCTGTGCTGTACATCTTTATAACTCTGTGACTCTATAGCAGACAAAAAGGAAAAGGTAGCAGCTTTGTTAATAAAGGAAGCTATCAATGCAGCAAGTAGTAGTGATATAGATGAAATAGATCATGATGTAGAAAGAGTTTATATGGAATTGTAAGGGAAAGAGGTTATGGGTAGAAGTCCTGTAGCAATGAAGAGTTGCCTTACTGTAGGACAAAATATAAATCAGGAAATAATGGACACATGTTATAAATGATATGAATCTGCATATTGGCTAGAGAAATCAAATGGACAAAAGTAACATGAAAGACAAATTTGTAGAATGTATTAGGGATTGATTCTTAGAGTAGAACACTGCAGAACCTACCCAAGAACAGGCTATTTTAAATCTAGTAATTTGTAATGAGACAGAAATAATAAAAGATCTCATAGTGGGTAATGATTACAACATGATAGAATTTAAAATTCAGTTTGAGGGAGAATAACTTGGTTCTTAAATCAGTGTCTTCAACTTAAATAAAAGTTTAAGTTATTTAAACTTAATGAACAATTTCATTAAGTCTCATTCGTGGGGTAATCTTGAACTAGAGGACATAGTTACAGAATAAGGGAATTTAAAACTCCTCTAGGAAGGATGTTGTGAAACTTGAAAGGGTTCAGAAAAGATTTACAAGAATGTTGCCAGGGTTGGAGTGTTTGAGCTATAGGGAGTGCCTGAAAAGAATGGGACTGTTTTCCCTGGAGCATCAGAGGCTGAGGAGTGACCTTATAGAGGTTTATAAAATCATGAGGGGCATGGATACGCTAAATAGACCAGGTCTTTTCCCTGGGTTGGGGAATCCAGAACTAGGTTTATGGTGAGAGGAGAAAGGTTTAAAAGGAACCTAATGGCAACTTTTTCATGCAATGGGTGGTGCGTGTATGGAATGAGCTGCCAGAGGAAGTAGTGGAGGCTGGTTAGAATTACAATATTTAAAAGGCATCTGGATGGGTACATGAATAGGAAGGGATTAGAGGGATATGGGCCAAGTGCTTGCAAATGGAACTAGATTAATTTAGGATATCTGGTTGGCATGAACAAGTTGGACCAAGGGTCTGTTTTCATGCTGTACATCTCTATGACTCTTTGAGTCTAACTGAGATGTGAAGGAAATTGTTCTCGCAGAGGATCTCAAAAATCTGGAATTCTCTACTCATGTTTTGGAGAGTCGAAGGCTATGATGAGCTCACATGGAACTGGAGTTGAGGTCTGGGTCCGATCAGTTCATGTTCTTATTGAATTGTGGGACAGGCTTGAGGGCCTGAATTTCTTACTTCTGCTTCTATTTCTTATGTCTTTTCATTATCAGAGCATATGGGACTTTGGATTTCTTAAATGGAAGCATTGTGCACAAAATCACAAATAAAGCCCTAACTAGTCTCTCACATTTCCTACCAATTAAGCAGTTGTTTGTTGTTATCCTGAATATTTTTATAATTTGTAAAATGAAAATTTACAAAAGTATTTTCTCCCGGGTTGCTACCAGCTATGCCCAGAAGATTAATCTTCAAATTTTGGAGTGTGCAAGAAAATCTTAGAATCCATAAAATTCTTTGCAATATTTGGCTACTAAGCATCATGCTAATGACTCATTAACAGTACTACATCGAATTATAGCCACTGTACTTTAGGAAAGATGTGAAGGTCCTTGAATGGGTACCTCGGAGATTTGCCAGACTGATTTGAAGATTGGGATTTTTTTAGTTGCAAGGTTAGATTGGAAAGATATTCTTGTGACAAAGAAGATTGAAGGAAGATTTGATAAAGTCAATCAAGATTATAAGATGTTTATATAAGGAACACAAGCAAATTGTTCATTATTTCGCTGTACAAGGCCGAGGGAACAAATTTCAGATTTTAGAGCAAAGGAACAACGTTTTATACAGTGAGTAATAATGATCTGGAACTTACTTCTCATAAGGCTGGAGGGATTGGAAATAATCAATGATTTCAATAAAAATGTAATGGACGTCTGCTGAAAATAAACTTGCTGGATTATGGAGATTGCTTGGGAGAGTGGGATTGATTAGGTTGCTCCATGGTGGGATAGCATGGACTCTAATTATTCAACTCTCAGAAATAGTGTCAATTATAAATATGTTTTTGAAAAGAATATGGTCTGCTTGGTATCTTATTTTGATCCACATACATTTTAATTTAAGGTGCCATCACTGGTTTATACATTTCACTTGTGTTATAAACTTTCCCTGTTAAATCCAGCATTGACGACTTTAGTTGGACATAGTCCTGAACATTTTATCACATCATAACCACCTGTCTCCAACTTTCCTGTATTTTTTTTCTATCTCCGATATTTTATAATGAATAAGTGGGAGTAGTCTTGAACATGAGAACATTAAAACTAGGACACGAGCAGGAGTAGGCCAACTGGTCCTTTGAGCTTGCTCTGCGATTCAATAAGATCATAGCTGATCTTTTCATGGCCTCAGCTCCACTTACCCACCTCTTCAGTGTAACCCTTAATTCTTTACTGTTCGAAAAAATTGTCTATCTTAGCTTTAAAATATTTAATGAGGAAGCCTCAACTACTTCACTCGGCATGGAATTCCACAGATTCATAACCCTTTGGGTGAAGAAGTTCCTTGTCAATTCAGTCCTAAATCTGGTCCCCCTAATTTTGAGGTTATGCCCTCTTGTTTTAGTTTTACCTGCTAGTGGAAACAACCTCCCTGCTTCTACCTTATCTATTACTTTCATAATTTTATATATTTCTATAAGATCCCCCCTCATTCGTATAAATTCCAAAGAATATAATCCCCGTCTACTCAGTATCTCCTCATAAGCCAACACCCTTAACTCTAGAATCACTCTAGTGAATCTCTGCACCCCCTCCATTGCCAGTACCCATCCTTTCTCAAGTAAGGAGACCAAAACTGCATGCATTACTCCAGGTGTGGCCTCACCAGCTCTCTATATAGCTGCAACATAACCTCTCTGCTTTTAAACTCAATCCCTTTAGCAATGAAGGACAGAATTCCATTTGTCTTCTTAATTATCTGTTGCACCTGCAAACCAACTTTCTGCGGTTCATGCACAAGGACACCCAGGTCCCTCTGCACAACAGCATGTTGCAATTTTTTTCCATTAAAGTAATAGTTCTTTTTACTATTATTCTGAGCAAAATGGATGACTTCACATTTATTAACATTGTTCTCCATCCACCAGACCTTTGCCACTCACTTAAATTACTTTTGTCTCTGCAAACTTTCAGAGTACCTGATACACTTTGCTCTACCATTCATTTTAGTGTCACCTGCAAACTCTGACACATTATTTGTGGTCCCAACTCCAAATCATCTATGTAAATTGCAAACAACTGCAGTCCCAACACTAATCCCTGAGGCACACCACTAGTCACTGATCGCCAACCAGAAAAGCATTAACTTATCCCCACTCTTTGCTTCCTGTTAGTTAACCAACCCTCTATCCATGCTAATACATTGCCCGTAAAGCCGTACACCTTTATCTTATACAGCACCTTTTGTGTGGCACCTTGTCAAATGCCTTTTGGAAGTTGAGATAGACCATATATACTGGGTCCCCATTGTCCACCATGCTTGTAATGTCTTCATAGAATTCTAGTAAACATGACCTGCTTTTCATGACACTGGATGTCTTGGTATTTCTTCCTTGATGATAGATTCAAGCATTTTCCCCATTACAGAAGTTAAATTAACGAGTCTATAATTCCCCATCTTTTGTCTACCCCTTTTTTTAAATAGCTAAGCAATGTTTAAGGAAATACAAGTGTCTCCTGGGTTGGTTGTAGATGTGCACAGAAGATTAATCTTTAATTCCTGAAGTATGCAAAATGCTCTTGGAATCTATAAAATTCTTTGCAATATTTTGGCTATTAAGGACAGTGCTAGTTGTTCTTTTTGAGTAAATTTTATTTGAAAAAAGCTCTTTATAATGCACCAACAAAGCACAATCAAGCTGCTATAATGCCATGCTTTCCAGAATGGACTTGAATAAAGGCAATAATTTTATACAAATTTATAGTAAGACAGCAACATGGTTGGATGATTCGTGCTTAAACTGTGAATCAGTATTTTAAAAATATTGTATATACTCATGTATTGGTCGAGTTTTGAAGACTTTTATAAGCTGAAATTAGGGGGTCAGCTTATACATGAGGTATTGTTTTCGAGCAGATGAAATTCATGCTTGGATGAGTCAAAAAATGATCAAGCAAAAGCCAGATCTCAATATAAAACAATAAACAATAAAAGGAAAAAGAATTATGGCCATTACTGAATTTGGAGGAGTTTTACAATAAGTTCAGAGCACAACTGCATGTGACACCTACTTCTAAGAAACTGAGGCAACAGTGGGAAGACAAGGTCGAGGGCTGCCATAAGATACCATAGATATTTGAATGCACAGGTCAAATGTATGTATGTAAATATTATATAAATAAATATATATAGTATATGTATGGTTATCAACATTCAAGTTAATGATTTGAAAATTGCATTGGGCAAATGTATACTGATGCGTGTAATGTGTGAGGATGCAGGTATTGCATTTGAATCAAAAATGTACAAATTGTGGCATAAACGGTCAGGAAGAGATTCCTGAAAAGCTCGGGTCAACTTATACATTAGGTATATGAAAAATCTCAGATTATTTGGCCAAAAATAAGGGGTTGAACTTATATATGAGATCAACCTATGCGTGAGTATATACAGTATGTTTAATTTCTCTTTACATTTGTAATTTATACTTTTAAAGTGTTAATATTTAATATTGCATTTTTTTATACTCAGAAAACTTCAAAAAGGTGCACACGATTCTTTACCATTAATTGGTCAAAATAATATATCCACATGTGAAAGCAGGGGTATGTACAATTTTCTGTAATTAACAAAATGTCAGAACACCTTAAATTAAGTCTATTTTTGGTTTATTGTGCGTACTGTATCTTTTTCATGTTGTAACATTTGGTAATTGATATTTGTTTCAAATAGCTGAAAAAACTTAATATTTTCTTTACCAGGAGGGGATAGAGCATCTTATTGGTTGTCACTATTTTAATTATAATTCTCAGTTTAAGTTTAGATGTGCTACGATCTAATCTTGACCTGGTGTCACTTTCTGATTTCACTGCACTATGCATGCTCAGGAGCACTGGAGTAGCCAGTAATGATTCTGACATCAATTCTCATTCTTTACTTATATGGTGGGATCAGGACTATGCTTGTCATAACAATGCACCTGGAGTAGGTAATTCATTAGAGTGTGGGATCATATGACATATGATATATGATCATAGGTATTAGTGCCTTGTAAATACACTTAATATTGATTTAACTGCCAAATGTAGCAACACAGGTTAATTAATGCTAATTTTATTAGGAAATCAATAAATAATTGTACTATATAAGTTTTCAAAAGAGAGTAGCTATTAGAATGTAGCTGTTAAAAATTCTGGTTTATTTCCTTGTTCTGTCACTTCACATGGTGTAACAGAATTGAGGAGACAGATAATATCCAATCTTTGGGCTACTAGAAGTGTGGTATCTGTGATTGGGTGCAACTTTAAAATGTAATACAAAAAGATTGGTCAACTAAAGCAAGCTTTGTAGAATAGTTGAATTCAGTGCCTCTAATCAGAAATATCTGAGGATAAAATGAAATGAATAGTTCATTTAAAGAGAGGAGTTGGAGAGTGAAGAATTGCTGCACAATGTGGGAGGTCATGGACTAGTGGTGGTATTGCTGGACTGTTAAACCAGAGGAGAAAGTGAGGACTGCAGATGCTGGCGATCAGGGTTGAAAAGTGTGGCACTGGAAGAGCACAGCAGGTAATGTTCTGGGGACCTGAGTTCGAATCCTGCCATGGCAAATGGTGGAATTTGAATTCAATAAAAATCTGGAATTTAGAGTCTGATGATGACCATGAGTACATTGTTGATTATTGGAAAAACCCATCTGGTTTACTAATATCCTTTAGGGAAGGAATCTATCATCGTTTTTTGTCTGGCCTACGTGTGACTCCAGACCCACAGGAATGTGGTTGATTCTTAATTGCCCTGTGGGTAACAAATGCTGGCCGAGCCAGTGATACCTACATCCCATGTATGAATAAATAAAAACACTGTTAGGGTTGAATAAGTCTCACTTGTTTTAAGTTCTAGTCTGCATATGAGATTGAAAACTGGATTCCGGATTTGCTTTAGCGTGACCCATGTAGGACACGTATAGCTCCTTTAAAAGGATCAGCTTTATCCTTCAATTGCATCTGCAGAATGGCTGCATCCATTGTCATTGATTTCCATTTTATCAGAGCTGGACACTATGTTCATTTAACAACAGACAATCCTCGCAGAATTAAAGGACATTGAATTCTGTTTGCATCATTTGATTTTCCCAGGTGCAGGATGTAATTGATTGCATCTCTAACATCATAAAGGTACCCAGGATCAGGTCACTGAGATCTACAAACAAGATGGATTTTCACTCTCTCAAGACTCAATTAGTTTGAAACTTCAACAAAACATCCTTCCAGCAAGAGGGCCCAGCTGTTCTGCTTCATGGCCCCAGCATTAGATCCAAGTTCATATCAATTAAGTGTTGCTGAATGAAGAGACCTTGGAGTACAGGGTCATAGCTCCTTGAAAGTAGAGTGACAGGTAAATAGGATTATGAAGAAAGCGTTTGGTATGCTTTCCTTTATTGGTCAGAGTATTGAGTACAGGAGTTGGGAGGTCGTGTTGCAGCTGTACAGAACATTGGTTAGGCCACTTTTGGAATATTGCATGCAATTTTTGTCTCCTTCCTATCGGAAGGATGTTGTGAAACTTGAAAGGGTTCAGAAAAGGTTTACAAGGATGTTGCCAGGGTTGGAGGATTTGAGCTATAGGGAGAAGTTGAATAGGCTGGCGCTGTTTTCCCTGGAGTGTCGGAAGCTGGGGGTGTGATGTCATAGAGGATTATAAAATCATGAGGGGGGTGAATAGCATAAATAGACAAAGACTTTTCACTGGGGTGTGGGAGTCCAGAACTAGAAGGCATTGGTTTAGGGTGAGAGGGGAACGATATAAAAAAGACCTAAGGGGCAACCTTTTCATCCAGAGCGTGGTGCTGTGTATGGAATGAGCTGCCAGAGGAAGTGGTGGAGGCTGGTACAATTACAGCATTTAAAAGATACTTGAATGGGTATATGAATAGGTTTGAATGGGTATATGAAGGGTTTGGAGGGCTATGGGCTGGGTGCTGGCAGCTGGGACTAGATTGGGTTGGGATATCTGGTCGGCATGGACGGGTTGGACTGAAGGGTCTGTTTCCATGGTGTACATCTCTATGACTCTATAACTGTAAGTAAGGATTTGCCATGCCTTAGTTTGCCTATGACATCTCACTTCCTTCTAGTGTAGTGGGAGACATTGCCATAGCCAGTGTATTTCTCCCTTCAAAAAACCAGCAGGTGATGGCTACCATGGGTGGGTGGGGGGGGTCTAAATGAGATCCACACTTCATTTGACCAATCTCTATTCTTTCACTAGCACCACATCCCCTCCCCCAAGACTGGCTTAATTATTTCCTCATCAGATTCTGCCCCAAAAACTAAAGCAGTCTTGTTGTCCCCACTACCACTGTTTTAACACCTCAGTGAGAGGTGAATAGTTTCAAGTTTGGGACTTCTGAGGTGGGGAAACAGATATATGATTTGATATACTTGAATCAGTAATGGCTGCAGTCCAAGACAGACCACCTGGTGAGGATCATTGTTGTTATGAACTGGCTCATGCAAAGTTTAACTCTAACTGTAGGCATCAGGTCATGGTTGGAGGAGAGTTTCAGCCACTTAGGGATTGGTCACCACAGTAGAATAACATCTGATGGAAGAGGAACAAATTTATGATTAAAGGTCAACACCCTCTCTGGGACATTCACAGTCCAAAGGAATATAGGTGTTGATTTTTAATAGAAGTTGTAAAGGGACATTGTAATCTTTTTGATTAAAAAGAAGCAAAAATGTACAATTTTATAACCTGTTAGGGAGTTGTCACTGTAAGGGTTACGGTATAATATTTTCAAGACTGTGTCCTAACATTGGAGAATCTATGACCATGGCCTCTGAGGAAAATTATTTAATTAGCACAGTATAAGCTATGAATTATGTGAAGGTCATCACTGTTTTTGAAACTCATCATATTATAAAGTAAAAATGTCACTTGAAACACTTCCCACAAGTAGAGGGACAAGACAACCTTCCTGGGAGAAGGGAAGCCTCCCCAGAGGACTTTCCAATGGGTATGAATTTTCAAAAAGGTATAGACCCATGTCCTGACTTTTCAGACCATGAAAATCAAAATAATATCTGCTAATGAATACCAGGTAAAGATAACTTTGAAAAGAATCTGGCCTTTATGTGATTGGAAATTTTGTGCAGGATGACCAAAGAGTAAGGCCTTGTTGACTGGTGTCATTAGGTCCAAAACGTAGATATACTTGGAGAGTGATCACCTTTAACTGAGAACAAAACCCCAGAGAAAGTATTTTAAAATGATTAACCATTAAGGAATGTCAATTATATTAAATTGCATGCCTACAAAATCAATTTGGAGGCTGTGAACCACACCCAATACACTGTTAGATTCCAGTCTAACCACCACGATCACCACCACCACAACCCCCTCCTCCACCCCAACCAACAACCCAAATATATATATATATAATCTTTTGAAAGGATTTCAATGCATATTTTGAGGCCTTTGGAAAGATATACTGAGGGATAGCAACATTTGCTAGGCATAGATGATGATGCACAAAGGTATCCAGACACATATTACAGAGCATCATATCAAAATACTTTGCTAATTAATTGGTAAGGGTATGTTCATGACAGGAAATTATGACAGATTAGTGAACTTCCTTTGTATTCAAGCTAATGGGAAAACTATGTATGTTCTTAAAGATTGTTGGTAAAACTTACAACACTTAAAAACTTGTGGAGAGATTGCAATTAATTTGTACCACTTCAGTTAAAGCCATGATTCATGTCATCAGGCACAGTCAGTAGGGAATTGATAGGATCAGTTGTATAGTTACATGGGAGTTTGTCAGATAGCTTTTGATTTATCTAGCATTTTCTGGGTAACTATCCAGGTACAGTAGCTGGATCTTTCCCAAGTCTCTGATTCTAATTCAATTGGAAATATTTTTGCAGGATCTCAGGCAGCTGGGGAATGCTCACTGAAAGTCTAAACTTCCTGGGCAAAGTGAAATAATTGTGTCAGGTTTTGTAATAGGTCCCAATGCATATCTTTGGAGGTGCTTCCAGTCTCTGACCATTCAGGGACAGGAAGATCTGGGCCAACATTTCTGATGCATATTTGTTATCATCTGTGGTGTTATCCTATCTCTCCCTTTAATGGACCTTCATCCATTATGATTTTCATCTTTTCGCCAAGGCAGATTATTTTCTATTTTTGATTTAGATTTAGATTTAGATTTAGATTACTTACAATGTGGAAACAGGCCCTTCGGCCCAACAAGTCCACACCGCCCCGCCGAAGCGTAACCCACCCATACCCCTACATCTACATTTACCCCTTACCTAACACTACAGGCAATTTAGCATGGCCAATTCACCTGACCTGCACATCTTTGGACTGTGGGAGGAAACCGGAGCACCCGGAGGAAACCCACGCAGACACAGGGAGAACGTGCAAACTCCACACAGTCAGTCGCCTGAGGCGGGAATTGAACCCGGGTCTCAGGCGCTGTGAGGCAGCAGTGCTAACCACTGTGCCACCGTGCCGCCCATTTTTGTTGAATGTTCCTTTATAATTCAATTTCATAGTTCCTCTTTGCCCTCCCACTATATTCTTTTTAATTTGTTTTCTAGTCTCTTTATATTTTCTCTTATAATATACTCTTCTGCTATCTATGTTCCTACTATACATCTCTTTTTGAGCCTAAGTTGAGAAATTATCTTTTTATTTATTGGTGAAGTTCCAGGAATGTTAATTTTCTATTTCTTTTCAGTAGAATTAGACTTAGTAATGAGTACTGAGCCAGACTTTGTTGTACTAACAGTGGGCTGATTGTTTATTGAATAAATATTTTTAAACTAGCAATTCAGATATGTTACAACATCTTTGGAGTAGATAAGACTTGAATCTAGGCCTTTTGGCTCAAAGGTAGGGATACTACCATTGCCCCACAACAGATCTAATATTTATCTAACTTATCATCATTTAATTGATTTAAAATGTTTTTTGAAAGGGGAAAGTCATGAAATAGCTTTGATCGTAGACTTAGATAAGGCTGGCTACATTAGGAAGGGAAAGAGACTCCAAACAATAAACTAGACAAACCTGATAATGGCTAAAATGACAGAAAATCAGTGAGTTGTTCCAAAAAAAGACTTAATATAATATAGAACCAGTTTATAACCCTAAGCAATAAAATCTGTTCCTGTCAAAAAGTCAGCCATAGACAACTAAAGAGATAAGAAACAAAATAATGGACTGTGAAAAAAACTTTGAGGTACATTAAAATCATTACAAATGTTTACAGTTGAATAAAAAAAGGATCAGTATGAACAGGACTGTTCATGAATGGGCTTCTTAGAACTGATGAGTGATAATGTCAAATAGAGTAAGAAAATAGGGCACATAATAAATATATACTTTGCATTAGTATTTACAGTATAAAATCAACAGATGAGGTGGCCTAAGTAAAGGAATATTAAATAAGGGTCAGGGACCCAGCAAAATTGAAATGGGATAAATAGGTAAAAAGAAAATAATGCACTACAGAAAGAGAAATCTGCTAGATAAGAGTGTTTCATTCCACAATATTAAAGAAAGTACTGTAAGTGAGAAAATTGCAACTACTCTGTAATTATAATCTCCTAAAGTTCTTTCAACCTGGAACTATTCCTTTAAATTGGAAAATTATGTATGTCATTCTACTTCTTGAGAAAGCTGATAAAGGGAAACCTGTGAACTATAAACCAGTTTGCCTAACATTTGTTGTAGGAATGGTTACTGGAGTCCATTATTAAATGTAGGATCATTAAATACTATGCAAACATTCAAATGTTCGGAGAGAACCATGTGGATTTATAAAGGGAAGTTCACACCTGTAAAATCTGATTGAATTTTTTCAGAGGTGACTGAAGTGATGGGTAGGACAATGCCTGAATGTTATTGAAGTGGGCCTCCAGAAGAACATTTGATACATTTTCTCATAAGAAAGTGCCAGCCAAATTTTAAACTCTTGAAATTCAATAAAAGGAATTGACTTGTTTTGGAAATTGGCTATATAGTAGGAGACAGAGAATAATCTTAAAGAGTAGGTATACTGTAATTGGCAGAAATTGACTAGTGGTGTCTTGAATATGTGTCAGGAATCTCAACTATTAACCATATTTCATAAAAACTCAGCTGTTGAGATGGAAAGTCATATATTCAAATTTGCTGACAACTCAGAGATAAGTAGTGTTGTAAACAGTATAGATGGAAACAAAATTACAAAGATGTTAGTAACTTAAGTAAATAGATAAAACTGCGGCAAATGAATTTTGGTGTGTAGGTGAATGTGAGGTAATCCACTTTGGACTTCAAAAAGGATATAACAAGATAATTTCTAAATGGTGAAAACTCAAACAAAAAGGTCCAAAGAGATATCGAATCCTGGTACATAGATTATCAAAATGTCATGAACAGATACAGAAATATTTTAAAATGACAGTAGATAGGAATAAAAAGTGATAAAGTTATGGTTTATATGAAGCCTTAGTTGGATCAGTATTGGAATACTATGAGCAATTCCAGACTCTACACATTTGGATAACATGTTGGCCATGGACGATCTATGTTTACCAGGAAGATATCTGAAATACCATAATATAAATTATGGTTATGTTTTCAGAAAAAGAGAAAACTAAGGGGCGATTTTATAGAAATTTAAGGAGAACAGATAGGATAGACGAAAACTATTTCTAATGGTTAGGAATCTAGGAAGAGAAGTTATACCATCAAAATTAGAGTCAGACCTTTCAGGAATGAAGTTAAGAAACACTGCTGCATGCAATGCATGGCAAAAGTTCAAAATTCTCTTCCACAAACAGCAATTTATACTACATTGATTCTTAACTCTAAAACTGAAGCTGTTGGTTTTGGTTAACTAAAGATATTAGAGACATGAAGGGGAAAAGACTACATATAGAGGTCAGTTACAGATCAACCATCAATGGCAGAATAAGCTGGTGAATGAATTATCTACTTCTGTTCTTATATAACTCACATTGTTTCTTGACTACACAAATCATCGGTGGGCTGGATATTGCAAGAGTCCAACATTACTTTAAAACAGCTTCAAAACATGTCTTAAGAGCATTATAGCTGGAACAGGGCAGTCATGTATGAAATAAATCTGCTCTGTGAAAGGTTAAGAATCCCTGACAATGATACATATATACACTAAAAGTTTCTATTAATGCTCCAGAGGCCTTGGTGGAAGAGCTGGAATGATGGAGTGATGTTTTACAGTCTGATGGAAGGGATTGATAGCAAGAAATTCTGCAGCTATGTGCTTAGGATCCAGTCATCCAGTCAAAAGCAACAAATATTAATTATGGCAGCATTGTACCTTGAATATGGATGCATTGTAGGAAGAACTTTAATGATCTTATCCAAGTTTTCAAGCTGAATGAGTTCACCTTCAGATGGCATTTTTGCCAATCACACCACTTGTCTCTTCCACTTTTATTCTTTACATCCCTATCAACTACACTGCAACAATCACTGTTAATCTGGACTCTGCTCAAAAGTAAATATATTTGATCTCACCTTCATGTACTTAGCAGATCTCACATTTACAGAATGGGACCGATGGACTAATTAAAAGTAGCTATGCAGTGATGTACAACATGGAGAGAGTGACAGTGAGAGTCTTCAACATTTAATTCCAAATGTTCCAACTTTAAATCACTCAGTTCCTTGCATCTCCCTTCCAGGAGTAAATTGTTCAAAGCAAGGTCACATGGGCCAAGACAGGTGAGTATGAGTCTCTATCCAGCCACAGCTGAAACATTGAAAGTGGAGAACCCTGACATCTGTAGCTTGACACAGTGTTTCATGCATCACAGTGTGATGTAAGCAATGCCTGCTATGTGCTGACAATGGGTAAATAGAAAGCGACTGCTTTCACAAATCGGCTTCAATTTTCCAGGTAGACAATCATTATTGTTGCACCATAGACATTGGTAAGGAACACTCATTATCTTAGGCTAATGCTCAAAGCTCACAAAACATAGTACCTGCAGGTGTGTTTCGGCATTGTTGTATAAGCGTCAATGTAATTGTGTTGCCTTTTGAAGGGGCCTCACATCCGTCAAAATTGAAATCCCCTCCATCCACTCCACCTTTGTGTTTCAGGAGGCCTTTCCATAACATTAATTGTGAATCTTGCAGAGTGCGTATTCATATTGTTTGCAATTATATCATTCTGCATGTGAAATGCATGCCATGTACAAGCAGTTAGGGTGCAAATGCTGGTCACAGACAATATCAACCATGTTATTGGTCCTTGCAAATTACAGACAGATATCACTGTGAAGCAGAAATAATTACAGGTGCCCTTAAAAGAGGGACCTGTGGGCCACAATATGCACAGCTAATGGAAGATGACCTACGATGCAATATGGCTCAGAACAAATTCCTTGTCCACCCACACTGTAAGAGTAATGCAACATTCCCTTATATACAATGATGTCTCTTGTGGGTTATGTGGGGCTAGGAGGAAAGTTTCCATATGCATGCAGAATTTAGACAATCTACAAATTTATTTACCACACGAGTGGTGGACCACTTGACTAAATAAGGTCTTTTGTCAAAGTACCAAGATGAGATAATATTTTGCCCTCCTTGTCAGAATGCTACTCACTCTACTGAGGAGCATGTTAAGCTGTCATTTGTCAGGGATGTAACAGTTAACTATTCTCATTGGTAGGAACCTGTTCTGATCCTTATGTTCCTGACATAGGTTCATTGCAAGACTGATAGACCCAGCACAGCAAGTGTGATTGTTGCTGTTGCTGCTATGCAACAAAAGCGCAGGGAGATGAAGGAGGAACAGATGTGCCAGCAAAACTGAATCAGCAGAAACTGACACAGAAATTGAACAGCTTCCACTCAAAACATGAAGTGCATATGGAGGACCTCTCAGGATATGGGGGAGATAGAGGAAGTTCACAGTCATTTGTCCTCAATGTAATTTCCTCAATATATGAGCAAGGTGCAGTTTTGACGCAAGCTGAGGATATCCTGGATTATTTTACATAACTATGCCAACTGCTGGAATGGGTTCTGTCATCTGAAGAATTGATGACCATCCAATTGTAGTGGCTGTCAAAGTGACAACTACTTTGAATATGTTTGCAACTGGTTCCTTCTATGGAGCCACAGAGGATCCACTCATACATGCAAAAAGACAATGTCCGAAGCCATTTCAGTGCAATCGCACCAGTTTAATTTGTTTCTCCATGATGAGGTTTGTGCTACAGTCGAGGCAGTATGATTTGACAACATAACTGGCCTCCTCCAAGTGAAAGCACTATCATCTGTATGCGTATGTCACATTGACAGGGTCACATCATAATGCAGAGTTCAACTATTGAAAAGGGTTCTATTTCATCACTGTGCAAGTAATTTGTAATCATTGGTACCACTTCCTAGAGGTTTGCACCCAGTACTCTGTCACATGCCACGATTCCTGCATCCTTAATAGCACTGATGTTTCTGTTGTACTTGAGGATTCAAATACCCCACAAGGTTGCCTAATGGGGATCAAGGTCTACCCACTGCAACAATGACTGATGACTACAATTCCCCTAACTGAGGCAGAGCATAGCTACAATGCAGCCTAATCTTCAACCAGGGCTAAGTTATGAATAACAAACACTTTCTTCACTCTCCTATCTACCTGCAACTCCACTTTCAAGGAGCTATGAACCTGCACTCCAAGATCTCTTTGTTCAACAAAACTCTCCAGGACTTTACCATTAAGTGTGTAAGTTCTGCTAAGATTTGCTTTCCCAAAATGCAGCACTTATTTATCCAAATAAATTTATCTTAGATAATGAATTTATCTAAGTTAACCTCCATCTGTCACTCCTCAGTCCATTGGCCCATCTGATCAAGATCCCATTGTAATCTAAGATAACCTTCTTCGCTGTCCACTACACCTCCAATTTTGGTGTCATCTGCAAACTTACTAACTATACCCCTTATGACGAAAAGTAGTGGACCCAGCACCGATCCTTGTGGCACTCCACTGGTCACAGGCCTCCAGTCTGAAAAACAACCGTCCACCACCACCCTCTGTCTTCTACCTCTGAGCCCGTTCTGTATCCAAATGGCTAGTTCTCCCTGTATTCCATGAGATCTAACCTTCCTAACCAGTCTCCAGGGGACCCTTGTCGAATGCTTTACTGAAGTCCATATAGATCACGTCCACCATTCTGCCCTCATCAATCCTCTTTGTTACTTCTTCAAAAAACTCAATCAAAGTTGTGAGACATGATTTCCCACGCACAAAGCCATGTTGACTATCCCTAATTAGTCATCGGGTTTCCAAATACATGTACATCCTGTCCCTCAGGATTCCCTCCAATAACTTGCCCACCACGGACATCAGGCTCATTGGTCTATGGAAGCCTGCAAACAATGAAAAAATTAACTTTTATATATAAACACTAAAAGTGAACAAAAATCAAATAAACTGAGGCAGCATTTCCCTCCTTGAACACATACAAACTGTTTGCATGTTGAGCTCAGGGTAGAAGACAGAGGGTGGTGGTGGACGATTGTTTTTCAGACTGGAGGCCTGTGTCCAGTGGAGTGCCACAAGGATCGGTGCTGGGTCCACTACGTTTTGTCATTTATATAAATGATTTGGATGTGAGCATAAGAGGTAAAGTTAGTAAGTTCGCAGATGACATTGATCAGATGGGCCAATGGGCTGAGAAGTGGCAGATGGAGTTTAATTTAGATAAATGTGAGGTGCTGCATTTTGAGAAAGCAAATCTTATCAGGACTTATACATTTAATGGTAAGGTCCTGGGGAGCGTTGCTGAACAAAGAGACCTTGGAGTGCAGGTTCATAGCTCCTTGAAAGTGGAGTCACAGGTAGGTAGGATAGTGAAGAAGGCATTTGGTATGCTTTCCTTTATTGGTCAGAGTACTGAGTACTGGAGTTGGGAGGTCATGTTGCGGCTGTACAGGACATTGGTTAGACCACTGTTGGGATATTGAGTGCAATTCTGGTCTCCTTCCTATCAGAAAGATGATGTGAAACTTGAAAGGGTCCAGAAAAGATTTACAAGGATGTTGCCAGAGTGGAGGATTTAAGCTATAGGGAGAGGTTGAACAGGCTGGGGCTGTTTTCCCTGGAGCATTGGAGGCTGAGGGGTGACCAAATAGAGGTTTACAAAATCATGAGGGGCATGGATAGGATAAATAGACAAAGTATTTTCCCTGGGGTGGGGGAGTCCAGAACTAGAGAGCATAGGTTTAGGGTGAGAGGGGAAATATATAAAAGAGACCTAAGGGGCAATTATTTCATGCAGAGGGTGGTACGTGTATAGAATGAGCTGCCAGAGGAAGTGCTGGAGGCTAGTGCAATTGCAACATTTAAAAGGCATCTGGATGGGTGTATGAATGGGGGGGTTTGGAGGGATATGGGCAAGTGGGACTAAATTGGGTTGAGGTATCTGGTAGACATGAACGAGTTGCACTGTACGGTCTGTACATCTCTATGATTCTATGACTCTATATATGTGATGACCCCACACTGGACAAAAATAAGTTGGTGGTCTACGAATGGATTTAGGAAGGAGCAGAGTCGACTTAGGAAGGGCTATAAGATGAGATGACAAATAAGTTATGCAGTCTAGCACTTGAACAGTGATTGGAATAGTGATTGGAGTAGTAGTTGTGTGTAGAAGAAAGCGTCAACCATAGCACCTATGTGCTGTGAGGAATGCCAGTTTTTGAATGCTGTACCATTATATTGATAAAGTTAAAAATAACACAACACCAGGTTATAGTCCAGGTTTGTTTAGAAGTACTAGCTTTCAGAGTGTTGCTCCATCATCAGGTAACTAGTGGGGCAGGATCATAAGGCACCGAATTTGTGGAAAAGATCACAGTCTCATACAATTAAAATTATATATTGAACAAACCTAGATTGCTGTTAAGTCTTATGCAAAATTGTCATCAAACCAGCAGATAAAGGAGGAGCCATCATCATTCAGAATAGAACAGACTACTGCAAGGAAGTGTATCAAAAACTGAACAGCCAGAAACACTACAGGCAACTACCAGCCAACTTGATCAAAGGACTCACCCGTGAACTGAACAGATTGATCAATACTTCTGATCCAGTACTCTGTGCACTCTCATCCCAAGTACTTCTCTTGTAGGGGACTTCTACTGTCTCCAAAGATGCAAAAAGCCAACACACCTGGTCATCCCATCATGTCAGCCAATGGAACCCTCTGTAAGAATCTCTCTGACTATGTCGAAGGCATCTTGAAACCCATTGCACAGGGGACCCCCAACTTCTGTTGCAATACTACAGATTTCTTACAGAAACTCAGCATCCATCAAACTGGAAACATTCCTCGTCATAATGGACATTTTAGGACTTTACACCAGCATTCCCCACGATGATGGCATCGCTACAACTTCCTCAGTACTCAATACCAACAACTGCCAATCTCTAAGCACTATCCTACAACTCATCCCCTTCATCCTCGACCACAACATTTTCATCTTTGACAACTAGTTCTTCATACAGACACATGGAACAGCCATGGGGACCAAATTTTCTCCCTAATATGCCAACATGTTCATTCACAAGTTCAAACAAGACTTCTTTATTGCACAGGATCCCCAACCAGCACTATGCACCAGATATATTGATGACATTTACTTCCTTTGAAGCTATGGCAAGGAGTCACTGAAACAGCTGCACAGTGATATCAACGAGTTTCATCCAACCATTAGACCTACCATGGACTACTCTTTAGTATCTGTCTCATTCTTGGACACAAGCATCTCCATCAAGGATGGGCACCTCAGTATCTCACTGTGTCGCAAACCCAAGGATAATCACATGATGCGACACTTCTCTAGCTTCCACGTGAAACATATTGAAACAGCCATCCTCAACAGACAAGCCCTACACATACACAGGATCTTAGGGAGTTTAGGGAGAGTTCACATGTTACTGAGGGTTATATCTGCAATAAAATGGCACGGTGGCTTAATGGTTAGCATTGCTGCCTCACAGCACCAGGGTCCCAGGCTCGATTCGAACCTTGGGTGACCATCTGTGTGGAGTTTGCACATTCTCCCCGTGTCTGCTTGGGTTTCCTCCGTGTGTTCCGGTTTCCTCCCACAGTCCAAAGATGTGCAGGTCAGGTGGATTGGCCTTGCTAAATTGCCCATAGTGTTAGGTGCGTTAGTCAGAGGGAAATGGTTTGGATAGGTTACTCTTCGGAGGGTCGGTGTGGACTGGTTGGGCGACAGTTAGAGGCAATGAGGAATTTGCAAGAGCAAGGGGGTGTGATGGAAAGCAGTTATAGGAAGGGAGTAAAGTTGCAGATATGTCACAAAGGTGGGTTAACTCCAGGAAAGGTAAGAAAGGTAGGCAGATAGTGCAGGAGTCTTCTGTGGCTATCCTCATTTCAAACAAATGTGCTGTTTTGGAAAAGGTTGGGAGATGGATTCTCAGGGGAATGTAGCACAAACAGCCAAGTTTCTGGTATTGAGACTGGATCTAATGCAATGAGGGGTACGTTGGGTTCCAAGAGATCGATTGGGGACTCTTGTCGTCTGAGCCACGGACAGGCGTTTCTGTGGCCAGCAACGAAAAATCGGAATGGTGTGTTGCCTCCCTGTTGCCAGGATCAAGGATGTCTCAGAGAGCGTGCACAATGTTCTCAAGGGGGAGAGGGCCCAGCAGGAGGTCATTGTACACATTGGAACCAACGACATAGAAAGGGAAAAGGATGAGATTCTGAAGGGAGAATATAGAGAGTAGGCAGGAATTTAAAAAGATCCTCGAGAGTAGCAATATCTGAATTACTCCCAGTGTTGCAAGCTAGTGAGGGTAGGAATAGGAGGATGGAGCAGATGAGTACATGGCTGAGGAGCTGATGTATGGGAGTAGGATTCACATTTTTGGATCATTGGAATCTCTTCTGGGGTAGAAGTGGCCTGCAGAAGGACAGATTGCACCTGAATTAGAAAGGGATTTATATACTGCCAGGGAGATTTGCTCGAGTTGCTAAGGAGGATTTAAACTAGTAAGGTGGGGGTGGGGGGGGGGGGGGGGGGGGGGGGTGCGGTGTTGGTAGATGGGACCCAGGGAGATAGTGAGGAAAGAGATCAATCTGAGACTGGTACAGTGGAGAAAAGAAGTGAGTCAAATGGTCAGGGCAGGCAGGGACAAAGCAGAGAACAAGGTAGGACGGACTGATGAATTAAACTGCATTTATTTCAATGCAAGAGGCCTAACAGGGAAGGCAGATGAACTCAGGGCATGATTGGGATCATTGGACTGGGATATCAGAGCAATTACAGAAACATGGTTCAGGGATGGACAGAACTGGCAGCTTAATGTTCCACAATACAAATGCTATAGGAAGGATAGAAAGGGAGGCAAGAGAGGAGGGAGAGTGGCATTTTTGATAAGGGATAGCATTACAGCTGTACTGAGAGAGGATATTCCTGGAAATACATCCAGGAAAGTTATTTGGGTGGAACTGAGAGATAATAAAGGGATGACCACCTTACTTGGATTGTTTTATAGACCCCCAAATAGTCAGAGGGAAATTGAGAAAGACATTTGTAAGGAGATTTCACTTATCTATAAGAATAATAGGGTGGTTATGGTAAAGGATTTTAACTTTCCAAACATAGATTGGGACTGTCATAGTGTTAAGGGTTTAGATGGAGAGGAATTTGTTAAGTGTGCACAAGAAAATTTTCTGATTCATTGTGTGGATGTACCTACAAGAGAAGGTGCAAAGCTTGACCTAATCTTGGGAAATAAGGCAGAGCAGGTGATTGAGGTGTCAGTGGGGGAGCACTTTGGTGCCAGCCACCATAAATCTATTAATTTTAAAATAGTGATGGAAAAGGATAGACCAGATCTAAAAGTTGAAGTTCTCAATTGGACGAAGGCTAATTTTGACGGAATCAGGCAAGAACTTTCAAAAGCTGACTGGGGGCAGATGTTCACAAGTAAAGGGACGGCTGGAAAATGGGAAGCCTTCAGAAATGAGATAACAAGAGTCCAGAGACAGTATATTCCAGTTAGGGTGACAGGAAAAGCTGGTAGGTGTAGGGAATGCTGGATGATGAAAGAAATTAAAGGTTTGGTGAAGAAAAAGAAGGAAGTATATGTCAAATGTAGACAGGATACATCGAGTGAATCCTTAGAGTATAACTCTGTGGGGAGCTAGAGAAGTGATTTCTGGGCCTCTTGCCTCTATTTGTATCATTGATAGTCACGGGTGGGGTACCGGAAGACTGGCAGTTGGCTAATGTGGTGCCACTATTTAAGAAAGGTGGTAAGGACAAGCCAGGGAACTATAGCCTGCTGAGCCTGACATCGGTGGTGGGCAAGTTGTTGGAGGGAATCCTGAGCGACAAGATGTACATGTATTTGGAAAGGCAAGGACTGATTAGAGATCATCAACATGGCTTTGTGCATGGGAAATCATGTCTCACGAACCTAAATGAGTTTTTTGAAGAGTGGTAGACGTGATCTATGTGGACTTCAGTAAGGCGTTCGACAAGGTTCCCCATGAGAAACTGGTTAGCAAGGTTAGATTTCATGGAATACAGGGAGAACTAGTCATTTGGATACAGAACTGGCTCAAAGGTAGAAGACAGAGGGTGGTGGTGGACGGTTGTTTTTCAGACTGGAGGCCTGTGACCAGTGGAGTGCCGCAGAGATCGGTGCTGGGTCCAGTACTTTTCGTCATTTATATAAATGAATTGAATGTGAGCTTAAGAGGTAAAGTTAGTAAGTTTGCAGATGACACCAAAATTGGAGGTGTAGTGGACAGCGAAGAAGGTTATCTTGGATTACAACGGGATCTTGATCAGATGGGCCAATGGACTGAGGAGTGACAGATGGAGGTTAATTTAGATAAATGCAAGGTGCTGCATTTTGGGAAAGCAAATCTAAGCAGGACTTATACACTTAATGGTAAGGTCCTGGGGAGTGTTGCTGAACAAAGAGACCTTGGAATGCAGGTTCATAGCTCCTTCAAAGTAGAGTCGCAGGTTGATAGGATAGTGAAGAAGGCATTTGGTATGCTTTCCTTTATTGGTCAGAGTATTGAGTACAAGAGTTAGGAGGCCATGTTGTGGCTGTATAGGACATTGATTTGTCCACTTTTGGAATATTGCATGCAATTCAGGTCTCCTACCTATTGGGGTTCAAAAGGGTTCAGTTCAATAGGGTTCAGAAAAGATTTACAAGGATGTTGCCGGGTTTGGAGGAATTGAGCTATAGGGAGAGGCTGAACAGGCTGGGGCAGTTTTCTTTGGAGCGTTGAAGGCTGAGGGGTGACCTTTATAAAATCATAAGAGGCATGGATAGGTCTTTTCCCTGGGGTGGGTAAGTCCAGAACTAGAGGGCATAGGTTTCAGATGAGAGGGAAAAGATATAAAAGAGACCTGAGGGGCATCTTTGTCACGCAGAGAGTGGTGCGTGTGTGGAATGGGCTGCTAGAGGAAGTGGTGGAGGCTAGTACAATTGCAACATTTAAAAGGCATCTGGATGGGTATATGAATAGGAAGGATTTGGAGGGATATGGGCTGAGTGCTGACAAGTGGGGCTAGATTGGGGTGGGTTATTTGGACCAAAAGGTCTGTTTTCGTGCTGCACATCTCTTTGACTCTATGACTCTATCTGTTCAGATGAGGAGGAATGAGATGTACTCTTGAAGGTGCTGAAGGACGCCCTCATAAGAACAGGGTACGATGCTCAACTCATTGCTTACCAATTCCAACGTGCCACAGTGAAAAACCATAATGACCTCCTCAGGAGACAGGCACGGATGCAACTGTAGGGTACCCTTTGTGTTCCAGTACTTCCCAGGAGCGGAAAAACTATGCCATGTTCTTCACAGCCGACAACACATTATCGATGAGGATGAGCACTTCGCCAAGACCTTCCCTACACTTCCACTTCTCGCCTTTAAGCAGCTGCCAAATTTTAAACAGGCCATTGTTTGCAGCCAACTGGGCGGCACGGTGGCAGAGTGGTTAGCACTACTACCTCACAATGCCAGAGACCCGGGTTCAGTTCCCGCCTCAGGCAACTGACTGTGTGGAGTTTGCACGTTCTCCCCGTGTCTGCGTGGGTTTCCTCCGGGTGCTCCGGTTTCCTCCCACAGTCCAAAGATGTGCAGGGTCAGGTGAATTGGCCATGCTAAATTGCCCATAGTGTTAGGTAAGGGGTAAATGTAGGGGTATGGGTGGGTGGCGCTTTGGCGGGTTGGTGTGGGCTTGTTGGGCTGAAGGGCCTGTTTCCACACTGTAATGTAAATCTAATGTAAATCAACTACCCAGTGTCAGGACAACATCAACAACAACACTGTCCAACCTGTCATTTGAACCACTGCAAAATGTGTCAGAGTGTTGACATGGATACCACCATTACACACCACCCACCATGTATGCAGCAGGTACTCATGTGACTCAGCCAATGTTGTCTAACTCATATGCTGCAGGCAAGGGTGCTCCAAGGCATGGTACATTGGCATGGTACAATGGATGAAAGGACACCACGTAACAATTACCAGACAGGGATGTTCTCTCCTGATCAAGGAACACTTCAGCGGTCAGGGACATTCAGCCTTAGATCTTCGGGTGACTATCCTCCAAGGTGGACTTCAGGATACACAACTACGCAGAGTGGTCAAGCAGAGGCTGATAGCCAAGTTCGGTAGCCATGAGGATGGGCTCAACAGGGACCTTGGGTACATGTCACACTCCAGGTGACCCCATTGCACGATACACTCTCTCACACATACACACATACATATGGGCACACGCGTACACACACTTACATACCCACACATTCATGCAGACCCTCTCTCATACACAAGCTCTCTCTCTCATATTCCTGAAGAAGGGCTGATGCCCAAAATGTCGATTCTCCTGTTCCTTGGATGCTGCCTGACCTGCTGCGCTTTTCCAGCAACACATTTTCAGCTCTGATCTCAAGCATCTGCAGCCCTCACTTTCTCCTCTCTCTCATATGCAAACATATACACCCCCACACTCACACTCACCCTCTCACAGGTTTTTACCCCATCACACTCACACACATACTTTATCAAGTTTGCACACATGTAAGCACACACTTTCTCACATGCATTCACATTCACACGCATACACTCACATGTGCACACTTACTCTGTATCTCTCTCCTGCATGCACGCACACATATAAGTTTATGTATTTACAGGTACATTGTATTTTTGCTCAAAAAGCACACAACCTGCAAGCAGTCAATCCATATAAAATTTTATAAATTCCTACTTTGGAAATAGAACCAGTCTGACACAAGATTGGGATGACATTAATCTCACACCTTTAATTCATTGTCTGAGCTGAGATGTCACTTTTTTTTATAAAACCTTAAGTTATTTCGAGAATGTGACTTAAAAGAAGTTCTGAGATTTACATATTAATGAACCGAAACCTGCAACTCATTCTAAAAGATGAAAGACTTAACAGCAATCTAGGTTTGTTCGATATATTGTTTTAATTGGATGACACTGTGATCTTTTGCTATACATTCTGTGTCTTATGATCCTGCCCCACTAGTTACCTGATGAAAGTGCAGCGCTCTGGAAGCCACTACTTCCAATTCAATCTGTTGGACTATAACATGATGTTGTGTAATTTTTAACTTTGTCCATCCCAGTCCATATCATTATATTGTTGGTGAAGGGCAACTCCATTCTGCAAAGGCTCAGCCGAGTGCACAGCCAGAGTTCAACAACTACATTGGCACTAGGCATGATGGTCTATTTTGAAATGTTCAAGCAGTGGTGAGTTCTTCAAGCTACAGCAAGTGGTAGAACTGTGCAAATGTCGGATGAGGGGGAGCCAAATGAGCAGGATTGATTGTTAATGGTGGATGTTTGGGACCATAACATGTGAAAATGGAGTAGGCCTTGTGGAGAGAAACCTTCCATGAAACTCAACAAAAGTGACACTTTGTCAAAATATGTAAGATTCAACCTATAGTCTTTAAAAAAATTAGAATACATAGAAACTATTCACAGCCTTTTGAAATCTGAAACTGTAATTACCAACAATGATCTGATGAATAGTTACTTACCTTTAAGTGGCCACACCACATATGATGTTCCCTGAAATGTTTTAAGGCTTTTCCACACAACTTCCTGTGCTTATTTCAATGATTTTTCTCAGTTATTCCCTATTTGAGCAAGGAACTTTCTATGCACTGCTTTCTCAGGAAAATGTCCAGTTTCAGCACTTTCAATCTCTCTGTATCTGCAAGTGCTATTTGAATTGGTTATGTTGCTGGATGTTAGGCCTAGAAAATAGTATGCTAAAATGTTAAAATAAACATTGTATAGCAAAGTTTGAAGTAAATTTTAAAGACATAGCACAATTACTTTGTGAAACATTTACTTTATGCTGTTGGTGATCTTGCATCAACCTCATACCCAAAGTCAACAAATTTAGCATTTAATTTAAACATTTTTTTCTAAATCACACTTTAAATATCATAAACAACAAGATACAGTATAGTAATGGTATATTGAAGGAATGTTTATTTCATCAGATGTTTTGCAGGCAGAAGACTTAATGCAAGATTTAGAAGAAATGCTGAAGCAAATTAAAGAATCTGACATTTGTACTAAATCAGTCATGATGGACAAGCAAGAATGCAGCAAAAAGCAACATCAGGAATATAAGGTATGTTTAGAAATGACGTATAACAAATAAATGAGGATTTTATTCAGGCCACTGTTTATTGTTCAATAGTAAATGTTATTTTATCTGATTACAGTCATTTGATTATTTTCCATCTATAAAATATGCCTGATTATGTGATTTGAACTCCAGATAATTGTTTTTGTGTCTTTAATTCATAGAGGGCAGGAGAGATCAATTGACAAAGATGTCCTTAAACAAAAGGCAAAGTGGATGTGTTAGTAAAGAAAAAAAGTTTTATTCTCTCAGGAAATTAAAAGATTGAAGATTATTTTGGAAAAAGGCAAGAAAGCAGTCATGAAAATAATGAATCACAGAGCACACCTCAAAAGATTATATGGTGTACTCCTTCTCCTGTTTATTTAATAGTTTCTTTTTCTAGCCTCTCTCCCGTAACCAGAGAGTAAGTAAAATTATTGCTAGTATCTCTGCTATTTCCTCCCTTGCCTCAGTCAACAGCCTGGGATACATTTCATCAGGCCATGATAATTTATCTACCTTTAAGCCTGCCAGACTACCCAGAACCTCCTCACTGCCTGTGCTAATTTCTTTAAGTGTATTACAGTCCTTCTCCCTGATTTCTGTACGCACTTTGTCCGTCTCATGACTGAAGATAGACACAAAATATTCATTGAGAACCTTACGTATGTCGTCTGACTCCATGTACAAATTACCACTTAATGAGCCTTCTTCTTTCCATAGTTATCTCTTTCTCCTTAAAGGACTTGGAAAACAATTTGGGATTTTCATTTATTTTACCTGCCATTGTTCTTTCATGCTCTCTTTCTGCTGTCCTAATTTCCTAATTTTTTGCATTCCTGCTATATTCAATATTCTCCATGACCAATGTTGTCTTGAGCCCTCAGTGTCTACCATAAACCTCCCTTCTTCTCCATATCAAATCTAGTATATTCCTCAACATCCAGGGTTTGCTAGATCTATTGCTCCCACACTTTATCTTTATTGGAACATAATGGCTCTGTACTCTCACTATTTTCTGTGTGAATATGTCCCACTGTTCTGACACAGATTCACCTAAAAGTGTCTGGTCTGAGATTTGAAATAAGAATAGGAGAATTAGGTATACTTATATCCTCATGATTAGTTGCTTCAATGAATGTCTCTTCTCATGGTGGCTAGCATCATCCTCTCCAATGGAAATTAAAACTTAAAGGTTCACTTGTTCTCTTCTAGATTTTTTTCCTGATGCTACTTGATCTTCAATAACTGCCCTTGCAATAAAGGGAAATCTTCCAGTCAATGTCCTGATATAAATTTGGATGATTTGGTTGCCATCTTTGAATAATTTCCAGTGTACATAAGCTGAAAGTGTGAAGCTTGTGTTATGAAACATGAACTTATTCTGTACTGAGTGGAGGCTGAGGATTCCAATTCCTGGTAAGCCCAAGAGTTTGGAACACACAGTGAATACAACCATATCACAGGCTGTTAAAACTCTGCTCATGCTCTTTTTAAAGCTATGTGAAGAGAAAAGTATACCTGCATGGTGGCATTGCATGTGAAAGCAAAGGCCAAAGGCACTGTAAGGCAGCATGGGCATCCCATTCCAAGAGTAGATATTATCAGGAGAGAGACCGCTGAAAGAGATGACCAGAAGAGAAGCAATTGGATGAAGATCAGAGGAAGAAGTCCTAAATTAGTGTGCAATTCTTTGTGTAGCTCCAGACAGTTAGGGCTCAGAAATCCTGGGAGCTCATAAGGGTGGACCAAAGTAGAATCCCACTTGACCATTCACTACAGTTGAGATTCAGACAAAACTGTCTGAAGATCATTTGACTTTGTGCTGCTGGCTGCTGGTTCAAAGGAACCCTTTTGATAAATACTGATCTACTCAGAGAGCCGAATGAGTTGGAGTGCAGCCTGATTACTGTAGAGGATCACAGTCTCTGTAGGAGATTAAACTACTGGGAAGTGAACAGACATTAAGAAAGTCTAAGTCAGGATGGTTTTTGAGGGAAAATCAGAGTTTAGATCTTTGGATGTAAAGAATTGAAATCCCTGAGGAGGAAGAAAGAGTGTGAATAATATTTCATGACTTAGTTTTTATTAACATCTCAGTGGGTTATTGACAGATATACTCCTCTCTCTACAAGAATATTCCGGATGAAGGACTTTTGCCCGAAACGTTGATTTCGCTGCTCGTTGGATGCGGCCTGAACTGCTGTGCTCTTCCAGCACCACTAATCCAGTATTTGATTTTCAGCATCTGCAGTCATTGTTTTTACCTTGTTGATTTTAACCCTACTGCGAATCCTCTTGCAAGGATGCCTGCCTTGAAGAAGTTTTCCTCCTCTCTCTACAAGAATATTCCTGATGAAGGGCTTTTGCCCGAAACATTGATTTCGCTGCTCGTTGGATGCTGCCTGAACTGCTGTGCTCTTCCAGCACCACTAATCCAGTATTTGATTTTCAGCATCTGCAGTCATTGTTTTTACCTTATTGACAGATATGTCGGATCTGTCTTGACTGCATCTGCCTTTCAATGTGCAGTGTGGTGCATTCAGCCACAGTTTGCCTGTCATTCACATTTGTTTTGTGTTCATTCTGCATGTGCAAGTATAAGATAGAATTTGTAAATTCTTTACTTTCTAACTTCTTATAATAAAGTTTGATTTGTTCATTTTAAAACAATGGAGTCTCGTGCCACTATTTGATTAGTAAGTAGCTGGAATTTCAAACTTTGTCCATTTAAACAATAACCTAGTTTGTCCCTAACTAGATCATTACTTAAATTTGGCAGTCAGGTACAGGATCATAACACTTGCCCACAGTTATAATTGTGGGAAGATGAGGTAAAATATAAGAGTAGTATGGTTGAGTTTTCACTGATAGTGAATGTTGGTAAGTAAATGCTAGGATTGTGGTGAATTTAACAATGAACAAGGCTGGTGTTTGCTTTTTCATCTTCCAATGCAGCAATTACAAAAGCCACCCAAAACTTCTGTGCTGCAGTGGAAGGTCAGCTGGAAATCTTGGGATCCATGATTTTTGACATACAAGTTCAGATTGTTGCCATTATGATCTCAATGCCCAAAGTGGCAGTAAGGCTTTTCTGGCTGTCCAGCAATTTATGCTCCCAAAAGATTACCAGGATTTCTGAGATAATGACAGTGTGTCATAGAGCATGAACATGCTTTTCTCTCCCATGGATAACAACATTCCTGTTCCCATCGCTGCCACACCAGCTCTATCCTTCTTTTGCCTTCCAGTCAACCAGCCAAAACTGTATGATACCCATGCTGAATTGGTGCAGTCCAAAGCTGGTTCTTTCAGCTTCAAAGTTGCTTGAGTGCATCCAGCATAGGCATTTGCAGTCTTTCCCAGTGAAAGTTGGCAGCTTTCTACTAGTCATGCTACATCTATTAAGGCACTACAGTGTAAGAAGTAACACATCTATAACACAGACACAAGGAAGTTCACAAGCATGATTGTTCCTGTTTTCATTTGTAATGTTGCTGTATTGCTGGATAATATGGTTCATTGAAGGTTATTTGTTTTTAGCTTTTATTGAGTGATATAGGTCAAGTAGTATTTGTAATGGGAAATCTGATATAGATTTAGTGCATGGAATTTTATTAACATTAACAATATTGAAATATCCCATCACAAATGTTCTGGGCATTACTATTGATCAGGAATTTAATCGGGCAACTCACATAAACATTGAAGTTACAAAAGCAGGTCAGAGGCTGGAGTATTTCACTTCCATGATTTTAGATTGGATTAGATTCCCTACAGTGTGGAAGCAGGCCCTTTGGCCCAACAAGTCCACACTGACCCTCTGAAAACCAATCCACCCAGACCAATTTCCCCCTGACTAATACATGTAACACTATGGGCAATTTAACTTGGCCAATTCACCTGACCTGCACATCTTTGGACTGTGGGAGGAAACCGGAGCACCCGGAGGCAATCCACATAGACACGGGGAGAACGTGCAAACTCCACCCAGACAGTCGTCCAAGGTTTGGAATTGAACCTGGGTCCCTAGCACTATGAGACAGCAGTGCTAACCACTGAGCCACCGTGTTGCTAGAATCTGTCTATTATCTGTAAGGTACTAACAGGGACTGCGACAGAATGCTCTTTATTTGCCCAGGTCAGTGAAACCTTAGCAATACAGCAATACTCGACAACATCCAAAATAAAGCATTCTGCTTGATTGGCATTCCAACAACCACTTTAAAAATGCACTGCCTCCATCACCAAGGCATGATAGTTACTGTGTATCATCTACAACATACCCTGCAACAGTTTACCAGGAATACTTTTACAGCACCTTTCAAACCTTCAACTTCTACAACCTCAATGAACAAGGGCTGCTGATACATATGAACGCTAGAGGAATATATACAAGATCCCCACCGAGTCACACACTATCTTGACTTGGAAATATATTGCTGTTCCTTCACTGTCACTGGATTAAAATCCTATAACTGCCTTCCTTGAAGCACATACTGTGGTTCAAGAAGGCAGATCATCATCTCCTTATCAAGAACAATAAGAGACAGACAATAAAGATTGGCTTTGCCCGTGGTGCTCACTTCCCAAGAACTAATATCAAAATAATCACTCCAGGATAATAGGATAAGTATCATATATTCTTGAGGATTTATTTCTCTTAAACCAGTTTAGCTTGTCCAAGACTTCCAATTGATTGATTTTGAAGCCTTGGTTTTGCTGCGGTATTGTTTTCTTTTTTGGAGAAGTGGGTTCAGCTAAACATATTATTCATGCTTTTCATTGTGAATAAGGAAGTAAACAAGCAATACTTTTAGAAGATTTTCATTCCACAGTTTCTACATTTTCATTTATTGTTTTCAAGTTTTCTCTGACAGCAATAAAACAAGCAGGCGTTGCTGTCATTGATCATAGTGACACAACTCGTTCTTATCAATGTTTGCTGTTGGTTCTTTCACTTATTTATTGTTAATTCACCATGATTGTCAGGGTCAGTAGCTCAGTTGCCCAGATGGAGAGCAGATAATAACAACAGCACGAGCTTGGTTTCCATCTGGGCTGAGGTAGACTTACAGCCTACCTCCTCATCTGCCCTGAGAGCACAAAGCAGTGGCAAATCACCACGAAGGAAAATCTATCAAAAAAAAGCTCAGGATGAAGATCAGCAAATAATGAGCTGAGGCCTGTGTCCAGGTAGAACATCCATATAGTGTCATGATTATGTTTACATATGGTTGTGTTATGTTGTCCCGCTTGCCTGTAAACAGATGTGAATCAGCAATTTTTATTAGTTTCAAGTATTTAAATACAAAAGGATTTTATTGACAAGTATACTTCTGTTTTATTTAGTTATGTGACTGGAAAGCTACAGCTTCTCAAGATACTGAACTGAAAGGTTCCACAGATGATGAAGAAGATTGCATGTTAATTGATGGAATAGAATTTAAGACTGGGAAGTGCATTGAAGAAATCACAAACCAATTGAAAGAGATTGATATTCTTGTGGCTGAGTTAGAAGGGTGCTTTTAAGTTAATGTCTAATGTTTGCTTATTCTTAAATAAGTTGGAAAATATTCATTTAATTTAATGTCTTCATCTTCAGTATTGAGAGGTATGAAGCCTGTAAGCCAGCTGTGGTTTCATTTACCTCAGTTTTAAAAAAAATGTTTTTAAATGTTCCATCATTTGATTCTTCCTTATTGTAATAAAATTTTCCTTTCTGCCTTCTGTTTCTGTCTGTGTTAGGGGTAACTCATTTATACACTACACCAGGGGTCCTGAAAAATTGTTGTAGCACTACAAATTCAAGTATTACCATGCTACATCATTATGGCAAATAGAAGTCACAATATATACTGTCATGCAATTTTTATTAAACATGTAGATGTTATTTTGATCATATTTACATGACCTGCTAATTTGTTTTATTGACAAAATAATTAATTATGGATGACCAGATGGAATGGTGATGAGGCAACAAATGAAACAAAGGGTGCAGCCCTGAGTGATCTGGGCTGTGGGGAGATGAATGGCAAAATTGGATGAGAAATCCAGTGAGACCCATCTTGACACTGAGATAATCTTTCTTCACCTTTATGCTATTCACGGGTGGCATTCCCCTTACAATAAATTAATAAACTTCTATTAGGTTCCTAATTACTTGCTGTACCAATGTATTAGCCTTTTGTTACAACCAGATCCTTCTGCATCTCAGAGCTCTGCAATTTCTCCCCATTTAGATTTTATTTTATTTTATTCGTCCTGCCATAATGAACAATTTTACATTTTCCCACATATTACTCTAAGGGGAGCATGGTGGTTAGTACTGCTGCCTCACAGCACCAGGGTTCGATTCCAGGCTCAGACGAATGTCTGTGTCAAGTTTGCACTTTCTCCCTGTGTCTGTATGGGTTTCCTCCTGGTGCTCTGTTTCCCTCCCACAGGCTAAAGATGTGCAGGTTAGGTGAATTGCTCACAGTGTTCAGGGATGTGTAGGTCAGGTGCATTAGTCATGGGAAATGAGCAATAGAGTAGGGGAATGGGGCTGGGTGAGATACTCTTCAGGGGGTCAGTGTGGACTTGTTGGGCCAAAATGGCCTGTTTCCATACTGTAGGGATTCTGTGATTGTCAGATTTTGCTTACTCACTTAGTTTACCTACATCATTTTGTTACCTTCTTATCTACTTTTCACAACTTACTTTCCTAATTCTGTTTCAGTAATCAACAATTTGGCAAGCATGACCTCTGTCCCTTCATCCAAGTCTTTCATATAAATTGCAAACAGCTGAGATCCCAGCACTGATCCTTGTGGCACACCACTCAATATATCTTGCCAAACTGAGAAAGACCTATGTATACCCACTTTCTGTTTCCTGTTAGCCAGCCAATCTTCTATCCATGCCAAAATGTACTATGAGTATTTATTTTTCAAACTAACTTTGTGGCACTTCATTCCTTAAAGTTCTGGAAATGCACCATTCCCCTTTATCCACAGCATATGTTACTTACTCAAAGAAGTCCAATAAAATTAGTTAAACATAATTTCTGTGTCACAAGATCATGCTGACTCTGCTTATCTGAATGTCCTTTTATAACTTGTTTTGCAATATGTTCGAACATTTTACCTAAGGTAGATGATAAGATAATTGACCTGTTAGTTTTCTGCTTTTGTTTCCCTCCCTGGATTTAATAACTAATCGCAGATAGATATATTTGCCTTTACCATTCAAGCCACAAAGCTTAGGAGCAGGAACTGTATAAACCTTTGGTTAAGTCACACTGAGTGCAGTTCTAGAACCCACTTTATGGGAGGGATATGATAGTAATGGAGAGGGTGATGAGGAGATTTACCAGGAGGTTGCCCAGGCTGGAGAGATTGAATTATGAAGAGAAATTTTGAGCGGACTGATATTGTTTTCCTTAGAGGAGATTTAGAGAGTACATGATTGAGGTTTATAAAATTGTAAGAGCCATAGATAGGGTAGATAAGAAGAAATCATTCCCCTTAATGGAAGAATCAATGACTGGGGGCTTTGATTTAAGGTAAGTGGCAGAGACTTTAGAGAAGTTGAGAGGAACAAGTTTTTCACCCAGGGGATGGTGGGAATCTAGAACTCACTGCCTGTAAAGTTGGTAGAAACAGAGACCATCTCACACTTAAGAAGTATTTAGAACGGTGCAGCACAAGAATGGGCCCTCTGTCCCATGTCAATGTACATTTGCAATGCCAGGGCATGTAAGATCATAGACCAAGTCTTGAAAAATATAATTAAAATAGTTAGGTGGTTGTTCTTCACTGTGGCATGAACACAATTGGCTGAAGGGTATTTTTCTGTATTGTAGATGTCTATGATTCTACAAGGAGGGATAAGAGGGTGTAATCTGTAACTCGTCGAGTGCCATCGGGATCAGTGTGGGTGCCACAGTTACTTAGAACATATATTAATGACTTAGCTGAGTAAAGTGAATCTATTATAGCCAAGTTTACAGGTGACACAAAAAGTGGTGGGAAGGCAAGTGGTGAGGATGATACAAAGAGTCTGCAGAGGATATAGACACGGGTGGCAGGGTGACTCTGGTTAGCACTGCTGCCTCACAACACCAGGGAACCAGGTTCAGTTCCAGCCTCAGGTGACTGCCTGTGTGGAGTTTGCACATTCTTCCAGTGTCTGCGTGGGTTTCTACTGGTTAGCTCCGGCCTCCTCCTGTGGTCCAAAGATGTGCAGGTCAGGTGAATTGGCTGTGCTAAATTGCCCATAGTGTCAGGTGCATGAGTCAGAGGGAAATGGGTCTGGGCGGGTTACTCTTTGGAGGGTTGGTGTGGACTTGTTGGGCTGAATGGCCTGTTTCCACACTTTAAGGGAATCTAATCTAATCAGACAAGTGAAGTAAGTAGCAAAGAATAGAATATAATGTGGGACAATGTGATATTGTGCACTTTGGCTGAAAGAATACAGGAGCCAAATATTCTTTAAAGGGAGAAAGACTATAAAAAGCAGAGATTTTGGAGTCCTCATACATAATTCATAAAAAGCTAGAATTCAAATTTAGTGGGTAATGGCAAAGGCAAATGGATTATTGGCCTCTGTTTCATAGGGAATGGAGTAAAAATGTAGGGAGGCATTGTGAAAACTATACAAGGCACAAGTCAGACCAGCTGGAATACTATGAACAGTTTTGGCACCTTATCTAAGAAAATATATCCTGGCATTAGAAGCAGTGCAGACAATGTTGACTAGATTAATGCCAGGTCTGGAGGGATTATTTTATAGATTGGGCAAATGCTCGTTCGAATATAGAAGAATGAGAAGAGATCTCATTGAAACATACAAGGTTCTTCAGGATATGAAAGGATAGATGTGGAAAGGTTATTTCCCTTGTGGGAATGTCTAGGACTGGACAGCATAATTTCAGAACATGGCATCACATATTTAAGACAAAGGTCTTAATTTCCTCACTCAGAGGGTAGTGAATCTGTGGAATCCTTCATTACAGAGGACTGTTGAGATCGGGTCATAAAGTATATTCAAGACATTTTTATTCAGTTCAGGAATTGAGGTTATGGAGAAAAGGCGGAAAAGTGGAGTTGAGCTTTAATAGATCAGCCATGATCTCATTGAATGGCAGAGCAGACTGAATGGCTTCCTTCTGCTTTTATGTCTTATGATCTTATGGTAATAACCTACACTGCAATTGTTAGACAATTTAACAGAAAAGGTAAGAGCATTAGTACTAGGAGCTGTACTAGAAGTTGTTGAAGTGTGTGATGGAGATTATGAGTGTGTCCTTGATCATCTTGGCTTTCTGCCATGGTTCTGAAAGGAACAATTGAGATCGCAATAAAAGGAGTAATTTAGATTACAGTGCACAGCTGTGTAGTTTGGATTAGGAAAATAAGAACAACAGGAATTGGTAAATAAGCTGCAAAGCAAAGGTTATGGTTGTCAGGAAAGTGTTGCTGTCTTAATCAGCAGTGTGTGATGAAAGGAAAGAATTGCTAATAGACCCAAAACTAGAACTGCATATTGTAATACAGAGATAAAATACCAAAATCAGTGAGAACTGAGAACATGATACATATTTAGTTGAACCTGTTTAGTTGAACTCAAACAAGAAGAAATCATTCATTATTGTTAGCAGACCCTCACAGATGAGGACGACTCTCTAAGGGTGAGTCCGCAGGTGGTTGTACAGACCGATGCGGCTACCACAGGCTCTGATCCACTTGGGACAGAAGGTGGTCGCGGGAAAGGGTGGGCTGGAACATTGTTGTGGGAGTACGCACCTGTCACTGATTTTGCCTTGTTTCCACCTTTTCCTGATGCAAGTTTCAAGGTGCCTGATGCCTTTCAGGACATACCACCTCCACTTTGGACTGCTTTTGGCCAGTGGTTCCCAGGTGTTTATGGGAAGGCAGAACTTTGTCAGTGAGGCCTTGAGGGTGTTACTGAAGCATTTCCTCTGTCCACCTGGGGCTCACCTGCTGCTTCAAAGCTGGGAGTAGAGCACCTGCTTGGGGACTCACATGTTAGTCATGCTGACAAAGTGCCCAACCCTCCCATCATAGCCAATCAGGGGTGGTCAGCGCTTCAATGCTGGGGATGTTGCCATGGGTGAGGACACTGGTGTTAATGTGTCTTTCTTTCCAACGGATTCACAGGATTTCGCGCAGGCAGTGCCTTGAGGTATCTGCTGTAGACAGTCCACATCTCAGACCCATGTAGGAGGGCAGGAACCACCATGAAGTTTGTCAACATCTTTCCCCTTCTGCATGCAAACCGTGGTAATGACAAATTACTCCATCACTGACCCATTCTCCGTTCAGACAAGTGTCAAGCAGGGCTTCACCATCGCCCCAATACTGTTCTTCATCGACCTGGCTGCAGTGCTTCCCCTTACCACTGACAAGGTTTCAGTTGGGGTGGAATTAACTTACAGAACCTGCGGGAAATTATTTAACCTGCATCACGTTCAAGACAAAACTAAAGTCATCCCAACCAGTGTTATCGAGCTACAGTACACAGATGGTGATTGCATATGTGCAATCTCAGGGAATGTATCCAGACCATCATCAGCACCTTGACAAGGCATATGAGAGCAGTGGTCTCATCCTGAACATTCGCAAGATGAAGGTCCTTCGCCAACCTGCCCTGGCACTGTAGAGCAAAGCCCAATCATCAAGGTCCACAGGGAGGCCTTAGAGAATGTTGACCACTTCCAATACCGAGGGAGTGTCTTGGAGGCCAAAGGAAATTGATGAAGAGATCCAGCACTGTCTCCAGTGTGCTAGTTCAGCCTTTGGCCTCTGCAGGAAAAGGGTGTTCGAGGACAGTAACATCAGATCCAACAGCAAGATCATGGTTTACAAATCATTCAACTACAAACAAAACCACTGCTATATCCAAAGCCAGGACAGGTGATTACAGGTTTATAGTTGAGATCCCCCTCCCCCACCTCCCGATCTCCCTCTGTTCTGCCTCTCCTTTATTGTCAGGAAAAGCCAGCATGCATTGTCACCCAACAGGGATCTCAGTGGGTGGAGGGGTGTGGGGAGAGATGAAAGATTGCAGCTAGTGAAGATGTCACAATCTTGCACAGGTTTCTTCTCACCAATAAAGTTAAAGAGACTCTTATTGGAAATCAGACTGTATTCACAGACAGATTCCATAATTGTTACAGTGAAAGCTTAACTTACAATCAAGTAATTGCTAAAGCAAGGCATTGCATGTAAACATCAAAGATTTGAAATTGGTTTCAGAAAGAAGTTAAAAAGTGTAACAACATTCCTTGCAACTTCAGTAATTTGATCCCCACACCTTGGAAAATGCGAAGAAGTTAAAAAATCCTGGTTGATTGAATTTTTTAAATTCACTACTTGCTGTCTATATTATGTAATGTTTACTTTGCACATTATTAAATTCTAAGATTCTAAACTTACAGATGTGAATAGACATTATCAATCCATTTGTATACTAACCAGTGCCACAATGATTTTGTTTTGTGTTTATAAATTGGTTTCAAGAGCCACCTAAATATTGATGCCACAGCTAGAGACTCAAGAGTTTTGCAAATGCAAGAATCCATCTTCAGTCATCAAATTTAGACAAAGGCCTGTCAGAGACTTGGCCTTGACCTGTCAGACCATTTATTATCTTGAGATAAGGTTTATGGGAATAGGAATTGTGAACGTAACCTCGAAATTAAATGTCAGCAATTATGTCTTTGATGCAAAAGTACCATTTAAAAATACCAGGCCTGCACATAATTGTATTTAAGTTTGGAATTGACAAAATAACTTGATACTAATTGCTACTTAAAGAAGTCAAAGGAAAATTTACTTGAAAGTTTAAAGGAATAACAAAATTATAATTTCAAAAATACAACTCTGATGGAACAAAAATCAGTTTGGGCTGTTTTGTTCCATCAAAAAAGAGGGAATTATAGTTTGGGAAGTGTTATGACAGTGACAGGAGGAATTGACTGATAATAAACTCCATTACTCTACCATTAATGTTAAAGTGTTGATTCAATTTCTAAAATGGCCAACAGTTTCCCTTTTTGTGCTACTACTCAGAATAAAAGTCCACCAGGTTTCTTTAGTGAACTCAAAATAATCCATTAATCATCAACAACAAAACTTGTTCTTAACGCAAGCAGCAAACCCTAGTTAACATACAAGCTATGATCCAGAATTAAAATGTTATCCCCTTAATCCCACATGAAAAGACAAATCTCTGGAGAGATAATGGACTATTTTTGAAGAAAAAGGCAACAGGCAAAAAAGCAAACACTTCAGTACAAGAGTCAAGGCTTCTCACATTCACTGATTTTCTTGTTGACCGATATGATTTGCTGACAGTTGTAAATTGTTGGTAAGTGTCCAGTTCAGATTGAAATTAAGCTAGATTCAAGATTTTAGGAATTACTTGCATTCCATTTCTTCTGGTTTCAACAGGGAGACTGAAATACTGATATTTGAAGCTCAATCAAGTTTCAAAAGCTTGAGAAAACGATTTCAAGAGCGAAACCACTGCTTTTTGAGTGTCTTCTTTACACTGACCCCTGCATCTGTAAAACAATTCTAACGCCAGAAAGAATTGCCAGCAATTATTAGTATAAAGGTTTCCTAATCCATTCTCAGTAATTAAGGAAATTAAACCCATCTCTTATCTCCTTGGAAGCTTTACTTAGCTGTTTCTCCCCAGTCACTTGGTTTCCACTAAAGAGCAGAAAAATCACAGCACACATTAAACTGCTGGATTCATTTCCAAGAAATCACATGATTGAAAACTTTTTTAAATCCAGAGAATGTTCAAATGATTTAAAATCTTATAATTTCCCCAAATGGTCCTTATAAGTATAAATATGTATATTTTCAAAAACAAAACTGAACACAAATAAAATCTATCAGGCTATTTCCCACTACTATTTCAATTTGGGATAATTTTAAAAGATGAGCATATCAAGCATAAAGCCACAAGTTACTTCTGAGAAACTTATATTTTTAAAGAAAAGTTAGACAATCAAAATTTGGTATTATCTGGAACCATAAAGGAATGTCTAATTTCTGTTTTTAAGATCTTGCAAAAAATTGTTATTGGATAGTAAGGCTGCTCCAGGACCCCTGAAAGAGACAGAATGGTATTTAATTGAATGTCCCACTTAGAATAAATGATAGTGACAGAAAAATATGGGAATGGTAATTAACTCATCTTAGATATTATTCAATGAGATATATCGAATGAAAGAAAAGTCTAAGTGAGACTGATTAATTGGCCACTTCTGGTGGAAATATTTATGTCCTCACGTATGAACATTTTAAACGAATTGGATAGTCTGGCCAATTCCCAAAAAATCTGGACCAAGCAAGGAAGTACACACAAAGATCTTGAGACAGAACATCCTATATATTGAAATAAGAACAATGTCTATAAACAAGGAATAAAGGCAAGTTTATGATAATGTTATGAAGGTTAATAAGTTACTAATGCCATGTGCCCTACATTGTTTAGAAAAAAATAGTGAAGCATCCTGAAATATATTCTTTGTATCTAATTAACTAATCTCTCATATCTAGGCTGCAGCTCCTTCAGAAGCATAATAAACTAACTGAATATTCCTTAAGAATGGTAAACTGTCTATAGTAGGTAACTATGGTCTTGATGCCAAAACTTTACAGAAGTAATGATAATGTAATGTCAGACATTGGCCTGGAGTTTCCATACAGTTGCATTAGTATTTTCCTGCACTGGTCACTGGAATTCGGCATAACCTGGACAAAAGATCAAAGACTCATAAATACAAATTGTGTTCAGTGCAACTTAAGTTTCCACTACTTTTTGCACTAATTGTGGGCGGCACGGTGGCACAGTGGTTAGCACTGCTGCCTCACAGCGCCTGAGACCCGGGTTCAATTCCCGCCTCAGGTGACTGACTGTGTGGAGTTTGCACGTTCTCCCCGTGTCTGCGTGGGTTTCCTCCGGGTGCTCCGGTTTCCTCCCACAGTCCAAAGATGTGCAGGCCAGGTGAATTGGCCAGGCTAAATTGCCCATAGTGTTAGGTAAGGGGTAAATGTAAATGTAGATGTAGGGGTATGGGTGGGTTACGCTTCGGCGGGGCGGTGTGGACTTGTTGGGCCGAAGGGCCTGTTTCCACACTGTAAGTAATCTAATCTAAAAATCTAATCTAATTTTAAAAATGGTGACCTGGAAGCAGTCCCGTTCTCAAATCTCAGGATAGATTAATTATCATTTGGAGTTTTTGTTAATTGCCATTGTTCACATGACTTCAAGGTGGTTTTAAAAATAAGCTTGAACTTTAGCACAAGGACTCTAGGTGCATTATGTTTTAAAGGTTAGAAAGTGTTTTTAAAATTTACTGACTAGGTAATACTGATGACTGGCTAATTTTAAAATTTGTTCTCAATAGTTTAAACTTGGATTACCCAGCAGTGGTGCACATTTTTTTTTGTAATAAACATGTTTTCAGTTGTATAAATGAAACTTTCTCAAGTTACCACTCCAATGTATCTTTTAAAGCAAACTTCTCAAAGGGCAAGTTTCAAAGTTCCAATTGTACAACAGATTTTACATTCAAGATATGCAAAGCAATTTAGGAGAAAATAGAAGGAAGATATTTTTCAAACCTGCTGCAATTTTTGAGGTAATTTGCTGCAGAGTTGCCAAGTGAGTACAAAGTGGAAAATTTACCCATTCATTTCTTATCATTTTTATCTAATGGATGTAGCTTACAACCATGTACAATTAGTGCTAATCAATGACAAATGCCAAAGTAGGTTAAAATGGCCACAAGAGACACTTTGAGGGAGAGACCAAAGGAAGAATCTGTTTTGAATAGAACCTTTCACAACTTTAGGAGACTCCAAGGTGCTTGACAGACTATGAAGTACTTTTAAAGAATATTTTGAAATGTAGGTTCCACAAACAGTAACATAATAATGACCAATCTGTTCATTTGATGTATAACTTTTTTTATTGAGGGACTTTGTCATTCTGTGTGGAGGAAGTTGTATGAAGTTAACTATTGATGGAGACTTTCGCCATTGTTATTGTTTTACTCCAACAAAATTACACCCCGCCCCACACTGCTCTGGATCCAAGTTGCAAGATACACAACAAAAATAGACAATGTCCACCTTCACTATTTAAAATACACCCAGGAAAATTATTTGGGTGGAACTGAGAAATAAGAATGGGATGATCACCTAATGAGAATTGTACTATTGAGCCCCCAACTGTAAGTGGGAAATTGAGAAACAAATCTGTATGGAGATCTCAGTTATCTGTAAGAATAATAGGGTGGTTATGGTAGGGCACTTTAACATTCCAAACATAGACTGGGACTGCCACTGTGTTAAGGTCTTGGATGGAGAGGAATTTGTTCTGGAATGAGCTGCCACATGAAGTGGTGGAGGCTTAACAATTACAACATTTAAAAGACATCTGGATGGGTGTATGAATAGGAAGGGTTTAGAGGGATATGGGCAAAATACTAACAAATAGGATTAGATTAATTTAGGATATCTGGTCAGCATGAACGAGTTGGACCAAAGGGTCTATTTCCATGCTGTACAGCTCTATTACTCTATGACTCTAAATTATAACTACTTTTGCAAATTCAATGTTATTAGCTATACTAAAAAGTTTACGACAACTTTACTCTTGTAATAATTTTAGCTTTTACAGCTTATCATATTAAAATAAATCTAATGAAATATAGTACATCAAATTCAGTAGAAAGTTTAGGATTACAGAATTTAATGATGGAGAAGGAAGTTTTTCACATGAGGCTTTGTGATGTCAATTTGTGAATTTTCTTGCCACTAGGTGTTGCTCAAACATTATAGCACTTTACAAGATTCTAGTGTGCTTCCAATTAAACCTGTTGGACTATAAACTGGTGTTGTGTGATCTTTAACTTTGTACACTCCAGTCGAACACCGGCATCTCCAAAAAATTACAAGATTCTAGATTGTCTGCAAATTGCAATACAGTCATGTGGTGAAGTAGAAATTATGTCTGCTCACTATGAACATTAACTAACTGTTATACTTTTACTCATAGTTTGAGGGTCAGAAAATGCACATCCACCCCAACTGAGGTCAAGTTCTTTATTTTAAATAAGATCGCAAAAATCAGATTGTCTCCAGGAAACCGGTTTTAAAAATGTCCTGTCAGCCAACGCTGCCATCTTTTGAACTGTAATTTAAATGGAATAGCAGCTCTGAATTATAAACACAAAAACAGATTTTGACTTGAAAAGTTTAACCAGCTGAGTGTTGATTAACAAGTACTCTGCAATAAAGTTGAATTGAGCACCTCTCTGCTTTTTCATCTGAGCCAGTACACTATTATTTGGAGAGCTGTGATATTGTAAATACTTTAATGAACTTCAAGTAGGATTAGGTTTCAGCACAGCAGATGTTTCATTCATCTGAGAATAGGTGACAAATTTAAGGTGTTCTAATAACACATTGTCTTTTTGATGTGGTGTCTGATTTGTTGATGAAAACTAATAGGTTAAAAGCATTGCAAGTTTTTCCCTCATGGAAGAATGCATTATTTCAATTTTTAAAAAAATATTCATTCAATGTTGACTATACTGGCTCCACTAATGTTTGTTGGTCACCCCTAATTACCCTTGGGAAGCAAATGTAAGCTGCTTTCTTGAACTGCTACAATCATCAGGGTGCAGGAATGCAACAGTGTTCTTAGGATGGGAGATTCCAGAATTTTGACCCAACAACAGTGGAAGAATGGCAATCTAGTTCCAAATCACAATGGTGTATGCTTTACTGTTAAATTGCAGATGGTGTTGTCTCTGTGCATGCTCTGCCCTTGTACTTGGAGGGGGAGAGGCATCACAAGTTTTGAAGGTGCAGTCAAAGGATTTGATGAAGCACAATTTATAGATGGCACTCTGCCTTTGAGCGTTGATAGTCTTGGGACTGTTTGTTGAAGGCCACGAATGTGCCAATCAAGTGACCCGCTGGATGTGAGGAAGAAGTGGGAATTCCTTAACCATACTGCATAACAGCAGCATCTCCTGTGACTATAAAGTCTTACTTTACCTGTGCAATTTAGACAGTTTTAGTTTTTCAAAATACTGGTGTTGAAATATAGTTCCTAACAGCTGCTGCTCAACATTTAATCAATTCGCACGTTCGCTGTGATGCCACTGTTGCTATGTTTCTCTGCTGCTGGAACACACTCTGGAGTTTCTTCCCCATCTGCCGTTTTTCCTAAAGGTAAGTGCTACAGGCCTCATTCCTTAGACTCTTTATGGCACATCCTGCTTCATATTTCTCAACAGGATCTCTGCTCTGCCTCTGTTAGAGACGATAGTGCTGCAGGCCTTGCTCCTCGAGCTGTCTTTCTGCCACACCTTGCTTCATGTTTCTCTGCAGGTTTACCATTCTGCCTCTTTTTGAATATTCGTCTCTAGTTGCCTTTGAACTGAATGGCTTGCTGGGACGGTTCAAAGGGCAGTTGAGAGTTAACCACACATTTGTCAAGAGCCAGGTGACACTGGCTTAAAATGCTTGGCTAAAGAAGCATCAGCAGGATCTGTAAAAATTTTTTGACAGTGAAGATCTGGAATGAATTCTTCAATAATGTGTGGAGGCAGATGAAATTGCGTCTTTTGAAAAGGGGATTGCTTAAGTGAAGAAGGTGTTTGGTATGCTTTCCTTTATTGGTCAGAGTATTGAGTACAGGAGTTGGGAGGTCATGTTGCGGCTGTGCAGGACATTGGTTAGGCCACTGTTGGAATATTGCTTGCAATTCTGGTCTCCTTCCTATCAGAAAAGATGTTGCCAGGGTTGGAGGATTTGAGCTATGGGGAGAGGCTGTACAGGCTGGGGCTGTTTTCCCTGGAGCGTCTGAGGCTGAGGGGGTGACCTTATAGAGGTTTACAAAATTATGAGGGACGTGGATCAGATAAATAGGCAAAGTCTTTTCCCTGGGGTGTGGAGTCCAGAACAAGAGGGCATAGGTTTAGGGTGAGAGGGAAAAGATATAAAAGGGAGCTAAGGGGCAACTTTTTCGCACGTGTATGGAATGAGCTGCCAGATGAAGTGGTGGAGGCTGATACAGTTGCAACATTTAAAAGGTATTTGGATGGGTATATGAATAGGAAGGGTTTGGAGGGATATGGGCCGGGTGGTGGCAGGTAGGACTAGATTGGGTTGGGATGTCTGGCCGGCATGGACGAGTGGGACCGAAGGGTCTGTTTCCATGCTGTACGTCTCTATGATTTGCATGTGGAGAAAAGGTAAAGGAGTGGGTCTAGCTGAGTTGCTCTTGCTGACAGCCACCAAAGACATGATGGGCCGAAAAACCTTCTTGTGTGCTATAATGATTCAGTACTTTTCTGTGTTATTTGTATAGGCAGTTGAAAAAATACCTGGAATACAGGTCTATAGAAAACTGCACAGCATTCTAGATAATATCTTCCACACAGGGCAAGTTGAATAATGTCAGTTCTTTTTTCTCTGTCTGGGATAAATCATTATTAATCTGGCAACCAACTAAAAATTAGGGGAAAAAAATCATGATTAATCCTTTTGTGAATGTGTCAAAGCAAAATTGATATTATGTAGATGTAATGACCTCCACAGCTCAAGAATGCCACTTTTTCAAAATACCACATTGAAACTGATCAAAATTGATCATAAGAAAATAGGAGAAGTGTCATCTTTATGAGATGAAGGCATTCCAATATCTTATCAGAAATAAAACTTAATTTAGTTCACCATCTGGAAGTTCATTGTGCTAACTATAACAGACAACCAAGTGATCAATCAGAAAGCAAGTGCAAGTATGTTGTTTAACTAAACAGCTTCTTAACTGTTGCAAATAGCACGCTGTAGGCCAATTCTGTGGAGTGTGCAGATTCAATGAGAAATGAAGGAAAAGTCTCTATAAACATAAACTAAGATTTACAAAAGATGGAAGTTAGATTGAGGGAATAACAAAATGCTCTCCATGGCATGATAGGGAAAACTATCAATCTCAAGAAAATGGAAAAGATATGTGAGGCCATCAAGGATCATTTTCAAAGAAATATTGTACAAATATTTGGAAGAAGCAATCTAGCTTAAAATAAAATGCCAAAATATAGGTGTTGATACTTAAGTAAGTTTCAGTTGACAGGCAAGTTTGTCTGAGAATGATGTTTTTAATATCTTTGATATGTACCGAAATATGTAAGTATGTTTCAAATTCCACAAACAAAGCAATTCACTTATTTAATTTTTTTGTTTGTCAAATATAAAATACATATTCTGTCTTTGTTCAAATTTGTACCACTCAGCCAAGTCCAGAGATTAAACAACGGTCAATATTGTTAGTCGCATTGTAATGTGAGAAATATTTAGACTGTTGAGTTGAGGAAACATTAATTAAGAAACATCTTACTGTCACTCCATCTTGACACAAAGCTGCAAAAGAGAGCAAAATCATGTGTCAGCGCATCACTTCCTGTGGTAATGTGTGCAATATCTCATTAGCGTATCATACAGTCAGACTTAATCCTCTATACTACATCTCCTCCAAGTCTCTGATTATATTCATTATATTTAAGCTAGTCTCCCATACCCCTACCTTGCCTCTCAAGTCTCTGGCTCTAATTTATTTGTTTATAGGGACAACGTAGGGCAGTTTCACCAGTCCACCTAAATGCATTCTCAGCTCCTTTGGAGGATAATCAGAATTCAAGTGACTGCCCAGTGGGGACTCTGCTGGGCTGGTTAAAGGCTATAAGCTCTGGGAGCATTCTGATAAGAGTACTTAAATCTTCTACTTCAGATCTAGCTACCCCTTAGCCAAGCTGCTCCAATACAGATACACTTCCATCTATCTGACACTATGGAATACTGCCAAGTATGTCCTGCCTATTAAAAGCAGTACAAATCCAGTCCAACCAATCACTGCTATATCTGTCTACTTTAGCTCAGTAGCAAAATGATGGAAAGCATTATTCTCATTGCTATTACTAGCACTTACTTAGCAATAGCCTGTTCACTGTTGATCAGTTTGAGTTCTGCTACAATCAGTGAGCTCCTAACTTTATCAAAGCCTTGGCCTACACATGAACAAGAAACCTAACCTTCGGAGGAGAAATAAGACTGACTACTTTTGATGTCAAAGCACAGTTTAACCAAGTATAGTAACAAAAGGCTCTGACAAAATTCAGGTCAATTGGAATTGAGGTCAACCCTATTTGTTGGAGTCATACTTAGCACAAAGGAAGATTGTTGTAGCCGTCGAATGCCAATCATCTCTGTCCCAGAATATTACTGCAGGTTCCTTGGCATAATGTATTAGCCCGACTATCTTCATCTACTTCATTGATGGCCTTCAGTGGAAAATTGCCCAGGAACATTCTGTACACAAAAAGCAGGACTAATCCAACTCAGCCAATTTCCACCCCGTTAGTCTACTCAAAATCATCAGTGAAGTGATGGAATTCTATCAAACAGCATTTTCTTAGTAATAACCTGCTGAGTGACACCCAGTTTGAGTTCCACCAGGGCCACTCAGCACCTGACCTCATTACAGCCTTGATTCAAACATGGACAAAAGAGCTAAATTTCAAAAGTGAGGTGAGAGTGACTGCCCTTAACATCAAGGAACCCTAGCAAAACTGGAGTCAATGGGAGTCAGGGGAAAATCTCTTCACTAGCTGGAGTCATATTCGGCACAAAAGAAGGTAAGTGTTGTTATTAGAAGTCAGTCATCACAGCTCCAGAACAACTCTGCAGGTGCTCCTCAGCATAGATAGTTCTTAATAACCATATCAAAGATGTTATTACACACCTCAGGTGTAGGAGTGTCTTGAACCCAGGCCTGCTCGGTCAGCAGTGGGGACACTCAGTTCCTCAGGGGAGTGTCCTTGGCCCAAGTGTATTCAGCTGCTTTATCAATGACTTTCCCTTCATCATAAGGACAGAAAAGAGGATGTTTGCGAATGATTGCATAATGTTCAGCACCATTTGTGATACTGAAGCAGTCCATACCCAAATGCAGCCATATCCAGATTTGGGCCAACAAGTGGCCAGTAATACTTGTGGCATGTAAGTGTGAGACAATAACTGTATCTAACAAGAGAGAATCTAAGAGATTCAGTAGCATCAACGTCACTAAATCCGCCAAGATCAACATCCAGTGATTTGCTATTGACCACAAACTGAACTGGACTAACCAAATGAATACAATGGCTACAACATCAGGTCAGTGGCTAGGAATCCTACAACGAGTAATTCACCTCATGACTCCCCAAAGAATGTTGACCATCAACAAGGCATAGAGAGGTATGGGAATACCCATCACTTACGAGGATAACTGTGATTTCAACAACACACAATAAACCGGATACAATGTGGGAGGAAGCACCAGCAAGATAGCAGCAGAGTAGGTTGTTCCGAATGGAGTTCTTCTCCTTTGCCTGTCCTTTTCATAGTTTTTTCTTTTTTCTCTCCATTTATAGCAGTCCTGGAGCAGCGTGTGAGGAAGCAGTCTCACTGCAGTGCGAGGGGAAACAAGGCCCAGTGCAGTGTGAGGGGAATGAGTCCCAGTGCAGTGCAAGGGGAATGGATCCTGGTGCAGTGCGAGGAAAATAGGTCCCAGTGTAGTGCGAGGGAAATGAGTCCCAGTACAGTGCGAGGGGAATGGATCCTGGTGCAGTGCAAGGGGAATGAGTCCCAGTGCAGTGCAGGGGGAATGGATCCTGGTGCAGTGCGAGGGAAATAGGTCCCATTGCAGTGCGAGGGAAATGGCTCCCAGTGCACTGCAAGGGAAATGAGTCCCAGTGCAGTGCGAGAGGAATGAGTCCCAGTGCAGCGTGTGGGAAGTGGGTCCTGGTGCAGCGTGAGGGGAATAGGTGCTGTTGCAGTGCGAGGGGAATGGGTCCCAGTGCAGTGCGAAGGGAATGGGTCCCGGTGCAGTGCGAGGGGAATGGGTCCTGGTGCAGTGTGAGGGGAATGGGTCCTGGTGCAGTGTGAGGGGAATGAGTCACGGTGCAGCACGAGGGGAATGTGTTCCAGTGCAGCGCAAGGGGAATGGGTCCTGGTGCAGTGCAAGTGGAATGAGTCCCGGTGCAGCACGAAGGGAATGGGCCACAGTGCAGTGTGAGGGGAATGAGTCCCGGTACAGTGCGAGGGGAATGAGTCCCGGTACAGTGAGAGGGGAATGAGTCCCGGTGCAGTGCGAGGGGAATGAGTCCTGGTGCAGCGTGATGGGAATGAGTCCCGGTGCAGTGCGAGGGGAATGGGTCCCGGTGCAGTGTGAGGGGAATGAGTCCTGGTGCAGTGCGAGGGGAATGAGTCCTGGTGCAGTGTGAGGGGAATGAGTCCTGGTGCAGTGCGAGGGGAATGGGTCCCGGTGCAGTGCGAGGGGAATGAGTCCTGGTGCAGTGCGAGGGGAATGAGTCCCGGTACAGTGCGAGGGGAATGGGTCCCGGTGCAGTGTGAGGGGAATGAGTCCTGGTGCAGTGCGAGGGGAATGAGTCCTGGTGCAGTGTGAGGGGAATGAGTCCTGGTGCAGTGCGAGGGGAATGGGTCCCGGTGCAGTGCGAGGGGAATGAGTCCTGGTGCAGTGCGAGGGGAATGAGTCCTGGTGCAGTGTGAGGGGAATGAGTCCCGGTACAGTGCGAGGGGAATGAGTCCTGGTGCAGTGTGAGGGGAATGAGTCCTGGTGCAGTGCGAGGGGAATGGGTCCCGGTGCAGTGCGAGGGGAATGAGTCCTGGTGCAGCGTGAGGGTAATGAGTCCCGGTGCAGTGCGAGGGGAATGAGTCCTGGTGCAGTGCGAGGGGAATGAGTCTTGGTGCAGTGTGAGGGGAATGAGTCCCGGTGCAGTGCGAGGGGAATGAGTCCCGGTACAGTGCGAGGGGAATGAGTCCCGGTGCAGTGCGAGGGGAATGAGTCCTGGTGCAGCGTGAGGGGAATGAGTCCTGGTGCAGTGCGAGGGGAATGAGTCCTGGTGCAGCGTGAGGGGAATGAGTCCCGGTGCAGTGCGAGGGGAATGAGTCCCGGTACAGTGCGAGGGGAATGAGTCCCGGTGCAGTGCGAGGGGAATGAGTCCTGGTGCAGCGTGAGGGGAATGAGTCCCGGTGCAGTGCGAGGGGAATGAGTCCCGGTACAGCGCGAGGGGAATGAGTCCCGGTGCAGTGCGAGGGGAATGAGTCCCGGTGCAGTGTGAGGGGAATGAGTCCCGGTGCAGTGTGAGGGGAATGAGTCCCGGTGCAGCGTGATGGGAATGAGTCCCGGTGCAGTGCGAGGGGAATGAGTCCTGGTGCAGCGTGAGGGGAATGAGTCCGGGTACAGTGCGAGGGGAATGAGTCCCGGTACAGTGCGAGGGGAATGAGTCCTGGTACAGCGTGTGGGGAATGAGTCCTGGTGCAGTGCGAGGGGAATGAGTCCTGGTGCAGTGCGAGGGGAATGGGTCCCGGTGCAGTGCGAGGGGAATGAGTCCCGGTGCAGTGCGAGGGGAATGAGTCCCGGTGCAGTGTGAGGGGAATGAGTCCCAGTGCAGTGTGAGGGGAATGAGTCCCGGTGCAGTGCGAGGGGAATGAGTCCCGGTGCAGTGCGAGGGGAATGAGTCTCGGTGCAGTGCGAGGGGAATGAGTCCTTGTGCAGTGCGAGGGGAATGAGTCCTGGTGCAGCGTGAGGGGAATGAGTCCCGGTGCAGTGCGAGGGGAATGAGTCCCGGTACAGTACGAGGGGAATGAGTCCCGGTGCAGCGTGAGGGGAATGGGTCACGGTGCAGTGAGAGGGGAATGAGTCCTGGTGCAGTGCGAGGGGAATGAGTTCCGGTGCAGCGTGAGGGGAATGAGTCTCGGTGCAGTGCGAGGGGAATGGGTCCCAGTGCAGTGCGAGGGGAATGAGACTCAGTGCAGCGCGAGGGGAATGAGTTCCGGTGCAGCGTGAGGGGAATGAGTCCCGGTGCAGTGCGAGGGGAATGGGTCCCAGTGCAGTGCGAGGGGAATGGGTCCCGGTGCAGTGCGAGGCGAATGGGTCACAGTGCGGTGTGAGGGGAATGGGTCCTGGTGCAGTGAGAGGGGAATGGGTCCCAGTGCAGTGCGAGGGGAATGAGTTCCGGAGCAGCGCGAGGGTAATGAGTCTCGGTGCAGTGTGAGGGGAATGAGACTCAGTGCAGTGTGAGGGGAATGGGTCCCGGAGCAGCGCGAGGGGGATGAGTCGCAGTGCAGTGCGAGGGCAATGAGTCTTGGTGCAATGTGGGGTAAACGGGTCCTGGTGTAGAGCGAGGGGAATGAGCCCTGGTACAGTGCGAGGGGAATGACAGCTGGAGATCAACCTCTGAAAATGGGTTGCACCCCTCCCCCAAGTCCCTCCTCCCTACCTTTTATCTTAACCTGCTTGGCACACTTTCCTCATTCCTGAAGAAGGGCTCATGCCCGAAACGTCAATTCTCCTGCTCCTTGGATGCTGCCTGACTTGCTGTGCTTTTCCAGCAATACATTTTCAGCTCCACATTGACTAATAAAGGCAAGCATACCAACTACCTTCTTCACTACCCTGTCTACCTGCAACTCCATTTATAAGGAACTATGAACTTGCAATCCAATGTCTCTTTGTTTAGCAACACTCCCCAGGACCTTACCATTAAGTGTCTGAGTCCTGCCCTGATTTGCCCTATCAAAATGTAACACCTCACATTTCTCCAGATTGAAATCCACCTGCCACTCCTTGGCCAATCGGCCCTTCTGATCAAGCTCCTGTTGCTCTCTGAAGTTAACTTTTTCACTGTCTACTACTTCACTAATTTTGGTGTCATCTGCAAATTTACTTACCATTCCTCATGTATTCACATATAAATTATTTATATAAATGACAAAAAGTAGTGGACCCAGTACCAATCCTTGTGGCATACCACTGGTCACAGGCCTCCAATCTGAAAAACAACCCTCCACCACCACCCTATATCTCCTATCTTCAAGCCAATTTTGCATCCAGATGGCTAGTGCTTCCTGTATTCCATGTGATCTAACCTTGCTAACCAGTCTCCCATGGGGAACCTTGTCGAACGCCTTACTGAAGTCCATATAGATCACATCTACCGCTCTACCCTCATCAATCCTCTTCAACATTTCTTCAAAAACTCAATCAAGTTTGTGAGACATGACTTCCCATGCATAAAGCCATATTGACTATTCCTAATCAGTCCTTACCTTTCCAAATCATGTCCTTCAGAATCCCCACCAACAACCTGCCCACCACCGACGTTAGGTTCACTGGTCTATAGTTCCCTGGCTCTTCCTTAATGGCACCACGTTAGCCAACCTCCAGTCTTCCGGCACCTCACCTGTGACTGTCGATGATACAAATATCTCATTAAGAGGCCCAGCAATCACTGCCCTAGCTTCCCACAAAGTTCTAGGGTACACCTGATTAGGTCCTGGACATTTACCCACCTTTATGTATTTTAAGACATCCAGCACTTCCTCCTCTGGAATATGGACTCTTTTCAAGATATCGCTTTTTATTTTCCCAAGTTCAGTAGCTTCCATATCCTTCTCCACTGTAAACACTGATGCAAAATACCCATTTAGCATTTCAAAACAGTCACCTGAGGTTAGAATTGAACCCAGGTCCCTGTTGCTCAGCACTGACCTCTGAGCGATCATGTTGCCTTAGTCCCAGTAGTCTGAGATACATTAATACAGTTACAGTCTTCAGTGTAGCACCCACAGACACAAGGAATTTTTAAAAGGAGCCACCGGGGAGAATCCAAGATGGCGGCGATCTGAGAAGATTGCACTGCAGAGCTCTGCATCACAACACAAGTGGGATGATCATTTAAACCGCTCAATCCAAGCCATCGCGATATCTTCAGACTCCGGAAAGATTGTGGAGTCCCAAGAAACCTCTAAAAATTAATTTATCTCTGTTTCCAGCCATTCAGAGACACCGAAAAAGGAAGGAGGAGCAGCCTGCAGCAGCCTCGGAGCTGATTACTCTCCAGGACCTGGTGAACCAGCTCTCGAAATCTCGCAAGATGTTGGGGAAACAGATTGAAGAGAAGCTGGCTCCAGTCTCTCTCATGCTGCAGAAGCATGAGCAGCAGCTGGGAGACCTGGAGAAGAGGGCGGATGAGGTGGAGCACAGGGTCACAGTGGTGGAAGCTGATGCCAGTTCATCCAAGGATAGGATCCAAGCCCTGGACACGCAGGTCTGTAATTTGCGTGACCAAGTGGATGATCTTGAGAACAGGGGCAGGAGAAAAAAACATTTGGATCATCGGTCTGCCTGAGGGTAAGGAGGGTGAGTGGTCTGCAGAATTTGTTGAGGACTGGCTGCTGAAATTCCTTGACTTGGAAGCTGGCATGAGAGGATTGAAAATAGAGAGGGCTCACTGGGTCGTAGCGCAGAGATCGGGTCTGGGTCAATGTCCTCGTCCTCTCCTAGTGTGGTTCCATCATTACCAGGATAAGGAGAGAGTCACGGAGGCCTCCAGCGTCCAGGGGAAGGATCTGAAGGCCCTAATTTATGAGGGGTCCAAGATCATGTTCTTTCAGGATGTCTCAGCGGCAGTGATCCAGAAATGAAAATCTTATGACGGTGTCAAGAGAAGACTGAGGGAGTTTGAGATTCAGTACTCCCTGAGGTATCCAGCGGTGGTTCATTTCACCTTAGATGGATCCATACATCTCTTTGACACACCGGCGAACACAAGAGACTTTGTGGACAAGCTAACCTAATGTGAACAATTGTAGTATGTATAAATATTGTCGTTTGGGTGTATGTTTATCATTCTGTAAAAGAAACAGAGGAAGTCCGGTTAGAGCTTTATCTTACTTTTTATCCCTCTATTAACAATAATTTGGTTTAAACTGTGGTTGGCGGTGGTTGAGTTGTGCATTTTCAATTTCTAAGTTAGGATATACCAAAGGATGGGTGAGATATTTATTCCCCTTTTTAAAAAGTCATGTTTTTTATTCATATTGGTTTTCTATGGGGTGTTTACTCTTTTCAGCTTGTGTTTGCGGTGTGGCTCTAGCTGGGAGAAGTGAAGGTGGCTGGGATGGTTAGATGGCAACTTATGGGCAGTTTGGGATGGGTATTTGACCTCTCTGGGCAGGGAGTGAGTCCCCCTACTCAACGCTGTTGGCACTTTATATGTTGGTTTTGTTTTGGTTTTTGTTGTTTTTTATTCTCAATAGTTTTGTAGGTTTGTGAAATGCAGTGGTTTTAGTTTATGTAGTTTTTATATTTACTGGATCATGTGAAACTAAGGCTCAGCAGTTTGTGGCTCGGGTTCCTCCTCTCTGGAATTTAAATATTATTGCAGAAGATTATGACTAATGATTTGATTAAATGGTGTACCTGGAATATCAAGGGGAGTCACTCACCAATTAAGAGAAAGAAGGTACTCTGGAATCTTAGAAAGGAGAAGGTGCATTTTTTTTGTTACAGGAGACACATTTGGATGACAAGGAGCATCTGAAATGACAGCAGAATGGTTTCGACCGAGTTTATTTTTCATCATTTAATACCAGAAGTAGGGAAGTAGCTATATTGATTAGGAAGAATTTCCCATTTAAGTTGTTGGAGTGTGTCAATGATACATACGGGAGGTTTGTAATTCTTAAAACCTTGATAAATGGGGAAGAATATGGTGCTTAAAATGTTTATTGCCCTCCAGCTCATCCCCTTAGATTTTTGGTAGATGTTTTTTCCAAACTGATAAGTCTTGAGTCCCGGCACATCATTATAGGGGGAGATTCTAGCTGTCTCATGGATCCCACAGTAGACAGGTTGCCCAAAGGTTCTTGAATATTCTCTGGACAAGCTAAATAGTTAGTGGGCCTGTGTGGGGAGTTAGGGTTGGTGAACATCTGGAGGCATCTCCACCCTACAGGTAGGGATTTTATGTTTTTCTCCAATCCACACATATGTCACACCAGGATTGATTTTTTTCTGACCCCTGTGGTAACCCTGGATCTGGTGGCATTTTGTACGATTGGTAATATTACCATCTCTGAACATGCTCCAGTATACCTCATGGTTAAGATTAAGGACGTTACAGTGAGTTTGAGGTACTGGCGAATGCATCCCTTTATCCTCAAGGATAGTTAGTTTGTAGAGTGTTTCTCTAGGGAATTTCGGGCGTTCCTAGACATCAACATAGACTCGGTTGATAGCTTACCTGTTTTCTGGGAAACTGCCAAAGCCAATGCTAGGGGGTTAGTTATTTCAGATTTCGCCAGTAGGAAGCGGCAGAAGGGTGAGCAGCAATGTCTCCTCAAAGCACGGTTGAAGGCAGCTGAGAAGGTTTACTTTGACAGACCCTCGTTGGTCAAACTACAGAGGATTATGGCACTGTGGTCTGCATTGAATTCCGTGCTCACGCAGATGGCAAAGAAGGAGCTGGCTTTTGCAAAGCAAAGGTTATACGAGCATGGTGACAAGCCAGGCAAATACTTAGCATACCTTGCCAGAAAGAGGAGTTCCCCATAAGTCATTGTGATGATTAGGGAAGGGTCTGGCAACCTAACATGCGATTCTAAAAAGATTAATGTGGCGTTCCAGAGATTATACCAATCCAAGGATTGTGAGGAAGGACAGGCCAAAATGGAATCTTTTTTATAAGGATTTGAAGCTCCCAGGTGTGACTCCTGAACAACAGTCCTTTCTCAATGCCCCGTTATCAGAGCAGAATGTGCAGGAAGCTGTGAGGCAGCTTCAGAGTGGAAAGGCGCCCGGTCCTGACGGAATTCCCAGTGGATTCTATAAGGAATTTATAAGTATACTGTCAGGCCCGATGCGGAATATGTTTAATGATTCATACAGTCGTGATTGTCTCCCGCCATCTCTGAGAGGCCAATATTTCACTTAGAGTCATAGTCATAGAAATGTACAGCATGGAAACAGACCCTTCTGTCCAACCCGTCCATGCCGACCAGATATCCCAACCCAATCTAGTCCCACCTGCCAGCACCTGGCCCATATCCCTCCAAACCCTTCCTATTCATATACCCATCCAAATGCCTCTTAAATGTCGCAATTGTACCAGCCTCCACTACTTCCTCTGGGAGCTCATTCCATACACGTACCACCCTCTGTGTGAAAACGTTACCCCTTAGGTCACTTTTATATCTTTACCCTCTCACCCGAAACCTATGCCCTCTAGTTCTAATCTTTAAAAAAGGGAAGGTCCCGGAAGACTGTGCTTCATACAGAGCTGAAAATGTGTTGCTGGAAAAGCGCAGCAGGTCAGGCAGCATCCAAGGAACAGGAGAATCGACGTTTCGGGCATGAGCCCTTCTTCAGGAATGAGGAAAGTGTGTCCAGCAGGCTAAGATAAAAGGTAGGGAGGAGGGACTTGGGGGAGGGGCGTTGGAAATGCGATAGGTGGAGGGAGGTTAAGGTGAGGGTGATAGGCCGGAGTGGGGGTGGGGGCAGAGAGGTCAGGAAGAAGATTGCAGGTTAGGAAGGTGGTGCTGAGTTCGAGGGATTTGACTGAGACAAGGTGGGGTGAGGGGAAATGAGGAAACTGGAGAAATCTGACTTCATCCCTTGTGGTTGGAGGGTTCCCAGGCGGAAGATGAGGCGCTCTTCCTCCAACCGTCGTGTTGCCACGGTCTGGCGATGGAGGAGTCCAAGGACCTGCATGTCCTTGGTGGAGTGGGAGGGGGAGTTGAAGTGTTGAGCCACGGGGTGGTTGGGTTGGTTGGTCCGGGTGTCCCAGAGGTGTTCTCTGAAACGTTCCGCAAGTAGGCAGCCTGTCTCCCCAATATAGAGGAGGCCTCATCGGGTGCAGCGGATGCAGTAAATGATGTGTGTGGAGGTGCAGGTGAATTTGTGGTGGATATGGAAGGATCCTTTGGGGCTTTGGAGGGAAGTGAGGGGGGAGGTGTGGGCGCAAGTTTTGCATTTCTTGCAGTTGCAGGGGAAGGTGCTGGGAGTGGAGGATGGGTTGGTGGGGGGTGTGGACCTGATGAGGGAGTCACAGAGGGAGTGATCTTTTCAGAACGCTGATAGGGGAGGGGAGGTGGCGGAAATGACGACGGATGACACGATGTATATGGAGGTTGGTGGGGTGGTAGGTGAGGACCAGTGGAGTTCTTTCCTGGTGGCGATTGGAGGGGCAGGGCTCAAGGGCGGAGGAGCGGGAAGTGGAGGAGATGCTGTGGAGAGCATCGTCGATCACGTCTGGGAAGAGATTGCGGTCTTTGAAGAAGGAGGCCATCTGGGTTGTTCGGTATTGGAACTTATGCCTCATATAGGCCCATCTCGTTCTTAAATGTGGACTGTAAGATCCTCTCGAAGGCTCTTGCGTTAAAGCTGGAGACTGTGTTACCTTCTATTATTAAAGAAAGTCAGACGATCTTCAAAAAGGGTCGCAGATCATCCAATAATGTTAAGAGGCTGCTTAATGCAATTCAAGCATGCCAACAGCAGTCAATACAGGGATTGGTGATCTCTCTAGATGCAGAGAAGGCATTTGACTGAGTTGAGTGGCCATACCCTTTCTATACTCTAGAGCGGTTTGGTTTGGGCAAAGTCTTCATAAGATGGGTAAAGGTTCTCTACGGTGGCCCACTTGCAGCACTCATCACCAATGGGGTACAATCAAGCAATTTTAATATTTTTTCACCACTGTTTTTTGGTGATTGAACCATTGGCGGAGGGCATTTATGAGGATCCCAATATGTCAGCTCCAGAAGTGGGGTCAAAATTACATAAGATTTCCTTGTATGCAGACGATGTCTGTTTTTTTGGTCAAAGCCAGCAGTTTCAGTGCCTTGCCTGATATGGTGCATTCCCACGTTTGGCGCTTTTTCGGGATTCAAGATAAATTTTGCGAAATCAGAGGCCATGCCTATGGGTGGTCTTAGGAAGGCACTAGCTCTTTAGGGTAACTATAGATTCCCATTTAGGTAGTCACAGGGGGGTTTTGAGTATTTGGGCATATTCATTACTCCAGTTCTGGATCGGCTGTTCAAAGCCAATTTTACTCAATTATTTGGAAAAACTAGACAAGATCCCCAAAGATAGGAGGCACTTCCAGTCTCATGGTTGGGTCGGATATCACTTAAGGTGAATATTCTCGCCCGTTTGCTGTACCCTATATGGATGCTCCCCCTGATTTTCAATAAGCAAACACTCAGGAGACTGAACAGTTGGTTCAGCTCCTTTATTTGACATCGTAAGCGGCCCCTCATTAAATTAGCTAAACTGCAAATGCCTCACAGATTGGGGGGAGTGGACCTTCCAGACATTAAAAACTACCAATTAAGCTCGCTTTTATCCTACGTGAGTGATTGGGTTTGTGGAGATCCTCTTTCAATATGACTAGGTATCAAAGCCTCCCAGGCAAAGTTTGCTGTTTTGAACAAAATGAGAACAGTTAGGGAATATTGCCATAACCCAATAGTCATCAATACTGTTAAAGCATGGAGGACAATTCAGCAGAGGGAAGGCAATATTGGCAAAATATCTTTGTTTACACCCGGGGATGATAGATTCAGGATTTAAACATTGGGCAGCTAGGGGTGTGTCTTGCATGGGTGATTTATTTGAGGGATCAGTTAGTACAGAAGTATGAGTTTTCTAATACAGACCTCTTTCATGTTTTTCAAGATAGGGATTTTATTCAAAAAAAGACCACACTTTTGACTGAGCCCTGCAAATCCAACATAGAGAGGGGGGTGCTAAATGCTAAGAGTACACTGTCAGTCAGTACTTTATATCATCAATTGAGGGGTACCACCTCAGATGAGTTTGATCGACTCTGCAGGGCGTGAGAAAGAGAGCTGGGTATTGAAGTCTCCTCAGAGGGATGGGAGAATGTAAGGAAGATATCAATTTGCAGTAGGACCCATGCTTTACAGTTGAAGATTCTCCACAGGGTCCACTTGGCTCCAGACCTTTTGTCAACATTTAAGCAAGGTCTGCACGGGCACTCTAGCCCATTGTCTTTGGTCTTGCGATAGGCTTCAAACATATTGGAGTGCTGTGGTGGGTACAATGGAGAGGACTTTGGGTGTAAGGGTGGAGAAGGACCCTATCTCTCTCCTTTTGGGCCTGCAGACGCGCATAAGAAAAAAACTTTCAACATTCTCACGTTCTGTGCAAGAAAGCATATCTTGTTAGGTTGGATATCCGAAAACCCCCCGGGCCTATCGGGTTGGCGGAAGATTGTTATGGAGCAGATTCCCCTGGATTTTGTCACAAATATGGGACACCACAAACCTGAGAATTTTTATAAGACGTGACTGCCCCTTTTGGAATACCTTGAACACAGATTTATCTGCCACACTAACAAGGGCTTTTATACAGCCGTAACAATTGTGTTTCATGTATCCAATATCCAGGGAGGAGGCACTGTGAATGTATGAGCGTTTTGTTTGGCTGGGCTGAGTTATTACTATTTATTAGTTTGTTGTTGGTTATTTATTTATTTAGTTAAGTAGCCAGTTTGGGTCTTTTTATTCTATATTTTTCTATATATGTTTATAAATTTGACATGAGGGTGGGTTGGGGATTATTTTTTATTTGGGTTTTTTTTGTACTGTTTTGAATTGTATTGTTTTGTACTTGTTGTAACATTAAGAAATCTGTGTTGTCAATAAAAATATATTTTTATTGGGGCAGCACGGTGGCACAGTGGTTAGCACTGCTGCCTCGCAGTCCCAAAGACCTGGGTTCAATTCCCGCCTCAGGCAACTGTCTGTGTGGAGTTTGCACATTCTCCCTGTGTCTGCGTGGGTTTCCTCCGGGTGCTCCGGTTTCCTCCCACAGACACAAAAATGTGCAGGTCAGGTGAATTGGCCATGCTAAATTGCCCGTAGTGTTAGGTGAGGGGGGAATGGGTCTGGGTGGGTTGCTATTCGGGAGGTCGGTGTGGACTTGTTAGGCCGAAGTGTCTATTTCCATCCTGTAAGTAATCTCTCTCTCTCTCTCTCTCTCTCTATATATGTATATATATATATATAAAGGAGCCACCATAAAATCACAGAAGTGTTACTGTGCAGGATGAGACCATTTGACCTATCATGCCACTCTGAGCATTTTAATTTAGTGCCGATTTCCAGCCTTTTTTCTGAAACCCTGAATGTTGTTATTAAGAAAATTATCATCAGATTTCCTCTTGAAATGCTTCAATTGTACCTGCTTCCACCTGCTTCCAGACAGTGTATTCTGTACTTTAACTGTGTGAAAAAGCTTTATCTTACCTCTCATTTGCAAATTTTGCGAATTTTAAAAAAAAATCGTGACCTCTGCTTTTCCATCCATTTATGTATGGGAACAGTTTCTCTCTATCCATTCTGTCCAGACCCCTCATGGTTTTTAAAATCTCTATTCATTTTTCCCTCTCTTGTCAAGCTGATCTTCCCCATTTCTGACAATAAAATCCTCTTGTTGAATTCAGAGTGAACTTTTTTTTATTTTGAAAGAGCGATTAAAGAGAAAACATCACTGTATTCCCTGAGTAAGCTGTGTCTACAAGATTTCAGAGGCCACCATGTTGTGATGAGTGATGTGACTACACATGTCGGAACATCAGAACAACAGACTCGGTAACATCCCACACTTTATCCTTGTGCCTTCAAAATAATACTTTGGCCAAATGATACTTTTCAGAAAGCAAATCTCTGTGAAAAAAAATCTGTTCATTTTTTCTCTTTTTTTGAAGGTGTGTGTATTGGCATTTTTGTGTGTTTTTTGAGGGATAAACATTTAGAGTTCTATGTTATTGTCTGTGTATATCAAACAATTTTTGCATCTTTATTAAATAAGGTTTGTTTTGATAATAAACCTGCAATTAGGTTTATTAAAGATCTGATTGATAGATCTCTTTGTTTAAAGCCTGATACAAATAAGACATTTAATACTTAATGGGATCAATTGGATTGCTTTATTTTGAGCTGCAGTGGAATTAATTGGCTGGATGTCTTCCTTCTGTGCCATAATGAGATCACGAATCTATGTCAGAGAGGCTCAGACACCATAACTGCTGAGCTCTTTCCTCTCTGATATTTGTTGAGGCTTGGTTAGTTGGAGAGGCCCTGTCATTCTGTCTCTCGGGAAGAAGACCTCCTGCTTTTCCCTCCTGTAGTCTCAAGGAAAGCATACAGGGTATTGTCATAAAACCATGGAGCCACCCGGGTTCTGACTTCTGTCATGTCAACAAGTGCCTTGATCACCTAAACATAGCAGTTCCTGTCTTGCTGACCTTTTGGCCTTGGTGAGGGTGCATGCCCATTGGAGTGTTTGACTGGCTGGAGTGAAGAACCCTTTAGATCGTTGCAGTTGGCATGTGTTGGGCATCAGTCGCATCACAGTCAGCATGGCCAGCACCTCATTGTTTGTCCCTAGCTACAGTGTGATTACAGCCCATGCCAACCATTAATTTTACCCCCGGGGGGAAGATTTCAGCAAAATCAGGGGTCAGATCAGAAGCATCAACAGCATCTACCTTCAGCCTGACTTTTCTCTCATTTGATTCACCCAAAGTGTCAGCCCATGTGAAAAACATGCTGTCCCCCATGTTAGCAGTTGATAACTAAATGTCAGAAACATATTGTTGCTTTATCACTTTTGGAGTGACATCCCTTTTAGAGATCAACGTGCAAAGACCCCAAGTAGCCAGACGTTGTTCTGTAACCACAGGCTCTCTGTTCTGCATAACTTAAAGCACAGGCTCTTTAGCTGTAATGCAGGAGAGATCTTCAAGTAAATGGAATACACATACCTCATTTTTGCCACAATTAGATAGCACAAAAGTGGTACACAGCTGGGATTTCTTTCCTTTAAAAAAAAGCTAAGAAGAAACCAAACGTCTAAGCTTGAAGGTCAAGAGGAACAGCAGCAAGCAAAAGATAACGACAGTCCCAACACTTCCACAGTACAGAAACAAAAGAAAAGACAATTTTGTTGTAAACTACATGGAACTTTAAGTTCACGCAAGCAGGCAGCTAATTCAAACTTCCCCTATCTAAAGGCAATTTGGCATGTAAATGCCCATCAGGCGCCTAGCTCCACATTGAACTCAGAGAATGTGCAGTTTAATTCAAATAGCAAATATAAAAGTGGTCTGCCTTCAAGGAACAGGTCAAAACCATTTGAATTAGCCCAAAAAAGTGCTTTCAACCAAAGATGAAGACCGGAGTACTGAGTCCTGAATGCACAGAAGGGGTGCAAAAAATTAAATATGAAGTGGAAAGCATAAAGATAGATAACACATCCCCCCAATGAACTGAAAAGATATTGACCTACTACCTGAATTCAAACTTTTAAAATAAATGATGCAACTATGCCTCATAGGCTAAGTAGTTGCAGGGTCAGTTGGGCAAGCTGTGAAAATATCCATAGCAGTTGGTAATGTGGGGTTCCATGGAACTGAGTATAAAACTAGATAATAATTGCTACAAATGCACAGAACCTTTTATGAAACTGCATCTGGAATATTGTGCACAGTTTTGATCTCCTCATTTAAGACCAGAAATAATTGCATTAGAAACAATTCACTCACCTGATGCCAGGGATGCAGGTGTTATTTTATGTTGTTAAAAATCACACAACGCCAGGTTATGGTCCAACAGATTTATTTGGAAGCACTAGCTTTTGGAGCGCTACTCCTTCATCAGGTGGTGCTCTGAAAGCTAGTGCTTGCAAATAAACCTGTTGGACGTTAACCTGGTGTAGTGTGATCTTTAACTTTGTCCACCCCAGTCCAATATTGGCTCCCCCACATTGTTTTATATTGAGGATGTTGGCTCTGGGCCTATTGAAGTTTAGAAGAATAAAGACTGGACTTATTGAAACTCAGTAAATCTTGAGCAGCTTTGACAGGGGGAGTGCTGAGAAGATATTTTCTCTTGTTGGGAGTCCAAGACTGGGGAACACAGTTTAAAGATTGAGGTTGAAATTTTAAGATTGAAGTAAAGACAGTTTGTTTTCTCTCAGAGGATCATTAGTGAGAAAAATTCTCTTCTACATGCAGCAGCAGAGGCTGGAGCATTGAATCTATTTAAAGCTGAGTTAGATTTTTGATATCAAGGGAGTCAAGGTTATAGGATATTATGGGGATGGAGCAGAGAGTAAAGTGGAGGTAATACCACAATCAGATCAGCCATGATATCATCAAATGACAGAGCAGGCTAGAGGGGCTGAATGGCCTTCTCCTCTTTTGATTCTTGTGTTTTTATAGTAGGTGAAAGATTTCATAATTTCACAAAATGCTTATGGAAAGGAATATTGAATTGGATGAAGGCCGACCATATAACTAATTTTTTGACCACTGAGTGAAAATTACACTGTGCTAATTCACTCTACTAATATTCCAAAATCTACGTCAACTTAAACTTAGATTTCAACATTATTCCCAAAGCACATACATCACTATTTTCCTCTAACTATATGGAGCCTTTACAACTGTCTGCATTGAATGTAATCTATTATTTCATCTTGTCATGCATATTGTTTAACGCATTTTTGTAATTTCTGGGTTATTGTCTTTGATTCCAAGTTTAGAGACATCTGAAAATTTCATCACTTGATATTAAGATCGCAATCAAAGCCATTTATAAAAATTATAAAGCTTAATATCAGGTCCTGAGGCATTTAATTTCCTCTGATCCTGGCATTACCCATTTCATGAGTAGATATTGTTTTATACCTTTCAAGCAATTTCTTACCCATGTCAAATTTGTAGCGAATCTTCACACCTTTGAATTTAACTCAAAAACTATCTCGTGGAACTTTTTGAACTTATGGTATAAGTTTTGAAGTAACATTGTAGGAGTTACTGTTATCAACTTTGCTTGTAAATTTCTTAAAGCAGTTAAGGAGCTAATTCATAGTTATTTCTTCCTTGTAACAATGTTCATTGCAGCACACTAAGTTGTTGTTTTACACATAGTCCTCAAATCTGTTCCTGATAATAGATTTCCATATTGTAAATTGAATAGAACTAAAGCTAGTTGGTCTTTAGTTGTGTGTATCAGTTTGTCCATTTAATCACCTTTCATGAATATTAGCCTTTAGTAGGTAACACATTTCCTTGTTTGGAATCTGCTGTTGCCTCCCCAGTGCCAAATGACAACCTCAATGCCTGACAAACCTTCTTCCCAGATTGTCACAACAGCCTGGGTTAAATACCATCTCAGAATATATTCATTTTAAACCATTTCCATTTGTTAACATGTCCACATTATTTATAACTAAACATATTTTGCTTCAGTACTCTTAGAGGAGGCCACGTTGCCAATGTCTATTTTGTCCAATCATTCATGTTCATCCTCTACTTCAAGTTTGTGTGTAACCTTAAAATTGTCACCTTTTCCTTCACAGCCCTCCCTAATATTGTAACACTGAATTATCTATTTATTGTTCTGTAGCAATGCTTTTTGTGATTCTATCCTTGACTCTGGTCACCTTTTTTGATATGATTTTGCCTGTTCCTTTATTCATCTTAGTGAATCTCTTTCTAATTCAGTTTGCAAGATTTGTCGAAGTAAGTTTTTGCGGCGAGATGGGACAAATGCATTTCCACCAGCTATTCACTGTTGGGTTATTCACCATTTTAATTTATCTTGATTCTGAATTTAAAGTTCAGAATTGATAATGAGTGGGAAAACACAGGGTGAGATGATTGGTGGAGCCGAGCCAATAACAAATTTGTTTTGTATGAGGACATTTTTGGGAAGTAAAATTTAGAAAGAGTCATAGGTAGTGCAGGAAAGCACAGCATTAACAAGTTATATTGAACTTGCACAAGTGTATAACAATATGTGTGATAACAACACAGTTCCCAGCAATATGTAAGTGTTAATGCACTCATTATCCACTTCTCTTCATGGAATAAAGGCAATCTATTGAAGGACCACTTTTTCTGAAGTGGCACATACATCTGAATATCAGCTATAAGCTGTACAGCAGATAAGTCAATAGCTGAAAATAAAAAAAGATAAGTGAACATTTTGGGTCACATCTTTAAAATATACAGATTGACATCTTTGATAAAATAAGACAGCACAAATTTATAAGAATGTTGAAAAATATATTAATAAAGGCAGTTCTGCACAGAAACCCTGAGTTTTGGTTAAATATATGGAGTGACTTCTTCTAGGATTTAAGAGTGGGGAGGGGAGATGGCTTTCTCTGTGTTGGGCAAGTCCTGTCCATCTGGAATTTCTCAGCAGTTTGCTGTGGAAATAATTAAACATGATCAATTTTCATGCAGGACAGACACTCAACCGGCCAAATAAATGTTCATGAGAAACCAAGGATCATTTTTCTGTGATGTCCAAGATGGGAAATTGGGTGGAGAAATATCTTATATATCTAAAGAAATTATGTTCATGATGTTCTGAATAATTGGGTACAAACTTCCCAACATCCACAAATGAAGCTGCATCAGAACATTATTTCAACGAACCACCACACACTGCAGCACAGAGGAACTACATAGAGCAGAGGGAAATCACCTATACAGTGTATTAAAAAAGAATGGGCACCCAATGAACACAGTCCACCGATTTCTCAGCAACAAACCCAAACAAGCAGACAAAACACATCCAGAAACCTGAGTCACTCTCCCCTACATCAAAGACATCTCAGAAATGACTGCCAGACTACTCAGACCCTTTGGCATCATGGTAGCCCACAAACCCACCAACACAGTAAAACAGCAACTAATGAACTTGAAAGACCCTATACAGACAACAAGCAAAGCTAATGTCATTTACAAAATACTGTGCAAACAGTCAGAAAACTAGGCACCAGGATACATGAACATCAACTAGCTACAAAAAGACTTGACCCACTCTCACTGGTATCCTTACATGCAGATCAGGAAAGACACCACTTCGACTGGGATAACACATCATCCAAGGACAAGACAAACAGACATACAAATGAGAATTCATCGAAGCATGGCATTCCAACTGGAATTCTATAACAAACACATTGACTTGGATCCATTTACCATCCTTGAGAAAAAAAAGAAAAGGAAATGACATCACCATAGGAAATGATGGCACCACAGGAAATGACATTACCAACCCAAGGAAACCCAAACATATAAATAGAAAGCAGCTACACCACCAGTGCTTCATTCGGAGGCTCACCGAAGATGTTACCTAGTATGGTGACAAAACATCTGAAAATGAACCTTCCAGCTCAGCGAGCAAACCTCCATCCAAACCTCAACCTGAGCTACAAATCTTTCCGAAACTCGTTAATGGTCACTAAACACTAAACACTAAACATTCTAGGTTATTACATTGAGTTGAATAACTAGTTACATTACATTTGAGTTACTTTATAATATCAGGCTTTACTTAAGAGTAAGTATACACTATTGTAAGCTACATGGATCTTAGCAAGACAACTAATGGGATTGAACTAGTAAGCTGCTCTCAGGAATAGTTGTTTATATCCTAACGGAACCTCTGTTGTAGACAGAGTAGAGAGTAACTTTTATTTGTCGTTTCTACCGTATACAACTGGTACAGTAAAAAATGACCATGACCAGGGTGCTACATGGACAGCACAAACTACATGATCATACAAAAGGTGGCATAAAGTGCATAAAAAGTGCAAATTACCGTGTAATAAAAGAATGATAATTAATAGACATTGTTCTAGCAGCAATTCAAAGTCGTGCAAAGAATTTCAGATGGAAAAGATTCCGATCATACTGTAGTAAGGAGCCTGATGGCCTGGGGGAAGAAACTGTTGCACAGTCTGGCCGTGAGAGACCGAATGCTCCGGTATCTTCTGCCAAATGGCAGGATGGAGAAGAGTTTGAGTGAGGGGTGTGTGGGGTCTTCCACAATGTTCTCAGCCTTTTGGATGTAGCGCGTGGTGTATTGTAATGGAGAGAAGAGAGACCCCGACGATTTTCTCCGCTGTCCTCACTATCCGTCGTAGGGTCTTACAATCCGAGACGGTGCAATTCCCAAGCCAGGCAGTGATGCAGCAGCTCAGGGTACCCTCGATGAATCCTCTGTAGGATGTGGTGAGGATGGGGGGAGGGGGGGAGCTTTCCTCAGCCTGCACAGAAAGTAAAGACACTGCCAGGCTTTCTTGGTTATGTCAGTTGACCTTCTCATCATGTCAGAAATATGCATCTGTTTCCATTCCTCACATGTTTGCCCAGATTGTAGCTCTACAATTGAAAGAATATTGTTTCCAGACACTTTGGAGCAGATCGAAGAGGTTTGAGGGAGATGCTTTGAAGTGTCCTGTGGTCAGTCTTCACAATCACTTTGAATCTCCCAAACAGATATATTGTTTAAAATGCTCATAAGCATAGACAATGACGAGGCATTATATGCCGAGCACCACCACAGCTGCAGATCCCCAGTTTTCAAAGAGGTCTGCAGGAGAGCTGTTCAGCAATTTGATCTCTAATATATTGCTAGCAGTGTTGAGACACCCAGCTATGGGAGGACATGGTTTCAGGGAGTTGGTACCTCGTGTTCCCTAACACCATAGCAGCATTCATGCCCCAAGCACTGCCACTCAGCTTGTGCCTTTACTGTCATCCTTTAGTCAATCAACCCAGACGTATTCATTTAATCCCTCAATTATGCTCTGTTTCCATACATAAATCCATTTTTTGGTTCTTTATTCATCCGACTCTCTATTTATCACCCTTTTACTATTTACATACCCATTAAAATAAACTGTGGAATTCCCTTTGATGTTAGCTGTCAGTCTTTTTTGACAGTCACTCTTTGTTTCTCTTATTTGCTTGTTTACCTCCTTTCTAAAACACCTATATTCAGTTTGGTTCTTGATTGTAATTTGTACCTGACAACTGTAATGAGCACACTTCTTTTCCTTTACCTTAATTTCAATCTTATTTTTCATCCAGATAGCTCTGGATTTGTTTGCTCTTCCTTTTCCTATGTGGGACTATATCTTAATATGCCTGAACCGTCTCTTCTCTTGAGGTAGCCCATTATACAGCCACAATACTTCCCCTCCAACTGTTGGTTTTCACCTCTATGATCCAATTCTGATGGCATCCCATTGAAGTCAGTTCTCCACCAGTCAATTATCCTTACTCTAGAATATTCATTGCTCTTTTCCACCATCACGGTAAACTTTATGATACAGGTCGTTCTCCTATAACATATGTTTCATTAATGCAAATTCACTATAATGTGATTGACGAATTGGGGACATTGTTTCTAAAGTGCAAACTTTTAAAGTGTGTATTGGCTATAACATGATTCCGTCCCCATTAGTTTCAATGGTACTGCTATTACCTGATTTTCTTACAACACGGGATTGCACAAGAATGGAAGTACCGCATTATAGCAGAACTGACTATACAATGATTGCTGTCACTTGATCCACTTGGCCTGATCCACAATACCTGATTCATTTCTCATTGGACTGAATACACACTGCTGTAGAAAAAATTATCCTGAATACAATCTAGCAATGCCTGCTTCTCTCTGTCCCTTACACTACAACTATCCCAGTGTATAATCAGATAAATAAAGTACCCTATTATAACAACTCGATAATATTTGTACCTCTCTGTAATCCCATCTCAGATTTGTTCCTCTCTATCCTTCCCACTAATTGGTGACCTGTAGACTACACTGAGCAATGTCACTGTACCCTTCTTATACCTTAGCTCTAGATAGATCGATTCTGTCTTTGAACCCTCTGGGACATTCCCTTTCTCCAGCGCCACCCATGCTTTTCTCAACCAATACCGACAGCCCTCCTCCCTTTCTTCCTTTCCATCTTTCTTGAAAATGTTTTATCCAGGAATATTGAACACCAAATCCTGCCCTTACAGAAACCAGGTCTCTGCCAATCAAACAGCATCATAATTCCATATGGCAAACTGTACCAGTAAATCATCAATTTTATTGAACATTCCTGCATTCATGTATGTGCATAGTAATTTAGAATGTCTTGATTTCTTCCTTATTCCAATTCCACCTATTGTCTTATTATTCTCTATTCTCATGCTAAACACCTCTTCCAGTATTTTGTGGACACTAACAATCCTCTTTGATAAGCTCTTCTGATTTCCACATTCTTGTCAATTTACTTTACCCCCTTCTCTCAACAGCACGAGCAAAATGTTCCACTGGAACTCAGGACTAGCTTTGCCCGATGTACCCTGACTGGCTCAAACAGATGCCATCTCCCCCAGGGGATGTGTCTTAGGAATCTAGAGCATGCCCTTCCTGCACAAGTTTTCCAAGCACACATTGATCTGTCTTATTCTCTTATTTTCTGTACTCACTTGCATGTGGCACTGGAAGTAACTTAACAATTACTACTTTTGATGTCCCACTTCCACTTTTTTGACCTCGCTCCCTAAACTCTGACTCTCAAGCCACATCCCATTTGCTACCTACATCTTCAGTACCAATGGAGCTGTGACCCCTGGCTGATCACTATCTCAAAGAAAAATGTCCTGCAGCTGCTCTGTCCCATTCGTGACCTTGCATCTCTTGATCTAATCATGAAAGGCAAACTAAAGCCTGTTTGCAACATTGCCTATGCCAACAGTATGTAGATGTTGAATGCAGTGGTTTTCTTGACAGTCAATGGCTTCACTGCGCTTAGTCTGCTGTCAGGCTATATATTTCTGTGACCACCTTACAAGCACTTCACTGGCTGAGGAAGTGATAGGATAAGTTCTCCCTTCAGATCCTTCATGGAGGTATCCTTCTGTGGACTCTCCATCATCTCTATTCACAGTTTCCCTTCACTCTGCTCCATCTCCCTGGCATGCTGCAGATCTGGAGGAGTGGTAACTATGGCTCCCATAATTGTAGCAGCCTTCCTGTGGATAGGTCATAGAAATCCTCTGATTTTGCTTTCAAGATATAACAATACTCCTCTCTGAAATCAGCAAGTCTTCCAAACACTTTGCAAGAGCAAAGTCATCAGCTCCTCACCTGCAAGTTTAAATGACACGACACATGACTCCAGACCCACAGCAATGTGGCGGACTCTGAGCATTTAGGAATGGACAATCAATACTGGGCCAGCCAGTGACACTCACATCACTGTCACGAATAATATCACATAAAATCAGGATTGCATGCATGTGTTTGGCTTTGAGTGATTACTGTGGTTTCAGAACAAACATCAAATTAGCCTGAGACACTGTTTGTAATTTTCCCACACTTCATGGTGCCAACATGCCCATGATAACGTCCTTCAAGGCATTGGGAATCATGTTGTCTGCACCAGAGGTGGTCAGAAGCAGTAAGGATCTCTGGCAACTCTAGCAAACACACCAGTGGCACTGTGGAGTTATATTTTGTTGTGTTGCTGTTAGAAAACATTGGAACCCATAAGTCTAAGGTCAACCTGAACATCCCACACTTAATATGTTATTTAAGTTATTCATCTGAAATATCATGAAATATTATTTTCTTAAATAGACTTACCTGATTTGAAATTGAACGGATCAATACTACCTCCTTCTGATATGCTCCTAAAGTATCTGTTCTATAAATTTACCGCTAAGTTATTGAGCTATCCATTCTGTAAAATCTATTCCCACTCAACTGCAGAAATTGTCTCGTGTTTTACTGTTCTGGTCAAAGTATAGAAGCTTATCATGGTCTGCATTAGCTAACTCTTTGAATTTCTAAAATCAGCAGCTATATCATTTCACAGCCTACTGTTTATTTCCAGTGAGAACATGCCACACTGTAATAATGATCAATATTCTCTCCCATTATACTCATAATCATTCTGTTGATCTCTTTTGTATTCTTTCAATTGCTGTATTGTCCTTTCTGCACTGCAGATTGCAGAACTGTTCCTGTTCGAAATGTAGTTGCACCAGTGATTTATAAAGTGGCAGTATTGTCTCACTATTTCAGCTCGATATTGACCTTTTCATACCTCAGTAATTGATGTGCTTTACTCACCGCTAGCAAATATTGTTGCAATGGCTTCAATTTGTTGTCAATCAAGGCCCTCTGCTGTTTATCATTATCAATGCACATTTATTTTATTTCCGTAATAATTCCTTCCCAGAAGTGTTGTGCCATGGAAAGAGCATTTTATTTCTGTGAATATCATCTGCCACTTAACTGTCTAAATCCCAAATACATTCAAATCCACTTGTTCGGATTCACTTTTTCTTATTAGCAAATTGCAATCTGCGCTCATGACTCCCAGCCTGATAATCTGTACAGAAATTAAACAAAATGTCCTCAAGACAGACTCCTGTTGAACTTTAGTGCTGCTGTTTCCATGACCTAACCTCCAGTTTAGATCAGCCAACCAGCTAATTGAGCTGAGTTTTGCTGAAGGAAGACAGATATTATTGAAGTTTTTATCTTGGACTGATCAGAACAATAGCAAGAAAACGTCACTTCTCATAGAGTATAACTATTGTTTTTCTTTTACCTTGGTATTTATTGCAAATTGTCCTGATGAGTTGTCTTTTTTTCACCAATATCTAAGTTCCAAATGACAAACAACTAACTAGCAATTGTGAAATAGTTATACTGGTGTACACTTTATTTACAATACAATACAACACAGGAACAGGTCGTTCATCCCACCATGACTCTGCCGATTCCTATTCCTTATTTAGACCTGCTACTGATTGCCCATATGCTGTTTCTATCTTTCTGTTTGCCTCCTGTTTGTGTGTCTATCAAAATATGCGTTAAATGTTGCTAATGTGCTTGATTTCATCATCTCAACTGGCAGTGAGTTCCATGCACCCTCCACCCTCTGTGTGAAAGATTTTCACCGCACCTCTCCCCTAAATGTGCCCCCTCTCATTTTGAACCTGTTCCTTCTTGTAGTTTACCTTTCCACCCTAGGAATGAAAACCTCTGACTATCCACCCTATCTATGCCTGTCATAATTTTGTGGACCTCTCTTAGATTGCCCTTCAGCCTCTGTTTTTCCAGTGAAAACAATCTGAGGTTATCCAACCTCTCTGCATAACTAAAACCCTCCAGACCATGCAGCATCCTGGTAAACCTTCTCTGCACCCTCTCCAAAGCATCCATGTCCCTCTGGTTGTCTGGCAACCAGAACTGCATGCAGTATTTCAAATGTGGCGTAACTAAAGTTTTGTACAGCTGTAACGTAACTTGCCAACTTCTGTATTCTATGCCTCGGATGATGAAGAGAAGCATGCCTTCTTGATCAGCTTATCCATCTATATTGCCACTTTCAGAGATCTGTGAGCCTGTGTGCCCAGATCCCTCTGTATGTCAATGCTCCTAAGGGTTCTGCCATTTATTATATAATTCACACCTGAATTTGATCTTCCACAATGCATCAGCTCGCGTTTGTCTGAAAAACGTAAAGAAAAAATAAGGTACGAAGGTAAAGTGGCCAAAAATATAAAGGAGAATAGTAAAGGCTTTTTTAGGTGTGTGAAAAGAAAAAAAATGGTTAAGACTAAAATTGGGCCCTTGAAGACAGAAACGGGTGAATTTATTATGGGGAACAAAGAAATGGCAGAAGAGTTGAATTGGTACTTTAGATCTGTCTTCACTGGGGAAGACACGAGCAATCTCCCAGATGTAATAGTGGCTGAAGGACCTGAACTGAAGGGAATTTATATTAGGCAGGAAATGGTGTTAGAGAGACTGTTAGGTCTGAAGGCTGATAAGTCCCAGTGACCTGATGGTCTGCATCCCAGGGTACTGAAGGAGGTGGCTCTAGAAATCGTAGATGCATTGGTGATCATTTTCCAATGTTCGAGAGATTCAGGATCAGTTCCTGCGGATTGGAGGGTGGCTAATGTCATCCCACTTTTTAAGAAAGGAGGAAGAGAGAAAACAGTGAATTATAGACCAGTTAGTCTGACTTCAGTGGTGGGAAAAATGCTGGAGTCAATTATGAAGGACAAAATTATGACACATCTGGATAGCAGTAACAGGATAGGTCAGAGTCAGCATGGATTTATGAAGGGGAAATCATGCTTAACTAATCTTCTGGAATTTTTTGAGGTTGTAACTCTGAAGATGGACAAGGGAGATCCAGTGGATGTAGTGTACCTGGGCTTTCAGAAAGCCTTTGATAAAGTCCCACATAGGAGGTTAGTGAGCAAAATTAGGGCACATGGTATTGGGGGCAAAATACCGACTTGGATTGAAAATTGGTTGGCTGACAGGAAACAAAAAGTAGTGATAAACGGCTCCCTTTCGGAATAGCAGGCCAGTAGTGTGCCGCAGGGATCAGTGCTGGGACCGCAGCTTTTTCCAATGTACATTAATGATATAGATGAAGGTATTAAAAGTAATATTAGCAAATTTGCTGATGACACAAAGCTGGGTGGCAGGGGAAATGTGAGGAGGATGTTAGGAGAATACAGGGTGACCTGGACAGGCTAGATGAGTGGACAGATGCATGGCAGATGCAGTTTAATGTGGATAAATGTGTGGTTATCCACTTTGGTGGCAAGAACAGGAAGGCAGATTACTACCTAAATGGAGTCTAGTTAGGTAAAGGGGCAGTACAGAGAGATATTGCCAGGATATTGGTTCCCCTCTAGTTCAGGCGCAACCCGTCCTTTTTCTACAGGTCCCACCTTTCCTGGAAGACATTCCAATGTTCCACATATCTGAAACCCTCCCTCCTAACACCAGCTCTTTAGCCACATGTTCAACTCTACTCTGCTTCTGTCCTGAGCCTCTTCATGGCACGGGAAGTAATCTTGAAATTATTACCCCAGGGCTCCTTTGTTTTTGTTTACTACCTAACTCTCTGAATTGTCATTACAGGATCTTGTCACTCTCCCTATCTATGTCATTTGTGCCAGAATGGACAATGACTTCTGTCGCCTTATCCTCCCATTTCAAGATGCCCTATACCTGCTCAGAGACATCTCAGACCCTGGCACCAGGGAGGCAACCCTCCCTGTGCCCCTGAGTGTCAAATCTCCAATTACTATTCCTCTACTATGCTTTGTCCCTCACCTCTTAGCCAGCTGCGATACCACGACTCTGGCTGCTGCTGCTGCTGCTGCTGGTCACCTGATGGGCCATACCCATCATCTGAATGCAAAGCAGCGTATTTGTTTGACAGGGGGACAGCTGCACTGACTGAAGTTTGCTGGGGTGCACTGCATTTGGCTGGGGTCATACCGAAGAAGTTTTTTACTATCCCGGATTAAGCAGTCTGCTTGCTTAGTACCCATCCACCACCGTCAACATTCAATTCCCTCCACTATTGCACATTGACAGACACCGACAAGATGGACTGCAGAAACTCCAAGGTCCTCCAGCATCTTCCACACCCATGGCCCCTATCATCTGAAAGGATAAGCAGCTGATGTCAATGACATGTGTACATGGGCTGCTCCAAGCCTCACACTATTCTGACCTAGGTCATTCCAATTCTTTCCTCCCTCCGCTGCCTGGACCTATAGAGTTCATGCAGAGCAGTAATTTCTGCATGCAAATCAATGCGACGGCATGCCAGTGTGCGCACAACCACCAGGCAGATGTGTAGCCTCACGGGAGCATCCATGTTGACTTGGCACTACAGCAAGCTTTGTCTTAATGAGCACTCTTAATAAACTGGCAAAAGTTATATATCTCAAATTCTGTATAAATGGATTCACCGCAACCTGGGTAATATTGTAGAACAGAGATCTAAGATTCTTTGAAATTTGCATCACATGTAGACATGGTGGTTAAGATGGTATTTAGCACACTCACCTTTGTTGTTCAGGCATTTGTCTATAGAGTTGGGAAGTCATATTGAGGCTGTACAGGATGTTGCTGAGGCCTCTTCTGGAGTACTGCCCAGTTTTGGTTGCCTTGGTTTAGGAAAGATCTTTAATTGGAGAGGGCTTGGAAAAGATTTACCAAGATATTGTTGGGATTAAGGGGTCTGAGTTATGAAAATAGACTGGGACATTTTCACTGGAGTGAAGGAGGTTGAGGGGTGACCTTATAGAGGTTTATAAAATCAGGAGGGGCATAGATAAGGTGAATAACAAGGGCCTTTTCCTTAAGATTGGGGAGTTCAAAACTAGGGGGCATATTTTGAGGGTGAGAGGAGAAAGATTTGAAAAGGACATCAGAGGCAGTGTTTTTACACAGTAGTTTGTGTGTGGAATGAACTATCAGAGGAAGTGCTGAATGCAGGTCCAGTTACACTATTTAAAAGACATTTGGATAAATCCATGAATAGGAACGGTTTGGAGGGATACGGGCCAAGTGCAGGCAGTTGAGACGAGTTTAGTTTGGGAACGTGGTCGGTATGGACTGGTTGGACTGACGGCTCTATTTCCATGTTGAATGACTCTATGACTGTACTGACTGCCTGCCCTGTTTAACAGTCACCCATCCATCTTCCTGTACCTTGAGTGTGACCACATTTCCATATTTTCTTTCTATGACTCTGCCACTTGTGTGCCCCTTAGTGTCTCCAACAGCAGCTCAAGCTGATCCGTTTGTTCAGTGAGCAGCTGAAGCTGGGTACACTTTCTGCAGATGTAATTGTCAGGGAATGCTCTCAGTGTCCATGATTGACAATATTTCACAGGCAGAGCACAAAACCCCACCTACTGACATGACTAACCCTCTACTGGCTGTTAGTTTACAAGTTAAATTTCAATTAGCTAACTAAAAATTACAGTTATAACTTTCTAACAAATAGCACCCCCCAATGTAATCTCTGAACTCCCTGTACTAACCAGAAGATGAACTTACAGTACTAACCATTTAGATCAGATTTCTTTCACCAGAAGCCTTTCTGTCTAAGGCCTTACTATAATCCAATTCCACTACACCAGTCATTTTATATAATTTAACACTTTTTAAAACAAAATATGAAATTAAATTGTTAAGATATCCTCTTTATGAGCCAACATTGACTTTCTTTATCATGTTAATGCGATGTAGCTGCTCCATGGTCTTATCTTTCATTCAGATTTCCATCATCTCAACCAAATGCAGAAAAGGCTTTTTTGACAGAGCTGCAGAGATTGACTGGGAAGAGAAAATCAAGATCTTGGATTAAAGGGGAAAATCTGTGAAAGTCAGGGGGTACTCCCTATTCACGAATGGAGGTTAGACCTCAGGGGCAGCCCTATATAATGCAGAGGTTTTGCTCACTTTAACTTGGAGACAGCATCACAGCAAAACAAGGATTCTCGTGTTTCGAAACAAATAGATTTCATCGGGACAATCATCATGGCTTTGTGTGGGAGAGACCTTGTCCCACAAATTTGATTGAATTTTTTGAGGATTTGATGAAGATAATTGGTGAAGGCAGGGCAGTGGGTGTTGTCTACATGGACTTTAGAGCATTTGTTAAGGTCTCTCATGGCAGGTTGATCCAGAAGATTAAGTCACATGGGATCTATGGCGAGTTGGTACGTTGGATACAAAATTGATTTGGTCATAGAAAACAGAGGGTAGTTGTGGAGAGGTATTTTTCTGACTGGATGTCTTTCTGATCATTGGTGTTCTGCAAGGATTTTTGCTGGAAATGCTGATGTGCTAATATATAAATGATTTGGAAAAGTGTGGGTGGCCTGATTAGTAGCTTGCAGACAATGTGATAATTGGTGGAATCATGGATAGTGAAGAAGGTTATCAAAGGATTCAACAGGATATAGATCAGTTGGAAACTTAGGTGGAGAAGTACGGGATGGCATTTAATCTGGTCAATCTGGGGTGGCATGGTGGCTCAGCAGTTAGCACTGCTGCTTCACAGCACCAGGGACCTGGGTTCAATTCCACCCTTGGGCAAAAGTCTGTGGAGTTTGCACATTCTCCCCACTGGATGCTCTGGTTTCTTCCCACAGTCCAAAGATGTACAAATTGGTGGATTGACCATGCTAAATTGCTCATGGTGTCCATGGATGCATAGGTTAGGTTCATTAACCATGGGAATAGCAAAGATAGGGTAGTGGGGTGGGTCTGGGTGGGAGGATTGGTGTAGACTCATTGGGTGGATGACCTGTTTTCAAACTGTAAGGGTTCTACTCGAAGTGTCAGATGATCCGTTTTGGGGGTCAAATGCAAATGCAAAGTATACAGTAAATGACAGGACCCTAAGAAGCATTGATATACAGAGAGATCTTGGGGTGCAATTCCAGAACTCCCTGAAAGTAGAAACACAAATGGGTAAGGTGGTGAAGAATGCATGTAGTTTGCTTACCTTCATTGGTCAAACCATTGAGTACAAAAACTGGCAGGTCATGTTGCAGCTGTATAAGACATTAGCCAGGGCACATTTGGAGTAGTTTTGGGCCCCATTCCATTGGAAAGAATGTGGCGGCTTTGGAGAGGGTAAAAAACAGGGTTACCAGGATGTTGACAGGGTGTTGGAGAGTATTAGCTATAAGGAGAGATTTGTGAGAAAACCAGAGGCTGAGGAGTGACCTGATAAAAGTACATAACATGATGAGAGGCACAGATAGGGTGGATAGTCAATATCTTTGTCCCAGGGTAGAAATGTCAAATACTAGGGTGTCATAGGTTTAAGTGAGAGGGGGAAAGTTTAAAGGAGATGTGCAAAGGACATTTTTTACACAGAGGATGGTAGGTATCTGGAACATACTGCCAGATATATTAGCAATGTTTAAGGGGCATTGAGAAAGACATATGAACAGGCAGAGAATATAGGGATATGGCCATATGCAAGCAGATGAAATTAGTTTAGAATATCATCATGTGTCAGCACAGATGTGGTGGGCTGAAGGGCCTGTTCCTGTCTACTTTTTTATGTTCTTTGTTCTACATTCTACGTTCTATGCTCTGCTGGGAAGCTGACTCATGTTGCAAGTGCTAATTGTTTTCTCATATTCATTCATCTCCATACCCTCGCTTCTGATATTACTGGTTTAATACAATCCCTGTATTGAATTACCATCCATAAGAGATACAAGCATACAAAATAAGAACAGGAGGAATCCATTCAACCCTTTGAACCTGTTGGCTTGTGTTTAGAATTCCACATTGCTGTCTGACCATGGATTCCTTTGCCTAACAAGAATCTATTGGCTTCCATCTGAAAAACATTCAACGACCACCTTCTGAGGGAGTTGGAAAAAAGGCACAACCTTCTGATACATACTTTACCGATTCTTTCTTCTCTGTGTTCAGTTAGTACCAATAATGCCAGATTTGTAATGATGTATCCTTGCCGATTCCACTTCCTGCAATAAAATATGAACAGATTTAAACCTTAATTGATTCCTTTGCCTGGAAATCTCACCTGGCTTTGTGATGGAGATTGACACCAACAACATGGGTTCAATTGTCCCACTGGTTGAAGTTGCCGCGAAGAATTCTCCATCTCGACCTCTCCACTCTCCTGAGGCATGGTGACCCTCAGGTTCAACCTTCACCAGTCATCTCTAAGAGAGCTGCCCTCTGATCTGATAGGACTATGGCAACTTTCACCTCACAAGATGTTGCTCCTTCAGATCTGCAAAATCAATGCTTTAACTCAAACAAACACCAGGAAGGGGATGCACTCTTTTAGTTTTGGTATCTAGTTGAGCTGTACTTGTGTCTTTAATGCACATCTACAACAATAACACAAAAGAACCATCAATTAACAGGAAAAATAACCTATTTCAACCAGTATTACCTGCAAAATAACCAGTATTGTTGGTGGTCCACACTGGTCTGCCAGTAGCACCGAAGCCATTACCAGTATTACTGACACCATAACTAGTTTTACTGGTATAACCAGTACTCTGGTTTCTCAGCTCAAAGTGATGGTCTTTAAGCTCCATCATACACTGGATTCCACTGATGCCAGCGTTACTTTTTTTCCTGACTTGACCAAAATATTAATTGAGCTACTAAAGTGAAAGGAGAGGAAGGAATTTCTGAAATGTGTTCAGGAGATCTTTGTTGACCAGTACATATGCTGTCTAATTAATTAACTAGGTAGCCCAACTGACTGGGTAGATAGAAAGAGGGAACAGGGACTGATGTATAGAAGCAGCTCAAAGACTGACTAGTTAATAAACTCTATCCACAAAGAAGGGTCTCTCGTTTTTTGCGTCACTGACTTACTTGGATCTGAATTGGCATTGGTTGTAGACTATGTTTACCAAAAGGTGAAGTTTGAAAATGAAGAGCTTTTCTCAATAGAAGAGTGGAATTGGGTTCATTTTGGAGAAAATGGCTGAAACCAAATGCAATGTGCCGTGAATTCACTTCCCACTAATGTTTTGTAAAACTGAACTGTACATTTAATGGAGAAATGAAGGGAATATGGCGAGATGGGTAACATCCTGAACCAGAAAAATACAAGGTGTATTCTGAGCACTGGTGTTTCCTTCTGAAGAAAGACCAGATACAAACTATTCTCAGAGCTTGAGGCTCAACAATTGTACATACTGGAAGGCTTTGAAAAACTTTTAACATTTTTGGGCGCAATTTACGACTAAGGTGATCCATTACATGAGTATGAAGCATAATTAGACTTTGACAAGTTTAGAAAGCATAAGGATATTCTATGGATGAATATGTAATAGAATTAGGCTAAATGCAAAATTATTTTTAAAAATCAATGCTTGAATTTAAATGGTTGGATTGAGCTGTGTCAAACATGAAAGGCTACTAGTGTTAAATAGTTAAAAATCACACAACACCAGGTTATAGTCTAACAGGTTGAATTGGAAGCACTAGCTTTTGGAGCATCGCTCCTTCATCAGGTGGTTGTGGAGGACACAATTGTAAGGTACAGAATTTATAGCAAAAGTTTACAGTGTGATGTAACTGAAATTATACATTGAAAAGTATCTTGAAAGACTCAACAGACAATCAAGGTATTTTTCAATGTATAATTTCAGTTACATCACACTGTAAACTTTTGCGATAAATTCTGTGCCTTACAATAGTGTCCTCCACAACCACCTGATGAAGGAGCGATGCTCCAAAAGCTAGTGCTTCCAATTCAACCTGTTGGACTATAACCTGGTGTTGTGTGATTTTTAACCGTGTATACCCCAGTCCAACACCAGCATCTCTAAAAAGTGTTAAATAGAGTTAAGTTTACAAAACAAACACATTTTTTGGAACAGATTTAAAAAAAACCCTGGAAAACATTCACTCCTAGTGGTCTTCATGATTTAAATGGGACATTCAATGATAATGCAAGGAATGTAAGATTTTATAATAGCTGCAATGTCAGGCTGCATAGCTACTGGCTAAAAGTTTTAATATGAAGAGAATCACAACAGAAAGGATTGAAAGTAGGGATATTTCTGGCAATTAAAGCAGAAAGCAGGAATTGAGGAACTGTAACAGAAGCATAAACACTGGGAATACTCAGGATATAATCAGCAGGCATTTTTGTTATGTTTCAAAACATCATTATGCAACAAACTTTCCTAAACAGAATAATAAGATTTTCAAATGTAGGGTCCGGAAGGTTCGGAGGAGGGAAGTCTTGTTTTTGATCAGGGTGACGGAATTATGCTTGTTACACAAATCCTATGTTCTAGTCATAGACTCATTCGCCTGCATTGTGTTGTACAGTGGATGTGCATCTATAATGTGTAGAGTGGAATGGTTAAAATGACACATAATTTAAATGATTCGGATTAAAGCAAAGTTAAGGAATTCAAAAGACTTCTACCTGCTTCAGGCTTGGGCATGACAACTTTCCAAAATCAGTAAAATATGGTGATTTCCATAAAAGAACTGATTAAAACAACGAAGTCTTATTGATATCAATGGTGGCTTAAAGGAAATAAAGTTTAAGTATCTTAAAATTAGGCAGTATCTTAATAGGCAGTTTACCTATCCATCTTCTCATAGGTTAAATATTTTGCTAAAGGAATGCAGGATTAAATGATGGAAGAGATCAATGATATTGCGATCCATATAGGAAGAAACACTCATGACCCAAACCGAGGTTCCCATTAACAAGAGACTTGAACAAAGCTGTAACAATGGACTTGAAGGTATGGGAGAAGGCAATAAATAAACACAGTACTTTGTACACATTTAACTGTGTTTAGTCAGTCTAGAATAACAAATAGCGAAGAGAAAAGAGTAATGGTGGACAGGCGAACAGGAACTGAAATTGGAACATTGACATAATTCATAATTGACAATGGCTGAGGGTGGGGGGGATGCAAAGTTGTTGGATGAATTTTGCTAGATGATAGATTTGAGGATAAGTGAAAAGATAAATATTGTGGGAATGAACATGGCAGCAGAAAGCCCTTTTCGTAATGGAATTGTGAAAGAAATCATGTGATAATAGATGAAGTGTTTCATTATAACCTAGTAGGCTAATAAACTTACAAGTTAATATCTACCCTGGCATGAGCAGGGTAGATATTAACCTATTGCAAATGGCTCAGGGCTACTGTCCAGATCCAATGTTTTTCACAAGTAATCCAAAAGTTCCTTTAGTAATGAGTGGTCATTCCGAGGCTAGGAAAGGGTTACAATCAGCTTTATTAATTAATTACAGGGAGAAGCACGTTCATCAAAGTTGAGGTTTCAGAGAAAGTTCATTGAGCCTAATAACATCGTGTGGGGCCATCAGGAAAAGATGTTAATCCAAGGGACATGGTATATTAGAAAAGGAAAGGTAAGGAGGAGTGAAATGGTCCGAGGAAGGTTATGGTAGTAATAGAAAAAAAGCAGTTTTCGAGCAAGGCAACCAAACTGTTGGAGTGTGTCCCTCAAGGTTAATTGGTCTTGTCATTCAGTAGGATCTGGCAGGAATGCCTGAAACCTAATGGAATGAGGAAATACAACAGTTACATATTAATTAAACATTAACTGGGTAAGAACTGGGAGATACCAGATATATGAAACCTCTTTGTTGTAGGTGATACATCCAAAGCAAATCTCTGCGAGGGGTTTTTCAAATGCGAAAAGGTTGCTATGTTTTTCTTTAGCTTGGGAAACTCAGCAGTTCAGAAGAGCAGGCAAAAGTACCTTAGTGACAGAAACTATCACTCTTGTTGAGAAGTAGACAGGGAGATTTTCTTGAGCAAAAACATTGGTCGTATTTCTAAGTAGGAATTGAACAGCAATACCTATTGAGTGCTACGTTGATCATAAGTCACTGTCGGGTAATATTCATTCAACAAAAATTGTGCATGAAAGAAAACTGAGAATCAATATTGCTGTTTTAAAGCAGATGCTGGACCTGATTGCTTTATGAAGAAAGGAGCAAACCCTCGGAAACAATTAGAAATATTGATAAAAGGGCAAACAAATATAGAAATCAGGAGGACAGTGAGATCATTCAACCCTCTGAGTCAGTTCTGCCATTCAATATGATCCTGACTGTTCCTCGATCTTAATGCAATGTTCCATACTTAGGATATGTCACACCTTGGTGAGATCTTTAGTGAGACTAGAATTGGGAACACCTATGGGTGAGCACTTGACTGCCACATCTTGGCAGCTGCCAGCGGAAGAAAAGGCACTGTTTGCTGCCACTCAGAGGACTGCCGGAGACCAGGAACGTCCTCATGGCCAGGCAGGAGAGAACTTTGTAGCATTGGCAATCTGGGACTTCATCAAAATGCAAAGGAAAAACAGGAACAACGGGCAGGTATGTTGGAAGCAATGGCCCTCATATCCTTGAGGCGACAGGAGTGCAGCTTTGTTCTGGGCACTCGGCTGATGCCACCATGTGACTGTCTCTATTTCCATGGACAGGATGGTGCAGCATGCCAGGACCCTTCTGACACAAACAGGCCTGGCTTGCCCAAACAAAACTTGAAGGCCAGAACCTTCTGTATAGGGCAGGCACCCTCACCCCCTAGCTTCAGAACCTGGCATTGCACTTAGATGTCATAAGTGGGAAAGATAAAACAAAACCTCTCGAGGGCATATTGGTGGCACAGACTCATAGAGTCATAGAGATGTACAGCATGGAAACAGACCATTCAGTCCAACCCGTCTATGCCGATCAGATATCCCAACCCAATCTAGTCCCACCTGCCAGCACCTGGCCCATATCACTCCAAACCCTTCCTATTCATATACCCATCCAAATGCCTTTTTTAAATGTTGCTAATGTACAAGCCTCCACCACATCCTCTGGCAGCTCATTCCATACATGTACCACCCTCTGTGTGAAATAATTGCCCCTTAGGTCTCTTTTATATTTTTCCCATCTCACCCTTAACCTATGCCCTCTAGTTCTGGACTCCCTGATCCCAGGGAAACAACTTTGTCTATTTATTCTATCCATGCCCCTCATAATTTTGTAAACCTCTATAAGGTCACCCCTCAGCCTCCGACGCTCCAGGGAAAACAGCCCCAGCCTGTTCAGCCTCTCCCTATAGCTCAAATCCAACCTTGGCAACATCCTTGTAAATCTTTTCTGAACCCTTTCAAGTTTCACAACATCTTTCCAATAGGAAGGAGAACAGAATTGCATGCAATATTCCAACAGTGGCCTAACCAATGTCATGACCTCCCAACTTCTGTACTCAATACTCTGACCAATAAAGAAAAGCATACCAAACGCCTTCTTCACTATCCTATCGACCTGTGACTCCACTTTCAAGGAGCTATGAACCTGCACTCCAAGGTCTCTTTGTTCAGCAACACTCTCTAGGACCTTACCATTAAGTGCATAAGTCCTGCTAAGATTTGTTTTCCCAAAATGCAGCACCTCACATTTATCTGAATTAAACTGCATCTGTCACTTCTCAGCCCATTTGCCCATCTGGTCCAGATCCTGTTGTAATCTGAGGTAACCCTCTTCGCTGTTCACTACACCTCCAATTTTGGTGTCACCTGCAAACTTATTAACTGTACCTCTTATGCTCACATCCGAATCATTTATGTAAATGGCAAAAAGTAGAGGACCCAGCACCGATCTTTGTGGCACTCCACTGGTCACAGGCCTCCAGTCTGAAAAACAACCCTCCACCACCACCCTCTGTCCTCTACCTTTGAGCCAGTTCTGTATCCAAATGGCTAGTTCTCCCTGTATTGCATGAGATCTAACCTTGCTAATCAGTCTCCCTTGGGGAACCTTGTTGAACGCCTTACTGAAGTCCATATAGATCACATCTACTGCTCTGCCCTCATCAATCCTCTTTGTTACTTCTCAAAAAACTCAATCAAGTTTGTGAAACATGATTTCCCACCCACAAAGCCATGTTGACTATCCCTAAACAGTCCTTGCCTTTCCAAATACATGTACATCCTGTTCCTCAGGATTCCCTCCAACAACTTGCCCACCACCGACGTCAGGCTCACCGGTCTATAGTTCCCTGGCTTGTCTTTACTACCCTTCTTAAACAGTGGCACCACGTTGGCCAACCTCCAGTCTCTGGCACCTCACCTGTGACTATCGATGATACAAATATCTCAGCAAGACGCCCAGCAATCACTTCTCTAGCTTCCCACAGAGTTCTAGGGTACACCTGGTCAGGTCCTGGAGATTTATCCACCTTTATGCGTTCCAAGACATCCAGCACTTCCTCCTCTGTAATATGGACATTTTGCAAGGTGTCACCATCTATTTCATTACTTTCTATATCTTCCATGTCATTTTCCACAGTATATACTGATGCAAAATTTAGTATCTCCCGCATTTTCTTTGGCTCCACACAAAGGCCGCCTTGCTGATCTTTGAGAGGACCTATTCTCTCCCTAGTTGCCCTTTTGTCCTTAATGTATTTGTGAAAACCCTTTGGATTCTTCTTAATTCTATTTGCCAAAGCTATCTCATGTCCCCTTTTTGCCCTCCTGATTTCCCTCTTAAGTATACTCCTACTTCCTTTATACTCTTCTAAGGATTCACTCAATCAATCCTGTCTATACCTTGCATATGCTCCTTTCTTTTTCTTAACCAAACCCTCAATTTCTTTAGTCATCCAGCATTCCCTATACCTACCAGCCTTTCCTCCCTCCCAACAGAAATATACTTTCTCTGGATTCTCGTTATCTCATTTCTGAAGGCTTCCCATTTTCCAGCCGTCCCTTTACCTGTAAACATCTGCCCCCAATCAGCGTTTGAAAGCTCTTGCCTAATACCGTCAAAATTAGCCTTTCTCCAATTCAGAACTTCAACTTTTAGATCTGGTCTATCCTTTTCCATCACTATGTTAAATCTAATAAAATTACAGTTGCTGGCTCCAAAGTGCTTCCCCAATGACACCTCAGTCACCTGCTCTGCCTTTTTTCCCAAGAGTAGGTACATCCACATACTGATCCAAAAGATTTTCTTGTACACACTTAACAAATTGCTCTCCATCAAAACCTTTAACATTCTGGCTGTCCCCAGTCTATGTTCGCAAAGTTAAAATCCCCTATCATAACGACCCTATCATTCTTCCAGATAGCTGAGATCTCCTTACAGGTTTGTTTCTCAATTTTCCTCTGACTATTCGGGGGTCTATAATATAATCCCAATAAGGTGATCATCCCTTTCTTATTTCTCAGTTCCACCCAAATAACTTCCCTGGATGTATTTCCTCCCTCAGCACAGCTGTAAAGCTATCCCTTATCAAAAATGCCACTCCCCCTCCTCCCTTGCCTCCCTTTCTATCCTTCCTGTAGCATTTGTATTGTGGAACATTAAGCTGCCAGTCCTGCCCATCCCTGAGCCATGTTTCTGTAATTGCTATGATATCACAGTCCCATGTTCCTAACCATGCCCTGAGTTCATCTGCCTTCCCTGTTAGGCCCCTTGCATTGAAATAAATGCAGTTTAATTTATTAGTCCTATCTTGTGCCTGTCTGCCCTGACTGTTTGACTCACTTCTGTTCTCAACTATAGCAGTCTCAGATTGATCTCTTACCTCACCAGCTCCTTGGGTCCCATCACCACCAACCCCCAAACCACCCCCCTCCCTCACTCACCTTACTAGTTTAAATCCTCCTGAGCAGCTCTAGCAAATTTCCCTGCCAGTATACGAGTCCCCTTCCAATTTAGGTGCAATCCGTCTGTCTTGTACAGGTCACTTCTTCCCCAACAAGAGAGTCCAATGATCCAAAAATGTGAATCCTTCTCCCATACACCAGCTCCTCAGCCATGCATTCATCTGCTCTATCCTCCTATTCTTACCCTCTCTAGCTCATAGCACCGGGAGTAATCTGGACGTTACTACTCTCGAGGACCTCATTTTTAAATTCCTGCCTATCTTTGTAATCTCCCTTCAGAATCTCAACCTTTTCCCTTCCCATATCGTTGGTTCCAATGTGGACAATGACCTCTTGCTGGCCCCTCTCCTTCTTGAGAACATTCTGCACCCTCTCTGAGACATCCTTGATCCTGACACCATGGAAGCAACACACCAATCTGATTTTTCGCTGCTGGCCACAGAGACGTTTGTCTGTACCTCGGACTAGAGAGTCCCCTAACACAATTGATCTCTTGGAAGCCGACGTACCCTTCATTGCATTAGAGCCAGTCTCAATACCAGAAACTTGGCTGTTCATGCTACGTTCCCCTACATTTTCCAAAACAGCATGCTTGTTTGAAATGGGGATAGCCACAGAAGACTCCTGTACTAGCTGCCTACCTCTCTTACCTTTCTTGGAGTTAACCCATCTATGTGACTGTATCTGAGACTTTTCCCCCTTCCTATAACTGCCATCCATCACATTTTGTTGTTTCTGCAAATTCCTCTTTGCTTCTAACTGTGTCTCCAACCGATCCATTTTATCTGATAAGATTTGCAATCAACAGCATTTATTGCAGATATAATCTGCAGTAACGCTTAAACTCTCTTTAAAGTCCCACATCTGACAAGAAGCGGGTATCACTACTAAAGGGCATTTTTGCTCCTTCACAATCTGCAGACCCAGAAAATAACACCACCTTATTCCTCTACAAAACATTGCCACAGGTTGAATTAATAGTTATGGCTTATATTTTAAGTTTAATCAAGAGACGTATCTCAAAAAGCATATAATTAAGAAAGAAACCACTCTATTCACTACTGCAGACTTTCTGTAGGTCCCACTTTAAAAGAATAAACTTATCTGCTTCCGCGCTGTGAACTTTTCCCAAACAGTTCTTCCAAGATTAGTTGTGAATTTCACTGTTTGTTAATTTTCTCAGATGCACTCCGATGTCCAGCGGTACATGAATTCAAACAGCAAAGGTAGTAAATGTGCAGGTTCACTGCTGTGTCAGTTTCTTTCTTTCTCTCTCTTGCACTGACCTCACCACATGCTTCCTTTGTCTGTTCTTCTCTGTTTTAAAACTGCTGCTGTTTTGACTTTTTTTCCCAAAGTTCCAAAACAATGCAACAGCATATAAAACAGTAACTGTTACTCCTGGAATTCGAGGAAATCACCTCCAGCACCTAAAATACCTCAAAAAAGCAGCAGCTGTTACAACTATAAATTTTTCTCGTCCTCCATCTTGGATTACCCAGAATCCTACCAGGTGGTACTTCAGAGCCAATAAAGTTGGACTTTATTAAAGCATACTTACAATGCCATACAACAGTTTGCCTGTATTTTTGCATTGCCCCTGTAGTAACTGTCTCATTGTGAGGCTGTTTCTCAGAGCAATGTCTAATATGAGAAGCTGCTGCGCTGCATGAGGTTAGTATCAACATCACAGTTAGAATGGTCTCTGGCAACTTAGCACCATTTGGCCAAAGGTTCGCTTGACATGAAATGTTCAGCCATGTTTGGGCCTGGGAGATGGATACAGTGAGGCAATGGGTAAGGGGCAGCAGGGATTGTGAACTCTCAGCTATGTGCCCTGTAGAGTGAATGGATCTCGGTATAGTGGTGTTGCCCCTTGAAGAGCCTCATATAATTGGCTTTGAAGCTCCTCCCTCACAGGTTAAGAGAATTACTGTGATTAGATTAGTTAAGCTCCTCCTTGTGGCTGTGGCTCCCTTTATTTGGACTGTGGGCCACCCCACCAAGCAATCTAACCCCAGAAGAGAAGTACCCAGACTCTTTTATGGGTGACATGGTGGCTCAGGGGTTAGCACTGCTGCCTCATAGCACCAGGGACACAGGTTCGATTCCAGCCTCAGGTGCGTGTGAAATTTGCACATTCTCCCTGTGCCTGTGTGGGTTTCCTCCGGGTGCTCCGGTTTCCTCCCACAATCCAAAGATGCGCAGGTTAGGTGAATTGGCCGTGCTAAATTGCCTGTAGTGCCTATGTGGGTTAAGTGCATTAGTTAGGGTCAAATGTAGAGTAATAGGGTAGGAAGATGGGTCTGGGTGGGTTACTCTTCGGAGGGTTGGTGTGAACTTGTTGATCCTGATGACCTGTTTTCACATTGTAGGGATTCTATAATTCTATGACTGATTCTATAACACATTACCCCCACTGTGCCAATCCTAACTATGGATTGGTCACCAAGGAACCATAACATTGAATACAACACACTCCACAGTCTGCAGAGGTACAGACGTCTGTACTGAGTGCATCTTAACCAGATACCTGACCACGGCCAATTCCCTGGACTTGTACCAGATGCTGCCCTTGACGTACTGTATTGAGACTTCCCCTGACTAACTTCCATCAACTTCAGTGAGGATTTACTCCCCTTAGACGGTGTGACAGGGCTACTTGCTTGCTGTACGTGTAGTGTGTTTTCTGCCAGCACATGGAGCAGGTGTGAGGGTACATTGCAATGAGCTAAAGAGTAATATATCCACTCCTTTACCTGAGGACTGCTGAGCAGCAAGACACATTGACTAGCTCTGTGTCTGCACTGAGAAATAAAGGAAGGCAAGGCAGGATTCTGTGAGCATGCAGACAGGAAGGTGAGACACTAAGTGAGTGAGAACTAAGAGAAAGTGGAGTAGCCCTAAGATGTGGTCTGGTCCAGTATGTGAGCTAGCTGTCTGAGCCTGCACATAAGGTGTAAATGTTAGTTGCAATGCTGAAATAAAGTGTTAAAGTGCAGAAGTGAACTGCAAGTGGTCTGAACAGGTGCCTTGTGGATTCTGAGAGGCTGTTAGGTATTGGATGGCAATATCCATCGATGTTGAGAGCGTGCGTGCGGCTAGTGCCTTGGGACATGTGTATCCAAGATGGCAGCCTGGAGCAGCCAGCGGTAAGCTGGAGTTGCCAGATTACCTGCTTTGACTGTCATGTCAGGAAATTGTCAATGTCTAGTTTTCTCTTGGTGGGTGTTAGAACAGGAAGTTGCATGTCAACGAGGTGAGATTCATTGTTGAAAACCAAGCAGTAACTTCCCTTATTCAGAATCTCACTGTTCTCTAACGAGGATCTTGTCTCAACATCTGGAATTTTGTCTGAAAATGGCAACAAGTCTTTTCCTGACATTGGAACTGACTTCTCGCATGGTTCTCCAGATTTCTTGCCATAGCCCACATTGTTCAGGCCCCTGCAAGATTCCAAACATTCAATTGAGGAAAGTGCGCATTCGAGTTTCCAGTGTTGGATGATTTAGAAGAGATGAGGCATGCCCTTTATAGTGGCCAACCACATACCAGTTTTCATGTTGGCTTTTCAAACAAGGCAAGGTCATATTCTGGGTAGGAAGGAACTATAAATGACATTCATTTGCCTAAGAAGCCAAGAAAATAATTTTTAAAAAGGATTGTTAAAATACTTCGGCTGCTGAAACATCAGTGTTTGTAAAAATATAGATGGAGGTCTATTTATCCAATATTCTAACGTAAATCCTACATAAGAAGCAGAAAAAGTTTGTCCATAAAGTATGACAGGGATAACTATTTTCTCTGGGAAAATGTACATTCGATGAAGTTGTTGATGGAAAAACGCTGAGGGTTGATCTTGCTGCCATTAAAGAAATAATAGAAAGAAAAGAGATTTCCAAAATGGAGTGGGTTGATGCAAGTCACTAGCTATCAGAATGTTTCACAAAAAAAGGTATATTACTGAAGGATATTACAATTGGACTTGAAATATTAATGGATAACGTTGGACCTGCTGAGCTTCTCCAGTACTTTCAGTTCTTATTTCACGTCTCCAGCATCCTCGGTATTTTGCTTTACTCAATGTCAAATCCAGTTTGAGAGAAGAAATGCAAAGGCAAATATGGGAAAGAGAATATGAGAACACAGTGGTAGTTAAAATTAAAGGTAACACAAAAAAATGTAAAACCTTTATGGAGAAAAGACATAGACTGAGATCTGAGATCTTACCTCTTGGTTTCCCTTTATTTCTGCTGCTGGTTTTTTTTGAGATTCTGGTTTTGTACCCAAGATGGCACTGGAGAATGGTGACTTTGTACACTTTTCCCTCATGTGCTTGAGTACAAGTAACAATAAAATCGGATTCTAATTCTATGGATTCTAAATATGCCATGAGCATAAAAATACTTAGCAGATCTCAGAATGTGATCTATTAAGGATATGGAGCCTGATGTAGATTGAGTGTTGCAGGAAAGGGATGAAAAACAGAACAAGTAATTGGTATCAGTATTCGATAAGGAAGAGGATATTGACAAATATTGCTAGGAGGTAATGGTTGGCATGGAAATTAATAAACAAGATAAAGTGAAAGGATGTTGTGTTTGGAGTGTGTAAGTCAGCTGATGCAGATGGCATCAGTTGTTAACAAGTTGTTAAAGGTAGTGGGAGAAGAGGTAATTGGGAGGACTTGCGATTATCTTCCAATCTTCCATACATAAGGGCAAGTACCAGAGGATTTATTGAAGATAAATTATTGAAGAAAAAGTGTAAAAGCATTTCCAGCTACTGCCAATCATTCAATTTAACATCTGCATTGAGTAAGTTTCACAAGCAATAATCAAAGGCAAAACAAAATCATCAGACGTTTGCAGAGGGTTTTTACTTCATTCATCCATTGGACATGGGTAATGCTGGTTGGGCCAGTTTTTATTGCCCATCCCCAGTTGCCCTTGAGAAGGTGGTGGTCAGGTGCCTCCTTGAATTGTTGCAGTCAATGTACTATGTATGGACCCATAATGCAGACAGAGAGGGAATTCCTGGATTTTGACCCTGTGTCACTGAAGGAACACTGATATATTTCCAAGTCAGGATGTTGAGTGGCTTGGAAGGGAATAGTAGGTGGCGGTGTTCAAATGTAACTGCTCCCTTCTCCTTTGAGATGGAAGTGGTCCTGGGTTTGGACAACGCTCTCTAAGGAACCTTGGTAAATTTCTGCAGTCATCTGGTGGTTAGCATATGCTGCTGTTACTGAGTATTAGTGGTGGAGGGAATGGATGTTTGTGGATCAGATACCAATCGAGTGGGCTGCTTTGTCCTGGATGGTGTCAAGCTTCTTGAGTGTTGTTGGAGCTGCACCCATCCAGGCAAGTGGGGAGTACCCCATCAAACTACTGACTTGTGCATTGTAGATAGCGGACAGGCTTTGTGGTGTCAAAAAGTGCAGGATTCTTAGTAGGACTTGCTAGGCATACTCAGGGAAGGATTCCTAACCTCTGACTTGCTTTTGTAAAATCTTTATTTCTGTGACAGGTCCAGTTCAGTTTCTGGTCAATATCTGGTCAATATTGACTGTGGCGAGTCAGTGTTGGTGACACTATTGAATGTCAAGGGGTAAAGGTTAGATTGTCACCGAGAGGAGATGGCAATTGTCTGGTAGCATGATTGTTACTCACCACTTGTCAGCTCAAACCTGGATATTATCCAGGTCTTGTTGAATTTGAACATGGACTATTTCAGTATTGAGGAGTTGCACATGGTGCTGAAGATCGTGCAATCATCAGCAAATCTTTCCGTTTCCGACGTAATGATGAAGGAAAGGTCATTGATGAAGCAGCTGAAGATTGTTGGGCCTAGGACACTACCCTGAGGAACTCCTGCTGGAGCTGAGATGACAATCACAGTCATCTTCCTGTGTACCAGGTATGACTCCAACCCGGAAGACTTTGCCCCCTAATACCCATTGATTCCAGTTTTGCTAGGACTCCTGATGCCACTTGTCAAGGGCTGTCATTCTCATCTCACCTCAGCTCTGTTATCCATGTTTGAACAAAGGTTGGAATGAGGTCAGCAGCTGAGCGGCCCTGGTGAAGCCCAAACTAGGTATCACTGAGCAGGGTATTGCTGAGAAGATGCTGCTTGATGACACTTTTCATCACTTCCCTGATTTAGTTTATTAAGGATAGCCAGTACGTACAGTAGCGCCTCGACTTACGAACTTAATCTGTTCCGGGACCCAGTTCGTGAACTGAAAAGTTCGCGAATCGAATCAATTTTTCCCACTGATCGGATAGCGTAAGAATTCTTGGACGGCTGTTCACAGCGCATGCGCTAAAGACAAACTGAATGAGATCATGTGGGGCCCGAGGGCTTTTGCGTTCAACAAGCACTTGGCAAAGCAGAACAATGAAACCACATGGTCACACACGGGCTTTTTGCGTTCGTACCTTGAATTACGTACATACGTTGAAGCAAAGTTTTACATACAATCCTGTTCGTAAACCGATTTGTTCGTGAAAGGGGTCGTTCGTATGTCGAGGTGCTACTGTATTTACAGAGGACAGTGTGTAACCAAACTGATTGAATTTTTTGATGAATTATCAGAGGAGCATGACAAGGGGAAAGCCTATACACAGATTATAATAAAGCCTTTGTCAAATTACCTATAAAAGGCCAGGTACAAAACTGAGACTCAGTGCTCTTTTTAATAAATATATGAATTACCTGGATTTCAGAGTACAGAGTGAAATTTCACAATTTGCCAATGATACCAAATTCGGAGATATGGCAGACACAGTATTGACAACTGGACATCGATAGGCAATCTGTGCAGACAGACGTGTGGAGCATGAAATTTAATACACAGAAATGTACGCAATAAATTTGGATGGAAGGAATAGAAAGATGCAATAGATTCTCGATAGCTGAGTTATAAAACATGCACAGGAACAGATGTACCTGGCACTTTGGATAAATCTTTGAAGGTGATAAGACATGTAAGACATTGAGACGTATAAGATTATAAAAGGATTGGACATTCTGGAGGCAGGAAACATGTTTCAGCTGATGGGTGAGTGCCGATCCAGAGGACTCCGCTTAAAAATAAGGGGTAGGCCATTTAGGACAGAGATGAGGAGAAACTTCTTCACCCAGAGAGTGGTGGGTGTGTGGAATGCTCTGCCCCAGAAGGCAGTGGAGGCCCAGTCTCTAGATTTGTTTAAGAAAGAGTTGGATAGAGCTCTCAGGGATAGTGAAATCAAGGGTTAGGGAGATAAGGCAGGAACAGGATACTGATTGAGGATGATCAGCCATGATCATAATGAATGGTGGTGCAGGCTCGAAGAGCAGAATGGCCTATTCCTGCACCTATTGTCTATTGTCTATTGTCTATATGGAGTGAGAATCTTAGCAAAGCACATTGGATCTTGGGCATTAAAGACAAAAGTGGGTGAGTTATGCTAAACATTTATAAGTCTCTGTTTAGGTCACAGTCAGTGACCTAAAGAATTTATTTGGTACTCTCTCAATTAACCAATGTAAGTTTGGGAGTAGCTCAGTGAATAAAATCCATTCTTACATCATTTTAGAGTTTCACCAAAGTGACAAGACATGATTTGGGAATGCTTAAGGAATCCTTACATTCCCAGCAATAGAATGTAGCTGTGGTAAGTCAAAAAAAAATGCAGTTGCATCTATGTCTCATACTGAGCTGTGTCTTCACTGAGCCAGGTTCATTTCAAGTAATGAAACCATAACTGACAGTGGTAGCCATGTGTAAGATTGATGATCATGTCCAACATGACAGCAAATGATTTTGTGCAATCTACTGCAAGTAACACCTTCTTCAGATGGTGTAGCCTACCATAACTTAAACAGCTTCGCCTCTGTTTTTTGGGTTAAAATGGCAGATCTCACTAGGTAAGAATATCATTCAATTTAAATGCTTTCTATATTTGTGGCTAATGCAAATTTTTTCTGTGCAACAAGTCAACAAGTAAAGTCTAGACATTAAAGGCCCTTAAAAAGACCCTTGCAGTTCCCAAGGGCCAACTGCCAAAAGACACCACTAGAACTCACTAAAGAAATGTGTTATGAAGATGTGGGTTTACCTTTAAGAGAGTTAAAAGCAGCAGAACTACCGGACACAGCACCAAAGGTACTCAACAATAGTGATAATGTAACACTGGGTCAAACCACTCGATTAGTTCGTTGCTTGGAGACAAGAACAGATTCAAATTTGGCCAGTCAGTTTAAATCATACCCAAAACATATCAACTCCAATCAAGTTTGAATTGAGTGTATTGACAATCGTAAAAACCAATGACACAATCAAATACTCTCGAGTATAAGACCAGGGAAAATTGAACATTTGAGAGGAGAACTGCCGAGCCCCAGCATGTAAACAAACTGCTTGAAAAAAAAGCTCTCTTAAAAGTCCCTTTTCAATCAGTAACCTGTAATGCAGAAATTCCTAACAAGGAGATAAAAAGACACAGGAAGATGCAAAGACAAGAACCAACAGCTGCCTGGTTTTGAGATAAGAAGTGTTGTTTTGTAAATCTTAACTGGGAGCTTTATCAGACTAGTATTATAGAAGGGAAGTTAAAAGATAGGTTAGAGAAACAAATTGTAAACAGTGGTTCATTAATTATTCTCTGTTATACTTTAAGAAATAAAGTTGTTAATTTTTATTTAAATAGTTCTTGGCTACTCAATTTTTACAAATTACTGCATGGGATAAATCTTTTCTGTGTTGCTGGTTTAAAATTAAGCAGGACAGTTTACCCTGTGTTGTAACAGTTTGGGGACTCAGGTGCACGATCTGAACTGGTTTAGACTAACTTGAATAGATTTGGGGTAACGAAAATCCCAGCAGATTTAAACACTTGCAGGTTAGTGTTCGAGATCTTTAAATAAAACGTAGGTAAGACAGTTTGTTTAATTTTGGTGACTTGTGGTTGATTAAATTAAAATTGCTCAAGACGCTCTGGGATTTGAAGATGATTCTCAAATTTGTCAAGAAAATTTAGAAGGAAAGAAAAAGGCCATACTGTTTGAATTAGCAAAGAAGTTTGATTTGGGTTTAACCAAAGACAAAAGTAAAGGTGAAATTGTAAGGCAATTACTCAAACACTTAGGTGTGTCAGAGAAACAGACAAGTGCAGCAGAGGTAGAAAAACTTAGATTACAATTGAGGAAAGTGGAATTAGAAGACAAACAAAGGAAGAGAGAAAGAGAAAGAGATAGAGAAGAGAGAGTGAGAGGAAAAAGAGAGAGAGAGAGAAGGTTCTTGGCTGAGCAAAGAGAGAGAAAGGAAAGGGAGGGAGAAAGAGAGAGAGAGAAGAAAGGGAGAGATAAAGAGAGAGAGAAGAGAGAGGAAGAGAGTCAAGTTAACACGATGGAGATTAAAAGAGAAGGTATTAGAACTAGAGGTAGGTGAGCACTTTGGGGACAGTGACCACAATTCGGTGATTTTTACTCTAGTGATGGAGAGGGATAAGTGTGTACTACAGGGCAAGAGTTATAGCTGGGGGCAGGGAAATTATGATGCGTTGAGGCATGATTTAGGATGTGTGGATTGGAAAAGTAGATTCCAAGGCAAGAGCGTAATTGATATGTGGAACTTGTTCAAGGAGCAACTATTGAGTGTCCTTGATAAGTACGTACCTATCAGGCAGGGAGGAAAGGGTCGTGTGAGGGAGCCGTGGTTTAATAAGGAGTTGGAATCCCTTGTTAAATGGAAGAGGGCGGCCTTTGTAAAGATGAGGCGTGAAGGTTCAATAGGGGCGATTGAGAGTTATAAGGTAGCCCGGAAGGACCTGAAGAGAGAGCTAAGAGCAGCAAGGAGGGGACATGAAAGGTCCTTAGTGGGTAGGATTAGGGAAAACCCTAAGGCTTTCTATAGGTATGTTAGGAATAAAAGAATGACTAGGGAAGGAATAGGTCCAATCAAGGATAGTAATGGGAAGTTGTGTGTGGAGGCTGAAGAGATTGGGGAGGCGCTGAATGAATACTTTTCGTCAGTATTCACTCAGGAACAGGACATTGTTGTCGATATGAATACTGGGGCACGAATAAGTAGAATGGATGGCTTTGAGATATGTAGAGAAGAGGTGTTGGAAATTCTGGCAAGGGTGAAAATAGATAAGTCCCCTGGGCCTGATGGCATTTATCCTAGGATTCTCTGGGAAGCAAGGGAGGAGATTGCAGAGCCATTGGCCTTGATTTTTGTGTCCTCTTTGTCGACAGGAGTAGTGCCAGAGGAGTGGAGGCTAGCAAACGTGGTTCCCTTGTTCAAGAAGGGGAGTAGGGATAATCCTAGTAACTATAGGCCAGTGAGTCTCACTTCTGTTGTGGGCAAAGTCTTAGAGAGAATTGTGAGGGATAGGATTTATGAACATTTGGATAGGAATAATGTGATCAAGGATAGTCAGCATGGTTTTGTGAAGGGCAGGTCGTGCCTCACAAACCTTATTGAATTCTTTGAGAAGGTGACTAAGGAGGTAGATGAGGGGAAAGCGGTAGATGTGGTATATATGGATTTTAGTAAGGCGTTTGATAAGGTCCCCCATGGTGGGCTACTGCAGAAAATACAGAGATATGGCATTGAGGGTGAGTTGGAGGTTTGGATTAGGAATTGGCTCTCTGGAAGAAGACAGAGGGTAGTAGTTGATGGCAAAGGTTCATCTTGGAGTGCCGTCACTAGCGGTGTTCCGCAAGGATCTGTTTTGGGACCATTGCTGTTCATCATTTTTATAAATGACCTGGAGGAAGGGTTAGAAGGTTGGGTGAGCAAGTTTGCGGATGATACGAAAGTCGGTGGAGTTGTTGACAGTGAGGAAGGATATGGCAGGTTACAGCGGGATATAGAGAAGCTGCAGAGCTGGGCAGAAAGGTGGCAAATGGAGTTCAATGTAGCTAAGTGTGAAGTGATTCACTTTGGTAAGAGTAATAAAAAGATGGATTACTGGGCTAATGGTAGACTACTTGGTAGTGTGGAAGAGCAGAGGGATCTTGGTGTCCATGTACACAGATCTCTGAAAGTTGCCACCCAGGTAAATAGTGCAGTGAAGAAGGCATATGGCGTACTGGCTTTTATTGGTAGAGGAATTGAGTTCCGGAGTCCTGAGGTCATGTTGCAGTTGTATAAGACTCTGGTGCGGCCGCATCTGGAATATTGTGTGCAGTTTTGGTCGCCATACTATAGGAAGGATGTGGAGGCACTGGAACGGGTGCAGAGGAAGTTTACCAGGATGTTGCCTGGTATGGTAGGAAGATCCTATGAGGAAAGGCTGAGGCACTTGGGGTTGTTTTCACTGGAGAAAAGAAGGTTTAGGGGTGATTTGATAGAGGTGTACAAGATGATTAGGGGTTTAGATAGGGTTGACAGTGAGAACCTTTTTCCAAGTATGGAGTCAGCTATGACAAGGGGGCATAGCTTTAAATTAAGGGGGGGTAGATATAGGACTGATGTTAGGGGTAGGTTCTTCACTCAGCGAGTCGTAAGTTCATGGAATGCCCTGCCAGTAGCAGTAGTGGACTCTCCCTCTTTATGGGTATTTAAGCGGGCATTGGATAGGTATATGCAGGATAGTGGGTTAGTGTAGGTTAGGTGGGCTTTGATCGGCGCAACATCGAGGGCCGAAGGGCCTGTACTGCGCTGTATTGTTCTATGTTCTATGTTCTATGTTCTATGTAGTGATATATATAAATATGTCAAAACTCTGCGACATTTTGATGAGAAAGATGTTGAAGCTTTTTTAATTTCCTTTGAAAAATTGGCCCGGCAGATGAAGTGATCCGAGGATTTATGGGTAATGCTGGTACTAAATTGGTAGGCAGAGCTAGTGAGGTATTTGCCGCATTATCAGATGAGGTGTCATGAGATTATGAAGAGGTTAAACATGATATTTTGAGTGCTTATGAATTGATACCAGAAGCATATAGACAGTGGTTCAGAAACACAAAGAAGGAACCAGGTCAGACGTATGTTGAGTTCGAAAGAATTAAACATAGTCAATTTGATCTATGGGTGTGTGCTTTGAAAATAGATTGGAAATTTGAGGATCTACGAGAGATTATTTTGCTGAAGGAGTTGAAAGACTCAATTTCAGAGGTGGTAAGAATTCATGTGGAGGATCAGAAAGTTTAGGAAGTGAGAATGGCAGCAGAATTAGCAGATGAGTACATGCTGGTGCATAAGACAAGCTTCCGGCCAGAATTTCGTCCTGTGAGGGATAGATGTTGGGAGAAGGGGAGACCTAACACTTTAAAACCAAGAGTAGAGAATTCAGGATAAAAAAGAAGCCCAAGAGGGTGGAAAGGAGGTGAAAGGCCTCAGGTGTTTCCACTGTGGTAAAGTGGGACACGTAAAGTCACAGTGCTGGCCATTAAAGAAAGGCACTTTGGGAAAAGATGTGGTAAAAGAAGCTAAGCCAGTGGCATCAGTGAAAGTAGTAAAGGAGACCCCAAGAAGAGCCGAGGAGCTGCAGGAGAGTGCACAGCCTGGGCAGGGGCTGGGTATGGAGTTAGTTCCCGATCTCTACAAAGAATTAGCCTCCGTGGGTAAAGTTTACTCAGAAAGAACAGGCGGAGACGGACAGGAAGTTATAATTTTGAGAGATACAGGATATAACCAGTTGCTGATAGTCAGGGATGAGTGAATATGCACTCTTTCGGATCTGTTACTGAAGAGTGTGATAATTTGGGGGATAGGTGGACAGAAATGTAGCATTTCCCTGTGTAAGATCAGGTTGGAATGCCAACTTCAGACTGGGGAACTTACAGTGGGAGTGATTGATAGAGTGTCAGTTCCAGGAATTCTGTTTGTTCTTGGGAATGATTTGGCAGGATGGAAGGTGGGAGTGACACCCCTTGTTGCAGAGAAGCCCAAGGAAAACCAAGAAACTGAGGAGTTAAAACAGAAATATCCTGGTATTTTCCCAGACTGTGTGGTAACCAGATCCCACGATCATAAGTCACAGCACAAAGTGAAAAGTAAAGAGAAAGATTAAGGAGCTGAGGTTCAGTTAGTGGATACCTTGTTTGACGTAATACTGCAGGAAAAACCTGAACAGGCAGAAGGTCAGACAGAAGTGTTTAGTCCTGAAAGGCTAAGAGACTTGCCACGCGAGACAAGATGATAAGGAGACAGAGAATATTCTGGAGGGTCACTATCTGAAAGATAAAATCCTAAGGGGAAAATGGAGACCACAGCAGGTTAGTGCAGAGGAGAAATGGGCTGAATTGCACTAGGTTGTGTTGCTGGTAGCATACAGACAGGAAGTATTACCGGTAGCACAGGAACTATCTGTAAGAGGTCACCTAGGGGTACAAAAGACTCAGGCTAAGGTACAAAAACATTTTTATTGGCCTGGCATGCACAAGGATGTGGTTAACATTTACCGTAGGTGTCATAAATGTCAAATGGTAGGTAGGCCACAGATGGTAATAAAACCAGCACCTTTGTTGCCAATTCCCGCATTTGAAGAACCTTTCATGCAGGTTATAATTGATTGTGTAGGTTCCCTCCTGAGAACTAAAAGTGGGAACCAGTATTTGTTAACCATAATGGGCGTGTCTACCAGGTTTCCGGAGGCAATTCCATTCTGAAGTATCAAGGGAAAAAAAGGTGGTAGAGGAGTCAGTAGCTTTCTTCACACGGTATGAGCTAGCCAGAGAGATTTAGTCCGACCAAGAGTCAAATTTTACTGCGAGCTATTTAAGGAGATTATGGGTAGCTTAGGTATACAGCACTTTAGATCCAATGCATATCATCCTGAATCCCAGGGAGCTTTAGAAAGGTGGCATCAGACCTTGAAGACCATGTTGGGAGTATACTGTCAGGATTACCCAAATGATTGGAATAAAGGTATCCCATTCATATTGTTTGCCATTAGAGATGCCCCAAATGAATCTACTCAGTTTACTCCATTTGAGTTCAAATTCGGTCATGAAGTGAGAGGCCTTTTGAAATTAATGACAGAAAATTGACTGGACCAAAGTCGGAGATCTCACAATTAACTTATGTAGCAGAAGTGAGGGAGAGATTAAATTGATTAGGGGAATTAGCTAAAAGCACTTAAAAAGGGCACAGTATAGAATGAAACAGGTGGCAGATAAAAGCTCTGAGACTTGGTTGTTTTCCCAAGGGGGTGACGTGTTAGTGCTATAATGGTGATAGGAGATCCCTTCAAAGCCAGGTTTAGTGGTCCATATCAAATTGAGAAAAAGTTGAGTCGGGTGAACTATTTAGTGAAGACGCCAGATAGAAAAAAAGTATTAGGTATATCACGTGACCATGTTGAAACCGTATTACACTAGAGAGAAGGAACTGGCGAAACAGGTGTTAGTTACTGCCCCGCAGAGTGAGGAATCAAATCCAGATGATATGGATTTTGAGGTGCCTCAAAATAGATTAGAAAATGAAGTCCTTGAGGAGTGGGATAAATTAGTAAGCTATCTGTCTCAGGGGCATTGAATGGAGTTGAAAGATTTGTTACTGCAGTATAAGGGCATATATAAGAATCAGATGGGGAGGATTATACATGAGGTAAACATGGGAAATACTGCTCCAATAAAACAACACCCCTATCGCCATAATCGTCTCAAAGTCAGACATGTCCAGATGGAGGTGGAGGCTATGCTCGACAAGGACATCATTGAACCAAGCCAGAGTGAGTGGTGCTCGCCGATGGTCTTAGTTTCCAAACCAGATGGGACTCAACGATTTTGTGAGGATTATTGGAAGGTCAACGCCATTACAAAATTGGACTCATATCCAATACCCAGATTGGAGGACTGTAACATTGGACAAGCCAGTTACATCACCAAGTTGGACTTAATGCATTGTTACTGGCAGATACCTTTATCAGAGACAGCAAAAGACATTTCTGTGTTTGCAACCCCAAATGGGCTGTATCAGTTTAATGTGATGTCTTTTGTAATGAAGAATGCGCCCGCTACATTCCAAAGACTCATGAACAGAGTTGTGGCTGGGTTAACAAACTGTGCAGTCTATTTGGACGATGTATTAGTCTTTAGTAAGTCCTGGAAAGGTCACTTGGGACAGTTGGAAGAGCTCTTTGAATGACTACAAGAAGCAAAACTGGTGATAAACTTAAATAAAATGGAATTTGTGAAAGCAGAGGTAACGTTCTTGGGGCATAACATTGGTCATGGAAGGTTGACTCTACGGAATGTAAAGACGAAGGCTATTGAGGAATTCCCATGCCCAACCTCAAAGAAAGAGGTGCCTTGATTCTAAGGACTCAGCGGATTCTACTGGAAGTTTGTTCCAAATGTCAGCAGTGTAGTGGTACTGTTAACTGATTTGCTGTAGAAGAACACAAAGTTTCGGTGGACAGAACAATGCCAGGAAGCATTCGACCATTTGATATCAATATTAACCACCAAACTAGTTTCAGCTCCATCAAGCCTTTCGAAACCTTTTAAAGTCACCATCGATGCTAGTGACATTGGAGTTGGAGCTGTACTGCTACAGGAAGATGATGATGGGATTGAACTGCCAGTTGGTTACTTTTCGAAGTTTAACGTCCACCAGAGAAAATACTCCACCAGAGAAAATACTCCACAATCGAAAAGGAACTATTGAGTTTGGTACTGGCCTTATAGCAGTTTAATGTGTATGTCACGAACAATGTATTGGAGGTGATTGTGTACACAGACCACAATCCGCTTACACTCTTAGAACATTTTAAAGATAAGAATATAAGACTCCTTTATTGGAATCTTATGTTACAGACTTTAAATTTAAAAATTATATATGTTGCAGGTTGGAAGAATGTAATTGCAGATGCGTTATCGTGGATTTAACTGAAAGAGTATCGATGAGATTTGTCTTTGTTAAATGTTTTATGTATATATACACAGGTATATGGGAAGAAGTTAAGTTATCTGTATGTTAGGGTAATGTATTTAAAAAGTAGATAAAAAATGAAGCCATCTTTTCATTATGAGGGTTTATTATTTCTTAATGGGGGAGGTGTTATGAAGATGTGGGTATACCTTTAAGAGAGTTAAAAGCAGCAAAACTACCAGACACAGCACCAAGTGTACTCAACAATAGTAACAATGTAACACTGGGTTGAGCCACTCGATTAGTTAGTCGCTTGGAGACAAAACCAAATCCAAATTTGGCCAATCAGTTTAAATTATTCCTGAAACATATCAAACACCAATCATTTTCAATTTAGTATATTGACAATCTTAAAAGCCAATGACACATCCGATGCTCTCGAGTATAAGACCAGGGAAAATTGAACAGTTGGAAGGAGAACTGCCAAGCCCCAGCCTGTAAACAAACTGCTTGATAAAAAAATAGCTCTTTTAAAAGTCCCTTTTCAATCAGTAACCTGTAATGCAGAAATTTCTAACAAGGAGAAAAGAAAGACACAGGAAGATGCGAAGACAAGAACCAACAGCTGCCTGGTTTTGAGATAAGAAGTGTTGTTTTGTAAGTTTATTTGGGAGCTTAATCAGACCAGTATTATAGAAGGGAAGCTAAAAAAAAGGTTGCCAGGGTGGGAGGATCTGAGCTACAGGGAGAGGCTGACCAGGCTGGGGCTATTTTCGCTGGAGCGTCAGAGGCTGAGGGGTGACCTTATAGAGGTTTACAAAATTATGAGGGGCATAGATAGGATAAATAGACAAAGTCTTTTCCCTGGGGTCGGGGAGTCCAGAACTAGAGGGCACAGGTTTAGGGTGAGAGGGGAAAAATATAAAAAAGACCTAAGGGGCAGCACTTTCACGCAGAGGGTGGTACATGTATGGAATGAGCTGCCAGACGATGTGGTGGATGCTGGTACAATTGCAACATTTAAGAGGCATTTAGATGGGTATATGAATAGGAAGGGTTTGGAGGGATATGGGCCGGGTGCTGGCAGGTGGGACTAGATTGGGTTGGGATATCAGGTCGGGTTGGACCGAAGGGTCTGTTTCCATGCTATACATCTCTATGAGTCTATGACTCTAAATGGGACTAGATTAATTTAGGATATCTGGTCAGCATGGACAAGTTGAACAGAAGGGTCTGTTTCTGTGCTGTACAGCTCTATGACTATAAATGTATTCATTTGTCTTTAAGGGACAATAATGCCTTTTTCTGATTATACTGCAATTCAAAGGAAACTTATATATTTCTCAACAATTTATTCACTTGCCTTTATCAGTACCGCTAGAATTGAGGAAAGGGAAGATTCATGTCACTAAATATATAATTTATTTTAGCTAATAAGCCATTAGCCTTAGGTTGGTTAGGTTTTTAGAGCCATCACTCCCTAGTTTGGCGGTTGCAGTTCCCATCATACTTCTGAGCTCATGATTTACAGAATGTCTCATGATTGACAAGAGAGCTGACCATTCACAAAGGATGTCTCTCTGTTTGTAAGTTCCATTCCCTTTTACGCCCTGAGATATATCAATGTGAAAATCCCATGATTAGTCATTGTTAAAAATTGTTCAGTAAACTTCACTTTTCAAAAATATTAAAATCACACTGAAGGAATCCATGCAGAGACATCTTCCACCTCTCAAAATGAAGTTTGGATCCTGGAATGTAAGCACCCTCATGAACAACCCCAGCAGTAACTGACCAGAATGGTGTACTGCCATTGCTGTATGGGAGCTTGAATGTTTCAACGTGACATTGCTGTCCTAAGTAAAATGAGTCGGACAGGAGATCAGGCCAACACTGCTGCCCCACAGCGCCAGGAACCCTGGTTCGATTCCAGCCTCGGGTAACTGCCAGTGTGGAGTTTGCACATTCTTCCCTTTTCTGTGTGGGTTTTCTCTGGGTGCGCTGGTTTCCTTCCACAATCCAAAGATGTGCAGATTAGATGAATTGACCATGTTAAATTGCCCATAGTGTTCAGGAATATGTAGGTTAGGTGTATTAGTCATGGGTAAATGTCAAGTAATTGGGTAGGGGAATGCGTCTGTGTGGGTTACTCATGGGAGGGCCTGTGTGGACTTGTTGGGCCTAATGGCCTGTTTCCGCACTGTAGGGATTCTAAGGAGAAGCTCAGTGCAAGGTGGTAGTTATATCTTCTTCTGGACAATTAAGTCAGAAGGGAAGAGTGCTGTCTTCTTAGCATTGGCATAGCTGTGAAAAACAAACTCCTTGTCCATCTCAGAGATTCCTATTGCAGGGTAAATGAATATCTCATGACCATTTGGCTACCCCTTGCCTAGAACTAGCACACTGTAGTGCTGAGCACAATGCAGGACAGGACAGGAGAAACATTCCCAAAGGAAAATTTTACTGCAAACCTGAACAGTCCTTCGCCTGAGTCCCAATTGGCAACATGCTGATTCTGATTGCCCTGCAATAGGAAGGATGTTATTAAAACTGGAAAGAGTGCAAAAAAGATTTGCAAGAATGCTAACGGGACTGGAGGATTTGAATTATAGGGAGAGGTTGGAGAAGATGAGATTCTTTTCCTGAAGCATAGGAGGGTGAAGGATTAGATTAGATTACTTACAGTGTGGAAACAGGCCCTTCGGCCCAACAAGTCCACACCGCACCCGCCGAAGTGCAACCCACCCATACCCCTACATCTACACCTTACCTAACACTACGGGCAATTTAGCATGGCCAATTCACCTGACCTGCACATCTTTGGAGTGTGGGAGGAAACCGGAGCACCCGGAGGAAACCCACGCAGACACGGGAAGAACGTGCAAACTCCACACAGAGAGTCGCCTGAGGCGGGAATTGAACCCGGATCTCTAGCGCTGTGAGGCAGCAGTGCTAACCACTGTGCCCACTGCAATGATCTTCTCGAGATTTATAAAACCATGAGGGGCGTAGATAAGGTGAATAGTCAAGGTCTTTTCCCTAGGGCAGGGCAGTCCAAAACTTGAGGGCATAGTTTCAAGACAAGAGGGGAAAAATTTAAAAGGGATCCAAGGGGCAACTTTTGTTGTGGTACGTATATTGAACGAGCGGACAGAGGAAATGGTAGTGACGAGTACAGTTGCAGAATTTAAAAGACATTTGGACAGATACATGGATATGAAAGGTTTAGAGAGATATGGGCCAAATGCTGGTCAGTGGGGCTAGGTTATTTAGGAAATTTGGTCAGCATGGACGAATTAGGCCGAAGGGACTGTTTCCATACTGTTATGACTCTATGACAGTATAAAACATTTTTTTTTCAATTTCCTTGGGATAATCTTGAAAGCATTAACTGTATGTATTGACTTCCCTCAACTGAAGTTGATAAATGCAATAAACAAACTGCATTTATAAGCAGCTAATAAAGAAACCAGCAAGATTGTCAAAAGTAGAGGTCTTTATATTTAACATGCTACTAATGGTTACAATGATTGATACAATTTATGTTTGTGTAAGTAATTAAGAATTTGACAGCTAGAATTACATAAACAACTGCAAGCTTTATGCTATTACTTAAGTTCAGAGTGAAAGTTTGAATAAAACTCTCAACCTAAATATTTATGGTTAAACATAATATTTTATGAATATGATGAAAGTAATAAATTGCAGCTTATAGTATTTTTAATGCAGAAAACATCCCCAAAGAAAACAGTAGGTGCTGAAAGAGTTAAGTGAAACTTTGTCAAAGTAGCATGTTTTAGAAATTGAGGAAAGTTAAGTGTTTGGAAAGGATTTTAACGGAGTATAATCAAGGTAGTTAATGATGCTTCCAAAATGATGGAGTAGAATTGGGGGTGTGGGAGTCAATGGTGGGTTGCACAGGAATACTGGAATCAAAGAATGACTGAACATGGTAGACTGCATAAGGTTGGATCAGGTTAGTGTTAGGAAGGAAAGACCATGAAGGGATCTTGAAAGAAGGTCAAGATTTTAAGTTCATTTGCGTAAAGTTTTTGCAAAATTTGATGTCAGGCAGGGTGTAGGGCAGCTGGAAGGGAATTTTATTTTGTAATATAGCTATTTTGCAAGTTGTTTTATCTGTTAATTTGTTATATACAATTGTTTTGTTCACCTATACTGTCTTAATAATGGGATTGTGGCCTAAGTTATTTTAAAAATATTTTAAATTTAATTAGCTCATCTTCTCCTTTCTTTTATATAAACACATATGTCAAAATCACAGACAAGAGAAGACAAATTAATCTACCAAGTTTAATAAGGTTGTTATTTTACAATTACGCATTGTGAATCTCAATGTTTCTCATCCATCAACAGCTATGTTTCTTATTAACTGTTGTTTGCTCAATGTCCATGTTGTAGTTACCGTTCTTTATATTTTATGACTGGTGATTTTTTATTCTTGAATACTGTGACAATTTGAATTTCTGATATAAATTCAGTCATGTTGCTTCATAACTTCTAAACTGAAAGTAATCAGCTGAAAGAAATTTAAAAATGAGGAAATGTAATATCTAAGATGTGTTGCTTAAAGTATGATGGCTAAACAGGAACTGTGCTATTTTAATTGTAGTGTAAAATTATGTCTGGCATTGCTCATGTTTATTAAGGGATTTAATTACTATAAGGGGAGTAATGGGTGCACAAGTCAGAAAGTGTTTCTTATCTCCAGTGAATTAAATTGGAAAGAAAGTTGTCTGAGTTGTGCTGAGAGAATATTACACAATTGCTCTGGATTGATTCCTGGAAAATAAATCACTGGAGTTAACAGGGTCCATTGGTGCTAGGCAGTGATATCTATAGCACAGTTAGAGAAATCTTTATTTATTAATAGTTTTTGAATACTTAATTTTAAAAATAGGTGGCGTAATCACCTCTTTCCTTCTGTTACTCCTTTTTTGCAAGTAAACAAGCAGTCAGTAATAATTTTATTGTTAATCCATTTCTCACAAATGTAAGGATTCACTAGATAGACTGTTTCAAATCATTTGCTAAAACCAACTCACAAAGTATATTACAACAGAGAAAAGCACACAATTCAGGATGTGTCACTGACAAAATCATGCAGATGCACGCTAAAAGATTCTCCACACTGTAAATACTGAGGCTGCAGCATCCTGAGAATTGCCAGAAGAGGGATAAAATCATTTTCTCTTTTCAGCTTATCGTGTGACAGATCTGGAAGAATATCTACTCTAATCTTAGGCTGAGGCCTTTGACTAAAATATTAATGGTGTTACCGAAAAGAAATGTAAAGGAAAGCATCGTCACATTATTGTGAAACATGCTTTTCCATTGCTTTGATTATGCTTTAATAATTCATTTCAACAATTTGTATATTGATTTGTTGCAGAAAGAAAGTTTGGAAAATATTTCCAGTGATTTAATTGGCCCAGTTTCTGTTTTTTCTTTAGTTTTGAGAGTTAGCTCATTGTTCATATTTATAACTTTTGTTTATTTGTCTTTAGAAATCAAGTGAAATTGTGACACAGTTTACACATAGACAATATGATGTCTAAAATATTAAGTGTCAAAAAAGTGTGAAAAACATGAAATGTGTTCAGACATACTGGGTAGGAGAGATTTAGAATGCAGATACCCAAAAGATTTGCAAAAGAGTAGGTTATAAAAAATCAACTCAGAACATACACAGAAACTTACAGAGTATGGGGGAGAGATTTCCAGAGCTTAGCACTTTATCTGAAGGCACAGCACAATGGGTGGAGAGATTGAAATCAGGGATTTCAAGAGAGTTCCATGAAGCCACTTTCAGAAGAGAGCAAATATATTGACAGATTGTAGGACTGGAGGAGATTGAAGAGTTAGAGAGGGGAAGGGATTTGAAAGCAGGAATGAAGATTTTAAAGCTGAGGTATTGCTTATTCATACAGCATGGCAGTGAGTACAGAAATGATGGGTAAACTGGATTTGATGCACAGTAATGATTGGATAATCTGAAATTTAGGTTAGGAAGTGGGAGTCCAGCCAGGAAGATGTGGCATTTGGTCTCCAGAGGGGGTGGGGGTTGAGGCAGGTGAGGGTATAGAATTGAATCTTTAGCGTTATGCTGCCTCTCTGACAGGATACCATCTCCCAGCAACTTTGGAGGAGCTGTATGCAAAGCAAGCTCCATGAAGATGGCCCTCCAGCATGAAAATGAGATACTGAACAGCCCAATAGATGATAGATGGTTATATTTGATTGTCGGTCCTGGTCTATAACTATGTCCCTGATTGGAGATATTATCACAGTGGGGAATTTCTTTCTCAACATTCTATTGATGCCAGACTGCCATGTGTTAACTGCAGATATATTACAGGATCCAGGTAACTTGCTGCGGACATATACACAGCATCCAGGTAACTTTCTGCAGACATATACACAAGATCCAGGTAACTTGCTGCAGACATATGCACAGTATCCAGGCAACATCCATGAAACCTTTGTCCTGCACCAATCACAATGGATAAACTATGTGGTTTGATGTAACAGGACAAGAGCCATATAGAGAGAGAATTGGCTGCTAACATAGAGGGCTCCAATCTTGGCCACTTGTATAGGGTGCAGCCCTTTGTCTAAGGATAAGGTGAAAGCTTGTAGCTCCTGTGAATATGGATGAGACTGATTCTGAGACTGAGGCATTTATGTTGGCCATCATTAGCACAGTGGTACTAGTATGGGCACTGCAACAAGCTTTCCTACCTACTACAATGCAGGGGCAGTCAATGTCACACTCTTCCTGCATTGGTGTTCTCTCAGAGGCTGCAAAGGAGTATCAGGTGATGTAGGTGTGACCATGAGGTATGGTCCCTTCATGCTCAGGATCGGTGCTGGTTCACTACTTTTCCTCATTTATATAAATGATTTAGATGTGAGTATAAGAGGTACAGTTAGTAAGTTTGCAGATGACACCAAAATTGGAGGTGTAGTGGACAGCAAAGAAGGTTACCTCAGATTACAACAGGATCTTGACCAGATGGGCCAATGGACTGAGGAGTGGCAGATGGAGTTTAATTCAGATAAATGCGAGGTGCTGCATTTTGGGAAAGCAAATCTTAGCAGGACTTATACACTTAATGGTAAGGTCCTAGGGAATGTTGCTGAACCTGGAGTGCAGGTTCATAGCTCCTTGAAAGTGGAGTCACAGGTAGATAGGGTAGTGAATAAGGCATTTGGTATGCTTTCCTTTATTGGTCAGAGGTCATGTTGCGGCTGTACAGGACATTGGTTAGAATATTGCGTGCTTTCAAATTCCTTCCCCTCTCCAACTCTTCAATCTCCTCCAATATAGGTCTCCTTCCCATCGGAAGGATATTGTGAAACTTGAAAGGGTTCAAAAAAGATTTACAAGAGTGTTGCCAGGGTTGGAGGATTTGAGCTATAGGGAGAGGCTGAATAGGCTGGGGCTGTTTTCCCTGGAGTGTCGAAGGCTGAGAGATGACCTTATAGGGGTTTATAAAATCATGAAGGGCATGGATTGGATAAATAGACAAAGTCTTTTCCCTGGGGTGGGGGAGTCCAGAACTAGACAGCATAGGTTTAGGGTGAGAGGGGAAAGATATAAAAGAGACCATTAAGGGCAACTTTTGCACTCAGAGGGTAGTACATGTATGGAATGAGCTGCCAGAGGGTGTGTTGGAGGCTGGTACAATTGCAACATTTAAAAGGCATCTAGATGGGTATATGAATAGGAGGGATATGGGCCGGGTGCTGGCAGGTGGGACTAGATTGGGTTGGGATATCTGGTCGGCATGGACGAGTTGGACCAAAGGGTCTGTTTCCATGCTGTACATCTCTATGATTTTATGACTCTATGATCCCTCACCCCTTTTCACAGGCTGTTTGGACATCCGAATTATGCCTAGCTGTGAGATATCTAGCATCTGCTCCCTATATTGATGTACTATTCATGATGTGGACAGTCAACGTTATATAAATTAGCATTTATTGCCTAGCAGTCAACTTGTTGTTTTTGCATTTACTCAGCTTAATGCCACATATGGCTCTTCAAGAGTCCAACCATCCTCTCTGTGGATAAGCTCACACTTGCATATATATAATGATATACATGTCATGGATGGACTTCTCTATTTACTGCTCATGACTCCATGCAGCCTCAGGGAACACCAATATTGGGCCACACATCACTCAATAGTGCTCTCTGAAGACATCTCTTGTATGTGAGAGTTGAGGCTCTGCATTTCTGACCAGCTGATCATGACTGTGTCTGTTCTTCATCTCCTGAAGAGGAGTGCCCATGGCTGTCCACCCCACTAGAGATTTCTGTCTGGTAGTCACTTCCACCAAATACACTGCTGTCACTAGGTATACACATGACTTCCAGCCATCATAGATCTGTTGCATCTCTTTGCAGGGAATGCAAATACAATGAAAAAGGATTAGAGGTGAGTCATCACAGATCCTGACTTTGAACTTTGCAGAGCAAGACACCATGAAGGTGAAGTGTATATTTGTATCCCTGAGCATCAAAGATTATGACACTTCGCTGCTGCATGGACATAGCACTGAATATCATCAAGCTGCATCTTATACAGGACCAACTCAACCTGATTTGAGTTGAACACAAATGAAATATGATCATCTTAAGCGCGATGAGCATCGGGATTTTTTTTGCATTCAGAAAACAACATCACATTTCTCTCTTGTTTGTTCAGGAGTGATCAGATGAAGAACATCCCTTTGTGAGATAATGCTTCCTGAGATATGGGGATTCCTTATGAGGGAACAGCATTCACAGAGCAGATGCTTACCATGCACAGGAGAAAATACAAGCTCTTTGGTGGCTGCTGTTAAAGAATCTGATCCAATCATAGTTCACTAGTGCGCATGAGAAAAGAAGATGGTGGGGAGTGCAGTGGAACATCTACATTGGAGTGCACAGCCTGTATAAGCATTGATCAGTAACGAGATGTTGAACTGTGGGAGTCACCAATAAAAAAAGAGTATGAAATAGGGTCCGCAGCAAACCAGCAAGGTCCTGCCACACAGACACTGTTGACAATATCAGAGGAGGATAGAGGAGTAATTCCCAATGTTATGGATTGATGCTGCCGCCCATCTTCCAAGGATGGAGCAGATGTCCAAGTGGAACTCAAATCATGACACATTAATCAGCAATGTGTCTTTGAATCTATATGTGAACACTAACATCCAGAATTGACCCCAGAGGGAATAAAGCAGCTGTGCTCAGTCTTAAAGATGCCTTTGTGCAAGGCCATGGGATTACACACAGGTTGCACATAACAGACAGCAGCTCACCCTGACCATGACTGGGGAATCCATGTATGCCAGCATTTCTCCTGTGTTATACAGAATGGGTGATATGTCATCATAGGGTTTAGAAAATCTGCTTGAGGGTGCTCTCCTACAGACTGATATGTTATTGGTCCATGAAAAGGTTGACGGAGAGAAGGGTTTTCGAAGTAGGCTCTCCCTCAAATATTCCCACTTCCCATCCTCAACCTGCACCTGACACGCTGTTTCCTCTTCCCATGACTGAATCTGCCCCCGCACAGGGAAATATGTAATCGTCCTTGGCAGGACCATTGTGGGTTCCAATAACCAGGGGCAGGACCATCGTGGGGTCCAATAACCAGGGGCAGGACCATCGTGGGGTCCAATAACCAGGGGCAGGACCATCGTGGGTTCCAATAACCAGGGGCAGGACCATCGTGGGGTCCAATAACCAGAGGCAGGACCATCGTGGGGTCCAATAACCAGAGGTCATCAGCTGTGATCATCACAAATCAACAGGGCAGCCAGCCTCCAACTCCATTGAAACCACATTAGAGAAGAAAAAGAAAGGCTTTGGAGATCATAAAGAGTATCTACACAGATACCAATGAAAATAGTACATGAGGAATGTATAGTCTAATTACTTACTAATGTAAATGTTATTGCTATCAACCACTTTAATGCATTCACCATTCTTGCTTGGTAGTAGTAGAAGACCACAAAAACACAAATCCAGGAGTCTGCTATTTTTAACACAGGGGAGACTTGTGTAACCTCCAGCCCTGACAAAACACTCATCTGTTACCTGCCCTTGTAGGTACAGCTGCCTTTGAGACCCTCTGGTAACACTTCGGAAAGAATTAGTGGCAAAGGAAGTTGAGGGCTGTGTGGATTTTCACAGCCTCTGGTAATACATAGTCACCGGGAGCAGGACTTTGCCCTGGACACTGCAGTATCTTTGACTGCTTAAGATGTCAACTTCAGCCTCTAGAAGCATTAAGCTTTCCAGAAGATTAATGATACTCCTGTTTGTCGATGTGGCCAGTAATTCTTCCCATCCCTCTACAGCCCACTCATGCTGTTGTGAACGCTGGCTATATTCATTTTTTGAAGTAAAGAGACCACTTGCTTTCACTGACGAATTTCCCAAATTCCAGGAAACCGGTGCAGGATTTATTAACTTTAAATAACTGCCAAAATCTCAGGAAAGGAGCTTAGCTTAAATATTAAAATAATAAGCCATGCGGATCAGCCTGTGTGACAAAGTTAACTGGCTCTCCAACAGTCAACTGTTCCTCAACCTCTCTACAGTTCTTTGATTTAGATGACTCTGTCATTCTCCTTTGAAACCTCTCCTCCAATATCTACCTGTACTCAGGTGGTATTAGTCTTTTCATCTAGTTGTGGTCTGGGAATCGACTGCAATGGTTTCTCTTATTTCTGCACACTACATCTATCCTTGGCCCCTTTCCTACTTGTTATCTGCATGCTGCTTCTCAGTAACATCTGAAAACACGGCATCAGTTTCTGTATGTACGATTTTGACAAAACCCAGTTCGATCTCACTCACACTTCTCTTGACCCATCCTGTGCCTCCAAATTTTCACCCTGCTTGTCCAATGCCCAGTTCAGGATGACAGGAGATTTCTTTCAACTAAATATTCGGAAGTACTGAAAGCATTGCTTTTGATCCCAGACACAAACTAAGTTCCCTAGCCACCTACTGCATTGCTCATTGTGGCAAATGCATGAGGCTGAATCAGACTCTTTGTCACCTTAGTGTCATATTTGACTTGGGAACTTCCAATTGTGTATATGCACCATTAGCAAGACAGCCTGCGCACACTGCCATAGTATTTCATGACTTTACTCCTGCCTCAGCTCATTCACTGAACCCTCAACAATACATACGAACACACAACCAGAAGTAGAAGCAGGCCATTCAGCCCTTTGAGCCTGCTCCACTATTCAATAATACCATGATTGTAACCTCAAATTTGCATTCCCATCTAGCCCAATATGCTTTCACCCACTTGCTCAACAAAAATCAAACTCACTGGCTTAAAATATGCAAGAACTCTATTTCAGCTTTTCAAGTAGAGTTCCAAAGACTTATGGCCCTTTCAGTGAATTTGTTTTTGCCTTATCTCTGATTTAAATGGTTAAATCCTGATTTTTAGACTTAGCTATTGCTGCATTTTCTTGATTGGACTCCCACACTCTAACCTGAAGTTATCCAACCAGTACTGCCTACATCCTAATGCACATCCAATCCAGTTTACCCATCCTCCCTATGTTCACTGCCATGCTGTATGCATAAGCAATACCTCAACTTTAAAATCTTCCGTCCTGGTTCAACCCTTCCATAACTGTCCTTTCTCTATTCAATTCCTTCCAACTTTTCAAAATATTGGCTCTCTTCTGAGACTAGCTTTGTGTACTCTCTTGAAATTCCTAACTTCAATGTCTCCACCCATTGTGCTGTGCTTTCAGTTAAAGTGCTAAGGTTAGGAATTCTGTCCCCAGAACTTTGTAAGCCTCTGTGTCTGCTCCAAGATTATTTTTATAACCTGTTCTCCTGAAAACCTTTTGGGTATCTGCATTCTAAATGTCTTCTGTGGCATAGTGTCCAACTTAATTTGGTAATACTCCAATGGACATTTTACTACTCAAAAATGTATTATAAACATGGGTTGTTGTGGTTACTGAAAATTGCCGTGAAACCAGCCACAGTTAAAATGGAAGCTGGTACATTTGTGGTGGGTTTCCTGAAGTTTGTGAGTTAATCACTTCCCCCAATCTATTTTCCTGATCTGCTTCCAGTCATTGTGAGATGGGTGTGTTTGGAGGGGTAGAGAACAAGCACATTTAAAATTGCCTCCTAGATACCTAATGTTGATGCTACATCTGCTTTAGTTTCTCAGATATAAAACTGATTAAAGTTAAAAAATCACACAACACCAGGTTATAGTCCAGCTGGTTCAGTTGGAGGCACTAGCTTTCTAAGCACTGCTTCTTCATCAGTTGGTAGAGAAGCTGATGAAGATGCAGTGCTCTGAAAGCTAGTGCTGCCAAATAAACCAGTTGCAGTGTAACCTGGTGTTGTGTGATTTTTAACTTTGTCCACCCCAGTCCAACACCGGCTCCTACAAATCAAAACTGATCAAGGTATAGAATGAAATATGCAGACATTTGGTATTTTTTTCAGTACTGCTTTCTCAAAATGTGATTTCATACAAAAATGAGATTTGACTTGTTCAATCACTGTAAATTACTTGGCCAGACAGTGTTCCCTTTACAGGACACTGAGGGCAATTTCCACTTTCACTGCCTGAGTAGTGATCCAGTGAGTGAGTCATCTGCAATTTTAGCAGGTCCATGGCAATGTTGAAAATGACCCGATTTCACTGTGGGGCACAGTTAGTAAAGGAATCCATATGTTGACATGGACTTTCTAAACCAATCAAATAGCACTTTAACGTTTTATACTAGTTGTATCATTGAATAAATGTCCTGTTGTGAAATACTGTTCAACAAATGTCAATTATTTCCTATACAACACTGATAGTTTAAAAAAATGCAAATTATGCCATCTTTTCCATTATTTATTGCTGAAACATGCAACCTCTATAATGCTAACATCTGGAGACATTTTGTATTTCATCAGTTTTTAAAACTTACAAGTCTGGCCCAAAAGCTGAAATACTCCAGCATTTCAATTTGAAAACTTGTGTTTTCATCATTATACATTTCTGCAGCGAGGCCTATGTGGTAATGCCACTGTACTATATGATAGATATGGGGGGAGGGAGGGTGGAAGAGATTACGGCGAATGTATCCCTCAGTCATAATTCTTGAAGTTGAAACAAATCTTACTCGGGGCCCATTCAAGAGTTATATTATTCTCCAGCTTGCTTTGACGCGAGCCCTCTTTCACTTGCGAAGCTGGGAAACGGCGGTCGGCTTTCCAAGACTCCAGTGGATAAGTGGAGATTTCGATTTCCCTCTCTGAATTTTCCCCCCCTTGCTTTCCCTTTTACTCCAGTTCTCCTTGTGCAATGCTGCGTGGCGCGGCGCCGGCTGAGTCTGAGAGAGCCACGGTCACACAGAGGATAGACAGATGAACGACATCGTGAACCAACATTAGCCGTGTAAATGCCCGAGCGCCAGCATCGGCGCCACATTTCACAGGTTTGGGGGAGGATGGTTGGGGTCGGGGGGGGAAAGAAGAAGAAACCTTTATTGCAATCGCGATCCGCGGTGGTGTCTAATGCGCTCGGAGGAGGCTTTTATTTTAAACTTTTTGGCTGTCATTTCTAAACGGCTGTTTAAAAAAGCTAACACCATCAGCTGCACCGCAATAATCCCTGAGATTTTCTTTTGCTTTTGTAACTTTGGGATGGGTCCAGAGCTGTGGTGGAAGCGATCCAATAGCAGCCGATAAACTATATCATGACAGCACACACTGATCGGCGAGTTGCTCTGGCTGGTTAGCGATCCGCTTAGTTAGCGATTGCCTCTTTTTTTTTCCCCCTGCAAGGGGCGACTGAAGGCCACTGCACAAGGACAAATTTTTTTTGAAATAAGTCTGCGATTTGTGCCTCATTCTCTCCCTCTCTCTCTCTCGGGCGCGCTGCTCCCTCCCTCCCTCCAAGGCGGCCTTCAAATAATCCGCTTTTGTTGTGTGTGTGTGTGTTTTTTTTTATTGTGCAATGTAGTGAATTGAAAGGTCGAGATGGATGTAAACGGAGTTTCTCAGTGTCGGGAGAACGGGAGCTCGGAGCCCATCCCCCACGCTCAGGGGTCTGGAGGCAGTGGCTGTCAGCAACAGCAGCAGCAGCAGCAACAGCAGGATGGGCAACAAGAGGAGAGTGCAACTGGCAGTGACAGCCACAGTCAGGAAAAGCGACCAGCAAATGATCAGGAAGACAAGAAGGTAAGGGCACCTTCAAATATCCTTACTTTTATTTTATTAAATTGCAGAATTTTGCTTCTTTTTTTTAAAAAAAAAGGAGGGAGAAAATATCTGAATGGAGAGTGTCATAAAATTGTCTACAAAATTGTTCTGGCTGTGACAGTGACAGGCATTAATGATTATGGTAATTGTGAGTGAGCAACAGGAAATAAAATATCGTGAAGACCTTTACAATACCTTGTTTTGCAGCACAAGGTGGGCAATCTTTGTCACAACAGCAACCTTCCATTCACAGTTATCAATTATAGGTTGCAACTTATAAATAAGTAATTCGATGAAGTACAAACCTAAGAAATTACTATTGCTGATGTTAATAGCCAAGTCCTTAGTACACTTGCATGGCATTTCCCCTGTCAGTAATTTTAACAAACATTGACCTATTGGAATTAACCATATTGATGCTTGTATTTAACAAGAGGAATGCTACCTAAACACTTGTATGAACATTAGCAGTTATTTTGCTCTGGTACTAATACCAATCCTAACTTGTGGCCTGTTCTGTTATAACAAGTATATTTTAAATATTGAGTTTTATTGAAGATTTGAGGTTCCAAATTCCTTTTAAAAATTGTCAGTCTCACTGTTCAAGTTATATTTAGTGCACATAAAGGATTGACCTTCTGTTTTACCCCACAGAATTAATACCATTTTAAACTACATCCAACAGAGGAAAGGATGTGCTAATTAATTGTAGGGTTTTTTTCATTTCTAAAGGAGTTATATAATTGGGATACTTTGTATCCAGTTAATTTATTCTGCACCCTTGATGACAAACAATGTATATATTATACATTGGAATAAAGATATTTGTGTCTTGGTTAAAATGCAATTTCTATTAACAGTATCATATAGTAAACAATGATATAATTTGCTGCAATATTCAATATTTTTCAATTCCAATTCATGAATGAGTGTGGTGAATTATTGTTATTTCAATTTGGGGAAGTGATTGTACCTGATTAGGTTTGCTACTTGATTTTATGAATTTGATATCATAATTTCAAAAATGTTTGAAGAAATTACAGAACAGATATGTTTGAATTTTGGCACTGTCATTGCCTTTTCCTTTTGCTTAGGGCCTAGGCAGCTGTAGGCATGGCCACTAGTGATGGAGTGAATAAAATTTGAGGCTTTCAAGAGACTTGTAGTGCCTGAGGAAGTGACTGAGACAGGGGGAGGCAAGGTCATGGAACAATTTTATGAAATGTTGAGAATTTCAAAATTAAGTCATTGCTGACTTGGTAGCTGGTGTAGAACATTGAATACATGGTGGTGTGTGAATGAGTAGAGTATAGGATATGGAAGACTGAGTTTTGGATGTCCTCAAGTTTATGAAGTGCACAGGAAATAAAAGAATGAATGAGGGTTTCAGAAGTGGATGAGTTGTACGATATTGCAGAGGTGAAAATTCGTGGTCTTGCCAGTGATGTAGATATCTTTCTGGTAACTCACTTCAAGGTCAAATATGACACTAAAATTGAACCAGCCTAGATCAGCCTCGAATAGTTACCTGGAAGTAGAATGGATATGGTGGTGAGGAAGTGGGGATTATGGCTGGCTTCAAAGACAGTGGCTTTGGTCTTCCAAATACCTACTCAGAGGAAATTTCTGTATATTCAGTACTAGACACTGTATGAGCAATGTTACATGTCGGAGTCAGCTGTAACAATGTGGTGAGGATGGAGAGGTTCCTGTAGAGATGATGGTGTCACAAAGTGTGTGGAGAGTTTAAGTTGTATTTCATCAACTTTCTTGTGGAACCTGACACTGTTATGCTGTACATCGAGATAATTAACTCTAACTACCTATTAATAATATTTAAAGATAATTTGTAAAAATATTAATCTGGAAGCATTAACAGTGGAGATGTGTTCATTGAAAGAGTTAGCTAGTTAACCTTTAAATATTGCCGTCACACATTCACAATGGTGCAACTCAATGTTCAGCCTGATTATTTATTCACATTTCAAATGCAGACAGGTTTCCCTTCATAACTTTTAACTGCATATTGCAATTGTGTCGAAGCTTCATGATCACAAACGAAATGATCAGGTTTTACTACCTTCGCTTGCCTATGTTAAGAAAATGAGAGGAAAAATGAGGGGAGAAAGGAATAATAAACTGGAGTTATTATTTGTCAGCTTACAACTATGTGTACATTCTCATGCAGTATAAAGAATAATTTTATTCTACTCTTATCTGATCAGAATCACCATAAAACTGTTAAGGATTCGACTGTTGGCATGATGTGCAAGGCATGTAACAATAGACACAGAAAGAAGAATGTAATTATCTAGCAGCTTTCCGTTTAGAAAATCAATGTGATCCTTTGCAAGTATGGTCACAGTTGTATTAAAGAGAAGCATTTTATTTACATGCAGAGGTAGTCAATCTCCGACTTCCCTTTCCTGTCTAAAGTCTGTCAGTCTGCGGAAATTTAATATCAATAAATGCAATCTATTACTTTTTGGTAGAAGGATTTAGGAGGCCATGTTCCCTTTGAGAAACAAGTGTCCAAATGAGGTGGAGAAACAAATTGAATTAGAAATGCAGATGCACGATTTCCTGAAAGTACTGGTGCAGGCCAATATGGCAATGCAAAATATAAAGCACAGACCCCATTTCTCAGAGAGTAGAATTGAAAAAGAGTTTTTCAATGGAATCTTGGTGAGACCATATTCAGAGTAAAGAGCTTCATATTCAAGGCCCCAATCATATTGGAACTAGAGACACTGGAGAAGGTGCCAAAAAGATTTAATTGCATAATATCAGAACTGAAAGGTCATATGTTTTAAGGAAGATTGAACAGGGTAATGCTGTTTTCTCTTGAGAAGAAAAGACAGAGACTTGGCCTGATTACTTGACCTCAGTAAATGTAAAGAGGATGTTTCCACTTACAGGCAGGACCAGAACAATAGGCCTTTGTTACAAGATGGTCACCAATATATCGAGTAGGAAATTAAGCTAAGCTTCCTTACCCAGGCATTAGAATATAAGACCTAAAAGGAGAAGTTGAGAAAAGTAGCATCAACACATTTAAGGCAAGCTAGATAAGCACATAAGGGTAAAAGAAATAGAAGGATAGAATTATGGGACTAGATGAAGATCTGAGTCTCCTAAAGCATATGCAGCAAAATGGATCTGTTGGGCTGAATGGCATGTTTTTGTGTTGTCAGTATCTTGTAAGTACTTAAACAATTCTGAAGAATCAAGGAGTGGGAAAGCACAAAAGCAGGCCATTTGACCCATTGTGACAGTGCCAGTGTTCTGGTCAAGCTCTCCAGTTAGTCCCATCCGTATTCTTTGCCAAAGCACTTGACGTTTTCCATTTAAAGCATTTCCACAAATCCCCGTCAATATCTATGCTGAGTCTGCCTCCACCACCCTTCCAAGCAAATATTTTAGATCACAACCACACTGCAAAAAAAATTTTCCATCTCCCCTCTGGTTCTTTTAATCACATTAAATGTGTGCCCTCTGGTTACTGATCCTTTAGCTACCAGAAACTGGTTTTCCTTATGTACTTTTGTCAAAGCGATTTATGATTTTCACCACTATCAAATCTCCTCTGCCAAAATCATAGAATCTCTACAGTGTGGAAACAGCCCAAAAAGTCCACACCGACACTCCGAAAAAGAGCCCACCCAGACCCCTTCATTTACCCCTAGCTAATGCACCTAACCGACACATCCCTGAATACCATGGGGCAATTTAGTATGGCCAATTCACCTGATCTGCACATTTTTAGATTGTGGTAGGAAACCCATGCAGATATGGAGAGAACATGCATACTCTACACAAGACAGCCATCCGAGGCTGGAATCAAACCTGGATCCCTGGCACTGTGAGGCAGTAGTGCTAACCACTGAGCCACCATGCCACCCAGCTTCTCTTGCTGGTTACTGTTATTTACATAGAAATTATAGCATCTCCTGATGACTGTACACACACAGATAGGAACACTAATCAGAGGCTGCTTCACAAGCAATGATACTGCTCAGTAAGCTGCATACAAACTCATCGTGTCATAAGGCACCCCATTCAAAAGTATTGAATGAAGTTCCTCTACAGACTATTGACAAGGGCAAAACAATAGTTAGGGTTTCTCATTGTCATTTAGATACCATTTGAATGACATAATAACGCTTAAGTATTAAACTCTAGCATTAAAAATAAACTTTTATAAGTGTAGATTCTCATTCCTCCAGCTTTTAATTATTGTTCATGTCTGCTTTAGCTCTGTCTGTCTTAATCCAATTTTTTCCTGTGTCTTTAGCTTGTTTTCTGTATTTAATCAGTCAATGAATTCATCTTACACTTGTTTAAATTCTCCATTGTCCTTTTCTTATTCCTCAATCTCATTGGTTGAGGTGACTACACTGTCATTTGCTCTGTTCACACAGCTCCCAGATGCTCTGTAGAGGGTGCTACATTGTTTTGGATGGTTGGTTGACTGAAATCTGCCATGCAGTACCTGTGGTGAAGTGCAAGCATAAGAGCTGATAGCATTTGTTCACCACTCAAAGCAAAACCCAGTCCTATATATCGGCATATACATTCACAATGTAAAACTAAATGTGGTCCTAGGATGCATTTATTATCGTTGTATCATTTGAATGTCAATGTATCAAACTTACACAACATTATTTTGTTATTTTTCCTTCATTAAGATAAAACTTGACTCTTCAAAAGCATTTGTAATATTTGTTTTATTGTCAGGGTGTTATAATATGCATTAAAAATGACTTTATAATCTAGCCTTTCAGAAGTGCCAAATAATGCAGTCAGATGCATTAGGTTTAATATGCTTTTTAAATTTGAATTGAACACTGAATGGACTGTGATTAGTGGATAAAAATAAGATAAAGCAAAAACACAACATAAGTCACTGTTCTTCAATATCTAATGATTGGCATTTCAAAATTGTTCATAAATGTAAAATAGGAAAACCCCATAAATGCTGTAAAGGAAAAAAAAAAGCAGGTTATGACATTTTGTGTGGGGGGGTCCACACTTCATTAAAATAATTTGTTCAACATCTCTTTCCTCAGTGTGGATTTTTTTACAATCGATATTCTGGACAGGAAAATGAGCATCATAGAGGTCTGGGAGCAGGTCTCTGGCCTAATTTTAACGTGACATTTATTATGATATTAACAATATGTGTATGAAACTTTAAATGAAGATCCTGAGGGAATGTCATTCCATGATAACCCCATTTTTCAGCTTGAATTGGGCTGCAATAAGATGAAAATCTAAAATATAACATACCATTGGCACTGAACTTGACATCATTTTTGATTGAGCATAGACAGACTGTCCTACTGACTGAAACTGGTGGAACTTCATTTAATATTTAAACTGCAGCGTAAGGACTTAAACGTAATTTTGGCTTCTGCACACTCTGATTAGGGGATCTGAATGCTGAGCAATATGGGCACTCCAAAAAAAGAAATCCTTCTGGTACTATCCTCTCAGGAGCACCATCTCCCCTCACACTGACTTCTCCACTAGACTCCACCCCAACAAAAACCACCACTGCTGAACACCGCTGTCCAGAGGAGCCACCAGATTGCCCCTGATCTCCAGTTGATGAGTTGCCTCTTAGCGCTTGTTTAGCACAAAACAATTTTCATGTAACCAGGCCAGACCATTAAATTGTTCAGGTCTCTCCAGAACAATATGAGGTGGGCACGTTGATTACTGTGACCCCATCTACCATGTTATACAACAAATTGAAAATCAGCACCATATTTTTAAGCTACATGTTTTGCAAATGTATGCAATTTTTGAGCTACAACATCATTCTTTTATATTGGTATTATTACTATCATCAGTTGTGGTTTAGTTTAGCTTATATGAACTGCTTTAGAAAGACTCTGCTGTGTGGGAGTATAGCTGCTTGATTGATTAAATGTAGGACATATGATTGGAGATTTTCATTGTGATTACACTCAATCGAGAGCAAACTTCCATTTCTGGTTAAGTATTTGTTGGAAAGTGTAGCCATGAGTTATGTTGATTCCAAATGATTAACCCTCTTCATTCAGTTATGTTGGATACTGCTCTTTGCAAGTCATCGGATGTGTTTATTTTAAATGATCAGCATCGGAAAAAGTAAAGAGAAAGGTAGTTCATGACCAAAAATGAATCTGTAAAGACCATGAGGCCGCAAATTGGTTTCAAAACCTGCACCATTTCAAAATGAAACCAAATTATGGTTTCTCTGCTGAAGAAGCAATCACAACTCACAATAAAATTGCAATGTAATGGTCAGTGTAGACTCGAAAATAAGTTAATATTAAGGCTATGCATTAGACGAATGAGCAAACTGTACACTGTTTAGCAACATAGGTTAATTAGCATGAATAAATGTGAGTGAGCACACGGTGGATGAGGATTGACAGCATTTTTAACTCTGGAATGATTACAAGCAGATTAAGGATCTTTATGCTGGAAATTCATTGGTCCTGGTTTCTGGGAGCGGATGTTGTGATTTGTGAATTCAGATCAAGGTGGACGACAGGCAAACCTGAGACACCTATGTCATCTGCGTGATTACCACATTGCTGAGTGGGTCCCATCCTGCCACCTTCTTCTTTGGCTATCTCTGTGACCGCAGCAGGCACGTGGTGTTGCACACATAGCGAGAGGCATTGTTCTTCCAAGTAGGTGAGTTGGCCCCCTCTTAAGGAAGCCGGACTGAATTATACGGTTGGGACTTAAATGTTGGAAAATTGAAGCAAAGGTTTCAGGTATTTGGATGTGCTAAAATAAAACGAAGAACTGTGGATGCTGAAGATCTGAAAGTAAAATAGATATTGCTGGAGAACCGCAGCAGGCCTGGCAGCATGAGTGAAGAGACAGCAGAGTCAATATTTCGAATGAAGTGACCCTTCTTCAAAACCTTCAGAACCTGACCCTTCAAAAGAAGAACCGGTGGATGCGAAATGTTAACTCTGCTTTCTCCTCACAGATGCTGCCAGGCCTACTGGATTTCTCCAGCAATTTCTGATATGAATGTGATGATGGAATCATGAGAAATGGAGGCAGGAAAGAGGACTTCAAGGACCTAAGGGAGTCACTGTCAGTGACAGGGATTGTCAGTTCCTGGTATTTCTAAATATTAGATCTAGCTGTAGTGCCAGAAGAAATTTAATAATCTTCTGTGGGTGGTCTAGCTCAGTGAATGCATTTTCACATGAAATCTTACTTACGTTAGCGTGTCATAGAGTTTTACAGCATGGAAACAGACTCTTTGGTTCAAACCATCCATGCCGACCCAGTATTCTAAATAAATCTAGTCCCATTTGCCAGCATTTGGCCCAAATCCCTCTGAACCCTTTCTATTCATGTACCCATCCAGATGCCTTTTGAATTTTGTAATTATATGGAGCCTCCACAGTACATCTGGCAGCTCATTTCATACACCCACCACCTTCTTTGTGAAAAAGATGTTTCTTGGGTACCTTTTAAATCTTTCTCCTCTCATCTTAAACCTACGCCCTCTTGTTTTGGACTCCCCTACTCTGGGGAAAAGATCTTGGCTATTTACCCTATCTATGCCCCTCATATTTTATAAACTTCTATAAGGTCACCTCTTAGCCTCCCGCACTCCAGGGAAAATAGCCTCGGCGTATTCAGCCTCTCCCAGTAGCTCCGATGCTCCAACCCTGGCAACATCCTTGCAAATTTTTTCTGCACCCTTTCAAGTTTAACAACATCTTTTCTATAGCAGGGAGACCAGAATTGAACGGTGTGTTCCAAAAGTGGCCAACCAGTGTTCTGTGCAGCCACACATGACCTCCCACCTCCTGTATTCAATGCACTGATCAATAAAGACAAGTGTACCAAACACCTTCTTCACTATCTTGTCTATCTGTGATTCCACTTTAAAGGAGCTATGAACTTGCACCCCAAGGTTTCTTTGTTCAGCAACACTCTCCAGGACCTGTATAAGTCCTGCCATGATTTGCCTTTCCAAAATGCAACACCTTACATTTATTTAAGTTAAACTCCATCTGCTACTCCTTGGCCCATCGATCCAGCTGGTAATTTGAGGTAACCTTCTTCGCTGTCCACTACACCACCAATTTTGGTGTCTTCTGCAAACTTACTAACCATACCTCCTATGTTCACAACCATATCATTAATATAAATGACAAAAAGCAATGGACCCAGCACCAATCCTTGTGACACTCCACTTGGCCACAGATCTCCAGTCTGAAAAACAACCCTCCATCACCACCCTCTGTCTTCTTCCTTCAAACCAATTTTGTCTTCATATAGCTAGCTTGCCCTGGATTCCGTGTGATCTAATCTTGCTAACCAGTCTACCATGCAGAACCTTGTTGAAGTCCATATAGACAATGTCCACCGCTTTGCCTTCATTAGCCTTCTTTGTCACTTCTTCAAAAAAGCTCAATAAAGTGTGTAAGACCCGATATCCCACACACAAAGCCATGTTGACTATCCCTAATCTGTCCTTGCCTTTCCAAAATCATATAAACCCCTGTTCCTCTGGATTCCCTCCAACAACTTTCACATTACCGACGTCAGGCTCACCCGTCTATGGATCCCTGGCTTTTCCTTACCATCTTTCTTAAATAATGGCACCACATTAACCACCCTCCAGTCTTCCAGCACCTCACCTGTGTCTGTCAGTGATGCAGATACCTTAGCAAGGGGCCCAGCAATCACTTCCCTACCTTCGCATAAAGTTCTGTTCAATGCTGTTCAATGCCCCACTACTTACTCAAAAGCACGCAGAATTTCTCCTTCCTATCCGAAGATATTGTGAAGCTTGAAAAGGTTCATAGAGTCAGAGTGTCATAGAGATGTACAGCACGGAAACAGACCCTTCGGTCTAACTCATCCACGCCGACCAATTATCCCAACCTAATCGAGTCCCATTGCCAGTACCTGGCCCATATCCCTCCAAACCCTTCCTATTTATATACCCATCCAGATGTCTTTTAAATGCTGCAAACATACTAACCTCCACCACTTCCTCTGGCAGCTCATTCCATACACGTACCACCCTCTCTGTGAAAAAGTTGCCCCTTTTATATCTTTCCCCTCTCTCACCCTGAACCTATGCCGTCTTGTTCTGGACTTCCCCACCCCAGCGAAGAGAATTTGTCTATTTATTTTATCCATGCCCCTTATGATTTTATAAACATCTATGAGGTCACCCCTCAGCCTCCAACGCTCCAGGGAAATCAGCCCTAGCCTCTTCAGCCTCTCCCTAGAGCTCAAATCCTACAACCCTGGCAACATCTTCATAAATCTTTTCCCTGCGTGAAAAAGTTGCCCCTTAGTTCACTTTAAGGGTCTGTGTCTGTGCTGTACATCTCTATGACTCTATGATGTCGAACATCCAGGTACCGAAACTTACCCTAACATATCTACCACTCTTTCCACCCTTTTGTCCACTACTTGCTGGTTCACAAAAATCCTGGCATTCCACACATACATGAACCAAACACAGTGCTACCCAATCATTGACATTCTACCCTCTCTCTTGCAGGGCAGCAGCACAAAAGAGCAGAACTTGACAAAGAGACAAAGATGTCAGCAGCTCCTGTCCTTAGGCACCATGTGGCTGGCTGTGACAGAGCCTGTGTCACCCAGCGCTGCCGACAGTATTGAGGACAAAGTCATGTCCCTGTCTAATGTTCCTTCTCAACTCTCAGCTCGCCCTTGGGCTGTAGCGTGATGTATGATGCATGCATTCATTGCCTGAACCAGGGTGGTAAAAATGAGGTATCCTGTTGTGCCTCAGCCTGTTGTGTTGTGTGACTCAGGCTCACACTGTTTATGGGCTTATAGCATATAATGGGGATGCCTGGACGTCAATCCACGGCAGCTCCATGATGTGAGCCATGCTGGAAGTGACTGGTGGCTTGGTGCATCTCAGTTAATTGGCATGAGCTCTCCATAGTGCTAGCTTCTGGCCATGAACTTCATGGCCTATGCATGCAAATAGTTTAATACCATTTATTTTACTTCAATACCAAATTTTCTATGATCAACTGTTTTTTTAGTTAGTTCAACTGCTTCTTGAGTGGAAAATAATATGATATTCCAGGCACTTAAACATGTCAACATTTATTGGTGCTTTTTGTATAAAACTAATAATTTGTGATTGCAGCACAATTATGTTCTCTCAAACTGAGAATGTTTTCATTACAACTGAACGGGCCATTATTTTAATTTTGAGAGTAAACAAATTACATCATCAGAGTTCTACAAGCATAGATATTTTGTGAACCACCACAGAAGGCAACAAATCTACAAACAGGAGATAGCACAGTGTGATCAATATTTACCTGTTATTTTCACTGTCAGGTCACCATAGTATTACCAGGACAAAAAGCATTAGAGAGAGAGAGAGAGAGACAACTGGTGGTGATTTAACCTGAGGACCACCACACCTCAGTCCAGGGGAGAATTTGAGAAGGAGATATTTTTAAATTTGTTCACAGGATGAGAGCATTGTTGGCTAGGCCAGCTTTTATTACCCATCCCTAATTACCCAGAGGGCATTAAGAGTCAACCACATTACTGTGGGTCTGGAGTCACATGTAGACCACAGCAGGTGAGGATAGCAGTTTCCTTTCCTACTGGACATTAATGAATCAGATGGATTTTTCAAACAACTGGCAGTGGATTCATGGTGATCATTAGACTCTTAATTCCAGATTTTTAAAATCAAATTCAACCATCCTCCACAGCAGGATTTAAACCAACACAGAGCATTATCTGCGTGTCCAGATCAATGATAATACTAGGCCATCAGCTCCCTCATGGAAGCATCAGCCAGCGTGGGGATTGAACCCACATCATTAGCATTACATTACTTCACAAACCAACCAGCCAACTGAGTTAAACTTATCCTTACTTCCAATGTAGGCAGTATGTGATGGTAGGGTCCTAGTTTCTCAGAGCTGGTATCACTTAATGCCAGGCTATGGCTCTTAAAGGGTGGATGCATGTTGGCTGGAGTAGGTAATGGAACTGTTGGTAGAAAAGAGAGTGAACAGGAAAAAGTGTACCATGGGATAACAGAGAAGACAGAATGTGCAATGTTGTCCCAATGCTGCACTGGGCACCCTGATGGAGAGGAGGAGAGCAGTGATCATTTCATTGGGGACCAGAAGACCTCCTGAACAATCCGTCTGAAGGCCATGAAACCAGAAGCGAGGAGTCAAACTGTGAGGTCCTGGATGACGTGTGGCGGAAGAGTGTAGTTGCTTCATATAAGTTGTCAGTGTCAATGAATTTATCTTCAAATGACAAACCCCATCATTTATATTAGGAGAATGTGAGGACTCCAGGTGCTGAAGAAAAGTCAGAGTCGAAAAGTGTGGGCGCTGGAAAAGCAGGCAGCATCCGAGGAACAGGGCAGTTGATGTTTCGGGCACAATGCCCTTCATCGGGAATTCATTGACTCCACCATCTGTATTGCCAGCCTCCTGAACTACTTGAGTCACTGCTGTCCCATCACGTACCTACGTTTAATCTCTGCTAAGCATAATTATACCAAAGATCCTTAACAGTACCTTCATTTCACACAATATAGGACTACTGCCAACTCCACATCTCTAGATGGCATATCCTACTCGCTACACCCATCAGGCACATCACTGAAGCAGGTTGCACTTCACTCACCAATGCACTTTCAGTTTTAAGATGCGTTAACAAGTCAACCTAAAGAACAAAGAGGGTGATGATTCAGAGACATTGACTAAGATTGGTCTCTGGGAATATGCTGAGAAGTGTTAATTTGTGGTGTATACACTGCCTTCTCATTGCTATTGGAATTTTAACTGTGGCAGGGAAGAAGTCAGACTGTTCCGGGGACAATTATGGCCCTTAACGGACCAATAAAACTCCAGTTAAGGGCTTCATTGTGCTACATGTGTTATACCAGTATCAGTCTGGCCCTTTGGCATATGTGAAAGTTAGAGCTATATCCAAGTGCTGGGGCTATATCCAAGTGCACAGCAGTAATTTGTGAAAATTGATGGCACAGTATCCGACACACCAGTTCACGCGTGTGGAATCTCCGTTGGCTGCATGGCTGTACAGCTTAGAAGGAACTTTGCTCATGTGAATGTGGCTTTAACTCCAGTTTCCTCACTTGAAGATCAAAAATCTGCCTTGGGTACATTCTATCGAGTTATCATCGGTCTTACCTAGAGGATCCTTTATTTTGAAATCATTGTCACTTTACAGATAATTAGGTCTGAAATAGCCTGCTGCTTAGTTTATTCCAGAATACTTTACTCAGACAACCTGTTGTGAATATGCCTCTTGAGTTCATTCTTAATGGATAGGCAATGGTTGATATTTAAGGTAGGAATACATGCATTGCAACAGTTATATATTCCTTTCAGGTGAAAGAATACAAGAGAAAAGGTTGTCCGCCCATGATTAACAAAAGAAGTGCTAAGTATAATATTTTGGATAACCACCGCAGAATCGTATAAATTTGCTTGGAAAAATAGCAAGTGTGATAACGAGGAGCAGTTTAGAATTGAGCAAAGAAAGACCAAGAGATTGATGGAGGTTGTAAGATAGAGAGTAAACTTACAAGGGACATAAAATCAGACTGTAAGAGTCACCATAAATGTGCGAAAGGAAAAAGATCAGTGAAGAAAAATGTAGGTCCTTTACGATCCTAAATGGAAGAATTGATAATGAAGAACAAGAAAATGGCAGAGCAATTAAACAACCACATTAGATCAATCTTCACGGAGGAAGGTGCAAAAATAGTGTCTTGGAATGTAAGCAAAGCAAGGCTCCATTGGGAAGGAAGGGTTGAAGGAGATTAGTATCAGAGAAATTAATAGGATTGAAAGCTAATAAATCCCCAGGGCTTGATTATCTAGATACTAGTGTACCAAGAGAGATGGCTGTGAAATAATGAGTGTTTTGGTTACATTTTCCACAATTCTAGAAGAGTCCTGGCAGGTTTGGGGCAGTAAAAGTAGCCCACTTTAATAAATGAAGGAGGGAGAAAACCAGGAAAAACAGACCAGTTGGTCTAACATTAGTTATATGGAAGATGCTGGAGTCTATAACAGGACATTTGAAAATACTACAGTGTCAACTTGAATTTGTGAATGGGAAATTGCATTTGAGAAATCCACGAATGATTTTTGGGAATATAGCTAGTAGGATAGATGTGGGAGAACCGGTGGATATGGTGGATTTGGATTTTCAGAAACCGTTTGCTTAAGTACCAGGTTAGAGGTTAATGTGCAGATCAAAGCACATGGAATTGGTGGTAATACATTCACTAGCATGGACTGTGAATTGTTTAGCAGACAGGAAACAAAGAAGGAAACAACTAGGTTACAGAAGGGATCAGTGCTTGGGCCCCAACTGTTCAGAATACATAATCAATGATTTCGATGAGGAAATCAAATGTAATATTTCCAAGTTTGATGCGAGAATGTAAAGAGCCTTCAGGGTAATTTAGACAAATTGGGTGAGGAGGCAAATGTGTGGTCAATGGAGGACAAAATGGATTTGATTTGATTTATGTATCATTGTCACATGTATCGGGATACAATGAAAAGAATTGTTTTGCATCCTAACCAGACAAATCATACCTTACATAAGTACATCAGAATAATAGAACAGAATGCAGAATATAGTGTTACAGCTACAGAGAAGGTGCAGAGAAAGATCAACACTGATATATGTTCATAAGTCTGATAACAGCAGGGAAGAATCTGTTCTTAAACCTGTTGGTATGTGTTTTCAAAGCTTTGTATCTTCTGCTCAATAGAAGAAGGTGGAAGAGAGTATATCTGGGATGGTAGGGGTCTTTGATTATATTGGCTGCTTTCCTGAGGCAGCTGGAAGTGTAAACAGAGTCAGTGGAAGGAAGACAGTTTTTTTCTGATGGACTGGGCTGCATTCACAACACCCTGTAATTTCTAACCCTGTAGTGGTGGATGAATTGTAGTGAATCAAGTCACACAACACCAGGTTATCGTCCAACAGGTTTGTTTGAAATCACAAGCTCTCAGAGAGCTGCTCCTTCATCAGGTGAAGTCAATACTGGTACCTCCACATCATGTAGTGATTCAAGGCAATCTGGGAGGACGGAGTTGCTGTGTGGTATTACTGACCTCACGAAGCACTTCATAATGATGGCTGTTGGAGCCACCAGGAAGTAGTCATTAAGGCATGCTGCCTGATTTTTCCTTGGCACCGGATGATTGTGATCTTCTTGAAGCAGGTGGGAACCTCAGATTGGAGGAAGGAGAGGTTAAAGTTGTTTGCGAATACTCCCGCCAGCTGGTCCACACAGAACCTGAGTACTCTGCCGGGGACTGTATCTGAGCGAATCCCTTTCTGTGGGTTTGCTCTCAAGAAGGCCGATCTGACATCTGCGGCAATGATTGAGGGTACTGGTGCATCTGAGGCTATCGGGGCGGGTGACAACATTTCACTGACCTTTGGTTCAAAACGAGCAGAGAATGCGTTGAGCTGATCGGGGCGGGATGCATTGTTGTCAGTGATTCTACTTGACTTCTCTTTGTAAGTGTAAAGTTATCCATTTATACAGGAAAAGCAAGATGGTAGAATATTACTTGGCAAATGTTGATGTACAAAGGGACCTGGATGACCTCCATAACCCAGTCACTGACAGTATGCATCGAGGTGCAACAAGTAGTTAGGGAGGCAACTGGAATGTTGGCTTTCATTGCAAGTGGGTTTGAATAAAGGAACAGGGGTGTCTTACAGCAGTTATACATGCTCTTGGTGGGACCCACCCAGGAGTATTGTGTACGAGTTTGGTTTTGTTACCTCAGAAAATACCTACATGCCATAGAGGGAGGGCATCAAAGGTTCACCAGACTGGTTCCTGGCTGGCAGCTTTCTTCAATGAAGAGTGAGAGAGGATTTGATTGAAACATATCAAATTCTAACAGGGTTGGACAGGCTGGATTTAGGGATGATGTTTCTCCTGACTGGGGCAGGGGATCCAGAACAAGGCGTCACGTTCTCAGGATATCTGAAGGTCATTTCACCCTGAGATGGGAGAAATGTGTTCAGTCAGGAGATGGTGAACCAATGGAATTCTCTCCCACAGAAGACTTTGGAGACCAAGTCATTGAATATATATTGTAGCTTCCTCAAGGATAAAGATGTCAAGATGTGTGGTGAGGATGTGGACTTGAGGTAGAGGAACAGTCATATTCAAGGTGAATGGTGGAGGAGGCTCAATAACTTGAATGGCCTACTCCTGCTCCTATTTTCTGTGTTTCTGTAACAGGGTTCAAACACGATATGGTGCTTAAGATGGGTAACTGTTTTTGTGGCTACAGTTACAATGATTGTCAATCAGATCGGTGCTGATGTCAAATACTTACCAAAGTGAGCATTGAAGTTGGCATCTGTGTGACCTTAGAAGATTTTAATTGTTTTGTTTCCTGGTTGGCAATGTTTTGACCTGGTGCTTGGCTGGTTGTTAGGTATGGTACTGCTGGGGAGAGTGCAATAACCTGGCACTACAGAATTGTGGTGCACCATGATGAGGTGAGCAGCAGAAAATTGCCTGAAGTAACTCGCTGGAGCTCAGTGAGGGAAATCCCCATGAAATACACTGATATTGACACTTTGATGCTTCTTTGGAACCATTCGATCCAAAATGTCTGATCCTATTTGTCATTTATTCTTAAAACTGCACCTTCGAATTCTTCTTTTCTCACAATTGAGTTAGCTTCACTCCTGTCTCAAACCTGCACTATTGCCTTGTTCTTCCTCATTGATTTGCTCAAGCCCTTCAAATGAACCTGTCCTCCCACTATCCATTCCCAGAATGGTTCAAAAAGAGGCTGCCTCTAATACATGTTCCTTACTTCTCCAGTTCTCGTGCCAGTGCTCCAAAAAGTCAAAGCTCACTTTTCCCACACTAATCTTTGAGTCATGCAGTAAACTCTCTACTCTTACTTATTTCATGACAGTTGCAAATGGTTCAGGTAGTAATCCAGAGATTATCTGTGTGGTTCTGCCTTTTAACTTACTCCCCAGTTGCTTCTACTCCCTTACCAGAATATCATTCTGATCCCTTCCTATATTATTGGGACCCAGGTGGACTGTGGGTATCAAGTTCCTTTCCTTCCCTGAGCTCAGGTCTTTTATCTAGTCTTGTACCAGACAGGCAACACAGCCTTCAGGATTTACACTTCTGGCTGTGGAGAACAGTACCTCAGGCTTAACAAAATTACTATATTTCTTCTAACTCCCCCCAACTCTCCCACAACAAAATGTGATCATTTTACTCATCTTTCCGAAAGTCCTTGCTAAGATGTTGTGAAACTTGAAAGGACTCAGCAAAGATTTACCAGGATGTTGCCAGGGCTGGGGGATTTGAACTACAGGGAGGGTCTAAACAGACTGGGGCTGTTTTCCCTGGAGTATTGGAAGTTGAGGGGTGACCTTACAGAAGTTTACAAAATTATGAGGGGCCTGGATAGGATAAATAGACAAAGTCTTTTCCCTGGGGCCGGGGAGTCCAGAACTAGAGGGCATAGGTTTAGGGTGAGAGGGGGAAGGATATAAAAGAAACCTAAGAGGCAACTTTTTCACACAGAGGGTGGTACGTGTATGGAATGAGCGGCCAGAGGAAGTGGTGGAGGCTGATACAATTGCACATTTAAGAGGCATCTGGATGGGTACATGAATAGGAAGGGTTTGGAGGGATATGGGCTGGGTGCTGGCAGATGGGACTAGATTGGGTTGGGATATCTGGTCGGCATGGACAGATTGGACTGAAGCGTCTGTTTCCATGCTGTACATCTCTATGACTCTATGACTCTAAGTGCGAGAACATTGAATCTGCTGCACAACTACAAGGGCTGAAACTCCTCCATTGCTTCCTTCTGGATTCCCATAGCTGCCTAACTTTCAGTCATATCCTCCTGTGTCTGATCATGGACCAAATCTGCAGCCTGTTATTGAAGGGGATGTGACTGTCTCCTGGAACAAAATATCCCAAGTAAGTTTCCATATGTTACACTGCAGCATCCAAATTCTGGATCCGTTCATCAACTCATTGCTGAAGTTCTTGAGTTGCAGACAGGTTCCGTGGATGTGTCTGTCTTGGGTCATACTGGCATCCTCACCCATGCTTCTGCTGTAATATATACCTGCCATCATTATCATATTTTATTTAACTAAGTCGATTTCAATTTTAGAAAATTCGCTGAACAGCTATTTGCAGGTATATATTAAATCTAAATTTAATACAGTATTTATATCTGTCTGGAGCTGCTGCCCTAGTCAGTTAATGCTTTTTGACCTGCTCTGTTCTTACGTTCTATTTTGTAAACTTACCGTTTTGGTTACCTGACTGAAATATTTAATTCTTCAGCTTGGTCTTTCTAGACAGACAATGAAAAATACTCACTAACCAATCACTTACTTGCTTCTCTGATTCCTTTTGAATGAAGTTTTGAAACCTCATAGCTCCTTGCTGGTCTCCCAGTGTTCTCACTTTCGTTACTGCCTTCACTGTTATCCCTTTGCTAGTCTCCCTCTGGGAGTAATATTTGTGCCACACTAGTGCCATATCAGTACCATTTTCTGCAAGAAAGCATCCTCTTTTTGACATTTACTGGTGTTTCCGTTGCTGAAACCCCCACTCTTAACATTCTGGGGTCGCCATTGATTAGAAATGTGACATAAATCCTGTGGCTGCACCAGCAGATCAGAAGCTTGGGATTCTGTGGCAAGTAACTCATCTCCTAATTCCCTCGAGGCTTCCACCTTCGACAAGGCATATGTTAAGAATGTAAGAAAATATTTTCCACCTGCCTGAATGAATAGAATTCCGACAATGCTGAAGCAGGCCAACACCATCAGGACTAAGGAGCCCACTTGACTGGCACCCCACTCTCGCCTTTTATTTTCGTTTCCTCCACTGGGGATGTGGCTGCAATGTGCATTAGGCTCTGCAACAACTTATCAAGGCTCTTGACAGCACCTAGCAAACCCGCAGTCTTTAACACTTAGGAGAACAAGGGCACTAGGAGCAAAGAAACACCACATTCTCTTTGAAGTCACAAGCACAGCATCCTGATTCATCACTTTTGGATTAAAGTTCTGGAAACAGCACGGCAGCTGGAATGGCAACACATAGACTGCAGGAGGTTTCTGTAAGGCTACCACCGTAATGAAGACAATTTACATTCTGCCCTTGCCAGCAATGTTTGCTTCCCTGAAATAATTAAGAGAAACAAGGGTGTATGCAATGGGACTGGCAAGCTGTCAAGTTTGTGTGCCATTGAGGAGAAAATGTTGGCTGTCATAATCAAGTGACAATTCTTGAGGCCATGGTTAGCTGCTGAAACTATTGACTAAAGGTAGACTCATAGTTGATGTTGCCCCTATTTTTTTTTCCACTGTGCTGACCTTGGAGGTCCATGTGTGGTAGCAGTTTCTGCAAGTGGAGGTCAACATGTTGAAACACCACTGTCATGGGCAGAATCTCTCAGCAGTTGCATGGCTGTGTAGCCAAGTGGGAATATTGCTCATACCTAATCCTCCTTCCCACATCCCATTTTCCCTTTGTTGCCCAACTCCTCTGACTTACAAAATGCAGTTGGCATTAGTATGGACTGAAGGGTCTGTTTCCGTGCTGGAAATTTCTACGACTCTACAATGTTTTAACCATAAGCTCATTCCTGATGAAGAGCTTATGCCCGAAATGTTGATTCTCCTGTTGCTTGAATGCGGCCTGACCTGCTGTGCTTTTCTATGACCACACTACCGACTCTGATCTCCAGCATCTGTAGTCCTCACTTTCTCCTGGCATTAGCATGTCCCTAATGATTCACGACCCCCTCCCCAACTAGCCTCTCTGTCCACACACCTCCCTTCACCACAGCCTTACTGTGTGTCTTTCTACTTGCTGCTACCCATGTACTGCACCCTGCCCATGGGCTGGGGGAACAGTTGGAATACTAAGAAGAAGGAATACCCATCATTCAGTCTCATACTTACAGCATACGTTCAGTCGTTGATACTGTGTATGATTTAGTGGCTGGTTTTGAACAGTTTCTGCATGGTCTTCTGTCATGATAGGGGACAGTGTGGTACAGGTGGCAGTTCACAGAGATCACATGTAAACCTGACTGGGACTTAATCCCTTCCCTGAAAGACACTAATGAACCAGATGGGATTTTATTTCCAGATTTTTATTAAATAAAAATGTGAGAACAGACAAGGGAGAATGTTTCACCGCTGCATTTGCTACTGCTGCCCTGTGTTGTAGCAATGGACAACAATGCCATTGTGGAATCCATTGCAAAGGCAGCAGCCTCTGAGGAGGCAGCTGAGGAAGATAAGGCACAGACAGAAGCCAAATGTCGGCATGTTATCAAAGTTGAAGTTTTCACTTATTGTGCAGCAATTTCCAACAGGTCACCTATCCAAACAACTAAATTCAGTTGATTCACTTGGAACAACTTTCCAGACTTGGACAGCAGATATGATTGTGCAGAATGCAACAACTGTCATTGAAAACTATTTTCAAGCCTAGCAGTGCCAGATTACTGGTGTTTCAGACTACATTTTATCTATTGCTTGTATTTTGTTTGTGAAATGTTTGCTTTGTGTGCAATTGAAAGGGGAGAGATGATGCGAGTTATTGATTATGGGCTGTTTTACAAATAAAAATGAATTTTCAGATTTTGCAATTCTCATTTTTGTTTTGCAATTTAGTAATAAATGAATAAAACTCAATACATAAACTGTTATCACTCATTTTTCCAGCATTTTCTGTGCTTTTTATCACTCAAATATGTATACACAAACATAAAATGAATGGAGTAACTCTCAAAATTCTTTTTATTAACTTCAGTGTTGTTAGGTTTCATATTTCTGGGGTCAATGTGAGTAGTATTAATAAATCTCTGGATTAGGTTATGTATTAAGTAATGGATAATAGTGAAATTGAGGTTTGTTGTATGTGTTCATTGTAAACACTCATGTAATCACTGAATTAAACTTCAGTTTAGTCTCTGGCCAATTGTGAATTGTTTTTAGTATGTTTTTAAAGGAAAATGCTTATTTTTATTTATAGAAATGCTGAGCGTTGCTTACAGATTTAGGTAAACCACACAGAAAGGTGACTTACATTACAACAATGTAGCTCAGATATGAGAAATTTAGTCATTACAGGAATATAATTTTTTCGAAAATTCAAGGAGATGAATGATTTCTGATATTGAACTATTCCAATTTATACCTTTATTGACACGATTGTCAGTAAATTGTTCTTAAATATTTGAGCTAGGGATGTGATTATTAAGATTCACTTACCAGCAGCATTCCCTCTAATTTCTTTAATTTCACTGGCCCTTTAAATGATTCTGCAAGCTGTGCTAACATGTTACATTAGAGGGACTGAACTGTGCTGAGCCCGTGGGATCAAGCAGCGTAGAGGGAACATTGCTTACATCAACTTCTTGTTCCTTAATATTACAACAGTATGGATGCTTATATGCTAACTTTCAGCTCAATGTCCAAATTTCTGCTGCACTGACAGGCCGAATAGGTTAAAATTAGGAGTGTAGGTGGTTTTAAGTAGGAATGTTGAACTCATCATTATTGCCGAGTTGCTGGAGGGCGTGGGTGGTCCCGTAGCCTTATCTCTAAATTTGTTGGGCACTTTCGATTTCCTGACTCAGAAACTAGGCTTATATGTGCCCAGTGAACATGAAGATAGCTTTTCTTTTCATTTGCTATATTATTGCACTGTATCTACTTCACTATGAGGCATCGTCATCAATTTAATGAGAATTAAAATCACATGCATGCTCATTGCCACTGTAACTCATTAACTATCCTAAAAAAAAAGTAAACGTGCACACAACTCCCATGTGTTTTCTCGGGCACGGTTTACTGTCATTTCATGAATAATATTCCACACTGCTGCAGGAAAGAAATTATCTGTACTTGGAATTAAAAATGTCTGCACGCACGGTAAGTTTACTTGGTAAATTCTATTTAAATGCTTGCATACTGTTGAAATGTATGCCGTCTAAGCTGAATCCTGAATGGTAATGCATTGAATGCAGTAAGCATTCTGTTTCAGCGGTTAGCTTCATTGCTTATAAGCCATGCAGTTTATACAACATTAGATTTTCCAGATTAATGTGATATCTGATAATGTTTCTTACAGTCTGTATTGGATGCTGAAAAATGATAATTGATTAGCAATAATTATAATGGGAAGTTAGGGCAAAAGATGCCAATTCAATTGTCTGACTGCCTTGCTCTGTCTGGAGAATGACTGGTCACTGCAATGATGAAGTTGTTTCTATTGTTTGACTGCTTACAGAACAACCATACAAGTTGTTCAAATTTTCTTGGGCCTTAATTTTGAGAATCCATATTCTCCTCGTATAACATTTTGGAGCGGTTTATTCTGTACAAATCTTATTAATGCCATTATAACGAAGTAAACAGTATGATCTGAAACTGTTCTATGATAGTATGGTTCCATCCATTAAATAATTTAGTTAATTATTGTTAATATTTCCCACATCCAATGCTGTGTTCTCGCTCCATGTGCCAACCTTCATTACACCCCCCCAAATCACAAGCTGTTCCAAGAAAACAGTTAAATGTAATTTAGATCAATGTTAACTGGGTGAATATGTGCACTTCCCTTCTCTGCCTATTCTTGTTGAGAAAACCCAGAACAACAGTACGCCTGAATTAACAATATACTGGTTTCCATAATTAGCCAGATACTGAGACCTTGGGGAGAAGTAGATTGCACAGCTGAAAGATTGTATTTTGGAGTTCTTATTTTTCTTGTTGGGCACCCAGAGACTTTTCCTGCAGTCTTTGTTATTGTCTTTTTGAAAAAAATGTGTTAACCAGCCCAACAATAGTCCATTTCCAGGTCTCTCTGACAATGTGCTAGGAAGTGGACGAGGTCAGCTTATATGGTAATGAAACAAAAGAAAACTACAGTGCTGGAGATCTGAAACACAAACAGGGAGTACTGGAGAAACTCAACAGGTCTAGAAGCATCCGCAGAGAGAAAAATAAGATCAATGTTTTGAATCCATTGAGCCTTTGTCAGAATGGGTTCTTGCTAAGTTTCTCCAGCACTTTTTGCTTTTGTTTTAGCTTATGTTGTAGTACCTTCAAATCGTTTCATTCTAATGGGATTTTATGTATGAATGTGCTATAGAATTTGGTGAAGCCGTATGTTAATACAGCGTCCACTTCACCGTCAGATGAAAGAATTGGAATTACAGAGTTAAAAGGGAGCAGTCCTTACAGTCAAACGGCAAGAGTAAAATAAAAATGAAAAGCTTACTACTATCAACTGAATCATTGGATTGTCCCAGCATGTAAAGAGATCATTCAGCCCTTTGTGTCTGTGTTAACTCTATGCAAGAGCAACTCAGCCAGTCTCACCACCTTATCCTTTCCCTAAAGTGCAATGCATGTTCTCTCTTCAGTTAGTTTCTTCTATTTCCTTTTGAAAGTCATGACAGTGTCTTCCAGCTCCACCCCGTAAGTAATGCCCGACAGATCTGAGCCTCTCACTGCACAAGAAGTTTTGTCCATAGTGTCATTGGTTATTTTGTCAATCACCATAAATCAGCATCCTCTGGTTTTGACATTTCAGCCAAAAGTAATAGTTTCTCTCGTCTGCTTGTCTGAATGTCAAATGTCCTTCTCATCTCAAAGGAGAAGAAGAGTGAGTTTCTACAATCTGCCCACATGACTGAAGTCCCTCATTCCTGGCACTGTTCTTGTAAATATTACCTATGTCCTGTCTAAAGTCTTCACATTCTGTCCAAAATGGGGTGTCAATAATTTCGATCAAATAATTTTATCGTAAAGTCTAATGGGAGTGCTTTAGTTGAATTGTTAGCCTGTTCTGTTTTTGACAATAGTGGTTATCGTTGTTGGTCTGAATGATCATTTCAGCTTTCTGTAACTGTAAACAAATATAAGAAATGGAAAATAAGAATAATGGCATCCACCATTAACTCACCATTCAATTTTTTTTGTACACTATGTAAGAAATACTGTGACCTTTTATTGTTGATGTGTCATATTGTAGTGGGGTTGCTATCCACTGTCACAAGGACGGTGTTAGAATAATGGTGAGCATCTTGAAATTAAGAACTGAAAACAATTTTTATGTGCTGTGATTAAAAACATTAGGCCGAATGTCTTGCCCCTGGGGTAGAGACATTGCCAGGGAAGGGAAGGGAATGAGAGGGGAAACTGTCCCTCACATGGCGGCTTCCTGATGTGCTCTTGCCACTGGGGAAGTTGTCCGGCATCGGGCAAGGTTGTGGATTGGCTGCCCTCTGAATGGAAGCGATCAGACGGGCAATTTAAATCTAAGCAGCAAATGCTGGAGAAACTCAGCAGGTCTAGCAGCATCTGTGGAGAGAGAAAGACAGAAATTATGTTTCGAGTCCAGGATGGCTCGCAAATGGAGCTAGCAAATGATGGATTTTATACATGGATCAAAAGTGGAGGGGGAGCAAGTGAAAGAGTTAGTGAGGATGCCCAGAACAAAAGACTGTAATAATGGTGGTAAAGGAGAGATGGAGATGTAGGATATGTGTCAATGTTCTGTGCTCTTGTGGGTCAGCGACACATGTCTCTCTGCACTGGACTGCAGTGGTTTGAGACATACTGTGAGTGCGCCAGAGGTTTCAGGAATCTGCCTTGCGACCATAAAAACACAGCAAGTGTAGATGCAGCCAATTCGGAGGTCATCTCTGATTAAATGGTAAAATCTTCATAGTCTTCCAGATCATTGGGCTGCACACTAATTTGAGAGAGATGGCTGGTGGTGATTTAACTGAGGGTCTCCACACCTCAGGTAAGGGTAGAGGTTTATAGAGTAGGGTAGAGTCCTTTATAGGAACCTCAGTTGGTGCAGGAATTGAACCTGTAGCTGTTGGTGTTACTCTGCATTGAGAGAAAGTGAGGACTGCAGATCAGAGTTGAAAGATGTGGAACTCGAAAAGTACAGCTGAACAGGCAGCATCTTAGGAGCAGGAGAAGCGATGTTTCGGGCATAAGCCCTTCATCAGGAGGGGCTGATGAAGGATTGATGAAGGGCTAATACCCGAAACGTTGATTCTCCTGCTCCTCAGATGCTGTCTGACCAGCTGTGCTTATCCAGCTCCACACTTATCAACTTTACTCTGCATTGCAAACTAACCATCCAACCAATTAAACTCATCGACCCTCTGAGAAAATGGATTGCTGATTTTGCTCCTGGAATGTGCAGGCTTAGAATCTGGGTTTTATGTTGAAGCATGCAGAAAACTCATCATATTAATAAAAGAACATTGTCGATATCTTGGTTAGCTGACCATTTAATGTAACGATCTAGTTATCTAATTGTTAATCTAATTTATAATCATCCAAGTTGCTAACAATTATAACTATGCATCTTATGCAGGAACATGGGTGGATTCTTTTGCCCTTCAGCTTTCATTATCAGTCGGGATAATTTTCAGGTTTCAGTCTTACTCTGACTACATGACCCCAGGCTAGGAGATTTTCCCAGATTGAACAATTCAGAGTCCCCCTCTGGGGATGCTGAACTGTTTCCTGTGGTTGCAGGCCCGCTCAGAGAGTTGGAAGTCTTGTCTGGACTTTAGCTCAGCAGCAGAGTTGGTGTTGCCATTGTAAGAGAAGGGAAGTGAAAGAGAGAGAGCTTCCATTGTGAGACATCTCTGAACAGAAGGATTGAAAGAGGGCCCCTTTTGTGGAGGGGATCTTTCACAAGATGGCTGACTGCTCCACTGTAGGTTGTAGTAATAGCCAGCTATTAATGCCCTTCCTCAGGCCACTCACCACCTGGCATCTGCTAGTTTTGGATGACAATGGGTATGGGCGAGTGGGGACCGGTTCACAGAGCATCCAATCAACACCACCTTGCGGTTGCCAGCCATTTCAGCACCCCCTCCAACTTCTTTGGCGACATGTCCATCCTGGGCCTCCTCCACTGTCAAAATGAGGCCACTCACAAACTGGAGGGACTACACCTTATATTCGGCCTCAGGAGCTTACAGCCTAATAGCCTCAACAGAAAGTTCACCAGCTTCAAAATCTCCTCACCCCCAACCTCATCCCATGTCCAGTCCTCCCTCTCCTCCTCACCTTCTTGACCTGACCTAACCTGCCGATCTTCCTACTCACCTATCCGTTCCAACCTTTCCACTGACCAATCACAATAACCCCTGACTGCATCCACCTATCACCATCCCACCTACTTTTCCCCAAGTCCCAGTCTCCTCGCTCTATTTATTTCTGACCTCCCTTCCCCCTCCCCAGTCCTGATGAAGGATCTTGACCTGAAATGTCAACTTCCCTGCTCCTGCAATGCTGTCTGACCTGCTGTGCTTTTCCAGCTCCACATCTTATTGACTCTGACCTCCAGCGTCTGCAGTCCTTAACACATCTCCATGGATGAGTGGTCTGTCAGCTGTCAGGGAGTTCCTGGCCGTGAACCCAATCAGATGAGAAAATGGACAGTTGCGAATTTATTTGTTTCCTTTCTGCCTCAACAAGTTTTCTTCGGGTTTGTAAGACAAACTATTTTGTCATTCAATCTCTCCTGCTTTCACCCTATCACAGACCTTCCTTTTGTCTCTGTTCTACCCATTCCTTGCTCAAAACCTATTCCGTTCCTAACTTTTTCCAGTGCTGATGAAAGGTTAACCTTCTTCTCCACACATGGTCCCAGACCTGGTAAGTTTCTCCAGGGCTTTCTGTTTTAATTTCTGTTAGATACAAATTCATTGGCCGAGGCCAAATTGTCATGAAATTCTGTATAAGTCTGTCTCCAAACGGCTGGAAATATTTGGTCCATTATGCCATAGAATATTTTTCTAAACACAGTTATCATTCGTTTTTACATCGAAAAGAGATTACTCTAATTTTTAATTTTATTCTACAAAGACGTGACCAAAATGGCAAAATACAGTCAGTGTTAAGCAAAACTCAGAAATCAAGTTTACGTCAAAAATAGATATTAGATATTTTCCAGGATCAATCAGGCCTCCGTGAGTTTGGTTAGAGGCTGAGTTATTCCCTCCTCTCAGCGTTACGTATTTCAAACACACAGAACAACATTATGCATGAGTTGACATTCAAGTTTCCATAGTCAGTTAGGTATTAAGAGCTTGGGGAGAAGTTCATTGCTCAGCTGAAAGACTGTATTTCGGAATTCTTGTTTTTTTTCCTGCTGGGTACAGATGTTGCTGTATCGCAATTGTGCTTAAAAAAAACATTAATAATCACCAAAACATCTTAAGTAACATGTTATCTCAATTATAATAGCACATCAAAAGCACTGAGCTTGAGGGTGGCAGCTACTTTACAGTAACCTCCTGACAACTGTGATGAATGGGGATAGATTAATTCTGCCTTCACTATTATATAATAACATGGCATTCATCAGTGAATGTTTGAAACTTTTATCGCTGTAATTGGCAGGAATGTTCAAATGAATGTGGTCTGGGATCAATGGTTCATCAGTGTCCTCAAAGGCATAGTGTTGTCCTTTTTTCAGTAAAATTTATAACTGGAATGTATCTCCTCCAATAGAATAGTTTGCGCTGAAATTAGGATCGCTAAGGAATGTATTGGCTGAATAATTGCAGTACTTGAAAATTTCACTTTATCAATAATCCAGTTCTGGATTGATGCTTTATTGTACATATTAGGGTATGCTTCAATCCATTATTATTTTGGTCAGCCCTATATTTCTGTATCGATTCTTGAGGCCTGTTCCGATATTTTCTCACCATAATAACCAATTCTCTGCTGAACCTATGCTGTCATATAGTCAAAAGATATTTGATTGTTCATTTCCGGTTGAATTTCACACGTCCTGTTCTGCCCTGTAAAATGTTCAAACAAATAATGGGTTTAGAAGTGTTTTTCTAGGACTGATTGGTTACCACATCTTAGAGTGGAAACTGAACCAGTTTCTTTGTTGCATTATGGACATAAGCAACTGTGAGTAAAACTTTATCTTCTGATGAAACAACAAACCAACTCTACCTTATTTATGACATGATGCTTTGATTAAAATTATGGTAGATTACATTTTTCAGTCGTGAACTCCACTCTTAAATATTTCAAATGTGTAACTTTGCAAGGAAGTGTCCAACCTCCTTGGATCCCCGACAGCACCGAACAAAGAGTGCCGTTCTGTGAACTCTCACAGGCTCAACAACATTTTCTTAACTTTTATAGCAACTTTTATAGTGAGTTTGAACAGCTTTCCATTATTTTACAGAAGACATGATGGGGCTAACCAGTCCTCATCTGATCTATCACCCTGATCTCACTTTAACAGTACAAAGTTCACTGTTGGCTAATACATAGTGAATGAAACTGAATGTTTGTCAGCAAATTAAGGAGATGTTTCAATTGAAATGCCATTGAATTCATGAATCCCAAATTTATCTGATAGTCTATAAATCTAAAACAAGTCTTTTTTCCCATTGCATGGGTGGCATTGTGGCTCAGTGGTTAGCACTGTTGCCTCATAGTGCCAGGGACCAGGGTTCAATCCACACTCAGGTCTGTGTGGAGTTGCACACTCTTCCCATGTCTGAGCGGGTTTCTTCTGTATGCTCTGGATTCATTCTATGGTCCAAAGATGTGCAGGTTAGGTGGATTGGCCATGCTAAATTGCACCTGGTGTCCAGGGATAAACAGATTAGCCATGGGAAATGAAGGGATAGGGTAAGGGGGTTGAGTCTGGATGGAATGTGAGGTTGGTGTGGACTTGATGGGCTGAATGGCCTGCTTCCACACTGTGGGATTTCTATGGGTGTACCTCCAAGCTTGCAAACAGCAATGTGAATGGGATCTGCACGTAATTCTGCTCAATCAGAAAACAGAGGAAGTATGTAATATTATTTTCATACTGTTAGCCTGTATCAAAGAAGCAAAAACATTGGGTTGAATTTTACTTTTTCTTGGCTGAGTCTGAATTGTGTGAAGTTTCTTTTGGAAGGTTAGGGTTAGGGTTTGGCCTAGCACATTTTCTTGCCATATCTTACCAAAGTCCCATCATTAACTCCCCTCCCCAGCCCTGCGGTGCCCCATCTTACCACAACCTGTTCCCAGAGCACATCACTGCAGTGGATATCCACTCAGAGACCAGCATCCCTTGCACCAGGCCATCTTTAAAAGACCTCTGCACACTGGGACAAGCACTGGCATTCCAAAGCTGCCCTACTCAGTAAAGGATGTTTTCAGAAGATGTTGGAGAAGAGGGAGATGGCCCTGTGATTCTCTGACAGGGTCCTGATTGAGAGGATGGTATAAAGAAGAGGAGTCCTTTTCCCGGAGGAATGGCAGAGGAGGCCTGACCACCAGGTTCTGGCCCATGAGGTGATTGTGCTGATTGTGGTCATACAGCCTTCCCCCCGTGAAGCCAGGGTACTCCTGACTGTGGGTGAACCCCCCCACTCCTAGGATGCCTTCACATCCATGCTTTACCCCACCTTACAGATACTGTTGCCCACCACCCTCTCCCTCCCTTTCACGATTGCCATCTCTTCTTCTCTCCAGCCTGCAGTTCTGAAAAATAATCTGTGGATTCCTCTTCTTCCTGCAGCAAAGGCTCCTGTTACCCACTCCCCCATCTTTCCCTTTAGTTTTATGGATGAACCAGATAAACTGTGGCACAATCCCTTGAGCAATTTAACCAGACAGCCATGCATGAGAGATGCCCGGACGCCTAACTGGTGGAGGTACATCTCACTGACCACATTAGTCCAACACCCTGGGCTGGGTGCTACAGTGGCAGTGGATTGACTGTGACCCACTCCCTGGATCGCAGAGACATGAGCAGCCTGACTGGGAATCTCCTTACTGGATGTCTGAGGGTGGCCAATCTCCTGGACTGGTATCGAAGGCTGCCCCTGACTTACTGTGCCAAGACTCTGTGAGTGACAGAGGCCAAAACTTTGAGACATGGCTGCCCACTTGCTGCACATGCAATGTGTGTGCTGCTAAGCTGCTGGCACATGGAGCTGGTGGGAGATTGATGTAACACATTGGTATACAGCAAGATGTATGCCCCCTTGACTTAGGTTTGATGACCAGAAAGCCATGCCTGTTGTCTGTGTGACCGTGTTAATTGGCATGGCAAGGCTAGGGAGGGATGCTGTGAGTATGCAGGTAGGTGCTAAGGGAATGAAGGCTAAGAGAGCAAGCAAACTGCCCTGTGCTTCCAGAGTGGCCTCCATGTGGATTGGTAAGATGTCACGATGGGCTTAAGAGCAAATGTTGGATGCCCGATGCCTGAGGACATGGCATATATATATGGCTTTTGCCTGAGTTGTATCATGTGCAACAAGTAGTGAGCTTCACTTCACTTACTCTGTTTTTATGCTGAGTTTCTTGTTGTCCAGCTTGATTAATGAATTTGGTAAGATTGTGAACTGAATGGGCAGCATGCTGGCTCAGTGGTTAGCACTGCTGCCTCACAGGACCAGGGACCTGGGTTTGATTCCTGTCTCAGGTGACTGACTGTGTGGAGTTTGCACATTCCCCCCGTGTCTGCGTGGGTTTCCTCCGTGTGCTCCAGTTTCCACCCACAACCCCAAGATGTGCAGTTTAGGTGAATTGGCCATGCTAAATTGCCTGTAGTGTTAGGTGCATTAGTCAGGGGTAACTATAAGGTATGGGAATGGGATTGGGTGGGTTAATCATCTGAGGGTTGGTGTGGACTTGTTGGGCCGAAGGGCCTATTTCCATACTGTAGGGAATCTAATCTAATACCAATGAGATGAGTTGGATCATTAATAAGGTGTTGAACAAGCAGTAGTGCCCTTAATTGGCAAAGCATCACTGCTGAGCAAGAAACTCGCCACATTGCTTGTCAAAAACATAAAAGACAAAGCAAGTTGCTCCCACCATTGAGATTGGCCTCAATGGTTTTCTCATCTGATTCTGTAATAAATCTCATCATGACAGCAGCCCCTATATCTGCCCATAATCCTGCATCCATTTAGGTGGTACCCAATTCAAAACCTTTTATCCAACAGCTTTGATCTAATCGAAAGGCAGAGCAGGCTCAAGAGGCTGAATGGCCTACTCCTCACCCTAATTCATCTGTTCACAACACTAACCAATTAACTTGATTCATGGCCAAATAAGATCAATGTTCCGCTTGGTGCAGCTCGACCACACAGCAGCTCTTGAAATCTACGAGTGGATCTGAGACAAAATAATCTTCCCAGGGTTAGACTATAGCCTTTACAATTTCATTGAACACTTGTTGCTGATACCTTTCTGATATGCTCAAAGAGATCACTAATAATCTGGTGTGGAGCCAGTCCTACTGGAGGCCATCAGAGTCCATAGTATTATCAGCCAGACTTTTACTGCGTATTGTACATTTAAATGTTCGAACACCAGGCTTTGATCAGAGACAAAACTTACAAATGTGTTGCTGGAAAAGCGCAGCAGGTCAGGCAGTATCAAAGGAGAAGGAGAATCAACTCCTTTCGGGCATAAGCCCTTCTTCAGGAATGAGGAGGGTGTGCCAAGCAGGCTAAGATAAAAGGTATGGAGGAGGGACTTGGGGGAGGGGCGTTGGGAATACGATAGGTGGAAGGAGGTTAAGGTGAGGGTGATAGGCCGGAGTGGGGATGGGGGCGGAAAGGTCGGGAAGAAGATTGCAGGTCAAGAAGGTGGTGCTGAGTCTGAGGGTTGGGACTGAGAAAAGGTGGGGGGAGGGGAAATGAGAAAGCTGGAGAAATCTGCATTCATCCCCTGTGGTTGGAGGGTTCCTAGGCGCTCTTCCTCCAGGCGTCGTGTTGCCATGGTCTGGCGATGGAGGAGTCCAAGGACCTGCATGTCCTTGGTGGAGTGGGAGGGGGTATTAAAGTGTTCAGCCACGGGCGGTTGGGTTGGTTGGTGCGGGTATCCCAGAGGTGTTCTCTGAAACGTTCCGAAAGTAGGTGGCCTGTCTCCCCACCTCCACACACATCACTCACTGCATCCGCTGCACCCGATGTGGCTGAAGAGACTCAAAGGGCTGAATGGTCTCATCCTGCTCCTATTTTTCCCTATGTTTCTGTGATAGACCTGGTAGCAGTTAGGAGCCAGGCAGCAGTGCTTTCAATGACCTCACCTTTCAGAGAGTAGACTGTGGGATGTCAGTTAGGAGTCTGTTGGACTGGTCAAGTTTGTAAGTGCTAAAGGCATTAATGGGGATTCCAGCAGCGATAGAGCTGAGATAGGACTAAAGTCAGCCAGTGCTGTGAAGTTGGAAACAGGAGATCTCAGAGATGGTGCAGATTTGTCGTGTAGAACTTGATTTTCAGACCAAACATGAAATCAAGTTGCGTTTGGTTTCAGAAAGAGGCCAGTTGGAGGAACGGAGTCAACAGCTAGAGACTGGATTAGAGACTAAAGATATTGGTTTCAGTCATGTAAAGATTGAATTTAAGGCCATAGCATTTGGGGTGGCACGGTGGCTCAGTGGTTAGCACTGCTGCCTCACAGCACCAGGGACCCAGGTTCGATTCCAGTGGGTGACTGTGTGGGGTTTGCACATTCTCCCCGTGTCTGTGTGGGTTTCCTCTGGGTGCTCCAGTTTCCACCCACAGTCCAAAGATGGGCAGGTCAGGTGAATTGGCCATGCTAAATTGCCCATAGTGTTAGGTGCATTAGTTAGAGGGAAATGGGTTGGGGTGGGTTACTCTTCGGAAGGTCAGTGTGGATGGTTGGGCCGAAGGGTCTGCTTCCACACTGTAGGGAATCTATCTACTGTGTAACATTGAATGTTGACTAACTAGTCTGATAATTAGCATCAGTGAAGGATTAGGAATTGGCTGGCTGGAAGAAGACAGAGGGTAGTAGTTGATGGTAAAGGTTCATCTTGGAGTGCAGCTACTAGCGGTGTTCCGCAAGGATCTGTTTTGGGACCATTGGTGTTTGTCATTTTTATAAATGACCTGGAGGAAGGGGCTAGAAGGTTGGGTGAGCAAGTCTGCGGATGATACGAAAGTCGGTGGAGTTGTTGACAGTGAGGAAGGATGTGTCAGGTTACAGCGGGATATAGATAAGCTGCAGAGCTAGACAGAAAGGTGGCAAATGGAGTTCAATGTGGGTAAGTGTGAGGTGATTCACTTTGGTACGAGTAACAATAAGATGGAGTACTGAGCTAATGGTCGGATACTTGGTAGTGTGGAAGAGCAGAGGGATCTTGGTGTCCATGTACACAGATCTCTGAAAGTTGCCACCCAGGTAAATAGTGCGGTGAAGAAGGCATATGGCGTACTGGCTTTTATTGGTAGAGGAATTGAGTTCCAGAGTCCTGAAGTCATGTTGCAGTTGTATAAGACTCTGGTGCGGCCGCATCTGGAGTATTGTGTGCAGTTTTGGTCGCCATACTATAGGAAGGATGTGGAGGCACTGGAACGGGTGCAGAGGAGGTTTACCAGGATGTTGCCTGGTATGGTAGGAAGATCGTATGAGGAAAGGCTGAGACACTTGGGGCTGTTTTCATTGGAGAAAAGAAGGTTTAGGGGTGACTTGATGTACAAGATGACTAGGGGTTTAGATAGGGTTGACCATGAGAACCTTCTTCCACATATGGAGTCAGCTATTACGAGGGGGCATAGCTTTAAATTAAGGGGTGGTAGGTATAGGACAGATGTTAGGGGTAGATTCTTTACTCAGCGAGTCATGAGTTCATGGAATGCCCCACCAGTAGCAGTGGTGGACTCTCCCTCTTTATGGGCATTTAAACGGGCATTGGATAGGCATGTGGAGGATCGTGGGCTAGTGTAGGTTAGGTGGGCTTGGATTGGCGCAACAATGAGGGCCAAAGGGCCTGTACTGCGCTGTATTTTTCTATGTTCTATGTTCTATGAAGAAGTTGAAAAGCACTCTGCAATGTGACAGGGCCTGCTGTCACCAACCTTCTGCGATCACTGCATTGCTCTATTTCTAGGGGCAAAAAACTGCAGATACTGGAATCCAAAGTAGACAGGCAGGAGGCTGGAAGAGCACAGCAAGCCAGGCAGTATCAGGACGTGGGGAAGTCAATGTTTCGGGTGGAACCCTTCTCCAGGACTGGGAATGGGTGGGGGGGAGTATAAAGGGGGTAGCGCGGACAGGGTGGTGAAGTGGGGATAGGTGAAGACAGGCAGAGGGTAGCAGGATTACCTTCCTTGAATAGCTCCAGTATTGGTAGCTGTGCTTTTAGCTTCCTCGGTGCTGAGCTCTGGATTCCCTCCTTAACCAGCAACAAATGGAAATGGAACAAATGGAACTAAATCTTATTCCATCATTGAACCAAAAGCCTTGTCTTGGTGGTGGCAAGTTATTTTTGCTCATTTTCTCTTTTTGGAATCCTGTTACTGCCGACAAATTCCCTGCCAACTGGAGAGAATGTGGCATGCTGCCAGGTATTACTCATGCCATTCTGCAGCCACCAGCTGGTGAGCGAAACAACAAGGTTGGAAGGGCGTCAGAAACCCACTTGTGGTTATATCTTTCAGGAGAAAAGCTCAATAAAATTGCAGGGGCCATTAAAAATTTTTTTTTAATAAAGAAAATTGAAGACTTGTGAGTATCGACTCTGTGGTCAGTTAAGAGCTTCATGGAATTGGCAGGAGCAACACGTGCGAGGATCAATTTTCTTTCACGAGACAATTCTGGCATACGGCTCGAGCTGAATGTGACACCGCCTTCACCGTACAACATGTTCTGGGAGAAAGGGGCCCTTCATTTAAATAAATTAATGAAATGGAAGAGGAATAGAATGGTTTGGGATTTGTTTTTAGCAAAAGGCTGCAAACCTTTCCATTCTAAGAGAGAGGACAGGATATGGACACCATTGCAGTCTCTTGCCTCTAGCTAGTTCCCATGGTTCCAATTAAAATTCGAAGCGCTGGCAGCATGCTTAGGAGACACAAGTGACCAGGTGGCCCTCGAAGCTTTGGAGTGGCAAAATCTGCTGCAGGTACAAGGGGCTAGAAAAGAGCTTTGTGGACAAACAGCCACAGCTTTGCTGCTAATCTCCATTGTCATTAACATGAGACTTACTGGGAGTGCACAAATCGCATGAATGTTTTTCCAATTTGATTCATTTCAAATTTACATGTAACACCTAATTTGTATGTTCTGCTCCTAACTGGTAGGCTTGTTCTATACCTGTATATAGAACATAGAACAGTACAGTGCAGCAGCAGGCCCTTCAGCCCACAATGTTGTGCCGATCATGATAACAAGTTAAACGATTCCCTTTGCCTGCCATTGGTCCATATTCCACCATTCCTTGCATATTCATGAGCTTATCTAAAAGTCCCTTCAACACCCCTATCGTATCTGCCTCTACCACCACCCCTGGCAGCACATTTCAGATCCTACCACTCTTGTGTAAAAAACTTGCCCTTTGCCTCTCCTTTGAACTTTCCCCTCTCACCTTACATGCATACCCCCTCGTATTACATATTTCAACTCTGGGAAAAAGATTCTGACCATCAAACCTATCAATGCATCTCATAATTTTATAGACTTCTTTCAAGTCTCCCCTCAGCCTCCGACACACCAGAGAAAACAACCCGAGTTTTTCTAACCTCTCCTTATAGCTCATACCCTCTAACCCAGGCAGCATCCTGGTGAACCTCCTCTTCACCCTCTCCAAAGCCTCCACATTCTTCCTGTACTGTGACCACTAGAACTGAATGCCATATTCTAAATGTGGCCTAATTAAAGTCTTTTAAAGCTGCAACATAACGTCCTGACCCTTGTACTTAATTCCCTAACCAACAAAGGCAAGCATTCTTTACCACCCTATTTATTTGCGTGACCACACTCAGGGAGCTGTCAACTTGAACCCCAAGATTCCTCTGTACATCAGTCTGTTCAGGATCCTACCATTATCTGCATACATTTCCTTAACATTTGATCTCCCAGAGTGCAGCATCTCACACTTACCCAGATTAATCCTTATCCACCATTTCTCTGCCCATAGTTGCAACTGATCTATGTCACACTGTATCCTTTGACAACCTTCTACACTATCTACAACTCTATCAATTTTTGTATCATCTGCAAATTTACTAACTTATCCACCTGCATTTATATATTCCATTTTTCTCTTTATTTCACTTTATTCACAAATGAATCATTGTTATTTGTGGACTCTAGCTCAATGAGAGAACTCAACACATTCACTTACCTCATGGCTGGCAAATATTGCTTGTTATTAGTGGAGTTAGGGCCATCATTGTAGAAGAACAAAATGTGGTGTTTTTTGCATTCTCACTTTATTGAATATTCATGTTAGAATCCAATGATGTACTCACCAATTTGAGACAGCAGTAGTCTTGCAGCTGATTCCCCTATTCACCGATTCATTATTAAGGAGATTGTCCGACATCATGTTCAGAGGGGAAATTGAAACATTGCATGTGTCACAAATGTACTGTATTTTAAAAATGTAATGTATTTTATAGAGAAAGTTAATTTGTCTTTAAATGGGTGCAAGGAATCTCTCAGAAGCTGTATGCCCTCCCTTGTTGATTCAGTTAGTTTGGCAACAGACACAACTTGCCTCAAGAAAAATTGCAAGAGACCTTTTGAAGCTCAGTAAATGTTCCCAAGGGTAGCCAGAAATTGTTTGACAAAACAGAGACATGCATAAGAATTCTGAGAAGAATGGCGTTCCAACCAGAACTCTATCAGCAAACACATTGATTTGGATCCTATTTACCACCCCCTGCGAAAAGTAATAGGAAATGACATCACCATAGGAAATGATATCACCAACCCAAGGAAACACAAACATATAAATAGAAAGCAGGAAACACCAGCAGTGCTTTGTCTGGAGGCTCACTGAAGGTGTTGCCTAGTATGTTGACGAAATGTCTGAAAATGAACCTTCCAGCTCAGCTAGCAAACCTACATCCATTTTTTGACAATGCTTTTCACAGAGGTTTGAATGGTTCTTCCAATTTCACAAAAATCTGATGGAATGAGAGCCAACAACAATGGCTGGAGTTACAAAGATAGTTACCTCATCTAAAATACGGTGATGACTGAGAGTCCCAGACTGAGGTGAACCCCAACACCTAATATGGAAGCATGATTTGACAGTTTTCGGAAATCAGGCATTTTAAGTTTTGAACTGTATAAGAGTCTAGCGGTGAGCAAGCGTTTTTTGCTGAGTCCATGAAAGATTGTCTTGAAGAAGTCACTGCTTCTTGACAGGAAGGTACCCAAGACCATTGGCCTGAAGTAGACCACCAAAGACCACAACATGCTGTGTGTGATAATGAAACAAAGGAGGATTTATTCACTTCCAGGATCTGTTCTACTCAGTCCATGTGTTGGAGCAACTTCCACCTCTTCGATTATAGAAGCCATCACTTCAAGTTTCAACACCTTCTCTTCAGAAAGAGAACATTCAAGCAGACCATGCAATAATAGTGGAGTTTCATCTCATTTTCATCTTCATACATAACATTATTCTGATTTACCTCAAAACTTGGTCTTTGTATTTGAGTTAATTTCCCAACCAATTTTATTTGAATACCTACAGCAGTAGATTTTGTAATGCACCTATCCTGTATCTCAGAAAGCTCTGCTGCTGGTTATTTTTTAATTGAAACACTTGTGAATCAAAGGGGGTTAATAATGATGTTGTACAATATCTGAGTTCATGGTGCACTCTGAGGACTTACCTTGTTTGGTCTTGACAGGTGTGAACACAGCCTGGGAAAGACTGTGCCTTCCAACAACTTGAGACGGGCGTATGTGCAGACAGCATTGACCCTTTGGTCTCCTCACTTTCCTAACCAGCTGACTATCCATATCTCACCCAGCCTCCCGATGCTCCTTCCTCCACACATTCAGGCCTCCAGCTTAGGTCCTCTCCAGCCCTGACCTGCCTTTGCCATTCCCGAGCATCCATGTAATCTGACGTTCTTCTGCTCCCCTCCCTTGTGCCACAGAGCTCACTAAGAAAGACCATGTCCCTCAGCCATGATTCATGGTTGCAAGCCACCTCTGAACTAACTTGAACCAGGTGTCACAAGATTCACATAAACTGCTGACTTATTTTTAAAGTTGTGACGTAATTACAAAATGTTTCCGTATGATGATTATTCATACCATGCAAATATATTAAAGTAGAAACCCTCCACAGGACATGAGGTCCAGCTCACTCTACACTGCCACTCCTACAGGATCCATAAAGCTTCCCACAACCTTTATTCCATCATTTTTCAAACCTTAACATGCAAAATGATTTTTCTAATAAATTTCTCAACTACTAATGTAACGTTGGAGTGGTGTAGTTAGCACCAGAGCTTAAATCTTTCCCAATCTGCGCAATTGTGCACTTCCCACTGTTTGTCGCCCCCTCCATTTTTTGAACGCCTCCATTTAAAAGTAACCACCAATGAAGCATAACGTGATTAATTACTAGCTGGAAATCAGATAGAAAATATTAAATTAAGGATGAAAAATTACATGTGAAGACGAAAATGAGATCAGACTTCATTATCAATGCATGGATTGCTTGAAGATCTTCTCTCTAAAGGAATGGTGTTGAAACCTGAAGTTAGATAGGGTGGCATGGTGGCTCAATGGTTAGCACTACTACCTCACAGTGCTAGGGACCTAGGTTCGCTTCCCACCTCAGGTGACTGTATGTGTGGAGTTTGTACATTCTCCCTGTGTCTGCATAGGTTTCCTCTAGGTGCTCTGGTTTCCTCCCACAATCCAAGGATGTGCAGGTCAGGTGAATCAGCCTTGCTAAATTACCTACAGTGCTAGTCAGTGGTAAATGTAGGGGAATGGGTCTGGGTGGGTTACTCTTTCGAGGGCCAATGTGGACTTGTTGGGCTGAAGGGCCAGTTTCCAGACTGTAGGGAATCTATTCTAGGTTTAGCAATTGTAATCGTTTTTGCAGGTGAATAGTTAGAGACCCAGTTGGCATCTAAAAGACACCAGGCATCTGCAGTAGGATTTGAGCTCGTCGCTTTTTAACTCGCAGGCAAAGATGCTATCATCAAGTTGAGGCTGAATTCTGGAGGTGAAAGCATAATTGAACTGAATGTCAAGGTAAGTATGGGAGTCAGTTTAGGAAATGGATGGGTTTGTACTAGGTTTGAAGTGCTCTGAAGGTTTGGCCATCTTGGAAAGGGGAGTAGGAGGTTGACAAACCCATCTCCACATGTCCTTTAGCTTTGCATCTCCAATTGTAGTAGACATCTTTTTGTGGCATGACATTTGCTAGTGGCATAGTAAAGCAGTCAGGCCTGTGAAATGGAGCTGGCTTCTGACCAGAATGTGGATGAATGTTCTGCCAACAATGACCCTTTTCATACCTGATGTTAAAATGTATTGTAGTATTTTTGGCAAGGGTATTAAATGATAATTGAACTACCAGCTTGACCTATTTTTCTTCTCCTTGGCTAGGTAGAACTGATTCTTCCTGAAAATAGGGTCTGCAAGTTCCAGTTGCTCTGATAAAATAAGTATGAATGAACTGGATGGCCATTTCCAGAGGTTATTTTACTCAAATGCAGCAATCAGTTAAGTCTAAGCCCATATACTTATTTTAGAATCACTCAAAATAAAATAAATGTTAAATAGAATTGAGAACGAAGCATATAGATATCATTTGTATATTGACTACTTTGTTATGGGAAAGGAATTATGTTCTCAGTAAACTTGCCTGTGTTTGTGTTTAGAATTGCATTTCCCTAATATTTAGTTCATTTCCACAAATCTACGTCTTCTTCTGTACATCTTTTTCATGATTTGGAGATGCTGGTGTTGGACTGGGGTGTACAAAGTTAAAAGTCACACAACACCAGCAGTTAAACCTGTTGGACTGTAACCTCGTGTTGTGTGATTTTCATCTTTTTCATGTTCACCTTTTTGAGGCTATTCAAACTAGTTTTATCTCTGCCTTGCACTTGTCAAGATCACCAGTGCTTTTAAAACCAGAATACTGATTTAAATTGCAAGTAATTGATTGTTTGAATATCTAAATCACTGATTGGAGAACCCTGAAGGGTCAGAACTCTTAACCTTGATAACCCCTGGGGAACCTATGTTAGCCCAATGTGGTTCTGACTCCTCATCCTCTAGGATCTGTCTGCCTCTTTCAGTACGTTTGAACAGTCCAGTGACCTGCTTTACCCTTCTGGAGTCCATCTGTATGGTGCTACCCATGCATTCATTAAATCATAACTTTTGGTGTGGCTCACTGGTTAACACTGCTGCCTCACAGCACCAAGTACCTCGGTTCAATTCCAACCTTGGGTGACTGTCTGGGTGGAGTTTGCACATTCTGCCCATGTCTGCGTGGGTTTCTTCCCACAGTCCAAAGGCATGCAAGTTAGGTGGATTGGACGTGCTAAATTGCCCATAGTGTTCAAGGCTGTGCGAGCTAGGTTGATTAGCCATGGTAAACATGGAGTTATGTGTCAGAGCGGGGGGAGCGGATCTCGGTGGGATGCTCATCAGAGGATCGGTGCAGACCTGATGGGCCAAATGGCCTCTAGGGATTCTATGATTCAGAGCAGCTTATTATATGCCCTTACAATTAAAGTTTGCAAAAGGTTGCAGAGTGAGTGATAGATTAAAGTGAGTGGAAAAAGCTTGCAGGTAAAGTTCAGTGTGGAAACCCAAGTTTTCCGCTTTGTCCTTAGGGCATGTAGACCAGAATACAACTGATGAAAGTGAGGAAGTGTGAAAGAGCAGAGAGATTGAGGATTCAAAATTGAAAAATCACTTAAAACCAGTGTGCAACTATAAAAATGAGAAAGACCCTGAAGGATTGTGGACTTTTATCTTAATAGGGCTGAAATTCAAAGGTTGAAAGTTATATTACAGCTGTGCACAGCTCTGGTTCAATCTTAGCAGAGCACTGCATTCAGTTCTGGATGCTCTACCTCAAAAAGAATATATTGGTTGGATGTCTGGCACAGTTTCACCAGGTTGTTATCAAGAGTTGAGCCCCTGTTTTCTGGTCAATGATTTAAATGTTCAAACAAGCAATAAATTGCAGAATTAATTCAGTATTCTGGCATTTACAACCAGAACCTGAGCTCTCTCGAACTTGCTGGGGTCAACAGCAGCACAGCACATCAGGGAATCATTGATCAATGAAACTGACAGGTTCGAAAGCCTTTAAACCAGGAAACTGCTGACCTGCCAGTGTGCAATGTTTGTCCTCCCAGGACTAGTTCTGAGAGCCTGAATTCAATGCTTCATCAGTGATGCCCCATTTTCGGAAGTTTTTTCACTGACCTTCAACTTTAGATTAGATTACTTACAGTGTGGAAATGGGTCCTTCGGCCCAACAAGTCCACACTGACCCGCCGAAGCGCAACCCACCCAGACCCATTCCCCTACATTTACCCCTTCACCTAACACTACGGGCAATTTAACTTGGCCAATTCACCTAACCTGCACATTTTTGGACTGTGGGAGGAAACCGGAGCACCTGGAGGAAATCCACGCAGACACGGGGAGAACGTGCAAACGCCACACAGAGAGTCGCCTGAGGCGGGAATTGAATCCGGGTCTCTGGTGCTGTGAGGCAGCAGTGCTAACCACTGTGCGAATGTGCCACCGTGCCGCCCAAATTTACTTACCTTGATCTGATCTTCTATGCCATAAGCCTTCACTGCAACATGGGAACAACTTCTGCAGCCTTCCTAATAACCCCAAATGAGGAAATGTGGGAACAGAAGGGTCATTGGCAGTTTTCTCTCCACACCTGCATGCTATTCCACAGTGCCGAGCGAATGGAAACTGGAAAAAGACACAAGGTCCACATGGAGAGGATAAACTTACTCGACATGATAGAGCAATGATGCCTCAGGAGCAAAAGGTTTCAAAGTGCGAGAAATGCACTTTGAGAGACACCTGTGGGAAGGAAAGCAGATTTAACCTTTCATCTTTGGGTGGCACAGTGGCTCAGTAGTTAGCACTGCTGCCTCACAGCACCAGCGTCCCAGGTTCAATTCCTGCCTCAGGTGACTGCCTGTGTGGAGTTTGCACATTCTCCCCGTACCTGAGTGGGTTTCCTCCGCGTGCTCTGGTTTCCTCCCACAGTCCAAAGATGTGCCGGCCAGGTGAATTGGCCACGCTAAATTGCCCATAGTGCTAGTGGAATTAGTCAGAGGGAAATGGTCTGGGTGGGTTACTTTTCAGAGGATCGGTTTGGACTGGTTGGGCCGAAGGGCCTGTTTCCACACTGAAGGGAATCTAATTAATCATCCAGATTATTGACTTGAAAACTTAGCCGTGCTTCTTTATTCATGTGGGCTGCTGAGTCTTTCTCAGCCGTCTTTGATTTCGTTTCAAATTTTCAACAGGATGGGAAAATTTATGCTATCCGGCAGTGCTCTGGGATTAAATTTTGCAGGTATATCAAAAACGCTAGCTAACCCATAGTGGCAGAAAGAGGAAACAAACAAAAGCTACATTGATGTACACTGCAACCTGCACATTGAGATGCTGCACATTGACTCCACTGTTAACGCAGAGAGAAAAATGTTTCAACCTTCAACCAATGCTTTTCCAGTCATTTAAGGCTGACCTCAGTATTTTATATAATAAGAGCAATACCTTGCTGGTGGGAGATAGTGGAGATTCCAGTTAGTGAACTGTTCTGGTCATGTGACTTTCCTGATAGGAAACATACTCTGAAACATGAAAAGGTTCAGAAAAGATTTACAAGGACGTTGCTGGGGTTGGAGGATTTGAGCTACCGGGAGAAGCTGGGGCTGTTTTCCTTGGAGTGTCAGAGCCTGAGGGGAGACCTGACAGAGGTTTATAAAATTGTGAGGGGTGTGGATTGGATGAACAGTCAAGGTGTTTTCTCTGGGGTGGGGGAGTCCAAAACCAGATGGCATAGGTTTAAGGTGGGACGTAAAAGATTTAACAGGGGACCTGAGGGGTAACATTTTCATGCAGTGGGTAGTGCATGTATGGAATGAGCTGCCAGAGGAGGTGGTGGCATTTAAAAAGCCATCTTGATGGGTATGTGAATAGGAAGGATTTAGAGGGATATGGGTCAAATGCTGGCAAATGGGACTAGATTAATAACTGGCTGACATGGATGAGTTGGACCGAAGGGTCTACTTCCATGCTGTATACCTCTGTGACCCTTAGTCATTGCTAGTCATTGCCTAAAAGATGATCCCAGTGGATCATGTGGCAAGGCAAGGTCATCACAGTGTAAAGTAAAAACCAAGAACTGCTGATGCTGGAGATCTGAAACAAAAACAGAATTTGCTGGGGAAACTCAGCAGATCCAGCAGCATCTGTAGAGAGGAAATCTGAGTTAATATTTCAAGTCTAGTGTCACTGTACTTGAAATGTTACCTCTGCTCTCTCTGCACAGATACTGCCAAACCTGCACCACCTTTGATTTTTTTTCACCACAGTTTAAATGTCCTCAACTCTCGTGCATTCCATCCATTTGCTGGTGACATCTGCTGGCCCCTCCCAGTAAATGAGTCAGTTGAAATGTGTCTCTAGATGTGGAACATCTTCACTCTGTGTCTATTTGTCACTGACCTTGATTCTCTAACTGTGTTGTGAAGTTTGTCTCATTTTGTTTCAACTATTACCATCTGGATGAACCAGATCAGAACCACAGCTTTCTTTAGTTCAACACAGATGACACTGAAGATGGTCTGTTCAAACCCAGCAAGAAGTTTCATGTTGTATTTGTGGTTAACTAGAACTATTCAATAGAACATGAGGTAGATAGAGGGTAAACTTGAATAGGGAACACTTTATTGTATGTCCTCTCAGCTCCATTCTCAGTCTTAGATAGTCTCCCCCAATTCCCAAGCTGGGTCACCTGACCCACTTTCTTCAAGAGGCAACACTACACATAACATAACACCCCTCCCCTTTTATTTCCAGGCTCCTCTTATCAGTATATATGCATGCAACAATTATAACTATTATTTAAACATTGAAGCTAATATAAAAACGTTATCAGGAATATGTATAAAAACCATGGAAAACGAAAATAACCCTTCTTCATTACATTAACATAATTAGTTTCTTGTTGATGGCAATTTCTTAAAGACCATTTCCTCATCTCAGGAATCTTTCCGGGTTTTGGAAGCCTCTGTTATTCTGCAGATATATTCCTGTCTGATTAGCAGTTGATGCTCTGGTCCCATTTCCTCCCAGACTATAGCCAACCCTGGTTCAGAAACATATGACTCACTCGGCACCTCTGGTCCTATCTGGACCGGCTTGGTATGCTGTGGAACCTCCACCTGTTGGTGAGGTATCAACTCCAGACCATTTCATCTCCAGCCTGTGACATATATGTCAATAGTCCTTTTTGAGACACTACCATTGCTACTGGGATCTACTTACCCTCAGACATATCATTCTGAGGCAGCAGAATCTCTCTGTGGAATACTCTCAATCACCTGATTCCCCCCCTTCTGACCTTCTTGATGTAGCTCCACTGTCTCTGTGGTCTCTGCTGCCCACAGTAAGACAAACATGGTTCTTCAGCTGATATTTGAATGTTAAGGACACCGGCAGGCATTGGGTTGTTGCATCTGGTGTGTTCCTGAAATGCTGAGGAACATGTTGATTCACCATCCCAGAAAACCCTCACTCTCTTACCCCAGAAGAAGCCAGAATTGATCAGCTTTACGTTATACCGACAAGATGTTTGACTGAAACTCCACTGACCCTGGGCCTTCTGCTTCTACTGCAGACCTGACTGACTCCCTGACTAGCGGCATATACCTTATGCTTTGTCCTCTGAATTGTCTCCTTTAGACACTCCTTCTCTTGCATGAGTAAGACTGGCAAAGTTGAGCAATATGGCTCACTTTGCTGACACCTGTGGTACTGGCTTCTTAAGTCCAACACATTGACTCCATGTGGCCATTCTATTCACATCGATTGCATTCAATGGTAGGTACTGCACTCTGCTGAGTTTCTGCTATTTTGTGCATCCCACTGACATCATTCAACAGTGTTGCCTCGCTGGCAGCCAACTCCATCAAGGTAGCAATTTCAAAGGCTGCCTTGAAATCCAGATCTATCCTTGTTAGTTCCTTCCATTGAATAGTCATGTGTTTGTGGCCACAGACCAAACAGTCCCATAAGGCATCTTGGAGGAACTCCTCAAATTCACAGTGTTCCACTAACCTCTTTAAGATGGCCACAAATTGGGCATAGACTCTACTTCATGCTGTACATAAACAGAAACTTGCCATAATTATCTGTGGCTTTTGTGCAAAATAATTCCCCAACACTTCATATAGTTCTTGGTATGTCTTCTCAGTAGGTTTCTCTGGTTGCAACAGACTCCTAGGAATCGTGAAGGTCTTGCTCCCAACAATATTCAAAACAAACATTATGTCTTCAACCACTTTTAATTCACCTTTAAGTATGTATCAAAGCGTTTGATGTAAGGCGTCCAACATTCTGCCTCTTCATCAAATGGCTGCATCACTCCAAATTGGCTTTCCAGTTTGTTTTCCTGTCATCGCATCTAGTAGCCCCGCAGCTCAAGTCCCTTTGTGAAGACTCTCCATGGTAACTTTGGTAAGCTCCCAGCTGAGTACTCCCCTCTTCTGCTGTTGTCTGTGGCGTGAATCCCCCCACAACTGCTGCTCTTGGCCCGGCCCGGTCCCTGGTGCCTACTGCTTTTCCCTGGCATCAGCTGCAGCCCCATTTTTAAAAATAAATTATTCATTCATGGGATGAGGGCACGCTGGCCAGGCCAGTATTTATTTCCTATCCCTAATTGCCCAGAGACAATCACATTGCTGTGGATCTGGGGTCACATGTAGGTAAGGATGGCATTTTCCTTCCCTAGAGGGCGTTAGTGAGCCAGATGGGTTTTTCCTGACAATTGACAGTGGGTTAATGGTCAGCAATAAACTCCTAATTCCAGATATTTATTGAGTTCAGATTCCACCATCTGCCGTGGCAGAATTTGAACGTTGCAACCGTTTCCCTTAACTTTACCTTCATAATGCTGCACCATTTTCAAAGTCTGGGCGACATCTTCTCTCCTGTCAGAAAAAAAAGCATTCTCAGACAGTTTGTGGCCTGATTCCCACTCTTGTCACCAGTTGTTGAGTTTGTGGTTCACTAGAACCATAAATAGAACACAAAGTAGACAGAGGCTAATCTCAAACAGGGACTACTTTATTGTGTGTCCTCTCAGCTCCACAGCTGTTCCTTCACTGCCTTTCTGGCTCCCATCTCCAGGTCACCTGACTTGATCTCTTGAAGGGGCAAGGCATCACAATTACATACAGGACATTTCACAGAACTAGAATGCATTTAGGCTTCTGCCTGAATGCTTGCTCAGACTCTAATCCTTATTTATTAACTCTAAACTCTTTCAACCCAATTTCTAGTTCATATTACAAAGGCTTCCTAAACCTAAATTTTGAAATCAATAATGTTTACTGCTCCTTCACCTTTAACATCCATATTCAAGTTTAACTTTTCTAGAACTAAAGATTTGGACAGATCTGCTGGCACCTATCTTCTTCATCGGTGAGTTTGAAATTATCTTAAATGGAGAAACTTCATATTGGAGGGAATCTTTCTAAACCTTCAGATTTTCAACATTTAAACAGGAGAAATCTGAAGTATAAGAGGATTACATACAAATACCTATTTTCATCTACTCGATAGTAATCTGGCCTGTGGAGCCTACTTTGGCCATTGCACGATCTCAACTTCAAAGTAATTGAAGATTTAATGCAATAATTTAGTATTTATATAACTTCTGTAATTATAATTGGCAAAATTTTGTTTTAAGGTTGAATAGCATTGCCTTTGAAACCAATAATGCACAGTTTTCTCGTGTTGGGAGTAATTCTGGCCTAAATTTGAAAAAAAGAGCTTTTCCTGATGTATTGGAACGTGTCCAATTTCCTTGCCTGTACCAAAATGAAGCGAAACACAAGAGTGTTGATCAGCATTGTGGAGAACATAAAGTGGCAGCTTCAGGTGGCAAATGCACCAGCTAAAATTCAACAATGGCACAGAAATCCATTGGTTTAAATTTGAAAACTGGGAGATATGGTAATGTGTTCTGCTGAGTTAACCCGATGAATCCTGCAGTCTCCAAAGAAATGAACGAGGTGACAATTAGCCTCATATTATTTGCAGACCCATCTTGTCCTTCTGCAAACATTCACGTTGGCAAATGAGTCAAACCAATCGAGAGTCTACGTGACTAGTTTGACAGATGTAAAGTCACCAGTCTTATGGAGACTGCATTCCATGCACAGTTATACAATCTGGAAGAGCCATTTTCAGTGCTGCAATCACATAATTGTGGATGACACATTTAAGCACTGAGCTTATTTAGTAGAGGATGTACATTTATGTAGTGATTTCAGTAATACTTTACAATTCTAAATTGAACCTTACACACATTGAACAAATTTTATTAAACCCCAATCAGAGCACGCCATTCAAGATGAAGACAAAATAACTCATTACAAGTGCTGACACACAGAGAATACCGTGAGTCACAGGATCCTGAAGTGTCATGATACACTTATTATGCAATACAAACAGTTACATAGAAACAGGTATTAGGATCCGGAATAAATCATTTGGCCCTTCAAGTTTGTGGTGTCAATCAGTATGATCATGGCCAATACTTTATCTCAATACCATATTCCCCCTTTGTCTCCATGCCCCTCTTGATGGCTTTAAATTCTAAAAATATTAGCTATTTCCTTCTTGAATATGTCCAGTGATGAGGCCTCCACAGATTTCTCTTGTAGACAATTGCACGACTGTTTGAGTGAAGAAATGTTTCTTCGTCTCAGTCCTGGATGGCCCATCCTGTATCCTGAGCCTGTGACACGCCTGGTTCTTGTTGAGAGTGTGGTGCTGGAAAAGAACAGCAGGTCAGGCAGCATCTGAGGAGCAGGAGAATCGACGTTTCGGGCAAAAGCCCTTCATCAGGAATGCTTATGCACAAAGCGTCGATTTTCCTGCTCCTTGGATGCTGCCTTACTCGCTGTGCTTTTCCAGCACCACACTCTTGACTCTGATCTCCAGCATCTGCAGTCATCACTTTTTATCCCACTGGTTCTTGACTTACAACCAGGAAAATGTCCTTTCTGCATATGATCTGTCCAGACCTGTTAGAATTTTATATGTTTCAAACAGATCATCCTTCTAAACCTGGTGAATACACATCCATTTGTACCAATTTTTCTTCATAGGAGAGTCCTGCCAATCCTGCTAACAGCCTAGTGACCCTCCACTACACTTTTTGTATGCCTTTCTGAGGTAAAACTGCACATATTACTCCAGAAGCGGTCTCATCAAAGTCCTGTGTGACGACAGTAGGACATCCCTGTATCTGAGTTCAAAGTTAAATGTAATTACCAATCATAAGAGCTTAGCCATGTGCTGGACTAATAAGGTGAAGCAACATTCAAAGTGCCCAAACCCTTGAATTGTGATGCTGTATTCACTCTTTCGAGATAACAACAACTTGCATTTGCACAGTACCTTTAATATAGAAAGAATCCAGGGTGTTTTAGAAGAGAACTACAGAACGTACTTTGACCCTGAGCCACATAAGGAGATGGTAAATGCTCAAATAATTGGTCAAAGAGGAAGGTTTTAAGACTGACTTAAAGAAGAAAGAGAAGACGACCAGGAAGGGGACATAGGGAGGGAATGCCAAAGCATAGGCCTGAACAGCCGCTGGCATGGCTGCCAGTGATGGAGCGATTAAAATTATGGATGTACAATTATCTTGAATTGGCAGAGTGTATAGTTCTGAGGTGAAGTGTTTTAAGGCTAAAAGAGACCATAGACACAGGCATAGACAGTAATGTCTTGAAAGACAAGGACTTTGTAATTGTGATGTTGCTTGACTAGGAGCCAATGCAGGTAAACTAGCAGAAGGGAGATAACTGATTTGTGATTGGTGAGTTAGGATACAGGCCAATGGCCCCAGGTTTATGATTTTGGTGGGGGTAAATTGGAGTGAGGATGGAATGTGTTGAAAGAATCAGGACTAGAGGTGTGAAGGGACACATGAGTGTTTCAGCATTGTTAATGGTGTTGGAGTGGATATGTGTTTCACTATGGGGTCAAGTATAACATGGAAACTACAAGAATTTTCAAACAACTTCAGCCAGGGAGGGACATGAAGTTGACGGAAAGGTACCAGAATTTGTCTGTCTTCCTAATATTTAATTGTAGGAAGTTTCTACTCATTCAATGTTGAATGTTGAACAGCAGTCAGGCAGTTTGGAGACAGAGGAGAGGGTCAAGAGAGCTGGACACCATCCATCAGTAAAAAATAGATGCCATAATTTTGAAAGATTTGACTAAGAGTCAGCATGTACATCAGTAAGAGTAGGGGACCAAAGGTAGGTTGTCACGTGAGGAATTATGGGAAAGATGTGTGCCTTTTGCTGTAGTTTGATTTGGAGGCTTTTAGAATTGAATACCATGAATAGCAGACCTTTGGATACCTCCCCACCTCAACGAACTTTTGGGAATCAATGTTGCTGACATTTGGTGATCCTCAGCAATTACGAGGATTGATGTCTGGACTGAGGAGTCCTTGAAATGAATTAACAGGTTTCTGTCTCTCCTGTTCAACCTGCACTCGATTTTAGTCTCTTTCCCAAACCTGGTTTCTGCTTTTTGTTTGCTCTTGGATAGCCTCCTGGTTTGTTTACTTGTGGGTAGCTTCCTGGTTTCTGGAACTTGTCACAAAACAGCTACTGCATTGACAATCATACTGGAATATGCCACCTAGAAGTTTATAAGTTAAATCAATAGCATTCGGTGAACTCATGTGGTCACAGGTTAAGTGATCAGACATTATGTGGTAGATGTTCCCCTTTAAGAATGCCAAATGATTAATCTTCTAGGTGTGCCTCCAAACAGATTTGGAAACCCTAGTTTATACAATAGGAAATGTATCAGGTCTCTCAGTGACCCACTTTATCAAAGAGATCATTTTAGGTTGCAGTTTACAGGCTTCATCCTTGGTCTGGATGTCGGGCAGGTCTCACTTCTGCTGGGGCTTGGGAGCTTTGTCAAGTGAGATATATGTCTCTCAATCTGTCCTCATAAGGGCACTTCCTTATCCCTGAAACCATTTTTGGAAATCCTTCTTAAATCTGTTCAGTGCATTCACATGCTTCCTGTCGTGTGGTGCTGAGACTTGTACATAATATTCCAGCTGAGGTCGACCAAGGGTCTTATACAAGTTCAGCATCATATCCTTGTTCTGCTACTCTAACCCCGATTAGTAAAGTCCAGGATAGTGCATGCTTCATTAACAAGGCTCATGACTTGCTCTGCCACTTTCAGTGATCTGTGCACATACACACTCAGGTTCCTCTGCCCCCGCATCCTCTAGACTCCTTACCCCTTATTTTTACATTGTCTATTTTCTTCCTATCAAAATACATCACCTCGGATTTCACCTTGAATGTTATCTGTGGCCTATGTGGCTGCCTCCACCAATTTGTCTGTGTCCTTTTGGAATTCTATACTGTTCCTCTCACAGTTCAAACTGTTTGTACCATACACAAACTTTGAAATTGCCCTCTGTACACCAGGGTCGAGATTGTTAATATAACAAAGGGTGTGAATACCAACCCTGGTGAAGTCCATGACTAACTTTTCTCCAGCCTGGTAAATATTCTTTGACCAGCACTCTCTGTTTCCTCCTGTGTTTGTTTGGCCAATTTTGCATCCATGTTGCTTCTGTTCCTTTTTGTCAGTGGTTTCTCTCAAGTCTGTTGTGTGGCAGTGTGGCAGCCTTCTGAACATTCGTGTGCACTATATCAACACTTATCGATTCTGGAATCTACATTATGGGGGGGGATGTGATTGCACTGGAGAGGGTGCAGTGGAGATTGAGCAGAATTTTACCTGGGCTGGAGAGATTGGATGACAGGGGCTGTTTTCCTTGGAGCAGAGGAGTCTGGGAATGGAGGGGAGGCGGCATGATTAAGATGCATAAAATTATGAAGGGCATGGACAGTGTAGACAGGAAGAAATATTTTACCTCATTGGAGGGGTAATATCCAGAGGGCATAGACTTAAGGAAAGGGGCAGAAGATTTTGAGGGGTTGAAAATAATTTTTCACCTGAGATTGGTGAGAATCTGAAACTCATTGCCCGTAAGGGAGGGAGAGGCAGATCCCTTCATAACATTGAAGAAGTATTGAAACATACACTTGCAATGCCAAGGTATACAAGGTTCTGTGCCAAGTGCTGGAAAATGGGATTAAAATAATTGGGTGGTTGTTTTTGATCGACATAGACTTGATGGGCCAAATAACCTTTTTATTTGTTGTAGGACTCAATGACTCCATGATTCTTCCTCTTCAAAACACTCCAGCAAATTAGTCAGAAGCAATTTCCTCTTTTCAAATCCATGCTGACTGTTACTGAACAACCTACATTTCTCCATGTGACTTCTAATTCTACCCAAAATAACCGTTTCTAGAACTTGCCCGGCACTGAAGTTCAGCTGATAGCTCTGAAATTGGTGAATAAGGCTGTCATGCGTGCAATTCTTCAGTTCTGTGGTATCTCCCCTGAGTGTAGGGACAACTGTGATTATGGTCACTGCTCCAAAACTTGGCACTCTCTCACTTCCTTCAGTATCATTGATAGTCACAGGTGAGATGCTGGAAGACTGGAGGTTGGTTAACGTGGTGCCACTGTCTAAGAAAGGTGGGAAGGAAAAGCCAGGGATCTATAGACTGGGGAGCCTGACATCAGTGGTGGGCAAGTCGTTGGAGGGAATCCTGAGGGACAGGATGTACACGTATTTGAAAAGGCAAGGACTGTATCAGCTCCTCGTGGGAGCACGAGGTGGTGCCGATGCAATCATCAACGTAGCGGAGGAAAAGGTGTGGAATGGCGCCGGTGTAACTGCGGAAGATAGACTGTTCCACATAGCCGACAAAGAGACAGGCATAACTGGGGCCCATGCAGCTGCCCATGGCTACCTTCCGGAGTTACACAGCCACCACTCCCCACCTTTTCCTCTGCTACATTGATGACTGCATCGGCGCCCCCTCATGCTTCCACAAGGAAGTTGAACAGTTCATCGACTTCACCAACACATTTCACCCTGACCTTAAGTTGGCGGCACGGTGGCACAGTGGTTAGCACTGCTGCCTCACAGCGCCAGAGACCCGGGTTCAATTCCCGCTTCAGGTGACTGACTGTGTGGAGTTTGCACGTTCTCCCCGTGTCTGCGTGGGTTTCCTCCGGGTGCTCCGGTTTCCTCCCACAGTCCAAAGATGTGCAGGTAAGGTGAATTGGCCATGCTAAATTGCCCGTAGTGTTAGGCAAGGGGTAAATATATGGGTATGGGTGGGTTGCGGATCGGTGTGGACTTGTTGGGCCAAAGGGCCTGTTTCCACACTGTAATGTAATCTAATCTAATCTAAGTTCACCTGGACCATCTCTGACACTTCCCTCCCCTTCCTGGACCTCTGCACCTCCATCAATGGTGACCAACTCAACACTGACATTTTCTACAACCCACTGACTCCACAGCTACCTGGATTACATCTCCTCCCATGCTGCCTCCTGCAAAAAATGGTATCCCGTATTCCCAATTCCTCTGCCTCTGCTGCATCTGCTCCCAGGAGGACCAGTTCCACCACAGAACACCCCAGATGGCCTCCTTCTTTAAAGACCACAATTTCCCCTTCCACGTGGTCGATGATGCCCTCCAGCACATCTCATCCACTTCCCCCGCACCTCTGCCCTCAAACCCCACCCCTCCAACTGCAACAAGGCCAGGACATCCCTGGTCCTCACGTTCCACCCCACCAACCTCTGGATACATCGCATCATCATCCGACATTTCTGCCACATACAAACGGACCCCACCACCAGAGATATATATCCCTCCCCACCCCATTCGCTTTTCGTAGACCGTTCCCTCGGCGACTATCTTGCCAGGTCCACGCGCCCCAATAACCTACCCCCTCCCCCCGGCACCTTCCCCTGTCACCGCAGGAATTGCAAAACCTGCGCCCACACCTCCCCTCTCACCTCTGTTCAAGGCCCCAAAGGAGCCTTCCACATCCATCAAAGTTTCACCTACGCTTCCACACATCATTTACTGTATCCGTTGCTCCTGATGCAGTCTTTTTTACAGGACGCCTTCTCACAGAACACTTTAGGGAACATCTCCGGGACACCCGCACCAATCAACCAACCCCACCGCCCCGTGGCCAAACACTTCAACTCCCCCTCACACTCCGCCAAGGACATGCAGGTCCTGAGCCTCCTCCAGTGCCACTCCCTTACCACCCGATGTCTGGAGGAAGAACGCCTCATCTTCTGCCTCGGGACCATTCAACCCCAGGGCATCAATGTGGACTTCACCAGTTTCCTCATTTCCACTCCCCCCACCTTATCCCAGTTCCAATCTCCCAGCTCAGCACCATCCTCATGACCTGTCCTACCTGTCCATTTTGCTTCCCACCTATCCGCTCCACCCTCCTCTCCGACCTATCACCTTTACCCCCCCCCCCACCCATCCATCTATTGCACTCTCAGCTAACATCCCCCCAGCCCCATCCCCCTCCCATTATCTCACCACTCCGAGGCTCCCAGCCTCATTCCTGATGAAGGGCTTTTGTCAAAAACGTCAATTTTCCTGCTCCTTGGATGCTGCCTGACCTGCTGTGCTTTTCCAGCACCACCCTCTCCACTCTAATCTCCAGCATTGCAAGCAAGGATGTGCCGAGGCATGCATGGTACATTGGCGAGACCAAGCAGAGGCTACAAAAAAATCTAGCTGCCTGATGAATGGACAGTGCTCCGAAAGCTAATACTTCCAAATAAGCGTGTTGGACTATAACCTGGTTTTGTGTGATTTTTAACTTTGTATACTCCAGCCCAACACCCACATCTCCAAATCACGGATTTCAACCAGACTGCAGCAGATATAAAGCTCGCATCAACACCTGGCAGCTTTGGAAATTTAATAATCGTCTGCTTTCTGTCAAAAGCTGATCAGCAGATAATTGGAGGTGGCCCCCTTGGGAACTCAGACAGGGGTGAGTTGTAAGTTTGGAGCCCCGGCGTCCAAAAAGACATTCCCCACGTCCCCAAATCGTGGAAGCTTGTTTTGGAGCAGTTTCCAGCAGTCCCTTTAAATGAATCATATTTCGCCTGTTTCCATGTGAACATGGTAGCTGGGCATTCAACAACTAGTGTCGAAACTTAACTTAAAGGGATGCTTGTAAATTGAATCAGGCAGGCCCAAAATGGTTCTCTTGACCCCAAAACCTCATGCAAACTGCTACCCATTCTCATACCTCCTTTCAGGCTCAAACAATCCTCTTGCAGAATGATTCCACAACCCCAACAAAAGCAAATCTGGCTTTATCTTACTGTTATCCATTGGTCAAGTGATTAATTCATCAGGGGCAATTGGAATTAGTCTTCTTGGCTTATTTTTCACCAACCTGCTGCAGTAATGAACACACTGCTTTGGTCATCATAGCATCTCACTGGATGATTTGTGATTCTGAAGTCTCCAGGTTATTCAGCACATTCCTCAGTGTTGGATAGTCCCAGCAGTGAACAGTAGCTTGAATTAAGCCTCATATATATTGAAATACTGGAGATCTTGTCGACATTAAAATTCACTGAAAATATTCTTTCCTTCTCTTCATCTCGATTTATTTTTAATGAGGTTATTACCTGTGTAATCTTTGATCAGTTCACTTATCTCATCACCTCAGCATGCAGTGGGTTGATTCACTCTTGAAGTGAAGTTCTTTGATCAGTGCTAAATGCTGCATTTGTCTTTACATGGCAATATTGACGGTGACCTCTTGAATGCTCCTTCACGTGTCTGACTTCAGCTTGATATGAAATGTCAAATCACACACTTCTGTCAAATTGCCAGTACAATTTAAACTTGAGAGCAAATATATAAAATGAGTCTGTGAATGTGAAATTTAAAAAAAACTGATATTTTCAATTAGCCCTTGGAGGCTAATTCTCGGTATCTGTTTGTCTATTGCAAACAGTTAGGTTAGAGTGATAGTTCACCAGTAACAGGAAGCTGTGTGGTTGTAGCACCAAGAGTCCTGAATGAATAAGTAAGTGGATGACTAAGGAAATGACACTCTTGCCTTTAACACTAATACCCATAAGCTATTTAAAACAGTAAAATCTCGCTCTGATCCCAGCTTTTCTTAATGTTTTAGGATGGACTCATTATCTCAGCATCACCAGCAGTATTACTTATTTGGTTCTGTTTTAAGATGTACATCATTTGTGTCTAACATTGCATTTTTATGGAATATTGTGGCATATGGCAGATTACTTGATATGCCATGCTAGATTGCTTGAAGTCTGTCCCTTTTGAACTAATGAAGCCGCTATGTTAAAATTGAAGAGTGCCCACAGTGATTCTTTTCATGCCTGAGGATATGACAGTTTATTGTTGAGGCAATGGCACACTTCCAGGCATTTGGGCAGATGCATTAAAGGATGTCAGCCACAATCACAGTCACATGGTGACAGGATTACTGGACTACCAATAATACTCATAGTAATGTTGTCTCAGTTGAGTTGACAACAGTCAGCAAATGCCAGCGAAATGCCCCATTACCATGTATCCATGCAGACAGTTGCTTCACTACTTTTGGGCTGTGCTTGACAACAGAATATTCCGCATTGTGTGATTCTTTGGTTTTTGAATCATTTGTAGGACAACTGAGCAGAAATTTTGCTTTGCAAAGCTATGTTGGACATTAGGTTGGTACAATGCACAGAATGCCAACGAAAAGAACAGAATGACCCAAACATTATGGCAGTCATAGGATTTTAAAAGATGTACAGCACAAAAAAAGACCCTTCAGTCCAACTTGTCCATCCTCACAGATATCCTAAATTAATCTAGTCCCATCTGCTAGCACTTGGCCCATATCCCTCTAAACCCTTCCTATTCATATACCCATCCAGATGCATCTTAAATGTTGCATTTGTACCCGCCTCCTCCACCTCCCCTAGAGATAAAAACATTGCAGATGCTAGAATCCAAGGTAAACAAGCAGGAGGCTAGAAGAACACAACAAGCTAGGTAGCATCAGGAATTGGAGAAGTCAACGTTTCGTTGAAGAAGGGTTACACCTGAAATGTTGACCTCTCCACCACCTGATGCTGCCTAGCAAGCTGTTGTCTTCCAGCCTCCTGCTTGTCCTCCACTTCCTCTGGCAGCTCATTCTATACACGCACAACCCTGGCCCCTTAGGTCCCTTTTATATCTTTCTCCTCTCATCTTAAACCTGTGCCCTCTAGTTTGGTCTCCCCTACCCTGTGGAAACGACCTTGATTATTTACCCTATCCAAGCCCCTCATGATTTTATAAACCTCTATAAGGTCACCCCTCAGCCTCCGACGCTCTAGGGAAAACAGCCCCAGCCTAATCAGCCTCTCCCGACAGCTCAAACCCCTGGCAACATCTTTGTAAATCTTTTCTGAACCCTTTCAAGTTTTACATCAATTTTCCTATAGCAGGGAGATGAGAATTAAATGCAGTATTCCAAATGTGGAAAAGCCAACTTTCTACTAGGCTACAAATGGGCAGTGTCTGGGTAGTCCCTTATTACGTGTCAGCTCCTCCAGACTAAGAAGGCCTCAGTGATAGTGTTTGTGGCTGCCTTGTGTATTCATAAAACTAGCGACATTTACTTTGGCCTGAGCTTAATGTGGGTGCAGCCACCACTAGGTCAAGGTAGAGTTTTCCAGTAAATCCTTTGGCTACATTGTGGGGAAATCAGCTCTGTCTCCTTTTCCTCCACACAAATTTTGACAAGTGTGTATTTCCCAAGCATAGAGCAATGGGAAAAACCAACCTTATGGTCTTTTATTTGTCATGTCAAAAATAATTTGCCATTTTGCAATAAAAGCTGTGAAGTGTAAATTTTGGGTCATCAGCCATGGAATTTAAAATTGATACTTATCAAACTATTCACATTATCAAAGTGTTAATATTCATTTTATCAACAGACCAATTATTTGCAAAATTTGTTGTGTTCTCTGAATTACATTTGATGACAGTGTTCCATGTCAAACCTTTGCATCTACATTTCAATGTTCCATTTGTTCCCACAAGGACACAGTCTTATTCAAATCATGTTTCACTAATATACTTTATATGAGTCTATCCTTGGGCTATGCCCAAGTAATTTAACAAGCAGACAACTAGCTATTTAATCCTGTCTCTGCTGCCAAGATTCTAGTGTTGAAGAAGTGATTCTGTGATCCAGGACTGCCAATGGTGAGTGGCATTTGCAGGAAGCACTGCTCAGAAAAATTACCGGAACACAACCTGTAATTCTTGGAGACTACCACTTACAGAGTTTTCCCTGATACGTTCGGTTCATTTAAGCTGGGTATGTTTCATCTAATTCTAGGTTTATTGTAAGGGGAGGAATGCTAAAAGACGTTTTGAAAAACATTGTTGTCATTCCTCTCAGTAGTTACACGAAAGGTCGACACAGCTTTATCTAAATTGATCTTCCAGTTAGTTTGAAATGGGAATCTTTAAAAGAAAATAAAATCTGTCTTTGGTTGTTTTTCAAGTAGAATGCAGAGAAAAATAATAAAGTGGGATATCAGCATTTCTTTGTGAATTGATGGGCAATGATTAAACTTGATCATATAAAGTGAGGTAAGGCTTTTAAAGCATTTTAAGCAGCAGTAATTTGATTTCTCATGAGGAAGATTGACTGCCTGATATTACTGTAAAGAATACCAAGCAGTTCTTATCCACTCGATAACTTAATCATCTTTGAAAACTGCCTCCACGTGTGGGATACTTTCAAAATGCCTCTTTTACATTTGAAAAGTTGATTCCTTCTCATGTAGTCTGAATCTCAACCTGGTCCCTGTCACCACTTTTGCTTTCATTGTGCCCTTGAACTGAGCAAATCTCACAGCCTTCAGGGTAGGTACATTTCAAAGTATAAGGACTACTTGATTCACGGTATAGCAATCTTAGAAATCGCAGTTCAGAAATTAAACTTTCCTGTAGACTTTTTTTGTGATTCGTTACTTATGAAATTGGTTTGAGGCATACCACAGGGATAGGGTTGGTAGTAAATGATGTGAGTTTGATAAGGTAAATCTTGTTAGGCAAAAAAAAACTCCAAAAAAACCCAATGCAACTGGCACTTAGCCAAAAGCAATCATGTGATTTAGCTGATTGTTTGACAGCTTCCACTTTCCTAATGAGATTGAGGTCAATACATGCTGTTCTGTTTTAACAGAGAAAACTCCTGATTATATAAGTACAGAGTTCCCAGTATTTCTTTCCCTTTGTACTGAAGTGATGCTTGTAGCCTTCTTTCAGCTTTTAATTGGATTTCACCTGATCTGTATAATTGAGTTTCTGTTGGTTGTAAATAATGTTTTTTGCTTGTCTGACAATGTAGCTACATTTGCTCTGTCTCTGACCTGAAAACCACTTGAAGTCCATTTGATAAATACCTCTAGTCCAGAATGTATTGTTAGGTCTTTATCTCTCCAAGGATGTCTTTCAGCTTGTCTTTCATTGGAGATCACTGCACCCCATGATAGCTTTGTGATTGAAGACTATACCTTGAAGTATTTTTTTGAAGGTTGGACTTCTGAAATTTTTTTTTCAAAGTGGCTAATTTTCTAGCATTGGACACTTTATTTACTGGACTCATATATGAGGATTTTGTGTGCCACAATGTAGACAAGGTTTTATGATGTCTTGCACTTTCCTTTGCAATGGTGTGTTTTATTGTGCTGTAATTTTAGAATTGTATTGATGCTGATGGCTGATTGCACTCCTCCTTTTGCTCACCTCTGAGGATTGCTCTGTTTTCCTTTCAAACCTCTGATTGCTCACTATGGTTTATTCCAGAGCAAGGTCTTCTTGTGAATGAAATAAATCTGACAGCGATTCCTCAGCTATTCCAACAATGACACAGTCTATAAGCAATTCTGTTTACAAATCTCCATAGTTGCAGCCCTCAACTAAGCTATAGAAACAATTCATAAAATGTTTGATCGATCTGCCTGGCTGCTGATTTTTTTCTATTAAAACTGGCTTTCTCCAAAATGTTATTTGTTTTGAGGTTGAAGTATTTGTTAAAGACTTTTAAAATTTCTTCAAATTTGTCTGCACTTTCCTTCCCTAGTTCCTTGCCCTGCAATCACATCATCTGCTATATTTTGAACAAAATGAAGAAGTCTGTTCACTTGTTGTGCTTTAGATTTGTTGCTTCATCTTGAAGCAGTTGGATATCTTAAGAATGTCTTAGTCAATAATGATCAATCTTGTGTCATATTTGAATGTTATGTTCAAATTTTCCTGACAGTGAAACTTTTAAATTCATTTCCTTTCCTAACATTTCTTCGTTGCTATTTCTTCCTTTAAGCTGACTTTCAGTATTGTAATTTTTTTCACTTTATTTAGCTTTGTTCTGACTGTAGAATTTTTTTATCCAATTTTTTTTTACTGTTGGATTTTTTTTGTACACAAAATGCTGGGAACAACTTAAAAGCTTTACTTAGCTTCTGAGCAAATAAGCTTTCTGTCCTGTGTTCCCAGCAGTATTGTAAGTGGTCATTCTTTGCAGAATTCTAAACAATTATCCTTATCCCAATAATACCCGAAGTTGTCTTATTCTCTTGGTCTAGCCTCATAGCTCTACTTTGGGATTTATATTTTTAAACAGTAACTTGAGTATTCTATGACATTTTCTAAGTCTTTCACAATTAATTCTAGTTTGATTTTCTTCAAGCCTGGAACTAGGACCTTTCTGAAAAGTAGAACTCTTATGTTTCCTGCACTTATTACTTTATGTTTTTTATTGGTTCTTCTTTTAAGTAAGTTCTATGCTTTTTGAAACTTTTAAAAAAAAAATGTGTCCTTGCTGTTGTTATAAGCTGTCTTTAGCTGGTTTCATCATTGCCATCTGGTTGTGAATGGCATTTAAAATGCAAAATCTTCTGAATGTTGCATTGTTCACTATGTTGTAAAGTTTGGAATTAACATGGACCCCTTAGTAACTAGGTTGATCTAACTATCAAACATGCTGTGGATTCCATATTGTACCAATAATTGTTTTGTTATGTAAAAATAACATAATATTCACACAAGGTACTTGAGACTTGTCTGACTCCGTGAAAGTGTCCTCACCATGTGATTTCTGGTCCTATCATAGTGGTGATGTCACAATTGTTCCCATCCTGCACCTTTGCCATCCTTAGCATTGTACTGTCCTGCAGTGCAACCCAATGACTGCAGTGTAGTTGGTAGAAAGCTGCTTCCAATAGTGAAGATTTCAAATGGCCTTAAGAACACCATCAAGCTGCCCTGGGTCTAGAAGAGCTGGTTACTCCATTTTGGTATGAAATCAGTAACTGGGCAGTGCTGCTGACTGACAGACAAGATCGTGTGCACTGACAGAATGGCAGTTGTGGGAGAGCAAAGGCTGGCTGCTTGAGATAGGACAGCAGGTTCATGCCCCAGTGAGCCACTGCCACTTTCTATAGGGAGCTGGTGCATGAGCTGCCTTTTTCTTGCTGCATTAGATGAAGCAAGCCAGTGGTCAGTGTCTCACTGTAGAAACCCCAACCTACCAATCCTACCCTTTAGCATATAAACAGTGGCAGCATCTAAGCCACAGATTGTGTCTGTGAAATTGAGTGACAATGTTTCTTACATTTAGCATCTTCTTGCTGTTTCTCCCTCGCCTGGGAAGATTCCAGTTTTGGGTCTCTGGCATGTATAGTTGAGTTGAGATGAGGAGGAAGCACAATCAGCAGTTTGTTACTCAGAGATAATTCTGGAATGAGGGAGAAACGGGATGATAGTGGATGAATAGATGTATAGATATTCTTGTTTCAGTATATTCATTGTTTCGACTGGCCATGACCTCAGAAATGGCCCTTCCCATAATGTCCATCACTGACTGCTTCATTAGAATTAGGGCATATAGCCATCTGGTTAGCTCCTGTTGTGTTCATTTGTGGCGAACCTCCTCCCGAAAGAGCAAGGGACATGTGTTACTGAGTGCCATTCACGCTGTTTGGGTGATGTGACTATCGCGGCTGAATACCTGCCAGTGTATGACAACCGTGGGCCAGAGGCTGGAAGTCATGCTAAGCTTGTAAGGGTTCAGTGGAATATATGAATGTTTCAGGAATTAAATCTGATTTACAGAGCTTGGAGGCAACTGAGTGATGGGGCTGTGGTGAACTGTGCCGTGACTAAGGCTAGTGATGCAGGTGGTAGAGTAAGACATTGAAGATGTATTTGTTGATCTTGATCACTCGTGTGAGATCACCAAGCACTGGTCCTCAGGGCTAGATTCCTGCACTTCCTTTCTTACACTAACCCTACCCTAACCTTATCTCTAATCCTAAGCCTAACCCTTTTGTATTGACTTCCCTAGTTGTCTGGTCTCACTGTCTTTTAAGTATATGTTGTGAGGGTTTCCTGGTCATCTGTGAATACTCTCTTTTTATCTCTTTGACCCATGCCAAATCCATGATCCTTGGGGCCCGCTATTCACTGTTCCCTAGATAAGAATCACATGTTGCTTCACTGCCAGTTGATGCAAACTAGGTTTAAGCAATACAGGCCAGCATTTTTTGGTACAAGTAAGTCATGATCTTTGCCCCCCTTTCAATGTATAGAGCCAGTGGAGAGCCCAATTGATGTAGACTGTAAGGAGCAGTCATTCAAATGAGCAAAAAGCGTGCAAATTGGCATTGCAATTCACCCTCTAAGATATTGGAGAACTGATGCAAATTTGTATTTTTCTGAAATGGATTCATATTACACGGTGGGAAGCATACAGTGATCAATACAGTATGCTTTCATTGTAAGCTGTTTAGGATTACTATAAAGCTTACTGACATAGAAAGAAAGAAAAATTTGTATTTTTGTAACGCCTTTTATGATCACTAAAGTTTCTAATGTGTTTTACAACAATAAAATACTTGTGAAGTGTAGTTACTGTTGTGTGGAAATCTTTGGTGCAATGCTTCAAGTCCTTGCCTCTGCGACAGAAGATGTGGGTTCAAGCCTTTTCAATGACTTGCCGACCCAGGAATGTGCACTTATAGCACGAACGAACATGTAAATCCAGTCAACACATGCCAATGGCAGGCAGGAAGAGTGGGTGAGGTTCCAGGTTGGAAAGGAACTTTGAATCTCTGCCATCACTATTCATTGCCCCAGGACTACAACACACTTGTAAAAGTGCATGTGGCCACCTCAGTGTGGTCTCCTCTGAGGGCTGTGTGACTGGTCTGGATCAGATGGGTGGTAACACTTGATCTCCATTCTGGCTGGTGTCCATTTGGAACTTGTCACCTTCTCTATCCCATGGCGGGATTCACGGTGCTGAGTCAGACCTGCCTTTGGACAGAGAACAAAAGACCACATTGGTGCTATAATATGAAACACCCATACTCTATAACCATGCAGACATTCCATGACTTAAGCAAACAGTCTGATATTAAGGAGATTATGAAGGCATCCTTGCGATTTAACTTGTCGATCTGACCAAGAGTCCTTTTTTTTTATTTATGTCATATTGTTAATCAGAGATGTGAGAGAGGCAAGTAGGTTTTGCGCCACTGCAAAAATAGTACTACAATCATTCTCACGCCGAGAATAAAACTCTGGCATCAGTTTACATTTCATGTGAAGAAAAAAGCAAAAATACAAACCACGCAGTATCTAAATGTGAGTAAATTGTCAGGTTTTGCCAGTGTTGACTATAACTTGAACTCTTCCTGTCTATTTATTTAAAACAAACTGTATTCATTTCAATGTTTTACAACATTATTGGAAGAAATTGACTTGAATTTTCCTGTGTTCAGAGTGAATTGATTTATCCCGCACTGGTGTAAAATTCAGTGAAAACATTTGGATGCTGTATGACTTACTGAACTTACTGCCCAGCTGGTTTGTGCATACTATCGTGCCCAGAAATGTTTGCTGACAAGTCCTTCTTATATTATCATCTGTCGCAATTTCAATTGAAGTAATTTAAAAAATTTGTCAGAAAGAAATTTGCATGACATCCTGAATACGGTTGAGGTTGGAGTTTGATGGGACTGTGTAGCAAAGAGCAGTAATGAGAGGCAGTATCACTGTTCTACTGTCTTCTGACACTCCACTGCCTTACTCTGACCCAATAATTATCAACGAGTTACTAATGAAGATTTGTTGCAATAGAGGGACTAGTACACTGTACAGTACTTGTCCACCCTTTTGTTTTACCCTGCTATCATTGGGACAGGCTCTGGTGTCATTTCACCTCATGCCTTCATTAAGTTGAGTGACAGGTAATTATTTTTCCCAGTTTTAGAAAATTGGGACCTAGTCCAACAGTTACTTTATTCAATCTGGCCATCAGATGTTTTTGAGGAGAGATAAGTACAGGCTTTATTTTAGTTTGTTAGCTCTTTATTTATTATCCCTTTATCTGTCTTATATCTATTTCTCTTTCAATTGATTCCTTGTGAAATTTCCATGGATGGTAGGGGAAGTACTGCTTGTTATAACTCCAGGGCAAAGTCGCCTGTCTTTGGCACAAAATGAATTATTTTCGAAGTCTCAGTTTGAGTGCAGCATCTTGAGCAGGCCTAGTCTCTAAAGCAATAAATAACTCTCACATTGCAGTGTCTGTTTTTCAGTTACCAGAATGTAGCTTTCTTTTAAACAAAAAAAAAGTAGTGGACATTTTTCCCAGGGCTAAATCTCAGAACTTGACCCAATCTCCTTTGACCTATGAGATAAATTTCTTCTGATATGGGATTTTGGCTCCTAGTCGCATATACCACATGAAACTTGAACTGTGAGCAATGCAAAGGAAATCATTACAAAAAGTAAATGTCCAAATAACGTGCATTGTAGTGGATACAGACTGTACCTTGAAACCCAGTGCACCATCCATTTGCAACTTAAAACACAAAGCAAAGTGTCAGGCAGCACCAGATGAAAGCATTGATTGTTGTGGTAATAGGGATCTCTTTACCGAACATAGTATAGCGAAAAAAAACACGCTATCTTTGGAATTAAGTACTTGCCTGGCTGTATTCCAAGGTCTTATTCAAAGGTCTTATGAGGAAAGGCTGAGAGACTTGAACCTGTTCTCATTGGCAAGAAGAAGGCAAAGAGGGGATTTGATAGAGACATACAAGGTGATCAGAGGATTCGATAGGGTAGACAGTGGAAGTCTTTTTCCTAGGATGATGATGTCAGCGTGTACGAGGGGGCATAACTACAAATTGAGGGGTGATAGATTTAAGACAAATGTTAGAGGCAGGTTCTTTACGCAGAGAGTGGTAAGGGTGTGGAATGCCCTACCTCCTAACGTAGTCAACTCTGCCACATTAGGGGATTTAAACAATCCTTAGATAAGCACATGGATGATGGTGGGATAATGTAGAGGGACGAGCTGAGAATAATTCACAGGTTGGCGCAACATCGAGGGCCGAATGGCCTGTTCTGCGCTGTATTGTTCTATGTTCAATGTTCTAAAACGGTTCTCTGCTGTTATGGATACTTGATAAAGAACTGCCCATTTCAGGAAGGCAGCGAGTTGTACTTAACACAGGACTCTCCTGAAATAGTGGTTGATATGTCTACCCCAAGGAATTGTGGCCTTTTTATGAAAAGGTTTTATGCATCAATCACGTTAAATTTACTGGTGCACTGCACGTAACCTTGTTCACTGATGCCATTTGACCACAGCTAAGGAAAGCTGTGCCTGACTTGACATGGTGGTAGAAAATTGAAAATCATGTGTCTTTAAAGAGAGGATCTGAATTTGTGGGCCTGAAATTATTATCCCTTTATCCGTCTTATATCTATTTCTCTTTCAATTGATTCCTTGTGAAATTTCCATGGATGGTAGGGGAAGTACTGCTTGTTATAACTCCAGGGCAAAGTCGCCTGTCTTTGGCACAAAATGAATTATTTTCGAAGTCTCAGTTTGAGTGCAGCATCTTGAGCAGGCCTAGTCTCTAAAGGAGGAATCTCAGGCGTCAGCAGACTATGGTGTCATGAATATACTTGGTGGGTCCTCAGACCATAGCTTGTTTAGCTTTAGTTTTTCCAGTGTTCCAAATATAAAAATAACCAGCAGCAAAATCTTAATAGCACATGCTATATGATTTAATTCTATATTTTTGATTGATGACTGAAATGGATAAAGGACTGTTTTAAAACCAAGCGTTGTGGAAAAAATTGCCGTACTTGTAAAAAAACTAGTCACTGAAACTCATTGTAAGTCATATTGACACAGCTGCTTTACCAACAAATAAACACCCAAATCGCAATATCCTGCTCACAGTGAAAAAGGATTGTAATGAACTGGGAAAGCCAAGAAGCAGAAAGTAGACTGGAATTACACCTAGCTCCAGGATTAGACATGATCCCAGGTATCCATGAAGAAAGGAATCAACGTTGTAAAAGATACAATGATTTGCAGGATATTTTATCTTATCCTGTTAACTGTGAACACAATGACCATTTCAAAAACCAGAATACCTGCAAATAAAGGAAATGGGATGCAAATCCCTTAAATGTCCTTTAGTTACTGTATATGCTTTACTACATGTGATTGAGATATTTCCAATCATTCAGACTAACTCAGAATTGGACTCAAGACATGGTGCTATGTTATAGTTTCCAGGTACACAAGTCTTGCGATGATTGCATGTAAGTTTACTAGAGCAGTATATGTGGCTTCACAAAACAACATCCACAGAAGGCATGGATTCCGGCCATAACATCACGGGACACTGTGGGTGGCTCAATGGCCAGAGGAAAGAATGCACTTTTTAACATAATTTCTCATTCAATATGATTGGTAGTCTATGAGCAGACTCTATCATTGAATGCCATAAGTGGGGCCCACAAGTTGTGTGTCTATGTGTGGGTCGTATTGGCAAGATGTTTGTGATTGAGAGTCGATGAGTGGACAACTCTCCCTTTCTTACCCTTGGACTCTTTTATTCTCCTAACTCTAAGCATTAAGGAGTGGCAGCTTGCTACTTGGTGCTATGGTCTCCCCAACTCTTTTTGTAAATAAACCCAGCACTTCAAATCTCTCCCACTCCCCTAGGGTCTCCAATCTTCCCACTTCTTCCCAGAATGTCCCACTTCTCTCTATTGGCACAAACACAAATGTTGGGAGCATGCCCTATATCACCTTGTAAGTGTACGTCAGTGTTTAGAGTTTAGCATGAAGATACACTATCATGCAGAATCACTTTAGGTTCCAGGTTTGATAAAACAATGTGTTTCAGGAGTTCCTGTGCTGCCCCCCCTGCTTTTCTTCGCCAACCTGTTCTCTCAAGTCTAAGCGTGTGAAGAGGTGTGATCAGTCAGATGTATTTGCAGGGTCCTGGACAAGGTGTTAATGGGGAACAAATGCAATTAAAAATTCAGTCGTTTCCTCTTGCAAGGTTTAAAGAGGCCAAGTTTCGACTGAGAAACTATATCTCTCACAATGGGCATGTCTGGCAGGAGATAATAATATGGAGGACATGGGCATGAAATGTCAAGAAGAGAGAATGATAGGACCATAGGTGCAGGAGTAGGCCATTCAGCCCATCGTGTATGCTCTTCAATTTAATATGATCATGGCTGCTTGAACATTTTGATGTCTATCACCGATGCTATCCCAGTACTTCCTTACAACATTGATAACCAGAAATCTATCAATCTGTACATTAAGGGTACTCAAACACTGATCTTCCAGAGTCCTCTGACAGATAATCAATAATCCCCACTGTATTGTTGTGAGGGAGGGCAAGGGACAAATCAAGGCTTGTAAATGTTATGAAAACAAAACACTGTGGCAGCTGGAAATCTGAAGCAAGCAAAGAGGGTGCTGGAGAAGCCCAGTGAGTCTGGTAGCATCTGTGGAGAGAAAAACAGAGTTAATGTTTCGAGTTCTGGAGAACAGTCATAGTGGACTCAAAATGTTAACTCTGAGAATGTTATGCCTCATGAGCTAGATCTGACCCAGTGAAGAGCTTTACCTGGATCATACACAGTCGAGCTGTGAACCTTCATTCTGGTTAAAACCACCGACTGAAAGGCAAAACTGGAGAGCGGAACTGTTTGCCAGACTAGTTAGCAATCAGTGTAATGGAAGAAACACAGAACATGGTATATGTTGAAAACAGGTTGATCACAGTGACCTTTGAACCAGACCTTAAATCTGAAGCAGTATTTCAGGAAAGCTGACATCACAAATACAATCCCAGAGACTCTTGGCTTGATGGTGCACAGCAAACAGCAGTCGCTAGGCCCAGGGCTCCTACATTGTGCAAGTCAGAACCACAGCAATACTTGGCGAATCATTTGCTTCTGTATAGAGAAGACTTAGATTTGGCCTAAACAAATGGAAAAGTGCAGTCTTCCTTCAGAGAGAGTAACTGTGAATTGGCAGGAACCAGACAAGATGGTGCATGTGCTCCACTAGGTACTTACCAAGACCCTGTTGCTCTGTCCATAAGACCACAAGACTCAGGAGCACAAGTAGGCCATTCAGCCCATCATGTCTGCTCCACCATTCAATGAAACTGTGGCTGATATGATAATCTCCATCTCCACTTTCCTGCCTTTTCCCAAAATCCTTGATTTCCCCTTGCTGATTAAAAATCTATCTCTCTCAGTCTTGAATATACTTAAAGACTCAGCCTCAACAGTACTCTGTGATAAAGAATTGCACAGTTTCACAACTCTGAGTGTAAAGACTCCTCCACACCTCTGTCTTCAATGTGAGCTCCCTATTCTGATATTATGCTCTCAGGTCCTAGACTGTCCCACAAGAGGAAATAGCCTTTCTATGTCTATCCCATTCCTTCAGAATTTTATATGTTTTAGTATGGTCACCTCTCGTTTTTCTACACTCAAATGAGTAAGGCCCAACCTACTCAATCTCTCCTCATACAACAGTCTCTACATTCCTATGATCAGACTAGTGGGCCTTCTCTAGATTGCTAGGAGAAAGTGAGGACTGCAGATGCTGGGGATCAGAGCTTAAAAATGTGTTGCTGGAAAAGCGCAGCAGGTCAGGCAGCATCAAAGGAGAAGGAGAATCGACGTTTCGGGTATAAGCCCTTCTTCTCCTCTTTTGATGCTGCCTGACCTTCTCTAGATTGCCTCCATTATCTCTTGCATTAAATAAGAGGCCCAAAATCTTTCATTGTATTCTAGCCGTAGTCTAACCAGTGTCTTGTATCATTTTGGCAAAAGCTCCCTACATTTATATGCCAATCTCTTTTGAAATAATGCCAACATCCCATTTACCATACCAATTGTTGAATTTGGACGCCAGCTTTTTTGTGATTCATGGACGAAGACTCCCAAATCCTTCTGTTCTATAGCTTTATGCAGTCTTTCTCTGTGTAAATACTATTCAACTCTTCTGTTATTCCTGCCAAAAGTGCTGAACTTCACATTCTCCCACATTATATTACCTCTGCCAAGTTTTTGTCCACTCATTATTTGCTGGACTACCCTGAATCTCCTCAAATACAATACTGACAGCTAAGATCCAGAGATTTGATTTGGTTCCCATGAGATCACAGATGATGTGTGAAATCATGGGTGGAGCCATTGAATGGTGCAGGAGGGGCAGTGTCAAGCCTGTGATGTGAGGATGGAAGCTCTGAATTATTCCAGTGGTAGGCATTAGCCAGATATCAGGGCCATTGTCATGTGGAGGGAAGTTAATTGTGAGGGTTTTTGCAAGCAATCAATGTTAATGAAACAACTTTTTCACAATTATATGCTTTCTAAGCAATTATGGTGATGGTGCATGGAATTCCTAACCAGATAATTCTGACAGTGAACAATACATCAGTCTTCAAGATAGAAAGTGAGTGAGTGGGTTGGGAGTTGCTGTCAGCGCTCAGAGATATTTTTTGAAATAGAGGAGAGGAGAGTGGAAAGCATCAGAGGGGAGGCTTAGTGACCCAGAGAGATGGGACTTTGCCAATAAAGGAAACAGCACTGATTCGCACTGTTAAACAGATGAGGAAGATGGGGAGTGGAGATCTGATCAAGGAGGTATGCATGTTGTGTTCTAGCTCCAGTTTCCAATAGACCTGATGCCTTACAGAGGCAAACAAATCACCTCCTTATACACACAGGAGCTCTGCATCTTTATTCAACAGCACATCATCCGTGTACTCCAACATGCTACTCTACACTTGTCATCCAAGTCACAGAGATTCCAATACCTCCCCCTCCACTGTATTGTGTAAGTGTACACACTGCTAACTGGGTCCCAGCATCAAAACTGTGTACAATACATGAATAAAGTGAACAAGAATACTTATTCATACAGTAACAAAGACTGCAGTTTAACACATGCAATCACTGAGCATATCTATACTCTAGTATGTTGCCACGCCAACATCTGCAGCTGAGCTGGAAACTGGTTACTGAGTGCTGTGTCTCATTGCCTTGGGTGACCTTGGCAACTGTTCTCTGGTTGCCTGAGGTCAGGTATGTCTCTACCGTCCTTACGGCAGATTCCCATCACCCTCTCATCTTCGTGGAGAGAGGTTGTGGGGAGCTGTTGAGCCAAGGATCCGGTCTATTCCTTGTGGTCTTGGCTGGAGCAACACCTTCAGTGTTGATGAATTGGGGTCAATTCTTTACTTCCAGTGTTTCAGACATGTCTGAAACTGCGGCGGATCGAATGGTCCTCGAGAGTTACTTTGGATGATTCCTTTGGTCCTTGGAAGTTGGATCCCAGTTCTCGGGAATTGGGATAGATTCCGAGCGATGGCTGGAGAATCGGCAGGACTGAGGCAGTGTCGGGGACAGCTTTACTGGCTGCAGAGTGAGGCAGAGTCCCCTGCCACTGGAGAATTCAAGAAGCCATGGGTGTAGCAAAAAAATCAAATTTGTCTCAACTCTGTGTGAACTATTCCTTTTTATAATTTATGTAATTAAAATAGCATCAGACTACGGTGACTTACACACATTTTACTCTATTTTCATAAATACAAGTAACAATAAAAGATTGTATCATACACGAATCCATTTCCCGGCTGCTTTGCTGTCTAGCCACTACCTTCTTCCCTGTAGGTGTGAGCCATCCAGTGTGTGCTCCTCCATCTGTTTTGTTGATGGCCTTTGGTGTTATTTGCCATTTTCCCCTGCAGACAGATGAAAATACTTTTCAGCACCAGTTGGCACCTTATCAGATTCCTGTGTCAAATGATGAGGTCCACTCAATAATCAGTTCACATTCTCAGTCACACACCATTTGAACCATGATGGATGTATGACCTCGAAGACTTGGGCCTGGATCTGTCCTTACCTCATGATGCATCTGATGCTGTGACCCAGTTGCCTGCCTTCCATCACTGAGACCCATTGCTGGCTACCTGCATGAAAGCTACCTGAACTTAACACTATCCTGGTATAAGCTATGGTAATGCAGAGTAGTCATTGACCCTGTTCCTGCATTGGACACAGGTGTACTAGGATCCCAAATGCGGTTAACATCCTCTGCGATCTCCATCCAGGTCTCCTTGGTCAGGCAGGAAGGTCTCCTGGTACCATCAGTAGTGAAAGACACCTCCTACCATGCTGGGCAGCCTGGAGGAGACATTGCAGTGAGACATCGCTAAACTGTGGCACTACACAATATCTGCTTTGCGCCACTGAAGTCCAGATCCTGGGCTCGTGTAATGTATTCCTCAAAACTGATGCTATAATCTTGGCGCTGGATGCATGTTCAGTGCTGTACTCCGACCCTATTCCTGTCCATCCCAATCACATCAAGTCTCCACCACCATGTTTATTGGCTGGCAGCTGTAGAATCATACTCACTGAGTCAGTCTTGCTGTGAGATTCTGGCTGCTCCCATTTCCCCTTGTCTTGGCCCATGTTGGGGCAATTAAATTCTGTGCCTGTCTGTCATGAGTAAATTGGATGTATTGGCTTATTGGAACAAAGGTAATAAATGATCTGGCATTCACTAAGCTCATGGCCAAACTTCTACATCAACTCCATTTTGCTAACTGACTTCTCATAACCACATCTTGCTGTTTCTTCAGCAATCTTTTTGGGAACCTGTTTCAACAGTTCACCAATGTACACGTCAAGGACAATATCTGTTTTAGGCTGTTTCTGTTGGCTGCACAAGAGCAGGGAGCCACTCTCAGCTCTCTCACAGCATGTCTGATATCACCGCCAGCAGTGCAGGAGCAAGATGTCTGCATCAAACAGGAGCAATGAAATCACTGTTTTGCAAATGTTTTTCAATAAATTCAAGTCCTGAGATCTCAACTTGCTCACTGCCTCACTCCAAGCATTTAGTTGCCTTGCTCCTGACACCTCACTGCCTCATCCCCTCACCAGGCAGTCTCACTGTTCACTGTCCCCAGATGCGAAGGAGAAAGGAGGTGAGTGGGAGATGGGGCGTGAAAGGTTGAAAACAGAGTGACCAGGAGGGTCGGAAGCAAGGCTGCCAAGTGTAGAGGGGCTGCTAAGGGAAGTGGAATGTGCGGGGTGGTGGAGGTGCAAGGAAGTGGGGATTGGGAGATCTAGCCATTGAAGAAGCTAAGTCGGATGGGAGAGTGGGACATTGAGGGGAGCTGTGGTTGGGAGTGAAGTGGTGAGAGTGCTTTGAGCATCCAAAGCACCGTGCACGCCATCTGGTTGGAGTTGGCATGGCATCCTGCTTTAAGCACACATCCATGATATCAGTGGCAGGAATTATGCCATTTGTTTCAACAAGCTCCTAAAGAAACATTTATGATGTCTCTACAAATAACAAATGAAGAAACTCTTCCCCAAATATACAAACTTTCTAGAGAGATCACTGGCTCTCTTTCTAATCCTGTGTGTTTCAAACCTTTTCAATTTGAGATTATCTAAATCAACATAAACTGGGCAGTGAATAGGACTGCACTGAGCAATGTATTGAAAAAAAGCACACTGCTTTGAATATAAATTAAAAATTTTGACAAGTCACTTACAGCTAAAATGTTGCTCCTGGTTTAATGCATTATTCCAAGGTATACAAAGTAGAATCAGCTGAATGAATTTTTGCTGCTTACATCAAGCCAAGAGGACATATCAGGATATTCTCTCTGGGCAGTTTCATTGTTTTCATGCTGGAAGTGAACAGCTTGGCCTTTGCATTTGTAAAACTGCACATGGTGTAATATAATTCACTAATAGGCAAAAGAAAGGTATTTTCAGTGAGCAGGTTCAAGATGAAGGCTATGTTTAAAACCTTCTGTACTTTATTTTCCTGCATGGATTGAAAAGAATTATGTGGAAGCTGTTTTAGTAAATAAGGCCCAAGTGATAATGTTCCATTGCAATGATAACTGGATTGATATTTAGTTTGGCTATATATTAGGCACTGGGATAAAGATGTTCAATGAAGTAACTAGTGACTTATTACCTCGAGAGAAAAGCGAATGCTAAAAATACTGGATCAGTCTGCATTTGAAAGAGAAAAGACAGATGAATGTTCTAAATGACGGCCCACAGAAAATAAAGTGTATTTGCTGTTTTAACATATGAATGTTCTCTCTTTAAGATGTTCACACATGCAGAGCTTCCAAGTTCATTTTTCATGACTAGAGATCATTTTCTTTGTGCTATTACTATGGTACAGGAGCTGTCAAACCATAAGCTAGATCAAATGTGATTAGATGCTGTCACAGTAAATTTAGCCCTCATCTGTTACAGGAAGAATTCAGGTTAAAGGTTACTCCATGAAATAGAATCGCTATTTCAATGTTTTTATTTTTCCTAATGGGAAATTATAATAATATGCACCATTTCTAAGTCATTTCTCAGTATTATGCTTTGTTAATTAAAACCTGTCAGGTTATTAAAGCGATTAGACCCACCAAAGTAATCATAGTTTTCAGTTAGGTGCACTGTAATGATGTTGATAAGGCTTTTTGCTATGTTCTTACACCTTTTCAATCTTAAATACAGCAATTTTTAATGAAGCATTGTGATTTGTAAATCTTATTCAGTAAGTAGAATTTGTGAACTATTCATTTTTTGTCAGGCTTGTTATATATTTTGAATGGTTGCTCCATATTGGTCAACCATAGGTTGGCAAGTGTTGAGAGAAACTGTTCAGTGCCTGCGAAGAAAAGATTAGAATTAATTTTGTGCAATTAAATCTATTCTATTTAACAAACCCCAGAATAGGAAACAGCAGTTGGATGCCAACGGTCTTAACATAAGATTTGTTTGTAAAACTTCATTTCCTTTGAATTGCACATAATGTAGTAGTTTTTTTAAAACCAGTCGATGGGATGATTCTTTGTCATGTGAGAAATGCATTACCACTGAAACAAGTCAATTTTAGCCTGTCTTTTACACTGTTCACAAAGTTTTGTTTTGTTATGAGCTACTACTCCCTCACTGCCTGAGGCCCCCTCTCTCAGTTTTTGAGCAAACACTGAGATGGGTAGACAGTAACTTAACTAAGATGTTGAAATGCTTATAATTTTGCACTGTACTATTTTGTTATACCAGTCGAAGTGAGCTTTGATCAGTTGGACCACTGAATCTTTAACGAAGCAGCTTTAAAAGAAAAGCTATTAATTGTGGGCCAACTCCAGCATGAATGCTTCAGCAAAGGTCATAAAAGTGATACTTCTGTGTGACACTGTGCTTCCCCCTGCCCTGCTGCCTTCCCCTATTTCAAAATGTTTTGTTAGAAATATGTAAAAGATATTAGGCCCTTTTCCATATTGTCTTAATCTTTGTAGCTTGCTTTCCCAGATATTCTTCAACCTTTTCTCAAACAAACATTTCTCGGACCCATTTGTACTGCTCACTTCGTTGGGTTTTCCTGGTAACTTATTCAAAAGTTTTATTAATCTTTGTGAGGAAAATGTCCTGCTTGACTTCCCTTCTTGTTTTTAACATCCTAATTTTGAACTTGTGTAATATGCATTTAATATTTCTACACTGAACAATCTGTACTCTAATCAACTTTGTCATTTATATTCTTCACCACTGCAATTAGCCATTTCAACGTTTCAGCTTTTTTAAAAAAGAAAATCAACCCAATCTTTTAAGCAATCCTTACAATTTAAATTCTTATACCTGCAAAAACTTATGTTTTATTGACACTTGTCCTTTCAAGGACAATGACAACTTTTTCAAGATTTAATTCGCCGAAGATAGATGGTGTCCTCAGCAGTAATTCATTTGGAGTGAGGGCTACCTCACCCTCAGATGAACATAGTGTTTTCATTTTGTGTGAGATAAACGCACAGTAAGCTGATCAGTATCTGTTAATTGCTAAAAGTCTGGTCTCATCCCACGGTCAAAAGACTCATTTACGACACATTTAACATACTAACAATTGTTGCTGACCTTTCTTTTAGCTGACATTGGCTGACCAACTCGTCCTAGCTGGCTTGGAGTGTGATTAGTCAAGTCATTATCAAGACTACCTTTCTTGTCCTTTTAGACGTCACCCAAATCTGCCTGGACACTTACACTAATGTCAATGATGCCCTCCTTCAATACCTTATCATCATGAAAACAGATTTATTCATTGGGTCTTTCCAAGTTTCTTTGTTCTAGCCATTATGTGCCACAATCTGTTCAAAGTGAGGAAACCAGGCGAAGGCCCCCACTCTGAGACCCTCTGAAATTGTTGTGAAATTCTAATGATTTCTTTGCTTAAATTGATTCTAAAATGTTTGAGCCCTGGAGAATATGGAGGACTTTGGGAGCCTTGATGGGTGTATTCCAGTGTACTTGTTAAGTTGCATCTGGCAACAGCTGTGCCTTCCAAAAGTTCACAAAGTCACTCAAAAGTCTCTTGATTATCATTCCGATGATGGGATGCCTGCGCTGTTAGGGTAAGTTCTAAGCTCACATCACTGATGCAGAGTGAGAAAATTTGCCTGGATCATTTTTGGTCATGAACTATGTGCTGTTAAATACCTCCCCTGTGATTCCGTGGTGGCCACTTTGGAACTATACATTTTGAAAATCTGCACAATTTGAAATGATTTTAAGGAGGCCATTGAATGACTCTGCATTGTTAGCGTAGGGTCTGGTCCCTCAGTTGCACATCTCCAAATTTCCAATTTTTACAACTGATATTGACACAGTTGTCAAATTACATTTACTAAAGTATTTGATGATGTGTATTTTACTTGATATCACTTAGGCCAATGTGGATGGCAGAGAATCTATCCAACTTGGCAGACAGGCAGCTTTTATTAATCAATGTGCCATGTTTAACTGTGTCAGTATCAACATATTTAAAACAGGCATTTGTTTCTAGCATTACCAGTTTAATCTAACAAATGGTTAAATTGCTAGAAGTTAAAGTATAAAAGTATCTAAAATGTAAAATTGCTGAACATATTTCTAATTAATCAAGCTTTGTCAATGTCAATGGTGAGCAAAGGAGACACCTTTTGCAGTCCTAAGCTTAAAAGGACTGGCTGATGAAAAGTAAAACAACAGAAAAAAAATTAAAACAGCATATTTCGTACAGGTGCAACGTTCAACTTAAAATTCCCTTATTCACAAAATTATAAAAGATGTGGTGTCGAATAATGTTTAATTTGGTGCACCATCCATAGAACAAAGGTTATATTTGTAGATGACTCAGATTCTATAACCTTATTTTGACCCAACTTGGATGTTGAGAAGGACAACAAAAGCTGATTTTGCAAGTATCCATCAAATACTGTCTATTTAATAGTTTGGGAACCTAGTAGTCATGGTTAGGGAATGCTGGTGTTGCTTGGGGTGTACAAAGTTAAAAACCACACAACACCAGGTTATAGTCCAACAGGTTTAATTGGAAGCACTAGCTTTTGGAGCGCTGCTCCTTCATCACATGATTGTGGAGGACACAATTGGAAGGCACAGAATTTATCGCAAAAGTTTACAGTGTGATGTAACTGAAATTATACATTGAAAAATACCTTGATTGTCTGTTGAGTCTCATCTGTTAGAATGACCATGATAGCTTCACTTCTTTCATGTGTAAATCACAAAACTTTTTTTTTAAAAAGTTGCATTCTCGGGTTAACTGTAACAACTGGTGTTAGCCAGATGATGTGTTGAAGGTGAACTATCTGTTATCTGGCTAATACCAGTTGTTACAGTTAACCTGAGAATACAACTTTTAAAAAAAAGGTTTTGTGATTTACGCATGAAAGAAGTGAAAAGATCATGGTATTCGCACAGATGAAAGACTCAACAGACAGTCAAGGTCTTTTTCAATGTATAATTTCAGTTACATCACACTGTAAATTTTTGCTATAAATTCTGTGCCTTACAATTGCGTCCTCCACCACCACCTGATGAAAGAGCGACACTCCGAAAGTGAGTGTGCTTCCAATTAAACCTGTTGGACTGTATCCTGATGTTGTGTGATTTTTAACCTTGGGAAACCTATGCATCAAAAGTGTCTTACTGATATTTCCATGAGCCAAACCTGTCTCTTTCTCCTTCAAAGTGTTGACACACTGTTAAACTCTTCATTGGATTCTATTCCACACATCCTCCCCTGTCTGAGAAAACATAATTTGTCCAATTTCTAATCAGATTTAAACTTTGCAATTCTGTACTCAGATCACTATAACCACACTTTACATTTAACAGTTGGTTTAAGCAACACTCAGCAATTTGATGTATCTCAATAACGCTTTCACTTTGTCTTCACCATTAATGATACTTTAGTTCTGGAATGACTTGCTGATTTTAGAACACCTATATGGAATGGTACCAATTTGAATAATTGGGACATAAATTATGCATATTATTCAGGGTACAGTTAGAAAAAACATCAGTTATTACAAGTAAAATATTCAGAAAATTGTTTTGTTTAGAATCAAATTGCTTTTAGATCATCCCATTTGTTAATTAGACGCATTACCAACCGCCTTCCTCAGTAGATAGTTATATTCAAATTATTTTCTTTTTTGCCAGTGCTGATGATACTTATAGTTTTCTGCATACATTTTTTCATATTGGTGGGGTTCAGTTGTAAAGAAATCATGAAATTTCTTTACAATACTATTTGCAAGTTTATCAGTGTCATAGTCATAGAGTCACAGAGATGTACAGCATGGAACCAGACCCTTCGGTCCAACTCGTCCATGCTGACCAGATATCCCAACCCAATCTAGTCCCACTTGCCAGCACCCGGCCCATATCCCTCCAAACACTTCCTATTCATATACCCATCCAAATGCCTTTTAAATGTTGCAATTGTACCAGCCTCCACCACTTCTTCTGGCAGCTCATTTCATACATATACCACCCTCTGTGTGAAAACGTTGTCCCTTAGGTCTCTTTTATATCTTTCCCCTCTCACCCTAAACCTATGCCCTCTAGTTCTGGACTCTCCGACCCCAGGGAAAAATATTTGTCTATTTATCCTATCCATGCCCCTCATGATTTTGTAAACCTCTATAAGGTCACCCCTCAGCCTCCGATGCTCCAGGGAAAACAGCTCCAGCCTGTTCAGCCTCTCCCTATAGCTTAAATCCTCCAACCCTGGCAACATCCTTGTAAATCTTTTCTGAACCCTTTCAAGTTTCACAACGTCGTTCCGATAGGAAGGTGACCAGAATTGCATGCAATATTCCAACAGTGGCCAAACCAATGTCCTGTACAGCTGCGACATGACCTCCCAACTTCTGTACTCAATACTCTGACCGATAAAGGAAAGCATACCAAACGCCTTCTTCACTCTCCTATCTACCTGCGACTCCACTTTCAAGGAGCTATTAACCTGCACTCCAAGGTCTCTTTGTTCAGCAACACTCCCTAGGACCTTCCCATTAAGTGTATAAGTCCTGCTAAGATTTGTTTTCCCAAAATGCAGCACCTCGCATTTATCTGAATTAAACTCCACCTGCCACTTCTCAGCCCATTGGCCCATCTGATCAAGATCCTGTTGTAATCTGAGGTAACCTGAGCTGTTCACTACACCTCCAATTTTGGTGTCATCTGCAAACTTACTAACTGTACCTCTTATGCTCACATCCAAATCATTTATGTAAATGACAAAAAATAGTGGATCCAGCACCGATCCTTGTGTCACTCCACTGGTCACAGGCCTCCAGTCTGAAAAACAACCCTCCACCACCATCCTCTGTCTTCTACCTTTGAGCCAGTTCTGCATCCAAGTGGCTAGCTCTCCCTTTATTCCATGAGATCTAACCTTACTAATCAGTCTCCCATGGGGAACCTTGTCAAACACCTTACTGAAGTCCATATAGATCACATCTACTGCTCTGCCCTCATCAATCCTCTTTGTTACTTCTTCAAAAAAACTCAATCAAGTTTGTGAGACATGATAACCCAAGCACAAAGCCATGTTGACTATCCCTAATCAGTCCTTGCCTATCCAAATACATGGACATTCTGTCCCTCAGGATTCCCTCCAACAACTTGCCCACCACCAAGGTCAGGCTCACTGGTCTATAGTTCCCCGGCTTGTCTTTACCACCCTTCTTAAACAGTGACACCATGTTAGCCAACCGCCAGTCTTCTGGCACTTCACCTGTGACTATCGATGATACAAATATCTCAGCAAGACGCCCAGCAATCACTTCTCTAGCTTTCCACAGAATTTTAGGATACACCTGATCAGGTCCTGGAGATTTATCCACCTTTATGCGTTTCAAGACATCCAACACTTCCTCCTCTGCAATATGGACATTTTGTAAGATGTCAGCATCTATTTCCCTACATTCTATATCTTCCATATCCTTTTCCACAGTAAATACTGATGCAAAATACTCATTTAGTATCTCCCCCATTTTCTGCAGCTCCACACAAAGGCCACCTTGCTGGTCTTTGAGGGGCCCTATTCTCTCCCTAGTAATCCTTTTGTCCTTAATATATTTGTAAAAACCTCTTGGATTCTCCTTAATTCTATTTGCCAAAGCTATTTTACATCCCCTTTTTGTCCTCCTGATTTCCCTCTTAAGTATACTCCTACTGCCTTTATACTCTTCTAACGATTCACTCGATCTATCCTGTCTATACCTTACATATGCTTCCCTCTTTTTCTTAACCAAACCCTCAATTTCTTTCGTCATCCAGCATTTCCTCTACCTACCAGTCTTTCCTTTCATCCTAACAGGAATATACTTTCTCTGGATTCTCGTTATCTCATTTCTGAATGCTTCACATTTTCCAGCTGTCCCTTTACCTGTAAACATCTGTCCCCAATCAGCTTTTGAAAGTTAGAACATAGAAGATAGAAAAATACAGTGCAGTACAGGCCCTTCGGCCCTCGATGTTGCGCCGATCAAAGCCCACCTAACCTACACTAACCCACTATCCTCCATATACCTATCCAATGCCCGCTTAAATACCCATAAAGAGGGAGAGTCCACCACTGCTACTGGCAGGGCATTCCATGAACTTACGACTCGCTGAGTGAAGAACCTACCCCTAACATCAGTCCTATATCTACCCCCCATTAATTTAATTTAATTGTAATAGCTGACTCCATACGTGGAAAAAGGTTCTCACTGTCAACCCTATCTAACCCCCTAATTATCTTGTACACCTCTATCAAGTCACCCCTAAACCTTCTTTTCTCCAATGAAAACAACCCCAAGTGCCTCAGCCTTTCCTCATAGGATCTTCCTACCATACCAGGCAACACCCTGGTAAACTTCCTCTGCACCCGTTCCAGTGCCTCCACATCCTTCCTATAGTATGGCGACCAAAACTGCACACAATATTCCAGATGCGGCCGCACCAGAGTCTTATACAACTGCAGCATGACCTCAGGACTCCGGAACTCAATTCCTCTACCAATAAAAGCCAGTACGCCATATGCCTTCTTCACTGCACTATTTACCTGGGTGGCAACTTTCAGAGATCTGTGTACATGAACACCAAGATCCCTCTGCTCTTCCACACTACCAAGTAGTCTACCATTAGCCCAGTAATCTATCTTTTTATTACTCTTACCAAAGTGAATCACCTCACACTTAGCTACATTGAACTCCATTTGCCACCTTTCTGCCCAGCTCTGCAGCTTCTCTATATCCCGCTGTAAACTGCCACATCCTTCCTCACTGTCTACAACTCCTCCGACTTTCGTATCATCCGCAAACTTGCTCACCCAACCTTCTAACCCTTCCACCAGGTCATTTATAAAAATGACAAACAGCAATGGTCCCAAAACAGATCCTTGCGGAACACCGCTAGTGACGGCACTCCAAGATGAACCTTTGCCATCAACTACTACCCTCTGTCTTCTTCCAGCCAGCCAATTCCTAATCCAAACCTCCAACTCACCCTCAATGCCATATCTCTGTATTTTCTGCAGTAGCCTACCATGGGGGACCTTATCAAACGCCTTACTAAAATCCATATATACCACATCTACCGCTTTCCCCTCATCTACCTCCTTAGTCACCTTCTCAAAGAATTCAATAAGGTTTGTGAGGCACGACCTGCCCTTCACAAAAGGTGAAGTTCTTGCCTAATACCGTCAAAATTAGCCTTTCTCCAATTTAGAACTTCATCTTTTAGATCTGGTCTATCCTGTTCCATCGCTATTTTAAATCTAATGGAATTACGGTTGCTGGCCCCAAAGTGCTCCCCCACCGACACCTCAATCACCTGCCCTGTCTTATTTCCCAAGAGTAGGTCAAGTTTTGCACCTTCTCTAGTAGGTACATCCACATACTGAATCAGAAACTTTTCTTGTACACACTTAACAAATTCCTGTCCATCTAAACCTAAACTATGGCAGTCCCAGTCTATGTTTGGAAAGTTAAAATCCCCTACCATAACCACCCTATTATTCTTACAAATAGATGAAATCTCCTTACAAGTTTCTTTCTCAATTTCCTTCTGACTATTAACAAGTCTATAACACAATCCCAATAAGGTGATCATCCCTTTCTTATTTCTCAGTTCCACCCAAATAATTTCCCTGGATGTATTTCCAGGAATACCCTCCCTCAGCACAGCTCTAATCCTATCCCTTATCAAAAACACCACTCCCCCTCCTCTCTTGACTTAGATGATTTACATTGTCAAGGATGTTTGCTTACTGATGTTAATGTAGGTATTTACATACATGACTGACTGACCTCACAATCTGAATTACACAGAGACAGTGACTGCAGATAAGACAGGTAGCTTTATACCAGAATATCATGTGCTGTAATGTCACATACTTGGCTAAAAGATACAGTGCCTGTGTCAGTGCCTATGTCATAATACATTCATCCTTTTCCTTTAATTGATTAAAACTTTTTCTAATAACATATATGGGATGCACATACATAACTATCTCTATTCATTCAGATAATGTCTTAGCAGATGTACCATGACCAGATTTGATCCTGAAACACAAATTACGACTGAACAATATAGTTTCATTCTTCTGTCTACTGCCTGTTGTTGCAAGTGGATGCAGTATTTGCCTGTTGTCTGGCGTGTTGTCTTCATCACCCACAAAACCATCCTGTATGAAGGGTGGCTGATGATATGCAGTTCTGATATGTCATCTGTTTCTTCACAGGACTTGACCATTGCTCATTATATTGTCGTGTGATATTGGAAACATGATACAGTATCTTTTTACAAAGTCATGTCTTCATGTGAAAATCTCAAACATACATGTTTTGTTCTGGTGTAAGTTGGAGTAACTGTGCATGAATTGCAGAAAGCCTGTATGCAGGTACACCAGGCAAACAGAATTTTGGCCAGGTATAAGGGCCAGGAGCAGGCAGGTGGGGCTAGTTTAATTTAGGAATATGTTTGGCATGGACTGGTTGGACCAAAGGGTATATTTCTGTGCTGTATGACCCTACAACTCTCTGCCTCTATAAAGGAATTGGGTGTAAAAATAGAGAAATACTGTTTCAACTAGAGTGTTACATACAATTTTATCTCCTCGCTTGAGGAAGGATGTAGTTACATTGGAGGCAGTTCAAAGGAGATTGACTAGATTGATTCCAGAGATGAAGGGTTTCTTTAATGAAGAGAAATTGAGCAATTTAGGCCTATATTCTCTGGAGTTAGAAGAATTGGAGGAGATCTAATTGAGTTCTATAAGGTGCCAAAGGGGATTGACAAAGTAGACATGTAAAGAATGTTTCCTCATGTTGGCAATCTCAAATGAGAGTTTACAGTTTTAGAATAAGAGGCAGCAGATTCAAAACAAAGGTGAGGAGAAATTACTTCTGTCAAAAGGTTGTGCATCTGTGGAATTCATGACCCCAAAGTGTGCTGGATGCTGGGTCATTGAGGAGTTAGATAACTTTTAAATTAGTAATGGGTTGAAGGCTTATGAGGAGTGGGCAGGAACATAGAGTTGTGGCTGAGATGAGATTAGCCAAGATTATATTAGATAGTGGAGCAGGCTGAAGTGGCTGAATCATGTCCTTATGCTCCTAATTTTTATGTCTTGTGCTTTTGTAAACATCCCGTTTCTGCAGGCATGTATTGTAAGGCTATATTATCAAAAGGTTTTGGAGTTCACTTCAAATTGAATTGTAGTGCCTCAGTCAATTACCATTGCAGTTTGAGAGAATCAATCTAAATGTTTTTCAGTCTTGATTAGTTACAAGACCCATTTTACATATAATTATGATTTCACAGGTTGTTCAGAATTTATTAAATTGATCATAACAATTACTAAATATATTAATACTTAATCAAAGCAGTAATTTTCAGTTGATCCACTCTGAATGGTACTTTTTGACTTTGGTTGACTGGACACAGGTTTCATGATTTGTTCCTTTGACTGAGGCTCTCCTCCTGTCATGGACTTTACTTCTTGTGAACCAATCCACCAAGAATGACCACTTGTTAAGCCTGGCTAGCCACCGTCCTCTGTGCACGGTCAGAGACATCCTGAACCCTGATTGGCTTGTTAGTGCATGAACAGTGCATAGTCAATCTTTGTTTGGCATCTGCCCAATTCCTGATAGTTTTTTTTAAAAGTAATGGGCCTCCTGGCAGTAAGACTTCATACTGTCTCCTGATTTGTTCTTTAATTTGCCACCTTGTAACATTATCCCTTTTGTGACAGTTTTACCTCTTAGCTTCCCAATTCCGTAGGTTTTTTCCAAGATAATGTTCCGAACATAAATGATTTGTGTCTGTTTACAGTATGTAGAGTCTGCTCCCACTGACTATCCCATTGCAAATGCCATTCCGAACTGATACGTCTCCAAAAGCTCTCAATATCCTTTAAACATGCGTGACTCCACAACAATTGTTGATGCCCAAAACAAATTGAAACTGAAAATAATTGTGATAAAACTAAACCAATTTCAAACAGACTTGCGTGTTTAAACAAAAGCCTTTTACATCTAAGTATTTTCACAATCAGACTAAGTTTATAATAGCTTGATCCCAGAAAACAACTGTAAAACCATGTGACAAATGATATTAATTTTGTCCTGAGCCATTTGGTTTCCTTCCTAACAGCAGATGTTTCACAATTAAACAAAATATAATTTTATTCCTCGTGCTTAATCATGTCAAAATGTTTAATTATTGGAAAATAATCCAACCCTATACTAATACACTGTTGGGACACAATGTTTTTGGGGAACACCAAACATACTGATAAATGTGACTACAACCATCTCACAAGTGGTATGTTTAACATGTCACATAAAAGGAAATTGGATGAAGTATTCAGTTACCAGATGTAATTGTGTCCTTAGACATGGAGAATATCAGTTGAAACTTGCACAATGGTTTCATGAGGAGTTTTGAGTGGAAGCAGAGGTTCTCCATGATCATTGAGGTTGTTCAAATTGACATGTTTGGTATGACTTGATTCGTTGATCAATCCCAGGCCGATACAGGTAAATGAATTGATCTGTCAAATTGTAGTTTCTCTCTATGGCCATGTGATTTATATGATTTAGCAGATCTTGGTATAGAGTTTATGGGATTAAGACTTCCCTCTTGAACGTAACATTCTTGGAGATTTTAAGTTTTTTTTTCCTGAATGATTAGAATTCATGTACCATCTTGGGACCTGTTGAATATGTTCAGATCACCTTTTGATGATTATCATTTTCAGTCATTTTCTGACAGAACCTATTGAATCTCCTCAGCTCAGCTGTTACTAAAATGTTTGAGATCGCTGTTATAGTCTAGAATCCTTGAGCTTTGTGAACTTTAGTGTTGTGGATTGCAAGAATATATATGTTGCACGTACCATCTACATCTACCTACAAACTGGTTGATTGATTCAACTGATTGGTTTCGGTATGACATGAACTCAAGTCTTTAGAGCCCTGAAGTTGACTCAGACTTTATGTTGGCAGTGATATAAATTTTTAATTTTCATGCCCTTTTGGAAACTGAAAGTGACAGAATCAACTGATATCTGGACACAGTAAAGCCTCACCAGTACAGAAAGCATTTTTTCCCTCTGTTTTTAAATTGTATTTTTTCGATTCGATTTCCTACAATGTGGAAACAGGCCTTCGGCCCAACCAGTCCACACTGACCCTCCGAAGAGTAACCCACCCAGACCCAATTCCCTCTGACTAATGCACTTAACACTATGGGCAATTTAACATGGCCCATTCACCTGACCTGCACATCTTTGGATTGTAGGAGGAAACCCGGAGCACCTGGAGCAAACCCACACAGACATGAGGAGAATGTGCAAACTCCACGCAGACAGTCACCTGAGGCTGGAATCGAACCTGGGACCCTGGTGCTGTGAGGCAGCAGCAGTGCTAACCACTGTGCCATCATGCCACCTTCTAGGGAGCTCTGACTGAGGGTGCAAAGTGGGTAAAAGCAAGGCCAAATAGTGCAGGCAAGGATGTTGTGAGCATCAGGTAGGCTCAGAGTGTGTGACTACTATGACAGTGAGTGAAGAGCTTGGAGATGCAGCCTGATCCTGTCCAAACACAGCCTTGGTGCAGCATTTCATTGATAGCTGCCAGTGCAGTCCGAGGTGTGGCAATGAAATACAGAAGCATCCTGTAAATGGATCGAAGATGTGCCACGAGGGATCTTAGTGACTGGCACGTTATTAGATGCCAGTGTCCGTGAGTGTGTATTGCATGTGGGTGGTACCCATAGCATGTGCTGTGACATGTTGGTGCCTGGTTCCCACATTTGGAGCAAGTGAATTCACCATGTACCCCCTTGATGTCCATGTAAAGTTTTCTTAATGTCTGGCTTGTTTGGTAAATTTGGTAAAATTGAAAGCTGAATATTAATGAGGTAAGTTTGGCTATCAACAAAGTGTTTACCAAACAATAATCTCCCACAGTCGACAACTTGCCACAGTCTGGTGAGAAACGTGTTACTCCACTTACTTAAAACATAACCGATGGAGTAAGATGCTCCTAATGTTGAGATCTGCCTCAAAAGACATTGTCCACTTCTACCACAAATTTAATCAGACCATGACATGAGAGCCCTATGACATTTGACCCATCGTCTGGGTTTTGTGCTTACTGCAGTTACTGTACATTATACACACACAACCAACTGATTACACTGACTCCATTATGAGAATGAATGAAGGTGAGTTGGGTACCTTTATACAGGAACATTGAATGTCATGATGTCATTTAACCATCTCAAATGTATAGTGCCTGTTTCATCTGACCAGATTAATACCTGGACCATCAATAATTGCTTGTGCGTTCATGTTTCCTGTACCTAGTAGTGTGGTCCAAAGTATAGGATATAACTGTCATAATGAGATATACATCTGTCTCATATATTGTTTTGAAATACAGTGAGCAAAAGAGACAATGGGAAAAGTACTGTTTTGACTTTGCAGTTTGGCTTCCTATAAAACATTCAAAGCAAATTTTCACAATATTAGACTTAATTCTTGATGAATGACAGTGATAGTCCCTAACTATTATTATTGAATTTAAGATAGCAATGACACCTGGTTACATGGTTACGCTTAAAATACATTAAACTACGACTGTTATAAAGGTATGATTCATTTTGGTGTTAATTATAGCATCAAGTATCAACTTGGCTGTGAAACATCTCTCCAAATAAATGGTTACTCTTACATGGTTGGAAATGCAAGGCATGAGTGGAAGGGAACTTGTTTTCACTTTGTGGGTGTAATATTCAAAACTGCAGTGACAGAAATGAAACATTCAAACAGCATTCTATAAATTAAAAATGCATACATTAAGAGACTTGTCCTTTGGATCTAACCCATTGTTTGAATGTTAGGTTCATAGAATGTTTCACTTACGTAAAGGAGCTGTAACAATACTCAGTTACGATGAATTCTGTGCTTCTATTTGAACCCTTTATGAAATATAATCATGGGAAAAAAAAGAAGAGAAATCTGTGTCTTGGCTTGCTGACTTCTGCACCAGACTGTCAGACTTACTCTTCAAGCAGTGTGATATGTCAGAAGTTTAAACAGTCAAGCTGAAATGCTTGTACATTCAAGATCTGTGTCAGTAAAGGGCAGACTATAGAAAACAAAACAAGTGAACTGGCTGTTTAATTGATGCTCATTAAGTTATGAGTAGATAATACTGGCAAAGAGATAGAGTGTTACATTACAGTGAATGAGTTTTACCTTTTGTACATTTAAATGGTTTGGACTTGAACATACTGGGCTGGATTTTATGTTGCTGTGTGTGGTGAGGGAGACAAAATGGGTGAGTGAGTTATCTGCTTACTCCTGCTCTCGCTGAAAACAAGCACTGTCCAGAGGGAAGGCAATATGAAGAAAGGTCTAAACCCAATTAGTGACTAAGCCAGAGTGCTATGTGAGAGAGCGCTTAGAAAGTACACCAAATTTGGAGAATTGTAAAGTTGTGAATGTATGCATTTAATGAGTGTGAATTGGATTATGAAGACAAAAATCACAATAATTATCCAGCTTAACATATTGAACTTCATTAATGGAAGTACACTTTAATTGAATGGAAATGTAAATTGGATAGGCAGTGAATATAGTAATGTGGAATTAATTTCTGTGAGAGCTAAACTCGAGTACAAGACAGTGGTGAGACAGAGGTGATCAGAGACCAATAATGCAGATCAGGCACAGTCCCAGGGATTGAGCAGACTGAGTCACCTCATTCTGGGACCATGAAGGTTTAAACACAACATTAAGGAGGTTTACTGGAAGTTAGTATCTGTGGATAGATTCTAGATTAAGAACAGAACACAGAAGCAAGAACTTCTTTAAATATATAAAAAGGAGAGAGAAGCCAAAATGAACACTGAGAGAATGAGCTGAGGAAATAATAATGGGAAAACCATGAAATGGCAGAGGAGTTGAATAAATACTTTGCATCAGTCTTTACAGTAAAAGACATTAATACCATCCACAATTAATGAAATATGTGAGGGGCAAAAGGAGAGAGGACATATGTACAATAACCATTGGTGGAGTGTAATTGCTCGTGAAAATAATGAGGCTAAAGACAGATCGGTCCTCTGAACCTAATGAGATGCATCCTTGGATATTAAAGGAAGTAACTGCAGAGATAGTGGATGCACTGATAGTAATCTCCCAGGAATGCTTAGATTCTGGAAAAATCTCAGAGGATTGGAAATGGAACAATGTTATTTAAAAAGAGAAGGAGCCAAAAAATAGTTAACTCCAGGCCAGCTAACTTAATGTCTGTCTGCTATAAAGGATGTAACAATTGAACTTTTAGAAATAAAACATATGATCGAACAGAGTCAACCTGGGTTCATGAAGGGGAAATCATGCCTGACAAATTTATTAGAATCCTTTGAGGAGGTAACAAGGGGAATATAAAGGGGAAGCAGTGAATGAAATAAAATTGAATTTTTGGAAGGCATTTAATAAGTTACCATACATTAGGCTATTTAATAAGATTGGAGTTCATGGTGTTGAAGGTGAGCTATAGCATGGATAGAGGATTGGCTCTAATGTAACAGAACACAGTGAGTTGGGAGAAAGAGGGCATTTTCAGGATGCCAACCTGTAACTAGTGGAGTGCCACAGGGATTAGTGCTGGGGCCACCATAATTGATAATATTTATTAATGGCTTGGATGAGGAAAGTGAATGTACTGTACCCAGACAAAAATAGGTGGGTGAGGAAGACCCAAAGAGTGTGCAGAGGGACAGAGATTAAGCGAGTCAGCAATACATGGTAGGTGGAATTTAATGTGGGAAAATGGCAGGAAGAGGATATTTTTAAACAGAGAAAGACCACAGAAAACTATGGAACGGAGCCTTTTGAATCACAAAAAGGTGGCATCCATCCAGATTCAGAAGCTAATAGGGAAGACAAGTGGAATGTTGGCCTTTAGGGAATGGAGTATAAAAGTAGGGAGGTTTTGCTATAACTACATAAGACCAGGATGGAATACTGTGGTCCCCTCATTGAAGGCAAGATAAGCTGGTATTGGATGCAATCCAGAAAAGGTTCACTAGTTTGATCCAGATATGGAGGTGCTGTTTTATGAGGAGAATGTTGGGCCTAGATATGCTGGAATATAGAAGGTGACCTTATTGAAATATAAAGGGTCTTAGGGGACTTGAAGGGATGGGGAAAGGTTGTTTCTCCTTGTGGGAGAATTGAGGAGCAGAGGGCATCAACTCAAAATAAGGGGTCATACCTTTCTTTTCTCAGAGGATTGTGAATCTGTGGAATTCTTTACCACAGAGGCCATTGAGACTGTATCCTTAAGTATATTCAAGAAGGAAATCGCTGGAAAGCCACGAATATAAGGGCAAGATTTTAAACTGGGAATACCAGCACCTAGAATGTGACCACAAGCCTCAACTAAATAACCTGGGGCAGCTGCTGGCAACTGTGGTATCTTGCCAGCCACTAGCATTGCTGCAGGAACAGATGTCAGACTGCCGACCTCACTGACAGCAGCCTCAGGCAAGAGCTGGGAGGAAGGACTATCGAAGAGTCGAACTGGCTAGTAGTAGCCCTTGGGAGTGTTGTGGTCTTGAACAATATGACAAAAGGATGAGTACTCAAAATGGGTAAAGCAAATTAATGCACCAATTACATGTATCATTGACAACTGAGCACAATCCCATGATAAGTTTCTAAGGGCTGTTTCTGAAGTGGCTCAGATGACCGATTTTAGTAGAATATATTAGTGACCAATAAAGAATTGTGTTACAATGGGAACAACAGCTCTATAAGTCATTGATGAATTTCCAAAGATATCTTAACTCATTAACAGTTCGTATCAAGGGTGAATGGAATAAAATTGAGACTACTTAAAGTCTCAGGGTCACATGAGAAGCAAACTAAAATTGACAAAGGTAAGTTATGGGGCCTACAGGAATGATAAAAGTGGTAAAATAATACAGAATATAATGCAAGATGTCAAGAAGATTGAGGTTAAAATGGAGAAGGACGAAAGAATTTCAAACTTTTCTTTATAAATAGTATTGTGTAGATGAATTAATTTAAAGAGAATTGTTAAATTCAGGGTAGCATCCCTGAGAGAAGGGAATAATGGGCTTTTGAGAACAAATTAAAATTGTTTGATTCTTATGTTATGATCTCTGACTAGACTGCTAAATTTAAGTTACATTCGGGTTAGGATCCAGAAGGGACCACTTTTTTTTTCATAAAGTTGACAAAGGTTGAGATTCTATGCACATATACAGAGAATAAAGTGATAAGGTTTCATGGTTTTGAACAATTATAAGTATTACTAAGCTGCTCAAAATGTAATACAATATCCAATATACAGCCTAGTTACATTTATGATCCGATTGGTATTAACCTGCACACACACAAAAACACACACACACAAACACACACACACACACACACACAAATACACACACACAAACACACACACACACAAACACACACACACACACAAATACACACACACACAAATACACACACACACAAATACACACACACAAACACACACACACACAAATACACACACACACACACATACACACAAACACACACACACACAAATACACACACACACACACACACACACAAAAACACACACAAAAACACACACACACACAAAAACACACACACACACAAACACACACACACAAACACACACACACACACACACACAAATACACACACACAAACACACACACACACAAACACACACACACACAAATACACACACACACAAATACACACACACACAAATACACACACACAAACACACACACACACAAATACACACACACACACATACACACAAACACACACACACACAAATACACACACACACACACACACACACAAAAACACACACAAAAACACACACACACACAAAAACACACACACACAAACACACACACACACACACACAAACACACACACACACAAACACACACACACACAAATACACACACACACAAATACACACACACAAACACACACACACACAAATACACACACACACACACACACAAACACACACACACACAAATACACACACACACACACACACAAAAACACACACAAAAACACACACACACACAAATACACATACAAATACACACACAAACACACACACACACAAATACACACGCACACCACACAAAAACACATACACACCACACAAAAACACACACACACCACACACACAAATACACACACACAAACACACACACACAAATACACACGCACACCACACAAAAACACACACACACCACACACACACATCACACATAAACACACACACCATACACAAAAACAGATGTGTGCACGCGCACACACACACACCATACAAAAACACACACACACTACACACAAACACACACATACACACATATTCTCTCACACACACACACATATTCTCTCTCCGTCTCTCTCTCTCTCTCTCCCTCTCTCATCCTCCCACCTTCTGCTGTCAACCCCTTAAACCCCTCCTCCCCCTAACCCCCCAAAAAATCAGGACTGTGCATCCCTGGAATCTGGATACTGGACTTCAGCACCTAACCTGAGTCTAATCGTGCTCAGCTACTTAGAGCAAATATTTCCTTCACTGTTGTTCACAGCTTCTTTTAAGGCCCTACTGCTCCTAGGACTTTTCCTGAGAATGAGTGCCAACACTTAGCTCCACCCCCTACCTCCCTGGGCAGCTCCTGAGTTTAAATGGCTTGTAGCCTTCATTAGCACCGCCTTAAACTGTATATAGGGTTTGGCCCCATAATTTGAGGAAGGATTTAATTGCATTGGAGGCAGATCAGAGAAGGATAATTCCAGAGATGAAAGTCTTATTTTATGCGGAGATTTTGAGCAGTTTAGCCCTTTACTCTCTGGAATTTTGAAGGAAGAGAGCAGATCAATTTGAGGTATATCAGGTGCTAAAGAAGATTGACAAAGCAGGCATTGTCTAGATTGGAGTGGTGCTGGAAAAGCACAGCAGTTCAGGCAGCATCCGAGGAGCAGGAAAATCAACGTTTCAGGCAAAAGCCCGTCATGCCTTCGCTGTGTACAGTTAGCGGAAACCCAAAATAAAACAATTGAGCTTTTTTAAAAAAAGTGATTTGTCTTTTTAAAATCCCTTTACCGTATTTTGCATGTAGATGGCTACTACACTCTGATTCACACCTCATCTAAACACATTATTTGTTTGTTTCTTCACTCATCCCATTGCCACTCCTTTTGGGTTTTATTCTGTGAAGCCTTTTGTGATTAGATCTCTCCTTTACTCTTTTCTCTTTTGTTCCTCCTCCCTCCTTTTACTTAGAATAACAGAGTCATAAAGCTGTACAACAGACCCTTCAGTTCAACTTGTCCATGCCAACCAAGTATCAAAAATCAATCTAGTCCCATTTGCCAGTACTTGGCCCATATCCCTCTAATCCCTTCCTATGCATATACCCATCCAGATGCCTTTTAAATACTGTAATTGTATCAGCCTCCACCATTTCCTCTTGCAGCTCATTCCATACACGCACCACCCTCTGTCTGAAAAAAGTTGCCCCTTAGGTCTCTTTTAAATCTTGCCCTTCTCACCTTAAACCTATGCCCTCTAGTTCTGGACACCTCCATCCCAGAGAAAAGACCTTGTCTATTTACCCTATCCATGCCCCTCATGATTTTATTTACCTTATAAGGTCACCCCTCAGGTTCCAATACTCCAGAAAGAACAGCCCCAGCCTATTCAGCCTCTCCCTGTAGCTCAAATCCTCCAACTCTGGCAACATCCTTGTAAATCTTTTCTGAACCCTTTCATGTTTCACAACATCCTTCCAATAGGAGGGAAACAAGAATTGTACACTGTGTTCCAAAAGAGGCCTGACTAATGTCCTGTACAGCCACAACATGACCTCCCAACTCCTGTACTCAATACTCTGACCAATAAAGGAAAGCATACCAAACGCCTTCTTCACTATCCTATCTACCTGCGACTCCACTTTCAAGGAGCAATGAACCTGCACTCCAAGGTCTCTTTGTTCAGAGCACTCACCAGGACCTTCCTATTAAGTGTGTAAGTCCTGCCCTGATTTACCTTTCCAAAATGTGGCACCTCATATTTATCTAAATCAAACTCCATCTGCCAATCCATGGCCCATTGGCCCATCTGATCAAGATCCTGTTGGAATCTAAGGTAACCTTCTTGGCTGTCTCCTACACCTCCAATTTTGGGGTCATCTGCAAACTTACTAACTCTACCTCCTATGTTCACATCCAAATTATTTATATAAATGATGAAAAGCAGTGGACCCAGCACCGATCCTTGTGGTACATCACACTTGCTTAAAATCTATTGCATTTCTAACTTTCTTAACTTCTGTTGACGAAAACGTCAATTATATATTTTTTTCTTATCACAGATCTTGCCTGGCCTGAGCATTTCCTGTTTTTACATGAGATTAAATACCTTTACATGTGAACTGTAAGCCAAATGAGGGGAAGGTGCCTGGTAAGAGACACCCAAGTATCCTGATGAAAACAGGTGTATACATGGTAGAGGACCCAGAAATTAAGTTTGAGGGTCAGTCTCAGAATAGCTGTGTGTTGGAAGTCTGGGCACATGCCACTGTAATATCCAGATTTAAGTGAGAGAAAGAATTAACAAAAATGATGATTGCCAACTGGTTTAATGGTTGTGTAAAATAATTAAAGATGGTAATTACAAGTGATTGACATGGATTTTAAAAGGTCAGTTGTGCAGTGCAATATTTAAATGAGCCGCAACACGCTGCAGCACCCAGGAACTAAGAGAAGCTGAGGAAAAACACCTGAACATCTTTTTTCAGGAACAACAGGTACCCAATAAGCAGAGTCCGCCCATTCCTGCATAACAGACCTAAACAAGAATACACAACATGCCCAGAAACTCTAGCCACACACCATACATCAAAGACATCTGGAAATGACGACCAGACTACCCCAGCCCCTAGGCATCATGATAGCCCATAAACCTCCCACCACACTGAACCAGCTCCTGATGAATTTAAAGAACCTGTACCAACAACCAGCAGAACAAATGTCATATACAAAATGCTCTGCAAGGTCTGCAACAAACATTACATTGGACAGACAGGCAGGAAACTAGCCACCAGGATACACGAGTACCAACGAGCCAACAAAAGACATGACTAGCTATCACTAGTATTCTTACACACAGACAAAAAGGGACACCAGTTCAACTGGGACAATGCATCCAACCTGGGACAGGCTAAACAAGGATATGCACAGGAAATCCTAGAGGTTTGGCATTCAAACCGAAATTCCATTAACAAGCATATCAATTTGGACCCCATTTACCAACCTCTGAGAAAAAGAACCGGAAGTGATATCACCCACCACAGCTGACCCAGACACATAAATAGCAAGTGGGACAGAACACTAGTGCTTCACCGGAGGCTCACTGATGATGTTCTCGCATGGTGACGAAACGTCTGAGAACAAATCTCCCAGCTCAGTGAGCAAACTTACAATCTGATCCACAACCTGAGCTACAAATCTTCTCCAAAATCACTCACGTTCAATTCCAGACTGATTAACTGAATTTCATGTCTACCATCTGCCATGAACCCATTCCTCGGCAAATTAGCATGGGCCTCTAGATTACTAATCTAGTGACGTTACCATTAAGCCACTGTCTCCTTAATTCTTGGTTTTCAGTCTGAGTCAGGTCAGGAGTACAACTGATTAAAAGCGACTTTGTGTGTGAGCAAGCTGACAGTCGAGTGTGGCACTGAAGGAGTGCTGTATTATTGAAAGTGCCATCATTTGAATGAGGCATTAAACTGAGCTACTGTTTCCTGTCTCAAGGGGTTATAAAAGATCTCCTCCACTATTTCAAAGAACAGCAGTAATATTCTCTATGTTCTGCTGGCTAACATTGGTCCCACGTCCCACATTTGCCAGGGAGAAAAAAAGGTCATTATCTTGTTTAGGTTGCTGTGACCGTGCTGTGCACGAATTGACTTGTGTGTGCACACAAAACAACAGTGACTACACTCTGTAAGTAATTCATTTCCTGTGAAATGCTTTAGGATATCCTGCGGACATGAGAAATGATACATTGGCTTTTTTCTGCACCAATCCCACTGAAGTCTGAATTAAATTTTATGACGGTATGTTATTTTTGATTTATAAAAGATGCTGATATGGAGATTTTGGACTAACTACCAGTAATTACTCATATTTATTTATTTTCAAAAATTATGGTTGTTCTCTACACTTCAGAGACAACATTAAGAGTAATGAGTAAATCTCTTGCTACTGGTCATAAAGTAGTTCTATCATTTTCTGAAAAAATGAGTGGTGATTGAATTCCTTCAGGCACATGCAGACAGAACTGAAATTGTGAACAGATACAAAGCTATCCTCTTACTGAGAAGTCTGACTTGATGACTCTGAAGAAGGATTAACGATGGCGTTAATGATACAGCTTTGCACTGTAAGGATAATAATTTCACTTCAGTGACAGACATTCAGATCTTTGCTTTGGTAATCATACATAATCAAAACAGAGACAAGTAAATTGTGAAAAAAATCATTCAAAAGCCTCGTCAATTGGCATTTGTTTTATACAAGGATCCTTTGAGATTGAGCAGTCTGCAAGACTTAAGCCCAAAGATGAAACTGTCCTTGAATTGTTACTAACCAGTGTAGCTCAGTTACAGCAGAGTGGCTGATGTGAGAAAGGAAAAAATATTATGATGGGTCATTGAGTGGACCCCTTATTTAGTGCTGAACCATGTGACTGATACAGGGTAACAGAAAATTTACTCTGCATTTAGCCAGGCTATATATGGTGCCAGAGTGATTGATTGGTTTAAACTTGAGTGTTCAGTGGTAGATTTTTCTGAGGTCAGCGTGTTATCGATGCTGCAAATTTTGATGTATGCGTTTGGTGGAAGTGAAAGATTGCATCTAATTGGCATTAATGGTAATAATTAAAAGGAAGGTGACAAATTCTGAAAGTCTCTGCAAAGGTTCACATATGACCTCAACCCACAAACAGCCTTTCCTAGTGCTCAAGGAGGGTGGAAACAATAAGCAAAAGTGAAAGGCGATGCAATGAATAGGCAGGAGTCAGTAGTGAGCAAGCTGCTCATCTTGTCACTGTATGGTGCTTTCTGAAATGGAAGTAGTATTACATAAAATGGTTGAAGAGGATAGTCTTTGGCACTAACTCCATGGAATCATATCTACAGGTTAGTGCTACAGCCTGTACGGAGGTGAAGGTTTGGTTCAGGTGAAGGTTTGATTCATTGTCAAGGTGCTATATCTGAAGATGACTCCAATGTTATTGGTCAGGTGGTTGTTTCATGTATAGGCGTTATTGGATCCTTTGTTTAAACTACACATGGGCAGCTGAGGTCACATGACTTTTGCAAGTGTGATGAAACATAAAATCATAGAGTCATACAGCATGGAAACAGACCCTTTGGTCCATGCTGAACATCATCTCACACTAAATTAGTCCCACCTGGCTGCTCCTGGCCCATATTCCTCCAAATTTTTCCTATTCATGTATCCATCCAAATGTCTTTTAAATGTTGTAATTGGACTCACACCTATGGGTGGCACAGTGGCACAGTGGTTAGCACTGCTACTTCACAGTGCCAGAAACCCAGGTTCAATTCCCGCTTCAGGCAAATGTCTGTGTGGAGTTTGTACATTCTTCCTGTGTCTGTGTGGGTGTGCTCTGGTTTCCTCCCACAGTCCAAAGATGTGTAGGTTTGGTGAATTGACCATGCTATTTTGCCTGCAGTGTCAGGTGAAGGGGTAAATGTAGGGGAATGGGTCTGGGTGGGTTGCTCTTCGGAGGGTTGGTGTGGACTTGTTGGGCTGGAAGGCCTGTTTCTACACTGTAATCTGATCTAATCACTTTCTCAGGCAATTCATTCCACATGTGAATCACCCTCTGTGCAAAAAAAATTGCCTCATGTCTTTTTAAAATCTCTCTCCTTTCACCTTAAAAATGTGCCCCTTGGTCTTGAAATTCCCCAACAGTAATGATGGAGCTTCAGCATCAATCTAAAACTGTGGCTAATTTTTCCTTGCTATTAAATTTCATAGGTAGACAAGGCTTGTCATAAAAATAATTTAATTCAGATGTGATGTTTATATTTCAGAACAAGCCATATTTCTTGAGTTTTATTTGATAAGTGTGCTACTTTGTTATCAACTTATAGTTTCTGTTTGTGCAAGTTAAAGTGTTTGTGATTTCCCTCTCTCACATATTGTTTAGGTTGTCACCTCCCCCACTACAGTCAGCAATTCCTTGTCTGGATGGACACAAAAGAATTCTGTTTAACAAATGTAAATCAAGAATGTGCAGGGACATAGAGGGAAGGCAGGGAAGAACCAGCACAGATGCAATCGGCTAAATGGCTCCTCTTGTGATTCAGTGATTCTATTCTCAGATCTTTGCATATGATATGAATTACAGGAATGTGCACTTGCAATTTAACATGCTATCTCACTTTCATTTCCCTTCCTATACTGAAGTTGGACTCTGGTACCTCCTTCGCAAGTGCTTAAGTTTGGGAAGTTGCCATATAAAATGTGGGATGCTACTTCAGAAGTGGAAGCAGGAGTCTAGATGCACCTTCTTGACTTGAAAATTTTGTTTTAAAACTTTAAGTTTTCTTTTTGTGTTGCTTCTCTCCTCCCTGTCCTGAAAGTGAGAGCATGTCTCTGGGACTTCTGCTTTTTTCATCCAAAACTCTAGTTGTGTGAGAGTCTGGGCACTGAATGGCAGCAAGCTTTTCCATCTTACCTTCTATTGTAGCTGAGCCAGGTTTTACGCTCATCCAATATCCAAATTGAACACTTTCCAACTGGGATGACATTCAGGAATGGGAACTCAGCCAATTTTCTTCTCCTTGCTCCATTGATGCTGCAGTCAATGACAGCATCTGTTTGCTGCTTTGGTTAAAACTGGCAAACTCAGCAGACAGTGCAGAGTGAAACCTGGGGGGGTGGGGGGGGGGGGTGGGGGGGGGGGGGGGTTCTTATCTGTATGGTCCAGCTGCACACAATCCTTAGCCATTGGACTCAGTTGAAAAACAATGTCCACAACTTAGTCATTGATTAGCATACTATCCTATGTACTTTGCTGGTAATGGACTAAAGATGTATTACTAATAAGTCATGCAATCTATAATAGATAGACTGTTTAAGATAGAACAATTCTTGTCCTTTCAACTGATAATGCAAACCTTCCCTCTGATCCATCTTCATTGCTTTTTAATAGAAAATGAGAAAATATTTGAATGTACAAGCACCTATGAAGAGAATGTGTTTCCCTTTGTTCCACTACAATATTTCAAGTGGGTATTGTTCATCAGGATCAATTCAACAGATCCAGTGAAGTCTATATCTGCAATATTAAAGACCTTGTCTCTTTACCAGATGCTGATAAAGTTGTTGCACATTTTCTGCAATTCCAGCGTTTCCATTTTATCCCTGGCCATTATTCAATTGTGAGAGTCAATATTTAATTCAAGAATTGGGAGTGACATTTTAATATTTGCTTTCCCTATTACGGATAAATTAAATGTTCGGGTATTGATAGTTGGAAGGCATCTACTACCAACCAGTAGATGGGTAGATCTTGACTTTTGATAAATGGATTATAGCAAGCCAGCAACCCATAATGTGAGTGTCATTTAATTCCTCCTAAGGAGTGGGTGTCAAATCAGGAGACATGTTGAGGATGCTATCCCTGTTATTTAACTACTAAAATGGTATTTTGCCTGTGGTGAGGCAAGTGTTGGGCAGCTTGCCCACTCATGATTCTATTGTTGATTACATAAGTGCTACCTCTTACTGTGCTGGTATTTTACCAGCAGTGTGGCTGGGGGGGTGGGTGCAGTGAGGGCATGGGAGATGGTGAGGAGGGGAGTTTGAGCCCCATTTGAGTAATCTATGTCCAACACTGGCTCCTCCACCATGGGACTACTTGTTCTGTCATGTTCCTGCCCCAAATCCTCCTTACACAGCCCTGCCAAACAAATCCTCGTGAAACCCTTGAACTGACTTACTAATCCAGATCAGCAAAAATCATTATTACAGACTTGCTGCAGTTCCAGTTGTGGCCACCCATCTTGGTGATTGTTCTGGGATTAGAGGACTGCCTTCCATTTGATTGACAACAGCTCTTGCTGGGTGGACCTCTTCCTGGTTTGGGTGGACATATTGCTTTGAGCAAAGAAATAACTTGATGGCCTTAAAATCAGCTCTGAACCCTACAGAGGTCTCAACCCCTGTTCTAAGCTGAGATGTGGTGCTACCACCTTCATATAAAATTCCACTCTAAGTCTCTCTCCATTGCTTTCAATGGAAGTAAAAATTGGGAGAGATTTAAAAGGTGTTTTTATTTCCTTATTAATGTTTACTTTGTCACAGAAGGATTTATCCAAGAATGTATCATTTGGATTATTTTTCATTACAGTATCTGTTGGTAAATGATTATGTTGAATTAAGATACCAATTACATCCAGCTCTACATTTTAGGCAGAAATGTGTTTCTGTCAAATTTCAATATTCTAATTAAAGAATAATTGCTTCCTTTACATTTAACAAACATTGTTTAATGCAACTTTGGAATTGGTGTCATGGAACCTGTGACTGAAAATTATCCAGCCTGATAATTTAAACATTAATGAAAGTCTTTATTTTAGGTCTGCTGGATTGTGAACCCAATTTTCTAAAAGTCAGGTTATATTATTCCCTGTGACAAAGGGAATAGTGTGGTTGGGATTGTTTGATTCATCCTGATGCATATTTCTCTTGTACTGTGAAGTCTTTTATTCTCCAAAGAATAATCTAACAGTCATGCCCATTACAAGAGTTCACTATGAAGCCAGCTTAGTGATAGTATCTAGTGTGAATGATGCTTCCACCTTTTGTCTGTAGTCGACTATCTCAAGTGAACTGCTTTCTTGGAATCTGCTTGATGCTTAACTTCAGTGCCTTCAATGAAGAGGATTAGCACTTAATCCACAGCTATAACTTCTCTGTCCGCTGCATGTTCACCATACAGCTTGCAAAATAATTATGAAAGTCAGGCATAATTGATTATTTTAAATCAATATTCTCAAAAATGTTATAACACAACTCTGGGGGCATTAGGTCTTGAACTCAGAACCTCTGCACTGCATCACAGTCACCCTCTGACCTTTAGAACATGCTCAGCTTCCTAATATAGAGTTGTACTGAGAAAGGAAATAAGATGCTATTAATTCAGTCGAGTGGCCTAATTGCATATTGCAGAAGTTTTCCGGGAGTGAAGAATTAAAGTTGTGTCCCTTACTGTCCAACTTCTTTTTGCTGTCAAGATTTTTTGAGGTAATATGTTTGTAATTTGTTATTTACATGTTTTTCCATGTAAATAACAAAAAAATACATTGACTGTAAAAACATTTATTTTCTGCGAAATGGTCTTGTTTTATGTAATACACAGCAAAACATTCAGCCACAACAGCACCTGCTTCATCATCCACCATGTTATTCATTTTTCTAATTCATATTTATTTAATAAAATAGCCTCTAATCAGGATTTTAGGATCACTTCGGATGCTCACAGAATGGCTGGCTCAAACTCATGAGCATCATTGGACTTCTTGCTTACACACATGAGTTGGGCTCGAGTGGTGGCAATAAAATGCATTCTGCTTGGGGAGTTCACATAATCCAGAGCTGAAACATTTCCCTCTGCTGTCTGTTCATTCCAAAGCTTGAAGAATGAAGTAATGCAATAAATGAGAGCAGTTAGTGACAGTTCTGCCATAGAGACCTGAATCTGTCTGACCCATGGCTAGGTTATGAGAGTCATTTCTCAGCGTTGCCTGTTAATACTTACAAACCATTTTAGCAGTACACTGCAAGTGAAGACTGCATTAAAATTTGTTATTGTTTTATTCTTTAGGGCAAATGAGAAATAGCAATAATGCAGTTATAATCAAATAATTTTTTTACATTATTCATAGGGCATGGTAAATCATTTCTATAACATGCTGCAATAAGTCCATTAATAATACTAATAATAATGGGGGCTATTTGAATCCTGATGGCTAATTTGTAATGGCTTTGTAACAGCTAACAGTAACTTAATAAGGACAGCATTATGCTGTTCGTATACGGTTCTTCTTTAAGGAATTGCAACAACATCTTTCTTTTGTTTAGTTAGTGATGCAGCTATGAACGTGCACTAATTATGTTACTATCTCATAAGCAGAGATTATCCAATATCTGGGTGGAAGGCCAGTTGCCTTAAAGTATCCCAAAATTGAACCACTCGACAGCTTTAGTTAGTAAAGCAAGGTTTAAAGATAGGCTCTGCTTTTGATGATTTCAATACATGTTCCTGCTAGACTGTTTGATGAAGGGTAGTGTTATCTGGCACCACATTGTGCTGATCAATGAAATCAAGGAGTACCAGGGCTTCTTGAAACTGATTCTCCAATCCCTGTATGCCTTCGCAGTTCATAATTACAAATAGCTGATGGGAATAAAGCATAGCAGGAATTAATGCACATGTTCAATTCATAACAGAAACCATTTGAACCAGGATTACACACCTGTCTTCAGTGAACACCAATTCAAGAGACATTTGTAGGCCTTCTAACTACAAATTAAAACTGAGATGACCTCAAGATTTAGTTTTCTTCCTTATTCGTCTCTAAAATTTTAACTGTTAACTTTCTGGATGTCTGGTAGTAGCTAGCAACTTCTTTTCTATTCCTTCCCCAAAAGCCTGGCTGAAACTCCTCATGCCAGCTTTATTAGAGTAATCCTCTTCTTAAAATGCTAACCAAATCATTCTGTCTAATTTTGACACTGTTATGGGACAGATTTTCAGCATCTAACAATTTATTGAAGTGCCAACGTTGTGGCGCTTTTACTTTGCCTGAAGCCCACAGCCTGGGTACACAGGTCACATTTTACAGAGTCCATAGGAATCTGATTTGGATGGCTAACCTTGGCAAAACTCTTCCTCTGAACCTGCCAAAGCAGGGAGTTCAAGAGAAGAATTTCTCTAAAGCAAACATTACTGGGACAGAAATATAACTGCAGTACTTGCAGCTGGACACCTGGATGGAACACAGCCTCCATATAGAGGGACGGTTGATGTGTTAATGGGGATAGTGAATCCTTAATGGAAAGAATCCTCTCATGTACAGCAATCTATCGGATCAGTAAAACATGCCCACATTTCCCTGAATCTTTAGGGGTCCTGGTTGTCATCCTGCTTGGACTTATCATTGGAGATCAGTTTGTTTTTCAGGATGCTAGTCTGGTTCATCTCATGTTGTATTAGCTTCAACACTTAGATTAGATTAGATTACTTACAGTGTGGAAACAGGCCCTTCGGCCCAACAAGTCCACACCGACCCGCAACCCACCCATTCCCCAACATTTACCCCTTTACCAAACACTATGGGCAATTTAGCATGACCAATTCATCTAACCTGCACATCTTTGGACTGTGGGAGGAAACCGGAGAACCCGGAGGAAACCCACGCAGACACGGGGAGAATGTGCAAACTCCACACAGTCAGTCGCCTGAGTCGGGAATTGAACCCAGGTCTCTGGCGCTGTGAGGCAGCAGTGCTAACCACTGTGCCACCATGCCTCCCAAAACGTCACAGGAATATGGCTCGTCGCTGTGAGACGAGGAAGTGGGGTCTCCAACTCTCGATACCTTTCCCTCAAATTAGCTCCTTGTGAAACTATGGCCCATTCGCAGGTAAATTGTGGCTCAGCCCTCAAACAGGGCCACAGGAATTTCCCAGTATGTGGCTGTGACAAGGTGTGTTTGGGTTACACAAGTGATTCCAGCGATTACGGCAGACACCTGGAGTTACAGTGGGAATCCACTAAAATAGCTGATCTGGGGGCCACGCTGTTTCAAATCCTTTCGCCTGTCCAGAGATTCCCACATTCGTGCGGTTTCTGGGAGATATATTCCCACAGTTTTCAATTCTATATCGTGATTTGGGTTGCAGTTTATTTTTATACAATGAATGAAGGTTGCAATAGTATCCGACGTTATATGCTTTGGTTATTTTTGTAACGAAGACTCCCTTGCCAGAATTAGAACAAATCTCCCAGCCCTCATGTTGAGCTCCTGCCAAATGTTCTAGACAAAACAGCAGAGTGCACCAGATACAAATATTAATGTTGTGAGGCCTAGCTAGGTGATAGCAAGGCAAATTCAGGGAGCCTCAAATTCCACAAAGAGAACAGCTTCAAAACAGAAAGGAACAGCAAACCTCTTCAGCGTTATATTTAAACTATGGTCAATATTTTGTCTGCATATAATTGAGCACATGAAAAAAGCATGTATCATGCTGTTCGCTCAGAAAATCAGCAGAAAGCCAGAATGAACAAATGTTATACACTCAGCTTTCTCTTCAAACAAATAGCTCCTCCGCCTGAAAGACTTCTAATTTCTCTCTCTTTGATATTTATCTGTCTCCATCCCAACCTCAAATTGTATGTCATTGAAATCCAATCTCTTCAATTTTCACCTTGAACCCTGTAATTCCCCACTTAATCCGATCTCTCCAATTTTGTGCCTGGCCGTTGATCGTTTTCAGCCACTTAGTGACCATGCTATCATTGACAGGTTGGGTTGTTCATGGGATTTCTCACGATTGATTTATTTGGGGTGGACTTGAATCACAGCGACCTTCCCTCCTGCTTCAATGCTGCTCACCAGCAAGGGAGATGGTACTAAATAATGTACCTTCCCAAAGTCCGGTGACCAGAATTGGATTCAGTATTGTATTTGGGCTCAAACTATTACTTCAGAAAGGTTGAGCATTACTCCCCTTCGTTTGAAATGTTACGGTGTATTCCAATCATTTATATATCACAAAAGAACAGAAGTCCCAGCACTGACCCTTGGAGAACATCACCCATCATCAAGAGGTTTGAGGCTCCATCATCTACCATGAATTGTTCCTTTCTATCTTTAAACCAGTTTTTTAATCCAATTGGAAACTGACCCTGCTATTCCGTGAGCCTCAATTTTGTCAAAATTCACACAACACCAGGTTATAGTCCAGTGGGTTCATATGAAAACACTAACCTTTGAAGTACAGTTCCTTCATCAGGTGCTAGTGAGAGAGGAAGACCTTAGACACAGAAATTTTAAGGAAAAGATCAAAGGATTGTGAACAAATTGAACACGCCTAAGTTGGCACTCAAATCTTTAATCAGTTAGAATGGAGGTGCAGGTTTTGATTGATTAACATGCCAATCCCAGAATTTCTTTCAAGTCACTGCCCTGAGACATCTCAAGGTGTTATCCATACAAAGGAGGTGACACCTCTGGTCAGACAATGTATTTTGGGGTGAGGTCTTGTTTGGAGTCTGTCTATATCTTAACCTGGAGTTAGACTGGTTTTATTTCCAAAGTAGAAGTTTTTAAAATGCCACATTGACTGACTGTCTACAAATTGTGTGCTTTTTGAACAAAATAGGATGTATCAACAAATATTAGTCTGCAAATGCAAATCGGGGTGTGTGTGTGTGTGTGTGTGTGAGCGAGAGTGTGTGCACGCGTGTGAGAAAGAGGGAGAGAAAGTTAAGTCAGCGGTGCATGGAAATGTTGTAACACTAGGTTCAAATTAGCTTAAGGTTGGTGTGCACCAGTCAGCTCGTTTATTTGTCCCAGGTAGGCAGCAGAAGTGACAGGATTAGGAAAATAATATCTTGCATGGAGCAGAATGGCCTGGAGGCAGCCAACTAGGGAAGGCAGAAGAGAGGAAGGCCAGTGAGAGCCTGCCTTCAGAAGGCAGATGAACCATCTCTTGATATTCAAATGGAAAAGCCAGAGACAATGGAAGCTGCTAAGGGAAATGGTCACCAAAATTTGCTTGATCCTGCAGCAAGACCCACAGTCATATGGATTTGCAGCAATCCCAAGCCAGTGGTCCTCAATGTGCGCACAGATCTCAACTCTCATTACCCCCCAGCTGATTCTGGCAACTTATAGACTCCAAACAAGTCAGCATCAATGCTGTGGGGGGGGGGGGGGGGGGAGGGGGGAGGGGATAAATTCCTGGTATATGTACAAGATGGGTTTCTAGAAGGTTATGTCAAGAAACCAAGTACACAATGGGCTATTTTAGACCAAGTATTGTGCAATGAGAAAGGATTAATTAATAACCTAACAGGACAGTAACCTTTAGGGAAGAGTGACTCGAAGATAATGGAATTTTACATTATTGTTAAGGTGGCATAGTTCAATCCAGAACCAGGAACCTAAATGTAAACCAAGGAAAATACAGAGGCATGAGGGGCAAGTTGGCGGTGATCATTTTGGAGACTACATGAAAAGGTATCATATTAGACAGATAATGGCTTGTGTTTCAAAAAAGTAAATACATGGTTTACAACAAGCTTATATTCCTTTGAGGCGCAAAAAACATCCATAGGAAAGGGTGATCTAACAGTAATAAACAAGGGAAGTTGAAGAGTGTATCGGCCTCACCAGAATCTGGCCCGATTCCAAGTGCAACCACCCCATGCCCCTGGGGCATGTATCTGTGCAGGAAGATGGTGTGGGACAGGTGGGTGGTGTTACCAGATTCAGAACCTCCACTGACTGGGGACTGCGGCACCTGGGAAAGAGACCAAGGAGAAATAAAATAAGGTACAACACAGTCTTTGAGCATAATTTTTCATGTTGTCCTTTCAGGCAGCACCATATCATCCCTACAGTAGAGAAAAAGGCCATTTGGCCCATCAAGTCTGCACCAAGCCTCCAAAATGCATCCTACCCTATCCTCATAACCGTGCATTTTTCATGGTTAATCCACCTAGCCTGCACATCCCTTGACAGTACAGGGTAATTTAGCACAGCAAGTCCACCAAACCTGCACATCTTTGGCCTGTGGGAGGACACCCATGCAGATTCAGGGAGAACATGCTAACTCTACCCAGGTAAAAACAATGACTGCAGATGCTGGAAACCAGATTCTGGATTAGTGGTGCTGGAAGAGCACAGCAGTTCAGGCAGCATCCAAGTAGCTTCGAAATCGACATTTCGGGCAAAAGCCCTTCATCAGGAATAAAGGCAGTGAGCCTGAAGTAGACAATAGACAATAGACAATAGACAATAGACAATAGATGCAGGAGTAGGCCATTCTGCCCTTCGAGCCTGCACCGCCATTCAATATGATCATGGCTGATCATTCCTAATTAGTATCCTGTTCCAGCCTTATCTCCATACCCCTTGACTCCACTATCTTTAAGAGCTCTATCCAATTCTTTCTTAAAAGAATCCAGAGACTGGGCCTCCACTGCCCTCTGGGGCAGAGCATTCCACACAGCCACCACTCTCTGTGTGAAGTAGTTTCTCCTCATCTCTGTCCTAAATGGTCTACCCCATATTTTTAAGTTGTGTCCTCTGGTTCGGCACTCCCCCATCAACGGAAATATGTTCCCTCCTGCCAGAGTGTCCAGTCCTTTCATAAGCCTATACGTTTCAATCAGATCCCCTCTCAGTCTTCTAAACTCAAGGGTATACAAGCCCAGTCGCTTCAGTCTTTCCGTGTAAGGCAATCCTGCCATTCCAGGAATTGACCTCGTGAACCTACGCTGCACTCCCTCAATAGCCAGAATGTCTTTCCTCAAATTTGGAGACCAGAACTGTACACAGTACTCCAGGTGTGGTCTCACCAGGGCCCTGTACAGCTGCAGAAGCACCTCTTTGCTTCTATACTCAATCCCTCTTGTTATGAAGGCCAGCATGCTATTAGCCTTCTTCACGACCTGCTGTACCTGCATGCTTGCCTTCATTGACTGGTGGACAAGAACACCCAGATCTCTCTGAACAGCCCCTTTACCTAATTTGATACCATTGAGGTAGTAATCTGCCTTCCTGTTCTTGCCACCAAAGTGGATAACCAGACATTTATCCACATTAAACTGCATCTGCCATGCATCTGCCCACTCACCTAACTTGTCCAGGTCACCCTGTAATCCCCTAACATCCTCATCACATTTCACCCTACCACCTAGCTTTGTGTCATCAGCAAATTTGCTAATGTTATTGCTGATACCATCTTCTATATCATTTACATATATTGTAAAAAGCTGCGGTCCCAGCACGGATCCCTGCGGTACCCCACTGGTCACTGCCTGCCATTTCGAAATGGAGCCGTTAATCACTACCCTTTGTTTCCTGTTAGCCAACCAATTCTCTATCCAATCTAGTACTTTGCCCCCAATCCCGTGCGCCCTAATTTTACTCACTAACCTCTTGTGTGGGACTTTATCAAAAGCTTTCTGAAAGTCCAGGTACACTACATCCACTGGATCTCCCTCGTCCATCTTCCGAGTTACATCCTCAAAAAATTCAAGAAGATTAGTCAAGCATGATTTCCCCTTCATAAATCCATGCTGACTCTGTCCTATCCTGTTACTATTATCCAGATGTGCCGTAATTTCATCCTTTATAATAGACTCCAGCATCTTTCCCACCACTGAGGTCAGACTAACTGGTCTATAATTTCCTGCTTTCTCCCGCCCACCCTTCTTAAAAAGTGGCACAACATTAGCCGCCCTCCAATCCTCAGGAACCAACCCCGATTCTATTGAACTCTGGAAAATAATCACCAGCGCATCCACGATTTCCCGAGCCACCTCCTTCAGTACCCTGGGATGCAGGCCATCAGGTCCCGGAGACTTATCAACCTTCAGACCTAACAGTCTCTCCAACACCAAATCCTGGCAAATAGAAATTCCCTTAAGTTCAGGTCCTTCAGCCACTGTTACCTCAGGGAGATTGCTTGTGTCTTCCCCAGTGAACACAGATCTGAAGTACCCATTTAATTCCTCTGCCATTTCTTCGTTCCCAGTAATATATTCCCCTGCTTCTGTCTTCAAGGGCCCAATTTTTGTCCTAACCATTTTTTTGCCTTGGACATACCTAAAAAAGTGTTGAGAGATAAGCTAGAGGAGGGTGGGGGTGGGGAGAAAGTAGCATAGAGTACAATGGGTGAGTGGGGGAGGGGATGAAGGTGATAGGTCAGGGAGGAGAGGGTGGAGTGGATAGGTGGAAAAGAAGATAGGCAGGTAGGACAAGTCATGGGGACAGTGCTGAGCTGGAAGTTTAGAACTAGGGTGAGGTGGGGGAAGGGGAAATGAGGAAGCTGTTGAAGTCCACATTGATGCCCTGGGGTTGAAGTGTTCCGAGGCGGAAGATGAGGTGTTCTTCCTCCAGGCGTCTGGTGGTGAGGGAGCGGCGGTGAAGGAGGCCCAGGGCCTCCATGTCCTCGGCAGAGTGGGAGGGGGAGTTGAAATGTTGGGCCACGGGGCGGTGTGGTTGATTGGTGCGGGTGTCCCAGAGATGTTCCCTAAAGCGCTCTGCTAGGAGGCGCCCAGTCTCCCCAATGTAGAGGAGACCGCATCGGGAGCAACGGATACAATAAATGATATTAGTGGATGTGCAAGTAAAACTTTGATGGATGTGGAAGGCTCCTTTAGGGCCTTGGATAGAGGTAAGGGAGGAGGTGTGGGCGCAGGTTTTACAGTTCCTGCAGTGGCAGGGGAAAGTGCCAGGATTGGAGGGTGGGTCGTAAGGGGGCGTGGACCTGACCAGGTAGTCACGGAGGGAACGGTCTTTGCGGAAGGTGGAAAGGGGTGGGGAGGGAAATATATCCCTGGTGGTGGGGTCTGTTTGGAGGTGGTGGAAATGTCAGCGGATGATTTGGTTTATGCGAAGGTTGGTAGGGTGGAAGGTGAGCACCAGGGGCGTTCTGTCCTTGTTACGGTTGGAGGGGTGGGGTCTGAGGGCGGAGGTGCGGGATGTAGACGAGATGCGTTGGAGGGCATCTTTAACCACGTGGGAAGGGCAATTGCGGTCTCTAAAGAAGGAGGCCATCTGATGTGTTCTGTGGTGGAACTGGTCCTCCTGGGAGCAGATCCGGCGGAGGCGGAGGAATTGGCAATACGGGATGGCATTTTTGCAAGAGGTAGGGTGGGAAGAGTTGTAATCCAGGTAGCTGTGGGAGTCAGTGGGTTTATAAAAAATGTCAGTGTCAAGTCGGTCGTCATTAATGGAGATGGAGAGGTCCAGGAAGTGGAGGGAGGTGTCAGAGATGGTCCAGGTAAATTTAAGGTCAGGGTGGAATGTGTTGGTAAAGTTGATGAATTGCTCAACCTCCTCGCGGGAGCACGAGGTGGCGCCAATGCAGTCATCAATGTAGCGGAGGAAGAGGTGGGGAGTGGTGCCGGTGTAATTACGGAAGATCAACTGCTCTACGTAGCCAACAAAGAGACAGGCATAGCTGGGATACATACATGTTCCCATGGCTACCCCTTTGGTCTGGAGGAAGTGGGAGGATTCAAAGGAGAAATTGTTAAGGGTGAGGACCAGTTTGGCCAAACGAATGAGAGTGTAGGTGGAAGGGTACTGTTGGGGACGTCTGGAGAGGAAAAAATGGAGGGCTTGGAGGCCTTGGTCATGGCGGATGGAGGTGTAGAGTGATTGGATATCCATGGTGAAGATGAGGCATTGGGGGCCAGGGAAACGGAAGTCTTGGAGGAGGTGGAGGGCATGGGTGGTTTCTCGAACGTATGTGGGGAGTTCCTGGACTAGGGGGATAGGACAGTGTCGAGGTAGGTAGAGTTGAGTTCAGTGGGGCAGGAGCATGCTGAGACAATGGGTCAGCCAGGGTGGTCAGGCTTGTGGATCTTGGGAAGGAGGTAGAACCGGGCAGTGCGGGGTTCCCGAACTATGAGGTTGGAAGCTGTGGGTGGGAGATCTCCTGAGGTGATGAGGTTCTGTATGGTCTGGCAGATGATAGTTTGGTGATGGGGGGTGGGGTCATGGTCGAGGGAGCAGTAGGAAGAGGTGTCCTCGAGTTGACATTTGGCTTCAGCGGTGTAGAGGTCAGTGTGCCAGACTACCACTGCGCCCCCTTTATCCGCTAGCTTGATGGTGAGGTTGGGATTGGAGCAGAGGGATTGGAGGGCTGCGCGTTGTGAGGGTGAGAGGTTGGAGTGGGGGAGGGAGGTAGACAGGTTGAGGCGGTTAATGTCCCGGCGGCAGTTGGAAATGAAGAAGTCGAGGGCAGTTAATAGGCCAGCGCGGGTGTCCAGGTGGATGCAGTGTGTTGGAGGTGGGCAAAGGGGTCCTCGGAAGGTGGGTGGGAGTCCTGATTGTGAAAGTAAGCTCGGAGGCGGAAGCGACGGAAGAATTGTTCGACATCACGGCATGTATTAAATTCATTGATGCGTGGACGGAGGGGGATGAAGGTGAGTCCTTTGCTGAGGACTGATCGTTCATCCTCAGTGAGTGGGAGGTCTGGAGGGATGGTGAAAACTCGGCAGGGCCGGGAGCTGGGATTTCGTTTGGGTGTGATGGTGGGGGGAATGGGGGTGGAGTCATGAGCAGGGGTAGTGTTCCCCTCGGGGTTCTGGGGGGTGGGGATATGACAGTGGGGTCTGTGGGGGTCATATCAGCAGAATGCAGGTGAGTGGCGCTGGTGGGGGCGGAAGTGGTGGTGACCACGGCAGTTGGGGTTGCGGAAGTCACTGAGCATGTGGCATCAGCGATGATGTGAAGGGCAGAAGTGATGTCACGTGTGATGCATGAGGAATTGTGAGGGGTGGAAGTGGTTGTGGGAGTGGCCATGATGGGGGCAGAAGTGACATCATCAATCAGCGTGGGGGTGGTAGCTGCATCAGCCGCATGGCTAATGGTGGAATAGGTTCCGAGGCCAGGGGAATCTTCTGGAATGTTTGAGGAGCGTTGGTTGTGGAGGTGGGTGGATAAAAGTTTGTTGTACTTACAGTTTTTGATGTTTGAGATGGAATTGAAATACTGTTTGTTGAGAGTATGAATTCTCCTGAGGATGTAGTACAGAGTGGGTCCTTTGCAATTCTGAGAAAGTGTGGCCCTCAGCTGAGGCAGGGCTGACTGTAGACTCTACCCAGACAGTCACCCAAGGCTGGAATTGAGCCTGGGTTCTTGGCACTGTGAGATAACAATGCTAACCACTGAGCTACAGTGTCACCAAATTGGATGAATTCCAGCTTTGTTACCTTGCAACTCAGGCCTGGTCTTCAGCAATGGATTAGCCTCCTTCTCCTCAGCAATCTCGATGGTTTCTTCTTCAGCTTGGGTGAGGATGTTGAGTGGGCACTGCTCTGCACATCTCCATTTTTTCTACTCATCATCCTGGAGAAACTGGAGGTTTAGCAATGTGATGAAACCCACTGGTGTCTTGTCTGTCCATATCCCAGTCACACATGCTGGCCCATCAGTGGCCTAAATTGTATCTAATTGCACAACTGAATCAAACTGTCGCAGTCTTTGGTATTAAGTGCCATGAGATTCTGAAGCTGATCCCACATTCACTCTAGCTTTACTGTTCCACAAACATATATATCGCCCGATGCCCATATGAGAGACAACCCATGCCACCATGGCATTCCTGATGAAGGGGTTTATGCCCGAAACATCGACTCTCCTGCTCCTTCGATGCTATCTGACCTGCTGTGCTTTTCCAGCGCTACACGTTTCAAATCTGATCTGCAGCATCTACAGTCCTTACTTTCTCCCACCCTGCTACTTGTCTATTTGGACCGAAGGAGGCTATTGACCCTTTGGCAGTTCTGTCCCCATGATCTTGGATACATGCCACAGTGACTAACCCCTCCTTTTATCTCCATGTGACCACCTTGGTTCCCCTGTTGACATTGTTAATGAGTTTGAGTTGATTTAGTGTTGTCGCATGTACCGAGATACAGTGAAAAGTGATGTTTTCTATGCTCTCCAGGCAAACCATATAAAGTGCATCAGGGTAGCAAAACACCATGTAGAATACAGTGTTACAGCCACAGAAAATGTGTGTAGAGAGGGAGAGATCAATATTTGTGGCATCCGTTCAAACGTCTGATAACAGCAGGGAAGAAGCTGTTCCCGAAAGTGTTTGTACGAGTATTTAAACCTTGATACCTACTGCCCGACAGTAGGTAAGAGGGGGAAGAGAGTACAATCAGTCCTGTAATGGAAACCCACCCCTCCAAGCAATAGCACATCTTTCATGTGCTCACCGTGGCCCTTTGAATGTACATTTGAATCATATGGGCACCATAGCAAAAATGTAAGTGGCACTCTCTTTCGGTTCCATCATCAGGAACAGTATGCCACTAATCTCAGCCCCAAGCATTGAGTTTCAATTTACATGATTCCTAATAATTTTCAAATATTATTGTAAGTCGCCAGTGGATTTGCAATGTCTCAATGCTGCAGATTGCTGTGATCGAGGTCAATACAATGTTTTTCATGCACGGTTCCCCATAGTAATTGCTTACTTCGAGCTAAACTCATAGTGGGAAGAGAGTGCTGAGTTTTATGCGGCAAAATCATATGTTTGATATGTTCATATCAGAAGTGTATTTATAATTTCACGACAATGTCACATAGGTGAAATCTTGTGCAGAGAGGCATAAACGAAAGATGAGCTATTCTGTCATGTTTTCATGATTCATAAAGAACATCAGAGTAGACCATTCTGCCCTTTTTGCTGGACCATTCAAATTGATTATTGATGATCTGTCCGTCTGGTTCATTTACTTGCCTTTGCTACTTATCTTTTGACTCTAATCAACAGAAATCCTTCTCTTATAGGCTTGAAAGTTCCAGTTGTTGAAGTGTCTGCAATTACTTTTTTTTTGCAAGGGAGGGAGAAGAATTCCACATTGTATGAAAAAGTGTTTCCTGATTTCCACCTTAAACGCCCTAGTTCTCAATTTAAGGTCATGCTCTTTTATTTTTGATTTACCCAAGTGAGATAATTTCCCTGTATCCACACTATTGAATCCTTTTAACACCTCAAACAGATCACCCACTCAGTCTTTTATACTCAAAGGGTATATAGGCAAAGCTTCTGCAAACTGTCCTCTGAATTTAACACTTTAAGCCCCGGTGTCATTCTGGTGAATTTGCAGTGCACCTTCTATTTGGCAGCACAGTGGCTCAGTGGTTAACACTGCTGCCAGGGACCCGGTTTCGATTCCAGCCTCAGGCAACTGTCTGTGTGGGGTTTGCACGTTCTCCCTGTGTCTGCGTGAGTTTCCTCCCACAATCCAAAGGCGTGAAGGTTAGGTAAATTGGCCGTGCTAAATTGCCCAGAGTGTTCAGGGATGTGTAGCTTAGGTGTATTAGTAAGGGGTAAATATAGGATAATAGGGTCGGGGAATGGGTCTGGATGGGATACCCTTCGGAGGGTCGGTATGGACTTGTTGGTGCGAAGGGCCTGTTCCCACAGTGTAGGGATTCTATGATAGATGTAACCTGTAGCAGCACAGCAGATGTGCCTGCCTTATGGAACAAGCAAACATTGGAGAGGCACTGTGCTAATCCAACGAACAGGAGCCTGAGGCTGAAATCTAACTGAAAATAATTTTATTTTTGGATTCCCCTCAGTGAATACAGGGGAGATTTAGCTGCAGTAATTGAGCCCTGTGGAATTGATTACCTTGGTTTTGTTACTTTTGGAGCCTTCTGTAGGTTCCCAGGCCTGCTTTCAGCATCTTCCTTGATTTTTCTGTCACTGTATCTCTCGTTCTGTACATTCATTTCATGTAAGTCCACAATTTTTGGTGGTAAGTTTTCATGTTAATTTGGTCACATGTAGTGCTAAGTTATTTGTAAAACTCCCCACTTCTTTGAGTTTTTGGTTTTCCTTTCCTAATAACTCTTTAATCAGTATTCTGAATTAACAGTGCTTGCTGTGGATGATGATACCTGCTGCTTCATCAACTTGGTTTGAGTAATGGAGCTCTGTGCTACTCACATTTGAGAGGCACCTGATAAGAGATATTTACTGTCTAAGAATTGCCATTATAAAATGAGTGTCTGCTTTGTTCAGTAAGATAATGCATTCCTTTTATCTTTGTAATACTCCTCGCAGCTATTTCCCTTGCGAAATATTTGTGGGGAATGTCTGAAACATGTGTCATGTGCATGAAAGATAGTAGAAATATTATTTCACAGCACTGTTACAAACAAACGCCACAACCTGTGATCAGCAAGAGGTTTATGACTGTAATCCTCAATATTAAGAATTGTCTATCTAAGCTGCGTGTCATGGGAATGTGCTGTGTAGAGGCTGTGTATTCCAGAACAAGGGCAAAGATTAAAACAAAGATGGAGTAATGGTTAGCTCCTCAAGGACACCTTCAGGTAGCTATTTTCAGAGTGGTCGTTGCTGTGGTGCTTAAATGCACCATTTGCTTGTCCTGTTGGCTGCAGATTGTGCTGGTTTAAAAATAGGGGATTAGAATATTAAAGAGCTGATCATGGAGTTCAGCAATCATAGATTAGGCCTCAGCTGGAATATTGTGGATAATACTTGAGCTTAGGATATAAATTCCCTGTGCCCTTAGGAAAGGGCACAGGGAATTTCTGTTGGGATAAAGAAAGTGCTCGAGAAATTCAACAGGTCGGGCAGCATCTATGGAGAGAGAAAGAGGGTAAATATTTCTTCATGAAAAATCATCATACTGGACCCAAGCTCTCAACTCTGTTTCTCTCTGCACAGGTGCTACCAGACTTGCTGAGTTTCTCCAGCATTCTCTGTTTTCACTTCAGATTTCCAACATCTGCAGTATTTTACTTTTATCTGTTGAGATAATATTGGAGATGAGAGACTTCAGTTCTGTGAAAAGATTGCAAAAGTTAGGATGGCTTCCTAATGAATAGGAATGGTTAAGAACTGACCTAATGGAGGGTTTCACGATGATGGGAAGATTTTGATAGATTAATTGGAGAAAAGCATTGTGGTGGATGGGTCAATGGAAGATTTAGATTCAGAATTTGGGCAAAAAATCCAGGGGAGATATGAAGGCATGTTTTCACTCAGAAAGCCGTTGAGCAATGGAATGTTCCATTTGAAAATGTGTTGAAAGCTGATTCCAAAAGTATTTTTAAAGGGAGTTGGGCAGGTGATTAATACTGAGGAACTTACTCTATTATTTACACAAAAAAATGACAGCCCTTATAAAAAGCCAGCACGAACATGATGAATTCCTCTTCAGTAGGACATGTTTATGGGATTCCTGAAAACTAAGGTGGAGAAAATGTATTTTGCAGCTATTCAAGTATTGGAGGAAAATCTTTGGCATCTGGCCCCTGCTGAGTTTAAGTTTGATAACATTTCTGGGATATCTCTGTCTTGAGTGGGAAGGCATTCATTTGAAGTGATTGTTATAACAACACGGCCATTTTGCCCGAATAGCTTCTGTGAAATTTCCTTGGGATTCTTGTCGCACACAGCAGAAAAATGTTCAAATAAACTGCATTAAAATTTGTGCAATTTTTTTTCAGGGGTGCAAAGATCATTGGCAAGGTCAGTATTTAATATCTATCCCTAATTGTGAAGGTAGTGATAAGGTGCTTTTTACAACTGCTGCATGGTACTGTGAGGAAGAGACTTTCAGGCTTCTGACCCAGTGACAGTGAAGAAATTCCGCTCAGGAATGAGATATAGCTTCAAGGGAAGCTTGCAGATGGTGCTGTTTCCATGCAAATGCTCCCCTTGTCCTTCTCGGTGGGAGCGGTCATGGGTTTAGAAGTTGATATCCAAGGGACCTGGGAGAGTTGCTGCAGTGCATCTGGTAGGCCATGCATATTGTTGCTACTATGCATTGGGAAGGGAGTGAATCTTGAAGGTGATGGATATGATGACAATGAAGTGAGCTGCTTTGTCGTGGAAGGTGTCAAGCTTCTTGAGTGTTGTTAGAGCTGCACTCATCCAGGAAAGTTGGGAATATTCCATGAGACTCCTGACCTGTGCTTTATAGATGGTGGACAAACCTCAGCCAAACAGGAGAATGCACATTACTTGCTTGGTTCAGTTTCTGGTCAATGGTAACACTGAGAATGTTGATAGAGGAGGATTCAGTGATGGTGAGGCCATGGAATATCAAGGGGAGATAGTTAGATCCTACCTTGTTTGAGATGGTCGTTTACTGACATTTGTCTGGCATGACTGTCTCTTGACACTTACCAACCCTAGCCTGAACATTGTCCAGATCTTGCTGCAGATCTCTGCTCTTGGCATGCCCTCCTGCATCCTTCATTGAACCAAAGTTGGACCTCCTACTTAATGGTAATGTTAGAGTCAGGGATACACCAGACTGTGAGGTTACGAATTGTGGCTGAGTACAGTGCTGCGATTGCTGATGGCCCACAACATCTCATGGAAGTTCAGTTCTGATCTGCTAGATCTATTTGAAATACTATAACATGACAGAAGGTGGGGATTTGTCTCCACAGGGAATTTCTAATTGTCTCCACAGGATGTGTGCAGTTGTCATTCTTCCCAGTGCTGTCTTTGACAGATGCATCTGGAACAAATAGATTAGTAGAATTGAGCTTTAAGCCAGTATGTAACAAGATCAATGAGAAAGCATGCAATTCGAAATTTAGTCCAAGGAAATGAAGCTAGGCAGGCAGATGTAGTAGCAGTGAGTGACCATTTTGGAGATAGTGATCATAACATAGTTAGGTTTAGCATAATTTTAGAGAGGGACAAAGATAGAGTAGGAATAAAACTTCTAAACTGTGGAAATGCAAATTTTACAAAACTGAGAGATGATCTGGTGAAAGTGGACTTCCTAATTGACAGAAAGTCAGTGGCAATTCAGTGAGAGGCATTAAAAAGCGAGATTCTACATAGCACAGTATACAAAAATATTGGCTGGCACAGTGGTTAGCACTACTACCTCACAGTCCCAGAGACCTGGGTTCAATTCCCGCCTCAGGCGACTGACTGTGTGGAGTTTGCACATTCTCCCCATGTCTGCATGGGTTTCCTCCGGGTGCTCTGGTCCAAAAATGTGTAGGTTAGGTGAATTGACCAGGCTAAATTGCCCGTAGTGTAAGGGGCAGGGGTAAAATGTAGGGGAATGGGTCTGGGTGGGTTGCGCATCAGTGTGGACTTGTTGGGCCGAAGGGCCTGTTCCCATGCTGTAAGTAATCTAATCTAAAAAAATCAAGGAAAATCAGTAAAGTTGCAGAAAATAAGTAGGTAATGTGTTAAATAAGGCATTAGGGATACTCGCCATTACCGGCAAGGAATGGGATATAAAAGCAGGGATGTAATGTTGGAACTGTGAAAAACATTGATTAGATTACAGAAAGGATACAGTTACTCCAGAGGAAGTGAAGAGGAGATTTACAAGAATATTGCCAGGGCATAAAAATTGCAGCTTTGAAGATAGACAAGAGTTGCTTTCCCTCGAACAGAGGAAGCCAAGGCGTGACTAAATTGAGGTCTACAAAAGAATGAGGAGCTTAGCTAGATTGGACAGTGAAGAAATCAATTACCAGTGGTCATATCTGTAAGGCTATTGGTTTAAGGATTAGAAGGGACATGAGGGAAAAACATTTTCATCAAGAGAATTGAGGGTGTCTGGAATTCACTGCCTGGTTTGGTGGTTATAGTGGAAACCCTCAACTCATCTAAAAGGAACCTGTTCTGCACCTGAAGTGCTGTAACCTGCAAGGTGACAGACCATAGGCTGGAATGTGGGAACTGAATAGATGGCTTGTTATTCAGCCAGCTCAGACACCATGAGCTGAATGGCCTCTTTCTATGCCATAGCCTTTCTTTGGTTCTGTATTGGTTTTTACCTGTTCTTGGTTCCCTCACGACCTCTCGTGCAAGTTGTGTCCTTTAAGACTCGATGAGGTCAGTCGGTAGTGGTTGTACTGAGTTACTCCACAGGAGCGGGTATGCTGATCTTGTTTCCAGTACCTAGGCTGGATGGCCGTCCAGTTTCATTTCTGAAGCTGTTATGCAACTGAGTGGCTTGCTAGGCTTTTTCACAGGGCGGTTAAGAGCCAATCAGATTGTTGTGTGCCTGGAGTCACACCTGATAAGGACAGCATATCCCCTTCCCTGAGGGATATTAATGACTCTGTAAAGACTGTGATTTCTTATTTTTTGTGCATTTTAAAAAATTGTAGACTGAAATAAGAAGAACCACTTTTGAAACAAGGATTTGCAAAGATAACCATGTTTAGACAGTAAGAAATTTGATATCTATTGTAAGCACTATTTGGAGCTGTGAGTTCTCGCAATGTACAGATGAACTGGAGCTGAGGGGTTGGTTACAAATAAAGCTGATTGGTTTGCGCCCTGGCAACCATTTATCAATGACAAAGCTCCTCTCCCTGATAGTAACAAAGGGATTGGTTGTCAGGAAAGCTGTGCAGCTTAGGTGGTGAATAAGACAGAGAGAAGCTGGTCAGACCAGAAGTGAAACCAGCAGGTGAGTAGTAGACAAAAAAAAACTGTCTGTTTGCCTCTCTCTCTATCTCACTCTCAGTTCTCTGAAATAAGCCATTTCAAAACTGAAGAAAACCAGTTTATCATTCCTTCAGTCGATGTTGCAAGTTATGATTTTGATTTGGATAAATCAGGAACTTCTCAGAAATGAACCAGCTACCCTGTGCCTCCTGCAAATGTTAAGGCACAGGGACAGACAGTGGAACCAAATCAGCCTTCTTACCTCTGCAGAAGTTTTACAACACAGTAAAATGAAACCGTCAAAGATAATTACTCCAGTGGTTCCTAATCGGACTTTTGAATAACCAATCCCTGACTGAATGAATAATTAATTCCAGACGTTGATTTTATATCTCAAACAAAAGACTTAACTATTAAATACACAATACCTTTAGCAGAGGAAAAATTAAACAACAAAGTAAGCTGATTAATGGCATACTTTAAACCTGTATCATTTGTTTTTGGTCCCTGTTCACCTAAAAGACAGATGGATAGACAGACACAGTTAAGGGTCAAACAAAAGAAAATAACAAAACTGGCCAGATTATTGAAATGGTTCTCACAATGCATTGGTTCACAGGCTTGATTGCTTTTCTGAAAGGTTGATCAGGGTCACCTTCTGAATTCACCCAGGCAAAGGCAGCAATACTTCGAAGACAGCTTTCTACTCTTTGGGCTTCCAGAAGCTGTGTGGCAGATTAAGCAGGGAACATTCTAATCTTCATGCTTTGTTGTCAGCAGCCAAGCTTGCCTTCTCAAAAAACACAGATCAAAACACAACTTTAATCCTGTTTCTGCCCTGATGGACTAATCATCTCTTCCTGAGGCCTCAGTTAACATTCGACATCTAACAACTGCTTGAACCAGTTCCCAGTCTGTGACCTCGGTAAGAGCCAATTTCTGCTATCCATTTAAACACAGTGCTCTTCCTGGGGTTGCTGTGTCCATTGGAAGCCTTTAAATCAAGAATCAGCCTGCAAATAGCCTTCAGCCTGGCCTCACAAAACAAAGCTTGTTTGGAGTGATCTTTTCCTTTTGCCACATGTCGTCCCAAAGCCCACAAGTCATTTCCAGCTCACAATTTGCAGTTCACAACTCCTAACCAAAATTGATAAAATAATACAAAAATGAAAATAATGAACAATCAGCAAGAATTCACACACAGACCAGTGTAAATATTCAGGGTAGGGAAAGTCATGGAGAAACCTTTGGATCAGCAAGAACCAACCCAACAGATCTTGTGAACAAAGACCGCAAAGTGGTTTTTCAGTTTCCCCTCCATTCATGCGCTTTGTCTCCCCACTGGTTGTGTTTGTCTATCTTTGAGTGTGTAATGGACAGTTTATGAAGGGGTTTAGAGTTTAATTTGTGAAGTTTACTTCATTTGTTTACCTGTAACTGGAAACTAATGACCTGTAATAAATAATAATTTATGTTTCGTACAGGAACCTGGTCCATGCTTTTCTCAGCCTGGATCTGAAAGTTTGGGGATTTTGCATACTTCTTTTAAAGACTGTAGCTCTTGTGACAACACTGGGGATAGCAAGGCTTGACTTGCACTACACTACCCTTGTGAGCTGTGACAATTGATATGGGTTTTTAAAATATAAATTAACAGTGCTTTCAAGGTTACAGTTAGACCAGCTTGTCGTTCCAGATTTATTAATAAAATTCAAATATTGCCTTTTTTTAAAATGAGATTTGAACCAGTATCCAGGGCTTTTGAAACATCGGGTCACAGACATTATCACGACACCATTGTCTTTCTTCATATTGAAAATTAGCTTCTTCAAAAATCTGTCAACAATCTTCTGGGGATTAAGATAATTTTTAACATTTCCTTCTTCATGCAACAAGATCATGTTGTAAGAGTGGAGGTTATCTCCAGACTTTGCTGTAGATCATACTTCGAGTCCCATGATGGTTTTCAACTTTCCTTTCCAAGGTCAAGAATGAGCACCCATCACAGACCATATTTCCAGATGGATAGTATACAAACACCGTAGATCATGTGATAGAAATATGTCTGATACATGAAAGGCATGCAAGTGTTGGTTCTTTTTATGAAGGATTTTAAAAACTATCTCGGTCAATCAGTCCTCCTAGAACATTGACTTAATCCATTGTGTGTCAGAGTGCAGGGATCCCTGGAGTGTTAATGGAAAATTGTTATTACTTTGCTGGGTTTATGCCTACCAATGTAAACACTGAGGGTCATTAACTTGCTTTTGCTTTAGGTGAATCAAGAACTCATTTTGATTTGGAAAATCTAGAGATTGGAGGTTTTTAGAGTCATAGAGATGCACAGCATGGAAATAGACCCTTTGGTCCAACCCGTCCATGCCGACCAGATATCCCAACCCAATCTAGTCCCACCTGCCAGCACCCGACCCATATCCCTCCAAACCACTTCCTATTCATAAACCCATCCAAATGCCTCTTAAATGTTGCAATTGTACCAGTCTCCACCGCATCCTCTGGCAGCTCATTCCATGCACGTACCACCCTCTGCATGAAAACGTTGCCCCTTAGGTCTCTTTTATATCTTTCCCCTCTCATCCTAAACCTATGCCCTCAAGTTCTGGATTCCCCGACCCCAGGGAAAAGACTTTGTCTATTTATCCTATCCATGCCCTCATAATTTTGTAAACCTCTATAAGGTCACCCCTCAGCCTCCGACGCTACAGGGAAAACAGCCCCAGCCTGGTAAAAACAATGACTGCAGATGCTGGAAAGCAAATACTGGATTAATGATGCTGGAAGAGCACAGCAGTTCAGGCAGCATCCAACGAGCAGTGAAATCGACGTTTCGGGCAAACGCCCTTCATCAGGAATAAAGGCAGTGAGCCTGAAGCATGGAGAGATAAGCTAGAGGAGGGTGGGGGTGGGGAGAGAGTAGCATAGAGTACAATGGGTGAGTGGGGGAGGAGATGAAGGTGATAGGTCAAGGAGGAGAGGGTGGAGTGAATAGGTAGAAAAGGAGATAGGCAGGTCGGACAAGTCCGGACAAGTCAAGGAGACAGTGCTGAGCTGGAGGTTTGAAACTAGGATGAGGTGGGGGAAGGGGAAATGAGGAAGCTGTTGAAGTCCACATTAATGCCCTGGGTTGACGTGTTCTGAGGCGGAAGATAAGGCATTCTTCCTCCAGGCGCCTGGTGGTGAGAGAGCGGCGGTGAAGGGGGCCAAGGACCTCCATGTCCTCGGCAGAGTGGGAGGGGGAGTTGAAATGTTGGACCATGGGGCGGTTTGGTTGATTGGTGCGGGTGTCTCGGAAATGTTCCCTAAAGCGCTCTGCTAGGAGGCGCCCAGTCTCCCCAATGTAGCGGAGACCACATCGGGAGCAACGGATACAATAAATGATATTAGTGGATGTGCAGGTAAAACTTTGATGGATGTGGAAGGCTCCTTTAGGGCCTTGGATAGAGGTGAGGGAGGAGGTGTGGGCACAGGTTTTACAGTTCCTGCGGTGGCAGGGGAAAGTGCCAGAATGGGAGGGTGGGTCGTAGGGGGGTGTGGACCTGACCAGGTAGTCACGGAGGGAACGGTCTTTGCGGAAGATGGAAAGGGGTGGGGAGAGAAATGTATCCCTGGTGGTGGGGTCTTTTTGGAGGTGGCGGAAATGTCGGCGGATGATTTCGTTTACGCGACGGTTTGTAGGGTGGAAGGTGAGCACCAGGGGCGTTCTGTCCTTGTTACGGTTGGAGGGGTGGGGTCTGAGGGCGAAGGTGCGGGATGTGGACGAGATGCGTTGGAGGGCATCTTTAACCACGTGGGAAGGGAAATTGCGGTCTCTAAAGAAGGAGGCCATCTGGTGTGTCCTATGGTAAAACTGGTCCTCCTGTGAGCAGATACGGTGGAGTCGGAGAAATTGGGAATACGGGATGGCATTTTTGCAAGAGATAGGGTGGGAAGAGGCGTAATCCAGGTAGCTGTGGGCGTCGGTGGGTTTGTAAAAAATGTCAGTGTCAAGTCGGTCGTCATTAATGGAGATGGAGAGGTCCAGGAAGTGAAGGGAGGTGTCAGAGATGGTCCAGGTAAATTTAAGGTCAGGGTGGAATGTGTTGGTGAAGTTGATGAATTGCTCAACCTCCTCGGGGGAGCACGAGGTGGCGCCAATGCAGTCATCAATGTAGCGGAGGAAGAGATGGGGTGTGGTGCCGGTGTAATTACGGAAGATCAACTGTTCTACATAGCCAACAAAGAGACAGGCATAGCTGGGGCCCATACGTGTGCCCATGGCTACACCTTTGGTCTGGAGGAAGTGGGAGGATTCAAAGGAGAAATTGTAAAGGGTGAGGACCAGTTTGGCCAAACGAATGAGAGTGTCGGTGGAAGGGTACTGTTGGGGACGTCTGGAGAGGAAAAAACGGAGGGCTTGGAGGCCCTGGTCATGGCGAATGGAGGTGTAGAGGGATTGGATATCCGTGGTGAAGATGAGGCGTTGGGGGCCAGGGAAACGGAAGTCTTGGAGGAGGTGGAGGGCGTGGGTGGTGTCTCGAACGTATGTGGGGAGTTTCTGGACTGGGGGGATAGGACAGTGTCGAGGTAGGTAGAGATGAGTTCAGTGGGGCAGGAGCATGCTGAGACAATGGGTCGGCCAGGGTGGTCAGGCTTGTGGATCTTGGGAAGGAGGTAGAACCGGGTAGTGCGGGGTTCCCGGACTATGAGGTTGGAAGCTGTGGGTGGGAGATCTCCTGAGGTGATCAGGTTCTGTATGGTATGGGAGATGATAGTTTGGTGATGGGGGGTGGGGTCATGGTCGAGGGGGCAGTAGGAAGAGGTGTCCTCGAGTTGGCGTTTGGCTTCAGCGGTGTAGAGGTCAGTGCGCTAGACTACCACTGCGCCCCCTTTATCTGCTGGCTTAATGGTGAGGTTGGGATTAGAGCAGAGGGATTGGAGGGATGCGTGTTGTGAGGGTGAGAGGTTGGAGTGGGGGAGGGAGGTAGACAGGTTGAGGCGGTTAATGTCCCGGCGGCAGTTGGAAATGAAGAGGTCGAGGGCGGGTAATAGGCCAGCGCGGGTGTCCAGGTGGTTGCAGTGTGTTGGAGGTGGGCGAAGGGGTCCTCGGAAGGTGGGCAGGAGTCCTGATTGTGAAAGTAAGCTCAGAGGCGGAAGCGACGGAAGAATTGTTCGACATCACGGCATGTATTAAATTCATTGATGCGTGGACGGAGGGGGATGAAGGTGAGTCCTTTGCTGAGGACTGATCGTTCGTCCTCAGTGAGTGGGAGGTCTGGAGGGATGGTGAAAACTCGGCAGGGCCGGGAGCTGGGATTTCGTTTGGGTGTGGAGCTGGGAGTGGGGTCGGAGCCAGTACCTGGAGTGGGTGTGATGGTGGGGGGAATGGGGGTGGAGGCATGAGCAGGGGTAATGTTCCCCTCAGGGTTCTGGGGGGTGGGGATAGTGACAGTGGGGTCTGTGGGGGGCGTGTCAGCAGAATGCAGGTGAGTGGCGTTGGTGGGGGCGGAAGTGGTGGTGACCATGGCAGTAGGGGTGGCGGAAGTCATTGACCGTGTGGCATCAGCGACGATGTGAGGGCCGGAAGTGGCTGTGGGAGTGGCCATGATGGAGCCAGAAGTGACATCATCACTCAGCGTGGGGTTGGTAGCCACATGGCTAATGGCGTTTCCGAGGCTAGGGGAATCTTCTGGAATGTTTGAGGAGCGTTGTTTATGGAGGTGGGTGGATAAAAGTTTGTTGTACTTACAGTTTTTGATGTTTGAGATGGAATTGAAATACTGTTTGTTGAGAGTATGAATTCTCCTGAGGATGTAGTACAGAGTGGGTCCTTTGCAATTCTGAGAGAGTGTGGCCCTCAGCTGAGACAGGGATGACTGTAGAGAGGTTAGGTGCCGGCGCATTGCTGCAAGCGTGGAGCGGAGGATCTTGAAGGAGAACTGTTGCTGGTGTTTTTGAATCTGTAGTCTGTACTGTTTGTCCTGTTCGGGTCCGAACTCTGCTGGTTTAAAGGTGGTCCGGAGTCCGTGTGGGATGAGTTGGTTACGGAGGCAGGCACTGAAAAAGCGAATGTGGCTGTGGTAGCGAGTTTGTTTCACGACATGGTTGAAGAGCTTCAGAGTAGAGGAAATGACCTGGGAGTTGCAGTGGGAGAGGGACTCCCTGAGATTCTTGTAGAGAGAGGAGGAAAACTTCTTCAAGGCAGGCATCCTTGCAAGAGGATTCGCAGTAGGGTTAAAATCAACAAGGTAAAAACAATGACTGCAGATGCTGGAAAGCAAATACTGGATTAATGGTGCTGGAAGAGCACAGCAGTTCAGGCAGCATCCAACGAGCAGCGAAATCGACATTTTGGGCAAAAGCCCTTCATCAGGAATAAAGGCAGTGAGCCTGAAGCGTGGAGAGATAAGCTAGAGGAGGGTGGGGGTGGGGAGAGAGTAGCAGAGAGTACAATGGGTGAGTGGGGGAGGAGATGAAGGTGATAGGTCAAGGAGGAGAGGGTGGAGTGTGTAGGTGGAAAAGGAGATAGGCAGGTCGGACAAGTCCGGACAAGTCAAGGAGACAGTGCTGAGCTGGAAGTTTGAAACTAGGATGAGGTGGGGGAAGGGGAAATGAGGAAGCTGTTGAAGTCCACATTGATGCCCTGGGGTTGAAGTGTTCTGAGGCGGAAGATAAGGCATTCTTCCTCCAGGCATCTGGTGGTGAGGGAGCGGCGGTGAAGGAGGCCCAGGACCTCCATGTCCTCAGCAGAGTGGGGGGGGAGTTGAAATGTTGGGCCACGGGGCGGTTTGGTTGATTGGTGCGGGTGTCTCGGAGATGTTCCCTAAAGCGCTCTGCTAGGAGGTGCCCAGTCTCCCCAATGTAGAGGAGACCACATCGGGAGCAACGGATACAATAAATGATATTAGTGGATGTGCAAGTAAAACTTTGATGGATATGGAAGGCTCCTTTAGGCCCCAGCCTGTTCAGCCTCTCCCTGTAGTTCAGATCTTCCAACCCTGGCAACATCCTTGTAAATCTTTTCTGAACCCTTTCAAGTTTCACAACATCTTTCCAAAAGGAAGGAGACCAGAATTGCATGCAGTATTCCAATAGGGCCTAACCAATGTCCTGTACAGCCGCATCATGACCTCCCAACTCCTGTACTCAATACTCTGACCAACAAAGGAAAGCATACCAAACGCCTTCTTCACTATCCTATCTACCTGCGACTCCACTTTCAAGGAGCTATGAACCTGCACTCCAAGCTCTCTTTGTTCAGCAATACTCCCTAGGACCTTACCATTAAGTGTATATGTCCTGCTAAGATGTGCTTTCCCAAAATGCAGCACCTCGCATTTATCTGAATTAAACTCAATCTGCCACTTCTCAGTCCATTGGCCCATCTGGTCAAGGTCCTGTTGTACTTTGAGGACACCCTCTTCGCTGTCCACTACACCTCCAATTTTGGTGTCATCTGCAAACTTACTAACTGTACTTCTTATGTTCACATCCAAATCATTTATGTAAATGACAAAAAGTAGAGGGCCCAGTACTGATCCTTGTGGCACTCCACTGGTCAGAGGCCTCCAGTCAGAAAAACAACCCTCCACCACCACCCTCTGTCTTCTACCTTCGAGCCAGTTCTGTATCTAAATGGCTAGTTCTCCCTGTATTCCATGAGATCTAACCTTGCTAATCAGTCTCCCATGGGGAACCTTGTCGAACACTTTACTGAAGTCCATATCGATCACATCTACTGCTCTGCACTCATCAATCCTCATTGTTACTTCAAAAAACTCAATCAAGTTTGTGAGACATGATTTCCCACACACAAAGCCATGTTGACTATCCCGAATCAGCCCTTGCCTTTCCAAATACATGTACATCCTGTCTCTCAGGATTCCCTCCAACAACTTGTCTACCACTGAGGTCAGGCTCACTGGTCTATAGTTCCCTGGCTTGTCTTTACCGCCCTTCTTCATAAGTGGCACCACTTTTGCCAACCTCCAGTCTTCCGGCACCTCACCTGTGACTATCGATGATACAAATATCTCAGCAACAGGCCCAGCTGTTTTTGAGCAGTTTGGAGGAGACCTAACTAGGGTCAGATGCAAAATAGAATTTCTCTCCTAGAACGGAGTACAGAACAGTTCAGGGAATAACCTCAGGAACAAATTACTGCAGATGTTGGAGTCTGTGCTGAAAACAACAAATGCTGGAGATCACAACGGGTCAGCACCATCCATGGAGAGAGAGAGCAAGCCAATGTTTTGAGTCTGGACGACCCTTCATCAGGGCCATTACTTTACTTTGTGCAAGTTACAGATCATCAGTAAGTTAGAAGAGTTTTAAAAGACTGAGAAAATCTAAGGTTTCAGTTTTGTGAGTATTTGTGTAAGAAAGCTTCACTGTTCACAGGGAAGAGAAGTGCTGGAAAGATCGATTAAGTTGAATTTAAAGATTTGTGACAGAGTAGTAACTTCTCTGTATTTAATGATGCAATGTGTTTGTGTTAGGGAATAAATAAGCACTTTGCTCTGCTGTATGGTTTAAGGTCTTTAAAAATGCTTCAGTAGCTTGGTTTATTTCACTATTTCTTTTTATGCAATAAACTTCTGTTTTACTGTTAAAGAATATCTGCAGTCTCATGTGACTATGTTTCAGTGAACTACGTTAACAAATGTAAAAAGAAATGCACAATCAATCCAAATTTCAGCTAAGATCATAATAATTGTCCAAGACTGAGGGGAATAGGGTGAGGTAGAGTGAGCAAATGTGTTGGGGAGGTAATCAATCTTAAGAGCTTTTACCAAAAAAAGCTGTGCTATGTTATTTGGATGCTTGATCTCTTACCAATATATAAATCAAACTAAATTTTTTTTTGTACACTTGCACATACTGGAAGCTACATATATTAATACACAGGACCTTGCTATTTGCACATAGAAAGAATATGTTGACACATTGGGCTTGTTTCAACTTAACAATATAATAACAGCCTCTGATCAATGCATTAATGAATCACAAGTAATCGGCCCCATGGTTTAAATTTAAACAAAGTTCGACAGCTAACTATCAGTCATCATCTAGTTGTTACCTTGTCCATGGCAATGCCTCTACCAAACAGCATCAATTTGCTGACACATAGCATGCTATTCTCATAAAGTATATGAAAATGTTCTCTTATTCATTGGTATTCTTGTGAATGTCCTGATGAATGTAATCTGAAAAATTTTGATAAAATATGCATTTTCTCAGCAAGACTCAAGTTCTGCATGACCAAATGATAATAAAATATTTCATTTACTACAAAGCAATCTTAAAGCCATGAGTTATGTAAATGTAAATGTGATTTGGATTGTATATGTGGTATTCCACTTCAAAATGTAGCAGTAATTAATGCCACAACCATGGAGTATTTCTATCTTTCTAGCTGTGCTCCTTCTACATTCAATAGTTCGATATGTTTATGGAAATTGTGCTTTTGAGAATCTGTGTTTTGTGCAGTTATCCATCAGTCACAGGTAGCACAGGACAATCATGTACTCCCTTTAATTACAAAATAAATATTAATTGTTAAATGGGACTGGAAGTGTTACTTAACCTAAGATTACTTTCATTTAAATATTCTTACAATATTTGAGTGTGAGAGCCTTCTTAGATTCTCTGTCCAAAGGATAACAAAAAGTAGGTCGGATTATATGTTCAGGTTCATCAGTTAAATGAGTCCTGACATGTCAGGGAAAGAAGCCCTATTACTGTACTTGGCGTGAAATGGAAAAGAGAATATTGAAAATTGGGCCCTCAGTTAATTACCAGGTTAATGAAGTATCACAATGCAGTTGAAGGCTAGATAACTTGAAATGAGTAATTTTAATCTTGTGCAGTCTTTGGGGAGGCCTCATTTAGTTTGCTGTGTGTGGGTGTGTACATGACACCTTCAAAGGGACTCATTAATTCTTAAAAGAGGAAAGCGGAGAGTTTTGGAACTAAGAAGGCAAAGTTATGAGATTGACTTATGACCTGACTTATTTTCTTTCGAGTAAAGTAAACTAAAAGGGTGCATAATAAATATCTTGACTCTGTAAAATTACGTCAAAGAATCCAAATATTTCTTTTTGTCAGTAACAGAAGTGGAAGGTTTGGCAGAGGTCTATCAGGAGTTAAGATTAGAGTGGTGCTGGAAAAACACAGCAGGTCAGGCAGCATCTGAGACAGCGCACCCCCCCCACCCCCGTTGCCACCACCACAGCCACTTTTGACATCACTGATGCCACGTGTTCTGTTATCAAAAACTGTAAGTACAACAAACTTTTATATTCCCACCTCAATAGTCAGCGCTCCTCGAACATTCCAGAAGCTTCCCCGGCCTCCAGGACTGCTCTGCCGCCATCAGCCATGAGGCCGCACCAGCCACCATCACCGCAGTGATTGATGTCATTTCTGCCCCTGCTGACTGGCGGCTTGCGTCCACGGCTACTCATGCCGAACCCGTGACTGCCGGACAACCAAACGCTGCCGCAATCACCACTAGATCCATCACCACCAGGACCAACGCAAGGCCCAACTGAAAACAGACTTCCACCTCCCTGTTGCTGCCACCACAGCCACTTCCGCCCCCTCTGACATCACCACGTGTTCCGTTCCTTGGATGCTGCCTGACCTGTTGTGCTTTTCCAGCACCACTCTAATATTGACTCTAATTCTCCAACATCTGCAGTACCCATGTCTGCCTTGAGGTCTATAATGCCACATTCCTAATCATTTTCCATCCTAATTCTGCAACTTTGGCAGAAATGGTGATGGTGCACTTGAACAGGCCAACAGTGACAAAGTATTGGCATAAGTTTGACATGACTCACCTCAAGAACTGTGCAAAAAAAAAAACTTTGCAATAGGAAACATGAAAGCAGTGTTAAAAGGCTGCAATGGGAACTTGAATGAAGATACTGATAATTCTATCTCATTTTGCTTATTATTGTTATGTCCTTGTTGATTGGAGAGAGGCACTGGAAAACCTCTGGGGTGTGCTGCAAATGGCAAGTTTCCATATGACAGTAACAGCACTACCAGAAAATTGGTAAACAGTTTAAGTGACCATTGAAAAAGGTCTAGGGTCAGCATTGGGTCTGGAGGTTGGAAAAGTTGCAATCCACCAGTTGTACCGTGGCAAACTAAAATCTGGACTCTGGTCATTTTTAGTTTGCAACCAAAGACAAATAGACAACAAATTTCAATTGGAGCTAGAGAATAATATTATTCTCATGGAGTATAAACTGCAATTGTGCAGCATTGTCTTCTATTTGGAGAAGTTAAAGCAGTATTGATTTTCTTTCTTTAAAGAAGGGTAGGATGGATGTCTGTTTCAGAACAGACTTGAAGTTGATAAGGAATGGAAGAGGTGATAAGATACTCCAGGGACCACGCTGGTACATCATATTACCAAGACCAATGGAGCAGTCACCTGTGGAATAATGTTGTAAATGTAGTTTTTAAGATTGGATTAATATCCTGAATGTTTGCTCGGGAGGAGTTTGAGAGGAGGTCTACCAAGATTTATCTCCCTGAAGATTAAATCTCTGCTGCCCCCACGTACTGAATGGTTGGAACTCAGTATGTACATTTTGTGGATGAGAAGAAATCAGTTGTTCAAAATGCCAAGGCTTACATTTGGAATATGTTTGAGAAATAAGTTACTAGGTCCATTCCATACAAATGAGGAGAAAGTGAGGACTGCAGATGCTGGAGATCAGAGCTGAAAATGTGTTGCTGGAAAAGTGCAGCAGGTCAGGCAGCATCCAAGGAGCAGGAGAATCGACGTTTCGGGCATGAGCCCTTCTTCAGGAATGAGGAAAGTGTGTCCAGCAGGCTAAGATAAAAGATAGGGAGGAGGGACGTGGGGGAGGGGTGTTGGAAATACGATAGGTGGAAGGAGGTCAAGGTGAGAGTGATAGGCCGGGGTGGGGGCGGAGAGGTCAGGAAGGAGATTGTAGGTTAGGAAGGCGGTGCTGAGTTCGAGGGATTTGACTGAGTCAAGGTGGGGGGAGGGGAAATGAGGAAACTGGAGAAATCTGAGTTCATCCCTTGTGGTTGGAGAGTTCCTAGGAGGAAGATGAGGCGTTCTTCCTCCAACCGTCATGTTGCTATGGTCCGGCGAAATCAAATCCCTTGAACTCAGCACCGCCTTCCTTCCCTGCAATCTTCTTCCTGACCTCTCCGCCCCCACCCCCTCTCCGGCCTATCATCCTCACCTTGACCTCCTTCCACCTGTCGCATTTCCAACGCCCCTTCCCCCAAGTCCCTCCTCCCTACCTTTTATCTTAGCCCGCTTGGCCCACTTTCCTCATTCCTGAAGAAGGGCTCATGCCAGAAACGTCGATTCTCCTGCTCCTTGGATGCTGCCTGACCTGCTGCGCTTTTCCAGCAACATATTTTCAGCTATTCCATACAAACATTTGTTTTAAATCAGTTTTCTGAATGACCACTTAATATAACAGTCATCATGGCAGGAGGAGTTCGAAATAGCCTGAGATAATTGAGTGCACTGCTCTCAGCATTGGAATTTGATAAAGTCAGCAGTCTTACCAGACCATAGGATTGCTGTCTATTTAGAGAGAGATGACTGGTAGTGATTTAACCTGAAGGTTACCACACGTCAGGCGAGGGTGGAGATTGAGAAGGAGAGTCTTCATGGTAACCTCAGTGTGAATTGAACCCATGCTGTTGGCATCACTCTACATTAGAAGCTAGCTGTCCACCCAACCAAACAAACCAAGCCCCTAAAGCACGGTAACAAATTAAATGGGCGCAATAGATTTTGCTCCTCTAGCATATGAAGCCATTTATTTCTCATGCAAGACAATTTATCAAGTTACAAAATGGAGTGATGCAAAGTGAAATAGTGTACAGTGTAATTTTGAATATTGCTGAATACATTCGACAGACTAAATTTACTTAAAACAAAATTCAGAAGTCAAACTTTTGAACCTGCGGATGCTAAGCCCAGTGGCTGGTATTCTGTTTTTCAAATCAGAAACATTTCAGGTCCTGATGAATGCTTAATTTCTTACTGGTAGTGACATCACAAACTGCTCAATGTCTCTTGTTTGGTAAGATAAAAGTGACAATTTCAACTTTGATCGATAGGTTAAACCTACAAAGGTATTACAGCTGTTGTTATTTCTCACAGCTGGTATGAAATATACCTTGAGGAGACATACACATGGTATCATCACCATATTGTGGCATGTGAACTGATGGTATATAGGTCTCACACTCCATCTTACTGGAGCCACCAAGAACACAACACACTGAGGGAAACATGCTACAGTTTGTGACCAAATTGCTCAGTACTCACCTGGATACACCAGTGCCTGTGATTGTAATATGTGCAGATGTTGGGATCTGTATTAAATGTCCATTGAATCTTTCAGCGCAACATTACATCTAGTTCTTACGTTATGGGGACTAAGTAAGTATTGCCTTATGAGGTACAAATACCCTGCTGAAGATAAAAAGCACATTACCACATGTACAACAAATCATGAGGGTAGATCAACTCAAGAGCCATCCATTATAGGTATTTCCAAATGTTACATTGAACAGCACAAGACATTTATAATGCCAGCTGAACTGACATTCAAACAAACTCATGAATTAGGATCAAGATTAGGCTACTAGAGCCTTTGAATCATTAAGGAAGATCATATCTGATCTGATTTTTCCATGTTTCTGACTACCCCCAATAACCTTGCACTGCCTTACTTATCAAGAATCTATCCATGTCTGCCTTAAAAATGTTCAATGATACTGCTTTCACTGCCAGTTGTTGAATACTCACGACTCTTTGTGGCAAAGAAGTCCTTCTGACCTCTGCCTTAAAAGGGTAACAGGAATTTCTAATTCTAGATTCTTCCACAAGAGGAAATCTCCTTTCCACACGTACCCACTCAAGATCCCTCAGGATTTCGTATGTTTTAATCAAGTTGCGTCTTACACTTCTAACCTCCAACCAGTACAAACCCAGCCTGTCCAATGTCTCCCCAAATGACAATTTTCACAGTCTAGGTATCAGTCTAATAATCCCCTGAACTGCTTCCAGTGCATGTAGACCCTTTGTTAAATGAAGAAACCAGTAAGGTACACAGTACTCCAGTTGGGTACAGTTATTTCATCAAAATCAAAATTATCCCCAAACTTTCCAATAACCTTCTGTGAAAAATATACAACTAAGGCACTTCAGGGCTTGGTTTGAATGGCTTTTGTGATAAAATGCTTATATTGAAATCTAAGTTTCTCCCTTCGAACTGAGAGTACAACAGAGTTTGATTCATGATCATCTGACAGGAAAGCCGAGCCCCAACATCATTTTCAAAGATTAACTTTGTGGCATTGTGGTGAGCTACAGGCATTGGAGACACTTCTGAAGGGGATTTCATCAATAGCAACTAGAAATAATGCATTGACAAAGGATTTCAGGGCATGGAGCTCCTTCAAGAGCTACATTTCATCAGATTCATTTTACTGTACCAAGCAAGATATTGTTCTGGACCAGGCCAGACCCCTTCAAAACATTTCAAGGACGTGGCCCACATTCTAACTTTGCCAGTTGGTTTAAGCAGGTGTAACACAGATATTCCAGGAGGGATGCAGCTGCTTAAACCACTTAATTTTAAATAAAACAGAATTTATTTACAAGATTACCAAATGAAACACAAACAAAAGAGAACAGAATACCGAATAACTTACCCATCCGAAAACCCAACAGATCATACCAACTTAATGAGCTGTTCCAAACACTTGCAACAATCCCCATAAACACTCCTTGGCCCAAAAGGTAAAATCAGACACAGGGTCTTACAGGAGGGAAGTTATGGGGAGGCAGGGTGAGCCTGGCTACGTTGCTTTGGGTCCAGTGGCTTCACAGCTTCCTGACTGCTTTCAATGAACTGCCAGACTGCTGAGAAACAAATCAAATCACGACAGAAACATGGCTAAGGGAGGCATAGGGCTGGCAGCTTAATGTGCCAGGTGCAGGTGCTTTAGACTGGACAGAGTTGGTGGAAGGACTGGAGAGGGAGCTGCATTTTTGATTAAGGTGTGTATTGCAGTAGTCAGAGATGTCATAAGTGAAGGATTATCCAGTAAGGCTTTGTTGGTGGAGGTACGAAATAAGAAGGGGATGGTGACATTATTGGGGTTGTGCAACAGGCCCCCAAATAGTCAATGGGAATTAGAGGAACAAATATGCAGGGAGACTGAGGAGACTTGCAGGAGCAAAAGGGCTGTCATAGTAGGGGACTTTAATTTTCCTAACAAAGACTGGGACTGCCAGAGCATTAAGGCCTTAGATGGGGTGGAATTTGTTAAGTGTGTTCAGGAAAGTTTCCTCAAGCAGTATGTAGAGGGTCCTACTTGGGAAGGGACAAAACTTAACCTACTCTTGAGAAATAGGGCAGGACAGGTGACAAAGATGACAGTGGGGGAGCACTTTGGGACCAGTGACCATAGCTCTACTAATTTTAAAATAATTATGGAGAGGGACAAACCTGGTCCACAGGTTCAAATTCTAAATTGGGGCAAGGTGAATTTTGATGGAATTAGATAGGAGCTTGCAGGGGTTGATTGGAGTAGTTTGTTTACTGGTAAAGGGATGTTTGGTAGGTAGGAGGCCTTTATTAGTGAGATAGCTAAAGTTCAAGGTCTCTGTGTTAAGACCATAAGACCATAAGACATAGGAGTGGAAGTAAGGCCATTCGGCCCATCGAGTCCACTCCGCCATTCAATCATGGCTGATGCGCATTTCAGCTCCACTTACCAGCGTTCTCCCCGTAGCCCTTAATTCCTCTAGACAACAAGAATCTATCAATCTCGGCCTTGAAGACATTTAGCGTCCCCGCTTCCACTGCACTCCGTGGCAATGAATTCCACAGGCCCACCACTCTCTGGCTGAAGAAATGTCTCCGCATTTCTGTTCTGAAATGACCCCCTCTAATTCTAAGGCTGTGTCTACGGGTCCTAGTCTCCTCGTCTAACAAAAACAATTTCCTAGCATCCACCTTTTCCAAGCCATGTATTATTTTGTACGTCTCTATTAAATCTCCCCTTAATCTTCTAAACTCCAACGAATACAATCCCTGTTCCTGTGAGGGTGAAGGGCAAGGTTGGCAGGAATTGGGAACCCTGGATGACAAGTGATATTGAGGCTTTTAACAGAAAAAAAGGAGGCATGGCTCAGGTACAGGCTGCTGGGATCAAGGGAATCCCTGGAGGTATACAGGGAATACCAAAGTTTACTGAAGGAGGAAAGCAGGAGGGCAAAATGGGGGTATGAGAGAACCTTGGCTGAGAACATTAGCATGAATCCAAAGAGCTACTTTAAACATAGTAAAGGAAAAAGAATAACTCGAGAGAGAATAGGGCCCCTTAAGGACCAAAGTGTACATGTATGTGTAGAACCGCTGGAGATGGGCAAGGTTCACAATGAATATTTCTTCCCTGTGTTTACTATGGAGAAAGACATGAAGACTTGGGAACTTGGAGATAGTAGTGATATTTTTGGGAAGTTAATGGTGATATCTTGGGGACAGTCCATATCACAGTAGAGGTGGGGTTGGATGTATTAGAATGTATGAAGGTGGATACATCTCCTGGTCCTGACCAGTATATCCAAGGACACTGCAAGAGGCTAGAGAAGAAATTGCGAGGACTCCGGCTGATATTTTTGCATCATCGTTAGCCATGGGTGAGATCCCAGAACACTGGAGGTTAGCGAACGTTGTGTCATTATTCAAAAGTGGCTGCAAAGAAAAACCTGGGAACTATAGACCAGTCAGCTTAACATCTGTGGTGGGTAAGTTACATGAGAAGATTCTGAGGGAATTTGGAAAGACAGGGTTTGACTAGGAGAAGTCAGCATTGCTTTGTGAGTAGGAGATCATGCCTCACAAATTTGTTAGAGTTCTTTGATGATGTGACCAGGAAGGTTGATGAAGGCAGGCCGGTAGAAATAATATATGGATATCAGTAAGGCCTTTGATAAAGTTCGACATGGTAGGCTGCTCTGGAAGGTTAGATCGCATGGAATCCAGGGTGAGCTGGCAAATTGGATATAAAATTAGTTTGATGGTAGGAAGCAGAGGGTAATAGTGGAAGGATACTTATCGGACTGGAGGCCTGTGACTAATGGAGTGCCTCAGGAGTCGGTGCTGAGCCATTACTGTTTGTTATTTACATCAATGATTTGGATGAGAATGCACAAGGTATGATTAGTACGTTTGCTGATGACATTAAAACTGGGTGGTATCGTGGACAGTGAGGAAGGTTTTCATAAATTGCAGCAGGATCTTAATCAGCTGGGGATGTGGGCCGAGAAATGGGAAATGGAGTTTAACGTAGATGAGAGTGAGGGTTTGCATTTCGGAGAGGCAAATCAAGGTAGGAATTTCATAGTGAATGATTAGATTAGATTCTCTACAGTATGGAAACAGGCCCTTTGGCCCAACAAGTCCACACTGACCCTCTGAACCCACCCAGCCCCATGACCCTACCTTATATTTACCCTCGACTAATGCACCTAACACTACAGGGCAATTTAGCATGGCCAATTCACCTGACTTGCACATCTTTGGACTGTGGGAGGAAACCGGAGCAAACCCACGCAGACAGGGGGAGAACGTGCAAACTCCACACAGTCACCCAAGGTGGGGATTGAACCCAGGTCTACTGGTGCTATGAGGCAGCAGTGCTAACCACTAAGCCACCATGCCACCCCAAATGCGATAGCCTCAAGGAGTGTAGTGGAACAGAGGGATCTTAGAGTTCAGGTTTATAGTTTTCTGAAAGCGGAGTCATAGGTAGACAGGACAGTGATGAAGACTATTGGTACAGTGGTCTTCATCAGTCAGGGCATTGAGCATAGAAGTTGGGAAGTTATGTTGCAGTTGTATAGGACGTTGGTGAGGCCACACTTGGAGTTCAGTTTTGGTCACCTTGTTATAGGAAGGATGTTAGTAAACTGGAAAGAGTGCAGAAGAAGTTTACAAGGATTTTGCCTGGACTCAATGGTTTGAGTTCTAGGGAGAGCTTGGACAAGCTAGGACTTTTTTGTTTACAGCATAGGAGACTGATGGGGGAACCTTATAGAGTTGCATAAGATCATGAAAGGCATAGCTAGGGTGAATGCACTCTGTCTTTTTCCCAGAGTTGAGGTATCGAGTATTAGAGGGCATCAGTTTACGGTTAGAGGGGAAAGAATAAAAGGGAATCTGAGGGGCACCCTTTTCACACAGAGGGTGGTACGCACGTGGAATGACCTGCCAGCGGAAGTGGTTGAGGCAGGTACATTAATAAAGTTTAAAGGACATTTGGACAAATATATTGATACAAAAGGATAAAAAGGAATGGGCCAAGTGCAGGGAAATGGGGTTAGCGTGGATGGACATTTTGTTTGGCATCGACCAGTTTGGGCCAAAGAAGTTGTCTCCATGCTGTAGGGTCCTATGACTGTATGACTCTGTGAAAAATAGGAATTTTAGTAGCCTCAAGAAATCTTCGTCACAATGTTCCGTAGTGCTCTGACCTTTCATTCTATCAGGAAGACCAATTTCCCATCTTGGTGGGAGGGTTTAGAAAGGGATTGGATAAGTCAAATCGGAATAGCGGCTTTTGTTTCATGATGACCCTTTGATCTGTATGTTCTTGTTTGCTATGATCTCCCTATAATGCTCGGAAAACAAAGCTTTTCACTGTACTTAGGGACATGTGACTACAATAAATCAAATCAAATTTGTTTCTATATTTTTTCTGTTATTTTACTTTGCAATAATTATTTCTTAAAACCTTCCCAACATGGGAATGATAATTCACTGAACAAAAATGGCTGATAAGGGAAATTCTGTTGTATGGCAGTGGCATTAAGATCTTGCAAAACTATGAAGATATTGTCATTCTACTTGCTAATTCCCTTTACTTCACATGGAGGAGGACCAAGTGAAAATGAAGAAATAAACAGGATTAGAAAACCTACTCAGATACTGATAGTAATCCCTAATCACTTTGTAAAAGCTTATGCTGATCTCATTCTCCATCATATCAGTGATGTGACCTCCGAGTAGCATTATGAAAGGGCCTTGTGGTCGATTAAAAGCCCTTTGTTCAATATCCTGGCGGTTACTGAATTCTTCATGAAGGAATCCTCAACAGTAATGCTGAACTCATGGTTAAAACAAACAAATTATCAAAAGCCATGAGCAGCAGATCAGAAGCAGTGGAACAGAAGTAGGCCATTCAGCCCATCGAATTTGCACTGATGTGATAATGCTGAACTTCACTTTCCAGCCTTTTCTCTGTAACCCTTGATTCTCTTACTAATTTAAAAATCTCAGCTTTTTATATACTTAATGACCCTGCCTCAGTAGTCCATTCCACAGATTCATAACTTTCAGGGAAGAAATTCCTCCTCATCTCAGTCTTAAAAATGTGACCTCTTGTTCTGAGGTTATGCCCTCTGGTCCAAGATGTTCCCACAGGTGGAAATAACCATGATACATCTACCGTACCAAGTCCTCCTAGGAACTTGCATGTTTCAATAAGGCCACCTTGAATTCTTTAATATTCTGATCACTGCTGGGGTGTAGGCTATTCAACTTCTCCTCATAAGACAGTCCCTTCATACCTGTCAATAGCATTGTGGGCCTTCTCTGGATTGCCTCCAATGCCAGTATATCTTTCCTTATTTCAGGATTTCATCCTGATCTTCCTTTCTGGTTGAGAAGGCTGCTAGCATGCAGGTCAGCCTCCTTAGGAAGACAGCGTTCCCTTCTACTCTACTGTTCATGAATAGACCACTCATTAAGAATGAAACACTTCCCTTTTAGCATGAGTGAGTGGGTACTTCACCAAATGTTCATCAGAAACTTTAATTTATGTGGAAAATGAAGTTTTTGTAAATCCCAGAACCTATCTGTCAGGATCTTTACATTTGCTTCCAACTTCACTTCAGTGCCCATCAATCCTGAAAAGGCAGGCAGGATGCTGGGAGAACAGAGCAAGCCAGGCAGCATCAGGAGGTGGAGACATCAACATTTTGGGTATAATTCTTCCTCTGATCCTTTCACCAATCCTGAATACCTGCCTTATATAACCAGCATTATGAACTGGTATAAATGAAGCAGGAACGAAGGCCGATCAGTTCATCATACGAGTACTGCCTGATTTTCCTCTAACATGGCAAAACTGAGTGGATGCTTTCTTTACCTGCTGAAAAGTTTTGGCATTCTGGAATTCTGACCCATTTCTTGAGCCAGGATTTGTTTCAGTACTGGATATGTTCCTGATAGGAAAACATCAGTTTTGTTGTTGAGGTGAATAATTCGGTATTGTAGGAGAAAGTGAGGACTGCAGATGCTGGAGATCAGAGCTGAAAATGTGTTGCTGGAAAAGCGCAGCAGGTCAGGCAGCATCCAAGGAGCAGGAGAATCGACGTTTCGGGCATAAGCCTGAAGAAGGGCTGATGCCCGAAACGTCGATTCTCCTGTTCCTTGGATGCTGCCTGACTTGCTGCGCTTTTCCAGCAACACATTTTCAATTCAGTATTGTACTCAAGCAGGAAGCCAGCATATTGAAGGAAAGGCAAAGGAATGAATGAGATGGACAAATCTCTTGGATCCTAAGTTACTTGTAAAAGCGTGTGTGTTGCAGCTGATTCAGTGTTCAAACTTTCTATAGCAACTGACTTGGTCAACTGATAATTATATTTGGAAAATGTTGTTTCTTAACTTAAACTTGTTCTTAAATGTCCTCATTTAAGTCATAATTTCCCTTTAAAACTTCCATCCTATGGGACTCTTGTTATAAATATTGATTAATGTCAAAATAGCTAAAGTATATTTGTACTTTTAACTTAGAATTTACTTCATTGCTAGTTCACATCCATAATAAGCTTCTCTAGGATACTGTTTGATAACCTGCCGGGCTCCATTATAATACATTTCTTCATCTGCTTCTACATATAAGTATGGGAATTGAATTATTCTTGAATTCTAGACAGATACAGACAGATGAAAGAAAAACCTGCATCAAATGTTACTGCATTTACAACATAGTGGATCTGTGGCACAGAGATTGTGCTCGAGTCTAATTTATTTATACACAACTTATGCTAAGGGATCATTGGCATAATTGGTTCCTGATAATACATGTATTTCTGCAATCATACTCCCAAAGTACTGCATTATAGTTGCATGTACAGCTTGTGTGTGAAAAGCTACATTTTAAAAACTGCTAGTCTAATAATGAAAATGCAACAGTCTTATTTTTGAAAACACTTGAAAGACAACTGCCATTTAGACACGGTCTTAAACGATCTTAAACAGGTGTTATCACTAATACATATATTAAAGGAATATTTAGTGATCTAGCTTTAAGCAGATAACATACAAGTATCTGTTACCAGATGAACAATGGTATTGTTGGTTTGTAAATTTGATGATAGGAAGAGGTTATGGTAGCACTCTCAATTAGTAAAGGTACAATAGCCAATGGGGTTCCGTACAAACACTATTCCTTAATGACTCCATGAGATTTATCTGCTAAAAGTTGTGAGACGGATACAGACAGTTTACAGAGAGATGTTGGCAAGATGTGGGCAAAACCTTGAAATGGAGTATAATGTAGGAAAATGTGAAGTTGTTAATTTTGGAAAGGAGAACAAAATGGAGAGAAACTGCAGCAAATTGCAACACCAGCCGACTTTGGATACTCGTGCACAAAACACAGAAATCTAGCGCAGGTATGGCAGGTAATCAGGAAGGCCAGTGGAATTTTGGACCTTATATCAAAGAGGTTGGAAGATAATACAAGGTGCTGGTGAAAAATGTAGAATACTGGGAAATGATTTGGTTTCCATATTTAAGCAAAGATATCATTCCATTGCAGGCAGTTCAGAAAAGGTTCATTAGGATGATCCCTGGTGTGGACGGATTGTCTTATGAACAAAGCCTAAAGTGGGACTCTACTCACTGGGGTTAAGGAGAATGAAAGGTGATGTATAGGATTCTTCAGGCATTGATAGGGTGAATACTGAAAGGATGTTTCCTCTCATGGGAACTTGTAGGACCAGAGGGCATAGTCTCAGAAAAACAGGAACACCAATTTACGACTGCAACGAGGAGGAATTTCTTCTTGCCAGAAGTTCTGAATCTTTGGAACTCTTTGTTACACAAACTCCTTGTGTATATTTAAAACTGAGATCGATAGGTTCTTGATCATAGGGGAATCAAAGATTATGGGGAATACACAGGAAAGTGGATGTGAGGCATGTTGAATTAGCACGATGCTATTGAAAAGCAAAGCAGGCTCAAGGGACCAACAGGCCTACTCCTGTTTCTATTTCTTATGGTCTTATGATCTTAATGATTATTAGCAGAAACATGAAAAATTAAACCCTTTCTCAACACAAAGCAATCAGGCAATAATTTTCTCAGAATTGCTTCTGTTCCACTACTATAACTTTGCCTGAAGTGCAAAACTGATTTCTGCTATTGTTATGGTAAAATTACAGTTACAAAGCAAGAAATAGCCCAAGAAATTTCCCGGTCATTATCTTTTGCATGAATAATTTTCTCACAGGATAAGTTCTTCATTCTCAGTCGAACATTCACTCACGTTTGCCTGTCATGATACACCAGAAAATGCCCATTGTAAGGACAACAGATATTTTTGTTTTGGAAATATAAACTGGAAAATTGAAATTTGGATTATTAGCTTTTTGCAACATGAAGGAAAATTCATTCTGCGTGGTGTTCGCTTCTTATTGGCTACACAAGAGCATGTGACATGTGTCACTAACCTGGATTCAATACTTCTGTGAAATTAGCTGACACCAGGTGCCTTTGGGTTTAAAAAGAAGACTGCCTGGCAACAGTGTTTGGATTGGCTCTAACTAGCAGTTTGTTACAGGCCTGAGGAGCAGTTGTATTCAGACCTGCAAAATCTTCAAGCAAGCCAGGTCACTCTTTCTCCCTCTGTGAGTGAAGCAAGACAAACACTAAAGGGACTCTGTAAAGAAGAATTTCTACCTTGAGCAAAAACTTGAGTCTATCTGAGTGATTATTGCATTAACAAAAAACTGTGAGCACGAAATGTGAGAAAGCTACCTTTTTCCATCTTTGTGGTTGAGCTCTTGATCCACAGAATTTATTCCTTCTTGTCTATATTATCTACCCATGATATTTCTGCAAAACTGTCAGCTTGGTCTGTCTTAGGCATGAAAGAATGTGTTTTTGTTTGGATTTAAAGGGAATAGACTTTAAGTTTGCTGTTAGTAATTAGTAATTAATAATGCACTTGATTAACTTGTTAAGTCTGTTATAATAAATGAGTTTTATTTTCATTTTGGTTGATGAAACTGGCAGAATTTCTTTTATCTTTAATAACAGCCAAAGTCAGACAAACTAATCATTTTAGTGTTTAAGTTGGTCATGTACATGTTTGTGATGATTCTTGGAATAGTGGGGCTTTATTTTTCAGGACATTTTTCTGATCAAAGTTGTTGCACCATCTTCTCACGACATCTCCTTTATCCTGGATGAGAACTTCAATTTGATGAGCCTAAATATAACCTGTTTCGTGGATAGTCACTTTTTTCCTCTTAACAAAGGCAACCTTGTCTTGTTTCCACTCTCGCTATGACTCCTGCCAAAACTGTTGTCGTGGTATAACAGCAGATTCATCCAACTTGATTCTCCTCATGCCCATTTAATTCTTTCTCCATGTTATATCACTTTACTCTCTTCTACTCTTCCTATTCAAGTTCCTTCATCAGCTGCCAACCAGATGATTTCCTCACCAAATACCCTGATCCCTAACTCTTTATCCTTATCACTAACAATTTTGATGTTCATCTAAACTCATCAATGTATTTTCTGGAAATCTTTGCCCCTTTCAAGCTCAGCCTCCAGATTGACGTCCCTACTCCTTTTCATCAGCTACAGCCTTGAGACCTTTGGGATCTTTCATGTCCATTGTGTCTTTGTGTAATCACTTTCTCTTCTCACTTTGCGATATAAAAATATCCTACCGAAACTTCTCTATTAACAGCTCCTGTCACTGGAAATTCTTCCTCTGCCATTCTCTCAGATTTGTTGTTTTTTCATATTCCAATCTCCCCCTGTGGCTCTTTTCATTGTCTCTACAACTCTCCTGACAGTGCTTCAATATTCTTTTTTCCATTAGATCTAGAGCACGAGTTTTCTCTGTGGTCTAAATCTACTGTCTGTCATAGTGAGTGTGTATTACAAGTGAGCAGACTGATAGCTATTGCTGGGTAATTGTCCACAATTGCTCTTTTTACATTGTCACATCATCACAGTCGTAGATTCATAGAGGTCTACGTCTTAGAAACGGCCATTCAGCCCATCAAGTCTGTGTCAGTACCTAACTATTCTAATGCCATTATCCAGCACTTAGCCCCTAGCCTTGTATGTCTTTTTATCCCAAATGCACATCTAAATACTTCTGAAGTGTTAGGTGGGTTTCCGCCTGTCACACCCTTACAGGCAGTGAGCTGCAGATTCTCAGCATCCTCTGGGTGAAGACATTTTTCGTCCTGCCTGTCCCTTTAAATCTATACCTGCCCCCAGTCAGGCCTCTCAATAAAGGGGTAAAGTTTACCCTATCTATGCTCCTCATAATTTTATGTACCTCAATCATGTCCCTCCTCAGTTTCCTCTGCTCCAAGGAAAATAACCCAATCTATTGAATTTCTCTTCATAACTATAATTCTCCAGCTCAGGGAACATCCTGTTAAATCTCCTCTACACTCTCTCCAGTGCAATCACATCCCTCCTATAATCTGGATTTCAGAACTACACACAATTTTCTAACTGTGGCCCAACCAACATTTTGTAGCATAACCTTCCTGCTCATAACTTCAATGCTTTGGCTAATAAAATGAAGGTTGTGGGTGGCATGGTGGCTCACTGGTTAACAGTGTTGCCTCACAGAGCCAGCCTTGAGTGACTGTCTGTGTGAAGGTTGCATGTTCTTTCTGTTTCTGCTGGGTGTTCTGGTTTCATCCCACAGTCCAAAGATGTGCAGGTTAGTTGGACTAGCCCTGCTATATTGCCCCATATTGTCCAGGGATGTGTAAACTAGGTGGATTAGTGTGGGAAGTACCGAGTTATGGGTTGCTCTTCAGAGATGCAGTGCAAGCCCAATAAGCCAAATGGCCTGTATCTGCACTGTAGGGATTCTATGAATTGCCCTGTATGCTTTCCTAACCATAGCAGATGGGTGAACATGTACATCCTTTGTGCTCCTTGCGGAGTATTATGTTTTATTATTTATTATTAACTTTTAATTTATTTTATTCATTATCTTATCATTCATCATATGTTTCCTTGCCTTGCTGTTTGTCCTGCCAATGCATCACTTCATACTTACTTGGATTGAATTTCCATTCTCTTTTCACTCTCACTACCTGGTGCAACTCTAACCACCTCACTGCAGCAACATGCCACCGATTGTAATAACCTTTCACAGTTCCTCCATCTTTCCACTCAACACAAAGGTCATGCAATTCATTGATCATATTTCCTCCTGCTTATTTAAACTTTCACTTCTATTTCTTCTCCTAGTTTTAACCTTCCCTGGAGTACCCTGCACCTTTCATCTGCAGTTTCCTTGGCATTATATCTATTGCCATTACTGAACTCAACTCAGCAAAACATCTGTTCTGTTACCTTTTCCCCAAACCTATCCCTTAGTCCCTTAACCACCCGTATTATATAGCCAGTTTCACCCTTTCCTCCAGATCAGCCCCACAGCTTCCAAACACAAACAAAAACAGAAGTCACTGGAAAAGCTGAGCAGGTCCAGTGGCATCTGAGAAGAGAAATCAGGGTTAACTTTCTCAGATCTTTCAAACCCTGATCTCCCCAAAACCATTCTCCATCCCTGCAGTTTCTTCAGTAACTGCATACTGTGTATGCTTCTGATATGCAGGAATCTGTTGCTTTGCAACTAAATACACAACCACTCTACCTGTTCAGAGCTGTCCACCGTACATTGGTTTAAATGATGAACTATATTGCACGTGACTCAGACTGCAGCAGGCTGTTTCTCTTTGTCCTCCTTTAATATTTTTCCACCATTGCAGCTTTGTCGTTCTGTTCTTTCCTGGATCAATTCCTGTCTGTCACACTGCAGTGATTATTTTACCTTGAATGTCTTCGCATTCCATAACCTCAGGTTTTTGTCACTCTGAGTTCTATCCTTTGCCTACTTCTTTTCATCACTTAAATGCTACTCCCTCCGCCACTGTGCCAGATATGGAATCACTTTTCATACACATACTGACCAAGTTCAGCTGCATTCTCTGCTCCTCCACTGAACCAATGGCTGCTGCAACACATTTCCTCCACTTCCCTCATAAAAACTATCCCTATGACATTAAAGCCTTGATCATGCGAAACATTCTGAATCTTAATGTTTATAACTCAAAGCCACCCTCTTGGCATCTGTGGCCTCAACTTCCATCTTCCACTTCAGTTGCTATCTCAGGGGGAACCCAGAGTAGTGAAATCTTGGTGCACTGCTCAGCTCTGAGCTCAACTAAACATTTTTCTTCTTTCTTAATTGCAATGAAGCTTGTATCTCTCTGATTTCTGTTTGTGCAAAATCACGCTGATCTTCCACAATCGAGAAAATTCCTGTCCTCAACAAGGTGCCACAGTTGATATTTTCACATGATCTCAATCTGCCCCACTGCAGTTTAACACTGGGGGCAACATTAATTGTTTTGTAGTGAGAATTGTTCCTCTATCTCCACCTAACAGCAAGTTTCAGAGGCTGGAAGGATGATCTTTTGGAGGACAGGTTTGCCTCTGATTCCACTGTGTTGTCCTGACACCAGCTTGTGTGGCTAAAGACCATCCACCTTCTTGGATGGTGTGAGCCTCCTGAAGCTAATTGACCATTCAAAGGCCTCATTAGACCCGGGGCGGGGTGGTGTGGGGGTCAAGCAGCCTGAAGACTCCACTGTGCCTCTTTTAAAATGTCAGACTGGTTATGGGTAGGCAGGCACTGTGAAAACCACCCGTTGGATTCTTTGCAAACCACCAGCCCCCAAATCCACTGAGGGCAGGAGAGCAATAAATCAACCTATTTGTACCATTTCCCACTCAACTCAACCACTGTCTGGAGCTGATCCTTTAGATTTTATGTCCCACTCTCCAGAACTCCTTCCTTCCGGATCTTCATGTTGCCACTTCACTCCCTGCCTTCTTAAGACCTTTTTATTTAATCATACACTTGAAGTCTCTGCTCCTTGATCCATTGTCTCTGCTATGGTGTTCTTGCTGTAATGACCAGTTAAATATTCCAAGATAGCTTTGGAAATGGAGTAGGTCTTGATTTGTGTCTCAGTCTGAATGGTGTGATATTGAGTCACCAACCTGCTCGTTATCCTGACTGATTGAAGTGGAATTAACAGGGAAATATGTAACTGACCATTATTCGCTGTACACTCACACACCCTAAGATCAATGAGTGCATTATGGAATGCTGTGTTCATGTGAACTGTTGTTGGTTATTGTTTAAACTCACTTAAATATCAGCATTCCTCATCATAGATTGGCTGTTCTTTAAAATGAGACACAAACAAGTCATCTTCTTTATGTATGTTTGACTGTAAAAATCAGTACTGAATGTGAAAAATTTCTAAAATTTGCAAGACCACGTATTCTGTGGGTAATTAATGTTTTGGTACATTGACCCTGCTGAGTGACGTGTAATCCTGCAGCCTCAGCATCTTTTGTCATTCTCAATACATTGCTGACTTGGAACTGTCGATCAGTCTCTAACAGTACTGTTTGAGTGCTGCTCTGAACTTGACTGGTGCTGAATTAAAGAATGATGGACAGTTTCAGATTAGCTTCCAGGAATAAAAAGGAAACTAAACCTTGTCTTGCTGCCGCAAAGTTGCTCACTGACTGAGCTCATGGTTCTTGTCAGCCAAGCGTATCTTAGCTTTCTATCTGACCTGCAACTTCAGGTCTCCATGAGCTTAATTAATACCCTTTCATAACAGGAGGTTTTCTTTTGCAGATATAGGTGAGTGAAATACAAAGGGGAAAATAGTGTATTTTGTTCATTCGAGCAGAAATTGTTGTTAATTTATTTGACAAAGTTGTTTCTTTTATTACATAACTTGCTTTTATTCTGATTTTGGTTCGTGTTGATATTTTTCCTTGCCACAATATTTTGAAATCACATTTCAGATCATTGTGCTTCCTATGTATCATTCATTGCAAGAGGAATTTAGGATTTGCAACAACACTGAAGACACAACTTTCTGTGTAATGGCAACAGTATGACTCCATTCTTATTTAAGTACTGGAATTGATTTTTGGATGGTTGTGGGAGTGGGTCATAGCCTTTAGGAGGAACCGTGAATTGCCAATTATTTCTTCTGCAGAGAGCTAAAGTGAGATTTTCCTTGGTTTGTGTCTGGGGCATGGGATCACATTGGATTTAGCAAATAACTAAAGTGGAAAAGAGTCAGGTGAGTTGCTTCGTATTTTAATTCACATCACTGAGAAGCTAAACATACCTCTAAAGTGGTGAGGGGATATATGCTAAACATACATCATTTCAAAGCAGAAAATTAAAAACAAGACCTTCATCCTAAATAAGAAGCTTTCTGTTTCCTGAATTTCATTGCATACCTGTCCTTATTCTCTATCATCATTTAAGAATTGTGAACATTTGAAATTATCCCATTTCCTTCTTTCTCCTAACAACAATACCATAATTATTATATTGGTAAAGCTATATCCTCCCTGTTGTTCCAATATCCCTCTGGTTGTATGGATTGCAAAAAAAAAGCACACACAAAAAAAAGTGTACTTCCTGAGGTATCTCTTGTTTTTGCCATTACATCTTGGCTTTTATATTCAACATGGTGCCATTATTACATTATGACCATATTCTGGCCACTGACTAACTGTCATAGAGTTATAGAGATGTACAGCATGGAAACAAACCCTTTGACCGAACTCGTCCATGCTGACCAGAGATTCTACATTCATCCAGTCCCATTTGCCAGCATTTGGCCCATATCCCTCCAAACCCTTCCTATTCATATACCCATCCAGATGCCTTTTAAAAGATGCAATTGTACTAGCCTCCACCACTTCCTCTGGCATCTCATTCCATACACACACCAGCTTCTGCTTGAAAAGGTTGCCCCTTAAGTTCCTTTTAAATCTTTCCCCTCTCACCTTAAATCTATGCCCTCTAGCTTTGGATTCCCCTACCCTGTGGAAAAGACCTTTGACTATTCACCCTGGCAACATCCTTGTAAATCTTTTCTGAACACTGTCAAGTTTCACAACATCCTTCCAATAGCAGGGAGACCAGAATTGAACACAGTATTTCAAAAGTGGCCTAACCAATGTCCTGTATAGAACATAGAACATAGAACATAGAACAATACAGCACAGAACAGGCCCTTCGGCCCACAATGTTGTGCCGAACTTCTAACCTAGATTAAGCACCCATCCATGTACCTATCCAAATGCCGCTTAAAGGTCGCCAATGATTCTGACTCTACCACTCCCACGGGCAGCGCATTCCATGCCAGTTGCAACATGACCTCCCAATTTCTGTACTCAATACACTGACTAAAAAATGCAAACATACCAGATAGGTGAAAGTGAGGACAGCAGATGCTGGAGATTAGAGTTGATAGTGTGGTGCTGGAAAAGCACAGCAGGTCAGGCAGTATCCAAGGAGCAGGAGAGTCGACATTTCAGGAAAAAACCCATCATCAGGAAACGTACCAAATACCTTTTTCTGTACCTTGTCTACCCGTGACTCCACTTTCATGGGACTATGAACTAACAACCCAGAGTCTCTTTGTTCAGCAACAGTCCCCAGGACCTTACCTTTAAGTGTATGAGTCACTGACCTGATTTGTCCTATCAAAATGCAGCACCTCACACTCATCTAACTTAAACTTCCATTTGTCTGCCCATTTGCTCATCCGATCAAGATCCCATTGTAATCTGAAGTAAACTTCTTCGCTGTCCACTACACTTCCAATTTTGGTGTCATTTGCAAACTACACCTCCTATGTTCACATCCAAATCATTTATATAAATGACAAAATGTAGAGGACCCAGCATCAATCTTTGTGGCAAATCCTGAGGTCACAGGCCTCCAGTTTGAAAAGCAACCCTCCACTACCACCCTCTGTCTTCTACCTTTGAGCCAGTTCTGTATCCAAATGGCTAGTTCTCCCTGTATTGCATGTGATCTAACCTTGCTAGCCAGTCTCCCATGAGGAACCTTGTTGAGTGCCTTACTGAAGTCCATATAGATCATGGCCACTGCTCTCCCTTCATCAGTCTTTTGTCACTTCTTCAAGTAACACAATCAAGTTTGCGAGACATGATTTCCCATGCACAAAGCCATGTTGACTATCTCTAATCAGACCTTGCCTTTCGACATACACATAAATCCTGTCCCTCAGAATCCTTTCCAACAACGTACCTGGAGACAGGAAGGTGGTGGAGTGCCCACCTGCCACATTGCTGCCCCATTGAATGCCGCTGCTATCAAACTCTCCAGGGAGGACAGTGGAAGGTTCTGACATGCACTTCTTATTTTCATACCAATTGTAAATGTGGGCACCATGCACTGTAGTCCTGTGCTCAAAATTTGATGTATTGTACACTGAAATGGTCTCAAAAAGAAGCAGATTAAGCACAAATCACTTCCAACCAATCTTACAAAATTCTTTTAACTTCTGCTTACATCTGACTATAATACATTATTTTCAATTTGTTACCTCCCTCTAGATGTACAATACTTAACTTTCTCTAGTAAGCTCCTATGCAGTACCTTGTCAAATGGCTTTCTGAAAGTCCATGTGCACACACACAGTACACTAGACTCGTAGCAAATCTCCATCTGTCAGATGTTTCCCCATTTCAAACAGGATGGTCAGCATGATCCTTCTTTGTAGAATCTGTGTGATGCCTGCATTGGGAAAATGTATACATATAGTGGGGAACCTTGTGCAGAACGATAAGATGTTGAACTCCTTGGACATTTCTGAAAGAAAAAGGATTGATTGCCCATAATTAGTAAAACTCTTGCCTTTGTATTGATGCTTGTCAGCAACTTTGGTTGAATTTGACTGTTGTTTCAAAAACCTGCAGAGTCAAGAGAAGAACCAAAAGTAAGAATCATACGGCTGCAGGATCTCTCTCTCTCTCTCTCTGCATGTATCTTTTTTCTCTGTCTCTGTTCCTCTCTCTCTCTTTCTCTGTCTTTCTGCCACTCTCTCTCTGTCTGCCAGTCACTTTCTCTTTCACTGTCTTGCTCTCTGCCTTTGTCTGCTTGTTTCTCTCTGTGTGTCTCTCTCTCTCTGACTTTCTCCATCTGTAAGACTTGGAAGTGGCTTCATTTTCAATTGAAATTAAGCTTTATTTAAAAAGATCTTTGACCAGTGTACATCTATGAACAAGTAGCTCAGTTCACTGTAAGAAAGCATAACCTCTATCCTTTGTTTTACCTGCCATTGGTTGATAAGGGCGATTGTAATATTGAATTTGAACGCTTGTACTACGGGTGTGACTCATGCGATAGTGGAATCATTTATCAGTGCATTCGTCCCATCAGGGTCCTTAACAATACACTATATTCTGCAAATGGTGTGAGAGTGTAGTGCTCTGAAATGCAGAGGGATCTAAATGTCCATGTGCACCAAGTGATTAGGAAAGCTAATATTATTGTCTATTGCAAGATGAATTGAATGCAAAACTCGAAGGCTATGCTTCAGTTATGCAGACTACTTATGAGACAACATCTGGAGTATTATGATGAATTGCAATCTCTTTATTTAAGCAAGGACGTAGCTCTGAGAAGGTTTGCTGGACTAATACTGTGAATGGGCAGGTTGTTTTAGGAGAAGAGAATTGAACAGGCTAGGGCTGTATCTGTTGGAGTTTGGAAAGTAAGAGATGATTGGAACATGCAAGATCCTGAGGGCTCTTGACAGGTTAGATGTGTTGAGGATGTTTCCTTTTGTGAGAGAATTTGAAACTATAGATCACTTCTGAGAAGAAAAACCATAAGGATAACTCATTTAAAATGGAAATCAGGTGAATTTGTTTTTTTTCATAGAGGCTCATGCTTCTTTCAAACTTTCTTCCTGAAAAGGCGATGGAAGCAAAGTCTTTGAATGTTTTAATGCAGTGGTGGATAGATTCTTGGAAAGCACGTTATTTGGGGTGTGGCAATGTGGATTTGAGGTTATATTCAGATCAGACACAATCTTGTGAAATATTAGGGCAGATGCAAGTGGCTGCATTGCTGGCCTCTGCTCTTTGTATTTTCATTTCGATGTTAATAATTTCAACTCTAATTATAGACTGCACGCAATTCTGTGTGACAGGTGGTAAACTAATTGACCTGTAATTACTGAGGTTAGCTCTGCCTTTTTGGAAGTTGATGTCAGTTTTGCCATACAGCAAACATTCAATTTCGACTGAGCCCTATAATAAGATTTCTAGGGTTTCTGCTATTTATTCCCCACTACTGTAATACTTTCCTGTAATTTATTATGATATCTCTTAAAGTTTTAGTCAACACTGAACAAAGTACTTGTTAAGTAAACAAATTCCCCTTTTTTATTAACCAGTATCCTCTCCTCTCACTTGTATCTCACAGTTAGCAATTCTCTTTCAACAATGCATTTATAGAACACTATTATTCATGTAAATATTTGTGTGCATTTTCCTTCCTATTCCTTTTGAATTTTCTTAATATGTTTCTTTATTTCCTCAGTTTATCTTTTCATAAAGTAATTTTATCATGTGACAAACCACAAGCACCTTTTCTGTTCATTTAACGTTTCTTTTTACTTTCTTTATATATTCATAATTTAAAACTCAAAAGTCTTGCATTGATTATGATGTTTACATAGTCAGTCCTTTTTGCAGCCAACTGTTTACCTAGGAGTTGATTTGCAGACCTATGTTTCAATACACAATTGCTAGCTTAGCAGCATTCACAATACACTTTGATTTACCAAGGGCTCTTCTTGAGAATTCTTGTGGACTTCATTCTTATTTTTAGAGGTTACCTTTTGGTTTTAAGGGGCTCATTTTTCAGACTCGCTAACTCTTTCATTAGTTGATCCAGTCACCTGGTAAAAATACCTATGTTGAGATAAAGGGAATCTGGACTCTCAGAGATGCAGAATATTCCACTGTTCCATTAACCCTAAAACTGCGGTATGCAAGGAAGATATTAATTTCCTAGTCAACCCCGTGCTTAAATTGGCACGAGACAACAGGCTTTGATTAAAAACAAATAACTGACTCATCTCGATACACAAACGCCTTTCATCCAAACACATTTTCTAAGGACTCATAAGGTCACACTAAATTGTTGCAATCTTGCTCCAAACATAACCAGTGCACCTGAAGTAATTCATAGTATGTAAGATGGTCTGAGATGAGATAACGCATGCATATAAAACTTTATGAAATACAACGGTTCAATATTAAATGATACAATTGACATAGTGTTCTTTCTGATTGCATCTACTACATTTTCCTTCACACAGTGACTCCTGAACTCAAAGAACAAAGAAAATTTACAGCCCAGGAACAGGCCCTTCAGCCCTCCAAGCCTGAGCCGATCCAAATGTACTGTTTAAACCGGTCGGTCAATTCCTAAACATTTGTATCCCTCTGCTCCCCACCTACTCATGCATCTGTCCAAATGCATCTTAAATGAATCTACCATGCCTGCCTCTACCACATCAGCCTTAATCCAGAAGCTCCAAATTAATTTGCAGGGAATTCTTTACCTCAGTTTTCCTTTTCCCATTGAGGTGAGCTTTCTCTTGTTACAAAGTTTATTACTATATTCTCCCCTTTGAATGTGTGCTCTCCTTTTTCAGATCATTTCCATCCATTACAGTCTATTTCTAACATTTAAGGATCCTCTCTCCCTTTTGTAGATCATCTCCCACCTTTGCCATCTCATACTCCCCTTTCCAGCCCTGTTGACCTCTTCCCAAACATCTTCCCCCTTTCCAGTCCCTTTCCTTTCTAAGCAGCCCATCTTTCCACTTTGTAGTCTCTCACCCTGCCCTCCTCCTTCCATGCATCCCTTTGCAGCACCTCTCCCCATACCCACCACTCTACCCTCCTGGCTTTGCTCCTTCCCCATTTGCAACCACACAAACCCCCAGCCTCAGGTCCTTGATTTCACCCCACAGTCTCACTCCCCAGTCCTCAGCTTTGTTCCCCCTTTTCACATGCTTTAAATTGTTCAAATAAACACGCTGGACTCTGTTTTATGAAGGCAAGAGGAATTTGTATATACATTGCACATTTTCACGAAAGGGGTCATGAAGACAGCCAATTATTTCTGCATCTCCTTGGCAACACAGTGGCCAGTTAGAATCTGCCAGCTTGATCTGGGAATTAAGATTGACTGATCACTGTTCTTGCTGAATCTGTGTGCAGATGATAGCCTCACCAATCAGCTTCTCATTCTGTATAAACATGATGTCTTTTCTTTCAAGCCTGTTTCTTCCATTCCAGCTCTGGTGAGTGAATGTCAAAAAACTTCAGTCTCTTGTCTCCTTTCAGCAATGTGGAAGTTCTGTGCAACCAAACAACTTTTTTCTTCTATTTATGGCACACGTTATATATAGACACCATTTGATGACATTGTAGCTGCCCTATCATGTACACTGTTGATCTGGCTCTTACCTTATACTTTTCAGTTTTCCGTGAAGTTGTTCCGGCATTGTTTGGGTATGGTATCATGTCTGGCCATCGCTTGGTCACTTGCTGAGAGAGCAACTGTAGGACTTCACCTGTACTCATCTCATTTCTAATTTTACTCCATTTAGTTGGGGTTGTGTTCATTAGTTGATAGATCTTTATTTCCAGAGCTTGTACCTCATGTTCTCCTGTGGCAATAACAGTGTATCCCTTTCTGGCTTGTATTTCAAAATGAAACCATTACTCTGAAGCCTCAAGGATAATTTTGACATTAAAACTGGAGCTCTACACAGATATTTCTACGGAAATCCTCCAGTTGATGATGGTCACTTGGCACTATTGACCTTCTCACAAGGAGATATGTGTGGAACTTCTCATGTCCATAAACAACTACCAGAAGCTCTAGCTCTATGTTAGTCCAGTCTCCATTATCCCTCTTGCATTAGCCTTTTTCCCAGTTGTTCCAAAGATGCATCTTCCTACAGAGTGACAGATGTCTCTCTCTGATGACTGCATATTAAATTTGTTTCCTTTATACTACCTCTTGGAGTTTATTGAACCTCCTCTCAAGTGACTCTGACTGCTGAAACTCAACATCTTCTTTCCAAGCCTCCCATAGGTTTGCTGTGTATTCTGCTATCTGCCATCTCATGGACCGAATCAATTTGGGGAAACTTCTTAACTCTTCCTTATCTGTTGGAACATCCATCACAGAGATGGCGATGATTTTTTTCAGCACTTCGCTTGACTCCATCAGATGTGCACACCCCTTCAAAGAACTGGCGCTAAGTCACTATTGGGTAAAAACAATGACTGCAGATGCTGGAAAGCAAATACTGGATTAGTGGTGCTGGAAGAGCACAGCAGTTCAGGCAGCATCCAACGAGCAGCGAAATCGACGTTTCGGGCAAAAGCCCTTCATCAGGAACAAAGGCAGTGAGCCTGAAGCGTGGAGAAGTCACTATTGCCATCCATTTTTCTGTGCTTGTTTGATCCCCAGCATTTCTCAGTCTCTCCATGCCTTCATGTAGAGATGATCATGATCCTTTTCATCTCCATTATAGATCTGAACATTGACGGTTTTGCTGTCCACTCCTTTATATCCTTGGCATGTTTTGTACCCGAGCTGAAAATGTGTTGCTGGAAAAGCGCAGCAGGTCAGGCAGCATCCAAGGAGCAGGAGAATCGACGTTTCGGGCATCAGCCCTTCTCATGTTTTGTACCAGCCAATCAGTGTGAATGTGGTGAACAGTGAGCATTCATCGAAACCTGGAGAAGCAATAGGCCATTCAACCTTTAAATCTGCTCCACCATTCAATATGATCATCCTCATGCCATATTCCCACTTTCTCTCCATACACTACAATGCCTTTAAGGTCTAAAAAAAATCTATGTCTTCAGTGACCTAGCTTCCACAGCCTTCCAAGGATTCCAAAGGTCCACTATCTTTTGAGTGAAGAAATGTTTCCTCATCTCAGTCTTAAATGGTCAATTCTGTATTCCTAAGACTGTGCTCCCCGCCCCCACTCCCTCCTAATTCTAGACTTCCCACCCCTGGAAAACGTCCTTCCTGTATCTAGTCTGTCCAGCCCTGGTAGCATTTTATACATTTCAATCAGATTCCCTCTCACCCTTCTAAACTGTCATGTATACAGGCCTGGTTAAATCAGTCTCTCCTCATGGTTCAATCCTGCCATCTCTGGTGGCAGCTGAGTGAATCTCTGCTAAATTCCCTCCATGGCTAGTATATTCTTTCTTAGTTAGGGATAACGCTATCTTTCTTATGTCTTTCAATACCTTTCTTAGGTATTGCAAAACTGCATGCAATACTCACCGAGGCCCTGTATAATTGGAGTAAAACATCCCTACATCTGCATTCAAATCCTCTTGCAATGAAGGCAAAGACACTACTTCCCTTTCTTATTGCTTGCTGAACCTGCTTGGCTACTTTCAGTGACTCAGATCCCTGTGTGCCTCCACAATAATCTATGAGATGAAGGAGGCAACATTGTGAGTTGAAGGCAGTACAGCCATTGTAAGACACCCTCTGCTCCATAATAAGGAATATCTGGTACAGAATGGTTTGATGAGATGATTGGATGCTTTGAAGGTTTTGAGTCTTTCGCAAAGTTTCCCAGCCATTTCTGGCATTGAGGTCCCCCTGAAACCTTGCTCCTGGCAGTCCTATTGTCGTCTCTTCCACTGTTGGAATTGTGCACCAGTTTGTGTTTTTTTTTGCTTTAAAATCCAGACAAATTCATAGACATCTATTCAGCTTCTGTCTTCTCACAGTGGAATTTACTCAATCTGTCAGCTCCACAACTCTGACAAGCACTCGGTTTTCTTCTGTCTTTTTCAAGCTCTCCTTTTTGTTCCATTGGTATTCATGTGAGAAAAGAATCACTGAATGTTATCACTCGATCGACAATGATGCTGCTCAAAATCTACAAAGCTTCCAATCATCTCATCCAAGCACTTGGATACATTTATACCAGACACTGCTTGCTTCTGATCTGAGCTTGCTTTACAAAGGCTCTACTACATTTAACCACCTTTATCTCATGGTTTACTGAGATATAGTGCAACTCTTTAAAAAAAACTGTTCATCTCACTCTCTCTCTGTCTATCTCTGCCTTTCACTCTCTCTATGTTTGTGTCTACCCCCACCCCCTCACCCCTCCCCATGTATAGCAGGACCACTTCCTTCAGTGATGCAGCATACGCTGTCTTCCTTGATGTGTCTGTCTGTGAGAGTGACAGCCCTTGGCATCAAGGCCGCATTTAACTGAGTGCTGCATCAAGGAGCCCTAGCAAAACTGGAATCAATGTGTACCAGGAGAGTAGTCATATCTGGCATATGGGAAGATGGTTGTGTTTGTTGGAGGTCAGCCATCTCAGCTCCAGGACATCTCTACAGGAGTTCCTCGGGATAGTGTCCTAGGTGCAACCATCTTCAGCACTTCATTAATGATCTTCCCTCCATCATAAAGTCAGAGTGGGGCTGTTCGCTGAAGACTGCATGATGTTTAGCCCCTTTCACACTCCTGAAGCAGTCTGTATCTAATTGCAACAAGACCTGGACAATGGCCAGGTTTGGGCTGATAAGTGGGGTGTGACCATTCATGTCACACAACTGCCAGGCAATGACCATTTCCAGTAAGAATTTAATCACCACCTTTTGACTTCCAGTGGCATTGTCATCACTGAAGTCCCTGACTATCAATGTCCTGGATGTTACTCTTGACCAGAAACTGAACTGGACTCACCATATAATAGCTGTCAGAGCCTTACAATCCTACAGCAAATAACTCAGCTCCTCTCTCTTCGCACTTGCCTGGGCGAGTTCAAGAACACTCAAGAAGCTTGAAGCTATCTAGGACAAAGCAGCCAACTTGAATGGCATCTTTTCACCACCTTCAACTTTCAATCCTCCACCATTTTATCTCGACAGTATTGGAAGACAAAAGGAAGGAAATGGTACTTTCATTGTATTGGGTCTTGATCAGACCCCATCTGCGTTATTGTGTTCAGATTCATGCACCTACCCCAAAAACGATTAGTAAATTTAGGTCTTGGAAGGGATACAATGCAAATATACCAGAATTATACAGGAGCGATAAGGATTCAATGATAGACAGTTCCCAGGTTATGAATGGGTTCTGTTTCTGAGTTTGTTTGCAAACTGATTTGTATGCAGTGTAAGACAATATGAAGCAGCTGTTTGTAAGTCCAGGAAATGCCCATATGTCAGATCTTTAAAGTAACACCTCTGCATAGTGTCACATTTGTAAGTCAGATGTTTGTAAATTGGGATCTCTTTATTAGGAACGGGTCCATAAACTGGAAATGAAGTCCACAGAGATTAGAAAGTCAAGGATAAACATAATTGAGATGCTTAAGATGATAAAAAAAATTTATTAATACAGGAAAGCTTTATCCAGATTCATGAACAAGAGGATCTCAGTTAAAATTAAAACTTCGCAATTTAAGAATGGCACTTTGGAAACGTTTCATCCACACAAAGAGTTGGGGGGGGGGGGGGGGGGGGATTTTGGACCCAGAAATGCTGCATCAATGAGAGTTCTTCAGACTGAAATTAGCTCAGGTTATAAAGGGTACGAGTCAATTGTGGTTCAGGTGGAATTGAGGGTCACATCAGCCATGATCTAATTGAATTGGGCTCAAGGATTTGAAGTGCCCTCTCCTGTTTTTATCTTCCTAAAACATCTCTTAAACCACCTTTCAGTATTTTCCATTGCCAATTTAGTTTGAACAGGGATTAGAGACAATGACAAAATGAATGAGCGCACCAGCACATTTCACTTGTAAGGAAGCTTATTCTGCTGAGTCTTCACAATGCCACTGCGATTGAAAAAGAAATAGCTTTTTCAGCATCACAGGAAAGTATTCTCTTAAATCACAAAGACAGACTAAGACCATTTTAATATTGGTGGAGACATGGAGTTGCTGTTTCAGGGGATGACCTTTCTTCCCCTGATTTTATTTGGTGAGGTTTGTATCTTACCTTCTCAATGTTTTTAGATCTATTTCTCTCATAGCAGGGGCTGCGAGTTATTTCTGGTTTCAGGAAGTGGGGTGACATTAATAGGCTACTACAGGAATAAATCTGTTTACTCCATTGAAAGTTTAGTTTCCATTGTTAAAAAAACAAATGCCAAAACAATGAGCATACCACACCTCAGCCAAAATATTTGCCTTTGCCTTACAGTTTGCTAATAGTTCATGTGTAGAACGTACAGGCTAAATTACAACTCTTTCCATTACACTTTACCATCCTCAACCAAAAATAGTTTTTGTACAAGCGTCAACTGGCTGTTAAAATGAAATGTTAATGATGGCTTAGTTCAAACATTGATCATCTTCCTTTCCAGTAACCATTAGAAATTGGAAAATTAAAAGCATACTTCAAGCTTGCATGAACTGATATATTGAAAGAAAATAATTAATCCTATAAAGTGCCATGTGCTCAGGATGTCCCAAAGCCAATGTAGTCATTGCTGTTATTGGGGAAGACGTGGCAACCAGGCTTCCCACAAACAGTGGGACATATTGACTGAGTAATAAATCTTAGCCAAAATGTGGGGAACTTGCATGCAGTTTCTCTTTAATTCTAAACGAAACAAGTTCCCTGGGTGTGATGGCAGGAAACCGTGAAACCGTGGGACATGTTTTCTGAATGGGGTTAATGGTGGCTCTCGGCACGAGATACACAACTTTAAGAATCACCAGAAATTATCAAGACGAGGCTAAGTGATCTCACAACATATTAACTGGGGTGAGTCAAGTTTGTAATAATAGTTGTACTTCCTTCCTGATGTTTATGCTGTTTTCATATCTGTACCTGAGTGCTAATAGAAATCACATCCTTTCCAAACACTCAATCACAACCTACACTCACCAGTCACTGGTTCATTTTACCTGTTAGTCTTCAAGAGGTCCTGACATAAACCAGTGTCCTTTGTCAGTTTGCATTATCATGAGAAGCGTGCAACCTTTTAAGCAAGAGTATCCCTGTCACTCCAAGTCAATGTTTTCTCTCCCTGCAAAGAGACTGATGTACAAACAGCACCAGCAAAGCACCATTAGGCTGGATCATGCTGCTGGAAATCTTAGAGGCGATGGTTTAACAGCATTGTTGCTAGGCAAAGAATCTAGGGATTTAAGTAATGCTTTAGGGACCTTGGTTCAAATCTCCTTGTGACAGGTGGTGGAATTTGAACTGAAAAATTTGGATTTAAAACTCTAATGATGACTGGAATTACCATTAAAAAATCTGGATCGCTGTTTAAGGAGGAGATCTGCTGTCCTTACCTGACCTGGTCTACATGTGACTAGAGACCCACAGTCATCCTGGGTTACGCTCAATTGCCCTCCTCTTAGCAAGCCACTTAGTTGTAACAAACCATTAGAAATTCTCAAAGTAAATGGAAGAAGACTGACAGTGACCTAGGCATCAGAAACAGCAACAACAGATTTAGTCCGTTTGACTCTGCAAAGCCCTCCTTATCAGTTTCTGTGATCTGGTGCCACACTGGGAGATCTGTCTCATGGAATAGTCAAGCAACAGCCTGATTGTTGTCATAATCATGGAATTGTGACATGATTATGTCACAATACCCCAGCCACTGTCATCACCATCTTGGATTTGTCCAGTCCCACCGGTAGGATAGACTCAGCAGAGTTGGAGGCACATTGGTACAGAGTCGAGGGGCAGTCACATTCGGAGTCCTCAATATTGATTCCAGACCCCAGGAAGTCTCATGGCATCCGGTCAAATACAGGCAAAGAAACCTCCTGTTGGTTGCCACCTACTGCACTCCCTTGGCTGATGAATCAGTGCTACTTCATGTTGAACTCCATTTGGAGGAAGCACTGAGGGTGACAGGGGTACAGAATGTACACAGGGTGGGGGATTTCAATGTCCATCATAGGAGTGGCTGGGTAGCAGCACCAGTGACTGCGCTGGCCAAGGCTTAAAGGAGACAGCTGCTGGACTTACTCTGCCTCAGATTGGGAGGGAACCAACAAAAGGACAAAACTTACTTGACGTCTTCCTGACCAATATCCCTATTGTATGAGTGGTGTTTTGAGTATTGTATCAGGTGTGTGTTTTGTTCCTATCCAAAAATTGTTTCTTCGCTTTTCAATTTAGAAAGGACTGTTCTGTCTGTGTTGAAAAACACTGGGATTAATGGGATTGCAATTTAACTCTGTGCTAAAAAATATTTGAATTTGTGTTATAAATAGATAGTTTTGTTTATTCTATTTTATCTTCATTTCTTTCGTAATAAAATTCTGTTTTATTATTAAAGCAAAATCTTCAGCATTGCATGCTAATGCTTCAGCATGAAACCACTTTATTAAAGCCAAAACATAACAAGATGTGATCTATCCATTGAGCCAGGTTTCAGCTTGGGATCTATCTTGTTCAATAATAACATACCTGGGATCATATTTTTCAAAGGGTGTTTGGTGCTCTTTGAATGATTTAGATGATGGATAAATGATAATTATATCTGCAACACAGTCTGAAAATATCATACAACAATAAAAGCATCCTGCAAACCGGGACAGATAAGAGATTGCTGCAGCTTTAGGAAAATTTGCTCAGAACCTTAGTGGCTTCCACAGTGGCAGCTACCACTATTTCCAATGGATTCACTGGGACAGTGTTCTGGGGTGTACAAGGACTAGCTTGGACTATTTTTGAGTCTGCACTTTATACCAGTCGTTAAAGCATGTGGACAGAGATGTCATTATTTCTACAGAGAATGACAGTGAACCAGCTTCCTGTAGCCGCCCCCCCCCCCCCCCCCCCCCCCCCCCACCCCACTTCACATGAGAAAACTTCATGTAGGAGTTCATATCCCTTGTCATTTGCAAGGACCAATGCAGTGTGGGCTATCCAAGTTCAGTTGTCATCTCAGTTGCGTAAGGCTCCAGGAGGCAAAATGAAGTCTGGATGCGTGGTGAGGCTTGGCTAAGAGTCCACGCATCTATTAGTCTATTGAAACCGTTGTGCCTAAAGTACAACATTGCTAGATTGGCAGTTTTTTCTCTCATATCTATTCTGTCAACTGCACAATATTTATTTACACAAGCTGTTAAGTACTTGTAGTTTCTGCTACTGAATCTCTGAAGGTGAAGATGATCAATACTCTTTTAGGACTGTGGTGAAAGTATTTCTTTCTAAAAAAAGCATAAAGTTATGATCAAATGACTTATTGGTGGTTTTTCCAGGCATACTGTTTTCACTATAAGTCTCATTCTTTCTTGCTGAGTGCATGCTGTGAATGGACATGGTAGTATCATAGATTGTCATGGAGGTAATGAGGGGCTATGGGAATGGGTAGAGGGTATACGTTGGCACAAGTGTGGTAGAGGGATTGTATAAGCAGTGAAGAAAGATGAGACTAGAGTTTTTTTCCCCCATTATTATTACCACAGGGTCAAAGGACCAGACACATGGACAGGCCTTTTAACCAGCCTACTCAGCACCAGGCAGCTTCTGTGACTGCCTTCCCAGGAGGTGGCAGGCCTGAGTCCAATTATCATCCAATGAAAATCTTGCCTTTGGCTGGTACTTTCTAATGAGGTCTGAGCTGGGAAAAATCCCAAGACCCGTTATCCATCTTGGTGATGGAATCTCCACCCATTGTCACTGTTTCAATAATCACAGATCATTTTCAGATTGAAATGCCCTTCAGCAATGCTGGATTAATAAAACAACAAAAGCATACATAAACGTAAGGATAGGATATGCCATATTCTCTTCAATACATCTCAGCTATCCCAGCCACTGAGCTTTTGAAAACCAATGCTGAAAACTAAGTCCGCTCAATCTGCTGGTGTAAGGTGGAATGGCACCACTCTCATATCTTTTTAAGTAGAGTGTGGGAAAACTCTTGATAAAAGAGTTTCCTGATTCCTTTTAAAGCCGCCCTTCAGATCTCCAACAGGTAGCTTTCACACTCCACTGCAGCAACTCATTAAAATGTTCTGCAGCCTCCTTAATGAGAGCTCGCAGGCAATCTTACAAACAAAAACTAATCTGCTGTTCAGTAATCCTCCAGGTAAACATTCCTGCTACATGCGACAACTCCTCCCGTTCTGAACTGACCTCCCTTTTAAGATTGTGGCCATGTTGTAAAAACAAGTGGGGGGATGTGAGATGGGGTGGTGGTGGGGGTGGGGGTGGGGTGGGGGGGGGAGGTGGGAGGGGTGGTGGTGGGGGTGGGGGTGGGGTGGGGGGGGAGGTGGGAGGGGTGGTGGTGGGGGGTGGGGGTGGGGTGGGGGGGGAGGTGGGAGGGGTGGTGGTGGGGGGGGAGGTGGGAGGGGTGGGAAGCCAAATGCAGATGCCTGGTAACAAATTAAAATATTTATTTAGCTCAGTAATTTTGGGTTTACCTGAGGTTTCTTGCTTTAGAAGCAGTGAACTTATTTCCAAGACTATCAATGGCTGTTAGCTTCACAAAGGGTGAGGCTGCAGGAGTGAGAATGCTGTTGCAGTGAAACTGACAGACATGAAGCCTCTGATCAGTGAAACTGCAAAGCTCCAGCCATGTCCTTATGGTTGCTCATGGTACTGCTTCTCAGAGGGGGCCTACAGTACTTGCCAAATTCCTGGATGTCGATTCACATCTCTTGCACTTCGCTGACCCTTGGTAGCAGCTTACACCAGAGTATAAGAGCAGTTTATTCATAACAGCCATACATTCAGCTGTACACTTTTGACAATGAGCAAGAGGATTTGCAACACTATCAGCACCAGGAGCAGAAGCAAGAGCACTGATTGGCTGCTCCTCAGCCACATTTTCCCTCACAGATTAGAGGCAATGGACGCAGCGATCCAGCTTCAGTGCGGCAAGACCTTTAACTCAGAGGTTGAAGTTGGAGAATCAATTCTTTCACGTTGCCGTGACAGGTCACTGTTGCTGTCTGCAACCCCTTAGAACAAAACCTGTTTCTCCATGGAAACCTATTCCCGGTGGCTGTCACTGGAGGGCCACCCTATACGTCAGAGTCGAAAAGTGTGGTGCTGGAAAAGCACAGCAGGTCGGGCAGCATCCAAGGAGCAGGAGAGTCAACGTTTTGGGCATAAGCTGACATTCCTGATGAAGGGCTTATGCCTGAAATGTTGACTCTCCTGATCCTTGGATGCTGCCTGACCTGCTGTGCGCTTCCAGTGCCACATGTTTTGACTCTGAGTCTCCAGCATCTGCAGTCCTCACTTTCCCTCACCTTGGACCTCATCCAACTCAACCTCCAAGACTGGCTGGGAAACCCAGAGGAGAGAACTCAGGCTTGAGCTCCATTCGAGAGCGCCAGTAAAGCCCCCTTTACAGATCACAAAGTTTCTGATTTGTTCATCATGCTGTTTTTGGCAGATAGTAAATTCAAAGCGTTTCTCTCATACTGTTGAATAATATCAACAAGTAAGCTGAGAGCGACGGGTGACTTTACTGTGTATTTAAGTTAATAGTGCTTTGTTCATGAATTGTGTTGCACTGAATATGTGGACTGTGTTTGATAGGGTCATTCCAATTTCAGAAGATTTAGATAAGTGGAATACAACATAAGGGCAAGTGGAATCTTTGGTGTCTGGGAATGAGTGTGAGGGGTGAGGGCAGAAATGCGGGAGATGGATTAGATACGGCTGAAGGCCCTGTCAACCACAACGGTGGGGGGGGGGTCCCTGCTTGGGGAAAAAATCAGTTGTGTCAGAGATAGCCAGAGGAAGGGTGCATCATCAAAACAGATGTGATGGAGATGGAGAATAGAATGGAATCCTTGCTGGAATCAGGATGTGAGGATTTATGAGTTGGGTTGACTGTGGAAGTTGTGGGCTTGCAGTAGATATTGGTGGGCCTGTCCTCAGAAATGGAAATGGTGAAGTCAAGGAAGGTAAGGGAAGAGTAAGTGAAGGAGCGAGATGGATGGAAACTGGATACAAAACTGATAAATGTCTTCAGTTCAGGACAAGAGCAGGAAGCAGCACTGAAGACATCACTGATGTTGTGTAGATAGATTTGTGGGTGGGGGCCTGAGTAAGACTGCAACAAGGAATGTTCCACATACTCTGCAAAGGGATAGGCATGGCTGGGACCCATGGCTACACCCGTGACTTGGAGAAACTGAGATGAGTTAAATCTCGAAAAGACTGCAAAATTTTGTCTGGTGAAGCTGTGCTTATTGGTGGCTAGCTGTTATCCTTCTTTTTATTCTCCCCAATCCCCACCTACTCACCCAATGACTTTTGGGGCAGGTGACTTGACATGTGTCCTTTTGAAACGGGGAGCAGCTTCAAGGTGTGTGGCAAGTCACGAATGTGGCTGAGGTGCAGTTTTAGATGCCTTACAAGTTTCCTCATTGGAGGTACCCACCTTCTTCAGGTTGTTAATTATGTGCCTGAAAACCAATTTTTTACCCCAACACTCGATAATCATAAACGGTTTGAATTCAGCCATGTTAGAAAACCAAGCTATTAGAGAACAATTTCCATTTGATGCAGTCCTTCAACATAAGTGCAACATGTGATTAAATTCTTTGAGTGTTTGCACATTTTGCCTCAATTCCCACTGAACAATATAGGAAAGGATAAAATGCAATAAATTTGCCAATGATAACACATTTCTGTCCTTACCCCTCCCACTCATTCCCATTCACCAAAGCTTCCACTTGTTCTTACTTTGTATCCCACTCGTCTTCACATTCAATGACTAAATTGGTGTGGCACGGTGGCTCAGTGTTTAGCACTGCTGCCTCACAGTGCCAGGGACCCAGGTTACTGTCTGTGTGGAGTTTACACATTCTCCCTGTGTCTGCGTGAGTTTCCACCCACAATCCAAAGGTATGCAGGCCAGGTGAGTTGGCCATGCTAAATTGGCCGTGTTCGGTACATTAGTCAGGGGTAAGCATAGGGGAATGGGTCTGGGTGGAATGCTCTTTGGAGGACTTGTAGGGCCAAATGTCTTGTTTCCACATGGTAGGGAATCTAATCTAAATTTTCAGAAATTATAATGATCCTATCAAACACAGACCACATAGTCAGTGAAACACTGACCTCTGTTGCATAGTGCAACACCATTCATTGATTAAAACATTTTTGGCAAGTTAAAACTTGAGTATTATCATGCTTGCTGTCGTTTATCAATTCTTTGACTTAGCATTACAATTAGAAAATTCACAAGCACTGACAAATATAGGGAATAGGTGTGTGCAATGTTTAAGGCACCAATGAGTGGTGAAGACCTCGTGCTGCTTCCAGGAAATCCCAGCCACTAACTTGGACAGACATGCGGCAGATAAAATGTAATGCAAAGAAATTTGAAGGAATGTGCTTTGGAAAGTCAAGATGTGGTTGGGCAAATGAAAAACTGAAGTGTTGCACTGAAAGGAAGGTCAAAAGCTAAACAATTGGGATTTTGAAAGTGCTGTTGTAAGTGAATTGAGGACAGATCTGTATCATGGTGAGTACAGGTGTTAGTAGGACTGAGGTGTAGAAGGGGAAGAGAGAGATAAAGACACTAACAATGACTTTCTCCTCATACAAAGCAAAATTGAGCACAAAAAGCAGTGGGTACTTTATTTCTCTCTTAGATAATAAGCTCTAAGATCAGGGCTCGTGAGACCCACTTTCAATAGAAGGATGATTTCTACTTACTGTGCATTGGAGCTACTCCTGAGAATTAAGCAGTAGGCTGGAAATATCGGCTTTTTTCATTGTTCATGGAATGCGAATGTCACTACAATTGCTGTTGCTTGGCTGTAACTGTCCTCAAGAAAGTTTGATGAGCTACTTTCTTGAACTGCTGTTGCCCATATTGTGCAAGCATTCTGTCAGCATTGTTTGGCATTTCCAGAATTTTGACCAAGAGACAGTGAAGAAACAGCGATATATCACAGATGATAGCCTAAATACCGACCTTCAAATCTTTGAAAACTCCCAAAATAGGGATCAACTTAACCATGAGTTTAAAAATAAACATTTGAAGCTGTTATAGCTGGTTGCCATCTTTGTCCTTCTCCATGTTGGGTCAACTATATGTTGGCATTCCTGACACTCCTGCACATCTTCACAACACAGTCCATATAATATGCTTGGCTCTTGCAATCAGTTATTTTGTTCACTTACTTTGTTCACTCATGGGAAGTGACCAGCCAGCACTTATTTCCTATTCCTATTTGCCCTAGAGAAGGTGATGTTATGGACTAGGCCAGACCACTCAAAACATTCTTAAGCAGGCAGCCCTAGACCTAACTTTGCAATTTGTTTTGGTAAGTGTACAGTGAAAATTACCTGGAGTAAGATAGCGAGGTTGACTACTAGATTTTAAAACAGACTGAACTAAAAACTGCTCAGCTCAGCTAGCTAGAGAGCTGACCACTCCACTCTCTTTATACAGGTCACTTCTAAAACATGACCACTTTGGCCTGAAGTCCCATCTGTTTACATATAAACAAAAGGCCTCCCAAAATCCTTTTCATCTCTGTCCAGACTGATTAGAGTCTGGCCTGGCTTATTGTCCCTCTGAAAAAAATCAAGGACAGAGTCTCCTTGAGCTAAGGAACAGCTTTTAGGAAAAAAAAGGCCTAGCTTTATGACATTGGTAGTGAGCAGCCTCTGAAACCACTGTGTAGATGTACATACACCAGTAATGGTTTTTGGATAGGGGTTGCATGACTTTGACCCAGCAAAACCGAAGGAACAGCGACATATTTCCAAACCAGACTTTATAAAAGATCTTAAAGTAAGGGAAGCAGCGATCTTAGGAAGCAGCGATCATAATATGGTAGAGTTCAGTCTGGAGTTTGAAAGAGAGAAGGCAAAATCGGATGTAATGGTGTTACAGTTAAATAAAGGTAATTATGAGGGCATGAGAGAGGAACTGACAAAAATAGACTGGAAGCAGAGGCTAGCGGGGAAGGCAGTAGAGCAAAAATGCCAGGAGTTTGTGGGTATAATTGAGGACACTGTACAGAGGTTCATCCCCAAGAAAAGAAAGATTATCCAGGGAGGGATTAGACAGCCATGGCTGACAAAGGAAGTCAGGAAATGTATGAAAGAAAAAGAGAGATCCTATAAAGTGGCCAAGAGCAGTGGGAAGGCTACAAAACAAACAGAGGATAGCAAAGAGAGTAATAAGAAATGAGAGGATCAAATATGAATGTAGGCTAGCCAGTAATATTAGAAATGATAGTAAAATACATAAGAAACAAACGACAGGCAAAAGTAGACATTGGGCCACTTCAAACTGATGCTGGAAGCCTAGTGATGGGAGATAAGGAAATAGCAGGAGAACTTAACAAGAACTTTGCGTCAGTTTTCACAGTGGAAGACATGAGTAATATCCCAACAATTAAAGGGAGTCAGGGGGCTGAGTTGAGTATGGTTGCTATTACAAAAGAGATAGTGCTAGAAAAGCCAAAAAGTCTTAAAATTGATAAATCTCCTGGCCCCGATGGGATACATCCTAGAGTTCTGAGAGAGGTGGCTGAGGAAATAGCGGAGGCATTGGTTGAGATCTTTCAAGAGTCACTGGAGTCAGGAAAGGTCCCGGATGATTGGAAGATGGCTGTTGTAACCCCCTTGTTCAAGAAAGGATCAAGACAAAAGATGGAAAATTATAGGTCAATTAGCCTAACCTCGGTTGTTGGTAAAATTCTAGAATCCATCATTAAGGATGAGGTTTCTAAATTCTTTTAAGAGCAGAGTCTGATTAGATCAAGTCAACATGGATTTAGTAAGGGGAGGTCATGCCTGACAAACCTGTTGGTATTCTTTGAAGAGGTGACAAGTAGGTTAGACCAGGGAAACCCAGTGGATGTGGTCTATCTAGACTTCCAAAAGGCCTTTGATAAGGTGCCACACGGGAGACTGCTGAGCAAGGTGAGGGCCCATGGTGTTCGAGGTGAGCTACTGGGATGGATTGAGGATTGGTTGTCTGACAGAAGGCAGAGAGTTGGGATAAAAGGTTCTTTTTCGGAATGGCAGCCGGTGACGAGCGGTGTCCCGCAGGGTTCAGTGTTGGGGCCACAGCTGTTCGCATTATATATTAATGATCTGGATGAAGGGACTGGGGGCATTCTAGCGAAGTTTGCAGATGATACGAAGTTAGGTGGAGAGGCAGGTAGTACTGAGGAAGTGGAGAGGCTACAGAAGGATCTAGACAGTTTGGGAGAGTGGTCCAGGAAATGGCTGATGGAGTTCAACGTGAACAAATGCGAGGTCTTGCACTTTGGCAAAAAGAATAAAAGCACAGACTACTTTCTAAACTGTGAGAAAATTCGTAAAGCCAAAGTACAAAGGGATCTGGGAGTGCTGGTCGAGGATTCTCTGAAGGTCAACGTGCAGGTTGAGTAAGAAAGCGAATGCAATGTTGTCACTTATCTCAAGAGGGTTGGAATATAAAAGCAGCGATGTGCTACTGAGACTTTATAAAGCTCTGGTTAGGCCCCATTTGGAGTACTGTGTCCAGTTTTGGTCCCCACACCTCAGGAAGGACATATTGGCACTGGAACGTGTCCAGCGGAGATTCACACGGATGATCCCTGGAATGGTTGGTCTAACATATGAGGAACGGTTGAGGATCCTGGGAGTTTAGAAGATTAAGGGGAGACTTAATAGAGACGTACAAGATAATACATGGCTTGGAAAGGGTGGACGCTAGGAAATTGTTTCCGTTAGGTGAGGAGACTAGGACCCGTGGATACAGCTTTAAAATTAGAGGGGGTAAATTCAGAACAGAAATGCGGAGACATTTCTTCAGCCAGAGAGTGGTGGGCCTGTGGAATTCATTGCCGCAGAGTGCAGTGGAGGCCGGGATGGTAAATAACTTCAAGGCAGAGATTGATAGATTCTTGTTGTCTCAAGGAATTAAGGGCTACAGGGAGAATGCGGGTAAGCGGAGTTGAAATGCCCATCAGCCATGATTGAATGGCGGTGTGGATTCGATGGGCCGAATGGCCTTCCTTCCACTCCTATGTCTTATGGTCTTATGGTCTTAAATGAGGGTGCTTTTAGGTTGCAGGAGCATATTGTCCTGGGCATTCTAGATGGTATGAATCGCAGGTTTGGAAGCTACTGTCCAGGAAGGTTTGGTGAAGATTTAGTCAGGGGTAAATGTAGAGTAATGGGAAATGAGTTTGGGTGGGTTACTCTTCGGACAGTTGGTGTGGTCTTGTTAGGCTGAACGGCTTTTTTTCCACACTGTAGGGATTCTACGAAGATGTTTTGTGTTGTTCGGACGAGCAAAACAAAACGTCAAGGATCATTATACAGGCTTTCCTCAGTTGACTCTTGTGTTAAAACTTCACATTGGGAGGAACTCAATGCCAATCTCACTGAAAAGTGAATCAGTAGCAAGTATTCATATGTTCCTAAGTACTGAGTGATGCAGAGGCCTGCTACTTCCCCCTCTAAGACAGTGAAGGTTAGCTGGTAACATTAACATGGAAAAGAAATGATAGTAAATTTTAAATGAGTTATTGGTATGAATGGAAGTTTGCAGTATGTTAACAGTGTATTTTTATTGATTCCTGCCAATTAGCTGTGATATTAGGCAGCATATAAAAAGCGTTATTAATCCATTGAGAGATCCAAAAGTAACGTGTTATTGAAAGCATCTATCTGGGAGAATCAGGCCTTGGAGGTGCCTGTTTTATTGATTGCATATAATGTACAAGTTGAACTCAGTTGTAGCTGTGTACTGGATCAGAAGACACAATTTGAAGAAACAAAGCAGTATTTTCTCCTCCAAATGACATGAAACAAAGGGCATGACGGTATCATATCAGTAGTCAGCTTTCATTTCCTGATTACAGTATTTTTATGCAGTGTCAATGGAATTTGTTCAAATATAATAGCGAGAGTGATACTGCATGGAGTAAACCTCGAGTAACTAGGCTCACAGCCCGTGCAATTCTGGGACCCTTTTTACTGAGGAGAAAAGATCAGAATACAAACTGAGAAATCCAGGCTGTTTTAACTTTGGGGCAAGAGATCCACAAGTTAGTAATTTGATTGGATCACTCCAACCCAACCCAGAAAGGGGTTTTATACTCCTTTGTCGATAAGGTACCTGTTAGGTGTGTAAAATCCAGTGGTTGCCGGCCCAAACCATTAAACCTCTCTCTGATGAGCAACTAATGCTGTTTCTGGCAATAACTTGGTTTGGGGCAGTCATTGGGATTTTGGTTGGGCTCCCCTACCTTTTTAGTCAGGGATAGGAACTACAGCACCCCTTAAAATCCAGCCTGTCCCCCTAATTGATAAGCATTCCTTAACGTACACCTCCTCTAGCCACATTCCTTTGCCAGTATAGTCAACAAGGTGTCCAACCTGCTCTCTGGGTGGGGAGTTGATGGTCTATACCACACAGGAGAAAGTGAGGACTGCAGATGCTGGAGATCAGAGTCAAAAAGTGTGGTGATGGAAAAGCACAGCCGGTCATGCAGCATCCGAGAAACAGGAGAATCGATGTTGACTGCCTTACCTGCCGTGCTTTTCCAACGCCACACTTTTTGACTTTGGTCCATACCATACACTCCAGTCATAGATAGCATTTTCAGATTGATTATTCTCCATTCTCTAAAATAGAAAGAAGACAAAATAATATTAGCAGCAGACCAAACCAGAGAAATAATAGGAACACAGCACACCATGGGGTCAGTGAAATATCAAATAGATTGTCACAAGTAAGCCAGGCATCCACTGTTTACATCAGCTTTAGATCAGGCAGGAAAATGTCAGAGGTGTCATATCACGCTACTTGGCTAGATGTGTTCCATTCTGTTGTTTCTATTTTATGTTTAATGTGCTTTTTTATCCACCAACCTGGATAATTGTTTAAGATGTACCCTGCGCATTCCCTCTTTGTTTTAGCCCTTTTTAAATGTTCTTTTCATGACAGTAGCTATGTAAAATGCTCCTTTTATAATTGAACAAATTGGGAGCTCTGTGCAGATTCATATGCGCTGGCCTCAAAATTGGATTGTGCACTATCTATTATCTGGTACTTTCACATGACATGCCCAGTTCACAGAACAGGGACACATGTTCTTTTCACCAGACTGGTACCGCCCATCATGATGGGTGAGGAGAAATGAAGCATTCTGTTTAAAACAGTCATTAGGCCATTTATGCAAATAAGGGCCTACCTTCAGCTCATGCTGGAACTTTGGTTTGTTGGACTACACTTGGAAGCCAACCCTAAAATCACTTGCAATAATGACCCACCCCAATCCCTGCCATCCGTGGTGTGAAGATTCCTGATCCTGCCTGAACCCTAATCTCCTTTTCCCCAGGGTTCAACTCCCAACCCCTGATATCCCTCAATCCCTAAGATCCCAAAACTCTAAGGTCCAAATTTGCCTCAATTTCTGCCTAATGTTAATCCATATTTCCTCTTCAAGCCATAGTCTTTTTCCACCTTGGACCTGATGATTTCACATATGAGCCTCACTATTTCTACCCTGTTTTTTCTCTTCATCAAAACCCCATGATTTCACCCAAGCTTCATAAGTTTGGCAACCAGTCCAGCCCTGATTCCTGCTACTTCCCCACCCTGAGCTGGTTGCTCGGTAGAAATATGGTTGGAAGTTCCTTGGATTTCACCATTTGTGCAAGTGGCAAGTTTACTGGCTGAGCAGTGGTGGCACCACTTCCTAATTTACAACATTTAATCTTTTGTGCATTCAATTTACGTTTTCCATACAGTTAGACTGGAGTCACAATGAGGCTTACACGTGAAATGAATATAACATAATGGATCCTGACTGTGTGATAATATTCACTGAAAGCAAATTAAGTAGAAATTGGGAGAGATATCAATCAGCTCATGCTCTCTACTTCCTCTCTGATGCTTGTACAATGTCAAGATTCTCCCAAGCAGAGTGCAGAAATAAATAGGCTATTCAGAGCCTATCTCTCTCTGCGGCACTTTCACACTTTATTCTTCCAATGGAGAAAATGTTTGAATTGGTTGTGAAAGTGCACATAATTTGGAAAGGCCATAACAAAATTGTCATGTAAAAGAAAGAACATTTCTTCAGTATCTTTCATGATTTTAGGAAACTTCAAGAGACTTTCCAGCCAATTACAGTCAACTTAGGTCAGAATTTCCTGAGAATCCTTTAAACCAGGCATTTGTGAAGACACTAGAAATAATCAGAGCCAAATGAGACCATAGAACATTTCCCACCTATATTCCTTAACTCCATTTTATGTTCCTGATATTATCATAATTAAATCATCATTTAAATGCATGAAGGAAGGATACCATCAGGAAATTCAGTTTGTGTCACCCTTCAGTTTTTTAATGTAGTTAATTTTCCACTCAAAGATAATCTAAAGCAAGTACATGAAAATATTAAAAACAACTTTTCCTTATTATTAGTCCTTGGGACAAAGGTGCCACTGATGAGGCCAGCATTTATTGCCTATCACGAATTACCCTTGAGAAGGTGATGGTGAGATACCTTGAGCCAGTGCAGTCCATGTGATGTAGAAACACCCCTAGAGCCTTTAGGAAGGATGTTCCAGGATTTTGATCCAGCAGCAATGAGGTCATGGTGATAAACCTCCAAGTCAAGATGGTGGGTGATTTGGAGGGAACGAGGTGTTCTTGTGCATCTGCCCTCCTACCCCTTCTAAGTGTCGAGGTTGCGGGTTTGGAAGATGCTGTCTGAAGAGCGAGGTGAATTACTGCAGAGAATCTTGAAGATGATGCACACTTCAGCAACTGTGTATGGTGGTCAAGCGTCTAAATGTTGAAGTTGTTGGTGGGGTGACAATCATTTAGGCTGCTTTGTTCCAGATGGTGTCAAGCTTCTTAAGTGTTGTTGGAGCTGTGTATATCCAGGCAAATGGAGAATAATCAGTCACTGCTGTCCTCAGAAATGCTGGACTGACGTTAGAAGATAGGAGGTGAGTTATCTGGTGCAGAATTTCAGGTCCCTGACCGTGCCTGGTAGCCATATTATTTATATAGAACAAAGAAAATTACAGCACAGGAACAGGTCCTTTAGCCCACCGACCTGTGCTGATCCAAATCCTTTATTTAAACCTGTCACCTATTTTCTAAGGGTCTGTATCCCTTTGCTCCCTGCCCATTCATGTATCTGTCTAGATACGCCTTTAATGATGCTATAGTTCCCGCCCCTACTACCTCCACTGGCATCACGTTCCAGGCACCCACCACCCTCTATGCGAAGGACTTTCCATGCATATCTCTCTTAAACTTCTCCCCTCTCACTTTGAAACTCATGACCCCTAGTAATTGAGTCCCCCACTCTGGGAAAAAGCTTTTTGCTTTCCACCCTGTCTGTACCTCTCATGATTTTGTAGACCTCAATCATGTCCCCCCTCAATCTCCGTTTTTCTAATAAAAATGATCCTAATCTACTCAATCTCTCTGCATAGTTAACGCTCTCCATACCAGGCAACATCCTGGTGAATCTCCTGTGCACCCTCTCCAAAGTATCCACATCCTTGTGGTAATGTGATGACCAGAACTGTATGCAGTATTCCAAATGTGGCTGAACCAAAGTCCTCTACAATCGTAACATGAACGGCCAACTCTTATACTCGATACCCTGTCCAATACCCTGCCAAATGCCTTATTGACCACTCTGCTGACCTGTGTTGCTACTATCAGGGAACAATGCACCTGAACACCCAGATTGCTCTGTACATCAATTTTCCCCAGCGCTTTTCCATTTAATGTTTAGTTCGCTCTTGAATTGGATTTTCCAAAATGCATCACTTTGCATTTTCCTGGATTGCCCTCCATCTGCCATTTCTCTGCCCAACACTCCAATCTATCTATATTCTCTGACAGTGCCCTTCACTATCTGCAACTCCACCAATTTTACTGTCATCTGCAAATTTGCTAATCAGACTATCTATACCTTCCTCCAAATCATTTATGTTTTTCACAAGCAACAGTGGTCCCAGCACGGATCCCTGTGGAACACCAGTGGTCACAGGTTTCCATTTTGAGAAACTGCCTTCCACTACTACTCTGTCTCCTGTTGCCCAGCCAGTTCTCTATCCATCTAGCTAGTACACCCTGGACCCTATGTGACTTCATCTTCTCTATCAGCCTACCAAATGCCTTACTGAAGTCCATGTAAATGAATCTACAGCACTTCCCTCATCAATCAATTTTGTCACTTCCTCAAATAATTCTATTAAGTTGGTAAGGCATGACACCTTCCCTGCAGAAAACCATGTTGTGTATCACTGAGAAGCCCATTTTCTTCCAAATGGGAATAGATCCTAACCCTTAGTATCTCCTCCAGCAGCTTCCCTAGCACTGATGTCAGGTTCACCGTTCTGTAATTACCTGGGGTATCCCTGCTACTGTTCTTAAACAAGGGGACAACAGTAGCAATTCTCCAGTCCTCTAGGACCTCACCCATGTTCAAGAATGCTGCCAAGATATCTGTTAAAGACCCAGCTATTTCCTCTCTCACTTCCCTGAGTAACCTGGGATAGATCCCATCCAGACCTGGGGACTTGTCCACCTTAATGCCTTTTAGAATACCTAACATTTCCTCCCTCCATATGTTGACTTGACCTAGAGCAATCAAACACCCATCCCTAGCCTCAACATCCAGCATGTACCTCTCGATGAATACCAACGCAAAGTACTCATTATGAATCTCTCCCATTTTCTCTGACTCCACACATAACTTTCCTCCTTTGTCCTTGAGTGGACTAACCCTTTCTCTAGTTACTCTCTTGCTCCTTATATATGAATAAAAGGCTTTGGGCTTTTCCTTAACCCTGTTTGCTAAAGATATCTCATGACCCCTTTTTGCCATGTTAATTCGTCATTTCAGATTGGAGCTATATTTCCAATATTCTTCCAAAGCGTCTGTCTTCAGTCGTCTAGCCCTTATGTTTGCTTCCTTTTTCCTCTTAGCTAGTCTCACAATTTCACCTGTTATCCATGATTCCCTAATTTTGCCATTTCTGTCACTCATTTTCACAGGAACATATCTCTCCTGCACTCTAATCAACCTCTCTTTTTAAAATCTCCCAAATATCAAATGTAGATTTGCCTTCAAACAGCTGCTCCCAATCTACATTCCCCCCAGCTCCTGCCAAAGTTTGGTAATAAAAAAGCCTTTCGAAAGGAGACAGTTCGATTCTGTCTTATTTGAATTTGTCATTGCCTGCTGTGTTCAGAGGAGGTTCATGAGAATGGTCCCAGGAATGAAAAGCTTACCATATGAGGAATGTTTGAGGACTCTGGGTCTATACTTGATGGAGTTTATAAGGATGAGGGGGAAATTGAAACATAAAGAATACTGAATAGCCTGGACAGGGTGGATGTTGGGAAGGTATTTCTATTGGTAGGAGAGACTAGGACCCGAGGGCATAGCCTTGGAGTAAAGATTAGATTAGATTACTTACACTGTGGAAACAGGCCCTTTGGCCCAACAAGTCCACACCGACCCACAACCCACCCAGACCCATTCCCCTACACCTAACACTACGGGCAATTTAACTTGGCCAATTCACCTAACCTGCACATTTTTGGACTGTGGGAGGAAACCGGAGCACCCGGAGGAAACCCACCCAGACACGGGGAGAAAGTGCAAACTCCACACAGAGAGTCACCTGAGGTGGGAATTGAACCCGGGTCTCTGGCGTTGTGAGGCAGCAGTGCTAACCACTGTGCCACCGTGCCACCCTAAAAAGGAAGACCTTTTAGAATGGAGATGAGGAGAAACTTCTTCAGCCAAAGAGTGGTGAATCTGTGAAATTAATTGCCACAGAAGGCTCTGGCAGTGAGGTGAATGAGTATATTTAAAACCGAGATAGATAGGTTCTTGAGTATGAAGGGGATCAAGGGTTATGGGAGAAAGGGGGAGAATGGGGATGAGAAACTTATCGGCCATGATTGAACGGCAGAACAGACTTGATGGCTGAATGACATAATTTCTGCTCCTATGTTTTATTGTCTTATGTGGAGTGAATGTTACTTGCCACTTATTGATCAAGCCCGGATGTTGTCCAGGTCTTACTGCCCTTGGATATGGATTTCTTCAGTGCCTGAGAAGTTGCCAATGATGTTAAACATTGTGCAAATATCAGTCAATACCTCCACCTCAGACCTTATACAGGAGGGAAGGTCATTGATGAAGTAGCTGAACATGTTTGGGCCTAGGACTCTATCCTGAGTAACTCCTGCAGAGATGTCCTAGGGCAGAGATGATTCACCTACAACAATCACACCTACTGACCAACGTGCCAGATATGACTCCAATCAATGGAGAATCTTCCCCTGAGTCCCATTGACTCCAATTTTTCCAGGGCTCCTTGACACTACACTTCGTCAAATGCTACCTTCAAATCAAGAGCAGCCACTTTCACTTCATTGCTAAACTATGAGCATTGCATGCTGCCTATTCTATTTAGCTTTAGTTTTGGTTTTACAACTGACTATTTTAGTTGCACTACCAGAAGTAAGAATTTAGGTTTAGCATCATCACAATGATCTTTCAAAATGGCAAGTACCATTTGCAGACATTCCAACTCCATTTCCAAGAGAGCTCATTTTTGCTAGCATGGTAAAATGGCAGTGTATGGCTCTAAAAGGAGGAAAACCAAAATTCAATTGAGCCATTGCAACTTGGCAGTCTCTCACTGTTTGCTGTCTCTTTCTGATCCTCCATTTTGGCTTGTCCAACAGACTTAACTTCTATGATAGGAATTGCAAATTTATTTAATAGACATCAGTGTTCTTGAAGGATGGATGAGATCTGTTTAGTGTGGTGTTCTGAAGGTGTTTTAAATCCCGAGCTCTTTAAACATGAAGAGATAGGTTAAAGCTGCTTGTGACATTTTAAAATCTGCTTTGATAGACAGGTCATTCTGTATAGATTAGAAAATGATACCATTTGTTCTTGCGGTTTTAACTGGGGTCTTTAATGAAACGTTCCAAGGGGTATGATTATGTTATTCTGAATGCTTAGCTGAGTTTCAGAAGCTACACAATATCAATAGTTCACAGCTTGAGTGATGGTTTAAAGTATTAGCTGTCTTTGATGAGAGTCTTAATTTTTTTTGTGTTCTTGTAACTGATTAACAATTAATGATTTTAGAGTGAAAGATTTTAATAGTTTTCAGAAATGTGAAGTTTCTTTTGCTCACTATTACATGCGTATGACTGAATGTTTTATTAGATTATATAAAATACTTAGTACATGTCGATATAATTCCTGAGATCTGTCAATGGTAGATATTAGGCTATGGGGTGGAATAGGGAGACATTAGATTAGATTACTTACAGTGTGGAAACAGGCCCTTCGGACCAACAAGTCCACACCGACCCGCAACCCACCCAGACCCATTGCTGTACACCTAACACTACAGACAATTTAGCATGGCCAATTCACCTAACCTGTACTTTTTGGACTGTGGGAGGAAACCGGAGCACCCAGAGGAAACCCATGCAAACACAGGGAGAATGTGCAAACTCCACACAGATAGTCGCCTGAAGCGGGAATTGAACCCAGGTCTCTGGCACTGTGAGGCAGCAGTGCTAACCACTATGCCACCATGCAGGGTATGGGGTTTATGAGAGGCATGAATTGATATGGGGATATGTTTTAAATTGCCCAAGTATTTCTAAGTTAAAAGAGAATTGAGGTCTGAAGGATAATTGATCTGTATTATTACCTTGATCCAAGGCCCATGTGATTCATGCTGCCATGGAGACAGACTTAGAAAGGGGCAAGACTTTTCCATTATTTCTGAAAATTTGCAGTCTGTTAGGATCAGAAAGAGAGAGCTAACAGTGAGAGACTACCAAGTTGCAGTGGTTCACCATAAAGAGTACATGCAGGAGCTTGCAGTAGAAGGGAAGATACCAAATTGTGAGGCTTTGCAACAGAGAAAGACAGTTCTAGAGTTAAAAGTTACCAATCAGAGGAAGTTGAGGAACAAAAGTAAATCTGCAGAAACTAAGAATCTCTTTGGACTGAGTCTGAGAAGACTGAGGATCTAGTTAAGGGATGGTACAATACACAGTGAATTTCTGTTTTGGCTCTGTTAAACGTGAAGTTTGAACTTCTTGTTAAAAAGATATTCAGTTCTATGGGGATTGTAAAACCTGTCATTTCACAAGTTGGACTGTGTATGTTTTTCTACTATAATCAGAAATTTTGAAATGACAGGCATTGTCAGAATAATTTACATATAAAAAAATTGCTTTCCTGAACGTTAGTGTGTGCTCAGATATAATATCAGAGACTGACAAGAAATAATGGAAAGAACAATTTCTTTCTTCTGACATGTTGTGATGACAGCAACTTGTTATTTTTCTTTATTTTTGATTGTGGACTAAGATGGCAGAGGACAGTTTTAAGAGCAAGCATTGTGAACGGAATTGGTGTATTTTTAAAAACAAGTCGCTGGGATTTATTGTGAGTAATCTTCACACTGTTGTTTTAGAACATAGAACATAGAACAATACAGCACAGAACAGGCCCTTCGGCCCACGTTGTTTTCTAAGCAGTGAACACGGAGAGACATCAGGGTACTGGGATGTGCATCCAGCAACAGATTGCTGACTGGTTGATGCAAATGTGATCAGTTGGGGTGGGGGTCATCCACCTGATGACAACTCTCCAATGGTTCCTGGCAGCTGAACAGCGTAGATGTTTACAAAAGCCTTCAGCCTGTTGAAGGATGCGGTTGTATACCTATATTATCTGCAGAAAAAGTAAGTGAAGCCTGAAGAAGGCCAGTTATTTTCTCCAATCAGCTCCTGTCAGCTGTTAGCTTTAATCAGTAACAAAGAGGCTTCATAATGAATGTACCAATCACCCTGTGCCTCCTACAAAAAGTCATAGAATAGTGTGGAAGCAGGCCGTTTGGCCCATTTGAGTCCATACTGACCCTTTGAAGAGCATCCCACCCTATCCCTGTAACTCTGCATTTCCCATGGTCAATCCCCCTAACCTGCACATCTTTTGACTGTGGGAGGCTGGAGGAAACCCAAGCAGACATAGGGAGAATGTCCAAACCCCACACAGACTGAGGCTGGAATCTAACCCCCTATGAGGTAGCAGTGCTAACCACTGGACCACTGTGCCACCCCAGAAGTGAAAGAATCTGGAGAACCGAAGGTTGGGACACCAAAGAAACATATTAACAATCCTGTGGACTTGCGCTATTGAACTGTGTTCCCACAGGGCTTTTCTACTTAAGGCAGAACGGGTGAGAGGATATTTACTAAAGATACTTAAAATTGTAAATAAGTTTTAAAAGAGTGAATAAATGGAAACTGTTTCTACTGGCATAAAATTTGATAATCAGAGGATAGAGAATTAAACTGATTAGTAAAATAGTCAGGTAGCTGAGGGATAACGTTTTTACACAGCAAATTGGTAGGATTGGCATGTAATGCCTGGTTGGGTGGTGGGTACAGATTCAGCATCTGTTAGAAGGTAACTGAGTAAATTCTTGGAGAAAAGATGTTGCATAGATTGCAGAAAGAATTGGAGTGTGAGACTCATGGAATTGTTCTTCCAATATCTGACGCAGACCAATTGCACTTGTCATGGAAAAGATAGAGAGGTAAATTGATTGATTTTATGACCTTCTACCCACAACAGAGGTGATTTTTAATCTCATATTCTTATTTTTATTTATTTTTCCTTTTAGTTAGCCATGGTTTGCACCCCCAACCAAATCTAGCATTTATGAAGTCCAGTTTTCAAATGATCCAGAACAAATCCTCATCAGGGTTCAAATTAAATGCTCAAGCTTTTAATTCTGGGGATAATTTGCAACACATATACACACATGGCATACAAGGAAGAGAGAAAAAAAAGTTGGGAAAAAACCTTCCAAACATGAACAACTCAGAACGATATGCATTAATTCAGAGTCCAAGAAGATGTATCCTTTGGAGGTTCATACAGTTGGCTGTTCTGACTGAATTCCTTCTCATAGGAGCTTGGATTTTGAGTTTGCTGTTGAAGGCTTATCAACATAATTCTTATAGACAAGGAATTAGTTCACTTTGCAGGCTAGTACAGTATGCTTCCCAGAAATCAGGGTTTTATGAGAGATCGATACTGGAAGTAGGTCTTTGGATGAGATGCTTGCTGTCTTCTGTCTCAATGTGAGAATCAGACTGAAAAGTGTTCAAATTTGTGTGATTAAAACTGTTCAAAAATGTAAGTTTCCATCATATCCTCGGGGTTCTTGGATGAATCAATTTAGCGAACGAAGTAGTTTTGATGTCCCTCATCAAAATAATTGTCTGTTGTCAGAAATAACTGTGGGACTATTAGCACCATCTCAGGCATAATGAATTTTAATAGTCCTCCATATGTTCAGAATTGGTTAAGAGTCAATATAGTGTAATGCTGGAAAAAACGTAGCAGGTCAGGCAGCATCCTAGGAGCAAGAAAGTCAGTGATTTGGACATAACCTTTCATCAGTCGACTCTCTGCTCTTCAGATGCTGTTTGACCTGCTGTGCTTTTTCCAGTGCCACAGTTTATCAACTCAGTGTCTCCAGCATCTGCAGTCTTCACTATCTCCTCAGAACTGGTGAAAGGCAGTTGCATTGAAATACCTGCACAAGGCAAGAGTGTGCAATGTTAGTAGGGCATCAAGATAGATTTTGTTGACTGAAAGGCCCTAGAAAGCATGACAATATCAGCCATATTACATCCAACAAGTGTCCATTTTAAAAAAAATGTAAGTGAGAGAATATAGTTTTTTACAAAGTGGCTAAGGGTTTTTGGGCATGACATTACACCACACAATTATGAATCTATGGGCAGTGTCAGAGGTACCAATCAGTTTCATATAGGTGAAAACAGACACCACACTGCAAAGTTTTTGCAGCAAATTAGAATCTTCGCCTACAATTTAATCATCTTGGCAATGCTGCATGAATGTTCAACCCGATTTGTTGAGAGCAGACTGACTGCATTAGTCGCAAAATATGGTAATGCACAGGGCAATGGAATGAAGGCCTGTTTTTACTTTGTGATATTTAGTATGCTATACCGAATTATATGTGATTTGGAAGTGGCACTCCCACTTGTCATGGCTTCACATCATTTTAAAATAATGAATCAAATTCTTATTTTTAATAGCAGCTGAGTTGCATCTGCATCAGAAATCCTGCTATATTTACAGGAGCTGATGTTGACATTGAAGGAATCTTGTTTTCAACCTCTCCCCTCACCTGAGGTGTTGTCAGACTCAGGTTAAACCACCACCAGTCATCTCTCTCTCTCAAACAACACAACCCTATGGTGTGATAGGACTAAGCTAACTTTACCTTTTTCCCTTTGTTACTGAATTTGCAACAGTAACTTGTTATATAGCATGGTGAACAGAAAAGATGTCTTGACTTGTTTATTTAAAGTTGTGTTCCTGGTTTGTAGTTTGAGTGTTGTTTGACTTTCAGATCATGTTCATCTTTGTCATTGTGTCATCACTGTCTCCCAGGGGTGCTGTGATTTCTATACCTGGTTTGATTTCTGGAGATTTGTAAATACCATGGCAAAATGGCCTGGAAAGCAACGCTACAAGTAATTGAAGTATATCACTTCTGAGTGGAAATTGATGTAAAAGTTTGATGCAACAACTATAAGGAAGTTGGTAAAATATGTTTCTTTTAAGATGAGAGTAAAGTTCCTGTGGTCTGACAAGATTATGGGGCTGCTCTATCATTAGAAGGAGAGGATTGGTGATGGTTTAACTGGAGGGTCACCATGCCTCAACATGCCAGTGTGGGAATTGAATCCTTGCTGTTGGTGTTAAGCTGCATCACAAACCTACTGAGCCAACCAAATAAAAAAAATAAATGTTTTGGAGGGTTTGACTGTTTTCCATTCTAGGGAAGAAGGCCATAAGAAAGTTCCAGTAATATTGAAGCTGTTTGCAATACCGTTCTGTAAGTGCTTAATGATATTAAGAGTGTTCAACAAAACAAAAATCACGTACAGTGTACCTGTTATTTTCCAAATAGTATTCACTGAGAAAGCTGCTCTCACTGTAAGCCTAGACCTCAGAATCACCCATTTGGAACATTCCCCTTTGGTTTTGCATATAAATGCAGCAACTCATGTAAGTACTGAACAGTACAAACAGGGCAAGTTCTAAATTTAGTGATCTGTCTTTAGGAACTTAGTTTAGGTTACTGTGAGAGTGTTACAATGGCCACTTCCCTCCAAGCCAAGGGAAAGCAGAATCATACAGGATTCTCACATCCAGTTACTACACATACCAATAGTTGTAAATCCCAATGACATAGTAACCAATCTACAAGCAACTCAATGCAAAGGCCACCACATTTAAAAAAATGTAAATGCTTTATCAGATGAATATTTTTGTTGCAATTTATTCCATAGTTTGTGTAAAATTGTTTGCAGAGTCCATTCGAAGATATTTTTATCTGGTGTCCATTTAAACATGTTTTAGCCTTTTCACCCAGGGGCAGGGACAGAAATCACGGGTCTAGTTACTGCTTCTGGCCCAGCACTCTCAGTCCCAACCCTCAACCACTGACTACAGCACAGTGGCCACACCCCCGAGGGGAACTCAACAGCCTTACTGCCTGACATGAGAGCCACAGGACCCCGAAGCCCCAAGCTGTGGTCATTGGATCTTGAAACACTCCCATCCTGGAATGTTACTACCAACGTGAGATACAGTAAAACTATGATAAGTGGAATCACAGGGACCTGTGAAGGTTTGTGATAATTGAGGAGACTCCTATGTTACCCGATTTTCTGAGAAGTGTTGAGGGTGAAGCAAAATGAAAATATTGTGACACAATAAGTTATTGAAAAAAAGGCTTCTGTACCTTGTTACCTCAGCTGAACTTGTGCAGTAAAAAGCATTGAAAGAGGTTAGGAGTTAGCTCCGGAAAATCCAGTCATCTTTTCCTGCTTAGAGTGCTGTCTTCAAATAGGTCTGCTGTGTTGTCAATGTGGTGAAACATGTTTTCTGTGTTTTTACACCGCACTGTGAAATCCCAAGATTTTCAATGGCTTTTGCAGCTTTAGCTACGGAAACAGGCAAGTGAGAGGATGGGAAATTGTTGAATTCTTCATGATCATCAGAATGATCAACTTCCTTTTGTTCTGCTGTTACATTTTGTTCACTTGCCTGATCTACACCTCAAAATTGCCATCCAGGTGACTTTGTTAGCCTCATACTGAGTGGGTAGTGCCTTGGCTCCCAGAAAGCAATGTGGCTTCTTGAACTTTCCTATCACAGCAAAGCATCAGCAGGGAATATAGCATCGAGATAGAAGGATCAGCCATGATCCTATTGAATGACAGACCATGCCTTACTCCTGCTCCTAGTTTTCATGTTGCTATGGTTACCTGCTCAGGGCCTGGGCGAGACCATTGTGCAGCCGCCACCACAGGTTTGCCAGTTAATTTGCATTCTAGTGAGGCCTCACTTGGCTCTGGTTGGTTGGTGCAGTCACATGACATACATGTATAGGTTCGGCAGATCCAAGTTAGCGGTCCAGAATTCCAGCATATCACCAGATACCTGTTACATTTCCTATTCTGTTGGCAGGAACGGCTGACAACATCATCCAAACAGAAATTGAGTCTTCTGAATTTGATTCATTGCAATTTCACTGTATATGAATTTGTTACCATATTAATATAGTGAAGCCAACTATAGTGCTAAATTAATAATTGTTAGGCAAATATTTTTACTTTAACGTTGTTTTCATATGGAAGAATTGCAGTACATTTCAGGGAGAGAAGTCAGAGAACACCAGGTGACAGTCCAACAGGTTTATTAGAAATTACAAGCTTTCAGAGTCCTGCATTGGGTGAAGTGAGAGAAAAGCACACAGGCCCAGAATTTATAGGCAGAGAGATCAAAAGATCATACAAATGGTGCAAGTGGAGTCTGGACAGGCTGAATAATAGGCCTCTGCAGGTGATCAAGAATGACTAAAGTGTCAGCAGTTGAATTACAAGCAAAGGGATGATGTAATCCAATTAAATGAGGCAGAGAGTCAGGAAACACTTCAGCAGTCAAGGACATGTCAGCCTCCGATCTTTGGAGAAGCATTCTCCAAGGTGGTCTTCAAGAAAAACAACAATGCCTAATCACTGAGCAGAAACTGATAGCCAAGTTCTATACCCGTGAAGTTTGCCTCAGCCATGATCTTGGGTTCATGTGACCCCACCATACTTTTCTGTATCTGTAAAATCTTCCTTACAGATTTGAAACCATCATCTTGAGAACTTATAACCTCCCTACCTTAATTAGTTTGTACAGTTTTGTATTGGTCATTACTTTGGTTAGACCCTCGGGAATGTGGCTCTTACACCTATTATGTGATTCCAGTCATTTGCTTTGTCTCCAGCACCACCTTATTTTTCTTTTTGTAATTATCTCTCTGCCTCATTTAATTGGCTTATAGGTCATCCCTTCACTTGTTATTCAGCTGTTGACACTTTACTCTCACTGTCTGGCACTCTTTATCACCAGCAGAGGCCTATTATTCAGCTTGTCGACACTCCACCCACATCATTTGTAAGATTTTTTGATTTCTCTGCCTATAAATTTGGTGTCTGTGTGCTTCTCTCTCACTTCACCTGATGAAGGGGCAGCACTACAAAAGCTTGTGATTTCAAATAAACCTGTTGGACTACTACTTGGTGTCATGTGACTTCTTACCTGGTTCAATCCAGTCGAACACTGGCACCTCCACATCAATTTATTTCAGTGCTTATGTTCTTTTGCCTCATGCTAAGATACAAGGTCATGTGGGACAGATGAATTTGTGATTCTCTATGCTCTCAGTCTGGTGCATGGCTGTACCCCACAGGAAGGGAAAGGTGCTTTGGATCCTCAATATCTCCCTTTGTGCTGGAGCTGAATGGTATTGCTGAAGACTTTGAAGATGATGAAGATCACATTTGTGGTTTAAGAATAACATGCAAATGGAGTCCAAAAGAGATGGAAAATGAAAAAAATGAACCCAGAGAAATGAAATGGTGAGGTAAAGGAACACTGCTGATCAGTATTTCTCTATAATGTATTGTTGAGTTGCTTAGGAGATCCCCAGGACATTTTCCTTGGCCAAAACATCAAAGTTGTTTCATCAGTGACCTTTCCTTCCTAATAAGGTCAGAGATAGGGATATTTACTGATGATTGCACATTGCTCTGCATCATTTATCACTCCTGAGACCCTGAAGCAACCTGCCCACACGCAGGAAGATCTAGACCCATTCCAAGTTTGAGCCAATAAGTGGCAAGTAACATTCACATCAATCAAAAGCCAGGAATTAACCATTGGTAGGAGAGAATTTAACCATCACCCCTTGATGTTCAATGGCCTTACCATCATTGAATCCTCCAATATCAACATCCAGGGTTTTTTTGATGACAAGAACTGGAACTGCACCGGGGGATATAAATACTTTGATGACAAGGACAGATTGGAGGCCACGAGTTCTGCATCACGTGACTCTTCAGAGTCTGTTCCAGCACTAACAAGGCACAAGTCAAAGTATGATGGAACGCTTCTCACTTGTCTGAATGAATGTAGCTCAACAGCACTCCAGATGCTTGACATCATCTGGGACAAAGCATTCCATTTGTTCGTCACCCCACCAACCACCTTCAACATGCAATTCCCATATCATTGAAGTGCAGTGGTGGCAGGGTGTACCATTGACGGTATTGCAGTAACTCACCAAGCCTCCTTCGACAGCAGCTTCCAAACCCATGACCTCTACCACCAAGAAATACAAGGGCAACAGATACATGGGAACACTAATACCTCAAGTTTCCCTTTAAGCCACACACCATCCTGACTTGGGATTATATTGCCGTCTCTCTGTTGCTGGGTCAAGATCCTGGACCTTCTTTCCTCACAGAACTGTGGGTGTTCTGCTAAGACTGCAGCAGTTCAAGGAGACAGCTCAATGCTACATTCTCCAGGGCGATTCAAGAGGGACAATAAATACTGGCTTAGCCAACAACATCTGTATTGCTGTCAAAATGTCAAAAAAGTCAAAATGTTTGCCCATGATTACCTCAGCGTGGCGTTTATTTTCAATTTAGATTTCTGAAACAACATTAACAGTTAAAACAGTTGGTATAGATTAGGTATATCACATCAATGCTCGTGTTAATTTGTGTTAGATTATTATTTAAAAACACTCATTGATACAAATTCTGAAAGTAGTGGATATTCTCAAATTAGTAGATAAAACAGCTTACATCATATCTTAAATCGTAAGTGTACCAATTACAAATCATTTCACGAAGTCTAGTATATTAGAGACTTGCGAGATCATAATTTAGTTAACTGCAAATGCTGAGGTTGCAAAGATATGTTGAGAAAACTTGCCTTCACACAATCTGGAAAATATATTCAATTGAAAATTTAGCTTTAGAGATAGACTGAATGAAATAATTCCAAAAAGACTGGATTCACATTACCAAGTCCCCCTTTATTTACCCTGCGAGCTCAGAGACTGTTCTCAGAGTAAATAGAACCCCTGACAATCCTGTTCATTTGTTTTTTTGCCAGTCTGAAAATTAATGTAAAATGCTAACACTTATATGTGTCATCTATCAACGATAATTTAAATCCAATGCCTTATTCCATGGCCTAACACTCCACATAAAAAAAAACTCAATATATCTCATCAGCTTTAAACCGAGCTAAGCACTGGGGAAGTTAACAAAACATAATAGAAAATTATGCAGTTCTTCAAAATTCACACATTGTAACACAGAAGAAAGTTGAATTAGACTTCCAACACTACTCTTGCTTCATACTAATTTGCCAGAAATGCAAAAATGTATATAATGAGTGGGACACTCCTGTTCTTTTTTCATTAAATTTTGTTCCACACTACCACCTAACAGCAGTAGTTCTTATTTTGACACTTCTATTTATTTCTGTCAGCCAGGACTTCCTGATTGGACCAGGTTAACAAGTCCACAATCTGTGAGGTCCAATTACTATACTGAGGTTTACAAATGAGGTGATTTAATTAAAAATGCAGATTATCATTTGCACATATCAGCACTTCTATCCAGAAAAATATCTCAGTACTTCACAGAAGCAGAATCAGAAAGAAAAAAATGTTAAACCAAGACAAAGAACTTTCAAAGTCTGAACGTTTGGTGGAATTGGTGGATTTTAAGGAAAGTCTTAAATAACAAGAAGTGGATGGAAAAACAGAGGTGTGGGAAAGGAATTCCAAAGTTTGTGTCTGGCTGGCTGAAAGCAGAGACACCAAAAATGAGGCAAAGGGAGTTTGAGGTACGTAAATAGCCAGAGTTGAAAGATCATGGAGTTCTTGGAGATTTACAGGACTGGAAAACAGACTTGAACATGGGAATAGGTATGTCATATTTGAGGATTTGGGGCCTGGGAACCATTGTACATTATGCATAGTTAATGTAGTTGGCCTGGGATAAGACGCAACCAGTAGAGTTCTGGGGAAGTTTATTCTTAAATGTACATCAGAAATTTGATATTTTGACAGTTGGTATGCATTTACTGGGAATTCACTTGTGCTCTTGAATATATGGTAGACTAAAATTATGGCTGTTGAGCTCCAAGGTACATACTTGTTGTGCATCTCTCTGAGATTAAAAACTGATCCAAGTTGCATTCCCACTAATTTGCTTTTCTTCTGCATGGACCTCAAAGGTCTGAGCATGGTAGTGAGTCCAGAACCAGAGGACAATGCTGTGAATGATGTCAGCACTCCGATATCTGTTTGCAGACACTCGGAGTGCTTTCAGCTTCAAGAGAACATGGGTAAAAATTAAGCACCAATTCTATCCTTTGCCACCTGGGGTATAAAACTGTTGCTTAAGGAAGAGAGGGGTTGGCCAAGACAGAATTAAAATGGATGTATGGGGAGATGAAAAAAGCAAATGGGATTTTTTTTTTAAAAAAGGAGTCTGTATGGATGCCTGCAACCATTTCAGTGATAGACACTGAAACCTGAAGGGTGCAAACAAAGTGAAAGTGAAATGTAGTGAATTTACTAATGGACTCTGATCTAAAAGGCTTTGATAGCAAATAGCAAACTTTGAGCTTAAGAGCTCAAACTAAGAGCTTAACTCCACATGCACCATTTTTATATAGTTTTTTTTCCATCCTTGTTGCTGAGATCCAGTCTAAAGAATTGAGGAAAGTTAAATTGCACAAAGTGCACTTGCTGCTAATAGTCACAGTCGAGAGTGGTGCTGGAAAAGCACAACAAGTCAGGCAGCATCCGAGGAGGAGGAGAATCGATGTTTCGGGCAAGAGCCCTTCATCAGCAATGAGACTTGTAAGCCGAGGGGGTGGACAGATCAATGGGAATGTGTGGGGCTGGGGGTGGGGGGGAGGTAGCTAAGAGTGCAATATGTAGATGGAGGTGGGGTTAATGGTGATAGGTCGGAGTGGATAGGTGGGAAGGAAGATGGACAGGTAGGACAGGTCATGAGGGCAGTGCTGAATTGGAAGGTGGGAACTGGGATAAGGTGAGGAGAGGCGAAATGAGGAAACTGGTGAAATCCAAATTGATGCCATGGGGTTGGAGGTGGAAGATGAGGTCTTCTTTCTCCAGGCGTCGGATGGTAAGGGAGTGGCAGTGGAGGAGGCCCAGGACCTGCATGTCCTCGGCGGAGTGGGAGGGGGAGTTGAAGTGTTCAGCCATTGGGCAGTGGGGTTGGTTGGTGTGGGTGTCCCAGAGATGTTCCCTAAAGCACTCTGCGAGTAGGTGTCCTGTCTCCCCATTGTAGAGGAGACCGCCTCAGGAGCAACGGATATAGTGAAACATGTTTGGAAGTGCAGGTGATGTGGAAGGCTTGTTTGGGGCCTTGGATGTAGGTGAGGCAGGAGTTGTGGGCGCAGGTTTTGCAATTCCTGCGGTGGCAGGGGAAGGTGCCAGGAGGGGAGGGTGGGTTGGTCGGAGCGTGGACCTGACGAGGTAGTCACGGAAGGAGCGGTCTTTATGGAAAGTGCATAGGGGTGGGGAGGAAATGTATCTCTGGTGGTATCCGAATGTAGATAGCAGAAATGGTGGAGGATGATGCGATGTACCCAGAGATTGGTGGGGTGGAAGGTGAGGACAGGGAGGGTGGGGTAGTGGTGGTGGTTCTATCCTTGTTGCAGTTGGAGGGGTGGGGTTCAAGGGTAGAGGTGCGGGAAGTAGATGAGATGTGCTGGAGGGCATCATCGACCAAGTGGGAGAGGAAATTGCGAGCTTTGAAGAAGGAGGCCATGTGGTGTGTTCTGTGGTGGAACTGGTCCCCCTGGGAGCAGATGCAGTGGAGGCAGAGGAATTGGGAATAAGGGATAGTATTTTTACAGGAGACAGGGTGGAAGGAGGTGTGGAAATCAGTGGGTTTGTAGAAGATGTCCGTGTTGAGCCGGTCACAGTTGATGCAGATGGAGAGGTCCAGGAAGGGGAGGGAGGTGTCCGAGATAGTGCAGGTGAACTTAAGGTCAGGGTGGAATGTGTTAGCGAAGTTGATGAACTGTTCAACCTCCTCATGGGAGCACGAAGTGGCATCAATACAGTCATCAATGTAGCAAAAGAAAAGGCGGGAAATGGTGCCAGTGTAATTGCAGAAGATGGACTGTTCCACGGAACTGACAAAAAGACAGGCATAGCTGAGTCCATGCCGGTGCCCATGGCTACCCCTTTGGTCTGGAGGAAGTGGAAAAATTCAAATGAGAAATTATTGAGGGTGAGGACCAGTTCAGCCAATTGAATGAGTGTGTCAGTGGAGGGGTATTGGTTGGGACAATAGGAGAGGAAGAAATGGAAGGCTTGGAGGCACTTGTCATGGCAGATGGAGGTGTACAGGGATTGGATGTCCATGGTGAAGATGACGCATAGGGGGCCAGGGAAACTGAAGTCTTGGAGGAGGTGGAGGGTGTGGGTGGTGTCCCGAACATATGTGCAGGATTCCTAGATGAGGGGGGAAGAGGACAGTATCAAGGTAGGTGGAGATGAGTTCTGTTGGGCAGGAGCATGATGAGACAATAGGTCAGCCATCGTGGTTAGGCTTATGGATCTTAGGTAGGAGGTAGAACTGGGCAGTGCGAGGTTCCCAAATTATGAGGTTGGAAGCTGTGGGTGGGAGAACCCCTGAGATGATGAGATTGTGTCCAGTCTGGAAGATAATGGTTTAATGATGGGGGCAGTAGGAGGCTGTGTCTGGACCCCTCTACTGACACTCTCATTAGTTTTTGTGTGATTTTTGAGCGATCGTGAGTGATATTTTTTGCTGGTCAGTTCCTAACCCTACTTTTCCCATAGGCCCCACTATTCCTCTTAAGCAGTTTTCTATTAAGCGAGGTTTCACTGGACTGCAACTCCAGCATTATAGGAGAATTGCCTGTGGTTACCAAAAGCTGCTGGCTAATTGTGAAGACGGAACTCAAGGCAGAGGCAGTAGCTGCTGCTGCATGGAGCGTGGCGTCACCATCCCAGAATGCAATTCAGACAAAAGTGGGAAAACAGCAGGATTCTGTGCAAGCACCATCCCAAAGAATGAAGCTCCCTTCCCCCTCTAAACCCACTGCTTCCAGGCCTGACAGATCCCTTCAAGACAGCACGTGAATTGATTGGAGTGTCAATCAAATTGGCTGCTTTTTACTGGGTACAAGTACACTTTAAGTGGAGAGAATCTGTCACTCGATTGTTTTGTGTATGGCAAAAAGTATTTGGGAGTGAGGAGGTGAGGAGGTGAGTTACTCGCCACAGAATGCCAAGCTCTGATCTGCTCTTGGAACTGCAGTATGTCTCTGACTGGGCTGGTACATTTCTAGTCAACGAAAACCCTCAAGATGTTGCTGCTGGGGAATTCAGCAAATTGACATCTATTTAAATGTCAAGGTGAGATGGTTAGATTATTTCTTGTTGGAAGCAGTCATTGCCGGGGACTTTAATGGCATGACTGCCACTTGCTAATTTTCAGTCAAAAGCCTGAATCTTGCGCACGCAGTCATAGACTGTCAGATAGTTTGGCTCTATCTGTCGCATGCTGTTTCTACCGTTTGGCATCCATGTAATCCTGCATTATGCCTTCACCAGGTTGGCACCTAATTTGTAGCCCGGTACTGCTCCTGGCATGTTCTGCGCTCCCCATTGAACCAGAAATGATCCCTCTGTTGATGGTAATAGTAGATAGGGGCTTATTGCTGGAAACAAGATTATAGACAGAGGCTTAATATAATTCTGCTGCTAAAAGCCCACAGCACCTTGTTAATCCCCAGTTTTGAGTTGCTAGATTGGTTCTGAATCCAGCCAATGTAGCACGGTATAATGTCACATTCCATCATGGACAATATCCTCAGTGTGAAGACAGGTCTTCCTCTCTCCGAGGCTAAAAATCACACAACACCAGGTTTTGGTCCAACTGGTTTAATTGGAAGCACTAGCTTTCGGAGCGTCGTTCCTTCATCACATGATTGTGGAGGACACAATTGTAAGGTACAGAATTTATAGCAAAAGTTTACAGTGTGATGTAACTGAAATTATACATTGAAAAATACCTTGGACTATAACCTGGTGTTGTGTGATTTTTAACTTTGTACACCCCAGTCCAACACCGGCACCCCCAAATCATCTGTCCAAGACTGGTGACCATTGCTACAAATGCTGTCATGGACAGATGCTGACAGTGATTTTGGGGAGGGTGAGGTCAAGTTGGATTTTTTTTTCTCTTGTTGGTCTCTTACCAATTGGCAGATATGTCCTTCAGGACTTTGCCAACTTGGTCAGTAATGGTGCTATCAAACCAGTCTTGATGATGGACATAGTAGTCTGGGTGTGGAAAGTAAGTCAGTAGCCTTGCTACCATCAGTGCTCCTGTGAAGCTACCTTCAAAGTGAGGAGTAACACTTGATCAGCTGAGGACAAGGATAGTAATTGATAATCAGCATGAGGCTTTCTTATCATGTTTAGCCTAATACCATGCAAAAGCATGGGGTCTTGCATCGATATTGAGGATTCCTGGGGCACTTTTCCTGACTCGGTACCTCTTTGCCTATGGTTCTGGTGGTTTTGAACTTCTGATAGGGCAACATTTACCCAGGGATGTTGACAGAGGAGTCTGGGACATTGGGTGTAAGGTACCTTTTGATAATAATGACTAGACTGTGGGAATCCACCCCACTGTGGGAATAAATTCACTGATTTCACTGAGCGAAACTTTGCAAGATCAACTGGGCAGGCAACAAGTCAGTTTTATTTTAGAAAAAACACATTTTGGAGTTATAACATCTTGTGCTCAGGGGTATTCGATTTCCTGGTTTGCAGGCCATAGATTCCCTCCATGCTTGGAGCTCTTGTGCTGCTGAATTACCAGGACATTGTACTGTATATTAAAAGGAAAATGTAGATTAACAGATGAGAGTTCAGAGAATGACGGTGAGATCAATTTGCAGAACCCAGAGCAGTGAACTACAAGACTGTTTATTTCCTAACTTTCACTCTTCGCAGAAATATATGTCTTTTAAGATTTGAAAAGATGTGGAGAATTTGGAAAGGCAACAGAGGGGAGAAGCTTTACTGATGTTAGTCTGAGCTGGATTTGCATCTATCCTACAAAATGAAAGAGTAATTATGTATATTTTAAATTTACGACACTTGGTGGTGAAGCTATGGGAGCATATCTTAGGAATTCAGGCTTTGAGATCAGTGCACCCCAATTCTGACTGTGTGATTTCATATGCGTTAATGCATTCAGTTCATATAGCAAGAATTATGTTCACTTTGCTAAATATACATCCTGTTACGCAAAGTTAGAATGGGTTAATATGGTCTCCACCCCTAGGATTTTGCTTTTCTACAATTTTCATTGTTTATGTGTGGAAGTGTTCAGACGATTCAATGCTTTATATGTGTTTTTTTTATGTATATTTCTTGATCAAGAGCTAAAAATTGATCAAAAATCCAAATGCATCTTGTAAATTGTAAGCACTAATGCCCCACTAATTTCTCAAATTCACTCAAAAGTTAGTCCATGGCAGACATTCAGTGCACTCAAGCCCCTTGTAACTAATTTGATTATGAATTGCTTCAAGTGGCTGTGTTAAGTGCGCCTGCTTTCTACTTTCTCCCATGGGACTTCCAAATGCACTCCATTCCTCATTGCTTTGCTTTTTCTATTTGCAGTCAAAGAAAAAACTATGGCGCAAATCAAGTTTTTTGAGTGTCTGTTTTCTCTGGTTCATGTTAATTCTTCTATTAACAAAAATGTTTTTGTTTGGCAAAGAGTGCCCTCTTGGATTTTGTTTCATTTATATCCTCCCTCTAAGTTGTTGGAAATGAAAGATTACTGAGATGAGACCAATACTTTGCTTCAATGTTTTTCTAAGGTAATTTTTGTTGTGAGTTTTGATAACAGTCTTCAGTTTTGATTTTTTCTTCACTGGTTTTGCTAGCTATCAGTAATAGTTTGTGTTCAATTTCATTTTAGCCTTATTGTCTGTTTAGAGCTGGATATTCAATTGGTGACAATGGTTGCTATTAAGGCAGAGCCATTTATCACTTCCTGAGCATCTCAAAGTGTTCCATAGAGGCATATAAAAAGGGTGATAAGGCTAAGAAAGTAGTACTTGGAAAAGTGGTCAAAAGTTTGGACAACATTAACAGGGGCCATAGAAGGAGAGATGAAAAGTTGGAATTATTGTCATATGTATTCAAGTACAGAGATACAGTGAAAAATGTCACCATCCTGACGCCATCTAAGGTACAAGACAGTAGAGGGGAGAAGGTGGATTTGCATCTATCCTATAAAATGAAAGAGTAATTATGAATGTTTTAAAATTTACGACACTTGGTGGTGAAGCTATGGGAGCATATCTTAGGAATTCAAGCTTTGAGATCAGTGCACCCAATTTCTGACTGTGTGATTTCACATGCGCTAATGCATTCAGTTCATATAACAAGAATTACATTCGCTGTGCTAAATATACATCCTGTTATGCAAAGTTAGAGTAGGTTAATATGGTCTCCACCCCTAGGATGTTGCTTTTTCACAATTTTCATTGTTTATGTGTGCAAGTGTTCAGACGATTCAGTGCTTTATATATGTATAAAATATTAGATACGAATAGAAAAATAAAAAAATAAGTTTAAAAGTACAACATTGCAGTTCTTCTCAGTGTAAAGTAGTAAGTAAAGAAGTGAATTCAAGTTAAAAATTACAGTCCTTCTTTAGCCATGGGCCTGAAGTTGCTGGCTTCCCCCAACAGGGCCCACACTCCCCATGAGGGCTGTCTCTCTGGTGCTGAGACATCACCATGGCAACCTCCATTCAGCCTCATTAGCTGCCCCCACCCCCGCAGACGACGAGAGTCCTGCTGTTGTACCACTCCGGGTACCAGCCACTTCCACACTCCTGAGCTCTCTCCAGAAGGTAAGTAGAGAAAGGAAAAACTAAAAAAAACTACACAAAAGTGACAAAAGAAGAAAGGAAAATGGTTGGAGCAGGCAAGTTCCAGCTCAGGAGACCTCCTCCGCTGCCATCTTGAAAAGATTATTTCAAGAAGAAATTTCAGGTCATAGCACAATGGTCAGTTGAAGGTAAAGGGAGGGAGAGAGATGCATAAGAGTCAGAAGAATAGAGAATTCGGTGAAGGGATTGTAGGACTGGAGAAGTTTGCTCTGTTATGGAAAGGAGGAATGTGCGAAAGTGATATAACTATTTTAATATTTAGATTCTAAATTTGAGGTGTTGAGAAATCAGGGTCAGCTGATAGGTGAGATGCTATAGTGTACAATAAGGCCTGCAGAGTTTTAGATGATGAGATGAGAAATTTCTTAAAGAAAAAGGATCTGCCCACGTACACGGGTTATTAAACTTGCATTTACCAATTCATGAAATAATCCAAATTATTAATATAATTCTGGACTTTATAATCTCAAGGATACACATACAGGAAATAAAGAATGGAGGTTGGCAGGGTGGTAAGAAGGGTGGTAAGGACAAGCCAGGGAACTATAGACAGGTGAGCAAGCTGTTGGAGGGAATCCTGAGGGACAGGATGTACATGTATTTGGAAAAGCAAGGACTTATTAGGGTTAGTCAACATGGATTTGTGTGTGGGAAATCATGTCTCACAAACTTGATTGAGTTTTTTGAAGAAGTAACAAAGAGGATTGATGAGGGCAGAGCGGTAGACATGATCAAATGGACTTCAGTAAGGCGATCGACAAGGTTCCCCATTGGAGACTGATTAGCAAGGTTAGATCTCACAGAATACAGGGAGAACTAGCCATTTGGATACAGAACTGGCTCAAAGGTAGAAGACAGAGGGTGATGGTGGAGGGTTGTTTTTCAGACTGGAGGCCTGTGACCAGTGGAGTGCCACAAGGATCGGTGCTGGGACCTCTACTTTTAGTCATTTACACAAATGATTTGGATACGAGCATAAGAAGTACAGTTAGTAAGTTTGCAGATGACACCAAAATTGGAGATGTAGTGGACAGCGAAGAGGGTTACCTCAGATTACAACAGGATCTGGACCAGATGGGCCAGTGGGCTGACAAGTGGCAGATGGAGTTTAATTCAGATAAATGCGAGGTGCTGCATTTTGGGAAAGCAAATCTTAACTTATACACTTAATGGTAAGGTCCTAGGGAGTATTGCTGAACAAAGAGACCTTGGAGTGCATGTTCATATCTCCTTGAAAGTGGAATCAGAGGTAGATAGGATAGTGAAGAAGGTGTGCTTTCTTTTGTTGGTCAGAGTATTGAGTACAGGAGTTGGGAAGTCATGTTGTGGCTGTACAGGACATTGGTTCGGCCACTGTTGGAATATTGCGTGCAATTCTGGTCTCCTTCCTATCGGAAAGATGTTATTAAACTTGAAAGGGTTCAGAAAAGATTTACAAGGATGTTGCCAGGGTTGGAGGATTTGAGCTACAGGGAGAGGCTGAACATACTGGGGCTTTTTTCCCTGGAGCGTTGGAGGCCGAGGGGTGACCTGATAGAGGTTTACAAAATCATGAGGTTAAAAATCACACAACACCAGGTTAGTGTCCAACAGGTTTAATTGGAAGTACTAGCTTTCGGAGCGCCGCTCCTTCATCAGGCGGTTGTGGAGGACACTATTGTAAGACACAGAATTTATAGCAAAAGTTTACAGTGTGATGTAACTGAAATTATACATTGAAAAGTATCTTGATTGTTTGTTGAGTCTCTCATCTGTTAGAATGACCATGATAGTTTCACTTTTTTCATATGTAAATCACAAAACCTTTTTTAAAAGTGATATTCTCAGGTTATCTGTAACAATTGGTGTTAGCCAGAAAATATGTTGAAGGTTTGAGATGACTTACACTGTGGAAACAGGCCCTTCAACCCAACAAGTCCACACCAACCCTCCAAAGAGTAACCCACCCAGACCCATTCCCCTCCACCTAACACTATGGGCAATTTAGCATGGCCAACTCACCTAACCTGTACATTTTTGGACTTTGGGAGGAAACTGGAGCACCCGGAGGGAACCCATGCAGAAAGTACAAGTTCCACACAGACAGTTGCCTGAGGCAGGAAGTGAACCCGGGTCTCTGGTGCTGTAAGGCAGCAGTGCTAACCACTGTGCCACCGTGCCGCCTGGTATTAGCCCCCTGTGTTCCCTGTCTGTGCCATAATGTTTAGACTGATTCTAATCTAAAAAGTGAGTCTAACATGAATTCATGTAGTTTTTGAGCAAAGTACAGTGTAACTCTGCAAGTACAAATTCACCCTACAAACATATATGTATATGTATGCATGTGGGTGTGTGTGTGTGGTTGTGAGTGTGAGAGTGTCTAGGTCTGTGAGAGGAAGCATGTCTGAGTGTGTCTGTGTGTGGCTGTGTATACATGTGTCTGTGTGTATGTGTGTGCATAGGAGTGCCTCTGTGTGTGTGTCCGTGTGTGTGTGCCTGTGTGTGTGTATAGTGCAATGGTGGTCACCTGTAGTGTGACATGAACCCAAGGTCCTGGTTGAGGCCCTCTCTATGGCTACTGAACTTAGCTATCAGCCTCTGCTTGGCCACTTTTCGCAGATGCTTGCCCCGAAGTCTGTCTTGGAGGATGGTCACCCGAAGGTCTGAGGTCGAATGTCCTGGACCGCTAAAGTGTTCCCCAATTGGAAGAGAACACTCCTGTCTGTTGATTGTTGTGCAGTGCCCATTCATCCGTTGTCGTAGCCTTTGCTCGGTTTCCCCAATGTACCATGCCTTAGGGCATCCTTACCTGCAACGTATAAGACAGACAACGTTGGCTGAGTCACATGAATACCTGCCATGAACATGGTGGAAGGTGTCCCCACACGTAATGGTGGTATCCATGTCCAAATCAAAATTGTGAGGGGCACGGATAGGTTAAATAGTCAAAGTATTTTCCCTGGGGTCGGGGAGTCCAGATCTAGAGGGCATAGGTTTAGGGTGAGAGGGGAAAGATATAAAAGAGACCTAAGGGGCAATGTTTTCACAGAGGGTGGTACGTGTATGGAATGAGCTCCCAGAGGAGGTGGCAGAGGCTGGTACAGTTGCAGCATTTAAAAGGCATTTGGATGGGTATATGAATAGGAAGGGTTTGGAGGGATGTCAGCCGAGTGCTGGCAGGTGGGACTAGATTGGGTTGGGATATCTGGTTGGCATGGATGGGTTAGACTGAAGGGTCTGCAACCCTGTTTCCATGCTGTACATCTCTATGACTCTATGACTATTCTGTCGGTTATACAAGACATTGGTTGGGCAATATCTGGAGAACTGTGTTCTGTACTGTGGCAGGACCTCAGGAAGAATATATTGTCCTTGGAAGGAGTGCAATGGAATTTTATTAGAACAATACTCAGACCCCAATGGAAAAATGTCAGACTCTGTGCTGGGAAGGGCACTATCAGTGGTGTGCACTATAACAGTCTTAATTGGCAAGGTCATGTCATCAAACAGCCATGCCAGCTGATTTGACACATGTCTTTGAAACTGTAACATGTGTGTCATGAATGCAGCTGGAATCTCAGTGCTTTCCAAACCTTTTCCCATATGACCCCATTTTGATTGATGTAAACTGCTATGAGCCTAATTGTTGAGACCCAGGAGCCATGATGGTAGGGGGCAGTGGTTTGTAAGAGTCAAGAGTGTGGTGCTGGAAAAGCACAGCCGGTCAGACAGCATCCGAGAAGCAGGAAAATTGACATTTCGGGCAAAAGCCTTTCATCACTTTCGCAGTGGTTTGTAAGACCTGTCAGAGTTGGGAGCTGGGTGAAGGGATGGGGCAAGGATGGTAGGTGGCTGTTTACTCTGGAGAGTTTTTAAGTAAAAAGCTTTGACATTTAACTTGGTTTTTCAGAACAGGAATCAGGCCTCAAGGGTCAGCCAGTTAGACCAGGGCCAAGATTGAGAAAACTGCAAGGACGTTTGACAGGACACAGCTATTTGCACGAAGCTTGCAGCCCCAAAATTGTGGCCGTTATGATCCACAACTTGGGAAGATCCACATATTCCTTAATAAAATAACTTGTGGTGATGACCACGAAAATGATCCATTGTCATATAAATGTTCTTTGATAAAGGAAATTTGCTGTACTTACCTGATCTGGACTACATATGATTCCAGACACACAGCAATGTGGTTGTCTGAAGTGTCCAGTTCAAGAGTAACTGAGTTTGAGGAACAAGTGCTGGCCTTGCCCACACCTCTGTATAAAGACTAAAGTGATAGATGTGGGTTAAAAAAAGGATCTCCCATGGAGATGGTGCAATGCCAACACTGAATTCTGTTTGATAATGTACCTGCCATGGCTAAATGCTTGAAAAGTAAGGTACGTGGAGGGACAAAGAGGAGGATTTGTAGCCATAATCCTTGGAAAGTGTATGTGAGAGAGGTGGACTATGTTAATGTTGGCCTGCGTTCTGAGTCCCATGGATTGCTCTTGGGTGAGTGATGGGAGCTCTGATGCAGTCTGAGAGGTTGATAATGCAGTAGGTGATGCTATGTGAAAAGGCATTCACCAGTCATATTGACAGACATGACTTCATCAACTGTCCTTTGGTACAGCTATGCAGGTCTCTGGTATCAGATTCTAGGCATTGATCTTCCTGATCATTTGCTCCCATTTCCTTCAACAAATTATCTTTGAGGTCTCCTATCCTGAACTTTCACAATTGGCTGCTGCCTTTGAGAGGAGCTGCCTAGCGCACCATATGTTGTCAATGTCTGCTTGCATTCACCAGTCATATTGACAGACATGACTTCCTCCTTGGCCATCTCTAGCATGGAGGCTGCTCAGCCTGATGCATTTACATGGGGAAACAGCATGAAGTATTCTTTACCACCTGCCTCAGTAGGAACATTGCTTGAAGGAGACAAGAAGTCAACAAAATATAAACAGAAAATGCTGGAGAAACTCAGCAGGTCTGACACTATCTGTGGAGGTTTACATAGTAGACCTTTGGAGTCCAAAGACTGGATGTTTTGATGTGATGGGTTTCTCCAGCATTTTCTGGTTTACTTGGTAAAAAATAAAGAGACACCACTTTATACAGCATGGAAAGATGGTGCTAATTGCTTTGTTGGTGTGGAGTTGCAGCAAGAACAGTTAACTCTCAATCTCGGTTCCCAGAACGAGCAGATTCAGAGAGACAATGAGTGGTCTTGGCATGGTGAGGGGAATGCAGCCAACCTTTGCACTGTCAGTGTCTGTTCTTTTTTACCAGGAACAAGGTACAATCTAGGCACAAATTTCTTTTGCTAACATAAAGTATGTTAATGCCTTCTAGCACGTGGAAATACATCAAATTACAAGCCTGACTGATGGCCTTAAGTTGATTTCCAGATTAATTCTTGACACAGTTTGAACTTTCAGTGAAAGGTTTCCAAAAGCACAATTGCATCTAATAGTAGGCATGCTCTTCAGAGATGGCAAGTGCAGGCTGGATTAGCACAATTGGTATGCTGCCCAATGCGAATGGTCAACTGGTCATAGTGTTTGATGCAGTCTGCCAGTGGTTAGAATGGACCATCTGACCAACTGTTCCACAGGGGTCAGTGTTGTTTGTGATATACGTAAATGATCTGGAAGAGGGCACTGTTGGTGTGATCAGCAAGTTTGCAGATGACACGAAGATTGGTGGAGTGGTAGAGAGCATAAGGGACTGTTGAAGAATACACAAGGATATAGATAGACTGGAGAGTTGAGCGGAAAAGTGGCAGATGGAGTTCAATCCAGACAAATATGAGGTGATGCATTTAAGCAAGTCTAATTCTAGAGCGAATTATACAATGAATGGAAAAGTCAATGAGCAGAGAGATCTGGAAGTTTAGATCAATTGTACCCTGAATGTTGCTGCACAGGTGGATGGAGTGGTCAAGAAGGCATTGCCTTCATTTATGCTTGCCTTCATTGGATGGGGTATTGAGTATAAGAGCAAACAAGTCATGTTAAAATTGTACAAGACATTGGTTCGGCCACATTTAGAATACTGTGCACAGTTCTGGTCTCCACATTACCAAAAGGATGTGGACGCTTTGGAGAAGGTGCAGAGAAGGTTTACGAGGATGTTGCCTGGTATGGAATGTGCTAGCTATTAAGAGAGGTTGAGTAGGTTAGGTTTGTTTTCATTAGAAAAAAGGAGATTGAAGGGGGACCTGATTGAGGTTTACAAAATCATGAAGAGTATAGACAGGGTGGATAGAGACAAGCTTTTTCCCAGGGTGAAGGATTCAATAACGAGAGGTCGTGCTTTTAAAGTGAGAGGTGAACAGTTTAAGGGGGATACACGTGACCAGTACTTCACACTGAGTGTCTGTAATTCGTTGCCAGCAGAGGTGGTAGGGGCAGGCATGGTAGATTCATTTAAGTTGCGTCTGGACAAATGCATGAGTAGGTGGGAAGCAGAGGAATACAAATGCTTAGGAATTGGATTCGGATCAGTTCAGGCTTGGAGGGCTGAAGGGCTGTAAATTTTCTTTGTTCTTTGTTCTTTATCTACATTCCTGGCATCACACCAGCACTGAAATTTATACATTACCTTGTTAATTTCTCTGGTAGGCAAATTATCTTTTTGTCTTGATGGAAGCATCTTGTTAGTGGAGGAATTGCTCCAGATTAGCAGCATGAGACATCACCTCAAACTTTTGATATACCTTCTACTTCCAGGGTAAAAGCTCAGTTGGCTGAATGGCTGGTTTGTGATATAGAGTGATGCGGACAGCATGGCTTCATTTACCACACCAGCCGAGGTTACCATGAAGGGTTTTCTGTCTCAACCTCTTCCCTTACCTGAGGCATAGTTCCACTCAGGTTAAACCACCACGTCATTTTCTTCTAATGCAAGAGTTGGGCAATGGCTACCTTTCCTTTTAATTCGAAGCAGATTGAGCACAATTCATAGCGAAAAATGGTGTACACCTGACCTATCCAAATTGTACTCTTGCTACTCAAATGGAATGACAAGGTTCAGACTTGCCCTTGCCAGTTATAATCAACACACAACACATTTCATATGTGCACGTCACCCAAAGTCAGACCTGAGTGGAGGCAGCTGCTGACTTATATGGATGGCTGCTTCTGTGAAATATACATTTGAAGTGCAGCTTGCCTCAGTTCCTGACCCCTCATAAAGAGTTGGTGACATATTCAGGTGTAGGATTTCCAATTTCCTTGTAATCTAATCTCTTCTAACCTCACAACCTTCTGAAGTGTCTGTGGGGTCTAATTCTGACTTTATGTATGATTCCAATTATAATTTCTCCACCATTGAGGGGCACACCTTCAGTTTTGAAACGTTGTCCCTGCAGCTCACTGCCTCTCTTAACTCTCTCTCCTCCTTTAAAACATTCCTTAAAACTGACCTCTTTAGAAGGCTCATCTGACCTAATATCTCCATTTTCCTACTTCTTATTATACACTTGTGTACTACCTTGGGACACTTCATCAGGATAAAGGTGCTATATAAATACAAATTGTTGTTATTTATGGTGTGTGAAGGAAGGGAGCTAGAAAGCGAAGCATTGGGATAAATGAGTCTGAAATTGACTAAAGTGTGGACACATTTGGTGATGACAAGAGAAAAGCGAAATACCAACTGTACTTAGTTCATTTCATCATTGGCTCAATGTCCAAAGTTTGTCATGTTAGCTAAAGATGGTACAAAAACAGAAATTGTGGTGGCATCTGCAGAGAGAAATCAGAGCCGACATTTTGGGTCCAGTGACCCTTCCTCAAAAGAGTTGGCTGTGGATTCACTCCGCAGATGCTGCCAGGCCTGCTGAATGTTTCTGCTTTTGTTTCTGATTCACAGTGTCCACAGTTCTTTCGGTTATCTGCAAAAGATGGTGCCTGCCTTCTTTCTAATATTTACCTGGAGGCAATTGCAGATCATTCAAAACTGTAATTATCAGATAAAGAGTTTGACCGTGCAAAGGTGATGCAGCAGCTGAGACAAGTGGCAGGGAGGCAGAGATGACTGTTGCAAGCGCACACATGACAGTTAATCCAAAATCTGTGTTCTATAATACCACATCTTTTGTGGGAGAAAGGGTCATTGGAGAAGTCTGAACATTATTTTATTGTTTTTCGATTGGTAAATTAATCTATTAATTATCTAGTCATCTATCTATTTCCTCTCCATATTCTCAGTCTGCCAGTGTGTCTGGATCTCTATCTATTATTTCCATGTATTTCACACACAATACAAATGATCACATAATCACAGGATTTATGACATTAGCAAGATTCAATACATCTGTGCAGATGGATTATTGTTCCTTGTTTGTATGGGAGGGGATTGTTATAATCATTTGCTTGGAATTTGACTCCTCTTGAAAGAATGAGAGAGAGAGAAACACAAGTATCAATAGGAAAGAAAGCCAGAAAGCTGAATGCTCATGTTAAACGCTGAGATAATTACAGTTAATTAACATACATGAATTTACACATTTACAATGGCAGATTGCTGATTTAAAAAGGAGAACAGGAAGGATGTGTATTAAGAGCACTACTTGAGATTACCTTGGAGAATAAAATTACACAACTGTTAGAGGAGAGTAATGTTCAAATGCTTGCTGCTATGTTATCATAAAGAATATTGGGATGTGATGAAATATTTTGTCAAGTAGCCTCGCATACCCAGGGATATTGAATGCTTACATCTGAGCCAGTGTGACTTATGGATTTATGCACTAAAGTAGGTATTGGATTGTCCAGATGGGCATTATAAGGGCTTTCTGGGAGGGTTATTATGAATGGCAGAATTCAATTGAAAAATTTTGTGAGCGAAGATGGTGGTTGTTTAGAATGAAAAAGAAACATGAGGGCTTTTTGTAAATCATGTGCATCTTCAATTTTTTAATGAGTTTAAGCAAACAAATAATGGTTCAATGTTGTCAAAGTAACCTATCTGTTCATAAATGTGGAGAGCATTTTATCATAGTAGAGGTACAGACTGGGTTTTTGATTTGTAGTGCATATGTACATTGGGCAATAAACTGTCGATAGGGGTCTTGGCCAAGGGCTTACAGAGCTGATGAGAAAACTGTGTCGCCTATTTGCAGAAGGTTCACTACAAGCTGTGTCATTCAGGCATTTAAAATACCAATAGTGGGCCTTCCTATTTAACTCCCACACAGTGAACATCCCCATTCAAACGGACCCCACCATCAGAGATATATTTCCCTCCCCACCCCATCCGCCTTCCGTAAAGACCATTCCCTCTGCGACTATCGGACCTATCGGAAGGATGTTGTGAAACTTGAATGGGTCCAGAAGCGATTTACAAGGATATTGCCAGGGTTGGAGGATTTGAGCTACAGGGAGAGGTTGAAGAGTCTGGGGCTGTTTTCCCTGGAGCGTCGAAGGCTGATGGGTGACCATATAGAGGTCTATAAAATCATGAGGGGCATGGATAGGATAAATGGACAAAGTCTCTTCCCTGGAGTCCAGAGCTAGAGGGCATAGGTTTAGGGTGAGAGGGGAAAGATATAAAAGAGACCTAAGGGGCAACTCTTTCATGCAGAGGGTGGTGTGTGTATGGAATGAGCTGCCAGAGGATGTGGTGGAGGCTGGTACAATTGCAACATTTGGAAGGATAAATGAATAGGAAAGGTTTGGAGGGGTATGGGCCGTGTGCTGGCAGGTGGGATGAGATTGAGTTGGGATATCTGGTTGTCATGGACGAGTTGGACCAAAGGGGCTGTTTCCATGCTGTACAGTTTTATGACTCTAAGACTCCCTCGTCGGGACCATGCACCCCACCAACCCACCCTCCCCTCCTGGCACCTTCCCCTCCTACTGCAGGAATTGCAAAACCTGCACCCACACCACCCCCCTCACCTCCGTCCAAGGCCCCAAAGGAACCTTCCAATCCATCAAAGTTTCACCTGCACTTCCACACATGTCACTTACTGGTTCCGTTGCTCCCGATGCGGTCTCCTCTACATTGGGGAGACAGGACGTCTACTTGCAGAGCACTTCAGAGAACATCTCCGGGACATCCACACCAACCAACTCCACTGCCCCATGGCCAAACACTTCAACTGCCCCTGCCACTCCGCCGAGGATGTGCAGTTCCTGGGCCTCCTCCATTGCCACTCCCTTACCACCCAACACCTCAAGAAAGAATGCCTCATCTTCTACCTTGGGACCCTCCAACCCCATGGCATCAATGTGGATTTCACCAGTTTCCTCATTTCCCCTCCATACACCTTATCCCAGATCCAACCTTCCAACTCGACGCCACCCTCATGACCTATCCCACCTGTCCATCCTCCTTCCCACCTATCTGCTCCACCCTCACCTCCAACCTCCATCCACCTAACTCTCAACTATCTTCCCCCAATCCCAACCCTCCTCCCATTTATCTCACCACACCGTAGGCTCCCAGCCTTATTCCTGATGAAGGGCCTATGCCTGAAACGATGATTCTCCTGCTCCTCGGATGCTGCCTGACCTGCTGTACTTTTCCAGCACCACACTCTTCACTTCTCCATTTAACACAGTACATTGTGCCTTTCCATTTAATAGGCTTACAATGGGTCTGTCCATTTTACAGGCCTACAGTGGCTTTTCCCATTTAACACACCTTTGGTGGGACTTTCCATTTAACACACCCTACAGTGGGATTTCCATTTAACAGCCATGCAATGGGCCTGACCATTTAACAAGCCAACAGCATGGGGCCTCTTATGGTGCAGTGGTGGTGTCCCTCCCCTTGGATCGAGAGACCTGAGTTCAAATCCCACCTGTTCCAGGGGTGTTGTAATAACATCTCTGAACAGGTTGATCAGAAAAATAGTTAAATAAAAAAATACAGGTCTAAAGTGGGCCTACCTTGAACAAACCTGGAACCAGTTGCTCATTTGAGGAGGTCAAACTATTGGGGAGGACCTGCTTCCTGGTTGAGCAGGGCCCAGGCATCAGTCAATAATTGTGGGAAGGGGTTGATGATGGTTAAGAGCAAGGTTGGTAGCAAGGAAGGGGCATAGCACTCAGTGGCCTCCCTCACTTACCTGATGCCCCTGTTTCATGATCAGGCACTGAGTGCATTTGAACAAGGGTTGCCTCTCATGCATCCCAGGAGTCTGCAAATAACCCATCAGAGTTTGTTTGTCAAGCTCCCTTGATGTGAGATGCCCACCCCTACTGGGTTAGTGTCAATGGCAGTAAATAGGGCTATTACATAGGCACTAAAAGCTCTGAACAGACCGAGTTCAAAGACAAGAAAAAACTTAGGTCTACTTTGATCAGGTATTGAAGCAAAGTTGACCATTGTTCTGCAAACAATGTTGTGTCACCATCACTAAAATCATTGAGGGAACTGTGAGAAACAACTCACTGCACTCTTGTGACTTGGACCTTTGATCTACAGAATTTGTTTTCCCAGCTATATTTTTACAATCATAATATTTGTGCCAAACTATTTGTTTTTTTGTCTGTCTTATTCATGAATGAATGAATGTACGTGTTTGAGGCTTTCAAGGGACGTTGCTTAAGGTGCATAGTAGTAATGAATAATCCGTTGCTTTGCCGTTAAAGAATAAATTAGTTGATAATGGATTGTTGTTCTTTTATTAATAATGAAATGTGCTACAAATTACCTTTGTCTTGAACAGCCGTCAGTTAGACAATTTGATCAGGTTGCTTGTTTAGTTGGGCAGTTATACACTTGTGTGGCCCGTGGAATAGTCAGACTCTATCATTATGCATTATTCCCACTGAGTCATGGCATTGTCACTTTGATAAGACTATTGTGAAGCACCCTGAGATGTTTTACCATGTGAAATGCAAATTATGTTTGTTGGGAGCAATGATCTTGTAACACTCTCTATCACGAGGAACAAAGTATTTGCCAAACTAATGGAAAGAAAGGCCAGTAATCTGACAGGACCTGCATCCAAAGGTTTGAAAGGATGTAGCTGCGGAGAAATAGATGCACTGATCAAAATATTCCAGAACTCCTCAGGAAGGTTCCAGTGGATTGAAAAACTGCTTATGTGAAGCCCCCTTAAAAGAAGTGAGGGAGATGGAAAGCAGGAAATGATAGCCAATTAGCTCAACATCTGTTTGCTGGGAAAATGTTAGTGTTAGGAAGGATAAGCAGGCAATTTAGAAATTCAAGGCAATTAAGCAGAGTCGTCATGGCTTTTTTGAAAGGGAATTCATGTTTGATATATTTGCTAGAGTTTTGTGAGGATATAACAAGTAGTGTTGATAATGGTGAACCTGTTGATGTAATGTACTTGGAGCTCCAGAAGGCATTCAATAAAATGCCACATAAAAGGTAATTGCACTAGACAGGACCTCCACAGTATTGGGGTGATGCATTAGCATGGAGTGAAGATTAGTTGGCATGTAAAAGACAGAGATTTTGGATTAATGGGTCCTTTTAGATTTGAAAGACATAACGAGTAGAGTACCACAAAGATCAGTCCTAAGACCTCAATTTTCTGCAAATTACATTAATGGCAAAGGGAGGGTGTGCAGAATATAACATATCCAAATGATACAGAGATAAGTCGGAGGGCATGTTGGCTAGATGACATAAAGAACCTGCAAAGGGATATAGATAGATGAATGAATAGGAGAAACTCAGTGGAATGGATTTGATGGAGGAAAGTGTGAGATCATGTGCTTTGGTACGAAGAATCAAAAGGAAGACCATTATTTTACTGGTGTTGGACTCCAAAAAATATACAGCACAGAGAGATCTGAGTGTTTTTCGTATAAGTAGAAAAAAGTTACCATGGAGCTATTGTGAGCAATTAAGAAGGCAAATGGAATGTTTGTCTTTGGTGTTAACAGGTTGAAATTACTCCTTCTGGGTTTTACCTAACCACTTCTGGTCTGGAACCTTCAAACTAAACTTGCAATTTTTAACAGTTTTAAGCAATTCCTTTTCTTCAGTAGCAACTAGCTTCAGCCAAAACCTCTGCAGAACTAAAACCAAAGGGCTTTCAATTTATGGGTGTTTCCTGCCAGCCTTTAACTCCCCAATATTTCAAAATGCAGATACTCCCTCTTTAAATACTTCCAGAGATCCAGCCTGCACAAAGTTATGAGTAGGGGATTCCGGATACCTATGACCCTCTGTGATACAAACCAAAACATTTTTCAAATTTAATGAAACACCATCTCTTTAAAACAAAGAGAAAGCATAATATAATCTATCAAGCCAAAATTCAGACTGAGATCCTACTTGTGTAGTAATAACATTACCAGGAATCATAAAAAGAAACCTCAAGTCTTCAGCATTTAATTGGATGTTTATTCTTTTTCAAATCTTCAGTGAGACAAGCAATGACCTCAGTCAAAATTAAAGAACAGATTTCGGGCAGGGCTCATTGGATAACTGGCAAGAATAGGAATCCAAATCGATAGATGTTTACCCTTTTTGTAGCCTCAGAATACTGATTCCACTTTATCTGAATTCCTATATATCATGTTGTATGTCAGCCATAATATTTTAAAAGTTTTTTTTTGGCTTAAAGAAAACAATTGTTAAATAGTTAATTAATTGGGTGGAGGGGAGCAGTTCTTTCTGTCATGAACATTCTGCAGTTTCTACTTGCAGTAATGCATTTGTGTAAGTGCAGATGACTTCTTTATGGTTATGAGCCTGGGAAGGTTACCTATTCTTATTTCTAATGCTAGTCATGGAATGTCTGTCACGCTTTTTGTAATGCATGCTTGCAATTAACTTGGCAGCGTGACAAGAAAGCAGGAGAGAAATGGCGCTTATGAGGAAACACTTCTGCTTAAAGAATGTCATGCCATGACTTCTATATTTCCAAAGTCGGCCAGTATTGATGTACTGCGTTCTGCCAGCCCACCTGGTATGCTATTTTATATGCAGAATTCTTTCACTGGATATTTTCAGCTGGTGACTCAAATGCTTTGCATTCCATAGAGTGATAAGATATAGGTTTATGCATACAACTCTGTGCACAGGTCTCAAGTGAGCCTTCAGGGTGACAGCAAATTCATTTATATTGTGCCTTTAATATAAGAAGGGCGCTTCACAAAGAAGGGAAATATATAAAGCACAAGCCTTTGTGGGGTTGGAATTAGAAAAGGCAGTTGAACATCTCATCAAATATGTGTGTTTGAGAAGGGCCACTAGATCCAAAACATTACCTCTGATTTCTCTCCCCAAATGCTGCCGGACCTGCTGAAATTTTGCCACAATTTATTTTTTGTTGAGGCTTGAGATGGATTTATGTTTAGGGAGGGAGGTAGAGTTGCAGGCATGCATAGAGAAAGAATTAAAAGAATTAAATTATTGAGTATAAGGATAGACAAGCTATATAGGTGGGAGACCAGCATTCTGGCAGGCAGGTTTGCCACTGAAACATAGATGTGTTTAAACTAAGTAGTGAGGGAGGGTGGGGGTTGGGGAGGGAAGGAGGTGGGGAGGCAAACTGGAAATTTAAGAAGGAAGTTAAAGGGAAAGTGAGAATAAGAGAAGTTAAGAAAGACAACAGAATCAACGGAGCAGAAAACTCAAGAAGGGATAATACAGTATGGTCAAGTGAAATAGGGATTGATGGGAAGGGTGAGGAGGGTAACAAATTAAAACTATTATATATGGATGCATGAAGCATAAGAAATAAGGTGGATGAGCTTGAGGCTCAGTTGGAAATTGGCAGATACGATGTTGTGGGGATAACTGAGATGTGGCTTCAAGTGGACAGGGCCTGGGAAATGAATATTCAAGGCTATACGTGCTATCAAAAGGACAGACTGACAAGCATGGGGGGTGGGGTGGCCCTGTTGGTGAGGAATCTGTGCCCACACCTACTCCCTCACCACCATCCAAGGCCCCAAAGGAGCCTTCCACATCCATCAAAGTTTTACCTGCACATCCACCAATGTCATTTATTGTATCCTTTGCTCCCAATGCAGTCTCCTCTACATTGGGGAGATTGGACGCCTCCTAGCAGAGCGCTTTAGGGAACATCTCCGAGACACCCGCACCAATCGACCACACTGCCCTGTGGCCCAACATTTCAACTCCCCCTCCCACTCTGCCGAGGACATGCAGGTCTCCTCCACCACTGCTCCCTCCCCACCTGACACCTGGATGAAGAATGCCTCATCTTCCGCCTCGGAACACTTTAACCAATGTTGACTTCACCAGTTTCCTCATTTCCCCTCCCCCCACCTTACCTCAGTTCCAACTTCCAGCTCGGCACTGTCCTCATGACGTGTCCTACCTGCCAATCTCCCTTTCCACCTATCTGTTCCACCCTCCCCTCTGACCTATCATCTCCATCCCCACCCCCATTCACCTATTGTCCTCTTTGCTACCTTCTCCCCAGCCCCACTCCCCCACCATTTATCTCTCCATGCTGGAGGCTTCCTGTCTCTATTCCTGATTAAGAGCTTTTGCCCAAAACATCTATTTTCCTGTTCCTGGGATGCTACCTGACCTGCTGTGCTTTTCTAGCACCACTCTGATCTAAACCCTGGTTTCCAGCATCTGCAGTCCTCACTTTTGTCCAGGAATGATATTCAGTCCCTTGCGAGGTGGGGTGGGGGGGGGGGGGGGGGGTGCATAGAATCAAAAGATGTAGAGTCAGTACAGAAACAGCTGAGAAATTCTAAGGGTAGAAAGACCCTAATGGGAGTTATCTACAGAACCCAAACACTGGATTTAGGGTGTAAGTTGAATAAGGAATTGAAATTGGCCTGTCGCAAAGATATTACTACAGTTGTTATGGGGGGATTTCAACATGCAGGTAGACTGGGAGAATCAGGATGGTACTGGACCCCAAGAAAGGAAATTTGTGGTGTGCCTCCGAGATAAATTCTTAGAACAGCTTGTACTGGCGCCTACCAGGGAGAAAACCATAACAAGGACAGAACACCCCTGGTGCTCACCTTCCACCCTACCAACCATTGCATAGTTCAAATCATCCGCCGACATTTCCGCCACCTCCAAACAGACCCCACCACCAGGGATATATTTCCCTCCCCACCCCTTTCTGCCTTCCGCAAAGACCGTTCCCTCCGTGACTACCTAGTCAGGTCCATGCCCCCCTACAACCCACCCTCCCATCCTGGTACCTTCCCCTGCCACTGCAGGAACTATAAAACCTGTGCCCACACCTTCTCCCTCACCTCTATCCAAGGCCCTAAAGAAGCTTTCCACATTCATCAAAGTTTTACCTGCACATCCACCAATGTCATTTATTGTATCCTTTGCTCCCGATGCGGTCTCCTCTACATTGGGGAGACTGGACGCCTCCTAGGAGAGCACTTTAGGGAACATCTCTGGGACACCCGCACCAATCAACCACACCCCCAACATTTCAACTCCCCCTCCCACTCTGCTGAGGACATGGAGGTCCTGGGCCTCCTTCACCACCGCTCCCTCACTCCCAGACGCCTGGAGGAAGAACGCCTCACCTTCCGCCTCGGAACACTTCAACCCCAGGGCATCAATGTGGACTTCAACAATTTCCTAATTTCCCCTTCCCCCACCTCACCCCAGTTCCAAACTTCCAGCTCGGCACTGTCCCCATGACTTTTCCTACCTGCCTATCTTCTTTTCCACCTATCACCTTCATTCCCCTCCCCCACTCACCTATTGTACTCTATGCTACTTTCTCCCCACCCCCACCCTCCTCTCACTTATCTCTCCACCCTTCAGGCTCTCTGCCTGTATTCCTGATGAAGGGCTTTTGCTTGAAACGTCGACTTTACTGCTCCTCAGATGCTGCCTGAACTGCTGTGCTCTTCCAGCACCTCTAATCCAGAACCTACAAGGGAAAAGGCAATTCTGGATCTGGTGTTGTGCAACGAACAGGATGTGATTAGGGACCTCGAAGTAAAGGAGCTATTAGGAGGTAGTGACCATAATATGATAAGTCTTAATCTGCAATTTGAGAGGGAGAAGGGAGAATCGGAAGTGTCAGTATTGCAGTTGAACAAAGGGAACTATGGAAACAAGAGGGAGGAGCTGGCCAAAGTTCAATGGTTCAATACCCTAGCAGGGATGGCAGTGGAACAACAATGGCAGGTATTTCTGCATATAATGCAGAAGGTGCAGGATTGGTTGATTCCAAAGAGGGGGAAAGGGCCTAAGGGGAGGCACAGACAGTCATATCTGATGATGGAAGTTAAGGACTATATAAAGATAAAAGAGAAGAAGTATAACATAGCAAAGATGAGCGGCAAGCCGGAGGACTGGGAAACTTTTAAGGAGCAACAGCGGATAACTAAAAAGGCAATATGTGGAGAAAAAATGAGGTATGAAGGCAAACTAGCCAAAAATATAAAGGAGAATAGTTAAAAACTTCTTCAGGTATGTGAAAAGAAAAAAAAAAGACTAAAATTGGACCCTTGAAGGCAAAAACAGGTGAATTTATTATAGGGAACAAGGAAATGGCAGAAGAGTTGGATAGTTACTTTGGATCTGTCTTCACTGGGAAAGACACAAGCAATCTCCCAGATGTAATAGTGGCTGAAGGACCCAGAGTAATGGATGAACTGAAAGGAATTTATATTAGGCAGGAAATGGTGTTGGATAGACTGTTAGGTCTGAAGGCTGATAAATCCTTGGGACCTGATGGTCTGCATCCCAGAGTACTTAAGGAGGTGGCTCTAGAAATCATGGACACACTGGTAAACATTTTCCAATGTTCTATAGATTCACGATCAGTTCCTGCGGATTGGAGGGTGGCTAATATTGTCCCACTTTTCAAGAAAGGAGGGAGAGAGAAAACAGGGAATTATTGAATGGTTAGCCTGACATCGGTGATGGGAAAGAAGTTGGAGTCAATTATGAAAGATGAAATTATGACTCATTTGGATAGCAGTAACTGGATAGGTCAGAGTCAGCATGGATTTATGAAAGAGAAATTGTGCTTAACTAATCTTCTGGAATTTTTTGAGGATGTAACTCTGAAGATGGACAAAGGAGAGCCAGTGGATGTAGTGTACCTGGACTTTCAGAAAACCTTTGATAAAGTCCCACATAGGAGATTAGTGAGCAAAATTAGGCACATGGTCCTGGCGGCAAAATACTGACTTGGATTGAAAATTGGCTGACTGACAGGAAGCAAAGAGTAGTGATAAACGGGTCCCTTTCGGAATGGCAGGCAATGACCAGTGGGGTACTACAAGGTTCGGTGCTGGGACCGCAGCTGTTTACAATATACATTAATGAAATAGATGAAGGCATTAAAAGTAATATTAGCAAATTTGCTGATGACACAACACTGCGTGGCAGGGGAAATGTGAGGTGGATGTTAGGAGAATACAGGGTGACCTGGACAGGTTAGATGAGTGAACGGATGCATGGCAGATGCAGTTTAATGTGCATAAATGCATGGTTATCCACTTTGGTGGCAAGAACAGGAAGGCAGATTACTACCTAAATGGAGTCAAGTTAGGTAAAGGGGCAGTACAACGAGATCTAGGTGTTCTTGTACATCAGTCAATGAAAGCAAGCATGCAGGTCCAGCAGTCAGTGAAGAAAGCTAATGACATGCTGGCCTTCATAACAAGAGGGATTGAGTATAGAAGCAAAGAGATCCGTCTGCAGCTGCACAGAGCCCTGGTGAGACCGCACCTGGAGTATTGTGTGCAGTTCTGGTCTCCATATTTGAGGAAGGACATTCTGGCTATTGAGGGAGTGCAGTGTAGGTTCATGAGGTCAATTCCTGGAATCGACGTTTCGGGCATAAGCTTATGCCCGAAACATCGATTCTTCTGCTCCTTGGATGCTGCCTGACCTGCTGCGCTTTTCCAGAAATGCATTTTTCAGCTCTAATCTCCAGCATCTGCAGTCCTCACTTTCTCCTACTCAATTCCCGGAATGGCAGGACTATTATATGTTGAAAGATTGGAGCGACTGGGCTTGTATACACTTGAGTTTAGAAGGATGGGGGGGGGTGGGTGGGATCTGATTGAGATGTATAAGATTATTAAAGGATTGGACACTCTGGAGGCAGGAAGCATATTTCTGCTAATGGGTGAGTCCAGAACCAGAGGACACTGTTTGAAAATAAGGGGTAAGCCATTTAGAACAGAGTTGAGGTGAAACTTCTTTACCCAGAGAGTGGTGGATATATATGGATTGCTCTGCCCCAGAAGGCAGTGGAGGCCAAGTCTCTGGATCTCTTCAAGAAAGAGATGGATAGAGCTCTTAAAGATAGTGGAATCGAGGGTTATGGGGATAAGGCAGGAACAGGATACTGATTGTGGATGGTCAGCGATGATCTTCATGAATGGTGGTGCTGGCTCGAAGGGCCAAATGACCTACTCCTGCGCCTATTGTCTATTGTCTGTTGTCTGCAACTTTATAGAACTTCAGTTCGGACACACTTGGAATATTGAATACAGTTCTCGTCACCATACAACCAAAAGGGCATGGATACTTTGGAGAAGGTTCAGGAAAAGATTTACCAGGATTTTGCCTGGTATGGGAGACTTTAGCTATGAAGAAAGGTTGGATGGACTGGGTTTGTTTTCACTGGAAGACAGGAGATTGAGGAGTGACCTGATAGAAGTTTATAAGATTGTGATTAATATGGACAGAATGGAAAGTATGCGGGCTTTTCCCCAGGGTGAAGGGGTCAATTACTAGGGGACACAGATTCAAGTTACAAGGGGTAAGTTTAGAAGAGGTGTGTGAGGCATGTTCTTCCACACAAAGGGTGGTGAGAGCCTGGAACGCGCTGCCAGAGGAGGCGGTGGAAGCTGGCACAGATGCTGCCTGAACTGCTGTGCTCTTCCAGCACCACTAATCCAGAATCTGGTTTCCAGCATCTGCAGTCATTGTTATTACAATAGCAGCATTCAAGAAGCACCTGGATGAACACACGAACAGGAAGGGAATAGAGTGATATGGATCCTGTAAGTAAGGACAGCTTTAGTACGGAAGGACAAAACGTAGTGGTGCAGACTTGGAGGGCTGAGGGGCCTGTTACTGTGCATTGTTCATTGTTCTAACAGCGCCGAGCTGGTTGAAGTCTATCCTATCAGGAACACAGAAGGGTGTGCAGAATAAACACATGTCTAAATTAATCTATAAAAAGAGACATAAGACAGGTTATGGTTAAGAATGTAGGTGGGGCAAGATGACAAGCAACCTGACTCAGCTCAAACTAGCAGCTCAGGAAAGGCATGGAGTTGATGTTGAAAAAGTGGATTTTTTGGCAGAGGTTCCAAGTGATGATTTCATTGTTCCTGATGTCCAATTAGAAAAAAAAATCCATGAGTTAATTAGATATGACTTAAAAAATTTGACAACAAAGAGGCAGTTGAAGGTAAGGTTGAAGAAGTACCTCCCAGGATCAGATGGCATCACCAGGGCCATTTGGAAGACAAAGAGACAAAGAATGAATCTTCAGCAAAATCTGGGTGGTGACTGCACAGGAACTGCAGAAAATTGCTGAAAATGTCCTTAATGATGTGTTGGATAGGAGTGGAATCAGACAAGGCAATCAGATGGAGGTGGAGCCAGGAAGAAAGACAGCGGGGAAGGATTATGTAGTCAATCACATTCAGTGGCAAAGAGAGGTTGAGGAGCACAGCGAATAACTGGATGGAGTTTTGTTACTTCTCCACAGGGAAGACAGGATAATTGGAGAAGCAGTCACTCTCCCACACTTCCTAGCAGCTGGTTACAGGCTACAACTGACAGGTGATTGAGAAGATTTTATCTAAATGTCCCTGTATGCTCAACTCTGGCTACTGAGGAAAATAAAAAAAAACAAGGACGATCATTTAAAAATGATTATCAGTTAGAACTAATATTTCACATGCATACTACTTTCGTTACGTTCTTTTTTCCCAAGGATATGGGTTTGTTGCTTTTAATTAGTTGATGCTTTTGAATAAAACTCAGTCCCACACAGGAGGGAGAGTTACTTGAAAATTGATCACCTGTCTTGAGGATCGGTGCCAGAGACCGTTCACCTGTCCATGGCAAATGATATTGTCCTGCATTTGTCCCTATTGTCTTGCTCTTTAATTTCTTTTAAGTTAATTATTTTCCGTCATATCAGCCTTGAATTTCTTTTTTCTTTCATCTTACCTTTTAATTTCAAATCTTTGTTTACTAAAAATGTTTACCTTTAAATTATTTGCAAAATCAGCTAACTTGGGTTTTTATTGTTGTTTGGAATGACTTTTCCTTTGGTCCAATTCCATCACAACATTTAAAGCTCTGCTGATCCTCTCAGTCTCTTTTTTTCTTTAGGTTTGTTTCTGTGTTGGTTCGTCCGTTTCTTGCTTTCTTGGCCTGTATTTTTCTGAGTGTTGCCTTTGTGTGATTTTTAAAATCTCATTTCCTTCCATCGCGAGCTTTTTAAATCATATTTTGGGCCATACGTAGAATTGTCTTTCAAAAGGAGCAATTTCAGAAATTATGGATGGGATTTTCCAGGAGGCCATATTCCCTGTGTCCCACTGACTAAAAAGTGGGAGCTTTCCCACAAAACAGCTGGATGCCTGCAGTAATTTTACTTTGGAAGTGGGTTAATTACCCAACATCTGGGCTTCTCCCTCCATCTGGAAAGGAAGTCCTATCTTAGAGGGGGCACCTACCAATCAACTCTGTAATCTCAGCAGTGCCAGGTTTGAATGGTTAGCACTGCTGGATCTCCAGGCTGCCCTTAAATAAAAGGAGGCTAAAGAGTTGGAATTCACAATAAGTGGCGAGATGCAACCAGGCTTGAGGACCCCAGTGTGTAGGGTAATGGGGTGGCTGGATTATAAAAGGTTGATGATCTTTTGGAGGGGGGATTTGTTGCCTTCAGTGGGCACGGAGGGCTCTTAGTGGAAGTCAAATCCTCTCGTCTTACCTTAATCTAGCTGATGCAGTAAAAGCTCTAGTTTATCTACCTGGCATGGGCCTCCCCCCTTTGTGAGTGAAATTGCAGTGGAGGCAGAACAAGGCACCTTATGGATATTAATTGGCCATTTTAGGGGCTCCGTGAGCCTTGGAGCAGGTGGGCTGCCTGACTTCTTAACACCTTGATGGAGGTGGGGTCTTATGTGAAATAGAGAGAGAGAGAGAGAGATGGTAACAGATTGGCCACCTATTATACATCGTATTTGAAATAACTCCACAAAGGCTGGCATCCTATCACTGAGTCACCCTTCATCTCCAATTCATTTACGCATGCATTGTGCATGATAGTGACCCAGCTAGTTCACAGCTGGCTCCGAGAGTGAACAGAACCCTGACACTCCTCTTTATATCTGTCAGCCAGGGTTCCCTAATTGGACCATAGAATAGAATCATAGAATCCCTACAGTGTGGAAACAGGCCCTTCAACCGAACAAGTCCACACTGACCCTCCAAAGAGTAACCTACCAAGACCCATTTCCCTACTCTACTTTTTGATACTTAGCTCTGCCTAATGCATTTGTGCTACACATTCCTGAATACTATGGACAACTTAGCATTGCCAATTCACCTAACCTGGAAGGAAATTGGAGCACCCAGAGGAAACCATGTCGAACATGGGGAGAATGTGCAAAACTCCACACAGATAGTTGCCCAAGGCTAGAGTTGAAACCGGGTCCTTGGTGCTGTGAGGCAGCAGTGCTAACCACTGTCCGAAAATATACAGAATATTATAATTTGACAATAACAGCAGAGTTAACATTAGACCTCTTTCAAATAGTTTTGCTGAACTAATTAGAAAGTAAATTCTGTTGGAACATGAAGAGCACACAGTGAACATATTTTCACAAGTGTGAGTTTTGCCCTGGATTTACTGGGTACCTTTTCTTAAACCATAATGATGTTATTTTTATGTTTCTTAGTAATGTCCATCACATCCTATTTACTCTTTATGCCTGTGCTCCCATTGGCATAGTGTAGATGTAAATAGTCGAGTTCAGTTTTGAATCAACATTAACCTCCAGGATGTTGGTAATGGGGGACTAAAGTGTATATAATACCATTGAACATCAAGGATAATGATTAGACTTTCTCTTCTTGGAAATGATCATTGCCTGGCTCTTATGTGGAGTGATAATTACTTGCTACTTCCATGTCAGAAAGTTGTTCAGGGTCTTGTACCTGCTGTTTTAGGGTATGCAGAGTCACAAATGATCCTGAACATCCCCACTCTGACCTTATGATGAAAGGAAGATCTTTCATGCAGCAGCTGAATGTGTTTGGGCCTATGCTGCTATCCTGAGGAACTCCCGCAGTGCCCACCAGGACTGACATCCTTTCCCTTCGGTTATGGCAACAAGTGTTATTTATATGACATTACTTCAAAATGTAGAGCATTTTCCCCCGATTCTTACCAACTCCAGTTTTGCAAGGACTCCTTAATGCCACACTCAGTACCTTTGCACGAACTCTCAACCTGCGTCTGATATGAGCTCTCCTGTCCAATTTTGGATCAATGCTGTATAATGGTCAAGAGTTCAGTAGTACTTACAGTACTGGAACTGAGTATCAGTGAACAGTTTATTGCTAAGCAAATGCTGTTTGACAGCACTGTTGATGATCCCTTCCTGACATTGCTGCTGATTGAGAGTAGAATGATGAGGCAGTAATCAGTTGGGTTGGACTCATTTTGCATTTTATACAGAGAATGATTAGATTAGATTAGGTTCCCTACAGTGTGGAAACAGGCTCTTTGGCCCAACCAGTCCACGCCGACCCTCCAAAGAGCAACCCACCCAGACCATTTCCCTCTGACTAAAGCACCTAACACTGTGGGCAATTTAGCATGGCCAATTCACCTGACCTGCACATCTTTGGACTGTGGGATGAAACCGGAGCACCCAGAGGAAACCCATGCAGACATGGGGAGAATATACAAACTCCACACAGACACTGGAATTGAACCTGGGACCCTGGTGCTGTGAGGCAGCAGTGCTAACCACTGAGCCAGCGTGCCACCTGGGCAATTTTCCACATTGTCAGGTAGATATGAGTGTTGCTCCTGTACTGAATAGCTTGATGAGGAGCATCACTAATACTGGAGTACAGTTCTTCAACATTATTGCTGCAACATTATGTAATGCCTTCAGACAATTCTTGATATCATGTACACTGAATCAATTTAGCAAAAGACCAGCAGTGACATGAGGGAACTCAGGAAGGGGCTGAGATGGATCTTCCATGGGGGTGGTTGCATATTTTTCAATGTTATTATTTTCTTGATGTGTTTTAGTGATGAAGGCACTACACTAGAACTGCTTGCATGCCAAACAGTGGAAACAGCATTCAATAGACAGAGCTAGGCAATCACACAACAAACACATCAGATTTAAGCTTTGCAGTCCTGCCACATTCAGGCCTGAATGGTAATTTAAATAAAACATTGCTGGCATATTCAGGGTAAAAATGGTAATGGACAATTAAGTAACAACAGTTGGAGGACCTCCACTTGTCATCCCATGCTCAGTGAAGGGGGTGTAAAATATTTGGATCCATTGATATTTGGTCCCGATATATTTATTTTATGAATGTTGGAATGACAGGAAGAAAAGATGACAGCAGTTCAGGCAGCATCCAACGAGCAGCGAAATCAACGTTTCGGGCAAAAGCCCTTCATCAGGAATAAAGGCAGTGAGCCTGAAGCATGGAGAGATAAGCTAGAGGAGGGTGGGGGTGGGGAGAGAGTAGCATAGAGTACAATGGGTGAGTGGGGGAGGAGATGAAGGTGATAGGTCAAGGAGGAGAGGGTGGAGTGGATAGGTGGAAAAGAAGATAGGCAGGTCGGACAAGTCAAGGAGACAGTAACTGAGCTGGAAGTTTGAAACTAGGATGAGGTGGGGGAAGGGGAAATGAGGAAGCTGTTGAAGTCCACATTGATGCCCTGGGGTTGAAGTGTTCCGAGGCGGAAGATGAGGCGTTCTTCCTCCAGGCGTCTGGTGGTGAGGGAGCGGCGGTGAAGGAGGCCCAGGACCTCCATGTCCTCGGCAGAGTGGGAGGGGGAGTTGAAATGTTGGGCCACGGGGCGGTTTGGTTGATTGGTGCGGGTGTCTCGGAGATGTTCCCTAAAGTGCTCTGCTAGGAGGCGCCCAGTCTCCCCAATGTAGAGGAGACCGCATCGGGAGCAATGGATACAATAAATGATATTGGTGGATGTGCAGGTGAAACTTTGATGGATGTGGAAGGCTCCTTTAGGGCCTTGGATAGAGGTGAGGGAGGAGGTGTGGGCACAGGTTTTACAGTTCCTGCGGTGGCAGGGGAAAGTGCCAGAATGGGAGGGTGGGTCGTAGGGGGGTGTGGACCTGACCAGGTAGTCACGGAGGGAACGGTCTTTGCGGAAGGCGGAAAGGGGTGGGGAGGGAAATATATCCCTGGTGGTGGGGTCTTTTTGGAGGTGGCGGAAATGTCGGTGGATGATTTGGTTGATGCGAAGGTTTGTAGGGTGGAAGGTGAGCACCAGGGGCGTTCTATCCTTGTTATGGTTGGAGGGGTGGGGTCTGAGGGCGGAGGTGCGGGATGTGGACGAGATGCGTTGGAGGGCATCTTTAACGACGTGGGAAGGGAAATTGCGGTTTCTAAAGAAGGAGGCCATCTGGTGTGTCCTCGCGCGGGAGCACGAGGTGGCGCCAATGCAGTCATCAATGTAGCGGAGGAAGAGGTGGGGAGTGGTGCCAGTGTAATTACGGAAGATCAACTGTTCTACATAGCCAACAAAGAGACAGGCATAGCTGGGGCCCATACGTGTACCCATGGCTACGCCTTTGGTCTGGAGGAAGTGGGAGGATTCAAATGAGAAATTGTTAAGGGTGAGGACCAGTTCGGCCAAACGAATGAGTGTGTCAGTGGAAGGGTACTGTTGGGGATGTCTGGAGAGGAAAAAACGGAGGGCTTGGAGGCCCTGGTCATGGCGAATGGAGGTGTAGAGGGATTGGATATCCATGGTGAAGATAAGGCGTTGGGGGCCAGGGAAATGGAAGTCTTGGAGGAGGTGGAGGGCGTGGGTGGTGTCTCGAACGTATGTGGGGAGTTCCTGGACGTCTCGAACGTATGTGCTCCCGCGAGGAGGTTGAGCAATTCATCAACTTCACCAACACATTCCACCCTGACCTTAAATTTACCTGGACTATCACTGACACCTCGCTCCCCTTCCTGGACCTCTCCATCTCCATTAGTGACGACCGACTTGACACTGACATTTTTTACAAACCCACTGACTCCCATAGCTACCTGGATTACACCTCTTCCCACCCTATCTCTTGCAAAAATGCCATCCCGTATTCCCAATTTCTCCGCCTCCGCCGTATCTGCTCCCAGGAGGACCAGTTCCACCATAGGACACACCAGATGGCCTCCTTCTTTAGAAACCGCAATTTCCCTTCCCACGTGGTTAAAGATGCCCTCCAACGCATCTCGTCCACATCCCGCACCTCCGCCCTCAGACCCCACCCCTCCAACCATAACAAGGACAGAACGCCCCTGGTGCTCACCTTCCACCCTACAAACCTTCGCATCAACCAAATCATCCACCGACATTTCCGCCACCTCCAAAAAGACCCCACCACCAGGGATATATTTCCCTCCCCACCCCTTTCCGCCTTCCGCAAAGACCGTTCCCTCCGTGACTACCTGGTCAGGTCCACACCCCCCTACGACCCACCCTCCCATTCTGGCACTTTCCCCTGCCACCGCAGGAACTGTAAAACCTGTGCCCACACCTCCTCCCTCACCTCTATCCAAGGCCCTAAAGGAGCCTTCCACATCCATCAAAGTTTCACCTGCACATCCACCAATATCATTTATTGTATCCGTTGCTCCCGATGCGGTCTCCTCTACATTGGGGAGACTGGGCGCCTCCTAGCAGAGCGCTTTAGGGAACATCTCCGAGACACCCGTACCAATCAACCAAACCGCCCCGTGGCCCAACATTTCAACTCCCCCTCCCACTCTGCCGAGGACATGGAGGTCCTGGGCCTCCTTCACCGCTGCTCCCTCACCACCAGACGCCTGGAGGAAGAACGCCTCATCTTCCGCCTCGGAACACTTCAACCCCAGGGCATCAATGTGGACTTCAACAGCTTCCTCATTTCCCCTTCCCCCACCCCATCCTAGTTTCAAACTTCCAGCTCAGTTACTGCCTCCTTGACTTGTCCGACCTGCCTATCTTCTTTTCCACCTATCCACTCTACCCTCTCCTCCTTGACCTATCACCTTCATCTCCTCCCCCACTCACCCATTGTACTCTATGCTACTCTCTCCCCACCCCCACCCCCCTCTAGCTTATCTCTCCATGCTTCAGGCTCACTGCCTTTATTCCTGATGAAGGGCTTTTGCCCGAAACGTTGATTTCACTGCTCGTTGGATGCTGCCTGAACTGCTGTGCTCTTCCAGCACCACTAATCCAGTATTTGATTTTCAGCATCTGCAGTCATTGTTTTTACCAGGAAGAAAAGATGAGATGAGTATTAAGATTGCAGAAAGCTACAGAACAGAAAGATTTGGGAATTCTCATCCATGAATCACAAAAAGCTAGCATTCAACTTCAGACGGTAGTTGGGAAAGCAAATGGAATGTTGGTCTTTATTTCAAATGTCGTGTAAAAGTAAGAAGGTTTTACCCAAACTGTACATGGCACTAATCAGACAACAGTAGGAATACTGTGAACAGTTTTGGGTTCCTTGTCTAAGAGAAGATACACTAGTATTGGAAGCAGTCTAGACAAGCTTCACGTGGCTGATACCAGATATAGACAGACTGTCTTATGAGGAGAGGTTCAGTAGTTTGGGCTTGTACTCATTGAAAAATAGAAGAATGGCAGGCAACTTTATTGAAGCATATAAGAATGGGGGTGGAGATGATGGCCTAGTAGTATTATCACTGGACTATTAACCTAGGAACCCAGGTAGTGTACGGAGAACTGGGTTCGCATCCCACCATGCAGATAGTGAAATTTGAAATCAGTTTTTTTTTAAATCAGGAATAAGAGTCTCATGATGATCATGAATCCATTGCTAATTTTTGGAAAAACACATTCGGTTCACTAGTGTCCTTTCGGGAAGAAAACTGCTATCCTTACCTGGTCTGGTCTACATGTGACTGCAGCTCCACAGCAATGTGGTTGACCCTTAATTGCCCACTGGGTAATTAGGGATGGGCAATAAATGCTGGTCTAGCCAATTATGCCCACATCTGGACTTTTCAAGGTCAGATTAACAGCCCCAATCAGGGAACTCATATTCTATGAGGTAGACCTGGCTAACCTTATTCCCATCACTACAGTACTCAATGTCTGTGGACTATTGGGAAGGGAACTGGGGTGGGACCTTTATTGGCTGAGGATCTCTTGCCTCTTGTGTTTGCAGAAAGTTGAATTTCACTTCCACAGTGGGGAGTAGATGCAAGACTAACAGAAAGGAAAATGTCTATCATGTTTTATGATAAATCACTGCCACAGGGTACAAAGTGGTCTCGTAATCACAGGCACTTGATTGCTTTGAAAATGGCATTTGTGACCCATGAAGCTCTTTCAGATAAGCAAGTATAGCACTGTAAACTTGGGTACTTTTCCATACAAATCTTGATGAAAGACCAGTTTGTAATTAACCATTGACTACTAAAGGAACAGGTGAGTTGAAAAAGACCAAGAGATGTGCAAAGATAAGTATGAAACGTAATACTTGACAAAGGTATTGCATCATCAATTTATTTAATTATTGATCCTTGCGGTTCAATCAACAGCAAGAACCTCTCCTGTTGTGTTCATTTAACTATGGTTTTCTTGGTCTCCCTTGGGGTGCACACCTTGGGATCTAACAAGCTCTTTCATTACTCTCTTTTTAGCTCGGGCTTGTGCTAACTTTAGTGAAACTCATTTTCAGTCTACTTGATTGGCTTGCAATTACTTTATTATTCATCCTTAAGCGCGCAACAAGCTTGCACAATTACCGAGAGTGCTATGAAGAGTATTAGTCACCCAGTCTAAGGAAGGATGTGAATGCATCAGTGTTCATTCAGAGAAGGCTTACCAAATTAATGCCTGGAATGGGTAGGTTATACTGTAAAGAGAAGTCGGACAGGCTAGGCTTGTATCTGCTGTCAGAGGCAACTTGATTGAAACATATAAAATCACGATGGGTCTAGCCAGTGTAGATGTTGAATGGATGATTCCTCTTACGTGAGGTTCTAAAACTAGGTGTCACCCATTTTAGGAATGAAATTAGGCAATTTTTTTCCTTTCAGTCGGTCACAATTCTTTGGAACTGTCTCCCTGAAAAAGAGATAGAATCAGAGTCCTTGAATATTTTTAAGGTCGAGGTAGATGGATTGTTGTTAATCAAGGGGATGAGAGGTTATCGGGAGTTGGTGTGAATGTGGATTTGAGGTTACAATTATTAAATGGTGGAGCAGGCTCAAGGAATTGATTGGTCTGCCTCTTCTGCTAATTTGTATTTTTGTACAATCCCTACTGGCTTCTAAAGGATATTTCTTTTGTCTTTTGCAAAGAGCCTTAGATATCACAATCAGAGGGAAAAACTAGTGAAAATCCGTATTACTTGGAAATGAACGTACTGGTTATACTGGAGCACCAGTTTGAAATATACAATGGGCGTTGGGCTAGTATGTATCATTCACAAACAGTACTTTTTTTTAACCTTCTGTGTTAGCTGATACAGCGAACTCGACGCTGCTTCTGACATTGATCTTTGCATAAAGATCACTAAAACAAAAACATATTTTCCTTTGAGTCTGAGTCTTATTTTTCAGGCACAGCTTTGCTTACTGAATTAATAATCAGATATTCCATAACCTTGCAAAAACTCACCCAAATCTGTCTTGCGTCACATACGTTTTGTCCCTTTGCGATTATCTGTTTTTACCCAGGCCTCAAACTGTGAGAAGACAGAAATCTTAAATACTGACCTGTAAATGCTATTATCTTCACTGACTTAGAGTATTCAAATTCAACCATTCCACATGAATGAATAGAAGAACATCGGGTGACGGAAAAAAAAAATACTGGCATCTTGAGTATATGGGTCCAGAAAACTATGAATTAATAGAAATAAAATACTGCAGATGCGAGAGATATGGAATCAAAAATATTGTGCAAAACCTCACGAGATCAGACAACATCTGTCAGGAAAGGGCCAGAGTTGACATTTTTGGTTCAATCACTCTTCCTTGGACTAATGAGTATATGCTTTTGTCAGGTTCTACTCCTGAGATGATTCATATTCCAAATAAAAAAAAAGCTCTACTCTCAATATAAATTCACAACCTAAAACCTCAATAACTATGGTTTCTACCTGGTGTCTATAATATGGAAAATACTGTATTCCAGTAGGAGAATTCAGCAAAGCAGCACTCCCAGAGCAGGTTCCTGTGGGACAGAATTTAAGCTGAAGTGTTACTCTGCTGAATCTGACACATGTTCCCACCTCGTCAGGCTCTCTGGGAGCAGTGACATGCAGAATTACTGTACTGCCGGTGAAGCTCAGACATTTTCTGAATGAACAAGTCAAAGACATTTGGGTAATCTTATTCAGAAATATCAAACTCAAACTTGGAAAGGTCTATGAAATTGGAAAAGAAACACAGCAGGTCAAGCAGCATCAGAAGGGCAGGAGAGTCGACGTTTCGGGTCGGTGCCCTTCATTAGGTCCTAATGAAGAGTCCTGCATGAAATGTCAACTCCCCTGTTCTGATGCTGTGTGACCTGCTGTGTTTTTTCCAGCACCACACTTCATTGACTCTGACTTTCCAGCACCTGCAATCCTCACTGTCTCCAAGGTCTTTGAAACAATGAAAAGGTGCGCCTGTCATCCTAGCTTTAATTTTGGGATTGCTTTGCTGCAAATCTTAGTTTTTGGAGCTTTTAAAAAAATTATTAATTGTAATAACATTATTGGAAGATAACAGAATATTAGCCTGATTTTCTGCGTGACAAGTATTCATGGATTATGGTCCATGGATGTTCTACAACAGCAAAACATATATACATTTAAAGTTAGTTATTTAGATATGTTCATGTGCCCTAGTCACATTATATCCACTGCAAAGAGTGGCAATTTTAGGCACAGTTAGTAGAATGGTAAGAACATAGAGTATTACAATTGGCAGAAATACTTGTAATATCATTTGACGTATTTACATTTAAAGTTTTTTTTTAAAAAAGCAGCACAGTGTTGTTTATAGCTAGTACCTAGCCCATGATGGAAACTTTAGGATGTGACCATGTATTCTTAGGCTTGGGAATTTTTTTTCAACAACTCAAGATTAGAGCGTTTTCACTCTGGCTTCCCTTCACTATTATTCAAATTGAGAAATGGATTATTCACTTAATCTGATCCATGTCAACGTTCACTCTCCAAGTGATGAAGTAATTACAATTATGATTACTGCATCCTTTCCCTGTTTCCCAAGAATTGAAAACCATTTTGGTTTGCTATTGGCTTAGGCTGTTTGGAATAGAAGGTCATGGAGCTTTAGCAACATGGAGAAAGACCCTTTGGAACATCATTCCACACTCTTCAATAAGCCACCATTGCTTCTAATCCCATTTTTCAATCCTTGGCTTGTAGTCTTGTATGCTATGCTATTTCAAGTGCTCATCTAAATAGTTCTTAAATGTCTTCAGAGTTCCTGTCTCTACCAACCTTTAAGACAATAAGTTTCAGATACCCACAACCCTCTGGATGAAAACATTCTTTCCTCAATCAGATCTACCCTCAGTCTTTCCAGCTGTAGGGAAACAACCCAGGCCTATCTAGTCTCTGTTCAGAGCTGAATTGTTTCAACCCAGGCAACATTCCAGTGAATTTCCTCCACACCTTCTATTATATGGCAAATCCTTCCTATAGTGTGGTGACCAGAATTGCACACAGTACTTCAACTGTGCTGTAGCCAATGTTATATACAGCCCCACCATAAGCTTCTTGCACTTGTATGCAATGCCTTGACAGATAATGACAAATGTGCCATATGTATTTTTAACCACCTTATTTACCTGAAATGCTGCCTTCAAGGATCAGTGGACATTTACACCAATGTCCCTGTGACCCTCTGTACTGCCTAGGGGCTTATCAGTGAACATGTACTCTTTAGCCTTGTTAGTCTTCCCAAAATTAACCCCTTCTTGCTCATCAGGATTAAATTCCATTTTCCTCCATTCAGCACATCTGACCAAGCATCTATCTTGTCCTGTATTCTGAGGTTTTTCTCCTCACTATTTACCAGGCCACCAATTACCTTGTGAAATAACTGCTCATACCTCCTACGTTTATGGCTAATGTGCACTAATGTACACTATGAAGATCAGGAGCTCCAGCACTGAGCCCTGTGGTACACCACTGGACGCAGACTTCCAGTCATAAAAGCACCCTTCAACCATCATGTTTTCTGCTACTAAGCCACTTTTGGATCCAATTTGCCAAATTACCCTAGATCCTATGGGCTCTTAGCATCTGAACCAGTCTGCTATGCTAGACCTTGTCAATAGCTCCTTGTCCATGTTTTAGAAAATAGAGGTGAGAATCAAAATTTGGCAGCTACAGTTCCCAAGGTCTGGTTTGTGATAATACTCTGGCTGCTCAGTTTATCGGAGAAAATCAAAACATTAATTACATAGGCCTTTTTGCAATTCATGTTTTGTTGATGAAGGTATAAACATGATTACATATGGCCTAATATTTAATGTGACTTGGCTGCATTAACTCGTAGCAACAAAAATCTCTGATTTTTCCAATTGAGTTAATCCTTGAGGTTGCTCCATTCTTCTGCCCTCGAGTCAGTCACTGCTTGAGTTTGGCATGGCCATTTGCTGTTGCTGTATGTCAAATGAAATGGTTTAGTTTTATTTAGTGCAACAGGAGCAAAATCTTTCAACTGAAAGCTAGATTTGACATTATCTGGCCAATTACTTATTTGTTCTCCATTTGTATGTGTCCAAATAAATCATAGAATGCGGGAACAAATCTGCAAAAGTAATCTTCTGACTGCCAATCATTTGCTGAAAACATTATGCCTGTAATGCCATTTAAATGAAGAACCCAGCCAAGCATATACTATAACATCTGACCATGTTGTTCCTTTCGGGAGAACCAAAAGTCTGGTGCAGGCATATTAAGTATTGGTTGGCACTATTTTCAATACTTTGTGTCGAATTGATTTGCAATCAATTTCCGCTGTTCCCATCAAAATAAAATGCAGTAAATAAAGTAGTTTCTCTTCTCACACCGTGTGCGAAAGAGCAGCACTCTGAAAGTTTGCAATTTCAGATAAACCTGTTGGACTATAACCTGATGTCATTTGATTTTTGATCACTTTCTTAACCCTATTCCTGCTCTTCAGGCCTCATTTTGTTTCATCCGTAGGCAGTTATATTTTCAGAGCAAGCTTCAAAATTCTGCTTGGATTTGCTTTTACAGTAAAACCATGTTATTCTAATACTAATGTTTTTTTTGGCCAGAAAAATCCCCCTGCAGTAGCTTCACGCTCTTTACGGAGAAGTGTCTTGGGCCTTGCGCTAGGCTTAAGGGAGATAAGCTGTGGTCCAGCAAATGCTGAAGCAAAAAGCCTGGTGTTTTGCACACCTATCACATTGACAACTGTGGCTCAGCTTTGAGTTCCACCGAAATAGATGAAGGTCAACAAAGATTTTAGCTGGATAATTGGAATTAGGACCTGTTTGGCATATTCAGTTGCATATTTAAGCAGCTTTCTGCTGGAAGCCAACTGGTCATCCTGTGAAAAGCAGGGCTCCTCCAGTCCACCTTCCCTTGGCTGATTTTATTTTTGTGTGAGATAAAGCTGGTGGAGCATTGGAAATCACCTTGTGTCACAACTGTGTTTGGTTTGCCCAAGAATCATATTTAAAAGTAACAGAGGGTGCACAAGTAACATCTTAAAAATACCTCACTTGGTTTCTAACTGGTATTATGGGTGGAATATTCACTCCCTGGTGTGGCATGAGCAGGAGAGGCAAGAAGAGGTGGTAAGAATGGAGAAAAAAACTGAATTCTCTAAGGCAAGAAAGAGTTTCCCAATTTTCCCCTGAACCTTCAATGAGGACTTCACATTTGAGGAGTGACTTCCTTATTTCTGTGTATTTACACCTATAAAACCCCTTGGTTGCTGTGGCAATTCCAGTTCCGCTGTTCTCCGTTGAGAAGCTAGATGCCAAAAAGTCTTGATATGTAAATTGGAGTAGATACCTGGTGGCTGCAGCTCTCGGCATGTTTGTGCTGACCACTGTACTACCTGCTCCTTGACAACAGGATCTCTGTGTGCTCCATGGCCACCATCTTCCTTGGCCCGTCTTCCATGCAGAAAACCACACCATCTTGCCTACACTCCGGACCAAGTCTCACACATCAGCTCTTCAAAACTTTACATTGGAGCTCAGGACAATCTGTCAGATTGCTTTACACACAGGGGCAGACACACATCTGCACAAGATGCGATGTATGGCTTACATTCTCAGTGCTCACTGTCTTTGCGTTTACTGAGAGATTGTCAGCCAGTGTCTATTTCATGCTGCTTTCTTACCACAACCTCACTGACTTCAGCACTGTCATATGAACTGCTAGCTCTGTTTGGCTGACATTGCTTTTTGACTCATAGTGTCTTTAGAAGCTGCCAGCCTCTGTGTCCAGTATTTCTATTTAGCACAGGCAACCTGGAATGATGGGGAGCTGTCAAGGCAGTGGACATGCCACTGAATAGCATGGGATGCATCAAGTGTCATACCTGCAACATCTGCCAGCAGTTGACGTGGCAAGCACTGATTGGGTGTCAGGCAAATGGGCATGTTTGAAAGTCAAGGGGAATTATGGTCAGTCGTAGAGCAATGCCACAGACTGTAAGTGGGTTGTCCATGGCCAATCATTAGCTTGGTCTAAAAGGCCCATCAGGATCTGTGTCATTGCAATTCAAGGATTGAGCCATGGTTACTCCTGCAGGTAAAGTTTAAATTTAAAATTTAAATCTTAATAAAATTACACTGAGAAATCAAATAATCTGGAGATCAATCAGTTGCGGTGCTGTTGAGACATCAATTAGGGTGTTGGATCAATGTTTCTTGTAATGAAACTCAAGAGCAGATTGCTTTTGGTGACAGAGTCGTTAGTAGTGATGCAGGAGCAGGAGAGATGGTGAGGTATCTCCAGCGAGTATGCAGAAAGCTGGAGAGGCTGGAAGAGAGGATAAAACAGGTGAAAGCTAATGAGGGGAGATGATGCACGTAATACTAGGAGCTGTCGTCCATGAGCCTTGGTGAGATCTGAGTGCAGCTGATGCATTGAGTTCCAATTTTGGAAGTTACGCTGACCTCAGAGACCCACTCACCAAAGACACAATTTGAGGGAATGGTTCGCAAGGTGTCTAACTCCATTGAGACATATCACTGACCCAGGCTGCAATTTATATCCAGCCTCACCAGTGGCAGAGCTGCACAACTGCGCACCTACCCCCTCATCCACCCCCCCTTCCCCTCCCCCCCCCCCCACCCCCACCCCGTGCCCACTCTCGGGCTATGAAGCAGGACCTGAGGATACCTCTCTTCTGTGCAAAATCCCGGATATGGAGGTGTGAGCACCACATTGTCAGCGATCATTCCTGGCTTTGAGTATCTGAGGTTGCAGTGCAGTAATCGCAGTAATGGTTCCTCCTGTCCTGTGCAATTCCTGACAGAGTCCCTGACAGTCCAGTTGCATAATTAGTAAGTGAAGTGTGGAAGATTGCATGAAAGATGTTGTGCCAAGCCAAGGCAGACAGGCACCATGAGTCTCCCTCAACACAATGCCTAAACTGAAAATGGTAACATTCTGCGTAAGGATGTGCCTCCTCTTTTTTTAATAACCATATTAAATTATGGGTGTCACTGCCTGGCCAGCATTTATTGCCCTTGAGAAGGTGGTGCTGAGCTTCCTTCTTGAACAGCTGCAGTCCACCTGCTATGGCTTGACTCATAATGCCATTAGGGAGGGACTTCCAAGATTTTCACCCAGTGACAGTGAAGGAACAGCAATATATTTCCAAGTCAGGATGGTGAGTGACTTGGATTGGAACATGCAGGACATGGTGTTCCCATGTATCTGTTGCCCTTGTCCTTTTGAATGAAAGTGGCTGTGGATTTGGAAGGTGCCAAGGATCTTGGTGAATTTCTGCAGTGCATCTTGTTGGTAGTACACACTGCTGTTAATGAACATTGGTAATGGAGTCAGTAGATGCTTGTGGATTTGATCTCAGTCAAGCAGGCTGCTTTGTCCTTGATGGTGTCAAGCTTCTGTGTTGTTGGAGCTATACTCATCCAGCCGAGTGGGCTATTTTCCATCACACTCCTGACTCGTGCCTTGTAGCTGGTGGACATGATCTAAGGAGTTAATAGATGAGTTACTTACCATGATATTCCTAGCCTCTGACCTGCTCTTATAGCCACTGTGTTATGTACAAGTCCAGTCAAGTTTCTGGTCAATGGTAGTCCCAAAGATGGTCATTGTGGTAGGTTCAGTGATGGTAACGCCATTGAATGCCAAGGGGTGCTAGTTAGATAGTGTCTCATTTGAGATGGTCATTACCTGATATTTGTGTGGTGCGAATGTTACTTGTGACTTGTCAGCCCAATCCTGGATATTGTGCAGATCTTGTTGCATTTGAATATGGATTGCTTCAGTATCTGAGGAGTCCGAAATAATGCTGAACATTTTGCAATCATTGGTGAACATCCCCACTTCTTGACCTTGTAACCGTATAATGGAGGGAATGTCACTGATGGAGCAGCTGAAGATGGTTAGACATCCAGTTGTCTTTTGACCAATTGGTCTGTGTGCTGCTTAAGCGGCAGATTAAGTTCATCACAGCTGTACTTTAGCAGAAAAAGAATACATAATATGCTCACGTTTCCTGCAAAACAAACTATGCGTTGATCTTTCAGAACAATATCATAGAAATCCTCCAATTTGAATGTAAAAATGCAACTCAAGACTGTTTTGACCAATAGTTCATAGGGATAGAATTCTTAGAATTTTAAAAACAATAGAGCTATTAGAAACCAGAAGCCCTGACATTTCAATGGCTAAATGTACCTTTTGGAGTGGTGATTAACTGAACAGATTTGTTCATTGACTTGAACTAAGTTTGAATTATGTGCAACTGTTTAACCTCCACCCTTTTTTCTCCAGTAGTCATGGGGGGTCAGATGAGGAATGGAGGAAAGTACTGGCCAGAGTTTATATCATTACTGGAAGTACATATATGTGAATCAGTTGGGCAGTATATTTTTGGAAGCATCTTAAGATATTCATGAGGTTTCCATAGAGATTTATTAAAACACTACCTTGGATTGGATACAAGTTATGTGGAGAATCTGAAGATGCTGGGGTTGTTTTCCTTAGAGCTAAAATGTTAAAATATTTCATGGAAAAATATAGAATTGTAGACCATCTTGCCTGATTTAGAACTTAAACCATTCCTGGAAGTTAACTGTCAATTATCATGAACTGGCGCATTTCCCATGGAAACTCCTTTTATCAATCATTTCCCAAATGCGAATTAATCATCATTCTCCACTCATACACCCAAGATGTTGGTTTCCCCCTTAAATTGACATTCTTGTGAATTGTTTTGATGAATGCAAGATGAAAAGCTTTGACAAAATGTGCCTTTTTCAGCAATATTCATAGAGGATTTCAATAAAGTAAGTAAGAGTGCTTTCTGTGCCAGAAGGTTCATAAACCAGTGAACATAGATATTAAAGTGTTTGATAGAGATGGCAGAGGAAACAATATGCTATGCAGTGAGCTGTTCTGATCAGAATGCACAACCAGAAAGAGTGCTGGAAGCACATTCAAAAAAGAATTGGTTAACATTTGAAGGGGGAACAAGTGCAGGGCTATGGGAATGAACAGTGGATGCGATAAGTTAGATCATGACGAAATAATGACACAGGCGCAACAAGCTCAGTGGCCTTCTCAGCTGTTTTAATCTATAATAGTGGACGAGGTGAGTATTAAAGCAATATTAGTTACTAATATTATATTAGTATGAAAGTAGATTAAGCTTTTAGATATTGTTGTGGGACAAAAAACTTTTTTATCTTCTGTTTTTAATCCAAAGCTAAAACCTTGGAACTTTCAGCTTTTAGATTTAAAATGGTCTTGCTATGTTATTTTTAATGAAACTCTGGATGAAATTCCCTTTTGTGCTATTTTAGTAAAGTTTAATTTTATTATCATATTAGACTAAAGAATTGCAGCTACATGCATGAACCAAATTGTTAAAAATAGTATGCAGAGGAATTTCTTTGCCTTTGTCCTTCTGAGCAGAGGATGTCTTCATCTTTATAACTATTATTTTCATTGACATTTTCTCCCGCCTTACTATCAGTATCAGCATGGAATGAATTTATTTCCTGCTGTGGCATCTTCACTTGAAGCAGAAAGATTCTGAGCACATCACCGCAGCAGGTTTTATTGAATCAGAGTCAAACTGTGTCGTTCTGCATCACTCAACATTTAGTGTAATGTCAATGAAACATCTAGTGACAATAATATCACAGAAGTCAGGAAGTTAAAGCCTCATCGCAACTTAATACTCAAGTGGATGAGAAATTGTGCTCATTAGTGCCTGATTTTGGGTGCTACGAGTGTTCTTAGAAGTCAACTAGCAACTACACAGTGCATGCAAAACCCATGTGGCGAATTGCACTGAATGGCATGTTGATGGGATGTTAGTCTGAACCACAATAAATGTTTGCTACAAAGATGTAGGGTGAGTAGATCATGTGTTGGTTAACATGGGATGCTGATTTGATGCCAGCGATACCATTTTAGGCTTCGTGCTCTGAATAGTGCCCTTTTTAAAATCTCGCACAGCTGTGTAAGAATGCAGCAGCAGGGAGTACACCCCAACAGCATTATTTAAAGTGGACATTAACTACTCAGAGTATAACAGCATGAGAAATGGAAGGCAGATAAGGCCACACAGCCTGTCAAACCTGTTTCACCATTCATTAACATCAATTTCCCTGCAATTCTCCATTTTCCTTGACTGCGATAGAATCCAAAAATCTATCAATCTCGATCTGAACATACTCAACAACTGAACAGGTCAAAAACTCCAACTCCAATGGCTACATTTCAAAATGGCCAGTCTCTTATTTCATCCATCATGTTTTAGTCCCTTCTCTTAACCTTTCCATCTCGTCTTGGATTCCCCACTGCATCCTCCTCACAACTTATATTGCCACATAGTTTGGTGTCATCAACAAATTTGGAATGATTGCAATTGGTCTCTCATCTAAATCAATTATATAAATTGTGAACAACTGTGGATCTAACATTGAGCTTTGTGCTACCTCATGTTGTAATAGCCTGGAAACCTGAGAATTGTCTGATTATTCCTGCTTTTGCTTTAGGTCTGTTTAAATTCTCAATCCATACGATTATATTTTTCCCAATTCTAAGAGCTCTTATTTAATTTACTAACATCTTGTGTCGGACATTATCAAAAGCTACCTTCTTCGGTGAAGACAGATGCAATGTAATTCTTTAGTTCCTCTGTCATTGTGATTGCCATTATAAATTATCCTGTTCCCATTGGTGATAGACCCACATTTGTTGGAGTTAATCTTCTTCTCACATCCCTAAAGTGATTTGTACAGTCTGCCTTTACATTCCTTGCTTGTTTGTATTTACATTCATTTTCCCCTTCCTTAATCAGTTTCATTATCCTCTTAGCATTTACCCTGTCAAGCCCTCAGGATTTTATACCTTTACTAAGATCATCTCTCATTCTTCTATACTTTATAATGTCTAGGTACATTCTGCTCAGTCTGTTATTCTGGTATTCTAGTGAAGATGGACATACTCTTGCCTACTCTGCCTCAGGTATGGAGTAAAGTTTTCCTTTGCACATTTGCAGCAAAATTTCCTTATTCTTGTGCCTCAACCACTTGGCAATACAGACCAATGCATCATTTTCTTCCTAATTGTTTGCTGTACCTGGATGTTAATCATTTATTTTTTGGAGGTGAAGAGATGTGAGATCTTCTGGATATCAATATTTAATAGATTCTCACAAATTAAAACATATTCTTTTTATATTCTTCCTAGCAAAGTGAATGGCCTCACATTTTTCCATGTTATACTTCATCCTCCAGTTTCTTCTCACTCACAGTATATCTACATCCCTTCGTAGACACTTTGTGTTCTCCTCACAGCTTACATTCTCATCTGGTATTGTATTGTTGGAAATTTTGGATACATTCAGTCTCTTCATCTGAGTCATTAATATAGATTGCTACAGCTGAGGCCTCAGCACTTACCTTGAAGGTTTGAGTTAGAAAGAAGGCTGGGTAGGCAGGACATTTTTAACTGGAGTGTAGTAGATTGAAGAGTGACCTCATAGAGATTTATAAAATCATGAGGGACATAGGTAAGGTGAATAGAAGTATATTATTTCTAGTATGGTGAGTTCAAAACTAGGGGGCATATTTTTAAGGTGAGAGGAGGAAGATTTAAAAAGGACATGAAGGGCAACTTCTTTACAGAGAGGATGAACTGCCAGAGGATGTGGTACAATTTCAACATTTAAAAGACATTAGTATAAGTACATGAATAGGAAAGGTTTGGAAGGATATGGGCCAAATGCAGGCAAATGGGACTGTTTTGGCTGAGTAACATGGTCAATGATGACTAGCTGGACCGAGGGGTCTATTTCCATGCTGTATGATGCAGTGACAATCTCACACCTGGCCAAAATGAAAACAGCCTGCAGTTCTCCAACTGTCCATTGAACAAATCTTGTTTCTATTTATTAATATCAAGTAGTTCAAGGATTCATCCTTAAATGACCAATTTTTTGTTATGCATTTTGTGAGACAGAGACAGCATACTTATTTAACATCTGTCAATTTCTTAATCCCCATGATGATTGCTTCTATCACAGCTGGAAGGAACTACATGTATGCCCACTATTTTCTTCCTCCTTATATAATTATGGAAGCTGTTACAATCTGTTTCTATGTTTTTTGCTACTTTACTGTCATTCCTTTGTCTCCACCTTGGCCAACATTTTAGTTATTCCTGGCTAATCTAAAGCTCCTGCAACCCTCAGGCTTGCGACTTCACTTGACATTTTTAATAATCCTCTTCTTTTAATCTAATATTATTCTTAACTTCTTTAATTAGCCAAGATGGATTGCTTTTCCTGAGGGCTTTTCTTTTCTTAGATATATTTTCGAGAACTATGAAATATCTTCTCAAATATTCACCATTGCTCACCTATTATCACACCTTTAACCTGATTTCCACAACCAACCTGCCACTTGTATCTGTACAATTGGCATTATTTAAAACACATGACAGTGTACCTTTGAAAACCATCCAATACTAAAAACCACCAACAAAAATCTTTCCATAAAATCTCTAATAATCAACATAATTACAACATTTAAAAGGCATCCAGATGGGTATATGAATACAAAGGTTTTAGAGGGTTATAGCCAAATGCTGGCAAATGGGACTTGATTAATTTAGAGTATCTGGTCAGCATGAATGAGTTAGACAGAAAGGTCTGTTTCCAACTGTGCATCTCTATGACGTGTGATCAATGTTGGCGAACACGACATAGCTGCCTTTCTGTTTGCCTGCTCTAAAAAGAAGGCAATTCAGAAAACCGTTGAGCCTGTAAGTTCTGAATTAAGTGGCAGCGCATGAAAGGCAAGGAGGCAGGCAGAGATACTGTGAGCATCTGAAAACAAGTAAAGGGATTAAGCACTAAGAAAGCAAGCCAAGAGCCCTGAGATACACACTGTTCTGAGGTACTACATGGGTGCTTGTCCCAATGCCCAAAGCATCCTGGTAGTACCATTGAAATGTAAAGTGCCAGTGAGCTTCAAAGTGCAGTTTTGAGGTGAATAACTCTTTTCTAAGTGAGTCTGTGTTGTGGTATGGTGACATGATCAGGCTGATCCATGCAAGCCCTGCAATATTAGGGAATGCTAGCTGCATCTGTCAAGAAACCACTTTGATGATCAATCCAGGAATTAATACCATCTAATTCCTCTCTGCTGCCTGGTAAAATGGCCACCCACAGTGAAATGAGGCTAGACTCATTAATAATGAGAGATATTAGTGAATGCAAACAGGCTTCTCTTCACTCCCTAGCAACAATCTTCTTTAGCCGTCATTTTGGTGGAAAGTCAGACTTTTCTTTTCCTCAATGTCAAGACTCTCCTATTTCCATTCTCGCCCTGTTTTCCCACCTGTCTCACAACAGCTCATGTTGTTCAGCAGTTGGGAAAGTTCCATCCAATATATCATTGCATTTGTATTTTGCAAACTGTTGTTTACAAGCAGGTTTGACCCAAGTAAAGTGGAACAAGTGTATCCGTTTTGAAGGGAAGCCTAACTTCGTTGTGACAAGTGTATTTTGAATAATTTTGCTTATGAAACTTCTGAAAAGGATGTAGTTCCTCCCAATTTTTTAGCATTCCAGGCACCTTTTTCCAAACCATTGTCCCCTTGTAATTGAGAAAACAGCTAGTCCAATCTGCAGATTCCTAAATAGTTGCTGTTGAAGCTACGATGGTTGGACTTCATAATGAGTTCGGTGATAACTCCATTGTATGGTACTGCATGCTATAAAGGGGGAATTTTCAATACCTTATTCTATCTGTTGCATTGGAACAGGAGTAGGCCAATCAGCCCTTTGAACCTGTTCCACCATTTGGTGGGACCATGGCTGATCTGTGACCTAACTCCATATACCTACCTTTGGCCCATATCCCTTAATACCTTTGCTGCACAATAAGTTAACTGTCTCAGATTTTAAAAATTAACAACTGATCTAGCATCAACTCCCATGTGTGGAACAGTGTTCTATGTTAGCGGCCAGATAATAAAAGGGCTGCTTGATGGTGGTCAGAACCTGGAGAACTGTACTCCTAAATAATGCGAGAAAGCTCGGGTTGTAGGGATCCATGGGGAGATAATTAGTTAAAAAATTATTGACTGCTCCGAAAGTAAAGCAAATAAAGTACAAAGCTATACAAACAAAATAGTCAATAGGTCAGTCCAGGTCATGTTTCTCTGTATACCATTATTGTTGCACCTCCCCTGGATGAGTATGTCCAGTTCACATCAGTTCAGAGAAATGCTGTAAAATTGACCTCTCGCATGAAAGAACTGAAGTATGAAGAAATACCGGATTTTTCAGCCTCGAAAAGAGATGATTTGAGAGGTGTCCTTGTACAGAGAATGTTTAATGCCGTGGAGCACGTACTTATATTAAATTGTTCCAAATTAATTTATAGGGTAACGTCAGAAGACAAGATTAAAACTAGGGAAGGATGGAATTTGAACCAACGTTCCAAACACAAAGTATGATCAACATGTGAAATGTATTGCCACCTTTGAAGGAGGTGCACTGTCATTGGGCTAATAATCTAGAGATTTAGGCTAATGTTCTGGGGATGATGGTCCATGCTCCACCAACATTGGATCCACAGCTTTGGAATTCCAAATTCAATAAATAAACATGTGTAAAGCTAGTCCCAGTCATGGTGACAAGGACAATAAGACCATAAGATAGCAGCAGAAGTAGGCCATTTAACCCATTGAGTCAACTCCGCTATTCACTGAGATCATGGCTAATCTGATCATCCTTACTTCACTTTCCTGCCTTTTCCTCGTAAGTCTTGCTTCCCTTACTGATTAAAAAAATCTCTCTATCTCAGCCTTGAATGTACTTAACAATCCAGCCCTAATGGCCAGCTCCAGAAAAGAATTCCACGATTCTCTCTGTGAGAAGACTACCCTCTGAGTGAAGACATTTCTCATCTCAGCCTTATTCTGAGATTATGCCCTCTGGTCATAAGCGGACCACAAACAGAAAACAAACCTTTCCACAGCTACCTTGCCAAGTCCCCAAAGAATCTTGTTAGTTTCAATAAGATCTCCTCTCATTCTTCTGAATCACAATCAGTACAGACCCAAATTACTCAAATTCAGACACTCCCACTATACGTATGATCAGCCAAGATTCCTCCAAAGACAATACTCCTTTCCTTATCTAATGGGTGCAAAGTTATACACATTATTCCAGCTGTGGTCTGACTTGTTTTAGCAAAACTTCACTACCTTTATACTCCATTCTCTTAGAAATAAAGGCCAACATTATATTTGCCTTTCATGTTACCAGCTGGATTTGTATGATAGCTTTATATGACCACAAATTCCTCCATTCTATAGTGTCTGCAGTCCTTCCCCATTGAAATAATACTTAGCTCCTCTATTCTTCCTACCAAAGTGCGTAAGCGTACATGTTCCTGCATGGCATTCGACTATTATTAATTGCTGTAAAATCCCATCTGATTTATTCATACTGTTTAGGGGAGGCAATCTGCATCCAACACTGGTCAAGTCTACACATTACTCCAGACCCATTGCACTGTGCAGTTGGTTTTGAATTGACTTCTGAAATGGCCTACCTGGTCGATTCAGGTCAAGGCCAATAGTGATGACCATGCCAGTGATGCCCATATCCCATGAAAAAAAATTTAAGAGTCCAAATTCCAGTCTCTATATTGATAGAACATAGAACATAGAAAAGTACAGCACAGAACAGGCCCTTCAGCCTACGATGTTGTGCCGGGGATTAATCCTAATGTAAAATAAATAACCGTACCTACGCACCCCTCAATTCACTGCTGTCCATGTGCATGTCCAGCAGGCACTTAAATGTACCAAATAACACTGTTTCCACCACCACCGCTGGCAATGCATTCCATGTATTCACAATTCTCTGCGTAAAAAACCTATCTCTGATGTCTCCTCTATACCTTCCTCTTAATTTCTTAAAACTATGACCCCTCGTCCCAGTCAATCCTGCCTTGGGGAAAAGTCTCTGGCTATTGACTCTATCTATGCCTCTCATTACCTTGTATACCTCAGTCAGATCACCTCTCTTCCTCCTTCTCTCCAGAGAGAAAAATCCAAGCTTAGTCAACTTCTCTTCATAAGGCAAGTCCTCCAGTCCAGGCAGCATCCTAGTAAACCTTCTTTGCACCCTTTCCAAAGTGTCTGTATCTTTCCTATGGTAGGGTTACCAGAACTGGATACAATATTTCAAGTGTGGTCTCACCAGGGACTTGAAGAGCTGTAGCAAAACCTCGTGGCTCTTAAACTCGATCCTCCTGTTAATGAAAGCCAAAACACCATGTGCTTTCTAAACAACTCTATCCACTTGGGTGGCAACTTTGAGGGATCTATGTAGTTGAACACCAAGATCCCTCTGTTCCTCCACACACTAAGAATCCTGTCTTTAATCCTATATTCTGCATTCAAGTTCGACCTTCCAAAATGCATCACTTTGCTTTTATCGAGGTTGAACTCCATCTGCCATTTCTCAGCCCAGCTCTGCATTCTGTCTATGTCATGCTGCAGCCTGCAATAGCCCTCGATACTATCAATGGCACCTCCAACCTTTGTGTCATCTGCAAATTTACTAACCCACCCCTCAACCTCCTCATCCAAGTCATTTATAAAAACTACAAAGAGCAGAGGCCAAAAAACAAAGCCCTGCGGGACACCACTCAACGCTGACCTCCAGGCAGAATACTTTCCATCTACAACCATTCTCTGCCTTCTGTTAGCCAATCAATTCTGAATCCAGATAGCCAGATCTCCCTGTATCTACCTCCTGACTTTATGAATGAGCCTACCATGGGGAACCTTATCAAATGCCTTCCTGAAGTCCATATACACCACATCTACTGCTCGACCTTCATCGACCTGTCTTGTCACTTCCTCGAACTCAATAAGATTAGTTTGCATGATCTGCCTCTGATAAAGCCATGCTGACTGCCTTTAATCATACTATGGTTTTCCAAATAGTTATAAATTCAATCCCTCAGAATGCTTTCCAAAACTTTGTTGACCACAATGTAAGACTGACTGGTCTCTAATTGCCAGGGATTTCCCTATTACCTTTCTTGAAAAGAGGAACAACTTCGCCTCCTTCCAATCCTCCGGTATGACTCCTGAGAATGAGGAAACAAAGATCTTTGTCAGCAGCTTAGCAACCTCCTTTTTCGCTGCCCACAACAACATAGGATAAATCTGGATAATGAAGGTGAAGACCTACAAATAGAGTCATGGAGTTATAGAGATGTGCAGCATGGAAAAAACCCCTCGGTCCAACTTGTCCATGTTGACCAGAAATCCCAACCTAATCTCGTCCCATTGCCAGCATTTAGCCTATATCCCTCCAAACCCTTCCTATTCATGTACCCATCCAGATGCCTGTTAAATGTTGCAATTGTACCAGCCTCCACCAGCTTGTTCCATACGTGCACCCCCCTCTGCGTGAAAAAGTTGCCCCTTAGTCCCATTTAAAATTTTCCTCCCTCACCCTTCAGCTCTGGACTCCCCTACCCCAGCGAAAAGACCTTGACAATGGTGTTCCTAATTTTGATAGAGGTATTTAAATCACAAAAGGTTTGGATAATATTGTAAATAAAGAAAAACCCTTTTGAATTGATGAAGATTTGGTAATTGGAAAGCACCAATTTGAGGCGGTTAGCAAAAAAAAATGAGACAACCTAAAATAAAGCATTTTCTAAAATTAATGATTGCAAATAAGATTGGACTACTTGAACGGATGCTGGCTATAGCTTCAGTATAAACTTTAAAAGGATAGTTGGCTAAATATTGAAGGAGAAAAACTACAAGGGTATGGGGAAAGAGTAGCGGGAGTGGGACTATTTGTATTACTGTTCAAAAGAGCCAGCACAGGTACAATGTGTTGAATGACCTCCGTCTGTATTGGATGTCACTTTTATTTCTATGGTCACCAGAGTTCACCGGAAAGTCATTTAAAAACATTTACAGCTAATATGACCTTTACTGCTGATGATACTAATACTGTAATTAATGGTATCTCTGTGTGGTTGCCTGCTGCTGCACTGGTTGAGGAAACTGTTTGGCTTTGGAAAGCCTCACTACACCTCATTATCGATGCACATGTGAAGTTTAGTATGTGAAATAATCTATGGTGTGAAAGATTCCACTCCAATTCATCCCTTTGGTTCCATAGTATGGTTTAAATACAGTATTAAAATTTCATGGTTTTTGTTTCCAGCAGCTGGCCGAGAGGATAAATCTAGGTCAGGGTTTAACAGCTAGTATCTTTTAAAGAGCACATCTCTACTGAAGCAAAGTTATGACCAGTGCTTGTACAAAAGCAAAACCAAATTGTTGTTTGGGCTGTAAATTCTCTGGTGCAGACCATCCTTTCTCTGTTGGGTTTTCTTTCTCTCTCTCTCTCTCTCTCACACACACACACTCACAGCATGAAGAAACAATGTAAATCCTTCCCTCACAAGACTTTGTTGAACCCTTTTTATGACTGAAGGAGTGAACGTGATTTTGCACTATTTAACTTCAATAGTGTCATATACAAACTGTGAAGTACTCTATTATATGGAGAATGTCTCATTTTGCTGATTCAGGCTCAGCTCTACCAGTTAGCTTTGTAATCATTTGCCCCAAAATGCTGATTGCTATGTTTTAGTTTGTACAGGAACTCAAGCCAGGCAGTGTCTCAATGGAGAGGTCGAAAGGCCTCCATTTTGATCCATAGACTGTTGTACATTGATTACTTTCAGTTGAACTAGCAGTGGAAATATTGTAATTATACTGAGCAATGTTTGGTTAAGGAAATGAAAAGAATTCCATAGCTTCGTTTCCCTTTATTATCCAGAGATATCTGATGATTATTTGTAAATGTGACTGTATTGACAATGGGTATCGACAGGTTCAAATTAGGTGTGATCCCTATCATGAAGATTTGCCCATTATCCCTTGTCCCATTAGAACTCTAGTAAGGAATAAAAATGACAAGGGAAGGAAAAAAAGCTGAAAGAAACCAAGAAAAAAGCAGTAGGCTGCAAAATTTAACTTCAAACCAAAGTATTTACAAACATACATATTGTGATGATTTATAAACTTAGTGGGAAATGATAGCCCAGTGGTATTATTGCTAGAGTATTAGGCAAAAGTGAAGACTGCAGATGTTGGAAACCAGAGTTTAGGTCAGAGTGGTGCTGGAAAAACACAGCAGGTCAGGCAGCATCTGTGGAGCAGGAAAATCGATGTTTCGGGCAAAAGCCCTTCATCAGGAATCAGGAATTTACTAGAGTATTAGTCTAGCAATCTAGGTAATTTCTTGGGAGCTGGGTTCAAATCCAGGCAAATGGCGGAATTTGAATTAATTTCCAATTTTTAAAAAACCTGAAATTAAGAGTCTAATAATTATCATGAATCAATTGTCAGGAAAAACCCAATCTGGGTCACTAATGACCTTCAGGGAAAGAAACCGCCATCCTTCCCTGGTCTGGCCTGCATGTGACTCCAGACTCACAGCAATGTGGTTGATTCTTAAACTGTCCTCTGGGTAATTAGAAATGGGCAATAAATACTGGCCTAGCCAGAGGCACCCTCATCCCGGAAATGAATTAAAAGAAAGTAGTAATGTTACTGGAATGCTGAACTTTATAATTTGACATGAAGTGATAAATTGTGTTTCAGGAAGTAATATGAATGAGTTTGTAACATGTGTATGAATGGAGCTGTCTGAAGCCACATGCCTTTCAGAGGGTTGTGCACTGCACTGCCCCCTGCTGCCAGTGTGGCTGACGGGGAGCAGCAACTGGAATTAGATGTTCACTCAGCTGTCTACTGAACCCCACACAAGGAGCTGAGCCAATGTTCTTCCTACATCTTACAACCCGACCCAGCTGATGTTTTCCTGAAGTGGAGATCTCAGCAGTCCACTCAGTGATACAGTGCACCACTCACCAAAGATCAAACATTCAGCTGCGAGAGGGACCCAGCCCCAGTACCAGGCTCCTGATTTGCAAGTATGGTGAAATTGAAGAACTTTGCAATTGGAAAGTGTCTAGAAGTGTTCCAGATTGTTGTGAAAGGGGTTAAGATGAGTTTTTGTCTCTGATATCGAGTGTATACTCACAGGGAGGGCAGAGGATGCGGTGAACTGTCCATGCATCGCTAGGGGCAGCAATGGCAATGCCTGTGGCTCTATGAGCAGACCACATGGAGAGGATAAGCAGCACAAATTGTCTTCCAAATTGGAGCTGGACTCCTCCATGGTCTATATCAGTGACTGGAGGCTTCCAGCAGGCTACCTAATGTCTCCTTCATCTCAGTGTGCATGCCCATCGGCCCTCTCCAGTATGCCACCCCATTAACGTACTCATCGGATTCTTCTAGAACATAGAACATTACAGCGCAGTACAGACCCTTCGCCCCTCGGTGTTGCGGCAACTTGTGAAAATAATCTTATGCCCCTCTAACCTACACTGTTCTATTATTATCCATATGTATGTCCAATGGTCATTTAAATGCCCTTAACATCAGCAAACCTACTACTGTTGCAGGCAGGCCATTCCACGCCACTACTATCTCTGAGTGAAGAAACTACACTTAATACCTGTCCTAAATTTATCACTCCTCAATTTAAAGCTATATCCCCTCATGTTAGCCTTCACCATCTGAGGAAAAAAGCTCCCATTGTACAAAATATCTAACTCTCTGATTATCTTATCTTCTATGTTTCAAATAAGTCACCTCTCAACCTTCTTCTCTCCAATGAAAACAGCCTCAGTTCCTTCAGCCTTTCCTCATAAAACCTTCCTTCCAGACCAGGCAACATCCTAGTAAATCTCCTCTGAATCCTTTTGAAAGCTTCCACGTCCTTCCTATAATGCGGTGGACAGAACTGCAAGCAATACTCCAGATGCGGTCTTACCAGTGTCTTCTACAGCTGAAGCATGACCTCGTGGCTCTGAAAATCAACCCCCCTACAATAAACGCCAACCATATGCCTTCTTAACAACCCTATCATCCTGGGTGGGAACCTGCAGGGATTTATGCACCTGGACACCGAGTTCTCTCTGTTCATCTACACTGCCAAGAATCTTACCGTTAGCCCAGTACTCTGCATTTCTGTTATTTCTTCTGAAGTGAACTATCTCACACTTTTCCGCATTAGACACTATTTGCCACTTCTCAGCCCAACTCTGCATCTTATCTATGTCCCTCTATAACCCACAACACCCTTTGGTACTATCCACAACTCTGCCAACTTTAGTGTCATCTGCAAATTTACTAACATATCCTTCTACGGCCACATCCACATCATTTATAAAAATGACAGACAGCAGTGGCTCCAAAACAGATCCTTGCAGAACAGTACTAGTAACTGAGCTCCAGGATGCATATTTCCCATCAACCACCACCATCTGTCTTCTTTCAGCTAGCTAATTTCTGATCCAAACTGCTAAATCACCTTCAATCCTGAAATTCTGTATTTTGTGCTTACCGTGTGGAACCATATCAAATGCCTTACTGAAGTCCATATACACCATACCAACTACTTTACCTTCATCCACCTATTTTGTCACCTTCATGAAGGACTCAATAAGGTTAGTGAGGTGCGACCTACCCTTCACAAAACTGTGTTGACTATCCCTAATGAAATTATTCCTTTCCAGATGATTATAAATCCTATCTCTTGTAACCTTTTCCAACACCTTACCCATAACCGAAGTAAGACTCACTAGCCTATAATTACTAGAGTTGTCCAGACTCCCCTTCTTAAACAAGGGAACAACATTTGCTATCCTCCAGTCTTCTGGCACTACTCTTGTCAACAATGATGACATCAAGATCGAAGCCAAAGGCTCTGTAATCTCTTCCCTGGCTTCCCAGAGAATCCAAGGATAAATTCCATCCAGCCTAGGCGTCTTATCTATTTTCAGATCTTCCAAAATTGCAAAAACCTCCTCTTTGTCAACCTCAATCCCATCTAATCTTGTAGCCTGGATCTTGCAATTCTCACTAACATTTTCCTTTTCCAATGTGAATACTGACAATAAGTATTCATTAAGCACTTCCCCTATCTCTTCAGATTCCACATGCTGTATGATTATGACTCCATGACAACTTTCCACTACTATATTTGATTGGCCCTAGTCTTACGCTATGGTTACTATTGCCAAAATGCTCACCTACCTACAACACTTACACCTGTCAAGGTTCATTCCCCAGTACCAAATCCAAGATGGCATCGCCCCTTGTTGGCCTGTCGACATGCTGTATCAGGAAACTATCCGCACACATTGAACAAAAACTGACCCATCTAAACTACTTGAACTATAATATTCCCAGTCAAGATTAGATTAGATTACCAACAGTGTGGAAACAGGCCCTTCAGCCCAACCAGTCCACACCGACCCTCCAAAGAGCAACATACCCAGACCCATTTCCCTCTGACTAATGCACCTAGCACTATGGACCATTTAGCATGACCAATTCACCTGATCTGCACATCTTTGGACTGTGGGTGGAAACCAGAGCACCCGGAGGAAACTCACACAGACACGGGGAGAATGTGCAAACTCCACACAGACAGTCACCCAAGGCTGGAATCGAACCTGGGTCCATGAGGAGGCAGTGCTAACCACTGCACCACTGTGCCACCCCATATTCAATATTTGGAAAGTTAAAGTCACCCATAACACTACCCTGTTACACTTGCTCCTACTGAGAACCATCTTTGTTATCCTTTCCTCTACATCCTTGGAACAATTCGGAGGCCTATAGAAAACTCCCAACAGGGTTACCTCATCTTTCCTGTTTCTAACCTCAGCCTAAGCTACCTCAGTGGATGAGTCCTCAGCTGCTGTAATACTACCCTTAATTAACAACACCACACCCACCCCCTTTTATCATCTCTGTTCTTACTGAAACAGCTAAATCCCAGAATCTGCAACAGCCATTCCTGTCCCTGCTCTACTCATGTCTCTGAAATGGCCACAACATCGAAACCCCAGGTACCAACCCATGCTGCAAGTTCACCCACCTTATTCCAGATGCTCCTGGCATTGAAGTACACATATTTCATACCAACATTCTGGTTGCCGGTGCCCTCTCGTGACCTTGTAAACCTGTCCCTGACCCCATTACCCTCAACCTCCTGTACACTGGAACTACAATTCAGGTTCGCATGCCCCTGCTGCATCGGTTTAAATCCACCCTCCCCCCGCCCCACCTTCACTGTGTCAGATACAGTCTATAACATCTCCCTTCCAGTGCAGTAGCAAACAGACTATCCATTACCTCTGGAATGGCTTCACCTGACCTCAATGACTGACCATGTTCTGATCCCAACTGTAAATTAACCTTCAGGCTTTGTGCAGTACCATTATTTGAGTTAGGAGCTATGATTCTGGGATCATATTATCCATGGATTGTTGCTCTCTGTCATCCTCCTGGGACTTTTCAGACTGGGCAGTGCCTCTTAGGTACCTGAAGGGGATTGTTGGGCTCAGGGAAGGGCGTAGTATGTTAGGTCCATGACCATAGTTAGCTCATCATTCTAGATAGCTGCATGAGTATAGGCTTGGAGTTGCGAAGAGCTGTTAAAGAGGGATATATCAACACCTTCACTTCAATGTTCTCAGCAGTGTTAGATGATGTGGACCCTTCCACAGTTGTCCCTGTGATGAAGAAACAATGTCCTGACTTTGATTTGGATACTGCAGGCACTCCACCAGTTATTGGTCAGTTTTATGCTACATTATTAAATATGGAAGCAATGAGAGGTGGGTGTGAGGCTGCAGCAATGGACGGTAGGTGAGGGTGATGGAGTTGGCAGCTGTTAATTACAGACTTGAGGCCTGAATGTTGGGGATGGGTGATCAGTCCTTGAATAAAGGTGTAGTGAATCAAGCTGTGTGGGAGATTGCTGGAACGGTGGAAAGGTGATTTCTTGTGAAGATATATTTCCTGACCTTGAACATTCATGTGAAATCATTGAAATTTTGACATTGCTTCTGGATTCGTGGCCAGAATCTTTGCATTTGCTGTCTGGCCATTTGCTCCAATTCTCACTGGAGATCAATTCTTGACATAACCCTAACCCTCCCTAAGCCTTTCTCTGCACCTTCCCCCAGTGGAAGCATGGACTCTTCCCTGGTCTTTCCTGTCCTATGCCACAACTAAGGTTTCCAATGACATATCCAATAAATTAGTAATCCTTTCTCTTCCAAAATGCTCCAGTGCTCCATTTCTATAGCTCCTCCTTGCAGTTAGTATCAATACAGACAATTAGCAGCACCTTCCTACAGAAGTGCGACTTCTGTAAAATCACCAAAACCATTTTTAGCCCTTGACCTCTGAACCTCCCATTTTGTTCAGCCTTAACAGTTGCAATTCAATAAAAAGACTGCTCATCATAGATTGTATTTTGAATCCATTCCTTACAAATGAGGAAATGCAATTCTCAAGTATTTGTGAATAAGCTTGCACTTGGAGACATGTTAAATGGTTTTGGCAAGAATAGGATTCAACTGATAGACTAGAGTGATACTTCAAGGTTTATAATTATTGAGAGCCCCAGGGTTAACTGTCTTAATGTAGCATCTCCTGAATACTTTTATTTTGGGAGATAAAATTTAAATTTAACTCGTGCTTGAATCAGTCATTAAAAATATAGTGAGCTATTAAATGCCACTAATTGGTTACAGCTGAAGTCAAACCTAATGCAGCCCTATTATATCAAATTACTCTTGTCTTTTTACCGTACCCATATTTATGCAGTTTTCATTCTGGTTTCAGTCATATCTTAAAGGTCCCAATTTTGATAAATGTCTTTCTAATCCATCAAGTTAATGAAATGTACAGATTCGACCAGAAATTGTTTAATGTAAGCAAATCCCTAGAACCACATGAATTGGGGCAACTGTCTTATATCTAGGACAGTAACATTTACAATTTGTTAACATTCTTTTAGAAGGCGTTGCTTCATTTAAAGCCTCTCTGGCAATATTTGAGATGGAAAATATCAAGACTTAACTGTTGCCAGTCCTTTCAATTCCTGCAACTGGCGTTTTTAGACAATTGTCAGTGTTAATCTGAGTGCTGATCTCCAAAGGTCTTCTATAACGCTTTATACAGTGTGATTTGCTGAGCTGTAGTGCCATAATAGCAGCCAAATAATGCCAGATGCCGTTATTATTGTGATAAATGTTTGAGGAAATTATGCTATTAGTCAATAATGCCATTGTTACAGTAAGGGCATGATTTGCTGGGATACTAATACTACTCTGCTGGGAAATAGAAAAAGTCATTAAATAAGCTGTGAACTATGTCTTACCCCTTCTCACCCTACACCATTTCAAATATGGCAATGATCAATTTGCTGCATTCAAACCAATTTTACTTCTACTTGCAAGATGCTGTTTCATAAAGGCACAGTAGTGTTGGGCTCAATGAGCCCATTATTATTGGAGACAATTATGAAGTAGACCACGAATGAAACATAACATATGGTGCCTCAATTGATGCCATAGCAACACAGCCCATTTCTACCAAACAGAAAAATGGTGTATGCTTAATATAAAATTACAGGAATTATACACTTGTCCTTGTGTTGTTTCTAAAAGTACTGAATTTTTGAAAACACCTGTCAATCTGGTCATTGCAAGTAGTGGCTTTTGACAGTAATTGGATTCAGTGTTTGGAGTCATATTCAGAGTGGCTAGTAAAAATATTACACGAAGGACCATAAGGCAGATGAATTCCAACTTTGCTACTGATTTGACCATGATTATTGGGGATTTGCAAATTTTGAACACCATTGAGGCTGGACATACATTGTTTAATACATGCCAATTTCCAATGCTGCTGTCTTCACTGAAAAGTAATTGAGCAGCACCATGTTTTCAGGATGAACTGGGCCTGTGCACTCACCTGGCCAGCTTCGAAACAGACACGTTTTCTGACTACAGCACAGTTGCCAATGGTTTTCATGCCTCCTGAGGCGGATTGCCTATAGTTGAGATAACATTGAGCCTGCTGTTTTGGCAGAAGTGCACCTTTGGTAGATTCTATACAGGAGGTCCTATTCCTCAATTACCGCATATGATGAAATCCCACAGTTTAATAGTCCTCAGTTAAACTGGCCTCCTCCCTTTTTCCCTCAGTGAAAATCCTTGTTCACCAGCCAATGGAAGTAGTATTTCACTGCTTAGTCACAGGAAGGTCTCTGATTTTCATTCGTCTTTTTGCTGATTGTTCCTCTCTCAGTGCCTTTCCCCTTCACCACTTTGCGGCTGCTGCTGCTGGCTCTGTGGGAAATGCTGAATCCCAAAACCACCCTTCCCCACTTTAGGAACATCAGAACAGGAGTAGGCCATTCAGTGCTTCAAAACGTGTGGTGCTGGAAAAGCACGACCGGCCAGGCAGCACCGAGGAGCAGGAGAGTTGACATTTCGAGCATAAACTCTTCATCAGGAATGGGAATCACATTCCTGATGAAGAACCTATGCTCGAAATGTCGACTCTCCTGCTCCTCCGGTGCTGCCTGACCAGCCGTGCTTTGCCAGCACCATATGTTTTGACTCTGATCTCGAACATCTGTAGTCCTCCCTTTCTCCATTCAGTGCTTCAAGCCTCTTCTGACATTTAATACAATTGTGGCTGATCAAACTGTTAATTGCCTTTTACCCATGACCCTTTATGCCATTGGTAATCAGAAATCTATCCATTTTTACTTTGAACATACACAAATATTGAGTTTCCACATCTCTCTGGGGTAGTGATCTTCAAAGGTACACAAAGCTCTGAGTAAAGAAAATTCTACTCATAAAATAGCATACTGTTAATTTTTTTTAATGGTGCCTCTTGATTTCAGACTCCCCAACCAGGGAAACATCTAAGCTGCATCGACCCTATCTATCCCTTTTAGGTATTTTCTGGTTTTAACGATCAGGTCTCAATTTTCAAACTGTGAGAGAATACCGATACAGTTTGCCCCATCTGTCTTCATAGGACAGTATTACATCTCACTGGGCTTGTGCACTGGAAATCAAGTTAAAGTTTTTAATCAAACTCAAATATTGTCTTTTTAGGCCCAAGTTAATAGAAACCAGGTTTTTCTGCATTTCACAAGAATTGCTCATTATTAGATTCTAACTTCAGGTAAACGACAGTGAACTGTGGACATAGGACTCAGCTGGTCGAAACTCTTCTAAAACATGCATGCAGGCAGAAGAAAGCACATTGGTGTTGCAGGTGATGGGAAAATAACTAGAAAAACAATTCAATGAGATGACCCTTTTGTTTTCCAGCACTTGCTGTTCTTTAGTCTTTCCTTCCCAGGTCCTTTTCGCCTCTTCACAGGAGGTACTGGCAATTGGTACATTAACCACAAAGTCTCTTCGTTAGTGTATAAAAACCACAGCCTACTGCATTGGTCGGGGAAAAATAAACTGGCTTGCTTCAGGCTTTTGGAATTTTCTTGAAGAGAAGGATGCGCCATCTTCCCCTCCCATTCCGGCAGTAACATGCCGATCCATTAGCTCTTCAGGAGCCAAGCTGATGATTGTTGTCAGACTGCCATCCACACCTGGTCACAAGTACATGAACCAATCAGCTGCTTGTTACTGGCTGTACACTCTGTTCACACTTCCCTGGTCATCTGCAAATGACAGCCCCGTCTACAAACAGTCTCCCCCACTGTTTGAGGAATGCGGCAGTGTAAATGTGGCTTATTGGAACATGCTTTTTAAAAGTGCAGCAGTTACTTCCGCAACCCTTGGTTTTAAGACAGTCCTTTACTCATTTCGGTACACAATTAAAAATAAAGAAAATAAAATGGTGTGATCTTCGCAACGGTCCCACCTTCCCAGAACAAGTCTGCTGTACCTTGCTCTCCAAGCTCTCTCATTTCCTAATTCCCCTTCTCTCCTTGACACTGCAAACCAAAATTTCCATCCATCCCGTTGATCCTCCTCCTCCTTCTCCCATGCTCCTAAGCCGCTCAACCCCCACTGTGATTTTAGACCTGCCCTGATTCCAAGCCCAAGGTGACAGAATCCTAATGGGATTTCCCGGAATGTCAGATCCTCCTCTTTCTCCTGAAAATCCTGCATCAGCTCTGTGTGGCAGTGGTCAGGTCACATCGGAGGTTTAAATAGCTGCTGATATGACCGAGACCCTGCAAAGCTGCTTTTTGACCTCAGACCCACAGATCACTACACGGCAACTAGCTGAGATGACATTACCTCAGTGAGAAGGTTGACTTCAGTCTTCAGAGATTGAATGGTTCCTTCCAAGAGAACATCTATCACCATAGGCTGGATCCATTTGTGCATTAATTGGGGGGGGGGGGGGGGGGGGGGGGGGGTGGTCAACAGTTCCATGCTAGAAACTGTGACCTCCAAACCATATGGAATGCCATTTGCTAAGCTGTGGCAAACTCCTCCATGTTTCTTAGCAATGACAGCCAGCTTTATAGTAGATCTTAACTTTCTTCTGATTCTTTCTTGGGACGTGAGCATTGTTATGTCCAGCATTTGCTGCCCCTCCCCTAATCACCTTTGGGAAGGTGGTGCCAAATGGCCTTCTTGAACCACTGTCGTCCATCCGATGCCGCCACAGTGTTGCCGGAGAAGGAGGGTCTGGGATTTTGATCCCACATTAGGGAAGGAATCTTGATCGAATTGAACTCTGCACTCCTGCATTGTTCTCCCGCCAGGTGGTATTAGTAGAGTTTCTGTAGGGAAAAGACATGAGGCTCGAGGGAGAGAAAGGGGAGGAGGAACCAAGAGGTGTATGTCTCTGCCATCTCCAACTTGTAAATCACAAGGGATTGTGGGATGAGGGGAATCGGATTGAGACAATGGGTCATATCTTGAGGTCAGTCACATACTTGAGGCTGAGCTCAGTGATTGATTTGACTTGATTTATTGTTGTCACATGTAGCGAGATACAGTGAAAACTGTTGTTTCGCATGTTCTACAGGCAGATTGTACCATACAAAGTGCATCGGTGTAGCAGAACAGAGCACAGTATACAGTGTTACAGTCACAGAGAAGGTGGAGAGAGAGAAATTAATGTTTGAGCAGTCTGTTCAAAAGCCCTGATAATAGCGAGGAAGAGTGAGTGCTTCTGTCTGGGAGTTTGCTGATGAGAAAATTCAGTGCAGTGAGGTAGGAGGGGCCGTTCTAGGTTCATAGAAAGGAGTGGTTCAGGAGATGGAGCTGGAGACAGTGAGACTCTAGAGCTACAGCCAGAGGCAGTGATTAGATGTGCAGCTGATGATTGTTGAGTTTGTATGTGCTTTCCCCAAACTAATCTGGGGAAGTAGTTTAAATTGGTACTAGGGAGATATACGTATTGTATTTGTTTATAGTGTAATTAATTACATACCATGATATAACTACAGGTTGTTATTGAATGATATTCTGAGCCTGTGTCCTAATTAGGTTACACTGTATCTCCTGCCACAAGACGCAAGGAGGTCAGTGTCACAGGCATGATTGTTGTATGCCCTTTGTAGCTGCTTCTTGTCTACAATCTCCTTCGGCAGCCAATTGTTCTGTCACCTCAACAACTTGCCACCTTGATCGCCAACTCGCAGATTAGATTCCCTACAGTATGGAAACAGGCCCAACAAATCCACACCAATCCTCAGAAGAGTAACCCACCCAGACCCAGTCCCTGACCAATACACCTAACACTATGGGCAATTTAGCATGGCCAGTTCACCTAACCTGCAAGTTTTTGGACTGTGGGAGGAAACCAGAGCACCCGGAGGAAACCCACGCAGACACAGTGAAAATGTGCTAACTTCACACAGACAGTTGCCCGAGGCGGGAATCAAATCCAGGTCCCTGGTGCTGTGAGGCAGCAGTGCTAACCACTGAGCCACCATGCCGCCCCTCTCACCACTCTGTTTGCCACTCCTTCAATGCCACTCCCCTTGGCGGCCCGCTTGCTGCGCTCTTTGGAGACCAGTTCCATAATCCTCTTGGTGACTCACTTGCCCCTTCCTTTGCTTCCCCACTCACTGTCCTTGGTGGCTGGTTCACTTCTCCTCCCACTCCCTATTCAGTCTGATTTATCACTTTGCGCTATGACTGCATGGACTGTGACTGCACCCCCCGTAATTACAGTGGCAGCAAATTCACCCGAAATAAAAGCAAACTAGAAATGACAGGGTAGGTGATGTGTTGCAGCTGTAGTTTATAGAACACCAATGTGATCCATGACAACCACATCTGCAGCTTGAAGAACCTCAGCTCAGAGTTTATGAACTGCAGTCTGAAGTCTTACACTGCTTGAAGACTGAATGTTACTTCGATACTTGTTCCAGGAATGCTGGAGTCATAGAGCCATAGAGATGTACAGCATGGAAACAGATCCTTCGGTCCAACCCGTCCATGCCAACCAGATATCCCAACCCAATCTAGTCCCACCTGCGAGCACCTGGCCCATATCCCTCCAAACCCTTCCTATTCATATACCCATCCAAATGCCTTTTAAATGCTGTAATTGTACCAGCCTCCATAACTTCTGCTGGCAGCTCATTCCACACACGCACCATCCTCGATGTGAAAAAGTTGCCCCTTGGGTCCCTTTTAAATTTTTCCCCTCTCATCCTAAACCTATGCCCTCAAGTTCTGGACTCCTTAGGCCTAGCACTTCATATTTGACCTGTGTTCAGAGACAGATCGGTATGAATATTAGAGGGGTAGATCGGATGATCTGGAAGGTAGCTGTAGAAAAGAGAGGTGGTGACATGATGCAGTACAGGAAATTTGTACTCTTGAAAATGAATCACAGAAACATAGCTACAACTACAACAAGTAATAAAGAAGGCACATTAAATGTCTATTATTATTTTGGAATGGAATATGAATTTAAGGAAGTCATGTTCCAACTGCACTGTGAAATGATATCTGAAGTAAAAGCAGAAAATGCTGGAGAAACTCAGCAGGTCTGACAACATCTGTGGAGAAAGAGAAGTAGAGGTATCGTTTCAAGCCTGATCTGACTCTCCTTTGAAACACACTTGGAGTGTTGTGTTCAGGTGTGACCTCCTTACTGGAGAAGAGATATACCAATTTAAATACAATTTAAATTAACATGTAGCGCGAGGTTTGAATATTCACATGGGTGTGGGTTTATTGCGTACGCCTGTTATTGCGTCACTTTTTTCAGCCGTATCTAATTTTCTTCCTTTGTTTTACCATGAAGACTTTTCATGAGACCTCACCACAGGCCTTGATAGCATCGGTTCCTGTTGATGTGAGTCACGTTCACAAATCACCATTCCTTTCTCATTGCCATGCCTTATAAAATGAGGCACGCTCAGTAACTTTGACATTGTACTGGCATCTTCAGTTTGATATGTTTTCATGTTTGTAGCCCAAGAGTAAACAATCTTTTCTTGCAATGTGTTGGAGAGAAGAGAGACATAGAAGTGGGGAAGAGAAAGCTTGCATTTATGTACTGCCTTTCACAACCTCTGCCTGTCTCATTCATAGCGAGTGAAGTGCTTTTGATGTAAAGGACGATAGAAAATGCAGCGGCCAATGCAATGATGGCCAGATAATCTATTCTTGTGCTATTGATTAAGGAATGTATATTGGCCAGAAAATTAGGGATAACTCCCCTAGTCTACTTCAAATTATTGCTGCAAGATCTTTTACGCCAACCTGAGAAGGTAAACTTATCGTCAGTTTAACATCCTCTCTGATAGATGGAACCTGCAATATGCAGCACTCACATAGCTCTGCACTGGAATGTCAGGTTTTGGTGCTGGAGTGAGAACTGATTCAGAGATGGAGAAACACATCTAAAAACATCATAATTGCTCCTCCTGTTATACAGTTGGGACCACATGGACTGCAGCAGCTCATCACCACCCTCTTGAGGACAATTCGGGATGGGGACTGATCACCCACACCCCAATCGAATCATCAAAAAAAACTAATGTCAGCCACAATGCAAAGATCTTACTATGTAATCTGTACAAGACATCTCTATGACATGTATTAATGAAAGAACCATCTTTCAGTCCCAGAAGAAAGGAATTTAACTTAATGCTGCACAAAAACTGTTAGGAAACAAACAGTTCTTGAACAAATTACGTAAAAGGTGCCAGATCTGAGCTTGAGACAACATGCATTTATGTTGTTCCTATTGACGTCAGTCCATGCACACAGTTCAAGGAGAATCAGTGGCTTCCCACTGGAATAAAAAAAGGATTGGAGGATGAATCTATATAATACCTGATCTGCTAAAGTCACAGGCATGCTCCTCCTGGAGCATTTATCCAGTTTATCTGCTTGTGAAGTTTTGCTGTGAAGATTTTGAGTAGTATGGAGGCATGTTTTCTTAGTTGGTAACAGATAGATTGCAGATGTGACCTAACAGTTCAGTGCTTAAAGGTTCAGTGGTATTTCACCTTTACTGAAATTTCAGGAAATGAATAATTTAGGATGATACTGATTTGGAAAACGGAATTGCCTCTGATTCTGCCAAATACACAATCAGTATAAACTGGGAAAAAAAAATAAAGAGCAAAAAAGTCAAAATTGATGAAATGTTACGACTGATATTTAGTGAAGGAAAGGGAAAATTAATATTTGGTTGCCGCATCAATAATATTTCAGTGGCCTGTTTGGAGTGACATGTCAGGACCGTTGCAGAAACCCAAATGGAACTGACTCCAAGGCACTTGCTTGGGAAATCGAAAATTCAATGTGCAATTATCTTGCACATATCCAAAAATATGCATTAAAATCTGAGAATTTGAAATAATATGCCTTGCATAAGCCTAATAATACCCCAGGGAAAAAAAACTAAGGGACTAGAAACATACTCGAACACCTGGTAAGTATTAAACTGAACTCCCAACGCATCATTGATTCCCATATCTGATACTCATCACACTCACTGCCTGCTCATCCCTCACACTAAAATGACACCCTACTCTGATTCAACATCCCTTGAACTGCAAGCTCTCACCTGACCCCTTCAACCTGACTTATTGGACAACTCCACACACTACCTCACCACTACTACCAGGAATTCCCCCTTACCCAACTTCTACCAGCCCAATGCATATCCATCAATAAAAACATAGAAGACTCAACCGGAGGTTTTCTGGCAAAAGTGTCCTATAAGAGGATTGGGCATGCCATGAGGATTGTTAGAAGCTGGTGCATGTTGGATGCCACTATCTATGGACATGGAGTGCACATGGTTGGTGCCCATGAAGGACCCGATACCCAGCATGAGCAAAACCAATGTAGTGTACAAAATCCTATGCAAGGACTGCACAAAACACTACATAGGACAAACAGGAAAACAGCTAACGATCCGCATCCATGAACACCAACTAGCCACGAAACGACACGATCAGCTATCACACACGCAGTAGGCACACATGCAGATGACAAGCAACATGAATTCGACTGGGACAACACTACTATTATAGAACAAGCCAAACAGAGAACAGCCAGGGAATTCCTAGAGGCATGGCACTCATCCACAGGTTCAATCAATAAGCACATCGACCTGGACCCAATATACCGACCACTGCAACAGACAGCAGGAACTGACAACCAGAAGCGGCAGAGACAAACCACTATAAATGCTGGAGGAAAGATCACAGAAGTGCTTCACAGGAGGCTCCCAAGCACTGAGGATGTCACCTAGACAGAGGACGAAACATCTGCAACACAAATTCCCAGCTCGGTGAACAGAACCACAACATTGTCATTCATTCACTGGTCCCAGAAGTTGAAGGAAAGAGACCATGATGACAATAAACTGATTTATCTTTTCAAATAGAGATGCTTCATCAATTATAGTAAACTGCTAAATTTAGGAAGTTAATCTTGATAAGTATAATAGAAGTAGCGCCACACAACTTGGCACAGTTTAGCAGATTAATCAGTAGATCGATTCCCATTTGCTGTGGAATTAAAAAGATTAGGGCTCGTGGTTTCTGGTGGCCAGGTGGTTATTTTAGCAGTGTTGATATCAGGCCCTGCCAAACCCCCACACTAGCAGACTCCACTTGAAGAAAATGGAAGGTTCCATTGGACAACTCCTCTCTGCCTGGAACCCTTTGAAAGCATTCATTTAAATAAAAGAATTCAGAGGTTTCTGCTGCATTTGTATTGTCAATGGATTCAAAGCATTGGCTCCGTTTTCTCCTCACAGATGCTGAGTTTCTCCAGTACTTTCTGTTTTAATTTCAAAATATAAAAACCAAGTTGAACTCTGTGTGCATATCAAACTACTCCCTGATCATCCCATTCACCGTCCTCGTCCTCCTTCTCTCCTTGCCAGCCCCAGTAGCAACAATTGACCCAACACCCCTCTGTCCCCCAGGATCTGACACCTCCTTCCACCCCGTGACCTGATATTGTTTCTCACACCTGACAATATCCCCCATCCTCCCCAGCAGTCAGACCCAGTCTCTCCATCTTTCCCTGTGCCTGACACGGCATCTCACCCACTGCACTGGGCCAGATACCCCCACGCCCCTGACTGAACCTAAACCCTCCATCAATTTATCTAACATCCTATTCTCCTGGCACCCTGATATCCTAATCTTAACTTACTTACATATTTCCATAGGAGCTGTCAAATTGGCAGGCTATGTGGTGGCCATTCCAATCATAGAATATGAAACCACTGGCATGAGAAGGGATCATGGTTTTTAACACTGTCGTGGAATGTGTGAGGGAGCTGTTAGTTTTTTGCAGCACTCCACAAGTCTGAATGAGCCGTGATCGGAATGTCCTGCCAGAGTTGCCCTAATGGAGAAAAACTAGGATCCCAATGACGGTCTGATTGTGATTGCCTCTTCTCACAATCTGCCCCGACAGTATTATTGGACCGGAAGATTTCTCCATTTAAGAAGCCTCTGGGATAATTCAAAGCCTCAAAAGTGGGTGGGTTGGGTCAGACAGGAAATTAAAATATGGGTTTAAAGCTCTGTAAGAAGAACCAGCCTTCCTTGCTGCTCCCTTTTTGAGTTTCCATGCAAACACGATAAAGTAGGGACGGTCAGTCTGCTCCCAGAGGCAGGAGTGTGGTGCTGGAAAAGCACAGCAGATCAGGTCAGGCAGCATCCAAGGAGCAGGCAAATCAATGTTTCGGGCAAAAGCCCTTCATAAGGCAGGTCTATCCAGGAAATCTTTTTACAAAATGGATGTGGGCTTTTATGTTAAAGAGATTGTAGCTTTTAACGTGTGGCGTGTTGCTTATATACTCAGACTTCAGTGAAGGCAAATTGGGTGAGAAAGGCTTTAGCACGGTGCTTTGGCGGAGTTGCTTTGGACCAGGAAGAGCAAAAATGTCTACTTTGGGTCTAACTAAACCGAAAATTTAAATAACCCTCTCATCTCCAGGGTCTGCCACTGCCCCCACACATATCACTATGTGATTTCTGAAGCTCTCTCACATTTACTGTACATCCCCTCCACACAATGGCTGTTACTCCCTATAATTGCTGGTTTCTGCTCCCTTTACAGCATTGTTAACTTCCAGAAATTCCCCAAGGAAAAGTGTGGTGTAGTTTGCTGATTGACAGGAATTGTACTTGGATGGAAATGAGAATCTCAACAAATTTTCTGGCCCTTATTCTCTGGGAGTGATGGATGCATGTTCATTTGATATCCATTGGAAGTACTCATTACTATATCAGTGTAAATATAATTATAAATGTAACAAACTACTTCAAGATCATTTTAAACCCCCCAAAACAAATAGGTTTAACTGCGGTGGAAAATTAAAATTCAAAAATTCCAAGGTGAAATCCAACCTGTCTTGGACCTTTGGGGCAGAACTTCATGTATCACCGGGGCTCTTGACTTCCAGCAATAAAGTTATTCTCAAACTGGGCTGTCCTGGGACTGATGCAGGTCAACGCTGCAGCCAGATGGAGAGGTGAGTTGGGGAGTTCTCAACAGCACTCAGCTAAGAGTCACCTTCAAAGGGGAATGAGGGAGGATTGGGGGAGGATGCTGGTGATGGGAAGAGTAAGGTTTTGTATCAGCCCCCTGTGGATCCTGGGGACCCATAGAGGAGGAACCTCCTCCCAGTTTCTCACCAATAGCCTGACAGCTGGCAGCTTGCTCACTCCTCGGGCAGGTGTGAGAAACACTGAGGTAGCACAGAGACAGGTCTTGGACCCATGAAGTGTCTCAGCTGGGATTGCCTGATGCCAATCCCATTTCGTGTCAAATTGTAGTGTGGTCAAGCCTAGACTGGCGGGCACTGTGGAAATCTCCACGCGGGAGCTTAAAATCCTGCTGGCTTCAATGGACTAAGTTAAAAATCACACAACAGGTTATAGTCCAACAGGTTTATTTGGAGGTACAAATTTCAGAGCACTGCTGTTTCATCAGGTGGCTAATGACTTGCAAACTGATGAAGGAACAGTGCTCTGATAGCTTGTACTTCCAAATAAACCTGTTGGACTATAACCTGGTGCTGTGTGATTTTTAAGTTTGTCCACCCCAGTCCAACACTGGGAGCTCCACTTTATGGTTTCAAGGAGACAAGACCAGATGACCTGTCTACTCTCAGAAGATGCTGTTGGTGGTGGGGAAGTGGAGGGCTACATGACTTATTTTGGCTTGATTTCTGGTTTTACTTTTCAGGTCTGTTTTCGGTGGTTTGGAAGATAAAATGAGGGAATAAGGACAAAAACCATGGTGATCCTGCTGTTATAACACCAGTACATTCACCAAACCTGTCCTTGTGTGTTTCCTATTCATTCGTCCTCCCCCTGACTTTACACCTTGGCGATTAGGACAACGTGTATGTTTAAAGATTACATAATTATATTTCAAAAAGCAATTCCTGAATTCAAATGATCTGAAGTGAGAACAACATCGAAGCCACTAATACAAACTTAAAGTTGCCATTCATTTGCAAATATTTCTGAGCTATTAGGGAGATATAAATGTCCACGCTTAAAAATGATTTTGAGTTGCCCACATTCTGTTGCTTTGCTAAGCCAAGCTGGGAATGTTCAATGAAATGGTGTCAGTTACACCAGAAATACACACATAAATTCTGCAGTCCCAGTTAATAAAAGGAGCTCTGTGTTGTGCTCAGTGCTCAGTGAAGTGTCTTTTAGAGAACAAGACTGAGCCCATATTGGCACCATCGACTGCTGATTTGTACAAAAGTCCAGTCTCACTGGGCATGAGGATAAATAAAAAAGCTTCTTAAGAGTTTGTCTATGTTACAGAGTTAGCATGTATTCCCACCCATCTGTATTATGGAACAACATTCTGGATTGATTGCTGGGGTTAAAGGACAGCACATTTTGCTTCCTGCACTTGGAGCCAAATTCCATGTTTGTGAGTCAGTTTCTAGGACAGTACCTTTATGACAGTGTCTCATGTTCTCCATTCTCAAAAGTCTTCTTCCTGTGTTATTTGTTCAGAGTCCTTTGACCAAACCTTTCTGTTGTTGGGAGTTACAGATGAGCAAGAGTAAAGGATTCTTCCATTCTGACCTGGAAGTACCCCAATGATAGCATGAAAAACTGCGTGGGCTTGCACCAAAATTTTGAGAGTCAGATTTTTGAGTGTGACCTGTTTTCATAAGTTACTATTCTTACTTCTACCCATTAAAATTTGCAAAGCAGTTCAGTGCAGGCTGTTTCACCCATTGAGTCCACACTCACCCACTGAAGAGCATCCCACCCAGACCCAAGCCCCCTCTCCCTGTAATCCTGCATTTCCCGTGGCGACTCCAGCTAACCTACACATCCCTGGACACAATGGGCAATGTAGCACAGCCAATCCATTGAACCTGCGAATCCTCAGACTATGGGAGGAAACAAGAGCACCCAGAGGAAACCCATACAGACACTGAGAGAACATACAATCTCCACACAGACAGTCACCTGAGGGTGGAATCGAACCTTGGTCCCTAGTAATGAGAGGCAGCAGTGCTAACCACTGAGCCACCAACTTTCCTTCCGGTTTTTCTCAAGTTCTCAGAACTTTGGGTCAGGCTTTCCCAATTCTCATTGGTAGAAATTTCCTTTGACTCCATTGACATGTTTTGAATTTCCATTAAAGCCCCAAACCTGCTGGAATTATGTTGACCACCCACAATTTTGCAAATCAAAAATGGATACCTCGCCTTGCTCAAAAACCAGCCATATCTGGCAGGGAGACTTCTTTCTCCACGCTACAGTGAGTATAAATCTCTTCACTAACTTAATTCAAGCTATTTTTTGTATCCCTGAAAACTTACAGTGCTGAAGTGTCAAAAAGTCAACCAGCTCATGAGAAATCTCAATCATCTGTAGACTGCCTTCTCAAGGTGCAGCACTTCGAATGTTAGGGGTGAAGCCTCACTATGCCAACAAGCCTGACCAATCTCAGCATCTGCATATCCCTGCCAGAAAAGCTGACTGAGGCAGGGAAGTGGGGATGCATCCACAAAGGAGTTCCGAAAGCCACCTTTTGTGCCTGGGAGCTTATGCCACCTAAGTCTTCACTGTTCTCCTTGTTTTGGTGAAAGGTCAGTGAGTTAATTGTTCATGAGCTGCTCTTTTACTTTTTACATGTGAGCACTGGCATACCTGAGAGACCATGCTGTCAGTTTGTTTACAATGGGAGCTGCAATGAAATGGTGGACGTTGATTGCACATGAGGCAATCAATGGAGATGCCTTGCACACAATTGTCTGTTCTTTGCATTAACAACTTTACAGTGAGAATTACACTCAAAGTGGTGTGCAGCTTTGAGCAGACAGTGGTGCATACTCTGTTAGAGCACAGAGGACCATTCATCCTTTTGCAGCACTGAAGTCAGGTTCTCTTACACAGTAATGCCCAGACACTGGCCTCCATACACACCTCTGTCCAGGCTGCCCTTCGGTTGTGGTGGCTTCCAGTTGCCATCTATAGGGAAAAAAGAAAGTTCCTTTTTTCCCTGGAGATCATTCAGGAGAACACTTAGGGATGTGTCATTGAAGTGTAGTTTTGCTATTTTCCTGGCCTCTAACATCACATGGGGGACAGTATTTTAAAACTGCGATGCAAAGGGATTTCTTCTCTCAGGTGACTGGAATTCTCTACCCCAGAGAATTGTGAAGGCAAGATCACTGAAAGTATTTAAAAATGAGGTCAACTGATTTTTGAAATATCAGGGAGTTGAGGGCTATGCTGAGTTGGCAGGTAAGAGGTGAGGCCTGGGGCAGATCAGTGATGATCTTAGAGAATGGTGGGTCAGGCTTGAGGGCCCGGATGGTCTACTCCTGCTTCTGTTTCTTATGTCTTATCCCCAGGGTTCCATGCGGTGATGAGCAAAAGTTGTGATGCTTCTTCATTGTGGAAAATTACGTGCTGTCTGGGTCAGTGTTAAATATAGTGCCCAGCGGCTGGCATCCAGCTGGTTTTGGCAGGGGGCCAGGACTTCCTGTCTTTACTCCTGCCCATAAAAATGGCACTAAATCCACAAACGTTCACAGAATAAGCTGAGAGTAAGCTCAATTGCGAGGGAAGATCTGCCCCGAAACAGCTTTTCTATCCACCTCCATGCTCAGCCTAAAAAAAACAAACTTCTGCGCAGTGAGATACATATTATTATCTTCACCCTCAAACAGATGAGTCCTGCTGATTGTGCAAGATGGCTGAGTAGACATTTCTACCTTTGGATCACCTTCATAATGAAGCAATGCAGTCTTCTGCACAGACATTTCTAGCAATAATCATGTCTCAGAACAGTTCTGTCTGCAGTTGACAAAGGCAGTACAGTTGAACTGTTCCCCACAGCTACCTTCGGAACTATAACTGTGGCCTTCTGTAACCCAATCCCCCAGGGAACTGTTGGAGTTCTGCATAAAATTAACTCACTAGTAACATCTTCAGGAGAGTTGGAGAATTCATCCATTATAGCAAAAACGTTTAGGCAGCTGCATGAAATGTCTGTTCAGTGCAGTCCTGTTATTGAGCTTCCTGTGGTTCAGGACAATGTGAGGCACTGACATTACAATGTTGCTCTGACCATGGAGCTATTGAATTCCATGACTGGACTGGGGTTCAACACCAATCAGTTAACATTGTCATTGATCAGTTGCAACAGCTCCTAAATGCTGCTGTCAGATTCATAGGAAGTTTCCACAATGGTTTCATAAAGAAAGAGTCAAGAATCTCCAGATAAGATGGTGAAGAGTTGGGATGGAATCTGGGATTCTTGGCATTCCATTTGTTCTAATGGGTTGTGATTCATTTTTGTTGCTTAACTCAGCAGTAGAATATTATCACATCAAAGACCATGTGATTGTTGAGATCATTTTTATTTGCCCGTGGGATGTGGGCATCACTGGCTGGGCCAACATTTGTTGCCAATCTCTCATTTCCCTTGAGAAGATGGCAGTGAGTTGCCTTTTTGAACTGCTGCGGTCCATGTGACGTAGTGTCGCCCACAGTGCTGAAATGGAAGAAGTTCCAGGACTTTGACTCTGTGACAATGAAAATCAGTGATGTGTTTTCAAGTCAGAATGATGAGTGGCTTGGAAAGGAACTTGCAAGTGATGGGGCTCCCATGCATCTGCTGCCCTTCTCCTTTTAGATAGTAATGGTTGTGAGTTTAGAAGGTGTTGGCTGAGGAGTCTTCATTTGTTACAGCAATGCATCTTGGAGATAGTACACACTGCTGCCATTGGTAATGATGGTGAAAGTTTGAATGTTGAAGGTGGTGGATGTGGAGGCGAGGGATGGGCAATCATCTCAGTTACTTTGTCCTGGATGGTGTCAAGATTCTTGTATTGTTGGAGCTGCCCTTATCCAGGCTTTGCTTTGTAGACAATAGATAAGCTTTAGGGAATGTGAAGCTGAGTTACTCACTGAATTATTCCTAGTCTCTGCTCTGTTTTGTAGCCACAGTATGCATATGACTAGTATAATTTAGTTTCTGGTCAATATTAGACTTCAAGATGTTGATATTGTGAAGTGGTGATGCTATTAAATGTCAGGGCGTGATGGCTAGATCCTTTGTTATTGGTATAAATGTTACTTTGCACTTAGATTACCTGCAGTATGGAAACAGGCCCTTTGGCCCAACAAGTCCACTCTGACCCTCCGAAGAGTAACCCACAAAAATCCATTCACCTATCCTATGTTAACCCCTGACTAATGCACCTAATATTATGGGTAGTTTAGCATGGCCAAGTCACCTGACATACACCTGACTGCGGGAGGAAGCAGAGCACCCAGAGGAAATGCACACAGACACAGGGAGAATGTGCAAACTCCACACAGATAGTCACCCGAGGCTGGAGTCAGACCCAGGTCCCTGGTGCTGTGAGGCAGCAGTGCTAACCACTGAACCACCACGTGAATATTGACATGCAGCACTTCTGAAGGCACTGCTTCACCTCCGTAATAAATCAGGACATCTTATTATGTGCAGTGCCCTTTGTACTTTTACAATTCAGAAAACACCAGGACTTTAATAACAGAAGAAGACAGGATTGCTTCGGAACTCAGAACCTGGTGTCAGGAGGATCAATAAGTAAAAAACTCTTGTATGTTAGCAGACAGGGAAATATATGAGGAAATCGTTAATGGAACTTTCCTGTGATTAAAAGAGTAACTTTTAACACCCTCTATCACAATGCCTCTTCAAAACTTTCTGCTAACTTCAATGATTTTAAAGATAAATGTCTCTCATCAACAAAATGATTTGTTATTTCCAGAGGAACTCACACACCATCATGACTTGTTGAATGACAAAGCCAAATTGAAAGGCAGCATCTCATGTAACAGTGATCAAGGCTACATCTGATCATCCCAGGAGCGACCCAATGTGCTTTTCTGATACTTAACATGGTGTTGTATTTGGATACCATCTGACACCCAGATCTTTGAAAGATGGTTAACTGTCGTTTTGCCTCTTGAGAACAGAGAGATAGAAAAGACCCTTGGAATAGATGTGGTCCTCACTAAACAGCCTCCAAATTTTGGAAAGTAGTTCACTCCATTTTGCATCTCTCATGTTGTTTCTGAGGCAACATGACCTTGCCTCTGATTCTTATCTTTGCAGGACCTCTACATGGAACATAGATCTGAAACATACAATGAACTTGGAAAGCAGCAGCAAAACCTGCTTTTAGCAATGCTTTTGGAGCGCTGCTCCTTCATCAAGTGGTTGTGGAGTACAAGATTGTAAGACACAGAATTTATAGCAAAAGTTTACAGCGTGATGTAACTGGAATTATACATTGAAAAATATCTTGATTGTTTGTTGAGTCTCTCATCTGGTAGAATGACCATGATAGTTTCACTTCTTTCATGTGTAAATCGCAAAAGCTTTTTTAAAAAGTTACATTTTGCATGTAATATGTAAAAGTTACATGTGCTTCCAATTAAACTTGTTGGACTATAACCTGGTGTTGAATGATTTTTAGCTTTGTACACTCCAGTCCAACACCGGCATCTCCAAGTCAAGTTTAATGGTTTACAAATTACAAGAGAGCCCTGATTGAGTATTTCCTGAAATTATCTGAACACCAGAAAGCAGGGATATCTCAAACATTTCCCCAGGGTGCTCTCAATTGCCTTCCCCAAGGGCTTCCTCAGAGATTTTACAACAACATCTCCCAGGGATTTTTCAGTTGCTTCCCCAAGGGTGCCCCAGTCACCTCCTCCAGGGTTTTTAAAGGCCTCTCTGAGGGCTGTCAGCAGCCTCTCCCAGGTCTCCCTCAAGTCTGATCGAACAATTTGGGGTGAGATGAAAAATACTGAAGAAAAGCAGAAGGTGGAAAAGAATGGAATGGAGAATGAAATGAAATATTCCTTGCCTTCAGTTATCACGTTGCTTTGTATGAATAATAAAAAGTTAAATAACTGCATTAAACTGTTGCTTAACAATGCTTCCAGCATTTAGATCTATTATGAAAATGGCATTTCATATTAACTGCCACTAGCATGTTTTTAAAAATAACATGAACCAAATAATTTCATGGGAGCACGTGGCATATTTTAATCAGGTATTAACCTTGGCTCAGATGTCGCACTCGTTGCAGGAAATCAGAAGATTGGTTTTTCAAGTGTCACTGCAGGGACTTGAGTGTTACATCGAGGCTGAGACTTGAGCATAGCTCTATAAAGGGATACTAGGTTCCTACAGTTTTATAGGATGAGCATTTTGCTGGGAACATTGGATTGCAGAATCAGTCTTTATCACTATTACTGGGTAGAGATTCTGATGATGTCTGAACAGTAAACATACTGCATTTGTGTGTGTTCAGTGCTCGAATACAAGCAGTGGATTGCTTGAAAAGAAATGCTACAAGTACATTATTCTTTAGGATATAGGAATTTCGGGCAGGGCTGATATTTATTTCATATTTGAATTATCCTGGAAAACTACTCGACTCCAAGGTGACACCTACCGAAACTCAGATCCTGTGTGACCTCTAAGAAACTGAGATATGGTGATCTTCCAGTATATCTGCAGCTATGGTCTTTCAGATGTTGTAGATAGCAGATTCAGGAGGTGTGCAAAAAAAGGTCTAGTTATTCTAGATCGTGCATAACTGTCACAATAATCGATTCCTAGAGCCTTGTATTATTGTAGACATTTTTAAACTTTAATTCCAATTAATGTTTTTTTTTTAAGAGGATTGCTACAGACAGAAAACTGTACAGATGTCAATTCTGTGCTGTCTGACAAGGTCCTGTGTAGGGCCCATGGAATGTCATACATCTAGAATGTCAGCAACATCAAGCCGAAACAAGCTGCAGCGGGAAGTGACGAAGGTGGTTAGGAAGCTGAACTTCCTGATAGTGGAGAACCACCTTTCTTTATGCTTATCCTTCCAGGATTATACAAAAAAAGGGGTTAAAAGCCAACTGCAACCTTGGTCTCTGAATACTCGTGGGAGAAAGTGCCCGAGTGAGGCACCCCTGAGAACCGGCCAATGTTCAAGTGCTAATGTACTGTGAAGGTCACAGCCACAGAACTATACACTAGCCACCCCTGCATTGCAGGTAAAGAAATTATCTCTTTTTGTTTGCCAGAAGCCAATATGCAGACAAAAGAAAATAAGAGAACAGAAGTTCTCTCACTCTAGGTACTGCCAGCTAACCACTATAAAAAGGAAATGGGACAGAAGCACATTATCTACCCCAAGAATCTAAAAAAAATGCTGTTCAACTATTAACACTGCATTATCACAAATGATATAGAAACACTGATTTGTATACCTTTCAACTTTTTTAAAAACATTAAAACTTCTCATTCCTAATCTGCATGCTTGTGTATTATTTTCATTTTAATCTGATGAATTGGGAAGCTCATACTTTTGCTACATCAAGAAAGTTGGTTCAGTTTTTAAAACATAAATCCATTTGGTCTTGGAGAGGGTTGTCTATACCAGCTGAGGGGATACGTGCATTAAGAACGGAGCCAGTTCAGCCTTACCCGAGAACTTAATGGTTCATGGTGTTCCTATCATAATAACGGGGAATCTTGCTCAGTTTCAGGTCTTAACAGTATTGTTGATTGAATCTTATATTCTTAGTAAGTTTTATTTTCATCGACATTTTTTGGAAGACTTCTCTCCCCAGATTTTTTTGTGCTATCATCCAAATCTGCCCAATTAGCCAATTACCCAGCCCCTCTGATACCCTACTCATCTGGTGCCCAATTTTCACACTACCTGGAGCTGGAAATAATTACCCCTGCCAAGACATCTCAGGATCTATGGGCATACCGGGTGCTAGCATCAGCATGGTACTCAGTCAAGCGTTGGCAGTCCAGAGTTTCTCTTCACCGTAAATAAAGTGACACAGCAGCTTCAAACCAATGCATCTCAGAAAACATGGCTGGCACAGGGCACTTCCCACACAATGATACTTTTCTACAATAGCACTACTTAAGCAACAAGCCACACAACTCACTGGTTGTTAGTCACATTCCAACACACATCCCTTTCTGAATTGCCCACCATCGTTCAGCACCTTATCACTGATGGATATGTGGCCATAAATGCAGGATTGCTTTCAAATACGCCAACATTAACTTTTATTTGCAATCGCCAAAACGAATGGAAATAAATGGAGAAGCTGCATTTTTGTCTTGGAACAGAAATAGACTGCATGCCTTTCCAGCACCAGTAATTTTACAGTCAACAATTGAACTGTGCACCCAGTTGTCATCTACTGGAACCAGCTATCACTGACGTCCTGTGTTGCTTCTTGCATCTGACACTGCACCGTTCTCTTGTGTACAAGGTGATGTTCCTCTTGCTCAATATCTTCATCCTCTGCCTTGGCAGATTGTCCCCAGTTCCATTACATCCTGCTTGGCCTGCTGCTGTTGTATGGAGCATAGCATGTTCGCATTCTGTGGCACACTCGTTCTGGAGTACACCTCACATCAAAACAAGGGAACCTCATCTTCCGGAGGCCTCGTATCTGCTCCACTCTGGCCCTGGTTGAAGAATGGGCTGCAGTGCTTCTGTGCTCCACCTCAATCAAGGGGGGGATCGGGGGGTGGTTATATAATGAAGTCAACATGCATGATCACATTCCTTTCCCAGTAAGCATCCTTAGTGAGGTAACATCCAGCACGGCAGCTCCCAGGGTACTGGCTACAAGCATCGAAGGTGCGGTAACTGACCATCACAGAGTCTTGCACGTTGACGGAAAGAAGCCTTTTTCCCTTGATGACCTCGGCTGCACTACCATGTAGTACTTCAGTGCCACGTGTGTGTAACAAAGGGCAGCCTGCGCCCAGGGGAAGGCAAAGAGTGCTAGTGGCCAGGCTGCAGCACTAACCTTCTACACTCGCCGACATATATCCAGGGACAGCCTCAGGCTGCACTAACACTGTGTCTTGTAGACACAGAATCATAGAACTGTTCCACCACAGAAGGAGGCCATTCAGTCCATCTTACCTGTGCTGGTCCATACAGAGGAAATTGCATTGAGCGCAAAAGACTCTGGCTGCCCTGTGCCTCTGACCTGTAACTTCTCCCCGGGGATGCTGTTTGGCAGCTGCTGGAGGTTACTACTGGTCCTGGGCTGGCTGGTGTCTCTGTTCCTTCTCCATATCTCTGCACCTTTGTTGCATCATTGCAATTGCAACAATAACTCTGCTATGCCTGAATCCATCAGTCACACTCAGAATGAACCTGTGTATGAAACATAAGGGCACAAACAGATCCTTAGAAAAGTGAACAGTCAGCATTCACCTCACCTTCCACACCGCAGGACATGAGCCATTTCAACAAGGAAGGTCATAGAATAATTCAACAGGACATTTTGCCATTGGACCTTACTCTATTGAGTGCATGACCAGTCATGTGGCAAACAAAGAGTGGAAGTGTGTGCATGCTGCATTAGTCATGATCCCTTCTCCTCCCAGCCCCATATTACCCACAGAAGGTATTAGAAAGTCCTAGATTATACTGATAGTTCAGGTAGAGAGGGAGTCAGCTCGATGCTCCTGTGCACCCTAGGGTGGTCTGGCAATAGTTGTGTGTGTTATGGCAGGGGCACCAATTACTTCAGCTTCATAGAGATGCCCATCTGCAATTTGCAAGGACCAGTGAAATAGTGAACAATGTTTGTGAGCAGTATTTGCAGCCCACACAGTTAGCTGAACCCAGTCTGTACTTCTCTTGCACAGTGATATGATTGCCAGCAATGTGATCCTGTACTCGACAAATATGGATGGAACCGTTGATGGGACTCCCATCACATTGAAGTGAAGCCACGTCTTTGGTCATGAAGTAGTAAGTGACTCCGCTATTCTGAGCATGGTTACAACTAAATCTTTGATCTCTACAATAGCAAAGGAGATGTGAACATGGGAACTCCACCACCTGAAGGGTCCTGTTCAAGCCATGCACCATCCAGACTTAGAAATCCATAATCACTCCTTTAACATTACCAGGTTCTGTATGCTCCCTGTCTAACAACACTATTGCTGTCCCTACACTACCACACAGCCTATAATGTTTTGAAAGGAGAGCACATCTCTACCTTCACAAGGGCGGTTAGGAATGGGAAATGCTGGACTTGTTAGCAATGCCCACGTTCAGTGAACAAATGAAAAGCACTGCATTCCTGGTCTGTGTCCTTTAGGTGATGGGAAGACTTTAATGAGTTAGTCACCCCACAGTACCGAGCTTCTAACATTTATTGGTTGATCTATCTGATTTTCTGGCCAATATTAACCTCCAGCCCATTGGTGGTGAAGGACTCATGGAGCTAGAAATGCAACAGAAGATGGTTAAGATCTCTCTTTTTGAATTTGGCCATTATTTGGCCCTTGTAGAGTGTCATTTGTTTGCCTATGCTTGGATAATAGCCAGGTCTTTCTGCCTGCAGGAACAAATCTAAATAATGTGGAATGGAGCTGAACATTATAGTGGTTAGCAATATTCCTTGTCTTCTGATAAAGGCCCGGTCATTCATGGAGCAAATGAAGTTCGGCTAAGGAACTCCAGCAGACAGGTCTTAAGGCTAACCTAAATTCAACAATCACAGTCTTCATTCTTTGCATCAAATGTGACTGCAGCCAATGCCAAGGTTTCACACAGTTCCCCATTGAGTTCAGTTCATTGTTAGGATTCCTTGTTGGCTCAGATGTTGCTTTGTTAACAAAGACAGTAACATTCACCTCACCTGTAGGTTTGGTCTTTTGTCTTTTGAATCAAGACCGTAATATTCCAGACTCAAGTGGGTTTTGATGGAACCTAAATTGAGCATTAGTGTTTGAGCATTTGGAATTCCCTTCCTCAAAAGGCACTGGATGCAGAATCTTTAAATATTTCTAAGGCAGAGATTGATGACCAAGGGGATGAAAGATTATGGGGGATATGCAGGAATGTAGAGTTGAGGTTAAAAACCGACCAGCCATGATCCTATTGAATGACGGAGTGGGCTTGATGGGCCCAGGGCCCACTGTTGTTTCTTCCCCACATGTTTTATTTATATGTTGGTAAACATCAGGCGGCTTACCTGACCATGTGGCTTCATATTTAAACCTTGCCCTTTAGAATTTATATCTATAAGTTTCTTCAACATCAGCAAAATGACAGGCAAGCAATTTTATTGTTTCTACTTTACTTTGGAAGAGGCAAAGACCACCTGGTCTGACATTAAGGTTTCGAGTCACACAGGCTCTGATTTTAAATGACCCAAGTGTACTGTTCTTTGGCATCATGTATTTCAATAAGACAGTTAAGGTTCTTTCCTTAAATGTCAGCCACCTGACACATTAATACCTAAACCCAGTGAGTTTAATAAATATAGTATGCAATTTAATTAAAACAATTCCAAGAGGAAATTATGCAAAATTCTGACTAAATAGTACAGTCGAGGCCGAAATGATTTATTATAGCATTCCTATTTAATGCAGAGTGCCTATTAAACATATAAAGCAGACACTGTATAATGAACTGGTTTGATTTTGCTGGAGGGGCTGTCAAGTAAGAAAAGCCTTTAAATGCTGGCAATTTTGATGATATCAAATCTCAATTTGAGTAATTTGCTTTTGTATTTTCTCATTTTCCTCCCACTGTGAAATATGTGAATCTAGCCAGAATACTATCCTCAGTGCAGTTCCTTCATGTATATCCTGGATAATAAGCATTTTCCTTTCTGAATCATCCTGTCCTTCCCAGTTCCTCTTTTCCAGCAACCACACATACACATTTTACAGTGGGGAGCAATGATTACTCAGGGCTGGGACCAAGGCCTTAACATTTTTCCTTTCAGCCTTGGCAGAAAACAATAGAAATTCCAGATATTTTCAACGTTTTGTTTTAAATCCTAAACTGGTTCCTTGCATGAAGTTCAGTGCAAACAAAAAATTGAACCGGGAAACTTTTTGACCTGTATGGTTCAACATTACACCATACTGTGTCAGCTGAGGCACTGAAGTTTTCCTGACTTGAGGTACATTTTCCCATTTGCATTACCCATGAACTCATGAAAAGATGTGGTAAAGCAAACAGAAAATAAACCCTGTGCTAGTAATTTCAACTTGCAATGCGTTTGAACATTGTGCTATTGAGCAATATTGGTAATGGTAGTCTTCAGTTTCTGCAAATGTACCAGTTATGGATTATTGCTACAGGGATAAAATGCAACTGAAATTTGTTACAATCTTACACCAAGAAAACTGCTGAGATACAGCGATAGAGGGATCCAGTAGCTGTTGTACATTTCATAGCATTAGTGGTCATTTAATAGTAAAAATGAACAACTCTTGCAGGGGAATGACAAATTAATCAGATACCCAATTTCTGCCTTATAAGGGAATGAGTAATTGCTGGTGGTATTATCCATAATACTGTCGCATTATATAACATGACCAGCTTCATGGGAAAGCAGCGACAAGAAAATAGGCATGTCATAGTTTATTTGATTGCTATTATCAATCAACACCAGGGCCTTAAACTTGACTTTATGAAATATGGAAATAATTTGTCATTTCGCTTCCCAGCTCTTAGAACATCAGGTACAGGCTACATTAAAAATTGCGTGAAATTTCTAGCATTGACAGTCAAAAGTTATTCCAAATGTGAATGCAGATTCAAGTTCTTTTTATCTACACTTTATTTTGAAGTACCTTTGAGCTTCTCTCATTTCCTGTGAGTAAGGTTATTCCCAGTCCAAATGTAGGTGAGCTTGGGAACAGATTGTTGTTCATTTCCAAACTGATTATGGTTAATATTGAGAAATCCATTTGGAATAGCAGCCTGTCAAACCCATTTATATTATTACACAGAATTCCTGTGCTCATCTTAGAAGTTCCTAATGGATTGGGTGGAGCCAGAATCTGTTTTGATCTGACTTGCAGATATATTTAATTTTACAAAAGAAAGGCATTGAGATTGACTGAATGCTTGAGATATTCATGAGTTATAGGGCTTTTATTTCCATTAATGAATATCTGCAGCTGTTATTAAAAGAGAGATATCTGCAACTGTCAGCCAAATAGCAAAATCTTTGGGTCATGGAGGGGAGTAAACCACATGTGTGAATGGGGATATACACTGGGAATAGTCCACAGTGCCTCTTTGTTTTGCGTAAGATGAGGCCCTTGAAGATTTTTTTTACTGAAGATCATTGCTAAGGTCAAGATCCATGGTGCTGCTCCTACCAAAGATGTCAAAATGAAAGTGTGTGGAAATATCATAGAGTCATGCAACATGGAAACAGATCCTTCGAGCCAATCAGTCCATACCAACCACAATCCCAAACTAAACTAGTCTAACCTGCCTGAGCTTGGCCCATAACCCTCCAAACATTTCTTAGTCAGGTACTTATCCAAATGTCTTTTAAACATTGTAACGGTATGTGTATCCACCATTTCCTCTGCAAGTTCATTCCACACACAAACCATTGTGTGTGTGAAAAAGTTGCCCCCCACCTTGTCTGGAGATCCTCCACCACGGGGAAAAGACACATGCCATTATCTGTACTCCTCATGATTTTATAGACTTCTTTAAAGTCACCCCACAACCTCCTATGCTCCAGTGAAAAATGTCCCAGCCAATCTAGCCTTTCCTTATAACTCAAACCCTCCACTCCTGGTAACATCCTGGTAAATCTTTTCTGAACTCTCTTCAGTTTAGTAATAACTTTCCTATAATATGGTGACCAGAGCTGGACATTGTACTCCAGACAAGGCTTCACCAACATCTTGCACAATATCAATGTGACTTTCCAACTCTTTTACTTAAAGGTCCTTTTCAACAAAAATGTGAGAGCAACAATGGCAAGGCGATAATTATGATTTATTTTCCTGATGTGATGGTGAATTTTCTTTATCATTGCGTTTGTTTTTACAATTTAACAATTTGCTCTTCCATTTTGGAATATATCCAAAGTCGACCACAGTATTTTGGTACAGGAATCACAAATAAGGCAGACAAGGTAATAGTTCCAATTCCCTGAACTATATTACTTGAATTTATTCAGACATCAGAACAATCTTCCAATGGTATTTGACAAATATTTCTGGTGCTTACTGACAGATCTCCAGATTTATGTAATTTAATATCATAACTTGCCATTGAGGGATGAGAACACTTTGGCTTTCCAGTGAGTAGCATTGCCACGACACTGTCATACCCAAAGAAGGCAAAGTAATTGTGTACAATGTCTGAAATTGCATTTTCAGAAGGTTTTGGGAATTCTGGACTTTTGTTTTGCTATGGTTGATTGGTCATGCAATAGTAATTGCATAATTAAGGAGTAGATCTGCCTATCTCCTGATATTTTATGTGTGTGCTGCCTATCCACACTTTATTAGTGTGTTGGTTCTTTAGAGGTTTATGTGGTCTGGAGTGTGCCTCCTTCTGATCTATTAAGAAAGTCTTGTAGACTAAACAAGATGCAAGTTTTTACTTCTCTGCAACTATTTATTGCCTGCACTGTTAGGAGGTCTCTCACAAGAAACTGCTTTCACTGTCCTTCTACAATAATCACTGTGGACTATTACATTTAATCAAGTGCTAACGTTTTCAGACCCACTTGAAGCATTCTTGTTTTACATTGTCTAATGCTGACTTTTAACACCCTTCCCTGACTTCCCCCCAAGATCCTGACTTTACAGTTTCAGATATTCTGGAGCTTTCACTAACCTGAATGTAATTGTTTCAGACTTGGAAGAATGGATGTTTAATGGACAAAAGATAGTTGTTGTGGATTGTCTGCATGGCAGTCTGGTAGTCTTATGATCTGGAAGACGTTTAATCACTGGCCCTGATACTACAGGTAATTTTCTGTTTGCAATATCTTGAATCTTTGCACATTGTTTGTCCCCTCGTGGTAACTACCACAGAATCGTATGCACCACATCTTCAGTTTCTGTCAGTGGATTTATTTTCCCAATCCACTATGCTCAGTAGGCAGAATCTTTATTTGAACTAGCACGTTAGCTTTCTGAATTTTCTTGTTCACCTTCAGTTCTTGAATTCACTTGTTCACTTCCTCAGTTGTGTTACCTGGGAATATTTTTCCCTTGATGTGATGTCTATTATACTGGATTAGTGGTGCTGGAAGAGCACAGCAGTTCAGGCAGCATCCAACGAGCATGTTCACTGAGCATTTTCTTTGGAAGATAGTGAGCTCAGATATTCTTCTTGAACTCAACCCTTTTGCAGCATCTAATGTAGAGTTGTATTTTTCATAACTGGTTGCTCAATATGTTATGTTGCAGTCTAAATTGCAGATGCTTTACTTGATTGGGGTACATTTTTCATTGTTGCTACTTTTATTCACTTTCTCCTCAAAGTTTGTTGGCACTTGGAATCTGAACTGTCTTCTGCATTGACAGCTAATGGAAAATATTTCTTCCAAACTAGTGTGGTCGCAGTTTTCCAACTGACTGAAGGTACAGAACAAATATCCAATATAATTAACCTCAGGGGGTTCTGCTTTTTGTTTGCATTCTGGCATGAGCTTACAGAACCCTGTAAGTTCTTCTACTGGATGTTCCTTGACTTTTGTTTTGTTTAGCCCCCTTTCCACTTTGGGATGAGATTGAGGTCAATGCCTAACTTTTTACAAAGTAGTCAGATTTCTTGGTTGTGAAGCAAATACAAGTTTTGTTTTAGCATTTCCTGTCTCCTAGGTTGGGGAGTTGCTTGTAGAATGCTGTTAATATTGTGATACCTGCGGCCAATTCAATGAACATCTGTTTGTTGTGAACAGTATATTGGCAAGCAAGGCTCACAGCTGGAAAATATTCTAATTTTTTCTCCCAAATTGAATTTGAACTTTGTGAGATACCCATTGATATAAAGGTCACTTTGGTCTGAGTTACTCATTTTCTCAAGGACAACTTTGGATTTGCAGGCTAATTGTTCTATCCCTTTACATAAATATTTCTTTGGTGTTTTGCTTTGCTGTGGCAGTGTCCTACTTCAGCACATTTTCTGAAAATTGCCTATTGTTTTACAATAAAAAAATTCAGTTTTGATGGCTGGGCATTGTCTCAACCTGTGAGGTTTCTTTGCCCCACTGCATTGGCAAAGATTTATGCTCTCTTTGTCTACCCTACTCACTGTGTTGGATTGACACATATATCTTGCAAGATCACATGTGGGATCCAGTGGGAGCTAGCCAATTGGATAAAAAGTTGTCTTGAAGATAGGAGACAGTGGATGGCAGTGGAGCGATGTTTTTTGGACTGGAGGCCTGTGACCAGCAGTACGCCACAAGAATCAATGGTGGGCTCACTGCTTTTTGTCATTTACATAAATGATTTGGATGTGAACATAGGAGGCATAGTTAGTAAGCTTTCAGATGGCACTGTATTGATTGTAATGAGGTCAACCAGGTGGATCACATAGAATATGGGTTCTCTGATTGGGGCTGTGAATCTGGTCCAAACAGGGAGCCCAGGCTGATAGATATAAATAGGAGGGTCAGAGGTTCTGTTTTCTCTGAGATCTGGCTCTGAGGGAACTGGAGCAGTGTCAAGGACTCTCCATGTGTAAATAAAGAGTGTCTTGGTGACGGGATACCGTCCTCTGTGGAGTTATTTCAGAAAAAATAGGTGGTGTAGTGGACAGTGAAGAAGATTATCTCCGAGTACAACATGTCCTTGATCAGATGAGCCAGTGGGCCGAGGAGTAGCAGATGGAGTTTAAATTAAATTAATGAGAGGTGCTGCATTTTGGTTTGGTAAGGCAAGCCAGGGCAGGACTTATACCATTAATGGTAGGGCCCTGGGGAGTGTTGCCAACCAAAAAGACCTAGGGGTTCCTTGAAAATGGAGTTGCAGCTAGACAGGATGGTGAAGAAGGCATTTGGTACACTTGCATTTATTAGTCAGTGCACTGAGTATAGGAGCAGGTCAGACAACATCCGAGGAGCAGGAGAATCGATGCCTGATGAAAGGCTTTTGCCTGAAATGTCAATTCTCCTGCTCCTCGGATGCTGCCTGACTTGCTGTGCTTTTCCAACACCACACTCTCGACTCTAATCTCCAACATCTGCAGTCCTCACGTTCGCCCACTGATTATAGGAGTTAGGAGCCATTTTGCAGCTGCACAGGACATTGGTGAAATCACTTTTGGAACACTGTGTACAATTCTGGTCGCCCTTCTGTAGGAAGGATGTTGTTAAACTTGACAAAGTGCAGAAAAGGTTGCCAAAACTATTGCTGGGACTGGAAGGTTTGAGGTTTAGGAAGAGACTGAAAAGGCTGGGTTTTTTTTCCCCTGGAGCATCTAGACAGAGCGGTGATTTGGAACCGGGTGTTGGTCAAGTCCTATTTTGATGGCAGCACCTGACACAGCTGAGCTCTCTATTGGAAAAGAAGAGCTTCCTCATACCCAGTGTTCTTGACATTGTCCTTGGAAGAATGCTCTTATTTCCTCCAGTTCCTCAGCATCTATCACATTGCTTCATTGCCTGCTGCAGTGGTGCAAAGGACAGCAGGCCAGGATAATGCAGCACACTGTGTGTAGACTTTACTGGAGGGTCCCATTGATGGGTTAAAGTAACACAACCACATCTTCTACAGCCCAATCATCTTGCTCCACCATGGCCCTGATTGAGGTGAAGGCAGCAGCAGTGTATCTAAGCTCTGCATCAATCAGGGGTTTGCACAACATTGTCATGAGCTATGGTCACACTGGGTCGTCTTGTCCCTCAGTGACCACATGTGTGTAAGACACCTGAACCCTCGATCGCACCAGGTACACAAGAGTGCTCCAGGCTCTAGGAGTCATGGCAGCTGCCAGGTTAATAGGCACACACAGCTCCAGGAAGTGGCAAAAGTGACCACACCAGACCAAAAATCACCAGACCATTCACTGAGCAGGCCCCACTCCTGTTGCTGAATTCCACAGTTTTGTGATACGCCCCTTGCAGTGCCATGTGGGTACAGCCAATGGTTCCCTCCACCTAGGGGATGCCAGCTACATTCCTGAATCTTACAGCCATAGCTGCAGCACTGATCCCACCATGCAGAGAACAGCATGAATTGGTGTGATCTCACACACATGGAATCAGTCACCGTCCTGATGCATTTTGTGGGAGCATGCCTGAGAGATCCCACACAGGTCACCCAGCACTCCCTTGAGGTAGCCAGTCACAGAGCGGTTCAAAATGGCTGTCACTTCCACAGCCACCAGGAGGGGACAGGGAGTACATGGAGCCACCACCAACACTGTGCTTCGCTCATCCCTGGGAAATACAGTCAGGATCAATACATCCTCTGCCAACATCCTGAGAGTCACTGCAGACCTGGCATCTCCCTGGGCTGTGTTCCCCTCATCCTCCATTGTGGCCTGCTGCTGCCTCTTGGGCTTGTTGTTGGCCTTTGTCCTCCTGAATCAGCCATTAGCTTCTTAGGAAGGTAGCCATAGTGACCACCATCCTATGGGCACAGGTTTCATGGTCCCCATTGGGAACGTACGGAGTGGGAGAGGTGCTTCGCTCTCAGCAGTGTCATTGGGAGCACCCCATGCAGATGAGGGCTGCACACCCTCCTCAACACAGTGAGACATTCAGCACCCCGATATTGGGGTTGTGTCTGCACCATCCATTCAGCTACAGCCTCAGTACGGGCACCAACTTGGTGAAGGTGCCTTGCCAGCTGAGTAACCAACGGATTTCATCTAAAAGGACGTACCCGCTGCACTCCAAACCCCTTCCCATCTCAGATCCCCGTCAGTTATGGAACTTCTCATTACATTTGGACAAACCATGATTAAACATACAGAAAGCAATAGCCTCCGCCTCCCACAGCACTCTTGTAGGTGTCACAAGTTATGGGTCACCTTCAGAAAGGACTTGCCTCTTTTTCAATCATTGCCGCTTACCCTCTGCATCATTCAGATATCAATGTTCAATTCGCAAGCATCATTGGCATGGTGCATGCTACCTTCGAGCAGCATTTGAACCCTAAGCACACTGACTCTGCATGCATGGCATATGGACGATGAAATTATTGCAAATTAAGTAGAGCTGATACTTGCAAATGTCTGTTTCATTGTATTTTCCCCATCAATGTGCTAGCCTCCAGCAGATCTGCATTCTATACTTTCACCCATCAAAATAACATTGAGCCTCTGGACCTGGTCCCAGGATTCTTCCAAGGACAATGTCAAGAACATTGAGGACTGAGAAAGACAAATAATGGCAACGAACGGTGCTCTCATGGATATCATCACATTCCACCTGGTTGCCATTTCCCCGTCCCCTCCTTCCAAACTTCCACCTCCCTTTTGCCTTGCACTACCCTGACAGCTCATCTCCCCCCATCACCAGTCCCCTATATGGAGACCCATCATATTTAAACTTCCTATTCCCCTGAAACAAGTAAAGAAACTGCTGGAGAAACCCAGCACATCTGACAGCATCTGTGGAGAGAGGAACAGAGTTAATTTTTAGAGTACAGTATGCACTCTAAAACTTAGAGCTTTAGAGTGCAGTCTGCAACAGCCCAGTAGCAGCTGAGGACATTGAGTTCAGATGATCACTTTACAATCACAGGAGTTTCACGCTTGCTTTCTACCCAGAGATTTCTCATTTGGACCATGAAGCATACCATATCAGGGACATAAATTAAGGAACATTGGTTCTGAATACAACTTACTGAGGTTGCAAATAGTTTTGGAGTGGATCCACCATCTATCAAAAACCACAGGCAATCTTCCTTTGCATTGATTTCCAAACATATATAATCAGGCAGATTCAGTGTAGCTTCACAAAGTGGAAATCGTGCCTGGTAAATTTATTGGATTTCTTGGAGCAGGCAGCAAGCAAGACAGTTAAAGAGGAAACGGTGTATGTGACATATTTGGATTTTTACAAGGCTTTTGATAAGGTACCACACGCTAGGGTACTAGTTGTAAATCTATGGTATTGAGGATTGTATTAAGTATGAATAAAGGATTGGCTAATAAATACAAAACAAAGTGTTTGGATTAAGAGCATTAGTAAATCAGGTGGGTTTTTACAACAATTAATGAGGGTTGAATGTGATATAGAAAAGTGTAAGGAGAATGATTGCAGAAAGCTATAGCACATAGGGATTTGGGGGTTCTTAAGCACAAGTTACAAAAAAGTTACCATACAAATTCAGCAGGTAACAGGAAAGGCAAATGGAATGGAGTAGAAAAAATATGGAGATCTTGTTAAAACAAGGAACTAGTCAGACGACAGCTGGAATATTGTTTTGGTCCCCTCATCCAAGGAAAGATGTACTGGTATTGGAGGCAGTCCAGAGAAGGCTCACTTGGTCGATTCTGAGTATGGAAGGACTGCGTTATGAGGTGAAGTTGAGTAGGTTGGACCTGTACTCATTAGAATTTAGCAGAATGAGAGGAAACTTCATGTAAACATCAAGATCCTCGGGGGGATTGACAGGATAGATTTGGAAAGGTTGTAGGAGAGACTAGGACCTGAGAGAAATTTCAGAGGAACAGGTTGCCCATACAAGATAGTGAAGAGAAGGAATCTCTTCTCTCGGCGGGTAGTGAATCTGTGGACATCTTTACAACAAATGGCTGTAGAGAATTTTAATGATTGTGGTCATCTAAGGTTAGACGGCAAAGGCAGGAAAGTGCAGCTGAGGATTATCAGATTAGCCATGATCTTATGAAATGGCTTAACAAACTCAATGATCTAAATGGTCTCCTACTGCACCTACACATTATGGTCTTATTGGAAGGTGAATCAGATGAGATGGATCACTCACCAACAATCTGCTGTTCCTTTGCTCAGCATCTGTGCCTTTCCTCCCTCGGTAGGCGGTCCCTGTGAAAGACTTTGAGAACTGTAACATTTACCAAGGAATGGATTAGTAACTGAATCCAGCAGGATCTTTAAGTTCAAGATCAAAGAGAGACAAGAGTTTCTTTGAAAAAACAACAGCTGTACGGTTTTAACTCACAAAGATTTCTATAATTCTGATGACTGGAGAGGATTCAGTCACCTTTCAGTCTAAATGTGAAGGCTTTGATGTGCTTAGCCAGCCGTGTCCCAGTCCCAAGAATTTTGACACTGCTTTGTGCCTTTTATTTTAACATTTCTTTTTCAATGTTGACTGCTAGGGGCATTAAGAAAACAGCTTCAGAAGGCTTTATTGAGCTTGACGTTGTGATAAAGTTATATTCATAATTATATACTGTTGAACCGAAAGATAACCAAATTGACAATTGTCTTCAGTAATGTTAGTTCAGCTCCTTTATACTGTACAAGCTCTCTAATTCCTCAAAGCTACAGCCACTAATAGCATCAACTGTGCACAGGGGGAAAAAGAATAGGTTTGTTGGAGAAATTGAAGGATGTTAAAATTGATTATAACTGGTAATTACAAATTTATACAAATCTCCTACTTGCTAATCTTGATCATTAACAGCAGCTACCACAAGAGTGCTATCACTTTATAGTAAATATAGGTATCTGTTGAACAAAGGAAATAGTAATTAATAATTGTCCTTTGCTGAATGCACATTGCTAAGAAAGCCTGGAGCCAGGTTTTGTAACCTTTATAAATATCAAAATGTTTAACCCCAGCAGGAATATCTGGATAAGCAATAATAATAGCTCATGGCCCTAAGACTATAGGCTACTGAGAGCACCCTGAATCCATGCACAGCTTGTAGAATGTTTACTTAGTGCCAAGCATTCTGGTGATGCCATTATGCCAGCATAACTGAACAGGAGCAGACCTTAGCATGCCTTCAGGTAGTGGTGCTGGTCTATTGGTAAATTTGATGCCAGCCAATTTGTAAAGACTGAGACTTGCATGCAGTAGAGAGGGGTAGGAGTCAGCACTGGGAAAGAGATCTAAGCCCAAAAAGCACCATGAAGAGAAAGGCACCAGAAAATATCTGGGAGGAAGTGTGAATGGACGGGCCAGTCGATTCTGGTGTTGGATGACATAGGCAGAAGCATGAAAAGGATGCTAGCTAAATTGAAAAAGCCAGCAGAAAACTCTTCATGGGCTTGACTTATGTGACCTAGTCAGAGAAAACTGGAGCATGAGAACGCAATTTGTTTGAGGTTTGGGCAGGAAGACGCACTAAGATGTACACTATGGAGGAAAGTGGCTGACAGTGTAACCTCCTTGAATTTTAGGTCTCACTCATAGTACAGGAAAGAACTCTTTCATGGTGTCAAAGGTATTAGAGATATTAAGCTAGAGAAGGGTCATAAGAGATTTACCATAGCGTTGCTGGGTATGGAAGGTTTAAGTTATAAAGAAAGGCTGGATAGTCCAGGACATTTTTCACTGGAGCCATTTGAGAAGTGTCCTGACAGAGATTTATAAAATAATGTGGGGTTAGGGTAAGGTTAATGGAAGGCGTATTTTCCCTTGGGAGGGGTGGGAGATTACAAAGCCAGGGGGAATATTACTACGGCAAGCAGTGAGAGATTTTAAAAAAGACATGAGGGCCAATTCCTTTTACACAGAGGCTGGCTTGCATATGGAATGAGCTTCCTGAAGAGGTGTTGGATGTGGCCACAGTTACGACATTTAAAAGACATTTGGGTAAGTACATGAATAAGAAAGGTTTGGAGGGATAGGGGCCAGGAACAGGCAGGTGCAGCTAGTTTAGTTTGCGATTATGGTCGGCATGGCCTGGTTGGACCGAAGGGTCTGTTTCTGATTAGATTCCATACAGTGTGGAAACAGGCCCCTCGACCCAACCAGTCCACAATGACTCTCTGAAGTGTAACCCACCCAGACCCATTTCCCTCTGATTAATGCACCTAACACTATAGGCAATTCAGCATTGCCAACTCACCTGAGCTGCACATCTTTGGACTGTGGGAGGACACCAGAGCACCCGGAGGAAACCCACACAGACACTGGGAGAATGTGCAAACTCCACACAGACAGTTACCCGAGGCTGGAATCAAACCAGGGACCTTGGTGCTGTGAGGCAGCAGTGCTAACCACTGAGCCACCGTGTCGCCTATACTGTATGACTCTATAAAAGTGGAATCTGACAATGAAGAACAAAGGCTCCACAGAAGTCAACAACAGTACTCAAGTGTGTAGACTCAGATTTCTACTGTCTTTCCCAAAACAAGAAGGAAGTTGAATAAACCTCACACTTGCTTGGAGACACTGAGGTTCATTTTGGGAGATTTGAGAGAGCCAAGAGGGTTTACCATGAAATTACGTTCCTTTTTCAATTCAATATCTGGGAAAGGTTTGAAACAATGTAGTGTGACCAAGAGACATTCGAGTGATTGGAAACATTTGTTCTCCACCAATGAACAGCTGCATACCTGGCAAACCGAATAAAGATTTTTGAAGAGGCAACAATATGGTAGATGGATTAATACAATAGACGTGTTGTTTTACATGGACTTTTGAGGTAGCTATATAGAGGGTAACATATTAGATTAAAATCTGGTTAGAAAGGATAAACGAGCAAGAGTTGGAGTTATGGGCAATCTGTTGGGGTCTGTTACCTCAGTTCGTTTTCCTGGGCCTCTTCTGTTCACATGTACATCGATGATTTATACATTATGCTAGAAATAATGTTTTGAAAATTTATAAATAGTATTAAAATAAGAGAAAAGGTAAATACTGTTGAGGAATAGAGGTAACTAAAATATATATTCAAAAATAAAATATTTTACATATTGTTTACACTGTCAGCCATTTTCCTCCATGATGAACCTCAAACAAATTGTGTCTCATGCTCCAGTTTTCTGTAACAAGGTCACATAAGTCAAGCTCATGAAAAGCTTTCTGCTGGTTTCCATGATTTAGCTACCATCACATTCAGAAGCAATGAGCCATACTGAGGGCCCACCAGACAGCAGCAGCATCATTTAGACAAGACGTATATGAGAATTTTGCATGTTAATCTCCATCTCAACAGGAGCAGGCAATTGTAATTTCCACACCCACAAATTGGAACTCACACATCCAAGAATTGAGAAACCCAATTTTGAGACCTTTTGGCCTTCTTTTCAGTATATTTTATGTTTCTGCATGAAGTTTCATAAGCTCACAGCTTGAAGAATATGACAGTGAAAACTGGTTCTGTTTGAACTTAACAAACTGTATTGTGAACGAATCTAATATTGACAGTTGGTGGGTGCCAGCCTTGGCTCAGCAGTGCCCTGTCCTTCTGAAACGGAGTTTTGTAAGTTCAAGTCCATCCCAGAACATAAGTGCCAAATATTGGTTGAGTGCAGGGCTGAAGTACAGATTTTCAGATGGGACGTTGGACCGAAGCCATGTTTACTTTCTCGGGCACAAGTAAAAGATCCCATGAAAACATTCGAAGAAGAGCCTGGGGCCGCTTGCTGGTACAATGGCAAGTGTTTGTTCTTCAAGTAATGTTAGGATTGTCAGGTTCACTGTCTCATTGCTGTTTGTGGGACCTTGCTGTCTCTCATACAGTATGATTATGTCTACAATTCAAAAGGTCTTTGGCTCCCTGCAAAAGACTTCGAAACATACTGAGGCCATGGCGTGTGTTGCTTTCATGCTGACTAAACATCAGTCAGAAATAGCAAACGTGTTTTCATGAGTTATTCGTCTGCAGCCTGCTGCGTGTCGTACAAAGTCGGCCCTGTTAGTTTTTTATTTAGGTGTCTATGCAGTTCTTTGTCATATAACATGTCCACAAAATCCTAAAAGAAATTTTGAAGGCCTTTTTTGATTGAAATAACATACATTATGGAGTAAAGTCAATTGAATTAGCAGCTGTGCAGTTGGGAGAATGATGTTATTTCATTGTATGGTTAAATGAAGGAAACACTTTCTTGGCTGAATTACATAGTATAGATATTTTACTATAAAGCAAATAATTATATTGCTAACTATACATGTGACAGTAAGGACAGACATTGTGGCTAATCTCTTCATGCCTTATGTATGCTTAAGAAGCTTTCTAAAGCAAACTTGGCTTCAGGAATATTTTAAATCATAGAGTTGTTCCTAACTGAAAAGATAACACAAACACACCAAGATGACAATCATGAAAATTGTACTAGCTGGAGTCTATTTCTCTTAATATAAACTAGGTTCTCAGCTACAAAACTCACAGTATTAGTAGTTCTTTGCATTTCTTTATCACTTACTCAACTTTTCATTGGAAATTCAACATAATAACTAGATCATCAAGAATGAACATGGAGAGCAATTTATGTTGTGTTGCCACACATTTTATTACCCTGCATGGTTGTTTTTACAGTTCATGTGCAAATATGGGAAGTTAAGCTGAATTGGAAACTTTCTGATGCATTTCAAGCTAATGAATATTTTTAGCTAATTTTAGTATTAGCATCACAGAAAAAGCCTTTGAGTGATTCATGCAGTGTTATAATCTTATGATGAATGATATTTTAGTATATGTAAACAGTCCAATTCATAAAGTTGATTTCAGATTTGCAACATGCAATCCTGATATTTGGGATCAGGCCTCATTTAAAAACAAGAGGCAAGCTGTCTTCCTTATTCTGCTTGCTGTTTGGGATTGCAGAGCACTACAGCTACCATTGACATATTTCTGAAATCAATGTTTCTCTTGCCTTAAGTCAAGGTCCGCCCAAAAATCAGAATGGGCATCATCTGTTGCTGGGAGTGTTTTTTTCAACATTTTCCTGTTTCCACCCAGAAAGGTAAGGTAGTCAGATCAACCTCACACTCACTGCCTCTAACAATACAACATTCCAGAAAGACTCAACTGAAGTGCCAATCTACACCCTATCCAAGTCTGGGAGTGGTGCTTGAACAGTTAACCTCTTGACTTAGCAATACAAATGCTAACCCTGCACTAAGCTTAAAATCTCCTTAATATAATGGCATGTCAGTAAGATTCTCATAATGCAAATTTCTTTTGGGATTTTATGTGCTGAGAGTCACTAGTCAGACTCTTGATATTGCCCCTCAGAGTGCATATTAACATTCATTCTGAAGCAATTGAGACACTTTTGCATATATTTGATTTAATGTTGCTGGACAAAATAAAATTGAAAACTTGCAGGAGTGTACAAGAATTTGTACAGTGTAATATTATGTTCCAGCAGCTTGTAAATATTCAGTGTAGTTGGAGTGCAACCATTTGAAAGAGTAAATGTGAAACTGCAGGAATTCTTTTCATTAATCCTCACAGGCTGCAATTTGAAGTGAACAAATTGCTCCATCTAGAGTTTAATGAACTTTTATATTGAGGCTTGATATAGTGAGTACTTTTTTTCTCATTATAGTGAAAAAAATTTAGCATTTTGAGCAATTTCCTTCAGAAATAACCCACTGTGGGTCATACTGTGTCTGAGGCTTTTCTCCAAAGTTCATTTTTGTTTGGTTAAAACGTTCTCACCTCTGAATAAAACTGTAAGCATGAACTTGTTGGCAGTTATACTGGTTCAAAGTTGAAGCCCAGAATTTTGGGAGCAACAGGAAACAGTTATTTTCTACTGCTTTATTGCAGTTTTTTAATGTGTATATTTTTGAAATTTATCATCATCCTCACCAAGACTTAGTGTTATGGAAGTCTAAGCAGTATCTTTTAAAATTCATAGTATAACAAGACAAAGTCAGTCTAAATTTATGGAAGGAACGTTAGGTTTAACATATTTACTAGCGATATTTTGAGGATCTTAATAGTACGGCATATGAAAAGAAATCTCTCCATACAGTATATTTTGATTTCCAAGAAGAATTCAGGACAACAAAATGTCGTGCACATGATTAATTACAGGCTCGTGGTGTTGGAAATAGTAAACTACCATGGTTAGAAGACAAGGAGAAAAAGGAAGGGATAAACAGGGTAGTTTTAAGTTTGTATGGCTGTAAGTAGTAAACTTCCATAAGCATAAATGTTGGGACCTCAGTTATTTGCAATCTATGCTAATGACTTAGATTAAGAGGCTGAGAGTAATGTATCAAAGTTTGCAGAGAATACAAAACCCACTGGGAATGTAAGCTCTGAGGGGCACATAAACAGGCTACAAAAAGATTTTGACAGGTTAAGTGAGTCAACAATAACCTAAAGAGTTATGTATAATGTGAGAGACTGTTTTCCATTTTGGTGGTCGGAAGTGATATGATCCCTGTAAAGACTGATCATTTTTGAAAGGATATTTGAATTCCCAGTGACTGATTTAAAGGAATTGCATGACAAGATGTAAAGTTTTAAGGCTTTTACTGTGATAAACAATTGAAAAGCAACATTGATGATATATCACTTACTAGGCAACAAATGCCCTAAGTAAAGAAAAGACAATACATTTTAATGTTTTATTGAAACCAATAGCCCCATGCTGTCAACTTCAGCACCCTCTCCACGGAGTGCAGTCTTTATAGGAAACGGTGCACATTCACCACTTCCTTTGTACCGGGATGTAACATTGAATGACCCTCAAAAGATGCTTCCCTCATTTTTCAGACTATTTCTGAACTGAGTACTATCAGAAAGGACCAGATTTTCTTCTCACAGCCTTTAAGATAAATCTCTAACTAAAGTGTCATGAAATGAATCCCTTTTGACCAGGGTCTGTCCTCCTTCCCACATTCCCACCCCGGAGGTTACTGAGGAATCCTAGTCTTCTCCACTCAACTGAACTCACCAGATGCAGCTCTGTCTTTCTATTTCCAATACTTCATAGACTGAAAGCCTGTCCACTATTGGCCCATCTGTTGCTCACTTTATTTTCAGGTGTCAACATTTGATACCTGAGCTCCCAATAAGCATTAACCATTTAACTTATAAACATTCCTATGTGCAACAGAAGAAAAAAGCTGAATGTTTTTCAAAGGTAAAGCTTGCAAATGTTGGTATTCAGAGCGACTTCAGTGCACTCATACAAGACACTCACCAAGTTAGCACCATGTAAAAAGTTCAATGAAAGACACTGACCTGAAACATTAATTTTTCCTCTTCACAGATGTAGCTTGACCTGTTGACTACTTTGTTTTTATTTCTGATTTCCAGTCTGCATAGCGCATTTTTTTTATGACAGAAAATTAGCATGCAGGTACAGTAAACAATTAGACAGATAATTGATATGTTGGGCTTTATTGCAAGGAGATGAAATAAGATAAGTATTTCTCCTGTTGTATAGGGCTTTAGTGAAACCACATCTGGAATACTAGGTAATTTTGTTAGTTAAGGAAGGACCTATCTGCATTTGAGGCAGTACAACGAAGGTCCCCTAGTTTGGCTCCTGGGATAAAAGGGCTGCCCTATGATGAGAGGCTGAGTATATTGAATTTATACTCTGGAGATTAGAAGATTAGGACATGATGTTGTTATGTAGGTTCTGATCATGTGGCCACTGAGAGATTATTTCCTTTGGCTGTGGGGGCAGTGCCGTTGTTGTCGTGTCACTGTTCTAGTATTCTAGAATCATCGAACTATGCAGCACAGAAACAGACCCTTTGGTTGAACTCATCCGTGTCGACCAAGTTTCCCAAACTAAACTGGTCCCATTTTGCCTGTGTTTGGCGCATACTTCTCCAAACCTTTCCATTTCATATACCTGTCTAAAGGTCTTTTAAATGTTGTAATTGTACCTGCATCTATGACATCCTTTCGCAGTTCATTCCATATATGAACCACCCTCTGTGTGAAAAGTTTGCCCTTCAGGCCCCTTTTAAATCTTTCTCCTCTCACCTTAAAAATATGCAATCTAGTTTTGAACCCCCTACCTGAGGGAAATGACCCTTGTTAGTCACCTTATCTATGACCCTCATGTTTTCATAAACCTCTATAAGGTCATTCGTCAACCTCCTTGTAAACTCCAGAGAAAAGCATCCCAGCCTATCCAGCTTCTCCTTACAAACTCAAGTCCCGGTAACATCCTTGTAAATCTCTTCTGCACCCTTTCCAATTTAATAATATGAGACACGGGCTTGAGTCCCATCATGGCAGAAATTTGAAATTAATAAATCTGGAATTAAAAGCAAATCTCATGGTAACCAAAGGTCAGTTGTTGATTGCCCTTTGGGGGATCTGCCTCCCTTACCTGGTCTGCAAACTCAAGACTTAACATTGACCTTGATGCCGAAAATGATAATGTCGAATGTCAACTTACGAAACCTCACAACAGAAGAGAAAAGCAGAATATTTTTAAAAAATGAAACTTATAAAAGTTGGCATTCACAGCACTTCAGTGTTCTCATACAAAAAAACACAGCCAAGTTCTGTCAGCACTGCAATGTCCTCCACACTAACATGTAAGTGGCTGTGTCAAAATTGTGAGAGCTGTCCCACAGATGAGTCAAGCAATATCCTCACAGAATTATACCATTTGGACAATGTGGCCATTACATCACCATCCCTGTGTATGCCTTGACATGGTGTTGGGACAGTGGTATACAGTTGATTTTTCCCTGTGAATCCACATATTCATTGTCAGAATCCATGGAGTCTCAGCATTAGGTCAAACAGAGGTGAAGAATCCTGATGCTGATTACTATGTATTGCTTTCTCAATACTCCATCATGTTGAGCACCAATTGGAAGAAGAAACGAGGAGTGTAAGGACAAAGAATGTACTCTGCACGGGGGACTTGAGTTAGTATCCATCACCAAGAGTGACTTGGTTCTACCATCATTGACCACTCTCACTGAATCATAAAGGGCATAGTTGTGAGGGTGGGTATACAATAGGTTGTGAGGGAACTAGCAATAGGGAAAAACCTACTTGAATTTATCCTCCCCAACCAACCTGAAGCTGATGTGACTGTCTGTGATGTTATTGGCAGAAGTGACTACTGCATGGTGTTGTGCAGAATAAGCTCCACATTCATATTAAGGAAACCCTGTGTCTTAGAGTCATACATCACAGAAATAGAAACCAGTCCATGCTGAACATAATCCCAAACTAAACCAGTCCCACCTTCCTGCTCCTGATCCATATCCCTCCAATGCTTTCCTATTCATGTATCTATCCAAATGTCCTTTAAACATTGTATTTGTACCCACATCCACCCCTTTCTCAGGAAGTTCATTCCACATGTGAACCACCCTCTGTGTAAAAAATTTGCCTCATGTATTTTTTAAATCTCTCTCCTCTCACCTTTAAAATGTGGCCCCTAATCTTCAAATCCCCATCTTTGAAAAGACAACTACCGTTTACCTAAATGAGATACATTGTGGGCAGATGTTGCAACTTAACTCATGAGGCATTGTGGACCATCGGCAGCAGCAGAACTTCATTCAACCACAAGCTGTAACCTGTTGGCCCAGCAACCAATGCAGAGTGCAGGAAGACATGTCAGCAGCATTACCATGCATATCTAATATTCAGCTATCAACTGGCAAAGCTAAAACATTTTAATTCCCATCAGCATACTCAGCTTGCTATAGGCAGGGCTAAGCAATCGTACACCCAGTGGACCAGACCAAAGCTCTGAAATCCAGTCACTCAGTGGTGAATGGTGGTAGACAGTCAACTCCACAAATATCCCCACCCTCAGTGCATCAGTGCAAAAGGCATGGCTGAAGCATTTGCAACAAACTTCAGGAATGAGTGCTGAGTCCCCTTGAGGTCCACAGCATTAGAGACACTGATCTACAGTTAATACGATTCACTCCATGGGATATCAAGGAATGGCTGAAGGCACAGTATACTGCAAAGGATAGGTGCCTTCATAATATTCTGGCTATTGTACAGAGGTCTTGCACTCTAGAAGTCGCTGCACCCTTAGCCAGCTGATCTAGAGCAGTTATAACACTGGCATCTATCTGATGACGTGGAAAATTACTCAGGTATGGCCTGTCCATAAAAGCAGGACAAATGCCACCTGATCAATTCCCAATCATCACTCTACTCTTGGTCACCAGGAATGTGATGAAAGGTGTCATCACCAGCGCTGATAAAATGTAGAGCTGGAACAGGCGCAGCAAGTCAAGCAGAATCAGAGGAGCAGGAGAGTCAAGATTTCAGCAGCCCTGATGAAGGGTCCTGCCCGAAACGTTGACTCTCTTGCTCCTCTGATGCTGCTTGACCTGCTGTGCTTTTTCCAGCTCCACACTTTGTCAACTCTGACTTTCCAGCATCTGCACACCTCACTATCTCCCAGGTATCATTAATGCTATCAAGCAGCATCGGCTCAATAGTAATTTGCTCAGGGACGCCCACTTTGGGTTCCATCAGGGCCACTCAGCTCCTGACCTCATTACAGCCTTGAATCAAGCACGGACAAAAGAGTTTATTTCCAGAGGTGAGGTGATAGTGACTGCCTTTGACATCAAGACCACATTTGACCAAGTGTGGTGTCAAGGATTTAAGATTAGAGTGGTGCTGGAAAAGCACAGCAGGTCAGGCAGCATCTGAGGAGCAGGAAAATCAAGGTGTCAAGGAGCCCTAGCAAAATTGAAATCAATGGAAATGAGAGTGCAAACTCTCTGCTGGTTGACGTCATTTCTTGCACATAGGAAGATGATTGTGGTTGCTGGAGATCGATCATCTCAGCTCCAGGACATCTCTGCAGATGTTCCTCAGGGTAATGTCCTGGTCCCAGGATCTACAGCCATTTCGCCACTGACCTTTTCTCCATCATAAGATCAGAAATGGGAACATTCACTGATATTTGCAAATTGATATTCAGTGTCATTCACATCTTCTCAGATACTGAAGCAGTCCATGTCCATATTTGTATCAATGACTTAGCTGAAGAGACCTTGGTATGTAAATTTGCAGGTGCCACAAATATAGGTAAGGGACTGAATTAGGGACTGAATCTTAAATTATTTTTTGGCTAAGGGTCAATTTTATCCAGCTTCACAAATGGGTTTTTCTCCTTGAGGTCAAATAAGATCCTCACTATTATCTGACCAAACTCATCTCATGAACTACCTTCCCTGTCCTTATGTTGCCCCTCTCACACGATTCTAAATCCAACAACTGACCATTCAAAAATATGGATATCTGTCAAAAAGACAGGCATCCTTGGCAGCTATACATCTTTAAAAGGTCACTTGCACTTGGGCAGGCGTCAGAAATTTGTTGTTCACTGTCAAAGTAATGGTACAGCAGCCATGAAGCCATGCTGTTCACAACACACAGCTAGCATGCATGGCATTCCTTGCCCATGCTTATCCTGGTTGCTTTTCGACCACCAGGCCACATAGTTATCTGACCTTACCTACCTCCCGTCCAAACCTCTTTCTAAACCACCCCATAACTGTCCTGAATGCCCAATAGTGAACCATATCCTGTCATTGTTCAATGGGGAAATACAGGCAATGGACAATTCCAAACCACACCTTTCATTTACAGTGAGCAAATATGAGCAGAAGCAAAAGGAATGGAGGCTGTGGTTTGCTTCACCTGCCCTCCCACAAAGCAAACCCAATGGTGGTATGAGACCAATGATTATTTTGCAATCCATGATGCTTTGCTGCACTAGACTGTCCTTCAACGGGAACTGGGTCAGCTCCTGTCTGGCTTGTAGCCCATGACGCAACTGAGCTCTGTCTTAGATAAGAAGAGCTCTCTCCTCCCCATTATCCTGCTCCTCCTTAGAAGATTGCTCCCATTCCCTGAGATCCTCAACATCAGGCACATTGCTTCATTGCCTGCTCTGTACCGGCACTTTTACATCAAAAGGAAGTGCCCAATGCACTGCAACCCCTTTGCCATCCTGGACTTACACCAACCATAAAACATATCATTGTACTCACTCAACTCAGTTATAATACATGGCAGCACCCTTGTAGGTGTCACAACTAGTGGGTCATTTTTCGTCAGCATTCTCCTCATTTTAAGTCATTACTTCTGCATCATTTGAGATACCAGTGTTCAATTTACTCGGACCAGTGTAATGAAATAAATGGTCTTTGAACAGTATTTGACTGCAAAGTGCCTTCACTTCACATGCAAAGGAAATAGATAATGAACTGTTTACAAATTAAATGTACCTAGAGTTTGCAAGGGCTTGATTCATATATTTTTTTCCTTCAAAGTGCTGGTATCCAGCAGACGTGGGTCCTGTACTTTTGACCATCAAACAGACACTGACTCTGCCCTACCAAGGTCTGTTTTCTAGTGGCACCGCACATCTAGAGAATGACAAGTGATGGCAGGGAACACAGCTCATGGTGGAACACCAGTTCCCTCCTCTTACCTTACCCTGACAACCTATTCCCACGCGACTCATGGAAATGCAGTAGGTTGAACTTTGCCTTCATCTCTCCTCCCTCCCCTGAGACTTGAAGATACACCTTATTGATGCCCCCTGTGATGCGCTATGCTTTCCCCCTAGAGGTTGCAGTGGTGGTCACTGCCAATACTCCCTCCCTTTGTAGCCTACTGCTGACCTTTGATGCTGTTCCACATGCTACCAGTGACCTTGATGGCTCCCCCTCCCCCCAGGGTCACAGTTCTTGTCCCTAACTCCACTTGTGCCTCTGCTTTCTCCCCCCAGTCATTCACCAATTAAATCACTTTTGCCATTTTCTTCTTTCTCTCTCTTCCTTCGTTGCCTCTTCCTTAATTGCTGAAACCCTGATTCATTTATACTACGTTCCAGTTTCATTCACTTTACTTTTCTCCACAGATGCTGCCTGACTTGATAAGAATTTCTTGAATTATCTGTTTGTACTGCACATTGCCAGAATCCACAATATTTTGCAGTTTCTGTTAATGATATAAGTACATTGCTTAAGCAATACACACCAGTAATGTGATTTAACTGGTCATTGTATTTTGTCCAAACAAATTAATTGCAGTGTTTGGATGAAATTGTAGATTGAAGCTGCAAGGCTTAAGGGATAATACATTGGAAAGGTAGACTAGCACAAAAGACAAGATATGACATGTCACAACAATTGCATAGCAATCTCCAGGCAATTTTGCTTTATTAAAAATTTGATTTACTCAGTGTTCAGTAGAATAGCACTAGGGTATTTGTCAAGAAGCTGAGTCATCATAAATATGGAAAAACATATTTCACAATTGTATGTTAGGCTTCACTCTGTCTTTATTAAATTGAATTTTCTTTAATTACAGAGAGCATCAACCACCAAGACTTCCAGTGCTCCATCTTACAGCAGGTGGTCAGGTTCTCAGCCTCACCAGGTATGGTACCAAACAATATTCACAAATTAGCCAACAGGAATGTTTAAACTATTAAATGTGTGCCATGTGAAGGTTGATTATATCAGGACAAATCTGACTCTACTATTATATAATTGTAGATATTTATTCTTACATGATGCCATTTTTAACTCTTTCCTCTAGGCTATTATTTGTATGTGCTTTTTCCCTAAATGGATCCTCCCGTGTAATTGTATAAGAGTGCTGACAGAAGACATGTCTTTAAGTCACTTTCAGTAATGGCTGATGTGTAAATATTGTGTGAAGGTGCCTGGCATTTACCTACCACTTCACAGACCACAGCTGAGTTTGTCAGCTCACTATTGAACCATCCTTTCACACAAATCAAGATCATAGCACATTTGATCATCAAAAAACTAGTTTATCCTCTCAGCATTTAAATGCAGATTTAGCTAGTTAACCTGACAGCTGGTAAATGTACTCAAGTTGCCTGGTAAGCTTCATGAATTTTATGTATTGCTTAACTGACAAAAATATATGTTCTAAATCACCGGTTGCCTTTGGTCTGTTGTCTTTTATTCTGAAACAAATGAAAATACAATTGACATTCCTTTACATCTGCCAGTCAGTATCAGTATCTTAAATGTTATCTGATATTAATGAGAATAGGTCAATGCTTGAGTCATATCTGACACAGATCACAAAGAACAGTGAATGTTAATATTTGCTCCTGTTAACTCGGTGCCACTGCAATGATGTTTGCCTTGCATTGTAATGTTTTCTTAAATTCAAGGTGTTTTAGGAATTTGATGAAATAGCAGAAGGTTAAAATAATATTTATAAGAGCTGAACCTATGTTTCCACAGTGCGTTAGCATTCAACTTCTGCATCTATTTTTAGCATTTCCTATTTTGATGCGCAGAATAATAAGAAAGTGTTTTCTTTCACTTGTTTTCAAAATCTCAGTCAGAATTTACATGTACATGAAATATACATGACACAGAAGTGAAGACTTTGAATTATGTCAGTGAAACGTCATTTGAATAAAATAGAAAATGAGTAAAAGAATTATCAGCCTCCTCAGGTAACCAGGATAGGCCATGTACACTATCTGGTATCAGTTAGTTTTGATTGCATGGTTCTTGTCTTTGTGATTCATTTGCAATATCAAATTGGATAGGCCTGCGAAAGGCCTTTGGTTAATCTGGTATGTCCCCAAAATGAAATGCCATTGTTTTTCTTCTGTAAGCGATAGCCACAGGCTAGCATTCAATTAGATAATCAGCAACTGTCCTCTTTTATCATTTTACTGAAATAATTCGAGAGGTTGTCCACCAATTTATGTGCTATGTTTCCAGCAGTGTTTAACCACACTTGATAAATAACTCTTTGTTAGTTTGGATTAGGATGCTGTTCTATTCAATGCTGGTTAGTATGCTTGGATAGGGAAAACAATGTGTGGAATAACCTGTGATTATTAATTTGAGGAGAATTTTGCTGTGGGAATTGTCCCATTTGTTTTAATTCAAGTATGTACATGGGAATGATGTTAGTGATATACTCCTGCTGATGCGTAGCCAAAGAACTGAGGTTATGTCGGTAACCTTGTTCAATAACATCAAACTAAGTTTCTATGATACGTTCTGTGGAACCAGCCATACTGAGGCAAGCACTGCATAAATAATCACAATGGTTATTATTGTTTCCAAAATCAAGTTTACACTGAGTGCAATTTGCAAAATTATAATAGCCTCACTCCATAACTTTCTGGCTATTAAAATTAACGTACTAAAGATAGGAGGTCCAGAGTGTTTTAATTTTGTGATATGTTCTACAGGTAGAGGTCAGGAAATGGGACAAGGAGTGCCCACCTCAAAGTGTCTGACAGTGTTTTCACTGAGATCGAAAGGGATCAGATTTCTTTATATTAGAAGCAATAAGTTGCGGAGTAAGCATTATTGATTATTAATTTTGAGCTTTGCTGCATGTTCTTAAAATCATTTTGACTGTTCGTGACCTTTGGTATACGTTATTAAATAATTGTTTATTTCAGTATAAACATCATTTTTTACTTGCTATTTCATACTAAACTTACATTATTTCCATAAGACCATAAGACCATAAGACATAGGGATGGAAGTAAGGCCATTCAGCCCATCGAGTCCACTCCGCCATTCAATCATGGCTGATGGGCATTTCAACTCCACTTACCCGCATTCTCCCCGTAGCCCTTAATTCCTTGTGACATCAAGAATTTATCAATCTCTGCCTTGAAGACATTTAGTGTCCCGGCCTCCACTGCACTCCATGGCAATGAATTCCACAGGCATTCGCTTTCTTAATCACAGATTCAACCTGCATGTTTACCTTTAGAGAATCCTCAACTAGCACTCCCAAATCCCTTTGTACTTTGGCTTTATGAATTTTCTCACCGTTTAGAAAGTAGTCCATGCTTGTATTCTTTTTCCAAAGTACAAGACCTCGCATTTGCTCACATTGAATTCCATCAGCCATTTCCTGGACCACTTTCCCAAACTGTGAAGATCCTTCTGCAGCCTCCCCACTTTCTCAGTACTACCTGCCTGTCCACCTAACTTTGTATCATTTTCCTGAGATTAAATAATGAAAAGAAATCAGCAGAGAGAAGTTGCACAGTTAAAAGGGTAGGTAGTTAGTTCCAGCATCAAGCCAATCACAAGCCTTACTGAAATAACTCCACAGACGCCGGTATCTTATCACCAAGTCACCCTTTATTTACACATGGAGAGTCCTTGACACTGATCCAGCTCCCTCAGAGCCAGCTCTCAGAGTGAACAGAACCTCTGACACTCCTGTTTATATCTGTCAGCCAGAGCTCCCGAACTGGATCAGATTGATAGCCCCAATCAGGAAACTCATATTCTATGAGGTCCATCTGTTTGACCTAGTTTATAATCTCTACATTTACCATCTAGTCAGGAACTGCAAAGGGAATGATTTGGAGATTGAAGAGAAATAGATGAACCCCACAGAAAGCTGAGCACTGCAAATATTCCAGTTATTTGGATCACTTTGGGGATTGTGGTCAGAACATCCTCCTGACCTCAGTTAATTTTACCCTCAAAGATGTGAGCATAAGCGGTATAGTTGTAAGTTTGCTGATGACACCAAAATTGGAGGTGTAATGGACAGCGAAGAAAGTTACCTCAGATTACAATGGGATATTAATCAGATGGACCAATGGGCTGAGAAGTGGCAGATGGAGTTTAATTTCGATAAATGGGAGGTGCTGCATTTTGGGAAAGCAAATCTTAGCAGGACTTATAAACTTAATGGTAAGGTCCTAGGAAGTGTTGCTGAACAAAAAGACCTTGGAGTGCAGGTTCATAGCTCCTTGAAAGTGGAGTCACAGGTCAATAGGATAGTGAAGAAGGCATTTGGTATGCTTTCCTTTATTGGTCAGAGTATTGAGTACAGGAGTTGGGCGGTCATGTTGCGGCTGTACAGGACATTGGTTAGGCAACTGTTGGAATATTGCATGCAATTCTGGTCTCCTTCCAATTGGAAAGATGTTGTGAAACTTGAAAGAGTTCAGAAAAGATTTACAAGAATGTTGCCAGGGTTGGAGGATTTGAGCTATAGGTAGAGGTTCATTGGCTAGGGCTGTTTTCCTTGCACCATCAGAGGTTGAGGGGTGACCTTATAGAGGGTTATAAAATCATGAGGGGCATGGATAAGATAAGTAGACAAAGTCTTTTCTCTGGAGTGGGGGAGTCCAGAACTGGAGAGCATAGGTTTAGGGTGAGAGGGGAAAGGTATAAAAGAGACCTAAGAGGCAACTTTTTTCACACAGAGGGTGGTGCGTGTATGGAATGAGCTGCCAGAGGAAGTGGTGGAGGCTAATACAAGAACAGCATTTAAAAGGCATCTGGATGGGTATATGAATAGGAAGGGTTTGGAGAGATATGGGCCAGGTGCTGCAGGTGAAACTAGATTGGGTTGGGATATCTGGTCGGCATGGATGAGTTGGACCAAAGGGTCTGTTTTTGTGCTGTAAATCTCTATGTAGCAAGTTCAGGAATAATAATTTCCCTGATCCTTTTGTACCTTTGAATCTGGTGCCATCTACAGGGGATCTATGATATGTGATAACAGCAAAGCAATCAAGCAAGCCAATCAACCAATCCGATTAAAGAATTCTCACAGGCAGTAAACCATCAAGTAAAAAGCATGGATGAAAATTCATTTTATAATCATTTATACCAAATAAAATAGGATTAAGGTCAAAGCTGAAATATGATTAAATATCTTTTTTGATGAAATAAAAAATAGATTTAAAATCTTGGAATTTTGAAAAGCTATTCTGAAGGAATGATACTCCATTACACTGGCACTCAATTAAGTGTGATGAAAATTAGGTTAATAGATCGAAGAAAATCCGACTTTGAGAAGCTGGGAATAGAACTTGGGAAAGTAAAATGAGCAAAATTACCAGCCAACAATGATATGGAAATACAAAGGCAATTATTTAAATAGTGTCCTATTTTCTTTCGTGTTTAACAGAAAATATTTTCCATTAAAAGGATAGAATAAATTAAGCAACATTGAGACTCCATGGATGAACAAAGGCAAAAGGGAACAATTGAGAGTAAAGGTGAAAAAACATATATAAAGTATAGAGAGCATAGAAGTTTATGATGAAAAAAAAAAGGAGAGATTATGAGAAATTTTAAAAAATAGCAAGGTAAAGGAAAATGACAAGGAACATAAAGAAAATAGTAAAATATTTATTATTACGGGTACACGAATAAAAAGGAAGGTTGTGATGGGAGTAAGGCAAAAACTGAATATTAACAGGTAACAACAGCGAGATAGCATAACGACTAAATAATTATTTTATGTCAGTATCTACTAGAGGATGAAACAAGTAGACCCGAATTTGAATGCAAAGTGATTAATGAGATAAGTTATTTAAAATAAAAGCCAGATGCACTGAACAAGTTAGACAAATAAAACAGGATTAAAAAAATCTGCTTTGGATAGATGACATACATGTAATTGCAAAGAATCTAGAGAATAGACAGCAGAGATGTTACTGTTTATCTTTAATAATTCATGAGAAAAATGGGTGGATGGATAATGTTATCTGACATTTTCTATATTTAAGGAGAGAGAGGAAACGTGATTGGGAATTTATAAACGAGTCAGCTTAACTTAATAAAATAATGTTATTGTACTAAAGGAGAGAGTAAATCAAAATGAATATATAACAATGAATAGTCAGCATGGATTTCAAAACTGAAAATTTTGCTTGACCAAAGTTAGAATAAAATCATAGAATCATAGAATCCCAACAGTGTGGAAACAGGCTCTTCAGCCAAACAATTCCACACCGACCCTCTGAAGAGTATCCAATCCAAATCCATTCCCCATTACTCTTCATTTATCCGTGAATAATGAACCTCACCTACACATCCCTGAACACTATGGGCAATTTAGCGTGGCAAATTCACCAAACCTGCACATCTTTGGATTGTGGGAAGAAATCAGAGCCCCTGGGGGAAGCCTACGCAGACACGGAGAACGTGCAAACTCCACACAGACAGTCACCCGAGGCTGGACTTGAATTTTTTGAGCAAGTAACAGAAAACAGGGGACAGTGCTAATGCAGTGGGTGCCATTCAATGAAGTCTAATGAACAAAGTAAGAGAATGTGGATTCAAGAGACAAGTGATAGAGCTGATCATTAGTTTGCTTCAAGACAGAATGAAGAGATTGGGAGAATGACAGACATTGGGAAGTGGTGTTCAACAAGAATCAATTGGTATGGGAATCTAGGCTAACATGCCAGCTCTTGAATGAACCAAAGCCCCATCCTCTGTGTAAGGTGAACATAAAAAATGACACTATTTAAATATGAGAAGAGAAGCCACCTTTAGTGTCCTGGTTAATACATCACAAAACAGTGATTTATCTAATCAGTGTTACATTTGGTTGGAGCTTGGAAGAATGAGAGGTGAAATTAGAATCGTAGAATCCCTATCATGTGGAAGCAGGCCATTCGGCCAATCGAGTCCACATCACACCTTTGAAGAGCATCCCTACCGGACCGACCCATCTGCCCTATCCCTGTAATCCTGCAATTCCTGTGGCTAATCATAGAATCCTTACGGTGTGGAATCTGGTCACTCAACTCATCGAGTCCATACCAACCTTCTGAAGAGCATCTCACTCAGATCCACCCCATCGTATTCTTCTTACCATGGCTAATCCATCTAGCCTGCGCATTCCTGGACACTGGGCAATTTAACATGGTCAATCCAACTAACCCATCGTTGGACTGTGGGAGGAAACTGGAGCACCTGAGGAAATCCATGCAGATACAGGGAGAATGTGCAAACGCCACACAGACAGTCCAGGTCCCTGGCGCTGTGAGGCAGCTGTGCAAACCCCTCTTCTCTCAAGTTAACCCATTGTTCAGTTATAGTTTTGCATGCTAATCTTGGATTTATTATGCAGTCTTACACCATTGAAATTAGCTTTCCCAACTTAATTATTCATACTTTGGATTGTTACTTGTCCTGTATGTAGCCAACCCAAATCAAATGAAATAATGATTATTAATTCCTAATTGTTCTCCTACTCACATTTGATCCATTTGCCCACCCCAGTCCCAAGGTCCAAGTATAATAGCACCACTTTCCTTATTGAACAGTGCTACAGAAAATTGTAATGAATGCAGTTTAGGAACTCTTACCCCTCACTCCCCTTCAATTATCCAATTTAGATTGGAACTATAGTAGTAGTGGAAAGCTCTCTTTTATAATTAGAGTCATAGAGTCGTAGAGATGTACAGCACAGAAACAGCCTCTTTGGTCCAACTTGTTCATGTCAATCAGGTATCCTAAATTTATCTAATCCCATTTGCCAGCACTTTGGCCCATATCCCACTAAATCCTTCCTATTTATATACCCATTCAGATGCCTTTTAAATGCTGTAATTGTACCAAACTCCACCACTTCCTCTGGCAGTTCATTCCATACACGCACCTCCCCTTTGCATGAAATAGTTGTCCTTAGGTCCCTTTTATATCTTTCACCTATCACCCTAAACCTATGCCCTCTAGTTCTGGACTCCCCCCATCCCAGGGAAAAGATCTTGTCTATTTATCCTATCCATGTCCCTCATGATCTTATAAACCTCTATAAGGTTACCCCTCAGCCTCCGACGCTCCAGGGAAAATAGCCCCAGCCTGTTCAGCCTCTCCCTATAGCTCAAACCCTCCAACCTTGGAAACATCCTTGTAAATCTTTTCTGAGCCCTTTCAAGTTTCACAACATCCTTCCACGAGGAGGGAGATCAGAACTGGATACAATATTCAATGCCCTGCAACATGACCTCCCTAATCCTATACTTCTTGCACTTCTCTAACCTTTTTGAAAATTTGTTCATTTCCACCTTTTCCAGTTGTTGGCAGAATGCATTGCATATTGGGCAATGCAATTTCATATTTTTGTCCCTCGCTTTGGCCAAATGGATTCTGTTCTTGGTTCCTGTGGGACACCCTCTCTCTTCAAAACTGTAATACTGTCCTTAAATCAATAAAGCCACACTTCTGTGTTACGAACACCTTGGATCTGAGAATATTGAATACCCGGTTCAATGCTAGTTTATATTGAGCCTCTGTATTTGCCGCAACATTATATTTCCTACTGATTATGACTGCAACTTGCTAACCTTAATTACTGCAGACTGTGCACTTATGCAATGTTGCATCCCTGGCACCAGGGTCAGATAGGTCACTGAATGGCTGCAGGGCATTCTGAAGGGATTTTGAAGACAAACAGACAGATCATGGTTATGTACTGGAACCAATGATAAAAGTGGAAGAAATTAGGTCCTGCAAGCTGAATTTAGAGAATTAGGAATTCATACTTGTCAATATAGAACTAGGTGGTAAGTCCATGGCTGGAGAGACAGTGCAGGAGGGAGGGCTTTAGATTTCTGTGACATTGGAACCATTTTTGGAAATGGAAGGACCTGTAGAGCCTGAACTGGAAAGGAACCAGCATCATCACAGGGAGGTTTGTAAGTGCGATTGGGGAAGGTTTAAATTAATTTAGCAGGGTGGTGAGACCCTGAGAGAAGGTTCAGCGTGGGGTAGTGGGGGGGTGCGGGTGCATAGCCAAAATTATGAGAGCCAGCAACTGAGTCAGAAATGCACAGACATTATAGAACAGTTAAGGCACAAGGGAGTATGGAAAGTTTGGATTTGTTTTTAATGCTCCGAGTCTGGAAAACAAGGCACATGAATTGCAGATTCCAATTAAACATGGGAATATGGTGTTGCAGTAAGTGAGATGTGGTTGAGGGAGGGGCAGGATTGGCGGTTCAATATTCCAGGATGTAGGGTTTTCAGGTGAGCCAGGGAAGAAGATAAAAAAGGAGGATATGTAGTAGTAATCGGGGATTCAATTGCAGCTAAAGTAGAAGTCTTAGAAGGCTCCCCAGATAAAGTCAAAAATCACACAACACCAGGTTATAGTCCAACAGGTTTAATTGGAAGCACACTAGCTTTCGGAGCGACGCTCCTTCATCAGGTGATTGTGGAGGGCTCGATCGTAACACAGAACTTATAGCAAAATTTGCAGTGTAATGTAACTGAAATTAAGCATTGAAAAATTGATTGTCTGTTAAGCCTTTCATCTGTTAGAATACAGTGATGGTTTCACTTCTTTCATGTGTAAATCACAAAACCCTTTTTTTTAAGTTGCATTCTCGGGTTAGCTGTTAACAATGGTGATTGCGAGACAATATGTTGAAGGTGTTAGCCCCCTGTGTTCTCTGTCTATGACCAGATGTTTAGATTGATTCTAATCTAAAAAGTGAGATAACAGAGTTTTACATAAATTCATGCAGTTTTTGAGCTCAGAGTTCTACACAATGTATGCAGTTTTTGAGCAAAGTGCAATGTAACTCTGCAAGTACAAATTCACCCCACAAAATATATGTGTGCATGTGGGGATTTGTCTGTGTGTGTGTGTGTGTGTCTGTCTAGGGTGGGGGTTGTGAGTGTGAGAAAGTGTGTGTGTATGTGTGTGTAGTGAGTGCAGAGTGTCTTAAGTCTGTGAGGGGGTGCATATGTGCGTGTGGGAGTGTGTGTGTCTATAAGGGTATGTGTGGGTGTCTGTGTGCACGTCCGTGTGTACCTGTGTCTGTGTGTAGGCATATCTGTGTGTGTGTGTAGTGCAATGGTGATCACCTGTAATGTGACATGAACCCAAGGTCCCGGTTGAGGCCCTCCCTATGGGTACTGAACTTAGCTATCAGCCTCTGCTCGGTCACTTTTCACTGCTGCCTGTCCTGAAGTCCATCTTGGAGGATGGTCACCGAAGGTCCAAGGCTGAATGTCCTGGACCACTGAAGTGTTCCCCAACTGGGAAGGAACCCTCCTGTCTGTTGATTGTTGTGCGGTGCCCATTCATCCGTTGTCGTAGCCTTTGCTCAGTTTCCCCAATGTACCATGCCTCCGGGCATCCTTGCCTGCAACGTATAAGATAGACAACGTTGGCTGAGTCACATGAGTACCTGCCATGTACAAGGTGGGATGGACACCTCAGCACCACACTCTACTGCAAACCCACAGACAACCTCACAATGCTACACTTCTCCAGCTTCCACCCAAAACATATTAAAACAGCCATTCCCTATGGACAAGCCCTACGCATACACCAGATCAGCTCAGATGAGGCGGAATGTGACGGACACCTGGAAGTACTCAAGGATGCCCTCACAAGAACGGGGTACGATGCTCAACTCATCGATCACCAGTTCCGACGTGCCACAGCAAGGAACCATAATGACCTCCTCAGGAGACAGACACGTGCTGCAACCAACAGGGTACCCTTCGTTGTTCAATACTTCCCAGGGGCTGAAAAATTACGCCATGTTCTTCATGACCTGCAACACATTATCAATGAGGATGGGCACCTCACCAAGACCTTCCCCCAGACCTCCACTACTTGCCTTTAAACAACCGCTAAACCTCAAACAGATCATTGTTCGTAGCAAACTGCCCGGCTCTCAGGACAACTCCATATAACCCTGTCACGGTGGACGCTGCAAGACGTGTCAGATTGTGGACATAGATACCACTATTACGCGTGGGAACACCTCCCACCTTGTACAGGTACTCATGGCAGGTAGATTGCAAATAGGTGGAAACCTGTTCCCTAGAGAATGATGGAGGTAGGGTCACTAAGGCAGAGAAAGATATTGAGATTCTTGACAAACACAGGAGGAAAGGTTTACCTGTGGAGTATGTGGTAGGCAGAATTGTGGTGTTCAGGTGATAGTTAGGTCTGTCATGATCATGTTCAGCAATCTGTCCGAGACCACCCAAGCAGATGCAGCAATCTAGAAGGCACAACAAAGTCTCTTCTTCCTCAGGAGGCTTAGGAAATTCGGCATATCTATAAGGACCCTCATCAACTTTTACAGATTCACTATAGAAAGTACACTGCCAGGATGCATAATGGCTTGGTACGGCAACTTCTCTGTCCAGGACTATAATGAACGACAGGAAGTTGTGTATACAGTGCAAACCATCATGCAAACCAAGCTCCCACCTCTGGACTCTATCTACATTTTTCATTGCCACGGAAAAGCTGCCAACATCAGTGACGACCTCTCCTCCTCAGTAATAATCTCTCCTAATCTCTTCCATCAGGCAGAAGGCACAGAAGCTTAAACATGCGTACTAACAGATTCAAGAACAGCTTCTTCCCGGCTGTTATGAGACTGTTGAATGGATCTTACTAATTTCAAATCTAATGTTGATCTTGCTTTTGTGTACCTCCTGTGCAGCCGTAACCTTTTATACCTTGCTCTGTTAAACACCCTATGATTTGTATGTCCTTGTATGTTCACCGTACTTGGGTGACAACAATAAATCAAATCAAATCAGTGGTGGAACTAGCTCAATAGGCCAAATGACCTACTCGGGCTCATAATTTATATGCTACTTGTGGGAACTTGCTGTGTACTAAACTGGTTGCTGTGTTTCTAGATCAAATAATGACAGCTCTCCAAGAAATACTGTTGACTGAAAAGCATCATGGAAGAATTAAGGCATTCTTCTCCTTTAAATCAGTTTTACCCACTCTCTGCACCAACCCAACCTGACTCCAGACTCACACTCCTACCCCTTCATCGGTCTGCCACCCTGTCAACCCAACTAACCTGCTACACTAACCACCAGTCACCCCATTGATCTGTCAACCTGACACCCTATCCATTTACTAATCTTGCTAACCTACTCTCTACCATCTTACTAACCTGTCATCCTGCCCACCAACCACCTGACCTACTACACTACCAATTTGTTAGTCTCCCCACCAATAAACTACTTAAATGCTTGTCTACACAGATGCCATCCCTACCCCCACAGTCACTTTCCTCAACCCCCACTCATTAAGAGGCATAAATAATATTGAATGTTAAAAAGGAAAAAAAAACTAATTGTGCTTAGAATCAGTAAATGTATGTTCATTAAATGTATAAAAGCCATTAGAAAGTCATTACATATACAATTAGTCAACAACAATGACATTAATTCATTAAAAGAAACAAAAATCATAAAAGCGTTAAAAATTTTCAAGACTTAACTTGCAGTTGATGTCTTTATACTGTTTGCTGCTGTCATTAATGATTAGATTCTCTACAGTGTGGAAACAGGCCATTCAGCCTAACAAGTCCATCCCAACCCTCCGAAGAGTACCCACCCAGACCCAGTCCCCCATTCCATATTTACCCCTGACTAATGCACTTAACACTATGGGCAATTTAGCATGGCCAATTCACCTGACCCACACTCTTTGGACTGTGGGAGGAAACCGGAGCACCCGGAGGAAACCCATGCAGACACGGGGAGAATGTGCAAACTCCACACAGACAGCTGCCTAAGGTGGGAATCAAACATGGGTCCCTGGCGTTGTGAGGCAACAGTGCTAACCACTGAGCCACCATGCGGCCCACATCTTCTAGTGTCAGGTAGTGGGGAGAGGGGCATGGCTTTGTGCTTTCTCAAGCTGACCCTCCCATATTTCTACAATGGACGCTGCAGGAAGTGGCCATCAAGGGGAGACTGACAGGAAAAAGCATGGGCCAGATAGGTGGGTAGCTTCTCCTGCGATTGGGGGCGGTCTGAACAGTTGTGACATCATTTAGAAAGTCTAAGCTGCTATGGGCTGTATCTTACCAAAAGTCAGCTCAGTGTCAATTTTGGGGAGTTTCATGGAGGGTTTCTCTCTGTCAGCTCTAGCGAGGTACATCTCCCAACTCTTCACTACTCATCTTATAATGTATGTATTGTGCCACACCTCGGTATTGTACGTTCATCATTGACTGATGTACTCAGAGGTTCTGGGATCTTCTGGGATTCCTGATGCCATATTCAAGACCCAGCTGAGCACCACCTCGATCATTGCTGACATTGAGTAGCCCTCGCAGCGTATGTAGTGGGTGAGAAATTAGAGTGAAAAGCTTCTGAGAGCCTGTTGGTTGGATGAGTGACACTTCACTTCAAATAGATTCTCACATTTATAAATGTACTGATATTTTCCAAAGTTGCCTTCTGGTTTTAATGGCATTTCACAAGAATTGAGCTATCCAGGTTATCCCTCCTTAACATTCCTCCATGTTCGAATCTTGTCTAAGGGAGTGTTACTCTTTCCCAAATGTGCATCATTGCTTAATATAACATTTTCTCAATGTGCCTTTGAACCATTGAAAATATTTGCTTTTTGTTATTCAGTGAAAATTAAGAAAAAAAAAAAACATGAATAGAAAATGTTAGAGAAACTCAGCATGTCTGGCAGTATCTGTGGTGAGAGTGTTAATGTTTCTAGTCTAGTATGACTGCTTCAGAAAAGTCCTGAGGAGTTATATTGAACCTGAAACATTAAACAAAAAAAGAATCACAAGTTACCTTTAACTGGCTCTGGCTGCAACGTATGAAGGATAACAATTCCCTTAGACATGCCCTAGGACTACTCCTCTTAGATTTTGAGACCTGGCCATTGGGTTGAAGTTTGTTTGGTACATAGGCTGCTGGCAGATGCTGTAGGTGTGGGATTGATGTAGCAGAGTGCCATACAACAACATGTTTGTCCCTTGATTGATCAACCACTGACAACCATAACAAGCAGCTCTGACCTAAATAGCAGGGTAAAACGAACTACTGTGAACATGCAAGGTCTGAATCAGGCATCAAAGGACAAAACATCAAACCAAGAGATGTTGTGGGGATCAAGAAGGCTTGAAGGAAGCAAGTGGAGAGCCCTGAGGTGTACTCTGCTCCGATTGAAGACATGGGCTCTCTCCCTGGCTCGACAGCAGCATTAAAATATAAGGTGTGGATGTGCTTCAAACTGCAGCAGTGAAGTGGAGAACTGTCTTCTCTGTGACTCAGATGATGATGTGAGGTCGGTGTGTGTTTCTGATGCCACCATATATGGATATGGGGTATGGGCAGTCGCTGCCTGCAGAGTGTATCCTGAGGAGTTAGCAACTGGAGGAACAGCAGATGCCAACTACCTGCTCTGACTGGAATTGTTGCCGTCTGCTTTTTCTTTGCACCATGGGAGAGTAGCAAACTACATACGAGTAAGGTGAGATTAGATACTAATGAGATGTAAATGCATGCAAATAGGCCTCTCATTAGTGAGATTCCCATCTTGCTTTTCAAAGGAAAATCAGATTTTGCTTCTTGATGTCGAGAACTTCATTTATCTGATCCTGCCATGCTTTCTGAACTGCATCCCCATTGCCCACATTGTTCAGAGGCTGAGAAAATACAGCCCTACATTTCCCTCAGCAGCTTCAATCACAGCAATTTTCTTTGACCATGTAAGCACAGAAAAATGGTTACATGGGAAAAACAGTCCTCTATTGTATTTGGCACATTATATTGAAGCAGTCTGGAAAATAATAACACAGAATTTTCTGGCTTATTCTGAGCAGACATTATTAGAATCATAGTAAGCCTACAGTGCGGAAGCAGGACATTTGGCCCATTGAGTCCACATGAAGAGCATCCTTCCCAGTCCCATCCTCCAACCTATAATCCTGCATTTCCCATGGCTAATCCACCCAACCTCCACATCCCTGGACTCTAGACAATTTAGCATGATTAGTCGACCTAACCTGCACAGCGTTGGAAACTGGAGCACCCAAAGGAAATCCACATATACACAGGGCCAACGTGCAAACCCTACACAGGCAATTGCCCAACCGTGGTATCAAACCTGGGTCCCTGGCACTGTGAGGCAGCAGTGCTAGCCACTAGGCCACCATGCCACCATCTTGAAATTTATGGCTATTTTGCCAATGGGAACTTGCAATAAATGTACTTTTGAGCTTATTCAATTATATTGGGCCTTAAACAAATACATCGTTGAAATGGAAATACAAAATCACCAAGAGGCATATTCACCTACTGCCATGACAGCCCACTCTCAGGGCCTCCTGTCTCAACTGCTGCCTTATATTGTTGTACTGAACAGAAATAAGCCTATTGAGAAGGCCATTCAAAGTATTTAGTATTTCTGAATGCAAATGATCCAGGCAATTCAGTCGATAGTATTTTGATAAAGTGTAATGCACGACTCATTATCAGCTGTTGTGGCACAGTGGTAGTGGCCCTATCTCTGGACTAGGATTCCTGGGATCAAGTCCCACCTGTTCCAGAGATGTATCATAACATGTTTCAACAAGTAACTACACGGCTTATTAAAGGCTCTTATGCGACAATGGTAATACCATTACCTTGAAGCTAAGCTGTCCTGGTTCAAATCCCATTGGCTCCAGAGGTTTTTCTGAAGAAGCTGATCTGCAAGACTCATCAAAGGACTCTAGCGTGGCAGTGTCCCTTTCTTTGGACCAAGAGGTCCTGGTTCAAGTCTCATCTGCTCTAGAAATGTGTTAATTAAGAAAATATTTGCATGGCTCCATAAAGGCATACAAAAATATCACTATCAAACTCTGAAAATCTCAGTTATGTTGATTAGGAAATGTGATTTCTGACTATGCAGCAGTTGAATCTTAGAACAGAAATGTAGGAAATTTTCATTAACAAGTCTTTTCTGTGGGACATTTTATGAAAATTAGTAACAGAAGGTTTGTACTGAGCTTGGAAATGGAACAATGATTGAGAAATTTGCACATATCAGAGTTTTGGTGTAAAACCAACCTAACCCAGCCATGTATATATTTCCTTCAGTGCCACTTCCTCATGCATGGAGTTACACTGAAATGCTCTCAAAACTTCAGCAGCAATGTTTCCACCATTTCTCTTCCCTTTTATCCAGACTAAGACAAAAGGAATATTTTAAGGCAAAATGCAATTTCACAACTACTACCGTGCACCACAGTTAAGGGAATTGCATCTCGTTAAAATGATAGGCACAGGGCTACATCAGGATGCACAGGTCCGTTGGAGGACCAGAGTGTTTTAGCCTTAACCTTATTTCCAGCGGATGACTGAGGCGCAGTGCCGATGCGAGGTTCATATGTTCCTGGACACTGTGACAGAGTAATGGCAGCTGCCAGAGTGTGACCTGAGAAGATCAGAACTGAGAGCCCATCCTCTCCCAGTGACTGACAGGGGGCACTGCTGCTCTGAATGTTATGTGACTGGTTCCTTCCAGGGAACGATGGGTAACTCTCAGTTGTGCACATGTTAAAACCAGAAGGTTTCAAACAGGAGATGAAGCCTTAGGGTTATTAAATTTACAAGGTACATCTCTGAAAGCAAGGTTCAGTGGTTCACTCAAAGTCATCAAGAAGGTTAGTGAAGTAAATTATCTGTTAAATACCAAAGACCTCAAGAAGAAGATGTAGCAATACACCAGTGAGAGTCTTAACATATTTTGAGCATCTTTTTGTTTGGCTATGACCAGATGTTGGGCAGAGTGGCATTCTAGTGGAGTCTTGAAATTGCTATCGAAGTCAACTTAAATGTCTCCATTAGTATTGTCTTTGCCTCTGATGGCTACCTCATCAGCTCTTACTTCTTAAAAGCCCAGGAAGATGGTAGAGGCTATAATGACAGTTGAAACAGAGCAGTAAATGTTTCCCACTAGTTTGGAACATTTACTTGGAGAGAGGGGCTCTTGGTGATCCCAATATTAACCCCCACAGCAGTGATGCCAGGACCCGGCCAGTAATATGAATATTTGACTGACATGCTCAACATAAACTGCAGGGTTCCAGTCCTTTGTGAATTGAAGTCAGCCAAGTATAGATATTATGAATGAATTCATTTAAAATTTGCAATACAATCAAGTTATAAGTTCTTGTTAAATTGTGTTACATGTAAGTGGGACACAGTGTTATCTTTGGTTATTCGAGTGTATCAATTCTTTATATTGAACTTTCGATAGAGTGGTGACCAGATAATACGAAAACTTTCTTCACAGAGCCACCTAGTGGCCTGACCCTGCACTCACATCATGGCAGCACAACAGAAGAAAATTAAATGGGAAATGTTGACATAGCAATTTTCAGAAATAAATGTTTACGTAAAATGCAAGCAAGATTCTTGACAAGGGAATTTAGTAGATGTAGATAGGCAAGTTAGATCCCCTCTCATGTTGAACTCAGATGCACATTGATGAGGATGACCATGATCAGGATCACTTTGTCCACTGATTCTTAAGATTAAAGCACAATGTAACTCAAGGTCGTTCACAGTGCGATTTTCCTAATTAAACTCACAGCCAACAAGAAACATTTAAACAGATGATTACTCAATGCATTAATACTTGGGAGCTTATAATGCTAAACTGTACATAGCATCACTTACAAAGGGAATTTGTGGTGTAGTGGTAATGTCACTAGTCCAGAACTCCAGGCTAATGTCTTGAGACATGGACTCAAATCCCATCAGGCAGATGATGAGGTTTGCCTTCAATTTTTAAAAATCCGAAATAGAAAGTGATTGTTGTTAGCATTCTATTTGGTTCGCCAATGTCCTTGAGGGAAGGGAAATTTGCTATCCTTATCTGGTCTGGCCTATATGTGACTTCTGCCCCATAACAATGTAGTTAACTCTTGGCTTCCCAATGAGCAGTAAATTCTGGCATAGCCAATGATACCCACATTTCATGAACAAATAGTTAAAATGATTACGTATAAAACCCTAAATTAGGCATTCCCAAAGCCCTTCTGTTTCCTGTGTTCGCTGTTGTTGTTAACTATCTGATCTCTTCAAGCTCAGTATTTTTCTCCCTCAAATCTACAATCTTTAAAGTTTTGCTGTTTTGCATGGCCAACTCAATCTTTTTAAATTGATTTGCTTAACCCAGGCAGTCTTTAAATGCAACAGGATCAAATGTTAACTTTCAGATGGCTGCATGACTACACACACAGGCAGCTTAGTGAGAATGTTGCTAGCAAAATGTAGCTCTGTGTCACCACCACTTCTCTCAACTCTCCACTGCCATTAAAGTATTGTGATGTGAAGGAGCTGGTGTTGGACTGGGGTGGACTAAATTAAAAATCGCACAACACCATGTTCTTGTCCAACAGGTTTATTTGGAAGCACTAGCTTTCGGAGCACTGCTCCTTCATCAGGTAGTTGTGCAACAGGATCTTAAGACACAGAATTTATAGCAAAAGGTTATAGTGTCATGCAACTGAAACGATGTATTGAACAAACCTAAATTGCTGTTAAGTCTTTCATCTTTTAGAATGGGTTGCAGGTTTCGGTTCATTCATATGTAAATCCCAGAAATTCTTTTAAGTCACATTCTCGAGATAACTTAAAGTTTTACAAAAGAAAGGTGACATCTCAACTCAGTGCATTAAAGCTGTCTTTATCCCAATCTGGAGTCAGGCTAGTTCTATTTCCAAAGTAGGAATGTATAAAATGTTATATAATTGTGCACTTTTTGAGCAAAATAGAACGTATCTTCAAATAGAATTCTGCAAATGCAAATTCACTGCATAGATGTGCGTGTGCGCACATGAGAGAGAGGGAGAGAGAGTGATTGCGTGCATGTGAGTGTGCATGTGAGAGAGTGTGTGTTTGTGTGTGTGTGTGCATGGTAAAATGTGTATGTGTGAGTGTGATGGAGTATAGGCCTGTGAGAGGGTGTGAACGTGAGTGTGACTTTGAGGAGTGTATGTGTGTGTATGAGTGTGTGTGTGTGTGTATGAGTGTGTGTGTGAGTGTTTGTGTGTCTGTGTCTGTGTCTGTGTCTATGTCTGTGTCTGTGTCTGTGTCTGTGTGTGTATATAGTGCAATGGTGGTCACCTGTAGCGTGACATGAACCCAAGGTCCTGGTTGAGGCCATCCTGATGGGTTCCGTATTTAAAAGGTGAAAGACTTAATAGCAATCTAGGTTTGTTCAATATATCATTTCAGTTGCATGACACTGTAATCTTTTACTATAACTTATGTGTCTTATGATCCTGTTTTATAGTTACCTGATGAAGGAGCAGCACTCTGAAAGCTAGTGCTTCCAAATAAACCCGTTGGACTATATCTTAATGTTGTGTAATTTTTAACTAAAGTATCAGACTTCTCGATCTGACATCCAATCCTGAAGAAGCAGAAATGTTCTCCAGTTCAGAATTGGGTAGCTGTTTTCTTTGCTTCCTGCTATGATCTCTGTTCCATGGATGCTAACACTGTTTCTCTCCCTGGTAACAGCCTGGTGCTGAAACAGACTGTACACAATCTCAGTGTCATGTTTGAGTACACCAGAAGTTTGCAACTACTTTTTGATGCCATCACTGAGATCACACATTTCCATCTCTCCATCCTTGCAACTCCTGCTTTACTTCATCTGCTTCTGACACCCTCATCCATGCACCTCCAGACTTCAATATTGCAATGCTTTCCTGACTGACCTCCCACATTTGAGATCACCTAAAACTCTGATGCTTGTATCCCTTCTCACACCAAATTCTGATCACCACCCTCTGTTCACTAAGTTCCATTGGTTCACTGTTACGATTTTAAAATTCTTGTTGCTGTTTCTGAACTTGTCACATCCTCACCAAGCTCTGTAATGTCTTCCATCCCCAACAGCTCCCTGAGGACACCTGTTCTCACCTAATTCTGGATTTAGCTTACCCGAATTGTAACTGTTTCACAATTATTGGCCATCCCTTCCGATGACTCCCTCCGATGACTTGGTCCTAAGCTCTGGCATTCCCGCTGCTCTTCTCTACCTCTCTATCTCAAACATTTCTTAAAACCTTTAAAAAAATCTTGAAATCTACGCCTTTGACCAAGTTCCTGCCTTATTGGCCTTCTGTAGCTTAGTAGAGAAAGTGAGGACTGCAGCTGCTGGAGAGTCAGAGTCGAGAGTATGGTGCTGGAAAAGCATAGCAGGTCAGGCAGCATCCGAGGAGCAGGAGAGTGGACATTTTGGGCAAGAGCCCTTCATCAGGAATGTAGCTTAGTGTTGCATCGTGTTTTCTAACACTCCTCGGAAAAGCTTTCAGATGGTCTTTAATGTTAAGGGAGCTATGCAAATACAAGTTGTAGATATAAAGTCATTAAGCCACAGAAGGAGGCCATTCAGCCCCCTGAATCAATGATATTTGCTGCATCCTTCCAATTCCACTCCCTTGAAGTGCCATCAATTTTATTTTGACATTGTTGTGCAGTTTATTTCCACCTGCCTCAGAGGCAACTAATTCGTGGTCATTACCACTCACAGTATAAACCAGTTCTTTCTTGAATGCTCCCTTTGTTTCTTGCCTAAAATCAATGCTAATTAGCTTGAGTTCCATCAGTGAATGGAAATAGTTTCCCTTTATCTAGTCGATGGACACCTCTCATGATTGTGTACACTTCTTTCAAATCTCTCCTCAACCTCCTTTGTCCCAAGGACAGCAAATCCAACCTCTGCAACATCACATTTTAACTAAAATGCCCCAATTCCTGGAACTATTCTGAAAAATGTCCTCCACCTTATCTGCAGGAACTAACTAGAGCTTTATATGTACTTCTCTGATTTTATACTCAATGTTTCTTTATGATGCCCAAGATCTGATACACTTTGCTCACCCCTCTCTCAATGGGCAGCACCAACCTGGAGGGAACGTGGAGGCAGGAAATGCATGTATTTAGATGGGATGGTGTCATGCCTGAACCCCACTGCATGTCCACCTCCGCTGGAGGAAGTTCTGGGCAGGAAGGCCCTTGGTCAGCCTTGCCATACCACTGCTAGTTGGCCATCAGAGACCTTATCCCATTGCCAGCTAACCCAGAAGAAAGTGGGCCTGTTACCATGGGGCAGATGTAGCAGTTAAAATCATGGAGTCAGTTTGTCAGCGTGGTAATGGAAGCCTCGATCAAAGACAGTCCAATGCATGTTTAAGGGATTGAACATCAGGATGTGGTGGAGTGTGATAAGAGGTAGGACTCTGACCTCCATTCCAACCTCTGTAAACCCCCTCTTTTTGCAATTGCCGCATGGCAAAACAACCAGTGTATGTTACCATAACCTTTTCAGAGGCACTGCTGCCAACCTCTGCTTTACCAGTAACTCCCACTACCTGTCTTGATTCTAGGTGAAGGCCTTGTCGCTACCTGATTGGGTTGTGGTTCTGTGGGTTGCCTTGAAAAGAGGCAGCATGGCAATCTCTCATCAGCTCTTCAGCTGGTTAATGAGACCTCACCACCACAACAAGATTCTACCCAATACATCCTGTTCACCTTCTGTGTACATGAATGTCCAGGTGCCTCTGTCCCTGTACATTCTTTAGAATTAAGAATCTTTTAGAACACTAACCTTATTGCTTATAATTCTGTAGTGCTGCACCCTATCCCCTCTACCAAACTGTGTCTCCTCACGTTTCTTTGCACTAACCACAATTTGCCATTTGGCTGCCCATTCTACTAGCCTCCCCATGTCCTGTTGAAGTCAATAGGTCACTTGCTGCGTCTCCAAGGTTGGCATCATTGACACATTTTGAAATTTTGTTTAATATTCAGATTTCTAAGTCTTTTATATATAAAAAGAATGGCAGTCCTAGCATTGACCCTTGAGGGACAGTGCTGTCTACCATGCACTAGTCTAAAAGGCAACTATTTGTCATGACTTGCTGTGTTTTTGTCCCTTTATCCATTTTGACCCTGACCCTCCTATTCTGCGAGCATCAATTTTTCCAGGCAGCAAAATTTTCTTTGCAAATGCTTCAAATCCATATGGGCATCAGTGACCACATTCTCTTCAAAAACAAAGCTCATTTAGATTTGTCAAATGCTATCTGTCTTCACAAACACATATTGGCTCTCCCTAAACATCTCAAACCTCTTCAAATGCCTGTTATTTTTTTCTCTGATATTTGTTTCTAATACCTATCCAGTAATGATGTTACATGTCATTACTTTTATAGTCATCCGTTCAGTTCATTCATTTTTAATTGAACCGTGATATGGATTCTGAATAGAAGCTTCCAGTTTGCTTTTCCCAGAGTTCGCCATCTTAGTTAGAGAGGATTTATTTTCCAATTTATCTTGCCCAAATCATCAGAAATTTTAATGGCTCCACGTTTCGAGATGTTTTCGTTTATTTTAGTCTATGAAGGCAAAACCCAGTTCTGTGGCCACATCCCTCACAAGAGATGGCCCTTACTTCAAACACCAGCATTTGCAAATGCTAAGCATTCGCACAGAAAGCATGTTCCAGTTGTGTGCAAGAATAGTTTATCTAAAAAACAGAAGACTGCAAGCATTTTGTTTTGAAACTGTCCTGAAAGCAACAAGAACAACATATTGTATTTAACTTTCCAATTTTGTTTACTGCCAAGTAGACTTCCTGCCAACAGGACTTTTGAAACTTTGAGTGTGCAGTTTCCACATTTTTCTGCTGACTTAATGCAGCAATAAGTGCTCTGTAATCGACATCTCCACGGCGGGTGAGAAATTAACTAATGACTCGTGTGATGTCTGGGAAAAAGAAAACAGTCTATGCTATATTACTGTCACTGCATCCAAGTTCCTCCTCACAGCAATGGAGGAATACCACCTGACCCTTAGCATGCAGCAGTTCACAAAGATACCTCACCACCATCTTGAGGGCAATTAGGGGGAGGAGGTCAATCCTCGCACAGAGAGTGATGCCCACATCCCATGAACAAGTAAAAGAGGAGCAAAACAATCTTTGTTGTCAGTAAGATGCTTTTTGGCTCCAAATGTTAGTAGGCAATAAATCAAATGTAATTTCAGACAATACCTCCCAAAAATCCCCTCTGTTCCCTAAATGTGAGGAACTAATCTGAAACAGTTTGAACTTATTGATGTGGGTGTGGCATCAATTGATTCAAATATATGTATTTGACAAGTACAATTATTACTGATATTGCCAAAAAGAGAGCCATGTTGCCAAAGTTGTACTTATCAGGACAAGTGAAAGAATGCCAATTTTTAAGGATAATATCACAAGAGAAAAGAAAACTAATTGGTTGGTGAGTCAGCTCTAATTGATCGAAGCATTACCATGAAGAAAGCGAGGGGAACATCTACGGAGTTGAAAAGAAACACATCCCGGCTGTTCTGTAGTCATTTATCTCTCTAAGGATTGGCTGATCATAGGATTTCCAACCCACGCTCCACTCCAGACATCATGATAGCTTTGGTGCAAATACAGTCACAAGAGCTGAATTGATGTGATGCGATAACGGGGACTACTCTTGACATCAAGCAATTGAATGAATATGGAGGATCGCCGGCGCCCTGAAATCAGTGGGAATTGAAGGTGGAGGAAGGAGCTGTGAATCAGTTGGGATCTTATGTATCACATAGGAAGGTAGTTCTAGTTACAGGAGGCCAACCATCTCATTGTCAAGATATTTCTCAGAGTCATCATAGGCCTAAACATCTTCAGCTGATTCATAAATGACTCTCCTAGCAACACTAGGTCAGGAGTGGAGGGTTGTTCATTGACAATTGTGTAGTGTTCAGTACCACACACAATTGCTCAGATATTCAAGAAGTCCATGTCCAAATGAAAGACCTGGACACCATTCTGGTTTAGAATGATAAGTGGCAAGTTGTATTTGTGCTATGAATGTGCCAGGTGATGACCGTCTCCTGTACGTTAGAAACCGACAATCTCTCCAAGATTGTCAACATCCGGGAGGTTCCCATTGATCAGAAATTGAGCTGCACTGTCATCAATACGATAACCACATCAGGAATTCTGCAAGGACTAACCTGCTCCTGAAAACTTGTTCACCATTTACAAGGCGCCAATGATCAAGTATGATGGAGTACCCCCCACTTGCCTGTATGAGTGCAGCTGTAACAACACTGAAGAAGCTTGACACCATCCAGGGCAAAGCAGGCTGAATGATGGGCACCCCATGTAGCACCTTCAACATTCTCTGTCTCCACAACCAGCTGTGACAGCAAAGTAAACCATCTAAAAGATTTGCTGCAGCAAAATGTTAAGGCTCAGTCAACGGCACTTTCTAAACCTGTGACCCCCCCACCCCCACCCCCCCCCCCCACCCCCCCGCAACTATCTAAAAGGACAACAACAGCAGATACATGGGAATACCACTGCCTCTTGGAGGTCTCCTTCAAGTTATGCATCATCCTGATCCAGCACTACCCCTTCATTGTCATTGGGTTCAAATCATGCCTTGTCCTCCCTAACAGCATCATACCGATACAATGGATTGCAGAAGTTCACCCTTTTATTAACTTTAAAATGTCAAAATCCTGAAGACCTCAGTGCTAAACTGTAACATAAAACCAACTCTTCCTTACATGCATCCTTATCACCATGGGTCCTACAATAATTTATACCCCCGTGGGCTGATGGGTAAGTTAAGCAATGCTATTAGTTGGAACTCTCAAGCTCAGTGACAACAATTCATTACCCTAAACCCTCTTAGGCCTGACTAAAGACATTAACATAAAAAAGATGCAGTCATCAAACAAACAGTTATTTGGAAAAGTCCTTCAGATGTTTGATCTTGGTGGAATGCTTTGATCTATTAGGTACGTTTGTCTTTAGATTATTTGTGAGATGGGACCCCATCAAAGGGTAATGTTACTTGTTCTTTTCATGTCCCTTCCTTAGGTGGGTTTATCAGGCATCACACTCTGATATATGCAGGAATAACTGATCATTACAAACTCTAACCTGGTCTATATTGCAATCAGTACATAGAAATGAATAAATTATCTATCGTCGACAAAAATCTCCATTACTGTCACTGTAACCCGTGTGTGTTACTAAAGGTTACATTTTGCTAGAGTGGAAAATAAATGCACCAAGTCTTCATTAAGAGGAAGCAGCAGGTGGAACAATGCAGTTCGCTTCCTGTAATGATTTGGAGATGCTGGTGTTGGACTGGGGTGTACAAAGTTAAAAATCACACAACACCAGGTTATAGTCCAACAGGTTTAGTTGGAAGCACTAGCTTTTGGAGCACTGCTTCTTCAGTTGACAACCACCTGATGAAGGAGCAGCGCTCCAAAAGCTAGTGCTTCCAATTAAACCTGTTGGACTATAACCTGGTGTTGTGTGATTATTAACTTTGTACACTTCCATTGTAGACAGCTAATTAAAAAAAGACAAACTGCAAAGAACTGCAATTTTTAAAAAGTACCTCATAATGTCTCAAACCTCATTGGACAAATGCAGTGTTCTTGTAAACGAGGTGAGGTTTTTAAGGCACCCGACTATTTGCAGCTAGGTGGGGCCCTGCAATTCTATCAGTCTCCTTCCTGATACTTAACTGCATCACCCAACATGGTAACTCTGCAGGGGCAGGCAAAGCTGAGGGCCACCTGCCAGCCCTCACCCCAATTGAGACCAGTCAGTGGCTAGTTTAAGTGCATCAAAGGACAGCTTTCATAGAACATAGAACATTACAGCGCAGTACAGGCCCTTCAGCCCTCAATGTTGCGCTGACCTGAGAAACCAATCTGAAGCCCATCTATCCTACACTATTCCACATGTCCATCCAATGACCATTTAAATGCCCTTAACGTTGGCAAGTCTACTACTGTTGCAGGCAGTGCATTCCACATCCCACTATGCTCTGAGTAAGCTATGTCCCCTCATGCTAGCCATCACCATCCGAGAAAAAAGACTCTCACTGTCCACCCTATCTAACCCTCTGATTATATTATGTGTCTCAATTAAGTCACCTCTCAACCTTCTTCTCTCTACTGAAAACAGCCTCAAGTCCCTCAGCTGTTCCTCATAAGACCTTCCCTCCATACCAGGCAACATTTGAGTAAATCTCCTCTGAACCCTTTCCAAAACTTCCACATCCTTTCTATAATGCATCGACCAGAATTGTATGCAATACTACAAGTGTGGCCACACCAGAGTTTTGTACAGCTGCAGCATGACCTCATAGCTCTGAAACTTAATCCTTCTACCAATAAAAGCTAACATACTGAATGCCTTCTTAATAACCCTATTAACCTCAGTGGCAACTTTCAGGGGTCTATGTACCTGGATGCTGAGATCTCAATCATACCATTAGCCCAGTACTCTTTATTCCTGTTGCTCTTTCCAAAGTAAATCACCTCACACTTTTCTACATTAAACTCCAGTTGCCACCTCTCAGCCCAGCTCTGCAGCTTATCTATGTCCCTCTGTAACCTACAACATCCTTCGGCACTCTCCACAACTACTGACTTTAGTGTCATCCGCAAATTTACTAACCCATCCTTCTAAACCCTCATCCAGTTCATTTATAAAAATGACAAACAGCAGTGGCCCAAAACAGATCTTTGCGGCATCCCACTAGTAACTGAATTCCAGGATGAACATTTCCCATCAACCACTACCTTCTGTCTTCTTTCAGCTAGCCGATCTCTGATCCAAATCGCTAAATCACCTTTCATCCCATGCCTCCGTATTTTGTGCAATAGTTTACTATGGGGAACCTTATCAAACGCCTTACTGAAATCCATATACACCACATCAACAGCTTCACAAATCCATGTTGACTATCCCTAATCAACTTATCCTTTTCTAGATGATTATAAATTCTATCTCTTATAACCTTTTCCACACTTTACCTACAACGGAAATAAGCTTCACTGGTCTATAGTTACTAGGGTTGTCTCTACCCACCTTTTTGAACAAGGGGCTAACATTTGCTATCCTCCAGACTTCTGGCACTATTCCTGCAGACAGTGAGGACATAAAGATCAAAGCTAATGTCTCTGCAATCTCCTCCCTGGCTTCCCTGAGAATTCTAGGATAAATCCCATCCAGCCCAGGGGCCTTAACTATTTTTACATTTTCCAGAATTGCTCACACCTCCTCTTCGTGAACCTCAATCCCATCTGTTCTAGTAGCTGGTATCTCAGTAGTCAATTCAACAACATTACCTTTTTCCCTACCTCCTCTGAGTCCACACACAACTGCGTTCCATCCAATTCCTGTTCTTATACCTGCAAGTTCTGTGGGACTACACAAAAGCTTCATCTGACTGGGAAAGTGTTGAAGGTCCTCCTCCACCCACCCCCTCCCAGCCTCCTCCATCCACCTCGTCCCGGCCTCCTCCACCAACCCCCTCCCAGCCTCCTCCACCCAACTCCTACCGGCCTTCTCCACCAACCCCCTCCCAGCCTCCTCCACCCAACTCCTACCGGCCTCTTCCACCCACCCTCTCACAGCCTCCTCCACCCACCCTCTCACAGCCTCCTCCACCCACCCCCTCCCAGCCTCCTCCATCCACCTCCTCCTGGCCTCCTCCACCCACCCTCTCACAGCCTACTCCACCCAGCCCCTCCCGGCGTCCTCCACCCACCACCTCCCGACCTCCTCCACCCACTTCCAACCGGCATCCTCCACCAACCCATTCCCGGCCTCCCTCCCCACTCCCTCTCGCCCTCCTCCACCCACCCCCTCCCGGCCTCCTCCATCAACCCCCTCCCACCTTGCCACCCACCTCCTCCCGGCCGCCACCACCCACCCCCTCCCGGGCTCCTCCGCCGACCCCCTCCCAGCTGCCTCCACCCACCCCCTCCCAGCCTCCTCCACCCACATCCTCCCGGCCTACTCCACCCACCCCCTCCCGGCCTCCTCCACCCACCCTCTCACAGCCTCCTCCACCCACATCCTCCCGGCCTCCTCCGCCCACCCCCTCCCAGCCTCCTCCACCCACCCCCTCCCGGCCTCCTCCACCCACCCCTATCCAGCCTCCTCCACCCACACCTTCCTGGCCTCCTCCACCCTCCCTCTCTCAGCCTCCTCTGCCGACCCCCTCCCAGCCGCCTCCGCCGACCCCCTCCCAGCCGCCTCCACCCACCCCCTCCCGGCCTCTTCCACCCACCCCCTCCCAGCCTCCTTCACCCACCTCCTCCTGGCCTACTCCACCCACCCACTCCCGGCTGTCTCAACCCACCCCCTCCCGGCCCCCTCCACCCACTCCGTCCCAGCGTCCTCCACCCTCCCCCTCCCGGCCCCCTCCACCCACTCCGTCCCAGCGTCCTCCACCCTCCCCCTCCTGGCCCCCTCCACCCACTCCCTCCCGGCCCCCTCCACCCACCCTCTCACAGCCTCCTCCAGCCACCCTCTCACAGCCTCCTCCACCCACCCACTCCCAGCCTCCTCCACCCATCCTCTCACAGCCTCCTCTACCCACTCACTCCAAGCCTCCTCCACCCACTCCCGCCCGGCCTCCTCCACCCACCTCCTCCTGGCCTCCTCTCTTGGCACTGCCAAGAAACCCTCAACCCTCACCTCCAAAAAATTTCCGTCAGTCAGGGAGATGACCATGGATTCATGAAGGGTAGGTCGTGCCTGACAAACCTCATAGAGTATTTTGAAGAGGTGATAAAGCTCAAGGACAGTCGTAAATCGACGGATGCTGTTTACCTAGACTTCCAGAAGGCTTTTTATAAAATCTCACACAGGAGACTGTTAGCTGAGGTGGAAGCCCACGGAACTGAGGGCAAATCACTGACATGGATTGGAGTTGGAATAATGGACAAGTACTCAAGTTGGCGGGACATGGCTAGTTGTTTCCCAGAGGGATCTGTGTTAGGGCCTCAATTTTGCTCAATATTCATTATTAGCTTGGATAAAGGTGTAAATAATCAAATATCCAAATTTACTGATGACACAATACTGGGCAGCATTGTCGACAGTGTTGACAACTGCATAAAATTACAACAGGATATTAATAGTTGAGTTGAATGGGCAAAGCTGCAGAAGATGGATTTTAATGGTGTGAAGTTGTCCATGTCAGCCCAAAAAAAGATCAATCAGGGTATATTTTTATTTTTTAGAAGGCACAAGTTTAAACACAGTGGATGTCCAATGAGATTTGGGCGTCCATGTGCATAGAACTTTAAAATGCCACAAATAGATGCAGAAAATAGTCAAGAAGGCTCATGGAATGTTGCTTCATATCTACGTATAAGGGATGCAGACATTATACTGCAGTCATACAAAACCCTTGTTCAACCCCAGTTAGGGTACTGTGAGAAGATCTGGGCACCACATCTTAGGAAGGATGTTTTGACCCTGGAAGGAGTTTGACACAGATTTCGAAATATGATACCTCAACTTCAAGGGTTAGCTTATGAGCAGAGATTAGAAAAATCAGGCCTTTATTCTTGCAAATTTAGAAGGTTATCCAATCAAAGCCCTCAGGATATTAACAGGGAAAAACATGGTAGACAAAGTTTCTACTGGTTGAAGATTATAGGATCAGGGGACATTGTCGAGGCCAGGCCATTCAGGAGAGATGTGTGAAAGCATTTCCACAGGCAAAAAGCAGTGGAGGTTTGGAACTCTCTTCCTCAATGGCAGCTGATGCTAATGCAATGGTTAAATTTAAATCTGAGGTGGACAAATGTTTAGTAAGCAAGAGCATCAAGGGATATGGGCCCAGGGTAGGCACAGATCAGCCATGATATTATTGAATGGCAGAACAGGCTGAAGGGGCTGAATGGCCTAATTCATTTCCTATGTTCCTATGACACTTCTTGGTCCCAGACTCCCAGCTCTTTGTTCCAAAGGGTGTGACCTCTTCTCAATGGATCAAAGGTCTGACAGCTATCTGAGATGGAATGCCTCTCTGAGGTACAGTGCCCCCCAGCAGGCAGCTGTCTACCTCTTCCCCAGTTATTATTCCGCAGAGCATCAGAGGCTGTCAAGAAGGATAGCGTCTCTGGCATCCAAAAGGTCACAGAATATGCCGTTAATTGGCAGCAGTCATTTTGTGCACAACAACGTTGCTCTACCAGCAATGAAATAGAATAAATCCCAACAGCTTAGGAGCAGGTTGTTTGGCCCATCGAGTCCACACTGACCCTCTGAAGAGTGTTCCATTCAGACTGACCCCACCCCTGCATTTCCCATGGCTAACCCACCTAGCCTGCACATCTTTAGTCACTATGGGCAATTTAGCGCAGCCAGTCCACCTAACCTGCACATCTTTGGACTGTGGGAGGAAACCCATGCAGACACTGTCCAAAGATTTTCTGTTTTCAGCATGGGGCATGTAAAATGGGCAGTGCTGAGCCCACCATCTTACCTGTCACCCCTGAGATGACCCCCATTATATGACCCCATGAATGCCAATTTGAACATCCCGTCTAGCATACAGAAATAGGTCCGTTGAGTTTTTAATAGCTTGCTAAAAGCTAAGTTGACTTCATGATTACCTTGGCCTTGGCTAGCATTGGCAGGTGGGCAGGTTTTGGAAGCATATTTGTTAAAAGGTTAAGAAAGAGGATGTTGCTCCCTTCAGAGGGTATAAGCACTGGGGGCAACCCCATCATGAGCCCCCAGGAAAGATAAAGCCCAATACACTTTGGCTCCAGTTCAAAGCCCACCTTCTCCACCTACCACTCTGTGCCCAATGCCCCAATTTACCTGAGTCCAAAGATCCTTTGGGGCTTCTTTTTGGGGCTGGTACGATCTTGGCTGTACTCACTACTGAGCTCCTGCATTTCCGGAAGGTGAGGTTCTACTCTGGCTAGCCACCAACTTCCCATCCGAAGGGGGAAAGGTCTGCCCTCCCCTTAAGTTAAATTTTGCCATGCATTTCCCCAAAATGCCTTTTGTCCTGTATTTCCACCCAGCAATGAAGGACCCACCTGGTTATCCCTGCTTGCTGCTGCCTTTGACTTTTGAGCATGCAGGCTAGTGTCCCACTGTCAGCGATGAGGTGGACAAGGAATGTTGGGATTGGGAGTGCAAGTAATGGAAGACAATTGCAGGACCACGTCTTGATTGACCAGGGGCTGTGCCTGTGCTGAGAGATGCCTGTAGCAGATGCACGAGAATACAGTGTCTCCTTACAGACAGTTTCAAACTCCGCTGTGCTCACCCCAATCCCCACTAGTGCATGGTCCATACATCCTCTTAAAAGTTGGTTTGCCTTGTTTAGATTATCTGTACTAAGTGGGTCTTGAATCCATAATCTCCTAATGCAGAGTATGAGCCAAAACTGAAAGTCAAAACACCAAGTTCAAGCTCTATGTGGATCTATGCTTAAATGACGCATGGGTCAAAGGTAAGGTTCTCCAGTATGTATACTTCCTTTGTATGTTAGATTGATGCACTTACAATGGTGCTTGAATCCCAAAGCGTCTCAAGCACACTGCCAAACAGAGTCTCCTTTGTCTTACCTAATTAACTCAATATCTGACTAAACAGTGTTTTCTGCACCACCCAGTTATTTGTCTGACTGAGAACAAAACAGGTCACCCCAAAGTCTCTTTACAGTACAGACGGCAAACTGTTCCTATTGTCACACAACGGCAGTCTCCAAGCTGAATGTGTTTGTCAGCAAACTACACAAAATGACAGATTGTATTTCAGCTGTGAGGCTATTAAAATCAAAAGTGGTAACAGATTCTAAGAGGAATTTTAACACATTAAGAGGTTTGCGAGTCTGCTTTATTTGTGTGTGTGCCTTGTGATTGTTCCAGCAAACCTTTACATCGACATATTTGCAGTGACTTGTTTACCCAGATGGTAGTATCAGCGATATTTTCTCATCATGTAGGTGTGACCTCCGGCTCCTTCTCATTCAGAAAACCACGGGTAACATCAGCTGCTTCATCCCTTGTGGTGTCACAGTTTCCGAGACTGGTTTGTGAATCGTGTTAATTATAGTGTAGGATCCCTTGAGGTGGTGTCTCCCTGGACAGATCCATATAAAGCCTTGGAAGTTCCCAGTTGGTCCGATCTCATCCGTAACATGGTGAAGGAAATATCTTGAGAATATGGCAGAGTGACATGGTTGTGAATATACTCATGGACATTCTGACACCTCATTGGAAATTCTACAGTGACCAACTCCCTAAAGTCAAAGCAAATAAATACATGATTTGGCTTTGTATCTTGCTTTGTCTTGTCATTGAACCACTTGACCATTTGACAATATGAAGCCCTCACAGCACAGAGACTGCAGTTACTGTGATCAATTCCAGATTGAAACCATTCTGTTGTTCAATTATTTTATTTATCATTCCCAGGATGTCAACGTCACTGGCTAGGCCAGCATTTAGTACCCATCCCTAATTGCCCAGAAGGCAGTTCAGAATTACTTTGGGTTTGGGGTCACATGTAGGCTGGACCAGTTAAAGGAGGCAGATTTCTTCCCTAATGGCCTTTAGTGAACTGAATGGGTTTTCCTGACATTTTACAAAGGATCCTCATGAGAATCTTAATTCCAGATTTTTCCTTGAATTCGAATTCCACTATCTGCTATGGCAGGACTTGAACCTTGATCCCCAGAGCATAAATAAAAGCCGAAAGAACTTTGGATACTGTGAATCAGAAACAAAAAACTGAAATTGCTGGAAGAGTTCAGAAGGTCTGGCAGAATCTGTGGAGAGGAATCAGAGTTAATGTTTCGCATTGAGTGACCTTCTTCTGAAGGTTCTGAGGAAGGGTCTCTCAACCCAGAACATTAACTCTGATTCCTCTCCACAGCTGCTGCCAGGCCTGCTGAACTCTTCCAGCAATTTTAGTTTCTTGTCCCTAGAGCATTAGCTGGGCCTCAGCATTAATCGTCTCGTAGTGACACTACCTGGCCATCACATCCCTGAGAAATGTACTGCACCCTCCTTTATGAGCTTCCACCTGAAAAGGACCTGAGGCAGAAATGGGTACTGCAGATGGTGGAGATTAAAGTTAAGATTAGAGTGGTGCTGGAAAAGCACAGCAGGTCAGGAAGCATCGGAGGAGCAGGAAAATCGATGATTTGGACAAAATGTCGGTTTTCCTGTTGCTCAGATGCTGCCTGACCTGCTGTGCTTTCCCAGCACCACTCTGATCTTGACCCTGACCCATTTGAGGCAGGTGCCTCCTTTGAATGCTGCCAAGCTTGTCCCACCGTATCTGGCTGACTGATGCAGGGCAGGAAAGAGCTAGCAGATATCAGCCTCAGTGAAGTGGGTAGGGACAGTAATCCTGGGCCTTGTGCAGGTACTTTTGGGCCAGACGTAGAGCAGGCCTGGGCCATCATATTCAGTTGTCAGTGGCCCACTTCTTAGGGGAGAAGCAGGCAGTCAGCTGCAAGTTGCCTCCTTGCTGTATGACACTATTTTATCTCCTCTTGAAAATTCATTCATCATACAACCAAATTCCCATTTTGTACATTGTGCAAACATTTCACTTCATTTCCACATTTCATTATTTGTGCACGATAACATAGATTTCATTAGCTGATAATAATATCAGTGAAATCATACAGATTATTGAAAAGCACATACATACACCTATTTATATTTCATATGTACTCATTATTCAGTATTCCTTTTGCAAAGTATTTACATAACAAATGTTTTATTTTTTAAGTCTGAATGATTTTGTTGAAGGTAAAGTTTAAACATTGTGAGCAGTCACTCTGAAGTCACTGAATTGTAAATACATAGGAAGCAAGGCACAGAGTCATAGAAATGTACAGCACAAAACAGACCCTTTGGTCCAACTTTTCCATGCTGACCAGAAATTCTGACCTAAGGATTAATGTTTTTCAAGGAAAGGACGAAATATGGATAAAGATCTCCCACTCTTCTTTGATGTATTGTACTGGGATGTTTTAAATCCATTTGAACAGGCTGCTGGGTGTCACTCTGAAGTCTCATCAAAAGGACTCTGTTGTGCCGAGATTAATCCTAATGTAAAATAAAATAAACTTACCTTACCTCAATTCACTGCTATCCATGTGCATGCCCAGCAGGTGCTTAAATGTCCCAGATGACTCTGCTTCCACCACCACCTCTGGCAACGCATTCCATGCATTTACAACTCTCAGCATAAAGAACCTACCTCTGACATCCCCTCTATACCTTCCTCCTAATATCTTAAAACTATGACCCCTCGTGCCAGTCAATCCTGCCGTGGGGAAAAGTCTCTGGCTATTGACTGTATCCATGTCTGTCATTACCTTGTATACCTCGATCTGGTCACCTCTCTTCCTCCTTCTCTCCAGAGAGAAAAGTCTGAGCTTAGTCAACCTTTCTTCATGAGGCAAGCCCTCCAGTCCAGGCACCATCCTGGTAAACCTTCATTGCACCCTCTCTAAAGCCTCTATATCTTTCCTATAGTAGGGCGACCAGAACTGGACACAATATTCCAAATGTGGTCTCACCAGGGACTTGTAGAGCTGGAGCAAAACCTCGCTGCTCTTAAACTCGATCCTCCTGTTAATGAAAGCCAAAACACCATAAACGTTCTTAACAACCCTATCCACTTGGGTGGCAACTTTGAGGGATCTATGTAGATTAGATTAGATTACTTTAGATTACTTTACAGTGTGGAAACAGGCCCTTCAGCCCAACAAGTCCACACCGACCCGCCGAAGCGTAACCCACCCATACCCCTACATTTACCCCTTACCTAACACTACGGGCAATTTAGCATGGCCAATTCACCTAACCTGCACATCTTTGGAGTGTGGGAGGAAACCGGAGCACCCGGAGGAAACCCACGCAGACACGGGGAGAACGTGCAAACTCCACACAGTCAGTCACCTGAGGCGGGAATTGAACCCGGGTCTCCGGCGCTGTGAGGCAGCAGTGCTAACCACTGTGCCACCGTGCCGCCCACCAAGTAGTTGAACACCAAGATCTCTCTGTTCCTTCACACTGCCAAGAATCCAGTCTTTAATCCTATATTCAACTTTCGAGTTCGACCTTCCAAAATGCATCACTTCGCTTTTATCCAGGTTGAACTCCATCTGCCATTTCTCAGCCCAGCTCTGCATCCTGTCGATGTCACGCTGCAGCCTGCAATAGCCCTCTATACTATCAATGGCACCTCCAAAATTGTGTCATTTGCAAATTTACTAACCCATCCCTCAACCTCCTCATCCAAGTCATTTATAAACACCACAAAGAGCAGAGGCCCAAGAACAGAGCCCTGTGGGTCACTACTCAACATTGACCTCCAGGCAGAATCCTTTCCATCTACAACCACTCTCTGCCTTCTGTCAGCCAACCAATTCTGAATCCAGATAGCCATATTTCCCTGTATCCCATACTTCCAGACTTTATGAATGAGCCTACCATGGGGAACCTTATTAAATGCCTTGCTGAAGTCCATATACACTCTATCCACTGCTCGGCCTTCGTTGACCTGTCTTGTCACCTCCTTGAACTCATTCAGTTTAGTTAGGCATGACCTTCCCCTCAGAAATCCATGCTGACTGCCTTTAATCATGCTATGCTTTTCCAAATAGTTATAAATCCTATCCCTCAGAATTCTTTCCAAAACCTTGCTGACCACAGACATAAGACTGACTAGTCTGTAATTGCCAGGGATTTCCCTATTACCCTTCTTGAAAAGAGGAACAGAGTTCACCTCCTTCCAATCCTCCGGTATGATTCCCGTGGACAGTGAGGAAGCAAAGCTCTTCGCCAGCTGCTTAGCAACCTCCTTTCTCATTTTCTGGAGCAACCTAGGATAAACCTCATCTGTCCCTGGGAACTTATCAATCTTAATGTTTGCCAAAATTTCCAGCATATCAATTTCATCAATCTAGGTCTGTTCAAGTCTGTATCCCAGCTCCTCAAAGTTCTTATACACAACAAGGTCCCTTTCCTTGGTGAAAACCGAAGCAAAACATTCATTTAGGGCGACCCTATCTGCTCAGACTCCACGCACAAGTTCCCTACACTATCCCTGACTGGCCCTACCTTCTCCCTGATCATTCTCTTATTGTGATGTTCAAGGCTTGTATCTTGGCAAACTAGACCTTCCAAGTGAATGGCAAGATCCAGGATCCTCAAGGAGAAGCTGAATCCCGTCCAGGTAAAAGCACATCATCCTGGGGATGTCAGAATCTTGTTCCAGAAGGTGGCAGAAGACCCCCGTAGTGACACCCTCAACCATCTGTAACATCAACAATTGAAGGCAAAATGCTAATACAGCCAAGTTAAGCAAGCACACAGCACTGACACTACCCAGTTTAGGAACACACCACACTAAGTGAGAACCAGCCTGATTTTCCTTTCCTGATGTAGATAAAGCCTTTGTATCATTCTTCTAAATCATTTCTGTACTCTGTTTAGTGCCCCATATCCATTTTATAATACTGCAATCGGAACTGAACACGTATTCCAAGTATGGTTGAACTATGTTTCAACATAGTTTTAATCTAATATCTCCAATTCTCAATTCTAGATAACATGAAAGTCCTTCCTATTCCACTGCCTTGCCACACAATTGGTTATTATTGCCTACCCACCACTTCAGGGCTAGGAAGCATTTACTAACCAGGGCCTGCTTCTGCTAGGTTTGCCCTGAAGCTGGAACATGTTGGCCTGCTGATCTGATGGGACCCCAGGCACCATAATTCCATGTCATGTCAACAGTTAACAATTTCACAACACGGGCACGTGAAATAATTGAAAATTGGGTAAGTTTCACTTGCCAATAAAAAAATGAAAATAAAAGTAGCAAAGAGGGAGAAAATAAACTATGAGGGCAAACCAGCAAGTTGGATAAAACTAGATCGTAAGAGCTTCCTTAAAAGGAAGTGAGAGTCTAAAGTGAATATAGACCACTGAGAGAACAAGGCTGTGGAAACCCTACTAGGCTCCAGGAAACGGCAGAGGAACTAAATAAATACTTTTCAGCAGTTTTCTCAGTAGAAGACCCTAATACCTTTCCAAAATTACTGAATAATCAAGCGGCCAAAGGGAGAGAGGAAATATACACATTAACAATATTACAGGAAAAATTACTAGGGAAATTAATGAAGCTAAAGATTAGAACTCCCTGGATTTGATTGGGTGCATCCTAGGATTTTAAAGGAAGTAGTGAATACACTCAGTATATTCAGGAAAAGTTCCAGAGGATTGGAAAATTGCCAATGTAACAGTTTTACATAAAAGGGGGAAGAGGCAAAACTAGATAACTATGGGCCAATTAGTTTAAAATCTGTTACATAAAGAATGTAATGTCAGAGCATTTAGAACTATACAATACAAACATGCAAAGTCAATATGGCTTCATGAAAGTGAAATTTATTTGAGTTTTTGAGAGGTAACAAACGGGATAGATAAAAGGGAAGCTGTGGATATGGATTTCCAAAAGGTGTTAATAAGTGTTGCATACAAGAACACTTAATCAGATAAGCACTTATAATTGAGGTAGTTTATCAGCATGAATAGAGGATTGACTAACTAATAGAAAACAAAGACATGGGAAATAATGGGATTTTTTCAAGATGGCAGCCACTACCTAGTGGGGTGCCACACGGATCAGTGTTGGGGCCACGACTGTATACAATATACATTCATAACTTGAATGATGGAAGTGAGTGCACGACTGCCAAGTTTGCAGATGACACAAAATAGGTTGGAAGATAAGTGGCAAGGATGACACAAAGAGTCTGTCAAGGGCTCTCAACAGTTGAAGTGTGTGTGCAAAATCTTGTCAGGTTGAATATATTCTGGGAAGGTGTGAGGTTATAAACTTTGACAGGAAGAATAGAGGAGCTGAAGATTATTTAACCAGAAAAAGGTTGCAGAAAGCTACAGCACAGAGGGATTTGGGAGTCCTTGTGTATGAATCTCAAAAAGGTGACATCCAAGTTCAGTAAGCACCACGAAAGGCAAATAGAATGCTGGCCTTTATTCCAAAGGGAATGGAATACAAAATTATGGAGGTATTACTCCAAGGCACTAATCAGATGAGAGCTGGGATACTGTGAAGAGTTTTGGACTCCTTCCCTAAGGAAAGCTGTACTGGGCGTTGGAGGCAGTCCAGAGAAGGTTCAGTAGGTCAATTCCTCATTTGGAGGGATTTTCTCCTAATGGGGGGTTGAACAGGCTAGTCCTGTGCTCGAGTTCAGAATAATGAGAGGAGACCTCATTGAAGTATATAAGACTCTCAGGGTTTTTGATAGGGCAGATGCGGAGAGGCTGCCTCCCCATGTGAGATACTAGAAGCAGAGGGGATATTCTCAGAATAAGAGCTCACCCTTTGATGACAGAGGTGAGGAGAATTTCTTTTCTCTCAAGAGATTAGTCAATCTGCAGAATTCTTTACTGCAGGAGGTTATAAAGGTAAAAATGCTACGGTCCTACTTACTCTTTTGAGAGAGACAACCGGTGGTGGTTTAACCTGAGGGTCAGCATTGCCCAGGTGAGGGGTGGACGTCAAGGAGATGGGACTTTTGGGGGAACCTCGGTTGGTATGGGAATTGAGCCCAGACTTTTGGCAGCACTCTGTATCACATAGAAGCCAACTGAGCTGGCTGACCCCTTATGCAGAAGGTCATTAAGTATATTCAAGTCGAGATAGGTGGAATTGTAGCCATTAAGGGAATCAAGGGCTATGGGGAAAAGGCAGGAAAGTGAAGTCGAGGATTTTCAGATCAGCCAAATGCAATCCACTGCATTTTAAAAAGACTCAAAATTAAATAAAATTGTGCTTCCTGATCTACTGCCAGCTACCTGAGAGTGTGGGTGGAGTCTTCAGCAACCTCTTGGTCCAACAGCTCTCTGCCTGCCCAAATCATAATATAGAACATTCCGGGCCCTGAGAATACAGTCTTGTTCAGGGATACGAACCCAGGAGTCTTAACATCTATTATCAGGAGCTGCACTTGCACACATGAACTGTTCAGGAAAATCATTACAATCGAAATTTGCAATCATTCAACTTTCTTACCAAACCATTTATTCTTATGTGGAATGGACAGAGGCCTGATAAGCACGTGGAGTTCACATGCCTCTGTGAAGCACATTAGGGTAACTTATCAACATTAAAGTCACTATATAGTTGATTATTTTAAGGAAATTCAAATGTTAAGATACGTTGCATATATTGATAAAGCAGATTTTCTTTCTTTTAATATTTAAAACTGAAAATTCTAAAAATACTGAAAATGATCAGCAGGTCTGATAGCAACAAAGGGGAGAGAAACAGAATTAAGTTTTCTAGTGGATGTCCGTTCCACTGATTTATCAAGTCATAGTCAGGTCTTGACATACATTGCCAGGAAAGGCTTTGGTGAAGCATATTAACAGAGTAAATGCCATTAGAAGAATGATATCAACTATCGGTGAGACACTAGGTAGTTTTGAGCCAGCACAGCCAATAACAATAACAATCAGCTTTGATCTGAAATTTTTTTGTACTTTTATTTAAATAACCATGTTACAATCTGAACTATGGAGTTTGTAGGTGCTGTAGAGTGATAGGGAGAGCCAGCACCTTTGCATGCACTTGTTACAGAAGCACTTTCACTTCAGCTGTCAAAGAACACAGGTACAAGTATTGGGCACTTTTATTTAATTGCAGATTCAGGCTTGTACTTTGGGTTGCTTTCCAGTGCACTTTTGACAAAGCCTGTCAGTATGTTGAAGTGCCTTCTAAGAGTTTCCTAAAGTTGTATGGATCTGTGCTGACATTTTCCTTTAATTGGCTGTATTACTTTAAGTTTCATCTATGTGCACTTTTCTGCTCACACACTGGTGTGCTCACTCCACACATCTAATGTTGTACATGAAGCTGTGCATAATTATAAGGATGAGCTGACAGTGGTAAATTGCATGCAAACAGCACCCAACAGTGGGTGAGATCAAAACCTGTTTCAAATCATTTGGGTATAAACTGCACTCAAATCATAAAATCTAACCTTCTGTCTCAATCCCCAGGATATCCACATCACATCATTTTACTCAGATGCTCTATGATTTCCATATGTTATGTGATCTTGCCCACACACAGTGATTGTGCCCAAGTGCATTGTACAATGTGTAATGACAGTTCTGTACCCGTATGGATAGGTGAGCTTATTTACTTATAATGTACCATCTGCTCTCTCAAAGGAAGAGGAACTGTCACCCTCCAGCAAATCTGAAGAGCACCACTCACCAGAGCACCAACTGTCATTATCCTACCTTGAAGCAGACACCAGCAGAGATGCATGCTTCAGGAGAAGCCACTAATAAAATACAGGAGAGATTGAAAAAGAGAAGCACTGAGCACTAGAAAGAACTGTTCACAGGGCTGGAGGTTGATTGTCAGAAATTCTGAGAAATCAGATTCCCACTGCCAATGCTCAGACAGATCAGTGACCTTCAGTGAGATGATGACTGCTAGTGTATGTGACACTAGTATCACATGCAAGTGGCAATAGGCATGGCCTTTCAATGAAATAGGATAGTTTTGAATTTTGGAAGAACCAGATGGTAGAATGGGTCATTGGTCACCTGTACTCACAGAAGCAATATTACAGGCCTCCAACCCAGAGGGGAAAAAAAACCCAGTGAAACGCCAGTCATACCCGGATGTGAATGCACTGCTTATATTAGTATTTTAAAGTATACATGACGAGTTGGACCAGTATATCCCATTCACGATTTTTACTGGCTTTTCTTTCTGGGACATGCCCTGATGCAGTGGGCCTGGATTGAAACTGACTAATCTTGAGCTGTCCCACCAACAAGAAAGGTACTTTGGGGAGGGGAATGAAGTCCCACACCAGTAGTGATATGGATTCCCTTCTGTTTCGTGAGGAGCTCTCATTCAGTGAAAATACCACTAAACTTATTTTGTTTGGGTTTTTCTCCACTATCGCCCGTGGAAGTGATCAGAGTGTACATTTTGATGACACTCATCCTAAAATGATGGCAGGATCTTGTCCCAATTTGCATTTTTGAAATGGACCAACCACCTCTGAGAGGCAGATGCCCAGTCATACAAAGTTTACCTCTAATAAATCTGTACTCGCTTTCATTCATTCGTCTGTATTTCATTGAAGTTGTGGAACTGGGCCATTCAGCCCATCGAGTCCAAAAAAGCCTCCGAAAAGCATCCCAACCAGACCCACCTCTCTATCCTATCCCTGTAACCCTGCATATCACATGGCTAATCCACCTAACCTACACATCTGAGGACATTATAGGCAATTTAACATGGCTAATCCACCTAATCTGCACATTTTTGGACAGTGGGAGGAAACTGGAACTCCCAGAGGAAACCCAGGGAGAACGTGAAAACTCCACTCAGATAATCACCTGAGGGTAGAATCAAACACAGGTCCCTGGCACTGTGAGGCAGCAGTGTTAACCACTGAACCACAGTGTCACTCTACTATAAACACGATATTAACCATAAGACTTCCTCCTCTGTTCCGTTTTAATCTCCATATCTTTAGTAATCCAGGGACCAATAAGTCTGGATCCTCTTGCTATCCCGATGACGTGAATGAGACTAGCCTATACTTGAACTACTCCCTCGTTGATGTTTTCCCATAGCTCATTTTGCATTTTATATGCAAATCATAGATTGTTAGAACTCTTTCTCATTCTTTGATATTAGCCCTCCTCCAGTTGACTATTTTTCTACATGATCTTTCCTTATACTTTGCTCAGATCCACCATTATTGAGATGCCCAGGTTCAGTTTACAAGCACCAATGGCATGTGGAAAATCACCTTTGACCCATAGACTGCCTGAATCTGAATATGTAGCAAATTGGCAACGCAACAATTACAAATTCAGTGTAGCTGCTGTTCGCAAACAACTTTGTGTTTCTTTTCATTTACAATGACGTGGCAAACATTATCCCACACTTTCGGCCATCAAACTGACACTGAATCTGTCCAACTCTGGCCGTTATTCCAGCCATACTTTAGGAGCACATCACATCGGGAGAAGGGCAAGTGCTGGATGGGAGCACAGATTGCACTAAATAATATCAGCACTGGCCCTACCAGCTACATCCCTTAGACCCTGCCTGTCCCCTATTACCTTGCACTACCCAATCAGTCCATTTCAACCCACTCACCCAGAGTGGAGACCACATTGCATCTTGTGGCCAACTGTCCAGCCTACGCCCTCAGCCTCCGCATTACACCTTTGTTAATACCAACCCTGCTGCCTCTGTGGAGGCAACAATGGTGGTGACAGTCATGAACCCCTCCCTCCCACAGCCGACCAAGCTCTGCGATGTTGTTTCAAGTTCTCCACTCTGAGCTTAGATTTTCCCCCATCACCATCCTTAACACTGCTGCTCGATCTGCCTCTGCTAGTTTCCTGAGCCTCCACTTGCACACACCTTCTGTCACTGATCCACCCTACAGGCCCCTCCCTTGAATGGTCCTGAAATATTGATAGACAGACAACCAGGAGTGTACTCGCCCAGACCTCTGACTGACCAGGTTCCTGAGCGCTGTCACAACTCCCTGACTAATGACAAGCAGCTCTCCCTGAATGCTCATGATGGCCCGACAGAACTGAGCATAAAACCCAGCCCCCTGGACTGTACTGTAACAGATAACCCAACTGTGAACCACTCAGGCTGATCACTGTGACTGTGATGAAGCCTCTGAACTGTATGTGGACTGTGCCTGTGACTGATAGTATCAGGGTTCCCTGACAGATAAGCAGCCTCCCCATTCTGCATAGTTCAATTCTAACCAGTATGACAAGCGGCCTACCTGTGTGTCTGCGTGAAAGAGCCCATTGAAACAGCAGCAGGGACAGTCTTTCGTTCTCAAAGTTCTAACAGATAAAGCAAGGTGCACGCATGAAGATAGCTGCAAAGTGAGCGAATGCTAAGAGGGTTGATGGATGTTGGAAGCCATGTCCGTTGATGAAGCATGTGTGTGGCTGGTGAATCATGCCTTGAGATGTTGTTATGTTGATGTCCAAAATAGAGGTGGGTCAGAACAAGCTTAATCCACCAGAAACAGACTCTAATTTCCTTGTTAGGTTTTCCTGACATCTGTCATGTTCGACAAGTTTGGTCAGATGGAAATGTGAATATGAATTAGGGGAGCTGTGCTGTTAACAAGGAAATTAAAAAGCAATAATCAGCATCAATTGACAACTTGCTGCTGCCAAATAAAAATTTCGACACACTGCTTGTGAAAAGCAGAAAAGATGGAGAGAGGTGATCCTGACGTTAAGATGGACCTCATCACACTTGTCACTCGATTCGGCCACACATCTCGCCAGAGCTGACATTGCTCAGACCCCTAAAAGTTTCCACCCTCTGTCTCTCGGTGTTCTAAACCAAAATACCTTGTTTTCACCAGCTGTTTTAAACTACTCATTTATAATCAATTTTCCAAGAACACTCCAGGGGGTTCCTTGCTCAGTAACAAGGAACCGTGGGTGGCACGGTGGCACAGTGGTTAGCACTGCTGCCTCACAGCGCCAGAGACCCGGGTTCAATTCCCGACTCAGGCGACTGACTGTGTGGAGTTTGCACATTCTCCCCGTGTCTGCGTGGGTTTCCTCCGGGTGCTCCGGTTTCCTCCCACAGTCCAAAGATGTGCAGGTTAGGGTGAATTGGCCATGCTAAATTGCCTGTACTGTTAGGTAAGGGGTATGGGTGGGTTGCGCTTCGGCGGGTCGGTGTGGACTTGTTGGGCCGAAGGGCCTGTTTCCACACTGTAAAGTAATCTGATCTAAAAACTGCCTGACCTCTTTTTTTAAAAAAGTCCTTCTCAAAAGTAATCAACTTCCTTGTGCCATTGTTTCAAAATCCAAATGCTAGAAGTTATACATTATTAAATCACGTATCTTTCTTTACACCATGTGCACCACAACTGCTGGCTGTTTGCCTTGCCACCTGGTATAATGTTCTGCCATTGTTTACTGATAACTCTCTATCCCATTGCAGCCCATCCGCATTTGGCTGTTTCACTCTGTCTCTTCTCTGGTCATCCTTCGAAATGTTAACCTTATCAACTATGACCTGATCTGAAGTAAAACTCTCATTCTAATTTTGCAGCTCTAAAATGGTGCTAGAATTCATTAATAATCTGAAAAAAGATTTTATTGAGGAATATCCGACCAGTACCTCTTCTGAATGAATAAACTGGTTTTGCTTTCCACCATGAACTCTATACTTGTTATTCATTTAATGTTTTGCCCAAGCTTTGCATTGCTCAGACTATCGGTCCCACTATCCTTTGCCTGATTGGGATAAATATTCCCAACCTTACTACCTGCTCTCCAGCAGCACCAGAAGTGGGAAATTGACCAGGAAGAGGTTTCACTCTCTCAGTTCTGAGATTGTTATCCTCTAAAGATATGGTGGACTCTAATTATGCCAGTGCTTATTATTATGCCAGTAAGCAGGCATACACATATGGTGAGATCAATATGGATGTATACCATCTAAGTTATTTTTCTCATCAATACTTCTGTATTTCAGTGTGCTGTGGCTTCCTGCTCTCCATCATGCTAAGGAAGTGATACTGGATTTTCAAGTTTAAGTGGACTGCTCTCTTGGTGTCTCCAGACTCAAGGAATCTTGCTTCTGTTTCAGATGTTCTGAAAGTTAGCCAGTTGCACTCGGCTGCTGGAGGCAATGACCAGGGTCCTGAGTGGAATCAGAGTGGAATCGTTGGTGCAGTCAGAAATCCCTCCTGCAGACCACTCAACAGGTTAAATGAGCTGACCAAGAAAATGAATCTGGGTCAGAGTTAGAAGCTGCTCTTGCAGCAGGACCACTGCTGCAGATCAAAATCTAGGCCAGTGAGCTGGAAACATTCTGATAAGCATTTACAGGGACTTGGGAAAATGTAGAATAAAAATAAAATAATTGAATTAAATGAACGTTTCTGGTTTAATTTTCTTCCTATAATAGTTTGACAGAATATAATGAGAGAGACAGAATGTGATTGAAAATAGATACTGACGAGGGATATGTACTGTCCCCTAATTATCAGTATGGTTCAATGGAGACTCTTAACTACAAGGCTTGTTTTGTCAGTCGTTTCGATAATGGGTGATGCATTATGTACAAGGGTGTAACTGGCACTTTAACATTCATACATGTGCAATAGTCTTTTTTGCCCTGCTACGTGGCTCAGGTTCGAAGATTATTATGCCATCAATAGGATCAGTTGGAAAGAGGATGGGATAATTATGCCTTTGTGCCTTCATATAAAACAAGTGCTATTGAATCAACAGCCTCTATTCCATAAGTCCTGTTTATTTTTCTTTCTATTGAATTCATTATTGCTTTGATTTTTGTTCTCATCCAAGATCAATTTCAGCCTCTTATTTCTTGCGTAGCTAAGCTATCCTTGCTAATGAGTTTGCCAAATTTGACATGTTCAATCTTTTAGAATGGCACGTGCTATTAGACATTTCTCTACACCCTTCCAGAAAGATTTTATGACAAACTTCAGTTGGGATTTATTACCTTTGAGGTTCTGCATATTAATTTGGGCCATAACTCCAAGAACAGCATACCTAATTCTACCTACGTTGTTGGTTCCAAGTGCAGACATCATGACAGCTTTATTCTCCACTTCCCGATCCAAGTTTGTTTCTAATCATAAGGGGATGTCCTTAATCATGGAACTGGGAAGACAACACAACCTCCAGGCTATGGCTGCAGAGAACACTATCTATCCTTTATCATATCATCTATCATTATGACATTCCTTTTCACTCCCCTTACTCGAATATCATCCTTCAATACAATACCCCATTCAATTTTCTCAACTACCTGCAGTCCATTCAGGTGGAAATTACCTCATACCCCATTGATCAGTGTCAAAGTGAGCTGAGGCTACTCCATCACTCCATCCTGGATTCCCAAACCTGCCTACCTCTCAGCTACAGCCTCCTATCACTGACTATTAATCATCTCTAACATTCTGCTTAACCGTCTCTAACATCAATAAAAATGTTTCATTGGAAAATCTCAGCTTGTCACAAAAGCTTGGACTTCAAGTGAATGTATATTCTCTGTAATAAATCCAGCCTTTCAATGCAATCTGTGCATTCTGAGCATCATTTCCCAGCTGGCAGTGGGAGTTGGAAGTTGAAGAATGCATTGCTCTCTCGAGTGAAGATTTGAGCAATTCTTTGCATTTTCTTAGCTAAATGTTGGATTCTCAGTGCATTTTTTTTTAAGCAAGTGATGAGATAATATCAACACGTTGCAACTGTGCTGTTCTGGGAGGAACTCCTCACAGTGAAACAGAAGCTACCTATGTATAAATAGAGAAAGCTAATTTGAAAATGAGCAGTGATCAACAACAATTGTTTATCACTGTTTTTATTGTTAGCTTCGAAGAGAATGCTTAAAGCGTGTTTATTTTTAGTCATTGTTTCTGGTTGCATACATTCAACTAAAAATAATCTCTACTTAATTTACTTAATATAACATTTTCAAGATAGATTTGCATAAATGCCTGTAACATATTTTTGGAATATAGTCACAGTTATTCAGTTTGCAAACATGAGGGCCAATTTTCCACAACAGCAATAAATTGAATAAGGAACTAACCTTTTCTTTTAATGTGGAAGGATAGATGTTGGCCAGGAGACCTCCTGCGTTCCTAGAATTTGGTCTGAGGTTATTTTTATCCAGCTGAGATGATCGCCAGATCCTTCACTCAATCTGATTTGTAAAAGAGCACACAGAATTGGTAATATTCCAAAAGAACTCTGATGTTTTAATGAGAAAATGAGCTCAATGTCTGGAATTGCCTTGAACTTGTGTCCCTCTCGTACCAGAGTCAATGATGCAGCCAAAGCTCCGTGAGCAGCTTGGTGGCTCAGTGGTTAGCACTTCTACCTCACAGTGCCAGGAACCGGGGGTTTGATTCCATCCTTGAGCGACTGTCTGTGTGGAGTTTACATGTTCTTCCCGTGTCTGTGTGGGTTTCCTCTGGATGCTCTAGTTTCATTCCACAGTCCAAACCTGTGCAAGTTGGGTGGATTGGCCATGGATAAATACAGGGTTCCAACGATTGGTTGGGATGCTCTTTAGAGGATTAGTGTGGACTCGATGGGCTGATTGGCCTACTTCCACACAGTAGGGGTTCTGCAAACTTTCAGGTCACCGAGACGTGTCACGTGTTTTTTTGATCTTCGTAATGACTACAGAAATCAGCAAACATGCTAATGGTTCACTTTTAACATCCATCAGCTTTTCATGTCAGTAAATTGCATAGCCATCAGCATATGATTTTCTGTTCATTAATTTTAAGAAAAAAAATTGTGCTATCCGGATGGTTAGCAATTTCTCAGCAGCAAATAATTAAGAGGCTGAATTTTATGCTGGTGTGTTTTCAACAGGGAGGTGGCTGGGGAACATAAAAGCTGTTATAAATCTTGCGGTAATCACGCATCTCTTAGCATAGCTGACCCATTGTTTTCCCACCCAAGCCCCATTGGTCCCAATAAAACTGTCGGCGGGTGGGTCATAGAGAGATGTACAGCATGGAAACAGACCCTTCGATCCAACCCGTCTATGCCGACTAGATATCCCAACACAATCTAGTCTCACCTGTCAGTACTCGGCCCATATCCCTCCAAACTCTTCCTATTCATATACCCATCCAAATGCCTCTTAAATGTTGCAATTGTACCAGCCTCCATCACATCCTCTGGCAGCTCATTCCATACACGTACCACCCTCTGCGTGAAAAAGTTGCCCGTTAGGTCTCTTTTATATCTTTCCCTCTCACCCTAAACCTATGCCCTCTAGTTCTGGACTCCCCAACCCCAGGGAAAAGACTTTGCCTATTTATCCTATCCATGCCCCTCATAATTTTGTAAACCTCTATAAGGTCACCCCTCAGCCTCCAACGCTCCAGGGAAAACAGCCCCAGCCTGTTCAGCCTCTCCCTATAGCTCAAATCCTCCAACCCTGGCAACATCCTTGTAAATCTTTTCTGAACCCTTTCAAGTTTCACAACATCTTTCCGATAGGAGGGAGACCAGAATTGCATGCAATATTCCAACAGTGCCCTAACCAATGTCCTGTACAGCCGTAACATGACCTCCCAACTCCTGTACTCAATACTCTGACCAATAAAGGAAAGCATACCAAACGCCTTCTTCACTATCCTATCTACCTGTGACTCCACTTTCAAGGAGCTATGAACCTGCACTCCAAGGTCTCTTTGTTCAGCAACACTTCCTAGGACCTTACCATTAAGTGTATAAGTCCTGCTAAGACTTGCTTTCCCAAAATGCAGCAGAAAACAGCAGCCAAGCTATCATTTTTAAGGAAATACTTACAACCAATTGAGCTTGTTACTGATCCAGTTAACCCAGATATGACAATCTCTGTGCCAGAATGCAGTCTGAGTCGGGGAATGAAGAGTTCAGGGTTCCCGTGGGACAGTGTTAGTGATAACACATCCGAGCAGGGGGTTTGAGATAATTGCAATCGAAATGGGCAAACTCCTGGACCTCCCTCTGTAATGGTATTGTGGGCAAAAGGACTGCAGCATTTCAAGAGGGCAACTAAGGATAGACAATAAATGCTGGCCTTTTTAAAAATAACATTGAGGCAAGCAGAAGGAAAGGGATGCACACATCAATCGCAGGTTACCCTCTGAGCAATGGGGCACCCACCCAAGATGATACTCTCCATGTTGTTCCTCCCAGTCTGGCCTCCAAAATCAACTCCCCGAGCCTCTAACGTCCCTCTCTAGCATGCCCAGTACTTCCCCAACCAAGACCACACTTCACTGCGTCTGGAAGCCATGGCTGGTTTCATCCCCTTGCTGTTGGCCCCAGCATGGAAGCAGATTGGCCAACACCAAAATTGGACAGTGAAGAAGATTATCAAAGAAATCTTGATCAGTTGGCTCAATGGGCTAAAGATTTTCAGATGGAGTTTAATCTGCTGAAGTGCAAGATATTGCATTTTGGTAAAGCAAGCAAGAGCAGGATTTGTGCAATTAAAAGTAGGACCTTGGGTAGTGTTTTGGAACAGAGAAACCGAGGGATTCAGGTAGATCTTTTAAGTTTGCATCACATATAGATAGGATGGTTAAAAAGGCATTTAGCATCCTTACCTTCATGGCTCAGACCTTTGAGTATAAGAGTTGAGACATCATCTTGAGATTATAAAAGATATTGGTGAGACCTCTTCTGGAATACTGTGTCCAGTCCTTTTCACCCTGTTATGGGAGGAATATTACTCAGCTGGAAAGGGTCCAGAAGAGATTTACCAAGTGGTTGCTGGGAATGAGGGGAGTTTGAGTAACAAGGAGAGGCTGGATAGGCTGGGACTTAGAGTCATAGAGTTACAGAGATGTACAGTATGAAAACAGACTCTTTGGTTCAACCTGTCCATGCCAACCACATATCCCAACCCAACCTAGTCCCATCTTCCGGCACCTGGCCCATATCCCTCCAAACTGTTCCTATTCATATATCCATCCAAATACCTTTCAAATGTTGCAATTGTACCAGCCTCCACCACTTCCTTTGGCAGCTCATTCCATAAATGTACCACACTCTGCGTGAAAAAGCTGCCCCTTAGGTCTCTTTTATATCTTTCCCTTCTCACCCTAAACCTATGCCCTCTAGTTCTGGTTTCCACCACCCGAGGGAAGAGATTTTGTTGATATATCCTATCCATGCCCCTCATAATTTTATAAACCTCTATCAGGTCACCCCTCAGCCTCCGACGCTCCAGGGAAGACAGCCCCAACCTATTCAACCTCTCCCTGTAGCTCAAACCCTCCAACCCTGGCAACATCCTTCCTTTCACTGGAGGGTAGGAGATTGATGGGTTACCTGATAGAGGTTTATAAAAATCATCAGAGGCATAGATAAAGTGAATGGTAAGTATCTTTTCCCCAGGGTGAGAAATTTCAAGACCAGAGGGCATATTTTTAAGGGGAGAGCGAAATATTTTAAAAAGCCATGAGGGGCAACATTTTACATGGAAAGTGGTTCATGTGTTGAATGAACTTCCAGAGGAAGTGGTGGATGTGGGTACAGTTACAATGCTTAATCGACATTTAGGTAAGTACATGAATAAGAAATGTTTGGAGGGAGATCAGCCAAGTGTGGGCCAACAGACTGAAGGGTCTGTTTCTGTGCTATACGACTCTATGACTCTATGAGTGGGACTTCATCTTACTGAGAGTCGAAAGTCCCACCTTCTGACTGTTCAACCTATTGGTAACCCATCATCCATGCATGCTGGGCTGCTTTTACCTTGTTCAATTAGTGTCCAACCTTTGCTACTGGAAGCAGGCAATATAGTGTTTCCATAATCAGCCATCACCACTACTCTGCTCTGGAATTGGCTGTGTCTGCAGTTCACGTGGTCAGATGTAGTATTTTCTTGAAGACACTCTTTAGATGTCCATAGTTGGTATTCCAGAATCCAGTGCTATGAACCTTCCCTGCTAATTCAGTATAGCAGTACAAGATGTCAGTTGATTGAGGTCCTCAATAAACTGGGCCAAACCTTTTAATGGCTAAAATAACAAAGGGTCAGGGTGAGGTATTCAAAAAAAGAATTTAATGCAATGCATATCCAAATTGTACTACTGGCTAAAGCTCTACTTGCCTAAAAAGAAGCCACAGAATGAGTAAAGAGGTTTAAAAAACACAGAAAGCTAAGTGGAAGAGCAAAAGAAAAGCAAAAATAAAACCATCAATGATAATAAGTGCAAAATAAGCAAAGAATGTCTAACAAAAAGAGGGGTGAAAAGAGCCGATGAAAGGAAATGTGCAAGTTATAGCAAAATGGTCATCCAAATTGTTTATAATTATTATTAGGAAAAAGGTGATGGTGTCTGCAGAAATGTAGTGACTGGTACAATGATATAGTCGTTGAAGATAAATGAGCATCAGGCCCGCTGAATAATTACTTCTGTGCAGTAACTGACAGAAAGGATCAAGCCAACATGCCGGAAATCCCATGGATACTAGTACTAAAGTAGTGACAGGGACTTGTTAAGATTAACATAGGGAAAATGAGAAATGAACAAAATAATACCAAGAAAGAATGGCAATCCATAGGTCCAGATAATTTCCAAGCCAGAGATTTAGCCTAACATCTGATACCACAATTTTACTTAGGTCTTGTGTTAAGGATGGAGTATTTAAAGTATTCACTTGATCTGACAATGCGAGTATAAATTTGTAAAGGTGAGGATGCACCTGATAAGGCAAACTGATATCTACTGAAGTCAATTAAATAGGCTTTTAGAAAACCTTTGTTTCATTTCCTTGTAAGAAACTGTCCCTTAAAGTTGAAGCCCACAGACTTGAGGGCCGGGAAATTGGCCTGATTAAGAAATGTGCTACGCAGCAGGAGATAGTCTAGTTCAAGGAAGATACTCTATTGGCAGGATGTAACTGAGGTATGTCTACAATCTGTGTTGGAGTGTCAACTATTCATGGTAAACTTACATGAATGGTCAAAACTGTTCCATGGATACCATGAGCAATTCTGGGCACCACATCTGAGGTAGGGCATATTGACTTTGCAGACCGTGTCATGTAATTAACTTTCCTCCTGGTATCTAAGGGTTAAGTTATCAGGGAAGATTACAGAAAATAGTGACATGTTTTCTGTAATTCAAACAGTAAATTGATCAAAGCTTTCACAATATTAAAGAGTGCCGATAGGACTTTACAAACATACGTTTGTTTGAAAGTCTAGCACTAGTATCATCCAAAAGGCTAGATTCACCAGAACATTTGATGCAATCACGTTTCCTGCCCACCTTGAGACATTGTCTCCAGATACAAGGGTAGCTGCATCTGGTACACACTTTCTGAACCTCTTCCATCCACCCTTACTTGGTTTGAGCAGCTTCCCAGCCTTGGCAAGCATCCTTCATTTCAGATCCCAGAGCAAATGTGAAATAGAGAAGTTGACCTTTCCAAATCTTATTTCCATTCAGTTGGCTGCTGATATGCAGTTCAGATTCTGAGGAATACTGTGAATGCACAGGCGAGGTATTGGTAACCATTAGAGTATAATAAAAGCAATCTGCTGAAACCTGCAGGTTTTTTACAGGCTGTTTCTTTCCATTGCAGTTTATTTCCTGTCTGTGTAGAATGTATTGTGATTTAACTTAAATAATCTTGTGACCAGCCGTTAGGATCCTTGATGTAGCTTTATTCCTTTTCTAATGACTAGTTACACCTCTCATTGAATCCAGTAGTACCTCGAACACACATTATTCTTAATGGTCAAAGAAAATAATAGAGACAATATAGAATCAGTAAATCTTTAGAACTATACTGGTAGCATTGTTGACACATACACACAAACAAATTAAAGTCAGAGTAAGGTAGTGTGATGGAAACAAACAAGCAAATAATGTTTTGTTGAAATTAAGTTGGAGACATGCTTACAAATAATGCAACACAATCAGGCTGAAGCAAAAAAAAGAATTTATCCTTGAGAACCAGACAATGAGAATATGAAAACAGAGCAGCTTTGACACACACTCCTTCAATTTGATAATTTCACAGTAATTGAGTTGTACATTGTGAGGAGCTAACTGAACTAAAAATGGTGAAGGATGGCAGTGAGTTAATATTTTAATGTTCAACCAAGACAGCTTTATAATTTTTATGATATTGCTTTTATTGGAGAAATTTTGTGTTTGGAAACAACTGAGTTGATTGTCCATGCATGTGACATTAAGTGGTTGTTTTCTTTGGATAATAGCCTTTCCTTACAATGACGGTAGGTGTTGGTGGAGGCGATAGGGTTCGGAGAGCAGCGACTCTCTTATTCCAGTGGTGATAGCACAATGAAGCGCGGTTACAGCAGTGTCGTTGGTTTAGCACTGGGTGAAGGAGTCCGAAACCAAAACCATGGCTGAGCTACAGGCAGGCAGCTGTTCCAAAGACCACTTAACCTTATTGAGATAAGACTATAAGATGCACTTAGAGTGATAGAGTCATAGAGATGTACAGCATGGAAACAGACCCTTTGGTCCAACTCGTCCATGCCGTTCAGATATCCCAACCTAATCTAGCCCCACCTGCCAGCACCCGGCCCATATCCCTCCAAACCCTTCCTATTCATATACCCATTCACATGCCTCTTAAATGTTGCAATTGTACCAGCCTCCACCAGTTCCTCTGGCAGCTCACTCCATACACATTCCACCCTTTGTGTGAAAACATTGCCCCTTAGGTCTCTTTTATATCTTGCCCCTCTCACCCTAAACCTATGCCCTCTAGTTCTGAACTCCCCAGCCCCAGGGAAAAGACTTTGTCTATTTATCCTATCCATGCCCCTCATAATTTTGTAAACCTCTATAAGGTCACCCCTCAACCTCCAACGCTCCAGGGAAAACAGCCCCAGCCTGTTCAGCCTCTCCCTGTAGCTCAGATCCTCCAACCCTGGCAACATCCTTGTAAATCTTTTCTGAACCCTTTCAAGTTATTTTCCTGGCTTTATATGTTTTGGTTCATTTTCTGTATTATAAGATTGCACCGGAAAGTGGTGACACTAAACCACACTTTTCACTGTATTTTGTAATAAATACATATGACAATAAATCATATAAAATCAAAATAGTCAATACAGCAATCATGCTCCTTGCTTTCATTTTCTTTGATATCATGGTGTATACTCTGCTTGTCTTTTCTACTTATCTCTTTGTGTCATACTTTAATAAATGACAGTGGGTTTCCAGTCTGTGCTTCCAGCCCACTAAGCTGCTAGCCATTCAGAGAGAACAAACACAGCCTGGTTTGAGCTCATCATATGTTTGAGGTCTGCTTGACATTTCCTGATAATTTCATAGTATATCACTGAACATTGCTCACGAATAGACTGGAGTTCACTTTTTAGCCATTCATGGATATCGGTTATAGTCACAGAGTACTAGAGATGTACAGCACAGAAACAAACACTGTGGAGGTCGAACTTATCCATGCTGACCAGAAAGAATAAATTAATCCAGTCCCAATTTACATATCCCTATAAATCCTTCTTATTCATATACCCATCCAGATACCTTTTAAATGTTGCAATTGTACCAGCCTCCACCACTTCTTCTGGCAGCTCATTCCATACACACACCGCCCTCTGTGTGAAAAAGTTACCACTTAGCTTCCGTTTAAATCTTTCCCCTCTCACACAAAACCTATGCCCTCTAGTTCTGGACTCCCCCATCCCAGGGAAAAGACCTTGACTATTTACGCTAGCCATGTCCCTCATGACTTTATAAACCTCAGTAATGTCATCTGTCAGCCTTCGATGCTCCAGAGAAAACAGTCCCAACTTATTCAGCCCCTCCCTGTAGCTCAAACCTTCCAACCTTGGCAACATCCTTGTAAATCTTTTCTGAATGCTTCCCAAATTTCACAATATCCTTCCTATAGGAGGGAGACCATAAGTGGACACAATAATCCAAACGTGGCGTAACCAATGTTGTGTTCAACTGCAACATGACCTCCCAACTCCTATACTCAATACTCTGACCAGTAAAGGAAAGCATGCCAAATGCCTTCTTCATTATCATATCTACCTGCAACTCCACTTTCAAGGGATGATGAACCTGCACTCCAAGGTCTCTTTGTTCATTACCATTAAGTGTGTAAGTCCTGCCTTGATTTGCCTTTCCAAAACACAGCATGTCCACATTTATCTAAATTAAAGTCCATCTGCCACTCCTCAGCCCATTGGCCCATCTGATCAAGATCCCATTGTAATCTGAGATAACCTTCTTCGTTGTCCACTATATCTGTAATTTTGGAGTCATCTGCAAATTTACTAACTATATCTCCTGTGTTCACATCCAAGTCATTTGTATAAATGATGAAAAGCAGTGGAACCAGCACCATCTTTGTGGCACACCACTGGCCACAGGCCTCCAGTCTGAAAAGCAACCCTCCACTGCCCTCTATCTTCTACCTTTGAGCCAGTTCTGTGTCCAAATGGCTAGTTCTCCCTGTATTCCATGTGATTGAACCTTGCTCACCAGTCTTCCATGGGGAACCTTGTCAAATGCCTTACTGAATTGCATGTAGACCACATCTACCGCTCTACCCACATCAATCCTCTTTGTTACTTCGAAAAGATCAATCACATTTGTGAGACATGATTTCCCACGCATAAAGCCATGTTGATTATCCTAATCAGTCCTTGCCTTTCCAAATACATGTACATCCTGTCCCTCATGATTCCCTCCAACAACTTGTGGTAGGAACCCATAGAAAATTGTTTCTTTCTTTTCAATATTTACCTGAGGAAATTCCTGCTCAGCCAAATTTGCATTTTACAAAGTTCTCAAGAGTAGTGAAGATGAGTTGGAGCCTTGTTCCGGCAACATGTATGTGGAATTGATGTCTTTTTTGAGAGTTTATAACGATTTGTGGAATTTTTGCTACAGCTGACTGCATCTTGAGCTTAATGCTGGCTTCAGGACTGATTTGCTGCGATAAGTGAATAGAAATTGCACTTATAAAAGATATAAAGGGTATGATAGTTTAGTGCATAAATTATTTTGGACTGCAGTGCCTGTGAGTGATGAAAACCTCTTCAGTAATTAGTTTCAAAAGGGAAGTGGATAACCACTTTTTAGCAAAATATTCCTGCTTAGCTTTTTATCAGTTGCAAATGTGGAAATATTACATTTGGTCCCCACGTCCAAATCATTGACATATATTGTGAACAGCTGGGGCCCAAATATTGATCCTTACGGTACCTCACTCGTCACAGCTTGCCAGTTGTGTGAATTATCCAGTTATTCCTACTCTCTTTTCTGTCTGTAAGTCAACCCTTAATCCACGCCAGTGCATTACTTCCTGTACCATATTCTCTATGTTTACTAACCAAAAGGGACTTTATAAAAAGCTTTCTGAAAATCTAAGCATGTTCCCTTTTGTCAATTTTGTGAGTAACACCCTCAAAAACACCAAGTTCCTCAAAATGATTTTCCATTTGCAAATCCATGTTGACTATGTCCAATTAGATCATTTTTCTTTGTGTCCATTTATCACGCCCTGTATGATGGAATTTCTCTCCTCCTGAAGTAAGACAGACAGGTATGTACTTATCTGTTTCTTCCCTTGCACCTTTATTAAATACTGGGATAACATTTGTAAGTTTCCAATCTGCAGGAATTATTCCAGAATTGATGGAATTTTGGACAGTAATTACCAATGCATTACTATCTCTATAGCCACCTCCTTCAGCACTCTGGAATGTAGGCTATCAAGTCCTGGGGACTTATCAGCATTCAGATCCAGAAATTTCTCTAGTACAGCCTCTTACTAATTGTAATTTCCTTCACCTCCTTTTTCTGTCTTGTCTCTTGGATCTCTAAATCTGGGATATTTCTTGTATCATCCTCTGTCAAACTAATTGTTTCACTTTTCTGTCATTTCTCCATTCACGGTAATAAATTCTCCTGATTCTGCTTTTTTAATGCACTTATGCTTGCCTTAGCCACATGTTTCCTTTTTACAACCTTGTAGAAGCTTTTACAGTCCATTTATATGTTTTTGCTATTTTGCATCTGTAATTTATTCTTCCTTTCCTTAGCAGTTTCTTGATCCTCCTTTGCTACATTATAAAAAAATTCCTAATAATCAGAGTTATTATTATTTCTGGCAATTTCATCAGCCTTTTTAAAAACTTATTACGATTCTTAACATCCTTTGCCAGTCACAGTTGACTGACCTTTTGCATCGTAAAGGAATGTATAATTTTGAAAGTCATGCCGTAGTTACTTAAAGATTCTCCATTGCCTGCATAAGGTTATGTCCTTCAATTTTTTTTCACAATTCAGCTCATGATTAATGTGTTACGCATGCTACAAGCTTGTCTCATCTTCTGATTTATATCTTGGCCACATTACCACCACTATTTGATATCCTTTAAATAATTCAAACTACAGTTTGCTGCCCTTTGTTATTTGTTAGTTCCACCAAACAGATTCCCCACCAAACAGGTTTCCTCCCACAAATCAAAGATGTGCAGGTTAGGTGAATTGGCCAAGCTAAATTGCCCATAGTGTTAGGTACATTAGTCAGGGGTAAATATAGGGTAAGGCAATGGGTCTGTGTGGGTTACTCTTCCCACTGTTTCCCACCCCATCTGACAAGCTAATTTCAACCCAACCCAATTGCACTAGCAATTCTGCCTGTGAGGATATCAGTGCCAATTCCATTTGCACATAACCTGTCCAGGTCCCACTTGCCCCAGTACTGGCCCAATGCCTCAGAAATTTGATGCTCTCCCTCTTACACCAGTTCTTCATTCATATATTCAATCGGTCAATACTCCTGTTCTTATGCTCACTAGCACGTGGCATTAGACTCAGGGGATTCCTGCACAACCTGCCAGCATTTCTTAAAATGCCTGGTCGTCACCCACTCCCACTCTGCCGAGACTGTTCTACCCTTCAGTGTAATCACCTATATGTGTTGTTCACATGTTCCCCTGCCTAAAGGATGCACAATAGTGATTCCTGCCTGCTCAGGCTCCAAACCTCAGAGTTCAAGCTTGTGTAGCGCGTGACATTTCCTGCAGTTGTCTGGGACACATGCTATATCGATTACTTCACAAGTACCTCAGGATGCACCACTCCACTTGGCCTGTATGACCTGCCAATCCAGAACTGTAAAAACTAAATATTCCCCTTAGAAGAAATATAAATTTGCTATAAAAACTTCCAAATAGCTTGACATTATTTCACTCATGTTAAATTTGATTTCCTTCAGTTTTAATTTATTTTGTTTTACTTTGACTTGATTCAGTTTTCCCTCCTGTTTGTCAGTGTTCTTTCCTGAAATGCAGGTCATTGCTTCTTTTTAATAAATGATGGTGCGTTATATTTTTAAGCTATTTAGACTCAATTGTAACAGCAGCTTCTCACCAACCAATAAACTTTCAGAGCTCCTGTCACATCTCTCTCAGATTTATTTTTCACACCCAGCCACTCTTGGCTCTGTGTTCAGAATAAAGTCACTCTCTGCTCTCCACACACTTTTAAAACTTGCTATCTCCTCTCTCGGAGCTGTGCTCACTATGAAAAGATTGAAATAATGGTCATTGCCTAACTTCTACATTCCCCCAGACAGCTGAAAGTTCACTGACCTGGGTGGTAACCCTTGGACAAGGCCTGCATGCTCTGGTATTTTGACCTCCACTGCTGGTCTTGGGAAGAAAGTGTCTCATTTTTATACTGTCAATTAGGATCTCCTAGTTGCTGCCATCAAATTGGGGTGCCAGATTTCTCGTGTTTGCCGTGTACAGGGCAAATGTCAGGAGTGATGCAGGGCAGCTTGAGCACAATGGTGTTTTAAAGATGATGCTAATTAGGGTGGCATGGAGGTTCAGTGGTTAGCATTGCTGCCTCACAGCTCTAGGGACCTGGGTTCAACTCCACCCACGGGTGACTGTCTGTGTGGAATTTGCACGGGTTTCCTCCCATAGTTCAAGAATGTGCAGGTTCGGTGGATTGGCCATGGAAAATGCATGGTGATAGGATCAGGGGTTAGGTCTGGTTGGGATGCTCTTCGGAGGATTGGTGTGGACTCAACGGGCCATCCCTACTTCCACACTGTTAGGGATTCTATGATTTTCTGAATCTACTCTGCAATATCCTGTTGCAGGTCTGGTGAGCAGTAGAATGGGGCTAGAACAGGATGAGAGGGGTGACAGAAAGGCAATGTAGGTAGTCAATGTGCCAGGCATCACAAAGACAAAATATCCATTAAACTCGATGAAACTGACAGTGACCAAAAAGGAAAATTTGTTTCCTTCTTCTGATCGATGAAAGGAAGGTTCTGGAGGAATGAGTGAAGATGGTTGGGCCTAGATCACTGCTCTGAAGAACCTCTAAAGTGAAGCAAAAACAAATATTTCTGAAAAAAACTCAGCAGGTCTGGCAGCCTCTTCTTTGGGTCCAGTGACCCTTCCTTAGAACACTACTCTATTCTGAGGAAGGGTCACTGAACCCGAAACACTAACTCTGCTTTCACTTCACAGATGCTGCCACACCTGCTGAATTTTTGCAGCAATTTCTGTTTTTGTTTCTGATTTCCAGCATCTACAGTTCTTTAGTTGTTTTGTTTAGTCTCTGCAGTGAAGTCCTGGCATTGAGATGATTGACCTCCAACAACTGCAGCCATCTTTCTTTGTGCTCGATGTGACCTCAACTGGTGATGAGTTTTGTTTCTGATTCCCATTGAGTCAAATTCCCAAAACTGCCCCGAGAGGAAACAGTCAGTCGTTTTGGATTTTGATTGGAATACTCTTTTAACTGGAGGAGGTTCCCTTTCTAATTAATAATGGTGGGCAAGTTGGAACTTGAAGGGTCAATCAGAGGAGTCGCAAAGCATGGTAAGTAGCTGAGCACATAATTCAGCAGGAAATCGTCAGCTCAGCCATTTCTTTTAAACAAAAGTGAATTTAAAAATAGACAGTGTGGCCAGGGGATACTGGGATGCTGTAGTAGTTAGTGGAATGCCTGTAGAGGGCAACTTTAGATGAGTTGAGGCAGATAAGGAAAGTCTGTCAGCCTGCCTGAAATGTTGATACCCACTGTGCTAGTGGGTGCCCCCCTGCTGGTCATTGAGCTGCTCCTTGCTGTATCAGGAAATTGAAGACTGACTGTAAAATCCCACTTGACCTCGATAGCTCAACTTTAAGAAGCTCTGTATTAAGCCCAGTTGGCTTTTTTTTTGCATTGTTGGGCTTGGAGCTTTGCCAACCCCAAAATGGCGGAAGCCAGGGAATGGGGGTTGGCAATTTGACGTACCAGGTGGTTCTGGGACTTTTGGACCCAAATTGTTTATGCACACTGGATAAACTATGGTATTTCTCACCACTTGCGTGAGATGTCCCAATTAATTGAATGTTATGTCATCAGTTTTAATGGAAGCTTGCATCTTTGAGGATATGACAGAATTATAAAATCACAAAAGCACAGTGCTCAACAGTTGCACACACCCTGAACTCAGTTTAGTAATCTTGTGTTCAGAATTGAGGCATGGCAAAGTCTATGGAATGGAACATTCATTATTTTGGGCACTCAAAACCAACAGCAGATGTTTCCAAGTCAGAGAAAAAAGTTAAATACACACATTAATGATCTCTGTCTGCTCCAGCCAGTACTGAGCCTTGGCGCCAACAAAGAGAGTACCCTCCGGCACAAGTGACATGTTCCTATTTCTCACAACAGGCATCTTGTCCTGATAGACGCTATTTACTGTCTAAATATTTCATTACAAAGGCCAATAGAAATACAAAGGCTAAATGTAATCTCTCTATTTTGTAACTTGGTCTGAATCCACTGGATAATATATGGTACAGCTAATTCTCCAAAAATATCATGGTTATCATTATAATTTTGACACAGTTCACACTCCTCATAAAGTCAATTTGTACTATTTGATTGATATGGGAACAGGCATCTAGCTCATGGACAGGATCAGGCTGTATCTTAGGCTTGCGCACTCAGTTTCATCGCGCTCACTCCCTTAGCCACCTGCCTGCATGCTCACAGCATCCCTACCTTGTCTTGCTGTGTCAGTCAGTGCTGTTACAGAAAGAGGGTGCTTGCCCTGACCATTCAGAGGGTGTATGTCTTGCTATACAGCAGTGTGACACATTAGTCTAGCCCCTGAAACCATGTGCCAGTGGCTTATGCTACAAACATACTGCATGTGGATCATCTACCCAAATCTAAGGGTGTGGTCATCAGTAAAGACCACGGAGGCACCCATCAGTCAGAGTCTCCAGGTGCTGTAAGGCAGGGACAGCCTTTCACACCAGTCCAGGGATTGTCCGTGGTCAGGCGTTAGGACTGCAGTCTGAGTCCCTGGATCCATGGAGGAGCTGAGCCAAGACAGACTTCCCATTTACGTGAATTGTGGAAGCAGCTGAATATTTGAAAGTTCAGCTGAGTGCGAGAAGCCACTTCCCCGAATCCCACTTCCGGAACTCTCGACCAAAAGTGGTAAAGCTCGCAGAAATCGTTGCAGAGGGCGGGGCGCCTTTATTGTAGCACTTCAAAGATCAAAAGCGATGCCACAGAGCCTCCACCATTTCAAAGCTGAAACCCGTGAGAGTGGACCCCAGGGCCTTGGGAAGACACTTCTCTTTGGCCTCCCTGCCTCAGCCATCCAATGGGAGGAAGGACTGCATGCTGTGTAAGGGGATGACATTGTATCAAAGAAACTGCAAAATGGGAATTATCTCTTCATAAATAGAGAAATGTGAGTTGGAGAAATATACAGCCAGAGGGAGGGGCCAAGGTCAGGTGGCAGTGCCATGTATACCAGGCAGGAGGAGGAGGATGACAACCTATTGGTACCCCAAGGCAAGATCTATGCTGACTATCGGGGACATATCTGGGTATGACAGGAAACCTATGGAAGTGAAAGCTCAGATTAGCTCAGTCCTGGCACCACCCTGTGCGGATCCACAGGCACTGCCAGGACCATTCAGCATCTCTGCAGCTCTACGTTTTCCGCTGCCAGCACTTTCCAGAGGTCAGCCGGAGATGTTGGCAGCTTATCTCAGTCAGGCACACTCACAAAAGTGCATCAAGGCAGTAGCGGATTGCTCAGGACAGGGGAGCACATCAACTTCCCAGAGGATGTGATGGTGCAGGGGCAATGGGCGAGCTGCTTTCCCTCAAATACAGCAGGACATCAACAGCTCCCACGAGGCTGCAGGGCATCAACCTGACAGCGGAAAACCTTGCGTTCAGTGGTGAGTGGCCATGTCAGGGTGCTGCTGATCGTATGTGCATGGCATCCTGAAAACAGCCACAATGTTTTTCTCCTCAAATGCTTTACCAAAACGTTGATAAAATGAGACGTAAGATTAAAGCATTTTTGTCTTTCACTCAACAGGGCTCCATTCAAGTAAGCAAACTCAAGAAGGGTACATCAGTTTACACAGTGCTAATTGGTTGAGCCAGGCTTGGCATGCAGATACGGTTGAAAGTGTTAACTGTCAGTCTTAGTCAGCTTATTAGTTACAGTCCTTGGCTGATTTTGATCAGTTAATTAAGATTGACCGCAGGACCTGTTCAGAACCTTTCTTTTTTATACTCCACTCAATACATACAAGGCCCACCTCTACATCTGTATTGCGTCCAAGGATCATAGAATCCCTACAGTGTGGAAGCAGCCATTTGACCCATCAATACCACACCGACCCTCCGAAGAGCATCCCACTCAGACTCCCTACCCCATCCCTGTAATCCTACATTTCCCATAGCTAACCCAGCTAGCCTGCACATGCCTTGCGGGGCACTGGTGTTGGGGTCCAACCTCCCTGTAAATATCAGGGCCACTGTCTTATATTTTCCCACGATGGTCTTGTTTTGGCAAATGGAAATGGGCAATTGACAAGACGTAGAATGGATCTCCTTTTCCCATGCATTGAATAGGTAAAAGTCAAGGCTTCAATTATGCCATCAGCTCAACCCTATCTTGATCCCTCTAGATTTGCTTCATTTATTCGTTTCATCTGTATGAAATGAGCTGTTGGAGGAAGTGGTGGAGGCTGGTACAATAACATGTAAAAGATATCTAGATAGGTTTATTGATCGGAGGGGTTTCGAGGGATATGGTCCAAATGCTGACAAATGAGACTTGATTAATTTAGGATATCTAGTCTGATTGGATGAGTTGGACCGAACGGTCTGTTTCCCTGCTGTACATGTCTCTACTTATAACTCCCCAACTTCCAGTTCATGCAATGAATGAGATTGGATAGTTATATTTCCTTATTTTCAAATAGTTAATCTACAGGGTTACTAGTAACAGTAGTACTAAATCCTGGGTGAATTGTCTTCATTTGTTCTATTGCCTTTTTGATTCATGTCACTTTGATGTCATGCATAATGAATCAGGCTCTTGTCAGTTTCCTTTCATAGCTATTTCACCTTGAGGATACATTTCAGAAACTTGGATTTAAGTGGGTGAGATGGATCTAATTGTGTGAAAATAAAGATTAATCCTTATATTCTTTGGAGTAAAAAAACGAATTGAAAGCAAAAGTAAACTAATGACTGGACTTTGATGTGAGTTCAGCCAGTAACAGCATAACGTGGTTAGTTCTGTGAGGGATCATCTTGTTAGCCAGTGATACTGACCTCTTTTCAGAGAGTTCTTATGTTCTAATTAACAGAATAACCCATAAACTAGGATACAGGATATTGTTAATGCATCTGTCAGCTGCCATAACATTATCTGCATTTCACAAATGGAGACATTGTTACCAGGCATGTGTTCCTTGCAGCTACGGATGACATTACCCATATTGTCATCCAGTGTCAGAGTTTCGTAAGATACCTGTCAACTTCTATTCCAGAATGTGCTGATGTGTACAGATGTATTTTGGTGACATGAGTTATAGAGGCACAGAATATATATACATATCACTGTGCATTCTGCTCTTAGTCTCCTCATTGTTGCTGCTTTTGATACACTTGTCATCTGTGGAAAAACTTTGTAAATATCCCCTCTTCTTTCTTCAAACAGAACTTACTGAGTTAAGGACCAGATCCCATTGACCTTGATTGTGCTGCTAGTTGCATTAAGGTGACAACTGTATGACAGCTTGGTGGTGCTATCGCCCCATCCCTTGATCCTAGCCATTTGCTTTCATTCTAAGGCATTTAAACAATTTCTGTCAGCAGAGATGCTTTTATTGCTATCACCAAGCACAAAATCCTGCAAAAATACTGGGAGAGATAAGGCTACTGACTTCAGGAGTTTTGCTTCCATAAAATATTTGGTAGAATTTTATGGCTCAGTGAAGGGTGGCACGGTGGCTCAGTGGTTAGCACTGTTGCCTCACAGCGCCAGGGACCCGGGTTTGATTCCATCCTTAGGCGACTGTCTGTGTGGGGTTTGCACATTCTCCCTGTGTCTGCAGGGGGGGGGGGGGTGCTCCAGTTTTGTCACACAATCCAAAGAAGTCCAGGTTAGGTGAATTGGCCATGCTAAATTGTCCAGAGTGTTCAGGGATGTGTAGATTACATGCATTAATCAGGGGCAAATATAGAGTAGGGGTCTGGGTGGGTTACCCTTCAGAGTGTCGGTGTGAACCTATTGGGCTGAAAGGCCTGTTGCAACACTTTAGGCACTCTAATTCAATGATAATTTGTCTCTCTTACAGATAAATTACAGTTTGAATTCAATTAAATCATTTTTATTGAGTCAGATATCTGGTATGTATACCCTCATTAGCAGGCTAATGTTTTGATGGGGATTGGGGGTGTCTGGCAGAAGGATAAATGTTGTCAAGATATCCCAGATGTGAATGATCAAGGGAGTCCCCTGAGGAGATGTTGAGTATAGACTTGATTCAGGACATACAGTTCAGCAACAATAATATCTTATATACAGTGCCTTAAATGTGATTTTATAAAAAGTCCCAAGGCAGTTCAAAGGAGTATTATATAGCAAATTAAATGCCAAGCCCCATAAGATAGTGTAAAGGCAGACGGCCAAAAGCTCAGTTGAACAAGTAGATTTTGAAGAGCATCTTTAGGAAGGAAGAGAGGTTAGAGCCAGAGAAGTTCCAAGAAACAATTCCAGAATGAGGTGCCTGGTGTTGCATTTGAAATTGCCGTGCTCAAGAAGCGAGAATTTGCAAAACTCTGGTACCTTGGAGCATTTTGAGGATGGAGACAATAGCAAGGACAGACAGGGAGGGCCAATTCATATAGGGATTTAGAAACGAGGATGAGAATTTTAAAGCTAAGACATTGCTTGATCACAAGCTATCTCAGGTCAGTAAGTACACCGAAGACAGGTGGATGGGACTTGGTGGTAATGAGGAACAGGCAGCGAAATTTACCTCAAGTTTGAAAAAGGTAGAGTGCAGGAAGCCGGCTGAGAGTACATTGGAATATTGAAGTTCAGAGGTGACAAAGGCTTCAGCAGAGGAAGAGTTCAGACAGGAACAAAGTCAGCCAATTTTAGGAAGGTGGGAACATGCAATCTTATTGATGGCATGTATAAGTGGTCAGAAGCTCTCGCCAAGTTAAATATCATACCAAGATTTCAAACGTTGTATCTATTTTGCCTTTAAGGGAGTTCATATTTATGTCACCATGTGCTGAGTGTACACAATATTGTGACGCTGCTTGTCAGTTTGCCCACTTTGGGTCTGCAAGCTGCATTGACAGAAATCAGTTGTTGTACCATCAACTTCATAAGATGCAATAGGTTTTACTGTTTTAAATAAACTAACCCACAGAGTTCATCAATCCCTGAAGAATGATTGACTATCAAACCATTATTATTAACATGACAACAAAGACCCTGGTTTAGATTCAGAAGGTAACGAGGATGAAGGACCAAGTCGGTAATGTGGGAATAGAGTTTGGCATGCAAGAGCAAAGATAATGATTTCTGTTTCCTCTCTATTTAGTAGGAGGAGATTTATTCTGGCTTGATGCTGGTGTCTGGGTAAGCAGTCTGCTAATTTAGCGGCTGTGGTGAAATCAGGAGATATAGTGGTGAGCTAGAGCTGGATGTCACGTGTCAGCCTGCATATTCGACATCACTGTGTTTTCAGAGGATATTACTGATGAGCAGTATCTATATGAGAAATAGGGGAGCCAAGGATGATCTTTGAGGGATATCAGATGGATGGTTGTGTGTGCAGAAAGACAAACTATTGCAAGTGATACTTTGGCAAAAATTGGTTGAAAATAAATAGAATATGCAAATAGATCAACAAGAACAAAGAGGAATAGTTCACCTTCATCTCAATCAATAGGTTGCCTTTTGCCTGTTTGGTTAGAGCTGCTTTGGTACTATGGTTGGGGTGGATACCTGAACAGGCCTCCTTCTCAGTATCTCTCTCTATCCATTTGGCTCAGTTGTTATCTCTTGCCTCACAGCACCAGGGTCCCCAGTTTGATTCATGCCTTGGGCGACTGTTTGTGTGGAGTTTGCACATTCTCCCTGTGTCTGCGTGGGTTTCCTCTGGGTGCTCCAGTTTTCTCCCACAGTCCAAAAATGTGCAGGTTTGGTGAATTCACCATGCTAAAGTGTCCATAGTGATAGGTGCATAGTCAGAGGGAAGTGGGTCTGGATGGGTTGTTCTTTAGAGGGTCAGTGTGGACTGGTTGGGCAGAAGGGCCTGTTTCCACACTGTATGGAATCTAATCTAATCTTATGTTTGTTCTGATCCCTGACCTGAGTGGTAAATGTTCAGCATAACCTGGTTAGGGAGGTGGTGGTGAAGTGGGAATGTCGCTTGACAAATACTCCAGAACCCAAGCTCATGTTCTGGGGACATTGTTTAAAATCCCACCATGCCAGATGAGGAAACTTGAATTTGAGGAAAAATATGGGATTATAGCTAGCTTAATAGCAACCATATAACTACTGTTGATTATCTGGTTCACTGATATTCTTGAAGAAAGGAAATTGCCATTCTTGTCTGGTGTGGCCTACATATGTCTTTCAACTAACAGTGATGTGATTGATCCATAACTGCCCTCTCAGCATAAATGCTGGTGAAAGCATAACTGCTGCCAGTTAAATAGAAACAGCTAGCTTCACCATGCTAGCACTACCTCTTGGCTTTTCCATGAGCTTATTTTGCTAAGTTGTATCTAACAGACATTGCCACTCCCAGCTGCACTGAAGTATTAATGCTCTTAGTCATTTTCCAAGCTCCTCACAGTTTCCACAAACTTACAGCTGGTGACTTTCCCCACTTTCTCAGCTCTCTGGGACTTCTTATAATTCTGACTCAAACACTTCACTGCCTATTACTTTCTAGAACTTCTTCTTAAGTTCTATACTCACAGAGCCAGCCAGCTGCCCTTAATTCCTCATTGAGTCTTCCAACACAGAATCTGTGTAGTTCAGCTCCCTCCCCAGCAGTACAGCTAACTGCTGCATTCTGAAAATGAAGTGGACTCCCATACTCTGTGTTTTACAGCTGCCTGTAAACTTTAACCTCTTCTTAAGTGACCTATTGAAAATCTTGAAATGAGCTCCTCCACCAATGATGGGCAGAATTGAATTCACTCACATTTTGAAACAGTGGCACCCGTGGAACTGACTGCATCCACAGAAAACTGGAGTGGGATCTGCAGAAAATAGAGAGTATTAAAACATGCTGGAGGTGAAAGAAAAGCAACTTGTGACCAAATAAAGAAAAGAACATCTCTTCAGTCACAGACACTATCACGCACATCACTCTGGCAGGTATTACAATCACTTAAGCAGCCATTTGCTTTCTTTCCTGTTTTGAAAATATTTATCAATGTATTTTGCACTGATGTATTTTGTCTGTGCTTCCTTCTTCTGCATTTTGTTGAACTCATTGCCTGTTTCTTTGAAAATTGAATCTCTTTGTATTTTTAAATATTTTATTAAGCTATTTTTCTGATCAACCTGAATAGAGATGTTTTGATGCAACTCTGGAGCAGGTGAGACTTGAAGCAGAGCCAGGGGTAGGTCACTACCACTGTGCCACAAGAAGGCCCTTCTTTCCATCCATGTTCCTTTTGTTTTCTGATCAACCTGTAACAAAATCAGGAAACAGCAGGTGACATTTCAACCCTGTCAAACTGTAACCGGACCATACAGCACCAGAAAATAACATGTCGAGGGTGGGAAACTGATCTTTAGTTTTTAAATGCTTGGAGGAGAAGAAAGAAATTATGAAGTGAATATAAACAGATTAAATGAAAATGCATTGCTGTTTGATTTTTATTTCTGTGTATGCATAATGAAAATCAGCAGTTACGCACAGAGACCTGCACTGATGCTGAACCATCACAGCAGTTTGGTCTTGACTAGAGTCAATCTGAAAGTCCTTGTTGTCCATTAGTGTGACCTTTCTACCTGCTATTCTATATTCTTTCCTCCCTTGTATCTTGATTCCTCTTGAGCATTTCTAAACCCCCTTCCAACAGCCCTTGCACTTTCCCCTCTAGGAGACTTTGCTGAGACAACAATTCCAATTAGAAATTCAAGAGAAAGATATTAGTCAGTGGCTGGAATGTGGATCTCAGTCCGACTTAAGGGATTGAAGTTAATAAATTATGGGCATTTTAGGGGAATCAAGATAAGTCATGAAAGAAAACAACAGAATATGATCATCAGTGAGAAGAAGCAAAATGGCAGAAAGCTTGTGTGATGTAAACGCCGACGTGGACCTATTGTGAAGAATAGAAATCTGTTCTGACATTACTATACACAGAACCATGTAGTGTTTTGAACGATGTGGTCTTTTAAATTTTACTCATAGGATATCGGTGTTGTTGGCTTTATTGCCCATCCCTAGTTGCCTTTGAGAAGGTGAGCTGCCTTCGTGAATAGGTACAGTCCATAGTAAGAGGGCTGAGAGGCCCATCTCAGAGTTGAGATTGACTCGTCCAGTCTTTTCTGCTTGTCACTTGGCAATGGTGAGATTAATGCTTGCTAACCACGATGTTAATGCCACAACTAGCCTTATTAATATTCAGCCTCCCATCTCATTAACCCCCTATACCAGCCCAACCAGGTCTCTCTCTCTTGAGGGGGCTGCTGGTCATTAATTAAGAATTATGCTCGAAATGTCAACTATCTTGCTCCTCAGGTACTGCCTGACCTGTTGTGCTTCGAGCACCACCCTTTATTGATTCTGATTTCTCCAGCATCTGCAATCCTCACTATCTCCTTACTATATTCTGAACACAGCCTCGGGGCTTTGACTCAGTCTCTGTTCGGGAGGTTCATGGTCCAGGGATCTGTTTCAGTGCAGTCTGGAGGGTGGTCAGCAGTTAGTGCTGTAGGGCTAGCACCAGCAGTCAGGGGAATCATGGGCTGTCAGTTAGGGAGCTGTGAACGTATCATTTAGAGGTCAGTCCACTCATATCTAAGGGCTGCTTAAAACTAATTCGCAAATATTGGTGGAAGACACCAGAATTTCAAGAGAGTCAGGAAGCAGAGGCGAGTGTTGTGGCCAACAGTAAGGAGATGGTGCTGGGGAAAGCTGAAAGGTCTGAAGGTGGAAAGATCACGCAGACCAGATGGACTACACCCCAGACTTCTGAAGGAGGCAGCTGAGGAGATTTTGGAGGTATTGATGGTGAACTTTCAGGAATCTTTAGAATCAGAACATAAGAACAAGGAACAGGAGTAGGCCATCTGGCCCTTTAAACCTGCTCCGCCATTCAATAAGATCATGGCCAATCTTTTCATGGACTCAGCTCCACAATACCACGTTTTCACCAGATCCCTTAATTCCTCTATTTTTCAAAAAAAATCTACCTTAGCTTTAAACGTGATTACTGAAGTAGCGTCAACTACTTCCCTGGTCAAGGAATTCCATAAATTAACAACTCTCTGGTTGAAGAAGTTCCTTCTCTGTTCAGTTCTAAATCTGTTTCCTCTAATCTTGAGGCCATGCCCTCTTGTCCTAGTCTCACCTACCAGTGGAAACATCCTCTCTATTTTTACTTTATCAATTCACTTCATAGATTTATTTGTGTCTCTAAGATTCCCCCTCATTCTTCTGAATTCCAATGAATATAATCCCAGTCTACTCAGCCTCTCCTTATAAGCCAACCCCCTCAATTCCGGAATCAACCTCGTGAACCTCCTCTGTACCCCCTCCTGTGCCAGTACATCCTTCCTTAAGGAGACCAAATCTGCACACAGTACTCCAGGTGTGGCCTCACCAGCATCTTGTACAGCTGTAACAATACCACTCTGCTTTTAAACTCAACCCCTTTAGCAATGAAGGACAAAATTCTATTCGCCTTCCTAATTACTTGTTGTACCTACAGACCAATTTTCTGGGATTCATGCACAAGGACACCCAGGTCCCTCTGCAAATCAATATGCTGCAACTTTTTACCATTCAAGTAATAACCTACTTTGCTGTTACTCTGACCAAAGTGTATAACTTCACATTTACTAACATTGTATTCCATCTGCCAGACCTTTGCCCACTCACTCAATGTATCTATATTCCTCTGCAAAGTTTCACAATCCTCTGCACATTTTGCTCTGCCACTCATCTTCGTGTCATTGGCAAATTTTGACACCATACTCGTGGTCCCCAAATCCAAATTATTGATAAAAATTGTAAATAATTGTGTTCCTAACACCGATCCCTGAGGCACACCACTAGTCTCTGATTGCCCGCCAAAATAGCATTTACCCCCACTCTTTGCTTCCCATCAGTCAACCAATCCTCTAACCACGTTAATATTCTACCCCAAACACCATGCATCCTTATCTTATGCAGCAGCCTCATGTGTGACACCTTGTCACAGGCCTTTTGGAAATCTAGATGCACCATATCCCCTGGGTCCCTGTTGTCCATCTTGCTTGAAATGTCTTCATAGAATTCCAAAAGATTTATCAAGCATGACCTGTCCTTCATGAACCCATGCTGCATCTATACAATGTCAAGAGTGCGGTGCTGGAAAAGCATAGCAGGTCAGGCAGCATCCGAGGATCAGGAGAATCAAGGTTTTGGGCATAAGCCCTTCATCAGGAATGACTCCAGCATCTGCAATCCTCACTTTCTCCTGCGTCTGTACATTGGGACAATTTCTTTCGAGATGCGCTGCTATTTCTTCCTTGATAATAAGCTCAAGTATCTTTCCCACTACAGAGGTTAAGTTCACTGGTCTATAATTCCCTATCTTTTGTCTACTCCCCTTTTTAAACAGTGGCATCACATTTGCTATTTTCCAATCCGTTGAGACTGCCTAGAGTCCAGTGTATTTTGGAAAATTACCATCAGTCTACCTGCTATTTCTCCCATCATCTCTTTTAGTACCCCAGGGTGCATTCCATTAGGGCCAGGAGACTTATCTATCCTTAGCTTCATTAGCTTACCCAACACTAGCTCTTCTGTGATAATCATTGTTTCCAAGTCCTCACCTACCTCAGTCTCTTCGGCACTTACTGGCATGTTATTAGTATCCTCCACTGTGAACACCGATGCAAAGTACCTGTTCAGTGCCTCAGCCATTTCACCATATCCCATAACTAACTGACCCTTCTCATCTTCTAAAGGACCAACATTTACCTTAGGCACTCTTTGTTGCTTTATATATTTAGAGAAATTTTGCTGTCTGTCTTTATATTCCATGCTAGCTTTTTCTCATGCACTATCTTACTTTTCTTTATAGCTATTTTTGTGGCTTTCTGTTGACCTTAAAGTTTTCCCAACATTTTAGATTCCTGCTGTTTATGGCCTTTTTGTTAGCCTTCTTTTCACTTTGATAGCCTGCCTCATTTCCTTAAACAGCCATGGCAGATAATCCCACATCTCGTAGTCCTTCCTCTTCACCGGAATATGCTTTTGCTGAGCACTTTGAAAAATTTCTTTGAAGATCCACCACTGCTGCTGAGCTGTCGCGCCAAAAGATCTCTGTTTACTGTCTAATTTAGCCAGGTGCTCCCTCATTCTACCACAGTCCCCCTTATTCAAGCACAGGACCCTGGTATTGGATTTTATCTTCACACTGTCCAGCTGTATTTTAAATTCAACCATACTGTGATCACTCCTTCCAAGAGGATCCCTGACTATGAGGAATTAGTTATTCCTGTCTCATTACACAGGACCAGATCTAGGATAGCTTGCTCTCTCATTGGTCCCATTACATACTGTTCAATAAAACTATCACGGATACACTCAATGAACTCCTCCTCAAAGCTATCCTGACCGAGCTAGTTCGACCATTCTACATGTAGATTGCAATACCCCATGATAATAGTCGTACCATTTTTGCTGGCATTAGTTAGTTCCTTATTGATTGCCCACCCCAATGTGTTGTTATTATTTGGTGGCCTATCGATTATGCCTATCTGTGATTTTTTTCTTCTTGGAATTCCTAATTTCCACCCAAATGCACTCGACCTCATGCTCCATTGAACCTGCACCATCTCTCAGCACTGTGCTGATGTCATCCTTGAATATCAGAGCTACACCACCTCCCTTACATTCCTGTCTATTCTTCTGAATAATCTGGTACCTCTGGATATTTAATTCCCAGTCATGACCACTCTGCAACCATGTCTCCATGATGGCTATCAAATGATATTTGTTTATGATGATTTGTGCCATTAACTCACCAACCTTGTTACAAATGGTACGAGCATTCGTATAAAGTGCCTTTATGCTAGCTTTCTTACTGTCATGATTCACAACATCTCTAATATCTCCTGTGTTATCCTCATTTTTGCTTCTTTCATAGTCTGCCTTGAACTTAAACCCTCCTGCATACATGGTAACCTGCTGCTTACCTTTTCATTTATCACCATACCTCCCATTGCTTTCCCTTTCCCTTCCCTCCAACTCACAAGTTTAAAGTCTCAGTGACCACTCTATTTATCCTTTTCTCTAGAACACTGTTCCAGATTGGTTCAGGTGGAGACCATCCCATTGGAACAGATCCCCCGGTTCCAAAATTGATGTCAATGCCCCATGAAATGGAACCCCTCTTTCCCACACTATTCCCTTAGCCACATGTTTACTTCCCTAATTTTCTTACCCCTAAGCCAATTTGCATGTGGTTTGGGCAGTAATCCGGAGATTATGACCTTTGAGGACGGTTTCTTAATTTCATTCTCAGTGCATGATAATGCCCAAACAGCTCCTCCATCCTACCCTTGCTTATGTTGTTAGTCCCAATGTGGGCCACAACAATTGGATCCTCCCCCTCCTGCTCCAATATCCTTTCAAGCAAGTCGGAGGTGTCCTGCACCCAGGCACCAGGCAGGCCACACACCATGCGGGACTCCCGATCCGGCTCACAAAGGATACTATCTGTCCCAATTATAGAATCCCCTATAACAACGACTAGTCTTTTTGCTCCACCCTCTTGAATGGCCTTCTGCGCCATGGTGCCATGGTCAGTTGGCTCACCCTCCCCACAGCCCTTTTCCTCATCCACACGGGAGCAAGAATCTCATACCTGCTGGGCAAGGTCAAAAGCTGAGGATACTCTACTCCTGAACTCAGGATCACCCTACCTGCTTCACATACAGTCACACCCTGTTGTTCCTGATCACTAACTGAGTTTGAATTACTTAAGCTACCAGGTATGACGGCCTCCTGAAACATAGCATCCAGGTAACTCTCCCCCTCCCAGATGTGCCGCAGTCTGTGAAGCTCAGATTCCAGATCATCAGCTCTGATCCAGAGTTCTTCCAGTAACCAACACTTGCTGCAGATGTGGTCACTGCCATTCAAAATGGAATCAGCCAGCACCCACATCATACAGCTACAGCACATCACCTGTCCAGCCATCTGTACCTAGTTAATTAATATACACAAATTTGAGTTAAATAATTTCTAATATTTCTCTGCTATGGTCTTATTCAATTAACCAATTAATAGAAGATTTAAAAAAGTAAATTTTTAACTAATCAACTTACTTTATCAATGCACCACAGAGTCCTTTTTTTTGGTCAGTGGAGGAGGGTGGTGGGAGACACTAAACGTTGTAGGGTCTCAGGTTCAGCCTCTGCCCAAGTATATTACCGGCAGCCCCTAATGTTCACCTCTGCCTCTGCTCCTGTAAAATGGCAGGCCCTACGCTAGGGGTGAGTTTTTAAATGTTTTGCTCACCTTCCTGACAGCTTTCTGTTGAAAATAAACAGAAGACTCCTTTTTGTTTATCACCCATTTTTCAATACATTCCAGTAAATTCCCCCAATCCCATGTGCACTAATTTTATTTCCTGACCTCCTGTGTGGCACCAGTTTTCTGAAATCTAAGTTTACCACATCCACTGGTTTCCCTTTATTAATGCTGCATGTGATATCCTCAAAAACCTCCAACAAATTTGTCAGCCACGATTTCCCTTTCATAAATCAATGTTCATGTTGCCCAATTTCAATGTTGTTTTGTGAATATCCTTTATAATAGATTCTAATATTTCTCTTACTGTGATCAATAAACTCACAAGTCTATCATTCTCCACTCTCCCTCCTCCTCCCTTCTTATATCCTGAGGTTATATTTGTTACCCTTCAGCAGGAATCTTTCTTGTATCTGTACAATTATGAAAGGCCACTAATGTGCCCACTATCTCTGCTGCTACTTCCTTCAATACTTTGGTAGAAAGTGTATTTGGTCCAGGAGATTAATCAACTCTCAATCCAGCTAAATTTTCAATTACCTCATTATTAATTCCCATTTCTTGTGGTTCCTCGGTTTCACCGGTTCCTTGATTGCTCATGTTTCTGGGAGATTTGTTTCTATCAAGCCAGATGGATAATAGTTAGTTAGTATCTCCTCCTTTCTTCTGTTCTCAACCATAAATTCCCCTGTCCCCACATGCACTGGGCCTATATTAGTTGTAGCTAACATTTACCTTTCCACATAATGAAAAAAGCTTTCACAATCTACCTTTAAGTTGATCACTAATTTGCATTCCTCATATGGTTTCCCTTTCCTAATGATTTTCTTGGTTCTCCTTTTGCTGGGGCCTAAATTGCTCATAGTCCTCAGGTTTACCACTTTTTGTTTGGCATCCTTATATCTACTTCCTTGAACCTAATATAATCTTTATCTTCTTTCATTAGCCACAGCTAATTTACCTTTCCCTTTGTGTGTTTGGCACTTCAAGGTATGTATATTTATTGCAGAAAGTCTTGCATTTCGTGAAATTGTACCATTATCCTGTCTACGGTCAAATCGTTTAGTGCATTTTTACAATACATGAAGGCCAGCTTCCCCACTATGCCTTCATAATGACTTTACTTCAGATTGAAGACCCCTATTTCAGAATGAACTATATCACATTCAAAATTGATGCTTCATTCTGTCATATTTAGGTCACTTTTTTCCACAAATACAATGGGATTTCCTCTTTGGCTAAAGGCACTGAATAAATATAAGATTTTGTTATTATTGAATTGTCAACTGCTCCAGAGTGACACCACCAACATGGGTTCAGTTTCTAATGAGGTTACCATGGTGATCCCACCTTCTCAACCACACTGCTCACCTGAGATGTGCTGACTCTCAGGTTAATCTCACCACCCCTAGTTACCTCTCTCTAATGAGAGAGCAGCCTGATGGGCCTCTGGAACAATAGCAAACTTACTTTCATCTGAAACTATGCTTAACTTTCCCATCATCCTCCACAACCTCCTCTCCATTGCCCAGGTAATAAAACTGACCTTGCTTAGTTCTCATTCTATCTCTTTTGCCAGACATTTAATGAAATCATTTAATTAGCCTTTCCCTATGGATTCTTTGAAGGATCAAGTCTTCACTTCCTCTTTTCTCTAATCTATGTACTGACCCTGGGAAATACAGCATCAGATTCCACATGTACACTGACCATATGCAGACCCACCATAATTCTCCACAACCTCTCCTGACTCCTTCTCTGGTTCCAAGCTGTCAGAATGCTGATCCAACATTCAGTTTTTTGTCGGCTTTTTTTTTTGTTTCCAGATAAACTTTGGAAAGACCGAAGTCATTGGGCTGAATTTTAGTTTCGTGTTAGGATCTCAATGTTAGGTGCTTTTCCAAACCACAACCTCGCATTGTTAAATGGTGAGCTAGCGAGAACATTCACTGCTGGTTTATGAATATCAGATGGGCTGCTGAGGCTGGAGTTCTCCGGTTCTGAGAGGTCAGCAATCCCTCTGTCAGAGTGAGAGCTGCTGATGTGTCTGGGAGAGACTGAGGTGCCCTCAGAAGGCATTCTTCAAAAAGAAGATTCCAACCAGTCAGAACAGCCAGACTGCAACTCTGGAGGGAGAATCTCCTTAGGGGGAAAGCCTACATCAGCAGCGTTTGCCATCTGTCAGAGATTGGGTGGAGAGAAGGTTAAAATCTCCTGTAAGATTTATCCACCGGCATCCCTCTGCCTTCTGCCAGATTCCAATTTTAACCTGCTCCACTGAGGGACCGAGAGGTATACGTACGCAGGATATTTGGGGTTCTTCTTTAATTATGTGCACTGGACTCCAGTGATGTTATTGAAGTGTAGTTGTTATTTTACCCATTAGGTCTACATGTTAATGTCATTGTATATTTCCTGCCTAGCCAACCAATGGATGAGCAAGTGAAACCAGATAAGTCTCAAAAAGAGGAATGCTATTTATTTTTGTCATTGATTGTGCTGCCAATAAGGGATGCAGCCTCTTTCCCACATGATAAGACCATCCCATCTCACTTTGCAGTACTTCAAGGCCGCTTTGGTTTCTCCATCTTTATTAGATTAGGTTACAGTGTGGAAACAGGCCCTTCGGCCCAACAAGTCCACACCTACCGGCCGAAGCGCAACCCACCCAGACCCATTCCCCCTACATTTACACCTTCACCTAACCCTACGGGCAATTTAACATGGCCAATTCACCTAACCTGCACGTTTTTGGACAGTGGGAGGAAACCGGAGCACCCGGAGGATACCCACGCAGACACGGGGAGAATGTGCAAACTCCACACAGTCAGTCGCCTGAGGCGGGAATTGAACCCGGGTCTCTGGCGCTGTGATGCAGCAGTGCTAACCACTGTGCCACCGTGCCGTCTTCCCGCTATCCAATGTTCTACTCCCACCCACCTCCATGTTGACACCTCCATTTTTTGAGCAAAAGACTTTCGGGGACCAGACATAAAAATCTCCCAGGCCTCGTATAGTGTACCACCATCTCCCTACCCTCACCCCTGCCACTGGTTCTCCACAAGCACAACAAGTTAAAATTGGACCTGTGATCTCCCAGCCAGAGAAGTATCCATTTAAATAGCCGGCATATCTGCTTCACCACAAGCTGGCTGTTATTGAACTGAGTGTACATTAGTATTCTATGTGCCTTGACTCCAAACATTATTTGAAAGCAGCTCTAGCTCATTCTTTGCCTGAATTCAATTCATGACCAGGGCCTTTTCTTTCTGTTATTTGGACCTGAACCCTCACCACGATCCTCGTGATTTACCTTGTTTAGTGTCACAACTTCTCTTGTTGTTCCTGTACGTGTTTTTTTTTAACTTATAAAATGTTCTTGAATTTCAGCATTTCTCCTATTCATTACTGTTTCTTACCATGAGCTTTGAGCACATTGTGTTCTTACCATGTAGACAGGAGCAGTTCTTTATGCAAGTTACAATGAAGTTTGCAGCACTCCTAAACTTGAAGCAGAGTCTTAAACAGACACATACTGAGACTTCAATGCTGCAATGAACAATAATGGATCACATTATGTTCAAATGAATGTACTTGAATGCTAAACATCTCTCTGAATTGTTTTTTTGTTGTTTTTCAACTGTATTAATTGAATCTTAAATCGATGTGATAAAAAAAGTGATAGTGACACAATACTCAGTTTGAGAATGTTAATTTTTATAAGAATAAATCTGTTTTTGCTGTTAAAACTCCTCAGGCTTACACATTATATTATCACTGGACTTTGTACCCTTTAATTTCACAAATCAACCTTCCTGGAGTATTAAAAAAGTGCTTAGATTACTTTCAAGATGCTACACCCACTAGAGTGACCATAAATAATCTGGATTTCTCATTTGAAGAGCATGTTCATCCTTTAAAGATTGACAAATCCTTTAAAGATTTGTCAGTGGATGGCAGGGGCCTAGATGTCAGGCCTACGTTGAGGCTGGAGGCGGCCATGTTAGTGATAGAGGAGGCAGCCTCCTCATTGACCATCTCACCATTCACTATCTTATTATGGAAGGCAGGTGAGGCCCTGAAGCTGCAGGCCCAGTTAAAGGGACTGCGGTGATTTCTGGTCAGCACCTTCTGCAGGATAGGTGTGCAATTTTGTGGCAGGCTGATGAAAGCAATGGCACTTTAACACAAGTGCCAGCTCAGCTGCCTGCATTGAAGTTTGAAATTAAATTAGCTGTTTTAATTTAAATTAACTAAAATTAACTTAATTTTAGTGGGCTGTTGCTGAGAGGCAGACTCACTGCCATCAGCAATTTTGCACATCAAGATCTCCATTTCTTAACATTCGTTGTAGATGCTAGTCAAGTGCCTAACTCAGTGAGATAAGCAATTTAGCACGTCAACATCTCCCTTTCTATCAAAGCTCTTAAAATCTGTTGTAGATGTTACGAAACTGCATATCTCAGTGACATAAGCAAGTTAGAACAGCAAATTTCTAGCAAACTTCTCCAAAATGCTGGTTTATTCATGAAAGCTGTTCTAGACGTTAGTAAAAATTACTCGGTAAATTAACCAACATGGCTCATCAAAATCTCCAGTTCTAGCAAGCTTCTTAAAATCTGTTGTAGATGTTACTGAAGTGTGTATCTTGGTGAGTTAAGCAAGTTTGCAGTTCAAATCCTTCGTTTCTAGCACACTTCTTCATTGTCTTCCATTCAACTGAAAGGGAGAACTCCACATATGGCAGGGGTCTGCTCTGATGTTGGTACCATCATGAAATGGCTCTTAAATGGGCAAAGTAGCTGCTTGCCAACTCAGCTCCCTCCTTGTTTGCCCACCTGCCTCATCTACAACCCTGACTGCATGGAGTACCCACAAGAACAAACCAGTAAAGAAGAGTTATACTTAGAAATAAGCGCACTAGTTGTACCGGAACATTGCATTATTCGCAGGTTTTACTGGATCTTGCCTTCTGGGTAGGCAAAATCGGGTCCTTTAAGTTTCCGTTATTTTTTTCAGAAAAAAGATTTTAGAAATTCATAACAAGTTCACCGAGAATCAACTCTACCAAAGCAAAATGCTGTGGTGCTGGAAACCTGAAAAGTAACCTGAACGTTCTGGCAAAATAACTCACAAAAATAAAGGTTGACACCCCAGTGCAGTTTTGAGGGAGTGCGGCATTGTTTAGAGTTGCTGGTTTTCAAGTGAGATACTACCCAAAAAATTCCATGGCATCATTTTGAAGAAGTGTAAGCCTGTTGTGTTAGTCAGGATTTAGCTCTCAAGCAGCATCAGAAAAGCAGATAATTTGATGTTGGAGTCAATAGGTATCAGGGAGGAGATTCTCTGCTAATTGGAGTCAATGTCCTTTCCTCCAATGTAAAGGTGAGAATGGGATCTTTGCTGATTATTGCATTAGGTTTAGCATCATTTGCTACCTCTTGGTTACTGAAGTGGCCCATACCCATCAAGATCTGGGCAACATTCAGGTTTGAATTGATAACTGACGAGTAATATTTACACCTTATAAATTCCAGGCAATGACTATCACCAACAAAAGAGAATCTAGCTATCTTTCTTTAATATTACCATCAATGAATCCCCATTATCAATGTCTTGGGCATTACACCTAACTACAAACTGAGTTAGACGAACCATAACAATACTGTGGTTCAAAGAACTGTTCAGAGGCTCAGAAATTTGTGGCAGGTCACTCACTTCCTGGCTTCCCAAATGCCTATTTACAAGGCACAAGTCAGGAATGTGAAGGAATCCTTTCCACTTGTCTGGAAGAGTACAGCTGCTGAGCCCTGCTGAATTTCTCCAGCATTCTGTGTTTTATTACAATCCAAGACAAAGCAGCTCACTTGATTGTCACCATGTCGTCCAGAGAAGTAATGGCTGATGGTTTTGGCAGCTGGGTTTTTGAGTTGGCTACTGTTTGTGTGCTCTTAATCAGTCTTTTCTCCCGTTCACATTGTCTGTTTGAAATAATTCTGTAACAATTCTTGTTTCTGTGCAAATATCCATTTATTTTATACTGCAAGCAGGAGGAAAGTAATCCAAAAGAATTCTCTTCTACGTTGTTGCCTGACACGTAGTCTGTCCAGAGCACTGTTGATGCTTGACCAGCCAGTTCTGTCTCATTATTCTGACTTGGGGGGAGACACTTAGCAGAGCTGGTATTGTTTGTGTTCCACTTAACATCACTTCTTTCGGTGATGTGTGAACTTTCTGCATCTGTGGTGTGTTTCACAAAGCTTCAATGACCATACGTAACGTTTTATCCATGTTTCTATGAATTTCCAAGTGTTTGTGTTTCCCAATTCCTTCAGCGCTTAGCTTTATTTTAGAGACATCTACCAAGAGCATGCTTTTCAGACTCCCAGAATTCATCAGCATAGTCAGAAATATTTTTGTAATCCTGTGATCCCAGCATAAAGCTGCTTGAATGGATTGCAGGTTGGGACTTGGCTTCTTTTTCGAAATGTAATCATCTGTGAGATGTGGGCATCACTGGCCAGCCAACATTTATGTCTTTTCTGGTGCCTATGTCGATGCCAGGTGATCCGTCCAGTCGAATTTCTTTGAGGCTTTAGTTCATAGAGTCATAGAGATGTACAGCACGGAAACAGACCCTTCGGTCCAACCTGTCCATGCCAACCAGATATCCCAAAACAATCTAGTCCCACCTGCCAGCACCTGGCCCATATCCCTCCAAACCCTTCCTATTCATATACCCATCCAAATGCCTTTTAAATGTTGCAATTGTACCAGCCTCCACCACTTCCACTGGCAGCGCATTCCATTCACGTACCACCCTCTGTGTGAAAAGGTTGCCCCTGAGGTCTTTTTTATATCTTTCCCCTCTCACCCTGAACCCATGCCCTCCAGTTCTGGACTCCCAGGCCCCAGGGAAAAGACTTTGCCTATTTATCCTATCCATGCCCCCCATAATTTTGTAAATCTCTATAAGGTCACCCCTCAGCCTCCGACGCTCCAGGGAAAACATTCCCAGCCTATTCAGCCTCTCCCTATAATTCAAATCCTCCAACCCTGGCAACATCCTTGTAAATCTTTTCTGAACCCTTTCAAGTTTCACAACATCTTTCCAATAGGAAGGAGACCAGAATTGCATGCAATATTCCAATAGTGGCCTAACCAATGTCCTGTACAGCCGCAACATGACCTCAGGCAGTTTGTAGCCCTGCATACACTTGAGGAAGGCATCACAATCTTTACTCTTGCTGATCCATACCAAAGCTTTCTGAATTAGGTAAATGTCACTACAGGGAGACAGCTTGATCTCCATATTTAAGCAATCGAGAATCTGTAATTTTCACAAACAGAGCCTGGAAACTCATGTATGGAGAAGTTTTTGTGCATCTGTCACACACCCCATTGACTAAAAATAAAAATAATTCAGTTGTGTCTCCTGTGTATTGTCACTTGTTGAAATATTTATTTCACATGACAGCTCCCTACTGTACAGTAAGCTTAGTTACAGTCTAAAAAAAAATCAAATTTGAATTAATTGCTACTTTTGCATGTGACACAAAAATGTCAGGACTTATAAAGGGTTCTACATGGCAAAACATTTTAATCCTTTATTCATGACACTGGTAATATAATAATGACATAGTTTATGTGGAAATGGTTTATGTAATGGACAAAGGATTGTGCAGAATGTAGAACTGTGACAATTCTCCCTTGTTGCAGATTTGATATTTTTATCTGTATTCACAGTAATGTTCAAAGTTTAGTTTGACATTAGTTCCAGCTGTGGAGGCAATTATGGTGCCTGTTCAGAAATCCTTTTTGCTGATTTGGGGAAACTGCTTTTTGATGAATTGCAACATTTTGCGAAAATTGTGCAACTGGCCAGAAAGAAGATTAAATGTATTTTATTGTAGATCTGCAAGCTCTTAATTGCTTATGGCAAGTTTCAGAGCGCTGGGGAATTAAGATTCAATTTTTGAAAAGTAAGGTTCACATAGACTCTGTGAATAAAGTTTCATTTAGTTCAGCATAGCAATTTGCAAGATCAGATGGAAGGTTTTATTGGGTGGGGTGTGTGGGAAAGGATGTGGTAGCAGGGATCGTAAGATTTAAAAGTATTAAAATTATGCTCATCCATTTTAAAAGTTAGATATTAATGTCCTATTTGGAAAGTAACATTTTGGACAGTCTTTAAAAAACTGAACCAGTTGTTGAAAAATCAGACAGATGGCAATGTTATAGATAGTAAGCCTTTACTCAAATGGCGACATTAAACTGAGATTTTGCCTTTGCATTGTAGAGATCCTAATATTCTTCTCATGAAGAAAACGTGAGATATCTTTGGTGTTGCAGTCAACTAGAATAATAGCATAACTGAGAGGTTAGACTTATCAGGAAATATTTTCCAGGGAAGGGCTTTTTCCTCCAGAAAAAAAGACTTGAGGGTGATCTGAATTATTGCAATGTCAGTGGTGCAGAGCATCAGCAGCTTAAATCTGGAGACATACATTTGGTGAAATTGGTCGATGGAATTTCAGGGCTTACTCTGCGACTGGCAACTGCCTGGGAAGTTGGTGATGCTGACATAGCACGCCTAAAATGGTTTTTATTTTGAATTCTATAACACTTCTGTAAATCACCTCAATGAACAGGGAAAAAAAACACCTTTTATTTAATGAAGGGAAATTATAATTGATCTCTTTTTGGGTACTATGATGTGAATAACTTCAGTTCTTGATTTCCTCTTTTACTTGTCATTTTTTTCTCATTTGTAATTCATGAAACCATTTTCTGTTTTGACCCTGTGTTCCTTGCATTTCTGTTTCTGGGGGTGTAGTAGGGGTCATTTATTCAATGAGCTCCATTTGCTACCAGTATTATCCCTTAGGTTTTTGAATTCTGAAAAAAACGTTCCTGAAAATATTGCTATGTAGTTACATATGTTGTTTTTTTAAAGGCTTGCAAGCAGGCATTGTGTTTTCTAGATCTTTTGTTTAGATGTATTATAACCAGTCCAGGCCTCCTGGTCCGCATGTAGGAACACTACCATTGCACTACAGGTGTCCCCAGCATTGTGTTTTCTAATTCAGGCTACAATGTCTCGATCAGGCAATGTGGCAATGAACTTTGTTCCTGGAAGTTGAAGTGTGTTCCAGTCGTTGTGCAGTTTCTTACTGAGCAGCAAGGCAGAGGGAACTTTCGGTATAGAAAGATGTTACTTATGCATTCTCTGGGAAAACCAGTTGGTGATGGATTATCCCAGAGCCAGTCTTTACTCAGTGTTGAATTTATTTGCAAAGTGAAGCATTGTAACATTCTCCTCTCAACTCAACCACCCCAGATTTTCAGTAAGTATTTCTTTACTTTCTATAAAATAATTGAGTATGACAATTAATCAAATGATTAACCAACCACTTGTTAAGGGATGACTAACAAAAAGAACAATGAACTATAAAGAAAATTTACCCATTTAAAGTAATACACTCCCTTACTTACCTCAGTACCTACTGGTCATTGAAGAGAGTTTACTCTTTAGAAGCTGCGACTTTACAATTAAACCAATGGACTAATTGACAGACTCCAAATTGAGCACTGTGACAAAAACATAACTTTAAGTGAAAGATAAGGCAAAAGAATTGTTCCTGGGCTGCTAATGGACATCGAGGAGAAAGTGAGGACCCTCATTCCTGAAGAAGGGCTCATGCCCGAAACGTCGATTCTCCTGCTCCTTGGATGCTGCGCTTTTCCAGCAACACATTTTCAGCTGCTACTGGACATCTGCAGACGTGTTTAAGTAATTAGTGCCTTTTACTGGTGTATGGTAACACACAGATATATAAGCAGCAACTTCCCCATTTCTTTCTTTTTGATTCCACAATTGTCTTGTCCCATGTGATGAAACAGCAAAATCATTTGTACCAGTGTCCATCCCCCAAATATCCCTGTGTTGCTACTATAGCAGGGCATTTGGCTCAGAATTTGCAGAGCATGCTTGTGTCTACTCTGTTAAACAGATAAACATTAACTAAATTAAACAGCCCTATTGGTGCGCTCTAACCAATAGTTGATGGAAACTTACAATGCAAACTTACCAGAATTAAATTAAAGAGAAAGTTAAATCAGAATCTCATGGCAGGGTGATGATGCACCTCAATGGCAGTCATTATTGTGCCTGAAAATCAGGAAAATCTAAGTGGACACATATAAGGAGAAAATATTTTGTCGGTTCTGTTTTCAATATGACAGTATCAGCAGGTGACATTGAGATCTGAAAATGATGCAATGGTTCATGTCATCTTCTGTTATTTATGATAATTTAAGATAAATACATTTAGACATATTATGAACATTTTAATCTGGGATGCTATTACAATGAAACAAAATGATAGTAAAGTTACATGAAACTGCCACCCAAATAAGGTAGTTTTCAGACAGCCTGTTTTACCACAATTTCCATTAATTAGATGTTTCTCCTCAGACGTACAGAATTAAATTTAATTGTTTTATAACCTTCATTGGTCAATTAAAGTTATTAATGTAATGACTGTTTCAAGTTTAAGAATAAAAATGAAATGTAGCTGCAAATTTAGGTCCACATATGTGCAGAGGCAAAGCGCCAAAATCAAGCATGCACTGTATCCCTCTATTGTAGCACAAGGGAGGTCATTGGCGATAGTATAAAAAATATATTCGTTTGGCCACCAATCAAACACCTCTCCCAATGTTAATTGCAATGGCGAGGATAATTAACCAGACTGCATAACTGCATATAATTCTGTGTCATCATTTCACACTATTGTCAAACGTAATACCCTAGAGTTTCTGTCCAGCCAACTTCCCTGAGCTGATTCCTCTAAGAGGTCAATGGAACACCTTGAGGGCAATTTTAAGAGTCACAGCAGGTGGGAGGAGGATCAGAGGGAGAGCTAAAACTGCAGAAGTCACTTCCAGCGCACCTATTTCATGTTTTAAGGAAGGTAGTTTAAACATTATAATGTGCAAGAATAATCCCCCTCTGGAGAGACAAGTTACTAATTAAAATATTTAAACAGCACAGTGTTAAAGACATATTTGCAGTTGACATGTTTTTACAGACGTATCTAGAAAATGTCACCATGAAAATAGGTGAGATTGTTCAGCCCTTCATGGAGGTTGGCTAAAGTTCAGGAGCCAGAATATTCATAGTCTCATTTGTCACTTCTGCTGACAGTATTGGAAGGGATCTATTTCTACAGATTGGAGGTTTCCACACAAAGAACGTCAATGTCACAATTGCCTCAGACAGGATTTCAGATGAACAGGATGAGCAACACTCACGATAGCAAGGATGTACTGTGGAGAGTGCGACAAGGAAATAACAGCGAAAGAAGTAATAAGGAAACCAAGCTATGGGAGGCACAGCCCACATCAGGTTATAGCTTCCTCGAGCATTTTTGCAAAAAGCCCTACTTCCAGAAGCTCAGTTTGTGAATGCAGGTGGTCCAAAACAAGCTGCTACCTGTTAGAGCTGGTTATAGAGACTGTGAAAGTCATCACTGCACTCAATTTGTTTACCTCTCTTGTTTTTTTCTAGTGTGCGAGGAAGATATTTTGAGAGTCATGCAGGGTTTTTCGCATAATCACACAAGCAAATGACAAGGTTGTTTGTCAGGGCTGGCTGTTACATACGTTTCCCCTGTGATGACAGCAGCCAGAATGAACAGCCACTCAGCATAGTATCTCTGGCTGGTTTCCCATGCCAACATTGAGTTAGAGAGTGTATATATGTGACTAAGCAGGCGCAGATCGGCGCAGAGTAATAGTCATGGGATTTCATTCCATCAATGTAACTACAAGCAAAGGTAAAAGCAGGGCTGCTGAGGATTCCCTGCAAACTGTCTTGCTTTCATGCTGAGGCACTCCAATATCTCTGATCTGTTCATTGCTGCAAGCACGGTTAATGATCACCCATTACTTGACAAGGGATATCCCTTCAAAGCTGGCTTATATCACCTTTGAAGAACCTTTGAATCCCAAGGGTACTCCTCTGAAAATTGGGAAAATACTTGATGCGTCACCAAGTGAGCTGTTGGCAAGTTCTGGATGTGTTTCAGACACTTGAGCAGATGTGGAGATGATCTTTGCCATTGAACGTCACGGTTTTTGCCATTGAACGTCACGAGGATAGTCACTAAGCGCCATGTGCTGCATACACAATGCAGCAGCAAGGACCCAAGGCAAGAGGATCAAGTGATTCATTATTTAATGAGGATTCCAATTGAGAGAAGAAATGAAAAATGGGTCTTGTAATGCCCCACTAGCCAGTCACGTGACTGCTTGGGATTCGAGGGTTTCCTTAATGTTTCAAAGCTTTAGTGACTCACTAAAGCTGTATCAAACAAATTATATGTTTTTAATTTGATTCTCTAATCTGTGGAAACAAGCCCATCAGCCTAACAAGTCCACACTGACCCTCCAAAGAGTAACCCACTCAGGCCCATTTCCCTCTGACTAATGTGCCTAACACTATGGGCAATTTACCATGGCTACTTCACCTGACCTGCACATCTTTTGCTCTGTGAGAGGAAACCCACACAGACACAGGGAGAACATGCAAACCTCACACAGTCACCTGAGGCTGGAATTGAACCCTGGTCTCTGGCATTATGAGGCAGCCATGCTAATCACTGTGTCACCATGCCATCCTGCCACTTACCTCGCCTTGACACAAAGTCACCTGGTAACCAGCCATCTAGCCATTGGACATTCATAAATTGGCCATTGTATTTATCCACAAATAACTGAAAAGTAAATTTTTACCTGGCAGGCAAGAGTGAGCAATACAGGAAAATGGTACAGAATAATAAATAATATGTGATTTGATTTAGGGGGACAAAAACGAACTCACAAATGTAACATTTGTTCACTAAGTTTCTAGATTTTACAAAAATTGGGTCAGCAAATCGTGAGGATAGCCTCAGATTGCAGAAGGATTCAGGCGAGCTGGTCATATGGGCTGACCAATCCCTTAAGCTATTGAGACAGATGGATATTGTAATTATGAAGGCATAAGGGATACTTGCCTTTATTAAGTAAGGCATAGGGTTAAAGAGCTGGGACTGCATGGGTTAGGTCACAGCTAGAATACTGTTTACGATTCTGCAAATTACATTACAGAAGGGATGTGATTGCACTGGAGTAGGTGAAGAGGAGATTTACTAGAATGTTGCATGGGCTGGAGAATTTTAGAATTTTAGAGTGGATTGACAGGGGTTGTTTACCTTGAAGCAGAGGAGACCAAGGGCAGGTATGAATGACATGTATAAAATTAAGAGGGGCATAGTAGGATAGACAGGAAGGAACCTTTTCCCTTGTTGGAGGGATCACTGACCAGAGTGATTTAAGCGAACGATAGGTGGTTTCGAGGGAATGTGAGGAAAATGATTTTCACCCAGAAGGTGGTGGTAATCTGGAACTCACTGCCTGTAAGGATAGTAGAGGCAGAAACCCTTGTAACATTTCAGAAATATTTAGAAGCACACTTGCCATGGCAAGGCATGCAAGGCGATGGGCCAAGTGCGACAAAACAGGATTAGAATAGTTAGGTGCTGGTTTTGACTGGCACAGATTCAATGGGCCAAAGGAAAACGCTGAATAAAATGACAGGATGAGTGTACCTTAAGGGAGGTAGATGGACTGGGACTTTGTCATGAAAGCACTTTGTGCATTGAATCCTGATATGAGTCATCATATTCCTGGCATCAACCTCCACTGGCTCACTTTTTTCAAAGGTGTAATACTTCCCTGGGCTCTCAGCAACATCTCTTTGCCTGAGAGATCAGGCATCCATTAGAGTGCTGAAACATCTTGATGCCTACTTGATCGACAGGTCAGACTGTCTGATCTCTGCAATCAATTCACAATATTCTCATGTATCAATTAAGTGGCTTTAAGAACCTTACAGTTTCAGGTATTGAAACTTTTAAAGACATGAATAATTGACATCTTTATTTGGAGTTTTTTTTATTATTGAATAAAATTATAAATGAGTCACTTTTTAAAAGTTTGTCTAACTATTCTTCTGTCTGTATGGATGTTGCTGTATTCAGTGCTGTAATGTTTGGGAATAACAACCAGCTGTTCTAGCTGATTTGCAGTTAGGTTCAGGAGCTTCTTCTGGACTTGTCCATTGAATGCCTATGTTGCTCATTCCCAGTTGAACAGGAGCTCAACAGCAGACTAGCTTCATCTCCTTCCCCAAATGCATTTTTAAAGGGATAGATATCAACTTAGAGTCATGGAGATGTGCAGCAGGGAAACAGACCCTTCGGTCCAACTCATCCATGCCGACCAGATATCCCAACCCAATCTAGTCCCACTTGCCAGCACTTGGCCCACATCCGTTTAAATCCTTCCTATTCACTTACCTATCCAGATGCCTCTTAAATGCTGAAATTGTATCAGCCTCCACCACTTCCTCTGGCAGCTCATTCCATACACGTACCACCCTCTGTGTGAAAAAGTTGCCTCTTAGGTCCCTTTAAAATCTTTCCCCTCTCACCCTAAACCTCTGCCTTCTAGTTCAGGACTCCCCCACCCCAGGGAAAAGACCTTGTTTATTTATCCTATCCATGCCCCTCATGATTTTATAACTCTCTATGAGGTCACTCCTCAGCCTCCGATGCTCCAGGATTTTGATACTTTTAACTTTAATGCATCTGGTCTTTGCAGCACGGAGCAAGAGCATTTTGAATATGTCCCAGTACACATTGTTCATCAGAGCACATGCGAGGTCAAGGAGGCATCTGTGGCAGAATAGGAGAATATGTTGGCTTCCCCCTAAGCAGTGACAAGGAGAAAGAGAAGGCATTTTGTACATAACTGAGTGGGTGAAAGTCTGTTTCCTGGTTCTCAGCTGCTCTCTCCTATTATGGGTCATCTTATCTTACAAAAGACAGCAGAATGTCCCTGGCAGTGGTACTGTATTTGGGTGGTGTGTCCACAGTAACTGAACAGCTGGACATTTGGGAAGCTGTGGGTGTTAGGCTTTGTTGAAAGTATTGGTGATGGTGAGCTGAAGTATTTGGGTGTGACTCCTGAATGTGGGCAAGTACTGCTGAGTGTGTAATACGAATGTGGTGTTGAGCAGCATGTCAGTTTGCTGGGTATGAGACACATTCTCTGATCTTGACCATTGGCCAGACTTCAGACTATGACTTCCCTTTTGCATTTCCTCTGGTAGGGGTTGTTTTTAAGGACCTTGAGAATTGATTCTCTTTCTGTCCATCTCCATGGCTAAGGCCTCCCACCCCAAGTAATAAAGCTCAGTGTTAAGTTCCCTATTCCAGAATTCACCAGCAGGCTCCGATGGTTCAGTACAACTGAAGGGAGGGACAGATTGCCTTTACGACTGAAGGTTATCTGGAGTAGATGGACTAGGCAGCTGCAAAAGTTACTGAAATGAGGAGGCAACCCAACAAGGGTGACACTGCCCAGCCAAAATTGACTGCAGACCTATTTTCAGTTCATTCTCTTCCATCATTCAAGCACATTCACTGAAGTGCAAGGGTTATTTGACACAAAATGGCGATGCCTCATACTGGTGTTCTACATTTTCGTGCATTTCTTTAACTTGCATTTAAATAGCTAACAGAAGAACAATAGGTCCAATAGCCTTCTTGGTAAAAGCCGAAAGAACTGTGGATGCTGGAAATCAGAAACAAGAACAGAAATTGCTGGAAAAGTTCAGCTGGTCTTGCAACATCAGCAGAGAAAAATTAGAGTTAACGTTTCATATCCAATGACCCTTCCTCAAGATGCCTTCTGAGGTACAGCACCGACCCTTTAAAGCAGAAAATCTTCCAACAGTTGTGAAGAAACCCCAAAAGGAATAAAGGAACAGACGATGGGCCATTGTGGAACTGTTAGACTGGGTAACCAAAAGGTTGGACAGGTAGATTTAAGAATCTTTTGAAAGTGGATTGACTGAAGTTTTATCAAGTGAAGTCCAGAGATTAGAACTGCTGTCGGAAACAGTTCTGCTGAGGTGAAAGGGACAGAGGTGTAGAAAAAACTTGGGTTGAGAGTCCAGGGGGTTTTGGAGGTGATTTAAGCCTGGAGCATGGGTCTTACAGTGATCCATTTGAAAAATGGCATGATGGATTCAAAATGACCTTTATGTTGTTATTCAAGTAAACTGGGAACTAATTAAAGGAAGTTTGCAGCAGTATAATACTAACAAAATTGCACATTTAGGGCTTCAGTGAAGTAGAGTTCAGGCGGCAGTGGTACTGTGGTGGAAACAAAGTGGTCTTAGTATAGTTTAGGATGGAGAATTTGTAGCTTAGGTAGTGCCGCAATAGATCTGTGAGTCTTTCCTGTACATATGGAAACAGGGCTTGGGGATGATATCAGGAAGGGGCTGCATGCAGATGGGTCAGTGAAAGACTCTTGAAAACTCTGGAGCTGTCTATGTGCAAATGTGGAGAGAATCTATTACTGGAGATATGGAGCCAGCATTCAGACATATTGGAGTAAACCTATAAAATATGGCATAGAGACAGACAGTAGAGGGAATGGGGCTGGACCTACCCAATGTTGTGAAGAGGACAGGGATGGTAAAAATAAATACTTTTTTGCAATGCTGTATGATTGTTACAAATATAATTGTTAGATGGTTATATTAAATATTATTCATGAACTAGAGCTCCAGCTGAATTTCAGAGGGTTCTTGGGGTACCATGCAGCTGTATTTTTGTAGAGGGTTGGTTAATGTGGCCATACCTTTGTAGTATTGCAGAGGATTAACTCTGGCATGGAATAAGCCATTCTCATTCAAAAGCAGGAGCTGGCAGGTCATCAACAGAGCAATATCGAATCAAATATAGGCTTTGTAGATTTGTGATGTTGCTAACCATGACCAGGCAGAATTTACAGCTCTGTGATACCATGAAGGGCAGATGTTGTGAGAAGATATCTGTATCTTCAGTCCTATAGATCCTGTGAGCATATGCGTAAGTCAGTGTTACTCAGTGCAGCAGTTTGGCATTCACTTCTGGCATCCATGAAGCTTGCAGTGCATCAATCTGTCAACCAATGACTTTCGTCTCCATGTAACTGCTGCTAAATTTATTACTCCAGTGAAATGTTAATAATATAATATAAATGTTGGATAAATATAGTTGTGCAAAATTTCCAGGCTATTGGCCACAAGATAATATATTGTGCTTTTTGTCATAGATTCCACTGTGAATTTATGCAATGTCCAGAAATGAAAAGACTGCAGCTTGAAAACACTATCAATTCATTCTTCCCTTCCAGAGTACTTTGTAGGTTTTCAACATGGCATGGATTAAATAAGTTTCAGTGCTGTGGTTGTTGCAGTAAGGGATGCATTTGAAAATGATGCTGATTCCTGAGATAAACCAAAGCTCACGCACAAGTGCAGTGTAGTTTGAAAGTTTCTTAATTGCTTATGGATGACTTGTATCAGACTGCTGTGTTTCCTGTATCAAGTGCTTTCACTTGTCCATAATACACCTGAATACAACTTGGGCCATGAATTCAATATGGAGAAGTGGATTGAATGTTAAGCTCATCTAGTTGTCCTGGAGTAAAGCTAAAGGTCACTCCTGATGAAGGGCTTTTGCCCGAAACATCAATTTTCCTGCTCCTCGGATGCTGCCTGACCTACTGTGCGTTTCCAGCACCACTCTATTCTGCACTAAAAATTTTTAACCCTGAGCAACTAACATAATACCATCTCCCTAAAAAGACTAATTGTCACCCCATCCAAATTTTTATGTTATGGCCTCACTGTTTATGGTATGTTATTGCAAGGTCTGTGGGGTCTGGGGTTGAAAGGACAGACGTATAAAATACGATGGGTGCCCAGCCCATTGCTTTGCCACCCACTCCTATAAAACAGTGTGTTACGGGTGCAAAGAAAAATCTGGAGCTGCATATCATTTTTAAAAAGGTAATGAACAGGCAATTGAGCTAATTACCAAGACAATGTGCCCAAACATTACACTGCCAATGCCAAAATATAGTTGGCATGGCAGACAAACAGGAGTGGGTAAGTCATTTTTAGCCAGGTGAAACATGGGAAAGAATGATGTAAGTTCGCTTGCCGAGCTGGAAGGATTGTTTTCAGACATTTTCTCACCATACGAGGTAACATCATCAGTGAGCCTCTGGTGAAGCACTGGTATTCGTGACCCGCTTTCTATATATGTGTTTAGGTTTCCTTGGGTTGGTGGTGTCATTTCCTGTGATGATGTCATTTCCTGTTCTTTTTCTCAGAGTGGTAATTGGGGTCCAAGACAATGTGTTTTTTTTAAAAAGGTAATGACTTCACCACAGGAAATGATGCCACCAACTCAAAGAAACCTAAACACATAAATAGAAAGGGGGTCACTACCATCAGTGCTTCACCAGAGGCTCACTGATGATGTTACCCAGTATGGTGACAAAACGTCTGAAAACAAACCTTCCAGAGCCTCAACCTGAGCTGCAAATCTTCTCAAGATTCGCTAATGGGAAAGAATGCAGGTTGTGTATAATCTTCAGGAGATATACTGTATATATTCATGGCACTTCTCACACCCACCAAATGGTGCTAAAAACACCTTGCACAACCCAATACCTGAATCAGGACACCTTAATTCTTTGTATGAGTCACACTCTCAGCCATCACCTGGCTTACTGCTGTAAACTGTTTGACTTAATTAATCCAATATTCATGTCAAATTGATGCATCTATAATAATCTGGAACTGTCCTATCTCTGACTTTGTTAATGGCTACCGCATTAGTATGTTTCCAATTGAGCAGAATTACCTCAGTATAATAATGGACATCACCAATTCCATTGTTCGTGTATCTTAACATCAACAGTACCAAAGTTCTTCAAATGATCCACCGCAGAACAAGAGCAGTAACACTTCCATTTATATTGCTGTTTCTCACAACCTTAGGTTATTCCAAAGCACTTTACAACCAGTGAAGTAGTTTTTGGAGTATAGTCAATGTTACCCTGCAGGGAATGTGGCTGCCAATTTGAACACAGGAACAGGCCAAAGAAAAAGCCATTTATAATGACCAGATAACCTGCTTTTAGGTGTTTGCTGATTTAGAAGTATTCATATGGAAAGCTACCATTCTGGCAAATGCCTTCTGCATTCTTGCCAAGGCTGTCATGTTCTTTTTAAATTGTGGACGTGATACTCTAACTGAGGCCTGGACTGTGATTTGTAAAGATTCACCATAAGTTCCTTTCTTGCTATATACAAAGCCAAGTATCTTGTGTGGTTTTTAAACTTATTATCAAATTGTTTAGCAACCTTCAAAGAAATGTCATATAGTGATTATTGTTACCTTTGTATTCATTTGAGTAGTTTTAGGCTGGCTAAATATCCATCATGTTTATGTCAAACTCATTAATTCTAATCATACTTTTGTCAGTTGTGGAGTGTGGTTTAGCCATAGCTTTGCAGGTGTTAAGGTTTCTTCCTCAATTTTGGACCAGTCAGTATATGCCCACCTCTTCTAGCTATTATAGTATTGAAAGAATTTATTTTTGTGCATTATATGGCAGTGGCTGCACTCATTTCCAAATACTCTATTGACCTTCTGAGTTTCCTTCTCAAATGTTTCTCTCCGTCACATTCACACTTCTGTTTTCCCTGCTGAGTTGTGGTGTTTTGTTATCCAAATCCCATTTCTGAGTGAATAATTTCAACTCTGATAGGGGCCATGTCCAGTGGCTGAGAAATCAGAAATTCATGTCATTATAGTATATATAGAAACAGAGAAACTAGCAACAGTAATTGATCCATTCGGCCCATCAAACCTGCTTCGCCATTCAATATAATTGTGGCTGAGGGTAGGTGTATGTCCTTCACATTTTCCTCATGGTAAGATGAGCTTTGAAGATTGTACCGATTCTGGGACGACAGCAAGTGACTGTATAAATCAGCTGGGATCCAGCTGGGTTTTCCAAATGGTGAATTGCTAAAGTGGGCAATTATTGTGAATTGTTATGCACAATGAAATTCTAAATGGTTTTCTTTGGCAATTTTGTGTTCTCTCCAGCAGAGGTTTTGCACATTACATTGATAATTAACTTTGGGTCTTCCTAATTATTGGTGGCGTTTTCAAGAGGAAGAAGAGGTTTGTAGGTGGACTGTGAAGCAGCTTCAGTTGCATGAGACCTGGACTACTTATGCACTTCCCTGGCCAGTACACCAGTGTTTAGAGAGTCATGTACATCTAATATAGAATATCTGAGACAAACACACACAGAATGCGAGAGAAACTCAACAGATCAGGCGGCAAAGAGAAACTGAGTTAACATTTTGGGTTTGGTATGATTCTGCTTCTGCTTAGGGTGGCACGGTGGCTAAGTGGTTAGCACCAGGGTCCCATGTTCGATTCCAGCCTCAGGCAACTGTCTGTGTGGAGTTTGCACATTCTCCCTGTGCCTGTGTGGGTTTCCTCCGGGTGCTCTAGTTTCCTCCCACAGTCCAAAGATGTGCAGGTCAGGTGAATTGGTCATGCTAAATTGCCCATAGGTTAGGTGCGTTAATCAGAGGGAAATGAGTCTGGGTGGGTTCTCTTCGGAGGGTCGGTGTCGACTTGTTGGGCCGAAGGGCCTGTTTCAACACTGTAGGTAATCTAATCTAATCTTCTTCAGAACCGAATATCTGAGAGCCACTGTCTGTGCAGGTCGCCATTTGAGTAAGAGAGGAAGTGAGAGAGTTGTAACTATGCTACCGGATAGATGGACTATATGTTAGCTCAGTCCTCATACTTTTTTGATGCTATAGCAAGGCATATGAGTGATTCCAGCCAAGTTGAATTACAGGGATATATCAAACAGTTACAGATGTAATGTGTCAAACAATTTATTCATATTCTCAATGATAACCGGCATCAGAAAAAAAGACGAGGAGAAAGTGAGGACTGTAGATGCTGGAGATTAGAGCTGAAAAATGTGTTGCTGGAAAAGCGCAGCAGGTCAGGCAGCATCAAAGGAACAGGAGAATTGACGTTTCGGGCATAAGCCTTTCCTGAATGTTGCCTGACCTGCTGCGCTTTTCCAGCATCAGAAGAAAAGAGCCCAGCAATTTTAGTACATCATAATAATGCCCATCGTTGTTGTGCCCATATTGAAAAGAAGACTCCTAGACATTCTTCCATAACATTTATGAACCACAATGCATATTGCTCTAAATAGTTAATACGCTCAACCTTGGAAATTGCATCAGGTCCATCAAACATTACTTTGGTAGCACAAATCTTGAAATATCAAGAATTAAAAATAATTCTATGGATTAATTTTTGATTGAATTATGTCCAGTCGGCCTTTTTGAAACCATATACAATCATACAATTGCAACATTTAAGAGGCATTTGGATGGGTATATGAATAGGAATGGTTTGGAGGGATATGTGCTGGGTGCTGGCAGGTGGGACTAGATTGGGTTGGGATATCTGGTTGGCATGGACAGGTTGGACCGAAGGGTCTGTTTCCATGCTGTACATCTCTATGGCTCTATGACTCTATACACTCTCAAACATATTTAAGTTGACATTGAATATGTTATAACTTACATCTAAAAGGTGGTTTGAGAGAGAGAGAGAGAGAAAACTTTTGGTCACGAATGGGAATTCCTATATATTGTAAGAACTTTGGAAGCAACAAAAAAAGCAGTTGTGATGAGACTTTCAGTTCACAAGGTGAGAGATGGATTATATTTTGGATTAGAGGAAACACCCCATAGCTTGAAGAATGTCTTTTTGAGTTCAATTTTGCAGTTTTGCAGAGGTCTGCCTGAAGCTGGATATGTAAACAGTTACTCTGAGAGAAGGAAGATAGTGTAGAAGATTTAAAAATAGCTTACACCCTTAATAGTCAGCAGGAAATTGCAAAACCAATTTTTAAGGAGATTTCAGTTATCTGTAAGAATAATAGGGTGGTTATGGTGGGGAATTTTAACTTTCCAGTTATAGACTGGGACTGCCATCGTGCTAAGGGTTTAGATGGAGAGGAATTTGTTAAGTGTGTACAAGAAAATTTTCAGATTCAGTATGTGGATGTACCTACTAGAGAAGGTGCAAAACTTAACCTACTCTTGGGAAATAAGGCAGGGCAGGTGACTGAGGTGTCAGTGGGGAGTACATTGGGACCAGCGACCATAATTCTATTAGATTTAAAATAGTGATGGAAAAGGATAGAGCAGATCTAAAAGTTGAAGTTTTACATTGGAGGAAGGCTAATTTTGACAGTATGAGGCAAGAACTTTCAAAAGCTGATTGGGGGGCAGATGTTCACAGGTAAAGGGACGGCTGGAAAATGGGAAGCCTTCAGAAATGAGATAACGAGAATCCAGAGAAAGTATATTCCTGTCAGGGTGAAAGGAAAGGCTGGTAGGTATAGGGAATGCTGGATGACTAGAAAAATTGAGGGTTTGGTTAAGAAAAGAAGGAAGCATATGTCAGATATAGTTAACAGAGATCAAGTAAATCCTTACAAGTGTATAAAGGCAGTAGGAGTGTACTTAAGAGAGAAATCAGGAGGGCAAAAAGGAGACATGAGATAGCTTTGGCAAATACAGTTAAGGAGAATCCAAAGGGTTTTTATAAATACATTAAAGACAAAAGGGTAACTAGGGAGAAAATAGGGCCCCTCAAATATCAGCAAGGCGACCTTTGTGGGGAGCCACAGGAGATGGGGGAGATTCTAAATGAGTATTTTGCATCACTGTTTACTTTGGAGAAGGACATGGAAGATATAGAATGTCAGGAAATAGATGGTGACAGCTTGAAAAATGTCCACATTACAGAGCAGGAGGTACTAGATGTTTTGAAATGCATAAAAGTGGATAAATCCCCAGGACCTGATCAGGTGTACCCTAGAACTCTGTGGGAAGCTAGGGAAGTGATTGCTGGGCCTGTTACTGAGATATTTGTATCATCGATAGTTATAGATGAGGTGCCACAAGACTGGAGGTTGGCTAACGTGGTGCCAATATTTAAGGAAGTTGGTAAGGACAAGTCAGGGAACTATAGATCGGTGAGCCTGACATCGGTGGTGGGCAAGTTGATGAAGGGAATCCTGAGGGACAGGATTTACACGTATTTTGGAAAGGCAAGGACTGATTAGGAATAGTCAGCATGGCTTTGTGCGTGGGAAATCATGTCTCACAAACTTGGTTGGGATTTTTGAAGAAGTAACGAAGAGGATTGATGAGGGCGGAGTGGTGGACCTGATCTTACATTGATAATTAACTTTGGGTTTTCCTAATTATTTGTGGCATTTTTAAGAGGAAAAAGATGTTTAGAGCTGGACTGTGAACCAGTTTCAGTTGCATTAGAGCTGGACTATGTATGGACTTCCCTGGCCAGTACACCAATGTTTAGAGAGCCATGTACACCTAGTATGGAATATCTGAGGGGGGATGATCAGATCAGCCATGATCTCACTAAATAGTGGATAGGCTTAATGGGCTGAATGGCCTCTTTAGCTCCTACACACAAGAAAAAGGTTCAGAAAAGATTTACAAGGATGATGCCAGGGTTGGAGGATCTGAGCTATAGGGAAAGGCTGAATAGTCTGAGGCTGTTTTCCCTGGAGCATCGGAGGCTGAGGAGTGACTTTAGAGATGTTTATAAAATTATGAAGGGCATGGATAGGATAAATAGAAAGTCTTTTCCCTCGGGCAGGGGAGTCCAGAACTAGAGGGCATAGGTTTAGGGTGAAAGGGGAAAGATGACAACATTTGAAAGGCATCTGGATAGGTATATGAATAGGAAGAGTTGAGAGGGATATGGGCCAAGTGCTGGCAAGTGGGACTAGATTAGGTTAGGATAGTTGGTTGGCATGGACAAATTAGACTCCTTCGTTGCTATTTGTTTCAATGAATTTTATATGAAATTACAAATTCCTATGTATGTTGCTTGAAAAAAAATTTGCAGAACAGTTGTCAGGAGATTCACATTTAGATATTTATAATAGTCTAATAACGTGAACATCCTGCTTCACAGCTCAACTCAAATTCACTTTGAAGGCTGAGAGTTTTTAATGTCAGTCTAAAATTGGATTAAATAGCTCCACCATCAGTGCTGGGGATTTTAATTGCAAATTAACTGTTAAATTTGCAACTTTTTTTTATAGCAACTATAACATTGCAAATGCAGTTTTGGTCTACTGGATTGAGAGAATTTATATTTGCTTGAGAATGTTTATGCACAGATTGCAATGATATCAGGCACTGGTGCTTAAACACTGAATGCACCTTTAGTTGAATTCTACCACAGCTGGTGCATAGCTATCTCAAGGGTTTGGGTCAAGGTTGGGCAAGGCAGTACTTACAGTGATCTGCGATGGACTGTCCTTTTCGAGGGGTGGAGGGGGTCAGGGATCTGGATGAGTTATATGCTTTTGTGAGGCTGAATTTTTGATAACATGAACTGAATGTTTCAGAGTGTTTTCAAGCTACTTGCCCTCTGGGGCATAATTTGAATCTCGCCCAGCTTGATGGAAGTTTTGTTGTTAATTATAAAGTTTTTAATTAAGGGATTCGGATTAGGAGTTCTGAGCATGTGAAATTCTGCCACACAAGAGTGCCTCTTAACTTCTCACTGAATTAGTTAATTCCGCTTCTGAGGCAATGTGAGACAAGGAAGGACAAGGAAATGTTGCACTGGTGAAATAATTGGCGCTGTTACAGCTTGAGATGTTTTTTAGTCAGCATATGTTTGACACAGCTAGAAATTGAATTGTTAATGATCTACCTCAAAGCTGAGGCAATAAACAAAATCCACATAACTGGAATTTCTATGTGCCTGATGTTGAAACCATCACTATTTTTCCTTTATTTTTCCAATTTTTGTTTTAGAACTGTGAGTTGCAGTTGAGAACTGAACTTTGAACAGCAGGTTGTTTAAAAACAAAGAGGAGGGAACAGAAGACAAATGTTTACTCTTGGAAATTGGCCTGGAAGGATAATGCAGGTCAATTATAGCTGAAAGAAGCCTGAAGATGATTCTTCACTGAGATGTTGTTATGCTCAGGGCTGGTTGAATGTTGAATTGGTCAATCAATGGAGGACAGGCGCTGGACAATCAACTGCTGGGAATGTTGAAAATGAAAGAGAAAAAGTAAACAAGCATTTACTTTGGCTCTAACTGGGGGTTTTGGGGCACGAGCAGTTTTGTTTTTAGAAGTTGTCAAACTGAGAATCTGTTTTTGGTTTTGCGTTCAATAGTTTCTTTCTAGTTATTGACTTGTTGAAAGTTCTGAGAAAAGAATCCTAATCTGTAAGAAATAAAGAAAAGTCTTCAGAGGTCTCTGGCAGGTGTTTGCATTGACTGATGACTTCAGAATTCAAGCAAAATATTCAGTCTCACATGCCTTTAATGCAACCTGTTGTCAAAGAATTTCATGAAGGCTTTCAATTTGTCAAAATTGTTATTGAAATGACAAAGTATGATTTATAAATTTTCTAATTTATCCCTTAACTGTGTTGGTCTGTGAGTAGGAATTTACATTCAATGAAGACAGGGCTTAGACCATAGATTGCCTTGAACCATAGGATCCCTACAGAGAAGAAACAAGTTCTTTGGCCCAACAAGTCCTCACCGAACTTGTAAAGAGTAACCCATCCTGAACAAGACATCTAACCTACTCATCCCTGAACACTATCGACAATTTAGCATGGCCAATTTCACCTAACCTGCACATCTTTGGACTGTGGTAGGAAACTAGAGCACCCAGAGGAAATCCATGCAGGCATGGGGAGAATGTGCAAACTCTACACGGGCAGTCGCCCGAGGCTGGAATCAAACCCGGGTCATTGGTACTGTGTTCAAATGTTCTGCTAAAGTTACATCTTTAATAAGAAATTGATATTTTTTGTTTATAACTTGGTGTCCAAGATCCGTTATTTGTAAAGTCTAGTTCGGAACCACTGAGCTTGTTTGAGGGTCATTGCAGGTTTTAAGATCACTGTGTTGTGAATCCAGTGTGAGGCTGATATGGTTTCAGTGTCCTAACTGAAGGTCTAGGTAGGTTGAAATCTCACTTTCTTGACTTAAACCCAGCAGCTTAAAAAACAGTAAAGTTGTTGCAAGGAAACATCAGCACCTGCCGACAGAAGGAGCTTTGATTGTAGATCTACTTATAATTGAATGAGAACATACCCAATGCTCAGTGACAGATGCACCCCTCAGGATTGTTCTTTGTAAAAACAGAGGGAGCATGGTTCTTCATTAGATCAGATTATTTACAGCATGGGTACGCATTTAGCTGTCATTGAGGACTGAATCTACCAAGCTTCAAACAATTTTAAATGTCTGAACCATTTTCATATATGACCTTATGTAAGCTGGGAAGTGGGGGAGGCAGTGTTGGACCGGGGCGGACAAAGTTAAAAATCACACAACACTAGGTTATAGTCCAATAGGCTTCTTTGGAAGCACTAGGTTTTGGAGCACTGCTCATTCATCAGTTACCTCCCAATGCTGGTAGAAACATTAAGGTCCAGGTCATTGTCACTCCATGGCAGTGATTCCCGATCATCTCAACTGTATCAAGGCACAGTTCGATGAGATAAGCAATTCCATGCCACACACTTTTTTCAGCTGAATTAATTGCTCGTGAATATCACATTTATTTACATTGACTTTGACTACGGCCCTAATATAGAGGTGTGCAACATTTTGTTTTATTTACTCTTGGGATGTGGGCATCGCTGGTTAGGCCAACAGGTATTGCCTGTCCCTAGTTGCCCTTGAGAAGATGGTGGTGAGCTGCCTTCCTGAACTGCTATAATTCACCTGCTTTGGTTTGACCCACAATGCCTTTGGGGAGGGAATTCCAGGATTTTGACACAGTGACAGTGCCTTGGAGGGGAACTGGCAGATGCTGTTTAAGGATCCTTGGTGAATTTCTGCAGTACAGAAATAGTAATACACACTGCTGCTACTGAGCAAAGATAGTGGAGGGATTGAATGCTTGTGGATGTGGTGCCAATCAAGCAGGCTGCATTGTCCTGGATGGTGTCAAGCTTCTTGAGTGTTGTTGGAGCTGCACCGATTGAGGCAAGTGAGGAGTATTCTATTACATTCCTGATTTTCCTTTGTCGATAGTGGATAAACTTTGGGGAGTCAGGAGGTGAGTTATTCACTGTAGCATTCCTAGCCGCTGACCTGTTCTTGTAGCCACCCTGTTTATGTGGCAAGTCCAATTGAGTTTTTCGCCAATGGTAACCCCAAGGATTTTGATAATCAGGGATTCAGTGGTAGTAACAACATTGAAGGTCAAGGGACAGTAGTTAGATTGTCTGTTATTGGTAATGATCATTACCTGGCATTTGTGTGGCACAAAGATTATTTGCCACTTGTCAGCCAAAGCCTGGATATTGTCCAGATCTTGTTATATTGAATATGGACTGCTTCAATATCTGAAGAGAAACAAACAGTGGTGAATATTGTGCAATCATTAGCAAACATCCCACTTCTACAGGTATGACTGCAACTAATGGAGAGTTTGTCCCGAATAGCCATTTATTTCAGTTTTTCTCAGGTTCCTCGATGCCACGCTCACCCAAATGTGGCCTTGATGTCAAGGGCTGTCCCTCCCAACTCACCTCTGGAATTCAGTTCTTCTGTCCATGTTTGAACCAAGGCTGAAATGAGATCAGGAGCTGAGTGGCCCTGGCAGAACCCAAACTGGGTATCACTGAGCAGGTTATTGCTGAGCAGGCGCTGCTTGATAGTACTGTTGATGACGCCTTCCATCACTTTGTTATTGATGATTGAGAGTAGACCAATGGGGCAGTAATTTTGACCAGGTTGGATTTGTCCTGTGTTTGTGTATAGCTTATACCTGAGCAATTTTCCACATTGCCATGTAGATGCCAGTGTTGTAATTGTACTGGAACAGCTTGGTTCGGAGAGCTGCAAGTTCTGGAGCACAAGTCTTCAGTAGTATTGCCAGCATGTTGTCAGGGCCCATTGCCTTTGCATTATCCAGTACCTCTAACCATTTCTTGATATCATGTAGAGTGAATTGAATTGGCTAAAGACTGACATCTATAATGCAGGGGACCACTGGAGGTGGTCAAGATGCATCATTTACTCAGCACTTCTAGCTGAAGATTGCTGTGAATGCCTCAGCCTTAATGTTTTCACTGATGTGTTGGGTTCTTCCATTGTTGAGGATGGGGATATTTGTGGAGCCTCCTTTTTCAGTGAGTTGTTTAATTGTCCACCATCATTGATGACTGAATGTGGCAGGACTGCAGAGTTTAGATCTGATGTTTTGGTTGTGGGATTGCTTAGCTCTATCTATCACTTACTGTTTATGCCACTTGGCATGCAAGTAGTCCTTTCTGGTAGCTTTACCAGGTTGACACCTTATTTTATAGATAAGTCTGGTGCTACTTCTGGCATGCTCTCCTATTGTCTGCATTCAACCAGGGGTTGATCCCTTGGTTTAATGGTAATGGTTGAGTGGGGGGATATGCCGGGCCATGAGGTTACAGATTGTGCTGGAGTACAGTTCTGCTGCTGTTGATGGCCCACAGTGCCTCATGGATGCCCAGTCTTCAGTTGCTAGATCTGTTCAAAGTCTATCCCATTTAGGGATAGTGCCACACAACATGATGGAGGCTATTGTCAATGTGAAGTCAGGGCTCTGTTCCACAAGAGTTGTGCAGTGGTCACTGTTACTAATACTGTTATGGACAGATGCATCTGCAGTCGGCAGATTGGTAACAATAAGGTCAAATATGTTTTTCCCTCTTATTGGTTCCCTCACCAACTGCCACAGACCCAGTCTAGCAGCTACGTCCTTTAGGACCCAAACAGCTGGATCAGTCGTGATGCTGCCGAGCCACATTTGGTGGGAGGCATTGAAATCCCCCCAGGCAGAGTATAATCTGTATCCATGCCATCCTCAGTGCTTCCTCTAAGTGTTGTTCAACATGGAGGAGCACCAATTCATCAGCAGAGGGAGGAAGTTACATGGTAATCAGCAAGAGATTTCCTTGCACATGTTTAACCTGAAGCCATGAGACTTCATGGGGTCTGAATTCAATGTTGAGGATTCCCAAGGCACCTCCCTCCTGACTGTGTACCAGTGTACCATTGCCTTTGCTGGGTCTATCTTGTTGCTGGGATAGGACATATCCAGGAATAGTGATGATGGTGTCTGAGACAGTGTCTATCAAGTATGATTCCATGAGTATGGCTATGGCAGACTTGACTAGTCTAGGATAACTCTCCGAATTTTGGCACTAGTCCTCAGACGTTAGTAAGGAGGACATGGCACACACAACAAACTAAAGAAACATTGAAATCCAGCAGCAAAAGTACACTGTCCTCAACTGAGTGCACATTTTAAAAATTTGCTCAACTCAACTATTTATAACTTTTAAGAAACAATGGATTAGAATAAATCGCAAAGTAGAGGAAATTGTAGTTTACCGAGCTTGGAAGAAACCTGGTTCTGATGGTGTGCACATAGCATTTTGATCCAGAGGTAAATTAATTAGAGGACCACCCACAAATCTTGCTCCACTAACAAGTAATCCCTCCTCTTGTTTTTCATGTACACCAGTGTTGAAAATGCTGAGGACAGCAATAGCATGGTCAGAGATCTGTCCAACTTTCATCGTGTAGTCTATCCGTAGTTCTGCAGATACCACTTTTTCTTTTCATGTCAGTTCTTGTGATGAATCAGAAGACAGGGAACTAAACAGATCACCTAACCAATCATATTTGGTGAGGGGAGGTAGAATTCAATCTTCTCTTGCAAGTGCTTTAAGATGCTTGAATATGAGACTGTGCATCTTAACAGCAGCTTCTGTTTATTTGTGAAAGTCTGGACGGTCTCCTTCTTCACTTTTATTTTAATATTCACCTCATTAAAAGGCTGAAAATACTCACAAGATATGCCAGCTTAGCCCACCAAGTAGCCATCAGGTAAAACGGCTCATGCATTGTTCAAAACTCTCCATTCTCTCCAGGGGTCATGAACACAGAAGAGAATCTTCTACTGTGATAACCATGGCGCCCCGATTTGAAATGGTGAACCCTGATGCTGGGCCCTCATCTCTGCACACAAAATAGTGAACAAATGTGACCTTGATGTGATTTTATAGACTTCACCATTTTCACGGCTTACTCTAAAACTGCAGCTCACTCAAGTGGAATTGTTTTGGTTACAAGAGCTTCACAGTGGATGATGTCAAGATTTTGATCTTTCAGCTTACTGACAAATCCTTTCACTTTCCCTGTCATGGAGGCTGCTCCATCAGTGCAAATGTATGACCTAGGTAAGCTTGTTTTCCCTCAAGTAGGAAATATTTCTTCACCAGTCGCATGACCGCTCCTTACAAAAGATGAAAAGAAATCTGAATGGAGTTCTTATCTACATACTGAATATTGGCAAGCAGCTGGCAGTGTCTGCTTATAACCATTAACTTGTCAATTTGCAAAGCAAGCTTCCCATCAATAGTTAACTTCTCTCGCAGCAGCTACTCAACATAAGCTGGCATGTTGTCAATTTGCCTTTAACCGTATTATAAGAGAGTGGAATTTTGTCAATCTCCTATGAAGCATCAGTTCATCTCACACTTCGGATTATTTTGCATGCAGATATGATTAAGGTTTCAGCAATAGTGTGAGGCCTCTTTGATTTTGCTACAGTTTCAGCCACTAGGTAACTAGCCTCTTGAGCTTTACTCCATCAAAAGTTGGGTTTGCTTGATGTTTTGTCCTGTCAAGCTCTTAAAAGTACTGAATATGTTTATTCACAAGAGATGGATGTTTCATCTGTAAGTAATGTCTTATCATCACAGTGTTTGCCAGCATCTCTCTGCAGATGAGACATTCGGGTCATAGGCAAACAGCATCTCCTGTCCATGAAGATCCAAAAGCCAGATAGCTCTCACTATACACTCTCTGAACATACCTTGTTTGCTTTTTTTCCCTTCGGGTTCAGATGTTTCATTGAGGGAATTGTCAGCGGAATCACCTTTTTTGGCCTATCCATGTCTTCTTAGAACCGAAGTGACATAAGTGAAAGGAAATCCAAAAATATTGAATTTAAAATCCATGCTAACATGGGAAGGCAGGCAGACGCTATTTCAATAGCGTACCTATTTTCTTACTGTATGTGTGCAGTGTCAAGTATCTGTAAATGTGCGAGATCGGAAGCCTCGGAGCAAACCAGTGTTGTTCCCAAGAATTTCACAGCACACTACTTAACTTGCTACGGCACACCAGTTGAAAACCTCTGCTCTCTGGCTAACCTTTGACACAGGAATATACCAGCCCACTATTTCTTGCACATTATCTCACACAGTTCCAACTGTCTGCTGAGCAGCCACTTCCTCTGAGGTACTAACTCACCAGGGGTCTGTGCATCACTGACAACAATGTCCTGTACTGGGAAAACTACTGAAAATTTACTTCTCAATTCCCCTAATCTGTTTCCCTACATAGACAGTTGGTTTGCCTGCATCTGACTTAGTCCACACTGGCAAAAGCTTGGGAAGCCAGGAACACATTGGTTTTTGTGCCCCCTGATTGTTGGCTGAACTGAGAAAAGAAATACCCACTATCTGATCCAAACATTCACCAAAAATATGTATCATGATAAAATGGAAATGTAAAGATTGCCAGGTTTGAGGCTACTTAAAGCAAGACACCATTTATCCTGGCAGGTAAAAGTTAATGTCAAGAAGTGTGACATGATTTTTGCGAAAAATAATGAGACGAAGCAAAATAAACTTAAGCGATACAATTTTAAAAGGATGGCATATGCACAACATATGGTTTATACACTCAAATCTTTCCAACGAGCAGAGTGAGTGGAGAAGGCTGGTAAAAAAAATCACATTAGAATCCAAGGTTTTATGAAAAGATGCATCACAGGTAAAAGGATGAGGGTTACGCTCATACTGTAAGAAATAATTGTTTAGGCCCCAGTCAGACATATATCCAGATCCAGACACCGCATGCCAGCAAGTATGTCAAAGCCTTTGAGACTGTGCAAAGGAGACTCACTAAAAGGAAACCAACGGTGAAGTACTTCTATTTTGCGGAGAGACTGAAGGGCAACACTAACTTAGGCTCTAAAGCACCTACAACATGGTAAAACATCCCAGAGAACAATATTTGACAAAGGGCAGAGAAATAGATAGGTTTTAAAGAGCATTTTGTGGCATGAAATATAGACTGAGGGTTTTTGGAGCCAAGGTCCTTGACAGTACAGGGTGTGGCTCCCTATGGTGGAGCCATTAACACTGGAAATACTCAAGAGTACATTATTGGAGGAATGCACATTCCAGAGGATTGTTGAGTACCTTGTCGGAATAGGGAGGCTTAAGGCTCTAGAGGAACATGAAACAAGGGTGAGAATTTTAAGCTCAAAACATTCTTTGTTGGGGAGCCAACATAAGTTATTAACAGTGGACTATAGGTTAATGGGACTTGGTTCAAATTAAGGTATGAGCAGCAGTATATTGGACACAAGTCTGCAAAGAGGTAAAGATAGGTTAAGTGAGTGAGCTATAAATTACTACATGGATTATAATGTGTAAAAATGTGATGCCCACTTTGATGGGAAGAATCAAAAGTTATGATTTTAATTAAATGGAACGAGTATGGAATGTTATAGTTCAAAGAGGTCTGGTATTGCAAAGTGTCAGCTATATAACTACAGGAAGTAATTAGAAATATATGTCTCTTGTATGTCTGTTGCAAGGGGAATAGAGTGTAAATGAGAAGAAGTCTTGCTGTAAATATACTTGTGCTGGAGACAGCTCAGAAAAGGTTCAGTAGCTTGATTCCTTGGATGAAGGGTTTGATTGCAGTTTAGATGAATGAGAGATCATCTTATAGAAAAATATAAGCTTCTTGAGGGAGCGTCACAGAGCAGATGTTCAAAGGATGCATGCCCTTGCTGGAGAATCAGGAACCAGAGGGCATTGTTTCAAAATAAGGCATCTCCCATTTCAAACAGAGAAACGGAGGAATTTCTCCTCTCAGAGAGTTGTTAGTCATTGGAATTGTTTTCACCTGAACTAGGTCATGGAATACATTCAAGGCTGAGTAAGATGGAGTTTTGATCTACAAGGGTGTCAAGTGTTCTGGAGGGTGACAGTAAAGTGCAGTAAAGATCATAATCAAATCAGTTTCATTGAAAGGCAGGCAGGGTTGAGGGGCCAAATGGCCATTTCTGATTTACGTTTACTTTTGCGGAATGGAGATTGTGCTGACAGCTGGAAGCCATGATCTACATCTTCTGAGCAGCAGCAATAATAGCTGGGGAATGCAAGAGTGCTCAATATTTCCCACAACTTGACTCTCCTGCACATTTCTTCTGGGGTCTTATGTTTATTTATTGAAAATCACAGCGTCCATTGAGGAATCTCGTCAGGTCGGAGTGGACTTATGGGAAGACAGGAACTGAATTGAACTGAATTGAATTAGCTTTATTGTCATATATACTCAAATAAGTATGCTATAATGTTTAAAAGTCAGCACTTCCAGCACCATCTTAGGTACAAAGGTAGCTAAGTACAGCCTCTTCAGTTACAAGATTAGTTAAAGAGTAACAATTTCACCAACACACAACACCATCTTAGGTACAGAGTAACTAGGTACAATCCTTATTTGCACAATAGAAAAATGAAGAAAAAAAAGTTACATTACAGCTGCACACATTATAATCATGGATCAGCAAAACAAGGAGCAAAATTAAAAAGACTAGCCCTAGATGCTGTGTGGTAAATTTAAAGGTCAAGTCTGAATGTCATTAACTGAATGAGGGCTGAGTAAGTAAGTAAACAAATAGATCAATGCGCATTTTGGTGAGGTGAGCATGTGGGTAGTCAAATCCAGTCAGGAGGGGACTTAGATTGTTGAGTTATCGTAGTGTCAGGGTGTGATTAGATAATCAGAGGGTTGTCGGCGGGGGGGGGGGGGGGGCGGAGGGGGGGCGGGTTGGGAGGTGGAGGGGGGACAGTCAGTTCGGGTTGAGGGGGGAAAGGGTGTCAGATCAGATTTCGGGGGGATAGTCAGGTGACCAGGAGGATAGTCGGGTGACTGGGATTTAGCAATTAGAAATATATGTCTCTTGTATGTCTGTTGCAAGGGGGATAGAATGTAAATGAAATGAGAAGAAGTGTTGCTGCAAATATACTTGTGCTGGAGACAGATCAGAAAAGGTTCAGTAGCTTGATTCCTTGGATGGAGGGTTCATTTTATGAAGAAAAGTTCTGTCTGCGGTTTGATTGCAGTTTAAATGAATGAGAGATCATCTTGAGGGAGCGTCACAGAGCAGATGTTCAAAGGATGCATGTTGAGTATGGTTGCCATTACAAAAGAGAAAGTGCTAGAAAAACTAAAAGGTCTTAAAATTGATAAATCTCCTGGCCCCGATGGGCTACATCCTAGCGTTCTGAGGGAGGTTGCTGAGGAAATAGCAGAGGTGTTGGTTGAGTCACTGGAGTCAGGAAAGGTCCCGGATGATTGGAAGATGGCTGTTGTAACCCCCTTGTTCAAGAAAGGATCAAGACAAAAGATGGAAAATTATAGGCCAATTAGCCTAACCTCGGTTTTGGTAAAATTCTAGAATCCATCATTTAGGATGAGGTTTCTAAATTCTTGGAAGAGCAGGATCGGATTAGAACAAGTCAACATGGATTTAGTAAGGGGAGGTCGTGCCTGACAAACCTGTTGGAATTCTTTGAAGAGGTGACAAATAGGTTAGACCAGAAAAACCCAGTGGATGTGGTCTATCTAGACTTCTAAAAGGCCTTTGATAAGGTGCCACATGGGAGGCTGCTGAGCAAGGTGAGGGCCCATGGTGTTGAGGTGAGCTACTGGTATGGATTGAGGATTGGCTGTCTGACAGAAGGCAGAGAGTTGGGATAAAAGGTTCTTTTTTGGAATGGCAGCCAGAGACAAGCGGTGTCCCGCAGGGTTCAGTGTTGGGGCCACAGCTGTTCACGTTATATATTAATGATTTGGATGAAGGGACTTGGGGTATTCTAGCAAAGTTTGCCGATGATATGAAGTTGGGTGGACAGGCAGGTAGTACTGAGGAAGTGGGGAGGCTACAGAAGGATCTAGACAGTTTGGGAGAGTGGTCCAGGAAATGGCTGATGGAATTCAATGTGAGCAAATGCGAGGTCTTGCACTTTGAAAAATAAATACATGCATGGACTATTTTCCAAACGGTGAGAAAATTCATAAAGCCAAAGTACAAAGGGACCTGCGAGTGCTAGTCGAGGATTCTCTAAAGGTCAACATGCAGGTTGAGTCCGTGATTAAGAAAGCAAATGCAAGTTGTCATTTATCTCAAGAGGGTTGGAATATAAAAGCACCGCTGTGCTACTGAGACTTTATAAAGCTCTGGCTAGGCCCCATTTGGAGTACTGTGTCCAGTTTTGGTCCCCACACCTCAGGAAGGACATACTGGCACTGGAGCATGTCCAGCGGAGATTCACACGGATGATCCCTGGAATGGTAGGTCTAACATACAAGGAACGGCTGAGGATCCTGGGATTGTATTCATTGGAGTTTAGAAGATTAAGGGGAGATCTAATAGAAACTTACAAGATAATACATGGCTTGGAAAGGGTGGACGCTAGGAAATTGTTTCCGTTAGGTGAGCAGACTAGGACCCGTGGACATAGTCTTAGAATTAGAGGGGGTAAATTCAGAACAGAAGTGCGGAGACATTTCTTCAGCCAGAGAGTGGTGGGCCTGTGGAATTCATTGTCGCGGAGTGCAGTGGAGGCCGGGACACTAAATGTCTTCAGGGCAGCGATTGATAAATTCTTGATGTCACAAGGAATTAAGGGCTACAGGGAGAATGCGGGTAAGTGGGGTTGAAATGCCCATCAACCATGATTGAATGGCGGAGTGGACTCGATGGGCCAAATGGCCTTACTTCCACTCTTATGTCTTATGGTCTTGTGGTCTTAATGTCCATGGTGGGGTTGGCATTTGGCTGGGGGGGTGTTAAGGGGACTTCAATTGAGTGGCTATCCATGTTAAACTAGCTTTTAATCTGTCTAAGTGTTCCTGGGTAACCACCCAATTAGGTACTTAGTTTGGAGTCAGGGATACTTATGGAGATTCCTATGGAACTGGAGAATTCCTCCATCTGAAGTTCAAACCTCTCAGCCAATTCTCATATTGATCAATCGCCATATGGTCCTGATACACATCTTTGGATTAGCATCCAGTCTCAAATGGTCCAGAGACCAGAGGATATGGATCATTTACTATTTCACAGTGAGGATGTTCCTGCTGATATAGGACTGAATGTTGACCAAGCAATGAGTCAATATAGAGGAGTAGAATGGTTAGGAACATTGGGAGAGACACAGAGCCGACTGTTGTCACTGCCTATCTGGAAGCGGATCTTCTGGTTTTAGGTGAAGAGGGTAGATGAGATTTTATTTGGGGAGTTGGTGGGGTTGGGGAAGAAGTGGGGGAAGAAAAGCCATTGCAAATGATTCTCAGGCTACAACTGAATAGTTGCTGCTGGACCTGCTGAGTTTCCCTATCCCTTTCTGTTCTGCCTCTGTAATAACTTACAAAAGGAATTTGGGTAGATGCTTGAAAAGGAAAATTAATAAAGTTGTGAGGAAAGAGCAGTGGTGTCGAACTAATTTGATAACTCCTTTCCTGATAAGAGGGACCAATTGTCCAAATTCTGTGCTGTAAAATGCTGCCTGATCTCCATTCAGAAACCTGAAATAATCATAGGGATGTACTAAGATTACCGTAAGGTTCAGGGAAATGATATATTATTCTAACCTAGTATAATGTTCTCCAAAGAAAATAACACCTCTGGACATAAGAGAAAACCATTTCATCCCCAACCAACAATGCCACTTGCACAGAAGAATGTTTCTCTGAGCTTCCTGTTATATCTCTGATTTTAAAATGTGTAAAAAGACTGGGCCATTTCATTATACAGAAGGGTTTGAATTATTGTATTTTCTTCAAGATACAGTTAACATAACAGAAGCAGATCTTGAACATGGTTTGAAAGGAAGTCAGTTGCTTTGCATTAAAATGACATTCCTTAAACCTGAAACCTGGTTTTGATTGTTTTAGAAATGCAAAATCTGAATCCTAATTTCATTTTTGATTTTGTTTGAAAGATCCAAAGGTTGGAAATAAATTTTATAGTCCAGATTCAACTCTATCAAAGAACCGAACTCCAGTTTGTACAAGAATGAAGATATAAACATTATAAAACATCAGAGAGAAATTAGAATCTGCTGCACCTATTCTTTCTGCTCAAGGCACGAATTTGCAGTGCAGTGTGCCACCTTCATAAAACAGCAAATGAAGAATATCTAATGCCACCTTGGCTCAGGATATATTTAGGCATTCCTGGCAGCCATCTAAATCAGGTGTCAAACCCATTGCACACACTGGAAGGCCGAACGTCCATTTTACGATCCCATTCTAAAATGTGACAGAATTGTGTCAAATACAAGCTCAACAATCCCACCTTAGAATTTCCATTTCTCCTACATCTAACCAGTATCTTCAAATATAGTTTGCTGCGAGTAACAAAGCAAATGGTTAGCTTCTTGTCTGAACTTACCTCATTGTGGAACCAGGAGAGGTGGTAGTAATTTCTCCTATTCCACAGCAGCTACAAAGCCATATTCATCCCTCATCACCTTCCTGCACCTATGCAAGGGTCACCATCACATTTCCAGAAAGCTTTTGACAAGGAATCATGTCGAGGGTTATAATGCAAAATAAGAGCTCATGGTCGAGGTGGTAACATATTAAGTGGATAGGAGATTAGTTGGGTAACAGGGACCAGAGAGTAGGTGATGTCCTAGTGGTATTATCATTAAACTGTTAATCTTAGGTCATGTTCTGGAAACCTGAGTTTGAATCCTGTCATGGCAGATTTTAATTCATTTTAGATTTGGAATTAAGAGACTAATGATAAGTCTAGAAACTGTTGGAAATTGTCAAGGGAAAGCCTAAACGGTTCATTCATGTCCTCTGGGGAAAGAAATCTGCCATCCTTACCTGGTCCAGACCATATGTGACTCCAGATCCACAGCATTGTGTTGATTCTTAATGCCTTTCTGAGCAATTAGGGACCAGTTAAATGTTGGTCCAGCTGGTGATGCCCAGGTCAGTGGGAATGAATTTAAAAATGCGTAAAGGGGTCATTAATATTTTGGCAAGATGCAGAAAATGGAGTACCACAGGGTTCAGTGTGGCCTCAATTATTTAACCTGTATCTCAATGACCTGGATGCGACTATATATGTTGCAGCTAAATTTCTTGACAAACAAAATTAGGCTGGAGGGACTTACTGAGCAGAAGCTACTGAGCTCACCAGGATCTTTTTGAAGGTTGGATGGGGGAGCTTAATGAGGCAGGAGGCATAAATTCTGATACCCAATTGTGAGTTAATGTTTTGGAATTAAGTTCTGAGAACTTTTCAGGCAGGATGGCCTTTCTGACCTTGATGGTCAGGAACCTCTTTGATATCCATTCACATGCCATGAATACTTATTAACACCCTATCCCACTGAAGTTCTGTTCAGTGGTACAATCATGGAGTCTGACAGCATGGAGACAGGCCCTTGGCCCAAACTGGTCTATGCCTACCAAAAAGTCCATTCTCGCTAATCTCATTTCCCTGCACTTGGCCCATGTCCTTCTAAATCTTTCCTATCCATGTATCTACCCAAATGCCTTTGCAATGTTATTAATGTACCTGCCTCAACCACTTCCATTGGCAGCTCATGCCATATGTGTACCACCTTCTGTAAAAAGCTGACCCTCAGATTCTCTTTTATTCTTTCCCCTCTAGCCTTAAACTGATGCCATCTAGTCCTCGATTGACTGAGTGTATTCACCATTGAGATTTGGCAATATCCTGGCAAGTTTCTTCTGCACACTGTCCAGTTTCATAATATCCTTTCTTCAGCAAGGTAACCAAACTGAACACGATACTCCAAGTGTGGCCTCACCAGTGACCTATATAACTGTGACATAACTTCCCATGAGGGACCAGTGGGAATAAGGTGTTCACAAATGTAACTGACAGGGTACGCCTCATCATACAAACTCCAGTCAGCCCAGACTTCTTCACAAGCTTGGATCCTTCACAACCAAGCTTTTACTTTGTGCACATATTTACAGTGTATGGACTGAGGCCTCACCAGATCAACAAGCCTGCCAGATTGAGGCAGCCACAGTCAGTTCACCCTGGGGCCAGCAAGTGAGTCTGAACTCAGAAAAGGGCTCAATTCAAAAGGAGGGGATCAACTTAAAAAGTTGAGGAAAATATGACTCAAGTAGAAAGGAATGTTAGGGAATGGAAGCAAAAAGTTGTTCGGTGCACTGGGAGGATCTTGGGGAATGAAGATAGCTCTAGGATGCAAAGAGGAGAGTCACAGCAATAGGAACAAGGGGGATAATGGAGAGTAGGAACTGCATATTTAAAGTGGAAAACACATTGGGGTAATTGAGTGTGCTGTGGAAGGAAAATGAGCAGATCAATTGAAGCGAGCAGTGTAAAATTAAGGCTAAGAATGCAGATCTGGATGGATGTGGAATTGGGAATAGCAGAAGGATCATGGGAAATAGTAAAAGGGGCGATAATTACAGGTGGAGGTTAAAAAAGCTCAGAGTGGATGTGAAAGGAAAGAAAGCAATTTATAGTTACTGGGAGAAAAGTGTGGTAAAGATGGGGAGGGGGAGAAGGGATAATTTATAATTACTGGGAGGAAAGTGTGGTAAAGACAGGAAAGGGGAGAAGGGATATAAATAAATTAGAAGCAGCTCAGAGAAGTTTCATATGATCGGGATTACCTTCTGAAGGTTGGAGTGGAATGAGAGGTGATTTTATTATCATGTACAAGATCGTTGACAGGGTGAGCACTGAAAGAAGGATTCCTCTTGGGGGAGGGACTAGAACACAGTTTTAAAATGAGTTATTGCACCTTTAAGATTAAAATTAGGCGTTTTTTTCTCTCTCTCAAATATTTGAGAGTCTCAAAAACACTCTGCCCCAGAGTGCAATGGAGGCTGAGTTATTGAATATTTTTAATTCAGGGATAGATAGATTATTTACAAACAAGGGAGTCAATGGTTATCAGAGGTTGGCAAGAATGTGGAGGTGAGGCCACAAACAGATAAGCCATGATCTTATTAAATGGGATAGCAGGCTCGAGGGGCTGAATAGATGATTCCTGCTCCTAATTTGTAAATGAGCAACTTTGCAATGAGCCCAAACTGCACTGCAGAAACCCAGTGAGCTTGGTTAAGAGATCTTATTGGTTTTCGGAGCTTGCCGGAATTTAGATGTGGCCCTGTTTGGAATGAGGTTCATTTTGTGGCACCAGCTGTAAGTGCACTGACAGTTATGAACCCGCGATTAGGCCACAACTTATTGTCCATACATCTCACCTGGTGAATAGAATGAGTCATTCTTTATTGCATTTATGTCAACATCTTGCTGTCTCATCTTTGTTCTTAATAAAGTTGACTAAAACAGAGTTCAAAACAATATTCACAAGAGTCTGGATCAGCGCTGAAGCTGCTGTCTATTCAAGAGCATCATTGAAGTTTGAAATAACTCTTAGAATACAAATGAACAAAATCTCCTTGTAGTGATTGTCAGCCGGGGGTAATCATGAGTCATGGGTTCCCTGATTGGAGTTGTTAATCTGGTCCAATTAAGGAGCCTTGGCTGACAGATATAAACAGGAGTGTCAGAGGTTCTGTTCACTCTGAGAGCTGACTCTGAAGGAGCTGGATCAGTGTCAAGGACTCTCCATATATAAATAAAGGGTGTCTTGGTGATAGGACACCGGCGTCTGTGGAGTTAATCCATTCCTAAATTAACATTGATTAAATTAATTGATGTACTAGGTTGGTATTGACTTTTAATCACCATTTATGCAGGATCAATGAACTTTAGTTTTAAAATCTTTTAAGTTTCTGTCTATTCTGTGTTTTAACACGATTATCATAGTCACAGTTTTTAATTCTTTCTTGTTTGTTATTTACTTTTTAAAAAGCCTTTTAATGCACGTTACAATGTATGACTGGTTTTGACAACATTATTTCTCTGTTGGACTGAAAACATGGCGCCATCAAAAATCACAGTTTTCATGCTTCTTGTCTTCTGGAAAATGGACAATTAGAGTCATAGAGTCACAGAGATGTACAGCATGGAAACAGACCCTTCGGTCCAACCCGTCCATGCTGACCAGATATACCAACCCAATCTAGTCCCGCCTGCCAGCACCCGGCCCATATCCCTCCAAACCCTTCCTATTCATATACACATCCAAATGCCTCTTAAATGTTACAATTGATTGTTAAAAATGAGCAAGTTAGTTGGCTACTCAGATCAAGATGAGTTCAATGAGGTACCTGCCTAATATAGACAGAAACATTATAAAATTTGACAAGAAGGGCAGAAAACAGACTAATAGTATCTTGACGCCATTTTTACAAGAATACCATAGACCATTATACATCAGAGCAGAAGTAGACCATTCAGCCCATCTGAAACATTGACTTCTCCACCTCCTGATGCTGCCTGGCTTGCTGTATTCTTCCAGCCGCCTGCCTGCCTGCCTTGGATTCCAGCATCTGCAGTGTTTTTTCTCTCTATTCAATGAGATCATGGCTCATTTGAAAATCCTCAACTCTACTTTCCCACATTTTCCTCACGGCCTTGGATTCCATTATTGGTTAAAACTGTCTCTTTCAACTTTGAATATACTTAATGACACAACCTCTTCAGCCCCTTGCAGGAAAGAATTCCACCGATTCACTCCCCTTGGAGAGAAGAAATTCCTCCTCATCTCTGTCTTATATGATCGTCATGGGGCCTAGAAGAGCAGGAAAGTTGCTATTACTCTATCGCTAGCTCCCCGCTCATTCCCTCTCTTCCATGCAAAACTATTCCCATATCCAGTCCCCCACCTCCAACACTTACTTTGGAGCCTTCCAACCTTAGCCATTCTGTATCCTCAGGAAGTGGAAGGTGGAATGAGGATTACGATATTTTTCCAATGTGGGAATTTAACTCAGTGGAGAATGTTACCACCAGAAGCCTGCTGTTAAAGTACAACCCTACCCTTTTTAAATGTTTTCCACACTGCTCTCACCAAGTGTGCTATATTGATAAGATGCTGAAGCATCAGTCCTTCAGAAAAATCTGCCAGCCAGCAAAAAATGCACCAGTTTTATGACAGCATTTTAGTTCCTGATGTCATCATAATCCCTGGACCAGATTAAAGGATTTAAACTCTGGGTTATTCATTATTCAGCATCACCCCATGGCATGCTATTTTGTTTATAATGGCCAATGAATAAACAGATTTCTGATCTCATCCAAACTGCTGTGTGGAACATGATGTTTGTTAAATGCTACTGTTGTCAAAGTCTAAATTCAACCCTTTGGATTGTTCGCAGATTTTTCAATTCTTTTCTCTCTAAAACAATTTGTTTCGGCTCATGTTGCAATGCATCATAAGAATTATCAATATTGCTCAAATGAGTGGCGTTATTACAGTATTACTAAATACCAAACTTCATAAGTAGAAGTAAATGAAAACACTCAGCCTGCATTTGGCCACCTCTTTGGCCTCCCATTCTTTCTAATGTATTCTCTCTGCCCCTTTTTTTTGTTCTTTGGAGTGTCATTTTAGTTCTTATTTATTCTGTTCCCTTGCAATGTATTTCAAATTTAAACAAAGGAAATGTGAGCAAGAATAGGTGGCTCAGCCCATTGAGCTTGCTCTGCAATTCCCTTGATATCTTTATTATATAGAATAATTTCTACCTTGACTGTACTCAATCCTGGAGTCTCCACAGTCTTCAGATGTAAATGAGTGAATGACTCCCCATGTTCGGAGTGAAGAAATACCTCCTAATTCCAGTGTTAAATGGCTTATCCTTATTTGGACAACTTGTCCCCTGGTTCTGGAACCCCCTCCTCAGCCAGTGGAAATGTTCATCTTACATCTATCCATCAACCCTTGCAAGATTATTTTATCTTTCAATAAGATCGCTTCCCATTCTTCTAAGCGTCAGTGAATACAGGTCCCGTCTCCTCAATCTCTCCTCATAGGAAACACCCCTCATCCCAGAGATCAGCCTTGTGAAACTTTTTTCCATCCTCCCAATGACAAGGATATCCTTTCTTGGGTAAGGAAAGCAAAACTGTACATAATACTCCAGGCCTAGACATACCAAGGCTCCTTCCCTTCTGCACATATATTCTGCAGGGCGAACATACCATGTGCATTCCTAATTGCTTGCTTTACTTGCCTGTTAGTTTTCAGTGATTCATGAACAAAGACCTCCACGTCCCCTTGGGCATCAACACTTCTCAATCTCCCAATCTCTCTTGAGAAATACTCTGTATTTTTGTTTTTGTTTGTAATCAAATACAGTAAATGACACACATTGTCACATTATATTCAGTCAGCCACTCGAAATCCCCTTGAAGCTTTGTTTGCATCCTCCTCCCAATTTACATTCCCACCTGGAGTTGTATCACCAGCAAACTCGGAATTATTACACATGGTGCCCACATTTAGATCATTGTTATCAATTCTGAGTGCTGAAACATCCAACTACTGATCCTGGCAATACCACACGAGAACTGCCTGCCAACCCAAGACTACAATTATGATCCCTGTGGAACACCGCTGGTCACAGGCCATTAGTCTGAAAAGCAACCTTCTTCCATCTCTTTCTGTCTCCTGCTGTTAAGCCAATTTTGTATTCTGTTAGCAAGATCACCTCGAATCTTATATGATCTAACTTTACTAATTAGTGTACTATTTAGAACTTTGTCAAAGGCTTTACTAAAGTCCAATTAAATAATGTCTGCTGCTCTACCCTCATCAATCTTCTTGGTTACTCCCTCACAAAACTCTATTGAATTTGTGAGACACAATTTCCCTCGCACAAAACCATGTTGACAATCCCTAATCATTCCTCGCCTATCGAAATGTATATCAATCCTATCTTTCAGAATCACCTCCAACAACTTACCCACCACTGAAGTCAGGTTCAAAGGTCTATCATGCTCCATGGTAGACTAATTAGTAACTATGGAATTCAGGGAGAGCTTGCCAAATGGATACAAAATTGCCTTAACGGCAAGAGCCAGAGTGATGGTAGAGCTTTGTTTTTTGGTCTGGAGGCCTGTGACCAGCAGTGTTCCACAGGGATCAGCACTGGCACTGGGTCCACTTTGGTTTGTCATTTATTTAAATGATTTAGATGAAAATATAGAAGGCATGGTTAGTAGGTTTGAAGATAACACCAAAATTGGTGGTATAATGGACAGTGCAGAGGTCATCTAAGATTCGAAAGAGATCTTGATCATTTGGCTCAATGGGCTGAAGAGTGGCAGATGGGGTTTAATTTGGATAAATGTGAGGTATTGCATTTTAGTAAAACAAACAAGGGCAGGACTGATACAATTAAATGTAGGACCCTGGGTAGTGTTGTAGAACAGAGGGATCTGGGGTTCAGGTACATAATTCTTTGAAGTTTCCACCACATATAGATAGGTTGGTTAAGAAGGTGTTTAGTGCTCTTGCATTCATTGTTTAGGCATTTGAGTGGAGAAATTGGGACATTATGTTGTGGTTGCACAAGGTCCTGGTGAGGCCTCTTCCAGAGTACTGTGTCCAGTTCTGGTCATCCTGTTACAGGAAGGAGATTATTAAGCTGGAGAGGGTTCAAAAGAGATTTACCAGGATGTTGCCAGGTATGGAAGGTTTGAGTTATATGGAGAGGCTGGATAGGCTGGGACTTTTTTTCACTGGAGTGTAGGGGTTTCAGGGGTGATCTTACAGGGGTTTATAAAATAATGAAGGTGATAAGGTGAATGGCAGGTGTTTGTTTTCCCTGGGGTGGAGAATTTCAAGACTAGGGGGCATATAGTTAAGGTGAGAGGAGAGAGATTTTAAAAAGGCAGGAGGGCAATTTATTTTTACACAGAGAGTGGTTCAAGTGTGGAATGAACTTCCAGAGAAAATGGTGGAGACAAGTAATGGTTACATTTAAAAGACATTTGGATAAGTACATGATGAAATGTTTGGAGGGATATGAGCAGGTAGATGGGACTAGTTTAGTTTGGGAACATGGTCGGCATGGACTAGTTGGAATGAAGGGTGTGTTTCTGTGTTGTATGACTCTATAACTACATGTATCGTTCCACTCTGTATTTTCCATCTGTTAACAGTTTACAATTCAGGTCAGTCTGTTACTGCCAATCTCATATCCTCCAATTCTGTTCAATAACCTCTTGTGGAGATGGGGTATCACTGGCTCGGTCAACATTTATTGCCCAAGCCTAATTACCCTTCAGAACATGGCGGTGGGCCTCCTTTTTGAGGCTCAGAGTAGATAAAGAGACCCAGGATTGTGACCTGATAGCTTCATCACAGAAAACGCCAACAAGTTTGTCAAATGCGATTTCCCTTTCATAAATCCATTTTAACTGTCTAAACCTTACGTTATTTCCGAAGGATCCGGTTATCACATCTCAGCCTTTCAGCATATTTCCCACCGTTGACATCAGGCCAACAGAATTGTAGTCTCTCGTTTTCCTTCCGACTCCTTTCCTAAATAGTGGGGTGAGGTTTGTTCCCTGCCAATCTGCCAACTCCGACAGTGTGCCTTCCTCTTTCTCCCGCAAGAAAAAGATCCCATGCAGTGAGCCTACACAAGGTAGGCAACGTACCATCCTACAGAACCATCTGCCTGCTCGTCTGCCACTACTGCTATTCCACTGTCCTTCCTCGCCTCCCCCAAGCAGCTGAACTTCCCATGGTGACATGGACTCGGCTCCAGCTGAGAAACCACTATCCTGAGCAGTATCTGAAATGGTGAAAGAGTGAGAGAGGATTTGGGGGTATCTGTATACTGCCTGGCTGCTCCTCCTTAACTGAGGTTCTCTGACCTTTCTCCTGGAAGCTTGACAGGTGGGGGCACGGGGACGATACTCGTGGGACTAAAGAGTAAATCTCAAAAGCCAAGGTTGTTGTAAAGTTAACATGGATTTCATAGGGCTGAGCTAACAATTTTTGTTTAACTAACACTGACCTTGTTCTGCCTCTGGTGTAGGGCTGGTCATGGCAGAATTCAAATGGAAATGGGGATTGGATATGGGTTTTCTTCCAGCCTGTGTACTGCACTGCTCCCTGCCTGCCTCATGGGCAGGTTTGTGCAAGGGGATGGTGCATGGTGCAGTCCCACTCATTCACTGACCCCCATCCCTCATGACTCGTCCAAATCCTCAGTCACCGACCCAACCACTGGTACACCACTCACCCACCCACCTGCCACAGTGTATCCCACCCATATCCCTACCCTATTACTCTACATTTGCCCCTGGTTACTGCACCTTACCTACACACCCCTGAATGCTATGGGCAATTTAGCATGGCCAATTCACCTAACCTACCCATTTTTGGATTGTGGAAGGAAACCCACACAGACACAGGGCGAATGTACAAACTCAATACAGACAATGACCCAAGGCTGGAATCGAACCTGCGTCCCTGGTACTGTAAGGTTGCAGTGCTAACCACTGGGCCATGGTGCCCTCATGGGCAGTTCACTGTGATTTCCTTATTCAGCAAGCTGAAAACCTGCCAGGCTGCCAAGGCTGGACACCTCAGGCTGAGTTAAATCACTGACATTTTTTAATTGAATTGAATGATTTATTGCCACATAAATTTTACAGCGAGAAAAAACAATAAAGTACAGTGAAAAGCTTTTCCAGTATCACCACGTTCCAGCATAATTTTGAACAATCTAAAAATAAGGAAAAAATAATAGAAAGACAGAGATAAACATGATAAACCCTCACAATGTGCAATCCAAGTCATTTGCAACATTGAACATTACCCACAGACTATCCAGCTTGGGTTATGGAACATGGAGTTAAAAGCATCATGGGAAGTGTTCATGACGTCCCACATTTCACAGTATGTTCATTTCACCAGGCCATGCAGTTCCCCTGCACCTGATCTATACCTTTACCATGTGCTGATTATAAATGGAAGAGGATTGTAAACTGAAAAGCAGAAAGCTGAATTACTCATCAGTTACTTGCCAATGAGCTCCTTTCCCTTTGCCATTCCTGAAATCTACAATGACCACACCCCCCCACCCCCACCACCCCCCCACCCCCACCACCACGCCACCCCACCAACCCCCCACCCCCACCAACCCCCCACCCCCACCACCCCCCCACCCCACCAACCCCCCACCCCCACCAACCCCCCACCCCCACCAACCCCCCACCCCCACCAACCCCCCAACCCCACCAACCCCCCACCCCCACCACCCCCCCACCCCCACCACCACTCCCATGCCAGTGTTCTGAATCTGTTGGCTGCTCCCGCAACTCTCCAAATTATAGTGTTGCTACTCACGTGTTACTTAATCTTTCCATGTTTTTCTAACTTTTCACCAGTGGAAAGAGCATAACCTGACTGCAATTTACTCACTTACATACCCCCTCACTGCTCTATCCCCCAGACCCTCACTGCTCTATCCCCTCGACCCTCACTGCTCTATCCCCCAGACCCTCACTGCTCTATCCCCTCGACCCTCACTGCTCTATCCCCCAGACCCTCACTGCTCTATCCCCTCGACCCTCACTGCTCTATCCCCAGACCCTCACTGCTCCATCCCTCACCCCCTCACTGCTCTATCCCTCAGACCATCACTTCGATATCCCCCAGACCCTCACTACTCTATCCCCCAGACCCTCACTGCTCTATCACCCAGACTCTCACTGCTCTATCACCCAACCCCTCATTGCTCTATCCCCCAGACCCACACTGCTCTATCCCCCAGGCCCTCACTGCTTTCTCCTCCAAACCCTCACTGCTCTATCCCCCAGACCCTCACTGCTCCATCCCTCACCCCCCACTGCTCCATCCCCCAGACCCTCACTGCTCCATCCCTCACCCCCCACTGCTCTATCCCCCAGACCCTCACTGCTCCATCCCTCACCCCCCACTGCTCTATCCCCCAGACCCTCACTGCTCCATCCCCAATCCCTCACTGCTCCATCCCCCAGACCCTCACTGCTCCATCCCTCACCCCCCACTGCTCTATCCCCCAGACCCTCACTGCTCCATCCCTCACCCCCCACTGCTCCATCCCCCAGACCCTCACTGCTCCATCCCTCACCCCCCACTGCTCTATCCTTCAGACCCTCACTGCTCTATCCCCCAGACCCTCACTGCTCTATCCTTCAGACCCTCACTGCTCTATCCCCCAGACCCTCACTGCTCTATCCTTCAGACCCTCACTGCTCTATCCCCCAGACCCTCACTGCTCTATCCCCCAGACCCTCACTGCTCCATCCCTCACCCCCCACTGCTCTATCCTTCAGACCCTCACTGCTCCATCCCCCAGACCCTCACTGCTCCATCCCTCACCCCCCACTGCTCTATCCTTCAGACCCTCACTGCTCTATCCCCCAGACCCTCACTGCTCCATCCCTCACCCCCCACTGCTCTATCCCCCAGACCCTCACTGCTCCATCCCCCAGACCCTCACTGCTCTATCCTTCAGACCCTCACTGCTCCATCCCCCAGACCCTCACTGCTCTATCCTTCAGACCCTCACTGCTCCATCCCCCAATCCCTCACTGCTCTATCCTCCAGACCCTCACTGCTCTATTCCCCAGACCCTCACTGCTCCATGCCCCACCCCCTCACTGCTCTATCCCCCAGACCCTCACTGCTCTATCCCCTACCCCCTCACTGCTCTATCCCCCACCCCCTCACTGCTGTATTCCCCAGACCCGCACTGCTCTATCCCCTACCCCCTCACTGCTCTATCCCCCAGACCCTCACTGCTCTATCCCCTACCCCCTCACTGCTCTATCCCCCAGACCCTCATTGCTCTATTCCCCCCACCCCATCATTGCTCTATCCCCTACCCCCTCATTGCTCTATCCCCTTCCCCTCACTGCTCTATCCCCCAGACCCTCACTGCTCTATCCCCTCCCCCCTCACTGCTCTATCCCCCAGACCCTCACTGCTCTATCCCCTACCCCCGCACTGTTTTATCTCCTGAGTTCCCATTATTTTATCCCAAAATTTCTCACTGTTTACCCCGACTCCTCACTCCTTTAGCCCTTGCATTCTCGTTACTTTATTCCAGAAATCTTGCTACTTTACCCTACAAATCATTGCTGCCTTATTCACAAACTCTCTCTGCTTACACTGCTCTATCCCCTGAATTCTCTCTGTTTAACCCTCAATACTCACTCCTTTATTCCGACGCTCTCACCTGTTTATCCGCCATGTACCGCTGAATGATCTTCCAACACAAGCACTGCGTTTCCCTCAAACACACATTTTGTTATCTCCCAAATATTTGCTGCTTTGCCCCAAACGCTCGCTGCATTATCCTCCAAACAATCACTGCTTTACCCTTTGAGTGTTCGTTGTTTTACCTTCTGAATTCTTATTGCATTATCTCCCAAATTCTCACTGGTTGATCCCTAAACCCTCAGTGCTTCATCTGTGAATTCTTGCTAATTTGTTCTCTCTAACATTACTGTCATGTTCCCAAACTCTCTAAACTTCATCCTCTAAACTTTCTCGATATTATAGGGGAAAATTCTCACTGTTTAATCCCCTGAACTCCAACCTTTGGACAATGAGTCCTGGACAGACAGCATAAATCAATCGCAGAGTAGTTTGATAAATGATTGGTGACAATTTGGAGCAATAGTACAGCCTGTTTCATTTTTCTGTAATTGTTATAGCCAGGGGGAATACATATTGACCACAAATCTGGAGATTATGTTCAGTGAAGGTGAAGGCTTCATGCTGCAAATAACACACAAAAAATACACTTCTGAATGCATTCTTGTGTCATCTGACCTTGTCTAAAGCTTTTTGAACAAAGGCCCCATGTGGATTTGCGAAGATTGTGGATAGAATGCTTCCTTGTATATTGTGCATATCAGTGGTCTCATGTTAGTCGATCATTATGTTGCAGTATCCCATGATCCATTTCATGACTTTTTCGTTAATTGACGTTTCTTCCTGCTTTTGACTGATCTTATTTTCTCCTCTGTCATTAGATTGTTGCTGACCTTCTTTATTTTTGTTTTAAGGATTTATATTTTAATCTTGATTTATAAGATTTCAATCTCTGAACTGCCTTCTGGCAAGGATAGTGCATGTTGCTGATGTTCCCCACCTTTCTGACCCATGTGTGTTTGCCCGCACTGACCAAAGTGTGCACAGCAGAAGTGGATTTGTTGAGTTCCTCTCCAGGGAAGTGCATTCAAGTCAATCTAAAAGATCAGCTACTCAGAGCAGGGAAATTTGATCCCACTCCCTTTGGAAGTGAGTTTATTATTGCCTGTCTGGAACATCGGAGGCAGGATTCACTTGGCTTGGAATCTGGTTCCACATTCACACTGACAACCATAGAATCATACCGCACAAAAACAGACCCTTTAGTCTAACCCATTCATGCCAACCAGATATCCTAAATTAATCTAGTCCCATTTGCCAGCATTTGGCCCATATTTGGCCAAAGTCTTTTTATTCAGGTACACATCCAGATGCCTTTTAAATGTTGTCATTGTACCAGCCTCCACCACTTCCTCTGGCAGCTCATTCAATGCACACACCACCCTCTGTGTGAAAACATTATCCCTTAGGTCCCTTTTACATCTTTCCCCTCTCACCTTAAACCTCTGCCCTCTGGTTTTGGACTCCCTTACCCTGGGAAAAAGACCTTGGCTATTCATCCTATCCATGCCCCTCATGATTTTCTAAACCTTTATAAAGTCAGCTCTCAGTCTTCGATGCTCCAGGGAAAACAGCCCCGGCCGGTTCAACCTCTCCCTGTGGCTCAAATCCTACAAAGACGGCAACATCCTTGCAAATCTTTCTGCCCCCTTTCAAGTTTAACAACATCTTTCCCATAGCAAGGAGACCCCCTTTTTTGGATCTGTTGTCTTTAATGTAGCCAAGATATTCAAAATAATCAGAAAGATAACCAGTGCAAAACACATTAATCAAGAATTAATAATGAATGGTTAACTGGAAGCTTTAGTGTTCCCTTCACAATGGTATAGTCTTCATTTATTGGTGTGAACTTTAAAAAATGTTCTGAATGTTACAGTCTATGAAGCACAGTAAAAAAGGACACGTGACTGCAGTCTTATAGACTTGTAGATGGTGGACAGGCTTTAAGGAGTCAGGAGGTGCATTAGAGCTCCCAAGCTGTGACCTGCTGTGGTAGTCTTAGCATTTACATTACTTGTTCAGTGCAGTTCAGTTGTAGAAGACGGGTCTAGAACCAGAAGACAATCTCAGAATGAAGGGCATGTCATCCAGGACTGAGCTAAGGAGGAGTTTCTTAACTCAGAGGTGTAATTACTCTTTGGAATTCCGAATCCCAGAGGATTATGGAAAGCTCGGATATTCAGTATGCTCAAGATCGAGATCGAAGGGTTTCTAGATACTGATGAATTCAAGGGATATGGGAATAGTGTGGGAAAATGATGATGAGGTAGGAGATCTTGTCAAACAATGAGGAGATGGAATACAGGAAAGAGCTGGAATGCTTGGTGGCATGGTGCAAGGTGGCATGGTGGCTCGGTGGTTAGCGCTGTTGCCTCACAGTGCCATGGATCCAGGTTCGATTGCCACATTCTTCTTGTGTCTGCGGAGGTTTCCTCCAGGTGCTCCAGTTTCCTCCCACAGTCCAAAGATGTGCAAGTTAGGTGGATTAGCCGTGCTAAATGGCGCGTAGTGCTCAGGGAGGCGCAGGTTAGGTGAATTTGCCATGAGAAATGCAGGGTTACAGGTATGGCATGATCTAGGTGAGATACTGTTTAGAGGGTCAGTGTGGACTCCATGAGCCGAATGGCCTGCTTCCACACTGTAGGGATTCTGTCCTATTCTATTCATAACAATTTCTCCCTCAATGCAAAACTAAATAACTTATCACTAACCTCAGGAAGCAAGGAGCAGGGTACACACCCCTATCGACACCAATGGAGCTGAGGTGAAAATGGTTGAGAGTGTCAGGTTCCTAGGAGTGACAATCACCATCAATTTATCCCCGCACACCCACAGTGATCAATAGGTCAAGAAGGCACAACAATGCCTCTTCTTCCTTAGGAGGCTAAGGAAATTCGGTATGTCCATTAGGACTCTCACCAACTTTTATAGATACACCACAGAAAGTATTCTATCTGGATGTGCCATAGCTTGGTCAGGCATCAGCTGTGCCCAGGACCACAAGAAACTACAGAGAGTTGTGAACACAGCCCAGTCCATCACACAAGCCAACCTCTTGTCCATTAACTCCATCTCCACATCTCATTGCCATGGAAAAACAGCTAACACTCATCAAAGACCCCTCCCACCCCAGTTATAATCATCCAACCTCTTCCGTCAGGAAGGAGATATAAAAGCTTAAGCACACAAGTTCAAGATCAGCTTCTTCCTCACTCTTATTAGACTTATGAATAGACCTCTTAGATTTCAAATCTAATGTTGCCCTTGCTTTTTGCACACATTCTTTGCAGCTGTAACTTTGCATTCCTCACTTTGCCCTATCATCCTCTGACCTTTGTGTGATATGATCAGCCTGTACAGCACGCAGAACAAAACTTTTCACTGTTCCTCGGTACATGTGGCAATAATAAATCAAGCCAAAAAAAATCAAAAACTATTGGGAATGGTGAGCCCCCTCAAGGGTTTGCATGACATTTCTTGCTCCTATTTTCCTTTGTTTTTGCATCCCTTTGGAATAAGGAAGTAGAGAGGTATACCAGAGTAGGGTAATGACCACAGTGAGAGAGAAGAGTCTTAATAGGAATGGTAAAATTCCTTCCAGAAGGGAGATTAATGAACCAATTGGACTTTTATCACAATCCAATAGCTTCAAAGCCATCATTATTGATATCAGTCTTTTATTTGAAATTTATTGAATGTTTCTAAACTGAATTCAAATATACAAACTACCATAGTGGGATTTGAACTCACATGTTGAGAGTCTAGATTAGAGTGGTGCTGGAAAAGCACAGCAGGTCAGGCAGCATCCGAGGAGCAGGAAAATCGACATTCGGGCGAAAGCCCTTCATCAGGAATATCTTGAGACTCTTGATTCTTCGTAAAGCCACTGGGTTTGCATTCCAGTAACATAGCCACAGCATTGCATTCATCTGAATCCATTTACTAATCTACAACTTTATTACATTCTTCAAGAAAAACAGATTCCTTTGCACTCTCTGCCTGTTGCTGTCATCATATTCTCAGTGACAGCACTTTACAGCTCCAGCGAATCCAAAATTTTATACCCTTGAATCATGGAAAGGTTATAGCATTGCAGAAGGCCATTCTGCCCACAACATCCATGTCTGCTTTCTGCAAGAGCTATTTAGCAAGTTCCCTTCTGCTCCGACCTTCAGAACTGTACATAGTCTTTTCCATATTGAAGTTATTCAAATAGAGCTCAGCTCTTTTGAGATTCAGCTGGCTCTCTGACTCCAATATAATAATTTCCAAGTTATTGTCTTTGTTTTATAGTTTCTACATAATCAAATTTTCTTTATGTAGCCACCCTTGTCAGTCCTATGTGCCAGCAATTTCACCTCCCCTGCCTCCCCCCCCCGCCACCCTTGGCCTCTAATTACTGCATGCAGCTGACTTGCTGGAGTGCTGACTCTAATTTTCTTCCCACCACTATTCTGTCACTGTTCAAAATGTTGTCCTTTTAACACTCCATTTAGAGTATCTTTACTGATGAACTGGATGTATTTGAAAGGGGACTGGGGGCATTGTATTGCTTATTCCACCTCATAGAAATGTTCGCCAATAGGCAGTAATGGAACACTAATACAACGCGGCAGGGGTTGTTGATGAGGTAATTGTGAGATATCAACCCCTCAGGGAAAGGAAGTCCCACTGGTCAGTATTCGACACCGGTGAGACTCCGTCATGGACCTACTAGGAGTACAGTGCATCCCAAGAGTTTCCACAGTGGCCAGGCTCAGAGTTAAGTTTGGTATTTGTGGTCAAGGAGGGATCAAGCGTTTTTGGAAGGTGGGGGTGGGGGTGGGGGTGGATTATGTACTTGGAGGCCAGGGGGAGGCACAGATGTGAGGGAGGGTGGTAAGATCGTGGAGAGGGGGAATACCCTGGATGGGTACATGGCACTCCCTAAAACAGTAAGCCCCTCACTTCCTGCTGGCCTTTCCACCTGAGAGGATGACGAAGTGGACTGGTCTCAGTTGTCTTGGCCTTCTCTCGTTGCATAGGCTGATGGTGGTGGGGGAAGGGACGACATGCCCTGACATGATCTTTGATTGGCCAGTAAAGGGCCTCAATAGGCCTAAGCATGGTCAGACTGCCTGATGCCTTACCCATTCAGTGTGTGTTTGTTATGGGGTGGTCAGCAACTTGGTGGCTAGTCACCTGTTTATGTAACACCCCCACTGCCCCACCTGCTCATCTGTAAATCTGCTGGAGAAGAGGTGAGGTCAGGGGCAAGCTATAAGATTCTCCCATATATTAAATTTCTTTGTCTTTCTGACACTGCTGGCTCTCCCCATCTCATGCTCACCATCCTCTTTTCCCCTGAGTCATCTGCATCCAGTCAAGAGCAGATTGACTTTGTTTAAGCCATGCAGGTTTAGGTGATCAACTCGGGGATAAACAAGGGTCTTTAATGACAAAAGTTACCCGCCTTTGTGTTTTGTGTTGAGTTTTTGGCATGTGTTAAATGGAAGAATAAAGTTCTGTTGATACTGTCGACACTCTGGCGCTGTTTCTTTCTGACAGGCTTGAAGTGATATTTGAGTTGCAATCCTGTAAGATCAAGCATCATGACAAGAGTTTCTGGGACATCTGTCTGCTTTCTTGACTGTGATTGTGATTGAGCAGCAGTGCACACACATTGCAACGATGGTTTAAATAAGGCAGCCACGTACAGTGCACCAAGCCAAATACTTTGTTCAACGTGGCTAAGAATCAGCTATAACGTAGTGAGTGAACCTAGTGGTCTAATAGAGATGTGGTTTCTACACCTTTCAAAAACAGTTAAGTAGTCAGAGATATTGAACACTAAAATGTACAGGCATATGTTTCTCTCCTCTAGCAGTTACCCGGCTGAAGACATTGAGACAGAGGAACAAGCCCACAGATCTGCATGGGGCTTGTGCTCAGTAGTGTTGCAATACTGTTTATACTGTACAGAAGGCACATACTGAAGCAATTTGGGAGTGTCTTCCATGGCTGACATGGTGTACTCTTCATTAGGAAGTTAGTTCTCTGCGTACTGAACAGGATTTGACCAAGTGTGGAAATTGCAGGAGGACCTTTTTCTGTTTTGCATTGCAAAGAAAAGACAATGTCCTGTTTACATTGGTCTGCTGCCAAATACTGATTTTTAAACAAATGCATTGATGGGATGTGGACATTGCTGCTGGGCCAGTTCTTATTACCAGTTCCTAATCATCCAGGGGAAGGTGATGATGAGCTGCCTGCATTAACTGCTGCATTTCTGTTCGGAAGAGAGTTTCTGAATTTTGATCCAGCAACAATGAAGGAATGTGAACATAATTGCAATTGGTGACTGTTTATGCTCACATTTTATTCAGGTCAATAAAATGACTTTCTCAAGATGAATGCTGTCATATTCATTCATGAGGCTGAACTTGAAATGTTACTCAACTTCCGAATTGAATCTGATGTTAGAACTTGCCCAGCCTCTGTCATGCTTGGTGGTTTATTTGAGCGCAGTGTTCAGATGGGTAGTTCCAGTAGTTCCTCAGGAATATTCAACTGTAAATCATATGGATGTTCATATCCATATTAGCAGTGAATGTGGCCTTAGCTTATGGACATGATTGAAACATGACTGGAGGAAAGGTGGGGTCTTTGTTTGGTGTTGCCTGGAGGGGAGGAGTTCATTTCTATGAAACTCAGCAGATAGTCTGAGCTCCTGTTGAGTAAAATCTAAACAAGGAAAGAACTGTCCTGTTTTTAAACCACATTGTTCCAAACAGTGTTGAGTGACCATTAAAATGAGGTAATCCGTCTGTAGGAGCTGCATGCATTAAACTCAAAAAAATTAAGATAGTCCCAGCAAGACAGACTTACCTTGGTCTGTGGTGCAGAAAGATTAGCTATTTATTTAGTTGGCTGATACAGGGCTACATTAAGTTATATCTTTGCTTGTGCGAGCCTTACAGCAATGAAAATGCATTAGACAAATAAACCGTACCATTTTCTTTTGCCTGAACGGGTAACAACATTTTGAAATGATTCAATGAAGTTTACGTGGCCTTGACTTTTATTCACATAATCCGATGTTTTCAAAATATTGATAATATTTATGTGAATAGTCGGAGAAAAAGGCGGAGAGAGAATCCTCTCTGATTTTATTGGGTTTCACTCTACTTTAGCCTATAATCCTCTAAATCCATGATCTCTCCTCCCATCACTCGTTCTTACATGGTGGTCTGACAGGATCTGAAAGCCTTAGTTGTCTGATCTCCCCAGTCTCCACAAACTTGAATTCTCTGGAGTGCAGGGAATAGTTTTAACTATTGAAGGATATTTATCACAAATTCCTATTGAGTCTGGTGTTGTGACTTGAAAGTGTATGCATGATGTAACTTTGTTTATAATGGCGAGGAGATCCTTCAAATAATCACTTTATAAATGAAATTGTTTCATATCTGTGCTTTGTGTCTAAAGCATTTTTAAAAAATAATTCTTACCAGATTGTAGGCAGCAGTTTGAAGCCTAGGCAATTTGGGGAGAACACTGGCGATTTAAGAATATTATGTAGAATGATGAATGAGAAAGAACCATTCAATCAATTAAGAAATCCCGATACTCTATTAGCCATTACTACAGCCTTCTGGCACTAATTGTGAACTGTTAAAAACTTGTGCAATGAAGCCTACATTTCTGTCTAGTTCAATTTAATCAACTTTAATTTGAAGTTCTGTCCAGTACATATATGCTTACCGTTCTTTCTACTGATGTTAATAAACAGCATTAATTTACTTAAAATGGCATTTGCCAGATATAGGCCCATTCTCCCATCACATTTTTATCTAGTTGCAGTCTCTTCTTTTTAACCTCAGGATCGCACAAATGAAACAATATGGATTGGTCTACTCTTTCAATTCCTCTTCAAAGTCCAAATCCTTTCCTTTCATTGCATTACAGCATTGCTCCTATTCTTGTTGTTCCACGGTTTTATGTTTTTCAGTTGTTGATGTACAGTTTTTAATCTGTACAATGGATCTCAATTTTATTTTTTATTCATTCAGGGGAGTGGACTTCACTGGCTGGACTGACATTTTTTCTTCTAAATGCACTTGACAAAATGTCTGCAAAGCCTTACCTAGAATCTTACTATTCTATTTGCACACACTATTTGCATATTATGGAGATGCTGGTGTTGGACTGGGGTGGACAAAGTTAAAAATCACACAACACCAGGTTATAGTCCAACAGGTTTATTTGGAAGCACTAACTTTCGGAGCACTGACCCTTCATCATCACAACCACCTGATGAAGGAGTGGCGCTCCGAAAGCTAGTGCTTCCAATTAAACCTGTTGGATTATGACCTGATTTTGTGTAATTTTTAACTATCTGCATATTGATTGTCACTGCAACACATATCTACACATGGACAAAATAAATAAATCAGAAGCAAGGAAAATTAAATGATGAAAATATTTGACCGCTGCTGTACTCTATTTGCAGTTCCTACCCCACCTAGGATCAGCACTTCTCCATCCTTTAAGAATGTGTTTGCACCTTTTTATAATCTTTCCTGGATTCGTAATCTTTAATGTGAAAGTTTGTCATGGCCATTCTGGAAGTTCAAATGTAGAGTAGGGACTTTGATGAGTTGCTTTTGCTGTGTTTCAGCCAGTTTTCACTAACTGCAACCTGCACAGAATCAGTTGAACCAGTATGTGCTATCAGGGAATTTTCAATATTGTTTGAGTTGCACACATACCCTCGAGGGCCTATTTCACTGATTCAAGATTCAATTTATCTAAATCAGATCCCAGTCAAGTCAAATTTGCAATATTTCACCCATTGTGTTGATTCTTCAAGTTGTGCTCATTTGCTTGGTTGAGCAGGTAAAATTTTAAAATCTTTTCTTCACATTGAAATATTTAATTTGTTAAGAAGCACTAAATAGTACCGTATGTTTGCTCAAGTATTTCTCAATGTGCTGAACGATTAAGCATCCTTATTAAAATACTTAATGGAAGAAAAAATGAATTATTATGTTCCATTGGACTCTCTGATTGAATTGATTCATTGGAACGTCATACAAATGAACTTTTACAGAAATAAAAGTGTAACCCAGTCTGTATAATTTTAAGAACATTTTGTATACAAATTCTCAATAATGTCCAAAGCAGAAGTTCCACCCTTATATTTTTGACATCCTCAGAGAAGTTGAGAAAGCTTAATAGGGAGACTTTCCCTTGCTATCTAGGCTTATTAGATTAGATTACTTTACAGTGTGGAAACAGGCCCTTCGGCCCAACAAGTCCACACCGACCCGTCGAAGCGCAACCCACCCATACCCCTACATCTACCCCTTACCTAACACTACGGGCAATTTAGCGTCTTTGGACTGTGGGAGGAAACCGGAGCACCCGGAGGAAACCCACGCAGACACGGGGAGAATGTGCAAACTCAACACAGTCAGTTGCCTGAGGCGGGAATTGAACCCGGGTCTCTGGCGCTGTGAGGCAGTAGTGCTAACCACTGTGCCACCGTGCCGCCCACAAATTACTTAGCTTTCAGACAGTTACACTGTGCCGGCACTTTGAAATATCATTTACCTTATGTTACTCAGTATCAATGCAAGGTCTTATAGTTACCTTGTTAATTATGGATTGTTTAATTGCTTGCTTCTAATCTTGTTGCCCTTGTACAAAAATGGAGACAAGCAGCCATAAGGTCCCAAAGGGTGTACTAGTGGTAGATTGGCTGGTCAACACTAAGAACCCATTACAGGTAACTTACAGTGGGAAATGTCATTGGACGTGAATTGAGCATTTAATTGCGTTTGTTGGCGTGAAGATCAAGATCTCCACTGGTTGATGCACAGACCTGGAAGGAACACACAATGTATTGTACTGACAGTTTTAGTATGAAGATCATCAAACCCACAAAGTAAACACACAAAATGTACAAACATTGTTTGCTGTATAGTACAATTACCAAGCATATGATAGAGTGGTGTGGCAGTATTTTGATGCTCCAATATTACAATGTGCCATTGGATTTGGTCCTTCAGCTCCAATCTCAACAGGGCTGCTGGGGTTTTGCCAAGCATTACATTGTTAAATTCTGGTGCATTTCCAATAGTGATCCACATTTCTTGCTCTCTGTCAGTGATCTGTTGGAGCTGATATTTAAAGTTGACATCTTGCCCCCAAAAAGTATGCTTTTGGAGTGTCATTTCAGTTATATACATAATGATATGTATCTATAAATTTTTGAATAAATATCTACTTTCTATTGTACTTTGCAGTTGGTGGGTATTGTAATATAGATGGAAATATAAATTACAAAAAGACATAGATTGATGAAGAGGAAATATTGGGTATGGATAGATCTGAGTAATTTTCAAATAGTGAAAATCCAAGAACATGGGACGCCAAAGAGCTTTTGGGGATCCATGTGTAGTGATCATTCAATAGCAATCTTTTTTTTGTCCCGTCGATATTTCCAAGGTTTGGGCTATGGATTTCCATTGGATTGGCTAAGTACTGCATTGGTTTGCTATTGCCTTCTGCAGAATGCTGTACAAGGAAACGCACCCACTCTGACTTTCTGCCATCAGCTGTATTGAAAGGACTTACAGGCTGATGATCACCCTGTTAGGCTGTGTTATGAATGATGAAAACATGGACTGCAGATGCTGGAAACCAGAGTCTGGATTAGAGTGGTTCTATGGCCAACAGGTCCTGATGTGGAACTCGAACCAAGAGCTTCTGATCTGATGCATGTTTCAGGTATGGGCCCTGGATACCTATAACCAACAAGTGGGTGGCACATTTTCAGCACAGTCCATGCACAGGTCCACTCCCATTTTGAACAGCTACACACAATCGAGCTTCTGACCCAGATACATGGACACTACAATTTACCACATGCCTCCTTACCTAAATTTCAGAAATCGGGTACAAAAACGTAAGCAAAGCCAATGGAATTCTGGTTACTTTAATGAATAGCAAATGAGGATATAAACAGAGGGCTTGTAGAGCCCTGATTAGATCGCTTCTGGAGCACTGTATACAACTCTGGTCAATACACCATAGACGGTGTATGTTGGACTTGGGGAGACTGCTACGCAGATTCACCAGAATGTTTTTAAGGTTCTCAGTTATATAAAAGTTGTATACAAACGTTGTACAAACTCGGATTGTATTTCCTGGGATATAAAATATGAAGGAGTGCTTTATTTGAAATGCTAGCTCAATTAATAATATAAAGGTCCAGGATCAATGAACTTTTGGTGGCTGAAGAGTTTAAGGGATATTGATTCAAGAAGGTTGATGGAGTCTGGCGACAAATCATCACTGAATGCAGGAAGACCTTGAAAAGTGAAATGTCTACTGCTGCATCGATATTTTTAAAACATCTTTTAGGAAAGAGCATCGGAATTTGTTTCCACCTGTTTACAGGCATAAAATGGTTAGGGCACTGGGAGCACAACCAGACACCACGAACCCAAGGGCTCATGTAAAATCAGGCCTTGGGATTGCTGTGAAACTGGAGAGAAAAGAAACCACAGCTCCTCTAATAGTGCCTTTAATGACCATCGATCAAGCTGGATGTAGACTCGTTTATGCTGAATGCAACAGAACCATTGTCAGCTATGTTTGGGACAGCCAATATTGCTCATATGCAAAAGATCCAGTGCATGTTTCAGTTTAGGCATGAATACCAATATCAATCAGGCGAGTGCCTTGCTTTCAGCACAGAGCATGCCCAACTTACCCCATTTTGAACATTCTTACCCATTGACAATGAACATCTAGGCCAGATGCTGTATTTCACACAACTGCAGTGATTTTCGGTTTTACTTGTCTTGCAGGATTCTTATGATATATTCATTCTTTAGGCGGAGGTGGGTATTGAAGATGCTCAAGATTAGAGTTAAGATTAGAGTGGTGGTGGAAAAGCACAGCACGTCAGGCAGCATCCGAGGAGCAGGAAAATTGACATTTCGGGCAAAAGCCCTTCATTCTTTATGAGAACTGAAAGGAATTGTGAAGTCTATTGCAAGCGAAATGGTTCTCAGTTTCTGGTGGACGGATCATTAAACACATTGATTTACTCTTTCACACACTGCTTAGTAACGCTGGAAGCAACCTACTCATGAGAGCCACTGGGATACTCGAGAGTGACGGGGTTATTAACACTGTGCTTTAACTATGTAGAAGCTTGGTGTACTATTGCAGAATTCTCAGTGTGGTGAAGTGTGCACAGTTCTACTTTAATATTCTCAACTTCATTTTTGATATTAAATATATCTGTTATTCATTACTTTATAAGACATAATTTCTATGAAGAGTATAACTAACAAATTGTGCCCAGAAGGCACTGGCATTGCACCAGTCTTGCCAATAATGCCTGTTTGACATACGGGCCCTACACTTGATATCAACAAACTGTGTGGCACCCTTTCAGCCCAGAATATTCATATGTCACCCCCATTTTGAACAGCTGGGTACCCATTCACTGACAGGTTGGATGCTTTTTTCTTAGTTTAGATTCCCTACAGTGTGGAAACAGGCCCTTCAGCCCAAACCGACCCTCTGAAGAGTAACCTACCCAGACAATTTCCCTCTGACTAATGCACCTAACACTATGTATAACACTATGGGCAATTTAGCATGGCCAATTCACCCAGCTTTGGACTGTGGGAGGAAACCGGAGCACCCGGAGGAAACCCACACGGACACAGGGAGAATATGCAAACTCCAAATAGTCACCCGAGGCTGGAATCGAACCTGGGATCCTGGTGCTATGAGGCAGCAGTGCTAACCACTGAGCTACTGTGCTGCCCCTAAATACAGTGACTTTCAGTTTCATTTGCAATGTAACTCATTAAGTTTCTGAAGTTTCCACACAGATGTATTAGCATAAGTTGCAGTGTGCATTCATCCAGGAACCTGTGCAATGGAGCATCATAATTAATTTGTGACCAAGACCACAGCTAAGGGAATATCAAGATGCTGGAATGGGTCAACTATATGAAGCTAAGAATTAGGAGCAGGAAGAGATGACATGGCATTTTGAGCTTGATAAGCTCATGATTGATTTGACTGTGGCCTCGTCTCTAGTGAGGTGCAGTCAGTTGGGCACTAGGGTGGTAAATGGGAACCCTCCCACCTTCCCTGCTCCATCACTGTTATGCCAGTGGACAGCCTTCACATCCTCCCGCATACTGAGTGCCTTAGTGGCCAAGTGTTGCCCAGATCAGGATTTATATTTCTGCCACACTGGTGGGAGATACAACACAATGAGCATGACAAGCAAATTCTGCTCTTTTAGCTTGTGACGTCCGAAAGATCATTTGATGACAACTCTTGGTGAACAAGTTTTCCAGACTCTGGGTCTTTCATCCTGGGTGGAGGCCTGTGAAGTGCCTGACTGGCAGAGAATATACCAAGCTGTCCCAAAAAATGGGAAACAAGGGCTTTTCACTGGCTCGTAAGCAATGACTGAGACTCACGTCACCTCCGCAAGATTCCACTCCAGGTTTTTATCATACTTCCACTGAACTCATAAAACAAAGATCTTGAGTGATTGCATTAAAAGGAAGGCAAGATAATTAAGTTGATAAGTTTAGTCACGTTGTTATGAAACATATACATTTTAAAATCACTCTTAAAGCCTTATTATTGATGTTGGAAACTTAGCAACTTCAGGGAAAACAATGGAAAAGTTGAAAAACATTTTGAGTCATTCAATTGGCTCTTCAACAAAGTCTAACAGTCTAAACATGATAATTATTGGTTACATGATCACTCCCAGATCTTTTGTTAATTCTCTTCAAATCAGCTGAATGCCATTCACTGAAAGCAGCCCCATTATTTTTTCCAATGGGGAACATCTTGACCTCTATCTGTTCTACTCCAAATGAATTTAGACTTATTTTTATGTAATTCATTATCTACTGCAATGCTGTCCTCTTTCTTCCTTCCAAAACTCTTTAAAACTACCTGTTTACTCACAGGTCATTTATGTATGCTAACAGCATCAGCAAGCTTCCTTCTGATACTTGGTTAGTACATCTGCAAGCACTGAGCTCAGAGAAAATCCTATCAGACTGTGTTCAGAACAGTCTCCTTAACCAGTATGTTGTCAGTTGAACTAGGAAGGAGATATTGCAAGATCTATTCTGAGGAACATTTGGGGAAGCGCAATTATTATAAGGTTTAGATTAGCAGAAGAACAAGGAGCAATCCAAAGTAGAGCCTCTAAATTGAGAGAGCTAACTTCAATGGGATGAGAGGGAATCAACAGAAAACAAAACCAAAAGCTGGCTGCAAGTTACTGTAACAGAACAGTGAGTGGCATTTAATGCAGAGATGGTGCAGTTACAGTTAGGTACATTCCTACACAGGCTAAGGTAATGAAATGAAAGCCAGCAATCCCTGGTGATGAGAGTAATGGAGAATATGAAATAAAAAAGGTGCATGCCAGCTGAATTCTTGAAACATGAGCCACACCAAAAGCAGTTCTTGTGGCAAGAGGATCTTAACTGCATTTTACTGGCGGCAGGCAGTGAAGAGAGCACCAACTGGATGACCATTCAGTTGAGGATGGCAGACTGCTTTTCCAGAGTTGGCAGTTCTATGAAGGACCCCTGCTGCCTGTCAGTGCCACATTTGGCGGTAGTCACATCTGAGACAAAGGAAAAGGTGCTTCCAAACTGAGGAACGTTCAAAGAGTTGTTTCCTTTAGGGAGTTATGCACTGGTAGGCATGCCCTAGTGATGGGGTTGAGCAGCAGGATAGGCATCCATGAACAGCAGGGTGGCAGTATGGACAGCCATTGATGCCAGGTACCCTTCCTTGGGCCAAAAGGCATCCATAAAGGTGACCCTTCTGCTCATCTCCAATACAGTGGCAATTCCTCCTAGTGCTGGACAAAGGATGGCAGGGAATTTGCTGCCCTTTAATTGGATGGATAATTGGCACAGTTGGCCATCTAGTGGGTAGCCATATCTCAGGAGTTAAAACTGGTGCTTATGTGTTCCCCTCCTGTCACCTTCCAGCTCCATCTTTAACTTGAGTAAAGTCCAGCCTTTTCCCTGTAACCTAGGCCACATTGTCTGTCAGACAAAGTAAAGTTATAAAGTCCACCGTAAGAAAGGTGTGAGGTTTAAACACAGTTCCTGTGGTTAGTTAACTGGTTTTCCATTACATTCAAACTCACAACTTAGTGTGGATTTAGTAACTTGCACTTGTAAATTCACTGGAAACTTGGGGAGACTTTATTGTGTGCTGTATGTTCTATGTATTCTCGCCACGCATCTTTACCCGCACATTAAATAAGATGAAAATTGTACTGTAGGCTCCTTACCCCCGAGGAGCTGAGAGCCAGTGCAGAGTGGACTGGAGGCTTGGAGAGAAGGACAGTTGTTAGACTGGGGTCTGGCATGGGTGGTCAGACCATGTATAGAAGCCCCTGAGCTGAGCTACTGCAATATAATGTTTATTTGTAATTTGTTTATCTTCCTGCACTGTAAGGAAGTCCTTTTTTCTCCATGTCCCTGTGGTTAAGCTTCAAACCCCATACTCAGCCAGCTTTCTCAGTGTCCGCGAGTGGTCAGTCAGACAGGTTCTTTATCCAAGTCTTTGAATTGTCCGTGTGGCTGCTGTGGGAGAGCTTGGACAGCTTTTCTTCTGCCTACACTGACTCCACAAATACAAATGAGAAGTTTCACGCTGAGAAACTCTGTATGCTAACGTGACTGACCATGATTGGACAAGTACACTAGAATCGAGCCATCAACTTCAAACAACAGCAACCCAAGATGAAGAAACAACTAGCCCCACAAGAAAAGCTGTCCAAGCTCTCACACAGCAAAGACACAGACAATTCAGAGATTGATAAAGAACCTGTCTGACCGGCCACTCTCAAACACTGAAAACACTGCCCGAGTACAAGGGATGAACTTCAGCCACAGAGACGCGATAAAAAGGATTTCCTCGCAACACTAGAATCTATCCTGAAAGATAACGGGCTCACAGAAGAAACCCAGCAGGCCATCAGACAGACAGTAGCACCAACACTAGGCAGGAAGAACAAAGGGAACACCCTCAACACACAGGAAAGGAAAGCCCTGGTAGGACTTGGAAAAGGACAGAAATATCATTATCCTACTGGCAGACAAAGCGCACATGACCATCATCCTGAACAGAACACAATACATTGAAAAAGCAAACAGTACTCGCAGATACCGACACCTACCAACAGGTGGCAATGGACCCGACTCCACAGCTAGAAAACCGCATTATAGCATCCCTGAGGAAACTTCATGAAGCAGGTGAAATTAACAAGACAGACCTCCAAAGAATGAAACTTGAAGGATCCAATACACCCCGTTTCTACAGATTACCAGAAGTACATAAACTAAGCCTCCCCCCAGACCCATAGCCTGACTTCCTAGTGCACAGACATAGAGACTAGCAAAGGAGCTACAACACAAACTGAAACACCTAGTAGAAGACTCAGGCCACTCCATCCACTCCGCCCAGGAATTCCTTAACATCATCAAAGACACCAAGGTAGAGGACAACAAGGTCATGGTTTCCTTTGATGTGATAGCCTAATTCATATCAGTAAACATCACCCTAGCCACAGAAACACTGGCCTCACTGCTAGATGAACCAACGACCAACACCAGACAACACCGACTCCATCAGTAAGGACAGCATCATCCTCAAACTACTGGACCTGTGCCTTACAACCCACTTCACCTTCAAAAACAAGACCTACAAAAAAATCAATGGGATCACCAATATGAGGATTTATAGCTGAAGCAGTTATGCAGAGGTTAGAAAGAACAGTCTTTCCCATGATCCAGCCCAAGCTTTGGATCCGCTATGTGGATGACACCTTTGTCATCATGAAATGCAACAAACTAGAAGAAACCCACAAACATAGAAACAACATCCTTACTGCTATAAAGTTCACCAAAGAGGAAGCGAACAATAATTGACTCTCTTCCTAGATATCACAGTAGAATGAAAAGCCAATGGAGAACTGCAGACCAGTGTCTACAGGAAAGCCACACATACAGCCCAGATACTCAACTACATCCTAACACCCACAAATAAAGATGCATCAGGACATTATGTAAATGCGCTACAACACACTGCAGCACCCAGGAACTAAGAGAAGCCGAGGAAAAACACCTGTATGACGTATTCAGGAACAACAGGTACTGGATAAGTGCAGCCTGCCGATTCCTGCATAACAGACCTAATTAAGAGGACACAACATGCCCAGAGATTCTAGCCACCCTGCCATAGATCAAAGACATCTCAGAGGTGACTACCAGACTACTCCAGGCCCTAGGCATCATAGTAACCCATAAGCCTCCCACCACACTGAAACAGCTCCTGATTAATTTAAAGGACCCTGTACCCACAGCCAGTAAAATGAACGTAATGTACAAAATACCTTGCAAGGACAGCAACAAACACTACATTGGACAGACAGGCAGGAAACTAGCCACCAGGATATGTGAACACCAACTAGCCACAAAAGGACATGACCAGCTATCACTGGTATCCATACGCACAGATGAAGAGGGGCATCAGTTCGACTGGGACAATGCATCCATCCTGGGGCAGGCTAAACAAAGACATGTATGGGAATTCCTAGAGGCCTGACTTTCAAACCAGAATTCCATTAACAAGCATATCTATTTGGACCCCATTTTCCAACCTCTCAGAAACAGAACCGGAAATGGTATCACCCACCACAACAGACCATGACAGATAACCAGCAAGCGGGACTGAACGCCGACACTTCACCGGAGGCTCACTGATGATGTTACCTAGCATGGTGATGACACATCTCCACCAGCTCAGTGAGAAAACCTACAACCTTAACGTTTGCTCTCGGTATTGCTGACTATTAATGATTTTGTTTGTCCTTCTCCCCTCCTGTCCTGGGTTTTCGTTTAAGAAAGGAAGATTAATATACATTCCCCCCTCCCATCCCATGACACAATAAGTTGACCTGGTGAATAGCAGAAACCAAATGTTCTGGAATGCTGCAGTTTTGTGCTGCATTTACTGGTTTCCACTTGGACAAAGACGTTGCTTTCAGATTGATGTCAGCAAAGCAGCTGAACTACCCAGTCTCAATCACTGTCCAGCAACACTGTGAATATGAATGAATTGGGGTAAGAATATTTTGGTAGCCAATTAGTGGTCAGAATCAGCATGTGTGACCCTAAACAGTGACTGCAGGAAAACTACTGGACTGCAAAGACCTTGCCCTTTTTCCTGCTCTCTTTTCACACATTCACAGAACTTCCAGCAAAGTGTATCTGATAACACTGAAAAGGATGAACCATATGGTTTCCTCACCTTCCTAACATACGGATATTGCAGCTCTCCCACCATAACCCTAACTGAAATCGGTGAAAGATCGACCGAGATTAACTCCTGGGTCTTTCTGTTTTAATCAATTGAGCGAGCAAGGATCACATGTAAAATATTGTTTTGGAACGATTAGCCATAATGCGCAAATGCAGAGCTTTAATTATAGTTTCTTATTCGAAACTGTACTTCCTCTTTCCTGTCTCCTGGCTGCTGTTGATATATAAAAAGCATCAAATGGGAAGCAGGTTTGTTGTCTCTGAGGCTTGAAATCAAAATTACGTAGTTTTGAGATTGTTTATGAATGAAACGTCAGTTTAATGGATTAACACATCTCTTAAGTAACCTTTATGTTAACAGTAAAACAAATAAGTATTTTGTGAGCATATAATAATAATGATTAGTCACTGTAAATATAATGTTGTTTTATTTCTCATAATGTTCAATTTAATTACCGCTACAGCATACCTATGAAAGTCGTTCTGCATAATATTTGTCCCTTCATCTGATGAGTCTGATGTTCCTTTTGTCTCATACCCCTGAATTATTTACAATAAGATAAATGTGATAAAGGACAGCAGGAACTGTTACACAATTGCAGGAATGGTTACTTTTTTTGGATTGATTAACTTGTTTGAAATAAACAACAGTTGCTTTATTTTCCTCAGTTTCGTTGTTTTTTTAAGGGTGTGTGTAAGTTCTCACAGATTTATTTTGTAAATAGAAATGCTATTGTTTTTCAATCAGCAGCCACAAGTTTTTCAAAGTAAATAAATAAACTGTCATGTAGCAGAATTCATGTTGCATGTATATATTAATATCTAAAGCCCTGCTGTTTAAAAAATAGTTTCATGTGTCGTGCAAGTGCTTTCGGACCCAGGAGCAACCTTGCAATTATGTCATGAAAGTATTCCTCACTGGGTATAAATAGCACAGTATGGGAGAAGTTAATAAGGTTTTAAGAGAGAAGAACATGTCGAGAATAGTCTTTCAATAATGTAACAGTAAGATAAGAGCCTGGTAAATCTCAAATGGTCATGGTGAGGGTACCAGTTAAGCAGGATGCTTTGTCATGTATGATGTCAAGCTTCTTGAGAACTGTTAGAGCTGCACCTATGCAGACAAATGGGAATTATTACATCAATTGCGTGACTTGCAGCTTGTGGATGTTTGCCAGGCTTTGGTGGGTTAGGGCTTAAGTTACTTGACTCTGATGTTTTCCCCCTCTCATGTGTTGTTGTTGGTCAGTATAGATATAGCTGATCCAGTTCAGTTTCTGGTCATTGGTAATCCCCAAGGTGTTGGTATTTGGAGGTATGACCATTGAATATCTAAGGAAGATCGTTAGGTTCTCTCTTGTTGGGGACAGGCACTTATCCGAATCGGAAAGAACTTTTGTTGTATCACATTATTCTTTTAGATTAGATTCCCTACAGTGTGAATACAGGCCCTTCAGACCAACTAGCCACACCGATCCTCGGAAGAGTAACCCACCCAGACCCATTTCCCATATTTACCCCTGATTAATGCACCTACTTCTATGGGCAATTTAACATGGCCAATTCACCTGACCTGTACATCTTTGGACTGTGGGAGGAAACCAGAGCACCCGGAGAAAACGTACGCAGACACAGGGAGAACATGCAAACTCCACACAGATAGTCACCCAAGGACTGGAATCGAACCCGGGTCCCTGGCACTGTGAGGCAGCAGTGCTAACCACTGAGCCACTGTGCCACCCCAAAGAGATCATACAACCCATTGCAACAACCCTCCGAAGAGCATCACACCCTATACATGCAACCCTGAATTTCCTTGGCTAACCCACCTCACCTACACATTCCCGGACACAATGGGAAATTTAACATGGCCAATCCCCTTAACCTGCACATCTTTGGACTGTGGGAGGAAACCCACGCAGACATAGGAAGAATGTGCAAATTCCACACAGACAGTTGTCCAAGGCTGGAATTGAACCAAAGTCCCTGGTGCTGTGAGGCAGCAGTGCTAACCACTGAGCCGTTGTGCTGCCCCTTTTTCCTGAGAAGTATTTTCTCTTTTGCTGTCTGAATTCAGTAGGTGTGAGTGTGCTGAGTTAGCATAAAATGATCTGGGCCAGTGAAGGCCATATTCGAGCCAATGCTAAATTAGATAGCTGTCTTTTCCAGAACTGAACTCATCTGAAGTGGACACCTTTGGTTATCCTTGCAGTTCTCAACCCAATTCTGGACAGTTTCCTGAAATTGCAGACTTTACAGGAGCAAAGGACTCAAGAGTAGTCAAGACCTGAGTGTTATGGCAGTTATGGTATAATCTGTCTCTACATAAAACCCATGTTGTCAAGAATACATGATAAAACTGTTTCTACTCCCTGAATAAATATCATCTTACAGCACTATGATTTTTTTTGATTAAATTGTGATTGATGTTTATTTTTTATTGGGAAGCTATTTGTGGTGTGTGGTATTCTCCCTGGTTAATCCAATGTCTGTCTTACATCATTCAGATAATGAGCATTTATTTTTGATGTAGATGTACAAATATGGAATGGTTGTATTTTACAATAATTCTTTTGAACATTACAGTGTATTTTCAATTTGAGGTGAGAGAAATTACTGTCTGAGAATGAAATCCTTTCAGATTGTTGGCACTTCATGTCAGATGGATCATATTGATACAAAATAAAGCTTCACATTGTCCATATAGAGTCATGGAGGCATACAGCATTGAAACAGGCCCTTCGGCCCAACTCATCCATGCCAACCAGGTCTCCTAAACTGAACTAGTCCGATTTGCCTTGGTTTGGCCCATGTCCCTTTCCTGTCCATGTATCAGTCCAAATGTCTTTCAAATGATGTATCTATCTCTGCCACTTCCTCTGGCAGCTCATTCCAAATAAGCACTGCCCTCTGCGTGAAAAAGTTGCCCTTCCAGACCCTTTTAAATCTTTTCCTTTCCTGCCTTAAACCTGTGCCCTCTAGTTTTGGACTCCCCTACCCTGGGGAAAAGATATGAAACAATATATCTAGCACCAGGTACAAAAAAGCCTTCCCTGAACCATCAGTGCAATTGTGTATTAGTTTCCGTGAAATTGTCAATGACAATCTTAATTTTGTGCTCTCTGCTATACCGACTAAGAACTGGACTGTCTCTGACCAAACATACATTGAGGTGAATCTTAATGCTCAATTCCCCTTCACTAATTTTTTTTTTAGATTAGATTAGATTAGATTACTTACAGTGTGGAAACAGGCCCTTCGGCCCAACAAGTCCACACCGCCCCCGCCGAAGCGTACCCACCCATACCCCTACATCTACATCGACCCCTTACCTAACACTACGGGCAATTTAGCATGGCCAATTCACCTGGCCTGCACATCTTTGGACTGTGGGAGGAAACCGGAGCACCCGGAGGAAACCCACGCAGACACGGGGAGAACGTGCAAACTCCACACAGTCAGTCGCCTGAGGCGGGAATTGAACCCGGGTCTCCGGCGCTGTGAGGCAGCAGTGCTAACCACTGTGCCACCGTGCCGCCCAACTCAAATAATAAAACATTTGGTCGTGAGATGTCAACTTTAAAGGGCTGCCGCCCACCCCCCCAATAATAAAGCACCGGGAACAGCCTTAACAGGGCAACAATGGGACTTCTGCCCCTCCCCGTGACAGGACATTTGGGAGATGCTGGCTGACAGGTCAGTTGTCCAGTGGTGGCCACTTTTGGGACTACTAGACCCATAGGCACCGACCTCACTGGTAAACCCCGAAAGTTGGGGAAGGTGATGGCAATGGCTCAGGTTTGAGAGGCCAGAGGAGCGACAAAAAGGAGGGTAGCAGCTTGGTGGGATGCCCCTGATGGACATGGGTAACCCCACAAAAAGGAGATGCACTGATTGGTATCTGCTTTTTGCCCTGAGTTGGGAAAGTGGCAGGATGGCCGATTTGTTGGCACGTTCCCCTCCCTCCCCATCATCCCAATGAAAACATAAACAGGGCCATAAGTGGCAACTGAAGGGTGTCAATTGTCCAAAGAGAAGGCAGTCTCACTGGTGCCTTCCCTGTTGAATCTAATGTGAGGGTCAGGTGGAGGAGGGGTTGACAAAGCAGCAGGCTGGTCGATCATACTTCTTCATGTGTCCCTCCCAACCTTCATTAATGCTGGGGAGTGTATAATTGCCCCCTTCGTAAAGGAAAATTTTATACTGAGCAGACAGAATGCTTCCTTGCCATCAATTTCAGCTGTATTTGAACTCAAAACAATAAAGGGGCGGTGGGGGGGAGGTCAGTGTTTAGCCCATTGCAATAGTCTGTCATACCACAACATAGGATGAGTAGCCAGTCCAATTTTATATGCAGCATAATGTAAAGGCACTTGTTCAGAGAACCGATTTCAGAGAATAGATACAAGTTTGAAAGTGGTGCAATCCACTATCCTGGAAACATTCTGGGTAAAGAATGATATGCTGTCAAGACTTACCCAACAAAAAAGAAACACTAAATCAGAATGAACAGTGACAATCAACATTCTGCTCTGGAGAATTACAGTGAAAGGACCAGCATAGAAATAAACTAGCTTTCAAAGATTGGCTTTGGAGAAAAGTCAGTTGAAGTTTAAATATAGTTTGGAAATATTGTGAACAAAATCCTTACCCTTATATAGTCTCTGTAATGTTAAAATGTCATGACTGTTGAGTCATAAGCAAAGGAATAATTTTGTGGTCCTGCATTCTCAGTGTGGAGCCATGTTTGAGGGAATCAGACATTAAATGAAGAGTGCAAGAGGGAAGACCAAGAGCTGCACTAGAAATACCTAAAAATATGGTGACAACCCGGTGAAGCTCCAACATAGCACTCCTTGAGTGCAAAACAGCCGAAGCTGCTAGTGATCGAGCTTACGGATTCCACAACCAAGAGATCAGATCTAAGCTCTGTAGTGCTGCTACATTGAGTTGTGAATGGTGGTGTACAATTAAACAACTCACTGGAGGAAGAGGTTTCACAAATAACCCCATCCTCAATGATGGGGGAACTAAGCCCTATCAGCGCAAAAGATAAACATTTACAACAATTTTCAGGCAGAAGTACTGAGCCTCTGAACCATCTCGGCCCCCTTCAGTGGTCCTTGGCGTCCCAGATGCCTGACTTCAGTCAAACTGATTCACTCCACGTGATGTCAAGAAATGCTTGGAGGCACTGGATACCGCAAAGGCTTTGGGCCCTGACAACATCCTTACAATAGTACTGAAGACATGTGCTCAAGGACTTGCAGCTCCATTAGCCAAGCTGTTCCAATACAGTTACAACATTAGCATTGACCTGAATGATGTGGAATATTGCCCAGGTATGTCCTGTTCACAAAAAGCAGGAACAAATCCAACCCAGCCAATTATTGCTCAATCAGTCTACTCTCCTTTATCAGGGAAGTGATGGAAGATATCATCACCGAGTAGCACATGCTCAGCAGTAACCTGCTCAGTGATACCCAGTTTGGGTACTGCCAGGGCCACTCAGCTGCTGACCTCATTACAGCCTTAGTTCAAACATGGACAACAGAGCTGAATTCAGGAGATGATGTGAGAGTGAATGATATTGATATCAAGGCTACATTTGACATTGTGTGACACCAAGAAGCCCGAACAAACCTCTATCTATGGTTACGGGGGAAATCTCTCCCCTGATTGGAGTCATACCTAGCAGAAAGGAGGCTAGTTGTGATTGTTGGAGGTCAGTTATCTCAGTTACAGGACATCTCTTTAGGAGTTCCTCAATGTAGTGTCTTAGGCCCAACCATCTCCAGCTGCTTCATTGATGTCTATTCTTCCATAAAAGGGATTGAGTTTAAAAGGAAGGAGGTAATGTTACAGCTATACAAGGTGCTGGTGAGGCCACACCTGGAGTGGGCAGCTTTGGTCTCCTTAAGGAAGGATGTACTGCCACAGGAGGGGGTACAGAGGAGGTTCACTAGGTTGATTCCGGAGTTGGTAGGGTTGGCTTCTGAGAGGAGACTGAGTAGACTAGGATTATCTCATTGGAATTCAGAAGAATGAGGGGGCACCTTGTAGAAACATATATAATTATGAACAGAATAGATAGGATGGAAATTGAAAAGATGTTGACACTACTTCAATAAACAGTTTTAAAGATAAGGTAGATTTTTTTTCAGCAACAAAGGAGTGAAGGGTGATGGTGAGAGGGCGGGGAAGTGGAGCTGAGGCTATGAAAAAATCTTATTGAATGGCGGAGCAGGCTCGAAGGGCTAGATGGCCTACTCCTGCTCCTAGCTCTTATGTTTTTATACTTGGTACACCCCCATCCAACACCAGCACCTCCACATAATGTACTTATAAGGTCAGAAGTGAGAATGTTTACTGATGATTGCATAATGTTCAGCACCATTCATGGTTCCTCAGATACTGAAGCAATCCATGGTCAAAAGCAATAAGATCTGGACAATACCTAGGCTTGGACTGACAAGTGCGAGGTAATGACCATCTCCAACATGATAGAATCTAAAGATTGCCCTTGACATTCAGTGGCGTTGCTATCACTGAGACCCCCGCTATCAACATCCTTGAGGTTAGGATTGACCAACAACTGATCAACACTGTGGCTTTACAAGCAGGTTAAAGGCTAGATTTCTGACAAGATGCTTTAAATAAGTAAATATGTGTGACAGTCTGACAGAGGTTAAAGGATCCGAGGCAGCAATCGGGAGTCTGAATTAACATTGATTTTGTGCCTCCATTCTGGTCACGTCAAACAAATGGGGGGCATGGTGGCACAGTGGTTAGCACTGTTGCCTCACAACGGGTTCAATTCCCACCTCAGGCGACTGACTGTGTGGAGTTTGCACATTCTCCCCGTGTCTGCGTGGGTTTCCTCCGGGTGCTCTGGTTTCCTCCCACAATCCAAAAAGGTGCAGGTCAGGTGAATTGGCCATGCTAAATTGCCCATAGTGTTAGGTGAAGGTGTAAATGTAGGGAAATGGGTTTGGGTTGGTTGCGCTTCGACAGGTCGGTGTGGACTTGTTGGGACGAAGGGCCTGTTTCCACACTGTAAGTAATCTAATCTAAATGAGTAATGTGGCTTGTTAATTTCAATGCCTGTATGGTGCCAAGTATTAAAGGCTGCACATCCTCATTACTGACAGATCATAATAAATAACATATTCCTTTGACTGTCTGCAGTGAGCAACATGCCAACTGTTTAATCAGCCCAAACCTGCAAAAACTAGAACATAATATCCAACACTAGGTGGGATTGCACTTTTGGACAACGTTTGCTAAATAATCCTGACTGTTCTGAGCATTACAATTTATGATTAATTGTCATGCCTTGTGTGTGCTAAAAGTTACATGTATTCACACTCAGGGTCCTCTTCTCTTAAGGCAAAAGGAACATGTCCACACATTGCCTCTTTCTCAATAAGGAAAGGATGAAGTAAATGACTAATAATCTCTGCTGCATCCCTAGAGACCAACACCTTGAACAGTTAGAGTTGATTTGCTTCAATGGAATTTAAACTGTCAAGTAAGGTTGGCACTTAACAGTTCCTGCTGCAAGCCCACATCGAACACAGTATAACCAACAAACCCGCTCTCCTTATGCTGTGTCACATTTTGTTCTCTTTCTGGATTTGGTTTTCTTGTGTTTCCACCCTAATGAGTGGGAGACAAAAAGCTGCAACTTCATGTCTCTTTTAAGCTCCGTTATACTGAATGAATTTGTACAGAACTCAATCCACAGCATTTTGTGCTGAATTGTAAAGGAGGCATTGCCATATTTATTCACCTTTTAGACTATAGGGACTCCATGTTTAATGCAGCCCTGTTTACCTTGAGGAATGCTAATGAGAATGCTAGTTAGTGAAATGCTCATCTTATATTTGAGATTTGTTTTAATGTTGTTTACTGCAGTGCCTGACCCAGTTGGCAGCATTTTGGTATGACCCTGTTCCGTCTCACAGACTTGACATTGTTCCCAGTTTCCCACCTTATGGTCTCATCCCATGTGGTAGTGTTACCTGTGATCTGCAGGTGAAGAATTATAGACTGGGCAAGGGTGGAGAGACAATTTGTTGTCAATATGTAAGCAGATCCAGCATTTCTTTTAATAACAACTACAGATTGATCTTGGGTACTTGACTGATTTATGTGTAGGAGACTTATTCCACATGTTCCATTAGTTATGCCCTTATCAGAGAAGGATGCGCCTTGCCCACAGGTAAAACAGATATTCACTCCAAACTGAAAGATTGTCAGATAAGTCTACAAACATCTGAGCAGCTATGTTCCGGGGTGAAACAGAAGAGGTCTCATGGCTAACTAGCAATATGTCAGACAGATTGAATCTAGGAGTTCATGTGTTCAATGAACTATGCTCAATCTAACTGCAGCGTCAGGCAATGTATCCAGATTTGTGTGTGCCTGATTATTCCCAGATTGGACATTGCCAATGAGTTAGGTGCACTTAATTCTCCAATTCTTTGGTTCACTGGTGTGGATGTGTTAAAATGCCAGTACCTGTCATGTAGCTGACTTGTCCCTTTATCTGCAAAGTGACAATTTCCCAACCATTTCAGCAACGTCCAGATCACATATGGAGTAGATTGCTAGGTCTTGCTGCTATTTAACTGACTGTGAACTCCTTGCTGTATATGGGTACTTTTGTATGGTTAAAAATCATTCCTCTTCATTATTTCTTGCCTCTTGGTGCCTCGGTAGTGCCATTAGAAATGGTAATGAGCTCTGCAATGATTGCAAGGCACACCGAAGATAATGAAAGCTGATGAGACAACAAGGGATGATAATTTAACTGTTAATTAAAGGAATGTGTTATGTTGGAGACTGACAGCTGCTAATGTCATTTCAGAAGAGACTAGTAAATGCAGGTGAAGTACAACTATGAGTAATTATACATAAATAGCATTTTTACAGGCACATTTGATATTCTAAATATGGTTCTTGTATTTAAGATGGATTTAAGCACAAGGCATTTCAAACTACTACGCCCTCATAAATAGCTTTGAAAATATTTGCAATATCTTCATCTAACCAAGTAGACTTCTTCATTGGGATATTATGAGGAAGTACTATCCGGATTTTAGGCCTTTCTTTCACAGACCTTTTTTAGCACATTGATTCATTCCTGACAACGTTGTGGTGCTTACCCACTTTTGTTCTTTTTTTAAGGTATGACCTTTCTGCAGACCTCAATGTTAATGCGATCATTTCAAAAAGAAACCTTTCTGTTTGGCAAACTGGTTTTGACAAGCTCAGTTCAGACTGGAAACAACACGACGGTATTTCCCTTTGTTTTCCTCTCGATTCCTTTGCACCTTTTACTTGTTACTTTAATTAGCATAGTGTATAATATGAAAAAGAACTTGCTGGGGTAGCCACTTAGAATAGTCGCAACTGATTTTGATTAGGCGTCTTAAAGTACCATCAAAGGTAACTTATACTGGAGTTTTCTGTGAAAAGCATTACCCCCTTGTGAGTAGTCGGTGTGACCTGTTGTGGATTAGGGCACTGTTTGAAGAACTTTTTAACATCCACCAGTCAAATAATCAACCATCTGGCCTTTAAACTTCTTTTGCGGTTATAACATTTGGGGTGTGATGTTTCTTCCAGTGTTTTGTCTGGTTTTCAGTGGATGTGGGTCAATGGTGGCAGAAGAAGTCATATGCAGTACCTATTATCTCATAGATCCAGAGATCTAAGTCATAATATTAACAGAATGCTCGGTCGAGCTCTGTTCTGGCTCTCTGACTGGTCCCAGCACCCCGAGAAAGTCTCATCATTTTCCCAGAGAGAGCTGTGCTGCCTGTGAAAATACATTTCAAATCCATGAAAGGTGTGATCAGCTGCTTTGTGTATGAGCATAAAGAGATTTTTTTTTCTAATTGCAGACAGTGTGAAAGCCTTTTCCAGTATTGTATCTTCTTTGTAAAAGCAACATCTTTATGCCAAAGTTTCATCGAGCATGGAAGCAAAATAAAATATGTAAGAACAGTCTCAATATTTAAATACCTGTGGCTTTTTAACCTTTTGATTGCCAATATTTGGAACATGAAAGGGTTCCGAAAAGATTTACAAGGATGTTGCCAGGGTTGGAGGATTTGAGCTATAGGGAGAGGCTGAACAGGCTGGGGCTGTTTTCCCTGGAGCGTCGGAGGCTGAGGGGTGACCTTATAGAGGTTTACAAAATCATGGGGGGGCATGGTTAGGGTAAATAGGCAAAGTCTTTTCCCTGGGGTGGGGGAGTCCAGAACTAATGGGCATAGGTTTAGGGTGAGAGGGGAATGGTATAAAAGAGACCTAAGGGCCAACTTTTTCACGCAGAGGGTGGACAATCTCTGTGACATGGTTTTAACCTTTCCTGGACTAGTTTAAAGCTGGAGCCAAGTCTCGAGAATGCCTTGGCATGCAGCAACAGTGATGTTACCATGCAGCTAAGCGGCGTGTTACAGGGAACTATTCACATACAGCTAATACACAATGAGGATTGGGTTAAAGCAGAAGCTAAAAAAAACTGGTCGACAAACTTTTTTTTGAAAAAGTATTACCTTTCTGAGCTTTTGAGAAGTATTATGTTTCACAAATTTAACATTGTGAGGATGTTTAGCAGTGATTTTATAGTCAGTACAGCACTTAAAAACTTTGTTACATCACATTCAATCATTTATATTTCTTTTATAGCTGAAGAGCAGAAGTTATCATCAATTCAATTGATTTCCCATTGATTGCAGTCTTGGGACTGGGGTGGGGAGCAATGTGTAGATGGTGCTGCAACAGCACATCCTTCTGGAGCAATGCTGAATCACTAATAGCAGCTTTCAATGATAGATTTCTGTTTTGTTCTGTGGAGGTAACTCCATTTCAGTGGAGTAATGTCAGCCAATGCTGCCAATGTCACCATTGTTCCCGTCAGGCCTGTGAAAATGAGATCGGGTTGTAACGAGGGATTGGATGTTATCTTTGTTTTGGCCAAGCCTGAATTACAGTGAATCTTTTGGAGAGTGTCTTGCCATGAGGCTGAGTGAGTTTTCTCAGTATTATCTTACTGAATTCACTCTTTAATTACCTACTAGCTCAGTACGGTGTTTCTCATGTCCGATGTTGGCCGCATCGTACCGTGCACCAATCCCAGAACAACTCACCAGTCAGCGGATATCCAGGAATTTACCAGCTTTCCTTCTGCCTTTGTCATCTTTAAAGGCTCATTGTGCTTCCCGACAACACTGAATCAGTTTGAATCAGCCTTGCTTGGCTCCTGACATTTGCCCAGGACATGGGAGGTCGGTGAATTGGCATCCTGGTTTGTGGGCAGGGACCTGGAATTTCTGCTGGAGTGGGTGATGGAGGTGCCAATGCAAGACTTCCTCCTCTTTGGGACCAGCAGTGGAGGCTACAACACCAGACCAATCCAGTCTGGTCCAAGGTTGCCTCCTGGTTTAAAGCAGTCTCAGCTATCTGAAAGAATGCCTTGCACTGCAGGATGAAGGTCATACTCCACTCTGCCACAGTAAGTGCCACACTCTTCAGTGCCATACCTTACTCTCATTCTATTTCTGCTACCCACCTCTGCTAGGTAGCTACTGTACCCACATCCACCAAGGCTCATGCTTTGCCACACTCACTGTTGCCTGCAGCAGCTTCTCCACACACTGTCACCCATCACAGCCCTCGACACTATAAACTCTACATGCCCTCTGTGCTGCCTGCCCACTCACTCAGGACACCTTCCCACCTCCACCAAGAGAAATAGCTGTGTCACTCAGTTGATCTTTCTTATTACCTGTCTCGCTTGCATTCCAGGAAGGTTAAGGGCCCACAGTAAGGCACAAGGAGTTAAGCCCACCATTCGGCTGCTTATCCCAGATTGGGACCTCCTCGAGCAGGGCCTGGACTGAATTCTGAAGCTGCTTTGACTTGCAGTTGCAGGAGTCCTTTGACAAAGGCTATCCCCCTTGACTTGTGTGAGGCCTGCTAACAACTAAGACAAGCTTCTTTGCTTAGTGTCTGCACTAAATGGCACAGAGTGCCCCTGGTAATATGAGTCTGATATCTCTGGCTGTGGGGTGTAAAGTTCAAATGGCAAGGCAATGCAAGGCAGGATCCTGTGAGGTAGGCTCAAACTGAGTGGGTGCCATGAGAATAAGCAAAGAGCCTGGAAATGTAGCCTGGTTCAGTCCCTGAGCTGGGTGTATGTACCTCGGCACACAGTGCCCTTGCTACTGCATTACAGTGATAGTTGCTTGTTCAGCCCGAGATACAGTGTTGAAGTACAGAAACACACTCTAAGTGGAGCAGAGGATGTGCCATGAGGGCATGTTAAAGGCTGGCACATGTCAGGTACCAATGTCCATGAACATGGGTATATGTCCCCAGTGTCCGGGGAGAGTGTTCTGGTTTCTAATATGGAGGTTGTTCAGTGCAAGCAGTGAGCTGAATCTGCCAGGTACTCACTCTGGATCTCTTGTTGAGTTTCCCTCATGTCAAGTTTGTTTGGCGAGTTTGATAAAATGGGAGACTGATGATTAATGTGTTGCAATGTGCCATTGACAAAGTGTTTAACACGCGTTAATCCCCATCAATTGTAATCTTGCCCCTGTCTCATGAGAATCACACCAAAAGCATAAAAGATGGAGTGAGGTCATTTCAATGTCTTCAAAGTGTGCCTTGGCACATTTGTCCAATTCTGCCACACATTTTACCATAGACCACATTGTTTAGACCCTGCTCAGTTTTTCTATCACTCATGGGCTGGGAACAAATGGGTCATTCTTGACATCAGAATCACGCATCACTTCCTCTTTATTTTTATTTGACTTTTCTCATATAGTTCTAATGAACATTTTGAGTGCCAGAGGCATGAATGCAAATCACATTCAATTTAATGGCTGGGGAAACTTTTTGTTGTTGAAACGCGCCATCAGCTGATGATACTGTACTTATGGGCAGTCTGGTAAAGATCCTCCCCTGTTTCAAACAGGCAGCCTCTGCATCATGGTCAAAACCCTTCACCTAATGACGTTGCCATGACCATATTAAATAACAACATGAATGTGGCCTAAACTTGCTCAGCTTCCAGGAATTAATATTTCCCCTACTACAGAAGAGACGAGTGAATTAATGAGTCTCTGCTAAGTGATTATTTTTAAGGCTCAAAATATTGCAGTCACGAGTGATAAGATTAGCAAAATGAATACATATAAAGTTGAATGCAACATTTATGTATTTCCTTAGAATATATTAAGGCTGGCAGGATGGGTGATGTCTTACAGTTAAAACATGTGGCAGTTCCTGAATACCAGTTTGGTCCCCACAGCAAACATGTGTTTCACAAGTGTTTGAAGTTCAAACAGTTTTGGCTAAGAGTTTATGAGCTAGAAGCTGAACCACAATGTGTGAACCATCAGGGAGGGTGAGTTACATGGATTACTTGTGCTGGAAGGTAGCCACGCTCTTTAGCGTTGGATTCATAGAATCACATAGTACAGAAGAGACCTTTGGCCTATCAGCTCTGTATGAAAAAAAATATTACTATCTACAATAGACTCACTTTCCCACACTCGGCCAATGGCCTTAAATGTTATCACACTTTAGGTGCTCACCTAAATAGTTTTTAAAGATTGTGAGGTTTACTCTCCCAGACAGTATATTCTGGATGCAAAGGTTTTTCCTCAAATCCCCTCTAAACCGCCTGCCTTTCACTCTAAGATGATTCCTCCTTGTTCTTGACCCTAATTGCCTGATGTGGTCAGTGTTCAGGAACAGGAGAGTATGATTAGGCATGAGGCAGGTAATGGGCCGCAGAGGGCAAGAGTCTCTGTAATTGTCCAGCAGGTTTGCAGCTTGTGGGCTAACAGAGTGAGGCCTGCAGAAGGATGAGTAAACTGACCATGGCATCATAGAACTGGAAGGCATTCAAGAGAGGGTGTATGAAACAATGTATTGGTTGTCGGGAAATGGTGCAGGAAGACTGATTGCAAATAGGGTGAGTCTGAATGCTGTGTTGTCTGCCTGGTGCCACAGCTTTGGACAACTGCTCAGGTCTAGAAGGGGTGAGGGAGGATCCAGTTGCTGTGGTCCATGTAGGTAAGAACGATGTAGGAAAAATAAAGAAGGAAGATCTGCAGTCATTATGAGGAACTGGGCTCTGAATTAAGAAGCAGAACCTCATCTGTCATCTTCTCTGCATTATTACCTTAGGCACATGCAAACTGGCATAGGACATGTTAGATTAGAGCGATGTGTGGCTCAAAGACTGGTGTGGGGGGAACTGGGTTCCAGTCTGTGGGACACTGGCAGCAGTATTGGGGTAAGTGAGATCAGTACAGGTGGAACAGTCTACACCTGAATCGATGTGAAACCAAACTTTTGGGAACTAGAGAGAATTGTAAACTGAATATTGGTGGTTAAGGAGCCAAAATTTGGGAAAATGTGGTAGTGAAAGAATAGAGCTAAGGTGAAAAAGAGAAAGTTATTAATGCAGGAAATGATAAACTAACCATGACTGGATATGGAGAGTATGAATCTAAGAGTTAACCAATGGATAATACCGGGATTTATAAAGCAAATAAAAGGATAAAGCTAAAATATTCCAGTATCAGTACTACTTAAATCAAAATGGATAAACTGAGAGTGAAATCAAAATAAATAATTATATTCAGGTGGCCATTTCAGAAACACATTTACAAGATGACACAGATTAGTATCTGAATGTTGGAGAGTACAATTCATTTGGAAATGTCAGGAAACTAGGAAAAGGCAAAGGGATTGCTCCAATGTAATATTGTGGTATAATGTGCTTATAATGATGGCTGAAGCACAATAGAGAGGGATGACCTAACATCAGGATACCAAGGTGTGGAAATAGTTTGGGTACAAATGAGAAATGGCAAAGCCAAGAAGTCATTTGTGGAAGTGGTGTCCATGCTCTTTAACAGTAACTGCACATGAGGGTGAAACATCAAGGAAGAAATAACGACAGCTTGTCAGAAAGACATGGTGATCACCATGGGCGATTTTCATCTACATATTGACTGGAAAGTTCAGATGAGCAAAGATTGCCTAGACGAGGAGTCCATAGAATGATTTCAGAACAGCTTCATAGAACAACATGTTCTCTGGAGCTGAACAGACAGTTGGCCACACTAGTCCAGGTATTGTGCAGTGAGATGGTATTAATTAATGAACTCAATAAAGGTGCCCCTTGGGAGCAGTAACCATAATATGATGAGAATTTATATTCAGTTTGATGGAAAGAGGAGTAGGTCTGAGACTATTGTATTAAATCTAAATTATGACAATTGTAAGAGCATGACAGCAGAGTCATTTGGCAAACTGGGTTAAAGGATAGGTCAATTGAGACATTTCAGACATTTCAGAATATACAGACTATATATATTCCAATGTGTAAGAAAATTGCCAAAGGTTGGACTCATCATTGTGGTTAACTAGAAATGTTAAAGATCGTATCAAATGCAGAACATACGGTAAGGTCCTGGGGAGTGTTGCTGAACAAAGAGATCTTGGAGTGCAGGTTCAAAGTTCCTTGAAAGTAGAGTCGCAGGTAGTTAGGATAGTGAAGAAGGTGTTTAGTATGCTTGCCTTTACTCGTCAGTGTATTGAGTGAAGGAGTTGGAAGGTCATGTTGCAGCTGTACAGGACATTGGTTAAGCCAGAATTGGAATACTGTGTGCAATTCTAGTCTTTCTGCTAGAGGAAGGATGTTGTGAAACTTGAAAAATTTCAGAAAAGATTTACAAGGATGTTGGCAGGTTTGAGGATTTGAGCTATAGGGAGAGGCTGAATAGGCTGGGGCTGTTCTCCCTGGAGCGTCAGAGGCTGAGGGGTGACCTTATAGAGTTTTATAAAATCATGAGGGGCATGGATAGGGTAAATAGACAGGGTCTTTTCATCAGGGTTTGGGAGTCTAAATCTGGAGGGCACATGTATAAGGTGAGAGGGAATAGATATAAAAGGGACCTGAGGGGCAACCTTTTCACACAGAGAGTGGTGTGTGTATGTAATGAGCTGCCAAAGGAAGTGGTGGAGGCTGGTACAATTACAACATTTAAAAGGCATCTGGATGGATATATGAATATTAAGGGTTTAGAGGGATATGGGCCAAATGCTGGCAAATGAAACTAGATTTATATGGGATATCTGGTCGGCATGGACAAGTTGGACCGAAGGGTCTGTTTCTGTGCTGTACATCTCTATGCCTTTAAAAGAAAAAACATATAATTGTATGGAGACAGGTGGCAGGTCAAAGGTTGGACAAAGTACAAATGATTAAAGCATTGGTAACAAGGAAAAAGTGTACAATAGAAAAACAGAAACGGAGAGTGAGAGTTTTTATGAATATCTTTAAAGAAAAGAGTAAACAATGTTGGCTCTTTAACGATTCTGTTCCAAGTATAATTTGGCAGAAGTTCATGCCCACCGGGGAGCAGGCTGGAAGTTAGTCTGGGCTATAGAATCAGGAGGGAAGGTGAGGGATAATTTGCCTGTCATCTTCCTGACTCTTCTGAATAATCACGAGTGAAGATAGTTGAGGGCAACCTTTCTACCCAGGGCCAATTGAGATCCTTACGTGGCTGCATCCGGATCTTATTTTGCAATTTGTCAGCAACAGGGGAGCTATTTACCTTTGTTATGAGCTCTTGGAATGGGTGAAGATGGATGCCCTGATGGTAAGAGCTTCCTTCCCCTACCCTCAAACCCCCTCAGAGCCCTTGTGGAATAACAGACTGGTCACCCATAACCCAAACAACCTGCTCCATACAGCTGCTCCAGGCCCTCGACAGTATCAACAATGACCACCACTCCCAGTACTGTTGGCATGAAAGGTCTGCAGTTCCTAATAAGCTTTGAGGGTGGGCTCTCCATTCTTAAAAGTACAGGAGTTGGGAGTGAATGTTGATGTGTTGGGAACAGTCTACACATGAAGGGAGCAAACTGTAGCCAAAACACACAAAGTAGAGGATTAGGGAGAACTGCAGGAAGTGTGTGCATTCACAGGAAGCAGAACAGTGCCATGCAATGCTCAGACCCTTTCTCTGCCATTGAATTAAATCACAGCAATGTTCAAATTCAGGTCGAACAGTGTTTGGCAGAGATCAATAAACCGCTTAACTTCATGATAAAGAATTCATATAAATCCTTTTATGTATTAACATATCAGCCAGGATTGATACAGTCACTTGTTCTGCAAAGTGTTCACGGCCCAAGGCACTGGACCGTTTTACAACATGAAATTTGATGAACTCTCTCCGTTTTACATCTGAGATCTTTCCTTCACTGCAGTTCACTGATAGAAGCAATTTGATTATTATAATAGCTGCCCGCTGGCTTCCTGCCATGTTTTATTAATGGCACTCACCCAGTGGTGGATGACAGTGGTCCATCATGCATCAATGCTGCCCACAGCATCACCACTTCGGCAGCATCCTGTCAGTTGTGGGGCCTACAAATTATGAAGGTTTTATCAAGCATCACTCAGAATTGCTGATGAGTTCCCTGCAATCAAGGTCTCATTGACTGCTCACCTCTCCATTCTGCTGTCAGTGGATAACTCACCTCCCTTTGTGATGTTTTCTTCATGATTTACAAAAGGTAAGCACCAATTGTGATATTGGTCTGTCCTCTGGGAATGAAGTCTGGTGACCAAAAGGGAACAGTGTATCACTGCCATGTCAAGGAGTGATATTGTGGGCACGGTGACCTTAGCAGCCCATGCGCAGGCCTATCCTGAGGCCTGTTGTGACCCTTTTGTTGTCACAGGCCATGTCAGCACATATGTATTGGTTGGCAGCCATTTTGACATGACAGACAGTTATTGTATTAAATTAGTGGAAGACATTGACAGCGTAAACGTGGAAAAGATCAAAAGTAAGGATTGTAAACACAAGATAGTTACTGTTCAATGCAGTAGGGAATTCAGGAGAAACATCTTTGCCTAGAGAGTGGATACAGTTTGGAATCATAAGAAGTAGTTGTCATGAATTTCATCGCTGTGTTTAAAAGGAAATTAGTTTCAGACTTATGTGGACCATAAACACTGGCACAGGTCAATTGACTCAAGTGGCCTGTTCCATTTATTGAATATTCTATGTTAAACCTCAGAACCAGTATTCACGCAAACAGATGATCTGCCAAACCCAAAATTCAGTAAGGCTGCCTGCCTGCTTAAGATGTGAGCCCTGTGCTCTTTCACAGAACTGTAAGGGTAAAGAGTAAAGGAGGTTCTGACTAAATCCTGTCCCTGAGGAGATAGGGAACTGGGCCACTCCTGAGATGGAGTGGGAGGTAATGAGATAATACTGAATCTCTCTGGGAGGCAGTGATAGCTAATCAGAATGGGTGAATTATCCAGGAAGGAAGGAAGAATTTCGAGAAGAGAATGGAACAGTACCGTGGTAGTTAGAAATTGATTGAACTTTTTTCCCAGTAAACTGGTCAGACTGAGTTATCATGTAGCTTGTATGAACCAATATATATGAGGTAGGTTCATTAAAATACTGTATTCCAATCATAAACAGTACCGCACACAAGATGGCCTAATAAAGTTACTCATAAACCAGCATTATTGCCGTAATATTAGCTCCGAACTACTAATATACTTGCTTAAAATGCAATCTAAACAAAATATTGAAAATAAATTAAAATCTGCCATCCAGGTTCTATCTGTTTTTTTCTCCTTTAATTGATCCTCCCTACCAAGACGAAGAAAGGACTAACTTAAAATGTTGAGAACCCAAAATAAAAAGCCCAATAAACTGGACATATGCAGGAGAACTGTCAGCGCCTCTCACAAGAAAACACAAGCTAACATTTCAGGCAGAAATGCTTCATAAGCTTAACATTTCATTACCTCTGTCTTTTGTTTCCTCAGATGCTGAAGCATTGGTAATACACCTTAAACACTTTGTCATTTCAGTGACCTGTATTTGATTAAATTTTAGTTTAAAAGCTTCCATTGGCTGCTGACGTAGCATTTTCAGCCAACCAAAGCCTAGATTTGGATGATTGAGTCAACTGAATCATTGAGGCTACCATATTGAAAACTGTGCGCACATGACGTTTGGTTTATTATACAGTCATCTCTTGTTCCTCACGAGCCATTTCAGTATGCTGCTCTGTGCAGGAGATGTGGGCAATCAGGTTGAAGAATCCTTACTGAGATATGCAGGCCTCAAGAATGGCCCTAAGAGTCTCAAGCATAAGTTTCCCATGCCCATGGATTGCAAAGTAAGCTGCACACAGACTTTGTGTTTCCTGCTGATTTGAATGAAAGTTGCATGTGTCCATCAGTAAGCATGCTGCCAAGTAGCTTACTTCTCAGGCGTGGGGTCAGGTTTCTGCATCCCCATCACCATTTAAAACTGAGCACAAACTAAGACCACCCTGTATCTCTTCAGGGGGAGGTGGATTCTACCTGGAATAGATGCTTAGATTGGTTGCAGAAGACAATGAAGGCAGTAAGAACATTGAGTTTTAGTCCTAGAGGCAAATGCAAAGGTAGTTTGGAATTGCACTGGAAGCCTTGGAAGTGGACAGGAGGAGGGAAACCATTCTCAATCAGATGCTGAGACTGTTCAGACAAATTGCTAAGTCATTGGACAAAGATCATAATGGTCCCAGGACTCCAAGTCCGAGAACTTGGAAGTTCGATGGCCTTACACAAATGGTAAAGATTAGTAAATGCATCTTCTAGTACCACATTTGACCAACTGCAACAGCAGACACATGCAGAAATGAATTGGCCACACCCCATCACTCTCCTACCAACAATCTCTGTAAACCAAATACTCATGCATTTGATTGATGAACTTGCACCTCATGTGCTTAGTACTGTTGCACACTTCACGTCCACATATTGCACTTGTGCACCCTGCCAACATGTCAACTATGGCAAAAATATCAGCCAAATACATTGCAAAACACTCATTCTTCTCACTTGTCAGATAAAATGGCACATAATTGAAGGTAACAGTATTTAACTGGCAAGGTGCATATTTAGCTGCATATCCTGACACTGACGGAGGAAGCAACAAGGACCAGTATTGAAATGACAAGGCTGAGTCAATGGCTGTGGTCAGGGCTGAAATCATCAAAACAATCCCCTTACTTGTCTGTCTTCTCTAACCCCACTTCAAACTCATCCCACAGTCTAGACCTATTTACACTTGAACAGGCAATGGAGGAAGAGGAGGAACTTGAAGACATTGCTGAAGAAGAAACTCCATCATTTTCTCTCACACTTGCAGTCTGCTCAGTTTTGAATTTTCTCATAAGGTTGAGACAGTGTTCAGACAAAATCTTGATAACACACTCAGCATTGACAATACTGACTTCCGTGGATGGAGGGGAGAAGGGTGCAACTGGTTACTGCACATGAAGTGTGCCCTGAGATTATTGGGGAATACTGGTCAAGATAGATGCTCAGAGAACATATTGGCAAGCTGCAGCTGCCAGATAACCCACCTGACTTCCAGTTGGGAATTGGCATCAACTATTTTCTCACCAGTACGTGGGAGGCCTGCAGACAAATGAGGCCAGATTAGCTAACAATGAGATGTTCGTGCATGCAAATAGGGCCCTTGCTTAGCAAAATTCTCATCTGGCTGTTGAAATATTAAGGTATTGCATCCAATTATATGCCACCTTTTCTGAAAAGTGAGGAGAATGAGTGTTTTGCAATTTGTTTGGCTGGTATTTTTGCCATTGTCAAAACCTTCATTTTTTCACTCGCCTTTTTTCCCCACCTTTCTCATCATGGTTGACATGGTTTAGACACTGGGCAAATTTCACCCGAAGATTTAGGGTGCCATAACAATATTGACTTCCACTTGACATGGTCTGACTTTTCCTTCTGTGCTTGGTCAGTACCGGGTAGAAAAGTACCACATCTTTGCACCCTTCATGTGTTTGATTGCTGAATCTCTCAGCAAGAGACTGTGGAGGAGATAACACCACTTGACAGATGCCTGATTTCTATGTTTAGCTCCAGACCAGAAGTTAGTGTCCATTTTACTCTTCAATGACAACAACTATTGATACCCCCCGTGTTATGCCAATGGCAATTTCAAGCCTTTTGTGTTTTGTTTGGGGTGACATATTTAATCAAGTGGTTGAATTGTGATATTTATTTCTGCTTCACTACTGAAAAACAGAAATTTTCTTCACATCACTGAATCATTTATGATACACATGATAACTGTTTGTGCCAAGTTAGACTTCAGTGCAATATATAAGTGTTTTTTTCATCAAGTCAGAAACTGGTTTGGATTATTTCTGACCAGAGCTGACATGATGAGTGGGGAGTCATAAGCAAAGGCTTAAAGGAGATCTATATCAACTGTTGTTAACTTTGTGACTTCAAAGGAGGAGATTCTTAATTAGGAAAAAGTTTGCAAAGTTAATTTACTTTTCAACTTCAAAATGTCAACTTCTTTGTTTTATCTTCCCAACTCTCTCGATTGGTAATGTTTAAAGAAAGTGACCTTAGATTTTGAAGATGAAGAGACTGCCATTATTGTTGTGTGTTAGAACAGGCAAATGTGTAATGTCTGTTTAGTTAATGAGAAGACACCACCATGTGTTGCATTTTAGCTGCTTTGTGAAAACGCATTAAGCTGTCCCATCACTGATAATGACTTTGGACATTAGTCCAAAGGAATTATTTTTACCTTCTGTTGAGTTGATAGTATCAGTTCAAACTGAGCTCCATGAAATTATTCAATGTGAATTTGACCACAGGCCAAAAATTAATTGCTCTTCTCAAACCAAGGGTTCCTGCTTCACGTGGGGTCACAGAACAAGATCCTTGAATCTCAAGCTTTGAGCAGCAATGGTAGTTGTGGAGCTCTGACTGCATGTTAACAACTGTGGGGCTACTTTAAATCCTCACAGTTTCGGAATGGGGTTGTGGCCTAATGGATCAATGCCTGAGGCCTGATTCCTGCTTCAAAGCACTTTATGTTCCATTAGCCAATATTAACCTTCTCTCGTTACACTGAAAACAACTACACAGGTCCCATGACCATGGCAACTTACAATGTACAGTGTACAAATCCACTTTTGTAAACATTTTCCATGAGAAAAAATACAAGAAATAAGCAATCATTTGCACCTGCATGTTACCCAATACTCATGGCCTTTCAAGATAATTAACATTTATGGACAAAAACTGTTTGCTGTATTCTGTCTCACCTTCATCTGTCCATGCACATTCATTTCACTCATAGTGCTCATATTTTTTTACTGACATACATGTGATTTATCGTTGGTTGTTCATCTGGCATCTGCTCATTCCTCAGGTGTAGTTCCATCTTCAGTTCCAGGAAATGTCATTCAGTTTGTGTTAACATCCTGGTTGCAAGTTAAACTCGTTGTCTTTGCTGCATAAGAATGGCTCTGAGTCTTGTTTCACTGGCATCACACACAGGGTGACTCCACCATTGACGCCATAGTGCCTCAGCACTGGCATATTCATCACTCATTGTTTGATGTGAATGAAAGCTGCTTCATTGTGCATGAACACTGTTAGATGTTCTTAGCAGTGAGCTCATTGTGATTTACATTCAGTTGACAAATTAGGTAAGAATTAGCTTAGTAGTTCACAAATCCAACAAGTCATTGAACTGTTTACATACTTATTGGTAACTGCATCGCTGCTACAATCTTTACCTTATCAGTATCAAGACAAGATCCCTTTGTTGCCAGTATGTGACCTCTGCGCTTAACTTTAGAATGTTGTCAGATAATGTTGCCTACCTCCAACTTCACTTGCTTGCATCCATCTTTTGTATTTAGAGTAAAGACTTGGCAGGTTGCAGCAACGTTTTTCCAATGGTTGACATAGGGTAGTGAGATATCTTCAACGCTTTATTGGGATCCTTTGGTTCCATGTGACAGCATTGAAATCAAAGATGAGAAGTGACCAGAATTAGGATGAGGTTGAGTTGAAGAATTGGGTGGTTGAGTCTGATTGTTTGGGTTATGCAAATAGCAGAATGCATGAGAGGGTGGGCATTCAGAATAAATGGTGGAGGTGTATTTCTTAGAACATAGAAACATAGAACATAGAAAAATACAGCGCAGTACAGGCCCTTCAGCCCTCGATGTTGCGCTGACCAAAGCCTACCGAACCTACACTAGCCCAATAACCTCCATATACTTGTCCAATGCCCGCTTAAATGACCATAAAGAGGGAGAGTCCACCACTGCTACTGGCAGGGCATTCCATGAACTCATAACCCGCTGAGTAAAAAATCTACCGCAAACATCTGTCCTATACCTACCACCCCTTAATTTAAAGCTGTGTCCCCTAGTAACAGCTGACTTTATTAGCGAAAAAAGGTTCTCACTGTCAACCCTATCTAAACCCCTAATCATCTTGTACACCTCTATCAAATCTCCCCTAAACCTTCTTTTCTCCAATGAGAAAAGCCCCAAGTGCCTCAGCTTTTCCTCATACGATCGTCCTACCATGCCAGGCAACATCCTGGTAAACCTCCTCTGCACTCGTTCCAATGCCTCCACATCCTTCCTATAATATGGCGACCAAACCTGCACACAATACTCCAGATAAGGCCACACCAGAGTCTTATACAACTGCAACATGACCTCAGGACTCCGGAACTCAATTCCTCTACCAATAAAGCCCAGTACACCATATGCCTTCTTCACAGCACTATTTACCTGGGTGGCAACTTTCAAAGATCTGTGTACATGGACACCAAGATCCCTTTGCTCATCCATACTACCAAGTAGTCTACCATTAGCCTTCTTCTTGTTACTCCTACCAAAGTGAATGACTTCACACTTAGCTACATTGAATTCCATTTGCCACCTTACTGCCTAACTCTGCAACTTATCTATATCCCGCTGTAACCTGCCACATCCTTCTTCGCTGTCCACAACTGCACCGACTTTCGTGTCATCCGCAAACTTGCTCACCCAGCCTTCAAGCCCCTCCTCCAGGTCATTTATAAAAATGACAAACAGCAATGGTCCCAAAACAGATCCTTGTGGAACACCGCTAGTAACTGCGCTCCAAGATGAACCTATACCATCAACTACTACCCTCTGTCTCCTTCCAGCCAGCCAATTCCTAATCCAAACCTCTAATGAACCCTCAATGCCATACCTCCGTAGTTTTTGCATTAGCCTGCCAAGGGGTACCTTATCGAACACCTTGCTAAAATCCATATACACCACATCTACTGCTTTACCCTCGTCCACATCCTTGGTCACCTTCTCAAAGAATTCAATAAGGTTTGTGAGGCACGACCTGCCCTTCACAAAACCATGCTGACTATCCTTGATCACATTATTCCTGTCCAGATGTTCATAAATCCTATCCCTTACAATTCTCTCTAAGACTTTGCCCACAACAGAAGTGAGACTGACTGGCCTATAGTTACTCGGGCAATCCTTGCTCCCCTTCTTGAACAAGGGGACCACATTCGCTATCCTCCAGTCTTCTGGCACTATTCCTGTAGACAACGATAACATAAAAATCAAGGCCCATGGATCTGCTATCTCCTCCCTAGCTTCCCAGAGGATCCTAGGATAAATGCCATCAGGCCCAGGGGGCTTATCTATTTTCATCCTTTCCAGAATTTCCAACACCTCTTCCCTACATACCTCAAAGCTGTCCATTCTAATTAATTGTGACTCAGTATTCACATCGGCAACAATGTCCTGTTCCTGAGTGAATACTGACGAAAAGTATTGATTTAGTGTCTCACCAATCTCCTCCGCCTCCACACACAACTTCCCACTACTATCCTTGACTTGACCGATACCTACCCTAGTCATCCTTTTCTTCCTGACATACCTATAGAAAGCCTTTGGGTTTTCCCTAATCCTACCAACTAAGGACTTTTCATGTCCCCTTCTCGCTGCTCTTAGCTCTCTCTTCAAATCCTTCCTGGCTACCTTATAACTCTCAATCGCCCCAACTGAACCTTCACGCCTCATCTTTACATAGGCTGCCCTCTTCCCTTTCACAAGGGATTCCAATTCCTTGTTAAACCATGGCTCCCTCTCAAGACCCTTTACTCCCTGCCTGACTGGTATTTACTTATCAAGGACACCCATTAGCTGTTCCTTGAACAATCTCCACATATCATTTGTGTTCTTCCCTTGAAGCCTATTTTTCCAATCCACGCATCCTAAGTCATGCCTCACCGCATCATAATTTCCCTGCCCCCAGCTATAACTGTTGCCCTGCAGTGCACACTTATCCCTCTCCATCACTAGAGTAAAAGTCACCGAGTTGTGGTCACTGCCCCCGAAGTGCTCACCTACCTCCAAGTCTAACACCTGGCCTGGTTCATTACCTAGAACCAAATCCAGTATAGCCTCACCTCTTGTTGGCCTGTCTACATATTGTGTCAGGAAACCCTCCTGCACACATTGGACAAACACCGATCCATCTAACGAACTCGAGCTATAGCTTTCCCAGTCAATATCTGGGAAGTTAAAGTCCCCCATAACAAGCACCCTGCTACTTTCACTCTTCTCCTGAATCATCCTCGCAATACTTTCCTCTACCTCTCTCGGACTATTAGGAGGCCTGTAGAAAACTCCTAACAGGATGACCTCACCTTTCCTATTTCTAACCTCCGCCCAAACTACCTCAGATGGCAAGTCTTCCTCCATCACCCTTTCTACTGCTGTAATACTATCCTTGACAAGCAATGCCACACCTCCCCCTCTTTTACCCCCATCTCTGACCCTACTAAAACATTTAAACCCTGGAACCTGCAACACCCATTCCTGTCCCTGTTCTACCCACGTCTCTGTAATGGCCACAACATCGAAGTCCCAGGTACCAACCCATGCTGCAAGCTTATCTACCCTATTTCTTATACTTCTGGCATTGAAGTATACACACTTCAAGCCACCTTCCTGTTTACAGGCACCCTCCTTCGAGATCGATGCCATGTTCCTAACCTCCCTACACTCAAAGTCCTGTACCCTAAAGCTACACTCCAGTTCCCATGCCCCTGCAGAGTTAGTTTAAACCCTCCCAAAGAGTACTAGCAAACCTCCCCCCAAGGATACTGGTGCCCCTCAGGTTCAGGTGTAGACCATCCTGTTTATAGAGGTCCCACCTTCCCCAGAAAGAACCCCAGTTATCCAAATACCGGAATCCCTCCCTCCTGCACCACCCCTGTAGCCACGCATTTAACTCCTCTCTCTCCCTATTCCTCGACTCTCTATCACGTGGCACGGGTAACAAACCAAAGACAACAACTTTGTTCGTTCTAGCTCTGAGCTTCCAACCTAGCTCCCTGAAAGCCTGTCTAACATCCTCACCCCTCTTCCTACCTATGTCGTTGGTGCCAACGTGGACCACGATCTGGGGCTGCTCCCTCTCCCCTTAAGGACCCGGAAAACACGATCAGAGACATCACGTACCCTTGCACCTGGGAGGCAACATACCAATCGTGAGTCTCTGTTGCCCCCGCAAAACCGCCTATCTGTGCCCCTCACTATTGAGTCCCCAATAACTATCACTCTACCTTTCACCACCCTTCCCTTCTGAGCAACGGGGACAGGCTCCGTGCCTGAGGCCTGAACCTCGTTGCTTACCCCTGGTAAGTCATCCCCCCCACAAGTATCCAAAACGGTATACTTGTTCTTGAGGGGAATGACCGCAGGGGGTCCCTGCACTGGCTGCTTCCTCCCACTCCCCCTCACTGTCACCCATCTCTCTATAACTTTCGGGGTAACTACTTCCCTAAAGCTCTGATCTATGACCACCTCTGCCTCCCGAATGATCCGCAGTTCATCCAATTCCAGCTCCAGTTCCCTAACACGGTCTTGGAGGAGCTGGAGATGGGTGCACTTCTTGCAAGTGTAATCAGGAGGGACGCTAATGGCTTCCCTCACCTCATACATGTTGCAAGAGGAACATTGCACTGCCTTCGCTGCCATCCCTCTAAGAGGTAAACTTTAAAAACTAGATCTAAAGAAACAAACAAGCAAAATGCAGCACTTACCTGCTTATCACAACGGGTCGTATTATAAGATTAGAGGAGGAGGGTGGGTGGGAGGCTCTACCTCTGTAGTGCCTCGGGTTCCTCGCCTGCGCGCTTTTATAAGAAAAAAAACCTTCCCAGGTAATCTCGCGTGACACCAGCTTCCGGGTCCGCTAGGTGCTTAAAAAAAACTTTAAATTTTAGCCGTTAAAAAAACAATAACTGGACTATACCGCGACTTAAAAAAAACACCAGACAGCCGTTACCTGCTCCGCCCAGAGAGCAGGTCTTCATCAATGTCTTCTGATTCTTCCTCTTCCTCTGTTGCCTGTTCTACTGAAAAGAGGTTGAGACTGTGGGATGATTCTGAAGTGGTGAGTGAGAAGAAGGGATAGGTAAGGGTTGGAGGTTGGGAGTTGGAAGATGTCGAAGTGGGCGGCACGGTGGCACAGTGGTTAGCACTGCTGCCTCACAGCGCCAGAGACCTGGGTTCAATTCCCGCCTCAGGCGACTGACTGTGTGGAGTTTGCACATTCTCCCCATGTCTGCGTGGGTTTCCTCCGGGTGCTCCGGTTTCCTCCCACAATCCAAAGATGTGCAGGTCAGGTGAATTGGCCATGTTAAATTGCCCGTAGTGTTAGGTAAGGGGTAGATGTAGGGGTATGGGTGGGTTGCGCTTCGGCGGGGCGATGTGGACTTGTTGGGCCGAAGGGCCTGTTTCCACACTGTAAGTAATCTAATCTAATCTAATGTAGACACAACAGATTGCATCCTTCATGATAAACTCTGACAAATGCTCATTTTCCTTTGTTCCACCATGACACCCATAATATTGGCAATGATAACATCAGCTACCTTAGGCTCCATTCTTTCAAATTCCCTGATTAAAATGTCTACCTCCTGATCGTGCTTTAAGATGTCCTAATAACCTATAGGGTATTAAGTCTATGTTCTTTACTGCTCTGGCCTTTATGTGACTCCAGACCAACAGCAATGTGTTTAATTCCAATCTGCTCGCTACAATGGCCATCAAGCTATTCAACTGTCAAGAGGATGACTGGCCACTTCCTTCTCAAGCCACAATTTACATGATGTCTGCATCCCCTGGATAATTGGAATTAATGCTCCTCCGACACATTAGCCAAACCTTTTATCCACCCCTCATTTATTCAGACATTCTTCTCTTTCCCTTGCACCTCTGTAAAGCACCACTGCATGTCTTTCTGCAATAAGGCTGCAAAAGGAGTATAGGTTATTGATCTGTAACAGCACAGAGTGGAGGCGTTATTGGTGAAATAAGAATAATCGCAATAAATAGCATTTATATTGCTCCTTTTTAACATCCGAAATGACTTAATAATTAATGAATTACTTTTTAAAGTCTGTTCAATGTTCTCATGTGATCAGTATGTGCAAAAGAAGGACCATTAAGCAACCACGAGATAAATGAACAGTTAATCTGTTTTGGTGACAGGGATTGAGGAATAATTGTTGACCAGAAGGACTTCTCTGTGAATTCTTATTCCCAGTGATGCTGTTTAGTTTCAATGATACTATATTTACATTCATTCATGTAATGCAGGTGTCACTGGATGGGCCAGCATTTATTGCCTGCCTCTAACTGCATTGAGAAGGTGATGGTGAGTAACTTTCATGAATCCTGAAGTCCACATGCTATGGGTACACCCACAATGTTGTTACTGAGGACATTCCAGGATTTTGACATTGCAACAGTTCAACATCTGGTTAATGGTAGACCCCACAATGCTGATAGAAGTGGATTCGGCAATTGCGGCCCAAGCAATTGGTATTATCCAGATCTTGCTGAATTTGAACATGGACTGCTTTCGTATCTGTGGAATTGTGAATGGCATTGAACATTGTACAACAATGAAGATCCTCACCTCTAACCTTATTTAGGAGGGAAGGCTATTGGTGAAGTAGCTTTAAAGTTGCATGTACTCACTTACGATTGTTGGACTGTTATGTGAATCAAAATTAAATACCTTGCTCAAAGATCTTTACTTAAATCTAATTCTTTGAGGAGTATGAACTTTCTTAGGTCAAGTTGGAAACTGCATTCTGTACAGTCTAATTTGTTAATTACGATAATTACGATAATTACGTTGACCCCATTCCCATCGGTCATATCATTAAAGAGACCCACCATCCCAAAAAAATGACTGTCTTTAATTTATCACAATTAGAATTGTGCAGCTGGTAACATAACTGTATCAATGAGCATATCAGTTGACATTTCTTTAAATGCTGTTTAGACAGAGCTCAATTGTCTCTGGTGAAGCAGCTACAACATTGATGGGGCAGCATGGAGGCTCAGTGGTTAGCACTGCTACTTCACAGCACTAGGGACCCAATGTTAGATCCCTGCCTCGGGTGACTGTATGGAGTTTGCACATTCTCCCCGTGTCTGCGTGGGTTTCCTCTGGGTGCTCCGCTTTCCTCCCACAGACCAAAGATGTGCAGGTTAAGTGAATTGGTCATGCTAAATTGCCCATAGTGTGAGGTGTATTAGTCAGAGGGCAATGGGTCTGGGTGGGTTACTATTTGGAGGGTCAGTGTGGACTTATTGGGTCGAAGGGCCTGTTTTCACACTGTAGGGAATCTAATCTAATTTGACTTTTCCAAATGGCCAGGGCTGCAATTTTAAAAGTGCAGGTTTATTTTTTAGAATAGCCTTTGATAAGTTCTGAAGGCACAGGATGCAGCTTTAAACAGTGAATCAGCTCACCCATTCTCGTTGTTCTTGCTGAACAACAGGAAAAAAAACCTCTGAAGTAAGCAAACATGTTTCTTGTATTGATCTTGGTTGAAAACTGTGCCAGACTTGCGTTTGACTCGTCTGGAGGGTTGGGGGTAGGGGTGGGGTGTGTGCTTCCAGACACTGTCCTTAGTGGATGTTAATCCTAAATACTGTTGAGGTTGGCTTTCCTTGGTCAACAGGGCTGGCATTCCTTGAACTTTCCTCTGAGCGATTACCAATGTTTATGCTCAGTACTTGGGCATCTTGCTGGGCTCTTCAGAGGATGTTAAGAATCAGCCATGTTATGTGGCACAAGGCCAAATCACAAACTCTCTCTGAAGCTTAACCCAACCTGCTGGGGTAAATGTGACAAATTGGACATTGATGGTTTGGGAGAAAGTGAGGACCACAGATGCTGGAGATCAGAGCTGAAAATGTATTGCTGGAAAAGCACAGCAGGTCATTAATGGTTTGGACAGCATGTTAGCACCCTTCTTCAATCAGTCCAATGGCAGCAGGATACTCGTACCAGACAAACAAAGGAAGTATATCCAACTGCTTATACTGAGCTGCATTGCACTGTCGTGACACAACGAGGCATTCTTCCATTTCTATGCCAGCTCGTGACATCACTGAGAGAAAGAGATGCAGCAGGGACCATAGCTTTACAGGATAATAGAATCACAGAATGTTTACAGTATAGAAGGAAGCCATTCGGTCTACTGTGCTTGATTGTGCCAGTTCGACCTTATGCCTGCACATCATTTCTATCCAAATAATCATCTCGTCTACAATTTAGATTGTCCGGAGAAGAAAAACTGGAGTTATATTCAATATTGCTGGTGGATGTACAAATACTTGAGCCCTTATGTGGATTCTTAGGACTGAGGTGCTTCCACGTGACTTTTTGGCATCGTCCCAATGCTTAGTATAGGACTATTCTGAACAGTTCATGATTGGTGGCATCAGGAGGTTCAAGCAATGAGCCTCAATTGCGAGCAGTTTGGACCCCCATACCCTCAGGAAGGGTATACTGGCCCTGGAGCAAGTCCAGAGGAGGTTCATGAGAATGTTCTCAGGCATGAAAGGCTTAACATATGAGGAATGTTTGAGGACTCTGGGAAAATACTTGATGGAATTTAGAAGAATGAGGGGGGATCTAATTGAAACTTACAGAATACTGAATGGCCTGTAGAGAGTGGATGTTGGGAAGATGTTTCCATTGGCAGGAGAGATGAGGACCCGAGGGCACAACCTTAGAGTAAAGGGAAGATTTTTAAAGACTGAGTTAAGGAGAAATGTCTTCAGCCAGAGAGTGATGAATCGCTGGAATTCATTGCGACAGACGGCTGTGGAGGCCAGACTAATGCCATTTACAAGTTCTCTGATGACACCACCATTGTTGGTTGAATTGCAGATGGCGACAAAACAGACTACAGACGGGAGGTGGAAGACCTGGAAAAATGGTGCATTGAGAACAACCTAGCTCTCAATGCCAGCAAAACTAAGGCACTCATTATTGACTTTCGGCGGGATGTTACTCATGCCCCCCTACACATTGATAGCATAGAGGTGGAACGAGTGGAGAATGTCAAGTTCCTGGGAGTGGTTATCCACAACAAGCTTTCTTGAACTCTTCCATTAATTTAATTTAGATAAAATTCTGGCAAAATGTTCGTGGGTCCTTCTGGTTACCCATTGTAACCTTACCAGAACAATTTCAGGAATCTGAGGGAACCATCAGAAATGGGGGATCTTCAAAATGTCACAGGAAGAGGTTGAACTAAAATCCATTGGAAATCTCATTTGTTAATGCATTAAGAGAAATACCAGTGTTTCCTTCAGTCCCATATTCAAATGACTGGTTACAAAGGCCCAACAACGTCTCTTCTTCGTCAGGCAGCTGAGGAAATTTGGCATGAATATCCTTGCCAACTTTTATATGTGTGGGATCGAGAGCATTCTGTTTGGACGTATCAGTACCTGGTATGGCCACTGTACTATTCAAAATCGGAGACGGTTACAGAAAGTGGTGAACTTGGCTGGCCAATCACAAAGGCCAACCTCCCATCTATAGAATCCCTCTACCAGGCCCACTGTCAAGGAAAGGCCGCCAGCATTCTCAAAGATCCATCCCACCCTGGCAATGTTTTTCTATAACCTCTACCATCGGGAGAAGGTACAGAAGCCTGAACACACACACCAGCTGATTTCGAAACAGTTTCTACCTGACTGTTGATACAATACTGAATGGACTCTCAAACTCTTAACATTCACTTGTACCAGTGTTTTTGTTTTTATTGCTATTTACCTATTATTTACTATCTATGCTACTTAACTCTGTGATCTGCCTGTATTGCTCACAAGACAAAGCTTTTCACTGTGCCTCGGTACTTGTGACAATAAATTCAATTCATTCATTCATTCAGTGAGTATATTTAAAACAGAGATAGGTAAGTTCTTGATTGCCAGAGGGATCAAAGGTTAGGGGGGAAAAGCAGGAAAATGGGGTTGAAAAATCTATCAGCCTTGATTGAATGGTGGAGCAGCATCAATGGGCTAAATGATGAAATTTCTGCTCCTATGTCTTATAGTCTTATGAGCTATTATCCATTAACTTAATTCAGATAAAATTCTGGCAAAATGTTCGTGGGTCCTTCTGGTTACCCATTGTAACCTTACCAGAAAAATTTCAGGAAACTGAGGGAACCATCAGAAATGGGGGATCTACCAGTGTTTTCTTCATTCCCATATTCAAATGACAATTATGGGAAGACTTGGATTGAAGTTACACTTCTCTAGCCTGTTGATCTTTCGCCCAGGCATTCTGGTTATCTGAAACTCTTGTGTTTTTCGTGACGAGTGTAAGTGTCAATTTGATCATTTGCTGAACCAGGATTACTGAATAATACATTAAGTTACATGAAGACTTATGACCCGCAGTCTGATTTTCCTGCCTTTCTGATCCCAGCAACAGATGGAGTCAAATGATTCAGAAACCTGCTTTTCAAAATATTAAAAATTACTCCAAGTAGTGCTACTCTTAAATCAACAATGTGTATAGAACCATTGACTGTGCAAATTTGTGACACAAAGCTAACATTGATGGACAAAGGGAAAATGTGGCTTTAAAGGAACAATAATGTTTTATAAGGAGTTCTTTATAGGCACCAAAGCTGTTTCATAGCTTTTATGTTTCTGCTGTGTTGTAGGTTTGGAAATTTAAGAGTCCTATGGACCCATTCTAAACATTGTAAAATTGAACAATTTAGATTTGGACTAAATTGGAGAGGAAGTTGTTCTTCATTATGATAAGCTTCCAGGTGGAAAATGGACACAAAACATTCCAAAACTCTGGATGCTGCCCAAAGGATCTCTAAAATTCACATTGAGTTAGGTAATTTTTTTCCAACAAGGTGAAAGGGGAACGACTCGAAAGGGACCTAAGAGGCAGCTTTCTCACACAGAGGGTGGTGCGTGTATAGAATGAGCTGCTGGAGGAAGTGGTGGAGGCTGGTACAATTACAACATTTAAAAGCCAACTGGATAGGTATATGAATAAGAAGGGTTTAGAGGGATATGGGCCAAGTGCTGGCAAATGGGACTAGATTAGGTTACAATATCTGGTTTGCATGGACGAGTTGGACCAAAGGGTCTGTTTTTGTGCTGTACATCTCTTATGACTCTCTGACTGTTCTGCTTAGGAATCTTCAGCAGTCACTGCAGTCTTGTCTCAGTTGCATCCCATGCCCATATCCCATTGCCATATTTGGATTGAATTATAAACAGTTTCTCAGGGTTTAACATAGCTTTGGAAACCTCAAAAAAATTCTCTCATATCTACTCAGTGTAAACAAAAGCTACCTCTTGAATCTGTTCTTGCAGCTGGACATTATATAATCCTTTTCCACTGATACCCCAGCACTGCAGACAGGAGTGAACCAATTCGGTTTACATTCCCTATCATTTCTTGATAATTATCTTCCATTTCGTTGACTATCTGTCCATCGTTAGTGTTGAGTTATTGAGATGTTGTGCTTCACATAAAGTGTAAGTCCATCAGTAAGAAATAAATAAGTTGCACTTATACATGTCTTTTGTAAGACTGAGCAAAAATCCCCATTGTCTAAAATACTGAGCCAAAACCCTGGATTTTTCAAACTTTTTAAGAGAAAGGGGTGGCAGCTGGGAAAAATACACAGGCACAGGGATGGCTGTCTGGAACCATTGTTCAACCTGAAAATCCAATTCACACCTTGACTCTCCAGAGAACAATCAACCAGACCTAATGCTAGACTGAAACTAACTTTTACCCCTTGGGCTACCCAGTCCAGACGTTATTATACAAATACCAGACATTCAACTTCAATCAATTTTTTTTCAGAGCAATCATAGAATTCCTACAGCGTGGAAACAGGCCCTTCGGCCCAACAAGTCCTCACGAACCCATTCCCTTACATTTACCCCTGACTAATGCATGTAACCTACACATCCCCAAACACTATGGGACAACTTAGCATGGCCGATTCACCTAACCTGCACAGCTTTGGGTTGTGGGAGGAAACTAGAGCACCCAGAGGGGAGAATGTGCAAACTCCACACAGATAGTCGCCCAAGGCTGGAGACGAACCCAGGTCCCTGGCGCTGTGAGGCAGCAGTGCTAACCACTGAGCCACCGTGAACGGAGCATTTGACCCCAATCAAAATACATGTACTCTTAATTGTCAGGAAGCCAATTAACCTCAAAGGAAACACCAGTAACACAGTAGCAAGTGCAGATTTGGCGTGAAGATGAGGCCTGCAACCAGTGTACAGGTAGTTCTCCTATAACGCCGTAGTGACATTCCAGCGATAACTCGCTTAATAGAAAATCGCTTCATAGAAGTAATGGGACGTATGGGAAAAGTGGGGTTTGGGCAAACCAGCAAAAAAAATCACTCATGATTGCTCAAAAATCAATTAAAGCTGACCACAAAGTTTGGTACAGTCTGAATGAAGGTTTAAATCATATTGTTAATGAAACAAAAGTAAATTTAACACATTAAATTGATAAAATATTGTTAATGCAGGAACAGAGGGTCATCATCATCGACAGCTTCAGCTGCAGTTGTGGTTTTAGAAGTGGATGGCTGTGGTCGATTGTCTTCTGACTGTTTCTTGGGGGTTGGTTTAGATTGTGTGATATGCAGGTACAAGAACAAATTAGAAAGGCAAATGGTATGTATAAGAGTAATGCAATCCTGCAGGAATTATACAGGCCTTACACAGGAATTATACACAAATGTTCTTGTCTCAGAGAGACAGCAATTAACATTCATTAGTTTAATTTTTGTGATGAAGCTACTCAGTGTACAGTACTTTACCCCTTCCATGGTCTGATGACAGATGACATTGATACATTACAGAACGAAGCATGCGAAATATTCACCACTGGAATTGCATAGAGGTAAACGTTTTCGAAAATACCATTCCCTAATTCTTCAGCGTCATTATAGCCAATCTGCGCTGCCAAAACTCGCTTTATACAAGAACTACCTGTAATTGCAGGCCCCAACCTCACCAAAGAAGCTATCTCCCGAAGAGCTATCTCCACAGCTATACCCAGAAGAGGGATCCCAACAGCAATTTTGAAACCTACTGACACAGGCCTGTTCCATACCAGGGGAACCAACGGTAACTGACCGTGATCAGTGGACCTGAGAACCAACAATGTCCAAAAACCACCAACCCAACTGACACCACAAGGCCTCAGACACATCCTGAAGTGAAAACCAGCTCGCAAACCCACTAGGAAGTAAGGAAAGCCAATTACTCACCCGATAAAATCCCATACGCATCCTACCCCATTCGCGGACTCAGCCCAGACTGAAGGCCTACACCATCTGAAGTCTTCATCGAGGCGCTGAGTGCGGCAAGCAGGAACAGCCAGCCGTACTTCAAAATCACGAGTTTTCCCCAGTGGTGAGCTTAAACTCCTGAGATCCCAACGTTTCTAACCTGGCCAGCAGGGAGGCGAAGGCGGGTGGTGACAATGCAGGGACCCCAAGGGTCAGAAGCCTGATTAAATATTTTGTGATTTAAAACTGATGTTTAGCTTCTAAGAGTGTTTGACTTGTGTTTAATTTAATAGTGTACTTAATTTCTGTCTTCTGTATAACTGCTTGTGTCAACCTCACTGTTTATTACATTTGCCTTTATTTCTTGTATTGTACCTGCCTGTTGTATTTAATAAATGGAATGATTCTTTTACCCTGAGACACTTGTTTACTGCCTTCTTCATTTCATAATTCCTAAATAATTCCAGGGTCTAGGATCAGGGATTGGGGGGGGTGATTTGAGCCATCTAACATCAGCAAGTTACTGATTGCAAATCAGAGCCCTCCACTTTCTAGACCTCAGCAGAGCCAAACACTTTAGATAATGAAATGCCTTTAAAGTGTAGAGTCAGACAGACTGGAAGAAAACTCATGTGGAGCATAAACAATCACCTAATGACGTATTCCTATACCGTGAATTCAAAATCCTCTCTTCCCTTATAATTACACTTTTAAGTTTCTTCTTCACTCATGGAATATGACTAGTGATGTCTTGGCAAACATTTATGGCTGATCCGTATTGTACTGGAGAATATGATTATGACCACCCTCTTGACTGCTGCAATCTCTCTGGGGTAGGTAGACCCAGAGTACTGTTAGGTAAGCCATTGCATGATTTGATCCAGAAAGAGCAAAATATTTCCAAGTCAGAATGGCGCGTGACTCGGAGGTGACTGTTCAGGTGCTAGTATTTCCATGGCTAAAGATTTCAGGTCTCACCAAGGTCAGCAACTCATTGATCCTACTGAGTTCAAGTGGCCCCCAGGTAATTTCATTGATTCCCTTTGTAATAACATTTTTCTTCACCTGTTGCCTTGGCCGACACCTCTTCCTGCTGCTGTCAGTTTTCCCTTTCGAACAGATCTCAGTAGCATTCCAGCCACAAAGTGAGAGAAATGTCTTTGAGAGGGCAAAGTGGAGGGCAGCAGAATGAGGAAGGAATTTAGGGGTGATCGGAGGTCAGGTGTCACACAGCTGTTGTGATGTACAGTGCAGGTATGAGGGTGGTGCAAAGTAGACTAGTGTGAGTGACCATGACGGTTAATCTCTTGGTGAGAGCAGTGACAGGCAGCTCAGGACAGGACTCCTCCTGAACCATGATTTCTCTGTCATCCTTTGAAACATTGAATTCTTCACGATCTTTTCACTCCATGTTTATGTTATAATGGTCAAGTTGTCCTGTTTTAAGCATCAGACATTCTTGTAAATCTTACACCCCAAAATAAGGCTAACTGGCCCATTTTGTTTGTCTTGACTCTTTTTTATAACCCTACAATTCCCTGCCCTTCAAGTAGTTATCCAATCCTCTTTCCAATTTTACCATTAAATCTGATTCCAGTGCCCTTTTAGACAATGTACTTCATAGCATACTCTGTAAATAAAATCTCCAGATGTCATGACAATGGCTGTTGATTAGTGTCATTGTCTGGTTAACTGATCCTGATATCTGTGAAAGCAGTTTCTAATGACAAACTCTTTCAAAGTCCTTCTCTCAGTGGCTAAGTATTGACTCTCAAGAGTGCTCAAGATTTGATTTGGACAGGTCTTGATAAAATCTTATCAACATATTGTCCAAATAGTTTGTCCTCCGTGTGTGTGTATGTGTATTTTTAGGGATAGTTTTGTTCAATAAGAATAATGCAAGAAGTCTCTTGGGAGCGAGGGTATTCCACCGCTTTGCAATTATTTTTCACATTTACAGATAACGATAATGATTGATTACTCATTTTGTTGGTATTTACCTCCTGAGTGCATTTAAATGTTTGTAAGAGCCTTCCGAGCCAGTTCACAAGAGGTACGCTGTCATAAATATCATTGGGTCCTCTTAGCTCCAACTTCTTCTTAAAAGTATTCTTCCTTCAGATCCCAGAGTGGAAGGGACTGCTCAGTCATCATCCTCCAACTATTGTGTTCTAAAACCAAAATTATGTGGACCTCATCCTTCACATGAATGTCTCAATGGAAATAGGTCAACAAACTGAAATTCCCTCCTTCCACACCACTGTGGGCGTATCTTTAGCAGATGGACTGCAAAGGATCAAGAAGGCAGCTCACCACCATCTTCTCAACAGCAATGAGAAGAGTGATGGACTAGAAGAATGGGTGATAAATGGTGGCATAGCCAAGGAGCTGTACATTTCATGAATCGAGTCACACAACACGGAAACAGGCTCTTCGGCACAAAAGCCCATGCTGACCAAATTTCCTAAATTGGACTAATACCATTTGCCTATGTTTGGCCCATATGCCTCTGAATCTTTCAATCCATGCACATGGTGAGGCCAGTGCAGGAGAGAGACAGAGAAAGAAACTGACACCAGAGTGAATCTGCACAGTTACTGCCTTTGCTGTTTGAATTCATGTATCACTGGACATCAGAGTGCGTCTGGGAAAATTAACAGTGAAATTCACAACTGGTCTTGGAGAAACTGTTTGGGCAAAGTTCACAGCACAGAATCAGATAAGTTAATTGTTTTTAAGTGGCCTACAGAAAGTCTGCAGTAGTGAATAGAGTGGGTTCTTTCTTGATTATATGTTTTTTGAGATATGTCTCTTGATTAAACTTAAAACATAAGCCGTAACTATTAATCTAACCTGGGGCAGTGTTTTGTAGAGGAATAAGGTGGGATTATTTTCAGGGTCTGTAGATTGTGAAGGAGCAAAAATGGCCTTTAATAGAGTGATATGTGCTTCTTGTCAGATGTGGGAGTTTAAAGAGAATTTAAGGGTTACTGCGGATTATATCTGCAATAAATGCTGTTGCTTGTGAATCTTATCAGATCAAATGGAACGGTTGGAGAGACAATTAGAAGCAATGAGGAATTTGTAACAGCAGTAGTATGTGATGGATGGCAGTTAGAGGAAGGGGGGAATATCTCAGATACAGTCACATAGATGGGTTAACTCAAGGAAAGGTAAGAGAGGTAGGCAGCTCGTGCAGGTGTGTTCTGTGGCTATACCCATTTCAAAAAAGTATGCTGTTTTGGAAAATGTAGGGGGTGATGGATTCTCAGGGGGACGTAGCACAAACAGCCAAGTTTGTGGTATTGAGACTGGCTCTAATGCAATGAGGGGTATGTCAGCTTTCAAGAGATCAATTGTGTTAGGGGATTCTCTAGTCAGAGGTACAGACAGACGTTTCTGTGGCCAGAAGTGAAAATCAGAATGGTGTGTTGTTTCCCTGATGCCAGGATCAAGAATGTCTCAGAGAGGGTGCAGAATGTTCTCAAGGGGGAGAGGGGCCAGCAAGAGGTCATTGTCCACATTGGAACCAACGACATAGGAAGGGAAAAGGTTGAGATTCTGAAGGGAGATTACAGAAGGGAAAAGGTTGAGATTCTGAAGGGAGATTACAGAGAGTAAGGCAGGAATTTAAAAAGGAGGTCCTCGAGAGTAGTAATGTCTGGAATACTCCTGATGCTACGAGCTAGTGAGGGCAGGAATAGGAGGATAGAGCAGATGAATGCATGACTGAGGAGCTGGTGTATGGGAGAAGGATTCACATTTTTGGATCATTGGAATCTCTTTTGGGGTAGAAGTGACCTGTACAAGAAGGACAGATTGCACCTAAATTGGAAGGGGACTAATATACTGTCAGGGAGATTTGCTAGAGCTGCTCAGGAGGATTTAAACTAGTAAGGTGGTGGGGGGTGGGGGAGGGTGGGACACAGGGAGATAGTGAGGAAAGAGATCATTCTGAGACTGGTACAGTTGAGAACAGAAGAGAGTCAAACAGTCAGGGCAGGCAGGGACAAGGTAGGACTAATAAATTAAACTGCATTTATTTCAATGCAAGGGGACTAACGGTGAAAGCAGATGAACTCAAAGCATGGTTAGGAATATGGGACTGGGATATCATAGCAATTACAGAAACATGGCCCAGGATTGAGCAGGACTGGCAGCTTAATGTTCCAGGATATAAATGCGACAGGAAGGACAGAAAGGGAGGCAAGAGGTGGTGCGGGGGGGGGGGGGGCATTTTTGATAAGGGAGAGGACATTCCTGGAAATACATCCAGGGAAATTATTTGGGTGGAAAGGAGAAATAAGAAAGGGTATGATCACCTTATTTAGATTGTATTATAGACCCCCCCTAATACTCAGAGGAAAATTGAGAAACAAATTTGTAAGGAGATCTCAGCTGTCTGTAAGATAGTTATGGTATGGGATTTTAACTTTCCAAGCATAGACTGGGACTGCCATCGTGTTAAGGGTTTAGATGGAGAGGAATTTATTAAGTGTGTACAGGAAGATTTTCTGATTCAGTGTGGATGTACCTACTAGAGAAGGTGCAAAACTTAACCTATTCTTGGGAAATACGGCAGGGCAGGTGGCTGAGGTGTCAGTGGGGGAGCACTTTGGGGCCAGTGACCATAATTCTATTAGATTTAAAATAGTGATGGAAAAGGATAGACCAGATCTAAAAGTTGGAGGTTCTAAATTGGAGAAAGGCTAATTTTCATGGTAATTTGACGGTATTAGGCAAGAACTTTCGAAAACTAATTGAGGGAAGATGTTTGCAGGCAAAGGGACGGCTGGAAAATGGGAAGCCTTCAGGAATGAGATAACAAGAATCCAGAGAAAGTATATTCCTGTCAGGGTGAAAGGAAAGGCTGGTAGGTATAGGGAATGCTGGATGACTAGAGAGATTGAGGGTTTGGTTAAGAAAAAGAAGGAAGCATTTGTAAAATAGATCCATAGAAGAGCATAAAGGCAGTAGGAGTATACTTAAGAGGGAAATCAGGAGGGCAAAACGGGGACATGAGATAGCTTTGGCAAATAGAATTAAGGAGAATCCAAAGGGTTTTTACAAATACATTAAGGACAAAAGGGTAACTAGGGAGAGAATATGGCCCCTCAAATATCAGCAAGGTGGCCTTTGTGTGGAGCTGCAGAAAATGGGGGAGATACTAAATGAGTGTTTACTGTGGAAAAGGATATGGAAGATATAGAATGCAGGGAACTAGATAGTGATACCTTGCAAAATGTCCATATTACAGAGGAGGAAATGCTGGATGCCTTGAAACGCATAAAGGTGGATAAATCCCTAGGACCTGATCAGGTGTACCCTAGAACTCTGTGGGAAGCTAGAGAAATGATTGCTGTACCTCTTGCTGAAATATTTGTATCATCGATAGTCACAGGTGAGGTACCGGAAGACTGGAGGCTGGCAAACGTGGTGCCACTGTTTAAGAAAGGTAGTAAAGACAAGCCAGGGAACTATAGACCAGTGAGCCTGATGTCGGTGGTGGGCAAGTCATTGGAGGGAATCCTGAGGGACAGGATGTACATGTATTTGGAAAGGCAAGGTCTGATTAGGGTTAGTCAACATGACTTTGTGCATGGGAAATCATGTCTCACAAACTTGATTGAATTTTTTGAAGAAGTAACAAAGAGGATTAATGAGGGCAAAGCGGTTGATGTGTTCTATGTGGACTTCAGTAAGGCGTTCGACAAGGTTCCCCATGAGAGACTGGTTAGCAAGGTTAGATCTCATGGAATACAGGGAGAACTAGGCAGTTGGATACAGAACTAGCTCAAAGGTAGAAGACAGAGGGTGGTGGTGGAGGATTGTTTTTCAGACTAGAGGCCTGTGACAAGTGGAGTGCCACAAGGATCGGTGCTGGGTCCTCTACTTTTTGTCATTTACATAAATGGTTTGGATGTGAGCATAAGAGGTACAGTTTGTAAGTTTGCAGATGACACCAATATTGGAGGTGTAGCCAACAGTGAAGAGGGTTACCTCAGATTTCAACAGGATCTGGACCAGATGGGACAATGGGCTGCGAAGAGGCAGATGGAGTTTAATTCAGATAAATGGGAGGTGCTGCATTTTGGGAAAGCAAATTTTAGCAGGACTTATACAGTTAATGGTAAGGTCCTAGGGAGTGTTGCTGAACAAAGAGACCTTGGAGTGCAGGTTCATAGCTCCTTGAAAGTGGAGTCACAGGTAGAAAGGATAGTGAAGAAGGCATTTGGTATGCTTTCCTTTATTGGTCAGAGTATCGAGTACAGGAGTTGGGAGGTCATGTTGCGGCTGTACAGGACATTGGTTAGGCCACTGTTGGAATATTGCGTGCAATTCTGGTCTCCTTCCTGTCAGAAAGATGTTGTGAAACTTAAAAGGGTTCAGAAAAGATTTACAAAGATGTTGCCAGGGTTGGAGGATTTGAGCTATAGGGAGAGGCTGAACAGGCTGGGGCTGTTTTCCCTGGAGCGTCGGAGGCTGAGGGGTGACCTTATAGAGGTTTACAAAATTATGAGGCGCTTGGATAGGATAAATAGACAAAGTCTTTTCCCTGTGTTCAGGGAGTCCAGTACTAGAGGGCATAGGCTTAGGGTGAGAGGGGAAAGATATAAAAGAGACCTAAGGGGCAACTTTTTCACGCAGAGGGTGGTACGTGTATGGAATGAGCTGCCAGAGGAAGTGGTGGAGGCTGGTACAATTGCAACTTTTAAGAGCCATTTGGATGGGTATATGAATGGGAAGGGTTTGGAGGAAAAGGGCAGATGGGACTAGATTGGGTTGGGATATCTGCTGGATGGGTTAGACCGAAGGGTCTGTTTCCATACTGTACATCTTTATGACTCTATGACTCTATGTACCTGTGCAGATGTCATTTAAGTGTTGTAGTTGTACCCACCTCACCCACTTCCTCTGGCAGCTCATCCAATACACGCACCACCTTCTGTGTGATCAAGTAGCCCCTCAGATCTCTTCTAAATCCTTCCCGTTTTACCTTTAACCTATGCCCACTAGTTTTATGCTCCCTTACCCTAGAGAAAAGATCCTGGCTATTCACCTTATCAATGCCTCTCATGATATTATGAACCTTGATAAGATCATGCCTCAGCTCCTGTGCTCCAGATGAAAAGGTCCCAGCCGATCCAGCCTCTCCTTGTAAATCAAACCTTCCAGTCTCCTTTACATCCATGTCAATCTCCTTTGCAACCTTTTTGCTTTAATAACATCCTTCTTATAGCAGGGTGACCAGAATTATTCTCCTAATGTGCTAGCTGGAAAAATAATAGATTCAGAATTATATGAACAGCAAAGGGTTCAATCCCTGGGGTGACCCTTGAGATTTCATGGATGTGAACTGGAAGAATAGTGGCCTTATCAATGTCTTGTACAGTTGCAACACGATGTCCCAATTCCTATAATCAGTGCTCTGACCGATGGAGGTAAGCGTGCCAAATGCCTTCATCACCACCCTGACGCCATTTTCAAGGAAGTATGTACCAGTACCCCAGGTCTCTTTGTTTGACCATGCTCCCCAGGGTCCTACCATTAATTATGTAAGTCCTGTCCTTGTCTTACCAAAATGCAACATCTCACATTTATCTAAATTAAATGCCATCTTCTTTGTCCCACAGTTGATCAAGATCCTGTTGTGGTCTTAGACAATCTTCTTTGCTGTCCAATATACCACCAATTTTGGTGTCACCCACATGCTAAGTAACCATGGATGAACAACAGTGGACCTAGTACCGATCCCTGCGACACATCGCTGATCACAGGGCTCCAGACTGAAAAGCAACACTCTCCCACCACCTTCTGTATGAATACAGGAAAAGCTGTATACGATAGTGCAATTATCTTGAGTTTTAGTTTTCATAATTGTTCTTTTTGTGGATCAGAGCATTCATTTTGTGCAGAATCTCGTCTCGATGTGGACAATGTTTTTTCCGTGGAGAAAAAAAAAAATTATTTTTGAAGTTGTACAGAATTGCAGGTGAACACAGAATTTGGCAGAGTGGGGAGGATCATTTTTGATTTTTTTTAACAACAGTCAAACTTGTATAAATGCATATTTCAGAGATACAGAAGGTCAGCAATAGTTAAAGGTTGTAGATTGAGAGTGAAGGCTGAAACTGATTTGGAGGGAAGGAGTTGGAGTTTTCCACGATTCCAGAATGTTCACTTCAGATTTGTTTGACGTTTGGGGCTTGGCTCCACATTTACACTGTAGTTGTGATGATGGCTTAAAGCAATACTGCAATTATATCATGAATGCGGCCTCAGAGAGGGAGGGAAGCTTTTGGTGAAAGACAGTTAGATTATGTCATCAAGCAAACTTCTTTAAATGATCAGTTTTAGCACTTCAATATTTGTCGAGTTAAATAATGAGTCTGAATACTTTTGGATATAATAACCTGCAATTTCCTTATATATTTACATGCAATAATACTGTAAGAACCACGTTACACTGGGGTATTATGAAAATATTAAGTGTAAGTGAGTTCAGCTAACTTGGGGGGGGGGCACAGTGGCTCAGTGGTTAGCACTGCTGCCGCATAGTGCTAGAGACCCAGGTTCAATTCCAACCTTGGGCGACTCTCTGTGTGGAGTTTGCACATTCTCCCCATGTCTGCGTGGGTTTCCTGTGGGTGCTACAGTTTCCTCCCATAGTCTAAAGATGTGCAGGTCAGGTGAATTGGACATGCTAAACTGCCCCACGGTGTTCAGTGCATTAGGCAGAGGGAAATGGGTCTGGGTGGGTTACTCTTTGGAGGGTCGGTGTGGACTTGTTGGGCTGAAGGGCCTGTTTCCACACTGTAGGGAATCTAATCTAACCTCCTCAAACTTTGCATTGAATCTCTCTAATTAAGCGTTTTCTCCATTATTGTATGGCCTCAAGTTGAATTTGTCAAAACCCTCCTTGGAACATCTCACTACGCTGAACTCACCCCCAAGATAAAGAGGAGTGGACATGATTTTTCTGTATTCACATTAGTTCTGAATTGTTTCCATGAAATTAAGTGTGATAGGCAGCTGATCTGATACTGCCTCTTTCTCATCCCTGACCAAGGTGAAAATTATTCCTAATATTTTTCATTGTATTTAATGGAAATTATATAAAGCAGACTGATGTTTTGAAATATTAGTTCATTTACAACTAACCACCTTTTGAAAACTTTCCAAACACAACTGGGTATAAACTCTACAGAGACAGCAGCTTTTTCATTTTTGACAAACTGCAATGGTTTGTAATAAAATTGGTGAGTTAACATTCATTGTGAAAAGCAGTTACAAGAGATGTAACTGAATTTCATGCCTCACTTCAGCACCAGTTCATTTTTAAAATTAGCCATCAAACTGTAATATAAGTATGGATGACTAGGACAGACTTCTGGAGGGCACTGAAGCATAAGTGCTCTAAGGCACTATTGACTGAGGCATTTTAAAATCTTTTCAATTCAATTTGAAAGCATTCAAGCTATTTGTGTGAGCCTGTTGTTGATCCCTATGGTCAACTATTCCAGTTATAGTTACCAATCATGGTTTTACATGAAGGCCTGCTCAGTTGAACAAGTAAATGGAAGGCTGCAGTGACCCATAGATATACACCTAACATTATTTACCATTGTTTTCAGGAACAAAAGCAGAATTGTCAAACTCAGAAGGACAGAGCATGTAAGATATTTATTAAATAAGGCCTTTTAAAAAAATATGTATGTCATATGTCAGTAGTCCAACGAGGGAAGGGGTCATATTGGACCTGATATTGGGGAATGAGCCAGGACAGGTGGTAGAAGTTGGGTTGGGGGACTTTTTGGGGAACAGTGACCACAATTCTGTAAGTTTTAGAATACTCGTAGATAAAGATGAGAGTGGTCCTAAGGGAAAAGTACTAAAGTGGGCCAAGGCCAATTTTATCAAAATTGCTCAGAAATGTGGATTGGACACAGATATTTGAAGGGAAGTCCACATTTGATATGTAGGAGACTTTCAAAGATAGGTTAAAGGTAGTGCAGGATAGGCATGTCCCGTTGAAGGCAAAGGATAGGAAGGGCAAGATTCATGAACCGTGGATGACAGGAGAAATTGTACGATTAGCCAAGAGGAAAAGGGAAGCATACATAAGGTCTAGGCAGCCAAGAACAGAACAGGCCCTGGAGGAGTATCAGAAGAGTAAGACAAGCCTTAACTGAGGAATCAAGCGGGCTAAAAGGGGTCATGAAATAGCTTTAGCAAGCAGAATTAAGGAGAATCCCAAAGTATTTTATTCTTATATAAGAAGCAAGCAGGTAGCTAGAGAAAGGATTGGTCCACTAAAGGATAATGAAGGAAGGCTGTGTGTCGAACCTGAGAGAATGGGTGAGATTCTGAATGATTACTTTGCATCAGTGTTTACTGAGGAGAGGAACATGAATCTTGAGAATAAGAGATAGAAGTTTGGTTAGTCTGGATCATATTAGCATAAGTAGGAGAGACGTGTTGGGTAGGCTGGAGGTTATTAAGGTGGACAAATCCCCAGGACCGGATGGGATCTATCCCAGGTTGCTGAGGGAGGCGAAAGAGGAAATAGCTGGGGCCCTGACAGATATCTTTGTGGCATCCTTAAATACAGGTGAGGTGCCAGAGGACTGGAAAGTTGCTCATGTTGTCCCCCTGTACAAGAAGGGTAGTAGGGATATTCTGGGTAACTACAGACCAGTGAGCCTGATGTCAGTGGTGGGAAAGTTGCTGGAGAGGGTACTGAGGGATAGATTCTGTTTATATTTAGAAAAGAATGGGCTTATCAGTGATAGGCAACATTGTTTTGTGTGGGAGAGATTGTGCCTTACCAACTTAATAGAGTTCTTCGAGGAAGTGACCAATTAGATAGATGAAGGAAGGGCTATTGATGTCAATAGCCCTTTAGTAAGGCATTTGATAAGGTTCCCCATGGTAGATTAATGGAGAAAGTGAAGTCACATGGTGTGCAGGGTGTTCTAGCTAGGTGGATAAAGATCTGGTTGAGCAACAGGAGACAGAGGGTAGTAGTTGAAGAGAGTTTCTCGAAATGGAGAAAGGTGACCAGTGGTGTTCCACAGGGGTCAGTGTTGGGGCCACTGTTGTTTGTAATATGCATAAATGATCTGGAAGAGGGCACTGTTGGTATGATCAGCAAGTTTGCAGATGACACAAAGATTGGTGGAGTAGCAGAAAGCATAAGGGACTGTCAGAGAATACAGGAAGATATAGATAGACTGGAGAGTTGGGCAGAAAAGTGGCAGATGGATTTCAATCCAGGCAAATGTGAGGTGACGTATTTAAGCAAGGCTAATTCTAATGCGAATTATACAATGAACAGAAGAGCCTTGGGAAAAGTTGATGGGCAGAGAGATCTGGAAGTGCAGGTCCGTTGTACCCTGAAAGTTGCTGCACAGGTGGATAGAGTGGTCAAGAAGGCATATAGTATGCTTGCCTTCATTGGATGGGGTATTGAGTATAAGAGCGAACAAGTCATGTTAAAATTGTTCAGGAGGTTGGTTCGGCCGCATTTGGAATACTGTGTACAGTTCTTGTTACCACATCACCAAAAGGATGTGGATGCTTTGGAGAGGGTGTAGAGAAGGTTTACGAGGATTTTACCTGGTATGGAAGATGCAAGCTATGAAGAGAGGTTGAGTAGGTTAGGTTTGTTTTCATTAGAAAAAAAGGAGATGGGGGAGGGGCCTGATTGAGCTTTACAAAATAATAAAGGGTATAGACAGGGTGGGTAGAGACAAGCTTTTTCCCAGGGTGAACGATTCCATTATGAGAGGTCATGCTTTCAAGGTAAGAAGTGGGAAGTTTAAGCGGGATACATGTGGCATGTACTTCCCACAGAGGGTGGTGGGCATTTGGAACACGTTGCCAGCAGAGGTGGTAGAGGCAGGCACGGTAGATTCATTTAAGATGCATCTGGACAGATGCATGAGTAGGTGGGGAGCAGAGGGATACAAATGCTTAGGAATTGACTGACAGGTTTAGACAGTACATTTGGATCGGCTCAGGCTTGGAGGGCCGAAGGGCCTGTTCCTGGGCTGTAAATTTTCTTTGTTCTTTGTTCTGATATAATTCCAAAAATAAAATTGGGGCTTATTCAGAAGTTACATTTTGGGCAGTGTTTATAAACTGGCAAAATTAAACAGTTTTTAACTCATAACGTGTCATCACATTTAATAAAAACCAAAAGAACTACAGATGCTGGAAGTCAGAAACAGAAACAGAAGTTGCTGGAAAATCTCACCAGGTATGGCAACATATGTGGAGAGAGATCAGAGTTTTGGGTCGAGTGACCCTTCTTCAGACCACTGAAATTCTGAGGAAGGGTCACTGGACCTGAGACATTAACTCTGATTTCTCTCCACAGATGCTGCCAGACCTGCTGAGACGAACCTACAGCTTCTGTTTTTGCGTCATCGCATTAGTAAGGCTCTTCTGATTTGTTGCCAGACACTACAGAAAAGCATCTGCTTATATTCCCAATATTATAACTCAAAGATTGTCTTTCGTCTAATCAAATCGCACTTTGCTTGAATCTCCATTTGCCCAGACTGTCTGCAGTCCTTGCCAGTACTTAGATTCTGAATCTGAGAGCTAGGAAGGAATGCGGTTATCACAACCTGTGGGTGCTGTGCAATTCAACAGATGAATTTTACATTCTTTTGCCCAGGCATGAGCTTGCTGAGATTTTTGGAGGGTTTTTCACTTGAGGCCAAGTGATAATTCTCATTGTGTCTTACCAAACCTTCCTCACCAAATCCTATGGCCTTCCTCACATCTGACTGTAGTCCCATTTTACCATGTTCTATTGTCAGGGTATCCCAGATCTGAACAGCATTCCTGGTGCCAGCTCTATCTTTAAAAGGCTCCCCACTTCAATCATCACAGCTCGTCATTGTCATCTTTCCATAGGGAAGGTGGTGAACTAGAGTCATAGAGTCATATTGATATACAGCACGGAAACAGCTCCTTCGGGCCAACTCGTCCATGCCGACCAGATATCCTAACCTGATCTAGTCCCACTTGCCAGCACCCAGCCCATGTCACTCTAAACCCTTCCTATTCATATACCCATCCAGATGCCTTTTAAATGCTGTTATTGTACCAGCCTCCACCACTTCTTCTTGCACCTCATTCCATACACATACCACCCTCTGCGTGAAATAGTTGCCCCTTAGGTCCCTTTTATATCTTCCCCTCTCACCCTAAACCTATGCCCATTAATTCTGGATTCCCTCATCCTCGTGAAAAGACCTTGTCTATTTGCCCTATCCATGCCCCTCAAGACTTTATAAACCTCTATAAGGTCACCCCACAGGCTCCAACGCTCCAGGGAAGACAGCCCCAGCCTATTCAGTCCCTCCCTATCGCTCAAATCCTCCAACCCTGGCAACATCCTTGTAAATCTTTTCTGAAGTTTTGCAAGTTTTACAACATCCTTCTGATAGGAAGGAGACCAGAATTGCACACAATATTCCAAAAGTGGCCTAACCAATGCCCTGTACAACCGCAACATGACTTCCCAACTCCTGTACTGAATGCTCCGACCAATAAAGGAAAGCATACCAAATACCTTCTTCACTATCCTATCTACTTGTGACTTCACTTTCAGGGAGCTATGAACCTGCACTCCAAGGTGTCTTTGTTCAGCAACACTCCCCAAGACATTACCTTTCAGTGTTTAAGTCCTGCCCTGATTTGCCTTTTCAAACTGCAACACCTCAAATTTATCTAAGTCAAACTCCATCTGCCACTCCTCAGTCCACTGGCCCATCTGATCAAGATCCTGTTGTACTCTGAGGTAACCTTCTTTGCTGTCCACTGCACCTCCAATTTTGGTGTCATCTGCAAAGTTACTAACTATACCTCCTATGTTCACATCCAAAGTTAGCAGCACTAAGGAGGACTCTGGGCCCAAATGGAAGCCTAAGTTGGGCTGTTTTATGGCAGTGGGATTATGCCAGCAAAATGAAATTGGCTGCAAATTCACAGGTCCCTTGCTCACTGAATCTGCCCTAGTTTCTAATAGTTGACCTCAAAAAGCTTTTTAAAAAAAGAGTTAAAGACACAAATGTGTGCTGTCATGATAACCAATAGAATTTGTTGCTACTTTCAGTCTTTGACCCAAAGGAAGGCAATTTCCTCAGCTTTTGTGTGGGTTTGTCACAGCTGCCGTGAAGTATTCCTAAACATTTTCCCATCCGATGCCAAAAAAATACAGACAGTGACACAAAACTGAAGGTAATTTGGTCACTGACAAGCCCGACATCTTGTTAGCCATCTCAAAATGGAATTGGGCTTAACTTTCTACATCTGCCTTTCTTCCACAGTTTCAGAGACTGATGACCCTGTACTGCCTGCCAGACATCATGAAGCTGTAGATGATATGTTGAAAGTGGGGGGGGGTGCTTGATTTGTGGTCTTTAAAATACGTCTCTTCCCTTCCCATGGGTTTTAATGCAGCTATGTTTAAACTGGACTCACACTTGTTGGAATTAACTGAGGTTAGCAGCCTCGTTTTTCTGGCTGCCATTGCTGCAAGTCCATTTTTAGGAGCATAATCAGCACGTCAGTAACTGGTGCTACTGGTGCTATACTAAAGCAGACAAAGAACTGCAACAAAATTCACATTCAGGTTCAAATGTAAGCAGGTCTGCCAATGCTTCTCTTTCTTATGTAGAGCGGGTCACATCGGTTGGAATAAGAACTTGCATTTTTGTAGTGCCTTACGAGACCTTGAGACATTTCAAAGCACTTCCAAGCCAATGAAACACTTTTTGAAATGTAGTCAAGTTTTAACGCAGGAAGCAAGGCAGTCAGTTGTATGGGCAGTAAACTCCAACAAGCAGCAATGTGATAATGACCAGACAATCTGTGCCTCTGGGATGGTGCCACAGGCCCATTTTCTCAGCTGTTTGTAATGTCTAAAATATTCAAACCTTAGGAGTAGCGAGAGCACTGGGACACCTTTCGAAAGAGGCTGCTGAATCATAGGTTCTTTGGAGCACAGAGAATCGGCATTGAGGACTCACTCCGGGAGAAAGGCAACATCTACTTAGGCTGCTATGTTGGAGAGACATGTTGGCGACTCATTGGGTATTTTTGTGGGTCTGGCTACAGGAGGGGGCATCAATGGGGTTTCCTGGAAGGGAAAGCAGCAGGGCTTGCTTAGTTAAAAGTGTCCAATGGTTACTTTGCCTCAGATATAAAGAAAAGACATAGTGATCCTTCATATGTTGAGAACGTGGGATGTTAAGTTGGCGATCATTATTTTCAGTGAACTGTCAAGCAATTGAACTGGCTTTGTAGTTCAGTTTTGTCGGACATTTAGAATACTGCTATATGCAATAAGCCAGAATGGTTGCATCGAACCAGCTTAGAATATTGTAAGGAAACAGGACATGAGGAAAACTCACACTAAAGGATTTATTTATGTCAGAGCTACCTCTGAGTAAGTGAAAAGAAAACTGTCAGGGAATTTTTGCAAAGAGTGTTTGTGACAGAAAAGGAATGTGTGACTTGAAACTTTAAGAATCTTTAGTTTCCTACTGGCTGATTGATCTGGCTATGCACAGTTGCTGTCAATATGTCTGTGGAATTGAGGACATAATTTGTATCCATGTGTGACTGTTTTCATTCATTACAATATGCTAGGGACAAGACAGAGAGAAACCATCTACCAATATTTGAGTGTTACAGACTCCACTGACAAGGGAGACATTGAAAGGCATGCAGGACTGTATCAATAATAAAATGCCACACACCAAGGTTAAATGAATTTATAATTTACTTATACCCTTCATATTGAATTTTTATTTTAAAAAAGCAAATAAATTCTAACCAAGTACCTTCTGGCTCACACAGTTAAGCTCTGAAAGGAAGCACTGAAGTTTAATTCTAGCTTATGTTGAGCTTTAATAATAAATTGTAACATTTTAATACTTTCCTGCTGTTTCCTAAGTTTGTTTGCATAACAAATCATTTCTAAGTAACTGATTGAAGGGCTAAGATATTTCTGAAAAATATGGTGAATGTGGGTAAACTAACAATTCTTTCTGACTTTGAAATCCCTCAATTTATTTTTTAAAGGAATATTTGCGGTATTGCACCGTAACTGTTTTGAAATGCTGGCTTAAGCCCACATTCCAATCCCATGATTGCGCTAAAGTAATGCTGGCTGCTGGACAGCTCTTCAAACTTTGATCTCTTTTTATGATCAACAGCCAATTGTTATTCGAATGTCAGGATCCTTCCACTCCGACTTCAATGCCTTGCTTGGATACATTCATACACTTGCTACACAGTGATTTACACTGAATTCATGCTGGTAGCAACATGGCTTTGACAAATATTATTGCACAATGATCCACTCTTTTCCCTTCAGTGAAGCTGCTTTCTGTAGGCAATTAGGAAGGGAGAATTTGCATTCATCAGACACCCTACACATCCTAAGCAAGTCCCAAAGTCAATTAGCTACTTTTTGGGATGTAGTGACGGTTGTTTTGAGGGGAAGTTTTCACACTTCATTTGTACGTGGCAACAATCCAGCGACAGGAATGAGATGAATGTAAGTTGGCGCTAAATGATCAGAGTGTTTTGGCTACGTTGGTTGAAGCATGGTGAAGATGCTGTGATAATCCTCCAACATTCTTGGATTTTGTACGCGAGCAGGCAGAGAGAGCACCAGTTTAATGGCTTATCCAAAAGCTGAAATTTGAACATTGAATAATGCAAAACCCCTTAAGCATTGAATTGAATTGAATTATCTCTGCATTTTCTTCAAAGAACTGAAGACATCAAAACCACTGTGTCATGGTATTGTAGTGATTCATATTGAAATTGAGTTTGTACGAACCCCACTCAAGCGAATTTTTTTTTGTGCAAAGTAATGGTTCTGAAGGAATTCATACTTGAGACTGCATTAAGCTCTCAGCCCCACCCCCAAATTCTGACTTGCATGGGGATAAGGCAGAATAATGGACCTCAGGGGCTGCAGACTTGCATTCAGATGTCCTGTCTTCGTCTTTGTAATGATGCCTAAGGAAGTGGTGTAACGTGTTATGGCCTTTATTGCTATCAAGCAGCAAACTATATTGTGTTAAGGCAAGAGCCTCTTCTTGATAAGACTCAGTGATATTTGATTCTTTACCATTGTAAATTCATTAGGCACTTAGGTCCAGTTGAAGGCAAGAGGTTTGGTAGTAGCATCCCTCTACCCACAAGTCATAGAATCCTTACTATGTGGAAGCAGGCCATTTGGCCCATTGAGTTCACACTGACCCTCTGAAGAGCATCCCACCCAGACCCTTAGTGTGGAACCCTACATTTCCCATAGCTAATCCACATAACCAACACACCCCTGAACACTATATGTAGTTTAACATGGCCAGTCTACCTAATGTGCGCATCTTTGGACTGTGGGAGGAAACCAGAGCACCTGGTGGAAACCCATGCAGAAACATGGAGAACGTGAAAACTCCACACAGTCACCCGAGGCTGGAATCAAACCTGGGTCCCAGGTGCTGTGAGGCAGCAGTCCTAACCACTGAGCCACTGTGCCATCCACTGTGCCATGTGTTTTAACAAATTTCACCTGAGGATATGAGAAGTGTGTCAATGGGTTTGTTCGTTAACAAAGAAACTGGAAACAGGGAAGCCTCTATTTGCTTGCCAGGCTGCTGTTAAACTATCACAAACTTCAGATGTTCTGATGCAGATGAAATTATATATTTTGATTGTTAGTTTGATAAATGTTTGAAGTAATCTTTCAATTGTTCGCACTCAGATAAAGATCCCAATTTGTAAGCTGGATGTCAGACCAAAGGTCAGGTGCATAACTCTAAAATGGATAGGGGTCAGTAAAGGAGAAGGTGAGAACTGCAGGTGCTGGAGATCAGAGCTGAAAATGTGTTGCTGGAAAAGCGCAGCAGGTCAGGCAGCATCCAAGGAGCAGGAGAATCGACGTTTCGGGCATGAGCCCTTCTTCAGGAATGAGGAAAGTGTGCCAAGCAGGCTAAGATAAAAGGTAGGGAGGAGGGACTTGGGGGAGGGGCGTTGGAAATGCGATAGGTGGAAGGAGGTTAAGGTGAGGGTGGTAGGTTGAGGGTGATAGGCCGGAGTGGGGGTGGGGGCGGAGAGGTCAGGAAGAAGGTTAGGAAGGTGGTGTTGAGTTCGAGGGTTGGGACTGAGACAAGGTGGGGGGGAGGGGAAATGAGGAAACTGGAGAAATCTGAGTTCATCCCTTGTGGTTGGAGGGTTCCTAGGCGGAAGATGAGGCACTCATCCTCCCGCCGTCGTGTTGCTATGGTCTGGCGATGGAGATGTCCAAGGACCTGCATTTCCTTGGTAGAGTGGGAGGGGGAGTTGAAGTGTTGAGTCACGGGGTGGTTGGGTTGGCTGGTCTGGGTGTCCCAGAGGTGTTCTCTGAAACGTTCCGCAAGTAGGCGGCCTGTCTCCCCAATATAGAGGAGGCCACATCGGGTGCAGCGGATGCAGTAAATGATGTGTGTGGAGGTGCAGGTGAATTCGTGGCGGATATGGAAGGATCCCTAAGGGTCTTGGAGGGAAGTAAGGGGAGAGGTGTGGGCGCAAGTTTTGCATTTCTTGCGGTTGCAGGGGAAGGTGCCGGGAGTGGAGGTTGGGTTGGTGAGGGGTGTGGTGAAGGGAGTCACGGAGGGAGTGGTCTTTTCGGAACGCTGATAGGGGAGAGGAGGGGAATATATCCCTGGTGGTGGGGTCTGTTTGGAGGTGGCGGAAATGATGACGGGTGATACGATGTATATGGAGGTTGGTGGGGTGGTAGGTGAGGACGAGTGGGGTTCTGTCCTGGTGGTGATTGGAGAGGGGGGGGGGCTCAAGGGCGGAGAAGCAGGAAGTGGAGGAGATCACCCCGACCTCAGATTTACCTGGACCGTCTCAGACTCCTCCCTCCCCTTCCTAGACCTCTCCATTTCTATCTCGGGCAACCGAATCAACACGGACATTTACTATAAACCGACCGACTCCCACAGCTACCTAGACTATATCTCCTCCCACCCTGCCCCCTGTAAAAACGCCATCCCATATTCCCAATTCCTTCGTCTCCGCCGCATCTGCTCCCAGGAGGACCAGTTCCAATACCGAACAACCCAGATGGCCTCCTTCTTCAAAGACCACAATTTTCCCCCAGACATGGTCGATGATGCTCTCCACCGCATCTCCTCCACTTCCTGCTCCTCCGCCCTTGAGCCCCCCCCCCTTCAATCGCCACCAGGACAGAACCACACTCGTCCTCACCTACCACCCCACCAACGTCCATATACATCGTATCATCCGTCGTCATTTTCGCCACTTCCAAACGGACCCCACCACCAGGGATATATTTCTCTCCCCTCCCCTACTAGCATTCCAAAAAGACCACTCCCTCCGTGACTCCCTTGTCAGGTCCACACCCCCCACCAACCCAACCTCCACTCCCGGCACCTTCCCCTGCAACCGCAAGAAATGCAAAACTTGCGCCCACACCTCTCCCCTTACTTCCCTCCAAGGCCCTAAGGGATCCTTCCATATCCGCCACGAATTTATCTGCACCTCCACACACATCATTTACTGCATCCGCTGCACCCGATGTGGCCTCCTCTATATTGGGGAGACAGGCCACCTACTTGCGGAACGTTTCAGAGAACACCTCTGGGACACCCAGACCAACCAACCCAACCATCTCGTGGCTCAACACTTCAACTCCCCCTCCCACTCTAGCAAGGACATGCTGGTCCTTGGACTCCTCCATCGCCAGACCATAGCAACACGATGAGGAAGAGTGCCTCATCTTCTGCCGAGGAACCCTCCAACCACAAGGGATGAACTCAGATTTCTCCAGTTTCCTCATTTCCCCTCCCCCCACCTTGTCTCAGTCCCAATTCTCGAACTCAGCACCACCTTCCTAACCTGCAATCTTCTTCCTGACCTCTCTGCCCCCACCCCCACTCCAGCCTATCACCCTCACCTTAACCTCCTTCCACCTATCGCATTTCCAACGCCCCTCCCCCAAGTCCCTCCTCCCTATCTTTTATCTTAGCCCGCTTGGCACACTTTCCTCATTCCTGAAGAAGGGCTCATGCCTGAAACGTTGATTCTCCTGCTCTTTGGATGCTGCCTGACCTGCTGCGCTTTTCCAGCAATACATTTTCAGCTAGGGGTCAGTAAACAATGTTACCAAATTAATTCAACTCAATGGAAAATGAGTAGAACTCATTTAAAGATACAATGTTGAGCATGTATGGTAAGTCTATTTTCAAACCAAATTCTGATTAAACAAGCATGATGCTAATGGATTAAAAGCTTAATTTGAAATGAAGGGGAGAAACAGCCTGTTCAAATCCTCCAGGAAGAAAAGGGAGTGTTCACTGATATGGATATATGGAACTACAGAGATTAAAACCTTGATCTGCATTACTGCATCGTCCTTGTGTTGGATTATCTTTGGCCAGGTTTGCAGCAAAATTCATTCACTGGACCAAGATAACTGGAATTAATCTATGCAAAGCAAGCTTCATTCCTGCTGAATCAGCTGATCATGGAAGTGATGAGCTTTATACAGGGGAATCATGAGAACTTAGAATGAGAAACATCAAGAGTTTCAAATCTGCAACTATTTAATTGACGCTATATTTTCTCAATACATAACAAAGCAATTTGTTAAGATTCAATTTGACTGGAAACCTCAGTACACGCAGTGGCTTTATATTGAAGCAGATAATTAGGATAATTAGCAACACGGAGACAAAACTGGATACATCCTCCTGTGATAGTTCAGAGAGGTGCATTAATCATCCAACATAACTTTTTAGGACCTTTTGGCAATCCATGACAGTGGGGTTCCACAGGGATCAGTGCTGGGACTGCACCTATTGACAAGGTATACTCGTGATTTGTAGAAAGGAAGTTAATTATAGCCAATTTGACAGATTACACAAAAATAGGCAGAGGGGCAGGTTGTGAGAGATATTCAAATAGCTTACAGAGAGATATTGATAGATGATGTAAGTGAGTAAAAAGTTCACAAATGTGGGAAAATGTGAAGGTGTTCATTTTGAAAGGGTAAAATAAAGAAGATTATTGAAATGTATAAAACTGCAGAAAGCAGCAAAACAAAGGGACTCAGAAGTTATTGTGCATGAAACACAAAGCTAGTACCCAGGTGCAGTAGGTAATCAGGAAGGCCAATGTAATATGGCCCCTTATTTAAGGGGGATTGGGGTATAAGAATAGGGAAGGCTTACTGCAACTGGACAAGGTGCTGGTGAGACCACATCTGGAGGACTGTGAACAGCTTCGATCCCCTTATTTATACTAAGATATCATTTCATTGAAGGCAGTTCAGAGAAGGTTCACAAGGCTGGGCCATGGTATGGAGGGATTGTCTTACAAGCAAAGGCTATACAGGTTGTGACTACACACTGGAGTTCAGACACATGAGAGGTGATCTCACTGAAGCATAAAAGATTCTGAACAGGCTTGACAGGGTCAATGCTGAGACAATGTTTCCCCTCATGGGAGAGTCCAGGACCAGAGGGTATGGTCTCAGAATAAAGGGGCACCAATTTGAGACGGAGATGAGGAGAAATTTCTTCTCTCAAAGGGTTGTGAGTCATAAGAATTTCTTGCCAGAGAGAGCTGTTTGTGTTTAAGGCTGAGATAGGTAGGTAGATACTTGATCAGTAAGGGAATCAAGAAATATGGGTAAACACAGGAAAGTGAATCTGAGGAATGTCAGATCACCCAAGATCCTATTGAATGACAGGTCAGGCATGGTGGGCCAAACATAGAAACTTTGACATAGCAACATAGAAAATAGGTGCAGGAGTAGGCCATTTGGCCCTTCGAACCTGTACCACCATTCAATATGGTCATGGCTGATCACGCAATCTCCGTATCCCATTCTTGCCCTCTCCCCATACCCCTTGACCTCCTTAACCACAATGGCCACGTCCAGCTCCCTCTTGAATATATCTAATGAACTGACCCTAACAGCTTCCTGCAGGAGAGAATTCCACAGGTTCACAACTCTGTGTGTCAAGAAATTCTTCCTCATCTCAGTCCTGGATGGCTTAACCTTTATTCTTAGGAACATTCTTCCCACATCTAGCCTGTCCAGTCCCATTGGGATTTTATATGTTTCTATGAGATTCCCCCCTCCCCAACGCTCTTCTAAATTCCAGTGATTACAAGCATTGTTGATCTAGTCTTTGCTCATATGTCAGTCCTGCCAACCCTGGAATCAATCTGGTGATCCGTCGTTGGACTCCCTCAATAGCAAGAATGTCCTTCCTCAGATTAAGAGACCAAACTGCACACAATACTCAAGGTGTGGCCTCAGCAAGGCCCTGCATAACTGCAACAAGACATCCTTACTCTGATTCTCAAATCCTCTTGTTATGAAGGCCAGCATGCCATTAGCTTTCTTCATCGCCTGCTGCACCGATATGCCAACCTTCAGTGATTGTTCCATTATGACACCCAGGTCTCATTGCACCTCACCTTTTCCTAAACTGCCACCATTCAGATAACTGCCTTCTTGTTTTTGTGAACACAATGGATAACCTCACATTTATCTTAGATTTGCCAAGTGTTCGCCCATTCAGCCAGTTTGTGCAAATCACCCTGCAGCCTCTTAGCATCGTCCTCACAGCACACACTGCCACCCAGCTTATTGTCATCTGCAAATTTGGAGATATTGCCTTCAATTCCTTCATCCAAATTGTTAATGTATATCTTGTTCCTATTTCTTACGCTCTTATAGGACACTATCCAGTTATACAAGTACACTAAATTTTTGCTGCTGATGTAAAATGAAATTTCCAACAAATGTATATATAATAGAATTTTTTCCCAATAACAAATTGAATCCATCCCCGAACCATTTTTCTCCAGGCACTGAGTGTCTAAGATCCACATAATTTTTACCTGATGGCAATAACTATGTTTATCACCATCGGAAGTTGCAAGCACATGACTCAGGTTTCTATTGTGGAAAATCCAGTCCTTAGCTCAACAACTGCTTGTGTTATCTAAAGTATCACATAAAGCTGTGAGTTAACATTATATTGTACACCTCCAAATTCTTCCAGTACTCAGCTGATATTTCCAAATTCTGACAGGAATTGGATCCACTTATGTTCTTTTCAGTTTTGGTAAGGAGTAGAACTGACAATAACAGATCAGGCATCCATTTGTTTTGCATGTTTTTTTCTGTTCACTGAATTCAATTGAAAGGATAGTTGGCTGATCCACTGAAGTTGAAAATTATCCCATATTCTATACGTCATCTGTGGTTGTATCTAGCTTTATTATTCATCAAATTCCTTTTCATGGAAGCTAACTGACACAGCATTTTGCTTATAGAGTGTAGGAAACACATTCATGCCACATGTTTTACTAACATTCTCTCACCCGGAGACTGTGGTTTGAATAAATAACCCAAGAACAAATCATCCAGTTAATGGTACAATATTAACCCTGCTATAAATATCCATTTCCTTCTCTTGTGAGAAGTTTGCAGATTCTTTTCTAAAATAATTTTGACAAAATAACCTTATTTCCACGAGCACTTGTCAGCACTTTGATTCAAGATTAGAGTGGTGCTGGAAAAGCACAGCAGGTCAGGCAGCTTCTGAGGAGCAGGCTTTGAGGCAAACAAATCTTTCCAACAAACACCAAGCTTCTTCCACACTTGTCAGTATACATTTGTAATGCTTCCCGGCATCTTGCTCCAACCTTTGTTTGGCCAATTTTATTGTCGTTGGCCTCCTCCAACAGTGTCATTGTAAAGTTTAATCTGTCATGATAGTGATTGGATGATGCCAACTCATCTGACTGTGAGTGTATAATGTCTGTTTTCCTTCTGAATATGCAGTGTCCTTGTGGAATAAGTATTGTTAAACCTGGTTTGTAATGTTTGAGTACGGATTCAGTGTAATTCAACGTTAGACTTAGGGAATAGCTGTCCTCTAAAGTAAACCCAAGCGATAATGTTGCAATGTCACTTCAGAGTTATCTTAAAGTTGTATATGTTTACTGCAAAGGATAGCGTATAGAATATCCTCACTTGCTTCTGAAACGCTAATGCTGTTTATTTACTGATTTGCTGTCAGGCTACAATAAACCTGTTACTGAGGGGATTCTTCTGTGGCATTTGTAGACAATGATCATGATGCGAGGAAGTCATTTGTGAGCTGCCCTGACGTTTCCTCATTTTTAAAGAAGTCTATCTTCCTGTCTCTTATCTCTTAAAATTGATCCGTGTGACATTTAGAACTGCAGCGAGGACTATTCATATTTACAAAACCTTCCCCCAACCTTTCCCGATGGCCCTGCAAATTTTATTTTTGCTTCTAGTATTTAGTCAATTCCTTTTGAAAAGTATGATTGAATCTGGCTCTACCTCCCTTTCAGGCAGTGCAGTCCAGATTGTAGCCACTTACTGCTTATAAAAGACTTGCTTCATGTCATCTTTGGTTCCTTTGTCAATTGCTTGAAGTCAGTGTCTTCTGGCTGTTTAGCCAACGTGATAGTTTCTCTCTGTCTACCCTGAATCTAAGTGTTATTTCAGAACTGAAAGTTGTATAATTGACATGATCTTCTGAATGCTATGACAGAAATGCTGTGAAGAAAGGAGACCATTCTGTATAGCCTTTACCGGGGTGTTCACCATATGAGCACTGAAGGTCTAATTAAATTTCTGGAACATATTGATTGCTTACAGAAGCAGTGCAATGTGGTCATTGCTTTTAAGCAGAGTTGGCTTCTCTCATTGACACTCATTTGGAATATTCTTCCTTTGTTGACGTCACATGCCTGACCACAGAAGAGACCCTGAGCTTGCAGTTAGCTGTCACTTCAACACACCATTGTGTCCCCTGGCCAACATCTGAGTCTCAGCAGCACCTCTGCAAGCTTCTGCTTCTCAGTTTCTGCTTGGGACCTCTACAGTCTTCTGGACTCAATATTGAATTCAGCAACTTTAGGGCTTGAGCTTCTCCCATGTCCTTACCCCAACCCCCATACAACAGGCCTTGTTATTGCATGGCCTGCTATTACACACAACACATTGTTTGTCACCAATAGTCCCCATTAATAGATATTCATTCTTCTAGCCTGATTGTTATCCCCTCCTTTGTTTGTCCAACTATTCTTTTCTGTCTTTGGGCTTGAGCTCCATCTATTGTTCACTCCTTAACTCCTCCTGCCACCTTATCTTCTGTATAAAAACACGTCTTTCTTGCTATCAACAGTTCCAAGGAAGGGCCACTGGACTAGGAACATGAACTCTGATTTCTTGCTACTGATGTTGCCAACCTGCTGAGCTTTTCCAGGATTTTCTGTTTTTATTTCTGATTTTCAACATCTGCAGTCCTTTCGGTTTTATTCAGAGAGTTATTAAGTCTTGTCCAGCTGGGATCCAAGGCAAATGTGCAGTATGTCTTCAGGTGAATGTTGCTGTCTGCCGATGATGCCACGCCAGTGTTTCAGCGTGAGAAATCTTCAGCAGCTAATAGCCGACCTGCTCACTCCTGTGGAGAGTTTGGTTTAGACATTGGCATCAGCAAGAGGAATTTTGCCACATTGCCATCTATTTTTGTTCAATGTTTGTGAGAAGATTTCTGGCTCGGGTGCTCGTTGTGATTCTGTTCGCCAAGCTGGGAACTTGTGTTGCAGACATTTCATCCTCTGTCTAGGTGACATCCTCAGTGCTTGGGAGCCTCCTGTGAAGCGCTTCTGTGATCTTTCCTCCAGCATTTATAGTGGTTTGTCTCTGCCGCTTCCGGTTGTCTATTCCAGCAGTCCATTGCAGTGGCTGGTATATTGGGTCCAGGTCAATGTGCTTATTGATTGAATCTGTGGATGAGTGCCATGCTCTAGGAATTCCCTGGCTGTTCTCTGTTTGGCTTGTCCTATAATAGTAGTGTTGTCCCAGTCGAATTCATGTTGCTTGTCATCTGCGTGTGTGGCTACTAAGGATAGCTGGTTGTGTCGTTTCGTGGCTAGTTTCATGAGCAAAACTAATGTAGTGTACAAAATCCCATGCAAGGACTGCACAAAACACTACATCGGACAAACAGGAAGACACTTAACGATCCGTATACATGAACACCAACCAGCCACGAAACGGCATAACCAGCTATCCTTAGTAGCCACACACAGAGACGATAAGCAACAGACTCTATCAACAAACACATCGACCTGGACCCAATATACTGGCCACTACAGCGGACAGCTCGAACTGACAACCGGAAATAGCAGAGACAGGCCACTATAAATGCCGGAGAAAACAGCACAGAAGCGCTTCACAGGAGGCTCCCAAGCACTGAGGATGTCACCTAGACAGGGGACGAAACGTTTGCAAGACAAATTCCCAGCTCGGTGAACAGAACCACAACAACAAACCAAATGATTAGAATAGCATGCTATGTGTAAGAGTCACATGCTGAAGGTCAAACCAACGTAATAAGTACTCCGAAACTGTGCAAACTAATTAAGGTAATTTAAGGTCACCCCTTCACTTGTTATTCAGCTGTTAACTTTACTCTCGCTGCCTGACACTCTTGATCACCTGCAGAGACCTATTATTCAACCAGTCTACATTTCACTCACAACATTTGTCTGATCTTTTGATCTCTCTGACTATAACGTCTGTGTCTGGGCGGTCTCTTCACTTCACCTGATGAAGTGGCAGTGCTCTGAAAACTTGTATTTTCAAATAAACCTGTTGGGAAAGCATTTTGTAAGCTGAAGCTGTTACATCTAAGCTGAGTAAAAGAATGGAATATACCAACCTGACTGAGAATGTTGAACTGTGAGTACACGAAACCTGCATCTTTAGTGTATCCCTCTACACTGGTAAGACTTGAACACTATACACTGGTCAGAGAAAGAAGCTGACCAGTTTTCGCCTTGGCTGTCTCAGATATATCATGTGCTTCTCTAGATAAAACAAGGTCACCAACTCAGTGGCCCCCGGGTGTTCGGAATTCTCGAGCTGAAACTCATTGCTGAAACAATGGCATCTGTGCTGGCTGAGGCACATTCATTGAATAGATGAACCGTGCACACCTACAAACCCTGAATAAGGTGAACTGGCCATTTGATTTCCTGGGCATCTGTACTTCTTCTACAAGGACACCTGCAGGTGAGGTAGGAAGATGGGAGACATTGCCCCTCATGATTGGGAGATGGTTTCTGATGGTGAGACCTCCGCAGGCTGACAGTTTTGAAGGGCATTGGAATAAATGAGTAGAAACCAGAAACTGGCTGAGAAGAGGACCCAGGCAAGACAGAGGTCAGCAAAGTTTGCACCTTCCCCATCCACTGCAGCAACTCATGTTCCTGAGCTATGCCAAATGATGCTTAACACAGAGGGGACCACGATGGCCATCCCATGTGACAGAATGCTGCACAATTCTGTCCAGATTTTGAACACCTCCTTCAATCCTGCTCTCAACAGTCTCTAACGAGAATAGCCCCAACTTATCTAAACTGTCCTCATAACTCATTTACCTCTGAGAAGCAGTTGTGTAAATCTTTACTGCACCTTCTCTAAAGAGTACACATGCTCTCCTAAAGTGTCTAGCTTAGAAATAGGCAGAATCAGTATGGTCAGCTGAGGAAAGAATGATTCAGCTCCTCTCTCTTTAACGCTCACTTGGAAGGTTGCAACAATTTTTGAAAAAAGAAAGAGGCATTTTATTACCCTCGAACCCTGAGAAAAACATCATAAAAATGCATCATCAAACACAGACAATAAGTTTAAAAAGGAGAGAGTGTCTTGTCCACAAAAGAAGAATAAAGGCAATTTAAAAGATTTGCAATGTTAGATTTTTAGTCTGAGACCACTGTTATTTATGGTGAAGTTTACAGTTGTCAATTAATGGTTTTTTTTCCCAACTTGCTTTTAGCAGTTTTATTGGTAAGGCAAATGAACTCAAGGCATGTGTGGGAACTTGGAACTGGGACATCATGGCTAATACAGGAACATGGCTGAGAGAGGCACAGTACTGAAAGCTCAATGTTCTGGGGTTTAGAAGCTATAGAAAGGATCTAAAAGGAGGCAAGAGAGAAGGGGCAGTGAAATTTTTGATTGAGGAAACCATTATTGCTCAACTTAGGATATTTCTAAGGGATCATCCAGTGAAGCTATATGGTGGAACTCAGAAATAAAAAGGGAATGATTACCTTGATGGGATTGTACTATAGGCCCCCTAATAGTCAGCGGGAAATTGAGGAGCAAATGCATAGAGACAACTCAGATATATGTAAGAATAATAAAGCTGTAATTGGAGATTTAACTTTCCATACATAGACTAGGACTGACATAGTGTTCAGGGTTTAGATGGTGTGCAATTTGTTAAATGGTGTTCATGAAAACATACTTTATTAGTATGTAGATGTACCTATTAGAGAAGGAGCAAAACTTGTCCTTCTCTTGGGAAATAAGGCAGGGCAAGTGACTAAAGTGTTAGTGGAGGAATATTTTGGGACCAGTGATCATAATTCTGTTAGTTTTAAAGTAGTGATGGAAAAGGTTAGGCCTTGTATAAAAGTTAAAGTTCTTGGAGTAGGTTACAACATTTAAAACGTATTTGGATAGGTACATGAATAGGAAAGGGTTAGAGAGATATGGGCCAAACTCAGGCAAGTGGGACTAGTTTAGTACAGGAAACTTGGTTGGCATGGACTAGTTAGACCGAAGGGTCTGATTCTGTGCTGTATAACTGGCTGCTGTCTTCCAAGATAATGAGAGAGACAGGCAGAGTGAGAGACTTTCAGTTCTTGTTGTCATAAATTCATTTTTCCTTTTCTGTGGTCTGCTCTGCCAAACAGAACTGATATGTTGTTTGTTGGTACAGTACATACCCAAGTCTGGCTTGATTGTCTTTCAAAGCTGAAGAGTTGCACGCAACCTTTGATGACCAATGTGTGCACTTATCATACAAATATGAATTAAAACAGGAGATGCATATTACTTAGCGCTGACTCAGACACTTGATTCAAAATCTTTAGGTAAGTTGGTCATTTCAATGCAATTTTGCTTAATCCACATCAGTCACCTGGACTTGCCTTAATCCGTGGTCAGGTCAGTAGCAGTCCATTTGCTTGAAACTATTTTAGTTCATGAAGGTCTCAGGTATCAGAGAATAGATCTTAAGATTTGATAGTTCATTTTTAACAGTATCATAAAAGACTGAAGCTGTGTTTTCTAAATATTCATTATTACGTCCTTTTTTTTGGACTGTATGGACCAGATTTTAACCTGTGCAAGTTTGTGTGGTAGAATCCTGTGTTCTCAAAGGCTGGAAGGGCACTTCCTTAGGTTGGGTGGTGTTGTAACTGAATGCTGACAGCTTCCTGCTATGACTAGAATTCGTTCTCGTTGCGAAGGCCCATCAATGACCTTCGTATGCCACTGCCAAAAGAAACCTTTCACAGGCTGGTTGGGGACTGCTGCCTATTAAGGAATAGGAACAGGAGTAGACTATTCAGCCCCTTGAGCCTGACCCGCCATTCAATGGGATCATTTCTCATCCACTTCCCTGCCCTTACCCCATAAACTTTGATTGCCCTTCTATCAAAAAATATCTATTGATCTTGGCCTTAAATTTACACAAAGACTCTGCCTCTATGGCTCTCTGTGGCAGAGTTCCAAAGATTCTCAATCCTCTGAGAGAAGAAATTCCTCCTCATCTCAGTCTTAACTTGGTGTCCCTTTATTCTGAGACTATGCCCTCTGGTCCTAGGCTTCCCCCTGAGGGGAAACACCTTCTCAGTATTTATCGTGTCAAGCCCCTTAAGAATCCTGTATCTTTCAATGAGAATCACCTCTCATTCTTCTAAACTCCAGTGAGTAGAGTCCCAACCTCTGTCATAAGACAATTTCCCCCGCTCCCCCCCCATACCAGGGATCATCCTCGTTCAGCTTTTTTGAACTGCCTCTGATGAAGTAGAACAGAATATCCTTTCATTGTTAGTGATATCTTTCCTTAAATAAGGGGACCAAATCTGCTCACAGCATTCCAGATGTCGTCTCACCAGCACCTTGATCAGATGCAGTAAGGCTGCCCTATGCTTATACTACGACGCCCTTGAAATAAGAGCTAACATTCCATGAGCCTTCTTGATTGCCTGCTGCCTGTGGATGGGTGTTGTGGTGTGGTTAGGCCAGCCTTCCTGCGACGAAGTGACATGGGGGTCTTGACTGCACTGAAACTGAAAGTCTCAGTACTGGAAGGTTTTGGCCTCTGTCTTTGTTCTTCAATACTTCAGAGTTTTGTGTTCTATGAACATTTTATTTTATGACTTACCCAAGTGTAAGTTATTTCTATTTATCATAAAAGGCAGGTTGCCAACCTTTGGTTAACCCCATCTTCCTTCGTCTCTGTAAAGTATGTATTTATCATTGCATCATTTTTTTCTGAGTTTGCCCCAATTTCATGAACATTCTGCCACTGCCCCTTTCACTTCATGGGCTCCAACTTTGCTGACCAATTTATTATGTGCTTTTTGATGAAACGTCTTCTGGAAGGTTATATACACCTTATCAACTGCACTGACTTAATCAATCCTCTGTTGGCTCATTAGGAATTCAATCAATTTCATTCACTATGATTTTCTTTTTGGAATTTTCTGGTGATCTTCCTTAATTAATCCAAATGAGTGTTAATTACATCCTGGAATAATGTTTCTTCCAGATTATAGGGAGACACACTGATTATAATACCTACTGGATACCTCGAATCTGATGTTTAATGGCTGGCACACAACCACTATAGCACGCTGCTTATGTGCCCCTTCCTGTTGGTAGGAAAATTTAGCCATGTTAAGGTTTTTATTTCTATCTCATTAGCTCGCTGTCTACTCTATGTGGACATCCTGTTATAGATGTCAGCATTGGGCTAGAGGAATGAAGCGATCTCTATGAGATATTTGTCAAGTAGCTTGCTTAGATGGGTCATGTGGAGTATTCCTCACTTCATTTGAAAGAACGGTAATTTGAAAAATGTGTCATTGCAAGCATAAGTGTGGCTGTCATTTCTTTTACTACTGTATATTTGTATCACTGTCAATGATCTCATATTCCAGTGAATGCTAAATGAGAAATATGCAGTGATCAACTTGAGTCAATCTACATGTTTACAATTAATTGCTCCTTTACCAGAAAAACAGCAAATCATTTTATATCATGTAGGCTAAATGGTGGTGATTGGCAGTTACTAGCAATGGAATGAAGTCATCATCATTGGTTATATTGCCAGCTTCTGTATTAAATAAGATTTACACATATCCTTTCGCAGTTATATCCTGAACAATAAAATCCATATTTAAGATTTATCTTACTATCAGAGATAGAGAACAAAACCATCGCTTTGTCTCATTTATTTTGTTTTATGTTCTTCAATAAATAGTCAAAAGTCCATCAAAATCTTGGGAATAAAACATGAAGCACAGCCACTGCCTTGACATGACAATTCAGGTGATTGAAGCTTACTTTTCTGTATTTACATCCTAATTGTTCAATTGGCCTTCACGTGCATCCACGTTTTGCAGGATTTTCCACGTGCACGTCTGGTGCTGATACTTTGTTCCAGGTACTTGAAAAATCCACTGCAAATCATTAAACATTCAAAGTGATACAGAACTCAAATGATGCACCCAGAGCTGTGCAGTCACGAGTTTACTGAAGACAAACAAAAGCTTGCTGCTCATCTTAAAGGAAGAATTGGGAGCTGAATATTGAACAGTCCATGGCATTTTGGAAGAAAAGGAAGTGAGGAGAAGGTGGAGGCATTGGCTCTGTTCAGTAATGATATTAGCACATTAGAGAGGAATGTCCAAACGTTGAGGAAACCAGGATGTAGAAGTGGTTTGGGTAGAGATGAGAATGATAAAGCCAAGTCACAGTGGGAATGGTGTACAACCATCCAACGATGCCCACACTATAGATGGAGTATAAAAGAAGAACTAATGGGAGCTTCCCAGCAAGGTATGGTGATAAATATAGAGATTTTAATCTGTATAAAAACTAGAAAACTCAGGCAGGCAAAGGTAGCATGGATAAGGGCAGCATCCATTGAATGGCCATTTTTGGAGACAGGGGTGTCAGTTAGTTCAGTTGGCTAGACAGTTGGTTTGCAATGCAAAAGGGCATCAACAAGCACTGACTGTGGTTACCATGAAGGTCCTGCCTTTTCAACCTCACCCCTCAGCAGAGATGTGGTGACTGTCACGTTAACTCACCACCAGTCATCTTTCCCGAATGAGAATATGTTGTGGAGGGAATGATAGAGAAGGCTATGCTAGACCTGGTATTGTACAATGTGGTAGGATTAATGAATGACCTCATAGCAAAGCCATGCCTGGATAGCATGGAACATAATGTGATTAAATTTTACATTCAGATTGAAAGAAAGAAGAGTGGGCCCAAGACTAATACCTTTAACTGAAATTGTAAAGACATGGAAGCAGAATTAGCTGAAGTGAACTGGTACATTAGATTAAAGGACCGGTCAATAGAGATGTAATAGCAGATACTTAATGGGATATTTTAGAATTTACGGAATTTCAATGAGTGATTAAAAAAAACTTCCAAGAGAATGAGCCCCCATCTATGGTTAATTAGAAAGGTTAAAATCTGTATCAAATATAAAGAAAAAACACATAGTTGTGCAAAGCTGGGTGGCAGGTCAAAGATTGGCTTGACCATCAACAGAGCTGAGGGCTAAAAACTGGGTGGAGGGGGAAGGCCCAGTCACCCCTGAGAGGAGTCGTCTGGGTGGGTCTGTATATGGTCTCTCCTCAGGTCAAGGTCCCTCATCCCTCGCTGTCTTGCCGTTGATGCTGAGCGATGGAGTGCCAGCCTGTGTGTACATTCAGTGAAGATGCTGGACCCTGGCTCTCCATGGCAGCCACCAACCCTGTCCACAGAGACAGACAAATGATCACATGCCTGAGGCAGCCGACCGTATTGTTACAGTCCTGTAACTGATGAATCAGTTTACATGGAGCTTGTGTCACACCAGCCTGTCTCTGCCTTTACATTCCTCTGAGGTTTCGAATTGCTGAAACCACAGGCTCCTCTCCTTCCAGGAGCTGCGCAGGTACCTGGTCTCCAGCAGTCCTCAAGTGCCAGTGAGCCGGAGCATTCCTTCCTCAACTGGCTGTGGAGAAGTGCCAGTGAATGCTCACCCGCATCTGCCCCCAATTCCAAGCCAGCAAAGGTACCCACAAAGGTGCCAGTATCTGAACTGGCAAAGTTGCAGAAGGCAGCCTTACTGGTGCATCCTATGAGGGATCTCTGGCTTTTTGCTCCGAGCTAGAGCAAGACGCTGTCTTGATGAGCCATGCTCTGGGCCGCAGAGACTGTGTGAATGACACTGGCTACTGCAGGAGATGAAAGAGAGCAGTGTCTCAAGAAAGGGGTAGAAGATTGCGTATGGCAACAGTAATGGAAGAGCAGCACGTTAATGAACAATCATTAGTTGGTCGCTTAGATGTGGATGTTTTGGCATTACCACATGAGCAGTCACGTCCTCACTGGCCAGTGCCAGGATCCTCTCCTCGTAGAGGGTGAGGAGCTGAATGTTGGGCACCTGGTGTTCTCGCCCTATTGTGGGCTGATTTCTCCTGGAGTGAGACACAAGAAAGGATTGAAAGACATCAATGTGGCTGGCATAGCAGCTAGTATTGCCACAGGTGGGTGAAGGTAGTGCTCCTGACTGACAGTTCATGACTACATTTTAAACTACATAGTCACTGGGAACCCTGGGAAGTTCCAGCAATGGCGAAAGGGAAAATATGCCATAGGGGCTTGGTGCATAAATATTGAGGCAAGTTTCTGTAAACAGTATGGGAAATGTTGTCGGGTCTCACAGAGAGAGCCTCTCCAAACGATATGACAAGATTGACTCTGAGCCAATTTCTGGTAAACAAATCAGCCTGATGGGTGTAAAAGTCACCAAAATGGTGTGGGGAGAAATTGATCTGACACGCATCCAATTTAATGGTATAAAGTTGGCATTAGTTTTCTGAATTTCAAACTCTGTTGAAGATGTCCTTAAGTGACTCTTAATTGTCAAGCATGTCAGCCCAAAACAAATAGTTCTTCAGGCAGAATCCTTGGTTATTCACATGCTGGCAAAGCATGGTTTCTGCTCTGATTTTGTTATCGACCAAGCCAAATCTAGTTAGCAGTACCCATTTAGTCACCACAAATTCATGCTACTGTTTAAATAAAGTCCAAAGTCCAAAATTGGTTTCAGCCTCAAGCAGAATGATGGTGATAGACAGCATGGTTTGTGCAGGGGAGGTTGTGCCTCATGAACTTGAGCAAGTTTTTTGAGGAGGTGAGGAAGGTGACTCATGATAGAAAAGTGGTTGCTGTTGTCTACATGGCCTTCAGTAAAGCCTTTGATAAGGTCCCTCATGGCAAAAGGTGAAGTCACATGGTATCAGGGTGAGCTGGCAAGATGGAACTGGCTCACTCATAGGAGATAGAAGGCTGTGGTGGAAGAATGCTTTTCGGAATGGAAGACTGTGACTAGTGGTGATCCACAAGGATCAGTTGCTGGAATATCTGCAGTTCGTGATCCACAGAAATGGTTTGGAGAAAATCGTAGCTGGTCTAATCAGTAAGTTTGCGGATTTACTGATTAGTGGATTGTGGAGTTGTGGATAGTGAGGAGGTTTGTCAGAGTTTATAGATCAGTTGGAGGCATGGGCAAAAAGACGGCAGATGGAGTTTAATCTGGACAAATGTGAGGTGATGCATTTTGGAATGTCAAGTACAGGTGGAAATTATACAATGAATGGCAGAACCCTTAGGAGCATTGTTATGCAGAGGGATCTGGGTGTGCAGGTCCACAGATCACTGAAGGTGGCAGCATGGGTGGAAAAGGTCATTAAAAAGGCTTATGGCATGCTTGCTTTCATTGGAAGGAGGAATGAGAATAAGGATAGACAAGTTATGCTGCAGCTTTATAGAACTTTATGGAATAGCAGTGAGTTGAGGGGTGCGTAGATTAAGTTACTCTATTTTACATTAGGATTAAGTCTCGGTACAACAATGTGGGCCTAAGAGCCTGTTCTGTGCTGTACTTTTCGGTGCTCTAACTTTAGTTAGGCCACACTTGGAGGTGACCAAGCATGTGGATGAGGGTAGAGCAGTGGATGTAGTGTACATGGATTTTAGTAAGGCATTTGATAAGGTTCCCCATGGTAGGCTTATGCGGAAAGTCAGGAGGCATGGGATAGAGGGAAATTTGGCCAATTGGATAGAAAACTGGCTAACCGGACGAAGTCAGAGAGTGGTAGTAGATGGTAAATATTCAGCATGGAGTCCAGTTACAAGTGGAGTTCCGCAGGGATCAGTTCTGGGTCCTCTGCTGTTTGTAATTTTTATTAATGACTTAGATGAGGGAGTCGAAGGGTGGGTCAGTAAATTTGCAGATGATACAAAGATAGGTGGAGTTGTGGACAGTGAGGAGGGCTGTTGTCGGCTGCAGAGGGACTTATATATGATGCAGAGCTGGGCTGAGGAGTGGCAGATGGAGTTCAACCCTGCCAAGTGTGAAGTTGTCCATTTTGGAAGAACAAATAAGAATGCGGAATACAGGGTTAATGGTAGGGTTCTTGGTCAGGTGGAGGAACAGAGGGATCTTGGGGTCTATGTACATAGATCTTTGAAGGTTGCCACTCAGGTGGATAGAGTTTGTAAGAAGGCCTATGGAGTATTATCGTTCATTAGCAGAGGGATTGAATTCAAGAGTCGTGAGGTGATGTTGCAGCTGTACAGGACTTTGGTTAGGCCACATTTGGAGTACTGTGTGCAGTTCTGGTCGCCTCACTTTAGGAAAGATGTGGAAGCTTTGGAGAGGGTGCAGAGAAGATTTACCAGGATGTTGCCTGGAATGGAGAGTAGGTCGTACGAGGATAGGTTGAGAGTTCTCGGCCTTTTCTCATTGGAACGGCGAAGGATGAGGGGTGACTTGATAGAGGTTTATAAGATGATCAGAGGAATAGATAGAGTAGACAGTCAGAAACTGTTTCCCCGGGTACAACAGAGTGTTACAAGGGGACATAAATTTAAGGTGAAGGGTGGAAGGTATAGGGGAGATGTCAGGGGTGGGTTCTTCACCCAGAGAGTGGTGGGGGCATGGAATGCGCTGCCCGTGGGAGTGGTAGAGTCAGATTCATTGGCGACCTTTAAGCGGCATTTGGATAGGTACATGGATGGGTGCTTAATCTAGGACAGAAGTTCGGCACAACATCGTGGGCCGAAGGGCCTGTTCTGTGCTGTATTGTTCTATGTTCTATGTTCTATGTTCTATTACATTCCAGAAGGATGTGCATGCTTTGGAGAGGGTACAGAAAAGGTTTACCAGAATGCTGCTTGGTATGGGGGTTTTAGCTATGAAGAAAAATTGGCTTGACTGGGCTTGTTCTCACTGGAACTCAGAAAATAGAAGTTTATAAGACTGTACATGGCATGGATAGAGTGGAAAATATGAAGTATTTCCTCAGGTTGGAAGGGCCAAATACCAGCGGACACAGGTTCAAGGTACGAGAGAGGGATGTTTAAAAAAAAATGTACTAGGCAAGTTGTTCCACACAAAGGGTGGTGAGTGCCTGGAATGGGCAGCCAAAGGAGGTGGTGGAAGCAGACACTACAGCAGCATTCATGAAGCACCTGGATGAATACACAAATAGGAAGGGAATAGAGGGATACGGATCCCGCAAATGAAGACAGCTTTAGTACAGAAGGGCAAAATGTGTCGGTGCAGGCTTGGAGGGCTGAAGGGCCTGTTCCTGTGCTATATTGTTCTTTGCTCTAAGCAGGTAGGGATTGGCACAGTACTGTTGTTCCACTGAATTAGCATCCATTTAGGGAACATATTGAATTTCTCAACTGTGAGCACACTGAATTGCACACCCAATATCTATTCACAGGGAAAACATTAGTTGTAGGGGTGCAATGGCATGTATTGGTGCTGAAATAACTTCACAGAGGTCGGTATCCTGTCAGCAAACCACCCTTTATTTACATGTGGAGTGTGATCCAGAGACGGCTCTCAGAGTGACCAGAACCTCTGACCCTCCTGTTTATATCTGTCAGCCTGGCCTCCCTGTTTGGACCAGATTAACAGCCCCAATCAGAGAACTCATATTCTGTGAGGTCCACCTGGCTGACCTCATTACAATCACGACAGGTTCTACATAAAAGGAATTAGATAATTAACAAGAAAGTAAGTGGAGACCAGGAAACATACATTTTGCAGAAAGTTTTGTTTTTACATTTTTACAGCTTCGGGAAAAATTTTAAAAGTGTTCACAACCCATTTGCGAGTTTTTGCAAGACTGAAGGATTGCTGGGATAAGTCACAAACAAAAACAAGGGACAGAAATACCAATGCGCATGCCACAAATGATAAAACATCCTAATCTATAACTGTATTTACTAGCTACTGAAATGATGGCAGTTCTGTATGAAGGAGAGGATAATCTTACCACTTCTGCATGTTACTTTCATAGCTCACTGTAATAGCAAGTCTACAAGGGACTGGAAGCCCTCCTGAGGTTGCTGCTGATGAGTATAAACATTGGCTGTGCCAGCTCTATACGTGTATTCGTGGAGGCAGAAGAAAAAAATTAGCAGCAACATCATTACTCTGATGACTTGGAAGCAAAAGGTGGGGGCTTAGTGCTTGGAGAAAAACCCTGTATTATTAGTAAAATTGCTGAATTAATCTTCTCACTGGACTTTTAAGCTCCTATCAACATGTAGAGCTGAGTGGTGAGCAAACAAGGAGGCACATTAACATTGAGCATCATTAAGATTGTGTGAAATGAGCAGAAAATAAAGGGTATTCGGGTGTCATTCTCACTGCTCACCCCTAACTCAAGCATCAAGTAAAATCGCTGGAGACTTGTGATTGTCTCCTGATGATTGTGCATTCTACACCATTCTCTCAACACTGACTAAAACTGGTCCCACTATATTCATTTGAACTATTTGTTTGACATAACTTCTACCTTTACAAATAGGTAAAAACAATGACTGCAGATGCTGAAAACCAAATACTGGATTAGTGGTGCTGGAAGAGCACAGCAGTTCAGGCAGCATCCAACGAGCAGCGAAATCGACGTTTCGGGCAAAAGCCCTTCATCAGGAATAAAGGCAGTGAGCCTGAAGCGTGGAGAGATAAACTAGAGGAGGGTGGGGGTGGGGAGAGAGTAGCACAGAGTACAGTGGGTGAGTGGGGGAGGAGATGAAGGTGATAGGTCAAGGAGGAGAGGGTGGAGTGGATAGGTGGAAAAGGAGATAGGCAGGTAGGACAAGTCCGGACAAGTCAAGGAGACAGTGCTGAGCTGGAAGTTTGAAACTAGGATGAGGTGGGGGAAGGGGAAATGAGGAAGCTGTTGAAGTCCACATTGATGCCCTGGGGTTGAAGTGTTCCGAGGCGGAAGATGAGGCGTTCTTCCTCCAGGCGTCTGGTGGTGAGGGAGCGGCGGTGAAGGAGGGCCAGGACCTCCATGTCCTTGGCAGAGTGGGAGGGGGAGTTGAAATGTTGGGTCACGGGGCGGTTTGGTTGATTGGTGCGGGTGTCTCGGAGATGTTCCCTAAAGCGCTCTGCTAGGAGGCGCCCAGTCTCCCCAATGTAGAGACCACATCGAGAGCAACGGATACAATAAATGATATTAGTGGATGTGCAGTTGTACTGCAGCCTCTGGCCATTAGTGTAACATCATTGTCATATTTACAAAGTTTGTTATTATGTTTTATTGTAATAAATGCACTTCAGACTTACTGTTGAGGCAGGTTTCTGTGCCACGTCAATGTCTGACTTTCTGCCATGCAGTTTTAGATTACATTCCCTACAGTGTGAAAACACGCCCTTTGGCCCAATAAGTCCACAACAACCCTCCAAAGAGTAACCCATCCAGAACCATTTACCCCTGACTAATGTACCTGACACTATGGGCAATTTAGCATGGCCAATTCACCTGACCTGCACCACTTTGGATTGAGGGACGAAACCGGAGCACCTGGAGGAAACCCACACAGACACGGGGAGAATGTGCAAACTCCATGCAGACTGTCATCCGAAGCTGGAATCGAACCTGGGTCCTTGGTGCTATCAGGCAGCAGCACTAACCACTGAGTGGGGAGGCTTAGCCAAGTGGTGTTCTCGCTAGATTGTTAATCCGCTGTCTCAGGTAATGATGTGGGGACTTGGGTTCAAATGCAGATGGTGAATTTTTAATTCAATTTATTTTAAAATCTGGAATTAACAATCCAGTGATGACCAATGAAGCCATTGTCAGAGCAAAAAGCTTATCTAGTTCATTAATGGAAATAAATCTGCTGTCCTTACCTGGTGACTCCAAGCCCCCAGTAATGTGCTGCTTCCTGACTGCCCTCTGGGTGATTAAGGATGGACAATAAAGGCTGGTCTATCCAGTGATGCCGACGTGCCATGAATCAACTTTTTTTGTAAAATGGATGTTTCAAGCTGCCAAGTGAAGAAGGAGGAAACATTCGGCCTGGATCTGAGCAGACTCAAGCAGACGGCAGCCTCTCCTTATGCAAAAACCTGGGCCTCAACAGCAATCAAGAGGCCCTTGCTGATGTTGCCTTGCTTGCTGGCTACAAAATAAACCAGCAGAAAACATATGAATTTAAAACCTACAATCTTTTGTGTATCTGTGTTTTTCCTTTATCGGTGACAAAGTGTCTCAAAGATGGTTATTTTATTTTGATGTAAATTGTTGTGGCACATGATTAACATGTTCGGTGACTGTCACTAAAACAGTGGTGTTGCAATTCAGCTGAAAAATCTGACAATCCCTTGCACAGTGACTGCTCCAGCAGACCACCTCAAACCTGTTGATGAATACATGTGTGACTGTAACAAAATCTCCTGTAAACAATTGACTGTACATGCAGTATATTGAAACTTTCCAGAAATTGATTTTAAAGCAACATTTGTGGTCAGAAAATCGTGCTAGGGTAATTAATCTTTATGTCGACACCTTAAGAATCTGTTGATTACAGAATATTTATCCTCACTTCCTTAGTATTCCCAGCTGAAAGAAACTGGAGCAGCATTAGGTCTGTCTTAAGATGTTACTGTGTCCATAGCTGACATTCTAATTTGCCATGAGGAGATGAGGAGGGGACAGATATGCCTGTCCTACGTATGCCCTCATGAGTAGAGAGCATACAGGACAGTTTGCCTGGGAAGGTCACAAACCCATAACATCCATCTGGCTGAAAGCAGGTGTGGAGTTTCTGTGTCCTCAAGCAGTAAAGAGAAAAGCCTCCCCTGTCCTGGTTCTTCCAGACTAGATAATCTGACAAAATGAGAAAACATAAAGGTCACCGCTGCAGCGAGCACAATCACCAAATCCTATAACCATATATTGGGAATTGCTGTGAGCACAAAACATTTTCTCTCAGTTAGAATGTCTGCGGCTGAATTTACTGAGAGAGACATAAAACCACTACAGATGCTGGAATTCGAAGCAGACGAGCAGGAGGCTGGTAGAGCACAGAAAGCCAGGCAGCTTCAGAAGGTGGAGAAGCCGATGTCTTGGTGTAACCCTTCTTCAAGAAGCAGACCTCACTGTTCAATTGCCGCTCCTACCCTGACCCAGTGCTGCATGTTTCTTTCAACTGGGACAATTTGTGAAATCTGAGTGTATGTCTCCGGGAAGCTTTCTAGTGCAGCTAAGGTTCAGCATCAGAGAACAAACCACATGAGCTGTTTCCAGCATATTCCCCAGTTTAAATGTCTCCAGTGCTCTTTGACAAAGTGAATGGGTGAGAGGGTATGGGGCAGTGAAGCAGTTGAACTGGTAGGATGTGTTTCTCGTGCTCGTGAGGGGTCGGGTTTTAGGGCATCAGGAGTTGGCGGTGTTTGAATGTCAGGGGAGGGATTGTGTCGAATGCTTGGTGTTGGTCAATGTGTGTGACTGGGGTATAGTTGCATAGTTCACCAGGAATTAAAGCAGATGTTAATCCCTCTGCCTTTCCTGGGTAGCTATTAGAATACAAGAACATAAGAAATAGGAACAGAAATATGCAGCCCCTCAAACCTGCCTGCCATTCAACAAGATGATGATTGATTAACATCAAGCCTCAACTCTTCTTTCATGTCATATCAGCAGAGTCGTTAACTCCCTGATTTTTAAAAAAAAACTCTATCCACCTCCTTTAGGGTAATAGAACTGGAGCTATCTAAAATCCCCAACTGTAACTCAGAGTTGATGGTATTTTTCAGAGGTTTCCAGATGCAGCATCATTGTTCTCAGAAATGTGAACTTCTCAGGCAATTCCAATGTAGTTGGCACCAATTGCTCATCTGTCAGGAATCTTGTCAATAACTTCTTCACTCTTGTGACTCAGGCATACAATGGAGTTCTCTGGAATGTTTATCTTAATTTTTCATTTCTTCAAAACTACTTTTCTCCTTTTTCATTATTGATGGTCCCCATGTTTTGGTCCTGTCCTGCTTGAAAATTGTCTCTGCACTTGAAAATATATTCAAACCATTTCCTCTATGACTTCTATTTCTCAATGTACACTTTGTTTTTAAAGTTTGCCCTTGTGCTGATCAGATGCATTCTTCACTTTGAAATCACTTTGGGCGGCACGGTGGCACAGTGGTTAGCACTGCTGCCTCACAGCGCCAGAGATCCAGGTTCAATTCCTGCCTCAGGCGACTGACTGTATGGAGTTTGCACGTTCTCCCCATGTCTGCGTGGGTTTCCTCCGGGTGCTCCGGTTTCCTCCCACAGTCCAAAGATGTGCAGGTCAGGTGAATTGGCCATGCTAAATTGCCTGTAGTGTTAGGTAAGGGGTAAATGTAGGGGTATGGGTGGGTTGCGCGTCGGCGGGGCGATGTGGACTTGTTGGGCCGAAGGGCCTGTTTCCACACTGTAAGTAATCTAATCTAATCACCTTTAATAAAGGAATTCTGTATAATTGCAAATTGTTGTCTATTGGTGCTACAGAGTAGCACAATTGTACTATTCACCAATTTTTTTTACTTTACTAGACCATGTCCAATTAAGATTTGGAGGTGCCGGTGTTGGACTGGAGTGTACCAAGTTAAAAACCACACAACACCAGGTCCAACAGGTTTATTTGGAAGCACTAGCTTTCGGAGTGCTGCTCTCCACAATCACTTGATGAAGGAGCAGTGCTCCGAAAGCTAGTGCTTCCAAATAAACCTGTTGGACTATAACCTGGTGTTGTGTGGTTTTTAACTTTGTACAACTAATTCATTCAGTTATTTCACATTACTGTATTCCAGCTGAAAAATAACTCAAACTGACTATTGAAAGTGAGTGCATTCTATGCTGTTTGTATCCTCAGTGGTTCTTTTAAGTGGTGTTCAAGAGGGAGGATGATTTGTTAGCTGAGGGGTGGGATAGGTGATAAATGGGATGTTTCCTGCTATTTAACCTGTTGAAGTCAATTTCGATGACTCCCTGAGCAAATTCTCGTGGCAGTATAGTACTGTGCTGCCACCTCTGGTGGGTCTGTCCTGATAATGAGACAGATGAAATCCTGGAATGGTGATGGAGTAGACTGGGATCTTTGCTGAATAGTATGATTTGCTGAGTATGAATATAACTATGTTAGGCTGTTGCTTGATCTCTTTGAGGATAACACTCCCAACTTCTGCATGTTAATTTGTTGGATGTGCCTCTGTCGTGTCTCAATTTGTTGCCTTATTTAATGCAGGGTGATCCAACCAGTTCTGTTCTTATTATTGTTTTTCATAGCCATTTTGGTACATCTGAATGCCATCTTACTGTGTCATTGCAGAGCCAAACAAATGGCCAAATTCGGCTTCACACTTCTTCTATGAGCCTCTAGGGTCCTGATTGTGTTCTAGCAACCTGCACCAGCCAAAGGTGCTGAGGGCAATGGTAGCTGGTTACCAGCATAACCCAGCAAATATCAGGTTTTTATCTTGGTCAGCATTCCTCAGGGCCTCACATGTTTCATCAATGGATGAGCTGAATGTTCGAATCAGCAGAAGGATTCTTCAAACATTTTAAAGGATGGTGTAGATATTGTTAAGAATGAACATGACCTAACTGATCAATGCTGGAGACATGATTCCTGATACAAAACACCAGTGAGAAAAGTCTTATTTGTTCTCACAGAGCATGGTTCGTATATGGAATGACCTGCCAGAGGAAGTAGTAGATGCAGGTACAGTTACAACCTTTGGATAGGTTCATGAACAGGAAAGATTTAGAGGAATATGGGCCAACTGCAGGCAAATCGGAGTAGTTTCGTTTGGGAAACTTAGTCGCATGGACAAGTTGGGCTGAAGGGTCTGTTTCTGTGCTGTATAACACTGTCTGTCTGGAGTCACATATAGATTAGTCCAGGTAAGATCAGAGCATTTTCATCTCTAAAAGATATCAGTGAACCAAATGTGTTTTTACAGCAGTCTTTGATTTCAGTATTACCAGTAATGGTGTTTTATTTCAGATTTATTTATTGACTTAAGTCGCTCCATTGGAGTGGTGGGATTGAACACCCCAAGTCATTAGTTCAGCTCTGTGGATTACTAGATTAAAGAATAACCCATAATGGCACCATAATACACTCAATCAATTTGATAACCCTTACTCTAGTCAAGATAGATATATGCGCACAATATTGCAAGATGACTCCTACTCTGCAGTACTTTTAATGATCACCAAAGGAGCTGGCAGGATTGTTTCTTTTGATACATTCAGTGTATAACTTACTAGAATGTGATTTCGCATCAAGTGTATTTTTGTTTTGGTGGAACATATGCTCAAGCCAATGCCGTACTTCCCAGTAAAAGGGGATCTCTTCCATGTGTCCTAACAGATTCACTCTGTCAGCTGGTAAGAATTGCCAAATGCACAAGCAAATAAAATGGCTGTAAATTTGGCTGGAAACACAGGCAGCTCAACCTTGGAGTCAAGAAAGCAACATAATCTCACGCTTTGAACGATGCTTTGGCATGAATTGATGTCTTGGGTCCACGGCTCAGAGTGAAAGCCTTCAGGGTGCGTCCAGTGTGGAAGCTCTGTGAAAACACTAGATTTTTCTTGGAATTCCAGCCTGCATGGAGCTACAAGACAGAGCTCTTTGAGGTAGTAAACTGTCAGCACACACTTCTATCATACAACTCCCTTGGAAGAAAAGAGTTAAATCAAAGTCAGCTCACTTGCTCAGATTCCTTTCACTTCTGCTCTTACTATTAGTTTATGACGCTTGCATTGGATCACAGTCTTCTGCATCAAATTCAAGGAATAAAAGAACAGACCATTTATCATAGTGAAACTTTGAGCCTAACTTAGTGTACAAGTGTTGAATTGTAGAAAGACGGATTACTATAGACTGACGTAATCAGAAGTATCTTGCATTTGTCTGACAAACATGCAAATTTTCTGGTCCCTGTGGTGCTACGACCTTGTCCAAGATAGGCTCCAGATGTTTTAGTGACTAGTTTCATTCTACATCCTTATCCAATAGCTGCATGCACCTTGTCTGGAATGCAACACAAGTGTTGGGATTAGCTCTGGTCAGAGTTCTGGCAGCAAAACTATTACAGTGCTTTGTCGGCAGGCAGCTGCCTCAGGTTTCTGTTATTGTAACCACAAAGAAGGTTGCTATGGAGGCTGGTGTGAACTGGAGTAAAGCCAGCATTAACAAAAAAAAATAGGTGTCAGTAAGGTTTTTGCAACTTTTCCATGAGTACAGAAGGTCAATATTCTTTCTTCACTCTATACAGCCTCAAGCTGAAGTATGTGCTTTTCTTTGTAAATGTTGAGGGTAAAGAGCATATTAAACTCATTTTTATATTTAAACCATGAGTGGCAGAATGCGTTCATGTATCAATTCATACACAGTCAAATATATATCTCATTGATAAATATGTATACATTGAGAATGATAATGTCATGACAGTGCAGTTTATTAAGTGTATGTCCAGCAAATTTAAAAACAACACAAAAGACTGGAAATGATGGCCACCTCAAGGTCACCTGATTTTATTTTGTTGATCGGAGCTGTCACAGAACAAAAGAACTTTCCAGACTGACGTAAGTCAATGCCCTTGCCTGAAAGGAATCAAAAGGATATTATCAGATTGAATGGGTCATTCAAAGACAAAGACATTGACTGTTTCAAATCCTCAGAGGTGTTTACCCACTAGGTAATCAGAATTAACACCATCCCCTTATTTGGAAAAGGCTTTGAACTATTGAAAAGTAACCTAGTGAGACAGCCATATTTCTGTCTGCTTCTTAAGAATGAGCAAAGAGCTGTTTTTCAGGCAGAACTACGAAAGCCATCAAAGACTCTGTGCAGCCAGACTGTGAACCAGACTTGAAAACATGCTGAAAGACACTAGGCAGCCAAAGCACATAACCTGTTCCAGTTAAAGTTCACCTGAGAACCAGCCTCCAAGAAATTCAATTCCAAGAAACCTCAGCCTGCAGAGAATCTTTCATTTTACAAGACCCTCCCTCCAATGTTCGGGCATCAACTGCATTCAAGAAACCAAACCTTTCATATGGAAGAGATTGTAAATCAAAGCCTGAGATAATTATCATCTGTTAAACTATGTTACCTTCACCTGTATCTAATGCGCGTATGCAACATGTGTAAGATTTGTGTTTAATCAGGGCAAATACAGTAGTAGAGCTATACAGCATGGAAACAGACCCTTTGGTCCAACCCACCCATGCTGACCAGATATCCTAAATTAAACTAGTCCCATTTGCCAACACTTGGCCCATATCCCCCTAATCCTTTCCTACTCATATACCCATCCAGATGCCTTTTAAATTGTACCAGCCTCCACCACTGCCTCTGGCAGCTCTTTCCATGCATACAGCACCCTCTGCATGAAAACGTTGCCCCTTAGGTCTCTTATAAATCTTTCCCTTCTCACCTTAAACCAATGCTCTCTAGTTTTGGACTGGAGAAAAGATCTTGGTTAGAGTGGTGCTGGAAAAGCTCAGCAGGTTAGGCAGCATCCGAGGAGCAGGAGCTTGCTGTGCTTTTCCAGAACCACTCTAATCTAGACTCAGGTTTCCAGCATCTGCAGTCCTTGTTTTTACCTGGGGAAAAGAACTTGTCTATTTACCCTATCCATGCCGCTCATGATTTAAAAGAAACCTGTATAAGGTCACCCCTCGGCCTCCAAGGCTCCAAGGGAAGTCGTCCCAGCCTTTTCAACCAGTCCCCACAGCTCAAACCCTCCAAACCTGGCAACCTGCTTGTAAATCTTTTCTGAACCCTTTCACGTTTCACAACATCTTTCCTCTAGCAAGGAGACCAGAATTAAATGCAGTATTCCAAAAGTGGCTGGATCAATGTCCTGTACAGCCACAAGATGACCTCCTATATTCAATACATTGACCAATCAAGGCAAATATACCAACATGATTGTTAACACCCTGTCTACCCATGAGTCCACTTCCAAGGAACTATGAACCTGCACTCCAAGGTCTCTTTGTTCAGCAACACTCCCCAAGACCTTAGCATGAAGTATATAGGCCCTCACATTCATCTAAATTAAACTCCATCTGCCACTCCTCAGCCCATTGGCCCATCTGATCAACATCCGATTGTAATCTGAGGTAACCTTCTTCGCTATCCACTACACCACACATTTTGGCTTCATCTGCTAACCAGTCTACCATGAGGAACCTTACTGAATGCCTTACTGAACTCCATATGGATCGCGTCCACCACTCTGTCCTCATCAATCGTCTTCTTCACTTCTTCAGAAAACTTAATTAAGTTAGTGAGTCACAGTTTCCCACGCACAAAGCCTTGTTGACTATCCCTAATCAGTCATGTGTTTGCCTTTCCAAACACATGTAAATCCTATCCCTCAGGATTCCCTCCAACAACCTGCCTACCACCGATGTCAGGCTCACCGGTCTATAGTTCGCTGGCTTTTCCTAACCACCTTTCTTAAATAGTGGCACCACGTTAGCTAACCTCCAGTCTTCCAGCACCTCACCTGTGACCATTGATGATACAAATATCTCAGCAACGGACCCAGCAATCACTTCTCTGGCTTCCCACAGAGTTCTAGGATACACCTGATCAGGTCCTGGAGATTTATCCACCTTTATGCATTTCAAGACATCTCTATAATCTGGATGTTTTTCAAGTTGTCACGATTTATTTCCCCAAGTTTTCTAGTTTCCATACCCTTCTGCACAGTAAACACTGATGCAAGATACTTGTTTAGTTTCTCCCCATCTTTATTTATTTTAAACTCATAATAGCTTGATTTCTTATTTAATTGGGATCCAAACCCAAAGGTTAAGAAAAAACATACCTCCTCCACACAAAATGTACTGATTGAAGGAAGATCCAGAGCATATAAATTCTGGCCATGACAATAGGAAAGATGGAGCAAGTGATATTATTTAACTTGGCATTAACTCATTCATGAACCTTTGAAGCAAAAGTTGATATAATCATTCCCTGCACTTGTATTAGTCCCGATGAAATAAACTTGCAGAAACAGTGCATTTTTACATTACATCCATCTGCTTTTTAGGAACTTTGGCTTTGAAATACAGTTGACTGCATGTTATGTTTTCTAGATGTGGAAGTAAGGAATATTTTTTGTCCAGTTCTTCTATATTGTACTCAAGAACTGAAGGATAGTATCAGAGATCAAATTTTCTTCGCTATATTGTCTCCATTGCTCAATCAGAAATTGCTATGACTCAGGCAGTAACACTGTCACCTCCAAGTCGTGTTGATTAGATTAGAATAGATTACTTACAGTATGGAAACAGGCCCTTTGGCCCAACAAGCCCACACTGACCCGCCAAAGCGCAACCCACCCATACCCCCTACATTTACCCCTTACCTAACACTACGGGCAATTTAGCATGGCCAATTCACCTGTGGGAGGAAACCGGAGCACCCGGAGGAAACCCATGCAGACACGGGGAGAAGGTGCAAACTCCACACAGTCAGTCGCCTGAGGTGGGAATTGAACCCAGGTCTCTGGCGCAATGAGGCAGCAGTGCTAACCAGTGTGCCACCGTGCCGCCCACTGTGCTGCTTGTATTGTTCCAAGTTGAAGTCCCATTCCAGACCTTAAACACTAAAATCTTCAGTGACACTACAGAACTAAAACAGTCTCTGAGATATCCCATTACAAACCGAGGCCCTCTCTCAGGTGTACTTAACATGTGTCATGACACTAGTTGAAAGAAGACCAGGGAGATACCCTGGTATACTGGTCAATATTTATCACTCAATCAAGATCGTAAAAAAACAGAATACCTAATGATTAGCATATTGCTGCTTTTGGGAATTTGCCATGTGGAAATTGGCTACCATATTTCCTATAGTAGCGACTCACCTCAGACGTTTTTCACTGGCTATGAAGCTGCTTTCAATGTTAGTAGTTTTGAAAGGTGCTAACTAAATTTGGGTCTGCCTTCCTTTCTTTAAGCATAAAACAACTGTAGAAAGTCTGTGGAAAGAACGTGTTTTTGCTATAAAGATGGACCCTGGATAAATTTGCCATTCACGGTCTTCTTCGCCAGTGATGTTATCACATTTGTTGTTCTAGCTGTGGAAGTTAATGATAGCATGTGGTTTATTTGTTCATTCAGGTGAGATCCCATGTACTTGTCCTTATATGTCTCCTGTGGTGCTACTGCCTGAGAGTCAGCAGGAGCAATTTATATAAGGGCAAGAATATTGCACTATGTTCTGCAAAATGTTGATGTGAGTTCCTTTCCTGCTGGAAGGAGCAATTGTTATGGATTCTTGTAACTTTGATTTTGATTGACAAGTTAATTAAAGCATTGGGAAGCACTGTGGATAGAAGGAGCTGAACACACAAATGTTGTAAAGGCTGTTACAGTCATTCTGAAAGTGAGTTTGACTTGTAGGTAAAAATACAAGAATGGCACAACCAAGCAGAGAGCTTACCACCCAGAAACAAAAGTTGGGGAACCCCAGAAATGCCGGGAAGAGGGCACCATGTCAATTTCAAGACATTAACCTTAGGTGGTTACAATAATGGCCAGTGTAAGTAGAGGGCATGTTGGAATCCTGCTTTCCTTCGAGAATGGAATTTTTAAAGGTGAGGGCTGGTGAATGGTGGCTGGTTTACATTGGAAAGTAAGTCATGGCTGCCCAGGGCATCATCCAGGGCCCATAAGAGATTCAACAGGGAAAAAGGGGACTTGACTTCTTAAAGGTGTGCCCTTAGTGCGGCACAGTAGATTGGGCACAATACCAAGGCTTTCAATGTGATCAGCACCCCCAGCATCTCAGGGCAGTACAACATAGGGTAACACTGCCAAGGATAAATAGTTATGATTTGGAGATGCCAGTGTTGGACTGGGGTGTACAAAGTTAAAAATCACACAATGCCAGGTTATAGTCCAACAGGTTTAATTGGAAGCACACTAGCTTTCGGAGTGTCGCTCCTTCATCAGGTGATTGTGGAGGGCTCGATCGTAACACAGAACTTATCGCAAAAATTTGCAGTGTGATGTAACTGAAATTATACATTGAAAAATTGATTGTCTGTTAAGCCTTGCATCTGTTAGAATACAGTGATAGTTTCGTTTCTTTCATGTGTAAATCACAAAACCTTTTTTTTAAAGTTGCATTCTCGGGTTAGCTGTTAACAATGGTGGTAGCTAGACAATATGTTGAAGGAGTTAGCCCCCTGTTTCTCTGTCTATGACCTGATGTTTAGATTGATTCTAATCTCAAGGATAAATAGGCACACCTAGCAATGAGATGTGACTGGCATTTTGAGCTGTGTGCCTATGAGAGGAACACTTTCAGCATAAAGGGCACAACCTTGGGCATCAGGAGGTCATAGACCAGGAAAGAAGGGTATGAGAATAACAGAGGCCAAACCGTCTACACTAGTTCACCCACCAGTGGAGCTGTCACAGTAGACAGCAGCTCTCCAGCTGATGGACACAGAGATCTGTACATGCACCGTCAGTGCTGTGAAAATCACAGTGGCCTCATTCAGCTTCATTTCTGGCTCACTGCCAAAATTTGCTGCGGACTATCCTGCTGTTTCCAAATTGGGTGCATCTCACTGTTTACTGAAACCCTCGCTTTTACATGGCGATGTTGTGACAGAGCAACTTAGGATTTGCCTCCGTTTTGAGAATCTGAGGTTTAATCAGTTTCTCACTGGAGGAAGATTTTCTAATCCAGTAACAGACCTAACCCCTGTTACCCACTGTCATGATGAAAATATGGCTGCAACTCTGTAAGGTGTACTGAAGCAGAGAGATCAGGCATTCACACCTGACTAAGGTGTCCACCACACAAACACTGTGAGGGCAGTGGGAGCAAATAACCATCATGAACAATCATGTTCAATCACCTCACATGATTGGTCAGGGTCAGTGATGGCACCTTCAAATGGCATACCATACCCCTTCACTTATTGTCCAAACTGTAAAACCCCCATTACGTACCTACCAACAATTGTTAACAATCCCAACCCATCTTTCACAGCATCATTTCACCTTTGCACATTCAGCATTGTTGTAAACTGCACATTCACATCTCACAACTTACCGAGTGTTCAACAATGGCAGAAACGTCGCTCAAACGTAGCACTTATTTTAGTTCCCAATTGCAGAAGAAGGGGATACATAACTGGATGCAGCGATTCCTAACTAACAGAGGATAATTATAGTTGCATGTCCTCATCCTGATGATGGAGATGACATTAACTATCATTGGAGTAGCTATGACTGTGGCAATGGCGAACAACACAGCTAACGTCATCAAAACCAACAATATCTTCATGTCTCTTCCTTCTTCTCATATTCAACTTCCCCGAACCGACATCTCATCTGCTGTACATACTGCAGATGGAATAAGCATGCACTTCTTGCTCTTTGTCTCTCCCTTTCCACAGCCTTATCCTGGGAACTTTCTTCTTTTTCCGAAAGAAACAAAGCCTCATTGGCCAATAGTGCAAGAGCAGGGCCAGAAGAGAAACATTAGACTGATGAAGTGAGATGCCCATTACCACTCTGACTTTCACCAGTACAAGTTTACATTTTCATACTGCTTTAATATTTTTAGTCCTGTATAACTCTTCTGCAGAAGCAGTTCCAAAGAAGAGTCACACCAGACACAAAATGTTATCTCTGCTTCTTTCTTGACAGACGCTGCCAGATCTACTGAGTTGTTCCAGCATTTGCTGTGTTTGTTTCAGATTTCCAGCATTGGCTGTAATTTGCTTTTATCCTAATACTGTTTGTTCATTAAGGGCTAGAAGTGTGAGTCTCTGGACACAACTAGACTGTAACCAGACTGGGAGATAAGGATTGCTCAGTAGAGTTCTGCTCCAAAAGACAGTGATAAGAACTTTGATAAGATGACATACAGAAATAGGATGATGGATTGTGATGTACGGATATATATATATAAATATTATTTATTTTCAAGCTTAATCTAGAGGGACGTGGGTTCTGGTCTGCATACTTGCATAAATGTAATGATTAAATTTTCAATATTTCGAAGCCATGATTTATTTCAACCAGTATGAAAGAAAGAGTTCCTGGAGTGCTAGTGGAACTTTGTTTCCATTGGTATTGCTTTATGGTCAGACACAGTAAACATTGAAGAGTATTAGCTTGCTTTCAATTAGAAAGATCAAGAATGTTTTGCTTGGTCAAAGCTTGAAAATCTTTTGGTTTCAGTTCACCAATGTACTAGTTGAAGTTGGATGTGTGCAACAGTTTCATCTATAGAACAAAATTAGTTCAGAAAAATTACAAAATATGTTATCTCAATGTAAGCATTTTTAATTTTCAAGTTCCAGGCCAGAAGTGTTTGGTTAGAACACTGAACATTTTATTCAAAGCTGATAAAGACTACATTCAGTTGAGTGATTATTCAAGGAAGAGACAATCAGGCTCTCAAAATTGGGAACTAAAGCAACAGTTAAGGCAAACCCTTAAATATAATGAAGAAGGGAATTTTCTCTTATGTTTGAGCCCAGTAAAGGGATGAAGTTGGGATTAATGAAATATTGTTTTTAACAAGTGTTTTGAAATAGTTGAAACTGTGTTATTTGTAAATAACTTGGTTTATTCTATTTTATCTTTTTTTAATTTTATGTAATAAAGTTTTACTTTTAAAACTAGATCTGTAACATGGCACACTTGTGTTCCAATGAAAGACACATTGTGAAATAGAAAACAAACAAAATACAATCTATCAAGCCACATTTCAGTCAGTTGTTCAGTAACGACATCAGCTTAACACTATGCAGACACAAATGCTTGGTGCATTGGAAGACGTGTCAGAAAACATGGAGTTAATGTCATGGAAGAACACATAGGAGTCCTGTACCAACTTTGCACGTGGCTTTGTGTAGAACATTGAAACTGCCCTTTCCATCGTTGAAGTGGTTGCCAAACACAGTGCAACACTTGTAGACCCATTTATTGTGCACCATCTGACAGCTGTTGTCCTCACTTCTATTGTAGTCCAAATGGGCACTATTCAATATCTAGGTACTGCCATGCAAGTCCAGACTGCTGCCATTTTACCTACAGAGAGGATTGTTCATGAGGGTGTGTAGGGTTTCACAGGCGTTCAGCAATCTGTGCTCCAACAGATTGCTGGGCTGTCATTCCTGGTCAAGTCAGATTTAAGTAACATTGTGAAGGATTTATAGATCAGTTTCTTCTGGCATCTGAACAGATGAGTAGTAACAGCTTCAGTGGCAGACCAGAGCTGGTAGAAACTGTATTCAGGGCTATAAGAGACCCAGAAAAGGAGCCTTCTCAAACAGTCCTTCTAAGAAACTTTGTGCCTCTGCTTTCCCATGCTTCCCTACTCTCTTTGGCCAATACCCATATTCCTTGACCATTATTCCCTCTCAAGTCCCTTACGTCCAGTTACCTATACATTGTATTGTTTCCTGGATCCCCAATGGTAGCCTTCAGGATGCTCCACTTCAGACTGGATAGCAATTACCTGTCAACTCCCTGGCCATTTAGGTCAACAGGTTGATAAATGATTGGCTAATGAATGGGCTACCAATTGACTGGATCACATTCTGAATACAATTAACCCAATCTTGTATCGAATAAATGAGTTCTGAAGAAGCATCACTGGACCTGAAATGTTAACTCTGATTTCTCTCCACAGGTGCTGCCAGACATGCTGAGCTTTTCCAGCAATTTCTGTTTTTGTTTCTGTTTTTGAGCATCTGCAGTCCTGTCAGTTTTTTTTATATAGAATATATTTGTCTGAGGTTCGGTTATGCTTCATTCTGATGAAGTGTGATGAAAAAGGAATGAAATGAAATATTGCAGAGAAATGTCAAACAGAGAACTTGTAGTTGTACAGAGCTTTTTCTATTGTATCCTAGTATGCCCTTAGGACATTACAAAGCCCTTCACCTTAAGCTGACGAGTTTTCAACTGTAGTTACTCTTTCTACCAAGGTGAACATAGATGTTAACTTGTACATAAACAGTAAGTGAGATAAATGACCAGTTGTAGTCTTTTCTTCAATAAAGCAATGGAATTGTTTAGGTACTCATGAATTAGGATTGCTAGCCCAGTTTGGGCATGTTCCTGGAAGATTGACATTCAGATCTTCTGTCTTCATGCATCCCACCCTCGCCTTCCCATGATCAGTTGTGTAAACATTTATCATAGTGATATATTGCTTTCCGTTGGAAGACAAACAGACTCTTCATTATCTACTTGGATGATGCTTGACTGCTTGTCAAATGGCCTTTTTCTAATATTGAATATTTTTAATAACTGCCACTATGATTTTTCTTTTGAATTGCTTCCAGTAGTACCCTGGGGGTTAATCTTCAGTTGGATCAGATTTCTGGACAGTCCTGATATGGTGTGGCTTTCTGCCTTATCTGAAAGCTGCCCCTTTGAATTTTCCCAATTTTGTTTTTTTTTTAAGGTTGGGCCACTTCCTGGGTCCTGACTCCAATCACTGCAGCAGCTGATCTTCAGGCAGCCAGGCAATTCAGAAGGTGCCTCTCCAGTTAAGGACAGTCAGCAGGTTGAGGAGGTGGGGGACAGAGATATCATGTGTGATTTCCTGGTAGGTTCAGCGAGAGTGCAGCTGATGCAAATGGAATTCAGGAGGCCTGGATAAAAGGAGGTGAACAATGCACTTGCTCACCATCGGCACAATGTGTTGCTGCACTCTCCAGGAGGTAATGATGAATTGGTATGCCTTGAACTTCAGGTGATCGCCCACTTGCCAACTTTTACCTTTCATGGGCAGATGGCATTTGAGTCCCCTGTGCTCCCAGTGTGGGTTTTGCTTTTGACTCCTGTGAGGTGATGAGTCGCAGAAACAGTAAGAGTTTGGGGTGAGACAGTGGTTAGCACTGCTGCCTCACGGCGCCAGGGACTCTGGTTCAATTCCATCTTCAGGTGACTGTCTATGTGGAGTTTGTCCATTCTCCTCGTATCTGTGTGGGTTTCCTCCGGGTGCTCCGGTTTCCTACCACAGTCCAAAGATACGCAAGTCAGGTGGATTGGCCATACTATATTGCCCCATAGTATGAAGGGCTAGATGGGTTAACTATAGTAAATGTGGAATTACAGGGATAGGGTGAGATGCTCTTTAGAGGGTCAGTGCAGACTCGATGGGCCAAATAGCCTCCATCTGCAGTGCAGAGCTTTAATTATTCCTATAGGTATTATAAGAGCCTTATGCATTGCTAGTAAAATGTATTTGCCTCCAAAAGATTTCTGTTATTAACAGCCATCAGTCTTCCTGTTACTAATTGCACTCACAATGCATTCTGGGAAAAGCACCCATGGCAGGGACACTTCATAAACTGGGTTAACCTCCCCTTTTCCCGAATTCCACTCACTGCTTACCCTCCAACCTACCGTACCTCCAGGGGCCTGATTGAATAATCCCCTGCGCTGTCAATCTCCCTCACCACTGAAAGCCTGGATTTTATGCTCATGTTCTGGAGTGAGGTTCGACCGCCTCATCAGCTTCATACTTAGTGATGACAGTGCTACCAACTGAGGTAAAGTTGACAGCCAGTAGTGACACAGGAAGTGTGTTTGACAAACTGGACATAAGACTTGTTTTGTTAGAAAGACATTTCACTTTGCAAATGTTATTTTCTCAGAAGGATGAGATATGCTAACATTGACATTGGAATACTTCTGCTGCACCACTGTCAGCACTTGAACATTAGCTGCAGTGGTACAGAATAAATTTCTCCTTGTGCCCTGCTCTAATATGCTGGGATCTTAAACAGCACTGAAGGCACTTAGTTAAACTTCTCTAACATTTAAATTAGAGTTCTTGTGGCCAATTTATGCCAAGTTGCTTTTCTGCTGAGATAAAGCCTAATAAAGCCTGGACTAAACCTAAATGAAAAGTCAATGACAAACCCACAGCATTAGCTAATTCTCTATTTTCTGTTTTTTTAAATGAATTTATTAAGTCAAGGCATACTCAATGAGCACTTTAAGGACCAGAAATGCTGCTGTGAGTCACTGGAAAGATAACTGCAACAAAAAGTTGTCAGATTTCCTTTAATGTGGCTTGTCAAATTTAGATATGATGTTTGCATGCTTACTTCTGAGGTGGTGTTTCAGTTTTCCATTTTCCCATCAATTGTGAAATCATTTAATATACCTTCCAGATCAGAAAGTGTTCAGTACCTTCTGTCAACATGAGGCATGGCTTAAGGTACAAGCTGTTGGTTTTCCACACTGTTGTGATGCAAAGACTATTCTCGAGGTTATTGGGGTTCAAGAAAACAAAGTTTTTTTTTGAACATTTCCAAGGACACAATCTCATTTAACTGAGATCCCCACTCAACTATAAAGCAGCGCATAGTTATTAGATTAGATTCCCTCTGGTGTGGAAACAGGCCCTTTGGCCCAACCAGTCCACAGTGACCCTCCAAAGAGTAACCCACCCAGATCCATTTCCCTCTGACTAATGCACCTAACACTATGGGCAATTTAGCACAGCCAATTCACTTGGCCTGTGGGAGGAAACCGGAGCACCCAGAGTAAACCAGAGCACCCAGAGTAAACTCACGCAAACATAGGGAGAATGTGTAGACTCCACACAAACAATCACCCAAGGCTGGAATTGAATCTAGGACCCTGGTGCTGTAAGGCAGCAGTGCTAACCACTGAGCCACTGTGCCCGATAGCTATAGTCCTCAGGTTCCTGTTTCAGATCCATGCTTCATAATTTTGTGACTCCTTAGCCATTCGGCATCCGATCTTGGTTTTGTTTAACATTCTGGGGCAGTCTCACATAGCAAACACATAATAACCTTCCCCAATTGTTTCCTTACAGAACCTCCTTATTGACTCATGATCAGGTAAATCTGACACACTTTCTTGAGATGCTCCACTGACACTATCTCCAGAGATCTTGCTGCAGTTTGGGGGATTCACATTTGCAGCATGCTTATGGCCTCACAAACTCCTAATGAATTTGGTTAAACATGGATCCTTTCTTGTTTTTATCTCAAACGTCTGCACAATCTTTCCTGATTCCTTGTCTGGGAAGTTTTCTGCTATAGTGGTTAGAAGAAGATATTCCTTATTTGATATTATCACCATTTGCAACACTTGAATTATCATCAGCCTCTGCTATTACCATTCTGCCACTTCCCTCTAGTTACACTTTGGCTTAGTCGCTAGTGAAGTTCTCTCTTACTCCTGTCATATCTCTGGCCTTGTATACCTGTACACTTCCCTGGGTGATCGCTTAACAGACTGACAGCTCCTCTTGATAAGCCTTGCAGTCATGACTGAGGCAGTTTCTGCCACCCACATGGCTACTCTTTCCAGGACACCATTGCTGATTACTGTACCATTCCACCATGGGCTGAAGATGAAATCAGTAAGAATGCTGTCCATGAGATGGGTTTTACCACGTGCATTGAGTCATTGATCTGTAAACAGAAGGGTGGTTATTGACATAAATCAATGATTCATGCTCCATAAGTTGTGCAGCATGGCATTTCTTCTTAACTATACAGTCCCATGGTATACTTTCAGCAAACGGTGCCTGACACATCCTCGGGCCACTACTCTACTCTCCTTTCATCAAATACCATCCCCTTCTTTTCAGGTCCCTCTCTGTTCTCACTTCTATTCTTCCTGAGGTGCATCTTCATACACTTTCCTAACATTGGCCTGCTGTGTGTCTACAGCAGACAGGGTTGAGGATTGAGTGGCACATTTCACCACCTGATCTGCCCACCTGCTGAATGAGGGCATTGGTTCTCAAGTGGGCCTTTAATTTATGACTTACCACCTCCACCAGTGAACAAACTCTCTTCATGCTTGATGTGTCCTTCTCATGTAAGACTATAAAATGTAGGAGCAGCAGAAGGCTATTCAGCCCATCAAGTATGCTCTACCATTCAACAAAATCATGGTTGATTTGATAATCTGTCTATCTCAGCCTTGAATATACTGGGAAATGTGTAATACTGGAGGCCATGCATGTAAGGTAAGAAGGGAAATGTTCAAAAGAGATGAGAGGGGCAAATTTCTTATACTGAGACTGGTAAGTGCCTGGAACACGCTGCCTCAGCTGGAGGCAGGTATAATATGACCATTTAAGGGACGTTTAGATCAGCACATGAATAAGCAGTGAATGGAGGGATAGGGACCATAGCAGGCAAAAGGGATTAGTTTAACTTTGTGGGCCGAAGGGTCTGGTCCTGTGCTGTATGTTCTATGTTTTAAACCAAGCTCTACAGCTCTTTGTGGCAAAGAATTTCACAAACTCACTACTATCTGATAGAAGAAAATCTGTCTCATCTCTCTCCTAATTGACTGATCCATTACTCTGAGATTATGTCTGAGAGTGTGGTGCTGGAAAAGCACAGCAGGTTTCAGGCAAAAGCCCTTCCTCAGGAATGAGGCCTGTGGGCTGGGGTACTGAGAGATAACTGAAGGGGGTGGAGTTGGGGGGAAGGTAGCTAGGAACGTGATAGGTAGATGAAGGTGAGAGAGAAGCTTGAGAGGTTGGAGAGGAGGATGGAGCAGATAGATGGGAAAGGTGGTGGACGGTGCCAAGTTGGAGGCTTGGGACTGGGATAATGTGGGGGGAGGGAAAATGAGGAAACTGTTGAAATCCACATTGATCCTGTGTGGTTGCAGGGTCCCAAGGCGGAATATGAAGCGTTCACTTTCTCCTGTGAGATAATGCCCTCTGGTGCTAAACTCTTCCCCAGTGGGAAACAACATTTCTGCATCTATCCTGTCAACTCCCATAAGAATCCTCTATGTTTCAATAAAATCTCTGCTCATTCTTCTATGCTGAAATGAGCACAAGCCCAAATGAGTCCACCTCACCTTATGAAAAAATTGGAGTCAATCGAGTGTACCATTTGGATTCCATCCAATGCTACTATTTGTTTCCTTAGATAAGGGACTAAAACAGTGAACAGTTTTCCAGGTGTGTACTGACTTATGTCTTGCACAGTTTTAGTAAACCTATATACTCCATTTCCTTTAAAATAAAGGCAACCAGTGCATTAGCTTTCCCTATTATTCACTGAACTTATACACTAGCTTTATGTGATTCATGCCTGAGGATCCAAATAGTCATAAATTTGACAGGCATGATTTCCACCATGAAACCATACTGACTGCTTAATCATGTTATGCATTTCTAAACGCTCTGCTGTTACATACAATACACTAACAATTTCACAGTGACTGATGTTAAACCAACTGGCCGATATGTATCTTATTTTGTCCCCCTTTTTGAATAAAGGGTTACAATGGTAGTTTTTCAATCATCTGGAACTTTTCCAAAATCTAGAGCTTCTTGGAAGATGACGATGAGTACATTCTCTATCTCTGGAGTTACTTCCTGCAGTATCCGATGTTGCACCCCATCAGGTCCACTTTTTAGACCCATTAATTTTCCCAGTACTTCTTCCTGAGTGATAGTGTGATAGTTCTTGTGTGTATTAACCTTCCCCCCCAAACATACACACACACTTTAACCCATCGATTATTTTGTATTTCTAGAATGTTATTGGAGTCCTCCACCAAGAAGATTGATGCAACGTATTTATTCAACCACTTTGTCATTTCCTTGTTTCCTACTATTATTTCCCATTCTCTAAGTGGCCTATGTTCAATTTTGCCTCTCCATTTTTAGATTAGATTAGATTACTTACAGTGTGGAAACAGGCCCTTCAGCCCAACAAGTCCACACCAATCCTCCAAAGAGCAACCCACCCAGACCCATTCTCCTACATTTACCCCTTCACCTAACACTACAGGCAATTTAACATGGCCAATTCACCTAACCTGCATATTTTGGACTGTGGGAGGAAACCAGAGCACCTGGAGGAAACCCACGCAGACACGAGGAGAATGTGCAAACTCCAAACAGACAGTTCCTGAGGCGGGAATTGAACCCACTGGTGCTGTGAGGCAGCAGTGCTAACCACTGTGCCACCGTGCCGCCCATTTTTTATCTTTAAAGAAGTTCTTACTGTCTATTTTTTACATTACTTGATAATTTGCTCTCATAATTTATTTTACCCCTCAGTATTAATTTTTTGCTCATCTTTTATCAGATTTAAAACTTGCCCAATCTCACATTTGCCACTAATCTTTACCAGGCTCTTTTTTTTTCTTTTAATTCAATACTATCCTTAACTCCTTTGGTGAACCATGTTTGCTTTATCCACTTCCAAAATCCTCTTCCTTCATTGGGACATATCTTTGCTGAGTCATGAACTATTTCCTTTAAATGTCTGCCATAGTTCAATAACCATCTTCACTACGAAACTACATTGCCAGTTCATTACAGGTATTATAAAAAAAGTGATAGTGACACAATACTCAGTTTGAGAATGTTAATTTTTATAAAAATAAATCTGTTTTTGCTGTTAAAACTCCTCAGGCTTATACATTATATTATCACTGGACTTTGTACCCTTTAATTTCACAAATCAACCTATGCACTCAATCCTATGTAGTTATCCTTATTAACATTTATCTGTTTTGTTACTGATCCAAGTTTCTCACTCTTAAATTACATGCTAATGTCTAGTTATGTTATGGTTATTGTTCCTGAGCACATCTTTTATTCTGAGATCATTTGTTATGCCTACCTCATTACAGAATGCCAGATCTAAAATTGCCGGATTCTTGGCTGGATCTGCAACATATTATTCCACAAAACTGTACCAAATAAACTCTGTGGATAGGTATATAGAATAGAATCATCACAGTGTGAAATTGAGTTCATACTGACCCTCCGAAGAGCATCTCTCCCAGACCCACTTCATCCATTTTCCATGGCTATTCCACCGAGCCTGTACATCATTGGACACTTTGAACAATTTAGCATGGCCAATCCACCTGATCTGCACATCTTTTGACTGTGGGAGGAAACCGCAGCACCCAGAGGAAACCCACGCAGACACGGGGAGAATATGCAAACTACACACAGACAGTCGCTCGAAGCTGGAAATGAATCTGAGTCTGTGATGCTGTGAGGCAGCAGTGCTAACCACTGAGCCGCCGTGCCAGCCCACGGCTACCTTTATCAACTTGATTTTCCTAATCTGCATAAAGATTAATGTCCCCATGATGAATGTACTGCATTGTTTACGTGCCCTCTTTATCTCCTGATTTAATCTCTGGCCTCCAGAACACCTGCTTTTAGGGAACCAATGGCCTACTCCCATGAGTGTCTTCTTCTCCTTGTTATTTTGTGTCTGCTTTTCCAATTCATGTTCACATGTTGGGGCAAGCTGGTGATCATGGTACAGTGATCATCCGATTTAACCTTTGGTGAGTGATATCCCCCAGATACTGGATAATTGTCCAACCTGTGCCATTTTAAGATTAACTCTGAATCCACCGCCTTTAGCCCCTTCAAAATATAAACTAGTACTCCATAGTTCTTGCCCACCATCTCCGATTCTGTCAGGAGATCGTCTGCACACTGAAGGATTGTAATTGCTTTGACAATCATGTTCCCGATTTCCAATAGTTGCACTTCTCTCCATCTAGATTTTAAATAAGTTGCCCCTCCCCCCCCCACCCTGTTACATGCAAAAATGCCTTTGTAATTACAATAGTTAATCAGTGATTGGGACTGAGGGACCTATATATTCTAATATTCACAACTGCTATGATGCGGTTGTAAATTTTTTTTTGGTCTTTTCCATCAACACCTCTGGTCTGAACTATTTATTCTTTCAGGTAATTCTACTGATTACTCATGTGGCCTGCTTGTCGGTAAAATCTATACTCGACCAACGCCCGTAATTTAGGTTCTGACAAAGGCTACAATCCACTATTTTTCTTCCCTTTGCTCCAAAAATTCATAGAAATGGTAAAAATTAGAAAATAGGAGCAGCAGCCTTTAAGCCTGCTCATCCATCCATTATGATCATGGCTAATCATCCAACTCAATAGCCTGTTCCTGCTTTTCCCTCACATCCTTCAATCCCTTTAACCCCATTGCTCTCTTCAGTTCCTTCTTGAAATCATACGATGTTTTGGTCTTGACTGCTTTCTGTGGTAGCGAATTCCACGTGCTCACCCCTCTCTGGGTGAAGAAATTTCTTACCCACTCAAGGCCCCCTTTTCCACAATGACTGTACTTGAGACCTCCATTGTGTCTGCGATCCCTTACATGATGCACAGTTTTGTTACAGCTAGAACATTGGCTGGTCTTATGACTTTCCTTAAGAATGCTTCTATCCCACCTCTGTTGCAGTGTTGCCCAAGGCACAGCTTGTTTGCTTGCTTAACATCTTTCTCACCTGCCCATTGTAGGGTGGGTCTATAATCATTGCCAATCAGGAATCCTAGATTGAAAGTTTTCTGGTGGCTCCATCTGGGTCCTTCCTTTAGCTGTCTAAGAGACACCAGATTGTTCTGGGTGGGGTTGAATATTTCATAGTTTTTTGTTTTAACATTCTCGAAAATTCCATTCTGCATGCAGCAAACGCACATAACCTAATTTCTACCATCCCATATGATCTCATGCACTATCACAGTAAATTAAAAACCACACAACAGCAGGTTATAGTCCAACAGGTTTAATTGGAAGCACTAGCTTTTGGAGCGCCGCTCCTTCATCACAACCATCTGATGAAGGAGCAGCGCTCCGGAAGCTAGTGCTTCCAATTAAACCTGTTGGACTATACCCTGGTGTTTTGTGATTTTTAACTTTGTACACCCCAGTCCAACGCCAGCATCTCCAAATAGTAAATTAAAACATTTAACATTTAAAGCAGACGTTTATTTAAGTATTAGAAATACTTAAAAGACATGCATTTATATCACACTTCTGTGACCACAAAGTGTTCCGAAGTGTACTATAACTAATGAATATTACGGAGGTGGCCAATTTGTAAGCTGCCACAAATAGCAATAAGGTGTTGGTCAGATTGTTCTTATGTTCTTCTCTCATGGAAGCAATAATTGATTTGCAAATGTTGGAAATTTGAATTTTCAGTGCCTTTCAGCCTTGCACTTTTCTCATTGGCTTTTGTTTTTGGGTTGCAAATTCTCCATATTATTCTTGTAAGGTCAGGTTTGCCATTGTCAGCACAAGAGGAAAGGTAAATCCTTCCCCCGCCACCCCCCGTGACTAATGTCATTTTCAAGTGTTGGTATGGGTTTGGAAAGGCTGAAAAATGTCTCTTTGAAGAGTTATGACAACTAACAAAAGCTGCTGAGGAATGTTAAATAATGATTTGCTGGAATGGTGCTTGAAAATTTCTTAAAAAGGACACATTTTGCTTTCCCTCTTGCACTCATCCAAACAATTTGTGAGATAACCATTGTAGAGGGAAAATAATACTTAGCTCTGTTCATGTTCTGGGAGCTTCATGTATTAAAAAGGACCTTTGTGGACAGGAAGAATATGTACATGCACTGCTTCCACTGCAATTCAACAAAATAGGTGACAGTCATTCTGCTGGTTAATTCCTCAGAGTATTGCCTTGACCAATCAGACTCAATTGTCTGAGTTTAAAATTTAAACAAGGCTTGGTAATAAATTTGTGATCATCATTTGCTGACAATTTCCTCGACCAATCAGAGTCCAAACTAGTCAGCACCTTCATTGAGTGCAGTATAAATGTTGTTTTTCCTTCAAATTTGTATTCTTGAGTATTGTCCTGATGAGTACAAGACAAAAATGCTTTGATAAGATATGTCTTTTTATCAGCAGTTCTTAAAAATGAAATGAAATGTTTTAACAATTGGTGGGCGGCACGGTGGCACAGTGGTTAGCACTGCTGCCTCACAGCGCCTGAGACCCGGGTTCAATTCCCGCCTCAGGTGACTGACTGTGTGGAGTTTGCACGTTCTCCCCGTGTCTGCGTAGGTTTCCTCTGGGTGCTCCGGTTTCCTCCCACAGTCCAAAGATGTGCAGGCCAGGTGAATTGGCCATGCTAAATTGCCCATAGTGTTAGGTAAGGGGTAGATGTAGGGGTATGGGTGGGTTACGCTTCGGCGGGGCGGTGTGGACTTGTTGGGCCACACTGTAAGTAATCTAATTCAAATGTCACATTTAGATGCTGTATTATAATGCAAATGTAATTTAGTTGCTATCATCACACGGTTCTATCTTTAAAAGATAATCTTCCAATTACACTAACAATGTTGTGTAATGCTCAGATGCATTAGAGTATTTTGTCCATATGAGAAAGTGTTGTTAAGCATTCAAAACTAAACAGAACACTGCTTGGGATTTCAATTGTCATGATGTGAAGTGATTTGACTGTGCTCATTTAAATTAACCAAAAACCGCAGCAGATTCCATTTAAAGAGGAAAACAACTAATGTCTGCATGTGAGTCATTTTGATTGACAGGATGTATGATGGGCTTAGAAAGAAAAGACCATTCATTCTATAGTTTCAATAGAATCATTTTTTGCATCGTTTACTTTGACAATTGAGCTAATTGTAAACTCTTAACTGCATTTTAAAAGCTACATAAGCACTTTTCATAGTCGGGACCTATGTCATTGCACTGTATAGTCAGCCCTCAATTACAGAATAATTTAAATTAGATGCCCTGCATGTTCTCATGTTTAACCATCAATCCTGCCAGATCACTATGTTCAAATCGAAATAAATTCCTGTAAGTATAATTGCGTACAAACCTCTGAAATGCTGACACTACTTATGAGAATAAATACAACAAATGTTTATTGTGCTTCAGGAATAGAATGTTTGTATAGGTAGACAATCCTTTATCTGAAATCGTCGGGACCAGCTGATTTTCAGAATTCATAATTTTTCGAATTTCAGAATAAGTGCCAGTTTGATGGTGAATTTTTAAAAATTCTTACCGGAGGAGCAGATTTACAAAGTCATAGAGTCATAGAGATGTACAACATGGAAACAGACCCTTCGGTCCAACCCGTCCATGCTGACCAGATATCCCAACCCAATCTAGTCCCAACTGCCAGCACCTGGCCCATATCCCTCCAAACCCTTCCTATTCGTATACCCATCGAAATGTGTCTTAAGTGTTGCAATTGTACCAGCCTCCACCATTTCCTCTGGCAGCTCATTCCATACTTGTATCACCCTCTGTTGCCCCGTAGGTCTCTTTTACATCTTTCTCCTCTCACCCTAAACCTATGCCCTCTAGTTCCGGACTCCCCGACCCCAGGGAAAAGACTTTGTCTATTTACCCTATCCATTCCCCTCATAATTTTGTAAACCTCTATAAGGACACCACCTAGCCTCCAACACTCCAGGGAAAACAGCCCCAGCCTGTTCAGCCTCTCCCTATACCTCAGATCCTCTCCCGATAGCTCAGATCCTCCAACCCTGGCAACATCCTTGTAAAACTTTTCTGAACGCTTTCAAGTTTTGCAAAATCTTTCCAATAGGAAGGAGACCAGAATTACATGCAATATTCCAACGGTGGCCTAACCAATGTCCTGTACAGCCGTAACATGACCTCCCAACTCCTGTACTCTGACCGACAAAGGAAAGCATACCAAAAGCCTTCTTCACTATCCTATCTACCTGCGACTCCACTTTCAAGGAGCTATGAACTTGCACTCCAAGGTCTTTTTGTTCAGCAACACTCCCTAGGTCCTTACCATTAAGTGTATAAGTGTTGCTAAGATTTACTTTCCCAAAATGCAGCACCTCGCATTTATCTGAATTAAATTCCATCTGCCACTTCTCAGCCCATTGGCCCATCTGGTCCAGATTGGAGGTAACCCTCTTTGCTGTCCACTACACCTCCAATTTTGGTGTCATCTGCAAACTTACTAACTGTACCTCTTATGCTCGCATCCAAATCATTTATGTAAATGACAAAAAGTATAGGCCCAGCACCGATCCTTGTGGCACTCCACTGGTCACAGGCCTCCAGTTTGAAAAACAACCCTCCACCACCACTCTCTGTCTTCTACCATTGAGCCAGTTCTGTATTCAAATGGCTAGTTCTCCTTATATTCCGCGAAATCTAACCTTGCTAATCAGTCTCCCATGGGGAACCTTATCGTACGCCTTACTGAAGTCCATATAGATCACATCTACCACTGTGCCCTCATCAATCCTCTTTGCTACTTCCTCAAAAAACTCAATCAATTTGTGAGACATGATTTCCCACACACAAAACCATGTTGACTATCCCTAATCAGTCCTTGCCTTTTCAAATACATGTACATCCTGTCCCTCAGGATTCCCTCCAACAACTTGCCCACCACCAACGTCAGGCTCACTGGTCTATAGTTCCCTGGCATGTCCTTACCAACCTTCTTGAACAGTGGCACCACGTTGGCCAACCTCCAGTCTTCCGGCACCTCACCTGTGACTATCAATGAGGCTAGTATCTCAGCAAGAGGCCCAGCAATCACTTCTCTAGCTTCCCACAGAGTTCTCGGGTGCACCTGATCAGGTCCTGGGGATTTATCCAATTTTATGTGCTTCAAGACATCCAATACTTGCTCCTCTGTAATATAGATGTTTTGTAAGATGTCAGCATCTATTTCCCAAAAGTCTATATCTTCCATATCCTTTTCCACAGTAAATATTGATGCAAAATACTCATTTAGTATCTCCCCCATTTTCTGCTGCTCCACACAAAGGCAGCCTTGCTGATATTTGAGGGGCCCTATTCTCTCCCTAGTTTACCTTTTGTCCTTCATATATTTATAAAATCTCTTTGGAGTCTCCTTAATTCTTCGTATTTCGGAGCTTTTTGGATTTTGGAACTTCGAATTATGCATCGTCTACCTGTATATGTTTTTGAGAGGAGGGATTCTTAAAAAAAAGACATAACATTAGAATAAGTAATGAACAAATTACTATTGCACTCTAATTTTGAGGAGCATCATAAAAAGGACAATAGATTTATACGGAAGCCTGACATCAATTGTCAGGAAAATGCTAACATCTGTTATTCGGAATATCTTAACAAGGCACTTAGAAATGATCCTCTCTTCCAATTGTATCAAAATAGGTTCACAGATATGAAATCGTGTTTGACCATTTTGACTTAACTTTGACAAGACTGAACTGTTGAGAGGATATTGGGTTTCAATGGACTTTCAACTTATGCTTATTTATTTTGATAGATTTCTGAACTTTTCAAGGACTTCCCAACATTATTATTGAGCTTGTAATTTCTGTTTATTGTGGATATTTGGTGAATGGGTTGGAGTTTGCAGGGATGTAATGGAGGTGTGGCCTAACACCCATCTGAGCAATGGTTCCAGGCCTCAGCCACTGTCAGTGGGCCTTTAATTTAACTTGGTTAATTTGGGATTAGCCCACCACTGTCTCTGGCCCATCCCTGCCTTCCCATTGTGAAGATAGTGCCAATGGGTATTATTGCTTAAGGGGCAGGAGCACAATGTTATGAAATCTCCTGGCTCCCGATTCTCACCTCCATGATGAAAATTAGGCCCAGTGATTCAGGTCAGTGAGTTTTCATTAGAAGTTTAAAGGGTGTTAAGACCTCCAGCATTCCATTCTCCAATAGGTCACTAGGATAAATGAGCCACCATTATGAAGGAGTGGCAATGGCTCTACACGCTCAGATTGACAACTTTCCTCCTTCTATAACTTCCAGTCTTCCAGTGATCTTTTTGACTCAGACCCTCTTAATGACCTCCCACAACATCCTCTGTGGTCTCGTCCATTGCAAATCAACAGCTTTGCACTGTCCATGCTATAGCCATTGAGCTACTACGGTTAGATGGGAAAAGGCACTAAGAGAGTGCACAAGGTGAATTATTTTGACTTACATTGATAGATCGGAATATTCTCTCTTGTAGTTTGTTTTAAAATCCATTTTATGGTAGTTGAAATAACTCCATAGAGGCTGGTATCCCGTCACCAAGTCACTCTTTATTTATACGTGGTGAATCCTTGACACTGAATGCCATTCATCTTTGATCGCCCCCATTTTATATTCTAACGGAACCCGGTCTTGTCGGTTCTGTAGCCCAAGTAGGTCACTTGGAATGCCTAGAGTGCACACCTTCCTGTTCTACAGCATACACTTGCCTGGGAGAAACATCTAAGGACTATGTCTGATTTCTCTAAGTGCTCCTTATTGGTCTTCTCGGTTATTAGCATGTCATCCAGATAAGTGAGGACTTGGGGGTAGACCTTGTAACACGTTCTCCATCGGCCACTGAAGATTTGGACAGGCTGACAGTACTCCACATGGCAGTCTTGTAGATTGGTACAAACACTTAGGATTGTTAATTGTAGCATTCTCTGGGAATCCCCATCTAACAGCAAATACAAGTACACGTGGCTCATGTCCAGCTTCATGAAGGACAGGCTCCTGCCAGCTTTGTGTTTATGTCCTCTATGTGAGGGATTGGGTATTTATCCAGCTGTGAAAAGCAATTTACTGTTTGTTGAAAAGCCCCACAAAGGTGAACTGATCTGTCAGGCTTCCCACTCAGATCTGGACTAGAGTGGTGCTGGAAAAGCACGGTTGTTCAGGCAGCATCCGAGGAGCAGGAAAATCGATGTTTCGGGCAAAAGCCCTTCATCAGGAATAGAGGCAGAGTGCACACTGGACTGGTTTGATGATCCCTTCACTTTCCAGCCTCCTGATTCCTGTCTCTACTTTTGCCTGCAAGGCAAATGGCTCTGGGTGGACCTTACAGAATCATAGAATTGCTTCCTGGTCAACATGTAAGGTTTCCTAGGCTTCTTTGACAGTGCCTAGACCTTCCTGAAAATTTTCACATATTCAATTAGGATTTCAATCAGGCAGCCATTTTCCAATCAAAAAATGTTGAGCCAGTCTAGATGAATCTTTCCAAAGCAATTTCACCCCATCCAGGTTGGACCTGAACCTTTTATGACAATCGGGTAACTGAAGCAGCTGCTTCTCATAATAGACAGGAACCGAAGTTGTACCCTAATATGTAAAGGTTCCCTGGTATAGGTTCTCAGACTAGCCACGGTCTTGCATAAACTTAAGGGTTGGAATCCAGAGCGAATTTTGTAAAAGACCTGTTCTGCAATCACCGTGCCTATATCAACTCCGTTAGAACAGAATGACCATTCAACCAGAAGTTTATTTTGATTGGTTCTGATTTGGATCTTACAAAACAAGTTAACAGCTCCAAATCAGATATAAGTGGAACTTCCAGGGTGTGCATTCTCCTGAATACCAGCCTAAAAGTTCTGTTATTCAGTTTAGGTCTAGTGGGACTCTATTCACTGTCTCCAATCCGCACACCAGCGACAACTACAATGCCTTGCTAGTCCAGATCCTGAAGAAAAGTTTAACCATTTGGCCGAAGCTTTGCTTTGTTTTGGGGTTTTGCTGTGGGCTGACCTCAAGTCCCTCTGTTCAGGGTATGCCCTGAGTAAGTCTGTGCAATTGCCTTCACTCATGTGATGTTCTCAAAGCTCAGCTGGACTGGCAAGGGTGTTTACTTCTGTCCGAATACCCTGCAACTCGTATGCTCCACTTGCTGCATTTTCCAATGGTAAAGCCAGTTTCAGTACCTGCTTGAAGTATTGTTGAGCTTCAGCTAATAGGCGCTTTTGTGTGGTTACATCATTCATTTCACTTACCAAACCATCTCTCGGCATCTCAGTAAGTGTAAACCAAAGTCACATGCCTCTGCCAGTTGTCTAGTCAAAATTCTGAGTGCAATTCCCCGGTTCTCAAATTACTGAGTAAAAACAATAGCGTCTCAGAATGAATGGAGGCTTGAAGCCGTAATACTCCTTAACGAAATCCATCAACTCTTGAAAGGTTTTGGTATCTGGTGCCTCAGGGAAAGTAAGGATCCTAATAACCGAGAAGCTGTGGGTCCACAAGCTGTCAGGAGAATCACTCATTGCTTTTCCTCTGTCCTAATGTCATTTGTCTGGAAAAAAATATTGCATTCTTCTTGCGTACTGCCCCTAGACTTCGATAACAGGATTGAATGAGTGAAGCTTCCCAAATAATGGCTTGATGCCAGAAATGCTTACCCCAATTCAAAGATGTCTGTTGCGAGCGTATTTCTTCAGGAAAGTGCTTTTCTCTTGTCGCCACTAAAATAACTCCACAGACACTGGTGTCCCGTTATCAAGACACCCTTTATTTACACATGGGAAGTCCTTGACACTGATCCAGCTCCCTCAGGGCCAGTTCTCAGGCTGAACAAAACCTTTGACACTCCTGTTCATATCTATCAGCCAGGGCTCCGTGATTGTATCAGATTAACAGTCCCAATCAGGGAACACATATTCTATGAAGTCCACCTGACTGACCTCAATATAATCACAATAGGTTTTTTTGCATTTTGATAGTTTTAATGACTATCATTAAAAGGGAAGGTCATATTTGGGATTGTTTCATTAACTGAGAATTGGGGTTGCAATGACAGGTATCGTTCTGCATTCAGTTCTTATGGTCAGCCTCGGAAACTCTATTCCTCTATCTCCTATTCCATCTCCTCCTCCTCTTTGTCCAGCTTCTCAGCTGCTTGCTGTATAGCTGATATCAAGGACCATTCCTCCAAACATGCCAGGTTTTGCAGTATTTCAGCAGGACACCTGTTCCAGCAGTACTACAGATTTCCTCCAGAATGCTTCAAGCATCAGGAGCACGGTCTCAACTTATTAATGGTGACCATTCATCAGAATTGGATGGAGTGGGAAATAAATTCAAATTTCATCTACCACACACTGAAATAAGATTACCTCCTATGTGTTGCATTATATACAGTTAGATGTAGAATTCTGTAACTTAGATGAAGATGTTAAGCGTTAGTTGATACGACGCTAACTTGTTAATTGGATCATGATATGTTGCAGCTAATAAGCGTTTGGTGAATTTATAGGGTGCCAGCATGATGACAGTGCAAATGTGGTGCCATTGATTGAGTGCTCATGTATAAATGGACTGTGTATAGATGATGTGTTGTATTTTATGGATTTTCAGAGTATCAACAGAATTTCGGCCTAAAGATGCTTATAGGATAGACTAATATGTTGTGGTGCAATGACATTAATGGACCAGCTTTTTATTTCATTAACCAAATCTGAGGTATACTAGACTATTCTATTATTATTAGTGCACTCATGTGTTCCATTAAATTAATGAATTAATATGTTAATTCATAACTATGACCTGTAACATTGTAGTACATTCAGTGTGAAATTTCAGCTAAACTGAACACCTTTGAAAATAGGTAAGTAACTTTGAATATTATGTTCTAATCAGAAATTAGTGATGACAAAATGTATCGGGAGTGAAATTTCAACTTTTAAGCATATAATTCAGTATATATATAACCAATAGATAAATAATTCCCAGATATATAACCAAAGCACAGTGATTCGTCTTGTGAAACAATGGTCAGATGCTCTGGCGAGAGGCAGTCACTTTCAGAGTGCTATTCCACTCCTTGGTTTTATACATGAAGAAAGAGTTCCACATTAATGACAGGAGATTCCAATCAGGGCTCCTTCCGAAATGTGGAGTGGACCTTAGAGTGGAGGTGATGGATCCTGAGCAGAAGGAGTTTGTTGGGTTCTGGGAGGAACTGGGGGTTGTCAGGTCACACATGGAAGGGCTTCTCTGGTTCTGAGAAGGGAGAGATGTTTGAAATCAAGTGTAGAGATTGGGGTGTCAATTCCTGGAAAAGGAAAAGGGCATTATCCAGTGACAAGGGAAGGTGCCAGCTCCTGGGAGATATAGGGCATTTTGGGTCTGGCATTAGGTTGGGGTAGTGTTAGGTCCACAGGGGTCCACTGGTTGCTGGTAGGGTGGTGTTGGGCTTTCGACACTTGGGGAGAGAGAGATGTGTGGGTTCTAGGTCTGGTGGTGGGGGGGAGCTGGTCTAAGAGAACGGCGGAATTGTATTTGGGGTTATGCATGGTTAGTTGGGGAGTCAGTTTAATATTTACCCAGCAGTTAGACTAGACTTCTAGTTGCCTAGCTTTTCTCATAACTATTTACTGATTTGGGGTAACCCTCTGAATTCTCCAATTTAGTGGAAGGCTTCGTTGCCTAGCAGAATCTTCAATTTCCCATGCAATTGCCTCATTTCCACAATGTCAGTGATGCCAAAATATTCCGAAATGCAAGTCCTCATTTCTACACTGCAGAAATGACTGTCTACCCATTGGAAAATGTGGGCCCTTACATTTTGACAAGGGATCTAGGAACAGGAAATAAAAATTTCATACATTGGGTTCTCAACAAACTAACAATCATGATTTCCTGCTGTGTTGTGGCTCATAGACTTATATGAGCCAAGTTACTTCATGCTTTGAAACTAGGTCAATGCTCATTAATTTGTCTGTCAAATTCTAATGGTTGAATCTAATTTCTGGATCCATTTTCTGAGCTTCTTATTTAGGATAACACCGGGACAACGTATGAATTTAATTAGATGGAACCGATGTCAAATAATATACTGGGATAGATAGGTTCTTGAGTATCAAGGGAATCAAGGGTTATGGGGAGAAAGTGGGAGAATGTTGAGAACGTTATCAGCCATGATTGAATGGCAGAGCAGACTCAATGGGCTGAATGGCCTAATTCTGCTCCTATATCTTATGGTCTTATGAATTCATTTTAGTTTTCCTTTTACCTTTGAATCAAAAATATCTGTCTTCTACTTAGCATCACCAATATTATGTTAATACATAGCAACAGAATATATCATCTGATACATACCCAGAAAATTGTAACTTGCTGTGACAAAAGAAATGTGTGATGTATATATGTATTACCATTTTGTTTAGAATTTGGATTTCAAACTAGTGACATATGGGAGTTGGTTTATTTTTGTGAAGGGGTGTAAAAATTAGCTACATGAGTCCTTTTAGAACTATGATTTAAATCCGGTAGGTGTGAGAGAGTAGGTGACTGCAAGCCCTTCTGGGGTCCTCCTGGTAGTTTGTGTGTATTGTGTGGGATTTACGCCCTGAAAGTGAAAACATTAGGCCATAAGCATGAGTAGAATCTAGGACGAGTTTCAAAGCTTTTGTGTTCACTTCCAAAAACACCTGACAGAAATCAGATACTCAATACACTCTCTCCTAGAAAAGGGGATTGTTCAGAGCAGTTATGGAAATATATTACCTTAGTGAAAGAGTTTCATTTGTAAAACATCCAGTCCAGGAGTGTTTGTTTAGAATTCTGCAGATTATTAAAAGGCAAGGCAAGTCTAAACTCTTGGCTGTGCGAGTATTCCAAGGAAAGAGAACTTCAATCCTCACCATGGACAGGGAAGGAAACATTCTGGGGATTTTGATCAACTATAAAGTAGTGGTACTGGGGAGTATGTGGGATTTTGTTTTGCCATATGTTTTGAAATCTTTCAAACTGTATTATATTTAGAAAGATAGCTTAGTTTGCTTTAGTTTTTATTTCTTTTTTGTGTTAAGTTTCTGTTTTCTTGATAAAACCAAATCTGCAATCTTTTATGCTGATGTTTCAATGAAAGACAGCCACTTTATATTAAAAAAAAACAAATAAATGATCTATCAGGCCACATTTATTTCTGGGATCTGACTTGTCAGCAGTAACATCACATGGGAACATAACAATGTGCATATTTATAATGGAACCGCACATAGTTGGGTGGATATGTGCCCAATGGCAATTCTAGTGGATAACTACAGTGGTGGATGGGATATGCAACAGAGTTAGTGTAAATCCAATGGAAAATCTAGGCTTCGGTCTTCAAGTTTTTCACATGGAGTATTTTCTTATTTCTGCTCTATAAAATAATTTGTAATTTTTTAAGATTTGTGTTATGGATTTTGATTCCATGCCTGTCATTCTGTGCAAAAACCATTCCATTTCAGCTATAAACTCAGGAAGTTCACTTGCACATTGTACAAATCTGTTGTTTTTACAACAATGCAGCAATTGAGGGTTTGGAATCAATCTTTTAAATTGAATTTCTTGCAAAAGAAAACAAAACCGCAAAGTATTTTGTTTGTCTTTAAAAGTCAGGTACATCTGTTAAGTGTTAGCCGTAACTTATAAATAAAGATTAGAGAAAGACCTCAAAATCTTTTCTCATGCGTTTCAATAGAAACATTTCGTTAAGGAAAAGGCTAATCTTAACATCATTTGGATCATTTGAGAGGGCGCATTTAAAATATTGCGTGTTGCCGGGCTGTTCTTGTACAGAAAAGTATGTTAGATAGTGTATCTATACTTAGGAAGGACAAAAACAGAACTGATTATATCAGACTATTGACTTGCTGGATGGAAAAGGGAGTTTTTGACATGGACAATGAGAGTGGGAGGGAGGGAGGGAGGGATTGATGATCAATGTGTGAGGAAGGTACACAAACTGTAGCTGTAGAGGCTAATGCAGACAAATCTGTACTCCTATATAGGACATTGTCATTCTAACTTTAATGATAGAAAATAATAGTGTTTCACCTGCACTGAAGCACACAACAAAACTAGCCTTGAGTTTTCTTTGTAATTCCACCATATAGATTATCTCTCAACTTGTCAGAGGAATTCTGAATTGGCCTACGTCTCCCTAAAAATATATTTTACAACATCTTTGAAGTTCTATTTGGAATAAAGCAAATCAAATACATACCTGCCATGATCATTTCAGGGTGTATAAGATCAAGAGGATGTTAAAAGTAGGTAAAACTCTGATAAATGAGCGCCAGTGGGATAAGTTAAGGGATCTGTCCAGTTCAGAAGTCTGGATGTAAATCAAAGAGAGGGCACCTATGGTAAAAACTAAGGTGGGCAGTTGTCCAGGACATGACTACTGAAACAGCCAAAATGAAAACTACTTTACTGTCTCTCTAAACTGAGACAATTTATTAATTATTTATTACTAATCTGAAGTCACTGATCATTCCAGCATTTGTTGCCAATCCCTAATTCCCAGAGGGTAGCTAAGAGTCAACCACGTTACCGTGGATTTGGAGTCACATGTAGACCAGACCAGATATGGATGACAGATTTCCTTCCTTAAAGAACATTAGTGAACTAGATAGGTTCTTCTGACAATTGACAGTGGTTACATGGTCATCATTAGACCTTAATTCCAGGCTCAGTATTAAATTCAAATTGCAATATCTTCCCTAATGGGTTTTGAACTCGGGTCACCAAAAATGTTACCTTAGTTTCTGGATTAATAGTCTAACAATAATACCACTAGGCCATTGCTTCCCCCAAGCACTACCCTTGTACAGGTGGTTGTGAGCCACGCTGAGTACTTTAAGAGATTGTGTGACACTGAAGAAATGGTGATATATTTCCAAGTCAGGATGGAGAGTGACTTGGTGACGAATTTTGTGCTTATGATGTCCGCAATGCACTCATTTCTAATGCTGTTTTAAATAGTAAAAGTCATGGATTTGGAAGGTATTGTTGAAGCAGTCTTGTGTATGGCACATGCTGCAGCCAGTACACTTGGTAGTGGGAACTAGTCTGAATGTGGTGTCAATCAAGCATTGAGCTGGATGGTGCCAAGCTCCCTTCGTGCTGTTGGAGCTGCACTTCATTTAGCAGGCAGGGAGTATTCCAGTACACTCCTGGCGTGTTGTTTGGAGATGGTGAACTGGCTTTGGAGAGACAGTAGGTAAGTTACACAGTACCTGGTCTCTGACCTCCTTTTGTGGCTGCAATATCTATGAGGTCCAGTTAGTTTTCTGATCCACAGTGATCCCCAAGATGTTAATGGTGGGAATTTAATGATCAGAATACCATTGCCAGGTCAAAAGGAAGAGAGTAGATTAATTATCTTGGGAAATGGTTATTGCTCAATACGTTATCGGCTCTAAGTTTTATTTATTTGCTGAAGGGATGGGGGGATTACTGACTAAACCAGGATTTATTGGCCATCCCTAATTCCTTTGGAAAAGTTGTACTTGAGCTGCCTTCTTGAACCACTGTAGTCCTTGTGGTGTATGGATATCTACAATGCTGTTAGGAAGAGAATTTCAGAACATCGACACAACAACAGTGCAGGAACAGCATAGTAGCTCCAAGTTAAGATGAGTGTGTAGCTTACTAGGTGGTGGTGTTTTGAAGTTGCAGTTTGGAAGACGCTGTTGGAACAGCCTTGGTGAGTTACTGCATTGCATTTTATAAATGCTACCCTACTGCCATTGTGTATTAGTGACAAATAAAGTGAATGTTGAAGATGATTGGTGTGGTACCAGCCAACTGGGTTGCTTTGTCCTGGATGGTGTCATGCTTCTTGAGTGCTTATTGGAACAGCACTCATCCAGGCAAGAGGGGAGTATTCCAACAAACTCCTGACTTGTACTTTGTAAATGGTGGCCAGACACTGGGGAGATAGGAGGTCTGTTGCTTGTCACAGAATCCCTCGCTTCTGACACACTGTTGTAGGTACAATATTGATATGGCTAGTCTAATTCAGTTTCTGATCAATGGTAGGATGCATACAGGCATGGACAACTTTAGTACTGAGGAGAAGAGAACTATATTAAATCCTGTGCGTCAGTGAACAGTCTGACCTTATGTTGGAAAGATGTTATGACCTAGGACTCTACCCTAAGGAAATTCTACAGCAATATAAAGTCGTTAACACATGAATGGCTCCCTGACCCTACCTTTATGATAAACATTATTTTGAAGCATGTGGTAATGCAAAAATAAATAGTTCTTTTATTAGTGTTAAACTAACAACTAACTAACAAGAATTCAAAGCCTCAGCTTTTCCTGTGCTGTTCTGCGTTAAGCAGATTGGGTTCTTTTCTTTCTCGTAAATCTAGTTTAATTCCTGAAGTACCATAATGAAATGGCAAAATATGTTTAAAGATAATGTACAATAAATAAAATATTGCATTGAATAAACTTATAAAGAGTTCAAGAATTTTGAGTGGAAAAAAAATGACTTGGTCCTCAAGAGTCAGAGAATATTTACAAACTTCATAACTCATTGGGAAAGTGTACTGATTCTTAAGCCCCACTACTACTAGGTCACCACGAAGGTTCATGACTTAATCAAAGTGCTCAAGGTCCCTAATCTGAGTGTCTGATGGGATCAGATTAGTTAAAAGCACAGGCCTGTACTTAGTAAGAACTATTACTTATTGCATATAAATATGTTCTATCTCTAGGTTGAAAAATCTCCAAACTGGCAAAGCAAATCCTCAGTGGTTAGCACTGCTGCCTCACACCTTCAGGGACCTAGGTTTGATTCCATTCCCAGGTGACTATCTGTGTGGAGTTTGTACTTCCTCCCCGTGTCTGCGTGGGTTTCCTCCAGGGGCTCCGGTTTGTTCCCACAGTCCAAAGATGTGCAGGCTAGTTGGATCAGCCATGCTAAATTGCCCATGGCGTCCAGGGATGTGTAAGTTAGGTGGGTTAGTCACGGCAAATGCAGGGTTACAGAGATAGGGTGGGATGCCCTTTGGAGTGTTGGTGTGGCCTTGTTGGGCCAAATGGCTTGCTTCCATACTGGAGGGATTCTATGAAAAAAAGCATTATGGACAGACACAGACAAACAAACATTGGTGTTATGAGTGAAGGGAAAGGAAACAGTTCAATAGTACCAGTCCACAGAATTGATGAGGCATTCCTTTTGCTTCCAACGCCCTTCTGTTCTCTGTTCTCCTTCTCCAGATTCTTTAAATTCTTCTCAGCAGGCACAAGGCCATTGGTACAGTAATTATAAAGTCCCTTAGTAACTGGGTGAGGGCTACAGTAAACAGCAGCTGCTGGGAGAGAGAAACTGGCTTTCTCTAGTTTTAGTAACTTTCACTGCAGAGCCATTGAGGCACCAAACCTGCTCCTTCAGCTATCCAGAGGCTTTCCCCAATTCATTGTAAATACCCAAGGTGTTTCGCTGTCTCGGAGCCAATCAGAAAGATGTCGTTGGACTGATCATTTCTAGAATCCCTCATTGATCACAGTTGCACATACCAATCAGCATCCCATTCTGCAACTACACACCCCAGTCCTATGGCATCTTATCTTACCTCTCCCCTGCATTCCCCTACAACTGAGAGGGGGAGATGAATAATACATGCGTTGAGATTAGGAGTAGGTCCTTCAGCCCATTGAGCTTGCTCTGCCATCAATCAGGCTTAGCTGACCTGATTACTCCATTACCCTGCCTACCCTTACCCCCCAGTAGCTTTTCAACTTCTGCTGCCTGTTGAAGGTGAGAATTCAAAAGATGCATGCTCCTCTGAGGGAAAAACATGTATCCTCATCCGTGACTTAAATAGTTGATCCCATATTTTTAAACAGTGAGACCTATCTTTAGACTCTCCAATAAAAGTAACCATCCTCTCCTCACTTCTCTTGCCATGACCCCTCAGCATCATACGTATTTCAATCAAGATATCCCATATTTTTCTAAACTTCAGCAGACACAAGCTTCGGTTGTCCATACTTGCCTCGTACGAAGGCCTGTCCATTCTCGCAAGATAAACCTTCCCATGTAGTTACATTTTTCCATAACTAAAGAGACCAATGATGTGCCTGGTACTCCAGCTGGGGCCTCATCAATGCCTTGGATAATTGAAGGGTAACCTCCTTACTTCTGGATTTAATTCCACTCACAATAATCAATAAGGTTCGATTAGCTTTCCGATTTACTTTCTGTCCTGACACACTAACCTTTTACGATTCATGCACGAGGCCAACAAAACCTCTGCATTTCAGAGCTCTGCAATCTCCCATTGTTTAGACAATATATTTCTTTTATACTGCACCAAAACCAATGATTTGATATTTTCCCACATTATGCCCCATTTGGCACACCTTTGCCTATTCACTTAAACCTGCCTATCCCTTTGTGGCTTCCATACATCCTTCTCACATGTCACTTTCCTGCCTATATTTGTGCCGTCAGTGCACATACATTCCATCCCTTCATCTTAGTCACTTATGTAAGTTATAAACAGTTAATGTCTCAGCACTGACCACTTTGGGACACTACTCCTTACATCTTACCAGCCCAAACATGGTCCACTTATGTCCATTCTCTGAAAGCCAGCCAATCTTCTATCCACGCCATACACACCTTTCTGATTGAGCCCCTACACTATGAGCTTTCTGCACTCACCTTTAGATGCAACACCTTATGAAAATCCTTCTGAAAATCTAAATACAGTTCATCCAATGGTTCCTGTTTATCCACACCACAGAGAGCAATAAGCTGTTGCCACTCATAAAAGGAATTGGAATAAGGCAAAGAGTCGTGCAATAGAAGCAAAGATGAGAACATTTTCACTCAGCAAATGTGAAGGTATGGAATGCATTGAGTGCAAGTGTGTTCAAGAGGGTATTGAATGATTTTCTGGATACAAATAGTGTATAGGGCTATGGGAAAAGGGCAGGAGGTAGGCCTGAGGTAATAATGCTCATTTGAAAAGCTGCTGCAGACCCGGCAGACTGAGCGGCCTCTTTCCGTGATGTAGCATTACTGCGATAATAAAACAAAGAACTGCGGATGCTGGAAATCTGAAACAAAACAAAACAAAACAGCAGATCTGGCAGCATCCTATCGGAAGATATTGTGAAGCTTGAAAGGGTTTAGAAAAGATTTACAAGGATGCTGCCAGGGTTGAAGGATTTGAGCTATCGGGAGAGGTTGAATCGCGTGTGGCTGTTTTCGCTGGAGCATCGGAGGCTGAGGGGTGACCTTATAGAGGTTTATAAAATCGTGAGGGGTGTGGAAAGGATAATTGGACAAGGTCTTTTCCCTGGGATCGGGGAGTCCAGAACTAGAGGGCTTGGGTTTAGGGTGAGAGGGGAAAGATATAAAAGAGACTTAAGGGGCAACGTTTTCACGCAGAGGGTGCTGAAGAGTTTGGAGGGATATGGGGCGGGTGCTGGCAGGTGGGACTAGATTGGGTTGGGATATCTGGTCGGCGTGGATGAATTGGTCCGAAGGGTCTGTTTCCATGGTGTACCTCTCTATGACTCCATCTGTGGAGAGACAGCAGAGGTGAGAAAAAGTCACCTGACTCAAAACATTAACTCTGTGTGATGCTGTGAGTTTGAAAACATATGTTGGGCAACCATAAAACAGTTACTGACCTCATACTGTCAATCTCTCTGCAATCCAAACCACAGCTTCATAGCTGCAAATGTAAAACAAATTTCTTAAAATCTATTACATTTTAATATAGTATCTATTCCCTACTGTTCCTTCGAACATTGCAGTCTGTTATTGCCTACTCTGTTCCATTGCTTAATTATTTTAAACATTAAGCACTTAAAAGTAGGAGCAAGAGTAGATTCCTTTGATCCTGCTCCACATTCACAGCTGAAATTCTGCATCACCTTAAGTACCTTTATTTCCCTCAATTCCCTCAGTGCCCGAAAATCTATCAATCTTTCTTGAACGACTAAGAAGCCACAGGCCACTGAGGAAGAGAATTCCGAGGAGCACAATCTCCAATACTGTCAGTCACCGCACAGAGAAAAGTAACTGCCCCCATGATTATACTGTCCCCTACTGTGACCGCATTCCTTTCCAGTTTCCCACTTGAATGACCTCTTGTCCCACAGTGGAGAGACCAATTTGCCTGTTCTCCCCACTGTCTTTGTTTTTATCCACATCAGAAGAAAGTTTGTTAACTTGTTGGCAAGAGTCAAGTCTGAGGCTCTTCCAACTCAGCATGTGCAGTTTCCTTATTTACCCGAGTTTCAGTCACATCCTGTTGTCCCTAACCACTAACAAAATTGAAACCACTTCTTAAACTAAGGGGCGTGATTGCCTTCGAAGCTGAAATGTCTGGATAAGCCACTCCTTGATGTCCCGCGTTCTCAGTGCCTCAAGAGTTCAGCAATTCTGCACTGAGGTTCCACAACATACAGACACAATCGATATTATTTTTCGGTTAAGGGTGGTCCACAAAAATTCCCTCTTGCCACAAGGGGTTCAAAACAGAGTAGTAATGCTAAAAGATTATTAATCCAGAGACGTAAGATAATGCTGCAGACATTTGAGCTCATAACTCAGCAGCTGGGAGAATTTAAATTCAATCAATTAAAAAAAAACAAATCTGGAAATAAGCTGGTCGCATTAATAATATTCATGAAATCACTGGATTGTTGTAAAATCCCATATGTTGCACAAATGACCTTCAATGGATTAAATCTGCCATCCTTATCTGATCTGGGCCATACTCCACAGTGATGGCAGTGCGGTTGTCCTCTTATGTGCCCTCTGAAATGGCCTAGGCAAGTACACTCAGTTACATTAAACTGCTGCAGAAATTGCTGCGTGTGTCTACATCACTTGGATTACTCAGAAGATAAGTTCACTGCTGCTTTGTCAAGGGCAATTAGGGATGGACAATAAATGCTGGCCTTGTCAGTGATGCTTGCATTCCAAAAACAAATTAGTAAAAAGATAGAGTACATCCCTTGGAATGTCATCTTGGTCTAATCTTACCTTATATGTGTAATGAACTAATGTTTGATTTAGTTATTTCGCTTCAGTTTGTTTCCAGGTTTGTTTTCAACCAATTAATTTAGGCAATTTACAATTATCGGTATTAGATAATGGTTCTTAGTCGAAAGCACCTACTGCCTCAAGCTTACTACTAACTAGTAAACATGTTAAGAGACAAGAAAGAGTATCTCTGCAACCTATTGTTGCAATCACCAAATTCTCATGTACATACTCTTGAGGTGATAATTGTGTTCACAATGCAATCTGTGGCTCTGTATCCTATTGTAATGAAGTTAAAAATCACACAATACCGGTTTATTTGGATGTACAAGCTTTTGGAGCGCTGCTCCTTTGTCAGGTAGCTAGTGATCTTCTTGGAGATCATCTCCACTTTGAGTTGGCAGCCGGTAGTGTCAATGGCCGTCAGGATATGGAGGTGTCGGTGTTGGACTGGGGTGGATAGAGTTAAAACGTTTAACTTTGTCCACCCCAGTCCAACACCGGACCCCCACATATTCTAATGAAAACACTGCAAATGTTTTAATTAAAACCAATAATATTACAATTGTCCTATCAAATGTTGTGAAAATAGAGAAAAAAAGCATACTGCATTTAGAAAAGACAATATATATAGAGAATCCTTACACTGTACAAACAGGCCTTTTGGCCCAACAAGTCCACACTGACCCTCCAAAGAGTAACCCACTTCCCCCTGACCAATGCTCCTAACCCACACATCCCCGAACTCTGTAGGGCAATTTAGCATGGCCAATTACACATCACCCACACAGACACAAGGAGAATGTGCAAACTCAATATAGACAGTTGTCCAAGGTGGGAATTGAACCTGGGTCCCTATTGCTGTGAGGCTGCATTGCTAACCACTGAGCCACCACGTCACCCAACTGTTGATGCAGGAAGTATAAAGTAAAAATAGAAAATGCTGGAACTAGAAGTACCTGCGAAGACTAATATAGAGTTCATCAGCAGTATTTTATGCCCTCCATCATGATGGATTTAGAGGTACAGAGGGCATCTAATCCGGGGGAATGATCCCAGATGGAATTCTACTACCTTCTTGTCTCCAACATGACAAAGTCTGGGCAGGAAGACCTATGTACAACTAAATATCTCTCCTCAACAGCATGGGCATGAAGCCAGTGGCAGGGAGCATGACAAAGTGACCTGTGCTATTTGCTTGTGGTCTCTCAATATTGTGCTTTGATCAAACATGGACTTTGTAGTAAAAAGAGGAAGAATTTCTCAAGTGCATGCGGCATGGTTTTTTGGACCTATACACTGAGGAACCAGCTAGAGAACAGGCCATCCTAGACTAGATATTGTCTGATGAGAAAGGAATAATTAGCAATCTGGTTATACAACGCTCCTCGGGGATGAGCGACCATAGTATGATAGAATTTCTCATCAAGGTAGAAAGTGACATTGTTAGTTCTACATTAAGGGCCCTGTATCAAAATCGAGGAAGCTACTATGGTATGAAGCTTGAGTTGGCTATGATAGACTGGGGAACATAACTTAAAGGGAAGACAATGAAAAGGCAATGGAAAATATTCAAAGAGCTCATGAGTGAACTGCAACAATTGATCATTCCTGTATATGCAAGTAAAACAGGAAAGGTGGCCAAATCATGACTTACAAGGGAACTTAGAGGTAATATTGGATCCAAGGATTGGGCATACAAGTTAGCAAGAAACAAAAACAACAGACCTGAGAAATGGGTGCAGTTTAGAATTCAGTAAAGGAGGACAAAGGGATTGATTAAAAAGGTGACAATAACATACAAGAGTCAGCTTGTGGGGGACAACAACTAACTGTAGAAGTTTCTATATACATGTGAACAGAAGAAGACTGGCAAAGACAGATTTATGTCCCTTACGTTCAGAAACAGAGGAATTTATAATAGGGAACAAACTAACGGCTGACCAATCAGCACTGTTGGTCCCGCAAAATCCTCCTTACTAAACTCTGGAGGCTTGTGGTAAAATTGGGAGAGCAGTTCCAGAGGCTACTCACATCCATGGAATCATACCTTTCAGGCAATGTCCTCTCAGGTAGCACCATCACTATCCCTGGGTATGTCTTTTCCCACTGGCAGGACAGTCTTCCACAGGGAGTAACACATTGGTATACAGTCATGAGGGATTTGTCCTGCAGATGCTCAAAATTGTATGTGGACCCTTATGAGTATGACTAACTGATGTCCGCCTCCACCGCCCCCCCCCCCCCCCCCCCACCCCACCCCATTAGCTGATGGATCAGTACTCCTCCATGTTGAGCATCATTTGGAACAATAGAGGGTGACAAGAATGCACCCTGGCTAAGAGACCTCTACGTCCATCACCAAGAGTAACCCTACTGTTGGAGTGAACTGGCTGAGTTCTAGAGGAAATGGCTGCCAGACTGGATCTGAGGCAGACGGTGAATAAGCCAAGTAGAAGCAAAAATATGTTTATCCTTATCCTCACCTATCTGTGTACTGCAGGTGTATCTGTCCATGATGACATCAGTAGATCTGGCCACCACTGAGTTATTGTGGAATAAAGACCCACCCTCACTTTGAAGATGCCCTCCTTCACTGTACCGTCATACTAAATGGAATAGGTTTCAAACAGATCTCGCAACTCAAAATCAGGCATCTGTGAGTCACTGTCGGTCATCAGCCATGAATTGTATTCATCCACAATCTGCAGCCTGTTCTCCTGATATTTTCCCCATTCTGCCATTACCATCAAGCCAAGGGATCACTCTTCAAAGAACAGTGTAGAAGGGCTTATCAAAGACAGCACCAGAGGAATCTAAAAATGGGGTGTCAATCTGATAAGGCTACAGTGCTGGTGTACTCCCATTCCAAATAATGTAACCAGCAAGTCATAGACAGAGCTGAGCAATCCCACAACCTCCGAACACATTTAAGCTCTGCCAACTGCTACATCCAGTCATGAATGGATGTGGACAATTTAATAATGAACAGGAGGAGGAGGCTTCACAAATATTCTCATCTTCAGTGATGGTGGACCCCAGCACATCAGTACAAAAGTTAAGAAGCATTTACAGCAATCTTCAGCCAGTGTCGCATGGATGACCTACCTTAGCCTCCTCTGGTGGTCCCCAGCATTACTGATACCAGTCTTCAACCACTTAGATTCACTGCACATGATGTCAAGAAATGGCTAGAGGAGCTGGATACTGCAGAATCAGCTCCAGAATCAGCTACACCACAATCCAAGTTGTTCTAGTACAGCAGAAAAACAGTCTCTGCATATCCTGTCCACAAAAAGCAGGACAAATACAAACCAGTCAATTACCACTACATTGATTTACACTCAGTCCTCAGTAATGTGATGATAGGTATTGTCAACATTGCTGCCAATCAGCTCTCATTCAGCAATAACCTGCTCACCAAAGCTCAGATCAAGTTTTGTTGTGTAATGGGATGTCAACACATCTTTGACTCAAACAATCTCAAAACAGTTGACGGCAGGGTAAGTTGGGAATGACTGCTCTCAACACTGAGGCAGTATTTGATGGTCGATATCATCACAGAGATCCAGCAAAACTGGGGTCAGTGGAAATCAGTGGCTGCACTGGTTATAGTCATACCCAGTACAAAGGAAGACAGCTGGGATTGTTGGAGACCAAACATAGCACATCACTCCGGGACCATCTTCAGTTATTGACCTTCAGCCTCTGATAAAGTCGAAAGTAAGGATGTTTGCTGATGAAACAAACATGTGGAAGAAGGTAAGACCAAGCAAAGGCCACTCTGCCCATCAAGCCTGCTCTGCCAGCTAATGCGATCATGACTAATCTGATTTTAACTTCAATTCTACATTTCTACATATCCCCAGTAATCTTTCAATCCCTTGAATCTAACTCTGCCTTAAAAATATTCAAAGATTCTGCATCCACTGCCTTTTGAGGAAGGAATTTCCAAATATTCATGACCCTCTGAGAGAAAAAATGTTTTCTCATATCTGTCTAAAATGGGTACCCCTTGCTTTTAAACTAGGTCTTGAATATCCCACAGAGGAAATATCCTTGTGACAGTAACCCAGTCGAGACCCCACAGTTTCAATTTTTCATATTTCAATTAATTCACTTCTGATTTCTTCTAAACTCCAAAGGATATAGGCCTTGCCTGTTCAGCCTTTCCTGAAGAAGGGCTGATGCCCGAAACGTCGATTCTCCTGTTCCTTGGATGCTGCCTGATCTGCTGCGCTTTTCCAGCAACACATTTTCAGCTCTGATCTCCAGCATCTGCAGTCCTCACTTTCTCCTCCTACATAAATACTGTGGTTACAAGAGGAGGTCAGAAACTAGGGAGTCCGAGGTGAGTAACCCGAACATGCTGACTCTCCAGTATCTGTTCACCACCCACAAGGTATAAGTGATGGGAGCACTCCATTAACCATCCAGGACAAAGCAGCTCCTTTGGTTTGAACCATATACATTAACATCCACTCTCTTCACACCGCTGAACAATAGCAACAATGTATGTCATCTACAAGGTGCACTGCACCAACTCACAGAAGCTCCTTTGGCATCATCTTCTAAAACTGTAACCCCCTCCAACAATGCGAGGGACATCAGATGCAAAGGAACACCATCAATGTAATTTTTCCTTCCAAGGCACACACCATCCTGTCTCAGAATTATATCCATGATGTGAAGGTGCCAGTGTTGGACTGGGGTGGACAAAGTTAAAAATCACACAACAACAGATTATAGTCTAACAGGTTTATTTGGAAATACAAGCTGATGAAGGAGCCGCACTCTGAAAGCTTGTACTTCCAAATAAACCTGTTGAACTATAACCTGGTGATGTGTGATTGTTAACTTGGAACTATACTGTCAATCCATCACTGTTGCGGGGAACAAAATCCTGGAAGTCTTTTTCTCCCACCCCTCCCCTCCAAGGACGACAGCAATTCAAAAAGCCAGCTCATCATTACCTTCTCAAGGACAGTTCGGAATTATCACTAAATGTTGGTCAACATCCCATGAAAGAATAAACGTGCTGCTCAGTTCCCAGTAATTTACACTGAACGTGCAACAAGTGGTCAGCAATGTGAATTGTTGGCTAATTGTATTGATAACAATAGATCAACTGAAAAAAGATAAATATTTCACCATGACATTCCAGTGTTGTGAGGCAGTCTCCTGCCTGGTTCCTGGTACTTCTGAGGTTACTTGTAAAGTAATTGTAGGGCAACATTTTAACCTTTCAACTGCCAGCTGGTTCAAACAGATTTCAACTGGCCTGACCAGTTTTATTCAATACTGAAAATAAACAGCACAAATACAACTGCTGAATGATCCAAAACAGCTTGCAGACTTCAAAATTAACCTTGAGCTATTAAATAAAATAGTTATGTCATATCTTTAAAATGATAATGAATTCAAACATTGTGTTCCTTATAGCTTTTTTCTATTCTATTATTCCAGCTATTTTTACATGTCACCCATAATTTTATTCATTTAATTTTTTTCTAACCCTTCAAAATATTCTTGCCATCCTCTACCTTTATCATTTGAGAAATATTGCCTTCAGTCTTCACTTTGGTGGGAGTTGCAATGTCATTATACAGAAATTTATTAATTGACAACACATTTCAGACACTATTTAACCAAACAGAAGGATTAGGTTCATAAGATAGACTTGACCTTAGCTGGGATGAGAGATATGATTTTCATGTAAAGTCCAAGTTTTAGTTTTAACCAAGATCAAACATTAGCTTATTTCACATTTTTACTGAAAGTTACTAGATGAAAACAAGTGATACACTTATTAAATACAGCACAGTTACAAAACTTAAAGTGCATATGAACAAAAAGATCTGCTAATAGGAAATTAAGCTTGCTTATCAATTTTGCAAGCCTGTTCCTCACTTGAAAACTGTTTTTCAACATGAAGGAGTTATAAACTTGAAGTCAGAATTCAACAGCTGCAATGGCTTCCACATTGATTAGTTACATGCTCCTCTTACAGATGGACTGAGCAACCAGCTTCTTGAAGGATCTGCAGGCTCCGATAATTCACTTCTTTGGCATGAAGAATTGTGGCCCTGATAACCTGATTCACAAGAGCTGGCTTGCCTTTGCCTCGTCTTCCTGTTGACATGTTCTCTCTCTGGATGCCGTTACATCAGAATTCTCTTGATGTCCTATTTCAAAATGGTGTCTTGCAGCGTGCCTAAAGCAGATTAAAACATACTGTGGCTGCTCTGTTAGCTTTGGTAAATCATGCTCCCATGGGGAATTGGTTGCTTGTATATAATACCTAAAAGGTCTCCACTTGTTTTATGATGTCTGTCTGTAATCTAAAGCTTCACCTCTGGGGTTTGTTTCTTTTATCCACGCTTGGACCATGACTGCAATGAGATCAGAAGCTGAATGGCCCTGGTGGAACCCAAACTGAGCATCAGAGAGCAGGCTGTTGTTGTTGAGTAAGTATCACTTGAAAGCAGTGTTGGTTTTACTTGCAGCCACCTGCTAAAGATTGAGAGTGGCCTGATGAAGTGGCAATTGGCCAGTTTGGATCTTTCCTGCTTTATGTGGCCAGGATCTTCTCATTGCTGGGTAGGTGTCAGTGTTGTAGTTATACTGGAACTGTTTGGCTGGGGGCATGAGTAATTCTGGATCATAAGTCTTCAGAGCAGTTGTGGGAATGTTGTTAAGGTGCTTAGCCCTCATAGAGTCCAGTTGATAGCATTGAATTGGCTGAAATTTGGCGTCTGTCCCTGTAACATCACATTTCCCATGACTAATCACCTAGCCTACACATCTCTGGACACTCTGGGCAATTTAGCATCACCAATCCACCCGACCTGCACATCTTTGTACTGTGGGAGGAAACCGGAGCACCTGGAGGAAACCCACATAGACACAGGGAGGAATGTGCAAAGTCCACACAGACAGTTGCCCAAGACTGGAATGGAACCCAGGTCCCTGGAGCTGTGAAGCAGCAGTGCCGATCACTCAGTCACTAAACATGGTCTTGGTGTTCTTTAGAATACTCAGTGATGGTGCTGGTGGTCTCTGGTATATTGTTAGGAAGGTATAATTTAGTCAGTATGACTATGACAGACTGCTGTTTGACTCATTTGTGGGACTGCTGTCTCATTTGTGGTGCAAGACACCCTACAAGACATTGTTAGTTAGGAGGCCTTTGCAGGGTCGACAGAGCAGTATTTCACATTGTCGTTTACTGCACTCAGGACAATGCCTGGAAACACATCCAGTCTCATTCCTTTTAGAATTTGGAGCAGCTGGTCCAGCTGAATAGCTTGTCAGAGGACACTTAAGAATCAACAAGTATTGCTGTGGGTCTGGAGTCACACATAGACCAGAACATGTAAGAATAGCAGAATTCCTTCCATAAAAAGTTTAGCGAATCAGATGGATTTTACAATTGACAATGATTTGATGATCATCATTTGATGAGCTTATACTTCATGATTTTTATTAATTGAATTTTAATTCCACCAGAAGCTATGGTGGGACTTGAACCCATGTATCTGGAACATGGTGGCTCAGTGGTTAGCACTGCTGCCTCACAGCACCAGGGTCCCAGGTTTGATTCCAGCCTCAGGCTACTGTCTGTGTGGAGTTTGCACATTCTCTCCGTGTCTGCGTGGGTTTCCTCTGGATGCTCCAGTTTCCTCCCACAGTCCAAGGATGTGCAGGTCAGATGAATTTGCCATACTAAATTTCCCATAGTGTTAGTTGCATTAGTCAGAGGGAAATGTGTCAGAGTGAGTTACTCTTTGGAGGGTTGGTGTGGACTGGTTGGGCCAAAGGGCCTGTTTCTACTCTGCAGGGAACCTAATCTAATTAATCTGTGCCTTTGGATTATCAGTACTGCACCAGCACCTCACTCCCAAAATGCGGAGACATGTGATTTCAGTACCTCGTTGTTTCCACTGCCTAAGATGTGCTTCATAGACAATAAATTGAAGCAAGGCATGTACTTCCCTTTCCTAAGAGTTCAGCACATCAATTGGATTTGCATTAGATCTTACATTATCTGTGGCTCAGCCAATGCAAATGTTTACTGCAGATTTCACGAGAAGTATATTATAGTTAATATTTGTGGCTTGGCAATGAGAAGTGAGGTTTAAACTTCGGGAGCATGGTATGATTCAAAGAGCTTTCAAATCCAAGATACTGGTCATGTTACAGGCAGGAAACGCTGTATCACGCAGTTCCTTCCGCGTCTAAAACTACAGTCTGCAGAAAACACATACCTCTCCTCTTGTTGTGGAAATTCTTTAGTTAAATGCAGTTCGTGACTATGTGCATCTCGTTGTAAATCAGTTCATTGATTTGATAAAAATTTCGTAGAATTTATCGAACAGAAACAAATACTTTTTCTGAGTGGTTGAACCAGCCTCCCTCCCACCATTCATCAAACTTATTAATATTTAAATTTTAATTTATAGCTTTTAAATCCTCTTCATATTTTAAAAGGATATGTGTGCATTGAGATTCTTGATTTGTTGTGTTTGAATGTGCATTGAATGGGCTTTGAAAACTCTTTTCTCATTTATTCTTGTTTTCAGATAACAGATCCCTAGGATTACAGTACAAGGGGACCAGGCTGTTTCGATAGGTCCCTGTAAAGGGTTCTGCTGTTTCAATATAGTCACTAATGGTTAATTAAAATGGACCTGAAGAGGTTTCAGGCTGCACGGGAGTAATTTTAACATCAAAACTGAGTTTGGGTTCAGTGGGGACTTTACACATTTCTAAAGTTTTTAACCCGACCCAACCCACCTCCAGTCAGGTCAGTTCTGGTTTTAACAGGGACAAGGTGGTGGTATGGGTAATTAACCAGTTCCCACTTGAGAAAACCTTGTAATTGTCTTCATAATTTTGACAAGTACCATGCTTCAAATGAGGTATGATATGGCAGAGTGCTAGAAAGAAGTCTAATTACTGTTGCAACACAGCAGGGTGGGTACGAAGATGGAGCCCATACTTCCTTCCGCACCTAGTCATCACACCTTACAAAAAAGGACAACAAATAACTAAGGGTTTTTTGTTTTTAATAAACTGTTTATGGGACGTGGGTACCAGTGGCTAGGCCAGCTTTATTGTACATCCCGAACTGGTGAAGGTGGTGATGAGCTGCCTTTTTGAACTGCTGTGTTGATGGGGAACTTGCAGTTGGTTGGTCTTTCCATACATCTGCTGTTCTTGCACTTCAACAGGCTGAGCATTTACAATGTCTTGGAAAGTGAGCACTTGTCCAGGTCCTTTGTGATATTTTCAGATCATCTCTGTGCTGCTACACCACATATTCAAATTAGACTGGGAGCCTATTTGTTTGAATAGAGTCATAGAGATGTACAGCATGGAAACAGACCCTTCGGTCCAGACCGTTCGGACCCTGCTGACCAGATATCCCAACCCAATCTAGTCCCACCTGCCAGCACCCGGCCCAGATCCCTCCAAACCCTTCCTATTCATATACCCATCCAAATGCCTTTTAAATGTTACAATTGTACCAGCCTCCACCACTTCCTCTGGCAGCTCATTCCATTCATGTGCGACCCTCTTCATGAAAACGTTGCCCCTTATGCCTCTTTTATATCTTTCCCCTCTCACCCTGAAGATTTGCCTTCTAGTTCTGGACTCCCACATCCCAGGGAAAAGACATAGAACATAGAACATAGAACAATACAGCACAGAACAGGCCCTTCGGCCCACGATGTTGTGCCGAACTTCTATCCTAGATTAAGCACCCATCCATGTACCTATCCAAATGCCGCTTAAAGGTCGCCAATGAATCTGACTCTACCACTCCCACGGGCAGCGCATTCCATGCCCCCACCACTCTCTGGGTGAAGAACCCACCCCTGACATCTCCCCTATACCTTCCACCCTTCACCTTAAATTTATGTCCCCTTGTAACACTCTGTTGTACCCGTGGAAAAAGTTTCTGACTGTCTACTCTATCTATTCCTCTGATCATCTTATAAACCTCTATCAAGTCACCCCTCATCCTTCGCCGTTCCAACGAGAAAAGGCCGAGAACTCTCAACCTATCCTCGTATGACCTACTCTCCATTCCAGGCAACATCCTGGTAAATCTTCTCTGCACCCTCTCCAAAGCTTCCACATCTTTCCTAAAGTGAGGCGACCAGAACTGCACACAGTACTCCAAATGTGGCCTAACCAAAGTCCTGTACAGCTGCAACATCACCTCACGACTCTTGAATTCAATCCCTCTGCTAATGAACGATAAAGGACCTTGCCTATTTACCCTATCCATGCCCATCAGGATTTTATAAATCTCTATAAGGTCAGGCCTGAGCCTCCGACATTCCAGGGAAAACAGCCCAGCCTGTTCAATCTCTCCCTATAGCTCAAATCCTCCAACCCTGGCAACATCCTTGTAAATCATTTCTGAACCCTTTCAAGTTTCACAACATCTTTCCAATAGGAAGGAGACCAGAATTGCACGCAATATTCTAACAGTGGCCTAACCAATGTCATGTACAACCGCAGCATGACCTCCCAACTCCTGTACTCAATACCCTGACCAATAAAGGAAAGCATACCAAACGCCTTCTTCACTATCCTATCTACCTGCGACTCCACTTTCAAGGAGATATGAACCTGCAGTCCAAGGTCTCTTTGTTCAGCAACACTCCCTAGGACCTTACCATTAAGTCCTGCTAAGATTTGCTTTCCCAAAATGCAGCACCTCGCATTTATCTGAATTAAACTCCATCTGCCAAATCTCAGCCCATTGGCCCATCTGATCAAAATCCTAATGTACTCTGAGGTAACCTTCTTCGCTGTGCACTACACCTCAAATTTTGGTGTCATCTGCAAACTTACTAACTCTACCTCTTATGCTCACATCCAAATCATTTATATAAATGACGAAAAGTAGTGGACCCAGCACCGATCCTTGTGGCACTCTACTGGTCACAGGCCTCCAGTTTTAAAAACAACACTCCACCACCACTCTCTGTCTTCTGCCTTTGAGCCAGTTCTGTACCCAAATGGCTAGTTCTCCCTGTATTCCGTGCAATCTAACCTGGCTAACCAGTCCCCCATAGGGAACCTTGTCGAACACCTTATTGAAGTCCATGTAGATCACATCTACCTCTCTGCCCTCATCAATCCTCTCTATTACTTTTTCAAAAAATTCAATCAAGTTTGTGAGACATGATTTCCCACACACAAAGCCATGTTGACTATCCCTAATCAGTCCTTGCCTTTCCAAATACATGTACATCCTGTCCCTCAGGATTCCCTCCAACAACTTGCCCACCACCGATGTCAAGCTCGCTGGTCTATAGTTCCCTGGCTTGTCCTTACCACCTTTCTTAAACAGATGCACCACATTAGCCAACCTCCAGTCTTCCGGCACCTCACCTGTGACTATCGATGATACAAATATCTCAGTAAGAGACCCAGCAATCACTTCCCTAGCCTCCCACAGAGTTCTCGGTACACCTGACCAGGCCCAGGGGATTTATCCACCTTTTTGCGTTTCAAAACATCCAGCACTTCCTCTTTTGTAATATGGACATTTGTCAAGATGTCACCATCTATTTCCCTACATTCTATACCTTATCTTTAACATGTTCTTGGGATTTTGGTGTATTGTGCTCACAAAGCTATTATTGTGCCCATTACCTCGCTAAACATGGAATTCTATCGTAAATGTAAAACAAAGGTTCAATTTGGCCCAGAATAGCTTGTGTCTCACTTTGGGCTATTCAATTTTGCTCTCTTACTAGAGAAGAAGCACTGAACTTTACCAAAAAAAAGGCTAAGTGCCAGTTCTGGGGAATTTCATGGGGTTTTCCCTCTGTAAGATCTCCTAGATTCTCACACAATTCTCTGCTGCTTCCCTCATTATGTATGCACGATAACCCAATGGTGCCACACTCACGTGATCATGCATTCACCAACAGTGGGAATACTCGCCACTGCCAGGACCTTGCAGGATTTCCAACACGAGTGATATATTTAAAGACTAGCTGCGCCAATTTGAATGCTGCCAGCAGCCATTGCCCTTCACAGTGCATGCAGTGGGAGGGAAACAACAAAAAGAACAAAGAACATAGAACATAGAAAATTTACAGCCCAGGAACAGGCCCTTCCACCCTTCAAGCCTGAGCCAATCCAAATGTACTGTTTAAACCTGTCAGTCAATTCCTAAGCATCTCTATCCCCCTGCTCCCCACCGACTCATGCATCTGTCCAGACAAATCTTAAATGAATCTACTGTGCCTGCCTCGACCACCTCTGCTGGCAATGCATTCTAGATGCCCACCACCCTCTGTGGGAAGTACTTGCCGCGTATATTCCCCCCTTCACCCTGGGAAAAAGCTTGTTTCTATCCACCCTGTCTATACCCTTCATGATTTTGTAAACCTCAATCAGGTCCCCTTTCAATCTCCTTTTTTCTAGTGAAAACAAACCTAACCTACTCAACCTCTCTTCATAGCTAGCACCTTCCACACCAGGCAATATCCTCGTAAACCTTCTCTGCACCCTCTCCAAAGCGTCCACATCCTTTTGGTGATGTGGCGAACAGAACTGTACACAATATTCTAAATGCGGCTGAACCAATGTTTTGTACAATTTTAACATGATCAATGAAGGCAAGCATAATATATGCCTTCTTGACCACTCTACCCATCTGTGCAGCAACCTTCAGGATACAACGGACCTGCACTCCCAGATCTCTCTGCCCATCAACTTTTCCCAAGGCTCTTCTGTTCATTGTATAATTCGCTGCAGAATTAGACTTGCTGAAATGCATCACCTCACATTTGTCTGGATTGAAGGCCACCTCCCACTTTTCCGCCCAACTCTCCAGTCTATTTATATCCTCCTGTATTCTCAGACAGTCCCTTATGCTTTCTGCTACTCCACCAATCTTTGTGTCATCTGCAGATACTGGAGATCAGAGTCGAGAGTGTGTTGCTGGAAAAGCACAGCAGGTCAGGCAGCATCTGAGGAGCAGGAGAATCGATTTTTCAGGGCATAAGCCCTTCATCAGGAATTCCTGATGAAGGGCTTCTACCCAAAACGTTGATTCTCCTGCACCTTGGATGCTGCCTAACCTGCTGTGCTTTTCCAGCACCACACTCTCGACTCTAGATTATTTTGAAGCCAGTATATCAATAACAAGGGCAACATTAACATGTATTTATAAAGAACCCACAATGTGATTAAATCTGCCAAAGAGCTTCACAGATTGTCAAACAGAATTTGACACTGTACCGTGTAGATAATATTGGACAGATGACCAAATGTTTGTCAAAGAGGTTGGCTTTAAGGAGTATCGTAAATAAAGGGTTAAATATAGGATGGTGTTTCTCTCAGGGAGGTGAATAACAGACAAAGTGAATTAAATCTGAGAAAGGAATTCAAAACCACAATGTATTCATTAAACCCCGCATATTGCTTCCTGGTAGGTCTTGGATGATTTTGATTTGTCCCTATTCTCGCCAAAATAGATGGGTCAGGCTACCACTGACTTCAGCACTGTGAGATTCTACAATGCAAAAAGTCTAGATTATTCATATAATTTGTAGCCAAATTATACCAGTTTATAAATGTTATTTTAAACAGAGCACTACATAATGATGCTTTAATTTCAGGGTTTGGGGTAGAAAGCTGAAGAAAGCCAATGAAGCGCTCGATCTGTAATCAGTTCTCTTATCCTATTGTACAACTGGTTAAATCAGTTCCTACTTTTGATTTAACCAATACATCACAAAAGATTTACACAAATTGTACACATTCCTACTAAAATGGGCCTTCTGCCTGGCAGGGAATGCCTGAACATTAAATACATGTGAGCCAGCAGTTTATTCAGCAAACGACATTTTAACTCGTGAGTCAGGCTGACAGCACTTCATAAGGTAAATAAGCCTTTTGTAACTGGAATTAGAGATTGCCATGAGCACACTTTGGGGGCCAGAAGGAGCAGGATCAGTCAATCCTGATTGGTCGCACAGTGAAACTGAAGACTTTTCAAAGCAGTCAGCCTTTATTGTCTCTCTGGCAAATGAACACAAGTGAAAAAAATATCAGAAAAACAGTTTGTAAATCAGAAAGTTGGCTGTGTGACTATAATGCTGGTTTATTGGTTATTAGATGAAATTTGGATACAGATACTTAATACAAATAGTTAGAGTTAAAATCAGAGATCTGTATCACAGAAAAAGGCCCATTCCATTCTGCACTGGACAAAAATTACCATCCACCTATTTAAATCCTGTTTTCCAGTACTTGGCCCATAGCCTTGTATGACTGAGCATCGCAAGTGCACATCTTAACACTTCTTAAATGTTATGCTGATTTCTGCCTCAACCAGCCTTACAAGCATTGTGCTGTAGCACTCTGAATTACAAATTGTCATTGGTTAGGTTTGGTTTGAAAAAAAACACATGAGCTGCTGAAGTTATACTATCAATCCATTGACTCACTGTAAATCAGCACTAGTGAACGCTGGATATTAGTTTGATCAATGATCAGAAAGTGAGGTCATTGCAGTTGATATGGTTATATTCAGGTTAAACCATGTGTAGCTTGTCAGTTTTGGTAATCACCTTAATTTGCAGGTGATTCTACAGATGTTTTGTTAAGTTCAGAGCCTACAACACTTTTCCTTTTCAGTCTCTTTTCTTTCTGAATGCAGGTGCTAATCCTTTGTTTTGATTTTAAGTGGAGGCCTTGGGACATTCAGTTGATTAGAATGTGGCCCTGCCTCTGAGTGAGAGTGGGTTCAAATCTCACCAGCCCCAAAGGTGTATCATAACATATCTGAAACCAATTGATAAAAATAATCAGGATGCCAACTCTGCCAGTCAAATGTGAGTAAGTGGGGCTTGGTTCTGCCCAAAGCAAGACAGATGTCGGTTTAGGATTTTTGAAACCCTTTCTCTCGCAATTTTGCATTTCTCAAGAGATTTTTCTTTCACAAGTAGGGAGAAGTGACATGTTTATGTTCAAATACTGTTCCACTCAAGGCGAGAGCCAGGAATAATGGCTCTATTAGTCAGAAATGTCTGTAGTACAAACATGGGTCTTGCTGCGATTATTACATAGACCTTTTATGGCTTTCTCTTCTATATGACCTTTTGCTGGGAAATTTTTTATGACAAAATTATCTGGGAACCTTCAAGGCTAGAAGTATAGGTGATGGTTTGAATGAACATTGAATGTGTTATGTAAAGGCCTTTTCCTACCATGCAGCTTAGGGTTAACTCAAATTTATGCCATCATTTATCAAACTAAAGCTCCATTGTAGGTACATTTTAGATTTCTTCCCTTCCAAATATAGAAGGTACCTTTCAAATAATTTCTTGGACACAGTTCCTACAGTTAGAACAGTGATGAATTACATCAAAATCTCAATAATTAAGCATTTACTGCAGCATATTACTATGATGTATGATACGCAGAGTTGGTCTGTATGTGGACAAGCTGTATTGCCCAGTTACGTTCAGTAATTTTGAGAGAGTGACCAGAGTATAATATACTGAAAACTTCACAATGAGAGCCGTTAGTCAGATTGACTGAGTTGAGCTATATTCATCTGTGGGATTTGGTCAAGCAGCACCTGCTGAAGATGTACAGGAGTATCCTTCTGCACAACAACTTGTCTGATTCCATGTGAAATGCATCATCACCCTCATCTGCAGGCAGAAGGTGAAAGGTCATTGCCAATTGGGTCAAGTCTGTTGTATAGTTGGTAATTCTCCTTGACCAGACCTGTGCTGTCCCTGACTAGAAATTCTCTGAGCCTCCTGCACTGCTCAGTTACCATCATCTATGTGTGGGCCTTGGGTGAATGGAAAGCTGCCTCATCAGCTTGGACCGGGAGAAGGCCTTCGACAGAATGTTGCGCACTGCCATGATGGAGCCACTCGCTAGAGTGGAGTTTTGGGAGAAAAGCCTCAATTGGTTACAAGTGTTTTAAACAAATGTCAATAGCACAGTTTTAAGGAATGCAGGGGAACAGAACTCTCCCTCTTTATGGGTATTTAAGCGGGCATTGGATAGGTATATGCAGGATAGTGGCTTAGTGTAGGTTAGGGGTGCTTTGATCGGCGCAACATCGAGGGCCAAAGGGCCTGTACTGCGCTGTAATGTTCTATGTTCTATGTTCTATGTTCATACCAATCTAACCTGGATCCAGTCATCTTCCTCTGTTATGTTCATGTGCTTTATGGAAACTTCTGCCGATTCCATCAGGAAGAATGTGGGCATTAGAGAGGTGACTATCCCACGCACTGATGCACTAGGGCACTGAGGTCAAAGCTACCCTGTACATGGCTAGACATTGCCATCTTTTACTGTGCTCCATGTACAAACTAATTTAGCATTTGAAGCCAAGTTAAGTCGAGACAAGAGGGAGGCCATGTTTTCTAGGAGCCAGGTTGAGCAGTGCTTTATCCCCTTCACTGCCACCTCAGGTTACCTGAAGGTGCATAAGCATGTGGCTTGAAAAGGTGAGGGCACACCCAAAAAACTGGAAACAGCGATTGGCCAGTCTACAAAATAGAACTGACTGAGTGGCAGGGATGCTCCCATTCCATTTTCCAAAAGTAATTTCTTATCTCATGTGTTGGAAAATATTTGAAATGTAGAAAAGGTTATGCAGCATCAAATAGGGGAAATAGCAGATTAACATTTGAATGTGATCTTTCAAAATTTGGCTCTTCGGTTTTCTTTCATTAATGGTGTCAAACTTCCTGGAGCCAGGGCCTTAAACTCCCAAAGATGTGCAGGTTTGGGGTCATTTCATTCGGACTTACCCACTCTAGTTTTATAAGAGGCAGAATGATGGCTTGGTGACTAATTGCTTTACAGGAGGCAGGTTCCGCATTTAAAGAATATAACTAGGCCATGGTCTTTATTCTAACAGTCAATCTTCTGTTAAATTACATCAGCTTGGTTTCAGAAACCTTGGGAAACTCAACAGATGAAAGAAGGGAAGCAGGTTTGAAACTCTAAGATCGATGTAGTGATTGTAACAGGGTCAGCCAGGTGGACCTCATTGGGGCTATTAATCTGGTCCAAGCAGGGAGCCTTGGCTGACAGATATAAACAGGAGTATCAAAGGTTCTGTTCACTCTGAGGGAGCTGGGTCAGTGTCAAGGACTCTCCACATGTAAATAAAGGGTGACTTGGTGACAGGATACCAGCCTCTGTGAAATTATTTCAGTGGTGATGACAGAAAAGCATGCTTCTGAGGAATTCTGCTCACAACGGTCATCTTGCACTTGGGGTATGCATTTCTGGCAACATGCCATTATTTGGGAGGTTTGACTCAGTTGATCCTGCCACCAAAGACTGGGCCTGCAAAGAATACATTTTTATTTTCAGGCAGGTGACATTGGAGCACATGAAAAGCAACATGCAATTCTCCTGACAGCTTGTGGATCCACAGCTTTTTCAATTATTAGGAGCCTAACTTTCCTTGAGGAACCAAAGACAAAATCCTTTCAAGTGTTGACAAATTTACTTAAGGAATGTTTCAACTGCAAGCCTTCTCTAATTCTGAGAAACTATCAGTTTTATTTGGCAGTTCAAGAACCAGGGGAATCCATATCGGGATTTTTGGCAAGGTGAGGATGACTAGCAGAGGCATATGACTTTGGTTTACCCCTCAACGAGATGCTGAGAGATGGCTTGGTGTGTAGCTTAATGATGTAACAATGCAGAAGTGCCTATAAGCTGAAACCCAACTCTACTTCAAACAGATACTAAAACTGGCTTTATCTTTGGAAACTATGGCAAGTGGATCATATGAGTTACAGATTGGACACCTTCACCAATCTGAATGAGCTTGGGGAACACCTCTCGAGTAAAAGGTAATTGCAGAGCCTCATTCAGGCCATATCTGAACTGAGGGATTCTCAGTCAACCCACAGCGAAACCCCAAAACAAAGCCAAGCCTCAGCCAAATGGTTAAGGTTTTTTTCAGGATCTGTGTTAGCGATCATTATAGTTGCTGCTGGTATGTGGACTCTAGACTCACCCCACAAAACTCTCACTCGACCTAAATTGAGTAAGAGAACTCAGGTCAGTATCCAGGAGAGTGCACACCTGAGCAAGTCCTGGTTTGGAACAGTAAAATTGCTCAGCAACATTGAAATCAGAACCAATCCAAATAAATGTCTGGTTAAATGGTCACCCGGTTCTAATGGAGTTGATACCAGTGTGGTTGTTTCAGTGATTGCAGAACCAGCCTTCAACAAAATTCACTCTGGACGCCAACTCTTAAGTTTGCATAAGACCTTTTGCAAGACTGAGAACCTATACTGGGGAACCTTTCCAGATTAAGGGTACAACTTCAGTTCCAGTCTCTTATGTGAAGCAGCTGGTTCAGTTACCACTGATTGTAGTGAAGAACACAGGCTGAAGCTTGATGGGGTGAAACTGGTCAAGAAAGATTTGTCTGGATAGGCTCCACATTTTTTGATTAGGAAAATATGTGAGGATGATCAAAGGCATCCCGGCTCCCATGTCAGTCCCAGAGCTTAAGTCTTTCCTTGGGCTGGTGAACTATTACAGAAAGTTCATACATAACCTGGCCTCCATCCTGGCACCATTGCATCAACTTTTAGAAAAAGATCAGCTATGGAAATGGTTGTGTGGCCAAGCTATAGCTTTAAGGGAAGTGAAGAAACAGCGATCATCCTCTCAGCTTTTGGCACACTATGATCCCAAGTGAGATCTGGTATTGACATGCAATGGCTCCCTATACGGCAACAGGGTAGTATTAGCTTATGGAAGGCCTAATGGAGAGGAACGCCCAATAAGGTATGCATCCAGGACTTAGGCTAATCCAGAGTGTAAATACACCCAGATAAAGAAGCAAGATTTGGCGGTCATATTTGAAGTCAGGAAGTTCTCGCAATTCCTATAAAAATTGCAAGGTCAACTTAGAGCGCTCACAGCTGCCCCGCTGTTATTAGACTGCTAAATGGACTTTCCTAATTTCAAATCTAATGTTGATCTAGCTTTGGTGCACCTTCTGTGCAGCCATAACCTTATATGCCTTGCTCTGTCTAAACACCCTGTGATCTATTTATCCTTGTATGTTATGATCTGCCTGTACTGAATGCAAACAAAAAAGCTTTTCACTTTTAGATACATGTGACAACAATAAATCAAATCAAAATCAAGTCAAATGCAGGCCGAATTCAGCAGTGGGCTCTAATATTAAATGCGTATAACTACAAGTTGGAACACTGTCTGGGAGGCCAAGTAGCAAATGCAGATGCATTGAGCTGCCTCCTGCTGGCAGATACACCCCCGGTGGTACCACCACTGGAAGAGTCTGTGACGGTTTTACATTTTCTGGACATGCTTCCAGTCACAGCTGACAATATCAGACTTTGAATGCAGAAAGATCTGGTTCTGGCAAAACTGAAACAGCCGGTGGTGATGGAGGAAACCAAACAGTCGTCACAACCAGAATTGAAACATTTTGGGACCCGGAGAGACCAGATCACAGTAGAGGACGGCATATTGTTTTAGAGAGCAAGAGTGATTGTCACGAGCAAAGGTCACCGTTTGATACTGACTGAACTCCACCAGGGTCATCCAGGTATTTCCAAAATGAAGATGTTGGTGAGAAGTTATGTCTGGTGGCCAGGATTGGATGCAGGCATAGCTGCGTTGGTGGGGGAGTGCCTAAACTGCCAACGAGGAGAAAAATTACTGCCAGCAGCTCCCCGTCATTTGTGACAATGGCCGGGTAAACCCTGGATTTGGTTCCATGTTGACTATGCAGGTCCATTCAGAGCCTCAATGTTCTTAGTCATTATGGACGCCCAGTCAAAGTGGCTGGATGTGTATAGAGTTCACTCGCCAAACATGAGTTAATGATAAAAAAACCTGCATTCATCTTTTGCACTACACAGACTCCCAGAAGCCATCATTTACCAGCAGGGAGTTTAAGTATTTCTTAAAGTCAAATGGTATTTGTCATGTAAGGACAGCCTGCAGCTTCATTAGTTACTAAACTGTCTCAGTTCCTGTTTGTTATGGGACTACTCCTCATGCAATGCCAGGGATAGCTCCAGCAGTGTTGCTAATGGGGTGAAGACTGTACACCAGGTTAAGTTAGATCTTCCTGGACCTGGGAAGGAGGGAGAGTGAAAGGTATCAGGAATGCCAATGCCAAATACAAGACTCTGCTAAGTGAGAGAGACAGTTTACTTCAGGGGATGAAGTTCAGTGTAGGAACCATGGGAATGGCCCGCATGGGTAAGAGGCATGATCACTACAAGCTCAAGTCCAGTGATGTTTAAAGTTCAAGTTGATGTGACAGTTCTGAACAAGCACGTAGACTATATAAAAGCCGCAAACTCTCAAACGGTGCAGGAGTAAAACGTGCCTGGCTCCTCAACTGCCTTTCTGACTGTTCTGGAACCCATGGTTCTCCTTCTCCATCAAGAGTTGAAGATACCTTGGAATCTGAGATGGATATGATAGAAGTAGCTGCCTCGATGCTTTTGCTGCCTGAAAAGGAGAATGTATTTCTTCCAAGATGCTCTGGGTGCGAGCTACAATACATTACACACTGCCCATATCAGAGGTAGAGTTAGAGAATCCTGATCTGATACTAAAATGCCTGCTTGGAGCTACAAAAAAAAAGCACCAGCCCATGTCCTCATACTCAAAGGTGGGGGTGGGGGTGGAATGTAATGATTGAAATGAGTTCCCTGATTGGGCCTGTTAATCTGGTCCAGTCAGGGAGCCCTGCCTGGCGGAGAAAAGCAGGAGGGCCAGAGGTTCTGTTTCCACTCAGAGTTGGTTCTGAGGGAGCTGGATCAGTGTTAAGGTCATGTGTAAATGGAGGGTGACTTGATGATGGGATAACTCTGTGGAGTTAATTCAGTAAGTGCTATTTCAGTGCTGTGAGTCGACCAGGAGGATTGGACTGTTTTCGATGTCATCCAGTTAACCCTGCCCTGGGGAACTTCTTTAAATTCCCACTGAACATTGCAGCTTCAGACTGGCATTGGGTAACCCCATCAACTGATGGCCATCATTCTCCTGTGGTCACATTCCTATTCCCTAGCAACTACTAGCAAGGCACTCTTTCCACCATCAGCACTGCCAACATCCAATCCTGTCCAACTTCCGCATCCATGATCAGAACAATCCCATAATTCCACGCCTGCTCATTGTCCTCTGAAAGAAAGTTTTAAAGATATCAGAAAATAACTGATGGAAACAGCAAAATCAATTTTTTTGCTGAGGGACATCCTGCAGGAATTTTCTTTTATCACAAGAAAGAATGTTTTTAATACTTATAGGTGATGGCCTAGTGGTATTATAGCTGTCCTGTTAATCTAGAGACGCAGGTAATGTTATGGGGACCTGAGTTTGAATCATACCACGGCAGATGGTAGAATTCGAATTCAGTAAGAAATCTGGAATTGAGTCTAATGATGAGCATGAATCTGTTGCTGATTGTTGTAAAAAACCATCTAGTTTACGAATGTCCTTCAGGGAAGGAAGCTGCCATCTTTACCTGGTCTGGCCTACATGTGACTCCAAACTCACAGCAATGTGTTGATTCCTAACTGTCCTCTGGCCAAGTAGGGATGGGCAATAAATGCTGGCTTCGTCAGTGATGCCCTCGTCCCGTGAATGAATTTTAATATAAGATGAAATTGCTAAAGCCCAATCACACTGCTCTTTCAATCTAACTCTTCATGCGTCGCCAGGTTGTTTTTAAACAGTCAGTTTTGGGGGACTGCATTAGATTCTTTGAAGTTGTTGATCAGGTTTTGCCAAATGTTTAAATTGGATTGTTGGTAAGTAAGGTTATGCAGGGATGGAATCAGTGTGGGAGTTGCTAGGTTCCTATAATATGAATGCAGCATTAGGTTTAAGGATAACCTTTGAAATGCATATTAGCAGTGTACAATGATAGGAGAAGGCTTGATTGGCAAATAGTGAATTGTACCCCAAAGAAGTCAAGAGCTGAGGAAAGTGACTTTAGTTGCTCTTTAAAATGTGGTGTCTCTGTACTTGTAGGCAGACACTTTAAATGAGTGTCTCCCTACAAGGGTTAAAGTGATGCTACATTGGCCAAAATCAAATCTGCGACTAACATGATCAAATCAGAACATTTCTCAGTGTTACTGGAGGCAAGCTTCACTGACCAAATGCTGGTTTCTACTGAAATGTACAATGAAGCTTGATGCGTCCATTTCATGTACAGGGCAACAAAAAGTTCCCTTCGCTATATTTATGTCGACATGCAACTGGACGGTTTATAGTTTGTTGATCCACAGTGTTTTTTGCAGGGCTGCAGAAGTGTTTCCTGTTTGCTTCTGTCTGAGTGCGATTCAGGATTTGGAGAATGTTCAGGCTTCGGCCCAGAAAATTCCTCCAGGTTCCAAAGTATTACAAACATTTCATTCTCCTGCAAGAAGCCTGACAGAAGATGCTGAGGAAGTTTACTACAGTTCTGAATTCTTAATCAGCAGCTACAACAAATCTAACACACACAGGAAATTTTTTTGCCCCCTTCCATCTTTCATGTGGAGTTTTTTTTAGCAAAACAGAGCACTGCAGCCAGGAGATACTGGGGAATTTTAAAGCTTTATTTTCTTGGATTAGAAATAGAAGGACTAATTCAAGAAATGGGAGAAAGTGTGAAAATCAATACATGATATTTTCGAATTTCTCAATTTTAGTCTAACATGCAGGATTTAGCCTGCTCATGTTCTTGCTTCTATTTGCTGGTTCTCTTAAACAAACAATGCAGCTTGTGTCTTTATCTGTAAAATGTGGTGACACTCTCAATCATGCCAATATTGGCCATCATTCAGTTAATGTTGTGATCTTTGTTGTTGCTCTGACGTCCATTATAATTCCATGCCAGCTTTATCTTTGACCGAACTGAGTGAATGGTAAGGTCCTAAGGAGTGTTGCTGAACAAAGAGACCTTGGAGTGCGGGTTCATAGTTCCTTGAAAGTGGAGTCGCAGGTAGATAGGATAGTGAAGGAGGCGTTTGGTATGCTTTCCTTTATTGGTCAGAGTATTGAGTACAGGAGTTGGGAGGTCATATTGCGGCTGTACAGGACATTGGTTAGGCCACTGTTGGAATATTGCATGCAATTCTGGTCTCCTTCCTATCAGAAAGATGTTGTGAAACTTGAAAGGGTTCAGAAAAGATTTACAAAGATGTTGCCAGGGTTGGAGGATCTGAGATACAGGGACAGGCTGAACAGGCTGGGGCTGTTTTCCCTGGAGCATCGGAGGCTGAGGGGTGACCTTATAGAAGTTTACAAAATTATGAGGGGAATGGATAGGGTAAATAGACAAAGTTTTTTCCCTGGGTTGGGGGAGTCCAGAACTAGAAGGCATAGGTTTAGGGTGAGAGGGGAAAGATATAAAAGAGACCTAAGAGGCTTCTTTTTCACGCAGAGGGTGGTATATGTATGGAATGAGCTGCCAGAAGATGTGGTGGAGGCTAGTAACATTGCAACATTTAAGAGGCATTTGGATGGGTATATGAAGAGGAAGGGTTGGAGGGATATGGGCTGGGTGCTGGCAGGTGGGACTAGGTTGGGTTGGGATATCTGGTCGGCATGGATGGGTTGGACCGAAGGGTCTGTTTCCATGCGATACAGCTGTATGACTCTATGACTCTATGGCTGTCTGCTCCTCCATGCCTTCTGTGTTATTTCATGTGTTATTTCACCTTTGGCAGCTACTTCTTCAACTTCCTTCGAATCTGCCCATTGGAACTGTCTCAACATTTCATTATTTGCTCTCTGCTTTCAAAATCCTTCTTTGCAATTGTGCTTTCCTCAAACTTCTTATGAAGCCCCCCTTTTCCATTGTATCTTCATTCCTACCTGTAAAGTGCACCAAGATATTTATTTGCAAATGAAGAACATTAACACAATGTAGCATTTCTATTGCTGCTACGCTTTCATCTTTTTCATTATGATGTTGATAAGAATCAGTAAATGTGTATTGCAAGGTTTAACAGCTAAGTGAGAGATTTTGTAAATAGAAACATAGGACCTTACAGCATGGAAGAAGGCCATTCAGCCCATTATTAGAATTGGTGGTTGTGGAGTAGGAGCACTGATGAAGGAGTGGCACTCTGAAAGCTAGTGCTTCCAATTAAATCTGTTGGACTATAACCTGGTGTTGTGTGATTTGTAACTTTGTATACCTCAGTCCAACATTGGCATCTCCAAATCAAAACAGAATAAAGGCTGACAACATGCCCAATGGCTTATAAGAAGTGGCTGAGCACTTATCACCATCATAGTTTGTCTCCTACCAGGGTTCAGTGTCCGTCAGTTTCTGATATTGTATTTTCACAACAAAGAATGGTTGAAAATTACACAAAAACATTTTCTGAATAATTGCAAGTTGCATGCTAAAATGCAAATATATTAAAACTAATCTTAATTTAAAAGGATTAATTTGTAATATTATTTATTTGACCACAAAGAATAGTAAAACATGTTCCATATTTGCTGCATTGAATCCTATTTACAGCTGCCATTTTATTTCCCTCAGCAGCCAGGCCCTGCAGTGAGAACATACCAGAACAGTAAGGCAAGGGTCACCATGAGCCCTGGCTTTACCCCACAGTGGAACAACAACCAGTCTGCCTGGAACAATTACACCTACCCCAGGGCTAACATTCACTATCAGTCCCATGCCAGTTACAGCTACTGTCCTGGGCATCCTGCCGTAAGTACGCCAACTGGGCATTATTAAACTGAATGATTTACTACAATATCTAAAATGCGTGGCTAGAAATAGTCGTTACATATATGTTGGACATCTTTTGCTGGCAAAGAGTAAAAGTGATGGTGGTTTGAATAATAGTTGATTTTACTCTGTTCTCTTTGGGTGTGGTACCATGAAGCAATCCTGATGTAATCTTGAAAAATCAGGTTAAAAAAGGGTTCACCACTAGATGTTGCTACTCTTTTTGAATGTTGTTGTTTGTGGCAAGTCTAAGGATTCCTAACACTGTTTTGGCCTTTTAACAAATTGTTTTTCCATGACTTTATATTTTCCTAATGATACTGACAAACTGAAGACTCTGTGCTATCTTTGATCCTTCACAGTTACAGAGTATTCTGGAGAGATCTAAAAATGATCAATTTGTGTTGAAATCATAAAGACTTTTACAAAGAATGTTTATGTAAGTTCACAACAAGTAGTGGCAGAAAAAGTTGTGAATATAACAGAGAAATATTGACAGTTGCAATGTAATGGAATATATATTGCATTTATTGTCAACTTGGACTTGCATGTTTGCAGAAGGACTAAAATTGCTTCTGATTGTGTGTTTGAAATCATGCTGCACCTTGCTAAACCAATTAAACTCACTTGTATTGGAGATGTTTTCCATTCAGGAACTAATCCTGATTACGTTAAAGAGATCATCATAAACTCAGATACTTGGAGTTGGGGAAAATTTGGGGGAAGGTGCATAAGTGAACTCTCGATTACCCTTAACAAGGATTCTGCGTTATAAATTGGTCTTTGGGCTTTCCAACATGTCATTTTATTACTGTTGCCAGAAATATTTATATCTATATATTTATCAATTACTGACTGTCATATGATAATCTAGTTGATCTATCAATGCAATGGTCAAGATGAGTTGAGTGTTCTACTGTTACTTGGTGTGAGGAACATGTGACCGAGCATTCATGGATTTAAACAAAAGAGGCTTGTATGAACATGCTTAGAGATGGTGATGTGGTCTGGTTGATATCGGAAAAATATTACGTTCACACACAGTGATAATTAATGAAGAAATTGTTTCCTTGTACACCACACCCACATAACTATTTACATCTCACTGGGTAATATTAACATTTAAAACAACAACTTCACTCCCTACCTCTATAACATTCTTCAGACCTACAATTCCCAGCTGTATCCAAGGCCTCTTCGACACCCACGATTTTAATCTCCTCATCATTGGCCTCCTGGTGACCAGGCTTTCAGATTTGGAATTGAATCACCAAATCTCTTCATCTGTCCTCAAGATGTTCCTTTCAGACAATCTCTGGGTTTTCCATTTTCCTTCAAAATATAAAATGTGGCACAGTGTCAAATTCTGTTTAAGAATTGATGCTGTAAAGCACCTTTGGATGCTTTATCACAATCAAAGCGCTTTGTGAATGGAAATTGTTCTTGTTGTGCTTATACACTGTTTTTAAAGCAGATACAGGTCCTGAGACACTTCATAGATAAGTAGACAATCAAACATCTGAGCCAAGAACGGAGCTATTAGGAGGGATATTTCAAGGATGATCTAAAAGGGAGCTTATAAGGAGAGTCCTAAGGCACAAGATATGGCCATAGAGAGATTTGTAAATGGATGTTAGAGCTTCTGGCTTGGATGTTTGAAAGCTTTCAACAACACTGCAATGGAAAAGGAGGATCCACATTAGTCCAGTTTTGGAGAAACATAGAGTTTGTGGCTAGGGATCTGAGGAACTTATGGCACCTTGGAGGTTTCATAGGCTAATGTGTGATATTTTCAGATGTGACATCTTTGAATGTCAAAAAGCAATAGTTAGGAGTTGGAATGAATATGTTTTAATAGATTCTGTACAGGAATAGTTTTATTATGATACTACACATGGTGGTCCAATTGCACAGTCATTGCATTTAATAATCAGGTACACTCAAGGAGTCAAGATTACTTGCATTAGAAAATTATTGGCTTAAAAATAGCAGTGAGAAGATATATTTGAGTCTTCATTAATGTAGAATGATTAGACTTTAGACAATTGGTTGCAAATAGTACAATGAGGCAACTTTCATATAACATTCTTCAGCAAAGATTGATCATCCACATTCAAAAGCTGCTTTTCCACAATTATCACCTCCAGAACAGATTAGCAACACATGTAGAATGAACTATTCAATACCGATCTTCTGAAAGGAATTGGACAAGTTCTCCATATCTAGTTATGGAAGGTTGGTCTATTTGATTGATGAAGTCGTTTTTCTCTCAGCTCGATGATCATACTGCAGTTGGTGGGAAGGCAGGTGGTCAAGATGACACAAAGAGTCTATAGAGGGATGTCTACAGGTTATGTGAATGGGTAAAATTTGGCAAATGGAATATAATGTGGGAAGGTGCAAGGTTATGGTCTTTAGCAGAAAGAATAGAGGAGCTAAATATTATATAAATGGAGAAAGATTACAGAAAGATATAGAACAGAAGGATTTCAGAGTCCTCATCTATGAATCACAAAAATGTTGGCATCCGAGTTCAGTGGTTAATAGGGAAGGCAACTGAAATGTTGCTGTATATTTCAAATGGAATGGAATATAAAAATAAGGATGTATTGTTAAAATTATACAAGGTACTAGTCATACCCAAGCTGAAATATTGTGAATAGTTTTGGTCCATTCATCTCAGGAAATATATTCACGTTGGAAGTTGTCCATAGAAAATTCCCTATGCTGACTCCAGGATATGGAGGGACTGTGATATGAGAAGAGGTTGAGTAGGTTGGGCCTGTACTCATCAGAGTTTAGAAGACCTTATTGAGAGACCTCCTTACTATGGGGAACCTTATCACAAGGAAGAGGAAAAAGAAATCCTGCAGAGTGTGAAAATAGATAAGTCCCCTGGGCCAGTTGGGATTTATCCTGGGATCCTCTGGGAGCCAGGGAGGAGATTGCTGAGCTTTTGGCATTAATCTTTAAATCTTCATTGTCTAAAGGAATAGTGCCAGAAGACTGGAGGATAGCAAATGTGGTTCCCCTGTTCAAGAAGGAGAATAGAGACAACTCTAGTAATTATAGACCATTGAGCCTTACTTCAGTTGTTGGTAAAGTGTTGGAAAAGGTTATAAGAGATAGGATTTATAATCATCTAGAAAAGAATAATTTGATTAAGGATAGTCAGCACGGTTTTGTGAAGGGTAGGTCATGCCTCACAAACCTTATTGAGTTCTTTGAGAACGTGACCAAACAGGTAGATGAGAGTAAATCAGTTGATATGGTGTATATGGATTTCAGCAAGGCATTCGATAAGGCTCCCCACAGTAGGCTATTGTACAAAATGCGGAGGAATGCGATTGTGGGAGATGTAGCTGTTTGGATCAGTAATTGACTTGCTGAAAGAAGACAGAGGGTGATGGTTGATGGGAAATGTTCATCCTGGAGTCCAGTTACTAGTGGTGTACCGCAAGGGTCGGTGATGGGTCCACTGCTGTTCGTCATTTTTATAAACGACCTGGATGAGGGCGTAGAAGGGTGGGTTAGTAAATTTGCAGACAACACTAAGGTCGGTAGAGTTATGGATAGTGATGAAGGATGTTGTAGGTTACAGAGAGACACAGATAAGCTGCAGAGCTGGGCTGAGTGGTGGCAAATGGAGTTTAATGTGGACAAGTGTGAGGTGATTCACTTTGGTCAGAGTAACCGGAATGCAAAGTACTGGGCTAATGGTAAGATTCTTGTTAGTATCGATGAGTAGAGAGATCTCGGTGTCCAGGTACACAGATCCTTCAAAGTTGCCACACAGGTTGACAGGGTTGTTAAGAAGGCATACAGTGTTTTAGCTTTTATTAATAGAGGGATCGGGTTCCAGAACCATGAGGTTATGCTACAGCTGTACAAAACTCTGATGCGGCCGAACTTGGAGTATTGTGTACAGCTCTGGTCACCGAATTATAAGAAGGATGTGGAAACTTTGGAAAGGGTGCAGAGGAGATTTAGTAGGATGTTGCCTGGCACGGAGGGAAGGTCTTACGAGGAAAGGCTGAGGGACTTGAGGCCATTTTCGTTGGAGAGAAGAAAGTTGAGAGGTGATTTAATAGAGACATACAAGATAATCAGCGGGTTAGATAGGGTGAACAGGGAGAGCCTTTTTCCAAGTATGGTGACGGCGAGCATGAGGGGGCATAGCTTTAAGTTGAGGGGTGATAGATATAGGACAGATGTCAGAGGTAGTTTCTTTACTCAGAGTATGGAATGCTTTGCCTGTAACGGTAGTAGATTCGCCAACTTTAAGTGCATTTAAGTTGTCATTGGACAAGCATATGGGCGTACATGGAATAGTGTAGGTTAGATGGGCTTCAGATTGGTATGACTGGTCGGCGCAACATCGAGGGCTGAAGGACCTGTGCTGCATTGTAATGTTCTATGCACTGAAACCTACAAGACTCTTCGGGGACTTGACAGGGCAGACGCAGAAAGATTGTTTCACTTTGTGGGAAAGTCGAGGACCAGAGGGCATCATTTCTGAATAAGGGTTTTCACATTTAAGTCAGAGATGAGGAGGGATTCTTTTTCTCTCAGAGAGTAATGAATCTGTGAAATTCTTTACTGCAGAGGATGTTAAAGCTGGTTCAGTAAGTAGATTCAATGAAATCATAGGCAGGTTTTTAATCAAGAAGGGAATCAAGTGATTCAGGACGAGTGGATTTGAGAAAGTTTCAGATCAGTCATGATCTTTGTGTATGGTAGACAAGACTCAATGGCCTACCTCTGTGCCTGTATGTTATGATCAGAATGTCTAAGTTCTGGTGTCAAACGCTAAGGGAAGTTTTACTGTTGCTATATAAATACCAGCTGTTGTTGACCAGTCATAATGTAAGACTGTCAGAAAAACTGTTTCCCTAAATGTGGCCCCTAATCATCAACACCTTTAATTATCTAAAAATCTTTGAAACAGGAATATTGTTGTTTAGTGCATGCCTGAGTATTTTTCCAAAACAATTTCTGCTCATTTGTAGCTCCAATCTGGTGTCATAATCCTTTAATTTCTATCCACCACCATCCTGCTATTTCCATTACATCAGATTGAATTTCATAGAACGTTCTTCAGCCATTCTGGCACAGGGAAAGAGACTACAATATTAAAAGTTGAACACATAACTGGTTCTTTAAAGAAAGTATCTGCAATCACATAGAACATAGAAAAAAACAGCGCAGTACAGGTCCTTCGGCCCTCGATGTTGCACTGACCGAAGCCTACCGAACCTACACTAGCCCAATAACCTCCATATGCTTATCCAATGCCTGCTTGAATGACCATAAAGAGGGAGAGTCCACCACTGATACTGGCAGGGCATTCCATGAACTCACAACCCGCTTAGTAAAAAATCTACCCCTAACATCTGTCCTCTACCAACCTCCCCTTAATTTAAAGCTGTGTCCCCTAGTAACAGCTGACTCCATACGCAGAAAAAGGTTCTCACTGTCAACCCTATCTAAACCCCTAATCATCTTGTACACCTCTATCAAATCTCCTCTAAACCTTCTTTTCTCCAATGAGTACAGCCCCAAGTGCCTCAGCCTTTCCTCATACGATCTTCCTACCATGCCAGGCAACATCCTGTGGTAAACCTCCTCTGCACCCGTTCCAGTGCCTCCACATCCTTCCTATAGTATGGTGACCAAAACTGTACACAATACTCCAGATAAGGCCGCACCAGAGTCTTATACAACTGCAACATGACCTCAGGACTCTGGAACTCAATTCCTCTACCAATAAAGCCCAGTATGCCATATGCCTTCTTCACAGCACTATTTACCTGGGTGGCAACTTTCAGAGATCTGTGTACATGGACACCAAGATCCCTCTGCTCATCCACACTACCAAGTAGCCTACCATTAGCCCAGTAATCCATCTTCTTGTTACTCCTACCAAAGTGAATGACTTCACACTTAGCGACATTGAACTCCATTTGCCACTTTTCTGCCCAGCTCTGCAACTTATCTATATCCCGCTGTAACCTGCCACATCCTTCTTCACTGTCCACCACTCCACCGATTTTCGTATCATCCGCAAACTTGCTCACTCAGCCTTCAAGCCCCTCCTCCAGGTCATTTATAAAAATGACAAACAGCAATGGTCCCAAAACAGATCCTTGTGGAACACCGCTAGTAACTGCACTCCAAGATGAACCTTTACCATCAACTACTACCCTCTGTCTCCTTCCAGCCAGCCAATTCCTAATTCAAACCTCTAATGCACCGTCAATGCCATACCTCCGTAATTTTTGCAGTAGCCTACCATGGGGTACCTTAGCGAACGCCTTGCTAAAATCCATATACACCACATCTACTGCTTTACCCTCATACACTTCCTTAGTCACCTTCTCAAAGAACTCAATAAGGTTTGTGAGGCACGACCTGCCCTTCACAAAACCATGCTGACTATCCTTGATCACATTATTCCTATCCAGATGTTCATAAATCCTATCCCTTACAATTCTCTCTAAGACTTTGCCCACAACAGAAGTGAGACTCACTGGCCTATAGTTACTCGGGCTGTCCCTACTCCCCTTCTTGAACAAAGGGACCACATTCACTATCCTCTGGCACTATTCCTGTAGACAACGACGACATAAAAATCAAGGCCAATGGCTCCTCTATCTCCTCCCTAGCTTCCCAGAGGATCCTAGGATAAATGCCATCAGGCCCAGGGGACTTATCTATTTTCACCCTTTCCAGTATTCCCCGGACCTCTTCCCTATATATCTCAAAGCCATCCATTGTAATCACTTGTGACTCAATATTCACATCAGCAACAACGTCCTGTTCCTGAGTGAATACTGACGAAAAGTATTGATTTAGTGTCTCTCCAATCTCCTCTGCCTCCACGCACAACTTCCCACTACTATCCTTGACTGGACCGATACCTACCCTAGTCATCCTTTTATTCCTGACATACCTATAGAAAGCCTTAGGGTTTTCCCTAATCCTACCAACCAAGGACTTTTCATGTCCCCTTCTCGCTGCTCTTAGCTCTCTCTTCAGATCCTTCCTGGCTACCTTATAACTCTCAATCGCCCCAACTGAACCTTCACGCCTCATCTTTACATAGGCCGCCCTCTTCCCTTTCACAAGGGATTCCAATTCCTTATTAAACCACGGCTCCCTCACAAGACCCTTTCCTCCCTGCCTGACTGGTACATACTTATCAAGGACACCCATTAGCTGTTCCTTGAACAAGCTCCACATATCATTTGTGTCCTTCCCTTGAAGCCTATTTTTCCAATCCACACATCCTAAGTCATGCCTCACCGCATCATAATTTCCCTGCCCCCAGCTATAACTCCTGCCCTGCAGTGCACACTTATCCCTCTCCATCACTAGAGTAAAAGTCACCGAGTTGTGGTCACTGCCCCCGAAGTGCTCACCTACCTCCAAGTCTAACACCTGGCCTGGTTCATTACCTAGAACCAAATCCAGTATGGCCTCACCTCTTGTTGGTCTGTCTACATATTGTGTCAGGAAACCCTCCTGCACACATTGGACAAACACCGACCCATCTAACAAACTCGAACTATAGCTTTCCCAGTCAATATCTGGGAAGTTAAAGTCCCCCATAACAACCACCCTGCTACTTTCACTCTTCTCCTGAATCATCCTTGCAATACATTCCTCTATGTCTCTCGGACTATTAGGAGGCCTGTAGAAAACTCCTAAAAGGGTGACCTCACCTTTCCTATTTCTAACCTCCGCCCACACTACCTCAGATGGCAAGTCTTCCTCCATTGTCCTTTCCACCGCTGTAATACTATCCTTGACAAGCAATGCCACACCTCCCCCTCTTTTACCCCCATCTCTGACCCTACTAAAACATTTAAACCCTGGAACCTGCAATAGCCATTCCTATCCCTGTTCTACCCACGTCTCTGTAATGGCCACAACATCGAAGTTTGAAAAGATGTCCCCAACACATGTCCTCTGCAAGCTGAAGCATGTGGCTATGAGATTTTCCTTTTGGAGAGAATGGAGAATGGGGATATCCTTTCAGTTAGCATGTTAACATGAATGATTGACAGTAGGACAGTACTTTGTGCACTTAAACATATGGCAGATAAATCACTCTGAAGTGAATGAGAGTGACTTAATACTGTATGAGAATGATCTTCAGAAGAATTTGATCTTATCAAAAATTATTAGTCTTGACTTGTGCCATCTGCCTCTGTTAAACATGGTGTGATGTATCACTCTTTGGTGAGTATTATTATTTCTTCACCCCCTAAACGTATTACTAGTTTAGGGCCCACATCCACGACAAATCTACTTTAATCAGGAAATCTATTTTGTAGAACCATAGAGTCATATAGCATGAAAACAGACCCTTCGGTCCACCCAGCTGCACCAAACAGACATCCCAATCTGATCTTGTCCAATTTTATAGCATTTGATCCTTTTTCCATAAAACCCTTCCCATTCTTTTGAATGTTGTAATTGTACCCACCTCCACCACTTCCTCTGGCAGCTCATTCCATACATGCACCACCCTCTGCATGAAAAAGTTACCCCTCAGGTCCTTTTCACATCTTTCCCCTCTCACCTTAAACCAATGTCCTCTCGTTTTGGAGTCCCCCACTGTAGGAAAAATACCTTGGCTATCCACCCCATCCATGCCCCTCATGATTTTATAAACTTTTATGAGGTCACCCCTTAGCCCTTCAATGCTCCAGGGAAAAACACCCCAGCCTATTCAGCCTCTCCCTACACTCAAACCCTCCAGTCCTGGCAACAGCCTTGTAAATCTTTCTGCACCCTCTCAAGTTTAACGACATCCTTACTATGGAAGGGCAACCAGAACTGTGCAAAATATTCCAAAGGTGGTCTCACCAACGTCCTGTACAGCTGCTACACTATTTCTCAACTCATATACTTAATGTTCTGACAAATGAAGGCCAGCATGCCAAATGCCTTCTTCACCACTCTACCTACCTGTGACTCCACTTTCAAGGAACAACGCACCAGCACCCTGAGGTCTCTTTGTTCGGAAACACCCCCGACAGCTTTACCATTCAGTGTATGAGTCCTGCCCTGGGTTTGTCTTACCCAAATGCAACACCTCACATGTATCAAAATTAAACTCCATCTGCCACTCATCAGCCCATGGGCCCATTTGATAAAGGTCCTGTTGTACTCTGAGATAATCTTCTTTACTGTCTACAACACCACCAATGATCAGATTATATTCATCGATATTCAGAAGTGATACAAGCAACAAATGCACTTGAACATCTTGAGTTGGGATTTCTTTGAAGAAATGTCTTACATCAACACAGGTGCATTTTGAAAGCTAAAATAATTGATTATTGCTTTCAGTGGCAGTCTATCATAATGCAAAACAATACAGATAGTTTAAGTGCTATTTCAATAAGTATAACATATTACAAATAAAAATTTACCTTCAGTTCAACTTCAATATTGGACTGTCTGTTACCCATGGCTAGTCAGATATAATGATGATGGCTCAGTGTAAACACACAGCTGGATAGAATGGATGTGCAGACTCCCAACAGTTACAATAGCACATCAGTGACAAAGAAGTGCAGGGCAGGCATTGTGAAATTGTCATCTAGCCTAATACTAAACTCCAATGTATGGATGTTTCTGTGCTTAGTGACCAATTACAGTGTTTTTAGATTTAACTGTTAAAGCATGCAATTAACAGAAAATTAAATAATCGACTAATTGTCTTATTAAGCCATCTTTTATGGAGCTAACAAAGTGCTGCACTCCACACATTATTATAACAAAGATGATTGCCTGCAAAATAATTGCTGAAGTGTTTGTTTATTTCATTATATACAGGTAGTTCTTCAATAACGCGATGGTTGCATTCTTGTGCAATCCCGCATTATAGAAAAATCACACTTCAGAAACAGCATTGGGGATATAATCGTGTTACAGCCAACACATGCTTGAAATGTTCGCGTTTTAGAAACAACATCCCAAATTCAGCAATCACATTACAGCAGGTTTGTGTTAACAAAATTCATGTTATAGCAGAACGGCCTGTAGTTAAACTTGTTTAGACAGTCATGGAATTTTTCAGTTGGACAGGTTTAGGCCATTCAGCTGCTAGAACATCTTCAAATATTTTATTGGATGATGACTGATCTGTACCTCAACTCCATTACTCGCAGTTTCTACATATTCCTTGATACTCTTGCCTCACAAAAACCAAACTCAGACCTGAAAGTTTCAATTAACCCAGCATGCACAACACTATAGGAGTGAAGATTCCAACATTTCACTGTGTGTTTGATGACAAATTTCCAGATTTAAATTGTATGTGGTTTAGTACTAATCTTCTTTGTGAGTAATTTTTGATGTTCACAAGCAAAAATGACCTCAGCAAGGGTTTTCTGAATTCATAGTTTTCTTTGACAGCTTAACGAGGCCATTAAAGGATGAATTGTGTTTGAAAGTGGTGAATTAGAATAAACACGAGATTTTAAAAAAACTTTGTATGAATTTACACCAATAGGATTTTGTTTTGCTATCTCATCTGAATAGGAGAATCTATGTTAGAATTTTAAAGCTTTATTTTCTCTCTTTTCTACATGGGCTTATGAGATCTATGCAGAACGGATGCGAGTTGGGGTGAATTGCTAAGATTAATGGACCATGGGAGTGGGTGAGGAGTGTTATGGATGACACCAGACCCCCTCAAAATATTTTAGGAAGGAAGCCTAGACCCTACATTTTTCAAATTTTAAAGGCAAATGTTAAGTGCTGTGTTCCAGATGCAAATTCGACTAGTCAAACTACTTGGCATGAAGCAAAACACAATTGTTTCAAACACTGTAGTTAAAATACCACAAAAGAAGGAAGAACTTATAATAACATAATGGTATTGGAAAACCTAACAGAAAAATAGATTCAGGCTAATAGTAATTAACTGTTCCAATATAATAACATCCCATAAACACACCTTATGGCAATATTCAACAAATAAATTTATCTCACAGACAGCTCTAGCAACCCAGAAGGAAAACCATTGAGGGAAAACTCCAACAGAATAGCAGCTAGGAGATACTTACTGCAGCTTCCAACCCTTTTGAGACTCTGATAGCAAGTGCTGCTGAATCTCAAAGCTAAAAAACTAAAATCAAGAAATCCTGGTCTGTGAGAGCTGGTCATACCCATCCCGGCTGCTTCTATTGTTTAAAAAAAATGCTGAAGGTCTCCCAAGCTGTTTACTTTATGTGTCTCCACTAGCCAGCCTGGTACCACTACCTTAAAACCTCTCTTAAAAAAAACTAAATAGCCACAGCATCGTCATAGGAGTATGAATACACATTAGTTATCATGTGGAGTACAAAAGACAATGGGTATGGGTGAAGGGCAATGTTACAAAGTAGGTGGAAAGGACCATGAGTGAAAGGCATGAATTGGACTGAGTCAGCATGGGAGTATGAAGGGGCATGGATGCATGATAGGACAGGCATTATGTAGGTATGAGGGGTGAGTGCTCAAGAACGTAAAATCTTACAACACAACTGGTTCAAAATCCCAGAGAATGGAGGTAGGCCTTCGAACCATCTCATTTTGACCATCCCTGTAGCCAATAGGCTTAATTCTATATCCAAACCCATTTGGCAGAATAAGGAATACTAACTTCGGGAACATTTTTGCCAAGCAGGTGAGATTACCCCAGAAAAGGTTTTCAGGCTTGCCCTACCCATTCTAGTGGTCAAAATCTGGGCCTTGATCTCCTTGTAATTTCCTGCTCTCATCTATTTTGAGGCCACAGAGATTTGCAGGGCAATTAATATTCAGAAGCTTTCTTGATCTGGTCAGAATCATGACCTTGTACATGACCTTGGATTTGTCCTCTGATAGCTGTATATAACACTTCATTACCTCCTCTAATCTTTAACTCAGACTATTAGGAAAAATGTTTCCTTGTCCTCTTTGAATCTTGGTTTTGTTGTCTTCTATAGGTGATTATTTTGTCATGAAACCATGTTGACACATTTATTAGGGATTTTCAAGGATGAAACTAGATTAAGGAGAACCTGCAGATATAGCATGCTCGGATTTTCAAACGGTATTCGTCAGGGTCACGGAAGGTTAATACAAGAAATTCATGGAGCTAGGGGTAATATATTGGAATGCATACAGGACGAGTGAACAACTAGATGTGTCTATGTAAGTGGAACATGTTTGAAACTGTGACTAGTGGAGTGCTGCAATGATCAGTGCTGGCTCTTCAATTACTTACAACTCATGACAGAGACCAATCTATTTCTCAATGTGATTCCACTATAATGCCTGAAAACAAGTGATTGCAGATGCAAGCAAATATAAAACATCAATAAAGCATCATATTCAATTCTGCAATTATTAACAATGGAACAATGTAAATTTGCATATAATAACTATATGATGTCAATATAATTTGGCTCAGGACTAATGAACTCTCTTCAAGCTATTACATTTTTTAATTATTCTTAAAACTATTCAAAATGGTGCCAGATCATGGCAACAATGGAAAAGCTTTTCACTGTACTTTACGGCTTTTCTCACTGCAAAATACATGTGACAATAAAATCATTCATTCATTCAAAAGAAATGGTCAAACATTTAATGAATGCTCATTACGGACAAGCTGTCCATATTCCACACATATTGGAATCAATCATTCTCCCTCTATAACATGAACACATACAGGTAGACAGGATAGTATAAAAGGTATTTGGTAAGCTTGCTTTTATTGGTCAGGGTATTGAGTACAGGAGTTGGGAGGTCATGTTGCAGCAGTACAGGACATTGGTTAGGCCATTTTTGGAATACTGCATTCAGTTCCGATTTCACTGCTATAGGAAGGATGTTGTGAAACTTGAAAGGGTTCAGAAAAGATTTATGTTGCCAGGGCTGGATGATTTGAGCGACAGGGAGAGGCTGAATATTCTGGGTCTGTTTTCTCTGGAGCGTGGGAGGGATGACGTAACAGAAGTTTCTAAAATCATGAGGGGCATGGATAGAGTAAAAAGCTGAGGTCTTTTCCCCAGAGTAGGGGAGCCCAAAACTAGAAGTCATTGGTTTAAAGTGGGAGAGAAATTATTTAAAAGGACCTAAGGGGCAACTTTTTCACGCAGAGGGTGGTACATGTATGGAATGAGCTACCAGAGGAAGTGGTGGAGGCTGTTACAATTACAACACTTAAGAGGCATCTGGATAGGAATATGAAGAGGAAGGGTTTAGAGAGATATGGGCTAAATGCTGGCAAATGTGACTAGATTTATTTAGGATATCTAGTCAGCATGGTAATTATAGACCAGTGAGCCTTACTTCAGTTGTTGGTAAAGTGTTGGAAAAGATTATAAGAGATAGGATATATAATCATCTAGAAAAGAATAATTTGATTGGGAATAGACTGCACGGTTTTGTGAAGTTTTCGTGCCTCACAAACCTAATTGAGTTCTTTGAGAAGGTGACCAAACAGGTAGATGAGAGTAAACCGGTTGATGTGGTGTATATGGATTTCAGCAAGGCATTCGATAAGGTTCCCCACAGTATGCTATTGTACAAAATGCGGAGGAATGGGATTGTGGGAGATATAGCAGTTTGGATCAGTAATTGACTTGCTGAAAGAAGACAGAGGGTGATGGTTGATGGGAAATGGTCATCCTGGAGTCCAGTTACCAGTGGTGTACCGCAAGGGTCGGTGTTGGGTCCACTGCTGTTCGTCATTTTTATAAACGACCTGGATGAGGGCGGAGAAGGGTGGGTTAGTAAATTTGCAGACGACACTAAGGTCGGTGGAATTGTGGATAGTGATAAAGGATGTTGCAGGTTACAGAGAGACATAGATAAGCTGCAGAGCTGGGCTGAGAGGTAACAAATGGAGTTTAATGCGAACAAGTGTGAGGTGATTCGCTTTGGTCAGAGTAACCGGGAGTATAGATAAGCAGAGAGACCTCGGTGTCCAGGTACACAGATGCTTGAATGTTGCCACACAGGTTGACAGAGTTGTTAAGAAGGCATACAGTGTTTCAGCTTTTATTAATAGAGGGATCGACTTCCGGCACCATGAGGTTATGCTACAGCTGTACAAAACTCTGGTGTGGCCGCACTTGGAGTATTGCATACAGTTCTGGTCACCGCATTATAAGAAGGATGTGGAAGCTTTGGAAATGGTGCAGAGGTGATTTACTAGGATGTTGACTGGTATGGAGGGAAGGTCTTACAAGGAAAGGCTGAGGGACTTGAGGCTGTTTTCATTGGAGAGAAGAAGGTTGAGAGGTGACTTAATAGAGACATATAAGATAATCAGAGGGTTAGATAGGGTGGACAGGAAGAGCCTTTTTCCAAGTTTGGTGATGGCGAGCATGAGGGGGCATAGCTTTAAATTGAGGGGTGATAGATCTAGGACAGATGTCAGAGGTAGTTTCTTTACTCAGAGAGTAGTAAGGGTATGGAATGCTTTGCCTGCAACAGTAGTAGATTCACCAACTTTAAGTGCATTTAAGTCATCACTGGACAAGCATATGGGTGGACATGGAATAAGTTAGATGGGCTTCAGATTGGTATGACTGGTCGGTGCAACATCGAGGGCCGAAGGGCCTGTACTGCGCTGTCATGTTCTATGTTCTATGTTCTATGGACGAGTTGGACTGAAGGGTCTGTTTCTGTACTGTACAACTCCATGTTTCCATGACATGCCTCTTTTCCCAACACATTCACAACACACATGTTCCCAGCCCTGTGGCCTCAACCATCTTGAAAGACAAGAGCAGCCATAAAAATACTTTCGGCTCCAAGTCATGACTTAGGCATTTCTGGCCTTGGTTCATCCTTGCTGGATATAAATCCTGGAATGTCCTACCTAGTCCATTGTGGCAGCACACAAGGAAGGTAGCAGTTTAAAATAATCTCAAAAAAGTTAACTATAAGCAATAAATGTGACCTTTTCAATATTGCGAACATCCCTAGAATTGATTTTTAAAAATGATTGAATGGGAGCCATGAATCTCTCTTTGTTCTTCAAAGAGGAGTTATTGATTTATAGGTGCTCAGGAGGAAAGGGAAGGCCATGTTTGCAACTGTGCTCAGTACATTTGAGATTGCACAGTATATTTGGAATTGATCTGAGCCAAACAGAAGAGAAAGTTCAAAAATGATTTCTTCTGGTCTGGACTGTAAGCTGTTGGCTGGAAAGATATTTAAAGTGAGCAAAAAGCTTGATAATGGTTTGGGAACAACAGACAGGAGCCACTATGGCTTATTGACCATGTTTACAATTGCAGTTACAACTTCCTCTTGGCTGTGACCCAGTCTCGCACGTTCCACGTCCTTTTGTAGCACAGTTGTGTAAAGAACCAAAAGGGTGATCCAGCAACCCAGGAGGATTCATGAATAAGTTTGAAACATAGGTTGATACTGGAAAATTTTAGTTCAATTTATACATCAAATTTAGGACTGAATTTTTGGTGATTTTCATGAGAAGGTTTTCCTCCTTGAGGCTGAGAGAGGTTTCTGATTCTATCTTCCCAAACCTGCCTCATTACCAATGCACCATGCCAGTATGGTGACCTGATGATCTCATCACTGGTAAAAATACTCATCACTGCCAGGGCTTCCCAGAATGCCTGGCACTAGTACCATCTTTAAAGCCCAGCCATGTACCCAGTCAAGCATTGGCCATCTACAGCTGCCCTGCATATTTCACTGTACTTAGAGTCGTAGAGATGTACAGCATGGAAACAGACCCTTCAGTCCAACCCGTCCATGCCGACCAGATATCCCAACCCAATCTAGTCCCGCCTGCCAGCACCCGGCCCATATCCCTCCAAACCCTTCCTATTCATATACCCATCCAAATGCCTCTTAAATGTTGCAATTGTACCACATCTTCTGGCAGCTCTTTCCATACACATACCATCCTCTACGTGGAAATGTTGCTCCCTAAGTCTCTTTTATATCTTTCCCCTCTCACCCTCTAGTTCTGGACTCCCGACTCCAGGGAAAAGACTTTGTCTATTTATCCTATCCATGCCCCTCATAATTTTGTAAACCTCGAGAAGGTCACCCCTCAGCCTCCGACACTCCAGGGAAATCAACCCCAGCCTGTTCAGCCTCTCCCTATAGCTCAGATCCTCCAACCCTGGCAACATCCTTGTAAATCTTTTCTGAACCCTTTCAAGTTTCACAACATCGTTCCAATAGGAAGGAGACCAGAATTGCATGCAATATTCCAACAGTGGCCTAACCAATGTCCTGTACAGCTGCAACATGATCTCCCAACTTCTGTACTCAATACTCTGACCAATAAAGGAAAGCATACCAAACACCTTCTTCACTATCCTATCTACCTGCGACTCCACTTTCAAGGAGCTATGAACCTGCACTCCAAGGTCTCTTTGTTCAGCAACACTTCCTAGGATCTTACCATTAAGTGTATAAGTCCTGCTAAGATTTGCTTTCCCAAAATGCAGCAGCTCGCATTTATCTGAATTAAACTCCATCTGCCACTTCTCGGCCCATTGGTCCATCTGGTCCAGATCCTGTTGTAATCTGAGGTAACCTTCTTCGCTGTCCACTACACCTCCAATTTTGGTGTCATCTACAAACCTACTAACTGTACCTCTTATGCTCGCATCCAAATCATTTATGTAAATGACAAAAAGTAGAGGACCAGCACTGATCCTTGTGGCACTCCACTGGTCACAGGCCTCCAGTCTGAAAAACAACCCTCCACCACGACCCTTGCCCTGGGCATGCCAGGCTGATGGCAATTGGCACACTTCTTTACCTTAGAGAAGCTGGAGTCACAACCCATGGCGCATGCCCTAAGATGCTGGGGACTACTGGATTTCCAAGCAATGAACTGTAGTCACCAGGTTACCACTGTCTTTCCTGTCCAGAATTGTTGCCATCTAGTTTCTGTCTGGTGAAAGAATGGGAAACCACAAATCAGTGAGCTGGAATAAATTAACAATGCAAACTGGCCTCTTGCCAGTCACGAGTGAAATTCTCACCTCACGGTTCAACACTTAGTTGGACAAGAAGATGTTTTTCTCTTGACAGTGGAAGCTCCTCACTGTTGATCGAGTGTGATTCTCACAATTTTCTATCCCAGGCCCATGACATTCAGGGGCTGGGAAGATACTGCCCATAATAACAGGTTAATATGAGACCAAATGGCTTAACACTGCAAATCCATCTGTGAGCTCCTCCCAGTGTCAATGTTGTATTCCAACTGGCAAGTACTGTGTTGGGGTGTGTAAGCCTACTTTGTGTATCAGACAGTGTCAAAATATCAGCACCAAAAATCATATTTTTGCTTTCTTCAGCATATTAATTGAACTTTCTTTTGACCTGCAGTGTGCTATACTTAGTAACCAGCCTAGTTTTTCAGCCCATGAATATGTATTTTACTTACCTTATCAAGAGCTAAAGAGGGCCGTCCCAGCTCTCTGGTGAAGATGGATGGAAGTATCAAAGTCACACTTACTGTTTGCACCAGATACTGATGACATTTCAAAATAGCAGGATGGTTAGTTTCCACACACAACTTATAAATTGATACCACTGTTGGAGGATATTTGAGGGCCTTGCCTTTATATATTGACATCACAAATGTGGAGTAATCTAAACCTTGGCTTTAGTCAGTGTCACTGCCTAACGCAACACAAGAGGCTACATAGGAGGAGTATGGTTTTTGGTCCTCAGTCCATCTTTCTTTGTTCAACTTGCCAGGCTTTCAAACAAATATCAGAATTAAGGAAAATAATGCAGGATCCTGTTTTCCATTGATCAGTGTGTGGAGCTGCCTGACTGCCTGTATTCAGGCATAGCGTAATGATTGGTTTTATAAAGAGCAGGAAGATTATTTATAAGTGATTTAATGGATGCAGCAGCCAATTGAGCATTGCTGACTAACTAAAAATTTCAAACAATGTTCTGAGTATGTAGGAATGTTTAACTCAGATCTGAAACCTGGGATAGGGTTACAGCTGTCCAAGCTCAACTTTTTTCAATTATTATTATTACTTCTTAATCTGGTCCAATGATAAATTATGCTGTATCTGTGCTTGTAGCAGCTGACAGATTCAAAACATCACCTGTCAATTGCACTAGCGACAGAAAAAGATCAACCATTTGGAGACATTTCATGCAGCAGTCCCCAAACATAACCCACAATCCTGAAGTCATATTTCCAAGGATTTTCCTGATTTCCAATGGTGACCCGAACAATCAGTGCAAGCAGCCATTTATAGTAGTGTTCTAGGATTCCTGTCAGTTTTCCGCTGAAGTTATGTGTGAAGATTATGAGAATTTCTGCAGTAAGTCCTGATGCCAGTGACTCATGCGTGCTGTTGAGTTATAACTTCTGCATGTGTGCCCCAGCATCATTCCAGTATATGTCCAGTGTGCTTCCAATGGTACTTGGCTCATGTGTGGTATTAAAATATATCAATACTCATCAATTCCATGATTAACTATTTGCTTAACAACTTAAAAATCATTTTCAAATACTACCTTAACTAAACTATTGATTCTATGCGACAGTGTACGGGAACTTCAAAAACAAACCCCACTAACCTCAAATATCATTCTGGGAGGAAAATCCAATTAAAAAATGCAATTTATTTTCGTTTCTATTTGGTGTGGTGGGGTTTCAGAGGTCAATTTTTTTCATTAGGAGCCAGAATTTGCAGTCAATAGTGAAGGGGAGGGTGTTGGTCCCTCAGGGCCTTGTTAAGAGGTTCAGTAATCTGTGTGGTGGAAGGTTTACCTCTATCACTGTGTTGAGATATGCGAAAGGTTGTTTACTGAACACTCACAGGGTGGAGCAGTAGCAAGGTCATCAGCTGAAGACATCTTTTAATTAATCATTTCACAGCGCTCCACAAGTCTAAAATTATTCTTTCAGAGCCATTTTTGTTATTCATCACATTTTGTTAATCACATGACTGTTACAAACCCAATTTCACCTGGTCGAACAAGACGTAAATTTACATGGACTTTCCAAGAGTGAGAAAATTAAAATTGCTGACTTCAGTGTTTTCCAGATTTGAAAGGAATTTTTATGATCTATGACATGACTGCCAAATTTATGTTATGATCTAGCTAGTGGCCAGAAGTGTTTTTTTGTTGGAAGTAGATGACATCTGAGATCCCAGGTACCTTCAAAGAGAGTAAGACAAAAAGGTTCCATATCTTTGAGTGAAAACTCTTTGCAATACAAAGTTAGAATAGCAAAACATATCCTACAAAACATATCCCAAGTTAACTTGAGGTCAGCACGGGTGACAGATAAACTGTTGTCAAACAAACACCACATACACTGGACATTAAATAGCAGACATGGTCAAGAGTGAACCCATAGATTTCTCAACAACCCACCCAAATAGTAGTGACACAGTGGCTTACCAAATCTCATTAAAACATTGCTGCCTTTTAAAAGGGACTCTAACTGATCATTATTGAAGATTTAGCTTTGAAATTCCTTCAAAAATTGCTTTATTTTGAACAGCATCAATAATTCACTATTCAAACTTTTCCCCAATTTTGTGTTCCATCTGATTCCTAAGATTGCACTCAACATCTGTTCCTGGACACCATTCTAGTTCTTTCACAGACAGCTAACTTGATTCAGCTGGCACTATCCCAGTTTCTCAGAGCTCTCATATTTTTCAGCAGTACCAAGCAAATACTGCTTTGTGGGCTTCCTTCATCTCCATTCCTAACTAGAGTGAATTATCAATGGTTCCCAGAGATCCTTCAAAGCCTCCACTAGAGTTCCAAGAACTCCTTTGAGACCTAATGGTCTGAGTCTGCTATTTTAGAACCTTGCTTCTCTGCATCTGAATGTGTCCCGTGAGTTCCTTGTAAAAACACATTGTGTTGTTAGCTGGGAATATGGACCCAAGCATGCTCTGTCGGCTTCTGTCTGTGTATGCGTCAAGACTCCCAGAGATTGCCAGGAATTCTTGTCCTCAGCCTCCTCCCGTAAAAGAAGGCACTTGAGTGTTAAAGCACAGCCTGAAGGAGAGTTCATACTGACAGACTGTGAACCTCCAAGTTACCATGTCAATGCGTATGCCCAACATACTGAAAGTGCAATCAATTTAGGAATGGTAATTATGCAATTGTATAATATCATGACTGGGTCCTTGGTGTTTTTGCAGGTGAGGTGTGGAAACATATTAGTGCAAATTCTTAAACAATTATTGTTCATTACAGAGACCTAGTTCAATAGGATTCCATTCAAATCTTCCTCCCAGAAATCTCAGTTCCACATGACTTGATGATATTTTGACATCACTGATGACACACTCTAGCTATTAGCATAACAGCTATTAACCCCATATGCCACGGCAGTCATTGGCATTTCCTCAACGTTCCTCCCCAACTGCCCACGTTCCTCCCCAACTGCCCACCCTACCAATTTTGGGCGAAGGTGCACTATCTTCTAATTCTGTTTTACACTTCTTCACCTCTATGGGATTTAGAATGGGGAGGGATGGCTGGAGAAGCAGCGTCTCACACATTAACTGTTTCTGCATCTAAAAACCCAGCGAAGTGAAACTTGGCCCAGTAATTGTTCCCAGACCTTTTGCAGGATCATTTGATAACCAAAGCAATATAGCATTTTTATGCTATCTTTTTAAAGTAAAAGAAAATTGCGTGACAGCTTTATTGACAACTTCTGGCTTTTTTGTCACCTTGTGGGGAAATGAGTAGAAGAAGGAAATTGTGCTTATTTGAATATTGCCAGCCTGCTCTGCAGACATATCGAGGTGGTTGAAAATCTCTGAGGTACAATGACTAAGTGTGCATCCATCAACTAATGTGTTTGAATATTTGAGAAGATTGTATATAGAGAGAGTTAATGGCTACTATACTAATGAGAACATCAATTTTGAACCAGGATCAATTGTGGTACTGGTTTATTCAGTGTACAACCTAATGAAAAAAAAACACAGTCAGAGAACTGTTCAGAGAGCTTGTTATTTCTGGGCATAATTCAAAAGAAGAACTGCACGTTGACCTCAATTTCCATGGAATTTCTGCCAGTGCAACTCCTTAATTTTGACGAACATGTGGCAATAATCCTATGTCTGAACATTTTTTTCCCCATTAAGCAGTCATGTGACAGTACAGCACTTTTAATGTTTCTGATAAGAGAGACACATTGCTGAACATAGTGCACAAATGAGGACAAATACAAGAATTCTGAATTTTCAACTATCATCACAGTTTATATTTAGGCATAGCGATAATGTCTAATTTTCTGAGGACATGGGTTCGAGTCCCACCATGGTAGATGATGAAATCTGAGTTCAATAAAATCTGGAATTAATGGAGACTGTATGTTCAACATCATTTGTCTGAAAATCCTATCTGGATAACTAATGTCCCTGGAAGAAGGAAATCTGCCATCCTTACCTGGTCTGACCTAATTGTGACTCCAGACCCACAGCTATGTGTTTAATCTTAACTACTCTCTGAAATGACCAAGTAAGTCACTCAGTTGTATCTAACCACTACAAAGTCTCATAAAAAGAATGAAACTGGACAGACTGCCTCCAATGCCAATATATATTTCCTTCAAGAAGTGAACCGAAGTTGTTCAGTGTATTCTAGGTGTAGTCTGACTAGAATCTTGCATACTTTTAACAGGCCTCCCTTGTTTTATATACCCTCCCCTTTGAAATAAAAGCCAAAACTGCACTTGCCTTCCCTATTACCTGCTGAATGTGTTTGGTAGCTTTTCATGATTCATGCATGAAGAACTCAAATCACTTTGTGCTGAGACTTTCTGCACTCTTTCTCCATTTAAAGAATGTTCATGTCCTTTTCTTCCTTTTGAAGGCGAGGACATCACATTTTCCCAGATTATATTCCATCAACCAAGTTTTTGCACATTCACTAAACCATGTATGTATCCTCCTGAAGATGCTTTTTGTCACCTTAACCACTTGCCTTTGTATCTCTTTTTGTGTTCGTCCATAAGCATGATGATAATCCATTCACTTCAGTCATCCTCAACATGTGTATTACAAATAATTGTGGCCCCAGCACTAATCCCTGCAGCACTCAACCAGTTACAGGTTGCTCTCCTGAAAATGTCTCATATCTCCTAATGATCTGTCTTCTATTATGTTGTGAATCCTCCATCCAGCTAATACATTACCCTCAGCATCATGGGTTCTTATTTTATTAAGTAGCCTTCTGCATCGTAACTTATTGAGGACCTTTTGGAAATCCAAATCTATTACATCTATCGATTCCCGTTTATTTATCTTGCTTGTTACCATCTCAAGAAATTCTACTGAATTTGAAAGGCAGGATTTTCCTTTCATTAATCTCTGTTGACTGTGCTTGACTAAACTATGCATTTCTAAATGCCCTGCTGTTACATCATTTGTAACAGACTCTAACCATTTCTCAATGACAGATTGTAAGGTTGCCATCTATAGCTACCTGTTTTATGGCTCCACTTTTATATAACCGTGTTACTTTGGCAGCTTTCCAATCATCTGAGACTTTCGCAGAATCGAAGGATTCTTTGAAGATTACTATCAGGTGCACCCACTATCTCTGTAGTTACTTCATTTCATATCCTTGGATGCAACCCATTTGGTCCAAGAGTCTTACCAGTCTTTACCCTCGTTAGTTTTACTGGAACTTTTTTTCTAGTGGTAATTATTGTATTTATTTCTTCTCCCTCTTTTGCCCAATACATATTTAGTAGTTTTGCAATGCTGGAAGTGTTTTCTACCATGTACACAACAATAAAGTACTCATTCAATTCCTCTATCACTTCCTGGGTTCCCGTTATTATTTCCACAGACTCATTCTCTACTGGGTCAACATTCACTTTTGCCTCTCACTTTTCATCAACTCAAAAAACTTCTGAGTGTGTATTTTTTATATTACTTGCTACCTTAGCCTCAAATTTTACTTTCTCATGTAGTTATCTTTTATTGGTTTCCAAGCTCTCTGGTATACCATGATTCTTTGCCACATTAGCTGCTTTTTCTTTTAATTTGTTACTATATATCATATCCTTGGTTTAACCACAGTTTGTTTATCCACTTCCTACAGTCTTTCTTCATAACTGCAATGTATATTTATTGTGAATTGTGGACTGTTATCTTTAACATCTGCCATTGTTCCTTAACTGCCCTCTCGTTTCATAATTGCCCAGAGTTAAATTGAGCACAAGTTCTCTGACCAAATTATCTCACTCTCAAACTGCACACTAAATTCTTCCATGTTTTTGTCACCATTCCTCAGCATTTTTTACTCTGAGATCGTTTATTAAACTTGCCTCATTACACACTGCCAGATCCAAAATAGCCTGATCCCTGGTTAGATCTACAATATGTTGTTCCAAGAAACTGTCCCAAATGCTCTCTATGAGTTACTCCTCATGGCTCATAGAGCCAATTTGATTTTTCTAATCTTCATGTAGACTAAAGTCGCCCATGATTAATGTACTGCATAGACTACACCCATCAATATCTTCTTTCCTGGTTTGTTGCCTGTACGCTTTTGGACTATATCTTACAAACCATGACCATTGCTTGCTATCATACTTATTCCATCCTGTACAAAAAAAGCTACCCCACCAACCTTTCCTTCCACGCTATCCTTTCAATAAATCATGTCTCACAAATTTGATTGAGTTTTTTTGAAGAAGTAACAAAGAAGATTGATGACGGCAGAGCAGTAGATGTGATCTGTATGGACTTCAGTAAGGTGTTCGACAAGGTTCCCCATGGGAGACTGATTAGCAAGGTTAGATCTCACAGAATACAGGGAGAACTAGCCATTTGGATATAGAACTGGTGGTGGTGGAGGGTTGTTTTTCAGACTGGAGGCCTGTGACCAGTGGAGTGCCACAAGGGTCAGTCCTTTACTTTTTGTCATTTAAATAAATGATTTGGATGCGAGCATAAGAGGTACAGTTAGTAAGTTTGTAGATGACACCAAAATTGGAGGTGTAGTGGACAGCGAAGAGGGTTACCTCAGATTACAACAGGATCTTGACCAGATGGGCCAATGGGCTGAGAAGTGGCAGATGGAGTTTAATTCAAATAAATGCGAGGTGCTGCATTTTGGGAAAGCAGATCTTAGCAGGACTTATACACTTAATGGTAAGATCCTAGGGAGTGTTGCTGAACAAAGAGACCTTGGAGTGCAGGTTCATAGTTCCTTGAAAGTGGAGTCGCAGGTAGATAGGATAATGAAGAAGGCATTTAGTATGCTTTCCTTTATTGGTCAGAGTATTGAGCACAGGAGTTAGAGGTCATGTTGCAGCTGTACAGGACATTTGAAGGGTCTGTTTCCGTGCTCTACATCTCTATAACTCTATGAGTCTAAGTTACATAGCCCAAAACATTTGGTTCCCAGCTTTGATTCCCCCTTGTAATCATGTCTCCATAAAGGCTATAACACTTACCAATTAATCTCTGTTTGTATCTTTAATTTGTTAAATTAGTTCCAAACACTACACATGTTTAAGTAAAGACTCATTGATTTTGATCTTCTGTTATTTTTCTCCCATGACCTTATTTGCTGGGGATTTTTTTGTAATATTTGTACAATCTATCCCCTCTAATCCAACTCTGAATATTTGATTTAGTTTGATGTTTCTTGTTGTCATATGTACCTAAGTACGGCAAAAAGTTTTGTTTTGTGAACAATACAGGCAGATCATAGCATACAAGGATGTACAGATCATGGATTGTTTAGACAGAGTGAGGCATACAAGGTTACAGCTGCACAGGAGGTGTACAATATCATGAGCAAAGTAGCTGTCCTGCTGTGATGCCATTTAGCGTTGTTTTGTAATTCTATGAATCCCTTCTTTGGAACTGACTCCACATTTCACCCCCCCATCCCGCACCTCCCCTGCTCTCCCCTCACCCTCCCTCCCATTTTTAGTTCAATAAAGAATGCCGATAGTATGTCAGGAGCAGCATCTAGAATGTCTAAAAATAAGATGCCAACATGATGAAGTGACAACACAGGATTATTTGAATGCTTAAAGCTAAATGAGTTGCAAGAGACAGGATGAAGTAATTCCATGCCAATGGATTAGCCCTAAACTCTGCAGTCCTGTCATATCCAGTCATGAGTGGTGGTGGGCAACTAACATTGAACAGGAGGAGGAGGCTCCACAAATCTCAACAACAGATAGGGCAGTGGGGTGGTAGGGTGGGGGTGATATTGGTGGGAGGTGCAGTACATCAGGTCAAAGACAAGGCTAAACCCTTCGCAAGGATCTTCAGTCAGAACTGCTCAATGATGGATCTATCTTGGCTTCTTCCTCAGGTTCCAACCATCACATTACCACCCTGAAACCAATTCAATTAATTCCACATAATATCAAGAAACAACTGAAGTTATTGGTTACTGCAAAGGCTGTGTGCCCTGACAACATTTCTGCATTACATACTGAAGACCTGAGCCCCAGAAATCGCTCGCTGAGCTATTCCACTCCAACAGTAACATTTACCTGACCATGTGGAAAATTGCCCAGGTATATCCTGTGCACAAAAAAGGCAGAATGATTCTAACCTAGCCAATTAGAGCCTTATCAGTTTCCTCTTCATCCTCAGCAAGTTGATGGATGGGGTCATACTCAATGCCATCAAGCAGCACTTGCAAAGGAATAACCTGCTGGCTGTAACTCAGCTTGGGATCTGCAGAGTCTACACAGTTCCTGACCTCATCAGAGATTTAGTCTAAGCAAATAAAAAAGAGCCGAACTTCACAGGTGAGGTGAGACTGACTGCCCTTGACATCAAGACTATCTCAGAAAGTGGAGTCAATGTGAATCTCTACTGGTTGGTGTCACACCTAAATCAAAGATATATCTCATCATCTCAGCTCCAGAACATCTTTGCAGGTGCTCCTCAGGCTGGTGTGCTACCCCAACCATCTTCAGTTACTTCATCAATCACCTTTGCTCCATCAGAAGGTCAGAAGTGGGGATGTTCGCCAATGATTGCACAACGTTCAGCACCATTCATGACTCCTCAGATACTGGAGCAGTCCATGTTCAAATGTTGTAAGATCTGGACAACAACATCTAGGCTTGGAGCTGACAAGTGGTAAGTGCCAGGCAATGGCCATCTCCAACAAGGGAGTACCTAACATCTTTAATGTTTAATTTTGTGTCCCTCATTACCATTATCCTGGGGGTATCATTGTCCTTAAACTGAACTGGACTAGCTTCATAAATACGATGGCCACCAGAGCAGGTCAAAGGCTCAGCATTCTGTGGCAGGTAACTCACCTCCTGACTTCCCAAAGTCTGTCCACCATCTATAAGGCACAAGTCAGGCATATAATTGAATACTCCCCACTTGCCTGGATGAATGCAGCACCAACAACACTCAAGAAGCTTGACGTCAACCAGGTCAAGGCAGTCTGCTTGACTGGCATCATATCCACCACCTTACAAGAGCTGAATATAGGCGGACCAGCATCTGGTGAGTCACTGGGCATGTGGGGCTGGAGCCAAGCCAAAGTGAAAGGTCAAATTGTTTGCCAGATTCCTTGTCAGTGTGAACATGGAGGTCAATTCATTGAGAACATGGGCTGCAATCAATATGGGGCACTTTGGTGGCTGCAGCCTCTCTCCTTCTTGACTGGAAACTGATAAACATTTCTGGTCACCTCCAAGAAACAAGTGCAATTTGGAGTAGGACTCTTCCAGACTTTGCGACATTGCTTCATGACAGAAAGACCGAGCCACTTATTTTCCCCATATACTACCATCAATTGTACCTATGGTGTGGTATCAATGACTTATCCTGGGCTTCCGACAGAGGGGCTACGCTGCAAGCTTTTTTTTGCTGATTATTTCCTGGCCAGCCCAACCTCAAATCCTCACTCCTGTGCATTAATGCTGCATGAATTTCTACATAACATCCACGCTCCAGCCTACTCTGGGAATTATAAGAGATGTCAGTCTCTGACATGGTGTCTGCAAGTCTAATGTTTGTGCCTCCCCTTTGACTGCTTCTGCTACCTCAAGGCTGTGTGCGGCCTTCAGGCCTGAACTGGAAGAAGGAAATGAGGCTTGTCATTAGACATGTTCACACCAGAGTCAGAGGCATGGTGGGTCAGTGGTTAGCACTGCTGCCTCACCGCGCCAGGGATGCAGGTTCGATCCCAACCTCGGGTGACTGTGGGGAGTTTGCACATTCTTCCCGTGTCGGCGTGGGTTTCCACTGGGTGCCTGGGTTTCCTCCCACAGTCCAAAGCTGCTCAAGTTAGGTGAATTGGCCTTGCTAAATTCCCCATCATGTTCCGTGATGTGTAGGGTAGGTGCATTAGCCATGGGAAACGCAGGATTATAGGGTAGGGGGATGGGTCTGGTGGGATGCTGTTTGGAGGGTTGGTGTGGACCTGTTGGGCCCAATAGCCTGTTTCCACACTGTAAGGATAAGTGGTTAATGAAAGTGAAACAGTTGAGGCTACCCTGTTGAATGTTTTAAGGCAAAGATAGATCAGTTTTTGAAAAGCAAAGGAATTAAGAGTTATGGTGAGTGGCAGGTAAGTGGAGTTGAGTCCACAAAAGGATCAGCCGTCATCTTATTGAATGGTGGAGCTGGCTCGAATGGCCGGATGGCCTACTCCTAGTTCTTATGTTCTTATGAAAGCCTCTTGTGTCAGGCAAGGCTTAAGTAAGAAGGAAGTGAGGGAAAGAATACTTAAAACCATGCAATAGCTGGCAGGCTCCTTGCCCAAGAAGTCCATCATGTAATACCTGTGGGAAGAGTATTCAAATGAAATGTGTCTCCCTTTGCTCACTCCCTCCTATTGTTTGTGAATATTGCTGCACAAAGAAAAGTGTGTGTCAGTTTTAAAAGCAGCGAGATGAGTAGAGAAATGGATTATCAATGTTGCTGCCGTGAGAAAGATAGCAGGGGAATGTGCAGAAGTTTGGGAAATAATGACTAAGAGAGTAGCAAGTGCCGAGTACTGTATAAGTGAGTGGATTTCGGAAATCAGGAAAGAGGAAGTTTGTGGGTTCTGGGTGACAAGGAAAATGGGGAGAGGTATGAGTGAGGATGCTTATCAAGATGAGCATTGTGAGGGCACTGACCTTCCAGCCATGTTGGGTGATGCTTTTGGTGCTCACATTCTCTACCATCTCTGTGTACTTGTGCCAGGCAAGTTGTTAGGATATACTCCAACCAATTATTGGAAAGAGAGTTTCCATCCTCCTGCTGGCTTCCTCCACTCATATTTCCAACTCAGCATCTGGAAACCAGGAAAGGCGACAATGTTGTCTACAATGTTCATTTAGTTACCTAATTTCCTGTCCCTTTAAGAGGCATGTGCTGTCTTTAAATGGAATTAGGAATGCACATGACTCACTCACCTATAAGGTGAGCTCCTGAAAGATGGTACATCTATTAACGACAGTTTTTCCATTACGTTTAGAGCTTCCATGTGCCTGACCAAGCACACCATCTATTTTGCCACTGAAATTGGGTTTCAATCTATTTAGGTGCAGACTAGGGAAAATCATAACTTGAAAACTGATAAATTTCCACTGGAGTTGTTAAATGGCTACTAAAGGCCTCTTAATTATCATTGTTCATTGGATGCTTGGTTCTGGTCAGCATGAGGCTGAACTGCGACCATTCCCACCTCTCACAATATCCTGCGGCAGTGGGAACATGTCGGGATTCCCTCACATTCTTGCTGCTACCATCCTGCCTCCTCACCCATCTCAGTAGCGTGGTGAAATTTTATCTTTTGAGCTCCACTTTGCCTGGAAAGTGAATGCTTAATTGTGCTCGGTCTCACACGCACACACCAATTTCTTCAAATTTTGTGATAACAGGAAGAAGTAACTTGGATAAAATGTAAGGTGTTGAAAAATTCAGTCAAACATATTAATGAAATCGTACAATAATTCAATGCTACATGCTCTGTTCACTTCTAAGGTATGAGAGCAGTGATGAATTGCTTCAATAGCTTTCAAGTCTGTCCTCTAGGCCTGTTTTTTTTTGAAGCAGAAATGAAATGCAGTCAATTCAGATCAGTATGCATTCTTAAAGCTGTTTTTATAATCATTCATGAATAACAAGCCATTCAAAACTGGTCAAGGATTTTCACACCAGTCTGCTTAACTGATCTACTTTCACTGTCACCTCTTTGAGTCAACTGTGCATGTTTAAATCATTTTCTCCTTTTCTTTGCTTTGTTTGTTTTGTAAAACCCTTCTTTTCATGTAACCTCACTGTTAAAATATTTTAATTCCCTGTGTACACAATGTGCTTTGAAGCATGCAGACTGGCAGGATGCTTTTCACTGTGAACCAGATGTCTTGTAAATTGCTGTTGTATAGCCAAGTGACTTGATCAAAATAAACTGTGCAGTCACACTTAGTTGCTGAGATGATAGAATCTAAAATCTGAATTCTCATTAGCCTTCTCGTTGCTCAGAACTCCATTTGTGGTGTTTCACTGCAATTTGTATCTTCCAGGAAGTAATAATGAGAACCAAGCACAGTGCCTGATAGAAGGGCTTTAAGCCCCTTCACTGGCAAGTCCCATGTCTGAGTGTGAAAAGAATTCCATCTGATGGAGTGACTAGGAGCTGAGCACACTGGACAATAACAATTTCCATCGAGATGTGTACTGCTGATTGATTTCCCTTCTCACTCGACTGAGTTTCCAGTCACAGCCTTGTCATTATTTGGATGCGCTAAATCAAGCCAAATGCTATTCCAGCAAGAAGGTTAAGAAATCCGCAAGTAATTATTCCCAGGAGGCTCTTTAACAATGTGTTTTCCTCCTGTCTGAGACACAATTGATATATGACTGAGGTGGGCCCAGAAGAAATGGGGTGGGCAAGAAGAGAACGTAACCTGAATAATATTAAGCTAAATGTCCAGATTTGTCCAAACATAAACAGGTATGGGCAACACCAGTCTAATCAACAGGTGCAGGCTTTTAGCTGAAGAATACCCAAACATATAACAAGTGCAGAGAATGCTGGAACAGCTCCATGTTCGGCAGCATTTGTGGAAAGAGATAGGATTAAAGACTTCTTTAGAGCTGGACTGTCTTCCACACTCACAAAGGATGTTACTCAACCGGAAAGAGTGCAGAAATAAATTACAAGGTTGTTGCCTGGACTTAGAGGTCTGAGTTACAGGGAGAGGTTGGACAAGCTAGGACCTTTCTCTTTAGAGAAGTAGGAGACTGAGGGGGGGATCCTTATAGAGGTGAAAAAGATCATGAGAAGCATGGGCGGGGTGAATGCAGTCAGTCTTTTTCCCAGGATTGGGGAATCGAGGGCATCAGTTTAAGGTTAGAGGGGAAAGAATAAAAGGGAACCCGAGGGTCAACGTTTTTACAAAGAAGGTGGTACACATATGGAATGAGCTCTCAGCAGAAGTAGTTGAGGCGGGTACGATAACAACATTTAAAAGGCATTTGGACAAATAAATGGATAGGAAAGGAATAGAAGGATATGGGCCAATTGCAGGGAAGTGAGGTTAGCATGGATGGACATTTTGGTCAGCATGGACTAGTTTGGGCCAAAGGACCTGACTCCATGCTGTAGAACTCCATAACTCTCTGATTCATCTTAATAGAAGGGTATTCATTTTAAGTGTTTTTTTTTTCATCCTCTCCTCAACTCCTCCTCTCAATATCTCCTTTTCCCAAAGCTCTTGCTGGGATATGATTCACGTGCACCAATTGCCCTTCAATGGTGCACTCAAGTGAGCAGTTGTTATGCTTGAACTGAGGAGTGAATTTGTCAGACTGTTAGTACATGGAAACATCAAGGCTAAACCAGTTCTGTTCTCGCCTGTTATCCACACCCACTTCTAGGAGGTGATTGTTGGATAACAGTCAGGAGCAGAGAGTTTTCTCAATTATTCATCACTGCTTTAGATGTACTGGAACCAATTTTAATGTCCCAACTGGAACTCTGAACAACATAAGCAACGCTGGCAAATGAACAAGATATTTTGCTGGTTGCTTGAGTTAACTACTCAAATAAAAGGAAAGTACCATGGATGCTTAAAACTGAAATAAAAACAGAACATGCTGGAGAAACTCAGCAGGTCTGGCAGTGCCTGTGGAGAGACCCACAGAGTTTAATGATTCCAGTTCAAATGCCTCTTTTTCAAAACTGAAAGGAGCTGAACAATCATGGATTTCATGCTATTGATGAAGGTGGTGGACCCCAGAGCATAAAACAAAGGAGTGCTAACTGTGGTAGAGGGGGGATATACGTTCAGAATAGGTGTGAACAGCAGAAGATGAATCAGCTCTTTTAAGAGCAAACCCATTCAAACAAGACATAGAGTTTGTTGAAGTTAATGTTGAGGCCTAAAGGCTGTGTAGTGCCAAAGTGAAAAATGAGGTGTTGTTCCTCCAGCTTTCATTTGGGTTTTGCTGGAACACTACAACAGTAATGAAGGAGACTGGAAGGACACAGCAAGCCAGGTAGCATCAGGAGGTAGAGAAGACAATGTTTTGGATGTAACCCTTCTTCAGGACTGGGGGTGGGTGTGGAGGGCGCTGCAGATAAAGGGGATGAAGGAGGCAGGGTGGGTATGGAGATAGGTGAAGACAGGCCTGGGACCAAGAAATATTGGCATGAGACCAAACTGAAATGGCAAGGAATTGGAAAGTCAGGGCCATTCTTACAAACAGAGTGGAGGTATTTTGCAAAGCATCACCCAGTCTGTGTTTGGTCTTGCCAATGGAAAGGAGACTGCATTGTGAGCAGCAAATATAGCAGACTAGACTGAAGGAAATACAAGTGAACACTGCTTCACCTGGAAGGTGTGTTTGTGGCCTTAGTAATGAGTGAGGAGGTAAAATCCAAACTGTTGCAGCTTCTCTGTTTGAATGTGAAGATGCAATGGAGCTGAGTTGTGGGAGGGAGGTGAAAAATGTTAAGAGTGACAGAGGTTTGGACCAAAGCATTGTGGATGGAATTATCCTGCAGAATACTGAAAAGGGAAAGTATAGAAAGCTATGTTTGTTGTGACCTCCTGCTGGACTTGGCAGAAATGGCAGAGGTTGATTCTTTGAATGTAGAGGCTAATGGGATAGAAACTGGGGAGAAGGACATAGCAATTGTAATGAGGTCAGCCAGGTGGACCTCAGAATGTGTGTTCCCTGATTGGGGTTGTTAATGGGTGGCACGGTGGCACAGTGGTTAGCACTGCTGCCTCACAGCGCCAGAGATCCGGGTTCAATTCCCGCCTCAGGCGACTCTGTGTGGAGTTTGCACATTCTCCCAGTGTCTGCGTGGGTTTCCTCCGGGTGCTCCGGTTTCCTCCCACACTCCAAAGATGTGCAGGTCAGGTGAATTGGCCATGCTAAATTGCCCGTAGTGTTAGGTTAGGGGTATGGGTGGGTTGCGCTTCGGCGGGGCGGTGTGGACTTGTTGGGCCGAAGGGCCTGTTTCCACACTGTAAGTAATCTAATTTCATCTAATCTGATCCAATCAGGGAGCCCTGGCTGACAGACAAGAACAGGAGTATCAAACATCCTGTTCACTCTGAGCACTGGCTCTGAGGGAGTTGGATCAGTATCAAAGACCCGCCACATGTAAATAAAAGGTGACTTGGTGATGGGATACCCCCTTCTGTGGAGCTGTTTCAAAGAGAAACCCTCTGGGAGGGACAGCAAATGTTCAGGACCTCTGAGTGTTCCACCAACCATGCTGGTGGGGTGGAAGGGAATGGGAGTTGGAGAAGGTTGAAGTAAAAGGAAAACATGCCGGATGTATCGCTGTTGAAGAAGGGATGAGGGAGTGGATTCAATGTTAGAGCAATTCGAAATATAATGAAAATGTTTTGTATAACTACACTTATGTAATTGACTTATCAATTTGTACAGATAATCATACAGAGAGAGAGAGAGAGACAGATATGTAGCTGGTTTCCATATAATCTACTGCCTGAAATACTTTTATACAAGTCAGTTGAATCTAGATGCCCATTGCTCACTGTCTACATCTCCAGAATTCTTTGCCCATATAATACAATTATTCCTCATTAAAAACGTAGCAATATGATAATATTATATGAAAGCAATAACTAGCCAAAGTGATGGCTTTAAGACTGCATTCATTCTGGAGGTACAGCTGATAGATTCTGCGCACAATAGTTCCTGTATCATTGAATAAACGTTGATCTGTTAATGCGCACTTTAGTGACTTACAGTGAAATGAATGAGCCTCTTTCTCTCAAATGTCAAATTTCTCTCAAATTTCTTTACTGTCATGTAGTTATTACAGTCTGTGTATTTGAGCTCCAGTTGCGATCAGCAAATAGAACAAAACAATCAATTAAAGACAGTGTAGGCTCCCCAGAATCGGTTTTTCCAAGCTTTTCAGAAGGTGCTGCACTAGCTTTCGCCAAGAGGTTCACTGCTGTAGTTGGATGTAGCAGGCCTTGGACTGGGGAAAGTAAGACATGGGCTCTGAATGATGACCCTTGCGAGAAGGATTCTTTGTTGACATTTGCCGAGGACAAGACCAGAATAATTCGGTTGTGATGCTTCTAAATTTAATCCAATCATTGGCACTCAATGTCTTGGCTCATCCAAGAAGAATGACAACTTGGCTGAGAAATGAAAGAGCAGTCTGTACCCATGGAACGTTACCCATTCATGATCCGATGCTTTAACAAGATTAGGCAGAAAAACTCAAGAGTTATCCAAATTGCAATTAGTTTTGAAAATTGCATGTATGTGAGGCTGTATTTTCAAAATGCTCAAATGAAAGTATTTATTTCTGGAACACTTTTAGCAAGTTGATTGAATGGGCCAATAAAATGTAACATACTCTTGAGTTTTTCTGCCTAATCTTATTAAAGCATCGGATCATGAATGGGTAAAGTTCCATGGGTACAGACTGCTCTTTCATTTCTCAGCCAAGTTGTCATTCTTCTTGGATGAGCCAAGACATTATTCCTGATGAAGGGCTTTTGCCCGAAATGTCGATTTCGAAGCTGCTTGGATGCTGCCTGAACTGCTGTGCTCTTCCAGCACCACTAATCCAGAATCATATTACCTAGGTAGATGAGTGTTGTGTCATGTGTATTTGTACTTTACCGACTCCTGCTGAAAATAATGGTGTTTTATCCCTCTCAATCCACCCCCCTTTCTTGCTGTTAACTGTACAGTTTAGAAGAAAATAGAGAAAAAAAACCTTGAACTTATTTGGCTCTGCTAATGGCCAATGTAATTTACAGTTCAATTAAGCCATTTGGAAATGGAGTTATGGTTAATTTATACACAGCAAGCTCCCACAACTAGACACTGACCAGAAAAATATTGACTAGATCACCCAGGATAATTCTGCGGCTCTTCTTTGAGGGGTGACCTTGTAGAGGTTTATAAAATCATGAGGGGCACGAATAGGATAAATAGACTAAGTCTTTTCCCTGAGGTCGGGGAGTCCAGAACTAGAGGACATAGGTTTAGAGTGAGAGGGGAAAGATATAAAAGAGACCTAAGAGGCAACTTCTTCACTCAGAGGGTAGTACGTGTATGGGATGAGCTGCCAGAGGAGGCTAGTACAATTGCAGCATTTAAGAGGCATTTGGATGGGTATATGAATAGGAAGGGTTTAGAGGGATATGGGCCAGGTGCTGGCAGGTGGCACTAGATTGGGTTGGGATATCTGGTCGGCATGGATGGGTTGGACCTAAGGGTCTGTTTCCTTGCTGTACATCTCTATGACTCTATGATAATTCAAATGATTTGTTTTTAACCCAGGAGGGCAGAGAAAGCATTGGTTTAAAATCCTATGGTCTGGCAGTACTATGGTGCCTTTACTTTATGTCCAAAAGACAAAACCTTTGGCAGTACAGCATCACTGAGCACATCAACTGATTTTTATGCTCAGCTCCTATAATGGGATTCAAACCCACAGCTTTCTGCCTTGGAGGCAATAGTGCTGTCAATTGAATCACAGGTGGTAGGTGTTCAGTGCTGGACCCTCCAGATATAGAACGTGCATTTTCTTTCAACAAAATTATTGAGTCCATGGCATCAGAGCCATCCATGTACACACACGATTGGAACCATTTTCAGAATGAACTTGCCAAGTTTTGTCCTCCAATAGAATACAATGTAATTAATTATATTGATAATAGCAACATTATAATTGCATTCTCTGTACTCTGATCTGTGATTTTATTGAAATAATCACAGAAATCTTTCTCTACTGGTTTGCAACTGAACAATTGGTGGGCACTTGATTAACATTTGCAGATTAGTGTGCTATTGCAATTGTAGCCTTATTCTCACCTAACTGATTTTGTTTTTAGTAGACACAATTAACTATTAAAGGAAAATGGTTCCATGTGCTCACTTTTCCCACCCATAGTTATTGCCTGTTACATTGTGTGTATTTTGGCTTACATTTCTTAGATTACTTACATGAATCAGTACCCAACTCCCCGAAGCTCTATTTATCCTTGCAGTGGGGCATTGTTATGTGTTTGTGAATGCTTCCAGGAAAGTTAACAAATGCTTTCATTTAAGGACAGTTTTTCACTGGACAATCCTATACTTCCATAAAATCATGCTGTACCGTGCTAAAATGGCAAAGCAGCACCATAGACCTCATCTTCTTTGTTTGAGATCAAACAAACTTCTGAATAGAATATAAACAAGCCTTTTCCATGGTAAATGTACTCATTTACAACAAAATACATTTTATCTAACTCCACAAAATAATAAGTCACATCTTTTCTTCATTAAATAGCTTTTGTAAAACAGTTCTTTCTTACAATCTTTTCTGACTACAGGTTTTAACGACTCATCGTTTTCTAAAACTGCCCAAAGATTTCAGTGACCTACTGATTGCTCAATTCAGTTACATGTACTCATCTGAAAAGCTTGCACTTAATATTGTGCACACAACATCGCAAAATAGCCAGAGGCACTTCCCAGAGGCTTAATCAGACTACAATGGTTACTGAGCCAAAGAAAGAGATATTAGGAAGCGAAGTCACTTAACTATCCTTTCAGCAATTGCAGTGGCTTATTCGGATTTCTCCTGGGATTTATAATTGGCTGTCATGCATTTAGTGGAACAAATCTTGCCACCTGTGTTTATCCAAACTTAGCTTGATTCCTGCTTACATGCTTATAATGCGAAATCCAGGTTTTTTAACTCACTTTGCAACACATGCCCATCAAAGTAAGTTTGGTTCAGGGATTTAAAGTACATAGTTTAATTTTTAATTGCTTATGAACAATGACTGGATTGAAAGTGATTGCTTTGCATCCACAATAGGAGTTTTTTTTTATCACAGTGTCTTCATAGAGCACAAACTTATTGTGTGATTAACTTTGCCTTGAGTGCATACATGCACATAGTCATGCAGAAGCAGTTTGCAATACAAAATGATGTTTATTTGCGGATTTGAGAGGGAATGCATTTGTTAGGAGTGGGGAGTGTGCAGCGGGACCTGGGTGTCCTTGTGCACCAGTCGCTGAAGGTAAGCATGCAGGTGCAGCAGGCAGTAAAGAAGGCAAATGTATGTTGGCCTTCATTGCGAGAGATTTCGAGTATAGGAGCAAGGATATGTTGTTGCAGTATTATAGGGCCCTGGTGAGGCCACACCCAGAATATTTTATGCAGTTTAGGTCTCCTTTTCTGAGGAAGGATGTTCTTGCTCTCGAGGGAGTGCAGTGAAGATTTACCAGGCTGATTCTGGGGATGCTGGGACTATCGTACAAGGAGAGATTGACTAGTTTAGGATTGTTAATGCTGGAGTTCAGGTGAGTGAAGAGGGTCTCATAGAGACTTATAAAATTCTAACAGGACTAGACAGGGTAATGCAGAGAGGATGTTCCTGATGGTGGGTGTGTCCAGAACCAGGGTCACAGTGTGAGGATTCGGGGTGGACTATTTGGATGGAGACGAGGAGACATTTCTTCACCCAAAGAGTGATAAGCCTGTGGAATTCATTACCACAGGAAATAGTTGATACCAAAGCATTGAATGTATTCAAGAGGTGGCTAGCTATAGCACTTGAGGCGAATGGGATCAAATGCTATGGGAGAAGAAGGATTAGGCTTTGGAGTTGGATGATCAGCCATGATCATGATTAAAGATGGAGCAGGCTTGAAGAGCCAAATGGTCTCCTCCGGCTCCTCTCTTCTATGTTTCTATATTAAAAGTTTGCATTTCCTTATTACACTCAAGAGTAGAATCCATCTCATTTGCAGTTTGTTAGATACTTTTTGATTTTGAATTTTTTTCAAAATTGTGCCACGAATGCTTTTATCTTGTTATCTGGTTCCCTGCAAAATGTCGCTGTGCTGGGCAAACTGGGAATTCAGGAACCTCTGATTGGCTAACCACAGATCTTTCAGGAATCCTGCTGCAGTACAGTGCTACCCCATCTCATATTGAAAGACTAATGAATGTTGCCTTTCAATCTGATCATGTGGTTTTGTTATGATATCTACTTATTGTATTCCCCTGACTTCAGTGGTTCAGCCAATAGTTACTTCCAATCTATTCCAGACTCATTCTTTGATTATCGAATTTTTTGAACCATTTTAAAATTCATTTTAGTATATTTACTTTCCAACCTTTTTTATTTGTATCAACTAATTGTTTTCATGACGACATTTTTGTCTGTAAAAATTTTATACTCATTCTGAATGTGATTTTTAAAAGTTTTGTTAAAAAATGTTGATAAAATGTTTGATGTAATTGCTATTTCTTGTTTAGAAAGAGGGAAGAGCAAAGAGAGCTGTAAATCATATTAATCAAAAAGGTATTTTCACAAATTAACTCACAGCCTTGTATATTTACAAAGACTTTAGATGTTATTGAAGGCACTGGTCATATAATTTACTGCTGTACTCTTGGGTGCAACATGCCAGGATCATTTGGTGAGTTTATCTGAGTGTCTGAAGTCTTGAGTAAATAACAGGAAAAATACAATCAGTGTTGTTTCTACCAATGACCCAGTTTTATACTTTTATCTTATAATTTTATATTTTAAGAAAATGTAAAGCATTATATTCAACACTTGACACGGTGAAGATGGGAAAGAAACCCCTGTTCATAAACATTGAATTTCTGAAATTCCATAAAAGAAGCTGCTTGCAAGTTGCAAATTGATTCATCTCACCCAGTATTTCCCAGTATGCCCAGAGGAATTGTGAAGTAACAGAATCTCTCAGACAGAGGATAGATTTGTTGTGTGTTCAGTCTGCTCATTATACATTATAAATATGTTTGTTACAGTTATTTATGATGTTTTGATGTCTAGTGAAGGTAGCCAAATTGGAAGATTTATTCTTTTGGCTGCTCTCTCTTTTGGTTTTTCCCAGTTTATATGTGTTTGCCACAATGGTGATCCATCACCCCGTAATTTTGAATTTGTCAGGTACTTCAAAAACAGCCCTTTGTGCTGTTAACCCTTCTCATGTACCCAGTCTGTGGACCAGCACTCATACATGCTGCCTGTCTAATACCAATGGGTAGGATTCCAAATACTTCAGTGGTCTTGGAGTGAGGACTGGAACTCAGGATCTTCCAACTTAGTGACTGGAGAGCTACTAATCCAGCTCCCTAACAAAATGCATTTCTTTATTTTTCTTTTTGAACACACAAATTCTAAAATGGTCTCCAAACCTCCTGCCTTTCTTTCTGTCTATACAATTGGGACAGTTGAAAACACTTAAAGTTAAGAAATCCCCATTGTCTCTCCTTGGTCATTTTATTCAGTGACAAACAGAAGGAATCAAGTGCACTCAGAGGTGTATATGGTTCACAATCTCTTACGTCAGCCAAAACTTGCTTGTTATTTGTTCACATCTTTGCAGTACTGTACAAACGCACAATAAAAATTATACCTTTAACATCCAACCCTTTTAATTGGAAATGTTTCCTTTGCCAGATTTTGCACATCATTCCAACAACCCTCTCCCATGAGTCAGGGAAGCCAGGCACATGTTTGTGCCATGGTTCAGTTAAAGTGCCACAGCAAAGCCTGATGTAGATTCAAGCAACTTCTAAACCAGCCCTGGGTCCTCCTGTTTTAGTTGGGACTAGCAGTTCAGAATTCCATCCCTTATCTTTCTCAAAAAATGGAGCTGGATTGGAACTTAATTTGGGGGTTTCCACTGGGGCTAACCTTTAGAGCTCGCAAAGAGGGGACGGAAGACCAGCTTTGAGAATCTGGGGGAGGTGTTCATAATGTACAGTTAATGGAGGGGAAGAGGACCCTCTGTTGGCCCAGGATATTCAAATCTCCCTCCCTCCCATTCCCCAACCTGCCCGCCTATCCTAGAGTTATAAAATTCCATCAAAACTGAAAACGTTTAGAGACACTGATTCCAAATAAAGCTTTGGTGTCAATTTATGAGCCGGGACATGTACCCTTATGGCAATGCCTAGTGTGTTGATGAGATTCTGGTGTAGTGTTAATATAACAGGGTTATAAATCCAAAGATTCAGGTTGGGAACATGGTTTCTAATCCCATCATGGAATTTAAACTCATTTATATAAATTCTAGAATTGAAAACTTGATTCAGTAATGGTGGTCATGACACTAAATCATTGTGTCTTGTAAAATCTCATTTGGCTCACCAGTACCTCATGAGGGAAAGAAGTCAGCAATCGTTGACTCCAGCTGCATAAAGATGTAATTGAATTTTAACTCTGAAAAAGCTAGACCAGTCCAACAAGTCTCTCAGTTCAATGGCAATTAGAGATGGGCAAGAAATGCTGGCTTTGCCAGCACCATCCACATCCATTGACAGAATAAATTAACAAAGGCATCAGTCAGTAAGTTTGGTGATGACAGAATTCACCATGAAACGATTACCCAGGTCGGTCATGGTACATTACAGCTAGTATCTGGTTCATAAGCTGAAGAAATGCTGGTTGGACAGCACAGCGAAGAGAAGAACAGAGTTAACAGGCAGTAATGCGTTGAAGCCTTTGGATTTGAGATCCTGGGCCAGAGGTCCTGCCTTGTTCCCAGCAACACCACTAATGAACCAATGGCTTCTGTTGGATAGACAGTCTTCCAGTGATTCAGGATCGCAGAATTACACAGGCTACAGGTAAGTGATGTGGATGGGTTCAGGTGGTCACAGAGATTGGCTCTCACTGGGGGCCCTTTCTTCCCAATATCCAGCCTCTCGATCAGGCGCTTATTGCTTTTGATGAGGGACCAGCCTCAGGAGGTGACAGGTGGCTCACACAGTTTGAATTGCTGTGTGGATCGTATGGTACAAATTAGTCTGCAATGGGCTTCATCCCAATGGTGCCAGAATAAGGTCTTTAACTGGTCATTAAGGATTACTAAAGGACCTCATTTAGTAGCAGGACAGAAGCGTCAACCATGGGATCCCCCCACCTAAAAGCTAATTGCAATGGAGGCAGGAAGACGGAGTTCAGATGTGAATTTTTTTATGGGATGTGGGTCTTATTGGCTAGGTTTGTGATTATTGACCATCCTTAATTACCCTGAAGAAGGTGTTGATGAGTGGTCTTCTTAAACAATTGCAGTCCTTGTGGTGCACATAGACCTATAGTGCTGTTAGGATAGGAGTTTCAGGGATTTGTTACAGTGATACTGAAGGAATGGTGACATTAATTTGTTCTTGAGTTGTGGCTTGGAGGGGAGATTGCAGGTAGTGGTGTCCCCATATACCTGCTGTACCTATCCTTTCAGGCTGTAGAGATAGTGGATTTGGAAGATACTGTCAGACAAACCTTGGTGAGTTGCTATAGTGCATCCTGTAAATGGTGCACATTGCTGTCACTGGTCATTTAAATGAATATTTAAAGTGGTGGATGGGATTGCTTTGTCTTGGATGATATTGATCATCTTGCATGTTGCATGTATCCAGGTAAGCAAAGAGTATTCCATCACACTCCTGACTTGTTCCTTGTTGATGATGGATAGGCTTTGGAAAGTCCAAAGGTGAGTTACTTCTCTCAGAATTCCCGCTTCTGACCTGCTGTTGCAGTCACTGTGGCTGGTCCAGTTGAGTTTCTGGCCAATGGTAACTCTTAGGATATGCATTTTGGGAGATTCAGTGATGATAAATGCTGTTAACTGTTAAGGCACATTGAATTCCATGTTGTTAGAGTTGGGTTGTTGGAGATGGTCATTACCTGACACTTGTGTGGCACAAATGCTGTCTGTCAGTGCAAGCCTGGATGTTGTTCATCTGTTGCTGCTCATGAATAAAGGCAGCTTCAGTATCTGAGGAGCTGTAAATGGTGCTGAACATTATGCAGTCATCAGAGAATATCCCCGTCTCTGATCTTGTGATGGAGAAAATGTCATTGATGAAGAAGATAGGGCCTGGGACACCACTGTAATGTTTCTCCCAGTGTTTCAGGTCTGAAACATTTTGAGACCTTATCTCTCCACAGTGCTTCTTGATGTGTGTGTGTGTATATCCTTTCTTTTTCTTTTTATTTAAATTGTAGATTCATAGTATTTTGCTTTGGCTCTAACATCCAGTTCAGATCTTCAATCTGTCAGGCACTCAGGGGAGAATTTTAATTACCAAGAAGAGTTGGGTTTTGGCCGGTGAGTAATTAAGATTAGCTAATGTGAGACAACATTCACCTTGTTAGAGCCCTGACTGATTTCTCTCTATTTTAATTTTATTCTTTTATCAATTTTGATTTGGAACTGGGAACTGTGAGCTAAAGATGACTTTTGGACTGTGTGCAACAGCTTGTGTGAGTCCTGAAAGTAGGTTGGTTCCTGATCAAAAGGTTGTACAGACACTTTGTCACTGGGAAGAGCATTGTATTTAAACAGTCAGTGGAAGTTGGATATCAATGTGATCAGAATCTGGGAATTGGTTCTGGCATGTCTGGAAAACATTATGCTCAAGCTGATGGTAGGCACTGTGGAGGAAATAGGAGTGGTCAGCGTTTGAATTGAGTTATGGCCTGTGTTTTCTGTGGAAAATAAATCTGGCTGTTGAAGTTACGGCATGCGGGCTTAAAAGTTCACTGTCTAATTTCCCATGAGCAGCTCCTGGAAGCTTACATCAGAGGAAACCAAGTTATAAGCATCACTATCTTTATCTGAGTGAACTGTAAAGGTGACACTCATTGACATCAACCAAGAAACCATTATCTATGCCTGTGGAATAACACATTGTAACTCAAGGAATCTGAACAGTTTTTGTTATTTCATTTGACTCATTCCTTCACTGTGTTTGCGTGTCTGTATTTTGTGTGAATTGGCACTGGAAACAAAAGCTTTTGGGTTTAAAGCATAGACCAAGTAGATCACTTTGTTATTTTGGTTTATGCTGCTAAAATTATTATATTGTTAATAAATTGCTAAGCCTTTTGTTTAAGATGCAAATTATATCTAGAATTGATTGGGGTTGTGCTTTGGAGCCATGGGCTCAATTTTAAGGGTCTTTGAAGGTTTTTAGTTTACTGTGTTGTGAATACAGAGGTAGAAAGACTGATTCGGTTCATTTGTCTGTCTGTGTTGTAACAACCTCTTCACTGCCATTCACAAGATGGTGTCAGAGTTTCCTTTGGCAAAGGCCGTGGCTCATTTGCAAGAATCTCCAGGTATTCCACCTTTGTCCAATATCCATTTAGATAACAATTCTCTGTCAATTGCAGATTCAAAATTGACATCTACATGGACCTCAATGATGTTCCAGCAATAGTATTGAAGACTTCTGCTGCACAATGATCCCCGTACCTAGCTGAGTTGTTCTAGTACAGTTGCAACAGTGGTATCTACCTGGCCATGTGGAAAATTGTCCAGGTATGTCTTCTGTACAAAAAACAGGAAAAATTTGATCTGATCAACAACCATTTGGGCCACTGGTCCTTTCAATTGCCCTGTCAGTCAATCTAATTGGTCAATGGCATCTCAAGCATACCTGGCATTGCCACATCTCACTACTGGGTGTTGTAAACCCACCTGCAGAAGAGAGCCAGTGAATCCTGCAGTGAGATGAGTCCGGGTATTGTCTGAGCTGGATTTGCCCACTTTATTAGTGAGGGATTACGTTTTGAAGGATAAGTGAGTAGGAGAGAAGGGAAAACTAATAGTAAATTCATGGAGGTTGCCCCTGATGGACAAAGGGCACACTTCCCCCTCAGCATTTTTAAACTTCAAAGAAAACAGGCCCTACCCTAGGCTATCATTTCAACTATATTATGGTGGGACAGAGTAATCTTGGAATTAATTCTGGGTAATCCAAGATGGAGGATGGGAAAAATTTGTAGCTGCTGTTTTTTTTTTAGGTATATTTGGTGTTGGAGGTGATTTCCTCGAATTCCAGGAGCAGCAATTATTGTCTTATATGCTGTTGCAATTGTTTTGGAACTTTAGAGAAAAAGAAAAGTCAAAAGCTTTTGAGAGGAAGAAAGACAGACAAAAGCAGCAAGCACATGGTCTATAAGGGAGGGAGAGAAAGAAACCTACACTGCTAACTGACACAGTAGTGAACCTGTACAGTTACTGCCTTTGCTGTTTGAATTCATGTATCACTGGACATCGGAGTGTGTCTAGGAAAAATTCACAAACAGCAAAATTCACAACTGATCTTGGAGGAACCTGTTTGGGAGAGGTCGCAGCACAGAGACAGATAGGTAAATAGTTTTAAGTATAGCCTGGCTGTAAATCTACAATAGTGAGAAGAGTGAGCTCTTTCTTGATTTTATATTTTTATTGGGATCTGTCTCTTGATTAAATTTTAAAAATTGCAGCCATAAGTATTAAGTTAGCCTGGAGCAGTGATTTATAGAGCAATAAGACAGTGCTATTCTCTGGATCTGCAAATTTTGGAAGGAACAAAATGGTCTTTAGTAGAGTGATAAGCTCTTCTGATGTGGGAGTTTCAGGAGTTTAAGGGTTACTGAGTCTTATATCTGCAATAAATTTAATTTGGTTGTGAATCGTGTTAGATTGAATGGGTCAGTTGAAGTGACAGTGAGAGACAATGAGGAATGTACAAGAGCTAGGGGATGTGATGAATGGCAGTTGTAGTATGGGAGAAAAATGGCAGATACAGTCAGGTAGATGGGTTAACTCTGAGAAAGGTAGGAGAGATAGGTAGGTAGTACAGGAGTCATCTGTGGCTATCATAATTTCAAACAAGTATGCTGTTTTGGAAAATGTAGGGGTTGATAGATTCTCAGGAGAATGTAGCATGAATAGCCAAGTTTCTGATATCAAGACTGGCTCTAATGTAATGAGAGGTACGTTAGGTTCCAAGCAATTGATTTTGTTCGGCGACTCTCTAGTCAAAGGCACAGACAGAAGTTTCTGTGGCAAGCAGTGAAAAATCAGAATGGTGTGTTGCCTCCCTGGTGCAAGGATAAAAGATGTTTCAGAGATGGTGTAGAATGTTCTCAAAGGGGAGAGGAACCAGCAGGAGGTCATTGTACACATTGGTTCCAATGACATAGGAAGGGAGGGAGATTTATGGTATTTATACTGGTAGGGAGATTTGAGAGCTGCTTGGGAGGATTTAAACTATTAAGGTTAGGAGTGTGACCCAGGGAGATAGTGAGGAAAGAGGTCTATCTGAGACTGGTACAGTTGAGAAAAGAAGCAAGTCAAACAATCAGGGCAGGCAGGGACAAAGCAGAGACCAAGGTAGGACTGATAAATTAAACTGCATTTATTCAATGCAAGAGGCCCTACAGGAAAGGCAGATGGACTCAGGGCATGGTTAGGATCATGGGACTGGGATATAATAGCACTTACAGAAACATGACTCAGGGATGGACAGGTCTGGCAGCTTAATGTTGCAGGATACAAATGCTACAGGATGGACAGAAATGGAGGCAAGAGAGGAGGGGGAGTGGCGTTTTTGATAAGGGATAGTTGTACTGAGGGAGCATATTCCTGGAAATACATCCAGGGAAGTTATTTGAGTGGAACTGAAATAAGAAAGGGATGGTCACCTTATTGGGATTGGATTATAGACCCCCGAATAGTCAGCGGGAAATTGAGAAACAAACTTGTAAGGAGATCTCACTTATCTGTAAGAATAATAGGGTAGTTACGGTAGGGGATTTTAACTTTCCAAACATAGACCGACATAATGTTTAGCATTCAGATGGAGAGGAATTTGTGAAGTGTGTATAAGAGAATTTTCTGAGTAAGTATGTGGATGTACCGACAAGAGAATGTGCAAAACTTGACCTATTCTTGGGAAATAAGGCAGGGCAGGTGACTGAGATGTCAGTGGGTGAGCACTTTGGGGCCAGTGATCATAATTCTATTAGTTTTATAATAATGATGGAAAAGGATAGACCAGATCTAAAAGTTGAAGTTCTGAACTGGAGAAAGGCCACTTTTGACGGGATTAGGCAACAGCTTTCAAAAGCTGATTGGGGACAGATGTTCGCAGGTAAGGGGACGGCTGGAAAATGGGAAGCCTTCAAAAATGAGATTAAAGAGAGTCCAGAAACAGTATACTGTTAGGGTGAAAGGAAAGGCTGGTAGGTATAAGGAATGCTGGAGGACAAAAGAAAATGAATGTTTGGTTAAGAAAAGGAAGAAAGCATATGTCAGGTACAGACAGGAGAGATCGAGTGAATCCTTAGAGTATAAAGGCAGTCGGAGTATACTTAAGAAGGAAATCAGGAGGGCAAAAAGGGGACATGAGATCGCTTTGATAAATAGGGTTAAGGAGAATCCAAAGGGTTTTTACAAATACTTTAAGGGCAAAAGGGTAACTAGGGAGTTAATAGGACCCCTCCAAGGTCATCAAGGCAGCTTCTGTGTGAAGCCACAGGAGATGGGGAGATACTAAACGATATTTTGCATCAGAGTTTACTGTGTAGAAAGACATGGAAGACATACAGTGTGTGGAAATAGATGGTGACATCTTGAAAATTGTCCATATTACAGAGGAGGAAGTGCATGCCTTGAAATGCATAAAAGTGGACCTGATCAGGTGTACTCTTAGACTCTGTGGGGAGCTAGGGAAGTGATTGCTGGGCCCCTTGCTGAGTAATTTGTATCATAGATAGTCACAGATGAGGTGTCGGAAGACTGGAGGTTGGCTAATGTGTGACCATTATTTAAAGAAGGTGATAAGGACAAGTTAGGGAACTATAGCCCGCTGAGCCTGATGTCCGTGGTGGGCAAGTTGTTGGAGGGAACCCTGAGGGATAAGATGGACATGTATTTGGAAAGGCAAGGATTGATTAGGGATAGTCAACATGGCTTTGTGCGTTAGACTTGGTGTCTCTCAAACTTGATTGAGTTTTTTGAAGATGTTACAAAGAGGATTGATGAGGGCAGAACAGAAGGCATTCAACAAGGTTCCCCATGGGAGACTGGTTAGCAAGGTTAGATCTCATGGAATAGAGGGAGAACTAGCCATTTGGATACAGAACTGGCTCAAAGGTAGAAGACAGAGGGTGGTGATGGAGGGTTGTTTTTCAGACTGGAGGCTTGTGACCAGTGGAGTGCCACAAGGATCGGTGTTGGGTCCACTACTTTTCTTCATTTATGTAAATGATTTGGATGCGAGCATAAGAGGTATAATTAGCAAGTATGCTGATGACACCAAAATTGGAGGTGTAGTGGGCAGCGAAGAGGGTTACCTCAGATTACAATGGGATCTGGACCAGATGAGCCAATGGGCTGAGGAGTGGCAAATGGAGTTTAATTTAAATGAATGTGAGGTGCTGCATTTTGGAAAAGCAAATCTTAGCAGGACATACACACTTAATGGTCAGGTCCTTGGGAGTGTTGCTCAGCAAAGAGACCTTGGAATGCAGGTTCATAGCTCCTTGAAAGTGGAGTCACAGGTAGATAGGATAGTGAAGAAGGCATTTGGTATGCTTTCCTTTTATTGGTCAGAGCATTGAGTACAGGAGTTAGGAGGTCATGTTGCGGCTGTACAGCACATTGGTTTGGCCACTTTTGGAATATTGCGTGCAGTTCTGGTCTCCTTCCTATCAGAAGGATGTTATGAAACTTGAAAGGGTTCAGAAAGGATTTACACGGATGTTGCCAGGGTTGGAGGATTTGAGGTATAGGGAGCACCTGAGTAGGCTGGGGCTGTTTTAGGCAGAAGTGAGGACTGCAGGTGCTGGAAACCAGAGTTTAGATCAGAGTGGTGCTGGAAAAGTACAGCAGGTCAAGCAGCATCCAAGGAGCAGGAAAATTGGCATTTCGGGAAGATGCCCTTCATCAGGAATAGAGGCAGGGAGTCTCCAGGGTGGAGAGATAAATGGGGGGGTGGGGGGAGTGGCTGCTTGGGAGAAGGTAGCAAAGAGTACAGTAGGTGAAGGGGGGTGGCGATGGAGGTGATAGGTCAGAGAGGAGGGTGGAGCAGATAGGTGGAAAGGGAGATTGGCAGGTAGGACAGATCATGAGGACATTGAGCTGGAAGGTTGGAACTGGGGGTAAGGTGGGGGGGGGGGGGGGGGGGAAATGAGGAAACTGTTGAAGTCCACATTGATGCCCTGGGGTTGAAGTGTACTGAGGTGGAAGATGAGGCTTTCTACCTCCACGCGTCGGGTGGTGAGGGAGCGGTGGTGGAAGAGGCCCAGGACCTGCATGTCCTCGGCAGAGTGGGAAGGGGAGTTGAAATGTTGGGCCACAGCGCGGTGTGGTTGATTGGTGCGGGTATCTCGGAGATGTTCCCTGAAGCGCTCTGCGAGGAGGCGTTCAGTCTCCCCAATGTAGAGGAGACTGCATCGGTGGCACTTTTCCTTGGAGTGTTGAAGGCTGAGGGATGACCTCATAAAGCTTTGTAAAAGCATGGAGAGAATAAATAGTCAGTCTTTTCCCTAGGGTGGGGGAGTTCAGAAGCTAGAGGGCATACATTTAGGGTGAGAGGGGAAAGATTATAAAAGAGACCTAAGGGGAGACGTTTTCACACAGAGGGTTGTGCGCGTATGGAATGAGCTGCCAGAGGAAGTGGTGGAAGCTGATACAATTGCAACATTCAAAAGGCATTTGGATGGGTATATGAATAGGAATGGTTCAGAGGAATATCGGCCAGGTGCTGGCAAATGGGACAAGATGAGTTTGGAATATCTGGATTCTGGGTGATCAGGGATTCTGGGTAATCCAAGATGGGCACGGGAAAAATTTCTGGCTGTAAGAGCTGCTCCTTTTTTTTTTGAAGTATTTTAGGTGCTGGAGGTGATTTCCTCGAATTCCAGGAGCAGCAATTACTGTTTTATATGCTGTTGCATTGTTTTGGAACTTTGGGAAAAAGAAGTCAAAACAACAGCAGTTTTAAAAGGGAGAAGAACAGACAAAGGAAGCACAAGGTGAGGACGGTGAGAGAGAGAGAACGAACGAAAGAATGAACGAACCTGCACAGTTACTGCCTTTGTTTTTGAATTCATGTGTTGCTGGACATCGGAGTGCATCTGGGAAAATTAACAAACAGTGAATTTCACAACTAATCTTGGAGGATCCGGTTCGGGCAAAGTTCACAGCACAGAATCAGATAAGTTAATTGTTGTTTTAAGTCTGTCCAAGAGAGAGGCTGTATTAATGAGTACAGTGGGTCCTTTCTTGATTATGTTTTTGGAGATAAGTCTCTTGATTAAACTTAAAATATAAGCCAGAGCTCTTAATTTAACCTGGTGCAGTGTTTGTAGAGGACTAAGACGGTGTTATTTTCTGGGTCTGTAGATTGTGAAGGAGCAAAAATGGCCTTTGCAGTGACATGTATTTCTTGTCAGATGTGGGAGTTTAAAGAGAGTTTAAGGGTTACTGCGGTTTATATCTGCCATAAATGCTGTTGGGTGCGAATCTTATCAGAATGAATGGATCAGTTGGAGAGACAGATAGAAGCGATGAGGAATTTGCAACAGCAACAGTATGTGATCCATGGCAGTTATAGGAATGGGGGGGGGGGGAAGTCTCAGATACAGTCACATAGATGGGTCAACTCCAGGAAGGGTGAGAGAGGTCGGCACCTAGGGCAGGAGTCTTTTGTGGATATACCCATTTCAAGCAGGTATGCTGTTTTGGAAAATGTAGGGGGTGATGGATTCTCAGGGGAACGTAGCACAAACAGCCAAGTTTCTGGTATTGAGACTGGCTTTAATGCAACAAGGGGTACGTCGGCTTCCAAGAGATCAATTCTATAATCAGAGGTACAGACAGACGTTTCTGTGGCCAGCAGAGAAAAAGCAGAATGATGTGGTGTTTCCCTGGTGCCAGGATCAAGGATGTCTCAGAGAAGGTGCAGAATGTTCTCACGGGGGAGAGGGGCCAACAAGAGGTCATTGTCCACATTGGAACCAACGATATAGGAAGGGAAAAGGTTGAGATTCTGAAGGGAGATTACAGAGAGTAAGGCAGAAATTTAAAAAGGAGGTCCTCAAGGGTAATAATATCTGGATTACTCCCAGTGCTACTAGCTAGTGAGGGCAGGAATAGGAGGATAGAGCAGATGAATGCATGGCTGAAGAGCTGGTGTATGGGAGAAGGATTCACATTTTTGGATCATTGGAATCTCTTTTGGGGTAGAAGTGACCTGTACAAGAAGGACGGATTGCACCTAAATTGGAAGGGGACTAATATACTGGCAGGGAAATTTGCTAGAACTGCTTGGGAGGATTTAAACTAGTAAGGTGGGGGGTTGGGACCCAGGGAGATAGTGAGGAAAGAGATCAATCTAAAACAGGTACAGTTAAGAACAGAGGTGAGTCAAACAATCAGGGCATGCAGGGACAAGGTAGGACTAATAAAATAAACTGTGTTTATTTCAATGCAAGGGGCCGATACAGGGAAGGCCGATGGACTCAGGGCATGGTTAGGAACATGGGACTCTGATATCATTGCAATTACAGAAACATGGCTCAGGGATGGGCAGGACTGGCAGCTTAATGTTCAAGGATACAAATGCTACAGAAAGGATAGAAAGGGAAGCAGGAGAGGAGGGGAGTGGCATTTTTGATAAGAGATAGCATTACAGCTGTGCTGAGGGAGGATATTCCTGGAAATACATCCAGGGAAGTTATTTGGGTGGAACTGAGAAATAAAAAAGGGATGATCACCTTATTGGGATTATATTATAGATCCCCTAATAGTCAGAGAGAAATTGAGAAACCCACTTGAAAGGAGATCTCAGCTATCTGTAAGAATATTAGGGTAGTTATGGTTGGGGATTTTAACTTTCCAGACATCGACTGGGACTGCCATAGTGTTAAAGTTTTAGATGGAGAGGAATTTGTTAATTGCGTACAAGACAATTTTCTGATTCAGTCTGTGGATGTACCTACTAGAGAAGGTGCAAAACTTGACCTACTCTTGGGAAATAAGGCAGGGCAAGTGACTGAGGTGTCAGTGGGGGAGCCCTTTGGGGCTGGAGACCATAAAACTTTCGAAAGCTGATTGGAGGCAGATGTTCACAGGTAAAGGGGCAGCTGGAAAATGGAAGCCTTCAGAAATAAGATAAGAAGAATCCAGAGAAAGTATATTCCTGTCAGGGTGAAAGGGAAGTCTGGTAGGTATTGGGAATGCTGAATGACTAAAGAAATTGAGGGTTTGGTTAAGAAAAAGAAGGAAGCGTATGTCAGGTACAGACAGGATAGATCGAGTGAATCCTTAGAGTATAAACAAGTAGGAGTATACTTAAGAGGGAAATCAGGAGGGCAAAAAGGGGACATGAGATAGCATTGGCAAATAGAATTAAGGAGAATCCAAAGGGTTTTTACAAATAAAGTAAGGACAAAAGGGTAACTAGGGAGAGAATAGGGCCCTTCAAAGATCAGCAAGGCAGCCTTTGTGTGGAGCCACAGAAAATGGGGGAGATACTAAATGAATATTTTGCATCAGTATTTACTGTGGAAAAGGATATGGAAGATATCGACGAGGGAAATAGATGGTGACATTTTGCTAAATGTCCAAGTTACAGAGGAGGGAATGCTGGATGTCTTGAAACGGTTAAAGGTGGATAAATCCCCAGGACCTGATCAGGTGTACCCTAGAACTCTGGGAAGCTAGAGAAGAGATTGCTGGGCCTCTTGCTGAGATATTTGTATCATCGATAGTCACAGGTGAGGTGCCGGAAGACTGGAGGTTGGCAAACGTGGGGTCACTGTTTAAGAAGGGCGGTAAAAACAAGCCGGGGAACTATAGACCGGTGAGCCTGAACACAGTGTTGGGCAAGTTGTTGGAGGGAATCCTGAGGGACAGGGTGTACGTGTATTTGAAATTAGGGATAGTCAACATGGCTTTGTGCGTGGGAAATCATGTTTCACAAACTTGATTGAGTTTTTTGAAGAAGTAACAAAGAAGATTGAGGGCAGAGCAGTAGATGTGATCTATATGGACTTCAGTAAGGCGTTTGACAAAGTTCCCCCTGGGAGACTGATTAGCAAGGTTAGATCTCATGAAATAAAGGGAGAGCTAGCCATTTGGATACAGAAGTGGCTCAAAGGTAGAATACAGAGGGTGGTGGTGGAGGGTTGTTTTTCAGACTGGAGGCCTGTGACCAGTGGAGTACCGCAAGGATCGGTGCTGGGTCCTCTACTTTTTGTAATTTACATGAATGATTTGGATGCGAGCATAACAGGTACAGTTAGTAAGTTTGCAGATGACATCAAAATTGGAGGTGTAGTGGACAGCGAAGAGGGTTACCTCAGATTACAACAGGATCTTGACCAGATGGGCCAACGGGCTGAGAAGTGGCAGATGGAGCTTAATTCAGATAAATGCGAGGTGCTGCATTTTGGGAAAGCAAATCTTAGCAGGACTCAGATACTTAATGGTAAGGTCCTAGGGAGTGTTGCTGAACAAAGACCTTGGAGTGCAGGTTCACAGTTCCTTGAAAGTGGAGTTGCAGGTCGATAGGATAGTGAAGAAAGCGTTTGGTATGCTTTCCTTTATTGGTCAGGGTATTGAGTACAGGAGTTGGGAGGTTATGTTGCGGCTGTACAGGACATTGGTGAGGCCACTGTTAGAATATTGCGTGCAATTTTGGTCTCCTTCCTATCGGAAAGATGTTGTGAAACTTGAAAGGATTCAGAAAAGATTTACAAGGATGTTGCCAGGGTGGAGGATTTGAGCTACAGGGAGAGGCTGAACAGGCTGGGGCCATTTTCCCTGGAGCGTCGGATGCTGAGGGGTGTCCTTATAGAGGTTTACAAAATTATGAGGGGCATGGATAGGATCTATAGACAGTCTTTTACTTGGGATTGGGGAGTCCAGAACTGGAGGGCATAGGTTTAGGGTGAGAGGGGAAAGATATAAAAGAAACCTAAGGAGCAACTTTTTCACGCAGAGGGTGGTACGTGTATGGAATGAGCTGCCAGAGGATGTGGTGGAAGCTGGTACAATTGCAACATTTAAAAGGCATTTGGATGGGTATATGAATAGGAAGATTTTGGAGGGATATGGGCCGGGTGCTGGCAGGTGGGACTAGATTGGGTTGGGATATCTGGTCGGTGTTGACAGGTTGGACCGAAGGGTCTGTTTCCATGCTATACATCTCTATGACTGTAATTGAGCTTTTGACAAGTTCAGTTGACCCTTAATTATTTATTTATTTATATGTAGTTGGGTGTTGGTGAGATGGTGCTGGGCACATGTTTGATTTTACATGCATTGACAATGAAAAATACTCAGCATGAGCACATAATATTCAGTCCAAGGCACTTCAGTATCCCATATTTAATTTTTATGATGATCTTGTGCTGAGAAAATTTGCTTTAATGTTCCAATTCAATCATAGTTAGCCATATTATGACTGCTATTTTCCTCTCTATCTCAATTCATGTTTGATCATTCGTGACTTAAAGTTGAGCTGGTATTTCTGTTTTGCTCTGCAGGTTATACATTTATTGGGGCGTTCATAAAAACAAATCCAAATCTAGTTTTGGATAATGCAGAAAAAACACTGGTTCATAGACAGTGTATGTTTTGACAGTGTAGTTGGTTTTGATTGGCAACTCTTAACTATTTACACCTGTCATAGATTATATGTGAGAGCCACACTTTTAAATCAGTTTCTAACACATTAAATGCATGAAAAATCAGCTGTCTTCTTTATGATAGGTTCAAGTGACGATGCTTTACGAAGTTTATAATGCTAATAGTGGGTTTTGAGAAGATTTATAACTCAGGTTGAGGTTCTGGATATAATCGGTTTGCTCGCTGAGCTGGAAGGTTCATGTTCAGACATTTCGTCACCCTACTAGATAACATCTTCACTGGGCCTCTGGACAAAGCATTGCTGATGATTCCTGCTTTCTATTTATATATTTGATTTTCTTTGGGTTGGTAATGTCATTTCCTGTGGTGACATCATTTCCTGTTCTTTTTCTCAGTGGGTGGTAAATCAGGTCCAAGTCAATATGTTTGTTGATAGAGTTCCAGTTGGAATGCCATGCTTCTAGGAATTCTTGTGCATGTCTCTGTTTGGCCTGTCCTACGATGGATGTGTTGTCCCAGTCGAAGTGGTGTCCTTCCACATTTGTATGTAAGGATATCAGTGAGAGAGGGCCATGTCTTTTTGTGGCCAGTTGACGTTCATATATCCTGCTACAGGCTAGTTTTCTGCCTGTTTGTCCAGTGTAGTTTTTGTTACAGTCCTTGCACAGTATTTTGTAAATGACACTAGCTTTGCTTGTTGCCTGTATAGGGTCTTTCAAGTTCATTAGCTGCTGTTTTAGTGTGTTGGTGGGTTTGTGGGCTACCATTAATGCCAGGGGGTCTGAGTAGTCTGGCAGTCACTTCTGAGATGTCTTTGATGTAGGGGAGAGTGGCTAGGGTTTCTGGAGGTTTTGACTGTTTGTTTGGGTTTGTTACTGAGAAATCGGCGGTCTGTGTTCATTGGGTACTTGTTGATCTACTGACGGGAAGGCTGATAGAACAAAGTTTTGATCAGGAATTCCTCGAAAAATAATTAAATTGCTTAAGTTTTACTTTTGAAGCTAGCGACTGAAAATCAACACCTATCACAGAACAACCATTATGGAATCATGCACTCAGATTTGAGGCTTGGAATATATCCGAATTTCCCAAAGGTTTTGGGCAATATTACAGAACACATGCAACATTCCTAATAGATGACTGATTATATTCAAACCCCAATTTTTATAATAACATGGAAAATCCGTCTTTATTTCATTGATTTCTTGAAGGCTCTGCTGATATTTGTTTGTTGTTTTTACATCCGGCTATGCATTGCGGTGATTCTCGGGGAGATCAAAATGGAAACTAGTGTAAATTAGCTAAGACAAAATATACAAACGAAAAAAAAATGATATCAACATAACTGAATCAATTTGCAATAAAACTGAACCGGAGTATTGTGAGATCTTCCGGATCACATTAGGTTGGATTTTCCGTGACATGGTTAGGCAAAATTAGGCAATTTTGCTGTACTGTTCTATGTTCTATGTTCTATGGTGCATCATGGGATGTATAGAAGGAGGGGTGGACAAGAGTCTACTTGTCACATTAAAGCATGTTTGAAAACATATGGAGCCATGAAGGGTTCACAGGAAGGGCAAGCCTGTGGTACCTTGTTCGAACAAGGACCTCCGATTTGTGAGAAATTGTGAATGAACATTGGAGAGTAGACTTGACTGGATCTGTGACAGAGTGTAGAGATGGCATGGCATGTGGTTAGTTAGCAAGGCAAGAAAGCAATAAGCTGTTATGTGGATAATTTGAAAGCACTTATTTATGATGTAGCAGTTGAAGCTTGAGAAGTTACCTTGACTGTTTTTCACTTTGTGAATCTAACTGTGCTGAACATGTGATTGGATTATAGCTACAAGGGGCCAGCAAACAATCTTCAAAAAAAATCTGTCTTCATACATTCTGACAGACTTTTCAGCAGCAAGCAAGACCTAGGGTACTGGAGGAGAAAAGGACAAGAGTAGAAATAGTGGAAAATTTAAAATGCTATAATTTTTAATTGGGTGACTAGGGAGAGGTTACATTCTTCTGTTCTTGTGGGAAACAGTGATGAGTGGGTTGTAAATTTAAAAGCTATGTTATGAATGCAGAGGGAAATTGGGAGAAGTGCCTTAAAGTTGAAGGCACAGGCTAATTTGCTAGAATTATGGCAAGGACCATTACCTCTTCAGGGACCAGTGGGGGTACATGAAGGTACAGGAGTTATGGGGAAGAGCCTCATCAGTTCTTGACAATTGACACAATGGACTGAACTAAATCCTTCTATGCTTTCAAGTCTTTTGGTTTTCCGAGTTATCTATGAAGAAAGTTAACTTGTCCAGTGAAGTTAACAGAATTAATTCCAAGGACTTCAAGGTCTGCACTTGATTTCATAAGCTTTTAGTAGTTTGTCCACGATTCATAAATGATTGCCTGCTTGTCCTGCAAAGATTAAGACTGAATCATAATGAATGGGGCAAAGTAATTAAAATATATAATCACAGTTATTATTTTATGTCCCAATTGTATGAAATGTAATCAGTTAGAATGTCATAAAGTATAAATCATTCATACTTCAATTAAGTAATGCATTAGAAGGAGAGATTTTTCTGTGCGGCTGCGCTTTGCTTCTTAATTCTATGTAAAAGTCATTAGCCTTGATTTTAATTAGGGGTGAGGAGTGAGTGTGAGCTGTTGCAATGAGTATGGAGGTGAAGTCTCATCCATTTTGACTTCGGGGCATCATTTAAATGAATTAGACCCAAACTACGCCCAAACTTCAATCGAGTCGATGTATAGTAGAAGCAGGTGGCAATGAGAGAAAACCGGAAACAAGTGCTAATGACAACTGTTGGATGCAATGCCTGGCAAAGAAAGTCTCAAAGGTTACTTCAGTGGAAAATGCGTAGAGAGAGTGGGGAGCATTAGATTTCCTTGTGGGCCCCACAAATGTATGTGGTCTAATACCTGGGTAAAAGGTGTTTCTTAATCATTCTGAAACTTTACGTCGGATGGTGCACTTCTGAGTAGAAATATATGGGGGATTTCTGCTTACCACATTGGGGCCTCAGTAGTTTGGTGTTTGACAACGTATCAAAAAACTTCTAGGCCCAGATATGAGAGTTTTCTGTTTTTAACAAATGCGGGCTTGTTTCATTAGAATGGAGAAGCTTAAGAAGTTGAGTTTAAGATTGAGAGGTATTGATAAAATAAATGGAGAAAATGATTTTCGTAGCTCAATGGGCTGGTAATGAGAAGGTACAATGTTACAATTATTAATGCAGGACCAAAGTAAGAGAGGTGGAATTTTTTGACGAGCAATTTGATGCCATCTAGAATGTTCTGTAAAAATAAGACAGAAAACAGAACGGGGAATAGGTTTATCAAGGTAAGTGGACAAACATTTCACAAAAGTAAAGGAAAGTGGCATAAGGAAAGCGTAGGAAATAAATAAGATTAATAAGAATAACTCCTTCAAGGGCAACACAGAAACAGTAGGTCAAATTATCAAATCAGCTCGTTTGATGGTATACTACATGATTTGAGAAATCTGACTGGCTGAGTATTTCCAGGGTTTTCAATTCTGATTCTATGCTTCTGGTAGATTTGATAAATGATTATTGTTCAAGAGTCTAGAATTATTCACCATTGTTAATGCAGATCAACTTCATATTTCAGTTTCAGAGCTTTGTGTTTTGCTTATCTATATGTTAGTCCAGCCAACTTTTGATTTTGTTTTGTCCGATGAATTTTCAACTTCCTTTATCCTTCGCTATGACTGTCTTTGTGTGCAATGAAAAACACAAGTATACTGGCATCCATTTCCCCCGTGTATTTCAGTTGAATGCTTGAAAATGTGAAAAGGTTTTGATTTCCCTTATCTCACTCTTTAAAAAAAAAATGCTTTCTTCCATTCTACCTTAGCGATGCAAGCGTCGCTCAAATTGGGGAATTGCTACATACTAATTTTGAGTTATAGAGCCGTTCAGCATGGAAACAGGCCCTTTGGTCCAACTCATCCATGCCGATCAGATATTCTAAATTAATCTAGTCCCATTTGCCAGCACTTGGCCCATATCCCTCTAAACCCTTCCTACTCATGTACCCCTCCAGATGCTATTTTAATGCTGCATTTGTACTAGCCTCCACCACTTTCTCTGGCAGCTCATTCCATAGACTCACCACCCTCTGTGTGAAAAAAACGTTGCCCCTTTGATCCTTTTTAAATCTTTCCCCTTACACCCTAAATGTATGTCTCTAGTTCTGGACTTCCCCCACCCCAGGGAAAAGACCTTGTCGATTTATCCTATCCATGCCCCTCATAATTTTATAAACCTCTAAGGTCACCCCTCAGCCTTTGATGCTGCTGGGAAAACAGACCCAGCCTTTTCACCCTCTCCTTGTAGCTCAAATCCTCCAACTATGGCAACATCTTTTCTGAACACTTTTTCAAGTTTCACAACATCCTTCTGATCGGAGGGAGACCAGAATTACACAGAATATTTCAAAAGTGGCCTAACCAATGTCCTGTACAACTAACCTGATCTCCCAACATCTGTACTCAATACTCTGACCAATACAGGAAAGCATACCAAATGCTGCCTTCACTATCCTATCTACCTGCTACTCCAATTTCAAGGAACTATGATCCTGCACTCCAAGATTTCTTTGTTCAGCAACACTCCCCAGACATTATCTTTAAGTGCATAAGTCCTGCTAAGGTTTGCTTTTTCAAAATGCAGCACCTCACATTTATCTAAATTAAACTCCATCTGTCACTCCTCAGCCCATTAACCTGTCTGATCAAGATCCTGTTGTAATCTGAGGTAACCCTCTTCGCTGTGCACTACACCTCCAATTTTGGTGTCATCTGGCTGAAGTCGAGCTGTATTTTAGTATTCTTTATCATGATTTGCTGTTTGATTGTTAAACTCTCAATTTTGAAAAAATAATGTAGAACACTGTTTAATGGTTTTACAAAGAAACTGCTCATGTATGCAATTAAATACCGTGGTTGGCAGGCGACACCCTCTGGTTTTCTACTCGTGCTCCTTATTCTGACCAAAAATTATCAACATTGTTTGTGGTCAGAACATTCAGTAACATTATTAGCCATAAAAATTTAGAATGTAGAAAATGAATTTTAAGACCATTTTATTTACTCTCAAATATGCTTAATAGCCATCTTCTGACCTCACCACGATAGATCATTCCTGATTACTTTAAAAGTAACATAAGCATTCAGAAGCACGCAAAAGCCATCAGAGCCTTAGTAGTTTTTTGGAAATAATCATTAGCATTCAGAATTACGAATCGGTCTTCAGGGGGGCAATCATCACTGTTCCAAAGCATCCATTAACCATCAGGAGAAATCACTGGACGTTAGAGACATTCGCCTGAGATTAAAACCGGTGATGAAGCATCAAACACTCTGTCCTCCATCTTCCTTCACATACTCATGGTAATCAGCTCCTCTCACCCTATCACACATACACACACACACACACATAAATAAATAGAAATCTAAAAACATGGAATATGTGTCAATTAATGCCAAGTGCTCTACTATTTTATTTCAAGTGCTTGTTTCTTTGTGCGAACTGGAAAAAGGCTCAATAAGTTGCACTTATGTATGATCACTCATATGCTGGAATTGGAAAAATGACTTTACATACTGCATTATATCTTAAATTCTTAAAGTATTGATAGGCTTGATATCCACTCCACCATGATAATTTTGAAAAAATAAATAATGGTGAATATGTGTACCCTCCATACACATTATTTATTTCCAGCAAAGCTTATGTCTTTTATTCACTTGTGGGATATGGGCCTAGTTTTCTGCGAGAAGGTAGTTTTGAGCTGCTTTCTTGAATGTTGCAGTCAGTTTTGTGAATTGATCCATAATACTGTGAGGGAGTGAATTCCAGAATTTTGACCCAGTGAGACTGAAAGAACATCGATACATTCCCAAGGATATGGAGGGGAACCTGCAGGTGCGGGGTGTTCCGATGTACCTGTTGCCCTTGTCCTTCTGGTTGGTAGTGGCCGTAGGTTTGGAAGGTGCTGTCTAAGGGGCTTTGATGAATTTCTCCAGTGTTTTTGGTAGACAGTACAAGCTGAGCATCAGTGGTTGAGTGGCTAAACGTTTGTAAATGTGATGCCATTTTGTGGACTATTTTGTCCTGGATGGGGACAAACTTCCTGAGTGGTGTTGGAGCTGCACTCATTCTGTCAAGTGTGGAATATTCATCACACTCCTGTCTTGTGCCTTGTCAATGGTTGGATAGGCTTTGGGGAGTGCATCCTAAGTCATTGCAGGATTCCTGGTCTCTGTCCTTCTATTGTAGCCATTGCATTTTTTATTTAGCTAGTCCAATTCAGTTTCTGTTCAATGGTATCCTCCAGTTACCATTGATAGTGGAGGATTCAGTGACAATAATACCGTTGAATGGATTGATGTTCTCTTATGGAGGTGGTCTTGCTTGACATTTGTGTACATGTGTTTGACAGTCAGTGGAACCAGTAGGTTGAAAAGGAGGGATGTGAAATTGGTTTGTCAGTGAGACAGAGGGGTCTGATTGACATAGATAAGATGAGACAACACATTCTTCATTGAAAAGCAAAGAATCTTTAAAATTTCAGGTACAGGGGAAAGTGAGATGTGTTTGCACCCTCATTGGTGACTTGATGTTGAATAATGTACAGAATGCATGCATAACATAACTGCTTGAATTGGGACTTCGAAAAGTCCATGGCATGACATTGTTGATGTCCTCTGGTTGAAATTTTGTTAAGTTTGGTTGTGATCATTATTAACTTGGAATTTTCCCTGATTAAATAGTTCTGTGATTTCACTTGATAATCAGTTGAATGTTTCTGAACACTTTGAAGGCAATTAAATAGTGCTAATTGATCACAAATGATATTGCTGAGCTCCGTATGACTTAATTTGTTATCAGTTGATCTCCACTTGATTACTTAGGATACCAAATGATAGCTAAGTGATCACTGTTAGATCCAGATGATCACACACCAACAATAATCTTCCCTGTTGAATGCGAAGTGGTATCAACGTTTTTGGCTGGAATGCCAGCTGTTAGCCAAGCACAACTGTCCTTTAGAGTCTGAAGATCTCCACTTCTCCAAAACTCTGGACTATAATGTGAAAGAGTGATGCAAACTAGAATTGTGGAAGCATTAGGAAAAAAAAGCTTTCCATTTGCCTTATCATCCAGTGAATTACTTCAAACTATGTGCTGTTGGATTTCCAACCACAGAAGTGGAGTTGTGCAGACCAAAGATTTCGAATAACAATATGTGGGATCATGTTCAATAGTGACTGAGATTGGTGAGTGGTGAAAATAGTCACTTTATTAAGCATACTAGGAGAGAGTGAGGGCTGCAGATGCTGAAGGTCAGAGTCAAGAGTGTGGTGCTGGAAAAGCATAGCAGGTCAGGCAGCATCCGAGGAGCAGGAGAATCGATGTTTCGGAATGAAGGGCTTATGCCTGAAATGTCGATTCTCCTGTTCCTTGGATGCTGCCTGACCTGCTGTGCTTTTCTAGCACCACACTCTCGACTCTTTATTGAGCATCCACAGTAGCACAGTTTAAGGTGGAATAGGAATCCAAAATACAGATTTACAGTAGCCTCTTTTATAAACAGTTTTTACATACCTTTAAAATTTTAGCACTATGGTGTCATGTAGTTGTATATATTGTACACATGTTTGCATGACATCTGTCCCAGGTGCTGCTGATGTAGTCTTCTCTACATTGGGGAGACCAAATGTAAACTCGGAACGGCTCACTGAGCATCCGCAAGAGCTGACCTGACCTCCCAGTCACCGCCATTTCAATTCCCTCAACCAGTCCCTTTCCAATATGACCATCCTTGGACTCCTCAATTGTCAAAACAAACCACAGTGGATTAGTGTGCTGGAAGAGCACAGCAGTTCAGGCAGCATCCAACGAGCAGCGAAATCGACGTTTCGGGCAAAAGCCCTTCATCAGGAATAAAGGCAGTGAGCCTGAAGCATGGAGAGATAAGCTAGAGGAGGGTGGGGGTGGGGAGAGAGTAGCATAGAGTACAATGGGTGAGTGGGGGAGGAGATGAAGGTGATAGGTCAAGGAGGAGAGGGTGGAGTGGATAGGTGGAAAAGAAGATAGGCAGGTAGGACAAGTCCGGGCAAGTCAAGGAGACAGTGCTGAGCTGGAAGTTTGAAACTAGGGTGAGGTGGGGGAAGGGGAAATGAGGAAACTGTTGAAGTCCACATTGATGCCCTGGGGTTGAAGTGTTCCGAGGCGGAAGATGAGGCGTTCTTCCTCCTGGTGTCGGGTAGTGAGGGAGCGGTGGTGAAGGAGGCCCAGGACCTCCATGTCCTCGGCAGAGTGGGAGGGGGAGTTGAAATGTTGGGCCACGGGGCGGTTTGGTTGATTGGTGCACAGTGCCTATTGGAAGAACAAAACTTTATCTTCCACCTGGGCAGCCTACAACCTGGACAAAAGGACTAACATCTCTTAATTATTCAAGCTCAGAATGGACAGACATTCTAATCCCAGGAGAAAGTGAGGACAGCAGATACTGGAGATTAGAGTCGAGAATGTGAGTTCTCCAATTTCAAATAACCTCCCTCCCCAACCCCTGACTCCCTTCCCAGCCCCTCCTTGCCACAAACCAGATTCATTCCTCCCATTGACCAACCAGGTCATACCCTCTGCCTGTCTTCACCTATCCCCACTTCACTGCCCTGCCCCCCCCCCCCAACCCCCCGCTTTATCTGCAGCTGCTCCCACACCCACCCCCAGTCCTGAAGAAGGGTTCCACCTGAAACATTGACTTCTTCACCTCCTGATGCTGCCGAACTTGCTGTGTTCTTCCAGTCTCTTGCCTGTTTACTGGGGAAGCAGGAGTCGATTTGAGCACTTGCTAAATGCAGGCTGTTATTCCTGATGGGATTGGAATGTCTGAGCTTAGAGTGTGGTGCTGGAAAATCACAGCAGGTTAGGCAGCATCTGAGGAGCAGGAGAATCGCATTTCGGGCATAAGCCCTTCATCAGAAATGAACAGTATCCAGCACCACATTCTCGACTCTAATCTCCAGTATCTGCTGTCCTCACTTTCTCCTGGGATTAGAATGTCTGTCCATTCTGAGCTTGAATAATTAAGAGATGTTAGTCCTTTTGTCTTTAAAGTTAGTAAAAAAAACTAGACCTGTATGATCAAAGTAAGTAAGAAATTGTGTACTAAATAAAGGTATCACGGATATTAAACTGTTCTCCCACAGCTAGGTCATGAAATTTCATCTACTATTGCTGATTTTTGACAGTTCTTACATTCATTCATGCAGTTTCACAGAAGCACTGTTTTGGTAGAAAGTTTCTTAAAGGAGTAGCGACCCTATTTAATATGTATTTGAAAAGTACACCGTAGTGGTGGAAACTGTTTGTTTGATGTCCTGCAGCCTATTCAGGTCCCAAGAGAAGGTTACTAAGGCTAATTAATATTATAATTTTTCCATAGTTTTGAGTGAGTTATGGAGACATAATGATGAAGATGGCATTGTTCTGAGTGTGTTACAGTATGAACACTTATTCAGGGGTAGCCTTTAATACAGAAACCAGTCTAAACACTGCTTGCAGCATGTGGCCAATAAGAATTGAAAGGTGAAAAGAAACAGTAATAGGTTGGAGGGGATGTTTAGTTTATCTTGTAAGAGTAAAATGTACTACAAAAATGTGGTTTCATGAATGGAAATGCAGTGTAGTAAACATAGTGTTTGTGAGTGAGTTAGTAAAGAAAATTCTAACAGTATCTCAGTGAGATGAAAAACCAGTGAGTCTACTTTGAATGGTTTAATACAGTAATGGGAGTTGTCAACTCCTTGTTCAAATTTAGGGAATACTTTGGACCTTATACAAACTAACAGAAGTGATTTGCTTTGACAGCTGATCTAAAGGATAACATTTTCAGAATTGCAGATCTCTCTGAAGTCTCCAACTTGCTTATAGTCTTTTGGCTCTAAAGAGAATGCAGAGTTAACGTTGTGCTCAAACATGGCCCACCATTCTCTCCGCTGAAAGGAAATTGGCCTGAACTATTAACTCTGTTACTGTCTCCACAGATGCTGCTTTATCCAGCTCAATATTTCCACCATTTTCTGTCTTGACTTTAAAATTTCTAGCAACAGCAATATTTTGCTTTTGCTATAACAATTGATCCCAACATGGTGCCAATTTTTCTTCTTTGTTTTTCTCAAACATTCCTGGGCATTTTCTGCTGTTTGTCCTGCAGAAAGAATGCATCATGTTGTTCTGATAGCTGCAGTTAGAATTGGTCAGGTTTCATGACCAATCTTTTTAACCATGTGAGTTCAGTGTGCTGGCATGCAATATAATATGTAAGATATTTAATATGTTTTGCCTGACTGGTTTCCCTGGAACAGGGGACATGATGGTATTTCAAATACTTTGACATTTTTCCTGAGAATATCAGTCAGCTTGCCTGTTATTCATTTTTGCATTTTGTTGTTCAACTTTTGCACATAAGAAAACCTTCTTACATTATATAAGCACCCTGGGTGTAATGGAATTGCATGCGACTCCTTCCATATTTTAAAAAAAACATTCTCAGGATATGGACATCATTAGCGAGGCCTACATTTATTGTGCAGTCCTGGTTGATTGCCTGACTCTCTCTCTCTCTCTACTGCTGAAGTATCTTGAAATGGTTGGCTCATCTTCCATGCGCTGCTGGCAACTCCAAGGGAAAGGTTTGTTTGGAATATTGGAATTAGGCAGAGAGAGTCAAGCCTCACAATTGCAGTTATTTAAATAACATAACAAATAGTTATATTTGTACAGTGCCTTTAACATAATAAAATTTGCAAAGGCAATCCATTGGAGCGTTATACAATAAAATGAGATACTGAGCTACAGTATTAAGGCAGCTGGCCAAAAATGTGGTCAAAAAGATAGGTTCCGAGGAATGTCTAAAAGGAAGAGAGGGCAACAGAGAAGGGCAGAGGTTTTGAGAAGAATTCCAGAGTTTCAGGCTTTAGAAACTGAAGACACAACTACCAGTGAACCGGGGTTTCTGAACGAGAACAGAACTGCATGAATGCAGACATCTTAGATGTTTGTAGGGATGGATAAGATTAAAGAGAGGCAAAAATGATTTGGATTTAAAATCATGATGAGAAATTTAAAACCAAGACGTTGATTGACAAAGAGGCAATGTAGACCAGCAGGTACGGAGGTTATAGGTGAACAGGGCTTGGTCAATCATGGACCCAGACAGCAGACTATTGGATCATATCAGTTTCCCTGAGGATGGAATATAAGAAGCCAGTCTGAGATATGTTGGAGTGATCAGGACTAGAAGCAATAAGGGCATGAACTAGAGTTTCAGCAGCAGATGTTTGAAAGTGGGCATTGATGCCATGGTGGAAACATGCGGTCTTAGTGACGGTGTGGATTCATTATTGGATCAAATATGATGTCAAGATTGTAAACGTCTGATTCTGCCTAAGACAGTTGCCATGGAGAAGGATGGAGTCAGGAGTTATGGAACAGAGTTTGGAGTGGTGATGGCATCAGTCTTCTTCATATTTCATGAGAGGAAATTTTTGCTTAACTGACACTGGATATTGGATAAGCAGTCTGGAAACTTAGGGAGGTTGAAGGACTGAAGCAGGATGGTGATGAGGTGTCACCAGCGTACATATGGTAACAAATGTTGTGTTATCATGGGGCAGTATATTGATGAGGAATAGGAGGAAGCTAATGCTAGATCCTTTGAGCGACACTAGAAGTTACAGTGTGGGAGTGGGAGGAGAAGTTACTTTGTGTGATATCTGGTGATGTATAAAGAGATTCAATTAGAACAAGATGCGAACAGCCCTATCCAGCTGGCTAATGATGAAGGCGAAAGATGTGCTTAAGCATGTCAGAGATTGCAAAGATCACAGGAGGTATTATTTACCATTGTCAGAATCACACAGGATGCTATTTCGGACTTCAAGATCTGTTTCAATGCTGTACCATTCAGACATGGATATGGTTTTGGGAGGCCACAACACATTCAAAGACTTGAGAAGAAAGGGAAATTGGAGAAAGGTTGTAGTTTTCAAGGATTATAGGATCCAGGGTTGTATTTGAGAAGACATGTGAGGACAGTAGGTTAAGAGGAGATAGACATGAATAAAGCAGCTAACATTGGGATTAGGAAGGAACACTATCGTACCTAATCAGCTACCTGTAAATGACTCATTGTCTCACTATCAGTTGCATTTAAGTTATTGCAGGATTTCACCCATATATCGATTAGGGAGTTATTTTGTTTCTGTTAGTTATGAGGGAAATCTGAGTCTTACGAATGTTACTACTAGTTATTGGTGTGGTCTTTGTTAGATACTGTCAGGTATTCGCACCACCAAGTACTTGTTTTCTTTCTTGGTTTTCCTTCTCCACCTGCCAATCGTCTCCTGGAATTGGAAATTCTTGCACAATAGCTTCAAACACAATGCCAAAGCAAAAACAGTCAACAATAGAGGACCCAATTTCCCTACAGTAAAGATAGCAATATTTGCTAAATGATCGAATATTGTTCTCAGTAGATTATGTAATTGAATACTTGAGAATGCCTCTAACCAGAGTTGACAAGCCCATCTTTATTTGACTTTGGAGGAGATGATGCAGGCCTTTTTCTTGACTTGCTAATTCAGGTACTTGTGTTGGCTTTTACCAGGCAACTCAAACTACTTGATCTTTCTTTGTACTTGTCTGGGCTAAAGTTGCAACCCCATATCATCTTCTGAAAAGTTAGATATTTGCCCTTCTCATTCATTAGCTTTAACCATAACTGTTCCTCTTCTAAGAACCAACTCAGCATTTTAATTGAATGGAACCCTTTGAATGTGGAAGTTGAAACTTTGGCTTGTCTCCTTTCGGAATTCTCTGGGTCCTGTCAGCATACATGGCCCCTTAATAATGGAGTTCTCACTCTTATGCTGTCAGCATTATTTACATAAAGAGATACTGAGGTATCTGATGGGTCCCACTCAAATTACATCACAGACAGACTGAAAGTTATTCTGACGAGATGGGTACATTGAAGTAAATATTACAAATGTATCTGTATCACGTCTGGGTAGATAACATATGTATTTCACAGGAATAAAATAAAATAATCCCAATTATGCATATGATTCTTTTTGGGATTGTTTTTGTTGCCTTTAGGAATGTAAAAAAGCTATACTAAACCCAGTAGGGCCAAGTTCACAGTAGGTATGCAAAGTGTCAATTACCGATCTTCTTATTGACTTTCAGTCTGACAGCATTCTCTGCTTGGCCTGTCAATTTCGATCCTTTTGTTAAACCCTCTGGAGATTTGGACTGTAAGCCAGCTCCGATGTCATTCAGAATTGTCATCAGCATTATTTGTTATTGTTAGCACCTTTTTATCCCTATTTAATAAATACCCATGTAAGCCACCCACAGTCTCTTTTTTTTTGATATTTTTCCTGAAATGCAAAAATGTAAGAGCCATTCATGGCATTTTTGGCACAAGTACTGACAAGCAGAAAAGCTGTTTGTATCTCAGCTGATACTTTAGTGCTTTGAAATTTGAAAACTAGGTCATTGAGTTTGTTTTTTTTTGTTTTACAAAATATGTGGATATTGAAGATAGGCTTGGATTGTAGCAAAGTTAGATGTGGGTAATAGTATGGAGTGACAACTGAGTCTTTGGGGCCCAAATGGGGTGGGGGCTGAGATCTTAGCTAACTAGGGACCATGGCTGATAGCACTTACTGGGGATTCCAAGTAGAGGTGTCAGTGTTAACAACCTAACATGAACCCAAAGAGGTGATAGATTTTGAGGAAAAACCCCATCGGACAGGTGGATCTGCAATTTACTTTTGCACAAAGGCAATTGTTTGAAAATGCAACCCTATGTTTTCACCTGAATTATGAATACACAGGTTTCTCAAGCTGCCTGAAACTTGCTATGTCAATAAGGCAAGAGAACAGTAGGGATTGACTGGGCTGCATAAAAACTGAACCTGGATGGCTGCACCCTTTCCTGAGTGAAAGATCTTTTCTCACTCTGTGAGTGTGCATTCACCACTTTGGAGACAGCTTCCAAGACTTTGGAAATCATTTGTGCTCCCTTGGTCTTTGTGCCTTCAATCTGCACTTTACAATTGCCAGTCTTCACAGTGGCATGGGAGCTATGTATGCAGTTTACTGTGGATCACTGAGGAGCAAGAGGGGTAGTATCTGCTATCATAGAATTGTTACATTATAGAAGGAGGCTGTTCAGCCCATCAGTACAATTGCAACATTTAAAAGGCATCTGGATGGGTATATGAATAGGAAGGGTTTGAAGGGATATGGGCCGGGTGCTGGCAGGTGGGACTAGGTTGGGTTGGGATATCTGGTCGATATCCCATGGACGGGTTGGACCGAAGGGTCTGTTTCTGCGCTGTACATCTCTAGGACTCTGTCTGCACTGGCTGTCTATCCTGAACATTATAACTTATTGCCATTCTCCTGCTTTTTCCCTACAACCCTGAATATTGTTTCCATCTAAATAATCATCTAGTGTTTGCTTCATTTGAACTTGTCTTCATTCCAAACTACTCACTATATGATTTTCTTTTCTCACATCACATTTGGTTCCATGGGAAATGATCTGTACTCTCCTGTTCTTGATCCTTTTATAGAAGAGCCAGTTTGAAAACTACTTCTATCAAACCTCATCTTCACCTTCTCTCCAAGGAAAACAGTTCCTTGCCTTGAGTTTCTCATCCCTGGAACCATTCTCGTGAACTTCTTCTGCGCTTTCTCCATAGTGTTTGCATCCTTCCTAAAGGGGGTGAAAGTGACGACTGCAGATGTTGGAGATCAGAATCAAGGATGTGGTGCTGGAAAAGCACAGCAAGTCGGGCAGCATCCTGCTCCTCAATGCTGCTTGACATCCTTCCTAAAGTGTGGTACCTTGAAATGTACACAGCAATCCAGCTGAGGTCTGACTAGCAACTAATATAAGTTCGGGAGGATCTAGCTACAATTTATGCATTGGGCACAGAGCCTCGCCTAAGAGTTCCCTCTACTGCCATTTTTAATGGCATTTGCACATGTACAACCAGATTGCTCTACGCCTGCATACCCTTTTGGGGAGTGCCCTTTTATTTTATACTGGATCTTCATTTTTTTTCTCTACCAAGTTCTATCACCTCTTATTTGGACTGGTTTATCTACCACCTGTCCATTCCATCAATTTGTTCATGTCCTTTTGTGATTTTACAATGTCTTCCTTTACAGTTTACAATGCTTCCAAGTTATGTATCATTGACAATCTTGGACGTTGTTCCCCAAATGCGAAGATCTAAATCTATAATATATTTCAAGAAAAGCAAAGGTATCAATACTGACCCCTGGGGACCTCTACTGTGAATCTTCCTGCAGCCTGAAAAATATCAATGACTCTTTGTTTCCGATATCTCAGCAGATTTTGTATCTATGTTGCCTGCTGCTCATTTTATTCCATGAGCTATAACATTATTCATAAATCTGTTGTGTGGTATTGTATCGAATACCTTTTCCAAGTCCTTATATACCATTTTGGTAGCATCACTCTCATCAACTCTCTATACGGCTTCTTCAAAACAAACTCCAGAAAGTTAGTGAAACACAATTTTCCCTGAACAAATCTGTGCTGCCTCTTCCTCATTAACCCACATTTGTGTGTGACTGTGAATTCTAATCTGAATATTTGTTTCCCCACCACCGAATTTGAACTAATTGATCTGTAACTGCTGGGCTTAATCTTTTTCCTGATTTTGAACAAGGGCGAGTGTCTGCAATTCTGCAGTTCTCTGGCACCATCCATGAATCTAGAAAAGTTTGCAAGATTATTGCCAGTGCCTCTACAATTAACTCTCTCTCTTACTTCACTGCTCTAGGATGCATCTCATCTGGTTCTGGTTCCTTATCGACTTTAAGTCCTCATAGCTTATCCAATCACTCCTCCTTGTCAGTTTTAAATCCCCTAGTGACTACATTTCCTCCTCAGTCACCATAGGCTGGGCAAAATGGCTTTCCTTAGTAAAGACAGATGTGGAGAATTCATTTAACATCTCAACCATGCCCTCTACCTTAACAAGATATGATTTTGTGTTTTCTAACAATAAAGATTAATCATATATTTAGGTAGAACATTGGAAATTTCATTATGGAACTTTCATGCATACGCTGCTGAGCAGCAATGAGTAATGTGAAATTCTGGGGACCTCTGTATCCATGTACCAACACAATGTAACAACATTAACAGCAGGAGCAGAGCCTGTCTGATGGTCCATAGGATAGAGTGGATGAACAGGGAGCTGCAGCTCACAGGAGACATTGGCCTGCAACTTCCAGTCTTCCTTGGAAACCTTATGTGAACCTCTTCCCATCTACCATAACCCAGCAGCCCACCCCACCCTCCCACAAAGATCAGTTAAGTAACCTTTACTGCAGTCGTTTGGGTAAACTTCTAGGCTAGGACCCTTCTTAGCCAAGGAAGCAATGATGAGCCTATGAACCTGTGAGCACTCTGAGCAGCAGAATGAATCAGAGCTGAAAGCATGTCCCAATTTGGAGCAATAATTGTCATAAACTCGTTTGTTTAAAATATCCTTTGGCCACCTTGACAGCTATTGAGACAGGTAACCAAGGAGGTAGACTGGCAGGTGTCTGGGCAAGGGTAAGGAACCAGGTTTATGAGGGGCTAAGCTAGCAAGTCAGGTTTAAGGTAGGTCACAGGCTTGGTTCGGGGTCGAGCGAGGGGTCATTGGAGGTTGTCAGGTTGGGGATGGGAGTGGGGGAACAGAATGTTGGGTCCGGCTGTGTCAGGTCTGACAGGGTGATTCCAGGGCCATGGAGAACTGGGGTCTTGCATGTGTTGACAGTGGAACTATTTTCATAGATGGCCAAGAGTTAGTACATAAGTTAATCCCTCAAACTTTTCCTGGGCAACTATTCAAGTGAGTCTGTCAGAACCTGCTGAACTCTGACTCAAACTCAGGGGGGGCAGTGACATTGTTGGAGAGTTCTCGATACTGGGCAATTGTCCAATGGGAAATTTCAAATTCCCACTGTATTACCTGTATCAGGAATTCCACATGGTCCGACATGCAACTCCTGTCCACCCTCCTGCAACAACCATTTGCATAAAAACCTGGGCCACTCTCTGCACTGCAAGGGTTTTGACAGAGGATCAGCTTTTGGACATGAGTGGTAACAGTGTCGTGGAAGCACAGCTGCTTCTGGTAGACGGTAACTGATATTTAGGGCAGCACAATGGCTTAGTGGTTAGCACTGCTGCCTCATAGCACCAGGGACCTGGGTTCGATTCCAGCCTCGGGTGACTGTCTATGGAGTTCGCACATTCTCCCCGTGTCTGCGTGGGTTTCCTCCGGGTGCTGTTGTTTCCTCCCATAATCCAAAGCTGTGTAGGTTAGGTGAATTGGCCATACCAAATTGTCCATAGTGTTCAGGGATGATTAGGTTAGGTGCATTACTCAGGGATAACTATAGGATAGCGGAATGGATCTGGGTGGGTTACTCTTCGGGTGGTCAGGCCTGTTTCCACACTGTAGGGATTCTAATATCAAATGCCTCCTGGAGTAAGATTTCCTGACCTCTAGACTAGATAGCCATCCACTGCTTATAGCCTTTAAGGCTGAGTTTCTACTCTTCTGACCAGCAGTAATATCCATCTTGTTAATATGGAAACCCATCAGACATGGGTTGGATTTCCATTGGGACAGGGAGGCAGTTGGAAACCAAGGTGACCCCTTCAGCGATATTTCACAATTGGAATTTGTTCCACCTCATCCATGTTCAGCTGATAAGTGACCATCAGAAGGCGATCAAGCCTGTCTGGACATAATACTCTGGGAGCTATCATCAAGCCTTCACTCTGAGACCGTCAATAGGTTTCCCCATCTCCAGAGTGGTTGGGTGACTCCTTGAGAACAATGTTTACAAGAAAAATGGGATCTGGGCTGACAAAGCCTTTAAGGAATCTTAATGCTGACGTAGAGTTGACATGATCACAACTTTTCAAAATGGAGATCATCAAACAAGCCATGGGTGACTGAATATGCCAATCAAGTATTTGGACAGATCTGGCTATACCTTCTGTATGCAACAGTAATGCTGACCAGAATGGTGATGTTGTGCTTGCAGCACTGGAGAGGAGACTCGAGTTGTAGGAACTGGAAGGTAACAAAGGTTCTGCACCTTCTGATGAAGAGGAGCAAGAGTTAGATGTGGCCATAATTTGTGCAGCTCTTCACCGAGTTGCTGGGGATATCCAGAATAGTATCATACTGGCAATTGAGCCAATAATTTCCAGCCATATGGCTCTCTCCTCCTTCCCAACCCTGATCATTCCTAAACTCATACACCGTGGGCTTTACTGGCACAGCTTGTCCTTCCATCTTATCATTTCTCACAAGATGACTGTCCTTGGTGGGTAAGAGGCAACTATGGAGCAATAGACAATGGAAGTCTCAATTGACATTTGTGGTCATAAACGTTGATCTATGTTTAACCCATTTTAAACTCTCTGGAGGTTTTCCCCTTCTCCAGAGTTTGGAGCCTTTGACGATTCTGCCAAAGACTGCCCCAGCTGCAACTATACAGCCCTTGGGCAGGAGGCTGCATGTGGTGCTGTGCTTCATTGGAGACATGGAGGGGGAGCCAAGACTTAGGCCTTCAGCATGATCTCTAATTCCAAGTTCCATTTCCCATCTTCCCTCACATTGTTGTTGGATACTTCCCTGCTCTTCGGTGCTCTTCAGAGCAATGCTAAAGGATCAAGCCATGGAATTGCCCCATTCAAGTCAACATGGCAAATGAAATGTGCAGGCCATTGGTCAGGGTAAGCATGTACTCAATGACCAGCAGAGTGGAGCGAATAGTTTATTATAGACTGCAGCATGGCCTCAGTCGGAAGTCTCCTCCTGATGCATTGAGTTAGGTTTCTTCTTGTGACACAATGTGGTACATCTTGCTGCAATGGACTACAGTATCTGTCACTTCCTGCAAAGATGAAGACACAAAACACCAGCTGATCTCAAGTGGACATGTGTTAAGAAGGTGTAGATTGATTCAAATTAACTTGGCTGAGACTTTAAAATGACTTGAATCTTAAAAGTAATTAGGATTTGTATTCTGTATCCAGGAGGTGGAATCAACTACTGATTATTCTTCGCATAATGAAGAGATGTTACAATTCTCGATTCTCTTTCGGCATCCCATTCATGCATATTTGAAACTATTTACGTACTTTATTGGAAAGAAGAGCAGACTCTCAATTTTAAGGCTGTAAATAAATTGTTTGGCTTAGATTTATGGCCTTTGTCAGAGCCTTTGATTGGATTATAGTTTTGTGACCACCCTCAGTGACCCTCTGCCATCTGCAGAAAAGGCTTTTGGATGCAGTCAATTAGTTGTTAAACTTCCATTTTACTTTTGCCAAATGAGCTATTAGACCTGGTGTTTGGCGCACTGACCACTTGAACGTCTTGCTTATTCAGCAGGAAAAGGATTATCATTACATGTAGAACAGCTTTGAGAGATTAACCAAATTATCTCCTGGCTTACATTAGATTGAAAGTACAGCTTGGCACTCCTGAGAAGTTTGAACATGCCACTGTATAGTTAGCCTAGTCAATGTTGCGTTGCATTAGACCTTTGACACTAATCCTGGGCACAACAAATGTTAAATCAAATAAATCAATACAGAAGATGTAAGGAATATCTCTGGGGAAATATGTGCTACGAGATGTAATCCAGCAAAGAGGAAGACATGATCATGCTTTCCCAGTGCATTCTATTTGGACAGAACACGATTAATTAAATCAAGTAATTTTAAAATTTCAGTTTAATCAAGACTGTTCCAAACACTCTGGATATGTTGATATTCAAAGATCATTTGAGTTAACTTTGATTTGTGAAGTAAGTGGCTTACATTGTGAATATCTCTTTGGTTGGTTGGAATTAATTGAATGCAGTTTTGTAATTAAGTGTGTGTGACTGAGAATTTTGTGACTTCGTGCAAAAAAAATATTCAGGAGGATGTTACGAACATCTGGCATTTAATAGTGCATGAAGCAGCAGCAATAGCTATTATTGGCTTCAGTTCTGGCCTAATATTTGGGGATGGAGATGTGGATGTCTCTATGCCTCAGTGAATTCATGAGAAAGTTTACCTTGGCTGACATAATACTTCCATCCTCTTTAAAGTTTTCAGCAGGTAGCATTTTCCTCAAAAGAAAATTACTGAGTAGTGAATTAATATAGAATAGTGTTCAAGAACAGCTTCTTCCCCACTATTAACAGACTTATGAACGGACCTCTCATATATGAGAGTTGATCTTTTCTGTACCTCCTCTGTAGCCGTAACACTCTATTTTACATTCTGTTCTATTACCCTGATATACTTATGTAAGGTATGATTTGTCTGGTTAGCACACAAAACAGTACTTTTCACTGCATCTCAGTACATGTCACAATAATAAATCAAATCAGAAAGGTCACCAAAGTTTAATAGTGTTGTCTTGCACCTCCTGCTGAAGGCCAAGACTCTTCAGTATGCTCTATCTCTGTCAACATCAGTGACCATTCTCCTTCCTAGTTGTACTCTCAGTCTATAGATATTCAGTAGGAAGAATAGCCAGGGTAGATAAAGAACATAAAGTTTGCAGATGTGGTATTTGCGCAGAGGTGCAGAATAGGTCAGTTCCCAGCTGCTGAGGAAACAGATGATGACCTCAGAGGTCCGTGTCTTGAAGAGAAAGGCAACTACAGAGAGTTAGGCACCTAATGAGCCCCACTGCAGTCTTTCCCAAGAGATTGGACAGATGCCTGGGATAGCAGTGAGGCCTGTTAACCAGCTGTGTCCCAGACTTCCTGAGGTGTTAAAATCCTTACAGGATGAAAGCAACAGCTGCAGAATCTTCTTCCACACTTTGTTTTCCCAAGATTTCAGTCAGCTGCACATTGAAGTACAGAAAATAGAAGCATGAGTAGGCCATTCAGCCTTTCAAACCTGCTCACCATTCAAAATGATCATGGCTGATCATCCAACTCAGGACCCTGCTCCCACTGCCTCCTCATAACCTTTTGATGGCCTTCGCTCAAAGAACTATATCAAACTCCTTCTTGAGCACATGAGGCCATAACCAAGCTCGGTGCCACATGGAGGTGTAAAGTGATGGACTGCAGGTTCTGCGGTCCCCCTGGCTGCATCTTTTGTTAACTGGATTATGAAGAACGCAACCTGGAAGACCCACTGGATATTCATGCAACTTGCTTCTGGTGATTTTAAGAATCTGTTAGGATCCATGAGGTCTGTTCCCACACTGACGTCTGGTAACCAGAAACTTATTTCCATCATCAGTGGGGAAGCTGGTCTCTTTGAAACAGCCCATGGGAGCACTCCACTGGCTTCAGACACAAGTTTTCAGTTTTGCCTGTCCAAGCTTTGTGAGCCCATAATGAAGAGTCAGCATGTTCTGTCTCCATTCCAGGGCCAGAGGGTCCCTGAGGAATGAACCACCTCCGTCCCCATGAGGCTCTGTGACAGCAGACTGTGCGTCAAGTGTCCACATCACAGATCTGAAGCCCTTAGCTGACCGGTAGAAGGATTCGGAAAAGAGCAGAGGAGAGCTCTTGTGATCTCAAGGAACCTAAAAGAAACCTGCTGAGAAAAGAAATTATGTTTTCTAAATTGTTACAATAAACAACAAATCATGAAATATTCCGAAGTGCTTCATAGGAGTGTTACACAAAAAAAACGCACTTTTAAACTGGAGAAATAACTAAAGTCAGGAAAAGCTTGGTCAAGGAAATACGATTTCAAAAGGGAAAAGTGAATTGGAGAGCTGCAGAGATGTAAGAAGGCATATGGCAACTGAGGGCACGGCCACCAATGGTGGAGCCCTCATTGGGATTGCACAGGAAGTCAGAATTACACACAGGAACACAGTTAAGTTTGAGAGTTGTGGGCTGAAGCAGTTCATAGTGATAGAGAGGAGCAAGATCATGAAGGCATTTGAAAGAAAGATGAACATTTTTTAAAGTTAAGATGTTACTTTACTAGAAGTCAATGTAGGTCAGCAAACAGAGGGGTGTGTGCGAAATGGGACTAGCTATGAGTTAAGACACAAGTAGTGGAGTTTTGAATGACCTCCGGTTCGTCACTGGAATATTTGATGTCAGGACTGCATGGTATTGAGTGCTCTTGTGTGGCAATGAAGTGCAAAGAATGTGTTGTACTGAATCTGTGGATAAAGGAAGGATAATTAGATCCAAGGAGAACAAGTTTTAGATCAGGTTTTTGTTGAGAGGAGCTAGTTCTTCATCTGTGCACCTCCAAGTTCCATGAAATGTCAGCAGCTCTTGTTACGTAGTGGAACCACAGCATAACGTTTGTAAGGTCAATGATAAAAATATACATGCAGAAGATGGCAGGAGGGGATGGAGATATCTCTGCTTTGCAAATACTCTTGAAAGACATCAATCACTATTGGCAATGATTTAGGGACATTTGAAGATAGCGAAAGAGGGTGCAAAATTATGAATTGTTTTGGAAGAATGTGGGCATCACTAACTGAGGCACCATTTATTGCCCATCCCTAATTGCCCTCAAGAAAGCAGTGGGAGCAACCTGTGGAGGGGGTGCAGAATAGTTGAGCCCATAATGCTGTTCAGAAGGGCATTCCTGAATTTTAACTCTGGGATAGTAAAGCAAGTGTCTTTGAGTTAAAACTGGATTTGCAAACTCAAGCTGTATATTCTGAACAATCTCAGGGCTGGGGGCTTGGTTAGGCTTTGTGCAATAAGATGAAACAGGAGATAGCGAATCCGCAGCCCATTTTTTTTTAACATCTTTCCTAAATTTTATTCCTTTTGAAATCAACCGGGAGATGTGCAATGGTCTGCTGGCATGCTATCACCTGTTCTAAGCTACTGCACAAAGTTAAATTCTGTCTCAGATGGTGTAGCTGTTTGCTGAGCAACCCGGTGAAGTTCCTGATTTGAAATGGCTGGCCTGCCAGTCAGTGTTGTCTGCTGCTGCTTCCATCAAATGCTGCAGTGGTAAGAGCTGCCCTGAGAGCCTGTGTGCCTCACACTGGTGGAGATAGAACTTATGGCAGTTGCAACCCTTGTCAGCTAAATGCAGCATGGAGCTGGAAGTGATCGAATGAAGTGGCTGGGGCCGGTGGGGGGGAGGGGGAGGGGAGGGGGGTGGGGGGGGGGTGGGGGAAGTGTGATAATATCCCCCATAACTTTCTTGGTGGAAAATAATGTCCAGGAGAGTGTTTTGGAGAAAATACAATGAAAACCAAGAGGTAGAAATAGGAATAGTCATTCACAATGTTGAATTGTTGCTTAATTTTCTCTAAAATAGATCCACTTTGACTGAGGAAGTATTTTGTATTTTATGTCTGGTGAAATGAAGCATATAGTTCGCTGTAGTTTACTCTTTATCTGACAGTTATCACCTTTTGCTGCGATTTATCTTCATTTTATGTTGACTAGTATTTTGTGTCCCACAATCACATGTTCAATTTCCATTATAATCTAATCATTTTTATTTGGGTTTACTGACTGCTTTGATTGTAAAAGTGTTACACTGAGCACAAAGGTATACTAAGGAACTTGTCATATGTGAACATAACAACTGAAAGCCTGTATATCAAAATAGCTGGAAAAATACCAGGCAATTTTCAGACTTTTTTGATGTGGCAGGGTTTCAGGGTTGGGGTAGGGGGAAGATGGGTCTCAATGGGATGTTCTTCGGATGCTCTTCAGACTTGATGGATTGAATGGCTTCTATCTGCACTGTAGGATTTTACATTTCTAGGAGTGTGTGAGAGCACAGACAGCCCCAGGGAACTATTCCTGTATTTTTTCACTGCCTTTGGGGAAGGGTTTCACCTTATCTCTCCACATTGTCTGACGACACGACTGAGATCAGGAACTCCCTGCATTGGCTACCGTGGATTTTGAGTTGCTTCTTTCTGATTTTGTTCTACGTCGGAATCTATGTCGTAAAAGTTGATGATGCAGTTCTGCAATAATCCAGTCTGATGGTTCAGCCAAAAAAATGTATGCCATTAATCGCACTTGAGGATAGTCTGAAATATTTACCACAATTCTGTTAAATTGCATGAAATGGAGCAAATAATTTGTAAATGACTAGGTCCTACAAACAGCAGTGTGATAATGACCAGATAATTTGTTATTCATGTAAGGGTGTAATCTGGTGTTCGATCTCTTAAATCTCAGGAGTGGGTTGTTAATCCTGCAGTCACACCTGAATATTCATTATCTCATGTGCATGAGACCTCTTGGTTCAATAGTTCAGGCCACATGTTAAAGTACAGTGGAATGTTGATCCTGCTACACACTGCTTTCAGAAAAGAAAATGGGAATAAGACAAACAGAGCTCCAATGTCAGTAATGAAGGATCCACAATAGGATCCACTATGACAACTGGCACCTGAACTACAAATCTTGAACCACTAAAGCGTAGATTTTGTTCTGAGTCCTTTAGGGGCGGCACGGTGGCACAGTGGTTAGCACTGCTGCCTCACAGCGCCAGAGACCTGGGTTCAATTCTTGCCTCAGGCGACTGACTGTGTGGAGTTTGCACATTCTCCCCGTGTCTGCGTGGGTTTCCTCCGGGTGCTCCGGTTTCCTCCCACAGTCCAAAGATGTGCAGATCAGGTGAATTGGCCACGCTAAATTGCCTGTAGTGTTAGGTAAGGGTTAGATGTAGGGGTATGGGTGGGTCGCGCTTCGGTGGGTCGGTGTGGACTTGTTGGGCCGAAGGGCCTGTTTCCACACTAAGTAATCTAATCTAAACTCAAAACATTAACTCTGCTTTCTACCTACAGATGCTGTCACACCCGCTGAGGTTTTTCCAGTAATTGGTGTTTTGGTTTCCAGGCACCCATCCAATCCCAACAGTGCAGAAGGAGACCATTCAGCCCATTAAGTCCGTACTGACCCTTCAAAGAGCAGCATCCCACCCAGATGTACCCCAACATGTAACCCTGCATTTCCCATGGCTAATCCACCGAGCCTGCTCAATCCTGGACATTATGGGCAATTTAGCACGGCCAGTGCACCTAACCGGCACATCTTTGGTCTATGGGAAGAAACCAGAACACCTGTGGAATCCCCACACAGACTCGCGGGGAACTTTTAAACTCCACATAGGCAGTCACCCCAGATTGGAATTGAACCAGAGTCCCTGGCACTGTGGCTCAGTGGTTAACACTGCTACCCCAATGTGCTGCCCCTACAATTACAATTGTGCTGGGCAGGAGTTGAACCTACAACCTTTTCATCCGAAGTCAGACATGTTTTCCATTGCACCACTGGCCCCATTCTTACAGTTCTTTGTATTTTCTTTGGTTCTGGGCCTGTATTTAATGGAGACTGTTCTTTAACGTTTATCAGTAGACTTGGCACTCCTCTTTTTCCAGGCGCAACAGGAATTTTTAGTTAATTTCCCTGTCTTTGGCATGATTTGTCTTTAAATGAGGCCAACTGATAAATCCAAGTGGAGCAAAACCGTCATCTGTCCCGAATCTTGGCATCCCTTTCCTGGAGCATCTGTTTCAATGGACATTCTGTGCTTAGTACAAGTTTAAAGAGCCTAATGTCAAGGATGCCTAACATTAAGAGGCCAATAAATTCAGCAGTGGGAGCAACCCCTCCTTATTGGGCACAGGCTGTCTCACGACTTTTTAAAAAAAAAACTTTGGATGGTGGAAATCTGAAGCAAACACAGAAATGGCTGGAGAAGTCAGGTCTGGCAGCATCTGTGGAGAGATAGTAGAGCCAATGTTTTGGATCCAGTGACCCTTCATCACAATTGGCAGGCTTGATGATAAAGTCAGGGTCAGATCTAAGAACATGGAGTACAGTCAGTTCAGAGGGAGACTAGCTTCAAATGGGTAAGGAGGTGGCGGGGGCGGCACAGAACTTAAGGCGACCTATGTCATGTCGGTGGTTCTCAATGAACAGGTAGAGTGCAGTTGAAAGGGGTTGGGTTGGGGGGTGGGGCTGCAGGTGGAGGGAGAGCCCTGAAGGCTTGTGAAGGGGGGGGTCTATGAATAGGGAGAGGACTCTTGTCCAAATAGTGCAGAGAGGAAAGCGACAAAAGAGTTCAATGTCATGTTGTGCCCAAAACTGTTTGAGGTGGAAAGGCAGAGGGATAAAATGAAGACCTTTGCGTACAGAACGTTCAGCATCAGAGAGCGGAGGTCAAAAGTGATTGTAAACAGGGGAGGCAATGACCTAGTGGTATTACTGTTAAACCAGAGATGATGATAATGTTTTGGGAACCCAGATTTGAACCCTGCCATGGCGGATGGTGGCATGTGAATTTGATAAATATCAGGAATGAAGAATCTAATGATGACTATGAATCTATTGTCTATTGTTGGAAAAACCCATCTGGTTCACTAATGTCTTTTAGGGAAGGAAACCGCCATCCTTACCTGGTCTGGCCTCCATGTGATTGACTCTTAACTGCCCTCTGGGCAATTAGGGATGGGCAACAAATGCTGCCTCGCCAGCGATGCCCTCATCCTGCAAATGAATGAAGGATAAAAGACTTCTAAGCGGTGGTGTTGGAAGAAGGGATGGAGAAAATGGGGAAGGGAGGAAGGTTCCAGAGGGTCATAGTATCTCTAGGTTGTTGCAGCTCCTGTCCCTAACGCCTGAAGAGAAATGAAAATGTTTCTTGTTAGAATGTTGAACTTCAGTTGGAATCCATGTGGGCTGAGTCTGTGCCAGAGACAGTCGCTGTGGATTGCGATGTGGCTGTGGAAGTGAGTTTTCGCCAATACTTTGTCGAACACCAGGAGTGCCAGCGGAAGCAATGACAGTGAACAAGAAGAAAGATCAGAATGGAGATTGTGTTGGAGAGAGAAGCAGAACTTCTTCAAGGTGTGCATACCTGGAAGAGATGTGAGAGTAAGTTAAACACTGAACAACTAAATAAAAAGGATTTCAGATTCTGAAACAAAAACAGAAATTGCTTGAAAAGCTCAGCAGGTCTGGCAGTATCTGTGGAGGGAAAGCAGAGTTAACATGTCAGGTCCGGCGACCCTTCTTCAGAACTCCGTTCAGAACACAAACATGTAAACAGGAGTAGGGTGGATGTAATATATGGCTGTTCTTCTATCTTCTTAAAGCTGATTGTTGCAAAAGAGTTTATTCCTGTTTGCCACAGAAAAGGGGCTTCAAAGATAAAACAGTTACAGTTTTAAGTTCCTCATTTCTATTATTGCTGGAATGGGGAACTCGAGAATTTAGGCTGATTTATGGAAAGGGCAGGTAACCAACACCATCCCAATTACTGGAAGCCTCTAAATAAGCTTCACTCAGTAAGACGTCTGTAGTGCCTGACTACAGCAGGGGTTGCCACTGTCTGTAAAAGTGTTTTTGAAAAAGCGGAACATATATCTATGAATTGACTGGAAAGAGAGAGAGCTTCCAGCTTCTATGACATGCCACTGGTGGCCTTAATCCAAGAGGTAAAATTGAAGGAAAGAACACAATGTATTCTCAGTGCACAGCAAGCTGCAAGGGATATATTCCAAAAGCAAGTGACTATGGCTCGCATATTGTGGCTCCAGATTTAATGATCTCACCTCAGGGAGCTATGAGTTCATTGATTGTTGGGGACTGTTTCAATTCCAATGAGATGATGATGATGAGATTTTGTAACAGGAATTTTAGGTCACTGTATGGCCCTTGTTTGAATTGCTCATTTAACAGTCCCACCTTATCCGCTCAGACCTGGAATCGCAGAGCTGAGCGAGTATGGTGTTACAAGTGTGTGACGTTCACCTGAGACACTCAGGCAGAAACCGGTGACATGGCCAAGATCACAAAGTTCACTGTGCATCCCTGCATCAGCGAGGGAACAGAAATGCTGGACTCAGGAGAGGGGACTTCATAAAGATGTCTTTACCAGGGTAGCAGGATTGGTGTGGTTCGGGGACCCATTAACTAGGCTTCACAGCTGTCACATTCTCAGCAGGAACGAGTGTGCCTCCGCCACTTCCCCTGAAGGGAGGAAGCATGCTCTTTGAAGATTTTCTGGTGGGAGCAGCCTTCGTTTGAGAGCCATCCTCCTCATACTGCGTGTATAGTTTCCTGTCTCTGCTACCTGTACTCCAACTCCCTGTTGTGTTGCAACCCAAGAGGAACTTCTGTCTTGAGTGAAAATGGGCTTTGAAACTCCACTGAACTCCTTAGAGAGATTGTGGCACCACTCCCTTTCAAAGCTAACATCTATCGAAAACCCTGTAACTGCACAACACAATGTACTTCCACCAACTCGGCAACGGCAAATGACAGTCAAGACCACCTCCCATGAAAACCCCAAGGTCATTCCATTAAACAGAGCTATTAGTGTTCCTTCATGCAGCTGGATGAATGCATGTTTGGCTCAGCGTGCTTAAGACAGAGCATTATCTGCATGGTCCAAAAATGACAGGGTTCCAGTAGGCATTGACAGCAACACTGCTACGGAATCCACTTCTACAGCAACTGAGGTGTGAAGGATTAAAAACATAAACATTATTTTTCTAGCTGTTGGGTTATTGTCTCCTCCCTACCTGCCCCCATCCACCCTCCTCAACCCCTTCTCCAAATTTGCTGAGTACGTTACATGCTTTAACCTAATCAGGAGGGAAATTCACCCATTCTTGTTTAGACATTTAAGTACTGAGGAAGCTCAAACTGTTAAACAATATGCAAATGGATTTAATGTCTTGTTGAGATTTTAACTACAAATTAATGTTAGTAACTCCTGAAGAAGTTTGATGCTCTACAGGATGTTCAGAACTTTTGGAAATGTAAAGGTACTTGTATAAAGTCACTTTGAAGTCAGACCACATGCATTTGGAAGAGGTTTTGTTGTTCTGACTCATTGCTCAGCATATTGTAAATATTTGAACATCCCATTCTAAAGTCAGAATTCTCCTGAAATGCATTGCAGACTACCAATAAATACAGGCATTCAAATGACATGTCCACAGACAGAAAAAATAACTGTACAGAATATTCACCTCAGTAACTCTTTGACTTGTTTAAACTATTTACAAAATAAGGATAAAGGGTAAATTGAGACCCTCTGGAATCATCATGTTTTTCCAACGAGTCAGACCTTAGCTGGTAGCTCTCTATCTCCTGGCCAGTTAACTGAGAATAGTTTGTGATTTGCTGCATCTTTGTGCCATGGGACTCATTTGTGATTAGAAATTCGGCAGTTTGTGCTGCATAAGTGGAACCCGTGCCGTGCTGTCTGTGATCTTAGACTGTCTTTAAGGGTACAATGTATTCTTTCCTAACAGAGCATGTCTGATATCACATGGCTCTGCAATGAGAAAACAGCAAACTCCTACTTAATGGGAGCTTTTCAAATTATTTTTAAACCTTATTCTGAGAACATTTCAGTTTGTGGGATCCCATTTTGTATTGAATGCTGGCATTTCTAGTAGGTGGGGAGGGGCTTGTTGCTTAATTACAAACAACAAATTCCTGTTCAGATTAATATTGCCCAGTGTTCAGAGCATTTACCACCTCACGGGTACGCAATATCCTTGCATCACTAATTTCCCAATTTTAACTCTCCCACAATTCTGATGGAATACCTTATTGTGTGATAGTTAATTCTCAAAAAAGAATAGGTATTAAACAGCATGAAAGAGTGAGAAAGAAAACAGCATATTGAAATATAATCCGTCTCATAGTCCTATAAGAAATGAATGTGCAGCAATAAACATTTCACTGATTATATGTGCTCTAACTGAAACTACACCATAAGGGTTGCAAGAATTGTTTTGATATGTAGAAGTGTAAGCTCACTAAAGTCATGGAAACTACAACGTTGAAATTGTTGTTGATTTATTTGTAGGAACTGAGCTTTGGACATAAAGTAAGTACGAGTGTTATAAAAATGATTATGGAGAGCCGGAGTTAAATCAGCAAAGGTTCTTCCATAACTGGTACTTGGGAGATGCCTCACCACCATGAATGTATCCTATTGCTGTTGCTGCAAGTTTCTTACATCCAAATTGGCTGCCATTTTTATTACTGTATGAAGCTGATGTAATGTATTTCATTGGCTGTGGGCATGAATGCAATTTGATTCTTCAGTGTTGTAACTATGATGTAAGTGGTGTATACAGGCTCCAATTTTTATATATCTTTCAACACTTTGGAAGGTGTCACCTTGGTAAGGGTTCTTTAACAATCTACCATTTGATTTTCCCTTGGTTTACATCGAGCATTGATAGGACCAACCTGAAGGCTTTTAATTCAGTGGCCCCCATCATCACAATGGCAATCTTCAGGCAATTTGATTCATTCCACATCACATCAACAATTTGTTGAACGTATTTGATACAGCAAAACCTATGAGCCCAAGCAACATCCCAACTGTAAGGTAATACTCTCCATTTGCCTGGATGTGTGCAGATCCAAAAATGCTCAATAACACCCAACATCACCGAGTACAAAGCAGTCCACTTGACTGGACTTCCACTATTTTAAACTGCACTCCCTCCACTCCTGATGCACTGTGGCAGCAGTGTGCACCATCTACAAGATGCATCTCATAACACAGCAATGTCTTTGATAGCACATTCCAAACTCATGATCTCCACTATTTAGAAGGGCAAGAGTAATAGGTACGTAGAAACACTGCAAAATTCCCTCTCAGTTACACAAAATCCTGACTTGGAAATATCTTCCTTCATTGTCACTGGATCAATTGTCTGGAGCTCCTTCCACAGCAGCATGTAACTATTTTCACTGTGCAGCTTTAGGAGTTCATGAGGTGGTCTTGACCCAACTTCTCAAGCGCAGTTGGCATGGACAATGAATCCTTTTCAACAATCCCACATCTAATGTATTTTGGAAAAGTGCTCAGTATTTCTGGCATTCCCTGTTTTTATTTCAGATTGACAGCACCCACTGCATTTTGTTTCTGTACGTGATTATTGACATCTCTCCAGCCACCAAATACTTGTGCCTCAGTATCTACCTGCAGAATTCATTACATCTTGAAGATCAATGCCGAATGGGCTAACTTGATCCCGTTTGTTTGTGCTTTGGGGAGGGAGCACGTCCAGATGTAATTTTATTTTGTCAAAGTTTTTCATTTAAACTGAAATAAGCGTTTAATGAAATTATCTTCATCATGAGTGGAGTGAAATGTGTGATGTTGTGCAGAAGCACACATTAATGAGTTTTGCTTTGTGCTGTTTTGTGGACAAGGAATGAAAGAACTTGCATGTATTTAGCACCTTTCACCACCCCATCACCAAATGCTTCACAGCCAATGAAGTATTTTTAAAGCATTTTTCCAGTCCTAATCAGGGAACTATTTCAAGGTTTTGCCTCAGGAATTGTTCATGGTGGATTAAGTCTTTGATGGAATACATGGTTTGATAATCTCAGTTGACTTCCATTATCCGATGTTTTCTTATGTTGTTATAAATAAATGAAAAAACTCAAACAGGGCCGGCGAATGGGATTTTAAATGGAGACCCAATGTTTGCTTTGTCACTGATGAGCATTGATTAAAGACCTGAACAGCTATTTCCTCTTCTCAGAATAAAGTAATTGTGGAACAAAGTTTTAATTTTTTAAAAAGATTTTCACCAAAATCCTCAGTGGGGAAAATAACGGAAATGCCTGTGAGTCCTGTTTTACACCCACGTTAACATCAGTGGAGAGTTATATTGGGTGAAGTATTAGCCTATGATTCCACACAATCTCATCAGTTTTCTACCTGGCAAACAAAGTTAAAATTCCCCTCAAAGTCTCTGGTTTAATTATATTGTCAGTTTCTAGACAAAGTCTAAAAACTGGCCCAAGTAGGTTGGCTCACAACAATTTTAACTAGGCACAAATGATAACAATTCCTTCAGAGGGACACAGCTCGACCCTTGTGTACGGACCAGAGGATACATTCCGTACTTCGCATGTTGGACGTGGATCAAAATGTGCAGCTGTGCATAACCAGAGGCTGCGGTCTGAAACCTCTTAAAGGAGGCTAATACCCCGCTAATGTCAAAGGAAATTTCCAATTGATTATAATCAAGACTCAGACTTAACTTTTAAGCCCAAATTTTTTGTACCATCCGAAGGTATTTTTGCTAATTAGTTATTGTTTTGTAAGATAAGTAGTACTAAATACAAACATATGAATTGGAAGCAGGAGTAGATGATTTGGCCCCTCAAGCCTATTCCACCATTCATGTTCAATTAACCTTTCACCCTACTCCTTATCAAGAATCTATCTATGAATATGTACCTCTGCCTTCAAAATACTCAAAGACACTCTTTCTACATTTGAAAGAGTTCCAAAGATTCCATCTGGAAGAAAAACGTTCTCCTTATCTCCGTCTTAAATATGTGACTCTTGTTTTGAAACAGTGGACCATCGTTGTTGATTCTCCCACAAGAGTAAACTTCCTTTCTACAAATACCCTATCAACCTCCCTCAGGATTAGACTGATAAATCTTCACTGAACTACTTCCCATGTATTTTTGTTATTCCTTCAAGAAGGAGACCGATACAATATTCCAGATGAGGCCTCACCAATGTCCTGTAGAATAGAAGCATAACTTCCCTACTTTGTATTAAATTTCCCTGATAATAACCAATGATGTTTGATTAGCTTTGATAATGATTTGCTACACGTGCATCATAGCACTTAGAATTTGTGCATTAGGACACCCAGATCCCTTCGAATCCTAGACCTCTGCATTCTCTCATCATTTAAACAACATGCTTCTGTTTTCATTCTTCCTGCTGAAGTGAGGCAGTTTTTTACACATTCACACATTATACTCCATTTGACAGATCTTTGAACACTCACTTATCTGTAACCTTTACTCTTTTGTTCTGTGCTCTTCACGATTTACTTTTCCTATCTTTTTGTCATCAACAGATTTTGTGACCATACCTTCAGTTCTTTCATCCAAATAAGTGATATAAATTGTAACAGGTTAAGTCCCAAGCACTGCTCCCTGTTGTCATCACTCATTACGTTTTGCCATCAGAAAATAATGTAATTTCCCTCTGTCTCCTGTGAGTTAGCCAATCTTATACCTTTGCCAATATGATGCTGCTTGCACCCTACACAGAAACTTTCAATTTATCATATTCTCAATGCTACCTTTTGGCTGTTTCTTATGTTTAAACAAGTTACTTTACTCCCCAATCTATTATTTGGTGCTATTTGAATGGGCCTGCCTCATTAACTACATATGTAAATGCTCTGTCTTCAATGTGATTGGGAATTTGTTTCAGTTGAATGGATCTATTTAGAAACCGGACGAGTAAAATAAAATAAACTTTGCTCCAGCTCTGGTTCAAAAACTAGTCCATATTAATGTGATTAAAGTTTCCTACCAAATCAGCTATTATGGATCTTTTGTTAATGGACTCAGGCGGTCTCCGCTCAATCCCCAATGAGCAGAAACCCACAGTTAGACTGTCCATATTAATTGATCTTAAATAAACCGTGTTAGAGACACTAAGGATGGTCAATAGCAAATAATGAAGGATATTATACTGACATCCTTGCAAATTTAAGATTATCACAAACACAAAGTAAAAGGATTTGGCTTAACAGTCAATACTGAAGTCCAGTGTAGTTAGACAAAAATGGGAAGAAAGTATTTCCATTTTCAGCATTTTGTTCACATTCTCTCCCTCTGTCCCCAAACCCAAAGAAACATCATACCAATTGTGTACATTTTGTAAAACATAACTACAACTTTCTGGATGCCCAACAGCAATAATTAAAAACTGTACTTCGTGAGTTTCCATTTTTATCTGATTATTTTACATTTGATTGAACTCACCCTTTCCATTTCTGATTGCTTTATCTCCAGAAATTGTTCCCCCTCCCCCCCCCCATCACCACTCTGTTAACTCAACTTCTATTAAATGGAACTCCATTCAACTTTCATTCAACACAGAACCTCCGACCTGACATCTCATTCTCATCCTCACACAGTGATTATTGACTGCAGAAAGTCTTTACCCAACAGGAATGCTCCGCCACCCAACTCTCTCCAACCTGTCATGTTCCTAACACCTTTGATTAGATCCCTGACAAATTCCAGTATCCACTCAAATACTTCATTTCCCCAAATCTGATCTCTATAAGTTAAAGAGTATGTGATGAGTGATGCAGTTGCCAGTCCATTGGCACATATGAGATTCACTATTATTCCCTGCTCAAGTACTAATTGGGCCATTATTTTGAGATTTTTTTAATGGGTTTGTCTCATTAACTACATATGCACATGCTCTTTAATGTGATTGGAAATTTGTTGCCGTAAAACAGATCTATTTATGGCCCATGAGCCCAAGATAATTTTTGGAAGCAAAAACAATTCCAAATTCCTCTTTATTCAAATAATTTCCTCCAAAGCACATCCCTTTTAGGATTCATACAGTTAATGTAAGGAACTAGTGAATTCTTTCTGTCTAAACTTTGAGGATTTCACCCTGATCAATTAGGTTACCTGACTCCACCTAAATCAGGTCCAAACCTTCGGATACCTTTCCAGATAACTCACTGGTTGCTACCTAGATTCATGACAGTTATGTGGAATTATGTACTACTTGATTCCAAGCTCTTTTTCTCTGTCTCAGACCTCCTTCTACCCTCCTTATCATTAAACATATCCTTGATTCTTCCTCTTCCTTTTCTCTGTCGTTTGCTCAAAGACAAAACAGTCTGTTATTACACTGGACATAATTAAATGTCATACAACTGTACACTACAGGAAACATTATTTAGTTATCAAATGCTAAGTTTTTGAATCATAAATAGAAATGAAGTAAAGGTTAGGAGCACCTCAGCCTTGTCTGTAGCTGAGTACGTAGCAGTAATTCTGACATTAGACAAATTAAAATAAACAAGCGCTCTGATCATTACAACTGAATGAAAGAAGCAGCGAAAAGATAGTAATATTTCTGTAACTTTGGCTTCATATTGGAGTGCTGTAATCTTCTGACAAAACACATAAAGTGGATGTACCATCTGACTTCGATTATATTTTGAAGTTTCGATGAGGCCAAAAAAGCTCTGCATTTCCAATTGACTGTGTTGTTAGGTTGAGGCAGCTCAACATGGGAAATGAACAGCTGGATCTTATGCTCCCATCCCGTCTTGTGTTCAGAGAGAAATGATGTTGGAGCTCATAGAATCTACTGCATGGCCTCTCCATCATTATCCAGTTTGCTGCTCCTGTCTAGAATTTATTGAGAGTGGAAGGTGTTGGGTCCTGTTAGTGGCTACTTATGGACTTCATGTCACCCCTGCCATTATTTTACCAGTGCTAATAGGAGGCCATGCCATTTGGGAATCCCAGCAGCTTTAGCTGTGTGAACTGGTCTTAGGCAAAAGAGGAAATCTTCTTTACATGTCCCCTGTGCCCTTCAGAAACACGGTCTCTGTGGATCATACTACACCTCTCCCTGTGACTTCTCTTCACAGTCCCCACCCACTTCACCCCGGTCAGATATCAAATACTAACTACTGATGGCTTGTAGTTTGAGTTGAGTTCAGTCACCTTACTATTTTAAGATAAAACCAACTAGCTAAATTTAAAAGATCCAAAGAACAGACAGCCCCAAATAACAGCATCAAAAGGACATTATAACAAAAATCAAAGGAAACTTACAGAATTTTAAATCTAACTAATTTTTCTTGTAGTGTGTTGGTGATAGATCCCAGATCCTGTGGTGCCTACTGATCTCAGAAGGTCTGAAACATATTGGCTGGACAACTCACGAATCCTCATATCTATTATTTTGAATAAGTACGGGAGTTGCTGTGAATAAACAAGGTTGAACGTTGCAGGGAGATAAAGCACATCAGTGCTCACAGAACCAACCAGCGGCAGAAGGCCTCGAGCTTTCTGGTGGACAACTAGAGATCCTCCTTTCTCATATGTCTAAGGTTCTATCTAACTACCAGCGATGGGGGAATAAACCCCTATTCAGCCTTAGTGAGAAGAGACACTAGTTAGTATGATAGAAATAGGCATAGGTCACACTGACCTTTTAGACATAATTACTAAGAGTATTAGAACGGCACATCTGTCTTCATTAGTACCTTGTGCCAGACGGCTTCTTTTCCATGCAAAGGCTCTCATCAGATTGGGTGGAGCTCAATGCTGTATCAATATTAACTCTTTCAGCAACATTACATCATGCAAAATCTTCCCCAAAAGTACTTTTCCCGTCGTTACAATCAGGTATACAACTACGTTTCTATTTAGCTTCATCCCATCTCCCCGTAAGTCTCTGATTTCACAAATTTAGACTGTCTGAAAGTTTCCCCCGTTGTTCCAGAATGGTTCCTATTTTATCTTGGATGTTTGGTCATTCTTTTGCTTGAGGACTGTCGACCTTGATTGGCCCGCGAACCATTTTATGAAAGGAAAATCTATAATTTCTTGGATGTTCTTCATAGAGGATGTAGTTCCTGCAAAACCCGATAGTTGGCGCATGACTTTATCTGGAGCAGCTTAAATCTCCTGAACTCTCTTCTCAGAAGAACACTCCCTTACAAAATCAGGGAGTTGCACAATGACATCATCTAGAGAATCTTTAATCTTGTGGATGTCCATCTGGGAAGATGGCTGTTCCTTTCAGTTAAAGATTTTCTTCCTCTCGGTATCCTGGACTTTTAATGTTATGATCCCAGCTGTTGGTACTATCAAACAAGTCCGATCTCAAAATAAAATTAAACCTGATAGATCATATGTTTTGCCTTTCCTTTAGTTAATGTGGTGCTCAGTCACTGAAACATCACACAAAACTACAGAGATTATTTTAAATAATAAAACCAAAGTTTATTATACAAAAGATAAAACCAAAACTAAACAAACCAAGTTATCTAGAAATAGAACACAGTTAGGTCTTAAATTTTAAAACAAACAGATAACAAAGTTTCGAACTGTGCCCCAGCACCATCACTTTACAGTTATTCACATCCAAAACAAAAAGCCTTCGATATCAAATATTTAAGTTCAAAGTAGGCGATTCTCCCCATTTACTATTTGTGAAGGCTCCTTATGTGAATACTCTCATAACTGGGAACTCAGACTTTTCCAGCTATGCATAACCGGCAGATTTCTAACATTCCTGCTATGTAAGGTCCACAAGCTAAACACTTCAATTGAGGTGACTGCTTTCCCTGAATTGTTCTATATTACTCTTCTTTTGGAGAATATCTATGGGTGGAATCTTATAGAGGTATGAGTGCCGTGAGCTGTGGTGAAACGTATTGATCATCATGTCTGATGATACCCATGTCCACACCAAGACTAACTCATTCCGATTTTATTTCTTTTCCCAAACAACATGGTGAATTTCTTGCTCGGCTGTGGTGAGATGCCAAATCATTCTCGATTGTTAACTGCTTTGCTGATGCCGCAACTCACCTGATTAATATTCACCCCCTTACTTTACCAGATGCGCTAAACAAACTTGATGTCAGCAAACAAAAACAGAAATTGGTGGCAGGCAGCATCTGTGGAGAAAAAATCAGAGTTAACATTTCGAATCGACTGACCCTTCCTCAATACTCAAGAGATGGGTTCTGTGGGGCAGGAGCAAGCAGAATCAATGGGACTGCTCAGACAGTCCTGGTTATGGTCCTGGGGAGATAGGAGGAGGTATTTGAGAGCTGGCGCTTAGCCTCTGCAATGTGGAAGTTGGTCCCCTAGATAACAACAGCACCGTGCTTATCGTCAGGCTTCATTACAAAGTTAGGGCTGGATCTCAGAGCATGGTTTGCTGTCAGTTCCTGGGAGGATAAGTTGGATTGGGTAAGGTTGACCAGGCGGGCAAGGAAATTGAGGCGATCCATGTCACACTGACAGTTCTCAACCAACAGGTTGAAGGCAAGTAAAAGGCCAGAGAGTGGGCTCCAGGCAGAGGGAGACCGTTGGAAGTGGAGGAAGGGGTCTGAGGGGCAGGGAAAAATTATGTCAGCAAAACTCAAAGGAAAATAGCTCGCTGCTTGCTTCAAACAGCCTCAATGTCAGACGCTGCCCATCAACATCTGTGGAGAAAGTGAGTACTGCAGATGCTGGAGATCAGAATAGAGAGTGTGATGCTGGGAAAGCACAGCAGGTCAGGCAGCATTTGGGGAGCAGAAGAATCAATGTTTCAGACATAAGCCCTTCATCAGGATGGAGGGTTTATGCCTGAAATGTTGATTCTCCTGTTCCTTTCCCAGCATCGCACTCACAATCCCCAACATTTGTGTTAATGCTCTTATCTGAAATTGTTGTTGAATTTTAAAATTTTACACAGTAGCAATGCTTTAAAATTCCATTGTCTGCAAGTCATTTGAACTCTGTTAGAGTGATTCTGGATGATATTCTTACAAAACTTTAAATTCTGTATTACGGCAAGGCTGTATCTTTGTACTGCTTACTGAGATTTTCTCACCATTTGTTCAGTCACAATGGCGGTTTCCGACCTTCTGCAGTAAAAACAGAGGTTTCCTACTTCTTTACAGACAAAATGGACAGTTTCTCACTTTGAGCAAAATCGCAGTGCATGTATCTTTGCACAGTTTTATAATAAACCACTGTGGCTGTGAATATGGTGAATGCTTCCACTGAAATGGTGGTTTAAATTATGAATATTCCATTCTTATTCTTCAAAGTATCTTCCTTTATTAGAAACTGTCTTCAAAGTCATTTACTTTGCCCTCTCATTACCTTTTATGTACTCTATGACCTTTCCAATATGACCTTGGTATCAATTAATTTTCTGGTCCCTGCTCTGTCCAGTGTAGTCATGAATTGAGATGGAGCTCAATGCAGCTTCAACGTTAACTCTTTTGTTACTGTTTTACCTTCTCGATCAACCCCCTCATCGCCAGCAATATTTTACATTTACACAGTAACTCCTTTGCCAGTGCCTTCCAGTCTGGTCTTAGCAATAACTTGGATTTACCTCTAAACCCAGGCTCCTCTTTCTTGGGATTGCTTGTAATCCCTGAAATGGTGCTTTCTCTCCTGCGGCTGGGAATACAGAACTGCTGGATATTCAATTGACTGGCAGCTCCATAAGGTGAGGATTTCTTCCTGAGACAGAAGGAGAAGCCTTGCCATAAAGCAACTAATGCTGTTCCCAGCACTTGCTGAAGGGCAACCATCACTTTTTTTGACAGACTTGGAGTCACACAGTCCTACAGCACGGAAACAGATCCTGCCGCCCATTTCATCCATGCCGACCAGTTCCCCAAATTGAACTCGTCCCATTTATCTGCATTTGGCTCATATCCCTCTCAACCTTTCCCATTCATGCACCTGTCCAAATGTCTTTTAAATGTTTTCACTGTATCTGCATCTACAACTTCCTCTAGCAGTTCATTCCACATACGAACCACACTCTGTATGAAAAAGTCGTCCCTCAGTTTACTTTTAAACCTTTCTCTCTCATGCCCTCTAGTTTTGTACTCCCCTACCCTGGGGAAAAGACCTTTGCTATTCACCTTATCTATGCCCCTCAGGATTTTATAAACCTCTACAAGGTCACCCCTCAACTTCCTATACACCAGTGAAAATAGTCCCAAACTCTCCAGCCTGTTTTTATAATTCAAGCCCTCTAGTTTTGGTAACATCCTTGTAAATCTGTTCTGCATCCTTTCCAACTTACTAATATCCTTCCTATGGCTGGGGAATCAGAACTACGCACAGTACTCCAAATGTGGCCTCACCAACATCCTGTAGATGCACAACATGACATCCAAACTCAGTGGTCTGAGCAATGAAGGCAAGCGTGCCACCCTGTCTACCTGTGACGCAACTTTCAAGCAACGACGTACCTGAACCCCTCAGTCTTTTTGTTGGACAACACTCCCCAAGGTGGGCTTGTTGAGTTTCTAAACTGAAGACATAGGGATGAAGTTTCCATATTATGGCAGTCGTGATTTCTTTTGGCAAATTTCATTACAGGCAGTGCACCATGGCTCATGTTGCCTTTTCTCACGCAATTGGAAGGAGGAAAAGGACAGTAAAGAGTTTCTGATGATTACTGATAATTTCTGATAATTCTGTTAAGTATGAACTTAAAGACTTGACAGCAACTTTGGACCCATTGGTCTATGTGACGGGGTGGGGGGAGCCATGACACCCTTTAAATTCCAACCCTAAGGATCCAGAAAAAGAGAGGAGCTATGAAATTTTGAAGAGGTGTGAAACAATTAACAGATTATCTGATGGGTTGCAACAAGTGAAGTTGCAGTACAAGGATGGATCCATAGCAGAATACACAGAATTGTAGGCACATTGAGGAAATGGCAAGGTGTTTGTGAATCTTAAACTGCAAATTAGTTTTAATTTGTTGAGATGCTTTAAACAAAATAGTACATAATATTGATATACAGATGGACAGACTGTACAAAAATTAATTTTATATTTTGAAAATCAGACTGGGATTGTGTTCTAGATCGCTGTCTTTAGAAAAGTGCGTGAATGTGGATGTTGGTTGAGAACAATGTATTAATCTGATTTATCTCAGTCACAGGAATAACATAGGATTACTTAATAAAACATTACAGCTATTTATTTTCAATTGTAAGTGTATGAAGCAATCATCATATAGCTACCTCTGCTCATGACAGGAACAGATCCTCTGAGTATTGAGGTCGATTCTATCATAAGAGTGATAATCCGAAGCAAGTTTGTCTATATTTGGGGTTTACAGTGCTTGTGAGATAAGGGTAGTCCTAAAGGCTTAACAAAGGTGTATTTAGAGAATTATGCTGTCAGTCATTGAGCCAGGAGTTGCAAGTTGAAGAATAGAGATCACCAGTACATCTGGACAAAAGCTTTGGTACCAAGCTCCTTGTACAATAATGCAAAAGAAAAGAGAATAGGACAGTACAGAGATGGGATACCAGCACCTTGGAGTCTGTGTAGCTGACAGCATAGCAACCAAAATTGTACCTCCTATCAATATACTGGAACAGGGAGCCAGTGCTGCTGGAACAAGATCATGATGCATCTGTACAATGTCTTTTATTCACCACATACCCCTCCACTACCCCACTTGCCAGTCCCCTCACCACTCCCAGTGTCATGCCCCCCCACTGCCCCACTCCCAGTGTCATGCCCCCTCCACCCCACTCGCCAGTTCCCTCACTACTGTCTTCATTACACCCCTCACTACTCTCCTCAATACTGTCTTCACTGCTTTCCTTTCTACTGTCCTCACTGCTCCCTTCACTACTATCTCCACTACTGTCTTCATCACTCCTCTGATCACTTCCTCCTGCCCATTCCCCTCATGAAGCTGCTGCCCATTCCCCTTGCCTCTCTGCTCACTAACCCACCCACTTTATCCTTTGGGTGAAGTTTTAATAGAATTGTGAATCCCTGATGCCAGTGACTGCTGTTACGTCTCACTGGGGTAACGCTCTGGAAATCAATCTCTACTATTCCCTGAAACATCACAAAAGTTAAAGATTTTATAGAAATATACAAAAATCCCAAATTTACTGTCTTTTAGACCCAGGTTATCAAGAAACACAGACCAGATAACTGTTCTTAAAAAAATTCTCCAGGTATGCACTTGTTTGCAGTAGGCACAGGGTGACTGGTTCACAATTATAAAGTAAAACACAATTTCTAGCAGCTGATGAGGGGCAAAAAACTGGCTTTCTTCAGGCCTGAGAGCCTTCTTATTGCAGAGAGAAAAAGTAACAACTCCTTCCCTTCCAGCGGTCCTGTGGCTTCTGACCTGAATATTCCTACTCCCAAGCTGTTCAGGGAGCCAATCACAATATTAGCTGGCAGGAGGTCCTTGTCATCAAGAACTGGTCACCATTGCATAGACCAATCAGCTACTTGTTGCTGGACAAGTCTCCACTCATACACAGCATCTTCATCTCGAATGAGGCTTTTCCCCTGCTTGAACCAATAGCTTTGTAAACAATGAGTATCAGGTTATCAAGAGATTGAACCTACTGTGCTTTTCTAAAAGCGCGGCAACCTTTTAACAATCCTTGGCTTTTAAACCAGCCCTTTTCCCATTCCAGTCCATAATCAACAATACAGGAAAACAAAAAAGATACAGCCTTTACTGTGCCCTCATCATAGCAAGATTGAAGGGGATAGAACATAGAACATAGAACATAGAACAATACAGCACAGAACAGGCCCTTCGGCCCACGATGTTGTGCCGAACTTCTATCCTAGATTAAGCACCCATCCATGTACCTATCCAAATGCCGCTTAAAGGTCGCCAATGATTCTGACTCTACCACTCCCACGGGCAGCGCATTCCATGCCCCCACCACTCTCTGGGTAAAGAACCCACCCCTGACATCTCCCCTATACCTTCCACCCTTCAGCTTAAATTTATGCCCCCTTGTAACACTCTGTTGTACCCAGGGAAAAAGTTTCTGACTGTCTACTCTATCTATTCCTCTGATCATCTTATAAACCTCTATCAAGTCACCCCTCATCCTTCGCCGTTCCAATGAGAAAAGGCCGAGAACTCTCAACCTATCCTCGTACGACCTACTCTCCATTCCAGGCAACATCCTGGTAAATCTTCTCTGCACCCTCTCCAAAGCTTCCACATCTTTCCTAAAGTGAGGCGACCAGAACTGCACACAGTACTCCAACTGTGGCCTAACCAAAGTCCTGTACAGCTGCAACATCACTTCACGACTCTTGAATTCAATCCCTCTGCTAATGAATGATACTCCATAGGCCTTCTTACAAACTCTATCCACCTGAGTGGCAACCTTCAAAGATCTATGTACATAGACCCCAAGATCCCTCTGTTCCTCCACCTGACCAAGAACCCTACCATTAACCCTGTATTCCGCATTCTTATTTGTTCTTCCAAAATGGACAACCTCACACTTGGCAGGGTTGAACTCCATCTGCCACTCCTCAGCCCAGCTCTGCATCATATCTAAGTCCCTCTGCAGCCGACAACAGCCCTCCTCACTGTCCACAACTCCACCTATCTTTGTATCATCTGCAAATTTACTGACCCACCCTTCGACTCCCTCATCTAAGTCATTAATAAAAATTACAAACAGCAGAGGACCCAGAACTGATCCCTGCGGAACTCCACTTGTAACTGGGCTCCATGCTGAATATTTACCATCAACCACCACTCTCTGACTTCGACAGGTTAGCCAGTTTTCTATCCAATTGGACAAATCTCCCACTATCCCATGCCTCCTGACTTTCCGCATAAGCCTACCATGGGGAACCTTATCAAATGCCTTACTAAAATCCATGTACACTACATCCACTGCTCTACCCTCATCCACATGCTTGGTCACCTCCTCGAAGAATTCAATAAGACTTGTAAGGCAAGACCTACCCTTCACAAATCCGTGCTGGCTGTCCCTAATCAAGCAGTGTCTTTCCAGATACTCGTAAATCCTATCCCTCAGTACCCTTTCCATTACTTTGCCTACCACAGAAGTAAGACTAACTGGCCTGTAATTCCCAGGGTTATCCCTATTCCCTCTTTTGAACAGGGGCACAACATTCGCTACTCTCCAGTCCCCTGGTACCACCCCCGTTGCCAGTGAAGACGAGAAGATCATTGCCAACGGTACTGCAATTTCCTCTCTTGCTTCCCACATAATCCTAGGATATATCCCGTCAGGCCCGGGGGACTTGTCTATCCTCAAGTTGTTCAAAATGTCCAACACATCTTCCTCCCTAACAGGTATCTCTTCTAGCTTATCAGTCCGTTTCACACTCTCCTCTTCAACAATACGGTCCCTCTCGTTCGTAAATACTGAAGAGAAGTACTTGTTCAAGACCTCTCCTATCTCTTCCGACTCAATACACAGTCTCCCACCACTGTCCTTGATCGGACCTACCCTCGTTCTCGTCATTCTCAGGTTTCTCACATACGCATAGAATGCCTTGGTCCTATCCTGTCCTATCCGCCAAGGATTTTTCATGCCCTCTCTTAGCTCTCCTAATCCCTTTCTTCAGGTCCCTTCTGGCTATCCTGTATCCCTCCACTGCTCTGTCTGAACCCTGTTTCCTCAACCTTATGTAAGCCTCCTTCTTCCTCTTTACTAGACATTCAACCTCCCTCATCAACCAAGGCTCCCTCACACGACCATTTCTTTCCTGCCTGATCGGTACATACATATCAAGGACACGTCGTATCTGCTCCTTGAAAAAGTTCCACATTTCCACCACATCCTTCCCTGACAGCCTATGCTCCCAACGTATGCTCCTCAAATCCTGTCTTACAGCATCGTAATTTCCCTTCCCCCAATTGTAAAAACTTCCTTGTTGTGCGCACCTATCTCTCTCCATAACCAAGGTGAAAGTCACAGAATTGTGGTCACCATCACCAAAATGTTCACCCACTAACAAGCCCACCACTTATCCCGGTTCATTACCGAGTACCAAATCCAATATGGCCTCCCCTCTGGTTGGACAATCTACATACTGCGTTAGAAAAGCTTCCTGGACACACTGCACAAACACCGCCCCATCCAATCTACTTGATCTAAAGAGCTTCCAATCAATATTTGGGAAGTTGAAGTCGCCCATGACTACGACCCTGTGGCTTCTGCACCTTTCCAAAATCTGTTTCCCAATCTGTTTCTCCACATCTCTGCTGCTATTGGGGGGCCTATAATAAACACCCAACAAGGTGACTGCACCTTTCCTATTTCTGACTTCAGCCCATACTACCTCCAGAGGCAGATCCCCCTCAAACTTCCTTTCTGCAGCCGATGTAGCAGATCATTGCTAATTTTAACACACAAATCTATGAGTACTGGTGTGCTCCCTCCACTGCCAATTCAGTGGAACCATTGTTAACATTCTGCCCCCTAATGGCCATGTGGCAGCAACATTCTCATTATCAGCACATTGTCTGCTTATGGTCACATGATAGAAGGGAGACGTGCCAGATATGTAGTGGCTCGGCCTTGTCACTAAGCAACTTGTTATGGTATTCCAAAGGTGACAAGTAGGGTGAGCATCCTCAGGGTGAAAGTATAATGCCAGGATAACACTAGCTTGCTCATGGCCACACACCAACTGCATGAAAATGAAATGGGAACCTTCAGTTTCAATGCATAACCCCATCAATATACTGGAACTGTGTGCATGTGGTCAACAGCTTTGAAGTCCTGATTGGTGAGGCTGCTTCTGGAGTACTGTGTCCAGTTCTGATTGCCCAGTTATAGGATGGATATTACCTAGCTGGAGAGGGTTCAGAAGAGATCTACCAGGATATTGCTGGGTATGGAAGATTTGAGTTATAAAGAAAGACTGAATAGGCTAGGACATTTTTTCACTGGAGTATAGGAGGTTGAGAGGTGACCTGACAGCAGTTTATAAAATAATGAGGGGTATAGATTGAGTCAATGGTAGTTGTCTTTTCCCTGGGATGAGGAATTTCAAGACTAGGCAGCACATTTTTGAGGGGAGAGGAGAAAGATTTTAAAAAGACACAAAGGACAACTTTTTTTTCACAGAGTGCCTTGCATGTGCAATGAACTTACTGGCAAAATGATGGATATGGGTACAATTACAATGTTTAAAAGAAATTTGGATAAGGACAGGAATAGGAAAGGTTTGGAGGGATATGGTCCAGGAGCAGGCAGGTGGGACTAGTTTAGTCTGGGATTATGTTCAACATGGACTAGTTGGACTGAAGGGTCTGTTTCTGTGCTGTATGATTCTATGACTCAACATCCTAGGTGCTACATAAAGTTATCAAAAAAAAAATCAAAGTTTGACACTGGCATATTCAGTGAGGCATTAGGTGACCAAAAGCAAGCAGACTAATTTAAGCAAGATGATAGTCTGGCTGTAATTTACTGAAGAGTTTTAAATGTCAAATCTTTGGAGTTGGACTCAATTAATTCTTAATTTGTCAAATAATCCCTATTTTGAAATCTATTTTGAAATCACTCCTTGAATTCTTTAATTTCTGGATGTGAGTTGGATATATTCAACTGTGGTTTATTTTATTTCCCTGCACCAGTTCTATTGTTGCTTTAGTCGCTGACAATATGTAGTTCATATTGAAAGGTGATGGCCTTCATGCTGAAGGAGCAGATTATTTCTGCAGTTTTGAAAAGTAAATGTGAGGTTGATTCTCAGGCTGTTTAATAGCCAATGCCTAACAAAACAGACTGGAAGAATTTACTAACGTGGACTCTCTTTCTCCTAACCCCTGTTTAACCTGGTGTTAATGCAGCAGCAGTGGCCCGTTACATGGATTCTGTAGTCTCATTGCTGTATTAGTTTCACCAGTACACCCAAAGTATTTTGATAAGGGCCCTACCGTTAGACACTCAAAGGTGCAGAGCTTATTCAGGCCAATTTTAATATGCAAATCATTCCATTCATTTTGATGGGTGACAGAGCAATTGAAATCCAGCCAACTGTACATTTGTTATTAGTATTTTAGAGCTCAGAGGAACAAAGGTGATTGGACCTTGGTTGCAGAATTAAGAGGATATAAAGAGGCTGCATGAAGGTATTTTTATATCGGACAAGTGAATGGGCAAGGATCTGGTAAATGGATAATAATATGGGAAAATGAAATATGATCCATTTTGGCGGGAACAATAAAAAGAGAAGCATATTATCTAAATGCTGAGAGATTGCAGAACTCTGAATGACAGAATTAAACTGGTGATGCCTGAGGTAACCTGGTGTTATTGAATCGTAATTCATTGATTTGGAGACGCCAGTGTTGGACTGGGGTATACAAAGTTAAAAATCACACAACACCAGGTTATAGTCCAACAGGTTTAATTGGAATCACTAGCTTTCAGAGCGCTGCTCCTCTGATGAAGGAACAGCACTCCGAAAACTAGTGCTTCCAATTAAACCTGTTGGACTATAACCTGGGGTTGTGTGATTTTTAACTTAATTCATTGAGATGCTTTGGGAGGTTGCTTTCAGTTTGTAAAATCGATGCAAAGTCATGGGTGGCATGGGGCATTGGCTTGCATCATCTGCTGGCCTGTTGTAAATTAAAGTCAATACCAAAACTCTTTCCTCAAAGATCTCTTAAGAATTGGGCAACTTTAAGTTTAGTTTGTCAGGAAGTACTAAGAAACTCTGGTGCAGGTGACACCTTGAAATCTCACTGATTTTAGATATAGTCTTTGGTGAAATTTTCATAATTCTTTAACTCTCTTAAATTATATCTCTGTAAAGTAGAGAGGGGTGTCAGAGGTCTTGTAGACCAAGATATGCAAACAGCTTGCGTAGAAATAAGAAATGGTAAAGGCAGGAAGTCACTTATGAGAGTGGTGTAGAGGCCCACTAACAGAAAGAACTACATGAGTTAAGCATGAAGACACAGTGATAATCAGTGCAGATTTTAATTTTAATATTGACTGGAAAAGTCAGATGGCAAAGGTAGTCTAGATGATTCAGTCGTTTTAATTTTCCAAAACTCCTTGGATTTGGGAAGGTTCCAATTAGATTGTAAAAAAGCAAATATGACTTCTTTATTCAAAAAAGGAATTAGACAGCTGGAAATTACAGGTTCACGTCTTTCAAAGGGAAAATGTTCGAATTTATCATAACAGAAGTTTAAGCAGGACATTTGTGTAAGTTTAAGGTCTTCAAGCAGAATCAGCATGGTTTTTGTGAAAAGAAAATCATGTTATTTATTTTTTGGAGTTCTTTGAGAAGGCAACATCTGCTTTGATGAACAGGCAATCAGTGGATGTTTTGTACTTTGATCTCTAGATTGTATTTGGTAAAAAAATCAAAAGATATTGCAGAAAACAAAAGCTCATTGTGTAGGGAGTAACATATTGGTGTGGAGAGAAGATTGGCTGATTAGTAGGGAGCAGAGATTAGGCATAAGTGGATTTTTTCAGATTAGTAAGGTGTAATGAGTGGTGTAATACAAGGATCAATGTTTAAGCCTCAGTTTTTTACATACATGTAAATGAAATCGACAAAGAGACGGAAGGTCTTGTCGCCAAATTTTCTGACAGCCCATAATGATAGTTAGGAAGGCAAGGTGTGAAGAACACATAAGGAGGTTACGAAAAAGATACGGATAGGCTAACTGAATGGGTTATGACCTGGCAAATGGACTATATTGGGGGAAAATCAGATATGGTTCTTTTTGGCAGGAGGAATAAAAAGAGAAGCATATTATATAACTCCATAGAGTTGCCTAGCTGGGAAACAGACCCTTCAGTCCAACGTGTCCATGCTGACCACATATCCCAAATGATCTAATCCCATTTGCCTATTTGGCCTATTTCTCCTATCCTTTTCTAGTCATATGCCCATCCAGATGCCTTTTAAATGTTGTAATTGTACCAGCCTCCACCATTTCCTCTGGCGGCTCATTCCATATATGCACCAGCCGCTGAGTCATCAAGTTACCCCTTTGGGTCCCTTTTAACTCTTTTCCCTCTCACCTTAAACCCATGCCCAGTAGTTCTGGACTCCCCTACCCTGTGGAAAAGTCTTTCTCATTGCTAGAATTAATAGCACCATCCAATCCCCATGATTCTATCATCAGGAAATGAGTCAAAAGTCACACAAGACCATGCCCAGCTGAAATCATAAGCCCTCGCAACACGCCCTCCTGCCAAGCGAGGGGAAGAGAGCAACTAGGCAAAGACTCTGCAACCAGAGAGATCAAAAAACCACACCAACTGTGTGAGTGGAGTGCCCTCAGCCGAACAACAAGTGAAGGGACAATCCACAATCTGATCAACAGAGCCAGAGAGACAAACACAAAAAAACTAAAAATAGGGTGGTGCTGGAGACAGACTGAACGAACATGCCAGGGTGCAAGATTCACACGCCGAGGATCCAACCAAAGCAGCACGCAATCCAAAACCACATAAACCAATCTGGGTTGAGAGGTCACAACAAGCCAGCCAGGTGGTGGCGTCACAATAGGACAGCAAGAGTGACTCCACAAAACAGCACAGCGGGGCCACACGCAGCGCGACATAATCCCAAGATCATGGCCAAGGCTGTCCCCGTGAGCACGGGACCCAGCCACTCTGCACCGCCTGACGGCTGGCCGGAGAATGCCCACCTGAAGACCAGACGCCGAACATCCCTGACAGCTAAAGTGCCCCCATACCCCAACCGCCATCCCCCCCCCGATTGGGAGGGAACACTCCCACCCAGCATCTACCATACAGCATCCATCCATCCCCCCCAGCATCGCATGGTCCCGTGAGCACAACGTGCCCCAGGGCATCCCTGTCCACCGTGCACCAGGTAGACAATACCGAGCGAGCCACATGAGCATCCGCCGCTTACTGGTGGGCAGCGTTCCCATGTAGCCTCTCTGCTCGGGGGGGAGTACTGGACAACAAAGGTTACTCTATCGGTCGAATGCTGGGTCTGTCTCCTGAGAAGGTCATTGCAGTTTCTCGCTGTGTCACATTGGAACTGATGATCGATGAGTTGAGCATCGTATCCCAGTCTTATGCGGGTGTCTTTCAGCCCTCTGTTTCTTCCTGTCCTGCTGACCCAAACAGTACCCCTCCATCGACACACCCATTCGATTGGCGGAACTGATCCTCGCCCTCAACAACTTCTCCTTGGAATCCTCCCACTTTCTTCTGACCAAAGGGGTAGTCGTGAACACTCGTATGGGCCCCAGCTATGCCTGCCTCTTCTTCAGGTACGTGGAACACTGCACCATCTGCAGCTACGCTGGCACCATCCCCCACCTTTTTCTCCACCGCATTGATGACTGCATTAGCACCATCTCCTGCTCCCAGGAGGAATTAAACAGCTCATCAAACTCACAAACACCTTCCACACTGACCTCAAGTTCACCTGGACCATCTTGGACTTCTCTCTCCCCTTCCTGGACCTCTCCATCTCCATCTCTGGTGACCAACCCAACATGGACATCTCTTTCAAACTCGCCAATTCCCACAGCTACCTGGACCACACCTCCTCCCACACTGCCTCCTGTATAAACGTGATCCCTTCCTCCCAGTGCAGAATGTTCTCAATGTGGAGAGGGCCCAGCAGGAGGTCATTGTACACATTGGAGCCAATGACATAGGAAGAGAAAAGGATGAGATTGTGAAGGGAGAATATAGAGAGTTAGGCAGGAATTTTAAAAGGAGATTCTTGAGAGCAGTAATAACTGGACTACGCTTGATGCTAGAAGCTACTGACGGTAGGAATAGGAGGTGAGAGCAGATGAATGCATGGCTGAGGAGCTGGTTTATGGGAGAAGGTTTCACATTTTTGGATCATTGGAATCTCCTCTGGGGTAAAAATGACCTGTACAAGAAGAACAGATTGCACCTGAATTGGAAGGGGACTAATATACTGGCAGGGAGATTTGCTGGAGCTGCCCAGGAGGATTTAAATTATTAAGGTGGGGGGTTGGGACCCAGGGAGATAGTGAGGATAGAGATCAATCTGAAACTGGTACAGTTGATAAAAGAAGTGAGTCAAACAGTCAGGGCAGGCAGGGACAAAGCAGAGAACAAGGTAGGACTGATAAATTAAACTGCATTTATTTCAATGCAAGGGGCCTAACAGGGAAGGCAGATGAACTCAGGGCATGGTTAGGAACATGGGACTGGGATATCATAGCAATTACAGAAACATGGCTCAGGGATGGGCAGGACTGGCAGCTAAATGTTCCAGGATACAAATGCTACAGAAGGACAGAAAAGGAGGCAAGAGAGGAGGGGAAAGTGGCATTTTTGATAAGGGATAGCATTACAGCTGTGCTGAGGGAGGATATTCCCAGAAATACATCCAGGGAAGTTATTTGTGTAGAACTGAGAAATAAGAAAGGGATGATCACTTTATTGGGATTATATTATAGACCCCACAATAGTCAGAGGGAAATTGAGAAACAAACTTGTAAGGAGATCTCAGCTATCAGTAAGAATAACAGGGTGGTTATAGTAGGGGATTTTAACTTTTCAAACATAGACTGGGTTTGCCATAGTGTTAAGGGTTTCGATGGAGAGGAATTTGTTAATTGTGTACAGGAAAATGTGCACAATTCAGTATGTGGATGTATCGACTAGAAAAGGTGCAAAACTTGACCAACTCATGGGAAATAAGGCAGGGCAGGTGACTGAGGTGTCAGTGGGGGAGCACTTTGGGGCCAGTGATCATAATTCTTTTAGTTTTAAAATAGTGCTGGAAAAGGATGGACTAGATCTAAAAGTTGAAGTTCTAAATTGGAGAAAGGCCAATTTTGATGGTATTAGGCAAGAACTTTCAAAAGCTGATTGGGGGCAGATGTTCGCAGGTAAAGGGACGGCTGGAAAATGGGAAGCCTTCAGAAATGAGATAACGAGAATCCAGAGAAAGTATACTCCTGTCAGGGTGAAAGGGAAGGCTGGTAGGTGTAGGGAATGCTGGATGACTAGAGAAATTGAGGGTTTGGTTAAGAAACAAAAGGAAGCATATGTAAGGTAGAGACAGGATAGATTGAGTGAATCCTTAGAAGAGTATAAAGGAAGTAGGAGTATACTTAAGAGGGAAATCAGGAGGGCAAAAGCTTTGTCTAACAGAATTAAGGAGAATCCAAAGGGTTTTCACAAATATATTAAGGACATAAGGGTAACTAGGGAGAGAACAGGGCCCCTTAAAGATCAGCAAGGCAGCCTATGTGTGTAACCAAATGAGATGGGGGAGATACTAAATGGGTATTTTGCATCAGTATTTACTGTGGAAAAGGACATGGAAGATATAGAATGTTGGGAAGTAGATGGTGACAGCTTGAAAAATGTCCATATTACAGAGGGGGAGGTAGTGGAACTCTTGAAAGACATAAAAGTGGATAAATCCCCAGGACCTGGTGTAACCTACAACTGTGTGGGAAGCTAGGGAAGTGATTGCTGGGCCTCTTGCGGAGATATTTGTATCATCGATAGTCACAGGTGAGGTGCCAGAAGGTTGCAGGTTGGCTAATGTGGTGCCACTGTTTAAGAAAGGTGGTAAGGACAAGCCAGGGAACTATAGACCAGTGATCCTGATGTCAGTGGTGGGCACGTTGTTGGAGGGAATCCTGAGGGATAGGATGTACATGTATTTGGAAAGGCAAGGGCTGATTAGGCATAGTCAACATGGCTTTGTGCGTGGGAAATCATGTCTCACAAACTTGATTGAGTTTTTTGAAGAAGTAACAAAGAGGATTGATGAGGGCAGAGTGGTAGATGTGATCTATATGAACTTCAGTAAGGTGTTCAACAAGGTTCCCATGGGAGACTAGTTAGCAAGATTAGATCTCATGGAATACAGGGAGAACTAGCTCAAAGGTAGAAGACAGAGGGTGGTGGTGGAGGGTTGTTTTTTAGACTGGAGGCCTGTGACCAATGGAGTGACACAAGGATCAGTGCTGGGTCCACTACTTTTCATAATTTTATATAAATAATTCGGATGTGAGCATAAGAGGTATAGTTAGTAAGTTCGCAGATGACACCAAAATTGGAGGTGTAGTGGGCAACGAAGAAGGTTACCCCCGCTTACAATGGGATCTTGATCAGATGGGCCAATGGGCTGAGAAGTGGCAGATGGAGTTTAATTCAGATAAATGCGAGGTGCTGCATTTTGGGAAAGCAAATCTTAGTAGGAATTATGCTCTTAATGTGAAGATCCTACGAAGTGTTGCTGAACAAAGAGACCTTGGAGTGCAGGTTCATAGCTCCTTGAAAGTGGAGTCGCAGGTAGATAGGATAGTGAAGAAGGCGTTTGGTATGCTTTCCTTTATTGGTCAAAGTATTGAGTACAGTAGTTGGGAGGTCATGTTGCGGCTGTACAGGATATTGGTTAGGCCACTTTTGGAATATTGCGTGCAATTCTGGTCTCCTTTCTATCGGAAGGATGTTGTGAAACTTGAAAGGGTTCAGAAAAGATTTACAGGATGTTGCCAGGGTTGGAGGATTTGAGCTATAGGGAGAGGCTGAACAGGCTGGGGCTGTTTTCCCTGGAGTGTCAGAGGCTTGAGGTGACTTTATAGGGGTTTATAAAATCATAGGGGCATGGATAGGATAAATAGACAAGGTCTGTTCCCTGAGGTGGGGCAGTCCACAACTGGAGAGCATAGGTTTAGGGTGAGAGGAGAAAGATATAAAAGAGACCTAAGAGGCAACGCTTTCGTGTATGGAATGAGCTGCCAGAGGATGTGGTGGAGGCTGGTACAATTGTAACATTTAAAAGGCATTTGGATGGGTATATGAATAGGAAGTGTTTGGAGGGATATGGGCAGGGTACTGGCAGGTGGGACTAGATTGGGTTGGGATATCTGGTCAGCATGGATGGGTTGGACCGAAGGGTCTGTTTCCATGCTGTACATCTCTATGACTCTATGACTCTTTGACTCTATATGAGCTCCTAGGGGGATCAGTTCCCCTCCAGGACATCCCAGATGGCCTCCTATTTCAATGACTGTATTGCCCCTCCCATGTGATCAGCAATGCCTTCCAGCGCATCGATCCTTCTTCCTTCCACCCCATTAATCTCTGGATACACTGCATCATTCTCCACCATTTCTGGCACCCTCAAGCAGACCCCACCACCAGAAATATATTTCCCTCCCCACCCCGATCTGTGTTCCACAGAGACCATTCCCTCCATGATTTCCTCATTAGGTCCATGTCCCCAACCAACCCACCTCCACACCTGGGCCCACACCTCCCCCCTCACCTGCATCGAGAACCCCAAAGGATCTTTTCACATCCAGCAGAGATTTTCCTGCACATCCAACCCCCCCCCCTCATCTATTGTTTCCATTGCTCTTGATGGAGCCTCCTCTTCGTCGAGGAGACAGGCCACCATCTTGTGGAGCATTTCAGGAAACATCTCGAGGACACATGCACCAAATAATCCTACTGCCCTGTGGCTGACTACTTCAACTCCCCCCTCCCACTCTGCCAAGGACATGCAACTCCTGGGCTTCCTCCACCACCAAATCCAAGCCACCCGACAACTGGAGGAAGAATGCCTCATCCGCCACCTTAAGACCCTCGAACCACACGGCATCACCATTTGAATTCACCAGTTTCCTCATCTTCCCTTCCCGCACCTCATCCTAGATCCAATCCTCCAACTTGGCACCGCCCTCTTGGCCTGTCTGACCTGTCAATCTTGCTTCCCACCTATCTGCTCCACTGATCACAATTACCCCCCATCCTGCATCCACCTCCCCAGCCTTCCCAGCTACCTTCCCCCCACCACCACCCTCCAATTATCTCTGAGCCCCCTTCCACATTCCCATTCCTGATGAAGGGCTTATGCCCAAAATGTCGACCCACCTGCTGCTTGGATACTGCCTGACCTGCTGTGCTTTTCCAGCGCCACTCTTTTCAACTCTAACTCTCCAGAGTCTGCAGTCATCACTATCTACTGAGGTGCCGAGGTGTCTGTCCTTGATGAAGATGCATGTGTCCAAGAATGAGACTGATTCTGAAGTAATCCACGGTAAGCCTGATGGTGGGATGAAACTTGTAGATATCACCATGTAATTGTCTCAGTAATTCCTTGCCATGAGTCCAAAAAAAGAAAATATCATCAATGTATATGGTGTATAGCATTGCTCAGAGGTCCTGTGCAGCAAACAAGTCTTGCTTGAGTGTGTGCCTTAAAATACTCATGTATTGGGGTGCGGATTTGGTCCCCATGGCCTTCAACACACCACCGACAATGACAAACATCTCACCAAGGCCAACCTCATGCCACCAACCCTAGCTCCCAAATTACTGCTAGTCACCAGCAGACCACCACTTGTCGCTAACCACCCATCTCCCATGACAAAACCAATGACAGCACCATACAACCCTGCCACAGCAATCCTTGTGAGAAAGAACAGATTGTGTAAATGCTGTGAGGTTGCAGAGCACTGAGTTGCAGAGAGATCTGGGTGTCCTGGTGCATGGATTGCAAAACGTTGGCATGCAGGTACACAAAGCTACTCAGAGAGCTAATGGAACATTCTTACTCCTTGAGAGGAATTGAATATAGAAATATGAAAGTTCTGCTTCAGATAAACAGACCAATGATGAAGCTACTTGTGGAGTATTGTGCACAGTATCAGTTGTTAGGAAGGATGCAAATACATTGGAGGTGGTTTTAAAGAAGATCTTCTGGACTAATACCTGGAATTGGCAGGTATCATAAGGAAAGGTTGGGCAGGCTGGGCTTATATCCTTTTGAATTCACATGATTATAACTGGATTGATCAAAATGTATAAGATCCTGATGGTGTCTACAGGGTAGGTATGAAGAGGAGGTTTCTTCTCATGGGAACATTAATGGGTCCCTGTTCAAAAATGAGGGATCACCCATTCAAAACAGAGACAAGGCATAACTCCTTCTTTCAGACATCTTTGACAATTTAGAATTTTCTTCCTGAAAAGGTGGAGGAAGTTGCCGAGAATGGAAGGTTTAAGTTATAAGGAGAGGCTGCATCGGCTGGTGCTTACTTCACAAGAGCTTAGGAGGTTGAAGAGTGACCTTATTGAGGTTTATAAAACAATAAGGGGTATAGATAAGGTGAATGGCAGGTGTCTTTTTCCTAGGGTGGGAGACTCAAGAATAAGGGCCATATTTTTAAGGTGAGAGGAGAAAGATTTAAAAAGGACATGTGGGGCAACGTTTTCACACTGAGTCATTCATGTGTGGAGTGAACTTCCAGAGGAAGTGGTAGATGCAGGTAAATTTACATTTAAGTAACTACATGACTAAGAAAGGCTCAGAAGTCTATGGGTTAAGTGCAGATGGGTGGGACTAGTTTAGTTTACGATTATGGTTGGCATAGAGTGATAGGACCAAAGGCTTTGTTTCTGTGCTGTATGACTCTGACTCTATGCTGTTAAACGGATGTGATTAGATTCTTAAGCAAGGAAGTGAGAAGCTATCAGGCAGAGGTGGGAAACAAAGTTTCAATCCGACCAACCTTGATCTTATGGAATAGCAAAACAAGCTTGAGGGGCTGTTGACCTTCCCCTTGTAGTTCGTATGTACATGGGGCATAAAGGAAATTGAAGTTGCTGTCTATCCCTGAATGCTGGTGATGCCTGTTAAATTGCAGTTATGCCTGCAAACTCTTTGTGCCTTTATGTATGTCATTACTGTTCATTTCCAATGGAATTTCCAGGAAAACAAAATAATTTTAGACAAAATAACTCAGTTGCAGACTTTTCATAGAATTTTCCCTGCAACCACCCGCTGACTTGCTTGTGAGTGTGCATCTTCCAGAAAGATAGCAGAAAATTCAATTTTCCATTGCAGCATGTGAGTTCTCCCCCTGTACTCTGAGCTCCACGTAGCTTTGACACTGGGATAAAGTTAAAAAAACAAAACAGAGGGTCATCCCATGCAATGAAGTCAGTTAGTTATGCAAGAAAACTGGTTCTAACAATATTCCAGCATGAGGAATTCAAAAGATGGAACTTAGAACAAAGTAGACAATATTGGGATGTCAGCAATGTTTGAGCAATTCTTGTCCATCAGGAAAAAAAAGGCCACAACTGTAACTTAGGAATGTTCAATAGAATTTCCAGTCCCACAGACTGTAATTTAAGAGGAGAATGAGGACAATGATTAAAGCATAACAGACAACTAGGAGCAGATTTTAAGGTTGCAGATGGCAATAGGAAAATGTGATCACTCCCATTCTAATCATCACATTTCTGTCTCAAGTATACCCTCAGATGTTCAGGCCCTAAGTGGTCTGGATGCAGACTTTGTCCAGAGTGGATTGGATGCAGGCCCAACTCCATTCCCAGAGGCCTCTGGTACAGCAATTCCAAGGTAATCAATGGTTCATAGGCATATAGTTAAACTTTCTGATCATTTTAAAAAACCTCTAATACTCACCAACTGAACCTGTCACTCTTTTAACCCGTTATGCTCTCCCTCATTCGCTTTAAGTAGAACTCGCAAACCTAATACTGTAAAACATACAAAACCTTTTTAACTCATCAAAAAACACTTTCCCACATTTAGAATACAGATATTCACCTGACAGCTTAAGTGTTGGCTGAAGTAACAATGTGAGAAGCACAGTAGGCCAAATCATACATTTATTTTGGATAAGTCAAAGTTGCATTGGGCTTTTTGGAGGGGTTTTCACTGTGAGGCCTAGTGAAATTTCTCAATGTATCTTACCAAATTCACCTCTTTCACCACCTAACCTACTCCATAGTATATGTCACATCTGATTCAGCTGCATCTTCCCAGGTGCCATTCCCAGAACAGTCTGCTATCCCAGAATTTATTGTCATCCCTTGCACCTACATCATCTTGAAAAATGTTTCATGCAATTGGACAAGCACTGCCGGTTTGGAGATGCCCTGCATGAGTCCTGACATGGCAGACAGGGTAAATTGGTGCCCTGCAGTCCAGGCAGAGACCTGGAAGTTCTGCTGGATGGGAAGGTCAGAGGTGGGAGTTCGTCCTCTCCAGGACCAGCAGCGGAGGGTACGACACCAGACCAAACCGGCCAAGTCCAGGTGTGTCTCCTGGTGTAACGCAACCTCAGCCCTTTGGAGGTTTGCACAGCAATACTGTAAGAAGGCCCATGACCACCTCTACTCCACCAGTGTAAATGCCACCATTGCTTTGTGATACCACATACTCAGCACCCACTTCTCACCCAGGCTCACGCTCTACCACTCTCACCTGCAATATCTTCCCTCGCTCACTGGCTTCTGCCCCACCTGCCAACGCCACTGACCCTGTGTGCCCCCATGCCAGCTAATCACTCACTTGCGATACCTCCCCATATGCGCCACCATTAACAGCTGTACCACCCACTTTCTTCTCCTGCCTCGCTCCCATTCCAGGAGAGCAGCCAGGAATAGGGAAGAAAGAGGCAAGGCAGGTGAAGAGTATCCTGACTCTGACTACCCCCAGGCAGCTGACTGACTGTGTCCAAAGCTCTGGGACTGATATCAGAGATTGCCCTTACCTTACACTCCTGGAGTCAGCTGAGTGAAGGCTATTGACTGAGGCTTCCTGACACCCATGCACAGCTTCCTGCATTTGTGTCTGCACTAAATGGCACAGCTGGGCAGAGTAATCTGAGCCTTGTATGTCTGTCTGAGGGGGTAAAGTACAAAAAGGCAATGCTGTGCAGGGATGCTGTGTGCATTTGGGTAAGCCCAGAGTGAGTGAGTGAACAGAGCCCGGAGATACAGCCTGGTCCAGTCTATGAGCTGGGTGTGTGTCCCTGAATGCGCAATGTCCTTGCAGCACCATTACAAAGCTAACTGCCAGTGCAGCACTGAAGTGCAGATATGTCCTGTATGTAGATCAGAGATGTGCCATGAGGGTTCTTAGAGGCTGGCATATTGAATACCAACGTGTGTAGGTGGGGGGGGGGGGGGCGCATGGGGTGTGTGTAGCTGGTGTCCATCATTGAAATGTTGTGGCAAGTAGCAAACTGAATTGAGAGCTCCCTACGTTGGCTCCCATGTCAAGCTTTCTTGACATTTCACTTGTTTGGTAATTGGGACAGGGAGCTGAATATCAGTGTTTGGGGCTTTAACAAGGCGTTTAACAATAAAGTTCCACTTTAATTGGCAGCTTGCAAGAAATTCACCTCGCCACTTGTGAGAAGAATAAAAGGTGGAGCAAGATGCTCCCGATGTTGAGCTTGACCTCACTGCACTTCTTATCCAGTTGTGCTACACATCTCTCCATAGCTCCCATCACTTCACGATTCTACCCGTGAATACCAATGGACGTACATTTCCCAATCACAGCACTGTCATAACTCACTTTACTGAGCATGCATACAACTCATGCCACACACTTAATGATAAACTCCAAAGGAGGCCTAGCCAGTTTTCTTACTTTGACACAAGTCCCTCCTCCAGTCCATGGTTCATGCATCCTTGCAGCTGCTGATATCTGATTGTACCCACGAAAATAAACGTATGTGTGGCAGTCTGTATGTTAGCCCACGCTGCTGACTGTTGTGTCAATGCAAGCCCTGGCCCACTCCATCCTCCAAATCTTTGAAAATGGCCAAAGGCAGGAATGCAAGTGGGAATTCCAGACTTACTTTGTTCCCATTTGCATTAGGTCCTGATTGGCATTGTGAACATTTGGCTCCTTGTTGGCATCTGTTGGAAGAAAAAAATGATATTAATATTGCATGAGTTATGTAGTTTTCACTCCACGTAGGTCTCCTCCTCCACTACTTGGTCAACTACATTAGCAAAATACCTTGCATTCCTCTTTTTTTCTTGTACATTTCTGATTTCCCCTGACCTCTAGGATCAATCATCAGTCTGGCTGAGTTAATTGATCTCTCTGTACAGAGTCACCATCATATCTTGCACCTCTAGATACTGGAAGTGCAAATTGAGCTTTCTTCAGTCCACTGTTGAAAAGCCTGGCCACGCAATTTCTGACTCACATTTGCATGAGATACCAGGCGTTGAATGGGAGCTGTGACATTGTACATCAGCAAAGAGTTAACTTGCTATCCAGTCTCTCCTGAAAGAGTTAAGAGGCCAATAGAAAGGGGTTGTGTAAATATCCTGCAATATTAGGAGGTTAAGGGGTGACCTGATGGAGGTTTATGAAATCATGAGGATATAGATAAGGTGAATCAAAGGTTTCTTTTCCCTAGTATGGGGAATTTCAAGATTAGGGGGCATTTTTTAAGGTGAGAAGAGAAGAATTTAAAAAGACATGAGGTTTTTTTTTAAGCAAAGCTTGGTTTTTGTGTGGAATGAGCTTCCAGAGGAAGTGGTGGATGCAGGTACAGTTGGAATGTTTTAAAACATATATGGACAAGTACATGATTAAGAAAGGTTTGGAGAGATATGGGTCAAGTGCAGGCAGTTTGGATTATCTTAGTTTGGGATTATGTTAGGCATGGACTGAGTGAATGGAAGGTGTGTCCGTGCTGTATGACTCTATTAATGTGAATCACCCACATCTGAATAAAATGAACAATTTTTAAACACTGGTGTAATATTCTGGAGTAATTTCACAGTCCGGTCTCAGATTTTAAAAGACAGCCTACAAAGAGTTGGAGGGCCATGGGACTGAGCTGTGATTTTAAATCAGCAGGTAGTTATGGCTGTGCTCAAGCAGTTCCCAGGGATCCAAAATAAAACTACTGGATTGGGATTTTGGGAGATTAAATTCAACTTCAGTGGAGTGTAAACTGCTGTTAGTGAATCACCCACCTCTTACCACACCATTAGCTTCAGTGGAATTGACAATCACGCTGAGGGTATGATGGACTGTGTCACCAGTCACATGTCCAATTTTTTTTAAAGCATCAGCCACCTCCAGAAAGAGCAATAAGATGGCGTGTGGTGAACCAGCCAGAAATTGTGTTGCCCATCCAGAAATTCCTTCTTCCAAACAGGGAGCAGCTGTTGAGGTGGATGAAATTAATACCTTCTGTTTTTTGCATTCAAGGGAGAGAATAGCAATAGCAACTGTTTTGAATGGAGGAAGGAAATGTTTTGTTAGTCATACCAATGTTATATAAGTTTATTGTGGTGAATTTGTGGAAGCCTTAGGAATCCAGACTATGAATGGGAACGAGCAGAGAGATGAACCCATAATGATTGTTCAAGGGAACCATTTTGCTTTGCTTTGGATGGATCCAGGCGGATATGTGAATTGCACGGTTTAACTAGACTTGAAATGGAAAATGTTATTTTAAGGGTAAGTAGTATAATGGTGAGAATTGTTTGAAAATATTTTAAGGTCCGTGTGCAGACTTGCTTATAATTTACAGTGAAGGAGCACAACAATATTTTAGAACACAATACAAAACCTTCCATACCCAAAGCTGCATGTTCTCCATTAAGCTGTGTTCTTTGGATGAGAAATTGGGCTCGTGAGCTCTGTTTTTCAATGTTTTGAGTACCCTTGGAGTAATGCTGGTTGTGACATCTAAGTAGTGGTAATCACTTCACAGTGCTAATAGAATACCAGGCTTGTTGCTCCTGATACATATTGTAGGTCGTGCTGCCTGAATAGTTTTTCTCAAGTATTTTTAGGGTCAAATGCGAACAACTAAAATAGAATTGTAGGTGTGGCCTTCTGATGTTTTGGTGGGTGAATGTGCTGAGGATGTGGTTGTGTCTTACGACAATATTGATTGGGGCAGTCATTTAAGATTTTGAAAGCTCGTTTTATTGGAAATCTAAACCACAAAAGCATACACAGCCATAGAAAAATGTAAGAAACAGCTTTAAAAAGGCACCCCATGAAAATCGATTTAAGAAGACAGTTTTAAGAACCAACACACATGCCCTCCGCCCTTATCACTGCAACATCGATTATTGTGCTGCGATGTTTCTCTTGTTTGCTTTAGGTCCTGAATATAAGTATGGACCCAAGTTTGCACCATATAGATGCAGTTGTTGTTCATCCCATTAGTTCCGAGATGGTGGCTACAGAATGCTACAAACTGGGTGACGACGGGGAGAATATAATTAATGACTGCAAACAGAGCTGAAGTTACAATATGTATGGGACATTCAGAGCAGGGCTGATGACTGTCACCATTGAAAGAGAAGATATCAGGAGCATTCATTTGAATGCATGAAACTATTACTTTCTAGGACGAATATCACCGTTAATATAACTCAGCCGAATAGGAGATTGTGCAGGTTTGGATATGGAAGGTGTGTCTGCATTGAAGAAGTGGACACAGACTCTGCCCTGAATTGACCTCTTGGAGTTGTGTGTCCAAACAACACGCAGCAGCCAGGGCCGTGAACATAGTCTCTGAACCAAAAATATTTCCTCACTGGCAGTCTGTGATCTGCCGATGGCCTTGCAGTGGCATTGAGAAAAATCTGTGTTTCCTGCATGTGCAATCTGGAAATGGTACAGTCGAAAGTAATGTGAACATTCACATTTGACGTGCATGGATTGATACGCGTCAGAGCCAAAGGACAACAGAGAGTATGAATCTTTAACTCCCCCATTGGCCATTCTAGAGGTGCTTTCAGGATGGTTACTTGGTGCAATGTGAGTAAACACAGACTCGGGCCCTAGTGAGTGACCTATCCCATCCCACCAATGGGAATAAAAATGGTTGTTTGTGCAGACGTTGGGGTTCTCCACATGTTGCCAGTCAATGTGGGTGAAGAGTTCCTGGTCAGCTGCTCCAATTCACACAGTGCTATTGGCGTGTGGTCCAACACCCAGCTGGTGTGTGTGAAGCTCCCCCCCAGTCACAGAGAAAGCTCTCGATTCTCAGCCTTCCCGGATCAGATTAGATTGGATTCCCTATAGTATGGAAACAGGCCATTTGGCCCAACAAGTCCACATCAACCCTCCGAAGGCCAACCAAAAAACACATTCCCGTACCCTACATTTACCCTTGACTAATGCACCTAACACTACGGGCAATTTAGCATGGCCTATTCACCTGACCTGCACATCTTTGGATTGTGGGATGAAACTGGAGCACACTCAGGCAGACACGGGGAGAATGTGCAAACTCCACATAGACAGTCGCCCAAGGCTGAAATCAAACCCGGCTCCCTGGCACTGTGAGGCAGCAGTGCTAACCACTGAGCCTCCGTGCCACCCAATGCTGCATGGTGATCTGAAACAAGAAATCGCTTTAGCATTCAAATTGTGCAAATAAATATATTACTGTACTCATGTCAGGAGTTACTCCTGGGGGCAACAATTGAGATCCTGATGCTTTGTTCTCTCCTGGAGGCAATGGGTCATCCTTGTGGCCTCCAACAGGTCACTCACTAGGGCCCGAGTCTGTGTTTACTGCCTCGATCTTTGTGAGCCCTGGTTGTCTTTCCCAGCTCTCAGATTCAACCACACTTAATGAAGGAGACAGTTCATTCAGGACCCCTTCCTTCTGATTCTCTGTCAGGAGGGCCCTCCTCTCTCCTGAACATCAAAACTTCTTTCTGCCTTCACCACTAAAGCTTCCAGGGCGGTTTCAGAGATTTTGGATCTCATTCTCGTCCCTGTTGTGCCATTCCATACTCATGCCCAGATCAGATTCTTTTTCACCGTGCCATCCCAAACTTGCTTCAGCTGCAGTGCAGCATCCCTTTTAAGACGTGCAGGCTAGCTTTAAGCAATAGACCGAAGAAACCAAAAGAACTGTGGGTGCTGGAAATTTGAATCTAAACCAGGAATACCTGGAAAATCTCTGCAAGTCTGGCAGCCTCTGCGGAGAGAAAGCAGAGTCAACATTCAGGGTCTGGCGAGCATTCCTCAGACCACTGACTTCAAAAATGGATCCCTGGACCCCAAATGCCAATTCTGATTTCTCTCCACAGATGCTGCCGGACCTGCTGAGATTTTCCAGCAATTTGTTTTTGGTTTCACTTTAAGCACTGTGTGCTTGCTTTAAGTAGTGCTAGTGACTTAGAACATTGGCCCACTGCTGATTCATCCTGCAAATTAGCAACACAATTAGCAGAGGTGATTTAAGTGAGCAGGGAGGACAAAATGTGGTGCTGCCAACCTTACAGTCAACAACCCAGGGCTAGTCATGCGTCATAATCTCCCAGTTTCGGCTGTGCAATATAGCTCCCTTTCTGTTTACATGTGATCAAATTCTGTCCTCATTAAGATGGAGAATTTTTTTCATTCTTGAGAATGAAACCCTTTCCATTGTTTGCATCCTGTATTGTCTTGCAATTTTCTCTGGTCTAGTGTTATAGGGTTAAGTGTGGAGTAAAGCTTCTCCACCCTGCCTCTGCTTTAATCTCATTAGCTGATATGATATAATGGTGTGACAGTTTCCCCACAGCAACCCTCCTGAGTAGGAGAGATTATAAATGTGGTGTCATATCAGCTTCAAATTAAGGCTTGTTCTGTGCTATGGACCTGTGCTCGCATAGAAGTAAACATTCATTCAGTTATTTGGGACTTTCACCCTTCAGTCATCGGGTGATCTGTCACTCAGTGGGAGCTTTTCAAAGACCCCCAGCAATTTACTTGCCATGAGGCAAACCATACTGGGCTATGGTTCACTGGTAATATTCCTTAAGATGCCATTTTTCATATGTAACCCAGGAGAGTAGATGGTGGTGGCCTGCAGGAGGTAGTGCACTCCATGATGGAGCCCAGCTCTGTCCTTGCTCAAAGTGCATTCTCCAGCAGATGTCACAGACGAATGATCAGGAGCAGTGTTCCCTTTCCTGTACACCAGGAATGTGAAGGGAAATGCTTTCTCAACTCTCCAGCTGAATCAGCTGAAATCAGCACAGACCAGCAACCAAGTTTTGTGAATTACCTGTATGACTCCTTTTGAGTAATTTTTCAATTTGGAAAGCAATTCTGAAAGCAGTGATGTTGAATAATTTTTAGACTTAGTGATAAACTTATGGTCAAGAATTTGTTATGTCCTGACAATTTTAAAGGCATAAAAAGATCCTCTAAGGCTCTAATATGATGGTGGCAATGCATGTGTTTCACACTGTCCAGGTGCTTCCCACTATATTAGGTCAGACTCTGTCTTATATATCCACAGTGCATACCGGAAATGTTGGGAATGTCTATTCAATACTTAAGTAAGGGTCTTATGCTTGTTTCTGGCCCTTTTCTGAGTATGCCCTGCTCATGTCAGTGTACCACATCATGAACCCCTGCAGCCGTTTTGATGCCATCAAGCTCCAAAGAGTCTGTGGTGGGGAAGAACTTGAACCTCTTTTGGAAATGCTTCAGTAGATACAGTGTGTGACTTGGAATAGCTATGGAATCTAATTAGCTGGCTCCAGCCCATGTCAATCTGGGCAGTTGAATCCAATTGGGTTGTGATGTACTAACAATGCTGCGAACAGGCAGGGTGAGTGGTGGGAGAGCAAACAGGCTGACTTCCTGAGAAAGGAGCGCATCTAACTTTCCCCTGGAGCTGAGGCCACTATCTCGCTACTGCCACACGGTGGTCGGCTGTTTCTGCATACGAACAGCAACGGTGTGACATACTCAGAACCCTTCAAGGGGAAATGGCAGATTGTGTGCTCTATTGGCAGTTATAGGAACTATCAGAAATGCTGCATCATGCTGAGCAGAGCTTTCGCGTTGATGGAGCTGCCTACTCACTCCATGTTGAGTAGAAACACCTCAATGATACTCCAAACATTCACGTTGCTCATCAAAGCTTCTTCAGTCTCCTGGGCCTGTATCCGAATCTGTATCGTCTATAGCCTTACTGTAAACTGCCATTTGTAGCATTCTGTACTCCCTGTCCTATTTTCTGTACATTTGTGGTAGCTGATATGAAGACTCCTCCTCCACTCAGCGTTTGAAGTTTGTATGGGGTGTAGGTCTTTAAAATTCAAATCAGATCACGTTACTCTTCCTCCTCAGAAAGCTTGGCCTCCTCAGGCTGAAGTGACATAGAGGATTCAGTACCTGGGAGGTGCAAGGTGTATACCCACTGTATAAGGAGAGGAGAAAGAGAAGAAAGTCTGTGACAGCTAACTCTGTGTTGATGTTCCAACTGTTTAGAGGGAGCTAGGACAGCACAGTAGCTCAATGATTAGCACTGCTGCCTCACAGCACCAGGGACCCAGGTTTGATTCCCACCTTCCCATGTCTGCGTGGGTTTCCTCTGGACATTATGGTTTCCTCCCGATTGGCCATGCTAAATTGCCCATGATGTGCAGGCTAGGTGGGTTAGCCCTGGGAGGTACACGGATAGGGTAGGGAGTGGGACGCTCGTCGGAGGGTATTGGTGGACACCATGGGCCAAATGGCCTGTGTCCACACTGTAAGGATTCTATGATAGAATTGAGAAAAAATAAAAAGGGCTCCAAAGCGACTATGTGCAACATTGCATCTAAGAGCCATCCTCTGTAGGAGAGAGGTGGTGCTAACAGGCTAGGCCTTCTCCAGCTGTGGCTTCCTTTTGCCGGTTCTTCTGCAAGAAAGAAGGGGGTGTGACAGCCTTGTCAGTGTTTAAGATGGTGTTCTCGTCATGGTTGAATGTTTTGCGTTTGGTTTCTAAGATGTTGGTCAATAAAGGTTTCAATATTGTAAGTGCACAAGGAGGAGATACAGTGAAGTGTAATCTATTGATTGTGGGAGAATACAAGACAGCAGGAGACAATAGTGTTTATGTCACAAGGCTGAAGCTGTGAAGAATCAGTCATTCAAAATTCTTGTCATCACAGGGACTGCTACCACACAAAACAAATTGTCAGCTACTAATAGTCTGCATTTGCAGCTATTTATTTCCCTAGACTGAACTTTATGCACTTCTTTGTCTGTCCAACTGTTTTTCTGTCTCTTTGGGCTCTATCTCCACCAATCGTTTACTCCCCCTGCCCACCCCATCTGCGTTAATACCAATAATTTCCCAACTTCCATTAGCTCTGAAGAAGGGTCACTGGACCCAAAATGTTAACTCTGTTTGCTCTCCACAGATGCAGCCAGACCGGCTGAGATTTTCCAGAAATCTCTGTGTTTCATTCAAACTTATTGCCTTAGCAGCACTGCTGAGACCACTGAACATTTTTCTGCATGCCCTCCTGAAAGCTAAATTCTGGCATTGATCACTCAGCCAGCTCTTCCCACGGTGCTGAAGGTATTACCTCATGGGTTTTCTGCTCCAGGGACAAATTGGGTCTTCCTCTTGCTGCATTCCAATGATTTTATTACGTTCAGTAGTTCATTCATTTTAAACTGGTCATGTTCTATTGTCACCTGCTGTGGCCCATTTGTATTGGCTGTAGCAATTGTAGTGTTCAATCAGATCCAAGCACACCACAAAACAGGGTTTTGTTAACACAAACACATTCCACAATGCATGCAGCACAATGCTTTCCTGTTGTTAAAATCTTGCTGGAAGAAACAGCCCCTCAACTTCTGCATAATTTATTAGCAGCTAATAATTCTTAAGACAGTGCAGCCTTGATTTGGATGTCTGAACAGTTTGTACCAACACTACAGAATCCAAGCAATCTGGGTGTGTCCACACCCCTCTGATCTCTGAAGATACTAGCTGACCACTAAATTGATTCCATTTGCTCAGGTCCGTTGAGAGTTCATTGTTTCTGTGTTGAGTGAAACGGAAAAGAAAATTCACAGCCGGCAAGATCAGATCTTGTAAAAACTTTTGTGATGTATCATGTCTTTGATAGCCACAGAGTCAGAATGTGTCAGCACAAAGTCCCTGAAACAACAGAGAAACAATCCGAGAAAGAAGTTGTGTGCACTTGTTGTTAGCTCTTTCCTCTCAGATGGGATTGAATTTAAAATTTTCCACTTTCTGGACTCCCTCTATGGATTTGATGTTTTTAAGCATCAGTGCTGGAAAGTAAATGCTTATTTTTTTTTTAGCCATCCACCATGACAATTTCAAAATGTGCTGATATGACCCAAACTTCGTTTCACTTACTCTACAGAACTCAGAGGTCTACCATTGGGTGGCACGGTGGCACAGTGGTTAGTACTGCTGTCTCACAGCACCAGAGACCTGGGTTCAAATCCTGCCTCGGGCAACTGTCTGTGGAGTTTGCACGTTCTCCCCATGTCTGCGTGGGTTTCCTCCGGGTGCTCCAGTTTCCTCCCACAGTCCAAAAATGTGCAGGTTAGGTGAATTGGCCATGGTAAAAACTGCCCCTAAAGTTGGGTGTAGGGGAATGAGTCTGGGTGGGTTGTTCTTCGGAGGGTCGGTGTGGACTTGTTGGGCCGAAGGGCCTGTTTCCACATTGTAAGTAATCTAATCTACCATTGATACTGAGGTGATTGAATGGACTGCTGCTCTTTGTGTTTCTAGTTTTTCACAATCTGATGAGAAAATCATTTTTGTTCCTGTCCCTTAATCTTTTTTTCCTACAATTACCACATCGCTTTGTGAATTTCCTATTGTTTACTTCCAAACAAGAATATAGTAAAGCCCAATATGGCAGGTAGCAGACGTCTGGCCTGTCATGCTGGGGACCTCATTAGTCAGTTAGTGCCTGAAAACAGGCAGCATGCAGCCGAAAGTATCAGCCTATAATTCTCCAACGTGAACCGAAAGTTACATTAGCTCCCAACTGTGACCACCAGCAGTTTGGGGTTGGCGTCACAACAGAATACAAGTCTCATACAAAGTGTTCATACATACTCAGTAACCAGTGAATTGTGGTCCGGAGCAAAAGGCTAGTAAATGCCAATTGTCTGGAGTATTATGGTGCCTTTGTACTTGCCACATCTAGGATTACTCTTCGTGTGTTTGGATCGACCCCAAATGCATGGAATGGCTGTTCAGTTGCAGAGCCATTGGGAAGTTTTATACCGTTTTAGTATTCAGAGAGAAGTCCGAGGCAGACTTTGGGTAGATTGAGGAGTGTATACAACGTATGCCCCATCTGGGAGGCCCAAGGTTGGCTCAGAACTGGGCTTTATTTCAGCAATTTAAGCAGACAGCTGATTTATGTGATGCTGAGAGGAGCACTGAAAGCACTTGTGCTTGTACAGAGTAAATCTCAGCGGACTAGGCCCACAGCCTTCTCTGCTCAAGGCTGGCCAGTTTCTTGGTGGACTTCAAAATCAGGCAATCAGCATTTCAGTAAAACACACAATAAACCATCACAGACACAGGGAAAAAAACACCCAGCGTCTGTCATCGGATCAATGAATTCCAAATGTGCTGTGGAGCAGAAGGAGGCCTTCTGGCCCATCATGTATGCAACCGCTCTTCAAAAAGAGCATCTTTACCTAATATCATTCTCCTCTGTTTTCTCCAAATACTGCACACTATATTTCTATACAACTAATTATCCAATACCCTCTTGAGTGCCTCAGTTGTACCCACTGCCACAACACTTGCAGACAGCGCATTCCGGACCATAGCTACTCGCTGTGTGAAGACATGCTCTGCTCATGTCAGCCTGCTTCTTTTGCACATCAGTGTGGCATCACCCTGTGAACCTTCTCTGAGGGATATACTGTAACAGTACAATTGAAACAAGTAATACTGGGAAATGAAAATCTTGTTCAGACTGGAGCTCCATCTTGAAATATACGCAATGAGTCAGACCAGTTTGTGTTATTTACAAGTGTTTTTTTCCTTCTGGTCATTTCGTCCCCATTTTCCACCCGAAACTTTGACCAATTTCTCAGTCGCACCTTCTTCTGAGGAAGGGTCACCTGACCTGAAACACTAACTCTGATTTTACTTCACAGATGCTCCTTCATCAGGTGATAGTGGAGGGTTCAATCCTAACACAGAATTTATAGCAAAAATTTACAGTGTGATGTAACTGAGATTATACATTGAAAAAGTGATTGTCTAATAAGCCTTTCATCTGTTAGAATACAGTGATAGTTTCACTTCTTTCATGTGTAAATCACAAAACTTATTTTTTTTAAAGTTGCATTCTCGGGTTAGCTGTTAACAATGGTGATAGCGAGACAATATGTTGAAGGTGTTAGCCCCCTGTGTTCTCTGTCTATGCCATGATGTTTAGATTGATTCTAATCTAAAAAGTGAGATAACGGAGTTTTACATAAATTCATGCAGTTCTTGAGCTCAGAGTTCTACATGAATGTATGCAGTTTTTGAGCAAAGTACAATGTAACCCTGCAAGTACAAATTCACCCCACAAAATATATGTGTGCATGTGGGTCTTTGTCTGTCTGTGTGTGTATGTGTCTGTCTGGGTTGGGGGTTGTGAGGTGTGAGAAGGTGTATGTGTGTGTGTAGTGAGTGCAGAGTGTCTTAAGTCTGTGAGTGGGTGCATGTGTGAGTGTGGGAGTGTGTGCGTCTGTAAGGGTGTGTTTGGGTGTCTGTGTGTATGTATGTATAGGAGTGTGTGTGTTTGTGTGTGTGTATGAGTATCTGTGTGTGTGTGTATAGTGCAATAGTGGTCATCTGTAATGTGACATGAACCCAAGGTCCCGGTTGAGGCCCTCCCTATGAGTACCGAACTTAGCTATCAGCCTCTGCTCGGCCACTTTTCACTGCTGCCTGTCCCAAAGTCCACCTTGGAGGATGGTTACCCGAAGGTCTGAGGCTGAATGTCCTGGACCACTGAAGTGCTCCCCAACTGGGAGGGAACCCTCCTGTCTGTTGATTGTTGTGTGGTGCCCATTCATCCGTTGTCGTAGCCTTTGCACGGTTTCCCCAATGTACCATGCCTCCGGACATCCTTGCCTGCAACGTATAAGATAGACAATGTTGGCTGAGTCACATGAGTACCTGCCATGTACAAAGTGGGAGGTGTCCCCACGTGTAATGGTGGTATCTACTTCCACACTCTGACACGTCTTGCAGCGCCTACCGTGACAGGGTTATGCCACTTTTACTGTAAGTGAAAGGTTTAATTGCAAGCAGCACACTCATTGCCATTCACTTTTTCATAGATTGCACATGTTGGATCAAATGTCCCTTTTGCTATGCTGCTAAATGTAGATACAGTGTGCTATTTTTCCACCTTAATCTCTGAAAGCCTGTTGAGGTAACAAATATAGATTAACAAGGGTGGTAAACACTTTGTTTCACTCTCTCAAGAGGAAACATCAAATGGCAACTTGGAGAGCATGACAATGAAAACACGGTAGCTTTTAAATTGTGTCAGAAGTGGCTCAATGGTAACACTTTTGCATCCAAAGAAAGCAGTGGATTTATTGAGCATAAACCTTAAGCTGACCTTCCAGTGCAGTGCTGTCCTGTTAATTTTAGTAAAAGCTGCAAGTACTGAGGGTGGCTGTGAATCAGAAACAAAAATAGAAATTGCTGGAAAAGCTCAGTAGGTCTGGCAGCATCTGTGGAGAGAAATCAGAGTTAATGTTTCGGGTCTGGTGATCCGTTTCTGAAGGAGGGTCACCAGACCCAAAAGGTTGACATCAACTTCTCTTCGCAGATGCTGCCAGACCTGCTGAGCTTTTTCAGCAATTTCTGTTTTTGTTTCTGTTGATCTCAGTGTTTAGGAGAGAATTAATAGTTGTGTAAGTGTGGGTTCACTAGGAAAATAAGTTTGCATGTGTTAAGGGCAAATTATGTTAAGTAACTTTGTTTGAATTTTTTTGATAAGGTAACAGAATTTTGATGAGGGTAATGCTGTTTTTATGATATGCATGGAGTCAGTCATAGAGAAATGGACACATTGGTCCAACCTGACCATGCTGACCAGATATCCTAAATTAATCTCGTCCCATTTGCCCCATATCTCTCTAAACCCTTCCTATTCATATACCCATCCAGATACAATTTTAAATGTTGCATTTGTACCAGCCTCCACCACTTTCTATGACTGCTCATACCATGCACCCATCACCGTCTGTGAGAAAAAGTTGCCTGTTAGGTCCCTTTTATATCTTTCCCCTCTCACCCTAAACCTATGCCTTCTAGTTCTGGACTCCCCCACCCCAGGGAAAAGACCTTGTCTATTTACCCTATCCATGCCCCTCATAATTTTGTAAATCTCTATAAGGTCACCCCTCAGCCTCCAACACGCCAGGGAAAACAGCTTCAGCCTCTCCCTATAGCTTGAGCCCTCCAACATCCTTGTAAATCTTTTCTGAACCCTTTCAAGTTTCACAACATTTTTCCGATAGGAAAGAGACCAGAATTGCACTCAAATGCAAAAGTGGCATGACCAATGTCCTGTACAGCCGCAACGTGACCTCCCAACTCCTATACTCGCCCTCTGACCAATGAAGGAAAGCATACCAAATGCCTTCTTCACTATCCTATCTACCTTTGACTCCACTTTCAAAGAGCTATGAACCTGCACTCCAAGGTCTCTGTGTTCAGCAACACTCCCCAGGATATAGCATTAAGTGTATAAGTCCTGCCCTGATTTGCTTTTACAAAAAGCAGCACCACACATCTATTATAAACTAATCTCCATCAGCCACTCCTCGGCCCATTGGCCCATCCAAACAAGATCCTGTTGTACTCTGAGGTAACTTCTTTCATTGTCCACTACACCTCCAATATTGGTGTCATCTGCAAACTTAATAACCATACCTCCTATGTTCACATCCAAATCGTTTATATAAATGACGAAAAGCAGTGGACCCAACACCGATCCTTGTAGCACACACTGGTCATAGGTCTCCAGTCTAAAAGACAACCCTCCACTATTAGCTCCTGTCTTCTATTAATTAACTGTCACACAACAAACATGAAAAAATTTTGAGCATGTACCATGAAAAGGAAAATTCCAACAATGACACAAAAATAAGACTGAGTGACAGGGAACAAAGTGTAGTGGTGAATAGTTTGTTTTTCAGACTAGATCCCTAGGAATTGGGGTTAGGAATCCTGCATATTAATGAATCCTGCATATTAATGAATCCTACATATTAATAACCTAGACAGTGGTGTACAAGGGCACAACTCCAAAATTTGTTGGTGATACAAAACATGGAAGTATTGTGAATTATGAAGAAGGGAGTGTAAACTACAGAAGGATGGAGAGTCGAGAGTGTGGTGCTGGAAAAGCACAGCAGGTCAGGCAGCATCTGAGGAGCAGGAGAAGTGATGTTTCTGGCAAGAGCCCTTCATCAGGAATGAGCAGGTAAGTTTGAAGTGATTAGTTTCTGTTAGAATAATGCAGTAAGGCAAGATGAAGTAAAAGACACCATTGTAAAAGGGGTGTGGAGTAGACGAGCCTAGGTGTATATGCGCATAAGCTTTTAAAGGCAGAAGGATGGATTGAAAGAGCAGTGGATAAAGACTGAGACATCCTGAGCTTCACAATTAGAGATTTAAAACATAAAAAAAAGGATGTTATACTAAACCTGTAGACAACATTAGTTAGGCCTCTGCTAAAGTACTGAATGTAGTTGTGTACAGAATATTTCAGGAAGCTTGTGAAGATGTTAAGTGAGGGTGTAAAAAAGATTCACAAAAATGATTCCGGGGTGAGGATAGGATTGTTCTTCATGGAAAAGGGAAGGTTGAAAGGAGATTCAGTAAATTAGAGTACTGGACAGAGTTAATAGAGGAAACTTCCTAATGGTGATAAGATCATTTGGGGCGGCATGGTGGCACAGTGGTTAGCACTGCTGCCTCACAGCGCCAGAGACCCGGGTTCAATTCCCTCCTCAGGCGACTGACTGTGTGGAGTTTGCACGTTCTCCCCGTGTCTGCGTGGGTTTCCTCCCACAGTCACAAAGATGTGCAGGTCAGGTGAATTGGCCATGCTAAATTGCCCATAGTGTTAGGTAAGGGGTAGATGTAGGGGTATGGGTGGGTTGCGCTTCGGCGGGATGGTGTGGACTTGTTGGGCCGAAGGGCCTGTTTCCACACTGTAAGTAATCTAGTAATCTAATCAAGAATGAGGGGACAGAGATATAAGGCAAATGGCAAAAGAAACAATGGTGACAGGCCATGTTTGTGAAGTGAGATTTTATAATCTGGAATGCAGCGTCTGAGAGTGGAGGGATGGTCATCTGAGACTTTCAAAAGGGACTTATTGGAAAAGGAAGCTGAAATTGCAGGGCTCTGGGGAAAAGGCGGGCAAGTGACATCAGGTTAGATTGCAGAGGGCATGATAGACCAAAAGGCCTTGTTTTGTGCCATAATTATTCTATGATGCAGAGGAGCTGGTTTTCAGGGGAGGCATCAAATCAAGGCCTCATCTGCCCCACATTGGAGACGTAAAGGATCATGAGACAGTCTTTGGAGAGAAACAAGGAAATTCTCGCCAGTGTTCAAGCTCATCTTTATCAATCAATGTCTAAAATATATTATCTGGTCATTATGACATTGCTATTTGCGTGACCTTGCTGTGTACACATTAGCTGCCATGTTACCTCTATTGCTGCTGCCAGTTCATGCTGGTGGTGGGGGTCTGGGCCTGCTCTCTGGCCCAGAAGCAGGGAATGACCCCACTGGGTCAGAAGCAGCAATCTAACTGGCTGTCAACAGGGAGACCGTTCAGTGAGGATTACCAGCCAATCAGAGATTTGGCAGTCAGCAGCGCGAAGATGTTAGTGCTCACTGCCCAAGTGGCACATGGAAGAGGATGGCACATTGATAAATGTGCACCTTCACAAGGTAAGTAGGATCTGGGAGTGTCACTGCCAGTAAGGCAGGGCCTGGTGAGCAAAGTGGGCTTCCCGAGGACACCCCATGCAGAGGCAGCCACTGCCAGTGGGAAAGGCCTTCCATAGGCATAGAATGTTCACATAAGAGGTTCCCCTCTTCCTGAGAGCCCATCAGGAGTTTAGATGGATTTTCATGCTAGTGAAGTTGGAAAGAGGCCTTCAATTTGCCACTTAGACAGCTCAGTTGGCCTCTAGCAGAAAGGCCACCTTCCACTGGCAAGATTTTGGGCACATCAGGAAGATGGTGGGCACACATCCCCATCCTGCACCTCACCTACTCAAATTCCATCCCAGGACTGCAATTAAAATACAGCCCTGCAATTCAGATGCCCTTCATGGGCTGTAAAGAAATTTGGAAAACTCTGAGGTTATGGAAGTTGCTATATAAATGCAAGCTTTTCTCTTTTCTAATGAGCTCCGCTTTTTATGTAAAAATCAAAGAATGAATGTGATCTGGCAAAAAGAGAAACAATGAGGTTGGGCAACGAAGCAGAAAAAAAATGGCAGAGTTGACAGAGAATGATAACAGCAGGAGAGAAAAGTGACAACAAAATGGAAGAACATCTGTTTTGCACTCCTCATGTCCTCAGTTTATCCGAAAGAGTTTGATAGCTAAATACTTGTTAAAATGTAGTCATTGTTTTTTATGGAGACAAATAAACCAGTCTATTTGAACATAGCAGTGTGCCTAGGCTGTAAATAAATAAATGTCTAGTAAATCGGTTTTGAGTGTGTTACTTCAAGAGATGAATATTGGCCAGTTTACAAGGAAAACACTAAGCCTTTCTTTACATAGTACCTTAGAGTCCTTTGTCTCAACAGCAATTCAGGACTTAACTGAATCACAGCACCACCAAAATATTGCACTCTCTGAGCACTATGGTGAAGTGTTAGCTGTGGAGTGTGACTCCTATTAGTGGCAAGAATCTTAGCTTTGAGAAATGAAAGAGAAACAAAAGCTACAGTCAAGAAAATTCTGTGTTGTAATAACTTGTATAAACCTGTTGAACTGAGACAGAAGAGTAGAGAATTTCTGTGCTCATCCAAACCTTACCTCCGAATACAACGCAATCTTGATCAGATGAGCCAATGGGCTGGAGCGTGGCAGATGAAGTTTAACTTAGAGAAATGCAAGGTGCTGCATTTTGGAAAAGCAAATCACAGCAGGAATTGTATACTTAATGGTAATGTCTGAAGGAGTGTTGCTGAACAAAAAGACCTTGGAGTGTAGATTCATAGTTCCTTGAAAGTAGAGTTACAGGTAGATAGAATAGTGAAGAAGCCATTTGATATGCTTTCCTTTATCGGTCACAGCATTGCATGTCGGAGTTGGGAGGTCATATTGTGGCAGTACAGGACATTGGTTCGGCTATTTTGGAATAAGTGAAATTGTACTGAAAGATTACGGGTTTTAAAGGCTCTTTTCCTCTATGAAGTCTCCTCATAAATGATTCAATTGAAGGCTGAAGAAGTCATGGTTTTCTTTTCTTTATCATCACTCAGCCTTTGATGTTATGGATTAGCCTCATGGCTTTTCTTTGCACCACCTCAGGCCTTAGACGTTTCCTTTGTGGCTCATTGACCAGTGTTAAATCAAGGTGCATGTTGATCAACATGTTAAATGGCTTCAGTAAGGTGGCTGCAGACTTAAACTCGCCTCTTGGCAATATAGCTCAGAAATCTATTTATTTTGTTTATTGCTGCTATGCAATGACTAGACATGTGTTGAGTCTATCATTACTCACAGATCTTTAAGCTTTTCCACAAGCAAGTTCGACAACATTCAATTCAGTCAGTATGTCACCCATCTTTTTCCTAACGTGTGGATTAAATGTAGAAATTGTTTTCATTAAACTGATCTGTTACGATAATGTCTTTTTCTTTTACCTTACACAACATTCCAACCACACAAAGAGGATCAGTAACTCTGTTAGTTGTGTTCTTTTATTTGAATTGATTAAATTATGTTCAGCATTATCTGGGAGGTTAGTTAACATGCCTAATATCTCAGACTGCTCTTATCTTCTGCAGTTGACTGAGGTTATTTTCCTTGGAGCTTTGGAGACTGAGGGGGGCATAATTGAGATGTATAAAATTAAGAGGGGCATTGATCGGGTACACAGGAAGGAACTTTTCCCCTTGGTGGATGGATCATTGATCAGGGGCATAGAATTAAGGTAAGGAGTTTAAAGGGGATAGGAGGAAACATTTTTTCACCCAGAGGGTGACAAGAATCTGGAACTCACTACCTGCAAGGGTGGTGGAGGCAGAGACCATCAGAACATTTAAGCTGTATTTAGATGTGGACTTGCAATGGCAAGGCATACTAAGCTGGAAAATGGGATGAGAATAGTTCGGTGCTTGTTTTTTGACTGGCACAGACTCAGACGGCTGATGGGCCTTTCTCTGTGCTATCAGCGTCAAGGATTGCATGACACCATACTTCCTGATGATCACATGAGCATATACATCACTCAGGTAGAAGTGGGTACTGCAGATGCTGGAGATTAGAGTCAAGATTAGAGCAGTGCTGGAAAAGCACAGCAGGTCAGGCAGCATCCGAGGAGCAGGGAAGTCGATGTTTCAGGCAAAAATGCTTAATCAGAAAGCAGATGAAGGGCTTTTGCCCGAAACGTCGATTTTCTTGCTCCTTGGATGCTGCCTGACCTGTTGTGCTTTTCCAGCACAACTCTAATCTTGACGTATACATTACATCCTGACTCGTGATGCACTGTAGTTAAAGATAGCCCTCTTTAGAGGTGTACCACAAAGAGTATGGCCACTCGCAATCTTTTTAGATCCTTCTTTCGTTACCAAGCAACATCTACACTAGGACCCATCACCTAGGTGCATATGTCAACAGCCAGTACTGCCTTTCAGAGTTACTGGAGTTTGGCTTGTTTATGTGGATTAAAAAAAGCAGGGATCTCAACACCAATCCCTGGAGTACTTCAGGCTGAGCTTGGCCACTATCACACATTTCCTTATCCAGCTTCCAGTCTTACCTAGAATGCTGACAGCTTTAGGTTCATGTACCTGCCTTTGACATGGAATTTTATCAGTAAGATGTTTGGGATACTAATGGCAAAACAACCCTGCATCATAAGAGAGACATTGTCACGTTAGGAAGATTTGCAACTCTTCCCCAAAACACCTCTGAGGCTCGGTCAATTGAACATTTCAAAACTGAGATAGGATTTTTTTGTTAAGGATATTCAGACAACATTCAACCAGAGTAATGGAGTGAAAATTCAGATCAATCAGGATCTAAGGTAGTGCTGGAACAGAATTAAGGGGCAGAATGGCCTATTTTACTTTATTTGTTCTTATTTCCTAATATCAGTTTAACTGAAGTGATGTTACTTTCTCAAAAAAAATCAAAGAGTCTGGGGGAAGTCGGTTTCACTTGTTTATTATCACATAAATGCTACTAGCGCTTGCCAGGGAATTATGTGGCATTCTCCTGACCTTCCAAAGCCTTTCCATGACAGGGCATAGATGGAGAATATGATGGATGGGAACACCTCAACAACACTGAGGAAGCTCAACACCAACCAGGATACAGCAACTCAAGCTATCAGTGCTTCTTCCAGTACCTTAAACACCCACCTTCTTTACCATCAGGCTCCAATGTGTATTATCCATAAGGTGTATTGTCAAAGTATCAAGATTTCTTCAAGAGCACCTCTTGATTCTGTAACCTCCACCATCTGGAAGGACAAGAGAAACAGATACTTGGATTCACCACTGTCTTTATGTTTTGGGATTCAAGCATGGAGTTCAAGGGAAGATGAGCACAAATTTGACAGATGACAACGCATTGAAGGACTTTGTAGATAAAAGGGTGTTTGGAGATGGGATGGTAATTTAAAGGACAGTGGGGTCAAGAGTTGATTTATTTACTTGATGTAAGGTATGGCATATTGAAAGGGAAGAGGGAAAAACAATAGCAGTATCAGCTACCATGGGGACCAGGAGCAGAAGTTTCGTGGTCAATAGTTTATTGGGAATAAGGACAAGGAAGAAGAAGATAGGTCCGAGAACGAGGGTAAGTCCAATCAAGGACAGTAGTGGGAGACTGTGTATTGAGTCGGAAGAGATAGGAGAGGTCTTGAATGAGTACATTTCTTCAGTATTTATAAATGAGAGGGACCGTATTGTTGAAGAGGAGAGTATGAATCAGACTGGTAAGCTAGAGGAGATACTTGTTAGGAAGGAAGATGTGTTGGGCATTTTAAAAAACTTGAGGATAGACAAGTCCCCCGGGCCTGACGGGATATATCCTAGGATTATGTGGGAAGCAAGAGAGGAAGTTGTAGAGCCGTTGGCAATGATCTTTTCATCTTCACTGTCAACGGGGGTGGTACCAGGGGACTGGAGAGTGGCAAAAGTTCTGCCCGTTGAAAAAAACGGAATAGGGATAACCCCGGGAATTACAGGCCAATTAGTCTTACTTCGGTGGAAGGCAAAGTAATGGAAAGGGTACTGAGGGATAGGATTTATGAGTATCTGGAAAGACACTGCTTGATTAGGGACAGCCAGCACGGATTTGTGAGGGGTAGGTCTTGCCTTACAAGTCTTATTGAATTCTTTGAGGAGGTGACCAAGCATGTGGATGAGGGTAGAGCAGTGGATGTAGTGTACATGGATTTTAGTAAGGCATTTGATAAGGCAGGAGGCATGTGATATTGGGAAGTTTGGCCAGTTGGATAGAGAACTGGCTAACCGGTCGAAGTCAGAAAGTGGTGGTAGATGGTAAATATTCAGCCTGGAGCCCAGTTACAAGTGGAGTTCCGCAGGGATCAGTTCTGGGTCCTCTGCTGTTTGTAATGTTTATTAATGACTTGGAAGAGGGAGTTGAAGGGTGGGTCAGTAAATTTGCAGACGATACGAAGATTGGTGGAATTGTGGATCGTGAAGAGGGCTGTTGTCAGCTGCAAAGGGACTTAGCTATGATGCAGAGCTGGGCTGAGGAGTGGCAGATGGAGTTCAACCCTGTCATGTGTGAGGTTGTCCACTTTGGAAGGACAAATAAGAATGCGGAATACAGGGTTAACGGTAGGGTTCTTAGTAAGGTGGAGGAGCAGAGGGGTCTTGGGGTCTATGTTCGTAGCTCTTTGAAAGTTGCCACTCAGGTGGATAGAGCTTGTAAGAAGGCCTATGGTGTATTAGCGTTCATTAGCAGAGGGATTGAATTCAAGAGTCATGAGGTGATGTTGCAGCTGTACAGGACCTTGGTAAGGCCACATTTGGAGTACTGTGTGCAGTTCTGGTCGCCTCATTTTAGGAAAGATGTGGAAGCTTTGGAGAGGGTGCAGAGGAGATTTACCAGGATGTTGCCTGGAATGGAGAATAGGTCGTACGAGGATAGGTTGAGGGTGCTAGGCCTTTTCTCATTGGAACGGTGAAGGATGAGGGGTGACTTGATAAGAGGTTTATAAGATGATTAGGGGAGTAGATAGAGTAGACAGTCAGAGACTTTTTCCCCGGGTACAACAGAGTGTTGCAAGGGGACATAAATTTAAGGTTAAGGGTGGAAGGTATAGGGGGGATGTCAGGGGTAGGTTCTTTACCCAGAGAGTGGTGGGGGCATGGAATGCGCTGCCTGTGGGAGTGGTGGATTCAGAATCATTGGTGACCTTTAAGCGGCAATTGGATAGGTGCTTAAGCTAGGACAAATGTTTGGCACAACATCGTGGGCCGAAGGGCCTGTTCTGTGCTGTATTGTTCTATGTTCTATGTTAAGGTAGCTGTTATTGCGAATAAAGAGCTGGAAGAGAACATTCATTAAAGATAATCAGATCAAATTTGGAAGAAGGTGTATGTTCAGTGTTAGAGCAGAGGAACTTTTTAAGGATATGTGTTGGGCTATAAAAAAAGGAGGGGGAGGCAAAAGCAGATTAGATTCAATTACTTAAGAAGAAGGCTCCTTGTTTTAAAAAAAAACGTTTAAGGGATGTTGACATTGCTGACTGTAGTGTGGAGGGGAACATGTAGATGGCAGTGTTCCTGTGCATAAGCTATCTTTGTCCTTCTAAGTGGTAATGTTCAGTAGTTTGGAAGCTGATGTTGAAGGGGATTTGGTGAATGATAGCACTGCATCTTGTAGATGGTATACAATGCTGCAACCGTGCATCGCTGGTGAGGGGAATGCATGTTGTAGCTGGTGGATGGGGTGCTAGTCAAGTGAGTTGCTTTATCTTGGATGGTGTCAAACCTTTTGACTGTTGTTGGAACTGCACTCATCCAGACAAGTGAGGAGTATTCTATCATACTCATGACTTGTGGCTTGTTGAGGATAGATAAGAAGTCAGTTATTCATTGCAAAATTCCTACCATTTAATGTAATCTTGTAGATGCTGGATTTATATGGCTGGTCCAGCTCAGCTACTGATCAACAGTAATTCCCAGGATGTTGATAATGGGACATTCAGTGATGGTTATGTCATTGAGAGTCAAGGGATAACACTTTGGTTCTCTCTTGTTGGCCATGGTCATTGCCAGGTACATGTGTGGTGTGAATGTCACTTCTGACTTGTCAGCCAAAGCATGGACATTGTCCAGGTCTTGGTTCATGTGCACATGGACTGCATCAGTATCTGAAGAGTCATGAATGTTGCTGAAGAGAGTGCAATGATCAGCGAACAGTCCTGTAAGTCACCCTAGGAATAGTGAAACGGTTGGATCAAGAACACTATCCTGAGAAAATTCCTGCAAAGATGTCCTGGGGCTGAGATGACCTTCAACAACCACAACCTTTTTTCTGATGTTCTGTCCTGACATTACCCATTAACATCAAATTGGATAGTGCTTTGATTTTGTTGCTGGCCAGAAAATGGGTTGAATGTCCAAAATCATCACATTCTCAACCTAGCCCTTTTAACTTCTGTTAAATAAAGGTTCCAGAGGTGAAAGGTCAACATGTTAGCTTACCATGCACCACCCAGAAATAGTTTTATATTTCAATAATTTTCTGGGCTTGCACTACACAGTAAAACGTTCAGGAAAAGCCCAGCTAAAGAAGGCAGGAGAAATTGTCGACTACAGGAAAAGTCTGATTCAAACATAAAAACGGTGTGACGGTGCTTTGTGTAGCAAAGGGGTCTGCTTTTTCCTTTCTGAGTCAAAAAGCATTGCATTCTCCAGGTTTTTGTTCACATGTCAGGGTTATAGTACCCAGCCCTGTGTTTTTTAATAAAATGTGTGTGTGAATTTGGAAAAGAATTAAACAAGGTAAAATTATTTTTACTATGGGTGGCATGGTGGCACAGTGGTTAGCACTGCTGCCTCACAGCGCCAGAGACCTGGGTTCAATTCCCACCTCAGGCGACTGACTGTGTGGAGTTTGCACGGTCTCCCCGTGTCTGCGTGGGTTTCCTCCGGGTGCTCCGGTTTCCTCCCACAGTCCAAAGATGTGCAGGTCAGGTGAATTGGCCATGCTAAATTGCCCATAGTGTTAGGTAAAGGGGTAAGTGTAGGGGAATGGGTGGGTTGCGCATCGGTGGGTCGGTGTGGACTTGTTGGGCCGAAGGGCCTGTTTCCACACTGTAAGTAATCTAATCTAATCTAATCTAATCTAATTACTCCGTTGTACTATGCAGCATTGCCCAACACTGTCATCCTGAGCTTATCTGATGTCAAAGTCCTCATCCATGCCATTGTTACCTTTATACTTGACTATTCCAACACAGACATTCTCGAAATGTAATGTAGCATTGCTAAGCTTGCTTCTGCAGCTGGTAGTATGTCATTACTCTGGCTTGCAGACTCAGATTCATGTTCTATTCAAATCTCTCCATAGCAGCTGGTGAAACTTAAGTTCAATTCATTAAATCTGGATTTAAAAGTTTATTGCAGTAATGTAACCATGCACTATCACAATGTCCTTCAGGGTGGGAAATCTGCTGTCCTTTTCTGATTTGACCTAAATGTGGCTCCAGACCTACAGCAGTGTGGTTGACCCTCGACTGCCCTCCGATATGACTTGGAAAACGATTCAGTTCGAGGTTAACTAGGGAACATTGTCTCCTCGAGACCCTTCAGAAAAAGGAGAGGATTGATCTTGTCAGATTGTTCCCTGAGCAGACTGTCAAAGTCATTGAGCAGAATGTCTCATCGCCAGAACTTTCCAACAAACACCAAGACATCACTTGGCTGGTGGTGAGAAGGGTACTTCCTGTTAGATCCTTCTTGAATGCCCGGTCAGTCTGCGCCACCACATGCTGCCCTTAAAGCAGCTCCGGGGGAGGGATAAGACTGTCACACGCCTCCTTCAGTAATGTGCCTTTGCAAAGGAAGTCTGGAGAAAGATGTGGTGGTTTTCGAGGTTCGGCCTGAGCAGCTGTGTCCCATGTCTCTGTGCTCTACAGTCTATTCCCTGGGACGCATACCAAGACAAACATTGACTGCCCCTGGAGGACCATCAACTCGGTGAAACTTGTTGGTCTTCCAGTGTAAAACGTTGATCTCAACCAAGTGTTGCAGACTGGCATATCCCAAGGCCCCAGGACTAAATGCTGAGGGATACACTAAAGCTTGGGGCAGAGGCTGCCAAGGAGCAGTAGGGAAAGACCACTGCCTGAAGTCTTTCTGTCAAACTTTAGTGGAGGACCATCCAGTTACCAGACCTTCCCAGTGCCTCAAACACATGTAAATAGTACCTTGCATAAATAAGAAATGCCTTTGGGTTTGTTGCAAATGTGAAAAAAGTTAAACCACAATGTTTGTTTGTTCTCCGTATGCAAAGACTGTACAGAACCGAGTAACGGAGTATGTTCATAAAGCTTTTTTATGAATAAAGTATTTTTGCAATACAAAATACTAGGGATGAGCAATAAATGCTTTCTCTTCCTGAGGCACCCATATCCCATGAAAGAATGAAAAATAAACACTTCTGACAACCTTTCTTTGTTCTCCCATCCATAATCTAGGGGTCATCCAAACTCAATTGCTCATGTCCTTATTCATGGCAAGTCTGTTTATCATCGTCACTGACTTACATTGGATTCCATTGGTCACATGTCTTCAGCTACCTGGAGTTCCCTTCCAGAACCTCTCTGAATCTTAGCTGTTCCCTCTGCCTGTAAGACATTCCTTACAACTTACCTCTGTTGATGAAGTGATGACCATTTCCCTCATATATTGCATCTAATTTTGATAATGATGCTTCTGCAAAGTTCCTTGGGCTGTTTAATTACATTAAATGTGCTCTCTAAAAATAAATTTTGTTGTTCTGCTCCAGCCATATTTCATGGTGTAAACATAGGCGTGGAGGAGAAAAAATGCTGATTTCCAGTCATGTGGGGCATAAACAGAAATCTTTTTCTCATCAGTAATGGCGCATGACACTCCTACATAAAAGACATAATTGACATACAACACTGAGTTTACGTTCCAATGGCTTCAGTATCATTGAAACAGCCCGTAAATTGGCAGTTTAATCCAAATGCACCCTATTATTGCCAAGAACCTCTGGTTAAGATTTAAAATCCAACAGATACAGAGTGATGGTGGTAGGTACATGGTGATAATGCTATTGGACTCATAATGTAAGGTCCAGGCAAATGATTTGGGAGCGCAGGTTCAAATCCAACCAAAGCTGTTGACATAGTTGCAATTCAATTAATAAAATCTGATTGGAAATGAATGATCATGAAACCAGCATCAATTGGCACTAAAAATCTCATCCATCATGTCCTTTAGGAAGGAATTCTGCTAGCCAGCATGTGATTTCAAACACACAGCCACATAGTTCACTCTTAATTGCACTCATTGACAGTTAGGGACGAAGAACAAAGTTAGTCTTGCCCCCATAAGAAAATATGCTGACTTTATCTTTGTGCCCAGCTAGAACCTCCTTAATGATTAATTCTAGTACCTTCCTCCTAATAGGTATCAAGCTAACAATTCTACAGTTGATTGTTTTCTAATCCTGTTCCTTCTCAAATGGAGGGGTTGTATTTGTTGTTTGACAGTCCAATGGAACCTTCCCTAAATCTCGGGAATTTTGGAAAATGAGCACCCAATCCATGCATTACCACATTAGCCACCTCTTTTAAGACCATGGAATCAAGGCCCTTATCAGCCATAGCCCCCTCACTTTGGTCAATTATAGTCTGAAGACTATAATTTCGCCAAGTTCCTCACTGCCTTTTACACCTTCTGATTAGAGCTATTACTTGAATGATTTTTGTGTCCTCTCTAGTGAAAAGAAAAGCAAAATGTCTATTTCATCCACCATTTCCATACTGTTTACTATTAGTCCCCATTCCCACATTCTAGAAGCCAACACTCACTTGATTTACTCTTCTCCTTTTTAAATACCTATTGAAGGTCTTGCTACCTTTTCTAAAATACATCCAGGTAGCTTCTTCTTATGCTGTAATTTATTTTCCCTAACCAGCCATTTTTTGTTTTTCTTTACACTCTGTCCAATCATTTGAACTGTCTCTCATTTATGTGCAATTGCATGCTTTTGCCTTGAGTTAGACGTTTACTTTTGCAACATTAGTTAAGCACAGATGGTGGGTCTTTCCCTTAGAGTTTTTATTCAGGTTAAGAGTTTATTTAATGTGAGTATTCTGAAGATTTCCACTGTGCATCTAATAATCTATTCCTTCCCCTAATGCACCAGTTCACTTCAGCTAGCTCAGCTTTCATGTCTGTATTGTTATCCTTATTTAGTTTGAAATACCAGTCTAAGGCCCACTCTTCTTCCTTTCAAACTGTTTGTATTCATCTTATCGTGGTTACTGCTACCTAAGGCTGCCTTTACTATGAGGTCATTAATCAATCCTGTTACATTGTACAACACCAAATCAAATGTGACCTGCTTTCTAGTTTGTTCCAGAGCATGCTATCTCAAAAATATTGTTCTGATTCCTCATCCAAGTTGGATTTTTTCATTTATATGTTGTTTGAAATTGCCTGTCACTATTGCCATCCCTTTATTACAAAGTAGACAGGCGGGAGGCTGGAAGAATACAGCAAGCCAGGCTGTGGAGGTGGAGAAGAAGTCAATATTTTGGATGTAATCCTTCTTCAGGACTAGGAATGGGTGTGGGGGAAGCTGCAGATAAAGGGGGTGGCGGGGGCAGGGTGGTGAAGTCGGGATAGGTGAAGACAGGTAGCGGGTGCAACCTGGTTGGTCAGTGGGATGAATGAATCCGGTTGGTGGAAGGGACGGGAAGGGCTGGGAAGGAAGTTGGGGGTGGAAAAGGAGGTTATTTGAAACCGGAGAATTCAATGTTGAGTGTTCCGGGTTGTAGACTGCCCAGATGGAAGATGAGGTGTTGTTCCTCCAATTTGCGGTGTGGTTCATTGTGGCAATAGAGGAGGCTAAGGATAGTCATGTCAGAAAGAGAGTGGGAAGCGGAATTAAAATGGGGATGACTGGAAGGTCCAGTCAGACCCTGTGGGCTCCCACCCCCACCCCAAGTCCTGAACAAGGGTTACACCTGAAATATCAACTTGTCCACCTCCTGATGCTGCCTGGCTTGCTGTGTTCTTCCAGCCTCCTGCCTGTCTGATTTGGATTTGAGCATCTGCAGTTATTTTGTCTCTATCCCTTTATCACAAGCAGGTAAAAACAATGACTGTAGATGCTGGAAACCAGATTCTGGAGTATAGCGGTGCTGGAAAAGCACAGCAGTTCAGGCACCATCCGAGGAGCAGGAAAATCTGATGTTTCAGGAAAATCTGATGTTTCGGGCAAACGCCCTTCATCAGGAATACTTTTATCACAAGCACCCAATATTTGCCTAATTCCTTATAATATCTAAGGAGAGCCTCATTCCTAGCTCTATGTGGTTAAACCTGCATAGATTCACTTACAGACACACACAAGGGTGTGCATGAGAAAGGGAGCTAATGTGCATGCATGTAAGCGAAAGAGAGCGAGAGAGAGAGAGAAGGCATATATGCATGAAGGGGAGAGAGAGAGAGAGAACTGGAGAGTCGTTGTGAGAGGAACAGAGAAGACAGTGCACATGAAACCTGAGAATGAGAGTGAGTCAAAAACATACTCGTCTTCCCCTCCTCTCTCCCCAAAAAAATGCCAGCCACAAAGTAGGCTTGGAGAGGAGAAAAATGCAGGCTGAAATGAAATCTGTTTCTGACCCCCCACTTTCCCCTGAATTTTACCAATGCCAGCTTGGAGCGTACAACATCAGAGGCTCATGCAAGATTGGTGTTGGTTAAATGCAACTCCTCAGCTCAATCTGTGCCCCGATCACATGAACCTGGGGTCTCGTCATGTATTCTCTAGCTCTGCTTCTCAATGGAAAATGCAAATTCATTTTTATTAGTTAGCTCTGTTGCTTGATAGATCTTACTCAATTCATTTCAACTTATTTAAATTATCAATTTATTGCTTTCAAAGTTTTTTTTAACTGAACTTCATGTTGACTGTCCAGCGAAATGTTACCTTTCCGGAATTTACAAAACTGCTGAATGACAGAAAAGTTGAAATGTGGCTCAATGGTTGAACAGGGAGAAAATGGGGACTGCCGATGCTGGAGGTCAGAGTTGAAAAGTGTGGTGGTGGAAAAGCACAGCAGGTCAGGCAGTTTGCCTGAGGTCAGAGGTGGATACCAGAGAGTGCAGCAAGATAGAGCGTGGGGCATGAACAGGGCAAGTGGGCACAGCATAAATAAGAGGAATAGTACAGTAGGAGACATTGGGATTATGATGGGAGGGGATGTATGCAGAGCATGAGGGAAGTGGAGTCAGCAGAGAGATCATGAGGATGCTTAGAGTGGGGTCGAGGAGCATAGGGAGACATAAACTGGAACATGGGGAGTCTGATGAGGATGGGGGTATGCAGCAGAGGAGGAGCATGGAGTAGGTAAAGAGCATACTGGAGGAAAGGAGGGAGTATGAGAGTGTAACACATACAGAGAGGGCACGACAAAGGATGGGGCAGGGTGAGGAGTATGGCTGGACAGCATAAGAATGATGTTTGAAGCTGTGTTGCTGGTACTCAGGAATTGAGGTTGGTTTTCTAACCAGTGCACCTCCACACTGACCCTTCCACTGCAATACATTGTGGCTCAGAAAACACAACCCTGCCACATTGCTCAGATACAAAAACATGGTGGCAAGGGGCTTCAGAGGCGGTTTAGTTTTCACAAGCTGCTAAAAGGGCTGAACTTGTGTTTTCCTGAAAATCTACCCCCTTACATTTATTTGTTTGCCCTGTGGGTCTCTCAAGTGGGAGCAAAGCAAGACCTTGACTGAGTGAAGCAGTGGTGGCTCACTCAATCAGGAACACCACTTTTCCCACTGAACTGTGTAAGCCAAGAAATTCCTTTAGTTGTTCATCAATGCATGTTATGAGTGTTAGAACATAGAACATAGAAGAATACAGCGCAGTACAGGCCCTTCGGCCCTCGATGTTGCGCCGATCAAAGCCCACCTAACCTACACTAACCCACTATCCTCCATATACCTATCCAATGCCCGCTTAAATACCCATAAAGAGGGAGAGTCCACCACTGCTACTGGCAGGGCATTCCATGAACTTACGACTCGCTGAGTGAAGAACCGACCCCTAACATCAGTCCTATATCTACCCCCCCTTAATTTAAAGCTATGCCCCCTTGTAATAGCTGACTCCATACGTGGAAAAAGGTTCTCACTGTCAACCCTATCTAACCCCCTAATCATCTTGTACACCTCTATCAAGTCCCCCCTAAATCTTCTTTTCTCCAATGAAAACAACCCCAAGTGCCTCAGCCTTTCCTCATAGGATCTTCCTACCATACCAGGCAACATCCTGGTAAACTTCCTCTGCACCCGTTCCAGTGCCTCCACATCCTTCCTATAGTATGGCGACCAAAACTGCACACAATATTCCAGATGCGGTCGCACCAGAGTCTTATACAACTGCAGCATGACCTCAGGACTCCGGAACTCAATTCCTCTACCAATAAAAGCCAGTACGCCATATGCCTTCTTCACTGCACTATTTACCTGGGTGGCAACTTTCAGAGATCTGTGTACATGGACACCAAGATCCCTCTGCTCACCCACACTACCAAGTATCCGACCATTAGCCCAGTACCCCATCTTTTTGTTACTCTTACCAAAGTGAATCACCTCACACTTAGCTACATTGAACTCCATTTGCCACCTTTCTGCCCAGCTCTGCAGCTTCTCTATATCCCGCTGTAACCTGCCACATCCTTCCTCACTGTCTACAACACCTCCGACTTTCGTATCATCCGCAAACTTGCTCACCCAACCTTCTAACCCTTCCTCCAGGTCATTTATAAAAATGACAAACAGCAATGGTCCCAAAACAGATCCTTGCGGAACACTGCTAGTGACGGCACTCTAAGATGAACCTTTGCCATCAACTACTACCCTCTGTCTTCTTCCAGCCAGCCAATTCCTAATCCAAACCTCCAACTCACCCTCAATGCCATATCTCTGTATTTTCTGCAGTAGCCTACCATGGGGGACCTTATCAAACGCCTTACTAAAATCCATATATACCACATCTACCGCTTTCCCCTCATCTACCTCCTTAGTCACCTTCTCAAAGAATTCAATAAGGTTTGTGAGGCACAACCTGCCCTTCACAAAACCATGCTGACTATCCTTGATCACATTATTCTTATCCAGATGTGCATAAATCCTATCCCTTACAATTCTCTCTAAGACTTTGCCCACAACAGAAGTGAGACTCACTGGCCTATAGTTACTAGGATTATCCCTACTCCCCTTCTTGAACAAGGGAACCATGTTTGCTAGCCTCCAGTCCTCTGGCACTACTCCTGTAGACAAAGAGGACACAAAAATCAAGGTCAATGGCTCTGCAATCTCCTCCCTTGCTTCCCAGAGAATCCTAGGATAAATGCCATCAGGCCCAGGGGACTGATCTATTTTCACCCTTGCCAGAATTTCCAACACCTCTTCTCTACATATCTCAAAGCCATCCATTCTACTTATTCGTGCTTCAGTATTCATATCGACAACATAGTTGTGATAACTATGTTATAAATGGCCTTTGGGCCTTGGTTATTCCCAATGCTTCCTCCCCTACCCCTTAACTTCAGCCTGTATTTTTCTCCCCTCCAAGCCTGCTTTGCAGATTGCTTTTTTGGAAGGAGGAGAGGGGAAGGATGAGTATATTTCTGACTCAGTTTCAGGTTTCACGTGCACTCCTCTCTGTTCATCGCAGAATCACTCACCAGCTCTCTCTCTTTCTCTCTCTCTCTCTCTCTCTCTCTCCATGGGAGAAAATTAGATAGAGCTCTCATTGCTCATTGACATCCACAGATCCCTGGCAGTGAAGCAGCCAATATTCAAACAGCCCCTCCAACTGGGTTCGTGGTTGGAGAATGAACACTTGAATGAGGCATCGATTTCATCTCAGCAACTCTTCTCCACCAGGGAACTAACATTGTCGGGAAGGGAAGCAAGAAAAATTAGTGATTCAATGGTTACTTATTTCAAATTGTTTTGTTCAATATCCACGGCTTTAAGCTTGAACACTTTTTTAAACCAACTGTAGCATTGGGTAAACTGTCAACTGCGTACTAATGCGAATTTTAAAAGTCAAGCGAGCCATTGGAAAATTCGTAGCAGTAACGGTTCTAGCAAAGTAACCTGAGAATCTGAGAGCACCTCTTCACCTTTACTTTGGGAGGTGTTTTAATTATAATGTTATCTAATAACATTTTTATTTCCAATAGGCAATTAGTCCGTCACAATGTCGCACTCTCAAAAGTGTCGTTCCATCTCCGTATAACTCGGACCTCTTCCTAATTGTGTCTTGTAATTGTCAGAAAAACATCTGCAGTCTATCACTGGACAGACAGCATTGTGAGGAATGTCTTTTTTTAAATAATGATACCAGTTTAGTGGACCTGGACCTTGATTCTGAAAGCTCCTTGCTGATTGACCTTTTTATTTTAAATGTTAAGTTATGACATTGTGAGTATTGATAGGAAATCTATGAACAGCAGCTTCAGAATGATAGGTAGTCAGTACTATACCTTTTATTCAGCTGACTGACAGCCACAGCACTGAGAATCCAGGCACCTTGCCAGATTTATTTACTTTAGAATCAACATATATGGCTGACTTTATGTATTCTTATAAGAATATATTTTTTCTCTCTTCTTCCAAGTTTTCTGTTGCGTCCTGTTTCTGATGAATCTATTACCTTCATGTTCATGCTCACTGTAGCTCGAATCATTTGACATTCAATGGGTGATCCTCACTTTTCAGCCTTTGTAGTGAATGGTGGTGGACATTATCTCTGTCCTCACCCAACATTCTCATGTTATTATACCAGCAGAATGCTGAGGAAAAGAAGCCTTTGCCTATTTTATGTTCCCTCCACAATCTGGACCTTGGCAGTGCCCCTGCATAGTTTATAATAGATTGTTAATTGCCCACTGTCATTGGTTTCTGTCTATTTTTAAACTAATGGGAACTTGTCATATTTTTATGGCATATAGTTTTAAAACTTCCATTAGTGCCATTGAAAAAGTGTCGTCATGTGACTCACTCCCACATTCCACCAATATCACTTGTATTGCATCCAAAGGTAAACAGTCAGAGCTCCTTTCCCACTCGATTTCCTACTTGCTGGGTTACCCAAACCTCTTTGCAGCTCTCGCAAAACGTTTGGGGACCAGAAATGAAGTTCAACCTCTGGTGTACAAAAACAAAAGCAAAAAGCTATGTGGGAACTTAAATCTGAATCAAAAACAGAAAAAGCCAGGAAGGCTCAGGAATAAGTCAATCAGCATCAGTTAAAAACAAAAGAAACAAATTTACATTTTGGGCAAGAGTCTTTCTTCAGTATTCAATTGTTTGTGTGTTGTTCTGGTATGATGGAATCAGTTCTGCAATATAAGCAAGGAGGACTTTATTGTACTATGAGCCAAGCATTCCTTCAAACTGTTATACTCCTACAAGTTATGAACAAAATGAATTATTGGCCTCTGTACGTCTGTAGGCAGAATGCCATAAAGATTCTACAAACAGTTAACTGCGCATTATTTGCAAACACCATTACAGAGAAAGCCCCAATGTATGTGCAATCTACAATTACTTAATGTAAGCCTCAATGCCAGCAGAGGTAGCACCACTGAGATCTATTTTGGTGAAGCTGCAGTTGAGTAATACCGCAAAATTATAGTATTGAATATCCTGCGGAGAAAATATTGGCTTTCATATTTCGTAGTGGTCTTTGGAGTACAGCTGTAACTTATAATAAAAATGAACAGTGTCAAAAACTATAAAATGGAAAAGAAAAATACTGTGCAGGCAATGGTATTGAGTGATGGATCAGTGTGAATTTGGGCAGAGGAGCAAAGCATCATCACTGTACTAAATGTTCTGTGTCAAGAATGGGGATCAGATTGGGTGCATTGTATAACTGACTTGTTTATTTTCTTGGAAAACAAGAGGGATATACAGCATCAAAGAGAAGCATTTTTCCCCCAAGGAAGCTGGACAATGTACAGGAGACTGAGTCTCTGGAACATCTCACACATTTAAGCAAGCTGTTATCAGGTGAGATTGCTTCACAATCTTACTTGGCTTTGAGATGAAACTGAGACTTAGCGACAAAGTCACATAGTTGGAAGTCCTGCTGTATTTTGCTCAGTTCAGGGTGGAGAAGTTTGGGACAGTTCTGAAAACCCACAGAAGATGTATAGCTTTGGCTAAGAGTGAAGTTCTCTTTCACTTTGGCTGTTGATTAAAAGTATTCAGCAATGTTTGACTTATGTGGCAAAGCAAAAATTAGTTGTTTTGATTTTATAACATAGTCATAGTTTGGCCCAGTGTGAGCAAAATAATGTTGGAAATACTTAGCAGGGCAGGTAGTATTTGTGTAGAGAGACACAGGATTCAAATCAATTTCATTTCATCAGACCTGTGAAAGGTTAAAGCTGTTTTGAGACAAACAGTGAATAAGACAAAGACAGAAGGAAGGTTTTGTAATCTGTGGGAGAAAGGAGCGATTTAATGAAAGAAAAATTATACAACTGGAACAAAGGAAATGGTGATTAGAGTCATCGAGATGTACAGCACGGAAACAGACCCTTCGGTCCAACCCCTCAATGCCGACCAGATATCCCAACCCAATCTAGTCCCACCTGCCAGCACCCGGCCCATATTCCTCCAAACCCTTCCTATTCATGTACCCATCCAAATGCCTCTTAAATGTTGCAATTGTACCAGCCTCCGCCACATCCTCTGGCAGCTCATTCCATACACGTACCACCCTCTGCGTGAAAAAGTTGCCCCTTAGGTCTCTTTTATATCTTTCCCCTCTCACCCTAAACCTATGCCCACTAGTTCTGGACTCCGCAACCCCATGGAAAATACTTTGCCTATTTATCCTATCCTTGTCCCTCATAATTTTGTAAACCTCTATAAGATCACCCCTCAGCCTCGACGCTCCGGGGAAAACAGCCCCAGCCTGTTCAGCCTCTCCCTGTAGCTCAGATCCTCCAACCCTGGCAACATCCTTGTAAATCATTTCTGAACCCTTTCAAGTTTCACAGCATCTTTCTGATATGAAGGAGACCAGAATTTCACACAATATTTCAACAGTGGTCTAACCAATGTCCTGTACAGCCGCAACATGACCTCCCAACTCCTGTACTCAATACTCTGACCAATAAAGGAAAGCATACCAAACGCCTTCTTCACTATCCTATCTACCTATGACTCCACTTTCAAGGAGCAATGAACCTGCACTCCAAGGTCTCTTTGTTCAGCAACACTTCCTAGGACTTTACCTGCTAAGATTTGCTTTCCCGAAATGCAGCACCTCGCATTTATCTGAATCAAATTCCATCTGCCTCTTCTCAGCCCATTGGCCCATCAGATCAAGATCCTGTTGTAATCTGAGGTAACCCTCTTCGCTGTCCACTACACCTCCAATTTTGGTGTCATCTGCAAACTTACTAACTGTACCTCTTATGCTTGCATCCAAATCATTTATGTAATGACAAATGTGATTGAGCAGTAAAAGTAATCAGATGGTCTACCATAGACCCTGTGACTTCATCTATTTCCAATTTGTGTGAATGACTTTGATGACAAGATGGAAGCTCAATTTGCTGATGATACAACGATGGATGAGAAAGTAAATTGTGAAGGGGACACAAGAAGGCTACAAAAACAATAGATAGTGAGTGACAAATGATCTAGTAAATGGCAAGTAATGGAGCAAAATATAAAATTGTCCATTTGGCAGGAAGAATAAAAAAGAAATTATTATATTATCTAACTGGTGAGAGTTTGCCACTCTCAGAGATGCAGAGGGATCTGGGTTCTGCTTCAGTTATACAGAACACTGTTGGAGCACAACAGGGAATTACTGTGTACTGTACTAGTCTTATTTACAGAAGGATACAAATGCACTAGAAGCAGTTCAGCAAAGCTTTACTCATCTAATACCTGGAATGGATTTATTGACTTATGAGAAATGGTTAAACAAGTTTGCATCTGTGGAGTTTAGAAAAGTAAGAGGCAAAGTTAGCTACATGGATATGTTCTTATATGCTCATGCGATGTGGGTACACTGAAGGAATGAGATATATTTCCAATTCAGGATGGTGACTGGCATGGAGGGGGATTTGCAGGTGGTGGTGTTCCTGTGTATCTGCTGCCTTTGTCTTTGTAAATGGAAGTAGTCATTGGTTTGGAAAATGGTGTCTAAGGATCTTTGGTGAATTTCTGCAATGCATTTTGTAGATGGTACACACTGCTGTTACTGAGCATCGATGGTAGAGAGACTGAATGTTTCTGGATGTGGGGCCAATCAAATGGGCTGCTTTGTCTTGGATGGTATCAAGCTTCTTGAGTGTTGTTGGAGCTGCACCCATTCAGGAAAATGAGAGCATTCCAACACACTCCTGACCTGAGTATCTTAGATGGTAGTTTGGCTTTGGGGAGCCAAGAGGGGAGTTACTCACTGCAGTATTCCTGGACTCTGATCTGCTGTTGTAGCTACTGTATTTATATGGGTTATCCAGTTCAGTTTCTGGTCAACAGTCAACCAAGATGTTGGGATGAGGAATTCAGTGATGGTGATGCCATTGAATGCTAAAGAGTGATGATTAAAGTCTCTCTTGCTGGAGATGGCCAATTGCCTGGTATTTGTGTTGCTTACCATTTGTCAGTCTACATAGATGCTGTCCAAATCTTGCTGCATTTAGGCATGGACTCCTCCAGTACCTGATGATCTGCAAATGGTGCTGAATACTCTGTGATCATCAATGAGCATCCCCATTTCTGGCTTTATGTCATGGGAAGGCCTTTACTGAAACAGCTGAAGATGGTTCGGACTGTGTTCAAGTCTTACCTGTTCCAGAGGTATGTCAGAACTTGTCTGAACAGGTTGGTCAAAATATCTAGCCTGAGGCACTTCCTGTAAAGAGGTCCTGGAGTTGACATGACTGACCATCCATAATCACAACCATCTCCCTTTGTGCCAAGTATTGACGGAGTTGATGTGGAGAGAATGTTTCCTCTTTTGGGAGAATCTGGAACTAGGGGCCCCTGTTCATATATTACTGGTCATTCTTTTGGAAAACAGTTAAGACCATAAAGTTTTTCATGTAATTGTGTGAATCCCTGGAACTCTCTCCCTGACAATGTGGTGGAAACGGAATATTTTTAAGAATACAAGCTGGATAGATTCTTGGTATGTATGGAGCTGAAAAGTCATCAGGAAGAGGCGAGAATATTGATTTGAGGTTCCAGTCAGATAGCCATGATTCTGTTAAATGGCAGAGGAGGCTTGAGGATGAAATGACCCTCCTCCTGCTCGCTGCTCTTATTTTCATATGTAAAATAAAAAGATGTGACTACTGCAGATGTGACGCTGACTGAAAGCAAAAATAAGAAATATCAAAATGTGCAAAGCAACAGAAATAAAATGGGGAGCAGAGTTATATTCCAAAATTGGTGAACTCAGTGTTCAGTGTGGAAAGTTATAAGGTGCTTAATCAAAAAATGTGGTACTTTTCCTCAAGTTTCCTTTCAGCATCACTGGAACAGGGCAAGACAGCAAACGCTAGACATACCACTGTGAGAGCAAAGCGGAGAATTGAAGTGGCTAGTCCCTGAAGACTCAATGGTCATTGCTGCAGCTGAATGGAATGGGAATTGAACTATATTCTGAATGCATTATACCCTCGCTCTGCTGTGACTTTTTCTTGAATGTTGAGCTAAAGTTGATTAAACAAAGCAGTCACCAGTTCTGCGTTTGGTCTCTCTGTTGGGTTTTTCTATCAGCCTCCTGAAGGGGCAAGGAGGTAAGTCTCTTGTTACCATCATCCCCAGAATTCCAATCTTGCTCTACCTCACATTTCCCCTTTGTTCTCTCAGTGTTCCTGTGTCTCTGGTGGGTACATTGCTGCTGGCATTGAACTGTAATGGAGAGCTGCCGGCATCTGATTCTTGATGGGCAGGACTTTATCTGCTGGAGTTCTGAATCACAGGGAAGGCCCAATTGTGGCCATTTAAATAGGTTTGGCAGCAAGGATTGTTCCTGTATTGAGTTTGTTTCTCGCTCTCGCAAACAATATTGTCAAAATAGAGCTTAATTGACGTGCTGAATTGAAAACTGTGCCTTTCTCTTCCACTTCTGACATGCTTTTATGGAACAGACTATCTTTAATGTGATGAGATCTTAAACAGGGCACAAATCTAAGATTAATGATGAGACATTATTTGTTTTCCATCATCCTGTTGCCTTAAGGACAATTGCTGCAAATTGCGACACTTCCCAAAAAATACATTTTGCACAATGTTAATAGGGAAATCAATTGCCTACCCTCCAAAAACATTACAGACATGCAGCAAATCTTTAAAAGCCCTTCATCTTTTGTAGTGCAAAATGATAAATCAATTATTTACAAAAGTGGCTTAATACTGCACTTCACTATATGTATTTCACAGTGGAAGTATGAACTGCAGTGGGAATTGAACTTTGTTCTGAATACATTTTTCCTTTTGCTCCACTGTGTCTTTCTCTTGAAGACAGAGCTAAAGTTGATTAAATATTATGGCAGCCTTCAAAGCTGTTGCACGGTCTACACAAATGTTACAAAGCTCTAAATAGGGATTTTCCTTTTGAACAATGGTCTGGCCAGGCTGTTATTACCAGAACATTCCTGGGTTTCTGGGCAAAAGCATCTCCCAGTATGGCTGTAAGTTTTAAGAATAGGGAAGTTCTATTTAGTTGGGTACAACCAAGACAGTAATTGGGCATTGTAGTTAGTTGGCCTCATTATCTAAGGAAAGAAAGATGCTGCTGGAGTTCCAGCCCTTAATCATTTCTGTTGGAAAGTGCGTGTGGAAGGGCACTAACTGATATCAGGTTTCACCCATAATACCATGGTTGAATAGCACACATTCACTCAACAACTGATGAGAAAGGAAATAGCTATTTGTTTCAAGTATTCGATAATTAACATCAAAACAAGTGGAATTGTGGTTAAAATCTGGTATTATTTATTTATTTTGCATAGTTTATTTTTCCTATCACATAGCTTTTATAAAGATGTGTCTAAAAGAACAGATAGGAAAGAGTTAACTTATTTCAGGGAAAAAAAACATGCAGCTTTATAGTACTGTTTGATCAGTGATGGATTAAAGAGACCTGAATTTATACATTCAGTCTCAGCAGTAACTCTCATAAGAAGAACTGCTACAGTAGAGATATTTTGTGTAGAAACAAAGTTAGATTAATTTCTTAATGTTTTAACCCCTTTGGATTTCATAATTGAAAGCTCACCCAAAACTTTAATAAATAACAATAGATATGATTATTGCGATTAATTTTATTTAGCTATATTGCTCAGAACATTAACTTTTCTAAGGTAGTAAGGTAAGCATTTTATGACCAGTTCCCTCAGATTTGATCCTTCTATGTACATATTAACAAGATTCTGACACACTCCATCATGACAGACCACTCAGATAGGTAAAAGCCCATGGGATCCAGTGGAAAGTTTCATTGTAGTTTATGGCAATAACCTTAGGTATGGTAAATCTATATAATAAATATGGCATAAATATTTACAGATGACACAAAAATTACCCACATGGCTGGTGGTGCAGAGGAAATCAGTAGACTGCTCAAAGATATTGGTGGACTAGTCAGATATGCAGTAAAACAGCAAATGGATTTTAATCTGGAAGAGTGTGAGTAGCAGGAAAGATAGAGAGAGAGCAAAATGAGGTATAAAACTGTAGAGAGAGCGATGCTTGACTTGGTGAACAGCAGGGAAGGCAAAGATCAGCGCGGAATGTGTAAGAATGATACCAGAAGCCAATTGCTGGCTACAGAGCCCACATTCAGAAAGAAAAATCAAGGTGCAACATCAGAGGGAAGCATGTAGATGTTTGGCTGGTGAATATTCTCTATTCATCTTATCTAAACTAGGGAATTTTAATCAATCAGTATTTATATTTATATTAATTGAAATAATAAAAACATAAGCATAAAACAGGATTAGAGGCATTGATGAAAACTTAATTACAAAATTAATGAGTTAAATAGTTACTTAAATCACAACAAAAATGGCAGAGCAGGTGATGTGTTACAGTTGCAGCATGTGGGAGCTGTTGAACTCAATTGGATCTACAGTAGCCAGATCTTCAATAAGTGTCTTCACTTTGAGAAACTCCACCTCAAGAGTTAATGAGCTCAAGACTGAGCTTTGGACACTGTGATGTATGGTAAGGGGAGAGTTACTTCAATACTTTGTTCCAAAAGGCAGCCACGCTCCTTTAGGCTAGCACCTTCTGATTCAGTCCATGATCAGAGACAGGAGGGTGTGACTGCGACTGAGGCAGATATGGAGTAGGAGCAGGTAAAGTGGAGGAGCCTCAGCCTTCACAAATGTCTGACAGGTACAAGGTTCTTGCATCTTGCATGGATGAGAGTGAGGTCTGTAAGATGGATGAACAAAATCACTATTGTTCATGGCGCAAGGAACAATTCAAATGGGAGGAATAAAGAGGAAATTAGTGATCGTCGGAAACGGGATAGTCAGGTGGATAGACGCAATCCAAAAGGTAATGTCGCCTAGCTAGTGCCACGGTTTGGGATATGTGCTCGGAATGGACAGTGACTTGCAATGGGAAGAGGAGGACTCAGTTATTGTGATCCATACAGGTATAATGATGTAGATGGGACGAGGAAAGAGATTCTACTTAGGGCTTATGAGCGGTGAAGGGCCAGCTTAAAAACCAGAACCATGTAATATTTTTTGGTATTCACTACCTGAGCCCAAGAAAATTTGTGAATGGTAAACAGGATAGAAAGTTGAATGCATAGCGCAAAGGATGATATCTGAGAAATGGGTTTGATTCATGAGGCAATGGCATCAGCATTGGAGAAATAGCAAGCTGTACCCCTGACATGGTATTCAGCTGAGTCTTGATGGGATCAGTGTTCTGGTAACTCTTGTAACTATCGTGGCCGAGAGAGTTTTTATCTAAATAATAGGAGGGATCAGTGGAATCATGTGAGGGTAATATGGTGAATTACAAAATGGAGAAGAGTTATCACAATCAGTTTTAAAAAGTGACCAAGTGTACAAACATAAAACTCTGCGAAAGTGAGGACTGCAGATGCTGGAGATCAGCATTGAGAGTGTGGTGCTGGAAAAGCACAGCAGATCAGGCAGCATCTGAGGAGCAGGAGAATCAACATTTTGGGTGTAAGCCCTTCATCAGGAATGGCTTTTGCCCGAAACATTGGTTCTCCTGCTCCTTGGATGATACCTGACTGCTGAGCTTTTCAAACATAAAACTATACCAGCAGATGTGCCAGAGATATGGCTGCAAGACGAATGTAGCTGGCACCTAAACAGTCAAAGGTAATTGACATTGAGGAAGGATACAAAGCTAGAAAAGATGGTGGGCAACTTTGATTATTAAGAATTACATCAGTGTATAAATGAAATCTGATCTTAGTTCAGAAGAGCATGACACAGAATTAGTTTGAATGGAGCTAAGAAAGTTACTAGTAAAGATAAGAGCCACTGGTGGGAAAAATTTATCGGACACTCCCAGAAGCTGCAGTGGGATATGGTGTACGGGAAGAAATAGTGGGGATTTGTAAGAAAGATGTTGCAATAATCAGGATTGATTTTAATTTTCATGCAGATTAAACAAAAGAGATTGGCAAAGGTAACTTGTAAAATTAGTTAATGAAATATATTCTGGAAATTTCTCAGAGCAACATATCCTAAAGCTAAACAGGGAACAGACTAATTTGGAGCTGGTAATGTATCGTGAAACAAGATTAGATAATGACTTCATAGTAGAACAGCCCTCAAGCAGCGTAACATCATATTCAGTTTGAAGGTGAGAAGCTTGGGACAAAGACTAGCATCTTTAATTTTAAAATAAATGCAATTACAAGGGTATGAATGCATAGTTGGTTAACTGGGAAAATAACTGGGAACCTTTCCCTCTCATCTCTAGTTTTGGACTCCCCCACTCCAGGGAAAAGACCTAGTCTATTTACCCTATCTATGCCCCTCGTGATTTTATAAACCACTATAACATCACCCCTCAGCTTCTGATGCCCCAGCCTTTTCAGCCTCTCCCTGTAGCTCAAACACTCCAACTCTGGCAGTATTCTTGCAAACTTTCTGTGAACCCTTCCAAGTTTTACAACATCCTTCTTATAACAGAGAGATCAGAATTGCATGCAGTTTTCCAAAAGTGGCCTAACCAATATCCTGTACAGTTGCAACATGACCTCCCAACTCCTATACTCAATGCATTGACCAATAAAGGCAAGCATACCAAAAACCTTCTTTAATATCCTATCTACCTGTGATTTTACGTTCAAGGAACTATTGCCCTGCTCTCCAAGGTCTCTTTGTTCAGCAACACTCCCCAGGACCTTCCCATTACATGTATAAGTCCTACCCTGATTTGCCTTTCCAAAATGCAGCACGTCGCATTTATCTAAATTAAACTCCATTTGCCACTCCTTGGCCCATTGGCCCATCTGATCAATTTTCTTCGCTGGCAATTACACCTTCAATTTTGGTGTCATCTGCAAACTCACTGACTATACCTCCTATATTCACAGTTAAAAATCACACAACACCAGGTTATAGTCCCAACAGCTTTATTTGGAAGCACTAGCTTTCATAGCGTTGCTCCTTCATCAGGTGGTTATGGAGAATAAGATTGTAAGACACAGAAATTATAGCAAAAGTTTACAGTGTGATGTAACTGAAATTATATATTGAAAAAGACCTGGATTGTTTGTTAAGTCTCTCATCTTTTAGAATGACCATGTTGGTTTCAGTACTTTCATATGTAAGTCGCAAAACTTTTAAAAAATATTCTGAAGTGAACTTTAACAATTGGTGTCATGTCGGCCCAGATAATGAATTTAAGATGTGAGCTTCCTTCTGTGAGACTGTCTGTGCAACAATGATCAGACTGATTCTAATCTAAAAAATGGATTTACAGAATCTTACATGGATTCATGCAGTTTTTGAGCAAAGTAAAATGTAATTCTAAAAGTACAACTTCACCCCACTTAAATGTGTATGTGTGCATGTATGCATCTGTGTATGGGGGGGGGGGAGGGGAGATGGTTATGAGTGTCTGTGAGAGATTATGTGTATGTGTGCGAGTGTGAGTGTAAAAGGGTATATGTCTGTGAGAGGGGTGTGTGCGAGCGTACGTGTGAGCGTATGAGAGAGGGTCTGCGTGAGTGTGTGTTTGTAGGAGAGTGTGTATATGTTAGTGTGTGTGTCTGTCTGTCTGTTTGTGTGTATAGTGCAATGGGCTCACCTGTAATGTGACATGAACCCAAGGTCCAGTTGCGGCCATCCCCACGGGTACCAAATTTGGCTATCAGACTCTATTCGGCTACTTTTCGTTGTTACCTGTCCCGAAGTCTGCCTTGGAGGACGGTCACTCAAAGGTCCAAGGTCGAATGTCCTGGACCACTGAAGTGTTCTCCGACTGGGAGGGAACACTCCTGTCTGTTGATTGTTGTGCGGTGCCCATTCATCTGTTGCTTGGTCTCGCCAATATACCATATACGGATGAAACTTTTGCTATTAATTCTGTGTCTTACAATCTTATTCTACACAACCACCTGATGAAGGAGCAGCGCTCCGAAAGCTCGTGCTTCCAAATAAACCTGTTGGACTATAGCCTGGTGTTGGGTGATTTTTAACTTTGTCCACCCCAGTCCAACACTGGCATCTCCAAGTCCTATGTTCACATCCAAATATTTATCTAAATGACAAAAAGCAGTGGATACATCACTGATCCTTGTGGCAAATCACTGATCACAGGCCTCCAGTCTTAAAAGCAACCCTCCAACCCTCTGAGTCTTTTATCTTTGAACCAGTCCTGTACCCAAATGGCTAGTTTGCCCTGTATTCCATGTGATCTAACCTTGCTAACCAGTCAACCATGGCAAACCTTATCAAATGCCTTACTAAAGTCCATATATATCACGTCTACCACTCTGCCTTCTTTGTTACTTCTTCAAAAAACTCAATCAAGTTTGAGAGTCACAATTTCTCATGCACAAAGCCTTTTTGACTATGACTATCCCTAATCAGGCTTTGCAGTTCCAAATGCATGTACATCCTGTCCCTCAGGATTCCCTCCAATAATCGATGTCAGGCTCACTGGTCTACAGTTCCCTGGTTTTTCCTTGCCACCTTTCTTAAATAGTGGCACCATGTTAGCCAACTTCCAGTCTTCCAACAACTCATCTGTCGATGATACAAATACCTCAGTAAGGGACCTAGCAATCACCTCCCTCCCTTCCCACAGAGTTCTAGGTACATCTGGTGAGGTCCTGGGGATTTATGCATTTTAAGAAATGCAACATCTCTTCCTCTGTAATACAGACATTTTTCAAGATGTCACCATCTATTTTCCCACATTTTATATCTTGCATGTCCTTCTCCACAGTAAACATTGATGCAAAATACTCGTTTAGTATCTCCCCCATCTCCCGTGGTTCCACACATAGGCGGTCTAGCTGATCTTTAAGGGGCCCTATTCTCTCCCTAGTTATATTTTATCCTTAATGTACTTGTAGAATCCCTTTGGATTCTCCTTAACCCTATTTGCCAAAGTTATCTCATGTCCTCTTTTTGCCCTCCTGATTTCCCTCTTAAGTATACTTCTACTGCCTTTATACTCTTCTTGGGATTCACGGATCTCTACTGTCTATACCTGATATATACTTCTTTCTTATTCTCGACCAAAACCTCAATTTCTCTAGTCATCCAGCATTCCCTACACCTACCAGCCTTGCCTTTCAGTAAGGCATGCAGGAGGCTGGAAAAACACAGCAAGCCAGGCAGCACCAGGAGGTGGAGAAGTCAACATTATGGGTGCTACCCTTCTCCAGGACTAGGGGTGGTGCCAGGGGAGTGACGGATAAAGGGGGTGGTGGTGGGGGTGAGGCAGAGGGGTAGGTGAACATAGGTAGAGGGTCCAACATGATTGGTCGATGGGAGGAATGAATCCGGTTGGTAGCTGGAAAGAAGGGTTGGTCAGAGGAATGGAATTGGGGGTGGGGGGGCTGCTGGAAAGGGATTCGGGGATGGGTAGGGAGGTGAAATTAGAGAATTCAATGTTAAGTCCTCTGGGCTGTAGGCTGCCCAGGCAGAAGATGAGGTGTTGTTCCTCCAATTTGCAGTCTGATTTGTTCGGACAATGGAAGAGGCCAAGGATAATCATGTCAGAAAGGGAGTGGCAACGAGAATTGAAATGGATGGAGATTGGGAGATCCAGTCGGTCCCTTTGGACCCAGCTGAGATGCTCAGTGAAACATTCCCTAAGTTTATGTTTAGTCTTCCTGATGTAGAGAAGATCACATCAGGAGTACCGAATACAGTAAACTAGTTTGAAGGAGAGGCAGGTGAACCTCGTCTCATCTGGAAGGACAGATTGGGTCCTGGATGGAGGTGAGGGGGGTGGTGTGCCAGCAGGTTTTGCATCTTTTCCGGTTTCCAGGAAAGGTACCTGGGGGTTCGGGGGGGAGGGGGGATGATGGGAGAATGGCAGGAACAAAGGATTGGCGAAGTGAATGGTCCTTGCTGAAGGCAGACAGGGTTGGGGCAGGGAAGATGTTCTTGGTGGCGTGGTCTCATTAGAGTTGGCAAAAACGTTTAAGAATGATGCGTTGGATGTGGAGACTGTTGGGGTGTTAGGTGAGGATGGGGGGACCCTGTTTTTATTGCATTGGGGGGGACGTGTTTAGAGTGGTTGAAAGGGGAATGGAGGTTGTGCAGTTGGAGGGCTACCTGGATGACAGAGGAGGGGAAGTATGTTGTTCAAAACAGGTGGACATTTGGGATGCTTGGGAGTGGAATGTCTCCTTGTCTGAGCAGATGCGGCGGAGATGGAGGAATTGGGAGAATGGGATGGTGTTTTTGCAGGATACTGGGTGGATGGAGGTGTAATCCAGGTAGTTGTGAGAGTCTGTGGGTTTGTAGTAAATGTCTGCCTGCAGGCTGCCACCGGAGATGGAACTGGAAAGGTCAAGAAAGGGGAGGGAGGTGTCTGAGATAGACCACATGACTTTGAGGACAGGGTGGAAGTTGTGGGTGAAGTTGATGAACTGCTCCAGTTCAGCCTGGATGCAGGATGCTGAACCGATGCAGTCATCGATGTAATGGCGGAAGAGTTGGGATGCAGTGCCTGTATGGGTACTGACGAGTGACTGTTCGATGTAGCTGACAGAGAGGCAGGCATAGCTTGGTCACCCCCTGGGTTTGGAGGAAATGGCAGGAGTTAAAGGAAAAGTTATTAAGGGCGAGGACTAGTTTGGTGAGGTGAGGAGGGTATTGGTCTTTAACTAGAGGGTGATTGAAGAACAGTACAGTACAAGGAGAAGTGGGCATGTGATTCAGAAGTTAGCATGCAAGTACAACAAGTAATTAGGAAGGTGACTGAAATATTAACATTCATTTCAAGAGAAATTGAATGTAAAAGTAGGAAAGTATTGTTACAGCTGAACAGGACCTTAGTAAGACTCCATCTGCAGTACCGTTGAAGGGAAATGTACTCAAAGAGTTCAGAAAAGGTTCACTTTACCAAACCATTATCTTATGAGGAAAGCCTAGCAAATTGGGCATGAAGTTCAGAAGAATAGGAGGTGATCCCAATGATAAATATAAGATCCTGCAGGAATTTTGCAGGGTGAATGCTGAGAAGATGTTTCGCGTTTCAGAGGAGTCTACAGCTATAAGAACGGTGCTTTAAAAATTAGCTGTCTCCCATTTAAGAGATCAAAGAAAACTTGTTCTCAGAGGGTCTTTAGGCTGCGGAATTCTCTTCAACAGAGCGAGAAGAGGCTGGGTCATTGAATACAGTGAAGATTCAGGCAGATTTTTGATGAAGAAGGGAGTTAAAAGTTATAGGGTGCAGACTAGAAGGTGGCGAGTTGGCCACGATCAGATCAGCCAATAGTCTGCTCCTGCTCTTGCTCCTTCCTGTGTTTTTCATTTTATTGGGATCTTCAGGGTAAGTGAAACAAGACAGGGACTGAAAATCTTAAGGGACAGGGGATCTTGTCATGCATGACTTCAGAATGCTGGAGATAGCAAACCAGGTAGGTAAGATATATGGGATACTTTTCTTTATTCTCTGAGGCACAGAACATAAGACGAGGGAGGCTATGCTGGAACTGGACAAAATAATAGTCATAGCCAGAGGTATAGTTCTGGGCGTATTGGGTGGAGAAATTGAGAAATGGAAGTTTGAGCGGGTACTTCCAAAGGACCCACATTTTGGACACTGGATACTAACATCTCTGGGCATGGTCCTTGGACACATTGGCATCTGACACGTATGATTCTCTAAGAACCCTTATGACATATCTTCAGTCCACTGATCAGATGTTTCTGCACTTCAATGCTACACCTCAGGTTGTGCCTGCACTTATCATTGTAATGCAGCAGCAAGGACACTGTGCAATCAGGGATCAGCTCTAGTTCATACACAGTACCCAGCCACATTTCCAGCTTGCGGTTATCGTGCTCAGTCACTTTGAGCGTACCTGGATGCTCACTGCATTCCGACCTTGCCTTTTTGCACATTTCCACTCAGCCAGAGATACCAGGCTGACAGTTCATAGATTCCCTACAGTGTGGAAACAGGCCATTTGGCCCAACAAGTCTACACCAACCCTCTGAAGAGTAACCCACCTTGATCCATTCCCCTACCCTGGTACTCTACATTTATCCGAATGCACCTATGCTACGGCCAATTCGCCAAACCTGCACACCTTTGGATTGTGAGAAGAAACTGGAGCACCCAGAGGAAGCTCACAGAGACATGGGGAGAATATGCAAACTCCACACAGACAGTCACCCGAGGCTGGAATTGAACTCAGTCCCTGGTGCTGTGAGGCAACAGTGCTAACCACTGAGCCACCATGCCACTGTGCCGTTGTGCTGTCTTGCTGTGCTGTTATCTTGTCAACAAGCTTGTCATGATAAGCCTCGGTCTAAGGAGAAACCCTTTTCTCAGAGAATCCCAGCACAGTAAGACAAGGCTAACCTTAGATACCAGTTAAGGGCATGGGCATGGTCATTCAGCCACTGGGATGGTCAGTGTCAGGACACTGTTCACATAAGGGGGGAGGAGTTGAATACCAAACAGCTCTTGACTCTTTCTTCCCTATTGGGAATTGTTTTACACCTGGAATGAGAGAGAGAAAGAGAGAGAGAGAGAGACAGGTATTATGGAAAATGAAAGTAGATGGCACAACCTTTACATTTTGTGCAATTGGGAAGGTGTCCCAAGTGAGTGAGGAGGCACTGCAAAAGGCACGCAGGGTTATTTGGTGTCAGGAATTGAGGTGGATGTGAGTATGTAGGGAAGATGTAGCAGCAATGTTAGAGCATGAGCCTTGGTGGGAGGTGGGTAAAGTTGCAGAAATAGAGTGAGGGTACTGTATCAGGGAAATGATTATTGATTTAAGTTGACAAACAGAGAAGTATGTCAACCATCTTCCATCATGACTGGGCATTCCTCCAGATGGCTGAGATTAATTAACCCAAGGGGCAACTTCAGACCAGGCTGGCACAGTATGCTGTCATGGCTGGTCCTGGGGGAAAAGGACATCTATCTGTGCACCATCCCATCCAACAGTTAGTTCCTGCCCACGAAACAAGGTGCCAGTTTCCCATCTGCCATGTCAGGAAGCATGCAGTCTGATGTGTTTGGCTGGGAGCAAAATGGGCTTTTAAAGTTGGTGTGGGCGCAGTTGCTGCCGGGGCATGCTGGGATATCTGAGGAATGATGAGTTGATCTGAGAAAATGCCAGCTAAGATGGGGCTAGAATCAGAGACGTGTGATGCATAGTCATTGGCTACATAGTTATTTAAGTGAGTTTGGTCAAATACGGTGAAGAACTCTTTTGGCCTTGAGGCAATGATCTCTCTGAAAATCTCAGTGCAACTCATACTTGCCCAAAAAGTTCTACCCAGGTTACAAGATGGAAGTGATTAGATTACTTACAGTGTGGAAACAAGCCCTTCGGCCCAACAAGTCCACACCGCCCCGCCGAAGCGTAACCCACCCATACCCCTACATCTACATCTACCCCTTACCTAACACTACGGACAATTTAGCATGGCCAATTCACCTGACCTGCACATCTTTGGACTGTGGGAGGAAACCGGAGCACCCGGAGGAAACCCACGCAGACACGGGGAGAACGTGCAAACTCCACACAGTCAGTCGCCTGAGGCGGGAACTGAACCCGGGTCTCCGGCGCTGTGAGGCAGCAGTGCTAACCACTGTGCCACCGTGCCGCCCACAGTGATCGCACAAAACGAGAAACAGAGAAACTTGGAGGATGTTGCCCGCAATGAAAATGTTCATTTTGAGGATTTTGTGTTTGTTTGGGTGGGGAAGGAAAGAGGAGGCTGCAGAGAGATTTAACTGAGGTTTATTAAATTATGAGAAACCTAAACAGAACAGACAGGAAGGGCATAGTTGCCTCAGCAGCAATGCCAATTACTAAGGACATAACATTAAAGTAACTGGGGGATAACAATTAGTGGGGAGTTGACAACTTTTTTCAAATCAGAAGGACAATGGGGAACTCACTTGCTGAAAGGATAGTAAGGGCAGAAACACTCATCACATTTTATGTGCACCATACCGATCGAAAACTTGGAAATTGGGATTCGGCTGGATAGTCTTTATTCAGCAAGTGTACATTTCAACTATTAACATTGCATCAACTATTAACACTGCATTATCACAAATGGTATAGAAACACTGATTTGTATACCTTTTAACTTTTTAAAAAAAACATTAAAACCTTTCATTCCTAATCTGTATGCATGTGTATTATTTTCCTTTTAATCTGAGGAATTGGGAAGCTCATACTTCTGCTACATCAAGAAAGCTGGTTCAGTTTTTAAAACATAAATCCATTTGGTCTTGGAGAGGGTTGTCTATACCAACTGAGGGGATTACGTGCATTAAGAAGGGAGCCAATTCAACCTTATCTGGGAGCTTAATGATTCATGGTGTTCCTATCATAATAACTTGAGGAATCTTGCTCAGTTTCAGGTCTTAACAGCATTGTTGATTGAATCTTACATTCTTAGTAAGTTTCATTTTCATCAACATTTTTTTGAAAGATTTCTCCCTCCAGGTTTTTTTGTGCTATCATCCAAACCAGCCAAATTAACTACTTACCAAACCCCTCTGGTGCCCTACACACCTGGTGCCCAATTTTCACACCACCTGGAGCTGGAAATAATTACCCCTACCAAGACATCCCAGGATCTATGGGCATACCAGGTGCTAGCATCACCATGGTACTCAATCAAACAGATAGTTCTCCCTGTGTTCCATGAGATCTAATCTTGCTAACCAGTCTTGCTTGAACTTTAAAATCCTCCAACCTTGCTCTTCTCCCTAAGCTCACCAAGCCATTCCTGCCCACAGTCCCTGACTTCTCTGGATCCAGGAAGCTGTTGGACCTTGATCTTGGGACTGGCAGTGCAGTCCTGGCAGTGCCCACTTACCTAGCTCTGGTGCTGCTGGGACTTTTAGAGCTGCCATCTCATCCAATGGGCTGAATGCTCCAGAGGATTGGATATCTCTCACTCTGCATTAATATATCCCTCCTGCAACACGTCATGACAGTGTGGCAGCTTCTTCTATGCTTGTCAGTTGACCACCCACTTATCTTCAGGGTATGAACGGTAGTAATGTGTGAGCAATCCACTCCTCCAACCTGTACAATTCTGTGCTCTGTTTCTATTTTACGGTCAATTTAGCTCAGTTGGCAGGATGCCTGGTTTGCAACACACAATAGACTGTAAGAGCCTGGGTTCAATTCCCACACCAACTGAGGAACTCTCCTTCACAACCTCTCCCCTTGCCTGAGACATGTCAATCCTAACCTCGGATTAAACCACCACCAGTCACCGCACTCTGGGGCGGCATGGTGGCTCAGTGGTTTGAAACCAGCCTTGGATGACTGTCTGTGTGGAGTTTGTACATTCTCCCCATGTCTGCGTAGGTTTCCTCCGGGTGCTCCAGTTTCCTCCCATATTTCAAAGATGTGCAGGTCAGGTGAATTGACCACGCTAAATTGACCATAGTTGTTAGGTGCATTAGTTAGAGGGGGGGTGGGTTACTCTTCAGAGGGTTGGTGTGGACTTGTTGGACCAAAGGGCCTATTTCCACACTGTAGGGAATCTAATCTTGCCCAGTGATATTCTTTTGCAGTGCAACCTGTTGGGATTACATCTCCAGAATAGCACAGTGCTCTTTCCAGGGGATATGGGACCTGTATAAATGGGGAAGCAAATATGTATTTCTGAGGAGTCTGAGGGATTATGAGTGAAAAAATAACAAAAGAAATAGAAAAATGTTTTTGAACATACTTTTTTAAAAAATCACTAACAATAATTAAAATATAAAGGAATGATACTCCACTCTTGGAAAAGTAAATTTTAAGAGTTAGAGACTTAAGAGTTATAATGCATTTAAATGTTCAATTGTATGAGAATAGACAAAACTGACATTTTCTGGTGTGTTTATTGTGTATTTGTCATGGACAAGCCTAATTGCATGCGTGTATTTCAATGTTGAGTATCTCGGAGAGATACCAGTTTTGTTTCTTCTGGAGGGACATGATTTCCATATTTGGCTCTGCATACTGTTATATTTACTCTTTAATAGCAGTGAACACTGATGACTTGTTATTTTTACCACAAAGTTTGTGCCATTAATTGATATCTGCTACTTTTAGCTAACTAAGAAAATACCTATTAAATACAAATCTCTATTTGGCAATTAAAATGTAAGACAACATTGATGAAACCATTGCTGTTGCTGCTCTTAAAAGTTGGTGACTCCTGTGCCCAGTTTTTATCGTGTGCATAAACCTCCTGTCTGTGACATTGTGCCCCATTTGAAATGAATGCTGTTTATGTATACCTACTGCATCTTGGTGTCTGTTAATCTCATAGAGTAACACAGAAGTGACAAAAGGTCACTTACTCGAAATGTTAACTGCTTTTCTATCCCTAGACGTGCTGCTAGACTGGCTGAGATTTCCCAGTAAGTTTGTCTTTTCCTTGTAGATTTTTAGCATCCACTCTGTTTTGCTTTGGTTTTGTGAAACTTTAGTTCTATATTTCAGTTCCTTAACCTATTGCAAGGAGACTCAAATATTCCATACAATTTTGCTTCAATTTTTACAGCATTCTTTTTCCCCCTGGTGCCCAGATTGTGATTATAAATATATTGTTAATCTCTCTTAAAATATTTAAAAAGACTGATGAGCTTGTAGCAATTTATCCCAAAATACATTGAAGATATCTGTGTTAGCTTGGATATATTTCCCTGGAAAGCAGTGACTCTTTAACCCTGTGTGTGTACATCTTTTTTGGCTGCAGCTGCAGTCAGTGCAGAGCGTGCTGTAATTGCAGCTTTTGGCCATTTGGTGCTGCTGTGAAGCAGCCCCAGGCCTGAGTGGTGGCCATGTTGGTATATAGAGGGAAGGGAAGGAGCAAATTCAAACAGGTTTCCAAAACATTGGGAAAAAAAGATTCCTAAAAAAAAGTTCCAAAACAGAGGCTGCACATTCTACTATCGTCCCAATGCCACCTTTAATTTCTACCCTCCTTATTACCATCCCTAGCCCCACAGCATGTCTACTGCCTGCCAAGAGCTGTTCAACTGGGTTCTGCTGGAACTCATGTTGACCTCACCCACAGAGTCACTCAGAGAAGAGAATTCCTTTGCCGTCTTGTCCCTCTGAGCATCTTTACCTTGTTTATCTTCTCCTCATACTTTCTCTCTCCTCAACCACCATCCATCCCAAACTCTCCTCCTTCCCCAACACCCTCTCTCTACCCCCAACTCCCTCTTCCTCCAAAGCCCACACTCATTCCCAACATCCCCTTCCTCTCTTCCCCGAACAAACCCCCTGTCTTTTTTCTGTCAACCCCTGCCTCTCAGTCCAAGCCCTATTCTCTCACTTCTATCATCATCCCCTCTTGTTCGATCACCACACCCCACTTAATCTCCAACACCCCCACTCTCCTTCCACTTCTGCCACCTTTGCACTTCCCCTTTTCTCCTTCATTTGTTCTCCCTCCTTCCCTCCGCTTTTCTGCCCTCAACCTGTTTCTTGTTCCTTTTTTTATTTCCCCCACCCCTCCCCTCTCCAACATTTACCTCCCCTCCCTAACATTTCCTTCCCTCTTCCCCAACCTCCCTCCTCCAATTCCCTGTACCTCACTCCTTATCCCCCCCCCCCGACTTCTCTAATGCATATTCCTCAATCCTTCCTCTCCACTGTTCCCCAAACACCGCCACCCCTCTCCTCCCACTCTGCCCTTCAAACCTCCATCCCCTCTGTCTCTCCCACCTCCTGGTCATTCTTCCTTGCCTCATGCCTTCCCATTTCCTTCCTCCCTCCCACTTCCTTCCCCATTTTCATTTGCCTTCCCTTTCTGCCTTCTCCCCACTTACCCTTTCATTCCCCTCCCTACTTCTTCACTGCCTAGTCACTGCCCCTTCAGCTTCCTTTCCCCTTCCCTCTGCCTCAACCTTCCCTTACTTCTCTTCCCTTTTCACTCCTTTCCTCTGTGCTGTACTCTATCCTTCTCCTGCTCCCCCCTTCTTTCTTTATAGCTGTCCTTCTTCTGACCCATTTCCCCTGCAAACCTGCTTCTCCCTTGCCTCTTGACGTTGACCCTGTGTTTGCCACAGCAAAGGAGATTGATTGGCAAAATTAAAATAAGGTAGAAAGTATAAGGACTGAACCTGTTCATTTATTCACTTCTCTCTGATAAACCTGATGTTCACTCTTGGTTCAACACGTGTGTCATTCGTAAGCCTGACAAACACACAGAAGAAATCAGATTGAAGGAAAGATTAGAAACTGGATGAAACCACACAATGTAGGGTGTCCATCAAAAGTGGTCAGATTTGGAACAGAGGATTCGAAGCACTTCTCCTCATGAGGGTCACAAGATCCATGAAACAGCAACCAATAAAACAAAGGTTTCACAGAATTACATAAGTCTTAAAACACAGAAAGAGGCCATTTGGCCATCTGTTTGTCTGCTTCCTCTCTGTCAGAGGAATGCGCCACATGCCACTCTCTCCACCTCCTGCCTCTAGCTCTGCACATTCTTCCTCCTCCACTAATAACAGAATTCGGTCTTGACTGAACCTGCCCGCCCTCCCCCCCCCAATCCCCATCCCCCCCCAATCCCCATCCCCATCCCCATCCCCATCCCCATCCCCATCCCCATCCCCATCCCCATCCCCATCCCCATCCCCATCCCCATCCCCCATACTCTCAGGCAGTGTATTCCAGGTCTAAGCTATTATCAGTGTTAGGAAAGGCTTTCCCTGTGTCAGTTACCTTAAATCTCTGCCCTCTCATCCTTGATCCTCCCAACAGTGGGGACAGTTTCTCCTTACCTTCTCTGTCAGAGATGTACAAAATCCCTCATGATTTTGTATGTCTCTATCAAATTGCCTCTCAACCTTCTCTTCTCCAATGTAAATAACCCCAAATTCTCCAATCTTTCTACCAGCATAATGTTTAATTATAACTGTTCTGTGCAAGTATATTCTCTCCGTGACACATTTTTGTGTTTGATAAGAGAGGACATTGTAATTGAGAAGAGAGAGAATTGTGAAGAAGCAACAAGGAAGTGGCTGTAACCACCTCACAACCTGTTGATGAATAAGTTCTTATTTAGGATGAATATTCGCATCAGTTGTTATGGTTATTGTTATGTGATCTAAATGGATGGCAGTGATCTAGCTATGCAGGATATGACCTACATTTTTCTTCGTGTGTTGACTATGGCTTCATTGTTTGTGAGTTATCAATCATAGTCCACCTCAGCTCCTTTTGTATTCTCTTACAGAAACTTGAATAGTGGTTTCTGTTTTACTGTTTTGCATCTGAATGTTTTTGAACTCTTTATTGAACTGGCTTATATTTTTAACACAATATTGGGGCAAATAACTGTGGAAATATTGGATGCTTATTCAACACTTGAGGGCAGACTGCCTGCCAGCCATTGGGGTCTCACTGCATTTCAGACGCAACCTGACACCAGATCTTGTCCTGTAAGTTGGAAAGCCATTGCATTATTTAGCCTTCTGAGCACTTCCATGTTTATTCCATTCAGATTTGCACCTCTTTCTGTTTGTCTGACATGTTTAGCATTATTGATATTCAAGGAACATATCGAGTTTTTGACAGTGTTTTGCTTTTGAAGGTACCATAACTCATGTCAAGGTTCAGAATCCTTTTAACAGCCATTCTGTCTGAGGGCAGTGTGCACAGTGCCCTTTGACTCCTGAAATCCTGAACATGTAAACAGTGCTGTAGCTTTAAGGTTACTTCTAAAACAAGAAGTATTCTGAGAGCTGCATGACAGTGATGCAAGCCATTACTATTCGTTTGCCTACACTATTGATTATAGGGGACAGCAACACAGGTTATTATTCAAACAATTGGCTGTTTTAGAGAAATCAGACAAAGATAGGCAAAGCAGATTTTACACTCCCTGGACAACACACATGTCTAACATGTAGACCATTTGGTTGAGGGTTGTTTTTATCCAGTACAGCCTGCCACTCTGCAACATGAACCTGGGGGTGGGGGAAAGTAACAGGAGAGAATCTTATCTCGCAAGGAATTAAGGGATACGGGGAGGGTGCGGTAAGTAGCATTAAAAGGCCCATCAGCTATAATTGAATAGCGGAGTCAACTCGATGGGCTGAATGACCTTACTTCCACTCCTATGGTCTTATGGAAAATACCACTTTAATCTTGATGGAAAAGAAACTGGATGGATAACTGCCTCACATTTGCTCATCCTCCTTTGGGGGCAACTCCTGATTTCTCAGCTTGTGTCCTTGCTAGTGGCTCCGTGGTCTGAAAGTTAGGCTCGTTGATCAAGTTTCTTTTTACATTTCTGCAGCCAGGAGCACCCATCCATCACATTGAACGTGGAAGCCACATGGTACTTTGCAAGGAAGGAAACTGATTGATTTATTTATTGTCACGTGTACTGAAGTACAGTGAAAGGCTTTGTTTATGAGCAGTACAGGCAGATCATAGTAAGGAAAAACGCACAGAATAAATTATTTAGACATAGGCATATAGGTAACATTGCACAGGGTGTACAAGAGAGGTCAACATTAGCAACATCAGCATTATTCAAGGCTTGAGAGCTTGTTCAATAGTCTAATATTGGCTGGGAAGAAGCTGTCCCTAATCCTACTGGTGCATGTGTTCTGACCTGTTTATCTACCTCCTGACGAAAGAGGTGATAGGAGATCATTGACAGGCGCCGAAGGGGATTTGATGATGTTGGCAGCCTTTCCATTGCAGCAAGCCGTGTAAATGGAGTCTATGGATGGGAGGTTGGCTTCTGTGATGTACTGAGTTGTGCACACCACCTTCTGTCGTTTCCTATGGTCCTGGGCAGAGCAGTTGCCATACCCGGACAATGATGCATCTGTAGAAGTTGGTGAGAGTCCTTATGGGCATGCCAAATTTCCTGAGCCACCTGAGGGAGAAGAGGCATTGTTGTGCCATCCTGACTTTCGCATCTACATGGGAAGTCCAGGACAGGTGGTTGGTTATGGTCACTCTGAGCAACTTGATGCACTCCACCCCCTAGACCTCAGTTTTGTTGCTGTAGATGGGGGCTATTCTTTCTAGATCCTTAAAATTAGCAAGGCTGCCCGGGCTTCAAATCCATCCTCAACTGCTTGGTTGCCTGGGATTGCTTTTCATTCCAATAAGATTTGGATTTCCATGTGGAATAGGGCGGGCCGGAACGTGGGTGGGTGTTACATGAACAATTCCGACCATCACTGCCACTAAGCGGCTTCAAGCATTAAAAAGCCAAGCTTTAACACTTGCAGCATGCACTTTGTGAAAAATGGATGTTAAGAAGATAAAAATCTGGAGCTCTGTCCTGCTATGTTGCACACAGGTGACCCACTGACAGATTTTATATATAAAAAAGGGATTTACGACATCCCGCGATGTGTTTATAAACAATTGAATCAAGTTTGCCAAGGTACTTTTCCATGATGACGATTCTGCCTTTTAATTTCACTGCACTGAACAGAAACGAAACTTATTCTACGTCCATTTCTGATCGTTCTTTGTTAAAACATCTCTCGTGTTAGGGGAGCATTTTAACGTCCATTTTAAACTCAGATTGAATGTACATCCAGAACAATGGAGTTATACTGAACTGGAAGGCTTTTTCCTTCAAACAAAAGTCACTTTTCTCGACAATCAAACTCTCAACTTCATCATCGGCTGTATTTTATTGTGTTCTTTTGCCGGTTTGTTCGAGAGAAGGTTACAGTCATGTGAAACAAAGATCGGGTTGCTTTATTCTAACCAGAACACTCACTCGCAATAAAGCAATTGTGTAACTAGTCAGAAATGTATTCATTCCCAAAAGGTGAAACTTTTTTTTTGTTTTGGGGAGGAGTGTCTCCGCTGCCGATGTGAACCTCATTATTCTGGTTACGATTAGCCAGTTGTAAAAGTACTTAGCATTCAACTGAGATGACAGTGTGGATTGGACTACTGCCTGCATCAGACTGAATGCAGGCTATTTCTTGAAGGAAATACTGCAGCCTTCTGGACTGCGTCTCTTTCTCGAGGGAGAGGCTCCCTAAGCCCCACCCACACCAGCGACAAGAAGAAGAAGGAGGGAGGAGGAGAGGAGGAGGTTGAATGAAAGACAAGACAAGCCCTAAACACCATGTCACTCTCTGAAGGAGATAACAGCAACAAGGCTGGAAGGCTGGTGCAAACACACAGAGCTTAAAGAGGAAACCGGGACTGCAGAGATTTTTAAGCCTGCTTTATTATCTTCCTTATCCTTCAAAGTAATTGGAGTTGCTGAGGGCACTTACCAACTGACATTTTGGCAATCACACTTTTATCAAATAGCAAGGATTGTATACTTTATATATATAAAGATTATACATATATAAAGGACGGACAAGCTCCGGCAGAACTCTGAATCCAAAGGAAAAAAAAATCTCTTCGGCTGTATTTAAACTGGCAAGCAGCAGAACGCAAGAGAAGTCCCGAAAGCCTCATCAGTCATTGACACTGTCAGGAATAGTGGTTTAAGAGGAAGAAGGGCCTGGGGCACTACACGCTGTCAGCGAGTTCCCTGCATCGGAGATAAAGATTCTATCTACATGGGCAAACGTTTGGAACAGCAGCCAATGTACCCTCAGTACACTTACTATTATCCTCATTACCTCCACACAAAGGTACTGTATGCAAGTAATCTCTCTCTCTGGATTTTCTCAGTATTATATACATATTCTCTACACTTATTCAATGATAAATGACAAGTCACCTACGGAGTATTGGTGAATTATGTTCTTTTTGAACCTCTCGGACGAAGCGTCCTGCAGGCAGAACTATTAGTCTAAATAGAGACTGAAAAGAGAAAGCGCTGTTGTTGGAGATTTACCTGTTTACAGGATTAACACTTTTTTTTGAATGATGATAATTAATTGCCCTCCTTCTGAAAGATAGATTTCACTTGCATTGATTTTGAAAATAAATTGTTTGTCTTTTTTTAATCCTTCCCTGAACTGTCCTGGGCAAGTGCTGCTTGATTCCTCGGGTGAGATGTCATTTACCTGTTAGTTCAGCTGCCGGGAAGGCCTGTACGTTTGTTTCCCCCACCCCCCGTTTTTTGCAACAAATTTGACCGCAGCTGGTGACACTTTGATTTGATTTATAATTTTAATGCATTTACTTCCCTGTTGCCAGTGGCAACTCTTTTAGACAGTACGTATTACATACTGCTTTTGAAAAGTCTGTCTGGCTTCACTCATTGTACAATCCAGCTGGTTTTATTTCCCTCGCTATTATACAGCATTTTACAAGGTTTTTTTCCCCCTTCAAGGTCGATTTCCAGAGAATGTGATCTCTGCGAGCGTTCAGCCTCCACCCTGTTGGCTGCTCCAGTGCCTGCAGTCCTGTGTTGTTAAAGCCCGAATTAAATATAACCCTCAACTGTGCTCTGTTTCAATCCTGTTTATCATAGATTTTGTTATGGAAAAACACAACAATGTTTTATTGTGTTTTTAAAAAAAAACAGCAAAAAAAAACACATGCGCCACAGTCCACAAAGTAAAAGAGAACGCATGCTAACAGAGTGGAAGGAAAACATCTGGTTTTTATGAACTGGAAAGCGAGTCATCAGTTCCTGGGCCATTTTAATAATACCAGCTGAGGTCCCAGTTCAACTGCAATTGTAGCAGGGCTTGGTCTGGCTTTTGGGATCCTTCTTTCTCAGCCCTCCTAATAGGGGTAGGGAGACTCTTACTTGAGCAGTTCGAACACAGGCGGCTTTTTAAAATAAATTATTCCTCTAAGATTTGACTGGCAGCAGTAAATTACAGTTACATTTTGTCATTGTTTCACCATTTTTGGTGATGAGTGACTGGGAAGCCTTTGATATGTGGGATGTTAATGTTAAACTACATGCCATCAGCTCCCCATTCTTAGTTTTGCCTTTTGAAAACATATTTGGTGGGCATGGTTTAGTTACTTAAATGGTAAATTCTGCTCTTTCAGGCAATGGTTATGCCTTGATTAAATTCTGTAATTGAATTAAAGGAGCTTTTCTTCATATTTTACTCCAGTCCTTGTAAGCAAAGGCATGGAATTTTGTTTCAGCTTGTTTTGACTGAATGCTACTGACAAGGTAAAAACCTGAGAGAGCAGTTGTGCAGCACAGTTTAGACAGCATAGTTTAAATTGTATGTGAGCTTGCTTTTAGAGGTCAAGAGCATTGAGAATCTCTTTGCATTTGTATTAAACGCACCAAATGTGGACAAGTGGCAGATTTCTGTAATACATTTCAACTGTGGAATGGATGTCAATTGGATGCATGCATTTGAAAACTATGATTTATTAATACCTAAAATATTACTTTGGACACCAGCATGAATGTTTTGAAAACACTAAGCAGATTTTAAAATGAGCATCTAATGTTCAATAATGAATGAAATGGACATTGTTGATCACGATTTATTTTGAAACCTGCACTCTTTCCTTATGCAGGATGGTTGCAATATCCATGACTCTGCTTTTAAAAATAATTTTATAAGGTTAGTTTGAAAGAAGGTAGAGTTACAGATTTCTCCTCGCCTTCCCATGGTGCTTCCAGTTATGTTGGTTTTGTACGTTGCATGCCTGCGCTGTAATGTTCTAGTTCTGTGATTCAGCTTGTGTACAGTAGCAAAGCAATTCAGCATGCAATGTATGTTCTCTACAATAATGTTGATCTGCGATTTGATGTCCAGTGATTTTTTTGTGGCCTAACATTGGCACATGGAATTTGATGTCAGTTGGCAACACTGTTAGTTTTGCTTTGAGGACTACCCGTGCAATGTTAGCTGGTGTTTCTAGAAGGACAGTAGGTTCGGCCATTTTGCAACATGTATAAAACTGAACCAGTCATAGAACACTTTTATTATTGCCTGATAACAGTTAAACAGATGAAGGAGCGTTTTGGTGATTTTTCTTGGGACTACATTGATTTCCATAAACCAGTGGGATGCTTTATTTTTTCAATTTGGGCATGTTACTCCAAGGGAGAAAAGTCTCCAATTTGCCACCTTTGCTAGTCAAGTGGTCTTTATTATTGATATTCTGTAAGAAAGCCAGTGTCATAATACTCTCATATTAATATAGGCCAATGTACAAACTAATTTTAGAATGAGAACACCGTTCCAAAGTCATTAGGGCTCTCGGTTCCTGATTTGGTCCTTTAGCAAAATGTTCCAACGGATTCCTTTGGAACATTAAACAGCTTCCTGTGTACTCTCCTGAGTCGTGTTTTGGAAAAACTAAATACGTCCTAAAATGGTATAGATGCATTACAATTATGGTGTTGTTTTGCTAAGTAAATAAATGCAGTCGATTTCATAGCTAGCTATTATTCCAGGTCGATTTTTACTGGAAGATAGTACTGCTGTGAATTGACTTGTTCAGGCAAACTGAGGGGAGTGACCGACGCCAACTCTGAAAGGACAGGGGGTGTGGTAGTGTTGACTCAGGCTCTTTGATGTCCCCATGCTGAGCAAATTCCTGACTTGCGTTAAGGGAGATCCCTAATTTTCAAGATGTTAAGTTATTTATAAATAGAGATCAGATATATTATCTGGCCGGAACTTCGAAAACTTATGGTCCTGAACTTGACAAGTTCAAATGTAACATGTTTAAGATGCACTTAAAATCAGAAAAGAAATACAAATGTTGAAAGCCTGAAATAAAATGCTAGAAGAACATCCTATAGAGTGCTAATGGTCCACGCTCTATCATTAACCTATCCACATTACTGACAGACATGTTGCCATTTTGTTGGATTTTCTGTTTTTATTGGAAACCAGACATGGCACATGATCATGAATTTCGACCATTTTTGAACATTTTAAGCCATTCCAAAGTCAAGATGAATGTCTGTAATATGGTGGTATAATGCTGCTGCCATTATTAAATTTGTAAGTATGATTTCTTTGGTCTTGTTTGTCTGAGTTTTCTATATATTTCCATTTGACATTTTGACTTGTGTTGCCCACTGAAGCTGGGAGACTGATATTGAAAAGCTAGTGAATCAGTAGTGCCAAGTAGGTAGAATTTTAAACAAAAACACTTGTTGCTCTGATGTGCTATCTAATTTGAAGCTAATGTGCAAGAAGTGTCAATGTATGTGTGGCTATGATTTGATTTTATAACCTGTGCCACTTCTGTAGTGTCAAGTCACTGAAGACCCCCTATTGTCCGTTCATTTTGCACTCTGATTTTTTTTTCCACCACATTTGATGTATCCCTTGCTCCACCATCTGGTCTCACAGAAGGATCTTGGTGCAGGGATTCCAAATACCAGCCAACCTGACAAGGTTTTGCTGCCTTGTGTTATTCAGATTGTGTTTAGTGCCGAGTGTGGAGCAGGGTCAGATGGAGGGAGCAATTCATCAAGCAAGTACAAATTTCAAACTGCCTTCTCTAGCCATCTGCAGCCTGGAGTGCAGCCAGAGCTGGACAAGACACACAGATGCTCTCAATCTTATACAGTATATTCAGTATCACAATAAAATATAAGCATATTAGCTTCAGGACCAATGCTTTCAAAATCAAATTACTTATTGCCATCTGTGGATAAGTCACTCATCTAAAATTGAAGCTTGAAAAATGGAAAACCGCAATATTTCCACGTGCAATGCAATTGATTGTAAAGTTTTAAAACAAAACAAATTATTTTATACTGCCGCTATTTCCTGTTTTGAAGGGGAGGAATGTGTGGGTCATAATGTTCTCCACAGTCAGTGATGTTGAATTTTTTTTTCAGCTTGGAAAATAAGCTGAGACAAGAAGGGTAAAAGGTTTTTATTTATTTATAAATTTATACAAGGTTCACCTGGTTTGAACCATGAATATTTAGCAATTTAAAAGTGTGAATATAGTTGTTTAAAAAAAAGCGACAATCATTCACCTACTACATGCAGAAGGCACTTGATCAATGTTATAATCTAGGATTTTTTTTTAAAGGTTTTCTTCCTCCAAACAATTTGTGTGAAAACTGCCTACCTCCTCCCAAGTTTGTGTTAAAACTTACTTTGTGGGGCCTGTGATTTCAAATAAACTTGGTGTTGTGTGACTTCAAAATTTACTTTAAAATGACCCTTCCTTCCTGACTCAATAATGGTGGAAGCTGCAGACATGCACATGGCTTGTTAGTTGGTTTCTAGATTTATGCAGATTTGTAATTTTAAAAATTTATTGGAAAAAGAAAATAAGATAAATTTAATAAGATAAGATATTCAACATACAAGGTGGCACTTTCTAATCTGGCTAATGTTCATAGAATTTTAAAATAGGCCTGTGTCAGAAGACAATGCCAATGTGATTTTAAATTTGTCTGGTATTGTGAAGTAATTCTGAGAGTTCTGTTTATTGAAATTTGTTTATAATCATACTATGTCCTTTGAACAGATTGGCAGAATGATCTTTTGGGTCAGGAAGGGACAGAAATATCTTGCAATATCCTCTTTGCTTTGCATCCTCAGGATGAAATGCTTCGCATTCCATCAGGAACTATTTTGAGAAACTCCGAGAACAAAGTTGCAAGAAATGTAATCACATCTGACAAGTAAATTTGATTATCAGTTGGTTTTGGGGTTAGTTGAGAAATTTTTAAGAAGCTGAAATGGAGAAAATTTAATGGGTGTGAAAATCGTAACACGTGGAGGCATTTAAACTTTCCTCCTGTCAGACTACCTGCAGCAAAACCTGCCTGGTTTAAGCCAATAGGCTTTGCAACTCCCTAAGAAAAGCAGATTTCATCACCATTGTACCTTTAATGTGTCCCAAGGTGTTTTGCAGGAGCAGTTACACATACCTTGACATGGAGCTACGCAAGGAGCTATTAAGACAGCTATCCAAAAGGCCTGATCAAAGTGGCTGACTTTTGAGGAGCAATTTAAAGGAGGAGAGAGGGATAAAGAAGCGGAAAGTCTTGCGGCGTTGGGGTCTTGGCAGCTGAAGGCATCTCTGTCAGCGATGAAGTAGTTAATATTGGGAATTGCACAAGAGACCCAAATTGGGGAAGTACTGACATTTTGAAGAGGTGTAGGGCTGGAGGTGATTACTGAGATATTTGAAAGCAAGGGTGAGAATTTTAAAATCGAGGAATTGCTTCACTGGGAGCCAGGTTAAGTCAGCAAACATGGAGAGTAAAAAATCACCAGGTGAACAAGTAGAAGGATAGTTCATGGTGAAAAACATAGTTAAGGACTTCAGTTTTTCCAGTATTTCTTTGGAGGTTAAATTTCTGCTCAAGTGGTACTGGATGATTGGTAAGCAGTCTGGTAATTCAGACAGTTGAAGGATTGAGAAAGCAGGTGGTCAGATAGAACTGCTCTGCAGGCAGCATACAGGGGGAAACCAACACTATATTTTCAAATGATGTTGCCAAGAACAACTTGTGGGTGACAAAAAGATTTGGAGGTGCTGGTGTTGGACTGCGGTGGACAAAGTTAAAAATTACACAACACCAGGTTGTAGTTCAACAGGATTATTTGGAGGCACTAGCTTTCGAAGCACTGCTTCTTCATCAGGTGAGAAAGTAGACTTAGGTAAGATCACTGTGGTAATAACACCACGTTTGGAGCCATAGCAAGCAATACTGACAAAACTGTTTGCAGGTTAAATCTGATGTCAACCAGCAAGACACATTTTGTGAACAGATTATTTAAGTGGACCTGTCAGAAGCTTAAACCTCACTGTGCTAGGCTGTTTAGGTTTAGCGAGGTTCTCAATTATTCACCAGTGAGAAGGGCTTCATTATGACAGACAAATAGGGTTGTTCTGTAAACAGAAAGTTCAAAGATAAATTGCCGAGTCTGGAACTGGTCCCAGACATAAAAACAATAAAAATTCAGGGGTTATCAATGTAGGGTGCGATTATATAATATTTCAGTGCCTCAGCAAAATATCTAACCAGAGACTGATCAGGAACTAGTTCTTTTTAAAATTTAAATCATCGTTTATTTAAATAAGGTTATGAGGATAAGGATGTCTCTTTGGAAATAAAATGTGAAGATTGGGCCACAGTTAGCCCTATGTTTTCAAACTCTAGTATTCAATTCGATGGATTATTAGGAGATAGATGAAACAAAGAAGTGAGAATGCTGGGGATCTGAAACAAAAGCAGAAATTCCTGGGGAAACTCAGCAAGTCTGGAAGCATTGTGGAAGAGAACAGAGTTAATGTGTATGAATAGCGAAGGGTTTAGAGGGATGTGGGCTAAATGCTGGCAAATGGGGCGAGACTAATTTAGGATATCTGCCTGGCATGGATGAGTTGGACCAAAGGGTCTGCACTCTAACTATATAATGTTTCAAGTCCAGTGACTCTTCATCAGATTACTAGGAGATCTTGGCTAAGGTTACAATTGTAAATTCTGATATAAAACTTTAATTAGTGGTATAGAAAACTGATTCTTTTCATGATGTTGCTTGTCAAATCAGCAACATCGTTGTTCTGTCTTTATTAAAACAAAATGCATCAAACTCTGCTTCAGTTCCATAATTTTCAGACTTCAGTGTTTTTTAGTGAACTGATTTTATGTGGCTCCTTTGTAGTCTGAGTACATTTACTTTGTTGCATTTCGCTGTACTCAATAAATATCTAGGATTTCAAACTGATGGAATAGATTGTCCACTCATAGATTGGAGAATCCAGCCAAATCAACAAAATGCAAATTAGATGGCTTTGAAAATGGGTGAAAGATCCCTTCCAGAATTATCATATGTATGTCCTAAACAAAATTGAACCCTACATCTATTTTATAAATTGAGTAATTGGCATTCTTGTTAAGTCTTCTTTGCAAATCCGAAAGTATTCTATTACTTTAGCCGAGATATCCAGAAAGATGCGGTATAATGCGGCATAGAGATATCCAGAAAGATCATTGTAAAATGTGGTAGAGAGAATAAACTTCCCACACTCTGAAGGCTTTTCCCTCTGACTAACTAGAAGGTGAAAACATCTGGTCAAAGTACAAGTGGGATTCGAGTTGGAATTTACTATTGTGTGACTTACCATGCCAAGGTATAGTTTGTTGACCATAAAATGTTTTGCACAGCTATTTAATTGAAGTGTACAATTTCAATTTATTTTTCATTTAAGTAACTTTAGGGGGGAACAAAACAAGGAAATATGAAGGAATTCCTCTTGTTGCTCCACTGAACTCTGGCATTTTTCGATTGTCACTATCATCAAGAGGAGCATAGTCGTAACTTCCTGTCCCATGTAGCATGTAACATGGAGAGCCATGCAATAAGCTCACCACGCGCAAAGTTCCACTGTATCAGATCAAGAAGGGTTGGCTGGATGAGTGCAGAATGCACCTCCGAGACCTTCATGAAGTTGAAAGCATTTTGTAACATGTTCTAAATCAAGTCACTCAGTACATCAGTAGTCTAGTGAATTGTGTTGCAGTATGGCATAACATAGGTCTATTTTAATGAAGCCAGATACGCCCTCTTCCCCATCTGAGCCGCACTGTTGAAGAACAACTAGATGGTGCACAGCCACACCAAGCTCATCATTAAGAGTGATGGTTGAGAAATGGTTGCTCGATGGACGTCTGAAGTGAGGGGAAGAAATAATGTAAATAAATTGAATTGGATTCATAAAATCTCTTATGGCTATACATACGTTGAATTATTTTGAATTGCAGTGACTGCCACATGTGCATTTTATTCACAGTGAACTGTTAGTTAAATTGTTAGATGGTGGTTTTGGCTGAGGGAGGGATGTTGGCAGGTTGCACCTAGATAATGGATAATAATCAAGAAGTGATATGTTAAATAAGATACCTTACTGAGTTCAAATGAAAAGTATGAGACATGTGAGGCATGTTAGTATGTTACATCATTTCGAAGTGAATTGTGTGGTATTGTATTGCAGCTATGGCCTAACTGTTTCAAAAGGTGTAATATAAAATGCTCGAACTATTTCTTACTATTTATTTTATAATGTGGACCTGCCAGTTAATAATGATATAGGAACAAACATTTGGTGTGAAATTCTGAAATCTCATCAGGTTCTGCTGAAAATATATTGGGTCCTGTTATATATTTGGTTGTGAAGCAGTTTTACTGAATAAACTTTGTCAATGCAGAAGTGAAGTGTGAGGAACTATTCATCATAATTAGGTTCTGAGCTCCAATAATGATGACAATCCTAGGTTTGGATGATACATTAACTTCCCTAGTTGATGATTTATTGAATAGAATATCATTGAGTGGTGGGACATATCATGCTTGCCCTTTACTTTTAAACTTGCCTACAGCAGTGAACACAAGAAATGCCATATGGTTAGGAGGACCAAAACGTGCTGAGTTTAATTAAAAACTCTACATAAACAGTGCTGTGGTATTCATGTGACCTCCAAACAGCAAATATACAGTGTAGGAAACCCGTCTGTTAGCAGAACAAAATGACTGGGCTCCGTGGCAGTAGCTCAAGATCAAGAAAAATAAATCTGACATTCCTGTAAACAGCAAAGCACATTCTTGTAGATTCCAGGAAAACACAGGGATCTTCATTACCCTGTAAAACAGGTGAGTCGGTAACAATTTGCAGCTTTTCTGTCAGAGAGAGCAAACCTCAGTACCATTCATATGGGCTTCAGTAATGTTTTCAAGATTCAAGACCTGTTTCGCTTCCTCTCCTTTGTTTTCCAGAATATTTGTCTCAGTGGATTGACTAAAATAAAATGCAAGTGCACAAACTTATGTTAGTTTCAAATTCCTTAGTCTCCTTCCTTTTTTTTTCTTTCTTTCATTCCATCCCTAATTCTTTCCAGAAGGAAGGGGCTGTAATGTTATTTTTAATCAAGACATTCACAAGTGACAGTATGCTGTGTTTGGAAGTGATTTGTATCAGCATGAGGGAAGATTTCCTCTGTGCACTAGATGCGATGACACACTAAGTACATAAAGGACAACTTCAGAATTTTGCTGCGCCTAATCAACAAACTACAACTCCCTTGCTCTATCATCCACAAAACATAGTTGGTAAGCCTACTTTGGCCTACTTATAAATAATTTTAAGAAGTTATTGTGATGTTTGTTGCTGAGATCACTGAAGCTTACATATTGTGCTGACATAGATGCCATGCCGCTAATTCCTGCTCGAGATCATCAGCACAGTTTGTGTGACGCTATATTGGGGCGTTACTATGCAACAGTTATCAGTTTGAGATCGTGACCTGCTTTAGATTGTGGGTGTGTGTGTGTGCCAATTTCACAGTTACCCTGTGAGCATCACCTTAACCTCTGGTCTGAAAGTAAAGTCATGTGTATACTCTAAAGTTTCAGTCAAGTAGTCTCGAAATACCAGTTCAGATCTTGGGAAATGAGTCTTTGAAAGGATTCTCACCAGTTTGCACAAAATTTTATTTTTTGTGGGGGAGATTGGTTTCTGAGGCTGTACTGTGAAAAATTAGCAGCTCAATGGAGGAACCTTGACAACAATTTGCCCTCTTAATGTTAGTAAGCAATACCTTTTACTAAGCAATCTCACGGACACTATGTTTGCTATATATTGGGACTCTTAAGATTCATTCTGCCTTCTGAAACTTCTTCAACATCATCATCTCCAGGACAGCAGCCATGAGAAGGTCTCACCATTGGAACCATTGGAATGGTTAACGGTGAGCAGAACGAAATTCCAAGCAAAACAGCAATTACTTTAGGATTGATCTTCTTAGTTTCAAATTTGAGTTGGCCAGTTTAGAGTTAAGTCGGTGCAAAAGGGTCAGCTAATTAGGAGTAAATTCCCTCGGCTATTGAGGAGGTTACTGACCGATTTAATCTTGGATCGAATAGAATCCACAACAGGCCAGATTTGTTTGGCCTCTGGAAGAAATAAGTTTGATTTGGTTTCGAGCATTGTTTACATTTTTTTTGTCAGATTAGCTAAGAACATTTCCAAAAAACTTCCCATAGATGGAAATCACTTTTTTTTAATAACATAATTTACACAGTTAAAAATCACACAACACCAGGTTATAGTCCAACTGGTTTAATTGGAAGCACACTAGCTTTTGGAGCGATGCTCCTTCATCAGGTGATAGATGCTCAGATGAAGGAGCGTCGCTCCGAAAGCTAGTGCTTCCAATTAAACCTGTTGGACTATAACCTAGTGTTGTGTGATTTTTAACTTTGTACACCCCAGTCCAAAACCGGCATCTCCAAATCATCATTACACAAATACTTTCTTGTTAAAGAGGCAGCAGAAATTGATACAGATGCATAAAAATATGACGCATATGCATTTTAGAATGTTTTGGGTTATGTAGAATTTACAGTGCAGAGTTGGGCCATCTAGTTGCTTGCTGTTTGTATTTGTTGTGGTAGGATGTGTCTATACCTTGAAGGGGACGTACATTAAATTGCTGTCAATTGTTACCACATTAGGACAGGATGTGTTATATCAACGCCATGACATGTGGCGAGTCCGCAAGCAGCAGGGGGGAAGATCAGATGTACTGTACTTAGCCTTCTAGTGAACGTTATCTGTACGTAGTCTTAGTTTCAAAAAAAGAAGCCACATTACTGTTTCACCAATCTTCCTGTATAGAATAAAAGAGAATATAACAGTGTTTATGATCTGTATGAGACTTCCCCCCACTCCTCTTTGTCTAACGCTTCAAGTTGTCCCTCTTCCCTCCTTCTTAAACCTCCTGAACTGGTTTGACTGTGACTGACATTCTGGCCAAAAACGCCTCCCCCCCCCATCCTGGTCCCACATCCAATTTCGAAAAACGAAGTAAGCTTATCTATCAAGCAACTAAGATACAGAGGCTGAAATGAACCAAAGCTTTATTGCTAGTGTGTGTTAACGTAGTTGAAATGATGCTATAATCATATGACTAATGTTCACTTTACAGAGAGAGGGCAGAGAGAGCACCAAATCAATGTCTTCAGGAGACGTGGGGAATAAAAACAAAATCAAGACAATGAACTGTTCAAGTTGTCAGTGAATTCTATTTGCTTAATTCAGGTATCAACTGTCAAAACAATATTTGCATCCCATGTCATCAGTCATATGCCACTCCAGGACAATACTAAATCCCACATAATTCAAAGATGCGGTTAACTTGTAAATTATGTCAAACATGGGATCCCAGCAGTTAGGATGTTAAAGGGGCAATTTTCCTGTATCTGGGTTTGGGCTCAGCCCCAGGGGCTTGTCTGGACACTGAATATGGGAAAACTCAGGTGGTTTTAAATGCACACTTATTTGAATGAAACCTTTACTTTTCTTCAAGAAATTATGCTCTGACCCAAGGAAATTTTGCCTTTAAGTCTCAACCTGTTGTTGCTTTCCTGCATCTGCTGATTACTATCTCTTACTCTCAAAGGACATCACGTTTTTTTTTTAGAGAAGGCTGTGGTCAACGCCCTCAGTTATTTGGAATGTTTAAAATGATAGTTTCTTACATTTTGCAATCATGTGCACTTATCCTTTCCTTAGCTTTTCACTGTCCAGTTGATTAATGCTTGAGGGTATACTTGTCATGCTTGTGTAAGACAGTGTCTCTTCCTACAGTTAATTGTGTGATTTAATTTGCATTAAACGGGGTTACTGAACCGGAGCCAAAGAATACTTATTAAACATTATTTTAATGCTACTTATCCTAAGACACTTTAAACAGATCTGAGTAACTGCGTGGTGGTCTGGTTTGTGTCATGAAGCTTAAAATCCTCAATTTGCAAAAAGGGAACGCTGGTCTAAATGTATCCTTCTCCTAAAATATTGTGGTTACAGCAAAGTCACACTTCAAAGAACATGCCAACATTTAATTTTGTGAGATGGCACAGTTAATAAAAGAGATGTCACCCCAGTGTCAATTAAGAGAGGTAGTTTGATTCCATAATTGGAGAATCATTGGTTTCTTGTCGAGGATGACCTACAAGTGGCAAAACAGACGCTTGATATTTTAGAAATGTTTTCACAGGAGGAAACCAGTAGATTTTATTTTGCTCACTCGGCAAGAGTGAAAACTGCAGATACTGGAGATCAGAGTCGAGAATGTGCTGCTGGAAAAACACAGCATCTGAGGAGCAGGAAAATCGATGTACATAGAACATAGAACATAGAAGAATACAGCGCAGTACAGGCCCTTCGGCCCTCGATGTTGCGCCGATCAAAGCCCACCTAACCTACACTAACCCACTATCCTCCATATACCTATCCAATGCCTGCTTAAATACCCATAAAGAGGGAGAGTCCACCACTGCTACTGGCAGGGCATTCCATGAACTTACGACTCGCTGAGTGAAGAACCTACCCCTAACATCAGTCCTATATCTACCCCCCCTTAATTTAAAGCTATTTAAAGGATGTTTCGGGTAAATGCATCCTTTGTCCAAAACGTCGATTTTCCTGCTTCTTGGATGCTACCTAACCTGCTGTGCTTTTCCAGCAACACACTCTCGACTTTATTTTGCTCACGTTAAATTTTAAGCCATTTTTATTTTCACTCCTTTATTTTTAGACATGCACAACTTTCTGCCACTGCAAGGAACTACAGAGAGTTGTGAACACAGCCTAGTCCATCAGGCAAGCCAATCTTCCATCCATTGACTCCATCTGCACAATTGCTGCCTCAGAGAGACAGCCAACATCATCAAAGACCCCTCCCACTCTGAGTACAATCTCTCACAACGTCTTCCACCAGGCAGAAAATACAAAAGCCTAAACACATGTACCAACAGATTCAAGAACAGCTTCTTCCCCACAGTTATAAGACTTCTGAATGGACGTCTCAAATTTCAAATCTAATGTTGATCTTGCTTTTTGTGCACCTTTTTGCTGCTATGACTTTGCGTTCCTCACTCTGTTCACTCACTCTGTGATCTTTGTATGTTATGATCTCCCTCTACTACACGCAAAACCAAACTTTTCACTGTACCGAGGTACATGTGACAATAATAAATCAAATCATATGTCGACTGCTCCCAGTGACCATTACTCAATCATGAACCAAGACACTTGAGTTTTGGCATGATATGAATCATCAATAGTGGAACTCAATCCACTTCTCGCTACCATCTATGTAGACACCTCCCATGAGTCTCATCAAAAAGTGACCATGGGGAAAAAAGGCTGGCTGAATTTTTCCTTCTAACTTCCTACCTTGGGTGATAGAGTCATTTGTAGTGGCTCAACTACTTATCATCACTGAAATCTGTGCAGGTCTGTGATTGAACCTCTGTATTTCTTGGTCTGTAAGCACACTACCCTAATCAGGTAGTGAATTTTCCCAGTTAGCCATTGACAATCCTGAGTGATTTATTTTCACACATTAATCTAGACAGAGCTTCTTGGATTGATGGAAGTGAGTGACAAGCTTTGCCCAGCTATAGCTTTCTTGAGAGTGTCATCCATATGAAATCCTGAGGATGTTTCAGTTCATTCCTTTTCCATCATTAAGCAGTTTCAGCTCAGTGGAAGGGCAGAGAGTTAAGTGGGTGGAGCTGGCATTTTGACTGATGGAGGAACAAGCATGGAGAAAGCTTCCTGCTGAAATGTTGGAGGAGCTGAGTGAGCTGCCAGAGGACCTTACCTCACAGAGCAGATGTTTTCCATATAGCTTTGAAAAACATATTGGGCTTTGCTACATTTTGGCTATCTTTCCCTTAAGCTTGCATGTTCTTCGCTTAAAAGACTGTTTAGACATCAGGTTCCCCCAATCACATTCCCAAAGAGCCATGATTGGCCTTGTAGCCATCTTGTGGTATCATTGCTATGATTCAATTACTGACTACCCCTCTGAGCGGCCAGCAAACGGAAACATGAGATGAGACAGGGTACACAGGAAGATACTTTTCCCCTTGATGGAGGGATCACAGACCAGGGGACATAGATTTAAGGGAAAAAGCAGGCAGTTTAGAGGAGATGTGAGGAAATATTTTTTCACCTGGAGGGTGGCGGGAATCTAGAACTCACTACCTGTAAGAGTGGTGGAGGCAGAAACCCTCCTGACATTGAAGAAGTATTTAGATGTGCATTTGCGATGCCAAGGCCAAGTGCTTGAAAATGGGATTATAGTAGATGCTTGGGTTTTTTTGACCAATGCAGACTTGATGGGCTGAAGGGCCTTTGGCTATGCTGTAAATGCTGTAAATCTATGTGACCCTATGCTTGTGTAATTGTTCTGTAATTGTTCTGTACAGATCTGTTTCCAAATGTAATCTGCTTGGGAGTACCGCCTCAGTGAGGTCGTTTTAACCCCATACTCCCACAATGGTGGACTTGGGTTAGGTGTCATGATAATGTTTTTAAAATTTGAATTTAGACCCCAACCTGCATCTAGTTTGTTTGACAGAGGTGAGGAAGCAAATCACTTACAGGAGGTGAGTCGACAATTTAAAGATTATAATGAAACTACATAGAGTCATAGAGATATACAGCACAGAAACAGACCCTTCAGTCCAACCCATCCATGCCGACCAGATATCCCAAACCAATCAAGTCCCACTTGCCAGCGCCCGGCCCGTATCCCTCCAAACCCCTCCTATTCATATACCCATCCAAATGCCTCTTAATTGCACCAGCCTCCACCACTTCGCCTGTGAAAATGTTTCCAGCTTCCCTGCTTTTCCCTGTCTACAGGCTGATCTTCCTCCTTTTCCCTGTTGCAATCTTCCCTCGCTGTTTGCTGCTCCTGCAGCCTGTTCCCAAAAATCTGCCTCATCCAGCAACTTATGTAGCTCCTCACACTGTGGCTGGGTAACAGAGGTAGGAAATATCAGGTAATCAAAGCAAATCAGTGCTTGTTTTTTTATTGTGAAAATAAGTAAGACTATTTGAGGACCTCTGACAAGTTCTACCTGTACTCATGAGTTGACAGTAGTTGTTTTAAGAGAAAAACTTGTATATGTTTCTGAATGGTGTACAAAAACTGCAGGTCAGCTCCTCTGGACAGAAAATGTCCAGTTTTAGCTACACAGTGGACAAGCTAAGATTAGGCAATATAATAGAGGTACTCAGTGCTGCAATGTTGGCAGTGTTTCTTCAAATTGAATGTATGCTTGGCTTATATTCCCATATGGGGCATATTACATTCCCTCATGCTCTCATTGAATATTGAGGCTTTTTAGTTTTGGATCATTCTTTTTGAACATGAATACCATTATCTCACCCTTTTCGTCCATAGGTTAGTATCAGCACAGGCTCACTCAAATCACAAATCTTTTTAAAAATGTTTCCAGCACCTTCACGAAAATTTCAGATTTTCTTTCAAGTCCTGACACCTGACTTTGCCCTTTGCCTCCTTTCTACCTATTTTCCATTCACTCCTGCTCACCATTTATTTGCCACTCTGTTTAAATCTCCCCTTTTGAGACTTTCTGCTTTTAATTCATTTTGCCAGTTCCCTGATCCCTCACGGCTTGCGTCTGAAAATCCCTGATATATTCTGGATTTCTCAACTCTCCCTTGCCTTCCCTGCGTGTCACTAAATAGACATTTCACCATCTCAATTTCGTCTGCAGCTTCTCTCATGACATTGGAAAGAGTAATAAATTACAGAAAGGTTCTGACCTACATGTAGACGGGACTATTCTCCTCCCTTCACCCAACACTGAACTTGAAATGGTTGTCTGACAATGGCAGTTTGCCTCTTTTCAGGCTCTGAAAGCAATAAATCTGACAACCTAGCGCTTGCAAGACGGTGCTGATGAGAAGTGGGGTGATTAAAGGATTTGATCAACTTCATTCGAAAAAGAACTGCACTTCCCTCCTGTTGGGTATTTTCTCAGAGAGAATGTTTTATATTACTGAGTGAACTTTTTTGTTGGTGTTTATGAAATACTGCCTGCAGGAGAATGAGAGTGATCAGGTAACATAAAGCGATTCATTTACATTTAAAACTGGTTGGCAAAGGTTATCCCAGCTAGAGTATGACATGGACAGATTTGTGCGTGTGTATATGTTCCTGTGAACGTGGGTTCTTGTACATTTACAGATGTCTGCCTATGATTTAAATGACTGTGTTCATAATGGTGTGTGTACATATTTGTATAGATTGGGCACATCTCTGCTCCTTCCAGTTCCTCAGATAAGACTTTTTCAGCATAGAGCATATTCACAGGGAGACGATTTCAAGATCCTCAGTCTTATCTTCAAACCCTCGCCTGTCTTTTTGCATTCCACTTCAGAGATCTTCTGCAGGCATGCATTCCTATGAGGGCCTTCAACTGGCCCGCTGCTTGTTCTTATCCTTTGCCAATTGCTCCTTAAGCCTTCGTCCTCTGGAACTCACTCCTCCACTTCATCTCACCTCATCCTTACAAAATCATCCTTAAATGACGAAAATAAAAAATTATACAAATAAACCTTATGACACTGCTGAATTCCAAGAATTGGATCAGGCAAGCCACAAGTTTCATTTTTCATTGTTCCTTTTGACTAAAAGAAACCTTTTTATTTGTAGATGGCTTGGTCCCAAATACTTGGTTCCTTTTGCTTTGTTCTTTTTCCAATGAAACTTGTCATCTCTGGATCTGCCATGTTATTCTTTATTTTTCATTCCTCCTTGATCATTTATTTACCTTTTCATGTCCTATTTTCTCTTAAGTTTGCCAAACTCTTGTTTTACCCTTTCACACTCATAGTGGTGTCCTTTTTTTTGCCGAGAGACTCATAAAATACTCTGAGACATATTTTCATTCATTAATGAAACATATAACATTGAGTATTTCCACTTACAAAACAGCTTTTTTCAAAATACTTCACAACTAATTCATTTTTTAAAAACAATTCTCAATGCAACATCTCACAGGCGTCAGTAAGATCAATGATTCGTTACTGTTTTCATAATTTTTGTTAGTTGAAGAGTTGTTGATTTGGACAACGGGGAAACTCCACAGACATTTCTCAGGTAATGTTACAGAATCATTTACATTCACCTTCTAGGGTAAATGGGGTTTCCGATTAACAACTCCCCCCAAGTCAGCTTGGATAATGGCTCATGTCCTAAAGTAGGGACTAAACTCACAACTTCCTAACTCAGTCAGAGGCATGAAGACTACCACTGAATCACAATGCCACTTAAACCTTAGTGTGCACCTATTGAGTGTGTGTATCCAATAATATATAAATGTCCATTGTTATGACCAGAAATGGAGGAATAAGTTTGCTTCCCTCTTTTTAACCTTCACTGGTTGGTCACAGTAGCTTCTGATGATTGTGAGATCTTATTTTTCATGTTTACTGCCCCTTGCCTGACCTGGAAGCGAAACCCTGATTGATGAGTGACCAGACAGAAGTACTCTGATTCTTTAAGTCCTGAACCATGAGGCAGTGCACAAAAAGGCAAGGCAAGGCAGAGGGCATCTGAGAAGGAATAGAGTAAGTGCGTAATGATAAAGCAAGCGAGGAGCCCTGAGATGCACTCTGTTCCAAACCATGAGATTTGACCTCTGTCCCTATACACAAAGCAGCATTGCAATGTAAGATGTTGGTAAGCTGCAAAGTGCAGCATTGAAGAGCTCAACTGCATTTCAGATTAATCAGAGATGTGCCATAATGATGTGGTGAGGCTGATGTGTGTTCAGTGACGACCTCCATGGACAGAGGCGTAGTCTATCACTCACCATAGAATGTAACCTGAGGTGTTGGGGACCGCTGGCCAAGATGGAGACCCAGAGGAGCAAGAGGTGAATTGGAGATACCAGGTACCCGCTTTGGTTTTCATGGAATTGTCACCATCTTGTTTCTTAGTGCTACATGGGAAAATAGAAAATTGCATGTAAATGAGGTAGTGATGAGTTATAAATACCGATAAATTGGCCTTTTGCTGCTCACCAGCACAATTCCCATCTCACAGTTCAAAACTTAGGTGCACAATCAATTTTTTTTTATCAAGAACTTTATTTTGCCAACCTCCCCACATTTTACCCAACTGACTTCCTGTCATTCAGGAGCCAGGAACATTCAGACTGCTATGAGAAACAGAAACAGAGGGAAAGGGAGGGTGAAAGAGAGTAAAACTTGTAGAATTTTCTATTGCACATTCATTTTTGATTCTGCTCCGCAAAGCAGCTGCTGAAATATTGATCATTTGTATATTCCCAAGTCTGGTTCCATTTTCTTTCCAAGCTTCTAACTGGCAGATGAGCCTTTCATCTCTCAGTGTGTGAAATTATCATATAAATGTAAACTAAAACAAGAGATGCTAATTTATTGACACTGACTCACTTGCCTGACTTCAGTATATTTAGATAAAATTGCAGTGTCGCATTGTTTTGTTTGTTTCAATTTAGCCTCTTATACCTCTGAAGAAGGATCACTGCGCCTGAAACTTTACTCTGCTTTCCTTCCATTGATGCTGCCAGACTTGCTGAGCTTTTCTATCAACCTCTGTTTTTGTTTCTCGATTCCTGGCTTGCTTCAATCTGTAGTCATGGCAGCACTTTTAAGTCAGTATTTGCACTTTTAACATAAAAAGGACTCATTTGTGAAAATGTCAGAGGTATATCAACCAGAAGATGGGAGTTAAAATTTGTTTGACCATATTTACCATCATTATAATGATATGCATCTGTCTATGTATGTTAAGTATATGCAAGTGATTCAAAAAAATCTCAGAAGATTTTGCAGTCACTCAGGAGGTCACCATTTTCCAAACTTACACTGAAATGTTTTAAGCAATGGCCAAATTAATTAAAATATTTAAAAGCTGAGTAATTGATATTTTATACAGACTGACTGGTAATGTGTTGACACTGCTTGGATTGTTCAGGAATTCAAAACAGGTTTCCAATGTTTTGTTTTGGAAGAAGATTTTGAAGCAATGCAGCTGCACGGTTACAGATAAGTAGGAGCTTAGCTTTGCCTATTCTTTGAAGGTGGCACATTTGTAAAGGAATGTCATTTCTTTCCATTAAAGGTGTTTCTGAAAGGCTGAATATTCATCGGCTGTAGGCTTCTAGCAAGGCCGCAGTCTTTCTTGTCCTTGGTGTGACAGGGTTTTGCACGATGTTTCACTCTGCAAACTTTCATGTGCCAAAAAAGCAAGCTTTAAAACAAAATGCCCAGTATGCACGGCGCTGAATGCAGTAACAAAGAAAGCAGCTTTTGGAAGGAGTGTATCTGATTCATTTTACAGATTCTCATCTACATTGGAAGCCAAAGAATTGCTGCCAACTTCAGGTCAGAGTAAGCAAATTGTAGTCTCCAGCTGGCAGTTCTCATGGTTACATTAATGGCAGCCCTTAGCCCAAATCCAGAATTTCTGAACTTATTTTTCTTGCAGTTTTTTTTTAAAAAGTGGAATTTGATACAGATCTTTATGGAGTACAACATCACACTTTCCATTCCTTCTACTGTCTGCTTACTCACTCCTGTGTGTTATGATTCACGGAGGAACATTTTAAAAATGCAGTTCTACCAGCTGATCTCCCACGGTATTTGCATTTTGGAAATCGAGCTAAGGAACTGCCCTGATCATATGATTGGCAATGAAATCTGCTTGTGAAGTTACGGATAGAGCTTTTGGGGAGAGTGTTGACATTTTGCCAATGCCAAGGACAGGGTTTCTGTTTGTCCTCTTGGAAATAGGAATTGGGTATTGATTAGTCTTGAGGAGGACAGCAATTGGCATTTTTAACCGGGCACGCTTTCAGTTGGCATGGAGATGAGTTTTCTCTTTCCAGTGAAGGGTTGCTAATGGGTTCCTGAAGCTGAGGCCTTTCAGATCAAGAAGGGTAGCAGCATGCAATGGATTGTGGGTAACTGGGTGAGCACTTCACCATGGAGAATGCGCTCTCCCCAAATGTGGCAGAAGTTTACTTAATGAATGCCACTAGGCTTGTCTAACTCATTCCCCACATCTGCTGCTCTGTACCTGCCTGCAGGCAGTTTAACCTCCCCCCTCTCCGGTTTTGGGGAACTGCTGGCAGATTGGAAAATTCCAATTGGTTGCTTTTAATTCAAGTATTTTTTTCAGTTGACAGTGTGTGACATAAGATTTCTCAGTGTGTCTAGGTATGGAGTGCTGTATTTGGTGTATTTAAAATCTGTGTCTCACTGTGCTGTATTTGAGTTCGGAATATCACTTGGTATTCCACAGACATGGGATTAATTTTCCCAGCTGCGGAATGATGTGGGCAATGACAAATCAGATAGTGAGATTGAAGATTTGACTTTGCCTCAAAAGTTTGAAAGGCAAGATGAAGATCTCACCAGTGAGTGGTAAGAGGCCAATGTGAATGCTCTAGCCTCATGATTACCTAGTCACTCATTGGGGGCACCTCTCCTGCTCCTGCATCTCCCCTAACTGCTCTTCGTTCACTTCCATCATACGCAGTCCGTCCTCCTGTCTCTGGTCTGCTGTCTCCACAGCACCCCAACTAATCTACGTCCAATCCGTAGACTGATTGCACTTGACTGGAAGGACTGACTGTGGCCCAATCCTCAGACTACAAAGGCATGTGTCCTGGGATTCCAGTCACCTGACTGACTATGTCCCCCGGAATGGAATTGGCCTCTTGACTGAGCACAGACCCCTTTGACCCCTGTAAGGAGTGATACCCTTTGACCTTAGCACATTACCATTTTGTTGGAGTACATGCAGTGTGTTTGCCATGTTATCTGTTGGCACATGCTGTAGGTATGATGTTGGCACAGTACGATGCTGTAATGCAGCAACATGTTTATCCCTTGTGACTGCAAATTTTGATAAGATGCCTGTCTCTCGCTTCGCACTAAAAAGCAGTGCAGATCACAAAAGCTGTTAGTCTCCAAGTAAGAGAGTGGTACAGTGGCTCTGCAATTAGCAATGTTGCCTCACAGTGCCAGGGAGCCAGGTTCGATCCGAGTGATTTTCTGTGTGGAGTTTGCACATTCTCCCCATGTCTGCATGGGTTTCCTCTGGGTGCTCCAGTTTCCCCCCATAGTTCAAAGATGCACAGATTAGGTGGATTGGCCATGGTAAATGCTGGGTTAGAGGGAAAGGGTAGGGGGCTGGGTTTGTGTGTGCTGCTTTTGGAGGTTCGGTGCATACTCGATGAACTGAATAACCTCTTTCCTCACTGTTAGGAGTCTGTAATTCTATGAAGAGCCAAGGGAATGAGCAAAAAGGGGAGCAAACAAAATGCTAAGGATGTATCCCGCAAAGATACATGATATATGAGTGTGTCCTTGCAGGTAAAGTGACCTGGCAGGAGTATACAAGTTCTAGGTGTCCCTGGCTCCAATGTGTACCCCTGAAGGGCTGAAGTGAGGATTGAGTTGGTCAGAGAGCATCCATGGTCATGTAATGAGACTGGTGGCTTGCTGGTGGTGATTTGTGTAGATGAAGGGTGGAAGAGGATATTGTACATGGAGCATACGGGAACATCATAGTGTCGACTAAATTGGATGAAGGCCCAAAGAAGCTCGTGGTAAGCTGCATCTGGGAATTACCATGATGAGAGTTGGAGACATCTTGTTTCTAAAAGAAGGCAATTGGCATTGGAAGCTGTTGAGGAATGAGGGAATTTGGACTAATAATGAGATGCAGATATGCACTCATTCAATGAGGCTCTGAATTTGCCATATAAACCTTAATGGGAAAGAGTTTTCTTGACGTTGAAAATCTCATATGTTTCACTTTCACTATATTTTCCTACCCTTCTTGCTGCTGTGACATTGCATCTTCCTTCACTACTAAACAAGCTCCAATTTTCTCGAAGAAGATTCTTCTTCAACTTCCATTTACCCTGAGCTGTGTTTCTGCTGCATGTCATTTCCAGCACAAAGCTATGCTTCCACCTCTGTAATGTTGCCCATTTTCATCTCTATCTCTGCTCACTTGCTGCCTAAGATCTCACCTATACCTATACTTACACAATGCTCAAGTATTGTAATGCTCTTCTAGCCAGCTTCAAGTCATCTGTAAACCTTAAATCATCCAAAACTGCCCATAGCCTCTTCTACGTCTGTCCTCTCTTGCCATTTACCTCTGTCCTTACTTACCTAAATACTTCCCAATCCTAAACACTTGAAATATTAAGGTTGAAATATTAAGCCTTTCATTTATATTTCTTCAAAGCCTCACCCTTCCCTGTGTCTGTAATCTCGTCCAGGATGACAGCTTTCAGAGGTCTACAAACCTGCCTTCATTATCTGTGTATGCCTTTTGCCCTCTGGACTTTCTTTCATCATATTGCAGATGGATATGCCTTACAGACATAACAACAGAATAAACTGGATCAACATTTTCCCATTGAGCCTGCCCTACCTTTCAATTCAATCATTGCTGATCTTGAATTTCAGCACCATAAACTATCTCTCTTTGCCTTAAATATATTCAATGATCCACAAAGCTCTGAGAATTTGAAAGATTTACATCAATTTGAGTGAAGCAATGTCTCTGTGTCTCAGGATAAGAGATCGATAACCCCTGTTCCAGATTCCCTTGCCAAGGGAAACAACACCTCAGTTTCTTTCCTATTAAACCCTCTTCTCATTTAAACAAATTCAGTGAGATCACCACTCATTCTTCTGTACTCCAGGGAATATAGATCCAATTTACTCCATCTCTCATCATAGGACAATCCTCCCATCCTATTGAAGTAGTGAACCTTTAGTGTATCACCTCCAATGCAAATATATCCTTCCAGAAATATGGAAATAAAAATTGGAAGATGTATTCCAGGTGTGGTTTCAGTCATGCCCTGTGTAATTGTTGCAAAATGGACTTTATTCTTATGCTCCACAGCCCGTACAACAAAGTGTAGTTTACCTTCCTAATTGTTTGCTGTGACTGCATCCTACATTTCTGTTACAAAAGCGAGATGTTGTGAATACTGGTAATACTATGTGCAATTTTAGTTGTAAGAGTAGAGAAGCAAAATATTTTTTAAAAGGCATGCAACTGGTAAAGGTTGATGTTTATAATGAGACTTCAGTGTATTACTACAAAGAACACACAAAAAAAAGCAGCTGCAGCAAGTGAGTAGAAAACAAATAGCATGTTGGCCTTTATTGCAAGGGGATTGGAGTACAAGTTTAAAAGAAGCCTCACCCAGGCCAGTGTAGCAAGACTTCGTTGATCTTGTCCTTTTCTGCTCTTGCTGAATGCTGCATTTCTACTTTCCTGTTCTTACGAAGAAAATGAACAACCTTACGTTTCCCACATTATATTTCATTTGTCGCTTTGTTGCTCACTCATTTAACCTGACTGTATCTCTTCACAGTGTCTTTTCATTTTCCTGGCAGCTTGCATTCCCACCTAGCCTGTAGTCAGTAAATTTAAATTCATTACTCTGTCTCTTAATCTAAGTCATTAATATAGATAGTACATACTGATCCTTGCGGCACTCCTCTAAGTCACAGCTGACAACTTGAAAATATCACATTTATCCCTACGCCTTGCTTCGTGTCCATTAGAAATTCTTCCATCCATGCTAATATCTGGTCCCCAACTCCAGGACGCTTTGTCTAATGCATTAACTTTGTTGTCTGGCAGCATATTGAATGGATGCCTTTTGGAAAAAAAAAGATCTGTTTTTCTACAGATTCCCATTTCCCTACTGGTTAACTCATCAAAAAAAAACCAAACAGGAATTTCTTTTTATAAAACTGTTTGACTTATTTTGGACTGCATTGATTCCTTAATAAAAGATTCCAGCGCTATCTCAGTGATTAATGTCAAGCTAACTGCTCTTTAATTTCTTCTTTTCTGTATTCTTACTTTCTTGAAGAGCAGTGTTGCATTGGTAGCTAGCAATTGCTGGGATCATTCTGGAATCTAGGACACTTTGGAAAATTAGAATCAGCAAATCTACCATCTGTGCTGCTATATAGAACTGCAAATATTAGAGATCTGAAAGAAATCCAAATTGTGGAAAAACTTAACAGGCCAGATAGCATCTGTGGGGAAAAAATTCTCTCCATTACTTTCAATATGACTGACTCCTTGTCAAATGTCCAGATGAGCAGAAAATTCTCTCCTCTTCAATATTAGGAAGACTGAAACTAATTCTCATTTGCTGCCACAAATTGCATTTCCCAGAACCACCTATCTGACCACCTTGCCAGACAACCGACCTGAGACTGGAGCAGACTGTTAGTAACTTTTGTATAACTTTGATCTCCAAGATGACCACATACCTGCTGCAAAATGAAAATTGCATACTTCTACCTACATACCATCATCTAACTTCATCTCTTCCTCAGCTCATCTGTCATTGATCCTCACCCGTGCTTTTTACACCTCTAAACTTGGCCATCCTCCAATATTTTCCACCTCTTTACCTAATAAACTTAAGATCCTCCAAAGACTGCTCACATGTTTTAATTTGCACCAAGTCTCATTCACCCATCTCTCCACCTGCTCTCTTCCTCAAGTTAGCTCTCAACTGAGCAGTGTTTCAGTTTTCAAATTCTTACCCTAATTTTCAAATCCTTCTCTGGTTTGACACATTCCTATCTCTAATCTTCTAAAACATCACACCTCTGAGTTATCTATTCTCCTCCAAACTTGTTTGAGCATTTTCAATTATAATTGATCTGCTATCAGTGGCCATGCATTAGCTGCTTAAATCCTAAACTTTGCACCTTCCCATCCTCCATATCTTAGAGCTTTCCCCCTCTTTACCTGATCTTGCTAACAACTACCTCTTTGACCAAGATTGGGTCCTCTCTCAATCTCCTTATGGAATTCTTGCAAAGTACTTTGGGGTAATTTACTGAGTTAAATGAACTGTGCCACACAAGTTATTGTCTGATTGGTTATTCAAGTTTTATCATTGGAATTGGTGTTTTTGTTTGTTGCTCATCAGCAATATGATTTTATATAAGGGGTGTACGTTTTCTTGCCTTGAATTCTTGCCCTAATTAAATAGCTTTCATGAACAAACATTTTCTTGAGTTTTAAAAGAGAGGATGTTGTTTATTATACACATTTATCAAAAATGTTTAAAATGCAACATTTTGCTTTTTTGACTCGAGTATTACCTCTTACATAAAATGTAGGACAGATGAAAATCAAACAGGGCAATCCATGTATAATTAGATTCCCTACAGTATGGAAACAGGCCCTTAGGCCCAACAAGTCTACACTGGCCCTCCAAAGGATAACCCCCACCCCCCCCCCTATATTTACCCTGACTAATGCACATAACATTACAGACAATTTAGCATACCTGACCTGCACAATGGGAGGAGACTGGAGCACCTAGAACAAACCCACACCGACACAGGGAGAACGTGCAAACTCCCCACAGACATTTGCCCGGGATAGGAATTGAACCGGGAATCTTGGTGCTGTGAGGCAGCAGTGCTAACCACTGAGCCACCATGCTGCACCATTATTTCAGCCTTATTTGTGTGACAGTCCTGTATTTTCTGAGATGAATTGATGCTTTAGTTGAAGTAGAGATTTTAAAAAGCTGAAGATTCTCAATATGCTGTAAAATTTCTTATAGTCAAGTTTCTAGGAGGTTGGTTCTCAAGTAAACCCAAAGTCAGAATAATTTGGATCTGTTCCCCTCCTACCTTCTAGTCTTTGCTTTGTGCTTTGGTTGTGTAGTTGACTCGCAGCTGGTTCTATGGCTTTCTGATCAACTCTGTCTCTTGCGAGCAGCTTCTGCTGTTTTAGAAGCAGGTAAGAAAATAACATCCTTATCATGTTTGTGATGATGCTGTCACTTTAAAAAGGTTATTTAGTCCTTGGTTTTTTTTGAAGAGAGGTCATGAAAGCAGAGGTGTCGAATGGTCTAGTTTGGCAATGGCAGGGGAGTGGCCAGTTCTCCTAGTTCAGGTTTCGTTCTAGTTGTTTTAGCTGTGGTAGTCCCAAGATGTGAGAGTCCAGGGAATTGCAAGCTTCAGTAGAGAGTTCCTTCTGAAATCTCTGGCTGCTGCCCCCTCCTGCCTGTAAGAATCTGTGTTTGAATTCATCTTTGTGCCAAGTGGTGTGTTTATGGTATGTTACTGTATTGGAACAGTTAGTTAGTAATAGTTATTGTGTCAGGTCAGTTATATTTTCCATTTGTTAAGTTATTCTAAATTTTGCTTTCTTTTGTCTTGTGTTTCAAGTAAAGTGTTTAAATAAATTCTGTTTTGCTTAAAACCAAGTGGTTTAACCAGTTGCATCACACCTGGAATACCCACTTCACATCTGGCTTTAAACTAAGATAAAGTTAGGGTCTAGGCTACCTTCGTAAAGATTTTGAGGGGGTCTGGCCAGGTCCGTAATATGTAACATGTATAAGTTCATAATCCTTTTGTAAAAGACTGTAACATAAGATTAGAAATAGGAGATGATGAAAATACATCATAGTACAATGAAAGGTTGATGCGATTCATTCATAGTCATGAAACACATGTTGAGTTTTAGAGTCATATAATCATATGACACGTCCATATCGGTCCAACTCATCCATGCTGACCAAATATCCTAAATTAATCTAGTCCTGTTTGGCCTATATCTCTCTTAAACCCTTCCTATCCATATATCCATCCAAATGCCTTTTAAATGCTCGAATTGTACCAGCCTCCACCACTTCTTTTGGCAGTTCATTCCATACACATACCATCCTTTGCATGAAAATGGTGCCACTTAGGTCCCTGTTAAATCTTTCCCCTCTCACCCTAAATCTATAACTTCTAGTTCTACAGTCCCCCACCCCAAGGAAAAGACCTTGTCTATTTATTGTATTCAGGCCCCTCGTGATTTTATAAACCTCTATAAGGTCATGCCTCAGCCTCCGATGCTCCAGGGAAAATAGCCCCAGTCTATCCAGCCTCTCACTATAGCTGAAACCCTCCAACCTTGGCAGCATTCTTGTAAATCTTTTCTGAACCCTCTCAGGTTTCGCAGCATCCCTCCTATAGCAGGGGGACCAGAATTACAATGAGTCTTTTGCAATTGGTGAAACAAAGACATAACTCAGCCTGAGTGCCCAAAGCCTTTTGATGATTATAGAAGAATGGAATCCCTGCAGTGCAGAAAGAGACCACTCACCTCATGGAGTCTGCACCAACCCTTCAAACAGCATCCTACCCAAACCTCTTACCCTGTGTTTACCATTGCTAATCCACGTAACCTGTCCATCCCTGGTCACAATGGGACAAGTTTTAATGGCCAGTCCACCTAACCTACACACCTTTGATCTGTCCCGAAACTAAGAAGTTTGTGAATTTCCCACTGCTTGTGTATATCTATATTTAATTAGGGATATTTGTTTGAGAATTGAGACTGTATTTGGAACTCCAGGTGCCAAAGGTCACCTGTATCAATGGGCTTTTTGTCCAAAGTTTTGAAGTAGTGACTGAAAGTTCATAGGATGCTGGAACATGACAATACTGTCAGCATTCAAAGTCTGTGCCATCCTCAGTGTATTAGATTAATATTAGAGGTTTGAAATTGTTCAGTGTCAGTAATGCTAAATGAATTGATAGCATATCGGTGGCTTATTTTACACTTCCTTGGTTTCTTCTCCGTTGGCTTCAAATGAAAACTAAATTAGCAAACTCTCAGTCAGTTTTATGTGTTGGCAATGAACAATTTCATCCCTGCAATTTCCAGGAAAAGTTTGTGATCCGGTGAGAGTTCAGGCCAATGCTGTAGTAAGTCTGTACAGGTCCAGACATGACTCTGTTGTAAGGAGGTGTGCATTATTTGGCTAAGACTGCAGTATTCCTTTTTCTTAAACCAGCATATTGGTGGTCTTTGGAATTCTCAGTGAAAGCATTCCAGAGGTTTTTGCTTGAAGTGAAAGATAACTTTGAGAAGGAGATGGAGCTAAGTGAGCAGAAATTGAATAGGAACTGAATTGGCAGAAAAATTCTTTGACTCCTACATTCCATTGCCTTGGGCTATGTAGAGCAGAGGTGAAGGTATGAAGTGACCCTGTGTCAACTCCCATGAAGAGGCAGATAATCACTAATTTCCATAACTGACATAATTAAGTTATTAATGGCTGCAATCATTATTTGAATGTCTGAAATTTAACATTAAACTAGGCCAAGAGCACTTGCATATCATTAGCCTCTAATTAACATTGGCATCAGATTGAGGCATTGATTGGTATCTGTTAATGTCATTTTTTAAATTCTTGAATGGCAGGAGACAAATATTAGAAAATATTTTCAGTAATGAATTATCTACTGATTTTGCAAGCATTTCATTTACATTTTTTTTTGGTTGTTTAGCCAACATTGAGAAAACATCACACAATATTGGCTCACTTCCTGAAATATAAGAACTAAACTAGATCAAAGGAGCATACAACAATCTTTATAAAAAGATACTGTGATACGATGTTTTACTTTATATGGAGGACTCTTAACTGCTTCATATCAAGGTTATTGAATAGGTTATCTTTAAGACTGACAAGAGATTAGGGGGAGGACAATCTGGTAAAACACAATGTAAGCTGAATGAAGTAAATGCACTGTCTGAACTTGTGAAATCTTGTTTGATTGAGGTTGGGAGCATTTTCGTTCTAGCAAAATGAAATATTTCAACTAGACTGACTATCGCAAAGCTCCTGAACATCTCTTGAGGTGCTCGTTCCCTTGAAGGGTAATTTGTGAATTACTGAAAACTGATGTGTGCTCTGTTCCTCACCTAAAGGAGATTCCTGGTTAGGCAGCACAAAATATGTGATGACTCCAGATCAGACCAAAGGTTAATTAAGGTTTCAATGTGCTACAGTATTAGAAGTGGGAATATGCTTAATGAAACCTGTTTGAATTTGTTGCGTTTGGCCCAGACTGAATTGAGTGATCCAAGACCAACTGAACATTTTCCTTACCTCTCTTAGCTTCAGTACTACGATAGCCCATAAACATTGCCCTCTAATTGTCAGTAACATAAAGATTGTCAGTGGTGCCTAGAGCAAATAAATCACCTGCAAAACTTGTTCAAATTTTAGCAGAATTGCTGATTTGAAGTTTTTGCCAAATATATTTTGTACAAACCTTCGGACAAGTTGTGCTCCAATTTCCTAATTTCCGCAGGGAATGGTGATAAGTTTGTTTTATGAAACTGGTTCCCCTTGGCAAGCCAATTCAATTGGCCTGTTTCCTGATGATATAGTTATATGCACAAAATTGTCAGCATAGTGACTGAATTAGTTTGGGGTAGGGCTTGGAAATAATTCACACTAATTGGCATTTCCTTCTTTAATACTCAAAGACAAATGCTTAGAGTTTTAGGTGTACTTGTGACACAGAGATTGACATTCTATTATTGTCTTTGTTGGGAAACCAGTATCTGTCTTGTCATTGAAGAAGTGCATGGGAATTTAGATATTCATTTTTCACGGCTTGTTTACTAACTCCAGTAAGGCTCATAGGATGGCAATAGGGATGGGCTTTCCAGTTTTGCAGTTCCTGAGACACATGCTTTTATCCCCCAGAGTAGTGAACTTCCTTTATGTGTAGACATGCAAGCATGTTTTCAATCACATTCTGTGCTGAATACTAAAAGAATGAAATACTGACACTGAATACTTCAGAGGGGGATAAAATTTCAACAGAGAGTTCATAGATCACTGTTTTAGTGGCATGAAAAGAATGCATCAAACCTTTACCACAGTAATGCATGTGAGAAACGTGGAAAAGAAGACATCTTTGCAAATTTACCACAACAACAGTAATATTTAAATAGTAGTGGGTTTCTTTTGCAAAGTAGAAGAGGTAAGAACTACTAGCTATGACCTTATGTTGCCCTCACATAACTGAAATTCAACAGTGTAAATGAAAAGCTGGTAGACTACTGGGCAACCTAGCTAATAGCGAGTGAAGGTCTAGTGCCTCAGGAGTTAATAAACTCACATTAAAGTCCTTTAATCTCCAGGGAGAAATGGTTTCCCTTTAGTGTTAACACGCCCCAAAGCACCAGAGTCAAGCTGAATTCCAAAGATGTTTTCACATAGACGTAACACACTTTGTACAGCAAAAGAGATCTTCATTCATTATGAAAGCTAAGCGTACAGGTTTTCTTTTCCTGTCTCCATTGGATGCGCCTTTGTTTTTATCTTGCTTGTTGTACTAACGAGGATTACTAATAAGTACTTACTGAGCTAGTAGATTATGTGAAAAACCAGCAAGTATACCAATCTGATATCTTATTTGTGGATGTTACATTGGATGAAATTCTAACTTGTGGGGTGGTGTATCTCAGTAAACTATCACTTTCGATGTATTAAATTCAGAACATTTGGATCAGAATAATCTTTATTTTAGGAATATTTATCCTCTAGAAGATACAAATATACCACATTTTCTTAAATGTACATGCTGGTATAGTTACCTTGATGCACGACTATGTTTCATAAAAGTATACATGACAAAGTTGTCTTTCATGCTGTTCAGATATGGCATCCTCACTGGAAGTAGTGCTACAAAATAAATCTTCAGTGACTTGTGGTATCACCTGTACCTTTTCAATGGTGCATCAAAATTGGAGGAAATGAAAAATGGTTAAATCAAACATTGCAGGAGTTACTGAGCAATGTCTAGAAAGTTCAAATTTTACTGAAGTATTCTCCACCCACAGAGGATGCAGCTCCTCTCTGAAGAAAAAAATCAACTTTAGGCTGCAAAGTTAGTTAGCTAAATTACCTTTACTAATCTTGCACATAAAGCGACTGCAAGTGCTTTTAATCTTTAACTGCCATCCTCATAATGATCTTTTAAGTCAAGTAGCAGATTTGGTACAATTTAAAGATAATTTATTTTGGGGTTATTCAGAAAAGGCTTTATTTTTAAAAAGGATAAAGTAAGCCTGTGTCATTACTTTCAATATACTTGTGAGCTGTTAGTGAACATTGTATGTGCTCAGGACATGTCAACGTTGTACACATAGAAGATTGATGCAAGTGTGTAGCACAGAGAAGTTTTTAAAAAAAGAATAACAGACATCGTCAGAAAGCATGGAACGGTGGCTCAATGGTTAGCACTGCTACCTCGCAGCACTAGGGACCTAAGCTCGATTCCAGCCTCAGGCAATTTCCTGTGTGGAGTTTGCACATTCTCCCAATGTCGGCATGGGTTTCCTCCGGGTGATTCAATTTCCTCCCACAGTCCAGAGATATGCAGGTTAGATGGATTGGCCATGCTAAATTACCCATAGTGTTCAGGGATGTGTAGGTTAAGTGCATTAGCCTTGGGAAATACAGGGTTACAAGGTAGGGGGATGGGTCTAAATGGGATACTCTGAGGGTAGATGTGGATTTGTTGGGCCAAATGGTCTGTTTCCATACTGTGGTGATTCTATGGTATAGCAATGTGTTAAACGCCATGCTTTCTCAAATTATTTTGGTAGTTTACATGTGCAGTACAAGAAAGAAAAAAACGCTATTATCTCATTACAATAATTAATTTGCAAGTCAGTGTTTCAGTTGCAACTTTTAATGAGTCCACTTAACTTTCCTGGCTTTAGATTGCTTTCTGTGCAATTTATTCTCTTCATTCCCAGCATCCCGCGGGACTCTTTGTCACTGCTAGCAATTCCTCCATCTCTCTGCTCTCCACCTGCAGTGCTGGAGTTGCTGAGCATATTTACTGTTTCAGGGTATTTTCCACAAGAATCATCAGTTTTACTTTGTAGCTGAAAACCAAAAACAAATCAAATTTAGCTGAACACCTCTTGAGAAGGCCCAAGCCTGCTTATAATTGAACTGCAGTTGAAGATTGTGAACCTGTGGACGTTTATATAGAAGTAGACAATTGCAGAGAGTGCACTAAGATTGTCTGGATTTTATTTTTTTTACAGCTATGGGGTAATCTCTGGTAGTGAGGACTGTATCTTTGTGCTTTATTGGTTTTCAAATTTAAGGATCCTTATTAAAGTCATGTTCCTGCTGTGACATAACAGTGCATTATTTTGGGTTGTTTGTTGAACGTTTTTGAAATCTGAGTTTTTGTCTGCAGTTTGTTGCACACAATTCTCAATGTTTGCCACATTGTAAGTGGCAGAGCATTGCGGAGGTGAAGCACATCATGAGGCAGTGAGGAAAAATGTTAAGAATGATCACGAGGAAGAATCCCAGAAGAGACTACAAAAGTACAGTGAGGTCATGTCACCTGTGTGAATTTGTGCTCTGAGATAAGTGTGTGATGACAGCTGCCACGAAACTTCCAAGTATGAATTGAAGATCGGTTCACTCAGAACGTATGATGTTTATTTTGTTATAAGAGATGGGCTGCCCCTCTGCGACCGGGACTGTCACTCCAGCACTTCAGTCACAAGCGATGTTGCTTCAGGGAAGCAGAAAGCCAGAACAACGAGGATGCAACCCATGGTCAGCCATGACTGAAAGGGGCCTCACAAGAGGCGGGCAACTTTGATTTCTCAGGCAGTTGGCTATGACAGTTGATACCATGTCTAAGAAAGTTTATGCTGTGTGTAGATGAGGAAGATAGTTGAGAAGAACTGGATCAAAATAGTCAGAGTAATTTTCAAATTTACTACTTTAGGATAACTGGGCTGAATGTAATCCATCATTTTTTTATGTAACCTGCCTGATTTTCATTCATTCATTTGAATAGAATGGAAACAGTCAGGTTCCACAATGGACAAATGCTCTGGCCAACTAGAATGCTGCCATGGAAGCTGTGTTGAAGATTCTCTCTCATTCCTCTAAGTTCTGTTTCTGGTATCTGTTATAAAGTCGTTTTTTCTTGCAACAGATCTAAGCATACTGCTTTGATTTTTGAACTATTTCTTTGTTGATCAGCAGAAAAAACTTTCTTGACAGGACATTTTAATTTACTAAACACAAGGTCTTACTAAAATGGGGAAAACATACAGTTTCAGGCTTTCTGATTATCACTGATTACATTGCAAGCTAAAAGTGAATAGAATTGTTGGAGAATAAAGTTTTAATCAGCTATCTTGAATCTTTAGTATCGGACTATGCTATTTTGCCTGTGTAAACGCTGTTGTCTATCCCTGATTGAAGTGATTCTCCCAAGGATTGGAGTGCTAATTGCTCCACCATTGGACATGTCTTGAGTTGCCCATGGTGTAAGCTGTCTAATTCCACCCTTAAACCTCTCTGTCTCTTTCCTCCTTTAACATGCTCCTTAAAACTTAACTCTTTAACCAAGCATTTGGCCATCTGCTCTCAATATTTCCTTATGTGGATTGGTATCAGTTTGCTTTTCTGATTCTCCACTATTGTCCATTGGAGCATTTTACCGCATTAAAGGAGCTCTATAAATGAAATTTATCATTGTTAACTAATAGATACTGTAATTTTAATTTGAAATGTAGCTTCTTGATCTCGTGTTTTAGGGTTCAACAGTCATGTGGTCGATTAAAATCTGGTGTTTACTCTGTTGCGCCTCAAAGTTACAGTGTATTATTGCTCAGCATTGCTGGTATGAAAGTTCTTGTATGATCTGAGTTAAAACTCTTATTAAAATATTGGAGAAAGATTTTCATATCAACGCTTGAAGCATTCATGAACTGATGCTTGTGTTCATTTTGTAGACTTAGTTTTCACGGATTGATGGAACCTGTAGGGTACCCCTTTTGGTGAATGTGTGTCTCAACAGATAATGGAGCGCAGTATGAGACACCGTACCATGGAATATTAGGGTACTTGACATCACGTGAGACGATGTATGATGTCATGAATAAGACGTTGAGATAGATTGCACTCAGTAAAAGAAAACATCTTGAGACAGGCTGACAAAGCTGGCAAATGATGAAAGACATAACACAAGGTTAACACAAGGTTTAATTGGAAGCACTAGCTTTCAGAGCACTGCTCCTTCATCATCACCTGATGAAGGAGCAGCGCTTCGAAAACTAGTGCTTCCAATCAAACTTGTTGGTCTATAACCTAGTGTTGTGTGATTTTTAACTTTGTACGCTCCAGTCCAACACCGGCATCTCCATATGATGAAAGACATGTATGTGAAATAGGATCGTAAGAAATAAAGGAACAGTCCTAAGGGAATCCTGGTGAGGCAAAGAGAGCAGCAACTCCAGTAATGAAATACAATAGATTATAACTAAAATAGTGTGAGGCAGAGTGGTAGAAACTTTGAGTTTACCAGGCATTTCGAGCCACATAATAAATCATACAGCCATCTTGATAAGAGTCAAAAGTATAATAATGAAATGGGACAGCGGGATGGCAATGCTTCGGTACTGAAGGAGTAAGCATTGAGAGAAAAATGGAGAGGTTGAGAGGGTGTCAGTTAAGAGAAAGAGAGACAGAAGGTGGTGTAGAAAGCCAAGAAGGAAGGGAACCAGCAATGATTGTGACCATCTGAAATACCTTGCCCCTGCTGGAACACACCTTTAGATTTTATTGTCATGTGTACTCAAGTACTGGTGAAAAGTGTACAATGTGAAAAGTGAAAAGTGTACACATGGCACCACCTTACGTACAGGTATCTAGATTTTAAAAAAAACCTTAGATACAAAGTAGTAAAATGAACAAAGTTAAAGAAGTTAAGCATAGAATAAGTAGAAAAGTAAAGAAATTATGTACTAGTTAATACTAAACTCCTTCTTAATATAAACCAGAAAAATAAAGGAATAAAGTTAACAGCTCAACCATGCGGTAGCACCTCCTGGTTGACTGCAAATATCACCAACGGCAGTCTGTTAACTGATTCCAAGCAGTGAAGTCCCAAGTTGTTACTTTCCACAGAAAATGTGGACAATTCCCCAATACCTGATGACTGATTACAGAAGATACAGCCACTTGTTCCACAACTGGAACATGTGAAATAGCCACAGTGTGTCTGTGGCCTTCTGAATCAGATTGTTATCCCTGTACTGAATGGCTGCCCTGAGAGACCCATTCCTTTTGGTACCACAACCTTACACACTTTCAGCTACAGTCGTTCAAATGGATTATTAATATAAAACTATGCCTGCTTCCCACTATGAAAGTTTTAAATGAAATTCTGGGAAGGTGTTAAAACCTCGCCTATTGGTCTATGTAGAAATAGAGCTAGGCTGCTGGATTTGTAATAGCAAAAATTCACAAAACTGAATTTAGAACCTATATTAGGCTGAATTGTATAAGTGAGTTAGCTCAGTTAATTGGACAGCTACTTGCAGTGTGCAGTAGCACCAACAGCATGACTTCAACTCCCACACCCTCAGCTCTGGTTACCATGATTGAAGTTACTTCTCCCCTTGCCTGAGGCATGGTGACCCTCAGGTTAAACTCACCACAAATGAGAATGCAGCTGTATTGTCTTTACGTGTAACTTATGGATAACTTTATTTACATCGCAACATTCTGGTGTTGTTTGCAAACAAATGGCACGCAAATTATTTTTTGTTGAAATCAGGTTGCAGTATTAATTTCACTGTGTGCTGCAGCATCCTTAGGGTAAAACTTAGAAAGTGATGGTCTTATACTGTGCTATGAATATTGTCAGAATCACTTGCATCTCTGCAGGGAGTTTCAGAAGGACACTCCTGTTTATATCTCCAGCAGATGGTGTATTTTTTCACCATTTTTTTGAATGGGAGTCACAGGGATTCTAGTGTGTGATTCTGAATCCCCAGTTAGAGGGGCAGAGTTTAACCTGATCTCTTTATGCTCTGTACAGAGGCTTTCATAGTGAGTAAGTTAATTAATGGAATAGATGCTTCCTTTAAAGTGATTGTCACTGCTACAAAAGAACAAACTTGCTTTTATGTAACACTTCTACTGATAAGCCATCCCAAAACACTTAACAGCCAAACAAGTACTTTTGAAGTGTTATATTGTAATTGAACCTTACACTTGAAATGACTTGAAACCTTTTTTTTGGTAATTTATAGTAGACTTTGCTTTATTATTCTGAAAGAATGCAAACTTCAATTCAAAAACAGAATTAATTCAAGCTAACTGGATGATAAAGGACGTATTCATGAATATGTTATCTTTGCCTTTTTAATTTTGCATCTGAAAATCTTAAATGTGTGAAATTGCAGTCCTGTGTTACCTTTGGCTTTTTTTGCATACATGAACTATATGTGCTATTTAGATTCCCCCTTTTCTTTAAGTAAGCCATAGGGGTGAAAAAAGGTTTTGCAAAATCTTATCATTATCTCAAAAGTTTCAGTCATCAATCAAAGGCGTTTGAGGATAGAAACTTGCTCTGCAATTTCCCCACCATGTGGACAAGTTCGTCTGGCCTCATTCTGATAGGACACTAGATGTGGGAGATCCTTGACAATTCCTGATACATTGTGCTGTTTCACTGTTCAGTTTAAAATGTGCTGATTTAGCTTAAGGATGCTGACAATTGTAGATCAGCAATAAGTCAGACACAGTGAGGGAGCTGGAAGATAAATGGATATCAGTAGATTATTAATGCCAACTGCATTTAGTTGCTTCAGTTACATTAATCTTAATTAAATGCACAGTTCATAAAGATTAGCAATAAGTGATTGACTTCATTACCAAAAAAATGCTCTATTACATGTTGTTTACAAGCTAAAGCAGCGTTAACTCTGTTCAGCAGATTGTCAGATACAGTTTGTTGAAAAACAACATGTCTTTCCATCACATATCCAGTTATATAATTATTTTTCATGTATTGCTCCTTAAAGAGGTTACTAATGTATCGATAACTAACTTGCCTCTCAGATGATAGTCACAACGGGGTGTGAAATGTCATTTTTTCAGTAGCGCTGAGGGTCTACAGTACTGTATCAGTTAACTTTTTCGTAGATGTGAGTTTCATTATAACTCTCAGCTTTCATTTATGGAAATGGCCACCAATTAAGACGAATTTGAGTGAAGCTGAGATAGGGTCCTGTGTGGCTGTGGAAATTCAGCGCTAAGTTAAATCCCCTCTGTAGTCTGACAACCTAAGCCCGGCAGGCTATTGATTTACTGGCTACTCTACCTGGGAGGCCTATCATTGTGGATCGTGGTTTCCATCCACTCCAGTCCAGGTACTGGCAAGTTAATGCTGTGACATCTAGAAACTGAATTAATTCCAGATAAATGTGAGGATCCTTGAGCCTAAATTCTCTGAACTTAAGGTGGAATAAATACCCTTCACCCTTGGGAAAGAGTGTGACCTCTATAGTTGGCAATGACAAGCTCTAACTGTGTGGATTTCCCAGTCATTTTATTTGGGAAATTCCTCAGTAAGGCCTCAGATACCAAATGGATTCATAGTTTGCTGCCTCATCACTGGCATCACTGTGATGCTGTAGCTAGAGATTCCCATTTTACCTTGAGCATATGGTGTGCACTGTTACCTGCTCAACATCTTTCATGTCCATACTACAAAGGAAATGGGAGATTTGAATCAGAAGTAATGCTCTTTTCCAGAGATGTAGAATATGAAAAACATACAGGAAAAATGTTTGTGTTCTTTTATGAATGACGACAGTTGGCACTCATGAGATAGGTGTTTAGTTAACTTTTCTTGGTTTTGTGGCATTTTGTTAAAAAATAACGAAGGAAACCTGTTCTTCAGATTTGCTCTGATGCTTCCTGCTTGCAGTACAAGGTAATGGTTCTGAAAAGAGTTGATGTTGTGTTTAGCTCTAACCAATCTGGAAAAGCACTGCAGGTCAGGCAGCAAAAAAGGAGCAGGAAAATCAACGTTTGTGGGCAAAAGTCCTTCATCAGGAATGACGGCAGAGAGCCTCTGTGGTGGAGAGATAAATGGGAGGGGGGTGGGGCTGGGGAGAAGGTAGCCAAGAGTAAGCAGATGTGGCTGTGGTAACGAGTCTGTTTCAGGACATGGTTGAAGAGCTTCAGGGCAGAGGAGATGACCTGGGGGTTGCAGTGAGAGAGAGACTCACTGAGCTTCTTGTAGAGAGAGGAGGAGAACTTCTTCAAGGTAGGCATCCTTGCAAGAGGATTCGCAATAAGTTTTAAATCAATCTGATGCTGTTTCACAGTCTTTGGGTGGAGGCAGTTGAGATCTGCACAAGTTCCCACAAGGAACAGATTTATTCAGCACAGCTCCTGATAGTCCTAAGTAATTACATCCAGCAAGTTAATGTAAAGTGTACTGATTGCAATCATGCGATAAACATGCTTATTAAGTGAGACAAGAGCCCCTTCTGATAAGACTCCCCAGTGGTCTATACTCTGCCATTGATAATTAGACAAATCCTAATTCAGCTTAGAGAAGAAACGACTGATCTACATGTGACTCCAGACCCCCAGCAATGTGATTGACTTTAACTTGGGCAATAAATACTCTACTGACCAGTGATGTCCACATCCTACGGAGAAATAAAAAAAATTAATGTGTTGGTGCTCTTGTAGTATCCCTACCTCTGAGGTGCGGACAGGTTCAAAACCCACTGCTCCAGAGGCGTGTCATATTGTCTCTGATACAGGTTGCTCTTAAAAATCTCTAGAGAAAGCAGTATTCTGAGCCTGGAGTCATTGGTTCAAGTCCCACCTTCTCCAAAGGTGTGCAGTGACATTAACATCACAGAACAGGTTTGCTAGAAAATAGCTGGAGAAAACAGCGACTTAGCCAGACCAGAATATGACAAGGTTTTGTGTGCGCTACATAGTGTTCATATTTTAAGCAGCTTTCTTTGAATACAGTGCCTGAGATAAAAGCTGTTAAATAAATAACATATACCATGACCATTTTTAACGCCCAGTCCAGGTAGCCAGATATGGTACTGGTTCAGAGACCATCATGATGTCCCCACAAACCTATGGACCCACAGGCTCCAAGTTGAAAAACTATGTTCAATCAGAGGAAACAATCTATCTCCATCAGTGTGGTTACTCAGTGAGCCAGCAACACAATGGGAATTACATTGGGAAGAGACTGAGATTGAAATGTCCAATTGCAAGTAGTGTTTGTACCAGTCCTTGTTTACTAGAAAGAAGTTACTCACTAGAATGGGCTGAAAGATGGAAAGAGCAGAGCTAACTGGGTTACGTTAAAAGCACAAGAAGACTTTGGAAAGAAGGCAGGAAGATAAATAGCAAAGCATCAAAAATAAATAAAGGATACTTTTACACTAAGGGCTGTAACACTGGCTCCATCTAACAAACAGAAGCTGCATTTCCACTTTTAAATCGTATTATCATGAAATTAGGGAAGATTGAATTGTACATGTGTAAAATCATTAAGTTCTTCTATGTCTTTCCTCTGCTCATACAGCAGAGATTCCCAGAGATTCCAAGAGAGACAGCTAATAACTGAATGAAACAAGCAGCAGTGATGGAGCTGCAAAGTTGGATTGAACCACAAAGGAGCTTCTAACTCAGGTCTATGTGATGGATGAAACTCATGACTTTTTGAGACATCAGTGGGAGATGAGGCATCAGTGGAAGCCTTGACATTCCAACTTGACAACTTTGCTTTTAACATATTGATTGCAAAGTATTTATAATTTACTTTTCACCAGGAAACATTTAAGTGTGCGTGACCATGCTAAATAATATTTTGAAAGTTCAACAAGCTAATGGCCAGTAGAGGTCAATAAATCATTGACCATAGACCATTAGCTTCACGAATGTTCATGATTAGTTTATTCTGTGAATCTCAAATCCATGCATGTGAGCACGTGGTGTAGCTGTAATGATAGATCTTATGCATAATAGAGCACTGCTTATTTCAGCAGACTATTGACATTTTGAGAGAGTCACAGCTAGATAGGGTAGTGAAGAAGGTGTTTGGTATGCTTTCCTTTATTGGTCAGAGCATTCAGTATAGCATTTGGGAGGTCATGTTGTGGTGTCAGGACATTGGTTAGGCCACTTTTGGAATATTGCATGCAATTCTTGTCTCCGTCCTGTAAGAAGGATGTTGTCAAACTTGAAAGGTTTCAGGAAAGATTTACAAAGATAATGCCAGGGTTGGAGTATTTGAGCTATAAGGAGAGGCTGAACAGGCTGGGGCTGTTTTCCCTGGAGCGTCAAAGGCTGAGCGGTGACCTGATACAGGTTTATAAAATCATGTGGGGCATGAATAGGGTAAATAGGTAAGGTCTTTCTTTCCTCCAGGATGGGGGAGTCCAGACTAGAGGGCATAGGCTTAGGGTGAGAGGGAAAAGATATAGAAGAGACCTAAGGGACAACTTCTTCACACAGAAGGTGGTACGTTTATGGAATAAGTTGCCAGAGGAAGTGGTGAAGGCTGGTACAATTACAGCATTTAAAAGGCATCTGAATAGGAAGGTTTTAGTGGGATATGGACTGGGTGCTGGCAAATGGGGCTAGATTAGTTTAGGTTATCTGGTTGGCATGGATGAGTTGGACCGAAGGGACTGTTTCCATGCTGCATATCTTTATGACTCTGTGACACTATAAGTTAAAAGTTTTTTGATATTTGTTGTGTTGTGTACAAGTCTGTAGGGTAGGACATATATTGTCAATTGTCAAATTCAATTTATAGTGTAAAGTGTGATTCAATGTTAGGGCTTTGATCAGGCTGTGAGCCTGCCAGAGAAAAGGTCATCTATCTGCTGTTGAGGGCAGGGAGCTGTTGTACAAAGAATGATAGAAATAATAAACTAAAGTATTAGCTTTGTAGGCATTCCTGTAGAACAACATGATTGGGACTTAATGGGAAGACAAAGTCAAACTTGGACTTGACAGAAAATAGCGCGTGGACAAAAAATGCCCAACACTGAATGTGCAAAAACAAGATCGTGCAACTTCATTTCATTATCAAGTTATCAGTTGTTGAGAAGTATTGCTATTTCTCCTTTGCCATTATGAGGACTTTTAATCTCTGAAACTTCGTATTATAAGTAAGGAGGACACGGAAGCTAATTTGATGTTCTTCTTTAAGGACGCCAATTCTTCTTTCTTCCACGTTTTTCAATGTCCATCCCAAAGAAGCAGAATCTCCACTTAATTTTTCAATTAAAAAGGTTGCCTCTCATTCAAGTGCGTCGGAGGTGGATTATATCTTAACACTTTGGAATGAAACTTGAAGTTGTAATCTTTTAACACTAGGCAAGTGTGGTACCAACTCAGTACAGTTGGCATATGGTTACACTCACTTTCATTGAAATTGTATCATGTAGATTTTTAAAACTATCTACACAATTAAGTCCATGACAGAAAGTAACGGCGTTTGCAGTATTTTCAGATTGACCTAATTGTCGCTAATTAATGAATAAGCCCTGAGTGGCTGTGTTCACTTGATTCACTAGCAGTTTTGGAAAATGCAAAGTAATTGATACATTTTAACAACAGCCTGCAGCGTCTGTTTGTACATCTGTCCACGATCTCTTCAAATGTGGAAACATGGCTGAAAAATCTGAAGAAAAAGTGGCAATAATTAATCGCAAAATTAGTGTGTGAGTTACTTGCATCATTTCTTCACTGGGGGAAAACTCTGTGTCCCTTTCGGCATTCCATACCGTGTTCCTGAGAGCTTTGTGTGTTTACCAGTAATTGATCATGATATTTCTAACCCGTCTCATTGCTATTCGCTAACAACCACCAAACATGTAACTACAAGGGGAGGAAATGTATTGTATTAGGAGCAACAAGTTAAATAATCACGTGCAGTATAAGGTCACAGCTGAGAAAACAGTTGTGGAACAAGTAAAGCATTTTCTTCAATATAACCCACAGGGCAGTTATTTCATAAAATGTACAGCAGCCGTTAGACTCCAAACTCGGCTGTTTACAACAGGCAGTAAGCTTCACCACTACTGCAGTTAAAAAGGAAGCAGAGAGGACTTTCTTTTCAAATAGCATCCCAGTTCCTGTGGAAAAATGACGTCCTTGTCCTAAAAAAAGAAACTCCCAAACTCCAGAGGTCTGGGAACTGCAAGTCAGTTTCAAAGTCCTGTTTCCATAACATATGGGTCAGAGATGGTTAAATCCTCTCACTGAAATCAGTGAGGAGGAGTTATTCCTAGTCGGAGTTTTCAGTGTAATGCTTGTAGCACTTACTTTAAAGGAAATTAAGTATGTTCTCGAAAGTTATCCTTACAGGTATAACAGGTTATGTGTTTTCAATAAAAGCACTCCCTTATCTCCCGCCACACCTCCAGAATGCCTGTGACAGCATAGATGCTGACAGTGCTTTTATAGGGGAAAGAATGCAATTCAGGGATCATTTTCTACTGTGGCATATAGGAACTTGCAATTATGTGGGAACACATGGAATCCTACATGGGAATATTATTAGAAGAGCATATTTTACGTCTCATTTACTTCCCTCAGTAGTCATCCTCAGTCACATCCTGGGAGATGAGGGTGGGAAAGTGAATTCTTTTCAAGCTATTGCCCAATGCATGCACTTGGTGAAAATGCATGGTAAGGCATCAGTATTCAGTTCTCCATTTCAAGGAAATGGCTGGCCTCCCTACAGCATGAAATCGGAGATGGAGATCAATCCCATCAGTCTCAATTGCATCTATTGGTGCTCCATTATTTAGGACCATACTTCATTTAACTGTGAAAGTTTAAATTGAACAGAAAATGAGGATGGAAAGCAGTTGTCTTGCCACAGTGGGAAGTACATTGAGCAGACACTACATTGAGCAGACACTACATTTCAGATGGGGATGTGCTTGCTTGAATTATTTGCTTTCCAGCTCTGAATTGTTGCAGAAGATGTAATAAAGAAAGAGCTTGCATTTATGTTTGTTATATCAAATTCTGTGGAGATCCCAGCCTGTTTTACATCCAACAGTGTACTTTTGAAGTGTATTTATTCTTATATTTGTACACAGATCTCAGAAAGATACTATGCATTTTCCGATAGCTAGATGATATTACAACATGTGACACCCTATTCTAAAGGTCTCCATTTTACTCTTTGGTCATTTAATTCATTCAGTTAGCAGTTATTTAGTCAGTCACCTTTGTATATAATCTGATAGTAATAAAAGTAAGCATTATATGCAAGTCTTAGATGTCACATTAGTGTACATAATTTAATGAAGTTAATAAACTTCAAGATATGTGTCTCAATAAGAAACTGTGTTTCCATGGTTTACATTAGATGAACTAACGTGGAGGCAACCACATCACATCAGTTAATGCTATCATTAGAACTTAATAAATAACATTGTAACTCACAATATGAATGCTTTAGAATCTTCTGGGACAAACTTTGATTGCTCAAAGTGTTGGTTTATTTTTAAGAGTGGAGTTCTTTTAATAAAAATGTTTTTGAGTAACCTTTTTTGATACTTTACCAACAGCAAGGCTGGTGTGAATCAGATCATCAGTAATGGATCAAACTCCAGCCTTTCGTGCACTGCTCTTTAAATTAATAATAAAAAATAGACTTAGCGAACACTCTTTTTCAGTGAAGGCAATGCTTCTTTGAAACTATTTGTTCTACTAGTTTTCTGCCGGTTCCTTTTTACCTGTCCTAAAGAATGCTGACGAGGTGTAAGGACAAGTTAGGAGTTCTCAAGATCACCACGTGATGGAATAGAGACGAGCCATTTTGCTGACCCCTGCTTTTGAGCAGATATATTGAGCAGACTTTTTGATTAGTGAGGGACAGAAAAGCTAAAAGAAATGCGCAAACTATCAAGGTGGGCCAAACAAATAGGCACTTCACAGTGAGGAGAGAGAATGGGAGGATCATTCGAAACCTATGAACATGAAAGCAGTATCCTCTATAATAAAAATAGAAATTGCTGGAAAGGCTCAGCAGATCTGGCAGCACCTGTGGAGAGAAGTCAGAATTCATGTTTTGGATCTGCTGACCCTTCTTCAGAATGGGTTCATTTTTTAAAATTGTAGATCACCAAACCTCTCATCTTATGCAGTGCCTCTCTGAGCCCAAGGGAAGGAAGTAAGCTATTGAGCATTTCACAAGCTGTTGGAGTTTGCTGGTCAATTCCTTTCAATCTTTGAAAGGAATTACTTTCTGAAATGTAACTAGAAAATAAATCCATTTAATTGTCCATTGAATGTTTGTTTAGCCCTTATAGTCACCATCCCACTCCTGTAAATCTCCCCATTTCTTGCTGTCCTCCTAAATGGTATTAATCAGACTTTTTTTGTCTTGGGCCTTTGATACAATAAACCATGCCAAGATATTTCACAGGATCAGTAAATGAAATATTACATTGAAGCTTGAAATGAGACATTAGGATTGGTGACCAAAATCTTTGTCAAAGAAAAATTTTGAGAGTTGAAAAAGGAGAGAGACAGGCAGACAGACAGGGAGAGTGTCAAAGAGGTGTAACGTTTTAGGAAGGAAATTCCAAAACTACAGGGTGTATGCAACTGAAGGAATGGCTGCCAATGCTGGAGTTGTGGAAATGGATGTAAGTACAATAAGCCAGAACTGGAGGAGGGCAGAGATCTTGGAAAGTTGGGAATTTAGCAAGTTGAGTGGGCCACTTCGTATGACCAGTCTTTCCTGACTTGCAGTGAGATTATGGCCTAATTCCATATAGCCGCTATTGAACATATAGAGTCATAGAGAGGTACAGCACAGAAAAACAGACCCTTTGGTCCAACTTGTTCATGCCAACCAGATATCCTAAACTAATCTAGTCTAGCTTGCTAGCACTTGCCCATATCCCTCCAAACCCTTCCTATTCATATACACAAGCAGATGCCTTTTGAATGTTGTAATTGTACCAGCCTCCTCCACTTCCTTTGGCAGCTCATTCTATAAGTGTATCACCCTCTGCATGAGAAAGTTGCCCCTCAGGTCTCTTCTTTTATCTTTCCTCTCTCACCCTAAACTTCCAGTTCTGGACTCCAGTACCCCAGGGAAAATACCCTGTCTATTTATCCTATTCATGCCCCTCATGGTTTTATAGACCTCAATATGGTCACCCCTCAGTCTCCGATGCTCCAAGGAAATCAGTTCCAGCACATTCAACCTCTCCCTGTAGCTCAAATCCTCCAACCCTGGCAACATCCTTGTAAATCTTTTCTGAACCCTTTCAAGTTTCACAACATCTTTCCAGTAGGAAGGAGACTAGAACTGCACGCAATATTTCAACCTCCCAACTCCTGTACTCAATACTCTAACCAATAAAGGAAAGCATCCTGAACACTTTCTTCACTATCCTATCTACCTGCGACTGTACTTTCAAGGAGCTATCTCTTAATTCCGTTTGTGTCAGTTGTCATTGCAAAAGAGATTTCCAACCTTCTCCCACTTTTATGAGTCGATAAATTTCCTACCTTTGTATTTGAGGATTGTTTTTGATTTTTAGACAATGTCCCAGACTCTTACAATCCCCAACTAGCAGATACAGCAAAACTATATCTACCTTATCAGTTTCTCTTAAAATCTCAAAACTTCTAATCATATCACGTCTTAACATTACATTCCAATGATTACCACTTAGTTTTTGTAATTTCTACTTGTAATTTAATCCTTTGCAACCTGCAATCGTTCGGTTAAACCTTTCCCACACTTGCCCCTCACTTTCCTATCCTTCTTAAGCTGTGATGTCCAAAACTCTTCATTATGATCTGTATGTCATCTGACTAGAGCTTAGTTTGGTTGTGACAAAAATTCTATGCCCTCATGTTTTAGTTCTTTATTAGTTCTTTCGACATAAAGACAAGAATTGTATAAATCGTCTTTGGTTATTTTCTGTATTTTTACATGACATTTCCAAGAATCTTTGCACGTGGACCCTAAGTGACATTTTTAACTGTTTGTGTAAGGTAATAATATATGCTGGTAATATGCTGTTTCCATTCATACTGCTGCTTTTCTCTAACATTGACAAATTTGAATGAGTTATTTTCTGTCATCATTTATGTCATTATTAACTTGATTCCTTGATCCTTGCACAGTATGCAACTAGACATACCAGCATCATTCAGTGAAAAAGATTAAATCATTAGATTTTGATCATTATGAGGCAATATCTTGAGGTCATCACAAGCAAGGGTGTCACTTATTTGGTCTTGGGTTCATTACTGAATGAGTGCTCAATAATTGCGTTTCTTTTGGTGACTGAAAACCTCATTTGACATTTTTGGCTATTAGCTACTTTAGTTTTACCAGCTGGAATGGAGAGATCTGATGAAATTTTTCACAGGAATGCTATGTGATGGCGTGTACCACTATCTTTTCATTTGTGAGTTAGTGTCAAATTTCAACAGTATCAACAGATGATTTACTCAGCACGTTTGAGGATAGATTGCTTGTTGGGTGCTGCTGATTTTACTCGTGTCAATGTCATCATGATAAAACTTGTGAAGTTCTGCTCCATTTGATGCCCATACATATATGCATTCAGTAGCATGACTGAATAGTAATCAGGCTGAAAATGTTTGCTGAATTTTCATCTTCTCCCTGGCTTGGGAGCATTAAAGCCAATTGTAGCACTGCTGAAATCAGCTAACACAGCACAGCCCACTTAACTAATCTCTTCCTGGTTTCAATGACTCGGTTACTCACAGGACACTGCAACTCTGAAATGGACTTCTGCAGAAATGGTCTATTTTTCACTGGAGCAGCAGAGGTTGAGGGTGAAACCAACAGAGAAAATGCTGGAAAATCTCAGCAGGTCTGGCAGCATCTATAAGGAGAGAGAAGAGCTGACGTTTCGAGTCTAACTGACAAAGTTTTGACAAAGGGTCAGCTAGACCCGAAACGTCAGCTCTTTTCTCTCCTGACAGGTGCTGCCAGACCTGCTGAGATTTTTCAGCATTTTCTCTGCTGGTTTCAGATTCCAGCATCTGCAGTAATTTGCGTTTATCCAGAGACTGAGGGTGACATTTTGTAGAGGTTTATAAAATCGTGAGGGGCGTTGATTGGCACTGGTCTTTTTTAAGGGTAAGGGAATCCATATGTTTAAGGGTAATTGGGAACGATTTAAAAGGCACCTGAGGGTGGTGCATATATGAGCGGGTTGCCTGAGGAAGTGGTACAGGTAGGTACAGTGACAACATTTAAAAGACACTTGGACAGGTCCATGGATAGGAAAGGTTTAGAGCGAGGTGGGCCAAATGGGACCAGTTCAGTTTAGGAACAGGTTGGGCTGAAGGATCTGTTTCCATGCTGATTGATTATGATTCCAAAGCTGGATTTCTAGTTGGCAGCAACATGTTATTTGCTGAAATAAAGCTGATAGATCTGTAGATCAATATAAAGTGCTCTGCTTAAATTACAAAACACTGGTTCAGCCACAACTGGAATTTGCATCTGATTCCAATTACCACATTTTCACTTTATGGGAAGGTTTTTAAAAAGTGTGCAAGAACGATTTGCAAAAATGTTACATGGGAGAAGCTGAAATTGTTCATTTCAAACCAGAGCAGGTTATAAGGAGATTTGATGAAGTCCTTCAGAATCCTGTGGAGTCTTCACTAAGTAGAAAGCCAGAAATGGTTCTTCTTTGGGGATAGTTTGAGAAGGTGATTGGCATTAAAACCAAAGCCAGACTGGTTTTTATGGTGTGAGTGGTTAGGATCTGGAAAGCAATGCCGTAAAGTGTGGTGAAGCCAGATCCACTTGTGGCTTTCAAAGGAGGGCTGGGCAACACTGAAGGGAAAGGATTTGCTGAGGTACAGGTAAAGGGAGTGATGGTACACAAGCTAAATTGGCCTTATAGAGAGCTAGCACACACTCAGTGGGCTGAATGGCATCCTCATTTGTGGTAATCATTCTATGGTGTGGTCAGTTACTGCAAATATTCAAGGGACTGTCATTCGTTCTGCTAGTTTTCTATTTATCATTCTGGTTCATGCATAGTTCAACTACAGCTAAAATAGAAATTTTCTTTTGTCTAAATATAAATTTTGGACCTTGCTGCAAGGAGCAGAATCAAACCCAAATCTACACAAAATCAATTCCATTTAAAAGATTTAGCTCTTAAGTCAAATTCTTCTGAGTGACTGAGCCCAGAGATCCCACTATGTAAACAAATTGCATTTTGTAACTTAGGGACCCATTGTTGCAGATAAATATTCAATATGCTTATTAGTCTATTCAAGACACTAATGAAACCAGCACTGTCAAAATACTGCGCGAAGAGTTTGGAATATATTTCACACATCTGTCAAGTGAGGCTTGTATTGTACGCAAGTCAGTGAGTTTAATGACATCACATGCCTGCAAGTAATCTTGAGACAATGTTTCTGTGAAATTTCTGTCATCATGGCAGTTTCTTTTTAGATCTGTCAAATCTGTGGTTTTATAGAACAAGAGCAGAAGAGATATTGCCAGGTAAAAGGAAAACAGATAAGAACAAAATGCTGCAGATGCTGCATATCTGAGACAAACACAGAAAGTGCTGGGCTGATAATGTGTTGCTGGAAAAGCGCAGCAGGTCAGGTAGCATCCAAGGAGCAGGAGAGTCGACGTTTCTTCAGGCTCATACCCGAAACATCGATTCTCCTGCTCCTTGGATGCTGCCTGACCTGCTGCGCTTTTCCAGCAACACATTTTCAGCTCTGATCTCCAGCATCTGCAGTCGTCACTTTCTCACAGAAAGTGCTGGGGAGACTCAGCAGTTCCAGCAGATTCTATCGAGAGAAAGAGAGAGAAAGAAACATTTTGAGTCCAGTATGACTTCGTCAGAACTGCTGAGGAACACAGGAGATGGCCCATATTCAATTTTGCAATGATTTTTTTAGCTTTGTATTGCTGAGCTCAGTGTTTGATTATAAATTTGGAGGTGATGATGTGCTGAAAATAAACATGGAATAAAGAGTTGCTTAGCCCATTATGTCCTTCGCATTGATAGATCATATCTGGCTCTTAACCAAACTGGGGTTCCTCCCAACCCATTTCATCTTCCAAGGAAATTACTGCAAAATTTCTCCTTCCATTGGCTTCCATTGGGAGCTTCTCTAAAATTCCAGAATGCTTATTTAATCTTATTTAATTTTATTAGTTGCTACATTGTCGATATATCCTGGGACGTAATTTTTAAAATATTTTTCACAGTCCTCTTTCTGTTGTTTCTAACCTGGTTTGTTTCAGCTATTTTTGAATTATTTAATGAAAACAATATTAATTACTTCATAAATGTCTCTTTCCCAAATACATGTCTTTCGAAGAATTCCTATAATCCTAAATCCTACTCATGTCTTATTGATTTTCTATGCAGTTTTGTGCTCATGTTCCAAATTATTGTAAAGAATCCATTCCTACTGCAAATTTAAGAGTCTCAAGCATGCCTTAAGCATCTGTTCGCTAATAGAAATAAATGTGGTTTCTTTTGAGGTCATTGTATGTGGGTAATTGCAGGAAGGTAGCCCTTTCGCAATGAGAATAAGGCCTTTAGCTTCTCTAATGTTGCGTTGATATGGCTGATGAGCACTCACTTGAATCACACTGACACCAACTGGATTCTTCAATGGGAAGTATGCCACCTTCAGATGCAGTAAACAGCAGCAACAGAAAAATGAAGGTCACAAATTATACTTGGGGAAAAATTGATGTCACAAGATCATGTGAAAAAAATAATCAGCAAACTTTCATGATGCATGATGTGATAAGTAAACCTTAGAAGTGACAGACTGTTTAATATCAAATTACTGTGCTGTGAGGCAGAATTATATCGGCTATTTTGGTCTGCTCTTCCATTCAGTGCAGCTTTGTATAGTCTGATAACCTTAACGCCAGTTTCCTACCTTTTCCCTATAACACTTGATTTCGTTTCTGATTAAAGGTCTATCTGACTCATCTTAAATGTAATGACAGTCCTCTGTGCTAAAGAATTCCACAGATTCACAGCCCCCTGAAAAAAAAATTCCTTGTCATCTCTGTTTTAAAGTCATATTCTTATGCTCATCAAGCTGTGGAATGATACTGCTGGAGAATGAAAGACTTTACATGTTAAGTACCTTGTTCCACTTCCAGCATCTAGCACTCTGAGTTCAGATACATTGTAATGAGATGCACAGTGAAGCTGCCCCCTTTGCTGTTTAAACAATGCGCATCAACCACAGTCTTGGGGAACAGCTCCTATTGCACCAGTACATTTGCCAGTTGCAGTCATCTCGTTCCGTTTCTGAGAGAATTCCAAATTTACTGTTGGATAGGGCATTACTTGAGAAACAGGAGCAGGAGTAGACTATATGGCCCTTGAGCTTCCCCTGTCATTCAACAGAATCATGGCTAATCCCTTGCTTCAGCTTCATTTTCCTACTTACTTGCTATCCCTTAACTCCCTGAGAAATCAAAGATCTATTGATTGTGGCCTTAGATATACTCGATGTTGGATTATCCACATTCCTCTGGGGAAGGAAGTTCTAAAGACTTGCAGCCCTTGGAGTGAAGCAGTTTCTCATCTTCGCCCTATATAATCAAGTTGGACCTTATGTTCTGTAAGACTGGGGAGAAGAAGTCGGCTATTTTGGTCTGCTCTGCCATTCAGTGCAGCTTTGGATAGTCTGATAACCTTAACGCCAGTTTCCTACCTTTTCCCTATAACACTTGATTTAGTTTCTGATTAAAGGTCTATCTGACTCATCTTAAATGTAATGACAGTCCTCTGTGCTAAAGAATTCCACAGATTCACAACCCACTGAAAAAAAAATTCCTTGTCATCTCTGTTTTAAATATGGGTCCCGTTAAACTGAGCTTCTGTTCCCTGCTCCCAGACACTCCCACAAGAGGAAACAACCAGCCCACATCTAAAGTCACGCATCCTCTGGAGGTGGCAGGAATGGCAGCTAATGATCCTTTGAATGTGGATACTGGTGGGTTGGTAGGTAGGTACAAGGGGGACCCCTTAATGTTGGGGGAGGGAAGAGAAGAAGGGAAGGCAGAGGTGTGCGAAGTAGGTCAGACATGGCTGAGGGCCCTGTCAAGAATGGTGCTGGGGAACCCTCAATTGAGGAAAAAGGTGGTCATTTCAGTGGCCTCCTCGTAGAAGCTGGCATTATTAGAACAGATGGGACAGAGGAACTAAGGGAGTAGAACAGAGTTTTTTTTACAGGAAGCAGGATGTGTAGTCAAGGTAACTGTGGGGGTCAGTGGGTATTGGTGGCGGAGATGGAAATGGAAACAGAGATGTTGAGGAAGGGGAGGCAGGAGTCAGATCAGGTGAAGGCGAAAGCCGGTGGAAATTGGAAGCGAAATTGATAAGCTTTTCCAATTTCGGACAGGAGAGGGAGGCAGCACCAATGATTTCGACGATGTACCAGAGAAAGAGTTGGGTGTGGGGACCCAAAAATAAAGAATTGTTCCATATAACCTGCAAAGAGAGAACTGGGGCCCATGTGGGGACCCATGGGCACACATTGGACCTGACGAAATTGGGAAGTGTCAGAAGGGAAGTTGTAAAGGGTGAGGATGAGCTCGGCCATGTGGTGGTGGGTGGGGACGGTTCAGGCCTTTGCTCCAGGAAGAAGCGAAGAGCCCTGAGACCATCCTGTTGGGGGAATAGACATGTAAAAGGATTGCATGTGACCCAGACCTGGAGAGGATTTTGAAATTCCTCACCACCACGATGGTATAACAGAGAAAATTGCCAAGATCTGAACTCATTCAGAGCAATTGTGTTTTGGGTGGTTAGTAAGTCACACACACTGACGAAGTGACATTGCCTCAGATTTTCTGCTGTGGCAGTTTTGTAAGTGAGGAGTTTCAATTGGCTTGAGTTACAGGAATGAACGTAGTTGCTGAATGATTTTCTATTTTCTCAATGAAAAAAGCGATTTGTATCTCTTGTTCATGGTGTCACAGTGTTACTGGAGCATTTATGAGTGTATTTGCACCTAGTTTATTGGCCCATATTAGACCTGGTAATTGGTTCAGTGAGATATTTTTCAGCTAGCTTCTTCTGTGCTCAGCTTGATTGAGGCCAGCCGTAAAGCTGAATTAAGGCAACAGCACATAGTTGGAATCACACAGGCATTTCATAGCAATGGTGATGCCAGGAAACACTGTTGTAAGACTGGCCCAGATTGCTTCATTGATAGCTTCACAAATAAAATAAAATTGATCATATGACAAGGTGAATGTTCATGGACTGTGGTCCCAAGAAATATATGCAGTAACATTATTTCATTTCACAGAATCATTCAGTACAAAAGGAGGCAATTCATTCAAAATTTTTGCCCCAGTTCTTTGAAAGAGCTATTCAATTAGTCTTTCATTCCTTACTCTTTTCCGTAAAACTCTAAATTTTTCTTGGTATTTGGGTGGATAACCAAGTTCCCTTTTGAAAGTTACCATTGTACGTGCTTTCACTGCCCACTTAGGCAAGGCATTCCAGAACTTAACAACATAGTTCCTGTAACCATTTCTGCAAGTGAAACATCTTCAGCAGATAGATTTTGAAGTTTGATTTTGAATGATTGTGTGTGACTCTCTACATCAATATTTTGTTCAGGATCTAGTTTATCCCATTGTCTTTCAACCATTTGCTGACTCAACTCCAATCTCTAGGCAGCAAATCCAAACATATCAAGTAATTTTATTTAAAAAGAAACGCTTGGACATTTTCAATTTGCTTCTTTTTCTGGATCTTGTTTCTCTTGATGTCGTTTTCCATTTATTTCAACTAGAAAGCAAACAAGTAGCTTGCCATAACATACCAGTTGTGAACCTGCTAATGTGGAAATGATGCCAAAATCAAAAGTGGTGATTTTGAACCTACAGAGGAAATTTGGAAGGGAGGCAGTTTGAAAAATCCCACCATTTATCTACCAGGAGGAACAAGAGGATTTCCCAAGCCCCACAAAGGATGTTTAAACCTTCTGTCATTTCCTCCAGTGTGTACTGCAATAAAATATCATCAGAACTCAACCCCACCACTTACTGTGCTTCAGCATTGGGACCTCTGGGCCATATTCTGCCCAATTTCCACCAGCGAAAAGTGAGCCAACTGCAAATTAATAATTCAATATGAGAAACAAAAGGGCTTGAGCTTCATTGTTGTACTGAGGATTGTGTCTTGAAGCTCCTGAACAACTTTTGAGGCTGAACTGGTATTAAATGTGACCTTGAGATGACCACACATCTGCAGCATCATTGAGATTGTTTATTCCCACTTTTGTGGCATCACCCTGCCTCATTTCATCTGCTGCTGGAACCTCTTCCACATCTGTTAACCTCTCAGTGTGACTATTCCAACATAGTCCTAGTGAACGTTTTTATTTTTTGTATTCATTCACAGAATGTGGGTATTGCTGACTTGGCCTGCATTTACTGACCATCTGTAATTGTCCTTGGTGATAAGCTGTCTTTCATGAAATGCTGCAGTTCATGTTGTGTAGACATACCAACAGTGCTGTCAGGGAGGGAGTTCCAGAATTTTGAGCCAGCAACAGTAGAGGAACAGCGATATCGTTCTACATCAGGATGGTGTGTGGCTTAGAGAGGAGTTTGTCTGCTAACATTAGGCTAACACCTCCCTTTGCATTCACCTGCAATTAATCCAGAGACCCAGATAATGACCTAGAGACGCAGGTTTAAATTCCACCATGATAGATAATGGAATTTGACTTCAATAAAAATCTGGAAGTAAGTCACTAATGGTGTCCCATCTGGTCCACTAATGAACTTAAGGGAAGGAAGCTGCTATCCTTACCTGTCTGGCATACATGTGACTCCAGACCCACAGCAACATGGTTGCCACATGACTGCCTTCTGGGCAACGAGGTAGGAGCAACAAATGACAGTTCTTATCCTGTGAAAGGAATCATTGGACATGTTTTCCAGGTGGTTGAGATCATGGATGTTAATTATTGGGTTTTCAGAGATGGTAACACTATCAAATGTCAAAGGGCTCCCTGTTCTAACTTCCATAAACTCGACATCATCCAAAACTCTGTGTCTGCCTATATTAACTCATATTAGCACCTGTTCATCTATCATCTGCTGCTGGCCTCAGTTTAAATATTTCCATCCTTTCACCTCCCTCCTTATGTCTTTGCTCCTCCTGATCTCTAACCTTCCTTCAGTTTCACAAACCTCTCTTGGATGCTTCTGATTTTGACCACTCCACGAGCTGCCTGTACTCTAAGTTTTTGATTTCCATTGTGAGTAGCATGGTGGCTCAGTGGTTAGCACTGCCTAGCAGTGCTGGGTTCAATTCCACCCTTGGGCGACTATGCAAACTCCACACAGACACTCTCCCTGTGTCTGCATTGGTTTCCTCCAGGTACCCTGGTTTCCTTTCACAGTCCAAAGATGTGCAGGTGAGGTGGAGTGGCCATGCTAAATTGCCCAGAGTATCCAGGGTTGTATAGTTTAGATGGACTGGCCATGGGAAATGCAGGGTTACAGGGATAAGGTGGGGGAATAGGTCTAAGTGGGATGCTTTCTCGGAGGGGCGGTGTAAACTCAATGGACCAAATAGCCTGCTCCCACATTGTAGGGATCTCTGATCTGCAAATCTCTTTTACTTTCTTTTCCTCTTTTATAGATGCCTGAATGTCTATCCCTTTAAGCAAGTTCATGGTCACCTACCTTCAGGTGGCTTGATGTCATATTTTCATTTATTACATTAAAGGTGTTATATAGATACATGTTGTTATTAATTCATCATCTTTCCATTTAAATCTGTGTGGAATTAAAATTGAAAATATGCATTTCTTGTCAGTACATTTTTTAAAAAATGCTGTCTTATCAGTATAAACAACACAGATTTGGGAGAAGATTTGTAGCTCGGGTGTTCATTGTTGTGGTTGTATTCGCCGAGCTGGGAGTTTGTGGGCATTTATGCCAGGGGAAACATCACAGAAGCGCTTCACAGGAGGCTCCCAAGCACTGAGGATGTCACTTAGACAGGGAATGAAACGTCTGCAACACAAATTCCCAGCTCAGCGAACAAAACCACAACAATGACCCAAAGTTACTGTAACTTTCAGAAGCATTTATTTCCCAAGTTTACATCGAAACTCATTTCCATTTGATGAAACGCACAATCTGTGCTGATCCAACACAAATGGGTAACATTTTCTAAAATAGTTTTCAAATAGGAGACATGCTGTCATAGCTTGACATCTTGCCACCATCAGGACAGGTGCAAGAATGCCACATTTCAAAAGGAGAAATAATAAATACTGCAGGAGGAAGGGTGTGGATTGGTTGTCAATCCAATTTTGGTCCAAACATTGCAATGGACAGTGCACCATGGAATTAGTGATCTCCATGAAAAGTGCAATTTCTGAAAATATTTCCTTTATCCTGAAGAAGACGTTCCTCCATATTCATGTATGTAGCTTCTGGCATTGTGTGCCTGACTAATAATAACAATCAATTTAAGCGTATTGTTCAGTCACTGCTGTTTACCTGCAAAATCACTTATGACATTAAACATTATGTCCAAAGTACAGACTAGTTGAGTGCAGTCAGTCCATGGCCTATTGCAAACCAAAGAGACTTGCTCTCTAATGTGATTTGCTAGTAGTAGAGTCATACAGCATGGTAACAGATCCTTCAGACCTTATTTATGACATTGCCAAAAAGGCCAATCTAGTAGCATATAGACTGTGGAAATCTCCGTGCATACATTGACCAGTGAAGATAGGCTGTATTAGAGAATCCATTCACAGGTTCCTCAAGTACCACAGAAAGGGAACTTGTCACAGACTGCTGAATTTCAAAAGTGTGTTTAAGCATGGGGTGGAGTTCATCAAGGTGTGCAAGGGTCTTGCATGCAGCTGCAGATTCAAATAAAGCAAACTCACACAAAAGCAAGCAGTGTACTTCAACTGTATTTCCCCCATCCCTGCGCCACCAGTTTAACTATTTATTCTGTCACCCGCTAGTGCACAGTCACAGTTGCATATGTCATTTAGGAGATATGCTTCAGCAACTCATTAAGATTCCTCTAACAGCAGCTTCCAAACTCTCGACCTTTCTTCCCTTGAAGACCAAGGCAGCAGATGTATGGAAGAACCACCACCTGCAATTCCCTTCCAAGTCAGTTAACCTTGGTGACAAAGAACTATCTTCCATCACTGTTTCTTCATTGGTTGAGGTGAAAATCCTCCAGCTCCCTCCCTAACAGCACTGTGGGAGTACCTTTACCCAGTGGTTGAAGAAGTTGATGAGCCACCACTTTACCATGGATGGGCAAGACATTCTGGTCTTGCCAGTGATCCTCACACTAAAGAACGTTTGGAAAAATTCAAGTAATCTCATTACTTTGTTGCAGTTTGCGGGTATTGTAGCTTGGAATGAGCTCTCCAAAATCAATTGGTTCATTCATCATGGATTATGACACTGTGACTGGAGTTATGTTCTTTGTAAGACGTCTAACAGGTAATTGCTATTGATCTTGAAGAAGAATTCTAATCCCAGTGAATAATATTTTATAATATGGAACTTACAAAGGCCAGAAAGTCCACTTATTGGATTGAGTGGTGGCATGGCATGCTGTAGGGTGAGATTCAGTGGTATCACCATCAGTTTTCAAAGCTGCTGACAATCAGTGAATCTCTGGGTTGTTTTGCTCTGCTCTGTATTTGTCTAATTTACTGAATGTTGACTTGCTCATATGTTTAAGGAATGGTGTGGTTGCAAATTAATACAAATGAGATGATGACTATTATTTGGTCATTTACTTGAATTGCAGTTTTTAAATAAAATTGGTAAGCACTTACAGTCTTTGAACTAAATAAGATGAACACATGTAATGAATTGTAGTTTTGATTGGTCTATTTTTTAAACATTTTTTTTGTGTGACACCAGCATAGTTTAACACTTTTGTAATTATTCTTTTAAATCTGTTATATCAATCCATCAAAGCTGGGTTTGGAAAAGTGGAGCTAGATTCATGCATCGCCATAACATGTACAAATCTCAGCTAGTCATTCTAGAAGACTCATGTTTCTTCTGGGATGAGTGCTGTGATATCTGAACCTTATCATAGCAGCCAGATAATGGATGTTCATGACCAATCGACAAGGTTGTGCAGCTTTCAGGCTAGCATCCATTACACAATTTATACGATCGAGCAAATTCCTGAAATGTATGCCTCTCGCAGCCATGAAGGGATGAGTGACAAATGAAACCAGATACCCCAATCAATTTGAATTTTTATGTTTGTTGAATCTTTAATATACTTGCATGGTTCAAATCGCCAATAAAGAGATCCCACATAGGCTAGCAATAAGTACATGTGTTAATGGTTCTGAAATATAGCTTTCCTAATTTGCATATTAGAGCCTCATCACCACCTGAAATAAAGCAAAAAGAAAAAAAAATTGCACTTGCAAATTTTATAACATCTCTGCAAATCCATAACATTAAGATATCCCAAAGTGCATTATGAAATGACGGTTTTTTTATTGCGGTGAAAGGCAGCAACAAATTTGTATACTGCAATATGATACAATCAGCAATGAAATAAATGATCCCGTCCTGTCTTTTAAGCAATTTTACTTAGTGAGCATTTCTTGTATAATCATGTTGTTTGTATTTTGCTTCAGTTTCTATATTGTGGAAAGATAGGCTCTCGTGTTGATGAGATGGTATTAACTGGAATTCTGAAGTAGCCTTCCTTACCGTGCTTGATATTGCTGCTTTGAGCCAGTAGTTTCTGTTTCAGTGGTGGGATGGAATCGCAGCCAATGCCTGGCTGGTGGAAAATGGGCTAGCAGCCGCGTAGAAAACTCTTGTGCATCAGGAGGAAAATCAACAGCTACTTGTTGACTTTTCTTCAAGCATTGATGGCAGCAGATAGTTGATACCTGCCAGTGAAGCAGTAGTTGGAGAGCATGGAGTGTCTGCTGTGCTCAGTGGAAGACCATAATTGCCTCAGAGTTCCATGTTGGAGTTCTGATTTAAATATCTTTATGAGACTCTAGCTGCATATTTCAAGGCCACCTCAAAAACTGAGTCAATGGTTATTGGGTGATGTGGGATTTTTTTTCAGTCAGCAGAATATCTAGATTGTGGTTTTGTTAACAGTTCTTTATGGAAAGCCATAAATGTGAACTGTAATAAAAGACCTGAAGATGTTAAATCACACAACAAAGAATGACTTTTGAAATGAATGGGAAAATTTGAAAACAGGTAGCTTGATTGACAAGTTTCCTTTAAAAGCTTAACATTCAGCTGATCTGAATACTGTTTTCACAAATATCATCAAATGAGATATAGCTAAACAATGTAAATTATTGTCATTATAAACTGCTTATTCCCTGAATAATGGTTGGCAACACTTACTGAGACTTTCTTTAGAGTTTGCAGTTTAAAAAGATCATTGTAAAACATGCCACAGTAATCAGAAAGATCATAAGAACAGCAAAATTTATTGCCATGTCCATTTTAATTTTCCAGCAGTTTCAGAGAAACGTGTTTATTATTGATGTTACAAACTTGGAAGCTTGCACAGAATTGTTCAGTTGGAAGTCCACAATGAATGATTTCCATTTACAGTGACAGGAACGTTTACTGATGAAATGATATCTTTCATTGACTGTATTTATCATGTTTGTTTTTATGGAGATGGGTGTTGAAGAAGATAGTGCAACATAATTCATTTCCAATCCTGTGAATGCCTTAAGATCAGGATAAAGCCCTTTGAGATGTCACAATATTGACAAATAACAGGTAATCTTGCTGAAGAATAAAAAGTACATTGCTGTTTTTATATTTGGGAAACCACTCAATTGGAGCTGACTGCTCTCTGTTACTTCACTCAGTTGTCCTTTATCATGTAAGATAACTGAAGTTATTCAACTGTAGGAGAGTCATGATTGTGCTATTATCAAACAACAATCCGGACAATCTTTTGCAATAATATCATTCAATCCTAATGAAGTGAAGTGTACAGTTTTTTACACTCAAACATCAGGAGCATTGAAGTCCATTGCAGTGTATCCCTCTGTTTACCTCAGGGTGGCATGGTGGCACAGTGGCTAGCACTGCTGCCTCACAGCACCAGGGAGCTCGATTCGATCCTATTCTCGGGTGACTGTCTGTGTAGAGTTGTACGTGCTTCCCATTTCTGCATGGGTTTCCTCTGGGTGCTCTGCTTTCCTCCTCTGTCCAAAGATGTACAGGATTGACCATGCTAATTGGCCATAGTGTTCAGTGATCTGCAGGCTAGATGGGTTAGCCATGAGAATTATGGGGATACGGTAGAGGGTGTGGATCTGGATGGGATGCTGTTTGGAGGGGTGATGTGGACTTGATGGGCCAAATGGCCTTCTTCCCTACTGTAGGGATTCTATGAAAGAGAGACTCACATTTATATGGTAGCTTTAATGTCTGCAGATTATCCTGAAGCACTTTACACCAATGAAGCACATCCTGAAGTTTTGTATATGAACTAAATGTAAGATCAACTAACCAGCGCAGAGGCTGTGGATCGATACTAAGACATTTTTTTCAGTCATTGAACTATTTGATGAAATAAGCCTCAGTTATATTGTATAGTGGGACAAAAGTAGAACCACCTGGTGTACTTGAATCTGTAGGAAATGTGTTTGCTCCTAAAAAGCCAGAAGTTCCAGTTCAAATAGAATTGTATTTAAATAATCCAAATGGCATCCAACTAAATTACAGACTGCAAAATTCTTGGAACCTTTATATTTTTCAGGGAATCTAGTAAGGTTCCATTGGATAATTCTTAGCCCCTGTAGATTTTTGTAGTGAGGTTCAAACATTCTGTATGTTTGGAGTTCTTTGGTAGAATGTTGAGATGTGATGATATGAAAATCATAATATTGTGTGGGGAGGAGATAGTAGCAGGAGGCTGACAGTTTTATGCTTTATTTACTCAGTGATGTAGAATTAAGAATGAAATACAATAGCATGCAGTTGTGTCAACAATAATCTGACATCACAAACTGCTTTCTGTATCCACTCCTGTGCTGAACGCCATCTCCTTTGTTGACACTTACTTTCATTAGAGGTAAAATCATCTTTGTGTTTTATAAAGCCAGGAACTTTACTCCAAACTGCCCCTAATTAAGAAAGTGCACCTTGTATTTCTTCAAGCCCATTGCAGGCATCCCAAAGACATCTACATTAAGCGCCAGAACGTTTTGGCTTGGCTAGGGTGGTGGGTTGAGCACAAATTAGAGAAGACTGAATTTCTTTTCAATTTTTCATTGATCTCTTGTGACTGTTGTTTTATCTTCCTTCTCGTAGGCACTATTCTCCAGTTGGGTGGATCAGTTGTGATCTGGTTTTGACCTCTTCCACTGATGTTCAAGGCTATCAGGGTTTAGATGGCACTATAGGGTCCCTTGATTGATAGTGTTTATAATATTGTATAGATGCGTGATATATCTGAGAGATATTTGCATTGCTGTACTGAAAGTACAAATCAAATTCCTTCTTACTTAAACGGGAGCTGTGTCCTTTTTAGGCGCTGTATCACTGCCCCCTCTACTATACTTTATAAAGTGGCCCAGAAGACACTAGTTGGGAAATTCAGATGAAAATTGAGGAGGTTTTATTAACAGAAGTACGCACTTTTCTTGTTGAAAAGTGCCTTTTATGGAGAGACCTGTGCAAAAGGAAACCAGATGTATCAAAACACATCTGCCTTCAGTTTTCAAATGTTCTACTTAATAATGATAATGACTAGAAAACAATGTTGTACAGTTTATTTGAATGGCTCCGGGTAATAACTCAGCTCTCAGTGTGATACACCGTTGTGCAGACTTGGATGATTTTTAGTTTCATTTCCAATCCATACTTTATGGATCTCAGCCTGGTCAACTGTTTGGGTACAATTTTGGGAAAGCAAATCTAAGCAGGACTTATACACTTAATGGTAAGTTCCTAGGGAGTGTTGCTGAACAAAGAGACCTTGGAGTGCAGGTTCATAGCTCCTTGAAAGTAGAGTCAGAGGTAGATAGGATAGTGAAGAAGGCATTTGGTATGCTTTCTTTTATTGGTCAGAGTATTGAGTACATGAGTTGGGAGGTCATGTTGCAGCTGTACAGGACATTGGTTAGGCCACTGTTGGAATATTGCATGCAATTCTGGTCTCCTTCCTATCGGAAAGATGTTGTGAAACTTGAAAGGGTTCAGAAAAGATTTACAAGGATGTTGCCAGAGTTGGAGGATTTGAGCTATAGGGAGAGGCTGAACAGGCTGGGGCTGTTTTCCCTGGAGTGCCGGAGGCTGAGGGGTGACCTTATTGAGGTTTACAAAATTATGAGGGGCATGGAAGGATAAATAAGCAAAGTCTTTTCCCTGGAGTGGGGGAGTCTAGAACTAGAGGGCATAGGTTTAGGGTGAGAGGGGAAAGATATAAAAGAAACCTAAGGGGCAACTTTTTCACACAGAGGGTGGTATGTGTATGGAATGAGCTGCCAGAGGAAGTGGTGGAGGCTGATACAATTGCAACATTTAAGAGGCATTTGGCTGGGTATATGAATAGGAAGGGTTTGGAGGGATATGGGCCAGGTGCTGGCAGGTGGGACGGGATTGAGTTGGGATATCTGGTCGGCATGGACAGGTTGGACTGAAGAGTCTGTTTCCATGCTGTATATCTCTATGACTCTATGACTCTAATAGACCTCAATGCCCATGCATTAGAAATACTTGGCTATGCTTCCAACATTGAATGCTGATATTGATTCAGAGGTCAAATTGTGCTTATTGGAAAGTGAAGATCCACGGATTCTAATTGAATGCAACCATATGAGCATATCGGGAATCTATACCTGAGAAGGCTTTCATATTAGTATGGTCCTTTTGTGTGCTGTTACTAAAACTTGATATTGAACTCTGGTACCTTGCAGGTTTCAAAAGGATTTAGTTGCTAGAATTTCATTCATGGGTTTTGGGTGAGGTCAGAATCAGAATAACCACATAGCAGTTGTCCAGAGCCGAAATGTCCTTTGGTACAAACCTCAGAATTACTCCAGCAATTTTAGACTCAGTAAAGAAGGCAGAACTGTTTTAAAATTAAGATTTTGTTTTTTCGTTGAGTTACTTTGTCCTTACAATACGCAGATCTATACTTAGTTATAAATTTGCAATTGCTAATGCATATCCTTGGCAACTGCTTGAAACCTATTTAGCATTTGTGCTGAGTATGCCAACTGAGTACTTGTAATGAAGTTTGTTTGAGGTTTGTGTGCATACTTTAATCTCTACAGTTTTCAGATTCACATCAAATCACACTCTAATAGACGCTTATGCAGTGCTTGTGTTGTGAGAAATTTTGTTTTACCCAAATCCTATTATCTTCCCCCGGGCTGAAAGCCTTGTGTTAATGTTCCATGGGTGCAGGTCACCTTTTAGTGCTTCAGAACATTGTTGCTCATGATTCCATACATCAGGAAGGCTAATCTGGGAGAGGTTGCTTCCCCATTCTAGAATGACTTGCTTTATGCTGCATTTATTTGGTTTGATTTATTATTGTCACATGTACCTAGGTACAGTGAAAAGTTTCGATTTGCATGCAGTACAAGCAGATCATAATGCACAAAGATTGTAGGATGATAGAACAGAGTTAGGAATACAAAGGTACTGCTGCAAAGAAAGATCAACAAATTTCAAGCACCTCCAGGTCTTTGATACTTATGGCCAAGGCATTGCTACCTACTCAACTTACACATGTCACCAATGTATATGAAACACTCAAGAATCTAGTTAGTATTGCCTTCCACTCCCTCTCCATGCAGTCACTGAGCCTAAGGACAGGATAATAGTACTCTACATGAGGCAATTGCTTCTTTTTGCATGATTAGCAGAGAGCTCAGCCTCACTGCAAAACTGGACTTCTTTTTCTCTTAAGTTAGCTGTCCAGCACAGAAGGAAACGCTATCTTATTTCTGTTTGTGACTAAAATATTTGTTCTTCCACACACTGGAAAAGCAGCACTGAGTGAGGGTGCCCTTTTAATCCACACCTCTCAAGAACATTCCATGGAGGAACACCCTTGACATCTTACAATAAATGAGGAAATTGTTTGCTTCCTGTCTGTGGCGTGGTTTTAATACATCCTTACTTTGATTTATTTACATATGATCTTGTATTTGCGTGACAGGGTTCAAGGGAAAGGCCACCAAGGAAACTTTGCTGAGCAAGGAAAACTTGTCATTAGAGTGGGTGTTGACTTAAGCTTTTTGCCTTCATTGTGTTGTTTGTGTTTGTGCCTTTTTTTCTGAACAAACAAACCAATTGGGCAGACCGGGTAGGAATTTGAATGCATGGTTTCCAGAGCAATATCTGTTATTACTTATGAAAACATCTGGAGATGAAGATAACTTGGTCATTTTTTTTTCCCACTGAGTAAAATGGGATGGGAAAGTGGTTAAACACAGAAACCTGAATTTTTTTGCATAGTTGTGGAGATTCTGCGGGCACTCCGAAATGGTGACCAGACCCTGGATTTTGGAATAAGTGCAAATCCCATATCCAGCAGATGGCATTTTAGCTCGGAAGGAACAGGAGTGACTCGTTTTGCATATATACGGATCCCAACTCAGACGGGATACTTAACACAACAGTGAATGTGAGGCAGAAACATTATTTGTCAATGCCAATGACAGATGTGCTGCGAGGACCCAAACCTAAACAAGAAGACATAACATGCCCAGGTACTCTAGCCATAATGCCATATATTAAAGACTTCTCAGAGATGACGACCTGACTACTCCAGCCCCTTGGCATCATGCTAGCCCACAATTCTACCAACAATGAAACAGCTCTTGATAAACCGAAAGGACCCTGTATCAACAACCAGCAGAATGAACGTCATTTACAAAATACCCTGCAAGGACTGCAACAAACACTACATCGGGCAGGCGGGCAGAAAACTAGCCACCAGGATACACGAGCACCAACTAGCCAACAGAAGATATGACCAACTATCTCTCGTATCCTTGCACACAGATGGAGAGGGACATCAGTTTGATTGGGATAATACATTCATCCTGGGACAAGCTGAACATAGACATGTATGGGAGTTCTGAGAGGCCTGGCATTCAAAACGGAACTCCATTGAAAAACACATCAATTTGGAGCCCGTTTACCAACCTCTGAGAAAAAGAACTAAAATTGATACCACCCACCTTAACAGACCAAGGCACACAAATAGAAAGTGGGACAGAACACCAGTGCTTCACTGGAGGCTCACTAATGATGTTACCTTGCATGGTGATGAAATGTCTGAGAACAAACCTACCAATCCAGCAAGCAAACTGGCAACCTGGCCTCAGGAAAGTTCTGTTTTCATTCTGGAGAGTCCAGAATTTTTAAAAGTAATACCATAGAAGATCCATCTGCACCAATAAGACCAAAGGAAATAGGAACAGGAGTAAGCCATTTGGCTGTTTGAGCTTGTTCCACCATTCAGCACGACCATGGCTGATCTGACATTTCTCACGTCTGATGCTGTTGCAGCCTTTGGTTGGCATAGCTTCCAAAGACACATCCAAACTATGCCCCTTCACTACAATGTGAATTGGCCGTAGTAACTTGTCTTTGGATGACCCATGCTAGTGCTCCAATAACAGCACCCAGTCCAAAAACTATTACACTTAATGCTCTCGCTGCCTTCTGATTGCTGTGTCCTTTCAGGATCAGCCGCACTTCCTGTCTTTAATCAGAATCTCCTTCCAGGTTAACCTTTCATCAGCCACCCAAGACATTCCTCCTGCGCAGGGGCAGCCTGTACCTGTCTACTGTTCCTAGGGGCAGGAGCCCTTAACACATCCAAAACCACCAAACACATAAAGATCTCACGTTTGGGTTTTTTTTCTTGAATGTGGTGGGATGGGGTTGGGTGAGCTGCAAAATTTCCCAATGCCCACTACCCGTTTCAGGACTGAAAATCCAGACCAGAATATTTCTGGTTTCACAGCTTTATCCACCCCCCAGGTATGATTCTCTATATTACTCCCAAGTGATCAAAACCTTGAGTCAATCGCTCTGGTGAGACTGTTGCATTCAGCAGTTTCCCTGGGATTTAAAAATAACTTGGCATTGTTTGGAACCTTCATGCGAAAGGATATGAAATTTATCTGGAAGCAAAAAAAAAGGGAATTCTGCACATCTGAAATCAAAAAGCCGCATGTAAAAACTATAACAGCTCATCATTTAGCTTCTGAAAATGGATGATCTGTTGACATGTTTAGGTGATGTACCCAAAGTGCTGAAGACATCTTTTCTTTTGATCCCAGGAGCTGACTAACTTTGCATTTGCAGCATTCTCTGATCTTATAAAAATTGTATATTTGCATTCATCTAAAATAAATAGCCCCTTCTGAAGCATATATTTTAAGCTACTTCACTTGGAATTTCTACAGAAGGCTGAGGAGGAAAATCCTTTGAAATAGTTGTAATCCTTTTGGCTGTATCTCCGGTTAAAACAGCAAAAACAGTGTTTGTACCATTTATTTAGGGGGTACAGCAGGAAATGAGAAGCATCTTTTCTATCCTTTTTAAGATTTCCGGTGACTTTTGAGTTATCCATTTCTCATTTTCTAGTTCCCAGATCAGGCCAATTAACCAAATCTAAATCTGTGCCAACATCTCTGTGTTTAAACTTTCCAGTGTGTGAGCATTCGCCTGTTTGTAGTTCATGAAGACAATTACACATGTTAATGTGCAGCTGCCTTCAGGTTAATTTGATTTTAACTCATTGAAAGCACAATGCATGAACATTTGACCTGGTATGAGATGAACCAAAACCTATTGTATTCTTTGGAGAGTTAGTGTACCTTGTTGGAGAGTTAGTACCCTCATTGATATGGTTCCAGGACATTCTTTGGGAGGTCAGATACACTTTTGAAAGAGTAAGGTACCTCTTGGGGTTGTTAAAGATAAGCATGATTATTTATAAAAAGAGCATTAACTCATTGTTTACCTTATTGCAGCTGTGAAGGCAGCTGTCAAAAGGAGTTGACATTAAAGCAATTCCGGTACCAAAGTATTTAAGACGCTTGCCCTTTAAATGTTTGATAAAAAAAACTACCTACTGTGATTGTACTTAAAAAAACGCTTGCTATTTTAATTCTGGTTGTTGACATAAGCAAGAAGGTAATCAGTACAAGGCTAATTGTCTGTCGCCTGACTACTTTTACAACCTATTATTATCGCAGTGGGTCGCATGTCAGTTCATAGTTTGCTTCACAGCTCCAAGGTGTTGAAAACTCTTTAAAGTGGGGCTATTAATTCCAAAGCTTTGTTTTTTTTTACACAGTTAAACGAAGATAACTCTAATTAACAGATTTTCATCCACAAGAGGTGGATATTGATGATTTCACTATCTTTAGATCAAAAAACTATTCACTTTATTTAATCTCAGCATATGGGCCCTGAACTCTGCCATGGTGGACATTGTATGAGTTGAAGTGATATGTTTAAGGTAGTAGGTGAGGGCGGCAAATTGACACTAAGTTTGCAGAAGGTTTATAAAGGGCCACAGAAGGGTGAATAGAAGCAGGGAGGGTCTGAGAGGCCATGGGATGTGGGTAGAAGGGAAGAGGTTGACACTGTGAATATATAGGGCCAATGGGAAACTGGGCAGAGCCATAGGTTGACATGTGTGGTGCATGTTGAATGTGCGGAGTGTGAGAGTAGGGGCTAAAGGGATGTCTTCAGTTTTATTTTTTTTTTAAATTTGGCTAATCGCTGGAGCATTGAGACTGACCTTATCTCCAGCCTATTCTCCACATCTAGAAGTATCTGCAATGTTTCCAGGGTTGTCTGCCATCACTGACCACCCAAGGATAAAAATCTGAGAATTTGGGCATTTTCTTTGGGCTGGGTTTGTGGAGGTTTGGCCTGTACTGTTTGGTGCTGTCCACAGATGCTGCTTGACCTACCGAATGCTTCCAGAACATCCTGTTTTTATATTTAACATCCATCACGTGTGGTATTTGGCTTTGGGATATCAGAAAATGGGAATCCTTTCAGATTGAGCCGTTCATGTTTCACATCTGACTGAGATGCAGCAGATTTTGTGTTTTGAATGTGTGGACCAACTAAAACATAAGGCATGATTGCATAACCTGCGGGGATCTGGACTCTATCACCATTGAATGTAATTTCTTGTCAGAAACTTTGATTTGAGCTGCATTTAAAAAGTCAAGAATAAAGCCAAATAATAATTAACATGTAACTAAATGCTTCAAATATGTGCCATCATATTTTGAGCCTGAACTGATTTCCGTCAATCACATTTCTCTGGTATCTCTTCCAAAGGAAGCTGCTGTATAACTGCTGCTTGTAAACAAATTGCAATTATGAAGGACACTTTTCCAAGGTCCAATTTGGGACATGAATTCAGTACTAAAGTTTGACTGCGTACGTAGTCTGACAGATTATCTGCCAACAAGACAAACTTGGTCATCGGGACTTTGAAACAAACATGATGGCCGCTTTTAATATTCTCTTGATTGTGTGGAATATTATTACTTAAATGATGATGACTGATGAAGGGCAAATTTGGGCAAATGACTTCCCAAATAAATGAAGTGGCTAAATTGGCATTTACAGAGGATATGACAAGTTGGTTTTACAATTTTGATTATTGGCAGTATCAACAGATGTAAATTCTGCTCCGTCACACTGTGAGGGCCAGTAACATTCAATCAAATTCATCCAGTAGTACCCATTGTTTAAGCAAAAATTTCTGTAAAATGTTCAAAAAGGCCTCGACATGAGAAGAAAAAGGCTGCATTCATCCACTTTGCCATTTGACTTTCTCGATGGAACAATGATGATGAACCTCCTACTTAAAACATAGAATGTCTTGTTAGTTTGTGTGCACCAACTACGCAGGCATAGCTTCAACTGCAAGCAGAACATGAAGAGTATTTTGAATGCATGGGCCTTTGAGTCAAGGAAGTTCAAAAACATAATGATTTGTGCAGCCAAATTGAGACTCACTTCATGGACAGACATATAGATTGTGAAAAACCATTGATGACTTCAGTACCATTTGCTACAATATTTGGCTTTGAGGTATGGTCTGATGTAGAGTATGAATAATTCAGGAAATCACAAATTAAGGGTGGAGAGATAAAAGCAACTGGAATAAAGACTGCTCTTGCATTATTTTCTCTACAGTGTGTACTTTGAAATGAAATCAAAGATTGTGTTATGAATGGTAGATCTCGAATTAGGCTAATGGGAAATTCTTTTTGGTTCCTTCAAGCAGTGTTCGGATCAGGTTTTGGCTTGGGTAAGCTTATGGTGTGGAGCTGAACAAAGTCTTTGCCTTTCCAATGAGCTGGAGGCTGAATTTGTAAATACAGTCCTTCCACTTTAGACTGGAATATTATAGGCCATTTGCTCATTCCTGATGTTTATTGATCCTTTGATTACACTAAAGCAGTGCAGCCTGAAAGTTGTTTGATCTATTCTAAATTGTATCTGAGCAATTCAAAGTGATGTTTATGTGCTCAGAGGAAATAGTTCATGCATTGGTTTGGTCAGCATTTAAAAGTACTGCTTAATTGTTGTCAAGCCAGAAATGTGAAAATGTGTCTGTATTCACGTATTAAGTAGCCCTGTACTTCATATAATCCAGTGAGTTTGTCAAATTTAGTAATGGAGCAAATTTGCAAATGTTCTGGTATTGGTATTCCTTTAGAATGCTCGCAAGCTGTTATAAATATTGAAAATTGTTCTACATATTTTAAGTGATATTTAAAGTATTCCCAGTTCCAGTTTAGTTAACAACAAAAACATACAGTGATGGATGGTTTGAAACAGCCATTGTTGAGCTCAGTGTAATTGAGTCAGCAAGTGACTTGATGAATAACATTCATTGAGGGAACACTTAAACTATGACCAAACAAAAATCTTTTAAGGTTCTGTGCCTTCAAACAGAGAGCCAAGTAGGTAAAGCCTTTAAATTGTGAAATGGACATTCATTTTTGTCGCTGTCAGGATTGGTTTGCAGCTGTACTGCCATGCTTTGGTTATCTGGTCGGTGGTTCCTTTCAGAGTATGTCAGACACGAAGAGCTGTGAAGAGTGCTAGTCACTGGGGAACAGCAGACTTCAGCAGTGGTGTTGGAGGGATGACCTGACTACCATTGCATTCTTGTAAATTGATCAGATTGGAAGAGTCTTGCATACTACACTTGCACAGCGTTGTGACTTGAAATGGATGCTTGCTGAGGATGAAATGTACCAATAATCCTTCAACTCTTTCCAGACTTGAATATTGTTAAAGGATGAGACTTTGTTGGGCCAATGCCCGGGGAATTATCAAACCTATTGGGCTGATTCACCTATGGCTTCATTGAGTGTGGACACTTAGGGGGAAATTGTGAATGAAATTTGTAACTCTGCTTCACAGTCTATTTCTCTACTCACTTACCCCTCCCCCCCAACTCATAATGGCTTCCCTGACTTTTAGTGAACACTGTTTACAGCAACATGAAAACAGTTCCCGAATAACTCATTGTGATTCACAACCTTTGATCCAACCTTGTAACTATAACAGGAAATTAATGAGCACTAATGAGACAAAAACAAAGTTAGAAATTGCTGGAAAAACTCAGCAGGTCTGGCAGCATCTGAGGAGAGAAAGCCGAGTTAACATTTTGGGTCCAGTGATCCTTCTTCAGGTCTGACCATTCTCCAGTGGCTATTCTGAAGAAGGCTATCTCTGTTGTCTCTCCACAGATGCTGCTGGACCTGCTGAGTTTCTCCAGCAATTTCTGGTTTTGTTCCTGATTTCCGATATCCACAGTTTGTTCTTCTTTTTTGTTTGGCATTGATGAGAAACAGTTTCCTGTAAAGGGTCAGAATCGCTCTGGTAACAGTAAGGTTTGTGAAAGGATTGGCAGGTGTCAATGCAAAGCACCCAAAAGCCTCTTTGTAGCAACTTATCACCTGCAAAACTTAACTGACATTCCTAATTATTTTTGCTGTTGCTTCAGGAAATTCTTGAAAAACAAGGCTGACATCAAATCAGTCTGACAGTCCGACTTTCAAGCGAGCATCCTTGAAATTTCTAAAATATAAGCTTGGCATCACATAATTTGCTTAAACACAACTCTCCTAAGTTTGTTTTGTTTCCTTATGGAGGGCATCACGTCCAAGATTTTCAATTGCTTCGAAAATTCCCTGGGCTGCATTTTTCTGATCCCGTAAATGGCAAGCTTAGATACTGGGATCTGTATAAGTAGGGAGCGGATTCCGACCACCAAAGAATTTGCTGAGGTCAGGGTGGAATTCAGATTGCCTTCTGCTCTGTGGGTGAAAGTGAGGACTGTAGCTGCTGGAGATCAGACACAAGAGTCTGGTGTTGGAAAAGCACAGCAGGTCAGGCAGCATCCGAGGAGCAGGAAAAGCAGTCTTTTGCCTGAAACGTCGGTTTTCCTGCTCTTCAGATGCTGCCTGACCTGCTGTGCTGTTCCTACTCTGTGCAGGCAGGTAACTGTTGCACAGTAATTAATATAATATTCTCAGACTCATTCTGCTGAAGATTAGATTGGATTCCCTACAGTGTGGAAACAAGCCCTTCAGCCCAACCAGTCCACACCGACCCTCCGAAGAGTAACCCACCCAGACCCAATTTCCCTCCAACTAATGCACCTAACACGATGGGCAATTTAGCACAGCCAATTCACCTGACCCGCATATCTTTGGACTGTGGGAGGAAACCAGAGCAAACTCACATAGCCACGGGGAGAATGTGCAAACTCCACACAGACAGTCATCCGAGGCTGAAATCGAACCTGGGGCCCTGTTGCTGTAAGGCAGCAGTGCTATCCACTGAACCATAGTGCCACCCCCACAGTAATACCTTAGCTTTGTTGAAGAGCCACCTTTAGTGTGGCTTCATCTTGCCATACGTCTACAAGAAAAAGGAAGATCTTGTGACAGTGCATCACTTACTGTAACAAAGATGCCCCTGTTTCCTCGGTGTATTACAGTTTAAACTCCTTATTCTGCTAACAATAACGCTTCAATTTAGAGTGGCTTTCTATCTTAGAACCCTTTTGGGTCATTGGCACTGACATGACGTGGGGTCGGGACTCAGAAATTATCTAGGCATTGGATCCCAAACCTTATTTGAAAACCTAACCCCGTACCCCATGCTTTGTGTGACCTTTTTTTCCTAAGGATGAGGGTCTTCAGTTAATTGGGGAAAACACATCAATATGGAAAAAGCATATTAATCAAGATTAATCTTCTTGAGCGAAAAGGTCAAAGAAGTTTGATAGAGCTGTTCAAAACTGAGGGGCTTTAATTGAGTTAATAAGGGAAAAGAATACTTTCATCAGCCAGTCGGGCAGTAATCAGAGGACAAAGATTTGAGACAAAGGCAATTGCCAAATGAACTAGAGGGCTGATGAAGAGCAGGTTGTTAGGATCTTCAGTGCACTGAATGGATGGGAAAATACTTGAAAAGAACTAAAATTATAGTGTTGTTGGGGAAACAACATAATAGGACCGATTGCAGCAAATTTGCAAAGGACCAGCATACATACAGGGCTAAATGGCCTCCTTCAGTGCTCTCCTGCCTTTTTGATTGCATTATGCATTGCCAGCAATAATTTAGTGGTTGTATACCTTAGAACCATTTGGTATCATTACCATCATGTGTGGTCTGCCTCAAGGCATGTTCTTGGCTCGTAGTTGTCTTTCCATACCTCTGTACTGTGCCAATCATTTTGTTTGCCAATAACGTCCTTCAATTTTCAATCCATCCATCCATAACTGAATTTTTTTTCCTTCATCTTCTATTTTTCTCTTGAAATCTTCCCTCCAGAACATCTAAGTACATATCCTCCACCCAGACTCTCTCTATCGAGTCCTCATTACATTCAGCTCTCCTCAGGTCTTTATTGTTTGTTAGTTTCTTCCTTTTCAACTGATCCATTCCACTCTCCTCCAAACTCACAAAGTCGAGTTAACCTCTCAAAGTTATTCAGTGAGTTTGTCTACTCTTTCCGTATGGTTTTACCACTTGGAGGTGTATGGACAGCGAAGAACGTTACCTCAGATTACAATGGGATCTTGATCAGATGGGCCAATGGGCTGAGGAGTGGCAGATGGAGTTTAATTTAGATAGATGATAGATGCTGCATTTTGGAAAAGCAAATCTTAGCAGGACTTGTACACTTAATGGTAAGGTCCTAGGGACTGTTGCTGAACAAAGAGACCTTGGAGTGCAGGTTCATAGCTCCTTGAAAGTAAAGTCGCAGGTAGATAGGATAGTGAAGAAGGTGTTTCGTATACTTTCCTTTATTGGTCAGAGTATTCATTACAACAATTGAGAGGTCATGTTGTGGCTGTACAGGACATTGGTTAGGCCACTTTTGGAATATTGCGTGCAATTCTCATCTCCTTCCTATTGGAAGGATGTTGTGAACTTGAAAGGGTTCAGAAAAGATTTACAAGGATTTTGCCAGGGTTGGAGGATTTGAGCTATAGGGAGAGGTTGAAGAGGCTGGGGCTGTTTTCTCTGGAGCATCTGAGGCTGAGGGGTGACCTTATAGACGTTTATAAAATCACGCGAGCCATGGATATGATAAATAAACCAAAGTCTTTTACATGGGGTGGAGAAATCCAGAACTAGAGGGCATAGGTTTAGGGTGAGAGGGGAAAGACATAAAAGGAACCTCAGGGGCAACTTTTTCACACAGAGGATGGTATGTGTATGGAATGAGCTGCCAGAGGAAGTGGTGGAGGCTGGTACAATTGCAACCTTTAAAAAGCATCTGCATGTATATGAATAGGAAGGGTTTAGAGGGATATGGGCCAGGTGCTGGCAGGTGAGACTAGATTGGGTTGGGATATCTGGTCGGCATGGACGGGTTGGACCGAAGGGTCTGTTTCCATGCTGTACATCTCTATGACTCTATGACTGTGTATGTCCCTGTAAAACAACACTCTAAATCAAGTTCTTTACTTGTAATTTCTTGAGTTTATTCAGCATTCAGTTTTATTTAGCCACTCAATTGGCTTGAAAGCTAGTGCACTTTCAAATATACTAAATATCTCAAACTGGATGTCCAACCTACCATAAAATTAAAAACCGAATAAATTATGAACATATGCATGTTTATTGTCTATGTTGATTGCAAAATTCACTTTTTAATAACAAAGTTAGAGTGTATCTTTAGATATATTGAGAAATGAAACATTGCGATTTTGAAATGTGAGATTTCAAAAAGAGCATCAAAATTGTGTTTTAATGTTTTTATTAGGTTATACAAATAGATTGTTGATTTAATACCCTTGGATTTAAGGGTATTAGCTGATAATAACTACCTTTATTCCTGGGAACGACCATCATCTCATTGCCACAGAAATCTACAAGGCCTCATATTTTGATGTTGAGCGACACTGTGCAATTATTTTATTCTGTGTTGGGCAACATTTCTGAAGTTTGCTACACTCATTGGAAATGATGCTGGTTGTATTGTTCCCTTAGAAAATGAAACAGCACTGAGTGACTGCCTGTGCCATGACGTTACCATAGTATAACTGTAGTAGGCGGGTGAGTAATTTCCTGTATTGAAGATTTTCTTTGGTGTTCTTGTAATGGGGGAGTGAGTCATGGGTTTGTGGAATCTCTGTGATCTGATTGATTATGATGTTGAGAAAAGACATTGATGGATTGTCAAAGACACTTAGGCATAAGTCAGACAAACCGTCTCCACATCATCACTTAAACAATAGCATCAGTAGTTGTTATCCATAGTAGTTCTTATCACTTTCTCACACTAATCATAGGTCATGATATTTTACTTATAAAATGTTAGTTTGTTGATTGTGAGGTGTTCATTAGAAAAGCTTCAGACACCGTAAAAAGAATTCTACATAAGCTTTTGTCCCTCCTGCAATGTTACCTGGCAACAGAGTAGTATGAAAATCACTGCCAAATCTACAGCTTTCATCTTCTCCTGTGCCAGCACTTAAGGTACTTGCATACTCAATAAGTGATTGTGCTGGCAAATGTGGTCATGGGATATAGATTCAAAAGCTAATTTCTGATTTACTGTATGTTAAAAGCATGTTTTTATATCAGCTAGATCCTAGACTCAGCTCTGAGTGTGAAAATTGGTGGAAGCCAGTGTGCTAATGGCTACAAAGAATTCTGTTGGAGCACTGAAACAGGATTGTGGCAAAGTTATTTTAATTGGATGCAAGTATTAAGAGGAACCGGTGCCCTACAAGTCCAGAAAAACCTACATTCAACCACAGGGGTAAACAACTGCATTCTTATCATTTCCAGTAACTTGTTTATTAGTTGGTAGCCCTTCCTGATGAAGGGTTTATGCCCGAAACGTCGATTCTCCTGCTCTTCGGATGCTGCCTGACCTGCTGTGCTTTTCGAGCACTACACTCTCGAATGTTAGGTGTTTCAGTCACATACTGGCGGTACTCCTGTTTTTGTGTTAACGTTTGGGGCATTCACATCTCAGGAGCAAATTATAAAATATCATCAATATACTCATCTTCAATATTTAATGTTGCTCATTTTAGTTCAATCAACAATGCACAATAACAATGTTAATTTCCTAGAAATCACAGTATACTTATTGGCAGAAGAGAGGCCTCAGCTAATGCATTTTTATCACTAATTTTAGTCAGGCACTTCCTCCACTGCTTCAACATCTTATTGATTGACAAACTGTCTTCATTGCAGTAGCACCTATTACATTTGTCTCCAAATAGAAGTTTGTAAATTTATGCACCCTTAAGCTGGAGATTCTGTTTTTATTGGCAGGGATTTTATTATCTTGGTAATTTTAAGTTTTCCCGACCCTTAATTGTCTGTGTTGACAGGTTTAAAAGTGTTCTCCTTTCTTTGCAACCTCCCTCTTTCTCCCACCTCTTAAAGCCTCTTTCAATGCTCTACCCTCTCACTTGGCAACTCTACTATCTCTGCAAACCATACCTCTTCGCTGGCTCTGGCAATGGCCCAGAAAGATGAGCTTCTCAGATTTTGATGATGACCTGGCAACTCCCAGCACCTCACCACCACCAGTCAGAGTCTGTTTCTCTCCCACATTTGCTATTGACAGCTTCACCTATTTACAGCCTTCCGAACTGTAAATTTGAAAATTGACACTTCCTCTTGAAGCTTTTAATTGTACACACCATAGGAAACATTTGCAAGAATATGAATTCAAGTGGAAAGCCAACATTTATACTGGATGGGATGAGAGTGCTGTTGTGGAAAATGCACCCGTTAATGTTAATTGACAGTTAACTGCCAAGCTTTGGCAGTGGGTTAGTGTATTCTGCGAGTCAGTCACCAAAGGTTTAAATTGACCTCTTTTGGCTTTCCACTGATGATTTGAATTCAAACTTTGTAGATATTTTCCTAATCAACCTGTTCAGAGATGTTATGACACATCTCTGGAATCAGTGGAACTTGAACCCAGGCCTCCTGGTCAAGAGATAGGGACACTGCCACAGCACCATGAGGACCATTGCAAACTTTGAAATGTATGCAGGCCTAATGAGAGTCAGATGAGCATGGTTAAAATAACTTCCATTATTAGTTGAGTCGCTCACACCGATAGCGTAACTAGACTCTTAAAAAACATTTTTCTTATCAGCTGAAAAGATATCTATTAAATCATTCCACTTGGTTTCTTGAAAGTCCAGAAGCACAAAATGTAATGTTCTAAGCAAAATTATAATGAATGATGATGTCTATCAGCGAGCGAAAAACAAGTTGATAAACCTGAGTTTTTGGAAGTGAATGATTGTTGTAAAAAAGGAAATGCAGTGCCAAATGTTTGAACATCACGGACTGACAAATGGCAATGAGGTGTTGAGCAGATCGTCTAGATCAGGGATGCTGTTTTGGGGATGTGCATAAGACACCACAGCAACAGGGAACTTGCTGGTACTGCAGTGAATATTGCTATGATATCCACCTGAGGAGGCAAGATGATACCTTTGACATTGCATCATCGATAATTTAATGCTGAAGTAAATAAGAGATTTTGATATTAACCACTCAATAAATAAAACAGTAAAAGCAATAAGCCTTACAGAATTTAAAATGCAAAGTTTCGCTTACTTCTGGTTCTGAATGTACTTTTGAACATCATTATCCAGCTAGTCATGGATTTGCAGGGAAGCTGACTTCAGGACAATGTAGTCGATGCATTCACAACTTGACCTCTGCTTTTGATATCAAGGCTCTCGATCTACACTAAATACCAGTCCAAATGGGATCAGAATGATCAATTGATGTATTTCCAACAATTGTGTCTGATGAGAAAACTTGATGTTGTAATAATGGATTCTACTTTTGCAGCTTGGTGATCTTTATAACCCATTTTATGAGGCAAATTATATAAGAAAGGGAAGATCCTGCATTATTTGAGTGGATGAAGGGAGCAAGAGGGTAAACCTGAGACTAATTTAACAACACAAAAGTAATCATGCTGATTTCATGATTTTCATTTGGACCTTTTATGATCATCAGCACCCAATTTCAAAATAATGCAGTATAGCATTATGTTAGTAGCTCAAAAACTGTTAATAATCAGGCAATTAAGAATGTTTGCTATCGATTTGACTCCCAGAAATAACTCCTGCTACATGTTGCATCCAACCATCTGAAACTAACATTGAAACATATGATTTAGAAGTAAGTTGAGACTTACTCAGCTGCTCAAGCTTGTTTGGCTATTCGGTAAGATCACGGCAGATTTGATTATTCCACATTCCCTTCTACCATCATTAACCCTTCACCCTTGCTTATCCAGCAGCCTCTACCTTTAAAATATCCAAGATTTCTGCTTCCACCACCTTTTGACAGAGTGTCCCAAAGACTCATAGCTCACTGTGATTAAGCATTTCTCCTTATTTCTGTCTTAAATTGCCAATGACTTATTTTGAAATAGTGACACTCTTTCCCCCCCGCCCCCCAGTTCTAGAATTCACCACAAGAGAAACCATCAATCTTGTCAATGTTTCAATGAAGATGCCTTACTATTCTATACTCCATTCAATAAAAGCCTAGTTCATTAGACAAACCTGTCACATTAGACAAACGACCCATATCTAATATTAATCTGGCAAACCTCCTCAGAACATTTACATTCCTTCCTGAAGTAAGGCAACTGATACTGTACACGATGCATTGGTTGTGGTTTCACCAGTGTCCTGTATAACTGAAGCATAACTTCTCCTACTTTTGTATTCAATAACTCTTATAATAACATATTACATTCTATTAGCTTTCCAAATTACTTACTGCACCTGCATTGTAACATTTTGCAATTCATGTATGAGGATTCTCAAGTCCCTCTGCAACTCAGAGCTCTAAAAACCTCTAGATATTTCGATAATAATAGGCTTTTTAAGTTGTCCTACCAAAATAGATGATATCACATTTGCTCACATTGTACTCCATTTGCCAGATCTTTGCCCTCCCATTTAAACTATTTATATTTACTTTGTAGCCTCCATTATCTCCTCTTCACAACTGACTCTCCTGTTCACAACTCATAATAATGTCATCAATCAATGTGGCATTAACAAATGTAGCAACATATGTCTATGTACTCAATTCCTGCAGGAAGACTTGATTCCAAACATGTCTGCTCTACAACCATCTAGCACTCTGGTTAAGCATAGTGACTATCTACTAAGTAGTCTGGAGCTGAACTTGAATCGTTAAATAATTATGTCATCTATATCAGTCTCCAATAAAAATTGGCCTGAGTAGTAAGTTAAAAGTAAGAGAATTTGAAATGGGTCTGGATAAATATCTAGTCACAACAGGATTGATAGTACCAGGTAAGTACTGATAGAGTAGATTAAATATTGTATGGTGTTAGAGGCCAAGAAAATGACAACAAGAGAGCAATTGATCAATAATGAAGAATCTACAGTATAAAAGGGTTAAACAAATATGCTGGAGGTTTTGTTTAATTTACCTTTGGGAATCAGGAGAGTTTTGTTGAATCATCTTCATGAATTAATTGCAAGAATGAGGATTCATGACAGTGAATTGTACAGTTTGATGGTCTGAAAGACCTTGGCTTATTTCTCACTTGTGTCAGCACTCTTGCTTTCAAGTTTGATACAGAAAGGGGTTTAGTTGAGGCGACAAACCCACATAGAAATTCTTTAAGGACTGTCAAATCGCAAGCCATTCAGGCAGTGGTGAAGCCAGCAACGCGCCTTTCCATGGAGTTAAGGTTCCAGTGCGGGTAGAAGTCTTGCTTGCCATGAGCTCCAATCCAGTCAGCAACTGGCAACATTTGTGCCCCGGAGCACCACTGAGGAAGCTTAGACTGCGGAAAGACGAACACAGGAATCCCAGGATGGCACAGTGCCCCAGACCAAAGTACATAGTTGTGGGAGTGGGGGAGCTTCATTTGATTGGGGGGATTGGCAGAAAGGACAAGGAAGTGGCTCTCACCAGGACCCTGCCCCCTCATCACAATGTCCAGTCCTTCCATCAGGCACTGTGGGTCTGAAATGGTCCTTTCCACCAAAAACGTCATCCTGGTGGATGTGGGAAAGTGGTGTGGCTGAGGTATGCCAACCCTCGCCCCCAGAATGCCCTGCCTACCACAGGCTCACCACCAGAGACAGTGATAGATTCACTCTTAGGCACAGGAGCTAGACTGACACTGAATTGCAGGATTGAAAGGCTGTTCTGTTGTTTGAGGTGTTTCTTTTTATAGAGTCTGAAAATAATTGCAGCAAAAAAGGAGAATGTTTGGCTTATTGAATCTGAACCTATTCCCTGTCAGTTCAATCCATCTTGTCCCACTCTCCCTGCCCTTTCCCCAAAGCCCTGCAATTTTTCCCATCAAATACTTATCTAATTCCATTTTGAAAAACGTAATTGAATTTGCCAAACCACTCTGGTACAGTATCGCATACTCTGGATCAGAAGTCCTTGACGTGAAATAAACCTTATACATTTTTCTTTCATTTTGATTTTCATTTTTGCCAAACATTGTAAATCAGCCTGTCCTGCTACCTTCAACAATTTGTGCACATATACCCTCAGGCCTCTCTGCTCTATCTAACTAAAATGCATCACTTTGCCCTTCTCACAGTTAAATTTCAGCTGCCACTTGTCCACCCATTCTCCAAGTCCATCCACCAAGTCTGTCCATATTCTTTTGAATTCTATCACCGTTTGCATCACTGTTCACTACATTCCCAAATGTTATGCCATCTATAGATTTTGGAATTATGTTTGTGCCACACATAATTTATCAGGAAATGTAGCTTCGGACCAACTCATAGGGAAACCCACTGAATGCTTTCCTCTAATCCATCGAACAATTGTTTGCTATGACTTTGTTCTGTGTTCTATAATCAATTTAGTACCCATACTGTACTGCCCCTGTTAGTTCATGGGCTTCAGCCTCACTAATAATCTTACTAAATTTTATCAAATGCCTTACAGAAGTACTTATACATCATATCATCTATATCGCTGTTATTAAGCTTCTGTATTACCTCTTCAAAAAACTCAGTCAAGTTAATTAAATGTGATTTGCCTTGAACAAATTTATGTTACCTTTCCTGAATAAATCCATACTTGTCGCAGTAACTATTCATTTTGTTTAATATTACATTTTCCCCATCTCTGGGGTTAAACCTGATGTCCTTGCATTGCTGAATTTATCCTTAAATCCTTCTTTGAACAAGGGTCTAAAAGTTTCAATTTTTCAAAGTTCTGGCACCATACCCAATCTCCACCCTTAGTTCCCTTAGCAACCTATGCTGTTGGAAGCATAACCAGCCTTTACCATGCCACCACAATCTTTATCCTGTTTAATAACTCAACTAATTCTTCCTTAACTATCCTTTGGCAGTATGCTTGGTAAAGACAGATGCATCAGAAGCATTGACTCCCACAGCGATGTTCTCTGCCTTTATGTATCGGTCTTCTTCTTGGATGCCAATCGGTCCTCTTTGTACCTGTTTATTATTTCTATAGAAAATTTTTGGATTCCTTTTCGCATCAGTTGCACATCACATTTTGTTCTATATCTCTTTATCTCTTTGATTCTCTTATTCTTATTTGCACTTCCCTCTGTCATTTCTATATTCAGCCTGATTCACATTTCTATCCCTCAAAAAAAGATCTGCAACAGGTTTTTTCTTTCTGCTTCATCTTACTGTCTATCTCTTTAATAATCCCGAGAGCTCTGATTTTAGCCACCACATAACTCACATTGAATATACTAGACTGTACCTTAACTACCTTCTCTTTTTAAAGATCCCCCATTGCTTGGTTATGTTTTTGTCTGTTGATCATTGGTTCCGATCTACGGGCATCAGATCATTTCTCAGTGTGACGAAATTAGTCCTCCACTAATTAAATACTTTTTACTGCAGATTGGTCTTTTTTCATTTCTCGTTGGTAATTAGTTTCACAGATCTTTATAATGTCTGCTCATTATATATGCTTCACTTGACCCGTTCCATTCCCAGAACCACCTCCATAGAGCCGAATAAGACAACCCAAGAGCTTGTCTGCCCTCTCAGGTGATTTAACAGATTTCTTGACACCAATTTAAGACTGGCAGAGAGTCTTCCTGGTATCCTAAGTCAATATTTTCCTTCAGGAGAAAGTGAGGACTGCAGATGCTGGAGATCAGAGCTGAAAATGTGTTGCTGGAAAAGCGCAGCAGGTCAGGCAGCATCCAAGGAGCAGGAGAATCGACGTTTCGGGCATGAGCCCTTCTTCAGGAATGAGGAAAGTGTGTCCAGCAGGCTAAGATAAAAGGTAGGGGGGGAGGGACTTGGGGGAGGGGCGTTGGAAATGCGATAGGTGGAAGGAGGTCAAGGTGAGGGTGATAGGCCGGAGTGGGGGTGGGGGCGGAGAGGTCAGGAAGAAGATTGCAGGTTAGGAAGGCGGTGCTGAGTTCGAGGGATTTGACTGAGACAAGGTCGGGGGAGGGGAAATGAGGAAACTGGAGAAATCTGAGTTCATCCCTTGTGGTTGGAGGGTTCCTAGGCGGAAGTTGAGACGTTCTTCCTCCAACCGTCGTGTTGCTATGGTCTGGCGATGGAGGAGTCCAAGGATCTGCATGTCCTTGGTGCAGTGGGACCGACCGACTCCCACAGCTACCTAGACTGCACCTCCTCCCACCCTGCCCCCTGTAAAAACACCATCCCATATTCCCAATTCCTTCATCTCCGCCACATCTGCTCCAAGGAGTTCCGATACCGTACAACCCAGATGGCCTCCTTCTTCAAAGACCCCAAATTCCCCCCAGATGTGATCGACGATGCCCTCCACCACATCTCCTCCACTTCCCGCTCCTCTGTCCCTCCGCCCCTCCAACCGCCACCAGGACAGGGTCCTCACCTACGACCCCACCAACCTCCATATACAGCGTATCATCCGCCGTCATTTCCGCCACCTCCAAACGGACCCCACCACCAAGGATATATTTCCCCCCCCTCCCCTATCAGCGTTCCGAAAAGACCATTCCCTCAGTGACACTCTTGTCAGGTGCACACCCCTCACCAACCCAACCTCCACTCCCGGCACCTTCCCCTGCAACCGCAAGAAATGCAAAACTTGCGCCCACACCTCCCCCCTTACTTCCCTCCAAGGCCCCAAGGGACCCTTCCATATGTGCCACAAATTCACCTGCACCTCCACACACATCATTTATTGCATCCGCTGCACCCGATGTGGCCTCCTCTATATTGGGGAGACAGGCCGCCTACTTGCGGAACGTTTCAGAGAACACCTCTGGGACACCCAGACCAACCAACCCAACCACCCCGTGGCTCAACACTTCAACTCCCCCTCCCACTCCACCAAGGACATGCAGGTCCTTGGACTCATCCATCGCCAGACCATAGCAACACGACGGTTGGAGGAAGAACGTCTCATCTTCCGCCTAGGAACCCTCCAACCACAAGGGATGAACTCAGATTTCTCCAGTTTCCTCATTTCCCCTCCCCCCACCTTGACTCAGTCAAATCCCTCGAACTCAGCACCGCCTTCCTAACCTGCAATCTTCTTCCTGACCTCTCCGCCCCCACCCCCACTCCGGCCTATCACCCTCACCTTGACCTCCTTCCACCTATCGCATTTGCAACGCCCCTCCCCCAAGTCCCTCCTCCCTACCTTTTATCTTAGCCTGCTGGACACACTTTCTTCATTCCTGAAGAAGGGCTCATGCCTGAAACGTCGATTCTCCTGCTCCTTGGATGCTGCCTGACCTGCTGCGCTTTTCCAGCAATACATTTTCAGCACCAATATTTTCCTCCAACCAACATTACTGAAAAAACATTGACTCATTACTATTTTGTGATATGCTTAATTGTTATAAATGTCTACTTTACAGTAGTCATGATTTGGAGGTGCTGGTGTTGAACTGGGGTGTACAAAGTTAAAAATCACACAACACCAGGTTATAGTCCAACAGGTTTAATTGGAAGCACTAGCTTTCGGAGCACTGCTCCTTCAACCACCTGATGAAAGAGCCGCACTCTGAAAGCTAGTGCTTCCAAATAAACCCGTTGGACTATAACCTGGTCTTGTGTGATTTACAGTAGTCCCTGCACTTAAACATTTGAATTTACTGAGATTCTGAGAGCTGCTATGTATCAAAGCAAAGCAATCTGTACAACTGACACACCATCTATAGATGGTGACCACATATCACTCCCTCCATCACTGGTGCACAGTGATAGCAGTGTGTACCATCTACAAGGTGCACCACAACAGCTAACTAATTGTCCTCACGAGCACCTTCTTAACCTACTAATCCCACACACTTCTGCCATGTGGAAGGAGAAAGTCAACACATGCCTGGGAGCAAACCACCTGCAAGTTCCCCTCCAAGCCACATACCACCCTGACTTTTAACTTCTTCACTGTTCTATCATTGTTGGTAGATCAAAATCCTGAATCTCCCTCAACTCCCTCATCCACTGTGGATGTCCCTACACCTCAAGGACTGCAGTAGTTCAAGAAGATAGCTCATCACCACATTCTCGAGGACAATTATGGATTAGCAATAAATGTTAATCAAGCAAACAATGCTCAGATATCATGAATGAATGGAAAAAACAACTTATGACTGCGAGTTTGTGCTTCCTTATATTACTTTCAGTTTGCAGTGCTATCTGTGGGTTTGGTTATCTTGCATTCCTGACTAAAGTAGATAGCGTGGGTGTGAATGACAAATTTGAGAGGCAGCCAACTGAGATTTTACTAGTTTTTAATTTATTAGTTTTCTTAATTCTTTTACAGAATGAATCAATCTACTGGCATTCCCAAGACATAGGGAAAACAAAACCCAAAGAATTGAAAAATGACAATCTTATTTTTTTATTCTGATAAAGTTACCATGGAGTTCAGCTTGCTCAGTGATCAAAGGTGGACTTTTCAATTCTTTCTTGCACTGTGAAGGAGAAGGCTAAGAATGATAGAAGGCTGTTTAAAGTTGCTGCCAGTTACTTGTTTTACTATTGTGCAGTCAGTAGCCTTGATGGTGGTCTCTAGGTTAATGCTTAATAAATAGCAAAATAACTAGCACTGTGTAAACAATAATGTTTGATTGGAAAATGACACTAACCATATAAATATTACTGTCTGAAATGAAACACCAGTACTGGTTTGTGATGTGTAACACAAACAATGAAATCAGCCACATAGTCTTGTGTTGAAGCTAGAATATAAATTGTTATGGGTTATAAGCACTTGAGAGAGACTAATCAGTAAATGTAACAAACAGAAGAACAATATATGATTTTAAACCTTGAGACTCTCCCTAAAAAATGTTTAAAGCATTTACTCTGTGGTAGAAAAGGGAATAGTTTAAACGTTGCCCTGTTAAGCAAAGATAAAATGCTGAACCAGACAGTCATTTGTTTTTAAAACCATTTATCATTTCACCACTCCCCTTCCCCTTCAAATTCATCCACCCTTTCTCTGTAAATTTATTCCAGCCTCACATTGCATATTACTAATATATCAAGGTCTATGTCTTTTCCCATCCAGTGACTGACCATCTACTTTCACCTCCTCAGTCCTTTTGCTAATTGACATTGTTATCATTTCTCCTTCCTGTGGTCTTCTTTAAGCTTGTCCATTTCACACACTGTCAAGAAACATTACCTCAAATTTTCTCCATCTGCTACCCAATTTGTATTTTGCCAAAGTAGAGGAATTCATTTTGCATATTAAAGATAAACAGATTCACAGTTCAGCATTACATTCAAAAGTTGACAGGAAAGCATTCTCTCAGTACTATATTGAGGAGTCAGCCAAGATGATGTCCTCAAATCTCCAGAATGTATCATTTATCCACAAACTTTGTGACTCAGAGGCAAACAGGCTACCACTGATCCATGGTTGACGGTAGGATGAATGCTAGACTTTATATAGACTAGGTTGGGATTTCCTAGTATTTATTCACAGTTCCGTTCAAATGAGTAACCTGTAAAGCACTTGGATCAACCAAACAATTATCTGAATATAAGACACTCAATAGGGAGCATAATGCAAACCAAATTCTATAATCGACTTCAACATTCTATAATTGAAGTACTGAATAAAACAAGTTTTAGCAGAACATCCAATAAACACTTACGGAGAATTATAGTAAATAACACAGCGTGGCACACAGTTTGCTACAGTACTTAATTATAATTATTTTTGTCAGAGGTTGCCTCCTAAATTGATGCTATTCTTCAAGTATCTCTTTTTCGAGAAACTATGAAACTAAATTCTATTTATACATTGCTGAGATAACTAATGTCAATAGATACCTTGTTCCAATTTCCTCATTCAGAATGAAACATGAAAAGCAATAAAAATGGTCCCATATACCATCTCTGCAAACGTTCATGGCATTTCACCAGCATGCCCAAGAATCCAGAGAATATTGATGCAAATGTAATCAATACAATACATCTAAGAGATAAAGCCAGCCACTGAAGCTGATCTTTTGATCACCTATTACGCATCGTATGATGTTCAATATTTGTCACTCTAACGTGAACATTGAACCATATGTATTGTAGACCATGAAAAAAATGTTGCACTATGTTGTAATTGAATAATTGCAATAAAAAGCACATTAAAAGATATCCTTTAATAAAATGAATCAGTGAAGCACAGCAAAGTATTAAATTGATGTCTTCTATTCGATTTGTTTTGCTTATTTAACTCACGCAGCAGGTTCTGGTGCAAATTAATACCAAATAAAATAGTCATTTTCTAATGGCTACTTTTTCAAATCTACACTGTTGAGTAGTGTCACAGTAAAACTAAGTTATTAGTCTCCGTAATGTAAGCAAAGACAAGGTTTGCTATGATAGTGGGCAGAAGCAGTTGAAGTCTACTTGATGTGAGTCTGATGAGCAGTTGGTTGAAAGTGCTATTTGCCAATCAAATGCTGATTAACAACCCATTTTCTTTTTGCTTAAAGAAAACAAACATTCAGCGGTTTATTTTGGCTAAGTTGAGGCAAATAACCTTGACAAGGCAAAGTTAGTGTACTGTAGATTTTGGAAATCTAAAATAAAAACAGGAAATTCTGCAACTACGAAGCAATACTGGCAACATCTGTGGAGAGAGAAACAGAGTTAATGTTTCAGGTTTGGCAAGCTGTAGCCAACACCCAAAACAAAAACTGTGTGTGTACATGTAGTAGGGTATGATGACATCATGGTGATATCACAATGACATCATCACAACAGTGTTCAAAACTATGGAAAGTGAATGGTGTGGAAATCAGACATCAATCCAGCATTTGGAATTGACTGACTGTTGAGCTGCTGAGTTTGTTAAAGAGATAATTGAATATATCACTGTACACTCCAAATTTTGGGCGGGGAGAAAGAAGCTTGGGAACGTGTATATTTGGAGGTGGCGCAAGCTGGAAAGAAAAGACCTTCTAAAGGGCCTATGGCTATGTGAGTTGCAGAGTCTACTGGTGAAGGTGACAGTGGTGTCTGTTTTTAGACTTCATGTATTCATTGTGTTGATAATGAGTACAGTGAAAAGTTTACAGTTCACTGTTTACAGCACCATCTTGGATACTAGGTAGCTAGGTGGTATGAATTGTTAGGGAAAACGAATATTACTGCCAGAAGAAATTTGATGAAGCTAAGAGGACAGCGGGTCTTAAATTGGTGGTCTTGACCAACTTCCTATCTAAGGAGCAAGGAGCTTATATAAGGAGGAAGAGGGTAATTAGGGAAAGGGCTGGCCCACTCAAGGACAAGGAGGTACATTATGTGTGGAGTCAGAAAAAATGGGTGAGATTGTTAATGAGTACTTTGCATCAGTATTTTCCGAGGAGAGGGACATGATGGATGTTGAGGTTAGGGATAGATGTTTGATTACTCCAGGTCAAGTTGGCATAAGGAGGGTATTCTAAAAGACATTAAGTTGTACAAGTCTACAGGTCTACAAAACTTGGATCTATCCAAGTTTACTGAGGAAAGTAAGAGAGGAAATAGGTGGGGCCTTAACAGATACCTTTGCAGCATCCTTGAACACGGGTGAGGTCCTGGAGGATTGGAAAATTGCTAATGTTGTCCCCTTGTTTAAGAACGGTAATCCAGGTAATTATAGACAGGTGAGCCTGACGTCAGTGGTAGGGAAGTTGCTGGAGAAGATACTGAGGGATACGATCTATTTATATTTGGAAGAAAATGGGCTTATCAGTGATAGGCAGCATGGTTTTTTACAGGAAAGGTCATGTCTTACCAACTTAATAGAATTCTTTGAGGAAGTGACAAAGTTAATTGATGAGCAAAGGGCTATAGATGTCATTTACATGGACTTCAGTAAGGTGTTTGATAAGGTTCCCCATGGGTGGCTGATGGAGAAAGTGAAGTCACATGCAGTTCAGTGTGTACTAGCTAGATGGATAAAGAACTAGCTGGGCAACAGGAGACAGAGTAGTAGTGAAAGGGAGGGTTTCTCAAAATGGAGAACTGTGACCAATGGTGTGCCACAGGGATCCATGCTGGGACCACTGTTGTTTCTGATATACATAAATGATCTGGAGGGAGTATTGGTGGTCTGATTAGCAAGTTTGCAGGTGACATTAAGATTTGTGGAGTAGCAGATAGTGAAGGGCACTGTCAGAGAATGTAGCAGAATATAGATAGATTGGAGAGTCAGGCAGGGAAATGGCAGATGGAGTTCAATCCGGGCAAATGCGAGGTAATGCCTTTTGGAAGATCCAATTAAAGAGCAAACTATTTGGTAAATGGAAAGTACTTGTGGAAAATTGATTTACAGAGAGATCTGGGTGTTCTGGTCCATTGTACCCTGAAGGTGGCAACATAGGTCAATAGAATGGTCAAGAACGCATAAGGCATGCTTTCCTTCATCGGACAGGGTATTGAGTATAAGAGTTGGAAGGTCATGTTACAATTGAGGAGGACTTTGGTTCAGCCACATTACCAGAAGGATGTGGATGCTTTGGAGAGTGTGCAGAGGAGGTTCACCAGGATGTTGCCTGGCATGGAGGGCATTTGCTATGAAGAGAGGTTGAGTAGATTAAGATTATTTTCAGTAGAAAGATGGAGGTTGAGGGGGGAACCTGATTGACGTCTACAAAATCATGAGAGGCATAGACAGGGTGCATAGCAAGAAGCTTTTTCCCACAGTGGGGGACTCAGTTACTCGGAGTCATGAGTTCAGGGTGAGAGGGGAAAGGTTTAAGGGAGATATACATGGAAAGTTCTTTATGCAGAGGTGGTGGGTACCTGGAGTGTGTTGCCAGTGAAGATGGTAGAGGCGGGCATGATAGCGTTGTTGAACATGTCCCTAGACAGATCCATGAAGGGCAGGGAGCAGAGCGATATAGATCCTTAGGAAATAGGTGACAGGTTTAGATAGAGGATCTGGACCAGTGTAGGCTTGGAGGGCTGAAAGTCCTGTTCTTGTGCTGTAATTTTCTTTGATCTTTGTTCTAGGTTATAAACTCACCTCCCATATGTTGTCCTGGCCAAGCTTCCTGATTAGATGTACTAATTGTACTGCTAATTGTCTGTCTTTCCTGTGGTTGGCTGCTCATTGGATGTTCAATGTTTGATTTGCTGAGGTGATAGAATGTTTTGTCCCCCATCTCTCTCACTCTCTGTCTCACTCACTCACTCACACACACACACACACACACACACACACACACACACACACACACACACACACACACACACACACACTCTCTATCCCACCACCCCCGCCATCATCAAATCCAACCCATGAACACTCTCCATCTCTATTTTTCTCTCCCTACAGATACTGCCAATCCTTCTGAGCACGTCCAGTATTTTCTGTTTTATTTTACTTTGAGTCACGCCTTAATGGTTTGGATAGCGGGGGAGGAAAATTTGTGTCGTTCAGTCTGTATTGAGAAAAAAAACGAGAACTGTGTGGTATTTTGTTACAAATATTTACCAAAGGATATTTTCCCTGAAGCTGCCAAAATCAGGTATCCCCAAGCTCTCTGAATGCGGTAATTTTTCCACTGGGCAGAGAGAAGGTTGACTTGAGTCATGTCAGTTTGGGCACGATTCAAACCCAGGTGAAAAGCCAGTGCCCTCCCCCATACATGTCATTGATGACAGTAAACTTTGGTCAGATAATGTAATCATTTTTTTAATAATAGATTAAGTTTACTTGGCTTCCATATTTAGAGTTTAGGAATTTTTACGTTGAGTAAAATCTTCACTGTAAAATTTATGTTGTCAAACATGCATCAGGAAAGGGTGAAGCCAGTACATCAAAAAGGCCAGTTAGCAGAAAGAGTGCTGACTTTGATACTAACCATGTACCATTCAATCGTTTGAGTCCCGTCAGTAGTTAACAACTCTGAGTAGTCGCAAATGGTCTTTGAAAGTAAAAGCATAGCTTAATGGGTACTGCAACAGCAAGTGATCACACATAAAGACCATTTGTTGCTTTTATCTGCACTGTTGTTAAGCATCACAATAGCTGGCTGAAGCCTCTCAGCTCTCCACAGCAGCACACTGGAGTCCCTATTATCCAGGCTCGCAGCACGGAAACATGCCATTCGGCCCAACATCTTCATGCTGACCAGGTTTCCTAAAATGAACTACGTTTTCTTGCATTTGGCCCATATCCCTCTAAACCTTTCCTATCTGTGCACCTGTCCAAATATCTTTTAAAAGTTGTTATTATACCACTTCCTCTGGCAGCTCGTTTCATACTTGCACCATCCGATGTGTAAAAAGGTTGCTGCTCGGGTCCCTTTTAAATCTTTCCCCTCTTGGTTTAGACCTGTACCTTCTAGGTTTGGACTGTGTTACCCTGGTATAAAGACTTTGGCTATTCACCTCCATGATTTTATGAATTTCCATATGATCGCTCCTCAGACAAGTCCCAACTTATCAAACCTCCCCTCATAACTCAAAGGCTTCGGTCTTGGTGACGTCCTTGTAAATTGTCAATGTGACTTTTGGTTGGCAAAAGCTCTTATTCTTCAAGGGGATATTGGGTGAAGCATTCAGATTGTGGATGGTTCTGGGTTATGGGAATTGTGCTGCATGTAAATGTGCGCCTCTTTACTTGTTGTGACTGGAATGTAGTGGAGGTATGGTGCGTTAGATTGTATTTCTGTTTCAAGTCCCAGTCCTGAGATTAGAATCCAGAAATTGCTGCATCATGTCCATGAAGGAGATTTCAGAAAAGCTAACCAGTAGGCCCCGTTCCAGGATCCCCATCCGATTGAGAACTGCGATTAGCTCCCAAAGCTGTCATGGGTGCCTCCTGCGAAATGGAGCCTCTAGCGTGGACAGGCACATGCTCAGTCACTGCGGACTGCCACAGTTTCATGAAAGGTCCCCTGATGGAGCAGATGTTCCCTGCCTTGGACTGAAAATCCAATCGGGGAATGGAGTAAGCCCCAAATGTCTGTGGAAAAGCTCAGAATGTCAGTCGGCACCTGACTAGAGAACAAGAGTTAATATTTTTGGTTCTGAGACCTTTCATTGGAAGGAAGTTTCTGAGTTGAGCTATCTGCGTTGGGATGGAAAAACCTGTCCACCAGCGTCATCTTTGTTGTCAATGGATGGCGGATTGTAAGATGTTCTAGTCACAGCTCCTCTGCTTACCAGTTCCAATTCATTGCTCTTTCTATTTTTTTCCCGTTTGGAGTAGTTTTTCTTTTGCTCCCCCCAACCCCACTCTCAACTTCTTAAACTACCCTACTGTTCTTGGAAGTGAGACAATGGGAGATGGGTTGCACCCAGAGGCCAGGCAGGAGCAAAGTGCGAGGGATGATTCCCAGAGAATACAGTGGCAGAGCGAGTGTGGGCCTGGTCCCGGAGCAGAGCGAGCTGTGGGCCTGGTCCCAGAGCGAGGAGCAGAGCGAGCCGTGGGCCTGGTTCTGGTGCGGGGAGCAGAGCCCTGAATGGCCAGAGCCCTGAACGGTAGTTGTACCTAAGATGGCACTGACAGGCAACATTACAAACTCTTCACTACCACCCAATTAAGTGCACCTGTCAATAAAGGCTGTTCTATAACTCTGTGACTTCTCAGAGACAGTGACATCTTTCCAATTTTTACACTATAACATTAGTTGTATATATTTAATTATCTTTCTGCCAACAGTAATGACTACAAATTTTTTTTCTCTTTTTTAATTGGCTATCATTAGCAATTGAAATGTTTTCAAAACTTCAAAATTGAGCCAGATTTTGATGCAGGAACACTTGGGCCATTGGAGTTAATTCAGTTATCTGCTACTTGCCTGACATTGTACAGTTTGCCCAGAAATGACAACAAACTTTTGATGGTTCTTAATGTTTGACATTGGGCTTTTTCGACAGCATATGGTGGAATTTCATCGCCAAGGTGAGTAATGCGCATTGAGAAATTTCTTGCCTTGGTTAAAAAGAAACTGACACCCACACAGTTTCTGAACCAGAGGGTGGGCCCAGGGTACAGTCAGACCCAGTGACCAATGCAAGCAGAGTGTCAACTGCTATTGGAACAGACAGTGCTGAGGTGAGCTGGTTAAAGGACATGTCTTGATTCTTTGGGATCTAGTCCCAGCTGTGTTCGAGGATTTTAGACTCTTACCAATCTCACCCTTAAACATTTTGTTTTCATTCATTCACAGGATGAGGGTGTTGCTGGCTAGACCAGCACTTATTGCCTATTTCTAATTGCCCACAGTGTGCCAACAACATTGCTGTGGGTCTGGAGTCACATGTAGTCCAGACTAGGTATGGATGGTAGTTTCCTTCCCTGAAAGGACATTTGTGAACCAGATGGATTTTTCCCAACAATCGGCGATGGTTTCATTGTCACCATTTAGATTCTTAATTCCAGATTTTTATTGATTTCAAATGCCACCACCTTGCCGTGGTGGGATTCGAGCCCAGGTCCCCAGAACATTTCCTGGCTCTCTGGATCAGCTGTCCAGTGATAAAACCACCAGGCCATCACCTCCCTCATTGCATTCTCATCTCGTGGCATCTTAAACATTCCAAGCCAACTTGTGCCAAGTATGGCTCCCAACTACCTCCCACAGCCCTTACGTGGTCTATGTTCATTGAATGCCAACTCATGCCCTTTCACTGCCCACTGACGCAGTAACAAGTTAATAGTAACACAATTGATGAAAGTGAGGAATAAAAATATTCATGCACGCACCTCCTTTTGGATAAATTATCCTGCTGTTTTTTTACAGTCCTATGAAAGACAAGGGAGGCGCGGTAGTAGTTTGACACACTGTCCTTTACACCGCTGAGGCTAAACACCAGCTCGCGGACACCTCCTCCTACTGCCCCCTTGACCATGACCCAACCTCCCACTACCAAACCATCATCTCCCAGGCCATCCATAACCTCATCACCTCAGGGGATCTCCCATCCACCACCTCCAACCTCATAGTCCCACAACCCCGCACCGCCCGTTTCTACCTCCTGCCCAAAATCCACAAACCTGACTGCCCCGGCCGACCCATTGTCTCAGCCTGCTCCTGCCCCACCGAACTTATCTCTGCATACCTCAACACGGTCCTGTCCCCCTTAGTCCAAGAACTCCCCACCTACATTCGGGATACCACCCACGCCCTCCACCTCCTCCATGATTTTCGCTTCCCCGGTCTGAAACGCCCTACCTTCACCATGGACATCCAGTCCCTGTACACCTCCATCCCCCATCACGAAGGACTCAAAGCCCTCCGCTTCTTCCTTTCCCGCCGTACCAACCAGTACCCTTACACTGACACCCCCCTTCGACTGACTGAACTGGTCCTCACTCTGAACAACTTCTTTTTCCAATCCTCCCACTTACTCCAAACCAAAGGAGTAGCCATGGGCACCGACATGGGCCCCAGCTATGCCTGCCTCTTCACAGGATATGTGGAACAGTCCACCTTCCGCAGCTACACTGGCACCACCCCCCACCTTTTCCTCCGCTACATCAATGACTGTATCGGCGCTGCCTCGTGCTCACACGAGGAGGTTGAACAGTTCATCCACTTTACCAACACCTTCCAGCCCGACCTCAGATTAACCTGGACCGTCTCAGACTCCTCCCTCCCCTTCCTAGACGGACGACCGAATCAACACGGACATTTACTATAAACCGACCGACTCCCACAGCTACCTAGACTACACCTCCTTCCACCCTGCCCCCTGTAAAAACGCCATCCCATATTCACAATTCCTTCATCTCTGCCGCATCTGCTCCCAGGAGGACTATTCCAATACCGTACAACCCAGATGGCCTCCTTCTTCAAAGACCGCAATTTTCCCCCAGACGTGATCGACGATGCCCTCCACCGCATCTCCTCCACTTCCCGCCCCTCCAACCGCCACCAGGATAGAACCCCACTGGTCCTCACCTACTACCCCACCAACCTCCATATACATCGTATTATCCGTCGTCATTTCCACCACCTCCAAATGGATCCCACCACCAGGGATATATTTCCCTCCCCTCCCCTATCAGCGTTCCGAAAAGACCAATCCCTCCGTGACTCCCTCGTCAGGTCCACACGCCCCACCAACCCATCCTCCACTCCCAGCACCTTCCCCTGCAATCGCAAGAAATGCAAAACTTGCACCCACACCTCCCCCCTTACTTCCCTCCAAGGCCCCAAGGGACCCTTCCATATCCGCCACAAATTCACCTGCACCTCCACACACATCATTTATTGCATCCGCTGCACCCGATGTGGCCTCCTCTATACTGGGACACCCGGACCAACCAACCCAACCATCCCGTAGCTCAACACTTCAACTCCCCCTCCCACTCCACCAATGACATGCAGGTCCTTGGACTCATCCATCGCGAGACCATAGCAACACGACGGCTGGAGGAAGAACGCCTCATCTTCCGCCTAGGAACCCTCCAACCACAAGGGATGAACTCAGATTTCTCCAGTTTCCTCATTTCCCCTCCCCCCACCTTGTCTCAGTCCCAACCCTCGAACTCAGCACTGCCTTCCCAACCTGCAATCTTCTTCCTGACCTCTCCGCCCCACCCCCACTCCGGCCTATCACCCTCACCTTGACTTCCTTCCATCTATCGCATTTCCAACACCCCTCCCCAAGTCCCTCCTCCCTACCTTTTATCTTAGTCTGCTGGACACACTTTCCTCATTCCTGAAGAAGGGCTCATGCTCGAAATGTCAATTCTCCTGCTCCTTGGATGCTGCCTGACCTGCTGCCCTTTTCCAGCAACACATTTTCAGCTTGAAATTGTCAATCAGACAAACAACTGTATTACCATAAAGAGGGTCTTCAAACGTTTCCTCATTTCCCCTCCCCCCACCTTGTCTCAGTCCCAACCCTCGAACTCAGCACTGCCTTCCCAACCTGCAATCTTCTTCCTGACCTCTCCGCCCCACCCCCACTCCGGCCTATCACCCTCACCTTGACTTCCTTCCATCTATCGCATTTCCAACACCCCTCCCCAAGTCCCTCCTCCCTACCTTTTATCTTAGTCTGCTGGACACACTTTCCTCATTCCTGAAGAAGGGCTCATGCTCGAAATTATCCAGTTAAACATTGCCAGCAGAGATCACAAAAAAAAGTATTATAATCACTTAAGGGAATTCAAGCAAAAATCAGTAAACCCAGTATTAATTTCATGATTTTATTGGTCTGGGCTCATGCTTTGGGTGGGTGAGGGGTGACATTGAATTGTTGAATGGAAGGGGTAGAGGGCCATGGGCAAAATGGTTTGAACTTGTATTTCAAAAGATTCCCAAATCTTGCCTATTGCTCAAAAGGACCATCACTGGTGTACTACCAAAGACACTTTACTGCCATTCTTGGATTTATTGTTCATAAAGTCATAGAAATTACAGTACAGAAGTATATCATTGAGCCATTTCCACCATGGAGCTGCTAGTTATTAAATAGAGACATCTTTCACTGTTCATTCTTCACTTCATCATCTTCTTCAAATCCACTGACTCTCTTTTGAATGAGACAGGCTCTGCCTCAGAAATTATTTTTGGTAAAATGTTCAATCCTTGTGGTGGTAGATAGCACTTGGATGAAGGGTGACTTCCAGCACGTAACAAAAATCTAAAGTTAATTCTATGCATTGTTATTATTTGATTCTTGCTCGGAAGATAAATTATTATTTATTCTAACAAAACTTAAATAATATGTGGAAATCATATGCTATATATACCTGTCATAGTTTTAAGATTTTAGGAAACCATTCAAGAGTTGACTTTTGTATGAATAATATGTTTGAGGGTTTTAGTTGAGTGCTTGATTTGGGGCCTGTACATGGATTGGCTGGTCTATCTTGTTGAGTCTATCTGGCCAGCTGCCCTTGGCCGAGTGCCTTGACACAGATGGGTGTAACCTGGCAGAATCCAGTCTGCTGCAGTCAGACAGCTTATGCTGTTTAGTCGTGAACTCTAGTGCAGAAAAATCGTTTGGTAACAGTCCTTTTCCTTGGAAGTACTGTCATTTTAGGCTGTCCGTGATGGCAATGTTGGAGGAACCTCAAAGCAAATAACTCCCTGTGGACAAGGAGGTCGGCACCAGGGATTTCCTAGACATTGTCTCCAACTGGCTGCTTTATTTTAGTAAGTGCGTGAGGTGGTCCCGGGCTCAGCGGGACAGGGAGCAGAGTGGAGCAGCTGTGGGCTTTGATCTTGGAAAGTCCAAGAGTGACTATCTCAGGATGTGAATGAAAAATTGTAGCATTTTAAACCAGGAATTTTGCGGTGATTTTTACATGAGATTAACTTTTAAACAGATATATGGGGTGTTTGTCAGGATGATATCTGGGATGAGGGACTTCAATCATGTGAAAAGGCAGGTCTGTTCTGCATAGAGCAGAAGGGGTTGAGGGAAAATGTAACCAAGGGTTTCAAATAAATGAAAATTTAAGGAGAATCAGTTTTCAATGGCAAGACTGTCAGTAGCAGGTGGATGAAAATGTCAGAACATCACCAAAGAACCAGAGGATAGTTGAGATGTTTTCTTATAAACTAGGGGGCATATTCTTAAAGTGATATACTCAGATCTCCAGAGAGTGGTTTGTGTGTGGTATGAATTTTCAGATAGTGGTGTGTGCGGATGCAGTTACAATATTTAAATGACATTTGGATAAGTACATGATTGAGAAATGTTTGGAGGGATAGGGGCCAAGTGCAAGCAGGTGGAGCTAATTTAGTTTGGGAACATGGTCGGCATGGACTGGTTAGACCGAAGGGGCTGTTTCCGTGCTGTATGACTCTAATCTGGAATGCACAACTTCCTGAGTTGTGGAAGCTAATGCAATAGTCGCTTTCAAAAATGGATTGGACGTATATTTGAAGAGGAAACAGTTGTTGGACCATTGCTGAAAGTCCCCTTCCCTGGCTCTAATAGATTATATTTTTTTCAAAAAGCTGGCACAATTGGCTTGATGGCTTCCTTGGAACATCCCAAAGTGCCTCACAGCCAACAAATTACCTTTTTAATGTATTTTCCATTTAATTTGTGCATGATGAAGGCTCACAGATAAAAGATGTGGAAATGACCAGTATATATGATATGGTTGTGCTGGTTCAAGGATAAATATTGGAGGAAATTGGAGGACTCCTTTGTAAAAATCGCTGTATCTCCACCCCCCCCCCCCACCTCCCACCTCCGAGTGTTCCACACCATTTACTGAAGGCCCTTACTTGTCCGCATCTTGAACTGTCTGTCTGTCTGACATCAAATCATCGACGGTTTATAACTCTGTCAGGGCTTATGCCTGACGATGATCCCCCAGCTCCTCGGATGCTGCCTGACCTGCTGTGCTTTTCCAGCACCACACTCTCGCCTCTGGTGGGCAGTATTCTCACCTGTCAGAAATAGAGTACATCACAGTGGTGGCATGGAGAGGACCCTGTGTAGAAATTATTTTAACACTTTAATGGTCTCAATAGATGACGGGACAGGAAGGATGTCCCAGTTGCCCAGGAGTAATGGCGGGGTAGTGGGAAGGTCACCGATGCCAAATGCCTGGTTACCACTTGCCAACTCTCTTACTGCTTTCCTGGAGGGGAAGGTTCTACCCAATTATTTTGTTGTTCCTGGTGTTCAACTCGTGGAAGAAGTTATAAACCATCGATGATTTGATGCCAGACAGTCAGTCAGTTCAAGAAAACTGAGCTGCTTGTGGAACCTGGAGGAATGGTGGGAGACACAGAGCTGGGTGCTGCCTGCATTGTCAGAGTGGCCAGCCACACAACTGCAGATACATGTCTGAGGAACATTAACCAGATGAGGACAAGTAAGGGCCTTTGGTAAAAGGTTTGGGAAACATAGCAATTTTGACAAAGGAGTCCTCCAATATTTACCCCTGACCCAACACAACGATGTCATATTAACTGGTCATTTCCACATCTTTTATGTGTGAGCCTTCATTGTGCACAAATTAACTTCTGTGTTTTCTTTAAAAAAAATGGAAACTACATTAAAAGGTAATTTGTTGGCTGTGAGGCACTTTGGGATGTTCCAAGGAAGATTTAAGCCAATTGTGCCAGCTTTTCTAGGAACTGATAAAGAAAGCTGAGAAGCACCTGCTTTCACATGTGATACAAACCAGCCTATTACCTGAGCAGATATCTCATAATAGAGCAAGTGAACATCTTGGTTTGACCAATGTTCATATACATTCATCACTCTAGCTCGAAGCATCATCTTATAAGATGAAAAGCTGCCACATGCAAAAGATGTCTGCTGATTAGCATATCTTCCCAAGCATTCAAAGGAATTGTTTGGCATTCTATACTTAGCTATGAAAATGACCCATCTGTAGTTGGGCTTATGCCTGAAATGTCGATTCTTGTGCTCTTCGGATGCTGCCTGACCTGCTGTGCATTTCCAGCAGCACATTCTCGACTCTGAGCTCCAGCACCTGCAGTCCTCACTTTCTCCTAATACTGCCCACCATTCTAATGAACATAATGGAGCAGCCTGCCTGCCATTTTGTTGACAGGGAGCGGCTCAACCCTCCCCAACCCAGGGATGATCAGGCACATGGATGGACAGCGGCACTGTATGAATGATCGCCCCATCCCCTCCAATCCTGCCCCCAACCCCGAGACTAATGCCTGCCACTTGTGCCAACAGCTCCTGCAACCTCTGATATGGCATTGCGACTCACAGTGGCTGCTACCCTCTGATTGGCATCACGCTGCTTTCATCCTCTTTAGACATTAGAAACAGTTTGCAATTGCTATAGCTCAGTGACATACATCCTCAGCTGGGAGGAGACCTATATGTTACCTGTATCATTCAGGAATCCATTGCAGTTTTGTGTCTACATTCAGTCGCTTGTCACAGTAAGCAACATAGCGATCCAGTATGACCTTATTTTTTCCTTAGTGCAGCTGATCATCCTTGTGGCTAAACTAAATAAAGGTCCAGGTATAAAATATGTTCACACTGCGCAATGTGACATCTTGCAGAATGTCATGTCTCTCCTGACGGACTAATATTGGCTTTCAGGAAAAAAACGTTGTAACCCATTGTATAATGCCAACAAAGATAGCTCTGAAGTGCTATGGTTGAAGGGAATGAGTTATGTTGCCTGGCACATGAGCAACTTATTTATTCATTAAACTATTAGATGTTCAGGATGTAATCTATTTATTTATTTGCTGTTTATTTTCCTGTGTGGCATTGCAAAGGCACTTGAATAAACATTTTCACGAAAATTGAAATGCTGTTTTTTGAATAGGAAATCATAGAGGTTGGATAACAGAACCACAATATTTGCTGCTTATTTCTCCCCCTTTATGTCCTCTAAAGTATGGCCAGTAGATTCTGCAGATGTTGTACGTTATAAATAAAAATAGATTGCATAACAGCATATAATAATTAAACTACAGATGGGTCATTTTCATAACTAAGTATAAAATGTCAAACAATTCCTTTGAATGTTTGGGAAGATATACTAATCAGCAGCCATTTGTTACATGTGGCAGCTTTCCATCTTATAAGCTGATGCTTCAAGCCAAAGTGATGAATGCATACGAACATCGGTCAAACCGAGATGTTCATTTGCTCTTTTGTGAGCTATCTGCTCAGGTGATAGGTTGGTTTATATCACATGTGAAAGCAGGTGCTTCTCAGCTTTCTTTATCAGTTCCTAGAAAGTTTCAGGAGACCAAGTTAAATGAAGTGTTCCTTTGGCTTGGCAATATATGATCTGCCACTGATACTTGTCCACTGCCAAAAAACTGAGTGACGTCAATGCAACTCCAACTTTCCAGGCATGACTCTAAACTGCACAATTGATTTAATGAGAGTGGACATTGGGCATTAGGCAGAATCAAATGAGAACATTAATAACTCATCAAGGATGCAAATTGTGCCAGTAGCAAGTTTATTCAATAGTGGAGCATGTGGGTTTATCACTGGTATAAGCTTGTAGTTAAGTGAACATTCTTCACAATGTCACAGTGGTTTTTTAATTTTGCTCGGGCAAAGAAAATATTGAAGTTTGATGAGCCAGGAAAAAAAATTATATACTCAGTATTTTAAATTGCTTTGAGTTATATTTAACTCCAAAACGGATGTTTGGATCAAATGTCCATTTGCAACTGTCTTCTTTCCGGTTTCATTATGCAAATTTAGATGGGGAATGTTCTGTATTAATTGAAAGCCAAATGTGATGGAAATCTGAAACAAGCAGAGAATGCTGGCGAAACTCAGCAGGTCCGGCAGCATCTGTGGAGATGGAAATAGAGTCAAGTATCACGTTTCTTCTTTTGAAGAAGTCAATACTAGACTCAAAACATTAATGCCCACCAGGGCGGTAAAATGGCTCCATGCTGCTGTCTCACAGCCCCATGTTCGATTCCAGCCTCAGATGACTGTCTGTGTGGAGTTTGCACATTCTCCCTGTATCTCTGTGCGTTACCTCCCACAGTCCAAAGATGTGCAGGTTAGGTTGATTGGCCATGCTAAATTGCACTGTAGTGTTCAGGGATATGCAGTTCGGGTGGATTAGCAGAGAATTCACCAGGGATTAGCAGGGAATTAGCAGGAAATGCAAGGTTATGGGGATAGGGTATGGAGGTGCAGCTGGCTGTGATGCTATTCAGAGGGTTGGTGTGGACCCAATGGGTTGAATGGCCTGCTTCCACACTGTGGTGACTCTGAGATATTCTACATTGATTATTTGAAAATGATATAATGATGGAGATTTGGCCAGCCTTATGTGATTATCAGTTTGCTCCCTGTACTATTTCCAGGTGACCTGATTGAAAATTTGAAGGCCACTGACAGAGATGGTACAAGTAACTTGTTTGCAATGACAAGTTTAGAATCAAGAACTTGGTTACCTGAAGGCTAATGGATTCATGACTGGGCCACTGAAGGGGAAGTATTATTTGGATCAAGAGATTATTTAGATTTATTTCTGAAAAGAAAAGGAATTGAGGATATGGTGAGAAGACACATTACTGCAAATCAAATTGGATTGGGCTTTGTCTTCTGTTTGTCTTCTGAAACAGTCTTCTGTTTCTAGATGAATTATAATTTTCACTGCTGTTTGATCTTGGCCACTGAAACTGTTTAATAATACAATTTCTGTAAAACAGTGAAACATTGGTCATAACTGTGATGAAATAATAATTGTCGACATCAGCCCAGTTGAAGGACATTCAATACACACAGTCCAGTCACTTGCATTGACTTATCTGATGTGTTTCATGTTACAGAAATTATTGATTCATTTGGAGTGTGGCTTTTTCTTTATCCACATTAAAATTCTGCAAATAAGTGGTTGTTTGCAAAGTTGCAAGCGACATTTTAGATTATTACAAAACGCAAGAGAACAAAAAAACACAAGGATTAAATCAAAAGAAAGGTGTTTCATTAAAAAAAAGTGATTTTAATTGTTTTTGTGGTAACATAATGAAGAATGGTATGAGTGGAATACCTTCTAACCCAAAAGGGATACTGTTCTATAAGCTATAAGGAATAATTTACACGCCACTGTTCCCCATCATGTATTCAATCTCTCTAAAAGTTAGTTTTAACCGCAATTGAACGCTGATAAATGTGTAAATGTTTTTCCCAGGAAGCTTCCTGTTTGAGTTAGAATTATACAGGATTGGAATCTTTATAAACGTGGACAAAAATTAGAATCAGCATATTTTCATACCATGGCTGATTCAATTATTTATCCAAGAATTTCATTGTAAATGAAATGAAAGCCATTAAAGTAAACATTATTCAAAAGAAAACAGTGCAGTTGCTGGAAGTCTGAAATAAAAGCAGAAAATGCTGGGGATACGCAACAGGCCACACAGCAGCTGTGAAGAGGGAAACAGAATTTTGGTGTGATTTTGTCTCTAATGGTGTATTTTTACTGATGTGGCAATGTTTATCTTATGTCCTGTAACATGAGAAAGTGTGTGTAGATGTTGTGATATTGAGGAATGCAACAGTAATCTCTTAAAGCTAACTATTATAAACAATTTCGATTACAACAGAAAGCATTGAGCCACATGCTTCAAGGGCTTTCAATGTAAGATGGAGTATGAGACCTTTAAACCTCCAGGTTGCTTGCTGTGATACACTGACAATATCATGAGCCTGTCTCTTAAAATTACACTGACATTGACTGTGAGGTGTAACATGACAGAATCTTTCATGTTGATGATCTTTCTGTTAGAAATGGAGACATTTAGAGATAAATCAAGTTTTAAGCAATTGCTATGACAGGGAAATAGGGAAAAAACAAAAGGGAAAATTGGTAATATTGTAGAAAACAGGACAATTTGAATGGTGAATGGAGATGTAAACAGCACAAGTTAAGAAGCAAAAGCTGGTATCAGAGGAGGCACAAACAGTCAGGACAGAATCGGTATGAGTTTCAGTTGCTATCTGGTCAACAACAAGGCAAGAAACTGAAAGCAATGAAGTTGAACAAGGTGAAGGAGACGAACTGAGTTCCTGTTTTACAAAGTCTTGAAGAATAGAAGCTGGTCCATGAAGCCTGTCCCAGACTATGATGGCTGGGCAATATAATGAAGCAACTGTTATCTTCATTCACCCCGACCTCTCATCACCCCTTCGCCTTGTTATCTCCTGGGAATGGTTAAAAGAAGAAAAGTCCAAGGCCACAAAGGGATTAATTACTCTGAAAGGTTCCTTAGATCCCCTCAAAGGCAGGGGAGTAGTGGTGTGACCAAAAACAGGTCAGAGAATCATACAGAGCAAGTGTTATCTATAATCCTAATCTTCTGTATGATGCAAACTCTACCCCAATCCAAAATCAGTCGAGATTCCTCTTGAAGATGTACAGAGTCAGCATTCACTGTACCAACTAGAACCAGAGAACCCCCTAACTTTCTTTTGTAACAGGAGTCATTGTTTGAATATATGACTATTGCAAATGCTTCTTGCATAGTCACATGCTGTATCCATGTTGTGTAATAGCTCTGCTGATAAATGAATGCTGACATCATTGTGTTCGATTTCCTGCAACAGCTGAGGTCACTTTGAAGGACTTTCCTCATCAAACCTTGGTCTTGCCTGAGTTGTGATGAACCTCTGATTAATCCATCACCTGTCATTACTCTCTACTGAGAGAAAACAGTCCTGTGGTCTGGTAAGACTGTGGTGATAAGACAAGAACTACCAAGCATCCAGTCTATTGCTACTTTGACAAGCTTTCACCCAGGCTCACTTCATTTTCCCCAATCCATTGCACAGGAATAATCGATCATTGGGAATGCCATCCAATGATTAAATATTTTATAGACCTTGATCAGGTTACCCAATGTTTCTCTGAAGCAATTAGACTAAGGTCATTAAGCTACCTGAAAGCTGAGCTGCTTGAAAAGGGAATCATCACTGCAGCTTTTTCCTGACCATTTCCTTGGCCACCTTTTCACCCTTCATGTAAGCAAATCAAAGCTGCAGAAAGTTGCATTTGGACCATCAATTTTAATAATGTCAAAATAGTGTCTTTTGATTAACATGTGTTATCCTCGCAACCTCTTGAGGTAATTTTGTCTGCAAATGTGCATTCAGTACTGATCTTTGCAACAAGTTAAAACATGCACCATATCTAAGTTAAGTACCATTTAAGAATGTAAGAATATAGAAACAGGTGCTCGAGTAGACCGTGTGGATCTTTGCGTGGGCACCCTCATTCAGTACAATGACAACTGCTTGATCACCAGGCATGCATCAGTGAATTAATAGATCTCAATAGGTATTCTGCTTTTGAGACTTCCACAATGTTCTGAATGTACTTCAACAGGACAGTGTTTGCTTTGTCCCAGTGAAGAGTCATTGGATCCGAAGCATTAACTTTTTTCCTGTCCTTGTTGCTGCCAGACCAGTTAGGTTTCTCAAGTTAATTCTGATTTTGTTTCAGATTTCCAGCATCCACAGTTCTCTGGTTTTACTGTGATATTTGGAGTTTTAATACCATGCCTTTTGTCTTGACTTGGTCAAAACCAACCTGCGAAGGTGTTTTCTTCAAGTTATCTTCCTGGAATTCTGCACCGTGATGCTGTATAGTCAGTCTATATTCAGGTCCAACTTGCTTTCCTGTCAGTCCCAGACTATTGAATCATCTTTCTAACTGTGAGGGCTCCAGTATTTGTATTGTCCTTTAGCTGAAACAATCAGCTTTTCAAATGCCTTAGTCATCGACTTGAATGCCTTCCAATGTGATGTATTTTGGGATAAAGTTAAAAATCTCACAACAGCAGATTATGTTCCAACAGGTTTATTTGGAAGCACTACCTTTCAGAGTGCTGTTCCTTCATGAGGTGGCTCTGGAACATGACCATACGACACAGAACTTATAGCAAAAGGGTTACAGTATCATTGAGTTGTAATGATAGATTAAACAATGTTTTAGTTAAATATCATACAGCACTAGGTTATAGTTCTTTAACAAATTTAGATTAAGTTTTTCATCTTTTAGAATGGGATATGGTAGCTTAGGTTCTTTAATATGTAAATTCCATAATTACATTCTCAAGGTGACATCAGCTTATCTAATAATATGTGTCAACTTATCTCAGGAAGGGCTGTATGGACCTTAGAAAGGTATGTTGTTTTTGTTTAGAATCCCTACAGTGTGGAAATAGGCCCTTTGGTCCAACAAGTCCACGCTGACCCTCTGAAGAGTAGCCCACCCCTACATTTCCCCCTGACTAATACACCTAACCTACACATCCCTGAACGCTATGAGAAAATTTAGCATGGCCAATTCACCTAACCTGCACATCTTTGGATTGTGGGAGAAAACCCACACAGACACATGGAGAATGTGCAAACTCCACACAGACAATCGTCCAAGGCTGGAATCAAACCCAGGTTGCTGGTGTGTGAAGCAGCAGTGCTAACCACTGAACCGCCCAAAATATTCAACCAGTGCGCTGTGAGGTTTGGGTAGGGATCAAACACCCAATCTATGGCTTATAAGACCAACACCTTCCCAATTGGCCACATCTGGAGTGATGTGAATTCTAAATGTATCCCTTTTAGCGATGTGAGGCTGAGATGACACCATAGGCTTTGAAATAGTTCTGATGAAACAACCTCAACTTTCCTCAGGTTCTCACCATTGGCAACTCTCTTACTTCAGGGTCAAATCCAATGAATCTTTGCGATACCATCGGTGGCCCACTGCCTGATCATATGAAAATCTATCTAATTTTGCCTGAACTCAAACCTTTGCAAAAATGTTGGTATCATTTGTAAACTTATTTGCTATATTCCAAACACCACTGGACAGACACACACAAATGTCATGGGGCGGCATGGTGGCACAGTGGTTAGCACTGATGCCTCACAGCGCTGGAGACCCGGGTTCAATTCCCGCCTCAGGCGACTGACTGTGTGGAGTTTGCACGTTCTCCCCGTGTCTGCGTGGGTTTCCTCCAAAGATGTGCAGGTCAGGTGAATTGGCCATGCTAAATTGCCCGTAGTGTTAGGTAAGGGGTAGATGTAGATGTAGATGTAGGGGTATGGGTGGGTTGCGCTTCGGCGGGGCGGTGTGGACTTGTTGGGCCGAAGGGCCTGTTTCCACACTGTAAGTAATCTAATCTAATCATCTAATCTAATACAGAAAGTGACCAGAAAGGACAGAGATCTAAAAGTCACAAAGGTACTATCAGAAGAAGAGAGAAAGGTAGACATAGAAGCACAAAGACAGGAAGGAGGGATCAAAGCGAAAGACCATAGGAAATCTATTTGTTGTTGAAAATTTAAGTGAATTTTGCACTGTTTTCGGCTCTGTGTTTGTCGTTATTTGAGAGGGATTTCAACACAGCCCATTAATATGATCAATTTATTTAGTTCATATTTTGTCTAATTTCAGTATCAAAACAAAATTCAATTCATGGAGGTTTACAGTAGCAGAAACATACCACCTTCGAACAGGAGTGTGATTGGATATTCAATGGTTTATTCACAAATAGACTGAATGGGGAATGACATTCTTGATGTTTGTCATGGTCACACTGCAGCAAGCTAGCTACTCTTAGCTGTAGCAGAATGAGGCAACAAGGAATGGTAACCCATATGTCTTATAAATCAAGAGATAAACTATTTACTCTGTTTCTCTCTCCACAGATGCTGCCTCATATGCTGAGTACTTCCAGGATTTTCAGATTTATTTCATGGTTTTTGATTTTGCCTTAAAAAATTGAGTTATTTTGTTTCCAAACATAAAACAAGATAGATTTATGATTAATTTACAAAGTTGATGTGTGGCTTATTTAATGTCTAACAGGTTAGCGATCTCCTCATTCTTTTTAATTGCATCTCAGGATGTTTTTTTTAAAGAAACAAAACTGACCTGCAATAAGCTGCACATTCTGTTTCTAAGACAACAGGTCATATTTACCATGAAAGTATGTCTGGTTAATGAATGAGACAGGTAGTCTCTATTTTGATTGACAGTTCTTCAGCCAGCACTTTTGGAATGATGTGTACAGTCCTGATCATCCTGCTGCAGGAAACCCTACATTAGAAAGGGTTCAGAAAAGATTTATCTGGATCTTACCAGGACTGAAGGGGTTGAGTTCTGAGGAGAGGCTGATTAGGCTGGGACTACTTCCACTCAAGTGTAGGAGGTGGAGGGGTGACCTTATAGAAGTTTTAAAATGATGAGGGGCATAGATAAGTGAACAGGAGAAAGTGAGGACTGCAGATGCTGGAGATCAGAGCTGAAAAATGTGTTGCTGGAAAAGCGCAGCAGGTCAGGCAGCATCCGAAGAGCAGGAGAATTGATAAGCCTTTCGGGCATAAGCCCTTCTTCAGGAATGCGGAGGGTGTGCCAAGCAGGCTAAGATAAAAGGTAGGGAGGAGGGACTTGGGAGACGGGCATTGGAAGTGCGATAGGTGGAAGGAAGTTAAGGTGAGGGTGATAGGCCGGAGAGGGGGCGGGGGCGGAGAGGTCGTGAAGAAGATTGCAGGTCAAGAAGGCATTGCTGAGTCAGAGGGTTGCGACTGAGATAAGGTGGGGGGAGGGGAAATGAGGAAGCTGGAGAAATCTGCATTCATCCCTTGCAGTTGGAGGGTTCCTAGGCGGAAGATGAGGCACTCTTCCTCCAGGTGTCATGTTGCCATGGTCTGGCAATAGAGGAGACCAAGGACCTGCATGTCCTTGGCAGAGTGGGAGGGGGAGTTAAAGTGTTCAGCCACGGTCGGTTGGGTTGGTTGGTCTGGGTGTCCCAGAGGTGTTCTCTGAAACGTTCCGCAAGTAGGCGGCCTGTCTCCCCAATGTAGAGGAGGCCACATCGGGTGCAGCGGATGCAGTAAATGATGTGTGTGGAGGTGCAGGTGAATTTGTGGTGGATATGGAAGGATCCCTTGGGGCCTTGGAGGGAAGTGAGGGGGGAGGTGTGGGCGCAAGTTTTGCATTTCTTGCAGTTGTAGGGGAAGGTTCCGGGAGTGGAGGTTGGGTTGGTGGGGGCTGTGGACCTGATGAGGGAGTTGCGAAGGGAGTGGTCTTTCTGGAACGCTGATAGGGGAGGGAAGGGAAATATATCCTTGGTGGTATGGTCTGTTTGGAGGTGGCGGAAATGACGAAGGATGATACAATGTATCTGAAGGTTGGTGGGGTGGTAGGTGAGGGCCAGTCGGGTTCTGTCCTGGTGGCGATTGGAGGGGTGGGGTTCAAGGGCGGAGGAGTGGGAAGTGGAGGAGATGCGGTGGAGAGCATCGTCAACCACGTCTGAGGGGAAATTGCAGTCTTTGAAGAAGGAGGCCATCTGGGTTGTTCAGGATTGGAATTGGTCCTCCTGGGAGCAGATGCGGTGGAGGCGAAGGAATTGGGAATATGGGATGGCGTTTTTACAGGGGGAAGGGTGGGCGGAGGTGTAATCTAGGTAGCTGTGGGAGTCGGTCGGTTTATAGTGAATGTCCTGTTGAGTCGGTCGCCAGAGATAGAAATGGAGAGGTCTAGGAAGGGGAGGGAGGAGTCTGAGACGGTCCTGGACCGTCTCAGAGTCCTCCCTCCTGTTCCTAGACCCAGATTACACCTCCTCCCACCCTTCCCCTTGTAAAAACGCCATCCCATATTCCCAATTCCTTCGCCTCTGCCGCATCTGCTCCCAGGAGGACCAATTCCAATCCTGAACAACCCAGATGGCCTCCTTCTTCAAAGACCGCAATTTCCCCTCAGACATGGTTGACGATGCTCTCCACCGCACCTCCTCCACTTCCTGCTCCTCCACCCTTGAAATCTGCCCCTCCAATTGCCATCAGGACAGATCCCCACTGGTCCTCACCTACCACCCCACCAACCTCCAGATACATCGTATCATCCTTCGTCATTTCCGCCACCTCCAAACAGACCCCACCACCAAGGATATATTTCCCTCCCCCCCCCCACTATCAGCGTTCCGGAAAGACCACTCCCTCCGTTACTCCCTCATCAGGTCCACAGCCCCCACCAACCCAACCTCCACTCCCAGCACCTTCCCCTGCAACCGCAAGAAATGCAAAACTTGCGCCCACACCTCCCCCCTCATGTCCCTCCAAGGCCCCAAGGGATCCTTCCATATCCGTCACAAATTCACCTGCACCTCCACACACATCATTTACTGCATCCGCTGCACTCTCCTCTACATTGGAGAGACAGGCCACCTACTTGCTGAACATTTCAGAGAACACCTCTGGGACACCCGCACCAACCGTCCCGTAGCGGACCACTTTAACTCCCCCTCCCACTCCGCCAAGGACATGCAGGTCCTTGGCCTCCTCCATCGCCAGACCATGGCAACACGACGCCTGGAGGAAGAGCGCCTCATTTTCTGCCTAGGAACCCTCCAACCACAAGGGATGAATGCAGATTTCTCCAGCTTCCTCATTTCCCCTCCCCCCCACCTTATCTCAGTTCCAGCCCTCTGACTCAGCACCGCCTTCTTGACCTGCAATCTTCTTCCCGACCTCTCTGCCCCCACCCCCTCTCCGGCCTATCACCCTCACCTTAACCTCCTTCCACCTATCGCATTCCGAATGCCCCTCCCCCAAGTCCCTCCTCCCTACCTTTTATCTTAGCCTGCTTGGGACACCCTCCTCATTCCTGAAGAAGGGCTGATGCCCGAAACGTTGATTTTCCTGCTCCTTGGATGCTGCCTGACCTGCTGCGCTTTTCCAGCAATAGATAAGTGAATAGCCAAGTTATTTTGCCAGGGGTGGGTGAGTTCAAAACTTACGGGGCATATTTTTAAGGTGAGGGGAGAAAGATTTTAAAAGGGACCTGAAGGACAATGTTTTCACGCAGAGGGTTATCCATGTGTGGAATGAACTGCCAGAGAAAGTGGTAGATGAAGGTACGGTTGCAATAGTTAAAAGATATTTGGACTAGTAAATGAATAAGAAAGGGGGATATGGGCCAAACACAAGCAAATGAAACTAGTTTAGTTTGGGAAACCTGGTCAATGTGGATGAGTTGGACTGAGGGGTCTGTTTCTATGCTGTATGACTCTGACTCTATCACACCATGGATGGACCTATTTGCAAGCGGCATTAGTCCTTCTGCATGTGGGTGCCTGTCTCAGATCCACATAGGCATTTAATGAGATGCACCAGCTATTTTCCAGAGAGCAAATAGCAAATGAAAATGGAAGTAAGGCCTGCTGAAGGCTGCTGCCTGCATTACCTGCAGTCCGAAGCTGTGGTGCCTGGGGTTGCTGTAGTTTTGCTGGTGATCGAGATTGCTTGGTTTGTGGTACTTGCAAATGTGTCATTCACCTCAGTAGTCATTTGCTATATGTGAAATTGCTGCTCTATCATTAACTTCAATAGTAATTCAGAGTTGTATTGGTGGTAATCAACCTTGGTGCTGAGATTGTGCTTTTTCAATCACAGTAGCATTCTGTAGTGCATCACTGTTTCATATTAAGCTCAATTGTACTCCATACTAGCTACGAGTACAGTTTGTGAAACAACAGTAAATGCGGGGTATCTGAAGTAATGACAGAGTAAATATTGGGAACGCTCAGCAGATCGGGCAGTATCTGTGATGAGGAACACAAATTGATTATTCAAGTTGAGATGTCCACTTTTATCATCAAGCTATTTGCTTGCAATTTCTGGTGCTGTGTAGTAGTCAGTTGTGGTGCTGCTTTAATCACAGTGATTTGTAACTGCCCAGCAACTGTGCTGCATACAGCTCCAGGCAAGGCAGCTTCACGCTCCCAACTCAGTAAAGAACTGCCGTGCTCATTCACCTTCTGCTTTTCTCTGCAGTTGGCTCTTTGGGGTCAGCGTGATTGTACAGTCATTGTGGAGATGAAGTTCTGTCTTCACACTGCGGAAACCATCCATTATGTTGCATGGTACCATCACCAAAGCTAAATGACATAGATTCAGAATAAAATCTAGCAAATGGGTATAGTAAGCCATCATCAGCAACAGAATTCAATTCTACACAATCTTTAGCCTCATGATGTAATCCTCAGACTACCATTATTATCAGCTCTCCTTCATTGACGAATATAGGCAAATATGCCAGAAGAAGCACCAGGCAAACCTAAAAGATATCAAGTGAAACAGCGGAAGCAAAAAGCAACAGACACACCGAAGTGATCACACAACCAATGATCGAATTGAAGCTTTTCAATCTTGCCACACCCAGTCATGAATGGGTATAGGCAACTAAACAACTAATGAGCAGGAAGCTCCACAAATGCCACAAACGAGGGTATATAAAATGACATTTAAGCCTTGAAAGATCCCTCCATCAACATGGTTAACTTTCATGCTGAGTGTTAAAGTGAATCTCAGCAAGGTTATAGATGGCTGCCACCTTTGTCATTTGCCCTGCAGTATTGGTGTGTTTTGAATTCCCACGTACCTTTGCAACACAGCCTGTATTGTCTCCTTGATTCCTTGTGCCCAAAGCATGTCACAGCAGCCTGGTTGATTAGCATCCTATCTACCACCATAGACACTCACTTCCTTATTTACTTTGTAAGTGGATCATGTGATCAAGAAGGTGTCTGGCATGTTGGGCTTAATTGGCTGGGACATGGAGTATAAAATTTGGCAAATCGTGTTGCAAATGTTAGGCTATGTTTGGACTATCGCAAACAGTTGCAGTTGTCACATTACCAGAAGGATGTGGAGGCTTCGGAGAGGGTACTGGAACGGTTTACCAGAATATTGTCTGGTTCGGAGTGTATTAGCTATGAGGAGAATGGACAAACTCGGTTTGTTTTCACTTCACGTCAACAGGTGAGGGGCAACCGGACAGAAGTTTACAAATTTATGAGAGGCACGGATAGAATGGATAGGTGGTGTCTTTTCCCAGGGTCGAAATTTCAATTACTGGGGGAACTTAGGTAAAGGTAAAAGGTGCTAAGTTTAAAGCAAATGTGACAGGCAAGTTTTTTATAGACAAGGTGCAAAATGCCTGGAATGCACTGCCGGCGGATCTGATCGAGGTGGATACAATAGCAACGCTTAAGATACATCTTAATAGATATACGAATGGAGGGATACAGACTGGATAAAAGCAAAAGATGTTTCGTTTAGAAAGGCATCATGTGTTGGTGAAGGCTTAGTGGGTCAAAGGGCCTGTTCCTGTGCTATAGTGTTCTTTGTTTTTTGTCCTTCCGCTACTTGCGCATGTTGGCAGCAATGTGTACTATCAATAGATGCACTGCTGCCAAGATTCCTTCACTGGCATCTTTCAAACTAGCAACCTCTCTTAGCTAGAAGGGCAAGGGCAACAGATGAATGGGATGATCATCTCCTACAAGTTCCCCTCCAGACCGAAGCTCATTCTGATTTGACACTACTTGGCACTTTACATCCCCATCCTGAAACTCCCTTCCTAAAAACAGTACAACTTTCCACAACCATTCAAGAAGGCCACCTTCTCAAGGTCAGTTAAGGCTAGACAACAAATGGCAGCATTGCAGTAATGCTCAGATCCCATTTAAAGAATATAACAATAGTGGATTTTCAAAGTGCATTTGACTGAAAAATTGCATCTCCCTCCTAATAATGAAATGTGAGAAGGCTAAATTTTACTTGAGTTACTAAAATATGACATGATTTGCCAATAAGTACAAATTGTGCTCAGCTCACAGATACTGAGGGCTGTTCCTTGAGAACAAATGGTCATTTTATTTTAGATTTGGATTTTTGAGATGTTTTAATCATGGGTATTATTTTTAGCTTCATGCAATGACCCTGGCAAAAGGAGAAAAGCTACAGCAAGAAAGCAATTTGAAAGGATTGTTTGAAAAATAGATTGTCGAGCTTGTTTTTGGTAGCTGTTGATTCCTGATTGGTGGTTTTCAGAATGATTAGCAGTTCGATTGCAGGCATTGTGTAGGTTGGTGTTTTCTGATTGGTAACGTTTAATACCCTTCCATCTTAGAATTTATAGCTTTTTTTTAACCTGTTTGTAATTACATTAATTATGTTGATTTATATAATAAATGCTAGGTATTCAGCCAATCAGTTATGATCGATGCTGTATTTGTTTGACTCTATACTGCACATATTCCCAAGCCAGTGGAGGTGTGTACTGGGTGCACGATTTTTTTAACCATCCAAGGTGAACAATCTAAATCTGACAGGATCATGTTACTTGCTGTCACAAATCACTTTGCAATATCAATTTTTAAAGAACTGTTTCATCTTGGGCCAAATGGGCTTCCTCATCTTGTTTTCTTTCTGATCTTTTCCATTTAGTGCAGTGGGTCACAATGCTGATAAGATTACATATGCCTTTTGAACTCCATTCCATCCTATGCAGGCAATGTCACCCTGACTCTCTTTTGATGCGTTTCCTCTATCTATCTCTTTTGCTTTCTGTACATTTTAATTGATTTTGTGGTAAAGTGATATAATACCAAGCAGTCAAAAAGATTATTTAGTTTGCATGGTGTTGGGCCATTGACTTGTTAAACCCTGGTTTGTGTCTGAGTTGGTATGGAAATTGTTTAAAAGCTTCCATTAGGCTGATTATAGTTTTTAAAAAAATCCATCTATCAGTGTCTGCAGTGATTCGAAACTCTTGCCCCTGACATGTCAACCTGTTATTGTAGGGGAAAGAATACTGGTTAATCATAGCATTGAACAAGAGCCAGGTTCTAGACAAATATATTGGTTAGACAGAAACCATGTGAATTATCTGCAAGCCTGTCACAGATCATGGATGAGGTGACCCCAAGACCAAACCATTCTTTTACCTGCTGGTGATCAATATTTAAAATAATATTTTACTATTTACCTTTAAGCATGCACAGTCTCCTTAACCCATTGCTTTCAGTAGTAAAATCTTTTTTTCCCTTTTTGGACACACCTTAGGACATATTTAATAGGGTTATCTATTTTCATGTGAAGCTAAGCTAAAGCAATCTATATGTTCTGATCAGCAGTCTTTGCTTAAACAATAAAGGTAATTGAGCCCCATCACCACCCAGACAGGAACATTTCTGTCCTTGCAATTTCTAACTTTAAAAACTGGAATAGCAAAGGTAGAATTACTTTTGGATGGCAACGTGAATCATGAGAGAATTTTAGAGCAAGTAAAGTTAAAGTTAAATACACGTCTCACGGGAGTGTGGGGGAGATGAGTTTGGGAGAAATTGGCACAGTGTTGGGGAATGTGAACCATGAACCTGAACTGTGCTGGGACTTATGTTTTTGAAAATGATGCAATTAGATAGTGGAGAGGGATTTAAACTAACTAGTAGGTTTGAAAAGGTCAGGAAAGTCACTTGAGGGGCAGGTGTGGCGAAGGCAAATGGGTAATGCCATCCAGAAGATGGCAGGAAGAAACAAAGTGTACAAACTTAAGAATGATAAAAATATAGAATTAAAGGCTTCGTATCTGAGCATTCATAACAAAATGGACAAATTAGTAGCACAACGGAAATAAATGTTTTTATGGCCGGCTAGCTGTTTCAGAGATAAGCTTGCAAAGTGCCAAAACTTGAACGTAAAGATTCAGAGATACTCGATATTTTGATAAACCAAAAAGCTAGGAGGTAGTGACAGGGTAATTCTATTAAGTAAAGATGAGAGTAGTACTGCAGTAAGACATTTGCTAACTTCAGAAGATTAAGATGTACAATTAGATTAGATCCAGGTAAGAAGTAGCAAAGATAAGATCTCATCTGTGGAAACATATTTTGGGCTCCCTGACAATAACAGAGGATTAGAAGAAAGGTACTTCAATAACCATAAGGAGATTTTAATCTTCATATAGATTAGGTGTGCCAGATTGGGAGGTAGTCTGGACAATGAGTTTATGGACAATATTTTATAGCACTACATTCTAGCTGGGAACAGGCTGTTTTAGGCCTGACAAGATTAATTAACTGTCTCGTTGTAAATGTGCATTGAGGTAGCAATCATCATAATATGATGGAATTTCATATTCAGTTTATGATTAAGAAGTGCAGTTCTAAGATTTATATCTTAAACTTAAATAAACACAATTACAAGTGTACATTGTCAGAGTTGGCTAAAATAAACTCGGAAAAGATTTTAAAGGTAGGAGAGTCAAAGAGCAGTAGCAGATGTTTACAGGAAATGTCATTACCCTCTGCAAACGTATCTGGTAAGAAAGACAAATTCAATGAGAAAGTAGCATCATCCATGGCTAACTAAACACCTAAAGCATATTATCAAACTGAAAGGAAAATAATCCAATTCTGTGAACATTAGAATAAATCAGAAGATTGGATAGATTTTAAAAACCAGCAAACAATGGCTAAAAACAGAGAAGGAAGAAATTGCTGTCCAAGAGAAAGAGAGTTAGAAATATAAAAACAAATAGCAGGAGTTTCAACATGCATTTAAAAACAAAAGCAATACTTGAAGTGGACCTTGATCTGTTAGCAGGTGAGACTGGGGAATTAATAATGGGAAAGAAAGAAATGGAGGAAGCATTGAGCAGCTGTTTTAGGCCTGTGTTCACTGTAGAAGACACAGAACCATCTGAACAATATTTTAAAATCAAGAGCTAAAAAGGAAGAGAAGAATTAAAACAATCACGAGGGAAAATATGTTTGAAGAACTATAAGAACTGGTCATCAAAACTTGGTTGGAGTCCTTAAAGAAGTGAAAGTAGGGAGAGTAGATGCATTGTACGTGAGCTTCCAAACTTTCATAGATTTTAGAATGATCCCAGTGCAGTGGAAAATTTTAATTGTGACACCTCTATTCGAGTAAGGAGGGAGCAGGAAGCAGGTCAGTTCACTTAACAACCATCAGTGGGAAAATGCCAGAATCTATTAATAATGAGATAATGGCCGGACATGTAGAAAATGGATAGCCTTGATCTTATCACATGGTGGAGTAGGCTCGAGTTGCTGAATGGCCTATTCCTGCTTCTAATATGTGTGATCTTTCGTGGTGAAAACACCTGGATCTGACATGACGGCTGGGAGTTTACTCACACCTGGGATGTGGGCTGATTGGCAGGAGGGCTGGGAAAATGGCAGTGGGAGACTTCAGTAAGGAACTGTGACATGTTCCTGCTGCCATGGGATATTTTGAAGAGCAAACTTTCAGCTGCTGACTGGCTGATGGTGGATGTACATTTAAGGTAATTAACTGGCATATTATCAGTTATTTTACTTACTGCCAGTATTTTACTGGAGTTGAAAAGCCCAACTGCTGAATAGAATGTGCATTGAGGTATCTTGCCTGTGTCTTGCTGGGGGAGTCTTCCATTTAGATTTTTAGTGTTCACCTCTCGAGTCATTCGGGCTTACAAACCTGGTCCTGGCACCTTGTCAAGAGCCTTTAACATGGAGAGACATTCTCCTAGTCTCTCGAACAATTGTTGTGATTCTTCTTCATTCTCTCATTCTCACACTTATAACCTATCCTTAGGGAATGAAGAATCTATATCTGAATAAATGATAGACAAGTTATATTATGGTAATATGTGGAGCCTTTGTCTCTTATTGTCAGATCTGTCAGACTTTCATCTTGCACATTAATATAGCAAGTTTTCAGAAGTAATATAAATGTTCCCATATTTAAGATGCAGTGAGATTGCAGTAAAAGTCAGACACTGTATTTGTTGTAGAATGACCTCAATGGACACTGCAAAGATTGGAGAGTTTATGTTATAATTGCAAAATGAGGTAATTGAGTAGTTTTAACTTGACCTACCTGACAGAGCCCTAAGTCTGTTTCCTGCATCCCATTTTACTGAAATGATTGATCTTGTCCTGTCAGATTCTCACTGGGTTGGCTAAGTTATAATACCATGATGTTTTCCAATGGTTCAGAGCTAGGCTTTGTAGAGAGTTTTCAGACAGTCTGCTACATAGGCGCAGCCTCACAGGCAGGAGCAATGGAGATGATGGTCCAATATGCCAGAGTTAAAGGGTACAGAGGAACCTTGATTATCCGAAGGACACGAGCGGGGAGTATTTCATTCGGATAATCGAATTCCGGATAACTGAATGCTGGATAACATAGTTTAGCCGAGCATCAGGACATTGCAATGGATAATCCGATATTCAGATAATTGAATGCTGGATAATAGAGGTTCCTCTGTAATAAATAGATCAGTGGATGGAGACAAGTGCTATTCCCTCTGTACCATGGCTCTCCCCTCCTCACACCATATGCTTCTGTTGGCTCCATGCTCTACTCCGTCTCCATTTCTACTCTGCCTGTGCTCAGCTCTCTTTAAAGCATGACTGAAATCCTCTTGATATGCAGCACTTTCATATTCTGGGTATTATATAATAATTGAGATTGGGACTGTGACATCTCATTTACCTGGAAAGGAATCCTTCAAAGAAATTTGAGAATCACTGATTTCCTTTTCCCAACAGTGACCAGCCCAGCACTTTTAAAAAAAATGTAGGAATGACATTACAATGTGCATAACTTGAAACATGGAGAACAATTTGTTAAAAGGGAGTGGACGCTCTGAAGTTACTCCTGCTATGGAAACTGGATTTTCTCATTCTGGCAAACTTTATTCGCTAAATGTCAATAAGGGCCTTATTCATATACATGAGGGCAGTTTTACTGGATCTACTGCATGAACTGACCCTAATGTGGCACGAGATGCCATTCTGAACAGTCACAAACTGGCTGGTGTGAGAAAAGGGAAAACTGGAATGCTCATGTAATGTATAGTTTCTTTTTGAGGCTGGAGTTGAGGCTAAATTAAAGGCTGCCAAACACTGCATTTAACCAAGCTGTATCTAATCAGCAGGATTGTACACTGACACAGGGTGCTTGAAATAAGATACATTCCATTTCTCAATGCTGGAGACCTTCTCCATGGTTAATTCATTTTTTAAAAATTTGTATTCAAGTCATGTGAAAACATGATGGAATGTCATCTCACCACATGCATGACTCTAAGTGAAAACAGCAAAGAATGTAACGATATTTCCAAACACACAAACAGAGCCACTAACTAAGGAAGAGAAACCACTGGTTTTGGGCCATTGTGAAAATTCAATGGTACCGGTCTTATGGTTGTCATTCTGGTTTATTTTCCCATAACCACTGATTCCTATTGCCCTACATGCGTACATCTGATAATAAAAGCAATCTTTGGTAGAGTCTAGCTGACCCTGAGACAAATACATGTCGCATTTTAATTTAGATGTCACTGAATCTTTTGCATCTGCAGAACTTTCTGTGATATAGATGACATTTAATATTTTTGAGATATTGTCTAATCATCTAAAGTCAGTTTTCATGTTCGTTGATGTTCCTTGTGACAGATAACCTTGAAAATTCAAAACTTGTAGAGTTGCTGCATTTACTAAAACATAGAGTCATAAAGAGGAGTGGGAAAGTGAACAGAGCTGAAAACATAAGGGGTAAAATGATAGTGAGAAGCTTTTGTTATATGGTGATGGAAGCTGTCAATTCCCAGAATCAAGACTATAAGCTTGGTATTGCTATAATTTATTTATTGTTGTTAGTAATCAGAGATGTACAACGTTGCTGAATTAGGCCAGTTTGTCTGAATTATTGCAGGCGCTAACTGTAAAGTCAAATGCTGAGCTTGAGTTGTAGCCAGCACAGCACAATGTAATGTGCCAGAAAGACCTTACACATGCCAGAGGTGATGTCATTGTTACTTGAATTTCAATATAACTTTGTTGCAAGAATTCTACACAGGCTGGTCACAGATGTGAGAGAACAAACAAAAAGAAAGCTGGTGTATATGTTACTCGCCCTTAAAGGTTTCAAAAAAAACCTCTTTCTTTAATGGCTGTTTTGAAACTCTTTGGTGTACTGTTGTAATTTGTTCCTGCCTGATCGGGCAGATATGTAACCACTGAATAAAAAGTAATAGGTTGAAGGTTCCAGTCGACAATCCAAAGCCAGCATTGCAATATGTGGGAACAGTAAGGAAATCTAACCAGGGTTGTATAGTTATTGGTATACAGTGTAAATTACAAAAAGGTGATAGGAATCACCTATTCAGATATGCCTGGATTACGATGCACAAATATGGAGACTATATGGCATCAGGAATACCCAGTCATAAAGAAAATGTCAACAAAACTCTACCTAACTTGGAAAATACTAGAGTTACAAAGAGGGTATGAGGAACCTGGGATTGGATATGTTGGAGAAGAATAGGTTCAGAGAAGATATTGATTATAAATCTTTGCAAAAAATATGAAAATTATATAATTTGCAAAGAATTGTAATCAATATTTTATCAATATCGATAATTTTTATATATGTAAAGAATATGAAAAAAAACTGATAATACTTTCAACATTTTCAGTTATTTCATAGTTAGTGCCACCAGGAGCAGGGTTTCTAGTTTATGCTTTATGCAGGAAGGAAGAAAAAAGACTTGCATTTATATAGAATCTCATGTGATCTTAGGGTATGCCAAAATACTTTGTTGCCAAACAACATTTGGAATATAGTCACAGTTGCATTTGGGAAACATGGCAGCCAACATGTGCAGAACAGTGTCCCATAAACAATAATGAGATCATGACCAGAATATCTGTGCTGTAGTAATATTAGTTGGGGGATAAATATTGAAATGCAGAATTGGGAGTCTTTCTCTCCTTCCCTTCAAATGGAGCCAAGGGTTTTTTTTTTATCCAGCAGAGAGGTCAAATGGGACCATGGTTTATGATCACATCCAGAATACTGCTGCTCTGATCTTGCTGCATTTCCTCAGCACAGTACTGAAGTCTCACCCTGGGTTATATGCTCAGGTCTCTGGAAAGGAGATAAAGCCGCCATGGGATCAGGGCTGACTGTGTGAGTTAACCTGTCCCCTTGAGGCAGAGAATGTGGCAATACTTACAGGAGAATGAATATTTGAGACAGGAGGTGAATGGGAATGGATGTCACCCAGCCATGTAGAAATCTGCCAATCCTGTTTGATAAGCAGAGCTCTGCTGTTTATTTCATGATGTTTAGAAGTACATCTGACCTCCGTTTGACCTCTGTCAAAGCCCGGCCCACCATAGCTCTGTTCGGGATGGGGAATGTGCTCTGAGGACCTTAATTCCCAAGCATTTTATTACAATATTTGAAAGCACACCCATCCCATCGGCAAAACCCTGCCTCCAAGGCTCATTGAGTATAACACTTGCACTTTATGCAGTGGTGGGAACTTTTGATGAATGTGCATTTCAGTTTGTTTCAGCAGCTGCTCCATCAGATGAGCTCTGCATACAAAGAAACTTTGTTTGCAGCAAACACAAGTTTTCTTGTTTTTTGGGGATAGCCTTTGCATGGAGTCAGGAATGTCTGCATTGATTGTATACCAAGCCATAGTCAGAGAAAGAGATCTTTTACAAGTCATGAGCTACCACGCTGCCTTGAATTAAGAAGAAAAAAATTATTCGCAATAAACAGACAGTGAAACCATCAGCTGAACTTGTTTAAAATATTGCAGCTTTCACAAAAATTACTTGGAGCCCTGCAGTGTAGATGAGACCCTGTGGTGTTGGAGACAGAATAGTGAAATGGATAGAGACTTGCCTGATGGGCACGAAACAGGAGCGAGGGGAAGTTTTTTTTATCAAGTTGGCGACCCGTGACCAGCGGGCTTCCGCAGGATCAGCACTGGGATCGCAATTGTTTACAATATTTTTCAATGACTGGGAGGAAGGAAATGAATGTACTGTTGCCACATTTGCACATAACACTAAAATAAGTGGAAAGTCAGGTTGTGAGAGGGATGCAAACAGTTTACAGAAAGATATTGATAGGTTAAGTAGGTGGGCAAAACATTGTCAAATGGAATGTAATACAGGGGATGTGAAAATGCGAAGTTGTTCATTTTAGAAGGGAGAACAAAAGAACAGATAATAATTTTAAAAGAATAAAAAAAAGACTGTAGAAAGTTGTAACACAAAGGGACGTGAGGGTACTTATGTACAAAAGCTCGCACAGCAGGTAATCAGAAAGGCTAATGGAATGTTGGCCCTTATTTCAGCGGGTTGGAGTTTAAGAGTAGGGAAGTCTGTCTGCATTTGGCCCATATCCCTGTAAACCTTGCCTCTTTGTGTACCTGTCCAAATGTCTTTTAAATGTTGTAACTGTACCGACACCTACCACTTTCTCTGGCAGTTCATTCCACTTACGAACCACCCACTATTGAAGAAGTAACCCCTCAGGTCCCTTTTAAATCTTGCCCTTCATGGTTTTATAAACCTATGTATGGTCACCCCTCAACCTCCTATGTAAAATGTTCTAGCCTTTCCAGCCTCTCGTTATAACTTAAACCCTCTATTCCTGGCAACATCCTGGTAAATCTTTTCTGAACTGTCTCCAATTTAATAATATCCTTCCTATAGTAGGGTGACATGAACTGCACGTAGTACTCCAAAAGTGGCCTCACCAGCATCCTGGAGGCAAGTGTGCTAAACACATTTTTAACCACCCTGTCTACCTGTGATGCAACTTTCAAAGAACTATGTACCTGTTGCCCTAGGTGTCTGTGTTCTATCCAGGGCCTTACCATTAATTGTATAAGTTCTACTCTTGTTTGTTTTACCAAAATTCAATATTTGTATTTATCCAAATTAAACTCCCATCTGCCACTCCTCAGCCATGAGCCCAGTTGATCAAGATCCTAATCTTAACTAACCTTTTTCACTGTCAACTGTACCACCAATTTTAGTGGCATCTGCAAACTTACTAATCATGCCTCCTTTTATCTCATCCAAATCATTTGTATAAATTAAAAGCAAAAGTGGACCCAGCACCGATCCTTGCAGAACACCACTGGTCACAGGCCTCCAGTCTGAAAAACAACCCTTCGCCACCACTCTCTGTCTCCAACCATCAAGCCAATTTTATATCCAATTGACAAGCTCACCCTGATTCCCATGAGATCTAATTTTACTATTTAGTCTACCATGCAGAACCTTGTCAAAGGCTTTACTAAAGTTCACATAGATAACATCTACCACTCTGCCCTCATCAATCTTTCTGCTTATGTGAAGTATCTCAGTGAAGTGTGTGAGATACAATTTCCCTTGCACTAAGCCATGCTGACTGTCCCTAATCATTCCTTGCCTCTCCAAACCCATGTAAAGCATGTCTGTCAGAATCCCTTCCAACAACTTACCCATCACTGATTTCAGACTCACGGGTCTATAGTTCCCAGGTTTTTCTTTATAGTGTTGCTTCAATAAAGGCACATTAACCATCCTCCAGTCCTCAAAATTACAACTCTTTATGAGAGCATGTTTTGAAAGTTGGAGGTTGGTAAACCGGGCACCCTTTGTAGTAACCATTTTCCAGGCTGAAAATGAACAATTACCCATTATTCTGCTATGCCTCAGCCAATTTTGTATCCATGTTATTCCATAACCTATAATTTTCCCGTTGTGCAGTCCAGTATAAAATCCTCTTGGGTTGATCATGTATGCCATTTCAACAGCTTTCACTGCATTAGCCCTCTCTGTTAGCTCTTCAAAAATCTCCAGAAATTTCGTTAAATATAATTTTTCCATTGACAAATCCATGCTGATGCTTCTGAATCAATGCACGTTTTTCCATGTGACTAGTTGATCTTCAGTAACTGTGTCTTGAAATTTCTGTGCCACCAAATTCAAGCTATCTGGTCGGAAACTGCTGAATTCTTCATATGGAAAATCCTGTCATAATGTGCTGCTCTCACATACATTTAATAAACTTAAGAAGGCTGCAGTCCAAGTCTAGAGGCTAATCAGCATATCTGCAAGAGGGAGAGAAAATAATGGGGGAAAAGGTACAATCTACTGACAATTAAGGAAAACACATTCCCAACTTCTATGTGCCAGCAACATTAAATGGGAGGCTGTTCAAATTGTTATGCTTTATTTGCATATAAGAGTTGTATCAGTGAGATGTGTGAGGGCATGTGTGTGTGAGAGAGAGAGAGAGAGAGAGTGTCTGAGTTCAGATGCTTCAGCACTGAAGCAGCATTGAGAAATGTAGCTGATTGCATCTACATTATGCTAAAAGGCTAGGAACTTCATCCAGCCTCCATTTTGACATAATACTGGTGAACTGCGGGCACCTGTCATGCCCCATTTTGGAGTGGAGTGAAGAGGGGAGGACAGGGTGGTGTGTCTGGCATATCTTGGAATTTGAAATTTGGGAATTCCTCCATTCACATTCTTGGAAGGGCTCAGTGTGATTGTCACCAGCTCTGAACTGAACTTAATTATTTTGAGGCTCTGAGAAAGGTCCAGAGATTCACAGGCACTCAGGGAATGAATCTCACAGGGAATCCAGGTCCTTAAATAACAGACTAATGATTCCTGTAGGCTCCAGGAAGGAGCTCAGAATTTGAGGTGAAATGCAGTCTTCCTGTGTGTGATTGAGAGATAAACCTCTGATGCTTCTTTACTGGCAATGGATGGGCCATTCTTCGCTGCTTCAGTTTAGAGAACCAGCAATTTATGCTGGACTTTCTGTCAGAGTGCAGGTGTAAATGGGAGTCCATCTGCACCATTTCAGGCTATTGTGTGTCTGAGAAAAGAAAAACCGTTTTTAGTTTTTCTGTAGGAATGTTTAATACAGTCGTGATGACTATTTACCGTGTTTTAAACTGTCTGTTGAGGTAGCTGCTGAAAATTACTGAGTGCTGTGCCAATAATGACTATTGTCTTGTGAGGTGTATTCTGAGTGATTAACAATTACATGATTATTACTGCTGCTTGTTAAAAGCAACTTGCAGTTGTTAAAGATGAAATTTTAGAGCCAAAATATACAATAGCACAGAAATGCCTACTCTGTAAAACTCATCCTCTTGCATACTTCATTGTACTTATTAACGATGGACCCTTAATTACATATTATAATTGATTCTGTAAAGCCCACTTTAAAGGGGAGCATTTGATATTATTGAAGATGGAAGCAAGGGAGGTTACTTTGAAACAATTCAGTGTTCTTCACTGATTGGAAAGTGGAATAGTTCAGCCAGAATTACGTGGGAAAATCTGGGGCTGGGAATTCTGTTTAGCATTTTTTTCCAGTGATGGAGGCATCATCTTTCTGTTGAACGCACATTGGCTGACTGCAGAATATCACAGAGGATGTGGTCACGAAGGCATGTTCCTGTAAATCATGTGGGAATGCCTCTGACGCACCCAGTTCTTGGCAGAAGAGGTTGCAGAGTAAAGTTGTCTTTATAATCTCAGTCAATGGAGCTGATCAAGTCCGTGATTAGGCTTGTATACTGAATTAGCAAATGCAACCAAAGTCTAATGCGCAGAACCTCAGGCTGGAGTGATGTCTCGGTGCTTTGTTCTGTTCCACGGGCTTTTAACTGTCATTATTCAATTTCAAACTGATACAGTTCCAAGAGTGCAGCAGCACAAATGTAGAGAAGTGTAGGTGATTACATCTACATTACACTAAAAGGCCAGGAAGTTCTTTCAGGCCCATTTTTGGCATAATATTGGTAAGCTGCAGACATCTGTTGTATGGACAAGGGACCAGGAGAAAGGCTGCAGCTCCCATCTCTATGTATATTATAACTCTGTTTTTCTAAGAAGTCCCCTTTAGTTGGTGCCCCTCTGTTAGCCTGAAGAGAACATAGTAAAGGCCCAGGAAGTTGGCAGCACAGTGGCTCAGTGGTTAGCACTGCTACCTCATCACGCCAGGAATTCAGGTTTGTTTCTACCCTTGGGCGACTGACTATTGGTGTGGAGTCTGCACATTCTCCCCGTGTCTGTGTGGGTTTCCTCTGGGTGCTCTGGTTTCTTCCCACAGTCCAAAGATGTGCAGGTTGGATTAGTCATGGGAGATGCAGGGTTCCAGGAAAGGGTAAGGGAGTGGGAAGCTGCTCAGAGGTTCAATGTGAACTTGATGAGCCAAATGGCCTGCTTCCACACAGTAGGGATTCTATGAGTCTATAAGATTAAGTTTGCCACTCAACAATGACCAATTTAGTTTCTTCATGTAGGCTTTTCTTAACATAAGCAAATCTGTTTTAGCCATCACAGCTGCCTGACCAATACTTAATACCTAACTGGAAGTGCAATTAGTGTCTTTGAGTCAGAGAGTCACAGAGATGTATAGCACGGAAACAGACTCTTCAGTCCAACTTGTCCGCACTCTCCAGATATCCTAAATTAATCTAGCTCCATTTGCCAGCATTTGACTCATGTCCTTCTAATCCCTTCCTATTCATGTACCTGTTGTGACGATGTTGTGGCTTTAAGAGACCTGCTTCATCCTGGTTTCTTTTTAGAGAGATACTAGGGAACAGATGGGTGAGCAGTCTGTGAGAAGATGAGAAGATAAACCATTTGTGAGGCGTTGGTTTTTTTTATGTTGGAACAATAAAAGCAGCCTGAGTGGGTGTGGTCAAGCTCCCGCAGATGCAGCATTTTATTTTAGTTAGCTTTCAGCAGTTGTTGCTGGACTCTCAGTGGGGTTGGATGGCAGTGAATCTCTCCTGGCTGCTCCATTCTCTGTCTCTGAATTTTCTCTGGATTGGTGAATTGCATGTGAGATGCCTGTTTTCTAAATTTGCCTTTTTGCCAAGGGTGTTTTTATGGGATGTTGCTATATTAGAATAGTTACTGTTCAATAGTAAAATAATCTGTTACTCTGCTAAGTTTTCCAATAGACTTATGTTATTCCAGGTTCTTCTTCCTTTTATTGTATTTTAATTATAGTGCTTAATTAAGTTGGATTTTGCTTAATGTCAAGTAACTTAACCAATCGTTTTGAATCTGGAACACATCACCTCACATTTACCTTTGAAATAAGAAAAAAGTTTGTGTCGAGGCTACCATCTTAATATATACTGAGGGGGTCTGGAATGGTCCATGTGCATATCCAGGTACCTTTTAAATGTTGTAATTATACCAGCCTCCATCACTACCTCTGGCAGCTCATTCCACACACACCGCACTCTCTGCATTAAAAAATTGCCACTGAGGTTCCTTTACCCTTTCATGCTAAACCTTTGTCCTCTGGTTTTGGACTCCACGGTGGGCGGCACGGTGGCACAGTGGTTAGCACTGCTGCCTCACAACACCAGAGACCTGGGTTCAATTCCCGACTCAGGCGACTGACTGTGTGGAGTTTGCACGTTCTCCCCGTGTCTGCGTGGGTTTCCTCCGGGTGCTCCGGTTTCCTCCCACAGTCCAAAGATGTGCAGGGTCAGGTGAATTGGCCATGCTAAATTGCCCGTAGTGTTAGGTATGGTTGTAGGGGTATGGTTGGGTTGCGCTTCGGCGGGGCGGTGTGGACTTGTTGGGCCGAAGGGCCTGTTTCCACACTGTAAGTAATCTAATCTAATCTAATCTAATCTAATCTACCTTTGGAAAAAGACCTTGGCTAATCATCCTATCCATGCTCTAACCATGAAAAATGATTGAGTTCTTTTTCATGCTTTTTCTTCCTGAATACAGGCAAAAATGAAGTGGTTATCACCTGGAATTAATGGCTGTAGGCCTACAATGTTCTTGGTGAAATTATTACCACGGTGAAATAAGAACAAAACATGCTGGAGAAACTCAGCAGGTCTGGCAGCATTTACAGAGAGAGAACCAGAGTTAATATTCCAGTCCAGTTAGACTCTTCTTCAGAGCTGAAGACCTCCAGATTTGCATTGATGCTGCTCGTGGTAGATGCTAAGAAGCAAGCAAAAAGTGACAGTGGTGCAAGATGGCCATACCCAGAATTCTGAGACCCAAGTCATTTTTCCCCAAGCTGAAATCCAGATTCTGCAGACAACTTTCCCACAGCTTTTTCCTTTACACTATGGAAACGTGGCTGGTGTCCAATCTGTGTATCATCAGAAGTTCATATCCTCCAGAGGGGAGTGTTTGAACACTGAGTTATTGAGCTGGAATGCTCAGCCTGAATGAATGGTGGAAGAGGTTTCAGTTGTCACTTCCCAAATAGATACTTGAACAGCAAAACAAAATGCAGTTCAGTATAGTGCCGTGGAGAGAGCAGATAAAGGTGGAATAATTGGACAGCTTTTGTAAAACATTAACACAGATACAATGGGCCAGATGGCCTCATTCAGCTCTTTCAGATTCTGTGATTCTTTGCTCAGTCCAATCTTAATGTCAATGGTGCTGAAATTAAATTCAGTTCGCAGAAAATGGGCGGTAGTTGATGAGCTCTCTAATATATGTCAGTGGAGAATTGGGCACCTTATATAATAGGCAGATGAATCACTACTGCACATTTAGGTGTGCCTGCTAAAGTTGAATTTCATCCCTGAAATGTGGTACAGATGTAGACCCATCACGATAGTATCTTGTGGCCTGAAGCATAGAGTGCACCGTGTTAAAGCTTTTCATTACTCTGATGATTAATCTTTTCTTGTTTATAGCTTTGATTCTTTATGCCTTGAATAGTCTTTTAGACAATAAATTAGAATGAATTCAGTGGTTGGTTGAAGTCCAACCAATTCAGGTCCTATTGCTTGCTGGACTTAAGTTGTAGTTTGTATTAGCATCTGATACATGGACTTGTAATTATTACAGTTTACTAAACATAGATGATACGACTACTTGTATTTATGCAGCACTCTTAACGTAATAAAATGTACTAGCATACTTCTCTGTGTTATCAAGCAAAATATGATACTGAGGGAATATTGGCTCAAATCTTTGAGACTCTGGATCACAAAAAAAACCGGGTGTGAAGTGAAAGATGAAAAAATTCTGATGTATAGCCCACTGTGGAAATTGCCTCAGAGGTTTAAAGATCCAGTGACAGTTCCCCTGCTGCCCATGGCCTAGCTTGGATGTCCCCATCTCTCAGATGAAGTGGGGCGCATCCATCCAATTGATTTGGATAGTTACGCGGGAATTAAGAAACATTATGAACAAACACAGAAAATGCCGACCTGGCAGCATCTGTGCAGACAGAAACCGAGTTAATGTTTTGAGCCACTTTGAGTTCTGAAGAAGAGTTGTGCTGCAAGAGTCCTTTCAGCCACGATTGAATGGCTCAATGGGCTGAGTGGCCTAATCTTGCTCCTATATCTTATTGTCTTGTGGACTCAAAATGTTAACTATTTATTTATGTTCTTTCTGATGCTGAGTTTCACCAGCATTTTCTGTGTTTGCTTCAGATTTACAGCATAAACAATGTTTTGGTTTTATTACACATTGTAAAGGTCGGTTTAGCATCTGGATAGCTCCACAGCTGAATGCTCAATAACACACACCCTCACCTCCCCCCCCCCCCTCCCCCCCCCCCAACTAACCAATACCCTTCTACTTTAGTCAGTAGCCACCCTTGACCCAACTGTCCTCTTGACCTCTTGACCATCCCTCCCACCCAACTATACACACAACTAACGCACGCTCTCCTCACCCAGACAACTCCTGCAACTACCCAACTCCCACCTCTCAATTTGACCACCCTGACTGACCGTACTCCACTGCCAACCTAACCTGACTGTCCTGTACCAACCTAACCAGTTGAATACAACTCTGACCTGACCACCAACCAAAGAACTGTGGGACAGATTAGTTCAGACTCGAAGGAAGTGAAGGAACCCTCAAAATACTGTCACGGACAGTGGAACTATTGAGTAGAAATTCAAATCTAACAATTAAAATGATTAGAATTATTAAAACAATAGAATCTGAGAGATTTTTGGGCTTTAATAACAAGGATTTGTGAAACATTGCATAAAGTTGCTGATTGCTTTAATTTAAATGATGTTTAAAATATCAAATATTGTGGTATGTTCCTGTGGGTTTGAACATCTATTTTTAAAAGTCACAAAAATTCTTGCTTTACACATCCTCTACCTCCAAAATGGAAAAGTACTTTAGGTGCAGTGAGATTGTTTGTTTGCTCTGTTCTGCTATCCTCTAGATTGGTTTGAGTTCATTTAAATCTGAACCCAAGGCAAGTGGATCGGGAATAAACTGCCAGAGGAAGTGGTGGATGCAGGTACAGTTACGACATTTAAAAGACATTTGGATAAGTACATGAATAGGAAAGGTATAGAGATTTATGGCCCAAATGTGGGAAAGTGAGACTAGTTTCGTTTGGGAAACTTAGTCGGCATTGACGAGTTGGACCGAAGGGTCTGTTTCCGAGCTGTATGACTCTCGGTTTGAGTTAACAATTTAATTCAGCAAGTTGACACTGGGAACTGCCTCCACTATAAAATGGGAATGTAAGTGACTTTGGACCATTTGCTGGGTCAAAGCAGCAGGAAGCGATTGTTCTGAACATCTGGCCTGAGGTGGGACACAGGAAATACCTTTGAGTCAGAGGTCCTTACAGATATAAATAAAAGAAACAAACAAAATGAAGCAATCGGAGAAATGCATTTACTTGATAAGACATGTAACTTTACGTTCAGGAATCAAGTCACCAATTTGCTAAATTTTGAGTATACTTTTGAAATGGCAGGTCCCAACCAGGATTTACCTATAGGTAAAGCACATTTTATGTGGCTCTGTAGACTGCACTCAGAAGTTTCCATTTGGGTAATTTTTTAAAAACTTATTCCTTCAGGATGAGGGAGTTGCTGGTGAGGCCAGCATTTATTGCTGATCCCAGTCACATTGCTCTGGGTCAGTTACATTGCTCTGGGTCTCAAGTCACATATAGGCCAGACTAAGGACATTAATGAACCAGATGGATTTCTCCCCAGCAACTGGCAATGGATTTGTGGTCATTATTAGACTCTTAATTTCAGATTTTTTCATTGAATTCAAATTCTGCCATTTACTGTGACAGGATTCAAACCCAGGTGGCCGGAATGCTACTTGGGTCTCTGGATTAACAGTCCAGTCACAATACCACTAAGGCATCATCTCCCCTATTGGATATCTCCCCTATCTCCTGTGGAGGCTTATTGTTCTGACACAATGTATATTCATCAAACAGAGCTACAGAGCAAGATCATCCCATGAATGATTTAAAGAATGGAGGAGTTTACTGTGAAATTAGAATCACTTGGTGTATTTACTTACATAAAGAGTGATGGATTGTGCTTTCTCAACTTTTAAAAGTGCAAAACCTGCCTGGAAACCCAGGGATTGCACAATACATGACATTGCTAGAATATCTGGCTGTGCTTACTCCTGACATTCCATGACTCATCTGGAATTGCAAATGCCATGAAGGGCGAAGAATCAACAGCTCTCCTGAATCTCACAGAACAGACATAATACGCCTCCATCCACATACTGGATATGTTGGTATTGAGATAGAAGTCAGATAGCAGTTGTTAGTTTCCTGAGTTGAGTGTTGAACTTATTAACTGTTAATAATGAACAGTTTGTGGCATGGTACAAAGCAGACTGGAGGGAACATGATTAGTAGGTAACATGGAAATCTGAAAAGATAAACAGCAAATATAGGAAATGGTCAGGATTTCAGGCAGCAACAGGACAGAGAGAAATGGAATTATAATTTCAGCTTGTTAGCTTTTCATCAGAACTGGAAGATGTTAAAAATAAACAACATTCAATAAGTTCACAACCAGAGGAAAGCAGCAGAAAAAAAACGAAAGGAAAAGATCTGTTATAGCATAAGGAGCATGAATGAGTAAACTACAAAAAGTAGAAACATCATAATACAAAATAAAATACTGCAGATGCTGGAATTCTGAAATAAAACAGAATGTGCTGGAGAAACTCTTCACATCTGGCAGCATCTGTGGAGAGAGAATGAGAATTAATGGTTTGTCAGAACTAGAAGGGCTGCAAAATGGTGGTAGTTATGCTGCAACACAGCAACATGCAGTTCACCTTCAACTTATTTTCTTTTGTCAGCAGTTTTATGTAAGATCAGTTTAATGTGAAATAATGCATTGCATGATATAACGCAACTATGTTTAAAGAAGTGTTATCCTCTAACTCAGAGTATGCAGTGCCAACAATTATCTACTTCTAATTGCAGTTATACTTTACACATGGGTCCTGAGAATAGCAATTAGTATTTAGTTGTCTATAAATCAACATCTTAATGCTTTCTTTCTGTGTAATCCACCTATAGAAGAGTTGGAGCAGAGTGTAAATGAATGGGAATATCTGTCCATCTCTTTTAAAGATCTGGCACAAACACAATGGCTTTAATGGGCTGTTTCTATGCTGTAAAGTTCTATGATTTAAAGTCCAAACTAGCTCGCGGCATTTACGCTGTTAAATCCATTTCTCACAGCCCAGAACACGCTCACCTGATTTAAGAGATGTCCAATGTAAAAGACTTTTTACAATGCTTCACTGTCACAAACCTATATTTAGTTTGAACAAATTGCACAATTAAGGTGCCACCATTTAAGGCTGGTGTTTGTATTTCTCACATCACCATTTTGGTGTAAACATTTCACACCTGTGTCAAATTCTGAGAATGAACCAGACATAAAGCAGCTGTCACACAGTGGGAGTTCAGCTGAGCGGTAACATTATCTACAATTAACAGAGACAGTGAGCAACAACTTATAGGCAACACGCCTCACCCACTGCTGTTGCTTATCACCAATAATCAATGAAAGTGTTAAATGCAAAACAACGTGATAGGGCGCTTGTGGTGCAATGGTAATGTCCCCATTTCAGATCCAGGAGGTCTGCACTCATGTGTGTCATAAAATCTCTGTGTAGATATTCTTGACTCAACTTTTCCTACCATCCTGAAGGAGGGTCATTTGATTCTAAGTGATAACTTTGTTTTTCTCCACTGACAGCGAGTCATAGAGTCATACAGCACAGAAACAGACCCTTGGATCCAACTCGTCAGTGCCAACCAGGTTTCCTAAAATAAACCAGTCCCATTTGCCTGCATTTGGCCCATATCCCTCTAAACCTTTCCTATCCATGTATCTGCCAAAATATCTTTTGTTGTAATTACATCCACTTTTACCACTTCCTCTGGCAGTTCATTCCATACTGCACCACCCTTGGGTCCCTTTTAAATGTTGCTGCTCTCACCTTAAACCTATGCCCCTCTTGTTTTGGATTCCTCTACCCTGAGAACAAGATCTTGGCTATTTACCCTCTCCATGCCCCTCATGATTTTATAAATCTCTGAGGTCACTTCTCAGCCTCTGATGCTCCAAGGAAAAAGTCTCAACATATCCAGGCTCTCCTTATAACTCAAACTCTCTAGTCCCAGCAACATCGTTGTAGACTTTTTCTGAACCCTTTAGTTTAATGACATCCTTCCTACAGCAGGGTGACCAGTTTGTTGCTGCCTTGTGCTTAGATGTGTTGTGACTATAGAAAAACCAGGAAGCCAAGCTGCAGTGTAGGGACTTGAAAGGTTTAATATCCAGGATTGGATGAATAGCATCTCCAAGGCGAAAGTAGATGTTGAAAATTAGAGGCCAAGAGTGTGGTGCTGGAAACACTGCAGGTCAGGCAGCATCCGAGGAGCAGGAAAATTGATGTTTCAGGCAAAAGTCCTTCATCAGGATTCCTCAAACGTTGATTTTCCTGCTCCTAAGATGCTGCCTGACTTGCTGTGCTTTTCCAGCAGCACACTCTTGGTGAATAGCAACTCCAGATAGGATGATGAAAACAAACACATGACCAAGAGAATTTGAGAGAAGAATCATCGTGTCTTCAGCAGAGTGAGGTATATTTTTGTAAAGCTATATATTGTTCCTTAATATGTAATAAACTAGTTACTGTTAACCTTCCGAAGGCTCAGTATTCTTTCCTAAGCCAGACTAACCAATATACAGCATGGTGACGTCTGTGAATGATCTCATAAAACATCAAACGCAACTTTAAAGCAGATTGGAAAGTCTTATTTGAAAGGGTATCAGAACTGCAGAATTTGTGATGATGCAGCGGAAAAATTCTGAGCTGCTGGAAGGACAAGGTGAATACAATGGGAATCAGTAAAGGTGTGACTTAAAATTTTAAAAATCACGCAGTCCTGATTCATAGTCAGTATCGTGATGTGTGTGGATTTTGAGTCAGTAAAGGAACATTAGACCACCAACAGCTGCAGATATTTTATATTGCAGGAACATTGAGTGAAGATGCTGCCAGATCTGCCGAGTTCCTCTAACAATTTCAGTTTAGTGTTTTTGTGATTTTTTTTTCTGGTTTGACTTTTTCAGTACTTTAGTAGGCATGCACTCCTGTATTCAAAACCCGGACGAGTACTCAAGTGTTTTCACCGGCTTGAGAGTTTGTGGTAGTGTTCCTACCTTTGGGCCAGCAAATCCAGGTTCAAGTTGGACCTGCCAGGGAGGTGTTTTGGAACATGTTAGAGCAAGTTGATTAAAAATATTACAAAGCAAAGTGAAGGATCTTGTGGTGCGTTAGTCCATGTCTCTACCTCTGGTCCTGAATGTTTGGTTACAAGTCGCGTATCTGAATGTGATCAACAAAGATGTGTGTCATAGTATTTCAATCAGTTTGATATATTTTTAAAAGCAGGAATGATATTGGAATTGTACAGAAATGTAAGTTGCGTAAGGACAGAAACATAATTGACTGTTCAGTTCCGAACAGTAAAATCGCCCAGGTTCAAGTGAGGTAACTGAGTATGACTCAAAGCTGTGAAACTGCCAACACGAAGTTAGCATCTTCAGGAGCAGAAAGAATAAAGACAGTTGTGAGTGACAAGATCTGGAACTGCCCAAAGTTTATTACCGCTGTTTTGAAATATTGTTTATGTTAAACCAGAGATAAGAGTATTTTGAAGTTTAGTAAGAGGCAGAGAACAATAATGTTTGTGAGGTATTTGGAATTAATGTCTCACCCAGTAATACACACATTACTGAACTACAACCTCAGCTTTTCATTGGCATTGCACAACAGCTTTCTATCTCTAATATAAGTCTGTTGCAATCATTGGTCAGGTTTTGTTCCTTCTCCTGATCTTAACCTGTTACTTTTCATAACTTTTAAGTTATCCTGTTGCTAATATTGCTTCATAGGGCACAGAAATGACGAAGTATGATTGAAAAATATTGGGTGTACTGAATATTGTCACTTATGTAGAATTTTAAACTTAAAAATAACACTGTTGTATTCGAGCATTAAAAGTTGGAGATTCCCTACAGTGTGCAAATAGGCCCCTTCATCCCAACAAATCCACACCGACCCTCTGAAGAGTAACCTACCCAGACCTATTTCCATCTGAGAAATGCACCTAACACTGTGGGCAATTTAGTATGGAAAATTTACCTAACCTACACATCTTTGGACTGTGGGAGGAATCCGGAGCACCCGGAGGAAACCCACGCAGACACGGAGAGAATGTGCAAACTCCACACAGCCAGCCACCCGAGGCTGGAATCAAACCTGGGTCCTTGGCACTGAGGCAGCAGTGCTAACCACTAGGCATAGTCATCTAGGATGCTGCATATAAATACATCTTTCCAAGTGTTGAGGGCAATGCTATTTGATTGGATTTTTGTCTGTCATCATGGCTCTGTTGTGCGCTCAGCCGAGTTTTGATTTGTGAATGTATAAGTTGTGAATATTTTGCATTTGGAAACTGTACTCAATGTCAAATGGGGGTTGTGAGTGGGATGTTGATGTAGGGATGGTGGCGTAGTTATTACTGAGGAAATCTGTGAGAATAAACACGATGACATTAAAAGATTTGCAGAATCAATGTACTATTGTAAATATGAACTTCAATAACAGAAACATGAACTGTACATTTTTATAGGAAGAATAGCTATTCACACAATGCATGGCAAATGAGTCCAAATGGGATTGGGGAGCAAAGGAATCTAGGAATTCACTCCCTCTCTCCCCAACTCCATTTGCAGAGGGATAGAATTGAAAAGCAGAGAAATTATGTTGAACCTGCAGTGAACATAGGTTAGAGTATTCTTGGTGTGCTATGGAAAGTTATCACCGCCACATTTAAAAAAACTGAGGAAATATATTTATTGGGAAAAGGTGGAACATCCTGGGAGGAAAAAGAGAAGATGGATTGGTGACCTTTAAAATTATGTCTTTAAAATTATGAAGGGGTTTGATAACTGTGATGTAGAGACCTATGGAGTGAACAAAACTAGGGACATAAAGTAAGGCATTGGCCAAAAACTCCAATTGGCAATTGATGGTGATTTATGTATTTAAGGAGATGCTAGATAAGCACATGTGTTGCAAAGGGGTAGTAGAATATGATTTGAGTTTTTTTTTAAAATAGGAATTAAACAGGAGAAGGCCAGTCAGCCTTTTCAGCAGCTCAGCCATTCAATTAGATTATGCCTGGTCTGATTATTCTATATTTCTGTTTACCTCATTGACTTTTCACCCCTAGCTTATCAAGAATCTGTCAATTTCTGCATTATAAATATTCAAGGCCTCTGGCTTCCATTGCCTTTTGATGAGCATCATTCTAGAGACTCAAGACCCTCTATGAGGAAGAAAACAATCCAGCTTGTTTCTTTCTTCAATGGATCGTTATTTTTAAACAGTGACCCCCAGTTCTAGATTCTCCCATAAGAGAAGGCATCCTCTCTACACACATCTTCTCAAACATGCCTTTGGATCTTATATTGCAGTAAAATCACCTCTTACTCCTTTAAACACCAGTGAATACAAGTCTCGTCTATCCAACCTTTCCTCATAAAAGAGCTTGCTGATTCCAGTTCCATTGAAATTGTGAAGGGTCTGCACAGAGTAGGCAGGGAGAGATAATACTAAAGGATTGAGAATTAGACAGCACAGATTTAAGGTGATTTGCAAAACAACTAAATGCAATGTGTGCAGAAACCTCCGACACAGCAAGTAGTTAGGATCAGTGGTCCTCTGCATGGAAATATGGGTGAATGCAGGTAAAATGGAGCCATTTAAAAAAATCATTGGGTAATTATTCAGATAGAAACAATTTGCAGGGTTATAGTAAAAATATAGGAGAGTGGCACTAAGTTGTAATGCTCATTCAAAGGGTTGCTGTAGACATGATGGGGTGAATGGTCTCCTTCCCGCAGCATAACAACTCTGTGATCCTGTCACATGACCATATTAGAAGGCAGCTCATTCAAAGCATAAACACAAGTACACACCAATTAGGTTATGTGGTCTTGTGGCATTGTAGTAATGCCCCTACTGCTGGACCAGGAGGTCCTGCTTCATCTCCCACCACCTCCAGAGGTGTGTTATATCGTGCCTGAACAGGCTGATTAAAAATAATTACACCAGCTAGGTTAATTGGGCTGTTCCTGCACTGCTGAATCTGAGACAGAGGAAATTTCATGCAATGGCTAATTAATGCCCTCTGCCACGGTGAGTTTGATGGATGGGAGGGCATTTAGCGTCTCAGGAGGATGGCATGGGTCTGCCACCAACTTCCTACTTCCACCTTGATTTAATCTGGAATGGGACACACATCGATGGCCTTCCCAGCATTTGAGGCCCTTAATTTTTAAATTAATGACCATGTAAAAGGCTCATTCTTCCATTGATGATATTGACCTAATGGAGATGGGACTCGCCAGGCAGGCAGTTTTTTTTTTGGAAAGGAAGACTGTGGGATCTTGAAAGTTAGGGTTTCTCATTGAAATGCACTCTGTTCCTAATTGAAGCACATGGCATTGGGAAGGTGGCTAGGGTGGAAGGGTGAACACTAAAAGTCACCCTTCTGTCAAAGTTGCCATCTCCCTTTGCCATCACTGTACAAATCCCTCTCCTGCCTGGGCCTCTCCTTAAGAGGACCCTGAGTATTTGTTCATTGCTGCTTGTGTAGACAAGTTGTTGTCCTGTACTTAACCAGCAGCTCTTGGCTTCTGGGTTCCTCCCTTGTCAGGTCTCAGTGAATCCCCAAAGCTGGCCTGTAATCTGCCAGCATGGGCAAACTTTCCTGAAAAGAGGTGACACGGCACTGCAGCTAGCTCTCCTGGTGGAAGAAAATGGTAGCAGGATAGGGTTGGAGTTTACCTTCACAGCCTTGGAGAGGGAAATGTGTTGGGCACCTCCACGCAAAGGACCATTATCAGTCCTCTCTCTGTTGTAACAGCAACTGTGGCCATCACTTTTTTGACAGTCCCTGTGGTTAATAACAGTAGTGGCAGAAGGTAAACAATGGGACAAGTTGCTGACTGGATGCTATCAGTTACTCACAGTAAGAATGCAAAGGGATGTCCTTCTCTACTGGACTACAAAGCATAAAATTTGGCTCAGGCTGAAGATATCACAATAGACCTCCCAACCCTAGCCTTCTCTAGTGCACCACCCAATTTGCCATCCAATTATACTAAAGGAAAATTAAGCCCATGATATTTAATTCAATGTACCTGTCATTGCATGTTTGACAATGTAGTAAACATAATCACAAAGTGGCTTGAAAAAAAAGTAAAGATTAGATTAGATTACTTACACTGTGGAAACAGGCCCTTCGGCCCAACAAGTCCACACTGCCCCGCCGAAGCGTAACCCACCCATACCCCTACATCTACATCTACCCCTTACCTAACACTACGGGCAATTTAGCATGACCAATTCACCTGACCTGCACATCTTTGGACTGTGGGAGGAAACCAGAGCACCCGGAGGAAACCCACGCAGACACGGGGAGAATGTGCAAACTCCACACAGTCAGTCGCCTGAAGCGGGAATTGAACCCGGGTCTCTGGTGCTGTGAGGCAGCAGTGCTAACCACTGTGCCACCGTGCCGCCCACAAAGCTTTTTGGCTGAAAAAAAATTGTGGCTCTGACTTTGTTGTTGATGTCACTTTAAGACCTGCTGTTGACAATTTCGTAATATTTTCTCCTTTAAAGAAATGATTCATGTCAAAAATTACCTGTAAAGTGAGGAATAGCAAGAATGTAAATGAAATACTGGGTAGAAGCTCAAAATTAAAATGAAAGCAAATATTCTTTAGCCAGCCTCCCATAGACAGAGATTTTGAACTTGTCAGAACATATTCTAAATGCAGGCAAATCCAGCTTTCAGTGTTGGTGTGGTTTCTTGACAGATAGTGTGTTGATTGAAGAACATGACAAGGCTACAAAATGGGTGCATTAGGCTGTTCTTTCCCACGAGCTACTTAAAGGGCCAATATGCTTCAGGTTATTCAGAGTTAGACGCCTGTTGATGAAAAATCCTACCTGCTCGTGTGAAAGCTACTAGATACAAGACCATGGGAGCTATCTCATTGCCTGTTCTAATGACAGCTGAATTTATGTCTAAGGTGCAAGTCACAGCACAGTTTTACAGTGGGTCTAAGTTTGTATTCTTGGGTCACAATTGAGTTAATTTTGTCTTTAGTTCTCTCTGTTATTTTTCAATACAAGAGCAGAGCTCGAACAATTTAGATTTGTATTTCATTCTAATCAAGACACTGGTGATGCGCCTCAAGACTTAAGATTACTGAATGCTGCTTGCAATTGAGCCCTGGGGCCTGGTTTGAAACAAAGCTTTGCTGTGCAATTTGAAGTGGTATTATTTTTATCTGTTTGTGAGATGGTGGTGTAGATCAATCAATGTGATACTTGATCATTGGAAGTTGAATTGTCATTCTTTCAGATTTCTTTGAAAGGTTTGCCCATTGATTTACACTTTCATGCTACAAAAGTGCATATAGAGATATAGCAATCTGATTTTATCACATTAATAGATGGGAGACTATTACACACTTCTCTATTTACCTTTTGTCATGTACCATACTACACTTCAAACAAATTCTGGTTTAATAATGTAAACTGTCAAGTGGAAGAACAATAAAGGAAAAGAAAGGCATTGAAAGAACACAATTTTGAAATAGCTATATTTCCATTAAGTTGAGTGAAGTAAGCTTCAAGAGTTCATAATAAATATAAATCCATTTTTTGGAAACTAGGTATTATTATAATCTCATATGCAGCAACTGATTTCCAAGTTTAATAGTGAGACGCAAGTCTGGGTTCCTTTGACTTCATTCACAATGTGCCCATGTGGACAGCAGGACAATCCCATTTTTCAGCACTAATTGATGTTAACTTGCCAACTTTAATCGGGAGAGCCCCTATGAGAAGATGAGGATGCTCAAATTGGAACAATCACTGACTTCTTGGAGTTCTGGCATTGTAACTGAAGAGTAGGCAGAACGTAATTGTGCATTTATCCAGTCTGCACTGGGCCTGGGAAGTGATGCTGACACAATGCAGAATGCAAGTATTTTCTTGTGGAAAAGGAGAAATACTAAATTGGAAAGGAATTTTGAATATGCAATATATTTCTTAATTATACTTCAGGGTGAATGAAACAGGCTATACATTTCCTGGCAACTAAATATTTAATAGCATATTCATTGAAATGTCCTTCAATGTCAGGTGCAAGTTCTGTTAGGTGCATCTGTCACTTTCAAAAAGAAAAATCATAAGATTTGAAGTAAGTGTTCCAATACACAGTTAATTAGGGTTTGCAACAGGGGATTAAATGAGAAAAAGGATAGATATTGTTGTAACGGTTTGGATGAGTATTTCTCATGTGTTTTGTATTTTTGTCATCCACTTCAGCAATCCTATGCACCAGCTCCTCACCCTATGGCTCCTCCCAGTCCGAGCACAAACAGCAGCAACAACAGCAGCAACAACAGCAGTGGTGAGCAGCTGAGTAAGACCAATCTGTACATCAGGGGTCTGCCACCAGGCACTACCGACCAGGATCTTATCAAGCTCTGCCAACCGTAAGTTGCTCTGTTAATTGCTGTTCTTCTTTTAAGAGTGTGTTCACTAATGTAAGTGTGTTCCTTCGTCCCAGGAAAGGATATGGGACGCTTTCACTTTTGGTCAACCTCATGAAGGCAGTTTTGTGGCACAAAGTGGAAAGGTTATTTTCCTGCCATTCTCATCTGAAGACTGCTTTGTGTTGAATTTAGGCCAGAAAAGATTTTCTGAATTTACAAGGCTTCTGTTATAAAACTATAGTTTAGCATAAGTGCCAGTTTCAATCTTTCCTCTCATTGGGGACATTTAATGGACATGCATATGGTCACAGAAGTTTGAGGGTGCATACATGAGGATCAATGGTTGGCACAACATCGTGGGCTGAAGGGCCTGTTCTGTGCTGTACTGTTCTATGTTTTATGCTTCTGTACTCTTTCCCTGTTGAGAAGCCAACTGCCCACTGAGGAATAACCTAGCTGTTTGGATTTATTTTAAAGATAAAATCACCAATTCATTAACTTAACCATTTAATAGATGCACAATCGCTGTCCATCGAAGTGCTAGAATCTAGTTATTTTTTACACAAGGCCATTTAGAAAGTTTTAAATGGAATCAAATGGAATCTCACTGTTGCATCGTACCTGGAATCTTGCCATACGGTTTGTGAAAAGTAAAAAAATCGGAGAAAGCTGTTCTCGATATCGAAATGGGCCTCACTGCACTTGTCCACTGATTCTGCCACACATCTCAGATGAGAACCCAGCTCTGTATTTCAAAACAAGATCGACCAAAATCACCTGTGCCACCAGGTAAACAATTAACAATTTGAAAAATGATTGCCAGTAATGTAAATAGGGGAGGGTAGGGATTAAAATAAACATGAATGGGGAAGGCCACAACTCTTTAATCGACCTGTTCCCAGATGTTCTGACATAGCCCTGGAGGGACTTGAAACCTGGCCTCCTCGTTCATTGATAGATACCACTGTGCCACAAGATTAGATTAGATTAGATTAGTTTAGATTACTTACAGTGTGGAAACAGGCCCTTCGGCCCAACAAGTCCACACCGCCCCGCCGAAGCGCAACCCACCCATACCCCTACATCTACCCCTACCTAACACTACGGGCAATTTAGCATGGCCAATTCACCTGACCTACACATCTTTGGACTGTGGGAGGAAACCGGAGCACCCGGAGGAAACCCACGCAGACACGGGGAGAACGTGCAAACTCCACACAGTCCGTCGCCTGAGGCGGGAATTGAACCCGGGTCTCTGGCACTGTGAGGCAGCAGTGCTAACCACTGTGCCACCGTGCCGCCCACAAGAGCCACCTCCCTGCCTAGAACCCAGCTCTTCTCTCTTTTTTTTTCCCCTATTGGGGATGCTTTTACACACCGCCTGACTGTAGTTTAATACTACTGCTAAATTACCCATTACATTTTTTCAACATTTTTTTCTCCACTCCCATTATGGGTAGTGCATTGACAACAAAAGTGAAAAAGATTTAGGGAGAGAGGAAGGGCACTGAATTAAAATGGAGTTGATATGGAGTTCCTGTCAAGCGATACTGTTACACAGCTCGGAACAGTTTTTTAACCACTATTACACGAGTTATATGCCAGGCTGCACATATCCTGTTCATAAAGCACATCTTACATCATTGCTTAAGTGGATGTGATTAGTTCTCAGTTTGGTTCATCATAGCAAATACTTCTGATTTAAGAGTTGCCATGCCCAAGTTTAGTATTGACCATAAATGGTTTTCTATGTGAGAGGAGTTTACACCAATTTCAGGCTCAGTTATGGCAGTAGAGCAAGAACATGTCCAAGGAAAGTCCAGGTCATTGTCATTAGAAGTGTCATATATTGCTACTGTATCCAAAGAGAAGACATACATTGGAAAACATTCAAGGTGATAATTTCATCTGTTATTTAACATTAGTGAAAGTAAAATAAGTATTTTACAAAAGTAATAATGTACCAGTGTGTTTACTCTCCCAACTCTGCATCATAAAAAGATTCATTTGAAGTGATACAATGCAGTAGTGAGGATTTCGTGCAATTTCCTGAACAATTTTGCTATTTGTAAGGAGCAGGAGCTCATTTCCAGATGGAACCTGGCATACAGGCCCCCTACAACCCACCCTCCCATCTTGGCATCCTCTCCTGCCACCGCAGGAATTGCAAAACCTGCGCCCTCACCTCCTCCCTCACCTCCATCCAAGGTCCCAAAGGAGCCTTTCACATCCATCAAAGTTTTACCTGCACATCCACCAATATCATTTATTGTATCCATTGCTCCCAATGTGGTCTCCTCTACATTGGGGAGACTGGACGCCTCCTAGCAGAGCGCTGTAGGCAACATCTCTGGGACACCTGCACCAATCAACCACACCGCCCTGTGGCCCAACATTTCAACTCCCTCTCCCACTCAGCCGAGGACACGGAGGTCCTGTGCCTCCTTCACTGCCGCTCCCTCACCACCCGACGCCTGGAGGAAGAACGCCTCATCTTCCGCCTTGGAACACTTCAACCCCAGGACATCAATGTGGACTTCACTAGTTTCCTCATTTCCCCTTCCCCCACCTCTCCCCAGCTCCAAACTTCCAGCTCAGCACTGTCCCCATAACCTTCCTTTCCATCTTTCCACCTATCCACTCCAACCTCCTCCCTGACCTATCACCTTCATCCCCTCCCCCACTCACCTATTGTACTCTATGCTACTTTCTCCCCACCCCCTCCCTCCTCTCATTTATCTCTCCTCCCTTCAGGCACTCTGCCTCTATTCCTGATGAAGGACTTTTGCCCGAAACGTCGATTTTCCTGCTCCTCGGATGCTGCCTGAACTGCTGTGCTTTTCCAGCACCACTCTAATCTAGACTCTGGTTTCTAGCATCTGCTGTCATTGTTTTTACCTAGATGATTTAAATCTCTAAGCAGAGCCTAAAAGTCTAAGTGGTGCCTTTCCATGTTACACCGCCTAGTATTTGCCTGGATTCAGCGATCTTTGACTTTAGTCATCTGTAATGTGACCATTTTAAATTGCATGCATTTTGTTTAATACAGAGAATGAGTATTTAAATAAAGTATGCCACACAGGTAATCATTGTGATTTCATTTAAACATTAATATGTCCAACTGCACATTCAACGAATAATGAAGTTTCCAGTATTTTTTTTGGTTGAACTAATCAGGACCTATTTCAAAATAATAAATAAGCTCTATTTTTCAAATGAGTTAAAATCTTTCAGAAGTTTAAGTGTGATTTCCTAGGAGTGTTGAGTTGCGAACTCTGATTGTAATGCAGTCTGCAGTTTTCTTTGAACTCCTTTGACCTAGGGAGGAAGAAAATTAAGAATCTGTGCCTGCAGCACTAATCATTTGAGGATATTGCATGACACAGGATCTGACTTGGATGTAATGTCATTTTGGGTGAATAATCTACTGATGATCACTGTCTTGGCTGATACTGGGAGAAACACAGATGATGATGTATCAAGGAGAGGCTGTACCCATATATTGCATCTCAGTAGCAGTTAGCACCTTTGGGAAAAGAGAGAGAGAGGAAAACAGAGATATGCAATGTGTTTAAATAAATAAAGTAGACAGATATGTAAGTAGTGTTTGTGTTGCTGGTGATTATTTTTTGAGTTTATCTATTGGAAACAGACATACATATGAGAAAGCTTTCAGCTTTCAGTCTGCTGCATAAATAGTATGGGGATTGGTTCACACCTCTGTATTGGCCTCCATACTTCTTGGTTAGGAAACTCAAACTGATTTAGGATTCTGGACTAGAGACCACTGCTGGAAATTGTACATCAGGATTTTAGACACAGATGAACATTTGTCCTTTGTCCCTGTGATTAAATAACATTCTGACTGCATGTTGTGGGACACAAGCGCATAGAAAGATTTAGCAGTTCAGGAGAGAAAAACCAGTGAAAAATCAATGTCGTGCACATGCCTAACAAGAAGAGTGACTTATCATGACTCAAAGAAATAACTGAAAGAACTTCACATATATTACTTCAAAGTGCAGTGACTGTCCCAAAATTCCAAAACCAAACAGATGGACTGGCAAAATTAATGCCTGAATCCCCTTCAAATAGTGGATACTGAAATCTGACACTCACTCAGAACAGGTCAATGGGTCTTGGCTCTTTCGTTGTGTCATCCAAAGCACTGCACCGCTGTTGAATGTAGCGCTACTTCAGTATTCCCAGAGTGGAAATTGAATTGCACATTTCTGACTCAGAGAGGAAAATGCTGCCTATTGATTCAAATAGTCATTTTGTTTATTTTAAAGGAAAGTTTAATTTTAATTTAGTCGACCTAGTTATATTGTTCTTGATATCCTAATACTGAAAAAAGTTAGTTTGCTCTCCAACTATGAATTTCAGTCACAACAAGCTGGAAGTTAAACAGTGACACAATTTCTTTTGAAAAATTGGACCTTGAATAATCATAGAAGCTTTCCTCACTGTGCTACTTAACAAGTTATATTTTGGTAACAGAATATGAATAGAAACTAATTGTGTGTTTTATATATATATATATAATTGAAAACAAAAAGCAGGTAATATTTTCTTATACAAGGCTGCTTATACACTTTTTAAAAATAGTAAAAGAGAGAAAACAGTGTGTCATGCTTTCAGATGACAAGTTTCCGTCTTTGTTCATTTAATTTCCTATTTTGCCTTTCAAGTCATATGTGAGTGTTTTAAGTTCAAAGAGACTGCAGTGAGACAGTTCAATAGAAAATTACAGTCTTCACAGTGGTTGTTTTCTTTTACAGCAACATACATTGTGTATTAACAAGCTGTTTGAGTGAATGTACAAACACTTTTAAGTGTGTTAAGATCTTTCTGTTTTGTACTGCGATCATTCAGATTACTCATAAACTGTCACGTTTTCGAAAGATTGTTGCAGATTAAGTTGCCTTACTTTGTACCACTGAATCAAAATAAACTTGTCAAAGCTTTTCAACTCACCTGCAGTCTGCAGCTACATGGAAACCCAGCACAAGGCTGCTCCCTATCTCTGAAATAGGTTTCCAAAAAAGCAGCTAAATCTGAATTCAGATTTAGGTTCTGTGTTTTCATTTGACTCTCAATCCAAGTGCAGGGTTTAGCTTTCTTTGATTTATTTTTACATCATTGCCAGTTCCTTTCTATTGCTCTGATTGGTAAAGGATAGGAATATTCTGTCTGTTAGAGATCACTGCTATGTGGTCTAATTCACAGTTACAGGTCATTCCATTTTTAACACCTTGGCGTGAACATATCAAAATTATGGCTGTTGGACCTAGTTCATTGCAAAGATCAATGCTCTGAGCCAACATAGATTTTGTATTCCTTCGCTCTATAAAGCTACTCAATGCTATTCCTGACAGTCCTGCGCGTGCTTTCTATATCATTCTCTTAAGTTATTGTTGAATACTTTTCCAGCATTTCATGCCAACAGCAGCCTGCATGAGAAAATGGAGTGTCGCATTATTTATTAGCGGCATGTATCTATGAATGGCTTGGTCTGTCTCCTCCCACAGCAATTGTTTCCTACTTATTTTGGCTGTTCAGTCACTTCTAGTTTGGAGGTTAAAGTCCCACGTTGAGGCATGAGGAGAGGGCAACCAATTCTAGCACTTTATTCATAGGATTTGAAGAGATGTTGCACTGCCAGCTTTCATCATGATTTTTGTAAGCCAACTCTGGCATGTCAGCATGAAATGATAATGGTTGTCTTGTATTAAAGAAGGTAAGTTTAATGTAGTGAAGCTGTTTTAAAATCTTTTTTAAAATGCAAGTATTTGTAACTGGTCTCTAGCAGTGCACAAGGCAAGGCTGAATAAAGTGCTATTTTTATTTGCACGTTGCCAATGGGGGTCAGTAATGGTTATTTCTTTAGATGTTGAAGTTTGGGAATGTAACCTGCATATTCATTCCAGGGCCAGGACTCTGAATTAGAATGAGTGTCAGAACCAGAATATAAGTAAGTCTGATTCAGTTCCATGCTCTGGAGTTAAGTGGATTATTTCTAAATTTGATGCAAGTTCTATCGGAATGGCTTGTAAAATCCAATATTAATTTGGAACCCTCAACACCACATTGGTTCCTTTTGTTCCCTGACAGTTCTGACCTATTTGTACAACAGCTGGTTGAGCAATGGACTTTATATTATCACCAAACCATTGCATATCTGAGATCCACATAGCAAGCCCCTCAACAGATGATATATTGCCATATATATCACCACCTGCAAGAAGCCCTCCTGTCATGGAAACATATTACCATTCCTTTAGTGTCACTGAATCAAAATCCTGGAATTCCCTTCCTAACAGAACCGTGGGAGAATGAAGAAGAAATTGGAGAAGAAGAATCCATAAGAATCCACTGCTAATCCCTGTATCTACTGGATTTACTTTAAACCCTCCGAGGTTTAACCTGTAAGAAAGCTGAGCCTCACTAGAGAAGTAATTGATGAATTCTTCCTTTGCTTGGAACCACATCATGAGGCTAAGGAATGTACTGAACACTGTACTACTGCTGGTGGTCCATTTTTCCAAAAGACTTGAAAAGAGCAGTTAATTTGTGATTCATTGTTTGAGTGTTTAAAAAAAAGCAATGATGGTCCCAGAGCCAGGAAAATGACCAGCTACGAACCATGTGACTATTTAACAGTCTGAGATATTCTTATTGATTCATGGATGGAATGGCTGAAATCTCTTTGACCATCAGCAAAACATTGTTGACATGAGTGCATTACTTCAAATAGAAATGATTGGTTTCTGACCCACTCTAGGATGAAGAAAAATTGAACTTGCATACTTTGGAGATATGCGTAACCTGATGAAACATGGCCCCATCATATCATGTATTTTTAAACTTAAGCATTGCTGACCAGATCAGAATTTGTTTCAGAAGCCTCGTTGAGATGGCCCTGAATCACTGCGGTCATCTATGTACACTCAGATCACTGGAATTCCGGGATTTTGACACAGTGACAATGAAGAAATGGGGATATAATTCCATGCCATGCTGCTGCGTTACTTGGATTGGAAACTGAAGCTATTTGGATTCAAATGATGGCCTTATCTATCTAGATAGAAGACATTGGGTTTTGAAGGTAATGTTGAAGGAGCCTTGGTGAGTTGCTGCAGTACTACTTATAGATAATAAACACTGCTGCCAATGGACAATGGCTCTGGAGGGAGTGAACATTCATGTTAATGGATGGGGTGCTGACACCGCGAGTTGCTTAGCCTGGACAGCGTTGAACTTATTGTATTACTGGAGCTGTATCCATCCGGGCAAGTCAAGAGCATTCCTTTTTCGGAATGGCAGCTGGTGACAAGTGGGGTCTCGCAGGTTTCAGTGTTGGGGCCGCAGCTGTTCACTTTATATATTAATGATCTGGATGAAGGGACAGGGTGTATTCTGGCGAAGTTCGCCAATGTTACTAAGTTAGGTGGACAGGCAGGTAGTACTGAGCAGGTGGGGAGGTTGCAGAAAGATTTAGAGAGTTTAGGAGAGTGGTCCAGGAAATGGCTGATGAAATTCAACGTGAGCAAGTGCGAGGTCTTGCACTTTGGAAAAAAAAGAGTACAGGCATGGGCTATTTTTTTGAATGGTGAGAAAATTCATAAAGCCAAAGTACAAAGGGATCTGGGAGTGCTGGTCCAGGATTCTCTAAAGGTTGATTTGCAGGTTGAGTCTGTGATTAAGAAAGCAAATGTAATGTTGTCATTTATCTCAAGAGAGTTGGAATATAAAAGCAGTGATGTGCTTCTGAGACTTTATAAAGCTCTGGTTAGGCCCCATTTAGAATACTGTGTCCAATTTTGGGCCCCACACCTCAAGAAGGACATAATGGCACTGGAGCATGTCCAGTGGAGATTCACACAGATGATCCCTGGAATGGTAGGTCTAACATATGACAATCAGCTGAGGATCCTGGGATTGTATTCATTAGAGTTCAGAAGATTGAGGGGAGATCTAATAGAAACTTACAAGATGGTTAGAAAGGTGGATGCTGGGAAGTTGTTTTCATTAGGCAGGGAGACTAGGACCTGTGAGCATAGTAGAGTGGGTCAATTTAGAACAGAAATGAGGAGACATTTCTTCAGCCAGAGAGTGGTGGGCCTGTGGAATTCATTGCCAGGATGTTAAATGTTATCAAGGCAAAGGTTGATAAATTCTTGATCTCGCAAGGAGTTAAGGGGTACAGGGAGAGTGCAGGTAAGTGGAATTGAAACGCCCAACAGCCATGATTAAATGGCGGAGTGGGCCGAATGGCCTTTCTTCCACTCCTATGTCTTATGGTCTTATATCTTATAGCCTTTTCACATTTGTGGCTTGTGTCCATGGATTGGTGTTGAAGGTTAAGGAAGTGAGTTATTCACCTTCACATTCCTAGCATCTGACTCACTTTTCATGCCATGATATTTCAATAGGTGGCAATTAAGCTTCTTGGTTGATGGTGAGCCACAGGACATTGATTGCATGGATTCTGTGACACAATTGAACATCAAGTGAAGATGACTAGATTCTCTCATGTTACCAATCACTTATCCAACCAAGCCAAAATGTTGTCCAGGGGTTTTGGCATGTGGGCATGGACTACGTCAGTAACTGACGTGTTACAAATGGATAAGGACTGTATCAGCATCTGACATGTCAGGAAATGATATGGACTGTCAGTGTCTGATGTATCTGCATCTGTTTTGTCAGAAATAGATGTGGACAATATCTGTACCTGATGCATCATGGATGGATGTGGACTGATTCAGAATGTGATGTGTCACAAGTGGAACTGGGCACTTTGCAATTATTAGTGAATATCTCTACCTCTGACCTCATGATGCAAGAAAGGGCATTAATGAAAAAAACTATCAGGTTGAATCTAGTGAGTGACACTAACGAACTCCTGGAAGCCAGTGATATCCTGGAACTGAAATAGTTGGTTTCCAGTACCCACAACAATCTTCCTTTCTGGAGATTACTCCAATTAGTGGAATGTTCTCACCCTAGTTCCCACTGACTGCGGGCTCCCTTAATGCCACACTCAATTAGGTACTATCATAATATCAAGGAAAGGCATTCTCAGCCCACTGCTGGAATTCCATTCTTTTGTCCATCATTATTCCAAGGCTATGGAGTCAAGTAGCTCCCAATTAAGCAGCAGTGAGCAGGTAATTTCCTTGTAAGTGCTGCTTTACAGAGGTCATCTTCCATCACTTAAGTGATTGAGTGTGGACTGATGGTAACTGGCTGGCTTGGATGTACCTTGCCTTTTGCGCATAGGACATATTTGGGTATTATTTCGTATTGTTGGGTAGATGCCAGGATTGTGTATCTCATAAACAAAAACAGAAATTGCTGGGGAAAAAACTCAACTGGTCTGGCAGCCTTTGTAGAGAGAAATCAGAGTTAATGGTTTGGGTCCAGAAGAGGAATCACTGGACCCAAACATTAACTCTGATTTCTCTCCACAGATGCTGCCAAATCTGCGGAGTTTGTTCCAACAATTTCTGTTTTTGTTCCTGATTTTTTGCATCTGCAGTTAGAATAGAATGGAATCCCTACAGTGTGGAAAGAGGCCATTTGGCCCAACAAGTCCACACTGATGCTCCAAAGAGTAACCCATTCTCCTATCCTATTATCCTGCATTTACCTCTGACTAATATACCTAACCTACATTTGGTGGCACAGTGGCTCAGTGGTTAGCACTGCTGCCTCACAGCACTAGGGTCCCAGGTTCAATTCCAGCCTCGGGCGACTGTCTGTGTGGAGTTTGCACATTCTCCCTGTGTCTGCGTGGGTTTCCTCCCATAGTCCAACAATGTGCGGGTCAGGTGAATTGGCCATGCTAAATTGCCCGTAGTGTTAGGTGCATTAGTCAGAGGAAAATGGGTCTGGGTGGATTGCTCTTCAGAGGGTCGGTGTGGACTTGTTAGGCTGAAAAGTCTGTTTCCACAGTGTAGGGAATCTATCTAAAACCTACATATCCCTGAACACTGTGGGCAATTTAGCATGGCAAATTCACCTGGATTGTGGCAGCACCCAGAGGAAACCTACACAGACACAGGGAGAATGTATAAACTCCACACAGGCAGTTGCCCAAGGCTGGAATCAAACCCAGGCCCCTGGCACTGTGAGGCAGCAATGCTAACCACTGAGCCACAATGTCGCCCAAGTTCTTTCTGTTCTTTCGGGTTTTTTTTGTGTATCTCACAGACTAGCTTGGCTAGGTGGATGACTAACTTTGGAGTGCAGACTTTATTGTTACAGTCAGATTGATTTAATTTCATTCAGTTCCAAGGAACATGGATATGGTTCATCACAAAAGAATACAGGTTGGAGCAGGCACCAAAAGCATACAAGGCTTTGAATAGAATGACTGAAACTCATGATGCTTCATGATAACAATGAGGAGCAGTTGATTAAAGTTTTCTTTTATGAAGGACAAGCTGCATAATATATAACAGTCCAGTGAGATCTAAACAGCATACCTCAATTTGTTTAATTGTTAAAGTGACAGGTCTGACACAAAGAACACTCTCCAGTAACAGGCAGAAAGTTGGGCTCCACTTTCAATAGCAAAGTAGAAAGGGAACAGTGAGGAAGCTTGGTGGCCTTAAACTAGACGTCAGGGTAATGGCAGGGCTCCATTCAAATGTTTTGCATGGTCTTAATGGGCAGAGCCCAGCCACATTGAGAGGCTTTCAATCACCGGAAGGTATTTAGAGAGCAGAGGAGAGCAGAGATAAGTTAGATATTGCTGTGATGGACCCCAATGCCAATGTGATCAAATATCAAGAGATGTCATGGGGGACTTGTAGATTAGAAATCAGACACGTGGTGGCAAATGAGTCATATGTTGTCTATTTATCAATCTTTATGGGGGCTGGGGAGGCAATGATGGCCGATCACAGAAGGGGGGGAAGGTTAGATTGACTTTCTGCTTTTTGGTTTGGGCAACAAAAATCAAGCATTCACTGAGGCTCACAGAAAATTATTTACCTGAGGATCCAGCCCTCATTGTCTCCCATTCTATATCAAGCAAAAACTGAGAAATGTTGTGCTTTTAAACTACCACGGGTTCCACTAGATGACCTTGACAAAATGGTGCTCTTAACCTGGCTTACAATCGAAAACATTTACTCTCTTCCCCCCTCTCATCCATGAAATGACAGCATGCCCATCCTATTGCACCCAGTTATTGAGAGCATCAGTACCTTGAAATGTGTATCCAGAAACAACAGCAACCTGTCACTCCAGGCGAGGTGTTGTGCATTTACTAGGGGCTCTGTTCAGCTGTTCTGTCCAGATTTTACAGCAGGAATGCACAATGTTTCATGGTTTATGTCAGTTAAGTGGTTTGCCAGCACTTTGACAAGTGATCAAAGATTATTATCACAATTGTCTAATGATTCTCCTTCAAATTTTTCTCGCTGACAAAAAACTGTCCACTTAATAAAAACCACATGATGGGTCATAAGTAACAACACCTATTCACCCTGTTTTTTGAACAAGGATGTAAGAAAGCCCAATGTGAAAAATCTGGATATATTTTCATGGCAGTTTAAAATAAATATTTAATGGCATTGTGGCAAATACGATCAGTGAGAGCCATCATAAAGCATCATAAAGCCTACTGGAATAGTGGGTTTGTCGTGAATTGGTCATTGCTGTGAAATCTGTTGTAAAGTTTCCATCAAGTGAGTGGCAGATAGAACATCATTGTGCCAAATATTTTGAATATCTTTAAAAATAAAAGGTATTTTTGTGAAAGGCTATCTTCAGAACACATACTCGGGCAGAAGAAAGAGGTACAATACATCTGGGAAGTTTTGTTTCTGTACAATTTTTGTTCCCTGATGCCTGCCTGTCTTTATTAATCTTTGTTTCTTTGTTCTAAGTGTAACTTCTTTCTTCATCCTTCCTTTCTTGCAACATCAATATAGAAGCTGGTTTCTACAGCAACAGTTGCAGCAGTTTTTGTGAGAACAGTTTCAGAAATTCACCAAGGCTCCTTTGACAACACTGTCCAAACCCATGACTGCTACCATCTAGAAAGCCAAGAGCAGTAGGTACAAGGCAACTCCCCCACCTACAAGTTCTACTCCAAACCAATCAGCACTCTGACTTGGAAATATATCTCCATTCCTTCAATATCTCTGGGACAAAATCCTGGAATGCCCCCTCTGAATGCTGTTCATCTGTGAAGGAATGTTCCCCATGCAAAAGGGGCCACTGTGTTCCATCTTACAAACACAGTTTCACCTGTGACATCATATAAGTGTTGTGTGAGAGAGTGTTCCATTGCTCTTGTATAGAGACCAGGCTATTTAACAGTTACCAAAAGCACCAGGTGCAAAGTCAATTTACACATTGATCGTAATTGCTGTGGTGTTTTCCCAGGCTCTTTCAACAATTTAAAACTTAATGCAAGAAACAATTGTAGTCTGGTTACTTCTGCTTGGAATGAATTTGCACACAACAGGCAGATGTTTTTCATTAGTTTCAGTAAGGAGGCAATGCTCAGCTTTCATGCTATTGGGCAGAGACATTGCCAGTAAACACAGTCGATTTGTGTTGATCCCTCGAGATCAGGAAGGGTTCAAGACCTGCAACGTCAATGTATTCCATCCACCGAAACTGCATAATCTGCTCAGTGTTTCCAATACTTTGTTTTTGTTTCAGGTATACATTTGTTCTCTATTTGTCTTATTTTCAAATTGCCCCATTTAAATGACCAAGACAGCTCTGTGACTCGTTTCTGGCCAAAACGCCTGACCCAAAATTCAATTGATAATGACAAATTTAGCTTCCTTTTTGATACAACAAAATGGGAGGCAGTGCAGAGAAGGTTCACTCGACTGATACCAGGTGTCATATGAGGACTGGTTGAGTAGATTGGGACTGTAGTTTAGAAGAATTGGAGGCAAGCTCATTGTAACATTCTCAGAGAGCTTGACAGGGTAGATGCAGAAAGGTTGTTTCCCCTTGTGGGAGAGTCTATGACCAGAGGGAATAATTTCAGAATAAGGGGTGACACATTTATGACAGAGTTGCGAAGGAATTTCTTCTCTGAGGGTTGGGATTATTGAAGCTGGATCATTAAGTATGTTCGATTCTGAGACAGACAGATTTTTAGTCTGTAAAGGAGTCAAGGCGTATGGGAGGTAGGCAGGAAAGTGGAGTTGGGGATTATCAGATCAGCCATGCTCCCATGGAATGGTGGGGCAGGCTCAAGGGCTGAATACCCAACTTCCACTTCTTTGTCTTATGGTCTTCAGAGATCTCTGTTAAAAGGAAATAATATATAGCACCTTATGAGGGGATACTGGGTCAGGTGACCAAAAGCTTTGTCAAAGAGATTATAAAAATTGTCTTAAAGGAGGTAAACAAAAAATAGAGAGGTAAAGAAGTAGAGGGAGGTACTCCACAGCTTGGGACCTGAGCAACTGAAATTACAGTCACCAGTGATGGAACAATGATAATTGGAGATTTTTGAGAAAGTTTGCAGCTCAGGTTGATGGTAAGTATGTAGGTTAGCTCGCTGAGTTGGAAGGTTTGTTTTCAGATGTTTCGTCACCATACTAGGTAGCATCGTCAGTGAGAGTCTCCGGTGAAGCGCTGGTGGTAAATCCCACCTCAAATTGAGATGGAAGCTCAGTGAGCTAACTTACATACTTATCATTGGAGACGTTCACCAGGTCAAGTTTGGAGGAAGACAGAAAGCTGATTGTTGTAAAGATCATTCTCGACAGAGACTGAGAATTTTCCAGAAATCTCATCAATAAATATGAATTACAGCTATATTCAAATTTGTCTTTTAAACATATGTGTATCTTCATTCTGGTCAGATGAGTACTTTCAATTACTGAGTTAAAAGCTTTTTTTATAGATACTTTTATTAGAAATTTAACATTTTTACAAGTTTACAAAAATAAACAAAACTCTCAAGTACAAACATTGATATAAAATTAAATCTTAAATATATAAAAACCAAAATTTAACAAAAGAAAAATACCGAGAAAAATAAACAAAACTCAACTAACTACTAATCTAACCTACAACTAACCAGAGTGTATATTTAAGTCTCTTACATTATTCAAATAAGAGAAAGAGAAAAAAAAGGCGGATAACATAGAAATTGGGTAGTGAGATACATGCTCGGAATGTGTTAACATCAAATGTAACAAAACCCATATTCATGTGGGATTCCTCTCCCAAGGGGCCCCAGACCAGCCAGGTTCGTAATCTCAATTAAATAAAAGCCCTTGTTAGAATAGCCGAAATATCTGTATTCATATAATTCAAGAAGGGCTGCCATATTTTATAAAATAATTCAGTCTTTCGGTGCACCATATTTGTAAGGAAGTCAAGGGGAATACATTTCATAATTAATCCGTGCCAATTTGAAAGTCCAGGGGGGCCCTCAGCTACCCAGTTTACCAAAATATTTTTCCTTGCACAGAAAGAGAGAATAGAAAATAGTCTCTTCCCATGCATGCCCAGGGAGGATAAGTTCGAAAAGCCCAAAAGGAGAGATACGGGGTCCACTTTAATTTCCGTTCCTAAAATTTCTGTCAGGGCACCTGCTACTTTAGTCCAGTATCTACGGATCTTATGACAGGTCCATAGACAATGTACAAGAGTGCCCACCTCTATTTTACATTTGGGACACATTGGAGATGCCCCTGCCTTAAATTTTGCCAATCGATCTGGTGCTATATGGGCCCTATGAAGTATCTTCAGCTGGATAGCCTGAGTTCTGTTACAGATGGTGATTCTTCTGGTGTTTTCCCAAATGTCATTTCACGTTTCTATGGAGATTTCTAGTCCCAATTCCTGATCCCATGTTTTAAGCAGATTGTCCATATCTCCCGATACTTCATCATGTAGTAAATGATAAATGGTACTGATGGAGGATACCCCCATTGGTCGTAGTACTCTACATTCTCTATCTGATTTATAAAGACTATCTAATAATGTAGTCATCTTCTGTATATAGCCTCAAATTTGGAAGTATCGATAGACGTCTCCATTGGGTAATCTGAATTTCTGACGCAGCTGTTCAAAAGACATCAAGACCCCATCTTTAAATAGGTCCCCTAGACATGAGATACCCCTGGATCTCCAGAGTTTAAAAGTGGCATCTGTAAACACCAGTTGGAATCCCCATGATCCCACTATCGGTGCATAGGGGGATGTTTTATGTGAGTGCCTTCATTTTGCCACATTATATTCCAAGCTTTAATTGTATTTAGTGTAAAAGGGTTTTTACAGTAATCCGTAATGATTTTCCTCTTGTCTGAAAATAAAAGGTTAATAAGTGGGCATTTTACTTGAGAAGCCTTGATATCCAGCCAGATTTATTGTGGATCAAACAAGACCCAATCAGCTATGTAACTTAATAAGGAACTTAACTGATATTTCCTAAAATCTGGGAAGTCCAATCCTCCCCTTGCCTGTGGAAGCTGTAGCTTCTTCAGCTTAATGAGGGGCCATCTATGATTCCAGATAAAGGAACACAACCAGCCATATAATTTACATAGTGCCAGCCTCAGCAGCATCACCGGAAGCATTCTCATAGGGTATAGGAGACGGACATGACATTCATTTTAATTAGTGCTATTCTACCCAGCCAGGAAATTGGAAGGTCTCCCCATCGCTGGAGGTCCTGCCTTATCCTTTCCAGTAAATGTGCAAAGTTAGCCTTGTATAACTGACCAAATACTGGTCAGTAACAAAAATGCCTAAATATAAGAAACCCTCCAGGGACCAACGAAAGGGAAAATGGGATCCATCCACCAAGTGGGGTATCATAGCAAGGTCACCCATTGGCATAGCCTCCGATTTTTAGAAATTAATTTTATAGCCTGAGAATGCGCTAAGTGTATTAATAACTTGGATTAAGCAAGGTACGTACATCAGAGGATTACTGAGGAATAGAAGAACATCATCTGCATAAAGGGTAATTTTATGTTTACCTGTACCAATCCTCGGGGCCGTTATATTAGGATCAGCCCGTATAGCTTCTGCTAGTGGTTCAATTATTAGCTTAAATAACAATGGCGAGAGAGGACATCCTTGACGGCAGCCCCTACCCACACTGAAGCTATCCGAACCTAATCCATTGGTAACCACAACTGCTTTGGGATCACTATACAATGTTAAGACCCATTTGGTAAACACCTTTCCAATGCCAAACCTTTCCAATGTGTAAAACAAATATGACCATTCAACCCTATCAAATGCCTTTTCCGCGTCTAATGAAACTACTACTCCTGGTATCTTTCCCTGATGGCAGGCTTGAATCATATTCAAAACCCTTCTAATATTATTGGATGATCTTAATAAAACCTGTCTGATCCTCCTTTATGATAAATGGCAGTACCCTTTCTAGTCTCAATACTAACGTTTTAGAAAGGATTTTAAAATCTACATTTAGCAAGGATATTGGTCTGTATGACGTATAATCTTCTGGATCCTTTCCTTTTTTAAGGATAAGAGAGATATTTGCCTCTTTCAGCGAAGGTGGGAGATAGCCCTGACTATATGCATAATTATACATGTCCATAAGTGGACCAGCCAATATTTCTGTAAATTCTTTATAGAATTCAGCTTGAAAACCATCTGGGCCCGATGCCTTACCACTCTGAAGTTGCCTGATTGCATCAAGTATTTCTTGGACTATTGGGGGAGCATTTAAGACCGATACCTGTTCCGGAGTTAGGCCCGGAAAGGTCAAATTTTTAAAAAATGATTGCATCCTCCTAGTCCTGTCTTCACAATCCTGCGATTTATATAAATCAGTATAAAATTTTCTAAAGATTGCATTAATCTTTTTATGATCATGAGTCAAAATACCCGTACTTTCCTTGATAGACGTGATAGTTTGAGGGGCCTTTCTTTTCTTTGCAAGAAATGCTAAGTATCTACCCGGTTTGTCGCCAAATTCATATAACCTTTGTTTTGCAAGTAATATTTCCCTCTTAGCCGTTTGGGTAAGCGTAGTGTTTAGAGCTGTCCTAAGGGCCATAATCGTTTGCAATTTAATAATAGGTCTATCAGCGTATGCAGTTTCAGCTGCTTTTAAGCGAGCTTCGAGCAGACGCTGTTGTTCTCCCTTTAATTTTTTCTGGGTCGCTGAGTAGGAGATGATCAAACCTCGCGCGTAAGCTTTGATGGTCTCTCACATCATTGATGGGTTGCTAGCTGTACCTAAATTAATTTCTAAAAAAGTTTTAAATTCTTGAGATAAGTACTTTACAAATTTACTGCCTTTCAATTTACGCCAATGCCGAGGGGATGTCCCATTATTCCTTGCCTTGGTTTCCATATATACAGCAGCGTGGTCGGAAATTACTATACTACCTATTTTACAGGATGATATGGAATTTTTAAAAATCGAGGGGGCAAAAAACATATCAATTCTGGTATGGCATTTATGTGGATTGGAGTAAAAAGAAAAATCTCTGCCCTGTGGATGAAGGCATCTCCATACATCTACTAATTCTAATTCTTTGTTCAGATCCACCAATTGTCTAGGTCTGGGAGATACTCCTGCAGTGCTCTTGGGAATCCTATCTATTTCCGGATCCATAATACAATTAAAGTCTCCCCTTATAATTGTATGACGGGCACCAAGAGCCATCAATTTTGAGAAGGCTTCCGAGAGAAATTTAAAGGGGTGTGCCGGTGGGCAGTACAAATTTAAAACCCCATATTCTTCTCCATTTATAAGGGCTTTAATCAGAATATATTGTCCAGATTCGTCTTTTATCTGATTTAGGATTTTGAAAGGGAAATTCTTCCGAATAAGAATAACAACTCCCCTACTTTTTGAGCTAAAAGAAGAAAAAAAGGCCTGATCAAATCCACCCTGTTGTAATTTCAAGTGTTCTTTATCCAACAGGTGTGTCTCCTGTAGGAGAGCTATATCAACTCTTTCTTTCTTAAGATTTGATAATATTTTCTTCCTTTTGACTGGCGAATTACTCCCCTTGACATTCCAGGTTCACCACTTAACCGACTGATCAACCATAATCATCCGGGCAAATCCGAGACCCCTCGGGAGGGGAGTTAAAAGCTTTTTAAATGAAATACAGTGGTCTCCCACGTACTTGCGGGGATACATTCCAAGACCTACAGCAGAAGCCTGAAACCACGGATAGGAGCGAACCCATTCATTTCTACAGGAAATCTATCTCCCCGGCAGACTCCTGATGCCAGTTCTGGAATGTTCCATAAAATATGTTCGGGCTGCGGTAAACCGTGGGTAACTGAAACTGCAGAAAGCGATTCTGTGGATACAACGGTGGCCCTATAAAAGCATATTGAGTACCTTGTTCATTACCCAACTTGTTTCTTTTAGCACTCAGTTCTGCCCTGTATCCCAACTACCATGATAACTATGAATGTGCCGTGAAGTGCCAATGCACTTAATTTGAGCAAAATAAGATGAGATTGGAATAAATGGATTGTTTCCACAATGTTAGAAAGTTAATCACTTCTACACCATCAAAGGAAGCAAAATGCTGTAATTAAATGCAACACCTCTGGAGAGAGATCAGTCACTACTGGTGAAAGATCATGGACCTAAAACTAATACTCTCAGTGTGATTTATTTTTGTATTTTTAGTAAATATTGACCTTGAAATGAAGTGATTTTTTAGCTATGTTGTTGCTTCCTCCTTTCCACCTCCTATTGCTCTGTTTCAGATCTGAAATCCATTTTTTAGAATCTTTTGATAATTTTCTTGTTTTTGATGGAGCCAGTTTTCACAGGACAGCTAAGTGCATGCATGGAAATGCCGTGATTATATTAATATTAGTGTTGTGTGTAGGAGATTACAAATCTTGTCATAGCAGTTTGATGATTTGTATTTCACAAAATGCAACAGTCGATAGCCAAGTTTGGTACTTAGAGGATGGCCTCAACTGGGACCTTGTGTTCATGTCACACTATAGGTGACCCCACAACCACACCCATATACTCATGCAGACCGTCTCTCATACACAAGCTCTCTCTCAAACAATCACATTCCCACTCCCCACACTCATACCCCTCACACCCACAACACGTACCGTCTCACAGACTTATATCCCTTTATACACACACACACACACACACACACACACCTGCATCCATATGCATATAAGTTTGTGGGGTAAATGTGTACTTGCAGAATTACATTTTATTTTGCTCAAAAAAACTGTATGAATCCATGTAAGATTCTGTAAATCACTCTTTTAGAAACAGAATCAGTCTTAACACTGGGACACAGACAGACAGACTTTAACCTTACACCTTCAATGCATTATCTGAGCTGACGTGGTACCTATTGTTAAAGTTCACTTGAGAATGTAACTTTAAAAAAAGTTCTGCGATTTACATATGAAAGAACTGAAACCAACATGGTCATTCTAAAAGATGAGAGACTTAACAAACAATTCAGGTCTTTTTCAATATGCCATTTCAGGTGCATCACACTGAAAACGTTTGCTATAAATTGTGTGTCCTACGATCTTATGCTCCACAACCACCCGATGAAGGAGCAGCACTCCAAAAACTAGTGCTTCCAAATAAACCTGTTGGACTATAACCTGGTGTTGTGTAATTTTTAACTTATTTCACAAAAGGAATCAATCTGGACGTAAAAATTTGATTTCAGTCAAAGTGACCAGGAAGCTGTTGGATTTTCCAAACATCCTTCAGGGAATTTCCTCATTTGGTCTGACCTACCTGTGATTCCAGTTCCACTTCAATGCATATGGTTCCTAACTACCTTCTACAATAATCTAGCAGGTCATTTATTTGTATGAATGGAAATGAACGGGTGACCAGTAATACCCAGATCTCAAAACTAAAACAAAAGTGAATAATCTATAGCTCCTTTTAAAATGTGTCATGTCTTGTTTAAGTGAGTTATCAGAATAAAATGTTATCCAGTGTGACTTTATTCATTGAATCTTTACGTCTTTTTTGTCATTTTTGATACCATTGAATTTTATTTTCAATGTGGATTAAGTAGTCATGTGGTTTCTTTAAATAGGGGAGGAATACATTTGATCAATATCCTCTACCGTTTAATTATTTAACTTAAGTGTTCAAGTGAAGTAAAGTGCACATTTATAGTTACTTAAGTAGCTTCTAAGGATATGGTTTCTGTAAATTATTTCCATAGAAGCATTGTTAAAAACAGGCATTTTTAATCTGATCATTTAGGGAAACTGCATCATTCATGCAGTTTTAACAGATTCAGGGTATAGGCCAGGAATAGGTAAGTGGTACTAGTTTGGGATTGTGTTTGGCATGGACTGGTTGGACTGAAGGGTCTGTTTCCGTGTTATGTCACTCGATGTGAGTGGGAACAACACAACAGGAATGGATGAATTTGAGTTACTGACTATAAATCTTATACAGAAGAGTGTGCTGCCTGATCAGAACAATGCTAATTTGTAGTGCACACCTATTTGTATGTATGCAGTTGATTTTATTATTTTAATTGATTGTTTTAAATTATTTTCGATGCAGTAAGGTATCAGCATTTCAAAAGAAATAGGAGTGAAAACATTGCTGTACAATGACACTTTACAGACAATGTTGAGTCTCTGGACACAGGGGGCACTTGGGATATTACCCTCTGCACCTTGCACAATCTTATTCATTCATATCACTCATGGGAGATGTAAGTAGTAGTCTGTGATGTTGCCTGACCCTGGGGAATTGATGTACTTTGCATCATGTGAATGACTGTCTTCGAGTAAATTTGTGACGGTATTATGAAATGTAACAGAGAATCATTAATGATCATCAGTTTTTATTTCATGTTTGAAATTAGGAGAATATATTCAAATTGTGTCTTCACTTCGCAAGAGGATATGGAGCTTTTTCCAAAATGACTGACTGTTGAAAAGGAGCTGTACTTGAACACATCTAAGATGATCTTCATCACAAACAGAATCTTTCAACTGACCCTATTATTCCTTTTTGAAAAGCGAAAGGCTTAGCTGATTCAAATCCATTGGTAGACCATTACCTTTGATTACATAACTTCACCAGATATGAAGTGCTCTTACATTATAAAAGATGGGTATTTATTTTTACTCCTAATTTTCAACCAGCAAACATGTTGGCAGCACAGTCACCTTCAGGTTCACAATGTTGTGAAATATTGAGAGAATGTTGCACTGATAGAGATGTCATCATTTGGATGTGATGTCAAAATCAAGGCCCCCCTGTCTTCTCAGGTGGACATATTAGAGAACAGGGATGTCCTGACAAAGATTAATTCTTCAGTCAGCATCACAAAAGCACATTATCTGGTCATGATAACATTGATTATTTTTGGGAGGGAGATTTGTGGAATGCAGATGGGCTGCTTTATTTCCTACGTTACAACAACAGTTACACTTCAAATGCACGTGAATTACTGTGAAATGTTTTGAGACATCTGAATATCACAAACGGCCATGATATAAATGCAAATTTTTGTTTTACTTGCAAGTTACAAAAAGGAAGATGCCATCAGTGGACAGATTGAGGAGGAGCGATGATTGAGAATGAGGATTCTGGGTAATCCAAGATGGAGGACAGGAAAATTTCTGGCTGTAACAGCTGTTCCTTTTTTGAGGTGTTTTAGGTGTTGGAGGTGATTTCCTCGAATTCCAGGAGCAACAATTACTGTTTTGGAACTTTGGAGAAAAAAAAGTCAAAATAACAGCAGTTTTGAAAGGGAGAAAAACAGACAAAGGAAGCACATGGTGAGGTCAGTGCAAGAGAGAGAGAGAGAGAAAGAAACCCACATGCTAACTGACAGAGTTAGCAGTTACTGCCTTTGCTGTTGAATTCATGTATCGCTAAACATCGGAGTGTGTCTGGGAAAATTAAAAAAAACAATGACATTCACAACTGACCATGGAGGAACCTGTTTGGGAAAGGTCACAGCACAGAAGCAGGTTAGTGGATTTTAAGTGCAGCCTTAAAGTAAGTCTGCAGTAGTGAGTAGAGTGGGTTCTTTCTTGATTATTTGTTTTATTGAGCTATGTCTCGATTAAACTTGAAATATAAGCCATAAGTATTAATTTAACCTGGAGCAGTGTTTTGTAGCGGAATAAGACAGTGCTATTTTCTGGGTCTGTAGACTGAAAGAAGCAAAAATGGCCCTTAATAGAGTGATATGCTCTTCTTGTAGGATGTGGGAGTTTATGGAGAGTTTACGGGTTACTGAGGATGATATCTGCAATAAATGCCATTTGTTGCGAATCCTAACAGATCGAATGGATCAGTTGGAGAGGCAGTTAGAGGCAATGAGGAATTTACAAGAGGAAGGGGATGTGATGTTATAGGAAGGGGGGAAAGTCTCAAATACAGCCATATAGATGGGTTAACTCCAGGAAAGGTAAAAGAGGTCTGCAGGTAGTGCAGGAATCTTCTCTGGCTATCCCCATTTCAATCAAGTATGCTGTTTTGGAAAATGTAGGGGGTGACGGACACTCAGGAGTGCGTAGCACGAACAGCCAAGTTTCTGGTATTGAGAGTGGCTGTAATGTAATGAGAGGTATGCTGGGTTCCAAGAGATCGATTGTGTTAAGGGACACTCTAGTCCAAGGTACAGACAGATGTTTCTGTGGCCAGCAGCGAAAAATCTGAATGGTGTGTTGTTTCCCGGGTGCCAGGATCAAGGATGTCTCAGAGAGGGTGCAGAATGTTCTCAAGGGGGAGAGGGACCAGCAGGAGGTCACACATTGAAACCAATGACAGAGGAAGGAAAAAGAATAAGATTCTGAAGGGAGATTACAGAGAGTTCGGCAGGAATTTAAAAAGGAGATCCTTGAGAGTAGTAATATCTGGATTACTTCCAGTGTAATGAGCTAGTGAGGGCAGGAATAGGAGGATAGAGCAGATGAATGCATGGCTGAGGAGCTGGTGTACGGGAGAAGGATTCACATTTTTGGATCATTGGAAGCTGTTTTGGGGTAGAAGTGACCTGTACAAGAAGGACGGATTGCTCCTGAATTGGAAGGAGACTAATATACTGGCAGGAAGATTTTGCTGGAGTTGCTCAGGAGGATTTAAACTAGTAAGGTTGGGGGTGGGGGTGTGGTGGGACCCAGGGAGATAGTGAGGAAAGAGATCAATCTGAGAACAAAGGTGAGTCAAACAGTCAGGGCAGGCAGGGACATAGCAGAGAACAAGGTAGGAATGGTAAATTAAACTGCATTTATTTCAATGCAAGGGGCTTAGCAGGGAAGGCAGATGAACCCAGGGCATGGTTCGGAACATGGGACTGGGATATCATAGCACTTACAGAAACATGGCCCAGGGATGGCCAGACTGGCAGCTTAAAATTCCAGGATACAAATGCTACAGGAAGGATAGAAAGGGAGGCAGGAGAGAAGGGGGAGTGGCATTTTTGATAAGGGATAGCATTACAGCTGTACTGAGGAGGATATTCCTGGAAATACATCCAGGGAAGTATTTGGGTGGAATTGAGAAATAGGAAAGGGATGGTCACCTTATTGTAAATTGAGAAACAAATTTGTAAGGAGATTTGTTAGAATAATAGGGTGGTTATGGTAGGGGATTTTAACTTTCCGTACATAGAGTGGGACTGCCATAGTGTTAAAGGTTGAGATGGAGAGGAACTTGTTAAGTGTGTACAAGAAACTTTTCTGATTCAGTATGTGGATGTACCTACTAGAGAAAGTGCAAAACTTGATCTACTCTTGAGAAATAAGGCAGGGCAGGTTATTGAGGTGTCAGTGAGGGAGCACTTTGGGGCCAGTGACCATAATTCAATTAGTTTTAAAATAGTGATGGAAAAGGATAAACCAGATCTAAAAGTTGGAGGAAGGCCACATTTGATGGTATTAGGCAAGAACTTTCAAAAGCTGATTGGGGGCAGATGTTCGCAGGTAAAGGGATGGCTGGAAAATGGGAAGCCTTCAGAAATGAGATAATGAGAATCCAGAGAAAGTATATTCCTGTTAGGGTAAAAGGAAAGGCTGGTAGGTATTGGGAATGCTGGATGACTAAAGAAATTGATGGTTTGATTGTGAAAAAGAAGGAAGCATATGTCAGATAAAGACAGGATGGATTGAGTGAATTCTTAGAAGAGTATAAAGGCAGTAGGTGTATACTGAAGAGACAAATCAGGAGGGCAAAAAGGGGACATGAGATAGCTGAGGCAAATAGAATTAAGGAGAATCCAAAGAGTTTTTACAAATACGTTAAGGAAAAAAGGGTAACTAGGGAGAGAATAGGGCCCCTCAAAGATCAGCAAGGCAACCTTTGTGTGGAGCCGCAGGAGATGGGGCAGATGCTAAATGAGTATTTTGCATCACCTTTTTACTGTGGACGAGGATATGGAAGATATAGAATGTCGGGAAATAGTTGGTGACATCTTGAAAAATGTCCATTTTACAGAGGAGGAAGTGCTGGATGTCTTGAAATGCATAAAAGTAGATAAATCCCCAGGACCTGATCAGGTGTATTCTAGAACTCTGTGGGAAGCTAGGGAAGTGATTGCTGGGCCTCTTACTGAGATATTTGTATCATCAATAGTCACAGGTGAGGTGCTGGAAGACTGGAGATGGAGTTTAATCTAGATAAATGCGAGGTGCTATATTTTGGGAAAGCAAATCTTAGCAGGACTTATACACTTAATAGTAAGGTCCTAGGGAGTGTTGCTGATCAAATATACCTTGGAGTGCAGGTTCATAGCTCCTTGAAAATGGAGTCGCAGGTAGATATGATAATGAAGAAGGTGTTTGGTATGTTTCCTTTTATTGGTCAGAGTACTGAGTACAGGAGTTGGGAGGACACGTTGCTACTGTACAGGACATTAGTTAGGCCACTGTTGGCATATTGTGTGCAATTCTGGTCTCCTTCCTATCAGAAAGATGTTGTGAAACCTGAAAGGGTTCAGAAAAGATTTACAAGGATGTTGCCAGGGTTGGAGTATTTGAGCTGTAAGGAGAGGTTGAATAGGTTGGGGCTGTTTTCCCTGGAGCATTGGAGGCTGAGGGGTGACCTTGTAGAGATTTACAAAATTATGAGGGGCATGCATAGGATAAATAGACAAGGTCTTTTCCCTGGGTGGGGGAGTCCAGAACTAGAGGACATAGGTTTAGGGTGAGGGAGGAAAGATATAAAAGAAACCTAAGAGGCAACGTTTTCACTCAGAGGGTGGTACGGGTATGGAATGAGCTGCTCGAGTAAGTGGTGAAGGCTGGTACAATTGCCTCACAGTGCCAGACACCTGGGTTCAGTTCCCGTCTCAAGTGACTCTCTGTGTGGCGTTTGCACATTCTCCCTGTATCTGCGTGGGTTTCCTCCGGGTGCTCCGGTTTCCTCCCACAGTCCAAAAATGTGCAGGGTAGGTGAATTGGCCATGCTAAATTGCCCACAGTGTTAGGTGAAGTGGGGAATGGGTCTGGGTGGGTTGCGCTTCGGTGGGTCGGTGTGGACTTGTTGTGCCAAGGGCCTGTTTCCACACTGTAAGTAATCTAATCTAATTTAATTTAAAAGGCATCTGGATGGGTATATGAATAGGAAGGGTTTGGAGGGATATGGGTCAGGTGCTGGCTGGTGGGGCTAGATTAGGTTGGAATATCTAGTCGGCATGGACGGTTGGACCGAAGGGTCTGTTTCCATGCTGTACATCTCTATGTTTCTGTGACTGTATGAGAGAGGAGGGTAACTGAGCAACAGGAATAGGGTAGAGGATTTGAAAGTTAGGAGTGAATTACACAAGACAAGAAGTAGAGCATAATGGACCAAATAGTGCTCTGCCATTCCTCAGGATTATGGCTGCTCTTCTACCTCAGCTGCACTTTCATGCTTTCTTCTGATATTCCTTGATTCCTGGAGATAAATCAAAAACCTATCATTCTCTGTTGAGTGTACTCAACAGTAGAGAATCTTCAATCGTCTGGGCTAGTCAATCTGAAATTTTTTACAGCCCTCTTAGTAAAGAAATCTTTCCTCTTCCATGTACTAAATGATTGATCCTTTATTCCCAGTATCTTTCCCCATCAGTCTCCCAACAAGGCTGTTGCTTCCCCAACGAAGGGAGACCACTCCCTATCAAGCCCCAATAGAATCTTGTACGCTCCAATGCAATCATCTCTCATTCTCCTAAATGTAGGCTCATTGAACGCAATAGTTGATCAAAAGGTGTATTCCTTCTTACTCCAGGAACCATTTGGTTGAGTTTTTATTCATCGGTGTCCATATTCTTGCTTAAGTATAAAGGCCAATGCCTGGATTTTCATGGAGAAGGCTAGAAGGTCAAATGGGAGAAGACTGTCATTCATGAAACTCATTCAAAAAATACAACTACCTTAAAGTAGTCAAAGTGAATTCAAACAAATGTCTATTTAACTAATAATGAAGACAACTAAAGCATGAATAACCTCTTAAAACTGTCTATCAAAATATTTACACAGTCCCTGAATTAAGTCAATCGTGAAATGTTAGTTTCCCTATTGATTCTGCAGGACCTACTGAGGTAGGTGGTTTTGGAATGTTTGAATCTCTGCCAAGTATTCACAGTGGCCACAGGTATAATAACACCGTGAAGGAAAACCAAGTTACGAAATCTATTTAAATTGTAATAATTATTTTTTTTCTTTCTGTAAGCAATATCCTTGTCAAGCAGTGCACTACAGTAATAAGTGTCTTTTACTTTAAATGAAAGTTGTAGACTTGTTTTTAAATTTTGAATGATTTGGGATTCAAATCACTTCAAATTATGCTGCTTAAAAAGGCTTGAAATCTCCCCTTCACAAAGATTTACACCTCTCCCACACAGTTGGAGAAATTGAGGAATGGAAGTTTAGTGTGTTTTTACTCAGCAGCCGAATCAAATGTCACTGAGCTTAGGTTCCCACCTGTGGAATCTGCCAGAAATCGAAGTGAAACTTCTGCACCTCGGTCTTGTATGCCATTTTAAAGATCTCTAGGGTCTCGCTGACTTGGTAGAAACTAGGCCAGAATTGTTCAAAGTATTCCTGGTTTGGTCCAGCCATGCCATACTGCTTGTATGGCATTTGTATGACACATGTATGACAAAGTTTTGTAATCCTTTGTATGACAGTCCTTTGGCACGAAAGGCCAGCATGCCATTTCCTTCTTATTTGTGTGCTGCACCTGTGTGCCAACTTTCTATGTTCTTTAGTTTAGTAAATCCCAAGTATCTCTGAACATCAACATTTAAAAGTTTCACATGTCTTCAAAACAAATGCTTCTTTCTATTCTGTGCTAGTGAATAATCTCACATTCCTCCACTTTGTGCTGAACCTGCCACCTCTGTAGCCTCTGTGTCCTCCTCACGGCTCACATTGCAGAGGGGAAGCCAATGATGGGACTAACTTTGGTTCCACAAGTGACTAATGTTAACTCATTGACATTGTACTGATAACTAATAATAATAATCAGGATTCTATAATAATCAATTAGCAATAATACACTGATAATCCATTATTATTAGTTACTACTAATAGGGTATTGGATCATTATCTCTATTACTATGTAATTAATAGTAACCTATAGCACACTGCTGTTTAGTCTGAAATCATGGCTAGAACCCCCAGTACTGCACATGGAGTGATTATGCACTTCAGTTAGCAGCGTTTAACTGGCCGGATCTCTCTCCGGACAGATTGACCTACACCAAAGGAGAATACTAGACAAAGTAAAGTGGGCTCAGTGTGTACGGAGCATTGTGCTACATTCAAATCAGCACCATCATTTCTAAACCACTCCCTAGACTCAGATGGAAATACACCAAGTATGCAGAGAATTGTAGGATTACAACACTGGAGACCATTTGGTGTCCTTTCTTACTTTTCTCTCCTGTAACTGCATTGCACCATCCTTTTGAAATGAAAATATGTATCCCATTCCCTTTGAAATAACATTCAGGTCAAACCCAGAACTGTCACCTGTTGTGAAATATCCTGAGGGCTAATAGTCTGAGTTCAAAAAGCCTTCCTCCTCACTTTTCTTGTTTCTTCAGTGACAATCTCAGCTTTTGAAGCTTTCTGCATCGCATGACTCTGGAGGCAGACAAAGCACATGCTTTTAACAAAGATCCTGCTTTTATGTTTTACGAGAGTGAATACTCTCTAGTTTCCCCACTTTATACTCCATGTGTCACCTTTTTTCTGACTCCCTTAACATGTCATGCTACCTTTTCCATCTTTTCCTGAAACTGCTTGCCAGCCTGTCACCAGAGGCTGTCACTCGATGGGCTCCACTTCACATCAATCATGGTGGTCTTCCATCTTACCATTGCTATAGGTATATTAGAAGGAAGGTTGATTACTGAAATCTGTTTGGCCATGTTAGTAGCACATCTTCTGTGACGATTAAGTTCTGGAATGGGATTTGAACCCAAGGCTTCTGAAATGAAGGCAAAGTTCCTAACCACTGAGCCACAAGACCTCAGTAAGAACCCTTCTCCTTCCCACTAATGACCTTCCATTCCCAAACCTTCATACACTTCAACCATAAGATACAATTAGGGTCCAGGCTATCTACTTAATATATGTGAAGGGAGTTTGGTCTGGTCCATAACACTGTCTTGTGTTTTGTGCCCTTATTAATGAAGCCGCCAACACTGCTTGCTTTATTAACTGCTCTCCACCTATCCTGCCACCTTTAATGATCTGGGCACATGTACTCCCAAGTTCCTCTGCTGCGGCACCCTCTTTAAAAATTTTGTACCCTGTTTAATGTTGTCAAAAATCACATGTATTTGTCACACTTGACTGTTTATTCTACAGTCCTGCTGCTGAAATCATGTATTGAATGCCACATGAGATCTGACCGATTATAAACTCAGAGCCGCTGAAGAGTGATGAGAATTGTTGGCCTGACAAACCAATCTGTAAAAATATTTTCAAAATTTGAGAAATACATTGAAATTGTTAGAACGATCAGTATTGTGAATAAGAGTTAACATTTGAAAACTGATACTGCACGTTCGGAACTCCATTCTGATTTATTTTGATGTACATGTTAAGATGTCGTGGTGTTTTCCTGATATCTAAATTCCATCCGTTAGACATTTGCTGTCTTTCATTTATTTTGTTTCCAAAAGCTGTCAGTCATTTCATTTATTGCTGGATCATAGGAGGATGTGATAATCTGGTCCTAGCACACTTTAATGAAAGGTGTCAGAATATTGCCATTGCTAATTAGAATCATTGAACAAGAATTTTAACTTTTTCAAAACCCACCACAAGCAGGGGGAGCATGCAGACTCCTGGAATCATGGGATGCTACGGAACATTGGCTTGTTGAACCCATGGCAACTCTCTGCCCGAGCAATTTTTCTTCTCCCTCTTCCTGACGCTTTCTTTGTAGCTCTGATTTATTTTTGGCTGCCAGGTATTTATCCAATTCCATTTTGCAAGCCACAATGGAGCGTTTTCAACTAGTGCCTTCCAGCTTATAATCACTGACTGTGTAAAAAAATGTTTCACCCTCATTTTCCCTTTGGTGCGTTTGCATATTACCTTAACTCTGTGTCCTCTCATGATTTTGAACATCTCTCTTAAATCTCTTCTGAATTCTCTCTTCTCTAAGGAGAGCAGCCCCTGCATCTCTGATCAGATTTCAGGTATTCTGAAAACTTTCAGGATTAAATACAAGTGAATGCTTTGAGGATTGTCAATCTGTTATGATGAAGATCCTGCGCAATAGTATTTGCCATTGTCATAGTGATAGACTACATGAATTGAGATGCATCTTTATTGATTATGGAGTGATTGCACATTTGCATTTCTCCATAATATTCCTGTTGCTCAAATTTAAGTTTAAATCAAAGCACTTGCAGATACACGCATGTCTGTGGCTAGTCATTGTACAGTAGTCATTGACAAACCAAATAGAATGCTGAGCTATACTGCTCATTCAATACAAAGGCTCAAGGCTGGAGTTTGCTCCATGATGCTGTTGGCAAAATGTGTTGACCAGAATTACCCGAGCTTCACTGCTCCAACCTTAAATGTTTCCAGTTGTACTCATCAGTATTGTTGCTGGCTACCCCTTCACCACCCTCTGCATTTCAGTGGTTCACAAATAGTGAAGCTCCAGCCTTCTGGCCATTTCTATCTCATCCGTTCCATTTAATTCAAGACAGCACTTTCCTCTCTCTGATTTGATACTCCACATGCGTTTGTGTTTAAAACTGGGTCTTGGCTGAGACACTGGATGAAACTTTTCGCTGGGTGTGCTGCTGGAGATTGGATTGTGACAATTTATCTCCGATGGCCCATCAAACAGCCTTTTATTTTCTTTCTCACACTGTAAGTAGTCGTCAGAAGACTTCGAGGAAAATGTGGGAAAAAAAAGCAAAAAAATTCTCCTTAATCTGTTTACAGTTCTGCCTCAAGATTGCCTGCAGCAATATCCAGGTGAGTAACATATAATTGCTGGAGGCTGCAGGACAATCCTAGAATGTTGGCAACTGTATCCAGGATTGAAAGAATTTGCCGTTTTGACTTTGGATCCCTCACTGTTTTGGAGGTAGTAGTTCCGTTAGCAGCACAATGGCGCCATTTCACTGACGGTCTTCCTCTTAGTGATGGAAATCTCACTGGGAGTTTACCATTCATAACCCCTGACTCATCACATTCGAACACTGCCATGAAAAGGAGATTACAAATCTTGACCATCCAGTCAAGCTCTATATAATGTTCCAGTACTATATTCAGCTGCACTCACTGATGCATAAGCACTGCAGAAAAGGACTAGGAAACTTATCCTTCCCTAATGCTTCTCTTCCATATGTAACCAGCCAAAGCTAAAGCATCACTTGTAAACGTTCTTCTTCTTCCTGAAACATTAACTTTTAAGTCCAATAAAGATATAATCTTGCCCTTCCAGTTTCTTATCTGCATACTGCTCCCTCAGCAATATTGTGTGAAAACTTTAAACTGACAGGGACCATTTCCATCTCACCCATCCTTTTCTCTGTCTTTGATTTGTCACACATCTGGAATTGGCTGGGTAGAAATTTTCTCTAACTTAGAGACCATAGCCTTTGTTTATGTTCTCCAGCTGCTGACTTCATCTCTTTTCCTGGCAAATGTCTGGGAGTGAATGGGAGTTTTCGCAATGCAGATGTAATATTTGATCCAGAGATAAGCTTCCAACCACAGATCTGATTCATCATCAAGACTGCCTACATGAATCTCTGCAACAATTCCACCCCAGCTTTAGCTTATCTGCTTCAGAGGTCTTCATCCATGCCTTTTTAACCACTGGACTTGATTATTCTAATACTCTATTGGCCAGCCTATCTCTGCAGCTTTTTCCAGCCTTACAAGTGCACTCAGAGTCATAGAGATGTACAGCACAGAAACAGGCCCATCAGTACAACTCATCCATGCTGACCAGATATCCTAACTTAATCCAGTCCCATTTGCCAGCACTTGGCCCATATTCCTTCAAACCCTTTCTATTCAAATACTCATCCAGATGCCTTTTAAATGCTGCAATTGTACCAGTCTCCACCACTTCCTCTGGCAGCTCATTCCATATACGCACCACCCTCTGTGTGAAAAGGTTTGCCCCCTTAGGTCCTTTTTCGATCTTTCCCCTCTCACCGTAAACCTATGCCCTCTAGTTCTGGACTCCCCTACCCCAGGGAAATACTTTGTCTATTTATCCTATCTATGCCCCTCATGATTTTATAAACCTCTATAAGGTCACCCCTCAGACTCCGACATTCCAGAGAAAACAGCCCAGCCTATTCAGCCTCTCCCAATAGCTCAATTCCTCCAACCCTGCCAATATCCTTGAAAATCTTTTCTGAACCCTTTCAAGTTTCACAACATCCTTCTGATAGGAAGGAGACCAGAATTGCACACAATATTCCAAAAGTGGCCTAACCAGTGTCCTGAACAGCTGCAACATGACCTCCCAACTCCTGTACTCAATACCCTGACCAATAAAGGAAAGCATACCAAACGCCTTCTTCAATATCCTATCTACCTGCGCCTCTACTTTCAAGGAGCTATGAACCTGCGCTCAAAGATCTCTTTATTCAACAACACTCCCCAGGACCTTACCATTACATGTATAAGTCCTGCTCTGATTTGCCTTTCCAAAGTGCAACACCTCACATTTATCTAAATTAAACTCCATTTTCCACTCCTCAGCCCCTTGGCCCAGCTGATCAAGATCCTGTTGTATTCTGAGGTGACCTTCTTCACTGACCATTACACCTCCAAGTTTGGTGTCATCTGCAAACTTACTAACTATACCTCCTATGTTCACATCCAAATCATTTATATAAATGACGTAAAGTAGTGGACCCAGCACTGATCCTTGTGGCACCTATTGGTCACAGGCCTCCAGTCTCCTTTCATTCCAATCTCTTGTCCATCCCCAATTATAAATGCCTCCACTGGAGCAAGTTGTAGTTTCATCTGCCCGGGCACTACTTTTTGGAATTTAGTTCAACAAACATCTCTGCCTTCCTACTTCTTTTTCCTCCAGTAGAACGATCTTTAAAATCTACGTCTTGGACCAAGCTTGTCATCACTTCACAATATCTCCTATGTGGCTCAGTGGCAAAGTTTGTGTTTTTATTAAACTTTGCATTAAGAAATTTGGGGTGTTTGACTATATTAAGGGTGTATGCAGTATAAGGTATTGTTGATTCCAAAGGACTGATTTATGCGAGGAAGTGAATAAAATTTCAAATTATCAGCCCTAAGAACAAAGTATTCTTTGGTAAGAACACACATTTCAAGATAACTGAGAGTGTATCCGGATCTAGTCTGAGTTTAATCAGTGGAAAGTGATAGTTACCCTCCCATAATTTCTTCAGTGGAGACCATATTGCCCTTCCTCATGTTTGCCATGTGTAAATGATGATATTTATGTAGACAAGTACTGAGTTATACCTGATTGCACTCCATTTCCTGTCTGCTTTAAAATGTGTTTATTCATTTACAGAGTAAGGGCTTCATTGGCAGGGCCAGAATTTATTGTTTATCACTAAGGCTGGAGTGAGGTGCCCTTCCTGAACTGGTGTAATTCATGATGTAGGTAGATTCACAAGTCTGTCAGGGAGGACATTTCAGGATTTTGATGCAGCGACTCTAAAGGAACAATGATAAATTTCCAAGGCGGAATGGTGAGTGACTTGAGGAGGAACTGAAAGGTGGTGGTGTTCCTCTGGATCTCCTGCTTTGACGATAAATGGTGGTGATAGATGGTAGAGGTCATAGGTTTGGAAGGTGCAGCCCAAGGTGTCTTGGTGAATTTCTGGGTGCCTTGGTAATTAAGAATAGCAGTAACAGTGTGCACTTCTCCATGCAGTTCACCATTTATGTGGTTGACACAGTGTCAGCTGGAATCATTATGAATTAAACCTTCCTAAAAAGGATCAACGTAATGCGAGCGCAAGTTTAAGCTCAGTCTGTTTCTCTTATCTCAGCATTATAGTGCCTTTATTATTTTGAGTTTGTGTTGCTAAGGTACTCAAATAAAGCCGCTCTTTTATGTGTTTGTAAAATGGCAGTATGTTAAACAAAGTCTTGAAATCTGAAGCAAGCAAGAAAGAAGGTAAAGTTTATACTGAGCTTTGTAGAGAAAAAAACTGATATAAATCCTACCTGCAACGTTCTGCAGAGGTCTGTGTAAGTCATGTGATGCTGGTTTATCTTCCCTTTTTGGCGAAGGCTTTATGTTTTATTTCATCCTCCATTTTAGGCCTCTGCCTCCCTCTGTCTGGGCAAACAACTAGCTCAATACTGTGACCAAATTTAGGCACTCACTTCATCATGAATAGCAGGTGCAAAGTGGCATGCTAACTCTGTTGGGCCACTATCCTGATGCATCAGTACACTTCTATAATTTCCACATAAATCATTATAGCTCTTCATCGCTTTTGAATGAAATGAATTTTTTTTTGAAATAAATAGAATGGAATGTGTTGAGCGTGAAAGGAAGATTAGAACTGCATTTTTCACCATGATTACTATTCAACACTCCACTGATTTCTGAATAAGAAAGGTCCTGGGTTAGATGTGCAAAATTACTGCTTTTCAAAATAGAAAACATACAAACACTCTGGATGGATGAGTCTTCATAGTAATTCCTGTCAAATAGAATAAGGTATATACTGCTCTCAATAATTATCTGCCAAATATTTCTCCATTGCTTTTTTTTAAACCTTTCCATTGCTGGTTTTAGTCTGTGATTGATTTAATGTAGTCTAGACAAACTTAAAATTAAAATAATAAATTTCATTTTAAAGGAACACAGATTTAGCCCACAATTGGTATTTTATGTCTAATACAATGTTTAACTAAAGTGCAATATTTGTAGTCTTTTCACCACCAAGTTCCAACCATATGTGGAATTGATTAATTTGATTAGTTTCAAACAAAAATGAAGAATTAAGAACACAATAAAGAGATTTTTGTCAGCAAGTTATCAATGATTGAGTCTTCTAAGTTTCAAAGTTTTGCAGTGTCACATAATGTGCCATAAAGTTATATATCAGCTGTTATGGTTCAGTGAATTTTCCAATGGCCATGTTTCAGAGCTACCAGCGCAGATGTTGGCCCAAAGTCACACATGATTGGGTTTGAAATTAAATGTTTGCGATATTCAATACTAGTAGGAGGAAAGAAGAGAATTTTAGCTAGGGTGGAACTGACATCAGTGTGGAGAAGATAGAGAAGATAGGTAACTTACTGGAGGTTTTGAAATAATGAACAATTTTTGAGTAGTGTAGAAGATATTTGTCTCCACTAGTTGGTACGTCAGTAACAATTTCAATATTTTCAACATGGAAGCTGGAAGTGAGATGAAGAGAAATTTATTATGCGTTATTAATTTGTGGGAGTGATGTCGCTGGCTGCCCAGCATTTATTGCCCATCCCTAGTTGCCCTTGAGAAGGTTTCAGTCTGCTTGCTATGGTTTGACCCACAAATACATTAGGGAGAGAATTTCCTCAGAGTAAATTTTCTTTACTCACAGTTGTTAGGATTTGAAATGCACTGTCTAGCATAGTGATGGAGGATGATTCCGTACAAGATTTCAAAAGAGAGCAGGGTATATATTTGAAAGTGATAAGACTGAAGAATGGGGCAAGCTAGGTAGTTCTTTCAGGAGCTGGAACAGACATGGTTGAATGGCCTTGTGTTGCAAAATTCTATGATTCTCTGGTTTGCCAATGATTGACGTTGCAATGGCGTCTCTGTGAACAGCAGTGTGCTCTCTGATTCGTGAAGTGATGAATGGATAGACTCAACGTGAGTTAAGATACTGTCTAATAACTCTTGTAGGTTGACCTCTTCTTTTACTCAAGGAATAAAAGCATGAATTTTAATCCAATGCGCCCAGTGAGAGTCTGAAGTTCCTATGTATTTTAAAATAGGCAGAGGTTACTTAACTCTGTCCGTGATTCTATTTAAGTCTAATTAACTCCTGTATTTCAGGAGGTGTCTGATGTGCTTACTGCAGGCAGGCAAGGACATAATCAATAAGGGTCGAAGTCTTGAAATTCAAACAAACAAACTTGTCAAAACTATCCTGTGTTAGTTTTGACAAGTGCCAGATCCCTACATGAACTTGGAGACAAATAAAAACAAGCCTGAGGTGGCCTGGGATAGTAAGTTTTAGCACTATATTTGCATGATTTCATTCAAAACAAGGGGGGACAATTCTCCTCCTGCAACCCGATACTGTGGATAACCCTTGCTTGAGTTTTCTCCCATCTCCTCTGACCATATTCACTGCCCCTTGATCTTGGGATCATTTCTTCAGATCCGGAAGGATGCCCGTATTCTTTCAGTGATCTTGCTTCTACTTGCTGGCCATAGGGATTCACACTTGTTTTCGGTGGAAAACTCACTTCCACTGGGGAAATGAATCCTGACAGTTAGAATCTCTGCATGCTTTACACAATGCCAGAATGTGAGTGCCCTGTTCCATCCTGGCTGTCGGCATGCAGCACTCTTTTCTTGTGTAAAATATTGGCGGTGTTTCTAAGTTTGATCATACCCCCACCGTATCCTAGAATCCCGACAGTGTGAAAACAGGCCCTTCGGCCCTACCAGTCCACACCAACCCTCCAAAGATCGACTCACCCAGACCCATCTCCCTCTGCCTAATGCACTAACGCTACGGGTAATTTAGCACGGCCAATCCACATAACCTGCACATGTTTGGATTATAGAACATAGAACATAGAACATAGAACAATACAGCACAGAACAGGCCCTTCGGCCCACGATGTTGTGCCGAACTTCTATCCTAGATTAAGCACCCATCCATGTACCTATCCAAATGCCGCTTAAAGGTCGCCAATGAATCTGACTCTACCACTCCCACGGGCAGCGCATTCCATGCCCCCACCACTCTCTGGGTGAAGAACCCACCCCTGACATCTCCCCTATACCTTCCACCCTTCACCTTAAATTTATGTCCCCTTGTAACACTCTGTTGTACCCGGGGAAAAAGTTTCTGACTGTCTACTCTATCTATTCCTCTGATCATCTTATAAACCTCTATCAAGTCACCCCTCATCCTTCGCCGTTCCAACGAGAAAAGGCCGAGAACTCTCAACCTATCCTCGTATGACCTACTCTCCATTCCAGGCAACATCCTGGTAAATCTTCTCTGCACCCTCTCCAAAGCTTCCACATCTTTCCTAAAGTGAGGCGACCAGAACTGCACACAGTACTCCAAATGTGGCCTAACCAAAGTCCTGTACAGCTGCAACATCACCTCACGACTCTTGAATTCAATCCCTCTGCTAATGAACGATAATACTCCATAGGCCTTCTTACAAACTCTATCCACCTGAGTGGCAACCTTCAAAGATCTATGTACATAGACCCCAAGATCCCTCTGTTCCTCCACCTGACCAAGAACCCTACCATTAACCCTGTATTCCGCATTCTTATTTGTTCTTCCAAAATGGACAACTTCACACTTGGCAGGGTTGAACTCCATCTGCCACTCCTCAGCCCAGCTCTGCATCATATCTAAGTCCCTCTGCAGCCGACAACAGCCCTCCTCACTGTCCACAACTCCACCTATCTTTGTATCATCTGCAAATTTACTGACCCACCCTTCGACTCCCTCATCTAAGTCATTAATAAAAATTACAAACAGCAGAGGGCCCAGAACTGATCCCTGCGGAACTCCACTTGTAACTGGACTCCATGCTGAATATTTACCATCTACCACCACTCTCTGACTTCGACCGGTTAGCCAGTTTTCTATCCAATTGGCCAAATTTCCCTCTATCCCATGCCTCCTGACTTTCCGCATAAGCCTACCATGGGGAACCTTATCAAATGCCTTACTAAAATCCATGTACACTACATCCACTGCTCTACCCTCATCCACATGCTTGGTCACCTCCTCGAAGAATTCAATAAGACTTGTAAGGCAAGACCTACCCTTCACAAATCCGTGCTGGCTGTCCCTAATCAAGCAGTGCCGTTCCAGATACTCGTAAATCCTATCCCTCAGTACCCTTTCCATTACTTTGCCTACCACAGAAGTAAGACTAACTGGCCTGTAATTCCCGGGGTTATCCCTATTCCCTTTTTTGAACAGGGGCACAACATTCGCTACTCTCCAGTCCCCTGGTACCACCCCCGTTGCCAGTGAAGACGAGAAGATCATTGCCAACGGTACTGCAATTTCCTCTCTTGCTTCCCACATAATCCTAGGATATATCCCGTCAGGCCCGGGGGACTTGTCTATCCTCAAGTTGTTCAAAATGTCCAACACATCTTCCTTCCTAACAGATATCTCTTCTAGCTTATCAGTCCGTTTCACACTCTCCTCTTCAACAAGATTATGGGAGGAAACCGGAGCAAACCCGCGCAGACTCGGGTAGAATGTGCAAACTCCACACAGACTGTCACCCGAGGATGGAATTGAACCCGGGTCCCTGGTGCTGTGAGGCAGCAGTGCTAACCACTGAGCCACTCTGTAGGTTGACCTCTTCCCTTCCACTGATTACTAATGGAATAAAAGCATGAATTTTATCTGAGGGAAGATAGCTAGGGAAAACAACCTCTCTGTCTACATTCCTGAGCCTCTTTGGAATCTTGGGTGTCTCAATCAGATCATCTCTAACTCTTTTAAACTCAAGGGAATATAAACCCCTTTACCCAATCTCTCAGCATTCTTACCTCACGAACCAATCACTGTTCCCCTTTCAAGACAAGTGCAATTTGTCTGCCTGTTTGCGTGCTGAACCTGCATGCTAACCTCTTATGTTCTTTTGTCTGTATGAACACACCTAAGCATCTGTAAGCACCAACTTAAAAGTTACATAACATTTTTTTAAAGTATTCTGTTTTTGTATTCTTTATGGCCAAAGTGGATAACTTTGTACTTCCCCACACCATGCTGCCCGTGCCAACTTATTGCTCACCTACTGAACTTGTCCATACCTTTTTAAAACCTCTTTGAATTCTCCTCTCAGCTTGTATTCTCACCTCATTTATGATGGCAGCAAAATTGGATACAGTGATCTGAACCTCTTTATCTAAATTATGATCTTTATACAACTAATCCACTTGTTACAATCTGTAAGTTTATTCATAGCTTCTGCCTCTAATCCATTAACAAATCCTCAGTTCATACTGATTTATTGAGAACTATGTGTCCCTATCTTATATATTAACATTTTGTGTGGCACCTTCTCATATACCTTTTCGAAGTCCAAGCATGCGATAGATACTGGCTCTCCTTCATCTAACCATCTTCAAACACAGTTCCCCTCGGTTTTTATTTATTCTCATATGGGATGTGTGGGCAATGCTGGCAAGGCTGGCATTATTTGCTCTGTTTACCCTTGAACTGACTGGCTGTGTAGGCCATTTCAGTGGTCAGTTAAAAATCAGCCACGTTGCTGTGGATGTGGTGTCACACATAGGCCAGGTCAGATAAGGACGGTATTACTTCCCTAAATGGCATTAGTGAACCAAATGGGTTTCTCTGGTAAAATGATTGTGGTTCTCCAATCACACTGAGGTATACTAAACATATTGTTGAGACTTCCATCATAATAGATTCTAATATCCTTCTCTCTAATACCAACCTGACATTAAACCAGTTTGCATCTTTCTTGTAACGTTTGATTCCAAAATGAGCTTCCAACTGCATATTTATGCCATCACTAAGACTTGCTATTTTCATCTCCATAATAGCCCCCAACTTTGCACGGTCTTAGCTCATGCATTACTAAAACTCTCATTCATATTTCTGATCTTCGATCCAACGCAGTCCTGCCTGGTCTGCCTCTGTAAATTTTGAGGCAATCAAAACTTTTCTACCTGCATCTTAACTTGCAACAGGTCCCCTTTTCCAGTCAGCCCCATTGTTGACTCTTGACTCTTCAATTCTCAGCCTTGCTTTCCACCATGGACCCACTCATCTCAAATTCAGTTTCTGGAATCACCCTGAGCTCTGCAATTGTCTGCAAAATCTCCACCCCTTTAATTCTGACCACTTGAGCATTATCGGTTTTACTCACTGGTGACACCCTTCAGTTCCATCGGGCCTAGCTTCTGGAATTCCCATCCCACATTTTTTCACCTCTCTACTTCATGTTTGTTCTTTAAGGCACTCTTTAAACCTACCCCTTTGACGAAGTTTTCATCTGAATAATATCTCCTTATGTGGCTCGGTGTGATTTGCTGTTTATATTACTCGTATGAAGCGCTTTAGGATATTTGATTATGGTGAGAGTGCGGTGTAATTATATGTTGGTGTTTCCCCAGCGGTTGATTAACTGGCCTGTAGTTCCCTGTTTTTATTCTTGGACAATGGTGTTTCATTTGCTACCTTCACTGGTACCATCCCAAAAGTCAGGGAACTTCAGAAAATCATAGCTGCTACCTCCTCTAATACCTTGCAGCTTTCCCTTTTAGAACGGAAAGACTGTAGGCTACCAAGTCCTGAGGATGTATCGGCTTTCAGTCCCTTAAGTTTTTCTATAGTTAATACTAATTAGCGTTGTGCTTCCATTGATTTTGAAGCTCTGGCTCTTGATTCTCCCACAGCTCTTGTGCCTGACTTTATCTTTTGCCATACATCCTGCTCTCCTGTTGATCCATTTCCAGGCATTTACATTTGAGAGTGTTACTTGGATAGGATCTGGCAGCAAGATTTGCTTGATATCACTACCTTGTCATTCTAAAGTTTTGGAGGAGGTTTAGAGGAAAGGCAGAAATAATGATGCTCTCCTTTTCACACAAAGGATTGTAATAAATTTTGTGGTAACATTTCTATAATGTGACCACCAATTCTGTCTCAAATGTTGTTTCCTTGCTGGTTAAGCGTTTGAACTTTTTCTTTTCCAGTGGGTTATTTTAAAAATCTGTTATTTTGACTCCTGCTCCACAATACACTTTCCACAACAGCGGCATACCAAAAAAAAATCTAACAATCAGAAAGTTGCTATTGCTCTATTACAACAACAAAGAGTTTCTGCCAGTTGCTATGAGAATTCATGCTCAGGCTCAGGGCAGAAGAATGTTTTCACAGATACAAAAGCCAAACATTGCACATACTGGGAATCTAATATAAAAGCATCAATGCTGGAAATTGGAGCAGGTCAGGCAGTGTCTGTGAAGGAAACCCACAAAGGTATGAACAGGATTTTCATAATTAAATCTGCTAGTTGGAAATTTTGCCTGTTAGACTCCGTTATAAGCATCGGATGGGGTGGGTGCTTGGCAGATGTTAGATAGAGTTGGGCCTGTCTTACTAAAAACAGATTGGAAGTGTCCATTGGGTGGTCAGGTGCCAAGGCAGACTGGTTAAATTGGGTTGCCTTGGTTCTCTGAGGCCACGTTTAACTTGACTTGATAATCTTCTTCGGCCAAGAGTGTGGTGCTGGAAAAGCACAACATGTCAGGCAGCATCCAGCGAGCAGGAGAATTGCATTTCAGGCATAAGCCCTTCATCAAGAATGAGGCTTCATTCCTGATGAAGGGCTTATGCCTGAAATGTCGATTCTCCTGCTCCTCAGATGCCGCCTGACCTGCTATGCTTTTCCAGCATCACACTCTTAATTCTGAATCTCCAGCATGTGCAGTCCTCACTTTCTCCTGGTCTTTTTAGGCCCTTTAACCTCACTCCATCATCCACCTCATGATGCCAACCAACCCCATGGTCCTGTGACAAATTAATGCCTGTTCACACCACCACCCATTCCCATGGCCCTTAACAGCTTCCACCCTAACTCATTCAGTATGTACTATCGGCAAACTTCAGGAGCCATGATGAAGTCAAATAAAATTAATATCGCAAATCGTAACACAGGCTCCACTTTTTAGAAAACATCTCATTGACGGAAGTCCATTCAAACTTTAAAACTCTCTTCAAATTGGTAATCTCTTACAAAAGAAAAACTTGTATTCATAGTCTGACATCAAAGCCAGAAATAATTTAATAATCTCTTTGGGCTGTTTATAATGCTGGGACTCCCCTTCTTATAAACTGATAGCTGGTGGAAATCAGCTAAGTATTCATGATGAGTCTTTAGAGAAATGTCAATTAACACTTGTTGTGACTGCTTGAATAGATTTTTTAACTTCTCACTGACACTGTCAGCTCTTCATTCATTGTTCATATTGATGAAGGGCTTTTGCCCGCAATGTCAATTTTCCTGTTCCTCGGATGCTGCCTGGCCTGGTGTGCTTTTCTAGCACCACACCCTTGACTCTAATCTCCAGCATCCACAGCCCTCACTTTCGCCTAGTTGTACAGCTATTGTCCACCCTTCAAAAGGCTTTATATCTACTCCATAAACCTGTGACACGCAACAGGGTCAGACCCTTGCATGTTCAGTGCATTCACAATTGGAACCCAATGCCAGGTTCTCATAGTCTTGCTGAGTTCAGCTTCCCCTCGCATGCCATTTAGGGCCCACCTTCTTTTCTCTACCATCATAAATTGGATCTGTCAGAAATGGGAACAAGATTTCTGCTTTAAGATCCCACCCAGCATGTTAGAAGATCCACAAAATGGTCTTGAGTCTGTGAAAATCCAGCCCAGTGTGTCAGGTCAATGACATTTCATCAGAACTAGGAGAAAGGGCCTGTTTCCACACTGTAAGTAATCTAATCTAATCTAATATAAGGACTGATATTTATGCAAACAAATGTAGGTGGGTGGAGCTTTTGTTAATGGTGTTTCTTTAAATATCAGTTCTGAGGCACACGAATGATTACACAATTAGAGAGCAAGGGCATAGAAGAAAAGAATTCTCGTCCCTTACCATTCCAGTTCTGGTGTGGAGATGTTCAGATAGCTATATGTCCTGTCCTGTTGTGAGTTCTCTGTCTGGCCACAGATAAGGCCCTTCTATTGGTAGATATCGAACTTCAAACCTGCACTTCCATATTGACTTTCATTTATACACCACAACTGAGTCCACCCTCAGGCCCCTAAAACCCTCCCCACCATTATTTATAACTCATCAGTGCAGTTATAACACTGGCGAAATCTATTAGCCAATGATCTTTGCATTCTTCCATCATGTTCATCCATTGATTTTTCTCAATGATTCATTCAAATTTGCACCGTTTTTATAGTTATCTATTAATTTGTTCATTTTTTTATCCACAGAGGATCAAATGATTAATAATTCCAATAATTATAATCTCAATATCTGAGTACAGTCGACGAATGGATGGAAGAAGGTATCTAATGTACTCATTGATACCTCTACCCTTTATTAATTGTACCAGTTATTGTATCATCCACAGTACTTTATCCTACAATTCACCCACCATTCTTGTTTTTCAATCACTCCTTCAGTATTCTAACCTATTCAACCATCCATCGTATTCTTCCAATTGCATGGTATTCATGCATCATGCTTGCATATATCTTATACTGTTGAATAAGTGATAGAAATTAAATGTTTTAAAAAATTCTAGTTCAGAAGACGTGACGTGCAATTCTTTGTTCAGTCTTGCTTCAGAAAGTGATTTTTAATTGGTTTCACTTTCTTCAATTAGCCAGTGTTTTTTTTTTCCAATTCATGTTCAGTGCTTGTTTTGCACATTAGGAACAAAACATTTTGTTTTAATAACTTTACGATGTTTTCTGATGTGCAATAGGAAATGGTACAGCCTAAAATTGGGACTACTGTGTTGCTACCATTTTCATGTGTGCTGTTATTGTTTGTCAAAGAAAGAAGAATAAATTAAGAAAATGCTATTTATTTCAGATGCACACACCCTCTATAATCTTCAGTCACATCAAAGGGAGTTGTCAAAACCATGAGCATTATATGTCCGCTTTATATCATGGGACTACTCCTTCAAGGCTTTTCTGTTTACTGTAATGTTGAATTCACTTATTTTTAATGTTGTGTCCAAATTGAGACAGAAATTTTCCACAGAGCTGTTACCAATTGTTGCATCATAATTTATCATAGAGAAGATTAAATGCATTAGATCAAATTAAACAAAATCTCTTTAGATTCCAAGCATTTAAATTGTCTACCTTTCTTGAGAATTTGCAATCATAGAACTTAATTAGGGTTTTGAAAATAATATCTGTCACAACTGGCTGCACAGTGTATATATCAACAGTCAAGCCAATGGAAGATGTTTCCAGATGGCATTTAAGGCACTTAATACTTTTATTTTTGTCACAATTGTTTTCTGCTACTGTCACTGTTTAAACTTATACTTTCTTCTGAACTCATCGTGTACCCTGAAATGCATTTCTGGCCCCAACTGTGGTTAAAAAATGATGTTATGATTTCAGATCTTTTCAGGCCTTTTTTTCTTTAGATAATTCCGTTTCCAATGTATAACCCAATTCTATAATGAAGTCTTATCTCCCTATGGCTTTAAGAGCATCTTCACTAGCCCTGATATCTTGTAAGTTTTGACAGGGCGCCAAAGGTAACAAACAGAAAACCTTTTGTTAGATTTTGCTGTAAGTGCTGTGTTGTATTCTGTATTTCCACAGTACCTTCCTCAAGTCTATGTGAAGCAGAATAACACAAGTATAAAATATCAAACAAATATATGGAACAATCAATGAACAAGTGATAACAGTCATACTGTATTTTTTCAAGGAGGTAAAGAAAAGGGCATGTATAATTCATGACCTCAGAATATGTTTTAAAATTAACTTTTCTATTCTGTTTTTTTTTCCTCATGTTCTTACTGACTACAGGAGCTAACATGCATGATCAAAGCTCTAAGCCCAGCCTCCATTTTGAACAAGCTAATTAAATACCTCAGAAATATTAAATTAACTACCTGAGGCCTACTTGATTTGAATAATTGCCAGTTTAAATTCAAAGCTGCTGGTTATGTACAAAACGAAACAGCTCCCAGAGTATATTTTTACTGAAATTGTATGGATTGTATCCTACTTTAGCTGGCAGCCTTAAGGACAACAAGCCAGGAGCCCTTGAACTTGCATGACCAGTTAGGATGGAAATGCAATTCTCAAGTGCAGCTGACTTTGGTTCCTTTGTAATACGACTCAATTAGATCAACAACTATGAAGCTAAGAGGAAAGAAAAAGGCTTTGCTTTTCAGTAAGCACTTTAATATGTGACAGGAATCACCAATCTTTTGCTTCATTTCAGCAATATGGAAACGTTTTTGTTACTGTCACAAGCATAAAAAGAAACTTCAACCTGTAGTTTAATTGTGTTTAATTTTGTCTGCAATGTGGACGGCAGACTGATTAAAAATTTTGGTCCTATTATTTATGAATGAGTCATAGAGTGACAGAGATTTACAGCTCGGAAACAGACCCTTCGGTCCAAATTGTCCATGCTGACCCGATATTCACGATAAACTAGTCCTGTTCGCCAGCATTTTACCCATATCCCTCTAAGCCCTTCCTATTCATATACTCATCCAGATGCCTTTTAATTGCTGTAATTGTACTAGCCTCCACCACTTCCTCTGGCAGCTCATTCCATACATGCACCACTGTCTGTGCGGAAAAAGTTGTCTCTTAGGTCCCTTTTATATCTTTGCCCTCTAACCCTATACTTATGCCCTTTAGTTTTGGACTCCCCCACCTCAGGGAAACTATTTACCCTATTTATGACCCTCATGATTTTATAAACCTCTATAAGATCACCCCTCAGCCTCCCATGCTCCAGGGAAAACAATCCCAGCCTATTCAGCCTGTCCCTGTAGCTCAAATCCTCCAACCCTGGCAATGGCCTTGTAAATCTTTTCTGAACCCCTACAAGTTTCACAACATCCCTCCTATAGAAGGGAGACTAAAATTGCGCACAGTATTCCACAGGTGGGCTGTACAGATGCAACATGACCTCCCAACTCCTATACTCAATGCCCTGACCAATAAAGGCAAACATACCAAACGCCTTCTTCACTATCCTATCTACCTGTGACTCTACTTTCAAGGAATTGTGAACTTGAACTTCAAGGTCTCTGTTCAGCAACACTCCCCAGGATTTTACCATTAAATGCAGAAGTCCTGCTCTGATTTGCCTTTTCAAAAGGCAGCACCTCACATTTATCTAAATTAAACTCCATCTTCCACTCATCAGCTCATTGCCCATCTGATCAAGATCCCATTGTAATCAGCGATAACCTTCTTTGCTGTCCACTACACCTCCAATTTTGGTGCCAGCTGCAAGTTTACAAACCATACTTCCTACGTTCACATCTAAATCATTTATATAAATAATTAAAAGCAATGGACCCAGTACTGAACCTTGTTGCACTCCACTGGTCACAGGCCTCCAGTCTGAAAAGCAACACTCCACCACCGCCCTCTGTCTTCTACCTTTGAGCCAGTTCTGTATCCAAATGGCTAGTTCTCCCTGCATTCCATGAGATCTAACCTTGCTAACCAGTCCCCCATAGGGAACCTTGTTGAACGCCTTACTGAGGTCCATATCGATCATGTTCACTGCTCTGCCCTCATCAAACCTCTTTGTTACTTCTTCAGATAACTGAATCAAGTTAGTGAGACATGATTTCCCACACACAAAGCCATGTTGACTATCCCTAATCAGTCCTTGCCTTTCCAAATACATGTAAATCCCGTCCTTCAGGATTCTCTCCAACAAAATGCCCACCGGTGATGTCAGGGTCTGTCGTTCCCTGGCTTGTCCTTAGCACCTTTCTTAAATAGTGGCACCACGTTAGCCAACCTCCAGTCCTCCAGCACCTCACCTGTGACTATCGATGATACAAATATCTCAGCAAGAGGTCCAGCAATCACTTCCCTAACTTCCCATAGAGTTCTAGGGTACACCTGATCAGGTCCTGGGGATTTATCCACTTTTATGTGTTTTAAGCTGTCCAGCACCAGCACCTCTGTCATATGGACGTTTTTGAAGATGTTAGCAGCTATTTCCCCATGTTCCATATCTTCCATTTCCTTCTGTCCCAAGTAAACATTGATGCTAAATATTCATTTATTATCTCTCCCCCACCTCCCGCAGCTCCACATAAAGGCTGCCTTGCTGATCTTTGAGGGGCCCTATTCTCTCCCTAATTATGCTTTTGTCCTTCATGTATGGTTGAGTAAGAGTACGATTCTCAGAAAATTAAGTGTTGAAAAGTCTCGAGTAAATTTTCTCCTTCATGAAGCACTTCTTCAACAAGCGTTGTGTTCCACAGTTATCTACTATGTCTTGAGCAGGGATTTTTAAGTCAACTGGAAAATAACATAGGAACAGTAGCTCAGCATTCAGCTCCACATATCTCTATTTTGAGCTCATCTTTGCTCTGTAGAAGTTGATGCCCTAACTAATGAAAACTAAATTGAATTGGACCTTGAACATTTCAGTTTCTGCACATCCCTTGGATAAGATCATTTAAAACTGCCTGTTCCTTTTTTTGTGAAAAAGTACATTCTGATATGTATCCTTATCGTTTGCCTCTCAGTTCCTTTTTCATGTTACTCTCTCCAGAGGAACTAGTTTATTCATGTTTGTGCCCCCTTAACGGCTGGTGCAGTTCACTCATTAATCCCATACAGACAAGGAAATGCAAGCCATACTTATGCAAACTTCCTCCAGAATCGAAGTGTTCTGACCCTGGCATCATGCTGTTAAATAAGTGTTGAACCCTTCATATGGTGAATATGTCTTTCCAAGACTTGGTATTCAAAACAGAACTCAGTCCTGATCAAGGTTCCTTGCAAATAAAGTGCAACTTCTTCACTTTTGAAACATGGAGGAAATAATTGAAAGGCATCCTAACTTAAAGCTTGTGGGCAGGACCTGTACTTGAAAGTTTCCCTCTATGACTACTTCCCCTGCAGTTAATGTATGGCTCCATACATACCAGGGCTGAAGCGACAAAGAGTCCACTCCTTGGAAAATCACGCTGCCTGTCCTCCCATGGCTTTGACTGTTGTGCTAAGTGCTTCTGACATTTTACTGTTTTTGATTCAAGTATCCAGCATTTCCATTTTTGTTTTTGCACTTGAACTAATGTAAGTGCTATAAATGTAGAATATGTATCACATTTGTAGTACTAAATAACTTAGCAGGTTCTGTAAAATTCTGTAAAAAGCCCAAACACTCTTAAGTGTTTTCATGGCATCAGATGTATAAGCAGTTATTGTTTGGACTTGTTGCTTTGCCAATGTAATGAACTTTAACCTGAGTATTTGGAGTGGGTTGTTCATGATTATTGCAATACCTTAGCCTACCAAAAACTCACCAAATATGGCAATGCCATTCTAGTAGAAATTCTTGTTAAGTGAATAATTCTGGCATCGTCATTCAACCATCCTTATTAAAGTATTGTAAGAGCCATTCTCTAAAATAAAAAGCAATGACATTTATTAACCAAAAACTATTTCTGATTAGCAGCATATGGCATCTCAGATAAATCCAGTTTGGTACATTGTTGTCCATGACCCTCCTAGCTTTAATTTACTTGTACACATCCATTTTTAATTGCATACAATTTAAACTTCATTGCAAATCATGGACAAAAGATTTTTGTTGACTCGTTTACATTAAAAATAGATGTGAATATGAAGATCTGTTTCTTGCTCTAACTTCACAAACTCTTTTGGATAAGATTAATGCACAACGGGAAATTCAGCCCAAAGATATTTATCTTTAAATAATGAAAAATGCTAGCTGCCTTATGTCAGGGTTCAAAATTGTTCTGTGGACTTCGAAGGAACAAGATTATTCATTGTTTGTGAACCTTCAAAATTGTGGAAGAGTGGGTCAAAATTATATACCTTAACCGGGCAGTAAACTTCACTTAACTAATGGCTTATTTTAAGTCACTAAAAGTTTATAGTTAGATGTATTTGGTCTTGGCAGGCACCTCTAGGTACCACTGACTGGGTGAGAAGCACTGACACTCCTCCTCTGACCATGTAGGGATGAGAACATGTAAGGACTGAAACTGATCTTCAGCAACACTGCAAAACAAAAATAAAGAAAGTTGAAATCTTTTTACACTTTGGTGACTTAACTTTTCCCTCAAATGAAAAGGGTAATTATGGCCCTGATTTTCATCCGTCTGGACTGTGTCTGCACAGTAGAGAAAACACCCGACAAAGCTGGGAACCCAAAGTCCCATCCCTGATCCTGGCATCTCTTATTTATGCATTTCTTTTCTGGGGTGGGTGAGTGGAGGAGAGGTGGGGGTAGTGTAATCCATGTGTGCAAGTTCCTGAAGGTAGCTGTCCATTTCCATTCCCCCGCTGCCCCCATTCAAATTGGATTTTGAAATAGCTGGAGTGTGGAACTGGAATGAGGAGATTAGACTATGTAAGAGTAGATCTGTTCTCAGTGAGTTCTGCTTGGATAGGCTTTTGGAGATGTAAGAAACCTCTGTGGCTATCATCCCAGGACACTTTGGAGGTGGGATTCAGAAGGGCTGGTATTCTTTGGTTTGGTGGGAGGGGCCTGGTCAGGGATTCTTTAGAGGTAAGGAATCCAGTGTCCTTTTGACTGTAAACTGTGGTGACAAATGTGCATAAAACTGTCCAACTTGTCAAGACATGTCAATCAGTATCAACTTTACAAGAAGTGCCACAACTTTTCTTAATAGGAATTTAAATAATAAACCTGTATTTTTACTCCCATGTGTGTGGGTACTTTGGATTTTTTTTATTCATTCACGAGTGGGAGTTTCTCTAACATGGTCAACCTGTATTACCAATGCTTGGTTGCTTCTGAGAAGATGACTGCAAACTCCTTCTTGTATTGCTGTCAGAAAGAGGTTCGACCCATCAGCAATAGAGGAATGGGAATATAGTTCAGGATGGTGTGTAGCTTTGAGGAGAACTTGCAGATGGTGTTATTCCTGTATATCTGCTGTCCTTAAGCTTCCAGCAGCTTGTGTGTTTTGGGAGGTGCCATCGAAGGAACTTGAGTGAATTTGTGCGCGCGTGCATACACACACACACACACACACACACAAAATTAGCAATGGGGAAATTGAAGGCTGAAGGTATTCAGTGCAATGTCAGTCAAATGGACTGCTTTGACCTGGATTATGAGTGTTATTGGAACTGCCTTTATCCAGGATGCTTAGTAAGTTGGCATGGCATGAGGAGGGGAAGGGTTCTGGATATTACTGGTATGGGTGCATGAGAAGCAGTTGGTATGGATAGAGGGCATGGTGTGGCATGTGTGGGGCCTGTTTTGTGGAGGAGTGGCTCTGCAATGTGAGGGTTGAAGAAATAATGGTGATGTTTTAGGGGGAATTTGTAGGGGAAATGGGCAGGCCAAGGTAGAATGGTAGGTGGCTGGATGGTGAGATTTTACAGGCTTTAGATGTTTGATTCTGAGTTGCCATCTTTGATAACAGAAAGTGGGCCTTTTAACGGGCCTGCTCCTGCATTCACTCCTCTCACACTCCATCGCAATCTGCAATGCTCAATAAATCTCACATGAAGAAACAAGCATCTTGGGCAATGTCGCATATGGGTTGGGTGTGCTGTTGCAAAGTAGCAAAAGTGCTCAACTCACATTTTCCCATGTGCCCAGGAACATCTGGCCCCAAGTGCCTTAATCTGATCCTGGGGTATGTAATTAATTGGCTGTGAAATGCTTTGTGATAAAGAGAGGTCATGAAATATGCTATATACGTGTCAATGGTTTGTTTTGAAGAAGGAAGCATGAGTTTAAAATTAATTGAAAGATTGTCTGTGCTGTTGTACTGTCCTTTTATGAGCTAGCTATTATTTTAATAAGCCTGCTGAGTTGTTTATCATGTCCTTCATGGTTTGTTCTACCACTCTGTATAGTCCTGAGAATCACGGCATGTCTCATGGCATGAAGATTTCTGTTCATTGGAGGCACTTCCTGCAGTGCCAGATATTTGAGCATGTTAAACACACTGATTCCTCAAAGAAGTCACACAGTATGGGAGTAATTTTGTCTCTGAATATGAATGGCTAATGCTCAGCAAAATTAAAATATGAAACAGCAGGCCCAACAAAGAAATTATAGGATCACCCTCAACTTTGGTGATCTTTAAAACCTGATGGTATCAGATTGTGATATATCCTACTGGATTTTCCTTAATGTTGAACTTAAGGGAATGGTAAATTGGCCAGCTTATTTGACAGTTCTGTACCCTTGTCAAAGTTCCAATCACATGAACTCAAGCTCTTTCTTCTCTCATTCCCATTTGCTGCTTTTCTTTATTGTTTGTAAGCTTTCTGTGATGACGAATTTCCAAGTTTTATTTTTGGGTTGTAGACATGGCTGTCTACCCCCTCACATAAAGCTGGGTGCCAAATGGTTCAGACTTCTTCCCTACTGATGTTAGAAAAACCATTATGTTCACTGGTTGCAGTCATACCTGGCGCGCAAATGTAAAGATGGTTGAGGCTGTTGGAAGGCAGTCACATCAGCTCCAGACATCGCTGCATGATTCCTCAGTGTAGATATTTTCCGAATCAACCATCTGTGGGTCTGTCGACACCAAGTGTGCTACAGTGGGGGCAGCTCACTATCACCCTCCCCAGGGCAATAAGAGCTTATAGTGCCAGCATCATTCATATCCTGTGAATAAAAAGTTAAATTGACTCCCAGAAACTCTTACATGCCTTGACCCTTAACTTGCAACTAGCTGTCTGATTATGAATTCAGATAAAGTGCACATGCTGCTTGACCACAACCAAACAGATACAGGGAGAGAACTCAGCTGAAGTGTTTTTGTTCACTATTGAGTGGTAGTGTCCCATCTCTGGCCATTGCCTGGTCATACATCTTCTACTCTTCTTCTGAGGTCTTTGGTTTTATTCTTTAAATATCCCCAAACTCACTTCCCTGCTTCCACCTTCCAGTTATTCAATTCATCCAGAATGCCATTGTTTAGTTAGAGTATTGTAATTCCATCACACCAGTCCATCATGCGCTCCATCAGCCCACCATGCCTCTGACAAATCAGAGCTAAGATCTTTTCTCTCACCTTCACGCATCTCCAAAGGCTATCTCTCCCATCCTATCTCAGTCAGCCAATTCAGTTTGACATTCCTGAATTCACTTTTTCAGTTCTCTGATTGTTGGTCTACTTCCTCTGTCGGTGACTATTTTGTTCAGCCATTTTTCTCCAGCCTTCTGGAACTACTTCATCCTTTCCCTCTTTCTAGAATGTATAAATGACCTTGCAGCCGCTCTCTATTCTGCACTTCTCAGATCTAATTGAATTATTCTCCTACCTATTCTGTGTCTACTTCAGTTACCTCATTTTCAAAATCAATGATTATGATTTAACAGTAAATTGTCTAAAACTGAAGGCTGATGATTATAAGAGATATAGGAAGCAAAACTGGAATTGACGTGATGGTTTGAGATAAAATTAAATAAACATGTAAATGACTGCCTTCTATCGACAGACATGAGTTTCTTCTCTCTAGACACAATGATATACATTCCCAGCCTGTCTTGAAAAGGACAGTATATTGCTAAATCAAATTAACAAAATGAAGAATAATGGTGCTTTGGGATTGTATCTGATGGAAGCTATAATCACTAGTCACAATTATAGTTTAATAACTTCTCAGTTTCCATTCAACTTGAATAAGACTGTATTTGATAAACTATCTCGCAAGAAAATTCACCATATTAATAAACAGAATAACATTGAGAAGGCATCATCCCATCAGCAACCCTGTCTGCCACTGAAAAGGAGAAGTGATTTACCAGTGAGAATAGCAACAAAGTGATCAATTCAGCATTCGGGTATCAGTGGTCCTACAATGCACACATACAGCTTTTGGGTCGGTATTTGATGTCCACATCTGATATTATTGATTTATTCTCTGCAAAACAGAACATCCAGGGTGAAAACTGTTTTGAAGAGTTCTTGGCAAGTAATTTTCCCTGAGTGAGATTTTACAAAATTCCTTGCTCCCCCGGAGCCTCCATGGCTCTCAGGTTTGGTTCAACACTCCTATCTTGGGGAATGAGAGGGTTGTGGGTTTAAGCCCATCACCAAATATGTTCAGTGCAACATTGAGAAAATATTGCATTATCGTAGGGCCTGCCTTCTGACTGAGACATTAAATTGTAGTTCAGTGTGCTCCATCAGGTGCTTGTGAGATATCCTCTGGCATTTTTCAAAGATATTGCTTGGTGTCTTGGATCTTAAATACCTCTTAACCATTACAGCAGATTATGGGGACATTTCTTTTTTTGCTGTTTGTGGGATCTTGCTGTGTGTAAAGTGCTTACCACACCACCATAACTTCCACAAGTGACTACATACCATAGTTGTTTCATTCACTGAAGAGCACTGTGAAGAGATCATTTCAGTTGTGAAAAGATCTACTGCATCATTGCAAGGTCTTTCTTCCTTCTTTGGATTATGAAGATCAGGAAGGATTTGACCGAAGCCAGTGAACTCAGTTGGCTGCTACACAATGTGTTGTGATGTCAGAAGTGTGGGTTCAGCTACTATATTGGCCGAAGTCACTATGAAGGCCCCGATCTTTCAACTTTACCCTTTGTCTGAGGCACAGTGACTCTTAGGTTAAACATCAAATACCACCCATCACCTGTCCCTCTATCTAATGAGAAAGCAAACTATTGTCCACTGAGATTGTGGTGACTTTCACTTCACATTAAGAGGAGACAAAGTTAGGATATTTTTATGTTTAATCCACAGATTGTTTGCATTTAGAAAGCAATATACATCAGTCAGATAGCTTTCAGAAGTGTTCCCACATTTACTGGGTATGTCTGAGTTGGCAAACTGGCACCGTGCTTGCAAATGGAGAAAAAGGCATTGATTTTGAAAATGAGCAGCTTGTGTATAGCTGCGTAGTGTTACTTGGGTGTCTATGTTATCCCTTTCCTACTGCTTGGGTGTCTATGTTATCCCTTTCCTACTGGGTAATAATGATGTACAAAATCTCAGCATCATCTCTGTTTTCCATTCCATTCCATTCTTCCTGTTGCCTCTGTCTCAGTTTCATCCGTTCTGATGATGCAGCTTTCTGCAATGTGCTTCTGAGATGGTGTCTTTTCACCACCATCCTGCCCTGGGCCCCAACCATGTCCATCACATACCAGGAGGACATTTCTTCTTGATTCTTGGGGAAGCTGGAAATAGGGAATAGAGTTTAAGAATAAGAGAATTCCCTTTAAGACTTGAATTTGAGTCACCAGATTCCAGGAAATGGAATCCCAGCTGACAGTCTAGTGCAGAAGTAAAGGATTATGCATGAGCAGAGTGCCAGCTTTTAATTGAGACCTTAAACCAAGGCCCGATCTAACCTCTCGGATATACATCATAGATCCCATGAGGAGCAGGGGAGTCAGTTTTGGTGGCCTGGACATTATTTCTCTCCAACCAACATCACTGGAGAATTGCCTTTGTGCACTGTTGCCTTTTGTGCACTGTGGCTTTCCATAATCGTGTGATCTCAGTAGTCTTGGGTAAAAACCAAGTGATTAAGACAGAACCTATTTTAACCATCACATGGAACAATCACAAGATCAGAATATCTGATCATTTATCAATTTCCTAATTGCGGGACTTTTATGGGCAACAATTCCAAAATACACCAATCTTAAAAATACTTCATTGGATGTGAAGTACTTTGAGATGTCCAGTGATTATGAAAGGACTCAATAAATAATGTTGACTTGTTCAGTCAGTTACTTGCCTGCAGCATTTTCCATGCCATCTGTGTCTGCAGACAACTTTCTGTTTTTATAAAAGGCCCTAATAAATGATTACTTTAATCAAAACAACTGAGTGACAACCATTAGAAAATTCTGAGAAATGGGCTGTGATCATAAGGCCATGAAATGTGGAAACTTAAAAAAAAACCTACTCACGCTAATTAAATTGTCATCAATTTGTCTTGTAACCTGCAATTTTAGTAACTTATCTTAATTTGTGAACATCAACCTCATTACTTAGAAGCTTTTGAGATTCACATTACAGGATCTTTAGGGGACATCACAGAGTCTACTTCATGGTTCATTGTGTAGACAGAGTATTGGGAATGTGAAGTAGATATGATGAGAAGGATGAAAGGAATGATGTTGCAGTTATTGAGTTACAGGAGCACACAGCTCCTCTCTCTCCGCTCTCTCCAAAAACATGCTTGGGTTTTTCAATATTCACTTTATAATATTTACAGTGCTCCTTGATGTTTTATGCTCTCCATGAAAGGCTGATTATTGAATTAGTGTATTTCTGAACTGTGAATTCCATTTGTCAGGCAGCAGCAGCTTGGCTTTTGTTTTTAAGCTGATGTCATCTGTAGTTCATCTTTTTGGCACCATTGCCAGTTTGCCCGTTGCTATTAGAATCTCGTTATTCTGATAAAGGCAGAATGTTTAAAAAATGTTCCTTTTTATCATTCTATAACCTGACTGGTTCTTGGTATTTTATAACGATGATACTTTAGCTCCTTGGAGCATTACTAATGCCAGGTGACCTGACTTATGCCAGTGGAGGCCAGCATTGGAATATTGGCTTTTGAAAGCAAATGAATCCTCCATTTTCTATTCAGTGTTTAACTTTTTTGGCATGAGTAGGTTCATTCTAGACATTGGATGTTCTGGAGTAGATACCGGATTTAAATAACAAAGTGCAAACTCTTAGTGACACTGCAAGAGAAACAAATTAATCATTAACTCATTGTTGAGAGCTGGTCTGTCGAGGCTGATAAAAGGAGAGACTGGTCTTTAGACTTAAAGTGACCCTTTGAGCAACCTAAGAATAATTTCTTTAGATGATCATGTTGTGAGGAGTTACTTTTTGTCAAAAGCATATGGGTTATTTTAAGTGGCATTATTTTTTCCAAACTAAAATGTAATAATGCTTTTTGGACTGGGAAAAGACTGGGCAAACAGTAGTATTATTATTATTGATGGCATGACACATACACTGTTATCTTGATAATATATTGGACTCTTCAAATATCAGAAAGAGTCTGCCCTGAAATGGGGACTGAGTACTACCTGCACAGCTGTTTCACCTGGCCAGTATTACCTGTGAGTGATGCCACAGGAGATCAATTCGCAACGTAAGGAGTCAATGCAATCTCCAATGCTTTCAAGTGAAATAACCACGAACTGCAATTTCATTTTATCATATGTGGTGCAGTAATAATGGATTGTGCACTGTTTGATTTCGGGTGGCATGGTAGCTCAGCGGTTAGTGGGATCTGAGTTCAATTCCAGTGTTGGGTGACTGTCTGTGTGGAGTTTACACAATCTCTCTGTGTCTGTGTGGGCTTCCTCCAGATGCTTCGGTTTCTTCCCACAGTCCAAAGATGTGTATGTTAGGTGGATTGGCCATGCTAAATTGCCTGTTGTGTCCATGGATGTGCAGGCTAGGTGGATTAGCCATGCAAAATAATGGGTTACAGGGATAGGGTAAGGGGGTGAATCTGGGTGGGATGCTCTTCAGAGGGTTGGCTATGGACTCAATGGGCTGAATAGCCAGTTTCCACACTGTAGGGGTTGTATGATTCAGATCTGTTATTTTTTTAGTTTAATGTAGGGTAATCACATGAATCAAAATTAAAACAAGAACCAAGATTGATTTCAGAAAACAATTCTTCATCATCCTAAATTTACATTTTCTTTTAAGTGGACTCAATAGCAATTAGGCCACACAACTTTTTTAAAGTTTTTGTTCAAGGCGAATCCTTGGCAACAGCTCAACCAAAATATTTTTGCAAATTCCAGCAGTAATTAAGTTACTTTAACTTGATTACAGATTATAGTCATACTAGATTCTATGCTGCATTCTGCGTCGACTTGTTTAAAGAGGCAGTACATTGCTAATTGTTTTGGAAAACAACTTTGCTAATTTCTACCATTAGGCAAGTAAATGAAAGAGAAACAAACCATACCTTCTTCATAACTCCTAACTGATAATAACAAAAGTACTCTTAATATAAGCTGAGAAACAAATAGACTTCAGTGAGATCTTATGATTCTGACCAACAAAATAATTAAATAATGGGTAGAATCTTATAGTGGTCTGAACCATGTAGGCTATTGTGGCAGGATCATGTGAGGGTTCAGAGAGGCCTGTCCTGATGTTAGGGACTGCAACTTACTGCATTTTTAATGGATCTGCCAAGCAGCACGGTGAGTTTCTTGTTTGACAGTAGTGAGTTGCCTATTAATAAAGACAGTAGTGAGTTGTACAGCTTTGGTCCAATTCTTCTATGCCAACCAGATATTCTAAATTAAGCTAGTTCCATTGCCAACAATTGGCCCATTTCCATCTAAACCCTTCCTATTCATGGACCCAATTAAGCAGGATTATAGCCTGTTAGAAGCCTTATTATTGAGGTCAGTTGTGCCATTAAGGTTTGGCTTCATATTTTAACAAATGCATGAATAAACTTGATGGTGAGAGTTCTCAGAAGGATATCAGAGTGGGTACCTGGTGACTTCAGCTCACTGCTGGCTGGGTATCTCTGGTCACAAATTATGGGCATCAGCTGCATGCGCCCCTTGTCCATGGACATTGGCATCCAACGTTGGCTAACTCTGACAATCTTCAAGGCACCTCTCCAATCCATTTGCAGGGCACTATGTAGCACAGACTGGAATTGCACAGCATGCTGGCACGGTGTTGTTGGTGGTGGAAGAATCAATCTGTTGGGTCCACTGAGAGAAAGTAATCCATAAAGAGGTTTTGGGGGGTAGTGGTAAGGGAACAAGGAAGCCACTGATGTGGGAAGGAGCCATGGGACTCTGTTTTATGGGGTTTAGGAGCAGCAGGTTGTGGAGGAAGGCATGACAACAGTCAAGGGAGGTCAATTGTGTCTGTAAAGGGTGGGGAGATGCTATAAAGCAAGAATGGGAACAGGGTCATGCGATGGAGAAGGTGCCATTAACAGTTAGGAGCAGTATTGTCTTCCTGGGGGGGTGGGAGGGATACTGTATGACCAAACCTGGCCAGCAGGTTGGCTAATTTAGTGCCATTATTTAAGGAAGGTTGTGAGGATAAGCGAGGGAACAATAGACTGGTGAGTCTGATGTCCGTGGTGGGCAAATTGTTGGAGTGGATTCTGAGGGGCAGGATTTACATGTTTTTGGAGAGTGGCAAATGGGACTAGGTCAGATTGGGATGCCTGGTCAACGCAGACACATTGGACCGAAGGGTCTGTCTCCATACTGTATGACTCTATGATCACCTTCAGTCCTGAGGGCTAGTACACTAGGGCAATGGAGTGTGTATGAATCCAGCAGAGCCTGAGAGTGCTGGACCTGACTCTCCATGGTAACCACCAACCAGTCCATGGAGGCAGCTAAATGATGGCATGCTTGAGGCAGCTGGGTCCCCATGGTGTAGTTGCTGTGCTACAGCCTCTGTGCAGTGAGAGTCACTGCCTCACACATCCCTATCTATTGGTCCTCTTCCTCCCTGGGCTGTGTGGATGAAGTTCTAATTGAGAGCACCACGGGATCCTGTCTGGTAGGTTCTTGCTCTGGAGCAGTACTCCGAGTGCCAGTGGCCTGGGTTGTTTCTCTCTCAGCCAGCTGCAGACCTGTCACAGTGAAACACTCACCACATCATGCAGTCAGTCTGCCTGAGCCTAACGTTCCCACCACACTGTGACTATCTGAGCTGCTCAGGCATGAAGCAGCCTCACCAATGCTTCCTCTGCAGCCTTGGTACTCTCCTCCTCCTCCAGCATCTTCCCAATGCCTATCACTGAGCAGGGCAGCTTCACGATGCCAGAGGTCATCCAGCTGCACAATGATGGCCTTCTAGGGATGGCGCCTGGAATATTGGTCCTTTGTCAGACACCCAGAGAGTGGAAAGTTCCTCAAGTCATGTGATAAGATGGGGTTGGAATCAAATGAGAGTGACACCTTTGATATGGGCCAAGATGTTAATGTAGCAAGTTTGCTAAGATATGCCGATAAACCTTGCTTGGCCTCATGGCAAAACTCCATCCAGAAAATTGCATCCAACTGATTCTTAGCAAAAGAAAAATAAGCCCCTCTACTAATAAAGTCTACTAATAAAATAAAACTTCTGCTGTTAGCCCTGCACTGATTCTCTGGGTGAGCTAGTGTGGAACTCAGCACTTGGACGTTCTTGCATTCTTCACATGCTGTCCGAGTCCATGAGGGACTGCAGGCAACTGGAATGTGGCTGGATACACTGGAGCATATATCAATGGAGTCAACAAACATTGCCAAGAAACTGGATTTTGATATTTCCCCTCCTTAGCCTAGGGTGATTGAAGTCAGCATCGAACCACACCCCAGTTGAGATCAGCTATCTCATTCATTGCTAAAAATTACATTTGGGACATTCTAGTCTCATGTGGTTCATATTACTAGGTGGTACAGTTAACAACTAATCCACTGGCTAAACTTTGGATGGCACCTTTTCAATAAGATTATAAATTGTTCACTTTTAAATCATGAAGTATTCTGCAAAGAAATTGAGTTTTTTTAAATATAGGGATCCTAATGAATAACATGGCAGGCCATTTTGAGAGAATGTGATTGTATCCCCGACAGCGCCATGAATAAAAACTTGATCCTTTCGTTATGAAAGAGTGGGTCAGCTCCATCTTTATGTTTGTGTAAATGTTTTCTGGGAAGCCAACAATCTGGTTTGTTCTGAGGTTACTTTTTTCTTTCCATTTCTTCAAACTGGGCGTCGCATGTCTCTTCAAATTCTTAATTACAGAGCTGCATTCCCTTGCTGTTGTACACAATCTGTTTGCCAAATGCACGCTATGGAGTAGGCAGATAGAATGTTGAAACCTGGCTGAGCAAACAGTAAGATGCACTGCCCAACAATCCACCTGAGTAACAATATGATATGTGGGACTTGAGCAACTGTTTTTGTTTCAAACGAGTACGTTTTCATATATAGAGGAGCTCCACCAAGTCAGATTTGATTTTGTAACAGAAGACATAAGTGTATTCTGATGTCTGGCCAATGAGCTGCATTCAACAAGAAGAACAGCTGTGTCCTATTCAACAAAAAACCCAACGGATTTTCTATATAAATCTTGTTTAATTTGGGTTTTTTTTAGATTTTGAAGTTTTAATTTGTTTTTCTTAAGCAGTAAGGAACATAACAAGAAAAGCTCTTGTGGATTCGTTCTCTGAAAAATCCCACCTAGTGAATTAGAGAGCAAAAGCTTAATTTAATGCATCATATTGTGTGCTGAAGTTAATGCAATGGTGATCTAGCATTCCATATACAGTAAAAGTAAATATCTGCTGTGCTCCAGGAATCTAATGCAGCTTTTGGAAATATTTCCAGTCAAGGTAGTTTTGTAATTGAGTTAATTCTTACACAGTCGCAGTCATCTTATTCACTGATGCAAAACAAAATGTGTAATCTATAAATGACAGAACAGTGAACACGATAGATGATAAACAATTTGCAGAAAAAATCAAGCAGATATTTGAGCAAGAAGATACTGCTGTCATGTAATGACAGGTAAAATCACAAGTAGTGGGGTCTGGAACTAAGAGATCAGTTGAGAACTGTGATGGTAATGAAATTTGAGATGGTAATGAGTTTTCGAGGATAAGGAAGATAAGGAATTTTTTGAGATTGCATTGTTAATGATTGAATGGATTGCATGTTTACAGATCCTGCAAATGTGCCCAGCAGTGTCTTATTATAGGGGCATCAACAGCAATGCTTTCCTGTCTCTCAGAAATAGAATTCTTCACACAGCCCCAGGTGGTAAAATTCAAAGCAAAAGCTGTGATGATGGTGGAAATCTGAAATTTAAACAGAAGATGCTTCTGGTTCCCCTTAATCTATTCTGTTAGCCACATTCTCAAAAATATTATAAGAATTTCTCTGATCAGACTCTAATTTTCTAAGCGCATTATTAAAGCTTTCTGATTCGATTCCAGCAGTTTCCCCACCAGCAGATGTCAGGCTAACTTGACTGTAGTTTCCTTGTTTCCCAACTTCCTCTTTTTCTGAAGAGCCATGTTGCATTTGCTCAGTTCTTACCTGCTGGCACCATTCTACCCAATTTTGGACATTCCTTACCAACCTGCGCTGCTACATATTTTCAAACCCTGGAATATAGGCCATCAGATCTTATGGTTGTTTTTGGATTTTGGTCCCTTAATTTGCTTCAAAATGTTTTTTTTGCTGACAGTAATTATTTTGAGCTGCTTACACTTCTTAGCCTCTTAACTACCTTCAAGTTTTGATATTTTGTTTGTGTCTTCTACCAGAAAAAGAGATCATAATATTCCATTTCCTAGTTCCCCATGATAATCTCTGCTGTTTCTGCCTTTAAAGAAAGAGCACTTATTTTATTGTCCTTTTTATGCATATATTATATTCCTGTATGAGAAAATCAAAACTCCAGTCAGGAACCAGTAACTTTTTTATTGAAGGAGGTGAAGTTTATGATCCCAAGTATTTAGTAAGAGTAAAGCCACAAGGTTTGAAACAAAAATGTATGTTAATATATAAAAGTAGAACATGCAATATGTTCTACACAAATATACATATTTCTATATATTATATATGTACAACTTATACTCTTAACAGTCAGAATGAATATGAGGTAAATATTAGTAACAGACAAACTATGTTCAGATATCTCACAGAGTTGCAAATGCTATCAAAACAGATCCCATCAGTTTCTCACCTAGACATTCATGACAGTATTGGTCACCAAATCTCATTAAACCATTGTCCCCTATAGACACAATTCCCAATCTTCACTTTCACGCAACTGACCTTGAAGCTGCCTGAACTATTGCTGTGTGATAGACAGTCATAACGGCTGCACAGTTCCAGGTAATTCAGTCTCTTCCCATGATTCTACATTCCACTAGATTCCTGTAACTGTATTCTAACAGCAAATAGTTAACTGCATTAAGCTGACACTAAAGCTGGGGCTTTTCCAAGTACCAATATTTCTCACCTGGATCAAGGAAATATTGCTTGTGGGTTTCCTTCATCCTTAGACTTAGTTGCCCTGAATAATCAATGTCTTTTAGGAACTTCTTTCATAGCTACTTGGAATGTGCGAACAGAACTCTCACAGCGTCAAGTTACAATCCATAATTCTCAACAAACATGCGCCCCAATAAATGGAAACCAGAGAACCCTGTTAAGATCGGTTGATCTCCATGATAATGTAACCTGCACTACACCATTGCTAACCAAAACATTATGGTTAAATATCCTTCATTTACAATTTCTTCATTAATGTCAAGGTGCATATAATCTTTACACCATTTCAGAACGTTTTTTAAGCCAATTTAATTTTAACTCCCAAAGCAATCACTTTGATTCTGATTCTATTAAACAAATGTGGGTGAGTTCTTAAAGCAACATAGTCCTGCCTTTTCAAGTGTAGTGGACTTCAGTTTGCATTTATGCCATTATCTACTACAAATGTTAATTTCAAATTCTTTTTTAAAAGATACAAACCATAAACTAGCTACTCTCAACTTGCAAAATTTCGAATAATCTATATAATATATCGAGGGTAGCTCAGTGGCTAGCCCTGCTGCCTCACAGCACCAGGGACCCTCCACTGACTATGCAAACTCCCTAATCAGAAAGGTCAGCACAACATAGAGGGGCGAAGGGCCTGTGCCATACTTTACTGTTCTGTGTTCAGACAGACATTCTCCCCATGTCTGTGTGGGTTTCTACCAGGTTCCCCAGTTTCCTCCCACAGTCCAAACATGTGCAGGTGAGGTGGATTGGCTATGGGAAATGTAGAGAAACAGTCACAGTGTGGGTCTGAGTGGGATACTGTTCAGAGGAGCAGTACAGACTGAATAGCCTGCCTCTATACTACAGGGGTTCTATACGTTTGATAATTTACTTTCATATTCTATTTAATTCCCTTCTTAATCAATGCTTTGCTGTTTCTCAATTCTTTACCTCAGTAGAATCAAAGAATTCATACAGTGTGGAAGGAGGTCATTTGGCCCATTGAGTCCAAACCAACCTTCTGATGAGTGTCCTACCCAGAACCACTCCTCAACTGTATCCGTATAAGCCCATGTTTCCCCTGGCTTATTAACCTAGCCTGCACATCCCTGAACACTTTGGGCAATTTACCATGGCTAATCCACCTAACCTGCACACCTTTGGACTTCTTTGAATCCTTAACCAAGGATAAATCTTTCTCGGTGATTTAATTGACCACCCAGAATGTCACTCACAAATGTGCAACCTTTCAAAAGTTTCAGTCATCACTCTACTCTCCTTGGTAAAGATTTTTTCACATATTGGAGGAAAAGATGTACACAGCCACTATGTTGATAGGCTGAGCTCTCAGCCTACCTGAGGTCAATGAAACATTACTCTGTAATTCTGGAATAGCCAGTATAAGTCACTAGGCGATTGAGGTAACCTATGCCTCTCCCTCATGTGGTGCTGCCTGCTTCAAAAGTTCTGGTACTCTCCTACTCATATTACAGCATTGTTTAAGTAACAGTGTCAGAGGCTAGAGGCAGACTGACAGCATGACAATCCCCTCTCTCTTTTTCAAATGCTGACAACTCACTGTTCTAAAGCAGCTCTAATTGGAAACCACATGAGCCAGCCAATAAGGATACTGATGTGGGAAATGGAATGCCATACTGATGAAATGCGAGACACTTTTCAAGCACACTTTTGGGTCAAATTAGTGACAGCTTTAATCTGTGCTGAGTCATGGTAAATTGGTCCTGCAAATACTTGCTGGGAAATATGGATGCTGGTTTCTTACAGAATGCCCCTTATTTTTAGGGAAGAAAATTGTAGCAATTAATACTTCAATAACATTATCATGAACCATTTTAATTGGCTAGGGAAAATAATCAGGAAGTAGTGTTACTCGAAATATTCATTTAAATAAATGGCCCACGTTTTGCAGGAAACCTGCACAGATGAAGTGATGCATATAATTTATAGGGCCTTTTGTTAGTCATAGTCACAGAGTCATACAAAAGAAAGGACTAATTATAGCCAAACTAAGAATGGAAAATGGATGCTGTCCCAGCCTGTGATGCCTACATCCCTGAATAAATTACAAATGTGGGAAAACTTGAGGCAAGATTATTCCTTCAGGCCTTTGTTTTGACAATCAAATTGCTGATAGATTAGAAACCCAGATCAAAGTGAATGCTCCGAAGCTATGCATTAGCTTAAAGCTTTGGGTGATGTGGGTTTGCCTCCAGCATTTGTTTTTTCCTGATGTAGCAATGCTCATGTTCTCGCTGTTACATAAGAAACTGGACGTGGACATTGTGATATTGAAGAAACCAATAGGCATTTGTTCCAACTGATTATGCTCAAGCATAATATGACTGACAACACAATATTAGCCCAGACACACACATGCCTGAAGAATGTAATGCTGGAACATAATTAGTGAAACTTGGCTAAAGTTAGCTGGTTAAAGACATATGCAGCACAAATAGTAAACTTATTAAATTATTACTTGAAGACAAAATCTCAATGATATAAGGGAACTTGGAAATAAATCAAAAGGGGAAACTCAATTGAATTGGTATAAATAAATAAAATGGCAATGGCAAAAGTGATAGGACTCATGATAGGAAATCCTCAGAACCTGATGTATCAATGCAAAGAAGTATGGAACAACACATTTCCAATCCAAGAAAAGTGAATTAGAGTTGTGAGAGATGAGGAACTGTGGATAGGAAATGAATTTTGGGTAGCCATTTGCATATGTCATTAAAACCAGCATGAACAAGTGCAAAGGCTTTTGGGCTGTTGGAATACCAAACTGAGGAAAGGGATGCTTCAGCTGTACGGAATATTTATCAGATTTTATCTGGCGTTTTATATTCAGAAGTTCTGTGCTGCACAAAATGGAATAGAAATCTGATATTTTCTTCCCTGGAAGATCCTTGATTGTGCACCAAGTGCCACACAAAGGAGAGAGAGAGACACACACACCCGCTCAGAATGTAATCCCAGTGAAGACAGGAACATAGTGTGGGTCCATTCTAACAACACCCTGTCTAATTACATAATTTTTTTCATTTATGGGATGTAGGTGTTGCTGGCTGGGTCAGTGTTTGTTGCTCATCCCGAGTTGTCCTTGTGAAGGTGGTGGTGAACTGCTACAGTCCATCGGCTATAGTTTGACCCACAATGCCATTAGGTAGGGAATTTCAGCAATTTGACCCAGCGGCGGTGAAAGAACTGTGATATATTTCCAACTATCACTTGGAGGGGAACTTGCGGGTGGTGGGTGGTCCTATTTATCTGCTGCCTTTGACCTTCCAGATAGTCATGGATATGGAAGGTGCTACCTGAGGCGTTTTAGTGAACTTCTACACTGCATCTTGCAGATAAATATACACTGCTGCTACTGAACGTTGGTTGTGTGGGGAGTGGATGCTGGTGGATGGGGTGCCAATCAAGGGGGCAGCGTTGTCCTGGATGGTGTCAAGCTTCATGAATGCATAACAGTAAAGTATCCTCCACCCATTCAGGCAAGTGGGGAGTATTCCATGACACATCTGAGTTGTGCCTTGAAGATGATGGACAAGCTTTGTGGAATAAGGAGGAGTTACTCACCCAAAAGAAAACAACAGTAAAATGTGCGAAATGCGCAAACATATCCTTCAAAATGAAATTCCTGTGTACCCAGTGCATTCTTTTCATAGTATTACTGTTTTTGTTTCCTTTTTTTCTGAGTGTTGCAGAATTCCTAACCTCTCACCTGCTTTAGTAGCTAGGAATGCTGTCTCCAGAAGCAGAAGATGTTGTCAAATGCAACATTGTGAATTTGACACAAACTTGCATCTCAGACAAATGTTTGTGCCTTTCATATCCAGTGCATATTTTAAGCACATTGATTAGTATCCATGCTTAAGCCTTGTTGGAAATGATGTTCATTGTAGATCTTTCTGCCCTTTATTCAAGATGGTATCTGCATTTCATTATATGTCATCTGAAGCATATTGGAGAAAGTGACAGATATTAATGCTGTTAGTAATACTGTATTTCGATAGTCACAGGTGAGGTGCCGGAAGACTGGAAGTTGGCAAACATGGTGCCACTGTTTAAGAAGGGCGTTAAGGACAAGCCAGGGAACTATAGACCAGTGAGCCTGACGTCGGTGGTGGGCAAGTTGTTGGAGGGAATCCTGAGGGACAGGATGTACATGTATTTGGAAAGGCAAGGACTGATTGGGAATAGTCAACATGGCTTTTTACGTGGGAAATCATGTCTCACAAACTTGATTGAGTTTTTTGAGGAAGTAACAAAGAACATTGATGAGGGCAGAGCAGTAGATGTGATCTATATGGACTTCAGTAAGTCATTCGACAAGGTTCCCCATGGGAGACTGATTAGCAAGGTTAGATCTCATGGAATGCATGGAGAACTAGCCATTTGGATACAGAACTGGCTCAAAGGTAGAAGACAGCGGGTGGTGGTGGAGGGTTGTTTTTCAGACTGGAGGCCTGTGACCAGTGGAGTGCCACAAGGATCAGTGCTGTGTCGCATAAGAGGTACAGTTAGTAAGTTTGCAGAGGTGTAATGGACAGCGAAGAAGGTTATCTCTGATTACAACAGGATCTTGACCAGATGGGCCAATGGGCTGAGAAGTGGCAGATGGAGCTTAATTCAGATAAATGTGAGGTGCTGCATTTTGGGAAAGCAAATCTTAGCAGGACTTATACATTTAAATGGTAAGGTCCCAGGGAGTGTTGCTGAACAAAGAGACTTAGAGTGCAGATTCATAGCTCCTTGAAAGTGGAGTCGCAGGTAGATAGGATAGTGAAGAAGGCATTTGGTATACTTTCCTTTATTGGTCAGAGTATTGAGTACAGGAGTTGGGATGTCATGTTGCGGCTGTACAGGACGCTGGTTAGGCCACTGTTGGAATAATGCGTGCAATTCTGGTCTTCTTCCTATCGGAAAGATGTTGTGAAACTTGAAAGGGTTCAGAAAAGATTTACAAGGATATTGCCAGAGTTGGAGGATTTGAGCTACAGGGAGAGGCTGAACAGGCTGGGGCTGTTTTCCCTGGAGCACTGGAGGCTGAGGGGTGACCATATAGAGGTTTACAAATTTATGAGGGGCATGGATAGGGTAAATAGACAAAGTATTTTCCCTGGGTTGGGGGAGTCCAGAACTAGAGGGCATAGGTTTAGGGTGAGAGGGGAAAGATATAAAAGAGACCCAAGGGGCAACTTTTTCACGCAGAGGGTGGTACGTGTATGGAATGAGCTGCCAGAGGATGTGGTGGAGGCTGGTACAATTGCAACATTTAAGAGGCATTTGGATGGGTATATGAATAGGAAGGGTTTGGAGGGATATGGGCCAGGTGCTGACAGGTGGGACTAGATTGGGTTGGGATATCTGGTCGGCATGGACGGGTTGGACTGAAGGGTCTGTTTCCATGCTGTACATCTCTATGACTCTATGACTCTATTTGCTATTGAAGAGGATCATTGGATTCTATGCAGCTTACATTTGAATCCAGTCTTTATGCTTCTAGTGAGAGTTGGGCAAATTCATATTTAAAGGTGGAGTAGACAGTATCTGATGTCTGCCTTGACTACTTTGAACATCCAGTAAGCAGCTATATTAAAACTGGCTATCAAAATCTGAGTTGAAGAAAATGAACTTTTGGTAAGGGATGAAATAAAATGAATTAGCGCAAGCATTATGTATATACATTGTAATGTCTGCGCGTGAATACATTTATAGTTGTGTGTACATGTAGGGATTGGAAAGATTATTATGGTTCTGCCGCATAGCTTACCTGGCTGTAGCAAAAATAGAAGAATTTACTTTTCACTCCTTATAATAAATATTAACAGCGTTTTCACAGATTTCAAGGTTATGATCATGCAGGATCAGTTGATATTTGACCACCCAGTACCTGAGAGAATTTGCAGTTCATTTTTAGCTTCAAGCTTGAGGTTAATGAAAGATGTGACTGGAACCATTGATCTACCCACATTTTAGTATATAAATAAGGAACACTCTGTATCATGGAAAATGCGGGTCACATCTTCACTTAATGAGGTACTCTGAGATGAATCAGAAACTTATTTTGTCTGACAATGATAGGGGTCTCTTGATTTCCCACCAAGTTTCATTATTTATTTGGAGTGAGTACAGAACAGTGTTGTGACAAATATTTCCAGTTTCTCCATTGATGACTGCATAGTTTGGACATTGTGTCATAGTAGTAGTTTCAGTGAAGAACAATAACTGGAATCCATTGAACTGAAACTCAGAGGGGCCAAAAACAGGGATAATTCTAGAAAGATTCATGACACTTGAAAGCCAGTATCAGATAAGTGCAAAGCAAAACTGTTTTGTTAATAGATATTTTCAACTAGTTAATACCATCTTTGATCCCAAGAGGGATCAGGGCCTTAGAAGCACAACCTGCTTCTTGAGATGCAGATAGGAATGTTTTGATCTCACATCAAAGGCACAATGTTCTACTGAGGTGTTAATGGGTATATGCTTCACATTTCTACTTCTTCGCAAACAGGACACCTTTAGAAAAAGATGTCAAAACTTCAGCAAGATAGCTTGTCAGTGTTTGAAGATTATAAAACAATAAGGGTTCCTTGAATATTTTTGATTTCCTCACTGCAGTGATTTCACTGGCAAGAATTCCCATTATATAACAAAAGCCATTGTTATAAAGTTGCATATCATTTGGGTTCAGTACACACATCTCCATTGCACCACTCTCGCCTGCTTGGCTTAACCCTCCTCATTCTTCTCATCCAGTTCTATCATTTAGTATCCTGTGAAAACTCTTAGCATATTTTCACATTAAAAAGCTATTTCACGGCAGTTTATTCTCATGGCAACATATTGGAAGAGATCTCCTTTTTATACATTTAGACATGGACACTATCTCCATAGAGAGGAAGTAATATCGCATCTCAGTCTGTCATTCTGTCTCACTTATTTTCAAATTATGATCCAGCAGCAGAGTTTGAAGACTTGATAATGCAGGATTGTGGAGCCACAGATTTCCAGACACAGAATCTATTCTGGTGCCAGGCAACCTAGGAAGGGAGGGATCATTTTATTTTCAGGCACTGGAAATGATGTCAGTTAACAACCCTGGAAGCAGCTCTGACAGAACCATGCCATGTTTGACCAAGCCTTGTTTGTCAGCAGCAAACCCATCTATTAAGCTCATTCCATCTTGGACGGTGATAACTCCCTATTTATTTTTCCCACAACCAGAATGTGAACTGTATTGGGATTGAGATGAGAAGTCTGCAGCCGAGAGTTGAGCTTTGTATTTATCCTCTCCAGATCTGACTGTTTGTGATCAACTGACCATCTTCCTGTTCTCCAGCCTTGAGAAAATACAGTTCTTCCAAAATTGCATTGCCTATGTCCTATCCAGCACTAAATCCAGCTTTGTCATTAGCTTACTGCTGAACTGTCTTGATGCCAGCACTACAGATGTCCATAGAGGTGCAAGTGAGGTGGATTGGTCCTGCTAAATTTCCCTATAGTGTCCAAGGATGTGTAGGTTAGGTGGATTAGTCTTGGGAAATGCAGGGTACGTGGATACAGTAGGGGGATGGGTCTGGGTAGGATGGTCTTCGGAGGGTCAGTGTAGATTAAATGGGCCAAATGGCCTGCTTCCACATTGTATGGGTTCTACAATTCTATAAGTCTCCCTACTCAATTCTCCATTCATATACCTCTGGCATTTTGTTCTCCCCTTGCTTCTAGACATCTCTGTACGGCATTCATGATGCTATTTTCAGCCACTGAGGTCCCACACTTTGGGATTAATTCCTTAAATTACTTTTTAAAATAGAACACATCTGTCAGCCAACCTGTCTTAATATCTCTTCCTTTGGCTAAATGCTGTTTTCTTAAACTTGTACTTCAGTGGAATGGCAGCATATGAACAGCACAATATAAATGCAAGTTGTTATATCTGGACTGTCTTAAACAATATCTCACGTGTAACTTGTAACACCCCAGAATTAAAGTGAATGCAAGCAAAATTGAGCTTTTCATGTTTATCTTTTTCAGATATGGAAAGATAGTATCGACAAAGGCCATCCTAGACAAAAACACGAACCAGTGCAAAGGTATTTATAAAATGTCATGTTATATCAACTTTGTGCACATGTTTTTGTTCCTGCTGAGAGTGAAACACACTCTATTAAAGGGATTTTTTAAAGTTTTCTTCCTCCGTTTCTTTCTGAACTTCCTGTTAAATAACCTTCCTGTAGCAAAGATGAAACATGGGGTGTAGCAGTTATTATGAGGGAGTCTCAATAGTTGGTTATTCTCTTTCCTGCCATCTCTCCCACTGCATCGATGAACATTTTTCACATCAACCAACATGACTGCAAAGATGAGATTAAATGTTCGGCATGTATGTGTGGTGGGATGGGGAGGAGGAGAACTCTCAGATTCACAACAGTTTTTGGTTGTGGTGCATATTTCCCAGACATGTACTTAGATCCCGCATCACAACGTTTGTCAGCAGCAGTTGTTCAGTCCACATTTTGTACAGGTAGAGGGAATACAATGGCCAATATTGTATTGGAAGCTCGACCATTGCAATCAGCTAAATTTGCCCGGAGGAAAACAGATGTTGAATATCAGCCAAACTTGCCTTCAAGTAGCAGCAGCCTTGATCCAGTTACTGTGTGCCTGAAAATAAGAAGCCAACCTCACTAGTGAATCATACTAATCTGTCACTAAGCTTCACTTATTCGAATACGACAGAAGCTGTATTAGGTTGACAGGCTAAAGGTTGCGTTCAGTCAAAATAAGAGAGCAAAGCTAGTACAGACATGCTTGGAAGTTTCATTTAGTTCACATTCAAATCTTAATGTAACTGAAAGCATACAATTTTCTCTCAAACAGGAAGATGCTTGTTTCTTGTCTAAAAAAAAATTTTGTTTACTGCCACTAGCGTAGAGAGTAGGAAGAATTACCTGGCCTCGCAACAAAGTATGAATTGGATAAAATTTGCACAGTAAATCTGGCTTGTTGCCTTGTCAAACTGATGGGCTCCAGTTCTGCATTGATTGGGACAGACCTTTGTTGCTGAAAGGGGAAATAATGCTTAAAAATGATTTTGCTCTTCCGGCTGGTGCAATGTCATGGGGTGTTTCTGTGGAATCCTATCACTGCTTTCTCCTCTTATATTGGAAGCTTCCAAAATGTTGCTAGTTCTTTCTTATTGTAAGTAAAGTTTTCAAGCCTATACTTTTTATTGAAAGATTTTTTTACCCAGGTACTGACAGATTATGGTGTGATCAGAAGCCTGCTAATGCCATCAGGAAATTAGGCATATTGCCCCATACATTCATCCTTCCAGATTTGTTATACTCCTCCACTGAGACTGTAAGCAAAGACCCTGATTTTAGATTACTCTGAGCTGCTGGAAGTTGGAGAGAGCGAGAAGGCATGTGGAATCCAGAATTTGGAAATCCCTCCCCACACAGACTGTGGAGTTTCAACTCCAAGGTGTGCTTGGCACATCATAGATTGTTTTCTTTTCATGGGCTTTGCTGGGAGTAGATAGGCAGAGGCTGTAGATACGGTCCAGGAGATGCTGTGAGTGTTGGAGGTGTAATGTTTTGGAGGGGGGTGTGGTGGCAGAGGTGGCAATTAGTGTGCTGATGGTTGGTGGGAGGGGGAGTGATCCCAGAGTGTTAGTTTAGCATTCCAGGGTGATTGGGTGAGGTTAGAGGCCTTAATGAACGGGGAGGATTGGAGGCCAATGCACCATGGGACGGGGAGGGTGGGGGTTAGCGGCTTTGTTCGGACCTGTGGAATCAGAAGGTATTGCTGACTTTAGTGAAGTATGCAGGTCTGATGGACAAGAGTAGACAGCCGGGATATCCGGCTAAGGAGTTGCCAGGTCAGGCACACTGAACCTAGAGAATAGCAGTAAGTGTACTCACCTCCTCAATCCCACAGCCTTTGGCTGCAGCCTTTGAATCTCAGAAGTCTCCTCAAACCATACCGATTGCAGATAAATCAAAATAAAACTAGGGCTAACAACAAAACTTGCAGCCTCATAGTTTAAAACAAAACACCTGCTTCTTTGGAGTTGCTGAGCACTTGCCCACCTTCCCACCTCCCTTACGATGAGGCATTGGTGTTTGTTTCCGATCTTTACAAATTTTTAACTTCTCACCAGTGTGTTTTCCGAGATAAGTGTTTCTACTGAAAACTAGGAAGAGAGAGCCAACTGAATCATATCACCCATTTTACTGTAACACCCACAGGCAAAACTATGTATACCTTTCAGTTAGTCCACCAATTTGTCATCATGTGTAAATTACAAAAAATATTTCTGTACTTACTTTTTGGGTAAACTTCAAACCAAATCTTTAAATCTTTACTTTAATTCTTTAAGTCAAATCAATTGCTTTTATTTAAATTTACAAACTTTAGCATCACCTTAGCATGCACTGCATATGTTTTCTCTTTGTGATGTTTCCAATTTTCAAATTGTACGGTGAATGGATGGTATGATAATATGCTCAAAAAGAAAATTACCATATTGGTGTGAACTGTTACAGTTCCCAAGTCATGTAAGCAGCAATGGCATTAATATGTGCTCTGATTTAAATGGTTGTTGTGACATATTGGCCCCAGTATTCATTCAGGGACTGGAAGAGACTGGCTGGAAGGTTTGTCGGACAGAAACCTGTACGTGAAGGTCCCCTCGTTGTGCTGCAGGATGTCTTTTCAATGCGAACATAAGGATTTCTTTCCAACAGCCAGTCAATTAGATTGAAAGGCTGATTGTCTGTTGACCTGGAAAGCCACAGGAGGGCACATATTGGGTAAACCTGATGTTATTGGGAGTATTTACAATGGGTGGGGGAGTTTTGGGCTGGGGAGTCACCCGATTGTTTGGAGATAAGTTTGTTCGGCCTTGGGGAAACATTCCTCCTTCTCTTGACCCAATAACAGTGCAGTTCAGTGAAGGAATTTACCTAATGTCTAGCCAGGATCCTGGCCTCCATGTATCGAAATTAAAAATCTAATTAAAATGGAGGTAGGATAACCTCCTTAAATAGTGACATGACCAACCTACCTCCTGAAAGTGGAAGTGGGCTGGTAAGGATTCGATTTGAGGATTTAGTTTTGTTTTAAAGTTCCTCAACCCACCCAACCTTCAGGTTAAAACTTTCCCATTGATTCATAATGTTTATACACTATTGTTTCTTCTCACCATTGATACCCAGGTACATGTAACAACAGGTTTATGGAAATTCTTTTCTGATTCATTAAATAGAACTAATCTCCATTTGATTAGTGTCTGTAATACAAAACCACATCATAATGATGAATCTCCATTAAAAATCAGGTTGGTCTAGTACCATTGCAAATGTGTGGTCTGCGCTGACTCTTGATGGCAATTCATGCAGGGAATCAAGACTGTCTGTAACATTCAGTTCAGAAGATGTCAGTAAAGGGCTAGACAGAGTGTCAGGAGAAACTACTACTAGAGGGTAGAAGGGTGGAGAATGTGGAATAGCAGACACAGTAGGCTAATGTCAGTCTCTTTCAAATTGGATTTGTGAAGTGACACTGCGATAAGACATTTATCCAGCTCCATGGTGAGGGTACTGTTGTGCTTGAGGAGGATGAATGGTTTAGGGGCGTGAAGTGCTTTTCATCTGGATGGAAGGGAAGGATTGCATTTGAATTGCTTCTCAGTGCAGTGGAAAAGAAACTGGGGTGAGCTTTAGGGTTAAATATTCCATGAAGGGAGAGGAGGTCAGAATTGGTAGTCTTTGTGAGGAAAGTGGAACTGCTGACAGCAAGAGGATTATTTTTCCCAGATGACATGTGGTTGCCTAGACTAATCAAGTAAGGACCCAGTTCTAAATGGTCTTCATGCTAACCCATCAGTTTGGGTGAAACAAATCTCTTTCAGATGTTAGGGTCATACATTTATTACCAATTAAAATGTCAGCAGATTGGAGAATGGGATACATCACTCATTTGGGGACTTTGTTGCTCTTCAGTTTGGAAGTGGTGAAGAGATATTGGAAACATCAGGACTGGCATATGAGGGAAAATCCCAATTGTTTACACATGATTTTACTGAAGGAAAGATTCACTTATGGCTTTGTTTGGTTTATGGAGCAGCTGCTTAAGCCTCTTTTGACCAAAGTCTGCCTTCTAAGACAGTGGAGGCTTTCATTGTCTGGTTAAATGGTCTTTCAGAGAAATTCTAAGGTAACTTGAATTTTTTAAAATTGTAATTGAGAAGGATGAAACTGGCATTTACAACTGTTTTGGGAGGGGAGAGGGAAACTGCAGCAAGTGGTCACAATAATGGGGTAGTCCGACTTGTATAAAGTGCATTCTGTGCATCCTCATACAGTCTAGGGGGACAGTTCTGTTTGAGTGTTGCAGCCACTCACTATATTTAATATGTTAATTGAAATATTTTAATCAATTTGAGGATCAGGACTGAAAAGATAATAAAATGTCAGTGGTTTGTCAGTAACCTTTCAAACGTTTTGGATAGGATGGTGTATTGAAACAGACTCGTATGTTTCTTATTTGTAGGAATTGTTGATTTGCTTTCTTTATGCATTGTTTAGTTGTCTGTTGTGACTTTTCTGTATTTCTTGTGTGCTTCTGCTTATCCATCACATCATTAAACCAGAAGGTGACTCTTGAGTGTCCTTCCACAGATAGAGCTACCACAGCAACTACACATTACAATGTGTTAGCAATTTAAAGTGCAAAAACAGTTACATTTTTATGATTAAAGACTATTGGGAGACTGTAATGACTGGCAAGTGGTTTATCCTTGTAAAAAAGGCACTTGTATGATAACTTACCTTGTTACCACGTTTTACAGTAACATTTTACAAAGATATTTGAAAGGACTAGAGATGTAAATGATAAATTTATCTCTACCTTCACAGCACAGCTGTTTTCATTTACTCATGTATATGTCCTAATCGGTTGGAAAACCGTCAAGCTGCAGAGGTCAGAAGTATTGCACTTCTAAAGCTCTTGGTGATGATCCAGGAAAGGCTGAAATGCTTCCATGCAGATGTCTTTAAATTTGACATTGAACTCAGCATTACATTCGGTTGTTGTTCCACTCTTTAAAACACAGTTTTTGAAAGTAAGTAATAAGGGCGGTTTTAGCATCAAATTTGATTTAAATTATAAAAGTTTTACGGTCACACTCAGAAAAAATAGTGTCCAACCTTTTGTATTGAGGAGACCAAATACAGTAAATGTTTTAACACTGTTCCCTGACTTTATCATCATGATGTATCATTGTCAAACTTTATTATCAGACTGTTTCTTACGGATAGGTACAATTTTACATTTTTATGCTGCATTTCACAACCTTGGGGCACCTCCAAGGACTTTGCAGTCCATTAAGTACTATTGAAGTACACTCATTGTTGTAATGTTGGGAAATGTGACAGTCAATTTATGTACAGTAAAACCCAACAAGTACCAATGTGAAACTTAACAGATAAGAGCAGAGATGGGAAAGTGTAGTGTAGTTACTATATATGACTGAAGGAGATTTTTGTTAGCAAAGAAAGAACATCGTACCAAATATGAGTTTATCTGTTTACAGTTGTTTTAATTGGATATGATTTAGAGACCGGAATGAAGGTACTAATTATCTAGAGAAGGAAGGAGCGGAATACTTTTTAACATAGTATTTTGATCTGTATAGAGAGTTCGATCTGAGAAACAGCAGAAGATTATTTCGTCATTGTAGTTCTTTCTGAACATTAAGCTGAAAGCAATTGTTGTGGTCCATAGGGAGGATGCCATATGTTCCTTCTTTACATTTTTACTAATTGCTTGCAATAGAGCCAGAGAGTATCAAGACCAGCACTGCGCTGAAATGGAACAATTTCTTATATCGCAACCTGCGATTTGCAACTCTTAAATAAGACTGCAAATGAAATGAAAAAAAAAGAGTTGGAATTTTCCCTCTTCCAGGAGGTGACAAGAAGGGAAATATTGGGGACAGTGGCCCCAGAGAGAAACTTACCACCTCAGCAATTGAGTGCTGCATGAAAAGGTCCATTGGGAACTTCCTCAAATTCGTCAAGAATTAATGCTCTTAAATGACCAGCTAATGGCCACTTAAGGACCTCAACTTGCTACGTCCCTGATCATCTATCTCCTGGATGGGTGAGAAAGGTGGCTCAATTCCCAGCTTAGAAACCTTGGTGATGTTCCTGTTGGGTAGTTGGATGGCGGCCTCTAAAGGCTAGCCCCTACCATTGCTTCTGAATCTCCATTTACCCACAACACCCCAGTCTATGGCAAGAAGGTAAACAGAATTGCCTATCACCACTGGACCCCCTGAAGAGCAGGTGTTTGACTGGTGGACTTTAGAACCCAGAAGGCTGGCAGCTTCTGGTAACCCAGGTTTGTCATGTTTGTAGTGATTATCAGAGGCAAATGCTAAAGTAAATAAAATCAATGACAACCACGGTGTGGTCTTGAAAATGTTTGGTGATTGTCTGTGACCTATTTTATAGTGTAGTACCCTGGCTGAAATCAGTAGAACCAATTTGAGGAACAATCTCTATTAGATTACATTTACATCAATCAAAATGCAATTGTCACAATGAGGTAAGGCCACACTGGCCATTCAGGAATTTGTAATCAAAATATTAGCGTCTAAGACCACCTTCCCATTTTTACTTCTGAGCATGTACTTTGAGGGCATTCTGACTCTCCATCAAACAATGACCTCTCTTCTTCTGTGTTACTTCATCTTCAAGGCCATTAGCCCCACTTGCAGTCAATTTGCTTTCAGGCAGTCAGCAGCAGCTTTCTTCTAGTGGGTGTAGCTGCTCTAAGAGTGCTGAATATTCTTTAACAACTGGAAGCTTCACTTCACACGTGCCAACCTCTCGTGCTGCAACACCCCTGTAGCCAGTAGTCCAAGATGTGCCTGTCTGAATATTATAATAATGGAAATGATGTGTAAGCATGAATCTTGTGTAAATAAATCACAAAAATTGACCCAGACAAATTTTGAGCCACAAACTGAGCTCAAAACTTGAACTGAGTTTTGCCCAGTTTTCAGAAGGGACAAATACTTTCCAGGTTTTATTTGTTTTATCAGTCATATTTCTTTCCATGTATGCACGCACGCGCGCATCCTTATATTAAAACAATTTAAGACTGAGATGAGGAGGAAGTTTTCCTCCGAGTTGTGAATCTTTAGAAGTTCTTGCCACAGAGAGCTGAGGGAGCAGAGAGCTTGTCCTTTTTAAGGCTGAGATGGATAGATCATTGATCAGTAAGGGAATCAAAGGTTTTGGGGAAATGGCAGGAAAGTGGTCATGAGATATGTTGGATCAGTCATGTTTTTATTGAGTTGTAGAGCAGACTCGAGAGACTGAATGGCTTACTTGTGTTACTATATGGTCCTGTATCTGACAACCAGATGCTATGGCTGTGTATTTCCTCAGTGTCTATGGCCCTTGAGGTATTCTAAAGTGAGCAGATGGGTAATATACTGTTAGGTTCTCTTGCAGTTTGTTATCTGGTCTAAGGAGATGTACGTGGAAGAGGACCATGGGGTGAGACGTGAAAGGGAGAGTTGTTTTGTCTCCTTTCTCAACAACTGACCAGCTGATACCACCAAGATTGGAAACTTAACCTCCAGACTGCAAAAAGCTGTTATCCCTCCATTTTTAACAAAAACAAATAAAGGGCCTGGAATAGGCTATTCTATATGAAAGAGTTGTGGTGATCATTTAACCTCCATTCTACCTTCCTGAATTATCTCCATTATCACTTAATTCCATTAGCTACCAAAATTCTATAGATCTCTTTATTTTTTAATTCATTCACCAGATTGCTGGAAAGGCCATCATTTACTGCCTTTACCAAATTACTGTTAAGAATGTGATGATGAGTTTGTAATGCTGAGATGATTAGTCTCCAGCAAGCACAACTATCTTCCTTTGTGCCGGTTATAATTTCCCAACTAGTGTAGACCTTCTGATTCTCATTGACTTCTGTTTTATTCTGGCTCCTTGATACAATAGAGTTATACAGCATGGAAGTAGACCGTTCGGTCCAACCATCACTCCCTCAGGAAGCTTATTCCACTCGCGAGCCACCCTCTGTTTAAAAATTTTGCCCCTCATGTCTTTTTTAAATCTCTCTCCTCTCACTTTAAAATGTCTTGGAATTCCATCTGGTACACTAATGTCCTTTAGGCAAACAATCTCCATCCTTATCTGATCTGGCCTACGTGTCACTCCAGATCCACAGCAATGTGGTTGACTCTTAACTGCCCTCTGGGCTATTAGGGATGGACAATAAATGTTGGCCTAGCCAGAGATGATCTCACCCAGTGAATCAATTTAAAAGAAAATTCTCATCTCCTGAATTCAGCATTTTTGATACTACTTTGGATCAAGGCACTATTAAGATTTGAAGGTGACTTGTCTTGCTGGAACCGAAGCAAGATTTTTGTAAACATGTGATAGCATTGTTGGTGACGCCTTTCATAATTTTGCTGGTGATTGAGAGTAAACTAATGGCAGTGGCCTGGACTGGATTCTTTCCGATTTTTGGAGACAGGACTAATCTGGGCAAATTTCCATGTTGTTGAGGGCATGCTAGCGTTCTAGTTGTATTGGAACAATTTGACTTATACAGTAGACTCGTTCTGGAGCATACGGTTTTAACTTTAGAGCCAGGATGTTATCAAGACTCTCAGCCTTTGCTGTGTCCAGCGCCAATAACTGTTCCTTTGTTTCCTCATGAGTTAATCAATTTGACTGAAGACTGTCATGCTGGATATTTCTGGATGAGGTTGAGATGGATCATCCACTTGATTGGATTAAGCTGGTTAGATACACTTCAGCCTTGCCTTTTGAAAGAGATGGACTGGGAACCACCACAAAAAAGTTGTTTAGCTGTCTCCACCATTCACTACTTAATATGCATGACAGTAAAGCATAAATGGTTGTAGAATCACTTGGCTCAGGAGCATTATGTTTCCTTTATTTAGCAGGCCTGTTGTAGCTTCCATAGGTCAGCGATTTAAGTGTGCCTGGTATGACTTCAGATGAAGCAAATGTTATTTTTGTGGCAATTTGTTATTTTCATGTTTGCCATGACTGCAGCTAGCTTTTTAATTCTGGATTTATTTGAATTTAACTTGCCCCCAGTCGCTGTGGTGAGATTGTGTCTGATGCATTTGGCCAAACATCTGGATCAAACATTGCCAACATTCAAGTAGTTCATACTCAATATACTTTATAACTGGTCACCTACAGTTCTCTGGGATAGAGAATTACATAAATTCTCAGTTATTTAAGGTGAATACATGTAATCTCAACTCAGTACTAAATGGCTGATCCTTCACTGTACTGATTGTAGCTCTAGACTTCACATTGCAATTCTATGCTATCAGCTTCTGGAAGGAGGTTTAATTCCCAAAACTGGGCAGGTTTAGATTGGATGGGATGTTATAATGTTCAAAAATCTGAACCCTGGCCCCAATCTACCTCCCACTCACCCACTTCTGGTTTAATTGGAGACAGGACTGAGAATGGGCAACAGGCCCAAGAGGTGGGTTGGCAATTTAAAAGTTGCAATGAGGTTTTTAATTTAGCCAAAAACGGGAGCTCTTTCTGATTCTCGGAAAATCCAGCAGCCAAAGAGAAAGGAATGTTGCTAGATTTAATAGACAAGTGCCTTATTTCCACTAACCTTGCCTTCCCGACTGTAACAGGGAAATGACGATTTTAAAAACTGCTAATCAGATCCTGCCATGAAATTCAGGCAGGACTTTCAGGAAATCTGTCCTTCCTGGTTTGCTGACCTCTGAGTAGTCCTGCTGTTCCCTCCCTGCATTCCGAGTTAATGTGGTGCTCACAGTGACTGCTGTTTAGTAGCTGAACGGAAGTAGAACTGGGGGAGCATTTCATCATATTTTACAGCAAAATTATATACTTAGTAGACGTATTACCTTAAAAAGAGGAAATTCTTTAAGCAAAAGGCCAGGCGTGCTCATTTTGCCGTATTATGTCTGCCAAACCACTCCAGCCAGTGTCTTTTGTATGTCAGAGTATTTGTCTTGCAAAGTAGTTTAACAGTGTGTGATTCATACCACTACATGGGCTTTATCCTGATAAGATTTATCAGTTAGAATTTAGTATTTTGGGTAGTAGTTGAAAAATGCAAAAAAAGAAATTTGTCTGCTCTGTCAATGACCTGAAAAAGAAGTTATAATACCCTCCCAGTTTTTAACAGAGAGAAATAATGGAATCATTGGCCCCAGACATTATCAGCACTGTCAATAAGACCTCTCCCCATTATAGAGTTGGTATTTCAGAATGACCGCCTGTTGCCTTGTTTAGTCCTCATTGCTAAATGAAAACATAAATTAGGATCCAGCACTGAGAGGTTTGGCAGCTCCTGTTATGAAAAAAAAATACTGTTGAAAGTGTTCACATTGCAGCATCATTGAGGGTTAGAGTATAATGTTTAACTTCATGCTTATATTTGAATCAGATTTAATCCAAAACTTGATTTGACTCCCTACGCACTCCTAAGAAAGTTGAGTTTTGATAATTTACTTGATCTTTGATGTTTACTTTCAGTCTATGAGATTATGCATTTTATTTTGTGAGCTTGCAGTTCCTATATGTATATTTTTCTTTTAATCGAACTGTGAAGCTATGCTTTTTTTTCACTTTATTACCTTTATTGTGAAGTTTTCCAATTCTACCTGGCCATTTAATATTTCGCTTTGCAATAACTTGGTCACTTATTTGATATGGATTGTTATTCTCTCAAAACAAGACAGTTAGTGATAGAAATAAGTTAGTTTGCAACTGGACTTGAATGTGGGTGGATAATGACCCAGAGAGGAGAGATATAGTAAGACCAGAGATATCAGTGATACAAATTCAAGGGGTTTAGGCAGAATAATAGATCTTTTCTAATGGTGAAATGACTCAATATTAGAGGGGCACTAGATAGAGTTACGAAACAAATGTGAAGATGTGATGATTTTTTGAGAAGGCGTTTTGATTTCATGTCACCAAAAGATGAATCCTTTAAAGCCTGAATTCTCTAAAAAACAAATACAAGTGTTGTCACCAGCTTAGAGCTGGTGCTACATCCGTAGCCTATTCAATGTGGTACAAATTCAAGATCATTGTCTCATGTCTGTTTCTGAATCAAAAACTGCTGCTGTGTTTTTCTTTCCTACAGTCTTTAAAGATCCATTTATATGACACAGTAGATTTCTCTATTCCTGTGCTCAGCAAATGCTCAACCTCTTTCCATTGTGCTTTCTTCCAAAAATGACTGTTTCATATGGCTTTGCATTGCAATCCATCTGCCACCTATTTGCCCACTCTGTTCACCTAGTCATGCCCTGCAGTGAGTTCCTGCATTCTTCCCCATTGTTCGGTACAATCCCGGATTTGGCATCTTCTTCCAATTTTATTGGCACCCTTCTTAGAATAAAATAATGTTCACAGCACCGTGATAGGCCCCTTGACCCACCGTGTCTGGGCCAGCTGAAACATAAGCCACCCAGCCTGATCAATGCATTTGGGCTGTAGCCCTGTAGGTTATGGTACTTGAGGTACATAGCCAGATAGCTTTTGAATGAGCCTCTACTTCCCTTTTCAGCTCGTGAATTCCAGACCCAACAACCCACTAGATGTTTTTTTTTTCTCTCTCTCATCTCCCTCCTCAATAACACAGTTTATATTCACTCAGTTTCCAATTACTTGTAACCCCTACTGGAGAGTGCACTGGTATTCCCCATTGTGTAAGAGCATTTTCACTAGCCGTACTGTCAATTGTGGTTAAACAAGTTGTCAGTGTTGAAGTGTACAAATGAGGAATGGCCACTTGAGTGAAGTTGTTGGAGGGTAACTATACTCAGTCAGAGTCAATGCTTTCAGAAGAGTAAGAACGCAAAAAGAAAGTATGAAGATCCTCTCATTTAAAAAGTTTATCTAAGTCAATCAGAACAGTACAGTTCATGTGGGAATGTTCTGATGACTTCTTTTGCAAGTTAACTGTATTGACTGTAATCTGATCATGTCATTTCATTGTCATTCTGATTAAAAATGTGTCAAGGCATCTCAGTGTTCAAATAGTGAGGTAGGAGCTTGATAACAATTTATGATGAGAGAACTGTCAATTAATTATTGACCAATTGACCCCTCGAGAATATGGTCTTTTCCCCACCAGTTGCTTTAAGGTGATTCTTTAGTAGTTCTGCAGCAGTTAAGTAGCCATGGTCAATTTGAGTTATTTCCAGGTTGAACGATTTATTATCCTGTAATGACATTTCAATTAATAATTAAATTTTTCAAGCAAATTTTTCTCAGGACTGATTTATAGAGTTAGCTCCCTGTACAAAAGTGAAATATTCACATCAAAAGTATGGAGTGCGTGAGTCAAATATTTGGAATAATGAAATCATTGACAAAATAATATTTCAGAGTTATTACAAGATGAAGACTATGGGCTTTTTGGCTGTAGTCTGCAGAACACATGTTCGATTCCCTCAGGCAGACTGTCATTCTGCAAGCTCTAGGTTTCAGAGATTTTTGGCTTGCTAGGCAACCAAGAAATTGTGGATGAACAGATAAGGCATGTATAATAATGCAGGATTCGCTGTTCTATTCTTTCACAACTGAATCTCCCAAAATTTTTTTATCCTTTTGCATTTTGGAGGCAATAAAAGCCACCCATGATCACGCACACACACACTTTTCAGGCTTATCTGCCTTTGTCTAATTATTCATTTCTCCAAGTTCAATTAAAGTACATTTTAATGTGTAGGGGCTTGGCATTCCACTACATTAAAATTTCTTGGCTCATACTCATCATAATCCCAGAATAATAATGCCTCCTTAATTTTGAAGAGAGAGGGAGGGAAGGCGATAATGAAGAGGCATGTTTTGGCATGGTTATTATTTGTGTGAGATGCAAGATTCAAATTACTTCTGGCCTAAACCTGAATATGTAATGAAAAGGTCAAACCTACTGATATGGGTACATTTTGTTGCATAGCAACTCTTATATTCTTTCTTTTCGTTTTTTTTGGGTATTCTTAAAATGTTCATGGTGGTGGGTAAATAAGGGCTAACCTTTTTACTTGTAAGACATAGCGTAGTTGTAAAAATGTTGAAATCTTTCGTCTGAAGGAGGAGTCCTTTGTTATCTATTCCCTCAGCAACTTTATGCTTTCCAAGCCCCAGAGACCAACCTTAAACAGGGCACAACTCTCTCAGCAAACACTATAAAATAAAATGGAGACAGCTAAAGGCGTCATGGTGTCTCTCTCTGTCCTCTATGGGCTTGATTGTCACAGCAGTAGATAACATCCTGTCTGCTGGTTTCAAAAAGAATTTGGTTGCATTATTAAAAAGATGGCCATGGAACAAGCAAACCCAGCATGGTTTTACATTATCTGACTCAGTAGTGGAATCTTTGTTTAATCTTGCTATAAAGATACCAGCATCGATTTCCTGTCACATCTTTATTATCGTAAAATATATTGCTATAAAGACAGCAGCAATTGATGTGTTGCCATGTTTAACATCCTTTTGTTTTCTTAGAAGTAAGAGAGTGGATAAAACTGGAGGTGCAAACACTTTAGGTCAACCAAAGGGTTATTCACTGTATTCTTACAACAGACTGAAGCATTCAAGAAAGACTGCTTCCGAATCCTTCAGGTAGGAACTGAAAGAACTGCAGATGCTAGAAATCCAAAACAAAAGCAGAAATTGCTGGAGAAGCTCAGCAGGTCTGGTAGCATCTGCAGAGAGAAATCAGAGTTAATGTTTCCAGTCCACTGACCCTTCCTCAGAACAGAGTTAATGTTAACTCTGGTTTCTCTCTGCAGATGCTGAGCTTTTCCAGCAATTTCTGTTTTTTGTATCATGTAGTTTTGTTTTGCCTTTATATGATAATAATCTGGTAGAAAAGAATTTCATGGCATTTATAGAATCTTCCTAGTTTGGAAATTGAAGGAAAATTAGGTGGTCATTTGTTACCCGTTACTGCCCAGGCTGAGAACATGAAAAATACAGGAGACAACCGCTATTTAATATTGTCATATCTGATGATACCTGTATCACAGCCATAAGATCCAATAGTGCTGTACTGAAAGCTATGAATATTAACCATCATGCTGCAAATACACAGTTGATTTTAATGATTGGAGGAGGAGAGACTGGGCAGAATCTTGTTTTTTGAGACTACGTGTGGATATGGACTTAAAGTACTTCTGCTTGGGAGGATGTTGTCACTTCGTGTGCAGTTACGTTCATTTCAGCTTAAAACATATCCATTTATCAGTAAAACACCACATTTTGTAGGCTTGGCAGGATGTTGTACTACCATGGAGGTCTTTCAGGTGTCATATCTAAAAGGCACCTGGACAGCACTTCTCTGCAACCCAGGAGCATCACTCAACCTCCGCTCACCACCCCCATCAAGCCTTGGATATGTCAGAGGCCAGCCAAGAGGCAGCTCCACACTTTGGTGATCAATGCACATGGATGGTTGCTTGAAGCACCATGCTACTCTGAGTGTGAGTTGACATTGTTACCTTACCACTGCAGAGCACTGTCACACAGGATGTTGGGTGCCAGGCATCTCCATTAGAAGGCTCATGTGCAACCAATATCTGTCACTTCATTGCACTGTATTACTGTCGGTACTATTGTGATACTGCCTTCCACTCGTCTGCCAGGGTTCACTCTTAAAAATAGAAAGGTTACAACACTCATCAGCTCACTGATCTTTCTTTACAATACAGAGAATGTACACAACTGACAGCTTTCCATCAAAGGGTACACCAACTTCAAGATGAACAACTCCCCAGGTAATTTGGGTACATACACCATACACTTTAGGCTCTTTAACGACACTGACTGACCTTTTATTCAGAATCTTTTAATACCTAGCTTTCCCACACCACTTTCTTCTGACTAGTAATATGCATGGACAGTGACAGCCATGAGAATTGGTATCCATATCTCAGTTGAATTGAATTAGCTTTATTGTCACATGTTCTGAAATGAATACAGTGAAGAGTTTATAAGTCGCTACTTATAGCGCTATCTTAGGTACAGAACTACCTGGGTACAGTTTCTTCAGTTACAGATTAGTTACAGAGTAACAATGTCACCAACACACGGCGCTATCTTAGGTTCAGAGTAACTAGGTAAATCCTTATTTACACAATAGAGAAATGAAGAAAAGAATAGTTACATTACAGCTTCACACAATATAACCATAGTCAGAAAAAGCAGGAAGCAAATGTAAGAAGACAAACACCACAGTCTCTCTCCAAGGGCTCTCCACAGCAGACCTATCAATCTCTCATGCTTAGTACAGGTGTTCCCATGCTAACGTCCCTTTCATGCTGTATTTCTGCAGCAGAAGAACAGGCAGAATGAATGCAAACATACCCAAATAGGGATGAGGGCATTGGGGCAGTGAGATGGTTCCTTACTCTATTAAAGGAACTGGGCACTAAGTTGGCAGGAGCACAAAGGCAATGTGCTGAATGGAAGATTGGATCTCTACAGCCATCTAATAAGAATTTGCTACTTGCAACATTGCATCAAGCTCTAACGTCTTAATGAAACCTCAGGTCACAGTGGCTCATGTCACTTATGAATCTTTTTCTATGCAGCCTTCAAATGGCACTCCCAAGCCAGGACAAAAGAAATAAGAACCCCAGGACCATTACAATCAGTCCCTTGAACCACAACTGTAATGAAAAGCAGTTCCAAGAATGAACCGTCAAAGCCTTCCTCCCCACAGCACAGAGGCATTGATCTTGGGACATGTACAGATTAGGCTCAGGGTGTCAGGCCAGTGAGAAGAGCTCACAGTGAAAATTGAATGGAACAAATAAAGTTCCTGAGTCTCAGAGGACTGCTGGTTGTCAGGTCCATGCATACTCCACAAGTAATGAGCCCTCTGGACTTGGCCATTATTAAGTTGACAGAGATACACAGGCAAACAGGGCATCATCTGTCAGAGGTGTAGGAGATCATGCACAGAGTGAAGCAGAGAGACGTCTACCTACTTTTTGATGTGATGGCTCCAGCCCGTGAATAAAGACATAGCTGCCTGCAGTGAATGGGTAAAGACCATGGCGAAAGAGATTCAGCAAGACAATCTGCCAGATGTTTACTAGGACCCGAACTCCATTGATTCATGGAAATTCAGTCAGTCTCCATCTTCAAGGAACGTAACCAGCCAGCCTCAACAGCTTCTGGGGTAAAGATTTCCTTTGATTACCCTATAACAGTGATTCTATACTCTGAGATTATTTCCTATGACCCAAAACTCTCCCATAAGGGAAACTATAACTTTTCAACATCTGTGTATGTTGTATGTTTCAATAAGGTCACCTCTCATTCCTCTAAATTCTTATCAGTACAAGTCCAACCTACTCAGCCTGTCCTCATAAGAGAATCCTTCTATCCCTGGGATTAACCTAATGAACTTTCTCTGGACTGCCTCCAATGCCAGTATATTTTTCAGTTGATAAGGGTCCAAAACTATTCACAGTATTTCAATTGTAGTCTGACTTGGGCCTTGAATAGTTTGAGGGTGACTTGCTGATTTTTATACCCTATTCCCTTGGAAATAAAGATCAACACCACATTTGCCTTCCCTTTTAAGCTAATTGTCATCAGTGTGAGGGTTTTACACTGGGGCCATTAGCAATGGCTTCTGGAATCAACCTTTGTCACATGTAAGGCAGCCCCGGAGGTGATGTGGGGCAACAAAACACTACTTTCATTGGACCAGGGAGTTGTGCAGAGTGTAAGTGCCATGGCAGCTGCTTGGATAGTTGATGCACACCAGCACAGATTGTTGCCTATGGTTACAAATGAGATGGAGATTGAGCAAGGGAAATTCCTCATTGGGGAGAAAGTGAGGACTGCAGATGCTGGAGATCAGAGCTGAAAATGTGTTGCTGGAAAAGCGCAGCAGGTCAGGCAGCATCCAAGGAACAGGAGAATCGACGTTTCGGGTATCAGCCCTTCTTCAGGAGTCCTTCATTGGGCTGAATGGCCAAATTCTGTTCCAAGATGTTATGGTTTTATAGTCTTTGTACATGAGGGAACCCAGCAGCAGTTGCAAATCCCTCAGTTCAGAAGCATTGGCTCTCTGGGTCATTGTGAAGTGGATAAACTGGATTGTTATCCTGTAAAAGACTATATGCTTCACTTTGAGATTTCCAGCATCCACAGTATTTCGTTTTTGTATGCACGAATGCAATTATCAGTTGCTGATTGGGCGACTCCCCAGTTTCCATTTCAAGTCTGAAAGGAGATGGTAGTGAGGAAATCCATATCACCGTGATCTTCAGTGTTACAGGTTCAGCACTTCTTCCTGAGTTGTGAGGCTGCAGATGGAGGTGACAGTGAGTCAACCGAAGACATCTCCGGCACTGCCTGTCACTCATTTGCAGATAGCTTCAATCCCTTCATTAATTGCTCTCTTGTTGCTTTGCTTACTGCTGCTGAAGATCCTGGCTCCTCTCTTTAGGCATCATTTGCTTGTCCGTAACTGTGACCCCTGAGCCTCACGTCTCTGGTTCGGTTAGCCTTCGCATTCCTACTTGTTTTCCTCATCCAACCTCTTAGCCGAAGCAATGTGAGGACGTCTGCTAGGTTCAGTTGGTTAAATATCTGTCGTGGAAGGCTAACTTATGAAGAGCTGTCAGGATTGAGGTGTTCAGTTTCTGTTTGAGATTATTGACACAGTCCCCTTTTGAGGAACCTCAGCAAGCTGCTTGTGTGCTGGGTGAAAGCCAACCATAAGCCACCTCAACATGAGGTTAGGTGTAACCTTCATGACCCAAGACTGGGTTTCTTCCTCCTCACTCCGCCAATGTATAAGATCTTTGTGATCTTGATCTTTGCTTTTCCCGTATACAGCAGTTAGCTCAATCTGACTGCTGGTGGTGGTCATTATTCCCTGTGATGGGGTCCTGCAACCTCCTGTTATGGACCAGACCAGACCCCCCCTCAAATATTTTAAGAAGGTAGCCTAGACCCTAACCTTCTCTTGTTTTAACAGCAAATATAAAGTGCTGTGTTCCAGATGTAATGCGACTGGTTAAACTATTCGACATTAAGCAAAACACAAATTTTAAAACACTCTAGTTAAAATATAACCAAAGGAAGAGGCATTCAGAATAACTCCACTTTAGTGGAAAACTTAACAGAATGATCAATATAATAACTATTACTGATTAACTGTTCCAATGTAATAACATCCCATAAACATGTCCCTTGGCAAAAAGGCAAATTCAGACTCAGATCCTCACTTGCATTTCTCCAATCCAGGAGAAAAAGACATCACGGGAAAGTTCAGACAGTGTAACAGCCAAGAGACATTTACTGATGCTCCCAACTCTGTTGAGACCCCAACAGCTTCTAATGCTACTGAAAAAAGCAAAACCCAAAAACCCTGATCTGTAAGAGCTGCCTGCACTCATTTAGGGTGTCATTTTACAAAAAAAACTCAAGGCCTCCCAAGCTGTTTACTCAAGTGATCTTCACTAGTCAGTTCTATACCTCTCATTCAATCTCTCTCTTGCAAGAAACCAAGACAAAATAACTTTATCGCACTCCAAATCTTCAGCCTCCATCCCATCGTCCTGCCCTTTCAGAAATCCTAGCCTGTAAATGTTCCTGTACGATTACATCTGGAATAAGGAAGCTCCTCTCCTGCTGCACTGTCATCACTGCCAGTGGGTCTTAGATGCCCTTCTTCTTAGAGTGAAAAGAATCATGGGACCTGGTTGTGGTGTTGGTATTTGGAGCTGTCAGAGCTAATTCACCTCTATTCTTCAGTGACCACTTCCCTTCAGTGCAAAGCACTTACTGAGTGTTCACACTGTAAAATGTTTCATTCTACAGCATGGTGGTTCAGTGGTTAGCACTGCTGCCTCACAGCACCAGGGACTCAGGTTCGATTCCAGCCTTGGGCGACTGTCTGTGTGGAGTTTGCACGTTCTCCCTGTGTCTGCGTGGGTTTCCTCTGGGTACTCCAGTTTCCTCCCGCAGTCCAAAGATGTGCAGGTTAGGTGAATTGATCATTCTAAATTGCCCGTAGTGTTAGGTGCATGAGTGAAAGGGAAATGGGTCTGGGTGGATTACTGTCCGAAGGGTCGGTGTGGACTTGTTGGGCCAAAGGACCTGTTTCCACACTGTAGGGAATCTAATCTAATCAAGTGAAGCAGATCCAGTTGCAACTGCCAAACGGAACTTGTTTATATATTTGAAAAGAAAAAAACTGACAAAGTCACAGGAAAGATCAAAGGCATAGATCTAAGTGGATAGAGCCTACCGTGAGCTAGTATAGGCTTCCCCCAGTGCAGTATGGTTTTGTGATTGATTTTGGAATAGTGAAAGGCTTTAGGTGAAATTGCTGAAGCAGAGATAGCAAAAGGAGAAAGGATATTTGCAATGAACAATCCCATCTCTATGGTGGATGATTTAACAACATTTTCTTCCCCTAAAAGCGTTAAAGAACCTTTAATGAGGTCCTCCTAAGGGCAACTGACTTCTCAGCAAATTGCCCAAATTGCACTCTTCTCCATTTGGAGAAAGAAACAATTGCTTATGGTAAGCAGAGCACAACTAATATTTCTCGGATATTAATAATCCCTTTGATTATGATGAATTTTGGCATTGTTTTACAATGATCATAGAACCGCAGAAAAGTTCCAGTAAATCCTGCACTGGTTGAATAAACTCATTGCCCAATCTAATGCCGCTTTCCAGCATCTGGTCCATACCTTTACAGGCTTCTGGCACTTCAGCTGCAGATCCAGGTTCCTTTTTACATGAATTTAGGATTTCCACCTCAACTACCAAGCCAGGCAGTGAATTCCAGACACCCAATACTCTCTTAGTGAGAAAGCTTTTCCTCATATCCCCTCTGTCATTCACTCAAACCTGCTTCCTTTGGTAATGGACCTGACTGCTCAGGGAAACAGGTCTCACCTGCACACTGTATCCAAGCTTCCCATTACTTTAGACAATAGACAATAGATGCAGGAGTAGGCCATTCAGCCCTTCGAGCCTGCACCGCCATTCAATATGATCATGGCTGATCATTCCCAATCAGTATCCTGTTCCAGCCTTATCTCCATAACCCTTGACTCCACTATCTTTAAGAGCTCTATCCAATTCTTTCTTAAATGAATCCAGAGACTGGGCCTCCACTGCCCTCTGGGGCAGAGCATTCCACACAGCCACCACTCTCTAGGTGAAGTAGTTTCTCCTCATACTTTGTACCCTACAGTTAACTCACCTCTCGGTCTCCTCTGTTCTAAGGAAAGCAACCCTAGCCTCACCAATCCTGACTCATTTTGGTAATATTTTTGTAAATCTCCTTTTTATTCTGTTTAGAGAAATTATGTCATTCCTGTAATGTGCTAACCAGAACTGTACACAAATCACCAGCTGTAATATAACCAGTGTCTTATTTAGATCCAGCATAGCATCTATGCTGTTGTATTCAGTACCACGTTCAATGATGGAAAATATTGCATATGCTTTCCTTAACACCTTGTCAAACTATCTGCTACCGTCAGGGACATGTGGGCATATACTGTAAGTCTCTCACTTCCTGTGCCCCTCTCAGTATACTATATATTCCCTTGCTTTGTTTGCCTGGCATAATGTGTAACCTCACACTACTTCAGATTAAATTGTATTTGCCAATATTCCATCCACTTAACCAAGCCATTGATATCATCCTCTCATCAACCACTGTCCTCTTCATTATCAACTACCTAGCCAATTTTTGTGTTTTCTGCAAATTTCCCAATCACACCTCGCACACTTTAATCTAAATCATTATATATTGCACAGTCAGCAGGGTTTTTTTGCCCCTGTGCCAATTTGTGCTTCAACTCATTCCATTTATCTGTATATAGGCTTTTAACTTTGGGTGGCATGATGACTCAGTGATTAGCACTGCTGCCTCACAGCGCCAGGGACCAGGGTTCAATTCCAGCCTCAGGCAAATGTCTGTGTGGAGTTTGCACATTTTTCCCATGTCAGCGTGGGTTTCCTCCCACAGTCCGAAGATGTGCAGATTAGGTAGATTGGCTGTGCTAAATTGCCCACAGTGTTCAGGGTTGTGTAGGTTAGGTGTATTAGTCAGGGGTAAATATAGAGTAGGGGGAATGGGTCTGGGTAGGTTATTTTTCGGAGGGTCAGTGTGGACTTGTTGGGCCGAGGGACCTGTTTCCACATTGTAGGGATTATAAAAAAAAATTCTGACCAGCCTAACATATGGGACCTTGTCAAATCCCTTATTGAAATCCATGTAGACAACAACCACTGTGCTATCCTCATCAATTCTACTTACTTATCTCCTCAAAAAAATCCAGTTAAGTTCATAAGACATAATGTTCCCTTAACAAAACCATGCTGACTATTCCTGATAAATGTCTTTCTAAATAACAGTTAATCTTATTTTTCAGTATCGATTCAAGTACTTTACCATTGAGGTCAGACTGACCAGTCAATAATTATTTGGCCATTCCTTCACACCTTTTATGAATAACGGTACAATGTTTGCAAACCTGAATCCTCTGATACTGTATCAGGTGAGGATTAGAAAATGATCTTCAGAGCATCTGCTGTTTCATCCCTAGCTTTCTATAATAGCCAAGCTACAAATCATCCAGCCCAAATGATTTGCGCACCTTCAATGAGGCCAATTCTTCAATACTACATAGTGATTATTTCATCTAATATATTACATTCATTCCTTTTGCAAAGAATGTCTGCATTATCCTGTTCCTTTGTGAAAACAGCGAGCAAGTATTCATTTAGGACCCTGCCCACATCATCTTCATCTACACACGTTGCCACTGTCTATCTTTGACAGGCCATACTCTTTCCTTAGCCAGCCTATTACTTATCATATTCTGATTAAATATTACAGATTTCCCTTTATTTTGCCAGCCATATTTTAGGTCTTCTCTTTGCTTTCCTAATTTCCCTTTTTTTATATTTCACTCCTGTAGTTTCTACACTCCTCTAAGATTCTGAAAGTATGATTTTTTTTAAAACTGTCATCTGTTATATTGTCCTGTTTATCATATTCTGTCTGCTTGTGATAACCAGTGTCTCTTGATTTGGTGTACTGTCCCTTCGTCCTTGTGGAGAAAGGCCCACAGCAGGCCTGTAGAATTTCACTTTTTAGTGACTTCAACTAAATTGCCACTGACTTTCTTTCAAATAACTGCACCCTGTCCATTTTCACCAGATCATCTCTCAGCTTTGTGACATTTGCCTTTAGAACTTTTACTCCTGTTTTGCCTTTGTCCCTTTCTGTGATTTATGTTAAATGCAACTGTATTATGATCACCATCTTCAAAATAGAAAGCCCCCTCTCTCTAGAAATGCACCTTCTCTCATTGGGCTTAAATGCCGGCTGAAAACGTTCTCTCGAATACAGTTCAAAAATTTTGTGCTCTCATAGTGTTTGTATCCCAGTTAATATTTGAGCAGTTGAAGTCACCAATTACTGTTGCCTTTTTGCTTTTGCACTGCATGATCTGGCCAAGTGACAATGATGTACCGCTGTTGATTATCATAAAACCCCATCTGGTTCTCTAATGCCTTTTAGGGAAAGAAACTAGCTATTCTTACCTTGTCTGTGACTCCAGACCCACAACAATGTAGTTGACTTTTAATTGTCCTCTTGCCTTACAAACTAGTCAATGGGGAAACTGAACATGGAAATCTAGGTAGGACCAACTCATCTCTAGCTCCAAAAGACCTCCATGCTGACCACCAGATACCATCTTGGGCACACTCAATGGGCACAGGCCACTTGTACCCTATGTCCACAGACATGAGTAACCAACATGCGCCAACCTCTATGAACTCTCACGGCACATCTCCAATCCACTTGCAGGACGCTTCTAAGTTGCAGCATTGCATTGGTATCATTGCAATGCTGCAGCAAGAGCACAGCACACTCGGGGTAGGCACCCCATTATGACCAGGCTACATCTCTGGGCTCCTTGTTAGCCATCACACTGCTCACTCACTTTGAGCCTGTCTGGATGCTTACATCATCCCTGCCTTACCTTGCCTTTTTTGCACATTGCCTGCTCAGCTACCAAACCAGGCTCATATTACTACTGTCTTGCTGTGCCATTGAGTACAGGCACAAAGCCAGGAAGCTTGCCATAGTTGTCAGTAGGTTTCAGTTTCATCAAAGGGGAGGGGATTAGCCTTCAGTCGGGGGCTTCCTGGCATGGTGGTCAAGGGCAACCTCTGAACCTAGACCAGTCCATGTTCATGGCTGTCAGTCAGAATCCTCTCCTCAGAAGGGGTGAGAGATCACATTATGAGCCTTCTACCACCCTGCTGATCCTTTCTGCCCTATTGGGGGCTGTTTTGAATGACAGAGGGGCAGGTAGTACGGAAGATGAAAGTGGGTAGCAGCTTTTACTATTGGGGCAGGTGGAAGGCAACACAGAGGGCATACAGAGTTCATCGTGTCATGGTCTGTGCTGAGTGAGGGTGAATGGAGAAAATATTGCACCTAACAGTGAGAGTGGTAGAGCCTTGGTGGAGGTGGGTGCAGGCGCAATGACAGAGTGAATGTGAGGTATCAGAGAGAAAAGATGGCACTTACCTTAGTGGAGTGGAGGGGGACATTGACCATCTTTCTACAGCATTGAGCTTTCTTCCAGATGGCTGCAACTGCATCATCCCAGCTGGCAACCTCAAACCAAGATGGCATGAGCTTGTGTTATGGCCTTAAGTGCAAATCCCTGTTGGGGAACAGGATGTCCCACCTATCACCACCTTGTCCACCAGGGCTCTGCCCACAAAGTGCAGCACTGATATTCTGTCTGCTATGGCCCTGGGAGATGCCAGCAATCGTTCAGGGCAGCTCCAGGCCAATGGTGGCTATCTGGGTGCATAAACACAAAGGTTTTTAAAAAACAAAGGTGCAAGGGATGCTGGTGAATTCCACGGCCACCATTGAGTGTTGAGTTGCTCTGGGAATGATGGATGGCAAGGTGGGGTGGAAATTAGACATTAACCGTGAGGGCTGAGCTGCCAATTAAAGTGGCAAGTTTGGTAAGATATGGCAAGAAAACTCACTCAGCCTCATAGCAATAGTCACTCCACCAAACCCAACACTACTCACACTTTGCCAGCAAACCATAAGATTCAACCCCCTGTGTTCATTATTTTCCTTTTACCTTTGTTTTAATATGGCCCTGGACATCTGCCTTGACCATGAGGTGAGAACAGGCAGGAAAGGTGGTCCCATGACTCAGCTAATGTTGCTCACAAACTAATTGTTGCCAGCATTTAAGATTGAATGAAGATAAGTTGCTGCTTAGCTATTCCATCCACCTTCCAGCCCTCCCTTCCCCAAGTGCAAAAAAACTCGCAAGTACACAGCACTTCATCTTGCATAGTTTGTTGAGTTTGAGAAATATTAGGTTGGGAATTAAAAGGAAGAAATCTTCCATCCTACAACTTTTCACGTTGCAAGCAGACAGCTATGTTTTTCTGTCATGAATTATTATATTAACACATTTATGTCTTTTTTCTTGACTTTGGTTCTAACACAATCATGTTGAAACATGCAGTTTGGCTGTTTTCCAAGCAGTGCATTACAGTGAATATTACTGAATGCACCACATTTTGCATGCACTTTATATACTCCATATTAAATTGAGAGTTGTCTTGTCCATGTATTAAAGTAAATTTACATTTGAATCAATATTTGAAGTGATGGACTAATTGACATGTCTAACTCTAAACTCAAGATCCTTCTCTCAAAGCTTTTGTCTTTTATTAGTTATCGTCACTGCCACCTTTTCAAAAAGCTTAACAGCTTCATGCCCAAACTGACGTTTATTGGTTCCTTGCCAGCTAAGATACCCACGGATGAGGGTGCAGAACATCTGGAGTCATCTTAAAGATGATCTTCATTATGCTCCTGTGCTGCACAAAACCATATTATAATTTAGGGCATCTTCAATTATTCTTTGTAGGCTTTGAGAATACCTCCTTCATTAACATTTCCTAACTTATAGGAGCTGGCTTACAAGTGTACTAATGTTATGTATGAACCTTTTGAGAAATCTCCTTGACTGCTGCAATTGAGTAGTTATATATTCCTTTCCACTCGAGTAGGAGGGATCACAGTTGGCCGATCATTTGGATTGCTAAACTTTTGGGATTTTGATATTGACACCTCTAGTTCAAGATAAAATTCCTCTTCATCTGTTCCCATTCATTAACCTTCCATCAGTCACCTGTATTCACCATTCTTAGGCCACCAGCATCTGGTTACAGACTTTCTAAAGAACTGTCCTCATTTGACCCATAACACACCTATTTTGCCACTTGTCAACCGAGAGTTTGATATGGAAGTTGTTATATTAGAAACTGCCAGGCAGCGACTGTCTCTGGTAAGAGGAATTCTATTCATTTGCCTTGTTTCCACAGTATTACCATTATTAAATATTCCACCATTCTCTGGGTTACCATTAACCAGAAGCTGAACTGGACCAGCCATATAAATACTGTGGCTAAGAGCGCAGGTCTAAAATTGGAAATGCTATGGCAAGTAACACATTTCCTGACTCCCCACAGTCTTTCTGTCACCTACAAAGGGTAAATCGGGAGTATGGTGGAACACTCTCCACTTGCCTAATCAATACTTGAGCTTTACAACAGCCTTACTGGTTTCACTTGGGAGGAGAGTGGGATTTCAGCCTGGGTAATTAATCTTTGTGCCAGGAACGGCATTCTGAAATTGACATTCTTCCTGGTGCTGGCATTTTGTCAACACTACCCACCTTTAATCCTGACTTTGTGTCCCTGTAAGTTTTTCTCATTGTGTTTTTTAATGCCATTAGAGGTCATGTGTCGATACTTAAAAGATGCTTTCATAAATATATGAAGTTGCTGCCTGTGATAAGCCAATCACCATGTCAATGAACAGGGTGGTTTTGTGCCATTGAGAGTTCCTGTGAATTTAAGGAAGCAACCAAATGCAGAGATGATTGGTGCATTTTTCAGTAAATAGCTCCACTTGCTCTTACTTCGGATCTGTGTGACACTGGCAGTTGCTTGGCAATGGAGTTTGTGCCTGCCTATCTATTACTGAAGGCTACATACGTAGTTCAGAAGAAATTAGAAGCATTCCAAAGAAAACTGTGAAAATGAAAAGGATGCAACAAGTTTTGAATGTCTTACAAATTGAAGCATATTTGCAAGCTGTCACTGAAGTGCATTAAAACAGTGTAAAGAATTATTTTCCAGTCAACAATCATTCCACAAAGCAAAAGCCTCCTCATATTAATCAACGGTATTGCCATTAGGACCACATCAATTCTGGTATGTTATATTGACATTGCCTTTCATGTCATTGACTGCAACAGTGGATTATCGCAAATCGAAAATGAATAATGCTTTGATGATATGAGCAGCCCTCTAAATACACAGTGGTCTTTGAGGCTGGCCATCAGATTGGAGAGGCTCTTACTGCTGTAATTAATGCAATTCCCAGAAACAGTAATGTGCTGGCAGCTGTTTGAGAAACTTCTAAGGAAGACCCTTTGTGAAGTTGTAAATGTTTCTTCCAATTGGCAATAGCAAAGGAAACATAATGTAAAAGATAATACAGCACACTTCTACAATATTGATCTCATGACAGTAAAGACCGTAAGGATTTCTCTGAGCTTTATCATAGTCATTTATAATGTAGCATGTTAAATTAGCCCCATGAAATGGATGTCCTCTGTGACGGTTGTAGAAAATAGTCTGTGACTTATGCAGCTTGCATCAAGTCTCCTGCACCATCACCCCTGTGCTCACTGAGCTACATCTCCCAGACTCTCCATCAGGCAGCACATCTATTTTAAAAGTCTCCTCCTTACTTTCATTTCCTTCCGTGGCCTCACCCTGCCTTATCTTTCTTCAGCTCTGAATTCCTCTGAGATTTTTGCACCCCTACAAAGTGATCTTTTGATTCCTTACTTTAATTGATTGGCCAAAGATGACATTACCTTCATCTGCCTAAACCTTAAGCTCTGGAAATGCCCCCCTTTATTATCGACACCTCCCATTCAATATTCCTAGAAACTATGCTCTTTTGATCAAGATTTTGGTAGTGCCCTATTGTTTTTGTAGCTCAGTATTGTTTGAGAATGCTTGTATGAAGCACCTTGAGATGCTTAATTCTGTTAAAGGTACACAGAAATAACCAATTGTTGCTGTTTTTCGATGAAATTAGCAGCTTTTCCCACATTGTTTGACGATGGTAATATTTTATAACATCATTACATTCATCCCTAGGAGTTCCTATCGGAAGTTGTTTCAGAAAAATAAAATGTTCCAATTTATATGTGCTGACATGCTACATTGCCTGTTGATCTCTTCTAAGTTTTAACCTTGCATGTATTGTTCATCTAATTTATAATCCAAATATCTTGTTAGTTGCAAATGGAACATTACAAAAAGTGGACAAATCATGCTGTACCAAGACATGCCACCACCAACAGCTAAACATCTAATTTCATACTGTACATCAATAAAATCAAACCTGCAGTCTGCCAGAATTTTCTAGTCATTTGCTCTGAATATTACACATCTGCAACACAGGAAGAATGGGAGCCAATGAATTTGTATTCGTTCTCTGAAAGAACTATCTATTAGTACCCTATTTTTATCATCATGACATCCTTTGAAATAAGCTGCCTAAGATTGGATCTGATTATAACTGGCCTAGCCAATGAATTGTATTCTTTTAGCTTTTCCTCCAAAACCTTTATTTATATTGACTTTATGTTGCCATATGTGTTTTTGACTGCTTTCTCATGTGGTCCTTATATTGTTACATGATTTGTGTATGAGAACAGCTAAACATCTCTGCTCCCTCTATTCCTTTTAACATTTTGGCATTCAGCATACATGGCTTTTCCTCATTTTGTTCTTAAAATACCTAATTTCAATTCTTCCAGTTAAATGTCTTCTTACTTTTATCTCCTAAATTTAATAATCTGTCTAAACTATTCTAGCATTGTGCACAGTCATCTTTAGTTAACTACATTATCTATTTTATTTCATCTGTAAGTTCTGACTGATACCTAACTTTAAATCATTCCTTTGTATCTAGGAAAGCAATGATCCTATCACTGATGTCTGGGATATACTGGTTACATCCTTCCAATAATATCCATTAATATCAACTCACTGTTTTCTGACCTTCAATCAACTTCTTACTCAAACGGTCAATGTGCCATTACTTCTTCAGTAAACCTCTAAACAGCAACTTCTAAAATTATTTTTGAAAATTCAAATGTGCAAAGTCCACTGCATTTTCTGTATCAACGTGTTCTGTTATTTCATGAAAGAATTCTATTAACTTGACTTGTCTTTTTCAATTCTATTGTTGCTGACCTCAATTGATCCAAATCATTATAAGGTGTAAATTAATTTTGACTTAGGTTTCAGCCTCTAGCTTTAAACATACAGCAATGTTAACCTGGGCAGTATATATTTTTGTTTATATATTCTGAATATGTAGTTAGTTACAATACGTCATTGCTGCTTGTAACTTAAGTGTCTCTCCCACTGAACTATGGGAACCATTTTAAGTTTTTGTACATTACTGTCTGGATCAATGCCGATCAATTGTTCTTTCAAGCATTCTTTCTAGAATTCATATACAGGTATATGAAATCTCTTCATGTACCTTGTCCAAAAATATTATCAGAAGAAAGATTTGTTCACCATTCTCTTATTGATCAGAACATTCCATCAGTTCTTTGAATTCATTTTTCAAGCAATTTCTCTCTTGATAACTTTTGTTCTTGGTATCATGTCTTTAGAATAAAATTACTATGTTATTCTTTCTGCCATTTTTATATATTACATTTTTTTGATAAGCAATTGATAACTAGGAGTGAAAATGTAAGGTGAGGCACTCTGCCCTGAATAGAATTTGAAAATGCCAGTTAATTGTTTTTGTTTAGTACGTCAGTGTTTAGAATCTAGACTCTATCTTCATAATAGTATCACGGAGTCCTACAGCATGGAGACAACCTCTTTGGCCCAAACTGGTCCATGCCGACCAAAATATCCATCCACTCTAACCCCATTTCCCTGTACTTGGCCCATATCCTTCTAGATCTTTCCAATCCATGTATTAGACTAAATGCCTTTTAAATGTTGTAAACGGACCTGCCTCAACCACTTCTGCTGGCAGCTCATTTGATATGCGTACCAACCTCAGTGTAAAAAAGTTGCCCCTCAGGTTCCCTTTTATTCTTTCCCTTCTAACCTTGAACTGATGTCCTTTAGTCCTCAATTCTCCAAGCCTGGCGAAAGGACTATGTGCATTCACCCCATCCATGCCTTTTAAGATCTTATACTTCTATAAGATTCCCCCCTTAGTCTCCTACACTCTAAAGAAAAATATCTTAGCTTGTCCAATGTCTCCCTATAACTCAGACCCTTGAGTTCTGGCAACATCCTTGTAAATTTCTTCTGCATTCTTTCCAGTTTGGCAAAGTGACCAAAAAACTCCAAGTGTTTCCTCACCAATATCCTGTACAACTGTGACATAACTTCCCAACTTCTGTACTCGATGCCCTGACTGATGCCCTGACCAGTGTGCCCAAAGCCTTCTTCACTGCCCTGTCTACCTGTGTCTCCACTTATGTATGGCATTGCAAAGAACAGAGAGCACATTATTATCTATTGAAATTAATAATGTCAGTTCAGTTGACATGAAAAAGTGTTTTCAGTGCACAGTTCAGGTAATTTAGTTGCTATGTGTTTCTACTTTGATAGTTAAAGCCTCTGTAATCATTTATGTCCTGTACATACTTTACAATGGATATTTTAGAAACCACCTTGTGAAAATCTCCAAGTTGGTGGAGAGTTTTAAAAATTGTAATGCAGATGAGGCAGCTGTAGACCTGAGCAACCTCCCTTTCTTCATTTCCATATTGCATTTTCAATTGTGCGAAATTTAAACTGATAACCAGGATCCTCAATCTTACAGTATCTCGAAAGTAAATTAGTATCCCACATTTGTGAAATGCAATATGTTAATACATTTTCACAGAATAAAATCAATACGAGCTTCCACTTCAAGCTATTTTAAAAGTGCATTCAACAATTTGCATAACTTTGCTTCTGTCCTTCTTGCAACTCCCAATTTGATAATTTTTCCTTCTAAATTCTTGCCCAACTGAATCAGGCTGTTTAATGTATGTCGACCAGTGTTCTTGGCATGGTCAGCCCTGGTGCTTTCACAGCGCCAGGGTTTGATTCCAGCCTCGGAGACTGTGCAAACACCACACAGACAGTCTCCCGTGTCTGCGTGGGTATCCTCTAGGTGCTCCGGTTTCCTCTCACAGTCTAAAGATGTGCAGATTAGGTTGATTGGCCGTGCCAGGTTGCTCCATAGTGTACAGGCTTGATGGATTAGCCATGGGAAATGCAGGGTACATGGGTGGATCTGGGTTGGATGCTTGTCAGAGGGTTGGTGTGGACTCGATGGGCTGAATGGCCTGCTTCCACACTGTCGGGATTCTGTGATTGTGTAGAGAAATTATTTCAGTTTTGTGCATTAATTCATCTTTGTACATATTTCGGACGGGCAAGATTTAGTTGTTATTTTAAGATCTGTATGTAGACGAAGGGATTTTGACAATGGAGTAAATAATTTAACCAAGTTCTTTTTTCTGTCGTCTCCAGGTGTAAATGTAGAACATTTACATGACATTATCTCAAGCTGCGTGCACTATCGCACAAACACTCAATCAACTAAAAATGTTCTGATCTTAGTTCTGTTTACAAACATCTTGACGCTGTAATTCATTCTCATCATCTCATGGCTTGTTGGCTTGCTGCATTTAGTTCTTCTGTACATTTGCAATGTCGTCAGTGGAGCATAAGCTAAAGAAAACAGACAACTTTCTTCATGGATTACTGAAATAGGCATGGCATTGTAAATGGTGAGTTTTTACAAGAGATTGCACAATTCAAGCAGCTAGCTTTGAAAGGTTGACTTACATCCTTCGGTGGGAGGAAGTGAGGACTACAGATGCTGGAGATTAGAGTCGAGAGTGTGCTGCTGGGAAAAGCACAGCAGAAGAATCGATGTTTCAGGCTCCTGATGAAGGGCTTTTGCCTGAAACATAGATTCCCCTTCTCCTCAGATACTGCCTGACCTGCTGTGCTTTTCCAGCACCACACTCTCGACCTAGATCCTTCGGTATTGGTAGCTGTGTAAGTTTCTGTGATGATTGACAACATCATTAACATTTTCATGATTTTATTTTGTTTTTGTAGATTCCAGCAGTATTTTGTGATGACCATTTGTACTCAGTTGCTTTTAACTCTGGAAAAATACTGATCACAATTTTATAATTCCATTTACTCACATTTGTGTCTTACAAGAGTGACATTGTCAGAACAAGGCAGAGTACAGATTGTGACATGGGGAGAACTGAATTGCCTGTTAGTTGCAGGAATGTTAGGTTTCACTGAATAAAGTTTACTGGGCAGGAATCTATGTTGGAAACTTCTTAGATGGGAGAGGATTGCAATCAAATTTATTTCTGTTGCAGAGGGAAGAGTTCAGGTAGTTGATCCTGAAAATTTTAACTGGTGTTTAAATAAACATAATCGCCATCATAAGTACTAATTATAGATGAGTGGTGTGTGTTGGTAAGTATTTTGAGCCATGTTTTTGTTTATTTTGAGTGGGCCTGGAGATTTATTTCTTATCAATGGAACAACAAGAGCTGAAAATGTGACAGATTAAGCAGTGATATCCTGCCAGACAAAAACTGGCAGAAGTATTTGAACTTGAATATTGGGGGAGGCAGAAATTTCTGGGAAATATTTGTCCTTGGGCCTGTTAACTAATTTGGGAGTTTTTTGAGAAATAATCATTTACAAGACATATTAAATCAAGACCATTTGATTTAATATGTCTTTAGGAATGCTGTTCTACAAATACAAATGAGGTGTCATTGGCCAAGAGAACATTTTTCCTGAATGAGCTGAGTATCAAGGGAAATGACTTTGACGTTTAAACTCCTCTGATTTCCTATGTAGACAATATCTCTGCAGCTGGAAGTAAGCACTTAACTTGGCCAGAAGCCAGTGATTATGGGAATCTAAAGATTAAAAGAAGCATTGACAAGAAATGGCCTAGTTTACAAATTCCTCATCCTCACTTAATAGCATTTTATTTATTTTGACAAATAGTTTTGTTTGGAAAATGGATGCATACAAAGCAGGAATGCTTTATGATGGTTATAACTTAATTTTGCTCTCGTATTCCAGTTTGTTATGAGCCTTTAGTCAATACTTTTAACATGTGAATGCAGACTATTGAAATGGATGCTTCAAATCATGTGGCATTTGTCTTTTGAGCTCTAGACAGGCCTGGAGCTGATATCTAATTAAACAGTCAACCAGAGCATTCGTACATTCCTTTCTTTATGGAAGCATACGTATGAACAGACTAATTAAGATCAGAAATAGACTATTTAGCCCCTTAGCCCTGCTGTGCCATTCAATAGAAAACATAGGAAATAGGAGCTGGAAGAGCCTTTTGGGCCTTCCAGTCTGCTCTGCCATTCACAGTATTCCTGGCTGACCATCCAATTCAACACCCTGTTCCCACTTTCACCCTGAATCCTTTGATCCCTTTAGCCTTGTAGAAACAATTAAATATGTTAATAAGATCAAGGCTGAATTGATTAATCGACATTGCTACCTACTCCTGATAACCTTTACTCCCAATAATGTTTCACCACCTTAATGCAAATCTATCCATCTCTGCATTAAAAAACTATTCAAAGTTCCTGCTCCCTCTGCCTTTTGAGGGAAGTTACAATAAATCATGACTCCCTATGAGAAAGAAGTCCCCCTTATCTCTGTTTTAAACAAGCAACCCTTTATTTTTAATCAGTCACATTTAGTTCCAGACTCCCCCACAGGAGGGAATATTGCTCTCCCCTCCATTCTGTCAAGATTCCTCAGGATCTCACATGTTTCAGTCAAGTCGCCTCTTCCAATTCTAAGCTCCAGTAGATACAAACTTAGTCTGTTCAACCTTTCCTCATAAGACAACCCTGTCATTATAGGAATTAGTCTGGCAAATCTTCTCTAAACTGCTTCCCATGTATTTACATCCTTCCTTAAATAGAGATCAGAGATGTACACAGTACTCTCATCACTGCCCTACATAACTGAAGCATAACTTGCCTACTTTTGTCTTCAATTATCTTTGAAATAAACAACAATCCATAACATCTTTCCTAATATCTTAACATTTTGTGATTCATACGCTCAGATCCAGATGCACCTCAGATCTCAGCAAACCCTCACCATTTCAATCACGAAATAACTACACAGAGGCCAGTATCCTGTCACCAAGTCACTCTTTATTTACATGTGTATAGTGCACTGATTGTAATCAGGTAGATAAAAATAATGACTGCAGATGCTGGAAACCAGATTCTGGATTAGTGGTGCTAGAAGAGCACAGCAGTTCAGGCAGCATCCAAGGAGCAGCCCAGACTTCAGGCTCTCTGCCTTTATTCCTGATGAAGGGCTTTTGCCCAAAATGTCGATTTCGCTGCTCCTTGGATGCTGCTTGAACTGCTCTGCTCTTCCAACACCACTAATCCAGAAACTGATTTGTAATCAGCTTGCCCTGAGTCAGTCCCTGAAGTCAGGAGACTTTTGAAATCCCCTCTTCTTTTTTTTCTTTTCTTTTTTTCTTTTGATACCCCAATACTATGGCCATACAGCAATAGGTTTATATTCCCGAGGACCCATGTTATGTGTGTCTAGGTGCAAGACACTGTGAAAACACCAATAAATAACTTTATTAATATTTCACCACCAGAAAAGACACCTGAGTGGCCAAGGAACTAGTGACAAGCAAAACCCAGAGAGAACATTGATTATGTGAGAAAAAGTTGAAGGGGAGGGTAGGGACTAAATCACATTCGAATCGGAGGGCAAAATGAAGCACTCCACACCCCGTGGTGCCCGCCTCTCCCTAATGAGATCAAGAAAGGGGTGGACACCGTGTGCTCCATATCTAGGGACACCTGGGCCTAATCATAACCGTGGATGAGGGGCATGCAGTCAGCCACAACAACCTCCTCCACAGCCCACTGCCTGGACCTGTTAATGGCCAGCCTGGACAGGCCCAGGAGCAGACCCACGAGGAGATCCTCCAACCTAATCCCCTATTTACATGTTTTCTCCCCTGTTTTCTTTTTTATTTCTCCTGAGCACCTGTATCGTTTGCATGTAGGTGTAGGACACAGTGAAGAAACATCAAGTGCAGAAAACTTTATTCAAATTCCACCACCAGGAAAAAAAAATGCTAGAGTGACCAGTGGAAAGCAGTGCCCCATTTCTTAAGGACACAGTCTGCAAGGACAAAAAATCCCCTGTTTATATTTTTTTCTTATTTTTTTCTTTTTTTTCTTGAGTCAGTGCTGTAAACTGAGGAGACTCTAAATCTCCTGGTTATTTTTTTTTCTTTATTTATAAAACTCCCACATTACCGCCTAACTTTCCCCAGTACCCATGCTGTGTGTGTGCAGGTGTGAGACACAGTCCCCTGTTTATTTTTTTTCCCTTTTTTTATGTCTTCCTTAAACAAGGGAAAAGAAAGAGAAAACTCTCCTCCAAAAGAAAGCAGAAACTAACAGCAGCGGTAACACACTGACCGTAGCACCAGCCAGCACAGAGTCAGTCCCCTTAGCTGAGGGGACTCTAGATCTCCTGGTCATTTTTTTTTGTAGAGTCAGTGCTCTAAACTGAGGAGACTCTAAAACTCCCGGTTATATAATTTTTGTCTGTTTTTATAAAGCCCCCATACTAGCGCCTAACTGCGGTCGTGTTTATACTTGCCCCAGCATCCATGTTATGTATGTGCAGATGTGAGACACAATCCCCTGTTTATTTCTTTTTTTTTTGTTTGTTTTTTTTTTAGCATTCATTGCTATTTCTTCTTTTTCTTTTCAGAATCCTGTTTTTTTTTGTTTATTTTTTTTTCCCTTTTTAATCCCCTGTTTATTTTGGTCAGCCAGGGCTCTTTGATTGGCCCAGGTTAACAAGCCCAATCAAGTATCTCATAGTCAATAGGGTCCACCTGGTTCCCATCACTACGGATAGCATGCATTTTTTATTCTTCCTTCCAAAGTGGACAATTGCACATTCTCCCATCTTATACTCCATTTCCTTGCTCACTCATCTAACTTATCTGTAACCCCATCTGTAACTCCTCTTCACAACTCACTTTCCAACCTATCTTAGTGTTGTCAACACACTTAGCAGTAATAGCTTTGTTCTGTTCAACCAAGTCACTTACATAAAGTTAGAAAAACATGGATGGATTGTGATCACGGGAACTGTCGATTCCAGCTCGCCCCATCACTCTTGTTTTGATTTGGATGAAAAGGAACATTGAAACTCAGTTTGCATGAAATGAATGTAAATGCCATTCCAAATTCAGCTGGGAAAATCTCATCATATTAAACAACAACACAGGATGTGAAATCAACACGCTCCCATTTGCTTGGAAGAATGTATGGAAGCCACGTAATGAGGAAGAGATCATTTTGGCTACTTTCAAAGCCAACAAAATCTGCTTTCAGAAATAGAAAATTCTACTAAAGGCCATTGAACTTGCAGAATGTTATCCAAGTTACCAATTATAATAAACGGCAGCATCTTGAAAGTGGAAGATCTTAGCAGAAAGGAGAACGCCGCTCAAATCTGTTCCAAGTAGATGTTCACCTGAGAATCTACCCCCTGAAAGTTTGACTCAAAAAACTGGCAGCTTTTTGCAAATTCTTCCCTTTACAAGACTTGCATTTTGCGTTTAAAACATCGCTGTCACCTAACAAAATACAGCCCGACCACCGAGCTAGACCGATGTACTGACATAATTAGAAGATTTTTTGTTTGTGTGTGTGTGAGAGAGAGAGAGAGAGAGAGAGACACGCACACAGAAGTGAATCCTTGTCTTTTTAAAATATGGGGCAAGTGTTTAATTTTTTTTAAACTCACAAGAAACTTATTGCTGGACTTGGGGCACACACTCTAAAGATAAGCAAACGCATTTTCATACATTTCTATATACTGACCACAAGAGCTAAATGGGATTATGTCTCAAATTCTATATGTGACATCGAGTGAACACTCTCTTGTTATATTGCTTTGTTCCCCAAAATCTATATCTGGCCACATCATTAATTGGCAATATTTACAATATATTGGAACGGGAGGAGGCCATTCACCCCCTCAACTCTGTTCCATGACATTCAGTGAGATCATGACTGATCGGTGGCCTAACTGCATGTACCTGCTTTTGGCCTGTTTTCCCTTAATACCCTTGCTTAACAAAAAAAAAGCATCTATTGCAGATTTAAAATTAACAACTGATCCAGCTCCACTGCCATTTTGTTACTTCCTGTCATGTAGAATCTGGAAAAATCAAAGATGCCACCTTTTAAAATTAGCAGTCTCCCGTTTCTTTTGCTGCAGCTATTTAAAAAGCTCCTACTAACATATCACATCAAATTATCAGGTCTGCTCTCAGACCAACTCACAAACTGTGTCAGACTTACTGTGCAGCTCAGTGACATCTATGACATGCATGCTTTTGCCAGGTAGCTTTGCACACAATGACACTCACATATCTCATCAAGGTCAAGTTGCCATAGCCCTACCAAGCCATTTGGCTGCTCTCTCATTAGAGTGAGAGAGTTAACTAATGGTGATTTAACCTGAGGGTTACCACACCTCAAATGAAGGGAGAGGTTGTGAAGAATCCTTCATGGTTACCTCAGCTGGTGCAGGAATTGAACCCATGCTCTTGGCATCACTGTGGCTTGTAAACTGAGCTAGGTGACCTCTTATATCTAAGGCATTTGTACAGGATGCATCTTATGGCTTACTTACTTTGCATTTACTTGGAGGCTGTCTGAGATACTGGTGACTTACAGTGCCTTACGGTCCAGTGCCTTCTAGTGCAGGGAGAGAAGCAGGGAGCTTGGCCCTCTGGAGGCATTGAACGTTCAAGGGGGTGAACATGTCACCATAAGGGGCGTCACATCTGTAGCATGTGTCAACTAGTCTGTGTCATTTGCTTGAAGTACAGTCTGTGTTTTTACAGCAGTGTGTGAAAGTCAAAGGAGAGCAGTTGTTAATGGGGCAATAGGTCAGACACTTGGTCCTATCAGAGCCCAGGGATCCATGCCCTTGCAATCTGGAAATTCAGCCACAATCAGTCCTTCAGATCAAGGGTAATCAGTCCAAATAGCATGGCTAGGTTAATTGAGGTGCTGTGGGGACATCAGTCCAGGAGGTGAACAACCTTGCTGGGAATCTGAGAAAGAATGCAGAGTCAATGGAAGAACGGTCAGTGTGCATATGTGGGAAAAATGGTGACGTTTTCCTGGTGAGTGAGGAGGAAGTGGCCAGAGCTGTAAGGGTCAGCAGTTTTGGAGGACGAGGTGGCTGAGTCCCTTGACTAGACCTGATGCATGCAATTCTGAGAGTTGTTGACCCTGATTCTTGATGACTGATGTATGCAGTGGCAGAGAGAGGGAGGGAAGGATAGCTCTGTCCAGCTGAGAGCAGATGTGGGGATTTGCTTTTTGATGGAGCAATTGACCTTCTTCCTGCTCTGCTCCTGTGGCAGTCCATAAGGAAAAGGACTGATCACCTCTCCATCTGGTGCTTGCTTGAGAAGAGGTTGGGAGGGCACTATATTAAAGGGATGGCACCCCCAAGTAAACTTGTTTTCAGACTTGTGTATTAGGAAGGTCCCACGAAGCAGTAGGCTTTGTGCCGACAAGATATTAGATTAGATTACTTACAGTGTGGAAACAGGCCCTTCGGCCCAACAAGTCCACACCGAACCTCTGAAGAGCATCCCACCCATACCCATTCCTCTACATTTACCCCTTCACCTAACACTACAGGCAATTTCGCATAGCCAATTCACCTAACCTGCACATTTTTTTTTGGATTGTGGGAGGAAACCGGAGCACCCAAAGGAAACCCATGCAGACACGGGGAGAATGTGCAAACTCCACACAGTCAGTCCCCTGAGGCGGGAATTGAACCCGGGTCTCTGGCGCTGTGAGGCAGCAGTGGTAACCACTGTGCCACCGTGCCGCCCATATATTAAGATGGCTGCCCTGAATTTTGATAGGGACAGAGAAGTGGCATGAGATTTCCAATTGTGGAAGTCCTACCCTGAAAATTGGCACCCACCACTTTTGCCAGGGGGATGGGGTGCACCTTAATCAGTTGTGGTTGACGGAGGCAGCTGCACGTGTTAAAGAATTTTTCATGTCCAATAGACTCCATCTTCATAAGTCAGATACCAAACCCAACTTAAGACCATAAGAAATAGGAACAGGAGTAGGTCATTCATCATCTTGAGCCTGCACTGCCATTTGGTAGGATCATGGCTGATCCATTGTTCCTCATATCCAATTTCTTGCCCTTTCCTATAACTGTTGATTCCCTTACTGTTCAGAAGTTTATCTATCTCAGCCATAAATACACGAAGACTCTCGGAGGCAAGAAGTTTAAATGACTCTCATCCTTCTGAGAAAAGAAATTCCTCCTTGTCTCAGTCTTAAATTGGCACTCTTTTATTCTGAGACAATGCCCTCTACTCCTGAACTCTCCCATGAGGGGAATCCTCTCAGCATTTACCCTGTCAAGCCCCTTAAGAATCCAATGTGTTTCAGTGAGATCACCACTCATTCTTCTAAACTCAATTGAGTCAACTTGATTGAATTTTTTGAAGAAGTAACAAAGAGAATTGATGAGGGCAAAGCGGTAGATGTGGTCTATATGGACTTTGGTAAGGCGGTCGACAAGGTTCCCCATGGGAGACTGATTAGCAAGGTTAGATCTCACAGAATACAGGCAGACCTAGCCATTTGGATACAGAAGTGGCTCAAAGGTGGTGGTGGAGGGTTGTTTTTCAGACTGGAGGCCTGTGACCAGTGGAGTGCCACAAGGATTGGTGCTGGGTCCTCTACTTTTTGTCATTTACATAAATGATTTGGATGCAAGCATAAAAGGTACAGTTAGTAAGTTTGCAGATGACACCAAAATTGGAGGTGTAATGGACAGCGAAGAAGGTTACCTCAGATTACAACAGGATCTTGTCTAGATGAGCCAATGGGCTGGGAAGTGGCAGATGGAGTTTAATTCAGATAAATGTGAGGTGCCGCATTTTGGGAAAGCAAATCTTTGCAGGACTTACACACTTAATGGTAAGGTCCTAGGGAGTTTTGCTGAACAAAGAGACCTTGGAGTGCAGGTTCATAGTTCCTTGAAAGTGGAGTCGCAGGTAGATAGGATAGTGAAGATGGTGTATGCTTTCTTTTATTGGTCAGAGTATTGAGTACAGGAGTTGGGAGGTCATGTTGCAGCTGTACAGGACATTGGTTAGGCCACTGTTAGAATATTGCGTGCAAATCTGGCCTCCTTCCTGTCGGAAAGATATTGTAAAACTTGAAAGGGTTCAGAAAAGATTTACAGGGATATTGCCAGGGTTGGAGGATTTGAGCTATAGGGAGAGGCTGAACAGGCTTGGGGCTGTTTTCCCTGGAGCATCAGAGGTTGAGGGGTGACCTTATAAAGGTTTACAAAATCATGAAGGGCATGGATATGATAAATAAATGGGGTGGGTGAGTCCAGAACTAAAGGGCATAGGTTTAGGGTGAGTGGGGAAAGATATAAAAGAGAACTAAGGGGCAACATTTTCACACAGAGGGTGGTATGTGTTTGGGATGAGCTGCCAGAGGAAGTGGTGGAGGCTGGTACAATTACAGCACTTAAAAGGCATCTGGATGGGTTTATGAATATGAATGGGCCGGGTGCAGGCAGGTGGGACTAGATTGAGTTGGGATATCTGGTCGGCATGGACGGGTTGGACTGAAGGGTCTGTTTCTCTGCTGTACGTCTCAATGACTCTATAACTCCCAATCTGTTTAACCTTTGCTCATGACAGTTCCCCAATACCAGGGATCATCCTCATGAACCCTTTTTGGAGTATGTGTACAGCAGAAGAGGTTATTTGGAGAGTTCCAGGGCCACCTTGACAGAGGCAAGATTGCTACAAGTAGATCAGTAAGTGAGTAAAAAATGGATAAAATGGTTTGAACGGCAAAGCTGACCAAAACTGTCTAGTTGCCCAGGAATTTAAACCTGCAGTCAGCAGGCCGACGGAAGTGATTTCACCAGGAGCACTGTTTAAGGATGGGGGCTTGTCCCTCAGAGGGACTAAAGCCTTGGCAGTTCCTCTGATAGAGGATAGTGAGTGTAGGAGGAAGGAAGATGTCTCCATGTGCAAGGGCACCCTTTTCTTGACCTGCAGTTGGCAGGCAAAGAGGAAAGCAGTGTTGGAGGCAGCAGTTGGTTATATGACTGTGGCAGGGAACTGACCCATAGTCGGGAACTGCAAAAAGCGCTTGGGTGTGTTGAAGTGTTTCATTGTCATTTAGCAACAAGGGACAGTGAGTAACATAACCGAGCACTTCTCAGACTGGCAGCTTTATTCAACTAGACAAGTGGAAGGAAAATAACCTCATGTAAATGTGTCAACATTGTAGCTCTCACGTTGGCCCAATTCAGAGTGAACCTCTCCCCCATCTATACGATAAACTGTGAAGGCAGTTCATCGTGCAATGAATGCATCAGTGCAGCTTTGTTGAAATGTAAACACTCAAGTGAGGTAGAGCAGCAGTATCGTAGTAAGTGACATGGCTTTGCACTTAATGTGTGATTTCCCACATCTCAAATTCCAGCTCGTTGAAAAGTGTTTAAGTGGATGCGCTGAGTGACATCAAAAGTGTTTATTTGGAGCAAAGGAATAGGGTGTTTGAATGATTCACACTGTTGCTGATCTTAATGTATGTTTGAGATGTTCTTACCATACTGAAACTTTGCTGTTGCAAACAGTGTATATATCCCACTCCTTCTGTGATCCATGCTGATCTGTGGAATTGAGTAGATTATAATTCTGATCAAAGTGAATCATGTATGCTTCAGCCTGACATCAGAAATAAGGATGCAATAAGTCACAATCTCCAAAATTAAATATTTTATGATGATATTTAATGTTGAACGAATTATCACAACTTCACTTAAACTAATGTGCAACTATCTAGTTGCTTACTGACCCTGGATTAAAATTATGTTGCATAATTAATACATATTAAAATATTGCCAAACTACTGCAGTAATATGTTCATAATTATGTTATTGTGGGACTAATAACAGTTTAAAGGTATTAGAGAATTCAGAAAATGTGTACTGTGATCACTGTGGGAGTGCCATCACCACAAGGAGCACTGCAGTTCAAAAAGTGTGTCTGTTTTCTTTTTACATTTGAGCACACAGAATAAGTCATAGAAATGTACAGGATATGAAGCTGATTTAAAAATTACAATGTGCAACTTTTCACAGTAACCTTATGTGATAAAGTGTGGTTCAATGGTAGCACCCATGTTTCTCAAGCTCTCTTCTGTGTCTTAGCCCAGGGTTAACCCTTCATTCTGGGTTAACACTCTATTCTAGAATAATGTTGGAGTTGCTGTCTTTCACATGAGATGTTAAACAAAGCCCATATCAGCTGTCTCTAGCAGATAATGGGGGAGTTCTGCATAAAATATTTATCTCGCAGGCAAAACCACCACAAAACCAATTGCTGAACAATGTCACGTTGTGTCAGAGCTTCTCATCTTACACTTGTTGGGACAATTGGTAAGGAAACCAACATTTATACCATTCATTAATAGCAAAAGTAGGAGTGCTTTTCTTTCCCAGATCCTTTAGAATAATGAAGGAATGCTGATAATAAGGAAATCAGCATCCAGGATCTTTTCAAATACAATGTGAGCAATCTGAAGACATTATTTGAATCTTTCCTGGTGCCTGGCTAGCAATCCTCCAGATGAAAATGCAGCAACCAAACATTTAACAGACTGCTCTTTGTGGAGTCTTATTGTGCTAAATTCAGCTGCTGCATATTTCTGTCAATCTTAATGTTTGTATCATCCATCCTTCGTTTTATAAAGGGGTGTGGGAGATGTAAAAAAAGCTTCTTGATGGTGATAGTGTTGTGTAGTCAACAATGCACGTCAGGAACATTTCCCAGTCTTTGCGGAGTTAGCTGATTTTATTTCAGGTAACAACTGAGTAACTGAAATAAGTTTCTGACCCACAAATTAGGAAAGAGGAACTCTGTAGGCACCTCCACCTGATCATTTTCCAGTGGTTCCTGCCATGAGGATTGAATATGTAAGATAAGATAACCTATGGACATGAGTGGGTCATTCACCTCTTTGAGCCTGTTATATAGTTCTGTTAGATCATGCTTAATCTGTCCAATCCCTTCTATCCACCTTTTATCCATTGATATTCTGCTCAACAAAGATCTATTTATTTGGTTTCTTGAAAATATTAATTAACTTAATCTACAGCTAGTTGTTTTCCAGAGTTGCACTGTCTTTCAAGTGGTAAACTGTTTCTAGATTTCACTTTTAATTGGCTTTGATCTACATTTAAGATTCAGCCTCCCTGCTCTTGATTTCCATTGGACAGGGAGTAAACTTTCTATCTACAAAGACTGGAGTTTACATGGTGTCAACCGCAGAAAGCCCCAGAGAGTAGTGTAGCCAAAACACAGCAACCACATGACAAAGACCAAGTCATCTGCTTTGATTATTACAGGGAAGGTTGCATTTTGGCATAGTGTCCTTTATCCATGATTGACCTTCTCTTTAGATTGTTTACCCAGTGGGCACATGAGACTTTGGTTTCACACCTCATCCAAAAGAAGGCTCTTTCAAGTCCTCCATCAGCACTGCACTGAATATAAAATGTGCAGTAAAGGGTTAACTATGCCAATGTAATAGTATCTAGTCAGCATATGTATCGAGAGACAAGTCAAAATGATGTCAGACCAAGATGAAACAGGACCCGAGCATGTAGAATAGGATCTGTTTCACTATTTGCTTTGACCCAGTTCATTGACACTGTTCTGAGTTTGGACCTGATCTTCCTGCATGGGGACAACAGTGTAAGGACCCAAGATGCCTAAGTGGGCCTTAAGAACGGCAAAATTAACTAAGCGGAAGTTGGCGGTCTTGGTGATGGCAAGAATATGGAATTAGATGTGTAGCATTGGGGCAAATCAAATACCAAGATTGATTCAATTGAAGAATTGTCTCTTGGGAAAGCTAATGGAAGGCAGCCAGCGTGCATAAGCCAATGTCTTCAGGAGAAGAAAAGAGAAACCTAGGTAAAATTAACTTTTGTTAATTACCCATTTGAAGGACGGAGGGTTAACATGCCTTTCAAACATAATAGTTTGTTAACAAAAACACTCTATGTACCATGGTAGTCTTGCATCTTACAATATATCATACTTTAAAAGTAAGTAAAAGAATTGATGTCATTTTACAACTATTTGTTGGCACCAAATGCAGCAGCAGCAGATTTGTAGATGATTTATAACTGATGTTTACTGCAGATTAACAACACATGTTTGACATCATTACTGAACATATATGGATTACATGTAAATTCACAACGATGGCATTCTGAAATGATACTATTGATTTGTATCGAAGTATGGAAACTGCTTTGAGACAGGTTAAAATATTGGTGCAGATTGTTCATGACCAATAAGACCGTGATAAATAGCTACAGTCTCATGTGAATCATTTGATTTGTTGTAAGATAACTCAAATGGAAATACTTACTTGCCTGCTGAAAGCAAATCTGAGCAGCTGCATGCTGGCACTCAGCAGTAGTGGCGAGCAAATTGGGCCTGAAAACCACTGAGTTAACCATAGCATCAGCACAATCAATGAAGCATGATGGTGTGAAATATTTGACAAATTTCAAGCTGGCTCTCCATATCTGTGAGCATTGAGCCATTACTACCTCGTTGCTTGTTTGTGCATTGCTTCCTCTGAGAGAGGAGAAATCCACACCATAACAAAACTGCTCCAGTTAAATATAATTTTACCCAACTGTATCTTCCCCAACTGCAAAGGCACAGAGAGGTAATTCCTCACTTCAAAGTTGTCGTTAAGTTCTGGAATGGTGCAACTTCAAGTTAAATGACTTTAAATAAATCAGATTTGCCAACAGCATCCAGTGTAAAAGATGGAGTTATGTGCAGTCGGACCTATTCTGTCAGAGAAAAAATATTAAAGCATTGTACCTTGTAAATTGAAATACAGTACATTCATGAGTTAATATGTATAAAAATAATTATTTTGAAACATAATAAATTTCCCACTTGCCAACATTCCTTCTCATGGACTCTTGCTGAGTCTCTCATCGACTCCCTCACTTGTTACTTTACTGCCCAAATTTTCCAGCTCATTGTTCCCAGCCTGACTCTCTCTCACTGCTTCCTTACCCAGTTTTTCTTGCTCACCTCTTAATTGCCAAGTCTTCCATGTGAGTGACTGATTATTCCAGTTGCCTCTTCCATGTATAATTCTCCAGGTAAAAACAATGACTGCAGATGCTAGAAACCAGAGTCTAGATTAAAGTGGTGCTGGAAACGCACAGCAGTTCAGGCAGCATCCGAGGAGCAGTAAAATCGACGTTTCACAATCAGGACTCCTGCCCACCTTCCAAGGACCCCTTCGCCCACCTCCAACACACTGCATCCACCTGGACACCCCGTGCTGGCCTATTACCCACCCTCGGCCTCTTCATTTCCAACTGCCACCGGGACATTAACCGCCTCAACCTGTCTACCCCCTCCCCCACTCCAATCTCTCACCCTCACAACGCGCTGCCCTCCATTCCCTCTGCTCCAATCCCGACCTCACCATCAAGCCAGCAGATAAAGGGGGCGCAGTGGTAGTCTGGCGCACTAACCTCTACACCGCTGAAGCCAAACGCCAACTCGAGGGCACCTCTTCCTACCGCCCCCTCAACCATGACCCCACCCCCCATCACCAAACCATCATCTCCCAGACCATATAGAACCTCATCACCTCAGGAGATCTCCCACCCACAGCTTCCATCCTCATATTCCAGGAACCCTGCACTTCCTGGTTCTACCTCCTTCCCAAGATCCACAAACCTGACCACCCTGGCCCTCCGATTGTCTCAGCATGCTCCTGCCCCACTGAACTCATCTCTACCTACCTCGACACTGTCCTATCCCCCCTAGTCCAGGAACTCCCCACATACGTTCGAGACACCACCCATGCCCTCCACCTCCTCCAAGACTTCTGTTTCCCTGGCCCCTAATGCCCCATCTTCACCATGGATATCCAATCCCTCTACACCTCCATCTGCCATGACCAGGGTCTCCAAGCCCTCCATTTCTTCCTCTACCAACGTCCCTAACAGTACCCTTCCACCGACGCACACAGTCGTTTGGCCGAACTGGTCCTCACCCTTAACAATTTCTACTTCGAATCCTCCCACTTCCTCCAGACCAAAGGGGTAGCCATGGGCACCCGTATGGGCCCCAGCTATGTCTGTCTCTTTGTTGGCTACATAGAACAGTCGCTCTTCCGTAATTACACCGGCACCACTCCCCACCTCTTCCTCCGCTACATTGATGACTGCGTGGGCACCACCTCGTGCTCCCGCGAGGAGGTTGAGCAATTCATCAACTTCACCAACACATTCCACCCTGACCTTAAATTTATCTGGACCATCTCTGACACCTCCCTTCCCTTCCTGGACCTCTCCATCTCCAGTAATGACGACCGACTTGACACTGACATTTTTTATAAACCCACTGATTCCCACAGCTGCCTGGATTACACCTCTTCCCACCCTACCTCCTGCAAAAATGCTATCCCGTATTCCCAATTCCTCCGCCTCCGCCGTATCTGCTCCCAGGAGGACCAGTTCCACCACAGAACACACCAGATGGCCTCCTTCTTCAGAGACCGCAATTTCCCTTCCCACATAGTTAAAGATGCCCTCCAACACATCTTGTCTAAATCCCGCACCTCAGCCCTCAGACCCCACCCCTCCAACCGTAACAAGGACAGAACGCCCCTGGTGCTCACCTTCCACCCTACCAACCTTCGCATAAACCAAGTCATCCACCGACATTTCCGCCACCTCCTAACGGACCCCACTACCAGGGATATATTTCCCTCCCCACCCCTTTCCGCCTTCCGCAAAGACCGTTCCCTCCGTGATTACCTGGTCAGGTCCACGCCCCCAACAACCCACCCTCCCATCCTGGCACCTTCCCCTGCCACCGCAGGAATTGCAAAATCTACGCCCACACCTCCTCACTCACCTCCATCCAAGGCCCTAAAGGAGCCTTCCACATCCATCAAAGTTTTACCTGCACATCCACCAATATCATTTATTGTATCTGTTGCTCCCGATGTGGTCTCCTCTACATTGGGGAGACTGGACGCCTCCTAGCAGAGCGCTTTAGGGAACATCTCTGGGACACCTGCACCAATCAACGACACCACCCCATGGCCCAATATTTCAACTCTCCCTCCCACTCTGCCGAGGACATGGAGGTCCTGGGCCCTCCTTCACCACTGCTCCCTCACCACCAGACGCCTGGAGGAAGAACGCCTCATCTTCCGCTTCGGAACACTTCAACCCCAGGGCATCAATGTGGACTTCAACAGTTTCATCATTTCCCCTTCCCCCACCTCACCCCAGTTCCAAACTTCCAGGTCAGCACTGTCCCCATGACTTGTCCGACCTGCCTATCTTCTTCTCCATCTATCTACTCCACCCTCCCCGCCCCCCCAACCTATCACCTTCATCCCCTCCCCTACTCACCTATTGTACTCTATGCTACTTTCTCCCCATCCCCACCCTCCTCTCACTTATCTCTCCACCCTTCAGGCTCTCTACCTGTATTCCTGATGAAGGGCTCTTGCCCGAAACACGATTTTACTGCTCCTCGGATGCTGCCTGAACTGCTGTGCTTTTCCAGTACCACTCTAATCTAGACCCCCCATGTATAGTTCTCCCGCACTACTTCTTTTGACCCCTCACTCGAGCAACAAGAGGAGATGTAAGTGGAAGATGCAGACAGGGTAGTCGAGAATTTGAGACAGTTTCGCCGAGTGAGGGAGAGTTCTGTGGAGTGAGAGAGTGTGTGTTGGGGAATGGGGCTCACTTATGGGCTGGAAAGGGGAATAGGTTGCTTCGAAATCATGCTGCTTATGTCAGCATCAACGTGCAACCACACAAAAGCAACTGTCCAAACACTAAGTGTACATACAGGCTCTATTGTAACAAAAATGCTAAAACAATGCTGAAAGAGGCACTTCAGTATAGAAACTTATCATCGTCAATGGAATTCTTTTGAAGCGTACTCATTGTTGTAAGAGAGGGAAAAGACAGGGAATATCACATGAATCAGGATGAGAGTTTGGGATTTTGGAGCTTGGACATTAAAATCCTTTAAGATTGGTGGAGGAAGGCAGAGAATTCTACGGTTTTAAGGTCCTGGAAAACACTTTTTTATGGAGAAGCAATTCAATGAATTTAAATTTCAACATCATGGGAAGCAGAAAGGGGGAACAGCAAGGACAACAACATATGCAATGCTTAGCAGGAGCAAGGAAGAAACGTTTTGAAGAATTATGCATTTCTCTGCATCTCGTGATTACTAATGGAATTCAAGTTCAAGTATTCCTTCATGACTCAGTACAGTTGAAAAATCACAATGTGGCTAATGGTTGGATTCTAGTTGATGAGCAACATTTAGGAGAGCTGTGGTTCTTAACATTTCTGAAGAAGGCGATAATCTTCAGAAGTTCAGATATTTCAAGACGTACCCACTTATTAGACTGAGGCACTCCCTGCATGTGCCATAACAGTTTGAACTCACATCGAGCTGGTTGATGGGATGCTAGAATTGGAAGCTTTGTAAGCAGAAGTCCAGCCCAAAAGTTAATATCACTTGCTAAGAATGAGGGGCAAGACTATACGTTAGAACCTCAAATGCTGCTAATTAAAAGGCCTCACCATAAGTTGAAGCTGAGATGGTTTTCAGTGACTCCCCCTTCGACTGAGTTGTTGGGAATTTTGTGCTGAATTCATCGAGTCATAAAGCACAGAAACAGACCCTTTGGTCCAACTCATCCATGTTGACTAAATTTCCCAAACTAAAATAATCCCACTTGCCTACATTTAGGCCATATCCCTCTAAACCTTTCCTATTTCTGTATCTGTGTAAATGTCACATATGAACCACCTTCTGTGGGAAGATGTTGCCCCTCAGATTTCTTTTCAATCTTCCTCCTCTCACCTTAAAAATATGGCCCCTAGCTTTTGAACTCCTTCATGCTAGAGAAAAGACCTTTGCTTTTCACCTTATGTATTCCCTCATAATTTTATAAGCCTCTGTAAAGTCATCCCTCAACCTTTTATGCCCCAGTGATAAAAGTCCCAATCTATCCAGCCTTTCCTTATAAGTCAAACCCACTAGGCCCAGCAATGCCCAGGTAAATCTGTGCTGAACCTTCTCTGAATTAATAATATCCTTCCTATTAGCAGAACGACTAGAAATGCATACAGTACGCCAAAAAAATGGCCTCACCAAGGTCCTGTACAACCTCAACATGACATCCCAACTCCTCCACAATGGTCTGAACAATGAGGGTAAATGTGTTAAACACCTTCTTAACCACCCTGACCAACTGAGACACAACTTTCAAAGGACTATGTATCTGACCAGCTGGGTCTCTGGTTTTCTGATAGTTTAGGAATATAGCCAAGAAGGAGTGATGGTGAGCTTTGTCAGGTGTAACGAAACTTGTGCCATTGCCACCTAATCTGCAACCTGACTAGGAAATAGAATTGAATAGAGAAGACAAAGAGGGGATGATCCCCAAACAGGGAAGGATGAAGGATCAGGAGGCAAAGGGGGAGATTTCCAGCACCTTATGTAACTGCTCAGACAGTGCACTACTGTGGTCTTCCACTTCCAAATCAATTCGTTTCCCCAACCCAAACACACAGAGTTACCATCCTCTCTTCACTCAACAGCACAGCAACACCCAGCAATTAAAACCATCAAAAAATACTTCACAGAACACTGAACACTGCATCTTATGATCCAAGTAGCAACATCAGTCACACATATGCATTCCCTTAGTGCTTGTCTTGTTGCTCGTGCACCAGTGCTTCACCAGTGGCTGTAGCACAGTTGTTGGAAGGCTGCTGACTCTCACTGGGGGAGACTATAGATGACCTGGCAGCACTTACTTGAGCAGCAGTGATGGCAGTAGGAATACTGTCCCTCTAAGAGAGAGAGAGAGAGGGCGACAGGTTTGAGCTCTACACTACCATTGACACTCCCCATCCCATGGGCTGTGACCTCTGAAATTTGTGTCGTTGTTTTCTGCACAGGTTACTGGACTGCTGTCAGAGACTGTGTGCCCCTCTGTGCAGCCCAGATAGTCACCCTCTGAACCAGTGTTATCTCCTCCTGCTATCTGTCCGAACTCCCATGCCAGCACTGACATGTTCAGAGTATCTTGCCAGTGCTGCAATGGAAACCAGGATAATATTAACAACTGGTCCATCTTGGTACTGCCGTGGAGTTGACCATCATTGCTGCGTTGGAAAGGATAGGCTCCAGACTCAGTGCTGCCCCCTCTGGCAGATTGAAGCTGGACCTCTCCATCCTACTGGATCATGACTGGAAGGCTCCCAATGTGTCCAGAAACCCTGTGTCCATTGTTATCACTGATGAATGGCACATAAGAAAACAAAGTCGTCATTTGAATCCCCTGCTGCAAAACTGAATGCGACCTTGATTTTTGGTAAGTGATACTAGTTGAACTACTCAATTTCCCTCGTTACCTGAATCCCACCCACTCATCACGTGATGGTTTTTGAGCGCTCAATGACAGTGTCTGAGCTGGTCACTACAACTGTGTAGCCAAGTGACCGAGCTCTTCACCATCACTTCCATTGGGCAACTCTGTCGAGGTAGAAATTCTTTTGGTGTTTGAAATGAGCTGGTGGGGAGGTTGAAGGGTGAGGTGGGAGGAAACTAGGAGACCTATGGCCACGTCATCTTCACCACCCCTACCCCACCCTTCACTGGTCATCTGCCTCTCCCTGGAGTCATGGATAAAGCTTCTCCAACAGGTGATACACTGTCAGTGATTTATTAGGGCTGTGCTTTCATGATGGGTGCGCCGGAGTGTGTGAACAGCATTATTTCTTTGTGTTGGCATGCATTTTCTGAGTGAAGACTGAGATTGTGGTGTACTGAGCTGAGTGGGACTGCTGTCAGGATAGTGGGGAGCATATCTCCTCCTGAGGATGCATTGACATTCCTGCCACATCTATGGGGCTGTCCTCCGTGGATTAACCTCCCAACTGATGCACTCCTCCTCTCCCACCCAGGGATACTTTGCCTCTGTTCTGGAGTCCACCTCAGTGACCAAAAACAGGAATTGCTAGAAAAACTCAGCAGGTCTGGCAGCATCTGTGGAGAGAGAAAAAGCAGGGTTGGCATTTCAGGTCCAGTGACCCTTCTTCAGAGCATTAACTCTGCTTTCTCTCCACAGACCATGTGCCGTTTTATTTCCAACAGTTTCTGTTTCTGATTTCCAGCAGCTGCATTACTTTGGATTTTTTTTTGTTCAGTGACCAGTGTGTCCACTATAATGTCACAGAAGGCCTTTCCTTTGGCTGCTGAGATATCTGTCAAGTGCTTGATAATACCATCTATAATTCCAGCTGTCCAGTTTCCCTTTAAATAGACAACGAGTCTTCAAGAAGAGCAGGCAGCTTATACATGTGATCACATAAATTCAGGCTGCATGCTCTAATCATACAACTCAATCGCTGGTGTAAAATTTGTTTGCTACCTACATAGGAAGAAATGGGCATTGACATAACATTGAGATTCCTACATCCATTATTGGAACTTAATAAGTTTCACAGCCTGGGTCATTTTTGTTCATATTGTGCTCCAAAATGCGAGGGTTTTCCATTAAGTAATCCCCTCACTGGTCACAAGTATGCAGGTAATTCAGAGAACTGTTATTCAGAAATGTTTGAATACATCAGGTTACACTGAGTTTCAGTAAACTTTGGAGGTCATTTCACATGGAAGGGATGCACTCCAAATATGACCACGAGTCCCTCGGCTGTATAGAGAGCAGTCCAACAGCACATGAGCAGCTTGGCACAGGCTGCTAACAGTCAATCGAGGTGGCAGGAGAGGGGGAGTGAAATAAACACTGTGGCCCACCTACTTTTGATTTAAACAAACATGTCACAAATCATAAACCCCACTCTCCAAAATCAAGGCAGATTCTATCCCATTCAGTCGCCAAACAAATCTGCTTTGAACTCTTGACTGATTACAATATCCAGGAGAGTGGAACAAGTTACCAGGTAAAGATTTGGTTATGCCTGCTTGAGGCATGATTCCATGTAGATGTGGCAGAATTCCGTACAGGCACTGAAGTAGAAGTGGCCATGAATGAAACGGTTGTTAAAAAGAAGTACTTCTCTCTCACAATGACAAGCAAAGGGACTTTTTCAATGGTCCTTTTGAGACTCAATCTATACTTACTCCAAGTGTAAGTGGAAGTAGAGATACTAAAATCACAGGAATAACATTTGTGAAAGGCAACAGAAAGTTCGAGAATTTCATGAAGGATCCCTGTTAGACCGAGAACCACATAATTTTTTAACCATATTTAAGTAACTGGATATGTGCGTGTTACTGAAGGGGTAGATGCTGCCTTTAAAAAGAATGCAGAAAAGATTCCCAGGATAAATTTCAGGGAGGAGAAATTGGAGAAGCTGGTACTCTTATCCCTGGAGAGGAGAAGACCAAAAGGAGATTTGATGGAGGTTTTCAAAACCACGCAGGAGTTGGACATGCTTGTTTGGGAGAAAACGTTCCCTTGTGTGGAATGATTGAGAATGAGAGGGCACAGACTTCAAGCAGTCGGCAAAAGTTGGAATATTAAAAGGAGAAGAAACTTTCCACACAATGAATGGTTAACGTTTAGAATGCACTGTTTAACATTCTGATGGAGACAGGTTCAATTGAGACATCCGAGACGGATTTGGACGATGATCTGAAAAGGAAGAGGGTGTGGTGACATGGGACAGTGTCACTGAGTAAATCCCTCATTCAGAGAACTTGCACAGACATGACAGGCTAAGTGGCCTCCTTCTTTATTGTGCAATGATGCTTTGATTCTTGAATACTGACTGATGTGCTAACTTCTTTTGTAAGGGACTGTCTTGCACTGTGTCCCTTCCATGTGAAATGACCTCCAAAGTTTACTGAAACTCAGTGTAACCTAATATATTCAAACATTTCTGAATAACAGTTCTCTGAATTACCTGCATACTTGTGACCAGTGAGGGGATTACTTAATGGAAAACCCTAGAATTTTGAAGCACAATATGAACAAAAACGCCCCAGGTTGTTAAGCTTATTAAGGTCCAATAATGGATGCAGGAATCTCAATGCCCATCCCTTCTGATGTAGGTAGCAAGCAAATTTTATGCTGGCCATTGAGCATGCAGCCTGCTCTATTGTGCAAAGGTCATTTGATCGTCTTGCAGCAGTCTAATAATATGGTCCTATATGTATTTCTGAGGCCACCAAAGTACCGACCGGGAGATTTTCATTGGGAGAGATGGCCTGGGATATTTTTCTGTTATGCTGTAAAACCTTGAAGCTTTCCTCGCGATAGCTTGTTCTGTTAACCACTGGTGCTTGCTTTCACCTGCCAGCTCACCAGCTTAGACTGCTACTGTCCGTGCTGAGGTGGTGGAGTCCAAGTCTAATGTCCTGGGACCAGAACTTTGCAATGTCATGCTGTGAGACCATCTGCAGTGTCCTGTGCTGCAAGCTTACAGCCTTCCACCAGCCGTGCTGCACCTCCTGGCACTAGTATTTAGCCAAGGAAGGTTACCCACAGGATCAGCACACAAAAATTGCACAAGGGTGCCCCCTTCTGTTGGAATGCATGTTGAATGGTGGATGATTAAAAACACAGTGTCAGCAACTGAATATGGCACTGCCAGAGTTAAATCAGTATCACACGCTGACTGATATCAGGACCTACCTACCCTGCGTACATTTTGGTGTACACTCATGGTGCCTTTACCAATCTACCAAAATGGCATCCATTGCAGCCTACATCAGATGCATGTCCAATGGACGCCATTTTGTATCAGCTCCAAGCAAATTTTGCGGCCTTAAAGTTTTACAATGGAGCATCAGCGAAGGACCTCATCCTCAGTTCCACGGTCTTAAAAACAAATAGAATTTTCTTCAGGTTCTCTTCTATATTTTTGTCAGCCAGTGAAGCTTGGCAGCTTTCTTCTCATTAACTTTCAACACAAAGCATGTCACGCTGTGGGTCGATTTAATCTGAGAAGTTCAGAGGGCAGTTAGAATTTCTTTATGTGCAATTCAGATCTTGATAATTTAGACCGTGTTACTTAAAATCAAGAAAGAATTCATTAAAATACTCAAATTATGGGCAACCTTAAATTCAGATTAAGAGGGCTGCTAAATCAAAACAACGTCCCGGATTTTTCATTCCTGGATCGGAAGTGCAGTATCAGGATATCTCCCGGTTGTGTCAATACAACCCGAGGAAAATGTAGCTCACCAAGTTGGACTTTCACTCCGGGTTCCCTGGGAAGTGGTCCAGATGACCCCAAATGAGTATGGAAGGTACTGGAGGTGGAGGTAAGTTATCCAGAAGGCTTGTCTCAGTGGACTGGCACTCTGAAGTTACTTAAATGAACAACAAAAACATGCAACAACCCTCAACCCCAACACACTATCCATGAACTCTCCATTTGCAAACCATGCCACCTCAATGTCACCCCAATCCCTCCGTGCCTCCTCATGCCTGCTATGCCAATCAATCTCATCCTCCTTTTCCTTTTATAGCCCCTGTGCTAACATAGTGCCAACTCATGCCCTCCTACCCACCATCTTTGGCCCTTACACCTATCATACAAACTCAAGGATATGGAAGATATAGACTACAGGGAAATAGATGGTGACCTCTTGCAAAATGTCCAGATTACAGAGGAGGAAATGCTGGATGTCTTGAAATGCATAAAAGTGGATAAATCCCCAGGACCTGTTCAGGTGTACCCTAGAACTCTGTGGGAAGCTACAGAAGTGATTGCTGGGCATCTTGCTGAGATATTTGTATCATCGATAGTCACAGGTGAGGTGCCGGAAGACTGGAGGTTGGCAAACGTGGTGCCACTGTTTAAGAAGGGTGCTAAAGAAAAGCCAATGAATTATAGACCAGTGAGCCTGACGACGGTGGTGGGCAAGTTGTTGGAGGGAATCCTGAGGGACAGGATGTACATGCATTTGGAAAGGCAAGGACTGATTTGGGATAGTCAACGTGGCTTTGTGCCTGGGAAATCATGTCTCACAAAGTTGATTGAGTTTTTTGAAGAAGTAACAAAGAGGATTGATGAGGGCAGAGCGGTAGGTGTGATCTATATGGACTTCAGTAAGGTGTTCGACAAGGTTCCCCATGGGAGACTGATTAGCAAGCTTAGATCTCATGGAATACAGGGAGAACTAGCCATTTGGATACAGAACTGGCTCAAAGGAAGAAGATGATGGTGGAGGGTTGTTTTTCAGACTGGAGGCCTGTGACCAGTGGAGTGCCACAAGGATCAGTGCTGGGTCCTCTACTTTTTGTCATTTACATAAATGATTTGGATGCAAGCATAAGAGGTACAGTTAGTAAGTTTGCAGATGACACCAAAATTGGAGGTGTAGTGGACAGCGAAGAGGTTTACCTCAGATTACAACAGGATCTGGCCCAGATGGGCCACTGGGCTGAGAAGTGGCAGATGGAACTTAATTCAGATTAATGTGAGGTGCTGCATTTTGGGCAAGCAAATCTTAGCAGGACTTATACACTTAATGGTAAGGTCTGAGGGCGTGTTGTTAAACAAAGAGACCTTGGAGTGCAGGTTCATAGCTCCTTGAAAGTGGAGTCGCAGGTAGGTAGGTTAGTGAGGAAGAAATTTAGTATGCTTTTCTTTATTGGTCAGAGTAATGAGTACAGGAGTTGGGAGGTCATGTTGCGGCTGTACAGGACATTGGTTCGGCCACTGTTGGAAAATTGCTTGCAATTCTGGTCTCCTTCCTATCGGAAAGATGTTGTGAGACTTGAAAGGGTGCAGAAAAGATTTACAAGGATGTTGCCAGGGTTGGAGGTTCTGAGCTACAGGGAGAGGCTGAACAGGCTGGGGCTATTTTCCTGGAGCGACAGAGGCTGAGGGGTGACCTTATAGAGGTTTACAAAATTATGAGGGGCATGGGATAGGATAAATAGACAAAGTCTTTTCCCTGGGGTCGGGGAGTCCAGAACTAGAGGGCATAGGTTTAGGGTGAGAGGGGAAAGATATAAAAGAGACCTAAGGGGCTACTTTTTCATGCAGAGGGTGGTACGTGTATGGAATGAGCTACCAGAGGATTGGGTGGAGGCTGGTACAATTGCAATATTTAAGAGGCATTTGAATGAGTATATGAATAAGAAGGGTTTAGAGGGATATGGGCCGGGTGCTGGCAGGTGGGACTAGATTGGGTTGGGATATCTGGTCGGCATGGAGGGGTTGGACCGAAGGGTCTGTTTCCATGCTGTACATCTCTATGAGTCTATGACCTGAAGCCCAGTACGCACAAACATCAGGACCCCAGTTTTATATGTCTGTTTCAGTCTTCACTATATTGCAAATAAAAAAGACATATTTATAAAAACACGTTTACTACATTTGCATTTCTTCAACTAGACAACATTTTATAACAACAAACATTTAATTAAAGTGCAATTTCTTTTTAATGAAACCATTGGAATTCATTATCCTACATTAAAAATCAATGATCAGTAATAGCTGCCGATCAAACTGAGAAGCAGCAGGTACTTTACTGTGATAATAAATATATGCAAAATCAGTCGTGCACCGCTAATTTGGGAATGGAAACTGTCCCAGGATGAGATCCAAAGGCATCACTAGTCTCTCCAAAAGCATACAATGGCAATCCTGATGAATATGTGCCGTTAAGATGTCCGCTTACCAGGTCTAATGTACACATTTCAGGTTTCAACTCCAAAGTTACCAACATCCCATTGAATAATTTGCATTTCCAACTACCTCTGCCACAATGTGCAAAACATTTCTTGCATCCAAGAAATTCAGAAGTGTCATGGTCGGGGCAGGAGTTAACTTTTTTTTACCCATTTCTTACATTTTCATGATGGAGCAGTTCTCTTTACTTAAAATCTGGGACAAATCAGCAACATCAGATTCTTTATTATATGACATTGAGAAATGGTTGTGTAAAATGATAGTCCTGCTGAACATGACACTTTCAATGTTCGTGTTCACAAGGAATATTCTGTACATCATTATTTGCATGTCTATAATTATTTGATAGTCATGACAGGACATCTTTAAAATTTTTGTGCACAGCAAACTATGCCAAGTGATTTGCGAACAGCAGTTTTCTAAATTGGTTACCATTCGCACCCTAGCAGAGTGGTGAACCTCTCCTGCATCACAGCGCCAGGGACATTGGTTCAATTCCAGCCTTGGGCGACCGTCTGTGTGGTGTTTGCACGTTCTTCATGTGTCTGCGTGGCATTCTTCCGGGTACTCCAGTTTCCTCCCACAGTCCAAAGATGTGCAGGTTATGTGGATTGGCCGTGCTAAATTGTCCCATAATTTCCAGAGATGTGCAGGTTGGGTGGGTTAGCCATGGGAAATATGGGGGGTAGGGGCCTGGGTCTGCATGGGATGTTCTTCAGAGGGTTGGTGCGGTTTCAATCAGCCGAATGGCATTTTTTTGTACTTTAGAGATTCTATGATTCTCTGAACCACCTTCAAAAGAATTCCTTGAATCGCAGCTCCTAAGGTAGGTCTCCACTGATTTAAAATCAAGTGTATTCGCCTGAAATATAGCAACATGAGTCAGCGATTCAGCCTCTTGAGCTTGTTTTGGCATTCAATCAGGTCATACTTGCTCTATATTTAACTAGTTCTTTACATTATTGAGCATCCATTGGCAGCTCACTGCAAAATAAAAGTGTCATTGTTCCTATAATTATTTTCAACATAATTTTATTCATCAAAAGTTTTGATTATGAAATGAATCCAAGCGTTGGCACAGCCCCATTAATTATGCTTTATATCATTATAATGCTGTCATATTTAGAGTAACATTTTGCAATGATGAATTTTTGTTAAGCCCATTAATTAGCAAAAATCACAATAAAAGTCACGGACCAGTCACAAGCAGTTGGGAGGAAGACAAACTACCTTGACTTTGCTACATTTTAGCTGAAAAATGTGTTGCTGGAAAAGCGCAGCAGGTCAGGTAGCATCCAAGGAGCAGAAGAAGGGCTTATGCCTGAAACGTCGATTCTCCTTCTCCTTTGATGCTACCTGACCTGCTGCGCTTTTCCAGAAACACATTTTTCAGCTCTGATCTCCAGCATCTGCAGTCCTCACTTTCTCCGAGTTTGCTACATTTTATGCAAATACTCATTATCTTAGGGATTTGACTGTATTTTCTGGATCATGTCCATCACTATGATACTGCAGTGGACCTTGGTAATGTTTTGTGCTGTGGATTTTGCATTCAGGGCCTGGTGGGAAAGGCCAAATATATATAAACTTGGTTGGTTTGCATTTTTTTTAGGGGGGCAAGTTCGAAGATGCATGGTAGCTTCTTGGAAAAATGACAGCACTTGTGGAGTTGAATTGCTTGATGCTGATTGTCACATTTTACACCATTGAATATCGTAGAGGCAGGTCCTGTCAGAGAGGGAGCTGGAAATGGAAAATGTATACCAATTGCAAGTACTTATTGGACAGAACCATTAAAGCCAATAGTTTATTTTTACTGGATTGCATATTGTGGATTGTTTGTAAGAGGATGTTTGCTTTCCTTAACTGAGACTGGACTGAATGTGGGAGGGATAGAATTCATCACTGGATTGAGGTAGATTCATAATATAAAGTGGATACAGAGCATCATGCCAGCACAGAAAAGTCTTTTGAGAATGGAAGTTATACGGGTGATGATAATCATGGGAATTGTGACCTCCAAGGCAATGAGGAAAGTATCAACTCAGTCATTGTGAAATCTAAGAATTATGTTAAGAACTCATTTTCTATCTTTTGGAATTCATCAGGAAGAGACAGTTGTTAGTCATTTGTTCTTAGGATGCTATTGGAACTGAAATCCATTTTTTGCTTCAGCAGCTTAAAACCTATCCTTTGACCAAGATGTCAGGGTCAGTCGACTGATATTTCGTAATGTGGCTTGGTGTCACATTTTGGTTCACAGTGCTTTGCAAAGTACCTTGGGACCTTTTAATTAGGTTAAAGGAGCTAGGTAAATACAAGTAGTTGCTGTTGTGACCCCCAGACATCGAATCTATCCAAAAGGAAGATTGATACAGAGAGCTTTTTTTGGGGAGTTTCTTAACTGTTTTGTGGGTCATAAATTCTGTGGACATTTGTCTGTGATTAGACCTTGCAGCTCTACTGAACAACATTAGTCAACTGAGTACTTCTCAGGAACTAATGAATGTCAGTGGCTTTTTGTTTTGAGCTATTGTGTTTCATAGGAGTACATTTTATCACATTTTGTGTTATTGCAGTCTAGCATATTATCACAATATTACCACATCAAACCTGTTCCATTTCCTTTCTCTGAATTGAATTACATAAATAGGATCTAGCATCTTGTGCCACTAAATGTGAGAATTTAGAAAAAAATCAACATTAATTTCTTGCTGTGAACTTGAAACAAAGCTAGAATATATACCTCAAATGGATGTTTTGTTTCAGTGCGGTGAATTAAAAGATATTAGATACATTTTGCAGATAGTTATTGATTCGACTTATTATGAAAATGAAGGACTGTGATCCGAATGAATCTGTATCAAAAGGTGTCTATGTTTAGTAGCTAAAAAAACAAGGACATGGCTCTTTACAATAATCACACATGTTCCACAAAATAGTCTTTCTTATAAAAGTATGAAAAACAGTTGCTGAAAGAATTGAGTTTTTTTTTTGTTTGTTGAACATTTGCAACAGCCTTGGGCTTAAATTCGGCAGCTTTGGATTATCCAAAGTGAGGCAGCATGTTCCTAACCTTTCAAAACAGCATTAAAGCACAATTAGGCATCTTTGCTATGACATAATGTGCCCAAGGCATTCACAGAGCATTGACTGATGCCACACAGAGAGAGAAAGTTTGGGGCAGATGACCAAAAGCTGGATCATGAAGGTATGTTTGAGGAAAATCTTAGAAGAAAGGAAGGCTAAGACATTCATGGGAAGGAATTCTAGAGCAGAGACTCTAAGGAGTTGAAGGCACATTTGGTAAAGCATGTAAAATTGGGATTGCCTAACAGTCCCAAATAACTTCATTGCAGACATCTCATTGCATTGTGAGGCTATAAAATACAAATATAAAGGGGCCATGAGTCCATGAAGGGATTTTGAACAAAGTTGAGAATGTTCAAATTGAGTCTGTGCTTAACTGAAAACTATTGTAGGTCAGTAATCACAGTGCTGATGGTTATACAGCATTAGGTGCAAATAGGAGTGTGGGCAGCATAATTTTGGAGTCCTCCAGTTGATGGTGGGCGAGGCTAAAATCTGACAGCGATGGTCCCAGTTTTCATTGCACAGTGTTTGTAACAGGAGACCAAAAACACGGATTGTTTGGAGAAGATCTTGATTCTTCAAATAGTGGATGTCAGATCATCGTGCTGATAATTTAGAGATTGTGAAACAGTCAAGAGACATGGTAATGAGGTAGAGTTATGAGTCATCAGCATATGTGTAATAAATGAGCTTTCAAATGACGTTGCCATGAACAGCATGCTGGTGAGACATAGAAAGCGGCCAAGGATCGTTCCCTAGGTGACAACAGAGCTAATTGTGGGGGATTGGGAAGAGAAGCCAATGTAGACGATTCTCTAGCTATGATTAGATGGTGGGAATGCAGTTCCTTCCAGCTAGATGGTAACAATGAAGCATCAGAGGAGGTCGATAGCATCACCTGTAGACAGGTTGAAAAAGATGAGGATGTCAATTGTGATTTTGATAAAAGCTGCTCTGGTACTGTGGCAGGAACAGGAGCCTGAGTAGTGGCATTCAAACATGGATTTCTGGGAAAGGCAGAACAGATTTGGGAGACTCCGAAATTGGAAAGGACAGAGAGGCTAGAGTGGACACATTCTATTTTACAAGGATAGGAACGGTCAAGGATTTTGAGGAAATGAATGGTAAGAACAGGTTTGAAGTCAAGACATGAACAGTACCTTAATACAAGCAATCACTGTTTACAATGTCAGCTGATGTTGAAGTCAGAAAGAGAAATCGAGTGATCAGCAGTTGGTGAGAATAGAGTTGAGGCACCACACAGTCTTTCTCCTAGATAAACTGAGCTTAGAGAGGACATGAGGAGACAGAAGGTGAGAAACTAGAAATTATGTGATTTCAGGGCTATGGCAGGGAGGAAATTTTGAGGAAAGTTTTTGGCAATTCGGAGAAAACTCAGCAGTTTGAAGTGCTTCAAGTCCTGTAGACACCACTTTGAGTGTTCGGGATACCCACAAATTTGTTATTTGAACATGTTAGTCAAATTTCTGTATAATCTTTGAATAATTTTACAAAAGAAAACAGGAGTGGAGAGCATTCTCAAAACATAATTATTTATTCATATTTGGTTACGATCTAAATGAGTGTGTACACAGGATTGGCATAGTAACATGGTAACAAAAACAAACTGGATTTATATCAGCATTTCATGACCTCCATATGTCCCATAGCACTTCACTATCAACAAATTACTCTTGACTTGCTGTCGCCATTGAATACAGCAGCCGATTTGCTTACAGTAAGGTCTACAGATACTAACAATGTCTTGACTATTTTCCTGGGTTGCTTCAGGTATAAATATTGCCAGTACAGCACCTTGTGTTCTTCTTGGAGTACTGCAATGAAATCTTTTACATCACATAGATCAAAAGGGCCATGGATTTAATGTCGCAGCCAAAAGGCAGTACCTTCAACAGTGTACTTTTCCATCAGTACCACACTGAAATGCTAAACTGGATTACACGCTCAAATCTACAGCGGAACTTAGTTCCCCTTCAACCTCCTCATGTGGAAATAAGGATGTTCCCACTGAATCATAGCTGGCCTGATTGCAGGAATATTGGAATTTGTGTAAATCTACTCTTATACGTTACATTGAATATAATTTACTTGCCTACAGATTCCAGGATAGTTTGTGAATCACAGAGGATCTTGGTTCTCTGAGGCTACAATATATTAAAGTTGTTCTTTTTGAAATTAATACAGGATTTGTTTACTGAGATGGTGGCTGGTTTTGAAGCTTTAATTCTCACAGTAAAATACTTCCACTGGTAATATGATGCAGTTAGCAGTTCTTCAGATGATGGTGTAGAGTCCTTTACAATTTTCAGGTTTTTCATTGTGAATTGGGTGTACCCACAAGTTTTGAGTTTTAGGAAACTATCAATCTCGTGGTTCTCCCTGTGTGCCAGTTATTCAGTCAGTTTGAGGCCCAGATTAATAAGAGCTTACCTGCAATTTCCAATATTGGGATATCTGCAATAAAGCACTATTGCTGTAGACTGAAAGAGATGTCACAAAACTCTGAATTTAAAACTGATTACACTCTACAGTGTTACACATGGAAGAGAGTGGGAACTGCAAAAAGGCAAAAAGAGGGAAGTATCGTGTCAGGGAAGATGCAAAAGAAATGAAACTTGGCAAGCAGAGGAATGGAACAGAAATTGATGAAGCTAAGAAAAGTGAGTAAAAGGAGAAAGAAATGAAAGAACAGACTGAACAACAGTGAAATGAACCAGAGAAGTAACTCAAATTGAACGCAAGGGAGAATGTTAAACAAAAATGAAGGAGGGAAGGCGATTTTTGTTTTGCCAGTACCTTCATTCACAGTAGTGTGAGAAGCTGAGAGGCTTTAATTAAACAGCTACCCAAGAAACTTTTGAAGCCATTACATCAGGTAATTTGTCATCAAGAGTAGCTCCAGTGAAATCATGGGTGGGCTTCCAATCATTTGTGACTATGCCTTGTGGGCAACTTAATAATGAGCTAAATAACATTATTGTAGGTGTGTTCTGATTACCTAATTCATCATGAATGTATGTGAATTAGTCCAGCATTTCAGAAATGTGTATTTAAAATTGTACTTTCTTATGAATTTATAATAAAGGCAAGCAGCAAAAATAGCTTACGTTTATTGTATCCATGCAGTTTGAGATATAGTTCCCTTAAAGTCAAAAATTCACATATTAAATATTGGTAAATTAACAGTAGCATTAAACACTAATCCAGAGCTGTAATGCTTTGATAAAGACTTCAGCAGCTCACACATTTCCTGTAGTTTTAAGCAAACCTGGAGAATTCTTCAGGCTACCACTGAAAATCAGACAATATAGTCGCAATATTGTCTGGAAAATGGAACAGGAATACATTGCAACACCCATCTCTGTCTAAATATGACCTTTGAGAGGAAAGTGAAGACTGCAGATGCTGGAGATCAGAGCTGGAGAAGGGCTTTTGCCCGAAACGTTGATTCTCCTGCTCCTTGGATGCTGCCTGACCTGCTGCGCTTTTCCAGCAACACATTTTCAGCTAAATATGACCTTTCCCAACCACTGAGTTGTTGCCGTGCTGTAAGACTACAGATCTGACATCCAGTGTTGAATGGGCACCACCTACCTCACTTAATCATCAGGAATACTGAAGCCGTCATTTCTAGGTCAAAAGTTCCATATTGGACCGATTGATTTTATCCCACTCTCCAGCCATTGAGGGTTGGAACATATTGTTTGAAACTGCAGCATTTTACTTAACCTGGAGTTGAGGTTCTTAGCCCTTTTTTCTCATCATAAAGAGCTATTGTTGACCTGTACCTCTGTAACATGACCTGCCTCTAACCTAACTCTACTTCTGCTGAAACCTTTGTGACCACTATTTGTATTGTTTTGGTTTTTGGCCAGCTTTCCATTCTTACCTTCCAATAAGTTCAACTCATCTTTCAATCCTGCCTTTGCTGACTCCATTGGATCCGTGTGTCCCAATGCATCAAAGTTTAAATTCTCCTTTTATGTTTACATCCCCTTGCGATATTTCCCCTTCCCTTTCTCTGTAGCCTTTGCCACCATATAACCATACTGGTCACCATGGCAACACCTGATTTCCCTTCTCACTGCAAAAACCCCTCCTTCTTCTGACCATGGATTTCAGGTCCTATCTTTCCCTCCATTTCAACCCTTTACATTCACCTCATCAAATTAATGGCCTCCCTAATCCCTGCTACATTTCTTTCCTCTCCTTTCTGATCCTCCTTAAAACATTCTTTTCCAACTAAGCATTTAGTCACTCTTCCAAAAATCATCAATTTTGCCTCAACATCTAATGATTTCTACCTGCATCTCTATGAAGCACTGTCAGATAACTTACTAAAATCAAATACTATATAAATTGTTTGCATTCATTCATCATTGTGATATTTCACCCAGTGTTAACTCGTGCCTGGAACCAGGAACTCTCACCTACTCTGTTTCTCTGCTCTTTAGTCCCATACCCTTTTATATTCTTTGAGAGGTTCAGATGATTTGAGGGCAAACAGAAAGATTCCATATCTAAAAATAACCTCCATCGATCTCAGAGTACCATCCAAACATTTTCTTTTATTTTTCATCCTTCACAGGATATGTGCATCACTGGCTCGACCAGCATTTATTGCACATTCCCTAAATAATCCCAGCTAAGTGTCAACAACAATCAGTTCTGCTAGAACACGGTAGTTCCTTTCTCGGGCGATCCCATGTTATAGGAAAGTTGCGTAATAGCAGCACCATTTAAAGTGATGTGTTATAACCAAATACATGCTTTAAAAACAGTGTCCCCAATTCATCAATCATGTTGTAGTGGATTCGTGTTAACGAAACGCATGCGCTATAGCAGAATGACCTGTACGTTGCTGAGAGTCTGGAGTCACATGTAGGCCAGACTAGGTGAGCATGGCAGGTTCCCTCACTAAAGGACATTAGTGACTCAGATGGGTTTTTCCAACAATTGGCAATGGATTTATGGTTATCATTAGACCCTTAATTCCAGATATTTATTGAATCATCATCTGCCATGGCGGGATTTGAACCCGGGTCCTTAGATCATTACCAGGGTCTCTGCATTAATAGTCTAGCCATAATATCACAAGGCCATTGTCTACCCTTGAAAACCTGCAGCAGAAATACTCTGGGAAAACGTTATGTTTAGTTCCTGGTTATACATTTAAGGACGGATCTGATATGGATAGGAAGTGAATCAGTCCACCAAGATGCTGAAATGGAAACCAAAAGGAAATGATTTGGCTTGCTGGAAGTCTGTTAAGTCAAAGACCTTCACAATACAGGAGAAGACCCTTTGGCAAATCAAGCTTGTTGTGATCAAAGAAACAGCCACCTAACTCTTATAATCACATTTTCCAGCACTTGGCCTTTTCTCTTGTATGTGTCAGCATTGCACGTGCACATCTAAATACTTGTGGTTATGTAGCCTGCTAAGTCATGGGCTTGGCTTGATTCAATCATCCTGCTGTTATTTGTTGTCCAATTGTCAACAATAGTTTTTAATCTGGAATGAATGAATTGGCCTTTTGGTTTGAGACTCAGTTCAGTCTGTTAATAATCACTCTAAACCTGCAAGTCCTGAGATGAGACTCCATGTTTAAGCACCCCGAAGCTACACAAATCATTTAACCTGAAAATACAAATACTCTTGATAAAACTCTAGTATCATTTCCAATCACATGAGCAATTTTGTGCATATAAAAGAAGCTGGCTTCCTTTCAATCATCCTCCCTTATGACAGGCTTCGCCAGCTGTTCATTTTAGGTGAAATAATTAGAATTAAATTTTCTCCAAGTTCCCAAACCTTATTTTTGGCTCCCAGGTTGATATCGAAGGATTCCAGTGGTAGTCATCACGTCAGTAAAGAATCACACAACACCAGGTTATAGTCCAACAGGTTTATTTGGAAGCATGAGCTTTCGGAGCCCTGTGCTTTCATCAGCTGGAGAAGGAGCAGTGCTCCGAAAGCTCGTGCTTCCAAATAAACCTGTTGGACTATAACCTGGTGTTGTGGGATTTTTAACTTTGTACACCCCATTCCAACACCGGCATCTCCACATCATCACATCAGTGGATACCATCAGTCCACAGGATAATTTCCCTCTGATATTCTGTCGCATTGAAGCCATTTTACATCATTACTTCAACAACATCCCAAACACAATTCTGTAATGTTCTATCATACTTAACATTAAATTATACTGCATTGGATTTTCCTTCGTCGCAGTGATACAGCTCCAAGTCTTTGAAAAACTGAGAACTTCAAATTTAAGCCCAATAATTGACTTGGTGTCCAATTTTTCAGTTCACAACAATACGTTCATATTTGATTGTACAATGCCATTTCATGACTGAACACCCTTTTGAACAGATGAGAATCAGTAGGAATTCAAATCTAATGGATAAAAACAGTAATTAACATGCAAGCTACCATTCAGATCATATCAGATAAGAATGGACTGATTTAAGAGATTCCCTTTTGTCAAGTTAATTTGCATGTTTGGTAACTTGGGTGTTCACATTTTTGATATGGTTCTGCATTAGAACTAAGTCTTGTACTGTTAGCTGCAAACTCATATCACACAAATAGATTTTCCAAGATTGACCAGTCAACTTGAAACTTTTGGGGCAGCAGTGGAGGGATTTACAAATGATTTTAATGATAATATTGCAAATTAGGGGCTTTCTAGAATATTTCTTTGCATCGTCGAACATTTCATTTCCTGAAGATTAAAATGTATTAGTACAGTTTTTATTGCTTGTGAGTCCTGTTCCTGACCATGTTAGCATTTGTGATGCTATTATGCAGACTGTGTCAGTGCAATTTATGATTTCTTTCAGCCTAACTCTGTGAAGGACAGCACTTCATGTTGGTCTAATGGTATTTAATCATTGGCGGTTATTTTGACTTATCCCTTTCAACAACATAATTCCTTAACTCCCCACAGCTTCTGAAACTCTTTTGTTTACTCATCCTTTAAAAATAAATATTGCTGTGTTTTACGCAGCAAGACATAAAAACGCTTCTCAACCTTAGACCTTTTGTCTCCATTGTGCATCCTGTTGACCGATCAGTGCCCTGATGTGTGATTCACAATCAGGTCATTCACCCCTGCCTGGTTCAATGCACTTTACTGGGGAACTGTAGAGGTATACAAGGAGAAGATGTATTTTTATCACTGAAATTGTGCCAGTGGCATGCAGCTTCCTGTATTAGTTCCCAAAACAACCGGATATTACAAGTCTGAGTGTGTTTGTCGAATAATTGGTCAGCACCAATTAAGCCGTGATGGTCATAGAGTCATAGAGATGTACAGCATGGAAACAGACCCTTCAGTCCAACCCATCTATATCAACCAGATGTCCAACCCAATCTAGTCCCACCTGCCAGCATCCGGCCCATATCCCTCCAAACCCTTCCAGTTCATATACCCTTCCAAAAGCCTTTTAAATCATGCAATTGTACCAGCCTCCACCACTTCCTCTGGCAGCTCATTCCATTCCCATACCACCTTCTCCGTGAAAAGGTTGCCCCTTAGGTCTCATTTATATCTTTCCCCTCTCACCCTAAACCTATGCCCTCTAGTTCTGGACTCCCCGACCGCAGGAAAAAGGCTTTGTCTATTTATCTTATCCATGCCCCTCATAATTTTGTAAATCTCGTATAAGGTCACCCCTCAGTCTCCGATGCTCCAAGGAAAACAGCCCCAGCATGTTCAGCCTCTCCCTGTAGCTCAGATCCTCCAACCCTGGCAACATCCTTGTAAATCTTTTCTGAACCCTTTCGGGTTTCACAACATCTTTCCAATAGGAAGGAGACCAGAATTGCATGCAATATTCCAACAGTGGCCTAACAAATGCCCTGTATAGCTGCAACATGATGTCCTAACTCCTGTACTCAATACTCTGACCAATAAAAAAAGGCATAACAAATGCCTTCTTCACTATCCTATTTACCTGCAACTCCACTTTCAAGGAACTATGAACCTGCACTTCAAGGTCTCTTTGTTCAGCAACACTCCCTCAGACCTTACCATTAAGTGTATAAATCCTGCTAAGATTTGCTTTCCCAAAATGCAGCACCTCACCATTATCTGAATTCAACTCCATCAGTCAGCCACTTCTCAGCCCATTGGCCCATCTGATCAAGATCCTGTTGTAATCTGAGGTAACCTTCTTCACTGTCCACTACACCTCCAATTTTAGTATTATCTGCAAACTTACTAACTGTACCTCTTATGCTCGCATCCAAATCATTCATGTAGATGACAAAAAGTAGAGGACCCAGCACCGATCCTTGTGGCACTCCACTGGTCACAGGCCTCCAGTCTGAAAACAACCCTCCATCATCACCTTCTGTCTTCTACCTTTGAGCCAAATTTACATATCCAAGTGGTGAGTTCTCCCTGTATTCTGTGAGATCTAACCTTGTTAATCAGTCTCCCATGGGGAACATAGAACATAGAACATAGAAGAATACAGTGCAGTACAGGCCCTTCAGCCCTCGATGTTGCGCCGATCAAAGCCCACCTAACCTACACTAACCCACTATCCTCCATATACCTATCCAATGCCCGCTTAAATACCCATAAAGAGGGAGAGTCCACTACTGCTTCTGGCAGGGCATTCCATGAACTTACGACTCGCTCAGTGAAGAACCTACCCCTAACATCAGTCCTATATCTACCCCCCCTTAATTTAAAGCTATGCCCCCTTGTAATGGCTGACTCCATACGTGGAAAAAGGTTCTCACTGTCAACCCTATCTAACCCCCTAATCATCTTGTACACCTCTATCAAGTCACCCCTAAACCTTCTTTTCTCCAATGAAAACAACCCCAAGTGCCTCAGCCTTTCCTCATAGGATCTTCCTATCATACCAGGCAACATCCTGGTAAACTTCCTCTGCACCCGTTCCAGTGCCTCCACATCCTTCCTATAGTATGGCGACCAAAACTGCACACAATATTCCAGATGCGGCCGCACCAGAGTCTTATACAACTGCAGCATGACCTCAGGACTCCGGAACTCAAATCCTCTACCAATAAAAGCCAGTATGCCATATGCCTTCTTCACTGCACTATTTACCTGGGTGGCAACTTTCAGAGATCTGTGTACATGGACACCAAGATCCCTCTGCTCTTCCACACTACCAAGTAGTCTACCATTAGGCCAGTAATCCATCTTTTTATTACTCTTACCAAAGTGAATCACCTCACACTTAGCTACATTGAACTCCATTTGCCACCTTTCTGCCCAGCTCTGCAGCTTCTCTATATCCCGCTGTAACCTGCCATATCCTTCCTCACTGTCTACAACTCCTCCGACTTTCGTATCATCCGCAAACTTGCTCACCCAACCTTCTAACCCTTCCTCCAGGTCATTTATAAAAATGACAAACAGCAATGGTCCCAAAACAGATCCTTGCGGAACACCGCTAGTGACGACACTCCAAGATGAACCTTTGCCATCAACTACTACCCTCTGTCTTCTTCCAGCCAGCCAATTCCTAATCCAAACCTCCAACTCACCCTCAATGCCATATCTCTGTATTTTCTGCAGTAGCCTACCATGGGGGACCTTATCAAACGCCTTACTAAAATCCATATATACCACATCTACCGCTTTTCCCTCATCTACCTCCTTAGTCACCTTCTCAAAGAATTCAATAAGGTTTGTGAGGCATGACCTGCCCTTCACAAAACCATGCTGACTATCCTTGATCACATCATTCTTATCCAGATGTGCATAAATCCTATCCCTTACAATTCTCTCTAAGACTTTGCCCACAACAGAAGTGAGACTCACTGGCCTATAGTTACTAGGATTATCCCTACTCCCCTTCTTGAACAAGGGAACCACGTTTGCTAGCCTCCAGTCCTCTGGCACTACTCCTGTCGACAAAGAGGACACAAAAATCAAGGCCAATGGCTCTGCAATCTCCTCCCTTGCTTCCCAGAGAATCCTAGGATAAATGCCATCAGGCCCAGGGGACTTATCTATTTTCACCCTTGCCAGAATTTCCAACACCTCTTCTCTACATATCTCAAAGCCATCCATTCTACTTATTCGTGCCTCAGTATTCATATCGACAACAATGTCCTGTTCCTGAGTGAATACTGACGAAAAGTATTCATTCAGTGCCTCCCCAATCTCTTCAGCCTCCACACGCAACTTCCCATTACTATCCTTGATTGGACCTATTCCTTCCCTAGTCATTCTTTTATTCCTAACATACCTATAGAAAGCCTTAGGGTTTTCCCTAATCCTACCAACTAAGGACCTTTCATGTCCCCTCCTTGCTGCTCTTAGCTCTCTCTTCAGGTCCTTCCGGGCTACCTTATAACTCTCAATCGCCCCTATTGAACCTTCACGCCTCATCTTTACAAAGGCCGCCCTCTTCCATTTAACAAGGGATTCCAACTCCTTATTAAACCACGGCTCCCTCACACGACCCTTTCCTCCCTGCCTGATAGGTACGTACTTATCAAGGACACTCAATAGTTGCTCCTTGAACAAGTTCCACATATCAATTACGCTCTTGCCTTGGAATCTACTTTTCCAATCCACACATCCTAAGTCATGCCTCAACGCATCATAATTTCCCTGCCCCCAGCTATAACTCTTGCCCTGTAGTACACACTTATCCCTCTCCATCACGAGAGTAAAAATCACCGAATTGTGGTCACTGTCCCCAAAGTGCTCACCTACCTCTAGTTCTAATACCTGGCCTGGTTCGTTACGCAGAACCAAATCCAGTATGGCCTCACCTCTTGTTGGCTTATCTACATATTGTGTCAGGAAACTCTCCTGCACACATTGCACAAACACTGACCCATCTAACGAACTCGAGCTATAGCTTTCCCAATCAATATCAGGAAAGTTAAAGTCCCCCATAACAACCACCCTATTACTGTCACTCTTCTCCTGAATCATCTTCGCAATCCTTTCTTCAACGATTCTAGGACTATTAGGAGGCCTGTAAACGACTCCTAACAGGGTGACCTCACCTCTCCTATTCCTAACCTCAACCCAAACTACCTCAGATGGCAAATCTTCGTCCATCTTCCTTTCCACCGCTGTAATACTATCTTTGACAAGCAAAGCCACACCCCCCCCTCTTTTACCCCCACCTCTGGCCCTACTAAAACATTTAAACCCTGGAACCTGCAACAGCCATTCCTGTCCCTGATCTAGCCATGTCTCCGTAATAGCCACAACATCAAAGTCCCAGGTACCAACCCACGCTGCAAGTTCACCTACCTTATTACGTATACTTCTGGCATTAAAGTATACACACTTCAAGCCACTCTTCTGTTTACAGGCACCCTCCTTTAAGATTGATGCCATATTCCTAACCTTCCTACACTCCAGGTCCTGCACCCTAAAGCTACAGTCTGGGTTCCCATGCCCCTGCAGAGTTAGTTTAAACCCCCCCCAAGAGCACTAGCAAACCTCCCCCCAAGGATACTGGTGCCCCTCAGGTTCAGGTGCAGACCATCCTGTTTATAAAGGTCCCACCTTCCCCAGAAAGAACCCCAGTTATCCAAGTACCGAAATCCCTCCCTCCTGCACCATCCCTGTAGCCACGCATTTAACTGTTCTCTCTCCCTATTCCTCGACTCTCTATCACGTGGCACGGGTAACAAACCAGAGACAACAACTCTGTTCGTTCTAACTCTGAGCTTCCATCCTAGCTCCCTAAAAGCCTGTCTAACATCCTCAGCACTCCTCCTACCTATGTCATTGGTGCCAATATGGACCACGACTTCAGGCTGCTCCCCCTCCCCCTTAAGGACCCGGAAAACACGATCAGAACCTTGTCGAACGCCTTACTGAAGCATGAGCTTTCGGAGCCCTGTGCTTTCATCAGCTGGAGAAGGAGCAATGCTCCGAAAGCTCGTGCTTCCAAATAAACCTGTTGGATTATGGGATTGTGGGATGGTGTTGTGGGATTTTTAACTTTGTACACCCCATTCCAACACCGGCATCTCCACATCATCACATCAGTGGATACCATCAGTCCACAGGATAATTTCCCTCTGATATTCTTGGTGACATTGTTACACTAATCTGTATCTGAAGAAGCTGTACCTAGATACCTTTGCACCTAAGATGGCGCCTTAAGTGGTGATTTATAAACTCTTCACTGCACTCATTTGAGTACATGCGACAATAAAGCTAATTCCACTCAACTCAGTTCAAATAGTCACACAAATTACAAAGTTCAAGATACTGTTTTCTTTACTTGGTGCAATCACAAAGGAATACATCCTCAAGGTATTTTTTCTTCATTTGGTGAAAAAGCCTGAGGATTCCTGGAGAGTGACCAAAGTGGAGGAACCTGAGTGCTTGCAAGGACTGCACTTAGGAAAAACTGTTGAACTTTTATCTTGATTCCTTGTTTTTCCACTTAATACTAAGAAGGGCTATAATGTTAACTTTCAACTTTATTTCAGTATTTTTCTGCTTATACTAAGATTAACAGTAATGCTTCCTTTAAACTCTGTTTCTCTAACTTACTACTTGTGCCTAAGTGTTGTACCGAGGTACCTTTGTACCTAAGGTGGCACCGTGTGTGGTGACATTGTACATATTTCACTGTCCTCCTCTATTCTGTCCTAGAGTATACATGACAAAGAAGCTTAAATCAAAATCAATTCACAACCCTGCAAAACCAAAAGGTTGGAGGAATATCACCTTGATCCATTTAGGAGCTTCCAAATGTTTAATTGAAGCTGCAACAATCGATTAATGACCTCACTGCTTTGGACACAAGGTGTTATGGGACTGAGCAAGCAAGTCCCAGCTTTGAGGCACAATTGGTGCTGAGGTCATGAAGTCACTTCAGGTTTGACTGTCGTCAAGGCCAAGATAAGATGTAGTGATAAAGCACTTCACCTAGAGCTAGATAATATTGAATCTGCAGCAAAATAATGCCAACCTGTGGACCCCTTATGCTGGTATCCCAAAATGAATGAGTACATTTGAAGGCAGTAAGTGGACATTTTGGACAGGATATAAGTCACAATATACTACTCATATTGTGATACCTCAACCGTCTTCACTCATTGACAGCTAGCTGCCAAGCTTAATATTGACAGCACAGGTATAAGGTTAATATCTTTTGTCTGTGGCTTATTGATGCAGAAGAAAAGATTGGTGTATAGCTCAAAAGGTATCAGTAGGTGGGAATGATGAAATAGAAAAAAATCAATTCAAAGGACACGGCTCTAATAAATGGAGTTTACACGAAATGGAGCAGGAACTGGTCAATGTTATTTGATACAAAGAAATTTCAGCAGTGAGAAGCAAAGAAGAATTTGACAACACCAGTTTCAATTGAATTTTAACCCAGGTCATGGAGAGGAAGAAAGGTGGTAAGCCCACTAATGTTCATTGTGCCAGGCAGTACTTAATTAAACAAGAAGCCTTACATAATTTACAACTAACAATTTTTAACAAATTTAAGTACATTGCAAAAATATTGTCCTCCATTTTAGCACTTGAAAATCTGTTTGGATGGAATGTTTCAGGTAAACTGATTTATTCTCTTATGTCTCAAGTCTCACATCACACAAGTGCCACGCACTGACCAATAGGCTAACAACCTTCCGATCACATTCTGTTGTACTGCCATTTGCTTAATGTGCCACTATCAACATCCTGGCAGCTGACATTTTCCAGAAGATCAACAAAAACCAGCAACACGACTACCATGGCTTCTAGAGCAGGTCAGGGGAAGGATAGTCTCTGGTGAGTGACTCATCTCTCATCTCTCCACCACCCACAAGTGGTGTACAAGAATACAGTTGAATAATTTCCATTTTCCTGGCTGCGTGAAGTTCCAACAGCAATCCAGAAGCTTGATGCCATCCAGGACAAAACGTGTCCACCTCATCCTGCTCACACTGCATCTTCCAGCTTAACCCTTTACTTCCTTCACCACCAGCTCACCATGGTTACAGTCTGTTCATTTATTAAGATACAACAGCCACTCACTAATGTTTCCTTGGTAGCAAACCTGGAAGGAAAAGGAGTTCAAGTGGACAGAATTTAAAGGGGTGGGTAAGGCAGAAATATTGGGGATAGTTTGGGGAGTTGGGGTGAGAAATTGATTGAAATGGAGAGTGAAGGTACAATACATGTTCCTTTACCAATGATGTAAAATGATATTGCCAAAAGGATGGAGAACCACTTTCCCAGTGGACCTGGACTGGCCAATAAAGACCTCTTCCAGTCACCACAGGCACTTTAGTAGAATGGTAGGTGGGGGAGGGGATGTTTGGCATTGCCAGTTTGGGAGATGGTCCAGTAAAATCTGATGGCTTACCTGCAAACAGAAAGTGGAACACCAGCTGATAGGGCACGCTGGGCCTGTGAAGGATACCACAGTCACCCTCCCAGTGCCAAGAGCATCTCCTGAAGAGGTTACCCTGACCAGTCAGCCTCTCCTTCCTGGAACGAGCCTGACTGCACACACTGACCTTGACTAACCTTGGTCCACAATGCTGCTGCAGACTAAGCATTGTCCTTACTGTGGCCACCAGTCCTGGTGACACTGCCCTGACTGGGAAATTTTCCAGCTGTCAAAGACCACTCTTGGAGGCAAGATCTAGTCCCTTGAAAGGACTGAAGTGCTGACAGCAGTTACTGGCTGCCAGGTTGCCTCAGAATCTGGGCAGGGCTCCCTGAATCAGCCAAAGTCGTGTTACCCCATCATCTCACCCTTGGGTCCACCGCTCTGCTCCAGAATGATTTACCCCCAAACATGTGGGAGCACCATATACAGAAACTCATTTTTGGGATTCCCCTCATAGGGTGACATCTTAAAGGTTGATAATATTATTACATTTGGGGACTGTGTCAATAAATTTAAGGAAAATAAAGGCAGAACAGGTGGCATGGCCCCCTTTATTTTCCTTAAGTTTAATGTGACCTGTTGTGCAGCCTGCCTGACAACGAAGTGGGTGGTTTAATTGTTACAGATGAACAAGAAACTCAAGTTGTTTCACTGAGAGAAAGGTGCAGTGTATTTATGGCATCGAAACAGTAACTGCAACTGAGTAAACAACAAATAGATTCTGAGTCTCCAAACGTCTGAGAAAAATGATTTTTTTTTGTTGTAAACAGTTGTGTTATGTCTATTTAATTTTATGGTGAAATGGGGTGGAGAACAAAGATGAATAAATAGATACAACACTAACATGTTTCCATTGCCGTAGAGAAGATCAGGCTTCCCTCGAAATGTAGGAATATCACAACCAGATAAGGCCGATTTGATTGTTCTCTTTTGATTGGTGTGTAGATATTTGGGAGGTAAACAACAAGACAGGCTGCATATTAAGCAGAGAAAATGCTGCCACTGTTGTTCACCAGGCAGGTCATGAGTGACAGCTTGCAATCAGGTCGAAGATTGAGTTTGTGAGGGTTTAAAAGGGGCAAGGGACTTGGCTTATCTTGGAACTAAAAGAATGGATCAATAATCGAACCTTCACTCGAGGAAAGGCAGTTCTGGATTAGAAGTTAGAAACAAAAACAGAAAATGCTGGAAAAACTCAGCAGATTTCGCAGTATCCATTGAGAGAGAGAGAGGCAGAGTTAACATTTCAAGTCTGAAATAACTCTTCTGCATTATCTGGTTGGGTAAGTGAAAAAAACGAATGACACCTTTGGGAGCTGAGGCAAATGTTAGACCAGTTCCCAAGGATGTAACCATTATGGGATGTTTAGGGTCATGCCCAAAGATAAATGGGAAAGCTCTTTTCTTAGTTTATGAAAAGTTTATGTCTATGAAAAAGGCAGCATTTATTCAAGGCAATGCAACAATTGGTCGAGTTATGGATAGTGAGCAAGGTTGTCAAAGGTTAAAGAAGGATATAGATCATTGGAAAGTTAAACTGAGAAATGGTACGTGGAGTTTAATGCACACAAATGTGAAATGATGAGAGGTCAAATGCAAGAGGAAAGTATACAGCAAGTGGCCAGCCTTTAGGAGCATTAATATATAGAGATATCTTGTTGTGCAAGTCCTTAGCTCCTTGGAAGTGGCAACACAAATGAATAAGGTGATAAAGAAAGCATTGGCATGCTTGCCTTCATGAGACAGGACATTGGAAATAAAAGTTGGCAAATCTTGTTGCAGCTATATAAAGCTTTTGTTAGGCCAGTTCTGGTCACCACACTGTGGAGGCTTTATATAGTATGCGAATGAGGTTTGCCAGAATGTTGTCTGGTTTGGAGTCTCTATTTGTTCTAAGGAGAGGTTTGACAAACATGGATTGTTTTTGCTAGAGACCTGATGGAAATGTATAAAATTATGAGAGATGGGGTGGCTAGTCGGAATCTTTTTCTCAGGTGGAAATGTCAAATAATAGGAGGTATAATTTTAAAGTAAGAGGTGGAAAGTTTAAATGAGAAGTGCAAGGCAATATTTTTGAGGGTGGTAGGGTGGAACATATTGCCAGGGGAGGTAGTAAAAGCAGATATGTCAGCAACATTGAAGAGGCATTTAGACAGACACATGAGTGGGCAGGGAATAGAGGGATATGGACCATGTGCAGGCAGATGGGATTAGTTTAAAATGGCAACATGGTTGGCACAGACATAGTGGGGCTGAAGGCTCTGTTCCTGTGCTGAACCTGTACTGTTCTGTGCTCTAATTGTGTTTCTCGGTCATTTCTTACAGTAGAAGATTCAACTTGTGTTTTCTTGATGTGTCATTCTTTCATCTTTTAACAGGACATCTGAATTTCTTTTTAAATATTATTGGTGTCATTGGAAATTATATCACTAGTTATATCCCGTCCTAATATATGTAGCTTTCCTTCATCAATGGGTCAAAATCGTGAAAGTACCTAATTAATACCAACATAGACATGCCTCCAGCCCATACACTGCAAGAAGACAGAACACAGTCATTGGAGTGGTACGCTCCAGGCAGTTATGCCCTGCTATTCCCAGAATTATCAAATAAGTTCAAGATTCTTTTTCCGCTGAAGCAAAGATCAGCTGGTTTTCTTCAGGTTTAAAGTGACTTGCTGTAGAGAGCTGAGAGAGCCACTCAGCCACTCAGATCAGTTTCTTGTTAACAGCCCGAGTTGTTCAGCGGGCAGGCAACCAATCAGTTTGCTGTTGGCAGGCAGAAGACCCTTGTCACCGATAACTGATCCCCGACCACGAATTAATCAGCTTCATTTATAGCCAACCCCTCGACTCCAGTTGGTCTGCACATTGCAGGAACCCATAAAGAGGGTTTGTAATGTGTATCACTTTTCGAACTTTCAAAACACGCAGTGTTCCTGATAACCCTGGTTCAAAATCAGTTCCTCCTTATTTCAGTCCATAGTTTTAAAAAATACTAAACCTAATAAAACGTGCAGTCTTTACAACACCCTTACCTCAAGAGTTAGTTTTTTATGAAACAAAATGCTGACCTTGCCAGGGACATCCATACTGCGAAAATGATTGTAAACAAAATAATGTACTTTGCCAGCTTATGTACTGTGATTAAAAGATACCTGAGAATTCCAATGCAAATTTTCAACCCAGAGTGATGGTGATGACATTGGAATATTGAAATTGATATTGGTATTTATAGTGTCTAAATTTTCAAGCTTAATGGAAACTAATGTGCATATTCTTACTGGTTTCAGCACTACTGTTGAAAGTAACTATATTTCATGGTGAAATAGTTAAGTGATTTTGAAAGCAAATTTCTTATCTTTGTCAAGGCAGGAAAAATGTTTAGGAGAAAGTGAGGACTGCAGATGCTGGAGATCAGAGCTGAAAATTGTGTTGCTGGAAAAGCGCAGCAGGTCAGGCAGCATCCAAGGAGCAGGAGAATCGACATTTCAGGTATAGTTCAGGAATGATTCCTGAAGAAGGGCTTATGCCCGAAATGCGATTCTCCTGCTCCTTGGATGCTGCCTGACCTGCTGCGCTTTTCCAGCAACACATTTATCAGAAAAAATGTTTAGACTGATAGCGATAAATCTGCAATGTATTTGGATTCCAGTAGCCCAATCCTTTTCACCCATTGCTTTTCTTCAGGGAATTATATGAGTGGCTACTGAACATCTTTGAAGAGGTGAAAGCAACCTCAGAGGTTGAGAAGGATTAAAGCATTTTACTTAAACATTTCGAACAATTTGCTCCAAACATTTATTTCAAAAGCAGGTTCTCTAATTGGTATTTTATCTTTAAGGCCACGGTACAAATAGAATAGCCAATGTAAGTGTACAATTATGTGTTACTGCACAAAGTGGAGACACTTGAGATAGTAGATTTTCCTTTCTTATGTTCAATTCCATGGTCTTTCAAATCCCACCAGGTTCTCCATCTCTCCAACTGAAACTTCAGTAGAAGACCCACCATGAGGGAACTGCGCAAACTCTTTCGTCCATTTCTCTAGGATTTTCATTGATCCCGTACCAAAGATATAAGATCTGAAAAATCTAAACAGAGTTTGAGAGCTTTTTATTTATAGTTCCTATTGTGATCTACCTCTAAGTCAAACAAAAACTTATACTTTGTACTTACGTTACCTGTTCAGAATTCAACATCAAATTTCCACAATGTTGCATTGAAATTCTGTTGAAATTATTTTAGAATACAGATATGAACAAAATATTATTGTAATCCAGTGCTTAGGCAGTAGGTTGTCACTTGTTTGTCCAGTCTGTAACTTGTACCCTGAATCTGTAAGAATTAAAGATGAACCATGAGGCATGGTTGTTAGCAAGATGGAGAATAACCTAATACAGTATGTAAACAGTACCATCTTGTCCTGGACTGACCTAGCAGAGGAACTTTTAACATCTACCTTGCCAAGACCTTTCAGAATATTATACATTTCAATCAAGCCACTTTTTGAAACCTCAGTGGGAACTTGTCAGCTCTCAGTTCCATCAGTTTGCTTAGTACTGTTGCTTTCATGATTATTTTACTGATATCCTCTCCCCTTCCATCTCATGATTAACAGCTATTACTGGAATGATTTTTGTATCATTTATAGTGAAGATGAAGCAAAATATTTGTTCATTTCATCCACCATTTTCTTATTACTTGCTATTAACTCCCCATTCATACCCTCCAGATGACTAATCTTCAGTTCATTTTCTTTTCCATTATTCTCTCTGAGATGTGGATGCCACTGGCCAGACCAGCGTAATTATTTCCTATCCCCTGGTTGCCCTTGAGAAGGCGATGATGAGCTGCCTTCTTGAACTGCTGTAGTCCGTGAGCTGTACGTAGATCCACAGTGCTGTTTGGGAAGAAATTCCAGTACTTTGACACTGAAGGAATGGCAATATATTTCCAATTCAGGATGATGAGTGGTTTGGAGAGGAACTTGCAGGTGGTGGTGATCCAACGCGTTCCCATGCTCTTGTCCATCTAGATGGTAGCAGCTGGGGTTTGTAAGATGCTGTCCAAAGAGGTACAAGTAGAAACATTTGCAATCTGTTTTTACTCTAATTTCTTCCTTCTGCTTAACCTTTTAGTCATTGTCTATTCTGACCAATCATCTGATCTGCCACCTATATACAGTTATATGCTTTATCTTTATGTTTGAGGCCATCACTAACTGTTTTGTTAACCACAGATGCTGGATCTTCCCTTTAGAACACTTCTTCATTATAGAAATACACTTACTCTGACAATTCTGAAATATCCCCCAAACATCTTCCACTCTGTCTCTATTGATCTATCCTGTAGCCTAATATAACAGTTCACTTCGATTAGTTCACTTAAGGGTCAGAGAGATGTTTGGTAATAATTATGATTTCGGATTAAAAATCAGCTTACCCCTCATTCAGCAGGCATAATATTTTTAAGGGATTTGTAGTGAGGCTAGTAGGTTGGAAAGCATTTAGCCAAACAGTTGCTATCTGTAAGAATTCCAACAACACATCCTGTTGAAGAATGCGGGATCATTCACTGTATCTTCTGAACATCTTTAACTGCACATATGCAGAGCCCAGAGATCACTACCCATTTCAGAGTAATAATGGCTGATGCTGACAACTTTGCTGACAGTAGAACTGCAAAATCTGAGTGTTCTTTTCCTTATGATGTATATATTTGTCTCTGGATTAAAATTAAAAATGGGTTTAAAAGGAATTCTGTTTCTTGCATAGTCTGTTGCATACAACAGAACTTTACTGTATTATGCAAATCCTAAACTAGATCAGACAACATTGGCAATACAAACCAAAGCAGATGTTTGTCACCTTAGTGTATTGAATATTAATGTTTACTTGAGAAGCTGCTCTTCCAATAGGTTTCCCTATTGAAGGTTGTCCTTAACTGCAGTGAATTATATTACCTTTGTATAAAGGTAGTAGCATTTGAGGGGCATTGTGCTAAACTGATACTTCAGAAGTGACAAAACAATTTCATTGAATGATCGAAGGTGAAGGTGGTCTGGGCTTATTGCAAAGCAATTAAATTCAATAGCGCTTGGATAAAAATATTTTAGTCATTACTTGTTTTATAATGTATTTGGGATAAACACAATAAAAATAGATGATCAGTGGAAAATATGAAATACAGACCTTTCTACTACTTTGGTAAAGACTCATTAACTCAGAAGTGACTCAGTCACAAGGCATCAATATCTTCTGAGTGAAGGAAGTCCCAGTTTTCGTTGTTTCCATTTGTATGGTGTTTTGTTCATGTATCATCATGGTTGTAGCTCAGGTTCACTACAGTGACAAACTTGGAGCTTATGCAGAATCATAAAGTTGCTCTTGAATTATTAGAGAAATTAATTATGAAGAAATAATTGCAAAGGAATTGCTGAATTTGGAAAAGGGGCAGTTCCAATGATTATTTTCCATATTATTTTAACTTGTAATGTCAGGCTTGGAAGAACTACAGGAACCAAGCACTCATCATCGTTCTGAAGCACATTTGGAGGAGCCTGTTAGCTGAAGCGGCATAATTAGAAATTGGTCAGGAGGTTGAATTGATAAAGTGAAAGTCTTTCTATTTGATGATTAAAATCCCCATTCTGAATGTTGCTATGATTTGTGCCTTGTTGCTGATATACACACACAGCTCTTCTCGAGCACCCTGGATGTTAAGGCTTGGCAATGTTTGGTGATTCTACAACTAAGTTTACTAGAGGTCTTGTTGGCCCAGTACCACATTTACCTGTTCTTTGACCTCCATCAGTTCCTCTGTTTTTGAGTTTTGCTTGTAGTCCACTACTTGGAGGGAGCAGGGACCACTACTTGACCCTGCTGATGCAGTGCCGCTGACCACTCGGATGATTTGGTGGCTGCCAGGCAGAAGTCACAACCTTCACGCAAATAGATCTCTGGAGAGCATGAAATGGTTGTGTGATTGGCAGAGCTGCAAGGAAGATGAACCCCACCGTTGCTCTTGGTGGCAGGATGGGAAAGCCCACAATCTAAAAGCTCCTTCCCTTCCAGTGATTTTTAAACCAGTTGAGTGCTGCATAACAGTGAAAACTGTCAGTTTGTTCGAGACATCAAAGTCAGTTGGGTGGTAATAATTGTCTACATATAGGAATCCTGTTTACACAATTGGTATATTTAAAATAAAATGTTAAACTGGCAGTTAAGCAATTTTGGCACCTTCCCGCAGAACTAGTAGAAGTGTGAACATAATTTTGAGGTTCCTTAGTAAACCTTGATTGCTAAATCATCTTTTCCACTTTTGAGTATCACTGATTTAATGAATCATGCAATTAAATGTGATTACAGCTCCGTGACTCCATTGAAAATACTTTTTAAAGGGAAGCACAGTCATGAGTGTGTATTTTTCTGATAAGTACTGTGTGGCCAATTGGAGGCCAGCAATGTATGAATACAGAATAGTTTTCAAACTTTCGTTTCTCTGAGTGAAGTTTTCACTTTCTAGCAGAATTCCAGATTTGGAGACAAAATTCTCAATAGATGAAATGTCAACTAATAGGCAAAATGCTGATTAAGAGAGATCATTGCCTGTTGTCAGCCACAGTAACTGTAGTTCTAACCTCACTAATATGCAGCCTTCAACTTTCCCAAACAGTTTAGATGCTGAGAACAAACTAGATGTTGAGACATCTTGATAGGAAAGTCTGAGTGGGTACTTGGTGACTCCAGTTTTCCTCTTGCTCCCAAGAACCTCCATTTTTGATGCCCAGTACCAGAATCTCAGGGCAAGAGCAACATCCATGGGACGGCACAGTGGCTCAATGGTTAGCACTGCTGCCTTGCAGCACCAGGGACGTGGGTTCGTTCCCAGCCTCGGGCGACTGTCTGTGTGGAGTTTGCACATTCTCCCCATGTCTGCGTGGGTTTCCTCCGGGTGCTCCGGTTTCCTTCCAAAGTCCAAAGATGTGCAGGTTAGGGTGAATTGGCCATGCTAAATTGCCCATAGTGTTAGGTGCATTAGTCAGAGGGAAATGGGGCTGGGTGGGTTACTCTTCAGAGGGTCAGTGTGGGCTTGTTGGGCCGAAGGGCCTGTTTCCACACTGCAGGGAATCTAATCTGAATCTAATCTAAAACCACACACTCTCCATGGCATCAGACATGTGCCAGTCATTCCACATCATTATGATACTTCTCAGACCCAATGACCGTTTGCTTCTGCACTTTAAAGCATCCCCTCGAGGCATCCTCCCAGCTATCATTGCAATGCTGCTGAAGGACACTTTACAGAACAACCTGGATTATCCAAATTTTGGATTATCCGAGCAAGGTATCAAGGTCCCATAAAAATGCTATCCATTATTTGCACAATCTGTGACCCGAACTCTGTTATCTGAACAAAATACTCCCTGCCCGTCTCATTTGGATAATCGAGGTTGTTCTGTACACACAGGGACAGGCTCCCAGCTCATTACTGTGACAGGCTGCCATCCTAGATCACTCAAGCGGTCTTACATGGATACGAACAATATTCCTGCCTTGCATGACCTTCTTTGCATTTTGACCCGTCAGCCTCACAATCAGGCTCCCAATACCTCTGCCATGCCTTGCTTTGTTTTTAAGTGCAGGCACAAAGCCAGGAAACCTGTCACAGTTGTGAGCAGGCCTCAGGCATGTTAAGGTAAATAACCTTCACACATGAGCTAAGTCAAGAACATCCTCAAGTACCATGCCAGGGGCTCAAACCTAGTCAGTCAGGCACTGAGGGTGCTCAGAGTCAGTATTCTGTCCTCCTAAGGGTTGAGGAGCTGAATATTGGACAGACTGCCACCCATTCTGACTCTCTCTGCTCTGCTAGGGACTGTTCTCTCCTGGAATGAGAGAAGGGAGCCGAAGGTGGCTGGCCCAGCTGTTAGTGGCCGGTACAGTCGAGGTGGGGGGGGGTGGGGGGTGGGGGGGGGGGAGTAGTGAACTGGCCCAAATGAGTGAATAAGCAGCACAGAGGACATGTAAGATTAGTGGGGTCAGGAATTGTTGTGGGAGCCAGTGAGTGCGGGAAGGTGTTGCAGGCAATAATGAACATGGGAGAGCATGAGCCTTGCTGAGAGATGGGTGCTTTGGCAGAGAAAATGAGGTGGTGGCACTTACCCTGATGGATCAGAGACGGTGGCACATCCTCTTCCCACACCTGGGAACATTTCCTCCAGAGAGCTTGCTGAGACAATACCGACTTTGGACCTAGCTGGAAGGGTCTAGTGTCATGGTCTGTTGTTCCTCAGTTGCACCAACGCATGTACAAGGACCTCCAAGTGCTTGTCTGCAAAGTGAGGTACCTAAATAACGCATTTTGTCATATTCCAAACAAACATGATAACCGTGCAGGACAAGTGGCAGTGCTAATCCAGCTGTGTAATGGCCTTTTACGCCATTGACAGGAATGCTGCTCCACTCCTGGATATCTGAGCGGTGATGAATTTCTCCCTGCTAGTAATAGAATTGGGTCAGCATTGGACAAGAAAGGTCCCATAGGACTGAGAGGGTGGGTGACGGGGTGAATTTGGGATGATAGCATCAGAAACCTCTTTAGTCATCATGAAAATCCCTTCAGGAAAAATTAATGGAATTGACACTTAGCTAAAAAGCCTTAAGATTCAGCTGTGCATGTTACGTCAGAGGTGACTGCTATTTCATATGACAAATATCAGACAGCCACAGTACTTCAAAACACACATACACTGCACCCTAATAAAATCGCCCAGCAGGCCGAAAAATCAGATAAAACACAAGGTCAGCTAGCTAAAAGAAAATTCCTCTCTGATCCCTTCAGTCAATCACATTACCCAGGAGATCCCTCTGCCCCTAATTAATGTTGTGCAATATCTACCTTTTGACTTAATGGTCCCACCTCAGTCAGGTCCAAATTTTCTTTGAAGGAATTCACTAATGTCCTTTAGAGAAGGCAACTGCCATCCTTACCTGGTCTGGCCTACATGTGACTTCAGACCCACAGTAATGTGGTTGACTCCTAACTGGCCCCTGGGCAATTAGGGATGGGCAATAAATGCTGGCCTAGCCAGCAACAGCCTCATCCTGTGAATGATTTTTTTTTAAAAATACTCAGCATTTACAATGCAGGTTGATGGCCTGTTCCACCAGCCCAGCATTCTTCAGGGAAAGAACCACCTGCTCACAGCTAAGCTAGATTGTAGCCTTGCATATCGTTGGAACCTTGCTCCTTCCTACATCTATTCAATAGAAATAGGTGTCCACATGTACCAGGTCTGCATACAAAAACCTATTTTTAACTTTCTAGAGGCTCAAAATGCAGACCCAAAGGTTGAATTGAGTGGCACTTTACTGTTTACTCTTTGCATAAACTCTTTGTAGGTGAACCATGTTCAGTGCTGTATGATGTTGTCGTAATGGAACTGGGCACGATCAGTGAATTGTTGGTGATGCAGAGTGGAACAGAATTCACTGACAAGTTTACCAATAATTTGCACCACACTCTCAAAGTTATTGACAGAATGAAACTCACCTAACCAGAATCATCTGCAGACATAGAATGCAGCATCTGTATGTAGCTCAGTGAGTATCCAGACATTGGGCATTCTGTGACTTCCTGTTGTCACAATTGATTTGGAATATGTTAGATTCCAGCAGCAAGAGACATATGCAGCAGGCAAAAGAAGCTTCTGGCCAATTATATTTCCAAGTTAAGTCAAATAGACATAATACCTAAAAGAAAGAAACAATTTAATCAAAACACAATTTTAAAAGTTGCCAAATGCATTTCTTATAAATTCTTACTTAATGCTGTTGTAGTGCCAGCTTTGAGAGTAGGAAGCTTAGCCAAATACCTCCAAGTTGTAGAGTGAGAGTAAGCTCTGGGTTGAAAGTTTATTTCCTTTTTTTAATTTTTATTATTTGTGTCAACCATTAACCAAAATGTCAGGGTACGAGTGAATTCAGTAGGTGAGGTTTAATTGTTCTTGGTTGTTTTCCAGTTGCGTCTCACCATTGTTTCTGTGCACAGTCATGATCTGACAAACTTTTAGAAACTGTCCTAAGAGCTACATTTTTAAACCTTGGACTGAGTTTAAAGACTTTTTGGAACGGTTTCTGAGGGTCACTCGACCTTCTTGTGAAATTAGATGGACGTGCTTCTGAAGAAACAAAGGGGAGGCATTATCAGATGTAGAATTCTGTGAGCATTCCACAAGTGCTTATAAGATCTATAGGGCTGATAGTGTTCATTCAACTTGAAAGCCTTGACCGATAAGGGCGTATACTTAGGAAAAGCCCAGGCCTCCTTGTAATCTGTAGCTGGTAAAAAGACCTAAGAGTCTACAATGGGATTTCTACTTACATTTATTTAGAATATGATTTAGCTATTTCTCCAGGTCATGTGACCCAGCAGCCATCCCTGCCAAGACTATAGGAAAGGCAGGGCAATGTGCCTAAAAACAGAAATGTCATAAGAGGGACATCTTAAAATACCTTCAGAGAAGGTCGAGCAATTCAACTTTGAGACAGAGAGAGAAATTCAGAAACAACTAGTGAGCTGTAACTGTCTTGTCAGCAGGAAAGCAGAGAAGCAAAAATGTGATCTCTTGGATAAGGATCTTGTAACATCTACAATAATCCCATGTGAAAGAAATCCCTGGAAATTCACCTGTGAAAATTATTGCAGCTGCTGAGGCAAACCTTCAATTTTATGCATTCACTTAAGACACTGCAACATCTTGATTTTGAAACATCAAACTTCTTTTAAATGAAGGTTGTGTTATCTTCATCTGTAATTAACATGTGTGTGCACTTTGGTTTCTTCCGTCACCTCCAGAGCCTAAGTATGAAATCTTGTGTGAAACGTGCGCATCCACGTACCAAATACATAGATCATGGGCAACTTTGAGGAAACAACTTTAACCTGTCCATGACACCATGAATTTGCCATCTTTCCAATCACCTCATAAGCAGTAAGACAAAAACATGTTAGAAAAATACTGACTTTTGTTTCCAGTTTACACATTTTTCAACAGGCTGCCAGAATTGATTTACAGAACAAAGAAATTGAACCAACAATAAACTGAGAAACTGGGACAAAGAAACCTGTTTCCATTTTATTTTAATGTAGCAAGATCAGGGTGCATTCCCACCAAGACAGTAGGGAAATCTAGTTTCAGAACCCTATCACTACCCTCTTGAATTAACCATCGATATGTGAGCAATAATAACAACCATTATTTATGATGTGGAGGTGCTGGTGTTAGACCAGGGTGGACAAAGTTAAAAATCACATCACACGAGGTTATAGTCCAACAGGTTTATTTGAAAGTACTAGCTTTCGGAGCACTGCACCTGAAAGCTACTGCTTCCAAATAAACCTGTTGGACTATGACCTGGTGTGATGTGATTTTTTAACTATGATTTATTTTGTACTTTTTAATGAATAAATGTCCCAGAAACAACTCAGAAGAGTATTTTCAGACAAAATGTGACACCAAACCACATGATTAGACTATGGATACAATACCACGTCAGAGGCTAGGATAACCACATGACTTGCCAAAGCTTGTGCTAATCTAAAGGGCAAAAGTCAGGAGTGTCATGGAATATTCCCCACTTGGCTAGATGGGTGCAGGTCCAACAACACTCAAGAAGCTTGACACCAACCAGAATGAAGCTGTCTCCCCATCCACAAACAGTCAGTCACTGTACCACTAATGCTGAGTAGCAGCAGTGTGTACCATCTACAAGGTACATGCAGAAACCCAAAACCATTACCATCGTGAAGGACAAGGGAAGGTGATGGTACCGTGGTAATGTCACTGGAGTAGTAATCCAGAACTTGAGGCTATTACAGACATGGATTCAAATCCCAGCATGTCACACAGTAACTTTTGAATTTGAAAACAAAATCTCAAAGCTAGCTAATTGGTAACTGCATAACCATAGTCGATTGTTTTTAAAAACAAAACCTCATCTGATTCACTAATGTCCTTCAGGAAAGAAATCTGCCATCCTTACCTGATCTGACCTACATGTGACTCCAGACCCACAGTCATGTGGTTGACTCTTAACTACTCATTGATCACTGAGGGATGGGTATAGCCAATGATGTTCACATCCTCTGAACAAAGTGAAAATAAAACAAGGGCAATAGATAACACCACCAAGTGCAGGTTTTCTTGCCACTCCTTCAGTATCGCTGGGTCAAAATCTGGAGCTCCATCCCTAATTCTCCTTCTCAAGGGCAACTCGAGATAGCCAGTAAATACTGGCCCAGCAAGTGACACCCACATTCCCTGAATGAATAAGGAAAGGGCCATATGCAACATTGATAATACTCCAGTATTCAATACAATCATTCCAGATCTTGGGCTTCAGTCCCATTTTCCCCATGTCTTTTTATTCTCAGAAAATGGCTGTAACTCAGTCTGAAATAGATTCAATGATGGAGTTTACTGCAAAGCTCTGGAGTACGCAGTTCAAAAGATTCACAATCCTTTCAGTGAAAACATTTCTCCTCATTTCAGTGCCACATAATTGTTATCCTGAAACTGTGCCATCTTGTTCTAGATCCACCAGGCTGTGAAATAGTCTCTCAGTAACCACACAACCAAGCCCCATCCCCATCAGGATGGACTTAGGGCTCTCTGCTTCTTTCATGAAAGAAGGCTTGAACTGTCCCCACTTTCCCTCCTTTATCTGGCTGAACACATCCTCATTTTGAATAACCTCTCCTTTGACTCCTCTCATTTTCTTCAGGTTAGAGATGTGGCCATGGGGTATCCACATGGACCCCAGTTATGCCTGTCTCTGTGGGGTAACTGAAATTTTTTTTGCTTCAATCCGACTCTGGTCCCTTCCCATAACTCTTTCTGTGGGGTATCGATGACATCATTAATGCTGCCCCCTCTCTCATCTGAAATTGGGAAAATTTAGTAATTTTGCTTCTAATTTCCATCCTTCCCTCACCTTCACCTGATCCATCCCTAACACCCTCCCTTCCTTCCTCAACATCTGTCTCCATTTTTTGGGATAGGCTGGACACCAATATACACTACAAGCTGACAGTCTCCAACAGTTACCTCGACTATACATCTTCACGCCCTGCTTCCTTGTAAAAGATTCCATTCCATTCTCCCAGTTTCTCTGTCAATGCCATCTTCCACAGCAGGGCCTCAGACAGGTCCACCTCTTTTCTCAATCAAGGATCCCCCACCATGGTGGTTGACAGGACCATCAGGTGTATCTGGCCCATCTCCCACACTTTTGCTCTCACCACTTCTCTTCCCTCCCACAACACCATAGGGTCCCCCTGGTCTTTACATTCCATCCCATCAGCATCCAGATCCAAAGGATCATAGGTTGTCATTTTCACCAACCAAACCAGGATGCCACAACCAGACACATATTCCAGGCCCCAACCCCGGTTCCCCCCACCCCTTTCAGCATTCTGCAGGGAGCTTTCCCTGTGGTACACCCTGGTCCACTCCTTCTCCAATCCCAACATTTCCCCACAACACCTTCCCATGCAATCATAGATGGTGCAACAATTGCCCATTTACTTTCTTTCTCCTCACTATTCAAGACTTCAGACACAGCTATGAGATGAAGAAGTGACTTGTCTGCACTTCAGTTAAGCTTGTCTACTGTATTTGCTGCTCACAATTCAGTCTCCTCTACATTCAGGAGACAAAATACAGACTGGGATGACTTTAGATTAGATTAGATTACTTTTTTTTTAGATTAGATTAGATTACTTACAGTGTGGAAACAGGCCCTTCAGCCCAACAAGTCCACACCGCCCCGCCGAAGCGTAACCCACCCATACCCCTACATCTACATCTACATTTAACCCTTACCTAACACTATGGGCAATTTAGCATGGCCAATTCACCTGGCCTGCACATCTTTGGACTGTGGGAGGAAACCGGAGCACCCGGAGGAAACGTGGGAGAACATGCAAACAGACACGGGGAACAGACACGGGGAGAACGTGCAAACTCCACACAGTCAGTCGCCTGAGGCGGGAATTGAACCCGGGTCTCAGGCGCTGTGAGGCAGCAGTGCTAACCACTGTGCCACCGTGCCGCCCACCCGTGACTTGATAGGAAAACCAAGACTTTGACTCTAAAAATGACCCCAAGCATCCAGTTGCTAGCCACTTCAGCACACCGCTGTGTTCCCATGCCAACGTTTCTATCTCGGGCCTACTGCACTGCTCCAGCAAAGCTCAGTGCAAACTGGAGGAACAACATTTCATCTTCCATCAAGGTACCTTAGATCTTTCAGAACTCTACATTGAGTTTAACAATTTCAGAGAGGGTACACCTTCTTCCATGTGTGTTACCCACCCCCAAATCCCTGTTCTGTACAGGTTGCTTCCAACATAGCCAACCTATTATCAACTATCCACACTTCATGTTCGCACCATACCTAACATTATTGCTTCCACCTTATTATCAGCAAACCATCTGTCTGATTCCCTTTTTGTGTCTCTCGATCTGAGCACTGTTTCCATCTATTCATTTCAGTCCTCCGTTGTCATCAGCATAAAGGCCACCATTTCCCAGCTGCTTTCATTTCTGACAAAGGCTCACTGGACTTGAAACATTAACTCTGCTTTTCTCTCCATTGATTCTGCCTTGACCTGCTGAGTTTCTCCAGCACCCTGTGTTTTGGCCTGTCAGATTCCTGAATATTTCAATGCGATCGCTCATTCTTCTGAACTTCAGAGAATATGGAACCAATTTACTCAGCCTGTCATCATAGGATAATCTCTGCATCCCAAGGATCATTTTAGCCAACCTTTGTTGTACTGTCTCCACTGGAGACCAAAATAAACACTGTATTCTAGGTGTGGTTTTGCCAGAATCTTGAACAATTGGAGCAGGACTTCTTTATTCTAAAGCCCTTGCAATAAAGGCCCACTGCCTTTGCAGTTTTTAATTGCTTGTCCATGCTAACATTTTGTGTTCCTTGTATGAATATATCCACATCTGTCTAAACATCAACATTTATAAGATAAACATATTTTTTAAATAATTCTACTTGCGAACAACTGCACAACCTCGTACCACACGATGTTTGGAAAAATGCATTTGTACGGAATGACTTGCCACAGTAATCAACCAGGGATCAGTTTTGGAGTAGAAGCCATTAAAACCTGTGCAGCGAACATGGTGTCAGTATAGTGCAGCTGAAATTCTGTGGAGTTTGAGAGTTGTTGTGAAAGCCAGCTGCTTTGAGAAACAGCGAGAAATAATTGGAACTGCAGTCAGTATCCCTGTACAAATGAGTGAGGCAGGATGGCTTTGTATTTTCCAGTTGCAGGTGGTGTAGAGATGAAATGTGACAAGGGACAGGAATTGCTTCTTCCAGTCGCAATGGCAAAATGATGACATAGCTGCAGGTTCAAGCAGAAAACCTGCTGTTATCGGTGTTGGGGGAACAGTGCTTTAACACTATTCCAGCCCAGAATTCACCGACGAGCAGGAAAGTCAAACTGGAGAAATTGTGGAGACCTTTTAGTCCCATTTCAAACCCTCCACTGGTATTATTTATGAATGGGAAGTGTTTGATATTAGAATTCAGGAAAAAAAACAGAAATATTTGCTGAAGGGCTTGCAGAAAGATCAAGAACAAAGTACGGGGTGTAAATATTGCAGAGAACACCATGTAAAAGGGAAGGAAGAATGACCAATGTGGTGCAACCAATGCTTCTACTGTAAGAAACTGAATCCGTTTGCAAATACGTGCTTTGCAGGAAAGAATTAAGCATGCCTGTAAACATGGTTACTGGAGAAATGTCAGACTGTGCTTCTCGTGAATCACTCTGCACCATGCAGCAGGATTTGCACCGTCCAGTCTCAAGGTGGTAAGAAAAGCTTTGTGACTGTTAGATACCAGACCTTTGTAGATCATGAGCCTTGTTGATCTCGATGACGTGGCTCAAGATGATGAGACCATCTACATGAGAGTTGATGATGGAATGGTGCTCATTCTAAGAGGCCAAACAAATCTGAGGGGCCAGTGCACAGGGAAAAAACAAAATCTGCAGTTCCAGATAACAGACATTAAGCAAAATCCACTCATTTCAGCTGAAGCAAGTTTTCCCCTTCGACTGCTGTCTACTCATACCAGAAGAGATTTTTAGTATCTTGCAGGACATCAGGTTAATCCTAACAAAGATTAAAGATGTTCTCATGGGTCTTGAATGTCTTTCTGATGAATATCATTCAGGTCAGTGTGTGAGAGCAACTCAGCATTCACCGAGGAGATCTCTGGTTGCCTTCAAGTCCAGCCTGAAAGATAAGATAGACGAGCTGAAAATGAGGAGCCGAATCAAGGAAGTGACCATCCGACAGATCGAAACAGCAGTGTGGTAACAGTGAAAAGGTCTGGAACACTCAGGGCATACATAGATCCAGGAGAGCTCAGTAAAGCATGAAGCATGACTCCATGTCAACCATTGGATCAAACTTTGCTGCAACTTGCCAAGGCATAGGTCTGTACCACCCTAGGGGTAAACAAGAGAAAGTGACAATTGAAGTTTGGTGAACACCACAGGTTTTTGACAGCATTCAGGATGCCTGTACATGGCTGTACATGGCATTTTGACATTTTCCCACTGCTTCAGAAGAGTATCAACACAGACAGGATGAAATGGTTAGTGATCTCCCCAGAGTTGGGGTTGATTATGAATAATTTGCTCTTTTATAGATGTGGAGATACAATGGAAGACGACAATCGGAATTTGGTCCAGCTCTAGAGAGAGCTCACCAAGTGAATCTGAAGCGCAGTTGGAAAACAATGCACTGAAGATTCCAGAAGTCATGTACAAAGGACATGTCCTAATGGTGAAAGGACTGTGCCCTGAACCTGATAAGGTGAGAGCTGTCATAGAAATACAGAGACCAACTGATATGAAGGTGATGCAACAAAGTATTTGACTTGTCAGCTACCTGGTGATGTTGTTGCCTAATTTGTCATCGTTGTTAGATGTCATCAGCTTGTTTATACAAGCTCACTGTGAGGGATACTCAATGGAATTGGAGCAGAGAACAAGAATCAGCTGTCACTCACAAATTGCTGAGGCGCTGCAATGTCAATGAGGAAGTTGGCAGAAAGAATAAAAGCAGACTATGATTTAATTGACGAATCAATGTAGAGTTCCAATGTACAAAGGGAGCTAGCTGTTCTAATGTGGGAATATAATAGAATGCTGGTACAGTAGGCAATCAATAAGTCTAATATGACTAGGCTTTACTCTCAGAAGAATTGAACTTCAAAGAAATTATACAGTGCATGGCTGAGATCACATCTCAAATACTGTGTGCAGGTTTGCTCTTTTTACCCTTTAAAGGAGGTTATAAATCCTTTCGAGGTGGTTCAAAGGAGGTTGCGTCAATTATTATCTAGGTTGAGTAGGTTAACTTATGAGGATAGGTCAAAGAGACTGGGCTTGTTTGCACAGGAGTTTAGCAGTTTGAGGAGTGAGTTAGTTGATTGATGTACCTGAGATCCTGAATGGTTGTGACAGAGTGGACATAGAAAAAGGAGAGTTCTCATTGTGGGTGACTCCAAAACAAGGAGGGGAGGAGGGGGGGAACTGCATTAAAATTAGGGGTTGCCTTTTAGGACCATGATGAGGAGATGTCTTTCTCTGTTGGAGGGTTGTGAGACTCTGGGACTCTCTGCATCAGAAGTTGGTGAAAGTGAGACTATTCGACGTCATTAACACAAATGTCAATAGATTCCCATGAGACAAGAGAATCAAAAGTTATCAGGGAAAAATGGAAATATGAATTTTAAAATACAAACTGAACAGCTATGTTTTTATTGAATGGCACATCAAGCTCAAGGGACTGAATGCCTATTTCTACTCCTGTTTTGTGTGTTTGTACGAAGACATCCTGTGATGTCAGCAAGCTGAGGTTTGAAACAACCTTCATGCTACAAGGATAACCATTTGGATTTGTGTTTCAAGTGTTAATAAAAGCTGAACATCATTCCCTGCAGCTGAAGAAGGAATGGCACCCTGAGAAAGAGCAAATACAGGATTAAACACCACCAACAGCTCTCTGAATGCTTTATAAATGATAGATGCAATACATGCACAGAGACTGATGAAAGCTAGCCAGACAGGAATGAAATGTCAGTTTTTGTTCACGAGTCATAATTTTCCTTTTCAGTAAAGGAGGATGTTTGGGAGAAGTGCATTTGTACATGTGCCTTGCTTGAGCCATATGGTCTTGAATGTAATTGCTTTCAGTTTAGAGGCAATATCTATCAAAGCCAGCTCATGAACCACAAGACATTCCATCTGCCACCTTGTGGCTCACTCACTTGACCTGTCTGTATCTCTTTGCAGACACTGGTCTTCCTTGTAGCTTGTATTACCTCCGAGCTTTGAATTACCTGAACATTTAGATATGTTACTCTCTGTCTGCTCAACCAAACCATTATTATACATTGTAATTGGATGAGGATCTGAACACTGTTGTGCCATTTAATGAGTCACAGTCTGCCAACTTGAAAATGCAGTATTTGCGCCTACTCTTTCATTGGAAACTCACCTTGGGGTCAATTGGATGTTGAGCCTGCAGATATCCTGGTTGAATCTGAACAATAGACAGCTTAGAGAATGCATCTTTGGTAGGGAATGCAGTGAACTTGGCTGCTAATTTTCCTAATTTTCCCTTAATGTTTACCTTTGGCCTTATATCACCCCCAGCCTAGATTTCCAAACAAGAGCAGAAGGACAATCCTCCTTTTTGATTAATGAACAAGTCAGAATGTATACAACTGGATTACTTATTTAGTGCCTTGGGTTTAATGCTGAAGTTATTAACATGTAGGTGGTGTTGTTGGGTTTTGTTACTCATGTGAACAACTGGTGCTGTCAATCTGTCAACCAGTGTAGAAATTACCTGCTTTCCAATCTCGTAAGTTCAATGAAAATTAAAACTGGGTAGTTTCTCTAATGGGCAAATGATCCATAAGGCTGATTTTCTGCACAGGTAGCCAGCTGAACGTCTATCCCCATGGATTTCAGCCCTGGTTTTGGGATAAACCTGTGGTCTACTCTGTTGAGGTGTAATGTTGTCATGACAATGTCCTTAGATTAGGAATGCTCGTATTTCATTGTTAAATGTAAGCAAAACATCTTGTAATAATGGTGTTACTGTTAATTAGAAGATTCAAATAAATTTTATAGATCGATTTTATATTTATTTAATATAGTTATGGAAAATAATTCTACTTTTCTGTTTTGATCTCTGGAAAATTACAAGTATTTTACTGTTTTCTATAATGCTGGAAGGTTAGTGGTGCTATTTAACACATCATTATTGACTGTTGAAGCTGAATTGAAGTCCTGTGTGAAGTAATATCACAATGATTGATATTGTGAGACTGACTTGATATCTGTATGATTGTAAACAGAACCAAAGAACCAGCTTCATTTCCATAAACACCTTTGATATCCTAAGGACATTCCAAAACGTTTGACAGTGAATGAAGCAGCTTAGAAGTGTAATTACAGTTACACTTATTTGACAATGAAGGTAAATTATAAGTGACCAGCCATAAAATAAAGTCTCTATAGCACTGGAAGAAATGGAACTGCTCTAAGTATTCCATGTGTGTTGTTTTGTTTAGGACCTCCGTACACTATGTATTTGTCCTTCACAAGATGGCACTAATTCTCACACACATTGTGATAGTCACGGAGGATGAAGTGAAAGCTACTGATTCAAATCAAAGCAATTCAAGTCAAGTCAGTTAAAAAAAATGTCCAGTACCAAGTTCCAAGCCTTGGCTAGAAAGATCAGAAAACCACAGTGGTTCAGTGGTCAGCACTGCTGCCTCACAACGCCAGCGATCCAGGTTTGATTCCAGCCTCAGGCGACTGTCTGTGTGGATTTTGCACATTCTCTCTGTGTCTGCGTGGGTTTCCTCTTGGTGCTCTGGTTTCCTCCCATAGTCCAAAGATGTGCAGGTTAGGTGAATTGGCCATGCTAAATTGCCCATAGTGTTCCAGGAGGTGTAGGTTAGGTGCATTAATCAGGGGAAATGCAGGGTAATAGGGTAGGGGAATGGGTCTGGGAGGGTTACTTTTTGGAGGGTTGGTGTGGCCTTGTTGGACCAAGTGGCCTGCGTCCACACTGTAGGCGTTCTATGATTCTATGAACAGGAAAAGGTCATTTGCCCACATTTCCTCCTTTACCCCCAGTACCTGCTTTCTTACCATGTCTGTGAATCTCTTCCAGCTGTAGACATGCAATTAAATACCTCTGCAATTCGTTTACAAAATTCACTTTAATGGTCTTCTCTCAAAATATTTTGCTTTCATCATTTGGACTTGACCTCCCTACTGATCCACAACTTTGTATTTTTTTTTTGTTTGCTGATATAAATTACAATTTATTTTCACCCATCATCAAAATTTGTCTGGTTCGATTGTATAAATTTTATTTACATAAATAGAAACTTCACTTAGGCTTGAGAATTTGAGTCCAGAATACATCTCACCATCTTGTATTCTTCTGTGTTGAACATTTTCCTACCAGACCACCTGAGCAACTTCTTTTCTCCATCTCTGCTAGATCAGGTTTCCATGTTAAGGAATACTTCTCCCTATTACCGATAGAATCTCTAGTCATGCCCGTTCTTTCAAATCCTTCCTTTGAGAGACATGACTGTGTCATTCTCAAACAAATATTCACACACTTCTTATTGCATGGTTTCCTACAATCAGATGTTCACTTTGATGGTTTCTTCAGCCAAGATCACGTCCTCTCTTATCCTTGAGCCAGTCATTGATTTGCTGATTTTTTGTGGGGTGATTTTTTTAGTCACTACCAAGAATGACACTTTCGGTTAGGTTTCTCTGCACCTAAAATCTCCCTTTTTTAAAAAGAAAAGTCTATCACAGGTTGTGGGCATCTGGGCCAGCATTTATTGCTCATCAGAAATTGGCCCTGAGAATGGGATGGAAAGCTGCACTCTTGAACCATTGCAGTCCATTGTCAATACTTCTTATTAGGGAGAGAATTCCAGCAACAGTGAAGGAATAACAATACATTTTATAGTTAGGATGGTATTTGGCTTGGAGGGAAACTTACAGATGGTGTTGTTCCCATTTGTATCTGCTGCCATTGTCCTTCTGAGTGGTAGAGGGCACAACTTTGGAAGGTGCTGTTGAAGGAACCGTGCTGAGCTGTTGCAGTTTATCTTGTACTGCCATTATGGGTCCCTGGTGGAGGGAGTTAATGTTGAAAGTTGTGGATGTGCTGCCAGTCAAGTAGGTTGTTTTCTGTTGGATGGTATCAAGCTTTTTGACTGTTGTTGGAGCTGCGCATATCCAGGCAAGTGGGGAGTATTTCATCATATGCCTGATTTGTACCTTGTCAATGGTGGACAGGGTTTGAGGAGTCGGAAGGTGAGCTATTCACCACATAATTCCCAAACTTTGAACTGCTCTTGTTGCCACTGTATTCATAGGGCTTGTCCAGTTCAATTTCTAATCATTAGTAACTTCCAGTATGTTGAAAGTGAAAAACAATTCAATATGGTATTACCATTGACTGTCCAGAGGAGATGATTAGATTCTTACTTGTTGGAGATGACTATTGCTTGATACTTGTGTGACATGCAACTTTTGAGTCTAAGCTTGAATGTTTTTCAGTTGCTCCAGTTGATTTTCCTTTGCATATCAGTAACAGAGATACTGATTTAAAAAAAAAGAGATCGGAAGGGATGGTACAGATATTAGAGATTTCTGTATAATCACACAGATGGCACTGTCGTACAGTTTTCACAACCACCTCCCCCATCTCAGCCCAAATTAGTTAACGTTTCCCCTTTTTTTGTAATTCGCTGCTTAGATTACGCTGGACTGTCTGTCATTCTCTTCTTAAACATTAAGCAATGAGCGTTAATAATAAGATCTAATAAATAAAATGAGTTGTTTTATTAAGTGCTATGCTGATACTTAGTATATAGTGAAGTATATAGGAAGTTGTAAAGTTGTATTTCGCTAATTGCACACATTGATTTTGGTAGTAATATTGATTTTACAGTGGCTGTATTGCCTTCTGTGTGGTGAGAATTGTGAAAGAATAGGTTGTGAGTAAGTAGTAGTAGTTCACTTTCCTTCATTCTTACCATGAATGTGCTTCATTTTCTCCAACAGTAATACATGGAAGGAAATTAGAAGGGTCAGTCAAGGTGGCAATGAAATGGTTTGTTAAGGCTTTGTTAAAGATCAGTCAGGAATATCCTGCTGAACTGCCCTGGGATGAATAAAAATGAAAGTTAGAATTATTTACTTGTATGCAACACTATGAACTGTTGATTTGAAGGAACTGACAGTTTTTAATAAGAGTAGTGCTCATTTTAATAGAATATGAATTTTGTATGTAGCCACCAATGACTGATAAATAAGCAATGAGGTATTATAGGCAATCAGCTGAATGAAATACATCAACTACCTTTTGACATTGAATTAACTTCAATTGAAAATGGACGGAATCATGAAATGGCAGGCATCAAATCCAGAGCGATAAGTTGTTTTTGTTTGGAATTACAATGTCTCATGTTTTAAGCCCTATACCTTGTAAGGCAAAGAGAGCTTCACAATTCACTGAACACAGTTGGTTAATTTTACCAAGATAAATTATCTGTATCTGGTGGTGACCATCATTTTTTCCATGTAGGTGACTTTGCACCAGTAAGTGCACCTCACAGTTCAGGCGCTGTCTGCCCACTTGGAATCAACATTACTCATAAAACCTCAACTTGAGCTACAAATCTTCTCAAAACTCACTAATTACTCTGTGTGACAAAATGCACTTGTTTGTGAGCATTATCATAACTTTGCTTAAATACCTTTCACAAGTAGTGTCTTATTTTAAGGATTCAATATCCATCCTGTGTATTTAACATCCATGTCATAGTGTGATGCATATAAATTATGCTGTGGGAAACTAATAAACAAATTCTTCTTTCACCATTTTAACAAAATAAAAAGGATATTTTAAAGATTAAAGTTATGTCTGTAATTACTACGCTTGTTTTCTCAAAATAGTACCATTTTTCAAAGAATAAATAATGGCAAATTTAAAAGGTTTCCTTTGACTACAGCATGTGCTTGGGGCAGGAACTAAATCAACATAAAGACAAAGGATCCTTTCACTTCAAGATCATAATACCAACATATATTATTTGCCACATCGATTTATTGATATTGACAGTTTACACTTAGAGATTTTAACTTGTATTCTTATGATGTAAGGATTTTGTTAGTGGTAAACATGTCAGTATTAAATAGATTGGTTCACCACACTTTCCTAGCTACATACTATAATCTTGTTATCGCAAATCTGTGCTTTCTCCATCATGTATCCAACAGTAAGGCCCCATTAATAAGTAGTAATATAAATCAAATGCATCAAAGCATTTGAATTTTTTTTTATATTTTAGTGATGAGGCAGTACTGCATCACATACAATAGAGAAAGCATCTTGTCAATATTTATGTCCGTCATGATGGTTATTAATTTTTTACTAACGTTTGAATAGCTGCAAATGTCACTCCAACTTGTACTGCCTCTGATTATTCACATCCCGGTGATTTCGTCTTTTTTCCTGAAACTGTGTTCCCCAGGATTCCTGTTGCTGCTTTACAAGCATCTAATTCCCAGTATAATTTCAGTTTTTGATTGACCAACAGAAATCTGATGCACCAACAGAAATTGCTAGAGAAACTCAGCAGGTCAGGCAGCATCAGTGGAGACAAAGCGGTGTGTGGGCGGCATGGTGGCACAGTGGTTAGCACTGCTGCCTCACAGCGCCAGAGACCCAGGTTCAATTCCCGCCTCAGGCGACTGACTGTGTGGAGTTTGCACGTTCTCCCCGTGTCTGCGTGGGTTTCCTCCGGGTGCTCCGGTTTCCTCCCACAGTCCAAAGATGTGCAGGTCAGGTGAATTGACCATGCTAAATTGCCCGTAGTGTTAGGTAAGGGCTAACTGTAGGGGTCTGGGTGGGTTGCGGCTCGGTGTGGACTTGTTGGGCCGAAGGGCCTGTTTCCATACTGTAATGTAATCTTAATGTTTCGAATCCAGTGACCCTTTCTCTGAACTAAGTTTTACCAGGCTGCTACTTCCGCTGAATTATTCTGAGCCTTACTTTTTCTCGACTGCACCAATGAAAACTACTTGAGGACTTGCTTCACCCCTTCCCCAACAACTCCAATGAAAACTCAGTTTCTCAGAGCAAACAGCGGCCCTCTAGCTATATGGTGGCAGCATCTTTGGCTGTTTCTCTTTCCATTACACAGATAGCCAGCAACCTTCTGCCATCTTCCAATCTCTTCAGGGGTTCTTCCAAGACCTGATTGCCTGGACACTGTTAACAACAGCATTTGTGCTGCTAAAAGCCCCTTCCTCCATTGCTAGACACCTACCTGAAGGTACCAACATCCAGTTTCAACTGGGTTCTGTGTGCCCCTCGTTTGCACCCTTACCTTATCTTCTTTTTGTGCCAATCTCCAAACACAGGCATTCTACCATTTTTGACACCTCAAACTCCTGCTTTCTTGGGCTAATCGAGAAATGAAGTTCTTGCAGGAGCCTGAAGCTAAATTCATGTTTCAGAATACAGTGTCAAAGGAATCTTAGAACAGCATTATCTTAAGTTGTGTTGTAGAGCCCATTCAAAAGTATAAATTTAAATAAATAAAATTAATTCATTTGCTCAAGAATATCCAGTGGTAAGATATCACAAACGGTGTCGTTAGTTAAAAGTTCTGTAATGTTTATACAAAAACAGATGTTGCTGGAAAAGCTCAGCCAGTCTGGCAGCATCTGTGGAGAGGAATCAGATTTAACGTTTCGGGTCCAGTGACACTTGCTCAGAACTCTGATTTCTCTCCATAGATGCTGCCAAACCTGCTGAGTCTCTCTGACACTTACTGTTTTTGTTTCCAGCATCTGTAGTTCTTCTGGGGTGTTTTTCTCTAACGCTTATAGTATGATTTGTCTGTATACAAAAGAGCTTGCCTCCCACATAATTACTGCAGGTTTTTATAGGCTAGATTCTTGCAGTATTTGTACCACTTTGCTTGAAGTATCTGAAGGGAATTTGAAAATATTTTGACAAGATAGAGCAATCCTTTTAAACAGGCAAAACAGCCAACTATTATATAATAAAATATCGTCTGGTATCCTTCAGGCTCTCATGCAAGGAAGGAATTTACAGGAAGCTGCACAATTTATGTCGCAGAAGGAGGCCATTTAAATTATCATGTCTGTACAGCTCAAACAACAGCTATCTGGTCTGATCCCACTTTCCAGTTCTTGGCCTTTACCCCTGTAGTTTATGATTAAAAGTGAAGTCATTTGAGTTTTCTTTTATTAAGGCGATTCAGTAGATTGGAGAATTTAATCTTTATATCAGAGAATACTAATAATAATATCTAAACATAGAATGTTCCTTCTGTTTTTCCATATATCTGCATAGTGTTGTGAACACCTGATGATGCAACATCTGGAAGTGCTTAGGAAGCAAAGGAAGAACAGTAAAGAAACAAGCAAATCGAGAAGATGATTAAGTAGGAGCTGGACCTGCTCATAGCTGGATACTTAGACATAATCTGAGGCATTGAAAATCTCACATTTAAGTACAGTCCTTTAATCTTTCACGGATCTATGATTTAGGATGAATGCTTGTCTTCTAATATTGTAATGACTAGAAGAGGTGATCATGGATAATGGTTCTTTATTTTCCTCCCTAACTCTCCTGAAGCATTAGTTCATATTATGTATGGTTACACAGGCCCCAGCAACTCTTCTGTATTTCACTCTAGTGTCCTTCTAATGTTTATTCACTTTCAGCACAGCATTGTTACTATGACTGTGAGATGGACAGCAAACTTAATGCTTTAAATCCAATATGCTGTAAAGATTAAGCAATTATTTCTTCACATATCTATTTACTTTCATTGTATACTTACTTGGTCAGTTCTTCTCTGCTGCTATTGATACTGTGTTGCTCAGTGTGGTATGAATTACTGATATCTAAATTAGAATATTGAGAACTTACTCCTGCTGATTTAAACTGTAAAAAGCATTTGCTTAGAAAAAGGATTCTGCAAAACTGAGCAATATAATACTTCTTCAGGATTTTCATATAAGATGTTAAAAATGCAGACTTATTTGGTTATCTTATAACTTGGCTAGAACTAATTTATTTCGGATCTTTTAAGTTTAATGATGAGTCAAATCAGTCAGTTTCACCACTGAGCCAAGGAAGGGAGCATGCAGATGTATTTCCAACTGGAAATCCAGAACTAGGTGTTCCTGAAATGATTTGGCCAATTTCAGAACAGGATATCTTGTAAAATTTTCCATTGGGTTTCTTTGATGCAGTTTCACAAGCCCCATCACTTTCACCCCTTCCTCTACAACTGGGAAAGCTGATTGGGGAGCAGTTTGATGGTCCATCACACTTGCCGCAACAATTGGACTTCTATAGAATCCCAGTGTGATGTGTCAATTTTACATTAGTAGTTGCTTCATGGCAGCTATTTCATATATTAGACATAAAAAAGTTTGAGAATGGATCTGGAGATGAATAATTTCAGTCACAAAGAGAAATTGGAGACGTTGGGACTGTTTTTTCTCAAAGAAGTGAGGGCTGAGAGGAGGTTTGAGAGAGGTATTCCTTATTGCGAGGGGAAGGAGTATTTGTGAGGAGCAGGTGTGGGAAACCTGGTGGAAAACCTTAAGAATGAGAAGTATGTAATTGGTGAAACAAGCAAAGGAGTCATAAGACAAAACTTTTCCGTGTAGCGGGTAGTAAGGACTTGGAATGCACTGCCAGAGAATCTGGTGGATGCAGGTTTAATTGAGGCAGTCAGTTAGATAATTATCTGAAAAGGAAGAATGTGCAGTGTTACGGAGGAAAGGTGGGAAAATGACACAAGGTGAATTGCTCATCTGAAGAGCCAGTGCTGACATAATGGCCAATATAACCGCCTTCTGTGCTGTGACAGTTAACACTAAATCCAACTCATGCTCAGTACGAGAACAAAGACAAGAAAGTTCTGTTCACTCATTCATACCCGAATGAAACCTGAGCCAATTCAGCATCAGGTCTCACTCACGTGACACCAATACAATGTTGGCATTGAACTGGTGTTTTCCTGCAGCAGGCTGTCTGGACAGGAAGAACTCAGTGGTTCTAGATGGAGCTGACTGACTGAAGCGGAGGACAATGGGGAGTGATGCAGATCATGTTGACAAATTATTGTTTGTAATCAAGAAGAGCCTAGCTACATCTTCTGAGCTTTTTCTTACAGTCATTAACCCCTAAGAACTGCTGGTTCAGCTGCAAAAAGCCAATCAACGAAACAAACATTGTGTTTGAGAATCTTTGATTTCTTGACAATAATTGTGTTCCAAACATACACTTTCTAGCAAACAAGCAAACAAAAAACACATCATGAAAATAAATTGTAATTATACTGGTTTTCTTTTGCTCACTTTATTCAGCTTTTCACTTCAGACTGTTCTTGCTTTGTAGCACATTTGCTGTTTGCCTGTCTTGTTCTTGGCACTGTGTACATGTGTGGCTTATCTTATCTTAATATGTGAAATAAGAAGCCCAAGAGTGTGGTGCTGGAAAAGCACAGCCAGTCAGTCAGCATCTGAGGAGCAGGAGAATCGACGTTCCAGGCATAAGTCCTTCATCAGGAATAAGAGGCCCACTTAAGTCATGCAAGGCAAGGAACTAAAAGAGGAAGAGGAGATAAAAAACCTGGGATGCAAATACATTCATCACAATAAGTAGCAACATAGGTTTATAAGGTCATATAGAGTGCAGAGTATTTGGATTTATTCACAGAAAAATAGACCAGAAAATCAGGGAGAGTCATGTTCAGTTCATACAATAGATACAGATATCATGTTTTTCATAATTCTGCTTTGTTAAAAATGGTCACTTTTGAGGTGTAGTTGCTGTTGTAATGTAGCAACATTGTAGAAGTCAGTTCACACATGGCAACTTACACAAACAACAGTATGATGATTACCAAACAAGATTTCTTTTCCATAACATTGGTTGTGGATAGCCTCGACCAAAACACCAGGGAGAACCCAGCTTTACTTTGAAATAGAGACATGAGATACATTAAGCCCTGCTGAAAGAATGTAAAATGTAGACCTTTGGTTAGACTATATTTGCAATACTGTGTGTATCTCTGGTCTCCACACTCTGGAAAATGTATGACAGCTCCAGAGGAAGTGCCGAAAAGTTTTCCATTCAGGTTAGCTAAATTAAGAATGGGCAACCATCCAGAAAAGATGAGAAGGCTTCTGAAAAAAATGAAGGCTAAGAGGAGACCAGAGGTAAGACGTTTAAATTGTGAAGGTGTTCGACCATTGGGTGGATGTGAAGAAAATGATAGCTCTGAGTCCAGAACAAAGGGGTTACTACAATAAAATAACAGCTAACAAATCATAAAGGAATTTTCAGGAAATTTCTTTGCACAGTGTTGAATATGTGAAATTCACTGCTGTATGGAATGACAGAAACACTTAGCATCTATGTATTTAACAGGATGTACTACATGAATGAGAAAGGAATAGCATACATGGTGAGGAAGTAACAAGAAGCAGTTATGGAAAGTGCATGAGGAGTATAAAAGCATTAATTATCTGACAATTGCTAACCCCTCGTGACCATCCTGTCACCTCTCCAGTACACTTGCAGGATGCTCTAGAACCACAGACTTGCATTGCAGTTCACTCCTGCCATGTTGTGCTAATTCCAATATGTATACAAGCCAGCAGCTCCCATTGCTGCCGTACAGTCCACAAGCCCTTTACATCTTGCTGGGTGGCACCATATGTTCACGTGGGCACGTGCAGGCTCAGGACCTGGGGAGGGGAGAATCCCCAGGAATTTCAGGGAAAGGCCACAAGGAAGGGGATCTGGGCATTTGGGACTTCACCAACACACAGAAGCCAGTGGTTGAAGGGTGTTCAGTATGTTTGGAACATGGAATGACTCAATGGGAAGGAAAATGGCTGCAACCACATTTGGAGTAGGTTGGGTAAGTGATTGCAGCACCCATTGAAGTGAGGCCATTTAACGGGAAAGAACAATGTTCTCATACCCACGATACAGGACCCAGCCCTGTGGGCTCCCCCAGCTATCCTAATGCATTGGCTTCCTGCTTGCTGCATCCATGCCCAGACATCACTGCCCACTTCATTCAGACCAACAGCCTTGAACGGAAAGGTCAGGGAAGCAATAGGGATGTTGCAGGGTATGGGTCAGTGGTCCGATTGCCCCATTGCCCTGTATCCACCTGGTTCCTTTTGCTTCCACATGCTGCTACAGGCCCTCAACATCAGACACCAGTCTATGATACACGATAGCCATGAATTTGGACATTTTGCTGTAGCTGTTCCAGTCGGGGTTAAGCAGAGAGTCAAACAAGCAGGTGTAAGGTCAGAATGGTGCAGTTTAGGGACACCCATCAAATGATGGCAGCCAAGCCCACAAAGTGCTCTTCTCCTTCCCCTCCCTCCCATTACATCTCAATCTATTCTCTGGTTCCACACCCAGACTGAAGGGAGCATGCTCAGCAGTGCATCTCCTTGGCCCTGATGATTTGATCAGGTGACCCAGGGCGATGTGTCTCTGACCCACAAAAGATGAGGCTCTTCTTGTCTGATCCAAGTGAGTCCTTCATGGCTGCAACATCCACGGGTCGAGGTGGGGTATGCAGAATAGGGTCGAGGGCCTGGCCTCCTCCTCTGGGTGCCTCCTGGCACTGATGCTGTCCTTGTGAGGAAGGGGCAGTCAGGGTGTGCACCATGTTCCCCATCTTCTGTCACTGTGCCTTCAGTCCTGAGGCCACATGGCTGGCGCAATGGAGTGCCATTGTGTGGGCTTCGAACTGACCCTCAGGGTCCTAGACCCGGCTCTCCATGGCAGCTGCCAACCTGTCCACGGAGGCAGCCAGACAACGGCACTAAATTCTTTCCTTTGTAGAGGCTGTAGTGTCAGGGCAGTGTGGGGCATTGTGCCCCCACATCCCTGCTTGCTGCTCTTGCCCCTCCCTGTCCATGTGGGCTCAGTTCCTGATTCCTGACACTAGAGGGCCCTCTTGACCTGGGGGTGTTTCACTTGACCACATGAGCCCCTCTCTCTGTGAGGGGCTCACTGGATTGTGCACTAACACTCTCGACACTAAATGTTACCATCAAGAGTATCTGAGCTACTGGGGCAGGAGCAACAGGAGGCAGCCACTGAGGTGCTTCCACTGAGGCCTCTGTACTCATAAACTCATAGGTCAAGGAGATGGCTTCTGGGGAACTGACTGTTTCACCATGGAAGGTGGTGGACACACTGGCAGTATCTGATAGACAAAAAAAACAGAAAAAGCATTGCAGCCTCTGGTTAGAAATGGTGTGCAATGCTTGAGACTTATGGTGGGGTTACTGCAAGAGTTGTAGTGGAATGAAGAGTCAAACTTGCACGGTTGGTGGAACATGGATGTCTCTGCTTCTCCACAGGAACATTCCCAGTCATCTTTTGTGAGGGACTAGATTCTCTCCTTTGTGGAGGCTAAGCAGTCAAGCGTCAGAGTGGCACAGCCATTACTGCCGGTGCAGGCGGGTGAAAGGAGGTGAGGTGTTCCCGAAGGAGTGAGGTTGGCAGGCCACTGGTGGTGTGGGAGATTGGGGAGATGTGAGAGTGAGTGAGTGAGGGAAGGCAACAGTGAGAGTGGCAGAGCTTGAGCCTTGTTGGGAGGTGGGTGCAGTGGCAGAGATGGTTGTAGACTTTTTACAGCCAATCATCTGGACTGTTGAGACTGGATCGACCCGGTTGGTGAACTGAGATCAAGCTGCCCAGGCTTGGTGGCTGAGTCTCTTCTGCCAGTCCTCCAGGAAGAAGATTCCTCTCCTTTGGATCATCCTCTTGATCAGGATTTTCCAGGTCCCTGTCAAAAGATTGCAGCACAACCTTCCACTCCTCTGACGTGCTCAGACGATTTCCTTGAGTGAGTTGGCCGGGGTCAGAATGTCAGTGCTTATCTGGGTGCACAGTGATCTTTTGTATGTGCTATTATAGTGTTGGCACTGGGGATGCTGGATTTTCAGTGGCTATCCACTGAATGGCAAATTGTTCTGCGAACGGTGTGTGGTAATATGGGGATAGAATCCATTGTTAGCGATGACTTAGGAGTGGGGTAGATAGTTCATGAGGGATAATCAGTAAGTTATGGCAAAAAGTCTCACAAGCCTCAAAAATCCCTCCAAAAACTCAACGTACTTACACTTCAACAAAAAGAGCCCATTCTCCTGAATCCTCACAGCCACCACCTTCCTCCTATCTTTGCTTGCAAATCTCATATTTAGAAATTTATCAGACCCAGTCCTTGCTTTTTCTGAGCAGTTTCTTTATTGTTACGTATTCCCATGCCCCAGTGGCTTACCAACATTATTTGCCACACTGTGTGCATTATAAACTGAATTCACATCTTACAACAGTACCTCTTGGTCTCACCAATCTCTTCCAGTATCTTATTATCTCCACCTCCAAGTCCAAATTCTTATCTTTCCTCATACATCTTGTTCCTAGGCGCCTGCCAAACATGTTTAAATGTTCCAGAACATTGCTAGCAAATATTTTAAGATGAGAGCAAATCTCAGAATGATAGCACCAACTGATCAACCGGCAACTCTTGCATTCTGTTGACGATGATTCCATCAGCTTTATTTTGTAAAAGTGGGGAAGAGCAGGAGCAGATCAGAGAATATGTTTTGAGTTCACGCAATAGTGGTTGCTCTCAAGAGCCAAGTAGTAAAATGATGATTGTTGGCAATCTGATATAAAATGATTGATAATTACTGGAACATCAATGAACAATTGGAAAGGTTTATTGCTTCAGATGAGGTTTATTAGTCAAGTAGTAGACCCCTTTGAAAGAATGGATTAAGGAGAACATAGTGTATTGTCTACAGGCTGTTTTGCAGCCAGACTGTTTGCAAAATGAACTCAAATACCATGAAAAGTATGTAATAAAAGAGAACTTCATTATGAGCAAGTAAATCCAAGAGCACAGAATCAATGTTCAACATCTCTTCACAATCACTTTTAAATTTTGCAGGGGTGAATGAATTTGCTGATTTTCATAGTGCAGCAAAAAGATTTGTTGGAGATTTTTTTTTATGTGACGCAAGGGAATAAACTAAGAATGCATTTCCATTCCTTGATGAACAGCCCTACAGTAAATAAGTTGTTAAATGATGAGAGGGAATTAACAGATCTCAAATTTTAATTAAATTGCTCTAAGGGCTGGAACAAGAGATTTTTCATTATCTATTGGATGCTGCATTTTAGAATACAGCTTGCAAGATACATATTGTATTTAAAGCAGGAATGCCTCATGGAATTAGATACACATTATATGATAATAACTACATAACAGTGTAATCAATACATTTTATTTAACAAGCACAAAAATATATATCCAATATACAGAAACATATAAATAGATTTCAGTAAATCTTCTATTGTCAATAATTTGTATAGATCAGAGAGTCACAGAGTAATACAGCATGGAAACAGGCCCTTCAGCCCAAACTGGTCCATGCTGACCATGGTGCCCGATTGCCTGCATTAGGTCCATATCCCTCTAAACCCTTCTCATACATGTACTTATCCAAATGGTTTTTAAATGTTGCTATTGTACCTGCCTCAACCACTTTCTCTGGCAGCCCAATCCATACATGCACCACTCTCTGCGTGAAGAAGTTGCCCCTCAGCTCATTCCTAAATCTTTTCCCCTCTCACCTTAAACCTGTGCCCACTAGTTTTCAATTCCCCATCTCTAGGAAAAAGACTATAAATATTGCTCCTATCTATGCTCCTTATGATTTTATGCACCTCAATATGGTCACCCTTCAATCTCCAAAGAATAAAGTCTTATCCTGGCCAACCTCTCCCAACAACTCAGGCCTACTAATCCTGACAACATCCTCGTAAATATTATTTGCACTCTCTCCAGTGAACTATGTCTTTGCTATAACTGGGTGACCAAAACTGTACACAATTCTCCAAGTGCAAACCTCACAAAAGACTTGCACAACTGTAACATAACGTCCCAACTCCTATACTGAATGCTTCAATCAATGAAGGCCAGCATGCTAAATGCCTTCTTCATCACCCTGTTTACCTGTGATGCTGCTTTCAAAGAACTATTATTTGTACTCCTAGGTTCCTCTATTCCACAACAGTCCTTAGGCCCTTATCATTTACTGCAGAAGTCCTACCTTGGTTTGACTTTCCAAAGTGCAAGACCTCAGAGAGCTGCTAGCCAATCAGATACTGGCAGCTCTCCAGTGTTGACAGCACCTCTGGATGTGACGGCCACTGCCAGAACTTCAGTCAAGGGTTAGAGAGGCATTCAGCAATGTGTCAGGAACTGGTATGCGTCTGAGAGTTGGTGTTTGAAAATCCCTAGGGGAAGGGTAACCTAGGGTGTAACATCTTAGCAGGAGGAGCAGCCTCCTTTGTTCTGGAATGACATGTTAAGGGGAAAAATTGCACAACAGCCACTGGTACGTACAGGAAAATCTGTCAAAATGGGCATGATATGGGTCTTTCCCACCCCCATTTAAAAGCCTAACATCAATGGGATAAGACACTTAAGTGGAACTTAATTACCCAGTTGGCTCAATGACAAGCAGGCCAGCCTCTGCCCCACCACTGGCAAAACTATGGTGTGGTCCTGAGAGGGAACAAGTACATCGCAGGCAGACCAACTGCAATTTTTTTGTGGCCTATACATTCAGTTTGGTGGGGAAGCATAAAAAGCAGACATGCTGTCTGTGTTTTGGTGTCAATTCATATTTTCTCCATCTACACTCGTACTTGACATAGACTTGTTGAAATAGCTATTGTATGATGATGCATCCTGATGCTTGACCTAAATCACTGTTATCAAGGGCACAAGTGAACATTTAAAATTTAACAGATCCAAATTAATTGAGGAGAAGAGGGAAGAATTTCCAAGACGGTTCTCTTCATTTCCTCCGAGGGTGGATTATCAGCAGGAACCCTCCGATCAATAACATTAATTATGGTTTAAAATGTTTTTTGGGGTTTTCCAGCAAATTTCCCCTGAGATTTTTAAACTAACCGAATTGAAAATAATTCCTTTTTATTAAAAAAAATTCTGTTAATTATAAAAATAAACAAGATTGGCCTGAAAACACATTGATTTGGTAGTTTAGAAATTGTGGATTGTACACTGACAAATGATAGATGCACAGTCCATGTTATGAACATGTATTGCTGATTTAAAATATTGTTATTTCATAAAATTCATTGAAAATCTTTTTTACTCTGATTGCAAGTCTACAGCATTGTGACTCTGCTTATAACAATTCATACTTAATTTTTGAGTTTTGTAGTGCACTGACTGTAGAATGAATTCTGTCACGTACACTGGGTTCAACCGATCTTCCTAAGGCTATAAAAATACTCATTAAAATTCACTTTTCACCCCCCAATTTCAAACCAGCTGTGTTTTAGATAAGATAAGTCCAGGACAGACAAGTGAGCTGATTTAGATCTTGGTACTCTCGGCTGATGATGACGTAAATTCGTGGTTTGTGAGTTATCTCTTGGGCCACCTTTGAGCTATCTGTTGACTATGAAGCATCTTCTGTTACAATGAATTTAACGCCATGCTTCCTGTGCTTCAGGAACCTTAGATCTGCCTTTAGGAAGACAACAATCCGGGCTTGAATACTGAGTATAAGCAAGCATTGTGGCATTTTGGTTCACTAACTTTAGGACTCAGGAATTAAATGATGGAGCAGATGCCATGAAGGGATGAATCATGAGATAATGAATAGCCTTTCTTGTTTCATACTTATGATTTTCATGTGAATTGAAAGGCAAAAGTCACAATGTTAAGTTATAAATTTGGAGTTAATTTGTGTGTGCTGGAAATATGAAGTAATTCATATGGGAAAATTATTGCTCTGTTCAACCCGTCTACACCCTTTTGTTCTTTTGACTAAACACAAATCACAGAAAACAGTGTACGTTGTCGGCACTTGGAAGATTCCTAATAACATTGAGGTTAATGCTCTCTGCCAGTTAACCCAAAGAAGTGTAATGATGGCATCAGAGGACAGTCCTGTTGTCATGGTTAATGATTGACATGTTGGGGTGAGAGTAGAAGTATTGTCTAGGCCAGGGTTGAGAGTGTGCAGATTTGTGAAAATGTTTTCACACTGTCCTCAAAAATTAGCATTTGTGATCTGGACACTGCTGGCAAAAATGCCGTTATTGTCCTTTCCAGTTGTCTTGAGAGGATAATACTGACCTTTGTCAGGACAGTTTACAATTTTTTGGAAGTACCTGGAATTGATGTTGTTGATGCTGTTTACGTGATAATGCAGATCTTGTCCTGCATCAGAAGATTGTGTCATGGGGGTCTCGGTTCCTAGTCACAACTAATCAACACAATTTAGGTTGAGTGATCAGAATGGAGTGGGCTTTTTCTGCAGAATTACCAGTCCAAGGTTAATGCAGATTCTACTTTGGGCAAAAAAAGGAATGCTGTCTCAGTGTGCTTCACAGTTTCAAAGAAACTATTTACTTGTCTGACCAGAATGCAACATAGATATCATTAAACTTATTGTTTTGTCTTGAGAATTTTACTAGGGTGTAATTCTATGATCTAATCTATATTCTATTGTGATATATGAAAGCACTTCTGTTTTCTTTCTTAATTTATCTTTGCCATAATGTTAGTTTTTTTCTCAACTATGTATCGGAATGCCTTGATGGTTCTCATAAATGCTGCTTTTATATCCTGACTGTTGAACTGGATTACTGGATTTACATGTCATTTAGTCTCCACCCTCAATTGAGCATGTGTGAACTTAGTACAGATAATTTCAGACCTTTCCCTCAGAATTGGATTCTAAGTCACGACATTGATCCATTAGCTTTCTTCCCAAGTATGGCAAACCTGAAAAATAGTAGTCCCCTACTCGGTGACTCCTTGCCTTCAGTCCACACCATTCATAGCGATTTTCTTCACTTAGCGAGTGTGCAGAAATTGGCTTGGGAAATGTAGTTTAAAAGGAAAGCTAAAGAAAAATACTGCACCTCGCCAGAAAGGCACATTGAGAGAATGTTTTCTATTAAGACCATTAAGGAAAAAGGCATTGACAGAATAAGGCTACAGCCAAATGTTTATTGCCAATTAATTAAATTAAGGTTTACTACCAATGCATCATCATCAGTGTCCAGCAAACAAAGCTTCTTTGAGATTGCTTCCTTTGCTCCACTTCAAATAAAACTTCAATGTAGACAAGTCACAGTTCTGGGAGAATGAGAGCAACATTTTGGAAAGACTGATGTTCTTTTCATTTTAATCTGATCTTGGGTCGAACAAGAGGTTTCTTTGTCACAGTTCACTGCTGTTGGATGCTCTGCACGTACCTGGTGCTGATAATGTACGGTAACTGTCTTTCACAGGCTATGGCTTCGTAGATTTTGACAGCCCGGCAGCTGCACAGAAGGCAGTGGCATCTCTCAAAGCCAGTGGAGTACAGGCCCAGATGGCAAAGGTGAGCATTCTTGACAACGAAGCAATTTTGTCTCTGCATTGCAGTGTTTTGTTACTGGGGTTGTTAATTAGAATTGTGCCCGTTGGATTGAAGATGTCACCAGTTAGTAATTGTGAACAAAATGCACTGTGCACCTATAGACGCCATCTGATTGATTTGTTGATGAGATGTACAGAAATGCATACTGACACATAATACACATAGACAAAATTAAGCACGTGTTCGAGCAATTTACTGGGTCAAAACTGGCCCTGTTTTGTGATGAGTGTGTATGCAAAGGACTTTATTTGAGAAAAAAATTTCTACCACCATTTTACTGTTTTAAAAGGGCACTGTAACCTAGCAAAGCTATAAATAGAAACACTGCCCTAGTAAAACCATGCTGCAATTTGTTGGAAGCTGTCATAACTCTCTCAGAAATGTGTTTTGTGTTGCTCGTGCACTGCACAAATTTTGAAGCTGAGTTCTCTCATCAGTATGATAATATTGGGATTTAAAGTGGTCTGTGAGCAGAGCTAATGTAGAACCACCTCAGGGGGCTGAAAATGCTGGTTTGGCATAGTTATGGCAAGCAGGACGTGCGGTGTGGCAAGAGAGGAGAAGGAGCTCGGGTTGAGTGAGGGAGAGGTGGGAGACAAGACAACTGAGCTAGTGTTCCACAAGTCTGGGAAAGAGAGTGGGCAAGTGAGCAGTGGGCAAATGTTTCAGCTGGTTGAATTGCAATGAGTTTTCAGTCATGGTGGCCAGAATTGATAAATTCTTAACTTGGATCATTTTATCAAGATACTGTTGCCTTCTGTATGCTGCAGAATCAAATGAATATGGTATTGAGATCAGCCATGACCATGTTGAATGATTAAGTGGGCACAAAGGGCCACTCTTGCTTCTAGTTTCTAAAATTTAAAAGAATAAGAATCACTGTAAAATCTTCAAAGAATATCTACAGAATCAGACAAGAGCTAAGGCTGATGGTAAAAATCTTCCCCTAAGAGACCAACTGCTGACTGGGGAGTGCATCACAGTCATAATGAGAGAATTAGCTCCAATAGCAAGCAAGTGCTTTAATTATTTTCATAGCATGTTTTTCAAAGACGTTTTACTGAGACGTACTTTTGAAGACTTATGAAGACTGTCAGTGAAAAATAGGGTCAAGGAGCAGAAGATCAGGAGGGAATACCAGATATGTGGGGCATGGTAAGGGAGGGTTTGCAAAAGGTATAAGATAGGTTTTCCCCTTTTTCGATCACTAGGATTGCCAACTCTGGAGTTTCCAAGAATTAAAAATAGATTTCCAGAAAATTTGCTGTGGGCAAAGCCAGGAGAAACCTTGTAAGGTGTTGGTCAACAGCTGTTTGGCTGATAGGCAAGAGTAGTCTATTTATATTAACAAAGAATCTGTTCATTTTCCAATTGGTCTTGTGAAGGTGGAGCACCATGATAAGCGGTGGCAGGATAGACAGTGAGTGAGTTGAGAAGAGGGATTACTGCTAAGTCCAAGTCCATCTCTAAATGTCCTTGAGAAAGTGGTGGTGAGTTAAAATGGGGTAACTCTGGAAAACAGTTGATTAATCTGTAGCCCTTTGCTTCTGTTGATAGAATGGATTTCGTCCTGTATTACATGCACAAAACACACAAAATGCTGAGGTTTCTGTAGAGATTTGATACAAATGCTTTGATCCACAGTCTTGACAGTAACAGAAGATAAACAAGAGGAAAGCAAATGTTTCTACCCACTTGCCTACAAAGTAGGGAGGTATGAAGTTATTCACTTCTGCTGTAAGCATAAAAATCAAAATGTTTTTTATGAAGTTTGACACTTGTACATGCTCATCCAAGTGTCCTTCACCATCGAAGCTTACAAGGTGAACAGTAATTTTGTGTGTATACAGTGAGCAGTTAAGAAAACAAAGAGCATGCTAGTCTTTATTGCAAGGGGGTTGGAATACAGGAAGAAACATTTTTGTTGCAATTGCACAAGGTTTTGCTAAGACCACATGTGGAGTACTCTGTGCAGATGTGGTCTCTGTGTTTAAGTAAAGGGATAATCTGACTGGACGGTTCATGGTGTTGATCCCTGGAAGGAGTGGGTTGTACTATGATGAGAGGCTGAACTAATCTATGTTCTCTGGAGTTCAGAAGACTGGAAGACAACCTTTTTAAGCAAACAAGATTCTGAAAGTTTTGATCGGATAGTTGCTGAGAAATTAATTTCACTTGATTAGGGAATTTAGAACGCTTTTGGGATTCAGGGCCAATCTATTTGGACAAAGGTGAGGAAAAAAAATTTAACCCTAAGAATTGTGAATATTTGGAATCCTCTGTCCTGGAGGGTTGTGGATGCTTCACTATTGAATATTTTTAAGGCCAGGATAGGCAGCTTAGTGGGAATTGGGGACTGGTCAGGAAAGTGGAGAAAGTGGAGATTGTAGATAATACTGGAGCAAGCTTGCCAGACCATAAGGTCTTTGGCTTCTACTTCTTCTTTTGTTGAGAATCCTTATAATTCCACTTACATGAATTGGCCTAAAAACACTTATATCTCATGACAGCTATAATTATATAACACTTGACAGAAAAATAATTTCAGACCTTTTTAAGTCTTCAGCCATTTCCATCCTTGAGAATAAAGTCACACAGATACTTCAGTATTAGAATACAGGATAGCATCATAGAATCTCTACACTGCAGAAAGAGGCCATTCAGCACATTGAGTCAGCACTAACCCTCTGAAGGGCATCCCACCCAGAGCCACCCTATCCCCATAATCCAACATTGGGTTTTTACCATAGTTATCCCCCTAGCCTGCACATTACGGGACAATTTGTCATGGTCAATCCATCTAATTTGCACATCTTTGGACTGTGGGAAGAAACCGGAGCACTCGGGGACACACAGACACGGGGAGAATGTGCAAACTCCACACAGGCAGTCGCCCAAGGCTGGAATTGAACGCAGATCCCTGCACTAATGCACTGGCACTGAGCCACTGCGCTGCTCCAAATACAATGCTGACAATACTAATGAGCAGCTAGTCATGGATAGCTATATGTCATGAGAAGAATTTAATCAAGGAGACAGACTACGCTACCTCTTTTGGGGCAAGCCCACCATCCGAAATGCAATGTGTATGGTCAGCAGGACCCCGTGGATATAAGTAAACCGAACAATCAGGAGCTCCTGATCAATCAGTAGCTCACAGCCTCCTCATTGGCTACAGTCTCACCAAGAGAACAGTAACAGAGCATCCTCCAGAGATCTCAGATCAGCAAGACACTGGAGCCATGGCTGAGTGAGGGTGAAAATGGAGTTTGCAAGGAGGGCTTGCTGGCTAGGGGTTTGGGAGTCAAGTGACGCGCAACAGACCCTTCCTGACCTGCTGTCCAATCCACCAGCCCACCTCTCGAACCTGCCCCTCAGAGGACAACTGTACATTTTCCCATGTGACTGTAGGCTCAGTGAACATTTGGAGATTGGTTGCTTTTGATAGGTATGAACAAAGTAGCAGCAATTCCAACTTGCCCTAATTGATTCATACTTCAGAATGAAAGGTGATTTGTTAAATTCGATCATGAAAGCATTGGAAATTATCTCTTTCAAGAGTTAAAGACTTTCTTCCCATCAATAATTGCTATTCATAGAACATAGAAGAATACAGCGCAGTACAGGGCCTTTGGCCCTCGATGTTGCGCCGATCCAAGCCCACCTAACCTACACTAGCCCACTATCCTCCATATGCCTATCCAATGCCTGTTTAAATGCCCATAAAGAGGGAGAGTCCACCACTGCTACTGGCAGGGCATTCCATGAACTCACGACTCGCTGAGTAAACCCCTAACATCCTATACCTACACCCCTTAATTTAAAGCTATGCACCCTTAGAACATAGAACATAGAACATAGAACAATACAGCACAGAACAGGCCCTTCGGCCCACGATGTTGTGCCGAACTTCTATCCTAGATTAAGCACCCATCCATGTACCTATCCAAATGCCGCTTAAAGGTCGCCAATGAATCTGACTCTACCACTCCCACGGGCAGCGCATTCCATGCCCCCACCACTCTCTGGGTGAAGAACCCACCCCTGACATCTCCCCTATACCTTCCACCCTTCACCTTAAATTTATGTCCCCTTGTAACACTCTGTTGTACCCGGGGAAAAAAGGTGTAATAGCTGACTCCATACGTGGAAAAAGGTTCTCATGGTCAACCCTATCTAAACCCCTAATCATCTTGTATACCTCTATCAAGTCACCCATAAACCTTCTTTTCTCCAATGAGAATATCCCCAATTGCCTCAGCCTTTCCTCATACGATCTTCCTACCATACCAGGAAACATCCTGGTAAACCTCCTCTGCACCCGTTCCAGTGCCTCCACATCCTTCCGATAGTATGGCGACCAAAACTGCACACAATCTTCCAGATGCGGCCGCACCAGAGTCTTATACAACTGCAACATGACATCAGGACTCCAGAAATCAATTCCTCTACCAATAAAAGCCAGTACGCAATATGCCTTCTTCACCGCACTATTTTCCTGGGTAAATATCATTCTCACAATATTCTCACAATACAATATCATTCTCACAAATTTTCAAGATTCAATGCTGTTGTCTTTTGGCCCCTCAATCTGTTTTACAGTCTTTCCTGTTTAAGGTTGATTGTTAAGGTTTTCATCTCTTTGTTATGATGCTGCCTCCAGTGGCCTCAGCCTTATTTTGACTGTTTTTTAAAATCAGTTTTTTAAACTCTTCATTGATGTCTGCTTTCCAATGCTTCCTAACCATGAGTCGCTCTTACATTTCCTAACAACTATGTACCATTCCCAGACTTGCACGTTCAGCTCCAAGTTAAGTAGTGTGGCTCGTGTCTCAAGGATCAAATATGCAGGAGAGGAAGTTGTGCAAATTTGCTTTGGTTGTTGTAGCAACCAGTAGATTCCAGCTGACCAAGATTGGCGTCATGGTGGCTCAGTGGTTAGCACTGCTGCCTCACAGCACCAGGGACCTGGGTTCAGTTCTAGCCTTGGGTGACTGTCTGTGTGGAGTTTGCACATTCTTCCCGTGTCCGCGTGGGTTTCCTCTGCGTGCTCTGGCTTTCTCCCACAATCCAGAGATGTGCAGGTTTGGTGGATTGGCCATGCTAAATTGCCAAGGCGAAAGTGAGGGCTGCAGGTGCTGGAGATTAGAGTAGAGAGTGTGGTCTGGAAGAGCATAGCAGGTCAGGCAGTATCTGAGGTGCAGGAAAATCGATGTTTCGGGCAAAAGCCCTTCATCAAAATGCGAAATTGCCCCATAGTGTCTAGGGATGTGAGGACTAGGTGGGTTAGCCATGGGAAATATGGGTTAGGGTGGGATGCTGTTTGGAGGGTTGGTGCAGTCTGTTATAAAAATTGATGTATATAGTATCATTGGATTAATCACGGGGAAGTTGGTATTTAATTCCTTTCTGTCTCCTGTAAGCTGCTAACCAATGTAAAGAGGGCTTAGTAATAAAGCCTTACGCATGTCTGAAATTGTACCCTCCTGAATAAGACTTGTTAAGTTAGCTAACCACCCATTTCTGGAAATGTGCCTTTCCTTTTGAGGTTGAAATAGGTATTCAGACAGATTGGCAGAAAAGGCCAGAGCTTTCTGCAGCCACTGCTGTCTGATAATTCTGTTCTGCTGCACTCTGCAATTCTAACAAGCCTGGATAGGGCGTCTCAAGTATTTACTATGGCAATGGCAATTCAGTAGACATCTGAATGGGAGAGGTTGTCAAACATGATTGCTCCCTTAACTTCATGGAGATGCTGCTCAATTTCATGGGAATATGTTTTCCAGGACAGGAAAACGTTGATGTCATTAGGGAATTCTTCTGACATAGATTCCACAGGCCTTGATCTATGATGGAAATGACTCTGTTACGCCAGGAGAAAAACAGAAGGTTCTGTTTGCCTATGATAATGGAATCTCTACTGTGTGGAAGCAGGCCATTTGGCCCATTGAGTCCACACCGACCGTCCAAATAGCATCCCACCTAGATTCACTCCCCCACCCTATCCATGTAACCCTGTATTTCCCATGACTAAGCCACATAGCCTGGACACTGTGGGCAATTTAGTATGGCTAATCCACCTAACCTTTGGTACGAAACTGGAACAGATGCAAACTCCATGCAGCCAGTTGCCCAAGGCTGGAATCGAACCCGGTTCACTGGCACTGTGAGACAGCAGTGTTAACCACTGAGCCACCATGCCGCCTAGTGCATGCAGCTTTAGATGAACACAAATGAGGCCCATGAATATCATTGGAACAGGCTTTCTCCAATATTTATAGTTCACTCAGGGTACCATTGTTTGGCTGGGAAAAGATTGTAGGAGCAGGAGTAGGACGTATGCCCTTTGAATCTACTCCATTGCTCAATATGACCATGGCTGACCTGGTTGTGGTCTTAATTCTACTTTCTTGTCTGTTATCTATAGCCCTTGACTCCCTTGTCTATGAAAAATATACTTATCTCTATCTTGAATAAATTCAATGATTCACCTCCACTGCTTTCTTGGGAAGGGAATTACTGAAGATTTGAGAGAAAAAAAATTTCCTCATCAGAATCTTAAAAGGGAGTCCTCTTATTCTTAAACTGTATCTCCTACATGTCCCCCCCTGACTTGAACCTCTTCCTGGTATCCACTCTTTCAGGTCCACTCAGGAGCTTGTGTGTTTCAGTACGATCACAGTTCATTCTTCTAAAGTCCTCCAGTGTGTATAGATTAGATTAGATTAGATTACTTACAGTGTGGAAACAGGCCCTTCGGCCCAACAAGTCCACACTGCCATGCCGAAGCGCAACCCACCCATACCCCTACATTTACCCCTTACCTAACACTACGGGCAATTTAGCATGGCCAATTCACCTGATCTGCACATCTTTGGACTGTGGGAGGAAACCGGAGCACCCGGAGGAAACCCACGCAGACACGAGGAGAACGTGCAAACTCCACACAGTTAGTCGTCTGAGGCGGGAATTGAACCCGGATCTCTGGCGCTGTGAGGCAGCAGTGCTAACCACTGTGCCACCGTATCTCCCAAACCTGTTCAACGTTTCCTTGTAAAATAAGCCCTTAGTCCCAGGAATGGGTCAAACGAACCTTCATTGAATTGTTTCTAATGCAATTAATATATTGTTTCAAATATGGAGACCAAAACTGTACAAAGTACACCAAATGTGTTCCCCACCCAATATCCTATTTCTGTGGCACTGAAACTTCCCCATGAGTATGTTTCATTCCTCTTGCAGTAAATGCCATCTTTCCTTTGTCTTCCTAATCACTTGATGAATCTGCATACTGACATTGTCATTCACGCACCAGCACCCTCAGACTCTTGTGTAACCAAGGTCTGCAATCTCTCTCTCTTCAAGTATTTCTTGCCAAGATACACAAGTTCACATTGTACTCCATCTGCCAAATTTTTGGCCCACACTTGACCTACTTCCTTTTGCAGCCTCTCTACCTCCTCTTGGCAACTTCATCCCTTCCTATATTGATGTCAATGATGAATTTAGCTATTATACATGTGGTCCCCTCTTCCAAGTCATTGATAGAATGTAAATAGTTGAGACCCCAGCTCTAATCCATGTGATAACAGCGTGTCATTCAACAAAGAGCCATTTAACCCTACTCTCTGCTTCCTGTTGGCTGGCCAAGCCTTTAACTTTTTAATGTGTTGCCCCGACATGATGTACTCTTACCTAATCTCATAACCTTTTACATGATATCATACACCTTTTGCAAATCCAACTATACGGCATTTGCAAGTTGCCCTTTTCCCTCGTTGCACCGTGGCTCATTAAGTACTACAGATGATAATCGAAGAAAATTGTCCTGATTTACATTTCACTGCACCTTTTCCTTTTTTCTTACATGGGATGGGGCATTACTAGAAATGCTAGCATTTGTTGCTCATCCCTGAGTAATCTTGAACTGAGGGCTTGCAAGACTCGTTCTGAGGACAAATAAGAGTCAGGTACGTTGCTGTGGGCCTGACCAGGTTAGACCTAAGAGTGAGCCAGATGGATTTTTACAGTAATTGATGATTGCTTCATGATCACCATTCCTGAGACTAACTTTAACTTCCAGATTTGGAATGGAAATTAAATTGCACTAGCTGTTGTGGTGGAATGTTTACACAGAGCCCAAAGCGTTAGCATGGATCTATGGATTACTCATCCAGTGACACAGTCATTTCCCTTGGCCTGCATTAACAACACTAAAATCTACAGAAAACACAGCAACCTAATCCATGACTTTGAAAATGTTTTCTGGTTCATACTCTTACTTATGCTTATGCTCACTGACAGACAGAAATAACAAAAATTGTTGAATCTGCAGATGGATGTGTAGAATAGACTTTGGACCCAGATCCACGGATCCAAATGAGAGAAGCGAGAAAATAAATAAACTGATCCCAGTCAACAATTCCCTACAGCTCACCTGGTGGATATTGTTTGTCACTTTTAATCTATTTCTTTGCCTTCGGAAGGAAACTTGTAACTGAACATTCTCACAGCAGGATTTGCCTAGCGCTCAAGTCTTGATGCTTGAATCACAAAACATTGCTGTCTTTTCGACTCCAATCACATGAGATTTGAGGATAGAAAATGACAAATGAATCCTTGAGTAAAGGCAAGGTCCAGTAGAAAGTGAGGACCACAGATGCTGAAGATCAGAGTCTGAGAGTGTGGTGCTGGAAAAGCACAGCATGTCAAGCAGCATCTGAGAAGCAGGAGAACCGATGTTTCAGGCATAAACCCTTCAGCAGGAATATGACTTATAAAGGGCTTATGCCTGAAACATCGATTCTCCTGCTCCTCAGATGCTGCCTGACCTGTGCTTTTCCAGCACCGCACTCTTGACAGAGGCAAGGTCCAGCTACACAACGAGACGCCACTAAAGACAATCAATTTATCTTGAATCGGATGACAAGCTGTCTGAACAAATAGCTACTGCAATTCCGCTGCAAGAAATATGAGGCTCAATTTGCAGTATAGTGTATGAGTATCTGTTTGCAAAAAAATTATCCACCATTCTCACAATTAAAATCATCCGGGCAATTCAGCTACAGAATATCATAATAATTCTGGTAGACACATCTTTGACATATTGGAATTCAGAATAGATCGATCCATTTGGTTCTGTTACAGAGGAAATCTTTTGTTAGCTTCATTAGGGACATTCTAACCTCCAAGAACAGGAGGGATTCTGATCTCAAAATTCTCAAGTCTGACTCCAGTCTGCCTTTGACCCACCCACTTCATTTTGACAGAGTGACAGAGATTGGGGTAGGGTGACCAACTCTCATTCGGGACATCAATTAGCTATTCAAATATTTTAAGCAGGTAGCGAGGCTCCCATTTTGAATAAATTTTAATTTTTAACATGTGCAAGAATTCCTGCGCTTTGGGAATCCTGCTAAGGAGGTGTCTGTCTGCCTGGCCTGGGAGAAACATTGAAACATAGAAGATAGGAGGAGGCCATTTGGCCCTTCAATCCTGCTCTGCCATTCATCACAGTCATGGCTAATCATCCAACTCAATAGCCTAATCCTGCTCTCTTCTCATAAACTTTGATCCCATTCACCCCAAGTGCTCTATCTAACCCACTCTTGAATACATTCAATGCTTTGGCATTAACTACATCCTCTGGTAATGAATTCCACAGGCTCACCACTCGTTGGGTGCAGAAATGTCTCCTCATCTCTGTCCTAAACGGTCTACCCAGAATCCTCAGACTGTGTCCCCTGGTTCTGGAAGCGCCCACCATCAGGAACATCCTCCCTGCATTTACCCTGTACATTCCTGTTAGAATTTTATAAGTCTCTATGAGATCCTCCCTCATTCGTCTGAACTCCAGCGAGAAAATCCTAACCCAGCCAATCTTTCCTCATAGGTTAGTCTCACCACCCCCGGAATCTGCCTGGTAAACCTGGCCTGGTAGACCTTCCTCAATGTAAGAGCATCCTTCCTCAGAAAAGGAGGCCAAAACTGCATGCGATATTCCAGGTGTGGCCTCACCAAGGCGCTGTACAACAGCAACAACACATCCCTCCTTTTGTTGTTGAAACCTCTCACAATGAAGGCCAACATACCATTTGTGCAAGGCATCCTCCAATGCCAGGAAGCAGACCATCTTTTACCGACTGGCCGAAAACCACCAATGTGGATTAGCTGCTTCCATCACCATTACATTCGTATTCAACCTCCTGTCCTACAATGTCATCCTTATCTGACCAGCCACTTCCTGGGCTGACAGACACATGTTGATCAGGCTAAAGTTCATGTGGAATATCTGTTGAACGCATAATGAAGATGTCCTGATGTTAAGTTAATCAAGGAGTGCATTAAACCTCCATAGTTCTGGACTTGCCAGGTAAAGAAAAATCCCCCTCACCCCTACACCACCATCCTGCCAATTCTATGGTCCCATTCTGGACTTTGCTCTGTGTAAATATTTGGGTACTTTGGCCAGATAATCAGACAAATATGACACTGCGCATGTTAAGTTTGCATTCAGAAATGTTGTCATGTTTGCATCTTAAGATATGTGTTCCATCCCTCAGTCCCTACAGTATCATTCAGGGTTTGAATAGTTAACAGAGTATAATCTGTAAGGATGGCGGTTCCTCCCCTCCCCCCCCCCCCCCCCCACCACCGCCTTGACTAAAGGAAGTCCTCTTTTGAAAAGAAGGCTGGTGGACTGCTGATGTTGACAAAGCATCAAATCTCCAGTACCACTTCAAGGCACAAATCTGGATTAATCTTGATTTTGGTATGTTCAAAAGTGGCCCAAATCTTTATGCACTGACTCCTGAGGAGATGACTGTAAATTGGGATTGACCTCGAGAGATTGGATGTGTAAGGAAATACATTTGCAAATACACTATGGAAATACCTTGAGCTTATAAATGTTGGTCTTGATGGTTTGTTTTTGGATCAAAAGCTTAACATTTTACCTTACTTTATTTAATTTTTGAAAAAAAATCAATTAGAATCATTGAGTCATAGAGATGTACAGTATGGAAACAGATGCTTCAGTCCAAGTAGTCCATGCCAACCAGATAGCCTGGATTAATCTAGTTGTATTTACCAGTATTTGGCCCATATCCCCCTCAACCCTTCCCAATCATATACTCATCCAGATGCCTTTTAAATGCCGTAATTGTACCAGTCTCCCCCACTTCCTCTGGCAGCTTATTCCACACATGCACCACCCTCTGCGTGAAAAAGTTGCCCCTTAGGTGTCTTTTAAATCTTACCCCCTCACCCTCTAGTTTTGGACTCAGTTTCCCGAGGGAAAAGACCTTGCCTCTTCACCCTATCAATGCCCCTCGTGATTTTATAAACTTCCTTAAAGTTAAAAATCACACAACACCAGGTTATAGTCCAGCAGGTTTATTTGGAAGCACTAGCTTTCGAGGCGCTGCTCCATCATCAGGTGGCTATGTCACCCCTCAGCCTCTGACACTCCAGGGAAAACAACCCCAGCTTATTCAGCCTCTTCCTATAGCTCAAACCCTCCAACCCTGGCAACATCCTTGTAAATCTTTTATGAACCCTCTCAAGTTTCACGATTATCTGAAATCACCGGCATGTACTGCACATGATTTTCTAATTATTGCGCCTAACGCTGAGTAAATCCTGCATAGCCTGCTAAAATATGAGATGTGGTTAAAGACAGAAAAACTGCAGACACTAAAATCCAATTTAGACAGGCAGGAGGCTGGAAGAACACAGTAAGCCAGGCAGTATCAGGAGGTGGAGAAGTCAATGTTTCGGGTGTGACCCTTCTTCAGGACTGGGGGTGGGTGTGGGGCGAGCTGAAGATGAAAGGGGTGGGGGCGGGGGAGCACGCAGGGTGGTGAAGTGGAGATTGGTGAAGACTGGCAGAAGGTATGACCTGGTTGATCAATGGGAGGAATGAATCCGGTTGGTAAAATATTAGATGTGTGCAGCTAACAGACAAAGCTCCCCTCCAGGTGTATAAAATTATAAATTTCAAGCCAATACCTCAGTTTTTATTTGCTTGTGTCAGCTAACAAATGATCCAGAATATTAAGTCACCTACCTTAGGTATAGTCTGGTCTTTTATTTGAATGTAGTTGATTCCCAGACACATATTTCCCTACCTTGTTGTATAACCTGATGTAATCTTAGAATTTTCTTTTTGTGTGTGTTTATTACTCAGATGTGCTTTCACCTCTCTTCCAAACGCACAAACTCTCAGAATGAGATTAGTGAGGATAAGTGGGAAGAGAGATCACATGACCACTGAAATATATCTGTGCCACTGAGGTTTTAAGGCAACACTTTTTTTTGACCTGTTATGTTGATGACTAATTCATTTGTATGTGACAGCTAAATTAAGGAGCCAGACCACTTCTTGGTAATTTACCAACATATTAACCGCTGTTAATCATTTATAAACGTTCTGAACACCATACACCACATTTTTAGAACTGTGACTGGCATCTTACCCTCCTTGAAAGTGGCAGGCAAGGAGCATGGTAAGGGACAGATATCATCCTGGTGTCAACCTTCTGAATATTTGCCCTGGTTCCATCTCTGGAATTAAGTCCTGACCAGGACGGCCTATGGTCAACCTTCCTGATCTGCTGCCAGTTAGAGCCATTAAATGCTCAATTAACAATCACTTTAAAGGTCTCGTTCTACTACTGGCCTTACTTAGCTGTGTTTGTGAAAGGTGAAGAGGAAGCCTACCTACCTGGTTGGGATAGACCCCTTGATTTGCCCCAGTCTGGATGTGATCGGGGTGCAATGAGTGGGATGGAGGTGGCGGCTGAAAGCCATCACTTGCCCTTACCAATGACCCTCCACCCCTTCCCAACAATGTCCACCCTGCAATTCCACACTTAGCTTCCCTCTTCTCCTGATTTTCAGTGCTGCTGTACAGCCAGTGGTTAGGGTGTCTGAAGCAGCACTGTTTCTCACAATGGCTGCAGACAGGGCAGAACATCACTGTGCCAGGAAGTGACTGACTGAGAAGCCCATGAGGTGACCACTTAGCGTCTGATTTGTGGTCAATCGGGTGGTTTTCTTGTTGGTGGCTATGGGTGTGGGGGGGCAATGCCTTGTTCCTGAACATGCCTGCTCCCACACTGAATTGAAAATAGTGAAAAGCCCAACCTGTATCTCAAACAGGAAACACAAGCTAGAAAACCCACAGGAATATTATTTCCTTCTGAAGAGTAGGGTGAAGAGAAATACTTTTGTTTAATCAATTCATGCCAGGAGCTTTAAGCAACAAGGGGCTGATGAATGTAAGATGCATTTTCATTTGAATTCTACCAGAGAAAGAGGTCACCATATTGACATTTTTCTTTTCCTCCAGCTAATTTTAAATGGCTGTGTAAGGCATAACTGGTCATCATGTTGTGCTACAAGTCTGTGTTGTCTGTTGCTCTTGGCAGAGCATGTCGTCATCTCTGCTTCCCACAGACATCACAGCATCGATAAATTGTGCACTTTCTGCCTATCCTGAGGCGAATCAGTTGTACATATATGGCTCTTAGTCTGTCTGTTCTGGTTGCAGATTTATTTTTCCGGAGAATTGATATGTTACATGAATATGCACAATTGTTTTTATTTTGACTACCTTCACACTTTGAGAGGGTGATCTAGGTTATCCACCATAGTTCTCTGCTTGAGGAAGTGAGATGTAATTTGTCTTGTCTGCTGATGTTCACAGAGGAAAAGCCTCTTTCTTTAGACCCCACTTCAACTCACACTATGTTTATTTCGTGGCATTCTTACTCATGAGCTCACTTTTAACTTACAGCAGAATGGCTTGAAGCAGACATTTGTCCAATGATATAATGGCTGATAGAGAAGTACTTCAAAAGTGTAATTTTTACAAACTTTCACTCCTAGCAAAGGGTCTGAATTGTCATGAATGCCTAATTAGAATTTGGGCAAGATTTTAAATCCATTGATTTTAGTGGGATTTTTGAGTGACCCTCTCAGTCATTGTGATAAATGGAAAAAAGCCTACAGGCAACTCTGATGACTGTTCGAAAGCTGCTGAGTCACTTAAATCTGCAGTTATGTTCTTGAGAAATAAATTGCGTACCACTCCTGCTGAAACTGTCCAAAATCTATACGTTTTTGCCTTAACAGTTCTGGAAAATTAGTTTAATGATTTTAGGAGAAAAAGCTTTGGTCTTTGCATTAGCTTTGCAGCTTACAATGACCAACTGACAATTAAAATGAAAATTACATTGAACAGAATCTATTGCTCAAATTGTTAGTAAGATGGTAACACAGTATTGGCCAATAAGAATAACATAAATCTGGAGGATGTGGTCGAATTATTGTTCCAGATTCTGCAACAGTTGTACATTTCAAATGTGGACAAAATCTGCGTCATTTTGGAATTGTGGCATTTTATCTAAAGTCTAAAGATCTTAGCAATGATAACTGCAGCTGGAACAGTGGAATGAATAACATCCTGTGGTTACTCCATGTGATACATAATCCTCAGAATGTTCTTAGAAATGCAGTTCCGACCCTGCACTTCTTTTCCCTGCTACTACTGTTACTAATTGTCTCTGCAGCTTTGAATCGCCTTTATTAACTTTAAAACCTAATTGGAGCAAAAATGTGAAAAAGAAGCCTACATTCTACTGGTAAGAATGAACCATAGGGCATGAGTCTTTCAGGAATTTTACTTCAGCAATTGTTAAAATGGACTGGGTCAGAGAAACTGATATTCTGAACTTTTTACTTCTTCATTTTTCTCATTTATAAAAGTGGATAAATCCCCAGGACCTGATCAAGTGTACCCTAGAACTCTGTGGGAAGCTAGAGAAGTGATTGCTGGGCCCCTTGCTGAGATATTTGCATCATCAATAGCCACAGGTGAGGTGCTGGAAGACTGGAGGTTGGCTAATGGGGTGCCACTATTTAAGAAAGTTGGAAAGGAAAAGCCAGGGAACCAAAGACTTGTGAGCCTGACATCGGTGGTGGGCAAGTTGTTGGAGGGAATTTTGAGGGACAGGATGTACATTTATTTGGAAAGGTAAGGACTGATTAGGGATAGTCAGCTTGGTTTCGTGCGTGGGAAATCATGTATCACAAACTTGATTGAGTTTTTTGAAGAAGTAACAAAGAGGATTGATGAGGTGGACTTCAGTAAAGCATTCAACAAGGTTCCTCATGGGGGACTAGTTAGCAATGTTAGATCTGATGAAATACAAAGAAAACTAGCCATTTGGATGCAGAAATGGCTTGAAGTAAAAGACAGAAAGTGGTGGTGGAAGATTATTTTTCAGACTGGAGGCCTGTGACCAGTGGAGTGCCACAAAGATCGGTGCTGGGTCATCTACTTATTTACATTTATATAAATGATTTGGTGTGAACATAGGACGTATGGTTAGTAAGTTTGCAGATGACACCACAATTGGAGGTGTAGTGGACAGCAAAGAAGGTTACCTTAGAGTACAACTGGATCTTGATCAGATGGGCCAATGGGCTGAGGAGTGGCAAATGGAGTTTAATTTAGATAAATGTGAGGTGCTGCATTTTGGGAAAGCAAATCAGAGCAGGACTTATACACTTAATGGTGAGGTCCTGGGGCGTGATGCTGAACAAAGAGACCTTGGAGTGCAGGTTCATAGCTCCAAGAAAGTAAAGTCACAGGTAGATAGGATAATGAAGAAGGTGTTTGGTATGCTTTCCTTTGTTGGTCAGAGTATCGAGTACAGGAGTTGGGAGGTCATGTTGCAGCTGTACAGGACATTGGTTAGGCTACTTTTGGAATATTGCATGTAATTCTAGTTTCCTTCCTATTGGAAGGATGTTGTGAAACTTGAAAGGGTTCAGAAAACATTTACAGGGATGTTGCCTGAGTTGGAGGATTTGAGCTATAGGGAGAGGCTGAACAGGCTGGGGCTGTTTTCCCTGGAATGTCGGAGGCTGAGGGGTGACCTTATAGGGGTTTATAAAATCATGAGGGGCATGGATAGGATAAATAGTCAAGGTTTTTTCTCCTGGGGTGACGGAGTCCAGAACTAGAGGGCACCTTTGCTCCTGTACTTAAATCATCTTGCAATGAACACCAGTTTGACATTTAGAATCCCTACAATGTGGAAGCAGGCCAATTGGCTCATTGAGTCCCACCAAGACCCATCCCGCTAGTCTATCCCTGTAACCCTGCATTTTCCATGGCTAGTCCACCTAACCTGCACTTCCCTGGACATAAGGGGCAATTTAATATGGGCATTCCCCCTAGCCTGCCCATCTTTGAACTGTGGAAGGAAACCGGAGCACCTAGAGGAACCCCATGCAGACACAGAGAGAATGTGCAAACTCCACGCAGAAAATTGCCGAGGGTGGAATCAAACCCGGGTCCCTGGTGCTGTGAGGCAGCAGTGCTAATCACTGAGTCATTCACGTCTTCCAAATTGCTTGCTGCACCTTCATGTTAACTTTCCGTGACTCGTGAGCAAAAGGAATCAGCTTCCTTTGCAGATCAACAATTCTCAATCCTCCAACTTTTAAAAAAAAATGTGGTGTATTTCTGTTTGTCCGATCAAAGTGGACATAGAGTCATAGAGATGTACAGCACGAAAACAGACCCTTCTCTCCAACTCACCTATGCTGACCAGATACCCCAACCCAATCTCGTCCCACTTGCCAGCACCCGGCCCACATCCCTCCAAACCCTTCCTATCCATATACCCATCCAGATGCCTTTTAAACGTTACAATTGTACTAGCCTCCACCACTTCCCTGGCAGCCCATTCCACAGTTTCGCATTTTTCCATATTATGTTTCAATCGCCATGCTCTTACCCACACACTCAGCCATCTAAATCCCCTTGATGTTTCTTGGGTTCCTCCTCACAATTCTCATTCCCACCTTGTTTTGTGTCTGGAAATAAGCATTCTGTCCTCGTCTGAGGGCTCCCTTTCCAGCAACATGGACATGGGCTGGCTCTTCTTAACTAAGCCCCCAACCCTGCCCCAGCCTCAGCTGTTCCTCAATGGGGCTTGCCTGAATGGGCTGTTCATCCTAACTCCAGGCCTTATCTTGGGTCTATCGCAGTGGCCATCATTTCCAGTGGAACGGCTGTGGCTGAAGAGCCCTTCGATTGGTCAGCTTCTGCTTGAGGTTGGACATCCAGCTTTGGGTTGGAGGGGGTTGGAAACCACATCTTCATGTAAAACAGCAATGCTGCTTCCAAGGCTACAAGAGGCAGGCTTGACCCTGTCTGTCCAGGCCATACGTGGAGCTCCCACCTCAGTATTAAATCCCACTCCTCCTCCTCTCACATCTAATTTTGCCTCAGTGACCCCACAAGCTATGTATATGGTAGATTGTCTGTACTCCCTGCAAGAAGCAACATGTTGACCCATGGGCCCATGGTGATCTGATAGTCAGAGACTTAGTGTTCAGAATAGTTCAGATGATCCCATTACCTCCCGTTCTGTGATGCGGTGTGTTAAAAGTACAGCAAACTGTAATATTAAGTGTGCAGCGTACCTTTGGTATTCATGTTTGTTTAATACAGATTTCAATATGTACAAGAGGACATATTATTCTTGTACTTTATTACTGCACAATACAGATTAATATTGCTTGAATTAACATTAAAGTTCTTCATAACTTTTTCATCAATAATGACACAAATTTTGCAGTCAGTGCTGAAGAAAGCTGCCAACAAAGACTTAGTGATCTCCATGGTGTGGATTTTACTTTGCACAATGTTAATTCTGGTGTTGATCATTAGGGCTCTGCAGCTTTGTGCAACATCAGTGTTACCACAGTTCTCACAGATATCACACTAGGAAGTAAAAATATTGATTATGTTTCATTTTTTAATTATTTTCCAGAAAGTAAACTAACAATGGGGACATTCACATGGGATTAAAGTAGAAGCCAAAATAATCTAGTATTTTTTGTATAAATGTATTTTTAAGATAATGGAGAAATTCAACATTCAACAAATATGAAATTCACTATTCGGGGCTAGCACAGTTGCTCATCAGTAATTATGTAGAAGACATTGAGAACCCAGTAGACCTCATTTAATAAAAAATACTTTTCAAGTGTTTTTTGAACAATGAAACTAATAGTGTAAGAGTTTCATGTCAAAGCAGCGATTTCTGATTAGTTTCCAGCCACACGAATTTTATCAGCATATACTTTGAAGGAGTGGGAATTATTGACTCCTGGATTTTTGTTTTGACTTGCACAATTGCTAGAATTTGCCACCAGTTTCACAGAGGAGTAGCAGTGAAAAACAACCTTTTGGCCATCATTACACCTTCTATCCAGGCCAATATGTTTAAGACCATGTAAGTTTTATTTATGTCTGAGGGCATGTTGCATGTTCCTTGCTCTTGAAGAAAACAAAACAAAATTTGCATGTCTTTAATTCTTTATTTTTCAGCTCGGGACTGAACCCATACAATAAATTTTTAAAAAATTATTGAGAAGGTCAAATGATTCTCTTTACTAAAATTGTGATTTCGTATTTTCTGTACAGTTACACTAAGTCCTCAAAGTATTTAAATTATTTCTGAAGCTGCAATTTTCTAAGATCAGGGCTGAATGCAGTTTTCTTTCTGGGAATATTTTACCTTGGAGACAATTATGCTCCTTCAATGATATGGCTGATTCACTGGCAAAGCAAGTGTGATAGATCATCTTATTATGTCTTTTTCCTTATCACAAAACTCTATTAAGAAACTTGATATGCAAGTGTTACAGGGGTCTAGATATGTATACATGTTCATTGCCAGTCAATCTTCAAATGGAAATTATTATCCTCATAAAATAACTTGTCATTTTATCAATGTTGCTTTGATTTTACAGTATTACCGATCAAGACCTATGTCTGCTGATTACTGTTAGGAATTTATAGAAAAGATCTGTACAAAAGAAGCTTTGAAATATTTCACATTGCATTTGTTGTATTGTGTAGAACTCTGATCAATAATGGAATTGCTTGGTCATCGGAAACATCAGGCTCTGTTTCAAAGGCAAGGTGCAGTAAAGCAAGTTGAACCTCAAAAGCTCCAAAAAAAAGCACATGCACACGGTTTACAGAGAAACAAAGAAAATTTGGGGAAAAAACCCCACTAATTCTCCTTCATCCCAGTCTGCGCCAGCTCTTTTTTTAAAAGGTAAAGTGTTTGGAAAGCTTTTCTCACAGACATTGAAAACCAGTCGATCTGAAAGTCTAGCCAAGGAAATTGATTGGATATGTTTTAAATGGCAATTCTCTCTCATTTCTCTTTTGCAATCCGTCAAGAGTAAGCTCATGTTACATTGTGATTGATTTGATGCCAACCTTTACTGACATACACGTTCCATTCTCAAAATTTTCCTTACTTCAGACAAGGAAAGGACACACTGTCCCAATGTAAAGTGCGTGGGATGGCACGTCAGTAAAATTGCATCTTTTTGTTGGTGAGACAACAATTAACTTCACCCATTCATAGGAATTTAGTAAGGGACGATTGAATGGAGCCTACAAGGTCAAGAAAAATGGCATGTGGGGTGACTTAGTTAGTCCGAGCACAAAATGATGATTTACTGACAGCATGTTGAGGTGCAGAGATGAAGTCGGTGACACGTCGAGCATTTTGTTAGCCTGTGGTGGATACATGTTTGTAATGCATTTGAATGTTGCAAATATTCATTAACATGAGACAGTTTTTAAGTTTTTAATTAAGTCAGCTACATCAGAAAATCTCTTTGCAACCAGTTCGCAAACATTTAAAGATGACATACGCTTGCTGGCTTTGTGTGGTGTATGTAAGTTCAGTGATTTTCCTTATTCACTTCCAGTGCATAAGGGAAGGCAGAAGGAAAATGTTCAGCGTAGAAGCATGGGATCAGTAAACACGAGTCAGTGTTGGGGCATGTTCTGGTGTGTGCTCAGAGACATGTGGATTGGAAGAGGAATTTAAGGGAGGTCAGAGGTATGAGATGGCAGAAAGGACCTGACATTCTGGAGATGGGATAGTGAGGACTGTTAATCAAGATACGAAAAGCACTGCTGCCTCACAGCGCCAGAGACTCGGGTTCAATTCCTGCCTCAGGCGACTGTCTGTGTGGAGTTTGCACATTCTCCCCATGTTTGCATGGCTTTCCTCCAGGTGCTCCGGTTTCCTCCCACAGTCCAAAAATGTGCAGGTTAGGTGAATTGGCCATTCTAACTTGCCCGTAGTGTTAGGTGAAGGTGTAAATGTAGGGGAATGGGTCTGGTGGGTTGCTCTTCAGAGGGTCGGTGTGGTCTTGGGCTGAAGGGCCTGTTTCCACACTGTAAGTAATGTAATGTAATCTACATGGTCATGACAGTACTGTGCAAATGTGCGTTTACCCAGGGGGTATTGACTGGCAAAGTCCTTGCAGGGCTGTGGGTTCACCCACAATGCTTGTTTATGCTTGCTATGATTGATATTGGCAAAAATCCTTTCCAGTGAGTGGCGATGCTACACAGATTGGTGGCTGCAATGCTGGACAGTACAGTGAGCATTCAGTAAAGAGCAAACACAAAAACATAGCATTATTTCTTCCACAAAAAACAAATATCCAAACCTCCACTATGACCATCAATATGTGCCCATCATGAAGCGTGCCAGTACATTGAGCTCTCTGAGTAAGCCAGCATCAGCAAATAGCAGTGAAGCTTGGTTGTTATAAAAATGAATCCAATGTAGTGTGGAATTATTATATAGTAAAATTTCATTTTGTAAAACACCTTTCCACTTTTGTGCTGTCAAATCTTATCACGGTGATGTAGTTGGATGGGAAAATTCTGACCGTTATGCAGGCTGTCCCTGTTTTCACAGCAGACTCTTTCACAGGCTGAGCATGAGCACAACACTGTCAGCTGATGCTGAGTTTCACAAGTGAGAAACTTCACCAACCACCTCATCCTTTGCATCTCAGAAATTGCTAAGAAGCTGATACAGTGCGACATGTCACAGTGGCTGCCAGCTTCAGGTCAAGCTGAGCACCAGGGTCGGGGAAGTGACTTCAACGAAAAGTCCATCAGCTTACCATATAAGTGTCTGACAGACAAATTTGGACATAGATGAAAAGGAATGTGGGATTAAGGCAGAGAAGTGGAATTGAGGGGATAAGCTATAATATGATCAAACAATCAAATTGGACTTCCATCCTGCCTTGAGTGAAGGCAAAGAAGGAGTAAATAAATATATTTTGAAAAGCCTGTGTTGTTGTTCTGTACAACTAATTTTGAATCAATATACTTTTCTTGAAGACCTGTTCCTTTAGCAAAGAAAACTCCCACCAACGTGACTGCAACAAGGGCCCATTTTCTGACATCAGAGGTCATTGGCCTTGCACAGAGGCCTCGTAATTGGATTTTGCGGCCAAGAGAAAGACAGCCAGCACTGAAACCACAACTGAGGAGTTGCAGCAGGAAGGCAAGATGCCTTGAAATGATAGAAAGGCAAATACAGTCTTTTCAGGTTTTGACAGAGACTTGGGACAAGATTTTTGGCCTCTACCAAAGTCATAATTGGAGGAGGGCAGGACTTGAAAGTAGTCTTTCAAAGCATTAGAATGACTTTAAAGCATTTTTCCTTTCCATTGCATTTACAAAAACAATATTCCCGAAAGTGCTAATTATCTTTCCATTATGAAGATTAATAATTAGCTCAGGCCCCATTATAACACCATTGAAAGTTTAATGCATTTCTCCTTGGTTAGGAACCCCACCGTGTATCTGTAATGAGTTGCTAGCCAGAAAACTAGTTTAAGGGAACAGGTAGAAACCAGGGGAGAGAAGTGCTTGCACAAAAAGCAAAACCCATGCATTTTGTATTGTCCCTTAACATAGTGTGCTGGATTTTATGGCCAGGGTGGTATGTATGGCCCTATCCACTGCCTAGGGAAGATGAAGCAATCCCATTGTTGACATTTACAGAACTCTCAAGGGGAATGGATCTCAATCGGTTCAGTCTTCCGTGCCTTTTGGCTGCAGCACTGAATTCGGGACTCAGCATGGCCATTTCCATCAGGTGCATGGCAAATACTCTGATAAATTGTAACCCCTCAGTCTAACCCTAATCTTAACACTATTGCAGGGCAGTATCGCCCAATTTAAGGGCAAAGAGCCTGTCCTCAAGACCTGGTCTGATGGCCAGCAGCTGTCTGGCCTCAGCAGTTCCAAAGAAACAGTGGTCACTGCTGAAACTGCAGCAGTCTCTGGAGGCACAACACAGCTGACTGGATGGTGTCACTGGAGCTATTCAGGCAGGACCAGGGGGGGCCACAGAATGTACAACCAGGACCCTCCCTCTTAACCATCTCACCTTGAGCCTATTAGATAGCTTTCCAAGTGGCCTGCTATCTCCCATGTTCTCTGCCTGTTTCAAATTTCCCACGTTGTAACTGTAGCGCCTGGAAATTTAAAATCCCTGCCTTCAAAAAGATCTCTGCAGCAAAAGCTCAGCCCTAATTGTTTTAGTAATCATGCATGAAAACTGTAGCGTTGAACTTCCTTTGGTGTGACTTGAAAACCAGGGAGGTGCTCATCTGGAATATTATTCTATTCACCTTAGCACATAGTCAGATGAGGGTAATTATGCCCCAAAGTTTGCAGTTAGGAGCACCTCACTCATGTAGCGTCAAGGACAGTTCATAAGTGAAAGTGCCTTGCGTTGCTAAATAGTGGAACGAGAGAATTTACACAGCAGCACTCTTATCCAGTCAAACCTCTTCAGCTTTAACTTGTTTGCAGAGCTGAGACTTTCAAATTCGGGTGAGTGTGGCCATAAAAAGAAGTCAGGAAGCCACCAACTTCTGTGCAGCACGACTCCTTGTTGACTTCACCCATTTTACATGGTTCTGCAAATCCCCAAACTCGGGCAGAGCCAGTGTGAATCGATCAGAAACGAACCTGTTCATGATCCCTTTGGGTCATGTTGGTGGGGTTTCCTTACTGCTCCTGAACAAATGATGAGCGGTGTGCGCTTAAGAGATGGTGTTTACTGGAACCAAGAATTGCAAAATGCCAGCTCCATCATAAAATGTCACAAAATCTGATACCACGATTGCTGCAGCCTTGCAGTGTTCACTATGGCACTTACCTACTGATCTCTTTGCTGGGGGCTGTATCAGAAGTCCATGTGTAATAGACGGTGTTTTGGACTACCTATAGTGCTGAAGCTGGGGTACAATGGAGCCAGATTTGGTGACCAGACTGTACATACACACAGGAATTGGTGGGGCAACAGGCAGAAGCTAAGCAGTCCCTCTCAGCAGGCATGGTGTCAGCAAAAGGGCAAGCTTAGCAAATTCTTGATGTAGCTCCGCACCTAGCCATTACTTAGATGTGTGGGAAGCAGGTGAGGATAGTGCCCACCCAAAAGTCATGACTTCATTGGCACATCTGTTTGTGCACCCACATCACTGGGCATTCCCACCTTTCTTGGTGCCCAAAGTTTCAGCACTAGTACATTCAGCACAGATCACCTAAACATTATAAAGAAACATAGTGAAGGAGTCTGTGTAATGTGGCCTGTGGAGAGGTATGTGGCAGAATCTGGTGACAGTGGCAGCGAGACCCATCATGCCCTCATTCCATCCTTTACGCTTTTTGCAAGAATTGTGGTAAGATTCTGGATTGGCAGTGGCTAGATATCAATGAGTGGGGATTAACACTTGATAAGTGCCTTGTTAACCTCAATAGCACCTCATGAATGTACAGTGTCTCATTTTACCAATCTCACAAAACAGATTAGCCATTGGAAAAAGTTCATTCAGCTTGCTGCTCGCTGCAAAGACCTGCATGTTGGAAACTGGGCACCAGCATCTCAGTGCACACTCCATTGCCACCAGTCACACATATGTCACATCCATGGACCTTGGTATCTGATATATGCCAGCTTCAAACAAACCTCTCATGACACATCTCTGAGCCATTTACAATGCGCTTCACACTTCAGTCCTGGGCGGCACGGTGGTTAGCACTGCTGCCTCATAGTACCAGAGACCCAGGTTCAATTCCCGCTTCAGGCGACTCTTTGTGTGGAGTTTGCACATTCTCCTCGTGTCTGCATGGGTTTCACCCCACAATCCAAAAATGTGCAGGCTAGGTGAATTGGCCATGCTAACTTGCCCCTAGTGTTAGGTGTGGAGGGATTGATTGTGCTTTGGCAGATCAGAGTGGACTTGTTGGGCCGAAGGGCCTGTTTCCACACTGTAAGTAATGTAATCTAATCAAATCTAATCATGGACAGTACCAGCAACTGTCTTTGTAATGCTCTTGCAAGGGACATGCACCCAGCTCAAAGACTGGAGCAGGCTTTCTGTTCTTGGTGTAGCACTCAGTCATTCTGAGATGACCTGGATGCTTACAGCAGCGAAAGGGTGCTGATGAATTCTGGGATGTCTGCTAAGTGGCGAGTTATTCAGACAACGGAGTTTGGTAAGATGTTAGCGAGCTTTGAAAAGATTTGCAGCTCAGGTTAGAACATAGAACATAGAAAAATACAGCGCAGTACAGGCCCTTTGGCCCTCAATGTTGTGCCGATCCAAGCCCACCTAACCTATACTAGCCTACTATCCTCTATATGCCTATCCAATGCCCGTTTAAATGCCCATAAAGAGGGAGAGTCCACCACTGCTACTGGCAGGGCATTCCATGAACTCACGACTCTCATGGTCAACCCTATCTAAACCTCTAATCATCTTGTACACCTCTATCAAGTCACCCCTAAACCTTCTTTTCTCCAATGAGAACAGCCCCAAGTGCCTCAGCCTTTCCTCATACGATCTTCCTACCATACCAGGCAACATCCTGGTAAACCTCCTCTGCACCCGTTCCAGTGCCTCCACATCCTTCCTATAGTATGGCGACCAAAACTGCACACAATACTCCAGATGCGGACACACCACTGTCTTATACAACTGCAACATGACCTCAGGACTCCGGAACTCAATTCCTCTACCAATAAAAGCCAGTACGCCATATGCCTTCTTCACAGCACTATTTACCTGGGTGGCAACTTTCAGAGATCTGTGTACATGGACACCAAGATCCCTCTGCTCATCCACACTACCAAGTATCCGACCATTAGCCCAGTACCCCATCATCTTCAAGAGGACAGGGCCTGGGAAATGAATATTCAAGGCTACACGTGCCATCGTAAGGACAGACTGACGGGCAGAGGGGGTGGGGTGGCCTTGTTGGTACGGGAGGATATTCAGTCCCTTGCACGGGGGGACCTAGAGTCAGGGGATGTAGAGTCAGTGCGGATAGAGCTACGAAATACTAAGGGTAAAAAGACCCTCTTGGGAGTCATCTACCACCCCCCAAACAGTAGTCTGGATGTCGGATTAAATCAGGAGCTGAAATTGGCCTGTCGCAAAGATGTTACTACAGTTGTTATGGGGGATTTTAACATGCAGGTAGACTGGGAGAATCAGGATGGTATTGGACCTCAAGAAAGAGACATTCTGGAGTGCCTCAGAGATGGATACTTAGAGCAGCTGGTGCTGGAGCCGACCAGGGAGAAGGCAATTCTGGATCTGGTATTGTGTAACAAACCAGAATTGGTCAGAGACCTTGAAGTGAAGGAGCCATTGGGAAGTAGTGACCATAATACATTAAGCTTCAATCTGCAATTTGAGAGGGAGAGGGTACAGTCCGAAGTGACAGTACTTCTGTTGAATAAAGGGAACTATGGAGCTATGAGGGAGGAGCTGGCCAAAGTTCAATGGTGCAATACCTTAGCAGGGATGACCGTGGAGGAACAATGGCGGATATTTCTTTGTATAATGCAGAAGTTGCAGGATCAGTTCATTCCTAAAAGGAAGAAAGATCCCAGGAGGAGGCATGGGCGGCCGTGGCTGATGAGGGAAGTTAAGAAACATATAAAGTTAAAAGAGAAAAAGTATAACATAGCAAAGATAAGTGTGAAAACAGAGGACTGGGAAGCTTTTAAAGAACAACAGAGGATTACGAAGAAGGAAATACGCAGAGGAAAAATGAGGTACAAAGGTAAACTGGCCAATAATATAAAGGAGGATAGTAAAAGCTTTTTTAGGTATATGCAAGGCAAAAAAATGGTTAGGACTAAAATTGGGCCCTTGAAGAAAGAAACAGGGGAATATATTACGGGGAACAAAGAAATGGCAGAAGAATTGAATTGGTACTTCAGATCTGTGTTCACTGGGGAAGACACAAACAATCTCCCTGAGGTAACAGTGGCTGAAGGACCTGAACTTACGGGAATTTATATTTGCCAGGATTTGATGTTGGAGAGACTATTAGGTCTGAAGGTTGATAAGTCCCTGGGGCCTGATGGTCTACATCCCAGGGTACTGAAGGAGGTGGCTCAAGAAATCGTGATGCGTTGGTGATTATTTTCCAGAGTTCGATAGATTCAGGGTCGGTTCCTGAGGATTGGAGGGTGGCTAATGTTATACCACTTTTTAAGAAAGGTGGGAGAGAGAAAGCAGGAAATTATAGACCAGTTAGTCTGACCTCAGTGGTGGGAAAGATGCTGGAGTCTATTATAAAGGATGAAATTATGGCACATCTGGATAGTAGTAACAGGATAGGACAGAGTCAGCATGGATTTATGATGGGGAATCATGCTTGACTAATCTTCTTGAATTTTTTGAGGGTGTAACTCTGAAGATGGACGAGGGAGATCCAGTAGATGTAGTGTACCTGGACTTTCAGAAAGCTTTTGATAAAGTCCCACACAGGAGGTTAGTGAGTAAAATTAGGGCGCATGGTATTGGGGGCAAAGTACTAGATTGGATTGAAAATTGGTTGGCTGATAGGAAACAAAGGGTAGTGATAAATGGCTCCATTTCGGAATGGCAGGCAGTGACCAGTAGGGTACCGCAGGAATCCATGCTGGGACCGCAGCTTTTTACAATATATGTTAATGATATAGAAGATGGTATCAGCAATAATATTAGCAATTTGCTGATGATACAAAGCTGGGTGGCAGGGTGAAATGTGATGAGGATGTTAGGAGATTACAGGGTGACCTGGACAAGTTAGGTGAGTGGGCAGATGCATGGCAGATGCACTTTAATGTGGATAAATGTATGGTTATCGACTTTGCTGGCAAGAACAGGAAGGCAGATTACTACCTCAATGGAATCCATTTAGGTAAAGGGGCAGTACAGAGAGATCTGGGTGTTCTTGTACACCAGTCAATGAAGGCAAGCATGCAGGTACAGCAGGTAGTGAAGAAGGCTAATAGTATGCTGGCCTTCATAACAAGAGGAATTGAGTATAGAAGCAAAGAGGTGCTTCTGCAGCTGTACAGGGCCCTGGTGAGACCACACCTGGAATGCTGTGTGCAGTTCTGGATTCCAAATTTGAGGAAAGACATTCTGGCTATTGAGGGAGTGCAGCGTAGGTTCACGAGGTCAATTCCTGGAATGGCGGGATTACCTTACACTGAAATACTGTAGTGACTGGACTTGTGTACCCTTGAGTTTAGAAGACTGAGAGGGAATCTGATTGAGACATATAAGATTATGAAAGGATTGGACACTCTGGCAGCAGGAAACATGTTTCCGCTGATGGGTGAGTGCCGAACCTTCCCTACATACCTCAAAGCCATCCATTCTAATTAATTGTGACTCAATATTCACAATATTCACATCGGCAACAATGTCCTGTTACTGAGTGAATACTGACGAAAAGTATTCATTCAGTGTCTCCCCAATCTCTTCAGCCTCCACACACAACTTTCCACTACTATCCTTGACTGGAACTATTCCTACCCTAGTCATTCTGGATGTAAGTTGTGTTGGAAATAGGATGTGAGACATGCCATAGGGGTTGGGGAGGTAATTAATGAGCTGAGTTTGGTAAGACAGGGCAGGAAAACACACTAGGCAATGCAGTGAAAATCTCTCCAAAAATCCTGACCCAAATCTGACTTAGCCAAAGAAAAATAAGATTTGTCTCATAGATTTTCTTCACATTTTATATAATACTTGGAGTATCATAATCAAATGAACACATTACAGATTTTGGGCTAGTTAAATGCATAAATCAATTCAGTGCAATAAAATAATGCATTAGGCCAGCTGTGGTCAGTAAAAGCTGACAGATAGTTCACTCACATTTTAGTGAAACTCTACATCTCAGTTAAATGATTTGTGAAAACTGCCTTTGGTTGTATGTCCATCACATTTAAAGAGCTGTTACCAGCTGGTGACAGAGAAACATTTGTCCCATTTTTCAATTAGAGGTGTCACTGCATAAATTGCATTCGTCAGGCTCGTGTTCCAGTGGATGATGCATTGCTCAGGATACATATATTGGTGTCAGCTTTTACCTGCACGGACCGTTCCATTACCTGGCTCTCATAAGGAACGTATCTTGAAATAATTACAAGCATTCTGTCCTTGAGTTTCTTATTACCGAACCTAAAAGATGCAAAAATCTTCAAATGCACAGCAGCAATTTCAAATGATGCCTTTTTCTGTAAGTGGCAGACCTTTGCACCAGCCCATTATAGGTGGAATAGGCCAAAGATGGACAAGGTGCTCATTTTTTCACAGTTAGCTGAATCTTAACTAATAGTGATTTTGAGCTGAGTAAGGTTTGCTCCTTTGTCCTTGGAGCTGTCAGGTGCTGAGCTGTTCATCTCACAAAGACTTTAGCCCTTTCTTAAAAGATCTCTAACTCTGTAGCAGGGATGGTTTATCAGCTGACAGGGCTTCTCTTCGAATTTTAATCTTTGCTTAAAGTATAGATCAGGAGTGTTGATAATCTACCTTAATGGTAGATTATCACAGGAAGATTTTCTTGACCCCATTTGATGGAGGAGCCTTTCAGTTGTTTGACACTTATTTCTCAGCTGAAATAAATGCATCATGCTGTTGTCAGAATGGTTTACCTCCCCAATGATGCATGGAGCATGGTCCCTCAGTAGCAGCATGTTTATAGAGTGCACACCTTTGTGTTAGTGGTACCCCTCAGCAATTAGACAAAGCACCTTTAAAACAATTTTTATTCAGTCAGTATCACCCTGCCATACAAGGAAACCATCGTGAGACCCATTTACCTACCAGAATCAACATGCAAACTCTTTATATGGTCACTTATATGGTCAATCCTTGCCCTGTCAGCCAGGAGACCGTTTTGATGCGTGTACTATCTGCCTATTGTTAGCTTTACAGAGGGAAAGGACGACATGTTGGTCTCATTTTTCAAGGTGCTGAGTGGCCTAACTGGATAATCCATAAATTGTCGACTGGAAGCTTCTTCATAAAGGAAAGCATAATCTTTTCAAAGGTATTTGCACATCCAGGCATGTAGGATTGCTACTCTGATTTCCCCAATATCTTTTCAGACAAGCATCAACCTCTTCTACCATCGGACCAGTCTTACTTACAATCCTGCTCAGTGATGCACGTCTACCTCAGAGATCAGTAATGCTGCCATAACTCACCAAGACAGTGTTAGTGAGGCCCACTCATCCATTTGAAAGGGGCTACTTTGCTGACATGCTGGTTTGATGCCTGACTGAAATATGTCACTCAGGTTCCAACTGTGTGTAATGTTTGGTCATGTCGGCAGGTAAATTTTTCATACCTCCAAAGTTAAGGATTACAACTGCAATGTGTAACATCCCATTGATGGGATTAACAAATTAAACACAAACCAGAAACGAAATGTGCTCCTCCTGACCTGCATGGTTTTAATTCTAGGTCACAATCTTCTATGTGGGTAATCATCGTGATACCTTCTTAAAAATAACATAACTCTGAATCAAATCTCCATTGTGGGCGGCACGGTGGCACAGTGGTTAGCACTGCTGCCTCACAGCGCCAGAGACCCGGGTTCAATTCCCGCCTCAGGCGACTGACTGTGTGGAGTTTGCACGTTCTCCCCGTGTCTGTGTGGGTTTCCTCCGGGTGCTCCGGTTTCCTCCCACAGTCCAAAGATGTGCAGGTCAGGTGAATTGGCCATGCTAAATTGCCTGTAGTGTTAGGTAAGGGGTAGATGTAGGGGTATGGGTGGGTTGCGCTTCGGCTGGGCGGTGTGGACTTGTTGGGCCGAAGGGTCTGTTTCCACACTGTAAGTAATCTAATCTAAGACTCTAATCTTGTTATTCCCACCACTAACTAGCAAAAAGCATTGGCCAAGTGTTCAAGATTTTAACCTGCGGTCCCGATCTTGCCCTCTTGACGAAAGAAAATCATCTAGTAACAAATTGAGTTACCACAGCATGGGTCAGTGACTTTTGGAACAACAAATATCTCTGCCTGCCACATTTTGTCTGTGACAAGTTGAAGCTGTGACAAGTTGTGTGGGATTTGCTGCAAAATATGTTTAGGAGGTCTCAGCAGAGTTGATAAAGGAATTTGTGACATTCTTATCTCTAACAGGAAAATGTTAGGAAACCTGTGGCACTTCAAGAGTAACAAGCAAGTGCAAGAAGATTGCAAGCCTAATTTGTGACAAAAATGAGAGTTTAAAACAGCCTTGTGAAAATTGGCCTCCTTTTCGATGTGACCTAAGTCTTGAATTATAGAAGGATCTCATGAAATGAGGAGAGGGGGGGGGGGGGAATGTTTAGTAGATAATACTTAAAAACAAACAAATAATCCAGGTTAGTGTCAGCACAACCATACCCAATTCTCTTTTCTAATTTATAGTGAAACAAACATTTATTTAAAACTTTGGTTCCTTTCAACTGTAATTGCACATGACCAGGGCACACTCTCTGGTTTGTATCAGAATTGCTTTGGAAATGGTTGGAGATGGAGGACCACAACCACCTAGCCCCAGAGTTCTTCTGTAAATTCTGTAGTTTAGACGGTCTCAAGTGGTCGAAGTCAAGCAGCTTAATAAACGCAGCTTTCAGTCGAAGATTCAGTTCAACCACTTTACCTTTTATTCTGTCCAACGATTTTGCAAATTCTGTCAAAGCAACAAAATTGATTTTCATATAGATTCCCAACCATCTCTGTGTCACAAGCTTGTCAGGCCATCTGTTTGATGGTGCTCTTGCCAGCAGTCATGGAGATAGTTTTCAATGTTGGAGATATTAGTTTGTAGCAGTTGAACGCACAACAGCCTATTATGTATAATGTTCCATAAAATAGCCATTGGGCCATTCCTCAAATTGAATTACAGGTTGTTCCACATGGAAAATTGTCCTGCAGAGCAACGCATAGATATATCAGATTTTCTGTCTATTAAGCAAGTTATATTTGGTTTCCACCAAATGTATTGCAGAGAGAAAGGGGAGGTGAGGGATGCAGTGTAACCGAAGCAAGTGGTCTTATTTGATAACACAAATAACAAACAATTAAAGATTTAGAAAGTGCGCAACTTGCAAAGAACTTCAACGTATTTCTGGTCTTTTTCATTCCTTGTGTAAGAAATATTCCCAACCTATGAATTAAAAACGTCGCACCTCACCTTTGCAAAGTATTGTAAATACAAGTGTATCTTCAAGATGTCACAACTTCAGAGCCTCATGTCTGTAGCCAAAAGAAAATGTGGTTGACAGAAATTACATGTATCAAAAAGGAAGGGGTAACTGGTAGAAAACCAAATCTGGCACTTTGTAAATCTCTAATTTACAAATGACCACAAAATTAGCAATTAAATGGTTCCAATAATGTTTTCATTTTGTCTTTTCTATAAAATTACAAATTGTATGTACAATAATCACCAATAAAATGTTGAAACAAAATCATCCCTCCATGCCTCCTAATAGTGCCTCCTAAAACTCACCTCTTCCTCCTCAGCATGTCTTCTCCCTCATCCAGCCTTTTTAGGCCTTCCATGCTACTTGGAGCCAGTTTACAATGGAGATGTCACTTATACTCTGGGAACTCTAGTCACTGTGGATGAATTGATATGTAAATGATGCTAGTGTAATATCGTTGGTGCCATTTGCACCTTGCTGCTGTGCAATCCCAGTATTAATAGTCAACAAAGGCAGCCACACCAAATATTCATTCACTATGTTTGTCCAACTTTAAGCTTCTGATTGTTTACTCTCAATGGCCTTCCACTTGGCAACTTAGTTTTCAGGTGTTCACATGACAGTCTGTATAAATGCCTTCCTAAATTATAGACTCAGACAGTACAGAAGAGACCCTTCGGTCCATCTGGGCTACACTGTCAAAGAAACCATTCTAAATTTATATTAGTCCCACTTTCCAGCACTTTGGCCCATTGTCTTGAATGTTATGACATTTCATATGCTCATCCAAATGCTTTTTAAAGGTTGTAAGGTTTCCTGTGTCAGCTACTTTTCCAGGAAGTGCATTCCAGATTCTCACCACCCTCTGGGTGAAAAATGTTTTTCTCAAATCCCCTCTAAACGAACATAACCTCCCGCTTTTATATAATCTACGCCATGACTGTTAAAGGCAAGTGACTTAATTTCTCTCCCTCCTCCCTTTGAAAACTTCTTAAAACTAACCTTTATGAAACTTACTTTGTTCTCCTATATGAAGTACCTGTGGGCGTTGCAATAATCTGAAGTTGTTGTCTGGAAGCTTTTGTTATAAATAATGGAAATCAGAGGTTTTGAACTAAAAAGGTTACATACTTAAGTTTCATAAAGTGACAGCTGAACAGTATGTCTCAAGCAAACAGTTCATTGTACTACTGGGGACTCTTGCAATAGTAGTGTCTCAATTCTTGGCCAGAAGGTTTGGGTTTAAGTCCTACCTGTCTCAGATATGCATCATAATAGATCTGAACAGGTTGATTAAAAAAAATTGATGTCTTACCATGGTCTGCCCCTGTTCCTAAGTTCTATATTCCAAATCAGTCAGATGTCAAGGTTAGAAATGTGTGGCAAGTATCAGCAGGAGGGAGGAAGAGCATGATAAAGGAAGTCAGGCACTCTTGTACTGCAGGGTGGGCTGCAATTCAGTTCAGAAGGCAGGTTCAGTTCTTGTAATTTGCACAATAAATTGATCTTGAGCAGGACGGGATTAGGTTCAGGACGAGGGGCAGGAGGGGAGATATTAGAGGCATTAAGTAATCCCTGGAGGGATGATTTTGTTTCAAAGTTTTATTGGTGATAATTGCAAATACACAGTATAGGTTTATATGAAAGACAAAGTAAAGACATGAATTTTTCACTTTAAAACCCAATTCTGAGAATAGTCAGGGAAATTTACTCAACTTGTGCCAAGAAATTGAGCCAATTCCGATATGGATCTGTTGCAAGTCCCAGAAGTTTGGAGGAGAATGTTGATTGTTCCCAGTGTGGTTGATTATCATTCAAAGAGATGCTCAGCAGTTTGACAAAAAGTTTTTCTTGCCTTCATTTCAGACCCATATTGGGCCTCCATGTTGCCCAGCTACAAACATCATTGCTATTGCTGGACAATGTCTTCTCTCAGGTTTGCATATTGGAATAAGATCTGCACAAGAAACTGATGGGCCCGGGTCCTGTCCAGACATACTTCTATCTCTCTGACCGAAGTTTAAATCAGTCGTGTTTTTAGCAGTTACAGTGATCTATTGCTTCAGTAAATTGGCTCTATTACAGCAATGGGTGAACGGCTGGTGCATTTATGCTGCAGCTGGACTGTGATAAACATCTGGAACCACACTGCAGTGGACCACCCATGAGCAACACCACAAAGAGTTTCAGTGTTTTGTTAATCTCTTTGAACACCTCGTTATGGAGAGGGGGCAGATCGTAGTTGATGGATGCTGTGTTTTGTCACTGGTTCAAATTTTGCACAGAAAATTTAAAATTGGTGTAAAGTGAGCTTTTTCAAATGTTACAAAAGGAAATAAAATACTGTTGAGTCTCTTGGTCATAACATTCACGGTGTGCCTTTGAGGCAGAATTTGACTGACTTATGGAAAGTCCTGGGTCCTGTATAATTGCTTGACGCTTTAAAAAGAACACTGACTTCCAGATCTTGTGTTGATTAGATTTTATTATGTTATTACTGTTTAAATCTGAAATGGATGAGTAAGTTTTGTGAGATCCTGTGCCACTGGTGAGAGCAAATATAGCAACAATTGTACTTGCTGAGCAATATCATATTTTTAAATTTCATTGTGACATAACTCAAAACAGGCCTTTTATGTTGTTCCACCAGATAGTGGAAGGCAGCAGCATTTTTTCTCTCTCAATTGTACAATGCTTCACTATCATAAGTGTACATTTAAAATTGAGTATCTCCAGGCAAAACATAATGTTTGCAGTATATTTTTGACTCATTTTACAGGTTTGCTGTCCTGGTGCTCTGTCCATGATTTTATTTTCTTCATTTTTACTAACAGAGAGTTGAAGGTTGTACGCACTCAGGTCCACAAAATACACTTCCCAGTGGGTGAGGCTCCAATGCGAGACATCTGCTTTAAAAATTATCCTTGTGGCAGCTGTTAGATCTTATTAATGTTTTGAAATGCAATGTTTAAATCTTCACAGTTGTTTCTTTAGTTTGATTTGAGTTCCAGTTTGTCTTAGTTAATAGCAATGTCTTTTCAAGCCAGAAGTTTTGTGGTTCAAACCCTGTTCCTGAGCATAATCTCGGCTGTTATACTTCAGTGCAATCCTGAGGGAGTGCTTTGCTGTTGAAGGTGAGCTGTTAAATTGAGGATTTAAGATTTCACAGCAGTACTTGAAGAAAAACAGGTCAGCATTCCTCTGTGAGGCAACACAGACACAATTGATTAGCAGACCTTGCTCTTTATGGGATCTTTTGTGCGCTGTGGCTGATGCACTAACAATATAATAGGCATCAACATTACTGGAAGTAGCTGAATGCAGACATATATTGACACATTTCTGAGGGACGTGGAATGCTGCTTTGTAAATGGAAGCCGATTTTGCAGACAGAAAGAAAAATTCGAAGAGCGTAATAGAAAAATATGAGAAGAGAATGTTTTTGACCCATTGAGACTCATCCAAGTTGTCTCTATAAATAATGCATCCAGCTGCATTGTGAATTAGTTTTGTGCAAGTTCTGTTGCTAGACATGGCACCTGGCTTTCAAATGCACCGCACTATATTTGACCTACACCACATAATGCAGAACTTCCATAAATCAGAAAGAAGCATTGTACAGATGAAATGCTTGGCTTTATATTTTAAAAAACCACAAAGAAACCTATTTTCATTTTATCTACATCCATGTACATTCATTGCAATTTTCAAATTTTGGTTTCTCAGTTGAATCACCTTGAGGTGCATTTGAGCATCCTTGTCAGTACAATAGTACATCAACAGTAAGATAACGTTTTAAATAAAGGGTATCTCTTACAGTTGAGCTGCACGCAAGTAGCTTCATTGGAATATCAATGTAGGTATGTAAGAAACTGAGTGGCTGAGTCTCATTTTGCAATATCACAGAGCAAGTGGAAAAAGAACAGCTTTGGCTTGAGCTGCCTCTTTAGGAAACACATGGTTTTGATCTTTATTTGATCTCTGTTAAGAGTTTCTTTGTCTGGAAAGGGAAGCTGCAGCATTTCCCTGAACACAGCATACTTTGCAGCATTCTCACCAGACGGTTTCTTCCGCTGCTCCTTTTGTCTGGCAATGAGCAAACCAACATTAAATGTTGACGTTCGTGTTCGTCATTCACTCTATGATACAGCGCTGACATGAAATGAACAGAAACTATTCTGTTCGGATCATCATCGGGTTAGAGGCTCCCATCTCTTCAGTCGCACACAATTATCCTCCATTTTGTAGCAGGTGGCTGCACAGAGGTGTTCACCTGCCAGATTTTACAATTCATTCAACAACATCAAATGAATTCCTATGACTGAACATTTGTTTTTTCTTAAAGTGTGGTCTGTGCATTGATGTGGAAGTTTGACCATCACCTTATTACTGACTCTTAATAAAGAAACTGAGCTATTTTGATGCATGATCATTTGCCTTCCACTATTTGGTGAAGAAATAATACTTCAACCTATTCAGTTCCAGCTCCATAAATCAATGAGATTGAAATTGATTTACAAAGACAGTAGAATTCAAGCAGTAGAGTCAACAGTGGTTCTTTTTTTCCCCCTGTGAGTGCAGAGTGTATGATCTTCAGTAAAATTCTCTAACTTTGTTACAGTCACTCCTCCATTTTAAAAAGCAGCAGTGTTTTTCAGAGTCTGGAAAGATCCTCATACATCTGTTTTCTGTTAGTCTGTAATCATCTTCCAATGTGACCTTCTTTCCCCTCCTCATTCTCCCAGAACATACAGTTCTAAGACTGAAAATGTGCGTTCCAGGTGTTGAGGAATCGGATTGGCAAGCAGCTGAGACATTCACAGAGATAGACCTGGAACGTTTTTTTTACAGTATTCCAACTCTGCCCAGTCATTTATAACGCTGTTGCACATTCACCCACACACGTTCACCCAAAATTGACTTCTGAATTTTGGTAGATGTCAGTTATGAGGCAGCGATGCAAAAGAGCCAATTTCGCCCACCCCTGCCTTTTCACGGTGCTGATTCCATTTCTTCCCACGTAGTTACCCATTTATGCGGCATTTCCTTAGGGAAGGCACATGCACATTTCTAAGACTGTTTGCAGTGCCCCTCCCTGATCAGCTGGTCAGAAGCATAAATTTTCTTGTCCCTCAAGGCGGGAGACTGTGTATCTGAAGTCTCCACTGATGACCTGAATTATGATCGATATTAAATAGGTGTCAACTGCTTTGAACTTAGTTTGAGAGTCTGATGAAATGATAGCAGATTGTTTTTGAGGAAATGTTTAAAAAGAGGGTATGGTTTAGCAAAATGCAAACCTGGAAGCAGACTTACAGGTCTCAAGTTGAATATCCCCAAAAGGATGGCTTCCAATGACTACATTAGTATAATTTAAAAGCTAGATTAAGCCTTTGATATAGACATTGATTGCTTATTTGCTGTAGCAATTTATTTATTTTAATTGATCCCTAATTTGCCTGGAGTTTTATTTCAGTAAGTAACACTAGTGCAGGTAAACGAGAACAAAAAGCATGAGAAGGTGTGGTTGAAGTATTCCAGCTGGTCCCTGGATGAGAGTTCACAGAGTCATGGAAGTGTTACAGTGCAGAAGGAGACTGTTTAGCCTATCAGATCTGCACCACCTCTTCCAAATTAGCGTTATGACTTGCCCCAATATTGACTATTCAGGATCTGAAATTTAAGCCTCCTCTGGGCATACTTTGTGCTTCTTCACTAGTTCTGTTACTACTCCGTTTGGCCTGGCACCATGAGCCATCTGTCATTTAATCTATCCTACACTCTCCTCTATCACAGCCCGACATTTTGTTTCTCTTTCTCACCATCCCTTTCATTTGCTGAAAACCTATTCCATTTTTAACTTTTCTAAGTTCTGATGGAAGGTCGTAGAGCTGAAATGTTAAATCTGATTGTGACCCAGCTTATGCCCATTGAAAGTAATATCTGTACATTCACACATTGGCTCTACATAAGTCAGCTACTTTCCCTGATATTCAATTGATACAACCTTTGGGGTTAAATTTCACATTTGATGGTTAAAAAAAGTCTGTCATCCATTGTACCTTCCTTTGACTTTCTTGCTGTTGGTGTTGATGGAAAGGAAAATTGGGCAATGTTTATGATTAGCAATCTATAAAAAGTACCCCAACCAAAGTTGGGTAGTATTTTAACTAAGGCTATCAGTCCCGGTGATGGAACATGGGTGCTGTTCTTTAGTTACTTAAAATACCACAAGCATGCAGACAATAATCAAGAAAGCTCATGGAATGCTGGCTATTATATCTCGAGGAGTGGAGTCTAAGAATGCAGGAGTTATGCTGCAGTTATACAAAACCCTGGTTCAACCCCATCTGAAGTACTGTATTTCTGGGCACCACACCTGAGGAATGAGATGTTGGTCTTAGAAGGAGTACAATGTAGGTTTACAAGATTGATGTCTGGACTTCAGGGGTTAAGTTATGAGTAGAGATTATACAAATTAAGCCTATTTTCTCTAGAATTTAAAGGCAATTTGATCAACACCTTCAAGGTATTAACAGGAAAAGACAGAGTGGATAAAGATCAATTATTTTCAGAGGTTGTGGATTCTTGAACGAGTGGGCATAGTCTGAAATTAGACTGTGCCATTCAGGAGAGATGTTAGGAAGCACCCCCATGCACAAAGGGTGGTAGATGTTTGGAACGCTCTTCCCCAAGCAGCAGTGCTGCTGGGTCAGTTGTTTGTTTAAAATCTGAGGGGGAGAAAAGTTTTAGTGAAGCAAAGACTTTAAGGAATATGAGCCAAATGCAGGAGTTAGGTCACCGATCAGCCATGATCTCATTGAATGGTGGAACATGCTCAAGAGGCTGAATGGCCTACTCCTGTTACTATGTTCCTGTGTTACTATGTTCCTATGTTACTATGAGTATTGACACCTTGAGGGTGAGACTTGGGAATTAAGAATGGAAAACAAATGAAATCACAAAAACTTTACTTGTATTTTGTATCTATCTTCACAGTCACAGATACAAATGAATTCCCAACGAGGGGGCAAAAGAGAGGGAGTAAATTAAAAGGATCACAAGAGAAAAGGGATTGAGAAAATGAATGAGTCTCATGGAGATGTCCACTGGACTTGATGGCTGGCAAAACTGGAGATGAGTTGCTCTAACACCTTTTGATGCAAGAGTCCTATATTCAGGAGTTAATAGCAGAATATTTAGAAAACCACAATGCAATCAGGAAGAATAAACATGTTTTAAGACCATAAGACATAGGAACAGAAGTCGGCCATTTTCGACCATAGTCTTTGTAGAATTTGCTCCACTATTCAATGAGATCATACTTGATCCAATACTCTGCAGCTTTCCGGCCTTTTCTCTGGAATCTTTCCTTTCCTTGCTGATTAAAAATCTGTCAATCTCAACCTTGAATATACTGAAAAACCAGCCTCGACAGTCATAGAATCCCTACAGTGTGGAAGTAGGTAATTCAGCCCATCGAGTTCATACCAACCCTCCAAAGAACATCCCACCCAGACTCATGCCCCTTATCCTATCCCTATAACCCTACATTTACCGTGGCTAATCTACATAATGTGCACATCTTTGGAATGTGGAAGGAAACTAGAGCATCCGGAGAAAACCCACGCAGACACTAGGAGATTGTGCCTAGTCCACGCAGAGCTGCGTGAGGGTGGAATTGAACCTGGGTTCCTGGCGCTGTGAGGCAACAGTGCTAACCATTGAGCCACCATACCACCCCACATGGTAAAGAATTCCACAGACTCACTCCCCCCTGTGAGAAGAAATTCTTCCTCATCCCTATCTAAACTGGGCGACCCCTAACTCTGAGATTATACCCTCTGGTCCTAGAGTTACCACAAATGGAAACAACCGTTCAGCACCCGTAAAGACCACTAAGATTTGATAAGGTTGCCTCTCATTCTTATACATTCCAATGAGTGCTGGCCCAAGTGGAATGGTGTTTGGTAAACTTCTTCGAGTTCTTTGAGGGCATAGCAAGCAAGGAGGGGAAAGGCAGTCTGTAGGAATTGAGGATTCAACGTTCCAAAAGACACTGGATAAAATGCAATCCAAAAGATAAGAACTCATGATGTGATTTTATGGGGTATCAAATTGCCTCGCCCATTTCACTACCAAGAAACCATTCCTGGCCATGATGTTATGCTGGAAGAAGCCTTCATTGTTTAAGAGTAACAGCTGGGTGGTAGTTCCCTCACAGAGAGCGGCTGGACAGTCTGTCATTCTGTAGTCTGAATTGCACTGGCATCGAATGGTGGCTGCTGCTGGGACTGCTCTAAGCAGTCAGCAAGGAATTGGCTGAGGGAAGCCAAACATCTGGGATTTTGGAGGGGCCTGCTGGCAGGCAGCAGTAAGGTGGGAGCAGTGGGTCAGCTCTGAGAGGCTGGGGCACTGGGAGGGTTATAAGAGGGATATGATCTTGGGGAGAGGTGTGTCCTGAAGGGATAAGGGTGTACACACCTCAAAACAAGTTCCCACTACCTCCTGTGTGACAGCAGCCCAAGCAGAGAGAGCTGCCAGGCTATCAGCCTTGCCTCTGCCTTCCTGTTCCCCTCTGCGGGTGTATGGAGATACTGCAGATGCTGGAGAGTCAGAGTCGAAACATGTGGCGCTGGAAAAGCACAGCAGGTCAGGCAGCATCCAAAGAACAGGAGCATCGATGTTGCAGGTATAAGCCCTTCATCAGAAATGTGGAGGGGGAAGAGGGCTGGGAGAGAAATAGATGAATAGGAAGGGTTTAGAGGGACAACTGCTGGCAAATGGGACTTGGTTATTTTTGGATATCTGGTCAGCATGTATGAGTTGGACTGAAGGGTCTTTTTCTGTGCTGTACATTTCTATGGCTCTATGTAAAGTAACAGCAGAGATGACTATTCATTAGCACTTACGAACCATAATAGGTCTCAGGGTGGGCAAGCTTCCTGACACATTCTCTGCCAATTGCAATGTTGGAGATCGTGTATGGGGAGGAATGTGGTGAGAGAAGCACCCATTTTATTGAATATGACTTTCGACTTTCACCTGCGGTGGTGAGGTGCAGTTCTATCCAGCCCGTGATGATGTGTTAATATTGATAGAGGATTAACTGACCAGCAGGAAACAGAGATTCGGGATTAATGGATCATTTTCAGGTTGCAAAGTGGAGTGCAATAGGGAAGAGCACTTGGAAGCTCAGCTATTTATCATATATAGTAATGACTTGGATGAAGTTACTAAGTGTATTTTAGCCAAATTTACTAAGATATAAAGATAGTCAGGTTGCAGGTTATGAGGAAGATGCAAGTTACATGAGTGGGCCAAAAGTTGGCCAATGAAACGTAATGTGGGAAATGTGAGGTTTTACACTTTGGCAGGAAGAGTAGAAAGTTGAATATCATTGAACTGGAGAGAAAGTGCAGAATGCTGCAGTCAAAGGGCTCAGAGTGTCCTTATCTCACAAAAGATTAGTTAGCATACAGATATATCCGATTAATAACACAAATAGAATGTTCAGCCTTATTACAAAGAGGTGGAATATAAAAAATGGAAAATCTTGCTACAACTTATCATTGGAGAGACAGGCCGCCCACTTGCGAAACATTTCAGAGAACACCTCTGGGACACCCACACCAACCAACCCAACCGCCCCGTGGTTGAACACCTTAACTCCCCCTCCCACTCCGCCAAGGTCATGCAGGTCCTTGGCCTCCTCCATCGCCAGACCATGGCAACACGACGCCTGGAGGAAGAGCGCCTCATCTTCGCCTAGGAACCCTCCAACCACAAGGGATGAATGCAGATTTCTCCAGCTTTCTCATTTCATCTCCCCCTACCTTATCTCAGTCCCAACCCTCGGACTCAGCACCGACTTCTTGACTTTCATTCTTCTTCCCGACCTCTCCGCCCTGACCCCCTCTCCAACCTATCACCCTCACCTTAACCTCCTTCCACCTATCGCATTCCCAACGCCCCTCCACCATGTCTCTCCTCCCTAACTTTTATCTTAGCCTGCTTGGTACACCGTCCTCATTCCTGAAGAAGGGCTTATGCCCGAAATGTCGATTCTCCTGCTACTTTGTTGCTGCCTGACCTGCTGCACTTTTTCAGCAACACATTTTTCAGCTCTGATCTCCAGAATTTGCAGTCCTCACTTTCTCCTACAACTTATCATTGGCCAGATCATACCTAGAATACTGTGGACAGTTTTGTTCTCTTTGGCTAAAGAGAGATATTGCTGCTTTGGAAGCAGTTCAGAGGAGGTTCACAAGTCTGTTTCCTGGGATGAAGGGTTTGTCTTATGGAGAAAAGATGAAGGTAAAGGCCACATAAGACCAGGCTATATTCCAACAGGTTTATTTAGAAGCAGTTCTCCGAAAGCCAGTGCTTCCAAATAAACCTGTTGGACCATAACCTGGTGTTGTGTGATTTCTTTTTTCAACTTTGTCCATCCCAGTCCAACACCCGCTCCTGCACATCAAAGAAAAGACGAGCTGTCTGGGGCTATACTCACTGGAGTTTTGAAGAATGAGAGGCAAATTTAAAAATAAGGAATCATTGAAGACAGAGATGAGGAGGAATTTGTTCTCTCAGAGGATCACTAGGCTTTGAGATTCTTCTCCCCAGTCTGCAAGGAGGCTGAATCCTTAATTATATTTAATGATGAGTTAAACAGGTTTTTGATCATCAATACAATCCAGCATCATGGAGGACAGGCAGGAAAGTGGAGTCAGATCTGCCATGATCTTATTGAATGTTAGTGCAGGCTTAACTGGTCAATTGATCTACTGTTGCTCCTATTTGTTATGATCTTATGATTTGTCTAATAGTTTTCGTAGAAGACTCTATCTGTTTAAAGGGCGAGGCTTCAGCAACATGTACATCGTAAGGTCTTGGCTTTCAACAGATCCCCTATGTTTGGGATGGCATTATGTCAAGCTGTCTGAGAACTAACACGGGGCAGAAACAAATAAGTTCAGGGAGTATTTTAGGAACACAGGGAAAGAGTAGCACAGGCCAACCATTGCCTACATTATTCTTCAAGAGAATGAAAGAGTATCTCGCAATACCACAATCATTTCAGCACTTACTTCCAAAGCTTCTTTGTACCAAGCAATGTTATATTGAACAGAGTCTACACAGGCCTAATTCCCGTTGCTCCTCTTGGTAACAGACCAGATGAAGCTAAGAGATATTGGCAACTAGTGATTTACTGTGTATGGTACTTATTACAGTAGATGTCACAGCACACTTGGGTTGAAATTGAATGTAGAGACAGGAGTGCCAATAAAATGGACAGCTGCACCCTGGGTTGGCTAACTGCAGTTTCTTGAATGTTGGAGCTGCTGCAGTTATTCAGGCAAATTCAGGATTTTACCAACACACTCTTAACTTGAACCTTGTAGACAGTGGAGAGTCTTCTAAGGATCAAGAAGTGAACCATTTATTTCAGATATGTCAGTAGCTTGCTGAAATGCTGTTGGTTCACAGGGACATAATAGAATGCCAAGGACGTCTTCACGTGTTTCTAGCAGGTGCATTGGCCACTTTTTGGAAGGTGCTGGATTAAATGTGGCAGAGTGGGAATAAAACGGTAAATCCATCACCTCCATTTTAACTCCTCTGCCATCCTGTTTAGTTCCAGCAGTGAGAAAATCTTTTATACTTCCAATGTAGTAAGTTTTACTGACTTGGGAAATCTGCAGAGGAAGATGATAGGGATGTTCAAAAAAAGAAACCATCATGCAGTTTGTGGCTGTGCATTTTGGAATAGTCTTATCTCCAGCAGAATAGTCTTATCTCCAGTGTTTATTCTTCAGTAATCTTGGGAAAAATGCTAGAAAATGATGCATGTGAAGTCCCAGTAATTGCTGGTCATGCATCCAAATTCTCCATTTATTTTTCTTCACTCTCTGGATGTGGGCAATGCTGGCTGGGCCAGCATTTATTGTCCATCCCTAGTTGCCCTTGAGAAGGTGGTGGTGAGCTGTCTTCTTGAACCGCTGTAGTGCTTGTGCTGTAGGTTAACCCACAATACCCTTGGGGCAGAACTCTTTTCGAACGTGCCAATGAAGGAATGGTGATATATTTCCAAGTCAGGATGGTGAATGGCTTGGAGAGGAACATACAAGTGGTAGTGTTCCTATAAATCTGCTGCCTTGTCCTTCTAGATGGAAGTGGTCATGTGTTTGGAAGATGCTGTCTGAGGAACTTTGGTGAATTTCTGCAGTACATCTTGTTGATATTACACACTGCTGCTAATGATCGTTGGTGGTGGAGGGAGTGCATGCTTGTGAATGTGGTGCCAATAAAGCAGACTGCTTTGTTGGGCAGCACGGTGGCGCAGTGGTTAGCACTGCTGCCTCACAGCGCCAGAGACCCTGGTTCAATTCCCACCTCAGGCGACTGACTGTGTGGAGTTTGCACATTCTCCCCGTGTCTGCGTGGGTTTCCTCCGGGTGCTCCGGTTTCCTCTCACATTCCAAAGATGTGCAGGCCAGGTGAATTGGCTATGCTAAATTGTCCGTAGTGTTAGGTAAGGGGCAGATGTAGGGGTGTGGGTGGGTTGCGCTTCGGCGGGGCGGTGTGGACTTGTTGGGCCGAAGGGCCTGTTTCCACACTGTAAGTAATCTAAACAGTGTCAAAAATCATGAGTGTTGTTGGAGCTGCACACATCCAGGGAAGTGCGGAATATTCCATCACACTCCTGACTTGTGTCTTGGAGATGATGGACAGGTTTTGGGGAGTCAAAAGGTGAGATATCTGCCACAGTATTCCTAGCCTCTGACCTGCTCTTGTAGTCAGCCTGTTTATGTGGTGAGTCCAGTTGAGGTACTGGTCAATGTTAACCCAAGGCTGTTGACAGTGAGGGATTCAGTGATGTTAATGCTATTGAATGTCAAGGGGGTGGTTGTTAGAGTGTCAGTTATTGAAAATGGTCATTGCCTAGCATTTGTATGGTGTGAGACAAAGCCTGGACATTGTCCAGATCTTGTTGCATTTGAACATTGACTGCATCAGTATCTGCACTGTATCAGTGAATGGTACTGAACATTGTGCAATCATTGACGAACATCCCCACTCTGACCTTATGATAGAGGGAAGGTCATTGATGAAGCAGCTGAAGATAGTTGGGCCTAAGACACTACCCTGAGGGATTCCTGCAGCGATGTGCTAGGGGTTGAAATGACTGACCTCCAAGGACCACAACCATCTTCCCTATGTGCCAGGTATGACTCCAACCAGTGGAGAGTTTGCCCTCGATACCCATTGATTCCAGTTTTGCTCGGGCTCTTTGATACTAAACTCAATCAAATGTAGCCTTGATGTCAAGAGCCGTTACTCTCACTTCAACTCTGGAATTCAGCTCTTTAATCCACCTTTAAACCAAGGCAGTAACAAGGTCAGGAGCAGAGTAACCCTGGCAGAACCCAAACTGGGCCTAACTGAACAGGTTATCGCTGAGCAGGTGCTATATGATCACATTGTTACTGCTACCTTCATCAATATGTCAAAGTTTAGGATTCCAAGTGCATGAGAATCTCTAGTGGCTGGAGAATGCTACTCTTTTCAGCGTTAAGTTTAGTAATCAGCATTGTGGAGAATATTAATCCAAGGCTTAACTTAAAATAGTCTTTCACATTATGTGACATGCAGTAGCAGCAATTTGCTGACGTGAAGACAATGTAAGAAAATACAAACTGATGCTTTTTTTCATCAGTTTCTGTAGGAATAAACAAATCTTTGTGGTATTTTTAGTTTCTTGCTCCTTGGAATCAGATCAGTCTTTAACTTGGTGTGGAATCTAGTGAGCATATGTTGTTTGATGTACTAGAGTAAATCTATTCCCATCTGACCAGTTTATTTCTACAAAATGTTAGTGACTGTACTCTACTCAGATTTCTTTTGAAACATGCAATAGGTGCAAGGGAACCTGCAGATATATCTGAAGGACTGTTAATTATTTAAGAAGGCGTGATCATTTTTCAGTTTAGTGTGTACATTTGAAGCTGTAATTATATTCTACCTGATCTCACCATCCTGTTTGAGCTTTCACCAGACACAGTTTACTGCATATCAATATATGGATCATAGCAGTTTTGAAGTTGAGCGTTTTTGGGTTATGTGGGGGATGAGATTGTTGCAATGTTGACCCAGTGTAACCAGTGAGATTTTCAGGCCTAATTGACATTAAAATAGCAAAATGCTGGCGCCGTTCAAACATTGATAATCAGCTTGACGCTTGGGCAGAAATCCAGCAATTTATCTGTAGTGTCGAGTTGGCAGAAATTCAGGCCAATTGAGGGAGTAGAGGGCATCGGACGATAAAGTTAATATTTGGAAAGATGTTTAGCAGAGTGAAGGATACCCAATGATTAATCTGCTGCCAAACAGCCCCAACTAATCTGTTTTTAAAAATTCTCTGACTTGGGCTGCACTAGCCCCAGGGATGAACATTTCTTGTTGGCGGAAACATGACTTGCCTTGGTTTATAATTCTGGTGATCGTTTGCTTGTACCAAGACTTACTCAAAAATAGCAGTAGTGTTCACAATTTCAGTTGGTTTTGTATTCATTCATGGAGTTGTTGAGAGACCAAAGTCACACTGTCCGTCTATAACTTATTGCAGGGTCAGAGAATTATACTATCAATATCTTTAGAAAGCAAAATTATTTGTGCATGAATCAAGAATGCAAGCATTTCTATTACCTCAGCCTCTTCTATTTTACAAGCTTCCCGTCCCAGGTACAAAAGGTCCACCAAAATCAAAATGTGGCTTAAAATTTGCTATTAGCTTTTGTCTGTCTGTTCTTACATAGCTGTTTCATTGGATGTTGAACGTGAGTGTAAAAACAATAACTGAAATGTTTTCAACCAATATGTTAAATCAATAATTCTACCTGGCCTGCTTCCATTGTTCCCATAGGCATAGACACCAGTGTATGAACATTTCTGTTCACTCACTCAGTGCCAATGAAAAGGCAGCCAGGGGCACTGGATAAAGTCAAGGCTTGTGGGCTTGACAATACCCTGACCAGTGTTACACCTGAACTAGCTAATCTGCTAGCCGTGCTGTTACAGTACAGCTACGGATATGGAAGATTGCCCAACAAAGCTGTTTTCAGGCAAGAGACCTAAGATAAATCTATCCTCATGGTTTATGACCTGAGTACCTGTCTCCCATAAGTAAAATGTCAGCAACAGTCGTCAATTGAGTCATCAAACAATACTTTCTTACCAACAATTTGCTCAGACAGTGAGGAAAGAGTCACTGTTCTAATCAGCAAGTCAAAAGTACAGCAGCAGCTCAGGCAGAAGGGCCACCACCACCCTACATAGAACATAGAACATTACAGCACAATACAGGCCCTTTGGCCCTCGATGTTGCATCAACCTGTGAAACCAATCTGAAGCCCATCTAATCTACACAATTCCATTTTCGTCCATATGACTATCTAATGACCATTTAAATGTCCTTAAAGTTGGCGAGTCTACTACGGTTGCAGGCAGTGCATTCAAGCCCTACTACTCTGAGTAAAGAAACTACCTCTGACATCTGTGTTATATCTATCACCCCTCAATTTAAAGCTATGCCCTCATGCTAGCCCCATCACCATAAGACCATAAGACCATAAGACATAGGAGTGGAAGTAAGGCCATTCGGCCCATCGAGTCCACTCCGCCATTCAATCATGGCTGATGCGCATTTCAGCTCCACTTGCCAGCGTTCTCCCCGTAGCCCTTAATTCCTCTAGACAACAAGAACCATCTGAGGAGTAAGGCTCTCACTGTCCACCCTATCTAACCTTCTTCTGTCCAATAAAACAGTCTAAAGTCCATCAGCCTTTCCATGTAAGACTTTCCTTCCATGCCAGGCAACATCCTCGTAAATCTCCTCTGGGCCCTTTCCAAAACTTCCAAATCCTTCCTATATTGCAGTGACCAGAACTGTACACGATACTCCAAGTGCAGCCGCACCAGAGTTTTGTACAGCTGCAGCATGACCTCATTGATCCGAAACTCAATCCCTCTCCTAATAAAAGCTAACACACCATATGACTCTTAACAACTCTCTCACCTGGGTGGCAACTTTCAGGCATCTATGTACATGGACACCGAGATCTCCCTGCTAATCTACGCTACCAAGACTCTCACCATTAGCCCAGTACTCAGTCTTCCCATTGCTCCATCCCAAGGGAATCACCTCACACTTTCCACATTAAATTCCATTTACCACCTCTGAGCCCAACTCTGCAGCTTATCTATGTTCCTCTGTAACCGACAACATCCTTCTGCACTATCACAACTCAATAGATCCACAAATTTACTAACCCACCCTTCTACACCCTCATCCAGGTCGTTTATAAAAATGACAAACAGCTGTGGCCCCAAAACAGATCCTTGCGGTACGCCACTCGTAACTGGACTCCAGGATGAACATTTCCCATCAACCACCACCCTCTGTCTTCTTTCAGCTAGCTAATTCCTGGCCCAAACCACTAAATCACCCTCAATCCCATTCCTCTGTATTTTGTGCAACAGCTTACCCGTGGGGAACCTTATCAAACGCCTTACTGAAATCCATAGACATCACATCAACAGCTTTACCCTCATCCACCTGTTTGGTCACCTTCTCAAAGAACTCAATAAGGTTTGTGAGGCATGACCTACCCTTCACAAAACCGCTTGGACTACCCTAATCAACTTATTCCTTTCTAGATGATGAGAAACACTATCTCATATAACCTTTTCCAACACCTTACCCACAACCAAAGTACGGCTCACTGGTCTGTCCTTACCAGAGTTATCTCTACTCCCCTTGTGAACAAGGGAAATGGCAAATAGGGCTGACCAAGCCACGTGCCCATGCTATTGTTGTCCATTGCCCAGGAAGAAAACTGTAAAAGAAAACTCCTGTATATAACTCCACAATCTAAGCTTTAGCTTTCCACGCAGATTTTTTTTCACCCTTTCAGTATATTTTAGGCTCCATTCCCATCTCTTGAGGTTTTCCAATCATCAGCCAGATGTACATAAGCTAGGCTCTGTTCCTCATAATCTTCTCACCATAAGATATGGTAACCACACATTATTCTCATATTCATCTGAATTTATGATCTGAATAACAGAGACTCCACATTGGCCAAATTAATCAACATGGCATGTGTTTTTGGGTAAAGGAGCTAAAAGTGGAATTTTGGCAAGAGAGCTTGTTTATTGCTCCCATCTGATGCTTTGGAAGGGTTTGTGGACGTTGCTACTTTAAAACGGTTCCTCATGTTGTTGTAGTTGACACATTATTTGTTATTTACAACATTTCAAAGGCATTGGGATGGGTATAAGAATAGGAAGAGTTGAGAGGGACATGGACTAAGTGCTGGAAAATGGGATTAGATTAATTTAGGATATCTGGTCGGCATGGGCGAGTTAGGCCAGAGAGTCTGTTTCTGTGCTGCACAACTGTATGACTGTATATGTTGGGTTAATTTTTTTCAGTGCACTTTTGTGTATTTATTGATAGTATTCCATGAATTATTTAACACACATTAAACTGCAGAGTTAATGGAAAGGTAATCAAAACTTTTTCAGCTAAGCTAGTATTCACCATGTTCTGTACAAACCAACTGGTAACATTGAATGATGATTATTGTTATTTGTATTTTACAATGAACAGCACAGTAAAATACACTGAAAAATTTCAACTGTCACCACAATCCAGCGTCATTGACGTAACATGTGAATAGATAAGTATGGTGAATAAAAAAAATCATGTGTTCAGATTGAGAGATTTACTTTTATTTTCAAATGTGCGGTTTCGCAAGCACGAATGAAGTTGTGATGTTTCACGTAACCATTGTGTCTGTTTGATTTTTCACCAGATCCAGTCTACTGCAACAGCAATTTTGAACTTGGGTAGACAAAAGTTATGTTGGGGATGAAATTGTTGCTCCAGTAGGCTTCATTACAAGATTTATAATGTTTTCAAATAAATGAATTTTGGGTAAATTTAGTAATCCGATGTTCCTAGTCTGGATGTCAGGTTGAAGGATAATTTGGATATATGGTTAGAAGACCATAGTAATGCTGTTCTCATAGTAATGTGTTCCATTCAAGTGGCATTTCCTGCTGCAACTAGGGGCTTGCTTGGTTTACCTTTTGATTTATTTGAATCTTTGAAAAGGTGTCCACATTGAAAGCCTGTTTAATAATATTTGACCAGTGTAAATAAATGCAAACAATCTTGAAACATCAAATTCCTTTGCAATATGCTTCAGGAATGAATATGATGGAAATGATCTGCCCTCCAGGACTTGTCACTGGGCAGAATTTTATTGGGAGTGGGGGTTGCTATATTATTGCTAAAATTCAATAACAGTTGACTAAAAAGGATCCTGCTCCATGTCAGTAGTGCAGTGCCAGTGGGCTACAAGAGCAGAGACCAGGGCTTTGACCAGGACTGGGTGGGAGGATGTTCTGTGTTGAGGGCCGACAGCGCCATTTAATTGGCTGGCAGTTCCAGAAGTCCCGGCCATGGCAGAAGTGGGGAGTGGGCCCCAGGATGAAGGGAGTTCACGTCCAGATCCCAGGTCAGCTAAGGATCAGAGAAACAGTAGATCTGTGTAAAAATAGTTGTGGGTAGGTTTTGGAAAACAGGAACACTGTGGACGAGCATATTTTGGACAGAAGTGTCCAATTGCACGCGTAAGGGAACCTTAACCTGATGTCCCCCTCCCCCCTTCCACAAGTTGGTTTGGAAATGGTCTTCTCAATCCTCCATGCCTGTACATGTCAATCACATCCATTGTCATTTTCTGCTCAATTGACTTGGTAACAAGTTTAACTGGCTATTCATTATTTATTTAAAAGTGGGCGGGCACCAATTCAGGGGAACTAAAAGTTGGGCAAGCCAGATGTTATACTTCACAAATCATCTGTCAATTGTGAAGTCCACCCCCACCACAACCACTATCAAAAAGGCACACAGCAATAGATGATGGACTGTATAATTCACACCAGCTTGTTACAGCTTTCATAAAATAGTTGGTTAATTACTTTCATATTCTGTGAACAATAGGTTTGGAATTTTGTTCCTAGCTATTAGAATAGTTCATTAACAGGTTACAAATCTCGCAAATTGAATTTAATGATTTTCATTGTTTCATAGAGCAGTGAATCTTCTTTAAACATTTTTGAGATTGAAAAATGCAGGTGTACGTAATGCAAAGCCAGAGTTCACTGTGGCAAAATGGTCCATTGACAACAAGATAAAAAGCAATGTTCTTTTTTCACTTATGCTAGCGAGCAGACAATCAGACACAAGGAGATAGCATCTGTTCACATTGCCAGAGTCCATTCAGACTCAGGCTGCAAATAGAAGAATTACATTTGCATTTGTTTTCTAGATAAAGAGCAGAAGAGAATTGTAGCGTGTCTTTTGATGCAGTGCTTGACAAAGTATCTCATCCTGCTGTGTTGGGCTGCTGCTTGGTTGAATCCCTTTCAATCATCACTTTTCACATTTGAATGAAGCACAATTTTATTTGGAGATGAACTAAGGAAACAGAGAGCTTTAATCTGATAGTATCATTAGGGGAGAGTGCTGTCAATCTAATTATACCACCTCCGGGTCAAAATATGAGCAATACTTTTCCCTTCTCTCCAAATTAATCAGATTATCTGAGAGTATTGGGAGATCAGCAAAAGCTTTTAGCCATTTGGATCCTGCCAAAAATCTAATGTTAACATTATTTAGGAAAGGTTCATCGTTTGTCTTCTGTCGTTTACTTTTCAGGAGATCCTTACATTGCATCCATCTCATCTTAACCCATATGACATTACTGACTGACAAAATCTGATGCCATCGATAATGAACAAAGGTTTTCTCTTTCTCTTTGAGAAGGCAGTGTTAAAGACTGAGCTGGTCTTTTCACATAGTGAATCCTAAATGCCTCTCAAGCCTTGCCCTGATTAACGTTATACAGAACTACAATTACTTTTGCTGTCATCCTTGAAAGTCTGATGCTGAAATGGTTTGATTAAACCAGCCCCATCATCCTGGCAGCTCCACTGGGATTGTATCCTCCAATGCTGAGCCTGACCGAGTTTGCAGGAGATGAGGGAGGGCACTTTATTTACACGGGATTAATAGATGTATACACCTTCTCGAGGGCATCGCAGTATTTGTTAGCCTAAAGCACTGGGAAAAGCCAGTGCCTGCCCTCCAGTGGTGAATAGTTTTCAGGGTCTCAGGCACTGCCCTTGCTTATCCATTTTCCCCACAGTACTTTGCACATGCCAGTATAGGGAGAGGGTGTGTCTCATCTAACTTAATCTGCCAGTCTCCAGTAGTCCACAACATTAGTTTATTACATGGCAGGTGGAGGATAGGCCCCTTACTGGGCCAAGCAAGAGCTATAATAAAATGGCAGAGATCCAGTGTATCCAAGCGTTTGCTGTCTTTTTGTCAGTTCTGCCAAACTTCTGTCAGAGTGATACTGGCAAGTTGACAGAAACTCCAAGAAATTCAGGGTGACTTTACTACTTGTCGATAAAAGTTCGACATTTTTAACAAGGTATGAACAACATGTTTGGACAAACTAGAAATTTACACAAATGATGAAAACATCTCTTTTAGTTAGCACACATCAAGCTCCTACAAATCACAGCACTGTATTTACCTGATAATCTTTTATCTGTCATATTGATTTGAGGATAAATATTTGTCGGGATGCTGGCATAACTCACCCTGCTGTTATTCAGAATGCCTCCATGGGACTTTCTGAATCCACCTGAAAGTGTGGGCAGGGAATTGGGTTAAGATTTCTTTTGGAAGATGCTTTTGAAAGAGAGTACAGCACTCCCTCAGTACTGCTCTGAATGTCAGCCAAGACTTGAATGAACCAATTCCTGTAGTGAGTCTTCAACGCGCAATATTTTGGCTCGGGCAAGAGTGTTACCAAGGCATTCCAGAGCAAACTTTCTGAAACCTGAAACTTGTTATACAAGGCAGGGTTAGGGCACAGTGACAGCTTTCAGCAAGACTCAGAACAATAATCATGACAGTGCGGAACTAATGTTTCTCATTAAACTGTGGTGGGAAATAAATGCAGTTAAGACATTCAGTACCAAGGCCATATATTTTTTTAAATCACAGCACTAATTTCCTGCTGCTCAATTTTATTAGTTGGCTGATAGTTGTACTTGTCATTTTACAGATCTGAAATGGAATCAATTTTAGCTCTGCTTCCATTGTAATAATACCACCCGGATGGTGTGTTCGACTGACTTAAGTGACATAAAAACATTGAATTGTAAAATGAATAAGGGAAGGATTGTGCTATCAACAAGACTTTGGTGAAACCTACCAAAATATGGACTCGCTCAACAGTCAATGCTCAAACCACCCAGCAATTGAGGAATGGTGTGTTAATGCAGTATGTGGGCTTGTCGTGACTGCATTAATATCTGCTGAACGATGATTGTTTTGGTACACTTGCAGCTTTATTCATGACAGAGTTTCGGAGAGAATCCAGCACTGTCTTTAGAATTTCCCCATTGACAAGGCGGCTTTGTCTAAGCGAGAGGATGAAAAGAGCTCCATAGAATGCGATCTATGACTCTATCTAAAACATTGCCGTGTTCAGCCTTTCAAATACATGTATAAAGCCACATTGCTGGTCCGTATGCGTGTTTGAATCTGGCTAATAGATCACAATTAAAACAGTGTTACTAGACATTGAAAACATATCCACTTCCTTTGGTAGATGATGGGTGGCATGACATTCTGGGACAAAAACATTATCTGAATGCAGGCCTGTTGTGTGTCTGACTTGCTATCTCTACACATTTAATGCACTACAATAATACAGTGTAACTAACTTAGATTTATTTGGAAAAGAAATTATTTGTGTTCTCTGCTTATTTTTTGAGCAATATTGATTTCCTGCTGTTTTTATTCCTCCTTTGACTTTCTAGTTTCTTGTGGAAGTGTGATTCTCAGTGGAGTTGCATTGGGACTAGAATAATTCCAGCCTTTTGGCAATGGGCAGGGGCACAGGAAGGCTACAAGAGGAAACTTGTCACTGACATGCCATTTTGCCAGCGGCAAGAAAGTTGGCCAATTTGCCACCCCTGCAGAGCCAAAAAGTGTAGCACTTGAAAAGGACAGCAGGTCAGGCAGCATCCGAGAAACAGGAGAGATGACATTTCCGGTATTTGCCTTTCAGCAGACCTGATGTGCTTTTCTAGCTCCACACTTTGCAACTGTGACTCTCCTGCATCTGCAGTCCTCACTTTCTCCACTTCTGCAGAGCCATTTACATTCTCAGGGCAAATGACTGCATTCAAAGGCATTTTGTCTAGATTGGGGCCTTCCACTGCTATGTGAGAAGAACAATCAGTGTAATTTGTTGGACTCGCAGTGGGCTCTGGAATTGGTGTGCGCCGCCCCCACCCCCGTGTAAGGTTCTGATGGCGCATGGATGGGCCGAAAGCAGCAGTGGTCACCCTCGCACCAATGTCTCTGACTGTGCCTCACAAACACGCCATCCCCAAAGAGTTGGAATCCACCAGCTGGTTGGTTCTGTTGTCTCTGAACTCCACCTGCACCTCTTCGAGGTGCTCAGCTATTGAGATTTCAGCTGCCTGCAGCTGCAGCCTCACAGATGTCTAATAGTTGTGTCGCTGAGGTTATTGACCTGCCCGCCCTCAGATTCAGGAATGGGGGGGCATCCTGAACTGGGATGATGGCCACTCACTTGGCTTCCCTAGGCCTAGCCATCAGCCAAAGTGGAGGAGGGGCTCCCACTTTCAGCTCCAGCAGCAGAGGTTCTGCTGTCTGTGCAAATTTCAGGCCTGAATTACTGGCGTTTATTGTCATGTCACAGGTCTGATATCCTATACACATTGTCTTCGATCAACCATTATGAACTGTGGTTCTTCAGCTGAAATAACCTCCTCACTTGTGCAGCTGATTCCAAATAACTAGCTTAGTGTTACAGTGAAAGCATTGAGACAAACCAATACACCAAATCTGTCTGATTTCAGGGAGCTCACCAGATAAGATTTAGAAGTACTGGTGAATTTTACTATCGGCTAGAGTTTCCAAACTGGATGTGGCTTAGTGGCATGTTTTATAAGGGATGATACAGTAGCTTCCCCCCCTCCACTTCCGTTAAAATCCCATATTTTGTGATTGGAGTTCAGTCTCCAGATCCTGTTCAACTGACCCCATCACCCCTCCCACCACCACCGCACTCAAATGGTTTCACCCTTTGACCCTTCTATATTGATGAGATAGTGAACTCCAGCAGGAAATTCTGATTTGACTTTAAAGACGTATTTAAATATTTGAATTAACCTTCTCACAACATAACCAAAATGCCCTTAATTCTTCAGCATCTATTTCCATGTTACTATGCCTATTTATTAATATCTGTGCATATTTTCACAGCTATCAGGCTGCACAATGCTTTCAAACTCCCCTGTGTGTAAGGGAATGGTGCAGATGGTGTGCTGAGACAGCATTCCTGCTTATATAGCAGCTTTTAAGTATTAATGAGGCACACAATTATGTTGCTACTAGAGACATTGAAAATAATGGATTTTTTCTACACGGATTGCAAAAATTCCTACCCTTCTTTCTCAATTAGCTCCTGACATAAACTTAGTTGGCTTTTCACATTTGCCTAAAGGTCAAGTGATTGATAGAAAAGAATTGCTCTGTGTCCTCATTATCTGCCTCTTTTTAACGACCATGAGTATTTGCTGCTGTATTTTTCAGAAATTCATTTTATAATGAATGCTCCCAAAATTAATATTACAAAGCTGTGGATATGGCCAGCTTTATACATCATGTTATTGTTGTCTCAGCGGTTTCATGACATATTTGTTATTATAAAGTACTCAATTATTACAGTTTTACTCTACAACACGTGATAGAATAGTAATATCCCAAAAATTAAATTGCTCCTGAATTTGGATGTGATCTGCACATGCTCCACAAAATTGGCAGTGGGACCACACAAAAATAATCTGCGGACTCTATTTGCTTAGAACTAGCAAGCTGCCATGTCAGTCGAAGCCCCAGAAACAGCACATTAATCATGGTGTGAGCCAAATTGATGAGCTAGGATGCTGGCCAAAAGTGACACTCAACTCCAGGAGGTTTTAGCAATCAGGGCAGGCATGAATACAGGCTGCAGTTTTAATGTGGAGTTCAGTAGAGCATTTAGATACATTCAGGTGGGGGTGAAATATGTACTCATCTCTTTTTTTGTCTTATAGCCTCAAGTAGTACTTTCAGGATGAATCACTGGTTTGTCTGCTATGTGTCTGAGAAAAGTGACTGCACAGTGCTGTGCTTAGTCAATGCCCAAATTCACAAAGGCTCCTGAAACAACTTCTTGGTCTCTTATTTGCGTGGGACGTGAGCCTACCATAATTTTAAAGCAGGTACCCTGGATGGCGATAGGGTATTGTAACCAATATGTTGCAGTGTATTTATGAGGTAAACCAAGTGTGTGCATGTTGTTTGCCATATTGCATTTTTTGACACCTATTTCTTGATTGAGGTATTACCATAATCAAATTGCTGCTCTAGCACTTTGTTGAGCTAAACACATGAGAAAAGAATGAAACCTGACTCCTATACATTTCCACATTGCGCTGTCATGCTCACATGGGAATCAGAATGATAGCACAGCATCTCACCATGGGAATTTCTCCAGATTGGCAAGAGGGTGGGTTCAGAGATGGTGGATCAGGGATGGAGAGGGCTATCAATATGAGTGCACTCTGGAGCATTTGGCTGGTGAGCCATCATCATTGTTGACTTATGCCCGGTTCAAGGATGATGTTTGTTCAGGGTCACAGGTGTCTGCTGTTGGTATTCATGTGAGTGAACAGGCTGGTTTCTGACCCACAGATCCTTTGGCATCTGAAGCAGAACTTGTCCCTGATTTTTTTTTATTCTTACTGTAGACCTGAATCCCCCATGCAAAAAAAAATGAAGGGCTTCATTAAAATTTCTACAGGCAGGAGGTCTCACAAGGAAGCGGGATGCAGAGTGCAAGATTCACTTTAATTTCTTCATTTCTCTGCCATCACTCTGTCTTACTGTTAAGATGATGGGCTTCAAAGTGAGATGCAGCTCGATGCATAAATTGTCACCATTCTGAATGTGGTATGGTGCCTTTAAAGTGTTTTCTTTTGTACACGTTTTTAACAAAAGGCCATTTTGAGAGGTGAGAAGACAGGAGCTGATGGTTTTCAGTGGAACAAATACTGAGGCCAGTCCATCAAAGTTAATTATGCTGTTTTCTCAGAAGAAGGAAACTTCTTGAGCTATACCCCACCAAGAAATTAAACTTCTTTAGAGAGAAGGAAAGTTTTTTTTTTCAGTTGTGAAAATAAGAAACATCAATTGTGGTTTTGAAGATCAATAGAAATGACTCAAAATAAAAAGTATTGATGGTTGTGGTTAGAATAACGTCACTGAAAGCTCTGCTTGAATATTAAAAATGAAAGTGGAATTCATTAGTAAGCAGGAAAGGGCTGTAGAGATTTTATATGAAGCCTGTCACTTTTTTTTGTGTGGGATTCAGATCTACAATAGGACTAACAAAAACAGTGACAAGGTTTAAACTGATTTGGCAGGGGGATGCAACACAGTAGATCCAGAGTTGGGAGCAAGATCCAATCAGATATTGAAGGAATGCTAGCGCGGAGAAGACATGGGCAGGATACGGCACATGGGACAACCAGAAAGCTAAATTGTATCTATTTTAATGCAAGGAGTGAGGTGTATGAACTTAAGAGCATTGATCAGCACGTGGGAATATAATATTGTTGCAAGCACTGAGACATGGTTGAGGAAGGGCAGGATGAGCAGCTGAACATTCCAGGGTGTAGATGTTGCAGGTGGGATAGGGGGCACGTAAGAGTGGTGGGGGTGTTGCATTATTAATAAAGGAAACCATTACTGCAGAAATTAGGAAGGATGTCCCGGAAGGATCTTTAAATTAGGCCATCTGGGTAGAGATTAGATATTAAAGACAGAATGATTACCTTGCTGGGATTATACTACAGGTTTCCCAACAGTCAGAGGGAGATAGAGTGCAGTTATGCAGGCAAATCACAGAAAAGTGTGCAAGATTATAGTTGGCGCTGACCCCTGCACAACACCATGATCACTGATCTCCAGTCAGAAAAACACCCTTCTACCGCTCCTCTCCATTTTGTATGACCAAGTTGTGAATCCATCTTAATAATTCACCATGGATCCCTTATGACTTCACCTTCTGCATCAGCCTGCTGTGACGTGTCTTGTCAAAGACTTTGCTAAAGTCCATGTAGACGACATCCATTGTGCTGCCCTCATCAATAATCTTTGTCACTTTCTCAAAAAGCTCAAGCAAGTTTGTGAGACATGGCCTCCTGCACACATAACTATGCTCCCTTCCTCTAAAAAATCCTCATTTTTCTAAATGCAAATAAATCCCATCCCTAATAATCCTGTTCAATCATTTCCCTACCATTGACAACCTGTAATTTTCTGGATTATCCCTGTTTCTCTTCTTAAACTTTTTTTTATTAATTCATGGGCTGAGGATGTTGCTGGCTAGACAGCATTTATTGCCCATCCCTAATTGCCCAGAGAGTAGTTGAGAGTCAACTGCATTGCTGTTGGTCTGGATTCACATGTAGACCAGACCAGGTAAGGATGGAAGATTTCCTTCCCTCAAGGATAATAATGAACCAGATGTGTTTTTCCTGATAATTGGCAATGGATTCATAGTAGTCATTAGACTCTTAATTCCAGATACTGGCTGAATTGAAATTCCAACATCTGCCATGGTGGGATTTAAACCCGGGTCCCCAGAATGTTGTCTGGATCTTTGGCTCACAGTCCAGCGATAATATCACTTGACCATCTATTCCCCAGGTAGTATTAATGACAGTATGACAATTAAATAACATTGGCTGTTCTCTGTTCCTCAGGGACCTTTCCTGTGATTAAAGAGGATACAAAGACTTCATGCAAGACCCAGCAAATTCCTCCCTCTCCTCCTTTAGTATTCCAGCATAAATCCCATCAAGTCCCGGAGACTTGTCTCTTTAATGCCTTTCACAGCACTCAACATCTGTTTTTTTAATATCAAGGTTGCCTAGGTTATCATACCCCTCTCTAGACTCACGATCCACCATGTCCTTTTCCTTTGTGAACACTGATGCAAAGTATTCGTTAAGGATCTCACCCATTTCCTCTGGCTTCACACACAAATTCCCTCCTTTATTCTTGAGCAGACATACTCTTTCCCTAGGCAGAAGTGGGTACTGCAGATGCTGGAGATTTAGAGTCAAGATCTCATTCCTGATGAAGAGCCTTTGCCCGAAACGTCAATTTTCCTGCTCCTCGGATGCTGCCTGACCTGCTGTGCTTTTCCAGAATCACTCTAATCTTGACTATGTCCTTTCCCTGCCTGTGCTCTTTATAGAAACCCTCTTGGGATTTTCCTTAATCCTGTTTACCCCTAATCAAGGCCCTTTTTAGCACTCCTAACTCCTTGTTTAAGTTCCTTACAGCTTTCTTTATGTCATTCAAGGTTCCCAAATCTTGCCATCCTTATCCTTCATTTTCACAGGAATGTGCTGGTCCTCGACTCTGATCAACTGGCCTTTAAAAGATTTTCACATGTCAAAGTGGATTTACCTTCAATTGCCTTTCCCCAGCATAATATTGTCATAGTTAGCTTCCCCCCAATTTAATACTTTTATCTGAGGGCTACTCTTATCCTTATCTGTGGATAACTTTAAATTTACAAATTATGATCACTTTTCCCAAAACGCTCCCACACTGAAACTTTGATCACCTGGTTGGACACATTCCCCAGTACCAGGTTTAATTGGCCCCTCCCCTGTTGGACTATTTACATATTGCTTCAAGACATTCTCCTGGACGCACCTAACATATTCCCTCCCTCCCATCCAAGCCCCTGACATGAAGGGGGTCCCAGTATGGGGAGTTAAAATCACCCACCACAACAACCCTGTTGCTTTTAAGTTTTTTTTATAACTTGTCCATATATCAAATATCTGTACCCTTACCTCCTGCTGGCTGTTGGGAATGCTGGAGTATAACTCCATCAAAGTGATTGCACCCTTCCTATTCCTCAGTTCCACCGATGTGGCCTCTCTGGATGAGCCCACTAAGGTGTCCTCCCTCAGAAGGAGGTATCCTCCCTCCCTGTGATATTCTCCCTTATTAGTAAAGCAACTTGCGTGTCTGTTTTACATCCCTCTCTGTCTCGCCTGAAACATCTAATTCTGGAACATCAAGCTGCCAATCTTGTCCTTCCTGCAACCAAGTCTCTGTAATAGCTACAACATCATAGTTGTATGATGTTAATCTAAGCTGTAAGTTCATCTACCTTACCTGTCATATATCTCTTGTTAAAACCAATGCACCTCACACCGTTAGTCCTGCTGTGTTCAGTAATCTTTCCCCTAAGTGTGAGCTGATACATTTTGAGAGGTCTAATAAAGAAAGGATATGTACAATTAATGGTAGGTTCCTAAGAAGCACTGAGGCACAAAGGGACCTTGGTGTACAAGTCCATATATCCCTAAAGGTGTCAACACAGTAAGATAGAGTGGTGACAAAGGCATATAGGATGCATGCCTTTGTTAGCCAAGGTATGAAATATAGGAGTAAGGAAGTATTGTTACAACTTTGTAAGACATTGGTTAGGCCATAGATGGAATACTATGTCCAATTCTGGTTGCTACACCATTGAAAGAGCGTGATACTTTGGGGAGGGTGCAGACAAGATTCATCAGGATGTTGCCTGGGATGAAATGTCTCAGTTAGGAAGAGAGACTAGATAGACTAGGTTTGTTTTCCTTCAAGCAGAGAAGGCTGAGGGGGGAATCTGATTGAAGTATATAATATTTTGAGAGGCATCAACAGAGTTGATCTTGAGAATCTTTTCCCAATGCAAATGTGTTTAAGATCAGAGGACATACATTTAAGATGAGGAGCAAGTTGTTCAGAGGAGATGTGAGAAAATGTCTTTCACCCAGAGGGTGCTAGATATGCAGAAGATGCTGCCTGAGGAGGTGTTAGAGGCAGGTACTCTCGAAGCATTTCAAAAGCAACTGAGGAGTACATGAAATGCCAGGGCTATGAATCAAGTGCAGGTTAATGGGATTAGTGTAGTTTAGTGTTTGTTGGTCAGGATCGACATGGTGGGCCAAAGGGCCTATTTCAATGCTGTATGACTGTATGACTTCATGACTTTTGGGCAGCAGAACTTCACAAGGTGGCCCATGTATAAGTGATTCCAGCTGTAATCTACATGTAGCCATATTTAGGTTAGAATAGAATATAGAATAGAATATCCTTTTTATTGTCACGTGTGCTCCATTATAGGAGTACAATGAAAAGCTTTTACAATGTCTGCTTTCTTACAATGACATCTTAGGCATGATTACCTGGGTACTATTGTTGGATACAGCAAAGAAATAAAAGTAGCTGCATTATTTTACAGAGTTGAAAAATAAGTTTAAACATAGGATATTATTAAAGGGTTGACATAACAGTAAGGTAGGAAGTTTGAAATAGACATTACAATGCAGCAGTTCAGCATAGGGTCTCCGCACATGGTCTGACCGCACGCACCAGACCCCAATTCAATATCCGTCCCCGCTGCACTCCAAGCTCCAGACCGCTCCATACCGGCACTCAGCTGCTCCAAAGTAAGTTCTACCACTGCCTCCCCCATGCCGGTCTCTGCCCAGGACCCGCTGCATGCGCACTGTTCTGGGAATGCTGTTCCAGGACTCGCAGCCCATGTGCAAACTGAGCAAAATGCCTCCAGGATGATCCTAATCCAGGGTTTGCCAAGATTTGTGCAGCTTTTCTTTAATAAGTCATGACATTTTTACATGCCAGGAGAAAATTAACCAGAATCTGAAAACACAAAACATTGTGAAGTATGAATTAAAAATTAAAACTACATCACCACTGGTTTCTCTTTTATGTGATCTTAGCTCAGAAAACAGAGACAGTACTCTGAATACACAGGACAGTCACATGAGGGCTGATAATCATTCAAGTTGGAATATTTCTTTCTACATGGATCTAACAAATTTAACAAACTTTCACAAATTGTCACAAATATAACTCTAAACACCTCTCCAGTGTTCGTAGCTCTCTCTATCTCACTCAACAACTTGACAAAACATCCACTTCTTTTCATTCCCAATTTGTTTCTCTGCAGTCAAAGCTGTATCGTCAGCTGAAGTGACTGATGGTAGCAGTATCCATTATCAGTGTTACTAAATGCCGTATTTCCTCTTGGCTTACTTTGGGATTCTAAAATATAATGGTTTTATTTTTGTGTTTTCCCTACAAACACCCTAAAGGAATATTTTAGCTTATTTCCCTTTCAAACTAAACAGTATTTCAGTCCATTACTGAATTTAAAAAGCTGTGTTTACTTATATATCTCTATCACATTTTATTTATTTATTTCGTAAGGACCCTGTGTCGTGAACAATTTGTTTTCTGACAGGTGATTCTTGGGTGCATAACCTCAAATGTGTAGGCTGAAAACGGATTCTGTTTAATAAAAGAATTAAAAAACAGAAAATGGTGGAGTTACTTAGCAGGGCAGGTTATCTTGGTGAAGAAAGAAGCAGAGTTAATGGCCTAGATATTCTAATCTGCATCAGAGAGAGAGCATCCACAACTGACCGCAATTTAATTCGCACTCTGGCTATTTACGCTGGAGCACTTCAACTTGTAATGCTTGCTGCAACAGGAACACAGTGTTGCCCACAGTTGGGGTGTAAATTGTTGAGTGTAATTCCAATGCAGCCATGCCTCTTCCTGTCCTCACAAACTAAAGTCTTACTTTTTAAGGTCTGTTTCCAGTTCACTGGCTGTATGTTGTCATATATGCACGTGAGGCCAACTTCCCCTCACTGTTAAAACCCCCGTCACACCTCCAACAGGTTCCAGCTTCCTTCCTTCACTTGGTTCCCTCCCCCCACCCCACATCAGTACTCATGATGTGGAGAAGCTGGTTTTTGACTGGGTGGACAAAGTCAGAAGTCACACAACCCCAGATTATAATTCAAGAGGTTTATTTAAAATCACAAGCTTTCTGAGTGCAGCTGCTTCCAGCAGGTGACCTCGCAGACATGACAGTTCCTATTTCCTGTCGAGCACAAGTGCAGCGAGGTGGAGTCTGGTGCATGCATGACTTACAGAAACTAATGGTCATTTAAGTCATTCACTGCCTTTAGTCAAGTTGGATTATGGCAGCTCAGATGTGTGAAACCGTAAGTGTGTGGTAATAAAGCTGGGAGAAACAGGTCTGTACTTTGTGCTTTATCTTGGATCATGAAAGTACCTTGTTGGATATGGTCATGGGGCATCTTTGAGTGTGGTCAGGTTCCCTTTGAAATTGTTCGAATTAGGCACAAAAGTGGATAATAGGAGCATAAACTCACTAATCAAATTCATTAAAACTGTCAATAGACCTGTCAAGCATCAAAAGCAGCTGTCAAAGAGAATTGTCCAGCTGTCAAGATGTTTCAAAGTCCTGAAATATGTGAAAAAATTTTTTAATTGTGTGGGATTTTTAATTTAAATCATCGCTTACTATTTCACTCTGTCTGGTGATACATGCCGGTGGGTTTTCATCACTGTTTCAGTACTGCATGATTGATTTTAAAACCAACCATTATCACAGGAGACGGCCTGCCATTTCACAGTTCGATGGAAGCTGGAAATGATTATAAGGTTCTTCAAAGTTGGACTATGAATTCCAGCACTTATTCTTATAAGGGATTATGCATTTGAATGAAATGTTTGATGTTGTAAGGCATTGTGTAATTGAAGTATGTAAATGTAATTGTTCTATGAAGGAGTTTTTTTTGTCAGTATAGTGAAAGATGCAGTAAGCATCTTTATTTTATAGAATGTTATTTCATTGAACTTTATTTTACCTCACCTATGTCTCAGTCTTGAGGCCTGCCCATGGTGGATTCCTAGTGAGTTGAAATGGTATGAAGTAAAGCAAAGAGTGATGGGTGCAGGCATAGGCTGGTATGATTTGACCCTACATGTGCAAAAGAGGCAAGGAATGACCATAGGATTGGGCACAGGTGCATGGGATGGCGTGGATGTTATGACAGATTATGAAAATGGGTACAGCGCATGAGGGGTATCATGGATTGGTAAGCATGGCACATTGGATAAAAGTAGGGGTGGGGGGGGGTGTTGATCATTGAGGGGTGAGAAATGGAGCAATGTTTTATGTTATTTTTAAAAGTTTTGGACATAGTGCCAGAGCCACAAACAGTTTTAAATTTTAAAGCTATCTATGGTTATGGGAGAAAGTATGAATATGGCATCGTGGCAGAGGATCAGACATGATCTCATTGAATGATCGAGCAGGCTCGAAGGGCCGAATGGCCTCTTTCTGCTCCTATTCCTGTGTTTTGAGAGGTAGGCCATCTGCCCACTCTGCCTGGCATTCTCCTCACTGAATCTGCATTCACCTTCCCTGATTTCTAATATAGCCTACACCCTGACCGAACATTTGATGTTCAGGCAGCCATTTTTAAAAGTAGGTTTGCTGGAGATAGAAGGTCTCCTGACTCTGTGTCCGTGACCCATAGACAAATATCCAGCCTTCTACTTCTGTCTCTGCAGACTTCCATCATCGAGAATATTTTGCTCTTATTTAGCACAGTATGTGGTGCCCCATTTTGATTTGGTCTCCCAGTACATTTTTTGTCATAGCTTAGAAAATAGTCTGTTTGAATTGTCATTTGGAATATCAGAGGGATGGAAGTAAAAGTGGGCTTTAGCCCACTATGAAACATGTTAGGGAATTATTAGTATTATTTAAACTTATTGAGAAAAGTTTACCTTTTTTCCCCTTTCAAAATGCCAAATGGGATAACTCATGTTGTCCTTTATCTAGCTCAAACTGTTTTAAGTGCTGGTGAGAATGACAGTGGTGTAGTTATCATTTTTTTTCCTCCAAACCTGTAGTATCCTTTTAAGATTTTGTGGAAGGAATATTCACAGACCAGCAGACTTAGTATTCAATAATTGCAGGTTTTTTATGAGTAGCATGATCCTCTGTGGCTTCTAATGAAGTAATAATGCTCCATGCTCAGGCTTTTATAAATCAAGATTTATTTCATTGAATGCTACAAAATCACAGTAGAAACAACTAAAGTGATTATTTGAGTACTTACTGCCCAGTTTTTTAAAAAAAATGTAGGGCTGCTATGTGCATTGGGTTGTGTATCCAGGTAGAGGAGAGGGATGAGCCAGAAATTATTTTGGAATGTAATAAACAGAATGGATCATGTACATTCTCCTCAGCCTCTCACTCCAACCCTCCTGCGGAGGCCTGGCCTTTGTTACACTGAGGCTCAGTATCAAATAAGCACAGTACATGTTTGATGCTGGACCCAACTCAAAAGAAATCCAAAACACATCACTATAAGATGAACGCTCAGCTGAGAAAGGTGCATGGTAAAAGATATCCTGTGTGTTTCATTTTTAAATTAGGACTTACGTTACTGCAGAGGAATCAAGTTTACAATTCTTTGAAAAGTTGTATTTTTGCTTTGATTTTAGCTTGTGGGTTAAAGAAGAAAATCATGAAAATAATTCCATCATTAACGCAGTATTAAATGACGTTTGTCTAATATATTTGTAATTATTAACGTTGCATGCAGACTTCATAAGACTTTTTACAATGTAAAACAATTATATTTGCTGTCACTAATCCTTCTTTGTTCCTTGAGCACTAGTATTTTACAAAGTTAAAATTAGTACAATGATAGAGAATGAGAAAGCCTTTTGTTTCCACTTTCATTAATCACAATCTAAGCCAATTAAGATGATTTACCCATTGATCACCATAGGCTTTTGAAGCTTAGCCAATTATATACCATTCAGCAAACAACACATTAAACTGCAGCATGTTACAAGGATGGCTGTGAGCTTCACAGATATAATTGCTGAGAATAAAAAGCTGTAATTTATTTTCTTTTTACTGATGGAGATCTTAGAAACTGGTCAAGGTGGCACTCCAGGTACATCATTTGAATATATTACCAAGTACTTGTAATATGTTTCTGTTTGAATTTGATTCAAAATAGAAAACTTGTCTTTATCAGCATTTTTCATAAACTGAGGATGTCCCATAGCGTTTTTAGCCATGAAGCATTTCTGAAGAGAAGCCACTGTTTTAATGTAGCTCTTTTTGATAAGACAGTGTCTATTTTAATATTATCTGGCCTTTTGTTTTAGTCTAAACTTACCTTTCACTTCTGTGTTAAAAAAAGCTTTTATCAGTACCTCTGACAGAGTAATTGTTTGACATCTCCCATACTGTCAGATCTCAGAATAAAAGCATTCCTAGTGCTACAAACTGGATAGACTAACCTGCCTGGATGTTGAAAGATTTCATTAAGTGATGTGGATGGGAACATGTCAGTGACAACGTTGTCAACAGTAGTTTGTGAAATATTTATGCCATGTTTCATCTTTCTTAAAGCTAGATAGATACATTTGTTTATTTTGAATGGAATTTATGATGTAAACTTTTGAGTAAGTGAAAAGAATGAGAGGAGTTACGACTGATAGAACACTTTAAAAATGCCTTCTTAGTCTAAGGCTGCACACAAAGGACTGCTGTATGTCATAATCGTATCCGATCAGTTTATGCACTAAGGACATGTTGAAGAAGTATAGTATTCACTGATTCAAGTGTCAGTGAAAGTTCTATTGTTGCCTCTCTGTTGTATTTATATTATGAACCAGCTTCTGCCAACTCTGGTTCTGCAGAACCTCAAGAGATGCTCTGTAGACCACTCCATTTACAGTGTGACATGAAATTCAGAATACCAGGCCCAAAATTGAAGCGACTTTATTGTGCAAAATGGATGTGGCAAAGAAATAGAATGGGCAAGGATAGTTTAAAGTGTAGTTTAACTTAAATAAGTCTCGGCATAAAAGGCTTTGATCCAATCAAATTTGTGTGTCTGTGTTCCTGTGTCCTGGCTCATTCTGTGCCAGGACCGATAGGCATATTTGTCATTCATCATCATTTGCAAAAACCCATTTCTCAAATGCAAACCTAATCCATCTCAGCACGTATTCAACCATCAGGGGTATAGGCTTGTGGTCGCATGCATGGTACTTTTGGAGCAACAGTTACTGTTACTAATTAACAATGGGAACTCTGACAGACTTTTTGTCTCCCTAGATCAACTGATGTTGAAGCCAATTGTAGCACTTCTGATGTTGTTTGCAATGAGGTCATCTAGCTCAGAGATTAACGCAAGCACTTTTTCTGTCTGTGTACCCCAGCTCCACACTTGATGGTACACTTAATAATTCCATCATTGAGGATGCTGTAGTTTGGGAAGTAAGGCGATTAGCAGAATGGCAACCTCCAACCACAAATGACATTTTTGCACTATAATGTTGCCCTGCAATACAAATTCTATCATTGTCTTACCACACGTATTACAAACAACAGGAAAAGGCTTGGCAAATCTTTAACTGTGAAGGTGACTTTATTTGAAATCTTACAAAATTTACAGCTTTTGGCTTGTTCTATCTGTGAACTTTTTTCTTTATTAAGATGAGAAGAATTACTGTGAGTGCTGGTAATCTGAACTAAGAGCAGAACATTTTGGGAGTTCGCAACACCATTGTTATATTTAAAAGTCCAAACAGCTTTATAGGAGCAGGTTGGTCACCTGACCACCTTTACATCTGCATTATTGGTAGAAATGAACATTTTCGGGAGAAAGAGGGTTAGCTCTGTTTCCCTTAACCCAAACCTGCCCTTTGTTCAGTTAACATTATGTTTGGGTTTTCACCTGAAATGCTTGGTGGACATATCTGAAGGTAGGCTCTCTCATCCTGCCACAGGACAAGTTAGTAGGGAGTGCTCTCTACTGATCATGCAAAGTTCCAAGCATTGCCCCCGTTCCCAGGCTTTCAGTGATCCAAGAAATGTTAGAGACTACATACAGGGCAGTACCCCTGCTGTCTCAGGTAGTGATGATCCTCCCAGAGAGTGGGTGATGGCTCCATAGTCCCAGCAGCACCACTAGGAGTGATGGTGACTGTTGGGACAACAAGCAATCCCCAGAGCCAAAGTCACAGGGAATTCCAGCATCTCATGGCTGTGATGAATTAAGAAGTGTGGACAGAGAGGAGTTCGTATTGTGGTTTGAAGGGCAGGCAGGCTGGAGGGAAAATCAAGCTTGCCCTGTCTATTCGCAGGGAGGGGTTGTTGAGAGCATAATCTCAAAAAGGGCTCATTAATGGAAATGAATTTCAGCCCCCCCCCACCATCACCACCACTTCCTTTTGGGCAGGGTGTGTGTGGCTCACCCCCGACCTCATTTGTTACCCAGTAAAATTGCAACCTCTAAGTGCACAGGCACTAGGACCGTGACGGGAGTATTACAGGCAACATCACATCCAGCAAGACCTGTTAAATTCTGCCCATTGATTCTGATTTACTTACATATGTTGTCAAACCTACTGAGTATTTCCAGCATTTTCCATTTTTATTTCTTTCCTTTGAAAAGTGTAGATTATATAGCTCAGTGGTGACTGAAACCAGTTAAGCACTTGACCTTGAAAGGGCCTAAATTAAAACAGTAAGTGTTTTCTCTCGAGTGATATTCCACCAGGTTGCTGAACAAAAAATGGACCTTCAGGGTCACTGAATTGCTGATCAAGACTATTAGTATCTTTTTCTTCACCCTGTAAGGTGAAAGCAGTGCACATTTTTGCATTGTAGCATAAACTCTGGTACTGCTAACACTTTGAAGCATAATCATTATTTCTGTGTTGAGTAGAATTTGTTCAGTAAGTTTATTTTAAATACAGGAGTGAAGAAACCTTAATGTAACTGATGAGAGCGTCAGTTCGACCTCATCTGGAGTATTATTTAGTTTGAGTCCCTTTCCTAAAGGAGGATATACTTGCTATATACAGAGTGCAACAAAGACTGGTGGCAGGATTTTCCCTTTGAAGAGAAATTGAGGAGACTGGGCCTGTATTCTACTATTTAGAAGGAGAGATTATCTCACTGAAATTTACAATATTCTGACAAAGCTCCGCAGGAGAGATGCAAGAAGCATGCTTCCCCTGACTGGATGTGGTCTAGATGGTCTCGATCCAAGGCACACAGTGTCCTGAATAAGAGGTAGGTCATTTGGAACTGAGCTGAAGAAGAATTTCTTCACTCAGAGGTGCGGTAAATCTTTGGATACCTCTTCCCCCAGAGTGTTGTGGAGGCTCAATTGTGGAGTATATTAAAAACAAAATTTTTTTAGCAAATGAATTACACAGAGGGATACAGAGATGCTGCAGGATAATGATGTTGAAAGTGTGAGGAAATGATAATGCAGCCATGATCTAGTTGTATGGTGGAGCCAGACTGACAGGTGCAGTGGCCTGTTTCTGCTCCTGTTTCCTGTGTTCCGATGCTATTGTCTGAGACAGAGAAAAAGTTTTCTTTCAAACCGTTGCCGACAATAATGTTTTTGAAACTCACCGTGATCAAGCGTATAAAGGTTTGAGCCGGATTTTCCAAGGAGTGGCAATCTTGTGTAGATCTCTCTTTTCTGTAAGAGGCGAGCTCCGCATTTCTGAGAGGAGGTTCTGCTCAGGGCTCCGTCTGAAACATGGAGCCGTAATTCCATTCAGATAGTCCTCTTGTAGTCAGAGCTGTAAGGGGAAGGCAAGCCGTGGCCCCTATTCCCAGCTGCTGTGTTGAAAGGATCAGAAAGCCACTTTAACAGCTGCTGTCAATCTGTAAGTGTATAAGTTAAGGGTGATGTTAGGAGCTGGGAGGGTAGTATGTCAGATGAAATGGGATGGCGTGCCTGGGGAGTAGGCACCAGCTAAGGTAGATTCCTGCTGGATAGGTTGTAGAATATTGGTCTGAAAGGAGTCGTGTGCCAAGTGGGTAGTGTACAAAGTGAGCACTGGACTGTTTTGGATATAACAGGGGTTGAGAGGGGGAGAAATTGTATCTGGCAGAGGGGGGGAGATTGATTGTCAGTTAGCAGGGAGTGAGAGAACATTGGGTCTGGGGATGGGGTGGTGGAGGGGTGGTTGGGGGTTGGTGGTTGGTGGTTTTCAGATTGGCTCTAGCAATAAGGGGTGGGGAGAGCAAGGAGGAGTCTGCGGGATGGTTGGAAGTGGTCTGAGGGAGGTTTGATTGAGCGAGTATGTGTTAAATACGAGATCAGTGTAATAGTTACTCATGAATTAAACATCTAACTTTTTCTGAGTAACAATTTTATATTCTTTCATCAGAACAGCCTGCAGTCTCCGATTTAAAAGGAGTCTGTTGGTGGTTTCCAAGTGTGGAGGAATTGCCTCGTGGAAACTTCAATTTTCTGGGTTATTCCTTCACAGGATCCCAATGCACAACTCTACCTTGCACGACAAAGCAACTGTGTGGTTATTGGAAAATCTCAGCCATTGCAACTGTGTGATTTTGCAAAGAAAGGCATGACTCGGGTTTGGTACATTTACAAACTTGTCTACACTAGTGCATTTGCTTAAGAGTACTCTTAGAAATGACAACTCTGAGGAAAATGTCAACATTTGTCCCCAGTATTTGTGTGAAACATTCCTCTATTGGTCAAGAATGAGTTTAGTTAGGTGGGGTTACTGACCCAGGGTGAGCAGATTGAGTTCCGGTGCAAATCAGTCATGATCTGATTGAATGGCAGAATGGGCTCAATGGCATCAATGAGCTTCTTCTGTTTCTCTGTTTCAATATGATTGTTCAGCCAGACTCCGTAAATGTGGGCAGTCTTTTGGTGAGAATTTGCTGCTGCTGATGATATTCTGCACAAGGGGGGGGGGGGGGGGGGGGGGGCGGGGGTGTGGCAACAGCACAGTGGCTCAATGGTTAGCACTGCTGCCTCACAGCACCAGGGACCCAGGTTCAATTCCAGCCTTGGGTGACTGACTGTGTGGAGTTTGCACGTTCTCCCTGTGTCTGCGTGAGTTTCCTCCTGGTGCACAGGTTTCCTCCCACAGTCCAAAGATGTGCCGGTCAGGTGAATTGACCGTGCTAAATTGCCCATAGTGTAGGGTGCATTAGTCAAAGGGAAATGGGTTTGGGTGGGTTACTCTTCGGAGGATCAGTGTGGACTGGTTGGGCAGAAGGGCCTGTTTCCACATTGTAGGGAATCTAATCTAATCTAGTTTAGGAGGTTCAGCAGTGATTGTTAAATTTGAATCTCCCGTCTTTGTTGAGTTAGTTCTGTTAATCCAGTTGGCATTTGGGGCAGTAGAACTGAAATCAGTCAATCAACTGGACTTCTGGTTGGGGAAAAAGTGAGGAAGAGTCCTCATTGTCCTGTTTAAGGAATATCTGAGTGGAAGGAATGTTATTAGACTCCTCCAGAACAGCAAAAGCCACACAAAATAAGAGGTAAGCTTGAAGAAAACAACCAAAAAAAAACACAGAATAGTGCAAAGTATAAATTAGGTCACCATCTTCCATGATTTGGAAGGATGAGTCGCAGCTACCCTCGTACAGTTTTCACCAAATTGATGGATTAGCATCAATGCCAAGAATGAGGGAGCCTTTCAATGCATGTGTTCACCAGGAACTGGATTAACATCGTGCGAGCATGATCCTTTCAGAACGCTTGCGGCTGAGAGGGAATGCAGACTGTAACTAATCTGTCAGGGCTGGATTTGAATGGAGGGGAGAGGAAAATGGTGTAACACTTAATACCACCCAATTACCACATTTCATTTTGTTTCCTTTATTCTTGTCTGTATTCACAGCGTGCAAGAAGGCTTTGGATCTTGCATTACTGCACATGTGAATCACTCAAAGGATATAATAAGTGTAGAACTTCAGAGCACCAGTCTTTAGTCATTAAGTCCCTGAACAAACAGTATTCTTGTTGGTCAGCATATTAGTGAATGCTCTACACAGTGTAAAACAGTTTTACAGGAATTCTCTGTTAACCGTGAAACGTAAGGTAAAAAAAATCACCCTTCCAAAACTTATTGATTAAAACTTGTAAAGACGTGCAGAATGAGAGATATAAAGTGACTGCAAACTTTCAAGAATCAAGAAATGATTCAGAAGAATTGAAACAAAGTTGAGAGTTAATGCTTTTTTGTGTAGATTAAACAGATTAAAGCAAAAATACGAAAACTTGGAGATGACCTGAGAAGAGACTTTTAAATTATGAATGGCTTGCACAAAGCAAACCCTCCAGTTATGGAGAATCTATAACAAAGAGCTGAAAATACAAGACAATTACTCATAAATCCAATGTGGAAAGAAGGATAAATTTCTTTACTTAAAGATTCATTTGAATGTGAAACTTACTTAAAGAAGTAGACGACAGAGACAGCTGAAAGGCTTTCAGAGAATAAATGGATGAGTTTGTGAGAGGAAAGTAAATACACAATATGCCAAAAGGTTGAGAAAGGTAGATGAAATGGGAAACAACTCCTGGTGATAGAAACACCACATTTGCTGAGTCGGGTCCGATGGCCTGTCTTTGTGCCATGTGTTCCACATAATTGTGTGTTGCAAATGTTTGAAATTTGAAGTGAAAACAAAATATTAAGAACACATGAGAGTTCAGTCAACATTTGAAACTGAAACACATTACACTTCAGATTATTTCCTGAGAACTACTTTGCTGGTTAGCAACATTTTAAATAAGTGCTTCTGTAAGTACTCTCTATAGGAAGTGGTACTTTCAGGATTGATATCTGGAGAGTATAAAATGTAAGGTTGTTACCATTTCTAGTGAAACCAAGTGTTTGCCATTTGAGATCTTCTACTTGCTAAACTGACTGGCAAGTCAGAATCTGCACACGATTTTATATGAAATTCTGAGAATAAAAGCTGTCACAAAAGCTGTCCTGTGTGACTGTTGTCTGTTATCCTTCTTGACCAGTCTGCAACCTTTGACAATATTGACCACAGCAGCCTTCTCCATACCTCTCAATTGGTGTCCAATAGGATGAGAAAGCTTTCATTTGGTTCCATTCTTGTCTATGTAATTATATCCAGATTGTAATCTACATGACTTCGCTACCTGTCTCTGCATCACCACCTCTGTTAGCCTCTGCAATATATCATTGACTTCCTTCAATTTCCTACCTAAATGCTGCCCTCAAAGCACAATGTTAGTTTTCATCTATATGCTGAGGACAGCCAGCTCTACCTCATTTTCAGCTCTCAACTACTCCACTGCTGCTAAAATATCAGATTGATTATTTGCATCTACTACTGGTGAGCATAAACTTTCTCAAATTAAATATTAGGAAAACTAAGTCATTGTTTTCAATCTCTCTTCCCAAATCTGGACCCTAGTCGCAAACTCCATCTCTCTCCCTCTAAATAGTCTGAGATCACAACCATGATGTTACATTTGACCCCAAAATGAGTCCCAACCATATTATCTGCGCCATCACTAAAACTGTCTAATTCCACCTTTGTAACATCACCTGACTTCTTCAATGTCCCTGCTCATCTAATGTTGTAACTTATACCAATACTGTCTATCATTCGTGTGCTCACTAACCTATATTCACCTATATTCGAGGCATTTTAACAAGTAAGGGATCGAGGGTTATGGGGGAAAAGGCAGGAAGGTGGAGTTGAGGATTATCGTATCAGCCATGCTCTCACTGAATGAACAAGCAGCCTCGATACGCTGAATGGCCTTCTATTCCTCAATGTTATGTCTTTTTGGTCTTCTGAACTCACAGTCATGTGATGTCTTCTAAGTTTCTGAATCCATCCATGGCCTTTTCCCAATCCCATCGCCTCCTCTTTGTAATTTCCTGCTGCCTGAGACCCCTTCCCCATTCCTCCAATTCTGACCCATTTTACTCTCCTAATTTTAATCACTATTGATGATGTTTCTTCAGCTGTCTAGGTCCAAAGCTCCAGGATTATCTCCCAAAATCTTTTCTCCTTTCTATTTCAGTATTTGTGGTTTAAGTCAAAGTTTTGGGAATGTGACAATATCCTTTTATGTGGCTGGGTTCCACACCTTGCTTTATAATCGTGGGCGGCACGGTGGCACAGTGGCACAGTGGTTAGCACTGCTGCCTCACAGCGCCAGAGACCCGGGTTCAATTCCCGCCTCAGGCGACTGACTGTGTGGAGTTTGCACGTTCTCCCCGTGTCTGCATGGGTTTCCTCCGGGTGCTCCGGTTTCCTCCCACAGTCCAAAGATGTGCAGGCCAGGTGAATTGGCCATGCTAAATTGTCCATAGTGTTAGGTAAGGGGTAAATGTAGGGGTATGGGTGGGTTGCCCTTCGGCAGGTCGGTGTGGACTTGTTGGGCCGAAGGGCCTGTTTCCACACAGTAATGTAATGTAATCTAATCTAATGCTCCTGTACAGTGCCTTGGGATGATCTATTACCTTATCAGTGTTAAAACATTACCAACAGATTCAGAGCTTTATACTTACGTCAGAGTATACACAAAAATGAAGTTGTTATGACTTTTACAATTGTTTCTGAAAAATAGAAATAATTATAGGATTAATGATCTCTAGGAGTTTCTTGACTTCAGTATAAGCTACAGGACCGTAGGAATAACAGGTACTCATCTTCTGAATGCAGGATATTTCCTGGTGAGTCTTGTGATTTGTGAGTGGGTCTGTAAGTCAGCAAATAGTCAATGGGTCTTGTATTGACATTATCGAGAAATGCAACATTGATATATTGAATATATTTTTAATTACCTTGATTTGTTTTAAGCAATTAACAAACACTGTAACATTTTACATTTTTGTACTTTACCAGACATTGTAGAAACAAATTGACACATCTAACTGATAATAATTCCCTCCGAACTGACGGTCAAGCAAGCTGTAGTTCATTTAGCTTGTCTTTAAGCTACTCAGTGAAAGCAAATCAGTGTTGTTGCAGGATAATGCTTTCTTTTAACCAAATTATAACGTAGGTTATGACTTCTTTTAGTAAAAGTATTTTTGCGGAATGCTTTAATGGAGCCATTTTTTTTATCTTATGCATGTGGCTGTCTGCCTGAGGGAGGCTGTGAACAAGATGTTCTTTAGATGAATTGGAATGAAACATAGGCAAATGTTCTGTTAATGCATCTTAGAGTGTATTGACTAAAAAACCTTAGTCAAAGGTGAAGGGTAAAATGACCTAACCAGAAAGATTAGAAACACAATAAAGTGCCCATTCCCTGTCATAATAAATGCTTCATTTGATGCCATATGAAATCATATTACAACAATGCATGTGCACTAAGAAGGGTGTTTCCCATCTCTTTTATTAATCAAAGTACACAAGAAGCACATTTTTACTCAGAGAGTTTGTTGTTTCAGACAGTCCTACAAAAGATAATCCCTACTCTGGTGTAGCAGCTGCACACCTAGCTTCAAGTACTGAAAAATGAGCAGCAAAATATTCGATATTCTGTATGACATTTAATTACTCATGAAAATGCTGTCATCTTTTACATGGTATTTTGAAAATGCTTCAGATAAAGCCTTCACATGTTCAGGAAGGAGAGATAACATTCAGAGTGCAGCCTGAGTGAGTATGTAGTGCAGGGAGTTTGGAGGCAGCGTGGGAATTTGGTACAGAAGATAAATTAGAGCCCAGGATCAAAGGTTCAGCATAAAACAGTGACATCACAGGTAAACTGTAAGTTCATTGGTTGGTGATAACTGCTAATCTGATGATCCATTACAGGTTACTTTCAGGTTGAAAGGCTACAAGCTACAAACCAAAAGACCAGTGTGAAGTTTTTAAAAATGAAATTTAAAAACTAGCTAATTAAAATTGAGATGCTGGACCAGACAATGTGTTGTACCTGCAGGATGTGGGAGCTGGTGGACTCCATTGTGATTCTTCATATCCACATTTGGAGCAATTGTTGGTTGCATGAGGAGCTGCAGCTCAAGAGCTCATGAGGTGGAGCCTGAGCTTTTAACATCAAGGAGGAGCCAACTAGATGCTGTGTTTCAGGAAACAGTCGCACCCCTTAGATTAACTGCCTCAAATTCGGGCAGTAGGGAGGGACAGGAGAATGTGACTACGAAGAAAACAGATAGAGGTTAGAGGGAACCTCAGCCTTTGTGCTTGCCTTTGGGAGTATTCCTCCCTGTGTGGATGAGAGTAGGTTCCATAGGGAGGAGGGGTAAACTGACCATAGCACCATGATACAGGGAGCCATTCAAGAACAGGAGAATAGACACTGTTCTCTGTGATCAGGATTGAGAATCCTGAAGGCTGTGTTGCTTGTCTGGTGCCTGGGTTCAGGGTACCTCATCTGGGCTGCAGAGGAACTTGAAATGGGAGAATAAAGATCCAGTTGTTGTCATCCATGTAGATAGCAACGATGTATGTAGAAAGTGAGTCTCACTTCTGTTGTGGGCAAAGTCTTAGAGAGAATTGTAAGGGATAGGATTTATGCACATCTGGATAAGAATGATGTGATCAAGGATAGTCAGCATGGTTTTGTGAAGGGCAGGTCGTGCCTCACAAACCTTATTGAATTCTTTGAGAAGGTGACTAAGGAGGTAGATGAGGGGAAAGCGGTAGATGTGGTATATATGGATTTTAGTAAGGCGTTTGATAAGGTCCCCCATGGTAGGTTACTGCAGAAAATACAGAGATATGGCATTGAGGGTGAGTTGGAGGTTTGGATTAGGAATTGGCTCTCTGGAAGAAGACAGAGGGTAGTAGTTGATGGCAAAGGTTCATCTTGGAGTGCCGTCACTAGCGGTGTTCCGCAAGGATCTGTTTTGGGACCATTGCTGTTTGTCATTTTTATAAATGACCTGGAGGAAGGGTTAGAAGGTTGGGTGAGCAAGTTTGCGGATGATACGAAAGTCGGAGGAGTTGTAGACAGTGAGGAAGGATGTGGCAGGTTACAGCGGGATATAGAGAAGCTGCAGAGCTGGGCAGAAAGGTGGCAAATGGAGTTCAATGTAGCTAAGTGTGAAGTGATTCACTTTGGTAAGAGTAACAAAAAGATGGATTACTGGGCTAATGGTCGGATACTTGGTAGTGTGGAAGAGCAGAGGGATCTTGGTGTCCATGTACACAGATCTCTGAAAGTTGCCACCCAGGTAAATAGTGCAGTGAAGAAGGCATATGGCGTACTGGCTTTTATTGGTAGAGGAATTGAGTTCCGGAGTCCTGAGGTCATGCTGCAGTTGTATAAGACTCTGGTGCGGCCGCATCTGGAATATTGTGTGCAGTTTTGGTCGCCATACTATAGGAAGGATGTGGAGGCACTGGAACGGGTGCAGAGGAAGTTTACCAGGATGTTGCCTGGTATGGTAGGAAGATCCTATGAGGAAAGGCTGAGGCACTTGGGGTTGTTTTTATTGGAGAAAAGAAGGTTTAGGGGTGATTTGATAGAGGTGTACAAGATGATTAGGGGGTTAGATAGGGTTGACAGTGAGAACCTTTTTCCACGTATGGAGTCAGCTATTACAAGGGGGCATAGCTTTAAGTTAAGGGGGGGTAGATATAGGACTGATGTTAGGGGTAGGTTCTTCACTCAGCGAGTCGTAAGCTCATGGAATGCCCTGCCAGTAGCAGTAGTGGACTCTCCCTCTTTATGGGTATTTAAGCGGGCATTGGATAGGTATATGGAGGATAGTGGGTTAGTGTAGGTTAGGTGGGCTTTGATCGGCGCAACATAGAGGGCCGAAGGGCCTGTACTGCGCTGTATTCTTCTGAAGAAGAAAGAGGTTCTGCTGAGGCAGTATGAACAGCTAGGGGCTAGGTTAAAAAGCTGAACCAAAAAAAAAGTCTCCTGATTACTACCTGAGTTGAAAATGCATCTCAAGAAAAGGAATTAGTGGAATGTCGACGTGATTTTTTTTGGGGAACAGTGTGAGGTAAATCCCATGATGAAACAGACATTTCTGGATTTAACGGTGTGTAATGAGACAAACTTGATTAAGGTGAAGGAACCCCAAGGGGTCAGTGATCATAATACAATTGAATTGATGCTGCAGTTTGAGAGGGAAAATTGTAACAGTTTTACAATTGAGCAAAAGGAACTATGAAGACATGAGGAGCTGACCAGAGCTAATTGGAAGAGGAGCCTACTAGGGAAGATGGTGGAGCAGCAATGGCAGGAGTTTCTGGGGGTAATTTAGGGGTGCAGCAGAAATTCATCCCACGGAAGAAGAAACATATGAAGGTGAAGGCGAGGTGACCGTGGCTGAGAAGGGTATCAGGGACAACATACAAACAAAAGAAAAAGCACACAATGTGGCGAAGATTAGTGAGAAGCCAGAAGATTGGGAAGAGTTTAAAAACCAACAGAGGAGAAGTTTGAGGAGGAGAGGATGAAATTTCAGAGCAAGCTAGCTCGTGATATAAAAGAAGGTTACAAGAGTTTTTTTTAGATACAGTGCATTCTCCTATAACATGATAGTTGCATTCCTCTGCAACCTCACACTATATAAAATTGAGCTATGGAAACTACTATAGAAAATCACGCTGTAGAAGATCAGTATAGAAAATTGCTATACCATTCAGTAGAAAGTTCAAGTTATCCAAATAACATACACAATGCATCAGCCATGTTATAGGAGAAAGTGAGGACTGCAGATGCTGGAGATCAGAGCTGAAAACGTGTTGCTGGAAAAGCGCAGCAGGTCAGGCAGCATCCAAAGAGCAGGAGAATCGATGTTTCGGGTCCTGAAGAAGGGCTCATGCCCGAAACATCGATTCTTCTGCTCCTTGGATGCTGCCTGACCTGCTGCGCTTTTCCAGCAACACCTTTTCAGATCAGCCATGTTATAGCCAATTTGCATTGATGAAACACACTTTTTACCAAAACTACTTGCATCTAAAAGGAAAGAGTGGACTATTGGACCACTGAAGAAGCAGTAATGAGGAACAAAGAAATGGCAGAGAAACTGAATTGGTACTTTGCATCTATTTTCAAAGTGGAAGACACCAGCAGCATACCAGAACTTCAAGACAAACAGGGGGCAGAGGTTAGTGCAGTGGCTATCACTATGGAGAAGGGTAGAAGTAGGATAAAGGGAATCTGGATAAAGGAAATGAATAACCAAAAGAGAAAATGTTGGAAAATCTCAGCAGGTATGGCAACATCTGTAAGGAGAGAAAAGAGCTGAAGTTTCAAGTCTGACTGACCCTTTGTCAAAGCTAAAGAAAAGGGCGAGAAATAGGGAGGTATTTATACGAGGCTGAGAGAAGGTGAGTCATGGCTCCAGAAGCAAAGGTAGCAATAGAGAGGTGATAATGACTGTGCACAGAGAGAGATTATAGGGAGATAAGGAGCTGGGAGTGACCAAGGCTGAAGCCAGTGCTATGTGACAAAATATGTGGGGATGGGGTGAAGCAGAGGCAAAATGTAAAACAGGGGAGAAGGGTAGCAAAGGAGGAAGAGGAGAGAAAAAGATGATGAGAGAGTGGGGAGCGAGAGAAAGAGAGACAATCAAGAAATAAGAGGTACAGAACAGTGAAAAAAATAAATAAGATAAATGAAATAAAATTATCTGAAGTTGTTGAATTCAATGTTGAGATCGGAAGGGAATATGTGTTTAGTGGTGGCGTCGTGTTGGAGTTGACGAAAATGGCAGAGGATTATTCTTTGCATGTGAAGGCTGGTGGGATGAAAGGTGAGAACAAGAGGGACCCCATCCTTGTTCTGGGAGGGGAGGGAGGGGGTGAGGGTCGTGGCACGGGAGCTGGACCGCACGCTGTCGAGAGCCGTGACAACTACTGTAGGTGGGAAGCCACGGTTGGAGAAGAAGGAGCACATATTAAGAGCACCACTTTGGAAAGTGGCCTCATCGGAACAAATGCGGTGGAGGTGAAGGAGCTGAGAGAAGGGGATAGAGTCCTTACAGGACATAGGGTGAGAAGAGCTGTAGTTCAGATAGCTGTGGGAGTCAGTGGGCTTGTAATGGATATTAGTGGATAGACTATTTCCGCAGCGATCGTTCCCTCCGAGACAACCTCGTCCTCTCCTCCATTGCACCTAACACCTCTTCCATCACACACGGCACCTTCCCATCACACCTAACACCTCTCCCATCACACGGCACCTTCCCATCACACCTAACACCTCTCCCATCACACACGGCGCCTTCCCATGCAATCACAGAAGGTGCAACACCTGCCCCTTTACCTTTTCCATGCTCACCATCCAAGGCCCCAAACACTCATTTCAGATTAAGCAGTATTTCACTTGTACCTCTTTCAATTTGGTCTATTGCATTCGTTGCTCCCAATGTGGTCTCCTCTACATCGGAGAGACAAAACGCCGACTGGGTGATTGCTTTGCTGAGCACCTTCGGTCTGTACGCAATCAGGTCCCGGACCTTCCTGTGGCTTGCCACTTCAACACACAATCCTGCTCCCATGCCCACATGTCTGTCCTTGGCCTGCAATGTTCCAGTGAAGCTTAACGCAAACTGGAAGAACAGCATCTCATCTTCTGATTAGTCACGTTACAGCCTGCCGTTCTCAACATTGAATTCAACAACTTCAGATAATTTTATTTCATTTATTTTATTTATTTAAAAAAAATTTTTTTCACTGTTCTGTACCTCTTATTTCTTGATTGTCTCTCTTTCTCTCGCTCCCCATTCTCACATCATCTTTCCCTCTCCTCTTCCCCCTTTACTATCCTTCTCCCCTGTTTTCCATTTTGCCTCTGCTTCACCCCATCCCCCCCCATCCCCCACATATTTTGTCACATAGCACTGGCTTCAGCCTTGGTCATTCCCAGCTCCTAATCTCCCTATAATCTCTCTATGCACTGTCATCATTATCTCTTTACTGCTACCTTTGCTTCTGGAGCCATGACTCACCTTCTCTCAGCCTAGTGTAAATACCTCCCTATTTCTCGCCTTTTTTAAGCTTTGACAAAGGGTCAGTTAGACTCAAAACATCAGCTCTTTTCTCTTCTTACAGATGCTGCCAGACTTGCTGAGATTTCGCAGCATTTTCTCTTTTGGTTTCAGATTCCAGCATCCACAGTAATTTGCTTTTATGAAGGAAATGAGTATCTTGTTGTTTTACTTGCAAATGACAGATATGGGGCAAGTGGTATGAAGGAAGTGAGGAGGTTGCAGAATGACTTGGAGAGGCTAGGAGAGTGGGCAAAGAGGTAGCAAATGGAGGAGAGTGTGGGAAAGTGTGAGGTTATACATTTTGATTGGAATAATACAGGCATAGACTACATTTGACATGCAGAAAAGCTTCAGAAATCTGAAGTACAAAGGAACTTAGGAATCCTTATTCAGGATTCTCTTAAGGTTAACATGCAGGTTTAGTTACTGTTGGAAGGCAAATGCTATATTGGCACTGATTTTGAGAAGGCTCGAACGATAGAGCAGAAATGTACTGCTCAGGGTGTATAAGGCTATGCTCAAACAGCATTTGGAATATTGTGAGCAGTTTTGGGCCCTGTATCTAGGGAGCATGTGCTGGCTTTGGAGGACGTCCAGAATAGGCTTACAGGGAAGACCCTGGGTGAAGAGCTTGTTATATGAGAAGTGGTTGAGCACTCTGGGGCTCTACTCGATGGCGTTTTGAAGGATGAGGGAGGATTTGATTGAAACCTACAGAATACTGAGAGGCCTAGATAGAGTGGATGTGGAGAAGATGCTTCCACTTGTAGGAGAGACTATGACTCAAGGGCACAACCTGAGAGTGAAGGGATGACTCTTTAGAGCTGAGATGAGGAGGAATTTCTTCAGTCAAAGGGTGGTGAATCTGTGGAACACATTGGCGCAGTGGGCTGTGGAGGCCACATCATTGAGTGTATTTAAGACAGAGATAGGTACTTGACTGGTAAGGGGATCAAAGGTTTCAGGGAGAAAGCAGGAGAATAGGGTTGAGAAACATTTCATAGAACATAGAACATAGAACATTACAGCGCAGTACAGGCCCTTCGGCCCTCGATGTTGCGCCGATCAAAGCCTACCTAACCTACACTAACCCACTATCCTCCATATACCTATCCAATGCCCGCTTAAATACCCATAAAGAGGGAGAGTCCACTACTGCTACTGGCAGGGCATTCCATGAACTTATGACTCGCTGAGTGAAGAACCTACCCCTAACATCAGTCCTATATCTACCCCCCCTTAATTTAAAGCTATGCCCCCTTGTAATGATCGAATGGCAGAACAGACTCAATGGGTTGAATGGCCTAATGCTGTGTCTGACATACATTTGATCATTTGCATGTAACTGCAAAAATGGCAGAATTTCAAGTCTGAAGTTGTGATTTGTATTTCCCTTGTTTCAGAATCAAAATGTTGACTTATGCAATTTGTACGTATCAAAAAAAATTGGCTTATATATAATCTTGTATAAAGACTAATGGACACTTAGAAATTAACACAGAGGAGTGAGCTTTATCAGAGCTTCCAGTGGCATAAAATAAGTCAAGAAAGAAACTCAGGCAACTAGGAGCACCAGCAGGGAGTTCCATTACAGCTCCAGCCTTGTATTATAATCTCGGTGTTAGTTCTGTGGAGAAGTTTCATTGTTCTTATTGTTATTTTTCTGTTAATGTCCTTTGGTTGAATACAGCTTAGACAGGATAGCACCCAGGCATGGACTGATAAATAATTAATAAGTGACAAGGAAATCCTTTTCTACCAATGTAACATCTTTAACTGTAGCAATAAAGAAATATATTTGAAAATTATATCATAAACTAAAGTCAACCCTAATTAACCTCCTTGCTTCAACTTAGAAACCTGCAGTCACATGTTTCAATTCAAAATATTATGGACATGACCGTTATCTCATGTGCCATTGTCTGCCTTACCTGCTGGATCCTCTTTATTAATGCATTGCTCTTCTATAGTTGGCAATTTGTCATTTCTGTATGATTTATTGTATGATCATCAGAACTCCGTTCATGAGGTGAGCTTTGTGAGAACTCATTGCCACTTCCACGGATGTCTAAATTAGCATATTCCATACTTGAATTGGCACACTGAATTCTTTATAGCTTTTATATGTTCATTAGGGGAGTTAATGATTTGGCAACATTCTTGCATATGCATTCTGACTGCCTGCTCCTTTGTGCATTTATATACTGATCCAAATTACATGAATTTTCTCTGAATGAAACACAATATCCTTGCAAATATCTTTACAAGGAGAACACTTATGCTCATTTAATACCTAAACAGTGTGCTAAAAATACAGTTTAAGGGCTGGCAATGTTGCTACAAATAGTATGCTCTACATCATTAATACAGGATGTTATTCACACAATTAAATATTTTGAGTACTGTTGAGAAAAGACAAATTTTGTTGATGCTTTTTATCCTGTACTTATCAGAACAATTTGCAAGAATACCAGTTTAAGAGGAAACCTTTAAATAAATGTGAGGTGCTGCATTTTGGGAAAACAAATCTTAGCAGGACTTAGATACTTAATGGTTCGGTCCTCGGGAGTGTTGCTGAACAAAGAGACCTTGGATTGCAGGTTCATAGCTCCTTGAAAGTGGAGTCGCAGGTAGATAGGATAGTGAAGAAGGCGAATGGTATGCTTTCCTTTGTTGGTCAGAGTATTGAGTACAGGAGTTGGGAGGTCATGTTGCAGCTGTACAGGACATTGGTTAGGCCACTGTTGGAATATTGTGTGCAATTCTGGTCTCCTTCCTATCGGAAAGATGTTGTGAAACTTGAAAGGTTCAGAAAAGATTGACAAGGATGTTGCCAAGGTTGGATGATTTGAGCTATAGGGAGAGGTTGAATAGGCTGGGGCTGTTTTCCCTGGAGCATCGGAGGCTGAGAAGTGACCTTATAGAGGATTACAAAATCATGAGGGACATTGATAGGAAAAATAGACTAAGTCTTTTCCCTGGGGTCGGGGAGTCCAAAACTAGAGGGCATAGGTTTAGGGTGAGAGGGGAAAGATATAAAAGAGATTTAAGGGGCAACTTTTTCACGCAGCGGTGGTACGTGTATGGAATGAGCTGCCAGAGGAAGTGATGGAGGCTACAATTGCAACATTTAAAAGGTACCTGGATGCGTATATGAATAGGAAGGGTTTGGAGGGATATGGGCCGGGTGCTGGCAGGAGGGACTAGTTTGGGTTGGGATATCTGGTCGGCATGGACGAGTTGGACCGAAGGGTCTGTTTCCCTGTTGTACATCTCTCTGTCTCTATGACCAACATTTCTAGTAGAAGAAAATTCTGAATGGTTGTCAAGTGCAGTCTCATTGATAGAGGCATTGATCGAGGAAGATGCACCAGTTAACAATAAATAGCAGTTAACTGGTAGGTTTTGTTAAAGTTCTAAACCAGGCAGCTTGACTCCGATTGGTCAAAATGTTGCCCTAAGAAATGAAGCAGCGAATGGCTGTTACTCATTTTGTTGAGTTGAAAGATTGCAGTGCTTGTACATGTCATTTGTTTGACCAAAATAGAGCCCTGTGTGTTAATACACATAGCTTCCAATGAACCTCATTGCAAGCACGATTGACAATCCCAAATCAGTTGTCAGTATAATTCTTTACATATTCAGGAAACAATGTTCAGTTGCAGAATCACGTCTCATGTTGGACACTATATTGTGAGTCTTGTAAGCACAGGCTGGTTGGGTATGGTCAGTTGTTTGCTTGTTGTGAAGATCCAAAGGGATACGCTGTTTATGAGGTTCCACCAGTCTGTGGGAGGCATGGCTTACATTCTGGTATCACATCAGCACTGAAATTCATTATCACCTTACCCATTTGTGTCACTGGCAGAGCATTATCTTGGCTTAACAACAGCATCCTATTATTGGCAACATGCAGTGTGTTGCTATTATATAGTCGCAGCATGAAACAGTGAACTTCAGCCTCTGCTCAAACCTTTGACAGGCCATACCCTTCTAGGTTATTATGTGGCAATATGGGCCCATTTTAGGAACAAAAATGGCAGACTTAGGGTCATTCATGAGTATAAATGATGTACAATGAAAACTGTTTTGATCAGTGTAGCCATTATTGATTTGTCTTCTTTTAGCCTCAAGTTTGCGTGATGATCAGGCAGTTCATATCTGATGTATTAGGCTGGTAACAAGGCCAAACATAGAACATAGAACATAGAACAATACAGCACAGAACAGGCCCTTCGGCCCACGATGTTGTGCCGAACTTCTATCCTAGATTAAGCACCCATCCATGTACCTATCCAAATGCCACTTAAAGGTCGCCAATGATTCTGACTCTACCACTCCCATGGGCAGCGCATTCCATGCCCCCACCACTCTCTGGGTAAAGAACCCACCCCTGACATCTCCCCTATACCTTCCACCCTTCAGCTTAAATTTATGTCCCCTTGTAACACTCTGTTGTACCCGGGGAAAAAGTTTCTGACTGTCTACTCTATCTATTCCTCTGATCATCTTATAAACCTCTATCAAGTCACCCCTCATCCTTCGCCGTTCCAACGAGAAAAGGCCGAGAACTCTCAACCTATCCTCGTACGACCTACTCTCCATTCCAGGCAACATCCTGGTAAATCTTCTCTGCACCCTCTCCAAAGCTTCCACATCTTTCCTAAAGTGAGGCGACCAGAACTGCACGCAGTACTCCAACTGTGGCCTAACCAAAGTCCTGTACAGCTGCAACATCACTTCACGACTCTTGAATTCAATCCCTCTGCTAATGAACGATAATACTCCATAGGCCTTCTTACAAACTCTATCCACCTGAGTGGCAACCTTCAAAGATCTATGTACATAGACCCCAAGATCCCTCTGTTCCTCCACCTGACCAAGAACCCTACCATTAACCCTGTATTCCGCATTCTTATTTGTTCTTCCAAAATGGACAACCTCACACTTGGCAGGGTTGAACTCCATCTGCCACTCCTCAGCCCAGCTCTGCATCATATCTAAGTCCCTCTGCAGCCGACAACAGCCCTCCTCACTGTCCACAACTCCACCTATCTTTGTATCATCTGCAAATTTACTGACCCACCCTTCGACTCCCTCATCTAAGTCATTAATAAAAATTACAAACAGCAGAGGACCCAGAACTGATCCCTGCGGAACTCCACTTGTAACTGGGCTCCATGCTGAATATTTACCATCAACCACCACTCTCTGACTTCGACAGGTTAGCCAGTTTTCTATCCAATTGGCCAAATTTCCCACTATCCCATGCCTCCTGACTTTCCGCATAAGCCTACCATGGGGAACCTTATCAAATGCCTTACTAAAATCCATATACACTACATCCACTGCTCTACCCTCATCCACATGCTTGGTCACCTCCTCGAAGAATTCAATAAGACTTGTAAGGCAAGACCTACCCTTCACAAATCCGTGCTGGCTGTCCCTAATCAAGCAGTGTCTTTCCAGATACTCGTAAATCCTATCCCTCAGTACCCTTTCCATTACTTTGCCTACCACAGAAGTAAGACTAACTGGCCTGTAATTCCCGGGGTTATCCCTATTCCCTTTTTTGAACAGGGGCACAACATTCGCTACTCTCCAGTCCCCTGGTACCACCCCAGTTGCCAGTGAAGACGAGAAGATCATTGCCAACGGTACTGCAATTTCCTCTCTTGCTTCCCACATAATCCTAGGATATATCCCGTCAGGCCCGGGGGACTTGTCTATCCTCAAGTTGTTCAAAATGTCCAACACATCTTCCTTCCTAACAGGTATCTCTTCTAGCTTATCAGTCCGTTTCACACTCTCCTCTTCAACAATACGGTCCCTCTCGTTCGTAAATACTGAAGAGAAGTACTTGTTCAAGACCTCTCCTATCTCTAAACCTTTAGCAGGTGGAACTATAGGAATCCCAATGTGTACCTAGACCATTGAAGTTTGCAGCAGAAACATCCCTGGCAGAAGTTGGTATAGTTACTTTGCTCTGCTTGTTGCAAACAGTAAAGGACGTATTTGCGAGCTAGTTGAGAAATCTGCTAAGAAGTTCTCTGTTATGTTCTACTCCAGTCTCACCATCCCTGAGCAATGTCTGTGTTAAGATTTTTGATGTTCCCATGTTATACAATTGACCTAATCAAAAACAGGTCCTGAGCCACTAATCTATTTTGTTTCCTCTTTACCAAACCACTTGTTTACTGTGTGAGCAAGATGCCAAAATAGGGTACATCAATGCCATCCTGCAGGACAGTATCTCCCCCAATCATATATTTGCTTGCTGTTTATCACACAAGCTCTTGAATGGGCCTACAGCTACCTCCTTTCATCCTGAATAGCATCCAATTAATCTCAGAGGATCCTGGAAGAGTAAAGGTAAATAATAGAACACTAAATGAAACTAGCTGGTTCATATTTCTATCGTGCAACAATAAGACAAGTTGTATTCTCTACTAACAGGATACCATTTTCATGCCAAAAAGACATAGATAAATGGAGAAAACCTTGAGAAGGATTCAGGAATTCTTGAGTATAAATCATTCAAAGGCGAGTATATCAAATTCAATGGGTTAACGGGACAGCAAAAGGAATGGAGTATAAAAATTGAGAATTCTTGCGAAAGCACTAGTTAGACCATACCTAGAATACTGTGAACAGTTTTGGTCCCCTTGTTTTAGGAAAGATAAACTGGAATTGGAAGCAGTCCGTATAAGGTTCAATAGGTTGATGCTCGGCATGAAAGAATTAGCTGATGAAAAAATGTTGAGTAAACTGAGCCGTTACCCATCAGAGTTTAGAAGACTGAGAAATGACCTCCTTGAAACATCCTTCATAATTCTTAGGGGTCTCAAAAGGGTAGATGCTGAAGGGCCAAACAACCTATTCCTACGCCTGCATGGTATGGTCATACTTTCTTCCTACTACACAGGTGAGCAATGAGTTTTGTGAGTGTCCATGTTAATGTGCCTACAGGTTTGCAGGCTGTGTGTCTGAAACACTGACAGATAATATCACACAGCAAATCCCTTTGGCTGTTTGCAACAAGCTAAATATTGACAGTCCCCAGTCAGCCTGTACTTGCAAAACTCATATCACAGTGTCCAACAGTGGATGCGATTCTGCAATCTAGCAACATATGCTGGATAATCCTGGTTGTTTAAAGCATTACTCTAACAACCAGTTCAGGATTTTCAACTGGGCTCTCAGTATAGTGCACTCCCATATACATGAAGTTACATAAATAAATACACAAGGCCCTGGTCTTTGTAGACAGAAAGAAAGAACACAACATACATTGCACCATTTCAACTCAACAATATGGGTAACAGCCATTCATGGGTCCATTACTCAGAGAAATGCCTTGTCCAATCAGAGGCAACCCTCCTGATTTGAAATTAAAATAAAGCTTGGCAGTTAACCGTCAATTAGCATTAACTGATGCATTGTTCATTGTATGCTTCTATAAACCACAATTCACTTGTCAAACAGGAGAAAGTGAGGACTGCAGATGCTGGAGATCAGAGCTGAAAATGTGTTGCTGGAAAAGCGCAGCAGATCAGGCAGCATCCCTGCTCCTTGGATGCTGCCTGACCTGCTGCGCTTTTCCAGCAACACATTTTCAGTTCACTTGTCAAGCAGTCAACCTTCTCCTCTCATACAGTGACAGTGTTAGTTTCACTTTGTGTTGAGATTTAGTTTTAAATTATTTTGATGAGTACCAAATGAACAGCTTGGACAAAATGTTTCTCAGCAATACTCGAACTAAAATATTGCTCTTATTCCATCTTAAGATATACTGATAGGTCACGTACATCTCTACAAAATAAACTAATCTTAGGATATTAGGCCACAAAAGGATCGGTCCCCATCGTACTTTTCTGGACAAACTGTCTGAAACTTTATTGTTGTGTGTAAAAAGGAAATAATTAATATTCTCATTCGTAAAAAGATTTGTGTGTCATGGAACGAAATCAGAATGTAACATTATACTGATCTAACAAATATGTTCAGTTTGTTGTTGAAGTCTTACTATTTTAAATTCGGTTGGTATTTCGATAAATGTTTGTACAACAACAGTACGACATATACAATTAATGGTAGAGCCTGGGGTACTAGTAGAGGGACCCAGGGGTTCAGGCACATAATTTGAAGTTGGTGTCCCATTATAGACAGGGTGGTTAAAACTCATTTAGCATGCTTGCTTTCACTACTCAGTCCTTTTAGTACAGGAGTTGGGAAGTCATGTTGGGGTTTTACAGGACATTGGTGAGACCTCTTCTGGAGTACCATGTCCAGTTCTGCTCACCCTATTATCAGAAGGACATTATTAAGCTGGAGAGGGTTCAAAAGAGATTTACCAGGATGTTGCCATTATGGAAGGTTTGAGTTATAAAGACAGACTTGATAGGCTGGGACGTTTTTTACTAGAGCTTTGGAGTTTGAGAAGTGACCTTATAGAAGTTTATAAAATTATTAGGGGTATAGGTAGAGTTAATGGAAGGTGTCTTTTCCCTGGGATAGGGAATTGCAAGGCTCGGGGGCACATTGTTAAGGTAAGAGGACAGAGATTTAAAAAGGACATGAGGGGCAACTTTTTTACGCAGTTAGCATGTGGAATGAACTTCCTGAGCAAGTGGTGGATGTGGGTACAACTATAACATTTAAAAGACATTTGAATCAGTACATGAATAGGAAAGGTTTAGAGGGATATAGGCCAGGAACAGGCAGGCGGGACTAATTTAGTTTGAGATCCTGTTCAGCATGGACTGGTTGGGCTGAAACATCTGTCTCCGTGCTGTATAATTCTATGACTATGATTCCACAAAACCTCTTCATTTCTCCACGCTTGTGATAGCTAACTTTCTGGATCCTCTAGTTTCCATTACAGACTGGAAGGGATGAGGGTGCAGACAGAGGGCGGTTTTATCTTGGGAGTTTTGAGAGCTTCCATATAACGGTGTCATGAAGATTTAACAAAACAAAGATGGAAGGGGAAAGCCTGAAGCCTGCCAGCACACATTATATTTTTGAGCTGGTAAAGTGTGATTTCTTTGAATGTGAAAAACCCTAGGTGAGGAGAAGGAATTTGAAATTGCCTGAACACATCTTTATCATTCAAGTAATGTGATGGCTTGTATCTTTTCACACTGTTCTTGATGTTTGCTTCCAGCAGCTCTTGGTTTACCAGCAGAACCATCCAATTCAGACGGTAGCCTTTATGCTCCCCTGAAGGCTGCATTTCTTGACAGGCTGGATATGATATAAACTGCTGAGTTTAGGACAGATTCAATCTCCAGTAATTTGCACTCAATGAGAAGAGAGGAAGAAAAGTCACTGTTTTCTTGATAGCATTGTAGCAGCACACCACAATATTTTTGTGCGGCCTTTCTTATCCTCAGGCACCAATAGGTTCCCCCAAATGATACTGTTATTTGGAACAGCCTCGAGGGGCCTGTTTAAAGATAGTGGAGAATGGATGCCAACTGCTTGTTTGCAGACAACGATCCCACTTTTAGTTCCTCAAAATTGTAAGCAGAATCCTACAAATGTTATCAAAGCTCTCTGTGCATGCATAAACAATTCAAACCGTTACAGCCCTTTATGCTGTCCTCTCATGTACAGGTCCATCTGAAAATCACAAGTGCCAAACATTGCATGTCCACAAGTCAGCTAAAGGCATCGTCCCCATGCCAAATTTCCAATGCCATCTGTCTTCTTTCATATTAAATGAAAAGTAGTGTGTGACTGTTGAGATTTGCTTCCTGTATCTCTGGAACGTGCTCTGTAAAAGTAACCACAGGATGAAATTTTTGTCATTCACCATCTGGGTAACAATCTGGTGGAATGGTTATCTCCCCTCTTTTGAACTTACCCAATTATTTCTTTTCCCAATTGAAAATCAATACCTGTGTGGGTCCTGCTGCTTTTATGGGATGGAGATGGAATCTGCTTTCCAGATAAGAAACAAGATTTCAGTAGCCCTAATTATAAGTGTCAGTGCAGGGAATCGTGCTGTAATCCATGCTCCGTGATATTTTAGCCTGTGTGCTTTCATTTGCAACTTGGTACGTGAAGGGCTTGTTTTGTGTCTGTCTTAAGATCTCTTGATATTTTACTGAGTCTAGCTCAAGAGAGTACTTTTTTTTCCTTCAATGTAATATGTAAAGAAGTTAGAAAATGAATTGACTATGTTCTCCGTCTTTGAGAGATATCTTGACATGAGTATATGTCATAGAGCCTCCCTGATTAGAGACTACCACAAAAAATATTCTTCATCTCAACACTCAGTTCTTTAAATTGTAGTAACATCTATAGTTAAATATCATTGATATTAAAACAAAAACACATAAGTGGTTTGAGCATTTCCCCAAGACAAAATTACAAGTTACCCTGATGATAAAACAGACTTGATAATACAGTGCTTGATTGTGGAGCCAAGTATCACGAAGCTAATTACAGCACAGAAGGATGTCAGTGTGTTCAACAATACATTGAGCCAATTCTGAGAAAATAGCTGTTTGACAGTGGAACATCAACAGCAAATCATTGAGATATATTTTCGATGCTATTTGAAGAGACGTTTAGCAGGAGTTTTTTTTCTCTGTAAGGGGGAATTGAATAAACATAGATTTGGGTAAACAAAAAGGTGGCTTTGAGCTAATTGGCCCATTATATTTCCAGGGATGTCTGCATACTCTGTGCTAATTTAGTTTGTAAAACAACAAAAAGCATTTCCTGATGCTACCCTGTATTAGCAGCAGAAGATTTGATGCACAACAAGGAAATAATATGAAGTCAAGTGAAACTGCAGATTTTTTCTGCTTTCATGATGATTCTCAGAGTTCCTCTATTAGCCATATTAATGATCTAATGAAAAATGCATGCACAATGCTTAATTACCTATTACCCAGCTCTTCCCTGAAACCGAATTGAATTTCAAGTTGAGTCTGAACTGGGAATATACTGCTGCTCCAAGAGTGTGAATTAGGACTAATGGACTTTTGCGATCTCAGTTACTGTTTCTACTCACCCACTTCTTTCAGTTATTCTGTCATACTTGTCTTTCAGTTCTCTCACTTTATTGTTCACTTCTTTCGGTTTCCCCATACCATATCACATCCTAATCAACTTGACTGCAAAGAATTTATTCAACCATGAAATCTTTTTGCAACAATGTTAACTTTGTGGCCTTTTGCTACCACATTCCTAACCAATCAAAGCAACGAGCCCCAAGTAGTAGGATATATTGCAGGTATGAAGTGAGAGTTAAGAACTTGCTTTTGTACAACAGCCAAGAAGGTGAATTGGAGACAATTCTTCAAGATTATGAAGCTTACGATGAAGTTTTAGACATTGTTTCCATTATTTGGCATGGCAGTAATGTTAGGGGACAAATTTAATCACAAGCAGAATTAAATGGGAGATTAGAAAGTATTTATTCATATGAAGGCTAGTTAGAGTGGGGAGCTCTCTGACGCAATGCTATATATACTCTGAAAAGAAAATTAGGTTCTTGGAAAAGGCTCTGCAAAATGAACTGCAGAATGGGATTATTTTAATGACCAATGTGAGGGGGAAAAAAATGACAGAGACTTAATGAACTAAGTGCTATAATGTTTGATGCATGTCTATACTGGGAGTTGCCATCTCTCTCTGGAGACAGGAAATAGAAATCAGGACTGTTTTCAGCATTCATGCCCCACCCCCTGGAAGGTCATTCATAGAGTCATAGAGATGTACAGCACGGAAACAGACCTTTCAGTCCAACTCGTGCATGTTGACTAGATATCCCAACCCAATCTAGTCCCACTTGCCAGCACCCGGCCCATACCCTTCCAAGCCCTTCCTGTACATATACCCATCCAGATGCCTTTTCAATGTTGCAATTGTACCAGCCTCCACCACTTCCTCTGGCAGCTCATTTCATACACGTACCACCCTCTGCATGAAAAAGTTATATCTTGCCCGTCTCACCCTCTAGTTCTGGATTCCCCCACCCCAGAGAAAAGACTTTGTCAATTTACCCTATCCATGGTCCTCATGATTGCATCAGCCTCCATAAGGTCACCCCTCAGCCTCTGATGCTCCAGGGAAAACAGCCCCAGCCTATTCAACCTCTCCCTCTAGCTCAAATCCTCCAACCCTGGCAGCATCCTTGTAAATCTTTTCTGAACCCTTTCGAATTTCACAACATCCTTCCGATAGGAAGGAAACCAGAATTGCATGCAATATTCCAAAAGTAGCCAAACTAATGTCCTGTGCAGCCGCAACATGACCTCCCAACTCCTGTACTCAATACTCTCTGACCAATAAAGGAAAGCATACCAAATGCCTTCTTCACTATCCTAGTTACCTGCGACTCCACTTTCTAGGAGCTATGAACCTGCACTCCAAGGTCTCTTTGTTCAGCAACACTCCCTAGGACCTTACCATTAAGTGTATAAGTCCTGCCCTGATTTGCCTTTCCCGAAATGCAGCACCTCGCATTTATCTAAATTAAACTCCATCTGCCACTCCACAGCCCATTGGCTCATCTGATCAGAATCCCGTTGTAATCTGAGGTAACCTCCTTCGCTGTCCACTACACCTCCAATTTTGGTGTCATCGGCAAATATAGTAACTATACCTCTTATACTCACATCCAAATCATTTATATAAATACTTTCTAATCTCCCATTTAATTCTGCTTGTGATTAAATTTGTCCCCTCACATTACTGCCATGCCAAATAATGGAAACAATGTCTAAACCTTCATCGTAAGCTTCACAATCTTGAAGAACTGTCTCCAATTCACCTTCTTGGCTGTTGTACACTGCTAGTCACAGGCCTTCAGTCTGAAAAACAACCCTCCATCACCCAAAGTGCTCTCCTGCCCTGCCTTATTTCCTAAGAGTAGGTCAAATTTTGCACGTACGTCCACATACTGAATCAGAAAATTGTCTTGTACACACTTAACAAATTCCTCTCCATTTAAACCCTTAACATTATGGCAGTCCCAGTCTATGTTTGGAAAGTTAAAATTCCCTACCATAACCACCCTATTATTCTTACAGATAAATGAGATCTCCTTACAAGTTTGTTTCTCAATTTCCCACTGACTATTAGGGGATCTATAATATAATCCCAATAAGGTGATCATCCCTTTCTTATTTCTCAGTTCCACCCAAATAACTTCCCTGGATGTACTTCCGGGAATATCCTCCCTCCCTTATCCCTTATCAAAAACGCCACTCCCCTTCCTCTCTTGCCTCCCTTTCTCTCCTTCCTGTAGCATTTGTATTTTGGAACATTAAGCTGCCAGTCCTGCCCATCCCTGAGCCATGTTTCTGTAATTGCTATGATTTCCCAGTCCCATGTTCCTAACCATGCCCTGAGTTCATCTGCATTCCCTGTTAGACCTCTTGCATTGAAATAAATGCAGTTTAATTTATCAGTCCTATCTTTTTCTCTTATTTGTCCGTGCCTGCCCAGACTGTTTGACTTGCTGTTTTTCTCAACTGTACTAGTATCAGATTGATGTCTTTCCTCACTACCTCCCACCTCCCCCCACCTTACCAGTTTAAATCCTTCTGAGCAACTCCAGCAAATTTCCTTGCCAGTATATTGGTCCCCTTCCAATTCAGAATGCATTCCATCCTTCTTGTACAGGTCACGTCTATCCTAGAAGAGATTGCGATGATCCAAAAGTTTGAATAGAACCCCTCTCCCAAGTTGGTCTCGGGACAGGTTTCGAAGGAGAATGGGTGGTCTTTTGAAGCTATTGATCGATCAGTGGTCTTCCAGCTTGAAAGGGGCAGTAAGTGTCATAGGAAGTGCTTCAAGATGGAGGCAACACCTAATTTAAAAGATGTGTTTTGCAGAGTTTGTGCTAAAAACCACTCCACAAGACAAATACTAGATGTCACTGCCACATAGTCAGCTGGGGTGTGTCTGGCGTACTGGTGAGAAGCTGTAGTCATCTCCAGGCACCTAAACTGGTCAGCCGCCATTTTTTATTGACATCAGTATTTGCATCAGCCTGATTGCAACAGCAGACCTACCTGCTTCTAGCTCTTGTGTCCACCAAACTGGCCTGGAGGCAAGAAGGTGCCCTGGAAATCAGCTCACTGGCAGATTCCCCTGCCCACCTCCAAAAGTGGATCATGACAGGAGCTCCTAGTTATTGTACTCAGCCTGTGCTGTTTGTCCTTCCAGTGCCTCAGACCAAATATGTCATCCTTACTCAACATCTTAATGGCAGGGGTTAAGTCACATGATGTAACCCTATAGAACAATGCAGCATATATGAGGACGTACACTGCCAGACAATTCCCATCACTCCCATTGTTCCAGAATTTGGCATAGCTCTGTCAAGCTGGCAGGGATAGCAAGCTCCTGGATGCATTCCCAAATTCAGGATGTTGTTATTCTGTCCTGTAGACCAAACTAACTTGTTTTAAATCCAGTCTGAGATACTATGCCAGTAGGTCGCTTTGATGGCCTGCATTCTTAGAACCAGAATTTTGGGAAGCAACTTTACTATGATGGCTCATTTGAAAAGTTCTAATTCCACTTTTTGAACAGAGCATGTTGTTGTTTTCACTTTTCCCACACACTCATTCTTTCCTGGCACACTTGATTCTTCCAAATGTGGCTACACTTTCCCCTCCACAAGCACTGGCTGTATTTACCTAGTTCGTTCAGTTGTGTGGATTGGCAGTGATGCATGTATTGAATGCCAAACTGTTCAAGCTAGAACAGTTTCAAATTGCTTCTTCATCTTTCTTTTGTAAGTCAGTCCATTTTTGGCGTTTCTGTTCAAAGGGCAACTCAGTGATTTTTGGTATGTTTAGTACTGTTGAGAAATTCTTTCTCACACCTGATTTAACATTAAATGACAAATTATTCCTATTGATTGAGATGAGTTTGGAACGATGTCTACTGGATTGATTCCAGGGAATAGAATGCTAAAAAAGCAGTGTTTCTGAATTTCAGCCTTAACTGTCTGCCTATTCCTCATATGTTCATTGTCATTAGACAATGAGTATCAGCCTACAAGCATTAACACACTGAGGCCAATTAATGTTCTTTGGTGCAAGTTGCATCTAAAGAAATCGAAATTGGTGGTAAACTCAACAGATTGCAGACACACTGGTCGTACTCAGTTTCATGCATTTGTATTTGTATAATTATCCAAAGCTCCAAGAGCCAGTGACTCAGCACACCCCACACAGTTTCCCTCCACACAGCTTTCATCAACGCTTCCTGCTTGAGCCAAGGGAAACCTCATGCATTGAGGACACCAGGCAATTAATTACCACTCCAGGACAGTTCACACGCTCGGATTCAGCTTATGGGCCAGACAGATGGTAGGCCTGGAGGATGGTCACTGCAATATATTTGAAGACCTTTTGAACTGGCTTTTTGAAGTTGACTCCTTGGCAGTGATTGAATGCTGTGTGCACGTGGTGTTGGACCGGGCAACTTTCGAGACGACCAACTCTCTACCCCCATTTAGACGATACACCGTGAGGAATGAGAGGAAAGGTCAGTGGGGTGGATTTCTGTTGCCTGCTGAGAAGTTGGATAATTGGACCACTGGCAGATTACTCGTTGACCGCACAACTGCCCTCATTGGTGCTGAATCAAAACCTTCCCACTCGGAACTCCATTGCTGAGGTGGCAGATAGGGGTCAAGCTTCTCTCCTGGTGCAACCCACCTGACTCTTTGCTCTGCTCGCCACCTCAGGAGGCAGAACATTGTGTCCCATATGGCTAACAGTTATGGTTTGAATTTAATGGAAGTGAGCCTTAACATGTTTCAGTACTGGAGCAGCAGTTTTCTCAAGATGGGTTGAGAATGATTTCACCTGCCATCATCTTTTGGGTAGAAAGCGTTGGCACGTTTCGCGCATTTGGGCTGTTGTCCCTCCTCATTCTTCTCCCCCTTGGGCTGGGCGCCAGGTTTAACCAGAGTCAGGCAGCAACTCAAATTATTTCTGCGCTGCCTCAGGGAGAAGACTGCAGCTCTTCCTAACTCTGGAGAAGCGAATGCTCCTCTTTTGGCTGTACAGCTTGCTAAAACTGGGTCATGCACGCATGCTGCAATGGTCCATGCACACACTCTGTCCAGTTGAATCTTACACTTGTCTCTTCTTGCTCCTCCGTGCCTACCCTATGCCTGATCCATTTTCTTAGGATGAGGCACGTTCTATTACATGATTGACTTCTGGCAGGGAAAACATTCTGCCTGATTTCCTTCCTTCCTTCCTTCCTTCCTTCCTTCCTTCCTCTTGTATTACTCATTGATGTTTGCTGATCGTATTCTTCATCTGGATGAGTTTTTTTTTAATAGGTTCTCTTCATACTTGTAAAGTGTTTTCATTTTCAAATAATACCATCTCAGCTATCTTAATATTTTCCTCATAACTAAGACTCAGATTTTTGCCAGAGGTGAGAAAACAGGTTTTTGCCAGAGGTTTCCGTGTCAGAAAACTGCCTCCAGTGAAAGTTTCCTGAAGAAGGGCTCATGCCTGAAACGTCGATTCTCCTGCTCCTTGGATGCTGCCTGACCTGCTGCGTTTTTCAGCAATACATTTTCAGCTCCAGTGAAAGACAGACTGGAGTTCACGTTTTCATAGGGGTGAGCTCTTAACTGTTTTGGAAGTGCACTTCCTGGCCAATTAGAGCCAGTGGGGGTGGATCACGACAGCAGGAACCTCATTCAGATATCACTGAGGGCACTGGTTAGCCTGAGAGCGTGTGTGTGTGTGTGTGTGTGTGTCAACACCCTCTACCACACTGCAGGGCACAGCGGAGCTGAAGGCCTGATGCCTAGGAGGGAGAGGAGAGTGGTTTTCTTTCCATAGTTAGGCAGAAGGTGACCACCTCATTAATGGATGGGGCACCCCTCTGTCCAGCATTATCTCCTGATGCCTCCAATTCCCTCTTTTCTTTTAACTCCTGCTCTAGCTGCCCCAATGTCCTCATGCAATCTTCATGATCCTCTCTGCAGAGCAGCACAGTGCCCGATACCCTTACAGGAGGGCACTGGTTAACAGTCAAGTTCAGAACTCTGCACCTTTTCCTCTAGATCCTGTGCTTCGACTCATGTTTCCTTCAACTTTTTCCCCTTGTCCTTCTTCTCTGCCCTCCTAATACCTGACACACTGCCCTTTCTGTGCATGCCAGTGCTCCTCATCCCCAATAACACCTGTGTCTTTCTGTGTGTTATCACCCATTCCTGTCTGATGCTCAGGTGGAGTCCAAACTGCTGTGCCCAGTACTCTAGTGCCCAGTGATGCCACAAAGATGATTGACCTCCTAAACTTATAAAGTTCTTAATTCTGATTTCTCTCCTGATCAGCCATTTCAATTACTTGGGAAACATTTCTGGCCTCCCTGACTGCACCTCCCTCCCCAATATGCTCCATGTCTGCGTCAGCTTGTTTGAAGCACCCAGCTCATTCAGTAAGATGGCGGTGGAGTAGGGCTTCTGAGCTTAGGGTTCATCTCCTCTGTCTGCATTTCTTTTTTTTCTCTTTTTTTTGTCTTTTCTTCTTTACCTTTATTTTACTTACTCCTTGTTGTGGCGGCTGCAAGTGTGCCCAGAACTGACTCAGGTTGGCCCAGCACAGATTCTGGTTGGCCTAGCATGGACTCGAGTGGGCCCAGCATGGCATCAAGTGGGCCCAGCACGGACATAAGCTGGCCCAGCACAGACTCATGTTGGCTCAGCACAGACTCGAGCCAGCACAGATCCAGGTGGGCCCAGCACAGACACGGGTGGGCCCAGCACAGATCCAGGTTGGCTCAGCATGGACTCGAGTGGGCCCAGCATGGACTCAGCCAAACACTTGACAGAGCATATATAGCAAGGCTCAGCTGGGAGCCAGGACTTTCATTACTGGCACAAATGCCCTGAGCCCCTATTTGATTGACATCTATATGATCTCTGCTATCAGTTTCACAGTCTTTATCTGCACTGATCAAAAAATTTCAAGTGCTTAAAGTTTCAACTGGATCTGCATGATTGACAGTTTAATTGTCTTATAGTCGAAACAAGTTTTTTTTAATATTGTGGAATTTTAAGATTCAATGAATTACTTGAAAACGTACTTTTTTTGCAGGTGCTATTGTCACTATAGGTTTAATTGATTCTCGCAGTGTGTACTGAGTAAAATGTTCCTGGGAGTATCATGGCATGAGAGGAAGTAGTGGGGGCTGGAGGAGAACAGCTTGGCATCGCACAGGGAAACACTTGCCTTCATCAGCCAGAGCATTGAATATAGGGGTTGGGAGGTCATGTTGCAGCTGCACAGGACATTGGTGAGGCCACCTTTAGAAGCCTGTGTGCAATTTTGGTCGACCTTCTATAGGAAGAATGTTGCTAAACTTGAAAGGGTGCTGAAAAGATTAACAAGGACGTTGTCAGGATTGGAGAGTTTGAGCTATAGGGAGAGGCTCAATAGGCTGGGGCTACTTGGAGGCTGAGGGGTCACCTTATAGAAGTTTATAAAATCATGAGGGACATGGTTAGGGTGAATAGCCAAGGTCTTTTCCCAGGGTAGTGGGGTCCAAAACTAGAGGGCATAGGTTTAGGTAAGAGGGGAACGATTTAAAAAGGACCTGAGGGGTAACGTTTTTCACACAGAAGGTGGTGAATGTATTGGAACAAGCTGCCAGAGAAAGTGCAGGTAAAAATTATAACATTTAGATTAGATTCTCTACAGTATGGCCCAAACTCAAGTGTGCCCAGCAAGTCCACACCGTCCCTCCACAGAGTAACCCACCCAGACACATTCCCCTACATTTACCTCCAACTAATGCACCTAACACTATGGGCAATTTAGCATGGCCAGTTCACCTGACATGCACATCTTTGGACTGTGGGAGGAAACCGGCACAGATACTGGGAGAATGTGCAAACTCCACACAGATTGTTGCCCAAGGCGGGAATCGAACCCAGGTCCCTCATGCTGTGAGGCAGCAGTGCTAACCACTGAGCCACCGTGCTGTCCCCTAGGTATTTAAAAGGCATCTAGATGGGGATATGAACGGAAAGGGTTTAGAGATTTCTGGGCAAATGCTGCCAAATGGGACTAGATCAGATTGGGATGTATGGTTGGCACAGATAAGTTGAACTCCAAGAGTCTGTTTCAGTCTGTATGACATTATGAATCTAATTTTTAAAAAGCCTTGTCAATGTTTGGACAACTGGTTGTACTGGTCTGCCTTTTTGAAGTCCAAAGATGAGTCAGATTAATATGTTTCCATGGATAGTTTTACTGATGTTTCCTTCAGGAATCGGGACATATGGGGTTGGAAAATCGACATTTCGGGCAAAAGCCCTTCATCAAGAATAGAGGCAGGGTGCCTGCAGAGTGGAGAGATAAATGAGAGGGGGGTGGGGGGTGGGGAGAAAGTAGCATAGAGTACAATAGGTGAATGGGGGTGGGGATGCAGGTGATAGGTCAGAGAGGCCTAGACTCTGGTTTACAGCATCTGCAGTCCTTGTTTTTACCTAACATGTGGGGTTGATGGAGTGATGCAACCTGGTATGGGGGTCATAAGGGACCATGGAGAATAGAAAGTTGGAGCCTGGCATGGGGCATTAATATACTTCTTAAACTTGCTTTTTGAAAGGTTCCCTAATGCAGACTATGGCTCATAAAACCTCTGAGGTGCATTACCCTTTTAAAGCCGGAACTGACTGAATGAGAGTTATGTAACAGTGAGCTGTGCCTATCTCCATGATAGAGCCAGCCAGGTCCCCTGAATGCAGGCTTGTCACCCAGATCAGCCATCAAGTTAAAACATGCTGCTGAGGCCAGAAATGGGGTCAGCAATCATGGAGCCACGTCCCGCCCATCATTTGCGAAGGGCTCCCAAATTGTTTCGATTTGGTGAGAATCCAGGTCTTGAAATCTGGGCATGTGAATGAATATTTCTCTGTATTCATTCCTGCTGTGCATTTGGGGAACATCAATCTGTCACATTATTTCACAGGTCCATACTTTTGTGTTTTCTTATTTGAGTGCCACATTTCTGTACAATGCATATTTTTATATCATAATCTATATAATGTTGTTTTACAGTAACTATAATTTGCTCTCTTGTAGAGTTTTTTTGTTTAGACAGTAATCAAATCTCAGTAGAGGACAATGGTTACCAGGAGTTAACATAAACCTTTCATTTCTCTAGCTTTTGCCATCGACTCCTTCGCTCGGACTCGAAAGCAGATTTTGCTTTTGGATGTCATCAAGCAGACAGTAGAACTGCAAAAGAGCAGGAAACATAACTAATATTTCAGTTTCTGTTCTCTGCTCGTGAACATGAGGGTCAAAGATAGGGTGAATAGCAAGGGTCTTTTCCCTAGGGTGGATGAGTTCAAAACAAGGGGGCATATTTTTAAGATGAGAGGAGAACATTTTAAAAAGACGCGAGGGGCAGCTTTTTTTACACAGCGACTGGTTTGTTTGTGGAATGAACTGTCAGAGGAAGTGGTGGATACAGGTATGGTTACAATACTTAAAAGACATATGGATAAGTTCATGTTTATAGGAAAGATTTAGAGGGAGATAGGCCAAACACAGACAAGTGGGACCAGTTTGGTTTGGGATCATGATTGGTTATTTAGTCTGTCTTCATGCTTTATAACTCTCTAGGGGAATCATAGGGAGGCCATAATGATGGTGCTTTACATCCATGACAGGGCTTGTGGAGCTGGTTGGAGAAAAATCTTGACTCTATTTCAGAGTTGGATCTTCACAAAATGTATTACAGCTTGAAATAATATAAAGATTTCTCTAAATCTTATTCGAGGAACTTTGTGCATTACCTCCTCAGTCTCTTCAGTTTCCTGTTGTTTAGTTTACAAAAAATGATCAAGGTGTGAACAAGAAACAAAGAGTCTGCTGTGGTAAAGCACTTTGTTACATTTATAGGATGACCAAAGCATGTAAGAATCTACTTTTTCTGTAAGGTCACCTCTCATTTATCGAAATTCCAATGAGTAGAGGCCAAACCTTTTTGCCTGCCTTATCTCAACTCTCTCCTTGATTAGTCAACCAGTCCTAAATCCATACTAATATACTACCCCAGCACCATAGGCTCTTACCTTACTAAATAATCTAATGAGTGGTACCTTGTCAAATACCTTTTGGAAATCCAAATATATTACATCCACTGTGTCCCCTTTATCCTGTTTGTTCCCTGCTCAAATAATTCCAATGAGTTTGTGAGGGCATGATTTCCCCTTCATAAGTCGTGTTGACTCTGCTTTATAATAGACTTAATGATTTATCCAATGAAAAATGTTGACCCTCACCTGAATATTACCAGAAGACATATTTATAATTACCTTTGTTCACAGAATGAAGTGTGATTGTTAGTCCTGGCTCAGCATGTCTTGTTGAATACAGGAAGTTCTGTCATTATCATAGATAAACCCTTTCAGTCCCATTTTTAAATGTATTCTAACTATTTTTAATTCGACTTATCTTGCTGCTTCAGACTGTGTATGCTGGGGTTAGGTCAGTTGCTCCCGATCCTCTGTTAATATAACTAGTCAGAGTTCTCTCAATTTTTCTTTCTGTTGTGTAAATGCTGGTTGCTTCGGATGTCAGCTATCTGATCGTTCTCTGTTTCAGCATTCAGACAAGAGCTATTTTATCTGCTTTCTTCCCACCTTTTTACATTTCCACTTGTGAGGTGCACTAAACCATACACCATTTTCTGTCTCAGAGAAAAGGCAAAATGGTCTATTCCTGAGTATTTCACTAATATTATGACTAGGCCTCTAGCTGCTACCACTGTCCAATCGGTAAATTTTCACACTCCCCTTTGAAGAATGCCTGGGCCTGGTTCTGTACCTCTTCCTGAGAGTTTTGCCAAGAATAAGATACACTGTGGAAACTCCCAGCTGTAAATATATATCTGAGCATTCTCTCACATAATATTTTTTACCCTTTCTCAGTGAAACAAATCATCCTCCTTTGATCCTGATGCTGTTTCTGGCCAATAATAATTGTCTTCCTTTCTGCTGCAGGTTTTATTTCTCCAATTAAACATTGTTTTGCCACTCTGCTTTGCACTGACACATTTTATTTTGCCATGAACCCTTTTGTTATTGATTGAGCAATGGATCATTTCTTTGCAGCTGACAGAAATGCTTGCATTATAACATGCTCTTGACAAATAGGAAAATATCAAGCCACCTGACATGGAGAGAAAAAAGAAGCTTTAAAAATGCAGCTCTGATAGTACTGCAGATTCATTAGCTGCACATGCATTCAAATTTACATTGTTGAGCATTCACGTAGGTTTAACCTCTGGACTGGCAGGGACACTGAAAGTTGTTGCAATTTTTAAATGTTTTTACATCATTCTGTTGTGTTAAATTAGTTTCCATTCACCAAACTGAACAAAAAGGTTCAAATAAGCAGTGAGAAATTTCTGATTTCCTGCCAAGTGCTGTGCCCAAATTGCAACATCACCATCTAATTGACTGGATTCTGAAGGGATACCTGCTGAGTATCACTTTGATCTGTTTGTTTTGTTTTGTAACCATATGTGCACATTCTGCAAAGCTCTTAATAAATGGTGAAAATTTTGAATGTTGGCAAAGGTAGCTTTGTGCTTAAACCTAAGATTTTTTTTGCATTACTTGGAAGTAGACTACATTGGCAAGCACGGAGAATAATTGTTGTCAGTTTGTGAGACTCGACCATCCCAGAACCCTTTAGCTTCTCATCCGTATTATCAAACTGCAACTTTTTGCAAATCTTATTCTAAGTGTTGAAGGTTTGCTGACTCATCCAGCTTTAATATTCCAGGAGAGGAAACATCAAGCAGTTGGTTAGTCCTTTATCAACATGAAAGCTCTTACTCATGTTTTAAGTACTTTCCAGAGCCTTCATTTGGCAGTAGTCTGAATGGACAGGTCTGATTCTGACCACTTTTAAAATCAATCCTATACAGAGGGACGCGGATGCGATCTGTTACTTGACTGTCACTTATTGTTGCAAGGTTTTTGTCGCACTTTAACAAAAACCTGAACTCCTGGTAAAAGTGTTGTGAAGCAACTTCTGCCACAGTACAATGTTCAGTGACCATTGTGGCGTTTCCTGCAACAGAGTTTTGGAAGCTATTCTGTTTTTGTCGAGTCCACCATTTAAGCCTTCTGAGAAACTCTTATCAGCCAATAATGGAACTTTATAATACACCATTCTGTTCTAATGTATGGTTCAGAAGAGCTCATGCTAAATATTAGAAATAATTTCATAAAGATCTTGCATTTATATATTGGCTGTTCTGTTTTCAGAACATTGGCATTGCTTTACAGTTGTTGAAGTGTTATTGATTTATAGTCACTGTTGTAATGTAGAGCAACATGGCTGCCAATTTTTGGACAGCAACACCAGTAAGAAACAACAAGATAATGATCAGAAAATCTTTCATTTGGCTTGAGACAAAAAAAATGACAGACACTGAGGAGAACTGTTTTTCATCAATTAGTGCATGGGATCTTTTACAATTACCTGGGAGGGCAGTCGAGACCTCAGTTTAACATCTCATCCAAATGAGTGCGTCATTCTGTTTCTGCACTTGGAGGCAGCCTTGATCAAGCTGGGAGTCTCCACAAAGTGTGGGGTGGGGGTAGACAAATGGCAGGAGAGTAGTGGCACCATTGCTAGCTGGTTCATACATGCAGGCTTAATTACTTGAAATGACTGCCCACATCTGAAGTGCATCAGCCCATTCTGTTCCCCCTGCCAGGGACGGGAACATGTGGAGGAGTTGGCTGTACTGATTTGGCTTCCCCCTATATTCCCACCAGGCTGAGAAAACCCAGCCCTCGATAGCAGCCTAGATTATGCGCACAAAGCTGTGCAGTGGAATGTGGATTAACGAGCATCTGATGAGAAGGCTGACACCATTCTCAGGCCTAATTTTGAAACTGAGCTTTGTGAGCGACAGAGTTTTTGACAGCTGGACAAAGTTAGTGCACTATTCTCTGAGCTATCCAACATTTACTGAGACAAAAATCTCTATTGCCTGTTATTTCCAGGGATCCTATATGAAAATAGTTAGGATAGTTTCAATATAATTTTAATGGGAAGAGAGCATGGTACAAAAACTGTCCTAAACTTTGGGGTTAAAAGCATTTTTGATAATTGAGATGGCTTTTTGTTTAACCTCTGCATCCCTCTTTTATAAGTTCTTAATTCTGATCCAAGATGGATCATGTTGCACCTGCCTAACACTTGTATCTTTCAAGCTAAAAAGTAAACCAAGCTTCAAATTACATGATGAGTTCCATGCTTCCTGTGATATGAAAAGGAGCTGTTTCCACTCTGTACTGACATGGTAGATCATTCCACCATGTCATGCTCACTAGTGCTGGTTTCAGGGCTTTTGTGATCACAGTGACCTCATAGAGGCAATTGACACTTTGTAACAATTTTCTGATAGTTAATCGAGGAGCAGCTGATTACATATAGTGCATTAACTAGGCAAAGAAAAGAAGTATATGACCCATGACAGAGGAGAATGCTGTACCGATCCCAGGGCTATCCTGTAAGTTGGAGTAGTACCGGTGTACTCCCATGTTTCCGATATCTTACAGTCTTTTGTGACAGTCTTTCGTAGCAACAGAAAGATTTTTCTTTCAACGGGCTGAAGCACAGAGCTTCTTGACTTCACCTCAGAAGATGGCAACTTGTCTTCCTGGGACCTCTCTCTGTCTCATCCCCACCTTTCTTTATTGATGTGCATTGTTTTGGGAGTTGCATATCTTTGCTGTGTATAATAATCTATCTAAACCCTCTCAACCAGTAACCATGAGACAGTTACTCAATGTTGGATGACCATTGTCCCTTTGCCCACCTCCAACTAAAGGTTAGTTTTCATTCCTTCTAAGAATAAAACTCCTTATTTTCAAACATGCTGCACTCATAATGCATCACCTGATAATCTCATCTTTTCTGTCGTAGAAGGGCTAGTTACTACTGTAACAGAGGCCTCATGCTACACAGGAAATACTAAATTTGGAATGCTAATGTATTTTTAAAGGGAACCTCAATTTCCCAAAACAGGAAGATTTGTTATGGGCGGCACGGTGGCACAGTGGTTAGCACTGCTACCTCACAGCGCCAGAGACCTGGGTTCAATTCCCGCCTCAGGCGACTGACATGTGTGGAGTTTGCACGTTCTCCCTGTGTCTGCGTGGGTTTCCTCTGGGTGCTCCGGTTTCCTCCCACAGTCCAAAAACGTGCAGGTTAGGTGAATTGGCCATGCTAAATTGCCCGTAGTATTAGGGGAATGGGTCTTGGTGGGTTGCGCTTCGGTGGGTCGGTGTGGACTTGTTGGGCCGAAGGGCTGTTTCCACACTAAGTAATCTAATCAACCTTTCTCTCTTGTCCCTGCTGGGTTAGTGATCATGTGTAGGTCAGCAACCAGAACATTGGAAAGGGCAAGAGAAATCAGTTCTTACTACATATCTCTATCTCGTTACCACTGCTGAGAACATTTATGGATGTCAAGAAAGAACAAAGCTGAGCTTCTGTGCTGCCTCTCATGGTGCAGTAGCCAGAGAGGTGATGGCCTAGTGGTATTATCACTGGCTTGTTAATCCAGCAACCCAGGAAGTGTCCTGAGGACCTGGGTTTGAATCCTGCCACAGTAGATGGAAGAATTTGCATTCAATAAAAATCTGGAATTAAGAGACTAACAATGAACATTGTCAGGAAAAAAAACATCTGGTTCACTAATGTCCTTTAAGCAAGGAAAGTGCCACCCTTACCTGGTCTGTTCTACATGTGTAGACCCCCAGCAATGTGGTTGACTCTTCACTATCCTCTGGGCAATAAATGCTGGCCTACACAGCAACGCCCTCCTCCTATGAATGAATAAAACAAAAATTAAACACTGTTGAAAATGTGTTGCTGGAAAAGTGCAGCAGGTCAGGCAGCATCCAAGGAACAGGAGAATCGATGTTTCGGGCATAAGCCCTTCTTCAGGAATGAAGAAAGTGTCTCCAGCAGGCTAAGATAAAAGGTAGGGAGGAGGGATTGGGGGAGGGGTGTTGGAAATGCGATGGGTGGAAGGAGGTCAAGGTGAGGGTGATAGGCCGGAGTGGGGGTGGGGGCGGAGAGGTCAGGAAGAAGATTGCAGGTTAGGAAGGCGATGCTGAGTTCGAGGGATTTGACTGAGACAAGGTTGGGGGAGGGGAAATGAGGAAACTGGAGAAATCTGAGTTCATCCCTTGTGGTTGGAGGGTTCCTAGGCGGAAGATGAGGCGCTCTTCCTCCAACCGTCGTGTTGCTGTGGTCTGGCGATGGAGGAGTCCAAGGATCTGCATGTCCTTGGTGGAGAGGGAGGGGGAGTTGAAGTGTTGAGCCACGGGGTGGTTGGGTTGGTTGGTCCGGGTGTCCCAGAGGTGTTCTCTGAAACATTCCGCAAGTAGGCGGCCTGTCTCCCCAATATAGAGGAGGCCACATCGGGTGCAGCGGATGCAGTAAATGATGTGTGTGGAGGTGTAGGTGAATTTGTGGCGGATATGGAAGGATCCCTTGGGGCCTTGGAGGGAAGTAAGGGGGGAGGTGTGGGCGCAAGTTTTGCATTTCTTGCGGTTGCAGGGGAAGGTGCCGGGAGTGGAGGTTGGGTTGGTGGGGGGTGTGGACCTGACGAGGGAGTCACGGAGGGAGTGGTCTTTTCGGAACGCTGATAGGGGAGGGGAGGGAAATATATCCCTGGTGGTGGGGTCCGTTTGGAGGTGGCAGAAATGACAACGCTGTATATGGAGGATGGTGGGGTGGTAGGTGAGGACCAGTGGGGTTCTGTCCTGGTGGCGATTGTAGGGGCGGGGCTCAAGGGCGGAGGAGCAGGAAGTGGAGGAGATCCGGTGGAGGGCATTGTCGATCACGTCAGGGGGGAAATTGCGGTTTAGATTAGATTAGATTAGATTACTTACAGTGTGGAAACAGGCCCTTCAGCCCAACAAGTCCACACCGACCTGCCGAAGCGCAATCCACCCATACCCCGACATTTACCCCTTACCTAACACTACGGGCAATTTAGCATGGCCAATTCACCAGGCCATCTGGGTTGTACGGTATTGGAACTGTTTTTTTCTGGGAGCAGATGCGACGGAGATGAAGGAATTGGGAATATGGGATGGCATTTTTACAGGGGGCAGGGTGGGAGGAGGTGTAGTCTAGGTAGCTGTGGGAGTCAGTCGGTTTATAGTAAATGTCAGTGTTGATTCGGTTGCCCGAGATAGAAATGGAAAGGTCTAGGAAGGGGAGGGAGGAGTCTGAGACGGTCCAGGTGAATTTGAGGTTGGGGTGGAAGGTAAAGTGGATGAACTGTTCAACCTCCTCGTGGGAGCATGAGGCAGCACCGATACAGTCATCGATGTAGCAGAGGAAAAGGTGGGGGGTGGTGCCAGTGTAGCTGCAGAAGATGGACTGTTCCACATATCCTACGAAGAGGCAGGCATGGCTGGGGCCCATGTCGGTGCCCATGGCTACTCCTTTGGTTTGGAGGAAGTGGGAGGATTGGAAAGAGAAGTTGTTCAGAGTGAGGACCAGTTCAGTCAGTCGAAGGAGGGTGTCATTGGAAGGGTACTGGTTGGTACAGCGGGAAAGGAAGAAGCGGAGGGCTTTGAGTCCTTCGTGATGGGGGATGGAGGTGTTCAGGGACGGGATGTCCATGGTGAAGATAAGGCGTTGGGGACCGGGGAAGCAAAAATCATGGAGGAGGTGGAGGGCATGGGTGGTGTCCCGAAAGTAGGTGGGGTGTTCTTGGACTAAGGGGGTCAGGACCGTGTCGAGGTATGCAGAGATGAGTTCGGTGGGGCAGGAGCAGGCTGAGACAATGGGTCGGCCGGGGCAGTCGGAAAAGCAAACATCTGGCAGAGTGAAACTGCAGAACTCATCATGTTCTGTTGAGAAGCAATGAGAAATATTTGGATTGGAGGAGGCAATACGTTGTTGAATGCCTACACCCTTCCCCACCCAAAGAAAGGTGTAATATTCAATGTTTAAGCTTTCAAGCAGTAGTATTTTTACTAAAAATTAGTTTGGCAAGTTTTATATTCTTTTTTTCAATATGCTGCTACCATTTGTCTCATGATGTGCTACTCCTTTATGAGCAACATTGTAGCGAGAAAACTGGTAAGCAACTCTTACAGCTCCTTCAGGCTCAGGACAGAACCTTGCTGAGGTATTTCTTGGTGATCAGGTGAATATGCGCCAAATTGCAGTAGCAGAGAGCCTACACTTTCCCTATGTTTTTTACACAACTTGTCACGACCTGTTGTTCACTGTATAGTTTGAGGTTAATTCTTTTTTGAGAACACAGTGTGCAAAGGGAAAGTTGATCCAAGATGTCTGCATTCCAATCAGTCCGTATGTCTTTTCGCAGTAAATGCTTTAAAAGGCCCTGTAGCATTGTCTGCATTCCTTTCAAATTAAACTTTGATCATCTGAGGTCAATTACTCTAATTATATGTGGCAATGCAGTTTGCAGACCTCAAACTGTCTTTCTCTGTGTACAATCATGTTCCAATGGTCTCACAAAGAGAGATTCCCAAAGAGACAACTATGACACCTCTGCCTTCCAGGTGGTCACAGATAGAAATATAGTAATCCTGCACTCAAACCTGTCTGAACTGCTGAAACTTTGATATTACAGTAAATAGTTTGAAATTTTCTGACTAATAAGAAGTCCATATGTAAAAGCATATGGGTGACCTTTAGAGAAAAATGGGTTGTAAAGAATCAATGAGGTCATTTAATCACACCCAGTTACACCCATTCATGCTAGACAATGAGTAATTCTTTTCCAGTGCAATTGGGACAGGTTGCGAAGTTGTATCTAATGTTGTCGGTGGTTTAGGTCCTATTAAACATGAAAGCATGAAAACATGAACTCAGGTCCCTGGCAATGAATACTTTGCTGTGTTCCTTTAAAGTTGAGATGAAGTCATTTTTGAGTTTGAGACCATGGACAAGAGGAGGAATTTCACAGCCAAGAATAGGCATAAGTGCAGCTTTAAAAAGAAAAGCAAAATCTTCAAACCCCATTCTGACTTGCTCCAACCCGCCGCCTACTTGCAATTTTAATAGAAATTGGTTGAGGAGTGGGAGACCACCCGACTCTCAGGAGACATGGAGGTCAATGTGCTCTTTAGCAGGCTGTGCTTCTGTTTTAGCAGCATTATTTTTACTTACTGAAGGCTAAGAGTCAGGAGGTCTAACACCTAAAAGGAGGTGGAATGGGACGCATACAGCACTACACGTTGATAACTTTACCCTCCAAACACTTCAACCCCTACCACCCACAATGTCACACAAACCTGTCATCTATTCCCCCACTGTTTTCTGGCTGAGTAGGCAGTAGCTGTCAGACAAGAAGCATTTTCAGTTTTTACAAGAATTCCTGAGCAAACATTCTCACGCTGTCCCAACATCCCCCCATTTCTCACACTCCACCCACCCCCTCAGCTCAGTGCTGATACTTGGGCCCAACATTTTTAGATTTGCCCAGTTAAAACTTCGGAATTTGTTTCGCATTTTCTGCTTCATATTCCGTGCACATCTCCACAGTCATCTTCCTGATGCTTCTGAACAATCACATGATTAACTTGCGAGTCATGAGAACTTAAAACTGTTGTCACCCTGCATCTGGACTCTTGCATCCTCAGTTCATTTTTCCGTTCCGCAGCCTACTCTTATTTATTTGTTCATGGAATGTGATCAGCATTTATTACCCAGCCCTAGTAGTTAGTGAGAAAGTGATGGTAATCTGGCCTCTAACTCTGGCAGTCCATGTGCTGCATTAGACCCATAATGCTGTTAGAAAAGGAGTTCCAGGTTTCTGATCCATCAATATATCAATACAGTGATGCATTTCCAGGTCAGAATGCTTCATGGTGGTTTTTACATTGTGGCGTACAAACTGCTGCCATTGTCCTTCCAATGGTTAGAAGACCCCCATTGGGTAAACACACTCGTCGTGTGCCACTGATGGAGGGAGTGAATGTCTCTGGTGGTGGATTGGGTATTGATAATTTTTTTTCCGGATGGTATCATGCTTCTTGAGCATTGTTGGAGCTCTACTCATCCAAGCAAATGGAATGTACGTCAATACATTTCTGACTTGTACCTTGTAGATAGATGGCAGACATACTTTGGGAACTAGAGATGAATTACGTATTACAGAATTTTAAGCTTGGATGCAGTGCTATAGCTACAATAGTTAAATGGCTGGTCCAGTTAAATTTCCAGTCAATGGAAACTTTCAGGATGGCAACAGTGAAGAATTCATCTGAGGTACTACCACTGAACATCAAGAGCAAAAGGATAGAGTTTCTTGATTGAAAATAATAACTGATTTCACCGTATGTGATATTTATGTTTCATACCACTTAGCAGCACAAACTATTGTGTCCTGAAATTATCATTGTCATTCGAATGACTATATAAAGATACGAGGCATACCTCTAAATAGGATTTCTTTCCTTCCTTTGCAGGTTGGGGGAAAAAAATGTAGAGAATAGCAAGTTAAAGATTATAATCGGCTATCTAATTGTTAATGATTGTGTTAACTCCAATTAAAAGCTTTAAGTGCTATAAAGAGTGCCATAGCCCAATCACATCTATTGCCTATTGCGAATTATACATAAAATATTCATAACTATCATCTTGTTTTAGGATAACCTGAAAGGCAAGGTTTTCTGGCATTCAAAGGGCAAATTAAGCTGTTAGTAAAAATGAATAAATATTTCAGTGACATTGAGAGCAGAAAATATGGATTCCAACCATTGAAAACCCCTATTACACTAAGTGATCATGAAATAGCTTTGTTTTCAGCTGGTAAAGATATCTCCAAAATTCTATCAAAAACAAAACTTGCCTAAGGAGACATTCCGATGTGTGTGGCACAGAAGTGAACTTAACTTGTTGGAATTTGTGTTTTTCGTGCTGAAGTCTATCTGGAGTTGCATTCACATGTTCAACAGTCAGTACTAATGTCAAATGCAGACAGACCAATGTTTTACAGCCTGGGAGATCTTGTGGCAGAATTATTGGAGAGCCATGTTAGATCTGATGTGGCCCTATTGTTGGGATATTTTACTTTACACCGCAGTCAATTAACATCCTTAATAGCCTGATTACAGCTCATTTTACTGTGTTGGCATTTTGGAAATAGTGGGATAACTTCCACTCATTGTGGGAGGCCAGCAGGTAAATGGAAGCAACCTGCCAATGGCAGACTGGCAGGGGAATGTTTCATAGGGCAAAGAAAGTGGGCAGGGAGAACAGCACATGAGAGCGGTCCTTCCAATCCTTAGCTGTGTTAATAGCTTAAAGTTTACCTTCACCTGCTACATACCTCAACAACAATGGCCTCTCCCATTGGACCTTCTAAGGTCAACAGCTGCTAGCCATGTGATTGAACTGACAACATGGAGAGCACACCTTAGGTTGGATGACAGGTCAACCAAGAGACAGGTGGTGAAATTGCTGAATAGGTCCTACTTTTTGTGCTGGTGTGGGCTCATGACCTGCTTTTCATCCCAATATTAGAGTCTCTTCTCTTCACCCCTCGTCATTTTAATCCAATTACATCAACAGATGCCCACTCACTAGAATCATTCTGTGAGCCAACAATTAAGCTCCTCAATGGAGACATTGTGAAGTCATCCATCTTCTAGAGAAGTCCACTGTTGAATTTCTAATGCACCCTCTGACTAGTATCTGACGAATTGTGCTGAAACTGATATGACCTTGGTAAAGATTGGGCATCTTTTCTTGGAAATCCAGAAGCCAAGATACTTATTAAAAGAATGAAGCTACAAAGGGTCACCATTTAAACCAAAAGAGTTCTCATGCATGAAAATCCAAAGAGCACAAGTAATAATTTTTTTAATTATAGAATTCTTACAGTGTGGAAAAAGCCATTCACCCCAGGTCCACACCAACACCGCCCCCCCACCCAAAAGAGTATCCCACCCAGACCCATTCCCTTACCCTATTACTTTATGTTTCCCCTGACTAATCATCTAACCTACATATCCCTGAACACTATGGGCAATTTAGCATGGCCAATTCACCTAACCTGCACATCTTTGGACTGTGGGAGGAAACTGGAGCACCCTGAGGAAACCCATGCAGACAAAATGCAAACTCCACACAGACCTGAGGCTGGAATTGAACCCAGGACCCTGGCACTGTGAGGCAGCAGTGCTAACCACTGAGCCACTGCACTGCACCATAGTGAGACTTTATCTTCAATAATAGGTTAACTTAAAGATATTAAAAGATAAATTCACCATAGACCTACTGACTGCTCTCTCATTATAATGAGATGACTGGTGGTAGTGTAATCTGATGGTCACCACACCTCAGGTAAGGGTGGAAGTTGAGAAGGGGAGTGCTTCACGATAACAGGGAAGAGCTGGTACAGACATTGAACCCACACTGTTGGTATTACTCTGCAATGCAAACCAGCTGTCAAACCACTAAGCCAATCAATGTTAAACATATAATGATCTCAGTTACTTATATGCAAAACCAAACTCTAACCTCAAATTTCCTCTATATCTTTTCAACTTATCCCCACCCCCTCCAACCCCTGCTAAAAACAAACTCAATCTGTTATTTATTAGAAATCAGACAATTAGTCTGGGTACTCTTTCAATGACTAGTACAAATGTTGAGTTTTCTCAAGCCTTTCACTTGATTACATTATTAATGTTTGTTCAAAGCTCCTCTAAAGACCCTCTATTATTAATCTACACATTGCTAGCTCCTTAACTTTGGGTCAGACCTCTCCTGGTTCTGATGTTCTTGAACTTTGGAATTTTGTACCTTAAAAAAAAATTTCTCACTCTCTTTCCACCTTGGTTATCCTCGAACTCTAACTCATTGTTAATTGATTCTTTTAGTTATGAAAGAGATTAAACCCTTTTAGCTAGCACACAGAATTTCAACTAAATTTGATTTGAAAGTGATGTTTTCTATGCCAGTTTGTTCTAAACTAAACTGCTTGCAAACAGGGATATGGTCCCCTCTGTAATGAATGTAATTCTTACCCTTTTGTGACTATTGTTTAGCTCCCATGGAGCTTGGTCACATGATCAATTACAGGAAGCAAGATTTGGCCACAAGAAGTAACCTTCCATGGAAGCCTATTTCCTAAAGGCACCATCACCTGAACATAAAATATAGGGTTTTCTTTCCACAAAAGTACATGGGTTATCATGTACACCATAGTTATTGATGGTCCAGTCCTTTCAGGACAGATTTTCACATTGACATCAGATCTTTAAAAGTCTTATATTGATGCAACTGCCTCCATAATATCAGACAATGCTCCCAAATTCTTCAAACTGGAATTTGTTCATTTATTACTTTGGTTTTTGTTTTGTGTGAGATTGCTCTTGTTGTTTTGCAAATTTTTTTGATTTCTTCAATCTCAGATCAGATGCCATAGTTAGCCTTCCCCTTCAATGGAGCAGTCTGACTGCTTCAATTGTTCTCACAGCATAAACCTACTGCAAGGTGACCTTGCTGCCTCATTATTTTAGGATCCTATCAATATTGCTTATTTCCCCAGATTGAAACTTGCTCACATCCATAAATATCTTGTAGCTCTTACATTCTGGGAAATTCTACCTTCCTGATCTCATGTTCCAACCCCGTTCTCATGACCAGTCACGGCATTTGAACATCCCAGATATTTCACCTTTCACTTGTAATGAACGGGATCAAAGCTTCTTGTCACTGAAATGGTATAGATTTATTTCATGAAGATTTGCATTTGCCTCAAAAGATCTTTTAGATGGCAACTTTAAACTTACTAATTGCTTATCCATTCAAACTCTGATTTTCATTAGTCGGAGTATTGCGTCTTGGAGTTGAAATCTTATGTTGCACTGTACAGGACATTGCTTGGCCACAGTTGGAATATTGCATTCAGTTCTGGTTGCTCTGCAATTGGAAAGTTGTTGTTAAACTGGAAAGGGTACAGGAAAGATTTACAAGGATGTTGCCAGGATTGGAGGGTTTGAGTATTAGATAGAATCATATAGAAACAGGGTTATACTGCATGGAAACAGGGCCTTCAGCCTAACTTGTCCATGCTGACCAAGTTTCCTCAACTGAACTAGTCCCTCCTTATCAAAGTCTGTTATATTTTTTTAACAGCAGTGAAATGTGTATCAGAGTTAACCAATTTATGTAACGTTTATTACAGTACAGAAGTTGACCATTTTACAAATCAAATCGTTGTCATCTCTATGTTGGGAGATCTAGTCTATCCTACTCCTCCACAATAATCCAAAGCCTGCCAGTTTGTTTCACTCCAATGTATATGCAATTTTTGTTAGCTGGGACACTTTTTGCTGCAGTCTTGGAGACTGAGGAGTGACGTATAGAAGTTCATAAAATAATGAGGGGCACAGATTAGGTGAGTAGCCAAGGTCTTTTTCCCAGGGTAGGGGAGTCCACAACTAGAGGGCATAGGTTTAAGGTGAAAAGGAGAAGATTTAAAAGGGACCCGAGGGGCAACATTTTCACACAGAGGTTAATGCATGAATGGAATGAGCGGCCAGAGGAAGTGGCAGAGGTGGGTACAATTACAACATTTAAAAATCATTTGGAAAGGTACATGGATGGGAAAGGTTTAGGGGATATGAGCCAATTGTGAACAAATGGGTCTAGTTTCGTGTAGGATACTTGGTTGGTATGGACGTGTTGGGCTGAAGGGTCTGCTTCAGTGCTTTATGACTCAACCACTGTTATGCTGTACGTTATCTTCATCTTTCAACTGAACAATTACGCAGTTTCTGGTAGGCATTAAGGAGAGTCAGTTGTAGGACTTCTAGTCCCAACTGGGCAGTGTCCTGAAAGGTGTTACCTTGCATTCATCTTCCACTTGAATGCATGTAATAACAGATGCTTCCATTGCAAGTTGGGGATACTAACTTCATCGTGTTTAGTCTCAAGACAAATGGCCCCAAGCTGTTGAAATGACAAATCAATTTCTTGGAAAGCAAAGCAATGAAACTGATTGTTGTTCATTACTGGCCTCTAAATCAGGAATGAACACAGTAGTACTCAATTGCAGCAAACAAGAGGGCAGTGTTTCTGACTTGTAAATAGACAATGCCAGCACATCAGCATTTCTGTCTAATACTTGGTGGGAATTCTCAACTAATCGTCAGATACAAAGACTCACTTCTTTGTGCATATGCATAGGAATTGGGATTTCCCGGAGTTGACCTACTTCTAACCTCATAACCGATATTCTGCATTATTGCTTCAGAACAGAACAGCTTCATTTTAAAATCTGAGTTCCTAATTGAATAGATTTTTGATTTCTGCACACTTGTCCTTCATTCCTTTCAGCTTGTCCATAAGAGCAGAAATTAGGCTATTTGGCCCATCGAGTCTGCCCTACCACTCGATCATGGCTGATAGGTTTTTCAACCCCACTTTTCCACTTTCTCCCCATAACTCTTGATCCCTATTTAACCCCCACTGCCATATGCAATGCAAACTTTGTTTGAATTGGGTGACAATCACCTTACCAAGTAAGAGGATTTCTGCCCTCTCTTGTCCCGTGTTTGGAGATGGCGAGGGCATTTAATCAGGCAGGATAATGGCTGAGCAAGGCCATAAAAAAAAGTCCCATTTCCACATCAACATGTCCACAACAGGAAGGCTTGTAAACTGCCAACTCATCCCACCACCAACTGAGGCCATTAAGTGGAGAATTATTGCTCAATTAAGGGGTGCTATCCCACCATCATTAGTATGAATCAAGCAAGTCCAGGACAGCCCCCACACAGGAAACACAAAGGAATAATCCTAGCCTCTCAGCCAACAAATTGGTTCATGATTCAGTCACTGGGCCTTTCCCAGAGACAACCTTGGTCTCTTGCCAGCTCTCCAGCCAGCGGGTGAGAACCCTTGTCAGCTCCATAAACATCCCTCCATGCGTTTTGGATACAATAAGCCTTGAACAAATGTTCTTCCTGTGGCCCAACATGTTATTTCCAAGTAGCTAAGCTAAATCCTAAATCGAAATTCAAGCTCACTTTGCTTCCCATCCTGATTAGTAAATGTCATTAAAATTTATTAAAGATCCAACAAGTCTTTTCTGAAAAATAATGTTTTGTAGAGTTTCTTCCATAAAAAGGTCAAGAGTAAATGGAAAGCTTTTAATCCCTTGCCTACTGAGAAAATAATTATTTCTCTTGCATGCAATATTAATATGATAGTGAATTATTTAGTTATATTCAATTCCAGAATGTGTTGAGAGTTAAGGTTGCCATTGTCATAGCTTTTCAAAAAAATTGTTTCCCATGTGTCTTGAGGCATTTTCCTATTGGTGTCACATTTTATAAAGTCTATCAGTGAAATATATCTAGCTAAGTCTCCTATTCCTTCCAAAATAAGGTCATTACTCTGCCACAAAACTGATGGTTTCACCTTTTAATCCCATGTGATCACATAAGTTAAAATTTATTTCACAATGTCATAATATATTGTGATTTACAGTTTCCGGTTAAAGGCAATCTAAAGGAGAAACTAATCCCTGATGATCATTTAGAAAAAAGTCTACCAATTTATCTAAATGCCTCCAATTCCATTTATGAAAAGAAAGTATCACCCTTTCTTTTATATATTTGCTACAAATCAAAGTTGCATTGTCAGCTCATTTTTCTAAATGTAGATGGAGCTCTTCAGTCTAATATTAGAGGCATAGATTTAATTTGTAAGTCATAACAACTATAGACAAGTAATTAAGAAAACAGCGTGTCCCTCAGAGAAGTCTATTCTCCAATGTTATAATCTCACAGACAGCAAGCTTTGAGAGTACTCTTATGTAAGAACTCACTTTACGTGTTTTAAGCTATCCTCTTGGACCTCACTCAACCATATTCCCATGACATTTATCTTTATGGCTGCTATATGGGAAAGTATGTTCATACTTGCAAAGCATTATTCATTACATCTGACAGCTTCCCAGCATCTCACGTTTGGCAGGTCTGTCTACTCAGCCATTGGTGAATCCCATATTCTGATTTTTATTTTTTTGATATTCTTTTGTAGTATATGCTGAATCCAAAGGGCAACGAAAGCCTGCCTATTTTTGATGCAACCATTTTTGGCTTCTTTACCATCGATCCACCCAGGATCTGTTAAGACACTAATACACCAAATGATTAACTACCGTGAGCACAGATTAAAATGAGCTCAACTCGGTGTATAAAAATAGAAAATGTGGGAAGTAATTAGCAGGTCAGGCAGCATTGGTGAAGATTCAAATGGTTAATGGACAGAATCTTCCATTTTGGTTGCTTGTTACTCAAAAGGTAAGGAAACACTTGCACTGATTCTTCAGAGTAAGGCACACCAGATCTCCTGCCCATTAGGTAGTTTAAGGGCAGAGGCAAACCTATCTCTGAAATTAGGTCCGTGAGGGCTGATATCCTGCCCACTATTGAGTTGCTATTGGCAACACCATGGAGAAGGTCGTGAATGCTCCTGGAAGGAAACCCAACATCATGAGGATCAAGGAGTGAGGCTTTTGTGTGGGTGGGAGGGGCGGTTTGTGAGGTGGGATGTTGCAAGAGGATGGCAACAAGGTGTTAGAAACAGAGGCAGGATTTTGGCTCTTGTTGGCTTCAAACTCCCCTGCCCAATGCCTGGAGTTAATCGAGGTTACAGATATGACATCATGCATTGACAATAGCTATTATTGCATCACAGTCTCCGATTTCATCAGAAAATACTAATACAGATATTTTGTTGGTTTTTTTTGGTTTGTTGAATATGGAGAAACAGTACATTTGGGCCCTTCAACTCACTAACATGAAATATTCATTGTTTTGAGCAATTTTTAAAGAGGAATGGTTTATTGCGAGGGACTTGAAGAATAGGAATAAAGACCAATTGTCATTTGCCTTCCCATTTGTTTGCTGTACCTGCATGCTAACAAATTTTGCATTTCTTGTACAAATATAGCAACATCAAATATTCTACTTTTTCATTCTTACAACCAAAGTAAATAACCTCATATTGTTCCACACTGTACTCCATCTGTCACCTTGTTTGCCATTCACTTAAGAATAGATTTTGTGAAGTTTACAAGTGCAGGAAACATTGTGCGTGGGGTGATTTAATTAGGTGTGGTGCGACATTTCAATTTCCCAACAGCGGGTTGAGAAAGTTAGTGGCACATTGAACACTACACTGGCCTGGAGTGTGCTCATAACTTGTAATTTATTTGCATGTCATGAATACTCATTTGTGCCAAATATTTTTCAATACAGTCCTACTTTCATGACCGAGTCAGTGGAACATGCGAATCTTACGGCACCTTCTTCACCGACCTTGAAAGGTGGAGTACACCTGGCAGCATTATACAGTCGTGTCTGTGGTCAGCGATTTTCCCTTTTAACTGTGTAGTATAAAGGAGGGCAACAGAAGAATGGATTCTTGTATAGGAACACTGGAACTTGGAACAGGAGTAGAGCCTTCAACCTCCAGAGCCTTCTGTGAGATTCAAATAAGTTATGGTTGACCTGCATCATTACCGCAATTTTAGGGGAAAGATACAAACAGAACCTAAGAGGCAGCTTTTTCAGTCAGAGTGTATGTGTATGGAATGAGCTGCCAGAGGAAATGGTGGAGGCTGGTATAATTACAGCATTTAAAATGCATCTGGATGGTTATATGAATAGTAAGGGTTCAGAGGAATATGGGTCACATGCTGGCAAATGGACTAGATTGATTTAGGATATCTGGTCAGCATGGATGAGTTGGACTGAAGGGTCTGCTTCTATGTTGTACATCTCTCTGACTTTATGACTCTATAAGAGTCATGAGCAGAAAGGTGGTACAAGTATTTTCAAAATCAAATTTCACTTGACCACTGGGGTGTCATGGTGGCTCAGTGGTTAGCACTGCTGCCTCACAGCACCAGGGGCCAGGTTTGATTCCACCCTCAGGTGATGGTCTGTGTGAAGTTTGCCCATTCTCCCAGTGTCTGCATGGATTTCCTCTGGGTGCTCTGATTGCCTCCCACAGTCCAAAGATGTGTGGTTTATGTGGGTTTGCCATGCTAAATTGCTCATAGTGTCCATCTTAAACCCATGCCCTCTACTTTTGGATTCCTCCACACTGGGGAAAAAATTCATCTTATCCACAATTTTATAAACTGCTATGACATCATACTTTAGCATCTGATGCTCCAAGGATAATGGCCCCAGCATATTCAGCCTCTCCCTAAAACTCAAACCCTCCATTCCTGGCAACGTCCTTGTCTGCACCCTTTAAGATTAAACAACATCTTTCCTATAATAGGGAGACCAGAACTGAAGGCACTATTCCAAATGTGACATAACTAATGTCTTCTACAGCCACAACATAGCCTCTCAACTCTTATAATCAATGAACTGACCAATAATTCCAAGCATGCCAAACACTTTCTTCAGTAACCTGTCTGCTTGTGACTGCACCTTCAAAGAACTATGAACCTGCTTCCCAAGGTCTCTTTTGTTTGGCAACTCTCCCCAGGATGCTACCATTAAGTGTACAAGTCCTGCCCTGATTTGCCTTATCAAAATGCAGCAACTCATATTTGTGTAAATTGAATTCCCAACAGCAAACATAGGCTGAACCAGTTGGTGCTTTGAGTAGCTAAATTTTAAATCTCCTGTCCGATTTATTGTCAAAATGCTCTCTCTAGGTCTGCTAAACTCCTAAACTCTGTTTTTACCTCTGCTCTGTCAATGCTGAAACTTTTCATTCCAGACTCAATTTCTCAGCAATATAGTCAGATAATAAGATGAGACACACGGCTTTTTAAAATTACGTACAAAATGGCAAATAGTTTGCTTGTTTTAAATTGAGTTGTCCTTTAGTATTATCAGCAGGTTGCACATTGTTTTTCATTGTTTAAAATAAAGACTTGGGAATGCTGACAATACTGAACGGTTTCAACAGAAATGACATATTCAAACTGCATGTTTTTCAATAAAAACAAAAGATTGTCAGGACTGAGTTAGAAGCTGGAACACAGCCTCAGGCTTCGAATGCCTGTATACAGTGCCCAAACTTCTTATCTTGTGGTTTTTGATGTCATCTTAAAACTGAGGTTATAAACTTGTAAATACCTATTCTATATTATACAATACAAAGGGATAATTCATATTTCTCCACAGCAGGAAAAATACTGAAACTGTTCTGTAATTGAAGCATGGAGATAAAGGGGTCTTCAGTTAAAGTGAATCCATGATGTTACCACCAAACATACTGAGGGCATATGCTCTTCTCTTGCCTATTTGAAAGTATCAAGCACCTTTAGTAATCCTCATCTCTCTAAACTTCCTTTTTCTCTCAAATATATGAATTGGTGCAGCGGAGGAATGGTCTGAGGTAGAATCCAGTTACACCCACAACTTAATCAAATAAAAAAATTCTTTTCCACAGTCTGATTGCTAAACATATAGTCAAGTCATTAGACCAATTAGTATTTTGAATCTCCTTTTTCAACTTCATTGCAGTCAGTAAGAGATGATTGTCCTTGTTTGTGGAACTGCAATTTGACAACAAATTTAAAATCTCGAAATACAGGTCTATAGTTCTTACTAATTAACTAAAGCTATGAACAATACATGATGGATCTCCAAAGTCTTCCTTTATGATGAGGTACCTAGCCCACTGACACAGATGAAAAAGATTTTATGGTTTACACTTTCAACAAGAAAGTTATCTGACTATGGATAAAGACTCTGGAAATCCACTATCTTTTACATTGACTTTTACTCTTCCAACTTTTTTGATAGCCAATGCGCACAATTTTTCACAGTGACATTGACTGTCAATTTGATGTGTGGTTTTATAAAAATGACTTTGAATATATCTAACACCTCTCTTCACGTGAAATTTTACCTGTGCCAATCTCCTCAGTCATTCTGGAGATAGGTTTTTCTTGGCAGTATAAATGAAGATGTCGAAAAGAATCTATAGAATGTTATGTACTGTGTCAAGTTGGAATTTTGCTGCATCATTTGAGTTTTAATGACCAAGTGGAGAAGAACCTGTGGAGCTGTCATTAAGATGAATGTGCCAGGCACATTGAGGATTAGGAAAATAGTGGAACAGCTTGTGTGTTCATATGAATAAGCTGCCGTATACTCCTAACCAAGTGAGACGCCAGTGGTTGAAATGGTAACATCGCTTTTATTGTGAGATGCTGCTGAACTCGATTCTAATAGTGAGAGGGTTGGGCTGAGTTTTATCCCAATTCCATTGGTGGGGTGTTACGTAGATGGGCCATAAAACAGGGTGACATGGAGTGGCTACCTGCCTGTCAGCTGCCCTTGGTTTCTTTACCTGTGGCAAGGGGGGATTTCCATGACCTGCTCATGGTCTAATTGAGGCCCTTAAATGACATCCCAGCCTGGTCCAGTCAAGCTCCCAGGCTCGCTTTACATCCCAGCTGCAACACTGCATGCCTTCCATTCAACACCCCTGCAGCTCCAGACACAGTTATCACCTCAACTGATGTTACTGCTGGTTAAGTAAGGAGCTAGGTTCCCTGTTGGCAAGACAGGGATATTCTCAGCCTTAAGCCAAGAAAACAGCATTAGTTGTTTACTAGCTGTGAGCTGAGCTGGCTAAGCACGGTGGCTCAATGGGTTAGCAGTGCTGCTTCACAGCACCAAGGACCTGGGTTCAATCCCATCCTTGGGTGACTGTCTATATGGAGGTGTCTGCGTGGATGTCCTCTGGGTGCTCCAGTCTTCTCCAACATTCCAAAGATGTGCAAGTTAAGTGAGTTGGCCATGCTAAAGTGTGCAGGCTGGGTGGATTGGCCACAGGAAATGCAGGGATGAGACTGGATAGGATGCTCTTTGGAGGATCAGTGTGGATGTGATGGGCTGAATGAGCTGCTTCCCCACTATAGGGATTCTATTCTATTCACTCTGAACCTTTACATGAAATGCTGGTTCCACCACTCCAAGCATCAAATTCAGCCCATGATTTTTGAAAGACGAGTTCCAAAGAATGATTTTTGATGAGATTTGATTCCCTACAGTGTGGAAACAGGTCCTTCGTCCCAACAATTCCACACCAACCCACGGAAGAGTAACCCACCCAGACCCATTTTCCTCTGACTAGTGCACCTAACACTATGGGCAATTTAGCATGGCCAATTCGCCGAACCTGCACATCTTTGGACTGTGGGAGGAAACCGGAGCACCCAGAGAAAACCCACGCAGACACAGGGGGAGAATGTGCAAACTCCACACAGGCAGTCACCCGAGGCTGGAATTAAACCTGGGTCCCTGGTGCTGTGAGGCAGCAGTGCTAACCACTGAGCCACCAATGTTCTGAAAAGTGACATCACTCAAAAACAATTATGAGGGGCCTGGATAGGATAAATAGACTAAGTCTTTTCCCTGGGGTTGGGGAGTCCAGAACTAGAGGGCATAGGTTTAGGGTGAGAGGGGAAAGATATAAAAAAGACCTAAGGGGCAATTTTTTCACTCAGAGGGTGGTACATGTATGGAATGAGCTGCCAGAGGATGTGGTGGAAGCTGGTACAATTGCAACATTTAAGAGGCATTTGGATGGGTATATGAATAGGAAGGGTTTGGAGGGATATGGGCCGGGCGCTGGCAGATGGGACTAGATTGGGTTGGGATATCTGGTTGGCATGGACGGGTTGGACCGAAGGGTCTATTTCCATGTTGTACATCTCTATGACTCTAAGAATAAATAAGTGTAGATCCCATAACAGGGTAGAGAAAATACCCTCGATACAGTATGCTGGAGTTATATCAGAGTAGCAGACAGGATAAGTGGGCACAAGTTCATGTCATGAAATTACAAATTTAAGACAGATATCAGGAAATATTCCTTTATGCAGAAGGTGAAAAAAAGTTGGAATAATAACCAGGCAGAATGATTGAGATTAGGATGCAGGAGACATTGAAGAAACTGATGCCCTGTTCATATTCAAATTGTTCATATAAACAAATGGATCATGGGGGCCTTCTTCATCTATCTGGTCTCTCCAGACGTTTCTGGAAAATTGTATAAGTTCTACAATTTGTAGAACTAGACTGACAATTTCAAACCTTCGGGTACCAATTCCTTTCTTGTTTCATTATGCATAATTATTATGTATTCCTCTAAAAGTCATGTGCAACAAAATTATAAAATGTATTTCTGTATGTAATTAAAAATAATAAAGGAAACCATTTGCTGGGGTATTGGATGTATAATGGAAGGTGCCACTGTGTAATGCAATCAGATATCTGTTTACAAGGAATGTGCTCCCAATTCTACTGTCTCTAGTCGGTAATGGTGCGTTAACGTCGGTGCTTTGCTGAGAAAAAACAAATGTTGTGGCTTGGACTTTAGGATTGTTTGAGGCTCTCTCCATGCCAACTATTATTTTTGTTGAGGGAAGAATGGGAAGACTTGTATTTCACTCCTATATGTTTCATGGAGGCAGCTGCTTCCTCAACTCATGTCTGACTTCAGTGACCCAGGTGTGTGTTACGTGACCTTAAAACTGTTAGGAGCAATATCAGAGCTCTGAGGCAGGCTTTTCATCCAGCCGGCCTTCAGAACTAGCAGCCTTTTCAGCTTCACGCAGCCCAACTCCCAGAGAACCAGGCACCTTGGAATGAAAGGCCACTTCCTCCTGGGTCTGGTTTGTGGAAATTCCCGACTTTACACTCCTAATCCAGGAGTGAAAGTGTGAGTGTTTGTGGTTATGGATTGAGGATCAAGAGAGAAATAATGTTTAATGGAGTGTCAATGACCAGCCTGTTACCTACAGCTGGCAATGAACCCATAATAAGGCCCAGGATCATGTGAAGGCACAAATTTGTGGCTTTGATGTTCCAAGAATGTGTGGACCTGAATTTTATGGTCCACAGATTTGACATTTTACTAAAAGTTCATGTTAAAGAGATAGAAAGAGTAAAAGAAACAAACTGTTTCAGTGAACAGCAAATATACACATAATGTTGCATGATGTTTGGTTGGTGAGCTCATCACTGGTTATGAATAAATAACACAAAACAAATTTGAGATCCTTGATTAGTAAAAGTGTAGGAGTGATGATAGCAATTGGTGATATTGCAATGCAGCGAGGGTAAGCAATTTAATCCCTTCTTCCTGTTCTGTGATTTAACTAGATTGGGACTCTTAACTCTGTTTACTGACCTATTTTCTGCATCCTTGACACCCCTCTGAACAAAATAATCAATCTCAGCTTTGAAAGTTAAAATGATCCCAGAATACACACAATCTCTAAGGAGAGAATTCTACATTTTTGGGAACTGTTGTGTGAAAATGTGCATCTCAACTTCATTCTTAACTGGAAGAGCACTAATTTTCAGATTGTGATGTACGATTGTGGACTCCCCCTCCATAGGAACTATTTCTCCTTATCTACCCTAATGAATCCCTTATCATTTCAAACATGTGAATCTTCTAAGTTCAAGTGTTTTGGGAACTGTGCAGCATTTCCTGGTTACTGTTACAAAGGGGTAGTTGCATGTCACATGAAAATGCAGAGCGTATGTAATTAAGGGACATGGCAAATCTTTATAATGTTCAACTTTTTTCAGGTTACAGTTTGATTAGAAGACAGACATGCATAATCTGTTTAAACAGTCACAGATCTTTTTTTTCCTATTGGTAAAGCCTTTATGAAACCACCTGTCTAGCTTTATTAATTTATTTTAATTTAGCTACAGGTGCCCATGTGTGTCTCTTATCTCAACAGTTCAAATGTTCAACTTTTTTCAGGTTACAGTTTGATTAGAAGACAGACATGCATAATCTGTTTAAACAGTCACAGATCTTTTTTTCCTACTAGTAAAGCCTTTATGAAACCACCTGTCTAGCTTTATTAATTTATTTTAATTTAGCTGCAGGTGCCCATGCGTATCTCCTATCTCAACAGTAGCATCTCATTAGTTACTGTCCACCCCTCATCCATCATAGTAAAACAGAGCTTCCAGAAAGTGAAATTCCACTTTACTACAGACAGTCATTTGGGGACATAGCTGAATAAATATCAGCCATTCCTGATCATGTTCTGACCTCATATTATGCAGAGAGACAAGTATATCCAACTCACTTCCTGCTGTAAATTGCTGTCATGGCAAAAACATTGAAAAATGTTTTGAGTGACAGTCACTGGTTCAATTAGCATTGATGGAATGAAACCTTGCAATGAAGTTTCAAGATTTCTGTCATAGGTACGACAGTACCATATTTTAAATTAAATTGTCAGTAAATGTCCCAGTTCCAGAAGCAGTTGGAAGGGTATCACTATTCTTCAGGAACTCTCAAATGATAAATTTTGTCAAATGGATTCTGACAATCCCAGTAAAATATTTCCAACGGTTAGCCCTTACCTAATAATTTAACTATCTCCTTAAAAAAAAGCAGCAATTTCACAAGACAGCTCACTACCACCTTCTCAAGGGCAACGAGGGATGGGCAAATTACTGCAGATGCTGCAATCTAACTGAAAATAAAAAGATGCTGGAGGTCACGAGATAGAGAGAAAGCAAAGTGTCGATGACTCCTCATTAGAGCTGATGAAGAGCTTCTCAGCTCTGATGAAGAGTCATCTGGACTTGAAACTTAGTTTGCTCTTGCTATGGATGCTGTCTGGTCCAGCATTTTTTGTTTGCAGCATGGGCAAAACAAATGTTGGTAAGCCAGTGATGCCCACAAACCATGAGTGAATGAATTTTTTTTCATCGTTTGAACAGCAACCAGCCTCCCCATGATCTCTAAACTTTGGAAAGTATGGAAACGACAATAATTAATAAATTAAACATATCTGTCCGACCTTGGGTTATGCTGTTAAATATTGCACAGATTATTGAAGTATAATGGATAAGCAGTTGCAGTGTATAACCTAATAAATAACAACAGTTTTAAAGAACACAGGAGAGAAATTGGTTTTTGATGGTCATACGAAGAGGGCATTGGCATTTTGTACCATACACAATTCTTTTGATATTGATGCCAGTCACGAAAATAAGCAGCTGTGGAAGAGGAAACGCAAAAGGGAGAAATTGGAAGGATAGTAGAATCCACCAATAGCAAATAGTATCTCACTCAAGTTGCAGAGACAACATTACTAACACTTGTTAGTAACATCAGAAGTAGGAGGAAACATCATCCATACAACCCCTTGAATTTTTTTCATCATTCAGTTTGAACGTGGCTGATCCTCTACCTCACCATATTTCCCACTCCCCCATCACCACCGCCCCCCGCCACCCCCCCCCCCCTCCCCCCCCAACCCCTAACACCATATTTCTAAGTGACCAAGAATTCATCTCAATCTTAAATGTACTCAAAGGGAATTTCCAAAACCGTCAGGGGTAGAGAATTTCACACATTCATATACCTTTGAGCGAACAAATTTCTCCTCAACGCAGCCTTAAGTGATTGACCCTTTATCCTGAGGTTGTGACTACATCCCCCACACATTCTAAATTCCTCAGCTGGGAGAAACAGCCTGTGTGTTTGCCCTGTCAAACCCTTTTGGAATCCTGTACATTACAGTGAAATCACCTCTCATTCTGCTTGACTCTTGACTGTGCTGGAGGCTCAGTTCATGCAGTCTGGGAGAATTTTTTGAATTCAGAACCATTGTCATGCTGCCTCCAACCTCATGTAAAATTGCACACAGTACTATAGGTGTAGTCTTCTATGCAAGATAAATAAAGCTTCCTATTCTTGTGCGGGAATCCACTTGCGATAAAGACCAATGTACCATTTGCCTTTTTAATAGTTTGCTGTACATGGATTCATGAGAACACTGATGCATTACCTCACGTTGATTTATATGTAACTGGCAGAAATGGATTTTAATGCCCTGATAGCCTACTGTAATGAATGGTAACTCTCTGACTTACAAGCTTCGATCCTGTAACTGCAACCAGAATCCCCCCCCCACCTCGGACAAAATGCAATCAGGCTCACTATTTTGAACATGCCTCTATCGCCTTCCCTATCTTGTTGGATTCTGGTTTGGACTCAAGTCTGTAGGCAGCCTCTTGTTGGGGAATAGGCCCAATGATTGGGACACTTCTCATGGTCATGAAGAAGGAAAATGGAGAAGAAAAGAGTGCAGTTTTTTTGGAAATGTATTTGAACACTCAAAGCAGAACAATGGATCAGTGCTTTCCTTTTTCTAGTTCGTTCAGAATTGGCTGAGTAACAGGAAACAGAGAATAATGGTCAGAGAGGAAGCTGAAGAAAGTGTTTCAGTGGAATTACCGTGGAATTCAGGGACTGTTGCTTTTCCTAAGTTTTGTTGTATATGTTGTTTACAAATGACCTAGATCTTGGTGGGCAGGGGGCAATTTCAAAATTTACAAGACTTGGGAGAATTGTAAACTGTGAGGAAGGTGGTGTAGAACTTCAAAAGATCGTGGTCAAGCTGAAGGTGTTAGTTGTTGGGTGGCAGATGAAGTTCAATGCAGAGAAGTGTGAGGTGGTACATTTTGATTCAATGAAAATGGAGAGATAGTATAACACATATAGTAAGATTCTAAAAGGTGTGCGGGAACAGAGAAACCTACGTGCACATGTACAAAAGTCATTGAAGGTAGCAGAATGGGTAGATAGAGCAGTTAATGAAGCATACAGTTGTCTAGCTTCATTAGTAGGGGTACATAGTACACAATCAGGGAGGTTATGCTGAACTTACTGAGGATACTGTTAGACTTCTTCTGTAGTATTGTGTATCGCTCTGAGCACCACACTTTAGGAGGAACTTGAATACACTGGAGAGAGTGCAGAAGTTGTTTATGAAAATGGTTCCAGGATGGAGAAACTTCAGTTATAAGGGTTCTTTGGAGATGGTCATTGTTTGCTATTTGTGTGCCATGAATGTCACTTGAACGGTTACTTGTAACATATCAGTCCAAGCCTAAATGCTGCATTTGGGCATGGACTTCTTTAGCATCTGAGGTGTTGCAAATGGTGCTAAAACATTATACAATCCGCTGATGATGGAGGTGATGTCATTGATGTAGAAGCCGACAGTCGGTCCCCTGAGGACAGTACCCCAACGAGCTTCTGCAGCCATGTTCAAAATGATTGAAGCCCCCGCCCAACAAAAACAACCATCAAATGTTGAGCTCTATGATTTCAACCATTTTTCCCTTGTTTCCCATTGCCTGCGGTTTTGCTAGTATTTCTTAAATCCGCACTTGGTCACATGTGACCATGCTGTCATGGCAGCCACCCTTACCCCCCTTTGGGCTTCAGCTCTTTTGTCTATGTTTGAACCAATACTGTATTGAGGTCAGGAGATGGGTGGTCTTGACAGAACTCAAACTGAGCATCAGTGAACAGGTTATTGTGGAGTAAATGCCACTTAGTAATACTTTCCATCACTTTACTGATAATTGACAAAAGACTGATGGAGTGGTTATTGGTCAGGTTTGTCATGTTTTTGTGGACAGGCTGCATACCTGAGCAATTTTCCACACTGCAAGTAAATGTCAGCAATGTAAGTATACTACAGTAGCTTCATTAGGAGTTCTGGAGCACAGCCCTGCAGATTATTACTGGAATATTGTGTGGGTCCATAACAGTTGCAATATCCAGAACAGTCCGCTCTTGTTCGTTTTCATGGGGAGTGAATCTAAATGACCAAATCTGGCAGCTGTGCAGTTGGAGACCTCTGAAGAAGGACACAATTGGTCGTCAACTTAGCCTTCTGGCTGACCATTGTTGATAATGCTTCAGCTTTGCCTTGTGCACTGATGTGCTGGACTCCCCATCATTGAGAATGGGAATATTTATGCAGTCTCCTCATCCAGTGAGTTGTTTAATTGTTCATCACCAGTAATGACTGGATGTGGTCGGACTGCAGAGTTCAGATCTGATCCGTTCTTTGTGAGATCACTTGGTCCTGTCCATTCCATGCTGTTTTTGTGACTCGGCATGCCTGTCTTATACATTTCACCGGGAAGACACCTGGTTTGAATGTACTATGGTTTGGAGCAGTTAAGACATTGGCATCATTCTTGAAGCTTATAAATGAACATTCCAATTCATGCTGAGCAGTCATCTGCTAAGCATTTAATAGTATTAACTTTAAAATAAGAGTCTCTCACTTGGTGAAATGTATAAATTTGATTTGATTTGACACTCGTTTGTTAATTGTAACTATATTCTGACTGCCTTGATCTTAACATTCACAAAAGCTTTTAATAATTACCAGCAAACACAACCCAACAGCACCACTACATGGTGATGGCGTATGAGAGTAAAATGAAGTCACTGTGGTATAACCTCTGATTCTAGAGGAAGAATTGCTACCAACGTAATGGCGAGTTTAATTGCATTTATTTATATGTACATGGTGCAACAACTTCAGGCACTAGACAGCTGCTAGGTAAAATGTTGAGATTCAGAAGTTGTTGTCAGAGCTGCACTGCTGATCCAATAGCTTTGCACTGTCTAACTCACCATTTAAAAAGTGCCAGTAAAGGTTTGAACAGCTGTGTTAGCAAGATAGATAGGAAATAAACATACCACAAAGCATCAAGTCTTGTCCATTTCACTCTTAAGTCCCCTTCGGCTATGGAATAAGTGTTAACCACTGTCAAAATCAATTTTTTCTGGTACTGAAAACTAATTAAGTGTTTAGAGCCTCATGTTTTTCCTTCAGATTTTCATTGTCGGACATTTAAAAACTGTAAAATGGTACCATTTTCAAAAATTATCCTTACTTCTCCTTTCTATCTTTCTTCTCTGTCCTTTAATCCGACCTTTGTTTCTTTTTCAGTGTGTTTAAATATCTGAAAATCAAATGGAATAGAAATTTGTTGATCTCGTCTGAAAGAAACATTGTTGGCATAGTGCAAAACAAGACTTCAAAGCCATGTTTGACTGACAGCAGTTGAATTTTGTTTTGTTTCGCCGTTTTAACTTCTCATTTTTGCTGTACTGCAGAAGAATGCAGTTACCAAGGGATACCCAGACTCATAATCACTCCAAACGTATGAATGGCTAAGGCTCACAGATGAATTTGAAATAAATTGGGATTCTGCATTTTTTTATCAATATAAAGCACACAGGCATTTGGACCTGCTGTTTCATTTATTAAACCCAATATAACATGAGGGTGACCCAAGACTACTTTTATATTCTTCTCTGTGGGTGTTTATTGATGCCAACTGGTGGAAATTCTTCACATAGCTTTGTATCACTCATTCTCCAGTGGTGTGTATTTAACCCAAACACAATGTTGTTAGGTTTTCAATGACTGTAGTGGAATAGCAGGGAATCCAACTGTTTTTTTTGATAAAAATATCACTATTTTCTTCGAAGTGAAGCTTTTGTTCATAGTTTTACGCGGCCAAAGCTTGACTCAGAAATTGATGTAAAATGCTATAACCTGGACCGCAGTAATAGCCATTTCAGGAGCTGTCCCGAATTTGCTAAATAACAACACTTCCCGAACAATGTACACCACTATCTGTGAGCAATTACACCTTCAACTTGTTGTGAGGAAGAGCCACTATGTGGATTACAAATAGCCTGCATTAACAAAAATTTTATGGGTAAGCATGAATAAGTCTAAGTAACAGGGCACAGCAGGTCAGGCAGCATCCGAGGAGCAGAACAAGTTTCAGGCAAGAGCCCTTCATCACATTTGCCCGAAACGTTGATTCTTCTGCTCCTCGGATGCTGACTGACCTGCTGTGCTTTTCCAGCACCAAACTCTTGATTCTTATCTCCAGCATCTGCAGTTCTGACTAAGTAACAGGGCAGACCACTGTATCTGGACCATTTTGGACGTCTGATCAATCCTTAATGTCGGTATGTCATTTTGACGAACTTTAATCAGTTGTACGACTTGCTGTTTTTTTCTTAATTGAGGATGATCACATTCCTGACCCTGAAACATTGGACTTGATAGAGACGATAGCCTACTGGTATTATCGCTGGACTACTTATCCAGAGTGTGTACTGTGGATCCAGGTTCACATCCTGCCATGGTTGATTCATTAATTGAATAAAACTCTGGAGTCCAGAGTCAAACCATAAAACCATTAGGAATGGGTGTAAAAACCCCTCTGCTTTACTAATGCTCTTTACATGTGAATCCCCAGACCCACAGCTATTGAGTTGATGCCTCGCTGCCCTCTGGGCAGTTTGGGATGGACATTAAATGCTGGCCTGGCCAGTGATGCCCTCATCCTGTTAATGAATTAAAAAAAAACCTCCCAGTGTCAAAGTGTCCATCTCTTTTGGCAATGGATCCCCCCATCCCCCTACCCTGCTGCCCCTACAAATCACTCACTGACTCTCTCTCTCATATACACACACATATACACACACACACACACGCACACACTATCTCACACACACACACTATCTCACGCACACGCACACACACACTATCTCACACACACTATTACACACACACTATCTCACACACACTATTACACACACACAATCACACCTGACTGAGCAGGCCTCTGACTTGTATTTGCAGCTCCCCAATTGAAGTTTTGTGATTCACCTAACTGCTGGTGTTGACCCAACAAAACTTAGCATTGCCCACTTCCCGGACTGTACTCTGATAGCTACCAAGCAGAGAGTTGTGTTGACTGTGCCCATGATTGATGGTTCCGGGACCCCTGAGCAATTGCGGCCACCACTTGGCTACTCTGAGAGACCAGCCCCCACCAATTTCCAACCTGCCCATTTGGTTGAAACAATAGGCAACGTATTTGCCATGTACAAAGCCGCCATGCCCTGTAGGTGCCAGATTGATGTCTCAGACTGCCTACAGAAAGATGCCTCCCAGACAGATCTCTGCTGACCAGCAGCCTGGTTCTCTGTGCTAAAGAGCACTTCAGTACAGTAGTACAGATACCCTGGTTGAAATGCCAATGTGATAACTGCTATGGCAAGCCAAGGCAGGGATGCCGTGAACATGCAGGTAGGTGCTCAGTGAGCCACAACCTGCTCCAATCCTTAAGGTCCAGCTTTCAACCCTAGTTGCTGGTGGGCCATGCAAAGTGAGTCTGTACTTCATAGGCAGATTGCAAGAGGATCCGAGAGGTGCCATGATGTTTCTGAGGCATCAGCAAATGCCATATGCCAGTGTCTGTGGGTGAGGGTTCCAGTGGATGAAGCCGGTGGGTCGCACCCTGAGCCGCAGTTTGGGCGCATGCAGCATGGAGGTCGCTCAGAACAGGTGGTGCACTGAATTTGCCAGGCACCTGCTCTGGCTTTCCTGGTGAGGTCTCTCCATGTCTGGCTTGTTTGCTGAGTTTGGTAAGAAAGGAAGCTGAATCTTAATGACGCAAGTTGGTTGTTAACAAGGTGTTTAACAAATAATAATCCCGCTTAGTTAATGACTTATCTCTGCCCAAAGAGAAACTCACTCTGCTGCTCGTGAGAAACATAAGTGATGGAGTGAGATGATCCGGATGTCAAGATGGGCCTTTCCAGACTTCTCACCCAATTCTGTCTCAAATCTCACTATAGCCCACGTTGATCAGACCCTCAAGTTTCTGTCCTTCATTTGACAATTCTGTCACCGTTTGGACTTTTGCCTTGATTTACTGAAAGGCCGTTAGCAATTTTGGGTGGAGAGAGAAAAAAAAACAAAATTCCTGCTCATGCAAGACATCCCCACTTTGGAAAGATTCTGTCACCAGTCACTGGCCAGAAGATGTTTGCCAGGAATGTACTTTCCCAGCAAGCAACAAGAGAATATGCAGGAGCAAAGCAAAGGTCAAATTCAACATAAATCACCAGATTTTTGGCAAATGCACATCTTATAAGCCATATCTTCGATGGTCAATTTGAGTCACTGCCCTTCTTGGCAGAAAATTGCCAACTCCAGAGAGCCAATTCAACATTTTGTTGTGTTCGGCCAAAGGTGGATTTGAATCCCAAACCACTGCTACAATCTGCACGCTTTACTGACTTTTTCAAATATGCCAGCAAATTATACTGAGATCACAAGCAGATAAATTAGGGGGGATTTCACTGTAAATTAATGTTTGGCAAAGATCTTCAACAGCAACTGACGACAAAAATGGGTGCAGGATCTCAACGTCGGATTACTGTGCATCATCCTTTATTTCCCAAATGAGGTGCAAACTTCAGGCCACTTGCTATTTTGAATGAAGACAGCACCAAGAGTGCTGCTGAGTGGCTGCATGACCCTGAGAGGTGAGCACCAATTGAAACTAGCCTGCATCACTTTAAGATGTTCTGTTTCTGTAGTGCTGTGGTTGTTATACATATAAGAGGCCCTCAGTATGAAACTAACCAGAATCATTTGTCACAAACCATCAATGGCACCATGAAGAAAAATTGCTTCACTTAAAACCAGTCTGCACCTCTTAAAATGTGAGGGGGTTTTGTAAGTAGGGCAAATGCTGCATCCAGTTCTGAAAGTTAATTTGAAAGGGGAAGCACTCCACATTTTCAGCAGGAAGCTGGATCCAAGGTTGAGTAAACCTGCACAGGAAGACTTGATGCAGGAATTGGAGAGAGAGGGAGAGATGTTATCTGTATGTGTTTCCCTCTCTAATACTTTATGAAGATATTGGTTGCAGGCGGCTGCAGAGGTCAGTCAAGCCACCTGGAACTGGATGTAATCCTGCACGAAGTTCAGTCAGCTCACAATAAGCTCAGTCAGTATATCTTCAAAAGCTGAATCCTGTCAAGTGTATCATAGCCTCTCTTGCTGCTGAATGTACCACATCCCTCTCACTCGCCTATCAATCACAACTGATACTGAATATTTATCACTCCAGCTTCCTCTCACTCTTAGCACCTCTGTGAGTCTTGCACCCGCACTTTCAGCTTGCAGACACTGTCAGCTGGTCAAGCTGTTTCCACCAAACAGATCACATGATGCTCAGTGATGCAGCTTCCTGCCTGCTACAGGAGAAGATGGTGCAAAACTGGAGGTAGTTGGCCCTCACTGACAGGGGCTATATGTCCTGAACCCTGTGGAGGTGATGTTCCATGGAGCATTCATTGCTGAAGTTGTGACTGGCAGAGAATCTGAAACTATAAAAGGTGATGGTACCCCTGTACCAAATGCTCTATCATGGTTCCTGCTTCCCTTTTATCCCTCAGTCTCTCCCAATTTACAGGTTGCGGAAGATGCACACCTCTTGCTCTCCCCTCACAACGTTACCTTGTACCTTTCTCCTTCACGTACTAGAGTTGAAACATGGCCAGACAGAGATGGAAGAACAAAAGAACAGTAATGAAGAAGGAAGACTGCCACTTGATTTCACATCTGCAGCTGCCTGTTCAGATACTGATCCTGCTTCATACTTCAGAGAGTGACATAAAGGTGTAGTTTTCATGCGGTGAGGCACCAGGCACGAGTGGCCTGCACGCAGGGCATGGGGCAAGGGTAACTTGCAGGAGTGTCGCATGCATTCTGCTGCAGAGGACTCAGAGCATTGACATACTTGCCAGAAAGATTGCAAGGAGTATGAAGGAGGGAGGGAGCATCAACCTTGAACAGAGCTGTGCTCTGAATACATAGGCCACCTTTTCCAACATGGAGGTGGTGAACCAACCACGGTAAACCGTGTGCTGGCCAGCAACTCCATTTCCTGCTGGTATGATGCACTTTAAAGCCAAGCCTCCAGTTCCTGCTCCTCAAGGATATGTGCTGTATACTGCACTACAAGTCAACAGCTCTCTCCACCAACCAAACATCACAGTCAGCTCGGGAGACCAAACGCAGACTTGTGGACTGGTTCACGGAGCATCCATCAACTAACTCGGCCTTCCAGTGGCCATCCACTTTAATTCCCCCTCCCACTCCCCTGGCAACATCTCCATCCTTGGCCGCCTCCATTGTCAGAGTGAGGCCAAACAGAACCTGGAGGAACAACACCTGATATTCCGCCATGAAGCCTACAACCCAATGGCCTCAACGTTGACTTCACCAGCTTCAACGCCCCTCCTCCCACAGCCTTATCCCGTATCTAGCCCTCCCCTTCCTTCTGCTCCCTGACCTAACCTAACCCGTGCATCTTCCTACTCACCTATCTGATCCACCCTTCCACTGATAACCCCCTACCTGCATCCCATCTACCTTTGCCCCAGCCCCAGTCTGGTTCTCTCTATTTACTTCTGGGCACCCCTCCTCCTCTCCAGTCCTTACAAAGGCTTTTGGCCTGAAATGTTGACTTTCCTGCTCCTCGGACGCTGTCTGACCTGAAATTTTCCATCCTCATTAACTCTGGCTTCCAGCATCTGCAGCCCTTACTGTCTCACAGACTTGTCAGTCAATCAGTCATCAGCACAGCCTGCATTACCGTCTTCCCACCTCTTTCTGCCCCTTCTCAACTAGTTGTTGTCTGGCTGTTAGCAAGAGCAATGTCTTCATTACAGAGGGATGCAGCGAGGACAGTGAATCTTGAGATTTGCACTGCAGAGTACTGCAGGGTTTCTTCACAAGAGCCTGAGAGATACTGTAGAAGCAGGAGGATGCTCTAGGGGCCCATGACCATGCCTCACTATTCATAACAATCATGACTGACCTTGGACTTTAACTTCACTTTCTGAGCTGCTCCCCATTGTCCCTGAGAGAGCAAGAATCTCTCAATCCCAACCGTAAATTTATTCAGCAAGGGAGCATCTGGGACAAAGCATCCAATAATTCACAAACCTTTGAGTAAAGTCATTCCTCGTTTCATTCCTAAATAATCGTCCTGTTATCCTGAAACTGTGCCCCTGAGTTTTAGGTTCCACAACCACAATCTCTAAGTGTTTACTCTGTCAGGGCCCTGCAGGAGCTTACTTGTTTCAATGAGATCAATCGCTTCCCGTGTTCCTAACTCGAGAAATTATAGGTGCGATTTGTTCAGACTCTCACCATCGGAAATACCTCCTGTCCTAGGGGACCAAATCTTGTGAACCTATAGTGTATCAGAGTGCTTGTGGCAGTTCAAGTGTTCTTTTAACAGGCCCGTGGTCTGTTCTGTGCTAATTGTGTAGCAGCATGATGCCCATTACATACACACTGCCCACATGAACATGGATTTTGTACTGGAGTTATCAGCCCTTGTTATCCTTTTCATTTCATACAGGAATCCAGTCACACTGTAGGCTTCAGGGCACTATGGCTATCATCCGTGTTGTGGTTGTACAGGATGTTGGTGGGGCCTCTTCTGGAGAACTGTGTCCAGTTCTGGTCGCCCTGTTTTAAAACAGATGAGAGAGGGTTCAAAAATGATTTACAGGATGTTGCTGGGAATGGAGAGTTTGAGTTATAGGGGAAGGCTAGTTAGGCTGGGGCTGTTTTCATTGGAGCTTGAGGGGTGACCTTATAGAGGTGTATAAAATCATGATGGGTATGGAGAAGGTGAATGGCAGGTGTCTTTTGCTGAGGGTGGGGGATTTCAAGACTGGGGGATTTCAAGACTGGGAGCATACTTTTTAAGATGAGAGGAGGAAGATTTAGAAAAGACATGAGGGGCAACCTTTTTACACAGAGAGTTGGTCATGTGTGGAATGAATTTCCAGAGAAAGTAGTGTCTGTGTATACAGTTACAGCATTTAAAAGAGATTTGGATAAGTAGCATGAATAGGAAAGGTTTGGAGGAACGTGGACCATCAAGGACAGGTGGGACTAGTTTAATTTGGGATTATGATCTGCCTTGACTGGTTGGACCAAAGAATAGAGTGATGCTGGAAAAGCACAGCAGGTCAGGCAGCATCCGAGGATCAAGAAAATCGACGTTTCGGGCAGGAGCCCTTCATCAGGAAGGCCCTTCCAGATGAAAGACTCCTGCCCGAAACTTGGAGTTTCCTGCTTCTTGGATGCTGCCTGACCTGCTGTGCTTTTCCAGCATCACTCTAATCTTGACTCTAACCTCCAGCATCTGCAATGCTCACTTTCGCCTGGTTGGACCAAAGAGTTTGTTTCTGTGCTGTATGACTGTATAGTGGGGAAGGAATGTTGTGTAAAATCTCACAGCTGATGTTCGACACCTGAAAAGCAGTTTATATGCAGCCATTAAGGTATGGCTACAGCCTTGAGCAGTCTGCAAACCTTTCAAAGCTAAATGCTCAGTGCACCTGCTTCTCTCCAGAGGAGTGAATGAAATGTATTCCCTACTTATAGAATACGGTTTCTCAGGGTCCACCTTTATCAGGCGGTGGTTAGGAAACTGGGAAAGGTTCCAAGTATGTTCTGCTCCAGCCATGAAGGTCACAGTCACCATCTCAGCCAGTGACAGAGTTGTCTACTTTCTGCTCTGAGGCTACAGTTGCAGCTGCCGGAGGTGGTATATTCCAGTGAGCACGTCCTTACTGAAGTGAAGGTATCGTGTTCCAACCAGAGGTTGAGATCCAAGTATTGCTTCCTCAACACAGCTGCTGGTAATAGCCCCCTGTAAAGAGCCTTTCCTACCTTCCACCTCATCCCTCTTCAGGAAACTTTCCCTTTCCACTCCTGTCATGTCTGTTTATTGACAGAAATGTGTCATTTTCCCAGCCCTACAGTGTGTGCGACACTACAACCCAGGAACAGTGTGAGGTGGGGTGAGTGTTGGATGGAGATGGTGTGAGAAACCACAGAATGCCTGTAAAATTGCAGTAGTTATCAATCATTAGCCAACCTTCCATTAGTTGATGATCTTTTCAAATAGCATTTGCAAAATTTCTTGCTGCTCCTAAGCAGGTGTTAGCCAGCTGTGCAAGGTTAAGAGAAGATGCTAGCAGGAACCTTGAGCTCCAGAATGGCAGCACTGATCTGAATTTACATGATAACTGGTGTCATGATCTGCAAACTCCAGGGGATGGTCAGTGCTCACAACTGATGCACATACCAAAATGGTGTTTCCAACCCGGATCACACCAGTAATGGGTAGGTGCACTCTGGATGCCATTTTGAATCTCTAAGACCATGCTTTGAATCCTAATTTTGAGAGTTTTCTGTTTTACCATTGAAGTGTTTTACAATTTTGAGTGTCTTAGAGAATGTTAAAAGACTTTTAGAGCTTTCAAAAGCTGCTTAATGAGACTTTGCATTTTAATGCACAGCAACTGTTACCAATTACTGGGGTTTAATAAGTTTAGGAATGTGGTCTTTCCAAATGCTGTAATTTATTTTGCAATTTAAGTACTCTCTGAAAAGGCCCTCACAAAACACTTTTGCTGCCTTCCTATTTCAACTGTTCTATGGTAATTAAGGCAAAAATTGAAACCTGAAACATTTTACAAACACATAATTGTCTCTTCTTGATATTGTGATGGTTATAATGTGTAGAATTTACAAGGCAACTTCTTCGCTATTTTGAACTGTTGTTCTGTTGTGTAATGATGCAGTCCTGTTGATTGCTTTGCTGTTGCCAATAAAGCAAGAAATTCTGAGAAGTTTTCTGGATAATTCGAATCCAAGAAATGTTATTGTTTTCTTACCTTATTCAGAAATCCAGGGCTGGGGCCATAGTTTAAAAATTAGAGCCAACCTTTCCTGTTTATTTCAGGGAGCTGTAGCTGTAAAGGTGATTGGAATTCCCTTCCACAAATGATAGTTGATGCTGGACAAATTGTTCATTTCAAAGCTGAAATTGATGGGTTTTTGTAAATCAATAGGTCACAGTCACAGATCCACTGCAATCTCATTGAATTGCAGGAAAAGTTCCAGGGGCATAATGGCTTACTCCACTTCCCACATTCGAACAAGTGATTTGTATTTTTGTGTGTACATATGTGTGTATGTTTATATCTTTGTGTGTATGCCCGTGTCTGTGTATGTGTAAGTATGTGTGTGTATGTGTGTACGTGTGTGTGTCTATGTATAGGTGTGTGTCTGTGTATACGCATGTCTGTGTTTCTATGACAACAACAAAGTTTGCATTCAAGAATGAAATGATATCACCAACTATATATTAGAGTGTATATATTTCATGATCAGAAACAAGTCATCTAGGTTCTATGAGTAACAAATAAAGAACTAACTCATTGCAAAAAAGAACTTAATCAAACAAATATTAACAAATGGTTTAAAATGTCCAATAATGTTTAATTACCCTTCTTAAAAATAACTCACTACTCATTCACCACCAATCTGGCTTAGGGTTAAATATAAAACTCTGCAAAGTCTCATTTGAAAAGTACTTTCGGTTGAGTAACAGTTAATTAAAAAAAAAACTTTTTTCCCAGGTTGGTTAAAATACTGGTATGCAGCTGAAGTCACATTGGTATGAGGTTTCTTCCCGGATCAGATATAGCTGGTTGAATTCTCTTTCTGGAGAGGATGGTGACAGTTCAGCTGACTTCTCTACTTGTAGTGATGAGAACTTCCAGAGGTTTTAAACTCACACTTTGATGAGAGAAGTTTCACTGAAAGAGAGAGAGAATACAGGCACAATCTCTCTCTGTGTTCAAAATCAAAATGATTTTTTTGGAAAGTGTTCTTTTAATATAAAATCAAACCAATGATATTGCAAATTAATATTTCAGATAACAAATCTTCATAACACTATTAATCTATGTATGCATACATTTTAGTTCAAAACAAGCACTGCTAACATGCTTTGAGCCAAGTTTTAAAGATGATAATGAAATGTGGGTAGTGTGTACCATTGTATTTTATTGAGATTGCAAATTTACTCATGATTGTTTTTGATTAGTTTGAAATCACATTTTCATTTTAATATCTGGCTTTGGTTTCTGGTGGTCTTATTTCTGTCTATCTGGAAATCGTAGATAGTCTGCATTGAACTGAAAATATTCATGTCATACTTTTCTTCTTTCTGTGCAGCAGCAAGAACAGGACCCAACCAACCTGTACATCTCAAATCTGCCGATATCCATGGATGAGCAGGAACTAGAGAATATGCTGAAACCTTTCGGCCATGTCATCTCCACAAGGATATTAAGAGATGCAAATGGAGTAAGCCGAGGGGTGGGATTTGCCAGGTGAGAGACCGGGTCCAATCCTCCAATAAAGCCATAAAAAGACAAATGCGGTATAATTTCACCTAAAGCGCCTGGTGTAAATAAAATCTGGATGGCTGACCTGTTTGTGTCAGTTTGTCATTGGGCATGTCATATGTTCCTCTTTCTCTGCAGCAGCGGGAAGAGGATCTTACCAACATGTATATTTTGAAACTGGCCACATCCATGGATGAACAGAGACCCCCAATTACCCCAAAATATTAGCAAAGCAATAAAATCAGATTGACAATGATGGACGTGTTCCATACAAAACACAGCAGGAATAAATTTCTCTGACAATTCAACAGTCATCTCAGTAGAACCACTACTATTGCATTGTGTGATACTAAAACACACGCACACACAGAGTAGGTTGTGTATAAGGGTATATTTTGTGTATGCACAATGTTAAATGAAAATTCTTTCACTTCTACTATCTGTGTTACTTAACTCTGTGATCTGCCTGTATTGCTCACACAACAAAGCTTTTCACTGTGCCTCGGTACATGTGACAATAAATTCAATTCAATTCAATTCAATAAACTGCCGTTGACTTTTAAAGTTACGTAGTGAACTATCAGTAAAGCCAAATTCTGTCTGTGCATCTGTTTCATTTCTAAAAAAATTGTGCCTCAACCAAATGGACATATAGTTGTATGATTCTTGTTGATTCAGCTTAAGGCAGGTCAGCCACAGATCAATGGGTGGCATGGTGGCACAGTGGTTAGCACTGCTGCCTCACAGCGCCAGAAACCCAGGTTCAATTCCCACCTCAGGCGACTCTCTGCGTGGAGTTTGCACATTGTCCCCGTGTCTGCGTCGGTTTTCTCCGGGTGCTCCGGTTTCCTCCCACAATCCAAAAATGTTCATGTTGGGTGAGTTGGCCATGCTAAATTGCCCGTAGTGTTAGGTGAAGGGGTGAATGTAGGGGAATGGGCCTGGGTGGGTTACGCTTCGGCGGGTCGGTGTGGACTTGTTGGGTCGAAGGGCCCGTTTCCACACTGTAAGTAATCTAATCTAAAAAAACTTCATTGGCGCAGAAATACAGTCTACAAATTAAGACTGTTGCACTTGAGTGCATGTCTATCAGACAAGAACAAGACCATGAAAATAACCACATCAAAATCACCATACTAACATCACAGAATTGACAATTCAGTGCACAAGATGATTATGGAAAAGAAGGCCATTTGTATCAAGGTGTCATTAATTCAGACAGAACCTAATATCATCTGTTATACTGTTTTGGTGTTTGTTAAATTATTTCAGGGATCTTGCCTCACTAGCTTGTCTTGGACGTGTAATCCAATTATGATTACATCTATGTGAAGTTTTTGAAAAGATTGTTTTATTATGTAAGGCAGTTGCACCTGGAGTATTAGATTCAGTACTGAATACCAGGTCTGAGCAAATATAAATTGGCCTTGGATTGGGTGCAATGCAAATTCACTAAAACAATGTTATCAGGACAGGTTGAATATTTCTATTGTATTGGTCAACAGAACTAGATGCAGAATTGAAGATATGATATGACTGGGTGACTGTAGTGTTTGATCACTTCTTGCTCTGGTGTAGAGTCATAGTCACACAGCATGGAAGCAGACTCTTTGGTCCAACTCATCTATCCTCAACTGAACTAGTCTCATTTGCCTGCATTTGGCCTATGTCACTCTAAACCTTTCCTATTCATTTACCTGTCCAAATGTCTTATAAATGTTGGAATTGTACCTGCTTCCACCAGTTTCTCTGGCAGCTCATTCCATGTATGTACTACCTTCTATGTGATAAAATTGCCCCTCAGGTCCCTTTTAAATCTTTCCTCTCTCACCTTAAACCTAAGCCCTCCAGTTTTGGACTTCCTGGGAAAAGATCCTGGCTATTCAACTTATCTATGCCCCTCAGGATTTTATAAACCTATATAAGGGTAGCTCTCAGCCTCCAACACTCTAGGGAAAAAAGTCTCAGCCTATCCAGCCTCACCTTGTAATTCAAACCCTCCATTCCCAAAAACATCCTTGTAATTTCTTTTCTGTACCCTACCTAGATTAACAACATCCTTCCTGTAGCCTTACTATATATGAATTATGTGGTTTGGCCAGCTAGTTAAACATGCTTTGCTGATTACTGCTCTGCATGGATTAGAAATGGTTAACAATGTGTCTAAAAATAGCCTCTGTCTTTTGTGGATTCAATTTTGGTTTTCTGGCATTGTTTATATAATCTATGTTATCTCTGTTTCTTTTATGTGTACAGCACTTTCTAATTGTCAATATCATTGTTCATCTTCCATTTTACTATTTAATGATTTTTCATGCCCAGCTCATTCTATAGTTTCTAAATGGCTTTAGAGAATTCCATTCTGCTTTCTAGATTGACATTGTCTACAAATTTGAACACTTTTCTTTCAGTTTCTGAATATGGATCCATTATGTAAATGTAGAAACAGTTCCAGTTGTGGCACTGATTTCTGGGACAACACACTTAGCACTGCCACAACACTCAGCCACTACCACCATGACAAAAAAAGTATTCATTGTTTCCTTTGCTTCAGACAGTTGTTAATTCATTCCCAGACACTATCCTGAATCCCCACAGCTTTAATTAACTGGCTTACCTTTGCCCTTTGTTGCATCAAACCATGAAGCATCACACAGATCTCACTCTATTTTCCTCCTCTTACCTCCATCCCACAAAGTAGAGCTAAATAATTTAGATCTTTAGAACTATGACATTGGAACACGTTTAGGTTGGCATCAGAGATGAATAGATACACAGTCAGAACATTGTTGCTTGAAATTATCACTGTGCTGTGCTTGTAAAAGGCTAAGTGCTGCCAAACCCAAACTGATCTATACTCAGCCAAATTTGTGTCCTTCTGATGAGATCTAAATGTTTGTATTCTGACCACATGAGCAGTGTAAATGTGATTAACCTCTTACTCATGGCATTTATTGTTTTTAACCAGCAATTAAATACATAATTGAACAGCATTACTTGTTCCCCAAGTTTTAGTATTTTTATGCTTTTTCTCTGTGTTGTTGTTCGTCTTTTTTTCCATTAAAATGTGAGGCGAGGCAGAATCTGTGTCATACAACCTAAAACAGGCCCATGGCCAGTTCTCCCAGAATAATGATCCAAATCAGAAACTATGTCTCTCCTCAGCTTTAAGAGTGATCGGCCCCCTCTGCAGGAAAGGAGAGATATTTACCTGGTAGAGGATGCAAGGAGTTTGCTGTTATTATGTAAAAGCAAGAAAAGAATTGTTTGTTGTAAGAATTTTATTTTCTGAAGAAACAACACCTGCTTCACAGGTCTATTTGATGTAGCACTAGCATTATTGCACTACAGGTACTATTAAGGTGACAAAATTGCCTTTATACACATCTCTTTAAGATCTTTTCATCACTTATATAAATGATTTGGATGCGAGCATAAGAGGTATAGTTAGTAAGTTTGCAGATGACACCAAACTTGGAGGTGCAGTGGACAGCAAGGAAGGTTACCTCACATTACAATGGGATCTTGATCAGATGGGCCAGTGGGCTGAGAAGTGGCAGATGGAGTTTAATTTAGATAAATGCGAGGTGCTGTGTTTTGGAAAAACAAATCTTAGCAGGACTTATACACTTAATGGAAAGGTCCTAGGGAGTGTTGCTGAACAAAGAGACCTTGGAGTGCAGGTTCATAGCTCCTTAAAAGTGGAGTCACATAGGATAGTGAAGAAGGCATTTGGTATGCTTTCCTTTATTGGTCAGAGTATTGAGTACTGAGTATTGAGTTGGGAGGTCAAGTTGCGGCTGTACAGGACATTAATTAGGCCACTGTTGGAATATTGTGTGCAATTCTGGTCTCCTTCCAATCAGAAGGATGTTGTGAAAGGGTTCAGAAAAGATTTACAAGGATGTTGCCATGGTTGGAGGATTTGAACTATGGGGAGAGGTTAAATATGCTGGGGCTGTTTTCCCTGGAGCATCGGAGGCTGAGGGGTGACCTTTATAGAGGTTTATAAAATCATGAGGAGCATGGATCGGATAAATAGACAAAGTCTCTTCCCTTTGTAGGCGAGTCCAGAACTAGAGGATGAGAGGGGAAAGATATAAAAGAGACCTAAAGGGAAACTTTTTCACACAGAGGGTGGTATGTGTGTGGAATGAGCTGCCAGAGGAAGTGGTGGAGGCTGGTATAATTGCAACATTTAAAAGGCATCTGGATCGGTATATGAATAGGAAGGGTTTGGGGGGATATGGGCCGGGTGCTGGCAGGTGGGAATAGATTGGGTTGGGATATCTGGTTGGCATGGACAAGTTGGACCAAAGGGTCTGTTTCCATGCTGTACATCTCTATGACTCTATCAAAATTTTGCAGACATATTCACACAATTTCAATGATGCATGCGTATCATCTTCTTCTATTGTAGGCACAAAACATTAATAGGAAAACATAGAACATAGAACATAGAACAATACAGCACAGAACAGGCCCTTCGGCCCAAGATGTTGTGCCGAACTTCTAACCTAGATTAAGCACCCATCCATGTACCTATCCAAATGCCGCTTAAAGGTCACCAATGATTCTGACTCTACCACTCCCACGGGCAGCGCATTCCATGCCCCCACCACTCTCTGGGTAAAGAACCCACCCCTGACATCTCCCCTGTACCTTCCACCCTTCACCTTAAATTTATGTCCCCTTGTAACACTGTGTTGTACCCGGGGAAAAAGTTTCTGACTGTCTACTCTATCTATTCCTCTGATCATCTTATAAACCTCTATCAAGTCACCCCTCATCCTTCGCCGTTCCAACGAGAAAAGGCCGAGAACTCTCAACCTATCCTCGTACGACCTACTCTCCATTCCAGGCAACATCCTGGTAAATCTTCTCTGCACCCTCTCCAAAGCTTCGACATCTTTCCTAAAGTGAGGCGACCAGAACTGCACACAGTACTCCAACTGTGGCCTAACCAAAGTCCTGTACAGCTGCAACATCACTTCACGACTCTTGAATTCAATCCCTCTGCTAATGAACGATAATACTCCATAGGCCTTCTTACAAACTCTATCCACCTGAGTGGCAACCTTCAAAGATCTATGTACATAGACCCCAAGATCCCTCTGTTCCTCCACCTGACTAAGAACCCTACCATTAACCCTGTCTTCTGCATTCTTATTTGTTCTTCCAAAATGGACAACCTCACACTTGGCAGGGTTGAACTCCATCTGCCACTCCTCAGCCCAGCTCTGCATCATATCTAAGTCCCTCTGCAGCCGACAACAGCCCTCCTCACTGTCCACAACTCCACCTATCTTCGTATCATCTGCAAATTTACTGACCCACCCTTCGACTCCCTCATAGAACATAGAACATAGAACATAGAACAATACAGCGCAGTACAGGCCCTTCGGCCCTCAATGTTGCGCCGATCAAAGCCCACCTAACCTACACTAACCCACTATCCTCCATATACCTATCCAATGCCCGCTTAAATACCCATAAAGAGGGAGAGTCCACTACTGCTACTGGCAGGGCATTCCATGATCTTACGACTCGCTGAGTGAAGAACCTACCCCTAACATCAGTCCTATATCTACCCCCCCCTTAATTTAAAGCTATGCCCCCTTGTAATAGCTGACTCCATACGTGGAAGTATGGAGTCATTAATAAAAATTACAAACAGCAGAGGACCCAGAACTGATCCCTGCGGAACTCCACTTGTAACTGGGCTCCAGGCTGAATATTTACCATCTACCACCACTCTCTGCCTTCGACCGGTTAGCCAGTTTTCTATCCAATTGGCCAAATTTCCCTCTATCCCATGCCTCCTGACTTTCCGCATAAGCCTACCATGGGGAACCTTATCAAATGCCTTACTAAAATCCATGTACACTACATCCACTGCTCTACCCTCATCCACATGCTTGGTCACCTCCTCGAAGAATTCAATAAGACTTGTAAGGCAAGACCTACCCTTCACAAATCCGTGCTGGCTGTCCCTAATCAAGCAGTGTCTTTCCAGATACTCGTAAATCCTATCCCTCAGTACCCTTTCCATTACTTTGCCTACCACAGAAGTAAGACTAACTGGCCTGTAATTCCCGGGGTTATCCCTATTCCCTTTTTTGAACAGGGGCACAACATTCGCTACTCTCCAGTCCCCTGGTACCACCCCCGTTGCCAGTGAAGACGAGAAGATCATTGCCAACGGTACTGCAATTTCCTCTCTTGCTTCCCACATAATCCTAGGATATATCCCGTCAGGCCCGGGGGACTTGTCTATCCTCAAGTTGTTCAAAATGTCCAACACATCTTCCTTCCTAACAGGTATCTCTTCTAGCTTAACAGTCCATTTCACACTCTCCTCTTCAACAATACGGTCCCTCTCGTTCGTAAATACTGAAGAGAAGTACTTGTTCAAGACCTCTCCTATCTCTTCCGACTCAATACACAGTCTCCCACTATTTATGCAAGAGCTGTGCACACCTTGAGACATGAGATAAATATCTGACTCTTTCATGACCAAAACAGAATGTTTCACGGTTTGAAGGGAAAACCACTGTCATTTTGCAGGCAGTCTTTGTTCAGATACGCATGTGTCCACTAACTTGAGTCTACTACCTATTGTATTGATTGTTATGCCAGATCTACACTGGGAGACTTGGTAAATTGAATGTTATGCAATTGAGCAACTAGAATGAGTCCCAATTTGATTCACACATTTGCTTTTTGAATTTCAAACATAATTAAGGGCAAAACTTTTAATTTGGGCAGATATGTAAAATGAGTGTGGCAGAAGAGATGCCCCCTGGAACCCCATGACAATTTTCCTCTATTGGAAGAAAGGTCTGACCAGTTTATGTAATGGGTGGCCAATGTGCTATGACCAGTCTTTTGCTCTCATTGAATCTGAGAGTACTGCTTTAAGTTTCTCAATGACTTTTATACCTATTGTATATTATTAATTGAATTTATTTTTTAAATTGGAAAAGTGTGCCATATATATTCCAATAGTGGAAAAGTCTTAAAGCAAAGTCTGATACTGATTAAAAGTTGCAAATTACCAAATTCAATTTCAGTTTTCCTGAGCCCACCACATATCGCATGCCCTTCTTCTACATCTACCGCCCCTCACCACCCTAATTCCATGCAACCCCCTATTCCCGTAAGACAGGCCTCACCTACTTGGTGCACATTACTATGGGTCACCAGTCTAGGTCTCCAGTTTGGCAAGACACTCGTGAGATCCAAACCTGAGAACGGTGCAAGCTTCCCAACCACCAGGCTGGGCTGGAGCATTGCTGGTATCATGGCCACTTGTGTCAAAACTTGAATTGTCCCCTTATGTTTCAAATAACAGTAGAAAGCATCCTATCTGGATGCATCGCAGAGTGGTATGGCAACAGCTCTTCCCAGGCAGTAAGAAACTACGAAGACTTATGAACACAGCCCAATGCGTCACGCAAACCAACCTCTCATCCATTGACGCCATCCATCCTTCTCGCTGCCTCGGGAAAGCAACCAACATAAACAAAGACCCTTCCATGCCAGTTATACTGTCTTCCACCCTATCCCATTGGGCAGAGATTAGAAAGCTTGTTTACATGTTTGAACAGATTCAAGAACAGCTTCTTCCCAGTAGTTATCAGACTTTTGAATAGATCTTTTTAATGTTAACATTGATTTCCCTTGGCACCTTCTCAGCATTGTGTCCTGTATTCTGTTACCCCGATGCACTTGTATAGCACGATCTGCCTGTTAGACAACACTTTTCACTACACCTTGGTATATGTGACAATAATAAATCAAATCAAATGAAATCAAATAACCAACTTTTACAATACAGAGGAACCTCAATTGTCCGGCATTCGATTATCCAAATTCCGGATTTTCTGGACAAGATTGCAAGGTCCTGATGCTTGGCTAGACTGCGTTATCCCGCATTCAATTGTCCAAACCTCCCCGCCAGTGTTGTTTGGATAATCAAGGTTGCTCTGTACACCAGTTTTTAATGTTTATTCCAGTTCACCTATTGGAGAGAATTTTATCCATTTATTTAGGGCAAATTGACAAGAGAGTCTTGAGGAGAAGAGAAAGCTATGTTCTTAGTCAAAGAATTTTGAAATTGCTTTTTGATTCAATACTGCAACTTCATTGACTTCAGACTGATTCTTGATTCTTCTGTGGAACTGAAGTGAAACCTGCTGATTTCTCTATGTTAATTGGTCAATGAGTCAGTCAACAATACTCAATCAACTGGCTCCAACGTCAGTGAAAATGCTGATAGATCAAGAATTTGCTGTGAAGAGTTTCTCCAGTGTTTTGAATGTTGCAAAATGAGCATTAAAGCTTTTTTCTTCCCGCCGCGTGTACAGCAGTTGAAAGGATGTCAGCATTCCTGTATTTATGGAATGGCAGAGTCCTATAAGGTTTCAGGTACCTCCCATGCACAAAGGGTTCGGTAGTTGCAACTGGGCACCACATCAAAGGAGAACTGTGAACAAGTATTCCTTTCTTTGTGCTGCTGTTCTTTATGAGGGCTGCTAAGTTTTCACTTGACTTAAAGCCAAGCGTGTGCCAGATTGCTGATAGCATCTGCTGGAATTTCAGATGAACTAATTGAGAAATTCTAGTAGAAAAGGACTGTATTCTTCATATAACTGCAATTGGCAGTGTATGGTTCAACTCTCCAGAGGTAGTTTGTTCAAGGAGTGTACATATAATAACCCTTTTTGAAAGTATGCCCAACATTGATTTCAATATACAACTCTTTCAACAATTTCTTGGTAATACAGACCACAAACATTCCCTTTTTTTTTAAATGGTTTGCCAGTTGTCATGTAGATGTTTGTGTATTTTTTTAACCTTTCCAATTTCCAGTTCCTTTTTTTATTACTTCTTTCTTGACAAAGATAACTTGTGCTATTGCCCATATGATTTCCAGGAATCAAAAGTGGCAAACAGAGATAACTGAACAAATACCCAAGTTAAATTGGAGAGTTCAGCAGAATACAGAAAATCCATCATGATGATTTGTTGAGGAATACTTCTTACAATCAACTGGATAAGAAGCTAAATATTCCTTGGGACTTGTTTTTTTTAACTTTTTACCTCCAAAACATCTGTGTCATTAGCTGACAAATATACATATTTGCATGATGGGCCAATTACTTTTAAGTTTTCATCTCCTGTAACTTTAACTCCCATTTCTCTCTGCTTTGCAATGTGGTATTTCAAATTCTGTTCAAGAAATTATTCAATTTACTTCAAAATATCAGTGGAGGCTAGAATTCAGCTACATACATAATAATACTAACCGTACCAGTCAATGGGAAGCAGCATTCACTCATTTAATACCCTACCTTTGAAATTAAGAACCATGGATTTCCTAAATTCTCCAAGTTTGCCACTTCTCAGTATTTTTTCATGGGAACTACATCCTGCATGAAGACAGTACTGGGGTTGCCCAATGCTATCCATGTTGAATAGCCTGCTGATCCATTTGTTCTTATCACTTGGGAAAAGAATTACTGCAAACTCGGGAAATAGGCTGCAGTACACACCAACATTTAAGAAACATTTGGAACGATTGATTTTTCCAAAGCAAAATTGGAAGAAGAGAAATTAATTCAAAACATTGCACTAGAGAGGTTTGAAAGAAAAAGTTTGATTCACTAAGGCAAAGCAATGTTTTTGAATAGACGCCAACAAGCCAATTTAAAATCATCAATCCTCAGACTCCATTTTGTTTGGATCATTGCTCTAACAAATAATTTTTAACAGTAATGATGTTGCTCCTATGTGGGTTGGCATTTAACTCAAAAGAAATCACTAAAACCGAAAAAAACCAAGTGAATATGTGCCCATGATTGGTGCAATTCAATAAAGAAAGTTGCCAAAGATCCCTATACAGCAGCTTCCAAACCCACAACTACTTCCATCTGGTAGGACAGTTGCAGCAATGCTAGTCAGCACTATCATTGCAAGTTGCCCTCCAACCCATTCACCTTCCTCACTTGGAAATATATCGCCATGTCTTCACTGTCGTTGGGTCAAAATTCAGGAATTCCCTCCCTAATAGTATTGTAGATCTACCTACAGCATATGGACTGCAGTGATTCAGAAAGACAGGTCACCACCACCTTCTCAAGGGCAGCTAGGGACAGCCAAAGATGCTGGCCAGCCAAAAAGATCCCATCTCACAAATGAATAAACAAAAGCATAATTGTGCTGGCGAGCCCAAGTGCCTGAACCTTTTAGTTACTCAGCTAGGAGTTCATGAATTTCAATTGTAGGTTGAGTGGAAGTAGAATAGTACTGACATTGACATCTTTTATCTGGACTACCATGTGAAATGATGTGCTGAAGGGGATGAGAGGAAAGCGGGGATAAACAGATGTCATCCAGCATATTGTACTCAACACTCCCTCCTGCCATTCTTTGGCAAAATGACAATGTTAAGCACATGAAATTTCAGTGCTTGTGCAGTGATGGAGCTGGTGAGGAGACAACATGTCTCTGCATGTGTACTGATACTGAATTTGTACTGACCACATTTGTCTGTAGGGTATCAGATCAACAAAAGATCAGATATGCCCTAATTTTCTGCTAGCTGCTGAGTATCACAGGATTCATGGTTACTGAATTGAAACCACAATATTTAAGATATTGCAACTGTAATATTCCTTTGTGAATTATTTTAATGATGTAGTAACACATTTTAAGTACATCCCTGAAACAGGGAACAGTGGAATTTCAAACAGATGTTTTGATGCATTTCCCTATGCATGGCCCACAGCTGATTACATTTCCGTTTTATTCAGGACTGAAATCTTAATTATCATTAGGTACCACAAAGCACTGATCCTTCCAGTGTAATGTTAAATCATTGGTGATTTAGCTGCACATTCAAAAGTTTATAAAATTAGAATTTTTTGCCTTGCAGTTATTAGAGAAGTTCCCTTTTACAAATGTTAGTAATTTCCAATTAACATATTTCTATTTCTATTACATGATCAGATAACATTTGAATTTTCATATAGATCCTCCTGATTTTCCATCAGAAGTTTGATAGAAGATGAAAAATAGCATGAAAAATATTTATATTCCTTTCCTGCAGTTACTTTTACACTTCTGCAGATGTTATTGGGATGATCATTCATTGCACCCTGCAGAGATTGACCCTGCGTTCTGTAACATTCGTTAACATGAGACTTTGTTATGATCTCCATAGAGTCTGATAAAGTTTAGAAAGAAATGTCAACTTCCAGTTACTCGCTGAAAGAATTTCATGGAACATAGAACAGAACACCACAGGAACAGGCCCTTCAGCCCACTATGCTTGTGCTGACCATGATGCTATCCCAAACTAATTCCTTCTGCCTGTACCTGTTCCAAGACACTCTCTTCTTTGCCTGTTAATGTGCCTGTCTTAGTATTTGACTCAGTATTTGACTTAGTATGTCCCTTAGTATTTGACATGTCCACCCTGGGAAAGAGACTCCAATTATACACCCTAACCATGTCTCTCATAATTTTAGGTACTTCTATCAGGTTTCCCTTTAGACTACCATGTTCTAGTCCAACCTCCTTTTAGTTAATGTACTCCAATCCAGGCAACACTCTGGTAACCTCTTCTGCACCCTCTCCAAACTCTCCTCATCCTTCCTATAGAATGGTGACCAGAGCTGCCTACAGTACTCCAAAGTCCAAAGTCTTGTACATTTGCAACACGACTTGCCTACTTTTATCCTCAAATACCTCAACTGATAAAACCAGGCATGCTTTAGGCCTTCTTTAACAACTTGCACTCCAAGGTCCCTCTATATATCAATGTTCCTAAGGGTTCTGCCAGTTACAGTATACTCTCCTTTTGCATTTGATCTCCCAAAATGCATCACCTCACATTTGACCAGATTAAACTCCATCTACCATTTCTCCACCCAACTTTCCAGCTGATCTTTATAGCTGATCTATATATAGCTGATATCCTTCCTTACTCACAACTGCACCAATTTTTGTGCCATCTGCAAATTTACCAACAGACCACTGATATTTTCACCCAAATCATTTATATATATTACAAACAACAGAGGTCCCAGCACTGTTCCTTGCAGAACACCACAGATCACAGACCTCCAGTCAAACATAAAAAATCCCTCCACAACTAACCTCTGTCTTCTATGGCCAAGCCAAGTTTGTATCCAACTTGTCACCTCACCATGGATTCCCCATGTGATTTGATCTTCGAGACTAGCTTAAAATAAAAGACCTTATCAAATGCTTTCATAAAGTGCATGTAGACAACATCCACTGACTTATCCTCATCAATCATCTCTGTCACTTAGTCATAGAGTCATAGAGATGTACAGCATGGAAACAGACCCTTCGGTCCAACCCGTCCATGCCGACCAGATATCCCAACCCAATCTAGTCCCACCTGCCAGCACCCGGACCATATCCCTCCAAACCCTTCCTGTTAATATACCCATCCAAATGCCTCTTAAATGTTGCAATTGTGCCAGCCTCCACCACTTCCTCTGGCAGCTCATTGCATACATATACCACCCTCTGTGTTGAAAAAGTAGCCTCTTAGGTCTCTTTTATATCTTTCCCCTTTCACCCTAAACCTATGCCTCTAGTTCTGGACTCCCCCACCCCGGGGAAATAACTTTGCATGTTTATCTTATCCATGCCCCTCATAATTTTGTAAACCTCTATAAAGGTCGCCCCTCAGCCTCTGACGCTCGAAGGAAATGAGACAAGACTGCCCCAGTAAGTTCATTCTTCTTCAAATGCAAATAAATCCTGTCACTCAAAATCTTCTCCAATAATTTACTTATGATTGATGTAAGGCTTATCAGCCTATACTTTCCTAGATTGTGCTTGTTGCTCTTCTTAGACAAAGGAACAACATTGGCTATTCTCCAGTCTTCTGGGGCCTTGCCTGTGGCTAAAGACGATACAAAGATCTCAATTAAAGGCCCAGCGATCTCCTCCCTTCGCTCCTTTGGTAGCTTGGAATAGATCCCATCAGGTCCTGGAAACCTATCTGCCTCAATGTATTTCACTACACCCAACAACACCTCCTAACTTGTTGCAGTTCTTTCGTCTACTGATGAAGTTTTAATTACAGCGTGATCCTGATGGACACAGAATACCATAATCACACTTGGCCTTCATGTTTAAATACATGTAAGTAATTAAAAGTACCTGTTGACTAAACACTATTTTCTTTTTCTAGCCAACCTCAGAGAGTAACATTCTCCTTGTAGATTTAGCATCAGTTGTATTCTCCATACAGCTGCAATTCCTTTAGCAAGTGGTCCACAGTGGTTCCAAGCTTCCAATGGCGTCCTCTAACCACATTTTACCATATGCTAACTCTTTCTTCAAGCATCTTATTCAGTTTTTGAAAACTTCTTAAATCTTCTACTGGCAGTAAAGCTTCCCCCAGCCATGCTGGAATATATCTTCTGGAATTCTTAGAAGATGCGGAATGCCTCTTCGATTCATGTTCACTTCCCTCCCACATCCAGCTGTGGGAATTCAATATCAGTAAGCTTTTCTCCCTGCTGTCTACACCGAGCTTCCACTGTCTGTCTGTGATATAAGGCTCCATTCCCAAAACATAATCTTTTAAACTTAGAAATGTAACAATTTACTGATCTTAAACTTAGAAGGCTGTCTTTTTAACTAATTTTAGTAATTTTCTTGTTCAGTGGCCACTTACAATGATTTTCGTGGGTTTTGGTTAATCTTCCCCTGATGTTATCCAATGACACAATCAAACCTTTGCATACACTCCAAGCCAAAAAAGTTGTTTTTCAATTCTGAAGGACAATTTGTAGATATTAATGATGATATGAAACCGTTTACATTGAACATATCAACATCAAAGATTTAAACAATACCAGCAACACTTCTTTCCTTTTTAATTTGGTGCAAAATAACACTAAGTAACTAATGTACAGAATGGAAGGATGTGCATAGGCAGTTAGGGCTATCAAGCCCCTTTCTCTCCATAGACTATATGTAATTTGCCATGATATCAAGCCAAACTGCTTAATCTTCAGAGAGAGGGAGTCAACTTCTAAAAATGCAAAAGGAGATGAAGCCCAGTAGAGTTTCTCAACAATTTCCAATGACAATCAAGTGAAGGTCCAGACTATTTATCTGCTTGACATCGAGCAGTTCACAATATTGCATTCCAAAATTGACTTATCTGTGATTTCAGCAGTTGTATTTTACAGAGTATTTGATCGTCTGTACTTATCATTCCATCCTGGTTTTGAGTGACGTTTATTCAGATTTGTTTTATCCAGATATTAATTTATTCTTTATTATACATGTTCAATACTATGGGGGGGTTAAAGAGTTGTGATTTTGTAAATGTAATCTAAACCAATCTTGTCAAGTTCTTCAGCTTAAACAGAACGTGTTCCTTTGCAACAAATACAGAAGGAAATAACAATTTTTTTCAGGTTTTAATTAGCGTGGTATTGCAAGGGTTTCTCATGTTGTGGTTGTTTTCTGAATTATTGCCCATTTTGCTAAATAGTAATAAAATCTTCTTCCATTTCACTGTCCTTTTTCGTTATCCATTCATGGGCCGAGCGTGTCACTGGCTAGATCAGCATTTATTGCCAATTCCTAATTTCCCAAAGAGTAGTTAAGAGTTAAGATGGAAGTTTCCTTTCCTAAAGGACATTGCTGGGCAGGGATTCAAACCTGAATCCCTAGAACATTACTTGAGTCTCTGAATTAACAGTGCTGCGATACTACCACGAAGCCATTGTCTCCCCTTAACAAACAACAGCTTGTGATATTGTAAATTTGATTTACATAAACTCGAGCTAATCTAAATCTCTACGACCCATATCCTAACTTGCACCAAATGCCAGTCACCCAGCATTCCTTTGCTCACCACAATGATTCCTTGGTTTTAAAAAAAAGCTTGATTTTAAATGTCCCATTCTTGTTTTCAAAATGCCTCCATGGCCAGTGTTCACTCATTCTGTAATCCTCTTCAGTCTTACAGCTTTCCCAAGTTCTCTGTGCTACTTCAACTCAGGCCTTTTGAACATCCCTGATTAACATAGCTGTACAATGGCAACTATGACTTCAGTCTCTACATCCTGGAATTCTGTTCCTGAACCTTGGTTTTTCTTTCCTCCTTTGAGACACTCTTTAAAACTCGAGTTTTGATGAGATTCTGATCAAATCTCCTAATACATCCATTGTGGCTTAGTGGCGAATTTTGATTTAAAGCACTATTGTGAATTATGGGACACCATAGTATTTTTTAAATTATGGAAGATATTTTTGTTTCTATACTTAAGCCTTCTCTTTAATTCAGTCTTGTATTCTGCAACAAAAACAAGTATAGTTCTATGAGTTTCCTTGTCAATATCTAGTCTCACTGGGGGGGAGGGGCAGGGAGGATGGGGGGTGTGGTGTATATACATAAATTAATTAATCTGTTTAATTTGTCATGAAATATCCTTGATACATATTCTTGTCCTGGAATTTCTCTGCATATGGTTGTCTGTGATTAGACACTGTTAATAATTAGTCAATAATTGCACTAATGTTCTGTTGTTTTTACTCTGCTAATGGACACTAATTCACTGTATAAACTTTTCATGTCAGTGATTTGGAACAGACAGTTACTAGGCACAACAATGCAATTGTTTTACTCTGGAGAAGCAGTTGCTTGTCGAACATGCCCAATAATACTTACCCTGTTGACTGCTGACAAAATAACTGTTGGACAGTATGCTCCTAAATTGTTCATATTTTTGGTGGCATTTTGCTCCACTAAAGTAATCTCTGTAAAATGTGTCTCAGCCATAAAAACAACTATGGTGAAATGTGACTTGTATGCTGTGAAATCGAAACTATATTCTGAAGAAAATGCCATGTATTTGTGTCCACATTATTAATGATTGCTTGACAGAGGTACCACTCAAACCTTTTCTTTGTATCTAGAATGGAGTCCACTGAGAAATGTGAAGTAGTAATTCAGCATTTTAATGGGAAATACCTGAAAATGCCACCAGGTGTACCAGGTATGACTTTTGTTTTATTTCTTGTTATTGATAAATCAGCAAGATGGAGTTATTTGGGAATTGAGGATATGTGAAAAAAATCAAGAGGGTCAGATAATTTGAACAGCAAGACTGAAACGTGAATGGTTTATTGTTCCCTTAACTTTAATCAGAGTTTATTTTCATTGTAATCATGATCAGCCACTCATTTTGTACAATATACTGTGATAATAGCAATATTATTCTTAATTGTAAAGATTATTATCAGACTTATTGCGTTTATCTTATCTGATTATGCTTGACCCGTCACTTCTAGATTAAGTCTATGATAATAGAGGATAAAATTGGCAGTGACACAAATTGGATAATCCAAGTGAAATTTTGTCATATTTGAAAATATACTCCCATGTTGGGACAATGGAACAGGAGTCAGCCTTCAGACTATTGACCTTGCCCAACAATTCTAGATCATGGCTGACAAGCCAGTGCTTGAAGGTCTAGGAGGTAGCCTGCCTTGGTTTTCCAAGAAGAGACCTTCTCAGAGGCTGTCACTGTGAGTCTGCTCCAAGTAAGGATGTCGAGTGGATTCCTGAAGCTGTAGGATGTGGGAGGCCTCTCTGAGTGCAAGAATGGAAGCTCATTGACCAAGGCTGCTGAGCTCACCACCAGGCAGCCTTCCCATAAGTCAGGGGCTCAACAAAAGCCGACACCTCTGGGAATGTGCCTGTGGAGGAGGGAATAGGTCATTGATGTGTCACCTAAGTGGGACAATTATCTTCTTGGTGCAAGGGCTATCCTTTACCTACTCCATGTTTTGTTTAAAAGCTATGACAGTGGGAAGTCAGTGTGTACACCAATGGACCAGTTTATAGGGTCCCTCTGGATCCTGATTTGTCCAGAGAAGGCTAAAAAATTCCAACTCATTTACATATGCTCATGATGAGTTAGGAGTGGGAATAGGCCATTCGGCCTTTGAACGTGTTGCACCGTTTAATAAGATCATTGCTGCCCTAATGTTCAGAATGTCCTGTGGATGTATTTAATCTATATTATTCCCATTCATATAAGAGGAGAAAAAATAACACCACGTACTGATCACTCTCTCACTTTGACATACTTTTAGATTCAGCACTTCTTTCTGTTGAAATGCTTCACCGACAATTACCTGCTGAGAGTGGCATTTTCTCGTGTAGTTCTAGGGGTTTATTGTTAACTGAGGGTACAATGCCTACTTCTGATTTCCTGAAATAGAGTTTCTGTTCTAACTCCACATTGGAATTGAACTGGCCGGGTTGGGGCAAGTGGCAAGGCTTTATAATGTACGTGTCTATGGACAAGATGGTCATTTTAACTCTCACATGATGAACAAGCTGCCCATCTTGTTGTGCTAGGAAACCAGTGTCTCCTCATGTTCTGCTGGATTTCCATAGGCATAGTCCTTGTGTGTTTACATTAAAATGTCAGTCAGTTCTTTGTTGCACACTAAGATTATTTGCATGTTTCTGGTTTTCTACACTTGATTCTGGTGAGCACTTTAGCCTTTTGAACAAACCCATAGTAAAAATGAAGGCCAGTTGTCGTTATTGTCATGATGAATACTTTGCTTAGCTTTCAACTACCTTTTGACCATTTTCACCAGGTAGGTTGCAAAAATTGTTCCTTTAGAATGTGTGTGGTGGGATCGGTAATATTTTTATACTACTCTGTCCAATCTGTGAATATGTATGTGTGAGATGTATGGATTTTTTTATCCCGTTTTGTCAACTGAAAGAAAATCACACATATCTAATTGGCCCAAATAGCTATCGAGATGGTTGAAGCATGTAGGCACTAGCTTTTAATAATTTCTATAACTTAAAAACTGATACTTTTTCTCGACATTTATTCTTGGGTAATGAAAATGTCATTGTCAGTGATTTGGTATTTGTTCCGCTCCAGGCATCATCTATGCATTGCCTTTTTGCAATGTTAAAGAACTATTAGTGTGCTAAATCACATGCACAGTTTACATCCATTGCTTGACATTCAAAATGAGCAATGAGGAATATTTGCTGTTATCTTCCTTGTAATCCCATAACACTAGTATTGCCAGAATAGATATTTCATCAGTTGGATAAGTATTCTGCATAAGTTGAAGATTACTGAGTTTTAAAAGCTGTATTTGTTTGAGAGTGCATCTACTGGATTTGCAGGGCTAGAAGGTTAAAGTCAAACATATTTCTTAGTAAATTGTTCTGTTAGAACTGGGAGGATTGAAAGAACACTTGAATGTTTCATTAGCCATTTCCTTGGGAGTTTGCAAGACAGATAAGTACCTAAATACAAATGTATGAAGTGAGATCTATTGAGTGATGCTTTCCAACTTGGCAAAAAACGTTGTTTTTCCTGCTACATCTATTGTATTTCCTGATGCAGATATTGATGGAGGATGTTGTCAGTCGCAGTAGGTAGTGAATCTTTTTTTTATCCTAGACTCAGCCTCATGCACAAAAGGTAATGATGGTTATTTCGAGTAAGTTACCATAACTTGTGAATGGTCTGGCACTTTTTCCACTTTTATACAGTTTCTGTAATTATCTTTCCAAAACATGCACAAACTCACCAAGGGTAGACATTTGTGTGTGCTTGTTCTATGTTGAGAGAAAGGTAAGGGTTGAGTGTGTTAGGAATTTGTCCCTGTGCTGTTCATGAGCAGGGAGTGGGCCCTCCTTGGTAAGGAGTAGAAAGAAGGGTGTCCAGGAAGATATTGAAGATCATTAGCGTAAGGTCGGTGTGAGCCCTTCAGTGCTCATCATGCATGTGACGGTGAAGTTGGCATGTCTGTGTGAGATGGCTGTACCATGACAGAGTTTTACACTGAGTGATGACCTTCTGAGTGCGAGGTAATACTGAAAGGCTAGTGGGACTTACTGTTGCAGAGGGCAGGAGATCATTAATTCTCTTCCTGTGTTGTGTTCCATTGACAAGTGGCTCCTCCCCAGGAGCCTGGAACTCGTCTACTCTGTCTGTTTTACTTTTTCTCTTTCTGTGCTTTCTTCTTAACATTTATTTATTATAGCACCTGACCTTTTAACAACTTTGACAGAAGGCGCCTTCGCCTGGCCCAGGCCCAGAGATAAGGTGACTTCCACAGCCCGGAATGGCTTGGCGCTTGGTGTGGCTGTCTCCCGGCGTTCCGGTCTTAGCCCAGAGTGGTGGTCTCATCCCATCCATCCTGGAGGTCTTCTTTGTGACGGCCTCCAGGTATTCCGACAAGCCAGGGTGAAGGTCTAGTCCCAGTGTGCGAGTCTTATCTCAGTGTGGTGAGGCGGTCTCGATCCGGCCCTGCTTGGTTGTTTGGCCTGATTTTCCAACGTACTGCAAACTCAGGGGCCGTTACTTGAACAGTGATGAACCTTTACTTTTTTCGTCTTATTATTTATGGCTTCTGTCATTTATTTAGGTGCTGTGGTATGGCGACTTATAAAACATTCCACTGTTTTTTTTTCTAAAAGTACACCAAACAATAAATTGTTATTCTTCTTTAATATTTGTGCCACACAAGTGCTGTGCAGTTACCGTATCCAACAGGAGAAAGTCAAATTGTTGTACCTTGCTGCTTGTCAGCCCAACCAAGCCTGGGGTGGCACAGTAGCTCAGTGGTTAGCACCGTTGCCTCACATTGCCAGGGGCCTGGGTTTGATCCCAGCCTTGGGCAACTGTGTGTGTGTCGAGTTTGCACATTCTCCCCATGTCTGTGTGGGTTTCCTCCCACAATCCCAAGATGTGCAGGTTAGGTGAATTTGTCCCTGCTAAATTGTCAACCGTGTTCAGGGATGTGTAGGTTAGGTGTATTAGTCAGGTGTAAATATAGAGTAGGGGAATGGGTCTGGGTGGGTTACTCTTCACAGGGTCAGTGTGGACTTGTTGGGCCAAAGGGCCTGCTCCTTCTCTGTAGGGATTCTGTTCTATTTTAGATGTTGACCACATGTTGCTACATTTGGCCATCATTTGTTTCAGTATCAAACGAATTGTAAATGCTGCTGAGGATCAAACATCAGCGAATATCCCCACTTCTGACCTTATTATGGGTGGAAGATCAGTTAAAGATAGTTAGTCGTAGGATACAGCACTGGAGGCTGAGCCCAGAAGAACAGCCCAGAGTCAAATCTACCTTCCAATTCCTGGCCCCAATGTGATATCTGGTCAACAGAGACTAAACTAGAGCTATAAGTTTGAATACTTAACTCTGTGTAAAATTAAGTCCAAAAATTGCAGTTAAGAGAGGAACAGCAAGAGAAGAGTAAGAGAGAGAGATCAAAGAAACAGAACTTTTTACCTCCAATAATTAAAATCCAAACCAATGAGATCTCACACTTTCAAAAGTACATTTTTAGTGCCCAGTGGCAAGTTGTTTGGAACAATTAAAAGTTCTCAATGATTAAATTTCATCACACTATCACAGATCAGTCCTAACCTTTTCTGGCATGTTTAGAAGTTGTCTACTGTGTAAGTACTGCAATTGTACAGGGAGGCATTTCAGTGTTGAATCACTCAGTAAGGTATCAGTGTAATAAAAAGCTCATAAAAGAACAGGTAAATCTGACAACAGCTTCCTCATTTTCACATTTATCTGTGCAAGTGCCGATGGCATCAATTGATGTCCCATTAATTCTATAATAACAATTCTGATCACCTTGCACATATTCACTTGGAAAATCCCAGCCTCCAAATTCAATTTCTATTAATACTCTTGCATATTTTCCCATAAATTGAATTAATACTATTTTAATCTGTATTTTCTTTTTGTCACTTGACCTTTCTTTATATGTATTTCAATGTCATCAACTATTGCTCAGTTAACAGGTCGGTTAGTTGATCTTCTCCCTGACATCTCACAATGCTTCTGCGAATTCACTTATGAAATAGAATGCAAGGGTACTTGGAGTTTACTTGCCCTCCCATTTTCTTTCTGACAAAGATATGTCACTGAGCTGCTGTTTTTTCTGCCTGATGTTTCAAGTTTGAAAGCTTGTTTTGACCTGGAACCTTATTTTGTCTGATCCCATGTTTGTTGTGTAAAACCTGCTTCCATCAGACTGTGTTGTTGTTGCTGATCACAGTACCTTTGAGAATAACTGTAGACCGTTAGGAGAGAAGAGAGGCAAATTATGTGAAGTTTGGTATTTTTTTCAAATGGTAAATTGCACATTTTGTATTTGACGATCTGTTTTGAAACTCTTGATTGCCAAAGTTTAGAAATTTAAGGAACATATGTGTAAACTCCAACAAAGAGGCCATGCTGATGATTTTTTCAAAATTCAGTTGGCCAGCATTTATTGCCTGTTCCCTAGTTTCCTTGAGAAGGTGATGGTGAGCTGCCTTCTTGAATTGCAGTAGTGCACCTGCTGTGGGTTGATTCAAATGCCATTAGGGAGGGAATTCCAGGATTTTGAGGGAACAGTAATTTATTTCCAAGTCAGGATGTTAGTGGCTTGGAGGAGACCTTACGGGTGGTGGCATTCCCATGTATCTGCTACCCTTGTTGTGGCGCTGGAAAAGGAGCAGCAGGTCAGGCAGCATCTGACGAGCAAGAGAGTCAATATTTTGGACATAATCCTTTTTCAGGACTGGGATTCAGGACATTTCAGAGGGAAATTGAGAGTCAACTACATTGCTGTTGGGTCTGGAGTTACATGTAGGCCAGACCAGGTGAGGATGACATTTCATTCCCTGAAGGACATTAGCAAACCAGATGGGTTTCTCCAGCAATCAGCAACAGTAGATTCTTAATTCCTGATTTTTAAAATTAAATTCAAATTCCATCAGCTGCTATAGTGGGATTTGAACCCAGTCCCCAGAATGTTAGCTGGGTTTCTGAATTAATAGTCTAGCAATAATACCACTCAGCTATTGCCTCCCCAGTATGCTATGATCCTGTCTTAACTTTACATTCTATGTGCTTGTTTGTATATAATGAGCCAATGTAAAATGTATACATGTGTTTATGGACACCACTTTCTTTGCTGGGCTCTGAATTGTAGGATTAGGAGTAATTATATCAGCTCCTCTGGTCAATCTCAGAGAAGCAAATTAAGTGAAAGCCTGCTGATAAAACAGACATTTCTGTTCATTACAAGCCTGCGTCCTCTTCCCACACATAAGGGTTTACATTTATTGCTGGTAACAAGTACGAGTGATTCTGGCAGCAATAAGGCTCAATTTGCTTGTTGGAGCATCGTGGAATGATAACAGAATTTCAAGTTTCTCATTACTATCCTGGATAGTTACCACAAAGACATGGGATTAGCAAGCTAACTGAGAGACAATAGAACACCATGTGATGAAATGATTAGAAACTCGATAGAAAGAGTTGGGGATTGTATGAAGGAAAGAAAATCAGCCAGACCCGTACTTAACAAATGTAAGCATTTAGAATAATAGTTGTGACATTATTATATGTCTTGAAAGTCTAGGGAAGTAAGTATCATGGTACAGGAGGGATTACTATTAAAAAACTTTAACTGCACCAACATTTCATGCAATTCTGAAAGCCCCATGATCTGCTTTAAAATCGGTTTGTTCATTTACAAGTATTTGTTTTTGATATTTTGATTCCCTTCTCCAACTTAAAGAAATACAGTGTAAACTATTTACTAGAATTCCTGAACCTTGGTAGGTTATTCAAGGTCTTGGTCCATGTGTGAAATAGGTTTCGTCCTAGACAGCATTTTGCTACTACTGCAGGAAATAAGCACTTCAGGAAATGATGGTGCTCAGCAAAGCTCTGTGTTTCCAATCTGTGAAGACTGTACAATGCTTCTGACAGCAACAAGATGCATTTGCATTTTAGGAATGTAGTGACTGTCACTGAGTAATATTTTTGGCAAACTACAGGTTTGAATATTAAAGCATCTTTATTCAAACCTGATATTAGTTCATTCCCAGATTGCACTAACATTAAATATCGAACCTAATAAATACTGTCCTAGAAATCTCCTGTTGTAGCTGGGTTTGGTATGATCAGACTGCTTTTGACTTATATCCATTCAGTCGCTTCGCGTACCCGAAAAGTCAATCATAAGCTTAAGTCAATAGTCAATAATATAGTCAATAATATTCAGAGTGATCTCTCTATTATATCTCCACAGCTTCTAACTGACTCCATAACTACTACATTGATAATAGTATTTCTGCTAAATTCTTCCTCCTGATTCAATTCTTTGATCTTTCTCCTTTATAAGCATTCCTGACTCATCCTCAAAATCACACCATGACCTGTTCATACTGTTTCCAACTATCAACTAATCTATGATTGTATCCACTTCAGGATCCAAAGTATCAATAAATAACCTTTCCTTTTAAGTGCAAAGATACAAACAAGAATATCCAAATATCCTCTAAATATTGTCCTTTTCAAAAAAAAACATTATTGGAAAATCTGACTGCAGTCACCAATTGAACATATAAATTGTTCTGTATCGTCATACAAAGTCATTTAAGTTATTCAATAATTGGACAGAATTTTCCAATCCCTTGAGAGACCTGGCCAACAGGGGAAGATGTAAGAAAATACAGCAAAAATTTTAAAGTTCTGAATTTTGATGTATAGAAAAGAATTTTCAATTTTCCCCTTAAGATTTAAACATTGAATTCAGGATCTCATTAAACGAGTGCTAACAACTTTATTTCTGCGCATTTGCATCTCATTAATGGCCTAACTCATTCTGATGCAGTTTCCAATTCTCCCCTCCTTACCTGAGAAACCAGATGTCATCAACTCCCAACAGGAAAGTCAGGGCAATGACCTGGTGGCAACATCAGTTCTCCACTTGTCTATCTAGGCCTCAAGCTTTTTCACTACAATACTCCATGGACACCATCCTCTTCCACCCTTAACCCGAGAAAATCAGCTGCAGCAAACTACTAGCCTCCAGAGCTCAGGGACACCTACAACTTACAAGCTTCTGCCAAGTAACTTGGCTTACTGAAAACACACATCTACACAGGGTGTATTTGACAACACTGAATGGTCACTTTAGAACCTCACTCACTGCCACCAGCAACCTCAAGCTAGAGAGGTTTAGAGTCATAGGGTCACACAGCATGGAAACTAACCCTTAGGTCCAACTAATCCACGTTGACCATGTTCCCAAACTGAATCAGACTCACTTGCCTGCGTTTGGCCCATATCCCTTCAAACCTTTCTTATTCATGTACCTATCCAAATGACTTTTACATGTTGTAACTGTACCTGCATCCACCACTACCTCTGGCAGTTCATTCCACATATGAACTCCCATCTGTGTAACAAATTTACCCCTCATGTCCTTTTTAAAATTTTCGCATCTCACTTTAAAAATACATCCCCTAGTTTTGAACTCCCCGCACTGGGAAAAAGACCTTTGCTATTCACCTTATCCAGCCTCCAGTGAAAAGAGTCCCATCTATCTAGCCTAGTTTTATAAGTCAAACCTTCCATTGTAAGAAACATCCTGGTAAATCTTTTCTGTCTCCTGCCCATGCTGCGAACTCCCATCCTCTCTCCTCCATGACCCCCATCCTGCAACTGACCATCTGCCTTCACTCATCTCTGACCTGCCATACAGTGATGTTCCTCAGCCTCAGGTTTATGGTCCTACAACAGCAACCACTGTCTACCATATGATGCTGTTCTTCGATAGACCTGCTGGGCACACTTTCCACTCTCGGGGTCTTTGATCCCAGAGAGGTTAGCGACTGCTCTGTCAAATACTGCTCTGACCAAGATGCGACCGGTTCTCTCTGAAAGAGGCAATGCAGGGCAGTTGCCAGTGTTCTAGCTGGGGTCAAGCCCTTAATCACCTTCATTGGATTCCTCTTAAAGCAATCAAGGAAATGTTAGTACGTTACATTCTAAAATGTTCCCTGGCTCTGCTAGCTAATTCTTTGCCTTACCTCAGTGAGCCTGTTCATTCTTGACAATTCTAACAGAGGTTAGCCATCTCCAGCAACAAACACCCCTTGAGTTCCTGCATGGTGATTTGCAGAAAGTCTCATATAAAAGTTGCCCCTCAGTGACATTCATATTCATGGGGCCAACCTTCACATGCATGCTAACAAAGCTGACCCACAACTGAAAGAAGAAATCATAAAGATTTGCTTATCTTTATCCAAGAATCTCTACTTTATGCCGATGTAAATAGGAGGAGCATAGAGTCATACAGGACAGAAATAAACTCTTCAGTCCAACTGGCCCAGGCCAATCAGACATCCTAATCTACTTATTTGCCAGCATTTGGCCCATGTCCCTCTCAACCCTTCCTATTCATATAGGAGAAAGTGAGGACTGCAGATGCTGGGGATCAGAGCTTAAAAATGTGTTGCTGGAAAAGCGCAGCAGGTCAGGCAGCATCAAAGGAGAAGGAGAATCGACGTTTCGGGCATAAGCCCTTCTTCAGGTCTTAACATTTCCATATGCCCGAAACGTCGATTCTCATGCTCCTTTGATGCTGCCTGACCTGCTGCGCTTTTCCAGCAACACATTTTTAAACTTCCAATTCATATACCCAACCAGACGCAAAATTTTCTCTGGTAGCTCATTCCATACATGCACCACCCCATATGTGAAAAAGTTACCCCTCAAGTCCTTTTCAAATCATTCTCCTCTCTCCTGAAACCTGTGCCCTCTTGTTTTGGACTCCACTACTCTGGGAACATGATCTTGGCTATTCGCCCTATCCATGCCCTTCTTGATTGTATAAACCTCTATAGGTCACCCCTTAGCCTCCAGCACTCCGGGGAAAACAGCCCCAGCCTGCTCAGCCTCTCCATATAGCTCAAACCCTCCAGTCTCAACAACATCTTCGTAAATCTTTTTTCACCTTTCAAGTTTAACAGCATGTTTCCCACAGAAGGGTGACCAGAATTGGACAGTTCTGACCCCTGTGTACCTCAATTTTGTTATCAATTTTTTCTAAACATTATAGGACTCTATTTTTCAGTCACCACTACCCTGGTTATGCCATTTTTCAGTTTTAGCAAAGTAATTGTGGAGCGAATGTGAAAATGCAATCATACCTTGCTTTCGTAACTACACATTGACCTTATTGCAGGAGTCTCTATATAGAAACTGATAGGTCCTGACTTTTTACCTCACTGCCACTCCTGAGTATATCAGTTAAGACAAGGAAGCAGGAGTTAAATGTGAGACCCTGCTGATCTGTATCAAATCAGTACTACACTGTATGTGATGAGTAAATGCATCGTCATCAAGGGATCAGTGATGGGATTCGACTATATGATAATGTTATATCAGAGTGTGTAGCTTATAGGAAAGGGTTACATTAGGATCACTCTGACCTTATCCGAGTGGATCTTTTGTCATATGTACACGGTGCAGAAATGATAGCTCTGGAAGTTGATACATTTCCATTTGCCAATTCTTTCTGTAAATGAAAAATGAATTGAAGCCTTGAGGGAAAGGAAAAATAATATAAGTAGAAAAGTGAAAAATTGAGTATACAAACAAGAACGGTTGATTTTTGAGCAATATATTTAAATATTGACATTTCAACAATACCTTCAATGTTATGTAAATTTGACCTATTAATTCAAATGCTTTCAAATTTTCACTTTTCCAGTTTGCTGATGACAAACTAATTTGAAAAGTTCCCTCAGGAAGCTAGCCATTGTTGTCTCTGTCACACTTCTCTGCCTCTTGTCATTTCAACTGGCATTCAGTGTGTCGTGAGCCAACTAAAGGTCACCCTTCACCAATAATTACAGGTTAAAAGGGCCCTGCAGTCCTGCACCCTTTTGGGAATCTTTTGCCTTATAAAGCTCAGAGTAAGTTTGCATTGTGTGTGTGTGTGATAAAAATCAATTGCACATTCCAAAGAGAAATGCAGGAAAATAACACTTTTTGTAACTGCTCTGCCTCTATGCATCCCCCAAATTCTTCCAAATTGCACCCAGGGACAGAAATCACAAGTTCTGTGCTGACCCTGTCCCCACCCTGAGTCCAGCTGTTTTTTTATATCTGATGAAGTATGTAATAGCTACTTAAAGCTTTATTTTATTTCATCTGGGCATAGTGCCTGAAGTTTGCCCATGGTGGATATTGGTGAGTTACCATGTGGGTGAGGGGACATGAGAATGAATTGGCATTAAGCTGGTACAGGGGCTATAAAGGACCATGAGGATAAATAGACGGGCATTGAGAGTTTTGGGGCAGTGTGGGGTTACACCACAAGAACTGGAGTTGTTCAAGAGGGCAACTCACCATTACATTCTCCAGGGAATTGCTATTACCTTTCTCGAGAAAGCACCATAACCAACCATTCAGCATTGAGTACAACGTGGTTCAGTGTGTCTTCAAAGACCATTCGAATCTCCCCAAAATTGACACTTAACCAACATTTGGTAAAATTCAGCTTGTTGTCTTGGTGACAGAAAACATACGTGGGATAGATAGCCCAGCTCAAGGTCAAATTGATCAAGCTTGCAAATTGCCTCAATAAACTGAAGCCATGATCAGAGTCGGAGGTGGAGACATGGTGAGAGAGCAGATATTTTGTTGGTCAGAGATCCCTTGCGTGTGATGGGATAGCAAGATCCAAATTACAAAAGAAATGGGCCTGATAAGCCATATGTTTCATGTTTCCTTGTGCTTTAGTCATGTGCGAGTGTGTGCTACAGATCAACTTAACGCCATCAACAAACTGTAAATCTTTGAAGCCTAGTGTGGAAAAATGTTTGCAGTGTTCCAGAAATAACTTCTGATAGGCATTCTGGGATTAGTGCTTTAAAATCACTTCAGTGTAGCCTAGGGTCTCACTGCTATGTAGGGCATTCCTCAAAGCAGAGAGCACAATTGGCAAAGGTGCTTTTGACCTGAAGAGCTGCATGGAAAAGGTGAACATGTCATCGTGCCAAATTCGTCACTGAAAATGGTTGCAATTCAGGTTGCTCCCTCAATTCCTCTAAGTTTCACAAGATAAATTAGCCTCTCACATACTGAAGGACATAACAAAAATAGAAATGTTCATCACATAGTGGAGTAAACAGAGAGAATAACTGAATTGACTTTGAGATAACTGCTGCGCATAGAAACTATCTACCATTACATAGCCTGAGCAATGACAGCTGAAAAAAGCATGCAGAAATATTTAAATCTATTCGGCAGAAAACAGTACATATTAGTTAAGGCTACATCCATCACGCTTTCACAACGAGTCGGTCTCTTCAGCTGGTGTGAGAAAGTCCACCAAATTGAAATTTAGATGTGATGATATTCTTGGCAGAACAGTTGTTTTCCCACTGTGCCCATGTTGAGAGTTGTGCCAGGTTACAGATCCTGCCAGTTGAGACCTGGAGGCATCTCTACTAGATATGCATGTTTCTTTTCTCATCTTTTTTGTTCAAATTAAAATGACCGACGCAGTTCATAGCTTCTTGTGCCTGTTGGGGGAGATGGTTTTGAGGCGGCATGAATTGTTTCGCTTTTAAAAGATTAAATGTACCATGGTGCCCTTGTTATGTCACACAGAAGGTGGTTGTAATAGCATCTGTATGCATGACTTGTGCCAACATCGTATGAATAAAGAATAGGAGCCTTGGGGAAGATTGCTCAGCATCACTTAAGTTGCCTTCTTAACAGCAACAACATTAGGCAGCTCCAACTCTGAAGGCTGCTGCTGCCTTGCGTTGTTTCTTCAGTGCATTTTGTGCTTGCTGCAGCTCTGTTCAATGAACTTTCGGTATGTAAGAGTTTTAGAAGATGGATGCAGAAGTTCACCTGCAGGAGCTTAAGAGTGGATTTGATTTCCGTAGAATCCCTAAGTGTTTTTTTAAACCCCCAGACCTCATTGTGTATGAAATGAATTGCTACAAGAGTTGTTAGCTTCATTTAACGTCTCATTTAGAAGTCAAGTACTTTCAAGGTTTGGGATAATTAAATCCATCTAATACTTGACAGGTTTACAAAAGACTTTTGTTCAATTTTCAGCTTCCCATTTCTTTTTTAAAAAGCAATATTTTATGTTGTTGTGAAATTATTTAAAGCTTTATCTTATAAATCTCATGAACTGTTAAGGTTAATGTTTAAGGTATAAAATTAATCATTTTTACCTGTACATTTTAATTATGTTGGGTGAAGTCTGCAGAATTCAATAATACATGAATGGAGTTAGGCCACAGGCCAGCCATCTAATCATTGACAGAACAGGCTGGAGAGGCTGATTGGCCTACTCCTGTTACTATGCAGAAACTCCTATCTGAACATATCTTGTACAAAAACTGGCAGGAGGTTTTAACATGACATTATGGTCTCATTTATTGGCAAATCTTTTTGCAGTTGTTACAACATGATGAAACATTTGGAGCTAAAACTTATCACTGACACTTTTTTTTTGATTATGGCGCTCTGAAGCACCATGGGACATTATTTTCCATTAAAGGCATGATATTCGTGAGAGCAATTTTGTTGTTACTGTGTTACAGCAGTGATAACAAGCACCAACCTCCTCTGAACGTCAGAAATGGAGGCATAGGCCTGTAAATGCAAGCTAGGTCCTACATTCACTGTGAGGAAACCATTCCTGAAGGTAATAATGCTAAACAGCGGAAGAGGGTGGGACAGGAATTGGTCTCTCTTTCCTGTGAAGGCCGATTGAAGTCTTTACACAGTGTATTGGGAGGTTGCTAGTGTGTGGGGGGGTTCAGAGGTGTAGAATTTTGACAGAAGTATGTGCATTTCAGGGAGTATTGTTTGTGACTAATATAAATAATGTAAAGGAGAAAGCTGGGAGATGATGTTGCCAATGACACAAAGATTGGCTGAGTTGTTAACGCTGAGGAGGAGAGTCTTAGGTTATGAGAGGAAACAAATGGATTGGCCAGATTGGCAGAGCAATAGCCATGAAATGTAATCACATTGAACATGAGACGATGCAGTTTGGAACAAATAGCAAGACAAAGGAGTATTCAGGGGATGTCAGGCTACTAGGAAGCTCAGAGAGATCTTGGGGTGCTTCTTCACAAGTCACTAAAGGTGGCAGGTCAGGTTAATAAGGTAGGCAAGAAGGCATACAGCCCAGTGGTCTCCTGGCCCACTCGTGACGGTCTCTTGGCCTGTCATGACTTTCTCTTGGCCCAACGTGGTGGTCTCTCAGCCCAGTGTGGCGGTCTCTTGGCCCTGTGTGGTAGTCTCTCGATGGCCTAGTGTGGTGATCTCTTGTTGGCCCGGCGTGGCAGCCTCTCAGTGGTCCAGTGTGATAGTCTCTCGGCCCAGGGTGGCGGTCTCTCGGCCCAGTGTTGCGGTCTCTCGGCCCATCGTGGTGGTCTCTTGGTTGGCTGGCATGGTAGTCTCTCGGTGGCCCAGCGTGGTAGTCTCTTGGCCGGTGTGGTGGTCTCTCTCTGGCCTTGCATGGCTTCAGCATGGATTTCTGGCCTCAAGACGACTCCAGGGCAATCTCCTGGCCTTGAGGTGAAGGGTGCTATGGTTTGGAGTTAAGGCCTGCTCACAATAGAGGGTTGGTACCAACGTGGACTGGGTTGGAAGGACAGTTACTCAGAACCTTTAATTTCTTTATTTTTCTAATATTTTTCCATTAATATTCTGTACCTAGGTATCTTTGCACCTAAGGTGACATCATAAGTGGCGACTTATAAGCTTTTCATGTACTCATTTCAATGCAAATGACAGTAAAGCTAATTCTAATTATAAAATAGGACACTTGCGTTTAACATAGATTATAAAAAATGGAGGGGTGGGAGGTGGGGGTGATGTTGGAGCTTTCAAAAAGTTGGTTAGGCTAGAGTACGGTGGGCACTTCTGGTCACCACACCATGGCAAGGATGCGATTGCACTGGAGAAGGTGCAGAGGAGATTCACCAGGATGTTGCCTGGTTGGAGTGCTTGGACTTTGAAGAGAGGCTTGTTAAGCTCAAGGGAGTAGAGAGGGTTGGGGTAGGTGCCATATGGAGCTGTATAAGATGGTGGCATGGATAGGGTGGATAGAAAGCAGCTGTTCTCCTTAAACAGTCAATAACAAGGGAGCACATGTTTAAAATGAAAGACAATTGGTTTAGAAAAAATTTGAATAAACATTTTTTTTACTAGAGGGTAGTGGGAATCTGCAGTGCCCTTTCCGGAAAGGTCATAGAGGCAGAAAATCTTACAACCATTAAAAAGAACTTGAAATGTCGTAACATTCCACGCTATGGACCAAGTGCTGGACAATGGGACTAATGTAGATTTCAGGTAGTTTTGTCAGTGCTGATTTGATGGGCCAAATTGCCTGTTCTGAACTGTCTGATTCTATGATCAGATTGTGGTGCAATGGGGGTGCAGTACACAGTGTTCAAGGGTATCTCTCTGGCCCATGAAAGGGTAAGCAGGGCAAAAGAGGGTTTGACAGTTAATGACGTGCTGTTGCTATTGTGCAGATGATGGGCAGAATGGCCAGTCACTGCTTGGCTTTGAACACGATCATTGATGCTTCATGATGCTCTTCCCCCTTTTCCCCTGGGATCACAGGCACTGATCTTTTATTAGAAAGACTGCCAATCACAAATTGGCAGCTAACGATACAAAAAAAGAATATTGTAGCTGGCATCAGGGTGCTTGACAGTCAGAATTTGGGTCTCATGCCAATGAAAGGCAGGATCCTGCAGGATAGGTGCCCTCTTTGTTAAACTGCACTATATTTTCACTTCAGGACAGAAATGGCCTTTCATGAAAGAGAGCTGTGGGCTTTACCTCAAAACACTGGATTCCCCTTACACTGCATAAGTGGCCATCAACTACCCAGTACCAAATTGGCAGCCAATGAGATTGATTAGAAGGAAGTGCTTCTATCTCCTCAATGATCAGTTGGTCCATGATCACATCAAAAGCCTCCTCAGTTTGCGCATTCAATTTTGTGGCATCTTGCCCAGGAGAATGTCAAACTCCAACCACATTGTTGTGGGTCTGCAGTCACATATAGGTCAGACAGGGTAAGGATGGCAGTTTGCTTCCCAAAAGGACATTGGTCAGCCAGATGAGTTTTACCAACAATCAACAATGGATTCATGGTCATCCTTGGACTCTTCCATCCACATTTTTTTTATTCCGTTCAAATTCCACCATCTGCTGTGGCGGAATTTAAACTCAGGTCCACAGAATATTAACTTTCCAGTGATAAAATCACTAGGCCATCAGCTCCCCTTCATCTTTCACCAGTCCTGACTGCCTCAGACCTTCACACCAACTACAAATGTCCATGGATAGATCCTAGGTTATGAGAGATAACCCTTGAAGAAATGGCCACTAATCCCTTTACACATGAAAATATTGACTAAGAAGATGAGCAGGTCATTTGAAACTTGGGATGCAGTTATGATTCCACCCTTGGGTGACTGTGTGGAGTTTGCACATTCTCCCAGTGTCTGCATGGGTTTCCTCCGGGTGCTCCGGTTTCCTCCCACAGGTCAGGTGAATTGGCCATGTTAAATTGCCCATAGTGTTCGGTGCATTAGTCAAAGGGAAATGGGTCTGGGTGTGTTACTTGTTCGAGCGTCGTTGTGGACTTGTTGGGCCAAAGGGCCTGTTTCCACACTGTAGGGAATATAATGTTAAAAAAAGGCTGCTGTGGCTGTAACTTCAAGCCTAGCCTGATAGACTCCCTTGTTAGTTAGGGAACCATGGTTATTCATCTCTACCCTAAAAATATTCAATGACCCTCCCTCCACTGTTGTTTGGGGAAGTGAGTTCCAAAGACTTTAAACCTTCTCAGTTGCACTTTAAATGGGAGCCCCATATTTTTAAATTGTGTCCCTTAACCCAGAAGAGAAACAGAGGTGGTATAATCAATACACTAGCTCAATCGGATATCCTTTGAGCAGGACATCAGGCTTCTGAAGATGTGATTCCAGTGCCCCTGCAAGGATCTTGGACCTTATGGTGGTCCACTGTCTGCATAACTTTGAGGAGACTGGGCCTTCGAAACTTATTGGAGGAAGAATGATATGAAGGAAGAGAGGAAAGGAGTTCAGATGATGCAGAACAGAGACATGTCCATGCTATAGCAACAAGGTGGGTTCCTGCTCCTATCCTCCAGAAAGATGACTTTTCTCCTCTTCCTAATGGTTTCCACCTCGGATTTGTTTCAGATTAGGTTAGAGTCCCTACAGTGTGGAAACAGGCCCTTCAGCCCAACAGGTCCACACAAACCCTCCAAAGAGCAACCCATCCAGACCCACCTCCCTCTGACTAATGCACCTAACACTATGGGCAACTTAACATGGCCAGTTCACCTAACCTGCACATCTTTGGACTGTGGGAGAAAACCAGAGCACCCGGAGAAAACCCACACAGACACAGGGAGGATGTGCAAACTCCACACAGACAGTCACCCAAAGCTGGAATCGAGCCAGGTGCTGTGAAGCAGCAGTGCTAACCCCTGCGCCACCATGCCACCCCATCTTTTGTGGCATGTGAATATCCTGACATCGCTAGCATCTGTCGCCTCATTGCCCTTGCAAAGGTGATAGTGATCCAACTTTTTGAATGGTTGCAGTCTGTCATTTGTTGGCACATCTTCAGTGCTATTAGAAAGGGAGTTTTGTGGTTTAGACTTGGTGACAGTGACCATGTAGCTCCAAGTCGGCAGGTTAGTGGCTTTGAGGGCAACTTGCAGTTCTGGTGTTCCCATGCATCTGCTGCCCTTCTTACTCTCGGTGATAGAGGTCATGGGTTTGGAGGGCACAGAAACTTGAACTAAAGTATTTAATTTCCATGAGGTTGTCACTTAATTAGGGCCCAATTACAAAACATTGATATAAATGTACAAATGTCTAAGCAAATTTAAGGGAGCAGTGCACAAAATGTTTTGACCACTTTTAACTCACTGACATGTTTTACATATGACACGGTTGAGAAAAATCATGGAATTCCTCATTTTCAATATTTACTTCTGGTCATTTAGAAATGTCTGTTAGAATGCACCATAATTTGCGTGCACGATTTCAGCTTTGCAAAAAAAAAGATTTGTTTCAAGTTTCCAAAATAGATTGAATGGACCCGCTCCACTGGCAAGGAAGCACATTGTTACTGGGTAATTAGCTGGAATCTTTGTCCATCTAGAGAAGAATGATTGTACCTAATGCATGTCATTCCTGAGTGCATGAAGTGTCTGCTTCTAAAAGAAGCAGTGATTTGAATGGGTTTTAAAATCAGATGATGCTGTAAACACTCAACAGATCAGGCACCGACAACGGAGAAGCAAGAAAATATGGACATAATTCTTCCATCGCTAGCTTGACATGACAATGATAAGAAAGGTGGAAAATGAAGAAAGTCACCATTTCGATGTCAAGATAATATTTTCCCATTTTCTCAAGCCTTAAATGGTGACTTCAGAAGAGACTGTCTTACTTGCATGCATTTGCAACTATTTAAAGCTCCAACTCACCTTATTTATGCACCACTTCAAATTATCCTCTCCTTCCTCAAGAAGCTAGATGGTGCAAATTCCTAACTTATGCATCAGAGCGATCCCTGCTGACTGTAGCTCACTTCATGCTTGTCCTGCACATGATCCAACTGTCTCTTCACAATAATGTCCCTGTGTTCTCCCAGACCACCATCCTCCACAATGCTTCATCCACATCAGTCAACATGAGCAAACTAAGAGCCCACCACATCATCACACCAGCTCTCAGACGTTCAACACTTTACTCCAGAAGTCCCAGCAGCCAAACACCTCCACCTCATATGATTCCCTCAGTAGGGTGGAAGATTGTGAGAAAAGTGTTTGTTCTGAGCCATGATGGACAAGGTGTCATGACTTCCATTTGACAAAACACAAACTGAAATTGGGAAAACACCTCCTGCAGGGTAAGGGGTTTCAAGTTGCTACCACTTTGTTGGAAGGTCATCACCTGGAAATCTCAACTCTTCCAACAGATGCTCCCGGCATATTTCAATAATTTTCTGCTTATATTTCATGTTACCAGTGCTTACAGAATTTCACTCAGCCATTTAAGACCTATACTACCAATCAACACAAACGTAGAGACAGTTAGCATGACAGATGCTTTAAGGATTATTTAGTAAATACTGCTTTTTGCTTTACTCAAAAGCTCCTTTCTAAAACAAAAGGCTGAAAAATGGCTGAGATTATTGTAGGGGATGCTTGACTCATTGATATCAAATTCCATTGTCTGATACTCTAATGGATACAATAACTGGTTTAAAATAGTTACCTCAGTTTAAATAATAGATGGAGGGAAATGCAGAGTGCTTGTATAATATACAACTTAGTTTCAAATTATAATCTGAATATTGCCATTTTCAAGGCTAATGACCTTTAAAGAGATCTGAATTATTTTCTGAATTAAGTGCTGTTCTTAACAAAATTACATTTTTATCTGAGGTCAGAGAATAGATTAAAAAAAGACGCTGCGTTGCTGTCTGCACGAACATGTTGCAGGCGTGTCATGCAGTGATGCCACTATTTTTTTTACTGTGGGTGAAGGCTTGCCAAGTGTACTTCATGGCAACAAGGCTCAATAGTTCAGGCCATTGAATTCATGCCACGTGACCAGTGCAAAAACTGCTATGTTATTTGTTGCTCAGAGAATTGTCAATAATGGAAAAATTGGTGTTTCCCTATTGAACTACTGATATCCTCAACAGTCATTGTCATAATGATTAAGGCTGTATCCCTATTTACAATATAGGTTGGTACAGCTCAATTTCCGTTATTTGTCCATTTAAATAGTTTTACAATCGTGCTATATTTTTGAGCAGTTTTATCTGTTTGTCTGAAAGTCAGATTTCAGCATTTTGCAGCGATGACCTTGCAAGAGTAATTTTCCAGCTTCCTGATGCCTGATGTATATTGTAGGATAGTGAGGCCCCTTGTCAGGAACTTCTTAGGACAACGGTTCATACTAACATTTCTCATATTCTTGCTGTTGAAAGTCACCATCCCAATCATGTAGACTTAACAATACACATACAAATAAAATATTAGTGGGCCTCCTGTAGCAGTGCTGTAAGGGCAATGATTGTGTGATTTCAAGTGCAAACTTTGCATAACTATGAAGAAAAAAGTAGTAAGATTTGAATGTTTCAGTCATTAGAGGTCGTGTTTGTACTGGTGCCACCTAGTGCTAGGAAGTCTATATTGCATAGAATAAAATAGAAGACCAAAAAGCCATTGGAAACTAAACGTGCAGACATGAACTGCAGGTGCTTTGGCATCTGGTCAGAAACAGTGCGGTGAATGACTTTCGATTTAATGAATGAAGAGCATATGAGGTTGTAGTGCAGACTGTGTGCAGCAGTTACATGGTGTATTAGCTCCAGGCAATCCAGAAGACATCAGGTCATTAATAACGTTCTCTAAGTCAGACATTTACTGACCTTGATTATATTTTTTAATGGTTTTTGCATTAATGTTAACTGAATCCATAAAGCTTTAAGCCCCACTGTTGCACTGCAATTACAATTTTTTAAATGTCTAAAATTTCTGTCTGTGACAATATACAAACGCTTTCTTTGTGCCATCTCCTCTGAAGATGTCTGGAGGATATGTATTTGATGACAAGCAAAAGGATACAATTTATGTCATGTAAATGGAAATAGACTAGCCTGAGAACATATCAGCCATGACTTATGGTCAATGCACCATGTCTGGGGTATAAACAACAGAATCAAGGAAAATGCAGCATAGAAGATCATACAGCTCAATATATCCAAAGTTATATAGTTAATTAAATACAAGTAAAATGTTAAAAGTATGTTTTAGCTTTTAGTGGGATCCATTTTGATGTATCATGAATGGAGTTGTTCCAATCCATTTGTTTCCTAGTTAAAAAGCCATCTCTGTGTAGAATGAAAACTGTCTGATGAAGATGGCTTTGCCGTGGAAAACCATTCATTTGAGACAAATAACTAAAATTTAAATCCCAGTAGACAAAATTCAACCGTCTCTCCTTGTTCAAATTCAAGTCTTCTCCTCACCAATACTCTAAATCCACATGCTTAAATCCAGCTTTTCATATGAAAAGATATCTGTGGCAAACTACATACTCACAAATAATTGCCACATTATGAAACAAAAACTCTTAAGCCTGTTTTTATGCCAATGCCGAAATCTAACCCTGGGCAGGCTGGTGAGTGTGTGTATCACTGTAAAAATGGACTTCTCACTTTACCCACCCTGTTCTAGCCATTTGCAGCTGCTGCCATTTTGAGTGTGTGTGTGGGGGGGGGGGGGGGGAGCAGGGAGGTGGGGGCAGTCCTGAAAAGTACAGGCAAAGTCTGTTCTCAGAGGAAGCCCACCTTTTAATAGGGAATTTCGAGTCTGCATAGAACCTGGATGCAGTTTGGAGTTGCAAATAGGCAGAATGTGTGCTCTGACTACGTGGCCTGTTTTTTTTCCAATGTTGTGTACCTATTAAGCAGTCCTTGAAGGTAGTGCTCTGATAAAATTTAACTTCCTTTATTTTGTTTTTGCAGCCAGAAGGAGTAAGCATGATCTTCTTGGTCCAGAAAACGTTCTCTTGCCCAATGCTTGTCTGTACAAGACCTCCAGTTCCAGACTCCACCATAACCCCAGAGTTCCCAACTCCATACCACATTCCATTCTGTCTACCAACCCATGAGTGGCCTGACTATGCCACTCTGGTGAAAGGAGCTCCCTGATGCATGCATTTGAGATCTGGGCCTCAAAACAGCTTAGGCCTCATGGCAGTAACAATATGGACCATAATCCAGTGTGACCTTAAACATAAAGTTAACCCCTCTGTGATTCACATACCTTTTAGCTTTTTTTTCTAATGTTCCCTCATATCCTCCACTGCAACCTTAGCGGTATTACTTGTTACTCATTTGGCTGCCTTGTTCACAAGTTTACAATAATGGGATGCTTTCAACTTGTATGAATTTGCCGAGCCTGTTTTTTTTCTCATTGGTGCAAAATTGTTGATTGTGCATTGGACTACATATACCAATCAGAAAGGAGCTTAGCTTACGCTTGGGGGCCAAGGAGTTTCAAGCACTTGATAGGCAAACCGAAGCAAAGAACTGAAACAGATTTGTACTTGAAACTATTGCCTCCATTTTAATACAAGACAAAGAAATAAAGTTTCCACTTGTTTATTCTAGTAATATGAGTACAATTTTGGCAAAGTTTGCTGAGCCAATGCAAATGATCATCTAATGTTAGACATAAATGAGTTACACCCAAAGCAGTCTGGTTCCACAATTTGTTTTTAATGCTGGTTTAAGACTCAGCTTTCTTTGTCAGGCTGTGCCCACAAAACTGGCCAGCTCCCCAGATCAACGTTGCAACATTCCACCAATTGTGCTAGTTAGGAAAAGCTCTCTAAATTGCCTTCAATTTCTTAGTTCATGGAGACTAACAGATACATTTTAAAAATTTATCTGTGTTAAAATTATTTAATTTACTTTGGAAATGACTACTGTACAGCATTGTAATCAAAAAACAGCTTGAATAGATTTTTTTTGAAGTAATTTTCAATCAGTTAACATCAGGATATTTACAAATGGGGGGTTAGGCACTCATTAGAAATCTTTCTTTGATAATAAACACACTTTCAGCTGACTTAATTCACCAGCTCTAGATTATCTTCTTAAGTACATGAAAGAGTGGTTCTTAATGCTGCCTGATTGCATTGGTTCACCGAGGATTTTACGCTTAATGATTATGAAAATAAATTTTATCAGAAAATTGAACTGCAGCCTAACTGGCACCAAATCAAATATGTTTTTTGGGACAATTTCCAATTGCACCCAAAGCAGGAACTCTCCAACGTCCCAAAAACATTGGATGTCCAAATTCTATCTTTAAAGGCTGATAGTAAAATATAGAAATCATTGGAAATTGGCTGAGATGCAGCTTTTTAGGCATTCTTCACCTACAGAATGTGTGTACCTTTTAAGATTCATTTTCATTGTAACCACTAAGAACAATTCATTTGAAAAGGCAACGTTCAGCATCATAAAAGTAGTAAACAAATTTCTTTCAAGGGAATAGTTTATGTAGACTGAGATGAAGTGATTTCTCCTCAAGAGATCTCTAAATTGTATCGAGGTGGAACCAGCAGATGACATTTGCATGCTTCGTGTGTGGAAATGTATTGCTGGTGATGTTTGTGGGTGTGCCAGTGCTCATTGAGGGAAAAGATGACAGTTCTGAGGAATGAAGCATCTTTAACAGTGCAGCCTAATGGAAGTACGACATGTGCTGTTGGCTTACATATCTCACATTCCAGATGTAGCTCAGAGTTCTCCCTGACTGCTCTACTCTTAACTTTGCAACTTAGGATTTCTCACACTCGAGGTTTCCAAAAGAGTAAATTTTTGACCTGAGGCCTGGCAGGGAATGTATTACTGGCAAAAGCAAGCTAATTATGGCTCAGCTTCAAAGGAACTGGTTCTTGTCTTTGGGTAGAAATTAAGTGTCTTGTCATTGGTGGTGTCAGATTTGTTTTGGGAGTTGCATATAAAATTAAATGAAAATAGCAGCAACATAGGAGCTGTAAATATATCAAATCTCATGATATTTTTTATACTGCGCATTATGGTAGCACCGATTAGTACTTTAGTTTTGTAACTGGAACCATTATGCTCACTTCGACTGAAAGTGCTAAAGAATGACAAGTGGTTTTGAATTTTGCTTTCTTATGACTAAGATCCTGTAGAAATGTACATACATTTCAATATTTGTATATTTGGGTATGGGGGGATTCTCTGGTCAGGAGAGTTTGAGTAGGTTGGGCTTGTACTCATTGGAGTTTAAAAGAATGAAAGTAGACCTTATTGAAGCAGGCAAAATTCTTAAGGGACCTGCCACAATAGATACAGAAAGGTTGATTCCCTCTGTGGGAATCAGTTTGGGACCAGATGGCATGGTTTAGTCTAAGGGGCTGTCCACGTAAGATAGAAATGAGGAGGAATTTTCCTCTGAGGGTGGTGAATCTATGGCATTCTTTACTGCAGTGGACTGTTGAAGTCGATCTATAGATCCTTGCTCTATAACAGCTTTCATAATCTTCTAGGCTCAGCACTGAATTCAGCAATTTCCTATCATAAACTCTGCTGTAGCATGTTTAATTGTTTTTGTTTGTTTCAGTGTTACTCTGGTTTTTCTCTTAGTTTTGCTTTTGGATGGTGGTTGTACATCATTTTACCATCTCCAGCAAATCTAATGCTTCTTTATTTGTCCTATTTCCCTTTCCTTTGGTGCTACATCAACTCTTTGGATACCTAATCTCTCCAGTCTTCCGCTCTATCCCAGGCTTTTCCTTTTGTCATTATTTGTAGGCTTCCCCATTTCACTTGCTCAGTACCTATTAGATTTCACACTGTTTTCAGGTACAATGAGAGGCCATTGTCATGAAGCATTCATTCTGTTTCTCTCTGTATAGATACTGCCTGATCTGCAGAGCATTTCCACCCTTTTCGGTTTTATTTGTTTGTTGGATGGACGGTGGCAGTCTGTGTTTACGCCGCCCTGATACTTCTCTGAGTATCTTCTTAAAATTAAACAGAGAATCTTCAAGTTGTGATCCTGCAGTTGAAAGTATAATCGACTTCAGAGTGAAATTCTGCTGATGGAATCCCCCCACCCCCCCAGCAAAAAAAATGGCTGTGGAAAGCATCACAGGCTTTTATGGTTTTCGGCTCAGAGCTACCTTCATCTTTGCCACGGTTTTCATGTGAGAGATGTCAAAATGCTTGCTTCTTGCTGATCTCCAGCTCCCTCCCTTGCCATTCTTGTGCTTTATTACTGCACTGCTATTACACTCTAAATGTTAAATTTCTTGCCAGTTCCATTAACATTGAAATTGACCTACTTAAGCAGTGAAAGGGGGGGTTGAGCATGTTAAATGGCACTTTCACTGATGCGAATGCAAGCATTCAAATGCTTTGCGCACACATAGAGCCATAGAGATGTACAGCATGAAAACAGACCTTTCAGTCCAACCCATCCATGCTGACCAGATATCCCAACCCAATCTAGTCCCACCTGCCTGCACCCGGCCCATATCCCTCCAAACCCTTCCTATTCATATACCCATTCAAATGCCTCTTAAATGTTGCAATTGTACCAGCCTCCACCACTTCCTCTGGCAGCTCATTCCATACACATACCACCCTCTGTGTGAAAAAGTTGCCCCATAGGTCTCTTTTATATCTTTTCCCTCTCACCCTAAACCTATGCCCTCTAGTTCTGGACTCCCCCAACCCAGGGAACGTTTGTTCTATTTAGCCTATCCCTGTTTGCACACACAGATTGTGAAACCCGGTATACTTGCTTTCAAGTCAGGTATTTTTCCCTTTGGTACAGATGCCTAAAAATTTTTGAAAGGATATGTTGATTCTTTAAAGCATCCAAACTAAAATCTTCTTCGACTGAGTCTCATCGTCTTATTTCTGCACAGTCCCCTGTTGGCACAAATTGTTGTCAACTCCAGGCCCAGATGTAATGCCTTCTTGACTTGTTTTTGTCTGAACAAGGCTTTTAAACTATTACGTATAGTGACAGTTGTACAGATTTTTGCTCTGCTTTGCTTGGGACAAGTAAACAGTGAGGACTGAGCACAGAATTAGGGATTTATGAATTGTTACTGCACAGCAGGAGACCATTTACTATATTGTGCCCGTTCCGGTTCTGTTCCCCAGTGCCAATCTCCTGCTGTATCCCCAAATCCCTGCACACATCATTTTCATTTTCCATATTACAGCAACGCCAGCATGATGATGCAAACAAATATATTCACATTGGTTCCATATGTAGGCAGTAACGACATTTCTCATTATAAAGCATTTGTCTGACACAGATGAAACCTCCAACGTTAGACATTAAAGGCTTGCCCATATGCTGAATTTCAAAAAATAATAATGATTGTAAATGCATGAAGAGAAATGTTTTGTCACTCTATCTCCTTCTACTGCTGTTAGTCCATTCACTAAAAATAAACAAATGGCTGATGCAATCATTAATCACGTTTATTCTGGATGCAGGAGTTCATTACTGCCTGGAGCTGAGCAATCAGTCTGTCCTGTACCTGTCCTGGATTCACTCCAGCTAGCCTCACCCAAGTCAGAGTCATAGAGATGTACAGCACGGAAACAGACCCTTCAGTCCAACTCATCCATGCCAACCAGATATCCTAAATTAATCTAGTCCCATTTGCCAGCACTTGGTCCATATCCCTCTAAACTCTTCCTATTCATGTACCATCAGATACCTTTTAAATGTTGTATTTGTACCAGCCGCCACCACTTCCTCTGACAGCTCATTTCATACACACACCACCCTCTGTGTGAAAACGTTGCCCCTTGCATCCCTTTTATATCTTTCCCTCTCACCCGAAACCTATGCCCTCTAGTTCTGGACTCCCCTAACCCAGGGAAAATACCTTGTCTATTTATCTTATCCATGTTTCTCACAATTTTATAAACCTCTTTGCAGTCACCCTCAGCCTCTGACATGCTTGGAAAAACAGCTCCAGCCTATTCAGCCTCTCCCTATAGCTCAAATCCTCCACCCATGGCAACATCCTTGTAAAGCTTTTTTGAACCCATTCACGTTTCACGACATCTTTTCTATAGGAGGAGACCAGAATTGCACACAATATTCTAAAAGTGGCCTAACCAGTGTCCTGTACAGCCGCAACATGACCTCCCAACTCCTGTACTCAGTGCTCTGACCAATAAAGGAAACATACTAAATGCCTTCTTCACTATCCTATCTACCTGTGACTCCGCTCTCAAGGAACTATGAACCTGCACTCCAAGTATTAAAGGGCAAAGGCTACTGAACTTCGTGATGATGAGATCAGCAGCAAAAATGGCCATGAGGTTTTGACTACATAGGAATTAGGAGCAGGACTAGGCAATCCAGCCCTTCCATCTACCATTTAACATGATCATGGCTGATCTTATTCTGGTCTCAACTCCACTTTCCTGCCTGCTCCCCATAGCCCTTTATCCCACTTCCCATCAGAAACGTATCTATTTCTTTTTTGCATCTGATGATTGATTCTGCCTGCACTGCACTCTCAGACTGTGAGTTCCACAGATTCAAAACCTTCTGAGAGAAATAGTTTCTCCTCATCTCAGTTTTGAACCTACATCCTCTCACTCTTTATCTGTGACCTGGTCTTCGAGATTATCCCACTAGGGGGAGCATCTGTTCAATATCCACCTTATCAATCCACTTTAGCATTTGATATATCCTCATCCTTTTGAACTCCAGCGAGTACAAGCACAAACTATTCAACCACTCCTCGTAAAGTAGCCCTTTTCTTCCCCGGCATCAACCTGGTGAACCTCTTCTGAGCTGCCTGCAGTGTCCCACACCTTTCCTCAAGTAAGGAGATCAAAACTGGACACAGTATTCCAGGTGTGGTCTCACTTTCACCTTATGTAGTTGTAACAACACTTCTTTATTTCAATAATCCAGTTCTTGTGCAGTAAATGCCAGAATTCCATTTGCATTCGGACTCCTGGAAGCTGTCAGAGTCCGCATGTTCTTATTGATGGTCTTGGCCTGGTAGATTGATCCCTGAGGCCCGGTTGCTTCTATAAAGAAAACCTGTAAAAATGCATATATTTGCTACTGTTTTGTTTAGAAAACCTGTCTCTTCTTCAACCCCCTCTGCACAATCTAATTCCCAGTCCCACTGGTTAGGAACGCAAAGCCATTTTTGCCCCTGTCAAGAGCAGAGGCCTCTCCACCTCTTACACCATCGACTCCCATAACCCTATATTTTCAGTCTGGTGTCACGCCAAGTCTGACCAGTGCAAGGTGGTTGTACTGAGAAAAGACTTTGGGAAGCATTGTTATAGAGAAAAGACTGATAGGACTGCAGTGACTGGTATTCCTGGAAGGATGGACAATGAATGCTTGCTGGAAGCTATCAGCCTGCCCTTTGCCTAGTGCTGTCAGAAATTGCAATGTTCTACTGAAGCTTTGAGTTTTGTACATTAATTCACATTTGACCGATCATAACTGTCATCACCATTGATTGTTTCTGGAATGCCTCACTTTAAATAGCTGGAAACATACCTGTGTGAGAACCTAACTGTGCTAAATACCTGAGCTCTGAATGGGAAGTACAGGAATGGCAGCTCCATGAAAGGTGGAAAGGCTCTGACTATCTTTCGCTTGATAAGTTGAACATTTTAGTTTCTGGCACTGAGTGACATGCTTTTGTCAGCGTCAGATGATGGGACTGTTCAGAACTCTGGCGGGGTCAGATGAGATCACGTGCCTTTCTTCCAACAGCTGAACAGGCGGATTCTAGAAAGTCAAAATCTGCCCACCAATGCCACAGGTCAATTTGTCCTTTGTCAGGAGTGCAGGGTGATCTCAGCTGATGCTTTTGGTTTCAGGACTAGCATCTGAAGTAATTACAGCTTCTGAAGTTGTATGTCAAATTTCTGACTACCATTGGCATCGGTTGTGAGCTAGTGTCCCAGTCATCATAATTGTTATTAAGGGCTTTCTTGTCTCTTTTGACAGAATCCTTGAACAGATCCTTGTGTGCTTTGCTGTTATTCTATTGGTGCAGTCATAGAATTTAGAACATTACAGCGCAGAACAGGCCCTTCGGCCCTCAATGTTGCACCAACCTGTGGAACCGATCTGAAGCTCATTTAATCTACACTATCCAATTATCATCCATATGTTTATCCAATAACCATTTAAATGTCCTTAGTGTTGGTGAGTCCACTACTGTTGCAGGCAGAGCAATCCATGCCCTTACTACTCTCTGAGTAAAGAACATATCTCTGACATCTGTCCTATATCTATCACCCCTCAATCTAAAGCTATGTCCCCTCAAGCTGGCCATCACCATCTAAGGAAAAAGGCTCTCACTGTCCAGCCTATCTAATCCTCTGATCATCTTCTATGCCTCTATTAAGTCACCTCTTAACCTTCTTCTCTCAAACAAAAACAGCATCAAGTCCCTCAGCCTTTCCTCATAAGACCTTACCCCCATACCAGGCAACATCCTCTCATACAGCATACCCTTGGGGATGTGGTTGTCTACTTTTCTGTGCATGTCTCAACCAACAAAGCCTCTTTTTAAACTTCATTAGCATTAACACACTCCGCATGTTTGTCCTGGAAAGGATTGCCCATTATTGATTTTGTCTTTCTAATGTGGAGGATACACCACAGACATCAGCAGATGGAAGTTATTGACTCTTTCCTTTGCAGGTGGAGGTTGCCCAGCTATTCAGCAACACACTGTTCAGCAACATAAGGACACATGCCTTATACATAAGCATTGAGGCCCTGTGAATCACTTAGTGGCTTTTCCATATTCGTTTAGTTAGCCAGTGGCTGCCTTTCCAGTGCATGTGTTGATCTCTTTGTCAAGTGTCAGGTTTTCGGTCACCATGAATCCAGGGTAGCAAGGTTTGATGTCTGCTTCCAGTTCACATTGTTGAATCTGATCCGGGAGTGAGACACAGTTTGTTCTATAGCTTCCTTGAGATTAATGGTGAATGTGAACACTCCCAACTACTAGGCCTAAAGTTATCCCCAGTTTTCCTGGTGCATCCTTTCATTAACAAAATGACCATTAACAAAAAGCTATCATTTAGAAAATTTTTTTGCGTTCGAACTTTTTATTCTTAATAAGTTTTATTCCGTAGATCAACTTGTTTTCTGGCATGACTCATCTGTTTCTCCGACTCCCTCAGATTTTTAAAGTTCTTTCTTGCTCCCATGATGGCGTGACTCAAAACCTGACATCAGCGATCCCTTGTTATGGGCAGGCAGAAATGTTTTATTTTCTCTGAAATTCAATTTCTCACTGATGGCTGAATAACATAATTTTTTTAATGTCCTGGAGGCATAGCTGTCTTCCGTATTGAATAGAATAAAATAGTTTGGTAATGGTATTTGCAAATTATGTACTGATGTAAATACAAGAGTAACTTGTACAGTAAGGCACCAATGTGTTTTGTTCACTCAAACCAGTTTCAACCAGTTCTACAGTTACAAACTTTTAGGCTGTGTGTATTGAGAGTAAACTTGGATGTCTGTGGCATAATCTCAGCTCTTTTTGAATGGATAAAATCATGAGTGTGACAGTCCTCTGAAAGGCATATCTCTTAACTGTGCCATCACTCATTTAGCAGAAGCAACGTCCATGGCTTGGGCATGTTTGCAGGTTGGTTGACGGTTTCCAAGGATATTCTGTGAGGGGGAAGTAGGTGGACCCAGATTGTCTAATGCTCAGTTCAGCGTAGGCTTGCTATAAATACCCTAATCAATGATTCTTATACATGGGAGGCACGAGCCAAAAACAGAGGGAAACAGCACCTTTACCTGGTGGGCTGGCTGCATCACCATGATCAGCATGATGATAGCAAATTGAAGACTGATGCCAAAGTCATAAACCCCAGAAACGTACTTGTGGCAAAACCTCTCTCAAAAATTCATGTCTCAATCTTTCGGCAGAGGTGCACCAAGTGGAACTATCTAGTGGCCAGTGGATTTGCTGCACGTCCATCACCTCGTGTTCTTGGACAGCAGTGTTATTTTGAGAGAAATCAAGAGATGTTGAAGTCAATCTAAATCAAAGCTGAGAGAAGTAAAATGGACAAGCAGTTTTCTGTCCCTTGTTTGACACCACAGCACAATGTCAAAATCTATCCTCTTGAACGAGATTGAGAAAGAGATTATCAAAAAAGAATAGAGCAAGGAATTCTGCTGATGTGTTGCCTCACTCTAACTGTGGGTAACTGTTTTGGACCTCTTCCCACAAAAATGTCTTCCCTTGTTTGGCAAAGTGCATATCTGTTGGATAAGTCTGGACCTACACTTTCACGACATCACCCCTCCCATCCCCCATCCTTCAGGAATTCCCTGAACAAGTGCTATCACTTTGGGCATTATACTTTCTCCATTAGGCATATCTTGGCATTTATGCCTATCTTCTACAAAACCTTTTGTTTTCAGTTTAGTATTCATTAAAGCCCAGGTACACCCTCACTGCATAAGGTAAAACTTTGCCAAATGTTTTTGCAGTGAGAACAAAAATATAAATAATTGCATAATTTCTAGCTGAGTAAACGTCAGCAGTGCAACCTATGGAGGACCAGAACATTACTATCAGTCATTCATGTGTTTATCTGTTCATGTTCTGATACCAAGGTTGCTGTGTCTTTCCATAATTAACAGCAAATAATCAATGATTTACTGTCATTGCAGCTGCCAAGTCAAGCCATTACTCTTATTGAGCATTTGGAAGATAACCTTACATCAATTCCAATTTTTCTGGCTATCTAGGCAAAGTATTTTTCATTGCTTTTTCCTCCTCTCTAAATTAATTATATATTCTTTTAGTACAAGGCTCCGGGTTGAAAGGAAAGATGTAGTGTTTCCCTTCCAAACCATCTTTACAACTAAGGACCTTTAATCTAGCACGCATCTGTTGCATTATGTATTTCAGGACCTCTTGATATATCTCATGCATGATTACTGGAAATAAGAGACTTTGAGAAAGAAGAACAAATTGATTTTGTTAATCACATTGTAAATAAATCTTGTGAGGTCCTGTGAAAGGAAAGTATGCAATTTTTTTTCTCATTATTATTCATTATTTAAGTAAATATTTGGTTTTACAATGCTGGATGGATCACACTTTCATTCAGACAGCACCAGGGACTGTGTCAGATTGAATGTCATAATAGCATTCAACAGGTTGTGGTCTCAATGCCCATACCAGGAATTAACACCTCATCTCGGCTGGCATTTTACTGCAATTCTAAGCTTGAGCCAAATTGTTGCTGTTGTTAATTTCTTGGATGAAATGCTATCCTGAGGGTCTTGATCAACTTGTTCAGGTTGGCATATAGAATCCCTTGGCATTACTCTAGAAAGAGTAGGGAAGATAATCCGCTCAGTGAACACTCCCAAAACCACATGAACTAGTCATTTCTCTAATTGTTGTTTGTACAAATTTCCTTTGCTAAAATTGCCAGTTGTATTTGCCCACAAGATAACTGTGATTATACTTCAAAGGAAAAAAAATTGGCTGTCAAGTATTTAGGGAAATCCTTCATATGAAGCTGTATACTGCAGAGCCCAAACAGTTCTGTTACTGTTGAAATATCTTCAGTCGTTTAGCTCCTTACATCAAATTGAACAGCCCGCACAGTTTTTGCCCCTCTTTAATGATGCATCTTTGAAATGATCATTGGATTTCAACACAAACAGTAATCTCTTGATATATTTATGTAAATAGAGCAGTAGTGAACAGAAATAGTTAGAAAATAAGAGTTTTTGTTACAACCAGAAGTTTAAAAGCTTCATAGAGATGTACAGCGTGGAAACAGATCCTTCAGTCCAACCCGCCCATGCCGGCCAGGTATCCCAACCCAATCTAGTCCCGGGCCTGCACCCGGCCCATATCCCTCCAAACACTTCCTATTCATATACCCATCCAAAAGCCTTTAAAATGTTGCAATTGTACCAGCCTCCACCTCTTCCTCTGGCAGCTCATTCCATACACGTACCACCCTCTGTGTGAAAAAGTTGTCCCTTAGGTCTCTTTTATATCTTTCCCTTCTCACCCTAAACCTATGCCCTCTAGTTCTGGACTCCCCCACCCCAGGGAAAATACTTTGCTTATTTACCCTAGCCATGCCCCTACTATCCTCTAGAGCTCCTGGCTGCACTCCTCCCATTATACAGATTTATTATTTTCACTCTCTTTAATGCCCACATATTGGGTAAAATGTGCAAACTATAATACACATAAACAACTTTAAAATGCAATGGATATGGTTGTTTGTTTGAGCACAGGAGCATAATTTTGAATAACATCTTGAGTTACATGCACTTGAAAGTCATTATCTTTTACAAAATGTGTTTAATGGCTGCCACAAACTCAAGTAAAAGCAAGTTCCACTAGATGTAGATCAGAGCGAGCCACCTAGTACCATGGATAGAAATCCATTTCTCAAACTATCCCCTTTATCATTAAAAAAAAGCATACACTACCATTTGCACCTGCAGTTCTTTTTAAACAATGTGTTCATAGGATATGGGTGTTGCTGTCTGGACCAGCATTTATTTTCTATGCCTAATCATCCAGAGGGCACTTAAGAGTAAACCACATTGCTATGGGTCTGGAGCCTCATGTAGATCAGACAAGGTAAGGATGACAGTTTCCTTCCTTAAACCATATTTGTGAACGAGATGCGTTTTTCTGGTAATCAACAAGAATTTCATGATCAACATTAGACTCTTAATTCCTGATTTGTATTAAATTCAGATTCAAATTCTGCCATCTGCCGTAGGAGGATTTGAATTGCCTGGGGCTCTGGATGAATAGTCCAACAATAATATCACTTTGCCAATGCCTCTCCCTTCAAGTTACCCAATATTCTGAGGAAGGGTCACTCGACCGAAACATTAACTCTGATTTCTCTCCATAGATGCTGCCAGACCTGCTGAGCTTTTCCAGCAATTTCTGTTTTTGTTTCTGATTTACAGCATTTGCTGTTCTTTCAATTTTTAACCAATATACATGCTCAATAAACAACTTTGTCATGCACGAACAAAACTGTATGTTAATTCTAGTCAGTCCCATTTTCATCAGTCTCTGCACATGCATTGATTATATAATTTTTAAATTGTGCAAGACTTCTAATGGTATATGCACCTGTTATTATGAAGATGTGGGTGTACTATACCTTTCAAAGAGTTAAAAGCTAGCAGAACTACCTGATAGACCACCGAGTGTTCTGAACAAGATATAGTGAAACATTTGGTTGAACAACTCAATTAGCTGGTTGCCTGGAGACGACAAAACAGTTAGACCAATCAGTTTAAATTAAATCCCAAAAAATACGAACACCAATCAAGTTTGAATTTAGTATATTGACAATTTGAAAAGCCAATGACACAATCCGATGCTTTGAGCGTATAAGACTGGGGAAAATTGAACTGCCAAGCCCCAGCATCTGCAGACTGTCCAGAGAATAGCTCTCGTAAAGGTACCTTCATCGATCCATGACCCGTGAAGCAGAAAAGAAGACTGAGAAAGATATAAGACCAGATTCAACATCTGGCTGGTTTTGAAAATTTGGATTTTTGGTAAATCTTAACCAGCGGGTTTTATTGGACTCATATTATAGAAGGGAAGATAAAAGATAGGCGAGAGGAAGGAGTTGTAAATACTTATCAGTTAATTATTCTCTGTTATACTTTAAGAAATAAAGTCATTAATTTTTACTTTAAATAGTTCTTGGCCTCCCCAAATTTCACAGATTACTGCACAGGATAAATGTTTTCTATGTTGCTGGTTTAAACTAACCAGGAGGGCTCACCTCGTGATGTAACACTGGTGTCATTGGCTTCTTGTCTGGTTTCTGCTTGTACCTAAGGTGATTCTTTTATGGAGTGTGTCATTCCAATTGCTACTGGTATTGTCATGTTAACTACCGTTGTCCATTCATTTCTGTTGTTGGGGAATGGTTGAATTGATCATTATTTTTTACTCTGGAATCCCACAATCCGCACATCTTCCTGCTCAGTCACTCACAATGAAGGAACAGCTTGTCCAGTTGTAGGTAATTGTTGTGACAGTATACCTAGCCAATCACATTCACCACAAATGCTGCTCTACATAAGTCTCAAATTGCAACATGGGTTGACTCTTGTTGATAGCATTGAAGATTTGACTCTGATTGACTCTCCAATACTCAGATCTGAAAATAATTTGGCAGTTTGATGAAATAGAAATTTGGCAGTCTTACTTTTAACTTCTGAATTTTGTCACTCATGCCTATTACTACTTCTGGCTTCAATTTGGATACAGCATTACATGAGCCTTTAGACTGGAATATTTTTCAGATCTTCAATAAGGTATCTGTCTTTCTCCACTGTCGGATTGCTCTCTAAAGTCTGGATTTGTTCCATTTCTTTATGATCCCAGTGGTGATATTCAGAGCTGCCTCAGTCCTTTTGACTAAGGATGACATGAAGATGATGTATGCTGTTGAACTTGCCAATCCTTATGAAGTGCATGAATTCTTCACTTCTGAATTGAGGATCATTGTCACTCAGTACAAAATCTGAAAAGCTAAAATGACTGAATTGTGTTTTCAGGCATTTTACAGTCTGTCTCACTGGTCACTGTTAGTTCATCTAACTCCCAATTGTCAAACTAATGGTCGACAGTAACAAGATTAAAAATGTTAATTCAAAGCTTGATCCATGGTTTGTCTTAGATGTTCTTATGCTTGTTTAGCTTGGTATTCATTACAAGCATTGCGCTGGATAATGTTTCCTTAATCTCATTGCTCAGGTTTGGCCAATGGAATATATCTCTTGTCTCCCTCATATTGGACTCAATTCCTTGCTGTCTTTTGTGAATATGTACCAGCATTCCTTTTCTCATCTCCCTACGTGTAATAACTTAATTTCATTTTTACAAGATGCCAACTTGTGTATCACATTGTCTTTGTGTGCCCAGTATTCACTGATAGCAATCAGCATGTCGTTAATGTTTTCAGGTTGCTGTATGCTACTACTTGCTGCAGCATTTTAGAGTTATATCTTGTTGTATAGTTTGCTTAATTCAAACGTGATGTTTGTCTTTCAGATTCAATGTTTCTAACTGGGTTTAATGAATTCAAGAGCATGTCATGCTGTTGCTTCTTGTTGAACATTGACAATTTCACATTCAGAATTAGCATCTTCAACTTTCTTCATTGAGAGTGCTGCACTTGACAGCATGTTAGCAATGTACATCTGTGTCTCTTGCTTGAAAATCATGTACAAATCATTTTCTTTGCAAACGAAATAACATGTATTGTAGATATTTTGGAGCAGATAGAAACAGTTTGAAGGAAATGCCTTTGAAGTCATTTGTGATTGGACTGCATTGTCACTTTGTCTCTCCTAAACAGTTAGTTATTAAAATACTCACAAGCAAAGACAATAGGGGAGGAAATGATCTACTGGTATTATTGCTAGGCTACTAATCCAGAAAGTCAGCTAATGTTTTGGGGACCTGAGTTCAAATCCTGTCACAGCAGATGGTGGAATTTGAATTCAACTCAAGCATATCTGGAATTAAAAACTGAGTATGAAGCCATTATCAGGGAAAACCCATTAGGTGCATAATATGTGACTCCAGAGCCACAACAATGTGGTTGTTGCCCTCCGGACAACTAAGGGTGGGCAATAAGTGCTAACCTGACCAGTAATGCACATATCCTGTTTTTAAAAAGCGTCAGCATTGACACAGTTCCATTACAGTGTCCCAGGACTTGTGAGGATATTGCCCTGGAAATGGAGCTAGGGGGCTGCAAATCTCTGGGCAAGTTATGCACCCCATGCATCCTGGCAACCCTGCAGATATGACCGCTCCCCTGATCTGGATGCTTCTTGTCGTCCGCAGTGGCCTGTTGCTGTTCCTGGGCTTACCCTCAGTCATGGTCCCCCTGCATCCAGCTCCACCTTCTCAGGAAGGCAGCTACAGCAGCCAGCATCTCACCAATTGCTGGGTGCCAGGACTCTCAGTGGTAATGACACATGTCAGGAAAAGGAGACATGAAAGATGCTCTTTGGTCTCCAAGCGGTAAGCGGTGGCTTACTGTCCAGATGAGTGATGAGCACACATCTTCACACAGTTAGTCATTCTGCACTCTGATAATGAGAGTCATATCACCATCATCTGTTCAGCTGCACTTCCATCTCGTTCCTCTGGCATGCAGCTTTACATTGCATTCAGTGCACATCATTGTTAAACTTACATAAACAGATGATGAAGCAAGTGCATTCAAAACACTGTATTCAGGATAGTTTCTACAACCATCCAGTCAGTAGGCCGGTCCATACCTGGTAATGCACAATGGGACAGGATTAAGCAATAATCTCACGATAAAGCTTTGTTTAGGCCACAATGACCGTGTCATGATAGAAGTTCATGCTCAGTTTGAAAGTTTTAAACCTGAACTGAGGTAACTATAAGGGTATGAAGGTAGAGCTGTTTAATAAAATTAAAGATAAAAGGTAGGACAGGTATGACATAGTGGCAGACTTTTAAGAGGATTTTTAATACATCTCAGCAAAGATTTATCTAGTGCACAAGAAAGACTTTGAGAAGAATACATCTGAAAAGGAAGTGAAGAATAGTATTAGTTGGAAAGGAAACCTATACAAATCTGCCAAATTTAGAAAGGTCTGAAAATTGATCAGACCTTAAGGACTGCAAAACGTGATAAAAACAAATGGAGAGAGAAATTAAAGCATGAGAGAACAGCGAGTCAAAGATAGAAAATAGATTGTAAGAGCTGCTTTAAGTATTTAAACAAGACAGGAATAACTAAAGGGTGCAGAAATGATTTACAAGGTTGTTACTGAGACTGGAGGATTTGAGTTATAAGGAGAGGTTGGATAGGCTGGGACGTTTTTCCTGATGCATGGGAGATTGAGGGGTGACTTTCTAAAGGTTTACAAAATCGAGAAGGGCATAAATAAGGTGAATAGCCAACGTTTTTTCCCCAGAGTGCGGGGAGTCTAAAACTGGAGGGCATAAGTTTAAGGTGAGAGTGGAAAGATTTAAAAAGGACCTTATTATTTTTAGGTGAGAGTGGTTCTTACATGGAACAAGCTGCCAGTAGTTGGATGAGTACAATCACAATATTTGAAAGATATTTGTACAGGTGTATGGACAAGAAAATTTAGAGAAATATAGGCTATACACAGGCAACTGGGACTAATTCAGTTTAGGAAACCTGGTCGACATGGACGAACTGGGCCGAATGGTCCATTTCCATGCTGAATGACTCTGACTCTAAAGCTAGTGTTGGTCCTCTAGAGAGTGAGAGTGAGGAATTAATAAGGAAAATCAAGGAAATGGTGGAGGCATTTAACACAGGTTTTATGTCCAGTTGCACTGTAGAAGATTTAGAAAACTGGAATTTCACGAGGTGAATGGGTGGGAGGAAGGGATGGAGCAGCTTAAAACAATTGCCATCACCAGAGAAAAGGTCTGGGCAAACAATTAGCTGACAGGTCACCAGTACCAGAAGGACTGCATTCTAGGGTTTTAACTGAAGTGGCTTCAAAACTAGGAGAGGCCTTGGTTACAATGTTCCAAAGTTCCCTAGATTATGGAAGAGTCCCAGGGGATTCAAACATATTTAACAATACATTTTTATTCAAGAAAGAAGGGAGACAGACAACAAGAAACTGTATATTAGTAAATGTCTGGCATATAGAAGTCGATTGAACCTATAATGAAGGAACTTATAGCAGTGCACTTACAACTGATTTTGCAATCAGGCAGAGTCAGTGTGGATTTGTGAAAGGAAAATCATGTCAAACTAACTTATGAGGATTGAGAAAGTAATAAGTAAGGTGAATAAAGGAGAACCAGGTCTCTGGTGTCCTTTAATGTCGAAAATACATTTGATACCTTTTGAGATACCTGAGTAAAGGAAATAAGAGGACATAGGACAGGTTGTATCATAAGAGAATTGGGGTGGCCCGGTGGCTTAGTGATTAGCACTGCTGCCTCACAGCGCCAGGGACCCAGGTTCAATTCTAGCCTTGGATAACTGTTTGTATGGAGTTTGCACGTTCTCCCTATGTCTGAGGTTTCCTCTGGGTGCTCCGGTTTCCTTCCACTATCCAAAGGTGTGCAGGTTAGGTGAATTGGGCACGCTAATTTGTCCATAGTGTTCAGGGATGTGCAGGTTAGGTGCATTCGTCTGGGGTAAATGTAGAGTAATAGAGTAGGGGAATGGGTCTGGGTGGGTTACTCTTCAGAGGATTGGTGTGGACTTGTTGGGTCAAAGGGCCTGTTTCCACACTGTAGGGATTCATTAAAAGATCATTTAGCTTGTTTAACCAAAATCAGAGAATACAAATAGATTTTTTTTTTCTTTATGGAATGTCAAGCTGCTATTATTCGAATATCAAATATGACAGCTGAAGTTACTGATGACTCAAAGACGGGTAGGAAATTAACTTGTCAAGAGGAGGTAGAGAGTCTGCAAAGGGAACTCGGTAGATTAAGTTTGGCAGAAGGAGCACAATATGGAAAAATGTGAATTTGCCCACCTTAGCAGGAAGATTATGATTGCAGTATACTATTTAAATGGAGAGAGAACTCAGTTGGAGAGAGAAATCTGGGTGTCCTGGTACATAAATGACAAAAGGTTAGTATGCAGATATAGCAAGTGATTAGAAAAGCAAATAGAATGTTGGTGTTTATTGTAAAGGAAATGCAAGTAACAATAGGGAAGATTAATTGCAACTGCTGGAGCGTCGGAAGCTGAGGGGTGACCTTATGGAGGTTTGTAAAATCATGAGGAGTATGGATTGGGTGAATAGCCAAGCTCTTTTCCCCAGGATAGATGAGTCCAAAAACTAAAGAGCATAGATTTAAGGTGAAGGGGGAAAGATTTAAAAGGGACCTAAGGGGCAAGTTTTTCAGGCAGAGGATGGTACATGCATGGGGTGAATTACCAGAGGAAGTGGTGGAGGCTCATACAATTGCAACATTTAAAGGACATCTAGATGGGTACATGAATAGGAAAGGTTTAGAGGAATATGGGCCAAATGCTAGAAAATGTGATTAGATTAACGTGGGTATCTGGTTGGCATGGACGAGTTAGACTGAAAGGTCCGTTTCTGTGCTGTGCATCTCCATGACTCCATGAGACCACATCACTTGTACTGTTTTAAAACAAAGGATATAATTGTATTAGAATCAGTTCATGGTAGCTTCAAGGTAAAAAGGTAAAAACAATGACTGCAGATGCTGAAAACCAAATACTGGATTAGTGGTGCTGGAAGAGCTTTTTTATTCCTGATGAAGGGCTTTTGCCCGAAACGTCGATTTCGCTGCTCGTTGGATGCTGCCTGAACTGCTGTGCTCTTCCAGCACCACTAATCCAGTCATGGTAGCTTCACTTGACTCATCACTGGAGTAAAGGGCTTGCCTCATGAAGAAAGGGTCAACAGGTTGGGTCTGTATCCACTGGAGTTTAGAAGAATGAGAGTTGACCTTAGTGAAACATGTAAGATACTAAGAGGACTTAGTAGGGTGGATAACAGGAAGATGTTTCCTCTCTTGGGAAAGACTAGAATTAGGATACAGCTTCAGAATAAGAGGTCTCCCTTTTAAGGTACTGATGCAGAGCTTTTTTTTCTCTGAGAGTATTGTTAGTCTGTGCAATTCTCTTCCCCAGAAAACAGTAGATACAGAATTTATTCAAATTTGGTTGGACTGATTTTTGAAAGGGAGTCAAAGGGTTATGGGGATTGGACAGAATAGACAATAGGGTTGAGACGCAGCTAGATCATCCATAATCTTATCGAAGAGGAGAGCATCTTCTCTGGGCTGAATGGACCACTCATGCGCCAAATTGCTTTGTTCTAAAGCATACTTCACATTGTGCATCCAAGTCTTCTGCATTCATCAAAAGAGTACTGTCTTATAAAAAAAGAGGTTGATGATGTTGCTTTAGTTCTGCATTCCTTCCTACTGCTTTCTGAATATAAATTTAAAGAAATTAGGTGCTACAACGGAAATTAGTGAAACCAGAATGGGGTTGTGTTTGTTTCCAGAGAAAATGGTTCATCAGTTTCTTGAACAGCTGAAAATGTAAAATTAAGAAGAATTGATCAAAATTACCATTGCAATTCAATTATAATGTATTTCGTTGCAACTAAATTTGGGTGAATCCAGTGGGATCAGATCATCTATATCCAGTGATCAGATCATCTATATCCAGTGAAATGCAAGCAGTTGAGCTCTTTAATCCTTACACAACTTTTCCTGCAATATCCATGTAACATAATTGTCCAAGGCACCTCAATGGATAGTGAACACAACCTTGAATCCAAACCAAAACAGTTTGCTAAATTGTTGGTATAAATTCAATTCCTGAATTGTAAAATAGAGCCGTTGAGGTTTTAAATTGTTTGCTACAATTTAATTTAAGAAAAGACTTATTTTGTAACATAGAAGATCGAGCAGCCAATTTGCACACAGCAAGCTTCCACCAAACTAATGTGATAATAACTAGACTATGGGCAGACCCACTTCGAGGGGTCTAAGTGATGTGGGCTACGGTGAGATTTGTGGTAAAATCAGATGAGAAGGCTGGCAAGGCATATCTTAATGTTTGGAGCATTCTGCATCAGCTTGTCTGATTTGGACAAACTGCATGATGGGTATCTTGGTAGACAGCAGCAGTTGTAAGTTTAAAGGGGTTATTGTTTGTTATTGTTTGCCTTAATTCACCTCATTAGTATTCAGCTTCCTAATTTACCAAATGGACTGAACAAACTAGACATCATGAATTCTCGACTTGGCAATCAGAGCGGGTACCTAGTGACGTAAGCTCACCCCTTGCTCCAAAGGACCTCCACGTTGCTTAGGACCAAACAGCATCTCATAGTATGACCTATGGGCACTAGTAGCATGCAACTCTTGTCCACTTGCAACCCCTCTTGACCATTGTGGAACCCTTGGAATCCCCTTGCAGGTTGCTGATAAAACACAGACATGTATTGCTGGGTGCATCAGCAATTGACATTGAAAGGCTGCTGAAAGGGCACTTTGTGTGCAGGGACAGGCACCTCATGGATTATGGATTAGTGGTGCTGGAAGAGCACAGCAGTTCAGGAAGCATCCAAGGAGCTTCGAAATCGACGTTTCGGGCAAAAGCCCTTCATCAAGATCAGTCTGTACCTCAAGGCTGCCTGCTTGCTTTCTTAGTACTCACTCACTTCAAAATGCCAGCCATTCCAGCCAATGCCGTGGGCAGCATGGTTTTGTGGATGCTGTGCCATTACGTTGCCAGTGAGAGGCAGCACCAAATTGCCAACATTTGACAGGATGCATGGAAGCCACACAAAGGTGGCAGAGGGGGCAAGGAATGCCGATCTTTTGGTGAATATCCAGTGAGAAAGCTTGGTAAGATGCAGTGAGAAATTTCAACAGGTCTTATGGCGCAAATCCATCCAAACCCCTGACACAGCTGGCACTTCACCAAAAAAAGGTAAGATGTCTCTATAGGCTTTCATTTCATAAATATTTATATCCATATGTATTAACAAGTCATCCATTTTGCTATAAATGCTGCATGCATTGAGATACATAGTATTTAGCTATGTCTTTTACTCATTTTGTTCAAATTTAAGGATCTTATTTGCTGTCGCAATCTTAAATTTGCATTCTCTGTGCCTCTTGCAGCCACACTTCGGTTATTATTATCCAAATTGCTACGCTGCTCTGTTATCTCAGTATTTCCCTTGATTTACCATATCTCCTCTCACATGATCCCTTCCCTTCACAACTTAAAGCCCTCTCTACTGCACTGGTATATGACTTGCCAGGTTTAAAGTGTTCTATTTATATCTGTGCGACTCTCTTAGTAAGTAATGAAGAGTTTAACTATCCATTTTACAAATAGTTGATAGATTAGGATTTGCAATGGGAAGAATGTTTTTTTTCATCTTTTGAAGGCTACTCCTTTGTTATTTGGAATGGAAGTGGTTCTGAACTTCTGCTGGTTCTCTTGTTGTTGAACCTGCCCACTCATACTGCAAGTGGAACTTAGCAGCAATGGAACAACTGTAATTTCAAACGATGTGTGCATGTGCAAGGGAAAGGTGTACCTTGTGTGTGAACTGCATTTAAACTCGCAAAAGGAATATCTTCCATTACCACAACTGAGTTTAACTGTTTTGCACTTTCAAAGATGTTAATAGACATTCTGATACTAAGTTTTTTCTGCATTAATGAGGATAACAGCATAGACACACTGCAAAACACATTTTGTTCTCAGCTCATTGGTCAAGTTAATCAGATGGTTACCAGAATAAATAATTACATTGCAAGCCAAGTATTGCTAGCCAGCTAAGTGTCTGTGCATAGGGCCAAAGTATTGTAAATCTGCTACAAGCACATATATTTAGTAAAAGGAGAGTGAGCAATGGAAAGTGGATATCTGGGAAAGTATTGGAAATCCCTTTTCTAAAACTAAGCTTCTTGGCTTCACCTTGATGGAGTTAGTGTGATTATGTAAATCTCAGTGCCTGTATTTTATCCACGTCTTTTGGTCAGCTGATGTTCTAATTACAATATAAATTATCGCTGTATTCTGACCTTGATTAACAGGCTGATATTTAGAAGTTTGGCTCTTAAGTTGAGAACATTCCTTTCCTTTTGCATAGTACCTCTGTGTAATACTCAGAGCCAACTATTCAGTGGTGTTGTGGACTGACTAAAGGAGAAGGCGTTTTACTTCATTTTATGTTGTCTTTACTTCCACTTCACGAGACACAGCTAGAGACTCTGTCAGCTCTCTCAGGTGGATGTAAAAAAACCCCATGGCACTATTTTGAAGGAAAGCAGGGGAGTTATCACTCATGTCCTGACCAATATTTATCCTTGACTTAACATCACAAAAACAGATAATCTGGCCATTATCACATTGCTGTTAATGGGAACGTGGTTGTGTATTGGCTGCCATGTTTCCTCCATTACACAGTGACTGCACTTCAAAAGGACATAATTGCCCATAAAGTGCTCTGGGACATCCTGAGGTCATGAAAGGTGCTGTATAAATATAAATCTTTCTCTTTCTTTATTTAGCCACTAGCACCTCACAGTTTTAGAGCAATACAATGTCTCTGATGCTTTCCAGATAATATAGGGAAAGGAATCTCCAAAGGTTACCATGCAGCTATATTTCAGACAGTTGATGGTTAGAGTTGCCAAGCTTGTTTGCAATGAATTGGCACAAATATGGAGACTAGTTTAATAGTCATTTTGTTGGACTGTGTTTCTCTTGAATAAAGTAGTGTTTCCTTTTTGAAAGTTCGCTCTGCAGAGTTGCTGACTACTGTAATTATCTGATTCAGAGATATTTAGAGATCTGTCTGTCATACAGCCTGTGGAGAGGCAACTTTACACAGGTCCTTTTTTATTATAGGAAGAGTCAGCACATAGTGAAGGAATTTATTTGATCAGCGAGTGAAAAACATCCTGTACTAGTTTGCAAGTTTCAGATGATACTGTGTACAATAAAACAAGTTTCCTGAGCTCCCTTTTACTTAGTGTTTCAAAAAGAAACAATGAAAATTTCTCACCACGTTAACTACCAATGCTTTGATTATAACATCTATCGACATTTTGTCCCTTTCCCCCATCGGCAGTGGTAACAGGTAGCTGATGTGGCTCTTTGCTGTACCTAACGCAGATGCCACCCTGCAGGCGACCCAGAACGAGATGGTGATGAGGACTTACACTGCATGTGATGATGCTGTGAGATCTGTTCAATTAGGATCTCAAAGATGTGCAGGTCAGGTGTATTGGCCATAATAAATTGCCCATAGTGTTAGGTAAGGGTTAAATGTAGGGGTATGGATGGGTTGCGCTTCGGTGGGGTGGTGTGGACTTGATGGGCCGAAGGGCCTGTTTCCGCACTGTAAGTAATCTAATCTAATCTAATCTAATCTAAAGGATCGTGGTCCTTCATGCATCCTGGCATGTCAAGTTTTTCAATGATCAAGGATTTACTCATTAAAACTGGCCAACTAATTGAAAAGTGAATGTTGACACCATGACAGAGACCAGATTGCAATATTAGTTTATGCAGCATTTATATGTGAATCATAGATGAGTCAGTACAAAAATTACAATTAAATCCTATGGACTGGCCATCACGTCTTTAATTTAAGAAGCTCTTTATGTTATTTTGGTCAGAATTGTCAAGTTGAGTGACGGTATGATGTTTAATGCAACATTTTGGTGAGAAAAACTGCTTCAGTATTGAAAACTTTGGAGTCTGGTTAAGGAATAGAATAAAACTCCTTTGTTAGTGCCTTGTGCACTTATATTTGTCCAATATACTGCAGCTAGTCTGGATTGTTCTCCTTCCCAGCTTAATCTAATCAAGATTGAGAGAGTGACCACCTATTTAAGATTAGTGTCACACATCTTTTTTCCTGTTTAGATCTGGTTGTAGACGGCTGGGTGCAATCTGTCTGGCCTTATTCTATGTTGGACCTCAATGTACATCAAAGCAAAATCACCTTTGCCCAGCCAACGTACTGGGATTGTACTCCCTGTCAAACATGAATGGATAAATTTAAACTCAAAACACAGTAAGATTTACCAATCTCTGTGTTCATCAATCATCACAAAAAAAGTCTAGAACATGCAAGAGAACAATAATGACAAAGAAATGAATGATCACAGCCAACACTTATGCAGAGCAAAAACATACACAAATAAGGGAAACTGATGCAGATTAAAATGCTGTGCTGTCTGTACATGTGTTGAACTTAAAGAAATCAGAAAGCAAGCCTAACCCCAGTCATGGTAAATTGATAGTCACTGGAGTGAAGTTGGATTCAATTGGATATACATTTGTATTTTGTTACATTAGCTTATCTGTATTCAGGTTTCAAATTGACTTTCGTCTAAATACTTACTGCCTGTTGAAAACGATTTCCCACCTATTAGGCAAGGAGGAGAAGTTTTAATCCCGCTTTTGGAACTCTGCCGTGTGTTATGCTTGAAAACACAGAGCAATTTATCTGTGGAATTGCAGTCACCGAAAATTCAGCTGAAAGGCAGTAATTTGGATTTGAAAGCCATATTCTCAGTGGATCTGAAACACACAGGAGGAAATCACATTTTACCTTTATCCATTACAAAATTTTAGCCTTGGCTTATCTCCTACTGTAGTTGTATTGAATGGATGAGAACATACAGGAGAAAGTTCCATCTATTGTGAAAGAGTACCAATAATTACTAGGATATATTCAGACCAAAATACCAGTAATCTGCTAAAATGGAACATTTTCTATGTCTTATATTTTTTAATACCAAAACGAAAAATCATATTCCAACAAAAGATTGATTTTTTTTCTTACAGTATGAAACCATCCTTCACATAGTTACTTTTCAATCTTTGTGCTTTGTCTTTTCACTGTTCTACCTTGTGTCAATCAACTAACAAACCAGGGTGACATTCTAAAAGCTGAACAGTGTTTTGTTGAATGGGCTTTCCCACAATTTCTAGTTGTTAGTTAATTCTCATGCATCTTTGATCATCAATACCACAGAAGTAACTGGTATGTTACTCATACTAATTAATCTCGGTGCACTGTATTAAAGGAAACACGAATTCTTTTATCTAGCTTCTTAAAGGAGCCCTGTCATCATAAAAGTTGCAACTTGATTATGAGAATTTGACTGAAATGCACAATTTACATTACTTGCACATAAGATGATGCTGGTGAGGTTGCTTAGAGTTGTTATCTCTCCTTAAATGAAACATAGATCTGACAAATAAAAATCAAAAGAACTGTGGATGCTGTAAATCAGAAACAAAAACAGAAATTGCTGAATAAGCTCAGCAGGTCTGGCAGCATCTGTGGAGAGAAATCAGAGGTAACAGTTTGGGTCATGTGACCCTTTCTTAGACTCCTTCTATTCTGAGGTAGGGTCACTGGACCGAAAGCATTATCTCTGATTTCTGTCCACAAATGCTGGCAGACCTGCTGAGCTTATCTAGCAATTTCTGTTTTTGCTGTAGATTTATCAAACACTTTTCATAAAGATAACTCCTTCTTAGGTTTGGTACTTTTGCTTTGAATGGTTGCATAACTGACTGCTTGATTAAATGTCCTATGTGCATTAAAGGATTGTACACTTAATGACAACTGTTGTTTCTTAGTTAGCTGTTAGCACATAATAATGCATCTATTTCAGCATAGCAGTGCAGCACACACATCTGAAATATATTGGTTCTTTGTGCACTAGAACAGTGGTAAACACTAAACATTAGAAATGTGCAAAGCTTGAAAGTTGTGAATGTTTTAAAGATTTGGACACTGTCTAATCCCAAGTTGTTTGTATTTTGAAGATTTTACTATTGTAACAGTTCTGAAATTCTTTTTGCGTTCATACCCACATTAAAATGCTTCGTTTACTAATATGTACTTTTGTCTGGGCTTTAATACTTACAGGTTTTACAGAGTTCCCTCAAGATATAAACAGGAAGACTGTAACCATGGTAAAAATATCAACAACAGAGCTACAATTATGCAGTCATTATTCTGCTAACCAGGCTCAGCAGGGTGACATTCTGAAAGAGAGTATTGTTTCACTTTGTGTAATCTTTTGCTGTCTCTGTTGAAAACCCTATTCCGACACTTATGTAGCCTGCACCCTGTTAATTTGCTAGTCTCTCAAGCTGCTTGAAATGATTTTTAGATGATTGATTTGTTATTCCAACTCTTAAAGCTAGATGGTCCCAGTTATTCCTTTATAATGATTACAATTAAAAGAAGTCACCTTCGCCCTTGTTCCTGATATATCATCCTCCATGAGATTAAGATTTTCCAAGGGCATCAATTTCCAAATCTGGCTGATATTGAACTTGTGACATAAGTTCATGACTTTGCAAGTCAGGAATTAATATCGTATGATCATTATCAATTCAATTTACAAGAAAATACGTAATTGGACGAATGTTAGTTTGAAGGTCTGTAAGAGGTTATTGAACTAATAGGACAGGGCAGCATCTTTTATTGCATCCGCCTCACATGGTTAATGTTGTCCATCAGCTTAAAGATGATATGATGAAAATTGAATGTAACTGTCTCCTGTGGAGTTGGATGTTAGGAACTAAAATTAAGCCAGCTTTTTTAACTACCAGAGCATTCAGCAGGATTGCAGGGGTTTTGTCTGTCTTTGAGTGCACAAATGCAGTGGTTCACACCCTTCCTATTTCAAGCCTGTGAGTATCCACTATAACCTCACATTCCTTCTTATAACACAATGCAAGCTTGTGGTATCATACCCTCAATTGCACTATAACCACATTACCAGAATATGTTATCCCTAAAGCAGCAGAGCAAGAATGCCCAGATGTCAAAGGGACAGGAAGTGGTGGCAGCCTAGTGATATTGTTTCTGCTTTAATAATCTAGAGACCCAGATTAATTCACTGGGGGCATGGGTTCAAATCCCACCATTGAAGCTCATGAAATTTGAATTTAATTAACAAAGTTTGGAATTAAATAAAGCCTGCATGGCCTAGTAAGTCACTCAGTTCAAGGGCAGTTAGGATGTAGCTGGTGATGCCACATACGATGAAATAATTGAAGGAAAATAATTCAAGCAAATTGGTGGAGGGGTAAGATTAGTCAATGCCAGTATCACAATGAAAGTGATTGCAAATCAGCAGCTCATTTAACACCATACCAATGTCAATAGAAAGAGAAGTACTGCGGAAGGCAAAATGTATTGACTGTTCAAGATCCATTCATTTTGCTCTTGTGCCATACACCACTCTTGCTCTCTTCGAGGTTTTGAACATAATCCAAATTTGGTGGACATTCTTAAGAAAGGGAATGAATATAGGAGCTGGTTCAATTATTGATCTTCGTTTGGTATTAATCTAACAATGCAGAACAACTTCATGACAGCATCAAATTCCACTGCAGCAAACAAAAAGATTGTACGGTATTTAAATCTGACTGAAGGGCCATTTTGGACATGCCTTAGATATTAGAGGCGAGCAACTTACTTAATGAAAATAGAGCATTTATATTTGTGGCAAAAATAACTATTCAAATACAAAGGGCTGGTGAATGGATCTAACTTGTCAAACATGATGTGGCAGATGTTCGACTGGTGTGAAAAGGAGGCACAAATCTTCTATCTGTGCTTTCATCTTGATTCCACCTTGCTTTGGTCGTTACTGCAGTACACACTATAATTACTGAATGAGTTTAAGTCCTTCCATTTTTGTTTGAGAAAAGGTTTACATTCAGCAATGAATTGCAGGCATCTGCTTTCTCTGAATGTGCTGGCACAAATCTCTGCCTCCCTGTCACAAATATTGTGAAATTGCTGGCATTATCTGTCGGTCTGGCAAAAAAGAATCTACGTCAGAAGTGTGTACTTGGAAAGCATGCCCTGTCATGAAGTAGTTCAGGTAGCATTATGTTTCTTGTAGGACTATACATCCAACGTTCAATCCTTGCTTTGAACAGGAAACCTCTGTTTTCTGCACAGTGTCTAATACAGCTTCAAATGTATTTGGAGCTGGTGTATCTGAATGGACGTGTGTATAGCCTCGGTGTGTACAGATCTGAAGTTAAAAACATGGGCGCAGTTGCAAATTGCATTAGTCCAAACAGACCTGCTCTTTTTTAAACCTGTATTTATAGAGGAGAAAATCAGGTCCTTTAAGTGTATGAATAAATCAGACCTTGGCACGTAATCCTTCTGATTAGCTCACAAGCCTTTGGTTTAGTAAAAATCCTATTGAGATTAAGTTTACAGGGATAAATCAGACACCAGACTTTTCGTGCTTATATCACTGACACTTATGTTAATCTTTTAACCAGTAATGAGAAATCTGTAGAATATGCTGGAAATTTTGAACTGAGTTTTGGTGATTGTCCAGCCTAAACGTATTTTTGAAGCAAAGCATGTTGTCAAATGCGTGAATGAAGGTTGAGAATAGTAAAGAGCCTTTTATGTTGCAATATGTTATTAGTTCTTTTTGTGAGCACTGTAAATGTGTCTTTATTAAATGAGAAATCAGCTTTTGCAACTGATTTCACTGAATTGAGTCAATGGATCGATCTAGCAAAATGCACTGAAAGAACGATTACTGAAACAAAATAATGCCTCCTACATTTGGAATCTTCCATGAAAATCAAGTTTGAAGGCTAATACGGGTTCTAATTACTACATCAGGCCTGTACCACAGAGATTCAAAGTGTCAGTGGTTAGTGCAGATGCCATTGTGCTGGTGTAATGTAGGCTGGATAGCTGGCAGAATTCCAACTAGTGACATTGAGGCTGTCAGTGTCTTTAGCTGGCTGCACAATAAATAGCCTATGATGTTTTAGTATTCTGGCTTCACAGAAGTGTTGTAACAGAAAAGCGCCTGCATAATTGAGAGACTGGGTAGTGTGGAGGTGGGGAAGCATTGCAGGGTGAGAATTATGTACAATATGGTGCATATATTGGTGAAGAATTTCCTCATGTGAAGGTTCGCCTGATTAGCTGCTGTTACATCAATGACCATTGTGACTCCAATTCTATTGCTAATCTGAGCATGCTTAGTATTTAAGGGAGTTGTAAATTCATTGCACATTATCTAGTTGAACAGCTTTCCATTTATTAATTTTTATGTTCCATTGGGTGATTAATCCTGCTTCGCATCCGGTTTCCTTTGTGTCATTCCTCATTGACAGAGCAAGTAATATGGTATTCCCTGGCTCTCAGAATTTTCCAAAAATTCACCCCTGTTGAATTAGCATGAAGCTTCTTATACAGTATTAAATGTACCAATCTGACAAGGACAACATCTGTATTTTCATTTATTTTACGTTGGTGTACCTCAGTGGTTGTGCACCTTTCACTATATCAGCTAGTTAATGCTTAGTTACCACTCCTCTCCCATTTATCTCACTGCCCCAGAGGCTCCCAGCCTCATTCCTGCTGAAGGGCTTTTGCCAGAAACGTCAATTTTCCTGCTCCTCGGATGCTGCCTGACCTGCTGTGCTTTTCCAACACCACACTCGCGACTCTAATCTCCAGCATCTGCAGCACTCACTTTCACCTAGTTATTGCTTAAACCAGTTCATTCATATATATGCATTCAGAGCAGACCATTTAATACGATCATGGCTGACCTGATTATTGGCACAAATTCACTTTCCTGCCTATCCCTGAGAACCTTTAACTCCCATGATTAAAGAGGGCGGCATCATCCCATCCAGGAAATAATCCCTGGTATCCTGGGTGTCGGGGGTCAATGCCAACCCTTACACTAACAAAGACAAAAGAAGCAAGAAACCCCATTAAACTATTCGAGAGATGGCATTACTTAATGGATTGCAGGCACTATCCATTTATTTTGGAAGGATAGAGATTTACAGATGAACTGGTCAAGCTCATACTCACAGCTTCAATCCCTGCCACAAAATATGTACCTTCACAGGTGATTGCATGAACCCCTTTCCCAGCTTCTCTGAATCAAATTGTTTGCAGTCTAGGTGGCTCCTTGGCCTTAAGCTGACCTTATGCATCCAAATCTGCCATGAAAGCCGACTTTTACCCCTGTAGTATTGCCCTAATTCAACTCATGTTCTGCCATCAGGCCTTCATTATCTGTAAACTTGACCATTTCAATTCTCCCCTAGTCTGTTTCCATGAATTACATTCTTCGATCTATTATCCCATCAAGCAACACATCCTACTCACCTATGCTTCAACTGTGTTTGTTGAATCAGTTGTGGCTTCTATTTCTCCAGTGCATCAAATTTAAAATTTTCATCCTCGTGTTTAAATCTCATCCTGACGTTACCTCTTCCTAGATCTGTATATTTCTCCAGTCCTACTTTCCTTTGTTAAAAATCACACAACACCAGGTTATAGTCCAACAGGTTTAATTGGAAGCACACGAGCTTTCGGAGCGACGCTCCTTCATCAGGTGATTGTGGAGGGCTCGATCGTAACACAGAATTTATAGCAAAATTTGCAGTGTGATGTAACTGAAATTATACATTGAAAATTTGATTGTCTGTTAAGCCTTTCATCTGTTAGAATACAGTGATAGTTTCACTTCATTCATGTGTAAATCACAAAACCCTTTTTTTTTAAAGTTGCATTCTCGGGTTAGCTGTTAACTATGGTGATAGCTAGACAATATGTTTAAGGTGTTGATGAAGGAGCGTCGCTCCGAAAGCTAGTGTGCTTCCAATTAAACCTGTTGGACTATAACCTGGTGTTGTGTGATTTTTAACTTTGTGCACCCCAGTCCAACACCAGCATCTCCAAATCATGACTACTTTCCTTTGAGAACTCTGACCTCCTACACCTCCCTGTCTCTTTGCCTCATTATTGTCAGTAGTGCATTGTGGGAATTCCCTCCTTAAATCTCTGATTTTCTAACTCCCTCTTCTCCTTGAAGGTCTACCTAAAACTGATCTCTTAGGCTAAGCTTTTAGTCTGCCAAAGAGAGTTATGTACACCATTTGGGATTCAGAGCCAGCAAATGCTAACTGTAAGTTGAAAAAGACCAGCTTCAAATAAATTAGAGAACTTAAGCAACAAGATTTAGGAAATTTGTTCAACAAACCTGCAATAGAGCCACAAATATGTTTAGCGTGCAGAATTGAGCTCAGAGTAAATAAAGATGACCTGAAGTGGATTAACACATCAAAAGTGAAATAAAGAGGGAGAATACAGAGAAAATCCGACAGATAAAATGGAGATCACAGAATCACAGATTTGATATAGTGTAAAAGGAAGCCATTTGGCCCATCGTGGCTGCAATAGGATGAGTTCACTAAGAAGAATAGAGGAACTTTGGAAAAGTGGACAGATAACATTTAGACAGGGGAACTTAGTCAGGGAGAGGTATGTAAGGAGAAAGGCAAATAGTTCGATAACCATTGTTACAAGGAGGATATTAATGACTTATTAAGTTCAACTTCAATTGCAATCAGAGGCTAAATTAAGGTATGTTTCAAATTCAATTTTGAGGTAAAAAAAAAGAAATCAAAAGCAAAAAGATATGGAAATTAAAATTCAAGAATAGCATTGCAGCCAAGACCATTTGCATCGAGTCAGCAGGTAGCCATAATTTCTTCTGATTGGCTATCACTTGAACCACTATTCTTTGATTACTGCAGGAAATCTTTTGCTTAACTCTCTCTTTCTGCATTTGGATGCACTTGTCCTGTTCCATGCCACTTAAAAAGGTTGCAGAATGTTAGAGTGGTGAGGTTTTTCAGACTTTTGCATTTTGGAACTCCTCGCTTTAAATTTCGGGTAAATAAAGGTCATGTCAACAGTTTTGCAGTGTGCCTGACAGTAATGGTGGATACTTTGGGAGGGATCAAGGAAAGGCGTGGCTGAGAGGTCAGTGTGTAGTATTTCTGCTCAGACACAGAAGCAGTTGTCTCTGAGTAAGCTTCTCTGCCTTTTGGCTTGGAATATGTGTAGTTTCTGAGGACCAGAGGAAGTGATTCTGCTTGGGTGCTGCAGTTTCGACGCAGCAGACGTGTGCTGGCGGGGGAAGAAACCACGGGGATTGTGTTGCGAGTCGTCGGAGCTGCTGGAGACCATCGCTGGATCATGATTGGACGTTGGAGGATCGTTTGGTTGTGCTGACCTGCTCTTGGTGGATCTTTCTGCTGGCTTCGGTCTAACGCCAATTCAGGTACCAGCCAAACTCAGAGCTATGGCCTCAGCAGCTGCTCGCAGCCCTGGCCAGGGCATTCGCAACACAGTCAGGGTGACTGTGAAGAAGGTGGAGGAGCAGACACCGGTCGATTGGATGGTGTTTGTGGAGAAGATTTTGTTGGAGTGTTGTGGGTTTGAAGCAGCAGGATGCTGATGCCTCAGCCAAATATATGTAAATGTACAAGATTGAAAAATGCACAGGATTGTAAATGACAAGGATAAATTCGAATCTGTGTTTGTAAATGTGGACATATGTATTGCATGATCAAATGTACAGACCATCAAATCATTTTATGAATAAAGTATATTTTTGAAATAAAAAAAAGATTTCCCTGTGGCAGGCTATTTTGATGTGACCTTCAGGAGTGTGAAGAATTGCGAGCAGCTCCTGAAGGTCTTGAAGAGGAAGGAAGGGGAACCTCTGTTCTCCATCTTGTCGGCGATCCTGTTGTGTGTGCTTCCTGCCCAGGGGAATCGGGTTGTAACAATCCAGATATACAACCCTCACATCCCAGCAGCAGATGTCCTGACCTTCTTGAGAAGATACGTCCACGTCGAGGGAGAAAGCACTGAGGTGGTCGATCCTTTCGGGATCTGGACCAGCAAACGACAGGTCAGGGTAACCCTGAGGGTCGATGCCAGTGGGAACATCCTCCACCCACCCTCCAGCTTTGCCCTCGGAGGAAGCAGAGGTTACTTGACATACGCAGGGCAGCTGAAAGTGTGCTGAACCTGCGGGAGGTCAGGCCACATGGCGGCGGATTGTAAGGTGACCATCTGCCGAAACTGCAAGCAGGAAGGCCACCTGACCAAGGAACATAAAGAGGCCAAGAACTGTAATCTGTGCGGAGAGGCAGGCCACATGTACAAGGCCTGCCCAAGACGAGGAGCTGCCACCTACGCACAGATGGCCGGAGGTGGCAACATGAGCCGTGGACCGCCTAAGACCAGCAAGGTACCACAAAACAGCACAGGAACGGTGTCTGGAGGCGCCCAGAAGGAAGGGCAGGCTGTAGCGGAGCAGACGGCAGACAGCGGGGAGATGCAGCAGCCGATCCAAGCTCCTTCAAGACAGACGGAGGAAATGAAAGAGGAGGGATCAAAGGAGGCAGAGGATTGGATTACTGTGAAAATCAGGAAGAGGAAACCTCCCAAAGCCACCCAGCGAAGGGGGAAGCGACACCTACACGACGAGGATACAGGCAGCTCTTCCGATGGTGAGGATGGGCACAAGGAGGGTGGCCACCAGAGGAAGAGACAGAGTGCCGTGGGGAAAAAGAAGGGCAGCGCCACCCAAGCAGGAAAAGACGATCCCTCTGAGGGGACGGGTAAAGGCCTCCCCCGACCTGGTGAGAACCAAGAGGTACCCACCGGCCCACAGCTCCAGGTAACTGGGAGCAGTGGTCCTGTGACAGCCCTGCTGTCAGATGGAGAACTGGACTGTGCGGACCCTGGGCCTGACCCGAAGACACCAGAGCGGGGAAATGGCCCCAGCGTGGAGCCGGACAGCTACCTCAGCCCTGGGAGGGTCCAGCAGTTTGCCGTCACCACAGGGATGCACACAGCTACCCCAGAGGGGCAAGACCAGCAGCAAATGGACAATGTCAACCTCGTAAACTGTTAAAATGGGGTTAAAAATTGCCAGCATCAATGTGCGTAGCATCAAATCAGCTACGCGATGTGTTTCTACGATGGCCTTCCTGGCCAACATTAAAGCCAAAGTCCTGTTTCTGCAGGAGTGTGGGATACCGCACCTCAGCAGTTACAGGAGATGGTCGAGCTTGTGGGCCCATGGGCCATCAGTTTGGTCGGGGGGGCAACGATAGCCGCGCCTCCAGCCTGGGTATCCTGTTGCGAGGAGGCAACTTCACCATCTCCGAGGTTAAGGAGGTGGTGGGCGGGCGCCTCCTCGTCGCTGACGTCATGTACAGGAATGCTCCCCTGAGCCTGATTAATGTGTACGCCCCAGTGGGTAAGTGTGAACGGTTGGCCGTCCTGCAGCAGCTTCCACTGTTGCTGGTTACGTCCAGGCCAGTCATTCTGGCCGGAGACTTCAACTGCATCATTGATGCAGATGGACGATCCGGCGGGGGGGGGACAGTAAACTGGACGCCATGTCCAGAGCCCTGATGGACATGGTAAAAGATGCCAAGCTGCACGACATCTTCAGCACCCCTGCAGACGGAGCGCAGCGTAGATACACCTGGTCACGGGCAGACGGGTCTATCTGCTCAAGGATAGATTACCTGTTTGTGTCCCGAACGCTCTCGGTCAGATCCACCGACGTCAAGCCGGTGTTCTTCTCTGACCACTGCCTCCTGCTGGCCGACTGTCACCTACAGGACGAACAGCGGGCGGGCAAGGGAACGTGGAATCTGAACACAAAGCTGTTGACCCCGGGAAACATTGAGGACCTCAAGAGGGACTACGCAGGTTGGAGAAGATTAGATTACTTACAGTGTGGAAACAGGCCCTTCGGTCCAACAAGTCCACACCGCCCCGCCGAAGCGCAACCCATCCATACCCCTACATCTACCCCTTACCTAACACTACGGGCAATTTAGCATGGCCAATTCACCTGACCTGCACATCTTTGGACTGTGGGAGGAAACCGGAGCACCCGGAGGAAACCCACGCAGACACGGGGAGAATGTGCAAACTCCACACAGAGAGTCGCCTGAGGCGGGAATTGAACCCGGGTCTCTGGCGGTGTGAGGCAGCAGTGCTAACCACTGTGCTACCGTGCCGCCCACAAAACTATGAAGCCCCTCTTTGAGTCCCAGTGGACTTGTGGGAAACAGTAAAAGGGAACATCAAGAGGTTCTTCATCCTCAAAGGTGTTCAGGAGGTGAGAGAGAGGCGGGGAAAACTGTCCCAGCTCCAGGAAAGTATGCAGAACCTGCTTCTGCTGCAGACGATGAGGCTGGATGTCACGGAGGACCTCAAGGAGGTGAAGGGTCAGCAAGCCTTGCTCTTTGCCTCAGAGGTCTCCAAGATAATCTTCCGGTCCAGGGTCCGCTCGGTGGAGCAGGACGAGACGTGCTCACGTTTCTTCTTCCAGAAGGTGCACAAAGAGAGGTCCGTGCTCAGCAGCCTGAAGGAAGAAGATGGCTCAATAACGTCATGAGGATCAGTAAATCCTTCTATGCCGACAGCGCAGCCTCTCAGTCATTCCTGTCCTCTATCATGGAGGTCTTAGATGACAGAACACGTGAGAAGCTGGACCAGCCACTATCTCTGGACGAGCTGACCAAGGCCCTTGAGTTCTTCGAAAAGAATAAAACTCCCGGAAGTGACAGTTTACCGGTTGAGCTCTATTCCGCTCTGTGGGACTTGATTGGCCAGGACCTGCTGGAGGTGTATGTCAGTATGCTTCGGGCAGGTACCATGAGCGAATCCATGAGAAAAGGCATCATCACCCTCATCTACAAGCGGAAGGGGGAGAGGGAGGAACTCAGAAATTGGAGACCAATCTCACTGTTGAATGCCGATTACAAAATTCTGTCAAAGGTAATCACCAACCGGGTCAGGTCTGCTCCGGGGTCGGTGATTCACCCTGACCAAACCTGTGCTCTACAGGGCAAGAAGATCGCTGAGAGTCTCGCACTCCTCAGGGATACGATCCCCTACATGCAGGACAGAGGGTTGGACACCTGCCTGATCAGCCTGGACCAGGAGAAAGCCTTTGACGAGATATCACACAGGTATATGAGAGATGTTCTCTCCAAAATGGGCTTTGGGGAGGGAATCTGCAATTGGATCAGACTGCTCTACACCAACATTGTCAGTGCAGTTTCAATCAATGGGCGGGAATCAGATAGCTTCCCAGTCAGATCTGGAGTCAGGCAGGGCTGCCCTCTCTCTCCTGCTTTGTTTGTGTGCTGCATAGAGCCATGTGCCGAGTCCATGAGGAAGGATGCGAGCCTGAGAGGGGTGACTATTCCTGGCAGTGGGGGCCTGCAGGTTAAGGCCTCCCTGTACATGGATGACATCGCCGTTTTCTGCTCGGATCCGCTGTCCGTGCGCAGACTCATGTGCATATATGACCAGTTCGAACAGGCCTCGGGGGGCCAAGGTAAACCGAGGCAAGAGCGAGGCCATGCTCTTCGGGAACTGGGCCAACCAATCCTCGATCCCCTTCACCGTCAGGGACGACCACCTGAAGGTGCTGGGTATTTGGTTCAGGGTGGGGGGGAGTCTTGGGAGGAGCGTATCAGCAAAGTGAGGCAGAAACTGGGCAGATGGAAGCTACGGTTGCTCTCCATCGCAGGAAGAAACCTGGTCATCAGGTGAGAGGCACTATCATTGCTATTATGCGTGGCACAGGTCTGACCTGTTCCCAGAACCTGTCCCGCTGCAGTCATCCGGGCCATCTTCCAGTTTATATGGAGGTCAAAGATGGACCGGGTCCGAAGGGACTCACTGTGCAAAGATCTGGGCAACGGGGGAAAAAATACACCCAATGCCACCCCTACCCTGATGGCCACCTTTGTGTGTGGCTACATCAAGCTGTGCGTGGATCCCCGGTACGCAAACACCAAATGTTACTACGTACTGAGGTTCTACCTGTCCCCAGTGTTGCGAAGGATTGGCCTGGCCGCGCTGCCGCTGAATGCTCCGAGTAGTTGGACCGTTCCGTACCACCTGTTCTTCGTGGAGAAGTTTATGAAGAAAAACACCTTTGACCACAAGTCCATCAGGAAGTGGTCAGCACATAGTGTCCTTGAGACCCTTCGGGAAAAGGAGAAGGCGGATCCTATCGAGCGGTTCCCTGAGCTGACTGTCAAAGCCATTTGGCAGAATGCCTCATCGCCAGAACTTTCCAACAAGCACCAAGAAATGGCTTGACTGGTGGTGCGAAGGGCTCTGCGTGTGAGATCCTTTATGCACGCCCGGACTCTCAGCCGCACCGCACGCTGCCCTCGAAGCGGCTGCGGGGGGGGGGGGGGGACGAGACTGTCACACACCTCCTTCTGGAATGTGCCTACGCAGAAGAAGTCTGGAGAGGAATGCAGTGGTGTTTGTCGAGGTTCATTCTGAGCAGCGCCGTGACGCAGGACTCCGTGCTCTACGGTCTGTTCCCCAGGACGCACACCGAGACGAACATCAACTGTGCCTGGAGGATCATCAAGGACGCTCTCTGGGCGGTCTGAAACCTGTTGATCTTCCAGCTGAAGGAGTTGACCCTGACTGAGTTTTGCAGACTGGCACATTCCAAGGTCCAGGACTATGTGTTGAGGGACGCACTGAAGTTTGGGGCAGCTGCCGCCAAGGCACGGTGGGGGAAGACCACCGTGTAACATCTGCCTGCCTAAAGAAGAACAGGGGGCCTGCGCAGTCATTTGGGCTCTGCTGACGCCTCAGCTAAAAATGTAATCGTACAGACCTGTAAATAGGAATGATTACTCTGTTTTTGGTATGCAAACAAATGGAATGTTTACATATGTATGGCATGTCCAGTTGTACAGGTCATCAAAGTATTTTATGAATAAAGTATATTTTTGAAATAAAAAAATGTTGTCTCTGAGTAAGCTATGAGTGGGCTGTGGAGGGGATGAGACTGTCACACACCTCCTTCTGGAATGTCTCTATGCACAGGAAGTCTGGAGAGAAATGCAGTGGTGTTTGTCCTGAGCATCTCCTTGATGTGGGATGCTGTGCTCCACAGTCTGTTCCCCAGGCTGCACACTGAGATGAACATGAACTGTGCCTGGAGGATCATCAACTGTTTGGTCTGCCCAAAACTTGCTTGTCTTCCAGTTGAATAGGGTCTGCTGATGAATAAGGTGGGCCCATTTAGTAATTTGGCCCTGCTGTCACCTCACCTATAGGCCAAGAGGTTGTCTGTACATATAGAGTATGGTGGACATCAAAGACTTAATTTTTCGCCTATAAGTAAAAAGAGTATAGATCTGAATCAAAGATTTATTTTCTATGAATAAAATATATTTTTGAAATAAAAAAAATGAGTGGGCCTTGAGCCTACCAAATCTGACCTTTGTGTTGTTCGTATTGGCTTTTAAACAATTGTGCTTTAATTTGCTCCTTTTCTTCAGATGAAAGGAAGTTGGGATCAACGGTGACTAATTAGCAATTCTACCCAAATACAAGGATAATGTATTTCATATTGCAATGGGAAAGATAGCAGAGCAAGTAATTTTTGAGATGAGTTGCTTGGTTTCCTTACAAATCCATGAACATTGCGCATACACGGCGATTGTAATTTAGTGTGGTCTGTCAACATTTGCCAGGCAGAGAACGGGAAATCGAGGCGGCCGGTCTGAAGCAGAGATAATACTGAATTGTTCTTCTGTGTTCTGTGTGGTGGGAAATCAGGCTCTGATTGAAGGCTGAATTAATGAGAGTTTTAAGAAGCCTAGAAGATTTGCCTCCCTTGAGACTAGTGGGAAGCAGTATATAGTATAACCCTCATAGACATTTCCAGGACCACAAGTGACACATTTGGAAGCTAAAAAGGAAATAGAGTTAAGAATAATTTTAAATTGTTTGAAAGATGAAGTGTCCACTGTTATGGACTAGGCCAGACCACTCAAAGCATTCTTAAGCAAGTAGCAATTTGTTTTGGTAAGTGTACAATGAAAATTGCCCGAAATAAGTTAGCTAGGTTAACTAACAGATTTTAAAACAGACAAAATTTTGTTCACAAAATTACACGATGAAAACACAAAGAACAGAATAAAGAACCCCTATAGAACTCAGTCGACTCAAACTAGACTTATTATGCACAACCGTTCCACTAAGCAAAAACCCTTAAAGGTTAGTAAAAAATGGAAAAAAATGTTTACTGGTTTAGGTTAGAAGGGCAGAAGGAGAGAGAGAGCCTGTTTCCACACAGCTCACTGCTGAACTCCCAACTAGTTCTGGACTGACCTGCTCATCTGGAGAGCTAACCACTCCCCTTTCATTATACAGGTCAATTCTAAAACATGACCACTTTGGCCTGAAGTCTCATCTGTTTACATATAAACAAAAGGCCTCTCAAAATCCTTTTCATCCTTGTACTAAGCTAGTCTAATCAGAGCACAGTCCGTTTCTGATCCTTCTGAAAAAAATCAAGGACACAGTATCCTTGAGAAAAGGAACAGATTTTAGAAAAAAAGGGACCACTTAAAGACACAAAATTTAAATCACACAAGGAGATTTTCAGTCACAGTAAAAGGTAAATGGAAAATCTCTTCCCTGTAGTTTAAAATATATAAATGTTACAAAAAGGAAGCAATGTTTAATCAATGGGTTTTTCTTACTCGTTTGTTTCAGTAACAGGTTTAACTGTAAACTGAAGGTTCAAATTTATTTTTAAAAGTTATTAGTCACTGTAGAGATTGTAACAAGCATCAAAGTAAAGAACTCATATCAACGACTTTGCTTTGACCACATCTGGAGTACAGAGTAAAGAATGTGGTGCTGGAGAAGCACAGCTGGTCAGGCAGCATCCAAGGAGCAGGAGAATCGACATTTTGGGCTTATGTGAGGACTGCAGAAAGTGAGGACTGCAGATGCTGGAGATCAGAGTCGCGAGTGTGCCCTTCCTTATGCCCGAAATATTGATTCTCCTGCTCCTCGGATACTACCTGACCGGCTGTGCTTTTCCAGCACCACATTCTCAATTCTGATCTCCAGCACCTGCAGTCCTCACTTTCTCCACATATGGAGTACAGTGCAGGCTTGGTCTCCTTACAAGAGGAAGGGTATACCTGCCTTAGGTTGGGTGCCACGAAAATTTATTAGATTGATTCCTGGAATAAGAGGGCTGACCTGTGAGAGATTGAGCAGAATTGGCCTTTAAGCACTAAGTTGAGAAGAATAAAAGATCAGCTTGTCAAAGCAAATATTCTTTGATGACTTGATGAGGTGATGCTGAGAGGCCTCTTCAACACGTTTGAGAATCTAGATTTAGGGCTCAATAGTTTCAGAATAAAGGTTCAACCATTTCAGGAGGCTTCAAATCTTTGGGAATCTTTATTTCAAAGGGCCATGGTGCTCATCAGTGAGTACATTCAGGACTTGAGAATGATTGATAGCTTGTGCCAATATGAATATTATGGGCTCTGACAGAAATGTCGAGTTGATGTGGCAGTTCAGCCGCAATCTGAGTGAATGGGATACAGGCCAGTTGGGCATGGAAAATATTCCTCTTATTTTTATGTTTGGATATTCTAAGGAAACACACAGAAAAATTAAGCATAACTACAAACATGAATCATAAATAAAGAAAGTTTAATTCTTCCTGAACACTAAAGGGCAGTCATGGGCATCTTAATAAATGCAAATGATTACTGGCTTCCAGTAGGCACAAGAGAAGATAATGCGAAACACACTCTTCCCCAAATCGGTTTTAGGTGGACAAAATTAATAGAAATGAAATTGAAATCCTGGAAAGACAGTGGAGGTAAAAGACAACAAATCAGCTTCCAGAGATGGATGTAAATTCACAAAAAAAGGCTGAGAAGCTTGAGAATGATATTTGTGAGGCATTTATTTTCATGGTGATGAGGAAGACAGGCGAGGATTGAGAAGGTACCAGCAGGTTAGAAAATTCTAGAAGACTGATCAAACGACAGGCAACCACAGAGCCATCTGTGTCATTTCTGTGCAGAATTATCGAGTCAATTATCAGAAATAAATTTGAAACAAACAAAAACTTTCAGAACAGTTTTCATTGGCATTCTGAAAGTGACAATCCAAGCTGCTTGGCCTCCTTGATATACAAAAGGGGCTGAAATATTCCCTATCGAGACTTCTGGAAGCGTGTTACTAAGTTCCATTTGACTGACTGTTAATTAACCTCAAAACTGTGGAGATTTAGGATAATCGTGGGGATGGATAAGAAGTTAATTGATGAGTAGCAAACAATGGCAGCTGATCAGGGGATTTTGGTTATGGTGAGAGGAGAGACAGTTGGGTTACAGTTATCGAAAGGATGCTCATTTGGGCAACAGTTATAAAATAGTGTCTGAGAGGGCAAGGGTGCAGCACTAGCAGAACACTGCTCCTCTCGGGGGAGGATTACTATTATCTCAAAGCTACTGATTGAAACATGGTATTTGGCGAGGAAATGTTCAGAGGAAGGTCAGGTCAGAGTCAATCGAAAATTAACCCAATGGATGCTCCAAATTAGAAGGCAAGTATTGTAGTCAACAGATATATGACTTTATTCTGTTTTTGACAATTTCTTAATGTTAGCACTGCAAAAGCTGTTAAACACCAGTGGTGCAACACCTTAAATAGTTACCTCTTGCTCTTCATTCTTACCCAGTTAGTGCTTTTTGTTGTTGCAGTATGTAAAGTCAGCCACAGTGAAACTGTTTTTCCTAATCACTCTGCTCAGAGATATTATCACACACCTCTGGAGCAGATTGGACTTGAACTCAAGCCTCCCAGACCTGGGGTAGGAACACTACCACTGTGCCACAAGAAGGCCAGTCAGTTTGACCTCTTAAAGACAATCCTTTGTATGTCTGGTAGAAGTTATGGCTTTGGAACAATCACCAGGAGAAGAGGCCGGTGATTTGACAGTCATATCTAATCAATGACTGTGAGATGTTGAAATCAAGTTTAGCAAGGAGAGAGCTACAACTTCTGAGTGCTGCTGCTGTAATTTTGTCAGACCTTGTGAAAGACACACTGACAGGATTCCTAGGCCCTAATGGGGGCAAGTCTGGAGGGGGCCATGCATGAACATTCACACCACCAGCCCACATGAGAGTTTGAGCTGATTGGAATGTTGGTTTAGGTGCATGGGTTACAGAATGGATCAGGAGCATGTGAAATGAAATATAGCATGTAAAATTAAATTAAAGCCCCTAGGCTTGGGGATAGTGTACTGACATGGATAGAAAACTGCTTGGCAGATGGGAAGCAAAGAGTAGGATGAAACTGGTCTTTTTCTGAGTGGCAGGCTGCAACTAGTGAGGTACTGCAGGGATTAATACATGGATCCCAGTTATTCGCAATATATAATAATGATTTAAATGAGGGAACTAATTACAATATCTCCAGGTTTTCAGATGACACAAAGCTGGATGGGAGGGTGATCCCTGAGCAGGATGCAGGATGCTTCAGTGTGATTTGAAAAAGTTGAGAGTGTGGACAAATGCATGAGAGGATCCATATAATGTGGAGTTTGACTTCTTGTGGACGCTTCATTAGCAAAAACAGGAAGGCACATTTATTATCTGAATGGTGATCGATTGGGAAAGGGGGAGGTGCAGTCAGCTCTTGGTGCCTTGTATACCAGTTGCTGGCCGTGAGCATGCAGGGGTTGCAGGTAGTGAAGAAGGCAAATGGGTATGTTGGCCTTCATAGTGAGAGGATTTGAATGCAGGATTAGGGATGTCTTGCTGCAATTGTATAGGGTATTGGTGAGACCACACTTGCTGTCTTGGTCTCCTTATCTGTGGAAGGATGTTCTGGCGATGGAGGAAGTACAACAAAGGTTTGTCAACAAAGGGTTCTGAGGAAGGGTCACCAGACCCGAAACATTAATTCTGATTTCCTTTCACAGATGCTGCCACACCTGCTGAGCTTCTGTTTTTGTTGTTGTTAAAGGTTTATCAGACTGATTCCTACAATGCCAGGATTGATGTGTTAAGAGAAACTGGATCAGTGTTTCCTCAAAGCTACTTGGTCCCGCACTGGCATGGACGTTGATACATCAGTCATGACATTGACTTCCGCCTCTGGAAGTCACTGCTGCACATGGTCCAAGAGGCCTGTGTGGCTAGAAAGAAAAGTAGAGGGAATGCAGGTTAGGAGAAAGCGGGGACTGCAAATGCTGGAGATTAGAGTCAAGAGTGTGGCGCTGGAAAAGCACAGCAGCTCAGGCAGCATCTGAGGAGCAGGAGAATTGACATTTCAGGCATATGCCCTTCATCAAGAATGCACGTTAGGACCGGATTCACTGGAGTTTAGAAGAATGTGGAGAGATCTCTCAGAAACATATAAAATTCTAATAGGATTGGGCGGGCGAACAGAGAAAGGACATTCCCAAAGACTGGGGTGTTCAGAGTCAGAGGATACAGTCTAAGGATATGAGGTAGGCCATTTAGACCAGAGAAGAGAAAACCTTTCCTCACTCAGGGAGCAATGAGCCCTGGGAATTCTCTGCCACAGAAAGTGGGTAAGGCTGAAAGATATGGTGACTCTCTCAGGCTCATGGGCATCCTAAGAGATCCAGTAATAATCATCAGTGAAGCTGCATGCAAGGGATCCAGGGGATGGACCTAGGATTAAGTTTCCCTGAAGTTGGTCTGAATAACAATGAGGATGAACATCCACAGCAACAGGCATCGAGCTTTAGGGAGGAGGCAGGCAAAGGGTTGGAACAAGAGAGTAAAAAGGCAATAGGGACCATTCCCCAGCATTGTGTGCAGTGCTGATGAGGAAACTATCAGGACATATCACTGACGGAGTGCAACAGGAGGCTGCACCTATCTCAGCAGGCAGCCACTGTCATTAAACCGCATTTCGCAGAAGACCACATATCTCATAGCAGTTCTCACAGGGGTCTTGCCCAGAACCATCAAAGTCAGCACAGCCAGGGAGTTCTTTACCTCTGATTCCTTCTGAGCATTAACAGCAGAGTTTGATCTGGCCTTCTCCAGAACTTGTTAGTGTAACGTTGCTGTCAGTTTAAAAAAGGTTTTTTTTTCTTGGTTTTTTTTAAGAGGTCATAAAGGCAGAGGTGCCAAAGAGTCCAGTTTAATAGAGGAAGGGAAGTGGCCAGTTATAGAGTCATAGAGATGTACAACATGGAAACAGACTGTTCAGTCCAACTCGTCCACGCTGACCAGATTTCCCAACCCAATCTAGTCCCACCTGCCAGCACCTGGCCCATATCCCTCTAAACCCTTCCTATTCATATACCCATCCAAATGCCTCTTAAATGTTGCAATTGTATCAGCCTCCACCACATCCTCTGGCAGCTCATTCCATACACGTACCACCCTCTGTGTGAAAATGTTGACTCTTAGGTCTCTTTTATACCTTTCCCCTCTCAACCTAAACCCTCTAGTTCTGGACTCCCCGACCCCAGGGAAAAGACCTTGCCTATTTATCCTATCCATGCCCCTCATAATTTTGTAAACCTCTATAAGGTCACCCTTTAGCCTCCGACGCTGCAGGGAAAACAGCCCCAGCCTGTTCAGCCTCTCCCTATTGCTCAAATCCTCCAACCCTAGCAACATCTTTGTAAATCCTTTCTGAACCCTTTCAAGTTTCACAACATCTTTCCGATAGGAAGGAGACCAGAATTGCACGCAATATTCCAACAGTGGCCTAACCAATGTCCTGTACAGCTGCAACATGACCTACCAACTCCTGTGCTCAATACTCTGACCAATAAAGGAAAGCATACTAAACACCTTCTTCACTATCCTATCTATCTGCGACTCCACTTTCAAGGAGCTATGAACCTGCACTCCAAGGTCTCTTTGTCCAACAACACTCCCTAGGACCTTACCATTAAGTGTATACGTCCTACTAAGATTTGCCTTCCCAAAATGCGGCACCTCGCATTTATTTGAATTAAACTCCATCTGCCACTTCTCAGCCCATTGGCCCATCTGGTCCAGATCCTGTTGTAATCTGAGGTAACCCTCTTCGCTGTCCACTAAACCTCCAATTTTGGCATCATCTGCAAACTTACTAACTGTACCTCTTATGCTCGCATCCAAATCATTTATGTAAATGACATAAAGTAGAGGACCCAGCACCGATCCTTGTGGCACTCCACTGGTCACAGGCCTCCAGTCTGAAAAACAACCCTCCATCACCTCAGTTCAGGTTTTTTCTAGTTTATTTTAGCTGTAAAAGACAATAGACAATAGGTGCAGGAGTAGGCCATTCTGTCCTTCGAGCCTGCACCACCATTCATTATGGTCATGGCTGATCATCCTCAATCAGTATCCTGTTCCTGCCTTATCTCCATAACCCTTGATTCCACTATCCTTGAGAGCTCTATCCAACTCTTTCTAAAACGAATCCAGAGACTGGGCCTCCACTGCCTTCTGGGGCAGAGCATTCCACACACCCACCACTCTCTGGGTGAAGAGGTTTCTCCTCATCTCTGTCCTAAATGGCCTACCCCTTATTTTTAAGCTGTGTCCTCTGGTTCGGGACTCACTCATCAGCGGAAACATATTTCCTGCCTCCAGAGTGTCCAATCCTTTAATAATCTTATACATCTCAATCAGATCCCCTCTCAGTCTTCTAAACTCAAGGGTATACAAGCCCAGTCGCTCCAATCTTTCAACATAAGATAGTCCCGCCATTCCAGGAATTGACCTCGTGAACCTACGCTGCACTCCCTCAATAGCCAGAATGTCTTTCCTCAAATTTGGAGACTAGACTGCACACAATATTCCAGGTGCAGTCTCACCCAGGCCGTGTACAGCTACAGAAGAACCTCTTTGCTTCTATACTCAATCCCTCTTGTTATGAAGGCCTGCATGCTATTAGCCTTCTTCACTACCTGCTGTACCTGCATGCTTGCTTTCATTGACTGGTGTACAAGAACACCCAGATCTCTTTGTACTGCCCTTTTACCTAACTTGACTCCATTTAGGTAGTAATCTGCCTTCCTGTTCTTGCAACCAAAGTAGATAACCATACATTTATCCACATTAAACTGCATCTGCCATGCATCTGTCCACTCACCTAACCTGTCCAGGTCACCTTGTAATCTCCTAACATCCTCCTCACATTTCACCCTGCCACCCAGCTTTGTATCATCAGCAAATTTGCTAATATTACTATTAATACCATCTTCTATATCATTAATATACATTGTAAAAAGCTGCAGTCCCAGCACTGATCCCTGCGGTACCCCACTGGTCACTGCCTGCCATCCCAAAAGGGAGCCGTTTATCATTACTCTTTTTTTCCTGTCAGCCAACCAATTTTCAATCCAAGTCAATACTTTGCCCCCAATTCCATGCGCACTAATTTTGCTCATTGACCTCCTATGTGGGACTTTATCAAAGGCTTTCTGAAAGCCCAGGTACACTACATTCACTGGATCTCCCTTGTCCATCTTCAGAGTTACATCCTCAAACAGTCAGAAGATGTGTGATTCCAGAGGAGTTACAAGCTTCAGTAAAGGATTCCTCTGACTTTCTTCTGAAATCTCTCTCTGGGTATTGTTCCCTCCTGCCTGTAAGAATCTGTGTTTGTATTTGCCTTTTTGCCAAGGAATGTATTAATGGGATGTTACTGCATTGGAACAGTTAATTAGTATTAGTTACTATATTGGGTCAGTTAGGGTTACCAATAGTTAAGCTATTCTAAGTTCCACTTTTGTTTGTTCATGTTTCAACTGCAGTGTTTAAATAAATTGTGTTTTGCTTAAAGCTGAGTGATTTGACAGTTGCATCACACCTGGAATACCCACTTCATATCTGACTTTAAAGTAAGAAAGATTTAGGGTCTAGGCTACCTCCTTGAAGGGGCTCTGGCTTGATCCATAGCAATAGTGCATTCGATTTCAAGTAGATGGGTCTTCACAGAGATCAGGATTGGGTTTCACCTCCATCACTGGATTGGTGCAGGTATCATCACTCACACCTGTGTGGCCATCAAGGCAGCCAATCAAGTTGGTCAACAGCAAGAGGATTCCACTCCCTCAAGCTGCAGCTGGTACATGGCCACAGCAAGAGCTTTGAACATGTGGGCACTCATTGCCTCAGCTACTGCCGTGAGGGCGTTCATCCTCTGGCAGTTCAGGGTGCCTCACGTTTCCATGCCATCACCCAAACCATTCTGGATGGCTTTCCAGGGGACAAGGGACAACTGAAGCCATCTGCTGCCGAGAGTCTCCATCAAGCAGAACATTTAGCCTCGAGAAATGCAAATTGACTGGCTTGCTCACCAGGATCGCATCCTGCAATCCTCTCCTGCAAAGGGCCTCACTCATTGTGGTGATCTGTCACGCTCCATATCGCTCTGAGCCTTGAAGAGCATGGGTCATTGGAATGACACAGTTCACATGAGGAGGATGACGCAGAGCGGAGGAGTGCCCAGGCTGTGCCGGAGGTATCTGGGGCTTCACAGATCCAGAGCAGGGTCTCATCAGGATGGCATCAGCATCAGAGAACTTTCAATTCAGACATATTTCACACATCCCAGCAAGACTGCACACTCCGCAGTTCATTATGAACTGCCTTGGTGAGCACTCCCCATGCATACATTAACTCTCACCACAATGGCATTGTGGATATCCGTAAGTAGTCTCAGTATGTCACTTCATCCCTCTTTTCTATAGTTTTGCCATTAGAGAACTGTCAAGATATGAAATGTTAGCAAAAAATTAGTAAACTGCACTTAACAAGTGAAATGAACACACTGCCTCCCATGTTAAGTTAGGTGAGGTAGAGGCACCTATTTGAATTTGAAGTTAAGTGGTTATCCTTTTACTGAAGGTGTCCATGTGAAGATGTTCCTCAGCTGGAGTGGGGTAGGGTCAAAATGCAGATGTTGATGATTCAGCCACCTATGGGAGGAGTCTTCCTCATGTTTGTCAATGAGTGTCCCAGCCATCGGAAGGTAGCCTGGCAGACTGGGGTGGAGCATCAACAGGAGCATAATTGACATCTACCCCATTCAATTTCACTTCAGAAGCATCACTGAGCAGTCCACACTCCAGAGTGTTGCATTCTGGGGATGCCAGGGCACATGGCCGTCCATGGAGCTGGCCTATCTCTCGGTGGATTATTCAGGGTATTCAAAGCCCTGATCCGTGCTGGTACACAGCGTGAATTCCACCCTTCTTATCCCATACCTCCGCACTACCACAGCACGCATTCGGTGCTGCTGGTCAAAATGGAGTCTCCTTTCTTGTAATTCCAGAGTCCTGCATCTACACCCAGATGAGCTTCACTGACTCTGTGCCATCTCTCCTAGGGGCATTGCCCAAAACTGCCTTACTTTTCTGCTCACTGGTGTCATCCCTGCCACCCATTGCTGCCCTTTCTAACCATGTACAAAGCTGCACAGAGGTGAGTGTGCCTACACTGATGGAGGATGGGCTTGTATGATGTGACAGTGCTACTGTTGCTGCCTCAGATGCTTACGGTGCTCTGGCTGGAGTGACTGTTCTCTATTGCTTGCCTTCCAACACAGACAGGCAGAGGCACAAAAAGATCATGAGGAATAGAATTAGAATTAGAAGTTGTTTTATCAAGTACAGAGGTATACAAGTACAGTGAAAAGTGAACAATGTCACCATTCCTGGCACCATCTTGGTACAAAGGTAGCTAGGTACAAAATCTTAGATACAAAATAGAAAAATAAAGAAATAAAATTAAAAGTTCAACAATCTTTCTTAAGTGCTTAGCCATGCTGGGCTTGCACTCTCCACAAGGGCTCGATCTCCACCGCTTTGGCCCACACTCCAAGAGAACTTGGGTTGCATGTTCTTCCAGAACCCCTACCCACCCCCCTCCCCCAAGTGCTATGTTGGGCTTGCTCTCCGATCGTCAAAGTCCTGATCCAGGCCCCCCTCAGCCACTGCCACGCTCCAAACCACAATGGGCAGTGGGATGGGGCTGGGGGCGCAATGCCACCAGCTGCCAAACTCCCTGCTCTGATCTCCCAGCTGCTGCCACACTCCCAACCTGACGAAGCTGCTTCCGAACATAACCAAACTCTCCCCAGAAGGCAAGTCAGTAGGAAATAAAAGCCAAACTAAACCAAATAAAATGCATGAAAAGAAGAGGAAAAGGAAAAGCAGACGGAGTGGAAAAGCCATTCAGCCGCCTGCAGGTCCTTCCTGGAAGATAGCCTGTGACATCAGAAACTCTACAGGGTCTGGCCTTGCCTGTGCTTTCAGGGAGGGAAGAGTGCATTCCTCTCCATTCACCCAGAGACCTCAATCTTTTGCAGTCTTCTCAGGATAGTCCCATCTTTCCATCCCTCCTTCGTTCCTGCAGGCCTACCTATCACTGCTCTATCTGTAGGAGTTAAGATACAGTATTCTCCTCTTGTTTCTGCGATCTCCCACAAATTATGTCCATTGTCTCCTTCTCAGTGATAAAACAGAGAGAAGTAAGCTGCTGCTAGCCTCTTTGAACATTGCTTATTTATATACAAAGCCATCTTATTGTAGGCCCTCAACAGGGGTCTGGGTATTGTAGAGGGGTGAGTAAGCAATCTGAGCACATACTTCTCAAATGAAAAGAAGCACCATGTACCTTTAGGCACTGAGCTAGTGTCCTACTGCAGGTTGTGATCCCTGAGTACTGGATGAGGGTCACCTTGCCAGAGCAAAGAAGGTTTTGGATGGTTTCTGAGGGTTGGCACAGTGGCGCAGTGGCTAGTACTGCTGCCTCACAGTGCCAAGGACCTGGGTTCAATTCCAGCCTTGGGTGACTGTCTGTGTGAAGTTTGCACGTTCTCTCTGTGTCTGTGTGGATTTGTTCTGGTTTCCTCCTGCAGTCCAAAAGTGTGCTGTTTAGGTGAATTACCATGTTATCTGGGAATGTGAAGTTCAGTAGGGATAGAGTCGGGGGTGAGTCGGTGAGGACTTGTTGAGCTGAATGGCCTGTTCCCACTCTATTAGGATTGTAAAGTTTTATGACATTATAGCCAATTCCTACACACGACACTTCTGCTGCCTCTAATCTCTATGATCCCTGGAGGTCTGCTCTGTGTGGTTGGATCACTGACCCCTGCAGCTCTCTCGAACAGGAGACCCTCTTCTAACCAACAGAATCCAGGAACACCTCAAAGACTGCAACAATAAAACTGAGACAGTTCTGTGCAGGTTCTACCTCTCTGCCCCTCCTGTTGGGGGGGCTGGAGCTTGCAATGCTGAATCAAAATGGCTGCCACAAACACTGCAGTCTTTGTGCCTTTTATTTGGGCCCATATTTTCAGGGTGCCACCTCCATAAACATCCACTGCTACTAATTGGGCACGTCCATCAGGGAAGGTCATGAATTGTGACTGCTCTCCATCCAACCCCCAGGCCTGTGCAGGGTCAGAACCAGTCATTCTGATGTAGACTTGCTGCCCTTAAGTGGTACGCTTTGAAGTGATTCAAATAATTGCGGTGTATTTGTAAACAAATGGAGAAAAGACACATGTTCCCAAAGCGGAATTATCTGCGGTATTTCACTGTTTTGCAGAGTGCTTTGGTGGAGTTTACAATTTAGACAGCCAAATTAGTCACCAGCAATTGAGTCCATATGCTAATTTATAAATCAGAGAGGAAAAGGCTGTTTTGTTTCTAAGACATTGCGTGATTATCAAAGTGGTTTGAAAAAATATTCATGATTCACAGTTTCAGGTAGTTGAATGATTAAGACTTTCAGCTTCATGAATATGTTAGAAAAGTTCAGAGCCAAACACTCTTTGAATTTGCGGACATAAAGCTATTTTATAAAATATGATTTATCATCATGTGACAATGAGGAGGGAGAAAAAAGAATAAACTGTTTCCTACAGATGGCTGAATAATCTTGAACTCACAATATTCCTGTTGTGAAAGAGCAGTACAACTTGAAAGTGTGTAGGAAGTGGTATTGCTCAAAGACATTGGCTGTGTTTTCATACAATACATCTGGTAATGCCAGCAGATAAGGGCTTTATCCAGAAACACAGGTGGGTAACCCTTGTCTGGCCTATGGGGCACCTTATCTTTTAATATGTGCTGGAATCTGTCAATTGCGGGTGTGGAATAATCTGAGTTCTTGTACTCCTTGCCAATGTTTTGAAGTTTAAGCAGCGCACACTGCTGTTGGCACCTAACAGGAAAAGGCTCAGATTATGTTTTAACAAGTTGTACTTCAAACAAATTCAGCAACACACACACACAAAAAAAGTACTTTTGCTGATATAATCACTTCTCTGTTGCTAATGTGGCCTTGGCCATTTGCCTTTGCAGCCCCCAGTGAGCCTTTGCTGTGCAAATTTGCTGATGGAGGGCAGAAGAAAAGACAGAATCAAAGCAAATATACGCAAAATGGAAGGCCGTGGCCCAGAGAAGGAGAGGTGAGTTATTGTCTAAGTCTGAATTTCTGAGAAACAAGAATATGGAAGGTCTGGGAAATTCTTCAGCTGTGTTACCCTCCTCAGACTGGCTCAAGGAATATTTCTAATGATAAATATACAAATAAGGGAAAGCAGCAGCTAATCCAGCACACTAATAATGAGGCTCTTGACTGAACCATTTCTGGGATTCTGTCATCAACACCGATAAATTAAAACCCATGAGAATCACTGTGCAGATTCACTTTCCAGCTAGTGTCCTTAATGACAATCAGCTTTTGCTATTCTGCTTGAGAGTGAAGAGAGGGACACTGAGCTAACTGACCAGGTACATCAGATTTAAGAGTCATAGAGATGTACAGCACGGAAACAGACCCTTTGGTCTAACTTGTCCATGCTGACCAGATATCCCAACCTAATCTAGTCCCATTTGCCAGCACTTGGTCCATATCCCTCTAAATCCTTCCTATTTGTATACCCATCCAGATACCTTTTAAATATTGCAATTGTACTAGCCTCCACCACTTCCTCTGGCAGCTCATTCCATATACTCACCACCCTCTGCTTAATTAAGTTGGCTCTCAGGTCTCCTTTATGTCTTTCCCCCCTCCCCCTAAATCTATGCCCTCTAGTTTTAGATTCCCCCACCCAGGGAAAATACTTTATCTATTTATCCTACCCATGCCCCTCATGATTGTACAAACCTCTATAAGGTCACCCCTTAGCCTTCGACACTCCAGGGAAAACAGCTCCAGCCTATTCAACCTCTCCCTGTAGCTCAAATCTTCCAACCCTGGCAACATCTTTTCTGAACCCTTTTAAGTTTCAGAACACCCTTCTGAACTGGATTGTCAGTTTGATAACAAAATTGCAGTAAGTTGCAACATTTTCCCATGCTTGAAACACCCATTCTGTACATTATAATCATCTCCAATATTGATCATCCTGAAGGATACATTTTGCACAGAATAAAATTAAGATTTTTCTTTGACCTCGGTTTATCTTCCTGCCATGGAAAAATTAAAGATGCTGCCTTTGGGGGCTTTCATTTAAAAGAAACACATAAGGACAGGAACAAGAACCAAATGACCAATTTTTTTTAAGGCAAGATGGTGTTGCAAGCCAATGATGCTATTTTGTCTTCAGGCATCATTTATATTACTGCCTGTCTGCTCATGAACAAGCAACAGAAGTTTTCCAAATGCTCATTCTCAAAGAGTAAAGACTTTTAAAATATTTTTACTTCCCAGAATAAGCAGCAATAAAACATGTCTTTCATTGTTGAAATGAAGTCACTATTTTCGATGGCCTGAAATAAGACAACTCATTTTGTATTCACCCAACATCAATTCTGAACAGTACTCTGCATTGGAGTTAAGTACATTTTTGTATCTTCCCATATGCAAGGGGTTCCACTGTGTTCTTTGCTTCACACCTTCATTTTGAGTCCAGTTCATGGGGATGAAGCACAGTTCTTATCTCTGGTAACTGTTAAGATTCCTAACTGAAATATATTTTAGCAAACTTCATCTGGTTCCAGTTGATCACAAATGTGTTCTTAAAATGCATTGTTAACCACCAATTTTATCAATATTCTTTATAACATTCCAACTTTCTTTATATGTATCAACATATGTCAACAGGAGGTTTGACCATGAGACATCAGAACAATACCCAACTCTGTTCTTGTGTAACGTCCACAGTATCTATTTTCCAATTGAAGTTGAAAAAAGACCAGGAACAGGAATCTTGCTGATATTTCTCCTTTCCCAAGCCCAGAGGCAACTTTAGCCATTTTAGCCTTCATTCTGCTATCCTCAATGACCAGAGGTTGAACCTGAAGCCATCTGGTTTCTGTGGCTACTTGATTAAGTTTTAAAGTATGTTTCTCCAGTTTTAAACAGCACTGTGTACACGTTGCAAGGGCTTCAGTTACCGCAACAGAATCATTTAAGTTGGTGCCATCTAGTGGAGCTTGTCTCACACAACTTGCTTGGGTGTGCTCATTTTAGCCTGTGACTGAAACCAAGGTTCAAGCTGTGGTTCCGTGATGTGGGAATAGAGGGAGAGCTGTTGAGGAATGCTTGTAAGTTTTTAATCTGAGGCACATGCACTTTAAGGACAAGATAATATGGTTAGCCTGCAAAGTGGCTGTTGACCACTGTTCTGAGAATCTTTGCCAAAACAAAATATATAAACAGATTTCACAAAATAACCTATTGTATGCAACTCAGTGTGATCTTTCTCTTAAAGAGACTGTCAATAATTGTCCTTAAAGATTGTCATGAGCACAGAAATTTATTTCTGAGGGGATAGTGGAGGATTGGCAATTTGGTATTGTTTACAGGAACAATATGAAAAACAATACATTCATAATAGCTTTAAAAAGCTGAGATTTTCATGTGGTAACTGTACATTTTTTTAGTACTTGGTTTTTCCTCCTTCACATGATTGTAATTTCTTTCTGCCAGAGAGGCAGACAACAGCTCCCTAGATGGTGTTTTCTAGCACATAACACTGTTGGGATAGAGGAGGCCATTTGGAATCTCAAATCTGTTCAGTCATTCAGATGAATTGCGTCTAATCTGTAGCCCATCTCCCATGTCATGTCTTTATTCCATATCCGCTTGCTGACCCAACCCAAGAAGAATCTCTGAATCCAACTTTGATAATTTCAGTTGATTCTCAGTATTTGTTGTCTTTTGGGGAATGAGTTCCAAATTTCCAATACCCTTTGGATAAAAAACTGCTTCCTAAAGTCTGAGGTGGTGCTTCAGTCTTCAACATTATTAACTATCTATGAAGGATATATATTGATGATCATAAGGTATTAATTTGGGACTTCTGTTCAACATGGCAGGATAATATGTCTGGTTTAAAAACGCTAATTACGCGGATCTCTAACATCAAACAATATGAAATCAGTTGTTGAAAAGCCACCTCCATTTGTTTTTAACATTTCCATCATTCTACACTGTATACAACATTATTCAGTGCATTTTTTTAAAAAATGTTGCCGTATTGAATGGATGTACAACCTACAGTAATGATGAAGCAGCAAACCATGATATGGCCTCTGCTGAAGCAGTACCACTTTATAGTCCAGCACATGATGTGCTTGCCATCCTACTCTTTGGTAGTTTCTCAAACAATCGGTCATGTTCTGTACAGAGTTGATGTGCTGAGCCAAAAGGTGTGAATCCACAACATTGCATAGAACCCATGCAAAATCCAAAATCATAAAGGCACAACAGATGTTACAACTGTTCCCTTTTGCCTAATTACAGAAACCCAGTTAGCAAAGGAAGGAGTAAAAAGATTGCAAACTAGTTGTGTTTTTTTTGACAGACTATCTCTACACTGGCAGGATGATGATCCCGCCTGGCAGCTTCTTATATCCCAAGTGGTAGCAGCTAATTTATTTTTTAAACAATACCCAGAACCGGATGCTTAAAGGTATTCTGATTATACTGCATTCAGAATATTTTAGGATTCAGTAATTGGGTACAAAATACACTTCAAATCTTCTGGAAGCTTGTCATTGCAGTGTTGCTGTGAACAACATGCCGCACTCCCACTCAATGTCAGTGATGACTTGGCCAAAGTGAATTTTCAGGATAAAATATGATGCTGTTTGCAGTACTTTAAAAGGGGTTTCTGCCAGATTAATTGAATGGATTCTGCTTAGGAAACCCTTGCAGGAACTTTGAGTAACAATTTCAAATTAAATAAAAGACGAAACCTTTTGCCTCTAATTTTTACAAAACTGGTTGCCCTTGAATATCAAGCAAGGCTTTGCACAGCTTTTTTTGTTGCCTCTCACATGCACACCCACTGGATGTTGATAGAATGTTAAACTCCAATCAATCCAAAATAAAGTACTCAAATTGCAATAGGCACTGTTTAGGGAATATGTAAAAAAGATAATTTGTCAGTTTTAATACAAATTACAATACTCAGTCTGGGTATTTGTAAAGATTTTGACAATGTTTATATTGACTTACAAATTTCAATGGTGATTCATCATCATTTTAAAATGATGGAGAAAGAAACATTCATTAAACAAATAATTGGTGTATTGCAGAATAGTTATTATGACTATGTATCATGCTCCATGGCATTCTTCCAATTATTACCCATGATTTCACCTGAGCCTGAAGGTTATGGGTTCCAGTCACATTTCAGAAATCCAATTACCAATTCTTAGCTAAAAACCCAATACCGTGTTCAGAGATCTCTGGCAGATGTGCCATCTTCAAACTCATGCCTGTCTGCACAATGGAGAGGCCCATGACAAAATACGTCGGGCAGCACGGTGGCTCAGTGGTTAGCACTGCTGCCTCACTGCACCAGTGACCCGGATTCTAGTCTCAAGTGACCGACTGTGGAATTTGCACATTCACCCCGGATCTGCTTGGGTTACATCCGGTTGCTCAGGTTTCCTCCCACAAGATGTGCCAAGTTAGATAGATTGGTCAAGCTAAATTGCACACATTGTCCAGGGATAAGTGAGTTAGCCATGGCAAATGTAGGGTTACAAGGATAGTGGGGGGGGGTATGGGTATGGGTCTGGGTGGGATGCTTTTTGGAGGATTGGTATGGACTGGATGGGCCGAATGGCCTGCTTCCATTTTGCAGGGATTCTCTGATATCAAAGAAGAGTTTACAAGTGTCCTGGTCAATATTCACTCTACAACAAACAACACTGAAGCAGATTAGCAGGTCATTATTTGATTTCTGTGGATCTTGGTGCATGTGAATTAGCTGTCACTACATGCTAAAAGTGATTAAACTTCAAATTCAATAGGCTCTAAAACACTTTGGTACTTAAAAACAAAAGAAATAGGAGCAGGAGAAGGCAGATGTAAGAGTGAGAATGGGTAGTTAATAGGGGATAATAAGGAAATGGTGGATGAATAAGTATTTCGCTTCTGTCTTCACAATAGAGAATAGAAACAAAATCCCAGTGACAGCTGTTAAAACAAGAGCTGGCAGAGAGAGGGACTTAGAAACATTACAGTGAGTGGGGAAGAAAACTGACTGACAAGTCCCTGGTGTTGGTGGACTTGATTCTCGGGTCTTTAAAGAAATGCCTATTGATGTAGTACATTCTTCAGTGTCAATTTTCCAAAATTCCTTCGATTTGGCTAAGATTCCATTAGACTGGAAGGTACCAAATATAACTTGTCTATTCAAAAAGGAGAGGAGGCAGAGAATAGGAAACTACAAACCAGTTATCTTGATGTCTGCTGTAGGGAAGGTGTTAGAACTGGTCATCAAAGAGGTGATAGCTGAGCACTCAAAGTCTCAAGATAATCAGGAAGTACCTACGTGGTTTTGTGAAAGGGAAATTATGTTTATCCAATTTATTAGAGTTCTTTGAAAGAGTGAAATGTGCTGCAGATAAAGGGGAGCCTGTAGACATATTGTACTTAGATTTCTAGAAGGCATTTGATAAGGTGCCACATCAATGGATATTATGGAAAATAAAAGAGCTTGGTGTCAGAGCAACATATTAGCATGGATGTTAGATTGACTGGCTGAATACAGAAAGTATGTATAAATGGGTTTTTGTCTGACTGACAAATTGAGGTCTGGAATTCCTTAGAGGTCTATGTTGGGGGTCACAACTTTTTAAAATTTCCATCAATGAATTCGGTGAGGGGAGCAAGGCATGGTAGTAAAATGCACAGGGGATGATAGATAGGGAAGATGTTGTGAAGTAGACATAAATAGTCTGTGGGTGGACGTAAATAGATAAGTGAGCAAGTGGAGAATTAATCAGCAGAATGTTACTTAAATGGATAATGACGGTGGAATTCAGAGATATAGAGGATCTAGGTATTCTAGTGCATGAGTGATAAGAAGTTAGCGTGCAGGTACAGTGAGTGTTTAAGAAGGCTCATGGGATGCTATTCTTTATTATGAAAGGAATTAAACATAAAAGTAAGGAGAAAGTGAGGACTGCAGATGCTGGAGAGTCAGAATCAAAAAATGTAGTGCTGGAAAAGTACAGTGGGTCAGGCAGCATCTGAAGAGCAGGAGAGTCAATGTTTTGGGCATAAGGCCATCATCAAGAAAATGGGGGGTAGAAGAGGATTGAGAAATAAATAGTGCGATGGGGTGGGTGGGAGGGAGGAAACTGGGAGAGCAATAGGTAGATGCAGGTGGGGGATAATGGTGATAGGTTGGGGGGTAGGGTGGATCGGATAGGTGGGAAGGAAAATGGACAGGTAGGACAGGTCAAGAGGGCAGTGCTGAGTGAAGGGTTGGATCTGGAGTGAGGTGGGTGCAGGAGAGATTTGGAAACTGGTGAAATCCACATCAATCCCGTGTGGTTGGAGGGTCCCAAGGCGGAAGACGAGACATTCTTCCTCCAGGCATCAGGTAGCTTGGATTTGCTGGAGGAGGCCCAGGACTTGCATGTCCTTGGCAGAGTGGGAGGGGATGTTGTAGTAGTTGGCCACAGGGCAGTAGGGTTATTTGGTGCGTGTGTCCCAGACATGTTCTCTGAAACATTCCGTAAATTGGCATCCTGTCTCCCGAACACAGAGGAGACCACACCGAGAGCAATAGACACAGAAGATGAGATGTTTGGATGTGTAGAAAAATCTCTGTCGGATGTGAAAAGATCCTTTGGGGCCTTGGATGGAAGTGATGGGGAAGATGTGAGCATGGTTTTTACACCTCTTGTGGTGGCAAGGGAAGGTGCCTGGAGTGAAGGGTGTGTTTGTGGGGGTGTGGACTTAATGACGGAGTCACTGAAGGAATGGTCACTGTGGAATGTAAATAGGGGTGGGGAGGGAAACATATCTTCGGTGGTCAGGTCTGATTGTAGGTGGTGGAAATGGCAAAGGATGATGCGATGTATACAAAGGTAAGTGGGGTGGAAGGTGAAGATCGCGGTGGCGGGGGGGAGCGTGGTGGTTCTATCCTTGTTGTGGTTGGAGGGGTGGGGTTCAAGAGTGGAGATGTGGGAATTGGAAGAGATGCGCTGGAGGGCATTCTTCATTACTTGAGAGGGGAAATTGCAGTCCTTGAGATAGGAGATCGTTTAGGATGTCCTGAAGTGGAATTGCTCCTCCTGGAAGCAGTTATGATGGAGAAGAAGAAGGAATTTGGAGTAAAGGATCACGTTTTTACAGGAGAGGGGTTGGGAAGAAGTATAGTCCAGGTAGCTGTGGGTGTCAGTGGTTTTGAAGTAGATGTCCGAGTTGAGTTGGTCACTGGAAATGGAGACAGAGAGGTCCAGGAAGGGGAGGGAGGTGTCTGACATGGTCCAGGTGAATTTCAGTTCAGGGTGGAAGGTGTTTGTGAAGTTGATGAACTGTTCAAACTCCTCCTGGGAGCACGAGATAACACCAATACAGTCCTCAATGTAGCAGAGGAAAAGGTGGAGAATGGTGCCAGTGTATCTGTGGAAGATGGACTATTCCACATACCCGACAAAGAGGCAGGCATACCTGGGGCCCGTGTCAGTGTCCATGGCTACCCCATGTAAGGAAGTGGGAGGATTCAAAGGAGAAGTTGATGAGGGTCAGGACCAGTTCTGCCAATCGAACAAGTGTGTCAGTGGAGGAGTACTGGTTGGGTTGGTGGGAAAGGAAGAAACGGAGGGCTTGGACCCCCTCGCCATGGCAGTGGATGTGTACACGGACCTAATGTCCATGGTGAAGATGAGGTGATAGGGGCAGGGAAATGAAAGTCATGGAGGAGGTGGAGATCCTGGACCAAGGGTGACAGGATGGTGTCGCGATATGAGGAGATAGGTTCGGTGGGGCAGGAGCAGGCAGAGACAGTAGGTCGACAGGGGCAGTCAGGTTTGTGAATTTTGGAGAAGAGGTAGAATCGGGCAGTGCAGGGTTCCAGAACTGTGAAGTTGGAGGCTGTGGATGGGAGATTCCCATGAGGTGATGAGGTTGTGGATGGTCTGGGACATGATGGTTTGGTGATGGGAGATGAGATTGTAGTTGAGGGGGCAGTAGGAGAAGGTATCCGTGAGTTGGAACTTGGCTTCAGCTGTGTACAGGTCGGAGCACCAACCTACCATTGTGCACCCCCCTGTCACCCCCTGGTTTAATGGTAAGGTTAGGGTTGGAGCAGAGGGAGTAGAGGGCTGCGCTTTGCGAGGGTCAGAGTTTGGAGTGGATGTATTACTAAAAGTAAGGACGTCATGCTTCAGTTATTCACGGTGTACAAATTTGGTCTCCGTTTTTAAGAAAGGAAATGTACCTGTTGGCAGTCATTCAGATCAGGATTACCAGATTGATACTGGAATGAGTGAGTTGTTTTATGAGCTTATGCTTTCCTTGAAGTTTAAGTGAATGTGGGTTGACTTAATTGAAGTGTGTAAAACCTTTAAGGTCTTGACAGGATGGACGTGGACAAAAAGAGAAATTGCTGGAAAAGCTCAGCGGGTCTGACAGCATCTGTGGAGAGACAAGGCAGAGTTAATGTTTCGAGTCCAGTGACCCTTCTTTAGAACTGATGTTTCCTCTTGTTTCATGAGTCCAGAACTAGGGGCACTGTTTTAAAATTTGAACTGTGATGAAGAGGAATTGTTTTATCTCAGAGGGTTGTGCATCTCTATCTCTGAAGGTGATGGAAGCATTGCCATTGAGTATTATTAATACAGAGGCAGAGGCTATTGGATGAAGATGGAATTAAAACAACAAACAGGTCAGCCATGATCTTGTCGAATGGTGGAGTAGACTCGAGGACAGAATGTTCTCCTGCTGCTCCGATTTTATATGTTCGTATTTCAGTCAATGTAACCAGTCCACGATTTAGTAAGATCATGGTTGATGTATTTGTAGCCTTCACTTTCCTGACTGCCCCATAACTCTTAAGTCTCTTGTAGATCCAAATCTGTCTTATTCAGCTTTAAACATATTCATTGACCCATCCCCTCACTACTCTCTCTGGGTTGAGAACTTTAAGGACTGACAGCTGTCTGATAGAAGAAATCCTTCATCATACCCATTTTACATGGGCGATCTTTTGACTTTGAACTGGTGTCCCCTCTCTGAGGAAGCATCCTCTCAGGTCCCCCGAGCCTGCCAAGCCCCCCTCGGACTTTATGTCTCAATCAGGTCACAACTCCAACAAATATAGGTCTAATTTGCTCATCCTTTTCGCATGAGACAGCTTCTCCACCTCAAGAATCAACCAGCCTTTTTCGAATTTCAGCCATTGCAGGTATATCCGTCCTTCAGTCAGTAGACCAACAGTGTCACTTTTACACTAGTTCAGGGCTCGCCGATGCTGTGAACAATAGGAGCAAGACTTCCCTACTTTTGTAATCTAACCCCTCATTCAAATCATTCATATCGATTGTAAGTAACACTGATCCCAGTAAAACTCCATTAGTTATAGTGTACCTATCTGAAAACTAACCATTTATACTGACTCAAAGCGACCTATTGGTTAGCCAGTCCATGCCAATGCATTATCCCAGTATCACCCGAATCAGTTCTGATGAAGGGAAACATTAACTCTGCTTTCTCACCACAGATGCTGCCAGACCTGCTGAGTATCCCCAGCAATTTCTGTTTTTGTTTCAAAGCTATCTAATGGAGTCTTTCCCTTTCAATGAGATAAATCTTTCTTCAGCATAAGTTGAAATATCTCCCTAAACATCTTCTGTATCACTTAGCTTCTAACCTATTTCTCCACTCCACTGTAACAAACCCTGTCCATGTATCTTTGAAACTGACTTAATTTGACTTTGTCACTCGTTTCAGATCTGGGTTTCTTGATCTCAAACTAAATGTGAAGTTGTATTGTGCAATGATCACTTTCAACTAAAGGATGCTATGTGTGTTAACATGAGATCTTCAATTTCTCCTATTTCATGTCTGATCCAAAATAACTAGTTGAATAATTGGTACCAGACTGTATTATTGAGAAATTGTCTCGAATACAGTCAGTGAGTCCATCCTCAAGGCTATCTTTACTAATTTGATTGATGTCATGTGATATTTTAAATTGTCCATGATTATAAGAATATCTTGCTTACAAGCCCTTGTTATTTTTTGACATAGACAGCAGGTAAGATGTTATTTACAGAGTATAAATGCAAGCTGCCTTATTTTACAGCAGTGGATTAGGTGCAGTGAACTTTGGCTATTTTCAAATATTACTGAATACAATAGTGATGGGTCCATTTATCAATTAGGCTTTTGAGAGATTGATAAATGCAATGAGATTGGCATTCAAGGGCACCAAAACTCGAGAAAAATCATTTGAAATGCCTCACCGGAGATAGCTGACAGGGTGATTGCTGTCTGCAAAGTTTAGAGGCTGCAAATGCAGCAGATGTTTGAAGGCTAGAGGAAAATTACCAAGGCATTTCTCCCCAGCAGAATCATACATTTGTCTCAAGTGTACATTATATAAAGCATGTGCTTAGAACTTGTTTCCTTGCCCTGCAAACCCCTGAAAATCTCACACAACTTTACAGTGTTTTAAATTCTCAATATGCATGGTCATTCAGCAGTGTAGCATTCTTGCACACATCATAGAGTTGCACATCAAATCCTGTTGGACATCCTGCCTTCATGAATTGTATTGTGTTACAACATGGATGTCAGGTTAGGTAAACACTTTTCTCTGTACGTGCTTCTCAAAATTAAAGCTAAAGTCACCTTCTCGGCTAGCAAGACGGGATGGTGTATAAAAGAGCTGAACTGGAGTGAGGATTCAGAAATTGTAGATCATTTTGTGAAGTCCACCCAGGACAAGCTTGCCTAACATGTTGAGTGGCAGGAACGAAGAAGCTGGGACTGATACCATTGTGCAATAGTTATAGCTCTTCCTCATGGCCAACAATTTGAGACATGTCCTTGTTTAATGTTATTGGTCTAGGAAGAGCATTGAACCATCACCAACAGTGACCCTTCTCTCACCTCTGCTCCATGCCTCTGCAGTTCCTAAAAACCACAAAACAGCTGAACCACAGCTGAATTTGCAAGCATCAGTGCAATTGCACAGACCCCGAGGATGCACAGACTCCCAAGTCATGAGGATCATCCTTCCTGCACTTTGTCTAGTCCTGTTAGAATTTGACAGGTTTCTATGAGATCCCTCCTTATTCTTCTGAATTCCAATGAGTGTATTCCTAGGCAATCTAGAATCTCCTCATAGATACACATGCTATCCCAGGAATTAGTCAGTTAAACATTTCTTGCACTCCCTCCATTGCCAGAACATTGTTCTTCAGATAAGGAGACTAAAACTGCACACAGTATACTGGGGGTGGTCTCACCAAGGCTCTGTACAATTGCAGCAAGATATCCTGCTCCTATGCTCAAGTCCGCTCAAAATAAAGGTGCACATATGTTTTGCCTCCTTCACTGCCCGCTGCACCAGCATGCTTCCTTTCAGCAACTAGGAAACAAAGACCCCCAAGTCTCATTGGACTTCACTCTTTCCCAATCCATCACCATTCATATAATAGTCTACCTTCCTGTTTTTGCTACCAAAGTGGATAACCTCATGTTTATCTATGTTGCAGTGCATCTGCCATACATTTCTCCACTCGTGCAACTTGCCCAAATCACAATGAAGTATCCTGCTCACACCCCCTCCCACCCAGCTTTGTGTCATCTGTAAATTTGAAAATGTTACATTTAATTGCCACATCTAATTCATGAATATATATTATGAACAGCTGGGATCCAAGCACTGATCCCTGCAGTACTCCACTGATCACTGGTTGCCACTCAGAAAATGACCCATTTATTCCTACTCTGTTTTCTGTATACCAACCAGTCCTCTATTTGTGTCACTACATTACTCCCAGGCCCTTCCACTTTAATTTTATTTGCTGATCACAGTGTGGGACCTTATAGAATGTCTTTTGAATGTCCAAATAAACCACATCAACTAGTCCTCCCTTATCACCTCTACTAATTACATCCTCAAAAAATCTAATAGATTTGTCAAGCATGACTTTCCTTTTGTAAATCCATGCTGACTATCCCATCCTATTACTAATTTCCGAGTGCTCTGCTAATTAATATTTTATAATGGACTCTAGCATTTTCCCTGCTGACCCAGTTTCTGTGGAGGCAGTTCCCTAGACCAATGTGCCTGAGCCTATTACTCCACTTGTTGGCATAATGTCGGGTACAGATAGTCTTCCTCATTTGTCACTTGATCTTCCTGGAACAGTTCTTTTGATTTTCTTTATCCTCTGGCGTGCTTTGAAAGTTTGCTCCAGGCAAAATTGGAACTAAGAGGGTCGTCTGATTGTTTGGATGGAGAGGGTATGGATTGGAGGGTTGGTAGTGGAGATATTACCACCATCCTGCCCTGCTCCAAGGGAAGCAGCACCTCCAGCCTTCCTGTCTGGAAGGCAGTCATAGCTGGGCGAGACCCCTAAAGCTCCAAACCAAGCATAATGTCAGGGATTCATCAGCATCCTGATTCCCAACTCCCATCCATGCTGCAGAACCGATTATAGGGCCTTGTATTCATCAGCATTCTTAGGGAACAATAGTGTCTCATTTCACTGAATATTTCCCAAACCTTTCTCATTATGCCTCATAGTTTGAGCGATAAAATGAGACCAGTTTACAATATTAGAAAATAATTACATGTGAGGAAATCCATTCAGCCCATTTTAGTTAACCTGTCCTGAGAGTGTCTAACCTTCTCCTGTTAAAATGTGATAAGCAGTTGTTTCATCAATAATTCCCCAGTTTTGTCTCTTATTTTAATCAATATTCCACGTGTTCACTTTTTGAGAAAGAAGAGTTCTGTGATGGTGTTCATATTCTGTTTTATTAATTTGAACGAGTCTTCAGGTTCTGCTCCATTTTTTTACAGTAATGTTCCAGATTAATGTTTGCTATGTTCTTAAACAGTTTAGTATACCTGTTGCGGATAATTTCTTGAACATCTCCTCCTAGTTAAAAAGCCCAAGTTCCTCCTGGTCTTTCCTTCATAAAGCAAACCCCTGGTAGTTGTAATTTGCTTCATGACTTTTCTCTGCTATACCTTCAACATTTAAATATCTTGAAGGTAAGAGCTATGTATATAGATTTCAAGACGTAGCTTGTATAAAGATTGATCACTGCTTTCTCAGACTTCTAACAACCCCATCCTGATTAACAATCCCATCCCGATTAACACCTTCATCTCCATTAAAACGCCTATCCCAGTTAACCTCTCCATCTCCATGCCAATTAGCATATCCATCATGAATAACACTCCTTCCTTCCTTCCTAGTTAACACATCCATCCCCATTAACAGCTTCATCCCGATTAACACCCTTGCATCCAGATTAACCCTTCCATCTTGTTTAACACCTCCAACCCAATTAATACCTGCATCTTGATTAACACTCCCATCCTGATCTCTGACAGTAAATGCAACAAACTTCTAGGTTTCTTTGTCACTCAGAATAAATCCTTCTAATCAGTTCTTTCTGCCACTTCCCTCCAGTAGAGTGCTGGACAAAACTTTCTTTAAACCTCTGCCCTGCCCCAGGGGCAGTAGGAACCTCACACTACCATCCAGTTTGTCTCCTCTCTGCCCACCTGCCTATTCTGTCCACTACCTGCTCTGACAATCTTATTCACACAAAACTGCTGACCACCCCAATTTCCTTCCTTCTCCTTGTGTTAATATGTTCATAGTTCTCTTGCTCCAGGTACCAAGCCCCTCTCATTCAAACTTCCCGTTCTCACTCCTCAAAAAAAACTCTTGAACAACTTCCCTTGCCAACAACTGCATCCCTTTCTAGGAAAAAGTGCTCAAATGTGTTGTTGTTTCCAAAATACATTTGTGTTTGAGTCCCTCCAAATGGTTTTCTACCTCTGCTATATTTCTGAAATAATTCTGAAATATTTCTTAATTAAATAATTCGCACATAAATGACATGTAATGTTACAAAGACAAATTGGTAAACCATCCTTCCATGTCCTTCAAGATCTGTCAACAGCCTTTGATAGAATTGACTCTTGCAATGCTTCTCGACCATCATCCAGCTGGGTAGTACTGAACTTAACTGTTTCTATTCTTAACTGTCTAAGAGGAGCTAGATTGAACTGGTAATGGCTTCTCTCAGCACTTCTACACCAGTACATGTGGTGTCCAAATAAGAATCTACCCTTATTTATCACTGCCCCTATCCTATTCCCCATCTACATACTTCCCTGAAGCAAAGTTGTCTGCAACACAGCATCTGTTTTTGTATTTATACTGACAGTCTACTACACCACAACGTCTCCTGGTTCCTTCACTGTTGCTAAGTTATCAGCCAGCTCTCAGAATTGGATAAACAGTAATCTCCTCCAAGTTAAGTATTAGAAAGGCTGAAACTAGACAGCACCTTCCAAACCTACAACCACTTCCATCTAGAAGATCAAGGGCAAAAGATGCTTGGAACAACACCACCACCTGCAAATTTTTCTCCAAAACCACTCACCATCCTGGCTCGGAAATATGTCAATATTCCTTCAATGTCGCTGGGTCAAGATCCTAGAATTGCCTTCCAAATGGGGTACTGCAGCCGTTCGAGAAGGCTCACCACCACCTTCTCAAGGGCAACTAGGGATGAGCAATCAGTGATGGTCTAGCCAGGGACACCACAACCAATAAAAGAAAAAATTGAGTAGCCAAACTTGGAAAATTCCTACTATGGGATGCTGTATAGAACAAAAGAATCTTACAGCAGGAACATGAGACATGGAGGAGCAAGCAGAGAAGGAGGAATCATCCAAACCCACAGGATAAATGATCCTGTACTGCCTTGCTGAGTGGTAGGTTGATCTAACATACAGTCTGCCAGTGTTTCCTTTCAACAGTGTGGAGATCTCCACCAGTAGAGAATCTACACACAAGACAGAGGATCTGACATCCCCCTGGGTAAGGACGATACTCTCAGCTCAAAGACACCTGGTTGCTTACCAGAGTTCAGATGTGAAATGTGGACCCTTATTTTGAGATTGTGCCCTCGGGTCCTAGACTTTCCCTCAAGGGGAATTAACCTTTCCACAAACTCCATGAGAATCATGTATTTTTCAATAAAGTTGCCTCACATTCTTTTAACTGCCAATGAGTACATGCCCAATCTATTCAAATTCTCATTGGAAAATCCCTCCATACCCAGGACCAACCTGGGGAACCTCCTCTGGACTGCTTCCAATGCCATTATAAAGATCCTTCAATAAGCGGTTTAAAACTGCTCGCAGTAATTCAGCTGTCATCTATTGATGCTTTGTATTGGTTTAGAAAGACCTGTTTCCATAGTCCATTCCATCTGAATTAAAGACCAATATTTCATTCGCCTTGCCTATTTCTCCTGGGCATCAACTATAAAGCAGTTTCAGTTTGAGATTTGGCTGGAGGAGATAATCTCTTTTTTCCCCTTGATGGGACTGAACTTTCTTAATGTGCTTTGTCCATTTGAACACTAAAATCAAACTTTTTTGTGGAGGTGTTTTCATTTGGGCTGTGGTATTAGATGAGATTTAGTTGAATGCTTTCACAGTAATGGACCTTGTAGAGATGCAGTTTATTACTGTAGAAATATAGGACTGCAGTGTTATAATGTGTATTTTTTTGACAAAATAGAGTTTCTCTGAAGTGAAGCTTCACCAAGTGGGCTCCTAGACTATTTTTTATCTCCACATCTAATATCCTTAATAAATGCTAAAAAGCACCAGTAGATTTAAATAATGACAAGTAGTTTTTACTTGGGTGTCCTTAATTGTCAGCAGTGTCAGTTCATGTGGCTACATGCAAGGAATTTCAGCAGTCCCACTTGAGTAATAGAAGAAGCATTTAGCACATGCAGCTCACAACATAAGCCATTAAATATCTAATGACTAGACATCCAAGCAACTGACACTTTCAATTAATTATATCTATAAAATGAACCTGTGAGGAACTTTGGGAGATGCCGACACTTGCATTGCCATCATTGGCACTCCTACCAGCATTGGAATGGAAACCATTTCCAGCAGCCATTCATCTCCTCGCAACCAGTGTGAGAGAGCTGTTCAGGAGGCTTGACGGAGGTTGAATGAGGCTGTTCACGAGAAAAGCTTGCTGGCACTGCAACATGCAGAAGGGGAATCCTGTGAAAGTTGGCCTTGTTGCAAATTTGTGGAAAATAGGAAATTATCTTAGGTTGTATAAACCTCCGTTGCAAATTAAGTGAAATTTTGTTCTAGCCTGAATTTTAATACAATTGCTGTCACACACTCCCTTTTTTAATGCATTATCACAGTAATTAGGGAATCGAATAAATTATTCTGAGACAATGATGATTTAATTTAATTTTCTGGGGTGTTCTTGCATGTTATGTATACCGCCTTCTCGATGCAAGGTTTGCAAACTAAGTTTTTGACACCAGACACCTGTGCAGATGAGAATTCAAACTGTTTGCAGAATAGAACTGATTCTGTGACACACTGTAATCCAAGAAAATCTATACAAGCTGAACAACCTCTCAAAGTTATGAATAGAAGAACTATTCATAATAGAAGAGCTAGTCAATGACATGGTTGCTTATTGCAGGGTCACCATAGCCCATGCTTTATAGACTTTAATTATGGGGTCCCTAATTTTTGGAATTCTGTCCAGGCTATTAATCTGCTTTTAACAGGGCCTTTCATTTATCTTGGCTTTTCAAATTCTCCTTCTTATAAGGCAGTCCTCACCCAGTTATTTCACTGTCCACTTGGTTTAGGTAGTTAACTAATTTAATTAATTCTTTGGTGAAATGTGAATGTTTTGTTCCCTGCAATCATTCTTATGGTTGGCTTGCAATCCTCTTTCACTCTGAAGTAAGTTTAACGAAACTGAAGTGGCCAGCTCCATGTTGTTCAGCTCATGTATTTCATTGTCACGTGTTATGCTCCCTTAAAATTAATTGCCACGCCTCTGTGGAAACCAGACAAAGTGACACTCAGTTAGATGGTAATAATTATAATACCAGCGGACTTAATATCTCATAAAGGACTACAGTATATGCAAGCTTACTAACAGCGCTGAAGAAGGCACTTCAGCCCATCAGGTCTGTACTAGCTCTGCAAATGAGCACTATGACTTGAACTTGCTTCCTCTATGCTTTTAGACAATGAATTCCATACTTGGAATCACTCAATTTGTGAAAAAGATTGTTCTCACACACTTTTTCAAATCACTTCAAATCTATGTCCTCCTATTCTCAATATTTTACGAGTGGGAACAGTTTCTCCCTATCTGTCCAGCCCCCTCATGATGTTAAAAACCTCTATCAAATCTCATCTTAGGCTTCTCCTGTCTGAGAAAAACAGTCTAGACTTCACCAATCTGTCTTCATAACTGAAGTTTGTCATCCCTGGAACCATTCTTGTAAGCGTCCTCTTTATTTTGTCCAAAGTATCCACATCCTTGCTGAAGTGTGGTGCCCAGCACTGTAAGTTCTCCATAACCTTCTTGTTCTCGTGCTTTACCAACTGTTTCTCCACCTGTCCTGCCACTTTTAATGACTTAGACAGACTTACATCTGTTCCTGTATCTTCTTTAGAATTGTACCCCTTAACCTATATTATCTTCCATGTTTTTCCAACCAAAATGAATCACTTCACACTTCTCCGCATTCTTTTGCGAACTACCTGTGCACTCCAACAAAGTGTCCATATCCTTTTGAGTTCTTTGCTGCCCACCTCTCCATTTAGAATGCTTGCAAGTTTTGTACATACCTCCAACTCCTCTCTTCAGGAAGAGTTCTTGACCTAGTGTTTCTTATAACGAGAAAAATATTTGGAATGTAAACAGGCATCCGTGTCACTTGGGACATGTGAGCTGCTATAAGAGCAAAGCAAAAGATTAAAAAACAAAATACCTGTCAGGATTCATAGCTCCCACCAGCAACCCATTGGCAGGTCACTTTGGTTTTCCAGGAAACTAGTCACCTTTCTTGCCCGTTGGGATGGCATGGGATTGTGGAGTTAGCAAGTTGAGACCCTTAAGTAGCTATTAATTCACCACTTAGAGGCCTTAAATAATTAGGGGTCATGGAAGTTCCCAGTGGACCTTTTTGTCAGAGTTTAATTGGTGAAGTGGCCAACTCACCCCTTTATTTCCCATTCACTCTACTCAGTATGTTCCTATAATTGATACATTTATTAGACTATTGATGGTACTGCTTAAAAGATACAAGATAAAGTTCTATAAGAACTTAATACGTATTACAATTCCTTTTTTATAGACTGGAATGGCTTTAACCTATGATCCCACCGCTGCTATGCAGAATGGGTGAGTATTTTCTGAGCTGTGTGCTGGCTTGTTATAAATTATTAGTGTGTTTGAAGCTCCTGAGACTGTCACCTACTTCCATCAATGCCTTTCCAAATGTAATACAGAACACACTGAAATTAAAAGATCCATAATCTGACGCTACTTTGATTAGTCAGTGTACTAGCATTTGCAAACTGTCTGGTGAAAGTGCATTTCCAAAATTATCGGTGTCTCTTATAACATTCTTAGAGGAGCTACCACAACACATTTGAATGAAGAACTGAATGTAGTAATAATTTCTCTCTCTCTTCTTGTGGTTGGCCACTGCTCCCGAATGCTTTTGTGTGATAAAATAGTTCATACAAATCCAAACATAAAACATATTCCCATATATAACTAAAGTGTTTTGGGGTAGGATGCCAATAATGAGGAAAATCCAGTTTAAGTCCGGTACATTTTCATGGTAGTTAATAGATGTGCAATCAGTTTTGGCAAGGAACCTCCAGTGATTATGGAAGCTTCAAAGTGTATCAGCACCCAAAGCATAAGTACATACATGGGAACATGCTCATGGATATACAGACAGCAGAGAGGACAATGACCTCCTCTGAGACACATTCTAGCAAACAACTCGACAATTAAGCATCACATCCAATGGACATTTTTATGATGGAGACATTAGGAGTGCCCACCTTTTGATCTGCAAACTTTCATACTGAACCAAGGTAAATGTTTTGCATTTGGACTTGACTTTTCTGGAGCACAGCACATTAATAGGAGTTGGAAAGGGAATAATGCCATTTTGCAGTTCTTGTCAGGATTTTTATTTGAAACTAATACTGTGCTTGCTTCCTACAGTTTTTATTCTTCACCATACAGTATTGCAACAAATCGTATGATTGCACAGACATCTATCACACCTTTCATTGCTGCTTCTCCTGTTTCAACATATCAGGTAGGGGAGAAGGATCTACTGCTCCTTATTTTTTTGCCTGTTCCTCTGTAAGTAATTAACCTCACCAAGGCATCCAATTTTTCTTTTTCTTTTCTGGAATTCTTATTGCATGCAAGCAATTAAAAAAGCCTGACTGATTTCTTTTGACGACTTGGAGTGGTCTGGAAGGAGGATGACAAGGTGAAGGTTGGGTACTGTGAAACTAAGATCCAAAACAGCATTTTCTCATCTGCCTTGTCAGTCTGCCACTCATAATTTTTGTTTCAGTCCTACAAAGCAGCTTTATTTCCTGTGAGAGCCAATCTTCACATTCGCTCACAGAAGCTGGCTGTTGCTGGTAAAAACAGCATTTATTCCCCGTCCCTAATTGCGCAAACTTTGTGGCTTCTGGGCCATTTCAGAGGACAGTTAAGACTCAACCACATTGGTGAAAAAGTGAGGACTGCAGATGCTGGAGATCAGAGCTGAAAATGTGTTGCTGGAAAAGCGCAGCAGGTCAGGCAGCATCCAAGGAACAGGAGAATCGACATTTCGGGCATAAGAAGGGCTTATGCCCGAAACGTTGTTTCTCCTATTCCTTGGATGCTGCCTAACCTGCTGCGCTTTTCCAGCAACACATTTTCAGCTCAACCACATTGGTGTCACGTGTAGGCCAGACCAGGCAAAGGCAGCAGATTGCTTTCCCGAAAGGACATTAATGAACCAGGTGGGTTTTTACAGAAATTAACAATGATTACGTTGTCAATGCTAGGCCAGCTTTGAATTTCAAATCTTTATTGAATTCACATTTCTTTATCTGCCATGGTGGGACACGAGTCACATTCCCAGTACGTTAGTCTAGAGTGCTAGGTTACTACTCCAGTGATATTATCACTACCCATTGCTTCTCCATGCAGGCATATCTTACTCAGCCATTTTGCAGCTCCTTCATTTGGTCTTGGATATCAGTTCTGGTTAGTAATCTTCCTTTGTGAACTGCAACATTTGTTGCCCACTCTTCCAGGTGCTGCAGATGTTTATTCATTTTTAAAGTGTTTGCATTACATAACTCATCTCATCACTCCAGACTACAGTGCTGCTTCCTTGTCACACAGGGCTGAGATGCTGAGTGAAAAATTCCAGTCAGCCACTGATCACTGGCCTTATTTAGCCTTTTAATTGTGTTAAATTTATATCTACCTTAAATTAAAATGAGTTAAATTTAGTCCAGGATAGTCAGGATGCAAAGTTCATCCAGACTGCTGTACAAATAGAAATTGACCCCTCAATTCCAAACTGAGACCCCTATTAAAGCAAGCGAAAAGGAAAAAGCAATGGTTCCCTGAGATAGCCGCCTGCACTTTGTGTGAGGGGCTTTTGATCTCATTTTAACTGTGGCAAAATGTGGGCAAGGACCATGGGAAATGGCATAGAATCAGCGGCTAATTTAGACCTATCTTTGATTAATGAGGGAGTCAAGAGCCGTAGGGTTCAGTCAGGAAAGTGCTGTTAAAGCCACAATTAGATTAGCCGTGATTTTACTGAATGGGGGTATAGGTGCAAGGGGCCAAATGGCTGAGTCTGCTTTTTCTGTTCTTAGGCCATTTCTCCAGCACTTCCATTAATTTGCCACTGAAGTTCCAGTGAAGGAGCGGAAGAACCCTGCACTGATTCTCCCCAGTAATTCTGTTTAGTCTTATCATTACACAAAGAATATCACTGCACTGCCATTATGTAAATAAAGAGAAACTAAATAAAGCAGTTAAGTCCACATGGAAATTACCTTGGTCAGATCAGTTTTTGCATAATAATATATATTATTATAGTCTGAAACAAACGCAGAGAATGCTGAGGACATCTGGCAGCATCTTTGGAGAGAGAAAAACAGAGTTTATAGTTTGAGTATAGTATGACATCTTCTGAACTCTGTTCTGAAGAACAGTTGTCGTGGTCTTGAAATGTTTACTCTGTTCCTCCCTCCATGGGTGCTGCCAGACCTGCTGAGATTCTTCAGAAACTTTGATATTTCTTTCAGATTTCCAGCATCCGCATCCTTTGCCTCATTACATTGCTGGAGCTGGGCAAAGATTGGCTAAAATTTGAATATAAGCAAGCCTGCCGCACATAACATAGTCCGAAAATGGAACAATTTAAAAAACTGGAAATTGCTGTTAGTGATTTTGTTGTATTAATGCTCAGATGCTTGTACAAATTAACTGTTGTAGTAGGAGATGTGATTTCAGATGAGTGTGGTAGCATTCATTCAATGCAACCATATCTGTAAGGAAGGTATTTGAGCTTGCAGTTATAATGAAAAGTTGCCTTCATTAATTGTTGTTGCTTTTCTCGTGTGAGTGCAACATTATGTGACACAAATGGGCTCCCCTTCAAAAGTAACAAACTAGCTGAGAAATGGAAAAAAGGAGAATAGAATTGGCTTCCACAGGAATGCAAGCACTTTGCACAGAGACATTATTATTATTTAAACAACTATAATGAAATGATCAGGTCACTTGGACCAGACAGCAATAGGTCACACATTTACAAAGTAATTACCAGTGAAGGAAATCCTTTGGTCCAAAATTAGACCCAAAATTAATCTCAATGGATCATCCTCTAGGTTCATAGAACATTGCAGCGCAGTACAGGCCCTTCACCCATCGATGTTGTGCCAAACTGTGGAACCAATCTACACTATTCCATTTTCATCCAGATGTATATCCCATGACTATTTAAATGCCCTTAAAGTTGACGAGTCTATTACAGTTGCAGGCAGGGCATTCCACGCCTCTACTACTCTCTGAGTAAAGAAACTACCTCTGACATCTGTCCTATATCTATCACCACTCAGTTTAAAGCTATGTCCCCTCATGCTAGCCATCACCATCTGAGGAAAAAGGCTCTCACTGTCCACCCTATCTAATTCTCTGATCATCTTTTATGTCTCTATTAAGTAACCCATTAACCTTCTTCTCTCTAACAAAAACAGCCTCAAGACCCTCAGCCTTTCCTCATAAGACTTTCCCTCCATACCAGGCAACATCCTAGTAAATCTTCTCTGCACCCTTACCAATGCTTTAATGTCCTTCCCATAATGTGACAAACAGAGCTGTACACAATACTCCAAATATGGCCGGACCAGAAATATGTACAGCTGCAACATGACAATCCCTCTCCCAATAAAAGCTAACACACCTTATACCTTCTCAACAACCCTATCAACTGGATGGCAATGTTCGGGGATCAATGCACATGGACAGCGAGATCTCTCTGCTCATCTACACTACCAAGAATCTTACCATTAGTCCAGTACTCTGTATTCCTGATACTCCTTCCAAAGTGAATCACTTTTCTGCATTAAACTCCATTTGCCACCTCTCAGCCCAGCTCTGCAGCTTATCTACGTCCCTCTGTAACCTGCAGTATCCTTCCTCACTGTCTGCAACTCCACCAGCTTTAGTGTCATCTGCAAATTTACTAACCCATTCTTCTACACCCTCATCCAGGTCATTTATTAAAATGACAAACAACAGTGGGCCCAAAACTAGTAACTGAACTCCAGGATGAACATTTCCTATCAACCAGCACCCTCTATCATTTTCCAGCTAGCCAATTTCTGATCCAAACTGCTAAATCATCCTCAATCCCATGCCTCTGTATTTTGTGCAATAGCCAACCGTGGGGAGCCTTATCAATTGCTTTACTGAAATCCATATACACCACATCAACCATTTTACCCTCGTCCACCTGTTTGGTCATCTTCTCAAATAACTCAATCAGGTTTGTGAGACACAACCTACCTTTCACAAAACCATGTTGATGATCCCTAATCAAATTATTCCTTTCTAGATGATTATGAATCCTATCCCTTCTAATCCTTTCCAACACTTTAGCCACAACTGAAGTAAGGCTCACTGGTCTATAATTATTAGGGTTGTCTCTACTCCTTGAACAAGGGAACATTTGCTATCCTCCAGTCTTCTGGTACTATTCCTGTAGACAATAATGACATAAAGATCAAAGCAAAAGGCTCTGCAGTCTCCTCTTTGGCTTCCCAGATAATCCTAGGATTAATCCACCTGACCCAGGGGATTTATCTATTTTCACACTTTCCAGAATTGCTAACACCTCCTCCATGTGAACCTCAATCTTGTCTAGTCTAGTAGCCTATATCTCAGTATTCTCCTCGACAAAGTTGTCTTTTTCCTGTGTGAACATTGACGAAAAATATTCATTTAGTGCTTCCCCTATCTCCTCTGACTCCATACACAGCTTCCCACTACTGTTCTTGACAGTCCCTAATCTTACTCTGGTCATTCTTTTATTCCTGATATACCAATAGAAAGCTTTAGGGTTTTCCTTGATCCTACCTGCCAACAACTTCTCATGTTCCCTTCTGGCTCTTCTTAGCTCTCTCTTTAGGGCTTTCCTGGCTAACTTGTAACACTCAAGCACCCTAATTGAGCCTTCACATCTCATCCTAACATAAGCCTCCTTCTTCCTCTTGACAAGACCTTCAACTTCTTTAGTAAACCACAGCTCCCTCACTCAACCACTTCCTCCCTGCCTGACATGTACATACTTATCTAGGACATGCAGTAGCTGTTCCTTGAACAAGATCAAGCGGCACGGTGGCACAGTGGTTAGCACTGCTGCCTCACAGCGCCTGAGACCCGGGTTCAATTCCCGCCTCAGGCGACTGACTGTGTGGAGTTTGCACGTTTTCCCCGTGTCTGCGTGGGTTTCCTCCGGGTGCTCCGGTTTCCTCCCACAGTCCAAAGATGTGCAGGCCAGGTGAATTGGCCATGCTAAATTGCCCATAGTGTTAGGTAAGAGGTAAATGTAGATGTAGGGGTATGGGTGGGTTACGCTTCGGCGGGGCGGTGTGGACTTGTTGGGCCGAAGGGCCTGTTTCCACACTGTAAGTAATCTAATCTAATCTAATCCACATTTCAATTGTACCCTCCCCTGCAGTTTCCTTTCCCATCTTATGCATCCTAAATCTTGCCGAATCTTGCCTTTCCCCCATCTATAACTCTTGACCTGTGGTGTATACTTGTTCCTTGCCATTGTTAAAGTAAACTTAGCCAAATTGTGGTCACTATCACCAAAGTACTCACCTACCTTCAAACCTAACACCTGGCTCGGGTACCAAATCCAATGTGGCCTCACCTTATGTTAGCCTATCTACACACCGTGTTAGGAAACCCTGTTGCACACATTAGACAAAAACTGACCCATCTAAGGTGCTCGAACTATAGCATTTCCAGTCAATATTAGAGAAGTTAATGGACCCCCCATAACAACTACCCTGTTACTCTTGCTCCTATCGTGAATCATCTTTGCTATCCTTTCCTCTACATCTCTGGAATTATTCGGAGGCCAATGGAAAACAAGGTGACCTCTCCTTTCCTGTTTCTAACCTCAGCCTCAATAAGCGAGTCCTCAAATATCCTTTCTGCTACCGTAATTCTGAACCTTGAGTAACAGGGCCACACCTCCCGGTCTTTTACCATCTTCCCTGTTGTTACTGAAACATCTAAACCCTGGAGCCTGCAACAAGCATTTCTGTTCCTGCTCTATCCATGTCTCTGAAATGGCCACAACATCGAAGTCCCAGGTATGAACTCATGCTGCAACTTCACCCACCATATTCCAGATGCTCCTGGCTTTGAAGTAGACACACTTCAAACCACCTTCCTGCCTGACGGTACTCTCCTGCAACCTTGGAACCTTATTCATGACCTCACTACTCTCAACCTCCTGTACATTGGAGCTACAATTCCAGTTCCCATCCCCCTGCTGAATGAGTTTAAATCCTCCCAAAGAGCATTAGCAAACCACCCCACCAAGGATATTGTTACCCCTCTGGTTCAGGTTTGTGTTTGTAGAGGTCCCACCTACCCCAGATTAAGCCCCAGTTATCCAGGTATTTGAATCTCTCACTCTTGCACCATCCCTGTAGTTTAATAAATGATTCTGGGATTTCTGCCTGTGCTGCTTTTTTGAGGTATTTTCAGTGTTGGAGCTGATTTCCTTGAATTGTAGGTGCAGTAATTACTGTTTATAAGCGACCGCATTGTTTTGGAACTTTGGGGAGAAAAGGCTAAAGCAACGGCAGTTTGAAAAGGAGGAAGAGACAAGAGTAGAGACCACATGGGAAGTGATTCACACAAGGAAGAAACCTACACTGCTGTCTGACCCAGCAGTAACAGCCACTGCCTCTGTTGTCTGGTTTCATTGGAGTCCATTCTAAGAAAATAAACAAACAGTGAAATTCACAGCTGGCCTTGGAGAAACTTGTAGAGGAACAGCTAAGTGGTTTTTAAAGTGTAATCTTACAGTTTTACTTGTAAATCTACAATAGTGAATAGATTTTTTTATTATATGTTGTTATTGAGATCTGTCTCTTGATAAAGCTTTAAAAATATAAAAACATAGGTATAAGCTCACCTGGACAAGTGTTATTTAGAGCAGTAAGACTGTTCTATTTTCTGGATCTGGAAATTATTAAGGTGCAAAGATGGCCTTTAGTAGAGTGGTATGCTTTTCCTGTTGGATGTAAGAGATTAATGAGAGTTTCCATGTTACTGATGATTACGTCTGCAGGAAGTGTGTTTGGTTGCAAATCCTATTGGATCGCATAGATTGGTTGGAGCAGCAGTTAGAGGCATAGAGGAATTTACAGAAGATAGGGAGTGTTATGGATGGCATTTGCAGGGAGGGAGATAAGCTATAGTTATAGTCATGTAGTTGGGTTACCACCAGGAAAGGTAGGAGGGGTAGGCAGGTAGTGCAGAAGTCTCCTGTGGCTATCCCCATCTCAAACAAGTATGCTGCTTTGGAAAATATAGGGGCTTATGGATTCTCTGAGGAATATAGCACTAACAACTATGTTTCTGGTACAGAGACTGGATCTAATGTAATGAGAGTTACGTCAGGTTCCAAGTGATTGATTATGTTAGGGGGCTCTCTAGTCAGAGGCACAGACAGACAATTCTGTGGCTGACAGGATGACATCAGAATAGTGTGTTGCCTCCCTGGTGCCAGGACCAAAGATCCAGAGACGGTGCAAAGGGGAGAGGGACCAGCAGGAGGTCGTTGTACACATTGGAACTAACAACATTGGAAGGGAAAAGGATGAGATGCTGAGGAGAGAATATAGGAAGTTAGGCAGGAATTTAAAAAGGAGGCCCTAGTGGGTAATAATATCTGGATTACTCCTGGTGCTACCAGCTAGTGAGGAAAGGAAAGGGAGGATGGAGCAGATGAATGAGTGGCTGAGGAGCTGGTGCAGGGGAGAAGCGTTCACATTTTTGGAACATTGGAATGTCTTCTGGGATAGAAGTGACCTGTACAAGAAAGACAGATTGCACTTGAATTGGAAAGGGACTAATATACCGGTGAGGAGATTTGCTAGAGCTGCTTGCAGGATTTAAACTGGGCGGGGCAGGGGTGGGGTGGGTTGAGGGGGATGGGGGCAGAGCGAAGGTGATAAGGGACCCAGGGAAATAGTGACGAAAGTGATCAGTCTGGGACTGGTACAGTTGGGAAGAGGAGCAAGTAAAAGAGGACAAGACAAGCAGGAACAAAGTAGAGAACTTAGCAGAATGGAAAATTAAACTGCACTTATTTCAATGCAAGAGGCTGAACAGGTAAGGCATGAACTCAGGGCATGGTTGGGAACATGGGACTGGGATATCATAGCAATTACAGAGATGTGGCTTAGGGATGGACAGGACTGGCAGCTTAATGTTCCACGGTGTGGATACTATAGGAAACGTGCGGGGATGGGCAAAAGAGGAGGGGGAGTGCCATTTTTCATTAAGGTTAACATTATGGCTGTATTTTTGGAGGAAAATCCTGGGAATATGGGATATTATTTGGGTGGAACTGAGAAATACGAAAGGGATGATTACTTTATTGGGATTGTACTATCGACCCCCCAACAGTCAGCAGGAAATTAAAAAGCAAATTTGTAAGGAGATCTCAGCTATCTGTAAGAATAATAGGGTGGTTATGGTAGGAGATGTTAACTTTCCAAACATAGACTGGGACTGCCATAGTGTTAAGGGCTTGGATAGAGAAGAATTTGTTTAGTAGGAGAACATTTTCTGATTCAGCATGTGGATGTACTTATCAGAGAAGGTGCAAAACTTGACCTACTCTTGTGAAATAAGGCAGGGCAAGTGACTGAGGTGTCAGTGGGGGACCACTTTGGGGCCAGTGCCCAAATTTTATTGGTTTTATATTGTTGATGGGAAAAGATCGACCAGATCTAAAAGTTAAAGTTCTAAATTGGAGCAAGGCCAATTTTGACAGTATTCGGCAAGAGCTTTCCAAAGTTGACTGGAGGCAGATGTTTGCAGGTAAAGGGAAGGCTGGAAAATGGGAAGCCTTCAAAAATTAGATAATGAGAGCCCAGGGACAGTATATTCCTGTCAGGGTGAAAGGAAAGGCTGGTAGGTATAGGGAATGCTAGATGACTAAAGAAATTGAGGGTTTAGTTAAGAAAAAGAAGGAAGCATATATTAAGGTATAGACAGGATAGATCGAGTGAATCCTTAGAAGAGTATAAAGGCAGTAGGAATATACTTAAGAGAGAAATCAAGAGGGCAAAAAGGGGACATGAGATAGCTTTGGCAAATCGAATTAAGTAGAATCCAAACAGTTTTTACAAATACATTAAGGACAAAAGGGTAACTAGGGAGAGAATAGGGCCCCTCAAAGATCAGCAAGGTGGCCTTTACATGGCGCCGCAAAAAATGGGGGAAATATTTTGTTAGGGTGTAGGGAATGTTGGATGACTGGAGAAATTGAGATTTTGGTGAAAGTGAGGACTGCAGATGCTGGAGATCAGAGACAAGATTAGAGTAGTGCTGGAAAGTGAGATTTTGGTCAAGAATAGGAAGGAAGCATATTTCAAGTATGAGACATCAGAAATCAAGTGATTCCCTTGAAGCATATAAAAGCAGTGGGAGTATACTTAAGAGGGCAAAAGGAGACATTAGATAGCTTTGACAAATAGGGTTAAGGAGAATCCAAAGGGATTCTAGAAATACATTAAAGACAAAAGGGCAGCTAGGGAGAGAATAGGTCCGCTTAAAGGTTAACAAGGCCACCAATGTGTGGAAACAGATGGGGGAGATACTAAATGAGTATTTTGCATCAGTATTTACTGTGGAGAAGAACATGGAAGATCGAGCGCATAGGGAAATTAATAGCACCATCTTGAAAAATATCCATATTACATAGTAGGAGGTGCTGTATGTCTCAAAACGTATAAAGGTGGATAAATCCCCAGAACCTGATCAGGTGTACCCTAGAACTCTGTGGGAAGCTAGAGAAGTGATTGCTGTGCCCCTTGCTGAGATATTTGTATCATCAATAGTCATAGGTGAGGTGCCGGAAGACTGGAGGTTGGCTAACGTTCTGCTTCTATATAAGAAGGGTGGTAAGGACAAGCCAGGGAACGATAGACCAGTGAGTCTGATGTCAGTGGTGGGCAAATTGTTAGAGTAAACCCTGAGAGACCAGATTTACATGCATTTGGAAAGGCAAGGACTGATTAGGGATAGTCAACATGGCTTTGGGCGTGGAAGATCATGTCTCATGGACTTAATTGAATTTTTTGAAGAAGTAACAAAGAGCATTGAAGAGGGCAGAATGGTGGACGTGATCTATATAGACTTGAGTAAGGCTTTCAACATGGTTCTTTATGGTAGTCTGGTTTGCAAAGTTAAATCACACAGAATAGATGAACTAAAAATTTGGATACAGAACTGGCTCAAAGGTAGAAGACTGAGAGTGGTGATTGAAGGTTGCTTTTCAGACTGGACACCTGTGACCAGCAATGTGTCACAGAGATTGGTGCTGGGTGCACTGCTTTTCATCATTTATGTAAATGATTTGGATGTGTACATGGAAGGTATAGTTAGTAAGTTTGCAGACGACACCAAAATCGGAGGTGTAGTGGACAGCGAAGAAAGTTACCTCAGAGTACAACAGGATCCTGATCAGATTGGACAATTGTCTGAGGAGTGGCAGATGGAGTTTAATGCAGATAAATGCGAGGTGCTGCATTTTGGAAAGCCAAGTCAGTGTAGGATTTATACATTTAATGGTAAGGTCCTGGGGAGTGTTGCTGAACAAAGAGACCTCAGAGTGCAGGTTCATAGTTCAGTGGTAATGGAGTCACAGGTAGGTAAGATTGTGAAGAAGACGTTTAGTATGCTTTCCTTTATTGATCAGAGTATTGAGTATAGGAGTTGGGAGTCATATTGCAGCTGTACAGGACATTGGTCACGTCATTATTGGAATTCTGCATGGTCTCCAATACACTTTGGTCTCCCTGCGATAGGAAAGATGTTGCAAAATTTGAAAGCATTCAGAAAAGCTTAACAAGCATGTTGCCAAGATTGGACAGTTTGAGCTATAGGGAAAGACTGAATAGGCTGGAGCTGTTTTCCCAGGAGCATCAGAGGCTGAGAGGTGACCTTAGACATGTTTATAAAATCATGAGGGGCATGGATAGGATAAATAAACAAGGTGTTTTCCCTGGGGTCGGGGAGTCCAAAACTAGAGGACATAGGTTTAGGGTGAGAGGGGAAATATTTAAAAGAGAGCTGAAGGGCAATGCTGGAATGAATTGCCAGAAGAAGTGGTGGAGGCTGGTACAATTCTAACACTTTAAAAGCATCTGGATGGATGTATGAATAGGAAGAGTTTAGAAGGATAAGGGCCAAGTGCAGGCAAATGGGATCCGATTTATCTGGAATATCTGGTTGGTATGGATAAGTTATATGGAAGGGTCTGTTTCCGTGCTTTATATCTCTATGATTGTAAGACTCTAAATGATGAAAAGGGAATAAGGAAGTTGCAGAGACATTGACAAAATACTTTGATCTGAATTTTTGCAGACTTGAACCACTCAAGAGACCTTTAAAGGCTGTGGGCAGGTTCTGATTCTTGGATTGCCAATCTATTCCTTCTCAGGTAGATTTGACGAGCATGAGTCAGGCCAAATGCAGCACTGAAGAAAATCAGGACTGCAGATGCTGGAGCTCAGAGTCGAGAGTGTAGTGCTGGAAAAGTACAGCAGGTCAGGCAGCATCCGAGGAGCAGGATTATCAACGTTTCGGGCATAAGCCCTTCATCAGGAATGAGGCTTGTGAGTCGGGGCTGAGAGATAAATGGGAGGGGGTGGGGTTTAGGAGAAGATAACTGAGAAAGCAATAGGTGGATGAAGGTGAGGAAGAAGGAGATAGGTCAGAGGGGGGTGTGATGGACAGGTCCAGAGGGTGGTGCCGAGTTGGAGGCTTGGGACTGGGATAATGTGCATGGAGGGGAAATGAGGAAGCTATTGAAATCCATATTTTAGATTAGATTAGGTTACCACAGTGTGGAAACAGGCCCTTCGGCCCAACAAGTCCTTTATCCCGTGTAGTTGCAGGGTTTCAAGGCAGAATATGAGGCGTCCCTCCTCCAGGCATCAGGTGGTAACAGTTTGGCAGTAGAGGCGGCCCAGGACCTGCATGTCCTTGATGGAGTGGGACGGGGAGTTGACGGGTGGTGGGGTTGGTGGGTGTGGGTGTCCCAGTGATGTTCTCTGAAACAATCTGCAAGAAGGCGTCTTGTCTCCCCGATGTAGATGCAGAGGATGACATTGGTAGAGGTACAGGTAAATTTCTGATGGATGTGGAAGAATCCCTTGGAGCCTTGGATGGAGGTGAGGGCAGTGGTTTGGTTGCAGGATTTGCACTTCCTGCGGTGACAGGGAAAGGTGTCGGGGTGGGATATGGGCTGGTTGGGGATGTGGACCTGATGAGGGAGTCATGGATGGAGTCCGTTTGGAGGTGGCGGAGGACGATGCGTTGTATGTGGAGGTTTGTGGGGTGGAAGGGGAAGACCGAGGATTCTGTCCTTGTTGTGTTGGGAGGGGTGCAGCTCAAGGGTGGTGATGCGTGAAGTGGAGGAGATGCATTTGAGGGCATCATTGACCACATGATTAGGGAAGTTGCAATCGTGGAAGAAGGAGGTCATCTGGGACATTCTGAGATGGAATTGGTCGTCCTGGGAACAGATGCGGTGGAGACGGAGGAATTGGGAATAAGGGATATCATTTTTAAAAGAGTTAGGTGGGAGGAGGCGTAGTCTAGGTAGCTGTGGGATGGTGGGCTTGTAGTATATGTCTGTGGTGAGTTTGTCACCAAAGACAGTGATGGAGACGTCCAGGAAGGGGAGGAAGGTTTCTGAGATGGTCCAGGTGAATTTGAGGTTGGGGTGAAAGGTTTTGGTAAAGTTGATGAACTGTTCAACCTCCTCGTGGGAGGTGATACAGTCATCGATATAGTAACAGGTGGGGGGTGATACCGGTGTAACTGCGGAAGATGGACTGTTCCACATACTCAACAAACAGGCAGGCATAGCTGGGTCCCATGCGGGTGCCCATGGCTACCCCTTTGATTTGGAGGAAGTTGGAGGCTTGGAAAGAGAAGATGTTGAGGGTGAGGACCAGTTCAGCCAGGTGGATGGGGGTGTCGGTGAAAGAGCACTGGTTGGGACGGGGTGAGATGAACAAACGGAGCGCTTGGACACCTTCATTGTTGTGGATTGATGTGTACAGGGACTGGATGTCCATGGTGAAGATGAGGCGTTGGGGACCGGGGAAGCAAAAATCTTGGAGAAAGTGAAGGGCATGGGTGGTGTGATGAACATAGGTTGGGAGTTCCTGGACTAAGGGGACATGACGGTATCGAGGTAGGAAGAGATGAGTTCAGTGGGACAGGTGCAGGCTGTGACAAAGGGTCGACCGGGGCAGTCAGGTTTGTGAATGTTAGGAAGGAGGTAGAATCGGGTAGTGCGGGGCTCACAGAAAATGAGCTTGGAGGCTGTGGATGGGAGATTTTCAGGGACGTGATGAGGTTGTGGATGGTCTGGAGATGATGGTTTGGTGATAGGAGGTGAGGTTGTGATGAGGGGGCAGAAGGAGGCCCCCAAATGCAGCACTCCTACCCTTGCCAGCTCCTTTGTTACTTCATTGGATTACAGCTGGGATTGGCTTGTTAACAAGGGTTGCTGCAGTTTCAGATAACCTTTGTGAGATCAAACCTGGAATACTGTATGTGATTTTGAATTCCTTAACAAAGGAGAATGTATTAAGATCATAAGAAATGGAACAGGAGTAAGCTGTTTGGGCCCATAAGTCTGCTCTGCCATTCAGTCAGATCATGGGTAATCCGACATACCTCACATTCACTTTCCTGCATTTTCCCTGTAACCCTTTATTCCCCTCCTGATCAAAGTTATATCTATCTCAGCCTTAACTGTACACAAGGACTCTGCCCCATAGCTGTTTGTGACAAAGAGTTTTAAAGACATACAACACATTTAGAGAAGAAATTTCTCCTCATTTCCCCTAAACATTGGTATCCTTTTATATCAAAAGTTCATTAGATTGATTCCTAAAGATAGTGGAGTTATCCTATAAGGACGAAATGAGTAAAATAGGTCTACAGTTCTCTAGAGTCGAGAAAAATGAGGGGTGATCACATTGAAACACATATGATTCCTAAGGGACTTAACAGACTGGAGGTTGAGAAAATGTTCTCCTGGCTAGGTAACCCAGGTCACCCAACATAAGGAAAAACTTTGTCACTTACAGGTTTTTGAATCATTGTAAGTCTGTACCCAAGAGAGCTGTGGATGCTTGGCCTTGATACATTCCAGACAACGCCAAATAGAATCAAGGGACAAGGGAATAGGATAAAAGACTGATGAGGCAGCGAATGTACAGAGTGACAGGGCAGGCTTGAACGACTGAGTTACCTACTCCTGCTGCTGCTGCTTACAGTATTCAGACTGAAAGGATAGTCAGTATAGGAAAATTATAAACATAAAGGACATTGACGTGGTTTGGAGATCACTGGACTTGGTGGACCTTTCCCATATGGGTGTTAAGCTGGTGGCTGCTCTGTTTGTTTCTTGATGCAATTTAAAGAACTGTTAATGTGCCACTGCTCCCAATTTATAACCACACTTGCCACTGATGGAACTTTTTGCTGGTCCACACAATCCTCTTTGATAAACAAATAAATAATGGTATGCTAGACACTTGATCTTTTCATTTCACTCTTCTGTTAGTTTACTAACTAAGTTTACTTTCCACATAGGTCCAGAGTACATCATGGATGCCTCATCAACCATATGTTATGCAACCAGCAGTAAGTTATTCCAAACCTTTACGTAACTTTAATATGCTCTTTCAATTGCACCAAGATACCTTTAACCTTTTCTGTGAGATGCATATATCTGCAGATTAACCAATGGGGATCTGTAATAAATTCGGTGATATTCACGCCGTAGATTTGTGTGCATTATGTATGTATAATTTCTGTTTCTCTGCTCAACCTACCACCAATATGCATGCAAAATAATATAACATGAAAGCATGAAACCTAACAATTGCATTGCAATGAAATCAAATTATTTGGACAATTATACAGTATTGCTTGGTTTTGTGGATCTATTTTTATTCACTGTCTACTGCTGGTTGAAGTTTCTGAAAATCTTGTTTGATACTCGCAAAAGGATGGACTGCAAAATGTGTGATGAGCATTCAGAACCAAAGGGTAATGCAGATTTCATAACACATTGAAGCCTCCAGAATTAAGTGACTGGTACAAAGAAGGGTCACAAATAAATGAATGTTTCTCACAGCCAGAACTGGTAGTGCAATGTGACAGAACAGTTTATTTGAAGCCAATGTTCTCTCTTCAGTGAGGATACTGCAATTCGTTGTTCACAACACACACAGTGCTCATTGTTTCCTTTCCAATTAGGGTTCGAAATGTTAAATGAATGAATCCATCAGAGCTGCTTAATTAAGGTGACTGAGTGCTCTGTCTGCACTTGCAGAGCAGCAGTGCCTATTTATATTGCTGACATCCTCCAAAAGGGGCGTATGCTTTTCGCCATGGTAGACATTCCAGTCACCAGCAGGGTTTTTGCTTGTGCTCCCAACTCCATTCATGCCCAGCAGATTAACTAAACTGGGCATTTTGAGAACACAAACAACCTCGACAGCAAGTCCCTTCCATTTTAGGATTTCTTTGCAGGCGATGGGTGGGAGCAGGTGTTATAGGTATGACCATCGACCTTTTTGGAAATGGACACAAAGTGGACAAGGCAGAACACTTGATTGTTCCGACTGCCATTAAACCCAAGATCCAGCCTCATTTAAATGTCTCTTCCGAGTTTTAGGTGCCCACTGCGGCAGGTCCACTTGAGAAGATAAGTTCCACAAAGGACCAGACAATGGTTGAAGTCCCAGGAGCAAGTGGGGAGAGGTGGACCTGGCAAACTCATATAGGCCAATAACGGCCCTTCATGTACTTAGGATACCAAAAAAAAACATTTCCAGCTCAGGTTATTGGTCATCTGGTTCAACTGGATAGAGAATTGTAGGTGCAAAGTCTACCTGAAAATTATACTAGGGTCCTGCAATTGGCATTGTGCCCTGAACTGCATATTCAAGCAACTTCTCATCTCATCTAGTTGGCTTCTTGTCCCGTTTCCAGGTTCTGGAATTCCCTCACTAAGCCTCTCTGCTTATCTGCATCTCTTGCTTTTCAGATGTTCCTTTTAAAATCTGCTCCTTTGCAAGTTTTCAGTCACATTTCCTCACATTTAGTGGTGTCACATTGTTGGCATGGCAGGGCTTTTGCCCAAAACGTTGATTTTGCTGCTCGTTGGATGCTGCCTGAACTGCTGTGCTCTTCCAGCACCACTAATCCAGTAATCAGAAAGTCAGCTTGTTAGCCACCCATCTGAACCCTGGCAATATCCCACTGCAATATTACACCAGGAGCAGCCTGAACTGTTTCAGAGTGGGACATGCTTCTGGTTCCATCCAGGCAGAAGCCTCATCCTGGAGAGCTACCTGCTACTCTGATTAGCCAGCAGCTCTGTAGTGCCAATATCAAATGGTGGCTGCTGCAGGGACTGCAGCTAGCCTTGAAGAAGAAGTGATGAAGCCCATAATTAAAAGAGAGTCAAGAGTATGGACAGGCCTGATTAGCAGACCCCAGAGAAGGGAAGAATGGAGTGGAGTTAGAGGCCGGACATATGCGCAGAAATGAAGTTCCATCCCCATAGCATCCCACACACAGTGGAAGCTGTTGAGCTGTATGCCTCACCTCCACCTTGTCTTGCCTCAGGTAAAATATAGGCATTGGCCACTGAGGGGCCTCAATGGGCCTAAGGGCTGGCATGCTGCTTGACTCCTTCCCCTCTGTTTAACTAGAGGTGGGTCAGTAGGACAAGAGATGATGGGAAGTCTGTCTGCTTTATTTTACAAATATCCCCAGGCCTTCATGGGTGCCAGTGGAATGGAGACTGAGCCACATTAGATTAGATTAGATTACTTACAGTGTGGAAACAGGCCCTTCGGCCCAACAAGTCCACACCGCCCCGCCGAAGCGTAACCCACCCATACCCCTACATCTACATCTACATCTACATCTACCCCTTACCTAACACTACGGGCAATTTAGCATGGCCAATTCACCTGACCTGCACATCTTTGGACTGTGGGAGGAAACCGGAGCACCCGGAGGAAACCCACGCAGACACGGGGAGAACGTGCAAACTCCACACAGTCAGTCGCCTGAGGCGGGAATTGAACCCGGGTCTCCGGCGCTGTGAGGCAGCAGTGCTAACCACTGTGCCACCGTGCCGCCCACATGTGGCTAGGTGGTAAATTTTGTTTGACGACATTCCTGTGAATATGAAGAGATATTGTGTTGTGTCACAGATGTTGCTTAAACTTCAAAGTACATGTCGGTGAAAGTCTGTGTGTGATTATATTACAAGAAGAAAAGTTACAGTTCTACAGAAAACAGTCAAAGAGTCAGAGGCTGAGAGGTGACCTTATAGAGGTTTATAACATCATGAGGGGCACGGATAGGATAAATAGACAAGGTCTTTTCCCCTGGGGTGGGGGAGTTCAGAACTAGAGGGCATAGGTTTAGGGTGAGGGGGAAAGATTTAAAAGGGACATAAGTGGCATCGTTTTTACTCAGAGGGTGGTGCGTGCATGGAATGAGCTGCCACATGAAGTGGTGGAGACTGGTAGAATTACAGCATTGAAAAGGCACCTGGATGAGTATATGAATAGGAAGGCTTTAGAGGGATATGGGCCAAGTGCTGACAAATGGGACTAGATTAGGTTAGGATATCTGGTTGTAATAGATGAGTTGGACAGAAGGGTCTGTTTCTCGCTGTGTCTCTATGACTCAATATGTCAAAAAGAGTGCAAATTACTTTCTAATTCTGTGTATATTCATACACAAGTTAAGATCCGACTGATTTAGTACCTGATCTAACTACACTGGCAACTTGGCATTGAACCTGCTTCATTCCTATGTCTATACCCTCTCTCAGCAGGGAGTCTCCAGTATCAGTGTGATTGTAATGGATGCAAATTGCAAGGATTTCTTAAGCCATTTCTGCTGAATAGATCCAGTGATAGGACTATTTGTGAAATAACTCACAAAGTGAAATATTAAAATGTGTTAAATAAAGGTCACTTACCTATTACAGAATCTCATCAGCAATAAAAGGTCAAAGGTTAGATTATTAGAACTATCAGTGACAATTAAAAGTCACAGAATCTCTTTGTCAGTGTATTTGGTTCGGCTTCTCAGCTGCTCTCACCCATACAATGCCAGGTCTGTTACTCGGAAATAAAATCTTAAGTAGCTAGACCATGCCATCTTGCACTTGTTAAGATATTACTTCTGATTTACTTCCTTAAATTATGATAATTAAGGCTGCTGAGAGATTGGTCCTGCTAGAAAAACAGTAAAGAATGCATCCAGCATTCCTCTGGATTAAAAGACTGGAATTAGATGGCATTCATGGTCTGGAGCTCCATGAGTTTTTATGTGATGACAGTTCACATTATCAGAGGGTCTCTGAAGTTAATCATGTTTGCTAATGGAAAGTTAATTAGAGACAATACTGAACTCCATGCTATTTGTTGTTAAAAATATCAGCCCGGTAATCACAATTTTATAATATTACTAGTCCCAGGAGAGTGAATGCTTCTCCGAAGAAGGGCTAGTTTGCATTAGTTAAGAATGCAGTTGGCTCCACACCTGGCACCTTGCCTTGCAGCTGCAGGAGGTGCAAACCTGTCCCCACACCTTCCTTCTTACCTCCGTCCAAGGCCCCAGAGAATCATTCCAAATCCGGCAGAGATTTACCTGCATTTCCTCCAACCTGATTTACTGCATCCATTGCTCCCGATGTAGTGTCCTCTAAGTCAGGAGAGACCGAACACAAACTCGGGAACCGGTTCAGGGAACATCTGTGGTCCACACGGTTCAGTCAATCTCCCATCCCTGGATTGCCAGCTATTTCAACTCCCCTTCTCCATCCCCCAATGACATGGTCATCCTGGGCCTCCTCCACCATCAAATTCAGACCACACATAAACTGAAGGAAGAACACCTCATCTTCTGCCTTGGGAGCTTACAACCTTGTGGCCTTAACATAGAATTCACCAGCTTCTAAATCTCCCCAACCCCCACCTCACCCCAGCCCCAGTCTTCCCTCTCCACTCCACCCCTCTTGATCTGACCTAACCTGTCCATCTGCCTTCCCACCTATCCCCTCCACCCCTTCCCAATGACCAATCCCATTTACCTCCTGCCTGCATCCACCTATTGCCATCCCACCTACCTTTCCCCCAACCCCAACCCCCCTCCCTTTATTTATTTCTCAGCCCCCTTCACCCTCCCCAGTCCTGATGAAGGGTCCTGCCTGAAACATCGACTTTCCTGCTTTTCCGATGGTGCTTGGCCTGCTGTGTTTTCTCCAGCTCCACATTTTATCGACTCTGACTTTCCTGGATCTGCAGTTCTCGCTATCTCCCAGTTTACACAAGCCTCCTTATAACATTTTCAGATTTTTTTCCACTTAGCTCCAGAGCTCATTTTCTGCTTCCCTGAATGTTGGCACCATGCACTGCATTTTATTTTGGAAGAACAGATAGTGAGAAATAAAAGGAGCTCACATAGAATCATAGAGATGTGCAGCACAGAAACAAACCCTCTGGTCCAACTCATCCATGCTGACCAGATGACCTAAAATAATCTAGTCCGATTTGCCTGCACTTGGCCTATATCCGTCTAAACCCTTCCTGTTCATATACCCATCCAGATGCCTTTTAAATGTTGTAATTGTACCAGCCTCCACCACTTCCACTAGCAGCTCATTCCATACACATATCACCCTCTGCGTAAAAGCAATGCCACTTATGTCCCTTTTAAATCTTCCCCTCTCATCCTAAACTTATGCCCTCTAGTTCTGGACTCCCCCACCTCAGGGAAAATATTTGTCTACTTATCCTATCGATATCCTTCATGATTTTATAAACCTCTATGAAGTCACCCATCAATCTCCAACGCTCCAGGGCAAACAACCCCAGGCTATCCAGCCTCTTCCTATAGTTCAAATTCTCCAAGCCCTATCCATAGTTTCCCATTCACTGCTTTTTCCAACAGAGATGGTGGGTCGCGATTGGGTCCTGAAAGCCAGATTGATTTTATTTTGCCTCCAAGCGGAGAGCACTGCAGCTAATTTTAGAATTTGTACTGCTGCTTCAGCTGAGGTCCATTATGTAGTGTTGCCTTTTGTAATTCAGAAAGGGGTTTGAATACTGGCGTTATTGTTAAAATTACAGACTGTGTCTCACAATACATACAATGCATTGAATTTGAGCACTGTACTTGTGCTCTGCCTTTTTCAATGTTAAGTTCAATTGAAATAACTGAAGAGACCATCTTCCTGTAAAGAATACTTTTTAAACTATATTTTTCTAAATAGACAAGAAAATGAGGATAATCTCGGTTCACAATAACATCACTCACAAGTGAAAGAGGGATGCTGTTCCCTTCAGTTTTTACTGTCACACTGCATGTTTGAGTAGAAATATTCTCAAAGCACCTTTTCATAAAATGCATTTTTTTAACATGCGTCAATTTTATTTTGAGATGAAAATTATTTTTTGTTACACAACTCTAGTCAAAATGGTAAAAATCATGTTGCAATACATTTTGGCATCATAATTGTGCGATGTTCCATGAAAAAAAAATGATATGTGGGCGGCACGGTGGCACAGTGGTTAGCACTGCTGCCTCACAGCGCCAGAGACCTGGGTTCAATTCCCGTCTCAGGCGACTGACTGTGTGGAGTTTGCACGTTCTCCCTGTGTCTGCGTGGGTTTCCTCCGGGTGCTCCGGTTTCCTCCCACAGTCCAAAGATGTGCAGGTCAGGTGAATTGGCCATGCTAAATTGCCCATAGTGTTAGGTAAGGGGTAGATGTAGATGTAGATGTAGATGTCGGGGTATGGGTGGGTTACGCTTCGGCGGGGCAGTGTGGACTTGTTGGGCCGAAGGGCCTGTTTCCATGCTGTAAGTAATCTAATCTAAAGTAATCTAATCTAATCTAATCTAGTTTCTAGAATTCAAAGGGTTTTTTTTGCCAAACATGTTTTGACAATATCAGTTATATTTAAATTTTGATTGTATGGGTTCGCGAAAAGGATTCTGAGTCAAAAGAGAAACAGAATCGATATGATTTCATGAAGAGAAAAATCATGCCTGACAAATTTATTAGAATGCTATTAAGAGGTTACAAGCTGGATAGATAAAGGGGAACGAATTGGTACAACATATTTGGAATTCTAAAAGATATTTGTTAAGGTACTGAACATTAGACCATTCAATAAGGCAGGAGTGCATTAGCATGGATAGAGGATTGGCTCACTAATCAAAGATAAAGACTTAGGATAAGATGTCATTTTCAGAATGCTAACATGTAACGAGTGCAGTGCCACAGGGGGCAGTGCAAGTGCCACAATTATTTACAAAATATACTAATGATTTGGATGAGAGAATGAGTGTAGTATAGCCAAGTTTGCAGATGACACAAAAATAAGTGGGTAGGCAAGTGATGAAGATGGCGTAGAGTCTGTGGAGAGACATAGGTTAATTGAGTACACAAAAACTTCACAGATGCAAATAAAGTGGGAAAATGTCAAGTTATGCATTCTGGCAGGAAGAATAGAGGAGCTGAGTGTTATTTAAAAGAGGAAGACTGCAGAAAGCTGCTGTACAGAGGGACTTGGGAGTCCCTGTACATAAGTCACAAAAAGCTAACAGGTAATATGGAAGGCAAATAGAATGTTGGCCTTTATTTTAGAGGGAACATAGTATAAAAATGGGGATATCATGCTAAAACAAGTTAGACTATACATAGAATACTGGGAATGGTTTTGGTCCATTATTTAAGGAATTATATACTGGCCTTTGGGGCAGGTCTGGGAAGACTCACTAGGTGGATCCCAGGTATGGACAGGTTTTCTTATGGGGAGAGGTTGAGTAGGTTGGGCTTGTACTCATTGGAGTTTAGAAGAATGAGAAGCTGCCTTAATGCAACATATAAGTTGCATATGACTTGACAGAGTTGATGTGGAGAGGTTGTTTCCCTTTGTAAGAGAATCTTGCATCAGAGGGCATAATCTCAGACTAAAGTGTCACCATCGAAGACGGAGATAAGAAGGTGATGGATCTGTGGAATTATTTACCTTAGAAAGATTTAGAGGCTGGATTGTTAAGTATATTCAAGGCTGTGAGAGACAGATTTTTAATCAGTGAGGGAATCAAGGGTTAAGAGGAAAAGGTGGGCAAGCAGAATCAAGGATTGTCAGGTCAACCATGAACTCATTGAATCGTGGAACAGACTTGATGGGCAGAATGGCCTATTTGTGCTCCTCAGTCTTATGGATTCAGTTTTGCAAAGCATCACTGTTTAGAATGGGTTTATATTCTCTGGAAATGCATCTCATGTTTTTTTTTCAAGGCTTGACAGGGTAGATGCTGAGAGGGCAGGAAACAGTCTCAGGAGAAGGGTTCTGATATTTATTACTGAGATGCGAAATTCTTCACTTAGAGGGTTGTGAACCTTTCTTACCCCCAAAAAATGAAGATTCAGTTATTGAGTGTATTAAAGACAGATTGTTATTAAGGTAATCAAGGGATGTGGGGAATAGTGTGAAAGTGAAGTTGAAGATCAGTCGTATTATTACTGAATGCAGAGCAAGTTGAAAAGGCTCTATGACCTCCTCCTGTTCCTTATTTGTATGTCTAAAATTGACAAGTTTGTGTATTGAAAAGTGTGGTGCTGGAAAACACAGCGGGCCAGGCAGCATCCAAGGAGCAGGAGAATCGACGTTTCGGGCATAAGCCCTTCATCAGCAATCTGTGTATGTGTAAGTTTGTGTATTGCAGCAATCTCAGATACTCTTATGTTCAGCTGTGCTGCCTTTTTAGGGTGGCACAGTGGCTCAGTAGTTAGCACTGCTGCCTCATGGCGCCAGGGACCCATGATCGATTCCAGCCTCAGGTGACTGTCTGTGTGAGATTTGCACTTTCTCCCCATGTCTGGGTTTCCTCCACGTGCTCCAGTTTCCTTCCACTGCCCAGTTAGGTGGCATAGCCTTGCTAAATTGCCCAAAGCATCCAAGGATGTGGAGGCTCGGTGGATTAGTCATAGGAAATACAGGGATAGGGTGGGTGTGGGTCTGAGTTGGATCCTCTTCGGAGGGTCACTATGGACTCGGTGGTTTGAAAATGGGCTGTTTCCACACTGTAGGGATTCTATAATTTTAGCTAGCAGTTTAATGTTCTTAGACACGAAGCTAAGAGCCAACATTTTATTCCAGGCCTATTGTCAAAGAAATTTAAGATTTTTGGGCTATGTTTCAATTTTTGATGCATTTCTTAAAATATTACATGTTCGTGAGGTTTTGCCATAAACTTTCCCTGTTAGATTTTTGTTTTCTGGGTTTCAATATTGCTCGAATCCTGTGAGATCACCAGCTGGGAATGAAAAATAGCCATGGTTGACATGTGAACTATTTCTACTGTTGAATGCACACCAGCAGCACGAGAAGTTCTTTGACTAGCACATGAGCTCATGATGATAAAAAAAAATCTGTTAAATTGCACAATGCACATTTGAAGAGTTTGCTTCATAAATTATTTCTCACTTGCTGTTGTACAAAGTTACGAAAATCCAGAGAATTCCAAGTTTTCTTTTAGTACTGATTTTAAACTGAACACTGACATCATTAAAAAATGTACACAAAACTCTTGGTTAACTTTGTAAGATTGGTCCTAATGAGAAAGGCTGTTCACCCTATCCGCCTTCTTTACTTCATCACAGCAATCAACAGTTGTTTCTTATATTCAGTGATTTTTGCCTCCAAGATATTTTCAAATCAAACTTTTCTGGATGTTATGAAATACCGCTGGAGCAGATGGGACTTGAACCCAGGTCTTCTGGTCTAGAAGTAGAGACACTACCCCTGCACCACAAGAATACTCAATTGTTTGCCACCAATACTCAGTTGCGAAGCCCATTCCACCTGTCCATCATTCTTTGTCTAGGCAAAGAATTACTTTACCCAACCTATTGTAAACTTTTCGCTCATTTGAGGCCCAGGGACCAGTATCCTAGTGTCAATGTTTAGGATGAAAAGTGAGGACAAGGGGGACCCAATCATGCTGTTGTGAGTGATGGGAAAGAGCAAGGGTGGGAGCACAGGCGATAGGTCGGTTGCAGTTGAGGGCCCTGTCAACCACAGTGGGAAACCACGGTTATGGAAGAAGGAAGCCATCTCAGCAGCATTGTTTTGGAAGGTGGCATCATCTTAACAGATGCAAATGGGGCGAAGGAACTGGGAAAATGGGATGGAATCCTTGCAGGACGTGGAGTAAGAAGAGCTGTAGTGAAGGTAGTTGTAGGGGTCAGTGGCTTTGTAGTGGATGGCAGTGGACAGTTCATTCACCGAAATGGAGATGGAGAGGTCAAGGTAAGTTAGGGACGTGTCAGAAATGGATGATGTGAAAGTTATAGAGGGATGGAAATTGGCAGCAAAAGGAATAAATTTTTCAAGGTACAGACATCAGTATTAAGAGGACTGTTGTCGATGTACTGAGAAAAATGTTGTGGGAGGGGGCCAATATAGGACTGGGACAAGCATTGTTCCATACCCCCTATAAAGTTACAGGCATAACTTGGATCGATGCAGATGTCCATAACCACTCTCTTGACTTGGCAGAAGTGAGATGAATTAAAGGAGAAATTGTTCAGTGAGAGAACAGGTTTAGCCAGCAGAGGAGGATAGTGGTTAATTGCGGGTTGTCAGGGCCTCTGGTTGAGGAAGAAACCAAGAGCTCTCAGACCATCCTGGTGGGGCATGGAGTATAGAGGGATTGGATTCACATTGGATACAGGAGGCAATTAGGCCCAGGGAACTGGAAATTATCAACACGGCAGAGGGCATCAGAGGAATCGTGGATGTAGCTGGGCAGGGTCTGGACAAGTAGAGAGAGGATGGATTCAAGTGAGGAGGATGTGAGCTCAATTGGGCAGGAGCAGGCAGATATGACAGGCTTATTGGGGCAGGCAGGTTTGTGGATTTTGGGAAGGAGGTAGAAACAGGCTGTGTAAGGTTGGAGCCAGTGTGGGGGAAGATCGCCGGACCACTATTCTGTTTCCTTACGATTATCTACATTTGTTATGCATTCTTGCATTGTTTTTTTTATTTGGAAGTTTTGTGTCAGGCGTGTGAACAATGTGGCCTGCCCAACACAGCTCATTGTGTGGAACCAGTGCTTGATTCCTGCAGATGCTGCCTTGAGACAAGAAATTGGAGTGCATGCTCTGCCAGTGGGTTTTTAGGAGGCACCACAAATGACATTTTAAGGGGTTGGAAGATGCCTACACTTGGGACCTTTTAGCCTGGGGTGGCCATTGCATACTGACTACCATGTGATCCTTGCACAACATGGACTTTTCAAATGGTAGGGATAGCTAAGATGATTGGAACTAACACTCCACTACAGGGACCAACACATACACGTTGCTGTCCCTCATCATCCTGTGTCAGTCCGCAGAAAGCCCTGGTTGCTTGGAGATGGGTATTGAAACAGAAAAGGTGTTCCATTATAAACCACCCCTCAGTATCATTGCTGCTACAATGTCACAACCCAAGGTCTGGGCCTCCTTTCCCCCAGTGAATTCAAAAGCAAACTTTAATTTCTAAACTTCAGCAATAGCAAGTAGTTACAAGGAAGGCGGAGGAAAAACTTCAAGGATATCCTCCCTGGGGAAGAAAGATACAGTATCCCCAGTGAATCATGGGAATCTTAATTGGAGAAGGAAGTTGCCAACCATTTTGAGCATCTCTGACACGCCCAGCTGGAGGCTGAGCACAAACAGTGGGCAGAGCTTGTGGAATCACAAACACCCCAGCCAGCCATTTCAGCAAACACCATCTTCATGAGGCAGGGTTTGCACAGCCAGTATCGGGCTGTTAACTCACCTCGGGACCCATTGAATGGACGAAAAATCATGCTGACTCCTCCAAGACTTACTGAGAAGAAGGAGGTGGTTCTTTTTTTTCCACAGTTTTCAGTTTTGCCGACAAACTTAATAAGTGAAAATTCATCAAACACATTTTGGAAGGACCCAGCACCCTGCATTAATTGTGTTATCCTTATATACCCTCTTAGCTTGTGAAAAAGCTCAATCGGTTGGTTAAAGGTGATTTATCAAACTGCGTTCTTGTCACCAAGTTGACCTCTATAAACAGTCCTGAGAAAACCCATATGCTTATAAATTCTTGGATTCTGCCCTGACATTGATAAGGGTCAAGTGAAATCTTGTGGGGACATGTAAGTTGTTAAAGTGGAATGGAACAGGTTAATCCTGAGTGCTTTTTCAAGTTAAACCGAATAAAAAGTTCATATCGAAAGAGGAGAATATACCTTTGAACAAGAAATCAAGTGTACTTTTTCAGATTAGAGAGGGAAGGAAAGAAACTTCGATAATGTGAAGAAAAAAAAACCCATTCACAATGAAGAGAATGACTTCATTCTGCTGAGCCTATCTGTATGAAATAGACATTTGTGCTATCGTATAAGCTGGGAAAGAGGCAGTGATAATGGATAATTTCAAACATACTGCCGAGACCATCATAAAGAGGCTTTTAAATGGCTAAAATAAATGCTCAAAAAGCAGCTCCTCCTTAAAATGAAATAATTATTACAAAATCTCCCTTTCATGCTTTGGGGAATATTTCATTGATAGGTTAATGATACTACTTGAAGCTTTAAACATGAAACCCTCCTGCTGCTCTATTCCATGTTCCACATCTCAAGCAGCAGTCACCAGCAATTAATCTCACTCTGTATTAATTCTGCAAAGCCCCCCCCATGCCAAAGGCAAGGAAGATCTTTAGAGCACTTCTAATGGGATCGTCTATCACTCGTTCAGTAAAATAGAGCTGCATGAATATTGACAGAAATGGAATGTGGCCCTTAGGGGGTCATTAATTTGCTCAAGGATGGGTAGACAGCCAGATGCCATCCTTGCCCACCATCGTATGGGAGATAGGTCAGGGATGGGTAGGAAGGAAGTCACGTGTTTTTGACAACAACTTCTATAGAATTCAGCCCACAATGACAAAGAGACTTCTCTTCTCCTTGCCTTACACACAAACAGCTATTAAATACCATTAAATAAATCTCTGCTGCTTGTTCATATTGAGCGCATCTTTTGTGTGGGCATCCTTCCTCACTGGAATTCAGGAACTTAGACTGAAACCAATAAGAAGGATAGATGGGAGTGAATTTACCCAACTCATGGTTTCAGGGGACACAACATTGCACAAGTTTAGTTTCAAAACTGTTTTATGGTTCAGCTTTCTGGCACTGACCGGTTTTCAAGCCCAACTTGCATTCATTGTGTGAAGCACAGAAATCTGATGGTTCAAAGTTTTGGTGTTGAATATGTCTAGTGCTTCAAAGCTTGGAAATGAAGATGTATCAGTTCAAATGGAAAGTCAGTCAGCAATGTCACATTTGTGAGTGATTACAACCTTCTACATTCAGGCTGCAAGCACTAGTCTCCAGATGGTCATTCTGCAGGCTGTATATTGCATTGAAACACTCTTTGAGAGACCAGCAGATAGAATGAATTATCATTGGGCCATCAGATTGAAAAATGATCCTCTTCTGCGATAAAGGCTGTAAATGACTTTACCTAATGGTGTGAGTGGGAATCCACAGTATTCAAAGGTCACAAAAACAGCATCCTGCAATAGCTTATTTGGAGATGAAATTTTTACCTGTTAAAGTTACCTATTTCCAGTTGGAGACTTTGGACTTAGAAAAATTGTGCAATACAAATAAGTGCCACCACAAAGTTCCTTCCTGTCAAACTGAATTGTGATCTTTCAAGACACTATAGAGTCTCACATGAAATTGCCTAATTCAGAATGAGCTGCTGTTGGTTCAGTTTGATTATTTATTAAATGCAAACTAAAGTTATAGTGTGCTGTACATATAAGCAACATGTATTCAACTGAGCTCAACATAAAGCATGATCAAGTACAGTAATGTAATGGGATTGATTTAGGCTCCTGTTCCTGCAGGCAAGAACAGTGTTGGGAGGGGTTAATGTTGGCTGACACTACTTAGTGGCCCAGACTAACTCTGTTGCCACCTGCTGCCATTTCATCTTTGTGAATTTTCCAGTCAGATGGGTGCCCTACTACAGCTGGGTGGCACCCAATTTAACTGTAACACAACACCATTTTCAGGACGTTGAGCTGGTAAAACCCACTTAGAGGCAACAGAGTGGGCAGAGGAGGGCATGGTAGGCTTTATTTTTCACTGCTGTGAAAGATTTCTTGGAGCCATGCAGATAAGGACCCCTAGGCCCAGGGTGAAATCCTTAGGCTGCCTCCAGTAACCACTTCTACTCTCCCTCACCTCTTCTCACTCAGTCTCCATGTGCCAATCATGACCACATCCAATCTATATTTGTTTTATAAGGGAGTAAGGGTCTAAAAGCGTTAATACTGGTGAGTGCTTTAAGCACTACCCACCTTGCTGATCTCATATACACTGGTGGCAGAACAACTTAGGATCTTGACCTGCCAACCCGGTTCTCCTTGTACTGTCTGCAATATGACTAACATTAGTGTAACTTGTACTTCGTTGCCAATAGATAACAAATTGCATCTTGTTCCAGATAAGCACCATTAGACTAGTCATGGGTATCCCCCACCACACCAGGCCAAATGGGTTTTGTAGATCTCTATGGTAACAGAGGATGGTGACAGCAAACTCATGCTATTTTGAGCAATAGTGCAGACAACCTCATACAATATTGTGGTCCCTGCTGAGGATTACTCATACAACAGCACTCTCCATGGACTGAGCATTGAATAGGCCGTGGAAGGGGTGTTTTCTGGGCCTGCCAAATGACATCAATAGGAGGTTTAGTCAATTTTAACAGTGGGGACCCATTTAATCAGAACCCTTGAACTGTCTTATTAATTATGCTGTTTATTAATCATGAGAGGCAGAAAACATTTGAATTGGAAATTCACTGCTAGCATACTACTCAGTTGGAAGCTATATTAGAGGGGACGTGCCCTTGAAAATTATTAGACCTGAATGAGTATAAAAAGAGCATAAACTTATTTGAACTGTCAAGCTCATTGGAATAGCCAAATCTCAAAAGTCATTGTAAAAATACACTGTCAAAAGGAACTGTCAAAACCAACACTCAATTCCACACATAGGAGAAAGTGAGGAGAAACTGCAGATGCTGGAGATCAGAGTCGAGAGTGTGGTGCTGGAAAAGCACAGTAGGCCAGGCAGCATCTAAAGAGCAGGAGAATCAACATTTCGGGCATAGGCCCTTCATCAGGAATGAACCTTGTGGGCCAGGGGCTGACAGATAAATGGGAGTGGGGTGGAGCTGTGGGGAAGGAGGCTGGGAATATGATAGGTAGTTGAAGGTGAGGGGGGATAAAGGTGACAGGTTGGAGAGGAGGGTGGAGCAGACAGGTGGGAAGAAAGATGGATAGATCAAGACGGCGGTGCTGAGTTGCAGGCTTAGGACTGGGATAAGGTGGGGGCAAGGGAAATGAGGAAACTGGTCAAATCCACATTGATCCCGTTTGATTGCAGGGTCCCAAGACGGAAGATAAGGCGTTCTTCCTCGAAGCGTCAAGTGGTTAGGGATTGGCAATGGAGGAGGCCCAGGACCTGCATTTCCTTGATGGGGTGGGAGGGGAAGTTAAAATGTTTGGTCATGAGGCGGTGGGATTGGGTGGTGTGTGAATCCCAGAGTGTTCTCTGAAACGATCCACAAGTTGGCATCCTGTCTTCCCAATGTAGAGGAAACTACAAGGGGTGCAATGGATACAGCATAATGTGCGTGGAAGTACATGTACATGTCTGTCGGATGTACAAAGATCCTGTGGCGCCTTGGACGGAGGTGAGAGGGGAGGTGTGGGTGCAGGTTTTACACTTCCTGTGGTGGCAGGGAGTGGGGTGTAGACTGATGGGGAAGCGTGGATCTGACAAGGGAGTTGCAGAGGGAATAGTCTTTATGGAACACAGATAGGATGAGGAGGGAAATATATCCCTGGTGGTGAGGTCTGTTTGTAGGTGGCGGAAGTGGAGGACGATAATGCAATGTATATGGAGGTTGGTGGGGTGGAAGGTTAGGAATGGACAATTCTGCCTTTGTTGTAGTTGGAGGTGTGGGGTTCAAGGATTGAGGTGCAGGAACTGGAGGAGATGCGCTGGAGGGCATCATGACCATGTGGGAGGGGAAATTGTGGTCTTTGAAGAAGGAGGCCATCTGGGATGTTCTATGGTGGAATTAGTCATCCTAGGAGTAGATACGGCAGAGGAATTGAGAATAAGGGATGGCGTTTTTACAGGAGGCAGGGTGTGAGGAGGTGTAATCCAGGTAGCTGTGGGGAATTGGTGGGTTGTAGTGGATGTCCATGGTTAGTCGGTCACTGATTGGAGACGGAGAGGCCCAGGGAGGGGAGGAAGGTGTCCAAGATGGTCCAGGTGAGTTTGAGGTCAGGGTGGAAGGTGCTGGTGAAGTTGATGAACTGTTCAGCCTTCTCATGGGAGCACGAGGTGGCACCGATACAGTCATCGATGTAGCAGAGGAACAGATGGGGGGTGGTACCAGTGTAGCTGCAGAAGATGGACTGTTCCATGTACCCGACAAAGAGGCAGGCATTACGGGGAACCATGTGGGTGCCCATAGCTACCCCTTTGGTCTGGAGGAAGTGGAAGGGTTGGAAGAAAAAGTTGTTGATGGTGAGGACCAGTTCAGCCAGGCGGATAAGGGGTGGAGGGGTACTGGTTGGCATGACATGAGAGGAAGAAACTGAGGGCTGGGAGGCCTTTGTCATGGCGGACAGATGTGTACAGGGACTGGATGTCCATGTTAAAGATAAGGTGTAGGGGGCCGGGGGAATGAATGGGGGAGCAGCTTTGATCGAGGATTGGTGCTGTCCACTAATGGTCTGGGCAGTACTAATTGCTGCAAAGGTGCTGGTGCTTTGATGGTGGTCAGTGGGGATTCGCAGATGGTGGAGATGGGAGTGGGGAACTGGTAATTCCTGAGGACAGTTGGAGAATTTACCAGTTAGACTATTGCATTGCTATAAAGATACCTAGCTCATGGATTCAAGCCTTCTTACCTCCTTTTTCAATGTTGAGATTCCCATTGTCTGGTGATACCTGGCCACTTCATATTCAAAAATCAACCCACTGCCCCTTCCGTTAAAACCAGAATAGGGCAGGTTCAGTTTCTGCTCCGGTTCCTGTGCATTTAATTCTCTAACACAATCTGCACCCACCTATTTTTCGGAGTAAAATTTAGCCTGAGAACAGTGGTATCAGAATTACAGTATCTCCACTGTCAAGAGTAAAATATGTTTTGGCCATTTACAAAGAGGGAGATGTGGAGAAATGGCACAGAACCCTTAATAGGCTGGTGGTTTCTTGAAAGAGTATAATCAAGTAAAAAAATAAGTAGTTATTATTAGCATAGTTTAAATAGCTCAACTCTTTTATTCAGTGGCATGTTGCCTGCTACAACAATCCAATCTTTTTCTCCCTACGTGTTCCCTCTTTATCAGTTTATTCCTCAGTAAATTTGTTTGCACATCTCAAATGCCACATTTGCTTCTTGTGTGTTTTGTTGATAGTAGAGCACCATTACAAACAATGACAGCAACAGCTTGTATTTGTGTATCACGTCTGAAAGAAAAAAATTATCCTCAGGCTAAACAGATGCCCAGTCGTTGTAGGAAAGTAGCCAAAAGCTTGGTGGAAAGGATAGGATTTGAGCAAACCTTATATCTGTCCTTCTAAGATCCACCTCAGGATCTGATGATTTGTACACTCCAGCAGTAGGAGTTTATTCTTTTTTATTCTAAGCTCGCTCAGAGCGATTAAAGGACTGAGGATTCAAGTAACTTCAGATCGTGACATTTAACCAGACTTTATCCATCAACAGCAAGCATTTTTAATTTAATCCACAATTTGAAGAAGCACTAGGTAGGGTGAGAGGTTCTTTGAGAGTCAGTTTGGAATTTTCAAAAGGAAGGTTAGGATTTTTATCATTGAGATAGCTCAAGTCAGGAGCTGTCCAAACTCGGCTGAGGTGGAGGTGGCTGAGGCAGATGGCTGATTCTCTGAGTTTTCAGGATTTTTGCATGAAAAGCTATGAGGTCCTCTAGCCCTCGTATATCATCCCCATTTCCTTTCACATACCTAATGCCACCTCCACACTCCTGAGACCCACCATGAAGGGTTATACTGGAAACATTGACTTCTCCACCTCCTGATGCTTCCTGGCCTGCTGCGTTCTTCCAGCCTCCTGTTTGCCTTCTTTAGTAAACAACAGGGACTGATATGAGGAACCATATAGGGCTCCAAAAATAAATTTCTTGCAAATTAAGGGAGAAGATAAGGACTTGAGAATGAGGATCAGAAATAGGCCTTTCTGTTCTTTGAGCTCAGTCTGCCATTCAATGAGATCATGGCCGACCTGCTTTGACACCATTTTACTGCATTGTCCCAGTATCCCTTGATCTGTTTAATATGTAGATACCTATCAATTTCTGTCATGAATATAGTCAATGAGTTAGTACCCACAGCCCACTGGGTAGAGAATTCCAAAGATCCACCACTGTCTGAATGAAGAAATTCCCCCTCATCTCTGTGTGAAATGATTTGCCCCTTATTCTGAGACTGTTACCCGGTTGTAACCCCACCTCCCTAATCAGAGGAATCATTTTTCCTGCATCCAACCAAAGAATATCTGCAAGAATTTGTTATGTTTGAAAGTGATTACCTCTCTTTCTTCTCAACACCAATGAATATAGGCCCAGTCTGCTTAAATCTTTTCTGATAAGACAATCCGTCCATCCCTGGAGTTATTCTGGTGCATCTTCATTGCTCTCCCTCTAAGCACGTATAGCTTTCCTTCAGTCAGGAGATCAAAACTGCCCACAGTACTCAGTTGTGATCTCACTAAATCTTTTGCTAATTGCAATAAGACACTTTTACTCCTATATTCAAATTCTGTTGTGTTTAAGGACACCATGCAGATGTTTTACTCAGCCACATGATACTTTTTAAAAAAGAAGTCATATGAAATTCACGAAACCCATTCAAAGATTTTAAATCACACCAGATGAACAACTTTTTACAAAAGATAAACTGACAACTATATGTATCAAAGACAGTTAATCCTTTAATAACCTCATAAAACTGTCAGTTTGCAATCTGCATTCAATTCTGGCCAGAGCTGCCTCGTGCCAAATTCAGTACAACAGTGACGAGGAAATTTATGTCTTCTTCTGCATTCTGGTTTTAAGTTCAGTGAAGGATGAGTTAATGATTATTGAGGAATTCTTACAATTCTTCTTCTGTTTTGAGACCAAACAAGTTAACACAAACAAGTATTGTTAGTATCTGACTGAATCAGCTAATAAATGATATAGTGAGAATAAAAAAACAAGCCTTTGAAAACCAAAATGTAGTCCCCAGAAATAAAAAAAGCCCCAAGAAAATCTTAAGAGCTATCAGAAAAAGTACTTTAACTTCTGATTCATGGTACGATATTCATTTCCAGAGCCCTTCCTTTCATTAGGGGGTATTATGGTTATAACTTTTCAGATGCTGTAGACATTTCCCAAATAGATATTTGAAACTATTTGGTTTTATCTTTCGGTTTACATTTTGCTTGGATTTATTTGCCCTTTCTGTGTCTCAAAGAGAACAGCTACACTTAAAATAATGAGGTTGACAGGGTGTAAAACTCACAAATCAGGTTTTTATTCATTCATGGAATGGAGCATCATTGACCAGATTAACATTTATTGCCCATCCCTAATTGCCCAGTTGGCAGTTAAAAATCAACCACATTGTTGTGCATCTGGACTGATGTGAAGGCCAGACCAAGTAAGGGTGGCAGTTTTCTTCCCAAAAGAACATTAGTGAACCAGATCATTTTTTAGCCTTGACGAACAGCGGTGGTTGCATGGTCATCATTAGATACTTAATTTGAGATATTTTTTTTTAATTGAAAATGAAAAGATTTGACCAACTTCCTTGATGGGATTCAAACACGGGTTCCCAAAACATCACCTGGGTCTCTGGATTAATAGGCCCGAAACGTCGATTCTCCTGTTTCTTGGATGCTGCCTGACCTGCTGCGCTTTTCCAGCAACACATTTTCATCTTTAGATTAATAGTCTAGCAATAATATCATTAGGCCATCCTCTACTGTTTGAGTGGCCATCAACTTCAGATTAACATTGGGAACAATGGTCAAATAACAGTTGTTATTCAACCTAGCTCACCTTATTTGAATGGAAACATTATTGATGACTTAAAATAATTGTCAGTGACTAGGCATTTCAATTTACATATGATGATATTCTGGGTTTTATTGTGCCACTAAAGAATATTTAGACTCTGCTGAGGAAAGGAAATCATTAACATTAGCGAAGAAAAATCTTAGTGGCTTCATCCTGCCACAAGGTTGCAAGACAAAGCAAGATTGCATGAAATTGCATGATGCCCTGTGATGATACCTACTATCTTATTAACATATTACAGTCAGATTTCACCCCTTTATACTGTACGTTATTGCTGAGGTTTTCTTTTTGTTTCAGAGCTACAGAGATTTGCATAAGTAGTTTAGTGCTGGTTTATTTCTCCTCAAATAACTAATTAACATTTGAAATTTAGTGTTGCGATTATCCTGACTTCATCACTATTGATTCAATGGTTCAAAAGAATTACTTCAATGTAACACATACATTTAAAAGCTCTGGCAATGCAAGTAAAGGCTACAATACTGCAAGAGCTGTTCAAAGATATGAAAGCTGGCAATATATCACTTTAGCAACAATATGAAAGTGCAGGTTTGACCACATAAAGGAAAAGAAAGGACTTGCAGTAGTGTAGGATGTTTCTTTACAAGCAACAATGTATGTTTAAGTCGTCACTGTTGCAATCTAGAAAGCATGGCAGCTCACTTGTGCACCTAAGTATGCTAAAGTGATGCCATGGGATTTTTTATACCCATTGGAGATACAAACACGTAAACGAGCAAAGGGTTTAGGAGCAGGAATAGGCCAGTCGGCCCCTTGGAGGTTCAGTAAGATCATGGCTGTTCTGGTTGTAACCTTAGATTTGCATTCCTGGATAGCATTGATAACCTTTCACCCCTTTGCTTAACGAGAATCTATCTGGCACTGCCTTAAGAATATTCAAGGCTCTGCTTCCATCATCCTTTCAGAAAGAGGGTTCCAAAGATTCATAAACTCTTGAGAGAAAAATCCTTTTCTCCGAGTCTGTGTTTTAAATGGGTAATATCTGTTGTTTTAACAGTGTCCCCTAGTTGTAGATTCACCATAAGAGGAAACATTGTCTCCACAGCTACCCTTTTAAGACCCTTCAAGATCTTAGACGTTTTATTTTAGTCACGTTTTGGCTTGGCATCACTTTCAAAATAGAGCAGCTTGAAAAACGCAGTGCTTCCTCAGTCCACTTGAATTGTGCACTCAAGTTTCTGGAAGTGGTACTGACTTCAAAACCTTTTGGCACAAAGGAATGTGACCTATCACTGAACCAATCTGACACAAGGGATCCAGAGAGGAGCAGGGATGACGATGAAGGGTGCATGGCTGTGAAGCTTGCTGCTTCAAAACATTATTAAAATTGTCACTTATTGAACAAAGTTTGTGATGAAACTGGCAGACTACCTGGTGGATGGAAAAGCTCTTCTTCCTTATCTGTCCTTGGCTCTTAATTGATTTTGTAACGGACGCCTTGAACAATGACAACATTGCATATCTCATTGCTGAGCTGCCTTACTTTCCTGTGCTAGACATTTTGTCAATGTGTACTAATAGCTGGAGCTATTGCTGGGATGTTGCTGGGGCCCACAGCCTTTGTAGTGTCCACTGTCTCTAGTCAGTTGTTGATATCACTTTGAGTGGATCAAATTGGCTGAAGTCTGGTATCTGTGATGCTGGCGAAGTCAGGAGGAGGCCAGGATGGATAATTGTCCACTCGGCATTTCTTGTTGAAGATTTTTGTGAGTATTCAGCCTTATCGTTGCAATACCTTATTGAGGATGGGATTGTTTGTGGTATTTACATCTCTATTTCCCAGCACTATTCATGACCTGTGCCAGTAACCTGATGCAGGGGTTCACAGCTGATTGATTTGATCAATATGAGGCAACTTGAGGTAATTAATTTTTCTATGTTGAGCAAGTGTTCCTGAGAGAGAGAAGAATATAACCAGATGGCTGTACTGCATTTTAATGCTCTAACTGCAGTGCCATTGTGAATTTGGTTGATGATTTCAGATCTCCAATTGGCAGAGTTCTCATTTAGCAGTGCACACTGGCAGAACTGGTGTATTGTGGGTAAGTGTTTACATTGACAGTCAGGTAACGATTTCAGTGCCCCTTGCCATCCTTACATGGAGTATTTTTTTCTGGCTGCCATTCATAGTGGTACTCGCGACCTGTTCATTATATCTACATTTGGTTTGAATAGCCTTCATCTGTACTCTAAGGTTTCTATATGGATATGCTATATTCTATATGAATGCAAGGTGGCTGCCTTAAGTTACCAAAATCTAAAATGCTATATGGCAGGCAAACACCATCAAAGTGAGCAGACTAATCATTTATTCTCAAATTTCCTCTGTTTCTTGCTCTGTTTTTCATTGTAAGAATTATGAGAAAATGACCTTGTGAAACAACCAAGAGCTGGAATAGAACTACAGGAAGACCTGTGTAGAATTGGAAAAGTAGTGATTTGTCACCCATTTCCTCAGTCTGGGACTGGCTATGGCAGGATGTAGACCAGATCATTTCATAAAAATATTTCTCTCCCAAAGATGTATGGCTGCAAATGAATTTATCAGGACAGGGAGTGAAAAAGGTCTGCTGTTAGCTACATATCTGTTTCGTCTTTCCTCAGATTTAGATATTGACTTGAACCCAGTCACTATTAATGCAACATAGTACTGTGGATGATGGAGATCTGAAATACAAATGAAAAGTGCTTGAAATACTCAACAGATCTAGCAACATCTTTGGAGACACAGAGTTAACATTTTGAGTTGTCTATGACAAAACTGAATGCCAGACGTGCTGTGTATTTCCAGAACTTTTCTGTTTGTCTTTCACCAGTAACGACATTCCGTGCAAGTCAGGAATGGAATCTGTTTTGTTTGCTTTGTAAGAAAATGCAAGTATATTATCCAGAAGAATAAACAATGTTGCAACATAGTAAGCTGAATGTTAATAATTAAGGACCACCAACAAATACTGTTTAAAAAACATCCAGCGTATTTTGTTTTGCTGCTAAGCTCCTTTAGTCCCCAGATCCCAGGCCAACCTTGAACAGTTCATTGGAGGGCTATCAGAGACCATCAAGTGTATTACTTGAAAAAAATTAGAGATCTGAATCACACTTTAACAGTGAACTCTCAATGAACCATTTATAATTGGCTCAGAAAATACAATGAAGTCTGTATACCTTCAGAGTTTAGGTCACTTGCATCAAAAATTCTGTGTTTTTTTCATTCTCCACCCATATGAGCATGGTAAAGGCAGGATGGTTGAGTTTGATGGGGTGGGAGAGGGAGAGATTGTTGCAATGGGCATTACATACAGACAATGTATTCACTTCCTACCCTCTGGGTTCCAATTATCATTCTGGCAATCTGTCTGCCCTGTAGCAATGACAATGAATATGAAGAATATAATCTCTTCTGGCTCCTCTTAAGTCTGCAAGCCAGAGTCCTGATTGAGAAGTGATTGTATTGAATATGTTTTTTCATTCATATCTCAGTAATAGAAAGACTGAACAAAATTGAACATGAGTAAATACTGACCAATGTTAATTCGATTCAATGTGATGTATCTTGTCATGTAAGTGCCTTAAATGTCGCGATTCATAACATCAATGCTTTAGTGTGTCACTGCTTTGAAGCAGGTGTTGTTTATCACTATAAAGATGACACATATATAAATATTAACAGCCTTGAAATTCACTTTGGTGAGCCAGATCAGCAGAATTTACAACTGAGGAAAGGTTTCTCCACAATTGATAGATTATGTTCTGAGACAAACATGATTTTCTGCCTTTCTCTACAGTGTATGTAGTTCTGGTTTGTCCAACCTGGGTTGGAATGGTCCAATTTGACTGTTCTTTCTCCTAAACAGTGGCTTGTTAGCACATGCAGACACTGATGTGATTCCCAGTTGTGATCTCCAAGGCAGGGTGGGGTGGGGAGAGCTCAAAGGTGCAGGTTGTTTCAAATGCCCTGGAATTTTAAATTGGGGTGTGTTTTTGCCAGATTTCCCATTAAGACACCCACCAGATTGGCAAATTGGTTGTCTAGTGGGAGAGACTGCAGCTTGAATTTGTGATGATTGGGGGTAGAGATGGTGAGAGTAATGGAAACACTGTGAAGTTGGGGAAAGGGGAAATATTGTCGCCATTCCTCCTAGTTTCACAAAAGTGCAGATGATGGGAATGGAGGCAGTATGGAGGTAGCAGTAAGCATGGAAGGCTTAATGGGAAATATTTATCATACTAAATGTTTGGATCAGAAAAAAACACTCCTGCTTTTTCTCACTACAGGGAGTATTTTGACTCTTAAGAATCCAGCCCTTTTTATCTCCATTACCTGTCAGAGACCTGAGAAATCTTGTTAACATGAATTTGTAATAGAAATCTTGTCCTAACTATGGCTCGTAGTCCCCTTAATAATGTCTGTGGCCTAGCAACTGTCCTGTTGAAGTATGTAATTGTGGCATTGTTAGTGAGGTGCATTAGTAAATCCTACTTAAATTAAGTAGACAAAGGTTAGAAACTATGACTATTTTATGTGTGACCTTATCCTTAGGATGATCCTAATTATTTCTGTGTGAGGCAGGACAACTATTTAATGAAGTAAATTCCTTGCCATAATAAATTTATGTAATTTTCTTTGAAACGTATCATTTTTGGTATTGACCATCATTATGGTCAATAAAGAAGTGAAACATGGAAAGGGTAAACAAATCTACTTAAATTAAGATTTCAGCAATTTTAATATAATTTTGACTAATTCTCACTGAAATGTGCATTGCAACCAGAATTAGTTTACTGGTGACACTGTTGCCTTGTAACATAATAGATATTCAGATGTAGCTCCGTATCCCTTCAACTTATGAAGAGCAGTTCAACGCAGAATAATTGCAACATGTTCAACTTAATGGGTACCTTTAACAGACTTATTGAGAGAAACTCACTTCTTGAAAACCTTTGAAAATGTAAGTAGTAATAAATTTTGATTGAAGTCTGAGTAAGCCTGGTCTGCTCAGTGTTCCCAGTGGTACAAAAATCAGTTCTTCAATGTGCAGGCAAACCACACCAGCTGGTTACCATCTAGGTGAAGTTGAAAGTGACTTTCCATATGTACTTTCAATTCTGCAATCACTGAAGCTAAGAGAAACTGTAGATCAAAGTGTTTTGTTAACAATTAAATAGTGTGTGAATAAATGAGTGTTTGATTATGATTGAAAGCCATATATAAGCAAGAAAAACTTTATTGTCAGAAATTGGCAAGGCTGCTTGTTATTGTTTTTCATCCAGTTGGGTAATACAAATAAGGAAGTCCAATTCTTGTGCAGTGCCTGGATTGTATTACTTAGTACAAACAACAGGAGCAAAATTTGACTGTATGTGTTTCCAAGGGCTAGGGAGAAGATAGTATCCAAGCATTCCTGCTCCTGATCACTAATTAATTATGACAAGAACTTTTTATACCAAAATGTTCAGTCTACTTTAAGGTTACCTTCAACTTCTTATATTTATCTCACATTTAATAATTTGACGCAAAATGGCTTTAACTCCTGAATATACTGTATTGCCAATATTGTTGTGCAGTATGGCCACAATGTGAAGCTGAGAAAACATTGATACAAGTAAAGCCCAGATTTTATTGTCACTTGGCAGGATTGTAAATCAAAAGGTGTAAAAGCTCAGTGGGGAAAAGTGACTGCCTATAATGGACATACTGCTGTGATCTGCAGTTAAATATATTGTTAGCAGTTATCAATTGTTCTTTGCAAGGTAATATTGTAATTCTGTGTGCACTTAAAATAGATCATGGAGAATATGACAGTAGTTTAGGATTAAAGTCATTGCTTTGGGAATTTTTATTATTTACCAAAACTAATTGGAACATTCAAGGAAATGTATTCAGGACTGTTGCACATTTCATTCATTGCTGTCAGTAGAAAGTGTACAGCACTAGGCATTCTTTGGACTTAATCCTCATACACAAACTTTCAATGGGCTTCTGAAATAGAATGTGCTGGTGGTTAGCAACCTGCTTTGATGCAGTGTCCTGTACAGAGGATCTAGACCCTGATCTCATGTGATAAAATTTTATCATCTTAGGATTGATCTGTGCTGATTCTGAACTTCTGCTTCATTCACAATCTACATGGCTTTCTCTAGTGCCAGATCTTCTTTTGATTGGAATAGATCGAGCAATTCCAACAATTCTGTCTCATATAAGCTCTAACTTTAAAGCTGCAGAATCACATTTTCCACTAATCCACAGAGATCAGTAATGAAATTATTTGTCTATTTCCAATGGATGCTGAACTCTTCTGCTAAATTTTGTTCTATCAAGAATTTATTTACTTCTGGGATTAAAAAAAATTGCCAAAGCCTTCAGTCTTGCTTGTTTGCATTGATATACTGGTCTCCCATATGGGGAATGGTGCATTTTCATAGAAACCCTATAGTGTGGAAGCAGACCATTTAGCCTATCGAATCCATATTGACCCTCCGAAGAACATCCACTCAAACTCATCTCTCTATCCCATGACTGCCTTTCCCATGGCTAACCCAATTAGCCTGCCCATCCCTGGATACTATGGGCAATTTAGAATGGCCAACCAACCTAATCTGCACATCTTTGGACTGTGGAAGGAAAGAGCTGAAAATGTGTTTCTGGAAAAGCGCAGCAGATCAGGCAGCATCCAAGGAACAGGAGAATCGACGTTTCGGGCATCAGCCCTTCTTCAGGAATGACAGGAGAATCGACGTTTCAGGCATCAGCCCTTCTTCAGGAATGTCCGAAACATCGATTCTCCTGTTCCTTGGATGCTGCCTGACCTGCTGCGCTTTTCCAGCAACACATTTTCAGCTCTGATCTCCAGCATCTGCAGTCCTCACTTTCTCCACTGTGGAAGGAAACCAGAGCACCCAGAAGAAACCCACACACAGGGAGAATGTGAAAACTGCACACAAGCAGTCGCCCAAGGCTGGAAACGAACCTAGATGTGAGGCATCAGTGCTAACCACTGTACCATCATGTTACCTCGTGGTTGCATTCAAATGATCTGCTATGGTGGGATTCAAACACATGTCACCAAATCATTACCCTGAGGCTCTGGATTTTTGGTCCAGTGATATTGCCACTCCATCACCACCTCCTCCTAAATTGTGGAGCCTACACCCTCCTGTGAGTTAATTAATTGTGCAGCACCATTCATAACTGAATGTTGCAGGATTGCAGAGAAAAGACCTGATCCTTTATATGCTCACTTAGCCCTAAGAATGTTCCTTGATTGTTGCTTCTGCTGTTTGGCATGCAAGCATTGTGTTCCAGCCTCACCAGGTTGACACTGTGTGCCTGCTGCTGCTCCTATCATGCCATCCTACAACTTTCCATTTAACAAGGTTTGATCCCCTGGATCAGTGGTTAGGGTAGCATGGAGGGGATATGTCAGGCCATGAGGTTATGTATGAATATAGCTTTACTGCTGCTGATGACCCAGAGTTGCTAGATCTGTTCAAAACATTTCCCATTTAGCACAATGGTAGTGCTGCCCATACTGATGAACAGCATCCTCAATGTGTGACCAGGATCCAATTATGACTTCAACTGCACCTTCCTATTGCACCAGTCTTCACTTCATTCCTGTTAGTCAACAGTCTGTCTAACTCTGTCTTGAATATAACTCAATGATCCAGCCTCCACTGTTCTCTGGAGTAAAGAATTCTGGAGTTTACTGACCTGCTGAGAGAAGACATTTTCCATGTCTCCAATTTAAATGGAAGATCACTTACATTTTCTGACATGATTAGCAGGTATCTGTTACCTATGTATTTGAATACAGTGTTTCTCAGCTAGTTACCAATACAGCAAAGCTCCTCTAGGACACAATAAAGCATCCTCATAGTTTCCATGTTTAACTGGTTTGTGCAGTCATTAGAAGTTGTCGTCCAATTTAGACTTTAAGGTCTAATAGCCCTACTGTTATACTTATTGCAAAACATGAACTTTGTATCACGCAGCTTTTCATTAATATATACAATAATATGTCTCTAGTAGTCTATTTGATAGTGTTCTCACATCATACATGGTCCATAGTTGAGATTTTAAACAGGCAGCTTGCATGATCAGCAGTCCTCAGTTTGGATTGATTATTGCTGGTGCCCTTTCTGGCTGCACAGATTTCGGCACAGAGAGACTCCATATTTCACCCTGTGATGCATTGTGATGGCAACTCATTTTGAACATGCACACATACAAATCTGAAATAGGAATAAGCCACGTGAGTCTGCTCCCCATTCAAAAAGATCATAGCTGATCTAATTACTTGATGTTCCTGCTTACCCCCAATAACCTTGCACCCCCTTGCTTATCAAGAAGTAACTTACTTTCCACATTAAATATATTTTGAGACACTGCTTTCACCAGCTTTTGAGGACAAGAATTTTGAAGACTCATGGTCTTCTGTCAGAATTTTTTCCTTATCTCTGTCGTAAATGGGCATTTTTTTATTTTAAACAATGAACACTAGTTCTAGATTCTCCTACAAAAGTCAAACAAGTCACCTCTTAATCTCGAAATTCTAGTGGATACGAACTTAGTCTGTCTAACCTTTCCTTATAAGACCACCATGCCATTCCAGATATAAAACTAGAAAGCCTCCTCAGAACAGGTTTCAACATATATTCATCCTTCTTTAAACAAGAGAACCATTGCTGTACACAATACTCCAGCTATTGTTCCTCCAAAACATCCTGTTTAACTAAAGCATAACCTCCCAAATATTGTTTTCAATTCCTCTCGCAATAAGTTGCAATATTGTAATAGCTCTTCTAATTACTGCTGGATTTACAAACAAAACCTTTGCAATTCATGCTGTAGATTTCACTCAAGAGTCTGCAATCTCTCACAATTTAGGTAATGTGTTAATTTGTTATTCTTATTATCAAAATGGATAATTCACATTATCTCACATTATACTCCTTTTGCCAGATGTTAGCCTATCTTATACACTTAGCTTATCTATATCCCTTAAGTTAGCAAATTCAAAACAATAGAACTCTGCCAAAAACATCAATATGCAAACTAGAGTTTTTTTGAGTCTTTACACAAATTTTTCATTGATGAAGCAATTTTTAATAGTTAGGTGATTTGAGAATTTGTTTGTGTTAGGAATGGATGGGCTTCAGAAAAACTATCCACAACATTAGCTGGGGAAGTGTGGAACTCAAGGATGGAGTTCAGATGAAGTCCTGATGTTTTTCTTGATGAGGTTCTGGGATTTTATTGAATCTTTTATGCATCTTTGCTGATTAAAACATGATGAGAGATTTACTTCTGGACACTACAATGTAATGCCTGATGGAAGCTGTATGGTTATAGTCCAAATGAACTGGCTCACTTTCCGAATGAGAAAATATCTGGTCTCCTTGAAGCCATTGTCCCAGACCAATAACTCAACAACGTGTGGGTAGGTATGAAAATGTATGAGTTCTCCATGCCTGCACAGTGACTGCTGCATACTAGTCGGCATTGCCTTTGACAGCAGTGTAAGATTTTTCAGCAGCACGTGCACAAGTGTTGAAAATGCTGCCGTGACATCCAGATATTCTTCCTCATTGACATTTATGCATCATAATGTACTTTGTATCGTGAAAAAATGCTGGAGTTGAGTTAAACCAGCTTAGTGCATTTAAAAGGCCAACAAGGGAGCCTGAAGTAACAGTAGGAGATCCAGGGAAATTGTTGCCGCTAGCTGAATGATGGCTGTTAACAATATATTTACTAGCGCCATCAACTGCAAACCTCTGTCTCAAGAGTTAATGCTTCAACGGAAAAGAACTTCAGTCTGGAAATTATTGTAATCTGTCTGGGATCCAAACAAGGAATATTAACAGATAGCATGTTACTCCAGTTGCTGTTTTAATGGAGGTACTAATCTATTTATTCTAATTATTTAATGTCTTTGTTCAAATATTTCTAGGTTCCAGTGCTATCAGATAAAATAAATTCAGGTCTCCTAAAGATCAGTCAAAGCAGTGACTACTGTTTCAATTATGTTAGTGTCAGCTCATTTTCAGTTCATTGACTGAATTAATTTTGGAAATTCAATTGAATTGTACAAAAAAAAAGACACTAATTAATTGTAACAGAAGTTAACACTGACCACAACAAAAAAACTTTGCAGGACTACACTAGCAAGTGTGAAGTCTCCTGTCGTTCAGTTTTGGCTGAATGTTTGTACTGCTATCCCTGAATCTGAAAGTCATGGCTTCAATTTCCAATTTCATGATTTGACAAAATAAACTAATCTGACCTTTCACTGCAGTGCTAAGGGAATGCTGCATTGCCCTCTTTCAGACGAGCCAGTAAATCATAGCCTGTCTGCTTATTCAAATGGATGTAAAAGATCCTACATAGTAATGAGAGAAGAAAAGCTTCGCTGAGCAGTAAATTCATCCAAATCACTGAAGCATTCCTCCATGTTTGCACATTTGTTATTCATGAAGACACACGTGCAGTGACAGTTGTCACGTAGTGATGCAGGATAGAAATTAAATCTTTCTCATTCATTGATCTTGAAAGTCTATGTAACAGAAATGATGAACTTGAAAAAAATAGAATATTGATAACAGTTGCAGGATTTGTTTCGAGTCTGGTACTAATCCTGGTTAGTATTATTTATCCAAGTTGAAAGCTGATTCACTCGTACCTGGATATTAAGTTTCTTCAAGAAATTCATTCTCTATTCAGTAAAAGAATAATCTCCTCACCATAAGAAATAATAAGTTCCTTTTCAAAAATGTTTTTTTTTCTCTGAAGGCAATTGATTTTTATTTTTAAGCTGTCTCAAAGAATGCCTTCCACAATGTGAAAAATAAATTTATTAGAGGATACCAGAGGGAGAACAGTGATGTTTTCAGAGTAACGCGGTACAATTTACACTGGTTTTTAAATACAGAGGAAGTGACTCAATCATTAAAGCCATGAGGTTTTTTTTTGGATCGTAATTAATGCAGAACTCAGGCCCCAATTTTCACATACTTTCAACATGAATCAAATACAAATATGACACCACCTTTCAGCGTAATAGGGAATAGGCTTCTGTCTTTTGCCACAGCATCTTGGTCAGAGTGCTTTAGTAATAAACACAATTGTTTAAAACTAAAACAGTTTTTATTTATGTCCCAGTTAAGCTCCACGCATTGCTCAGGGACAAAATGCCAAGAGGTGAAGTTAGCTATTAAGTTGAGAGTGAATTTAATTATTCATGTTATGGAAAGAGTGCCTGATTTCGAAAATGTACTGTGTGGATTTTGTAAAATTTAATTAGCTCTAGTGAGAAAATTATTAATGAAATTGAGTAAATCAAACTTAGTGAATTATTAATTAATGGCAATTGGAACCTTAGTCATTCACCCTCCCACTTGCAACATTCTCGATTACCTGTGAACATTTCCACAAGAGACCTGGGTGTGTCAAGGCTGTGAACATGTACTTTAAAAAAGAAAATGCTCTTCTATACTGTTCTGTGTGGCATCAGATTGTCTTGTCTCTGCTCCATTCTGAAGGTGTCAAGTCACATCCGAGGAAGAAGTGAGGGCAGGTGAATTACACCTTTTTTTCTTTCTGTGGTGCATGAATGAAAATGTTCTCAGTCCTATCCAGCTGTTAAAATGTTTGAAATACAAGCATTTTTATTTTGCTATTCATATTTCATGTGTTGTTCATTCATCTCCCTCGGTTACTGGAAGCTTAAAACCCAGTCACAGTACAACTTTCTAGATTGATTTCCAAGGATTTTTGTCAGTTTGTCTTTTTCTCCTGTTCTGATCTAATATTTAATTCACCTCCACCTACTAACATTGCTTCTTTAATTTTGGGATTCTGGAATGTTTAAACATTCACATAATTTGCATGGAGTCTGGGAGTCAAAGAAAGAAGCAGGAAATCCCACTCCTGCAAGAAACAACTGAGGATCCACCAAATAGTTACCATAACTGTCTTTTAAAGGTGAACAGGTCTATGGAAAATTAGATGGATACAGTAAGTGGACAGATAGATGTAAAGATAGATTTATTACTCAGGTAGAAATGAAGACATATGCCTCTCTTGGGTAAAGCTATTTAAGAACACAATGCTTCCCATAAAGCTCTGTGCATACTGGAGGAGATTTTCAGCTCACTAAATATAAGCATATCCACTGTCATAATACATCTGCAGAACATATCTCTGAATTTCCTAAGTCACGTATAATTAACTGAGTTTGCGTGATAGGAAGGACCGTAGAGGACATCTTACCTCTTGCTTCTTTGAAGTAATAATCCTAAATTAAAAGCTGTTTTTCATGATAATGCTTTAAATCCATTGCTGCTCTTAAAATGGTTAATTTTTATATGTCACAATTGATGCTAGTGATGCCTATCTAATCACTGTAATTATCTAGAGGCAAGATTATGCCAAACAGCCTGCTGGAAATTTCTGGAGCAATTATGTGTGATTTTCTCTTGGTCCCTTCCAATGTTTCGGGAAAACCTAAATCTGAAACATATTTACAAATGATCCTTCGGGTATTGTGAGTCTCTCACTGTTATCTATTATCAGTGTTCAAACTATGACTGCAACAGGAAATATGTCTACATAGGTTAAAGAGTAGTTCTCAGATCTCGGACTGACCTAAATTTGAAATATTAATGAATGGAGCAAGTAATTGCGATGAACAATTATTGCAAATATCTTTCACAGTTCCAATCTAGAGAACTGCCAATGAGAAAAGTTGCCCCAGATAACAATTGTGTCTGAAATAATGTTGGAATACTTTGAAGCACTCAAGCTAATTTCTATTTTCCATGGAGATAAAAAGTAAATTAAGATTTAGTTTGTCTCTAGCTGGTCAGTACTCATGTTAGTGATTCAAACAGGAAGTATAGACAGTCTGCACATCTGCACTGAATCTTGTTGCCAACAAGAATTTTTATTTCTATTGTAAATCTTCAAAAGTCAAGGCAGACCTCCCTTGTCTTTGTGAGCAGTCCAGATTAATCATTGCTGCCAACAATGAGCCTCCCTTCGTTATCCACTGAGAGCATGACTTGACTTCCCGCCTCAGGCGATTGACTGTGTGGAGTTTGCACGTTCTCCCCGTGTCTGCGTGGGTTTCCTCCGGGTGCTCCGGTTTCCTCCCATGGTCCAAAAAATGTGCAGGTCAGGTGAATTGGCCATGCTAAATTGCCCGTAGTGTTAGGTAAGGGGTAGATGTAGATGTAGGGGTATGGGTGGGTTACGCTTCGGCGGGGCGGTGTGGACTTGTTGGGCCGAAGGGCCTGTTTCCACACTGTAAGTAATCTAATCTAATCTAATCTAATCTAATCTAAACTGTGCATATAGTTAGTCACACATGAGCTTTCTGGCTCATGTCACAGTGACAGTGTCCACAGGGAACTTACGTACAATTTCTTTCCTTTTCCCTTATCTCCTCACAAATAAATATATATGCTCATGCATGCACACCATTTTTGCTTCGGAGAAACTTTTTAAAAGTAATAAGTTACTGGCTATACAAAAATGCCTAAAGGAATCCAATGCTTCTTTCCTATTTTAAAGAGAGCTAAAGAATTTGGTTTTTCTGGAAACAAGCGACTTGTGGCATGTGTCTTAGACTTCAACTTTTCTCCCCTGCACCCTTCTGGCTGGAATGCACTATAAAAAAGAGGATCTGACAATTGTGAGGTGACACGTAAAAGAGACAAAGGAACAGTTGCTTTCTCAGCTGCTGGAATGTGGTTCTCACTCTGCTTCTAGGTTATAGATGTGGCTGCAGCAGGTCAGTTTTCAGTGTCAGTGTCTTCAGTGAAGGCATTTTCTACATTGTCCCTCAATAAAGTTCAGTTTGGAGAATTGCTGTCTGATTACATTGGACAGATATGACCTCCTGCTGGGACCCCCATCTCCCCTGTTCTTCAAGGTCACATCTCTCCAGAAAATTATCCCCCTGTGCCATGCACTCTGTATTTCAAGGGAAACATGTACCAGTTACCTGTCACAGATAAACTGTTCTTCACAGAAGTCTATCGCCACCTCATCACTTCACCCCCTCCCCACCCAAAACCCTCCACCACATGCCCCCCTTTATCTGCAGCTTCCCTCAGCCCCACCCCCAGACCTGAAGAAGGGTTATATTGTAACATTGACTTGTCCACCTCCTAATGCTGCCTGGCTTGCTGGGCCTCCTGCCTGTCTACAAAAGTCAGCAAAAGGTCCGATAGCACATTTGAGATGGCTTCTGCTATGATCTGGTCAAATAATGGTCCATATAATTCTTTTCATGTTATTTCCAATGCTGTTGAATCCATCCAATAATGTCCCAGACTTCTCCAAACGCTTACCAATGAAGTGTAATTACTATTGTAGGGCAAGAATGCAATTGTTATGTGGCACAGAGCAAACTCCTACAATCTGATAGTCACTTAGCTTATTTTGTTTTTTGTGATGTTGATTAAGGGATAAATACTAGTCAGGAACCACATTGAAATAATATAATTGGATCTTTTTCACATGCGCCGATGCAGGCAGATGGGGCCTGGGTTTCAAGTTGTTCAAAAAAACACTCCCTTAGCACCGCACTGCACTGTCAACTGGATCTTTACACTCAAACCTGGAGTGGGATTTAAACTCAAAACATTGCAGCATAATATGTTACATAATGTGTTTCTTAGTAGTCTACAGCTATTGTGCATTACAGCAACGTTAACAACTTTCTCTCAATTGTTAAATTGGGAGTTAGTAACTCTTGTGAATAACGTCTTTTGATGTATTTTATGGTATTATTCTTTTAATAGACATTTCTTTCTCAGAGAACACTATTAGCACTCAGGATTTTAGGTCCAAACATTTGTTGATGCTGGTGTCAGTCACATCTTCAAAATAAATGATAATGAAGAATTTAAGCCAAAAGCTACAAAATAATTCAGAAACCATAACCATATAATTTATGTACAGAATATAACTAACATATATTCCCTCAGTAAAATTGGCAGCATATGTCTTTGAACCTCCCACTTGCTGGTTAACGTTTGTAACTGAGATTGAAAGGTTCTTGTTAGCAATGTCTGGACAGATTGTATTCCTTCATTAAGCTCAATAATATACTCTTTCCTTGTGAAAGAACTCAGATGTATATGACCTAAAATGTTATTTGATTGCTAGAAAATACATATGAATATAATTACTATGACCAAAAACTAGAAAAGTATTCATTATAAATATTTGGTAATAGAGAATTTAAACATTGCTAAAAAGAGACATGAATTTAAAGCTTTTTAGGCGGCACGGTGGCACAGTGGTTAGCACTGCTACCTCACAGTGCCAGAGACCCGGGTTCAATTCCCACCTCAGGCGACTGACTGTGTGGAGTTTGCATGTTCTCCCCGTGTCAGCGTGGGTTTCTTCCGGGTGCTCCGGTTTCCTCCCACAGTCCAAAGATGTGCAGGTCAGGTGAATTGGCCATGCTAAATTGCCCGTAGTGTTAGGTTAGGGGTATGGGTGGCGGGTCGGTGTGGACTTGTTGGGCCGAAGGGCCTGTTTCCACACTGTAACCTAATCTAATCTAAAAACTTACACTCATCAGGATTGAAATAAAGCAACTTCTTAAAAATGAAGCAACAATTTCTGTCGAATGAGAAGAGAATGCTGATCAGTTGGACTGAGGTCAGCAGGGAGAAGCAGCTGCAACTATTAATTGGTTTATTTAATGGGTTTAGTTCAAAGCAGAAAATGCTGGAAAAGCGCAGCAGGTCACGCAGCATCCAAGGAGCAGGAGAATCGATGTTTCAGGCATGAGCCCTTCTTCAGGAATGAGGAAAGTGTGCCAAGCAGGCTAAGATAAAAGGTAGGGAGGAGGGACTTGGGGGAGGGACGTTGGAAATGCGATAGGTAGTGTCTTTAATTTCCGATATGGCTAGGAAGAACTGTTTGTTTAGTGTATGGATTCTTCTGTGGATGAAGAACAGTAGAGTACTGTCTTTAATTTCCGATATGGCTAGGAAAAACTGTTTGTTAACTCTGCAAGCAAGTTAAAGCAGGCAAGTTAACTCTGCTTGGTCAATGTGTTGCATCTAGATTGCTGTCTCAATTCCTCTGTGAATGAGGTGCAATGTATGGACTTATTCTGTTTGTCTGTAAAGAGCAGAACCCTGAATCTGGAATAAGTGTAATTTGTCGCAAATGAATCAGACTGCGAACCTGACTGATAAGAGTCATAGAGTCATACAACATGGAGACAGACCTTTCGGTCCAACCAGTCAATACTGAACATAATTCCAAACTAAGCTAGTCCCACTTGCCTGCTCCTAGCCCATATCCCTCCAAACCTTTCCTGTTCATGTATCTATCCAAATGTCTTTTAAACGTTGTAATTATACACACATCCACCACTTTGTCAGGAAGTTCAATTCACACACGAACCACCCTCTGTGTAAAACGTTTGCTGCTTATGTCTTTTTTAAATCTCTCTCCTCTTCCCTTAAAAATGTGTCCCCTTGTCTTGAAATTCCCCATCCTAGGGAAAAGACAACTACCATCAAATCTATCTCTTCAATTGGTTTCCAATGCACAGTCAAGATTATTTACTAATTCTTATCAAAAAGCTTTGACTTCATATCTCTTTATCACAATGATAAAACAATTCCTTTCTTCTCAAATTGGAAAACAAAATTAATGTGTTTAGCACTGGCTTCAGCACTGGCTTCTATGCATTGAAATGATATGTAAACATAAGAATTGACAGCTTTCATAAAATGCTTAAAAAGCACATCTAGTTCTTTTATGTTAATAATTAAAAACCTTCTGCTTGTGAGGTTTCAGTGAGGATCTGTTTGAAGCCTAACAGCTGTTGAATATTTCTTTCATCTACATTTAGAGTTTCAGGTGGAATTACCCTGCAATGTTCCACTGAGCCATATTTTGTTGTACAAATAATGGTGCGGCAAATGGCAATGAATGAGTAAAAGATACAGGGACTTCACATAATGGCACACGTGGGTGAAAATGTGAATATCTCAAAGCTGTGCCATTTCACCATCAACTTCAGAAAAATATCACTTCATTGTCTGGCTCAACATTGATGTTTATCCTGAATGTCAGCACAGTTTTCATCATAGAAACATAGAAAACAGGAGATGGCAGAGACCATTTGGCCTTTTGAGCTTGCTCTGAAATTCGATATGATAATTCTGATTATCCAACTCAGTACCTTGTTCTCCATTTGCTTTGATCCCTTTACCCTAAGAACTATATATAATGTCTTCTTGAAAATAGTCAGCGTTTTGGCCTCAGCTGCTTTCTGTGTCACAGGCTCATCACTATCAAGTTGAAGAAATATCTCTCTATCTCAGTTCTAAATGGCCTACTCTGTATCCTAGACAGTCACCCCTGCTTCTGAACAGCCTGGTCATTGGGAACATCCTTCCTGTGTTTACTCTGTCTAGTCTTGTTCAACTTTTGTAGATTTCTATGAGACCCCCCTCATTCTTCTAAATGCCAGTGAATATACAGCTAGTTCTTCTATAATGTGATGGTTGCATTCTTGTGCAACCCCTACATTATAGAAAAATCATCTTAGAAGTTAGAAACAGTGTCCCCAATTTGTCAATCATGTTACAGCGAATTTACGTTAACAAAACACACTTTATAGCAGAACGACCTGTAGTCCTAACCAATCCAGTCTCTCTTACACGTCAGTAAAGCCAGCCCAGGAATGGTTCTGGTAAACTTTCATTGCACTCCCTGCACAGCCAGAACCGACTTCCTCAGATAAGGAGACTAAAACTGCACACAGTTCTCCAGGTGGGATTCACTAAGGTCCTGTACAGTTGTAGCGAGTCATCCCTTCTCCTGTTCTCGAATACTCAAATTTATGTTGAGGAAACAAGGTAATCTGGGTTATGTATAATTGGGAAACTAGTAATCAATGCTCTGCCAATGAAATCTGATACTCGGCTGTTTAGAGATCAGAAGATAAAGTCTCAATGATCTGTAGCTTCGTGCAATGCATCATCTGTAAATATCCTTTGGAACTTGCTTATTCCTCTATGTTAACACCTAGCATTTATGGTAACCAGAGAGGAAAGAAGAGAGGGTTTTTTTAAGAAAAAAAGCCAATTTTTTTTTTTCTTAACGGACTCGTGCCGGATTTTATAATGGCTGCTTTCGAACACAGAAAAAGCAAGTTGACCGCTTCACAAATGTTCAGCAATTGCCAGGACACGTGAACTCTTCATCTCCTGGAATCTAACATTCCAGCTACGCCAACACAAAAGATTAGTAGATGAGGTGTCTACCTCACTCAGTTCTGAGCAAAGGAGACTGTCAATACCTATTATTGCTTAACTTCACGCAAATAACTCCACAGTTATCTGCTACAAAATACAGTGGTTTCTGATGAAGGGTCATCAAATCCACCCAATCAACTGACTGTCTTAATTTGAAGTTCCAATCACATAACTGGAACTGCTGGTTTGTTCAAATCACAGACATAGAACATGATGTTGCGCAGACCTGTGAAACCAACCTGAAGCCCATCTAACCCGACACTATTCCATTTTCATCCACTTGTCTATCCGACGACCATTTAAATACCATTAAAGTTGGCAAGTCTACCAATGTTGCAGGCAGTGTGTTCCACGCCCCTATTACTCTCTGAATAAAAAACTACCTCTGACATCTGTCCTATATCTACCACCCCTCAGTTTAAAGCTATGCCCCTCATCCTAGCAATCACCATCCGAGGAAAAAGGCTCTCACTGTCCACGCTATCTAACCCTCTGATTATCTTATATGTCTCAATTAAGTCACCTCTCAACCTTTTCTCTCATGAAAACAGCCTCAAGTCCCTCAACCTTTCCTCATAAGACTTTCCCTCCATACCAGGCAACATCCTAGTAAATCTCTTCTGAACCCTTTCCAAAGCTTCCACATCCTTCCTATAATGCAGTGACCAAAACTGTATGCAACACTGTAAGTGCGGCTGCACCAAAGATTTGTACAGCTGCAACATGACCTCATGGTTCTAAAACTCAATCCCTCAACTAATAAAAGCTAACACACCATATGCCATCTTAACAACCCTTCCAATCTGAGTGGCATTTCAGGGATCTATGTACAAAGACACTGAGATCTTTCTGCTCATCTACACTACCAAGAATCTTAGCATTAGCCCAGTATTCTACATTCCTGATACTCCTTCAAAAGTGAATCACGTCACACTTTTCTGCATTAAACTCCATTTGCTACCTCTCAGCCCAGCTCTGCAGCTTATCTGTGACCCTCTGTAACTTACAATATCCTTTCGCACTATCCACAACTCTACGGACCTTAGTGTAATCCGCAAATTTAATAAACCATCTTCTACGCCCTCATCCAGGTCATTTATAAAAATGACAAACAGCCGTGGGACCAAAACAGCACCTTGCGGTTCACCACTAGTAACTGAACTCCAGGATGAACATTTCTCATCAACCACCACCCTCTGTCTTATTTTAGCTAGCCAATTTCTGATCCAAACTACTAAATCACCCTCAATCCCATGCCTCCATATTTTAGTCAATAGCTAACCATGGGGAACGTTATCAAATGCCTTACTGAAATCCAGAAACACCACATCAACTGTTTTATCCTCATCCACCTGTTTGGTCAGCTTCTCAAAGAATTCAATAAGGTTTGTGAGGGTCAGCCTACCCTTCACAAAACCATGCTGACTATCCCTAATCAACTTATTCCTTTCTAGATGATCATAAATCCTATCTCTAAAAACTTTTCCAACACTTTACCCACAACCAAAGTAAGGGTCACTGGTCTATAATTACCAGGGTTGTCTCTAAACCCCTTCTTTAAATAGTGAACAACATTTGCTTTCCTCTAGTCTTCCGGCACTATTCCTGTAGATAATGATGACATAAAGACCAAAGCCAAAGGCTCAGCAATCTCCTCCCTGGCTTCCCAGGGAATCCTTGGATAAATCCCATCCGGCCCAGGGAACTTATTTATTTTCGCACTTTCCAGAATTGCTAACACGTCCTCCTTATGCATCTCAATCCCATCTAGTGTAGTAGCCTGTATCTCAGTATTCTCCGTGACAACATTGTATTTTTCCAGTGTGAATAGTGACAGAAAATATTCATTTTGTACTTCCCCTATCTCCACTGACTCCACGTACAACTGCTCATTCCTATCCTTTTTTGGCCCTTACTCTCGTCATATATACCTGATATACCTTTAGAACATCTTAGGGTTTTTCTTGATCCTATCTGCCAATGACTTCTCATGTCCCCTCCTAGTTCTTCTTAGCTCTCTCTTTAGGTCTTTCCTGGCTAACTTGTAACTCTCAAGCGCCCTAACTGAGCCTTCACATCTCTTCCTAACATAAGCCGCCTTCTTCCTCTTGACAAGAGATTCAACTTTCTTATAAACCATGGCTCCCGTGCCCGACCACTTCTTCCCTGCCTGACAGGGAAGCTGGTCTTTGAATAAGCTCCATATTTCAATTGTGCCCATCCCCTGCAGTTTCCTTGCCCTGAGGTATATACCTATCCCTTTCCATTGCTAAAGTAAACGTAACTGAATTGTGGTCACTATCACCAAAGTGCTCACTTACCTCCAAATCTAACACCTGGCCGGGTTCATAACCCAGTGCGAAATCTAATGTGGCCTCACTCCTTGTTGGCCTGTCAACATACTGTGTCAGGAAACCCTCCTGCACACACTGGACAAAAACTGATCCATCTCATTTTCCTGAACTATAGTATTCCCAGTCAATATTTGGAAAGTTAAAGTCCTCCATAACAACTACCCTGTCACTCCTGCTCTTTGTGAGAATCGTCTTTGCTATACTTTCCTCTGCGTCTTTGGAACTATTCAGAGGCCTATAGAAAACTCCCAACAGCATGACCTCTCCTTTCCTGTTTCTAACCTCAGCCCGTACTACTTCAGTAGACGAGTCCTCAAAAATGTCAATTTGAACTTTGTAGCTTTATGTTTTGTTCGTCTGTCTGCTTATAACTATAGAATTGTAAACAGCTCCATGCTTGTCTAAATACCTGCCTTTGGTCTAGATATCACTCAGAATGCTTTTCTGAAAAGAAACTCATATTTTACATATGAAGTCAGCTAATTGCCAGTTAACATTTTCACCAGCAATTCAACAGTGACTGAGCACCTATGAAAGGGGACTTTGCAAAACGGTCTGAAAGAACATCAGCTGTACATTTACTTTCTGGACACTCTAATTCACATGAACTAATCATAGTCAATAGATTTGAGGCTGGAAAATGATAGATTGAATTTTAAGCAATTTGTAATGTTTACCTTTTCTCCTTTTCTTTTTCTTTGTTTCTTGGATGCATGCGTGAGTGTGTGTGTATGAACCATCCCCACATGAAATGCAGTAAGAAAACCTAGTTTGTTTTAACCCAAATTTGCTTTAACCCAGAAAACTGCTGAGGATCACTGTATTTGATTTTACAAACAAAAATTAGGGAAGCACACCACAAGTTGTTTTTAAAAGGCAGAAGACAATGTGAAAAGAACAATAGTTGCCTCTGTTTTGGATGGAAGAGAACCATCAGAATAATTTAATTCACCTCTTCCTCTTATCTGTGACATTTATAAGGATTTCATGCCAGTGCAATAAATAATCTTTGTTTTAAATTCCATCTGTCTGCTTGACCCTCATATTAATGCTAAAATAATTACAATTAACTAACGGCAGAAGGGTGGATCTTAGACCCATTCACTATAGCATGGTATTAGGTTACACACTTGAAATGGCTTCCGAGCATCATATTTGCATCTAATCATGTACAGCTTCTGTATAAGCCCAAGACTATTTTCATTCTTTATTGGGGATGCTTTTCTACTTTAGCTCAGATTTTCTGGCTGTATATGCTTCTAATTCAGATGCTAGCTATCCCTGTATATGTCCTTGTCAAAGAAGAGGATGGGAGATTGTATCATCACTATTGCAGGTTTTATCATGATTTATTTAACAGAAAACTGATTAATGTTGCACCTGGAATGATCACATTACATCAGAAGCAGCAGGATGGACCTTACAGTTATCAACAATAACGTCATGAACCATAACTAGAACTCTGTCAACCTGATTCCCAGAATCTGTTTTAACTGATAATTGTCAACTGGCATTTTAAAAATGGAAACTTCTAAGATTGCATTCAACTTTGAGGCAATGTGTTGAGCTATCTTTTTAAGTGAATTGCTGTATTTCTTCCAGGGTGCTGTGATAACGCCCACGATGGACCACACTATGTCCATGCAGCCAGCCAGTATGATGGGACCTTTGACCCAGCAGATGAACCACCTGTCACTGGGCACAGCAGGAACTGTGAGTACTGAGATATCAAGTCACTCCAATATGAAACATTACATCTTCTAATAAGATGGTTTTAACTTGAGGAATATTATTTTAAAATGCATTGTATAGAACACAGTTAAGACTTTTGGAAGAAGTTACGAGTTGGATTTTGCCCGAGGCACTAATAATAAAAGATGAGCTAAAGTGCCACTTCATTAGTTATCATGACCAGTCTCCATTTTTCACAGACTAGTATAGACACAGCAAGACAAGCAAAGCCAAACTGTTTGTTGGACCAACAAAAACAATTTGCACTTATGCAGCAGTGAGCATAGTAAAATATCCCAAAGGTGATTCGCAGGAATATTATCAAACATGACTGGACACCAAGTCACAGAAGGAAATATTAGGACAAGGCTTTGACAAAGAGGGAGGTTCAAAAGGTGGATGGATGATTATAAAGACATTGTTAAAGGGATGTGTTAAGAGACAACAGAAGCAAGAGGAAGAGTTGTAATCACTCCAGGTCAGGGAGTCTCTTTGTGGTTGGCAAGTACAAACTGCCAGTGTATCAGGAAGCCAGCAGGAACCAACCAACTTAGATCTCTAAGCCAAGTGCGTTCTCTCGTGCACAAGAAATCTGTGTGGGGCAGGCTTGTCATTTAAATTACCTACTGCTTTACCAGTGGATTCAAACATTAACTTTGTGTGCATGAGTTTTCTGAGGCAGCATAGTGGCTCAGTGGTCAGCATTACTACCTCACAGTGGCATGGACCCGGATTTGATTCCAGCCTTGGGTGACTGTCTGTGTGGAGTTTGCACATTCTCCCCGTGTCTGCGTGGGTTTCCTCCGGGCGCTCTGGTTTCCTCCCACAATCCAAAGTGTGCATGACAGGTGAATTGGCCATGCTAAATTGCCCACAGTGTTAGGTACATTAGTCAAGGGTAAATCTAGGGGAATGGGTCTGGGGGGCTTACTCTTCAGAGGGTCGGTGTGGACTTGTTGGGGCGAAGGGCCTGTTTCCATAGTGTAGGTAATCTAATCAATAGAACTTAGCAATTGAGCTGCCTCCCTCTGATTGGCTGACAGGTCTTGGTGGGTGGGTAATCCATCCTGCATTCCTTGGTTGCCACTGGCCTTTCATGTGCCTGAGTGGAAGATGATGGTGGGCCTTACCGCTGTTCCCTCCATAAGATTCGGAAGACTTGAAGGGGCTGTTTTCAACTTCTTTTGAGTGGAAAAGCTGTGGCAGTGGATCAGCCGATGCCCCCCAACCCCTACCCCCCTTCAAACTGGTACAATCCAATGAATTCAATGGGTGGAAAATTGAATACAGTTTGCCACGGATAGCTAGTTCAAATGGCGAATTTTCTGAGTTGGCTGAAGTTGAATATTATCATGGCATCTGTCTTTGTAGTCAAGTGGAGGAAAGCAATGTCAAGAAATTCATCTTAACATTTTGGAGGACAGAGTTGAAGAAGGAAGTCGAGCCAAAAGTTGAGATTTCTGTTGAAGTAGTGACTGCTACCACCAGGACACAGGATAAATTTCTGCCAAACTAACACTCAGAACATCTTTAAGTGTCCTTATACATACTGAGATACACTCGGGTTTCCGCAAACAACAGAGGTGTGCTCATACCTGTCCCAAAAATCTCTGTATGGAAAGGGGCAATAATAACTGCAGATGGAGACATGATGTTCAACTGATGTTCATCGATCACCATCATTGTAACTATTGCTTGATTCATGGTTTGTGTTTACAATCTGCACTGCTTCTACTTCAACAATGACTGTGTTTATTTTGCTCTGCTCCAATGATTGTGGGCACTCTTTTCCCAGTCCAGCAATGACCATATTCACTCTGCTCCTGGTCCAGGATTGGCCATGTTTACTTGACTCTCAGTCCACCACACATCATGTTTTCTGATGGTTTGCCTCCGTCTGACAGTTCTGCGCCACAAAAGAGGTATCAGAATGAAATTACAGCTCTGTATTTCTGAGGGGGTTCTGGTTGGAATCTTCTCTCAGAAATGTAGAGCTCTTCTTTCATAATTTAAAAAAAATGCAAGGGCTGAAGTGGCAATCTGCATGAGATTTCCACTTAAAGTCATAGAATCATGGAGATGTACAGCACGGAAGTAGACCCTTCAGTCCAACTCGTCCATGCCAACCAGATATTCTAACCTAATCTCGTCCCATTTGCCAGCATTTGGCCCATATCTCTCTAAACTCTTCTTGTTAATATATCATCCAGATGCCACTTAAATGTTGTAATTGTACCAGTCTCCATCACTTTCTCTGGCAGCTCATTCCATGCACGCATCACTCTCTACATGAAAATATTGCCCCTTACGTCCCTTTTATATCTTTCCCCTCTCAAACTAAAGCTATGCCCTCTAGTTCTGGACTCCTCCACCCGACGGAAATATCTAACCCATTTTCTTCTAAAGTGGAGTACAGTATTCTCCAGGGAAGTTCATAGGAACATAGGAAGTAGGAGTGGGCATAGGTAATCCAGCTCTTCGAGCCCACTCCTCTGTTCAACATGATCATGGCTGATCTTATCCTGGTCTCAACTCCATTATCATATCTGCTTCCCAGCGCCCTTTATCCTGCTTTTCATGTGGAACGTGCTTGTTTCTTTCTTGAATCTGTTGATTGATTCTGCCTCCAGTGCACTCTGGGCAGTGAGGTCCACAGATCCAAGTAGTTTCTCCTCTTCTCGGATTTGAACCTACCTCCTCTCACTCTTACCTACGACCTCTTGTTTTTGACAGTCGCTCAAGGCGGGATGTCTGTTCAATGTCCACCTTATCAATCCCCTTTAGTATTTGATATACCTCAATCAAAGTCTCCCTCATTCTTCTGAACTCAAAGCTATTCAACTGCTTCTCATATGATAGCCCTTTCATCCCTGGAATCAACCTATTGAACCTCCTCTGAACTGCCTCCAATGCCACCACAACTTTCCTAAGGTAAGGAGACCAAAACTGGACTTCAGGAGTGATCTCATTAACACTTTATGTAATTACAACCACAGGTCTTTTATAATCCAGTCCTTTTGCAATAAATGCCAAGGTTCTATCTGCTTTTCTTATTATACGCTGCAGCCAAATATCTACTTTCTGCCATTCATGCAGAAGGACACCCAGATCCCTCTGCACTGATGCATTTTGAATCTGCTTCCCATTTAAACAATAATTTGTCCTTTTATTTTTCAGACCAAAATGGATAACCTCACCCTTATCCACATTAAACTCCATCTGCCAGATTCTGGTCCATTCTCCTAACCTGTCAATATCCATCTGTAAATTCTTAATCTCCTCAACACAACCTGCTTTCCCATCTACTTTAGTGTCAACCGTGACCTTTGCTTTGTTACACTCTGACCCTACTTGCAGATTATTGATATGGATTGTATATAATTGAGGTCTGAGAACTGAACCATGTGGCACCCCACCATTTACAATACATCATCTGGAAAAGGGTCCATTTATCCTAACCCCCTGCTTTTTGTCAGCCAGTCAATCTCTATCCAAGGCAAGCCAAAGTTCGCCACGCTGTTTTGTCTTTAGATTTTTGAGTGTCCAGTGAACAAATTTGGTTAGATGCACATGTGATGGGTTGAAAAGATGTTTCATATGAATGAATTAAAATAACTATTGCACTGAATTCAATCTCTTTCCAGGCAATGGGCTGACAATGAAATTGCACATTGTTTCCGTCATTGACATTTGACATAATGCTTGATACTTTCAGAAACATTGTTGTTCATAACCAAGCTATCCTATACCTATTTAAAATAAATCCCTTAATAAATACTTCACCACACATGTTAAGTACTCTTGGTTCTTGGGAAATTTTGGAAACAAATGTGCCTTTGCAGATGGATATACCATCTCTGTTTTTCTCTCTCTGGTGCATTGGAATGAGCAACTTTTTTCTTTTGGTCAGGAATTTTGATCATATTGACAGTAGTTGAACAGTATCCATTGCTCACCTACGCTTTTTTTTAATGGCTGGCTTCCTGTAGCCTGTAACGATAAGATTTCATTTGTTTTAAACATCATCAGAAATAATGAGAAAGACTGTGCATAACTCTGAGTAGATCTAGCAGTAATTTACATTGTGCCTTCTCAACACAGTTAATCAATAGAAGCAATGGCCTTTTTAATTTTTCTCATTAGTGAAATGGATGATGCTCCAATCCATTAACAAATCTAATCCATTAGAGACTCCACATCCTGGTGATAGTTCAGTGGAGGTGATTCGGCAGTCAGCCAAAAACAGCCCAGAAGTATGCGTCATGGAGCAATGAAAATATCAGTCTCTCAGCAGAATGACAAGTGATCATTGCTGTGACATGATGTTAATGAATCCAAATTCAAAACTTTCTGAATATCACTGAAATTAATATTCAGACAGCACTGCTCCATTTAGAGTTGGATTAATTTGTAAACAGTAATGCTGAGGAATAGACCAGTGCTCCTCCAGACCAAATAATTATTTTAAAATGTTGAAAAGCGACAACATTTCAGTTTTTGCAGATTGTATTTTTAGCATAACCTTTTCAGGGTTTTCAAGTAAAGCTTTGATTTGATGAAAACAATGTCTGTAGTTCTGCAACTTCACAAAAGCAGAAGACAGATGTGCAAACAGTGTGAAAATTTGGTAGATTTTCAGCCAAACTACCAGAGAGTTGGATCCAATGACAAAAGCAGAGCTCTTTCATTGATCCTCTGGGAGTTTCATTAATCTTCAATGAAGTTAGAGCAAGAACTTGGGGCCGTAATTAAAGAGCCATTTATATTGGTCAAGATACATAACTGACGGGAATGCAAGTTGTCTGTAGTACTGAGCAGGTTCACTCTCCTTCCAGAGTTGAAAAATGTGGTGCTGGAAAAACACAGCAGGCCAGGCAGCATCCGAGGAGCAGGATAGATCCTCGGATGCTGCCTGGCCTGCTGTGTTTTTCCAGCACCACATTTTTCAACTCTGATACTCCAGCATCTGCAGTCCTCACTTTCTCCTAGTCACTCTCCTTCCAGTCCAGCATTGACCATTGTTCATTCTGTTCCAATTCCAGCAATGACCATTAAAACAAACCAAACAACTGAGGATGTCAAGATATGAAATAAAAACAGAAATTATTGGCAAAATGCAGCATGTCCAGCAGCATCTATTGGAAGAAAGCAAAGTTAACACTGCAACTCCGATGAACATGTTAATTCTCCTCCCCATCCAGGAATGGTCATTACTGCTCATGGTTACGATTTTGACAGAAATCAATACATTTTCAATCTGAAGTTTGAACACTCCATTGCAGTGGTACATCTATTTTTTTTAAAATAGAACATAGAACATAGAAAAATACAGCGCAGTACAGGCCCTTTGGCCCTCGATGTTGCGCCGATTCAAGCCCACCTAACCTACACTAGCCCACTATCCTCCATATGCCTGGCCAATGCCCGTTTAAATGCCCATAAAGAGGGATAGTCCACCACTGCTACTGGCATGGCATTCCATGAACTCGCGACTTGCTGAGTAAAGAACCTACCCCTAACATCTGTCCTATACCTACCACCCCTTAATTTAAAGCTATGCCCCCTCGTAATAGCTGACTCCATACATGAAAAAAGGTTCTCATGGTCAACCCTATCTAAACCCCTAATCATCTTGTACACCTCTATCAAGTCATCCCTAAACCTTTTTTTCTCCAATGAAAACAGCCCCAAGTGCCTCAGCCTTTCTTGGAACGCGTTGCCAGCAGAGGTGGTAGAGGCAGGCACGTTAGATTCACTTAAGATGCGTCTGGACAGATGCATGAGTAGGTGGGGAGCAGAGGGATACAAATGCTTAGGAATTGACCGACAGATTTAGACAGTACATTTGGATTGGCTCAGGCTTGGAGGGCTGAAGGGCTTGTTCCTGGGCTGTAAATTTTCTTTGTTGTTTTTTTTTGTTTCACCCTGGCAACATCTGTGTCAATCTTTTCTGAAGCCTTTCAAGTTTCACAACATCTTTCCGATAGGAGGGAGACCAGATTGCACACAATATTCCAAAAGTGGCCGAACCCATGTTGTATTGCTGGGTCTGTGAGCTGGGGGAGTGTCTGTATGTGCAAGCCCCTTGCAGCAGCATTTCAATGCTAGTTGCTGATGTCACCTGCAACACAACCCTGTACCTGTGTCAGAGATGTAAGATGAGGATGCTGAGGATCCTGGCAGATGTCAGTGTCTGTGGGAAGGGAGTGCATGCAGCTGGTGTTCATGGATCAGCCCCGAGGTATGGGGAGCAAGAAAATAGCAGAAAACCAGCACACAGGTGCAGCAGGTAATCAGGAAGGCTCATGGAATAGAACAATGAACCCACCCAACTTGCCTGGGCAGTGAATTTAAATTAGAGCATCCATTTAGCTGATATTATGCAGAAATTTGTTTACTGCATGTTTATTAAAATTCACACATGCACTATTTCACTGAATTATGATCCCAGCTGATGTTATTAGCAGACACCTCTGATCCCAGACAGCAAGCAACTTGACTGGTCATAATTTGTTTGTTTTGGTTTCATCAAAGTATAGAATCCCTACAGTGTGGAAGCAGGCCATTCAGCCCACACTGACCCTCCGAACAGCATCCCACTCAGGCCCCCTCCTATCCCTTTAACCCTGCACTTCCCATGGCTAACCCACCTAGCCTGCACATCTGTGGTCACCACAGGGCAGTTTTACATGGCCAATCTACCTAACCTGCATGTCTTTGGAATGTGGGAGGAAACCCACACAGATACAGGGAGAATGTGCAAACTCAACACAGACAGTCACTCAAGCCTGGACTTGAACCTGGGTCCTTTGTGCTGTGAGGCTACAGTGCTAGCCACTGAGCCACCGTGCCACACAGTAATCTGTAACTGAGCTACCGCAATGCTGGTGATTTTGTTTCAACAACAAAACACAAGGTTATTTCAAAAGAAACAATGATAAAATAGAATAATCCAAACTATTTACTCATAATAATTCAAAGATTTTAAACAAAAATGATAAACATAATCCCAAAATCCTCCTTTATAAATTGAAAAGAAACAATACAACTTTTGTAAAGTACCCCTAAAAAAGCCTCTCGTGTATATTATTCAACATACCATTCATATAACACTCACGCTTTTAAACTGGAACTGCAATAATTTCTTCCTGAAGCTACTATACACTCAGCTTCATTGGACTCAACTTTAGGTAACCAGTTCCCAATTTTCATCCCAATGTTTCTGGCCTGGGACTAACACTAACTCTTCACTCCAATGTAATCTAATTTACTATATCTATCATTCTCTTTGCAGGAGCACTGCTTTGTACAGCTACCTTGCCCCTCACAGGACTAAAACATTCAAAGTCAAAAGTGAAACTAGAAGTCTCTCAGTGATGGGTGTTTCCCATAAGTTTAAAAAAAGACAAGTCCAGGACAACGTCCAGGACATTGGAGGTCCCATTATTCACCATACTGAGTCATAACACTCTAAATAAAGAAAATTTAATTAGGGCAGAAAACCCATGCACTGTACAGTCAAGCTTCTAAAAGCTGCTTTGATAGAAATTGCAGGGATACAGAAATACTTAGAAATTAATTAACTTAAGGCAAACAGAAAAATCAAGTGGTTACAAGCTCAACCCCACCAATCCAACCTTACAGCAACTAACATTAAAGTTATAAAAAATAATATCACAACAATTAGGTAATCTTCTGCAGCAGTATTTTCTGGTTGTTTAATATCGAAGTTGTGTGATGCCAGCTGTTTCTGTTGACTTAGCTCAATAGAAAATAGAGAAATGTTGAGGCGTGTCATAGTGAACACTCATTACCAACATCTTAAACTAACAACAACAATCTGCAATTCAAGTGTTTGACAGAAACCTGAAACAAATACAAAAGATGCTGGAACTGCTTAAAAGGCTTTGGAGTATCTGTGCAGACAGAAAGAGTGTAATTTTTTCAAAGTGGAAATGGATGTTTTCACAATGGGAAGAAGTGAACACAGAAATAGTCAACTCAAACATTGGTACAGTTTCTGTCTGCATAGATGCTGCCAGACATGCTGAGTTTATTGAACAACAATTTTCAATATGTTACATCGGAAAACACAGAAACAGCATCACCAAGAGATCAAACTCTTCAAAACAAAATGCATGATTCCGAAATAAATCCTCCCTGGTTTCATGTGTATTCCTCTGTTAAGTCACACAAACTCATTTTGAGTTTCCTTACTTCTTTCATTCACTCAGAGAGGTTGTCTCTGTGGTGGCTAGTGCAATTTTATGCAGTAGTCCATCAAAGACATGAACACAATCCCAACATTACATTCTTCTGGCTGGTAATGCTGCTTCCTAAACTCCTCCTGCCTGATCCTCCTGGTGGCTGCAGAACCTCCCTGCTCCTAAACCCACTGAGTTCTGACCTTTCATCCCTGTCTGAGCCAAGCTCTTGCTACTTCCTGCAGTTTTGAATAAAGTAATACCGGCAAATGAAACATACTGGTCTTCCACTGTTGAAGTATACAAGACCTGTCAGACCAGAAATTCTCCTTGACCTGTTCCACTGTGTTCTCCTTCTGGAATTTTCTGCAGGAACGATGATATTCACTCTGCCTGCTCTGTGGTCAGGGGCACGGACAGACATTACTCACCCCGTGCTGCTAGGTCCCCAGGCCCTGTGCCCCTAACTGGAGCACTGCAGGCCCTTGACATCCCTGAACTCTGGTTATTGGTACCTGACGTACCTCCCACCCACAGGCCCTTCACTTAGCTCCAATCCAGCAATGACTATGTTCTCATGTTCTCATGGTCATTCCCATACTAAGAACAGAGTGAACATGGTCATTGCTGGACTCATCATTAGTGGTCCTTTACAGATGAGGATGACTCTCTTCCACTCTCAGGGTGAGTCCATAGATGGACCAAAACAGCTACTGCAGGCTCTGTTACACTTGGTGGTTGTGGGAAGGGGTGGAATGGAACATTATTGTGGACCGTGCTCCCTTCGCTGTTTTCTCCTGGCTTCCATTTTTCCCCAACAGCAGGTCTCCAGGTGCTCGACGTGTTCCGGGATGTTCCTCCTCCACTTTGGAGGTCTTGGGTCACTGCTTCCCAGGTGTCTGTGGGGCACTTTGGCAGCACTTTGGGGCGGCACGGTGGCACAGTGGTTAGCACTGCTGCCTCACAGCTCCAGAGACCTGGGTTCAATTCCCGCCTCAGGCGACTGACTGTGTGGAGTTTGCACATTCTCCCCGTGTCTGCGTGAGTTTCCTCCGGGTGCTCCGGTTTCCTCCCACAGTCCAAAGATGTGCAGGTCAGGTGAATTGGCTATGCTAAATTGCCCGTAGTGTTAGGTAAGGGGTAGATGTAGGGGTATGGTTGGGTTGCGCTTCGGCGGGGCGGTGTGGACTTGTTGGGCCGAAGGGCCTGTTTCCACACTGTAAGTAATCTTTGCCAGTGAGGCCTTAAGGGAGTCACTGAAGCATTTCCTCTGTCCACTTGGGGGCTCACCTGTGCTTCAAAGTTGGGAGTAGAGCACCTGCTTGGGGAGTCTCATGTTAGTCAGGCAGACAACATGCCTAGCCTATCATCGCTGATCAAGGGTGGTCAGTGCCTCGATGCTGGGGATGTTGACCTGGTCGAGGACACTGCTTTTGGTGTGTCTGCCTTCCCAGAGGAGTCACAGAATCTTGCTGGACTAGGAGCAGAGTGAATATGGTTACTCTTGACAGGGTCTATGAAATGGGTAGTTTAAGCACAGCGATTAATTTCTAACAAACTTCCACTAATTACCACACTATATTAACATATCAGTTAATCACTGAAGAAACTCAAAAGACCCGATGGTATCTGTTGAGAGTTAAGATTTCAAGTCCAGTACGACTCTTCTTCAAAACTGAAGAGCACTGGGTTATGCTGGATTGGCTAATGTTCCCAAATTTAGGGAAGGCCAGGTTCCATCAAATATTAGGCCACTGTCTGAACTTGAGCTGCACCAAACAACTTACCAGCAAGTGGACTTGAAGATCAGACTGTTGCTGTCACAGCAACCCTGGGTTAAGTGAGTGGGAGATCAACCAAGCAGGGGGACAGTTCCTTGGGACATGAGCAGCAGGGGAGGGTTTATTGAACTGGGAGATCACAAGAGCCAAAGGAAGCAGTGGGGACCAATGGTAAGGAGATGATGAGAATGATATTGGTAGCTATTCACAACACATCAGATTTCTTTGAATATGAAAGTAAGGAGGAACACTTGTGTTATAGAGTCATGGAGTCATAGAGTTGTACAGCACGGAAACAGACTCTTCAGTCCAACTTGTCCATGCCGACCAGATATCTTAAACTAATCTCATCCCATTTACCAGCACTTGGCACATATTCCTCTAAACCCTTCCTATTCATATACCCATCCAGATGCCTTTAAAATGTTGCAATTGTACCAGCCTCCACCAATTCTTCTGGCAGCTCATTCCATACACATACCACCCCCTGCGTGAAAACGTTGTCCCTTAGGTTCCTTTTAAATCTTTCCCCTCTCACCTTAAACCATGCAGTCTAGTTCTGGACTCCCCCAAGGCAGGGAAAAGGTCTCGTCCATTTACCCTATCCATGCCCCTCATGATTTTATAAACCTCTGTAAAGTCATCCCTCAGCCTCTGATACTCCAGGGAAAACAGCCCCAGTCTGTTCAGCCTCTCCCTATAGCTCAAACTCTGGTAAATCTTTTCTGAACCCTTTCAAATTCTTCTAGTTTTCCTGAGTGGAGCCAACTTAGCAACAATTTAGTGCTGCAAAAGTCAGATGTGTAGCAAGCCCCACATTTCCACATTAAAAAGCCTAATGCCTGTTTTCGGGGTAAATGTTTGCTGTATGGCAGCTGGGGCTCATTTGGCGTATGTGTTCTGTCCACATTATAAGAGTTTGTTAAGCTATTTAGCATCCAAAATGTAGGTACTACAAGCGCACATTTCAAGGCCATTTTTCATCCTTGGCATTTGCTGACTTATCTGAACACAGCAGGCCATGGGATCACACCATTTGGCTAAGCATGCTCGAACTAAGGAGAAAAGTCAATATACGTTCCTTACCCTAATGGATGGCCAGAGATCTCTGCCAGAAATGTAAAACTTGGATGTGATTAGCTAACTGCAGTGGCTTGCATGGTTGAGTAGTTTGATAAGCCTCCATTCTAAATGAGCACATGAAGAATTACCCCAGCAGTAGAGGCGTGGTGAACACCGCAGTGTGTCAAAGTTGACTCCAGTGTAAGCAGCTGCATTCAGACGTGAACACAGAAATGGAAATGAGAAAAAAAGGCAAAGTACAAATCAGAAATAAATAACAGAAAACCAAACAAACAGGCGAAAGGAGCTTTAACGCATTTTGTATTTGAACTTTGCAGTACGTGATCGGGGAATTGTAGATGTTTTTGTGAGTCACAGCTCTCTGAAAGGTCAGTTTAAAGTTGAACTACAAGTCCCAGGATACCTTGCAGTTCAATGATGCAATAAGTACTTTATAACTCAGAGCCATGTTGCTTGCTAATATGTTTTTCTAGTTTCATTTAACCTGGTATCATACATTAACTCACTGAACAAGTATCGCTGAGTTCAATTCTCCACATTGTGTTATAGACCTTTAAAGACAATAGCCTATTATGCAAGTAAATTATGGATATTTGGCAGATGCGAGGCTCCTGTTTAAATTTAGATTCTCACTTTCTGCTTTGGGAGCATGGGTCTGAAATGTATGAAAACTTGGCAGTATGCCAGCAGAATAACCACAAAGAGAGGAAATACCTGATACTTTTGCGAGCATTCAGTTTTATAGTGCACAGGGTGTGCAATGTTTATGGCAACATGAACTGGATCAGAGTTTTTCTTTATGGGATCAGGCTGCCCTGTCTTTGCCATCCATTCTCAGTCCATCTCTTTCTTCTGCATGTTCCTCATTGTTGAAATTGTTTTTTTTGTATCTGCCAGCAGTGACAACTAAACAAATGACAGATTTTCCATTTGTTGTTTCTTACAGTGAGGTGGCATCCAAGATGTCAAGGGAAATGTGGAGGCAGTATTTACTCTCTGTTATCTAGATTAAAAGAAAGTTACATAAAGGAGAGATTATATGTTGTATTATTGTTGAAACTCTAGGAGTTTTTGAGTTCCAACATGTCACACTCTAGTTTCATTGACATGAGCCATTGGTAAGCTTCCCTGGGTCTGGCCTGGTTTGGCTTATATCCTTTCCAATCATAATTATAACACTGAGTTATGTTGTCATGTATAGTTGTGTTGTGATTGGCAAGTAGTGAATTCAAAGGCCCTTTTATGCAGTTGAAAGGATATTGACCTATAAGTCTTTCTGTGACAAAAATATAAATTACAAGATGGTGGCATCCTAAATGCTGAACAATATGATTTGATGTAGAATATCATGTGAGGTGTTCTATGAATGTCTTTTTTCTCCAAAACTAGAGAGGGATGATTTACAAAGAGCAGATCTTTCATGTATTCATCTCTTCCCTTCATAATTTGCTTTCCTCAGCAGTTTGTTACTGCAATATTGCCATAATTATGCATTTAAAATTCAAATAAGTAACAAGAATAGAAATCATTAATTTGCTAATAAACTGTGGAAATAATCAGAGATTGGATTTTGTTCAGCAATAACTTGGTGAGCAGCCCAGTATACAATACATTATACAAAAGAAATAAATCCAAGGAGGATAAAATATGAGGCTTCACTTCCAAATCCTGAAATTCAATGGGCTGGATTTTCTGACGAATGCCAATCTTTCGCAGGTTGGCACTACAGATCTTGCTTTTTACAAAAGAAGGGAGCTCCAGATCCTGGGAGGGAATTCTGATCTGGCTTACTTCAGAAATATGGAGTCACACTTCCATTCTGACTGTTCTTTCGTAGCGCAGAACAGTCAAAGGAAGGCAAACCAAGGTGGGGATGGCTGACAGGGCGAGGAGTCGGATCAGGTTCAGGACAGCCGTCGTTTGGGGTAGTCAGGCCCAGTCTAGCAGGGAAGGTGAGTCAGGGTTCGGGCTATTGTCAGGTCAGGGTCTAGGGAGAGGTGTAACTGTAGGTGTGTGATGTAAGTATATGGGGTCAGTTGAACAATTAGTCAGGAGTTAGACTATGTGTTTGATGGTCTTCCTGAGTAGCTATTTTACTTCATTTCATCAGAAGCTTCTGAAGTTTCTGATTTATATGAGGCCTTTCAGAGGGTTCCTGGTGTGGTGTAATTGCCGAGTGGAATTTTCAGTTTCCCAAGCTTAGGAGTCAGCCACATCAGGAATTCCACAGGGTCCCCATCCAAAATTCTCATCTACACTGGAATAAAAGCTGTTTGGCCAGTGGAAAATCCAGCTAATACATGTAAGTATAGATTGGACTGAGGTAGTAAAGCTGAAATCTTTGACTTATTCTCTCCCTTCCAACTTTGTGGTGCATCAAGAGCAAATCTTAGTGACTTCTCCCTGGGATCTTTCATTCAATTCCTACCTGATGAGATCCAAATCTCTGCAGGATCTTATTGAATGGAGGCAAGCTGCTTCTTCACAGACAAGAGAGAAAAACCAGCAGGCAGTTCAGCTGCATCTGCAGTTCTACTCATGGTCAACTGCAAAGGAACTTTGGCAGAGAAATCAGAGAACAGGTGTCCTTTCTGCATTCCCAACTGGGATGTGATGTGTGTTGCAGATGGTACAAGTAAAAGGCATAAATTAATCTGCAGAAAAGGGACAAGTATGATGTATAAATAAATTGAAGAAAGTAGTAGCACACTAAAGATCACCATAGATTGGTGAAATGAATAGATACACTGCCAAATTAAATTTAATGTATAGAAATGTGCAGGGAACCATTTTGATAGGAAGACTGAGGAGAAACAACTTGAACCATACAGGATAATTTTAAGGAAGCTTTTAAACAGTGACCATGTGGGTGCACATATGCAAATATTTGATGGTGTTAAGACAAGTTGACATGGCTATTTACAAAAATCATACACGATCTTTAGCTTTATAAACAGAGTAAAAAAGCTAGGACATTATGGTAAACCTTTATGAATCATTAGGCTTTAAAAAGGGTCTCAATGGAATAGATGACAAGAAACTGATTCCAGGAAGAAATGTCCTAAAGGACACTGATTAATAGTAATTAGCAAGCGAGCTAGAGACAATTTAAGAAGTTTTGTTCTGCAAAGCATTGCCTCTAACCTTAGGAGTTAATTGCTCAGTAGTAATAGCACGATACTCATCATCCCGAGACCCAGGCTGATGTTTGTTCGCGTTACTTCAAATCCCACCATGGCAGCTGCTGGTATTTACATTCAATTAATAATTTTAGAATACTAAGGTAATCGCTGCAATAATGATCATGATAACTATCACTGTTTGTTGTAAACATCTAGCTTACTAATGTTCTTCAAGAAATCTGCCATAGTTACCTGGCCTGGCCTGCATGTGATCCAGATCCACGGCAATCTGATTGATCCTTAAGAGCTCTCTGAAACGCACCATAACTCAATGGGATAGTGCACTGGCAATCAAACCCCACTATTCCTGGACTTGTCACAAATTTGAAGAACTTTAGCCAAGCTGTCCAAAGTCCCTAAGCTACCTGACTGATGAAACCAGGTTAAAAGAAAATGCTCACGAGGTTTATGTCCTTAATAAGAAAATGACTGTATTACGAACAATATGTCTTTAACTAATGGCAAAAGGTAAATGCAGCATGGGTTGATACCTGGGACTTCAACGTGTGGCCATTTCGGAGACGTGGACAGAACCAAGACAAGAATGGTTGTTGCAGGTCCCAGGATTTAGATGTTTCAGTAAGAACAGAGAAGATTGTACAAGAGGGGGAGGTGTGGCATTGTTAGTCAAGGAAAGTATTATGGTTGCAGAAAGGATGTAGGATGACTCATCTACTGAGGTAGTATGGGCTGAAGGTAGGAACAGGAAAGGAGAGGTCACCCTGTTGGGAGTTTTCTATCGGCCTCCAAATAGTTCCAGAGAGGTAGTGGAAAAGATAGCAAAGATAATTCTGGATAGGAATGAGAGTAACAGGGTAGCTGTTATGGGGGCTTTAACTTTCCAAATATTGATTAGAAATACGATAGTTTGAGTACTTTAGATGTCAGTTTTTTTCCAGTCTGTGCAAGATGATTTCCTGACACAGTATGTCAACAGGCCAACAAGGGGTGAGGCCACATTAGGTTTGGTACTGGGTAATGAATGTGGCCAGGTGTTAGATTTGGAGGTAGGTGAGCACTTTGGTGATAATGACCACAATTCAGTTATGTCTACTTTAGCGATGGAAAGGGAAAGGTATATAATGCAGGGCAAGAGTTATTGCTTGGGGAAAGGCAGTTATGTCACAGTTAGGTATGATTTAGGATGCATAGAATGGGGAAGGAAACTGCAGGGGATGGGCACAATTGAAATGTGGAGCTTATTCAAAGAACAGCTACTGTGTGTCCTTGATAAATATGTACCTGTCAGGCAGGGACGAAGTGGTTTAGTGAGGGAGCTGTGGTTTACTAAGGAAGTTGAGTCTCTTGTCAAGAGGAAGTAGGAGGCTATGTTAGGATGAGATGTGAAGGCTCAATTAGGGCATTGAGAGACACAAGTTAGCCAGGAAAGACATAAAGAGAGAGCTAAGAAGAGCCAGGAGGAGACATGAGAAGTCATTGGCAGGTAGGATCAAGGAAAACCCTAAAGCTTTCTATCAGTATATCAGGAATAAAAGAATGACTAGAGTAAGATTAGGGACTGTCAAGGATAGTAGTGGGAATTTGTGCATGGAGTCAGAGGAGATAGGGGAAGCGCTAAATGATTATTTTGTGTCAGTATTCACATTGGAAAAAGACAATGTTGTCGAGAGTACTGAGATACAGGCTACTAGACTAGACAGGATTGCTGTTCATAAGAAGAAGCAATTCTGGAAAGTGTGAAAATAGATAAGTCCCCTGGGCCAGATGGGATTTATCCTTGGATTATCTGGGAAGCTAGGGAGGAGAGGCTTTGGCTTTGATCTTTATGTCGTCATTGTCTGCAGGAATAGTGCCAGAAGACTGGAGGATAGCAAATATTGTCCCTTTGTTCAAGAAGGGGAGTAGAGACACACTGATATTTATAGACCGGTGAACCTTACTTAAATTGTGGGTAAAGTATTAGAAAAGGTTATAAGAGATAGGATTTATAATCATCTAGAGAGGAATAAGTTGATTAGGGAACGTCAACACAGTTTTGTGAAGGGTAGGTTGTGCCTCACATACCTTATTTGGGAGTTCTTTGGGATGGTGACCAAACAGGTGGATGAGTGTAAAGCATTTGATGTGTATATATGGATTTCAGTAAGGTGTTTAATAAAGGTTCCCTAAGGTAGGCTGTTGTACAAAATACAGAGACATGGGATTGGGGGTGATTTACTGATTTGGATCGGAAGTTGGCTAGTTGAAAGAAGACAGAGGGTGGTGGTTGATGGGAAATGTTCATCCTGGAGTCCAGTTACTAGTGGTGCACCGCAAGGATCTGTTTTGGAGCCACTGCTGTTTGTCATTTTTATAAATGACCTAGATAATGGCGTAGGAGGATGGGTTACTAACTTTGCGGATCGCACTGAGGTCAGTGGAGTTGTGGATAGTGCTGAAGGATGTTGTAGGTTTCAGAGGGACACAGATAAGCTGCAGAGCTGGGCTGAGAGGTGGCAAATGGAGTTTAATGCGGAAATTCACTTTGGAAGGAACAACTGGAATAAAGAGTACTGAGCTAATAGTTCTTGGTAGTCTAGATGAGCAGAGAGATCTCGGTGTCCATCCCTGAAAGTTGCCACCCAGGTTCATAGGATTATTAAGAAGGCATACAGTGTGTTAGCTTTTATTGGCAAAGGGATTGAGTTTTGGAGCCATGTGGTCATGCTGCAGCTGTACAAAACTCTATTGCGGCCGCACTTGGAGTATTGCATACAATTCTAGTCACCACATTATAAGAAGGATGTGTAAGCTTTTGAGAGGGTTCAGAGGAGATTTATTAGGAACTTGCCTGATATGGAGGGAAGGTCTTATGAGGAAAGGCTGAGGGACTTGAGGCTATTTTCATTTGAGAGGTGACATGTAAAATAGTCAGAAGGTTAGATATGGTGGATAGTGAGAGCCTTGTTCCTCGGATGATGATGGCTCGCACGAGGGGACATAGCTTTAAGCTGAGGGGTGATAGATTTGGACAGGTGTCAGAGGTAGTTTCTTTATTCAGAGAGTAGTTAGGGAATGGAACACACTGCCTGCAACAGTAGTAGACTCATCAATGTTAAGGGCATTTAAATGGTCATTGAATAGACATATGGATGAAAATGGAAAAGTGTAGAATAGATGGATTTAAGATTGGTTTCACAGGTCGGTTCAACATTGAGGACCTGTACTGCGCTGCAATGTTCTGTGTTCTATATATTCCTAAATTATAACTCTATGACTTTGACTTTACTCCTTTTAAAATCTCTCTTCACAAATAGACAGATACACAAAGACAGAGTAAGACATGATATTGAGGTCAATAAGTAAATAAGATCAGGGAAGTAACAGTTCGATGGTTGGACCACAGGAAATGAAGAATTGTTTTCTTTCAGTTTCTTCCAATATCTTTTAGTTCTGTGCAATTGACATGAGGACTTTTGCCCACCAATGCTCAGTCTTTTGGCCACCAGTTGGGAATTCATGCTTTCACTGTCTTTGAAGGTTTTTTTTCCATCTTTTTGCACAATTTTCTTGGTTTAAAGTAGTATTTTCCTTTTACAGTCCCCAATGCAAAATTCTTCTGGGCTTTTTGGTTATGTCTGAGTTTCATCATATTTTCTGGCAGGTTTCTTGCTATGAGACCGAGCATGTTTCCTTGCCCTAACTTCCCAAACTCACCTCATTAATTATGAACCAGTCCCTATGGTGTCTCTCATGTTTGATTTCCACCCTATCTTAGCAAGCACCAATCCTCCAAGAATTCAGTGTATTTTACTGGCAATTTTACTGGCGTCCCTTACATCCAGATCATCTTCGAAAGGCCACTGTGCCCTGGAGAAGTAGTGTCGGTTTGGAATTGCCCTGCAAAGTTACTGACACTTGTCCCTGACATAGAAGACAGAGGGAAATTGACACCCCACTTTGCTGGTAGGAACCTGGAGGCCCTACTGGATAGGGTGGTACATAGGTCAGACTTCCTGTTCCCCAAGGACATGACAGCAGACCATATCAACCTAGTCTGAGGTTGCTATCCTGGTTGAAGCAGTCTCAGCCATCTGGAGGAACAACCAATACTGTAGGAAGAAGGATAATGTTCTTATTCACTTAGCCTGGGTAAGTGCCACCATTTTCTCTCCTAGTACCTCATGCAGTCAAGCTTTGCCTGGCTATCCTTTGCCTTCCAATTCCTTCTGCAAAGCCCATCTCTGTGAATCACATGGACCTAACATCCTGATTAGCTATCCTTAAAATACAAGTGAAAATGCTGATTAGCTATCCTCAAAATCCTAACTCTTACTACTTGGAAGCAGACGGATAGTTTGAAGCACAACTGTATACAACATACCATTCTCCACACATTACTGGAGTCTCTCCTTCTGTCCACTTATGGCACCCAGTTGCTGCCATTGTTTATAAGTGTAAACATCTTGCACCTTCTTCCCAGTAAAACAATCTGGGTCCCCGTTGTCCTAAATAGTCAAACTGTCAGGTCTTTCTGTCAGGCAGACCAGTGTCAGAGGCATGACCACCTTCATTTTACCTTAAATTAAAGACACAGTCCCAAATCATAACAATCTTTTAAAGCTCACAATTATACAGGACTAACTAGATCACTGTTTCAAGGTTCTGCCGCAGGTACGCTTGTTGGAGGGGGAAGGGGAGCAGATAGCTGTCTTCTTTGCCAATGGATTTAATGAAAGAGTAATTAAGGAGAACTCATTACTGCAAGTTTGGTTCTCCTGGCAGATTACAGGTGACTCCATGAGATGATGCAATTTTAAAATAGTCTATTTAGGTCTCCGATTAATAGCCTAATCAGCCAATCAGTATTGCTGTTACACTGAAGTGGAAAGTTGTTCAAACTCTTTGAAATGCAGGCTTAAAATTACCAACATTGCAGTTTTCATTTTAGCTGTTCTTTAAAGATATAAATTTGATTCAAGTAGTGTGATAGTAGATTGAGTGCAAGTAAAGAGCAAGTACAACAAATGTATGTTGATTAAGATATTGTAAAGTCATTCAAGGATACAGAAAACATTCAATATTAGAGAAGTTTTCCTTTGTTATATGTTACAGAATGTTAGAATCTAGGGTTTCCCCCAAGTGTAGGGGTGAGCATGTCAGGTGACCACTAACAAGCCCCTCCCACTAGTGAGGTAACTTACCCAAACAGCTGCCACTTAGCTCTGACCAAGGTCAAATATTTTACCCTATCGCAAGGCTCAGTGCCATTGAGCCAATCACGGGCTGACACCTCCTGGATTCTAAACTCCCAAAGTAAAGGTTTATTCCTCAAGAGAACTATTGACAAAAAAGAAATAAATACTTTGTGTCTTCTTGTCATAGGGAGTGGAAAGGGGTCAGAAGTCACTTGCGAGGGCAGGGGGGTCACCCTTTTGCATCTCATCGTGCTCCCAAACTCAGGTAGATTGAGGCCCCATTTTAACCCAATAGCAATTTGCTATGGTTTCCTAGTCAGGAAACAAGCCAGCTTGCCCAGCTGCCAAGAAGAGTGATCTGGGGGTTGCTGAGCTGAGGCCATTAAGTGACCTTTAATTAACCTCTTAAGGGCCTTAATATCTGATGTGGAGAGAATTTCTCTCCGGGGCTGACTTGCCCCCATACTTCCCCTTTCCGTCACCGATAGTGAGGAGGCATGTGATGTAATATGTACACAATATGGTTATTGGCATCAGGAGTGTACTTGCCCATACGGGCCACAGCAGCACTAGGAAGTGGTTCACAGTTCTGTTCTAAAGTAGGAATGGCCAGTAAGTACCAGGCTTGCCAATGACACTCACATCCTCAGAGCAAATAAACAATATCATCAGAAGTTTATTATGTTTCATAGTTAATGCTCATAGTGTAAACAAAAATGATAGGATAAGTTATATGAAAATTTCCTGTCAATAGTTACTTGGTTAGTGAATTACTTACATGAACTGCTTGCATTATTCAACAACTAACCAATAAGTGTCTCTACTCACCAATTACTTCCTGACAAATGTGAAGATAAATGAACTTCACCTAATGGCCATTCGTCCCTTATCTACATCTCAATCAGTTATCTGTAACTATATTTTGAGAATGTGATGTAGTTCCACGTTCTACAGGAGTCCAGTTCAAAGATACAGCTTTTTAAAAATCTCAGCAAGAGTACAATTAAATAGGGATTAAATTATTTGCTGCAGCAGAATTCATTTATAGAAGTGTACTCTGGTCCTGTGAGGGTGCTACCAAGTTATACCATGGCTGCTTTATGTTGCAATACTTTGGTACATTAAAATCGTTGGTGAATGACCGCTGCATATGAGAAAGAGGCTATTCAGCCTATCAAATCTGCACTGATCCTCCAAAGACCATCCCACTTAATAACCCTACCTGTATTCCCCATGGCTAATCCACCTTGTCGGCACACCTTTGAACTGTGGAAGGAAACAGGAGCATTCAGCAGAAACCCACACAGATATAGAGAACATGCTAACTCCACACAGGTGCCTGAAGTTGGAATTGAACCGGGGTGCCTTGTGCTGTGGGGCAACATTGCTAACCACTAAGCCACTATGCCTTTCTGCCCATTGTGCTATCATGCACATCATTATTAAGTGTGTTCTAACCTTAAAAGCGAGGATGGTGGAAGGCAGGAGGTTGATGACAATCAGCTCAGGGGTGGGGATAGTAGACTATTGCTTCAGTTTTCCACATCTAACAAATCATCAGAAAACTCTTCTATGATTTCACCACAAAGAACATGCAGTGGAAAAAATTACCCAATTAATAACGAAGCTTACACATTAATGTTTAGGCGAATATTGCTGGGACCACGTAATAAAAAGGAAACCCAAAGTTGCAAAAGTCAAATAATTAAAGAAAACAAAGAAAGAAATAAGTAATGGCTCGCAGACTGAAATATGTTCTGTTTGTTTTTTTTGTTGAAGGTGTGCTTTAAGTGCATATTTGCGCATTATAGATTTAATGTCACATTAACAAAATGGTACAATAATTAAACAACTTTTACCGAAGAGGAGGCTCCATAAACATCCCCAAATTAATGATGGGGGAGCCCAGGACATCTGTGCAAAAGAGAAGACTGAAGCATTCATTGCAATCTTCAACCAGTAGTGCTGAGTGGATTATCCATCTCAGCCTACTCCAGCTTCAAATATTTCTGTCTTCAGCCAATCAAGTCACTCCACATGATGTCAAATAGTTGGAGGCACTGGATATTGTAAACACTGTGGACTCTGACAACATTCTGGCAATAGTACTGAAGACTTGATCTAAAGAATTTTCTATGTCCCTCATCGAGCTATTCTAGTGTATCTACGATACTGGCATCTACCCAACAGTGCAGAAAATTGCACAAAAAGCAGGATAAATCCAATACAGCTGGTCACCCCCCCATCAGTCTACACTCAATCATCAGTGAAGTGTTGGAAGATAACCAGTGCTATTAAGCAGCATCTCCTCAGCAACAATATGCTCACAGATGCTCAGGTTGGGTTCTACCAGGATTACGAAGCCACTGACCTCGTTACTGTTTTGGTTCAACATGGACAAAAGAAAGTGGTTGCCCTTGATATCAAGACTGCATTCGATCGAATGTGACATCAAAGAACGCTAGTAAAGCTGCAGTCATTGGGAATTGGGGGGCAAATCTCCCCATTGATTGGAGCCATACCTGGCAAATAGATGATGGTTGTGATTTTTGGAGGTCAGTTATCTCACCTCCAGGACATCCCTGCAGGAATCCCTTAGGGTGGTGTCCTAGGGTGGTGTCCTAGCCAAAGGTGACTACCTTTGGCTGCTTCTTTAAGTACCTTCCCTCCATCATAAATTCAGGACTGGGGGTATTCACTGATGATTGAAAATGTTCAGTATCTTTTGCAACTCCTCATATACTGAAGCAGTTTATGTCAAAGTACAGCAAGACCTGGACAGTATCCAGGTTTGAGCTGAAACGTGGTAACATTTGTGCCACACAAATATCAGGCAATGACAGTCTCCAACTAGAGAGGATCTAATCATTAATCGTTGATATTCAATGACATTACCCTCATAGAATCCCCTATCATCAATATTCTTGATGTTAACATTAACCAGACCGGGAATTGGACTAGTCACTTAAACACTGTGGCTACAAGAGTAGGTCAGAGGATAGGAGATTTGCAGTGTGTAACTCTCCTCCTTACTCCCCAAAGCCTATCCATCATCTACAGGGCATAAGTCAGGAGTTGAAGGAATGCTCCCCACTTGCCTGGATGAGTGCAGCTCCAACAACATTCAAGGAGCTTGACATCATCCAGCATGAAGCAGCCCATTTGATTGGCACCATATCCACAAACTCAGTAGTAGTTGTGCATACCATCTGCACTGTAAAAATTCACTCAAGCCTCTTAAACAGCACCTTCCAAATGCATGACCACTTCCATCAAGAAGAACAAAGACACGTTCCCCTCCAAGCCAAATACCATCCAGACTTGGAAATATATTGCCATTCCTTCACTGTCACTGTGTCAAAATCCTGAAACTCCCTCCCAATAGCATTGGGTCTACCTGCAGCACATGGACTGCAGTGGTTCCAGAAGCTTATCACCACCTTCTCAAGCTTAACTAGGATAGGGTAATAAATCCTGGTCCAGCCAGCAAAACCAATGTCCCATGAGGGAAGCAAACCAAAAAAAATGGTCATTTGATGGAACAATAGTTGAGAAAATGAAGAAAACTAATTTGTCCAAGAAACCAGAATTTCCTGGAAAATCTTCTTGGGATTCAGCTGGTCTCTTTGAGACGATATGGCACTGTTCGAAAGATTTACTCTGTTTTCTGTCAGATAATGTGTGCAAGCATAATCATGTGACACATTGCCGCAGAGACAGAATTTCTAATAGATGTTTAAAGGTTTGCCAAGCCTTTCAGGAAACTGTAAATTTGCAGAACAAATTCTGCAGTTTGCAATTTGTTCAATTGGTGTCATGATTTAGTATAGACTTTCACATTGCACTGTGATTTAAAACTGCGCATTGTTATGTTTTGTGCCAAATGCCAAAAGTGGCTCAAGTAATCTTCTTGTATTTTTCAGTATATGACTGCTGCAGCACCTATGCAAGGGACCTACATTCCCCAGTACACTCCTGTGCCTCCAGCAGCTGTCCCTGTTGAAGTAAGTATTTACATCCTCCTCTGCTGGATTATGCATAACACAATTGTGCATGATTATTTATCACAAAATACTTAAGATTAATAACAGTTATGAATCTAATTAAAATTCCAAATTTGACATCAAATCTAATATAAATTGATGGGTTGAAAGATTTTCTGTCTGCTGTCTTGAAGGATCAGATTTGACATGGGATTGAGCAATTCTAATCTGGTTCTTTGTGGATGTGAACCACTTTATTGGCAATCTCACTTGGAAAGGTCAGGGATAGTTGTTGTGTGAAATGAAAATTGTTCCCAATGCCATAGCAATTACTCTTTTCAAATTGAGGACTAAGTTGAGCACTTTATTGGACTGGGATAGAAAAGAACTTATTCTTTGTCCACTGCTTACTGAAAATGGAAAGCCTTCTGTCCCCAGCATTGTTATCTCTGTCAAATATAATGTTCTATTTCATAAAAATATTATTTATCCATTTTTAAAATATTAATTCACCTTCTTTAGCTTTGTTCACTTCATTCAGGCTGGAATTTCTCTCTCATTTATTCTCTGCCATTTACTAGAATCCCTACATTGCAGAAGAGGCCATTCAGCCTACCAGGTCTGCACCAGCCATTCGAAGGCCATCCTACCAGACTCACAGCCACTCAATCCCTGTGACCCTGCCTTCATCATAATAAATCCACCAAGTCTGTACTTCTTTAAAATGTGGGAGGCAACCAGAGCAGCTGTCAGAAACCCATGCAGACACAGGGACAACATGCAAACTTTGCACTGTTACCCAAGGCTGGATTTGAACCCAGGTCTCATACATTGTAAACTAGCAGTGCTAACCACCAGGCCACTTACTGCCATGATTTTCTCCCACCATCTCAACTCATTACCTCTTTCTTTCTGTCCCTATGAGCCATTCTACTCACTTCCTTGCTTGAACATCAACAATGAAGAATAGTTTGTAAAATCCTAACTGAAATTTGTGACAAGCCAGTATATAACATTAATAGGTGTCAGAAATATACATTGAATTGAATAATTTATTCAAAATTCTATAACTTTTAAATTTTTTTCATGATTGACAGATTATTGCAGTCATTCTGAAAATCACAGACAATGTTTTGATCAAAGGTTTTATAAGATTGTTAACTTCCTTTAGCTCCCCTTCTCAAAGTCAACCTGCTTCTTGACCATGGATTCCCTCTCACTTCCACAGTATCAATTCCAACTAATGCCATGATCTTTGATGTTGCAATTTATCTAACCAGGCATCCCCCACTTCAAAACTCCTTGCATAATTTTGGCTTCACCTAACTACATTGCAATGGTGTGAGTCCGTTTCACCAACCTTGAATTCCATCAAATTATATCTCTCTTTGAGTGGAAACATTGTGGTTCCCTGACCCACTATCTTAAAGACAGAAAGTGAGGACTGCAGATGCTGGAGATCAGAGTCGAAAAGTGTGGCGCTGGAAAAGCACAGCAGGTCAAGCAGCATCTGAGGAGCAGGGGAGTCAATGTTTCGGGCATAAAGCCCTTCACTATTCCTGATGAAGTGCTTATGCCCGAAACATAGAGTCTCCTGCTCCACGGGTGCTGCCTAACCTGCTGTGCTTTTCCAGCGCCACACTTTTCAACTCCACTCCCTTAAAGGGGAAACAAGCCCCAGCTACATAACACAAACCTCAAGGGGCGGCCAGAATTTAATGCTTTCTCTCCCTCACCCCCATCTGATACGCAGTTGCCTTCCCAGCTCCCCCATATACCGACCTCACCTCACTGCTACTGTTTTTCCACCACCACCTGGTGGGAGTCACACAATGTGAGCCTTTGGCTTGTGTGCAACGAGGGAACTGCCAGCATCAAGAACTGCTCCTTTTTACTGCCTGCCTGACTAGCCCAGGAAATTCTGCTCTATCTACCTTTCCTCCAGATCTCCAACAGCACTGTGGCCTGGGCCAGTACAGTACCAGTGCGGGTGACTGCTCCTGGTAGTGCTGTCAGTACTAAAGAGTTGATGACCTTTAACTGATGACTGTAGGAGATGAAACATCCACCTGGAAAATGACAAAGAACCCGTAACAACCTGCTAATTTCCAGACTGACATCACATCAGCTCTGGCAGTTTCAGAACTGCCGCGCCTGGGTTACCACTGGTTTTCATCTGGGATATGGAGACAAACCTGTGACCATTGAATTTTGCCCATTTGTTCATTTGCTCCAGAAATAGAAAGTTGTTTGTATCAATCATTTTCAAAATATGGCTGCATACATTCAGTCACAGAGTCCTACAGTGCAGAAAGAGACCCTTTGCTCCAATTCGTCCATACTGATCAGGTTTCCCAAATACACTAGCCCCATTTGCCTGCATTGGCTTATATCCCTCTAAACATTTCCTATTCATGTACCTATCCAAATGTCTTTTAAATGTTGTAACTGTACCTGCATCCAGCACTTCCTCAGAGAGTTCATTCCACACATGATTCGCTGTCTATGTAAAAACGTTGCCCCTCAGGTCCCTTGTAAATCTTTCTTCTCTCAACTTAAAAAATATGCCCTTTTGTTTCAAACTCTCCCACCCCAGGGAAAAGACCTTTTCTATTCACCTTATCTATACCCCTCAAAATTTTATAAACCTCTGTAAGGTCCCCCTGAACCTCCTACACTCTAGCAACAAAAGTCCCAGCCAATCCAGCCTCTCCTGATAACTCAAATGTTCCAGTCCTAGCAACACCCTGATAAATCTTTTCTGAAATTGCTGCAATTTAATAATCTCTTTCCTATGGCAGGGCATAAGTCTTGACAGTACATCTTATTGAGATGTTATTTTCATTTGACCCTTGAGCTCCCTTGGTGTTTTTCTTAGTATGTACGCCTGCTGAAACCAGTCCAATGGTAGTGTCAGTATATCTCTAAGCTCGGAGGCCCAGGTCCAAGCCCCACCTGCTCCAGAGGTGTACCATTACATGTTTGAAGAGGTTGATTGACAATATCGAAAACAGTTCAATTTGTATTCAGCTTTGTTCTGTGGTCCTGTACTTACTAGAAATTGGTAGACACTCACTTCACTAAAATAAATCATCTGGAACTCATGCAAGTGAATCCTGGTCTTATGAGTCTGGGCTGTACTTCCTCCCAGGTTTCAGAGGTAAAAAGGATATTGTTCAAACTGCAGTGTTCTCTATGCCTTACTTAAAACAGTCCTACTTCTGAATTCTTTTCCATTTTGTTTTCTGAGCTTGCACTGAACAAAATAAAAGAACCCGTGTAAACACAGAAAGCTTCCTTATTTGAATCCCAGTGCTGACCACTGCTGTCTGGATCAGGAAAGATGTGATTATATTTGGTTGAAAGCAGCCTGAGCTGTATTATACTCAATTTTGGCCATATTCCACAGAGAAAATTGATGCATGAGCAAGAGTATAAAGGACAGTAATCAATGTAAGTCAGACGTTCTGCAGCCAAGATAAAGTAAACAAAATAATATTCTTACAGAAAATGAAGACTGAGTGATGATACAGTTTTGAATTTTAGTACAACCGAAAAGGAAAAGAGGAAACTAATGCTGATACATGTTTTCCATCAATTGATTTAACCTGTCTTTTTTCACTGTCCATTTTGTTTTCTAGGGCAATCTATTAAGTATGAGCTTAAATGATGGAAAATTGATCAAAGATAAGCTAATAATGTTGAAATCTAGAGACAACAAATTTTAGGTGATCAGAATAGCGCATGTCAAACTGACATATTGAGGCAATTTAGACTTTGGAAATGGAAATAAAGTGAGCAATGTAAATGGGTTGCGGACTTGTATTCTCCAATTGTAAGTCAGAATGACCTTCATTCAGCTGCCTGGGGAGATGGAAAACTTGCTTCCCAAATTGCTGATGCTGCTTTTCTTACAATGTAACAACTATCGTGAACTCTATCATTAGAGTGGAGGTGAGTAGACGTCTCATGCGATTTTGCTTCCTTCCTAACTTCAGGGTGTTGTTGCTGATACCTCCCCACAGACAGTCGCACCTTCATCACAGGAAGCCAGTGGCCAACAACAGATACCAGTGGAAACAACCAATGATCATGCACCTACCTATTCTTACCAACAAGCTAAGTAAGTCTTCTTTTTAGTTTGTGCATAAAGAATGAAAGTGCCAAAGGAGAATGAGTCCATACAGTGTAGAATAAATAGATGGAGAAACGATCATGTTGACCTTGTGGCTGACCCTGACACATCAATTTCTGAAAAGTCTACAATGATACAATCACGTTGCAGGTTTCACAATAAGCTGAATATCGTTCAAAGAATCAGCAGGACTTTTATACTCCATCAGCAAAGTGCTTCCATTAAAATCAATGCCAAAGTGTCGGAGTTGGATTGATAATCAAGCATGATTTTGTTTTTAGTTTATATTCCCTACAGCATAGAAACAAGGGGTTATTTGGCTTAATATGTCCACACCAACCCTCCGAAGAAGAACCTATCCAGACTTGATTCCCTACGTTTACCCCTGACTAATGCACCTAACACCATGGATAATTTAGCATGGCCAATTCACCTGATCTGCACATCTTTGGACTATGGGGGGAAACCCATGCAGACACAGGGAGAATGTGCAAACTCCATGCAGACAATCGCCTGAGGCAGGAATCAAACCCAGGTTCCTGGCGCTTGTGAGGCAGCAGTGCTAACCACTGAGCCAACGTGCCACCCCATCTATCACCAAATCTACATGTGATAACTTTAGATTTGTGTTGATTCTTTCATAGAATATCACTGCTGATATCTCTATCTTCATTATATCGTTATTAGATTAGATTCCCTACAGCGTGAAAACAGCCCAACAAGTCCACACCAACCCTTCAAAGAGTGACTCACCCAGACTCATTTCTGAGCATTTACCTCTGACTAATGCACCTAACATCATGGGCAATTTAGATGGCTAATTTACCTGGCCTGAATATCTTTTGGAATGTGGGAGGAACTGGAGCATCCAAAGGAAACCCACGCAGACACGGGGAGAATGTGCAAACTCCACACAGACATCACCCAAGGCCGGAATCAAACCCGGGTCCCTCGCGCTTTGAGGCAGCTGTGCTAACCACTGAGCCATAATGTTCCCTTCATAATCCAGAAAGATGATCAAAATAGTAGAAGATGATTTTGATTTTTCCTGTCCTCAGATCAGGAACTTAACCCTCATAATTCTTCTGATATGTGAAGAAATTACTTCTCAGAAGATCAGTTTTGAATATTGCATCAGCTTTCAGTGGCTGATTGTGTCCTGTGGTGTATTAACCACAAATTGGTTCTAATTTTACTGGTTTGTATTGAATTAGTTGAGTTAGTTTAGACAGTGGAGGGAGCACCACAGTCACGCTTGGTGATCCAAGGTTAGAACAGGAGTGAGGACTGGCTTGCACTCACACTCATTCACTGGTCCTTTCTGTCCCTTTTAAAAATCTGCATGCGGGATGAATATAGACTACCCCAACACCATGCTACTGTACAGCTTGCTTATCTGCAAACATTTCCCGACTTCACTTATTGAGTTCAGAAAATTTCACCCAAAAATAATTTTACATGCTGGAATAAGGCACAATGTGTATGGCGACTCCGTGGTTGGCACTGCTGCCTCACAGCGCCAGGGCCCTGGGTTTGATTCCAGCCTCAGGTGATTGTCTGGGTGAAGTTTCCATGTTCTCCCCATATCTACATGGGTTTCCTCCCACAGTCCAAAGATATGCAGGTTAGGTGGATTGGCTATGCTAAATTGCCCATAAGGTCAAGGAATATGTAGGCTAGGTGGATTTATGCTAAATACGGAGATGGGGTAGGTGGACTGGGTCTTGGTGTAACAACCTTGTCTATGCCGACTTGCTGGGCCAAATGGTCTCTTTCTGCACTGTAGAGATTCAGTGATAAATTCAGTGTGTACTTAACAGGACTCAATTCTTTGCTGAACGCCTTTATGATACCTGACATTCTTTTCTGTTTTATTTCCACAGACAGTAAACAGGACTGAAAACAGGAATCATGAGCTGAAAATTGCCTTGAACCAGGAAACTTCAGTGAACATGAAGGTGGCTTCCAGTTTGCACAGGCGTTGAATGAATGCTTTTTATTTCGTACCTTACCTGACAAAAAAAAGTGTTTTTATGTGCTGTGCAAATGGTTCAGTGATGTAGTCTGACAGTTTAATTTTGCTATAAAAGCTTATTTTTAAAAGAGAAAGAAAATCCCATAAAAGGGATTGTTTTGACTTTTCATTCAGATGAACAGGTAAAATATAAATGATTTGTATGTTCGGATAGACTTAGAACTGTAAGACTGACAAGTTTGGAAGAGGAAGGAAGCTGCAGTGTTTTAGGAAAGTTTAATGGTCTTCCTCTGATATTAAGCTACTCTTTTTTTCATGTCTTTTATTAATTTGTAGGTTTTTCAGAAACGTTTAGCTAAGATTTATCTTGACTCTTAATTGCCTTAATTTTGAAGACGTCAGGCTCTCAAAGCCAGCTGTCAACCTTGCGTTAGAAATTCTAGATTGAAATTATGTGCTTGGACCAAGTGGTTGGTGCAAGAATTTGATAAAAGCTTAACTTTATAGGGAGGTAAAATGCTAATAAGCTGTACAGGTTAAAACAAAAAAAACAAAAAAAAATGTTGCTTGTCTTCTTTTGCAGAAGAACATGGTTTTATTGATAAAGAACAAGGACAACTGACAAAATCTAAAAAAATTGCTGAGACTTTTAATGAATTTTGTCTTAAAGCAGTGGAAACTGACAATTTGCAGAAGGCTGAAGCGTTTTGCGATTTGAAAAAAAAAGTGACTGCATTGTACAAAATGCAGTTTATCGCTTAAGGCAGATTGTTTTATTTACAAAGCATAATTGCTAGCAGCAGAATTAGTGCTTTATATTTGCAATCTTTTTTATTAGCTTAAAATGTTTTTAGTCTGCTTTGCTTGTCACCTTGCAGATGCAAGCTAAAGAGTAAAAGGTGCGAACTAGTTAGATAGGAGCTTATGGTTAAAAAGAAATCAAAGCAAAAGCAATAGATTGAAGAAATTGTGGACAATTTCTGTAGTCTTTAATTTTCATAGTTGTGGATCAAATGCAGCCTAAGGATGGCCTATTTTATACCAAAGATGAAGTGACACCCTAAAGCAGTCAAGAAGCTAGAGATTTTTTCTGTTGTTTTTTAAATCTTTATTTGACCTACATGGCCGGACCAGTTCTTACTTTTCTTTCTTTAAACTTTTCTTCCACTGGTTACTCTCTAATAACTCATACGCAGTCAGAATGTTTATCTAAAAATATTGGTGGTGCACTGGTAACAGGGGAAAATTCCATGTACATCGAAAGAAGGATTAATTCTGTAAAATATCAAATTTTTTTCTGTCCTAACTTTGACCTTAACATGTATTTGTAAATGTGCATTATTTGTTCACTTTGCAAAGTTATTACTTTCTCAGTCTTCCTTCATACTTTATGCATCTGGATAGCCCATTTATCTACCTCAGTCTATGCCATCTCCTAATGTGCTGAGCAGCTGTTATCCAGCATTTTGCAAAGCTTCAATTTTTTTCTTCCTTTTTTTTAATGTGCCCAGCGTTTCTTGTGTGCAGATTGCCTCCACAGGACATTGATGAGATGTACAGGTACATATCAGGACATTAGCAGCCTAGAAATAGTTGCTACATGCCCAGGCTTAGAAACTCTGTTTATTGATCCTACACACAATGGTAGCAGGTAGGACAGCCACTGCCCCAGTGACAAACCACTTTTATACTCTACTAAAGTCAAAATCTGATATTAAAATATGCTTCCTTTGTATGTCAAAGGAATGACTTTGTGCTGGAGCTATATTGATAGTATGTGTACTGTCAAATCAAGCAGATCATCGACTCAATTTTGGAGTCCAGTCAAGAAGTGACACCATTTTAGTGGTGGAAAAAAAATCTCTGTGTCTTTGATATTTGTGTTGTAGCTCAACATAAATATATTGTGCAAAATACAGAGTTGTGTTTCCCATTCTGAAAGGTAACTATTGCTACTGCAACATGCCGCTGCTGTCATTTAGTAGTACGGTCAATAGTCCATTCATTTCATGGCTTTGTTCCCAATGGGATGTTATGGTAAAGAAGTAAGGGAGCAATATTGGGTAAAGGCTGTTTGTGATTATTAACATTCTGAATGTGAGAAAATATATAGAAACAACTCTTTCCCTTCTGATTTAGAGAAACGAAAGATATTGCTGACAATCAGGGATTATGAGGAGGAGAAAGTCAGGAGGGCAAGGGTTAAGTTAGGCATAAGCAATTAATGTACTTGAAACGGGGTTTAGGATATACCAGCCAATGAACATAACCAAAAGAAAGATGTCCTGTTGTGACCAACAAGCAATTCACCTCTTTAAAAACACAATGTTTGTGCCAGCACTCTCAATGGGTCTGGAATAAGGGACTGTATCTTTTTGTGTCAGTCTATCCAAGATGGATTTCAATCATATTTCTAATTCAATCTCTACAATTTGAGCTGTAGTTCAGACTCTTCAGAACACACAGAGAGTATTTTATCAGAAAAGTCAGTTGAAAAAGTCCAATTTTTTATAGATTGTTCAATTGTGCCCTTTTTTTCTTCTTGTACATTACAAGCCACCTGTTTAATTGAATTAGTATTTTTTTCAAATTCTTGTAAGCTAAATGAGATGCTTGGAAAGTAAATGTTAAGTATGTTTATTTTAATAATTCCGAAATATTTAACTAGTACAAGTAAGACTGGGGATTAAATTCAAACTTATTTTACCCATTATTTTCAGTGAGGTTCAATATGGCAAGGTTAAATCAAACACTAATGATTTGGAGTAATATTAAGGCTTTCCTGGTGAATACTTTAAACTGGCACTGTTTAAACAGTTACATATAATGGGTGCCAAAAGCCTAGTTAAAGAAACCTGTCTCCAAAATTGGTCAGATACCAAGCAGAACATCATCCAGCATACTGTGCTCAGTTTTTATTATTTTACCTGTGGCATAACCAATGATCTTTTAAAAGGGGATTGATGACGGCAGTGAATCTACAGTATTTCTATGGGCTGCAACCAGCCTACAGTAATGCCCCTCTAGTTTGGCAGCCCTTTCCACAAACCAGGGTCTACCTGTAAGCCACTATTGCCGGCTCTATTGAGTTGTCGCTATTGAGCCCCAACGGGCTCCCGCAACTTTCTGTAAATATTTAGAAGAGGTCTAAGGTACAATATTGAATGAGCCTTGAGCTTCTGGCTCACCCTAAGGATGTGCGAACTACTTTAGGCCAAAGTGAATTTCTCCTCATATCTTCAAACAAATTAACGTTTAGTGTGCCAAGGGTTTGTAATTTTGTTCACATGGAAATCACGTAGAATTCTTGCAGATGTAAGAATACACTTCAAATTTTCCCAAGAGGAATTTGATTCTTCCTTCTCCCGTTTTCTGATATACTAACCCTGATGACTGAACATATTGGAATCCAACACTGCATCACTGAAACGTACAGAACCAAATTACATACTGGCTTAGAATAGTGCATTTCACAATTCTTGTGGACTTCTAAACAAATGTTGTTTTGTTTATTAGAAGTTGGAATGAAAGATTAGAAGTTGGGCCTCTGGGAGTTGATGCTTTCTTTTCTGTGATTATCCAAGAGCGTATCATATTATCATTCATCAAATCGACAAGGGCAGAGTTGTAACCCAATGAAAATGAAATGAGTGCAATATACAATTGATCTAATTTTAAAACCCCCTTACCGAGTCACTCTAAGGATCACAATAATGTGCCATTTCCTTCTAAATATATACTTAGCTCAAGGAAATAGGTGAGAATTCATCTCTGTTGGATAGTGAGTTTTGGCAATCTACTTTCCAATCGCTTTAAACATGGGTCCATAATAGATATGGTTCCACCAAGCTTAATTGTCTCAAGGTGTGCAGTTCTGGGTTGAGGGGTCACCTTTTTGATATCGAGATTTAAGATACTTAATATATGCATTACTTCTGTTCAACTGACAATACCTGTGAAGCAAGGCCAATGCTTGATGTGTAGTTCTGTGGGTGGCCTGTTTAGACGGGTCTGTACTGTGTTTATTGATGCAGGATTTGCAATTCCCTTTAACAAAATTACATTGGCGTTTGGTGAACCAGAGTGGTACTTTTGTTTGAATTTCCAAATATGGACGTGTGATATATCAGTGCTGCTAACCAATCATGAAATTTTATTTTAAAGTGTGTGCGTATATGTGTGTATGCGAGAGAGACACTATTGCCTTTCTGAGGCACGTCAAAGCACTTATCCCTGAATTTGTATCTAATTAGTATAGAGATGTTTGTATTATTATTGGTATCCTTGTTTTTCATCAATGTAAAGAGAATACAATCACAAAGAGGAATGCTGATAAGAAACTATATTGCTTTAAACAATTTGCACACAAGACATGCACATCAAATTAGCTTTAATTTTTTTGTTTGCTCTGGCAATTCCTATTCAGTGTTATCATGGGGTCATTTTCTGCTAACAAACCTCCAGTTGCAGTGTCAATGTTACATCCACAGAAAGCTATAAGTAGCAAAATACTAACATTTCTGAAGGGAAACTCCCATCCAAGTTGCCTTTTAGTTAATAACCGAAGTGCCCAGTGATGGTTAGTTTTCGAACCACAGAGAACAATATTTGACTGATACAACTATTGCCTCGGGTTTGGGCTTGACCTTTGGCTCGCAAAACCTTAAGCCAGACTTCTGTGGTTCTGCCCAGGCTCAGGGTCAGTCCTTTGATGCATTTCAAAGTTGACTTGGCATGTTTGACAGAAATGAGTGACTCCCAAGAAGGCTCGTGTTTCTTTAACAAAGAATGTGGTAAATAACTGGGATGTGAAAAATTCACTTCCTATTGTGGGTGTAATATCAACACTGAGTGTCATGCTGTGGCATCAGATTACTGGAGAAGGTCCCAGTTTGAAATCCTTCAGGAGGGTACATTGCCATACCAGTTGATAACCAAGCAACATTATTATGTGCAGATATTGAGATTGTTCTGTGTATCAATTCAGATCTATGCTGCTTTGTTCAGACACAAAGGTTTTCATCATTTATAACCTCACAGAATAAATGTTTTTCTGTCTTTTATTAAATTTTGTCAGACACAAATCAATCCAAAATACGCATTTAACCTTCCGAGTTCAAAGAATCTATTTTTTTTAAAATGATGACATTTCTGCATAACAGTTTCAACAAAATCTGGCGTGTGTTTTCAATTTAAATTCAGAGTGGCATATCTCTATTTCGAATATAGTAAATGAATGGCATTATTTAACTGCAGTACAAATGATGGATCATTGTTTGGCTCTTCATTGTCAAATATTTTGGCGATTTCTCAATTATCTATCAATTAAAGAGAAACCGATGCGTATTCTATATTCTTTCCGAAAGAATCTTGACAGTGATGAAATGGCAAATAGTGTCCCAAATCACGAATAGTTTGAAAATAAAATAAAATGTCAGCTCTGTCAATTAATAGGAAAAATGTTTCCTGCAGAGGCAAGCGACCGTAATGCCTCACTTCAGAGCTGCCACCCCATAATCCAAGGACATGAAGCCAAACAAAACAGAAAAAATATTACCAACATCCAGCTAATGTGTGGTTTTTTTTTTGGTTGCTCCTTATCATGTAGGAAAAGCTCCAGAACTTGGAGGGTTAAAATCCTTCTGTCTGATACTTTTTTTTGTCATTTGTTACAAACCTGCACAGGGAAACTCTGTAACCTGGTCCTAGACCAGGGCTGTTTCACTAGTCATTAAATTATGAAACTTTTTTTTAATTTATGAAGACCTTATTTTGTACAGTTCTCTTCATTAAAAGAAACTCATAGAGATGTCTATAAGATCAAGAAAGTTAATTTTTTAAAGTTGTGTTTCAGTTGTGCCACAGAAATGCCAGGCATCACTTTGCCTGACAGATCTTTCATTATCTGTTTGCTCCTGGAAATTTATGTAGATCAGTGGATGTTAGGTTTAAAATTCTGTTTTCTTTGAAGAAGCTTTCAATAAAAAAGAAATCTTAAAAAAAAACTGTTTCTATGTGCACTTTTGTTGTTGTGCTTTGGTTAAATATTTCAGTTTGTGGTATTAGGGAGTCAGTATTGGCGGAGTGTTGCACTGTAACAGGGTCAGTACTGAGGGAGTGCCACAAGGTCAGAGGGCCTGTACAGAGGGAGTATCACACTGTCAGATGGTCTCTACTGAGGCAGTGCCACAATGTCGGAGGGTCATTACTGGGGTTGTACCACACTGTCAGGCGGTCTATACGGAGGGAGTATCACACTGTCAGATGGTCTGTACTGAGGGAGTACCACACTGTCAGAGGTTCTATACTGAGGGAGTACTGCACTGTTGGAGGGTCTGTACTGAGGGAGTACTGCACTGTCAGAGGGTGTGTACTGAGGGAGTACCGCACTGTCAGAGGGTCTGTACTGAGGGAGTACCACACTGTCAGAGGTTCTGTACTGAGGGAGTACCACACTGTTGGAGGGTCTGTACTGAAGGAGTACCACACTGTCAGATGGTCTGTACTGAGGGAGTACCACACTGTCAGAGGGTCTGTACTGAGGGGGTACCACACTGTTAGAGGGTCAGTACTGAGACAGTGCCACACTGTCAGATGGGCTGTACTTGAGGGAGTACCACACTGTTGGAGAGTATAGACTGAAGGAGTACCACACTGTCAGATGATCTGTACTGAGGGAGTACCACACTGTCAGAGGGTCTGTACTGAGGGAGTACTGCACTGTCAGAGGGTGTGTACTGAGGGAGAACTACATTGTCAGAGGGTCTGTACTGAGGGAGTGCCACAGTATTCAAGAGTCAGTATTGACGGAGTGTTGCGCTGTCAGAGGATCTGTACTGAGGGAGTGCTGCGCTGTCAGAGGATCTGTACTGAGGGAGTTCCACACTGCCAGAGGGTCTGTACTGAGGCAATGCCACACTGTCCAAAAGTCAGGACTGAGGGAGTGTTGCACTGTCAGAGAGTCTATACTGACGGAGTGCTGCACTGTTGGAAGATTTGTACTGAGGGAGTGCCACACTTCGGACAGTTAGTATTGAGGGAGTGCTACATTATTGGAGGGCTGTACTGACAGATTGCCACACTGTTAGAGAGTGTGTACCGAAGGATTACCACACTGTCAGAAGGTATTAGGGAGTCAGTATTGGCGGAGTGTTGCACTGTAACAGGGTCAGTACTGAGGGAGTGCCACAAGGTCAGAGGGCCTGTACAGAGGGAGTATCACACTGTCAGATGGTCTCTACTGAGGGAGTGCTGCACTGTTGGAGAGTCAGTATTGAGGGAGTGCTCTGGATACTGTCAGACTCTCATTCTATCAGTCTTCCCTGGAGCAGCCTTATGTTCTGTATAATCCTGAGATTGAATTTTTAACTTTCCATCCTGTCTGTGGAGAGAACACATTCTTCCAGCTTTATTTCTGGAAACTTGATTGTTGGAGCTCAAGGTTATGAAACTCTAATGAAAATCCTTACTTACTTCATGGACTGGTTTCTGATTTATGCAGTACTACTCTCACTATTTTGTCCCATAACCACAGTACAGCCTGACTGTCCATCCATCACAGTTTCAACTTTTATAGCCCAACTCCTCTCCCAAACAAAATCCGTATCGAGCTCTATCAATTGGTTCAATGTTGGATCCATATCTGTGGTTTGTATTCGACAGGCTATTGCACAATATTTCTTGCTTGGTGGTGGGGAATCAAATAAAAGTTAATTAAATTGTCCTTCACCTCCCTTGCCAATTCTGCTAGTGCTGCAGACTGGAGCTTGACATCAACAATGCCATGGGGCAGGTGAATTCCTTTATTTGTTTTTCAAAGTTAATCTCCTTGTGCAACATGTGGCAAATCACAATCATTCTGCACAATCCTTCTGGCTTCTGTTGTAAACCTCTGGTCTACTCGAACATCTAAATGCTAGTATTGCTACTTTAGAATCCTCAATTGTTTAGTCTCATACCATTTTGACTATTTACATACAACTGTTCTTCTGCCTGGTTCGTGATAAATAATGGAAAGTGGAAGAGAGTCAACTTGGCTCCTCATACTGGAAATCTCTCTGATGACATCGCTCCATGCAAGGAAATCTCCTAATTTCCACATGGCCAATCCATAACATTGATTCAGACTCAAAGTGAAGGGGCCAGATGGCAGCTTATAACTCATCTGTAAATCCCAATAACCGTTCCTACAATCTATTGCCACATTCTAAAGTAGCTGGTCAAGGATGAAAGTATCATTTGCTGATTTTTGCAAGTTTGCATCTGTATGTGGCATAATTTGTTCATCACAGACATCTCCCTCGAATCTTTGACAATTTCAGTCAGCTATGTGTTCCTAATCTGCAAAGTCATGCAGTCAGTGTTACTTTAGACCTGGAGAAAGGAGCAAAGTGTGGAATGAATGGGCCTGTGAACCCAACATAATAATCGTTCTGTCATACTTTGAATGCAGAGTGTACTCTTCACTTACTATTGTGAAGCTATCTCCTACAGCTTTGACCAGGACAGCTGCAGATGGAGAAATTCCAGCTAGAGTTGAGAACTTACAGTCTTCTATGAGCATTTCATGCCATTTAGCAATTGGGAGCCTCTCAATACACCTGACACTGTTGTCATACAGTCATAGAGATGTACAGCATGGAAACAGACCCTTCGGTCCAACCCGTCCATGCCGACCAGATATCCCAACCCAATCTAGTCCCACCTGCCAGCACCCGGCCCATATCCCTCCAAACCCTTCCTATTCATATACCCATCCAAATGCCTCTTAAATGTTGCACTTGTACCAGCCTCCACCACATCCTCTGGCAGCTCATTCCATACACAAACCACCCTCTGCATGAAAAAGTTGCCCCTTAGGTCTCCCTGTACCAACAACCAGCAAAACTAATGTCATTTACAAAATACGCTGCTAACAAACACTACATCGGACAGACAGGAACGAAGCTAATCACCAGGATCCATGACCAACTAGCCACCAAAAGACATGACCACCTGTCACTGGTATCCTTATACACAGACAAGGAAGGACACCACTTCGACTGGGACAACACATCCGTCCTGGGACAGGCTAAATGGAGACACACACACAGGCCTGGCATTCAAACCAGAACTCCATCAATAAATACATCAATTTGGAGTCCATTTACCAAAATCTGAGAAAGAGAACCGGAAATGATATCATCCACCTTAACAGGCGAAGACATACAAATAGTAGATGGGACAGAACTGCAGGGTCACTTTCCTAGCAAGGTGATAAAATGTCTGAGAACAAGCCTACCAGCTCAGCGAGCAAACTTGCAACCTAAACCTTAACCTGAACTACAAATCTTCTCAAAGATCACCGAAGCAGAATTGTCAACCTCATAAACCTGCATATTTCCCACCCTACCGATAACACCATACATGAGGACAATCCCTGGTTCAGTGAAGAGTGAAGGAGCAGCACCATGTGTAACTAAAAATAAATGTCAACCTGGTGAAGCTACCACATATCTGTCAAACAACCCAATCAGCTAAATAGACAAATAGACAGATAGACAGAGCTAAATGATCCCACAAGCAACAGATCAGATCTATGTTCTGCAGTCCTGACACATCCAGTTATAAATGGCAGGTGGACAACAATTCATTAGAGGGTGTGACTGCACAAATGTCCCCATTCTTGACTGTAATGGAAACTAGAACATAAGTGCAATTTTTAAAAAAACTGAAGCATAACATCACTGCAATACGGAAGCAGGCCATTAGCCCACTGAGTCATAGAGTCATCCTAGATCCTCTAGTTCTGGACACTCTGATCCCAGGGAAAGGACTTTGTCTATTTACCATGCCCCTCATAATTTTGTAAACCTCTATAAGGTTTATAGCCTCTGACACTCCAGGGAAAACAGCCCCAGCCTGTTCAGCCTCTCCCTATAGCTCAAATCCTCCAACCCTGGCAATATCCTTGTAAATCTTTTCTGAACCCTTTCAAGTTTCACAACATCTTTCTGATAGGAAGGAGATCAGAATTGCACACAATATTCCAACAGTGGCCTAACCAATGTCCTGTACAGCCACAACATGACCTCCCAACTCCTGTACTCAATACTCTGACCAATAAAGGAAAGCATACCAAATGCCTTCTTCACTATCCTATCTACCTGCGACTCCACTTTCAAGGTCTGCATTCCAAGGTCTATTTGTTCAGCAACACTCCCTTGGACCTTACCATTAAATGTATAAGTCCTGCTAAGATTTGCTTTCCCAAAATGCAGCACCTTGCATTTATCTGAATTAAACTCCATCTGCTCAGCCCATTGGTCCATCTGGTCTAGATCCTGTTGTAATCTGAGGTCACCCTCTTCACTGTCAACTACACCTCCAATTTTGGTGTCATCTGCAAACTTACTAACTGTACCTCTTATACTCGCATCCAAATCATTTCTGTAAATGACAAAAACTAAATGACCCAGCACCGATCCTTGTGGCACTCCAGTCTGAAAAACAACCCTGTTTACAAACCACAACACTGCGATGGCCGGGAGTCAAACTCAGGTCAACTGCTTGGAAGGCAGCTATGCTCACCACTATACCACCATCACCCTCCCTCCCACCACCACCCTCCCAGTCTTCTACTGTCCACACTGACCCTCCAAACAGCATCTCTCCCAGGCCCAACCTATCCCTATAAACCTGCATTTCCCCTGGCTAACCCACCCAACTTAAATATTCCTAGAAACCACGGACAATTTGGCATGGCCAATCCACCCGACCTGCACATCTTTTGACTGTAGGAGGAAACTGGAACCCCTGGAGGAAATCCACACAGACACGGGGAGAATGTGTAAACTCTACACAGACAGTTCCCAAGAGTAAAATTGAACCCAGGTCCCTGTCACTGTGACGCAGCAGTGTTAACCACTGAGCCACCATGCATCATTTGTGCATGTTAGTTTCTGATTTACAGTTCATGAGAATTCCTCAATGTTACTGTTCATCCCATTTGCTGACCTCACAGTTGCTGAGTGCCTTAACTTGGTACCAAATTAATTTTGGTAGAAGTAAAATCCATACCTCAAATGTGGCAAAGTCCGAATGGAGAGCTTCCTTTGAAGCTGACCACTGCAATCAGGCTAATACCTTCTGAACTGCCAATTAAAACTGTAAAATCTCATCACAACTCAAAACTATTACATCTCAACACAATTTATTATTTGCTAATATTTCACCTAAGATAGTTATGCTCATTGAACTTATAATTAGAAGTCACATTCTGCTGTCACCTACTGTGGCTGAATTTATCTCAAATAGACTGAATGGTGCGAAGTTAGAACAACAAAATAAAACACCATCCTGAGAACATAAGCCAATGTTAATGGTAACTGTGTAGTAATTACCTGTGCTTTCTTCCCAACTGTTAAGACATCACTTTTTTCTGGCTTCACATTTAATTTACCACCAGCAGTGAGTGAAGAGTTCTAATCAAATGTAAGGTGTATTAATGCAAATTAAACAGCTTGACAATCACAAATGACTCTCTTGCCCTTTGTTAATGAGTGTGACGTACCATGGAAAGTAACTGAGATAAAATGGCATACTGAGTGTTTCAGAGGACATAAAACTTATGTTAAAGTGAATTAATCCATTAAATCAGAAAAGTTACGAGCCTAACTGAAATCTGCTTCCAAATACTAGTTAATAGTATGCTTTGAGTTTTAATACTGTTTTTGAAGAACACAGACATGTGGAAGTGTCTGTGAAAATATTAAAGAGAAATCTTGCATTTGTGTGTCACATCTAATGACCTAAAATACTTTGGAATGTAGTTGCTATTGTAATGTAAATAAAGATGGCCACCACGATGGGCACAGTGAATTAAATGACCAGATGGTGGAAATGAAATTGAACTCAGTAGCCTGATCACAGATTGAAAATGCCCCAGATTTCCCAGATTTCATAATGGTCAATGGGTTACTGTACATTCCTAATGTTCATCAGCAGCCAGCAAAACAGATTGGAGTATGGAGTATGGAGTATGGAGTCAGCTATTACAAGGGGGCATAGCTTTAAATTAAGGGGGGGTAGATATAGGACTGATGTTAGGGGTAGGTTCTTCACTCAGCGAGTCGTAAGATCATGGAATGCCCTGCCAGTAGCAGTAGTGGACTCTCCCTCTTTATGGGTATTTAAGCGGGCATTGGATAGGTATATGGAGGATAGTGGGTTAGTGTAGGTTAGGTGGGCTTTGATCGGCGCAACATCGAGGGCCGAAGGGCCTGTACTGCGCTGTATTGTTCTATGTTCTATGTTCTATGACCTCAATCAGTGTACCATAATGTGCTAACATTTGCCTGGATGAATGAGCTGGCTTTGACTTTGTTTCATTGTTTAGAATTTTACACCTAATCTGGCAAGCAGTCCCCACTTAATATAAAATACAAGTGAACCTTGTTTTGTGAATTTTTGTTATTATTTTTGCAGTCCTTGACCTTTGTATCGCTGAATAAGTGTCTGTTGTCCACTTGGTATCTTTGGATGATCTCAACTTAAATTAGTTTCACGAAATGTGTCCTTCATGACTGTCAGACAAAAAGCGGCAGTCAGTGAGACATTGCATGAAGATCACAAAGAGCTAGGTTCATGAAGCTCTTAAGATATTTGTCGGGGTACAATATCTGAGAAAAAAACATGAAAGAATTGCAGCTGCTGGAAATCAGAATCAAAGGCAGAAATTGCTGGAAAAACGAAGCAGTCTTCAATTCTATGGCAGGGACCCGAAACATTAACTCAGTTTTCCCTCCACAGATGCTGCAGGACCTGATGATACCTGAGCGTTATGCAATGAAGTTCCTCATGATAGCCAATAGAATGAGAGGAATCCAGAGGAATCTGCTTTTGACTCTTCCATCAATGGTAATCCCTTAATATTTCAGAGTGAATGTAGGCTGCTCCGTTGCCCTGCAATCCTTGAGCATATCCTATGACAATGTTGAGAGGCAGTGCATTGTGTAGCTTTGCCTGGGCAACCAATGCACTATGGGAAGTGTGGACATACTAACTTTACATTTCACATCTGCCAGCCTGGAATGGCAGTGTGCTCCCTAGAAATGCAGACAGAATGAAGAATTATTTGCAAAGGTTTATGGAATCATCATAGATTCTGTACTCTCATTCACAAGACGGATGTAAGTGTGGAATGATATGTGTAGGCCAGGCACCTGCACATTAAAATCCAATATTTTGGCTGCAGTCCTTGATGCCATAATTCAAGAGCCTCAGATATCCAAGGCTATCTGCAGTCAAGGAGTAGGTTGCTTGTAAGAGATGAGCAAAGCTTGGAGAGAGAAGCTTCTTTCATTTTTGGGATGTCTGAACAGGCTGCTCATCTGTGTCAGATCTGCAGATCTGACAGCAAAAATTCGATTACACCAGATATTGTAACACTGCAAGTGAAGCCAAATTTATAAAAGTGAAAGGTGATTTACACTGTCTCTGCCTCCCAATATGTCTCAGTGTGATTCTGAATTTCACAGTTGGATTGAAGGGAGCCTGCTCTCTGGTTGACCCTTGCAAAGCTTTGGTTGACCCCTACTGGTGCCATTGAACCTTGAGGCTCCAGGCCTGATGACCATCTCCAATTTAGATGCCTTCCCACCCCTCTGGGCTAGTACTGATGCAGGTTTTGGGATCACAGGCACGGGGGTATACAGAGGCACCACAAACATCTCAACCATCCTGACAGGAAGCGTCTGGGACTCGACCTGTCACTCTTCCTCCCTATGTCACCACTTTGTCTCACTGAAATGAGGGGACACCTGGAGTCATATGGAGGTGTTTCATCCCACCCACTTGCCCTACCATTGATGCTGAGCACCCGTGGCCGAAGTAATGGAGTATGTGTCCATGGACATATCAAGCATCCACTGAGTGTTCTGCTGGACCTGGATCTCCATGGCAGTTGTCGACTGAGATGTGCATGCTACATCCAGCATGCTACTGCTAACATTAATGAACTCCGCCATCTTTTGCTCCTGTTTACTGAGTGCCTCTAGCACACATGCTTGATGCTCCCGTGACTGTTTCTGTGGGTTGACCAAATCATTATTGGTCGAGAACAGGGGCATGTCTTCTGCCTGGGACTAAGCAGGTGCCTGGTCTGCCACAAGCATCCATGATTACTACACTTGCTCTAGCCTCTTGCTAACCCTTATCTATTTTTCATGCATTTTTTGACAGTGGCACCGAAATGCATGTGGAAACCTTCACTGGTTTGTTTGTCATTGGAGAAGAATATTCCCTCAAATTCTCCCTTCCATGTTGGGTTTAAGGCCTGTTCACTTAACAGTGGTAAGGAGTGAACCACTGATGAGTATTGTGTTCACAGCATGATGCAGTTTATTGCAATGTGTGTTTTGCTATCCCACTACAGGTAACCACTCTGTTCCACTCTCTCAGAACCGTATATAATTTTAAAGACCTCAATTAGGTTACGCTTCATTCTTCAAGTCTTTGACCCTACTACGTTTATCGCTGTTAAATTTGCTGATGATAGTAAAATGTTCGGCACCCCCACAGAAATCCCACCTCCAAAACAGCTAACCAGAGAGCAACAGCTCTACTTTACACAGAGTGCCACTGGGAGTGCTGGCTGCCGCCGGTAATATACCTTCACCATTGGATTCCTGGAGGTAGGTGACTGGAGCAGGATAGGGGTCACTGGGACGGTGTTTCTGGGAAGGTGCTGGGGAATCAGTTTTGATGCAAGCACAATTGGTTGTCTCTCAATAGTAACACACCCCTCCCCCACCCCCGATCATGAGTCCTTTGTTTGGGCACTGTTCAACTTTGAAAGAAGTCTCTAGAAGGCCACTTCAGGAGTCATGGGAAAGACAAATCATTCCTGGAAAGTCCCTAAGCCACCTTTAAGTCCCAGTGAGCTCAGGAATTTAAGTGACCTAATAACAAGGCTAACGAACCAGTGGGTGGGTGTTCCATCTTCTCTCTCTTTAGATTTCCCTACCTCAGAGAGAAATGCAGGCTGGGATATCGAATATATTCAATACTAAGTTAGACAGATTCTGATCTGCAATGGAATGGAGGATTATGAGGTAGATAGGCAAATGGAGTCAAGGTCATAAATGGATAAACCATGACGTTACAGAATGGTGAAAGCAGACACTGAAAACCCAAATGGCCTATTCCTGCTCTCATTTTTGTGTTTGATTTTACAAAAGAAAAGAGGCACAGTCTAGAGGCCCTTTCCTAATGTGTTCGCTCGCAAATTTCTGACATCGTCCTTGCATATGTTCTCTGCAACTTCTCCAATGATTCTATGATCTCTGTTGATCATAGTATCATGACACACTGGGGCTGTGGGCTGGGAATCCTGGTCCAATAATGCCAGAGTTATCACAGATGTGAAAAGATTTAATAGAACTATCTAAAGTCCAAATCCAATTTAACTGACACACTTCTAACTCGCTATAACATAATTGTTACCCCCTTTGCATAATTCCCATACACATATGAAATAACTCCACAGAGGCCAGTAACCCATCATCAAGTTGCCTTTTATTTACAAGTGGAGAGTTCTTGACACTGATCCAGCTCCCTCAGAGCCCACTCTCAGAGTGAACAGAGCATCTGACACTCCTGTTTATATCTGTCAGCCAGGGCTCCCTGATTGGACCAGATTTACAGCCCCAACCAGAGAAGCCATATTCTGTGAGATCCATCTGGCTGACCTTGTTACAGTAATTACAACATACATACAAATAGAAACAACAAATACACAAGACAAGTCATAATTAATATGAACTGGCAGAAACATAAAAGTCAGTGAAGCATAGTCCAGATTACAGGCATTGATGAGATGTTTTCCTTCAATTTTTTTTAGCTCCTTTTGACACTTGGATGAGGGCACAAAGTTGTGGTTACACCAATTCTCAACTTTTGTCATTCGCCCTTTCTGCATCTTTGAAGATTTTCTTAAACTTTTTTCCTTTGAAGAAGGGGATCTGCAGTTGGAGAGAATGAGTAGCTCGCTGCTTGACATTCTGTTTTTCACTTCTGCCCTCACAGAAGGCAAGTGAGACGTTTTCTCCTTCACAGGCTTGATATTTCTGCTGTATTGTCCCAATATAAAGCTGTCCAGGAACCTACCCCCGAGGAACAACAAGCAGTGTTCAGTTTGCTATTTCCTGGTCTTGCAAACCTCTGGCACAATCTTTAGTGATTAGCACAACCTTTGTTCCTGTATCTTACTAATTGCACATTTCAGTGTAAGTTTATTGTATTAAATAATGGTACCTGAAATTATTATTCCTAAAAGCTAGATCTACTGCTAAATAATTGATTTAACTATGCTCTAATTATTGTACTGTAATTCAATATCATCTTCAATGGCAGAAAGTGCAAAATTGCAGTAACAAAACTGACATTGGAGTAATTGACTTTGTTACTGCTGAGTGGGAAAGTGAGACAGTATAACTCCATTACAGAAATATCCTTATCCCAGGTGTTTTGATGCCTCTGAAACCAAATCTTTAACCATTCCAGAGAAGGTATCGATTGACTGGTAACTTGGAAGCTTTTCTGTGCTTTTTGCCGAACTGTGTAAGGAAGTTAACTGCAGGGACACCAAGAGGCCATTATCATCAACAATCTTGTCAGCAGCAACACACTGCTGCTGGGAGATGCCAGAATGGGTCACAGTTTGAGTGCAGCCTTTCCCTAGGAAATGAGAACAAACCATTCTGAAATGTCTATAGTCACAATTGCTAAGGCTGCACACTGACAAATGAAAAGTGTAAACAGACACCATAGAAAAATCTCTGAAGTAATCGTTACTGAACAGTTGAGAAGAATCACCATGGTGTTCCAATGGATGTATAATGAAGAGATCCAATGACCTGCTCTTATAGGTTTGCTGTTTGTTATGATCCTTCACTCAATTGATTCAAGAGCACTGTTTATTTTGTATTTAACGAATAGTGTCTCGGTCCTGCTGTTTTGTCTGTTGAATCAAATTCTACTATAGATTAGCACTAGAAATGAAACAGAATATGTACTTAGAAGCTCTACAAAATGGTAAGCTCTACAGTTTTTTGGTTTCCTTAATAAGAAGATTGTCACAAGACACACACAAAACAAAGGGTTTGCTGTTACAGACAGAGCCACATTTAGATCTCAGCGTGTCGGGAAAATGCACCTCAAATTTCCAAACAAACATGTCAAGGCTGGAGTTTTTGCTCTAGATGCAATCAGTCCAAATTGTTTTCAGAATTCCACCAGACTTGAGGAGTTATTTGTTTTCTCAAGTTTTCACTCAAATCCATTTATATATCACTGTATAACCTGCCAGAAACCTGTGCAATCAAGCATCATTTTAAAACATAATTCTTTAAAAATAAATTTACTTTAAGAAATAACCCATGAAATATTTAATAGTAACTTGACACAAGTTGGTTAATATAGCTGAAAATTGATTCAAGCATAAAAATAAGCATTTTAATTAAAGTGTCAATCTATCATTTGAAGGTGTCCCCAGTTTAAATTACTGAAAACAATCTTTAAAATTGTTACATAAACATTAAAGGGTAGTAGCTTGTTTCTAGAAATTGAAATTAAATTACATTCAAAAACCTTACAATCTGCCAATTAGAATCCTTGTATCCAAACAAACAGGCCCAATTTTTAGAGCCTCCTCAAAAGCTCAAGGATAAGTTCAGTCATGGACACATCTAAAGGGGGATTGTCACAGCTTCATTTTTGGTCTGGGCTGCCATCGAGCACAATGGTTCAGATCTCTTGACAGAACTGCTGAAGCAGCAGAAGAAGTTATACATTAGGATCAAATAGAATCGCTGACACACCACGCTTTGTGAGAATTGTCTGGGAATTTGAATTTTCCATTTTACTGCATCTGGAACACTCTGTAAGTGTCCAGTAAAATCAGAAAATTTGGAGATATCCAACTCATTTAAGCTTAACAGTTAACCAGAAAATATTAGAGGATTAAAAATTTACTCCGACTCCTGAATAACTATTAATCTGACCTCCCTGACTCACTATTGACCCGTCTGTAACTCTTCCCACTGTACCTCCCTGATCCCTTACATCCCTACACCACGGACATCCTCCAGACCTCTGACAACCAACCCCTGACCCCTGTGTCCAACCCACTGCTGCCAGATCCAAAACTACTGGACCATTTCCCACTATCTTCTGGTCAGCTTGAACCCAAAACCCCATCCCAGGAACAGACACCTGGTCTCCTGCTAGCCTGACACACCCTTCCTATCTGAACCAACACTCTGACCTACAGCAAGACCTTCACCAACCCAACAGCCTTCTGCTGCCAACTTGGCACATTCCCCTATCTCCCTCACATCCTGCATACTCAGGTATTCATTCACTTACCTAGAATCTTGGCATTCTACCTAACTGTCTCTATATCATCCACCTGGTGCCCCATCAACCTGGTGAGGTACCAACCTTGGCTTCCTATCCATGTGGCACGTACCCTCCTTGCACCTTAGCCACCGGGCATTCCTCACCTCACCCACCTAGCACAGCCAGTTGCCACTTGGCATCCTGGGTACCTTATCTTCTGCCACACCACCCACCAGGTACCGACCCAGTTCACCCACCTGGCACCACATCTGCCTCATCCACATGGCAAACAACACCCCTTAACAGCTGGCACAACACCTTCCTCAGTACACAACCACCTCATCAGACTGGCTTGCTGACTGTACAACCAATTGCCACCACACTGAGACTACATATTTACCATTTTAGAGGAGCAGTCAATGTGACTGGCTGAGCTGTTGGACAATTAAGTCACTGAGCACGAGGCAAAATGAGGCATGCTCCCTGTGATAATTTTCATCACAGCTAGCTTTTTTTCTGGATTCCTGGGCAAGTTCATTACAAGAGACTTCTGACTGAGAAATATTAGTGTAGAAGAGATCTACATGTAAGTGGGTAATTTTTAATCTTATCAGGCTCAGAATCAGACTGTTTGCTCCTTATCGTTAAGCTTGCTTCTTTCACTCCTTATGCACCATAACACTATTTTTATCTGTATATGGCTAATTAGTGTAGTGTCTAAGACTTCTCCCAGCTCATTCTCGGCTGGTTGTCGTCTCTCTTACTCAGAGTCATGTCATCAGTCACATCATCTTGATTTACAAGATTGTCATTAAGCTACATTCCCCACAGGTCTCCATTATTCTCCCACTTAACTTTTATTTACTTACACAGGCTTCGTAACAATTAAGATCATTATTGGCATTGTCACTATGATCGTCATTATCAGCATCTGCCTCCAACCCTTCTAAAATCCAAAGTTCCAGGTTGAGTTAATTTGGAACTATGACTGGAAGTGCAGATTTGGTTCACTTGAGTTCACACGAGGATAATGACACCTGAACGAGATGCACACTCTGTTCCCTGTCAAATATGGGAGAGGTATGGCTGTCCCATATTCTGTGGTCATCACAAGTGATCTCACTTCTTTGTTCACGGAAGATCATTGCCTTTCTGTTCCCCCTAAATTACCTTACAGATATTCTGACAATAGAAGATCTCAGACGATGTTTTTGTTTGATGACTGTGGTTTCTGACTTCCTGTTCTTTAACCTGGCTTACAACCCTGAGGTTGTAAGGTTGACAGAGGATTTTTTCCCTGTGACTAAAAACATTTGCTGTGTTTTGCTATTGACTTTCTCTAACTGTTTACCTTTATATGATTTTATATTTGCCCTGAGCGTTGTGTTCTGAAACTGATGCATCTACTTAAAACATCCCACCATTAATAATTCCCATGGTGAGTACTCCTGAATCAACTTAATTTTCAGTCAGAATTCTTTTGCATCAGTGTCTTAACTGCTCTTTCTACTTCCCCGTACAACTAAGAACTCCTGAAATCCTGTGTCATGAGTTGAGTTCTATTGTCTGATATGAATTTTTCTGGGAAAGCATTTATCATACATAGCTTTTTCAGTGTTGTGATCATTGAGTCTGGTATGGTTGATTGGGGGTTGGCACTTCAGTTCATCTAGGCCTATTAGACCTAAATTAGTAAATACCAAAAGAACTGTGGATGCTGTAAATCAGAAACTAAATATTGTGGGCGGCACGATGGCACAGTGGTTAGCACTGCTGCCTCACAGTGCCAGAGACCCGAGTTCATTTCCCGCCTCAGGTGACTAACTGTGTGGAGTTTGCACGTCCTCCCCGTGTCTGCGTGGGTTTCCTCCAGGTGCTCCGGTTTCCTCCCACAGTCCAAAGATGTGCAGGTCAGGTGAATTGACCATGCTAAATTGCCCATACTGTTAGGTAAGGGGTAAATGTAGGGGTATGGGTGGGTTACGCTTCGGCGGGTCGGTGTGGACTTGTTGGGCCGAAGGGCCTGTTTCCACACTGTAAGTAATCTAATCTAATCTAATCTAAAAGTCGCTGAAAAAGCTCAGCAGGCCCATCAGAACTGAAGAAGGGTCACCAGACCCAAAACATTAACTTTGATTTCTGTTCACAGATGCTACCAGACCTGCTGAGCTTTCCCAGCAACTTCTGTTTTTGTTAGGCCTAAAGTAATCTTCTCTTTAAAATCAAGCATGCCAATTGTTAGCTTTTCCTATGGTCTTTCTAAAAACCTTGATGAGATTATTGTCTCTGTAGGCACCTGGCTGCCCCGGCACACATTTGCCCAATGAAATATAATCTTCTATGTCATCAGATGTCTGGTCATCACACTGATTGTTGTGCTCTTACTATGCACTCCGTAACACTGGCATTTCCCTTTTAGAGTTTCTGTAGGATTTTTCTTTACGTTGGTTTTAGTACAAACATTCTACAGTCCACCAATAAATCTTTGACAATTGTCAACTGCTGCTTCTGCTTGTAATGCCATGGAGCCATTTAATCATACAGCATGGAAACAGACCTGTCAGTCCAACCAGTCCATGCCGATCATGCTCCCAAACTAAACTGCCTGCGCTTGGCCCATTTCCCTTCAAACCTTTTCTATTCATGTATTTATCCAAATGTCTTTTAAATGGTACAACTGGACTTGCATCCAGCACTTCCACACACAAACCACTGTGTAAAAACACTGCCCCTCATGCCCTTCTTAAATCTTTCTCCTCTCATCTTAAAATAACACCACCTCATTTGGAACTCATCCACCCGAGGGAAAAAAAACTGTGGTCATTCCCCTCATAATGTTATAACCCTCAATAAGGTCACCTCTCAACCTCCTAGTCTCCAGCGAAGATAATCTAAATTTTTATATCTCAAACCCTCCATTCCTGGCAATATGCTGGCAAATCTTTTTGGAACCCTCTCCAGTTTAATAATATCCTTTCTTTCACAGAATGACCAGAAGTGGACGCAGTACTCCAGAAGATGCCTCACCAACATTTGCACAACTTCAACATGACATCCCAATTCCTATACGCAAATGTCTGAGCAATGACGGCAAGTGTGCTAAACACTTCTTAATCACCCTGTTTGCCTGTGATGCAAATTTCAAAGAATTATGTACCCACAGCCATGGATCTCTCTGTTCTACAACATTACCCAGGGCCCTCCCATTAATTGTATAAGTCCTGTCCTTGTTTGTTTTACCAAAATGCAATACCTCACATCTACCATCCCTTAGCTCATTAACCTAATTAATCAAGGTCTTTTCGTAATCTTAGATGATTTTCTTCACTGTTGACGATGCCACCTGTTTGGTGTCATCTGCAAACTTACAAACCATGCCTCCATATTTTGTGTCTTTGTCTGCTGGACTAAATTTCAATCACCATTGCAGACAGAGTTGTCTGACCTGTGCGCATTTCTTGTCGGATTTTTCGTTGGCAACAATTTTCTGAGCTTGTCCTCAGCTGTTGGTAAAGAGTTAGTTATTGCCAGCAAATAAGTCTCAACTTTTTCTACAAAAATAAGATTATTTTTGTTCTTCTTGGTGGTCCACCACTGAAGACTGGTGGTCCACCTTAACTCAAAATTATGGATCCTTTTTGTGAACCTTTCATATACTCCCATGTAGCTGTTAATGTTTCCTTCCCCAGGGTTGAGTACTTCTGTTCAGTCTCCATGGAAGTTATCAATACAAAGTAGATCAGTTTTTGTGTTTGTGTCAGTTTGTTCTTCAAAGAAGCCTGATCCTAATCCTGTGAACAATGTATCTGTGGCTGTCATAGTGAATAAGCCTGGATTGTAATGGGCTAGAACATCAGTAAAACATAGCTTCTTCTTCATCCTTTCAAAAGCTGCAGTCTGGTCTTGGCTCCAATAGCCTTTTTACAAAAGTTCTCTTATGGGTTATGTAAGACTGACTAAATTGGGGGTAAACTTGCCAACTTGGTGCACCTTGTCTTCTGTACATTACTCAGGTAATTCAACACTAGAAATTCACTATTAACTTGTGCTTTCCTCAATTCCACCATGCTATTCTTGCTGAATATGTCCAAGGAACTCATTTAGGAAAGTTAGCATTTATCATTTAGTAGGAGAAAGTGAGGACTGCAGATGCTGGAGATCAGAGCTGAAAATGTGTTGCTGGTCAGGCAGCATCCAAGGAGCAGGAAAATCAATGTTTCGGGCATGAGACCTTCTTCAGGAATGAGGAGGGTATGCCAAGCAGGCTAAGATAAAAGGTAGGGAGGAGGGACTTGGGGGAGGGGCGTTGGAAATGCGATAGGTGGAAGGAGGTTAAGGTGAGGGTGATAGGCCGGAGAGGGGGTGGGGGCGGAGAGTTCAAGAAGAAGATTGCAGGTCAAGAAGGTTCGAGGGTTGGGACTGAGACAAGGTGGGGAGAGGGGAACTGAGGAAACTGGAGAAATCTGAGTTCATCCCTTGTGGTTGGAGGGTTCATAGAACATAGAACATAGAACAATAGAACAATACAGCACAGAACAGGCCCTTCGGCCCACGATGTTGTGCCGAACTTCTATCCTAGATTAAGCACCCATCCATGTACCTATCCAAATGCCGCTTAAAGGTCGCCAATGAATCTGACTCTACCACTCCCACGGGCAGCGCATTCCATGCCCCCACCACTCTCTGGGTGAAGAACCCACCCCTGACATCTCCCCTATACCTTCCACCCTTCACCTTAAATTTATGTCCCCTTGTAACACTCTGTTGTACCCGGGGAAAAAGTTTCTGACTGTTCCTAGGCGGAAGATGAGGCGCTCTTCCTCCAGCCGTCGTGTTGCTATGGTCTGGCAATGGAGGAGTCCAAGGACCTGCATGTCCTTGATGGAGTGGGAGGGGGAGTTGAAGTGTTGAGCCACGGGGCGGTTGGGTTGATTGGTCCGGGTGTCCCAGAGGTATTCTCTGAAACAGTCCGCAAGTAGGTGGCCTGTCTCCCCAATATAGAGGAGGCCACATCGGGTGCAGCAGATGCAGTAAATGATGTGTGTGGAGGTGCAGGTGAATTTGTGGTGGATATGGAAGGATCCCTTGGGGCCTTGGAAGGGAGGTGTGGGCGCAAGTTTTACATTTCTTGCAGTTGCAGGGGAAGGTGCCAGGAGTGGAGGTTGGGTTGGTGGGGGGTTTGGACCTGACGAGGGAGTCACGGAGGGAGTGGTCTTTTCAGAATGCTGATAGGGGAGGGGAGGGAGATATACCCCTGGTGGTGGGGTCCGTTTGGAGGTGGCGGAAATGACGACGGATGGCACGATGCATATGGTTGGTGGGGTGGTAGGTGAGGACTAGTGGGGTTCTGTCCTGGTGGCGATTGGAGGGGCAGGGCTCAAGGGTGGAGGAGTGGGAAGTGGAGGAGATGCAGCGGAGAGCATCGTCGATCACATCTGGGGGGAAATTGCTGTCTTTGAAGAAGGAGGCCATCTGGGTTGTTCGGTATTGGAACTGGTCCTCCTGGGAGCAGATGCGGCGGAGACGAAGGGATTGGGAATATAGGATGGTGTTTTTACAGGTGGCAGGGTGGGAGGAGGTGTAATCTAGGTAGCTGTGGGAGTCGGTCGGTTTATAGTAAATGTCTGTGTTGATTCGGTCGTCCGAGATAGAAATGGGGGAAGGGGAAGGAGGAGTCTGAGACGGTCCAGGTAAATTTGAGGTCGGGATGGAAGGTGTTGGTCACGTTCAACCTCCTCATGGAAGCACGAGGCAGCACCGATACAGTCATCGATGTAGCGGAGGAAAAGGTGAAGGGGTGGTGCCAGTGTAGCGGTGGAAGCAGGCATAGCTGGGCCCATGCGGATGCCCATGGCTACTCCTTGGTTTGGAGGAAGTGGGATGATTGGAAGGAGAAGTTGTTCAGAGTGAGGACCAGTTCAGTCAGTCGAAGGAGGGTGTCAGTGGAAGGGTACTGGTTGGTACGGCGGGAAAGGAAGAAGCAGAGGGCTTTGAGTCCTTCGTGATGGGGGATGGAGGTGTACATCTCCATGTACATGTCCATGGTGAAGTTAAGGCGTTGGGGACCAGAGACTGGATGTTCATGGTGGAGATAAGGCGTTGAGGACCAGGGAAGCGAAAATCATGGAGGAGGTGGAAGGCGTGGGTGGTGTCCCAAACGTAGGTGGGGAGTTCTTGGACTAAGGGGGACAGGACAGTGTCGAGGTATGCAGAGATGAGTTTGGTGGGGCAGGAGCAGGCTGAGACAATGGGTCGGCCGGGGCAGTCAGGTTTGTGGATTTTGGGCAGGAGGTAGAAACAGGCGGTGCGGGGTTGTGGGACTATGAAGTTGGAGGCAGTGGATGGGAGATCCCCTGAGGTGATGAGGTTATGGATGGTCTGGGAGATGATGGTTTGGTGGTGGGGTCATGGTCAAGGGGGCAGTAGGAGGAGGTGTCCTCCTAAAGGTGTAAAGGTCGGTGCTCCAAACTACGAGCACGCCTCCCTTGCCTGCCGGTTTGATAGTAAGGTTGGGGTTGGAACAGAGGGAGTGGAGGGCTGCACATTGCGAGGGTGAAAGGTTGGAGTGCGTGAGAGGGATGGACAGGTTGAAGCGGTTAATGTCGCGGCGGCAGTTGGCTATGAAGAGATCGAGGGCAGGTAAGAGGCCAGCACGGGGTGTCCAGGTGGATGGAGTGTGTTGCAGCCAGGGGTCGTCAGAGGGTGGGCAAGAATCCTGGTTGAAGAAGTAGACATGGAGGCGAAGGCGGCAGAAGAATTGTTCGATGTCTTGCCGCGTGTTGAACTCGTTAATCCGAGAGCGTAGGGGAATGAAGGTGAGGCCTCTGCTGAGGACTAATCTTTCATCCTCAGAGAGGGGTAGTTCTGGATGGTGAAAACATGGCAGGGCTGGGAGCTAGGGCCTGGAGCTGGGAGTGGGGGCGGGGTTAGGCGTAGGGGCGGGAATCGGGGTGGGGACGTAGACATATGCGGCGTGGTCGTTGTGCAGGTGAGTGATGTGACTGGGGGCGGAAGTGGCTGTGGCGACGGCAGAAACGGTGTTATTCCCCATAGACGTGGACCCCGCAGAGGTCACGAATCTGTCAGCGATGGTCTTCCTGGCGATTGTGGAGGCGGTTGTCTGGGTGGCGATCGCGGAGGCTGCAAGGTCGGTGGGGGCGGAACCCTCCAACCACAAGGGATGAACTCAGATTTCTCCAGTTTCCTCATTTCCCCTCCCCCCACCTTGTCTTAGTCCCAACCCTCGAACTCAGCACCACCTTCCTAACCTGCAATCTTCTTCCTGACCTCTCCGCCTCCTCCCCCACTCCGGCCTATCACCCTCACCTTAACCTCCTTCCACCTATCGCATTTCCAACGCCCCTCCCCTAAGTCCATCCTGCCTACCTTTTATCTTAGCCTGCCATTTCTCATTTAGTGTCAAGCTTAAATTCAGTCGTGCTTTTAACACATCTGTGGACCTCTGGCCATGTTCTTTCCTCATTTTATCATGCACTATGATATTATCTGAATGGAAAATAATTCCCTGCTTCTCTTGCAGGATTCTAAATATTGCCGTTAGGAAAGTCAGTGATGCAGAAGAAATCCTCATGATATAAAAACAGAAAGTGCTAGAAAAACACAGTTAACATTTTGAGTCTAGGATGGCTTCTTCAGGACATGTTTGTGTTCCTATGTAAATGTAGTCCCTGTCTTTCTCGATGATATTGGTTGCAGGTTCTAAAGGTGCTGTTGAAGGAACCTGAGCGAATTGCAGCAGTATACTCTGTAAATGTTATGACCTGCTGCCTCTGTGTATCAGTGAACAGAATAATTATTGAAAGCAGCCAATGGGCTGCAATGTCCTTGTGATGTCAAGCCTCTTGGGTATAATTGGAGTTGCATTCCTAAATTGGGCTTTATAAAGGGTAACAGGCGCTGGACAGACAAGAGATGAGTTAATTGCTATAGAATTCACAGCCTTTGTCCTTTTTTTTAGCAACAGTGTTTATATGGCTATTCCAGTTCAATTTCTGGTCAACGGTGCCCCTGAAGATGTTGATACTGGGGGATTAAGTAATGGTAATGCCATTGAATGTCACGGGACGATGGTTAGACTATTTCTTGTTGGAAATGGTCATTACCTGGCACTGGAGGGGCATGAATGTTGCTTCCATTTATTGGCCTAAACCTTGATGTTGTCCATATATAAACTCTAACTGATTCAGTATTTCAGAAATCCAAAATGCTGCAATCATTGCTAAACAACCTCACATATGACCTCATGATGGAGGGAAGGTCATTAATGAAACAGCTGAAGATGGTTGGGCCTAGGAGATGTTTGACCTCCAATAACTGCGACCATCTCTGTTGGCACTGAAAGAGTGATTTTCCCCCATGATTACCATTGACTTCAGTTTTGCTCGGGCCTGATGATGCTACACTCATTCAAATGCTATTTTGACGTCAAGGACAGTCATCCTCACCTTTTGCCTCTTCCATCTCTGTTTAGATCAAAACTGTAATGAGGTCAGGAGCTGAACACCTCTGGCAGAAACCAGATTGAGTGTCAATGAGCAGGTCATTGTTTTGCAAGCATTCTGTTCATCACTTTGATGCTGAGTCTTCCAAGATCTCTTTTTCTTGCATCTGGAGTCTCATAGAACATAGAACATAGAAAAATACAGCGCAGTACAGGCCCTTTGGCCCTCAATGTTGCGCCGACCGAAGCCTACCTAACCTACACTAGCCCGGTAACCTCCATATGCTTGTCCAATGACCATAAAGAGGGAGAGTCCACCACTGCTACTGGCAGGGCATTCCATGAACTCACAACCCGCTGAGTAAAAAATCTACCCCTAACATCTGTCCTATACCTACCACCCCTTAATTTAAAGCTGTGTCCCCTAGTAACAGCTGACTCCATACGCAGAAAAAGGTTCTCACTGTCAACCCTATCTAAACCCCTAATCATCTTGTACACCTCAATCAAATCTCCCCTAAACCTTCTTTTCTCCAATGAGAAAAGCCCCAAGCCTTTCCTCATATGATCTTCCTACCATGCCAGGCAACATCCTGGTAAACCTCCTCTGCACTCGCTCCAATGCCTCCACATCCTTCCTATAGTATGGCGACCAAAACTACACACAATACTCCACATGAGGCCACACCAGAGTCTTATACAACTGCAACATGACTACAGGACTCCGGAACTCAATTCCTCTACCAATAAAGCCCAGTACACCATATGCCTTCTTCACAGCACTATTTACCTGGGTGGCAACTTTCAAAGATCTGTGTACATGGACACCAAGATCCACACTACCAAGTAGTCTACCATTAGCCCAGTAATCCATCTTCTTGTTACTCCTACCAAAGTGAATGACTTCACACATAGCTACATTGAATTCCATTTGCCACCTTACTGCCCAGTTCTGCAACTTATCTATATCGTGTTGTAACCTGCCACATCCTTCTTCGCTGTCCACCACTCCACCGACTTTCAAGTCATCCGCAAACTTGCTCCCTCCAGGTCATTTATAAAAATGACAAACAGCATCCCAAAACAGATCCTTGTGGAACCCCGCTAGTAACTGCGCTCCAAGATGAACCTATACCATCAACTACTACCCTCTGTCTCCTTCCAGCCAGCCAATTCCTAATCCAAACCTCTAATACACCCTCAATGCCATACCTCCGTAGTTTTTGCATTAGCCTGCCATGGGGTACCTTAGCGAACGCCTTGCTAAAATCCATATACACCACATCTACTGCTTTACCCTCGTCCACTTCCTTGGTCTCCTTCTCAAAGAATTCAATAAGGTTTGTGAGGCACGACCTGCCCTTCACAAAACCATGCTGACTATCCTTGATCACATTATTCCTATCCAGATGTTCATAAATCCTATCCCTTACAATTCTCTCTAAGACTTTGCCCACAACAGAAGTGAGACTCACTGGCCTATAGTTACTTGGACTATCCCTGCTCCCCTTCTTGAACAAGGGGACCACATTCGCTATCCTCCAGTCTTCTGGCACTATTCCCGTAGGCAACGACGACATAAAAATCAAGGCCAATGGCTCCGCTATCTCCTCCCTAGCTTCCCAGAGGATCCTAGGATAAATGCCATCAGGCCCAGGGGACTTATCTATTTTCATCCTTTCCAGTATTCCCCAGACCTCTTCCCTAAGTACCTCAAGGCCATCCATTCTAATCACTTGTGACTCAATATTCACATCAGCAACAATGTCCTGTTCCTGAGTGAATACTGACAAAAAGTATTGATTTAGTGTCTCACCAATCTCCTCCGCCTCCACGCACAACTTCCCACTACTATCCTTGACTGGACCGATACCTACCCTAGTCATCCTTTTATTCCTGACATACCTATAGAAAGCCTTTGGGTTTTCCCTAATCCTATCAACTAAGGACTTTCCATGTCCCCTTCTCGCTGCTCTTAGCTCTCTCTTCAGATCCTTCCTGGCTATCTTATAACTCTCCATCGCCCCAACTGAACCTTCACGCCTCATCTTTACATAGGCCGCCCTCTTCCCTTTCACAAGGGATTCCAATTCCTTATTAAACCACGGCTCCCTCACAAGACCCTTTACTCCTTGCCTGACTGGTACATAATTATCAAAGACACCCATTGTTCCTTGAACAATCTCCACATATCATTTGTGTTCTTCCCTTGAAGCCTATTTTTCCAATCCACGCATCCTAAGTCATGCCTCACCGCATCATAATTTCCCTGCCCCCAGCTATAACTGTTGCCCTGCAGTGCACACTTATCCCTCTCCATCACTAGAGTAAAAGTCACCGAGTTGTGGTCACTGCCCCCGAAGTGCTCACCTACCTCCAAGTCTAACACCTGGCCTGGTTCATTACCTACAACCAAATCCAGTATAGCCTCACCTCTTGTTGGCCTGTCTACATATTGTGTCAGGAAACCCTCCTGCACACATTGGACAAACACCGACCCATCTAACGAACTCGAGCTATAGCTTTCCCAGTCAATATCTGGGAAGTTAAAGTCCCCCATAACAACCACCCCACTACTTTCACTCTTCTCCTGAATCATCCTCTCAATACTTTACTCTACTTCTCTCGAACTATTAGGAGGCCTGTAGAAACCCCTAACAGGGTGACCTCACCTTTCCTATTTCTAACCTCCGCCCACACTACCTCAGATGGCAATCTTCCTCCATCACTGCTGTAATACTATCCTTGACAAGCAATGCCACACCTCCCCCTCTTTTACCCCCATCTCTGACCCTACTAAAACATTTAAACCCTGGAACCTGCAACAGCCATTCCTGTCCCTGTTCTACCCACGTCTCTGTAATGGCCACGACATCGAAGTCCCAGGTACCAACCCATGCTGCAAGCTCACCTACCTTATTTCTTATACTTCTGGCATTGAAGTATACATACTTCAAGCCACCTTCCTGTTTACAGGCACCCTCCTTCGAGATCGATGCCATGTTCCTAACCTCCCTACACTCAAGGTCCTGTACCCTGAAGCTACAGTCCAGGTTCCCATGCCCCTGCAGAGTTAGTTTAAACCCTCCCAAAGAGCACTAGCAAACCTCCCCTCAAGAATACTGGTGCCCCTCAGGTTCAGGTGTAGACCATCCTGTTTATAGAGGTCCCACCTCCCCAGTTGTCCAGAAACCGGAATCCCTCCCTCCTGCACTATCCCTGTAGCCACGCATTTAACTCTTCTCTCTCCCTATTCCTCGACTCTCTATCACGTGGCACGGGTAACAAACCAGAGACAACGACTCTGTTCGTTCTAGCTCTGAGCTTCCAACCTAGCTCCCTGAAAGCCTGTCTAATATCCTCACCCCTTTTCCTACCTATGTCGTTGGTGTCAACGTGGACACGATCTGGGGCTGCTCCCCCTCCCCCTTGAGGACCCGGAAAACATGATCAGAGACATCACCTGGGAGGCAACATACCAATCGTGAGTCTCTGTCGCCCCTGCAAAACCTGTGCCCCTCACTATTGAGTCCCCAATAACTATCGCTCTACCTTTCTCCACCCTTCCCTTCTGAGCAACGGGGACAGGCTCCCTGCCAGAGGCCTGAACCTCGTTGCTTACCCCTGGTAAGTCATCCCCCCCACAAGTATCCAAAACGGTATACTTGTTCTTGAGGGGAATGACCACAGGGGGTCCCTGCACTGGCTGCTTCCTCCCACTCCCCCTCACTGTCACCCATCTCTCTATAACTTTCAGAGTAACTACTTCCCTAAAGCTCTGTTCTATGACCACCTCTGCCTCCCGAATGATCCGCAGTTCATCCAACTCCAGCTCCAGTTCCCTAACACGGTCTTGGAGGAGCTGGAGATGGGTGCACTTCTTGCAAGTGTAATCAGGAGGGACGCTAATGGCTTCCCTCACCTCATACATGTTGCAAGAGGAACATTGCACTGCCTTCGCTGCCATCCCTCTAAAAGAGAAACTTTAAAAACTAGATCTAAAGAGACAAACAAGCAAAATGCAGCACTTACCTGCTTGTCACAACGGGTCTTATTATTAGGTTAGAGGAGGAGGGCGGGTAGGAGGCTCTACCCTTGTAGTGCCTCGGGTTCCTCGCCTGCGCGCTTTTATAAGAAACAAACCCTCCCAGGTAAGCTAGCGCGACACCAGCTTCCGGGTCCGCTAGGCGCTTAAAAAAAACTTTAAATTTTAGCCGTTTAAAAAACAATAACTGGACTATACCGTGACTTTAAAAAAACACCATCAGACAGCCGTTACCTGCTCCGCCGAGAGAGTGAGCCTCTTTTTCAAACTCCTTTTTCTCCATGTCTTACTCTGTCTGAGGAGTCTTCCTGCTTTTCTATTCGCAGCATCTATGTAGTTTTCCATGATCCTATCCCGCTCTCCGAATTTTCCCTTTTCATTTATGTTGTGGTATTGTTAAACTGTCTTAAAGGTAATTTGCTGGTTAGGTCTGAAATCTATGTAGGAGCATAACAGCAGTATCTTTAGCTGACTGACTTCCCTCGAGCTCACCTCACAAATCTCTGCAAATATCTTTCCACTTTTTGGACACTTGCTAAAACCACTGACCAAACAATCTGAATATATTCTTAAAATTAAATGAAGATGCTAGAAACCTGACATAGAAACAAAAATTGCTGGAGAAACTCAGCAAGTCCAGACGTATCTGTGGAGAGAAAGTAGAATTAATGTTTCCGGACCAGTGACCTTTCTTCAGAAATATTAGTAGCTAGAGAAAGGAGGTATATGTGCTGAAGACAGGGTTGGGATGGGGTGGTGGAGCTGTGGGGATAGGAGTAAGCAAATAGAAGAAGAAGGAACCCAGAGTGACAGAGAGAAAGATGATTGGACAGATAAAGGGATGGATAATGGTAAACCAAAAATTATCTTGAGCTTCTAGTTGTTTGCCATTTCAACACTCCACTGTGTGCCCTGGGCAATATTTCCACCTCGGGCCTACTGTAGTGCTCCAGAAAGTTCAGTGCTTGAAGAACAGCACCTCATTTTCTGCAGTCTTCAGCACTCAATGCACCTTCCTTTAAGTCCTTTACTCAACCCCACACTTCAGGCCCTGTCATCATGTGGGCTGTTTTCAGCACAGCCAGTCCAAGATTACCTTCTGACATTATCCATTATCCATTCCTTTGTCTGCCTAACTGTCTTTCACTCCTTCTGGGCTCTGTCTTCATCTATCCTTCTCCACTAACCCAACCTCATTCCGCGCCTCCATCCCTTACCAAAGACCCCCCCCCCCCCCCCCCCCCCCACCCCCGTCTTCATCATATTTCTTTTCCTAACTACTAATAGTTCTGACAAAGGGTCACTGGACTTGAAAAGGTTGTAGTCATACAACATGGGAATAGACCTTTCTGCTGAACTCACCCATGCTAACCAGGTTTTCTCAACTGAACTAGTCCTATTTGGTTGCGTTTGGATCATATCCCTCTATACCTTTCCTATTTATGTACCTGTCCAAATTTCTTTTAAATATTGTAATTGTACCTGCCTGCACCACTTCTTCTGACAGTTCATTCCATACATGCATCACCCTCTGTGTGAAAACGTTGCCACTCTGATGTCTTTTAAATATTTCCCTTCTCACCTTAAACCTATGTCCTTTAATTATGCACTCACCTGCCCTGGGGAAAAGACCTTTGTTGTTCATCTTACCCATGCCCCTTGTGATTTTATCAACCTCTATAAGGTTACCCTCAGCCTCTTATGCTCCAAGGAAAATGTCCCAAGCTATCCAGCCTCTCCTTGTAACTCAAACTCTCCAGTCTCAGCAACATTTTTGTAAATTATTTTTGCACCCTTTTCTGTTTAATAACATCCTTCCTATCACAAGGTGTACACAGCACTCCAAATGTGGCCTTACCAATGTCTTGTACAGCTGTAACATGATGTCACAACTCCTGTACTCAGTGCTCTGTCCAATAAAGACAAACATGCCAAATGCCTTCTCCACCACGCTGTCTACCTGTGACACCACTTTCAAGGAACTATGTACTCACACCCCTAGGTCTCATTGTTCAACAACATTCCCCAGGGCCATTATCTGTGTAAGTCCTGCCTGGTTTGTCTTACTAAAATGTAACACCTCACACTTACCTGCATTAAGCTTCATCTGCCACTCCTTGACCCACTGGCCCAGTTGATCAAGATCCATTGTATTCTTAGATAACATTCTTTGTTCACTGTCCCACCGATTTTAGTGTCATCTGAAAACTTACTAACTATGCCTACTATATTCTCAACCAAATCATTATATAAATGATAATCCTTATGGTACACCACTGGTCACAGGCCTCCAATTTGAAAAACAACTCTTTACTACACCCCTCTGTCTCCCATTGTCAAACCATTTTTGTATCTAATTGGCTAGCTCTCCCTGGATGCCGCATAATTAATCTCACTAACCAGTCTACCAGGGAGTACCTATCAAAGGCCTTCCTAAAGCCCATGTAGACAGCATCTACTGCCCTGCCTTCATCTATTATCTTGGTTACCTTTTCAAAAAAAATCAATCAAATTTGTGAAACACAATTTCTCATACAAAAATCCATACTAACTATCCCTAATCAGTCCTTGCCTTTCCAAATGCATGTAGATCCTGTCTCTCAGAATTCCTTCCAATAACTTACCCACCACTGACATCAGGCTCACTGGTTAGTAGTTCCCTGGCATTTCCTTGCAGCCTTTGTGAACTAATAACACAACATTAGCCATCCTCCAATCTTCTGGCACCTCACCCATGGCTGTTAATGACACAAATATCTCCACCAGAGCCCCCACAATTTCTTCCCATAATGTCTTGGTATACACTTGATCAAATCCCGAGGATTTATCTACCTTTTGCATTTTAAGACCTCCAGCACCTCTTCTGTAACGTGGACTCTTTTCAAGACACTATTTATTTCCCCGAGTTCCCTGGCTTCCATATCTTTCTCTATGGCAAATGCTGATGAGAAACATTTGGTTAAGACCTCACCCATCTCCTGTTGTTCAACACATAAAACCTCATTGATCTTTCTCTCCCTATTCTCTCCCTTGTTACTCTTTTGCCCTTAACATACTTGTAGAATTTGTTTAGATTCTCTTTTACCTTATCTGTCAAATCTATCTCAAAACCTCATTTTGGCCTCCTGATTTCACTCTTAAGGGTATTCCTACTTCCCCCCATACTCCCCAAGGGATTCATTTGATCCCAGCTGTCTATACACATGACATATGCCTCCTTCTTCTTCTTGACCAGAGCCTCAATATCCCTCGTCATCCAGTGTTCCCTACTCCTGCCAGTCTTGCCCTTCACTCTGAGAGGAACATGCTGGCCCTAAACTCTTGCTATCTTCCATCTAAAAGCCTCCCACTTGCTAACGTCCCTTTTCCAGCAAACAGCCTCCCCAGACAACCTGTGGAAGTTCCTGTCTAATAACTGAGAGGACTGCTTTCTCTCCACAGATACTACCAGACCGGCTGAATTTCTCCAGTAATTTCTGTTTTTGTTGAAAATCTCCTTTTGTAGCCTGATGTAATGTTTTGTTTGATAATGCTTCCACAAAGTGCCTTGGATTGCCTTTATATAGAAGAATAAATTTTTGTTCTGAATTCAGAGGCATATACTGTATCATCATCCTGTATGATTCATTCCCAGGTGGAGCATTATGTTCAATTTTGATGGTAACATTTTCACAAAGGTAGTCCAAAAATATCCGCATACGTTGGCTGAAAAGAACCAACTATCTCTCTGTTATGTGATTACTGTGGAAAGGTCATGGTCAGCCAAGTGCACAGTTGTGATGACCCAGTTGCAGGTTTCAATAGCAGAAGGACAAGAAGCAAATTGCTTTACAGTGAATCTGTATAAATTATTCACAATAATGAAAGGTGCAGGGACCTGCGAAGATAATTTTAAAAATCTATAAACTAAAAGTAAATAGGCACTTGAGAAGTAGTCATCATAAAAAGTAATTGACATTTAAAATAAGCCACCAGAAAATGCCATAAACTACAATTGAACTTACAGTTAAAGAGCAGAGCACCAGTTTTTCTGAATGAAGCAGAAGACGACAACTGGCCAACATTCATGTCATTGAATTCATCAGGCAAAAAGGCCACAATTTTCAAGGGGTGGGAAGGGCTCATTGCCGTAAACAAAATGGTGTCAGAGCCTCAATTCCAAGTCCCATTCACAAATCCAGCTTCCACTGTTTCACTGGATGGAAGGTACTCAGGGTAGCACTTTGCTCATCCACTGTTCATGGAGGCAGTTGCTCATGTAAAGTTACAGCTGTCTTCAAAGACATCTAATTTCATTTCTGTGATTTTCGAAACATGACTCATGGTACTTACATATTTGAGTTAAAGATTTAAATTTGCTGGAGTTATTTGGATATGTAATGTACACTTTCAAAGAACTAAGGCACCATTTCATAGAGGTCAGGTGTCCTTTGGCAGTGGTCAAGTAACCCTTTGGGATGGTTAAGTGTGGACTCGAATGTCTGTGAAAATATGGACAAGCTCTTTGGAACTGTAAATTCTCAGGCCCTTTAACATGTTGAAAAACAAAATCCAGGCTTTTGTTAGGGGGGAAAGAAAGTTTTTTTTCACTGTTTGTTAATATAATAACTATTACTGCTTGATTACACAATAGGTCATCTTCGTCAAAGTAGTAGGCAGAGAAAGTTCACAGTTTGATTGACAACTATAAGAATCGACAAAGAGATAAAGTGTCTTGGGGGTAGGACTGTGAATGCAAATGTAATTGGGGATGAAGTTCCTGAATAATTTTTTTTCATAGGAAATAAAGTATTTAAGGATTTTTAAACAGTATCAATCAAATTTTAAAAAATATAACAATGTCCGCCACAAACATTTAGAACTTTATTCTTTAATTTCATCTCGGCTCCTAAGATGTGGCCGTGGTGGAAATTGGGGGCAAAAACAGAAATTGCGAGGCAATTCGTTTCAGATCTCCAGAATCCGCAATTCTTTGTTTATGTTTTGGGAAACTGGGTGAGTTGGCATGAATGGTGTAAGGCAAGAGTTGCCATTGTTTGCACAGGTGCTGTAAAGGGCTATGGGGTGAATGGGGAGTTAATAACTTGACATTAGTTTGGGTGAAGTTGGCATAGGAACTGTAAAAGATGTGTAGAGGGGTTTATATGGAGGATGTGAGGAACTGTGGGGGTGACTGGGGCATGACTTAGCATAGATGGGAGATGAGGTGTGTGTGGAAGGTGAATGGGAGTGAAAGCATGAGAACTGCTTTTGCTTTTATCAATTTATTAGAAATGGAACAATTTCTTAGAGTAGCAAAGAAAGTGTTTAAACAGTCATGTAAAAGCAAAATGCTGCAGATGCTGGAAATCTGATACAAACACAGAGAATGCTGGAGAAACTCAGCATGTCTGGCAGCATCTGGGATGGAATGGTGGCTCAGTGGTTAGCACTGCTGCCTCACAGTGCCGAGGACCCGGTTTCAATTCCAGCCTTGGGTGACTGTCTGTGTGGAGTTTGCACATTCTCCCTGTGTCTGCGTGAGTTTCCTCCCACAATCCAAAGATGTGCAGGTTAGGAATTGGCCATGCTAAACTGCCCATGGTATTAGGTGCATTAGTCAGGGGTAAATGTAGGGGAGTAGGTCTGGGTAGGTTACTCTTCGGAGGGTCTGTGTGGACTTGATGGGCTGGTTTTCACATTGTTGGGAATCTAATCTGTAGAGATAGAAACCGAGTTAATGTTTCAGCTGCAGTATAACTCTTCTTCAGAACTGAAAGATGTTGGAAAATAGTTTTTTTTATACTTATGACAGAGTCAAATGGTGGTGGAGGACCAATGCAGAGCAGGAAGAAAATAGATATGCGTTAAGGGTGTAAATTAATGTGTTAAAGAGAGAGAATTGATCCTTACTACTAAGTGCAAACTAAACAAGATACAAAAACAACATGGCTGTGGGGCTGGTGGGGGTGAGAGAAAGAATGTAAGAAAATTATAAAACAGTCAGAATGTAGTCAATTTCTAAAGTTATTGAGTTCAAAATTGAGATCTCCAGGCTACAAAGTGCCAAGAGAGAAAATGAGGTGTTGTTCCTGAAGCTTGTGTTGTGCTTAATTTGAACACGCAGCAAGCCCAGGACAGAAAGGTTGGCATGAGAGCAAGGTGGGCTTACAGAAATGGCAAGCAACTGGGAGGAAAGAGACAAAACAGAGATGTTCCACAAAATGGCCACTCACTTCACTAGTGTAAAGGAGACTGCAGTGTGAGCAGCAAATACAGTAGACAAGGTTGGAAGGTATGCTGCTTCACTGGCAAGGTGTGTCTGGGGCCTTGGATAATGAGGAGGAAGGAGGTGAATGGGCACATGTTACACCTTCTCCAATTGCATGGAAAGATGCCTTAGAAGAGTGAGGAAGCATTAGCAGTGTTGGTGGAGTAGACCAGAGTTTCACCAAGGGAACAGTTTCCATGGAATGCAGACAGTGAAGGGAAGGAAAGGAAAGATATTTTTGGTTGTGGTATCCTGCTGGCCAAACAACAGTCCTGACACCTGGCAGCCCCTATGAGTCATAGAGCCATAGAGATATACAGCAGGGAAACAGACCTTTCGGTCCAACTCGTCCAGATATCCTAACCTAACGTCTTCCCATTTGCCAGCACTTGGCCCATATCCCTCCAAACCCTTCCTATTCATATACTCAACCAATTGTATCAGTCTGTCTCACTTCCTCAGGCAGATCATTCCATTCATGCACCACCCTCTGTGTGAAAAAGTTGCCCCTTAGATCTCTTTTCTTTCTTTCCTCTCTCACCCTGAACCTATGCCCTCTGGGGACTTGCCCACCCCAGAGAAAAGACCTTGTCTGTTTATCCTATCAATGCCCCTCATGATTTTATAAACCTCTATACAGTCACCCTTCAGCCTCCGATGCTCCAGGGAAAATAGTCCCAGCCTATTCAGCCTCTTCCTATAGCTCAAATCCTCCAAATCTGGCAACATCCTTGTAAATCTTTTCTGAACTCTTTTAAGCTTCACAACATCTTTCTGATAGGAAGGAGACCAGAATTGCACACAATATTCCAAAAGTGGCCTAACCAATGTTCTGTACAGCCACAACATGACCTCCCAACTCTTGTTCTCAATACTCAGTAAAGGAAAGCATACTAAATGCCTCCTTCACTATCCTATCTACCTGAGACTCTATTTTCAATAAACTATGAACCTGCACTCCAAGGTCTCTTTGTTCATCAACACTCTCTAGGACCTTACCATTAAGTGTATAAGTCCTTTCTGATTTGCTTTTCCAAAATACAGCACCTCATATTTATCTAAATTAAACTCCATCTGCCATTCCTCAGCCCATTGGTCCATCAAATCATGATCCCGTTGCAATCTTCTTTGCTGTCCACTACACCTCCAATTTTGGTGTCATCTGCAAACTTACTAACTATACATCCTATGTTCACATCCAAATCATTTACATAAATAATGAAAAGCAGTGGACCCAGCATCCTTGTGGCACTCCAGTGGTCACAGGCCTCCAGTCTGAAAAGCAGCCCTCCACCACCACCCTCTGTCTTCTACCTTTGAGCCAGTTCTGTACCTAAATGACTAGTTCTCATTTTATTCCCTGAGATTGAATCTTGCTAACCAGTCTCCCACGAGGAACCTTGTCGAACGCCTTACTCAAGTCCATATAGATCACGTCCACATCTCTGCCCACAGCAATCTGCTTTGTTGTTTCTTCAAAGAAATCAGAAAAGTTTGTGAGGTATGATTTCCCACCCACAAAGCCATGCTGACTATCCCTAATCAATCCTTGCCTTTCCAAATACATGTATATCCTGTCCCTCAGGATTCCCTCCAACAACTTGCCCACCACCAACATCTGGCTCACTGATCTATAGTTCCCTGGCTTGTCCTTACCACCTTTCTTAAATAGTGGCGCCACCAGCCTTCCAGCACTACACCTGTGACTATTGATGATACAAATATCTCAGCAAGAGGCCCAGCAATCACTTCCCTAACTTCCCACAGAGTTCTAGGGCACACCTGATCAGGTCCTAGGGATTTATCCACTTTTATGCATTTCAAGACATCCTCTGTAATATGGACATTTTTCAAGAGGCTGGCACAGAATTGTTTCCAAAGGCTGTGGGCATGATCTCTGTTAGTAGCACCCCCTATTCTTTTCCTCTGACATGGGCAGCACAATGGCACATTGCCCAGTGATTAGCACTGATGCCTCACTTTGTCATGGACCCAGTTTCGATTCCAGCCTCCGGTGAGAGTCTGTGCAGGATTTGCACATTCTCCCTGTGTCTGTGTGGGTTTCCTCTGGGTGCTTGGTTTCCCCCACAATCCAAAGCTATGCAGGCTACATGGTAAACACAGGGATAGGGTGGGATTTGGGTCTGGGTTCGATGCTCTTTGGAGGGTTGGTGCAGACTCAATGGGCTGAATGGCCTCTATTTGCACTGCAATGATTCTGTGCGTTTCCTTTCACCATGTCGTGTTTGTGGTGTCAGGAATTTGGCCTGTTTTACATGTGTACATCTGATGTACATACCTTCAAAAAAGTATGCCTTAAATTACTGTCAATTGTAATTCTTTTGCTAAAGGAACATTTGCAATGTTTGTTTTAGCAATAACAAGAACCTGACTTTGCATGATTACTTTCTACGTAGTTGCAAACATTTTGATTAAGTTATTTAATTGAAGAAAAGGGAGTTATAAGACATCAGCTGCAACAATAATGCATAATTCCAATAATAACAATGCGCAATGGAAAGCAGAACTGTACTTAATGGCATCGGTCATTTTGACAAGGTCTGACATTGACATTGCATTTGCACAAGTGCAAGGAGTTCTCCCTCTAGTGTTGTGACATGAATTAACTCAGTCCAGAAAATGCAGGGATGCTGCGAGATTTTACTGACTATTACTTTTTAATGTTTTCTCTTTGCATTCCTAGCTTCCCTTTTAGTTTCATTTCTGTATTTCTTATATTCTTGTAGAATTTCTGTGGTATTGCAATCTGAGTACCAACATAAACTTCCCTTTTTTTCTGCCGTATGCAAATGAGTAAATTCTTCACCATCCTTGCAACACACCCTTTTTCCCTCTGCAGGAACATATAATTCCCTTTATCTCCTCCTTGAATGTATCTCACTTACTTTTAAGTCTTTGTTTCCCGTCCACTTTTGTAAAATTACGTCTCATCTTAGCAAATTGATCTTTCCTCAATTTAGAACCTTTAGTCTTGTCCTTTTTCAAGACTATGTGAAATCTAACTGATTTATGATCATTGCCATTAAGCTAATCCTCCCTTTTCTTCCTGTCCAGCCTCAATCTCTGAAGCTGACAATAGATTGTCATGTCTATTGTTAAGCTATTATTAAAACAATTGTTAATTATTAAAATAACTAAAAAAAAATCTGGTCTCCCTCATATAGGATGTTGTGAAACTTGAAAATGTTCAGAATTGATTTACAAGGACATTGCCAGGGTTGGAGATTTGAGCTCTAGGGAGAGGCTGAATAGGCTAGGGCTGTTTTCCCTGGAGCATCAGAGGCTGAGAGGGTGACCTTATAGAGGTTTATTAAATCATGAGGGCATGGCTATCCAGGGTAAATAGACAATGTCTTTTCCCTGGAGTGGGGGAATCCAGAACTAGAGGGTATTGATTTTGGGCGAGAGGGAAAAAATTTAAAAGGGACCTGAGGGGCAACTTTTCCACACAGAGGGTAGTGAGTGAGCTGCCAGAAGAAGTGGTAGAGGCTGGTATAATTACAACATTTAAAAGATATCTGGATGGGTATATGAATAGGCAGGGTTTGGAGGGATATTGCTGAAGTGCTGAAAAATGATTAATTTAAGATACCTGGTCAGCATGAATGAGTTGGACTGAAGAGACTGTTTCTGTGCTGTACATCTCTATGACTCTAAGAGTCTATAAACTTTAAGGACTCTATGCTATCTATACATTTTTCACTAATTTTATTCCTAGAATAAACTGCATGACGTGTTGCCAATCATCACAGATCAATTGTATATTGGAGAGAATAGAATACCTTTCAGTTCCAGAACATGGAAGAGTTGAAATGAGGCACTTTTCTTAAGATCAGATTCCCTAAAGTATGGAAATGGACCCTATTGCCCAACAGGTCCACATTGACCCTCAGAAGGGTGGCACTGCTGCCTCACAGCGCCGGAGACCCGGGTTCAATTCCCGCCTCAGGCGACTGACTGTGTAGAGTTTGCACGTTCTCCCCGTGTCTGCGTGGGTTTCCTCTGGGTGCTCCGGTTTCCTCCCACAGTCCAAAGATGTGCAGGTCAGGTGAATTGGCCATGCTAAATTGCTAAATCGTGTTAGGTAAGGGGTAGATGTAGATGTAGGGGTATGGGTGGGTTAAGCTTCGGCGGGGCGGTGTGGACTTGTTGGGCCGAAGGGCCTGTTTCCACACTGTAAGTAATCTAAAAAAAAAGAGTAACCCACCTGGACCCATTCCCGTACATTTACCCCTGATGAATGTACCCATTACCACTATGGGTAATTTAGCATGGCCAATTTGCCTGACCGGCACATCTTTGGATTGTGGAAGAAAACCCACGCAGACATGGGAGAATGTGCAAACTCCACACAGACAGTCACCCAAGGTCAGAATCAAACCTGGGTCCCTTACGCTGTGAGGTAGCAATGCTAACCCCTGAGCCACCATGACACTCTCAAACTTTAACCAATGTCTGTACCATCAATAGCATTCTGCACAATGGGGAAGCCTGCAATCCTTTCAAATGCACATGCCTACTTGGCCAACTTACCTTTAGCAAAATGGAGTAATGGATCTGTCTTTTGCACAGAGAATCTCAGTGATTGCCTTTCGGCAGCAGTGAGCTGCAAACGGTGAGGTATTGCGAATATCTTCATCCCAATGGGAGCCAGATTAGCAGCATTTTCACCATCACAGGCACTGGTAAGGCAGCCCTTGCTCTGCACCCAGGTTGGAGTTGAGACAACAACGATGGCAGAGTTCAGTGAGGGCCTCTGTAGTGAAGTGGAGTCATCTCAAACATTGGTTGTTCCTGAGGTTCAGTTAAAAGATTTTCTCTTTTCTTTGCCCAGACAGTGCTCAATTCTCAGGCAGTAGAGCTAAACATTTGCCTTGTTAAAAGAGCTGATAGTTGCAAAGGAGTTAACATTGAAATTCCATCCAACACAGTCTTTAGGTGGAGAGGAAGCAGCCTCACATGAGGTCCCTGTGGAAATTAATGTGTCATCTTCGTTTGGCGTGCTTGCCTTCATTGCTCAGACCATTGAGGATAGGACTTGGGACATCATATTGTGGTTGTACAGGACATTGGTGAGGTCACTGGTGGAGTATTGTGTATAGTTCTGGTCGCTCTGCTATGGGAAGGATTTACTGAATTGGAGAGGATGCAATTAAGATTTATAATGATGTTACTGGAATGAAAGGGTTTGAGTTGAAAGGAGAAATTGGATAGGCTGGGGCTTTTTTCACTGGTGCATAGGAGTTTGAGGGGTAACCTGAGAGAAGTTTATGAAATCATGAGGGACATGGAGAAGGTGAATAACAAAGGCCTTTTCCCTGGGGTTAGTGAGTTCAAAAGTAGAGGCATAATTTTAAGGGGAGAGGAGAAAGATTTAAAAGAAACATTTTCACACAGAGGTTAGTCCATATGTGGAATGAACTGCTAGAGGAAGTGATAGATGCAGGTACAGTTACAACATTTAAAAGACACTTGGACAGATACATGAATAGGAAAGGTTTAGAGGGATTTGGGCCAAACATGGGCAAATGGAGCTAGTTTAGCTTGGGAAATTTGGTTCACGTGGATGAGTTTGACAGAAGAATCTGTTTCCATGCTGTAAGAATCTATGACTGTATCACTGGTTCCCAATAGTCTTTGTAATTGCATTGAACATAGAACATAGAACATAGAACATAGAACAATACAGCACAGAACAGGCCCTTCGGCCCACGATGTTGTGCCGAACTTCTATCCTAGATTAAGCACCCATCCATGCACCTATCCAAATGCCGCTTAAAGGTCGCCAATGATTCTGACTCTACCACTCCCACGGGCAGCGCATTCCATGCCCCCACCACTCTCTGGGTAAAGAACCCACCCCTGACATCTCCCCTATACCTTCCACCCTTCACCTTAAATTTATGTCCCCTTGTAACACTCTGTTGTACCCAGGGAAAAAGTTTCTGACTGTCTACTCTATCTATTCCTCTGATCATCTTATAAACCACTATCAAGTCACCCCTCATCCTTCGCCGTTCCAACGAGAAAAGGCCGAGAACTCTCAACCTATCCTCGTACGACCTACTCTCCATTCCAGGCAACATCCTGGTAAATCTTCTCTGCACCCTCTCCAAAGCTTCCACATCTTTCCTAAAGTGAGGCGACCAGAACTGCACACAGTACTCCAACTGTGGCCTAACCAAAGTCCTGTACAGCTGCAACATCACTTCACGACTCTTGAATTCAATCCCTCTGCTAATGAACGATAATACTCCATAGGCCTTCTTACAAACTCTATTCACCTGAGTGGCAACCTTCAAAGATCTATGTACATAGACCCCAAGATCCCTCTGTTCCTCCACCTGACCAAGAACCCTACCATTAACCCTGTATTCCGCATTCTTATTTGTTCTTCCAAAATGGACAACCTCACACTTGGCAGGGTTGAACTCCATCTGCCACTCCTCAGCCCAGCTCTGCATCAAATCTAAGTCCCTCTGCAGCCGACAACAGTCCTCCTCACTGTCCACAACTCCACCTATCTTTGTATCATCTGCAAATTTACTGACCCACCCTTCGACTCCCTCATGTAAGTCATTAATAAAAATTACAAACAGCAGAGGACCCAGAACTGATCCCTGCGGAACTCCACTTGTAACTGGGCTCCATGCTGAATATTTACCATCAACCACCACTCTCTGACTTCGACCGGTTAGCCAGTTTTCTATCCAATTGGCCAAATTTCCCACTATCCCATGCCTCCTGACTTTCCGCATAAGCCTACCATGGGGAACCTTATCAAATGCCTTACTAAAATCCATGTACACTACATCCACTGCTCTACCCTCATCCACATGCTTGGTCACCTCCTCGAAGAATTCAATAAGACTTGTAAGGCAAGACCTACCCTGAAGTGGCAAGGTAACTTGTACTTCCTGCTAGTATGCAGTAAGCTCCATCCTGTTGTGTAAGACAAGTGTCTCCTTTATTCAGACACACTAATGGTTTATCATTCGCTGCTGCTCATTAGATAAATCATTGGGCTCAGTCGAGAGAGGAGAATCCATTCAAAGCTATGTGTTCAGAGTGGAGGGGTGAAGACCTCTCCAACTCCCATCCATCTTTCTAACCTCTAACACAATGCTTGGTGCTGAGAACTGGAATGTGTACCTTGGAAGCTGGGTCCTGAATACTGCTCATCGACTGAGTTCCTGTACCGGGAGCTGAAGAGTAAAGTGGGCTGCCATGCTGGGCCCCTGAAGAAGAAAATATGAGTGTTGTTCCTGCCGATACTGGAAACCTGTGGCCTACTGGTGGGAGAGAACAAGGCAGACAGACAGGAGGAGACAGTCAAGGTTACATGACCACTGAACTGCCAGCTTACTGACTAAAGCAGAATGAAGAGAAAGAGAACATTGAGTGGAAGATTTTTGCAAAAACTTTCTCATCAGGATTTGGATGCTTTCTGCATCTTTTCTGCATTTTTGCTGCAGAAAGAGGGTGTCAGGAAGGAAAGAGCAGAGGTAGAGTCATAGAGGTCTACAACATGGCAAAAGGCTCTTTGGCTCATTGAGTCTCCACCAATCAAAAACAATAACTATCTGAATCTCATTTTCCAGCACTTGGTCCATAGCCTTGTATACTTTCGTGTCACAAGTGCATATCTAAACATTTCTTAAAGGTTATAATGTAATGGTTTCTGTCTTTAACCACCCAAAAGGCAGTGAGTTCCAGATTCCCAACACCTTCTGGGTGAAAATTCTCTCCTCACATCCCTTCTAAATATCCCACCCCTTACCTTGAATCCATACCTCCAGTCCTTGATCCCTCCACCAACAAGACATGTTCTTTCCTACCTACTCTATCTACATTTTATATGTCAATCATGTATTGAGAGTATTGTTTAGCCTTGCTGCCTCACAGAACCAGGGATTCTGGCTTGATTCCAGCCTCTGGCAACTGTGTGAAGTTTGCACATTCTCCCCATGTCTGCATGGGTTTCCACTGGGTGCTCCTGCTTCCTCTCACAGTCCAAAGATGTGCAGGTTAGGTGGATCAGTCAAGGATAAACATTAAATTATTGGGCTTGGGGGCTGGGTCCGTGCGAGATAACCCTTGGAGGGTTGCTGCAGACTTGGTGTCCTCATTCTGCACATTAGGAATTCTATTCTATTCTGCATGTTTCCCCCCACCACACCTCTGTCTCCTCTGCTCTGCCTCTGCTCTGAAGGAGCATAATTGTGTGTGTGTGTGTGTGTGTATTGTGGAAAAACTTGGATTAACAACCCTTCATGGGCCAGTGAAAGGTGCGCACTGAAGATTGGGCTATTTCAATTGAATTCCTCCTTAAGAGACCTTTGGGAGATTGAGTGAATGCCTGAATAGTCCTAATTATTCAGGTGAAGATGGTCCTTCCCCTCTGGAGGAGAAGACCAGACGCAAAGCGACCTATCCCTCCAGAGGTCTTCCCTGCACCTGCTTGTAACCATCAATTCCCTCCCTCTGTCACCCATTGTAGTTTCTCTCTCTATTTCCATATCTCTCTGACTGGGAGAAGATTAATGGTTTTCACTTCACATTCTTCAAAACATTATTTTTCAAAATAGGAAATGTTCATTGCTAGCCAAGATGGCAACTCCATTTGTGCTAGGTCAGGACCCTCCAAAACCTATGGGAGAAGTACCAGCTTCTTCCACTCCTACTATCCCCATGACTCTTTTGGAAATAATTCCATGAGAGCCAGTATCTCATCGCTAAGTCATTCTTTATTGTAAATGATAGTACATTGTACATGACTCTGACCCAGCTAGCAACAGCCAACTCCTAGAGTGACCAGAACCTCTGACACTCCTATTTAGGTCTGTTAGTCAGGGCTCCCTGACTGGACCAGATTAACAGCCCTAATCAGGAATTTTATATTCTACGACGTCCACCTGGATGACCTCGTTCTAATCACTACACTGTCAACCTTTCACTTATTGATGGGAAAATGAGATGTTAGAGCTCTATTTGGCTTGAAGAGACTACTGAGGCTGGTGTGAAACCGTGGCTAGTGTTGTCAGTCCTTCATCCAATGTCCTAGCCTCAAGAATATACAAGGGAAGTTGTGTTATTCCTTAGGACCAAGGAGGCAGGTTTTAGAGTAAGGGCTTACTGTATATGGGATGTTCCTGCAAGTGGACACACTTGAGGCCATTACATATTATTGTACATTCTGCTTTTCATTCTGCTGGTCCTGCTCCTCCCCCACCTTCACAACTGGGTGATCACCTCTGCTTGATCTCAGCTAGGCCAGCATATACAACGTTTACTCCATCCTGCACAAAGTCTTATTGACCCAGTCCTGTTTCTCAAAGGCAGGGGTTGGGGGGGAGGGATTATTGTGAAGTAAGAAATACCTGCCTACTGTGTCTTTTAAGATGATGGGGGGCATTAAATGCCAGGTCCACACAGAGGAAGAGGCTATTTGAGGATACTTAGAGGCACTCACACCTTAAAGACTATCAAAGCCACTCAGGATACACCCCCACACCTCCCTCCCACTGCAAATATGGCAAGGGGACTTACCCCAACTGCCAGTGAGATTGGGACAGAACGTCATGGGGAAGAATGGAGCTGAAGGAAGCCAAACATTTGGAGGTGGCAGATCCAAATGGCCCCCCTTCTGGCCTTGAGCATGTGTGTGTGTCATATCAGGACATGGAAAACAATATGGCACTAGGCCTGTCAAATCAGCACATGATCCTGAGCCTCTCTATGGGGCTGTCAAGTCAGCATGTGACCCTGAGGCCCACACTTGGCCTATTGACTCAGCACATGACCCTGAGCCCCATTCTGGACCTGTCAAGTTAAGCAAATGATCCTGACCCTGGAACCCATGGAGTAAAAAGAAAATGGAGTGGGGGAGAGGTAAGTTGGGAGGGGGGCACAGGTGGCATCTGTTGAAATGGGGTTCTCACTTACTCTTTATCTCGCCTGGAAAATATACAAGTTGAGGAGATCATAAGCAAGATCAACCCCATCTCTGACAAGGCAGCGATGCCCCTTGATGGGGGAATCAGAGGATGGCTAACCTTTGTTGCTGGGATACAGTCAACAGACTATTGGTCACTTGTATGATTTACCATTTCCTTTCCAGTCTATTAGCTCAGCTCAGAAAGCCTCTGGTTTGGATTGGAATAAGAAGCAGCAGGGTCCTCCAAGGGAGTTAATGGAAATTTGTTTATATTGTTGGGCGTTATGACAGGAGAAGGAACATCTTTAAACATTAAGCAGTAGCTAATATGAGCAAGTCATTTTTTAATTTTCATTTAAAACCTTCGAAGTTCAAATCAAAAAAGACCTACCTAAAATCAGTGGTAAGAATAGTTTCTCCCAGTCAAAGGGGTTTGTTGGAGTAGTTAAAGGGACATGTAACCTCAGGTTTCATTTTGTGAAAACCTCCAGACCAGGAGTGTTTAGTTAGAAATAGCATTGGCTATTCAAAGCTGAGAAAATCTAAGAAGCAGCTAAGGCAGCCTACAGATCAGATTAGGAAGGGAATAATCTCTTGATTTTGATTAAATGTATATTGATGGTGTTGAGGAATAGGTGAGATTATAATTTGCTGTGTGAAATATTTTCAACTGTGATACAGTAGGTTTTAATGAAATTCATTAAATTTAAATGCATCAATTTCTTTTGTGATTTGGTTTTGTTTCAATTCCCCGTAGGAACTGAATTATATTAGTTAATAATTAGACCCTAATTATATTTGATTTGTTTATTTTAAAATAGTAGAAATGAAGACTGGTAGCAGCACTATACATCAACCACGAACCATCAGTGGTTGGTACTGTAGCATATAATACCACTGTATTATATCAGTGATGATCACTACATAAATATGTCAAGGTAACAATGGCAAAAAATTTGTCACTGAAGAAAATAATTTTAGAAGAAAAGCAATTTGTCACGTTTGGAAGATTTAAGAGTGAGTCAGCAGCCTCAAATAGTTGAGGATGGAAGCAACACTCAATATTGCTTGCAAGACGTAGGTTTTAAAGAGCTGTGGAAAAAGGGATTTATTTCAAGTTTGGCTGACTTATATGGAGTGGTTTCTGTAAAAGAGACCATTGAAAGTCAACTGTGGACATTGACGATTTCTTTAAACAACCTTTCCATGATTCCTAAGAACAAGCTGAGTTTGAGAAAAGCTTGCTATGAACAACCTGCCATTTCTGGAAAAGAAGACCTTGTACATCAATGCAGGGTGAAACCTATTTATTCCTTTGGAAATGATTGAAAGAACATCTCAAGATTGTGTTTCCCAAACAAATTGAATTTGCAGGACTTCACAGATAACCGTGTGCGATTTTAATGAATTGAATGTACATCCTGAAACATCAAAGTTAAAGACTCCAGAATATCCAATGCTTTATGCTTATGCCTTCAATAGTAATCTATTGGCCAGAGTCTTAGGGAAAACCAATCTCTGCAGACAAATCAGACTTTTTTTTTCCCCTAATGTGTATGTTTCTGTTACATGGGGTTATTTAGATAGAAATGCATTTATACTTCTGTATTCCTTACTCTGTGTGTTTACCAATCATTATTTAATAAGCTTTCCTTTGATAACAAATCCATAGTTTATTAAGAATCCTGTTTGACAGAGTATTTTGTTTAAAACCTGATATAGATGAGGTATTTAATTGGTCAACTCAGTAACTAGAGAAAGTATTTTCATTTGATGTTGTGATCTTTGGATTCATGGATGAGAATGATAGGACACATGTCGAGCCTCAGACATAATTAAAAGTAGAAGGTCATAGTGGGATACTCAACAAGGACATTGTTTAATTAGAAATCTGATGGCAATAATTGGAATATGATAAACAGAGTTTCTTGTGCATTATTACATCAAAATGGCTTTGGCAGTAGTTCTAGAAGTAGAAGATTTATGAAGAGTAATCAGTGGTAGACTATTTGAATTGGCTAGGAAGTCAGAGTAAATTAACAGTAGGAACTTGCAAGTAATTGAGGTAATAGCACAACAGTTGTAATTTGAAGAACAGCAAAACAAGCTTGATGCAGAGTCTATTGCATTAGTGAGAATTCAATTGCAGATGAAGCAGCTTGAAGTAAAATTGGAAATGAAAAGTAAAAAGTCTGAATTTGGGGGGAGAAAAGAAAGAGAAAGGACATTTTAGGCAAGCGAAAGTACAGAGTGAGACACAGAGAGAGAGAGAGAGAGAGATAAAGAGAGAACACAAGCTTGAAAAGCTGAAACTAAAAGCAGGTAAATGACTCCAGGGAATGTTCTGACACAGATTGAGTGTTATTCAAGATCCACTGCGGGGGTGGGGAATGTTGGGTGGTTTGGTCAAATTAGTGAACTTCCTCCCGACAGTTGGTGAAAAGGGCACTGGGGCATATTTTTCATTTCTTTTGAAAATACAGCTAAGTACACGAAGCAGCAAAAAAATAACTGGGCATTGCTTGTGCCAAGCTAATAGGCAAGAAAAGGTTATGACACTTATGATTCGCTTTCTGAGGAAATTAAGACAGGTCTCAGTGCATACCAGTTGATTCCTGAAGCTTGCAGGCAGGAATTTTGAAATATCCCAAAGCAGCCTGGGCAGATCTATATAGGATTTGTGGGAGTGAGTCTCAATAACTTTGACTGCTGGCTGTGGTATTAATGATCAAGCCAGCACCTCCGGGGTATGAAATACCAGAGAGGTAATTTTCTCAGAAGAATTTGAAAAATCATTCCCTCCAGTGGTAAGAAGTGACAGATAAAACCGGCAGTTTGCAGCAGCAAGACAGGCAGTGGAACTAGTTGATAATTGTGAACTGGTCGACAAATTCAAGCCATTTTACCATCAGCTCTATAGGCCTGAGAATAAAAGTTGGGATGATAAAAGGTGAGAAAATCATCAGGGATGAGAAAGGACAGCTGGGAATGCCTGACGACCTCTCCGTCAGCTCAGCAAAGAAGGTGATGAGGGTAGATGTCATGTCCAAAAGCTTAAAGGTGTCCACTGTCACTAGCTGGAAGCCATTAGTTAAAGCCATAGGATTTATACAAGGTCAGTTCAGAGAATGGAACTCTGACTGCAGCAGAGACCAAGTATAAACACTGTTGTTAACAGAGGCAACTTAAACAAGATAACTGTGATTTGAAAAGAATTCTTGCCCAAAGGAAAAATCCTTACTCATCAAATGAGACAAGTACGTTTTCGTAAAAAGCATTAGCAGAATTTTTATCCTACTTCCTTTATATTGAGTACACCTACAGCATGATCTAATGTTTGAAATGGTTTACCCATGGACAAAGCTAACTTATCCTGTGAGAATAATTAGCCAGGGATAAAAGCTGTAATTTTTCCAATAGAAGGTGAAGTCAAGGAAACAGAAGTTACATGAAAGGGGCTTCAGGAATTTTTCCTGTATTATTAGTGACCAGAGCTATTGTTAAACAAAGTACATTGTCAGAGATCAAGTTGGTAACACAGATGTCTGGTTTTCTGAAAACTGTTAGGGATTTGGATAACCTGAAGGAACTGTTCAAAAATGTCCTCTCTGACTGTGGCTCAGCCACAATGATCCAGAATTAAGTTGAAGCTGAGAGAGTACTGGACATAGTAGACCATGTCAGAATCCAGAAAACTGAAGCACATGGAATTCAATATTTATGTTGGCCTGGTCTTCACACAATTATAAAATATACCACATGTGCCAGGTAGTGGGAAATTTACAATAAAATGGGTAACTTTAATTTTCACTCCTAATTTTTGAGGAAACATTTGTTACGGTGTTGGTGAATGTGTAGGATCTTAACAGAAGTGGGTGACATGGTGGCTCAGTGGTTATCACTGTTGCCTGACAGCGCCAGGGACCTGGTTCGATCTTAGCCTTTGGTGACTGTCTGTGTGGAGTTTGCACATTCTCCCCGTGTCTGTGTAGGTTTCCTCCAGGTGCTCTGGTTTCCTCCCACAATCCAATGCTGTGCAGGTTAGGTGAATTGGTCATGCTAAATTGCCCTATAGTATTCAGATTGTTAGGTGCATTAGTCAGGGTAAATAGGGTAAGGGAATGGGCTGGGTGGGTTATTTTTCAGAAGGCTGGTGTGGACTTGTTGTTTCCACACTGTAGGGTACCTCTGAGAAAACCAAAGTAGGACGCCAATGTATCCTTACCATTACGGATGTAACTACTCTATTTGCTGATGCCTTTCCCTTGAAAACAATCAGCAATAATTGAATAGTAGTTAATCCAGTTTTTTATTTGGTATGGATTACCAATGGATAGCAAGTTCCAATTTCACATCTAAAACATTGTAGCAAGTTATGAGCAGCCTGTGTATAAATACAGTCATAGTCTTTTGCCTATCATTTAGAGAAACGAGGAGCTTTAGAAAGGTACAATCAAACTCCAAACAAATGGTGAGTAGGGTACACTGTCATGAATATCCTCATGATTGGGACAAAGGACTAGAAGTTACTTTGTTTCCCATATGAATAAGTCAAGTGATTTTAGTCCTTTGGAATTAGTTAATGGCTGTGAGGTAAGGGAAATGTATGAAAATCAAAGAAAGATTTTAGGACTATAGTCTCACATGAATGACTCTTTTTATGTATCTGTGTTAGTTAAGTAACACTGGATATTCGAGAGGGTTAGGTTCAATGCTTTGATATGTAGAGGCAGAAAAGTGAAAAGATCTACGAAGGTTTACTCATGGAATTTAAAGGAGTTTGTAGGGCCAAACAAAAATGTACAACTTCAGCCATACACAATGTGGAGAGAGGAGAATCCTCTTCTATAAAACATCATCCTTATCACTTCGGATAGAGATTCAGATTCAGGTGAAAATAGAAATCTAATATATGTTGAAAACTACCCAATTGAACCTAGTCAAAGCAGTTGGAGTTCCCCAGTAGTGTTAGTGCCTAAATATGATGGTTCAACCATTTCTGCATCTACTACAGAAAGATCAATGCAGACTCCTATCCAATATCTTGCTTGGAAGACTGTATTGATGGGTCGGCAGTGCCAGATTTTATAATGAAACAAATTTGTTTAAAGGGTGCTGACAAGTTCCTTTACCAATGTTGTGCGATTCCATTAACACGGTTGAAACCTGTAAAACATGCAGCACTTACACATTACAAAAAGGATTAAATCTTTTAAAGAAATAAAGAAACAGCACCAAGATGCTATACATGTGAAATAGCTTTAAAGGGATACACATTAATCATCACATTAGAAGAAATGGAAGAAGAGAAAATGCTTCTAAAAAAAAATTGACAAATAAAATTAGAATCCTGCAGACATTAGAATTCTGAAACAAGAGTAAAACATTTTGGAGAACCTCAGCAGGTCTGGCAGCATCTGCAGAAAGAGCAACAGAGTTAATATTTCAAGCCTGAGGTGACACTCCTTCAGGACTAACTCTGTTCGCTGTAGAATCCTTCAAAATTAAAGATTAACTCTCCAGCTGAACAAGCAAGTAGGTATTCAGTAGGTCCTATTGATAAATCACCAAAATATAAAAGATGGCACAGATTCATTGAAGAAGTTCTAATAGTTTTTGATATTTGGCTCAATCTGAAATTACATAAGATTATTGACAGAAAAAGATTTTAACAGTAGATTTCAGTATCTGGGGATTCCGTGGATAGTTTCATGAACTACCCCCACACCTGCTGAGGTTACCTTGAAGGATTCTCCTTTTCAACCTCTCCCCTCGCCAGAGGTTTGGTGCCCCTCATGTTAAATCACCACCAGTCATCTCTCTCTAATGACAGAGCAGCCCTATAGTCTGGTAAGACTATGGTGACTTGATTTGAGTCATGAATTACCTCCACAGATCTGAAGCAAATTGTGACATTAGAGCTTTCAAATCAGAATTCATTAGAGGCAGCATTATTGTTGGAATTGTTGACAAGTCCTTGCCAGACTTATCACAGTGCAGGGAAAATTTGACTTTGAACAAAGCTATTCAAACTGTGCCAAACGCAGAAGCCAAGAAAATTTACAGGAAACTCCTGAGGAAAGGACAACATCACAATAGGAGAGCAACAGAACCTACCCATTTTATTAAGGTGCGAAACATTCTATCGAGCTGTCAAAAAAGGTATATAAAACAGCAGATGCTAAGTGTCAGTGTTGTGGAACAAAAATACCTCATGTGCACAGCGTCCAAGGGAATCTTGCATCTGTAAAACTTCCAGGAGTAGCACAGAGTAGCAAAAGTGGTGGTGTTTCAAAATGGAAAGACAGTATCTTGGTGCTGTTTCTCTATTTCCTTCAAAGATTTAATCCTTTTTGTAATGTGTAAGTGCTGCATGTTTTACAGGTTTCAACCGTGTTAATGGAATCGCACAACATTGGTGAAGGAACTTGCCAGCACCCTTTAAACAAATGCAAACACAGTACAGCATCCACCATTGGAAATGATATGAGAGGTACTCCTCAGGGAAATTGGTGATCCAACTGACATGAACTTAATAGAACTTAATAGAATGGGCGTTCCATTGATTTTAAATTTGATACAGGTGTGAGTGCCTCTGTCCTATCAAATCAAATACCATGTCTACAGAAACAGAAATAAGTTTAAAAAGATAAAACAACATGATAAGAATCAAAGAACCTGCAAGTACAAGGGTGTAAGTAATACTGTAAACACAAAGAGCATAATAGTGTTGAAAATGCTTATGTAATTCACAATAAATACTTCTCACATTCAGTTAGCATGTTTGTTTAGGCCTCAAATTCTTAGAAAGCAGAATGAGTTCAACAACATTCCAGGAACAAATCAGTCAAGGTGCAACTGGTCGAAGGTTTTATTGGGCTTTCTAAACCCATGGTGAAACCCAAGAAAAAAGAATCTATTGAGATTGGTATTGGAGAATTGTTTCATTCTCCCCACTGGATGGACGTTTTACAATTTGCCTGTGTAATTGAATTGTTCTTAGTTCCTATCATCATTGAAGGGCATTCAGATGACAACAATCAGCAAAATTTGCCAAATAGGCAAATACTAAGAACAAGAATGAGTCATACACCCTAATTAACCTCACTGAGAAATCTTTAACTGAAGTTGTTCAGACAGCTAATGACCCATTGATGTGGCAGATTTGATTCAGATGAATGATGATAAACCAATACAACTTCAAACTCAACATTTCATGTCTTCATCTTTCAAATAAGTGACAAGGAAAACCTGAGGTAAGCAGCAGTGCTATGGTGCCATGTGAAGAACAGCAGACAGGTACAAGTTTGGGATAATTTAAAAGGTAGACGATGGTACCTGTGACAGAAGGAAGGCAGTGATCAACTTAGGGGAGCAATTCACTGAGGTAAGTAAATGCTGGGCAGTGTAGGCAGATTAACCTAATGACCTCGAGGAAGGATAGTCAGTAGTTTTATAAAGACCAGAGGCCATGAAGGAAATCCAGATAATCACGTAATATTAGTTGTATATAATCATAGAGATGTACAGCACGGAAACAAACCCTTTGGCCCAGTGTATAAATCACAGATGATGCAAGCAAATTGTATCATAAAGTGCATACAAAAGCAGAAGGGCAGATAAAATCAGAAGAATGGCAGCATAAGCCACAAGGCTTGTGACATCCACAAGATATAGGATACAAAATACAGTTTACTCTTGCATGAAATAGTTGACTTTAATTTTTATTTTTTAATCAATGTTGCATGCAAGCATTTTAATGTAAAAATGTTTAAATATGTTATTTTGAACTGTAGCTGGCAGAGCTTGATTCTGAGACCTCTCCCATGCTGGATTGGTACAAACTTGAATAAAGTCAAAAAGGAATTCCTGATAATAGTTTATGCTCTGAACGTTGACCGTCCTGCTGCACGGATGCTGCCTGACCGGCTGTGTTTTTCTAGCACCACATCAGAGTCAAAACTCTGATCTCCAGTATCTGCAGTCCTCACTTTCTACAAGGTTGAATCAAGTCTGCCTTGTTACAATCCACTCATACCGAAGACTCAATTTGTGCAATTCTCTCCAACACCTTACATGAAGACGTGAAAATGTCTATTTACCAGGAAGATTGGGACTACTGATGATGTCCAACCAACTCAACAAGTCAAACTACAGAGTTTAATGGCTTCAACATAGATGTACAAGCAGACTGCAAGTAAAGATTTCCTTAAATTAAACCAATGAACTTTATGCAACTCCATGGAAGCCAGAGCAATTTTCACAGCTTCAGAACATAGTGTAAAATTAGAAATTTCATGATTTAAAAAATCCAGGATACAGTGAGAAAACAGATATATTTTTCAACAGAGCAGATGTCTTCCATGATGGACTTCCATGAGATTAAACATGTTACAGGGCAACTACTTGAATAAAGTTCCTCTGCAAAGCAAACTCAGGAGATTAAGGGTCCTCCAGATGACTTATTGGACCTGCTACTGGATTTAGTAGGTGTAACTCTTTCGCTGAAGAACAGTTAAGAGATAAAAGATCCTCCAGCAAAGAAATGATTGACAGAATGAATGTCAACCATTCTCCAGCCAAAGACTGACCAACCTTCCAAGTGTGAAGGGAATATGTTCTGGAAGAACTGTTTAATCTTCAGACCACCTGAAATTGTGAAGTCAGACACTTGGAGGGTGAAGGGGTAGTGATGAATATTAATGTCATTTTATATTCCTGATTATTAACTATAGGAAAAATGCTTGTGTTGCAGAAGTGGCATAAGGTATTGCTTCTGAATGAATTAGAATTGAAACTTCATTAAGCTCCACCCAATCTCTACCCATATCATTCATTCTTCGGGTAGAGAACAGTCCTGATGGCAGCTGATGAATCATCTTGACTCCTATCTTTACAGTTATACCTAATAGGTCAATTAACTTGTACCCATTGCTATCATCCAGGAAAATATGTCTTATTGTGTAAAACAAATGCCTCTTCTTGTTAAGTCTCTTTGGTGGTTTATCCTTGAAATAGATACAACCATAGTTCAGAACAGAAAGGAGGATTTTTGGCAGCACTCTAGCCCAAACATAAGTCTCCAGTGGTTGGTATAACAACATATGGCATGCCCAGCTATCACATATAGCATAGACATCACATTCAATTAAAATAAAATAGCAAGAGAAGATACAACATCAACTTTAACTTGAACAGAAATAATGCTGATTGTGGATTTAAGATTTTTTAAAATTCACTTGTGGGTCATGGTTATCACTGGTTGGTCACATTTATTGCCCATCCATAGATGTCCTTGAGAAAATGGTGGTGAGCAGCTTTCTTGGATGGCTGTAGTTCATTTACTGTAGGTAGAGCCACAATGCCCTTATGGAGGCAGTTCCAGGAGTTTTACCCAATGACACTGAGGGAATGGTGATATATTTCCAAGTCAGGATTGTGAGCAGTTTGGAGGAGGACTTGCAGGTGATGGTGTTCCCATGTAGCTACCACTCTTCACCTTCTAGATAGTAGTAATTGTGTGTTTGGAAGGTGTTGTCTAAGGATCTTCAGTAAATTTCTGCCCTGCATCTTGTAGATGGTATACACTGCTGCTACTGAGCACCACTGGTGGTGGCGCTATTTTTTTTCTGGTTGTGGTGCCAGTGAAGCAGGCTGCTTTATCCTGGATGACGTTGAGCTTCTTGAGAGTTTTGGAACTGTATTTATCTGGGCAAGAGGGCAGTATTCCTTCGCACTCACTTGTGCCTTGCAGTCGGTGTTTGGATGTGAATGTTGCCTTGGCCTGAGGAGTTTAGCATCCTATGTGTTGGGAACATGCTGGCCTTTATCCCAGATGGATGGTGGCCTGATGTAACATAAATATTGCCTTCAAAAATATAATTCAGATGACAATGCAAGTACAGTCAAGGCTGGCAGCGAGGGTTAATAGTGTAGTACTGAAGAAGGCTCACTGAACCTGAAACATTGTCTTTGATTTCTCTCCACTGATGCTGCCAGACCTGCTGAGTTTTTCCAGCAATTTCTGCTTTTGTTTCTAATTTCCAGTATCCACAGTTATTTCAGTGTTGTTTTTGTCAATTAAGCCATCACTTTGATTCTGCCCTCAGAGAAGAAAATAACTTCACTGAAATATTGGAGAAAACAAAGATCTTGTAAAGAGGAGTGAAGGAGATCATTATTCGTGGGGAAAAAAGGCGTTGAAGAAATTATTTGGACTGAAGTTGAATGAATGGGCGCATTCTTCTTCCATTTCTCTCTTCAGTTCAGTCTTTTGTCCATTATTGCATCTATGTTCTAAGGTGGTAATCAGCTACATAGACATGGCAGAACTCAAATTTAGTGAACATTCTTGAACATAAGTTTCATTTAATAACATTCTTGATAACAGCTTCCATCACTTTGCTGAGGATTCAGAATGGATTGGTGGGGTGTATTTGGCCAGTTTGACTCATCCTGCCTTTTGTAGACAGGACATATTGGGCAATTTTATTATGCTGCATGGATGCCAGTGTTTAGCTGTGCTGGAAGAAGTTGCCTGAGAACTCAAGTCTTCAGTACTATTGCTGGAGTGTTGTCAGGTCCAATCACTTTTGCAATATCCAGTGTCATTAGCTTGGTCTTGATTTCATTTGGAGTGAATAAAATTGGCTGATGATGAGGACCTTAGGACGATGTCAAAACTAATCATCCACTTGGCGCTTGTGGCTGAAGATGTTTGCAAATGCTTTAGTTTTGCCTTTTGCTGTCTTGCTGTGCTCCCACATCATTATTTGTAGAGTCTTTCCCTCCAGTAATATGATTAATTCATGATCGGATGTGACAGGACTCCAGAACTTAGATCTGATCCATTGCTTATAGGATCTCTTAGCTCTGTCCATCATTTGCTGATTATGCTGCTTGGAATGCAAGTAGCCCAGTGTTGGAGCTTCACCAGGTTGATATCTCACTTTTAGGTATGCCTAATGCTGTTTCTCACACATCCTCCTGCACTCTGCATTGAGCCAGCTTGATCCCCTGGCTTTATGGTAATGGAAGAGTGGGGATTATGCCTGGTATTCAAGTTACAGAATGTTTGGATGCTGTTGATAGTCCACACCACAGCTTGAATCTTGAGTTTCTAAGTTTGTTCTGAATCAATACCACTCAATGCAGTAGCAACATCACACAAATGATAGAGAGTATTTTCAATGTGAAGGCATGACTTTGTGTCCACAAACACTGTGAAGTCGTCACTCATATCAATCCTGTCATGGACATATGCATCTGCAATAGATAAACTGGTGAGAATGAATTCAAGTACATTTTCCCCCTTGTTAGTTCCCTCACAGCCTGCCACAGACCCAGTCTAACAGTTATGCCCTTCAGAACTCAGTAGGTTTTGTCAATAGTGGTGCTACTTGATGGACATTGAAATTGCCCACCCATTGCCCCTGTGCTCCTCAGAATTCTGAAAGTTTTGTTCAACATGGAGGAGAACTCGTATGGGTGGTAACCAGCAGGATATTTTCTTACCTATGTTTGCATGCTGTTGTGACACTTCATGTGGTCCAGAGCCAATATTGAAGACTTCCAGAAGTACTTCCTGCCAACTGTCTAGCACTGTGCTGCCACCTCTGGCCAGATGATGTTATCTGAGTCATCGGTTGCAAGGTATGAGTCCATGAGATTGATTATGTCAGGCTTTTGCTTGACTAATCTGTTGGACAGCTCTCCCAGCATTGACAGAAGTCTACTGCTGTTAATCAGGAAGACTGTAGGGGCCAGAATCAACAACACTGTGTGTGTCATTGTTGTTTCTGCTGCCTTGGTTGCAGCCAGATAGTGGAACCAGCTCCATTAGACTGTAATGGCTCTATGGAACTGAGTCAGAGGGAAGTTAGGCGTCACTCATATTGCTATGCCTCTAAGGGTAGATGGTAAGGATGCCAATTTTCCTTCCCTAAAAGGCATTCGTGGTTTTTTTAAGGAAGATAATCACACAGTCACCATTAGACTAATTTTTATTCAATGAACCTTCTTCAGAGTTCTGAAGGGTTCTCACCCAAAACATTAACTCCGATTTTTCTCCACAGATGCTGACAAATCTGCTGATATTTTCCAGCAATTTCTGTTTTTCTCTCAAGAGCATTATCCTGGATTTGCTAATCCAGTAATAATACCATCATGTCACCACCTCAATAAATATCTGCCTCCACTTTCTAATAACTTACCAAATAGAACAATATTCAGCAAACCAGAATTATTTTCAAAACTTCTTGAAATATTTGTAACTATCTTCCTACCGGGTTTTGTTGAAAGGAGAAATCCTGACAAACAAGCTGCTTTCAAATATGTACATTTATTTATGCACTACGAACTTCAGTTCCTTTCTGCCTGTTATTCAAAACTGTGCCAGTAGGTGGGAGTAAGTGTCTGAAATCATATTCAACAAATATTTATAACACAATTCCCATAGAAAAGAAAACATTAAAAACATAAAATAAAAAAGGAATTTTAAAAATTAAAAAATGAATAAATAAAATATAAAAAAGGGAAATCTTTAGACACAGGGCAGTATCTTATCAGGACCTGAGTGACATGGACTGTGGCAAGAAACATGGCAAAATCACCATGAAGGCCTGACTCGACATCAAGAACATTTTACTGCATCTAAGTTCTGAGTGTTGACGTGAGATTCTCATGAGGTAATGGCAAGTTGCCCATTAAGGAGAAGCTTGATGCTTGTTAACTATCTTATTGCACAACTCACCTCATTAATGTGCAGCTTTCTATTGTACCAGTTGCTGACAGTGGTAGACACTGAGAAGTCTCAGCACTGAAGCCAGAATGAGTCCCTGGTGATTTCAGTTCATTGCTTACGGACCCCTGTATTGGGCACCAATGGCGCACACAGCTCACATCTGAATTCGTCAACATCTGACCTTTGCTGACATCCCTAACAACATTAAAGCACATCTCGGATCCTTCTGCACTGCCATGCCATTTCATGTGGAGCCAGAACCAGGAGGCTTGTCATGGTTGTCAGTAGGCCTTGGTCAAGTTAAGGGGAAATAGGCTTCAGTTAGGGAATCTAGCACAGTAAGAAAGGAGCAGACTGTGATACCAGTCCAGGGGTTTGGGCATGGTTAGTCAGGCACCCATGAAGGTCAGAGTCAGGATGATCTCCTCGTGAGAAGTGAGGGGCTCAGTATCGGGCAATCCATCACTCCTCTTGACATTTCCTTCCCTATCGAGGGCTGTTTTCCTCCTGGGATGAAAGTGAAGCTGATATTAAGGGATGAAAGTGGGTGACACACCAGTTACTTTGGCTGAGGGTGGGGGAACTGAGTGAATAGGTAGCACAGATAGCATACCAGTTAGTGGTGGCAGCGAGTAAGGGAAGATGTTGCAAGCAGTTGTTGCAAGATGAGAAAGCATTGGCCTTTGGTGGGAGACAGGTACAGTGTTAGAGATAGAGTGACTGAAAAGTATTGGACAGAAGAAGGTGGCACTTACGCTGACAGAGAGGACAAGGTCATTGACTTCCTTCCTACGGTACTGTGCATTTCTCCGTACAGATGAAATGCCGCCGACACGGGTGGCAACCTCAGCCCAGACTGGTACGGTCTGGAGTCATGGCCTCAACTGCTACTCCTGGGGGAACAGTATCCATCCCTTGTATAGTGAAACAAACTGCATACGTTCATTCAATGAAAGAGGCTGCACTTGTCAATTCAATGAGTAGAGCTACTCTCATTCATTCAATGGGTACAAGCTTAACGCTTTCATTCAATGAAACAAACTGCATTCATTGAATCATTGACTCAATCTACAATCATTGATTCAATTAATCAAACAGTATTCCTTGTTTCAATTGAACAAACCTATCTCCCTTACATAGTGAACCAAACTTCATACGTTTATTCAATGAAAGAGGCTGCGCTTGTCAATTCACTGAGTAGAGGTATAACCATTCGTTCAATGGGACAGCCTTAACGCTTTCATTCAATGAAACAAACTGCATTCATTGAATCATTGAATCAATCTACATTCATTGATACAATTAATCAAACCGTATTCCTTGTTTCAATGGAACAAACACATCTCCCTTACTTAGTGAACCAAACTGGATACTTTCATTCAATGAAAGAGGCTGCACATGTCAATTCAGTGAGTAGAGTTATTCTCATTCTTCCAATGGGAAAAACTTAACGCTTTCTATCAAATAAACAAACTGCATGCATTGAATCATTCAATCAAACTATAACCATTGATTCATTGAATCAAACCGTAACCTTGTTTCAATGGAACAAACCTATCTCGCTTACATAGTAAACCAAACTGCATAGTTTCATTCAATGAAATATGCTGCACTTGTCAATTCAATGAGTACAGCTATTCATTGAATCAGTGAATCAATCTACAATCATTGATTCAATTAATCAAACCGTATTCCTTGTTTCAATGGAACAAACATATCTCCCTTACATAGTGAACCAAACTGCATACTTTCATTGAATGAAAGAGGCTGCACTTGTCAATTCGAAGAGGAGTGATACTCATTTATTCAATGGGTGCAAACTTAATGCTTTCATTCAACCAAACAAACAGCATTAATTGAATCATTGAATCAAACTGCAATCATTGATTCAATGAATCAAACTGTATTCCTTGTTTCAATGCAACAAACCTAACTCCCTTATATAGTGAACCAAACTGCATACATTCATTCAATGAAAGAGGCTGCCCTTGTCAATTCAATGAGTAGAGTTATTCTCATTCTTTCAATGGGACAAGCTTAACGCTTACATTCAATTAAACAAACTGCATGCATTGAATCATTCAATCAAACTACAACCATTCATTCATTGAATCAAACTGTATTCTTTGTTTCAATGCAACAAACCTAACTCCCTTATGTCGTGAACCAAAAAGCATACTTTCATTCAATGAAAGAGGCTGCACTTGGCAATTCAGTGAGTAGAGCTACTCTCAATAATTCAGTGGGACAAGCTTAATGCTTTCATTCAATGAAACAAACTGCATTCATTGAATCATTGACTCAATCTACAATCATTGATTCAATTAATCAAAACGTATTCCTTGTTTCAATGGAACAAGCCTATCTCCCTTACATAGTGAACCAAACTTCATGCGTTTATTTAATGAAAGAGGCTGCGCTTGTCAATTCACTGAGTAGAGGTACTATCATTCTTTCAATGGGACAACTTTAACGCTTTCATTCAATGAAACAAACTGCATGCATTCAATCTTTGAATCAAACTGCAATCATTGATTCAATGAAATAAATCATATTCCTTGTTTCAATGCAACAAACCTAACTCGCTTATATAGTGAACCAAACTTCATACGTTCATTCAAAGAAAGAGGTTGCACTTGTTAATTCGAAGAGGAGTGATACTCATTCATTCAATGGGTGCAAGCTTAACGCTTTCATTCAACCAAACAAACAGCATTAATTGAATCATTGAATCAAACTGCAATCATTTCTTTCAAATAAACAAACTGCATGCATTGAGTCATTCAATCAAACTATAACTATTGATTCATTGAATCAAACCGTATTCCTTGTTTCAATGGAACAAGCCTATCTCGCTTACATAGTGAATCAAACTGCATAGTTTCATTCAATGAAATATGCTGCACTTGTCAATTTAATGAGTAGAGCTATTCTCATTCATTCAATGGGACCAGCTTAACGCTTTCATTCAATGAAACAAACTGCATTCATTGAATCATTGAATCAATCTACAATCATTGATTCAATGAATCAAACTGTATTCCTTGTTTCAATGCAACAAACATATCTCCCTTACATAGTGAACCAAACTGCATACTTTCATTGAATGAAAGAGGCTGCACTTGTCAATTCGAAGAGGAGTGATACTCATTCATTCAATGGGTGCAAGCTTAACGCTTTCATTCAACCAAACAAACAGCATTAATTGAATCATTGAATCAAACTGCAATCATTGATTCAATGAATCAAACTGTATTCCTTGTTTCAATGCAACAAACCTAACTCCCTTATATAGTGAACCAAACTGCATACGTTCATTCAATGAAAGAGGCTGCCCTTGAAGAGTAGTGCAACTCTCATTCATTCATTGGGACATGCTTAAAGTTTTCATTCAATGAAACAAACTGCATTAGTTGAATCATTGAATCAAAGTGCAATCATTGATTCAATGAATCACACCGTATTCATTGTTTCAATGCAAATAAACTGACTCCCTTATATGGTGAATAAAAAATTCATACATTCATTCCATGAAAGAGGCTGCACTTGTCAATTCGATGAGTAGAGCTCCTCTTATCATTCAATGGGATAAGCTTAACGCTTTCATTCAATGAAACAAACTGCATTTATTGAATCAGTGAATTAAACTGAAATCATTGATTCACTGAATTAAACCATATTCCTTGTTTCAATGCAACAAACCAAATTCCCATATATAGTGAACCAAACTGCATACGTTCACTCAATTAAAGAGGCTGCACTTGTCAATTCGATGGGTAAAGCTATTCTCATTCATTCAACTGGACAAGCTTAACGCTTTTATTCAATGAAGCAAATTGCATTCATTGAATCATTGAATCAAAGTGCAATCATTGATTCAATGAACCAAACCTTATTCCTTGTTTCAATGCAACAAACCTAAATCCCTTGTACAGTGAAACAAACTTCATACGTTCATTCAATGAAACATGCTGCACTTGTCAATTCAATGAGTAGAGTTATTCTCATTCTTTCAATGGGACAAGCTTAACGCTTACATTCAATTAAACAAACTGCATGCATTGAATCATTCAATCAAACTGCAACCATTGATTCATTGAATCAAACTGTATTCTTTGTTTCAATGCAACAAACCTAACTCCCTTATATCGTGAACCAAAAAGCATACTTTCATTCAATGAAAGAGGCTGCACTTGGCAATTCAGTGAGTAGAGCTACTTTCAATAATTCAGTGGGACAAGCTTAATGCTTTCATTCAATGAAACAAACTGCATTCATTGAATCATTGACTCAATCTACAATCATTGATTCAATTAATCAAACCGTATTCCTTGTTTCAATGGAACAAGCCTATCTCCCTTACATAGTGAACCAAACTTCATGCGTTTATTTAATGAAAGAGGCTGCGCTTGTCAATTCACTGAGTAGAGGTATTATCATTCTTTCAATGGGACAACTTTAACGCTTTCATTCAATGAAACAAACTGCATGCATTCAATCTTTGAATCAAACTGCAATCATTGATTCAATGAAATAAATCATATTCCTTGTTTCAATGCAACAAACCTAACTCGCTTATATAGTGAACCAAACTTCATACGTTCATTCAATGAAAGAGGTTGCACTTGTCAATTCGAAGAGGAGTGATACTCATTCATTCAATGGGTGCAAGCTTAACGCTTTCATTCAACCAAACAAACAGCATTAATTGAATCATTGAATCAAACTGCAATCATTGATTCAATGAATCAAACTGTATTCCTTGTTTCAATGCAACAAACCTAACTCCCTTTTATAGTGAACCATACTGCATACGTTCATTTAATGAAAGAGGCTGCCCTTGTCATTTCGAAGAGTAGTGCAACTCTCATTCATTCATTGGGACAAGCTTAAAGTTTTCATTCAATGAAACAAACTGCATTAGTTGAATCATTGAATCAAAGTGCAATCATTGATTCAATGAATCAAACCGTATTCCTTGTTTCAATGCAAATAAACTGACTCCCTTATATGGTGAATAAAAAATTCATACATTCATTCCATGAAAAAGGCTGCACTTGGCAATTCGATGAGTAGAGATCCTCTTATTCATTCAATGCAATAAGCTTAACGCTTTCATTCAGTGAAACAAACTGTATTTATTGAATCAGTGAATTAAACTGAAATCATTGATTCAATGAATTAAATCATTTTCCTTGTTTCAATGCAACAAACCAAACTCCCATATATAGAGAACCAAAATGCATACGTTCACTCAATTAAAGAGGCTGCACTTGTCAATTCGATGGGTAAAGCTATTCTCATTCATTCAACTGGACAAGCTTAACGCTTTTATTCAATGAAGCAAATTGCATTCATTGAATCATTGAATCAAAGTGAAATAATTGATTCAATGAACCAAACCTTATTCCTTGTTTCAATGCAACAAACCTAAATCCCTTGTACAGTGAAACAAACTGCATAAGTTCATTCAATGAAAGATACTGAACTTGTCAATTCAATGAGTAGAGCTATTCTCATTCATTCAATGGACCAGCTTAATGCTTTCATTCAATGAAACAAACTGCATTCATTGAATCATTGAATCAATCTACAATCATTGATTCAACTAATCAAACCATATTCCTTGTTTCAATGCAACAAACCTAACTCCCTTATATAGTGAACCAAACTGCATACTTTCATTCAATGAAAGAGGCTGCACTTGTCAATTCAGTGAGTAGAGTAATTCTCATTCTTTCAATGGGACAAGCGTAACGCTTTCATTCAATTAAACAAACTGCATGCATTGAATCATTCAATCAAACTCTAACAATTGATTCATTGAACCAAACTGTATTCCTTGTTTCAATGCAACAAACCAAACATACTTATATCGTGAACCAAACTGCATACTTTCATTCAATGAAAGAGGCTGCACTTGTCATTTCAATGAGTAGAGCTACTCTCATTCATTCAGTGGGACAAGCTTAATGCTTTCATACAATGAAACAAACTGCATTCATTGAATCATTGAATCAATCTACAATCATTGATTCAATTAATCAAACCCTATTCCTTGTTTCAATGGAATAAACACATCTCCCTCACATAGTGAACCAAACTGGATACTTTCATTCAATGAAAGAGGCTGCACTTGTCAATTCAGTGAGTAGAGTTATTCTCATTATTCCAATGGGAAAAGCTTAATGCTTTCATTCTATTAAACAAACTGCATGCATTGAAGAATTCAATCAAACTACAACAATTGATTCATTGAATCAAACTGTATTCCTTGTTTCAATGCAACAAACCAAGCTCCCTTATTTCGTGAAAAAAACTGTATAGGTTCATTCAATGAAAAAGGTTGCACGTGTCAATTCAATGAGTAGAGCTACTCTCATTCATTCAGTGGGACAAGCTTAATGCTTTCATTCAATGAAACAAACTGCATTCATTGAATCATTGAATCAATCTACAATCATTGATTCAATTAATCAAACTGTATTCCTCGTTTCAATGGAACAAGCCTATCTCGCTTACATAGTGAACCAAACTGCAGACTTGCATTCAATGAAAGAGGCTGCACTTGTCATTTGAATGAGTAGAGCTACTCTCATTCATTCAGTGGGAAAAGCTTAATGCTTTCATTCAATGAAACAAACTGCATTCATTGAATCATTGAATCAATCTACAATCATTGATTCAATTAATCAAACAGTATTCCTTGTTTCAATGGAGCAAACCTATCTCCCTTACATAGTGAACCAAACTGCATACTTTCATTCAATTAAAGAGGCTGCACTTGTCAATTCGAAGAGGAGTGATACTCTCATTCATTCGATGGGTACAAGCTTAACGCTTTCATTCAATGAAACAAACTGCATTCATTGAATCATTGAATCAATCTACATTCATTGATACAATTATTCAAACCGTATTCCTTTTGAACAATTGAACAAGCCTATCTCCCTTACAAAGTGAACCAAACTTCATACGCTTATTCAATGAAAGAGGCTGCGCTTGTCAATTCACTGAGTACTATCATTCTTTCAATGGGACAACCTTAACGCTTTCATTCAATGAAACAAACTGCATTCATTGAATCATTGGATCTATCTACATTCATTGATACAATTATTCAAACCGTATTCCTTGTTTCAATGGAACAAACACATCTCCCTTACATAGTGAACCAAACTGGATACTTTCATTCAATGAAAGAGGCTGCACTTGTCAATTCAGTGAGTAGAGTTATTCTCAGTCTTCCAATTGGAAAAACTTAACACTTTCTTTCAAATAAACAAACTGCATTGAGTCTTTCAATCAAACTATAACTATTGATTCATTGAATCAAACCGTATTCCTTGTTTCAATGGAACAAGCCTATCTCGCTTACATAGTGAATCAAACTGCATAGTTTCATTCAATTAAATATGCTGCACTTGTCAATTCAATGAGTAGAGCTATTCTCATTCATTCAATGGGACCAGCTTAACGCTTTTATTCAATGAAGCAAATTGCATTCATTGAATCATTGAATCAAAGTGCAATCATTGATTCAATGAATCAAACCTTATTCCTTGTTTCAATGCAACAAACCTAAATCCCTTGTACAGTGAAACAAACTGCATATGTTCATTCAATGAAACATGCTGCACTTGTCAATTCAATGAGTAGAGCTGTTCTCATTCATTCAATGGGACCAGCTTAAAGCTTTCATTCAATGAATCAAAATGCATTCATTGAATCATTGAATCAAAGTGCAATCATTGATTAAATGAATCAACCCTTATTCCATGTTTCAATGCAACAAACCTAACTCCCTTGTACAGGGAAACAAACTGCATACGTTCATTCAATGAAAGATGCTGCACTTGTCAATTCAATGAGAAGAGCGATTCTCATTCATTCAATGGGACCAGCTCAACGCTTTCATTCAATGAAAGAAACTGCATTCATTGAATCATTGAATCAATCTACAATCATTGATTCAATTAATCAAACCGTATTCCTTGTTTCAATGGAACACCCCTAACTCCCTTACATCGTGAACCAAAATGCATACTTTAATTCAATGAAAGAGGCTGCACTTGTCAATTCAGTGAGTAGTGTTATTCTCATTCTTTCAATGGGACAAGCTTAACGCTTACATTCAATTAAACAAACTGCATGCATTGAATCATTCAATCGAACTACAACCATTGATTCGTTGAATCAAACTGTATTCCTTGTTTCAATGCAACAAACCTTACTCCCTTATATAGTGAAACAAACTGCATACTTTCATTCAATCAAAGAGGCTGCACTTGTCAATTCAGTGAGTAGAGTTATTCTCATTCTTTCAATGGGACAAGCTTAGCGGTTTCATCCAATTAAACAAACTGCATGCATTGAATCAAACTACAACCATTGATTCATTGAATCAAACTGTATTCCTTGTTTAAATGCAACAAACCTAACTCCCTTATATCGTGAACACAATTTTATAGTTTCATTCAATGAAAGAGGCTGCACTTGTCATTTAAATGAGTTGAGCTACTCTCATTCTTTCAGTGGGACAAGCTTAATGCTTTTATTCAATGAAACAAACTGCATTCATTGAATCATTGAATCATTGAATCAAACTGCAATGATAGATTCAATGAATTAAACCATATTCCTTGTTTCAATGCAAAAAAAACCTAACTCCCTTATATAGTGAACCAAACGTCATACGTTCATTCAATGAAAGAGGCTGCACTTGTCAATTCGAAGAGGAGTGATACTCTCATTCATTCGATGCCTACAAGCTTAAACGCTTTCATTCAACGAAACAAACACCATTAATTGAATCATTGAAGCAAACTGCAATTATTGATTCAATGAATCAAACCGTATTCCTTGTTTCAATGGAACAACCCGATCTGCCTTACATAGTGAACCAAATTTCTTACTTTCGTTCAATGACAGCGGCTGCACGTGTCCATTCAATGAGTAGAGTTATTCTGAGTCTTTCAAAGGGACACGCTTAATGCTTTCATTCAATTAAACAAACTGCATGCATTGAATCATTCAATCAAACTACAACCATTGATTCATTGAATCAAACTGTGTTCCTTGTTTCAATGCAACAAACCTTACTCCCTTATATAGTGAACCAAACTGCATACTTTCATTCAATGAAAGAGGCTGCACTTGTTAATTCAGTGAGTAGAGTTATTCTCATTCTTTCAGTGGGACAAGCGTAACGCTTTCATTCAGATTAAGAAACTGCATGCATTGAATCATTCCATCAAACTACAACCATTGATTCATTGAATCAAACTGTATTCCTTGTTTCAATGCAACAAACCAAACATACTTATATTGTGAACAAAATTTTATAGTTTCATTCAATGAAAGAGTCTGCACTTGTCATTTAAATGAGTTGAGCTACTCTCATTCTTTCAGTGGGACAAGCTTAATGCTTTTATTCAATGAAACAAACTGCATTCATTGAATCATTGAATCAAACTGCAATGATAGATTCAATGAATTAAACCATATTCCTTGTTTCAATGCAAAAAAAACCTAACTCCCTTATATAGTGAACCAAACGTCATACGTTCATTCAATGAAAGAGGCTGCACTTGTCAATTCGAAGAGGAGTGATACTCTCATTCATTCGATGCCTACAAGCTTAAACGCTTTCATTCAACGAAACAAACACCATTAATTGAATGATTGAATCAAACTGCAATTATTGATTCAATGAATCAAACTGTATTCCTTGTTTCAATGCAACAAAACTAACTCCCTTATATGGTGAACAAAACTTCTTACGTTTATTCAATGAAAGAGGCTGCGCTTGTCAATTCAATGTGTAGAGCTACTCTCATTCATTCAGTGGAACAAGCTTATTGCTTTCACTCAATTAAACAAACTTCATTCATTGAATCATTGAATCAATCAACAATCATTGATTCAATTTAATCAAACCTTATTCCTTGTTTCAATGCAACAAACCTGAATCCCTTGTACAGTGAAAGAAACTGCATTCAATGAAAGATGCTGCACTTGTCAATTCAATGAGTAGAGCTATTCTCATTTATTCAATGGGACCAGCTTAACGCTTTCAAGCAATGAAACGAACTGCATTCTTTGAATCATTGAATCAAAGTGCTATCATTGATTCATTGAATTAAACCATATTCCTTGTTTCAATGCAAAAAACCTAACTCCCTTATATAGTGAACCAAACTTCATACGTTCATTCAATGAAAGAGGCTGCACTTGTCAATTCGAAGAGGAGTGATACTCTCATTCATTCGATGCCTCCAAGCTTAAACGCTTTCATTCAACGAAACAAACAGCTTTAATTGACTCATTGAATCAAACTGCAATTATTGATTCACTGAATCAAACTGTATTTCTTGTTTCAATGCAACAAAACTAACTCCCTTATATGGTGAACAAAACTTCTTACGTTTATTCAATGAAAGAGGCTGCACTTGTCAATTCACTGAGTAGAGGTACGATCATTCTTTCAATGGGACAACCTTAAAGCTTTCATTCAATGGAACAATCTGCATTCATTGAATCATTGAATCAATCTAAAATCATTGATTCAATTAATCAAACCGTATTCCTTGTTTCAATGGAACAAACCAAACTAACTTATATCGTGAAGAAACATTATAGGTTCATTCAATGAAAGAGAGTGCACTTGTCAATTCAATGAGGAGAGCTACTCTCATTCATTCAGTGGGACAAGCTAAATGCTTTCTTTCAATGAAACAAACTGCATTCATTGAATCATTGATTCAATTAATCAAACCGTATTCCTTGTTTCAATGGAACAAACCCATCTCCCTTACATAGTGAACCAAACTGCATACTTTCATGCAATGAAAGAGGCTGCACTTCTCAATTCAATGAGTAGAGTTATTCTCATACATTCAGTGGGACAAACTTAACGCTTACATTCAATTAAACAAACTGCATGCATTGAGTCATTCAATCAAACTACCCAATATCGTGAACAAAACTTTATAGTTTCATTCAATGAAAGAGGCTGCACTTGTCATTTAAATGAGTAGAGCTACTCTTATTCTTTCAGTGGGACAAGCTTAATGCTTTTATTCAATGAAACAAACTGCATTCATTGAATCATTGAATCAAACTGCAATGATAGATTCAATGAATTAAACCATATTCCTTGTTTCAATGCAAAAAACCTAACTCCCTTATATAGTAAACCAAACTTCATACGTTCATTCAATGAAAGAGGCTGCACTTATCAATTCGAAGAGGAGTGATACTCTCATTCATTCGATGCCTACAAGCTTAAACGCTTTCATTCAACGAAACAAACAGCATTAATTGAATGATTGAATCAAACTGCAATTATTGATTCAATGACTCAAACTGTATTCCTTGTTTCAATGCAACAAAACTAACTCCCTTATATGGTGAACAAAACTTCGTTTATTCAATGAAAGAGGCTGCGCTTGTCAATTCACTGAGGAGAGTAACTATCATTCTTTCAATGGGACAACCTTAACGCTTTCATTCAATGAAACAATCTGCATTCATTGAATCATTGAATCAATCTAAAATCATTGATTCAATTAATCAAACCGTATTCCTTGTTTCAATGGAACAAACCGATCTCCCTCACATAGTGAACCAAACTGTATACTTTCATTCAATGACAGCGGCTGCACGTGTCCATTCAATGAGCAGAGTTATTCTCAGTCTTTCAAAAGGACACGCTTAATGCTTTCATTCAATGAAACAAACTGCATGCATTGAATCATTTAATCAATCGACAATCATTGATTCAATTAATCAAACCGTATTCCTTGTTTCAATGGAACAAACCCATCTCCCTTACATTGTGAACCAAACTGCATACTTTCATTCAATGAAAGAGGCTGCACATGTCAATTCAATGAGTAGAGCTACTCTCATTCATTCAGTGGGACAACCTTAACGCTTTCATTCAATGAAACAAACTGCATTCATTGAATCAATCTACAATCATTGATTCAATTAATCAAACCGTATTCCTTGTTTCAATGGAACAAATCGATATCCCTTACATAGTGAACCAAACTGCTTACTTTCATTCAATGACAGCGGCTGCACGTATCCATTCAATGAGTAGAGTTATTCTCAGTCTTTCAAAGGGTCAAGTTCAACACTTTCATTCAATGAAACAAACTGCCTGCATTGAATCATTCCATCACACTACAACCATTGATTTATTGAATCCTTGTTTCAATGCAAAAAAACAAACTCCCTTATATCGTAAACAAAACTTTATAGGTTCATTCAATGAAAGAGACTGCACTTGTCAATTCAATGAGTAGAGCTACTCTCATTCATTCAGTGGGAGAAGCTTAATGCTTTCATTCAATGAAACAAACTGCATGCATTGAATCATTCCATCAAACTACAACCATTGATTCATTGAATCCTTGTTTCAATGCAACAAACCAAACTCCCTTATATCGTGAACAAAACTTTATAGGTTCATTCAATGAAAGAGACTGCACTTGTCAAATCAATGAGTCGAGCTACTCTCATTCATTAAGTGGGAGAAGCATAATGCTTTCATTCAATGAAACAAACTGCATTCATTGAATCATTGAATCAATCAACAATCATTGATTCAATTTAATCAAACCTTATTCCTTGTTTCAATGCAACAAACCTAAATCCCTTGTACAGTGAAACAAACTGCATACGTTCATTCAATGAAAGATGCTGCACTTGTCAATTCAATGAGTAGAGCTATTCTCACTCAATCAATGGGACCAGCTTAATGCTTTCAAGCAATGAAACAAACTGCATTCTTTGAATCATTGAATCAAAGTGCAATCATTGATTCAATGAATCAAACCTTATTCCTTGTTTCAATGCAACAAACCTAACTCCCTTGTACAGTGAAACAAACTGCGTACTTGCATTCAATTAAACATGCTGCACTTGTCAATTCAATGAGAAGAGCTATTCTCATTCATTCAATGGGACCAGCTTAAAGCATTCATTCAATGAATCAAAATGCATTCATTGAATCATTGAATCAAAGTGCAATCATTGATTAAATGAATCAAACCTTATTCCTTGTTTCAATGCAACAAACCTAACTCCCTTGAACAGTAAAACAAACTTCATACGTTCATTCAATGAAAGATGCTGCACTTGTCAATTCAATGAAAAGAGCTATGCTCATTCATTCAATGGGACTAGCTCAATACCTTCATTCAATGAAAGAAACTGCATTCATTGAATCATTGAATCAATCTACAATCATTGATTCAAGTAATCAAACTGTATTCCTTGTTTCAATGGAACATCCCTAACTCCCAAACATCGTGAACTAAAATGCATCCTTTCATTCAATGAAAGAGACTGCACTTGTCAATTCAGTGAGTAGTGTTATTCTCATTCTTTCAATGGGACAAGCTTAACGCTTACATTCAATTAAACAAACTGCATGCATTGAATCATTCAATCGAACTACAACCATTGATTCGTTGAATCAAACTGTATTCCTTGTTTCAATGCAACAAACCTTACTCCCTTATATAGTGAAACAAACTGCATACTTTCATTCAATCAAAGAGGCTGCACTTGTCAATTCAGTGAGTAGAGTTATTCTCATTCTTTCAATGGGACAAGCTTAACGGTTTCATCCAATTAAACAAACTGCATGCATTGAATCAAACTACAACCATTGATTCATTGAATCAAACTGTATTCCTTGTTTAAATGCAACAAACCTAACTCCCTTATATCGTGAACACAATTTTATAGTTTCATTCAATGAAAGAGGCTGCACTTGTCATTTAAATGAGTTGAGCTACTCTCATTCTTTCAGTGGGACAAGCTTAATGCTTTTATTCAATGAAACAAACTGCATTCATTGAATCATTGAATCATTGAATCAAACTGCAATGATAGATTCAATGAATTAAACCATATTCCTTGTTTCAATGCAAAAAAAACCTAACTCCCTTATATAGTGAACCAAACGTCATACGTTCATTCAATGAAAGAGGCTGCACTTGTCAATTCGAAGAGGAGTGATACTCTCATTCATTCGATGCCTACAAGCTTAAACGCTTTCATTCAACGAAACAAACACCATTAATTGAATCATTGAAGCAAACTGCAATTATTGATTCAATGAATCAAACCGTATTCCTTGTTTCAATGGAACAACCCGATCTGCCTTACATAGTGAACCAAATTTCTTACTTTCGTTCAATGACAGCGGCTGCACGTGTCCATTCAATGAGTAGAGTTATTCTGAGTCTTTCAAAGGGACACGCTTAATGCTTTCATTCAATTAAACAAACTGCATGCATTGAATCATTCAATCAAACTACAACCATTGATTCATTGAATCAAACTGTGTTCCTTGTTTCAATGCAACAAACCTTACTCCCTTATATAGTGAACCAAACTGCATACTTTCATTCAATGAAAGAGGCTGCACTTGTTAATTCAGTGAGTAGAGTTATTCTCATTCTTTCAGTGGGACAAGCGTAACGCTTTCATTCAGATTAAGAAACTGCATGCATTGAATCATTCCATCAAACTACAACCATTGATTCATTGAATCAAACTGTATTCCTTGTTTCAATGCAACAAACCAAACATACTTATATTGTGAACAAAATTTTATAGTTTCATTCAATGAAAGAGTCTGCACTTGTCATTTAAATGAGTTGAGCTACTCTCATTCTTTCAGTGGGACAAGCTTAATGCTTTTATTCAATGAAACAAACTGCATTCATTGAATCATTGAATCAAACTGCAATGATAGATTCAATGAATTAAACCATATTCCTTGTTTCAATGCAAAAAAAACCTAACTCCCTTATATAGTGAACCAAACGTCATACGTTCATTCAATGAAAGAGGCTGCACTTGTCAATTCGAAGAGGAGTGATACTCTCATTCATTCGATGCCTACAAGCTTAAACGCTTTCATTCAACGAAACAAACACCATTAATTGAATGATTGAATCAAACTGCAATTATTGATTCAATGAATCAAACTGTATTCCTTGTTTCAATGCAACAAAACTAACTCCCTTATATGGTGAACAAAACTTCTTACGTTTATTCAATGAAAGAGGCTGCGCTTGTCAATTCAATGTGTAGAGCTACTCTCATTCATTCAGTGGAACAAGCTTATTGCTTTCACTCAATTAAACAAACTTCATTCATTGAATCATTGAATCAATCAACAATCATTGATTCAATTTAATCAAACCTTATTCCTTGTTTCAATGCAACAAACCTGAATCCCTTGTACAGTGAAAGAAACTGCATTCAATGAAAGATGCTGCACTTGTCAATTCAATGAGTAGAGCTATTCTCATTTATTCAATGGGACCAGCTTAACGCTTTCAAGCAATGAAACGAACTGCATTCTTTGAATCATTGAATCAAAGTGCTATCATTGATTCATTGAATTAAACCATATTCCTTGTTTCAATGCAAAAAACCTAACTCCCTTATATAGTGAACCAAACTTCATACGTTCATTCAATGAAAGAGGCTGCACTTGTCAATTCGAAGAGGAGTGATACTCTCATTCATTCGATGCCTCCAAGCTTAAACGCTTTCATTCAACGAAACAAACAGCTTTAATTGACTCATTGAATCAAACTGCAATTATTGATTCACTGAATCAAACTGTATTTCTTGTTTCAATGCAACAAAACTAACTCCCTTATATGGTGAACAAAACTTCTTACGTTTATTCAATGAAAGAGGCTGCACTTGTCAATTCACTGAGTAGAGGTACGATCATTCTTTCAATGGGACAACCTTAAAGCTTTCATTCAATGGAACAATCTGCATTCATTGAATCATTGAATCAATCTAAAATCATTGATTCAATTAATCAAACCGTATTCCTTGTTTCAATGGAACAAACCAAACTAACTTATATCGTGAAGAAACATTATAGGTTCATTCAATGAAAGAGAGTGCACTTGTCAATTCAATGAGGAGAGCTACTCTCATTCATTCAGTGGGACAAGCTAAATGCTTTCTTTCAATGAAACAAACTGCATTCATTGAATCATTGATTCAATTAATCAAACCGTATTCCTTGTTTCAATGGAACAAACCCATCTCCCTTACATAGTGAACCAAACTGCATACTTTCATGCAATGAAAGAGGCTGCACTTCTCAATTCAATGAGTAGAGTTATTCTCATACATTCAGTGGGACAAACTTAACGCTTACATTCAATTAAACAAACTGCATGCATTGAGTCATTCAATCAAACTACCCAATATCGTGAACAAAACTTTATAGTTTCATTCAATGAAAGAGGCTGCACTTGTCATTTAAATGAGTAGAGCTACTCTTATTCTTTCAGTGGGACAAGCTTAATGCTTTTATTCAATGAAACAAACTGCATTCATTGAATCATTGAATCAAACTGCAATGATAGATTCAATGAATTAAACCATATTCCTTGTTTCAATGCAAAAAACCTAACTCCCTTATATAGTAAACCAAACTTCATACGTTCATTCAATGAAAGAGGCTGCACTTATCAATTCGAAGAGGAGTGATACTCTCATTCATTCGATGCCTACAAGCTTAAACGCTTTCATTCAACGAAACAAACAGCATTAATTGAATGATTGAATCAAACTGCAATTATTGATTCAATGACTCAAACTGTATTCCTTGTTTCAATGCAACAAAACTAACTCCCTTATATGGTGAACAAAACTTCGTTTATTCAATGAAAGAGGCTGCGCTTGTCAATTCACTGAGGAGAGTAACTATCATTCTTTCAATGGGACAACCTTAACGCTTTCATTCAATGAAACAATCTGCATTCATTGAATCATTGAATCAATCTAAAATCATTGATTCAATTAATCAAACCGTATTCCTTGTTTCAATGGAACAAACCGATCTCCCTCACATAGTGAACCAAACTGTATACTTTCATTCAATGACAGCGGCTGCACGTGTCCATTCAATGAGCAGAGTTATTCTCAGTCTTTCAAAAGGACACGCTTAATGCTTTCATTCAATGAAACAAACTGCATGCATTGAATCATTTAATCAATCGACAATCATTGATTCAATTAATCAAACCGTATTCCTTGTTTCAATGGAACAAACCCATCTCCCTTACATTGTGAACCAAACTGCATACTTTCATTCAATGAAAGAGGCTGCACATGTCAATTCAATGAGTAGAGCTACTCTCATTCATTCAGTGGGACAACCTTAACGCTTTCATTCAATGAAACAAACTGCATTCATTGAATCAATCTACAATCATTGATTCAATTAATCAAACCGTATTCCTTGTTTCAATGGAACAAATCGATATCCCTTACATAGTGAACCAAACTGCTTACTTTCATTCAATGACAGCGGCTGCACGTATCCATTCAATGAGTAGAGTTATTCTCAGTCTTTCAAAGGGTCAAGTTCAACACTTTCATTCAATGAAACAAACTGCCTGCATTGAATCATTCCATCACACTACAACCATTGATTTATTGAATCCTTGTTTCAATGCAAAAAAACAAACTCCCTTATATCGTAAACAAAACTTTATAGGTTCATTCAATGAAAGAGACTGCACTTGTCAATTCAATGAGTAGAGCTACTCTCATTCATTCAGTGGGAGAAGCTTAATGCTTTCATTCAATGAAACAAACTGCATGCATTGAATCATTCCATCAAACTACAACCATTGATTCATTGAATCCTTGTTTCAATGCAACAAACCAAACTCCCTTATATCGTGAACAAAACTTTATAGGTTCATTCAATGAAAGAGACTGCACTTGTCAAATCAATGAGTCGAGCTACTCTCATTCATTAAGTGGGAGAAGCATAATGCTTTCATTCAATGAAACAAACTGCATTCATTGAATCATTGAATCAATCAACAATCATTGATTCAATTTAATCAAACCTTATTCCTTGTTTCAATGCAACAAACCTAAATCCCTTGTACAGTGAAACAAACTGCATACGTTCATTCAATGAAAGATGCTGCACTTGTCAATTCAATGAGTAGAGCTATTCTCACTCAATCAATGGGACCAGCTTAACGCTTTCAAGCAATGAAACAAACTGCATTCTTTGAATCATTGAATCAAAGTGCAATCATTGATTCAATGAATCAAACCTTATTCCTTGTTTCAATGCAACAAACCTAACTCCCTTGTACAGTGAAACAAACTGCGTACTTGCATTCAATTAAACATGCTGCACTTGTCAATTCAATGAGAAGAGCTATTCTCATTCATTCAATGGGACCAGCTTAAAGCATTCATTCAATGAATCAAAATGCATTCATTGAATCATTGAATCAAAGTGCAATCATTGATTAAATGAATCAAACCTTATTCCTTGTTTCAATGCAACAAACCTAACTCCCTTGAACAGTAAAACAAACTTCATACGTTCATTCAATGAAAGATGCTGCACTTGTCAATTCAATGAAAAGAGCTATGCTCATTCATTCAATGGGACTAGCTCAATACCTTCATTCAATGAAAGAAACTGCATTCATTGAATCATTGAATCAATCTACAATCATTGATTCAAGTAATCAAACTGTATTCCTTGTTTCAATGGAACATCCCTAACTCCCAAACATCGTGAACTAAAATGCATCCTTTCATTCAATGAAAGAGACTGCACTTGTCAATTCAGTGAGTAGTGTTATTCTCATTCTTTCAATGGGACAAGCTTAACGCTTACATTCAATTAAACAAACTGCATGCATTGAATCATTCAATCGAACTACAACCATTGATTCGTTGAATCAAACTGTATTCCTTGTTTCAATGCAACAAACCTTACTCCCTTATATAGTGAAACAAACTGCATACTTTCATTCAATCAAAGAGGCTGCACTTGTCAATTCAGTGAGTAGAGTTATTCTCATTCTTTCAATGGGACAAGCTTAACGGTTTCATCCAATTAAACAAACTGCATGCATTGAATCAAACTACAACCATTGATTCATTGAATCAAACTGTATTCCTTGTTTAAATGCAACAAACCTAACTCCCTTATATCGTGAACACAATTTTATAGTTTCATTCAATGAAAGAGGCTGCACTTGTCATTTAAATGAGTTGAGCTACTCTCATTCTTTCAGTGGGACAAGCTTAATGCTTTTATTCAATGAAACAAACTGCATTCATTGAATCATTGAATCAAACTGCAATGATAGATTCAATGAATTAAACCATATTCCTTGTTTCAATGCAAAAAAAACCTAACTCCCTTATATAGTGAACCAAACGTCATACGTTCATTCAATGAAAGAGGCTGCACTTGTCAATTCGAAGAGGAGTGATACTCTCATTCATTCGATGCCTACAAGCTTAAACGCTTTCATTCAACGAAACAAACACCATTAATTGAATCATTGAAGCAAACTGCAATTATTGATTCAATGAATCAAACCGTATTCCTTGTTTCAATGGAACAACCCGATCTGCCTTACATAGTGAACCAAACTTCTTACTTTCGTTCAATGACAGCGGCTGCACGTGTCCATTCAATGAGTAGAGTTATTCTGAGTCTTTCAAAGGGACACGCTTAATGCTTTCATTCAATTAAACAAACTGCATGCATTGAATCATTCAATCAAACTACAACCATTGATTCATTGAATCAAACTGTGTTCCTTGTTTCAATGCAACAAACCTTACTCCCTTATATAGTGAACCAAACTGCATACTTTCATTCAATGAAAGAGGCTGCACTTGTTAATTCAGTGAGTAGAGTTATTCTCATTCTTTCAGTGGGACAAGCGTAACGCTTTCATTCAGATTAAGAAACTGCATGCATTGAATCATTCCATCAAACTACAACCATTGATTCATTGAATCAAACTGTATTCCTTGTTTCAATGCAACAAACCTAACTCCCTTATATCGTGAACACAATTTTATAGTTTCATTCAATGAAAGAGGCTGCACTTGTCATTTAAATGAGTTGAGCTACTCTCATTCTTTCAGTGGGACAAGCTTAATGCTTTTATTCAATGAAACAAACTGCATTCATTGAATCATTGAATCAAACTGCAATGATAGATTCAATGAATTAAACCATATTCCTTGTTTCAATGCAAAAAAAACCTAACTCCCTTATATAGTGAACCAAACGTCATACGTTCATTCAATGAAAGAGGCTGCACTTGTCAATTCGAAGAGGAGTGATACTCTCATTCATTCGATGCCTACAAGCTTAAACGCTTTCATTCAACGAAACAAACACCATTAATTGAATGATTGAATCAAACTGCAATTATTGATTCAATGAATCAAACTGTATTCCTTGTTTCAATGCAACAAAACTAACTCCCTTATATGGTGAACAAAACTTCTTACGTTTATTCAATGAAAGAGGCTGCGCTTGTCAATTCAATGTGTAGAGCTACTCTCATTCATTCAGTGGAACAAGCTTATTGCTTTCACTCAATTAAACAAACTTCATTCATTGAATCATTGAATCAATCAACAATCATTGATTCAATTTAATCAAACCTTATTCCTTGTTTCAATGCAACAAACCTGAATCCCTTGTACAGTGAAAGAAACTGCATTCAATGAAAGATGCTGCACTTGTCAATTCAATGAGTAGAGCTATTCTCATTTATTCAATGGGACCAGCTTAACGCTTTCAAGCAATGAAACGAACTGCATTCTTTGAATCATTGAATCAAAGTGCTATCATTGATTCATTGAATTAAACCATATTCCTTGTTTCAATGCAAAAAACCTAACTCCCTTATATAGTGAACCAAACTTCATACGTTCATTCAATGAAAGAGGCTGCACTTGTCAATTCGAAGAGGAGTGATACTCTCATTCATTCGATGCCTCCAAGCTTAAACGCTTTCATTCAACGAAACAAACAGCTTTAATTGACTCATTGAATCAAACTGCAATTATTGATTCACTGAATCAAACTGTATTTCTTGTTTCAATGCAACAAAACTAACTCCCTTATATGGTGAACAAAACTTCTTACGTTTATTCAATGAAAGAGGCTGCACTTGTCAATTCACTGAGTAGAGGTACGATCATTCTTTCAATGGGACAACCTTAAAGCTTTCATTCAATGGAACAATCTGCATTCATTGAATCATTGAATCAATCTAAAATCATTGATTCAATTAATCAAACCGTATTCCTTGTTTCAATGGAACAAACCAAACTAACTTATATCGTGAAGAAACATTATAGGTTCATTCAATGAAAGAGAGTGCACTTGTCAATTCAATGAGGAGAGCTACTCTCATTCATTCAGTGGGACAAGCTAAATGCTTTCTTTCAATGAAACAAACTGCATTCATTGAATCATTGATTCAATTAATCAAACCGTATTCCTTGTTTCAATGGAACAAACCCATCTCCCTTACATAGTGAACCAAACTGCATACTTTCATGCAATGAAAGAGGCTGCACTTCTCAATTCAATGAGTAGAGTTATTCTCATACATTCAGTGGGACAAACTTAACGCTTACATTCAATTAAACAAACTGCATGCATTGAGTCATTCAATCAAACTACCCAATATCGTGAACAAAACTTTATAGTTTCATTCAATGAAAGAGGCTGCACTTGTCATTTAAATGAGTAGAGCTACTCTTATTCTTTCAGTGGGACAAGCTTAATGCTTTTATTCAATGAAACAAACTGCATTCATTGAATCATTGAATCAAACTGCAATGATAGATTCAATGAATTAAACCATATTCCTTGTTTCAATGCAAAAAACCTAACTCCCTTATATAGTAAACCAAACTTCATACGTTCATTCAATGAAAGAGGCTGCACTTATCAATTCGAAGAGGAGTGATACTCTCATTCATTCGATGCCTACAAGCTTAAACGCTTTCATTCAACGAAACAAACAGCATTAATTGAATGATTGAATCAAACTGCAATTATTGATTCAATGACTCAAACTGTATTCCTTGTTTCAATGCAACAAAACTAACTCCCTTATATGGTGAACAAAACTTCGTTTATTCAATGAAAGAGGCTGCGCTTGTCAATTCACTGAGGAGAGTAACTATCATTCTTTCAATGGGACAACCTTAACGCTTTCATTCAATGAAACAATCTGCATTCATTGAATCATTGAATCAATCTAAAATCATTGATTCAATTAATCAAACCGTATTCCTTGTTTCAATGGAACAAACCGATCTCCCTCACATAGTGAACCAAACTGTATACTTTCATTCAATGACAGCGGCTGCACGTGTCCATTCAATGAGCAGAGTTATTCTCAGTCTTTCAAAAGGACACGCTTAATGCTTTCATTCAATGAAACAAACTGCATGCATTGAATCATTTAATCAATCGACAATCATTGATTCAATTAATCAAACCGTATTCCTTGTTTCAATGGAACAAACCCATCTCCCTTACATTGTGAACCAAACTGCATACTTTCATTCAATGAAAGAGGCTGCACATGTCAATTCAATGAGTAGAGCTACTCTCATTCATTCAGTGGGACAACCTTAACGCTTTCATTCAATGAAACAAACTGCATTCATTGAATCAATCTACAATCATTGATTCAATTAATCAAACCGTATTCCTTGTTTCAATGGAACAAATCGATATCCCTTACATAGTGAACCAAACTGCTTACTTTCATTCAATGACAGCGGCTGCACGTATCCATTCAATGAGTAGAGTTATTCTCAGTCTTTCAAAGGGTCAAGTTCAACACTTTCATTCAATGAAACAAACTGCCTGCATTGAATCATTCCATCACACTACAACCATTGATTTATTGAATCCTTGTTTCAATGCAAAAAAACAAACTCCCTTATATCGTAAACAAAACTTTATAGGTTCATTCAATGAAAGAGACTGCACTTGTCAATTCAATGAGTAGAGCTACTCTCATTCATTCAGTGGGAGAAGCTTAATGCTTTCATTCAATGAAACAAACTGCATGCATTGAATCATTCCATCAAACTACAACCATTGATTCATTGAATCCTTGTTTCAATGCAACAAACCAAACTCCCTTATATCGTGAACAAAACTTTATAGGTTCATTCAATGAAAGAGACTGCACTTGTCAAATCAATGAGTCGAGCTACTCTCATTCATTAAGTGGGAGAAGCATAATGCTTTCATTCAATGAAACAAACTGCATTCATTGAATCATTGAATCAATCAACAATCATTGATTCAATTTAATCAAACCTTATTCCTTGTTTCAATGCAACAAACCTAAATCCCTTGTACAGTGAAACAAACTGCATACGTTCATTCAATGAAAGATGCTGCACTTGTCAATTCAATGAGTAGAGCTATTCTCACTCAATCAATGGGACCAGCTTAACGCTTTCAAGCAATGAAACAAACTGCATTCTTTGAATCATTGAATCAAAGTGCAATCATTGATTCAATGAATCAAACCTTATTCCTTGTTTCAATGCAACAAACCTAACTCCCTTGTACAGTGAAACAAACTGCGTACTTGCATTCAATTAAACATGCTGCACTTGTCAATTCAATGAGAAGAGCTATTCTCATTCATTCAATGGGACCAGCTTAAAGCATTCATTCAATGAATCAAAATGCATTCATTGAATCATTGAATCAAAGTGCAATCATTGATTAAATGAATCAAACCTTATTCCTTGTTTCAATGCAACAAACCTAACTCCCTTGTACAGGGAAACAAACTGCATACGTTCATTCAATGAAAGATGCTGCACTTGTCAATTCAATGAGAAGAGCGATTCTCATTCATTCAATGGGACTAGCTCAATACCTTCATTCAATGAAAGAAACTGCATTCATTGAATCATTGAATCAATCTACAATCATTGATTCAAGTAATCAAACTGTATTCCTTGTTTCAATGGAACATCCCTAACTCCCAAACATCGTGAACTAAAATGCATCCTTTCATTCAATGAAAGAGACTGCACTTGTCAATTCAGTGAGTAGTGTTATTCTCATTCTTTCAATGGGACAAGCGTAATGCTTACATTCAATTAAAGAAACTGCATGCATTGAATCATTCAATCAAACTACAACCATTCATTCATTGAATCAAACTGTATTCCTTGTTTCATTGCAACAGACTTTACTCCCTTATATTGTGAACCAAACTGCATACTTTCATTCAAACAAAGAGGCTGCACTTGTCAATTCAGTGAGTAGAGTTATTCTCATTCTTTCAATGGGACAAGCTTTCATTCAAATTAACAAACTGCATGCATTGAATCATTCAATCAAACTATAACCATTCATTCATTGAAACAAACTGTATTCCTTGTTTGAATGCAACAAACCAAACATACTTATATCATGAACAAAACTTTATACGTTCATTCAATGAAAGAGGCTGTACTTGTCAATTCAGTGAGTAGAGTTATTCTCATTCTTTCAATGGGACAAGCTCAACGCTTTCTTCAAATAAAGAAACTGCATGCATTGAATCATTCAATCAACCTATAAACATTGATTCATTGAATCAAACTGTATTCCTTGTTTCAATGCAACAAACCAAACATACTTACATCGTGAACAAAACTTTATAGGTTCATTCATGAAAAAGGCTGCACTTGTCAATTCAATGAGTAGAGCTACTCTCATTCATTCAGTGGGACATGCATAATGCTTTCATTCAATGAAACAAACTGCATTCATGGAATCATTGAATCAATCTGCAACCATTGATTCATTGAATCAAACTGTATTCCTTGTTTCAATGCAACAAAACTAACTCCCTTACATCGTGAACCAAACTGCACACTTTCATTCAATGAAAGAGGCTGCGCTTGTCAATTCAGTGAGTAGATTTATTCGCATTCTTTCAATGGGGCAAGGTTTACGCTTTCACTGTATTAAACAAATTGCATTCATTGAATGATTCAATCAAATGACAACCATTGATTCATTGAATCAAACTGTATTCCTTGTTTCAATGCAAGAAACAAACTCACTTATGTTGTGAACAAAACTTTATAGGTTCATTCAATGAAAGAGGCTGCACGTGTCAATTCAATGAGTAGTGCTACTCTCATTAATTCAGTGGGACAAGCTTAATGCCTTCTTCAATTAAACAAACTGCATTCATTGAATCATTGAATCAAACTGAAATCATTGCTTCAATGAATCAAACCTAATTCATAACAAACCGAACTCGTTTGTACAGTAAAACAAACTGCCTATGTTCATTAAATGAAAAACGGTGCACTTGTCAATTCAATGAGTAGAGCCACTCTCATTCATTCAGTGGGACAAGCTTAATGCTTTCATTCAATGAAACAAACTGCATTCATTGAATCATTGAATCCATCTACAATCATTGATTCTATTAATCAAACCGTATTCCTTCTTTCAATGGAACAAACCTATCTCCCTTACATAGTGAACCAAACTGCATACTTTCATTCAGTGAAAGAGGCTGCACTTGTCAATTCATTGAGTAGAGTTATTCTCAGTCTTTCAATGGGACAAGATTAACGCTTTCTTTCAAATAAACAAACTGCATTCATTGAATCATTTAATCAAAGTACAACCATTGATTCATTGAATCAAACTGTATTCATTGTTTCAATGCAACAAACCAAACATACTTATATCGTGAAGAAAACTTTGTAGGTTCATTCAATGAAAAAGGCTGCACTTGTCAATTCAATGAGTAGAGCTATTCTCATTCATTCAGTGGGGCAAGCTTAACGCTTTCATTCAATGAAACAAACTGCATTCAATGAAGCATTGAATCAAACTACAACCATTGATTCATTGGGTCAAACTGTATTCCTTGTTTGAATGCAACAAACCTATCTCCCTTGTTCAGTGAAACAAACTGCATACTTTCATTCAATGAAAGAGGCTGCACTTGTCAATTCAGTGAGTAGAGTTATTCTCATTCTTTCAATGGGACAAGCTTAACGCTTTCATTCAATTAAACAAACTGCAAGCATTGAATCATTCAATCAAACCACAACCATTGATTCATTGAATCAAACTGTATTCCTTGTTTCAATGCAACAAACCTAACTCCCTTGGACAGTGAAACAAACTGCATACTTTCATTCAATGAAAGAGGCTGCACTTGTCAATTCAGTGAGTAGAGTTATTCTCATTCTTTCAATGGGACAAGATTAACGCTTTCTTTCAATAGAACAAACTGCATGCATTGAATCATTCAATCAAGCTATAACCATTAATTCATTGAATCAAACTGTATTCCTTGTTTCAATGCAACAAACCAAACATACTTATATCGTGAAGAAAACTTTGTAGGTTCATTCAATGAAAAAGGCTGCACTTGTCAATTCAATGAGTAGAGCTACTCTCATTCATTCAGTGGGACAAGCTTAATGCTTTCATTCAATGAAACAAACTGCATTCAATGAATCATTGAATCAAACTACAACCATTGATTCATTGAGTCAAACTGTATTCCTTGTTTGAATGCAACAAACCTATCTCCCTTGTTCAGTGAAACAAACTGCATACTTTCATTCAATGAAAGAGGCTGCACTTGTCAATTCAGTGAGTAGAGTTATTCTCATTCTTTCAATGGGACAAGCGTAACGCTTTCATTCAATTGAACAAACTGCATGCATTGAATCATTCAATCAATCTATAACCATTGATTCATTCAATCAAACTGTATTCCTTGTTTCAATGCAACAAACCAAACATACTTATATCGTGAACAAAACTTTATAGGTTCATGGAATGAAAAAGGCTGCACTTGTCAATTCAATGAGCAGAGCTACTCTCATTCGTTCAGTGGGACAAGCTTAATGCATTCATTCAATGAAACAAACTGCATTCATTGAATCATTGAATCAATCTACAATCATTGATTCAATTATTCAAACCGTATTCCTTCTTTCAATGCAACAAACCTATCTCCCTTACAGAGTGAACCAAACTGCATACTTTCATTCAATGAAAGAGGCTGCACTTGTCAATTCAGTGAGTATAGTTATTCTCATTCTTTCAATGGGACAAGCTTAACGCTTTCATTCAATGAAACAAACTGCATGCATTGAATCATTCAATCAAACTACAACTATTGATTCATTGAATCAAGCTGTATTCCTTGTTTCAATGCAACAAACCTAACTCCCTTGTACAGTGAAACAAACTGCATACTTTCATTCAATGAAAGAGGCTGCACTTGTCAATTCAGTGAGTAGAGTTATTCTCATTCTTTCAATGGGACAAGCTTAACGCTTCCATTCAATTAAAGAAACTGCATGCATTGAATCATTCAATCAACCTACAACCATTGATTAATTGAATCAAACTGTATTCCTTCTTTCAATGCAACAAACCAAACATACTTATATCGTGAACAAAACATCATAGGTTCATTCAATGAAAAAGGCTGCACGTGTCCATTCAGTGAATAGAGTTATTCTCATTCTTTCAATGGGACAAGCCTAACGCTTTCATTCAATTAAACAAACTGCATGCATTGAATCATTCAATCAAACTATAACCATTGATTCATTGAATCAAACTGTATTCCTTGTTTCAATGTAACAAACCGAACTACCTTATATAGTGAACCAAACTGCAATACTTTCATTCAATGAAAGAGGCTGCACTTGTCAATTCAATGAGTAGAGCTACTCTCATTCATTCAGTGGGACAAGCTTAATGCTTTCATTCAATGAAACAAACTGCATTCATTGAATCATTGAATCAATCTGCAATCATTGATTCAATTAATGGGGCGGCACGGTGGCACAGTGGTTAGCACTGCTGCCTCACAGCGCCAGAGACCCGGGTTCAATTCCCGCCCCAGGTGACTGGCTGTGTGGAGTTTGCACGTTCTCCCCATGCCTGCGTGGGTTTCCTCCGGGTGCTCCGGTTTCCTCCCACAGTCCAAAAATGTGCAGGTCAGGTGAATTGGTCATGCTAAATTGCCCGTAGTGTTAGGTAACGGGTAAATGTAGGGGTATGGGTGTGTTGCGCTTCGGCGGGGCGGTGTGGACTTGTTGGGCCGAAGGGTCTGTTTCCACACTGTAAGTAATCTAATCTAATCTAATCTAATCCAATCTAATCAAACCGTATTCCTTGTTTCAATGGAACAAACCTATCTCCCTTACATAGTGAAACAAACTGATAATTTCATTCAATGAAAGAGGCTGCACTTGTCAAATCAATGAGTAGAGCTACTCTCATGAATTCAGTGGGACAAGCTGAATGCTTTCATTCAATGAAACAAACTGCATTCGTTGAATCATTGAATCAAAGTGAAAGCATTGCTTCAATGAATCAAACCTTATTCGGTGCTTCTATGCAACAAACCTACCTCCATTGTACAGTGAAACAAACTGCATACGTTCATTCAATGAAAAAGGGTGCACTTGTCAATTCAGTGAGTTGAGCTACTCTCATTCATTCAGTGGGACAAGCTTAATGCTTTCATTCAATGAAATAAACTGCATTCATTGAATCATTGAATCAATCTACAATCATTGATTCAATTAATCAAACCGTATTCATCTTTCAATGGAACAAACCTATCTCCCATACATAGTGAACCAAACTGCATACTTTTATCCAATGAAAGAGGCTGCACTTGTCAATTCAGTGAGTCGAGTTATTCTCATTCTTTCAATGGGACAAGCTTAACGCTTTCATTCAATTAAACAAACTGCATGCATTGAATCATTCAATCAAACTACAACTATTGATTCATTGAATCAAGCTGTATTCCTTGTTTCAATGCAACAAACCTAACTCCCTTGTACAGTGAAACAAACTGCATACTTTCATTCAATGAAAGAGGCTGCACTTGTCAATTCAGTGAGTAGAGTTATTCTCATTCTTTCAATGGGACAAGCTTAACGCTTCCATTCAATTAAAGAAACTGCATGCATTGAATCATTCAATCAACCTACAACCATTGAATAATTGAATCAAACTGTATTCCTTCTTTCAATGCAACAAACCAAACATACTTATATCGTGAACAAAACATCATAGGTTCATTCAATGAAAAAGGCTGCACGTGTCCATTCAGTGAATAGAGTTATTCTCATTCTTTCAATGGGACAAGCCTAACGCTTTCATTCAATTAAACAAACTGCATGCATTGAATCATTCAATCAAACTATAACCATTGATTGATTGAATCAAACTGTATTCCTTGTTTCAATGCAACAAACCTAACTACCTTATATAGTGTACCAAACTGCAATACTTTCATTCAATGAACGAGGCTGCACTTGTCAATTCAATGAGTAGAGCTACTCTCATTCATTCAGTGGGACAAGCTTAATGCTTTCATTCAATGAAACAAACTGCATTCATTGAATCATTGAATCAATCTGCAATCATTGATTCAATTAATGGGGCGGCACGGTGGCACAGTGGTTAGCACTGCTGCCTCACAGCGCCAGAGACCCGGGTTCAATTCCCGCCCCAGGTGACTGGCTGTGTGGAGTTTGCACGTTCTCCCCATGCCTGCGTGGGTTTCCTCCGGGTGCTCCGGTTTCCTCCCACAGTCCAAAAATGTGCAGGTCAGGTGAATTGGTCATGCTAAATTGCCCGTAGTGTTAGGTAACGGGTAAATGTAGGGGTATGGGTGTGTTGCGCTTCGGCGGGGCGGTGTGGACTTGTTGGGCCGAAGGGTCTGTTTCCACACTGTAAGTAATCTAATCTAATCTAATCTAATCCAATCTAATCAAACCGTATTCCTTGTTTCAATGGAACAAACCTATCTCCCTTACATAGTGAAACAAACTGATAATTTCATTCAATGAAAGAGGCTGCACTTGTCAAATCAATGAGTAGAGCTACTCTCATGAATTCAGTGGGACAAGCTGAATGCTTTCATTCAATGAAACAAACTGCATTCGTTGAATCATTGAATCAAAGTGAAAGCATTGCTTCAATGAATCAAACCTTATTCGGTGCTTCTATGCAACAAACCTACCTCCATTGTACAGTGAAACAAACTGCCTACGTTCATTCAATGAAAAATGGTGCACTTGTCAATTCAGTGAGTTGAGCTACTCTCATTCATTCAGTGGGACAAGCTTAATGCTTTCATTCAATGAAATAAACTGCATTCATTGAATCATTGAATCAATCTACAATCATTGATTCAATTAATCAAACCGTATTCATCTTTCAATGGAACAAACCTATCTCCCATACATAGTGAACCAAACTGCATACTTTTATCCAATGAAAGAGGCTGCACTTGTCAATTCAGTGAGTCGAGTTATTCTCATTCTTTCAATGGGACAAGCTTAACGCTTTCATTCAATTAAACAAACTGCATGCATTGAATCATTCAATCAAACTACAACTATTGATTCATTGAATCAAGCTGTATTCCTTGTTTCAATGCAACAAACCTAACTCCCTTGTACAGTGAAACAAACTGCATACTTTCATTCAATGAAAGAGGCTGCACTTGTCAATTCAGTGAGTAGAGTTATTCTCATTCTTTCAATGGGACAAGCTTAACGCTTCCATTCAATTAAAGAAACTGCATGCATTGAATCATTCAATCAACCTACAACCATTGAATAATTGAATCAAACTGTATTCCTTCTTTCAATGCAACAAACCAAACATACTTATATCGTGAACAAAACATCATAGGTTCATTCAATGAAAAAGGCTGCACGTGTCCATTCAGTGAATAGAGTTATTCTCATTCTTTCAATGGGACAAGCCTAACGCTTTCATTCAATTAAACAAACTGCATGCATTGAATCATTCAATCAAACTATAACCATTGATTGATTGAATCAAACTGTATTCCTTGTTTCAATGCAACAAACCTAACTACCTTATATAGTGTACCAAACTGCAATACTTTCATTCAATGAACGAGGCTGCACTTGTCAATTCAATGAGTAGAGCTACTCTCATTCATTCAGTGGGACAAGCTTAATGCTTTCATTCAATGAAACAAACTGCATTCATTGAATCATTGAATCAATCTGCAATCATTGATTCAATTAATGGGGCGGCACGGTGGCACAGTGGTTAGCACTGCTGCCTCACAGCGCCAGAGACCCGGGTTCAATTCCCGCCCCAGGTGACTGGCTGTGTGGAGTTTGCACGTTCTCCCCATGCCTGCGTGGGTTTCCTCCGGGTGCTCCGGTTTCCTCCCACAGTCCAAAAATGTGCAGGTCAGGTGAATTGGTCATGCTAAATTGCCCGTAGTGTTAGGTAACGGGTAAATGTAGGGGTATGGGTGTGTTGCGCTTCGGCGGGGCGGTGTGGACTTGTTGGGCCGAAGGGTCTGTTTCCACACTGTAAGTAATCTAATCTAATCTAATCTAATCCAATCTAATCAAACCGTATTCCTTGTTTCAATGGAACAAACCTATCTCCCTTACATAGTGAAACAAACTGATAATTTCATTCAATGAAAGAGGCTGCACTTGTCAAATCAATGAGTAGAGCTACTCTCATGAATTCAGTGGGACAAGCTGAATGCTTTCATTCAATGAAACAAACTGCATTCGTTGAATCATTGAATCAAAGTGAAAGCATTGCTTCAATGAATCAAACCTTATTCGGTGCTTCTATGCAACAAACCTACCTCCATTGTACAGTGAAACAAACTGCCTACGTTCATTCAATGAAAAATGGTGCACTTGTCAATTCAATGAGTAGAGCTACTCTCATTCATTCAGTGGGACAAGCTTAATGCTTTCATTCAATGAAATAAACTGCATTCATTGAATCATTGAATCAATCTACAATCATTGATTCAATTAATCAAACCGTATTCATCTTTCAATGGAACAAACCTATCTCCCATACATAGTGAACCAAACTGCATACTTTTATCCAATGAAAGAGGCTGCACTTGTCAATTCAGTGAGTCGAGTTATTCTCATTCTTTCAATGGGACAAGAATGGGAAAGCTTAACGCTTTCATTCAATTAAACAAACTGCATGCATTGAATCATTCAATCAAACCACAACCATTGATTCATTGAATCAAACTGTATTCCTTGTTTCAATGCAACAAACCTAACTCCCTTGTACAGTGAAACAAACTGCATACTTTCATTCAATGAAAGAGGCTGCACTTGTCAATTCAGTGAATAGAGGTATTCTCATTCTTTCAATGGGACAAGCTTAACGCTTTCTTTCAAATAAATAAACCGCATGCATTGAATCATTCAATCAAACCACAACCATTGATTCATTGAATCAAACTGTATTCCTTGTTTCAATGCAACAAACCAAATATACTTATGTCGTGAACAAATCTTTATAGGTTCATTCAATGAAAGAGGCTGTATTGTCAATTCAATGGGTCGAGCGAGTCTCATTCATTCAGTGGGACAATCTTAATGCTTTCATTCAATGAAACAAACTGCATTCATTGAATCATTGAATCAATCTCCAATCATTCATTCAATTAATCAAACCGTATTCCTTGTTTCAATGCAACAAAACTGACTCCCTTACATAATGAAGCAAACAGCATACTTTCATTCAATGAAAGAGGCTGCACTTGTCAATTCAGTGAGTCGAGTTATTCTCATTCTTTCAATTGGACAAGCTTTACGCTTTCATTGAATTAAACAGATTGCATGCATTGAATCATTCAATCAAACTACAACCATTGATTCATTGAATCAAACTGTATTCCTTGTTTCAATGCAACAAACCAAACTGACTCATATCGTGAACAAAACTTTTAATGAAAGATGCTGCACTTGTCATTTCAATTAGTAGACTACTCTCATTCATTCAGTGGGACAAGCTTTACGCTTTCATTGAATTAAACAAATTGGGGGGGACAGCCTTGCAGGTGTAAGCTGCAGTGAAGGGGTCTGTGGCTCTGAGACTCAGAAGGGAAAGGGGGAGAGGAGGAGAGCGCTAGTTATAGGGGACTCTCTAGTTAGAGGGACGGACAGGCGGCTCTGTGGACATGGGCGAGACTCTCAGATGGTTTGTTGCCTCCCGGGTGCTAGGGTCCGAGACATCTCGGACTGTGTCTTCAGAATCCTTAAGGGGGAGGGTGTGCAGCCAGAAGTCGTGGTACACATTGGCACCAATGACATAGGTAGGAAGAGGGGTGGGGAGGCCATTCAAGAGCTCAAGGAGTTAGGCTGGAAGCTAAAAGCTAGGACAGACAGAGTCGTCATCTCTGGGTTGTTGCCGGTGCCACGTGACAGTGAGGCAAAGAATAGGGAGAGAGTGCAGTTGAACACGTGGCTGCATGGATGGTGTAGGAGGGAGGGCTTCAGATATTTGGACAATTGGACTGCATTCTGGGGAAGGTGGGAAATGTACAAACAGGACGGGTTGCACCTGAACCAGAAGGGCACCAATATCCTGGGGGGTAGGTTTGCTAGCACTCTTCGGGGGGGTTTAAACTAATTTGGCAGGGGGATGGGATCCGGACTTGTAGTCCAGCAAGTAAGCTAGCTGTGTGTCAGGATGTCCAAGACTGTAGGGAGGCTGTGGAGAAGGTAGCACTGACAGGGACTACTTGCGGACACAGAGATGGGCTCAAGTGCGTATACTTCAATGCAAGGAGTATCAGAAATAAGGTGGGTGAACTTAAGGCATGGATCGGTACCTGGGACTACGATGTTGTGGCCATCACGGAAACATGGATAGATGAGGGACAGGAATGGCTGTTGGAGGTTCCTGGTTACAGATGTTTCAGAAAGATTTGGGAGGGTGGCGTTGCTAATTAGAAATGGCATAACGGCTGCAGAAAGGAAGTTTGAGGGGGATCTGCCTCTGGAGGTAGTATGGGCTGAAGTCAGAAATAGGAAAGGTGCAGTCACCTTGTTGGGTGTTTACGATAGGCCCCCCAATAGCAGCAGAGATGTGGAGAAACAGATTGGGAAACAGATTTTGGAAAGGTGCAGAAGCCACAGGGTCGTAGACATGGGCGACTTCAACTTCCCAAATATTGATTGGAAGCTCTTTAGGTCAAGTAGATTGGATGGGGCGGTGTTTGTGCAGTGTGTCCAGGAAGCTTTTGGGGAGGCCATATTGGATTTGGTACTCGGTACTGAACCGGGACAAGTGGTGGGCTTGTTAGTGGGTGAACATTTTGGTGATGGTGACCACAATTCTGTGACTTTCACCTTGGTTATGGAGAGAGATAGGTGCGCTCAACAAGGTAGATTTTACAATTGGGGGAAGGGAAATTACGATGCTGTAAGACAGGATTTGAGGAGCATACGTTGGGAGCATAGGATGTCAGGGAAGGATGTGGTGGAAATGTGGAACTTTTTCAAAGAGCATATACGACGTGTCCATGATATGTATGTACCTATCAGGCAGGAAAGAAATGGTCGTGTGAGGGAGCCTTGGTTGATGAGGGAGGTTGAATATCTAGTAAAGAGGAAGAAGGAGGCTTACATAAGGTTGAGGAAACAGGGTTCAGACAGAGCAGTGGAGGGATACAGGATAGCCAGAAGGGACCTGAAGAAAGGGATTAGGAGAGCTAAGAGAGGGCATGAAAAATCCTTGGCGGGTAGGATCAAGGATAACCCCAAGGCATTTTGTGCGTATGTGAGAAACCTGAGAATGATGAGAACGAGGGTAGGTCCGATCAAGGACAGTAGTGGGAGACTGTGTATTGAGTTGGAAGAGATAGGAGAGGTCTTGAACAAGTACTTCTCTTCAGTATTTACGAACGAGAGTGACCGTATTGTTGAAGAGGAGAGTGTGAAACGGACTGTTAAGCTAGAAGAGATACCTGTTAGGAAGGAAGATGTGTTGGACATTTTGAACAACTTGAGGATAGACAAGTCCCCCGGGCCTGACGGGATATATCCTCGGATTATGTGGGAAGCAAGAGAGGAAATTGCAGTACCGTTGGCAATGATCTTCTCGTCTTCACTGGCAACGGGGGTGGTACCAGGGGACTGGAGAATAGCGAATGTTGTGCCCCTGTTCAAAAAAGGGAATAGGGATAACCCCGGGAATTACAGGCCAGTTAGTCTTACTTCTGTGGTAGGCAAAGTGTACTGAGGGATAGGATTTACAAGTATCTGGAAAGACACTGCTTGATTAGGGACAGCCAGCACAGATTAGTGAACGTTAGGCCTTACAAGTCTTATTGAATTCTTCGAGGAGGTGACCAAGCATGTGGATGAGGGTAGAGCAGTGGATGTAGTGTACATGGATTTTAGTAAGGCATTTGATAAGGTTCCCCATGGTAGGCTTATGCGGAAAGGCAGGAGGCATGGGATAGAGGGAAATTTGGCCAATTGGATAGAAAACTGGCTAACCGGTCGAAGGCAGAGAGTGGTGGTAGATGGTAAATATTCAGCCTGGAGCCCAGTTACAAGTGGAGTTCCGCAGGGATCAGTTCTGGGTCCTCTGCTGTTTGTAATTTTTATTAATGACTGAGATGAGGGAGTCAAAGGGTGGGTCAGTAAATTTGCAGATGATACGAAGATAGGTGGAGTTGTGGACAGTGAGGAGGGCTGTTGTCGGCTGCAGAGGGACTTAGATATGATGCAGAGCTGGGCTGAGGAGTGGCAGATGGAGTTCAACCCTGCCAAGTGTGAGGTTGTCCATTTTGGAAGGACAAATAAGAATGCGGAATACAGGGTTAATGGTAGGGTTCTTAGTCAGGTGGAGGAACAGAGGGATCTTGGGGTTTATGGTCATAGATCTTTGAAGGTTGCCACTCTGGTGGATAGAGTTTGTAAGAAGGCCTATGGAGTATTATAGTTCATTAGTAGAGGGATTGAATTCAAGGGTCATGAAGTGATGTTGCAGCTGTACAGGACTTTGGTTAGGCCACAGTTGGAGTACTGTGTGCAGTTCTGGTCGCCTCACTTTAGGAAAGATGGAGAAGCTTTGGAGAGGGTGCAGAGAAGATTTACCAGGATGTTGCCTGGAATGGAGAGTAGGTCGTACGAGGATAGGTTGAGAGTTCTCGGCCTTTTCTCGTTGGAACGGCGAAGGATGAGGGGTGACTTGATAGAGGTTTATAAGATGATCAGAGGAATAGATAGAGTAGACAGTCAGAAACTTTTTCCCCGTGTACAACAGAGTGTTACAAGGGGACATAAATTTAAGGTGAAGGGTGGAAGGTATAGGGGAGATGTCAGGGGTGGGTTCTCTACCCAGAGGGTGGTGGGGGCATGGAATGCGCTGCCCGTGGGAGTGGTAGAGTCAGAATCATTGGCGACCTTTAAGTGGCATTTGGATAGGTACATGGATGGGTGCTTAATCTAGGTTAGACGTTCGGCACAACATCGTGGGCCGAAGGGCCTGTTCTGTGCTGTATTGTTCTATGTTCTATGTTCTAAGATTAATGCCTACATTCAATCAAACAAACAGCATTCATTGAATCATTGAATCAATCTACAATCACTGATTCAATTAATCAAATCGTATTCATTGTTTCAATGGAACAAACCTATCTCCCTTACATAGTGAAACAAACTGATAATTTCATTCAATGAAAGAGGCTGCACTTCTCAATTCAATGAGTAGAGTTATTCTCATTCTTTCAATGGGACAAGCTTAACGCTTTCATTCAATTAAACAAACTGCATGCATTGAATCATTCAATCAAACTACAACCAATAATTCATTGAATCAAACTGTATTCCTTGTTTCAATGCAACAAACCTAACTCCCTTGTACAGTGAAACAAACTGCATACTTTCATTCAATGAAAGAGGCTGCACTTGTCAATTCAGTGAGTAGAGTTATTCTCATTCTTTCAAAGGGAAAGCTTAACGCTTTCTTTCAAATAAACAAACTGCATGCATTGAATCACTCAATCAAACCACAACCATTGATTCATTGAATTAAACTGTATTCCTTGTTTAAATGCAACAAATCAAACATACTTAAACCGTGAACAAAACTTTATAGGTTCATTCAATGAAAGATGCTGCACTTCTCAATTTAATGAGTAGAGCTACTCTCATTAATTCAGTGGGACAAGCTTAATGCTTTCTTTCAATTAAACAAACTGCATTCATTGAATCATTGAATCAAACTGAAATCATTGCTTCAATCAATCAAACCTTATTCATAACAAACCGAACTCCTTTGTACAGTGAAACAAACTGTCTACGTTCATTCAATGAAAAATGGTGCACTTGTCAATTCAATGAGTAGAGCTACTCTCATTCATTCAGTGGGACAAGCTTAATGCTGTCATTCAATGAAACAAACTGCATTCATTGAATCATTGAATCCATCTACAATCATTGATTCAATTAATCAAACCGTATTCCTTGTTTCAAGGCAAAAATCTATCTCCCATAGAGAGTGAACCAAACTGCATACTTTCATTCAATGAAAGAGGCTGCACTTGTCAATTCAGTGAGTAGAGTTATTCTCATTCTTTCAATGGGACAAGCTTAACTCTTTCATTCAATTAAACAAACTGCATTCATTGAATCATTGAATCAATCGACAATCACTGATTCAATTAATCAAACTGTATTCCTTGTTTCAATGGAACAAACCTATCTCCCTTACATAGTGAAACAAACTGATAATTTCATTCAATGAAAGAGGCTGCACTTATCAATTCAATGAGTAGTGCTACTCTCATTAATTCAGTGGGACAAGCTTAATGCTTTCTTTCAATTAAACAAACTGCATTCATTGAATCATTGAATCAAAGTGAAATCATTGCTTCAATGAATCAAACCTTATTCATTGTTTCAATGCAACAAACCTAACTCCTTCGTACAGTGAAACAAACTGCCTACGTTCATTCAATGAAAAATGGTGCACTTGTCAATTCAATGAGTAGAGCTACTCTCATTCATTCAGTGGGACAAGCTTAACGCTTTCATTCAATGAAACAACCTGCATTCATTGAATCATTGAATCAATCTACAATCATTGATTCAATTAATCAAACCGTATTCCTTGTTTCAAGGCAACAAACCTATCTCCCTTACATAGTGAACCAAACTGCATACTTTCATTCAATGAAAGAGGCTGCACTTGTCAATTCAGTGAGTAGAGTTATTCTCATTCTTTCAATGGGACAAGCTTAACCCTTTCAGTCAATTAAACAAGCTGCATGCATTGAATCATTCAATCAAACTACAAACATTGATTCATTGAATCAAGCTGTATTCCTTGTTTCAATGCAACAAACCTAACTCCCTTGTACAGTGAAACAAACTGCATACTTTCATTCAATGAAAGAGGCTGCACTTGTCAATTCAGTGAGTAGAGCTACTCTCATTCATTCAGTGGGACAAGCTTAATGCTTTCATTCAATGAAACAAACTGCATTCATTGAATCATTGAATCCATCTACAATCATTGATTCAATTAATCAAATCGTATTCCTTGTTTCAAGGCAACAACCTGTCTCCCTTACATAGTGAACCAAACTGCATACTTTCATTCAATGAAAGAGGCTGTACTTGTCAATTCAGTGAGTAGAGTTTTTGTCATTCTTTCAATGGGACAAGCTTAACGCTTACATTCAATGAAACAAACTGCATTAATTGAATCATTCAATCAAACTACAACCATTGATTCATTGAATCAAACTGTATTCCTTGTTTCAATGCAACAAACCTGACTCCCTTGTCCAGTGAAACAAACTGCATACTTTCATTCAATGAAAGGGGCTGCACTTGTCAATTCAGTGAGTAGAGTTATTCTCATTCTTTCAATGGGACAAGCTTAACGCTTTCTTTCAAATAAACAGGATTGGCTGTTGCAGGTTCCAGGGTTTAAATGTTTTAATAGGGTCAGAGGTGGGGGTTAAAGAGGGGGGAGTGTGGCTTTGCTTGTCAAAGATAGTATTACAGCGGTGGAAAGGAAGATGGACGAAGATTTGCCATCTGAGGTAGTTTGGGTTGAGGTTAGGGATAGGAGACGTGAGGTCACGCCGTTAGGAGTCTTTTACAGGCCTCCTAATAGTCCTAGAATCGTTGAAGAAAGGATTGCGAAGATGATTCAGGAGAAGTGTGACAGTAATAGGGTGGTTGTTATGGGGGACTTTAACTTTCCTAATATTGATTGGGAAAGCGATAGCTCAAGTTCGTTAGATGGGTCAGTGTTTGTCCAATGTGTGCAGGAGAGTTTCCTGACACAATATGTAGATAAGCCAACAAGAGGTGAGGCCATACTGGATTTGGTTCTGGGTAACGAACCAGGCCGGGTGTTAGAACTAGAGGTAGGTGAGCACTTTGGGGACAGTGACCACAATTCGGTGATTTTTACTCTTGTGATGGAGAGGGATAAGTGTGTACTACAGGGCAAGAGTTATAGCTGGGGGCAGGGAAATTATGATGCGGTGAGGCATGACTTAGGATGTGTGGATTGGAAAAGTAGATTCCAAGGCAAGAGCGTAATTGATATGTGGAACTTGTTCAAGGAGCAACTATTGAGTGTCCTTGATAAGTAGGGTCGTGGCAGGGAGGGAGGAAAGGGTCGTGTGAGGGAGCCGTGGTTTAATAAGGAATTGGAATACCTTGTTAAATGGAAGAGGGCGGCCTTTGTAAAGATGAGGCGTGAAGGTTCAATAGGGGCGATTTAGAGTTATAAGGTAGCCCGGAAGGACCTGAAGAGAGAGCTAAGAGCAGCAAGGAGGGGACATGAAAGGTCCTTAGTTGGTAGGATTAGGGAAAACCCTAAGGCTTTCTATAGGTATGTTAGGAATAAAAGAATGACTCGGGTAGGAATAGGTCCAATCAAGGATAGTAATGGGAAGTTGCGTGTGGAGGCTGAAGAGATTGGGGAGGCACTGAATGAATACTTTTCGTCAGTATTCACTCAGGAACAGGACATTGTTGTCGATATGAATACTGAGGCATGAATAAGTAGAATGGATGGCTTTGAGATATGTAGAGAAGAGGTGTTGGAAATTCTGGCAAGGGTGAAAATAGATAAGTCCCCTGGGCCTGATGGCATTTATCCTAGGATTCTCTGGGAAGCAAGGGAGGAGATTGCAGAGCCATTGACCTTGATTTTTGTGTCCTCTTTGTCTACAGGAGTAGTGCCGGAGGACTGGAGGCTAGCAAACGTGGTTCCCTTGTTCAAGAAGAGGAGTAGGGATGATCCTAGTAACTTTTGGCCAGTGAGTCTCACTTCTGTTGTGGGCAAAGTCTTAGAGAGAATTGTAAGGGATAGGATTTATGCACATCTGGATAAGAATAATGTGATCAAGGATAGTCAGCATGGTTTTGTGAAGGGCAGGTCATGCCTCACAAACCTTATTGAATTCTTTGAGAAGGTGGCTAAGGAGGTAGATGAGGGGAAAGCGGTAGATGTGGTATATATGGATTTTAGTAAGGCGTTTGATAAGGTCCCCCATGGTAGGCTACTGCAGAAAATACAGAGATATGGCATTGAGGGTGAGTTGGAGGTTTGGATTAGGAATTGGCTGGCTGGAAGAAGACAGAGGGTAGTAGTTGATGGCAAAGGTTCATCTTGGAGTGCCGTCAGTAGCGGTGTTCCGCAAGGATCTGTTTTGGGACCATTGCTGTTTGTCATTTTTATAAATGACCTGGAGGAAGGGTTAGAAGGTTGGGTGAGCAAGTTTGCGGATGATACGAAAGTCGGAGGAGTTGTAGACAGTGAGGAAGGATGTGGCAGGTTACAGCGGGATATAGAGAAGCTGCAGAGCTGGGCAGAAAGGTGGCAAATGGAGTTCAATGTAGCTAAGTGTGAGGTGATTCACTTTGGTAAGAGTAACAAAAAGATGGGGTACTGGGCTAATGGTCAGATACTTGGTAGTGTGGAAGAGCAGAGGGATCTTGGTGTCCATGTACACAGATCTCTGAAAGTTGCCACCCAGGTAAATAGTGCAGTGAAGAAGGCATATGGCGTACTGGCTTTTATTGGTAGAGGAATTGAGTTCCGGAGTCCTGAGGTCATGCTGCAGTTGTATAAGACTCTGGTGCGGCCGCATCTGGAATATTGTGTGCAGTTTTGGTCGCCATACTATAGGAAGGATGTGGAGGCACTGGAACGGGTGCAGAGGAAGTTTACCAGGATGTTGCCTGGTATGGTAGGAAGATCCTCTGAGGAAAGGCTGAGACACTTGGGGTTGTTTTCATTGGAGAAAAGAAGGTTTAGGGGTGACTTGATAGAGGTGTACAAGATGATTAGGGGATTAGATAGGGTTGACAGTGAGAACCTTTTTCCACGTATGGAGTCAGCTATTACAAGGGGGCATAGCTTTAAATTAAGGGGGGATAGATATAGGACTGATGTTAGGGGGAGGTTCTTCACTCAGCGAGTCGTAAGTTCATGGAATGCCCTGCCAGTAGCAGTGGTGGACTCTCCCTCTTTATGGGTATTTAAGCGGGCATTGGAGAGGTATATGGAGTATAGTGGGTTAGCCCAAAGGTGGGCTTTGATCGGCGCAACATCGAGGGCCGAAGGGCCTGTAATGCGCTGTATTCTTCTATGTTCTATGTTCTATAAAGAAACTGCATGCATTGAATCAAACCGAACATACTCATATCGTGAACAACACTTTATAGGTTCATTCAATGAAAGAGGCTGCATTTGTCAATTCAGTGGGTAGAGCAACTCTCATTCATTCAGTAGGACAAGCTTAATGCTTTCATTCAATAAAACAAACTGCATTCATTGAATCATTGAATCAATCTACAATCACTGATTCAATTAATCAAACCGTATTCCTTGTTTCAATGCAACAAACCTATCTCCCTTACACAGTGAACCAAACTGCATACTTTCATTCAATGAAAGAAGCTGCACTTGTCAGTTCAGTCAGTAGAGTTATTCTCATTCTTTCAATGGGACAAGCTTAACGCTTTCATTCAATTAAACAAACAGCATGCACTGAATCATTCAATCAAACAACAACCATTGATTCATTGTATCAAAATGTATTCCTTGTTTCACTGCAACAAACCTAACTCCCTTGTACAGTGAAACAAACTGCATACTTTCATTCAATGAAAAAGGCTGCACTTGTCAATTCAATGAGTAGAGCTACTCTCATTCATTCAATGGGACAGGCTTAATGCTTTCATTCAATTAAACAAACTGCATGCATTAAATCATTCAATCAAACTACCACCATTGATTCATTGAATCAAACTGTATTCCTTGTTTCAATGCAACAAACCTAACTCCCTTGTACAGTGAAAAAAACTGCATACTTTCATTCAATGAAAGAGGCTGCACTTGTCAATTCCGTGTGTAGAGTTATTCTCATTCATTCAGTGGGACAAGCTTAATAATTTCATTTAATTAAACAGACTGCAGGCATTGAATCATTCAATCAAACGAGAACCATTGATTCATTGAATCAAACTGTATTCCTTGTTTCAATGAAACAAACCTACCTCACTTGTACAGTGAAACAAACTGCATACTTTCATTCAATGAAAAAGGATGCGCTTGTCAATTCAATGAGTTGAGCTACTCTCATTCAGTCAGTGGGAAAGCTAAATGCTTTCATACAATTAAACAAACTGCATGCATTGAATCATTCAATCAAACTACAACCATTCATTCATTGAATCAAACACTATTCCTTGTTTCAATGCAACAAACCTAACTCCCTTGTACAGTGAAACAAACTGCATACTTTCATTCAATGAAAGAGGCTGCACTTGTCAATTCAGTGAGTAGAGCTATTCTCATTCTTTCAATGGGACAAGCTTAACGCTTTCTTTCAAATAAACAAACTGCATGCATTGAACCATTCAATCAAACCACAACCATTAATTCATTGAATCAAACTGTCTTCCTTGTTACAATGCAACAAACCAAACATACTTATATCGTGAACAAAACTTTATAGGTTCATTCAATGAAACAGGCTGCACTTGTCAATTCAATCAGTCGAGCTAATCTCATTCATTCAGTGGGACAATCTTAATGCTTTCCTTCAATGAAACAAACTGCATTCACTGAATCATTGAATCAATCTCCAAACTTTCATTCAATTAATCAACCCGTATTCATTGTTTCAATGCAACAAAACTGACTCCCTTACATAGTGAAGCAAACTGCAAACTTTCATTCATTCAGTGGGACAAGATTAATGCTTTCATTCAATGAAACAAACTGCATTCATTGAATCATTGAATCAATGTACAATCATTGATTCAATTAATCAAACCGTATTCCTGATTTAAATGAAACAAACCTATCTCCCTTACAGAGTGAAACAAACTGATAATTTCATTCAATGAAAGATGCTGCACTTGTCAATTCAATGAGTCGAGCTACTCTCATTAATTCAGGGGGACAAGCTGAATGCTTTCTTTCAATTAATGAAACTGCATTCATTGAATCATTGAATCAAAGTGAAATCATTGCTTCAATGAATCAAATCTTATTCATTGTTTCAATGCAACAAACCTAACTCCTTTGTACAGTGAAACTAACTGCCTACGTTCATTCATTGAAAAATGGTGCACTTGTCAATTCAATGAGTAGAGTTACTCTCATTCATTCAGTGGGACAAGCTTAATGCTTTCATTCAATGAAACAAACTGCATTCATTGAATCATTGAATCAATCTCCAATGATTGATTCAAATAATCAAACCGTATCCCTTGTTTCAATGCAACAAACCTGTCTCCCTTACATAGTGAACCAAACTGTATACTTTCATTCAATGAAAGAGGCTGCACTTGTCAATTCAGTGAGTAGAGTTATTCTCATTCTTTCAATGGGACAAGCTTAACGCTTTCATTCAATTAAACATACTGCATGCATTGAATCATTCAATCAAACTACAATCATTGATTCATTGAATGAAAATGTATTCCTTGTTTCAATGCAACAAACCTAACTCCCTTGTACAGTGAAACGAACTGCATGCTTTCATTCAATGAAAGAGGCTGCACTTGTCAATTCAGTGAGTAGAGTTATTCTCATTCTTACAATGGGACAAGCTGAACGCTTTCTTTAAAATAAACAAACTGCATGCATTGAATCATTCGATCCAACCACAACAATTGATTCATTGAATCAAACTGTATTCCTTGTTTCAATACAACAAACCTAACTCCCGTGTACAGTGAAACGAACTGCATACTTTCATTCAATGAAAGAGGCTGCACTTGTCACTTCAGTGAGTAGAGTTATTCTCATTCTTTCAATGGGACAAGCTTAACACTTTCATTCAATTAAACAAACTGCATGCATTGAATCATTCAAACAAACTGCGACCACTGATTCATTGAATCAAACTGTATTCCTTGTTTCAATGGAACAAACCTAACTCCCTTGCACAGTGAAACAAACTGCATACTTTCATTCAATGAAAGAGGCTGCACTTGTCAATTCAGTGAGTAGAGGTATTCTCACTCTTTCAATGGGTCAAGCTTAACGCTTTCTTTCAATTAAACAAACTGCATGCATTGAATCATTCAATCAATTCACAACCATTGATTCATTGAATCAAACTGTATTCCTTGTTTCAATGCAAAAAACCAAACATCCTCATATCGTGAACAAAACTTTATAGGTTCATTCAATGAAAGAGGCTGCACTTGTCAATTCAATGAGTAGAGCAACTCTCATTCATTCAGTGAGACAAGGTTAACGCTTTCATTCAATAAAACAAACTGCATTCATTGAATCAATGAATAAATCTACAATCACTGATTCAATTCATCAAACCGTATTCCTTGATTCAATGCAACAAACCTATCTCCCTTACATAGTGAACCAAACTGCATACTTTCATTCAATGAAAGAGGCTGCACTTGTCAATTCGGTGAGTAGAGTTATTCTCATTCTTTCAATGGGTCAAGCTTAACGCTGTCTATCAAATTGACAAAGTGCATCCATTGAATCATTCAATCAACCCACAAACATTGATTCTTTGAATCAAACTGTATTCCTTGTTTCAATGCAACAAACCAAACTCACTCATACGGTGAACAAAACTTTATTGGTTAATTCAATGAAAAAGGCTGCACTTGTCAATTCAATGAGTAGAGCTACTCTCATTCATTCACTGGGACAAGCTTAATACTTTCATTTAATTAAACAGACTGCATGCATTGAATCATTCAATCAAACAACAACCATTGATACATTGAATCAAACTGTATTCCTTGTTTCAATGCAACAAACCAAACTCCCTTGTCCAGTGAAACTAACTGCATACTTTCATTCAATGAAAGAGGCTGCACTTGTCAATTCAGTGAGTAGAGTTATTCTCATTCTTTCAATGGGACAAGCTTTACGCTTTCTTTCAAATAAACAACCTGCATGCATTGAATCATTCAATCAAACCACAACCATTGATTCATTGGATCAAACTGTATTCCTTGTTTCAATACAACAAACCTAACTCCCTTGCACAGTGAAACAAACTGCATACTTTCATTCAATCAAAGAGGCTGCACTTGTCAATTCAGTGAGTAGAGTTATTATCATTCTTTCAATGGGACAAGCTTAGCGCTTTCTTCCAAATAAACAAACTGCATGCATTTAATCATTCAATCAAACTATAACCATTGATTCATTGAATCAAACTGTATTCCTTGTTTCAATGCAACAAACCAAACATACTTTTCTCGTGAACAAAACGTTGTAGGTTCATTCAATGAAAGAGGCTGCAGATGTCCATTCAGTGAATAGAGTTCTTCTCATTCTTTCAATGGGACAAGCTTAACGCTTTCTTTCAATTAAACAAACTGCATGCATTGAATCATTCAATCAAACTATAAGCATTGATTCATTGAATCAAACTGTACTCTTTGTTTCAATGCTACAAACTTAACTCCCTTGTCTGGTGAAACAAACTGCATACTTTCACTCAATGAAAGAGGCTGCAATTGTCAATTCAGTGAGTAGAGTTATTCTCATTCTTTCAATGGGACAACCCTAACGCTTTCTTTCAAAGAAACAAACTGAATACATTGAATCATTCAATCAAACTACAACCATTGATTCATTGAATCAAACTGTATTCCTTGTTTCAATGCAACAAACCAAACATACTTATATCATGAACAAAACTTTATAGGTTCATTCATGAAAAAGGCTGCACTTGTCAATTCAATGAGTAGAGCTACTCTCAGTGGGACAAGCTTAACGCTTTCGTTCAATTAAACAAACTGCATGCATTGAATCAGTGAATCAAACTACAACCATTGATTCATTGAATCAAACTGTATTCATTGTTTCAATCCAACAAACCTAACTTCCTTGTACAGTGAACCAAACGGCATACTTTCATTCAATGGAAGAGGCTGCACTTGTCAATTCAGTGAGTCGAGTTATTCTCATTCTTTCAATGGGACAAGCTTAACGCTTTATTTCAAATAAACAAACTGCATGCATTGAATCATTCAATCAAACTACAACCATTGATTCATTGAATCAAACTGTTCATTCTTTCAATGCAACAAACCAAACATACTTATATCGTGATCAAAACCTTATAGATTCATTCAATGAAAAAGGCTGCACTTGTCAATTCAATGAGTAGAACTACTCTCATTCATTCAGTGGGACAAGCTTCATGCTTTCATTCAATGAAATAAACTGCATTCATTGTTTCAATCTACAATCATTGATTCACTTATTCACACCGTATTCCTTCTTTCAATGGAACAAACCTATCTCCCTTACATAGTGAACCAAACTGCATACTTTCATTCAATGAAAGAGGCTGCACTTGTCAATTCAGTGAGTAGAGTTATTCTCATTCTTTCAATGGGACAAGCTTAACGCATTCATTCAATTAAGCAAACTGCATGCATTGAATCATTCAATCAAACTACAACAATTGATTCATTGAATCAAACTGTATTCCTTGTTTCAATGCAACAAACCAAACTCCTTCATATCGTGAACAAAACTTTATAGGTCCATTCATGAAAAATGCTGCACGTGTCAATTCAATGAGTAGAGCTACTCTCAGTGGGACAAGCTTAACGCTTTCGTTCAATTAAACAAACTGCATGCATTGAATCATTGTATCAATCTACAATCATTGATTCACTTATTCACACCGTATTCCTTCTTTCAATGGAACAAACCTATCTCCCTTACATAGTGAACCAAACTGCATACTTCCATTCAATGAAAGAGGCTGCACTTGTGAATTCAGTGAGTAGAGTTATTCTCATTGTTTCAATGGGACAAGTTTAACACTTTCTTCCAAATAAACAAACTGCATGCATTGAATCATTCAATCAAACTACAACCATTGATTCATTGAATCAAACTGTATTCCTTGTTTCAATGCAACAAACCAAACGTACTATTCTCGTGAACAAAACGTTGTAGGTTCATTCATGAAAGTGGCTGCACTTGTCAATTCAATGAGTAGAGCTACTCTCATTCATTCAGTGGGACACGCTTAATGCTTTCATTCAATGAAACAAACTGCATTCATTGAATCATTGAATCAAACTATAACCATTGATTCATTGAACCAAACTGTATTCGTTGTTTCAATGCAACGAAACTAGCTCCCTTACATATTGAACGAAACTGCATACTTTCATTTAATGAAGAGGCAGCAGTTGTTAATTCAGTGAGTAGAGTTATTCTCATTCTTTCAATGGGACAAGGTTAACGCTTTCATTCAATTAAACAAACTGCATACATTAAATCATTGAATCAAACTACAACCATGGATTCATTGAATCAAACTGTATTCCTTGTTTCAATGCAATAAACCAAACTCACTCATATCGTGAACAAAACTTTATATGTTCATTCAATGAAAGAGGCTGCACTTGTCAATTTAATGAGTAGAGCAACTCTCAATGGGACAAGCTTAACGCTTTCATTCAATTAAACGAACTGCATGCATTGAATCATTCAATCAAACTACAACCATTGATTCATTGAATCAAAATATATTCCTTGTTTCAATGCAACAAACCTAACTCCCTTGTACAGTGAAACAAACTGCATACTTTCATTCAATGAAAGACGCTGCACTTGTCAATTCAGTGAGTAGAGTTATTCTCATTCTTTCAATGGGACAAGCTTAACGCTTCCTTTCAAATAAACAAACTGCATGCATTGAATCATTCAATCTACAACCATTGATTCATTGAATCAAACTGTATTCCTTGTTTCAATGCAAAAAACCAAACATACTCATATCGTGAACAAAACTTTATAGGTTCATTCAATGAAAGAGGCTGCACTTGTCAATTCAATGAGTAGAGCTACTCTCATTCATTCAGTGGGACACGCTTAATGCTTTCATTCAATGAAACAAACTGCATTCATAGAATCATTGAATCAATCTACAATCTTTGATTCAATTAATCAAACCGTATTCCTTGTTTCAATGCAACAAACCTATCTCCCTTACAGAGTGAACCAAACTGCATACTTTCATTCAATGATAGAAGCTGCACTTGTCAATTCAGTGAGTAGAGTTATTCTCATTCTTTCAATGGGACAAGCTTAACGCTTTCATTCAATTAAACAATGGCATGCATTGAATCATTCAATCAAACTACAACCATTGATTCATTGAATCAAAATATATTCCTTGTTTCAATGCAACAAACCGAACTCCCTTGTACAGTGAAACAAGCTGCATACTTTCATTCTATGAAAGAGGCTGCACTTCTCAATTCAGTGAGTAGAGTTATTCTCAATCTATTAATGGGACAAGCTTAACGCTTTCAATCAAATAAACAAACTGCATGCATTGAATCATTCAATCAAACTACAATCATTGATTCATTGAATCAAACTGTATTCCTTGTTTCAATGCAACAAACCAAACATACTCATATCGTGAACAAAACTTTAAAGGTTCATTCAATGAAAGAGACTGCACTTGTCAATTCAATGAGTAGAGCTACTCTCATTCATTCAGTGGGACACGCTTAATGCTTTCATTCAATGAAACAAACTGCATTCATAGAATCATTGAATCAATCGACAATGATTGATTCAATTAATCAAACCCTATTCCTTTTTTCAATGGATCAAACCTATCTCCCTTACATAGTGAACCAAACTGCATACTTTCAATCAATGAAAGAGGCTGCACTTGTCAATTCAGTGAGTAGAGTTATTTTCATTCTTTCAATGGGACAAGCTTAACGCTTTCTTTCAAATTAACAAGCTGCATGTATTGAATCATTCAATCAACCCACAAACATTGATTCATTGAATCAAACTGTATTCCTTGTTTCAATGCAACAAACCAAACTCACTCATATCATGCACAAAACGTTTTAGGTTAATTCAATGAAAAAGGCTGCACTTATCAATTCAATGAGTCAAACTACTCTCATTCATTCAGAGCGACAAGGTTAATGCTTTCTTTCAATTAAACAAACTGCATGCATTGAATCATTCAATCCAACTTTTGAATCAAACTGTATTCCATGTTTCAATGCAACAACAAACCTCACTCCCTTGTACAGTGAAACAAACTGCATACTTTCATTCAATGAAAGAGGCTGCACTTGTCAATTCAGTGAGTAGAGTTATTCTCATTCTTTCAATGGGACAAGCTTAACGCTTTCTTTCAAATAAACAAACTGCATGCATTGAATCATTCAGTCAAACTATAACCATTGATTCATTGAATCAAACTGTATTCCTTGTTTCAATGCAACAAACCAAACATACTTATATCGTGATCAAAACCTTATAGGTTCATTCAATGAAAAAGGCTGCACTTATCAATTCAAGAGTAGAGCTACTCTCATTCAGTCAGTGGGACAAGCTTAATGCTTTCATTGAATGAAACAAACTGCATTCATTGATTCATTGAATCAATCTACAATCATTGATTCAATTAATCAAACCGTATTCCTTCTTTCAATGGTATAAACCTCTCTCCCATACATAGTGAACCAATTTGCATACTTTCATTCAATGAAAAAGGCTGCACTTGTCAATTCAATGAGTAGAGCTACTCTCAGTGGGACAAGCTGAACGCTTTCATTCCATTAAACAAACTGCATGCATTGAATCATTCAAACTACAACCATTGATTCATTGAATCAAACTGTATTCATTGTTTCAATGCAACAAACCTAACTCCCTCGCACAGTGAAACAAACTGCATACTTTCATTCAATCAAAGAGGCTGCACTTGTCAATTCAGTGAGTAGAGTTATTCTCATTCTTTCAATGGGACAAGCTTAGCGCTTTCTTCCAAATAAACAAACTGCATGCATTGAATCATTCAATCAAACTACAACCACTGATTCATTGAATCAAACTATTCATTCTTTCAAAGCAACAAACCTTACATCAAAACCTTATAGATTCATTCAATGAAAAAGGCTGCACTTGTCAATTCAATGAGTAGAACTACTCTCATTCATTCAGTGGGACAAGCTTCATGCTTTCATTCAATGAAATAAACTGCATACATTGTATCAATCTACAATCATTGATTCACTTATTCAAATCGTATTCCTTCTTTCAATGGAACAAACCTATCTCCCTTACATAGTGAACCAAACTGCAAACTTTCATTCAATGAAAGAGGCTACACTTGTCAATTCAGTGAGTAGAGTTATTCTCATTCTTTCAATGGGACAAGCTTAACGCTTTCTTTCAAATAAACAAACTGCATGCATTGAATCATTCAATCAAACCACAACCATTGATTCATTTAATCAAACTGTATTCCTTGTTCAATGCAACAAACCGAACATACTTATATCGTGATCAAAACCTTATAGGTTCATTCAATGAAAAAAGCTGCACTTGTCAATTCAATGAGTAGAACTACTCTCATTCATTCAGTGGGACAAGCTTCATGCTTTCATTCAATGAAATAAACTGCATTCATTGTTTCAATCTACAATCATTGATTCACTTATTCACAACGTATTCCTTCTTTCAATGGAACAAACCTATCTCCCTTACATAGTGAACCAAACTGCATACTTTCATTCAATGAAAGAGGCTGCACTTGTCAATTCAGTGAGTAGAGTTATTCTCATTCTTTCAATGGGACAAGCTTAACGCATTCATTCAATTAAGCAAACTGCATGCATTGAATCATTCAATCAAACTACAACAATTGATTCATTGAATCAAACTGTATTCCTTGTTTCAATGCAACAAACCAAACTCATTCATATCGTGAACAAAACTTTATAGGTCCATTCATGAAAAATGCTGCACGTGTCAATTCAATGAGTAGAGCTACTCTCAGTGGGACAAGCTTAACGCTTTCGTTCAATTAAACAAACTGCATGCATTGAATCATTCAATCAAACTACAATCATTGATTCATTGAATGAAAATGTATTCCTTGTTTCAATGCAACAAACCTAACTCCCTTGTACAGTGAAACGAACTGCATGCTTTCATTCAATGAAAGAGGCTGCACTTGTCAATTCAGTGAGTAGAGTTATTCTCATTCTTACAATGGGACAAGCTGAACGCTTTCTTTAAAATAAACAAACTGCATGCATTGAATCATTCGATCCAACCACAACAATTGATTCATTGAATCAAACTGTATTCCTTGTTTCAATACAACAAACCTAACTCCCGTGTACAGTGAAACGAACTGCATACTTTCATTCAATGAAAGAGGCTGCACTTGTCACTTCAGTGAGTAGAGTTATTCTCATTCTTTCAATGGGACAAGCTTAACACTTTCATTCAATTAAACAAACTGCATGCATTGAATCATTCAAACAAATTGCGACCATTGATTCATTGAATCAAACTGTATTCCTTGTTTCAATGGAACAAACCTAACTCCCTTGTACAGTGAAACAAACTGCATACTTTCATTCAATGAAAGAGGCTGCACTTGTCAATTCAGTGAGTAGAGGTATTCTCACTCTTTCAATGGGTCAAGCTTAACGCTTTCTTTCAATTAAACAAACTGCATGCATTGAATCATTCAATCAATTCACAACCATTGATTCATTGAATCAAACTGTATTCCTTGTTTCAATGCAAAAAACCAAACATACTCATATCGTGAACAAAACTTTATAGGTTCATTCAATGAAAGAGGCTGCACTTGTCAATTCAATGAGTAGAGCAACTCTCATTCATTCAGTGGGACAAGGTTAATGCTTTCATTCAATAAAACAAACTGCATTCATTGAATCAATGAATAAATCTACAATCACTGATTCAATTCATCAAACCGTATTCCTTGATTCAATGCAACAAACCTATCTCCCTTACATAGTGAACCAAACTGCATACTTTCATTCAATGAAAGAGGCTGCACTTGTCAATTCGGTGAGTAGAGTTATTCTCATTCTTTCAATGGGTCAAGCTTAACGCTGTCTATCAAATTGACAAAGTGCATCCATTGAATCATTCAATCAACCCACAAACATTGATTCTTTGAATCAAACTGTATTCCTTGTTTCAATGCAACAAACCAAACTCACTCATACGGTGAACAAAACTTTATTGGTTAATTCAATGAAAAAGGCTGCACTTGTCAATTCAATGAGTAGAGCTACTCTCATTCATTCACTGGGACAAGCTTAATACTTTCATTTAATTAAACAGACTGCATGCATTGAATCATTCAATCAAACTACAACCATTGATACATTGAATCAAACTGTATTCCTTGTTTCAATGCAACAAACCAAACTCCCTTGTCCAGTGAAACTAACTGCATACTTTCATTCAATGAAAGAGGCTGCACTTGTCAATTCAGTGAGTAGAGTTATTCTCATTCTTTCAATGGGACAAGCTTTACGCTTTCTTTCAAATAAACAACCTGCATGCATTGAATCATTCAATCAAACCACAACCATTGATTCATTGGATCAAACTGTATTCCTTGTTTCAATGCAACAAACCAAACATACTTTTCTCGTGAACAAAACGTTGTAGGTTCATTCAATGAAAGAGGCTGCAGTTGTCCATTCAGTGAATAGAGTTCTTCTCATTCTTTCAATGGGACAAGCTTAACGCTTTCTTTCAATTAAACAAACTGCATGCATTGAATCATTTCATCAAACTATAAGCATTGATTCATTGAATCAAACTGTACTCTTTGTTTCAATGCTACAAACTTAACTCCCTTGTCTGGTGAAACAAACTGCATACTTTCACTCAATGAAAGAGGCTGCAATTGTCAATTCAGTGAGTAGAGTTATTCTCATTCTTTCAATGGGACAACCCTAACGCTTTCTTTCAAAGAAACAAACTGAATACATTGAATCATTCAATCAAACTACAACCAGTGATTCATTGAATCAAACTGTATTCCTTGTTTCAATGCAACAAACCAAACATACTTATATCATGAACAAAACTTTATAGGTTCATTCATGAAAAAGGCTGCACTTGTCAATTCAATGAGTAGAGCTACTCTCAGTGGGACAAGCTTAACGCTTTCGTTCAATTAAACAAACTGCATGCATTGAATCAGTGAATCAAACTACAACCATTGATTCATTGAATCAAACTGTATTCATTGTTTCAATCCAACAAACCTAACTTCCTTGTACAGTGAACCAAACGGCATACTTTCATTCAATGGAAGAGGCTGCACTTGTGAATTCAGTCAGTCGAGTTATTCTCATTCTTTCAATGGGACAAGCTTAACGCTTTCTTTCAAATAAACAAACTGCATGCATTGAATCATTCAATCAAACTACAACCATTGATTCATTGAATCAAACTGTTCATTCTTTCAATGCAACAAACCAAACATACTTATATCGTGATCAAAACCTTATAGATTCATTCAATGAAAAAGGCTGCACTTGTCAATTCAATGAGTAGAACTACTCTCATTCATTCAGTGGGACAAGCTTCATGCTTTCATTCAATGAAATAAACTGCATTCATTGTTTCAATCTACAATCATTGATTCACTTATTCACACCGTATTCCTTCTTTCAATGGAACAAACCTATCTCCCTTACATAGTGAACCAAACTGCATACTTTCATTCAATGAAAGAGGCTGCACTTGTCAATTCAGTGAGTAGAGTTATTCTCATTCTTTCAATGGGACAAGCTTAACGCATTCATTCAATTAAGCAAACTGCATGCATTGAATCATTCAATCAAACTACAACAATTGATTCATTGAATCAAACTGTATTCCTTGTTTCAATGCAACAAACCAAACTCCTTCATATCGTGAACAAAACTTTATAGGTCCATTCATGAAAAATGCTGCACGTGTCAATTCAATGAGTAGAGCTACTCTCAGTGGGACAAGCTTAACGCTTTCGTTCAATTAAACAAACTGCATGCATTGAATCATTGTATCAATCTACAATCATTGATTCACTTATTCACACCGTATTCCTTCTTTCAATGGAACAAACCTATCTCCCTTACATAGTGAACCAAACTGCATACTTCCATTCAATGAAAGAGGCTGCACTTGTGAATTCAGTGAGTAGAGTTATTCTCATTGTTTCAATGGGACAAGTTTAACACTTTCTTCCAAATAAACAAACTGCATGCATTGAATCATTCAATCAAACTACAACCATTGATTCATTGAATCAAACTGTATTCCTTGTTTCAATGCAACAAACCAAACGTACTATTCTCGTGAACAAAACGTTGTAGGTTCATTCATGAAAGTGGCTGCACTTGTCAATTCAATGAGTAGAGCTACTCTCATTCATTCAGTGGGACACGCTTAATGCTTTCATTCAATGAAACAAACTGCATTCATTGAATCATTGAATCAAACTATAACCATTGATTCATTGAACCAAACTGTATTCGTTGTTTCAATGCAACGAAACTAGCTCCCTTACATATTGAACGAAACTGCATACTTTCATTTAATGAAGAGGCAGCAGTTGTTAATTCAGTGAGTAGAGTTATTCTCATTCTTTCAATGGGACAAGGTTAACGCTTTCATTCAATTAAACAAACTGCATACATTAAATCATTGAATCAAACTACAACCATGGATTCATTGAATCAAACTGTATTCCTTGTTTCAATGCAATAAACCAAACTCACTCATATCGTGAACAAAACTTTATATGTTCATTCAATGAAAGAGGCTGCACTTGTCAATTTAATGAGTAGAGCAACTCTCAATGGGACAAGCTTAACGCTTTCATTCAATTAAACGAACTGCATGCATTGAATCATTCAATCAAACTACAACCATTGATTCATTGAATCAAAATATATTCCTTGTTTCAATGCAACAAACCTAACTCCCTTGTACAGTGAAACAAACTGCATACTTTCATTCAATGAAAGACGCTGCACTTGTCAATTCAGTGAGTAGAGTTATTCTCATTCTTTCAATGGGACAAGCTTAACGCTTCCTTTCAAATAAACAAACTGCATGCATTGAATCATTCAATCTACAACCATTGATTCATTGAATCAAACTGTATTCCTTGTTTCAATGCAAAAAACCAAACATACTCATATCGTGAACAAAACTTTATAGGTTCATTCAATGAAAGAGGCTGCACTTGTCAATTCAATGAGTAGAGCTACTCTCATTCATTCAGTGGGACACGCTTAATGCTTTCATTCAATGAAACAAACTGCATTCATAGAATCATTGAATCAATCTACAATCTTTCATTCAATTAATCAAACCGTATTCCTTGTTTCAATGCAACAAACCTATCTCCCTTACAGAGTGAACCAAACTGCATACTTTCATTCAATGATAGAAGCTGCACTTGTCAATTCAGTGAGTAGAGTTATTCTCATTCTTTCAATGGGACAAGCTTAACGCTTTCTTTCAAATTAACAAGCTGCATGTATTGAATCATTCAATCAACCCACAAACATTGATTCATTGAATCAAACTGTATTCCTTGTTTCAATGCAACAAACCAAACTCACTCATATCATGCACAAAACGTTTTAGGTTAATTCAATGAAAAAGGCTGCACTTGTCAATTCAATGAGCAGAACTACTCTCATTCATTCAGAGCGACAAGGTTAATGCTTTCTTTCAATTAAACAAACTGCATGCATTGAATCATTCAATCCAACTTTTGAATCAAACTGTATTCCATGTTTCAATGCAACAACAAACCTCACTCCCTTGTACAGTGAAACAAACTGCATACTTTCATTCAATGAAAGAGGCTGCACTTGTCAATTTAATGAGTAGAGCAACTCTCAATGGGACAAGCTTAACGCTTTCATTCAATTAAACGAACTGCATGCATTGAATCATTCAATCAAACTACAACCATTGATTCATTGAATCAAAATATATTCCTTGTTTCAATGCAACAAACCTAACTCCCTTGTACAGTGAAACAAACTGCATACTTTCATTCAATGAAAGACGCTGCACTTGTCAATTCAGTGAGTAGAGTTATTCTCATTCTTTCAATGGGACAAGCTTAACGCTTCCTTTCAAATAAACAAACTGCATGCATTGAATCATTCAATCTACAACCATTGATTCATTGAATCAAACTGTATTCCTTGTTTCAATGCAAAAAACCAAACATACTCATATCGTGAACAAAACTTTATAGGTTCATTCAATGAAAGAGGCTGCACTTGTCAATTCAATGAGTAGAGCTACTCTCATTCATTCAGTGGGACACGCTTAATGCTTTCATTCAATGAAACAAACTGCATTCATAGAATCATTGAATCAATCTACAATCTTTGATTCAATTAATCAAACCGTATTCCTTGTTTCAATGCAACAAACCTATCTCCCTTACAGAGTGAACCAAACTGCATACTTTCATTCAATGATAGAAGCTGCACTTGTCAATTCAGTGAGTAGAGTTATTCTCATTCTTTCAATGGGACAAGCTTAACGCTTTCATTCAATTAAACAATGGCATGCATTGAATCATTCAATCAAACTACAACCATTGATTCATTGAATCAAAATATATTCCTTGTTTCAATGCAACAAACCGAACTCCCTTGTACAGTGAAACAAGCTGCATACTTTCATTCTATGAAAGAGGCTGCACTTCTCAATTCAGTGAGTAGAGTTATTCTCAATCTATTAATGGGACAAGCTTAACGCTTTCAATCAAATAAACAAACTGCATGCATTGAATCATTCAATCAAACTACAATCATTGATTCATTGAATCAAACTGTATTCCTTGTTTCAATGCAACAAACCAAACATACTCATATCGTGAACAAAACTTTAAAGGTTCATTCAATGAAAGAGACTGCACTTGTCAATTCAATGAGTAGAGCTACTCTCATTCATTCAGTGGGACACGCTTAATGCTTTCATTCAATGAAACAAACTGCATTCATAGAATCATTGAATCAATCGACAATGATTGATTCAATTAATCAAACCCTATTCCTTTTTTCAATGGATCAAACCTATCTCCCTTACATAGTGAACCAAACTGCATACTTTCAATCAATGAAAGAGGCTGCACTTGTCAATTCAGTGAGTAGAGTTATTTTCATTCTTTCAATGGGACAAGCTTAACGCTTTCTTTCAAATTAACAAGCTGCATGTATTGAATCATTCAATCAACCCACAAACATTGATTCATTGAATCAAACTGTATTCCTTGTTTCAATGCAACAAACCAAACTCACTCATATCATGCACAAAACGTTTTAGGTTAATTCAATGAAAAAGGCTGCACTTGTCAATTCCATGAGCAGAACTACTCTCATTCATTCAGAGCGACAAGGTTAATGCTTTCTTTCAATTAAACAAACTGCATGCATTGAATCATTCAATCCAACTTTTGAATCAAACTGTATTCCATGTTTCAATGCAACAACAAACCTCACTCCCTTGTACAGTGAAACAAACTGCATACTTTCATTCAATGAAAGAGGCAGCACTTGTCAATTCAGTGAGCAGAGTTATTCTCATTCTTTCAATGGGACAAGCTTAACGCTTTCTTTCAAATAAACAAACTGCATGCATTGAATCATTCAGTCAAACTATAACCATTGATTCATTGAATCAAACTGTATTCCTTGTTTCAATGCAACAAACCAAACGTACTTATATCGTGATGAAAACCTTATTGGTTCATTCAATGAAAAAGGCTGCACTTATCAATTCAATGAGTAGAGCTACTCTCATTCATTCAGTTGGACAAGCTTAATGCTTTCATTCAATGAAACAAACTGCATGCATTGAATCATTGAATCAAACTACAACCATTGATTCATTGAATCAAACAGTATTCCTTGTTTGAATGCAACGAAACTAACTCCCTTACACAGTGAACCAACCTGCAAACATTCATTCAATGAAAGAGGCTACACTTGTCAATTCAGTGAGCAGAGTTATTCTCATTCTTTCAATGGGACAAGCTTTATTCTTTCATTGAATTAAACAAACTGCATGCACTGAACCATTCAATCAAACTACAACCATTGAATCATCGAATCAATCTCCAATCTTTGATTCAATTAATCAAACCGTATTCCTTCTTTCAATGGAAAAAACCTATCTCCCTGAGAGAGGGAACCAAACTGCATACTTTCATTCAATGAAAGATGCTGCACTTGTGAATTCAGTGAGTAGAGTTATTCTCATTCTTTCAATGGGACAAGCTTTATGCTTTCATTCAATGAAACAAACTGCATTTATTGAATCATTGAATCAAACTACAACCATTTGATTCATTAAATCAAACTGTATTCCTTGTTTCATTGCAACGAAACTAACTCCCTTACATAGTGAAACAACCTACAAACTTTCATTCAATAAAGGGGCTACACTTGTCAATGCAGTGAGTAGAGTTATTCTGATTCTTTCAATGGGACAAGCTTTATGCTTTCATTGAAATAAACAAACTGCATGCATTGAATAGTTCAATCAAACTACATCCATTGATTCATTGAATCAAACTGTATTCCTTGTTTCAATGTAACAAACCAAACTCACTCATGTCGTGAACAAAACTTTATAGATTCATTCAAAGAGAAATGCTGCACTGGTCAATTCAATGAGTCGAGCTATTCTCTTTCATTCAGTGGGACCAGCCTAAGGCTTTCATTCAATGAAAGAAACTGCATTCATTGAATCATTGAATCAATCTACAATCATTGATTCAATTAATCAAACCGTATTCCTTCTTTCAATGGAACAAACCTGTCTCCCTTACATAGTGAACCAAACTGCATACTTTCATTCAATGAAAGAGGCTACACTTGTCAGTTCAGTGAGTAGAGATATTCTGATTCTTGCAATGGGACAAGCTTTATGCTTTCATTGAAATAAACAAACTGCATGAATTGAATCATTCAATCAAACTATAACCATTGATTCATTTAATCAATCTGTATTCCTTGCTTCAATGCAACAAACCGAACATAGTGATATCGTGATCAAAACCTGATAGGTTCATTCAATGAAAAAGGCTGCACATATAAATTCAATGAGTAAACCTACTCTCATTCATTCAGTGGGACAAGCTTCATGCTTTCATTCAATGAAACAAACTGCATTCATTGAATCAATGAATCAATCTACAATCATTGATTCAATTAATTAAACCGTCTTCCTTCTTTCAATGGAACAAACCTATCTCCCTAACATAGTGCCCCAAACTGCATACTTTCATTCAATGAAAGAGGCTGCACTTGTCAATTCAGTGAGTAGAGTTATTTTCATTCTTTCAATGGAACAAGCTTAACGCTTTCATTCAATTAAACAAACTGCATGCATTGAATCATTCAATCAAACTACAACCATTGATTCATTGAATCAAACTGTATTCCTTGTTTCAATGCAACGAAACTAACTCCCTTACACAGTGAACCAACCTGCAAACTTTCATTCAATGAAAGAGGCTACACTTGTCAATTCAGTGAGGAGAGTTATTCTCATTCTTTCAATGGGATAAGCTTAACGCTTACTTTCAAATAAACAAACCGCATGCATTGAATCATTCAATCAAACTACAACCATTGATTCATTGAATCAAACTGTATTCCTTGTTTCAATGCAACAAACCAAACTCACTCATATCGTGAACAAAACTTCATAGATTCAGTCAATGAAAAATGCTGCACTTGTCAATTCAATGAGTAGAGCTATTCTCTTTCATTAATGGGACCAGCCTAAGGCTTACATTCAATGAAAGAAACTGCATTCATTGAAACATTGAATCAATCTACAATCATTGATTCATTGAATCAAACTGTATTCCTTGTTTCAATGCAACGAACCGAACTCCCTTGTACAGTGAAACAAACTGCATACTTTCATTCAATGAAAGAGGCTGCACGTGTGAGTTCAGTGAGTAGAGTTATTCTCATTCTTTCAATGGGACAAGCTTAACGCTTTCTTTCAAATAATCATTCAATCAAACTATTACCATTGATTCATTGAATCAAATTGAATTCCTTGTTTCAATGCAACAAACCGAACATACTTATATCGTGATCAAAACCTGATAGGTTCATTCAATGAAAAAGGCTGCACTTATCAATTCAGTGACTAGAGTTTTTCTCATTCTTTCAATGGGACAAGCTTAACGCTTTCATTCACATAAACAAACTGCATGCATTGAATCATTCAATCAAACTACAACCATTGATTCATTGAATCAAACTGCATTCCTTGTTTCAATGCAACAAACTAAACATTCATATATCGTTATCAAAACGTTATAGGTTCATTCAATGAAAAAGGCTGCACTTATCAATTCAATGAGTAGAGCTACTCTCATTCATTCAGTGGGACAAGCTTCATGCTTTCATTCAATGAAACAAACTGCATTCATTGAATCATCGAATCAATCTACAATCATTGATTCAATTATTAAACTGTATTCCTTCTTTCAATGGAAAAATCCTATCTCCCTTACAGAGGGAACCAAACTGCATACTTTCATTCAATGAAAGAGGCTGCACTTGTGAATTCAGTGAGTAGAGTTATTCTCGTTCTTTCAATGGGACAAGCTTTATGCTTTCATTGAATTAAACAAACTGCATGCATTGAATCATTCAATCAAACTACAACCATTGATTCATTGAATGAAACTGTATTCCTTGTTTCAATGCAACAAACCAAACTCACTCATGTCGTGAACAAAACTTTATAGATTCATTCAATGGAAAATGCTTCACTTGTCAATTCAATGAGTAGAGCTATTCTCTTTCATTAATGGGACCAGCCTAAGGCTTTCATTCAATGAAAGAAACTGCATTCATTGAATCATTGAATCAATCTACAATCATTGATTCATTGAATCAAACTGTATTCCTTGTTTCAATGCAACAAACCTAACTCCCTTGTACAGTGAAACAAACTGCATACTTTCATTTAATGAAAGAGGCTGCACGTGTCAGTTCAGTGAGTAGAGTTATTCTCATTCTTTCAATGTGACAAGCTTAACGCTTTCATTCACTTAAACAAACTGTATGCATTGAATCATTCAATCAAACTACAAGCATTGATTCATTGAACCAAACTGTATTCCTTGTTTCAATGCAACAAACTAAACATTCATATATCGTGATCAAAACGTAATAGGTTCATTCAATGAAAAAGGCTGCACTTATCAATTCAATGAGTAGAGCTACTCTCATTCATTCAGTGGGACAAGCTTCATGATTTCATTCAATGAAACAAACTGCATTCATTGAATCATCGAATCAATCTACAATCATTGATTCAATTAATCAAACTGTATTCCTTCTTTCAATGGAAAAATCCTATCTCCCTTACAGAGGGAACCGAACTGCATACTTTCATTCAATGAAAGAGGCTGCACTTGTGAATTCAGTGAGTAGACTTATTCTCATTCTTTCAATGGGACAAGCTTTATGCTTTCATTGAATTAAACAAACTGCATGCTTTGAATCATTCAATCAAACTACAACCATTGATTCATTGAATCAAACTGTATTCCTTGTTTCAATGCAACAAACCGAACATACTTATATCGTGATCAAAACTTTGTAGGTTCATTCATTAAAAATGCTGCACTTGTCAATTCAATGAGTAGAGCTCCTCTCATTCATTCAATGGGACAAGCTTAATGCTTTCATTCAATGAAACAAACTGCATTCTTTGAATCATTGAATCAAACGACAACCATTGATTCATTGAATCAAACTGTATTCCTGGTTTGAAAGCAACGAAACTAACTCCCTTACATTGTGAACCAAACTGCATGCTTTCATTCAATGAAAGAGGCTAAACTTGTCAATTCAGTGAGTAGAGTTATTCTCATTCTTTCATTGGGACAAGCTTTATGCTTTCAATCAAAGAAAAAAACTGCATGCATTGAATCATTCAATCAAATGACAACAATTGATTCATTGAATCAAACTGTATTCCTTGTTTCAATGCAAAAAAATAAACTCACGAATATCGTGAACAAAACTTTAAAGGTTCATTCTATGAAAGATGCTGCACTTGTCAATTCAATGAGTAGAGCTCCTTTCATTTTTTCAGTGGAACAAGCTTAACGCTTTCATTCAATGAAACAAACTGCATTCATTGAATCATTGAATCAAAGTGAAATCATTGCTTCAATGAATCAAACCATATTCCTTCTTTCAATGGAACAAACCTCTCTCCCTTACATAGTGAAACAAACTGATAATTTCATTCAATGAAAGAGGCTGCACTTGTCAAATCAATGAGTAGAGCTACTCTCATTAATTCAGTGGGACAAGCTTAACGCTTTCATTCAATGAAACAAACTGCATTCATTGAATCATTGAATCAAAGTGAAATCATTGCTTCAATGAATCAAACCTTATTCATTGTTTCAATACAACAAACCTGACTCCCTTGTACAGTGAAACAAACTGCATACGTTCATTCAATGAAAAATGCTGCACTTGTCAATTCAATGAGTAGAGCTATTCTCTTTCATTCAATGGGACCCGCTTAAGGTTTTCATTCAATGAAAGAAACTGCATTCATTGAATCATTGAATCAATCTACAATCATTGATTCAATTAATCAAACCGTATTCCTTGTTTTAATGGAACAAACCTATCTCCCTTACATAGTGAACCAAAGTGCATACTTTCATTCAATGATAGAGGCTGGACTTGTCAATTCAGTGAGTAGAGTTATTCTCATGCTTTCAATGGGACAAGATTAACGCTTTCGTTCAATTAAACAAATTGCATGCATTGAACCATTCAGTCAAATTACAACCAGTGATTCATTGAATCAAACTGTATTCATTGTTTCAATGCAACAAACCAGATATACTTACATCATGAAAAAAATTTTATAGGTTCATTCAATGAAAAAGGTTGCACCTGTCAATTCAATGAGTAGAGCTACTCTCATTCATTCAGTGGGACAAGCTTAATGCTTTCATTCAATGAAACAAACTGCATTCATTGAATCATTGAATCAAACTACAACCATTGATTCATTGAATCAAACTGTATTCCTTATTTGAAAGCAACGAAACTAACTCCCTTACATTGTGAACCAAACTGCATACTTTCATTCAATGAAAGAGGCTGCACATGTCAATTCAGTGAGTTGAGTTATTCTCATTCTTTCAAAGGGTCAAGCTTAATGATTTCTTTCAAATAAACAAACTGCATGCATTGAGGCATTCAATCAAACCATAACCATTGATTCATTGAATCAAACTGTATTACATGTTTCAATGCAACAAACCAGACATACTTATCTCATGAAAAAAAATTTATTGGTTCATTCAATGAAAAAGGTTGCACCTGTCAATTCAATGAGTAGAGCTACTCTCATTCATTCAGTGGGACAAGCTTAATGCTTTCATTCAATGAAGCAAACTGCATTAATTGAATCATTGAATCAAACTAAAACCATTCATTCATTGAATCAAACTGTATTCCTCTGTTCAATGCAACGAAACTAACTCCCTTACATAGTGAACCAACCTGCAAACTTTCATTCAATGAAAGAGGCTACACTTGTCAATTCAGTGAGGAGAGTTATTCTCATTCTTTCAATGGGACAAGCTTTATGCTTTCATTGAATTAAACAAACTGCATGCATTCAATCAAACTACAACCATTGATTCATTGAATCAAACTGTATTCCTTGTTTCACTGCAACAAACCTAACTCACTCATGTCGTGAATAAAACTTTATAGATTCATTCAATGAAAAATGCTGCACTTGTCAATTCAATGAGTAGAGCTATTCTCTTTCATTCAATGGGACCAGCCTAAGGCTTTTATTCAATGAAAGAAACTGCATTCATTCAATCATTGAATCAATCTACAATCATTGCTTCAATAAATCAAACCGTGTTCCTTCTTTCAATGGAACAAACCTATCTCCCTTACATAGTGAACCAAACTGTATACTTTCATTCAATGAAAGAGGCTGCACTTGTCACTTCAGTGAGTAGACTTATTCTCATTCTTTCAATGGGACAAGCTTAACGCTTTCATTCAATTAAACAAATTGCATGCATTGAATCATTCAATCAAACTACAACCATTGATTCATTGAATCAAACTGTATTCCTTGTTTCAATGCAACAAACCTAACTCCCTTGTACAGTGAAATAAACTGCATACTTTCATTCAATGAAAGAGACTGCACGTGTCAGTTCAGTGAGTAGAGTTATTCTCATTCTTTCAATGGGACAAGCTTAACGCTTTCATTCACTTAAACAAACTGCATGCATTGAATCATTCAATCAAACTACAACCATTGATTCATTGAACCAAACTGTATTCCTTGTTTCAATGCAACAAACTAAACATTCATATATCGTGATCAAAACGTAATAGGTTCATTCAATGAAAAAGGCTGCACTTATCAATTCAATGAGTAGAGCTACTCTCATTCATTCAGTGGGACAAGCTTCATGCTTTCATTCAATGAAACAAACTGCATTCATTGAATCATCGAATCAATCTACAATCATTGATTCAATTAATCAAACTGTATTCCTTCTTTCAATGGAAAAATCCTATCTCCCTTACAGAGGGAACCAAACTGCATACTTTCAAACAATGAAAGAGGCTGCAGTTGTGAATTCAGTGAGTAGAGTTATTCTCATTCTTTCAATGGGACAAGCTTTATGCTTTCATTGAATTAAACAAACTGCATGCATTGAATCATTCAATCAAACTACAACCATTGATTCATTGAAACAAACTGTATTCCTTGTTTCAATGCAACAAACCAAACTCACTCATGTCGTGAACAAAACTTTATAGATTCATTCAATGAAAAATGCTGCACTTGTCAATTCAATGAGTAGAGCTATTCGCTTTCATTAATGGGACCAGATAAGGCTTTCATTCAATGAAAGAAACTGCATTCATTGAAACATTGAATCAATCTACAATCATTGATTCATTGAATCAAACTGTATTCCTTGTTTCAATGCAACGAATCGTACTCCCTTGTACAGTGAAACAGACTGCATACTTTCATTCAATGAAAGAGGCTGCACGTGTCAGTTCAGTGAGTAGAGTTATTCTCATTCTTTCAATGGGACAAACTTAACGCGTTCTTTCAAATAAACAAACTGCATGCATTGAATCATTGAATCAAACTATAACCATTGATTCATTGAATCAAACTGTATTCCTTGTTTCAATGCAACAAACTGAACATACTTATATCGTGATCAAAACCTTATAGGTTCATGAAATGGAAAAGGCTGTACTTGTCAATTCAATGAGTAGAGCTATTCTCTTTCATTCAATGGGGCCAGCCTAAGGCTTTCATTCAATGAAAGAAACTGCATTCATTGAATCATTGAATCAATCTACAATCATTGATTCAATTAATCAAACCGTATTCCTTCTTTCAATGGAACAAACCTAACTCCCTTACATAGTGAACCAAACTGTATACTTTCATTCAATGAGAGAGACTGCACTTGTCAATTCAGTGAGTGGAGTTATTCTCATTCTTTCAATGGGACAAACTTAACGCTTTCATTCAATTAAACAAACTGCATGCGTTGAATCATTCAATCAAACTACAACCATTGATTCATTGAATCAAACTGTACTTCTTGTTTCAATGCAACAAACCAGACATACGTATATCATGAAAAATGTTTTGTAGGTTCATTCAATGAAAAAGGTTGCACCTGTCAATTCAATGAGTAGAGCTACTCTCATTAATTCAGTGGGACACGCTTAATGCTTTCATTCAATGAAACAAACTGCATTCATTGAATCATTGAATCAAACTACAGCCATTGATTCATTGAATCAAACTGTATTCTTGTTTCACTGCAACGAAACAAACTCCCTTACATCGTGAACCAACCTGCAAACTTTCATTCAATGAAAGAGGCTACACTTGTCCCTTCAGTGAGTAGAGTTATTCCCATTCTTTCAATGGGACAAGCTTAACGCTTACTTTCAAATAAACATGCATGCATTGAATCATTCAATCAAATTACAACCATTGATTCATTGAATCGAACTGTATTCCTTGTTTCAATGCAACAAACCAAACACACTCATGTCGTGAACAAAACTTTATAGATTCATTCATTGAAAACTGCTGCACTTGTCAATTCAATGAGTAGAGCTATTCTCGTTCATTAAATGGGACCAGGCTAAGGCTTTCATTCAATGAAAGAAACTGCATTCCTTGAATCATTGAATCAATCTACAATCATTGATTCAATTAATCAAACCGTATTCCTTCTTTCAATGGAACAAACCTATCTCGCTTACATGGTGAACCAAACTGCTTACTTTCATTCAATGAAAGAGGCTGCACTTGTTAATTCAGTGAGTAGATTTATTCTCATTCTTTCAATGGGACAAGCTTAACCCTTTCATTCAATTAAACAAACTGCATGCATTGACTCATTCAATCAAACAACAACCATTGATTCAATTAATCAAACTGTATTCCTTCTTTCAATGGAACAAACCTATCTCCCTTACATCGTGAACCAAACTGCATACTTTCATTCAATGAAAGAGGCTGCACTTGTTAATTCAGTGAGTAGAGTTATTCTCATTCTTTCAATGGGACAAGCTTAACGCTTTCATTCAATGAAACAAACTGCATGCATTGAATCATTCAATCAAACTATAACCATTCATTGATTGAATCAAACTGTATTCCTTGTTTCAATGCAACAAACCAGACATACTTATATCATGAAAAAAAAATTTATTGGTTCATTCAATGAAAAAGGTTGCACTTGTCAATTCAATGAGTAGAGCTACTCTCATTCTTTCAATGGGACAAGCTTTATGCTTTCATTGAATTAAACGAACTGCATGCATTGAATCGTTCCATCAAACTTCAACCATTGATTCATTGAATCAAACTGTATTCCTTGTTTCAATGTAACAAACCAAACTCACTCATGTCGTGAACAAAACTTTATAGATTCATTCAATGACAAAAGCTGCACTTGTCAATTCAATGAGTAGAGCTATTCTCTTTCATTCAACAGGACCAGCCTAAGGCTTTCATTCAATGAAAGAATCTGCATTCATTGAATAATTCAATCAAACTACAACCATTGATTCATTGAATCAAACTGTATTCCTTGTTTCAATCCAACAAACCTAACTCCCTTGCACAGTGAAACAAACTGCATACTTCCATTCACTGAAAAAGGCTGCACTTGTCAATTCAGTGATTAGAGTTATTCTCATTCTTTCAATGGGACAAGCTTAATGCTTTCTTTCAAACAAACAAACTGCATGAATTGAATCATTCAATCAAACTATAACCATTCATTCATTGAATCAAACTGTATTCCTTGTTTCAATGCAACAAACCAAACATACTTATATCGTGATCAAAACCTTATAGGTTCATTCAATGAAAAAGGCTGCACTTCTGAATTCAATGAGTAGAGCTCATTCAGTGGGACAAGCTTCATGCTTTCATTCAATGAAACAAACTGCATTCGTTGAATCATTGAATCAATCTACAATCATTGATTCAATTAATCAAACCGTATTCCTTCTTTCAATGGAACAAACCTATCACCCTTCCATAGTGAACCAAACTGCATCCTTTCATTCAATGAAAGAGGATGCACTAGTCAATTCAGTGAGTAGAGTTATTCTCATTCTTTCAATGGGACAAGCTTTATGCTCTCATTGAATTAAACAAACTGCATGCATTGATTCATTCAATCAAACTACAACCATTGATTTATTGAATCAAACTGTATTCCTTGTTTCAATGCAACAAACCGAACATACTAATAACGTGATCAAAACCTTATAGGTTCATTCAATGAAAAAGGCTGCACTTATCAATTCAATGAGTATAGCTACTCTCATTCATTCAGTGGGACAAGTTTCTTGCTTTCATTCAATGAAACAACCTGCATTCATTGAATCATCGAATCAATCTACAATCATCGATTCAATTAATCAAACCGTATTCCTTCTTTCAATAGAACAAACCTATCTCCCTAACATCGTGAACCAAACTGTATACTTTCATTCAATGAAAGAGGCTGCACTTGTGAATTCTGTGAGTAGAGTTATTCTCATTCTTGCAATGGGACAAGCTTAATGCTTTCAATCAATGAAACAAACTGCATTCATTGAATCATTAAATCAAACTACAACCATTGATTCATTGAATCAAACTTTATCCTTGTTTGAATGCAACGAAACTAACTCCCTTACACAGTGAACCAGCCTGCAAAATTTCATTCAATGAAAGAGGCTGCACTTCACAATTCAGTGAGTAGAGTTATTCTCATTCTTTCAATGGGACAAGCTTTATGCTTTAATTGAATTAAACACACTGCATGCATTGAATCATTCAATCAAACTACAACCATTGATTCATTGAATCAAACTGTATTCCTTGTTTCAATGCAACAAACCAAACTCACTCATGTCGTGAACAAAACTTTATAGATTCATTCAATGAAAAATGCTGCACTTGTTAATACAATGAGTAGAGCTATTCTCTTTCATTCAATGGGACCAGCCTAAGGCTTTCATTCAATGAAAGAAACTGCATTCATTGAATTATTGAATCTATCTACAATCAGTGATTCAATTAATCAAACCGTATTCCTTCTTTCAATGGATCAAACCTATCTCCCTTACATAGGGAACCAAACTGTATCCTTTCATTCAATGAAAGAGGCTGCACTTGTCAATTCAGTGAGAAGAGTTATTATCATTCTTTCAATGGGACAAGCTTAACGCTTTCATTCAATTAAACAAACTGCAGGCATTGAATGATTCAATCAAACTACAACCATTGATTCATTGAATCAAACTGTATTACTTGTTTCAATGCAACAAACCAAACATACTTATATCGTGATCAAAACCTTATAGGTTCATTCAATGAAAAAGGCGGCACTTATCAATTCAATGAGTAGAGCTACTCTCATTCATTCAGTTGGACAAGCTTAATGCTTTCATTCAATGAAACAAACTGCATGCATTGAATCATTGAATCAAACTACAACCATTGATTCATTGAATCAAACTGTATTCCTTGTTTGAATGCAACGAAACTAACTCCCTTACATAGTGAACCAACCTGCAAACTTTCAGTCAATGAAAGAGGCTACACTTGTCAATTCAGTGAGTAGAGTTATTCTCATTCTTTCAATGGGACAAGCTTTATGCTTTCATTGAATTAAACAAACTGCATGCACTGAACCATTCAATCAATCTACAACCATTGAATCATCGAATCAATCTACAAACATTGATTCAATTAATCAAACCGTATTCCTTCTTTCAATGGAAAAAACCTATCTCCCTTAGATAGGGAACCAAACTGCATACTTTCATTCAATGAAAGATGCTGCACTTGTGAATTCAGTGAGTAGAGTTATTCTCATTCTTTCAATGGGACAAGCTTTATGCTTTCATTCAATGAAACAAACTGCATTTATTGAATCATCGAATCAAACTACAACCATTTGATTCATTAAATCAAACTGTATTCCTTGTTTCATTGCAACGAAACTAACTCCCTTACACAGTGAAACAACCTACAAACTTTCATTCAATGAAAGAGGCTATACTTGTCAATGCAGTGAGTAGAGTTATTCTGATTCTTTCAATGGGACAAGCTTAACGCTTTCTTTCAAATAAACAAACTTCATGCATTGAATCATTCAATCAAACAATAACCAGTGATTCATTGAATCAAACTGTATTCCTTGTTTCAATGCAACAAACCAAACATACTTTCCTCGTGCACAAAACTTTGTAGGTTCATTCAATGAAAGAGGCTGCAGTTGTCCATTCAGTGAATAGAGTTATTCTCATTCTTTCAATGGGACAAGCTTAACGTTTTGTTTCAAATAACAAACTGCATGCATTTAATCATTCAATCAAACCATAACCATTGATTCATTGAATCAAACTGTATTCCTTGTTTCAATGCAACAAACCAAACGTACTTTTCCCCTGAACAAAACTTTGTAGGTTCATTCATCAAACTTAGGCTGCACTCGTCAATTCAATGAGTAGAGCTACTCTCATTCATTCAGTGGGACAAGCTTAATGCTTTCATTCAATGAAACAAACTGCATTCATTGAATCATTGAATCAAACTACAACCAATGATTCATTGAATCAAACTGTATTCCTTGTTTCAATGCAACGAAACTAACTCCCTTACATAGTGAAACAAACTGCAAACTTTCATTCAATGAAAGAATCTACACTTGTCAATTCAGTGAGTAGAGTTATTCTCATTCTTTCAATGGGACAAGCTTTATGCTTTCATTGAATTAAACAAACTGCATGCATTGAATCATTCAATCAAACTACAACAATTGATTCATTGAATCAAACTGTATTCCTTCTTTCAATGCAAAAAACCAAACTCACTAATGTCGTGAACAAAAGTTTATAGGTTCATTCTATGAAAGATGCTGCACTTGTCAATTCAATGAGTAGAGCTCCTTTCATTAATATCAGAGGGACAAGCTTAAGCTTTCATTCAATGAAACAAACTGCATTCATTGAATCATTGAATCAAAGTGAAATCATTGCTTCAATGAATCAAACCGTATTCCTTCTTTCAATGGAACAAACCTATCTCCCTTACATAGTGAAACAAACTGATAATTTCATTGAATGAAGAATGCTGCACTTGTCAATTCAATGAGTAGAGCTATTCTCTTTCATTCAATGGGACCAGCCTCAGGCTTTTATTCTCATTCTTTCAATGGGACAAGCTTAATGATTTCTTTCAAATAAACAAACTTCATGCATTTAATCATTCAATCAAACCATAACCATTGATTCATTGAATCAAACTGTATTCCTTGTTTCAATGCAACAAACCAAACGTACTTTTCCCCTGAACAAAACTTTGTAGGTTCATTCATTAAACTTAGGCTGCACTCGTCAATTCAATGAGTAGAGCTACTCTCATTCATTCAGTGGGACAAGCTTAATGCTTTCATTCAATGAAACAAACTGCATTCATTGAATCATTGAATCAAACTACAACCAATGATTCATTGAATCAAACTGTATTCCTTGTTTCAATGCAACGAAACTAACTCCCTTACATAGTGAAACAAACTGCAAACTTTCATTCAATGAAAGAATCTACACTTGTCAATTCAGTGAGTAGAGTTATTCTCATTCTTTCAATGGGACAAGCTTTATGCTTTCATTGAATTAAACAAACTACAATCAATTCATTCAATCAAACTACAACAATTGATTCATTGAATCAAACTGTATTCCTTCTTTCAATGCAAAAAACCAAACTCACTAATGTCGTGAACAAAAGTTTATAGGTTCATTCTATGAAAGATGCTGCACTTGTCAATTCAATGAGTAGAGCTCCTTTCATTAATATCAGAGGGACAAGCTTAAGCTTTCATTCAATGAAACAAACTGCATTCATTGAATCATTGAATCAAAGTGAAATCATTGCTTCAATGAATCAAACCGTATTCCTTCTTTCAATGGAACAAACCTATCTCCCTTACATAGTGAAACAAACTGATAATTTCATTGAATGAAGAATGCTGCACTTGTCAATTCAATGAGTAGAGCTATTCTCTTTCATTCAATGGGACCAGCCTCAGGCTTTTATTCTCATTCTTTCAATGGGACAAGCTTAATGATTTCTTTCAAATAAACAAACTTCATGCATTGAATCATTCAATCAAACTATAATCATTCATTCATTAAATTAAACTATATTACTTGTTTCAATGCAACAAACCAGACATACTTATCTCATGAAAACAAATTTATAGGGTCATTCAATGAAAAAGGTTGCACTTGTCAATTCAATGAGTAGAGCTACTCTCATTCTTTCAATGGGACAAGCTTAATGCTTTCATTCAATGAAACAAACTGCATTCATTGAAACATTGAATCAAACTACAACCATTGATTCATTCAATCAAACTGTATTCCTTGTTTCAATGCAACAAAACTTACATGGTCAAAACCTTATAGGTTCTTTCAATGAAAAAGTCTGCACTTATCAATTTAATGAGTAGAGCTACTCTCATTCATTCAGTGGGACAAGCTTAATTCTTTCATTCAATGAAACAAACTGCATTCATTGAATCATTAAATAAATCTGAAAAGTTTTGGTCACGACATGAGTGAGTTTGGTTTGTTGCATTGAAACAAGGTATACAGTTTGATTCAATGAATTAATGGTTGTAGTTTGATTGAATGATTCAATGCATGCAGTTTGTTTAATTCAATGAAAGAAGAAAGCTTGGCCCATTGAAAGAATGAGAAAAACTCTACTCACTGAATTGACAAGTGTAGCTGCAGTTGTCCATTCAGTGAGTAGAGTTATTCTCATTCTTTCAATGGGACAAGCCTAACGCTTTCTTTCAAATAAACAAACTGCATGCATTGAATCATTCAATCAAACTATAACCATTGAGTCATTTATTCAAACTGTATTCCTTGTTTCAATGCAACAAACCAAACGTACTTTTCTCCTGAACAAAACTTTGTAGGTTCATTCATTAAAAAGGCTGCACTTGTCAATTCAACGAGTAGAGCTACTCTCATTCATTCAGTGGGACAAGCTTAATGCTTTCATTCAATGAAACAAACTGCATTCATTGAATCATTGAATCAAACTACAACCATTGCTTCATTGAATCAAACTGTATTTCTTGTTTGAAAGCAATGAAACTAATCCCTTCCATTTTGAACCAAACTGCATACTTTCATTCAATGAAAGAGGCTGCACTTCTCAATTCAGTGAGAAGCGTTATTCTCATTCTTTCAATGGGACAAGCTTAATGATTTCTTTCAAATAAACAAACTGCATGCATTGAATCATTCAATCAAACTATAACCATTGATTCATTGAATCAAACTGTATTCCTTGTTTCAATGCAACAAACCAAACGTACTTTTCTCCTGAACAAAACTTTGTCGGTTCATTCATTAAAAAGGCTGCACTTGTCAATTCAATGAGTAGAGCGACTCTCATTCATTCAGTGGGACAAGCTTAATGCTTTCATTCAATGAAACAAACTGCATTCATTGAATCATTGAATCAAACTGTATTCCTTGTTTCAATGCAACGAAACTAACTCCCTTACATAGTGAAACAAACTGCAAACTTTCATTCAATGAAAGAGGCTACACTTGTCAATTCAGTGAGTCGAGTTATTCTCATTCTTTCAATGGGACAAGCTTTATGCTTTCATTCAATGAAACAACCTGCATGCATTGAATCATTCAATCAAACTAAAACATAGAACATAGAACAATACAGCACAGAACAGGCCCTTCAGCCCACGATGTTGTGCCGAACGTCTATCCTAGATTAAGCACCCATCCATGTACCTATCCAAATGCCGCTTAAAGGTCGCCAATGATTCTGACTCTACCACTCCCACGGGCAGCGCATTCCATGCCCCCACCACTCTCTGGGTAAAGAACCCACCCCTGACATCTCCCTTATACCTTCCACCCTACACCTTAAATTTATGTCCCCTTGTAACACTCTGTTGTACCCGGGGAATAAGTTTCTGACTGTCTACTCTATCTATTCCTCTGATCATCTTATAAACCTCTATCAAGTCACCCCTCATCCTTCGCCGTTCCAACGAGAAAAGGCCGAGAACTCTCAACCTATCCTCGTACGACCTACTCTCCATTCCAGGCAACATCCTGGTAAATCTTCTCTGCACCCTCTCCAAAGCTTTCACATCTTTCCTAAAGTGAGGCGACCAGAACTGCACACAGTACTCCAACTGTGGCCTAACCAAAGTCCTGTACAGCTGCAACATCACTTCACGACTCTTGAATTCAATCCCTCTGCTAATGAACGATAATACTCCATAGGCCTTCTTACAAACTCTATCCACCTGAGTGGCAACCTTCAAAGATCTATGTACATAGACCCCAAGATCCCTCTGTTCCTCCACCTGACTAAGAACCCTACTATTAACCCTGTATTCCGCATTCTTATTTGTTCTTCCAAAATGGACAACCTCACACTTGGCAGGGTTGAACTCCATCTGCCACTCCTCAGCCCAGCTCTGCATCATATCTAAGTCCCTCTGCAGCCGACAACAGCCCTCCTCACTGTCCACAACTCCACCTATCTTCGTATCATCTGCAAATTTACTGACCCACCCTTTGACTCCCTCATCTCAGTCATTAATAAAAATTACAAACAGCAGAGGACCCAGAACTGATCCCTGCGGAACTCCACTTGTAACTGGACTCCAGGCTGAATATTTACCATCTACCACCACTCTCTGCCTTCGACCGGTTAGCCAGTTTTCTATCCAATTGGCCAAATTTCCCTCTATCCCATGCCTCCTGACTTTCCGCATAAGCCTACCATGGGGAACCTTATCAAATGCCTTACTAAAATCCATGTACACTACATCCACTGCTCTACCCTCATCCACATGCTTGGTCACCTCCTCGAAGAATTCAATAAGACTTGTAAGGCAAGACCTACCCTTCACAAATCCGTGCTGGCTGTCCTTAATCAAGCAGTGTCTTTCCAGATACTCGTAAATCCTATCCCTCAGTACCCTTTCCATTACTTTGCCTACCACAGAAGTAAGACTAACTGGCCTGTAATTCCCGGGGTTATCCCTATTCCCTTTTTTGAACAGGGGCACAACATTCGCTACTCTCCAGTCCCCTGGTACCACCCCTGTTGCCAGTGAAGACGAGAAGATCATTGCCAACGGTACTGCAATTTCCTCTCTTGCTTCCCACATAATCCTAGGATATATCCCGTCAGGCCCGGGGGACTTGTCTATCCTCAAGTTGTTCAAAATGTCCAACACATCTTCCTTCCTAACAGGTATCTCTTCTAGCTTATCAGTCCGTTTCACACTCTCCTCTTCAACAATACGGTCCCTCTCGTTCGTAAATACTGAAGAGAAGTACTTGTTCAAGACCTCTCCTATCTCTTCCGACTCAATACACAGTCTCCCACCACTGTCCTTGATCGGACCTACCCTCGTTCTCGTCATTCTCAGGTTTCTCACATACGCATAGAATGCCTTGGGGTTATCCTTGATCCTATCCGCCAAGGATTTTTCATGCCCTCTCTTAGCTCTCCTAATCCATTTCTTCAGGTCCCTTCTGGCTATCCTGTATCCCTCCACTGCTCTGTCTGAACCCTGTTTCCTCAACCTTATGTAAGCCTCCTTCTTCCTCTTTACTAGACATTCAACCTCCCTCGTCAGCCAAGGCTCCCTCACACGACCATTTCTTTCCTGCCTGATCGGTACATACATATCAAGGACACGTCGTATCTGCTCCTTGAAAAAGTTCCACATTTCCACCACATCCTTCCCTGACAGCCTATGCTCCCAACGTATGCTCCTCAAATCCTGTCTTACAGCATCGTAATTTCCCTTCCCCCAATTGTAAAAACGTCCTTGTTGTGCGCACCTATCTCTCTCCATAACCAAGGTGAAAGTCACAGAATTGTGGTCACCATCACCAAAATGTTCACCCACTAACAAGCCCACCACTTGTCCCGGTTCATTACCGAGTGCCAAATCCAATATGGCCTCCCCTCTGGTTGGACAATCTACATACTGCGTTAGAAAAGCTTCCTGGACACACTGCACAAACAACGCCCCATCCAATCTACTTGATCTAAAGAGCTTCCAATCAATATTTGGGAAGTTGAAGTCGCCCATGACTACGACCCTGTGGCTTCTGCACCTTTCCAGAATCTGTTTCCCAATCTGTTTCTCCACATCTCTGCTGCTATTGGGGGGCCTATAATAAACTCCCAACAAGGTGACTGCACCTTTCCTATTTCTGACTTCAGCCCATACTACCTCCAGAGGCAGATCCCCCTCAAACTTCCTTTCTGCAGCCGTTATACCATTTCTAATTAGCAATGCCACCCCCCGCTCCTTTTTTACCACCTTCCCTAATCTTACTGAAACATCTGTAACCAGGAACCTCCAACAGCCATTCCTGTCCCTCATCTATCCATGTTTCCGTGATGGCCACAACATCGTAGTCCCAGGTACCGATCCACGCCTTAAGTTCACCCACCTTATTTCTGATACTCCTTGCATTGAAGAATACGCACTTGAGCCCATCTTTCTGTCCGCAAGTAGTCCCTGTCAGTGCTACCTTCTCCACAGCGTCCCTACAGTCTTGGACATCAATTGATTCATTGAATCAAACTTTATTCCTTCTTTCAATGCAAAAAACCAAACTCACTAATGTCGTGAACAAAACTTTATAGGTTCATTCTATGAAAGATGCTGCACTTGTCAATTCAATGAGTAGAGCTACTCTCATTAATTCAGTGGGACAAGCTTAACGCTTTCATTCAATGAAACAAACTGCATTCATTGAATCATTTAATCAAAGTGAAATCATTGCTTCAATGAATCAAACCTTATTCATTGTTTCAATGCAACAAACCTGACTCCCTTGTACAGTGAAACAAACTGCATACGTTCATTCAATGAAAGAGGCTGCACTTGTCAATTCAATGAGTAGAGCTATTCTCTTTCATTCAATGGGACCAGCTTAAGGCTTTCATTCAATGAAAGAAACTGCATTCGTTGAATCATTGAATCAATCTACAATCATTGATTCAATTAATCAAACCGTATTCCTTGTTTTCATGGAACAAACCTATCTCCCTTACATAGTAAACCAAACTGCATACTTTCATTCAATGAAAGTGGCTGGACTTGTCAATTCAGTGAGTAGAGTTATTCTCATGCTTTCAATGGGGCAAGCTGAACGCTTTCGTTCAATTAAACAAACTGCATTCATTGAACCATTCAATGAAACTACAACCAGTGATTCATTGAATCAAACTGTATTCATTGTTTCAATGCAACAAACCTGACTCCCTTGTACAGTGAAACAAACTGCATATGTTCATTCAATGAAAAATGCTGCACTTGTCAATTCAATGAGTAGAGCTATTCTCTTTCATTCAATGGGACCAGCTTAAGGCTTTCATTCAATTAAAGAAACTGCATTCATTGAATCATTGAATCAATCTACAATCATTGATTCAATTTATCAAACCGTATTCCTTCTTTCAGTGGAACCAAACCTATCTCCCTTATATAGTGAAACAAACTGATAATTTCATTCAATGAAAGAGGCTGCACTTGTCAAATCAATGAGTAGAGCTACTCTCATTCATTCAGTGGGACAAGCTTAACACTTTCATTCAATGAAACAAACTGCATTCATTGAATCATTGAATCAAAGTGAAATCATTGCTTCAATGAATGAAACCTTATTCATTGTTTCAATGCAACAAACCTGACTCCCTTGTACAGTGAAACAAACTGCATACGTTCATTCAATGAAAAATGCTGCACTTGTCAATACAATGAGTAGATCTATTCTCTTTCATTCAATGGGACTAGCTTAAGGCTTTCATTCAATGAAAGAAACTGCATTCATTGAACCATTGAATCAATCTACAATCATTGATTCATTGAATCAAACTGTATTCCTTGTTTGAAAGCAACAAAACTAACTCCCTTACATTGTGAACCAAACTGCATGCTTTCATTCAATGAAAGAGGCTGCACTTCTCAATTCCGTGAGTAGAGTTATTCTCATTCTTTCAATGGGATAAGCTTAATGATTTCTTTCAAATAAACAAACTGCATGCTTAATGCTTTCTTTCAAATAAACTAACTGCATGCATTTAATCATTCAATCAAACTATAACCATTGATTCATTGAATCAAACTGTATTCCTTGTTTCAATGCAACAAACCAAACGTACTTTTCTCCTGAACAAAACTTTGTAGGTTCATTCATTAAAAAGGCTGCACTTGTCAATTCAATGAGCAGAGCTACTCTCATTCATTCAGTGGGACAAGCTTAATGCTTTCATTCAATGAAACAAACTGCATTCATTGAATCATTGAATCAAACTACAACCATTGATTCATTGAATCAAACTCTATTCCTTCTTTCAATGCAACGAAACTAACTCCCTTACATAGTGAAACAAACTGCAAACTTTCATTCAATGAAAGAGGCTACACTTGTCAATTCAGTGAGTAGAGTTGTTCTCATTCTTTCAATGGGACAAGCTTTATGCTTTCATTTAATGAAACAAACTGCATGCATTGAATCACTCAATCAAACGACAACAATTGATTCATTGAATCAAACTGTATTCCTTGTTTTAATGCAAAAAAACAAACTCACTAATGTCGTGAACAAAACTTTATAGGTTCATTCTATGAAAGATGCTGCACTTGTCAATTCAATGAGTAGAGCTACTCTCATTAATTCAGTGGGACAAGCTTAACGCTTTCATTCAATGAAACAAACTGCATTCATTGAATCATTGAATCAAAGTAAAATCATTGCTTCAATGAATCAAACCGTATTCCTTCTTTCAATGCAACAAACCTATCTCCCTTCCATAGTGAAACAAACTGATAATTTCATTCAATGAAAGAGGCTGCACTTGTCAAATCAATGAGTAGAGCTACTCTCATTAATTCAGTGGGACAAGCTTAACGCTTTCATTCAATGAAACAAACTGCATTCATTGAATCATTGAATCAAAGAGAAATCATTGCTTCAATGAATCAAACCTTATTCATTGTTTCAATGCAACAAACCTGACTCGCTTGTACAGTGAAACAAACTGCATACGTTCATTCAATGAAAAATGCTGCACTTGTCAATTCAATGAGTAGAGCTATTCTCTTTCATTCAATGGGACCAGCTTAATGAAAGAAACTGCATTTGTTGATTCATTGAATCAATCTCCAATCATTGATTCAATTAATCAAACCGTATTCCTTGTTTTCATGGAACAAACCTATCTCCCTTACATCGTGAACCAAACTGCATACTTTCATTCAATGAAAGAGTCTGGACTTTTCAATTCAATGAGTAGAGCGACTCTCATTAATTCAGTGGGACATGCTTAATGCTTTCATTCAATAAAACAAACTGCATTCATTGATTCAAAGTGAAAGCATTGCTTCAATGAATCAAACCTTATTCTTTGTTTAAATGCAACAAACCTACCTCCCTTGTACAGTGAAACAAACTGCATATGTTCATTCAATCAAGAATGCTGCACTTGTCAATTCAATGAGTAGAGCTATTCTCTTTCATTCAATGGGACCAGCCTAAGGCTTTCATTCAATGAAAGAAACTGTATTCATTGAATCATTGAATCAATCTACAAACATTGATTCAATTAATCAAATCGTATTCCTTCTTTCAATGGAACAAACCTATCTCCCTTACATAGTGAACCAAACTGCATACTTTCATTCAATGAAAGAGGCTGCAATTGTCAGTTCAGTGAGTAGAGTTATTCTCATTCTTTTATTGGGACAAGCTTAATGCTTTCGTTCAATTAAACAAACTGCATGCATTGAACCATTCAAACAAACTACAACCAGTGATTCATTGAATCAAACTGTATTCATTGTTTCAATGCAACAAACCTGACTCCCTTGTACAGTGAAACAAACTGCATACTTACATTTAATGAAGAAGGCTGCACTTGTCAATTCAGTGAGTCGAGTTATTCTCATACTTTCAATGGGACAAGCTTAACGATTTCTTTCAAATAAACAAACTGCATGCATTGAATCATTCAATCAATCTACAACCATTGATTCATTGAATCAAACTGTATTCCTTGTTTCAATGCAACAAACCAAACAAACTTATATCGTGATCAAAACTTTATAGGTTCATTCATGAAAAAGGCTGCACTTGTCAATGGAATGAGTAGAGCTACTCTCAGTGGGAAAAGCTTAACGCTTTCGTGCGATTAAACAAACTGCATGCATTCAATCATTCAATCAATCTACAACCATTGATTCATTGAATCAAACTCTATTATTTGTTTCAATGCAACAAACCTAACTCCCTTGTACAGTGAAACAAACTGCATACTTTCATTCAATCAAAGAGGCTGCACTTGTCCATTCAGTGAGTAGATTTACTCTCATTCTTTCAATGGGACAAGCTTAACGCTTTCGTTTAATTAAACATTCTGCATGCATTGAACCATTCAATCAAACTGCAATCATTGATTCATTGAATCAAACTGTATTCATTGTTTCAATGCAACAAACCTAACTCCCTTGTACAGTGAAACAAACTGCATACTTTCATTTAATGAAAGAGTCTGCACTTGTCAATTCAGTGAGTAGAGTTATTCTCATTCTTTCAATGGGAGAAGCGTAACAGTTTCTTTCAAATAAACAAACTGCATGCATTGAATCATTCAATCAATCTATAACCATTGATTCATTGAATCAAACTGCATTTCTTGTTTCAATACAACAAACAAAACATATTTTCCTCATGCACAAAACTTTGTAGGTTCATTCAATGAAAGAGGCTGCACTTGTGAATTCAGTGAGTAGAGTTATTCTCATTCTTTCAATGGGACAAGCTTAACGCTTTCATTGAATTAAACAAACTGCATGCATTGAACCATTCAATCAAACTACAACCATTGATTCATTGAATCAAACTGGACTCCTTGTTTCAATGCAACAAACCTAACGCCCTTGTACAGTAAAACAAACTGCATACTTTCATTCAATCAAAGAGGCTGCACTTGTCAATTCAGTGAGTAGAGTTATTCTCATTTTTTCAATGGGAGAAGCTTAACGCTTTCTTTCAAATAAACAAACGGCATGCATTGAATCATTCAATCATACCACAACCATTGATTCATTGAATCAACCTGTATTCCTTATTTCAATGCAACAAACAAAACATACTTATATCGCGATCAAAACTTTATAGGTTCATTCATGAAAAAGGCTGCACTCATTCAATTGAATGAGTAGAGCTACTCTCAGTGGGACAAGCTTAACGCTTTCGTGCAATTAAACAAACTGCATGCATTCAATCATTCAATCAAACTACAACCATTGATTCATTGAATCAAACTATATTACTTGGTTCAATGCAACAAACCTAACTCCCTTGGACAGTGAAACAAACTGCAAACATTCATTCAATCAAAGAGGCTGCACTTCTCCATTCAGTGAATAGAGTTATTCTCATTCTTTCAATGGGACAAGCATAATGCTTTCATTCAATGAAACAAACTGCATTCATTGAATCAATGAATCAAACTACAACCATTGATTCATTGAATCAAACTATGTTACTTGGTTCAATGCAACAAACCGAACATACTTTTCTCTTGAACAAAACTTTATAGGTTCATTCATGAAAAAGGCTGCACTTGTCAATTCAATGAGTAGAGCTACTCTCATTCATTCAGTGGGACAAGCTAAATGCTTTCATTCAATGAAACAAACTGCATTCATTGAATCATTGAATCAAACTACAACCATTGATTCATTGAATCAAACTGTATTCCTGGTTTGAAAGCAATGAAACTAACTCCCTTACATTGTGAAACAAACTGCAAACTTTCATTCAATGAAAGAGGCTACACTTGTCAATTCAGTGAGTAGAGTTATTCTCATTCTTTCAATGGGAGAAGCTTAACGCTTTCTTTCAAATAAACTAACTGCATGCGTTGAATCATTCAATGAAACTATAACCATTGATTCATTGAATCAAACTGTATTACTTGTTTCAATGCAACAAACCAGACATACTTATATCATGAAAAAAAATTTATAGGTTCATTCAATGAAAAAGGTTGCACTTGTCAATGCAATGAGTAGAGCTACTCTCATTCTTTCAGTGGGACAAGCTTTATGCTTTCATTCAATGAAACAAACTGCATTCATTGAATCATTGAATCAAACTACAACCATTGATTCATTGAATCAAACTGTATTCCTTGTTTCAATGCAACAAAACTAACTCCCTTACATAGTGAAACAAACTGCAAACTTTCATTCAATGAAAGAGGCTACACTTGTCAATTCAGTGAGTCGAGTTATTCTCATTCTTTCAATGGGACAAGCTTTATGCTTTCATTGAATTATAGAAACTGCATGCATTGAATCATTCAATCAAACTACAAGCATTGATTCATTGAATCAAACTGTATTCCTTGTTTCAATGCAACAAACCAAACTGACTCATGTCGTGAACAAAAGTTTATAGGTTCATTCTATGAAAGATGCTTCACTTGTCAATTCAATGAGTAGAGCTATTCTCTTTCATTCAATGGGACCAGCCTAAGGCTTTCATTCAATGAAAGAAACTGCATTCATTGAATCATTGAATCAATCTACAATCATTGATTCAATTAATCAAACCGTATTCCTTCTTTCAATAGAACAAAAATATCTCCCTTACATAGTGAAAAAAACTGATAATTTCATTCAATGAAAGAGGCTGCACATGTCAAATCAATGAGGAGAGCTACTCTCATTAATTCAGTGGGACAAGCTTAACGCTTTCATTCAATGAAAGAAACTGCATTCATTGAATCATTGAATCAAAGTGAAATCATTGCTTCAATTAATCAAACCGTATTCCTTCTTTCAATGGAACAAACCTATCTCCCTTACATAGTGAACCAAACTGCATACTTTCATTCAATAAAAGAGGCTGCACTTGTCAATTCAGTGAGTAGAGTTATTCTCATTCTTTCAATGGGACAAGCTTAACGATTTCTTTCAAATAAACAAACTGCATGCATTGAATCATTGAATCAATCTACAATCATTGATTGAATTAATCAAACCGTACTCCTTGTTTTAATGGAACAAACCTATCTCACTAACATAGTGAACCAAACTGCATACTTTCATTCAATGAAAGAGGCTCCACTTGTCAATTCAATGAGTAGAGCTACTCTCATTCATTCAGTGGGACAAGCTTAATGCTTTCATTCAATGAAACAAACTGCATTCATTGAATAATTGAATCAAACTGCAACCATTGATTCATTGAATCAAACTGTATTCCTTGTTTGAAAGCAACGAAAGTAACTCCCTTACATAGTGAACCAAACTGCATACTTTCATTCAATGAAAGAGGCTGCACTTGTCAATTCAGTGAGTAGAGTTATTCTCATTCTTTCAATGGGAGAAGCTTAACGCTTTCTTTCAAATAAACTAACTGCATGCGTTGAATCATTCAATGAAACTATAACCATTGATTTATTGAATCAAACTGTATTACTTGTTTCAATGCAACAAACCAGACATACTTATATCATGAAAAAAAATTTATAGGTTCATTCAATGAAAACGGGTTGCACTTGTCAATGCAATGAGTAGAGCTACTCTCATTCTTTCAGTTGGACAAGCTTTATGCTTTCATTCAATGAAACAAACTGCATTCATTGAATCATTGAATCAAACTACAACCATTGATTCATTGAATCAAACTGTATTCCTTGTTTCAATGCAACAAAACTAACTCCCTTACATAGTGAAACAAACTGCAAACTTTCATTCAATGAAAGAGGCTACACTTGTCAATTCAGTGAGTAGAGTTATTCTCATTCTTTCAATGGGACAAGCTTTATGCTTTCATTGAATTATAGAAACTGCATGCATTGAATCATTCAATCAAACTACAAGCATTGATTCATTGAATCAAACTGTATTCCTTGTTTCAATGCAACAAACCAAACTCACTCATGTCGTGAACAAAACTTTTCAGATTCATTCAATGAAAAATGTTGCACTTGTCAATTCAATGAGTAGAGCTATTCTCTTTCATTCAATGGGACCGGCCTAAGGCTTTCATTCACTGAAAGAAACAGCATTCATTGAATCATTGAATCAATCTACAATCATTGATTCAATTAATCAAACCGTATTCCTTCTTTCAATAGAACAAAAATATCTCCCTTACATAGTGAAAAAAACTGATAATTTCATTCAATGAAAGAGGCTGCACTTGTCAAATCAATGAGGAGAGCTACTCTCATTAATTCAGTGGGACAAGCTTAACGCTTTCATTCAATGAAAGAAACTGCATTCATTGAATCATTGAATCAAAGTGAAATCATTGCTTCAATTAATCAAACCGTATTCCTTCTTTCAATGGAACAAACCTATCTCCCTTACATAGTGAACCAAACTGCATACTTTCATTCAATAAAAGAGGCTGCACTTGTCAATTCAGTGAGTAGAGTTATTCTCATTCTTTCAATGGGACAAGCTTAACGATTTCTTTCAAATAAACAAACTGCATGCATTGAATCATTGAATCAATCTACAATCATTGATTGAATTAATCAAACCGTACTCCTTGTTTTAATGGAACAAACCTATCTCACTAACATAGTGAACCAAACTGCATACTTTCATTCAATGAAAGAGGCTCCACTTGTCAATTCAATGAGTAGAGCTACTCTCATTCATTCAGTGGGACAAGCTTAATGCTTTCATTCAATGAAACAAACTGCATTCATTGAATAATTGAATAAAACTGCAACCATTGATTCATTGAATCAAACTGTATTCCTTGTTTGAAAGCAACGAAAGTAACTCCCTTACATAGTGAACCAAACTGCATACTTTCATTCAATGAAAGAGGCTGCACTTGTCAATTCAGTGAGTAGAGTTATTCTCATTCTTTCAATGGGAGAAGCTTAACGCTTTCTTTCAAATAAACTAACTGCATGCGTTGAATCATTCAATGAAACTATAACCATTGATTTATTGAATCAAACTGTATTACTTGTTTCAATGCAACAAACCAGACATACTTATATCATGAAAAAAAATTTATAGGTTCATTCAATGAAAACGGGTTGCACTTGTCAATGCAATGAGTAGAGCTACTCTCATTCTTTCAGTTGGACAAGCTTTATGCTTTCATTCAATGAAACAAACTGCATTCATTGAATCATTGAATCAAACTACAACCATTGATTCATTGAATCAAACTGTATTCCTTGTTTCAATGCAACAAAACTAACTCCCTTACATAGTGAAACAAAGTGCAAACTTTCATTCAATGAAAGAGGCTACACTTGTCAATTCAGTGAGTAGAGTTATTCTCATTCTTTCAATGGGACAAGCTTTATGCTTTCATTGAATTATAGAAACTGCATGCATTGAATCATTCAATCAAACTACAAGCATTGATTCATTGAATCAAACTGTATTCCTTGTTTCAATGCAACAAACCAAACTCACTCATGTTGTGAACAAAACTTTTCAGATTCATTCAATGAAAAATGTTGCACTTGTCAATTCAATGAGTAGAGCTATTCTCTTTCATTCAATGGGACCGGCCTAAGGCTTTCATTTACTGAAAGAAACTGCATTCATTGAATCATTGAATCAATCTACAATCATTGATTCAATTAATCAAACCGTATTCAATCTTTCAATGGAACAAACCTAACCAAACTGCATACTTTCATTCAATGAAAGAGGTTGCACTTGTCAATTCAGTGAGTAGAGCTATTCTCATTCTTTCAATGGGACAAGCTTTATGCTTTCATTGAATTATACAAACTGCATGCATTCAATCATTCAATCAAACTACAACAATTGATTCATTGAATCAAACTGTATTCCTTGTTTCAATGCAAAAAACCAAACTCACTAATGTCGTGAACAAAAGTGTATAGGTTCATTCTATGAAAGATGCTTCACTTGTCAATTCAATGAGAAGAGCTCCTTTCATTAATTCAGTGGGACAAGCTTTATGCTTTCATTCAATGAAACAAACTGCATTCATTGAATCATTGAATCAAAGTGAAATCATTGCTTCAATGAATTAAACCGTATTCCTTCTTTCAATAGAACAAAAATATCTCCCTTAAATAGTGAAAAAAACTGATAATTTCATTCAATGAAAGAGGCTGCACTTGTCAAATCAATGAGGAGAGCTACTCTCATTAATTCAGTGGGACAAGCTTAACGCTTTCATTCAATGAAACAAACTGCATTCATTGAATCATTAAATGAAAGTGAAATCATTGCTTCAATGAATCAAACCTTATTCATTGAATCCATGCAACAAACCTACCTCCCTTGTACAGTGAAACAAACTGCATTCAATGAAAAATGCTGCACTTGTCAATTCAATGAGTAGAGCAATTCTCTTTCATTCAATGGGACCAGCCTAAGGCTTTCATTCAATGAAAGAAACTGCATTCATTGAATCATTGAATCAAAGTGAAATCATTGCTTCAAATAATCAAACCGTATTCCTTCTTTCAATGGAACAAACCTACCTCCCTTACATAGTGAACCAAACTGCATACTTTCATTCAATGAAAGAGTCTGCACTTGTCAATTCAGTGAGTAGAGTTATTCTCATTCTTTCAATGGGACAAGCTTAACGATTTCTTTCAAATAAACAAACTGAATGCATTGAATCATTGAATCAATCTACAATCATTGATTGAATTAATCAAACCGTACTCCTTGTTTTAATGGAACAAACCTATCTCACTAACATAGTGAACCAAACTGCAAACTTTCATTCAATGAAAGAGGCTCCACTTGTCAATTCAATGAGTAGAGCTACTCTCATTCATTCAGTGGGACAAGCTTAATGCTTTCATTCAATGAAACAAACTGCATTCATTGAATAATTGAATCAAACTGCAACCATTGATTCATTGAATCAAACTGTATTCCTTGTTTGAAAGCAACGAAAGTAACTCCCTTACATAGTGAACCAAACTGCATACTTTCATTCAATGAAAGAGGCTGCGCTTGTCAATTCAGTGAGTAGAGTTATTCTCATTCTTTCAATGGGGCAAGCTTTATGCTTTCATTGAATTATAGAAACTGCATGCATTGAATCATTGAATCAATCTACAATCATTGATTCAATTAAACAAACCGAACTCCTTGTTTTAATGGAACAAACCTATCTCACTAACATAGTGAACCAAACTGCATACTTTCTTTCAATGAAAGAGGCTGCACTTGTCAAATCAATGAGTACAGCTACTCTCATTCATTCAGTGGGACAAGCTTCATGCTTTCATTCAATGAAACCAACTGCATTCATTGAATCATCGAATCAATCTACAATCACTGATTCAATTAATCAAACCGTATTCCTTCTTTCAATGGAACAAACCTATCTCCCTAACATAGTGAACCAAACTGCATACTTTCATTCAATGAAAGAGGCTGCACTTGTGAATTCAGTGAGTAGAGTTATTCTCATTCTTTCAATGGGACAAGCTTAACGCTTTCATTCAATTAAACAAACTGCATTCATTGAATAATTGAATCAAACTGCAACCATTGATTCATTGAATCAAACTGTATTCCTTGTTTCACTGCAACAAACCAAACTCCCTTGTACAGTGATAAAAACTGCATACTTCCATTCAATGAAAGAGGCTGCACTTGTCAATTCAGTGAGTAGAGTTATTCTCATTCTTTCAATGGGACAAGCTTAACGCTGACTTTCAAATAAACAAACTGCATGCATTGAATCATTGAATCAAACTACAACCATTGATTCATTGAATCAACCTGTATTCCTTGTTTCAAAGCAACGAAACTAACTCCCTTACACAGTGAACCAACCTGCAAACTTTCATTCAATGAAAGAGGCTACACTTGTCAATTCAGTGAGTAGAGTTATTCTCATTCTTTCAATGGGACAAGCTTAACGCTTTCATTCAAATAAACAAACTGCATGCATTGAATCATTCAATCAAACTACAACCATTGATTCATTGAATCAAACTGTATTCCTTGTTTCAATGCAACAAACCAAACATACTAATATCGTGATCAAAATCTTATAGGTTCATTCAATGAAAAAGGCTGCACTTAACAATTCAATGACTAGAGCTACTTCATTAATTCAGTGGGACAAGCTTCATGCTTTCATTCAATGAAAGAAACTGCATTCATTGAATCATCGAATCAATCTACAATCTTTAATTCAATTAATCAAACCGTATTCCTTCTTTCAATGGAATAAACCTATCTCCCTTACATAGTGAACCAAACTGCATACTTTCATTCAATCAAAGAGGCTGCACTTGTCAATTCAGTGAGTAGAGTTATTCTCATTCTTTCAATGGGACAAGCTTAACGCTTTCATTCAATTAAACAAACTGCATGCATTGAATCATTCAAACAAACTACAACCATTGATACATTGAATCAAACTGTATTCCTTGTTTGAATGCAACGAACCTATCTCCCTTACATAGTGAACCAAACTGCATACTTTCATTTAAAGAAAGAGGCTGCATTTGTCAATTCAGTGAGTAGAGTTATTCTCATTCTTTCAATGGGACAAGCTTAACGCTTTCATTGAATTAAACAAACTGCATGCATTGAATCATTCAATCAAACTATAACCATTGATTCATTGAATCACACTGTATTCCTTGCTTCAATGCAACAAACCAAACATACTAATATCGTGATCAAAACCTTATAGGTTCATTCAATGAAAAAGGCTGCACTTACCAATTCAATGAGTAGAGCTACTTCATTAATTCAATGGGACAAGCTTCATGCTTTCATTCAATGAAAGAAACTGCATTCATTTATTCATCGAATCAATCTACAAACATTGATTCTGTTAATCAAACCATATTCATTCTTTCAATGGAAAACACCTATCTCCCTTACAGAGGGAACCAAACTGCATACTTTCATTCAATGAAAGAGGCTGCACTTGTGAATTCAGTGAGTAGAGTTATTCTCATTCTTTCAATGGGACAAGCTTAACGCTTTCATTGAATTAAACAAACTGCATGCATTGAATCATTCAATCAAACTACAACCATTGATTCGTTGAATCAAACTGCATTCCTTGTTTCAATGCAACAAACCAAACTCCCTTGTACAGTGAAATAAACTGCATACTTCCATTCAATGAAAGAAGCTGCACTTGTCAATTCAGTGATTAGAGTTATTCTCATTCTTTCAATGGGACAAGCTTAACGCTTTCTTTCAAATAAACAAACTGCATTCATTGAATCATTTAATCAAACTATAACCATTGATTCATTGAATCGAACTGTATTCCTTGTTTCAATGCAACAAACCAAACATACTAATCTCGTGATCAAAACATTTATACGTTCATTCAATGAAAAAGGCTGCACTTATCAATTCAATGAGTGGAGCGACTCTCATTAATTCAGTGGGACAAGCTTCATGCTTTCATTCAATGAAAGAAACTGCATTCATCGAATCATCGAATCAATCCACAATCATTGATTCAATTAATCAAACCGTATTCCTTCTTTCAATGGAACAAACCTATCTCCCTTACATCGTGAACCAAACTGCATACTTTCATTCAATGAAAGAGGCTGCACTTGTGAATTCAGTGAGAAGAGTTATTCTCATTCTTTCAATGGGACAAGCTTAACGCTTTCATTGAATTAAACAAACTGCATGCATTGAATCATTCAATCAAACTACAACCATTGATTCATTGAATCAAACTGTACACCTTGTTTCAATGCAACAAACCAGACATACTTATATCATGAAAAACGTTTTATAGGTTCATTCAATGAAAAAGGTTGCACCTGTCAATTCAATGAGTAGAGCTACTCTCATTCATTCAGTAGGGCAAGCTTAATGCTTTATTTCAATGAAACAAACTGCATTCATTCAATCATTAAATCAAACTACAACCATTGATTCATTGAATCAAACTGTATTCCTTGTTTCAATGCAATGAAACTATCTCCCTTACACAGTGAACCAACCTGCAAACTTTCATTCAATGAAAGAGGCTACACTTGTCAATTCAGTGAGTAGAGTTATTCGCATTCTTTCAATGCGACAAGCTTTATGCTTTCATTGAATTAAAGAAACTGCATGCATTGAATCATTCAATCAAACTACAACCATTGATTCATTCAATCAAACTGTATTCCTAGTTTCAATGCAACAAACCAAACATACTAATATCATGATCAAAACCTTATAGGTTCATTCAATGAAAATGGCTGCACTTATCAATTCAATGAGAACAGCTACTCTCATTCATTCAGTGGGACAAGCTTCATGCGTTCATCCAATGAAACAAACTGCATTCATTGAATCATCGAATCAATCTGCAATCACTGATTCAATTAATCAAACCGTATTCCTTCTTTCCATGGAACAAACCTATCTTCCTAACATAGTGAACCAAACTGCATACTTTCATTCAATGAAAGAGGCTGCACTTGTGAATTCAGTTAATAGAGTTATTCTCATTCTTTCAATGGGACAAGCTTAATACTTTCATTCAATGAAACTAACTGCATTCATTGAATCATTGAATCAAACTGTATTCCTTGTTTCAATGCAACGAATCTAACTCCCTTACACAGTGAACCAACCTGCAAACTTTCATTCAATGAAAGAGGCTACACTTTTCAATTCAGTGAGTAGAGTTATTCTCATTCTTTCAATGGGACAAGCGTAACGCTTACTTTCAAATAAACAAACTGCATGCATTGAATCATTCAATCAAACTACAACCATTGATTCATTGTATCAAACTGTATTCCTTGTTTCAATGCAACAAACCAAACTCACTCATGTCGTGAACAAAACTTTATAGATTCATTCAATGAAAACTGGAGCACTTGTCAATTCAATGAGTAGAGCTATTCTCTTTCATTCAATGGGACCAGTCTAAGGCTTTCATTCAATGAAAGAAACTGCATTCATTGAATCATTGAATCAATCTACAATCATTGATTCAATTAATCAAACCGTATTCCTTCTTTCAATGGAAAAAATCTATCTCCCTTACATAGTGATCCAGACTGCATACTTTCATTCAATCAAAGAGGCTGCACTTGTCAATTCAGTGAGTAGAGTTATTCTCATTCTTTCAATGGGACAAGGTTAACGCTTTCATTGTATTAAACAAACTGCATGCAATGAATCATTCAATCAAACTACAACCATTGATTCAATTCATCAAACCATATTCCTCCTTTCAATGGAACAAACCTATCTCCCTTACATCGTGAAACAAACTGCATACTTTCATTCAATGAAAGAGGCTGCACTTGTGAATTCAGTTAATAGAGTTATTCTCAATCTTTCAATGGGACAAGCTTAACGCTTTCATTCAATTAAACAAACTGCATTCATTGAATAATTCAATCAAACTGCAACCATTGATTCATTGAATCAAACTGTATTCCTTGTTTCACTGCAACAAACCAAACTCCCTTGTACAGTGATAAAAGCTGTCTACTTCCATTCAATGAAAGAGGCTGCATTTGTCAATTCAGTGAGTAAAGTTATTCTCATTCTTTCAATGGGACAAGCTTAACGATTTCTTTCAAATCAAGAAACTGCATGCATTCAATCATTCAATCAAACTATAACCATTGATTGATTGTATCAAACTGTATTACTTGTTTCAAGGCAACAAACCAAACATACTCATATCGTGATCAAAACCTGATAGGTTCATTCAATGAAAAAGGCTGCACTTATCAATTCAATGAGTAGAGCTATTCTCTTTCATTCAATGGGACCAGCCTAAGGCTTTCATTCAATGAAAGAAACTGCATTCATTGAATCATTGAATCAAACTACAATCATTGATTCAATTAATCAAACCGTATTCCTTATTTCAATGGAACAAACCTATCTCCCTTACATAGTGAACCAAACTGCAAACTTTCATTCAATGAAAGAGGCTACACTTGTCAACTCAGTGAGTAGAGTTATTCTCATTCTTTCAATGCGACAAGCTTTATGCTTTCATTGAATTAAAGAAACTGCATGCATTGAATCATTCAATCAAACTACAACCATTGATTCATGCAATCAAACTGTATTCCTAGTTTCAATGCAACAAACCAAACATACCAATATCGTGATCAAAACCTTATAGGTTCATTCAATGAAAATGGCTGCACTTATCAATTCAATGAGAACAGCTACTCTCATTCATTCAGTGGGACAAGCTTCATGCGTTCATCCAATGAAACAAACTGCATTCATTGAATCATCGAATCAATCTACAATCATTGATTCAATTAATCAAACCGTATTCCTTCTTTCCATGGAACAAACCTATCTTCCTAACATAGTGAACCAAACTGCATACTTTCATTCAATGAAAGAGGCTGCACTTGTGAATTCAGTTAATAGAGTTATTCTCATTCTTTCAATGGGACAGCTTAATACTTTCATTCAATGAAACTAACTGCATTCATTGAATCATTGAATCAAACTGTATTCCTTGTTTCAATGCAACGAATCTAACTCCCTTCCACAGTGAACCAACCTGCAAACTTTCATTCAATGAAAGAGGCTACACTTGTCAATTCAGTGAGTAGAGTTATTCTCATTCTTTCAATGGGACAAGCTTTATGCTTTCATTGAATTAAAGAAACTGCATTCATTGAATCATCGAATCAATCTACAATCATTGATTCAATTAATCAAACCGTATATCAAACTGCATTCCTTGTTTCAATGCAACAAACGAAACTCCCTTGTACAGTGAAAAAAACTGCATACTTCCATTCAATGAAAGTGGCTGCACTTGTCCATTCAGTGAATAGAGGTATTCTCATTCTTTCAATGGGACAAGCTTAAAGATTTCTTTCAAATAAACAAACTGCATGCATTGAATCATTCAATCAAACTATAACCATTGATTCATTGAATCAAACTGTATTCCTTGTTTCAATGCAACAAACCAAACTTACTTTTCTCCTGAACAAAACTTTGTAGGTTTATTCATTAAAAACGCTGCACTTGTCAATTCAATGAGTAGAGCTACTCTCATTCATTCAGTGGGACACGCTTCAAGCTTTCATTCAATGAAACAAACTGCATTCATTAAATTATTGAATCAAACTGCAATCATAAATTCAATGAATCAAACCATATTTCTTGTTTCAATACAAGAACCCTGACTCCCGTATATAGTGAAACAAACTGCATACATTCATGAAATGAAAGAGGATGTACTTGTCAATTCAATGATTAGAGCTGCTCTCATTCATTGAATGGGTCAAGCTTAACGCTTTTATTCAATTAAACAAACAGCATTAATTGAATCATTGAATCAAACTACAATCATTGATTCAATGAATCAAACCGTATTCCATGTTTCAATGCAACAAACCTAACTCCCTTGTTCAGTGAAAAAAAAACTGCAGACATTCATTCAATGAAAGAAGCTGCACTTGTCAATCCATATTCTCATTCATTCAATGAGACCAGCTGAACGCTTTCATTCAATAAAATAAACTGCATTCATTGAATCATTGACTCAATCTACAATGATTGATTCAATTAATCAAACCGTATTCCTTCTTTCAATGGAACAAACCTATCTCCCTTACATAGTGAACCAAACTGCATACATTCATTCAATGAAAGATGCTGCACTTGTCAATTCAGTGAGTAGAGTTATTCTCATTCTTTCAATGGGACAAGCTTAACGCTTTCATTGAATTAAAAAAAATTGAATCATTCAATCAAACTATAACCATTGATTGATTGAATCAAACTGTATTCCTTGTTTCAATGCAACAAACCGAACATACTTATATCGTGATCAAAACCTTATCGGTTCATTCAATGAAAAAGGCTGCAGTTGTCCATTCAGTGAATAGAGTTATTCTCATTCTTTCAATGGGACAAGCTTAACGCTTTCTTTCAAATAAACAAACTGCATGCATTTAATCATTCAATCAAACTATAACCATTGATTCATTGAATCAAACTGTATTCCTTGTTTCAATGCAACAAACCAAACGTACTTTTCTCCTGAACAAAATTTTGTAGGTTCATTCATTAAAAACGCTGCACTTGTCAATTCAATGAGTAGACCTACTCTCATTCATTCAGTGGGACAAGCTTAATGCTTTCATTCAATGAAACAAACTGCATTCATTGAATCATTGAATCAAACTGTATTCCTTGTTTCAATGCAACGAAACTAACTCCCTTACATAGTGAAACAAACTGCAAACTTTCATTCAATGAAAGAGGCTACACTTGTCAATTCAGTGAGTAGAGTTATTCTCATTCTTTCATTGGGACAAGCTTTATGCTTTCAATCAATGAAACAAACTGCATGCATTGAATCATTCAATCAAATGACAACAATTGATTCATTGAATCAAACTGTATTCCTTGTTTCAATGCAACGAAATTAACTCCCTTACATAGTGAAACAAACTGCAAACTTTCATTCAATGAAAGAGGCTACACTTGTCAATTCAGTGAGTAGAGTTATTCTCATTCTTTCATTGGGACAAGCTTTATGCTTTCAATCAATGAAACAAACTGCATGCATTGAATCATTCAATCAAATGACAACAATTGATTCATTGAATCAAACTGTATTCCTTGTTTCAATGGAACAAACCTATCTCCCTTACATAGTGAACCAAACTGCATACATTCATTCAATGAAAGATGCTGCACTTGTCAATTCAGTGAGTAGAGTTATTCTCATTCTTTCAATGGGACAAGCTTAACTCTTTCATTGAATTTAAAAAAATTGAATCATTCAATCAAACTATAACCATTGATTGATTGAATCAAACTGTATTCCTTGTTTCAATGCAACAAACCGAACATACTTATATCGTGATCAAAACCTTATCGGTTCATTCAATGAAAAAGGCTGCAGTTGTCCATTCAGTGAATAGAGTTATTCTCATTCTTTCAATGGGACAAGCTTAACGCTGTCTTTCAAATAAACAAACTGCATGCATTTAATCATTCAATCAAACTATAACCATTGATTCATTGAATCAAACTGTATTCCTTGTTTCAATGCAACAAACCAAACGTACTTTACTCCTGAACAAAACTTTGTAGGTTCATTCATTAAAGAGGCTGCACTTGTCAATTCAATGAGTAGACCTACTCTCATTCATTCAGTGGGACAAGCTTAATGCTTTCAATCAATGAAACAAACTGCATTCATTGAATCATTGAATCAAACTACAACCATCGATTCATTGAATCACACTGTATTCCTTGTTTGAAAGCAACGAAACTAACTAACTTACATTGTGAACCAAACTGCATAATTTCATTCAGTGAAAGAGGCTGCACTTCTCAACTCAATGAGTAGAGTTTTTTTCATTCATTCAGTGGGACAAGCTTAATGCTTTCATTCAATGAAACAAACTGCATTCATTGAATCATTGAATCAAACTACAACCATTGATTCAATGAATCAAACTGTATTCCTTGTTTCAATGCAACGAAACTAACTCCCTTACATAGTGAAACAAACTGCAAACTTTCATTCAATGAAAGAGGCTACACTTGTCAATTCAGTGAGTAGAGTTATTCTCATTCTTTCATTGGGACAAGATTTATGCTTTCAATCAATGAAACAAACTGCATGCATTGAATCATTCAATCAAATGACAACAATTGATTCATTGAATCAAACTGTATTCCTTGTTTCAATGCAAAAACCCAAACTCACTAATATCGTGAACAAAACTTTACAGGTTCATTCTATGAAAGATGCTGCACTTGTCAATTCAATGAGTAGAGGTCCTTTCATTTTTTCAGTGGAACAAGCTTAACGCTTTCATTCAATGAAACAAACTGCATTCATTGAATCATTGAATCAAAGTGAAATCCTTGCTTCAATAAATCAAACCTTATTCCTTCTTTCAATGGAACAAACCTATCTCCCTTACATAGTGAAACAAACTGATAATTTCATTCAATGAAAGAGGCTGCACTTGTCAAATCAATGAGTAGAGCTACTCTCATTAATTCAGTGGGACAAGCTTAACGCTTTCATTCAATGAAACAAACTGCATTCATTGAATCATTGAATCAAAGTGAAATCATTGCTTCAATGAATCAAATCTTATTTATTGTTTCAATGCAACAAACCTGACTCCCTTGTACAGTGAAACAAACTGCATACATTCATTCAATGAAAAATGTTGCACTTGTCAATTCAATGAGTAGAGCTGTTCTCTTTCATTCAATGGGACCTGCTAAAGGCTTTCATTCAATGAAACAAACTGCATTCATTGAATCATTGAATCAAAGTGAAATCATTGCTTCAATGAATCAAACCTTATTCATTATTTCAATGGAACAAACCTATCTCCCTTACATAGTGAAACAAACTGATAATTTCATTCAATGAAAGCGGCTGCACTTGTCAATTCAATGAGGAGAGCTACTCTCATTAATTCAGTGGGACATGCTTAACATTTCATTCAATAAAACAAACTGCATTCATTGAATCATTGAATCAAAGTGAAATTATTTCTTCAATGAATCAGACCTTGTTTCAATGCAACAAACCTGACTCCCTTGTTCAGTGAAACAAACTGCATATGTTCATTCAATGAAAAATGCTGCACTTGCCAATTCAATGAGTAGAGCTATTCTCTTTCATTCAATGGGACCAGCCTAAGGCTTTCATTCAATGAAAGAAACTGCATTCATTGAATCATTGAATCAATCTACAATCATTGATTCAATTAATCAAACCGTATTCCTACTTCCAATGGAACAAACCTATCTCCCTTACATAGTGAACCAAACTGCATACTTTCATTCAATGAAAGAGGTTGGACTTGTCAATTCAGTGCGTAGAGGTATTCTCATGCTTTCAATGGGGCATGCTTAAAGCTTTCATTCAATTAAACAAACTGCATGCATTGAACCTTTCAATCAAACTACAACAATTGATTCATTGAATCAAACTGTATTCCTTGTTTCAATGCAGAAAAACCAAACTCACTAATGTCGTGAACAGAACTTTATAGGTTCATTCTATGAAAGAGGCTGCACTTGTCAATTCAATGAGGAGATCTCCTTTCATTAATTCAGTGGGACAAGCTTCACGCTTTTATTCAATGAAACAAACTGCATTCATTGAATCATTGAATCAAAGTAAAATCATTGCTTCAATGAATCAAACTGTATTCCTTCTTTCAATGGAACAAACCTATCTCCCTTACATAGTGAAACAAACTGATAATTTCATTCAATGAACGAGACTGCACTTGTCAAATCAATGAGTAGAGCTACTCTCATTAATTCAGTGGAACAATCTTAACGCTTTCATTCAATGAAACAAACTGCATTCATTGAATCATTGAATCAAAGTGAAATCATTTCTTCAATGAATCAAACCGTATTCATTGAATCAATGCAACAAACCTACCTCCCTTGTACAGTGAAACAAACTGCATATGTTCATTCCATGAAAAATGCTGCACTTGTCAATTCAATGCGTAGAGCTATTCTCTTTCATTCAATGGGACCAGCCTAAGGCTTTCATTCAATGAAAGAAACTGCATTCATTGAATCATTGAATCAATCTACAATCATTGCTTCAATAAATCAAACCGTATTCCTTCTTTCAATGGAACAAACCTAACTCCCTTGTACAGTGAACAAAACTGCATACTTTCATTCAATGAAAGAGGCTGCACTTGTCAATTCAGTGAGTAGAGTTATTCTCATTCTTTCAATGGGACAAGCTTAACGCTTTCGTTCAATTAAACAAACTGCATGCATTGAACCATTCAATCAAACTGCAACCATTAATTCATTGAATCAAACTCTATTTATTGCTTCAATGCAACAAACCTAACTCCCTTGCACAGTGAAACAAACTGCAAACTTTTATTTAATGAAAGAAGCTGCACTTGTCAATTCAGTGAGTAGAATTATTCTCATTCTTTCAATGGGACAAGCTTAATGATTTCTTTCAAATACACAAACTGCATGCATTGAATCATTGAATCAAACTACAACCATTGATTCATTCAATCAAACTATATTCCTTGTTTCAATGCAACAAGCCAAAACCTTTGCTCGTGAACAAAACTATATAGGTTCATTCATGAAAAAGGCTGCAATTGTCAATTCAATGAGTAGAGCTACTCTCATTCATTCAGTGGGACAAGCTTAATGCTTTCATTCAATGAAACAAACTGCATTCATTGAATCATTGAATCAATCTACAATCATTGATTCAATTAATCAAACCGTATTCCATCTTTCAATGGAACAAACCTATCTCCCTTACAGAGTGAACCAATCTGCATACTTTCATTCAATCAAAGAGGCTGCACTTGTCAATGCAGTGAGTAGAGTTATTCTCATTCTTTCAATGGGAGAAGCTTAACGGTTTCTTTCAAATAAACAAATTGCATGCATTGAATCATTCAATCAAACTATAAGCATTGATTCATTGAATCAAACTGTATTCCTTGTTTCAATGCAACAAACCAAGCATACTTTCCTCGTGCACAAAAATTTGTAGGTTCATTCAATGAAAGAAACTGAACTTGTCCATTCAGTGAATAGAGTTATTGTCATTCTTCCAATGGGACAAGCTTAACGCTTTCTTTCAAATAAACAAACTGCATGCATTTAATCATTCAATCAAACTATAACCATTGATTCATTGAATCAAACTGTATTCCCTGTTTCAATGCAACAAACCAAACGTACTTTTCTCCTGAACAAAACTTTGTAGGTTCATTCATTAAAAAGGCTGCACTCGTCAATTCAATGAGTAGTACTACTCTCATTCATTCAATGGGACAAGCTTAATGCTTTCAATCAATGAAACAAACTTCATTCATTGAATGATTGAATCAAAATACAACCATTGATTCATTGAATCAAACTGTATTCCTTGTTTCAATTCAAAGAAACTAACTCCCTGACAAAGTGAAACAAACTGCAATCTTTCATTCAATGAAAGAGGCTGTACTTGTCCATTCAGTGAATAGAGTTATTCTCATTCTTTCAATGGGACAAGCTTAACGCTTTCTTTCAAATAAACAAACTGCATGCATTTAATCATTCAATCAAACTATAACCATTGATTCATTGAATCAAACTGTATTCCTTGTTTCAATGCAACAAACCAAACGTACTTTTCTCCTGAACAAAACTTTGTAGGTTCATTCATTAAAAAGGCTGCACTTGTCAATTCTATGAGTAGAGCTACTCTCATTCATTCAGTGGGACATGCTTAAGGCTTTCATTCAATGAAACAAACTTCATTCATTGAATCATTGAATCAAAGTGAAATCATTGCTTCAATAAATGAAACCGTATTCTTTCTTTCAATGGAACAAACCTAACTCCCTTGTACAGTGAACCAAACTGCATACTTTCCTTCAATGAAAGAGGCTGCACTTGTCAATTCAGTGAGTAGAGTTATTCTCATTCTTTCAATGGGACAAGCTTAACGATTTCTTTTAAATAAACAAACTGCATGCATTGAATCATCGAATCAAACTACAACCATTGATTCATTGAATCAAACTATTGTCCTTGTTTCAATGCAACAAACCAAAAACCTTTCTCGTGAACAAAACTATACAGGTTCATTCATGAAAACGGCTGCAATTGTCAATTCAATGAGTAGAGCTACTCTCATTCATTCAGTGGGACAAGCTATACACTTTCATTCAATGAAACAAACTGCATTCATTGAATCATTGAATCAATCTACAATCATTGATTCAATTAATCAAACCGTATTCCTTCTTTCAATGGAACAAACCTATCTCCCTTACAAAGTGAACCAAACTGCATACTTTCTATCAATCAAAGAGGCTGCACTTGTCAATTCAGTGAGTAGAGTTATTCTCATTCTTTCAATGGGAGAAGCTTAACGGTTTCTTTCAAAAAAACAAATTGCATGCATTTAATCACTCAATCAAACTATAACCATTGATTCATTGAATCAAACTGTATTCCTTGTTTCACTGCAACAAACCAAACGTACTTTTCTCCTGAACAAAACTTTGTAGGTTCATTCATTAAAAAGGCTGCACTTGTCAATTCAATGTGTAGAGCTACTCTCATTCATTCAGTGGGACAAGCTTAATGCTTTCATTCAATGAAACAAACTTCATTCATTGAATCATTGAATCAAAGTGAAATCATTGCTTCAATGAATCAAACCGTATTCCTTCTTTCAAAGGAACAAACCTACCTCCCTTGTACTGTGAAACAAACTGATAATTTCATTCAATGAAAGAGACTGCACTTGTCAATTCAATGAGTAGTGTTATTCTCACTCTTTGAATGGGACAAGCTTAACGCTTTCGTTCAATTAAACAAACTGCATGCATTGAATCATTGAATCAAAGTGAAATCATTGCTTCAATGTATCAAACCGTATTCCTTCTTTCAATGGAACAAACCTATCTCCCTTACATAGTGAAACAAACTGATAATTTCATTCAATGAAAAAGGGTGCACTTGTCAATTCAATGAGTAGAGCTATTCTCATTCATTTAGTGGGACAAGCTTAACGCTTTCATTCAATGAAACAAACTTCATTCATTGAATCATTGAATCAAAGTGAACTCATTGCTTCGATGAATCAAACCGTATTCCTTCTTTCAATGGAACAAACCATCTCACTTGTACAGTGAACCAAACTGCATACTTTCATTCAATGAAAGAGGCTGCACTTGTCAATTCAGTGAGTAGAGTTATTCTCATTCTATCAATGGGACAAGTTAACGCTTTCGTTCAATTAAACAAACTGCATGCATTGATCCATTCAATCAAACTGCAACCATTGATTCATTGAATCAAACTGTATTCATTGTTTCAATGCAACAAACGAAACTCCCTTGTACAGTGTAACAAACTGCATACTTTCATTTAATGAAAGAGGCTGCACTTGTCAATTCAGTGAGTAGAGTTACTCTCATTCTTTCAATGGGACAAGCTTAACGATTTCTTTCAAATAAACAAACTGCATGCATTTAATCATTCAATCAAACTACAACCATTGATTCATTGAATCAAACTATATTCCTTGTTTCAATGCAACAAACCAAAAGCTTTTCTCGTGAACAAAACTATATAGGTTCATTCATGAAAAAGGCTGCAATTGTCAATTCAATGAGTAGAGCTACTCTCATTCATTCAGTGGGACAAGCTTAATGCTTTCATTCAATGAAACAAACTCCATTCATTGAATCATTGAATCAAAGTGAAATCATTGCTTCAATTAATCAAACCGTATTCCTTCTTTCAATGGAACAAACCTATCTCCCTTGTACAGTGAAACAAACTGCATATGTTCATTCAATGAAAAATGCTGCACTTGTCAATTCAATGAGTAGAGTTATTCTCATTCTTTCAATGGGACAAGCTTAACGCTTTCGTTCAATTAAACAAACTGCATGCATTGAACCATTCAATCAAACTGCAACCATTGATTCATTGAATCAAACACTATTCATTCTTTCAATGCAACAAACCCTTGTACAGTGAAACAAACTGCATACTTTCATTTAATGAAAGAGGCTGCACTTGTCAATTCAGTGAGTAGAGTTATTCTCATTCTTTCAATGGGAGAAGCTTAACGGTTTCTTTCAAATAAACACACTGCATGCATTGAATCATTCAATCAAACTATAACCATTGATTCATTGAATCGAACTGTATTCCTTGTTTCAATGCAACAAACCAAACGTACTTTTCTCCTGAACAAAACTTTGTATGTTCATTCATTAAAAAGGCTGCACTTGTCAATTCAATGAGTAGAGCTACTCTCATTCATTCAGTGGGACAAGCTTAATGCTTTCATTCAATGAACCAAACTGCATTCATTGAATCATTGAAGCAAACTAAAACCATTGGTTCATTGAATCAAACTGTATTCCTATTTTAATTGCAACGAAACTAACTCCCTTACATCGTGAAACAAAATGCATACTTTCATTTCATGAAAGAGGCTGCACTTGTCAATTCAGTGAGTAGAGTTATTCTCATTCTTTCAATGGGACAAGCTTAACGCTTTCGTTCAATTAAACAAACTGCATGCATTGAACCATTCAATCAAACTACAACCAGTGATTCATTGACTCAAACTGTATTCATTGTTTCAATGCAACAAACCTCACTCCCTTGTACAGTGAAACAAACTGCATACTTTCATTTAATGAAAGAGGCTGCACTTGTCAATTCAGTGAGTAGAGTTATTCTCATTCTTTCAATGGGAGAAGCTTAACGGTTTCTTTCAAATAAACACACTGCATGCATTGAATCATTCAATCAAACTATAACCATTGATTCATTGAATCAAACGGTATTCCTTGTTTCAATGCAACAAACCAAACATACTCTCCTCATGCACAAAACTTTGTAGGTTCATTCAATGAAATGGGCTGCACTTGTCCATTCAGTGAATAGAGTTATTCTCATTCTTTCAATGGGACAAGCTTAATGCTTTCTTTCAAATAAACAAACTGCATGCATTTAATCATTCAATCAAACTATAACCATTGATTCATTGAATCAAACTGTATTCCTTGTTTCAATGCAACAAACCAAACGTACTTTTCTCCTGAACAAAACTTTGTATGTTCATTCATTAATAAGGCTGCACTTGTCAATTCAATGAGTAGAGCTCCTCTCATTCATTCAGTGGGACAAGCTTAATGCTTTCATTCAATGAAACAAACTGCATTCATTGAATCAATGAAGCAAACTACAACCATTGATTCATTGAATCAAACTGTATTCCTTGTTTCATTGCAACGAAACTAACTCCCTTGCAAAGTGAAACAAACTGCAAACTTTCATTCAATGAAAGAGGCTTCACTTGTCAATTCAGTGAGTAGAGTTATTCTCATTCTTTCAATGGGACAAGCTTAATGCTTTCTTTCAAATAAACAAACTGCATGCATTTAATCATTCAATCAAACTATAACCATTGATTCATTGAATCAAATTGTATTCCTTGTTTCAATGCAACAAACCAAACGTACTTTTCTCCTGAACAAAACTTTGTATGTTCATTCATTAAAAAGGCTGCACTTGTCAATTCAATGAGTAGAGCTACTCTCATTCATTCAGTGGGACAAGCTTAATGCTTTCATTCAATGAAAGAAATTGCATTCATTGAATCATTGAATCAATCTACAATCATTGCTTCAATTAATCAAACCGTATTCCTTCTTTCAATGGAACAAACCTAACTCCCTTGAACAGTGAACCAAACTGCATACTTTCATTCAATGAAAGAGGCTGCACTTGTCAATTCAGTGAGTAGAGTTATTCTCATTCTTTCAATGGGACAAGCTTAACGCTTTCGTTCAATTAAACAAACTGCATGCATTGAACCATTCAATCAAACTGCAACCATTAATTCATTGAATCAAACTCTATTCATTGTTTCAATGCAACAAACCTAACTCCCTTGTACAGTGAAACAAACTGCAAACTTTTATTTAATGAAAGAAGCTGCACTTGTCAATTCAGTGAGTAGAGTTATTCTCATTTTTTCAATGGGACAAGCTTAACGATTTCTTTCAAATAAACAAACTGCATGCATTGGATCATTAAATCAAACTACAACCATTCATTCATTGAATCAAACTATATTCCTTGTTTCAATGCAACAAACCAAAAACTTTTCTCGTGAACAAAACTATATAGGTTCATTCATGAAAAAGTCTGCAATTGTCAATTCAATGAGAAGAGCTACTCTCATTCATTCAGTGGGACAAGCTTAATGCTTTCATTCAATGAAACAAACTGCATTCATTGAATCATTGAATCAATCTACAATCATTGATTCAATTAATCAAACCGTATTCCTACTTTCAATGGAACAAACCTATCTCCCTTACATAGTGAAACAAACTGATAATTTCATTCAATGAAAGAGACCGCACTTGTCAATTCAATGAGTAGAGCTACTCTCATTAATTCAGTGGGACAAGCTTAACGCTTTTATTCAATGAAACAAACTGCATTCATTGAATCATTGAATCAAAGTGAAATCATTGCTTCAATGAATCAAACCGTATTCCTTCTTTCAATGGAACAAACCTATCTCCCTTACATAGTGAAAGAAACTGATAATTTCATTCAATGAAAGAGACTGCACTTGTCAAATCAATGAGTAGAGCTACTCTCATTAATTCAGTGGGACAAGCTTGACGCTTTTATTCAATGAAACAAACTGCATTCATTGAATCATTGAATCAAAGTGAAATCATTGCTTCAATGAATCAAACCGTATTCCTTCTTTCAATGGAACAAACCTATCTCCCTTACATAGTGAAACAAACTGCTAATTTCATTCAATGAAAGAGGCTGCACTTGTCAAATCAATGAGTAGAGCTACTCTCATTCATTCAGTGGGACAAGCTTAATGCTTTCATTCAATGAAACAAACTGCATTCATTGAATCATTGAATCAAAGTGAAATCATTTCTTCAATGAATCAAACCTTATTCATTGAATCAATGCAACAAACCTACCTCCCTTGTACAGTGAAACAAACTGCACATGTTCATTCAATGAGAAATGCTGCACTTGTCAATTCAATGAGTAGAGCTACTCTCTTTCATTCAATGGGACCAGCCTAAGGCTTTCTTTCAATGATAGAAACTGCATTCATTGAATCATTGAATCAAAGTGAAATCATTGCTTCAATTAATCAAACCGTATTCCTTCTTTCAATAGAACAAACCTATCTCCCTTACATAGTGAACAAAACTGCATACTTTCATTCAATAAAATAGGCTGCACTTGTCAATTCAGTGAGTAGAGTTATTCTCATTCTTTCAATGGGACAAGCTTAACGCTTTCGTTCAATTAAACAAACTGCATGCATTGAACCATTCAATCAAACGACCACCAGTGATTCATTGAATCAAACTGTATTCATTGTTTCAATGCAACAAATCTAACTCCCTTGTACAGTGAAACAAGCTGCAAACGTTTATTTAATGAAAGAAGCTGCACTTGTCAATTCAGTGAGTAGAATTATTCTCATTCTTTCAATGGGACAAGCTTAACACTTTCGTTCAATTAAACAAACTGCATGCATTGAATCATTGAATCAAACTACAACCATTGATTCATTGAATCAAACTATATTCCGAGTTTCAATGCAACTAACCAAAAACTTTTCTCGTGAACAAAACTATATAGGATCATTCATGAAAAAGGCTGCAATTGTCAATTCAATGAGTAGAGCTACTCTCATTCATTCAGTGGGACAAGCTTAATGCTTTCATTCAATGAAACAAACTGCATTCATTGAATCATTGAATCAAAGTAAAATCATTGCTTCAATGAATCAAACCGTATTCCTTCTTTCAATGGAACAAACCTATCTCCCTTACATAGTGAAACAAACTGATAATTTCATTCAACGAAAGAGACTGCACTTGTCAAATCAATGATTAGAGCGACTCTCATTCATTCAGTGGGACAAGCTTAATGCTTTCATTCAATGAAACAAACTGCATTCATTGAATCATTGAATCAAAGTGAAATCATTTCTTCAATGAATCAAACCTTATTCATTGAATCAATGCAACAAACCTACCTCCCTTGTACAGTGCATATGTTCATTCAATGAAAAATGCTGCACTTGTCAATTCAATGTGTAGAGCTATTCTCTTTCATTCAATGGGACCAGCCTAAGGCTTTCATTCAATGATAGAAACTGCATTCATTGAATCAAAGTGAAATCATTGCTTCAATTAATCAAACCGTATTCCTTCTTTCAATGGAACAAACCTATCTCCCTTACATAGTGAAAGAAACTGATAATTTCATTCAATGAAAGAGACTGCACTTGTCAAATCAATGAGTAGAGCTACTCTCATTAATTCAGTGGGACAAGCTTAACGCTTTTATTCAATGAAACAAACTGCATTCATTGAATCATTGAATCAAAGTGAAATCATTGCTTCAATGAATCAAACCGTATTCCTTCTTTCAATGGAACAAACCTATCTCCCTTACATAGTGAAACAAACTGCTAATTTCATTCAATGAAAGAGGCTGCACTTGTCAAATCAATGAGTAGAGCTACTCTCATTCATTCAGTGGGACAAGCTTAATGCTTTCATTCAATGAAACAAACTGCATTCATTGAATCATTGAATCAAAGTGAAATCATTTCTTCAATGAATCAAACCTTATTCATTGAATCAATGCAACAAACCTACCTCCCTTGTACAGTGCATATGTTCATTCAATGAAAAATGCTGCACTTGTCAATTCAATGAGTAGAGCTATTCTCTTTTATTCAATGGGACCAGCCTAAGGCTTTCATTCAATGAAAGAAACTGCATTCATTGAATCAAAGTGAAATCATTGCTTCAATTAATCAAACCGTATTCCTTCTTTCAATGGAACAAACCTATCTCCCTTACATAGTGAACCAAACTGCATACTTTCATTCAATGAAAGAGGCTGCACTTGTCAATTCAGTGAGTAGAGTTATTCTCATTCTTTCAATGGGACAAGCTTAACGCTTTCGTTCAATTAAACAAACTGCATGCATTGAACCATTCAATCAAACTACACCAGTGATTCATTGAATCAAACTGTATTCCTTGTTTCAATGCAACAAACCAAACATACTTTCCTCGTGCACAAATCTTTGAAGGTTCATTCAATGAAAGAGGCTGGACTTGTCCATTCAGTGAATAGAGTTATTGTCATTCTTTCAATGGGACAAGCTTAACGCTTTCTTTCAAATAAACAAACTGCATGCATTAAATCATTCAATCAAACCATAACCATTGATTCATTGAATCAAACTGTATTCCTTGTTTCAATGCAACAAACCAAACGTACTTTTCTCCTGAACAAAACTTTGTAGGTTCATTCATTATAAAGGCTGCACTTGTCAATTCAATGAGTAGAGCTATTCTCATTTTTTCAGTGGGACAAGCTTAACGCTTTCATTCAATGAAACAAACTTCATTCATTGAATCATTGAATCAAAGTGAAATCATTGCTTCAATGAATCAAACCGTATTCCTTCTTTCAATGGAACAAACCTACCTCCCTTGTCCAGTGAAACAAACTGCATATGTTCATTCAATGAAAAATGCTGCACTTGTCAATTCAATGTGTAGAGTTATTCTCATTCTTTGAATGGGACAAGCTTAACGCTTTCGTTCAATTAAACAAACTGAATGCATTGAACCATTCAATCAAACTGCAACCATTGATTCATTGAATCAATCTCTATTCAATGTTTCAAATCAACAAACCTAACTCACTTGTACAGTGAAACAAACTGCATACTTTCATTTAATGAAAGAGGCTGCACTTGTCAATTCGTGAGAAGAGTTATTCTCATTCTTTCAATGGGAGAAGCTTAACGGTTTCTTTCAAATAAACACACTGCATGCGTTTAATCATTCAATCAAACTATAACCATTGATTCATTGAATCAAACTGTATTCCTCGTTTCAATGCAACAAACCAAACGCACTTTTCACCTGAACAAAACTTTGTAGGTTCATTCATTAAAAAGGCTGCACTTGTCAATTCAATGAGTAGAGCTACTCTCATTCATTCAGTGGGACAAGCTTAACGCTTTCATTCAATGAAACAATGATTCATTGAATCATTGAATCAAAGTGAAATTATTGCTTCAATGAATCAAACCGCATTCCTTCTTTCAATGGAACAAACCTACCTCCCTTGTACAGTGAAACAAACGACATATGTTCATTCAATGAAAAGTGCAGCACTTCTCAATTTAATGAGTAGAGTTATTCTCATTCTTTCAATGGGACAAGCTTAACGGTTTCTTTCAAATAAACAAATTGCATACATTCAATCATTCAATCAAACTATAACCATTGATTCATTAAATCAAACTGTATTCCTTGTTTCAATGCAACAAACCTAACTCCCTTGTACAGTGAAACAAACTGCATACTTTCATTTAATGAAAGAGGCTGCACTGCTCAATTCAGTGTGTAGAGCTACTATCATTCATTCAATGGGACAAGCTTAATGCTTTCATTCAATGAAACAAACTGCATTCGTTGAATCATTGAATCAAAATACAACCATTGATTCATTGAATCAAACTGTATTCCTTTTTTCAATGCAACAAACCAAACGTACTTTTCTCCTGAACAAAACTTTGTAGGTTCATTCATTAAAAAGGCTGCACGAGTCAATTCAATGAGTAGTGCTACTGTCATTTATTCAATGGGACAAGCTTAATGCTTTCATTGAATGAAACAAACTGCATTCATTGAATCATTGAATCAAAATACAACCATTGATTCATTGAATCAAACTGTATTCCTTGTTTCAGTGCAAAGAAACTAACTCCCTTTCATAGTGAAACAAACTGCAAACTTTCATTCAATGAAAGAGGCTGAACTTGTCCATTCAGTGAATAGCGTTATTCTCATTCTTTCAATGGGACAAGCTTAACGCTTTCTTTCAAATAAACAAACTGCATACATTTAATCATTCAATCAAACTATAAACATTGATTCATTGAATCAAACTGTAGTCCTTGTTTCAATGCAACAAACCAAACGTACTTTTCTCCTGAACAAAACTTAGTAGGTTCATTCATTAAAAAGGCTGTACTTGTCAATTCAATGAGTAGAGCTACTCTCATTCATTCAGTGGGACAAGCTTAATGCTTTCATTCAATGAAACAAACTGCATTCATTGAATCATTGAATCAAAGTGAAATCATTGCTTCAATGAATCAAACCGTATTCCTTCTTTCAATGGAATAAACCTACCTCCCTTGTACAGTGAAACAAACTGCATATGTTCATTTAATGAAAGAGGCTGCACTTGTCAATTCAGTGAGTAGAGTTATTCTCATTCTTTCAATGGGACAAGATTTATGCTTTCATTGAATTATACAAACTGCATGCATTGAATCATTCAATCAAACTGCAACCACTGATTCATTGAATCAAACAGTATTCATTGTTTCAATGCAACAAACCAAACGTACTTTTCTCCTGAACAAAACATTGTAGGTTCATTCATTAAAAAGGCTGCACTTGTCAATTCAATGAGTAGAGCTACTCTCATTCATTCAGCGGGACAAGCTTAATGCTTTCATTCAATGAAACAAACTGCATTCATTGAATCATTGAATCAAAGTGAAATTATTGCTTCAATGAATCAAACCGTATTCCTTCTTTCAATGGAACAAACCTACCTCCCTTGTACAGTGAAACAAACTACATATGTTCATTCAATGAAAAGTGCTGCACTTGTCAATTCAATGAGTAGAGTTATTCTCATTCTTTCAATGGGACAAGCTTAACGCTTTCGTTCAATTAAACAAACTGCATGCATTGAATCATTCAATCAAACTACAACAATTGATTCATTGAATCAAACTGTATTCCTTGTTTCAATGCAAAAAACTAAACTCACTAATGTCGTCAACAGAACTTTATAGGTTTATTCTATGAAAGAGGCCGCACTTGTCAATTCACTGAGTAGTGCTCCTTTCATTAATTCAGTGGGACAAGCTTCACGCTTTTATTCAATGAAACAAACTGCATTCATTGAATCATTGAATCAAAGCAAAATCATTGCTTCAATGAATCAAACCGTATTCCTTCTTTCAATGGAACAAACCTATCTCCCTTACATAGTGAACCAAACTGCATACTTTCATTCAATGAAAGAGGTTGCACTTGTCAAATCAATGAGTAGAGCTACTCTCATTCATTCAGTGGACAAGCTTAACGCTTTCATTCAATGCAACAATACTCATTCATCGAATCATTGAATCAAAGTGAAATCATTGCTTCAATGAGTCAAACCGTATTCCTTCTTTCAATGGAATAAACCTACCTCCCTTGTCCACTGAAAGAAACTGCATATGTTCATTCAATGAAAAATGCTGCACTTGTCAATTCAATGAGTAGAGTTATTCTAATTCTTTCAATGGGACAAGCTTAACGCTTTTGTTCAATTAATCAAACCGCATGCATTGAACTATTCAATCAAACTGCAACCATTGATTCATTGAATCAAACTCTATTCATTGTTTCAATGCAACAATCCTAACTCCCTTGTACAGTGAAACAAACTGCATACTTTCCTTTAATGAAAGAGGCTGCACTTGTCAATTCAGTGAGTAGAGTTATTCTCATTCTTTCAATGGGACAAGGTTAACGCTTTCTTTCAAATAAACAAACTGCATGCATTTAATCATTCAATCAAACTATAACCATTGATTCATTGAATCAAACTGTATTCCTTGTTTCAATGCAACAAACCAAACGTACTTTTCTCCTGAACAAAACTTTGTAGGTTCATTCATTAAAAAGGCTGCACTAGTCAATTCAATGGGTAGAGCTACTCTCATTCATTCAATGGGACAAGCTTACTGCTTTCATTCAATGAAACAAACTGCATTCATTGAATCATTGAATCAAAATACAACCATTGATTCAATGAATCAAACTGTATTCCTTGTTTCAATGCAAAGAAACTAACTCCCTTACAAAGTGAAACAAACTGCAAACTTTCATTCAATGAAAGTGGCTGAACTTGTCCATTCAGTGAATAGAGTTATTCTCATTCTTTCAATGGGACAAGCTTAACGCTTTCTTTCAAATAAACAAACTGCATGCATTTAAACATTGAATCACACTATAAACATTGATTCATTGAATCAAACTGTATTCCTTGTTTCAATGCAACAAACCAAACGGACTTTTCTCCTGAACAAAACTTTGTAGGTTCATTCATTAAAAAGGCTGCACTAGTCAATTCAATGGGTAGAGCTACTCTCATTCATTCAATGGGACAAGCTTAACGCTTTCATTCAATGAAACAAACTGCATTCATTGAATCATTAAATCAAAATACAACCATTGATTCATTGAATCAAACTGTATTCCTTGTTTCAATGCAAAGAAACTAACTCCCTTACATAGTGAAACAAACTGCAAACTTTCATTCAATGAAAGAGGCTACACTTGTCAATTCAGTGAATAGAGCTACTCTCATTCATTCAGTGGGACAAGCTTAACGCTTTCATTCAATTATACAAACTGCATGCATTTAATCATTCAATGAAACTACAACAATTGATTCATTGAATCAAACTGTATTCCTTGTTTCAATGCAACGAACCAAACGTACTTTTCTCCTGAAGAAAACTTTGTAGGTTCATTCATTAAAAAGGCTGCACTTGTCAATTCAATGAGTAGAGCTACTCTCATTCATTCAGTGTGACAAGCTTAACGCTTTCATTCAATGAAACAAACTGTATTCAATGAATCATTGAATCAAAGTGAAATCATTGCTTCAATGAATCAAACCTTATTCATTGAATCAATGCAACAAACCTACCTCCCTTGTACAGTGAAACAAACTGCATATGTTCATTCAATGAAAAATGCTGCACTTGTCAATTCAATGAGTAGAGTTATTCTCATTCTTTCAATGGGACAAGCTTAACGCTTTCGTTCAATTAAACAAACTGCATGCACTGAACCATTCAATCAAACTGCAACCATTGATTCATTGAATCAAACTCTATTCATTGTTTCAATGCAACAAACCTAACTCCCTTGTACAGTGAAACAAACTGCATACTTTCATTTAATGAAAGAGGCTGCACTTGTCAATTCAATAAGTAGAGTTATTCTCATTCTTTCAATGGGACAAGCTTAACGCTTTCGTTCAATTAAACAAACTGCATGCATTGAATCATTCAATCAAACTACAACAATTGATTCATTGAATCAAACTGTATTCCTTGTTTCAATGCAAAAAACTAAACTCACTAATGTCGTCAACAAAACTTTATAGGTTTATTGTATGAAAGAGGCTGCACTTGTCAATTCACTCAGTCGTGCTCCTTTCATTAATTCAGTGGGACAAGCTTCACGCTTTTATTCAATGAAACAAACTGCATTCATTGAATCATTGAATCAAAGCAAAATCATTGCTTCAATGAATCAAACCGTATTCCTTCTTTCAATGGAACAAACCTATCTCCCTTACATAGTGAACCAAACTGCATACTTTCATTCAATGAAAGAGGTTGCACTTGTCAAATCAATTAGTAAAGCTACTCTCATTCATTCAGTGGACAAGCTTAACGCTTTCATTCAATGCAACAAACTTCATTCATTGAATCATTGAATCAAAGTGAAATCATTGCTTCAATGAATCAAACCGTATTCCTTCTTTCAATGGAACAACCCTATCTCCGTTACAGAGTGAAACAAACGGATAATTTCATTCAATGAAAGAGGCTGCACTTGTCAAATCAATGAGTAGAGCTACTCCCATTCATTCAGTGGGACAAGCTTAACGCTTTCATTCAAAGAAAGAAACTGCATTCTTTGAATCATTGAATCAAAGTGAAATCATTGCTTCAATGAATCAAACCGTATTCCTTCTTTCAATGGAACAAACCTATCTCCCTTACATAGTGAACCAAACTGCATACTTTCATTCAATCAAAGAGGCTGCACTTGTCAATTCAGTGATTCGAGTTATTCTCATTCTTTCAATGGGACAACCTTAACGGATTCTTTCAAATAAACAAATTGCATGCATTGAATCATTCAATCAAACTATAACCATTGATTCATTGAATCAAACTGTATTCCTTGTTTCAATGCAACAAACCAAACATACTTTCCTCGTGCACAAAACTTTGTAGGTTCATTCAATGAAAGAGGCTGAACTTGTCCATTCAGTGAATTGAGTTATTGTCATTCTTTCAATGGGACAAGCTTAACGCTTTCTTTCAAATTAACAAACTGCATGCATTTAATCATTCAATCAAACTATAACCATTGATTCATTGAATCAAACTGTATTCCTTGTTTCAATGCAACAAACCAAACGTACTTTTCACCTGAACAAAACATTGTAGGTTCATTCATTAAAAAGGCTGCACTTGTCAATTCAATAAGTAGAGTTATTCTCATTCTTTCAATGGGACAAGCTTAACGCTTTCGTTCAATTAAACAAACTGCATGCATTGAATCATTCAATCAAACTACAACAATTGATTCATTGAATCAAACTGTATTCCTTGTTTCAATGCAAAAAACTAAACTCACTAATGTCGTCAACAGAACTTTATAGGTTTATTCTATGAAAGAGGCCGCACTTGTCAATTCACTGAGTAGTGCTCCTTTCATTAATTCAGTGGGACAAGCTTCACGCTTTTATTCAATGAAACAAACTGCATTCATTGAATCATTGAATCAAAGCAAAATCATTGCTTCAATGAATCAAACCGTATTCCTTCTTTCAATGGAACAAACCTATCTCCCTTACATAGTGAACCAAACTGCATACTTTCATTCAATGAAAGAGGTTGCACTTGTCAAATCAATGAGTAGAGCTACTCTCATTCATTCAGTGGACAAGCTTAACGCTTTCATTCAATGCAACAAACTTCATTCATTGAATCATTGAATCAAAGTGAAATCATTGCTTCAATGAGTCAAACCGTATTCCTTCTTTCAATGGAATAAACCTACCTCCCTTGTCCACTGAAAGAAACTGCATATGTTCATTCAATGAAAAATGCTGCACTTGTCAATTCAATGAGTAGAGTTATTCTAATTCTTTCAATGGGACAAGCTTAACGCTTTTGTTCAATTAATCAAACCGCATGCATTGAACTATTCAATCAAACTGCAACCATTGATTCATTGAATCAAACTCTATTCATTGTTTCAATGCAACAATCCTAACTCCCTTGTACAGTGAAACAAACTGCATACTTTCCTTTAATGAAAGAGGCTGCACTTGTCAATTCAGTGAGTAGAGTTATTCTCATTCTTTCAATGGGACAAGGTTAACGCTTTCTTTCAAATAAACAAACTGCATGCATTGAATCATTCAATCAAACTATAACCATTGATTCATTGAATCAAACTGTATTCCTTGTTTCAATGCAACAAACCAAACGTACTTTTCTCCTGAACAAAACTTTGTAGGTTCATTCATTAAAAAGGCTGCACTAGTCAATTCAATGGGTAGAGCTACTCTCATTCATTCAATGGGACAAGCTTAATGCTTTCATTCAATGAAACAAACTGCATTCATTGAATCATTGAATCAAAATACAACCATTGATTCAATGAATCAAACTGTATTCCTTGTTTCAATGCAAAGAAACTAACTCCCTTACAAAGTGAAACAAACTGCAAACTTTCATTCAATGAAAGTGGCTGAACTTGTCCATTCAGTGAATAGAGTTATTCTCATTCTTTCAATGGGACAAGCTTAACGCTTTCTTTCAAATAAACAAACTGCATGCATTTAAACATTGAATCAAACTATAAACATTGATTCATTGAATCAAACTGTATTCCTTGTTTCAATGCAACAAACCAAACGGACTTTTCTCCTGAACAAAACTAAGTAGGTTCATTCATTAAAAAGACTGCACTTGTCAATTCAATGAGTAGAGCTACTCTCATTCATTCAGTGTGACAAGCTTAACGCTTTCATTCAATGAAACAAACTGTATTCATTGAATCATTGAATCAAAGTGAAATCATTGCTTCAATGAATCAAAACTTATTCATTGAATCAATGCAACAAACCTACCTCCCTTGTACAGTGAAACAAACTGCATATGTTCATTCAATGAAAAATGCTGCACTTGTCAATTCAGTGAGTAGAGTTGTTCTCATTCTTTCAATGGGACAAGCTTAACGCTTTCGTTCAATTAAACAAACTGCATGCACTGAACCATTCAATCAAACTGCAACCATTGATTCATTGAATCAAACTCTATTCATTGTTTCAATGCAACAAACCTAACTCCCTTGTACAGTGAAACAAACTGCATACTTTCATTTAATGAAAGAGGCTGCACTTGTCAATTCAATGAGTAGAGTTATTCTCATTCTTTCAATGGGACAAGCTTAACGCTTTCGTTCAATTAAACAAACTGCATGCATTGAATCATTCAATCAAACTACAACAATTGATTTATTGAATCAAACTGTATTCCTTGTTTCAATGCAAAAAACTAAACTCACTAATGTCGTCAACAAAACTTTATAGGTTTATTGTATGAAAGAGGCTGCACTTGTCAATTCACTGAGTAGTGTTCCTTTCATTAATTCAGTGGGACAAGCTTCACGCTTTTATTCAATGAAACAAACTGCATTCATTGAATCATTGAATCAAAGCAAAATCATTGCTTCAATGAATCAAACCGTATTCCTTCTTTCAATGGAACAAACCTATCTCCCTTACATAGTGAACCAAACTGCATACTTTCATTCAATGAAAGAGGTTGCACTTGTCAAATCAATTAGTAGAGCTACCCTCATTCATTCAGTGGACAAGCTTAACGCTTTCATTCAATGCAACAAACTTCATTCATTGAATCATTGAATCAAAGTGAAATCATTGCTTCAATGAATCAAACCGTATTCCTTCTTTCAATGGAACAAACCTATCTCCCTTACAGAGTGAAACAAACTGATAATTTCATTCAATGAAAGAGGCTGCACTTGTCAAATCAATGAGTAGAGCTACTCCCATTCATTCAGTGGGACAAGCTTAACGCTTTCATTCAATGAAAGAAACTGCATTCATTGAATCATTGAATCAAAGTGAAATCATTGCTTCAATGAATCAAACCGTATTCCTTCTTTCAATGGAACAAACCTATCTCCCTTACATAGTGAACCAAACTGCATACTTTCATTCAATCAAAGAGGCTGCACTTGTCAATTCAGTGAGTAGAGTTAATCTCATTCTTTCAATGGGACAAGCTTAACGGTTTCTTTCAAATAAACAAATTGCATGCATTGAATCATTCAATCAAACTATAACCATTGATTCATTGAATCAAACTGTATTCCTTGTTTCAATGCAAAGAAACTAACTCCCTTACATAGTGAAACAAACTGCAAACTTTCATTCAATGAAAGAGGCTACACTTGTCAATTCAGTGAATAGAGCTACTCTCATTCATTCAGTGGGACAAGCTTAACGCTTTCATTCAATTATACAAACTGCATGCATTTAATCATTCAATGAAACTACAACAATTGATTCATTGAATCAAACTGTATTCCTTGTTTCAATGCAACGAACCAAACGTACTTTTCTCCTGAAGAAAACTTTGTAGGTTCATTCATTAAAAAGGCTGCACTTGTCAATTCAATGAGTAGAGCTACTCTCATTCATTCAGCGGGACAAGCTTAAAGCTTTCAGTCAATGAAACAAACTGCATTCATTGAATCATTGAATCAAAGTGAAATTATTGCTTCAATGAATCAAACCGTATTCCTTCTTTCAATGGAACAAACCTACTTCCCTTGTACAGTTAAACAAACCAAACGTACTTTTCACCTGAACAAAACTTTGTAGGTTCATTCAATGAAAAGTGCTGCACTTGTCAATTCAATGAGTAGAGTTATTCTCATTCTTTCAATGGGACAAGCTTCACGCTTTCGTTCAATTAAACAAACTGCATGCATTGAATCATTCAATCAAACTACAACAATTGATTCATTGAATCAAACTGTATTCCTTGTTTCAATGCAAAAAACTAAACTCACTAATGTCGTCAACAGAACTTTATAGGTTTATTCTATGAAAGAGGCCGCACTTGTCAATTCACTGAGTAGTGCTCCTTTCATTAATTCAGTGGGACAAGCTTCACGCTTTTATTCAATGAAACAAACTGCATTCATTGAATCATTGAATCAAAGCAAAATCATTGCTTCAATGAATCAAACCGTATTCCTTCTTTCAATGGAACAAACCTATCTCCCTTACATAGTGAACCAAACTGCATACTTTCATTCAATGAAAGAGGTTGCACTTGTCAAATCAATGAGTAGAGCTACTCTCATTCATTCAGTGGACAAGCTTAACGCTTTCATTCAATGCAACAAACTTCATTCATTGAATCATTGAATCAAAGTGAAATCATTGCTTCAATGAGTCAAACCGTATTCCTTCTTTCAATGGAATAAACCTACCTCCCTTGTCCACTGAAAGAAACTGCATATGTTAATTCAATGAAAAATGCTGCACTTGTCAATTCAATGAGTAGAGTTATTCTAATTCTTTCAATGGGACAAGCTTAACGATTTCGTTCAATTAATCAAACCGCATGCATTGAATTATTCAATCAAACTGCAACCATTGATTCATTGAATCAAACTCTATTCATTGTTTCAATGCAACAATCCTAACTCCCTTGTACAGTGAAACAAACTGCATACTTTCCTTTAATGAAAGAGGCTGCACTTGTCAATTCAGTGAGTAGAGTTATTCTCATTCTTTCAATGGGACAAGGTTAACGCTTTCTTTCAAATAAACAAACTGCATGCATTTAATCATTCAATCAAACTATAACCATTGATTCATTGAATCAAACTGTATTTCTTGTTTCAATGCAACAAACCAAACGTACTTTTCTCCTGAACAAAACTTTGTAGGTTCATTCATTAAAAAGGCTGCACTAGTCAATTCAATGGGTAGAGCTACTCTCATTCATTCAATGGGACAAGCTTAACGCTTTCATTCAATGAAACAAACTGCATTCATTGAATCATTAAATCAAAATACAACCATTGATTCATTGAATCAAACTGTATTCCTTGTTTCAATGCAAAGAAACTAACTCCCTTACATAGTGAAACAAACTGCAAACTTTCATTCAATGAAAGAGGCTACACTTGTCAATTCAGTGAATAGAGCTACTCTCATTCATTCAGTGGGACAAGCTTAACGCTTTCATTCAATTCTACAAACTGCATGCATTTAATCATTCAATGAAACTACAACAATTGATTCATTGAATCAAACTGTATTCCTTGTTTCAATGCAACGAACCAAACGTACTTTTCTCCTGAAGAAAACTTTGTAGGTTCATTCATTAAAAAGGATGCACTTGTCAATTCAATGAGTAGAGCTACTCTCCTTCATTCAGTGGGACAAGCTTAATGCTTTCATTCAATGAAACAAACTGCATTCATTGAATCATTGAATCAAACTGCAACCATTGATTCATTGAATCAAACTGTATTCCTTGTTTCAATGCAACTCACCAAACATACTTTCCTCGTGCACAAATCGTTGTAGGCTCATTCAATGAAAGAGGCTGCACTTGTCCATTCAGGGAATAGAGTTATTCTCATTCTTTCAATGGGACAAGCTTAACGCTTTCTTCCAAATAAACAAACTGCATGCATTTAATCATTCAATCAAACTATAAACATTGATTCATTGAATCAAACTCTATTCATTGTTTCAATGCAACAAACCTAACTCCCTTGTACAGTGAAACAAACTGCATACTTTCATTTAATGAAAGAGGCTGCACTTCTCAATTCAGTGAGTAGAGTTAGTCTCATTCTTTCAATGGGACAAGCTTAATGCTTTCATTCAATGAAACAAACTGCATTCATTGAATCATTGAATCAAAATAAAACCATTGATTCATTGAATCAAGCTGTATTTCTTGTTTCAATGCAAAGAAACTAACTCCCTTACATAGTGAAACAAACTGTAAACTTTCATTCAATGAAAGAGGCTGAACTTGTCAAATCAATGAGTAGAGCTACTCTCATTTATTCAGTTGGACAAGCTTAATGCATTCATTCAATGAAACAAACTTCATTCATTGAATCATTGAATCAAAGTGAAATCATTGCTTCAATGAATCAAACCTTATTCATTGAATCAATGCAACAAACCTACCTCCCTTGTACAGTGAAACAAACTGCATATGTTCATTCAATGAAAAATGCTGCACTTGTCAATTCAATGAGGAGAGCTATTCTCTTTCATTCAATGGGACCAGCCTAAGGCTTTCATTCAATGAAAGAAACTGCATTCATTGAATCATTGAATCAAAGTAAAATCATTGCTTCAATTAATCAAACCGTATTCCTTCTTTCAATGGAACAAACCTATCTCCCTTACATAGTGAACCAAACTGCATACTTTCATTCAATCAAAGAGGCTGCACTTCTCAATTCAATGAGTAGAGTTATTCTCATTCTTTCAATGGGAAAAGCTTAACGCTTTCGTTCAATTAAACAAACTGCATGCATTGAACCATTCAATCAAACTGCAACCATTGATTCATTGAATCAAACTCTATTCATTGTTTCAATGCAACAAACCTAACTCCCTTGTACAGTGAAACAAACTGCATTCTTTCATTTTATGAAAGAGGCTGCACTTGTCAATTCAGTGAATAGAGTCATTCTCATTCTGTCAATGGGACAAGCTTAACGCTTTCTTTCAAATAAACAAACTGCATGCATTTAATCATTCAATCAAACTATAACCATTGATTCATTGAATCAAACTGTATTCCTTGTTTCAATGCAACGGAACTGACTCCCTTACATAGTGAAACAAACTGCAAACGTTCATTCAATGAAAGAGGCTACACTTGTCAATTCAGTGAGTAGATTTATTCTCATTCTTTCAATGGGACAAGATTTATGCTTTCATTGAATTATACAAATTGCATGCATTGAATCATTCAATCAAACTACAACAATTGATTTATTGAATCAAACTGTATTCCTTGTTTCAATGCAAAAAACAAAACTCACTAATGTCGTCAACAAAACTTTATAGGTTCATTCTATGAAAGAGGCTGCATTTGTCAATTCAATGAGTAGAGCTCCTTTCATTAATTCAGTGGGACAAGCTTCACGCTTTTATTCACTGAAACAAACTGCATTCATTGAATCATTGAATCAAAGCAAAATCATTGCTTCAATGAATCAAATCCATCTTTCAATGGAACACATCTCTCCCTAACATAGTGAAACAAACTGATAAATTCATTCAATGAAAGAGTCTGTACTTGTCAAATCAATGAGTAGAGCTACTCTCATTCATTCAGTGGGACAAGCTTAACGCTTTCGTTCAATGAAACACACTGCATTCATTGAATCATTGAATCAAAGTGAAATCATTGCTTCAATGAATCAAACCGTATTCCTTCTTTCAATGGAACAAACCTATCTCCCTTACAGAGTGAAACAAACTGATAATTTCAATCAATGAAAGAGGCTGCACTTGTCAAATCAATGAGTAGAGCTACTCTCATTCATTCAGTGGGACAAGCTTAACGCTTTCATTCAATGAAAGAAACTGCATTCATTGAATCATTGAATCAAAGTGAAATCATTGCTTCAATGAATCAAACCGTATTCCTTCTTTCAATGGAACAAACCTATCTCCCTTACATAGTGAAGCAAACTGCATACTTTCATTCAATCAAAGAGGCTGCACTTGTCAATTCAGTGATTCGAGTTATTCTCATTCTTTCAATGGGACAAGCTTAACGGTTTCATTCAAATAAACAAATTGCATGCATTGAATCATTCAATCCAACTATAACCATTGATTCATTGAATAAAACTGGATTCCTTGTTTCAATGCAACAAACCAAACATACTTTCCTCATGCACAAAACTTTGTAGGTTCATTCAATGAAAGAGGCTGAACTTGTCCATTCAGTGAATAGAGTTATTGTCATTCTTTCAATGGGACAAGCTTAACGCTTTCGTTCAATTAAACAAACTGCATGCATTGAATCATTCAATCAAACTACAACAATTGATTCATTGAATCAAACTGTATTCCTTGTTTCAATGCAAAAAACTAAACTCACTAATGTCGTCAACAAAACTTTATAGGTTTATTCTATGAAAGAGGCTGCACTTGTCAATTCACTGAGAAGTGCTCCTTTAATTAATTCAGTGGGACAAGCTTCACGCTTTTATTCAATGAAACAAACTGCATTCATTGAATCATTGAAACAAAGCAAAATCATTGCTTCAATGAATCAAACCGTATTCCTTCTTTCAATGGAACAAACCTATCTCCCTTACATAGTGAACCAAACTGCATACTTTCATTCAATGAAAGAGGTTGCACTTGTCAAATCAATGAGTGGAGCTACTCTCATTCATTCAGTGGACAAGCTTAACGCTTTCATTCAATGCAACAAACTTCATTCATTGAATCATTGAATCAAAGTGAAATCATTGCTTCAATGAAGCAAACCGTATTCCTTCTTTCAATGGAATAAACCTACCTCCCTTGTCCACTGAAAGAAACTGCATATGTTCATTCAATGAAAAATGCTGCACTTGTCAATTCAATGAGTAGAGTTATTCTAATTCTTTCAATGGGACAAGCTTAACGCTTTCGTTCAATTAATCAAACCGCATGCATTGAACTATTCAATCAAACTGCAACCATTGATTCATTGAATCAAACTCTATTCATTGTTTCAATGCAACAATCCTAACTCCCTTGTACAGTGAAACAAACTGCATACTTTCCTTTAATGAAAGAGGCTGCACTTGTCAATTCAGTGAGTAGAGTTATTCTCATTCTTTCAATGGGACAAGGTTAACGCTTTCTTTCAAATAAACAAACTGCATGCATTGAATCATTCAATCAAACTATAACCATTGATTCATTGAATCAAACTGTATTCCTTGTTTCAATGCAACAAACCAAACGTACTTTTCTCCTGAACAAAACTTTGTAGGTTCATTCATTAAAAAGGCTGCACTAGTCAATTCAATGGGTAGAGCTACTCTCATTCATTCAATGGGACAAGCTTAACGCTTTCATTCAATGAAACAAACTGCATTCATTGAATCATTAAATCAAAATACAACCATTGATTCATTGAATCAAACTGTATTCCTTGTTTCAATGCAAAGAAACTAACTCCCTTACATAGTGAAACAAACTGCACATGTTCATTCAATGAAAAATGCTACACTTGTCAATTCAGTGAATAGAGCTACTCTCATTCATTCAGTGGGACAAGCTTAACGCTTTCATTGAATTAAACAAACTGCATGCATTTAATCATTCAATGAAACTACAACAATTGATTCATTGAATCAAACTGTATTCCTTGTTTCAATGCAACAAACCAAACGTACTTTTCTCCTGAAGAAAACTTTGTAGGTTCATTCATTAAAAAGGATGCACTTGTCAATTCAATGAGTAGAGCTACTCTCCTTCATTCAGTGGGACAAGCTTAATGCTTTCATTCAATGAAACAAATTGCATTCATTGAATCATTGAATCAAAGCGAAATCATTGCTTCAATGAATCAAACCTTATTCATTGAATCAATGCAACAAACCTACCTCCCTTGTACAGTGAAACAAACTGCATATGTTTATTCAATGAAAAATGCTGCACTTGTCAATTCAATGAGTAGAGCTACTCTCATTCATTCAGTGGGACAAGCTTAACGCTTTCATTCAATGAAACAAACTGCATTCATTGAATCATTGAATCAAACTGCAACCATTGATTCATTGAATCAAACTGTATTCCTTGTTTCAATGCAACTCACCAAACATACTTTCCTCGTGCACAAATCGTTGTAGGCTCATTCAATGAAAGAGGCTGCACTTGTCCATTCAGGGAATAGAGTTATTCTCATTCTTTTAATGAGACAAGCTTAACGATTTCTTTCAAATAAACATACTGCATGCATTGAATCATTCAATCAAACTTCAACCATTGATTCGTTGAATCAAACTGTATTCCTTGTTTTAATGCGACAAACCAAACATACATATATCGTGAACAAAACTTTATACATTCATTCAATGAAAGAGGCTGCCCTTGTCCATTCAGGGAATAGAGTTATCCTCATTCTTTCAATGGGACAAGCTTAACGATTTCTTTCAATTAAACAAACTGCATGCATTGAACCATTCAATCAAACTATAACCATTGATTCATTGAATCAAACTGTATTCCTTGTTTCAATGCAACAAACCAAACGTACTTTTCCACTGAACAAAACGTTGTAGGTTCATTCAATGAAAGAGGCTGCACTTGTCCATTCAGTGAATAGAGTTATTCTCATTCTTTCAATGGGACAAGCTTAACGCTTTCTTCCAAATAAACAAACTGCATGCATTTAATCATTCAATCAAACTATAAACATTGATTCATTGAATCAAACTCTATTCATTGTTTCAATGCAACAAACCTAACTCCCTTGTACAGTGAAACAAACTGCATACTTTCATTTAATGAAAGAGGCTGCACTTCTCAATTCAGTGAGTAGAGTTAGTCTCATTCTTTCAATGGGACAAGCTTAATGCTTTCATTCAATGAAACAAACTGCATTCATTGAATCATTGAATCAAAATAAAACCATTGATTCATTGAATCAAGCTGTATTTCTTGTTTCAATGCAAAGAAACTAACTCCCTTACATAGTGAAACAAACTGTAAACTTTCATTCAATGAAAGAGGCTGAACTTGTCAAATCAATGAGTAGAGCTACTCTCATTTATTCAGTTGGACAAGCTTAATGCATTCATTCAATGAAACAAACTTCATTCATTGAATCATTGAATCAAAGTGAAATCATTGCTTCAATGAATCAAACCTTATTCATTGAATCAATGCAACAAACCTACCTCCCTTGTACAGTGAAACAAACTGCATATGTTCATTCAATGAAAAATGCTGCACTTGTCAATTCAATGAGTAGAGCTATTCTCTTTCATTCAATGGGACCAGCCTAAGGCTTTCATTCAATGAAAGAAACTGCATTCATTGAATCATTGAATCAAAGTAAAATCATTGCTTCAATTAATCAAACCGTATTCCTTCTTTCAATGGAACAAACCTATCTCCCTTACATAGTGAACCAAACTGCATACTTTCATTCAATCAAAGAGGCTGCACTTCTCAATTCAATGAGTAGAGTTATTCTCATTCTTTCAAAGGGAAAAGCTTAACGCTTTCGTTCAATTAAACAAACTGCATGCATTGAACCATTCAATCAAACTGCAACCATTGATTCATTGAATCAAACTCTATTCATTGTTTCAATGCAACAAACCTAACTCCCTTGTACAGTGAAACAAACTGCATTCTTTCATTTTATGAAAGAGGCTGCACTTGTCAATTCAGTGAATAGAGTCATTCTCATTCTGTCAATGGGACAAGCTTAACGCTTTCTTTCAAATAAACAAACTGCATGCATTTAATCATTCAATCAAACTATAACCATTGATTCATTGAATCAAACTGTATTCCTTGTTTCAATGCAACGGAACTGACTCCCTTACATAGTGAAACAAACTGCAAACGTTCATTCAATGAAAGAGGCTACACTTGTCAATTCAGTGAGTAGATTTATTCTCATTCTTTCAATGGGACAAGATTTATGCTTTCATTGAATTATACAAATTGCATGCATTGAATCATTCAATCAAACTACAACAATTGATTTATTGAATCAAACTGTATTCCTTGTTTCAATGCAAAAAACAAAACTCACTAATGTCGTCAACAAAACTTTATAGGTTCATTCTATGAAAGAGGCTGCATTTGTCAATTCAATGAGTAGAGCTCCTTTCATTAATTCAGTGGGACAAGCTTCACGCTTTTATTCAATGAAACAAACTGCATTCATTGAATCATTGAATCAAAGCAAAATCATTGCTTCAATGAATCAAATCCATCTTTCAATGGAACACATCTCTCCCTAACATAGTGAAACAAACTGATAATTTCATTCAATGAAAGAGTCTGTACTTGTCAAATCAATGAGTAGAGCTACTCTCATTCATTCAGTGGGACAAGCTTAACGCTTTCGTTCAATGAAACACACTGCATTCATTGAATCATTGAATCAAAGTGAAATCATTGCTTCAATGAATCAAACCGTATTCCTTCTTTCAATGGAACAAACCTATCTCCCTTACAGAGTGAAACAAACTAATAATTTCATTCAATGAAAGAGGCTGCACTTGTCAAATCAATGAGTAGAGCTACTCTCATTCATTCAGTGGGACAAGCTTAACGCTTTCATTCAATGAAAGAAACTGCATTCATTGAATCATTGAATCAAAGTGAAATCATTGCTTCAATGAATCAAACCGTATTCCTTCTTTCAATGGAACAAACCTATCTCCCTTACATAGTGAAGCAAACTGCATACTTTCATTCAATCAAAGAGGCTGCACTTGTCAATTCAGTGAGTAGAGTAATTCTCATTCTTTCAATGGGACAAGCTTAACGGTTTCGTTCAAATAAACAAATTGCATGCATTGAATCATTCAATCAAACTATAACCATTGATTCATTGAATAAAACTGGATTCCTTGTTTCAATGCAACAAACCAAACATACTTTCCTCGTGCACAAAACTTTGTAGGTTCATTCAATGAAACAGGCTGAACTTGTCCATTCAGTGAATAGAGTTATTGTCATTCTTTCAATGGGACAAGCTTAACGCTTTCGTTCAATTAAACAAACTGCATGCATTGAATCATTCAATCAAACTACAACAATTGATTCATTGAATCAAACTGTATTCCTTGTTTCAATGCAAAAAAACTAAACTCACTAATGTCGTCAACAAAACTTTATAGGTTTATTCTATGAAAGAGGCTGCACTTGTCAATTCACTGAGAAGTGCTCCTTTCATTAATTCAGTGGGACAAGCTTCACGCTTTTATTCAATGAAACAAACTGCATTCATTGAATCATTGAATCAAAGCAAAATCATTGCTTCAATGAATCAAACCGTATTCCTTCTTTCAATGGAATAAACCTACCTCCCTTGTCCACTGAAAGAAACTGCATATGTTCATTCAATGAAAAATGCTGCACTTGTCAATTCAATGAGTAGAGTTATTCTAATTCTTTCAATGGGACAAGCTTAACGCTTTCGTTCAATTAATCAAACCGCATGCATTGAACTATTCAATCAAACTGCAACCATTGATTCATTGAATCAAACTCTATTCATTGTTTCAATGCAACAATCCTAACTCCCTTGTACAGTGAAACAAACTGCATACTTTCCTTTAATGAAAGAGGCTGCACTTGTCAATTCAGTGAGTAGAGTTATTCTCATTCTTTCAATGGGACAAGGTTAACGCTTTCTTTCAAATAAACAAACTGCATGCATTTAATCATTCAATCAAACTATAACCATTGATTCATTGAATCAAACTGTATTCCTTGTTTCAATGCAACAAACCAAACGTACTTTTCTCCTGAACAAAACTTTGTAGGTTCATTCATTAAAAAGGCTGCACTAGTCAATTCAATGGGTAGAGCTACTCTCATTCATTCAATGGGACAAGCTTAACGCTTTCATTCAATGAAACAAACTGCATTCATTGAATCATTGAATCAAAATACAACCATTGATTCATTGAATCAAACTGTTTTCATTGTTTCAATGCAAAGAAACTAACTCCCTTACATAGTGAACCAAACTGCATACTTTCATTCAATGAAAGAGGTTGCACTTGTCAATTCAATGAGTAGAGCTACTCTCATTCATTCAGTGGACAAGCTTAACGCTTTCATTCAATGCAACAAACTTCATTCATTGAATCATTGAATCAAAGTGAAATCATTGCTTCAATGAGTCAAACCGTATTCCTTCTTTCAATGGAATAAACCTACCTCCCTTGTCCACTGAAAGAAACTGCATATGTTCATTCAATGAAAAATGCTGCACTTGTCAATTCAATGAGTAGAGTTATTCTAATTCTTTCAATGGGACAAGCTTAACGCTTTCGTTCAATTAATCAAAACGCGTGCATTGAATTATTCAATCAAACTGCAACCATTGATTCATTGAATCAAACTCTATTCATTGTTTCAATGCAACAATCCTAACTCCCTTGTACAGTGAAACAAACTGCATACTTTCCTTTAATGAAAGAGGCTGCACTTGTCAATTCAGTGAGTAGAGTTATTCTCATTCTTTCAATGGGACAAGCTTAACGCTTTCTTTCAAATAAACAAACTGCATGCATTTAATCATTCAATCAAACTATAACCATTGATTCATTGAATCAAACTGTATTCCTTGTTTCAATGCAACAAACCAAACGTACTTTTCTCCTGAACAAAACTTTGTAGGTTCATTCATTAAAAAGGCTGCACTAGTCAATTCAATGGGTAGAGCTACTCTCATTCATTCAACGGGACAAGCTTAACGCTTTCATTCAATGAAACAAACTGCATTCATTGAATCATTGAATCAAAATACAACCATTGATTCATTGAATCAAACTGTATTCCTTGTTTCAATGCAAAGAAACTAACTCCCTTACATAGTGAAACAAACTGCAAACTTTCATTCAATGAAAGAGGCTGAACTTGTCCATTCAGTGAATAGAGTTATTCTCATTCTTTCAATGGGACAAGCTTAACGCTCTCTTTCAAATAAACAAACTGCATGCATTTAATCATTGAATCAAACTATAAACATTGATTCATTGAATCAAACTGTATTCCTTGTTTCAATGCAACAAACCAAACGTACTTTTCTCCTGAACAAAACTAAGTAGGTTCATTCATTAAAAAGGCTGCACTTGTCAATTCAATGAGTAGAGCTACTCTCAATCATTCAGTGTGACAAGCTTAATGCTTTCATTCAATGAAACAAACTGCATTCATTGAATCATTGAATCAAACTACAACCATTGATTCATTGAATCAAACTGTATTCCTTGTTTCAATGCAACGAAACTAACTCCCTTACATAGTGAAACAAACTGCAAATTTTCATTCAATGAAAGAGGCTACACTTGTCAATTCAGTGAATAGAGTTATTCTCATTCTTTCAATGGAACAACTTTATGCTTTCATTGAATTATACAAACTGCATGCATTGAATCATTCAATAAAACTACAACAATTGATTCATTGAATCAAACTATATTCCTTGTTTCAATGCAAAAAACAAAACTCACTAATGTCGTCAACAAAACTTTATAGGTTCATTCTATGAAAGAGGCTGCACTTGTCAATTCAATGAGTAGAGCTTCTTTCATCAATTCAGTGGGACAAGCTTCACGCTTTTATTCAATGAAACAAACTGCATTCATTGAATCATTGAATCAAAGCAAAATCATTGCGTCAATGAATCAAACCGTATTCCTTCTTTCAATGGAACAAACCTATCTCCCTTTAATAGTGAACCAAACTGCATACTTTCATTCAATGAAAGAGGTTGCACTTGTCAAATCAATTAGTAGAGCTACTCTCATTCATTCAGTGGACAAGCTTAACGCTTTCATTCAATGCAACAAACTTCATTCATTGAATCATTGAATCAAAGTGAAATCATTGCTTCAGTGAGTCAAACCGTATTCCTTCTTTCAATGGAATAAACCTACCTCCCTTGTCCACTGAAAGAAACTGCATATGTTCATTCAATGAAAAATGCTGCACTTGTCAATTCAGTGAGTAGAGTTATTCTCATTCTTTCAATGGGACAAGCTTAACGCTTTCTTTCAAATAAACAAACTGCATGCATTTAATCATTCAATCAAACTATAACCATTGATTCATTGAATCAAACTGTATTCCTTGTTTCAATGCAACAAACCAAACGTACTTTTCTCCTGAACAAAACTTTGTAGGTTCATTCATTAAAAAGGCTGCACTAGTCAATTCAATGGGTAGAGCTACTCTCATTCATTCAATGGGACAAGCTTAACGCTTTCATTCAATGAAACAAACTGCATTCATTGAATCATTGAATCAAAATACAACCATTGATTCATTGAATCAAACTGTATTCCTTGTTTCAATGCAAAGAAACTAACTCCCTTACATAGTGAAACAAACTGCAAACTTTCATTCAATGAAAGAGGCTGAACTTGTCCATTCAGTGAATAGAGTTATTCTCATTCTTTCAATGCGACAAGCTTAACGCTTTCTTTCAAATAAACAAACTGCATGCATTTAATCATTGAATCAAACTATAAACATTGATTCATGGAATCAAACTGTATTCCTTGTTTCAATGCAACAAACCAAACGTACTTTTCTCCTGAACAAAACTAAGTAGGTTCATTCATTAAAAAGGCTGCACTTGTCAATTCAATGAGTAGAGCTACTCTCAATCATTCAGTGTGACAAGCTTAATGCTTTCATTCAATGAAACAAACTGCATTCATTGAATCATTGAATCAAACTACAACCATTGATTCATTGAATCAAACTGTATTCCTTGTTTCAATGCAATGAAACTAACTCCCTTACATAGTGAAACAAACTGCAAACTTTCATTCAATGAAAGAGGCTACACTTGTCAATTCAGTGAATAGAGTTATTCTCATTCTTTCAATGGGACAACTTTATGCTTTCATTGAATTATACAAACTGCATGCATTGAATCATTCAATGAAACTACAACAATTGATTCATTGAATCAAACTGTATTCCTTGTTTCAATGCAAAAAACAAAACTCACTAATGTCGTCAACAAAACCTTATAGGTTCATTCTATGAAAGAGTCTGCACTTGTCAATTCAATGAGTAGAGCTCCTTTCATTAATTCAGTGGGACAAGCTTCACGCTTTTATTCAATGAAACAAACTGCATTCATTGAATCATTGAATCAAAGCAAAATCATTGCTTCAATGAATCAAACCTTCTTTCAATGGAACAAACCTATCTCCCTTACAGAGTGAACCAAACTGCATACTTTCATTCAATGAAAGAGGTTGCACTTGTCAAATCAATGAGTAGAGCTACTCTCATTCATTCAGTGGACAAGCTTAACGCTTTCATTCAATGCAACAAACTTCATTCATTGAATCATTGAATCAAAGTGAAATCATCGCTTCAATGAGTCAAACCGTATTCCTTCTTTCAATGGAATACACCTACCTCCCTTCTCCACTGAAAGAAACTGCATATGTTCATTCAATGAAAAATGCTGCACTTGTCAATTCAATGAGTAGAGTTATTCTAATTCATTCAATGGGACAAGCTTAACGCTTTCGTTCAATTAATCAAACCGCATGCATTGAACTATTCAATCAAACTGCAACCATTGATTCATTGAATCAACCTCTATTCATTGTTTCAATGCAACAATCCTAACTCCCTTGCACAGTGAAACAAACTGCATACTTTCCTTTAATGAAAGAGGCTGCACTTGTCAATTCAGTGAGTAGAGTTATTCTCATTCTTTCAATGGGACAAGCTTAACGCTTTCTTTCAAATAAACAAACTGCATGCATTTAATCATTCAATCAAACTATAACCATTGATTCATTGAATCAAACTGTATTCCTTGTTTCAATGCAACAAACCAAACGTACTTTTCTCCTGAACAAAACTTTATAGGTTCATTCTATGAAAGAGGCTGCACTTGTCAATTCAATGAGTAGAGCTACTCTCATTCATTCAGTGTGACAAGCTTAATGCTTTCATTCAATGAAACAAACTGCATTCATTGAATCATTGAATCAAAATACAACCATTGATACATTGAATCAAACTGTATTCCTTGTTTCAATGCAAAGAAACTAACTCCCTTACATAGTGAAACAAACTGCAAACTTTCATTCAATGAAAGAGGCTGAACTTGTCCATTCAGTGAATCTAGAGTTATTCTCATTCTTTCAATGGGACAAGCTTAACGCTTTCTTTCAAATAAACAAACTGCATGCATTTAATCATTGAATCAAACAATAAACATTGATTCATTGAATCAAACTGTATTCCTTGTTTCAATGCAACAAACCAAACGTACTTTTCTCCTGAACACAACTTAGTCGGTTCATTCATTAAAAAGGCTGCACTTGTCAATTCAATGAGTAGAGCTACTCTCATTCATTCAGTGTGACAAGCTTAATGCTTTCATTCAATGAAACAAACTGCATTCATTGAATCATTGAATCAAACTACAACCATTGATTCATTGAATCAAACTGTATTCCTAGTTTCAATGCAACGAAACTAACTCCCTTACATAGTGAAACAAACTGTAAACTTTCATTCAATGAAAGAGGCTACACTTGTCAATTCAGTGAATAGAGTTATTCTCATTCTTCAAATGGGACAACTTTATGCTTTCATTGAATTATACAAACTGCATGCATTGAATCATTCAATGAAACTACAACAATTGATTCATTGAATCAAACTGTATTCCTTGTTTCAATGCAAAAAACAAAACTCACTAATGTCGTCAACAAAACTTTATAGGTTCATTCTATGAAAGAGGCTGCACTTGTCAATTCAATGAGTAGAGCTACTCTCATTCATTCAGTGTGACAAGCTTAATGCTTTCATTCAATGAAACAAACTGCATTCATTGAATCATTGAATCAAAGCAAAATCATTGCTTCAATGAATCAAACCGTATTCCTTCTTTCAATGGAACAAACCTATCTCCCTTACATAGTGAACCAAACTGCATACTTTCATTCAATGAAAGAGGTTGCACTTGTCAAATCAATGAGTAGAGCTACTCTCATTGCTTCAATGAGTCAAACCGTATTCCTTCTTTCAATGGAATACACCTACCTCCCTTGTCCACTGAAAGAAACTGCATATGTTCATTCAATGAAAAATGCTGCACTTGTCAATTCAATGAGTAGAGTTATTCTCATTCTTTCAATGGGACAAGCTTAACGCTTTCGTTCAATTAATCAAACCGCATGCATTGAACTATTCAATCAAACTGCAACCATTGATTCATTGAATCAAACTCTATTCATTGTTTCAATGCAACAATCCTAACTCCCTTGTACAGTGAAACAAACTGCATACTTTCCTTTAATGAAAGAGGCTGCACTTGTCAATTCAGTGAGTAGAGTTACTCTCATTCTTTCAATGGGACAAGCTTAACGCTTTCTTTCAAATAAACAAACTGCATGCATTTAATCATTCAATCAAACTATAACCATTGATTCATTGAATCAAACTGTATTCCTTGTTTCAATGCAACAAACCAAACGTACTTTTCTCCTGAACAAAACTTTGTAGGTTCATTCATTAAAAAGGCTGCACTAGTCAATTCAATGGGTAGAGCTACTCTCATTCATTCAATGGGACAAGCTTAACGCTTTCATTCAATGAAACAAACTGCATTCATTGAATCATTGAATCAAAATACAACCATTGGTTCATTGAATCAAACTGTATTCCTTGTTTCAATGCAAAGAAACTAACTCCCTTACATAGTGAAACAAACTTCAAACTTTCATTCAATGAAAGAGGCTGAACTTGTCCATTCAGTAAATAGAGTTATTCTCATTCTTTCAATGGGACAAGCTTAACGCTTTCTTTCAAATAGACAAACTGCATGCATTTAATCATTGAATCAAACTATAAACATTGATTCATTGAATCAAACTGTATTCCTTGTTTCAATGCAACAAACCAAACATACTTTTCTCCTGAACAAAACTAAGTAGGTTCATTCATTAAAAAGGCTGCACTTGTCAATTCAATGAGTAGAGCTACTCTCAATCATTCAGTGTGACAAGCTTAATGCTTTCATTCAATGAAACAAACTGCATTCATTGAATCATTGAATCAAACTACAACCATTGATTCATTGAATCAAACTGTATTCCTGGTTTCAATGCAACAAAACTAACTCCCTTACATAGTGAAACAAACTGCAAACTTTCATTCAATGAAAGAGGCTACACTTGTCAATTCAGTGAATAGAGTTATTCTCATTCTTTCAATGGGACAACTTTGTGCTTTCATTGAATTATACAAACTGCATGCATTGAATCATTCAATGAAACTACAACAATTGATTCATTGAATCAAACTGTATTCCTTGTTTCAATGCAAAAAACAACACTCACTAATGTCGTCAACAAAACCTTATAGGTTCATTCTATGAAAGAGTCTGCACTTGTCAATTCAATGAGTAGAGCTCCTTTCATTAATTCAGTGGGACAAGCTTCACGCTTTTATTCAATGAAACAAACTGCATTCATTGAATCATTGAATCAAAGCAAAATCATTGCTTCAATGAATCAAACCTTCTTTCAATGGAACAAACCTATCTCCCTTACATAGTGAACCAAACTGCATACTTTCATTCAATGAAAGAGGTTGCACTTGTCAAATCAATGAGTAGAGCTACTCTCATTCATTCAGTGGACAAGCTTAACGCTTTCATTCAATGCAACAAACTTCATTCATTGAATCATTGAATCAAAGTGAAATCATTCCTTCTTTCAATGGAATAAACCTACCTCCCTTGTCCACTGAAAGAAACTGCATATGTTCATTCAATGAAAAATGCTGCACTTGTCAATTCAATGAGTAGAGTTATTCTAATTCTTTCAATGGGACAAGCTTAATGCTTTCGTTCAATTAATCAAACCGCATGCATTGAACTATTCAATCAAACTGCAACCATTGATTCATTAAATCAAACTCTATTCGTTGTTTCAATGCAACAATCCTAACTCCCTTGTACAGTGAAACAAACTGCATACTTTCCTTTAATGAAAGAGGCTGCACTTGTCAATTCAGTGTGTAGAGTTATTCTCATTCTTTCAATGGGACAAGGTTAACGCTTTCATTCAAATAAACAAACTGCATGCATTTAATCATTCAATCAAACTATAACCATTGATTCATTGAATCAAACTGTATTCCTTGTTTCAATGCAACAAACCAAACGTACTTTTCTCCTGAACAAAACTTTGTAGGTTCATTCATTAAAAAGGCTGCACTAGTCAATTCAAAGGGTAGAGCTACTCTCATTCATTCAATGGGACAAGCTTAACGCTTTCATTCAATGAAACAAACTGCATTCATTGAATCATTGAATCAAAATACAACCATTGATTCATTGAATCAAACTGTATTCCTTGTTTCAATGCAAAGAAACTAACTCCCTTACATAGTGAAACAAACTGCAAACTTTCATTCAATGAAAGAGGCTGAACTTGTCCATTCAGTGAATAGAGTTATTCTCATTCTTTCAATGGGACAAGCTTAACGCTTTCTTTCAAATAAACAAACTGCATGCATTTAATCATTGAATCAAACAATAAACATTGATTCATTGAATCAAACTGTATTCCTTTCTTTCAATGCAACAAACCAAACGTACTTTTCTCCTGAACAAAACTTAGTAGCTTCATTCATTAAAAAGGCTGCACTTGTCAATTCAATGAGTAGAGCTACTCTCATTCATTCAGTGTGACAAGCTTAATGCTTTCATTCAATGAAACAAACTGCATTCATTGAATCATTGAATCAAACTACAACCATTGATTCATTGAATCAAACTGTATTCCTTATTTCAATGCAACGAAACTAACTCCCTTACATAGTGAAACAAACTGCAAACTTTCATTCAATGAAAGAGGCTACATTTGTCAATTCAGTGAATAGAGTTATTCTCATTCTTCAAATGGGACAACTTTATGCTTTCATTGAATTATACAAACTGCATGCATTGAATCATTCAATGAAACTACAACAATTGATTCATTGAATCAAACTATATTCCTTGTTTCAATGCAAAAAACAAAACTCACTAATGTCGTCAACAAAACTTTATAGGTTCATTCTATGAAAGAGGCTGCACTTGTCAATAAAATGAGTAGAGCTTCTTTCATCAATTCAGTGGGACAAGCTTCACGCTTTTATTCAATGAAACAAACTGCATTCATTGAATCATTGAATCAAAGCAAAATCTTTGCTTCAATGAATCAAACCGTATTCCTTCTTTCAATGGAACAAACCTATCTCCCTTACATAGTGAACCAAACTGCATACTTTCATTCAATGAAAGAGGTTGCACTTGTCAAATCAATGAGTAGAGCTACTCTCATTCATTCAGTGGACAAGCTTAACGCTTTCATTCAATGCAACAAACTTCATTCATTGAATCATTGAATCAAAGTGAAATCATTGCTTCAATGAGTCAAACCGTATTCCTTCTTTCAATGGAATAAACCTACCTCCCTTGTCCACTGAAAGAAACTGCATATGTTCATTCAATGAAAAATGCTGCACTTGTCAATTCAATGAGTAGAGTTATTCTAATTCTTTCAATGGGACAAGCTTAACGCTTTCGTTCAATTAATCAAAACGCGTGCATTGAATTATTCAATCAAACTGCAACCATTGATTCATTGAATCAAACTCTATTCATTGTTTCAATGCAACAATCCTAACTCCCTTGTACAGTGAAACAAACTGCATACTTTCCTTTAATGAAAGAGGCTGCACTTGTCAATTCAGTGAGTAGAGTTATTCTCATTCTTTCAATGGGACAAGCTTAACGCTTTCTTTCAAATAAACAAACTGCATGCATTTAATCATTCAATCAAACTATAACCATTGATTCATTGAATCAAACTGTATTCCTTGTTTCAATGCAACAAACCAAACGTACTTTTCTCCTGAACAAAACTTTGTAGGTTCATTCATTAAAAAGGCTGCACTAGTCAATTCAATGGGTAGAGCTACTCTCATTCATTCAACGGGACAAGCTTAACGCTTTCATTCAATGAAACAAACTGCATTCATTGAATCATTGAATCAAAATACAACCATTGATTCATTGAATCAAACTGTATTCCTTGTTTCAATGCAAAGAAACTAACTCCCTTACATAGTGAAACAAACTGCAAACTTTCATTCAATGAAAGAGGCTGAACTTGTCCATTCAGTGAATAGAGTTATTCTCATTCTTTCAATGGGACAAGCTTAACGCTTTCTTTCAAATAAACAAACTGCATGCATTTAATCATTGAATCAAACTATAAACATTGATTCATTGAATCAAACTGTATTCCTTGTTTCAATGCAACAAACCAAACGTACTTTTCTCCTGAACAAAACTAAGTAGGTTCATTCATTAAAAAGGCTGCACTTGTCAATTCAATGAGTAGAGCTACTCTCAATCATTCAGTGTGACAAGCTTAATGCTTTCATTCAATGAAACAAACTGCATTCATTGAATCATTGAATCAAACTACAACCATTGATTCATTGAATCAAACTGTATTCCTTGTTTCAATGCAACGAAACTAACTCCCTTACATAGTGAAACAAACTGCAAATTTTCATTCAATGAAAGAGGCTACACTTGTCAATTCAGTGAATAGAGTTATTCTCATTCTTTCAATGGAACAACTTTATGCTTTCATTGAATTATACAAACTGCATGCATTGAATCATTCAATAAAACTACAACAATTGATTCATTGAATCAAACTATATTCCTTGTTTCAATGCAAAAAACAAAACTCACTAATGTCGTCAACAAAACTTTATAGGTTCATTCTATGAAAGAGGCTGCACTTGTCAATTCAATGAGTAGAGCTTCTTTCATCAATTCAGTGGGACAAGCTTCACGCTTTTATTCAATGAAACAAACTGCATTCATTGAATCATTGAATCAAAGCAAAATCATTGCGTCAATGAATCAAACCGTATTCCTTCTTTCAATGGAACAAACCTATCTCCCTTACATAGTGAACCAAACTGCATACTTTCATTCAATGAAAGAGGTTGCACTTGTCAAATCAATTAGTAGAGCTACTCTCATTCATTCAGTGGACAAGCTTAACGCTTTCATTCAATGCAACAAACTTCATTCATTGAATCATTGAATCAAAGTGAAATCATTGCTTCAGTGAGTCAAACCGTATTCCTTCTTTCAATGGAATAAACCTACCTCCCTTGTCCACTGAAAGAAACTGCATATGTTCATTCAATGAAAAATGCTGCACTTGTCAATTCAGTGAGTAGAGTTATTCTCATTCTTTCAATGGGACAAGCTTAACGCTTTCTTTCAAATAAACAAACTGCATGCATTTAATCATTCAATCAAACTATAACCATTGATTCATTGAATCAAACTGTATTCCTTGTTTCAATGCAACAAACCAAACGTACTTTTCTCCTGAACAAAACTTTGTAGGTTCATTCATTAAAAAGGCTGCACTAGTCAATTCAATGGGTAGAGCTACTCTCATTCATTCAATGGGACAAGCTTAACGCTTTCATTCAATGAAACAAACTGCATTCATTGAATCATTGAATCAAAATACAACCATTGATTCATTGAATCAAACTGTATTCCTTGTTTCAATGCAAAAAAACTAACTCCCTTACATAGTGAAACAAACTGCAAACTTTCATTCAATGAAAGAGGCTGAACTTGTCCATTCAGTGAATAGAGTTATTCTCATTCTTTCAATGCGACAAGCTTAACGCTTTCTTTCAAATAAACAAACTGCATGCATTTAATCATTGAATCAAACTATAAACATTGATTCATGGAATCAAACTGTATTCCTTGTTTCAATGCAACAAACCAAACGTACTTTTCTCCTGAACAAAACTAAGTAGGTTCATTCATTAAAAAGGCTGCACTTGTCAATTCAATGAGTAGAGCTACTCTCAATCATTCAGTGTGACAAGCTTAATGCTTTCATTCAATGAAACAAACTGCATTCATTGAATCATTGAATCAAACTACAACCATTGATTCATTGAATCAAACTGTATTCCTTGTTTCAATGCAACGAAACTAACTCCCTTACATAGTGAAACAAACTGCAAACTTTCATTCAATGAAAGAGGCTACACTTGTCAATTCAGTGAATAGAGTTATTCTCATTCTTTCAATGGGACAACTTTATGCTTTCATTGAATTATACAAACTGCATGCATTGAATCATTCAATGAAACTACAACAATTGATTCATTGAATCAAACTGTATTCCTTGTTTCAATGCAAAAAACAAAACTCACTAATGTCGTCAACAAAACCTTATAGGTTCATTCTATGAAAGAGTCTGCACTTGTCAATTCAATGAGTAGAGCTCCTTTCATTAATTCAGTGGGACAAGCTTCACGCTTTTATTCAATGAAACAAACTGCATTCATTGAATCATTGAATCAAAGCAAAATCATTGCTTCAATGAATCAAACCTTCTTTCAATGGAACAAACCTATCTCCCTTACAGAGTGAACCAAACTGCATACTTTCATTCAATGAAAGAGGTTGCACTTGTCAAATCAATGAGTAGAGCTACTCTCATTGCTTCAATGAGTCAAACCGTATTCCTTCTTTCAATGGAATACACCTACCTCCCTTGTCCACTGAAAGAAACTGCATATGTTCATTCAATGAAAAATGCTGCACTTGTCAATTCAATGAGTAGAGTTATTCTCATTCTTTCAATGGGACAAGCTTAACGCTTTCGTTCAATTAATCAAACCGCATGCATTGAACTATTCAATCAAACTGCAACCATTGATTCATTGAATCAAACTCTATTCATTGTTTCAATGCAACAATCCTAACTCCCTTGTACAGTGAAACAAACTGCATACTTTCCTTTAATGAAAGAGGCTGCACTTGTCAATTCAGTGAGTAGAGTTACTCTCATTCTTTCAATGGGACAAGCTTAACGCTTTCTTTCAAATAAACAAACTGCATGCATTTAATCATTCAATCAAACTATAACCATTGATTCATTGAATCAAACTGTATTCCTTGTTTCAATGCAACAAACCAAACGTACTTTTCTCCTGAACAAAACTTTGTAGGTTCATTCATTAAAAAGGCTGCACTAGTCAATTCAATGGGTAGAGCTACTCTCATTCATTCAATGGGACAAGGTTAACGCTTTCATTCAAATAAACAAACTGCATGCATTTAATCATTCAATCAAACTATAACCATTGATTCATTGAATCAAACTGTATTCCTTGTTTCAATGCAACAAACCAAACGTACTTTTCTCCTGAACAAAACTTAGGAGCTTCATTCATTAAAAAGGCTGCACTTGTCAATTCAATGAGTAGAGCTACTCTCATTCATTCAGTGTGACAAGCTTAATGCTTTCATTCAATGAAACAAACTGCATTCATTGAATCATTGAATCAAACTACAACCATTGATTCATTGAATCAAACTGTATTCCTTGTTTCAATGCAACGAAACTAACTCCCTTACATAGTGAAACAAACTGCAAACTTTCATTCAATGAAAGAGGCTACATTTGTCAATTCAGTGAATAGAGTTATTCTCATTCTTCAAATGGGACAACTTTATGCTTTCATTGAATTATACAAACTGCATGCATTGAATCATTCAATGAAACTACAACAATTGATTCATTGAATCAAACTGTATTCCTTGTTTCAATGCAAAAAACAAAACTCACTAATGTCGTCAACAAAACTTTATAGGTTCATTCTATGAAAGAGGCTGCACTTGTCAATTCAATGAGTAGAGCTCCTTTCATCAATTCAGTGGGACAAGCTTCACGCTTTTATTCAATGAAACAAACTGCATTCATTGAATCATTGAATCAAAGCAAAATCATTGCTTCAATGAATCAAACCGTATTCCTTCTTTCAATGGAACAAACCTATCTCCCTTACATAGTGAACCAAACTGCATACTTTCATTCAATGAAAGAGGTTGCACTTGTCAAATCAATGAGTAGAGCTACTCTCATTCATTCAGTGGACAAGCTTAACGCTTTCATTCAATGCAACAAACTTCATTCATTGAATCATTGAATCAAAGTGAAATCATTGCTTCAATGAGTCAAACCGTATTCCTTCTTTCAATGGAATAAACCTACCTCCCTTGTCCACTGAAAGAAACTGCATATGTTCATTCAATGAAAAATGCTGCACTTGTCAATTTAATGAGTAGAGTTATTCTAATTCTTTCAATGGGACAAGCTTAACGCTTTCGTTCAATTAATCAAAACGCATGCATTGAATTATTCAATCAACCTGCAAACATTGATTCATTGAATCAAACTCTATTCATTGTTTCAATGCAACAATCCTAACTCCCTTGTACAGTGAAACAAACTGCATACTTTCCTTTAATGAAAGAGGCTGCACTTGTCAATTCAGTGAGTAGAGTTATTCTCATTCTTTCAATGGGACAAGCTTAACGCTTTCTTTCAAATAAACAAACTGCATGCATTTAATCATTCAATCAAACTATAACCATTGATTCATTGAATCAAACTGTATTCCTTGTTTCAATGCAAAGAAACTAACTCCCTTACATAGTGAAACAAACTGCAAACTTTCATTCAATGAAAGAGGCTGAACTTGTCCATTCAGTGAATAGAGTTATTCTCATTCTTTCAATGCGACAAGCTTAACGGTTCCTTTCAAATAAACAAACTGCATGCATTTAATCATTGAATCAAACTATAAACATTGATTCATTGAATCAAGCTGTATTCCTTGTTTCAATGCAACAAACCAAACGTACTTTTCTTCTGAACAAAACTATGTAGGTTCATTCATTAAAAAGGCTGCACTTGGCAATTCAATGAGTAGAGCTACTCTCAATCATTCAGTGTGACAAGCTTAATGCTTTCATTCAATGAAACAAACTGCATTCATTGAATCATTGAATCAAACTACAACCATTGATTCATTGAATCAAACTGTATTCCTTGTTTCAATGCAACAAAACTAACTCCCTTACATAGTGAAACAAACTGCAAACTTTCATTCAATGAAAGAGGCTCCACTTGTCAATTCAGTGAATAGAGTTATTCTCATTCTTTCAATGGGACAACTTTATGCTTTCATTGAATTGTACAAACTGCATGCATTGAATCATTCAATGAAACTACAACAATTGATTCATTGAATCAAACTGTCTTCCTTGTTTCAATGCAAAAACAAAACTCACTAATGTCATCAACAAAACTTTATAGGTTCATTCTATGAAAGAGGCTGCACTTGTCAATTCAATGAGTAGAGCTCCTTTCATTAATTCAGTGGGACAAGCTTCACGCTTTTATTCAATGAAACAAACTGCATTCATTGAATCATTGAATCAAAGCAAAATCATTGCTTCAATGATTCAAACCTTCTTTCAATGGAACAAACCTATCTCCCTTACAGAGTGAACCAAACTGCATACTTTCATTCAATGAAAGAGGTTGCACTTGTCAAATCAATGAGTAGAGCTACTCTCTTTCATTCAGTGGACAAGCTTAACGCTTTCATTCAATGCAACAAACTTCATTCATTGAATCATTGAATCAAAGTGAAATCATTCCTTCTTTCAATGGAATAAACCTACCTCCCTTGTCCACTGAAAGAAACTGCCTATGTTCATTCAATGAAAAATGCTGCACTTGTCAATTCAATGAGTAGAGTTATTCTAATTCTTTCAATGGGACAAGCTTAACGCTTTCGTTCAATTAATCAAAACGCATGCATTGAATTATTCAATCAAACTGCAACCATTGATTCTTTGAATCAAACTCTATTCATTGTTTCAATGCAACAATCCTAACTCCCTTGTACAGTGAAACAAACTGCATACTTTCCTTTAATGAAAGAGGCTGCACTTGTCAATTCAGTGAGTAGAGTTATTCTCATTCTTTCAATGGGACAAGCTTAACCCTTTCTTTCAAATAAACAAACTGCATGCATTTAATCATTCAATCAAACTATAACCATTGATTCATTGAATCAAACTGTATTCCTTGTTTCAATGCAACAAACCAAACGTACTTTTCTCCTGAACAAAACTTTGTAGGTTCATTCATTAAAAAGGCTGCACTAGTCAATTCAATGGGTAGAGCTACTCTCATTCATTCAATGGGACAAGCTTAACGCTTTCATTCAATGAAACAAACTGCATTCATTGAATCATTGAATCAAAATACAACCATTGATTCATTGAATCAAACTGTATTCCTTGTTTCAATGCAAAGAAACTAACTCCCTTACATAGTGAAACAAACTGCAAACTTTCATTCAATGAAAGAGGCTGAACTTGTCCATTCAGTGAATATAGAGTTATTCTCATTCTTTCAATGGGACAAGCTTAACGCTTTCTTTCAAATAAACAAACTGCATGCATTTAATCATTGAATCAAACAATAAACATTGATTCATTGAATCAAACTGTATTCCTTGTTTCAATGCAACAAACCAAACGTACTTTTCTCCTGAACAAAACTTAGTAGGTTCATTCATTAAAAAGGCTGCACTTGTCAATTCAATGAGTAGAGCTACTCTCATTCATTCAGTGTGACAAGCTTAATGCTTTCATTCAATGAAACAAACTGCATTCATTGAATCATTGAATCAAACTACAACCATTGATTCATTGAATCAAACTGTATTCCTTTTTTCAATGCAACGAAACTAACTCCCTTACATAGTGAAACAAACTGTAAACTTGCATTCAATGAAAGAGGCTACACTTGTCAATTCAGTGAATAGAGTTATTCTCATTCTTCAAATGGGACAACTTTATGCTTTCATTGAATTATACAAACTGCATGCATTGAATCATTCAATGAAACTACAACAATTGATTCATTGAATCAAACTGTATTCCTTGTTTCAATGGAAAAAACAAAACTCACTAATGTCGTCAACAAAACTTTATAGGTTAATTCTATGAAAGAGGCTGCACTTGTCAATTCAATGAGTAGAGCTCCTATCATCAATTCAGTGGGACAAGCTTCACGCTTTTATTCAATGAAACAAACTGCATTCATTGAATCATTGAATCAAAGCAAAATCATTGCTTCAATGAATCAAACCTTCTTTCAATGGAACAAACCTATCTCCCTTACAGAGTGAACCAAACTGCATACTTTCATTCAATGAAAGAGGTTGCACTTGTCAAATCAATGAGTAGAGCTACTCTCATTCATTCAGTGGACAAGCTTAACGCTTTCATTCAATGCAACAAACTTCATTCATTGAATCATTGAATCAAAGTGAAATCATTGCTTCAATGAGTCAAACCGTATTCCTTCTTTCAATGGAATACACCTACCTCCCTTGTCCACTGAAAGAAACTGCATATGTTCATTCAATGAAAAATGCTGCACTTGTCAATTCAATGAGTAGAGGTATTCTAATTCTTTCAATGGGACAAGCTTAACGCTTTCGTTCAATTAATCAAAATGCATGCATTGAATTATTCAATCAGACTGCAACCATTGATTCATTGAATCAAACTCTATTCATTGTTTCAATGCAACAATCCTAACTCCCTTGTACAGTGAAACAAACTGCATACTTTCCTTTAATGAAAGAGGCTGCACTTGTCAATTCAGTGAGTAGAGTTATTCTCATTCTTTCAATGGGACAAGCTTAACGCTTTCTTTCAAATAAACAAACTGCATGCATTTAATCATTCAATCAAACTATAACCATTGATTCATTGAATCAAACTGTATTCCTTGTTTCAATGCAACAAACCAAACGTACTTTTCTCCTGAACAAAACTTTGTAGGTTCATTCATTAAAAAGGCTGCACTAGTCAATTCAATGGGTAGAGCTACTCTCATTCATTCAATGGGACAAGCTTAACGCTTTCATTCAATGAAACAAACTGCATTCATTGAATCATTGAATCAAAATACAACCATTGATTCATTGAATCAAACTGTATTCCTTGTTTCAATGCAACGAAACTAACTCCCTTACATAGTGAAACAAACTGCAAACTTTCATTCAATGAAAGAGGCTACACTTGTCAATTCAGTGAATAGAGTTATTCTCATTCTTCAAATGGGACAACTTTATGCTTTCATTGAATTATACAAACTGCATGCATTGAATCATTCAATGAAACTACAACAATTGATTCATTGAATCAAACTGTATTCCTTGTTTCAATGCAAAAAACAAAACTCACTAATGTCGTCAACAAAACTTTATAGGTTCATTCTATGAAAGAGGCTGCACTTGTCAATTCAATGAGTAGAGCTCCTTTCATCAATTCAGTGGGACAAGCTTCACGCTTTTATTCAATGAAACAAACTGCATTCATTGAATCATTGAATCAAAGCAAAATCATTGCTTCAATGAATCAAACCTTCTTTCAATGGAACAAACCTATCTCCCTTACAGAGTGAACCAAACTGCATACTTTCATTCAATGAAAGAGGTTGCACTTGTCAAATCAATGAGTAGAGCTACTCTCATTCATTCAGTGGACAAGCTTAACGCTTTCATTCAATGCAACAAACTTCATTCATTGAATCATTGAATCAAAGTGAAATCATTGCTTCAATGAGTCAAACCGTATTCCTTCTTTCAATGGAATACACCTACCTCCCTTGTCCACTGAAAGAAACTGCATATGTTCATTCAATGAAAAATGCTGCACTTGTCAATTCAATGAGTAGAGTTATTCTAATTCTTTCAATGGGACAAGCTTAACGCTTTCGTTCAATTAATCAAAACGCATGCATTGAATTATTCAATCAAACTGCAACCATTGATTCATTGAATCAAACTCTATTCATTGTTTCAATGCAACAATCCTAACTCCCTTGTACAGTGAAACAAACTGCATACTTTCCTTTAATGAAAGAGGCTGCACTTGTCAATTCAGTGAGTAGAGTTATTCTCATTCTTTCAATGGGACAAGCTTAACGCTTTCTTTCAAATAAACAAACTGCATGCATTTAATCATTCAATCAAACTATAACCATTGATTCATTGAATCAAACTGTATTCCTTGTTTCAATGCAACAAAGCAAACGTACTTTTCTCCTGAACAAAACTTTGTAGGTTCATTCATTAAAAAGGCTGCACTAGTCAATTCAATGAGTAGAGCTACTCTCATTCATTCAATGGGACAAGCTTAACGCTTTCATTCAATGAAACAAACTGCATTCATTGAATCATTGAATCAAAATACAACCATTGATTCATTGAATCAAACTGTATTCCTTGTTTCTATGCAAAGAAACTAACTCCCTTACATAGTGAAACAAACTGCAAACTATCATTCAATGAAAGAGGCTGAACTTGTCCATTCAGTGAATAGAGTTATTCTCATTCTTTCAATGCGACAAGCTTAACGCTTTCTTTCAAATAAACAAACTGCATGCATTTAATCATTGAATCAAACTATAAACATTGATTCATTGAATCAAACTGTATTCCTTGTTTCAATGCAACAAACCAAACGTACTTTTCTCCTGAACAAAACTAAGTAGGTTCATTCATTAAAAAGGCTGCACTTGTCAATTCAATGAGTAGAGCTACTCTCAATCATTCAGTGTGACAAGCTTAATGCTTTCATTCAATGAAACAAACTGCATTCATTGAATCATTGAATCAAACTACAACCATTGATTCATTGAATCAAACTGTATTCCTTGTTTTAATGCAACGAAACTAACTCCCTTACATAGTGAAACAAACTGCAAACATTCATTCAATGAAAGAGGCTAGACTTGTCAATTCAGTGAATAGAGTTATTCTCATTCTTTCAATGGGACAACTTTATGCTTTCATTGAATTGTACAAACTGCATGCATTGAATCATTCAATGAAACTACAACAATTGATTCATTGAATCAAACTGTATTCCTTGTTTCAATGCAAAAACAAAACTCACTAATGTCGTCAACAAAACTTTATAGGTTCATTCTATGAAAGAGGCTGCACTTGTCAATTCAATGAGTAGAGCTCCTTTCATTAATTCAGTGGGACAAGCTTCACGCTTTTATTCAATGAAACAAACTGCATTCATTGAATCATTGAATCAAATCAAAATCATTGCTTCAATGAATCAAACCTTCTTTCAATGGAACAAACCTATCTCCCTTACAGAGTGAACCAAACTGCATACTTTCATTCAATGAAAGAGGTTGCACTTGTCAAATCAATGAGTAGAGCTACTCTCATTCATTCAGTGGACAAGCTTAACGCTTTCATTCAATGCAACAAACTTCATTCATTGAATCATTGAATCAAAGTGAAATCATTGCTTCAATGAGTCAAACCGTATTCCTTCTTTCAATGGAATACACCTACCTCCCTTGTCCACTGAAAGAAACTGCAAATGTTCATTCAATGAAAAATGCTGCACTTGTCAATTCAATGAGTAGAGTTATTCTAATTCTTTCAATGGGACAAGCTTAACGCTTTCGTTCAATTAATCAAACCGCATGCATTGAACTATTCAATCAAACTGCAACCATTGATTCATTGAATCAAACTCTATTCATTGTTTCAATGCAACAATCCTAACTCCCTTGTACAGTGAAACAAACTGCATACTTTCCTTTAATGAAAGAGGCTGCACTTGTCAATTCAGTGAGTAGAGTTATTCTCATTCTTTCAATGGGACAAGCTTAACGCTTTCTTTCAAATAAACAAACTGCATGCATTTAATCATTCAATCAAACTATAACCATTGATTCATTGAATCAAACTGTATTCCTTGTTTCAATGCAACAAACCAAACGTACTTTTCTCCTGAACAAAACTTTGTAGGTTCATTCATTAAAAAGGCTGCACTAGTCAATTCAATGGGTAGAGCTACTCTCATTCATTCAACGGGACAAGCTTAACGCTTTCATTCAATGAAACAAACTGCATTCATTGAATCATTGAATCAAAATACAACCATTGATTCATTGAATCAAACTGTATTCCTTGTTTCAATGCAAAGAAACTAACTCCCTTACATAGTGAAACAAACTGCATACTTTCATTCAATGAAAGAGGCTGAACTTGTCCATTCAGTGAATAGAGTTATTCTCATTCTTTCAATGGGACAAGCTTAACGCTTTCTTTCAAATAAATAAACTGCATGCATTTAATCATTGAATCAAACTATAAACATTGATTCATTGAATCAAACTGTATTCCTTGTTTCAATGCAACAAACCAAACGTACTTTTCTTCTGAACAAAACTAAGTAGGTTCATTCATTAAAAAGGCTGCACTTGTCAATTCAATGAGTAGAGCTACTCTCAATCATTCAGTGTGACAAGCTTAATGCTTTCATTCAATGAAACAAACTGCATTCATTGAATCATTGAATCAAACTACAACCATTGATTCATTGAATCAAACTGTATTCCTTGTTTCAATGCAACAAAACTAACTCCCTTACATAGTGAAACAAACTGCAAACTTTCATTCAATGAAAGAGGCTACACTTGTCAATTCAGTGAATAGAGTTATTCTCATTCTTTCAATGGGACAACTTTATGCTTTCATTGAATTATACAAACTGCATGCATTGAATCATTCAATGAAACTACAACAATTGATTCATTGAATCAAACTGTATTCCTTGTTTCAATGCAAAAAACAAAACTCACTAATGTCGTCAACATAACTTTATAGGTTCATTCTATGAAAGAGGCTGCACTTGTCAATTCAATGAGTAGAGCTCCTTTCATTAATTCAGTGGGACAAGTTTCACGCTTTTATTCAATGAAACAAACTGCATTCATTGAATCATTGAATCAAAGCAAAATCATTGCTTCAATGAATCAAACCTTCTTTCAATGGAACAAACCTATCTCCCTTACAGAGTGAACCAAAATGCATACTTTCATTCAATGAAAGAGGTTGCACTTGTCAAATCAATGAGTAGAGCTACTCTCATTCATTCAGTAGCCAAGCTTAACGCTTTCATTCAATGCAACAAACTTCATTCATTGAATCATTGAATCAAAGTGAAATCATTGCTTCAATGAGTCAAACCGTATTCCTTCTTTCAATGGAATACACCTACCTCCCTTGTCCACTGAAAGAAACTGCATATGTTCATTCAATGAAAAATGCTGCACTTGTCAATTCAATGAGTAGAGTTATTCTAATTCTTTCAATGGGACAAGCTTAACGCTTTCGTTCAATTAATCAAACCGCATGCATTGAACTATTCAATCAAACTGCAACCATTGATTCATTGAATCAAACTCTATTCATTGTTTCAAAGCAACAATCCAAACTCCCTAGTACAGTGAAACAAACTGCATACTTTCCTTTAATGAAAGAGGCTGCACTTGTCAATTCAGTGAGTAGAGTTATTCTCATTCTTTCAATGGGACAAGCTTAACGCTTTCGTTCAATTAATCAAACCGCATGCATTGAACTATTCAATCAAACTGCAACCATTGATTCATTGAATCAAACTCTATTCTTTGTTTCACTGCAACAATCCTAACTCCATTGTACAGTGAAACAAACTGCATACTTTCCTTCAATGAAAGAGGCTGCACTTGTCAGTTCAGTGAGTAGACTTATTCTTATTCTTTCAATGGGACAAGCTTAACGCTTTCTTTCAAATAAACAAACTGCATGCATTTAATCATTCAATCAAACTATAACCATTGATTCATTGAATCAAACTGTATTCCTTGTTTCAATGCAACAAACCAAACGTACTTTTCTCCTGAACAAAACTTTGTAGGTTCATTCATTAAAAAGGCTGCACTAGTCAATTCAATGGGTAGAGCTACTCTCATTCATTCAATGGGACAAGCTTAACGCTTTCATTCAATGAAACAAACTGCATTCATTGAATCATTGAATCAAAATACAACCATTGATTCATTGAATCAAACTGTATTCCTTGTTTCAATGCAAAGAAACTAACTCCCTTACATAGTGAAACAAACTGCAAACTTTCATTCAATGAAAAAGGCTGAACTTGTCCATTCAGTGACGAGAGTTATTCTCATTCTTTCAATGGGACAAGCTTAACGCTTTCTTTCAAATAAACAAACTGCATGCATTTAATCATTGAATCAAACTATAAACATTGATTCATTGAATCAAACTGTATTCCTTGTTTCAATGCAACAAACCAAACGTACTTTTCTCCTGAACAAAACTAAGTAGGTTCATTCATTAAAAAGGCTGCACTTGTCAATTCAATGAGTAGAGCTACTCTCATTCATTCAGTGTGACAAGCTTAACGCTTTCATTCAATGAAACAAACTGCATTCATTGAATCATTGAATCAAAGTGAAATCATTGCTTCAATGAATCAAACCTTATTCATTGAATCAATGCAACAAACCTACCTCCCTTGTACAGTGAAACAAACTGCATATGTTCATTCAATGAAAAATGCTGCACTTGTCAATTCAATGAGTAGAGTTATTCTCATTCTTTCAATGGGACAAGCTTAACGCTTTCGTTCAATTAAACAAACTGCATGCACTGAACCATTCAATCAAACTGCAACCATTGATTAATTGAATCAAACTCTATCCATTGTTTCAATGCAACAAACCTAACTCCCTTGTACAGTGAAACAAACTGCATTCTTTCATTTAATGAAAGAGGCTGCACTTGTCAATTCAATGAGTAGAGATATTCTCATTCTTTCAATGGGACAAGCTTAACGCTTTCGTTCAATTAAACAAACTGCATGCATTGAATCATTCAATCAACCTATAACCATTGATTCATTGAATCAAACTGTATTCCTTGTTTCAATGCAACAAACCAAACATACTTTCCTCGTGCACAAAATTTGTAGGTTCACTCAATGAAAGAGGCTGCACTTGTCCATTCAGTGAATAGAGTTATTCTCATTCTTTCAATGGGACAAGCTTAACGCTTTCTTTCAAATAAACAAACTGCATGCATTTAATCATTCAATCAAACTATAACCGTTGATTCATTGAATCAAACTGTATTCCTTATTTCAATGCAACAAACCAAACGTACTTTTCTCCTGAACAAAACTTTGTAGGCTCATTCATTAAAAAGGCTGCACTAGTCAATTCAATGAGTAGAGCTACTCTCATTCATTCCAGTGGGGCAAGGTACATGCTTTCATTCAATGAAACAAACTGCATTCATTGAATCATTGAATCAAACTACAACCATTGATTCATTGAATCAAATAGTATTCCTTGTTTCAATGCAACAAACCAAACGTACATTTCTCCTGAACAAAACTAAGTAGGTTCATTCATTAAAAAGGCTGCACTTGTCAATTCAATGAGTAGAGCTACTCTCATTCATTCAGTGTGACAAGCTTAACGCTTTCATTCAATGAAACAAACTGCATTCATTGAATCATTGAATCAAAGTGAAATCATTGCTTCAATGAATCAAACCTTATTCATTGAATCAATGCAACAAACCTACCTCCCTTGTACAGTGAAACAAACTGCATATGTTCATTCAATGAAAAATGCTGCACTTGTCAATTCAATGAGTAGAGTTATTCTAATTCTTTCAATGGGACAAGCTTAACGCTTTCGTTCAATTAATCAAAACGCATGCATTGAATTATTCAATCAAACTGCAACCATTGATTCATTGAATCAAACTCTATTCATTGTTTCAATGCAACAATCCTAACTCCCTTGTACAGTGAAACAAACTGCATACTTTCCTTTAATGAAAGAGGCTGCACTTGTCAATTCAGTGAGTAGAGTTATTCTCATTCTTTCAATGGGACAAGCTTAACGCTTTCTTTCAAATAAACAAACTGCATGCATTTAATCATTCAATCAAACTATAACCATTGATTCATTGAATCAAACTGTATTCCTTGTTTCAATGCAACAAACCAAACGTACTTTTCTCCTGAACAAAACTTTGTAGGTTCATTCATTAAAAAGGCTGCACTAGTCAATTCAATGGGTAGAGCTACTCTCATTCATTCAATGGGACAAGCTTAACGCTTTCATTCAATGAAACAAACTGCATTCATTGAATCATTGAATCAAAATACAACCATTGATTCATTGAATCAAACTGTATTCCTTGTTTCAATGCAAAGAAACTAACTCCCTTACATAGTGAAACAAACTGCAAACTTTCATTCAATGAAAGAGGCTGAACTTGTCCATTCAGTGAATAGAGTTATTCTCATTCTTTCAATGGGACAAGCTTAACGCTTTCTTTCAAATAAACAAACTGCATGCATTTAATCATTGAATCAAACTATAAACATTGATTCATTGAATCAAACTGTATTCCTTGTTTCAATGCAACAAACCAAACGTACTTTTCTCCTGAACAAAACTAAGTAGGTTCATTCATTAAAAAGGCTGCACTTGTCAATTCAATGAGTAGAGCTACTCTCAATCATTCAGTGTGACAAGCTTAATGCTTTCATTCAATGAAACAAACTGCATTCATTGAATCATTGAATCAAACTACAACCATTGATTCATTGAATCAAACTGTATTCCTTGTTTCAATGCAACGAAACTAACTCCCTTACAGAGTGAAACAAACTGCAAACTTTCATTCAATGAAAGAGGCTACACTTGTCAATTCAGTGAATAGAGTTATTCTCATTCTTTCAATGGGACAACTTTATGCTTTCATTGAATTATACAATCTGCATGCATTGAATCATTCAATGAAACTACAACAATTGATTCATTGAATCAAACTGTATTCCTTGTTTCAATGCAAAAACAAAACTCACTAATGTCGTCAACAAAACTTTATAGGTTCATTCTATGAAAGAGGCTGCACTTGTCAATTCAATGAGTAGAGCTCCTTTCATTAATTCAGTGGGACAAGCTTCACGCTTTTATTCAATGAAACAAACTGCATTCATTGAATCATTGAATCAAAGCAAAATCATTGCTTCAATGAATGAAGCCTTCTTTCAATGGAACAAACCTATCTCCCTTACAGAGTGAACCAAACTGCATACTTTCATTCAATGAAAGAGGTTGCACTTGTCAAATCAATGAGTAGAGCTACTCTCATTCATTCAGTGGACAAGCTTAACACTTTCATTCAATGCAACAAACTTCATTCATTGAATCATTGAATCAAAGTGAAATCATTGCTTCAATGAGTCAAACCGTATTCCTTCTTTCAATGGAATACACCTACCTCCCTTGTCCACTGAAAGAAACTGCATATGTTCATTCAATGAAAAATGCTGCACTTGTCAATTCAATGAGTAGAGTTATTCTAATTCTTTCAATGGGACAAGCTTAACGCTTTCGTTCAATTAATCAAACCGCATGCATTGAACTATTCAATCAAACTGCAACCATTGATTCATTGAATCAAACTCTATTCATTGTTTCAATGCAACAATCCTAACTCCCTTGTACAGTGAAACAAACTGCATACATTCCTTTAATTAAAGAGGCTGCACTTGTCAATTCAGTGAGTAGAGTTATTCTCATTCTTTCAATGGGACAAGCTTAACGCTTTCTTTCAAATAAACAAACTGCAAGCATTTAATCATTCAATCAAACTATAATCATTGATTCATTGAATCAAACTGTATTCCTTGTTTCAATGCAACAAACCAAACGTACTTTTCTCCTGAACAAAACTTTGTAGGTTCATTCATTAAAAAGGCTGCACTAGTCAATTCAATGGGTAGAGCTACTCTCATTCATTCAACGGGACAAGCTTAACGCTTTCATTCAATGAAACAAACTGCATTCATTGAATCATTGAATCAAAATACAACCATTGATTCATTCAATCAAACTGTATTCCTTGTTTCAATGCAAATAAACTAACTCCCTTACATAGTGAAACAAACTGCATACTTTCATTCAATGAAAGAGGCTGAACTTGTCCATTCAGTGAATAGAGTTATTCTCATTCTTTCAATGGGACAAGCTTAACGCTTTCTTTCAAATAAACAAACTGCATGCATTTAATCATTGAATCAAACAATAAACATTGATTCATTGAATCAAACTGTATTCCTTGTTTCAATGCAACAAACCAAACGTACTTTTCTTCTGAACAAAACTAAGTAGGTTCATTCATTAAAAAGGCTGCACTTGTCAATTCAATGAGTAGAGCTACTCTCAATCATTCAGTGTGACAAGCTTAATGCTTTCATTCAATGAAACAAACTGCATTCATTGAATCATTGAATCAAACTACAACCATTGATTCATTGAATCAAACTGTATTCCTTGTTTCAATGCAACGAAACTAACTCCCTTACATAGTGAAACAAACTGCAAACTTTCATTCAATGAAAGAGGCTACACTTGTCAATTCAGTGAATAGAGTTATTCTCATTCTTTCAATGGGACAACTTTATGCTTTCATTGAATTATACAAACTGCATGCATTGAATCATTCAATGAAACTACAACAATTGATTCATTGAATCAAACTGTATTCCTTTTTTCAATGCAAAAAACAAAACTCACGAATGTCGTCAACAAAACTTTATAGGTTCATTCTATGAAAGAGGCTGCACTTGTCAATTCAATGAGTAGAGCTCCTTTCATTAATTCAGTGGGACAAGTTTCACGCTTTTATTCAATGAAACAAACTGCATTCATTGAATCATTGAATCAAAGCAAAATCATTGCTTCAATGAATCAAACCTTCTTTCAATGGAACAAACCTATCTCCCTTACAGAGTGAACCAAACTGCATATTTTCATTCAATGAAAGAGGTTGCACTTGTCAAATCAATGAGTAGAGCTACTCTCATTCATTCAGTAGCCAAGCTTAACGCTTTCATTCAATGCAACAAACTTCATTCATTGAATCATTGAATCAAAGTGAAATCATTGCTTCAATGAGTCAAACCGTATTCCTTCTTTCAATGGAATACACCTACCTCCCTTGTCCACTGAAAGGAACTGCATATGTTCATTCAATGAAAAATGCTGCACTTGTCAATTCAATGAGTAGAGTTATTCTAATTCTTTCAATGGGACAAGCTTAACGCTTTCGTTCAATTAATCAAACCACATGCATTGAACTATTCAATCAAACTGCAACCATTGATTCATTGAATCAAACTCTATTCATTGTTTCAATGCAACAATCCTAACTCCCTTGTACAGTGAAACAAACTGCATACTTTCCTTTAATGAAAGAGGCTGCACTTGTCAATTCAGTGAGTAGAGTTATTCTCATTCTTTCAATGGGACAAGCTTAACGCTTTCTTTCAAATAAACAAACTGCATGCATTTAATCATTCAATCAAACTATAACCATTGATTCATTGAATCAAACTGTATTCCTTGTTTCAATGCAACAAACCAAACGGACTTTTCTCCTGAACAAAACTTTGTAGGTTCATTCATTAAAAAGGCGGCACTCGTCAATTCAATGGGTAAAGCTACTCTCATTCATTCAATGGGACAAGCTTAACGCTTTCATTCAATGAAACAAACTGCATTCATTGAATCATTGAATCAAAATACAACCATTGATTCATTGAATCAAACGGTATTCCTTGTTTCAATGCAAAGAAACTAACTCCCTTACATAGTGAAACAAACTGCAAACTTTCATTCAATGAAAAAGGCTGAACTTGTCCATTCAGTGAATAGAGTTATTCTCATTCTTTCAATGGGACAAGCTTAACGCTTTATTTCAAATAAACAAACTGCATGCATTTAATCATTGAATCAAACAATAAACATTGATTCATTGAATCAAACTGTATTCCTTGTTTCAATGCAACAAACCAAACGTACTTTTCTCCTGAACAAAACTAAGTAGGTTCATTCATTAAAAAGGCTGCACTTGTCAATTCAATGAGTAGAGCTACTCTCAATCATTCAGTGTGACAAGCTTAATGCTTTCATTCAATGAAACAAACTGCATTCATTGAATCATTGAATCAAACTACAACCATTGATTCATTGAATCAAACTGTATTCCTTGTTTCAATGCAACGAAACTAACTCCCTTACATAGTGAAACAAACTGCAAACTTTCATTCAATGAAAGAGGGTACACTTGTCAATTCAGTGAATAGAGTTATTCTCATTCTTTCAATGGGACAACTTTATGCTTTCATTGAATTATACAAACTGCATGCATTGATTCATTCAATGAAACTACAACAATTGATTCATTGAATCAAACTGTATTCCTTGTTTCAATGCAAAAACTAAACTCACTAATGTCGTCAACAAAACTTTATAGGTTCATTCTATGAAAGAGGCTGCACTTGTCAATTCAATGAGTAGAGCTCCTTTCATTAATTCAGTGGGACAAGCTTCACGCTTTTATTCAATGAAACAAACTGCATTCATTGAATCATTGAATCAAAGCAAAATCATTGCTTCAATGAATCAAACCTTCTTTCAATGGAACAAACCTATCTCCCTTACAGAGTGAACCAAACTGCATACTTTCATTCAATGAAAGAGGTTGCACTTGTCAAATCAATGAGTAGAGCTACTCTCATTCATTCAGTGGACAAGCTTAACGCTTTCATTCAATGCAACAAACTTCATTCATTGAATCATTGAATCAAAGTGAAATCATTGCTTCAATGAGTCAAACCATATTCCTTCTTTCAATGGAATACACCTACCTCCCTTGTCCACTGAAAGAAACTGCATATGTTCATTCAATGAAAAATGCTGCACTTGTCAATTCAATGAGTAGAGTTATTCTCATTCTTTCAATGGGACAAGCTAAACGCTTTCTTTCAAATAAACAAACTGCATGCATTTAATCATTCAATCAAACTATAACCATTGATTCATTGAATCAAACTGTATTCCTTGTTTCAATGCAACAAACCAAACGTACTTTTCTCCTGAACAAAACTTTGTAGGTTCATTCATTAAAAAGGCGGCACTCGTCAATTCAATGGGTAAAGCTACTCTCATTCATTCAATGGGACAAGCTTAACGCTTTCGTTCAATTAATCAAACCGCATGCATTGAACTATTCAATCAAACTGCAACCATTGATTCATTGAATCAAACTCTATTCATTGTTTCAATGCAACAATCCTAACTCCATTGTACAGTGAAACAAACTGCATACTTTCCTTTAATGAAAGAGGCTGCACTTGTCAATTCAATGAGTAGAGCTACTCTCAATCATTCAGTGTGACAAGCTTAATGCTTTCATTCAATGAAACAAACTGCATTCATTGAATCATTGAATCAAACTACAACCATTGATTCATTGAATCAAACTGTATTCCTTGTTTCAATGCAACGAAACTAACTCCCTTACAGAGTGAAACAAACTGCAAACTTTCATTCAATGAAAGAGGCTACACTTGTCAATTCAGTGAATAGAGTTATTCTCATTCTTTCAATGGGACAACTTTATGCTTTCATTGAATTCTACAAACTGCATGCATTGAATCATTCAATGAAACTACAACAATTGATTCATTGAATCAAACTGTATTCCTTGTTTCAATGCAAAAACAAAACTCACTAATGTCGTCAACAAAACTTTATAGGTTCATTCTATGAAAGAGGCTGCACTTGTCAATTCAATGAGTAGAGCTCCTTTCATTAATTCAGTGGGACAAGCTTCACGCTTTCATTCAATGAAACAAACTGCATTCATTGAATCATTGAATCAAAGCAAAATCATTGCTTCAATGAATCAAACCTTCTTTCAATGGAACAAACCTATCTCCCTTACAGAGTGAACCAAACTGCATACTTTCATTCAATGAAAGAGGTTGCACTTGTCAAATCAATGAGTAGAGCTACTCTCATTCATTCAGTGGACAAGCTTAACACTTTCATTCAATGCAACAAACTTCATTCATTGAATCATTGAATCAAAGTGAAATCATTGCTTCAATGAGTCAAACCGTATTCCTTCTTTCAATGGAATACACCTACCTCCCTTGTCCACTGAAAGAAACTGCATATGTTCATTCAATGAAAAATGCTGCACTTGTCAATTCAATGAGTAGAGTTATTCTAATTCTTTCAATGGGACAAGCTTAACGCTTTCGTTCAATTAATCAAACCGCATGCATTGAACTATTCAATCAAACTGCAACCATTGATTCATTGAATCAAACTCTATTCATTGTTTCAATGCAACAATCCTAACTCCCTTGTACAGTGAAACAAACTGCATACATTCCTTTAATTAAAGAGGCTGCACTTGTCAATTCAGTGAGTAGAGTTATTCTCATTCTTTCAATGGGACAAGCTTAACGCTTTCTTTCAAATAAACAAACTGCAAGCATTTAATCATTCAATCAAACTATAATCATTGATTCATTGAATCAAACTGTATTCCTTGTTTCAATGCAACAAACCAAACGTACTTTTCTCCTGAACAAAACTTTGTAGGTTCATTCATTAAAAAGGCTGCACTAGTCAATTCAATGGGTAGAGCTACTCTCATTCATTCAACGGGACAAGCTTAACGCTTTCATTCAATGAAACAAACTGCATTCATTGAATCATTGAATCAAAATACAACCATTGATTCATTGAATCAAACTGTATTCCTTGTTTCAATGCAAAGAAACTAACTCCCTTACATAGTGAAACAAACTGCATACTTTCATTCAATGAAAGAGGCTGAACTTGTCCATTCAGTGAATAGAGTTATTCTCATTCTTTCAATGGGACAAGCTTAACGCTTTCTTTCAAATAAACAAACTGCATGCATTTAATCATTGAATCAAACTATAAACATTGATTCATTGAATCAAACTGTATTCCTTGTTTCAATGCAACAAACCAAACGTACTTTTCTTCTGAACAAAACTAAGTAGGTTCATTCATTAAAAAGGCTGCACTTGTCAATTCAATGAGTAGAGCTACTCTCAATCATTCAGTGTGACAAGCTTAATGCTTTCATTCAATGAAACAAACTGCATTCATTGAATCATTGAATCAAACTACAACCATTGATTCATTGAATCAAACTGTATTCCTTGTTTCAATGCAACGAAACTAACTCCCTTACATAGTGAAACAAACTGCAAACTTTCATTCAATGAAAGAGGGTACACTTGTCAATTCAGTGAATAGAGTTATTCTCATTCTTTCAATGGGACAACTTTATGCTTTCATTGAATTATACAAACTGCATGCATTGAATCATTCAATGAAACTACAACAATTGATTCATTGAATCAAACTGTATTCCTTGTTTCAATGCAAAAAACAAAACTCACGAATGTCGTCAACAAAACTTTATAGGTTCATTCTATGAAAGAGGCTGCACTTGTCAATTCAATGAGTAGAGCTCCTTTCATTAATTCAGTGGGACAAGTTTCACGCTTTTATTCAATGAAACAAACTGCATTCATTGAATCATTGAATCAAAGCAAAATCATTGCTTCAATGAATCAAACCTTCTTTCAATGGAACAAACCTATCTCCCTTACAGAGTGAACCAAACTGCATACTTTCATTCAATGAAAGAGGTTGCACTTGTCAAATCAATGAGTAGAGCTACTCTCATTCATTCAGTAGCCAAGCTTAACGCTTTCATTCAATGCAACAAACTTCATTCATTGAATCATTGAATCAAAGTGAAATCATTGCTTCAATGAGTCAAACCGTATTCCTTCTTTCAATGGAATACACCTACCTCCCTTGTCCACTGAAAGAAACTGCATATGTTCATTCAATGAAAAATGCTGCACTTGTCAATTCAATGAGTAGAGTTATTCTAATTCTTTCAATGGGACAAGCTTAACGCTTTCGTTCAATTAATCAAACCACATGCATTGAACTATTCAATCAAACTGCAACCATTGATTCATTGAATCAAACTGTATTCCTTGTTTCAATGCAACAAACCTAACTCCATTGTACAGTGAAACAAACTGCATACTTTCCTTTAATGAAAGAGGCTGCACTTGTCAATTCAATGAGTAGAGCTACTCTCAATCATTCAGTGTGACAAGCTTAATGCTTTCATTCAATGAAACAAACTGCATTCATTGAATCATTGAATCAAACTACAACCATTGATTCATTGAATCAAACTGTATTCCTTGTTTCAATGCAACGAAACTAACTCCCTTACATAGTGAAACAAACTGCAAACTTTCATTCAATGAAAGAGGCTACACTTCTCAATTCAGTGAATAGAGTTATTCTCATTCTTTCAATGGGACAACTTTATGCTTTCATTGAATTGTACAAACTGCATGCATTGAATCATTCAATGAAACTACAACAATTGATTCATTGAATCAAACTGTATTCCTTGTTTCAATGCAAAAAACAAAACTCACTAATGTCGTCAACAAAACTTTATAGGTTCATTCTATGAAAGAGGCTGCACGTGTCAATTCAATGAGTAGAGCTCCTTTCATTAATTCAGTGGGACAAGTTTCACGCTTTTATTCAATGAAACAAACTGCATTCATTGAATCATTGAATCAAAGCAAAATCATTGCTTCAATGAATCAAACCTTCTTTCAATGGAACAAACCTATCTCCCTTACAGAGTGAACCAAACTGCATACTTTCATTCAATGAAAGAGGTTGCACTTGTCAAATCAATGAGTAGAGCTACTCTCATTCATTCAGTGGACAAGCTTAACGCTTTCATTCAATGCAACAAACTTCATTCATTGAATCATTGAATCAAAGTGAAATCATTGCTTCAATGAGTCAAACCGTATTCCTTCTTTCAATGGAATACACCTACCTCCCTTGTCCACTGAAAGAAACTGCATATGTTCATTCAATGAAAAATGCTGCACTTGTCAATTCAATGAGTAGAGTTATTCTAATTCTTTCAATGGGACAAGCTTAACGCTTTCGTTCAATTAATCAAACCGCATGCATTGAACTATTCAATCAAACTGCAACCATTGATTCATTGAATCAAACTCTATTCATTGTTTCAATGCAACAATCCTAACTCCATTGTACAGTGAAACAAACTGCATACTTTCCTTTAATGAAAGAGGCTGCACTTGTCAATTCAATGAGTAGAGCTACTCTCAATCATTCAGTGTGACAAGCTTAATGCTTTCATTCAATGAAACAAACTGCATTCATTGAATCATTGAATCAAACTACAACCATTGATTCATTGAATCAAACTGTATTCCTTGTTTCAATGCAACGAAACTAACTCCCTTACATAGTGAAACAAACTGCAAACTTTCATTCAATGAAAGAGGCTACACTTGTCAATTCAGTGAATAGAGTTATTCTCATTCTTTCAATGGGACAACTTTATGCTTTCATTGAATTATACAAACTGCATGCATTGAATCATTCAATGAAACTACAACAATTGATTCATTGAATCAAACTGTATTCCTTGTTTCAATGCAAAAAACAAAACTCACTAATGTCGTCAACAAAACTTTATAGGTTCATTCTATGAAAGAGGCTGCACGTGTCAATTCAATGAGTAGAGCTCCTTTCATTAATTCAGTGGGTCAAGCTTCACGCTTTTATTCAATGAAACAAACTGCATTCATTGAATCATTGAATCAAAGCAAAATCATTGCTTCAATGAATCAAACCTTCTTTCAATGGAACAAACCTATCTCCCTTACAGAGTGAACCAAACTGCATACTTTCATTCAATGAAAGAGGTTGCACTTGTCAAATCAATGAGTAGAGCTACTCTCATTCATTCAGTAGCCAAGCTTAACGCTTTCATTCAATGCAACAAACTTCATTCATTGAATCATTGAATCAAAGTGAAATCATTGCTTCAATGAGTCAAACCGTATTCCTTCTTTCAATGGAATACACCTACCTCCCTTGTCCACTGAAAGAAACTGCATATGTTCATTCAATGAAAAATGCTGCACTTGTCAATTCAATGAGTAGAGTTATTCTAATTCTTTCAATGGGACAAGCTTAACGCTTTCGTTCAATTAATCAAACCGCATGCATTGAACTATTCAATCAAACTGCAACCATTGATTCATTGAATCAAACTCTAGTAATTGTTTCAATGCAACAATCCTAACTCCCTTGTACAGTGAAACAAACTGCATACTTTCCTTTAATGAAAGAGGCTGCACTTGTCAATTCAGTGAGTAGAGTTATTCTCATTCTTTCAATGGGACAAGCTTAACGCTTTCTTTCAAATAAACAAACTGCATGCATTTAATCATTCAATCAAACTATAACCATTGATTCATTGAATCAAACTGTATTCCTTGTTTCAATGCAACAAACCAAACGTACTTTTCTCCTGAACAAAACTTTGTAGGTTCATTCATTAAAAAGGCGGCACGAGTCAATTCAATGGGTAAAGCTACTCTCATTCATTCAATGGGACAAGCTTAACGCTTTCATTCAATGAAACAAACTGCATTCATTGAATCATTGAATCAAAATACAACCATTGATTCATTGAATCAAACTGTATTCCTTGTTTCAATGCAAAGAAACTAACTCCCTTACATAGTGAAACAAACTGCAAACTTTCATTCAATGAAAAAGGCTGAACTTGTCCATTCAGTGAATAGAGTTATTCTCATTCTTTCAATGGGACAAGCTTAACGCTTTCTTTCAAATAAACAAACTGCATGCATTTAATCATTGAATCAAACAATAAACATTGATTCATTGAATCAAACTGTATTCCTTGTTTCAATGCAACAAACCAAACGTACTTTTCTCCTGAACAAAACTAAGTAGGTTCATTCATTAAAAAGGCTGCACTTGTCAATTCAATGAGTAGAGCTACTCTCAATCATTCAGTGTGACAAGCTTAATGCTTTCATTCAATGAAACAAACTGCATTCATTGAATCATTGAATCAAACTACAACCATTGATTCATTGAATCAAACTGTATTCCTTGTTTCAATGCAACGAAACTAACTCCCTTACATAGTGAAACAAACTGCAAACTTTCATTCAATGAAAGAGGCTACACTTGTCAATTCAGTGAATAGAGTTATTCTCATTCTTTCAATGGGACAACTTTATGCTTTCATTGAATTATACAAACTGCATGCATTGAATCATTCAATGAAACTACAACAATTGATTCATTGAATCAAACTGTATTCCTTGTTTCAATGCAAAAAACAAAACTCACTAATGTCGTCAACAAAACTTTATAGGTTCATTCTATGAAAGAGGCTGCACGTGTCAATTCAATGAGTAGAGCTCCTTTCATTAATTCAGTGGGTCAAGCTTCACGCTTTTATTCAATGAAACAAACTGCATTCATTGAATCATTGAATCAAAGCAAAATCATTGCTTCAATGAATCAAACCTTCTTTCAATGGAACAAACCTATCTCCCTTACAGAGTGAACCAAACTGCATACTTTCATTCAATGAAAGAGGTTGCACTTGTCAAATCAATGAGTAGAGCTACTCTCATTCATTCAGTGGACAAGCTTAACGCTTTCATTCAATGCAACAAACGTCATTCATTGAATCATTGAATCAAAGTGAAATCATTGCTTCAATGAGTCAAACCGTATTCCTTCTTTCAATGGAATACACCTACCTCCCTTGTCCACTGAAAGAAACTGCATATGTTCATTCAATGAAAAATGCTGCACTTGTCAATTCAATGAGTAGAGTTATTCTAATTCTTTCAATGGGACAAGCTTAACGCTTTCGTTCAATTAATCAAACCGCATGCATTGAACTATTCAATCAAACTGCAACCATTGATTCATTGAATCAAACTCTATTCATTGTTTCAATGCAACAATCCTAACTCCATTGTACAGTGAAACAAACTGCATACTTTCCTTTAATGAAAGAGGCTGCACTAGTCAATTCAGTGAGTAGAGTTATTCTTATTCTTTCAATGGGACAAGCTTAACGCTTTCTTTCAAATAAACAAACTGCATGCATTTAATCATTCAATCAAACTATAACCATTGATTCATTGAATCAAACTGTATTCCTTGTTTCAATGCAACAAACCAAACGTACTTTTCTCCTGAACAAAACTTTGTAGGTTCATTCATTAAAAAGGCTGCACTAGTCAATTCAATGGCTAGAGCTACTTTCATTCATTCAATGGGACAAGCTTAACGCTTTCATTCAATGAAACAAACTGCATTCATTGAATCATTGAATCAAAATACAACCATTGATTCATTGAATCAAACTGTATTCCTTGTTTCAATGCAAAGAAACTAACTCCCTTACATAGTGAAACAAACTGCAAACTTTCATTCAATGAAAAAGGCTGAACTTGTCCATTCAGTGAAGAGAGTTATTCTCATTCTTTCAATGGGACAAGCTTAACGCTTTCTTTCAAATAAACAAACTGCATGCATTTAATCATTGAATCAAACTATAAACATTGATTCATTGAATCAAACTGTATTCCTTGTTTCAATGCAACAAACCAAACGCACTTTTCTCCTAAACAAAACTAAGTAGGTTCATTCATTAAAAAGGCTGCACTTGTCAATTCAATGAGTAGAGCTACTCTCATTCATTCAGTGTGACAAGCTTAACGCTTTCATTCAATGAAACAAACTGCATTCATTGAATCATTGAATCAAAGTGAAATCATTGCTTCAATGAATCAAACCTTATTCATTGAATCAATGCAACAAACCTACCTCCCTTGTACAGTGAAACAAACTGCATATGTTCATTCAATGAAAAATGCTGCACTTGTCAATTCAATGAGTGGAGTTATTCTCATTCTTTCAATGGGACAAGCTTAACGCTTTCGTTCAATTAAACAAACTGCATGCAATGAGCCATTCAATCACACTGCAACCATTGATTCATTGAATCAAACTCTATTCATTGTTTCAATGCAACAAACCTAACTCCCTTGTACAGTGAAACAAACTGCATACTTTCATTTAATGAAAGAGGCTGCACTTGTCAATTCAATGAGTAGAGTTATTCTCATTCTTTCAATGGGACAAGCTTAACGCTTTCGTTCAATTAAACAAACTGCATGCATTGAATCATTCAATCAACCTACAACCATTGATTCATTGAATCAAACTGTATTCCTTGTTTCAATGCAACAAACCAAACATACTTTCCTTGTGCACAAAACTTTGTAGGTTCACTCAATGAAAGAGGCTGCACTTGTCCATTCAGTGAATAGAGTTATTCTCATTCTTTCAATGGGACAAGCTTAACGCTTTCTTTCAAATAAACAAACTGCATGCATTTAATCATTCAATCAAACTATAACCGTTGATTCATTGAATCAAACTGTATTCCTTGTTTCAATGCAACAAACCAAACGTACTTTTCTCCTGAACAAAACTTTGTAGGCTCATTCATTAAAAAGGCTGCACTCGTCAATTCAATGAGTAGAGCTACTCTCATTCATTCAAGTGGGGCAAGGTACATGCTTTCATTCAATGAAACAAACTGCATTCATTGAATCATTGAATCAAACTACAACCATTGATTCATTGAATCAAACTGTATTCCTTGTTTCAATGCAACGAAACTAACTCCCTTACAGAGTGAAACAAACTGCAAACTTTCATTCAATGAAAGAGGCTACACTTGTCAATTCAGTGAGTAGAGTTATTCTCATTCTTTCAATGGGACAATCTTTATGCTTTCATTAAATTATACAAACTGCATGCATTGAATCATTCAATCAAACTATAACCATTGATTCATTGAATCAAACTGTATTCCTTGTTTGAATGCAACAAACCAAACATACTTTCCTCGTGCACAAAACGTTGTAGGCTCATTCAATGAAAGAGGCTGCACTTGTCCATTCAGTGAATAGAGCTATTCTCATTCTTTCAATGGGACAAGATTAACGCTTTCTTTCAAATAAACAAACTGCATGCATTTAATCATTCAATCAAACTATAACCATTGATTCATTGAATCAAACTGTATTCCTTGTTTCAATGCAACAAACCAAACGTACTTTTCTCCTGAACAAAATTTTGTAGGTTCATTCATTAAAAAGGCTGCACTTGTCAATTCAATGAGTAGAGCTACTCTCATTCATTCAGTGGGACAAGCTTAATGCTTTCATTCAAGGAAACAAACTGCATTCATTGAATCATTTAATCAAAGTGAAATCATTGCTTCAATGAATCAAACTGTATTCCTTCTTTCAATGGAACAAACCTACCTCCCTTGTACAGTGAAACAAACTGCATATGTTGATTCAATGAAAAATGCTGCACTTGTCAATTCAATGAGTAGAGCTATTCTCTTTCATTCAATTGGACCAGCCTAAGGCTTTCATTCAATGAAAGAAACTGCATTCATTGAATCATTGAATCAAAGTGAAATCATTGCTTCAATTAATCAGACCGTATTCCTTCTTTCAATGGAACAAACCTAACTCCCTTACATAGTGAACCAAACTGCATACTTTCATTCAATGAAAGAGGCTGCACTTGTCAATTCAGTGAGTAGAGTTATTCTCATTCTTTCAATGGGACATGATTAGCGATTTCTTTCAAATAAACAAATTGCATGCATTGAATCATTCAATCAAACTACAAACATTGATTCATTGAATCAAACTGTATTCCTTGTTTCAATGCAACGAACCAAACATATTTTCCTCGTGCACAAAATTGTAGGTTCATTCAATGAAAGAGGCTGCACTTCTCCATTCAGTGAATAGAGTTATTCTCATTCTTTCAATGGGACAAGCTTAACGCTTTCTTTCAAATAAACAAACTGCATGCATTTAATCATTCAATCAAACTATAACCATTGATTCATTGAATCAAAATGTATTCCTTGTTTCAATGCAACAAACCAAACGTACTTTTCTCCTGAACAAAACTTTGTAGGTTAATTCATTTAAAAGGCTGCACTTGTCAATTCAATGAGTAGAGCTAATCTCATTCATTCAGTGGGACAAGCTTAATGCTTTCATTCAATGAAACAAACTGCATTCATTGAATCATTTAATCAAAGTGAAATCATTGCTTCAATGAATCAAACCTTATTCATTGAATCAATGCAACAAACCTACCTCCCTTGTACAGTGAAACAAACTGCATATGTTCATTCAATGAAAAATACTGCACTTGTCAATTCAATGAGTAGAGCTATTCTCTTTCATTCAATGGGACCAGCCTAAGGCTTTCATTCATTGAAAGAAACTGCATTGATTGAATCATTGAATAAATCTACACTCATTGATTCAATTAATCAAACCGTATTCCTTCTTTCAATGGAACAAACCTATCTCCCTTACATAGTGAACCAAACTGCATACTTTCATTCAATGAAAGAGGCTGCACTTGTTAGTTCATTGCGTAGAGTTATTCACATTCTTTCAATGGGACAAGCTTAACGCTTTCGTTCAATTAAACAAACTGCATGCATTCAATCAAACTACAACCAATGATTCATTGAATCAAACTGTATTCATTGTTTCAAGGCAACAAACCTAACTGCCTTGTACAGTGAAACAAACTGCATACTTTCATTCAATGGAAGTGGCTGCACTTGTCAATTCAGTGAGTAGAGTTATTCTCATTCTTTCAATGGGACAAGCTTAACGATTTCATTCAAATAAACAAACTGCATGCATTGAATCATTCAATCAAACTACAACCATTGATTCATTGAATCAAACTATATTACTTGGTTCAATGCAACAAACCAAACATAATTTTCTCGTGAACAAAACTTTATAGGTTCATTCATGAAAAAGGCTGCACTTGTCAATTCAATGAGTAGAGCTACTCTCATTCATTCAATGGGACAAGCTTAACGCTTTCATTCAATGAAACAAACTGCATTCATTGAATCATTGAATCAAACTGCAACCATTGATTCATTGAATCAAACTGTATTCCTTGTTTCAATGCAAAGAAACTAACTCCCTTACATAGTGAAACAAACTGCAAACTTTCATTCAATGAAAAAGGCTGAACTTGTCCATTCAGTGAAGAGAGTTATTCTCATTCTTTCAATGGGACAAGCTTAACGCTTTCTTTCAAATAAACAAACTGCATGCATTGAATCATTCAATCAAACTTCAACCATTGATTCATTGAATCAAACTGTATTCCTTGCTTTAATGCCACAAACCAAACATACATATATCGTGAACAAAACTTTATACGTTCATTCAATGAAAGTGGCTGCACTTGTCCATTCAGGGAATAGAGTTATTCTCATTCTTTCAATGGGACAAGCTTAACGATTTCTTTCAATTCAACAAACTGCATGCATTGAACCATTCAATCAAACTGCAACCATTGATTCATTGAATCAAACTGTATTCATTGTTTCAATGCAACAAACCTAACTCCCTTGTACAGTGAAACACACTGCATACTTTCATTTAATGAAAGAGGCTTCACTTGTCAATTCAGTGAGTAGAGTTATTCTCATTCTTTCAATGGGACAAGCTTAACGATTTCTATCAATTAAACAAACTGCATGCAATGAATCATTCAATCAAACTATAACCATTGATTCATTGAATCAAACTGTATTCCTTGTTTCAATGCAACAAACCAAACATATTTTCCTCGTGCACAAAACTTTGTAGCTTAATTCAATGAAAGAGGCTACACTTGTCCATTCAGTGAAGAGAGTTATTCTCATTCTTTCAATGGGACAAGCTTAACGCTTTCTTTCAAATAAACAAACTGCATGCATTTAATCATTCAATCAAACTATAACCATTGATTCATTGAATCAAACTGTATTCCTTGTTTCAATGCAACAAACCAAACGTACTTTTCTCCTGAACAAAACTTTGTAGGTTCATTCATTTAAAAGGCTGCACTTGTCAATTCAATGAGTAGAACTACTCTCATTCTTTCAGTGGGACAAGCTTAATGCTTTCATTCAATGAAACAAACTGCATTCATTGAATAATTTAATCAAAGTGAAATCATTGCTTCAATGAATCAAACCTTATTCTTTGAATCAATGCAACAAACCTACCTCCCTTGTACAGTGAAACAAACTGCATATGTTCATTCAATGAAAAATGCTGCACTTGTCAATTCAATGAGTAGAGCTATTCTCTTTCATTCAATGGGACCAGCCTAAGGCTTTCATTCAATGAAAGAAACTGCATTCATTGAATCATTGAATAAATCTACAATCATTGATTCAATTAATCAAACCGTATTCCTTCTTTCAATGGAACAAACCTATCTCCCTTACATAGTGAACCAAACTGCATACTTTCATTCAATGAAAGAGGCTGCACTTGTTAATTCATTGAGTAGAGTTATTCACATTCTTTCAATGGGACAAGCTTAACGCTTTCGTTCAATTAAACAAACTGCATGCATTCAATCAAACTACAACCAATGATTCATTGAATCAAACTGTATTCATTGTTTCAATGCAACAAACCCAACTGCCATGTACAGTGAAACAAACTGCATACTTTCATTCAATGAAAGGGGCTGCACTTGTCAATTCAGTGAGTAGAGTTATTCTCATTCTTTCAATGGGACAAGCTTAACGATTTCTTTCAAATAAACATTCTGCATGCATTGAATCATTCAATCAAACTACAACCATTGATTCATTGAATCAAACTATATTACTTGGTTCAATGCAACAAACCAAACATAATTTTCTCGTGAACAAAACTTTATAGGTTCATTCATGAAAAAGGCTGCACTTGTCAATTCAATGAGTAGAGCTACTCTCATTCATTCGGTGGGACAAGCTTTACGCTTTCATTCAATGAAACAAACTGCATTCATTGAATCATTAAATCAAACTGCAACCATTGATTCATTGAATCAAACTGTATTCCTTGTTTCAATGCCACAAACCAAAAATACATATATCGTGAACAAAACTTTATACGTTCATTCAATGAAAGAGGCTGAACTTGTCTATTCAGGGAATAGAGTTATTCTCATTCTGTCAATGGGACAAGCTTAACGCTTTCTTTCAAATAAACAAACTGCATGCATTTAATCATTCAATCAAACTATAACCATTGATTCATTGAAACAAACTGTATTCCTTGTTTCAATGCAACAAACCAAACGTACTTTTCTCCTGAACAATACTAAGTAGGTTCATTCATTAAAAAGGCTGCACTTGTCAATTCAATGAGTAGAGCTACTCTCATTCATTCAGTGGGACAAGCTTAATGCTTTCATTCAATGAAACAAATTGCATTCATTGAATCATTGAATCGAAGTGAAATCATTGCTTCAATGAATCAAACCTTATTCATTGAATCAATGCAACAAACCTACCTCCCTTGTACAGTGAAACAAACTGCATATGTTTATTCAATGAAAAATGCTGCACTTGTCAATTCAATGAGTAGAGCTACTCTCATTCATTCAGTGGGACAAGCTTAACGCTGTCATTCAATGAAACAAACTGCATTCATTGAATCATTGAATCAAACTGCAACCATTGATTCATTGAATCAAACTGTATTCCTTGTTTCAATGCAACAAACCAAACATACTTTCCTCGTGCACAAATCGTTGTAGGCTCATTCAATGAAAGAGGCTGCACTTGTCCATTCAGGGAATAGAGTTATTCTCATTCTTTCAATGGGACAAGCTTTACGATTTCTTTCAAATACACAAACTGCATGCATTTAATCATTCAATCAAACTATAACCATTGATTCATTGAATCAAACTGTATTCCTTGTTTCAATGCAACAAACCAAACGTACTTTTCTCCTGAACAAAACTAAGCAGGTTCATTCATTAAAAAGGCTGCACTTGTCAATTCAATGAGTAGAGCTACTCTCATTCATTCAGTGGGACAAGCTTAATGCTTTCATTCAATGAAACAAATTGCATTCATTGAATCATTGAATCAAAGTGAAATCATTGCTTCAATGAATCAAACCTTATTCATTGAATCAATGCAACAAACCTACCTTCCTTGTACAGTGAAACAAACTGCGTATGTTTATTCAATGAAAAATGCTGCACTTGTCAATTCAATGAGTAGAGCTACTCTCATTCATTCAGTGGGACAAGCTTAACGCTGTCATTCAATGAAACAAACTGCATTCATTGAATCATTGAATCAAACTGTAACCATTGATTCATTGAATCAAACTGTATTCCTTGTTTCAATGCAACAAACCAAACATACTTTCCTCGTGCACAAATCGTTGTAGGCTCATTCAATGAAAGAGGCTGCACTTGTCCATTCAAGGAATAGAGTTATTCTCATTCTTTCAATGGGACAAGCTTAACGATTTCTTTCAAATACACAAACTGCATGCATTGAATCATTCAATCAAACTTCAACCATTGATTCATTGAATCAAACTGTATTCCTTGTTTTAATGCGACAAACCAAACATACATATATCGTGAACAAAACTTTTTAAGTTCATTCAATGAAAGAGGCTGCACTTGTCCATTCAGGGAATAGAGTTATTCTCATTCTTTCAATGGGACACGCTTAACGATTTCTTTCAATTAAACAAACTGCATGCATTGAACCATTCAATCAAACTGCAACCATTGATTCATTGAATCAAACTCTATTCATTGTTTCAATGCAACAAACCTAACTCCGTTGTACAGTGAAACAAACTGCATACTTTCATTTAATGAAAGAGGCTGCACTTGTCAATTCAGTGAGTAGATTATTCTCATTCTTTCAATGGGACAAGCTTAACGATTTCTATCAAATAAACAAACTGCATGCAATGAATCATTCAATCAAACTATAACCATTGATTCATTGAATCAAACTGTATTCCTTGTTTCAATGCAACAAACCAAACATACTTTCCTCGTGCACAAAACTTTGTAGCTTAATTCAATGAAAGAGGCTGCACTTGTCCATTCAGTGAATAGAGTTATTCTCATTCTTTCAATGGGACAAGCTTAACGCTTTCTTTCAAATAAACAAACTGCATGCATTTAATCATTCAATCAAACCATAACCATTGATTCATTGAATCAAACTGTATTCCTTGTTTCAATGCAACAAACCAAACGTACTTTTCTCCTGAACAAAACTTTGTAGGTTCATTCATTTAAAAGGCTGCACTTGTCAATTCAATGAGTAGAACTACTCTCATTCATTCAGTGGGACAAGCTTAATGCTTTCATTCAATGAAACAAACTGCATTCATTGAATCATTGAATCAAAGTGAAATCATTGCTTCAATGAATCAAACCTTATACATTGAATCAATGCAACAAACCTACCTCCCTTGTACAGTGAAACAAACTGCATATGTTCATTCAATGAAAAATGCTGCACTTGTCAATTCAATGAGTAGAGCTATTCTCTTTCATTCAATGGGACCAGCCTAAGGCTTTCATTCAATGAAAGAAACTGCATTCATTGAATCATTGAATCAAAGTGAAATCATTGCTTCAATTAATCAGACCGTATTCCTTCTTTCAATGGAACAAACCTAAGTCCCTTACATAGTGAACCAAACTGCATACTTTCATTCAATGAAAGAGGCTGCACTTGTCAATTCAGTGAGTAGAGTTATTCTCATTCTTTCAATGGGACAAGCTTAACGCTTTCGTTCAATTAAACAAACTGCATGCATTGAACCATTCAATCAAACTGCAACCATTGATTCATTGAATCAAACTGTATTCATTGTTTCAATGCAACAAACCAAACTCCCTTGTACACTGAAACAAACTCCATACTTTCATTCAGTCAAAGAGGCTGCACTTGTCAATTCAGTGAGTAGAGTTATTCTCATTCCTTCAATGGGAGAAGCTTAACGCTTTCGTTCAAATACACACACTGCATGCATTGAATCATTCAATCAAACTATAACCATTGATTCATTGAATCAAACTGTATTCCTTGTTTCAATGCAACAAACCAAACATACTTTCCTCGTGCACAAAACTTTGTAGGTTCATTCAATGAAAGAGGCTGAACTTGTCCTTTCAGTGAATAGAGTTATTCTCATTGTTTCAATGGGACAAGCTTAACGCTTTCTTTCAAATACACAAACTGCATGCATTTAATCATTCAATCAAACTATAACCATTGATTCATTGAATCAAACTGTATTCCTTGTTTCACTGCAACAAACCAAACATACTTTCCTCGTGCACAAAAATTTGTAGGTTCATTCAATGAAAGAGGCTGAACTTGTCCATTCAGTGAATAGAGTTATTGTCATTCTTTCAATGGGACAATCTTAACGCTTTCTTTCAAATATACAAACTGCATGCATTTAATCATTCAATCAAACTATAACCATTGATTCATTGAATCAAACTGTATTCCTTGTTTCAATGCAACAAACCAAACGTACTTTTCTCCTGAACAAAACTGTGTAGGTTCATTCATTAAAAAGGCGGCACTTTGTCAATTCAATAAGTAGAGCTACTCTCATTCATTCAAAGGGACAAGCTTAATGCTTTCATTCAGTGAAACAAACTGCATTCATTGAATCATTGAATCAAAAGACAACCATTGATTCATTGAATCAAACTGTATTCCTTATTTCAATGCAAAGAAACTAACTCCCTTCCATAGTGAAACAAACTGCAAACTTTGATTCAATGAAAGAGGCTGAACTTGTCCATTCAGTGAATAGAGATTTCACATTGTTTCAATGGGACAAGCTTAACGCTTTCTTTCAAATAAACAAACTGCATGCATTTAATCATTCAATCAAACTATAACCATTGATTCATTGAATCAAACTGTATTCCTTGTTTCAATGCAACAAACCAAACGTACTTTTCTCCTGAACAAAACTTTGTAGGTTCATTCATTAAAAAGGCTTCAATGAGTAGAGCTACTCTCATTCATTCAGTGGGACAAGCTTATCGCTTTCATTCAATGAAACAAACTGCATTCATTGAATCATTGAATCAAAGTGAAATAATTGCTTCAATGAATCAAACCGTATTCCTTCTTTCAATGGAACAAACCTACCTCCCTTGTACAGTGAAACAAACTGCATATGTTCATTCAATGATAAATGTTGCACTTGTCAGTTCAATGAGTAGAGTTATTCTCATTCTTTCAATGGGACAAGCTTAACGCTTTCGTTCAATTAAACAAACTGCATGCATTGAACCATTCAATCAAACTGCAACCATTGATTCATTGAATCAAACTCTATTCATTGTTTCAATGCAACAAACCTAACTCCCTTGTACAGTGAAACAAACTGCATCCTTTCATTTAATGAAAGAGGCTGCACTTGTCAAATCAGTGAGTAGAGTCATTCTCATTCTTTCAATGGGAGAAGCTTAACGGTTTCTTTCAAATAAACACACTGCATGCATTGAATCATTCAATCAAACTATAACCATTGATTCATTGAATCAAACTGTATTCCTTGTTTCAATGCAACAAACCAAACATACTTTCCTCGTGCACAAAACTTTGTAGGTTCATTCAATGAAAGAGGCTAAACTTGTCCATTCAGTGAACACAGTTATTCTCATTCTTTCAATGGGAGAAGCTTAACGCTTTCTTTCAAATAAACAAACTGCATGCATTTAATCATTCAATCAAACTATAACCATTGATTCATTGAATCAAACTGTATTCCTTGTTTCAATGCAACAAACCAAACGTACTTTTCTCCTGAACAAAACTTTGTAGGTTCATTCATTATAAAGGCTGCACTTGTCAATTCAATGAATAGAGCTATTCTCATTTATTCAGTGGGACAAGCTTAACGCTTTCATTCAATGAAACAAACCTCATTCATTGAATCATTGAATCAAAGTGAAATCATTGCTTCAATGAATCAAACCGTATTCCTTTTTTCAATGGAACAAACCTACCTCCCTTGTACAGTGAAACAAACTGCATATGTTCATTCAATGAGAAATGCTGCACTTGTCAATTCAATGAGTAGAGTTATTCTCATTCTTTCAATGGGACAAGCTTAACGCTTTCGTTCAATTAAACAAACTGCATGCATTGAATCATTGAATCAAAGTGAAATCATTGCTTCAATGAATCAAACTGTATTCCTTCTTTCAAAGGAACAAACCTATCTCCCTTACATAGTGAAACAAACTGATAATTTCATTCAATGAAGGAGGCTGCACTTGTCAAATGAATGAGTTGCGGTGTCTCAGTCCCTCTTGTCACCCCCGGTGTCTCGGTCCCTCTTGTCACCCCCGGTGTCTCGGTCCCTCTTGTCACCCCCCGGTGTCTCGGTCCCTCTCGTCCCCCCCGGTGTCTCGGTCTCTCTTGTCACCCCCGGTTTCTTGGTCTCTCTTGTCACCCCCGGTGTCTCAGTCTCCCTTGTCACCCCCGGTGTCTCAGTCCCCCTTGTCACCCCCGGTGTCTCGGTCTCTCTTGTCACGCCCGGTGTAATTAAACAAACTGCATGCATTGAATCATTGAATCAAAGTGAAATCATTGCTTCAATTAATCAAACTGTATTCCTTCTTTCAATGGAACAAACCTTACATAGTGAAACAAACTGATAATTTCATTCAATGAAGGAGGCAGCACTTGTCAAATCAATGAGTTGAGCTACTCTCATTCATTCAGTGGGACAATGAATCAAACCTTATTCATTGAATCAATGCAACAAACCTACCTCCCTTGTACAGTGAAACAAACTGCATATGTTCATTCAATGAAAAATGCTGCACTTGTCAATTCAATGAGTAGAGCTATTCTCTTTCATTCAATGGGACCAGCCTAAGGCTTTATTCAATGAAAGAAACTGCATTCATTGAATCATTGAATCAAAGTGAAATCATTGCTTCAATTAATCAAACCGTATTCCTTCTTTCAATGGAACAAACCTATCTCCCTTACATAGTGAACCAAACTGCATACTTTCATTCAATGAAAGAGGCTGCACTTGTCAATTCAGTGAGTAGAGTTATTCTCATTCTTTCAATGGGACAAGCTTAACGCTTTCGTTCAATTAAACAAACTGCATGCATTGAACCATTCAATCAAACTGCAACCAGTGATTCATTGGATCAAACTCTATTCATTGTTTCAATGCAACAAACCTAACTCCGTTGTACAGTGAAACAAACTGCATACTTTCATTTAATGAACTGCACTTGTCAATTCAATGAGTAGAGCTACTCTCATTCATTCAGTGGGACAAGCTTAATGCTTTCATTCAATGAAACAAATTGTATTCATTGAATCATTGAATCAAACTACAACCATTGATTCATTGAATCAAACCGTATTCCTTGTTTCAATGCAACGAAACTAACTCCCTTACATAGTGAAACAAACTGCAAACTTTCATTCAATGAAAGAGGCTGCACTTGTCAATTCAGTGAGTAGAGTTATTCTCATTCTTTCAACGTGAGAAGCTTAACGGTTTCTTTGAAATAAACACACTGCATGCATTGAATCATTCAATCAAACTATAACCATTGATTCATTGAATCAAACTGTATTCCTTGTTTCAATGCAACAAACCAAACATACTTTCCTCGTGCACAAAACTTTGTAGGTTCATTCAATGAAAGAGGCTGAACTTGTCCATTCAGTGAATAGAGATATTATCATTCTTTCAATGGGACAAGCTTAACGCTTTCTTTCAAATACACAAACTGCATGCATTTAATCATTCAATCAAACTATAACCATTGATTCATTGAATCAAACTGTATTCCTTGTTTCAATGCAACAAACCAAACGTACTTTTCTCCTGAACAAAACTTTGTAGGTTCATTCATTAAAAAGGCGGCACTTTGTCAATTCAATGAGTAGAGCTACTCTCATTCATTCAGCGGGACAAGCTTAATGTTTTCATTCAATGAAACAAACTGCATTCATTGAATCATTGAATCAACATACAACCATTGATTCATTGAATCAAACTGTATTCCTTGTTTCAATGCAAAGAAACTAAGTCCCTTACATAGTGAAACAAACTGCAAACTTTCATTCAATGAAAGAGGCTGAACTTGTCCATTCAGTGAATAGAGATATTATCATTCTTTCAATGGGACAAGCTTAACGCTTTCTTTCAAATAAACAAACTGCATTCATTTAATCATTCAATCAAGCTATAACCATTGATTCATTGAATCAAACTGTATTCCTTGTTTCAATGCAACAAACCAAAAACTTTTCTCGTCAACAAAACTACATAGGTTCATTCATGAAAAAGGCTGCAATTTTCAATTCAATGAGGAGAGCTACTCTCATTTATTCAGTGGGACAAGCTTAACGCTTTCATTCAATGAAACAAACTTCATTCATTGAATCATTGAATCAAAATACAACCATTGATTCATTGAATCAAACTGTATTCCTTGTTTCAATGCAACGAAACTAATTCCCTCACATACTGAAACAAACTGCAAACATTCATTCAATGAAAGAGGCTACACTTGTCAATTCAGTGAGTAGAGTTATTCTCATTCTTTCAATGGGACAAGCTTTATGCTTTCATTGAATTATAGAAACTGCATGCATTGAATCATTCAATCAAACTACAACAATTGATTCATTGAATCAAACTGTATTTCTTGTTTCAATGCAAAAAAACAAACTCAGTAATGTCGTGAACAAAACTTTATAGGTTCATTTTATGAAAGAAGCTGCACTTGTCAATTCAGTGAGTAGAGTTATTCTCATTCTTTCAATGGGACAAGCTTAACGCTTTCATTCAATGAAACAAACTGCATTCATTGAATCAAAGTGAAATCATTTCTTCAATGAATCAAACCTTATTCATTGAATCAATGCAACAAACCTACCTCCCTTGTACAGTGAAACAAACTGCACATGTTCATTCAATGAAAAATGCTGAACTTGTCAATTCAATGAGTAGAGCTATTCTCTTTCATTCAATGGAAACAGCCTAAGGCTTACATTCCATGAAAGAAACTGCATTCATTGAATCATTGAATCAAAGTGAAATCATTGCTTCAATTAGTCAAACCGTATTCCTTCTTTCAATGGAACAAACCTATCTCCCTTACATAGTGAACCAAACTGCATACTTTCATTCAATGAAAGAGGCTGCACTTGTCAATTCAGTGAGTAGAGTTATTCTCATTCTTTCAATGGGACAAGCTTAACGCTTTCGTTCAATTAAACAAACTGCATGCATTGAACCATTCAATCAAACTGCAACCATTGATTCATTGAATCAAACTGTATTCATTGTTACAATGCAACAAACGTACCTCTCTTGTACAGTGTAACAAACTGCATACTCTCATTTAATGAAAGAGGCTGCATTGTCAATTCAGTGAGTAGAGTTATTCTCATTCTTTCAATGGGACAAGCTTAACGCTTTCGTTCAATTAAACAAACTGCATGCATGGAACCATTAAATCAAACTACAACCAGTGATTCATTGAATCAAACTGTATTTATTGTTTCAATGCAACAAACATAACTCCATTGTACAGTGAAACAAACTGCAAACTTTTATTTAATGAAAGAAGCTGCAGTTGTCAATTCAGTGAGTAGAGTTATTCTCATTCTTTCAATGGGACAAGCGAAACGATTTCTTTAAAATAAACAAACTGCATGCATTGATTCATTGAATCAAACTACAACCATTGATTCATTGAATCAAACTATATTCCTTGTTTCAATGCAACAAACAAAAAACTTTTCTCGTGAACAAAACTATATAGGTTCATTCTTGAAAAAGGCTGCAATTGTCAATTCAATGAGTAGAGCTACTCTCATTCATTCAGTGGGACAAGCTTAATGCTTTCATTCAATGAAACAAACTGCATTCATTGAATCATTGAACCAATCTCCAATCATTGATTCAATTAATCAAACCGTATTCCTTCTTTTAATGGAACAAACCTATCTCCCTTAAATAGTGAACCAAACTGCATACTTTCATTCAATGAAAGAGGCTGCACTTGTCAATTCAGTGAGTAGAGTTATTCTCATTCTTTCAATGGGAGAAGCTTAACGGTTTCTTTCAAATAAACACACTGCATGCATTTAATCATTCAATCAAACTATAACCATTGATTCATTGAATCAGACGGTATTCATTGTTTCAATGCAACAAACCAAACGTACTTTTCTCCTGAACAAAACTTTGTATGTTCATTCAATGAAAGAGGCTGCACTTGTCAATTCAGTGAGTAGAGGTATTCTCATTCTTTCAATGGGACAAGCTTAATGCTTTCATTCAATGAAACAAACTACAACCATTGATTCATTAAATCAAACTGTATTCCTTGTTTCAATGCAACGAAACTAATTCCCTTACATAGTGAAACAAACTGCAAACTTTCATTCAATGAAAGAGGCTACACTTGTCAATTCAGTGAGTAGAGTTATTCTCATTCAATGGGACAAGCTTTATGCTTTCATTGAATTATACAAACTGCATGCATTGAATCATTCAATCAAACTATAACAATTGATTCATTGAATCAAACTGTATTCCTTGTTTCAATGCAAAAAACCAAACTCAGTAATGTCGTGAACAAAACTTTATAGGTTCATTTTATGAAAGAGGCTGCACTTGTCAATTCAGTGAGTAGAGTTATTCTCATTCTTTCAATGGGACAAGCTTAACGCTTTCGTTCAATTAAACAAACTGTATGCATTGAACCATTCAATCAAACTGCAACCATTGATTCATTGAATCAAACTGTATTCATTGTTTCAATGCAACAAACGTAACTCTCTTGTACAGTGTAACAAACTGCATACTCTCATTTAATGAAAGAGGCTGCACTTGTCAATTCAGTGAGTAGAGTTATTCTCATTCTTTCAATGGGACAAGCTTAACGCTTTCGTTCAATTAAACAAACTGCATGCATTGAACCATTCAATCACACTACAACCAGTGATTCATTGAATCAAACTGTATTCCTTGCTTCAATGCAAAAAACCAAACTCAGTAATGTCGTGAACAAAACTTTATAGGTTCATTTTATGAAAGAGGCTGCAATTGTCAATTCAGTGAGAAGAGTTATTCTCATTCTTTCAATGGGACAGGGTTAACGATTTCGTTCAATTAAACAAACTGCATGCATTGAACCATTCAATCAAACTGCAACCATTGATTCATTGAATCAAACTGTATTCATTGTTTCAATGCAACAAACGTAACTCTCTTGTACAGTGTAACAAACTGCATACTCTCATTTAATGAAAGAGGCTGCACTTGTCAATTCAGTGAGTAGAGTTATTCTCATTCTTTCAATGGGACAAGCTTAACGCTTTCGTTCAATTAAACAAACTGCATTCATTGAATCATTGAATCAAAGTGAAATCATTGCTTCAATGAATCAAACGGTATTCCTTCTTTCAATGGAACAAAGCTACCTCCCTTGAACAGTGAAACAAACTGCATATGTTCATTCAATGAAAATGCTGCACTTGTCAATTCAATGAGTAGAGTTATTCTCATTCTTTCAATGGGACAAGCTTAACGCTTTCGTTCAATTAAACAAACTACATGCATTGAACCATTGAATCAAACTGGAACCATTGATTCATTGAATCAAACTGTATTCCTTGTTTCAATGCAACGAACCAAACATACTTTCCTCATGCACAAAACTTTGTAGGTTCATTCAATGAAAGAGTCTGCACTTGTCCATTTAGTGAATAGAGTTATTGTCATTCTTTCAATGGGACAAGCTTAACGCTTTCTTTCAAATAAACAAACTGCATGCATTTAATCATTCAATCAAACCATGACCATTGATTCATTGAATCAAACTGTATTCCTTGTTTCAATGCAACAAACCAAACGTACTTTTGTCCTGAACAAAACTTTGTATGTTCATTCATTAAAAAGGCTGCACTTGTCAATTCAATGAGTAGAGCTACTCTCATTCATTCAGTGGGACAAGCTTAATGCTTTCATTCAATGAAACAAACTGTATTCATTGAATCATTGAATCAAACTACAACCATTGATTCATTGAATCAAACTGTATTCCTTGTTTCAATGCAACGAAACTAACTCACTTACACAGTGAAACAAACTGCAAACTTTCATTCAATGAAAGAGGCTACACTTGTCAATTCAGTGAGTAGAGTTATTCTCATTCTTTCAATGGGACAAGCTTTATGCTTTCATTGAATTATACAAACTGCATGCATTGAATCATTCAATCAAACTTCAACAATTGATTCATTGAATCAAACTGTATTCCTTGTTTCAATGCAAAAAACCAAACTCACTAATGTCGTGAACAAAACTTTATAGGTTCATTCTATGAAAGAGGCTGCACTTGTCAATTCAATGAGTAGAGCTCCTTTCATTAATTCAGTGGGACAAGCTTCATGCTTTTATTCAATGAAACAAACTGCATTCATTGAATCATTGAATCAAAGTAAAATCATTGCTTCAATTAATCAAACCGTATTCCTTCTTTCAATGGAACAGACCTATCTCCCTTACATAGTGAACCAAACTGCATATTTTCATTCAATGAAAGAGGCTGCACTTGTCAATTCAGTGAGTAGAGTTATTCTCATTCTATCAATGGGACAAGCTTAACGCTTTCGTTCAATTAAACAAACTGCATGCATTGAACCATTCAATCAAACAGCAACCATTGATTCATTGAATCAAACTGTATTCATCGTTTCAATGCAACAAACCAAACTCCCTTGTACAGTGAAACAAACTGCATACTTTCATTCAATCAAAGAGGCTGCACTTGTCAAATCAATGAGAAGAGTTATTCTCATTCCTTCAATGGGAGAAGCTTAACGCTTTCGTTCAAATAAACACACTGCATGCATTGAATCATTCAATCAAACTATAACCATTGATTCATTGAATCAAACTGTATTCCTTGTTTCAATGCCACAAACCAAACATACTTTCCTCGTGCACAAACCTTTGTAGGTTCATTCAATGAAAGAGGCTGAACTTGTCCATTCAGTGAATAGAGTTATTCTCATTCTTTCAATGGGACAAGCTTAACGCTTTCTTTCAAATAAACAAACTGCATGCATTTAATCATTCAATCAAACTATAACCATTGATTCATTGAATCAAACTGTATTCCTTGTTTCAATGCAACAAACCAAACGTACTTTTCTCCTGAACAAAACTGTGTCGGTTCATTCATTAAAAAGGCGGCACTTTGTCAATTCAATAAGTAGAGCTACTCTCATTCATTCAAAGGGACAAGCTTAATGCTTTCATTCAATGAAACAAACTGCATTCATCGAATCATTGAATCAAAATACAACGATTGATTCATTGAATCAAACTGTATTCCTTGTTTCAATGCAACAAACCTAACTCCCTTGTACAGTGAAACAAACTGCATACTTTCATTTAATGAAAGAGGCTGCACTTGTCAATTCAGTGAGTAGAGTTATTCTCATTCTTTCAATGGGAGAAGCTTAACGGTTTCTTTCAAATAAACACACTGCATGCATTGAATCATTCAATCAAACTATAACCATTGATTCATTGAATCAAACTGTATTCCCTGTTTCAATGCATCAAACCAAACATACTTTCCTCATGCACAAAACTTTGTAGGTTCATTCAATGAAAGAGTCTGCACTTGTCCATTCAGTGAATAGAGTTATTGTCATTCTTTCAATGGGACAAGCTTAACGCTTTCTTTGAAATAAACAAACTGCATGCATTTAATCATTCAATCAAACCATGACCATTGATAAATTGAATCAAACTGTATTCCTTGTTTCAATGCAACAAATCAAACGTACTTTTCTCTTGAAGAAAACTTTGTAGGTTCATTCATTATAAAGGCTGCACTTGTCAATTCAATGAATAGAGCTATTCTCATTTATTCAGTGGGACAAGCTTAACGCTTTCTTTCAAATAAACAAACTGCATTCATTGAATCATTGAAACAACATACAACCATTGATTCATTGAATAAAACTGTATTCCTTGTTTCAATGCAAAGAAACTAACTCCCTTACATAGTGAAACAAACTGCAAACTTTCATTAAATGAAAGAGGCTGAACTTGTCCATTCAGTGAATAGAGATTTCTTATTGTTTCGATGGGACAAGCTTAACACTTTCGTTCAATTAAACAAACTGCATGCATTGAACCATTCAATCAAAGTGCATTCATTGATTCATTGAATCAAACTGTATTCATTGTTTCAATGCAACAAACCTAACTCCCTTGTGCAGTGAAACAAACTGCACACTTTCATTTAATGAAAGAGGATGCACTTGTCAATTCAGTGAGGAGAGTTATTCTCATTCTTTCAATGGGAGAAGCTTAATAATTCAATCAAACTATAACCATTGATTCATTGAATGAAACTGTATTCCTTGTTGCAATGCAACAAACCAAACGTACTTTTCTCCTGAACAAAACTTTGTAGGTTCATTCATTAAAAAGGCTTCAATGAGTTGAGCGACTCTCATTCATTCAGTGGGACAAGCTTAACGCTTTCATTCAATGAAACAAACTGCATTCATTGAATCATTGAATCAAAGTGAAATCATTGCTTCAATGAATCAAACCGTATTCCTTCTTTCAATGGAACAAACCTACCTCCCTTGTACAGTGAAACAAACTGCATATGTTCATTCAATGAAAAATGCTGCACTTGTCAGTTCAATGAGTAGAGTTATTCTCATTCTTTCAATTGGACAAGCTTAACGCTTTCGTTCAATTAAACAAACTGCATGCATTGAACCATTCAATCAAACTGCAACCATTGATTCATTGAATCAAACTGTATTCATTGTTTCAATGCAACAAACGTAACTCCCTTGTACAGTGTAACAAACTGCATGCTCTCAATTAATGGAAGAGGCTGCACTTGTCAATTCAGTGAGTAGAGTTATTCTCATTCTATCAATGGGACAAGGTTCACGCTTTCGTTCAATTAAACAAACTGCATGCATTGAACCATTCAATCAAACTACAACCATTGATTCATTGAATCAAACTATATTCCTTCTTTCAATGCAACAAACCAATAACTTTTCTCGTGAACAAAACTGTATAGGTTCATTCATGAAAAAGGCTGCAATTTTCAATTCAATGAGTAGAGCTACTCTCATTCATTCAGTGGGACAAGCTTAATGCTTTCATTCAATGAAACAAACTGCATTCGTTGAATCATTGAATCTATCTACAATCATTGAATCATTAATCAAACCGTGTTCCTTATTTCAATGGAACAAACCTATCTCCCTTACATAGTGTACCAAACTGCATGCTTTCATTCAATCAAAGAGGCTGCACTTGTCAATTTAGTGAGTAGACTGATTCTCATTCGTTCAATGGGAGAAGCTTAACGGTTTCTTTCAAATAAACAAATTGCATGCGTTGAATCATTCAATCAAACTATAACCATTGATTCATTGAATCAAACTGTATTCCTTGTTTCAATGCAACAAATCAAACGTACTTTTCTCCTGAACAAAACTTTGTAGGTTCATTCATTATAAAGGCTGCACTTGTCAATTCAATGAATAGAGCTATTCTCATTTATTCAGTGGGACAAGCTTAACGCTTTCATTCAATGAAACAAACTGCATTCATTGAATCATTGAATCAAAGTGAAATCATTGCTTCAATGAATCAAACCTTATTCATTGAATCAATGCAACAAACCGACCTCCCTTGTACAGTGAAACAAACTGCATATGTTCATTCAATGAGAAATGCTGCACTTGTCAATTCAATGAGTAGAGTTATTCTCATTCTTTCAATGGGACAAGCTTAACACTTTCGTTCAATTAAACAAACTGCAGGCATTGAATCATTGAATCAAAGTGAAATCATTGCTTCAATTAATCAAACTGTATTCCTTCTTTCAATGGAACAAACCTATCTCCCTTACATAGTGAAACAAACTGATAATTTCATTCAATGATAGAGGCTGCACTTGTCAAATCAATGAGTTGAGCTACTCTCATTCATTCAGTGGGACAAGCTTAATGCTTTCATTCAATGAAACAAACTGCATTCATTGAATCATTGAATCAAAGTGAAATCATTTCTTCAAAGAATCAAACCTTATTCATTGAATCAATGAAACAAACCTACCTCCCTTGTACAGTGAAACAAACTGCATATGTTCATTCAATGAAAAATGCTGTACTTGTCAATTCAATGAGTAGAGCTATTCTCTTTCATTAAATGGGACCTGCCTAAGGCTTTTATTCAATGAAAGAAACTGCATTCATTGAATCATTGAATCAAAGTGAAATCATTGCTTCAATTAATCAAACCGTATTCCTTCTTTCAATGGAACAAACCTATCTCCCTTACATAGTGAACCAAACTGCATACTTTCATTCAATGAAAGAGGCTGCACTTGTCAATTCAGTGAGTAGAGTTATTCTCATTCTTTCAATGGGACAAGCTTAACGCTTTCGTTCAATTAAACAAACTGCATGCATTAAACCATTCCATCAAACTGCAACCATTGATTCATTGAATCAAACTGTATTCATTGTTTCAATGCAACAAACCTTGCTCCCTTGTACAGTAAAACAAACTGCACACTTTCATTCAAACAAAGAGGCTGCACTTGTCAAATCAATGAGTAGAGTTATTCTCATTCCTTCGATGGGAGAAGCTTAACACTTTCGTTCAAATAAACACACTGCACGCATTGAATAATTCAATCAAACTATAACCGTTGATTTGTTGAACCAAACTTTATTCCTTGTTTCAATGCCACAAACCAAACATACTTTCCTCGTGCACAAAAATTTGTAGGTTCATTCAATGAAAGAGGCTGAACTTGTCCATTCAGTGAATAGAGTTATTGTCATTCTTTCAATGGGACAAGCTTAACGCTTTCTTTCAAATAAACAAACTGCATGCATTTAATCATTCAATCAAACTATAACCATTGATTCATTGAATCAAACTGTATTCCTTGTTTCAATGCAACAAACCAAACGTACTTTTCTCCTGAACAAAACTCTGTAGGTTCATTCATTAAAAAGGCGGCACTTTGTCAATTCAATAAGTAGAGCTACTCTCATTCATTCAAAGGGACAAGCTTAATGCTTTCATTCAATGAAACAAACTGCATTCATTGAATCATTGAATCAAAAGACAACCATTGATTCATTGAATCAAACTGTATTCCTTGTTTCAATGCAAAGAAACTAACTCCCTTACATAGTGAAATAAACTGCAAACTTTCATTCAATGAAAGAGGCTGAACTTGTCCAGTCAGTAAATAGAGATTTCTCATTGTTTCAATGGGACAAGCTTAACGCTTTCTTTCAAATAAACAAACTGCATGCATTTAATCATTCAATCAAACTATAACAATTGATTCATTGAATCAAACTGTATTCCTTGTTTCAATGCAACAAACCAAACGTATTTTTCTCCTGAACAAAGCTATGTAGGTTCATTCATTAAAAAGGCTTCAATGAGTAGAGCTACTCTCATTCATTCAGTGGGACAAGCTTAACGCTGTCATTCAATGAAACAAACTGCATTCATTGAATCATTGAATCAAAGTGAAATCATTGCTTCAATGAATCAAACCGTATTCCTTCTTTCAATGGAACAAACCTACCTCCCTTGTACAGTGAAACAAACTGCATATCTTCATTCAATGAAAAATGCTGCACTTGTCAGTTCAATGAGTAGAGTTATTCTCATTCTATCAATGGGACAAGCTTAACGCTTTCGTTCAATTAAACAAACTGCATGCATTGAACCATTCAATCAAACTGCAACCATTGATTCATTGAATCAAACTCTTTTCATTGCTTCAATGCAACAAACCTAACTCCCTTGTACAGTGAAACAAACTGCATACTTTCATTTAATGAAAGAGGCTGCACTTGTCAATTCAGTGAGTAGAGTCTTTCTCATTCTTTCAATGGGAGAAGCGTAACGGTTTCTTTCAAATAAACACACTGCATGCATTGAATCATTCAATCAAACTATAACCATTGATTCATTGAATCAAACTGTATTCCTTGTTTCAATGCAACAAACCAAACATACTTTCCTCATGCACAAAACTTTGTTGGTTCAGTCAATGAAAGAGTCTGCACTTGTCCATTCAGTGAATAGAATTATTGACATAATTGCAATGGGACAAGCTTAACGCTTTCTTTCAAATAAACAAACTGCATGCATTTAATCATTCAATCAAACTTTAACCACTGATTCATTGAATCAAACTGTATTCCTTGTTTCAATGCAACAAACCAAACGTACTTTTCTCCTGAACAAAACTTTGTAGGTTCATTCATTAAAAAGGCGGCACTTGGTCAATTCAATGAGTAGAGCTACTCTCATTCATTCAAAGGGACAAGCTTAATGCTTTCATTCAAGGAAACAAACTGCATTCATTGAATCATTGAATCAAAATACAACCATTGATTCATTGAATCAACTGTATTCCTTGTTTCAATGCAAAGAAACTAACTCCCTTACATAGTGAAACAAACTGCAAACTTTCATTCAATGAAAGAGGCTGAACTTGTCCATTCAGTGAATAGAGATTTCTCATTGTTTCAATGGGACCAGCTTAACGCTTTCTTTCAAATAAACAAACTGCATGCATTTAATCATTCAATCAAACTATAACCATTGATTCATTGAATCAAACAGTATTCCTTGTTTCAATGAAACAAACCAAAATCTTTTCTCGTGAACAAAACTATATAGGTTCATTCATGAAAAAGGCTGCAATTTTCAATTCAATGAGTAGAGCTACTCTCATTTATTCAGTGGGACAAGCTTAACGCTTTCATTGAATGAAACAAACTGCATTCATTGAATTATTGAATCAAATGAAATCATTTCTTCAATGAATCAAACCTTATTAATTGAATCAATGCAACAAACCTACCTCCCTTGTACAGTGAAACAAACTGCATATGTTCATTCAATGAAAAATGCTGCACTTGTCAATTCAATGAGTAGAGCTATTCTCTTTCATTCAATGGGACCAGCCTAAGGCTTTTATTCAATGAAAGAAACTGCATTCATTGAATCATTGAATCAAAGTGAAATCATTGCTTCAATTAATCAAACCGTATTCCTTCTTTCAATGGAACAAACCTATCTCCCTTACATAGTGAACCAAACTGCATACTTTCATTCAATCAAAGAGGCTGCACTTGTCAATTCAGTGAGTAGAGTTATTCTCATTCTTTCAATGGGACAAGCTTAACGCTTTCGTTCAATTAAACAAACTGCATGCATTGAACCATTCAATCAAGCTGCAACCATTGATTCATTAAATCAAACTGTCTTCAATGTTTCAATGCAACAAACCTAACTCCCTTGTACAGTGAAACAAACTGCATACTTTCATTCAATCAAAGAGGCTGCACTTGTCAAATCAATGAGTAGAGTTATTCTCATTCCTTCAATGGGAGAAGCTTAACGCTTTCGTTCAAATAAACACACTGCATGCATTGAATCATTCAATCAAACTATAACCATTGATTCATTGAATCAAACTGTATTCCTTGTTTCAATGCAACAAACCAAACATACTTTCCTCGTGCACAAAACTTTGTAGGTTCATTCAATGAAAGAGGCTGAACTTGTCCATTCAGTGAATAGAGTTATTGTCATTCTTTCAATGGGACAAGCTTAACGCTTTCTTTCAAATAAACAAACTGCATGCATTTAATCATTCAATCAAACCATGACCATTGATTCATTGAATCAAACTGTATTCCTTGTTTCAATGCAACAAATCAAACGTAGTTTTCTCCTGAACAAAACTTTGTAGGTTCATTCATTAAAAAGGCTGCACTTGTCAATTAAATGAATAGAGCTATTCTCATTTATTCAGTGGGACAAGCTTAACGCTTTCGTTCAATGAAACAAACTTCATTCATTGAATCATTGAATCAAAGTGAAATCATTGCTTCAATGAATCAAACCGTATTCCTTCTTTCAATGGAACAAACCTACCTCCCTTGTACAGTGAAACAATCTGCATATGTTCATTCAATGAGAAATGCTGCACTTGTCAATTCAATGAGTAGAGTTATTCTCATTCTTTCAATGGGACAAGCTTAACACTTTCGTTCAATTACACAAACTGCATGCATTGAATCATTGAATCAAAGTGAAATCATTGCTTCAATGAATCAAACTGTATTCCTTCTTTCAATGGAACAAACCTATCTCCCTTACATAGTGAAACAAAATGATAATTTCATTCAATGAAGGAGGCAGCACTTGTCAAATCAATGAGTTGAGCTACTCTCATTCATTCAGTGGGACAAGCTTAATGCTTTCATTCAACGAAACAAACTGCATTCATTGAATCATTGAATCAAAATACAACCATTGATTCATTGAATCAAACTGTATTCCTTTTTTCAATGCAACAAACCAAACGTACTTTTCTCCTGAACAAAACTTTGTAGGTTCATTCATTAAAAAGGCTGCACTAGTCAATTCAATGAGTAGAGCTACTCTCATTCATTCAATGGGACAAGCTTAATGCTTTCATTGAATGAAACAAACTGCATTCATTGAATCATTGAATCAAAATACAACCATTGATTCATTGAATCAAACTGTATTCCTTGTTTCAGTGCAAAGAAACTAGCTCCCTTTCATAGTGAAACAAACTGCAAACTTTCATTCAATGAAAGAGGCTGAACTTGTCCATTCAGTGAATAGAGTTATTCTCATTCTTTCAATGGGACAAGCTTAACGCTTTCTTTCAAATAAACAATCTGCATACATTTAATCATTCAATCAAACTATAAACATTGATTCATTGAATCAAACTGTAGTCCTTGTTTCAATGCAACAAACCAAACGTACTTTTCTCCTGAACAAAACTAAGTAGGTTCATTCATTAAAAAGGCTGCACTTGTCAATTCAATGAGTAGAGCTACTGTCATTCATTCAGTGGGACAAGCTTTACACTTTCATTCAATGAAACAAACTTCATTCATTGAATCATTGAATCAAAGTGAAATCATTGCTTCAATGGATCAAACCGTATTCCTTCTTTCAATGGAACAAACCTACCTCCCTTGAACAGTGAAACAAACTGCATATGTTCATTCAATGAAAAATGCTGCACTTGTCAATTCAATGAGTAGAGTTATTCTCATTCTTTCAATGGGACAAGCTTAACGCTCTCGTTCAATTAAACAAACTGCATGCATTGAAACATTCAATCAAACTGCAACCATTGATTCATTGAATCAAACTCTGTTCATTGTTTCAATGCAACAAACCTAACTCCCTTGTACAGTGAAACAAACTGCATACTTTCATTCAATGAAAGAGGCTACACTTGTTAATTCAGTGAGTCGAGTTATTCTCATTCTTTCAATGGGACAAGCTTAACGCTTTCTTTCAAATAAACAAACTGCATGCATTTAATCATTCAATCACCGATAACCATTGATTCATTGAATCAAACTGTATTCCTTCTTTCAATGCAACAAACCGAACGTACTTTTCCACTGAACAAAACGTTATAGGTTCATTCATTAAAAAGGCTGCACTTGTCCATTCAGTGTATAGAGTTATTCTCATTCTTTCAATGGGACAAGCTTAATGCTTTCTTTAAAATGAACAAACTGCATGCATTTAATCATTCAATCAAACTATAACCATTGATTCATTGAATCAAACTGTATTTCTTGTTTCAATGCAACAAACTAAACATACTTTTCCACTGAACAAACCGTTGTAGCTTCATTCAATGAAAGAGGCTGCACTTGTCCATTCAGTGAATAGAGTTAATCTCATTCTGTCAATGGGACAAGCCTAACGCTTTCTTTCAAATAAACAAACTGCATGCATTCAATCATTCAATCAAATTATAACCATCGATTCATTGAATCCACCTGTATTCCTTGTTTCAATGCAACAAACCAAACGTACTTTTCTCCTGAACAAAACTTTCTAGGTTCTTTCATTAAAAAGGCTGCATATGTTCATTCAATGAAAAATGCTGCACTTGTCAATTCAATGAGTAGAGTTATTCTCATTCTTTCAATGGGACAAGCTTAACGCTCTCGTTCAATTAAACAAACTGCATGCATTGAAACATTCAATCAAACTGCAACCATTGATTCATTGAATCAAACTCTATTCATTGTTTCAATTCAACAAACCTAACTCCCTTGTACAGTGAAACAAACTGCATACTTTCATTCAATGAAAGAGGCTACACTTGTTAATTCAGTGAGTAGAGTTATTCTCATTCTTTCAATGGGACAAGCTTAACGCTTTCTTTCAAATAAACAAACTGCATGCATTTAATCATTCAATCAAACGATAACCATTGATTCATTGAATCAAACTGTATTCCTTGTTTCAATGCAACAAACCAAACGTACTTTTCTCCTGAACAAAACTAAGTAGGTTCATTCATTAAAAAGGCTGCACTTGTCAATTCAATGAGTAGAGCTACTGTCATTCATTCAGTGGGACAAGCTTTACACTTTCATTCAATGAAACAAACTTCATTCATTGAATCATTGAATCAAAGTGAAATCATTGCTTCAATGGATCAAACCGTATTCCTTCTTTCAATGGAACAAACCTACCTCCCTTGAACAGTGAAACAAACTGCATATGTTCATTCAATGAAAAATGCTGCACTTGTCAATTCAATGAGTAGAGTTATTCTCATTCTTTCAATGGGACAAGCTTAACGCTCTCGTTCAATTAAACAAACTGCATGCATTGAAACATTCAATCAAACTGCAACCATTGATTCATTGAATCAAACTCTGTTCATTGTTTCAATGCAACAAACCTAACTCCCTTGTACAGTGAAACAAACTGCATACTTTCATCAATGAAAGAGGCTACACTTGTTAATTCAGTGAGTCGAGTTATTCTCATTCTTTCAATGGGACAAGCTTAACGCTTTCTTTCAAATAAACAAACTGCATGCATTTAATCATTCAATCACCGATAACCATTGATTCATTGAATCAAACTGTATTCCTTCTTTCAATGCAACAAACCGAACGTACTTTTCCACTGAACAAAACGTTATAGGTTCATTCATTAAAAAGGCTGCACTTGTCCATTCAGTGTATAGAGTTATTCTCATTCTTTCAATGGGACAAGCTTAATGCTTTCTTTAAAATGAACAAACTGCATGCATTTAATCATTCAATCAAACTATAACCATTGATTCATTGAATCAAACTGTATTTCTTGTTTCAATGCAACAAACTAAACATACTTTTCCACTGAACAAACCGTTGTAGCTTCATTCAATGAAAGAGGCTGCACTTGTCCATTCAGTGAATACAGTTAATCTCATTCTGTCAATGGGACAAGCCTAACGCTTTCTTTCAAATAAACAAACTGCATGCATTCAATCATTCAATCAAATTATAACCATCGATTCATTGAATCCACCTGTATTCCTTGTTTCAATGCAACAAACCAAACGTACTTTTCTCCTGAACAAAACTTTCTAGGTTCTTTCATTAAAAAGGCTGCATATGTTCATTCAATGAAAAATGCTGCACTTGTCAATTCAATGAGTAGAGTTATTCTCATTCTTTCAATGGGACAAGCTTAACGCTCTCGTTCAATTAAACAAACTGCATGCATTGACACATTCAATCAAACTGCAACCATTGATTCATTGAATCAAACTCTATTCATTGTTTCAATTCAACAAACCTAACTCCCTTGTACAGTGAAACAAACTGCATACTTTCATTCAATGAAAGAGGCTACACTTGTTAATTCAGTGAGTAGAGTTATTCTCATTCTTTCAATGGGACAAGCTTAACGCTTTCTTTCAAATAAACAAACTGCATGCATTTAATCATTCAATCAAACGATAACCATTGATTCATTGAATCAAACTGTATTCCTTCTTTCAATGCAACAAACCAAACGTAATTTTCCACTGAACAAAACGTTATAGGTTCATTCATTAAAAAGGCTGCACTTGTCAAATCAATGAGTACAGCTACTCTCATTCATTCAGTGGGACAAGCTTAACGCTTTCATTCAATGAAAGAAACTGCATTCATTGAATCATTGAATCAAAGTGAAATCATTGCTTCAATGAATCACACCGTATTCCTTCTTTCAATGGAACAAACCTATCTCCCTTACATCGTGAACCAAACTGCATACTTTCATTCAATCAAAGAGGCTGCACTTGTCAATTCAGTGAGTAGAGTTATTCTCATTCTTTCAATGGGACAAGCTTAACGGTTTCTTTCAAATAAACAAATTGCATGCATTGAATCATTCAATCAAACAATAACCATTGATTCATTGAATCAAACTGCATTCCTTGTTTCAATGCAACAAACCAAACATACTTTCCTCGTGCACAAAACTTTGTAGGTTCATTCAATGAAAGAGGCTGAACTTGTCCATTCAGTGAATAGAGTTATTGTCATTCTTTCAATGGGACAAGCTTAACGCTTTCGTTCAATTAAACAAACTGCATGCATTGAATCATTCAATCAAACTACAACAATTCATTCATTGAATCAAACTGCATTCCTTGTTTCAATGCAACAAACCAAACATACTTTCCTCGTGCACAAAACTTTGTAGGTTCATTCAATGAAAGAGGCTGAACTTGTCCATTCAGTGAATAGAGTTATTGTCATTCTTTCAATGGGACAAGCTTAACGCTTTCGTTCAATTAAACAAACTGCATGCATTGAATCATTCAATCAAACTACAACAATTCATTCATTGAATCAAACTGTATTCCTTGTTTCAATGCAAAAAACTAAACTCAACAAAATGTCGTCAACAAAACTTTATAGGTTTATTCTCTGAAAGAGGCTGCACTTGTCAATTCACTGAGTAGTGCTCCTTTCATTAATTCAGTGGGACAAGCTTCACGCTTTTATTCAATGAAACAAACTTCATTCATTGAATCATTGAATCAAAGCAAAATAATTGCTTCAATGAATCAAACCGTATTCCTTCTTTCAATGGAACAAACCTATCTCCCTTACATAGTGAAACAAACTGCATACTTTCATTCAATGAAAGAAGTTGCACTTGTCAAATCAATGAGTAGAGCTACTCTCATTCATTCAATGGGACAAGCTTAACGCTTTCATTCAATGAAACAAACTGCATTCATTGAATCATTGAATCAAAATACAACCATTGATTCATTGAATCAAACTGTATTCCTTGTTTCAATGCAATGAAACTAACTCCCTTACATAGTGAAACAAACTGCAAACTTTCATTCAAGGAAAGAGGCTGAACTTGTCCATTCAGTGAATATAGAGTTATTCTCATTCTATCAATGGGACAAGCCTGAACAAAACTTTGTAGGTTCATTCATTAAAAAGGCTGCACTTGTCAATTCAATGAGTAGGGCTACTCTCATTCATTCAGCGGGACAAGCTTAACGCTTTCATTCAATGAAACAATGATTCATTGAATCATTGAATCAAAGTGAAATTATTGCTTCAATGAATCAAACCGCATTCCTTCTTTCAATGGAACAAACCTACCTCCTTTGTACAGTGAAACAAACTACATATGTTCATTCAATGAAAAGTGCAGCACTTCTCAATTCAATGAGTAGAGTTATTCTCATTCTTTCAATGGAACAAGATTAACGGTTTCTTTCAAATACACAAATTGCATACATTCAATCATTCAATCAAAATATAACCATTGATTCATTAAATCAAACTGTATTCCTTGTTTCAATGCAACAAACCTAACTCCCTTGTACAGTGAAACAAACTGCATACTTTCATTTAATGAAAGAGGCTGCACTTCTCAATTCAGTGTGTAGAGCTACTATCATTCATTCAATGGGACAAGCTTAATGCTTTCATTCAATGAAACAAACTGCATTCGTTGAATCATTGAATCAAAATACAACCATTGATTCATTGAATCAAACTGTATTCCTTTTTTCAATGCAACAAACCAAACGTACTTTTCTCCTGAACAAAACTTTGTAGGTTCATTCATTAAAAAGGCTGCACTAGTCAATTCAATGAGTTGAGCTACTCTCATTCATTCAATGGGACAAGCTTAATGCTTTCATTGAATGAAACAAACTGCATTCATTGAATCATTGAATCCAAATACAACCATTGATTCATTGAATCAAACTGTATTCCTTGTTTCAGTGCAAAGAAACTGGCTCCCTTTCATAGTGAAACAAACTGCAAACTTTCATTCAATGAAAGAGGCTGAACTTGTCCATTCAGTGAATAGAGTTATTCTCATTCTTTCAATGGGACAAGCTGAACGCTTTCTTTCAAATAAACAATCTGCATACATTTAATCATTCAATCAAACTATAAACATTGATTCATTGAATCAAACTGTAGTCCTTGTTTCAATGCAACAAACCAAACGTACTTTTCTCCTGAACAAAACTAAGTAGGTTCATTCATTAAAAAGGCTGCACTTGTCAATTCAATGAGTAGAGCTACTCTCATTCATTCAGTGGGACAAGCTTAATGCTTTCATTCAATGAAACAAACTGCATTCATTCAATCATTGAATCAAAGTGAAATCATTGCTTCAATGAATCAAACCGTATTCCTTCTTTCAATGGAATAAACCTACCTCCCTTGTACAGTGAAACAAACTGCATATGTTCATTTAATGAAAGAGGCTGCACTTGTCAATTCAGTGAGTAGAGTTATTCTCGTTCTTTCAATGGGACAAGATTTATGCTTTCATAGAATTATACAAACTGCATGCATTGAACCATTCAATCAAACTGCAACCACTGATTCATTGAATCAAACAGTATTCATTGTTTCAATGCAACAAAACGAACTCCCTTGTACAGTGAAACAAACTGCATATGTTCATTCAATGAAAAATGCTGCACTTGTCAATTCAATGAGTAGAGTTATTCTCATTCTTTCAATGGGACAAGCTTAACGCTCTCGTTCAATTAAACAAACTACATGCATTGAAGCATTGAATCAAACTGGAACCATTGATTCATTGAATCAAACTCTATTCATTGTTTCAATGCAACAAACCTAACTCCCTTGTACAGTGAAACAAACTGCATAGTTTCATTTAATGAAAGAGGCTGCACTTGTCAATTCAGTGAGTAGAGTTATTCTCATTCCTTCAATGGCAGAAGCTTAACGGTTTCTTTCAAATAAACACACTGCATGCATTGAATCATTCAATCAAACTATAACCATTGATTCATTGAATCAAACTGTATTCCTTGTTTCAATGCAACAAACCAAACGTACTTTTCCACTGAACAAAACTTTGTAGGTTGATTCAATGAAAGAGGCTGCACTTGTCCATTCAGTGAATAGAGTTATTCTCATTCTTTCAATGGGACAAGCTTAACGCTTTCATTCAATGAAACAAACTGCATTCATTGAATCATTGAATCAAAGTGAAATCATTGTTTCAATGAATCAAACCGTATTCCTTCTTTCAATGGAACAAACCTACCTCCCTTGTACAGTGAAACAAACTGCATATATTCATTCAATGAAAAGTGCTGCACTTGTCAATTCAATGAGTAGAGGTATTCTCATTCTTTCAATGGGACAAGCTTAACGCTTTCGTTCAATTAAACAAACTGCATGCATTGAACCATTCAATCAAACTGCAACCATTGATTCATTGAATCAAACTCTATTCATTGTTTCAATGCAACAAACCTAACTCCCTTGTACACTGAAACAAACTGCATACTTTCATTTAATGAAAGAGGCTGCACTTGTCAATTCAGTGAGTAGAGTTATTCTCATTCTTTCAATGGGACAAGCTTAACGCTTTCTTTCAAATAAACAAACTGCATGCATTTAATCATTCAATCAAACTATAACAATTGATTCATTGAATCAAACTGTATTCCTTGTTTCAAAGCAACAAACCAAACGTACTTTTCCACTGAACAAAACGTTGTAGGTTCATTCATTAAAAAGGCTGCACTCGTCAATTCAATGAGTAGAGCTACTCTCATTCATTCAGTGGGACAAGCTTAACGCTTTCATTCAATGAAACAAACTGCATTCATTGAATCATTGAATCAAAGTGAAATCATTGCTTCAATGAAGCAAACCGTATTCCTTCTTTCAATGGAATAAACCTACCTCCCTTGTACAGTGAAACTAACTGCATATGTTCATTCAATGAAAAATGCTGCACTTGTCAATTCAATGAGTAGAGTTATTCTCATTCTTTCAATGGGACAAGCTTAACGCTTTCGTTCAATTAAACAAACTACATGCATTGATCCATTGAATCAAACTGGAACCATTGATTCATTGAATCAAACTCTATTCATTGTTTCAATGCAACAAACCTAACTCCCTTGTACAGTGAAACAAACTGCATACTTTCATTCAATGAAAGAGGATACACTTGCGAATTTAGTGAGTAGAGTTATTCTCATTCTTTCAATGGGACAAGCTTAACGCTTTCTTTCAAATAAACAAACTGCATGCATTTAATCATTCAATCAAACTATAACCATTGATTCATTGAATCCAACTGTACTCCTTGTTTCAATGCAACAAACCAAACGTACTTTTCCACTGAGCAAAACGTTGTAGGTTCATTCAATGAAAGAGGCTGCACTTGTCCATTCAGTGAATAGAGTTATTCTCATTCTTTCAACGGGACAAGCCTAACTCTTTCTTTCAAATAATCAAACTGCATGCATTTAATCATTCAATCAAACTATAACCAGTGATTCATTGAATCAAACTGTATTCCTTGTTTCAATGCAACAAAGCAAACGTACTTTTCTCCTGAACAAAACTTTGTAGGTTCATTCATTAAAAAGGCTGCACTTGTCAATTCAATGAGTAGAGCTACTGTCATTCATTCAGTGGGACAAGCTTAACGCTTTCATTCAATGAAACAAACTTCATTCATTGAATCATTGAATCAAAGTGAAATCATTGCTTCAATGAATCAAACCGTATTCCTTCTTTCAATTGAATAAACCTACCTCCCTTGTCCTGTGAAACAAACTGCACTTGTCAATTCAATGAGTAGAGTTATTCTAATTCTTTCAATGGGACAAGCTTAACGCTTTCATTCAATTAAACAAACCGCATGCATTGAACTATTCAATCAAACTGCAACCATTGATTCATTGAATCAAACTCTATTCATTGTTTCAATGCAACAAACCTAACTCCCTTGTACAGTGAAACAAACTGCATACTTTCATTTAATGAAAGAGGCTGCACTTGTCAATTCAGTGAGTAGAGTTAGTCTCATTCTTTCAATGGGACACGCTTAATGCTTTCATTCAATGAAACAAACTGCATTCATTGAATCATTGAATCAAAATAAAACCATTGATTCATTGAATCAAACTGTATTTCTTGTTTCCATGCAAAGAAACTAACTCCCTTACATAGTGAAACAAACTGTAAACATTCATTCAATGAAAGAGGCTGAACTTGTCAAATCAATGAGTAGAGCTACTCTCATTTATTCAGTTGGACAAGCTTAATGCATTCATTCAATTAAACAAACTTCATTCATTGAATCATTGCATCAAAGTGAAATCATTGCTTCAATTAATCAAACCTTATTCATTGAATCAATGCAACAAACCTATCTCCCTTGTACAGTGAAACAAACTGCATATGTTCATTCAATGAAAAATGCTGCACTTGTCAATTCAATGAGTAGAGCTATTCTCTTTCATTCAATGGGACCAGCCTAAGGCTTTCATTCAATGAAAGAAACTGCATTCATTGAATCATTGAATCAAAGTAAAATCATTGCATCAATTAATCAAACCGTATTCCTTCTTTCAATGGAACAAACCGATCTCCCTTACATAGTGAACCAAACTGCATACTTTCATTCAATCAAAGAGGCTGCACTTCTCAATTCAATGAGTAGAGTTATTCTCATTCTTTCAAAGGGAAAAGCTTAACGCTTTCGTTCAATTAAACAAACTGCATGCATTGAACCATTCAATCAAACTGCAACCATGGATTCATTGAATCAAACTCTATTCATTGTTTCAATGCAACAAACCTAACTCCCTTGTACAGTGAAACAATCTGCATATTTTCATTTAATGGAAGAGGCTGCACTTGTCAATTCAGTGAATAGAGTCATTCTCATTCTGTGAATGGGACAAGCTTAACGCTTTCTTTCAAATAAACAAACTGCATGCATTTAATCATTCAATCAATCTATAACCATTGATTCATTGAATCAAACTGTATTCCTTGTTTCAATGCAACGGAACTAACTCCCTTACATAGTGAAACAAACTGCAAACGTTCATTCAATGAAAGAGGCTACACTTGTCAATTCAGTGAGTAGATTTATTCTCATTCTTTCAATGGGACAAGATTTATGCTTTCATTGAATTATACAAACTGCATTTGAAAACTGCATTCAATGACAAACTTCAATCATTCAATCAAACTACAACAATTGATTTATTGAATCAAACTGTATTCCTTGTTTCAATGCAAAAAACAAAACTCACTAATGTCGTCAACAAAACTTTATAGGATCATTCTATGAAAGAGGCTGCATTTGTCAATTCAATGAGTAGAGCTCCTTTCATTAATTCAGTGGGACAAGCTTCACGCTTTTATTCAATGAAACAAACTGCATTCATTGAATCATTGAATCAAAGCAAAATCATTGCTTCCATGAATCAAATCCTTCTTTCAATGGAACAAATCTCTCCCTTACATAGTGAAACAAACTGATAATTTCATTCAATGAAAGAGTCTGTACTTGTCAAATCAATGAGTAGAGCTACTCTCATTCATTCAGTGGGACAAGCTTAACGCTTTCGTTCAGTGAAACACACTGCATTCATTGAATCATTGAATCAAAGTGAAATCATTGCTTCAATGAATCAAACCGTATTCCTTCTTTCAATGGAACAAACCTATCTCCCTTACAGAGTGAAACAAACTGATAATTTCATTCAATGAAAGAGGCTGCACTTGTCAAATCAATGAGTACAGCTACTCTCATTCATTCAGTCGGACAAGCTTAACGCTTTCATTCAATGAAAGAAACTGCATTCATTGAATCATTGAATTAAAGTGAAATCATTGCTTCAATGAATCACACCGTATTCCTTCTTTCAATGAAACAAACCTATCTCCCTTACATAGTGAACCAAACTGCATACTTTCATTCAATCAAAGAGGGTGCACTTTTCAATTCAGTGAGTAGAGTTATGCTCATTCTTTCAATGGGACAAGCTGAACGGTTTCTTTCAAATAAACAAATTGCATGCATTGAATCATTCATTCAAACAATAACCATTGATTCATTGAATCAAACTGCATTCCTTGTTTCAATGCAACAAACCAAACATACTTTCCTCGTGCACAAAACTTTGTAGGTTCATTCAATGAAAGAGGCTGAACTTGTCCATTCAGTGAATAGAGTTATTGTCATTCTTTCAATTGGACAAGCTTAACGCTTTCTTTCAAATTAACAAACTGCATGCATTTAATCATTCAATCAAACTATAACCATTGATTCATTGAATCAAACTGTATTCCTTGTTTCAATGCAACAAACCAAACGTACTTTTCACCTGAACAAAACTTTGTAGGTTCATTCATTAAAAAGGCTGCACTTGTCAATTCAATGAGTAGAGCTACTCTCATTCATTCAGCGGGACAAGCTTAAAGCTTTCATTCAATGAAACAAACTGCATTCATTGAACCATTGGATCAAAGTGAAATTATTGCTTCATTGAATCAAACTGTATTCCTTGTTTCAATGCAAAAAACTAAACTCACTAATGTCGTCAACAAACTTTATAGGTTTATTCTATGAAAGAGGCTGCACTTGTCAATTCACTGAGTAGTGCTCCTTTCATTAATTCAGTGGGACAAGCTTCACGCTTTTATTCAATGAAACAAACTGCATTCATTGAATCATTGAATCAAAGCAAAATCATTGCTTCAATGAATCAAACCGTATTCCTTCTTTCAATGGAACAAACCTATCTCCCTTACATAGTGAACCAAACTGCATACTTTCATTCAATGTAAGAGGTTGCACTTGTCAAATCAATGAGTAGAGCTACTCTCATTCATTCAGTGGACAAGCTTAACGCTTTCATTCAATGCAACAAACTTCATTCATTGAATCATTGAATCAAAGTGAAATCATTGCTTCAATGAATCAAACCGTATCCCTTCTTTCAATGGAACAAACCTATCTCCCTTACAGAGTGAAACAAACTGATAATTTCATTCAATGAAAGAGGCTGCACTTGTCAAATCAATGAGTAGAGCTACTCTCATTCATTCAGTGGGACAAGCTTAACGCTTTCATTCAATGAAAGAAACTGCATTCATTGAATCATTGAATCAAAGTGAAATCATTGCTTCAATGAATCAAACCGTATTCCTTCTTTCAATGGAACAAACCTATCTCCCTTACATCGTGAACCAAACTGCACACTTTCATTCAATCAAAGAGGCTGCACTTGTCAATTCAGTGAGTAGAGTTATTCTCATTCTTTCAATGGGACACGCTTAACGGTTTCTTTCAAATAAACAAATTGCATGCATTGAATCATTCAATCAAACTATAACCATGTATTCATTGAATCAAACTGTATTCCTTGTTTCAATGCAACAAACCAAACATACTTTCCTCGTGTACAAAACTTTGTAGGTTCATTCAATGAAAGAGGCTGAACTTGTCCATTCAGTGAATACAGTTATTGTCATTCTTTCAATGGGACAAGCTTAACGCTTTCGTTCAATTAAACAAACTGCATGCATTGAATCATTCAATCAAACTCCAACAATTGATTCATTGAATCAAACTGTATTCCTTGTTTCAATGCAAAAAACTAAACTCACGAATGTCGTCAACAAAACTTTATAGGTTTATTCTATGAAAGAGGCTGCACTTGTCAATTCGCTGAGTAGTGCTCCTTTCATTAATTCAGTGGGACAAGTTTCACGCTTTTATTCAATGAAACAAACTGCATTCATTGAATCATTGAATCAAAGCAAAATCATTGCTTCAATGAATCAAACCGTATTCCTTCTTTCAATGGAACAAACCTATCTCCCTTACATAGTGAACCAAACTGCATACTTTCATTCAATCAAAGAGGCTGCACTTGTCACTTCAGTGAGTAGAGTTATTCTCATTCTTTCAATGGGACACGCTTAACGGTTTCTTTCAAATAAACAAATTGCATGCATTGAATCATTCAATCAAACTATAACCATGGATTCATTGAATCAAACTGTATTCCTTGTTTCAGTGCAACAAACCAAACATACTTTCCTCGCGCACAAAACTTTGTAGGTTCATTCAATGAAAGAGGCTGAACTTGTCCATTCAGTGAATAGAGTTATTGTCATTCTTTCAATGGGACAAGCTTAACGCTTTCGTTCAATTAAACAAACTGCATGCATTGAATCATTCAATCAAACTCCAACAATTGATTCATTGAATCAAACTGTATTCCTTGTTTCAATGCAAAAAACTAAACTCACGAATGTCGTCAACAAAACTTTATAGGTTTATTCTATGAAAGAGGCTGCACTTGTCAATTCACTGAGTAGTGCTCCTTTCATTAATTCAGTGGGACAAGTTTCACGCTTTTATTCAATGAAACAAACTGCATTCATTGAATCATTGAATCAAAGCAAAATCATTGCTTCCATGAATCAAACCTACTTTCAATGGAACAAACCTATCTCCCTTACATAGTGAACCAAACTGCATACTTTCATTCAATGAAAGAGGTTGCACTTGTCAAATCAATGAGTAGAGCTACTCTCATTCATTCAGTGGACAAGCTTAACGCTTTCATTCAATGCAACAAACTTCATTCATTGAATCATTGAATCAAAGTGAAATCATTGCTTCAATGAGTCAAACCGTATTCCTTCTTTCAACGGAATACACCTACCTCCCTCGTCCACTGAAAGAAACTGCATATGTTCATTCAATGAAAAATGCTGCACTTGTCAATTCAATGAGTAGAGTTATTCTCATTCTTTCAATGGGACAAGCTTAACGCTTTCGTTCAATTAATCAAACCGCATGCATTGAACTATTCAATCAAACTGCAACCATTGATTCATTGAATCAAACTCTATTCATTGTATCAATGCAACAATCCTAACTCCATTGTACAGTGAAACAAACTGCATACTTTCCTTTAATGAAAGCGGCTGCACTTGACAATTCAGTGAGTAGAGTTATTCTCATTCTTTCAATGGGACAAGCTTAACGCTTTCTTTCAAATAAACAAACTGCATGCATTTAATCATTCAATCAAACTATAACCATTGATTCATTGAATCAAACTGTAATCCTTGTTTCAATGCAACAAACCAAACGTACTTTTCTCCTGAACAAAACTTTGTAGGTTCATTCATTAAAAAGGCTGCACTAGTCAATTCAATGGGTAGAGCTACTCTCATTCATTCAATGGGACAAGATTAACGCTTTCATTCAATGAAACAAACTGCATTCATTGAATCATTGAATCAAAATACAACCATTGATTCATTGAATCAAACTGTATTCCTTGTTTCAATGCAAAGAAACTAACTCCCTTACATAGTGAAACAAACTGCAAACTTTCATTCAATGAAAGAGGCTGAACTTGTCCATTCAGTGAATAGAGTTATTCTCATTCTTTCAATGGGACAAGCTTAACGCTTGCTTTCAAATAAACAAACTGCATGCATTTAATCATTGAATCAAACTATAAACATTGATTCATTGAATCAAACTGTATTCCTTGTTTCAATGCAACAAACCAAACGTACTTTTCTCCTGAACAAAACTAAGTAGGTTCATTCATTAAAAAGGCTGCACTTCTCAATTCAATGAGTAGAGCTACTCTCATTCATTCAGTGTGACAAGCTTAACGTTTTCATTCAATGAAACAAACTGCATTCATTGAATCATTGAATCAAAGCGAAATCATTGCTTCAATGAATCAAACCTTATTCATTGAATCAATGCAACAAACCTACCTCCCTTGTACAGTGAAACAAACTGCATATGTTCATTCAATGAAAAATGCTGCACTTGTCAATTCAATGAGTAGAGTTATTCTCATTCTTTCAATGGGACAAGCTTAACGCTTTCGTTCAATTAAACAAACTGCATGCACTGAACCATTCAATCAAACTGCAACCATTGATTCATTGAATCAAACTCTATTCATTGTTTCAATGCAACAAACCTAACTCCCTTGTACAGTAAAACAAACTGCATACTTTCATTTAATGAAAGAGGCTGCACTTGTCAATTCAGTGAGTAGAGTTATTCTCATTCTTTCAATGGGACAAGCTTAACGCTTTCTTTCAAATAAACAAACTGCATGCATTTAATCATTCAATCAAACTATAACAATTGATTCATTGAATCAAACTGTATTCCTTGTTTCAAAGCAACAAACCAAACGTACTTTTCCACTGAACAAAACGTTGTAGGTTCATTCAATGAAAGAGGCTGCACTTGTCCATTCAGTGAATAGAGTTATTCTCATTCTTTCAATGGGACAAGCCTAACGCTTTCTTTCAAATAAACAAACTGCATGCATTTAATCATTCAATCAAACTATAACAATTGATTCATTGAATCAAACAGTATTCCTTGTTTCAATGCAACAAACCAAACGTACTTTTCACCTGAACAAAACTTTGTAGGTTCATTCATTAAAAAGGCTGCACTTGTCAATTCATGAGTAGAGCTACTGTCATTCATTCAGTGGGACAAGATTCACGCTTTCATTCAATGAAACAAACTTCATTCATTGAATCATTGAATCAAAGTGAAATCATTGCTTCAATGAATCAAACCGTATTCCTTCTTTCAATGGAACAAACCTACCTCCCTTGAACAGTGAAACAAACTGCATATGTTCATTCAATGAAAAATGCTGCACTTGTCAATTCAATGAGTAGAGTTATTCTCATTCTTTCAGTGGGACAAGCTTAACGCTCTCGTTCAATTAAACAAACTGCATGCATTGAAACATTCAATCAAACGACAACCATTGATTCATTGAATCAAACTCTATTCATTGTTTCAATGCAACAAACCTAACTCCCTTGTACAGTGAAACAAACTGCATACTTTCATTCAATGAAAGAGGCTACACTTGTTAATGCAGAAAGTAGAGTTATTCTCATTCTTTCAATGGGACAAGCTTAACGCTTTCTTTCAAATAAACAAACTGCATGCATTTAATCATTCAATCAAACTATAACCATTGATTCATTGAATCAAACTGTATTCATTGTTTCAATGCAACAAACCAAACGTACTTTTCCACTGAACAAAACGTAATAGGTTCATTCAATGAAAGAGGCTGCACTTGTCCATTCAATGAGTAGAGCTACTCTCATTCATTCAATGGGACAAGCTTAATGCTTTCATTCAATGAAACAAACAGCATTCATTGAATCATTGAATCAAAATACAACCATTGATTCATTGAATCAAACTGTATTCCTTGTTTCAATGCAACAAAACTAACTCCCTTACATAGTGAAACAAACTGCATACTTTCATTCAATGAAAGAGGCTGCACTTGTCGATTCAGTGAATAGAGTTATTCTCATTATTGCAATGGGACAAGCTTAACGCTTTCTTTCAAATAAACAAACTGCATGCATTTAATCATTCAATCAAACTATAACCATCGATTCATTGAATCAAACTGTATTCCTTGTTTCAATGCAACAAACCAAACGTACTTTTCTCCTGAACAAAACTTTGTAGGTTCTTTCATTAAAGAGGCAGCATTTCTCAATTCAATGAGTAGAGCTCCTCTCATTCATTCAGTGGGACAAGCTTAACGCTTTCATTCAATGAAACAAACTGCATTCATTGAACCATTCAATCAAACTATAACCATCGATTCATTGAATCAAACTGTATTCCTTGTTTCAATGCAACAAACCACACGTACTTTTCCACTGAACAAAAGTTTTTAGGTTGATTCAATGAAAGAGGCTGCACTTGTCCATTCAGTTAATAGAGTTATTCTCATTCTTTCAATGGGACAAGCTTAACGCTTTCTTTCAAATAAACAAACTGCATGCATTTAATCATTCAATCAAACTATAACCATTGATTCATTCAATCAAACTGTATTCCTTGTTTCAATGCAACAAACCACACGTACTTTTCCACTGAACAAAAGTTTTTAGGTTGATTCAATGAAAGAGGCTGCACTTGTCCATTCAGTTAATAGAGTTATTCTCATTCTTTCAATGGGACAAGCCTAACGCTTTCTTTCAAATAAACAAATTGCATGCATTTAATCATTCAATCAAACTATAACCATTGATTCATTGAATCAAACTGTATTCCTTGTTTCAATGCAACAAACCAAACGTACTTTTCTCCTGAACAAAACTTTGTAGGTTCATTCATTAAAAAGGCTGCACTTGTCAATTCAATGAGTAGGGTTATTCTCATTCTTTCAATGGGACAAGCTTAACGCTTTCGTTCAATTAAACAAACTCCATGCATTGATCCATTGAATCAAACTGGAACCATTGATTCATTGAATCAAACTCTATTCATTGTTTCAACGCAACAAACCTAACTCCCTTGTACAGTGAAACAAACTGCATACTTTCATTCAATGAAAGAGGCTACACTTGCGAATTTAGTGAGTAGAGTTATTCTCATTCTTTCAATGGGACAAGCTTAACGCTTTCTTTCAAATAAACAAACTGCATGCATTTAATCATTCAATCAAACTATAGCCATTGATTCATTGAATCAAACTGTATTCCTTGTTTCAATGCAACAAACCAAACGTACTTTTCCACTGAACAAAACGTTATTGGTTCATTCAATGAAAGAGGCTGCACTTGTCCATTCAATGAGTAGAGCTACTCTCATTCATTCAATGGGACAAGCTGAATGCTTTCATTCAATGAAACAAACAGCATTCATTGAATCATTGAATCAAAATACAACCATTGATTCATTGAATCAAACTGTATTCCTTGTTTCAATGCAAAGAAACTAACTCCCTTACATAGTGAAACAAACTGCAAACTTTCATTCAATGAAAGAGGCTGAAATTGTCCATTCAGTGAATAGAGTTATTCTCATTCTTTCAATGGGACAAGCTTAACGCTTTCTTTCAAATAAACAAACTGCATGCATTTAATCATTCAATCAAACTCTAAACATTGATTCATTGAATCAAACTGTATTCCTTGTTTCAATGCAACAAACCAAACGTACTTTTCTCCTGAACAAAACTTAGTTGGTTCATTCATTAAAAAGGCTGCACTTGTCATTTCAATGAGTAGAGCTACTCTCATTCATTCAGTGTGACAAGCTTAACGCTTTCATTCAATGAAACAAACTTCATTCATTGAATCATTGAATCAAAGTGAAATCATTGCTTTAATGAATCAAACCGTATTCCTTCTTTCAATGGAACAAACCTACCTCCCTTGAACAGTGAAACAAACTGCATATGTTCATTTAATGAAAAATGCTGCACTTGTCAATTCAATGAGTAGAGCTACTCTCATTCATTCAGTGGGACAAGCTTAACGCTGTCATTCAATGAAACAAACTGCATTCATTGAATCATTGAATCAAACTGCAACCATTGATTCATTGAATCAAACTGTATTCCTTGTTTCAATGCAACAAACCAAACATACTTTCCTCGTGCACAAATCGTTGTAGGCTCATTCAATGAAAGAGGCTGCACTTGTCCATTCAGGGAATAGAGTTATTCTCATTCTTTCAATGGGACAAGCTTAACGATTTCTTTCAAATAAACAAACTGCATGCATTGAATCATTCAATCAAACTTCAACCATTGATTCATTGAATCAAACTGTATTCCTTGTTTTAATGCAACAAACCAAACATACATATATCGTGAACAAAACTTTATACGTTCATTCAATGAAAGAGGCTGCACTTGTCCATTCAGTGAATACAGTTATTCTCATTCTTTCAATGGGACAAGCTTAACGCTCTCGTTCAATTAAACAAACTACATGCATTGAACCATTGAATCAAACTGGAACCATTGATTCATTAAATCAAACTCTATTCATTGTTTCAATGCAACAAACCTAACTCCTTTGTACAGTGAAACAAACTGCATACTTTCATTCAATCAAAGAGGCTACACTTGTCAATTCAGTGAGTAGAGTTATTCTCATTCTTTCAATGGGACAAGCTTAACGCTTTCTTTCAAATAAACAAACTGCATGCATTTAATCATTCAATCAAACTATAACCATTGATTCATTGAATCAAACTGTATTCCTTGTTTCAATGCAACAAACCAAACGTACTTTTCTCCTGAAGAAAACTTTGTAGTTTCATTCATTGAAGAGGCTGCACTTGTCAATTCAATGAGTAGAGCTACTCTCACTCATTCAGTGGGACAAGCTTAGCGCTTTCATTCAATGCAACAAACAGCATTCATTGAATCATTGAATCAAAGTGAAATCATTGCTTCAATGAATCAAACCGTATTCCTTCTTTCAATTGAATAAACCTACCTCCCTTGTCCAGTGAAACAAACTGCATATGTTCATTCAATGAACAATGCTGCACTTGTCAATTCAATGAGTAGAGTTATTCTAATTCTTTCAATGGGACAACCTTAACGCTTTCGTTCAATTAAACAAACCGCATGCATTGAACTATTCAATCAAACTGCAACCATTGATTCATTGAATCAAACTCTATTCATTGTTTCAATGCAACAAACCTAACTCCCTTGTACAGTGAAACAAACTGCATACTTTCATTTAATGAAAGAGGCTGCACTTGTCAATTCAGTGAGTAGAGTTAGTCTCATTCTTTCAATGGGACAAGCTTAATGCTTTCATTCAATGAAACAAACTGCATTCATTGAATCATTGAATCAAAATAAAACCATTGATTCATTGAATCAAACTATATTTCTTGTTTCAATGCAAAGAAACTAACTCCCTTACATAGTGAAACAAACTGTAAACTTTCATTCAATGAAAGAGGCTGAACTTGTCAAATCAATGAGTAGAGCTACTCTCATTTATTCAGTTGGACAAGCTTAATGCATTCATTCAATGAAACAAACTTCATTCATTGAATCAGTGAATCAAAGTGAAATCATTGCTTCAATGAATCAAACCTTATTCATTGAATCAATGCAACAAACCTACCTCCCTTGTCCAGTGAAACAAACTGCATATGTTCATTCAATGAAAAATGCTGCACTTGTCAATTCAATGAGTAGAGCTATTCTCTTTCATTCAATGGGACCAGCCTCAGGCTTTCATTCAATGAAAGAAACTGCATTCATTGAATCATTGAATCAAAGTGAAATCATTGCTTCAATGAATCAAACCGTATTCCTTCTTTCAATGGAACAAACCTATCTCCCTTACAGAGTGAACCAAACTGCATACTTTCATTCAATCAAAGAGGCTGCACTTCTCAATTCAATGAGTAGAGTTATTCTCATTCTTTCAAAGGGAAAAGCTTAACGCTTTCGTTCAATTAAACAAACAGCATGCATTGAACCATTCAATCAAACTGCAACCATTGATTCATTGAATCAAACTCTATTCATTGTTTCAATGCAACAAACCTAACTCCCTTGTACAGTGAAACAATCTGCATACTTTCATTTAATGTAAGAGGCTGCACTTGTCAATTCAGTGAATAGAGTCATTCTCATTCTGTCAATGGGACAAGCTTAACGCTTTCTTTCAAATAAACAAACTGCATGCATTTAATCATTCAATCAAACTATAACCATTGATTCATTGAATCAAACTGTATTCCTTGTTTCAATGCAATGGAACTAACTCCCTTACATAGTGAAACAAACTGCAAACGTTCATTCAATGAAAGAGGCTACACTTGTCAATTCAGTGAGTAGATTTATTCTTATTCTTTCAATGGGACAAGATTTATGATTTCATTGAATTATACAAACTGCATGCATTGAACCATTCAATCAAACTGCAACCATTGATTCATTGAATCAAACTGTATTCATTGTTTCAATGCAACAAACGTAACTCTCTTGTACAGTGTAACAAACTGCATACTCTCATTTAATAAAAGAGGCTGCACTTGTCAATTCAGTGAGTAGAGTTATTCTCATTCTTTCAATGGGACAAGCTTAACGCTTTCGTTCAATTAAACAAACTGCATTCATTGAATCATTGAATCAAAGTGAAATCATTGCTTCAATGAATCAAACGGTATTCCTTCTTTCAATGGAACAAACCTACCTCCCTTGAACAGTGAAACAAACTGCATATGTTCATTCAATGAAAAATGCTGCACTTGTCAATTCAATGAGTAGAGTTATTCTCATTCTTTCAATGGGACAAGCTTAACACTTTCGTTCAATTAAACAAACTACATGCATTGAACCATTGAATCAAACTGGAACCATTGATTTATTGAATCAAACTGTATTCCTTGTTTCAATGCAAAAAACAAAACTCACTAATGTCATCAACAAAACTTTATAGGTTCATTCTATGAAAGAGGCTGCATTTGTCAATTCAATGAGTAGAGCTCCTTTCATTAATTCAGTGGGACAAGCTTCACGCTTTTATTCAATGAAACAAACTGCATTCATTGAATCATTGAATCAAAGCAAAATCATTGCTTCAATGAATCAAATCCTTCTTTCAATGGAACAAATCTCTCCCTTACATAGTGAAACAAACTGATAATTTCATTCAATGAAAGAGTCTGTACCTGTCAAATCAATGAGTAGAGCTACTCTCATTCATTCAGTGGGACAAGCTTAACGCTTTCGTTCAATGAAACACACTGCATTCATTGAATCATTGAATCAAAGTGAAATCATTGCTTCAATGAATCAAACCGTATTCCTTCTTTCAATGGAACAAACCTATCTCCCTTACAGAGTGAAACAAACTGATAATTTCATTCAATGAAAGAGGCTGCACTTGTCAAATCAATGAGTAGAGCTACTCTCATTCATTCAGTGGGACAAGCTTAACGCTTTCATTCAATGAAAGTAACTGCATTCATTGAATCATTGAATCAAAGTGAAATCATTGCTTCAATGAATCAAACCGTATTCCTTCTTTCAATGGAACAAACCTATCTCCCGTACATAGTGAACCAAACTGCATACTTACATTCAATCAAAGAGGCTGCACTTGTCAATTCAGTGAGTAGAGTTATTCTCATTCTTTCAATGGGACAAGCTTAACGCTTTCTTTCAAATAAACAAATTGCATGCATTGAATCATTCAATCAAACTATAACCATTGATTCATTGAATCAAACTGTATTCCTTGTTTCAATGCAACAAACCAAACATACTTTCCTCGTGCACAAAACTTTGTAGGTTCATTCAATGAAAGAGGCTGAACTTGTCAAATCAATGATAAGAGCTACTCTCATTCATTCAGTGGGACAAGCTTAACGCTTTCGTTCAATGAAACAAGCTGCATTCATTGAATCATTGAATCAAAGTGAAATCATTGCTTCAATGAATCAAACCTTATTCATTGAATCAATGCAACAAACCTACCTCCCTTGTACAGTGAAACAAACTGCATATGTTCATTCAATGAAAAATGCTGCACTTGTCAATTCAATGAGTAGAGTTATTCTCTTTCATTCAGTGGGACCAGCCTAAGGCTTTCATTCAATGAAAGAAACTGCATTCATTGAATCATTGAATCAAAGTGAAATCATTGCTTCAATTAATCAAACCGTATTCCTTCTTTCAATGGAACAAACCTATCTCCCTTACATAGTGAACCAAACTGCATACTTTCATTCAATCAAAGAGGCTGCACTTGTCAATTCAGTGAGTAGAGTTATTCTCATTCTTTCAATGGGAGAAGCTTAACGGTTTCTTTCAAATAAACAAATTGCATGCATTGAATCATTCAATCAAACTATAACCATTGATTCATTGAATCAAACTGTATTCCTTGTTTCAATGCAACAAACCAAACGTACTTTTCTCCAGAACAAAACTTTGTAGGTTCATTCATTAAAAAGGCTGCACTTGTCAATTCAATGAGTAGAGCTACTCTCATTCATTCAGTGGGACAAGCTTAATGCTTTCATTCAATGAAACAAACTGCATTCATTGAATCATTTAATCAAAGTGAAATCATTGCTTCAATGATTCAAACCTTATTCATTGAATCAATGCAACAAACCTAACTCCCTTGTACAGTGAAACAAACGGTATACTTTCATTCAATCAAAGAGGCTGCACTAGTCCATTCAGTGAATAGAGTTATTCTCCTTCTTTCAATGGGACAAGCTTTATGCTTTCATTGAATTATACAAACTGCATGCATTGAATCATTCAATCAAACTACAACAATTGATTCATTGAATCAAACTGTATTCCTTGTTTCAATGCAAAAAACCAAACTCAGTAATGTCGTGAACAAAACTTTATAGGTTCATTTTATGAAAGAGGCTGCAAATGTCAATTCAGTGAGTAGAGTTATTCTCATTCTTTCAATGGGACAAGCTTAACGCTTTCATTCAATTAAACAAACTACATGCATTGAACCATTGAATCAAACTGGAACCATTGATTCATTGAATCAAACTCTGTTCATTGTTTCAATGCAAGAACCGTAACTCCCTTGTACAGTGAAACAAACTGCATACTTTCATTCAATGAAAGAGGCTACACTTGAGAATTCAGTGAGTAGAGTTATTCTCATTCTTTCAATGGGACAAGCTTAACGCTTTCTTTCAAATTAACATTCTGCATGCATTTAATCATTCAATCAAACTATAACCATTGATTCATTGAATCAAACTGTAGTCCTTGTTTCAATGCAACAAACCAAACGTACTTTTCTCCTGAAGAAAACTTTGTAGGTTCATTCATTAAAAAGGCTGCACTAGTCAATTCAATGAGTAGAGCTACTCTCATTCATTCAGTGGGACAAGCTTAACACTTTCATTCCATGCAACAAACTGCATTCATTGAATCATTGAATCAAACTGTATTCCTTGTTTCATTGCAAACAAACTAACTCCCTTACAAAGTGAAACAAACTGTAAACTTTCATTCAATGAAAGAGGCTGAACTTGTCAAATCAATGAGTAGAGCTACTCTCATTTATTCAGTTGGACAAGCTTAATGCATTCATTCAATGAAACAAACTTCATTCAATGAATCATTGAATCAAAGTGAAATCATTGCTACAATGAATCAAACCTTCTTCATTGAATCAATGCAACAAACCTACCTCCCTTGTACAGTGAAACAAACTGCATACTTTCATTCAATCAAAGAGGCTGCACTAGTCCATTCAGTGAATAGAGTTATTCTCCTTCTTTCAATGGGACAAGCTAAACGCTTTCTTTCAAATAAACAAACTGCATGCATTTAATCATTCAATTAATCTATAACCATTGATTCATTGAATCAAACTGTATTCCTTGTTTCAATGCAACGTAACTAACTCCCTTACATAGTGAAACAAACTGCAAACTTTCATTCAATGAAAGAGGCTACACTTGTCAATTCAGTGAGTAGAGTTATTCTCATTCTTTCAATGGGACAAGCTTTATGCTTTCATTGAATTATACAAACTGCATGCATTGAATCATTCAATCAAACTATAACCATTGATTCATTGAATCAAACTGTATTCCTTGTTTGAAAGCAACGAAACTAACTCCCTTCCATTGTGAACCAAACTGCATACTTTCATTGAATGAAAGAGGCTGCACTTGTCAATTCAGTGAGTAGAGTTAATCTCATTCTTTCAATGGGACAAGCTTAATGATTTCTTTCAAATAAACAAACTGCATGCATTGAATCATTCAATCAAATCATAACCATTGATCATTGAACCAAACTGTATTTCTTGTTTCAAAGCAACAAACCAGACATACTTATATCATGAAAAAAAACTTATAGGTTCATTCAATGAAAAAGGATGCACTTGTCAATTCAATGAGTAGAGTTATTCTCATTCTTTCAGTGGGACAAGCTTAACGCTTTCATTCAATGAAACAAACCGCATTCATTGAATCATTGAATCAAACTGCATTCCTTGTTTCAATGCAACAAACCAAACATACGTATATCGTGATCAAAACTTTATAGGTTCATTCATGAAAAAGGCTGCACTTGTCAATTGAATGAGTAGAGGTACTCTCAGTGGGACAAGCTTAACGCTTTCGTTCAATTAAACAAATTGCATGCATTCAATCAAACTACAACCACTGGTTCATTGAATCAAACTCTATTCATTGTTTCAATGCAACAAACCGAACTCCCTTGTACAATGAAACAAACGGCATACTTTCATTCAATCAAAGAGGCTGCACTTGTCCATTTAGTGAGTAGAGTTATTCTCATTCTTTCAATGTGACAAGCTTAACGCTTTCTTTCAAATAAACAAACTGCATGCATTTAATCATTCAATCAAACTGTAACCATTGATTCATTGAATCAAACTGTATTCCTTGTTTCAATGCAACGTAACTAACTCCGTTACATAGTGAAACAAACTGCAAACTTTCATTCAATGAAAGAGGCTACACTTGTCAATTCAGTGAATAGAGTTATTCTCATTCTTTCAATGGGACAAGATTTATGCTTTCATTGAATTATACAAACTGCATGCATTGAATCATTCAATGAAACTACAACAATTGATTCATTGAATCAAACTGTATTCCTTGTTTCAATTCAAAAAACAAAACTCACGAATGTCGTCAACAAAACTTTATAGGTTCATTCTATGAAAGAGGCTGCACTTGTCAATTCAATGAGTAGAGCTCCTTTCATTAATTCAGTGGGACAAGCTTCACGCTTTTATTCAATGAAACAAACTGCATTCATTGAATCATTGAATCAAAGCAAAATCATTGCTTCAATGAATCAAACCCTCTTTCAATGGAACAAACCTATCTCCCTTACATAGTGAACCAAACTGCATACTTTCATTCAATGAAAGAGGTTGCACTTGTCAAATCAATGAGTAGAGCTACTCTCATTCATTCAGTGGACAAGCTTAACGCTTTCATTCAATGCAACAAACTTCATTCATTGAATCATTGAATCAAAGTGAAATCATTGCTTCAATGAGTCAAACCGTATTCCGTCTTTCAATGGAATACACCGACCTCCCTTGTCCACTGAAAGAAACTGCACATGTTCATTCAATGAAAAATGCTGCACTTGTCAATTCAATGAGTAGAGTTATTCTAATTCTTTCAATGGGACAAGCTTAACGCTTTCGTTCAATTAATCAAACCGCATGCATTGAACTATTCAATCAAACTGCAACCATTGATTCATTGAATCAAACTCTATTCATTGTTTCAATGCAACAATCCTAACTCCATTGTACAGTGAAACAAACTGCATACTTTCCTTTAATGAAAGAGGCTGCACTTGTCAATTCAGTGAGTAGAGTTATTCTCATTCTTTCAATGGGACAAGCTTAACGCTTTCTTTCAAATAAACAAACTGCATGCATTTAATCATTCAATCAAACTATAACCATTGATTCATTGAATCAAACTGTATTCCTTGATTCAATGCAACAAACCAAACGTACTTTTCTCCTGAACAAAACTCTGTAGGTTCATTCATTAAAAAGGCTGCACTAGTCAATTCAATGGGTAGAGCTACTCTCATTCATTCAATGGGACAAGCTTAACGCTTTCATTCAATGAAACAAACTGCATTCATTGAATCATTGAATCAAAATACAACCATTGATACATTGTATCAAACTGTATTCCTTGTTTCAATGCAAAGAAACTAACTCCCTTACATAGTGAAACAAACTGCAAACTTTCATTCAATGAAAGAGGCTGAACTTGTCCATTCAGTGAATAGAGTTATTCTCATTCTTTCAATGGGACAAGCTTAACGCTTTCTTTCAAATACACTAACTGCATGCATTTAATCATTGAATCAAACTATAAACATTGATTCATTGAATCAAACTGTATTCCTTGTTTCAATGCAACAAACCAAACGTACTTTTCTCCTGAACAAAACTAAGTAGGTTCATTCATTAAAAAGACTGCACTTGTCAATTCAATGAGTAGAGCTACTCTCATTCATTCAGTGTGACAAGCTTAACGCTTTCATTCAATGAAACAAACTGTATTCAATGAATCATTGAATCAAAGTGAAATCATTGCTTCAATGAATCAAACCTTATTCATTGAATCAATGCAACAAACCTACCTCCCTTGTACAGTGAAACAAACTGCATATGTTCATTCAATGAAAAATGCTGCACTTGTCAATTCAATGAGTAGAGTTATTCTCATTCTTTCAATGGGACAAGCTTAACGCTTTCGTTCAATTAAACAAACTGCATGCACTGAACCATTCAATCAAACTGCAACCATTGATTCATTGAATCAAACTCTATTCATTGTTTCAATGCAACAAACCTAACTCCCTTGTACAGTGAAACAAACTGCATACTTTCATTTAATGAAAGAGGCTGCACTTGTCAATTCAATAAGTAGAGTTATTCTCATTCTTTCAATGGGACAAGCTTAACGCTTTCGTTCAATTAAACAAACTGCATGCATTGAATCATTCAATCAAACTACAACAATTGATTCATTGAATCAAACTGTATTCCTTGTTTCAATGCAAAAAACTAAACTCACTAATGTCGTCAGAAAACTTTATAGGTTTATTGTATGAAAGAGGCTGCACTTGTCAATTCAGTGAGTCGTGCTCCTTTCATTAATTCAGTGGGACAAGCTTCACGCTTTTATTCAATGAAACAAACTGCATTCATTGAATCATTGAATCAAAGCAAAATCATTGCTTCAATGAATCAAACCGTATTCCTTCTTTCAATGGAACAAACCTATCTCCCTTACATAGTGAACCAAACTGCATACTTTCATTCAATCAAAGAGGCTGCACTTGTCAATTCAGTGATTCGAGTTATTCTCATTCTTTCAATGGGACAACCTTAACGGATTCTTTCAAATAAACAAATTGCATGCATTGAATCATTCAATCAAACTATAACCATTGATTCATTGAATCAAACTGTATTCCTTGTTTCAATGCAACAAACCAAACATACTTTCCTCGTGCACAAAACTTTGTAGGTTCATTCAATGAAAGAGGCTGAACTTGTCCATTCAGTGAATTGAGTTATTGTCATTCTTTCAATGGGACAAGCTTAACGCTTTCTTTCAAATTAACAAACTGCATGCATTTAATCATTCAATCAAACTATAACCATTGATTCATTGAATCAAACTGTATTCCTTGTTTCAATGCAACAAACCAAACGTACTTTTCACCTGAACAAAACATTGTAGGTTCATTCATTAAAAAGGCTGCACTTGTCAATTCAATGAGTAGAGCTACTCTCATTCATTCAGCGGGACAAGCTTAATGCTTTCATTCAATGAAACAAACTGCATTCATTGAATCATTGAATCAAAGTGAAATTATTGCTTCAATGAATCAAACCGTATTCCTTCTTTCAATGGAACAAACCTACCTCCCTTGTAAAGTGAAACAAACTACAGATGTTCATTCAATGAAAAGTGCTGCACTTGTCAATTCAATGAGTAGAGTTATTCTCATTCTTTCAATGGGACAAGCTTAACGCTTTCTTTCAAATAAACAAACTGCATGCATTTAATCATTCAATCAAACTACAACAATTGATTCATTGAATCAAACTGTATTCCTTGTTTCAATGCAACAAACTAAACGTACTTTTCACCTGAACAAAACTTTGTAGGTTCATTCATTAAAAAGGCTGCACTAGTCAATTCAATGAGTAGAGCTACTCTCATTCATTCAGTGGGACAAGCTTAACACTTTCATTCCATGCAACAAACTGCATTCATTGAATCATTGAATCAAACTGTATTCCTTGTTTCATTGCAAACAAACTAACTCCCTTACAAAGTGAAACAAACTGTAAACTTTCATTCAATGAAAGAGGCTGAACTTGTCAAATCAATGAGTAGAGCTACTCTCATTTATTCAGTTGGACAAGCTTAATGCATTCATTCAATGAAACAAACTTCATTCAATGAATCATTGAATCAAAGTGAAATCATTGCTACAATGAATCAAACCTTCTTCATTGAATCAATGCAACAAACCTACCTCCCTTGTACAGTGAAACAAACTGCATACTTTCATTCAATCAAAGAGGCTGCACTAGTCCATTCAGTGAATAGAGTTATTCTCCTTCTTTCAATGGGACAAGCTAAACGCTTTCTTTCAAATAAACAAACTGCATGCATTTAATCATTCAATTAATCTATAACCATTGATTCATTGAATCAAACTGTATTCCTTGTTTCAATGCAACGTAACTAACTCCCTTACATAGTGAAACAAACTGCAAACTTTCATTCAATGAAAGAGGCTACACTTGTCAATTCAGTGAGTAGAGTTATTCTCATTCTTTCAATGGGACAAGCTTTATGCTTTCATTGAATTATACAAACTGCATGCATTGAATCATTCAATCAAACTATAACCATTGATTCATTGAATCAAACTGTATTCCTTGTTTGAAAGCAACGAAACTAACTCCCTTCCATTGTGAACCAAACTGCATACTTTCATTGAATGAAAGAGGCTGCACTTGTCAATTCAGTGAGTAGAGTTAATCTCATTCTTTCAATGGGACAAGCTTAATGATTTCTTTCAAATAAACAAACTGCATGCATTGAATCATTCAATCAAATCATAACCATTGATCATTGAACCAAACTGTATTTCTTGTTTCAAAGCAACAAACCAGACATACTTATATCATGAAAAAAAACTTATAGGTTCATTCAATGAAAAAGGATGCACTTGTCAATTCAATGAGTAGAGTTATTCTCATTCTTTCAGTGGGACAAGCTTAACGCTTTCATTCAATGAAACAAACCGCATTCATTGAATCATTGAATCAAACTGCATTCCTTGTTTCAATGCAACAAACCAAACATACGTATATCGTGATCAAAACTTTATAGGTTCATTCATGAAAAAGGCTGCACTTGTCAATTGAATGAGTAGAGGTACTCTCAGTGGGACAAGCTTAACGCTTTCGTTCAATTAAACAAATTGCATGCATTCAATCAAACTACAACCACTGGTTCATTGAATCAAACTCTATTCATTGTTTCAATGCAACAAACCGAACTCCCTTGTACAATGAAACAAACGGCATACTTTCATTCAATCAAAGAGGCTGCACTTGTCCATTTAGTGAGTAGAGTTATTCTCATTCTTTCAATGTGACAAGCTTAACGCTTTCTTTCAAATAAACAAACTGCATGCATTTAATCATTCAATCAAACTGTAACCATTGATTCATTGAATCAAACTGTATTCCTTGTTTCAATGCAACGTAACTAACTCCGTTACATAGTGAAACAAACTGCAAACTTTCATTCAATGAAAGAGGCTACACTTGTCAATTCAGTGAATAGAGTTATTCTCATTCTTTCAATGGGACAAGATTTATGCTTTCATTGAATTATACAAACTGCATGCATTGAATCATTCAATGAAACTACAACAATTGATTCATTGAATCAAACTGTATTCCTTGTTTCAATTCAAAAAACAAAACTCACGAATGTCGTCAACAAAACTTTATAGGTTCATTCTATGAAAGAGGCTGCACTTGTCAATTCAATGAGTAGAGCTCCTTTCATTAATTCAGTGGGACAAGCTTCACGCTTTTATTCAATGAAACAAACTGCATTCATTGAATCATTGAATCAAAGCAAAATCATTGCTTCAATGAATCAAACCCTCTTTCAATGGAACAAACCTATCTCCCTTACATAGTGAACCAAACTGCATACTTTCATTCAATGAAAGAGGTTGCACTTGTCAAATCAATGAGTAGAGCTACTCTCATTCATTCAGTGGACAAGCTTAACGCTTTCATTCAATGCAACAAACTTCATTCATTGAATCATTGAATCAAAGTGAAATCATTGCTTCAATGAGTCAAACCGTATTCCGTCTTTCAATGGAATACACCGACCTCCCTTGTCCACTGAAAGAAACTGCACATGTTCATTCAATGAAAAATGCTGCACTTGTCAATTCAATGAGGAGAGTTATTCTAATTCTTTCAATGGGACAAGCTTAACGCTTTCGTTCAATTAATCAAACCGCATGCATTGAACTATTCAATCAAACTGCAACCATTGATTCATTGAATCAAACTCTATTCATTGTTTCAATGCAACAATCCTAACTCCATTGTACAGTGAAACAAACTGCATACTTTCCTTTAATGAAAGAGGCTGCACTTGTCAATTCAGTGAGTAGAGTTATTCTCATTCTTTCAATGGGACAAGCTTAACGCTTTCTTTCAAATAAACAAACTGCATGCATTTAATCATTCAATCAAACTATAACCATTGATTCATTGAATCAAACTGTATTCCTTGATTCAATGCAACAAACCAAACGTACTTTTCTCCTGAACAAAACTCTGTAGGTTCATTCATTAAAAAGGCTGCACTAGTCAATTCAATGGGTAGAGCTACTCTCATTCATTCAATGGGACAAGCTTAACGCTTTCATTCAATGAAACAAACTGCATTCATTGAATCATTGAATCAAAATACAACCATTGATACATTGTATCAAACTGTATTCCTTGTTTCAATGCAAAGAAACTAACTCCCTTACATAGTGAAACAAACTGCAAACTTTCATTCAATGAAAGAGGCTGAACTTGTCCATTCAGTGAATAGAGTTATTCTCATTCTTTCAATGGGACAAGCTTAACGCTTTCTTTCAAATACACTAACTGCATGCATTTAATCATTGAATCAAACTATAAACATTGATTCATTGAATCAAACTGTATTCCTTGTTTCAATGCAACAAACCAAACGTACTTTTCTCCTGAACAAAACTAAGTAGGTTCATTCATTAAAAAGACTGCACTTGTCAATTCAATGAGTAGAGCTACTCTCATTCATTCAGTGTGACAAGCTTAACGCTTTCAGTCAATGAAACAAACTGTATTCAATGAATCATTGAATCAAAGTGAAATCATTGCTTCAATGAATCAAACCTTATTCATTGAATCAATGCAACAAACCTACCTCCCTTGTACAGTGAAACAAACTGCATATGTTCATTCAATGAAAAATGCTGCACTTGTCAATTCAATGAGTAGAGTTATTCTCATTCTTTCAATGGGACAAGCTTAACGCTTTCGTTCAATTAAACAAACTGCATGCACTGAACCATTCAATCAAACTGCAACCATTGATTCATTGAATCAAACTCTATTCATTGTTTCAATGCAACAAACCTAACTCCCTTGTACAGTGAAACAAACTGCATACTTTCATTTAATGAAAGAGGCTGCACTTGTCAATTCAATAAGTAGAGTTATTCTCATTCTTTCAATGGGACAAGCTTAACGCTTTCGTTCAATTAAACAAACTGCATGCATTGAATCATTCAATCAAACTACAACAATTGATTCATTGAATCAAACTGTATTCCTTGTTTCAATGCAAAAAACTAAACTCACTAATGTCGTCAGAAAACTTTATAGGTTTATTGTATGAAAGAGGCTGCACTTGTCAATTCAGTGAGTCGTGCTCCTTTCATTAATTCAGTGGGACAAGCTTCACGCTTTTATTCAATGAAACAAACTGCATTCATTGAATCATTGAATCAAAGCAAAATCATTGCTTCAATGAATCAAACCGTATTCCTTCTTTCAATGGAACAAACCTATCTCCCTTACATAGTGAACCAAACTGCATACTTTCATTCAATCAAAGAGGCTGCACTTGTCAATTCAGTGATTCGAGTTATTCTCATTCTTTCAATGGGACAACCTTAACGGATTCTTTCAAATAAACAAATTGCATGCATTGAATCATTCAATCAAACTATAACCATTGATTCATTGAATCAAACTGTATTCCTTGTTTCAATGCAACAAACCAAACATACTTTCCTCGTGCACAAAACTTTGTAGGTTCATTCAATGAAAGAGGCTGAACTTGTCCATTCAGTGAATTGAGTTATTGTCATTCTTTCAATGGGACAAGCTTAACGCTTTCTTTCAAATTAACAAACTGCATGCATTTAATCATTCAATCAAACTATAACCATTGATTCATTGAATCAAACTGTATTCCTTGTTTCAATGCAACAAACCAAACGTACTTTTCACCTGAACAAAACATTGTAGGTTCATTCATTAAAAAGGCTGCACTTGTCAATTCAATGAGTAGAGCTACTCTCATTCATTCAGCGGGACAAGCTTAATGCTTTCATTCAATGAAACAAACTGCATTCATTGAATCATTGAATCAAAGTGAAATTATTGCTTCAATGAATCAAACCGTATTCCTTCTTTCAATGGAACAAACCTACCTCCCTTGTAAAGTGAAACAAACTACAGATGTTCATTCAATGAAAAGTGCTGCACTTGTCAATTCAATGAGTAGAGTTATTCTCATTCTTTCAATGGGACAAGCTTAACGCTTTCTTTCAAATAAACAAACTGCATGCATTTAATCATTCAATCAAACTACAACAATTGATTCATTGAATCAAACTGTATTCCTTGTTTCAATGCAACAAACTAAACTCACTAATGTCGTCAACAGAACTTTATAGGTTTATTCTATGAAAGAGGCCGCACTTGTCAATTCACTGAGTAGTGCTCCTTTCATTAATTCAGTGGGACAAGCTTCACGCTTTTATTCAATGAAACAAACTGCATTCATTGAATCATTGAATCAAAGCAAAATCATTGCTTCAATGAATCAAACCGTATTCCTTCTTTCAATGGAACAAACCTATCTCCCTTACATAGTGAACCAAACTGCATACTTTCATTCAATGAAAGAGGTTGCACTTGTCAAATCAATGAGTAGAGCTACTCTCATTCATTCAGTGGACAAGCTTAACGCTTTCATTCAATGCAACAAACTTCATTCATTGAATCATTGAATCAAAGTGAAATCATTGCTTCAATGAGTCAAACCGTATTCCTTCTTTCAATGGAATAAACCTACCTCCCTTGTCCACTGAAAGAAACTGCATATGTTCATTCAATGAAAAATGCTGCACTTCTCAATTCAATGAGTAGACTTATTCTCATTCTTTCAATGGGACAAGCTTAACGCTTTCGTTCAATTAAACAAACTGCATGCATTGAACCATTCAATCAAACTGCAACCATTGATTCATTGAATCAAACTCTATTCATTGTTTCAATGCAACAAACCTAACTCCCTTGTACAGTGAAACAAACTGCATACTTTCATTCAATGAAAGAGGCTACACTTGTCAATTCAGTGAGTAGAGTTATTCTCATTCTTTCAATGGGACAAGCTTAACGCTTTCTTTCAAATAAACAAACTGCATGCATTTAATCATTCAATCAAACTATAACCATTGATTCATTGAATCAAACTGTATTCCTTGTTTCAAAGCAACAAACCAAACGTACTTTTCTCCTGAACAAAACTCTGTAGGTTCATTCATTAAAAAGGCTGCACTAGTCAATTCAATGGGTAGAGCTACTCTCATTCATTCAATGGGACAAGCTTAATGCTTTCATTCAATGAAACCAACTGCATTCATTGAATCATTGAATCAAAATACAACCATTGATTCAATGAATCAAACTGTATTCCTTGTTTCAATGCAAAGAAACTAACTCCCTTACAAAGTGAAACAAACTGCAAACTTTCATTCAATGAAAGTGGCTGAACTTGTCCATTCAGTGAATAGAGTTATTCTCATTCTTTCAATGGGACAAGCATAACGCTTTCTTTCAAATAAACAAACTGCATGCATTTAAACATTGAATCAAACTATAAACATTGATTCATTGAATAAAACTGTATTCCTTGTTTCAATGCAACAAACCAAACGGACTTTTCTCCTGAACAAAACTAAGTAGGTTCATTCATTAAAAAGACTGCACTTGTCAATTCAATGAGTAGAGCTACTCTCATTCATTCAGTGTGACAAGCTTAACGCTTTCATTCAATGAAACAAACTGTATTCATTGAATCATTGAATCAAAGTGAAATCATTGCTTCAATGAATCAAACCTTATTCATTGAATCAATGCAACAAACCTACCTCCCTTGTACAGTGAAACAAACTGCATATGTTCATTCAATGAAAAATGCTGCACTTGTCAATTCAGTGAGTAGAGTTATTCTCATTCTTTCAATGGGACAAGCTTAACGCTTTCGTTCAATTAAACAAACTGCATGCATTGAACCATTCAATCAAACTGCAACCATTGATTCATTGAATCAAACTCTATTCATTGTTTCAATGCAACAAACCTAACTCCCTTGTCCAGTGAAACAAACTGCATACTTTCATTTAATGAAAGAGGCTGCACTTGTCAATTCAGTGAGTAGAGTTATTCTCATTCCTTCAATGGCAGAAGCTTAACGGTTTCTTTCAAATAAACACACTACATGCATTGAATCATTCAATCAAACTATAACCATTGATTCATTCAATCAAACTGTATTCCTTGTTTCAATGCAACAAACCACACGTACTTTTCCACTGAACAAAACTTTTTAGGTTGATTCAATGAATGAGGCTGCACTTGTCCATTCAGTTAATAGAGTTATTCGCATTCTTTCAATGGGACAAGCTTTACGCTCTCGTTCAATTAAACAAACTACATGCATTGAACCATTGAATCAAACTGGAACCATTGATTCATTAAATCAAACTCTATTCATTGTTTCAATGCAACAAAACTAACTCCTTTGTACAGTGAAACAAACTGCATACTTTCATTCAATCAAAGAGGCTACACTTGTCAATTCAGTGAGTAGAGTTATTCTCATTCTTTCAATGGGACAAGCTTAACGCTTTCTTTCAAATAAACAAACTGAATGCATTTAATCATTCAATTAAACGATAACCATTGATTCATTGAATCAAACTGTATTCCTTGTTTCAATGCAACAAACCAAACGTACTTTTCTCCTGAAGAAAACTTTGTAGTTTCATTCATTGAAGAGGCTGCACTTGTCAATTCAATGAGTAGAGCTACTCTCACTCATTCAGTGGGACAAGCTTAGCGCTTTCATTCAATGCAACAAACAGCATTCATTGAATCATTGAATCAAAGTGAAATCATTGCTTCAATGAATCAAACCGTATTCCTTCTTTCAATTGAATAAACCTACCTCCCTTGTCCAGTGAAACAAACTGCATATGTTCATTCAATGAACAATGCTGCACTTGTCAATTCAATGAGTAGAGTTATTCTAATTCTTTCAATGGGACAAGCTTAACGCTTTCGTTCAATTAAACAAACCGCATGCATTGAACTATTCAATCAAACTGCAACCATTGATTCATTGAATCAAACTCTATTCATTGTTTCAATGCAACAAACCTAACTCCCTTGTACAGTGAAACAAACTGCATACTTTCATTTAATGAAAGAGGCCGCACTTGTCAATTCAGTGAGTAGAGTTAGTCTCATTCTTTCAATGGGACAAGCTTAATGCTTTCATTCAATGAAACAAACTGCATTCATTGAATCATTGAATCAAAATAAAACCATTGATTCATTGAATCAAACTATATTTCTTGTTTCAATGCAAAGAAACTAACTCCCTTACATAGTGAAACAAACTGTAAACTTTCATTCAATGAAAGAGGCTGAACTTGTCAAATCAATGAGTAGAGCTACTCTCATTTATTCAGTTGGACAAGCTTAATGCATTCATTCAATGAAACAAACTTCATTCATTGAATCAGTGAATCACAGTGAAATCATTGCTTCAATGAATCAAACCTTATTCATTGAATCAATGCAACAAACCTACCTCCCTTGTACAGTGAAACAAACTGCATATGTTCATTCAATGAAAAATGCTGCACTTGTCAATTCAATGAGTAGAGCTATTCTCTTTCATTCAATGGGACCAGCCTCAGGCTTTCATTCAATGAAAGAAACTGCATTCATTGAATCATTGAATCAAAGTGAAATCATTGCTTCAATGAATCAAACCGTATTCCTTCTTTCAATGGAACAAACCTATCTGCCTTACAGAGTGAACCAAACTGCATACTTTCATTCAATCAAAGAGGCTGCACTTCTCAATTCAATGAGTAGAGTTATTCTCATTCTTTCAAAGGGAAAAGCTTAACGCTTTCGTTCAATTAAACAAACAGCATGCATTGAACCATTCAATCAAACTGCAACCATTGATTCATTGAATCAAACTCTATTCATTGTTTCAATGCAACAAACCTAACTCCCTTGTACAGTGAAACAATCTGCATACTTTCATTTAATGTAAGAGGCTGCACTTGTCAATTCAGTGAATAGAGTCATTCTCATTCTGTCAATGGGACAAGCTTAACGCTTTCTTTCAAATAAACAAACTGCATGCATTTAATCATTCAATCAAACTATAACCATTGATTCATTGAATCAAACTGTATTCCTTGTTTCAATGCAAAGAAACTAACTCCCTTACATCGTGAAACAAACTGCAAACTTTCATTCAATGAAAGAGGCTGAAATTGTCCATTCAGTGAATAGAGTTATTCTCATTCTTTCAATGGGACAAGCTTAACGCTTTCTTTCAAATAAACAAACTGCATGCATTTAATCATTCAATCAAACTCTAAACATTGATTCATTGAATCAAACTGTATTCCTTGTTTCAATGCAACAAACCAAACGTACTTTTCTCCTGAACAAAACTTAGTTGGTTCATTCATTAAAAAGGCTGCACTTGTCATTTCAATGAGTAGAGCTACTCTCATTCATTCAGTGTGACAAGCTTAACGCTTTCATTCAATGAAACAAACTTCATTCATTGAATCATTGAATCAAAGTGAAATCATTGCTTTAATGAATCAAACCGTATTCCTTCTTTCAATGGAACAAACCTACCTCCCTTGAACAGTGAAACAAACTGCATATGTTCATTTAATGAAAAATGCTGCACTTGTCAATTCAATGAGTAGAGCTACTCTCATTCATTCAGTGGGACAAGCTTAACGCTGTCATTCAATGAAACAAACTGCATTCATTGAATCATTGAATCAAACTGCAACCATTGATTCATTGAATCAAACTGTATTCCTTGTTTCAATGCAACAAACCAAACATACTTTCCTCGTGCACAAATCGTTGTAGGCTCATTCAATGAAAGAGGCTGCACTTGTCCATTCAGGGAATAGAGTTATTCTCATTCTTTCAATGGGACAAGCTTAACGATTTCTTTCAAATAAACAAACTGCATGCATTGAATCATTCAATCAAACTTCAACCATTGATTCATTGAATCAAACTGTATTCCTTGTTTCAATGCAACAAACCAAACATACTTTCCTCGTGCACAAAACTTTGTAGGTTCATTCAATGAAAGAGGCTGAACTTGTCAAATCAATGATAAGAGCTACTCTCATTCATTCAGTGGGACAAGCTTAACGCTTTCGTTCAATGAAACAAGCTGCATTCATTGAATCATTGAATCAAAGTGAAATCATTGCTTCAATGAATCAAACCTTATTCATTGAATCAATGCAACAAACCTACCTCCCTTGTACAGTGAAACAAACTGCATATGTTCATTCAATGAAAAATGCTGCACTTGTCAATTCAATGAGTAGAGTTATTCTCTTTCATTCAGTGGGACCAGCCTAAGGCTTTCATTCAATGAAAGAAACTGCATTCATTGAATCATTGAATCAAAGTGAAATCATTGCTTCAATTAATCAAACCGTATTCCTTCTTTCAATGGAACAAACCTATCTCCCTTACATAGTGAACCAAACTGCATACTTTCATTCAATCAAAGAGGCTGCACTTGTCAATTCAGTGAGTAGAGTTATTCTCATTCTTTCAATGGGAGAAGCTTAACGGTTTCTTTCAAATAAACAAATTGCATGCATTGAATCATTCAATCAAACTATAACCATTGATTCATTGAATCAAACTGTATTCCTTGTTTCAATGCAACAAACCAAACGTACTTTTCTCCAGAACAAAACTTTGTAGGTTCATTCATTAAAAAGGCTGCACTTGTCAATTCAATGAGTAGAGCTACTCTCATTCATTCAGTGGGACAAGCTTAATGCTTTCATTCAATGAAACAAACTGCATTCATTGAATCATTTAATCAAAGTGAAATCATTGCTTCAATGATTCAAACCTTATTCATTGAATCAATGCAACAAACCTAACTCCCTTGTACAGTGAAACAAACGGTATACTTTCATTCAATCAAAGAGGCTGCACTAGTCCATTCAGTGAATAGAGTTATTCTCCTTCTTTCAATGGGACAAGCTTTATGCTTTCATTGAATTATACAAACTGCATGCATTGAATCATTGAATCAAACTACAACAATTGATTCATTGAATCAAACTGTATTCCTTGTTTCAATGCAAAAAACCAAACTCAGTAATGTCGTGAACAAAACTTTATAGGTTCATTTTATGAAAGAGGCTGCAAATGTCAATTCAGTGAGTAGAGTTATTCTCATTCTTTCAATGGGACAAGCTTAACGCTTTCATTCAATTAAACAAACTACATGCATTGAACCATTGAATCAAACTGGAACCATTGATTCATTGAATCAAACTCTGTTCATTGTTTCAATGCAAGAACCGTAACTCCCTTGTACAGTGAAACAAACTGCATACTTTCATTCAATGAAAGAGGCTACACTTGAGAATTCAGTGAGTAGAGTTATTCTCATTCTTTCAATGGGACAAGCTTAACGCTTTCTTTCAAATTAACATTCTGCATGCATTTAATCATTCAATCAAACTATAACCATTGATTCATTGAATCAAACTGTAGTCCTTGTTTCAATGCAACAAACCAAACGTACTTTTCTCCTGAAGAAAACTTTGTAGGTTCATTCATTAAAAAGGCTGCACTAGTCAATTCAATGAGTAGAGCTACTCTCATTCATTCAGTGGGACAAGCTTAACACTTTCATTCCATGCAACAAACTGCATTCATTGAATCATTGAATCAAACTGTATTCCTTGTTTCATTGCAAACAAACTAACTCCCTTACAAAGTGAAACAAACTGTAAACTTTCATTCAATGAAAGAGGCTGAACTTGTCAAATCAATGAGTAGAGCTACTCTCATTTATTCAGTTGGACAAGCTTAATGCATTCATTCAATGAAACAAACTTCATTCAATGAATCATTGAATCAAAGTGAAATCATTGCTACAATGAATCAAACCTTCTTCATTGAATCAATGCAACAAACCTACCTCCCTTGTACAGTGAAACAAACTGCATACTTTCATTCAATCAAAGAGGCTGCACTAGTCCATTCAGTGAATAGAGTTATTCTCCTTCTTTCAATGGGACAAGCTAAACGCTTTCTTTCAAATAAACAAACTGCATGCATTTAATCATTCAATTAATCTATAACCATTGATTCATTGAATCAAACTGTATTCCTTGTTTCAATGCAACGTAACTAACTCCCTTACATAGTGAAACAAACTGCAAACTTTCATTCAATGAAAGAGGCTACACTTGTCAATTCAGTGAGTAGAGTTATTCTCATTCTTTCAATGGGACAAGCTTTATGCTTTCATTGAATTATACAAACTGCATGCATTGAATCATTCAATCAAACTATAACCATTGATTCATTGAATCAAACTGTATTCCTTGTTTGAAAGCAACGAAACTAACTCCCTTCCATTGTGAACCAAACTGCATACTTTCATTGAATGAAAGAGGCTGCACTTGTCAATTCAGTGAGTAGAGTTAATCTCATTCTTTCAATGGGACAAGCTTAATGATTTCTTTCAAATAAACAAACTGCATGCATTGAATCATTCAATCAAATCATAACCATTGATCATTGAACCAAACTGTATTTCTTGTTTCAAAGCAACAAACCAGACATACTTATATCATGAAAAAAAACTTATAGGTTCATTCAATGAAAAAGGATGCACTTGTCAATTCAATGAGTAGAGTTATTCTCATTCTTTCAGTGGGACAAGCTTAACGCTTTCATTCAATGAAACAAACCGCATTCATTGAATCATTGAATCAAACTGCATTCCTTGTTTCAATGCAACAAACCAAACATACGTATATCGTGATCAAAACTTTATAGGTTCATTCATGAAAAAGGCTGCACTTGTCAATTGAATGAGTAGAGGTACTCTCAGTGGGACAAGCTTAACGCTTTCGTTCAATTAAACAAATTGCATGCATTCAATCAAACTACAACCACTGGTTCATTGAATCAAACTCTATTCATTGTTTCAATGCAACAAACCGAACTCCCTTGTACAATGAAACAAACGGCATACTTTCATTCAATCAAAGAGGCTGCACTTGTCCATTTAGTGAGTAGAGTTATTCTCATTCTTTCAATGTGACAAGCTTAACGCTTTCTTTCAAATAAACAAACTGCATGCATTTAATCATTCAATCAAACTGTAACCATTGATTCATTGAATCAAACTGTATTCCTTGTTTCAATGCAACGTAACTAACTCCGTTACATAGTGAAACAAACTGCAAACTTTCATTCAATGAAAGAGGCTACACTTGTCAATTCAGTGAATAGAGTTATTCTCATTCTTTCAATGGGACAAGATTTATGCTTTCATTGAATTATACAAACTGCATGCATTGAATCATTCAATGAAACTACAACAATTGATTCATTGAATCAAACTGTATTCCTTGTTTCAATTCAAAAAACAAAACTCACGAATGTCGTCAACAAAACTTTATAGGTTCATTCTATGAAAGAGGCTGCACTTGTCAATTCAATGAGTAGAGCTCCTTTCATTAATTCAGTGGGACAAGCTTCACGCTTTTATTCAATGAAACAAACTGCATTCATTGAATCATTGAATCAAAGCAAAATCATTGCTTCAATGAATCAAACCCTCTTTCAATGGAACAAACCTATCTCCCTTACATAGTGAACCAAACTGCATACTTTCATTCAATGAAAGAGGTTGCACTTGTCAAATCAATGAGTAGAGCTACTCTCATTCATTCAGTGGACAAGCTTAACGCTTTCATTCAATGCAACAAACTTCATTCATTGAATCATTGAATCAAAGTGAAATCATTGCTTCAATGAGTCAAACCGTATTCCGTCTTTCAATGGAATACACCGACCTCCCTTGTCCACTGAAAGAAACTGCACATGTTCATTCAATGAAAAATGCTGCACTTGTCAATTCAATGAGGAGAGTTATTCTAATTCTTTCAATGGGACAAGCTTAACGCTTTCGTTCAATTAATCAAACCGCATGCATTGAACTATTCAATCAAACTGCAACCATTGATTCATTGAATCAAACTCTATTCATTGTTTCAATGCAACAATCCTAACTCCATTGTACAGTGAAACAAACTGCATACTTTCCTTTAATGAAAGAGGCTGCACTTGTCAATTCAGTGAGTAGAGTTATTCTCATTCTTTCAATGGGACAAGCTTAACGCTTTCTTTCAAATAAACAAACTGCATGCATTTAATCATTCAATCAAACTATAACCATTGATTCATTGAATCAAACTGTATTCCTTGATTCAATGCAACAAACCAAACGTACTTTTCTCCTGAACAAAACTCTGTAGGTTCATTCATTAAAAAGGCTGCACTAGTCAATTCAATGGGTAGAGCTACTCTCATTCATTCAATGGGACAAGCTTAACGCTTTCATTCAATGAAACAAACTGCATTCATTGAATCATTGAATCAAAATACAACCATTGATACATTGTATCAAACTGTATTCCTTGTTTCAATGCAAAGAAACTAACTCCCTTACATAGTGAAACAAACTGCAAACTTTCATTCAATGAAAGAGGCTGAACTTGTCCATTCAGTGAATAGAGTTATTCTCATTCTTTCAATGGGACAAGCTTAACGCTTTCTTTCAAATACACTAACTGCATGCATTTAATCATTGAATCAAACTATAAACATTGATTCATTGAATCAAACTGTATTCCTTGTTTCAATGCAACAAACCAAACGTACTTTTCTCCTGAACAAAACTAAGTAGGTTCATTCATTAAAAAGACTGCACTTGTCAATTCAATGAGTAGAGCTACTCTCATTCATTCAGTGTGACAAGCTTAACGCTTTCATTCAATGAAACAAACTGTATTCAATAAATCATTGAATCAAAGTGAAATCATTGCTTCAATGAATCAAACCTTATTCATTGAATCAATGCAACAAACCTACCTCCCTTGTACAGTGAAACAAACTGCATATGTTCATTCAATGAAAAATGCTGCACTTGTCAATTCAATGAGTAGAGTTATTCTCATTCTTTCAATGGGACAAGCTTAACGCTTTCGTTCAATTAAACAAACTGCATGCACTGAACCATTCAATCAAACTGCAACCATTGATTCATTGAATCAAACTCTATTCATTGTTTCAATGCAACAAACCTAACTCCCTTGTACAGTGAAACAAACTGCATACTTTCATTTAATGAAAGAGGCTGCACTTGTCAATTCAATAAGTAGAGTTATTCTCATTCTTTCAATGGGACAAGCTTAACGCTTTCGTTCAATTAAACAAACTGCATGCATTGAATCATTCAATCAAACTACAACAATTGATTCATTGAATCAAACTGTATTCCTTGTTTCAATGCAAAAAACTAAACTCACTAATGTCGTCAGAAAACTTTATAGGTTTATTGTATGAAAGAGGCTGCACTTGTCAATTCAGTGAGTCGTGCTCCTTTCATTAATTCAGTGGGACAAGCTTCACGCTTTTATTCAATGAAACAAACTGCATTCATTGAATCATTGAATCAAAGCAAAATCATTGCTTCAATGAATCAAACCGTATTCCTTCTTTCAATGGAACAAACCTATCTCCCTTACATAGTGAACCAAACTGCATACTTTCATTCAATCAAAGAGGCTGCACTTGTCAATTCAGTGATTCGAGTTATTCTCATTCTTTCAATGGGACAACCTTAACGGATTCTTTCAAATAAACAAATTGCATGCATTGAATCATTCAATCAAACTATAACCATTGATTCATTGAATCAAACTGTATTCCTTGTTTCAATGCAACAAACCAAACATACTTTCCTCGTGCACAAAACTTTGTAGGTTCATTCAATGAAAGAGGCTGAACTTGTCCATTCAGTGAATTGAGTTATTGTCATTCTTTCAATGGGACAAGCTTAACGCTTTCTTTCAAATTAACAAACTGCATGCATTTAATCATTCAATCAAACTATAACCATTGATTCATTGAATCAAACTGTATTCCTTGTTTCAATGCAACAAACCAAACGTACTTTTCACCTGAACAAAACATTGTAGGTTCATTCATTAAAAAGGCTGCACTTGTCAATTCAATGAGTAGAGCTACTCTCATTCATTCAGCGGGACAAGCTTAATGCTTTCATTCAATGAAACAAACTGCATTCATTGAATCATTGAATCAAAGTGAAATTATTGCTTCAATGAATCAAACCGTATTCCTTCTTTCAATGGAACAAACCTACCTCCCTTGTAAAGTGAAACAAACTACAGATGTTCATTCAATGAAAAGTGCTGCACTTGTCAATTCAATGAGTAGAGTTATTCTCATTCTTTCAATGGGACAAGCTTAACGCTTTCTTTCAAATAAACAAACTGCATGCATTTAATCATTCAATCAAACTACAACAATTGATTCATTGAATCAAACTGTATTCCTTGTTTCAATGCAACAAACTAAACTCACTAATGTCGTCAACAGAACTTTATAGGTTTATTCTATGAAAGAGGCCGCACTTGTCAATTCACTGAGTAGTGCTCCTTTCATTAATTCAGTGGGACAAGCTTCACGCTTTTATTCAATGAAACAAACTGCATTCATTGAATCATTGAATCAAAGCAAAATCATTGCTTCAATGAATCAAACCGTATTCCTTCTTTCAATGGAACAAACCTATCTCCCTTACATAGTGAACCAAACTGCATACTTTCATTCAATGAAAGAGGTTGCACTTGTCAAATCAATGAGTAGAGCTACTCTCATTCATTCAGTGGACAAGCTTAACGCTTTCATTCAATGCAACAAACTTCATTCATTGAATCATTGAATCAAAGTGAAATCATTGCTTCAATGAGTCAAACCGTATTCCTTCTTTCAATGGAATAAACCTACCTCCCTTGTCCACTGAAAGAAACTGCATATGTTCATTCAATGAAAAATGCTGCACTTCTCAATTCAATGAGTAGACTTATTCTCATTCTTTCAATGGGACAAGCTTAACGCTTTCGTTCAATTAAACAAACTGCATGCATTGAACCATTCAATCAAACTGCAACCATTGATTCATTGAATCAAACTCTATTCATTGTTTCAATGCAACAAACCTAACTCCCTTGTACAGTGAAACAAACTGCATACTTTCATTCAATGAAAGAGGCTACACTTGTCAATTCAGTGAGTAGAGTTATTCTCATTCTTTCAATGGGACAAGCTTAACGCTTTCTTTCAAATAAACAAACTGCATGCATTTAATCATTCAATCAAACTATAACCATTGATTCATTGAATCAAACTGTATTCCTTGTTTCAAAGCAACAAACCAAACGTACTTTTCTCCTGAACAAAACTCTGTAGGTTCATTCATTAAAAAGGCTGCACTAGTCAATTCAATGGGTAGAGCTACTCTCATTCATTCAATGGGACAAGCTTAATGCTTTCATTCAATGAAACCAACTGCATTCATTGAATCATTGAATCAAAATACAACCATTGATTCAATGAATCAAACTGTATTCCTTGTTTCAATGCAAAGAAACTAACTCCCTTACAAAGTGAAACAAACTGCAAACTTTCATTCAATGAAAGTGGCTGAACTTGTCCATTCAGTGAATAGAGTTATTCTCATTCTTTCAATGGGACAAGCATAACGCTTTCTTTCAAATAAACAAACTGCATGCATTTAAACATTGAATCAAACTATAAACATTGATTCATTGAATAAAACTGTATTCCTTGTTTCAATGCAACAAACCAAACGGACTTTTCTCCTGAACAAAACTAAGTAGGTTCATTCATTAAAAAGACTGCACTTGTCAATTCAATGAGTAGAGCTACTCTCATTCATTCAGTGTGACAAGCTTAACGCTTTCATTCAATGAAACAAACTGTATTCATTGAATCATTGAATCAAAGTGAAATCATTGCTTCAATGAATCAAACCTTATTCATTGAATCAATGCAACAAACCTACCTCCCTTGTACAGTGAAACAAACTGCATATGTTCATTCAATGAAAAATGCTGCACTTGTCAATTCAGTGAGTAGAGTTATTCTCATTCTTTCAATGGGACAAGCTTAACGCTTTCGTTCAATTAAACAAACTGCATGCATTGAACCATTCAATCAAACTGCAACCATTAATTCATTGAATCAAACTCTATTCATTGTTTCAATGCAACAAACCTAACTCCCTTGTCCAGTGAAACAAACTGCATACTTTCATTTAATGAAAGAGGCTGCACTTGTCAATTCAGTGAGTAGAGTTATTCTCATTCCTTCAATGGCAGAAGCTTAACGGTTTCTTTCAAATAAACACACTACATGCATTGAATCATTCAATCAAACTATAACCATTGATTCATTCAATCAAACTGTATTCCTTGTTTCAATGCAACAAACCACACGTACTTTTCCACTGAACAAAACTTTTTAGGTTGATTCAATGAATGAGGCTGCACTTGTCCATTCAGTTAATAGAGTTATTCGCATTCTTTCAATGGGACAAGCTTTACGCTCTCGTTCAATTAAACAAACTACATGCATTGAACCATTGAATCAAACTGGAACCATTGATTCATTAAATCAAACTCTATTCATTGTTTCAATGCAACAAAACTAACTCCTTTGTACAGTGAAACAAACTGCATACTTTCATTCAATCAAAGAGGCTACACTTGTCAATTCAGTGAGTAGAGTTATTCTCATTCTTTCAATGGGACAAGCTTAACGCTTTCTTTCAAATAAACAAACTGAATGCATTTAATCATTCAATTAAACGATAACCATTGATTCATTGAATCAAACTGTATTCCTTGTTTCAATGCAACAAACCAAACGTACTTTTCTCCTGAAGAAAACTTTGTAGTTTCATTCATTGAAGAGGCTGCACTTGTCAATTCAATGAGTAGAGCTACTCTCACTCATTCAGTGGGACAAGCTTAGCGCTTTCATTCAATGCAACAAACAGCATTCATTGAATCATTGAATCAAAGTGAAATCATTGCTTCAATGAATCAAACCGTATTCCTTCTTTCAATTGAATAAACCTACCTCCCTTGTCCAGTGAAACAAACTGCATATGTTCATTCAATGAACAATGCTGCACTTGTCAATTCAATGAGTAGAGTTATTCTAATTCTTTCAATGGGACAAGCTTAACGCTTTCGTTCAATTAAACAAACCGCATGCATTGAACTATTCAATCAAACTGCAACCATTGATTCATTGAATCAAACTCTATTCATTGTTTCAATGCAACAAACCTAACTCCCTTGTACAGTGAAACAAACTGCATACTTTCATTTAATGAAAGAGGCCGCACTTGTCAATTCAGTGAGTAGAGTTAGTCTCATTCTTTCAATGGGACAAGCTTAATGCTTTCATTCAATGAAACAAACTGCATTCATTGAATCATTGAATCAAAATAAAACCATTGATTCATTGAATCAAACTATATTTCTTGTTTCAATGCAAAGAAACTAACTCCCTTACATAGTGAAACAAACTGTAAACTTTCATTCAATGAAAGAGGCTGAACTTGTCAAATCAATGAGTAGAGCTACTCTCATTTATTCAGTTGGACAAGCTTAATGCATTCATTCAATGAAACAAACTTCATTCATTGAATCAGTGAATCAAAGTGAAATCATTGCTTCAATGAATCAAACCTTATTCATTGAATCAATGCAACAAACCTACCTCCCTTGTACAGTGAAACAAACTGCATATGTTCATTCAATGAAAAATGCTGCACTTGTCAATTCAATGAGTAGAGCTATTCTCTTTCATTCAATGGGACCAGCCTCAGGCTTTCATTCAATGAAAGAAACTGCATTCATTGAATCATTGAATCAAAGTGAAATCATTGCTTCAATGAATCAAACCGTATTCCTTCTTTCAATGGAACAAACCTATCTGCCTTACAGAGTGAACCAAACTGCATACTTTCATTCAATCAAAGAGGCTGCACTTCTCAATTCAATGAGTAGAGTTATTCTCATTCTTTCAAAGGGAAAAGCTTAACGCTTTCGTTCAATTAAACAAACAGCATGCATTGAACCATTCAATCAAACTGCAACCATTGATTCATTGAATCAAACTCTATTCATTGTTTCAATGCAACAAACCTAACTCCCTTGTACAGTGAAACAATCTGCATACTTTCATTTAATGTAAGAGGCTGCACTTGTCAATTCAGTGAATAGAGTCATTCTCATTCTGTCAATGGGACAAGCTTAACGCTTTCTTTCAAATAAACAAACTGCATGCATTTAATCATTCAATCAAACTATAACCATTGATTCATTGAATCAAACTGTATTCCTTGTTTCAATGCAAAGAAACTAACTCCCTTACATCGTGAAACAAACTGCAAACTTTCATTCAATGAAAGAGGCTGAAATTGTCCATTCAGTGAATAGAGTTATTCTCATTCTTTCAATGGGACAAGCTTAACGCTTTCTTTCAAATAAACAAACTGCATGCATTTAATCATTCAATCAAACTCTAAACATTGATTCATTGAATCAAACTGTATTCCTTGTTTCAATGCAACAAACCAAACGTACTTTTCTCCTGAACAAAACTTAGTTGGTTCATTCATTAAAAAGGCTGCACTTGTCATTTCAATGAGTAGAGCTACTCTCATTCATTCAGTGTGACAAGCTTAACGCTTTCATTCAATGAAACAAACTTCATTCATTGAATCATTGAATCAAAGTGAAATCATTGCTTTAATGAATCAAACCGTATTCCTTCTTTCAATGGAACAAACCTACCTCCCTTGAACAGTGAAACAAACTGCATATGTTCATTTAATGAAAAATGCTGCACTTGTCAATTCAATGAGTAGAGCTACTCTCATTCATTCAGTGGGACAAGCTTAACGCTGTCATTCAATGAAACAAACTGCATTCATTGAATCATTGAATCAAACTGCAACCATTGATTCATTGAATCAAACTGTATTCCTTGTTTCAATGCAACAAACCAAACATACTTTCCTCGTGCACAAATCGTTGTAGGCTCATTCAATGAAAGAGGCTGCACTTGTCCATTCAGGGAATAGAGTTATTCTCATTCTTTCAATGGGACAAGCTTAACGATTTCTTTCAAATAAACAAACTGCATGCATTGAATCATTCAATCAAACTTCAACCATTGATTCATTGAATCAAACTGTATTCCTTGTTTTAATGCAACAAACCAAACATACATATATCGTGAACAAAACTTTATACGTTCATTCAATGAAAGAGGCTGCACTTGTCCATTCAGTGAATACAGTTATTCTCATTCTTTCAATGGGACAAGCTTAACGCTCTCGTTCAATTAAACAAACTACATGCATTGAACCATTGAATCAAACTGGAACCATTGATTCATTAAATCAAACTCTATTCATTGTTTCAATGCAACAAACCTAACTCCTTTGTACAGTGAAACAAACTGCATACTTTCATTCAATCAAAGAGGCTACACTTGTCAATTCAGTGAGTAGAGTTATTCTCATTCTTTCAATGGGACAAGCTTAACGCTTTCTTTCAAATAAACAAACTGCATGCATTTAATCATTCAATCAAACTATAACCATTGATTCATTGAATCAAACTGTATTCCTTGTTTCAATGCAACAAACCAAACGTACTTTTCTCCTGAAGAAAACTTTGTAGTTTCATTCATTGAAGAGGCTGCACTTGTCAATTCAATGAGTAGAGCTACTCTCACTCATTCAGTGGGACAAGCTTAGCGCTTTCATTCAATGCAACAAACAGCATTCATTGAATCATTGAATCAAAGTGAAATCATTGCTTCAATGAATCAAACCGTATTCCTTCTTTCAATTGAATAAACCTACCTCCCTTGTCCAGTGAAACAAACTGCATATGTTCATTCAATGAACAATGCTGCACTTGTCAATTCAATGAGTAGAGTTATTCTAATTCTTTCAATGGGACAACCTTAACGCTTTCGTTCAATTAAACAAACCGCATGCATTGAACTATTCAATCAAACTGCAACCATTGATTCATTGAATCAAACTCTATTCATTGTTTCAATGCAACAAACCTAACTCCCTTGTACAGTGAAACAAACTGCATACTTTCATTTAATGAAAGAGGCTGCACTTGTCAATTCAGTGAGTAGAGTTAGTCTCATTCTTTCAATGGGACAAGCTTAATGCTTTCATTCAATGAAACAAACTGCATTCATTGAATCATTGAATCAAAATAAAACCATTGATTCATTGAATCAAACTATATTTCTTGTTTCAATGCAAAGAAACTAACTCCCTTACATAGTGAAACAAACTGTAAACTTTCATTCAATGAAAGAGGCTGAACTTGTCAAATCAATGAGTAGAGCTACTCTCATTTATTCAGTTGGACAAGCTTAATGCATTCATTCAATGAAACAAACTTCATTCATTGAATCAGTGAATCAAAGTGAAATCATTGCTTCAATGAATCAAACCTTATTCATTGAATCAATGCAACAAACCTACCTCCCTTGTCCAGTGAAACAAACTGCATATGTTCATTCAATGAAAAATGCTGCACTTGTCAATTCAATGAGTAGAGCTATTCTCTTTCATTCAATGGGACCAGCCTCAGGCTTTCATTCAATGAAAGAAACTGCATTCATTGAATCATTGAATCAAAGTGAAATCATTGCTTCAATGAATCAAACCGTATTCCTTCTTTCAATGGAACAAACCTATCTCCCTTACAGAGTGAACCAAACTGCATACTTTCATTCAATCAAAGAGGCTGCACTTCTCAATTCAATGAGTAGAGTTATTCTCATTCTTTCAAAGGGAAAAGCTTAACGCTTTCGTTCAATTAAACAAACAGCATGCATTGAACCATTCAATCAAACTGCAACCATTGATTCATTGAATCAAACTCTATTCATTGTTTCAATGCAACAAACCTAACTCCCTTGTACAGTGAAACAATCTGCATACTTTCATTTAATGTAAGAGGCTGCACTTGTCAATTCAGTGAATAGAGTCATTCTCATTCTGTCAATGGGACAAGCTTAACGCTTTCTTCAAATAAACAAACTGCATGCATTTAATCATTCAATCAAACTATAACCATTGATTCATTGAATCAAACTGTATTCCTTGTTTCAATGCAATGGAACTAACTCCCTTACATAGTGAAACAAACTGCAAACGTTCATTCAATGAAAGAGGCTACACTTGTCAATTCAGTGAGTAGATTTATTCTCATTCTTTCAATGGGACAAGATTTATGATTTCATTGAATTATACAAACTGCATGCATTGAACCATTCAATCAAACTGCAACCATTGATTCATTGAATCAAACTGTATTCATTGTTTCAATGCAACAAACGTAACTCTCTTGTACAGTGTAACAAACTGCATACTCTCATTTAATAAAAGAGGCTGCACTTGTCAATTCAGTGAGTAGAGTTATTCTCATTCTTTCAATGGGACAAGCTTAACGCTTTCGTTCAATTAAACAAACTGCATTCATTGAATCATTGAATCAAAGTGAAATCATTGCTTCAATGAATCAAACGGTATTCCTTCTTTCAATGGAACAAACCTACCTCCCTTGAACAGTGAAACAAACTGCATATGTTCATTCAATGAAAAATGCTGCACTTGTCAATTCAATGAGTAGAGTTATTCTCATTCTTTCAATGGGACAAGCTTAACACTTTCGTTCAATTAAACAAACTACATGCATTGAACCATTGAATCAAACTGGAACCATTGATTTATTGAATCAAACTGTATTCCTTGTTTCAATGCAAAAAACAAAACTCACTAATGTCATCAACAAAACTTTATAGGTTCATTCTATGAAAGAGGCTGCATTTGTCAATTCAATGAGTAGAGCTCCTTTCATTAATTCAGTGGGACAAGCTTCACGCTTTTATTCAATGAAACAAACTGCATTCATTGAATCATTGAATCAAAGCAAAATCATTGCTTCAATGAATCAAATCCTTCTTTCAATGGAACAAATCTCTCCCTTACATAGTGAAACAAACTGATAATTTCATTCAATGAAAGAGTCTGTACCTGTCAAATCAATGAGTAGAGCTACTCTCATTCATTCAGTGGGACAAGCTTAACGCTTTCGTTCAATGAAACACACTGCATTCATTGAATCATTGAATCAAAGTGAAATCATTGCTTCAATGAATCAAACCGTATTCCTTCTTTCAATGGAACAAACCTATCTCCCTTACAGAGTGAAACAAACTGATAATTTCATTCAATGAAAGAGGCTGCACTTGTCAAATCAATGAGTAGAGCTACTCTCATTCATTCAGTGGGACAAGCTTAACGCTTTCATTCAATGAAAGTAACTGCATTCATTGAATCATTGAATCAAAGTGAAATCATTCCTTCAATGAATCAAACCGTATTCCTTCTTTCAATGGAACAAACCTATCTCCCGTACATAGTGAACCAAACTGCATACTTACATTCAATCAAAGAGGCTGCACTTGTCAATTCAGTGAGTAGAGTTATTCTCATTCTTTCAATGGGACAAGCTTAACGCTTTCTTTCAAATAAACAAATTGCATGCATTGAATCATTCAATCAAACTATAACCATTGATTCATTGAATCAAACTGTATTCCTTGTTTCAATGCAACAAACCAAACATACTTTCCTCGTGCACAAAACTTTGTAGGTTCATTCAATGAAAGAGGCTGAACTTGTCAAATCAATGATAAGAGCTACTCTCATTCATTCAGTGGGACAAGCTTAACGCTTTCGTTCAATGAAACAAGCTGCATTCATTGAATCATTGAATCAAAGTGAAATCATTGCTTCAATGAATCAAACCTTATTCATTGAATCAATGCAACAAACCTACCTCCCTTGTACAGTGAAACAAACTGCATATGTTCATTCAATGAAAAATGCTGCACTTGTCAATTCAATGAGTAGAGTTATTCTCTTTCATTCAGTGGGACCAGCCTAAGGCTTTCATTCAATGAAAGAAACTGCATTCATTGAATCATTGAATCAAAGTGAAATCATTGCTTCAATTAATCAAACCGTATTCCTTCTTTCAATGGAACAAACCTATCTCCCTTACATAGTGAACCAAACTGCATACTTTCATTCAATCAAAGAGGCTGCACTTGTCAATTCAGTGAGTAGAGTTATTCTCATTCTTTCAATGGGAGAAGCTTAACGGTTTCTTTCAAATAAACAAATTGCATGCATTGAATCATTCAATCAAACTATAACCATTGATTCATTGAATCAAACTGTATTCCTTGTTTCAATGCAACAAACCAAACGTACTTTTCTCCAGAACAAAACTTTGTAGGTTCATTCATTAAAAAGGCTGCACTTGTCAATTCAATGAGTAGAGCTACTCTCATTCATTCAGTGGGACAAGCTTAATGCTTTCATTCAATGAAACAAACTGCATTCATTGAATCATTTAATCAAAGTGAAATCATTGCTTCAATGATTCAAACCTTATTCATTGAATCAATGCAACAAACCTAACTCCCTTGTACAGTGAAACAAACGGTATACTTTCATTCAATCAAAGAGGCTGCACTAGTCCATTCAGTGAATAGAGTTATTCTCCTTCTTTCAATGGGACAAGCTTTATGCTTTCATTGAATTATACAAACTGCATGCATTGAATCATTCAATCAAACTACAACAATTGATTCATTGAATCAAACTGTATTCCTTGTTTCAATGCAAAAAACCAAACTCAGTAATGTCGTGAACAAAACTTTATAGGTTCATTTTATGAAAGAGGCTGCAAATGTCAATTCAGTGAGTAGAGTTATTCTCATTCTTTCAATGGGACAAGCTTAACGCTTTCATTCAATTAAACAAACTACATGCATTGAACCATTGAATCAAACTGGAACCATTGATTCATTGAATCAAACTCTGTTCATTGTTTCAATGCAAGAACCGTAACTCCCTTGTACAGTGAAACAAACTGCATACTTTCATTCAATGAAAGAGGCTACACTTGAGAATTCAGTGAGTAGAGTTATTCTCATTCTTTCAATGGGACAAGCTTAACGCTTTCTTTCAAATTAACATTCTGCATGCATTTAATCATTCAATCAAACTATAACCATTGATTCATTGAATCAAACTGTAGTCCTTGTTTCAATGCAACAAACCAAACGTACTTTTCTCCTGAAGAAAACTTTGTAGGTTCATTCATTAAAAAGGCTGCACTAGTCAATTCAATGAGTAGAGCTACTCTCATTCATTCAGTGGGACAAGCTTAACACTTTCATTCCATGCAACAAACTGCATTCATTGAATCATTGAATCAAACTGTATTCCTTGTTTCATTGCAAACAAACTAACTCCCTTACAAAGTGAAACAAACTGTAAACTTTCATTCAATGAAAGAGGCTGAACTTGTCAAATCAATGAGTAGAGCTACTCTCATTTATTCAGTTGGACAAGCTTAATGCATTCATTCAATGAAACAAACTTCATTCAATGAATCATTGAATCAAAGTGAAATCATTGCTACAATGAATCAAACCTTCTTCATTGAATCAATGCAACAAACCTACCTCCCTTGTACAGTGAAACAAACTGCATACTTTCATTCAATCAAAGAGGCTGCACTAGTCCATTCAGTGAATAGAGTTATTCTCCTTCTTTCAATGGGACAAGCTAAACGCTTTCTTTCAAATAAACAAACTGCATGCATTTAATCATTCAATTAATCTATAACCATTGATTCATTGAATCAAACTGTATTCCTTGTTTCAATGCAACGTAACTAACTCCCTTACATAGTGAAACAAACTGCAAACTTTCATTCAATGAAAGAGGCTACACTTGTCAATTCAGTGAGTAGAGTTATTCTCATTCTTTCAATGGGACAAGCTTTATGCTTTCATTGAATTATACAAACTGCATGCATTGAATCATTCAATCAAACTATAACCATTGATTCATTGAATCAAACTGTATTCCTTGTTTGAAAGCAACGAAACTAACTCCCTTCCATTGTGAACCAAACTGCATACTTTCATTGAATGAAAGAGGCTGCACTTGTCAATTCAGTGAGTAGAGTTAATCTCATTCTTTCAATGGGACAAGCTTAATGATTTCTTTCAAATAAACAAACTGCATGCATTGAATCATTCAATCAAATCATAACCATTGATCATTGAACCAAACTGTATTTCTTGTTTCAAAGCAACAAACCAGACATACTTATATCATGAAAAAAAACTTATAGGTTCATTCAATGAAAAAGGATGCACTTGTCAATTCAATGAGTAGAGTTATTCTCATTCTTTCAGTGGGACAAGCTTAACGCTTTCATTCAATGAAACAAACCGCATTCATTGAATCATTGAATCAAACTGCATTCCTTGTTTCAATGCAACAAACCAAACATACGTATATCGTGATCAAAACTTTATAGGTTCATTCATGAAAAAGGCTGCACTTGTCAATTGAATGAGTAGAGGTACTCTCAGTGGGACAAGCTTAACGCTTTCGTTCAATTAAACAAATTGCATGCATTCAATCAAACTACAACCACTGGTTCATTGAATCAAACTCTATTCATTGTTTCAATGCAACAAACCGAACTCCCTTGTACAATGAAACAAACGGCATACTTTCATTCAATCAAAGAGGCTGCACTTGTCCATTTAGTGAGTAGAGTTATTCTCATTCTTTCAATGTGACAAGCTTAACGCTTTCTTTCAAATAAACAAACTGCATGCATTTAATCATTCAATCAAACTGTAACCATTGATTCATTGAATCAAACTGTATTCCTTGTTTCAATGCAACGTAACTAACTCCGTTACATAGTGAAACAAACTGCAAACTTTCATTCAATGAAAGAGGCTACACTTGTCAATTCAGTGAATAGAGTTATTCTCATTCTTTCAATGGGACAAGATTTATGCTTTCATTGAATTATACAAACTGCATGCATTGAATCATTCAATGAAACTACAACAATTGATTCATTGAATCAAACTGTATTCCTTGTTTCAATTCAAAAAACAAAACTCACGAATGTCGTCAACCAAACTTTATAGGTTCATTCTATGAAAGAGGCTGCACTTGTCAATTCAATGAGTAGAGCTCCTTTCATTAATTCAGTGGGACAAGCTTCACGCTTTTATTCAATGAAACAAACTGCATTCATTGAATCATTGAATCAAAGCAAAATCATTGCTTCAATGAATCAAACCCTCTTTCAATGGAACAAACCTATCTCCCTTACATAGTGAACCAAACTGCATACTTTCATTCAATGAAAGAGGTTGCACTTGTCAAATCAATGAGTAGAGCTACTCTCATTCATTCAGTGGACAAGCTTAACGCTTTCATTCAATGCAACAAACTTCATTCATTGAATCATTGAATCAAAGTGAAATCATTGCTTCAATGAGTCAAACCGTATTCCGTCTTTCAATGGAATACACCGACCTCCCTTGTCCACTGAAAGAAACTGCACATGTTCATTCAATGAAAAATGCTGCACTTGTCAATTCAATGAGGAGAGTTATTCTAATTCTTTCAATGGGACAAGCTTAACGCTTTCGTTCAATTAATCAAACCGCATGCATTGAACTATTCAATCAAACTGCAACCATTGATTCATTGAATCAAACTCTATTCATTGTTTCAATGCAACAATCCTAACTCCATTGTACAGTGAAACAAACTGCATACTTTCCTTTAATGAAAGAGGCTGCACTTGTCAATTCAGTGGGTAGAGTTATTCTCATTCTTTCAATGGGACAAGCTTAACGCTTTCTTTCAAATAAACAAACTGCATGCATTTAATCATTCAATCAAACTATAACCATTGATTCATTGAATCAAACTGTATTCCTTGATTCAATGCAACAAACCAAACGTACTTTTCTCCTGAACAAAACTCTGTAGGTTCATTCATTAAAAAGGCTGCACTAGTCAATTCAATGGGTAGAGCTACTCTCATTCATTCAATGGGACAAGCTTAACGCTTTCATTCAATGAAACAAACTGCATTCATTGAATCATTGAATCAAAATACAACCATTGATACATTGTATCAAACTGTATTCCTTGTTTCAATGCAAAGAAACTAACTCCCTTACATAGTGAAACAAACTGCAAACTTTCATTCAATGAAAGAGGCTGAACTTGTCCATTCAGTGAATAGAGTTATTCTCATTCTTTCAATGGGACAAGCTTAACGCTTTCTTTCAAATACACTAACTGCATGCATTTAATCATTGAATCAAACTATAAACATTGATTCATTGAATCAAACTGTATTCCTTGTTTCAATGCAACAAACCAAACGTACTTTTCTCCTGAACAAAACTAAGTAGGTTCATTCATTAAAAAGACTGCACTTGTCAATTCAATGAGTAGAGCTACTCTCATTCATTCAGTGTGACAAGCTTAACGCTTTCATTCAATGAAACAAACTGTATTCAATGAATCATTGAATCAAAGTGAAATCATTGCTTCAATGAATCAAACCTTATTCATTGAATCAATGCAACAAACCTACCTCCCTTGTACAGTGAAACAAACTGCATATGTTCATTCAATGAAAAATGCTGCACTTGTCAATTCAATGAGTAGAGTTATTCTCATTCTTTCAATGGGACAAGCTTAACGCTTTCGTTCAATTAAACAAACTGCATGCACTGAACCATTCAATCAAACTGCAACCATTGATTCATTGAATCAAACTCTATTCATTGTATCAATGCAACAAACCTAACTCCCTTGTACAGTGAAACAAACTGCATACTTTCATTTAATGAAAGAGGCTGCACTTGTCAATTCAATAAGTAGAGTTATTCTCATTCTTTCAATGGGACAAGCTTAACGCTTTCGTTCAATTAAACAAACTGCATGCATTGAATCATTCAATCAAACTACAACAATTGATTCATTGAATCAAACTGTATTCCTTGTTTCAATGCAAAAAACTAAACTCACTAATGTCGTCAGAAAACTTTATAGGTTTATTGTATGAAAGAGGCTGCACTTGTCAATTCAGTGAGTCGTGCTCCTTTCATTAATTCAGTGGGACAAGCTTCACGCTTTTATTCAATGAAACAAACTGCATTCATTGAATCATTGAATCAAAGCAAAATCATTGCTTCAATGAATCAAACCGTATTCCTTCTTTCAATGGAACAAACCTATCTCCCTTACATAGTGAACCAAACTGCATACTTTCATTCAATGAAAGAGGTTGCACTTGTCAAATCAATTAGTAAAGCTACTCTCATTCATTCAGTGGACAAGCTTAACGCTTTCATTCAATGCAACAAACTTCATTCATTGAATCATTGAATCAAAGTGAAATCATTGCTTCAATGAATCAAACCGTATTCCTTCTTTCAATGGAACAACCCTATCTCCCTTACAGAGTGAAACAAACTGATAATTTCATTCAATGAAAGAGGCTGCACTTGTCAAATCAATGAGTAGAGCTACTCCCATTCATTCAGTAGGACAAGCTTAACGCTTTCATTCAAAGAAAGAAACTGCATTCTTTGAATCATTGAATCAAAGTGAAATCATTGCTTCAATGAATCAAACCGTATTCCTTCTTTCAATGGAACAAACCTATCTCCCTTACATAGTGAACCAAACTGCATACTTTCATTCAATCAAAGAGGCTGCACTTGTCAATTCAGTGATTCGAGTTATTCTCATTCTTTCAATGGGACAACCTTAACGGATTCTTTCAAATAAACAAATTGCATGCATTGAATCATTCAATCAAACTATAACCATTGATTCATTGAATCAAACTGTATTCCTTGTTTCAATGCAACAAACCAAACATACTTTCCTCGTGCACAAAACTTTGTAGGTTCATTCAATGAAAGAGGCTGAACTTGTCCATTCAGTGAATTGAGTTATTGTCATTCTTTCAATGGGACAAGCTTAACGCTTTCTTTCAAATTAACAAACTGCATGCATTTAATCATTCAATCAAACTATAACCATTGATTCATTGAATCAAACTGTATTCCTTGTTTCAATGCAACAAACCAAACGTACTTTTCACCTGAACAAAACATTGTAGGTTCATTCATTAAAAAGGCTGCACTTGTCAATTCAATGAGTTGAGCTACTCTCATTCATTCAGCGGGACAAGCTTAATGCTTTCATTCAATGAAACAAACTGCATTCATTGAATCATTGAATCAAAGTGAAATTATTGCTTCAATGAATCAAACCGTATTCCTTCTTTCAATGGAACAAACCTACCTCCCTTGTAAAGTGAAACAAACTACAGATGTTCATTCAATGAAAAGTGCTGCACTTGTCAATTCAATGAGTAGAGTTATTCTCATTCTTTCAATGGGACAAGCTTAACGCTTTCGTTCAATTAAACAAACTGCATGCATTGAATCATTCAATCAAACTACAACAATTGATTCATTGAATCAAACTGTATTCCTTGTTTCAATGCAAAAAACTAAACTCACTAATGTCGTCAACAGAACTTTATAGGTTTATTCTATGAAAGAGGCCGCACTTGTCAATTCACTGAGTAGTGCTCCTTTCATTAATTCAGTGGGACAAGCTTCACGCTTTTATTCAATGAAACAAACTGCATTCATTGAATCATTGAATCAAAGCAAAATCATTGCTTCAATGAATCAAACCGTATTCCTTCTTTCAATGGAACAAACCTATCTCCCTTACATAGTGAACCAAACTGCATACTTTCATTCAATGAAAGAGGTTGCACTTGTCAAATCAATGAGTAGAGCTACTCTCATTCATTCAGTGGACAAGCTTAACGCTTTCATTCAATGCAACAAACTTCATTCATTGAATCATTGAATCAAAGTGAAATAATTGCTTCAATGAGTCAAACCGTATTCCTTCTTTCAATGGAATAAACCTACCTCCCTTGTCCACTGAAAGAAACTGCATATGTTCATTCAATGAAAAATGCTGCACTTCTCAATTCAATGAGTAGACTTATTCTCATTCTTTCAATGGGACAAGCTTAACGCTTTCGTTCAATTAAACAAACTGCATGCATTGAACCATTCAATCAAACTGCAACCATTGATTCATTGAATCAAACTCTATTCATTGTTTCAATGCAACAAACCTAACTCCCTTGTACAGTGAAACAAACTGCATACTTTCATTCAATGAAAGAGGCTACACTTGTCAATTCAGTGAGTAGAGTTATTCTCATTCTTTCAATGGGACAAGCTTAACGCTTTCTTTCAAATAAACAAACTGCATGCATTTAATCATTCAATCAAACTACAACAAAAAATTCATTGAATCAAACTGTATTCCTTGTTTCAATGCAACAAACTAAACTCACTAATGTCGTCAACAGAACTTTATAGGTTTATTCTATGAAAGAGGCCGCACTTGTCAATTCACTGAGTAGTGCTCCTTTCATTAATTCAGTGGGACAAGCTTCACGCTTTTATTCAATGAAACAAACTGCATTCATTGAATCATTGAATCAAAGCAAAATCATTGCTTCAATGAATCAAACCGTATTCCTTCTTTCAATGGAACAAACCTATCTCCCTTACATAGTGAACCAAACTGCATACTTTCATTCAATGAAAGAGGTTGCACTTGTCAAATCAATGAGTAGAGCTACTCTCATTCATTCAGTGGACAAGCTTAACGCTTTCATTCAATGCAACAAACTTCATTCATTGAATCATTGAATCAAAGTGAAATCATTGCTTCAATGAGTCAAACCGTATTCCTTCTTTCAATGGAATAAACCTACCTCCCTTGTCCACTGAAAGAAACTGCATATGTTCATTCAATGAAAAATGCTGCACTTCTCAATTCAATGAGTAGACTTATTCTCATTCTTTCAATGGGACAAGCTTAACGCTTTCGTTCAATTAAACAAACTGCATGCATTGAACCATTCAATCAAACTGCAACCATTGATTCATTGAATCAAACACTATTCATTGTTTCAATGCAACAAACCTTAACTCTCTTGTGCTGTGAAACAAACTGCATACTTTCATTCAATGAAAGAGGCTACACTTGTCAATTCAGTGAGTAGAGTTATTCTCATTCTTTCAATGGGACAAGCTTAACGCTTTCTTTCAAATAAACAAACTGCAGGCATTTAATCATTCAATCAAACTATAACCATTGATTCATTGCATCAAACTGTATTCCTTGTTTCAATGCAACAAACCAAACGTACTTTTCTCCTGAAGAAAACTTTGTAGGTTCATTCATTAAAAAGGCTGCACTAGTCAATTCAATGAGTAGAGCTACTCTCATTCATTCAGTGGGACAAGCTTAATGCTTTCATTCAATGAAACAAACTGCATTCATTGAATCATTGAATCAAAGTGAAATCATTGCTTCAATGAAGCAAACCGTATTCCATCTTTCAATGGAATAAACCTACCTCCCTTGTACAGTGAAACAAACTGAATATGTTCATTCAATGAAAAATGCTGCACTTGTCAATTCAATGAGTAGAGTTATTCTCATTCTTTCAATGGGACAAGCTTAACGCTTTCGTTCAATTAAACAAACTACATGCATTGATCCATTGAATCAAACTGGAACCATTGATTCATTGAATCAAACTCTATTCATTGTTTCAATGGAACAAACCTAACTCCCTTGTACAGTGAAACAAACTGCATACTTTCATTCAATGAAAGAGGCTACACTTGCGAATTTAGTGAGTAGAGTTATTCTCATTCTTTCAATGGGACAAGCTTAACGCTCTCTTTCAAATAAACACACTGCATGCATTTAATCATTCAATCAAACTATAACCATTGATTCATTGAATCAAACTGTATTCCTTGTTTCAATGCAACAAACCAAACGTACTTTTCTCCTGAACAAAACTTTGTAGGTTCATTCATTAAAAAGGCTGCACTTGTCAATTCAATGAGAAGAGCTACTGTCATTCATTCAGTGGGACAAGCTTAACGCTTTCATTCAATGAAACAAACTGCATATATTCATTCAATGAAAAGTGCTGCACTTCTCAATTCAATGAGTAGACTTAATCTCATTCTTTCAATGGGACAAGCTTAACGCTTTCGTTCAATTAAACAAACTGCATGCATTGAACCATTCAATCAAACTGCAACCATTGATTCATTGAATCAAACTCTATTCATTGTTTCAATGCAACAATCCTAACTCCCTTGTACAGTGAAACAAACTGCATTCTTTCCTTTAATGAAAGAGGCTGCACTTGTCAATTCAGTGAGTAGAGTTATTCTCATTCTTTCAATGGGACAAGCTTAACGCTTTCTTTCAAATAAACAAACTGCATGCATTTAATCATTCAATCAAACTATAACCATTGATTCATTGAATCAAACTGTATTCCTTGTTTCAATGCAACAAAGCAAACGTACTTTTCTCCTGAACAAAACTTTGTAGGTTCATTCATTAAAAAGGCTGCACTAGTCAATTCAATGGGTAGAGCTACTCTCATTCATTCAATGGGACAAGCTTAACGCTTTCATTCAATGAAACAAACTGCATTCATTGAATCATTGAATCAAAATACAACCATTGATTCATTGAATCAAACTGTATTCCTTGTTTCAATGCAAAGAAACTAACTCCCTTACATAGTGAAACAAACTGCAAACTATCATTCAATGAAAGAGGCTGAACTTGTCCATTCAGTGAATAGAGTTAATCTCATTCTTTCAATGCGACAAGCTTAACGCTTTCTTTCAAATAAACAAACTGCATGCATTTAATCATTGAATCAAACTATAAACATTGATTCATTGAATCAAACTGTATTCCTTGTTTCAATGCAACAAACCAAACGTACTTTTCTCCTGAACAAAACTAAGTAGGTTCATTCATTAAAAAGGCTGCACTTGTCAATTCAATGAGTAGAGCTACTCTCAATCATTCAGTGTGACAAGCTTAATGCTTTCATTCAATGAAACAAACTGCATTCATTGAATCATTGAATCAAACTACAACCATTGATTCATTGAATCAAACTGTATTCCTTGTTTTAATGCAACGAAACTAACTCCCTTACATAGTGAAACAAACTGCAAACATTCATTCAATGAAAGAGGCTAGACTTGTCAATTCAGTGAATAGAGTTATTCTCATTCTTTCAATGGGACAACTTTATGCTTTCATTGAATTGTACAAACTGCATGCATTGAATCATTCAATGAAACTACAACAATTGATTCATTGAATCAAACTGTATTCCTTGTTTCAATGCAAAAACAAAACTCACTAATGTCGTCAACAAAACTTTATAGGTTCATTCTATGAAAGAGGCTGCACTTGTCAATTCAATGAGTAGAGCTCCTTTCATTAATTCAGTGGGACAAGCTTCACGCTTTTATTCAATGAAACAAACTGCATTCATTGAATCATTGAATCAAAGCAAAATCATTGCTTCAATGAATCAAACCTTCTTTCAATGGAACAAACCTATCTCCCTTACAGAGTGAACCAAACTGCATACTTTCATTCAATGAAAGAGGTTGCACTTGTCAAATCAATGAGTAGAGCTACTCTCATTCATTCAGTGGACAAGCTTAACGCTTTCATTCAATGCAACAAACTTCATTCATTGAATCATTGAATCAAAGTGAAATCATTGCTTCAATGAGTCAAACCGTATTCCTTCTTTCAATGGAATACACCTACCTCCCTTGTCCACTGAAAGAAACTGCAAATGTTCATTCAATGAAAAATGCTGCACTTGTCAATTCAATGAGTAGAGTTATTCTAATTCTTTCAATGGGACAAGCTTAACGCTTTCGTTCAATTAATCAAACCGCATGCATTGAACTATTCAATCAAACTGCAACCATTGATTCATTGAATCAAACTCTATTCATTGTTTCAATGCAACAATCCTAACTCCCTTGTACAGTGAAACAAACTGCATACTTTCCTTTAATGAAAGAGGCTGCACTTGTCAATTCAGTGAGTAGAGTTATTCTCATTCTTTCAATGGGACAAGCTTAACGCTTTCTTTCAAATAAACAAACTGCATGCATTTAATCATTCAATCAAACTATAACCATTGATTCATTGAATCAAACTGTATTCCTTGTTTCAATGCAACAAACCAAACGTACTTTTCTCCTGAACAAAACTTTGTAGGTTCATTCATTAAAAAGGCTGCACTAGTCAATTCAATGGGTAGAGCTACTCTCAGTCATTCAACGGGACAAGCTTAACGCTTTCATTCAATGAAACAAACTGCATTCATTGAATCATTGAATCAAAATACAACCATTGATTCATTGAATCAAACTGTATTCCTTGTTTCAATGCAAAGAAACTAACTCCCTTACATAGTGAAACAAACTGCATACTTTCATTCAATGAAAGAGGCTGAACTTGTCCATTCAGTGAATAGAGTTATTCTCATTCTTTCAATGGGACAAGCTTAACGCTTTCTTTCAAATAAATAAACTGCATGCATTTAATCATTGAATCAAACTATAAACATTGATTCATTGAATCAAACTGTATTCCTTGTTTCAATGCAACAAACCAAACGTACTTTTCTTCTGAACAAAACTAAGTAGGTTCATTCATTAAAAAGGCTGCACTTGTCAATTCAATGAGTAGAGCTACTCTCAATCATTCAGTGTGACAAGCTTAATGCTTTCATTCAATGAAACAAACTGCATTCATTGAATCATTGAATCAAACTACAACCATTGATTCATTGAATCAAACTGTATTCCTTGTTTCAATGCAACAAAACTAACTCCCTTACATAGTGAAACAAACTGCAAACTTTCATTCAATGAAAGAGGCTACACTTGTCAATTCAGTGAATAGAGTTATTCTCATTCTTTCAATGGGACAACTTTATGCTTTCATTGAATTATACAAACTGCATGCATTGAATCATTCAATGAAACTACAACAATTGATTCATTGAATCAAACTGTATTCCTTGTTTCAATGCAAAAAACAAAACTCACTAATGTCGTCAACATAACTTTATAGGTTCATTCTATGAAAGAGGCTGCACTTGTCAATTCAATGAGTAGAGCTCCTTTCATTAATTCAGTGGGACAAGTTTCACGCTTTTATTCAATGAAACAAACTGCATTCATTGAATCATTGAATCAAAGCAAAATCATTGCTTCAATGAATCAAACCTTCTTTCAATGGAACAAACCTATCTCCCTTACAGAGTGAACCAAAATGCATACTTTCATTCAATGAAAGAGGTTGCACTTGTCAAATCAATGAGTAGAGCTACTCTCATTCATTCAGTAGCCAAGCTTAACGCTTTCATTCAATGCAACAAACTTCATTCATTGAATCATTGAATCAAAGTGAAATCATTGCTTCAATGAGTCAAACCGTATTCCTTCTTTCAATGGAATACACCTACCTCCCTTGTCCACTGAAAGAAACTGCATATGTTCATTCAATGAAAAATGCTGCACTTGTCAATTCAATGAGTAGAGTTATTCTAATTCTTTCAATGGGACAAGCTTAACGCTTTCGTTCAATTAATCAAACCGCATGCATTGAACTATTCAATCAAACTGCAACCATTGATTCATTGAATCAAACTCTATTCATTGTTTCAAAGCAACAATCCAAACTCCCTAGTACAGTGAAACAAACTGCATACTTTCCTTTAATGAAAGAGGCTGCACTTGTCAATTCAGTGAGTAGAGTTATTCTCATTCTTTCAATGGGACAAGCTTAACGCTTTCGTTCAATTAATCAAACCGCATGCATTGAACTATTCAATCAAACTGCAACCATTGATTCATTGAATCAAACTCTATTCTTTGTTTCAATGCAACAATCCTAACTCCATTGTACAGTGAAACAAACTGCATACTTTCCTTCAATGAAAGAGGCTGCACTTGTCAGTTCAGTGAGTAGACTTATTCTTATTCTTTCAATGGGACAAGCTTAACGCTTTCTTTCAAATAAACAAACTGCATGCATTTAATCATTCAATCAAACTATAACCATTGATTCATTGAATCAAACTGTATTCCTTGTTTCAATGCAACAAACCAAACGTACTTTTCTCCTGAACAAAACTTTGTAGGTTCATTCATTAAAAAGGCTGCACTAGTCAATTCAATGGGTAGAGCTACTCTCATTCATTCAATGGGACAAGCTTAACGCTTTCATTCAATGAAACAAACTGCATTCATTGAATCATTGAATCAAAATACAACCATTGATTCATTGAATCAAACTGTATTCCTTGTTTCAATGCAAAGAAACTAACTCCCTTACATAGTGAAACAAACTGCAAACTATCATTCAATGAAAGAGGCTGAACTTGTCCATTCAGTGAATAGAGTTAATCTCATTCTTTCAATGCGACAAGCTTAACGCTTTCTTTCAAATAAACAAACTGCATGCATTTAATCATTGAATCAAACTATAAACATTGATTCATTGAATCAAACTGTATTCCTTGTTTCAATGCAACAAACCAAACGTACTTTTCTCCTGAACAAAACTAAGTAGGTTCATTCATTAAAAAGGCTGCACTTGTCAATTCAATGAGTAGAGCTACTCTCAATCATTCAGTGTGACAAGCTTAATGCTTTCATTCAATGAAACAAACTGCATTCATTGAATCATTGAATCAAACTACAACCATTGATTCATTGAATCAAACTGTATTCCTTGTTTTAATGCAACGAAACTAACTCCCTTACATAGTGAAACAAACTGCAAACATTCATTCAATGAAAGAGGCTAGACTTGTCAATTCAGTGAATAGAGTTATTCTCATTCTTTCAATGGGACAACTTTATGCTTTCATTGAATTGTACAAACTGCATGCATTGAATCATTCAATGAAACTACAACAATTGATTCATTGAATCAAACTGTATTCCTTGTTTCAATGCAAAAACAAAACTCACTAATGTCGTCAACAAAACTTTATAGGTTCATTCTATGAAAGAGGCTGCACTTGTCAATTCAATGAGTAGAGCTCCTTTCATTAATTCAGTGGGACAAGCTTCACGCTTTTATTCAATGAAACAAACTGCATTCATTGAATCATTGAATCAAAGCAAAATCATTGCTTCAATGAATCAAACCTTCTTTCAATGGAACAAACCTATCTCCCTTACAGAGTGAACCAAACTGCATACTTTCATTCAATGAAAGAGGTTGCACTTGTCAAATCAATGAGTAGAGCTACTCTCATTCATTCAGTGGACAAGCTTAACGCTTTCATTCAATGCAACAAACTTCATTCATTGAATCATTGAATCAAAGTGAAATCATTGCTTCAATGAGTCAAACCGTATTCCTTCTTTCAATGGAATACACCTACCTCCCTTGTCCACTGAAAGAAACTGCAAATGTTCATTCAATGAAAAATGCTGCACTTGTCAATTCAATGAGTAGAGTTATTCTAATTCTTTCAATGGGACAAGCTTAACGCTTTCGTTCAATTAATCAAACCGCATGCATTGAACTATTCAATCAAACTGCAACCATTGATTCATTGAATCAAACTCTATTCATTGTTTCAATGCAACAATCCTAACTCCCTTGTACAGTGAAACAAACTGCATACTTTCCTTTAATGAAAGAGGCTGCACTTGTCAATTCAGTGAGTAGAGTTATTCTCATTCTTTCAATGGGACAAGCTTAACGCTTTCTTTCAAATAAACAAACTGCATGCATTTAATCATTCAATCAAACTATAACCATTGATTCATTGAATCAAACTGTATTCCTTGTTTCAATGCAACAAACCAAACGTACTTTTCTCCTGAACAAAACTTTGTAGGTTCATTCATTAAAAAGGCTGCACTAGTCAATTCAATGGGTAGAGCTACTCTCAGTCATTCAACGGGACAAGCTTAACGCTTTCATTCAATGAAACAAACTGCATTCATTGAATCATTGAATCAAAATACAACCATTGATTCATTGAATCAAACTGTATTCCTTGTTTCAATGCAAAGAAACTAACTCCCTTACATAGTGAAACAAACTGCATACTTTCATTCAATGAAAGAGGCTGAACTTGTCCATTCAGTGAATAGAGTTATTCTCATTCTTTCAATGGGACAAGCTTAACGCTTTCTTTCAAATAAATAAACTGCATGCATTTAATCATTGAATCAAACTATAAACATTGATTCATTGAATCAAACTGTATTCCTTGTTTCAATGCAACAAACCAAACGTACTTTTCTTCTGAACAAAACTAAGTAGGTTCATTCATTAAAAAGGCTGCACTTGTCAATTCAATGAGTAGAGCTACTCTCAATCATTCAGTGTGACAAGCTTAATGCTTTCATTCAATGAAACAAACTGCATTCATTGAATCATTGAATCAAACTACAACCATTGATTCATTGAATCAAACTGTATTCCTTGTTTCAATGCAACAAAACTAACTCCCTTACATAGTGAAACAAACTGCAAACTTTCATTCAATGAAAGAGGCTACACTTGTCAATTCAGTGAATAGAGTTATTCTCATTCTTTCAATGGGACAACTTTATGCTTTCATTGAATTATACAAACTGCATGCATTGAATCATTCAATGAAACTACAACAATTGATTCATTGAATCAAACTGTATTCCTTGTTTCAATGCAAAAAACAAAACTCACTAATGTCGTCAACATAACTTTATAGGTTCATTCTATGAAAGAGGCTGCACTTGTCAATTCAATGAGTAGAGCTCCTTTCATTAATTCAGTGGGACAAGTTTCACGCTTTTATTCAATGAAACAAACTGCATTCATTGAATCATTGAATCAAAGCAAAATCATTGCTTCAATGAATCAAACCTTCTTTCAATGGAACAAACCTATCTCCCTTACAGAGTGAACCAAAATGCATACTTTCATTCAATGAAAGAGGTTGCACTTGTCAAATCAATGAGTAGAGCTACTCTCATTCATTCAGTAGCCAAGCTTAACGCTTTCATTCAATGCAACAAACTTCATTCATTGAATCATTGAATCAAAGTGAAATCATTGCTTCAATGAGTCAAACCGTATTCCTTCTTTCAATGGAATACACCTACCTCCCTTGTCCACTGAAAGAAACTGCATATGTTCATTCAATGAAAAATGCTGCACTTGTCAATTCAATGAGTAGAGTTATTCTAATTCTTTCAATGGGACAAGCTTAACGCTTTCGTTCAATTAATCAAACCGCATGCATTGAACTATTCAATCAAACTGCAACCATTGATTCATTGAATCAAACTCTATTCATTGTTTCAAAGCAACAATCCAAACTCCCTAGTACAGTGAAACAAACTGCATACTTTCCTTTAATGAAAGAGGCTGCACTTGTCAATTCAGTGAGTAGAGTTATTCTCATTCTTTCAATGGGACAAGCTTAACGCTTTCGTTCAATTAATCAAACCGCATGCATTGAACTATTCAATCAAACTGCAACCATTGATTCATTGAATCAAACTCTATTCTTTGTTTCAATGCAACAATCCTAACTCCATTGTACAGTGAAACAAACTGCATACTTTCCTTCAATGAAAGAGGCTGCACTTGTCAGTTCAGTGAGTAGACTTATTCTTATTCTTTCAATGGGACAAGCTTAACGCTTTCTTTCAAATAAACAAACTGCATGCATTTAATCATTCAATCAAACTATAACCATTGATTCATTGAATCAAACTGTATTCCTTGTTTCAATGCAACAAACCAAACGTACTTTTCTCCTGAACAAAACTTTGTAGGTTCATTCATTAAAAAGGCTGCACTAGTCAATTCAATGGGTAGAGCTACTCTCATTCATTCAATGGGACAAGCTTAACGCTTTCATTCAATGAAACAAACTGCATTCATTGAATCATTGAATCAAAATACAACCATTGATTCATTGAATCAAACTGTATTCCTTGTTTCAATGCAAAGAAACTAACTCCCTTACATAGTGAAACAAACTGCAAACTTTCATTCAATGAAAAAGGCTGAACTTGTCCATTCAGTGACGAGAGTTATTCTCATTCTTTCAATGGGACAAGCTTAACGCTTTCTTTCAAATAAACAAACTGCATGCATTTAATCATTGAATCAAACTATAAACATTGATTCATTGAATCAAACTGTATTCCTTGTTTCAATGCAACAAACCAAACGTACTTTTCTCCTGAACAAAACTAAGTAGGTTCATTCATTAAAAAGGCTGCACTTGTCAATTCAATGAGTAGAGCTACTCTCATTCATTCAGTGTGACAAGCTTAACGCTTTCATTCAATGAAACAAACTGCATTCATTGAATCATTGAATCAAAGTGAAATCATTGCTTCAATGAATCAAACCTTATTCATTGAATCAATGCAACAAACCTACCTCCCTTGTACAGTGAAACAAACTGCATATGTTCATTCAATGAAAAATGCTGCACTTGTCAATTCAATGAGTAGAGTTATTCTCATTCTTTCAATGGGACAAGCTTAACGCTTTCGTTCAATTAAACAAACTGCATGCACTGAACCATTCAATCAAACTGCAACCATTGATTAATTGAATCAAACTCTATCCATTGTTTCAATGCAACAAACCTAACTCCCTTGTACAGTGAAACAAACTGCATTCTTTCATTTAATGAAAGAGGCTGCACTTGTCAATTCAATGAGTAGAGATATTCTCATTCTTTCAATGGGACAAGCTTAACGCTTTCGTTCAATTAAACAAACTGCATGCATTGAATCATTCAATCAACCTATAACCATTGATTCATTGAATCAAACTGTATTCCTTGTTTCAATGCAACAAACCAAACATACTTTCCTCGTGCACAAAATTTGTAGGTTCACTCAATGAAAGAGGCTGCACTTGTCCATTCAGTGAATAGAGTTATTCTCATTCTTTCAATGGGACAAGCTTAACGCTTTCTTTCAAATAAACAAACTGCATGCATTTAATCATTCAATCAAACTATAACCGTTGATTCATTGAATCAAACTGTATTCCTTATTTCAATGCAACAAACCAAACGTACTTTTCTCCTGAACAAAACTTTGTAGGCTCATTCATTAAAAAGGCTGCACTAGTCAATTCAATGAGTAGAGCTACTCTCATTCATTCCAGTGGGGCAAGGTACATGCTTTCATTCAATGAAACAAACTGCATTCATTGAATCATTGAATCAAACTACAACCATTGATTCATTGAATCAAATAGTATTCCTTGTTTCAATGCAACAAACCAAACGTACATTTCTCCTGAACAAAACTAAGTAGGTTCATTCATTAAAAAGGCTGCACTTGTCAATTCAATGAGTAGAGCTACTCTCATTCATTCAGTGTGACAAGCTTAACGCTTTCATTCAATGAAACAAACTGCATTCATTGAATCATTGAATCAAAGTGAAATCATTGCTTCAATGAATCAAACCTTATTCATTGAATCAATGCAACAAACCTACCTCCCTTGTACAGTGAAACAAACTGCATATGTTCATTCAATGAAAAATGCTGCACTTGTCAATTCAATGAGTAGAGTTATTCTAATTCTTTCAATGGGACAAGCTTAACGCTTTCGTTCAATTAATCAAAACGCATGCATTGAATTATTCAATCAAACTGCAACCATTGATTCATTGAATCAAACTCTATTCATTGTTTCAATGCAACAATCCTAACTCCCTTGTACAGTGAAACAAACTGCATACTTTCCTTTAATGAAAGAGGCTGCACTTGTCAATTCAGTGAGTAGAGTTATTCTCATTCTTTCAATGGGACAAGCTTAACGCTTTCTTTCAAATAAACAAACTGCATGCATTTAATCATTCAATCAAACTATAACCATTGATTCATTGAATCAAACTGTATTCCTTGTTTCAATGCAACAAACCAAACGTACTTTTCTCCTGAACAAAACTTTGTAGGTTCATTCATTAAAAAGGCTGCACTAGTCAATTCAATGGGTAGAGCTACTCTCATTCATTCAATGGGACAAGCTTAACGCTTTCATTCAATGAAACAAACTGCATTCATTGAATCATTGAATCAAAATACAACCATTGATTCATTGAATCAAACTGTATTCCTTGTTTCAATGCAAAGAAACTAACTCCCTTACATAGTGAAACAAACTGCAAACTTTCATTCAATGAAAGAGGCTGAACTTGTCCATTCAGTGAATAGAGTTATTCTCATTCTTTCAATGGGACAAGCTTAACGCTTTCTTTCAAATAAACAAACTGCATGCATTTAATCATTGAATCAAACTATAAACATTGATTCATTGAATCAAACTGTATTCCTTGTTTCAATGCAACAAACCAAACGTACTTTTCTCCTGAACAAAACTAAGTAGGTTCATTCATTAAAAAGGCTGCACTTGTCAATTCAATGAGTAGAGCTACTCTCAATCATTCAGTGTGACAAGCTTAATGCTTTCATTCAATGAAACAAACTGCATTCATTGAATCATTGAATCAAACTACAACCATTGATTCATTGAATCAAACTGTATTCCTTGTTTCAATGCAACGAAACTAACTCCCTTACAGAGTGAAACAAACTGCAAACTTTCATTCAATGAAAGAGGCTACACTTGTCAATTCAGTGAATAGAGTTATTCTCATTCTTTCAATGGGACAACTTTATGCTTTCATTGAATTATACAATCTGCATGCATTGAATCATTCAATGAAACTACAACAATTGATTCATTGAATCAAACTGTATTCCTTGTTTCAATGCAAAAACAAAACTCACTAATGTCGTCAACAAAACTTTATAGGTTCATTCTATGAAAGAGGCTGCACTTGTCAATTCAATGAGTAGAGCTCCTTTCATTAATTCAGTGGGACAAGCTTCACGCTTTTATTCAATGAAACAAACTGCATTCATTGAATCATTGAATCAAAGCAAAATCATTGCTTCAATGAATGAAGCCTTCTTTCAATGGAACAAACCTATCTCCCTTACAGAGTGAACCAAACTGCATACTTTCATTCAATGAAAGAGGTTGCACTTGTCAAATCAATGAGTAGAGCTACTCTCATTCATTCAGTGGACAAGCTTAACACTTTCATTCAATGCAACAAACTTCATTCATTGAATCATTGAATCAAAGTGAAATCATTGCTTCAATGAGTCAAACCGTATTCCTTCTTTCAATGGAATACACCTACCTCCCTTGTCCACTGAAAGAAACTGCATATGTTCATTCAATGAAAAATGCTGCACTTGTCAATTCAATGAGTAGAGTTATTCTAATTCTTTCAATGGGACAAGCTTAACGCTTTCGTTCAATTAATCAAACCGCATGCATTGAACTATTCAATCAAACTGCAACCATTGATTCATTGAATCAAACTCTATTCATTGTTTCAATGCAACAATCCTAACTCCCTTGTACAGTGAAACAAACTGCATACATTCCTTTAATTAAAGAGGCTGCACTTGTCAATTCAGTGAGTAGAGTTATTCTCATTCTTTCAATGGGACAAGCTTAACGCTTTCTTTCAAATAAACAAACTGCAAGCATTTAATCATTCAATCAAACTATAATCATTGATTCATTGAATCAAACTGTATTCCTTGTTTCAATGCAACAAACCAAACGTACTTTTCTCCTGAACAAAACTTTGTAGGTTCATTCATTAAAAAGGCTGCACTAGTCAATTCAATGGGTAGAGCTACTCTCATTCATTCAACGGGACAAGCTTAACGCTTTCATTCAATGAAACAAACTGCATTCATTGAATCATTGAATCAAAATACAACCATTGATTCATTGAATCAAACTGTATTCCTTGTTTCAATGCAAATAAACTAACTCCCTTACATAGTGAAACAAACTGCATACTTTCATTCAATGAAAGAGGCTGAACTTGTCCATTCAGTGAATAGAGTTATTCTCATTCTTTCAATGGGACAAGCTTAACGCTTTCTTTCAAATAAACAAACTGCATGCATTTAATCATTGAATCAAACTATAAACATTGATTCATTGAATCAAACTGTATTCCTTGTTTCAATGCAACAAACCAAACGTACTTTTCTTCTGAACAAAACTAAGTAGGTTCATTCATTAAAAAGGCTGCACTTGTCAATTCAATGAGTAGAGCTACTCTCAATCATTCAGTGTGACAAGCTTAATGCTTTCATTCAATGAAACAAACTGCATTCATTGAATCATTGAATCAAACTACAACCATTGATTCATTGAATCAAACTGTATTCCTTGTTTCAATGCAACGAAACTAACTCCCTTACATAGTGAAACAAACTGCAAACTTTCATTCAATGAAAGAGGCTACACTTGTCAATTCAGTGAATAGAGTTATTCTCATTCTTTCAATGGGACAACTTTATGCTTTCATTGAATTATACAAACTGCATGCATTGAATCATTCAATGAAACTACAACAATTGATTCATTGAATCAAACTGTATTCCTTTTTTCAATGCAAAAAACAAAACTCACGAATGTCGTCAACAAAACTTTATAGGTTCATTCTATGAAAGAGGCTGCACTTTTCAATTCAATGAGTAGAGCTCCTTTCATTAATTCAGTGGGACAAGTTTCACGCTTTTATTCAATGAAACAAACTGCATTCATTGAATCATTGAATCAAAGCAAAATCATTGCTTCAATGAATCAAACCTTCTTTCAATGGAACAAACCTATCTCCCTTACAGAGTGAACCAAACTGCATATTTTCATTCAATGAAAGAGGTTGCACTTGTCAAATCAATGAGTAGAGCTACTCTCATTCATTCAGTAGCCAAGCTTAACGCTTTCATTCAATGCAACAAACTTCATTCATTGAATCATTGAATCAAAGTGAAATCATTGCTTCAATGAGTCAAACCGTATTCCTTCTTTCAATGGAATACACCTACCTCCCTTGTCCACTGAAAGGAACTGCATATGTTCATTCAATGAAAAATGCTGCACTTGTCAATTCAATGAGTAGAGTTATTCTAATTCTTTCAATGGGACAAGCTTAACGCTTTCGTTCAATTAATCAAACCACATGCATTGAACTATTCAATCAAACTGCAACCATTGATTCATTGAATCAAACTCTATTCATTGTTTCAATGCAACAATCCTAACTCCCTTGTACAGTGAAACAAACTGCATACTTTCCTTTAATGAAAGAGGCTGCACTTGTCAATTCAGTGAGTAGAGTTATTCTCATTCTTTCAATGGGACAAGCTTAACGCTTTCTTTCAAATAAACAAACTGCATGCATTTAATCATTCAATCAAACTATAACCATTGATTCATTGAATCAAACTGTATTCCTTGTTTCAATGCAACAAACCAAACGGACTTTTCTCCTGAACAAAACTTTGTAGGTTCATTCATTAAAAAGGCGGCACTCGTCAATTCAATGGGTAAAGCTACTCTCATTCATTCAATGGGACAAGCTTAACGCTTTCATTCAATGAAACAAACTGCATTCATTGAATCATTGAATCAAAATACAACCATTGATTCATTGAATCAAACGGTATTCCTTGTTTCAATGCAAAGAAACTAACTCCCTTACATAGTGAAACAAACTGCAAACTTTCATTCAATGAAAAAGGCTGAACTTGTCCATTCAGTGAATAGAGTTATTCTCATTCTTTCATTGGGACAAGCTTAACGCTTTATTTCAAATAAACAAACTGCATGCATTTAATCATTGAATCAAACAATAAACATTGATTCATTGAATCAAACTGTATTCCTTGTTTCAATGCAACAAACCAAACGTACTTTTCTCCTGAACAAAACTAAGTAGGTTCATTCATTAAAAAGGCTGCACTTGTCAATTCAATGAGTAGAGCTACTCTCAATCATTCAGTGTGACAAGCTTAATGCTTTCATTCAATGAAACAAACTGCATTCATTGAATCATTGAATCAAACTACAACCATTGATTCATTGAATCAAACTGTATTCCTTGTTTCAATGCAACGAAACTAACTCCCTTACATAGTGAAACAAACTGCAAACTTTCATTCAATGAAAGAGGGTACACTTGTCAATTCAGTGAATAGAGTTATTCTCATTCTTTCAATGGGACAACTTTATGCTTTCATTGAATTATACAAACTGCATGCATTGAATCATTCAATGAAACTACAACAATTGATTCATTGAATCAAACTGTATTCCTTGTTTCAATGCAAAAACTAAACTCACTAATGTCGTCAACAAAACTTTATAGGTTCATTCTATGAAAGAGGCTGCACTTGTCAATTCAATGAGTAGAGCTCCTTTCATTAATTCAGTGGGACAAGCTTCACGCTTTTATTCAATGAAACAAACTGCATTCATTGAATCATTGAATCAAAGCAAAATCATTGCTTCAATGAATCAAACCTTCTTTCAATGGAACAAACCTATCTCCCTTACAGAGTGAACCAAACTGCATACTTTCATTCAATGAAAGAGGTTGCACTTGTCAAATCAATGAGTAGAGCTACTCTCATTCATTCAGTGGACAAGCTTAACGCTTTCATTCAATGCAACAAACTTCATTCATTGAATCATTGAATCAAAGTGAAATCATTGCTTCAATGAGTCAAACCGTATTCCTTCTTTCAATGGAATACACCTACCTCCCTTGTCCACTGAAAGAAACTGCATATGTTCATTCAATGAAAAATGCTGCACTTGTCAATTCAATGAGTAGAGTTATTCTCATTCTTTCAATGGGACAAGCTAAACGCTTTCTTTCAAATAAACAAACTGCATGCATTTAATCATTCAATCAAACTATAACCATTGATTCATTGAATCAAACTGTATTCCTTGTTTCAATGCAACAAACCAAACGTACTTTTCTCCTGAACAAAACTTTGTAGGTTCATTCATTAAAAAGGCGGCACTCGTCAATTCAATGGGTAAAGCTACTCTCATTCATTCAATGGGACAAGCTTAACGCTTTCGTTCAATTAATCAAACCGCATGCATTGAACTATTCAATCAAACTGCAACCATTGATTCATTGAATCAAACTCTATTCATTGTTTCAATGCAACAATCCTAACTCCATTGTACAGTGAAACAAACTGCATACTTTCCTTTAATGAAAGAGGCTGCACTTGTCAATTCAATGAGTAGAGCTACTCTCAATCATTCAGTGTGACAAGCTTAATGCTTTCATTCAATGAAACAAACTGCATTCATTGAATCATTGAATCAAACTACAACCATTGATTCATTGAATCAAACTGTATTCCTTGTTTCAATGCAACGAAACTAACTCCCTTACAGAGTGAAACAAACTGCAAACTTTCATTCAATGAAAGAGGCTACACTTGTCAATTCAGTGAATAGAGTTATTCTCATTCTTTCAATGGGACAACTTTATGCTTTCATTGAATTATACAAACTGCATGCATTGAATCATTCAATGAAACTACAACAATTGATTCATTGAATCAAACTGTATTCCTTGTTTCAATGCAAAAACAAAACTCACTAATGTCGTCAACAAAACTTTATAGGTTCATTCTATGAAAGAGGCTGCACTTGTCAATTCAATGAGTAGAGCTCCTTTCATTAATTCAGTGGGACAAGCTTCACGCTTTCATTCAATGAAACAAACTGCATTCATTGAATCATTGAATCAAAGCAAAATCATTGCTTCAATGAATCAAACCTTCTTTCAATGGAACAAACCTATCTCCCTTACAGAGTGAACCAAACTGCATACTTTCATTCAATGAAAGAGGTTGCACTTGTCAAATCAATGAGTAGAGCTACTCTCATTCATTCAGTGGACAAGCTTAACACTTTCATTCAATGCAACAAACTTCATTCATTGAATCATTGAATCAAAGTGAAATCATTGCTTCAATGAGTCAAACCGTATTCCTTCTTTCAATGGAATACACCTACCTCCCTTGTACAGTGAAACAAACTGCATATGTTGATTCAATGAAAAATGCTGCACTTGTCAATTCAATGAGTAGAGCTATTCTCTTTCATTCAATTGGACCAGCCTAAGGCTTTCATTCAATGAAAGAAACTGCATTCATTGAATCATTGAATCAAAGTGAAATAATTGCTTCAATTAATCAGACCGTATTCCTTCTTTCAATGGAACAAACCTAACTCCCTTACATAGTGAACCAAACTGCATACTTTCATTCAATGAAAGAGGCTGCACTTGTCAATTCAGTGAGTAGAGTTATTCTCATTCTTTCAATGGGACATGATTAGCGATTTCTTTCAAATAAACAAATTGCATGCATTGAATCATTCAATCAAACTACAAACATTGATTCATTGAATCAAACTGTATTCCTTGTTTCAATGCAACGAACCAAACATATTTTCCTCGTGCACAAAATTGTAGGTTCATTCAATGAAAGAGGCTGCACTTCTCCATTCAGTGAATAGAGTTATTCTCATTCTTTCAATGGGACAAGCTTAACGCTTTCTTTCAAATAAACAAACTGCATGCATTTAATCATTCAATCAAACTATAACCATTGATTCATTGAATCAAAATGTATTCCTTGTTTCAATGCAACAAACCAAACGTACTTTTCTCCTGAACAAAACTTTGTAGGTTCATTCATTTAAAAGGCTGCACTTGTCAATTCAATGAGTAGAGCTAATCTCATTCATTCAGTGGGACAAGCTTAATGCTTTCATTCAATGAAACAAACTGCATTCATTGAATCATTTAATCAAAGTGAAATCATTGCTTCAATGAATCAAACCTTATTCATTGAATCAATGCAACAAACCTACCTCCCTTGTACAGTGAAACAAACTGCATATGTTCATTCAATGAAAAATACTGCACTTGTCAATTCAATGAGTAGAGCTATTCTCTTTCATTCAATGGGACCAGCCTAAGGCTTTCATTCATTGAAAGAAACTGCATTGATTGAATCATTGAATAAATCTACACTCATTGATTCAATTAATCAAACCGTATTCCTTCTTTCAATGGAACAAACCTATCTCCCTTACATAGTGAACCAAACTGCATACTTTCATTCAATGAAAGAGGCTGCACTTGTTAGTTCATTGCGTAGAGTTATTCACATTCTTTCAATGGGACAAGCTTAACGCTTTCGTTCAATTAAACAAACTGCATGCATTCAATCAAACTACAACCAATGATTCATTGAATCAAACTGTATTCATTGTTTCAAGGCAACAAACCTAACTGCCTTGTACAGTGAAACAAACTGCATACTTTCATTCAATGGAAGTGGCTGCACTTGTCAATTCAGTGAGTAGAGTTATTCTCATTCTTTCAATGGGACAAGCTTAACGATTTCATTCAAATAAACAAACTGCATGCATTGAATCATTCAATCAAACTACAACCATTGATTCATTGAATCAAACTATATTACTTGGTTCAATGCAACAAACCAAACATAATTTTCTCGTGAACAAAACTTTATAGGTTCATTCATGAAAAAGGCTGCACTTGTCAATTCAATGAGTAGAGCTACTCTCATTCATTCAATGGGACAAGCTTAACGCTTTCATTCAATGAAACAAACTGCATTCATTGAATCATTGAATCAAACTGCAACCATTGATTCATTGAATCAAACTGTATTCCTTGTTTCAATGCAAAGAAACTAACTCCCTTACATAGTGAAACAAACTGCAAACTTTCATTCAATGAAAAAGGCTGAACTTGTCCATTCAGTGAAGAGAGTTATTCTCATTCTTTCAATGGGACAAGCTTAACGCTTTCTTTCAAATAAACAAACTGCATGCATTGAATCATTCAATCAAACTTCAACCATTGATTCATTGAATCAAACTGTATTCCTTGCTTTAATGCCACAAACCAAACATACATATATCGTGAACAAAACTTTATACGTTCATTCAATGAAAGTGGCTGCACTTGTCCATTCAGGGAATAGAGTTATTCTCATTCTTTCAATGGGACAAGCTTAACGATTTCTTTCAATTAAACAAACTGCATGCATTGAACCATTCAATCAAACTGCAACCATTGATTCATTGAATCAAACTGTATTCATTGTTTCAATGCAACAAACCTAACTCCCTTGTACAGTGAAACACACTGCATACTTTCATTTAATGAAAGAGGCTTCACTTGTCAATTCAGTGAGTAGAGTTATTCTCATTCTTTCAATGGGACAAGCTTAACGATTTCTATCAATTAAACAAACTGCATGCAATGAATCATTCAATCAAACTATAACCATTGATTCATTGAATCAAACTGTATTCCTTGTTTCAATGCAACAAACCAAACATATTTTCCTCGTGCACAAAACTTTGTAGCTTAATTCAATGAAAGAGGCTACACTTGTCCATTCAGTGAAGAGAGTTATTCTCATTCTTTCAATGGGACAAGCTTAACGCTTTCTTTCAAATAAACAAACTGCATGCATTTAATCATTCAATCAAACTATAACCATTGATTCATTGAATCAAACTGTATTCCTTGTTTCAATGCAACAAACCAAACGTACTTTTCTCCTGAACAAAACTTTGTAGGTTCATTCATTTAAAAGGCTGCACTTGTCAATTCAATGAGTAGAACTACTCTCATTCTTTCAGTGGGACAAGCTTAATGCTTTCATTCAATGAAACAAACTGCATTCATTGAATAATTTAATCAAAGTGAAATCATTGCTTCAATGAATCAAACCTTATTCTTTGAATCAATGCAACAAACCTACCTCCCTTGTACAGTGAAACAAACTGCATATGTTCATTCAATGAAAAATGCTGCACTTGTCAATTCAATGAGTAGAGCTATTCTCTTTCATTCAATGGGACCAGCCTAAGGCTTTCATTCAATGAAAGAAACTGCATTCATTGAATCATTGAATAAATCTACAATCATTGATTCAATTAATCAAACCGTATTCCTTCTTTCAATGGAACAAACCTATCTCCCTTACATAGTGAACCAAACTGCATACTTTCATTCAATGAAAGAGGCTGCACTTGTTAATTCATTGAGTAGAGTTATTCACATTCTTTCAATGGGACAAGCTTAACGCTTTCGTTCAATTAAACAAACTGCATGCATTCAATCAAACTACAACCAATGATTCATTGAATCAAACTGTATTCATTGTTTCAATGCAACAAACCCAACTGCCTTGTACAGTGAAACAAACTGCATACTTTCATTCAATGAAAGGGGCTGCACTTGTCAATTCAGTGAGTAGAGTTATTCTCATTCTTTCAATGGGACAAGCTTAACGATTTCTTTCAAATAAACATTCTGCATGCATTGAATCATTCAATCAAACTACAACCATTGATTCATTGAATCAAACTATATTACTTGGTTCAATGCAACAAACCAAACATAATTTGCTCGTGAACAAAACTTTATAGGTTCATTCATGAAAAAGGCTGCACTTGTCAATTCAATGAGTAGAGCTACTCTCATTCATTCGGTGGGACAAGCTTTACGCTTTCATTCAATGAAACAAACTGCATTCATTGAATCATTAAATCAAACTGCAACCATTGATTCATTGAATCAAACTGTATTCCTTGTTTCAATGCCACAAACCAAACATACATATATCGTGAACAAAACTTTATACGTTCATTCAATGAAAGAGGCTGAACTTGTCTATTCAGGGAATAGAGTTATTCTCATTCTGTCAATGGGACAAGCTTAACGCTTTCTTTCAAATAAACAAACTGCATGCATTTAATCATTCAATCAAACTATAACCATTGATTCATTGAAACAAACTGTATTCCTTGTTTCAATGCAACAAACCAAACGTACTTTTCTCCTGAACAATACTAAGTAGGTTCATTCATTAAAAAGGCTGCACTTGTCAATTCAATGAGTAGAGCTACTCTCATTCATTCAGTGGGACAAGCTTAATGCTTTCATTCAATGAAACAAATTGCATTCATTGAATCATTGAATCGAAGTGAAATCATTGCTTCAATGAATCAAACCTTATTCATTGAATCAATGCAACAAACCTACCTCCCTTGTACAGTGAAACAAACTGCATATGTTTATTCAATGAAAAATGCTGCACTTGTCAATTCAATGAGTAGAGCTACTCTCATTCATTCAGTGGGACAAGCTTAACGCTGTCATTCAATGAAACAAACTGCATTCATTGAATCATTGAATCAAACTGCAACCATTGATTCATTGAATCAAACTGTATTCCTTGTTTCAATGCAACAAACCAAACATACTTTCCTCGTGCACAAATCGTTGTAGGCTCATTCAATGAAAGAGGCTGCACTTGTCCATTCAGGGAATAGAGTTATTCTCATTCTTTCAATGGGACAAGCTTTACGATTTCTTTCAAATACACAAACTGCATGCATTTAATCATTCAATCAAACTATAACCATTGATTCATTGAATCAAACTGTATTCCTTGTTTCAATGCAACAAACCAAACGTACTTTTCTCCTGAACAAAACTAAGCAGGTTCATTCATTAAAAAGGCTGCACTTGTCAATTCAATGAGTAGAGCTACTCTCATTCATTCAGTGGGACAAGCTTAATGCTTTCATTCAATGAAACAAATTGCATTCATTGAATCATTGAATCAAAGTGAAATCATTGCTTCAATGAATCAAACCTTATTCATTGAATCAATGCAACAAACCTACCTTCCTTGTACAGTGAAACAAACTGCGTATGTTTATTCAATGAAAAATGCTGCACTTGTCAATTCAATGAGTAGAGCTACTCTCATTCATTCAGTGGGACAAGCTTAACGCTGTCATTCAATGAAACAAACTGCATTCATTGAATCATTGAATCAAACTGTAACCATTGATTCATTGAATCAAACTGTATTCCTTGTTTCAATGCAACAAACCAAACATACTTTCCTCGTGCACAAATCGTTGTAGGCTCATTCAATGAAAGAGGCTGCACTTGTCCATTCAAGGAATAGAGTTATTCTCATTCTTTCAATGGGACAAGCTTAACGATTTCTTTCAAATACACAAACTGCATGCATTGAATCATTCAATCAAACTTCAACCATTGATTCATTGAATCAAACTGTATTCCTTGTTTTAATGCGACAAACCAAACATACATATATCGTGAACAAAACTTTTTAAGTTCATTCAATGAAAGAGGCTGCACTTGTCCATTCAGGGAATAGAGTTATTCTCATTCTTTCAATGGGACACGCTTAACGATTTCTTTCAATTAAACAAACTGCATGCATTGAACCATTCAATCAAACTGCAACCATTGATTCATTGAATCAAACTCTATTCATTGTTTCAATGCAACAAACCTAACTCCGTTGTACAGTGAAACAAACTGCATACTTTCATTTAATGAAAGAGGCTGCACTTGTCAATTCAGTGAGTAGATTATTCTCATTCTTTCAATGGGACAAGCTTAACGATTTCTATCAAATAAACAAACTGCATGCAATGAATCATTCAATCAAACTATAACCATTGATTCATTGAATCAAACTGTATTCCTTGTTTCAATGCAACAAACCAAACATACTTTCCTCGTGCACAAAACTTTGTAGCTTAATTCAATGAAAGAGGCTGCACTTGTCCATTCAGTGAATAGAGTTATTCTCATTCTTTCAATGGGACAAGCTTAACGCTTTCTTTCAAATAAACAAACTGCATGCATTTTATCATTCAATCAAACCATAACCATTGATTCATTGAATCAAACTGTATTCCTTGTTTCAATGCAACAAACCAAACGTACTTTTCTCCTGAACAAAACTTTGTAGGTTCATTCATTTAAAAGGCTGCACTTGTCAATTCAATGAGTAGAACTACTCTCATTCATTCAGTGGGACAAGCTTAATGCTTTCATTCAATGAAACAAACTGCATTCATTGAATCATTGAATCAAAGTGAAATCATTGCTTCAATGAATCAAACCTTATACATTGAATCAATGCAACAGACCTACCTCCCTTGTACAGTGAAACAAACTGCATATGTTCATTCAATGAAAAATGCTGCACTTGTCAATTCAATGAGTAGAGCTATTCTCTTTCATTCAATGGGACCAGCCTAAGGCTTTCATTCAATGAAAGAAACTGCATTCATTGAATCATTGAATCAAAGTGAAATCATTGCTTCAATTAATCAGACCGTATTCCTTCTTTCAATGGAACAAACCTAAGTCCCTTACATAGTGAACCAAACTGCATACTTTCATTCAATGAAAGAGGCTGCACTTGTCAATTCAGTGAGTAGAGTTATTCTCATTCTTTCAATGGGACAAGCTTAACGCTTTCGTTCAATTAAACAAACTGCATGCATTGAACCATTCAATCAAACTGCAACCATTGATTCATTGAATCAAACTGTATTCATTGTTTCAATGCAACAAACCAAACTCCCTTGTACACTGAAACAAACTCCATACTTTCATTCAGTCAAAGAGGCTGCACTTGTCAATTCAGTGAGTAGAGTTATTCTCATTCCTTCAATGGGAGAAGCTTAACGCTTTCGTTCAAATACACACACTGCATGCATTGAATCATTCAATCAAACTATAACCATTGATTCATTGAATCAAACTGTATTCCTTGTTTCAATGCAACAAACCAAACATACTTTCCTCGTGCACAAAACTTTGTAGGTTCATTCAATGAAAGAGGCTGAACTTGTCCTTTCAGTGAATAGAGTTATTCTCATTGTTTCAATGGGACAAGCTTAACGCTTTCTTTCAAATACACAAACTGCATGCATTTAATCATTCAATCAAACTATAACCATTGATTCATTGAATCAAACTGTATTCCTTGTTTCACTGCAACAAACCAAACATACTTTCCTCGTGCACAAAAATTTGTAGGTTCATTCAATGAAAGAGGCTGAACTTGTCCATTCAGTGAATAGAGTTATTGTCATTCTTTCAATGGGACAATCTTAACGCTTTCTTTCAAATATACAAACTGCATGCATTTAATCATTCAATCAAACTATAACCATTGATTCATTGAATCAAACTGTATTCCTTGTTTCAATGCAACAAACCAAACGTACTTTTCTCCTGAACAAAACTGTGTAGGTTCATTCATTAAAAAGGCGGCACTTTGTCAATTCAATAAGTAGAGCTACTCTCATTCATTCAAAGGGACAAGCTTAATGCTTTCATTCAGTGAAACAAACTGCATTCATTGAATCATTGAATCAAAAGACAACCATTGATTCATTGAATCAAACTGTATTCCTTATTTCAATGCAAAGAAACTAACTCCCTTCCATAGTGAAACAAACTGCAAACTTTGATTCAATGAAAGAGGCTGAACTTGTCCATTCAGTGAATAGAGATTTCACATTGTTTCAATGGGACAAGCTTAACGCTTTCTTTCAAATAAACAAACTGCATGCATTTAATCATTCAATCAAACTATAACCATTGATTCATTGAATCAAACTGTATTCCTTGTTTCAATGCAACAAACCAAACGTACTTTTCTCCTGAACAAAACTTTGTAGGTTCATTCATTAAAAAGGCTTCAATGAGTAGAGCTACTCTCATTCATTCAGTGGGACAAGCTTATCGCTTTCATTCAATGAAACAAACTGCATTCATTGAATCATTGAATCAAAGTGAAATAATTGCTTCAATGAATCAAACCGTATTCCTTCTTTCAATGGAACAAACCTACCTCCCTTGTACAGTGAAACAAACTGCATATGTTTATTCAATGATAAATGTTGCACTTCTCAGTTCAATGAGTAGAGTTATTCTCATTCTTTCAATGGGACAAGCTTAACGCTTTCGTTCAATTAAACAAACTGCATGCATTGAACCATTCAATCAAACTGCAACCATTGATTCATTGAATCAAACTCTATTCATTGTTTCAATGCAACAAACCTAACTCCCTTGTACAGTGAAACAAACTGCATCCTTTCATTTAATGAAAGAGGCTGCACTTGTCAAATCAGTGAGTAGAGTCATTCTCATTCTTTCAATGGGAGAAGCTTAACGGTTTCTTTCAAATAAACACACTGCATGCATTGAATCATTCAATCAAACTATAACCATTGATTCATTGAATCAAACTGTATTCCTTGTTTCAATGCAACAAACCAAACATACTTTCCTCGTGCACAAAACTTTGTAGGTTCATTCAATGAAAGAGGCTAAACTTGTCCATTCAGTGAACACAGTTATTCTCATTCTTTCAATGGGAGAAGCTTAACGCTTTCTTTCAAATAAACAAACTGCATGCATTTAATCATTCAATCAAACTATAACCATTGATTCATTGAATCAAACTGTATTCCTTGTTTCAATGCAACAAACCAAACGTACTTTTCTCCTGAACAAAACTAAGTAGGTTCATTCATTATAAAGGCTGCACTTGTCAATTCAATGAATAGAGCTATTCTCATTTATTCAGTGGGACAAGCTTAACGCTTTCATTCAATGAAACAAACCTCATTCATTGAATCATTGAATCAAAGTGAAATCATTGCTTCAATGAATCAAACCGTATTCCTTTTTTCAATGGAACAAACCTACCTCCCTTGTACAGTGAAACAAACTGCATATGTTCATTCAATGAGAAATGCTGCACTTGTCAATTCAATGAGTAGAGTTATTCTCATTCTTTCAATGGGACAAGCTTAACGCTTTCGTTCAATTAAACAAACTGCATGCATTGAATCATTGAATCAAAGTGAAATCATTGCTTCAATGAATCAAACTGTATTCCTTCTTTCAAAGGAACAAACCTATCTCCCTTACATAGTGAAACAATCTGATAATTTCATTCAATGAAGGAGGCTGCACTTGTCAAATGAATGAGTTGCGGTGTCTCAGTCCCTCTTGTCACCCCCGGTGTCTCGGTCCCTCTTGTCACCCCCGGTGTCTCGGTCCCTCTTGTCACCCCCCGGTGTCTCGGTCCCTCTCGTCCCCCCCGGTGTCTCGGTCTCTCTTGTCACCCCCGGTTTCTTGGTCTCTCTTGTCACCCCCGGTGTCTCAGTCTCCCTTGTCACCCCCGGTGTCTCAGTCCCCCTTGTCACCCCCGGTGTCTCGGTCTCTCTTGTCACGCCCGGTGTAATTAAACAAACTGCATGCATTGAATCATTGAATCAAAGTGAAATCATTGCTTCAATTAATCAAACTGTATTCCTTCTTTCAATGGAACAAACCTTACATAGTGAAACAAACTGATAATTTCATTCAATGAAGGAGGCAGCACTTGTCAAATCAATGAGTTGAGCTACTCTCATTCATTCAGTGGGACAATGAATCAAACCTTATTCATTGAATCAATGCAACAAACCTACCTCCCTTGTACAGTGAAACAAACTGCATATGTTCATTCAATGAAAAATGCTGCACTTGTCAATTCAATGAGTAGAGCTATTCTCTTTCATTCAATGGGACCAGCCTAAGGCTTTATTCAATGAAAGAAACTGCATTCATTGAATCATTGAATCAAAGTGAAATCATTGCTTCAATTAATCAAACCGTATTCCTTCTTTCAATGGAACAAACCTATCTCCCTTACATAGTGAACCAAACTGCATACTTTCATTCAATGAAAGAGGCTGCACTTGTCAATTCAGTGAGTAGAGTTATTCTCATTCTTTCAATGGGACAAGCTTAACGCTTTCGTTCAATTAAACAAACTGCATGCATTGAACCATTCAATCAAACTGCAACCAGTGATTCATTGGATCAAACTCTATTCATTGTTTCAATGCAACAAACCTAACTCCGTTGTACAGTGAAACAAACTGCATACTTTCATTTAATGAACTGCACTTGTCAATTCAATGAGTAGAGCTACTCTCATTCATTCAGTGGGACAAGCTTAATGCTTTCATTCAATGAAACAAATTGTATTCATTGAATCATTGAATCAAACTACAACCATTGATTCATTGAATCAAACCGTATTCCTTGTTTCAATGCAACGAAACTAACTCCCTTACATAGTGAAACAAACTGCAAACTTTCATTCAATGAAAGAGGCTGCACTTGTCAATTCAGTGAGTAGAGTTATTCTCATTCTTTCAACGTGAGAAGCTTAACGGTTTCTTTGAAATAAACACACTGCATGCATTGAATCATTCAATCAAACTATAACCATTGATTCATTGAATCAAACTGTATTCCTTGTTTCAATGCAACAAACCAAACATACTTTCCTCGTGCACAAAACTTTGTAGGTTCATTCAATGAAAGAGGCTGAACTTGTCCATTCAGTGAATAGAGATATTATCATTCTTTCAATGGGACAAGCTTAACGCTTTCTTTCAAATACACAAACTGCATGCATTTAATCATTCAATCAAACTATAACCATTGATTCATTGAATCAAACTGTATTCCTTGTTTCAATGCAACAAACCAAACGTACTTTTCTCCTGAACAAAACTTTGTAGGTTCATTCATTAAAAAGGCGGCACTTTGTCAATTCAATGAGTAGAGCTACTCTCATTCATTCAGCGGGACAAGCTTAATGTTTTCATTCAATGAAACAAACTGCATTCATTGAATCATTGAATCAACATACAACCATTGATTCATTGAATCAAACTGTATTCCTTGTTTCAATGCAAAGAAACTAAGTCCCTTACATAGTGAAACAAACTGCAAACTTTCATTCAATGAAAGAGGCTGAACTTGTCCATTCAGTGAATAGAGATATTATCATTCTTTCAATGGGACAAGCTTAACGCTTTCTTTCAAATAAACAAACTGCATGCATTTAATCATTCAATCAAGCTATAACCATTGATTCATTGAATCAAACTGTATTCCTTGTTTCAATGCAACAAACCAAAAACTTTTCTCGTCAACAAAACTACATAGGTTCATTCATGAAAAAGGCTGCAATTTTCAATTCAATGAGGAGAGCTACTCTCATTTATTCAGTGGGACAAGCTTAACGCTTTCATTCAATGAAACAAACTTCATTCATTGAATCATTGAATCAAAATACAACCATTGATTCATTGAATCAAACTGTATTCCTTGTTTCAATGCAACGAAACTAATTCCCTCACATACTGAAACAAACTGCAAACATTCATTCAATGAAAGAGGCTACACTTGTCAATTCAGTGAGTAGAGTTATTCTCATTCTTTCAATGGGACAAGCTTTATGCTTTCATTGAATTATAGAAACTGCATGCATTGAATCATTCAATCAAACTACAACAATTGATTCATTGAATCAAACTGTATTTCTTGTTTCAATGCAAAAAAACAAACTCAGTAATGTCGTGAACAAAACTTTATAGGTTCATTTTATGAAAGAGGCTGCACTTGTCAATTCAGTGAGTAGAGTTATTCTCATTCTTTCAATGGGACAAGCTTAACGCTTTCATTCAATGAAACAAACTGCATTCATTGAATCAAAGTGAAATCATTTCTTCAATGAATCAAACCTTATTCATTGAATCAATGCAACAAACCTACCTCCCTTGTACAGTGAAACAAACTGCACATGTTCATTCAATGAAAAATGCTGAACTTGTCAATTCAATGAGTAGAGCTATTCTCTTTCATTCAATGGAAACAGCCTAAGGCTTACATTCCATGAAAGAAACTGCATTCATTGAATCATTGAATCAAAGTGAAATCATTGCTTCAATTAGTCAAACCGTATTCCTTCTTTCAATGGAACAAACCTATCTCCCTTACATAGTGAACCAAACTGCATACTTTCATTCAATGAAAGAGGCTGCACTTGTCAATTCAGTGAGTAGAGTTATTCTCATTCTTTCAATGGGACAAGCTTAACGTTTTCGTTCAATTAAACAAACTGCATGCATTGAACCATTCAATCAAACTGCAACCATTGATTCATTGAATCAAACTGTATTCATTGTTACAATGCAACAAACGTACCTCTCTTGTACAGTGTAACAAACTGCATACTCTCATTTAATGAAAGAGGCTGCATTGTCAATTCAGTGAGTAGAGTTATTCTCATTCTTTCAATGGGACAAGCTTAACGCTTTCGTTCAATTAAACAAACTGCATGCATGGAACCATTAAATCAAACTACAACCAGTGATTCATTGAATCAAACTGTATTTATTGTTTCAATGCAACAAACATAACTCCATTGTACAGTGAAACAAACTGCAAACTTTTATTTAATGAAAGAAGCTGCAGTTGTCAATTCAGTGAGTAGAGTTATTCTCATTCTTTCAATGGGACAAGCGAAACGATTTCTTTAAAATAAACAAACTGCATGCATTGATTCATTGAATCAAACTACAACCATTGATTCATTGAATCAAACTATATTCCTTGTTTCAATGCAACAAACAAAAAACTTTTCTCGTGAACAAAACTATATAGGTTCATTCTTGAAAAAGGCTGCAATTGTCAATTCAATGAGTAGAGCTACTCTCATTCATTCAGTGGGACAAGCTTAATGCTTTCATTCAATGAAACAAACTGCATTCATTGAATCATTGAACCAATCTCCAATCATTGATTCAATTAATCAAACCGTATTCCTTCTTTTAATGGAACAAACCTATCTCCCTTAAATAGTGAACCAAACTGCATACTTTCATTCAATGAAAGAGGCTGCACTTGTCAATTCAGTGAGTAGAGTTATTCTCATTCTTTCAATGGGAGAAGCTTAACGGTTTCTTTCAAATAAACACACTGCATGCATTTAATCATTCAATCAAATAATAACCATTGATTCATTGAATCAGACGGTATTCATTGTTTCAATGCAACAAACCAAACGTACTTTTCTCCTGAACAAAACTTTGTATGTTCATTCAATGAAAGAGGCTGCACTTGTCAATTCAGTGAGTAGAGGTATTCTCATTCTTTCAATGGGACAAGCTTAATGCTTTCATTCAATGAAACAAACTACAACCATTGATTCATTAAATCAAACTGTATTCCTTGTTTCAATGCAACGAAACTAATTCCCTTACATAGTGAAACAAACTGCAAACTTTCATTCAATGAAAGAGGCTACACTTGTCAATTCAGTGAGTAGAGTTATTCTCATTCAATGGGACAAGCTTTATGCTTTCATTGAATTATACAAACTGCATGCATTGAATCATTCAATCAAACTATAACAATTGATTCATTGAATCAAACTGTATTCCTTGTTTCAATGCAAAAAACCAAACTCAGTAATGTCGTGAACAAAACTTTATAGGTTCATTTTATGAAAGAGGCTGCACTTGTCAATTCAGTGAGTAGAGTTATTCTCATTCTTTCAATGGGACAAGCTTAATGCTTTCGTTCAATTAAACAAACTGTATGCATTGAACCATTCAATCAAACTGCAACCATTGATTCATTGAATCAAACTGTATTCATTGTTTCAATGCAACAAACGTAACTCTCTTGTACAGTGTAACAAACTGCATACTCTCATTTAATGAAAGAGGCTGCACTTGTCAATTCAGTGAGTAGAGTTATTCTCATTCTTTCAATGGGACAAGCTTAACGCTTTCGTTCAATTAAACAAACTGCATGCATTGAACCATTCAATCACACTACAACCAGTGATTCATTGAATCAAACTGTATTCCTTGCTTCAATGCAAAAAACCAAACTCAGTAATGTCGTGAACAAAACTTTATAGGTTCATTTTATGAAAGAGGCTGCAATTGTCAATTCAGTGAGAAGAGTTATTCTCATTCTTTCAATGGGACAGGGTTAACGATTTCGTTCAATTAAACAAACTGCATGCATTGAACCATTCAATCAAACTGCAACCATTGATTCATTGAATCAAACTGTATTCATTGTTTCAATGCAACAAACGTAACTCTCTTGTACAGTGTAACAAACTGCATACTCTCATTTAATGAAAGAGGCTGCACTTGTCAATTCAGTGAGTAGAGTTATTCTCATTCTTTCAATGGGACAAGCTTAACGCTTTCGTTCAATTAAACAAACTGCATTCATTGAATCATTGAATCAAAGTGAAATCATTGCTTCAATGAATCAAACGGTATTCCTTCTTTCAATGGAACAAAGCTACCTCCCTTGAACAGTGAAACAAACTGCATATGTTCATTCAATGAAAATGCTGCACTTGTCAATTCAATGAGTAGAGTTATTCTCATTCTTTCAATGGGACAAGCTTAACGCTTTCGTTCAATTAAACAAACTACATGCATTGAACCATTGAATCAAACTGGAACCATTGATTCATTGAATCAAACTGTATTCCTTGTTTCAATGCAACGAACCAAACATACTTTCCTCATGCACAAAACTTTGTAGGTTCATTCAATGAAAGAGTCTGCACTTGTCCATTTAGTGAATAGAGTTATTGTCATTCTTTCAATGGGACAAGCTTAACGCTTTCTTTCAAATAAACAAACTGCATGCATTTAATCATTCAATCAAACCATGACCATTGATTCATTGAATCAAACTGTATTCCTTGTTTCAATGCAACAAACCAAACGTACTTTTGTCCTGAACAAAACTTTGTATGTTCATTCATTAAAAAGGCTGCACTTGTCAATTCAATGAGTAGAGCTACTCTCATTCATTCAGTGGGACAAGCTTAATGCTTTCATTCAATGAAACAAACTGTATTCATTGAATCATTGAATCAAACTACAACCATTGATTCATTGAATCAAACTGTATTCCTTGTTTCAATGCAACGAAACTAACTCACTTACACAGTGAAACAAACTGCAAACTTTCATTCAATGAAAGAGGCTACACTTGTCAATTCAGTGAGTAGAGTTATTCTCATTCTTTCATTGGGACAAGCTTGATGCTTTCATTGAATTATACAAACTGCATGCATTGAATCATTCAATCAAACTTCAACAATTGATTCATTGAATCAAACTGTATTCCTTGTTTCAATGCAAAAAACCAAACTCACTAATGTCGTGAACAAAACTTTATAGGTTCATTCTATGAAAGAGGCTGCACTTGTCAATTCAATGAGTAGAGCTCCTTTCATTAATTCAGTGGGACAAGCTTCATGCTTTTATTCAATGAAACAAACTGCATTCATTGAATCATTGAATCAAAGTAAAATCATTGCTTCAATTAATCAAACCGTATTCCTTCTTTCAATGGAACAGACCTATCTCCCTTACATAGTGAACCAAACTGCATATTTTCATTCAATGAAAGAGGCTGCACTTGTCAATTCAGTGAGTAGAGTTATTCTCATTCTATCAATGGGACAAGCTTAACGCTTTCGTTCAATTAAACAAACTGCATGCATTGAACCATTCAATCAAACAGCAACCATTGATTCATTGAATCAAACTGTATTCATCGTTTCAATGCAACAAACCAAACTCCCTTGTACAGTGAAACAAACTGCATACTTTCATTCAATCAAAGAGGCTGCACTTGTCAAATCAATGAGAAGAGTTATTCTCATTCCTTCAATGGGAGAAGCTTAACGCTTTCGTTCAAATAAACACACTGCATGCATTGAATCATTCAATCAAACTATAACCATTGATTCATTGAATCAAACTGTATTCCTTGTTTCAATGCCACAAACCAAACATACTTTCCTCGTGCACAAACCTTTGTAGGTTCATTCAATGAAAGAGGCTGAACTTGTCCATTCAGTGAATAGAGTTATTCTCATTCTTTCAATGGGACAAGCTTAACGCTTTCTTTCAAATAAACAAACTGCATGCATTTAATCATTCAATCAAACTATAACCATTGATTCATTGAATCAAACTGTATTCCTTGTTTCAATGCAACAAACCAAACGTACTTTTCTCCTGAACAAAACTGTGTCGGTTCATTCATTAAAAAGGCGGCACTTTGTCAATTCAATAAGTAGAGCTACTCTCATTCATTCAAAGGGACAAGCTTAATGCTTTCATTCAATGAAACAAACTGCATTCATCGAATCATTGAATCAAAATACAACGATTGATTCATTGAATCAAACTGTATTCCTTGTTTCAATGCAACAAACCTAACTCCCTTGTACAGTGAAACAAACTGCATACTTTCATTTAATGAAAGAGGCTGCACTTGTCAATTCAGTGAGTAGAGTTATTCTCATTCTTTCAATGGGAGAAGCTTAACGGTTTCTTTCAAATAAACACACTGCATGCATTGAATCATTCAATCAAACTATAACCATTGATTCATTGAATCAAACTGTATTCCCTGTTTCAATGCATCAAACCAAACATACTTTCCTCATGCACAAAACTTTGTAGGTTCATTCAATGAAAGAGTCTGCACTTGTCCATTCAGTGAATAGAGTTATTGTCATTCTTTCAATGGGACAAGCTTAACGCTTTCTTTGAAATAAACAAACTGCATGCATTTAATCATTCAATCAAACCATGACCATTGATAAATTGAATCAAACTGTATTCCTTGTTTCAATGCAACAAATCAAACGTACTTTTCTCTTGAAGAAAACTTTGTAGGTTCATTCATTATAAAGGCTGCACTTGTCAATTCAATGAATAGAGCTATTCTCATTTATTCAGTGGGACAAGCTTAACGCTTTCTTTCAAATAAACAAACTGCATTCATTGAATCATTGAAACAACATACAACCATTGATTCATTGAATAAAACTGTATTCCTTGTTTCAATGCAAAGAAACTAACTCCCTTACATAGTGAAACAAACTGCAAACTTTCATTAAATGAAAGAGGCTGAACTTGTCCATTCAGTGAATAGAGATTTCTTATTGTTTCGATGGGACAAGCTTAACACTTTCGTTCAATTAAACAAACTGCATGCATTGAACCATTCAATCAAAGTGCATTCATTGATTCATTGAATCAAACTGTATTCATTGTTTCAATGCAACAAACCTAACTCCCTTGTGCAGTGAAACAAACTGCACACTTTCATTTAATGAAAGAGGATGCACTTGTCAATTCAGTGAGGAGAGTTATTCTCATTCTTTCAATGGGAGAAGCTTAATAATTCAATCAAACTATAACCATTGATTCATTGAATGAAACTGTATTCCTTGTTGCAATGCAACAAACCAAACGTACTTTTCTCCTGAACAAAACTTTGTAGGTTCATTCATTAAAAAGGCTTCAATGAGTTGAGCGACTCTCATTCATTCAGTGGGACAAGCTTAACGCTTTCATTCAATGAAACAAACTGCATTCATTGAATCATTGAATCAAAGTGAAATCATTGCTTCAATGAATCAAACCGTATTCCTTCTTTCAATGGAACAAACCTACCTCCCTTGTACAGTGAAACAAACTGCATATGTTCATTCAATGAAAAATGCTGCACTTGTCAGTTCAATGAGTAGAGTTATTCTCATTCTTTCAATTGGACAAGCTTAACGCTTTCGTTCAATTAAACAAACTGCATGCATTGAACCATTCAATCAAACTGCAACCATTGATTCATTGAATCAAACTGTATTCATTGTTTCAATGCAACAAACGTAACTCCCTTGTACAGTGTAACAAACTGCATGCTCTCAATTAATGGAAGAGGCTGCACTTGTCAATTCAGTGAGTAGAGTTATTCTCATTCTATCAATGGGACAAGGTTCACGCTTTCGTTCAATTAAACAAACTGCATGCATTGAACCATTCAATCAAACTACAACCATTGATTCATTGAATCAAACTATATTCCTTCTTTCAATGCAACAAACCAATAACTTTTCTCGTGAACAAAACTGTATAGGTTCATTCATGAAAAAGGCTGCAATTTTCAATTCAATGAGTAGAGCTACTCTCATTCATTCAGTGGGACAAGCTTAATGCTTTCATTCAATGAAACAAACTGCATTCGTTGAATCATTGAATCTATCTACAATCATTGAATCATTAATCAAACCGTGTTCCTTATTTCAATGGAACAAACCTATCTCCCTTACATAGTGTACCAAACTGCATGCTTTCATTCAATCAAAGAGGCTGCACTTGTCAATTTAGTGAGTAGACTGATTCTCATTCGTTCAATGGGAGAAGCTTAACGGTTTCTTTCAAATAAACAAATTGCATGCGTTGAATCATTCAATCAAACTATAACCATTGATTCATTGAATCAAACTGTATTCCTTGTTTCAATGCAACAAATCAAACGTACTTTTCTCCTGAACAAAACTTTGTAGGTTCATTCATTATAAAGGCTGCACTTGTCAATTCAATGAATAGAGCTATTCTCATTTATTCAGTGGGACAAGCTTAACGCTTTCATTCAATGAAACAAACTGCATTCATTGAATCATTGAATCAAAGTGAAATCATTGCTTCAATGAATCAAACCTTATTCATTGAATCAATGCAACAAACCGACCTCCCTTGTACAGTGAAACAAACTGCATATGTTCATTCAATGAGAAATGCTGCACTTGTCAATTCAATGAGTAGAGTTATTCTCATTCTTTCAATGGGACAAGCTTAACACTTTCGTTCAATTAAACAAACTGCAGGCATTGAATCATTGAATCAAAGTGAAATCATTGCTTCAATTAATCAAACTGTATTCCTTCTTTCAATGGAACAAACCTATCTCCCTTACATAGTGAAACAAACTGATAATTTCATTCAATGATAGAGGCTGCACTTGTCAAATCAATGAGTTGAGCTACTCTCATTCATTCAGTGGGACAAGCTTAATGCTTTCATTCAATGAAACAAACTGCATTCATTGAATCATTGAATCAAAGTGAAATCATTTCTTCAAAGAATCAAACCTTATTCATTGAATCAATGAAACAAACCTACCTCCCTTGTACAGTGAAACAAACTGCATATGTTCATTCAATGAAAAATGCTGTACTTGTCAATTCAATGAGTAGAGCTATTCTCTTTCATTAAATGGGACCTGCCTAAGGCTTTTATTCAATGAAAGAAACTGCATTCATTGAATCATTGAATCAAAGTGAAATCATTGCTTCAATTAATCAAACCGTATTCCTTCTTTCAATGGAACAAACCTATCTCCCTTACATAGTGAACCAAACTGCATACTTTCATTCAATGAAAGAGGCTGCACTTGTCAATTCAGTGAGTAGAGTTATTCTCATTCTTTCAATGGGACAAGCTTAACGCTTTCGTTCAATTAAACAAACTGCATGCATTAAACCATTCCATCAAACTGCAACCATTGATTCATTGAATCAAACTGTATTCATTGTTTCAATGCAACAAACCTTGCTCCCTTGTACAGTAAAACAAACTGCACACTTTCATTCAAACAAAGAGGCTGCACTTGTCAAATCAATGAGTAGAGTTATTCTCATTCCTTCGATGGGAGAAGCTTAACACTTTCGTTCAAATAAACACACTGCACGCATTGAATAATTCAATCAAACTATAACCGTTGATTTGTTGAACCAAACTTTATTCCTTGTTTCAATGCCACAAACCAAACATACTTTCCTCGTGCACAAAAATTTGTAGGTTCATTCAATGAAAGAGGCTGAACTTGTCCATTCAGTGAATAGAGTTATTGTCATTCTTTCAATGGGACAAGCTTAACGCTTTCTTTCAAATAAACAAACTGCATGCATTTAATCATTCAATCAAACTATAACCATTGATTCATTGAATCAAACTGTATTCCTTGTTTCAATGCAACAAACCAAACGTACTTTTCTCCTGAACAAAACTCTGTAGGTTCATTCATTAAAAAGGCGGCACTTTGTCAATTCAATAAGTAGAGCTACTCTCATTCATTCAAAGGGACAAGCTTAATGCTTTCATTCAATGAAACAAACTGCATTCATTGAATCATTGAATCAAAAGACAACCATTGATTCATTGAATCAAACTGTATTCCTTGTTTCAATGCAAAGAAACTAACTCCCTTACATAGTGAAATAAACTGCAAACTTTCATTCAATGAAAGAGGCTGAACTTGTCCAGTCAGTAAATAGAGATTTCTCATTGTTTCAATGGGACAAGCTTAACGCTTTCTTTCAAATAAACAAACTGCATGCATTTAATCATTCAATCAAACTATAACAATTGATTCATTGAATCAAACTGTATTCCTTGTTTCAATGCAACAAACCAAACGTATTTTTCTCCTGAACAAAGCTATGTAGGTTCATTCATTAAAAAGGCTTCAATGAGTAGAGCTACTCTCATTCATTCAGTGGGACAAGCTTAACGCTGTCATTCAATGAAACAAACTGCATTCATTGAATCATTGAATCAAAGTGAAATCATTGCTTCAATGAATCAAACCGTATTCCTTCTTTCAATGGAACAAACCTACCTCCCTTGTACAGTGAAACAAACTGCATATCTTCATTCAATGAAAAATGCTGCACTTGTCAGTTCAATGAGTAGAGTTATTCTCATTCTATCAATGGGACAAGCTTAACGCTTTCGTTCAATTAAACAAACTGCATGCATTGAACCATTCAATCAAACTGCAACCATTGATTCATTGAATCAAACTCTTTTCATTGCTTCAATGCAACAAACCTAACTCCCTTGTACAGTGAAACAAACTGCATACTTTCATTTAATGAAAGAGGCTGCACTTGTCAATTCAGTGAGTAGAGTCTTTCTCATTCTTTCAATGGGAGAAGCGTAACGGTTTCTTTCAAATAAACACACTGCATGCATTGAATCATTCAATCAAACTATAACCATTGATTCATTGAATCAAACTGTATTCCTTGTTTCAATGCAACAAACCAAACATACTTTCCTCATGCACAAAACTTTGTTGGTTCATTCAATGAAAGAGTCTGCACTTGTCCATTCAGTGAATAGAATTATTGACATAATTGCAATGGGACAAGCTTAACGCTTTCTTTCAAATAAACAAACTGCATGCATTTAATCATTCAATCAAACTATAACCACTGATTCATTGAATCAAACTGTATTCCTTGTTTCAATGCAACAAACCAAACGTACTTTTCTCCTGAACAAAACTTTGTAGGTTCATTCATTAAAAAGGCGGCACTTGGTCAATTCAATGAGTAGAGCTACTCTCATTCATTCAAAGGGACAAGCTTAATGCTTTCATTCAAGGAAACAAACTGCATTCATTGAATCATTGAATCCAAATACAACCATTGATTCATTGAATCAACTGTATTCCTTGTTTCAATGCAAAGAAACTAACTCCCTTACATAGTGAAACAAACTGCAAACTTTCATTCAATGAAAGAGGCTGAACTTGTCCATTCAGTGAATAGAGATTTCTCATTGTTTCAATGGGACCAGCTTAACGCTTTCTTTCAAATAAACAAACTGCATGCATTTAATCATTCAATCAAACTATAACCATTGATTCATTGAATCAAACAGTATTCCTTGTTTCAATGAAACAAACCAAAATCTTTTCTCGTGAACAAAACTATATAGGTTCATTCATGAAAAAGGCTGCAATTTTCAATTCAATGAGTAGAGCTACTCTCATTTATTCAGTGGGACAAGCTTAACGCTTTCATTGAATGAAACAAACTGCATTCATTGAATGATTGAATCAAATGAAATCATTTCTTCAATGAATCAAACCTTATTAATTGAATCAATGCAACAAACCTACCTCCCTTGTACAGTGAAACAAACTGCATATGTTCATTCAATGAAAAATGCTGCACTTGTCAATTCAATGAGTAGAGCTATTCTCTTTCATTCAATGGGACCAGCCTAAGGCTTTTATTCAATGAAAGAAACTGCATTCATTGAATCATTGAATCAAAGTGAAATCATTGCTTCAATTAATCAAACCGTATTCCTTCTTTCAATGGAACAAACCTATCTCCCTTACATAGTGAACCAAACTGCATACTTTCATTCAATCAAAGAGGCTGCACTTGTCAATTCAGTGAGTAGAGTTATTCTCATTCTTTCAATGGGACAAGCTTAACGCTTTCGTTCAATTAAACAAACTGCATGCATTGAACCATTCAATCAAGCTGCAACCATTGATTCATTAAATCAAACTGTCTTCAATGTTTCAATGCAACAAACCTAACTCCCTTGTACAGTGAAACAAACTGCATACTTTCATTCAATCAAAGAGGCTGCACTTGTCAAATCAATGAGTAGAGTTATTCTCATTCCTTCAATGGGAGAAGCTTAACGCTTTCGTTCAAATAAACACACTGCATGCATTGAATCATTCAATCAAACTATAACCATTGATTCATTGAATCAAACTGTATTCCTTGTTTCAATGCAACAAACCAAACATACTTTCCTCGTGCACAAAACTTTGTAGGTTCATTCAATGAAAGAGGCTGAACTTGTCCATTCAGTGAATAGAGTTATTGTCATTCTTTCAATGGGACAAGCTTAACGCTTTCTTTCAAATAAACAAACTGCATGCATTTAATCATTCAATCAAACCATGACCATTGATTCATTGAATCAAACTGTATTCCTTGTTTCAATGCAACAAATCAAACGTAGTTTTCTCCTGAACAAAACTTTGTAGGTTCATTCATTAAAAAGGCTGCACTTGTCAATTAAATGAATAGAGCTATTCTCATTTATTCAGTGGGACAAGCTTAACGCTTTCGTTCAATGAAACAAACTTCATTCATTGAATCATTGAATCAAAGTGAAATCATTGCTTCAATGAATCAAACCGTATTCCTTCTTTCAATGGAACAAACCTACCTCCCTTGTACAGTGAAACAATCTGCATATGTTCATTCAATGAGAAATGCTGCACTTGTCAATTCAATGAGTAGAGTTATTCTCATTCTTTCAATGGGACAAGCTTAACACTTTCGTTCAATTAAACAAACTGCATGCATTGAATCATTGAATCAAAGTGAAATCATTGCTTCAATGAATCAAACTGTATTCCTTCTTTCAATGGAACAAACCTATCTCCCTTACATAGTGAAACAAAATGATAATTTCATTCAATGAAGGAGGCAGCACTTGTCAAATCAATGAGTTGAGCTACTCTCATTCATTCAGTGGGACAAGCTTAATGCTTTCATTCAACGAAACAAACTGCATTCATTGAATCATTGAATCAAAATACAACCATTGATTCATTGAATCAAACTGTATTCCTTTTTTCAATGCAACAAACCAAACGTACTTTTCTCCTGAACAAAACTTTGTAGGTTCATTCATTAAAAAGGCTGCACTAGTCAATTCAATGAGTAGAGCTACTCTCATTCATTCAATGGGACAAGCTTAATGCTTTCATTGAATGAAACAAACTGCATTCATTGAATCATTGAATCAAAATACAACCATTGATTCATTGAATCAAACTGTATTCCTTGTTTCAGTGCAAAGAAACTAGCTCCCTTTCATAGTGAAACAAACTGCAAACTTTCATTCAATGAAAGAGGCTGAACTTGTCCATTCAGTGAATAGAGTTATTCTCATTCTTTCAATGGGACAAGCTTAACGCTTTCTTTCAAATAAACAATCTGCATACATTTAATCATTCAATCAAACTATAAACATTGATTCATTGAATCAAACTGTAGTCCTTGTTTCAATGCAACAAACCAAACGTACTTTTCTCCTGAACAAAACTAAGTAGGTTCATTCATTAAAAAGGCTGCACTTGTCAATTCAATGAGTAGAGCTACTGTCATTCATTCAGTGGGACAAGCTTTACACTTTCATTCAATGAAACAAACTTCATTCATTGAATCATTGAATCAAAGTGAAATCATTGCTTCAATGGATCAAACCGTATTCCTTCTTTCAATGGAACAAACCTACCTCCCTTGAACAATGAAACAAACTGCATATGTTCATTCAATGAAAAATGCTGCACTTGTCAATTCAATGAGTAGAGTTATTCTCATTCTTTCAATGGGACAAGCTTAACGCTCTCGTTCAATTAAACAAACTGCATGCATTGAAACATTCAATCAAACTGCAACCATTGATTCATTGAATCAAACTCTGTTCATTGTTTCAATGCAACAAACCTAACTCCCTTGTACAGTGAAACAAACTGCATACTTTCATTCAATGAAAGAGGCTACACTTGTTAATTCAGTGAGTCGAGTTATTCTCATTCTTTCAATGGGACAAGCTTAACGCTTTCTTTCAAATAAACAAACTGCATGCATTTAATCATTCAATCACCGATAACCATTGATTCATTGAATCAAACTGTATTCCTTCTTTCAATGCAACAAACCGAACGTACTTTTCCACTGAACAAAACGTTATAGGTTCATTCATTAAAAAGGCTGCACTTGTCAATTCAATGAGTAGAGCTACTGTCATTCATTCAGTGGGACAAGCTTTACACTTTCATTCAATGAAACAAACTTCATTCATTGAATCATTGAATCAAAGTGAAATCATTGCTTCAATGGATCAAACCGTATTCCTTCTTTCAATGGAACAAACCTACCTCCCTTGAACAGTGAAACAAACTGCATATGTTCATTCAATGAAAAATGCTGCACTTGTCAATTCAATGAGTAGAGTTATTCTCATTCTTTCAATGGGACAAGCTTAACGCTCTCGTTCAATTAAACAAACTGCATGCATTGAAACATTCAATCAAACTGCAACCATTGATTCATTGAATCAAACTCTGTTCATTGTTTCAATGCAACAAACCTAACTCCCTTGTACAGTGAAACAAACTGCATACTTTCATCAATGAAAGAGGCTACACTTGTTAATTCAGTGAGTCGAGTTATTCTCATTCTTTCAATGGGACAAGCTTAACGCTTTCTTTCAAATAAACAAACTGCATGCATTTAATCATTCAATCACCGATAACCATTGATTCATTGAATCAAACTGTATTCCTTCTTTCAATGCAACAAACCGAACGTACTTTTCCACTGAACAAAACGTTATAGGTTCATTCATTAAAAAGGCTGCACTTGTCCATTCAGTGTATAGAGTTATTCTCATTCTTTCAATGGGACAAGCTTAATGCTTTCTTTAAAATGAACAAACTGCATGCATTTAATCATTCAATCAAACTATAACCATTGATTCATTGAATCAAACTGTATTTCTTGTTTCAATGCAACAAACTAAACATACTTTTCCACTGAACAAACCGTTGTAGCTTCATTCAATGAAAGAGGCTGCACTTGTCCATTCAGTGAATACAGTTAATCTCATTCTGTCAATGGGACAAGCCTAACGCTTTCTTTCAAATAAACAAACTGCATGCATTCAATCATTCAATCAAATTATAACCATCGATTCATTGAATCCACCTGTATTCCTTGTTTCAATGCAACAAACCAAACGTACTTTTCTCCTGAACAAAACTTTCTAGGTTCTTTCATTAAAAAGGCTGCATATGTTCATTCAATGAAAAATGCTGCACTTGTCAATTCAATGAGTAGAGTTATTCTCATTCTTTCAATGGGACAAGCTTAACGCTCTCGTTCAATTAAACAAACTGCATGCATTGAAACATTCAATCAAACTGCAACCATTGATTCATTGAATCAAACTCTATTCATTGTTTCAATTCAACAAACCTAACTCCCTTGTACAGTGAAACAAACTGCATACTTTCATTCAATGAAAGAGGCTACACTTGTTAATTCAGTGAGTAGAGTTATTCTCATTCTTTCAATGGGACAAGCTTAACGCTTTCTTTCAAATAAACAAACTGCATGCATTTAATCATTCAATCAAACGATAACCATTGATTCATTGAATCAAACTGTATTCCTTCTTTCAATGCAACAAACCAAACGTAATTTTCCACTGAACAAAACGTTATAGGTTCATTCATTAAAAAGGCTGCACTTGTCAAATCAATGAGTACAGCTACTCTCATTCATTCAGTGGGACAAGCTTAACGCTTTCATTCAATGAAAGAAACTGCATTCATTGAATCATTGAATCAAAGTGAAATCATTGCTTCAATGAATCACACCGTATTCCTTCTTTCAATGGAACAAACCTATCTCCCTTACATCGTGAACCAAACTGCATACTTTCATTCAATCAAAGAGGCTGCACTTGTCAATTCAGTGAGTAGAGTTATTCTCATTCTTTCAATGGGACAAGCTTAACGGTTTCTTTCAAATAAACAAATTGCATGCATTGAATCATTCAATCAAACAATAACCATTGATTCATTGAATCAAACTGCATTCCTTGTTTCAATGCAACAAACCAAACATACTTTCCTCGTGCACAAAACTTTGTAGGTTCATTCAATGAAAGAGGCTGAACTTGTCCATTCAGTGAATAGAGTTATTGTCATTCTTTCAATGGGACAAGCTTAACGCTTTCGTTCAATTAAACAAACTGCATGCATTGAATCATTCAATCAAACTACAACAATTCATTCATTGAATCAAACTGCATTCCTTGTTTCAATGCAACAAACCAAACATACTTTCCTCGTGCACAAAACTTTGTAGGTTCATTCAATGAAAGAGGCTGAACTTGTCCATTCAGTGAATAGAGTTATTGTCATTCTTTCAATGGGACAAGCTTAACGCTTTCGTTCAATTAAACAAACTGCATGCATTGAATCATTCAATCAAACTACAACAATTCATTCATTGAATCAAACTGTATTCCTTGTTTCAATGCAAAAAACTAAACTCAACAAAATGTCGTCAACAAAACTTTATAGGTTTATTCTCTGAAAGAGGCTGCACTTGTCAATTCACTGAGTAGTGCTCCTTTCATTAATTCAGTGGGACAAGCTTCACGCTTTTATTCAATGAAACAAACTTCATTCATTGAATCATTGAATCAAAGCAAAATAATTGCTTCAATGAATCAAACCGTATTCCTTCTTTCAATGGAACAAACCTATCTCCCTTACATAGTGAAACAAACTGCATACTTTCATTCAATGAAAGAAGTTGCACTTGTCAAATCAATGAGTAGAGCTACTCTCATTCATTCAATGGGACAAGCTTAACGCTTTCATTCAATGAAACAAACTGCATTCATTGAATCATTGAATCAAAATACAACCATTGATTCATTGAATCAAACTGTATTCCTTGTTTCAATGCAATGAAACTAACTCCCTTACATAGTGAAACAAACTGCAAACTTTCATTCAAGGAAAGAGGCTGAACTTGTCCATTCAGTGAATATAGAGTTATTCTCATTCTATCAATGGGACAAGCCTGAACAAAACTTTGTAGGTTCATTCATTAAAAAGGCTGCACTTGTCAATTCAATGAGTAGGGCTACTCTCATTCATTCAGCGGGACAAGCTTAACGCTTTCATTCAATGAAACAATGATTCATTGAATCATTGAATCAAAGTGAAATTATTGCTTCAATGAATCAAACCGCATTCCTTCTTTCAATGGAACAAACCTACCTCCTTTGTACAGTGAAACAAACTACATATGTTCATTCAATGAAAAGTGCAGCACTTCTCAATTCAATGAGTAGAGTTATTCTCATTCTTTCAATGGAACAAGATTAACGGTTTCTTTCAAATAAACAAATTGCATACATTCAATCATTCAATCAAAATATAACCATTGATTCATTAAATCAAACTGTATTCCTTGTTTCAATGCAACAAACCTAACTCCCTTGTACAGTGAAACAAACTGCATACTTTCATTTAATGAAAGAGGCTGCACTTCTCAATTCAGTGTGTAGAGCTACTATCATTCATTCAATGGGACAAGCTTAATGCTTTCATTCAATGAAACAAACTGCATTCGTTGAATCATTGAATCAAAATACAACCATTGATTCATTGAATCAAACTGTATTCCTTTTTTCAATGCAACAAACCAAACGTACTTTTCTCCTGAACAAAACTTTGTAGGTTCATTCATTAAAAAGGCTGCACTAGTCAATTCAATGAGTTGAGCTACTCTCATTCATTCAATGGGACAAGCTTAATGCTTTCATTGAATGAAACAAACTGCATTCATTGAATCATTGAATCCAAATACAACCATTGATTCATTGAATCAAACTGTATTCCTTGTTTCAGTGCAAAGAAACTGGCTCCCTTTCATAGTGAAACAAACTGCAAACTTTCATTCAATGAAAGAGGCTGAACTTGTCCATTCAGTGAATAGAGTTATTCTCATTCTTTCAATGGGACAAGCTGAACGCTTTCTTTCAAATAAACAATCTGCATACATTTAATCATTCAATCAAACTATAAACATTGATTCATTGAATCAAACTGTAGTCCTTGTTTCAATGCAACAAACCAAACGTACTTTTCTCCTGAACAAAACTAAGTAGGTTCATTCATTAAAAAGGCTGCACTTGTCAATTCAATGAGTAGAGCTACTCTCATTCATTCAGTGGGACAAGCTTAATGCTTTCATTCAATGAAACAAACTGCATTCATTCAATCATTGAATCAAAGTGAAATCATTGCTTCAATGAATCAAACCGTATTCCTTCTTTCAATGGAATAAACCTACCTCCCTTGTACAGTGAAACAAACTGCATATGTTCATTTAATGAAAGAGGCTGCACTTGTCAATTCAGTGAGTAGAGTTATTCTCGTTCTTTCAATGGGACAAGATTTATGCTTTCATAGAATTATACAAACTGCATGCATTGAACCATTCAATCAAACTGCAACCACTGATTCATTGAATCAAACAGTATTCATTGTTTCAATGCAACAAAACGAACTCCCTTGTACAGTGAAACAAACTGCATATGTTCATTCAATGAAAAATGCTGCACTTGTCAATTCAATGAGTAGAGTTATTCTCATTCTTTCAATGGGACAAGCTTAACGCTCTCGTTCAATTAAACAAACTACATGCATTGAAGCATTGAATCAAACTGGAACCATTGATTCATTGAATCAAACTCTATTCATTGTTTCAATGCAACAAACCTAACTCCCTTGTACAGTGAAACAAACTGCATACTTTCATTTAATGAAAGAGGCTGCACTTGTCAATTCAGTGAGTAGAGTTATTCTCATTCCTTCAATGGCAGAAGCTTAACGGTTTCTTTCAAATAAACACACTGCATGCATTGAATCATTCAATCAAACTATAACCATTGATTCATTGAATCAAACTGTATTCCTTGTTTCAATGCAACAAACCAAACGTACTTTTCCACTGAACAAAACTTTGTAGGTTGATTCAATGAAAGAGGCTGCACTTGTCCATTCAGTGAATAGAGTTATTCTCATTCTTTCAATGGGACAAGCTTAACGCTTTCATTCAATGAAACAAACTGCATTCATTGAATCATTGAATCAAAGTGAAATCATTGTTTCAATGAATCAAACCGTATTCCTTCTTTCAATGGAACAAACCTACCTCCCTTGTACAGTGAAACAAACTGCATATATTCATTCAATGAAAAGTGCTGCACTTGTCAATTCAATGAGTAGAGGTATTCTCATTCTTTCAATGGGACAAGCTTAACGCTTTCGTTCAATTAAACAAACTGCATGCATTGAACCATTCAATCAAACTGCAACCATTGATTCATTGAATCAAACTCTATTCATTGTTTCAATGCACCAAACCTAACTCCCTTGTACACTGAAACAAACTGCATACTTTCATTTAATGAAAGAGGCTGCACTTGTCAATTCAGTGAGTAGAGTTATTCTCATTCTTTCAATGGGACAAGCTTAACGCTTTCTTTCAAATAAACAAACTGCATGCATTTAATCATTCAATCAAACTATAACAATTGATTCATTGAATCAAACTGTATTCCTTGTTTCAAAGCAACAAACCAAACGTACTTTTCCACTGAACAAAACGTTGTAGGTTCATTCAATGAAAGAGGCTGCACTTGTCCATTCAGTGAATAGAGTTATTCTCATTCTTTCAATGGGACAAGCCTAACGCTTTCTTTCAAATAAACAAACTGCATGCATTTAATCATTCAACCAAACGATAACCATTGATTCATTGAATCAAACTGTATTCCTTGTTTCAATGCAACAAACCAAACGTACTTTTCACCTGAACAAAACTTTGTAGGTTCATTCATTAAAAAGGCTGCACTTGTCAATTCAATGAGTTGAGCTACTGTCATTCATTCAGTGGGACAAGCTTTACGCTTTCATTCAATGAAACAAACTTCATTCATTGAATCATTGAATCAAAGTGAAATCATTGCTTCAATGAATCAAACCGTATTCCTTCTTTCAATGGAACAAACCTACCTCCCTTGAACAGTGAAACAAGCTGCATATGTTCATTCAATGAAAAATGCTGCACTTGTCAATTCAATGAGTAGAGTTATTCTCATTCTTTCAATGGGACAAGCTTAACGCTCTCGTTCAATTAACCAAACTACATTCATTGAACCATTGACTCAAACTGGAACCATTGATTCATTGAATCAAACACGATTCATTGTTTCAATGCAACAAACCTAACTCCCTTGTACAGTGAACCAAACTGCATACTTTCATTCAATGAAAGAGGCTACACTTGTCAATTCAGTGAGTAGAGTTATTCTCATTCTTTCAATGGGACAAGCTTAACGCTTTCTTTCAAATAAACAAACTGCATGCATTTAATCATTAAATCAAACTATAACCATTGAATCATTGAATCAAACTGTATTCCTTGTTTCAATGCAACATACCAAACGTACTTTTCTCCTGAAGAAAACTTTGTAGGTTTATTCATTAAAAAGGCTGCACTCGTCAATTCAATGAGTAGAGCTACTCTCATTCATTCAGTGGGACAAGCTTAACGCTTTCATTCAATGAAACAAACTGCATTCATTGAATCATTGAATCAAAGTGAAATCATTGCTTCAATGAAGCAAACCGTATTCCTTCTTTCAATGGAATAAACCTACCTCCCTTGTACAGTGAAACTAACTGCATATGTTCATTCAATGAAAAATGCTGCACTTGTCAATTCAATGAGTAGAGTTATTCTCATTCTTTCAATGGGACAAGCTTAACGCTTTCGTTCAATTAAACAAACTACATGCATTGATCCATTGAATCAAACTGGAACCATTGATTCATTGAATCAAACTCTATTCATTGTTTCAATGCAACAAACCTAACTCCCTTGTACAGTGAAACAAACTGCATACTTTCATTCAATGAAAGAGGATACACTTGCGAATTTAGTGAGTAGAGTTATTCTCATTCATTCAATGGGACAAGCTTAACGCTTTCTTTCAAATAAACAAACTGCATGCATTTAATCATTCAATCAAACTATAACCATTGATTCATTGAATCCAACTGTACTCCTTGTTTCAATGCAACAAACCAAACGTACTTTTCCACTGAGCAAAACGTTGTAGGTTCATTCAATGAAAGAGGCTGCACTTGTCCATTCAGTGAATAGAGTTATTCTCATTCTTTCAACGGGACAAGCCTAACTCTTTCTTTCAAATAATCAAACTGCATGCATTTAATCATTCAATCAAACTATAACCAGTGATTCATTGAATCAAACTGTATTCCTTGTTTCAATGCAACAAAGCAAACGTACTTTTCTCCTGAACAAAACTTTGTAGGTTCATTCATTAAAAAGGCTGCACTTGTCAATTCAATGAGTAGAGCTACTGTCATTCATTCAGTGGGACAAGCTTAACGCTTTCATTCAATGAAACAAACTTCATTCATTGAATCATTGAATCAAAGTGAAATCATTGCTTCAATGAATCAAACCGTATTCCTTCTTTCAATTGAATAAACCTACCTCCCTTGTCCTGTGAAACAAACTGCACTTGTCAATTCAATGAGTAGAGTTATTCTAATTCTTTCAATGGGACAAGCTTAACGCTTTCATTCAATTAAACAAACCGCATGCATTGAACTATTCAATCAAACTGCAACCATTGATTCATTGAATCAAACTCTATTCATTGTTTCAATGCAACAAACCTAACTCCCTTGTACAGTGAAACAAACTGCATACTTTCATTTAATGAAAGAGGCTGCACTTGTCAATTCAGTGAGTAGAGTTAGTCTCATTCTTTCAATGGGACACGCTTAATGCTTTCATTCAATGAAACAAACTGCATTCATTGAATCATTGAATCAAAATAAAACCATTGATTCATTGAATCAAACTGTATTTCTTGTTTCCATGCAAAGAAACTAACTCCCTTACATAGTGAAACAAACTGTAAACATTCATTCAATGAAAGAGGCTGAACTTGTCAAATCAATGAGTAGAGCTACTCTCATTTATTCAGTTGGACAAGCTTAATGCATTCATTCAATTAAACAAACTTCATTCATTGAATCATTGCATCAAAGTGAAATCATTGCTTCAATTAATCAAACCTTATTCATTGAATCAATGCAACAAACCTATCTCCCTTGTACAGTGAAACAAACTGCATATGTTCATTCAATGAAAAATGCTGCACTTGTCAATTCAATGAGTAGAGCTATTCTCTTTCATTCAATGGGACCAGCCTAAGGCTTTCATTCAATGAAAGAAACTGCATTCATTGAATCATTGAATCAAAGTAAAATCATTGCATCAATTAATCAAACCGTATTCCTTCTTTCAATGGAACAAACCGATCTCCCTTACATAGTGAACCAAACTGCATACTTTCATTCAATCAAAGAGGCTGCACTTCTCAATTCAATGAGTAGAGTTATTCTCATTCTTTCAAAGGGAAAAGCTTAACGCTTTCGTTCAATTAAACAAACTGCATGCATTGAACCATTCAATCAAACTGCAACCATGGATTCATTGAATCAAACTCTATTCATTGTTTCAATGCAACAAACCTAACTCCCTTGTACAGTGAAACAATCTGCATATTTTCATTTAATGGAAGAGGCTGCACTTGTCAATTCAGTGAATAGAGTCATTCTCATTCTGTGAATGGGACAAGCTTAACGCTTTCTTTCAAATAAACAAACTGCATGCATTTAATCATTCAATCAATCTATAACCATTGATTCATTGAATCAAACTGTATTCCTTGTTTCAATGCAACGGAACTAACTCCCTTACATAGTGAAACAAACTGCAAACGTTCATTCAATGAAAGAGGCTACACTTGTCAATTCAGTGAGTAGATTTATTCTCATTCTTTCAATGGGACAAGATTTATGCTTTCATTGAATTATACAAACTGCATTTGAAAACTGCATTCAATGACAAACTTCAATCATTCAATCAAACTACAACAATTGATTTATTGAATCAAACTGTATTCCTTGTTTCAATGCAAAAAACAAAACTCACTAATGTCGTCAACAAAACTTTATAGGATCATTCTATGAAAGAGGCTGCATTTGTCAATTCAATGAGTAGAGCTCCTTTCATTAATTCAGTGGGACAAGCTTCACGCTTTTATTCAATGAAACAAACTGCATTCATTGAATCATTGAATCAAAGCAAAATCATTGCTTCCATGAATCAAATCCTTCTTTCAATGGAACAAATCTCTCCCTTACATAGTGAAACAAACTGATAATTTCATTCAATGAAAGAGTCTGTACTTGTCAAATCAATGAGTAGAGCTACTCTCATTCATTCAATGGGACAAGCTTAACGCTTTCGTTCAGTGAAACACACTGCATTCATTGAATCATTGAATCAAAGTGAAATCATTGCTTCAATGAATCAAACCGTATTCCTTCTTTCAATGGAACAAACCTATCTCCCTTACAGAGTGAAACAAACTGATAATTTCATTCAATGAAAGAGGCTGCACTTGTCAAATCAATGAGTACAGCTACTCTCATTCATTCAGTCGGACAAGCTTAACGCTTTCATTCAATGAAAGAAACTGCATTCATTGAATCATTGAATTAAAGTGAAATCATTGCTTCAATGAATCACACCGTATTCCTTCTTTCAATGAAACAAACCTATCTCCCTTACATAGTGAACCAAACTGCATACTTTCATTCAATCAAAGAGGGTGCACTTTTCAATTCAGTGAGTAGAGTTATGCTCATTCTTTCAATGGGACAAGCTGAACGGTTTCTTTCAAATAAACAAATTGCATGCATTGAATCATTCATTCAAACAATAACCATTGATTCATTGAATCAAACTGCATTCCTTGTTTCAATGCAACAAACCAAACATACTTTCCTCGTGCACAAAACTTTGTAGGTTCATTCAATGAAAGAGGCTGAACTTGTCCATTCAGTGAATAGAGTTATTGTCATTCTTTCAATTGGACAAGCTTAACGCTTTCTTTCAAATTAACAAACTGCATGCATTTAATCATTCAATCAAACTATAACCATTGATTCATTGAATCAAACAGTATTCCTTGTTTCAATGCAACAAACCAAACGTACTTTTCACCTGAACAAAACTTTGTAGGTTCATTCATTAAAAAGGCTGCACTTGTCAATTCAATGAGTAGAGCTACTCTCATTCATTCAGCGGGACAAGCTTAAAGCTTTCATTCAATGAAACAAACTGCATTCATTGAACCATTGGATCAAAGTGAAATTGTTGCTTCATTGAATCAAACTGTATTCCTTGTTTCAATGCAAAAAACTAAACTCACTAATGTCGTCAACAAACTTTATAGGTTTATTCTATGAAAGAGGCTGCACTTGTCAATTCACTGAGTAGTGCTCCTTTCATTAATTCAGTGGGACAAGCTTCACGCTTTTATTCAATGAAACAAACTGCATTCATTGAATCATTGAATCAAAGCAAAATCATTGCTTCAATGAATCAAACCGTATTCCTTCTTTCAATGGAACAAACCTATCTCCCTTACATAGTGAACCAAACTGCATACTTTCATTCAATGTAAGAGGTTGCACTTGTCAAATCAATGAGTAGAGCTACTCTCATTCATTCAGTGGACAAGCTTAACGCTTTCATTCAATGCAACAAACTTCATTCATTGAATCATTGAATCAAAGTGAAATCATTGCTTCAATGAATCAAACCGTATCCCTTCTTTCAATGGAACAAACCTATCTCCCTTACAGAGTGAAACAAACTGATAATTTCATTCAATGAAAGAGGCTGCACTTGTCAAATCAATGAGTAGAGCTACTCTCATTCATTCAGTGGGACAAGCTTAACGCTTTCATTCAATGAAAGAAACTGCATTCATTGAATCATTGAATCAAAGTGAAATCATTGCTTCAATGAATCAAACCGTATTCCTTCTTTCAATGGAACAAACCTATCTCCCTTACATAGTGAACCAAACTGCACACTTTCATTCAATCAAAGAGGCTGCACTTGTCAATTCAGTGAGTAGAGTTATTCTCATTCTTTCAATGGGACACGCTTAACGGTTTCTTTCAAATAAACAAATTGCATGCATTGAATCATTCAATCAAACTATAACCATGTATTCATTGAATCAAACTGTATTCCTTGTTTCAATGCAACAAACCAAACATACTTTCCTCGTGTACAAAACTTTGTAGGTTCATTCAATGAAAGAGGCTGAACTTGTCCATTCAGTGAATACAGTTATTGTCATTCTTTCAATGGGACAAGCTTAACGCTTTCGTTCAATTAAACAAACTGCATGCATTGAATCATTCAATCAAACTCCAACAATTGATTCATTGAATCAAACTGTATTCCTTGTTTCAATGCAAAAAACTAAACTCACGAATGTCGTCAACAAAACTTTATAGGTTTATTCTATGAAAGAGGCTGCACTTGTCAATTCGCTGAGTAGTGTTCCTTTCATTAATTCAGTGGGACAAGTTTCACGCTTTTATTCAATGAAACAAACTGCATTCATTGAATCATTGAATCAAAGCAAAATCATTGCTTCCATGAATCAAACCTACTTTCAATGGAACAAACCTATCTCCCTTACATAGTGAACCAAACTGCATACTTTCATTCAATGAAAGAGGTTGCACTTGTCAAATCAATGAGTAGAGCTACTCTCATTCATTCAGTGGACAAGCTTAACGCTTTCATTCAATGCAACAAACTTCATTCATTGAATCATTGAATCAAAGTGAAATCATTGCTTCAATGAGTCAAACCGTATTCCTTCTTTCAACGGAATACACCTACCTCCCTCGTCCACTGAAAGAAACTGCATATGTTCATTCAATGAAAAATGCTGCACTTGTCAATTCAATGAGTAGAGTTATTCTCATTCTTTCAATGGGACAAGCTTAACGCTTTCGTTCAATTAATCAAACCGCATGCATTGAACTATTCAATCAAACTGCAACCATTGATTCATTGAATCAAACTCTATTCATTGTATCAATGCAACAATCCTAACTCCATTGTACAGTGAAACAAACTGCATACTTTCCTTTAATGAAAGCGGCTGCACTTGACAATTCAGTGAGTAGAGTTATTCTCATTCTTTCAATGGGACAAGCTTAACGCTTTCTTTCAAATAAACAAACTGCATGCATTTAATCATTCAATCAAACTATAACCATTGATTCATTGAATCAAACTGTAATCCTTGTTTCAATGCAACAAACCAAACGTACTTTTCTCCTGAACAAAACTTTGTAGGTTCATTCATTAAAAAGGCTGCACTAGTCAATTCAATGGGTAGAGCTACTCTCATTCATTCAATGGGACAAGATTAACGCTTTCATTCAATGAAACAAACTGCATTCATTGAATCATTGAATCAAAATACAACCATTGATTCATTGAATCAAACTGTATTCCTTGTTTCAATGCAAAGAAACTAACTCCCTTACATAGTGAAACAAACTGCAAACTTTCATTCAATGAAAGAGGCTGAACTTGTCCATTCAGTGAATAGAGTTATTCTCATTCTTTCAATGGGACAAGCTTAACGCTTGCTTTCAAATAAACAAACTGCATGCATTTAATCATTGAATCAAACTATAAACATTGATTCATTGAATCAAACTGTATTCCTTGTTTCAATGCAACAAACCAAACGTACTTTTCTCCTGAACAAAACTAAGTAGGTTCATTCATTAAAAAGGCTGCACTTCTCAATTCAATGAGTAGAGCTACTCTCATTCATTCAGTGTGACAAGCTTAACGTTTTCATTCAATGAAACAAACTGCATTCATTGAATCATTGAATCAAAGCGAAATCATTGCTTCAATGAATCAAACCTTATTCATTGAATCAATGCAACAAACCTACCTCCCTTGTACAGTGAAACAAACTGCATATGTTCATTCAATGAAAAATGCTGCACTTGTCAATTCAATGAGTAGAGTTATTCTCATTCTTTCAATGGGACAAGCTTAACGCTTTCGTTCAATTAAACAAACTGCATGCACTGAACCATTCAATCAAACTGCAACCATTGATTCATTGAATCAAACTCTATTCATTGTTTCAATGCAACAAACCTAACTCCCTTGTACAGTAAAACAAACTGCATACTTTCATTTAATGAAAGAGGCTGCACTTGTCAATTCAGTGAGTAGAGTTATTCTCATTCTTTCAATGGGACAAGCTTAACGCTTTCTTTCAAATAAACAAACTGCATGCATTTAATCATTCAATCAAACTATAACAATTGATTCATTGAATCAAACTGTATTCCTTGTTTCAAAGCAACAAACCAAACGTACTTTTCCACTGAACAAAACGTTGTAGGTTCATTCAATGAAAGAGGCTGCACTTGTCCATTCAGTGAATAGAGTTATTCTCATTCTTTCAATGGGACAAGCCTAACGCTTTCTTTCAAATAAACAAACTGCATGCATTTAATCATTCAATCAAACTATAACAATTGATTCATTGAATCAAACAGTATTCCTTGTTTCAATGCAACAAACCAAACGTACTTTTCACCTGAACAAAACTTTGTAGGTTCATTCATTAAAAAGGCTGCACTTGTCAATTCATGAGTAGAGCTACTGTCATTCATTCAGTGGGACAAGATTCACGCTTTCATTCAATGAAACAAACTTCATTCATTGAATCATTGAATCAAAGTGAAATCATTGCTTCAATGGATCAAACCGTATTCCTTCTTTCAATGGAACAAACCTACCTCCCTTGAACAGTGAAACAAACTGCATATGTTCATTCAATGAAAAATGCTGCACTTGTCAATTCAATGAGTAGAGTTATTCTCATTCTTTCAATGGGACAAGCTTAACGCTCTCGTTCAATTAAACAAACTGCATGCATTGAAACATTCAATCAAACTGCAACCATTGATTCATTGAATCAAACTCTATTCATTGTTTCAATTCAACAAACCTAACTCCCTTGTACAGTGAAACAAACTGCATTCTTTCATTCAATGAAAGAGGCTACACTTGTTAATTCAGTGAGTAGAGTTATTCTCATTCTTTCAATGGGACAAGCTTAACGCTTTCTTTCAAATAAACAAACTGCATGCATTTAATCATTCAATCAAACGATAACCATTGATTCATTGAATCAAACTGTATTCCTTGTTTCAATGCAACAAACCAAACGTACTTTTCTCCTGAACAAAACTAAGTAGGTTCATTCATTAAAAAGGCTGCACTTGTCAATTCAATGAGTAGAGCTACTGTCATTCATTCAGTGGGACAAGCTTTACACTTTCATTCAATGAAACAAACTTCATTCATTGAATCATTGAATCAAAGTGAAATCATTGCTTCAATGGATCAAACCGTATTCCTTCTTTCAATGGAACAAACCTACCTCCCTTGAACAGTGAAACAAACTGCATATGTTCATTCAATGAAAAATGCTGCACTTGTCAATTCAATGAGTAGAGTTATTCTCATTCTTTCAATGGGACAAGCTTAACGCTCTCGTTCAATTAAACAAACTGCATGCATTGAAACATTCAATCAAACTGCAACCATTGATTCATTGAATCAAACTCTGTTCATTGTTTCAATGCAACAAACCTAACTCCCTTGTACAGTGAAACAAACTGCATACTTTCATCAATGAAAGAGGCTACACTTGTTAATTCAGTGAGTCGAGTTATTCTCATTCTTTCAATGGGACAAGCTTAACGCTTTCTTTCAAATAAACAAACTGCATGCATTTAATCATTCAATCACCGATAACCATTGATTCATTGAATCAAACTGTATTCCTTCTTTCAATGCAACAAACCGAACGTACTTTTCCACTGAACAAAACGTTATAGGTTCATTCATTAAAAAGGCTGCACTTGTCCATTCAGTGTATAGAGTTATTCTCATTCTTTCAATGGGACAAGCTTAATGCTTTCTTTAAAATGAACAAACTGCATGCATTTAATCATTCAATCAAACTATAACCATTGATTCATTGAATCAAACTGTATTTCTTGTTTCAATGCAACAAACTAAACATACTTTTCCACTGAACAAACCGTTGTAGCTTCATTCAATGAAAGAGGCTGCACTTGTCCATTCAGTGAATAGAGTTAATCTCATTCTGTCAATGGGACAAGCCTAACGCTTTCTTTCAAATAAACAAACTGCATGCATTCAATCATTCAATCAAATTATAACCATCGATTCATTGAATCCACCTGTATTCCTTGTTTCAATGCAACAAACCAAACGTACTTTTCTCCTGAACAAAACTTTCTAGGTTCTTTCATTAAAAAGGCTGCATATGTTCATTCAATGAAAAATGCTGCACTTGTCAATTCAATGAGTAGAGTTATTCTCATTCTTTCAATGGGACAAGCTTAACGCTCTCGTTCAATTAAACAAACTGCATGCATTGAAACATTCAATCAAACTGCAACCATTGATTCATTGAATCAAACTCTATTCATTGTTTCAATTCAACAAACCTAACTCCCTTGTACAGTGAAACAAACTGCATTCTTTCATTCAATGAAAGAGGCTACACTTGTTAATTCAGTGAGTAGAGTTATTCTCATTCTTTCAATGGGACAAGCTTAACGCTTTCTTTCAAATAAACAAACTGCATGCATTTAATCATTCAATCAAACGATAACCATTGATTCATTGAATCAAACTGTATTCCTTGTTTCAATGCAACAAACCAAACGTACTTTTCTCCTGAACAAAACTAAGTAGGTTCATTCATTAAAAAGGCTGCACTTGTCAATTCAATGAGTAGAGCTACTGTCATTCATTCAGTGGGACAAGCTTTACACTTTCATTCAATGAAACAAACTTCATTCATTGAATCATTGAATCAAAGTGAAATCATTGCTTCAATGGATCAAACCGTATTCCTTCTTTCAATGGAACAAACCTACCTCCCTTGAACAGTGAAACAAACTGCATATGTTCATTCAATGAAAAATGCTGCACTTGTCAATTCAATGAGTAGAGTTATTCTCATTCTTTCAATGGGACAAGCTTAACGCTCTCGTTCAATTAAACAAACTGCATGCATTGAAACATTCAATCAAACTGCAACCATTGATTCATTGAATCAAACTCTGTTCATTGTTTCAATGCAACAAACCTAACTCCCTTGTACAGTGAAACAAACTGCATACTTTCATCAATGAAAGAGGCTACACTTGTTAATTCAGTGAGTCGAGTTATTCTCATTCTTTCAATGGGACAAGCTTAACGCTTTCTTTCAAATAAACAAACTGCATGCATTTAATCATTCAATCACCGATAACCATTGATTCATTGAATCAAACTGTATTCCTTCTTTCAATGCAACAAACCGAACGTACTTTTCCACTGAACAAAACGTTATAGGTTCATTCATTAAAAAGGCTGCACTTGTCCATTCAGTGTATAGAGTTATTCTCATTCTTTCAATGGGACAAGCTTAATGCTTTCTTTAAAATGAACAAACTGCATGCATTTAATCATTCAATCAAACTATAACCATTGATTCATTGAATCAAACTGTATTTCTTGTTTCAATGCAACAAACTAAACATACTTTTCCACTGAACAAACCGTTGTAGCTTCATTCAATGAAAGAGGCTGCACTTGTCCATTCAGTGAATACAGTTAATCTCATTCTGTCAATGGGACAAGCCTAACGCTTTCTTTCAAATAAACAAACTGCATGCATTCAATCATTCAATCAAATTATAACCATCGATTCATTGAATCCACCTGTATTCCTTGTTTCAATGCAACAAACCAAACGTACTTTTCTCCTGAACAAAACTTTCTAGGTTCTTTCATTAAAAAGGCTGCATATGTTCATTCAATGAAAAATGCTGCACTTGTCAATTCAATGAGTAGAGTTATTCTCATTCTTTCAATGGGACAAGCTTAACGCTCTCGTTCAATTAAACAAACTGCATGCATTGAAACATTCAATCAAACTGCAACCATTGATTCATTGAATCAAACTCTATTCATTGTTTCAATTCAACAAACCTAACTCCCTTGTACAGTGAAACAAACTGCATACTTTCATTCAATGAAAGAGGCTACACTTGTTAATTCAGTGAGTAGAGTTATTCTCATTCTTTCAATGGGACAAGCTTAACGCTTTCTTTCAAATAAACAAACTGCATGCATTTAATCATTCAATCAAACGATAACCATTGATTCATTGAATCAAACTGTATTCCTTCTTTCAATGCAACAAACCAAACGTAATTTTCCACTGAACAAAACGTTATAGGTTCATTCATTAAAAAGGCTGCACTTGTCAAATCAATGAGTACAGCTACTCTCATTCATTCAGTGGGACAAGCTTAACGCTTTCATTCAATGAAAGAAACTGCATTCATTGAATCATTGAATCAAAGTGAAATCATTGCTTCAATGAATCACACCGTATTCCTTCTTTCAATGGAACAAACCTATCTCCCTTACATCGTGAACCAAACTGCATACTTTCATTCAATCAAAGAGGCTGCACTTGTCAATTCAGTGAGTAGAGTTATTCTCATTCTTTCAATGGGACAAGCTTAACGGTTTCTTTCAAATAAACAAATTGCATGCATTGAATCATTCAATCAAACAATAACCATTGATTCATTGAATCAAACTGCATTCCTTGTTTCAATGCAACAAACCAAACATACTTTCCTCGTGCACAAAACTTTGTAGGTTCATTCAATGAAAGAGGCTGAACTTGTCCATTCAGTGAATAGAGTTATTGTCATTCTTTCAATGGGACAAGCTTAACGCTTTCGTTCAATTAAACAAACTGCATGCATTGAATCATTCAATCAAACTACAACAATTCATTCATTGAATCAAACTGCATTCCTTGTTTCAATGCAACAAACCAAACATACTTTCCTCGTGCACAAAACTTTGTAGGTTCATTCAATGAAAGAGGCTGAACTTGTCCATTCAGTGAATAGAGTTATTGTCATTCTTTCAATGGGACAAGCTTAACGCTTTCGTTCAATTAAACAAACTGCATGCATTGAATCATTCAATCAAACTACAACAATTCATTCATTGAATCAAACTGTATTCCTTGTTTCAATGCAAAAAACTAAACTCAACAAAATGTCGTCAACAAAACTTTATAGGTTTATTCTCTGAAAGAGGCTGCACTTGTCAATTCACTGAGTAGTGCTCCTTTCATTAATTCAGTGGGACAAGCTTCACGCTTTTATTCAATGAAACAAACTTCATTCATTGAATCATTGAATCAAAGCAAAATAATTGCTTCAATGAATCAAACCGTATTCCTTCTTTCAATGGAACAAACCTATCTCCCTTACATAGTGAAACAAACTGCATACTTTCATTCAATGAAAGAAGTTGCACTTGTCAAATCAATGAGTAGAGCTACTCTCATTCATTCAATGGGACAAGCTTAACGCTTTCATTCAATGAAACAAACTGCATTCATTGAATCATTGAATCAAAATACAACCATTGATTCATTGAATCAAACTGTATTCCTTGTTTCAATGCAATGAAACTAACTCCCTTACATAGTGAAACAAACTGCAAACTTTCATTCAAGGAAAGAGGCTGAACTTGTCCATTCAGTGAATATAGAGTTATTCTCATTCTATCAATGGGACAAGCCTGAACAAAACTTTGTAGGTTCATTCATTAAAAAGGCTGCACTTGTCAATTCAATGAGTAGGGCTACTCTCATTCATTCAGCGGGACAAGCTTAACGCTTTCATTCAATGAAACAATGATTCATTGAATCATTGAATCAAAGTGAAATTATTGCTTCAATGAATCAAACCGCATTCCTTCTTTCAATGGAACAAACCTACCTCCTTTGTACAGTGAAACAAACTACATATGTTCATTCAATGAAAAGTGCAGCACTTCTCAATTCAATGAGTAGAGTTATTCTCATTCTTTCAATGGAACAAGATTAACGGTTTCTTTCAAATAAACAAATTGCATACATTCAATCATTCAATCAAAATATAACCATTGATTCATTAAATCAAACTGTATTCCTTGTTTCAATGCAACAAACCTAACTCCCTTGTACAGTGAAACAAACTGCATACTTTCATTTAATGAAAGAGGCTGCACTTCTCAATTCAGTGTGTAGAGCTACTATCATTCATTCAATGGGACAAGCTTAATGCTTTCATTCAATGAAACAAACTGCATTCGTTGAATCATTGAATCAAAATACAACCATTGATTCATTGAATCAAACTGTATTCCTTTTTTCAATGCAACAAACCAAACGTACTTTTCTCCTGAACAAAACTTTGTAGGTTCATTCATTAAAAAGGCTGCACTAGTCAATTCAATGAGTTGAGCTACTCTCATTCATTCAATGGGACAAGCTTAATGCTTTCATTGAATGAAACAAACTGCATTCATTGAATCATTGAATCCAAATACAACCATTGATTCATTGAATCAAACTGTATTCCTTGTTTCAGTGCAAAGAAACTGGCTCCCTTTCATAGTGAAACAAACTGCAAACTTTCATTCAATGAAAGAGGCTGAACTTGTCCATTCAGTGAATAGAGTTATTCTCATTCTTTCAATGGGACAAGCTGAACGCTTTCTTTCAAATAAACAATCTGCATACATTTAATCATTCAATCAAACTATAAACATTGATTCATTGAATCAAACTGTAGTCCTTGTTTCAATGCAACAAACCAAACGTACTTTTCACCTGAACAAAACTTTGTAGGTTCATTCATTAAAAAGGCTGCACTAGTCAATTCAATGAGTTGAGCTACTCTCATTCATTCAATGGGACAAGCTTAATGCTTTCATTGAATGAAACAAACTGCATTCATTGAATCATTGAATCCAAATACAACCATTGATTCATTGAATCAAACTGTATTCCTTGTTTCAGTGCAAAGAAACTGGCTCCCTTTCATAGTGAAACAAACTGCAAACTTTCATTCAATGAAAGAGGCTGAACTTGTCCATTCAGTGAATAGAGTTATTCTCATTCTTTCAATGGGACAAGCTGAACGCTTTCTTTCAAATAAACAATCTGCATACATTTAATCATTCAATCAAACTATAAACATTGATTCATTGAATCAAACTGTAGTCCTTGTTTCAATGCAACAAACCAAACGTAATTTTCTCCTGAACAAAACTAAGTAGGTTCATTCATTAAAAAGGCTGCACTTGTCAATTCAATGAGTAGAGCTACTCTCATTCATTCAGTGGGACAAGCTTAATGCTTTCATTCAATGAAACAAACTGCATTCATTCAATCATTGAATCAAAGTGAAATCATTGCTTCAATGAATCAAACCGTATTCCTTCTTTCAATGGAATAAACCTACCTCCCTTGTACAGTGAAACAAACTGCATATGTTCATTTAATGAAAGAGGCTGCACTTGTCAATTCAGTGAGTAGAGTTATTCTCGTTCTTTCAATGGGACAAGATTTATGCTTTCATAGAATTATACAAACTGCATGCATTGAACCATTCAATCAAACTGCAACCACTGATTCATTGAATCAAACAGTATTCATTGTTTCAATGCAACAAAACGAACTCCCTTGTACAGTGAAACAAACTGCATATGTTCATTCAATGAAAAATGCTGCACTTGTCAATTCAATGAGTAGAGTTATTCTCATTCTTTCAATGGGACAAGCTTAACGCTCTCGTTCAATTAAACAAACTACATGCATTGAAGCATTGAATCAAACTGGAACCATTGATTCATTGAATCAAACTCTATTCATTGTTTCAATGCAACAAACCTAACTCCCTTGTACAGTGAAACAAACTGCATACTTTCATTTAATGAAAGAGGCTGCACTTGTCAATTCAGTGAGTAGAGTTATTCTCATTCCTTCAATGGCAGAAGCTTAACGGTTTCTTTCAAATAAACACACTGCATGCATTGAATCATTCAATCAAACTATAACCATTGATTCATTGAATCAAACTGTATTCCTTGTTTCAATGCAACAAACCAAACGTACTTTTCCACTGAACAAAACTTTGTAGGTTGATTCAATGAAAGAGGCTGCACTTGTCCATTCAGTGAATAGAGTTATTCTCATTCTTTCAATGGGACAAGCTTAACGCTTTCATTCAATGAAACAAACTGCATTCATTGAATCATTGAATCAAAGTGAAATCATTGTTTCAATGAATCAAACCGTATTCCTTCTTTCAATGGAACAAACCTACCTCCCTTGTACAGTGAAACAAACTGCATATATTCATTCAATGAAAAGTGCTGCACTTGTCAATTCAATGAGTAGAGGTATTCTCATTCTTTCAATGGGACAAGCTTAACGCTTTCGTTCAATTAAACAAACTGCATGCATTGAACCATTCAATCAAACTGCAACCATTGATTCATTGAATCAAACTCTATTCATTGTTTCAATGCACCAAACCTAACTCCCTTGTACACTGAAACAAACTGCATACTTTCATTTAATGAAAGAGGCTGCACTTGTCAATTCAGTGAGTAGAGTTATTCTCATTCTTTCAATGGGACAAGCTTAACGCTTTCTTTCAAATAAACAAACTGCATGCATTTAATCATTCAATCAATCTATAACCATTGATTCATTGAATCAAACTGTATTCCTTGTTTCAATGCAACGGAACTAACTCCCTTACATAGTGAAACAAACTGCAAACGTTCATTCAATGAAAGAGGCTACACTTGTCAATTCAGTGAGTAGAGTTATTCTCATTCTTTCAATGGGACAAGCTTAACGCTTTCTTTCAAATAAACAAACTGCATGCATTTAATCATTCAATCAATCTATAACAATTGATTCATTGAATCAAACTGTATTCCTTGTTTCAAAGCAACAAACCAAACGTACTTTTCCACTGAACAAAACGTTGTAGGTTCATTCAATGAAAGAGGCTGCACTTGTCCATTCAGTGAATAGAGTTATTCTCATTCTTTCAATGGGACAAGCCTAACGCTTTCTTTCAAATAAACAAACTGCATGCATTTAATCATTCAACCAAACGATAACCATTGATTCATTGAATCAAACTGTATTCCTTGTTTCAATGCAACAAACCAAACGTACTTTTCACCTGAACAAAACTTTGTAGGTTCATTCATTAAAAAGGCTGCACTTGTCAATTCAATGAGTTGAGCTACTGTCATTCATTCAGTGGGACAAGCTTTACGCTTTCATTCAATGAAACAAACTTCATTCATTGAATCATTGAATCAAAGTGAAATCATTGCTTCAATGAATCAAACCGTATTCCTTCTTTCAATGGAACAAACCTACCTCCCTTGAACAGTGAAACAAGCTGCATATGTTCATTCAATGAAAAATGCTGCACTTGTCAATTCAATGAGTAGAGTTATTCTCATTCTTTCAATGGGACAAGCTTAACGCTCTCGTTCAATTAACCAAACTACATTCATTGAACCATTGACTCAAACTGGAACCATTGATTCATTGAATCAAACACGATTCATTGTTTCAATGCAACAAACCTAACTCCCTTGTACAGTGAACCAAACTGCATACTTTCATTCAATGAAAGAGGCTACACTTGTCAATTCAGTGAGTAGAGTTATTCTCATTCTTTCAATGGGACAAGCTTAACGCTTTCTTTCAAATAAACAAACTGCATGCATTTAATCATTAAATCAAACTATAACCATTGAATCATTGAATCAAACTGTATTCCTTGTTTCAATGCAACATACCAAACGTACTTTTCTCCTGAAGAAAACTTTGTAGGTTTATTCATTAAAAAGGCTGCACTCGTCAATTCAATGAGTAGAGCTACTCTCATTCATTCAGTGGGACAAGCTTAACGCTTTCATTCAATGAAACAAACTGCATTCATTGAATCATTGAATCAAAGTGAAATCATTGCTTCAATGAAGCAAACCGTATTCCTTCTTTCAATGGAATAAACCTACCTCCCTTGTACAGTGAAACTAACTGCATATGTTCATTCAATGAAAAATGCTGCACTTGTCAATTCAATGAGTAGAGTTATTCTCATTCTTTCAATGGGACAAGCTTAACGCTTTCGTTCAATTAAACAAACTACATGCATTGATCCATTGAATCAAACTGGAACCATTGATTCATTGAATCAAACTCTATTCATTGTTTCAATGCAACAAACCTAACTCCCTTGTACAGTGAAACAAACTGCATACTTTCATTCAATGAAAGAGGATACACTTGCGAATTTAGTGAGTAGAGTTATTCTCATTCTTTCAATGGGACAAGCTTAACGCTTTCTTTCAAATAAACAAACTGCATGCATTTAATCATTCAATCAAACTATAACCATTGATTCATTGAATCCAACTGTACTCCTTGTTTCAATGCAACAAACCAAACGTACTTTTCCACTGAGCAAAACGTTGTAGGTTCATTCAATGAAAGAGGCTGCACTTGTCCATTCAGTGAATAGAGTTATTCTCATTCTTTCAACGGGACAAGCCTAACTCTTTCTTTCAAATAATCAAACTGCATGCATTTAATCATTCAATCAAACTATAACCAGTGATTCATTGAATCAAACTGTATTCCTTGTTTCAATGCAACAAAGCAAACGTACTTTTCTCCTGAACAAAACTTTGTAGGTTCATTCATTAAAAAGGCTGCACTTGTCAATTCAATGAGTAGAGCTATTGTCATTCATTCAGTGGGACAAGCTTAACGCTTTCATTCAATGAAACAAACTTCATTCATTGAATCATTGAATCAAAGTGAAATCATTGCTTCAATGAATCAAACCGTATTCCTTCTTTCAATTGAATAAACCTACCTCCCTTGTCCTGTGAAACAAACTGCACTTGTCAATTCAATGAGTAGAGTTATTCTAATTCTTTCAATGGGACAAGCTTAACGCTTTCATTCAATTAAACAAACCGCATGCATTGAACTATTCAATCAAACTGCAACCATTGATTCATTGAATCAAACTCTATTCATTGTTTCAATGCAACAAACCTAACTCCCTTGTACAGTGAAACAAACTGCATACTTTCATTTAATGAAAGAGGCTGCACTTGTCAATTCAGTGAGTAGAGTTAGTCTCATTCTTTCAATGGGACACGCTTAATGCTTTCATTCAATGAAACAAACTGCATTCATTGAATCATTGAATCAAAATAAAACCATTGATTCATTGAATCAAACTGTATTTCTTGTTTCCATGCAAAGAAACTAACTCCCTTACATAGTGAAACAAACTGTAAACATTCATTCAATGAAAGAGGCTGAACTTGTCAAATCAATGAGTAGAGCTACTCTCATTTATTCAGTTGGACAAGCTTAATGCATTCATTCAATTAAACAAACTTCATTCATTGAATCATTGCATCAAAGTGAAATCATTGCTTCAATTAATCAAACCTTATTCATTGAATCAATGCAACAAACCTATCTCCCTTGTACAGTGAAACAAACTGCATATGTTCATTCAATGAAAAATGCTGCACTTGTCAATTCAATGAGTAGAGCTATTCTCTTTCATTCAATGGGACCAGCCTAAGGCTTTCATTCAATGAAAGAAACTGCATTCATTGAATCATTGAATCAAAGTAAAATCATTGCATCAATTAATCAAACCGTATTCCTTCTTTCAATGGAACAAACCGATCTCCCTTACATAGTGAACCAAACTGCATACTTTCATTCAATCAAAGAGGCTGCACTTCTCAATTCAATGAGTAGAGTTATTCTCATTCTTTCAAAGGGAAAAGCTTAACGCTTTCGTTCAATTAAACAAACTGCATGCATTGAACCATTCAATCAAACTGCAACCATGGATTCATTGAATCAAACTCTATTCATTGTTTCAATGCAACAAACCTAACTCCCTTGTACAGTGAAACAATCTGCATATTTTCATTTAATGGAAGAGGCTGCACTTGTCAATTCAGTGAATAGAGTCATTCTCATTCTGTGAATGGGACAAGCTTAACGCTTTCTTTCAAATAAACAAACTGCATGCATTTAATCATTCAATCAATCTATAACCATTGATTCATTGAATCAAACTGTATTCCTTGTTTCAATGCAACGGAACTAACTCCCTTACATAGTGAAACAAACTGCAAACGTTCATTCAATGAAAGAGGCTACACTTGTCAATTCAGTGAGTAGATTTATTCTCATTCTTTCAATGGGACAAGATTTATGCTTTCATTGAATTATACAAACTGCATTTGAAAACTGCATTCAATGACAAACTTCAATCATTCAATCAAACTACAACAATTGATTTATTGAATCAAACTGTATTCCTTGTTTCAATGCAAAAAACAAAACTCACTAATGTCGTCAACAAAACTTTATAGGATCATTCTATGAAAGAGGCTGCATTTGTCAATTCAATGAGTAGAGCTCCTTTCATTAATTCAGTGGGACAAGCTTCACGCTTTTATTCAATGAAACAAACTGCATTCATTGAATCATTGAATCAAAGCAAAATCATTGCTTCCATGAATCAAACCTACTTTCAATGGAACAAACCTATCTCCCTTACATAGTGAACCAAACTGCATACTTTCATTCAATGAAAGAGGTTGCACTTGTCAAATCAATGAGTAGAGCTACTCTCATTCATTCAGTGGACAAGCTTAACGCTTTCATTCAATGCAACAAACTTCATTCATTGAATCATTGAATCAAAGTGAAATCATTGCTTCAATGAGTCAAACCGTATTCCTTCTTTCAACGGAATACACCTACCTCCCTCGTCCACTGAAAGAAACTGCATATGTTCATTCAATGAAAAATGCTGCACTTGTCAATTCAATGAGTAGAGTTATTCTCATTCTTTCAATGGGACAAGCTTAACGCTTTCGTTCAATTAATCAAACCGCATGCATTGAACTATTCAATCAAACTGCAACCATTGATTCATTGAATCAAACTCTATTCATTGTATCAATGCAACAATCCTAACTCCATTGTACAGTGAAACAAACTGCATACTTTCCTTTAATGAAAGCGGCTGCACTTGACAATTCAGTGAGTAGAGTTATTCTCATTCTTTCAATGGGACAAGCTTAACGCTTTCTTTCAAATAAACAAACTGCATGCATTTAATCATTCAATCAAACTATAACCATTGATTCATTGAATCAAACTGTAATCCTTGTTTCAATGCAACAAACCAAACGTACTTTTCTCCTGAACAAAACTTTGTAGGTTCATTCATTAAAAAGGCTGCACTAGTCAATTCAATGGGTAGAGCTACTCTCATTCATTCAATGGGACAAGATTAACGCTTTCATTCAATGAAACAAACTGCATTCATTGAATCATTGAATCAAAATACAACCATTGATTCATTGAATCAAACTGTATTCCTTGTTTCAATGCAAAGAAACTAACTCCCTTACATAGTGAAACAAACTGCAAACTTTCATTCAATGAAAGAGGCTGAACTTGTCCATTCAGTGAATAGAGTTATTCTCATTCTTTCAATGGGACAAGCTTAACGCTTTCTTTCAAATAAACAAACTGCATGCATTTAATCATTGAATCAAACTATAAACATTGATTCATTGAATCAAACTGTATTCCTTGTTTCAATGCAACAAACCAAACGTACTTTTCTCCTGAACAAAACTAAGTAGGTTCATTCATTAAAAAGGCTGCACTTCTCAATTCAATGAGTAGAGCTACTCTCATTCATTCAGTGTGACAAGCTTAACGTTTTCATTCAATGAAACAAACTGCATTCATTGAATCATTGAATCAAAGCGAAATCATTGCTTCAATGAATCAAACCTTATTCATTGAATCAATGCAACAAACCTACCTCCCTTGTACAGTGAAACAAACTGCATATGTTCATTCAATGAAAAATGCTGCACTTGTCAATTCAATGAGTAGAGTTATTCTCATTCTTTCAATGGGACAAGCTTAACGCTTTCGTTCAATTAAACAAACTGCATGCACTGAACCATTCAATCAAACTGCAACCATTGATTCATTGAATCAAACTCTATTCATTGTTTCAATGCAACAAACCTAACTCCCTTGTACAGTAAAACAAACTGCATACTTTCATTTAATGAAAGAGGCTGCACTTGTCAATTCAGTGAGTAGAGTTATTCTCATTCTTTCAATGGGACAAGCTTAACGCTTTCTTTCAAATAAACAAACTGCATGCATTTAATCATTCAATCAAACTATAACAATTGATTCATTGAATCAAACTGTATTCCTTGTTTCAAAGCAACAAACCAAACGTACTTTTCCACTGAACAAAACGTTGTAGGTTCATTCAATGAAAGAGGCTGCACTTGTCCATTCAGTGAATAGAGTTATTCTCATTCTTTCAATGGGACAAGCCTAACGCTTTCTTTCAAATAAACAAACTGCATGCATTTAATCATTCAATCAAACTATAACAATTGATTCATTGAATCAAACAGTATTCCTTGTTTCAATGCAACAAACCAAACGTACTTTTCACCTGAACAAAACTTTGTAGGTTCATTCATTAAAAAGGCTGCACTTGTCAATTCATGAGTAGAGCTACTGTCATTCATTCAGTGGGACAAGATTCACGCTTTCATTCAATGAAACAAACTTCATTCATTGAATCATTGAATCAAAGTGAAATCATTGCTTCAATGAATCAAACCGTATTCCTTCTTTCAATGGAAAAAACCTACCTCCCTTGAACAGTGAAACAAACTGCATATGTTCATTCAATGAAAAATGCTGCACTTGTCAATTCAATGAGTAGAGTTATTCTCATTCTTTCAATGGGACAAGCTTAACGCTCTCGTTCAATTAAACAAACTGCATGCATTGAAACATTCAATCAAACGACAACCATTGATTCATTGAATCACACTCTATTCATTGTTTCAATGCAACAAACCTAACTCCCTTGTACAGTGAAACAAACTGCATACTTTCATTCAATGAAAGAGGCTACACTTGTTAATTCAGTGAGTCGAGTTATTCTCATTCTTTCAATGGGACAAGCTTAACGCTTTCTTTCAAATAAACAAACTGCATGCATTTAATCATTCAATCACCGATAACCATTGATTCATTGAATCAAACTGTATTCCTTCTTTCAATGCAACAAACCGAACGTACTTTTCCACTGAACAAAACGTTATAGGTTCATTCATTAAAAAGGCTGCACTTGTCCATTCAGTGTATAGAGTTATTCTCATTCTTTCAATGGGACAAGCTTAATGCTTTCTTTAAAATGAACAAACTGCATGCATTTAATCATTCAATCAAACTATAACCATTGATTCATTGAATCAAACTGTATTTCTTGTTTCAATGCAACAAACTAAACATACTTTTCCACTGAACAAACCGTTGTAGCTTCATTCAATGAAAGAGGCTGCACTTGTCCATTCAGTGAATAGAGTTAATCTCATTCTGTCAATGGGACAAGCCTAACGCTTTCTTTCAAATAAACAAACTGCATGCATTCAATCATTCAATCAAATTATAACCATCGATTCATTGAATCCACCTGTATTCCTTGTTTCAATGCAACAAACCAAACGTACTTTTCTCCTGAACAAAACTTTCTAGGTTCTTTCATTAAAAAGGCTGCATATGTTCATTCAATGAAAAATGCTGCACTTGTCAATTCAATGAGTAGAGTTATTCTCATTCTTTCAATGGGACAAGCTTAACGCTCTCGTTCAATTAAACAAACTGCATGCATTGAAACATTCAATCAAACTGCAACCATTGATTCATTGAATCAAACTCTATTCATTGTTTCAATTCAACAAACCTAACTCCCTTGTACAGTGAAACAAACTGCATTCTTTCATTCAATGAAAGAGGCTACACTTGTTAATTCAGTGAGTAGAGTTATTCTCATTCTTTCAATGGGACAAGCTTAACGCTTTCTTTCAAATAAACAAACTGCATGCATTTAATCATTCAATCAAACGATAACCATTGATTCATTGAATCAAACTGTATTCCTTGTTTCAATGCAACAAACCAAACGTACTTTTCTCCTGAACAAAACTAAGTAGGTTCATTCATTAAAAAGGCTGCACTTGTCAATTCAATGAGTAGAGCTACTGTCATTCATTCAGTGGGACAAGCTTTACACTTTCATTCAATGAAACAAACTTCATTCATTGAATCATTGAATCAAAGTGAAATCATTGCTTCAATGGATCAAACCGTATTCCTTCTTTCAATGGAACAAACCTACCTCCCTTGAACAGTGAAACAAACTGCATATGTTCATTCAATGAAAAATGCTGCACTTGTCAATTCAATGAGTAGAGTTATTCTCATTCTTTCAATGGGACAAGCTTAACGCTCTCGTTCAATTAAACAAACTGCATGCATTGAAACATTCAATCAAACTGCAACCATTGATTCATTGAATCAAACTCTGTTCATTGTTTCAATGCAACAAACCTAACTCCCTTGTACAGTGAAACAAACTGCATACTTTCATCAATGAAAGAGGCTACACTTGTTAATTCAGTGAGTCGAGTTATTCTCATTCTTTCAATGGGACAAGCTTAACGCTTTCTTTCAAATAAACAAACTGCATGCATTTAATCATTCAATCACCGATAACCATTGATTCATTGAATCAAACTGTATTCCTTCTTTCAATGCAACAAACCGAACGTACTTTTCCACTGAACAAAACGTTATAGGTTCATTCATTAAAAAGGCTGCACTTGTCCATTCAGTGTATAGAGTTATTCTCATTCTTTCAATGGGACAAGCTTAATGCTTTCTTTAAAATGAACAAACTGCATGCATTTAATCATTCAATCAAACTATAACCATTGATTCATTGAATCAAACTGTATTTCTTGTTTCAATGCAACAAACTAAACATACTTTTCCACTGAACAAACCGTTGTAGCTTCATTCAATGAAAGAGGCTGCACTTGTCCATTCAGTGAATACAGTTAATCTCATTCTGTCAATGGGACAAGCCTAACGCTTTCTTTCAAATAAACAAACTGCATGCATTCAATCATTCAATCAAATTATAACCATCGATTCATTGAATCCACCTGTATTCCTTGTTTCAATGCAACAAACCAAACGTACTTTTCTCCTGAACAAAACTTTCTAGGTTCTTTCATTAAAAAGGCTGCATATGTTCATTCAATGAAAAATGCTGCACTTGTCAATTCAATGAGTAGAGTTATTCTCATTCTTTCAATGGGACAAGCTTAACGCTCTCGTTCAATTAAACAAACTGCATGCATTGAAACATTCAATCAAACTGCAACCATTGATTCATTGAATCAAACTCTATTCATTGTTTCAATTCAACAAACCTAACTCCCTTGTACAGTGAAACAAACTGCATACTTTCATTCAATGAAAGAGGCTACACTTGTTAATTCAGTGAGTAGAGTTATTCTCATTCTTTCAATGGGACAAGCTTAACGCTTTCTTTCAAATAAACAAACTGCATGCATTTAATCATTCAATCAAACGATAACCATTGATTCATTGAATCAAACTGTATTCCTTCTTTCAATGCAACAAACCAAACGTAATTTTCCACTGAACAAAACGTTATAGGTTCATTCATTAAAAAGGCTGCACTTGTCAAATCAATGAGTACAGCTACTCTCATTCATTCAGTGGGACAAGCTTAACGCTTTCATTCAATGAAAGAAACTGCATTCATTGAATCATTGAATCAAAGTGAAATCATTGCTTCAATGAATCACACCGTATTCCTTCTTTCAATGGAACAAACCTATCTCCCTTACATCGTGAACCAAACTGCATACTTTCATTCAATCAAAGAGGCTGCACTTCTCAATTCAGTGAGTAGAGTTATTCTCATTCTTTCAATGGGACAAGCTTAACGGTTTCTTTCAAATAAACAAATTGCATGCATTGAATCATTCAATCAAACAATAACCATTGATTCATTGAATCAAACTGCATTCCTTGTTTCAATGCAACAAACCAAACATACTTTCCTCGTGCACAAAACTTTGTAGGTTCATTCAATGAAAGAGGCTGAACTTGTCCATTCAGTGAATAGAGTTATTGTCATTCTTTCAATGGGACAAGCTTAACGCTTTCGTTCAATTAAACAAACTGCATGCATTGAATCATTCAATCAAACTACAACAATTCATTCATTGAATCAAACTGCATTCCTTGTTTCAATGCAACAAACCAAACATACTTTCCTCGTGCACAAAACTTTGTAGGTTCATTCAATGAAAGAGGCTGAACTTGTCCATTCAGTGAATAGAGTTATTGTCATTCTTTCAATGGGACAAGCTTAACGCTTTCGTTCAATTAAACAAACTGCATGCATTGAATCATTCAATCAAACTACAACAATTCATTCATTGAATCAAACTGTATTCCTTGTTTCAATGCAAAAAACTAAACTCAACAAAATGTCGTCAACAAAACTTTATAGGTTTATTCTCTGAAAGAGGCTGCACTTGTCAATTCACTGAGTAGTGCTCCTTTCATTAATTCAGTGGGACAAGCTTCACGCTTTTATTCAATGAAACAAACTTCATTCATTGAATCATTGAATCAAAGCAAAATAATTGCTTCAATGAATCAAACCGTATTCCTTCTTTCAATGGAACAAACCTATCTCCCTTACATAGTGAAACAAACTGCATACTTTCATTCAATGAAAGAAGTTGCACTTGTCAAATCAATGAGTAGAGCTACTCTCATTCATTCAATGGGACAAGCTTAACGCTTTCATTCAATGAAACAAACTGCATTCATTGAATCATTGAATCAAAATACAACCATTGATTCATTGAATCAAACTGTATTCCTTGTTTCAATGCAATGAAACTAACTCCCTTACATAGTGAAACAAACTGCAAACTTTCATTCAAGGAAAGAGGCTGAACTTGTCCATTCAGTGAATATAGAGTTATTCTCATTCTATCAATGGGACAAGCCTGAACAAAACTTTGTAGGTTCATTCATTAAAAAGGCTGCACTTGTCAATTCAATGAGTAGGGCTACTCTCATTCATTCAGCGGGACAAGCTTAACGCTTTCATTCAATGAAACAATGATTCATTGAATCATTGAATCAAAGTGAAATTATTGCTTCAATGAATCAAACCGCATTCCTTCTTTCAATGGAACAAACCTACCTCCTTTGTACAGTGAAACAAACTACATATGTTCATTCAATGAAAAGTGCAGCACTTCTCAATTCAATGAGTAGAGTTATTCTCATTCTTTCAATGGAACAAGATTAACGGTTTCTTTCAAATAAACAAATTGCATACATTCAATCATTCAATCAAAATATAACCATTGATTCATTAAATCAAACTGTATTCCTTGTTTCAATGCAACAAACCTAACTCCCTTGTACAGTGAAACAAACTGCATACTTTCATTTAATGAAAGAGGCTGCACTTCTCAATTCAGTGTGTAGAGCTACTATCATTCATTCAATGGGACAAGCTTAATGCTTTCATTCAATGAAACAAACTGCATTCGTTGAATCATTGAATCAAAATACAACCATTGATTCATTGAATCAAACTGTATTCCTTTTTTCAATGCAACAAACCAAACGTACTTTTCTCCTGAACAAAACTTTGTAGGTTCATTCATTAAAAAGGCTGCACTAGTCAATTCAATGAGTTGAGCTACTCTCATTCATTCAATGGGACAAGCTTAATGCTTTCATTGAATGAAACAAACTGCATTCATTGAATCATTGAATCCAAATACAACCATTGATTCATTGAATCAAACTGTATTCCTTGTTTCAGTGCAAAGAAACTGGCTCCCTTTCATAGTGAAACAAACTGCAAACTTTCATTCAATGAAAGAGGCTGAACTTGTCCATTCAGTGAATAGAGTTATTCTCATTCTTTCAATGGGACAAGCTGAACGCTTTCTTTCAAATAAACAATCTGCATACATTTAATCATTCAATCAAACTATAAACATTGATTCATTGAATCAAACTGTAGTCCTTGTTTCAATGCAACAAACCAAACGTACTTTTCACCTGAACAAAACTTTGTAGGTTCATTCATTAAAAAGGCTGCACTAGTCAATTCAATGAGTTGAGCTACTCTCATTCATTCAATGGGACAAGCTTAATGCTTTCATTGAATGAAACAAACTGCATTCATTGAATCATTGAATCCAAATACAACCATTGATTCATTGAATCAAACTGTATTCCTTGTTTCAGTGCAAAGAAACTGGCTCCCTTTCATAGTGAAACAAACTGCAAACTTTCATTCAATGAAAGAGGCTGAACTTGTCCATTCAGTGAATAGAGTTATTCTCATTCTTTCAATGGGACAAGCTGAACGCTTTCTTTCAAATAAACAATCTGCATACATTTAATCATTCAATCAAACTATAAACATTGATTCATTGAATCAAACTGTAGTCCTTGTTTCAATGCAACAAACCAAACGTAATTTTCTCCTGAACAAAACTAAGTAGGTTCATTCATTAAAAAGGCTGCACTTGTCAATTCAATGAGTAGAGCTACTCTCATTCATTCAGTGGGACAAGCTTAATGCTTTCATTCAATGAAACAAACTGCATTCATTCAATCATTGAATCAAAGTGAAATCATTGCTTCAATGAATCAAACCGTATTCCTTCTTTCAATGGAATAAACCTACCTCCCTTGTACAGTGAAACAAACTGCATATGTTCATTTAATGAAAGAGGCTGCACTTGTCAATTCAGTGAGTAGAGTTATTCTCGTTCTTTCAATGGGACAAGATTTATGCTTTCATAGAATTATACAAACTGCATGCATTGAACCATTCAATCAAACTGCAACCACTGATTCATTGAATCAAACAGTATTCATTGTTTCAATGCAACAAAACGAACTCCCTTGTACAGTGAAACAAACTGCATATGTTCATTCAATGAAAAATGCTGCACTTGTCAATTCAATGAGTAGAGTTATTCTCATTCTTTCAATGGGACAAGCTTAACGCTCTCGTTCAATTAAACAAACTACATGCATTGAAGCATTGAATCAAACTGGAACCATTGATTCATTGAATCAAACTCTATTCATTGTTTCAATGCAACAAACCTAACTCCCTTGTACAGTGAAACAAACTGCATACTTTCATTTAATGAAAGAGGCTGCACTTGTCAATTCAGTGAGTAGAGTTATTCTCATTCCTTCAATGGCAGAAGCTTAACGGTTTCTTTCAAATAAACACACTGCATGCATTGAATCATTCAATCAAACTATAACCATTGATTCATTGAATCAAACTGTATTCCTTGTTTCAATGCAACAAACCAAACGTACTTTTCCACTGAACAAAACTTTGTAGGTTGATTCAATGAAAGAGGCTGCACTTGTCCATTCAGTGAATAGAGTTATTCTCATTCTTTCAATGGGACAAGCTTAACGCTTTCATTCAATGAAACAAACTGCATTCATTGAATCATTGAATCAAAGTGAAATCATTGTTTCAATGAATCAAACCGTATTCCTTCTTTCAATGGAACAAACCTACCTCCCTTGTACAGTGAAACAAACTGCATATATTCATTCAATGAAAAGTGCTGCACTTGTCAATTCAATGAGTAGAGGTATTCTCATTCTTTCAATGGGACAAGCTTAACGCTTTCGTTCAATTAAACAAACTGCATGCATTGAACCATTCAATCAAACTGCAACCATTGATTCATTGAATCAAACTCTATTCATTGTTTCAATGCACCAAACCTAACTCCCTTGTACACTGAAACAAACTGCATACTTTCATTTAATGAAAGAGGCTGCACTTGTCAATTCAGTGAGTAGAGTTATTCTCATTCTTTCAATGGGACAAGCTTAACGCTTTCTTTCAAATAAACAAACTGCATGCATTTAATCATTCAATCAAACTATAACAATTGATTCATTGAATCAAACTGTATTCCTTGTTTCAAAGCAACAAACCAAACGTACTTTTCCACTGAACAAAACGTTGTAGGTTCATTCAATGAAAGAGGCTGCACTTGTCCATTCAGTGAATAGAGTTATTCTCATTCTTTCAATGGGACAAGCCTAACGCTTTCTTTCAAATAAACAAACTGCATGCATTTAATCATTCAACCAAACGATAACCATTGATTCATTGAATCAAACTGTATTCCTTGTTTCAATGCAACAAACCAAACGTACTTTTCACCTGAACAAAACTTTGTAGGTTCATTCATTAAAAAGGCTGCACTTGTCAATTCAATGAGTTGAGCTACTGTCATTCATTCAGTGGGACAAGCTTTACGCTTTCATTCAATGAAACAAACTTCATTCATTGAATCATTGAATCAAAGTGAAATCATTGCTTCAATGAATCAAACCGTATTCCTTCTTTCAATGGAACAAACCTACCTCCCTTGAACAGTGAAACAAGCTGCATATGTTCATTCAATGAAAAATGCTGCACTTGTCAATTCAATGAGTAGAGTTATTCTCATTCTTTCAATGGGACAAGCTTAACGCTCTCGTTCAATTAACCAAACTACATTCATTGAACCATTGACTCAAACTGGAACCATTGATTCATTGAATCAAACACGATTCATTGTTTCAATGCAACAAACCTAACTCCCTTGTACAGTGAACCAAACTGCATACTTTCATTCAATGAAAGAGGCTACACTTGTCAATTCAGTGAGTAGAGTTATTCTCATTCTTTCAATGGGACAAGCTTAACGCTTTCTTTCAAATAAACAAACTGCATGCATTTAATCATTAAATCAAACTATAACCATTGAATCATTGAATCAAACTGTATTCCTTGTTTCAATGCAACATACCAAACGTACTTTTCTCCTGAAGAAAACTTTGTAGGTTTATTCATTAAAAAGGCTGCACTCGTCAATTCAATGAGTAGAGCTACTCTCATTCATTCAGTGGGACAAGCTTAACGCTTTCATTCAATGAAACAAACTGCATTCATTGAATCATTGAATCAAAGTGAAATCATTGCTTCAATGAAGCAAACCGTATTCCTTCTTTCAATGGAATAAACCTACCTCCCTTGTACAGTGAAACTAACTGCATATGTTCATTCAATGAAAAATGCTGCACTTGTCAATTCAATGAGTAGAGTTATTCTCATTCTTTCAATGGGACAAGCTTAACGCTTTCGTTCAATTAAACAAACTACATGCATTGATCCATTGAATCAAACTGGAACCATTGATTCATTGAATCAAACTCTATTCATTGTTTCAATGCAACAAACCTAACTCCCTTGTACAGTGAAACAAACTGCATACTTTCATTCAATGAAAGAGGATACACTTGCGAATTTAGTGAGTAGAGTTATTCTCATTCTTTCAATGGGACAAGCTTAACGCTTTCTTTCAAATAAACAAACTGCATGCATTTAATCATTCAATCAAACTATAACCATTGATTCATTGAATCCAACTGTACTCCTTGTTTCAATGCAACAAACCAAACGTACTTTTCCACTGAGCAAAACGTTGTAGGTTCATTCAATGAAAGAGGCTGCACTTGTCCATTCAGTGAATAGAGTTATTCTCATTCTTTCAACGGGACAAGCCTAACTCTTTCTTTCAAATAATCAAACTGCATGCATTTAATCATTCAATCAAACTATAACCAGTGATTCATTGAATCAAACTGTATTCCTTGTTTCAATGCAACAAAGCAAACGTACTTTTCTCCTGAACAAAACTTTGTAGGTTCATTCATTAAAAAGGCTGCACTTGTCAATTCAATGAGTAGAGCTATTGTCATTCATTCAGTGGGACAAGCTTAACGCTTTCATTCAATGAAACAAACTTCATTCATTGAATCATTGAATCAAAGTGAAATCATTGCTTCAATGAATCAAACCGTATTCCTTCTTTCAATTGAATAAACCTACCTCCCTTGTCCTGTGAAACAAACTGCACTTGTCAATTCAATGAGTAGAGTTATTCTAATTCTTTCAATGGGACAAGCTTAACGCTTTCATTCAATTAAACAAACCGCATGCATTGAACTATTCAATCAAACTGCAACCATTGATTCATTGAATCAAACTCTATTCATTGTTTCAATGCAACAAACCTAACTCCCTTGTACAGTGAAACAAACTGCATACTTTCATTTAATGAAAGAGGCTGCACTTGTCAATTCAGTGAGTAGAGTTAGTCTCATTCTTTCAATGGGACACGCTTAATGCTTTCATTCAATGAAACAAACTGCATTCATTGAATCATTGAATCAAAATAAAACCATTGATTCATTGAATCAAACTGTATTTCTTGTTTCCATGCAAAGAAACTAACTCCCTTACATAGTGAAACAAACTGTAAACATTCATTCAATGAAAGAGGCTGAACTTGTCAAATCAATGAGTAGAGCTACTCTCATTTATTCAGTTGGACAAGCTTAATGCATTCATTCAATTAAACAAACTTCATTCATTGAATCATTGCATCAAAGTGAAATCATTGCTTCAATTAATCAAACCTTATTCATTGAATCAATGCAACAAACCTATCTCCCTTGTACAGTGAAACAAACTGCATATGTTCATTCAATGAAAAATGCTGCACTTGTCAATTCAATGAGTAGAGCTATTCTCTTTCATTCAATGGGACCAGCCTAAGGCTTTCATTCAATGAAAGAAACTGCATTCATTGAATCATTGAATCAAAGTAAAATCATTGCATCAATTAATCAAACCGTATTCCTTCTTTCAATGGAACAAACCGATCTCCCTTACATAGTGAACCAAACTGCATACTTTCATTCAATCAAAGAGGCTGCACTTCTCAATTCAATGAGTAGAGTTATTCTCATTCTTTCAAAGGGAAAAGCTTAACGCTTTCGTTCAATTAAACAAACTGCATGCATTGAACCATTCAATCAAACTGCAACCATGGATTCATTGAATCAAACTCTATTCATTGTTTCAATGCAACAAACCTAACTCCCTTGTACAGTGAAACAATCTGCATATTTTCATTTAATGGAAGAGGCTGCACTTGTCAATTCAGTGAATAGAGTCATTCTCATTCTGTGAATGGGACAAGCTTAACGCTTTCTTTCAAATAAACAAACTGCATGCATTTAATCATTCAATCAATCTATAACCATTGATTCATTGAATCAAACTGTATTCCTTGTTTCAATGCAACGGAACTAACTCCCTTACATAGTGAAACAAACTGCAAACGTTCATTCAATGAAAGAGGCTACACTTGTCAATTCAGTGAGTAGATTTATTCTCATTCTTTCAATGGGACAAGATTTATGCTTTCATTGAATTATACAAACTGCATTTGAAAACTGCATTCAATGACAAACTTCAATCATTCAATCAAACTACAACAATTGATTTATTGAATCAAACTGTATTCCTTGTTTCAATGCAAAAAACAAAACTCACTAATGTCGTCAACAAAACTTTATAGGATCATTCTATGAAAGAGGCTGCATTTGTCAATTCAATGAGTAGAGCTCCTTTCATTAATTCAGTGGGACAAGCTTCACGCTTTTATTCAATGAAACAAACTGCATTCATTGAATCATTGAATCAAAGCAAAATCATTGCTTCCATGAATCAAATCCTTCTTTCAATGGAACAAATCTCTCCCTTACATAGTGAAACAAACTGATAATTTCATTCAATGAAAGAGTCTGTACTTGTCAAATCAATGAGTAGAGCTACTCTCATTCATTCAGTGGGACAAGCTTAACGCTTTCGTTCAGTGAAACACACTGCATTCATTGAATCATTGAATCAAAGTGAAATCATTGCTTCAATGAATCAAACCGTATTCCTTCTTTCAATGGAACAAACCTATCTCCCTTACAGAGTGAAACAAACTGATAATTTCATTCAATGAAAGAGGCTGCACTTGTCAAATCAATGAGTACAGCTACTCTCATTCATTCAGTCGGACAAGCTTAACGCTTTCATTCAATGAAAGAAACTGCATTCATTGAATCATTGAATTAAAGTGAAATCATTGCTTCAATGAATCACACCGTATTCCTTCTTTCAATGAAACAAACCTATCTCCCTTACATAGTGAACCAAACTGCATACTTTCATTCAATCAAAGAGGGTGCACTTTTCAATTCAGTGAGTAGAGTTATGCTCATTCTTTCAATGGGACAAGCTGAACGGTTTCTTTCAAATAAACAAATTGCATGCATTGAATCATTCATTCAAACAATAACCATTGATTCATTGAATCAAACTGCATTCCTTGTTTCAATGCAACAAACCAAACATACTTTCCTCGTGCACAAAACTTTGTAGGTTCATTCAATGAAAGAGGCTGAACTTGTCCATTCAGTGAATAGAGTTATTGTCATTCTTTCAATTGGACAAGCTTAACGCTTTCTTTCAAATTAACAAACTGCATGCATTTAATCATTCAATCAAACTATAACCATTGATTCATTGAATCAAACTGTATTCCTTGTTTCAATGCAACAAACCAAACGTACTTTTCACCTGAACAAAACTTTGTAGGTTCATTCATTAAAAAGGCTGCACTTGTCAATTCAATGAGTAGAGCTACTCTCATTCATTCAGCGGGACAAGCTTAAAGCTTTCATTCAATGAAACAAACTGCATTCATTGAACCATTGGATCAAAGTGAAATTGTTGCTTCATTGAATCAAACTGTATTCCTTGTTTCAATGCAAAAAACTAAACTCACTAATGTCGTCAACAAACTTTATAGGTTTATTCTATGAAAGAGGCTGCACTTGTCAATTCACTGAGTAGTGCTCCTTTCATTAATTCAGTGGGACAAGCTTCACGCTTTTATTCAATGAAACAAACTGCATTCATTGAATCATTGAATCAAAGCAAAATCATTGCTTCAATGAATCAAACCGTATTCCTTCTTTCAATGGAACAAACCTATCTCCCTTACATAGTGAACCAAACTGCAAACTTTCATTCAATGTAAGAGGTTGCACTTGTCAAATCAATGAGTAGAGCTACTCTCATTCATTCAGTGGACAAGCTTAACGCTTTCATTCAATGCAACAAACTTCATTCATTGAATCATTGAATCAAAGTGAAATCATTGCTTCAATGAATCAAACCGTATCCCTTCTTTCAATGGAACAAACCTATCTCCCTTACAGAGTGAAACAAACTGATAATTTCATTCAATGAAAGAGGCTGCACTTGTCAAATCAATGAGTAGAGCTACTCTCATTCATTCAGTGGGACAAGCTTAACGCTTTCATTCAATGAAAGAAACTGCATTCATTGAATCATTGAATCAAAGTGAAATCATTGCTTCAATGAATCAAACCGTATTCCTTCTTTCAATGGAACAAACCTATCTCCCTTACATAGTGAACCAAACTGCACACTTTCATTCAATCAAAGAGGCTGCACTTGTCAATTCAGTGAGTAGAGTTATTCTCATTCTTTCAATGGGACACGCTTAACGGTTTCTTTCAAATAAACAAATTGCATGCATTGAATCATTCAATCAAACTATAACCATGTATTCATTGAATCAAACTGTATTCCTTGTTTCAATGCAACAAACCAAACATACTTTCCTCGTGTACAAAACTTTGTAGGTTCATTCAATGAAAGAGGCTGAACTTGTCCATTCAGTGAATACAGTTATTGTCATTCTTTCAATGGGACAAGCTTAACGCTTTCGTTCAATTAAACAAACTGCATGCATTGAATCATTCAATCAAACTCCAACAATTGATTCATTGAATCAAACTGTATTCCTTGTTTCAATGCAAAAAACTAAACTCACGAATGTCGTCAACAAAACTTTATAGGTTTATTCTATGAAAGAGGCTGCACTTGTCAATTCGCTGAGTAGTGCTCCTTTCATTAATTCAGTGGGACAAGTTTCACGCTTTTATTCAATGAAACAAACTGCATTCATTGAATCATTGAATCAAAGCAAAATCATTGCTTCAATGAATCAAACCGTATTCCTTCTTTCAATGGAACAAACCTATCTCCCTTACATAGTGAACCAAACTGCATACTTTCATTCAATCAAAGAGGCTGCACTTGTCACTTCAGTGAGTAGAGTTATTCTCATTCTTTCAATGGGACACGCTTAACGGTTTCTTTCAAATAAACAAATTGCATGCATTGAATCATTCAATCAAACTATAACCATGGATTCATTGAATCAAACTGTATTCCTTGTTTCAGTGCAACAAACCAAACATACTTTCCTCGCGCACAAAACTTTGTAGGTTCATTCAATGAAAGAGGCTGAACTTGTCCATTCAGTGAATAGAGTTATTGTCATTCTTTCAATGGGACAAGCTTAACGCTTTCGTTCAATTAAACAAACTGCATGCATTGAATCATTCAATCAAACTCCAACAATTGATTCATTGAATCAAACTGTATTCCTTGTTTCAATGCAAAAAACTAAACTCACGAATGTCGTCAACAAAACTTTATAGGTTTATTCTATGAAAGAGGCTGCACTTGTCAATTCACTGAGTAGTGCTCCTTTCATTAATTCAGTGGGACAAGTTTCACGCTTTTATTCAATGAAACAAACTGCATTCATTGAATCATTGAATCAAAGCAAAATCATTGCTTCCATGAATCAAACCTACTTTCAATGGAACAAACCTATCTCCCTTACATAGTGAACCAAACTGCATACTTTCATTCAATGAAAGAGGTTGCACTTGTCAAATCAATGAGTAGAGCTACTCTCATTCATTCAGTGGACAAGCTTAACGCTTTCATTCAATGCAACAAACTTCATTCATTGAATCATTGAATCAAAGTGAAATCATTGCTTCAATGAGTCAAACCGTATTCCTTCTTTCAACGGAATACACCTACCTCCCTCGTCCACTGAAAGAAACTGCATATGTTCATTCAATGAAAAATGCTGCACTTGTCAATTCAATGAGTAGAGTTATTCTCATTCTTTCAATGGGACAAGCTTAACGCTTTCGTTCAATTAATCAAACCGCATGCATTGAACTATTCAATCAAACTGCAACCATTGATTCATTGAATCAAACTCTATTCATTGTATCAATGCAACAATCCTAACTCCATTGTACAGTGAAACAAACTGCATACTTTCCTTTAAAGAAAGCGGCTGCACTTGACAATTCAGTGAGTAGAGTTATTCTCATTCTTTCAATGGGACAAGCTTAACGCTTTCTTTCAAATAAACAAACTGCATGCATTTAATCATTCAATCAAACTATAACCATTGATTCATTGAATCAAACTGTAATCCTTGTTTCAATGCAACAAACCAAACGTACTTTTCTCCTGAACAAAACTTTGTAGGTTCATTCATTAAAAAGGCTGCACTAGTCAATTCAATGGGTAGAGCTACTCTCATTCATTCAATGGGACAAGATTAACGCTTTCATTCAATGAAACAAACTGCATTCATTGAATCATTGAATCAAAATACAACCATTGATTCATTGAATCAAACTGTATTCCTTGTTTCAATGCAAAGAAACTAACTCCCTTACATAGTGAAACAAACTGCAAACTTTCATTCAATGAAAGAGGCTGAACTTGTCCATTCAGTGAATAGAGTTATTCTCATTCTTTCAATGGGACAAGCTTAACGCTTGCTTTCAAATAAACAAACTGCATGCATTTAATCATTGAATCAAACTATAAACATTGATTCATTGAATCAAACTGTATTCCTTGTTTCAATGCAACAAACCAAACGTACTTTTCTCCTGAACAAAACTAAGTAGGTTCATTCATTAAAAAGGCTGCACTTCTCAATTCAATGAGTAGAGCTACTCTCATTCATTCAGTGTGACAAGCTTAACGTTTTCATTCAATGAAACAAACTGCATTCATTGAATCATTGAATCAAAGCGAAATCATTGCTTCAATGAATCAAACCTTATTCATTGAATCAATGCAACAAACCTACCTCCCTTGTACAGTGAAACAAACTGCATATGTTCATTCAATGAAAAATGCTGCACTTGTCAATTCAATGAGTAGAGTTATTCTCATTCTTTCAATGGGACAAGCTTAACGCTTTCGTTCAATTAAACAAACTGCATGCACTGAACCATTCAATCAAACTGCAACCATTGATTCATTGAATCAAACTCTATTCATTGTTTCAATGCAACAAACCTAACTCCCTTGTACAGTAAAACAAACTGCATACTTTCATTTAATGAAAGAGGCTGCACTTGTCAATTCAGTGAGTAGAGTTATTCTCATTCTTTCAATGGGACAAGCTTAACGCTTTCTTTCAAATAAACAAACTGCATGCATTTAATCATTCAATCAAACTATAACAATTGATTCATTGAATCAAACTGTATTCCTTGTTTCAAAGCAACAAACCAAACGTACTTTTCCACTGAACAAAACGTTGTAGGTTCATTCAATGAAAGAGGCTGCACTTGTCCATTCAGTGAATAGAGTTATTCTCATTCTTTCAATGGGACAAGCCTAACGCTTTCTTTCAAATAAACAAACTGCATGCATTTAATCATTCAATCAAACTATAACAATTGATTCATTGAATCAAACAGTATTCCTTGTTTCAATGCAACAAACCAAACGTACTTTTCACCTGAACAAAACTTTGTAGGTTCATTCATTAAAAAGGCTGCACTTGTCAATTCATGAGTAGAGCTACTGTCATTCATTCAGTGGGACAAGATTCACGCTTTCATTCAATGAAACAAACTTCATTCATTGAATCATTGAATCAAAGTGAAATCATTGCTTCAATGAATCAAACCGTATTCCTTCTTTCAATGGAACAAACCTACCTCCCTTGAACAGTGAAACAAACTGCATATGTTCATTCAATGAAAAATGCTGCACTTGTCAATTCAATGAGTAGAGTTATTCTCATTCTTTCAGTGGGACAAGCTTAACGCTCTCGTTCAATTAAACAAACTGCATGCATTGAAACATTCAATCAAACGACAACCATTGATTCATTGAATCAAACTCTATTCATTGTTTCAATGCAACAAACCTAACTCCCTTGTACAGTGAAACAAACTGCATACTTTCATTCAATGAAAGAGGCTACACTTGTTAATGCAGAAAGTAGAGTTATTCTCATTCTTTCAATGGGACAAGCTTAACGCTTTCTTTCAAATAAACAAACTGCATGCATTTAATCATTCAATCAAACTATAACCATTGATTCATTGAATCAAACTGTATTCATTGTTTCAATGCAACAAACCAAACGTACTTTTCCACTGAACAAAACGTAATAGGTTCATTCAATGAAAGAGGCTGCACTTGTCCATTCAATGAGTAGAGCTACTCTCATTCATTCAATGGGACAAGCTTAATGCTTTCATTCAATGAAACAAACAGCATTCATTGAATCATTGAATCAAAATACAACCATTGATTCATTGAATCAAACTGTATTCCTTGTTTCAATGCAACAAAACTAACTCCCTTACATAGTGAAACAAACTGCATACTTTCATTCAATGAAAGAGGCTGCACTTGTCCATTCAGTGAATAGAGTTATTCTCATTATTGCAATGGGACAAGCTTAACGCTTTCTTTCAAATAAACAAACTGCATGCATTTAATCATTCAATCAAACTATAACCATCGATTCATTGAATCAAACTGTATTCCTTGTTTCAATGCAACAAACCAAACGTACTTTTCTCCTGAACAAAACTTTGTAGGTTCTTTCATTAAAGAGGCAGCATTTCTCAATTCAATGAGTAGAGCTCCTCTCATTCATTCAGTGGGACAAGCTTAACGCTTTCATTCAATGAAACAAACTGCATTCATTGAACCATTCAATCAAACTGCAACCATTGATTCATTGAATCACACTCTATTCATTGTTTCAATGCAACAAACCTAACTCCCTTGTACAGTGAAACAAACTGCATACTTTCATTCAATGAAAGAGGCTACACTTGTCAATTCAGTGAGTAGAGTTATTCTCATTCTTTAATTGGGACGAGCTTAACGCTTTCTTTCAAATAAACAAACTGCATGCATTGAACCATTCAATCAAACTGCAACCATTGATTCATTGAATCAAACTCTATTCATTGTTTCAATGCAACAAACCTAACTCCCTTGTACAGTGAAACAAACTGCATACTTTCATTCAAGGAAAGAGGCTACAATTGTCAATTCAGTGAGTAGAGTTATTCTCATTCTTTCAATGGGACAAGCTGAACGCTTTCTATCAAATAAACAAACTGCATGCATTGAACCATTCAATCAAACTACAACCAGTGATTCATTGAATCAAACTGTATTCCTTGTTTCAATGCAACAAACCAAACGTACTTTTATCCTGAAGAAAACTTTGTAGTTTCATTCATTAAAAAGGCTGCACTTCTCAATTCAATGAGTAGAGCTACTCTCATTCATTCAGTGGGACAAGATTAACGCTTTCATTCAATGAAACAAACTGCATTCATTGAATCATTCAATCAAAGTGAAATCATTGTTTCAATGAATCAAACCGTATTCCTTCTTTCAATGGAACAAACCTACCTCCCTTGTACAGTGAAACAAACTGCATATATTCATTCAATGAAAAGTGCTGCACTTGTCAATTCAATGAGTAGAGGTATTCTCATTCTTTCAATGGGACAAGCTTAACGCTTTCGTTCAATTAAACAAACTGCATGCATTGAACCATTCAATCAAACTGCAACCATTGATTCATTGAATCAAACTCTATTCATTGTTTCAATGCAACAAACCTAACTCCCTTGTACACTGAAACAAACTGCATACTTTCATTTAATGAAAGAGGCTGCACTTGTCAATTCAGTGAGTAGAGTTATTCTCATTCTTTCAATGGGACAAGCTTAACGCTTTCTTTCAAATAAACAAACTGCATGCATTTAATCATTCAATCAAACTATAACAATTGATTCATTGAATCAAACTGTATTCCTTGTTTCAAAGCAACAAACCAAACGTACTTTTCCACTGAACAAAACGTTGTAGGTTCATTCAATGAAAGAGGCTGCACTTGTCCATTCAGTGAATAGAGTTATTCTCATTCTTTCAATGGGACAAGCCTAACGCTTTCTTTCAAATAAACAAACTGCATGCATTTAATCATTCAATCAAACTATAACCATTGATTCATTGAATCAAACAGTATTCCTTGTTTCAATGCAACAAACCAAACGTACTTTTCACCTGAACAAAACTTTGTAGGTTCATTCATTAAAAAGGCTGCACTTGTCAATTCAATGAGTAGAGCTACTGTCATTCATTCAGTGGGACAAGCTTTACGCTTTCATTCAATGAAACAAACTTCATTCATTGAATCATTGAATCAAAGTGAAATCATTGCTTCAATGAATCAAACCGTATTCCTTCTTTCAATGGAACAAACCTACCTCCCTTGAACAGTGAAACAAACTGCATATGTTCATTCAATGAAAAATGCTGCACTTGTCAATTCAATGAGTAGAGTTATTCTCATTCTTTCAATGGGACAAGCTTAACGCTCTCGTTCAATTAAACAAACTGCATGCATTGAAACATTCAATCAAACTGCAACCATTGATTCATTGAATCAAACTCTATTCATTGTTTCAATGCAACAAACCTAACTCCCTTGTACAGTGAAACAAACTGCATACTTTCATTCAATGAAAGAGGCGACACTTGTTAATTCAGAAAGTAGAGTTATTCTCATTCTTTCAATGGGACAAGCTTAACGCTTTCTTTCAAATAAACAAACTGCATGCATTTAATCATTCAATCAAACTATAACCATTGATTCATTGAATCAAACTGTATTCTTTGTTTCAATGCAACAAACCAAACGTACTTATCCACTGAACAAAACGTAATAGGTTCATTCAATGAAAGAGGCTGCACTTGTCCATTCAATGAGTAGAGCTACTCTCATTCATTCAATGGGACAAGCTTAATGCTTTCATTCAATGAAACAAACAGCATTCATTGAATCAATGAATCAAAATACAACCATTGATTCATTGAATCAAACTGTATTCCTTGTTTCAATGCAAAGAAACTAACTCCCTTACATCGTGAAACAAACTGCAAACTTTCATTCAATGAAAGAGGCTGAAATTGTCCATTCAGTGAATAGAGTTATTCTCATTCTTTTAATGGGACAAGCTTAACGCTTTCTTTCAAATAAACAAACTGCATGCATTTAGTCATTCAATCAAACTATAATCATTGATTCATTGAATCAAACTGTATTCCTTGTTTCAATGCAACAAACCAAACGTACTTTGGTCCTGTACAAAACTTACTTGGTTCATTCATTAAAAAAGCTGCACTTGTCAATTCAATGAGTAGAGCTACTCTCATTCATTCAGTGGGACAAGCTTAACGCTTTCATTCAATGAAACAAACTGCATTCATTGAATCATTGAATCAAAGTGAAATCATTGCTTCAATGAATCAAACCGTATTCCTTCTTTCAATGGAATAAACCTACCTCCCTTGTACAGTGAAACAAACTGCATATGCTCATTCAATCAAAAATGGTGCACTTGTCGATTCAATCAGTAGAGTTATTCTCATTCTTTCAATGGGACAAGCTTAACGCTTTCGTTCAATTAAACAAACTGCATGCATTGAACCATTCAATCAAACTGCAACCATTGATTCATTGAGTCAAACTATATTCATTGTTTCGATGCAACAAATCTAACTCCCTTGTACAGTGAAACAAAATGCATACTTTCATTTCATGAAAGAGGCTGCACTTGTCAATTCAGTGAGTAGAGTTATTCTCATTCTTTCAACGGGACAAGCTTCACGCTTTCTTTCAAATAAACAAACTGCATGCATTTAATCATTCAATCAAACTATAACCATTGATTCGTTGAATCAAACTGTATTCCTTGTTTCAATGCAACGAAACTAACTCCCTTACATCATGAAACAAACTGCAAACGTTCATTCAATGAAAGAGGCTGCGCTAGTCAATTCAGTGAGTAGAGTTATTCTCATTCTTTCAATGGGACAAGCTGAACGCTTTCTTTCAAATAGACAAACTGCATGCATTGAACCATTCAATCAAACTACAACAATTGATTTATTGAATCAAACTGTATTCCTTGTTTCAATGCAAAAAACCAAACTCACTAATGTCGTGAACAAAACTTTATACGTTCATTCTATGAAACAGGCTGCATTTGTCAATTCAATGAGTAGAGCTACTCTCATTCATTCAGTGGGACAAGCTTAACGCTTTCATTCAATGAAACAAACTGCATTCATTGAATCATTGAATCAAAGTGAAATCATTGTTTCAATGAATCAAACCGTATTCCTTCTTTCAATGGAACAAACCTACCTCCCTTGTACAGTGAAACAAACTGCATATATTCATTCAATGAAAAGTGCTGCACTTCTCAATTTAATGAGTAGAGTTATTCTCATTCTTCAATGGGACAAGCTTAACGCATTCGTTCAATTAAACAAACTGCATGCATTGAACCATTCAATCAAACTGCAACCATTGATTCATTGAATCAAACTCTATTCATTGTTTCAATGCAACAAACCTAACTCCCTTGTATAGTGAAACAAACAGCATACTTTCATTCAATGAAAGAGGCTACACTTGTCAATTCAGTGAGTAGAGTTATTCTCATTCTTTCAATGGGACAAGCTTAATGCTTTCTTTCAAATAAACAAACTGCATGCATTTAATCATTCAATCAAACTATAACCATTGATTCATTGAATCAAACTGTATTCCTTGTTTCAATGCAACAAACCAAACGTACTTTTATCCTGAAGAAAACTTTGTAGGTTCATTCATTAAAAACGCTGCACTTCTCAATTCAATTAGTATAGCTACTCTCATTCATTCAGTGGGACAAGTTTAACTCTTTCATTCAATGAAACAAACTGCATATATTCATTCAATGAAAAGTGCTGCACTTCTCAATTCAATGAGTAGACTTATTCTCATTCTTTCAATGGGACAAGCTTAACGCTTTCGTTCAATTAAACAAACTGCATGCATTGAACCATTCAATCAAACTGCAACCATTGATTCATTGAATCAAACTCTATTCATTGTTTCAATGCAACAAACCTAACTCCCTTGTACAGTGAAACAAACTGCATACTTTCATTTAATGAAAGAGGCTGCACTTGTTAATTCAGTGAGTAGAGTTATTCTCATTCTTTCAATGGGACAAGCTTAACGCTTTCTTTCAAATAAACAAACTGCATGCATTTAATCATTCAATCAAACTATAACCATTGATTCATTGAATCAAACTGTATTCTTTGTTTCAATGCAACAAACCAAACGTACTTATCCACTGAACAAAACGTAATAGGTTCATTCAATGAAAGAGGCTGCACTTGTCCATTCAATGAGTAGAGCTACTCTCATTCATTCAATGGGACAAGCTTAATGCTTTCATTCAATGAAACAAACAGCATTCATTGAATCAATGAATCAAAATACAACCATTGATTCATTGAATCAAACTGTATTCCTTGTTTCAATGCAAAGAAACTAACTCCCTTACATCGTGAAACAAACTGCAAACTTTCATTCAATGAAAGAGGCTGAAATTGTCCATTCAGTGAATAGAGTTATTCTCATTCTTTTAATGGGACAAGCTTAACGCTTTCTTTCAAATAAACAAACTGCATGCATTTAGTCATTCAATCAAACTATAATCATTGATTCATTGAATCAAACTGTATTCCTTGTTTCAATGCAACAAACCAAACGTACTTTGGTCCTGTACAAAACTTACTTGGTTCATTCATTAAAAAAGCTGCACTTGTCAATTCAATGAGTAGAGCTACTCTCATTCATTCAGTGGGACAAGCTTAACGCTTTCATTCAATGAAACAAACTGCATTCATTGAATCATTGAATCAAAGTGAAATCATTGCTTCAATGAATCAAACCGTATTCCTTCTTTCAATGGAATAAACCTACCTCCCTTGTACAGTGAAACAAACTGCATATGCTCATTCAATCAAAAATGGTGCACTTGTCGATTCAATCAGTAGAGTTATTCTCATTCTTTCAATGGGACAAGCTTAACGCTTTCGTTCAATTAAACAAACTGCATGCATTGAACCATTCAATCAAACTGCAACCATTGATTCATTGAGTCAAACTATATTCATTGTTTCGATGCAACAAATCTAACTCCCTTGTACAGTGAAACAAAATGCATACTTTCATTTCATGAAAGAGGCTGCACTTGTCAATTCAGTGAGTAGAGTTATTCTCATTCTTTCAACGGGACAAGCTTCACGCTTTCTTTCAAATAAACAAACTGCATGCATTTAATCATTCAATCAAACTATAACCATTGATTCGTTGAATCAAACTGTATTCCTTGTTTCAATGCAACGAAACTAACTCCCTTACATCATGAAACAAACTGCAAACGTTCATTCAATGAAAGAGGCTGCGCTAGTCAATTCAGTGAGTAGAGTTATTCTCATTCTTTCAATGGGACAAGCTGAACGCTTTCTTTCAAATAGACAAACTGCATGCATTGAACCATTCAATCAAACTACAACAATTGATTTATTGAATCAAACTGTATTCCTTGTTTCAATGCAAAAAACCAAACTCACTAATGTCGTGAACAAAACTTTATACGTTCATTCTATGAAACAGGCTGCATTTGTCAATTCAATGAGTAGAGCTACTCTCATTCATTCAGTGGGACAAGCTTAACGCTTTCATTCAATGAAACAAACTGCATTCATTGAATCATTGAATCAAAGTGAAATCATTGTTTCAATGAATCAAACCGTATTCCTTCTTTCAATGGAACAAACCTACCTCCCTTGTACAGTGAAACAAACTGCATATATTCATTCAATGAAAAGTGCTGCACTTCTCAATTTAATGAGTAGAGTTATTCTCATTCTTCAATGGGACAAGCTTAACGCATTCGTTCAATTAAACAAACTGCATGCATTGAACCATTCAATCAAACTGCAACCATTGATTCATTGAATCAAACTCTATTCATTGTTTCAATGCAACAAACCTAACTCCCTTGTATAGTGAAACAAACAGCATACTTTCATTCAATGAAAGAGGCTACACTTGTCAATTCAGTGAGTAGAGTTATTCTCATTCTTTCAATGGGACAAGCTTAATGCTTTCTTTCAAATAAACAAACTGCATGCATTTAATCATTCAATCAAACTATAACCATTGATTCATTGAATCAAACTGTATTCCTTGTTTCAATGCAACAAACCAAACGTACTTTTATCCTGAAGAAAACTTTGTAGGTTCATTCATTAAAAACGCTGCACTTCTCAATTCAATTAGTATAGCTACTCTCATTCATTCAGTGGGACAAGTTTAACTCTTTCATTCAATGAAACAAACTGCATATATTCATTCAATGAAAAGTGCTGCACTTCTCAATTCAATGAGTAGACTTATTCTCATTCTTTCAATGGGACAAGCTTAACGCTTTCGTTCAATTAAACAAACTGCATGCATTGAACCATTCAATCAAACTGCAACCATTGATTCATTGAATCAAACTCTATTCATTGTTTCAATGCAACAAACCTAACTCCCTTGTACAGTGAAACAAACTGCATACTTTCATTTAATGAAAGAGGCTGCACTTGTTAATTCAGTGAGTAGAGTTATTCTCATTCCTTCAATGGCAGAAGCTTAACGGTTTCTTTCAAATAAACAAACTGCATGCATTGAACCATTCAATCAAACTACAACCAGTGATTCATTGAATCAAACTGTATTCCTTGTTTCAATGCAACAAACCAAACGTACTTTTATCCTGACGAAAACTTTGTAGGTTCATTCATTAAAAAGGCTGCACTTCTCAATTCAATGAGTAGAGCTACTCTCATTCATTCAGTGGGACAAGATTAACGCTTTCATTCAATGAAACAAACTGCATTCATTGAATCATTGAATCAAAGTGAAATCATTGTTTCAATGAATCAAACCGTATTCTTTCTTTCAATGGAACAAACCTACCTCCCTTGTACAGTGAAACAAACTGCATATATTCATTCAATGAAAAGTGCTGCACTTCTCAATTCAATGAGTAGAGTTATTCTCATTCTTCAATGGGACAAGCTTAACGCATTCGTTCAATTAAACAAACTGCATGCATTGAACCATTCAATCAAACTGCAACCATTGATTCATTGAATCAAACTCTATTCATTGTTTCAATGCAACAAACCTAACTCCCTTGTATAGTGAAACAAACAGCATACTTTCATTCAATGAAAGAGGCTACACTTGTCAATTCAGTGAGTAGAGTTATTCTCATTCTTTCAATGGGACAAGCTTAATGCTTTCTTTCAAATAAACAAACTGCATGCATTTAATCATTCAATCAAACTATAACCATTGATTCATTGAATCAAACTGTATTCATTGTTTCAATGCAACAAACCTAACTCCCTTGTACACTGAAACAAACTGCATACTTTCATTTAACGAAAGAGGCTGCACTTGTCAATTCAGTGAGTAGAGTTATTCTCATTCTTTCAATGGGACAAGCTTAACGCTTTCTTTCAAATAAACAAACTGCATGCATTTAATCATTCAATCAAACTATAACAATTGATTCATTGAATCAAACTGTATTCCTTGTTTCAAAGCAACAAACCAAACGTACTTTTCCACTGAACAAAACGTTGTAGGTTCATTCAATGAAAGAGGCTGCACTTGTCCATTCAGTGAATAGAGTTATTCTCATTCTTTCAATGGGACAAGCCTAACGCTTTCTTTCAAATAAACAAACTGCATGCATTTAATCATTCAATCAAACTATAACCATTGATTCATTGAATCAAACAGTATTCCTTGTTTCAATGCAACAAACCAAACGTACTTTTCACCTGAACAAAACTTTGTAGGTTCATTCATTAAAAAGGCTGCACTTGTCAATTCAATGAGTAGAGCTACTGTCATTCATTCAGTGGGACAAGCTTTACGCTTTCATTCAATGAAACAAACTTCATTCATTGAATCATTGAATCAAAGTGAAATCATTGCTTCAATGAATCAAACCGTATTCCTTCTTTCAATGGAACAAACCTACCTCCCTTGAACAGTGAAACAAACTGCATATGTTCATTCAATGAAAAATGCTGCACTTGTCAATTCAATGAGTAGAGTTATTCTCATTCTTTCAATGGGACAAGCTTAACGGTCTCGTTCAATTAAACAAACTGCATGCATTGAAACATTCAATCAAACTGCAACCATTGATTCATTGAATCAAACTCTATTCATTGTTTCAATGCAACAAACCTAACTCCCTTGTACAGTGAAACAAACTGCATATTTTCATTCAATGAAAGAGGCTACACTTGTTAATTCAGAAAGTAGAGTTATTCTCATTCTTTCAATGGGACAAGCTTAACGCTTTCTTTCAAATAAACAAACTGCATGCATTTAATCATTCAATCAAACTATAACCATTGATTCATTGAATCAAACTGTATTCCTTGTTTCAATGCAACAAACCAAACGTACTTTTCCACTGAACAAAACGTAATAGGTTCATTCAATGAAAGAGGCTGCACTTGTCCATTCAATGAGTAGAGCTACTCTCATTCATTCAATGGGACAAGCTTAATGCTTTCATTCAATGAAACAAACAGCATTCATTGAATCAATGAATCAAAATACAACCATTGATTCATTGAATCAAACTGTATTCCTTGTTTCAATGCAAAGAAACTAACTCCCTTACATCGTGAAACAAACTGCAAACTTTCATTCAATGAAAGAGGCTGAAATTGTCCATTCAGTGAATAGAGTTATTCTCATTCTTTCAATGGGACAAGCTTAACGCTTGCTTTCAAATAAACAAACTGCATGCATTTAATCATTGAATCAAACTATAATCATTGATTCATTGAATCAAACTGTATTCCTTGTTTCAATGCAACAAACCAAACGTACTTTCCTCCTGAACAAAACTTAGTTGGTTCATTCATTAAAAAGGCTGCACTTGTCAATTCAATGAGTAGAGCTACTCTCATTCATTCAGTGGGACAAGCTTAACGCTTTCATTCAATGAAACAAACTGCATTCATTGAATCATTGAATCAAAGTGAAATCATTGCTTCAATGAATCAAACCGTATTCCTTCTTTCAATGGAATAAACCTACCTCCCTTGTACAGTGAAACAAACTGCATATGTTCATTCAATCAAAAATGGTGCACTTGTCGATTCAATCAGTAGAGTTATTCTCATTCTTTCAATGGGACAAGCTTAACGCTTTCGTTCAATTAAACAAACTGCATGCATTGAACCATTCAATCAAACTGCAACCATTGATTCATTGAATCAAACTATATTCATTGTTTCGATGCAACAAATCTAACTCCCTTGTACAGTGAAACAAAATGCATACTTTCATTTCATGAAAGAGGCTGCACTTGTCAATTCAGTGAGTAGAGTTATTCTCATTCTTTCAACGGGACAAGCTTAACGCTTTCTTTCAAATAAACAAACTGCATGCATTTAATCATTCAATCAAACTATAACCATTGATTCATTGAATCAAACTGTATTCCTTGTTTCAATGCAACGAAACTAACTCCCTTACATCATGAAACAAACTGCAAACGTTCATTCAATGAAAGAGGCTACGCTAGTCAATTCAGTAAGTAGAGTTAATCTCATTCTTTCAATGGGACAAGATTTATGCTTTCATTGAATTATACAAACTGCATGCATTCAATCATTCAATCAAACTGCAACAATTGATTTATTGAATCAAACTGTATTCCTTGTTTCAATGCAAAAAACCAAACTCACTAATGTCGTGAACAAAACTTTATGCGTTCATTCTATGAAACAGGCTGCATTTGTCAATTCAATGAGTAGAGCTCCTTTCATTAATTCAGTGGGACAAGTTTCACGCTTTTATTCAATGAAACAAACTGCATTCATTGAATCATTGAGTCAAAGTGAAAACATTGCTTCAATGAATCAAACCGTATTCCTTCTTTCAATGGAACAAACCTACCTCCCTTGAACAGTGAAACAAACTGCATATGTTCATTCAATGAAAAATGCTGCACTTGTCAATTCAATGAGTAGACTTATTCTCATTCTTTCAATGGGACAAGCTTAACGCTTTCGTTCAATTAAACAAACTGCATGCATTGAACCATTCAATCAAACTGGAACCATTGATTCATTGAATCAAACTCTATTCATTGTTTCAATGCAACAAACCTAACTCCCTTGTACAGTGAAACAAACTGCATACTTTCATTTAATGAAAGAGGCTGCACTTGTTAATTCAGTGAGTAGAGTTATTCTCATTCCTTCAATGGCAGAAGCTTAACGGTTTCTTTCAAATAAACTCACTGCATGCATTGAATCATTCAATCAAACTATAACCATTGATTCATTGAATCAAACTGTATTTCTTGTTTCAATGCAACAAACCAAACGTACTTTTCCACTGAACAAACCTTTGTAGGTTGATTCAATGAAAGAGGCTGCACTTGTCCATTCAGTTAATAGAGTTATTCTCATTCTTTCAATGGGACAAGCCTAATGCTTTCTTTCAAATAAACAAATTGCATGCATTTAATCATTCAATCAAACTATAACCATTGATTCATTGAATCAAACTGTATTCCTTGTTTCAATGCAACAAACCAAACGTACTTTTCCACTGAACAAAACTTTGCAGGTTGATTCAATGAAAGAGGCTGCACTTGTCCATTCCGTTAATAGAGTTATTCTCATTCTTTCAATGGGACAAGCCTAATGCTTTCTTTCAAATAAACAAATTGCATTTAATCATTCAATCAAACTATAACCATTGATTCATTGAATCAAACTGTATTCCTTGTTTCAATGCAACAAACCAAACGTACTTTTCTCCTGAACAAAACGTTGTAGGTTCATTCATTAAAAAGGCTGCACTTGTCAATTCAATGAGTAGAGCTACTGTCATTCATTCAGGGGGACAAGCTTAACGCTTTCATTCAATGAAACAAACTTCATTCATTGAATCATTGAATCAAAGTGAAATCATTGATTCAATGAATCAAACCGTATTCCTTCTTTGAATAGAACAAACCTACCTCCCTTGAACAGTGAAACAAACTGCATATGTTCATTCAATGAAAAAAGCAGCACTTGTTAATTCAATGAGTAGAGTTATTCACATTCTTTCAATGGGACAAGCTTAACGCTTTCGTTCAATTAAACAAACTACATGCATTGAACCATTGACTCAAACTGGAACCATTGATTCATCGAATCAAACTCTATTCATTGTTTCAATGCAACAAACCTAACTCCCTTGTCCAGTGAAACAAACTGCATACTTTCATTCAATGAAAGAGGCTACACTTGCGAATTCAGTGAGTCGAGTTATTCTCATTCTTTCAATGGGTAAAGCTTAATGCTTTCTTTCAAATAAACAAACTGCATGCATTTAATCATTCAATCAAACGATAACCATTCTTTCATTGAATCTAACTGTGTTGCTTGTTTCAATGCAACAAACCAAACGTACTTTCTCCTGAACAAAACTTTGGAGGTTCATTCATTAAAAAGGCTGCACTTGTCAATTCAATGAGAAGAGCTACTGTCATTCAGTCAGTGGGACAAGCTTAACGCTTTCATTCAATGAAACAAACTTCATTCATTGAATCATTGAATCAAAGTAAAATCATTGCATCAATTAATCAAACCGTATTCCTTCTTTCAATGGAACAAACTATCTCCCTTACATAGTGAACCAAACTGCATACTTTCATTCAATCAAAGAGGCTGCACTTCTCAATTCAATGAGTAGAGTTATTCTCATTCTTTCAAAGGGAAAAGCTTAACGCTTTCGTTCAATTAAACAAACTGCATGCATTGAACCATTCAATCAAACTGCAACCATTGATTCATTGAATCAAACTCTGTTCATTGTTTCAATGCAACAAACCTAAGGCCCTTGTACAGTGAAACAATCTGCATACTTTCATTTAATGAAAGAGGCTGCACTTGTCAATTCAGTGAATAGAGTCATTCTCATTCTGTCAATGGGACAAGCTTAACGCTTTCTTTCAAATAAACAAACTGCATGCATTTAATCATTCAATCAATCTATAACCATTGATTCATTGAATCAAACTGTATTCCTTGTTTCAATGCAACGGAACGAACTCCCTTACATCGTGAAACAAACTGCAAACGTTCATTCAATGAAAGAGGCTACACTTGTCAATTCAGTGAGTAGATTTATTCTCATTCTTTCAATGGGACAAGATTTATGCTTTCATTGAATTATACAAACTGCATGCATTGAATCATTCAATCAAACTACAACAATTGATTTATTGAATCAAACTGTATTCCTTGTTTCAATGCAAAAAACTAAACTCACTCATGTCGTCAACAAAACTTTATAGGTTTATTCTATGAATGAGGCTGCACTTGTCAATTCACTGAGTAGTGCTCCTTTCATTAATTCAGTGGGACAAGCTTCACGCTTTTATTCAATGAAACAAACTGCATTCATTGAATCATTGAATCAAAGCAAAATCATTGCTTCAATGAATCAAACAGTATTCCTTCCTTCAATGGAACAAACCTATCTCCCTTACATAGTGAACCAAACTGCATACTTTCATTCAATGAAAGAAGTTGCACTTGTCAAATCAATGAGTAGAGCTACTCTCATTCATTCAGTGGACAAGCTTAACGCTTTCATTCAATGCAACAAACTTCATTCATTGAATCATTGAATCAAAGTGAAATCATTGCTTCAATGAGTCAAACCGTATTCCTTCTTTCAATGGAATAAACCTACCTCCCTTGTCCACTGAAAGAAACTGCATATGTTCATTCAATGAAAAATGCTGCACTTGTCAATTCAATGAGTAGAGTTATTCTAATTCTTTCAATGGGACAAGCTTAACGCTTTCGTTCAATTAATCAAAACGCATGCATTGAAATATTCAATCAAACTGCAACCGTTGATTCATTGAATCAAACTCTATTCATTGTTTCAATTCAACAATCCTAACTCCCTTGTACAGTGAAACAAACTGCATACTTTCCTTTAATGAAAGAGGTTGCACTTGTCAAATCAGTGAGTAGAGTTATTCTCATTCTTTCAATGGGACAAGCATAACGCTTTCTTTCAAATAAACAAACTGCATGCATTTAATCATTCAATCAAACTATAACCATTGATTCATTGAATCAAACTGTATTCCTTGTTTCAATGCAACAAACCAAACGTACTTTTCTCCTGAACAAAACTTTGTAGGTTCATTCATTAAAAAGGCTGCACTAGTCAATTCAATGGGTAGAGCTACTCTCATTCATTCAATGGGACAAGCTTAACGCTTTCATTCAATGAAACAAACTGCATTCATTGAATCATTGAATCAAAATACAACCATTGATTCATTGAATCAAACTGTATTCCTTGTTTCAATGCAAAGAAACTAACTCCCTTACATAGTGAAACAAACTGCAAACTTTCATTCAATGAAAGAGGCTGAACTTGTCCATTCAGTGAATAGAGTTATTCTCATTCTTTCAATGGGACAAGCTTAACGCTTTCTTTGAAATAAACAAACTGCATGCATTTAATCATTGAATCAAACTATAAACATTGATTCATTGAATCAAACTGTATTCCTTGTTTCAATGCAACAAACCAAACGTACTTTTCTCCTGAACAAAACTAAGTAGTTTCATTCATTAAAAAGGCTGCACTTGTCAATTCAATGTGTACGGCTACTCTCATTCATTCAGTGTGACAAACTTAACGCTTTCATTCAACGAAACAAACTGCATTCATTGAATCATTGAATCAAAGTGAAATCATTGCTTCAATGAATCAAACCTTATTCATTGAATCAATGCAACAAACCTACCTCCCTTGTACAGTGAAACAAACTGCATATGTTCATTCATTGAAAAATGCTGCACTTGTCAATTCAATGAGTAGAGTTATTCTCATTCTTTCAATGGGACAAGCTTCACGCTTTCGTTCAATTAAACAAACTGCATGCACTGAACCATTCAATCAAACTGCAACCATTGATTCATTGAATCAAACTCTATTCATTGTTTCAATGCAACAAACCTGACTCCCTTGTACAGTGAAACAAACTGCATATTTTCATTTAATGAAAGAGGCTGCACTTGTCAATTCAATGAGTAGAGTTATTCTCATTCTTTCAATGGGACAAGTTTAACCCTTTCGTTCAATTAAACAAACTGCATGCATTGAATCATTCAATCAAACGACAACAATTGATTCATTGAATCAAACTGTATTCCTTGTTTCAATGCAAAAAACTAAACTCACTAATGTCGTCAACAAAACTTTATAGGTTTATTCTATGAAAGAGGCTGCACTTGTCAATTCACTGAGTAGTGCTCCTTTCATTAATTCAGTGGGACAAGCTTCACGCTTTTATTCAATGAAACAAACTGCATTCATTGAATCATTGAATCAAAGCAAAATCATTGCTTCAATGAATCAAACAGTATTCCTTCCTTCAATGGAACAAACCTATCTCCCTTACATAGTGAACCAAACTGCATACTTTCATTCAATGAAAGAGGTTGCACTTGTCAAATCAATGAGTAGAGCTACTCTCATTCATTCAGTGGACAAGCTTAACGCTTTCATTCAATGAAACAAACTGCATTCATTGAATCATTGAATCAAAGTGAAATCATTGCTTCAATGAGTCAAACCGTATTCCTTCTTTCAATGGAATAAACCTACCTCCCTTGTCCACTGAAAGAAACTGCATATGTTCATTCAATGAAAAATGCTGCACTTGTCAATTCAATGAGTAGAGTTATTCTAATTCTTTCAATGGGACAAGCTTAACGCTTTCGTTCAATTAATCAAAACGCATGCATTGAAATATTCAATCAAACTGCAACCATTGATTCATTGAATCAAACTCTATTCATTGTTTCAATGCAACAATCCTAACTCCCTTGTACAGTGAAACAAACTGCATACTTTCCTTTAATGAAAGAGGTTGCACTTGTCAAATCAGTGAGTAGAGTTATTCTCATTCTTTCATTGGGACAAGCTTAACGCTTTCTTTCAAAAAAACAAACTGCATGCGTTTAATCATTCAATCAAACTATAACCATTGATTCATTGAATCAAACTGTATTCCTTGTTTCAATGCAACAAACCAAACGTACATTTCTCCTGAACAAAACCTTGTAGGTTCATTCATTAAAAAGGCTGCACTAGTCAATTCAATGGGTAGAGCTACTCTCATTCATTCAATGGGACAAGCTTAACGCTTTCATTCAATGAAACAAACTGCATTCCTTGAATCATTGAATCAAAATACAACCATTGATTCATTGAATCAAACTGTATTCCTTGTTTCAATGCAAAGAAACTAACTCCCTTACATAGTGAAACAAACTGCAAACTTTCATTCAATGAAAGAGGCTGAACTTGTCCATTCAGTGAATAGAGTTATTCTCATTCTTTCAATGGGACAAGCTTAACGCTTTCTTTCAAATAAACAAACTGCATGCATTTAATCATTCAATCAAACTGCAACCATTGATTCATTGAATCAAACTCTATTCATTGTTTCAATGCAACAATCCTAACTCCCTTGTACAGTGAAACAAACTGCATACTTTCCTTTAATGAAAGAGGCTGCACTTGTCAAATTAGTGAGTAGAGTTATTCTCATTCTTGCAATGGGACAAGCTTAACGCTTTCTTTCAAATAAACAAACTGCATGCATTTAATCATTCAATCAAACTATAACCATTGATTCATTGAATCAAACTGTATTCCTTGTTTCAATGCAACAAACCAAACGTACTTTTCTCCTGAACAAAACTTTGTAGGTTCATTCATTAAAAAGGCTGCACTAGTCAATTCAATGGGTAGAGCTACTCTCATTCATTCAGTGTGACAAACTTAACACTTTCATTCAACGAAACAAACTGCATTCATTGAATCATTGAATCAAAGTGAAATCATTGCTTCAATGAATCAAACCTTATTCATTGAATCAATGCAACAAACCTACCTCCCTTGTACAGTGAAACAAACTGCATATGTTCATTCAATGAAAAATGCTGCACTTGTAAATTCAATGAGTAGAGTTATTCTCATTCTTTCAATGGGACAAGCTTAACGCTTTCGTTCAATTAAACAAACTGCATGCACTGAACCATTCAATCAAACTGCAACCATTGATTCATTGAATCAAACTCTATTCATTGTTTCAATGCAACAAACCTAACTCCCTTGTACAGTGAAACAAACTGCATACTTTCATTTAATGAAAGAGGCTGCACTTGTCAATTCAATGAGTAGAGTTATTCTCATTCTTTCAATGGGACAAGCTTAACGCTTTCGTTCAATTAAACAAACTGCATGCATTGAATCATTCAATCAAACTACAACAATTGATTCATTGAATCAAACTGTATTCCTTGTTTCAATGCAAAAAACTAAACTCACTAATGTCGTCAACAAAACTTTATAGGTTTATTCTATGAAAGAGGCTGCACTTGTCAATTCACTGAGTAGTGCTCCTTTCATTAATTCAGTGGGACAAGCTTCACGCTTTTATTCAATGAAACAAACTGCATTCATTGAATCATTGAATCAAAGCAAAATCATTGCTTCAATGAATCAAACAGTATTCCTTCCTTCAATGGAACAAACCTATCTCCCTTACATAGTGAACCAAACTGCATACTTTCATTCAATGAAGAGGTTGCACTTGTCAAATCAATGAGTAGAGCTACTCTCATTCATTCAGTGGACAAGCTTAACGCTTTCATTCAATGCAACAAACTTCATTCATTGAATCATTGAATCAAAGTGAAATCATTGCTTCAATGAGTCAAACCGTATTCCTTCTTTCAATGGAATAAACCTACCTCCCTTGTCCACTGAAAGAAACTGCATATGTTCATTCAATGAAAAATGCTGCACTTCTCAATTCAATGAGTAGACTTATTCTCATTCTTTCAATGGGACAAGCTTAACGCTTTCGTTCAATTATACAAACTGCATGCATTGAACCATTCAATCAAACGGCAACCATTGATTCATTGAATCAAACTCTATTCATTGTTTTAATGCAACAATCCTAACTCCCTTGCACAGTGAAACAAACTGCATACTTTCCTTTAATGAAAGAGGCTGCACTTGTCAAATCAGTGAGTAGAGTTATTCTCATTCTTTCAATGGGACAAGCTTAACGCTTTCTTTCAAATAAACAAACTGCATGCATTTAATCATTCAATCAAACTATAACCATTGATTCATTGAATCAAACTGTATTCCTTGTTTCAATGCAACAAACCAAACGTACTTTTCTCCTGAACAAAACTTTGTAGGTTCATTCATTAAAAAGGCTGCACTAATCAATTCAATGAGTAGAGCTACTCTCATTCATTCAAGTGGGGCAAGCTACATGCTTTCATTCAATGAAACAAACTGCATTCATTGAATCATTGGGTCAAACTACAACCATTGATTCATTGAATCAAACTGTATTCCTTGTTTCAATGCAACGAAACTAACTCCCTTACATAGTGAACCAAACTGCATACTTTCATTCAATGAAAGAGGCTGCACTTGTCCATTCAGTGAATAGAGTTATTCTCATTCTTTCAATTGGACAAGCTTAACGCTTTCTTTCAAGTAAACAAACTGCATTCATTGAACCATTCAATCAAACTGCAACCATTGATTCATTGAATCAAACTCTATTCACTGTTTCAATGCAACAAACCTAACTCCCTTGTACAGTGAAACAAAGTGCATACTTTCATTCAATGAAAGAGGCTACAATTGTCAATTCAGTGAGTAGAGGTATTCTCATTCTTTCAATGGGACAAGTTAAACGCTTTCGTTCAATTAAACAAACTGCATGCATTGAACCATTCAATCAAACTGCAAACATTGATTCATTGAATCAAACTCTATTCATTGTTTCAACGCAACAAACCTAACTCCCTTGTACACTGAAACAAACTGCATACTTTCATTTAATGAAAGAGGCTGCACTTGTCAATTCGGTGAGTAGAGTTATTCTCATTCTTTCAATGGGACAAGCTTAACGCTTTCTTTCAAATAAACAAACTGCATGCATTTAATCATTCAATCAAACTATAACAATTGATTCATTGAATCAAACTGTATTCCTTGTTTCAAAGCAACAAACCAAACGTACTTTTCCACTGAACAAAACGTTGTAGGTTCATTCAGTGAAAGAGGCTGCACTTGTCCATTCAGTGAATAGCGTTATTCTCATTCTTTCAATGGGACAAGCATAACGCTTTCTTTCAAATAAACAAACTGCATGCATTTAATCATTCAATCAAACTATAACCATTGATTCATTGAATCAAACAGTATTCCTTGTTTCAATGCAACAAACCAAACGTACTTTTCACCTGAACAAAACTTTGTAGGTTCATTCATTAAAAAGGCTGCACTTGTCAATTCAATGAGTAGAGCTACTGTCATTCATTCAGTGGGACAAGCTTCACGCTTTCATTCAATGAAACAAACTTCATTCATTGAATCATTGAATCAAAGTGAAATCATTGCTTCAATGAATCAAACCGTATTCCTTCTTTCAATGGAACAAACCTACCTCCCTTGAACAGTGAAACAAACTGCATATGTTCATTCAATGAAAAATGCTGCACTTGTCAATTCAATGAGTAGAGTTATTCTCATTCTTTCAATGGGACAAGCTTAACGCTCTCGTTCAATTAAACAAACTGCATGCATTGAAACATTCAATCAAACTGCAACCATTGATTCATTGAATCAAACTCTATTCATTGTTTCAATGCAACAAACCTAACTCCCTTGTACAGTGAAACAAACTGCATACTTTCATTCAATGAAAGAGGCTACACTTGTTAATTCAGAAAGTAGAGTTATTCTCATTCTTTCAATGGGACAAGCTGAACGCTTTCTTTCAAATAAACAAACTGCATGCATTTAATCATTCAATCAAACGATAACCATTGATTCATTGAATCAAACTGTATTCCTTGTTTCAAAGCAACAAACCAAACGTACTTTTCCACTGAACAAAACGTTGTAGGTTCATTCAATGAAAGAGGCTGCACTTGTCCATTCAGTGAATAGAGTTATTCTCATTCTTTCAATGGGACAAGCCTAACGCTTTCTTTCAAATAAACAAACTGCATGCATTTAATCATTCAATCAAACTATAACCATTGATTCATTGAATCAAACAGTATTCCTTGTTTCAATGCAACAAACCAAACGTACTTTTCACCTGAACAAAACTTTGTAGGTTCATTCATTAAAAAGGCTGCACTTGTCAATTCAATGAGTAGAGCTACTGTCATTCATTCAGTGGGACAAGCTTTACGCTTTCATTCAATGAAACCAACTTCATTCATTGAATCATTGAATCAAAGTGAAATCATTGCTTCAATGAATCAAACCGTATTCCTTCTTTCAATGGAACAAACCTACCTCCCTTGTACAGTGAAACAAACTGCATATGTTCATTCAATGAAAAATGCTGCACTTGTCAATTCAATGAGTAGAGCTATTCTCTTTCATTCAATGGGACCAGCCTAAGGCTTTCATTCAATGAAAGAAACTGCATTCATTGAATCATTGAATAAATCTACAATCATTGATTCAATTAATCAAACCGTATTCCTTCTTTCAATGGAACAAACCTATCTACCTTACATAGTGAACCAAACTGCATACATTCATTCAATGAAAGAGGCTGCACTTGTCAATTCATTGAGTAGAGTTATTCACATTCTTTCAATGGGACAAGCTTAACGCTTTCTTTCAAATAAACAAACTGCATGCATTGAATCATTCAATCAAATTACAACCATTGATTCATTGTATCAAACTATATTACTTGGTTCAATGCAACAAACCGAACATAATTTTCTCGTGAACAAATCTTTATAGGTTCATTCATGAAAAAGGCTGCACTTGTCAATTCAATGAGTAGAGCTACTCTCATTCATTTAGAGGGACAATCTTAACGCTTTCGGTCAATTAAACAAACTGCAAGCATTCAAACAAACTACAACCATTGATTCATTGAATCAAACTGTATTCATTGTTTCAATTCAACAAACCTAACTCCCTTACATAGTGAACCAAACTGCATACTTTCATTCAAAGAAAGAGGCTGCACTTGTCCATTCAGTGAATAGAGTTATTCTCATTCTTGCAATGGGACAAGCTTAACGCTTTCTTTCAAATAAACAAACTGCATGCATTTAATCATTCAATCAAACTATAACCATTGATTCATTGAATCAAAATGGATTCCTTGTTTCAATGCAACAAACCAAACGTACTTTTCTCTTGAACAAATCTTTGTAGGTTCATTCATTAAAAAGGCTGCACTTGTCAATTCAATGAGTAGAGCTACTGTCATTCATTCAGTGGGACAAGCTTAATGCTTTCATTCAATGAAACAAACTGCATTCATTGAATCATTGAATCAAAGTGAAATCATTGCTTCAATGAATCAAACCGTATTCCTTCTTTCAATGGAACAAACCTACCTCCCTTGTACAGTGAAACAAACTGCATATATTCATTCAATGAAAAGTGCTTCACTTGTCAAATCAATGAGTAGAGTTATTCTCATTCTTTCAATGGGACAAGCTTTATGCTTTCATTGAATGAAACAAACTGCATTCATTGAATCATTTAATCAAAGTACAACCAATGATTCATTGATTCAAACTGTATTCATTGTTTCAATGCAACAAACCAAACATACTTATCTCGTGATCAAAACTTTATAGGTTCATTCATGAAAAAGGCTGCACTTGTCAATTGCATGAGTAGAGCTACTCTCAGTGGAACAAGCTTAACGCTTTCGTTCAATTAAACAAACTGCATGCATTCAATCAAACTACAACCATTGGTTCATTGAATCAAACCGTATTCATTGTTTCAATGCAACAAACCTAACTCCCTTGTACAGTGAAACAAACGACATACTCTCATTCAATCAAAGAGGCTGCACTTGTCCATTTAGTGAGTAGAGTTATTCTCATTCTTTCAATGGGACAAGCTTAACGCTTTCTTTCAAATAAACAAACTGCATGCATTTAATCATTCAATCAAACTATAACCATTGATTCATTGAATCAAACTATATTACTTGGTTCAATGCAACAAACCAAACATAATTTTCTCGTGAACAAAACTTTATAGGTTCATTCATGAAAAAGGCTGCACTTGTCAATTCAATGAGTAGAGCTACTCTCATTCATTCAGTGGGACAATCTTAACGCTTTCGTTCAATTAAACAAACTGCATGCATTCAATCAAACTACAACCATTGATTCATTGAATCAAACTGTATTCATTGTTTCAATGCAACAAACCTAACTCCCTTGTACAGTGAAACAAACTGCATACTTTCATTCAAACAAAGAGGCTGCACTTGTCCATTCAGTGAATAGCGTTATTCTCATTCTTTCAATGGGACAAGCTTAACGCTTTCTTTCAAATAAACAAACTGCATGCATTTAATGATTCAATCAAACTATAACCATTGATTCATTGAATCAAACTGTATTCATTGTTTCAATGCAACAAACCTAACTCCCTTGTACAGTGAAACAAACTGCATACTTTCATTCAATCAAAGAGGCTGCACTTGTCCATTCAGTGAATAGAGTTATTCTCATTCTTTCAATGGGACAAGCTTAACGCTTTCGTTCAATTAAACAAACTGTATGCATTCAATCAAACTACAACCATTGATTCATTGAATCAAACTGAATTCATTGTTTCAATGCAACAAACCTAACTCCCTTGTACAGTGAAACAAACTGCATACTTTCATTCAATCAAAGAGGCTGCACTTGTCAATTCAGTGAATAGAGTCATTCTCATTCTTTCAATGGGACAAGCTTAACGCTTTCTTTCAAATAAACAAACTGCATGCATTGAATCATTCAATCAAACTATAACCATTGATTCATTGAATCAAACTGTATTCCTTGTTTCAATGCAACAAACCAAACGTACTTTTCTCCTGAACAAAACTTTGTAGGTTCATTCATTAAAAAGGCTGCACTAGTCAATTCAATGAGTAGAGCTACTCTCATTCATTCAAGTGGGGCAAGCTACATGCTTTCATTCAATGAAACAAACTGCATTCATTGAATCATTGAATCAAAGTACAACCATTGATTCATTGAATCAAACTGTATTCCTTGTTTCAATGCAACCAAACTAACTCCCTTACATAGTGAAACAAACTGCAAACTTTCATTCAATGAAAGAGGCGACACTTGTCAATTCAGTGAGTAGAGTTGTTCTCATTCCTTCAATGGGACAATCTTTATGCTTTCATTAAATTATACAATCTGCATGCATTGAATCATTCAATCAAAGTATAACCATTGATTCATTGAATCAAACTGTATTCATTGTTTCAATGCAACAAACCAAACATACTTTCCTCGTGCACAAAACGTTGTAGGCTCATTCAATGAGAGAGGCTGCACTTGTCCATTCAGTGAATAGAGCTAATCTCATTCTTTTAATGGGACAAGCTTAACGCTTTCTTTCAAATAAACAAACTGCATGCATTTAATCATTCAATCAAACTACAACCATTGATTCATTGAATCAAACTGTATTCCTTGTTTCAATGCAACAAACCAAACGTACTTTTCTCCTGAACAAAACTTTGTAGGTTCATTCATTAAAAAGGCTGCACTTGTCAATTCAATGAGTAGAGCTACTCTCATTCATTCAGTGGGACAAGCTTAATGCTTTCATTCAATGAAACAAACTGCATTCATTGACTCATTTAATCAAAGTGAAATCATTGCTTCAATGAATCAAACCGTATTCCTTCTTTCAATTGAACAAACCTACCTCCCTTGTACAGTGAAACAATCTGCATATGTTCATTCAATGAAAAATGCTGCACTTGTCAATTCAATGAGTAGAGCTATTCTCTTTCATTCAATTGGACCAGCCTAAGGCTTTCATTCAATGAAAGAAACTGCATTCATTGAATCATTGAATCAAAGTGAAATCATTGCTTCAATTAATCAGACCGTATACCTTCCTTCAATGGAACAAACCTAACTCCCTTACATAGTGAACCAAACTGCATACTTTCATTCAATGAAAGAGGCTGCACTTGTCAATTCAGTGACTGGAGTTATTCTCATTCTTTCAATGGGACAAGCTTAACGCTTTCGTTCAATTAAACAAACTGCATGCATTCAATCAAACTTCAACCATTGATTCATTGAATCAAACTGTATTCATTGTTTCAATGCAACAAACCTAACTCCCTTGCACAGTGAAACAAACTGCATACTTTCCTTTCATGAAAGAGTCTGCACTTGTCAATTCAGTGAGGAGAGTTATTCTCATTCTTTCAATGGGACATGATTAGCGATTTCTTTCAAATAAACAAATTGCATGCATTGAATCATTCAATCAAACTACAAACATTGATTCATTGAATCAAACTGTATTCCTTGTTTCAATGCAACGAACCAAACATATTTTCCTCGTGCACAAAAGTTTGTAAGTTCATTCAATGAAAGAGGCTGCACTTCTCCATTCAGTGAATAGAGATATTCTCATTCTTTCAATGGGACAAGCTTAACGCTTTCTTTCAAATAAACAAACTGCATGCATTTAATCATTCAATCAAACTATAACCATTGATTCATTGAATCAAACTGTATTCCTTGTTTCAGTGCAACAAACTAAACATACTTTCCTCGTGCACAAAACTTTGTATGTTCATTCATTACAAAGGCTGCAATTGTCAATTCAATGAGTAGAGCTACTATCATTCATTCAGTGGGACAAGCTTAATGCTTTCATTCAATGAAACAAACTGCATTCATTGAATCATTTAATCCAAGTGAAATCATTGCTTCAATGAATCAAACCTTATTCACTGAATCAATGCAACAAACCTACCTCCCTTGTACAGTGAAACAAACTGCATATGTTCATTCAATGAAAAATGCTGCACTTGTCAATTCAATGAGTAGAGCTATTCTCTTTCATTCAATGGGACCAGCCTAAGGCTTTCATTCAATGAAAGAAACTGCATTCATTGAATCATTGAATAAATCTACAATCATTGATTCAATTAATCAAACCGTATTCCTTCTTTCAATGGAACAAACCTATCTACCTTACATAGTGAACCAAACTGCATACATTCATTCAATGAAAGAGACTGCACTTGTCAATTCATTGAGTAGAGTTATTCACATTCTTTCAATGGGACAAACTTAACGCTTTCTTTCAAATAAACAAACTGCATGCATTGAATCATTCAATCAAATTACAACCATTGATTCATTGTATCAAACTATATTACTTGGTTCAATGCAACAAACCGAACATAATTTTCTCATGAACAAATCTTTATAGGTTCATTCATGAAAAAGGCTGCACTTGTCAATTCAATGAGTAGAGCTACTCTCATTCATTTAGAGGGACAATCTTAACGCTTTCGGTCAATTAAACAAACTGCAAGCATTCAATCAAACTACAACCATTGATTCATTGAATCAAACTGTATTCATTGTTTCAATTCAACAAACCTAACTCCCTTACATAGTGAACCAAACTGCATACTTTCATTCAATGATAGAGGCTGCACTTGTCCAATCAGTGAATAGAGTTATTCTCATTCTTGCAATGGGACAAGCTTAACGCTTTCTTTCAAATAAACAAACTGCATGCATTTAATCATTCAATCAAACTATAACCATTGATTCATTGAATCAAAATGGATTCCTTGTTTCAATGCAACAAACCAAACGTACTTTTCTCTTGAACAAATCTTTGTAGGTTCATTCATTAAAAAGGCTGCACTTGTATATTCAATGAGTAGAGCTACTGGCATTCATTCAGTGGGACAAGCTTAATGCTTTCATTCAATGAAACAAATTGCATTCATTGAATCATTGAATCAAAGTGAAACCATTGCTTCAATGAATCAAACCTTATTCATTGAATCAATGCAACAAACCTACCTCCCTTGTACAGTGAAACAAACTGCATATGTTCATTCAATGAAAAATGCTGCACTTGTCAATTCAATGAGTAGAGTTATTCTCATTCTTTCAATGGGACAAGCTTAACGCTTTCGTTCAATTAAACAAACTGCATGCACTGAACCATTCAATCAAACTGCAACCATTGATTCATTGAATCAAAGTCTATTCATTGTTTCAATGCAACAAATAAACATACTTTCCTCGTGCACAAAATTTTCTCGTGAACAAATCTTTATAGATTCATTCATGAAAAAGGCTGCACTTGTCAATTCAATGAGTAGAGCTACTCTCATTCATTTAGAGGGACAATCTTAACGCTTTCGGTCAATTAAACAAACTGCAAGCATTCAATCAAACTACAACCATTGATTAATTGAATCAAACTGTATTCATTGTTTCAATTCAACAAACCTAACTCCCTTACATAGTGAACCAAACTGCATACTTTCATTCAATGATAGAGGCTGCACTTGTCCATTCAGTGAATAGAGTTATTCTCATTCTTGCAATGGGACAAGCTTAACGCTTTCTTTCAAATAAACAAACTGCATGCATTTAATCATTCAATCAAACTATAACCATTGATTCATTGAATCAAAATGGATTCCTTGTTTCAATGCAACAAACCAAACGTACTTTTCTCTTGAACAAATCTTTGTAGGTTCATTCATTAAAAAGGCTGCACTTGTCAATTCAATGAGTAGAGCTACTGTCATTCATTCAGTGGGACAAGCTTAATGCTTTCATTCAATGAAACAAATTGCATTCATTGAATCATTGAATCAAAGTGAAACCATTGCTTCAATGAATCAAACCTTATTCTTTGAATCAATGCAACAAACCTACCTCCCTTGTACAGTGAAACAAACTGCATATGTTTATTCAATGAAAAATGCTGCACTTGTCAATTCAATGAGTAGAGCTACTCTCATTCATTCAGTGGGACAAGCTTAACGCTGTCATTCAATGAAACAAACTGCATTCATTGAATCATTGAATCAAACTGCAACCATTGATTCATTGAATCAAACTGTATTCCTTCTTTCAATGCAACAAATAAACATACTTTCCTCGTGCACAAATCGTTGTAGGCTCATTCAATGAAAGAGGCTGCACTTGTCCATTCAGGGAATAGAGTTATTCTCATTCTTTCAATGGGACAAGCTTAACGATTTCTTTCAAATAAACAAACTGCATGCATTGAATCATTCAATCAAACTTCAACCATTGATTCATTGAATCAAACTGTATTCCTTGTTTTAATGCGACAAACCAAACATACATATATCGTGAACAAAACTTTATACGTTCATTCAATGAAAGAGGCTGCACTTGTCCATTCAGGGAATACAGTTATTCTCATTCTTTCAATGGGAGAAGCTGAACGATTTCTTTCAATTAAACAAACTGCATGCATTGAACCATTCAATCAAACTGCAACCATTGATTCATTGAATCAAACTCTATTCATTGTTTCAATGCAACAAACATAACTCCCTTGTACAGTGAAACAAACTGCCTACTTTCATTTAATGAAAGAGTCTGCACTTGTCAATTCAGTGAGTAGAGTTATTCTCATTCTTCAAATGGGACAACTTTATGCTTTCATTGAATTATACAAACTGCATGCATTGAATCATTCAATGAAACTACAACAATTGATTCATTGTATCAAACTGTATTCCTTGTTTCAATGCAAAAAACAAAACTCACTAATGTCGTCAACAAAACTTTATAGGTTCATTCTATGAAAGAGGCTGCATTTGTCAATTCAATGAGTAGAGCTCCTTTCATTAATTCAGTGGGACAAGCTTCACGCTTTTATTCAATGAAACACACTGCATTCATTGAATCATTGAATCAAAGCAAAATCATTGCTTCAATGAATCAAACCGTATTCCGTCTTTCAATGGAACAAACCTATCTCCCTTACATAGTGAACCAAACTGCATACTTTCATTCAATGAAAGAGGTTGCACTTGTCAAATCAATTAGAAGAGCTACTCTCATTCATTCAGTGAGACAAGCTTCACGCTTTTATTCAATGAAACAAACTGCATTCATTGAATCATTGAATCAAAGCAAAATCATTGCTTCAATGAATCAAACCGTATTCCTTCTTTCAATGGAACAAACCTATCTCCCTTACATAGTGAACCAAATTGCATACTTTCATTCAATGAAAGAGGTTGCACTTGTCAAATCAATGAGTAGAGCTCCTCTCATTCATTCAGTGAGTCAAGCTGAATGCTTTCATTCAATGAAACAAACTGCATTCATTGAATCATTGAATCAAAGTGAAATCATTGCTTCAATTAATCAAACCGTATTCCTTCTTTCAATGGAACAAACCTATCTCCCCTACATAGTGAACCAAACTGCATACTTTCATTCAATCAATGAGGCTGCACTTGTCAATTCAGTGAGTAGAGTTATTCTCATTCTTCAATGGGAGAAGCTTAACGGTTTCTTTCAAACAAAAAAATTGCATGCATTGAATCATTCAATCAAACTATAACCATTGATTCATTGAATCAAACTGTATTCCTTGTTTCAATGCAACAAACCAAACATACTTTCCTCGTGCACAAAACTTTGTAGGTTCATTCAATGAAAGAGGCTGAACTTGTCCATTCAGTGAATAGAGGTATTGTCATTCTTTCAATGGGACAAGCTTAACGCTTTCTTTCAAATAAACAAACTGCATGCATTTAATCATTCAATCAATCTATAACCATTGATTCGTTGATTCAAACTGTATTCCTTGTTTCAATGCAACAAACCAAACGTACTTTTCACCTGAACAAAACTTTGTGGGTTCATTCATTAAAAAGACTGCACTTGTCAATTCAATGAGTAGAGCTACTCTCATTCATTCAGTGGGACAAGCTTAACGCTTTCATTCAATTAAACAAACTGCATTCATTGAATCATTGAATCAAAGTGAAATCATTGCTTCAATGAATCAAACCGTATTCCTTCTTTCAATGGAACAAACCTACCTCCCTTGTACAGTGAAACAAACTGCATATATTCATTCAATGAAAAGTGCTTCACTTGTCAAATCAATGAGTAGAGTTATTCTCATTCTTTCAATGGGACATGCTTTATGCTTTCATTGAATGAAACAAACTGCATTCATTGAATCATTTAATCAAAGTACAACCAATGATTCATTGATTCAAACTGTATTCATTGTTTCAATGCAACAAACCAAACATACTTATATCGTGATCAAAACTTTATAGGTTCATTCATTTAAAAGGCTGCACTTGTCAAATCAATGAGTAGAGCTACTCTCATTCATTCAGCGGGGCAAGCTTAATGCTTTCATTCAATGAAACAAACTGCATTCATTGAATTATTTAATCAAAGTGAAATCATTGCTTCAATGAATCAAACCTTATTCATTGAATCAATGCAACAAACCTACCTCCCTTTTATAGTGAAACAAACTGCATATGTTCATTCAATGAAAAATGCTGCACTTGTCAATTCAATGAGTAGAGCTATTCTCTTTCATTCAATGGGACCAGCCTAAGGCTTTCATTCAATGAAAGAAACTGCATTCATTGAATCATTGAATCAAAGTGAAATCATTGATTCAATTAATCAAACCGTATTCCTTGTTTCAATGGAACAAACCTATCTCCCTTACAAAGTGAACCAAACTGCATACTTTCATTCAATGAAAGAGGCTGCACTTGTCAATTCAGTGAGTAGAGTTATTCTCATTCTTTCAATGGGACAAGCTTAACGCTTTTGCTCAATTAAACAAACTGTATGCATTCAATCAAACTACAACCATTGATTCATTGAATCAAACTATATTCATTGTTTCAATGCAACAAACCTAACTCCCTTGTAAAGTGAAACAAACTGCATACTTTCATTTAATGAAAGAGGCTGCACTTGTCCATTCAGTGAATAGAGTTATTCTCATTCTTTCAATGGGACAAGCTTAACGCTTTCTTTCAAATAAACAAACTGCATGCATTTAATCATTCAATCAAACTATAACCATTGATTCATTGAATCAAACTGTATTCCTTGTTTGAATGCAACAAACCAAACGTACTTTTCTCCTGAACAAAACTTTGTAGGTTCATTCATTAAAAAGGCTGCACTAGTCAATTCACTGGGTAGAGCTACTCTCATTCATTCAAGTGGGGCAAGCTACATGCTTTCATTCAATGAAACAAACTGCATTCATTGAATCATTGATTCAAACTACAACCATTGATTCATTGAATCATACTGTATTCCTTGTTTCAATGCAACGAAGCTAACTCCCTTACATAGTGAACCAAACTGCATACTTTCATTCAATGAAAGAGGCTGCACTTGTCAATTCAGTGAATAGAGTTATTCTCATTCTTTCAATGGGACAAGCTTAACGCTTTCTTTGAAATAAACAAACTGCATGCATTTAATCATTCAATCAAACTATAACCATTGATTCATTGAATCAAACTGTATTCCTTGTTTCAATGCAACAATCCAAACGTACTTTTCTCCTGAACAAAACTTTGTAGGTTCATTCATTAAAAAGGCTGCACTAGTCAATTCAATGAGTAGAGCTACTCTCATTCATTCAAGTTGGGCAAGCTACATGCTTTCATTCAATGAAACAAACTGCATTCATTGAATCATTGAATCAAACTACAACCATTGATTCATTGAATCAAACTGTATTCCTTGTTTCAATGAAACGAAACTAACTCCCTTACATAGTGAACCAAACTGCATACTTTCATTCAATGAAAGAGGCTGCACTTGTCCATTCAGTGAATAGAGTTATTCTCATTCTTTCAATGGGACAAGCTTAACGCTTTCTTTCAAATAAACAAACTGCATGCATTTAATCATTCAATCAAACTATAACCATTGATTCATTGAATCAAACTGTATTCCTTGTTTCAATGCAACAATCCAAACGGACTTTTCTCCTGAACAAAACTTTGTAGGTTCATTCATTAAAAAGACTGCACTTGTCAAATCAATGAGTAGCGCTACTCTCATTCATTCAGTGGGACAAGCTTAATGCTTTCATTCAATGAAACAAACCGCATTCATTGAATTATTTAATCAAAGTGAAATCATTGCTTCAATGAATCAAACCTTATTCATTGAATCAATGCAACAAACCTACCTCCCTTGTACAGTGAAACAAACTGCATATGTTCATTCAATGAAAAATGCTGCACTTGTCAATTCAATGAGTAGAGCTATTCTCTTTCATTCAATGGGACCAGTCTAAGGCTTTCATTCAATGAAAGAAACTGCATTCATTGAATCATTGAATCAACGTGAAATCATTGCTTCAATTAATCAAACCGTATTCCTTGTTTCAATGGAACAAACCTATCTCCCTTACATAGTGAAACAAACTGCATACTTTCATTTAATGAAAGAGGCTGCACTTGTCCATTCAGTGAATAGAGTTATTCTCATTTTTTCAATGGGACATGATTAACGATTTCCTCCAAATAAACAAACTACATGCATTGAATCATTCAATCAAACTACAACCATTGATTCATTGAATCAAACTATATTACTTGGTTCAATGCAACAAACCAAACATAATTTTCTCGTGAACAAAACTTTATAGGTTCATTCATGAAAAAGGCTGCACTTGTCAATTCAATGAGTAGAGCTACTCTCATTCATTCAGTGGGACAATCTTAACGCTTTCGTTCAATTAAACAAACTGCATGCATTCAATCAAACTACAACCATTGATTCATTGAATCAAACTGTATTCATTGTTTCAATGCAACAAACCTAACTCCCTTGTATAGTGAAACAAACTGCATACTTTCATTCAATCAAAGAGGCTGCACTTGTCCATTCAGTGAATAGCGTTATTCTCATTCTTTCAATGGGACAAGCTTAACGCGTTCTTTCAAATAAACAAACTGCATGCATTTAATCATTCAATCAAACTATAACCATTGTTTCATTGAATCAAACTGTATTCCTTGTTTCAATGCAACCAACCAAACGTACTTTCCTCGTGCACAAAACTTTGTAGGTTCATTCAATGAAAGAGGCTGCACTTGTCCATTCAGTGAATAGAGTTATTCTCATTCTTTCAATGGGACAAGCTAAACGCTTTCTTTCAAATAAACAAACTGCATGCATTTAATCATTCAATCAAACTATAACCATTGATTCATTGAATCAAACTGTATTCCTTGTTTCAATGCAACAAACCAAACGTACTTTTCTCCTGAACAAAACTTTGTAGATTCATTCATTAAAAAGGCTGCACTTGTCAATTCAATGAGTAGAGCTACTCTCATTCATTCAGTGGGACAAGCTTAATGCTTTCATTCAATGAAACAAACTGCATTCATTGAATCATTTAATCAAAGTGAAATCATTGCTTCAATGAATCAAACCTTATTCATTGTTTCAATGCAACAAACCGAACTCCCTTGTACAGTGAAACAAACTGCATACTTTCATTCAATGAAAGAGGCTACACTTGTCAATTCAGTGAGTAGAGTTATTCTCATTCTTTCAATGGGACAAGCTTAACGCTTTCTTTCAAATAAACAAACTGCATGCATTTAATGATTCAATCAAACTATAACCATTGATTCATTGAATCAAACTGTATTCCTTGTTTCAATGCAACGGAACTAACTCCCTTACATAGTGAAACAACTGCAAACGTTCATTCAATGAAAGAGGCTACACTTGTCAATTCAGTGAGTAGAGTTATTCTCATTCTTTCAATGGGACAAGATTTATGCTTTCATTGAATTATACAAACTGCATGCATTGAATCATTCAATCAAACTACAACAATTGATTTATTGAATCAAACTGTATTCCTTGTTTCAATGCAAAAAACAAAACTCACTAATGTCGTCAACAAAACTTTATAGGTTCATTCTATGAAAGAGGCTGCATTTGTCAATTCAATGAGTAGAGCTCCTTTCATTAATTCAGTGGGACAAGCTTCACGCTTTTATTCAATGAAACAAACTGCATTCATTGAATCATTGAATCAAAGTGAAATCATTGCTTCAATTAATCAAACCGTATTCCTTCTTTCAATGGAACAAACCTATCTCCCTTACATAGTGAACCAAACTGATAATTTCATTCAATGAAAGAGTCTGTACTTGTCAAATCAATGAGTAGAGCTACTCTCATTCATTCAGTGGGACAAGCTTAACGCTTGCGTTCAAGGAAACACACTGCATTCATTGAATCATTGAATCAAAGTGAAATCATTGCTTCAATGAATCAAACCGTATTCCTTCTTTCAATGGAACAAACCTATCTCCCTTACAGAGTGAAACAAACTGATAATTTCATTCAATGAAAGAGGCTGCACTTGTCAATTCAATGAGTAGAGCTACTCTCATTGATTCAGTGGGACAAGCTTAACGCTTTCATTCAATGAAACAAACTGCATTCATTGAATCATTGAATCAAAGTGAAATCATTGCTTCAAGTAATCAAACCGTATTCCTTCTTTCAATGGAACAAACCTATCTCCCTTACATAGTGAACCAAACTGCATCCTTTCATTCAATCAATGAGGCTGCACTTGTCAATTCAGTGAGTAGAGTTATTCTCATTCTTCAATGGGAGAAGCTTAACGGTTTCTTTCAAATAAACAAATTGCATGCATTGAATCATTCAATCAAACTATAACCATTGATTCATTGAATCAAACTGTATTCCTTGTTTCAATGCAACACACCAAACATACTTTCCTCTTGCACAAAACTTTGTAGGTTCATTCAATGAAAGAGGCTGAACTTGTCCATTCAGTGAATAGAGGTATTGTCATTCTTTCAATGGGACAAGCTTAACGCTTTCTTTCAAATAAACAAACTGCATGCCTTTAATCATTCAAACAAACTTTAACCATTGGTTCATTCAATCAAACTGTATTCCTTGTTTCAATGCAACAAACCAAACGTACTTTTCTCCTGAACAAAACTTTGTAGGTTCATTCATTAAAAAGGCTGCACTTGTCAATTCAATGAGTAGAGCTACTCTCATTCATTCAGTGTGACAAGCTTAACGCTTTCATTCAACGAAACAAACTGCATTCATTGAATCATTGAATCAAAGTGAAATCATTGCTTCAATGAATCAAACCGTATTCCTTCTTTCAATGGAACAAACCTACCTCCCTTGGACAGTGAAACAAACTGCATATATTCATTCAATGAAAAGTGCTTCACTTGTCAAATCAATGAGTAGAGTTATTCTCATTCTTTCAATGGGACAAGCTTTATGCTTTCATTGAATGAAACAAACTGCATTCCTTGAATCATTTAATCAAAGTACAACCAATGATTCATTGAATCAAACTGTATTCATTGTTTCAATGCAACAAACCAAACATACTTATATCGTGATCAAAACTTTATAGGTTCATTCATGAAAAAGGCTGCACTTGTCAATTGAATGAGGAGAGCTTCTCTCAGTGGAACAAGCTTAACGCTTTCGTTCAATTAAACAAACTGCATGCATTCAATCAAACTACAACCATTGGTTCATTGAATCAAACCGTATTCATTGTTTCAATGCAACAAACCTAACTCCCTTGTACAGTGAAACAAACGGCATACTGTCATTCAATCAAAGAGGCTGCACTTGTCCATTTAGTGAGTAGAGTTATTCTCATTCTTTCAATGGGACAAGCTTAACGCTTTCTTTCAAATAAACAAACTGCATGCATTTAATCATTCAATCAAACTATAACCATTGATTCATTGAATCAAACTGTATTCCTTGTTTCAATGCAACAAACCAAACGTACTTTTCTCCTGAACAAAACTTTGTAGGTTCATTCATTAAAAAGGCTGCACTTGTCAATTCAATGAGTAGAGCTACTCTCATTCATTCAGTGTGACAAGCTTAACGCTTTAATTCAATGAAACAAACTGCATTCATTGAATCATTGAATCAAAGTGAAATCATTGCTTCAATGAATCAAACCTTATTCATTGAATCAATGCAACAAACCTACCTCCCTTGTACAGTGAAACAAACTGCATATGTTCATTCAATGAAAAATGCTGCACTTGTCAATTCAATGAGTAGAGTTATTCTCATTCTTTCAATGGGATAAGCTTAACGCTTTCGTTCAATTAAACAAACTGCATGCACTGAACCATTCAATCAAACTGCAACCATTGATTCATTGAATCAAACTCTATTCATTGTTTCAATGCAACAAACCTAACTCCCTTGTACAGTGAAACAAACTGCATACTTTCATTTAATGAAAGAGGCTGCACTTGTCAATTCAGTGAATAGAGTCATTCTCATTCTTTCAATGGGACAAGCTTAACGCTTTCTTTCAAATAAACAAACTGCATGCATTGAATCATTCAATCAACCTATAACCATTGATTCATTGAATCAAACTGTATTCCTTGTTTTAATGCAACAAACCAAACATACTTTCCTCGTGCACAAAACTTTGTAGGTTCACTCAATGAAAGAGGCTGCACTTGTCCATTCAGTGAATAAAGTTATTCTCATTCTTTCAATGGGACAAGCTTAACGCTTTCTTTCAATTAAACAAACTGCATGCATTTAATCATTCAATCAAACTATAACCATTGATTCATTGAATCAAACTGTATTCCTTGTTTCAATGCAACAATCCAAACGTACTTTTCTCCTGAACAAAACTTTGTAGGTTCATTCATTTAAAAGGCTGCACTTGTCAATTCAATGAGTAGAGCTACTCTCATTCATTCAAGTGGGGCAAGCTACATGCTTTCATTCAATGAAACAAACTGCATTCATTGAATCATTGAATCAAACTACAACCATTGATTCATTGAATCAAACTGTATTCCTTGTTTCAATGCAACGAAACTAACTCCCTTACATAGTGAACCAAACTGCATACTTTCATTCAATGAAAAAGGCTGCACTTGTCCATTCAGTGAATAGAGTTATTCTCATTCTTTCAATGGGACAAGCTTAACGCTTTCTTTCAAATAAACAAACTGCATGCATTTAATCATTCAATCAAACTATAACCATTGATTCATTGAATCAAACTGTATTCCTTGTTTCAATGCAACAATCCAAACGTACTTTTCTCCTGAACAAAACTTTGTAGATTCATTCATTTAAAAGGCTGCACTTGTCAAATCAATGAGTAGCGCGACTCTCATTCATTCAGTGGGACAAGCTTAATGCTTTCATTCAATGAAACAAACTGCATTCATTGAATTATTTAATCAAAGTGAAATCATTGCTTCAATGAATCAAACCTTATTCATTGAATCAATGCAACAAACCTACCTCCCTTTTATAGTGAAACAAACTGCATCTGTTCATTCAATGAAAAATGCTGCACTTGTCAATTCAATGAGTAGAGCTATTCTCTTTCATTCAATGGGACCAGCCTAAGGCTTTCATTCAATGAAAGAAACTGCGTTCATTGAATCATTGAATCAAAGTGAAATCATTGCTTCAATTAATCAAACCGTATTCCTTGTTTCAATGGAACAAACCTATCTCCCTTACAAAGTGAACCAAACTGCATACTTTCATTCAATGAAAGAGGCTGCACTTGTCAATTCAGTGAGTAGAGTTATTCTCATTCTTTCAATGGGACAAGCTTAACGCTTTCGTTCAATTAAACAAACTGCATGCATTCAATCAAACTACAACCATTGATTCATTGAATCAAACTGTATTCATTGTTTCAATGCAACAAGCCTAACTCTCTTGCACAGTGAAACAAACTGCATACTTTCATTTAATGAAAGAGGCTGCACTTGTCAATTCAGTGAGGAGAGTTATTCTCATTCTTTCAATGGGACATGATTAACGATTTCCTCCAAATAAACAAACTGCATGCATTGAATCATTCAATCAAACTACAACCATTGATTCATTGAATCAAACTATATTACTTGGTTCAATGCAACAAACCAAACATTATTTTCTCGTGAACAAAACTTTATAGGTTCATTCATGAAAAAGGCTGCACTTCTCAATTCAATGAGTAGAGCTACTCTCATTCATTCAGTGGGACAATCTTAACGCTTTCGTTCAATTAAACAAACTGCATGCATTCAATCAAACTACAACCATTGATTCATTGAATCAAATTGTATTCATTGTTTCAATGCAACAAACCTAACTCCCTTGTACAGTGAAACAAACTGCATACTTTCATTCAATCAAAGAGGCTGCACTTGTCCATTCAGTGAATAGCGTTATTCTCATTCTTTCAATGGGACAAGCTTAACGCTTTCTTTCAAATAAACAAACTGCATGCATTTAATCATTCAATCAAACTATAACCATTGATTCATTGAATCAAACTGTGTTCCTTGTTTCAATGCAACAAACCAAACGTACTTTTCACCTGAACAAAACTTTGTAGGTTCATTCATTAAAAAGACTGCACTTGTCAATTCAATGAGTAGAGCTACTCTCGTTGATTCAGTGGGACAAGCTTAACGCTTTCATTCAATGAAACAAACTGCATTCATTGAATCATTGAATCAAAGTGAAATCATTGCTTCAATGAATCAAACCTTATTCATTGAATCAATGCAACAAACCTACCTCCCTTGTACAGTGAAACAAACTGCATATATTCATTCAATGAAAAGTGCTTCACTTGTCAAATCAATGAGTAGAGTTATTCTCATTCTTTCAATGGGACAAGCTTTATGCTTTCATTAAATGAAACAAACTGCATTCATTGAATCATTTAATCAAAGTACAACCAATGATTCATTGAATCAAACTGTATTCATTGTTTCAATGCAACAAACCAAACATACTTATATCGTGATCAAAACTTTATAGGTTCATTCATGAAAAAGGCTGCACTTGTCAATTGAATGAGTAGAGCTACTCTCAGTGGAACAAGCTTGACGCTTTCGTTCAATTAAACAAACTGCATGCATTCAATCAAACTACAACCATTGGTTCATTGAATCAAACCGTATTCATTGTTTCAATGCAACAAACCTAACTCCCTTGTACAGTGAAACAAACGGCATACTCTCATTCAATCAAAGAGGCTGCACTTGTCCATTTAGTGAGTAGAGTTATTCTCATTCTTTCAATGGGACAAGCTTAACGCTTTCTTTCAAATAAACAAACTGCATGCATTTAATCATTCAATCAAACTTTAACCATTGGTTCATTGAATCAAACTGTATTCCTTGTTTCAATGCAACAAACCAAACGTACTTTTCTCCTGAACAGAACTTTGTAGGTTCATTCATTAAAAAGGCTGCACTTGTCAGTTCAATGAGTAGAGCTACTCTCATTCATTCAGTGTGACAAGCTTAACGCTTTCATTCAACGAAACAAACTGCATTCATTGAATCATTGAATCAAAGTGAAATCATTGCTTCAATGAATCAAACCTTATTCATTGTTTCAATGCAACAAACCTAACTCCCTTGTACAGTGAAGCAAACTGCATACTTTCATTCAATGAAAGAGGCTACACTTGTCAATTCAGTGAGTAGAGTTATTCTCATTCTTTCAATGGGACAAGCTTAACGCTTTCTTTCAAATAAACAAACTGCATGCATTTAATGATTCAATCAAACTATAACCATTGATTCATTGAATCAAACTGTATTCCTTGTTTCAATGCAACGGAACTAACTCCCTTACATAGTGAAACAACTGCAAACGTTCATTCAATGAAAGAGGCTACACTTGTCAATTCAGTGAGTAGAGTTATTCTCATTCTTTCAATGGGACAAGATTTATGCTTTCATTGAATTATACAAACTGCATGCATTGAATCATTCAATCAAACTACAACAATTGATTTATTGAATCAAACTGTATTCCTTCTTTCAATGCAAAAAACAAAACTCACTAATGTCGTCAACAAAACTTTATAGGTTCATTCTATGAAAGAGGCTGCATTTGTCAATTCAATGAGTAGAGCTCCTTTCATTAATTCAGTGGGACAAGCTTCACGCTTTTATTCAATGAAACAAACTGCATTCATTGAATCACTGAATCAAAGTTAAATCATTGCTTCAATTAATCAAACCGTGTTCCTTCTTTCAATGGAACAAACCTATGTCCCTTACATAGTGAACCAAACTGATAATTTCATTCAATGAAAGAGTCTGTACTTGTCAAATCAATGAGTAGAGCTACTCTCATTCATTCAGTGGGACAAGCTTAACGCTTGCCTTCAACGAAACACACTGCATTCATTGAATCATTGAATCAAAGTGAAATCATTGCTTCAATGAATCAAACCGTATTCCTTCTTTCAATGGAACAAACCTATCTCCCTTACAGAGTGAAACAAACTGATAATTTCATTCAATGAAAGAGGCTGCACTTGTCAAATCAATGAGTAGAGCTACTCTCATTCATTCAGTGGGACAAGCTTAATGCTTTCATTCAATGAAACAAACTGCATTCATTGAATCATTGAATCAAAGTGAAATCATTGCTTCAATGAATCAAACCGTATTCCTTCTTTCAATGGAACAAACCTACCTCCCTTGTACAGTGAAACAAACTGCATATATTCATTCAATGAAAAGTGCTTCACTTGTCAAATCAATGAGTAGAGTTATTCTCATTCTTTCAATGGGACAAGCTTTATGCTTTCATTGAATGAAACAAACTGCATTCATTGAATCATTTAATCAAAGTACAACCAATGATTCATTGAATCAAACTGTATTCATTGTTTCAATGCAACAAATCAAACATACTTATATCGTGATCAAAACTTTATAGGTTCATTCATGAAAAAGGCTGCACTTGTCAATTGAATGAGTAGAGCTACTCTCAGTGGAACAAGCTTAACGCTTTCGTTCAATTAAACAAACTGCATGCATTCAATCAAACTACAACCATTGGTTCATTGAATCAAACCGTATTCATTGTTTCAATGCAACAAACCTAACTCCCTTGTACAGTGAAACAAACGGCATACTGTCATTCAATCAAAGAGGCTGCACTTGTCCATTTAGTGAGTAGAGTTATTCTCATTCTTTCAATGAAACAAACTGCATACTTTCATTTAATGAAAGAGGCTGCACTTGTCAATTCAGTGAATAGACTCATTCTCATTCTTTCAATGGGACAAGCTTAACGCTTTCTTTCAAATAAACAAACTGCATTCATTGAATCATTGAATAAATCTACAACCATTGATTCATTGAATCAAACTGTATTCCTTGTTTCAATGCAACGAAACTAACTCCCTTACATAGTGAACCATACTGCATACTTTCATTCAATGAAAGAGGCTGCACTTGTCCATTCAGTGAATAGAGTTATTCTCATTCTTTCAATGGGACAAGCTTAACGCTTTCGTTCAATTAAACAATCTGCATGCATTCAATCAAACTACAACCATTGATTCATTGAATCAAACTGTATTCCTTGTTTCAATGCAACAAACCAAACGTACTTTTCACCTGAACAAAACTTTGTAGGTTCATCCATTAAAAAGACTGCACTTGTCAATTCAATGAGTAGAGCTACTCTCATTGATTCAGTGGGACAAGCTTAACGCTTTCTTTCAAATAAACAAACTGCATGCATTTAATCATTCAATCAAACTATAACCATTGATTCATTGAATCAAACTGTATTCCTTGTTTCAATGCAACAAACCAAACGTACTTTTAACCTGAACAAAACTTTGTAGGTTCATTCATTAAAAAGACTGCACTTGTCAATTCAATGAGTAGAGCTACTCTCATTGATTCAGTGGGACAAGCTTAACGCTTTCATTCAATTAAACAAACTGCATTCATTGAATCATTGAATCAAAGTGAAATCATTGCTTCAATGAATCAAACCGTATTCCTTTATTCATTGAATCAATGCAACAAACCTACCTCCCTTGTCCAGTGAAACAAACTGCATATGTTCATTCAATGAAAAATGCTGCACTTGTCAATTCAATGAGTAGAGCTATTCTCTTTCATTCAATGGGACCAGCCTAAGGCTTTCATTCAATGAAATAAACTGCATTCATTGAATCATTGAATAAATCTACAATCATTGAATCAATTAATCAAACCATATTTATATTTTCAATGGAACAAACCTATCTCCCTTACAAAGTGAACCAAACTGCATACTTTCATTCAATGAAAGAGGCTGCACTTGTCAATTCATTGAGTAGAGTTATTCTCATTCTTTCAATGGGACAAGCTTAACGCTTTCGTTCAATTAAACAAACTGCATGCATTCAATCAAACTACAACCATTGATTCATTGAATCAAACTGTATTCATTGTTTCACTGCAACAAACCTAACTCCCTTGCACAGTGAAACAAACTGCATACTTTCATTTAATGAAAGAGGCTGTACTTGTCAATTCAGTGAGGAGAGTTATTCTCATTCTTTCAATGGGACAAGATTAACGATTTCCTCCAAATAAACAAACTGCATGCATTGAATCATTCAATCAAACTACAACCATTGATTCATTGAATCAAACTATATTACTTGGTTCAATGCAACAAAACAAACATAATTTTCTCGTGAACCAAACTGCATACTTTCATTCAATGAAAGAGGCTGCACTTGCCCATTCAGTGAGTAGAGTTATTCTCAATCTTTCAATGGGACAAGCTTAACGCTTTCGTTCAATTAAACAATCTGCATGCATTCAATCAAACTACAACCATTGATTCATTGAATCAAACTGTATTCATTGTTTCAATGCAACAAACCTAACTCCCTTGTACCGTGAAACAAAATGCATACTTTCATTCAATGAAAGGGGCTGCACTTGTCAATTCAGTGAGTAGAGTTATTCTCATTCTTTCAATGGAACAAGCTTAACGATTTCCTCCAAATACACAAACTGCATGCATTGAATCATTCAATCAAACTACAACCATTGATTCATTGAATCAAACTATATTACTTGGTTCAATGCAACAAACCAAACATAATTTTCTCGTGAACAAAACTTTATAGGTTCATTCATGAAAAAGGCTGCACTTGTCAATTCAATGAGTAGAGCTACTCTCATTCATTCAGTGGGACAATCTTAACGCTTTCGTTTAATTAAACAAACTGCATGCATTCAATCAAACTACAAGCATTGATTCATTGAATCAAACTGTATTCATTGTTTCAATGCAACAAACCTAACTCCCTTGTACAGTGAAACAAACTGCATACTTTCATTCAATCAAAGAGGCTGCAGTTGTCCATTCAGTGAATAGAGTTATTCTCATTCTTTCAATGGGACAAGCTTAACGCTTTCATTCAATGAAACAAACTGCATTCATTGTATCATTTAATCCAAGTGAAATCATTGCTTCAATGAATCACACCTTATTCATTGAATCAATGCAACAAACCTACCTCCCTTGTACAGTGAAACAAACTGCATATGTTCATTCCATGAAAAATGCTGCACTTGTCAATTGAATGAGTAGAGCTATTCTCTTTCATTCAATGGGACCAGTCTAAGGCTTTCATTCAATGAAAGAACCTGCATTCATTGAATCATTGAATCAATGTGAAATCATTGCTTCAATTAATCAGACCGTATTCCTTCTTTCAATGGTACAAACCTAACTCCCCTACATAGTGAACCAAACTGCATACTTTCATTCAATGAAAGAGGCTGCACTTGTCAATTCAGTGAGTAGAGTTATTCTCATTCTTTCAATGGGACAAGCTTAACGCTTTCGTTCAATTAAACAAACTGCATGCATTCAATCAAACTACAACCACTGATTCATTGAATCAAACTGTATTCATTGTTTCAATGCAACAAACCGAACTTCCTTGTACCGTGAAACAAACTGCATACTTTCATTCAATGAAAGGGGCTGCACTTGTCAATTCAGTGAGTAGAGTTATTCTCATTCTTTCAATGGGACAAGCTTAACGATTTCCTCCAAATAAACAAACTGCATGCATTGAATCATTCAATCAAACTACAACCATTGATTCATTGAATCAAACTAAATTACTTGGTTCAATGCAACAAACCAAACATAATTTTCTCGTGAACAAAACTTAATAGGTTCATTCATGAAATAGGCTGCACTTGTCAATTCAATGAGTAGAGCTACTCTCATTCATTCAGTGGGATAATCTTAACGCTTTCGTTCAATTAAACAAACTGCATGCATTCAATCAAACTACAACCATTGATTCATTGAATCAAACTGTATTCATTGTTTCAATGCAACAAACCTAACTCCCTTGTACAGTGAAACAAACTGCATACTTTCATTCAATCAAAGAGGCTGCACTTGTCCATTCAGTGAATAGAGTTATTCTCATTCTTTCAATGGGACAAGCTTAACACTTTCTTTCAAATAAACAAACTGCATGCATTTAATCATTCAATCAAACTATAACCATTGATTCATTGAATCAAACTGTATTCCTTGTTTCAATGCAACAAACCAAACATACTTTCCTCGTGCACAAAACTTTGTAGGTTCATTCAATGGAAGAGGCTGCAGTTGTCCATTCAGTGAATAGAGTTATTCTCATTCTTTCAATGGGACAAGCTTAACGCTTTCTTTCAAATAAACAAACTGCATGCATTTAATCATTCAATCAAACTATAACTATTGATTCATTGAATCAAACTGTATTCCTTGTTTCAATGCAACAAACCAAACGTACTTTTCTCCTGAACAAAACTTTGTAGGTTCATTCATTAAAAAGGCTGCACTTGTCAATTCAATGAGTAGAGCTACTCTCATTCATTCAGTGGGACAAGCTTAATGCTTTCATTCAATGAAACAAACTGCATTCATTGTATCATTTAATCCAAGTGAAATCATTGCTTCAATGCATCAAACCTTATTCATTGAATCAATGCAACAAACCTACCTCCCTTGTACAGTGAAACAAACTGCATATGTTCATTCCATGAAAAATGCTGCACTTGTCAATTCAATGAGTAGAGTTATTCTCTTTCATTCAATGGGACCAGCCTAAGGCTTTCATTCAATGAAAGAAACTGCATTCATTGAATCATTGAATCAAAGTGAAATCATTGCTTCAATTAATCAGACCGTATTCCTACTTTCAATGGAACAAACCTAACGCCCTTACATAGTGAACCAAACTGCCTACTTTCATTCAATGAAAGAGGCTGCACTTGTCAATTCAGTGAGTAGAGTTATTCTCATTCTTTCAATGGGACAAGCTTAACGCTTTCGTTCAATTAAAGAAACTGCATGCATTCAATCAAACTACAACCATGGATTCATTGAATCAAACTGTATTCTTTGTTTCAATGCAACAAACCTAACCCCCTTGCACAGTGAAACAAATTGCATACTTTCATTTAATGAAATAGGCTACGCTTGTCAATTCAGTGAGGAGAGTTATTCTCATTCTTTCAATGGGACAAGATTAACGATTTCCTCCAAATAAACAAACTGCATGCATTGAATCATTGAATCAAACTACAACCATTGATTCATTGAATCAAACTATATTACTTGGTTCAATGCAACAAACCAAACATAATTTTCTCGTGAACCAAACTTCATACTTTCATTCAATGAAAGAGGCTGCACTTGTCAATTCAGTGAGTAGAGTTATTCTCATTCTTTCAATGGGACAAGCTTAACGCTTTCGTTCAATTAAACAAACTGCATGCATTCAATCAAACTACAACCATTGATTCATTGAATCCAACTGTATTCCTTGTTTCAACGCAACGAACCAACCATATTTTCCTCGTGCACAAAACTTTGTAGGCTCATTCAATGAAAGAGGCTGCACTTGTCCATTCAGTGAATAGAGTTATTCTCGTTCTTTCAATGGGACAAGCTTAACGCTTTCTTTCAATTAAACAAACTGCATGCATTTAATCATTCAATCAAACTATAACCATTGATTCATTGAATCGAACTGTATTCCTTGTTTCAATGCAACAAACCAAACGGACTTTTCTCCTGAACAAAACTTTGTAGGTTCATTCATTTAAAAGGCTGCACTTGTCAATTCAATGAGTAGAGCTACTCTCATTCATTCAGTGGGACAAGCTTAATGCTTTCATTCAATGAAACAAACTGCATTCATTGAATCATTTAATCAAAGTGAAATTATTGCTTCAATGAATCAAACCTTATTCATTGAATCAATGCAACAAACCTACCTCCCTTGTACTGTGAAACAAACTGCATATGTTCATTCAATGAAAAATGCTGCACTTGTCAATTCAATGAGTAGAGGTATTCTCTTTCATTCAATGGGACAGCCTCAGGCTTTCATACAATGAAAGAAACCGCATTCATTGAATCATTGAATAAACCTACAATCATTGATTCAATTAATCAAACCGTATTTATATTTTCAATGGAACAAACCTATCTCCCTTACAAAGTGAACCAAACTGCATACTTTCATTTAATGAAAGAGGCTGCACTTGTCAATTCATTGAGGAGAGTTATTCTCATTCTTTCAATGGGACAAGCTTAACGCTTTCGTTCAATTAAACAAACTGCATGCATTCAATCAAACTACAACCATTGATTCATTGAATCAAACTGTATTCATTGTTTCAATGCAACAAACCTAACTCCCTTGCACAGTGAAGCAAACTGCATACTTTCATTGAATGAAAGAGGCTGCACTTGTCACTTCAGTGAGGAGAGTTATTCTCATACTTTCAATGGGACAAGATTAACGATTTCCTCCAAATAAACAAACTGCATGCATTGAATCATTCAATCAAACTACAACCATTGATTCATTGAATCAAACTATATTACTTGGTTCAATGCAACAAACCAAACATAATTTTCTCCTGAACCAAACTGCATACTTTCATTCAAAGAAAGAGGCTGCACTTGCCAGTTCAGTGAGTAGAGTTATTCTCAATCTTTCAATGGGACAAGTTTAACGCTTTCGTTCAATTAAACAAACTGCATGCATTCAATCAAAATACAACCATTGATTCATTGAATCAAACTATATTACTTGGTTCAATGCAACAAACCAAACATAATTTTCTCGTGAACAAAACGTTATAGGTTCATTCATGAAACAGGCTGCATTGTCAATTCAATGAGTAGAGCTACTCTCATTCATTCAGTGGGACAATCTTAACGCTTTCGTTCAATTAAACAAACTGCATGCATTCAATCAAACTACAACCATTGATTCATTGAATCAAACTGTATTCATTGTTTCAATGCAACAAACCTAACTCCCTTGTACAGTGAAACAAACTGCATACTTTCATTCAATGAAAGGGGCTGCGCTTGTCAATTCAGTGAGGAGAGGTATTCTCATTCTTTCAATGGGACAAGATTAACGATTTCCTCCAAATAAACAAACTGCATGCATTGAATCATTCAATCAAACGACAACCATTGATTCATTGAATCAAACTATATTACTTGGTTCAATGCAACAAACCAAACATAATTTTCTCGTGAACCAAACTTCATACTTACATTCAATGAAAGAGGCTGCACTTGTCAATTCAGTGAGTAGAGTTATTCTCATTCTTTCAATGGGACAAGCTTAACGCTTTCGTTCAATTAAACAAACTGCATGCATTCAATCAAACTACAACCATTGATTCATTGAATCAAACTGTATTCCTTGTTTCAACGCAACGAACCAACCATATTTTCCTCGTGCACAAAACTTTGTAGGTTCATTCAATGAAAGAGGCTGCACTTGTCCATTCAGTGAATAGAGTTATTCTCGTTCTTTCAATGGGACAAGCTTAACGCTTTCTTTCAATTAAACAAACTGCATGCATTTAATCATTCAATCAAACTATAACCATTGATTCATTGAATCGAACTGTATTCCTTGTTTCAATGCAACAAACCAAACGGACTTTTCTCCTGAACAAAACTTTGTAGGTTCATTCATTTAAAAGGCTGCACTTGTCAATTCAATGAGTAGAGCTACTCTCATTCATTCAGTGGGACAAGCTTAATGCTTTCATTCAATGAAACAAACTGCATTCATTGAATCATTTAATCAAAGTGAAATTATTGCTTCAATGAATCAAACCTTATTCATTGAATCAATGCAACAAACCTACCTCCCTTGTACTGTGAAACAAACTGCATATGTTCATTCAATGAAAAATGCTGCACTTGTCAATTCAATGAGTAGAGGTATTCTCTTTCATTCAATGGGACAGCCTCAGGCTTTCATACAATGAAAGAAACCGCATTCATTGAATCATTGAATAAACCTACAATCATTGATTCAATTAATCAAACCGTATTTATATTTTCAATGGAACAAACCTATCTCCCTTACAAAGTGAACCAAACTGCATACTTTCATTTAATGAAAGAGGCTGCACTTGTCAATTCATTGAGGAGAGTTATTCTCATTCTTTCAAAGGGACAAGCTTAACGCTTTCGTTCAATTAAACAAACTGCATGCATTCAATCAAACTACAACCATTGATTCATTGAATCAAACTGTATTCATTGTTTCAATGCAACAAACCTAACTCCCTTGCACAGTGAAGCAAACTGCATACTTTCATTGAATGAAAGAGGCTGCACTTGTCACTTCAGTGAGGAGAGTTATTCTCATACTTTCAATGGGACAAGATTAACGATTTCCTCCAAATAAACAAACTGCATGCATTGAATCATTCAATCAAACTACAACCATTGATTCATTGAATCAAACTATATTACTTGGTTCAATGCAACAAACCAAACATAATTTTCTCCTGAACCAAACTGCATACTTTCATTCAAAGAAAGAGGCTGCACTTGCCAGTTCAGTGAGTAGAGTTATTCTCAATCTTTCAATGGGACAAGTTTAACGCTTTCGTTCAATTAAACAAACTGCATGCATTCAATCAAAATACAACCATTGATTCATTGAATCAAACTATATTACTTGGTTCAATGCAACAAACCAAACATAATTTTCTCGTGAACAAAACGTTATAGGTTCATTCATGAAACAGGCTGCATTGTCAATTCAATGAGTAGAGCTACTCTCATTCATTCAGTGGGACAATCTTAACGCTTTCGTTCAATTAAACAAACTGCATGCATTCAATCAAACTACAACCATTGATTCATTGAATCAAACTGTATTCATTGTTTCAATGCAACAAACCTAACTCCCTTGTACAGTGAAACAAACTGCATACTTTCATTCAATGAAAGGGGCTGCGCTTGTCAATTCAGTGAGGAGAGGTATTCTCATTCTTTCAATGGGACAAGATTAACGATTTCCTCCAAATAAACAAACTGCATGCATTGAATCATTCAATCAAACGACAACCATTGATTCATTGAATCAAACTATATTACTTGGTTCAATGCAACAAACCAAACATAATTTTCTCGTGAACCAAACTTCATACTTACATTCAATGAAAGAGGCTGCACTTGTCAATTCAGTGAGTAGAGTTATTCTCATTCTTTCAATGGGACAAGCTTAACGCTTTCGTTCAATTAAACAAACTGCATGCATTCAATCAAACTACAACCATTGATTCATTGAATCAAACTGTATTCCTTGTTTCAACGCAACGAACCAACCATATTTTCCTCGTGCACAAAACTTTGTAGGTTCATTCAATGAAAGAGGCTGCACTTGTCCATTCAGTGAATAGAGTTATTCTCGTTCTTTCAATGGGACAAGCTTAACGCTTTCTTTCAATTAAACAAACTGCATGCATTTAATCATTCAATCAAACTATAACCATTGATTCATTGAATCGAACTGTATTCCTTGTTTCAATGCAACAAACCAAACGGACTTTTCTCCTGAACAAAACTTTGTAGGTTCATTCATTTAAAAGGCTGCACTTGTCAATTCAATGAGTAGAGCTACTCTCATTCATTCAGTGGGACAAGCTTAATGCTTTCATTCAATGAAACAAACTGCATTCATTGAATCATTTAATCAAAGTGAAATTATTGCTTCAATGAATCAAACCTTATTCATTGAATCAATGCAACAAACCTACCTCCCTTGTACTGTGAAACAAACTGCATATGTTCATTCCATGAAAAATGCTGCACTTGTCAATTCAATGAGTAGAGGTATTCTCTTTCATTCAATGGGACCAGCCTCAGGCTTTCATACAATGAAAGAAACTGCATTCATTGAATCATTGAATAAACCTACAATCATTGATTCAATTAATCAAACCGTATTTATATTTTCAATGGAACAAACCTATCTCCCTTACAAAGTGAACCAAACTGCATACTTTCATTTAATGAAAGAGGCTGCACTTGTCAATTCATTGAGTAGAGTTATTCTCATTCTTTCAAAGGGACAAGCTTAACGCTTTCGTTCAATTAAACAAACTGCATGCATTCAATCAAACTAGAACCATTGATTCATTGAATCAAACTGTATTCATTGTTTCAATGCAACAAACCTAACTCCCTTACACAGTGAAACAAACTGCATACTTTCATTGAATGAAAGAGGCTGCACTTGACACTTCAGTGAGGAGAGTTATTCTCATACTTTCAATGGGACAAGATTAACGATTTCCTCCAAATAAACAAACCGCATGCATTGAATCATTCAATCAAACTACAACCATTGATTCATTGAATCAAACTATATTACTTGGTTCAATGCAACAAACCAAACATAATTTTCTCCTGAACCAAACTGCATACTTTCATTCAAAGAAAGAGGCTGCACTTGCCAGTTCAGTGAGTCGAGTTATTCTCAATCGTTCAATGGGACAAGCTTAACGCTTTCGTTCAATTAAACAAACTACATGCATTCAATCAAACTACAACCATTGATTCATTGAATCAAACTGTATTACTTGGTTCAATGCAACAAACCAAACATAATTTTCTCGTGAACAAAACGTTATAGGTTCATTCATGAAACAGGCTGCACTTGTCAATTCAATGAGTAGAGCTACTCTCATTCATTCAGTGGGACAATCTTAACGCTTTCGTTCAATTAAACAAACTGCATGCATTCAATCAAACTACAACCATTGATTCATTGAATCAAACTGTATTCATTGTTTCAATGCAACAAACCTAACTCCCTTGTACAGTGAAACAAACTGCATACTTTCATTCGATCAAAGAGGCTGCAGTTGTCCATTCAGTGAATAGAGTTATTCTCATTCTTTCAATGGGACAAGCTTAACGCTTTCTTTCAAATAAACAAACTGCATGCATTTAATCATTCAGTCAAACTATAACCATTGATTCATTGAATCAAACTGTATTCCTTGTTTCAATGCAACAAACCAAACGTACTTTTCTACTGAACAAAACTTTGTAGGTTCATTCTTTAAAAAGGCTGCACTTGTCAATTCAATGAGTAGAGCTACTCTCATTCATTCAGTGGGACAAGCTTAATGCTTTCATTCAATGAAACAAACTGCATTCATTGAATCATTTAATCAAAGTGAAATCATTGCTTCAATGAATCAAACCTTATTCATTGAATCAATGCAACAAACCTACCTCCCTTGTACAGTGAAACAAACTGCATGTATTCATTCAATGAAAAATGCTGCACTTGTCAATTGAATGAGTAGAGCTATTCTCTTTCATTCAATGGGACCAGCCTAAGGCTTTCATTCAATGAAAGAAACTGCATTCATTGAATCATTGAATAAACCTACAATCATTGATTCAATTAATCAAACCGTATTTATATTTTCAATGGAACAAACCTATCTCCCTTATAAAGTGAACCAAACTGCATACTTTCATTCAATGAAAGAGGCTGCACTTGTCAATTCATTGAGTAGAGTTATTCTCATTCTTTCAATGGGACAAGCTTAATGCTTTCGTTCAATTAAACAGACTGCATGCATTCAATCAAACTACAACCATTGATTCATTGAATCAAACTGTATTCATTGTTTCAATGCAACAAACCTAACTCCCATGTACCGTGAAACAAACTGCATACTTTCATTCAATCAAAGAGGCTGCACTTGTCCATTCAGTGAATAGAGTTATTCTCATTCTTTCAATGGGACAAGCTTAACGCTTTCTTTCAAATAAACAAACTGCATGCATTTAATCATTCAATCAAACTTTCACCATTGATTCATTGAATCAAACTGTATTCATTGTTTCAATGCAAAAAACCAAACATACTTACCTCGTGCACAAAACTTTGTAGGTTCATTCAATCCAATAGGCTGCACTTGTCTATTCAGTGAATAGAGTTATTCTCATTTTTTCAATGGGACAAGCTTAACGCTTTCATTCAATGAAACAAATTGCATTCATTGAATCATTTAATCAAAGTGAAATCATTGCTTCAATGAATCAAACCTTATTCATTGAATCAATACAACAAACCTACCTCCCTTGTACAGTGAAACAAACTGCATATGTTCATTCAATGAAAAATGCTGCACTTGTCAATTCAACGAGTAGAGCTATTCTCTTTCATTCAATGGGACCAGCCTAAGGCTGTCATTCAATGAAAGAAACTGCATTCATTGAATCATTGAATAAATCTACAATCATTGATTCAATTAATCAAACCGTATTCCTTCTTTCAATGGAACAAACCTATCTCCGTTCCATAGTGAACCAAACTGCATACTTTCTTTCAATGAAAGAGGCTGCACTTGTCAATTCATTGAGTAGAGTTATTCTCATTCTTTCAATGGGACAAGCTTAACGCTTTCGTTCAAATAAACAAACTGCATGCATTCAATCAAACTACAACCATTGATTCATTGAATCAAACTGTATTCATTGTTTCAATGCAACAAACCTAACTCCCTTGTACAGTGAAACAAACTGCATACTTTCATTCTATCAAAGAGGCTGCACTTGTCCATTCAGTGAATAGAGTTATTCTCATTCTTTCAATGCGACCAGATTAACGATTTCTTTCAAATAAACAAACCGCATGCATTGAATCATTCAATCAAAGTATAACCATTGATTCATTGAATCAAACTGTATTCCTTGTTTTAATGCAACAAACCAAACGTACTTTTCTCCTGAACAAAACTTTGTAGGTTCATTCATTAAAAAGGCTGCACTTGTCAATTCAATGAGTAGAGCTATTCTCATTCATTCATTGGGAAAAGCTTAATGCTTTCATTCAATGAAACAAATTGCATTCATTGAATCATTGAGTCAAAGTGAAATCATTGCTTCAATGAATCAAACCTTATTCATTGAATCAATGCAACAAACCTACCTCCCTTGGACAGTGAAACAAACTGCATATGTTTATTCAATGAAAAATGCTGCACTTGTCAATTCAATGAGTAGAGCTACTCTCATTCATTCAGTGGGACAAGCCTAACGCTTTCATTCAATGAAAGAAACTGCATTCATTGAATCATTGAATCAAACTTCAACCATTGATTCATTGAATCAAACCAAACATAATTTCCTCGGGCACAAATCGTTGTTGGCTCATTCAATGAAAGGGGCTGCACTTGTCCATTCAGGGAATAGAGTTATTCTCATTCTTTCAATGGGACAAGCTTAACGATTTCTTTCAAATAAACAAACAGCATGCATTGAATCAGTCAATCAAACTTCAACCATTGATTCATTGAATCAAACTGTATTCCTTGTTTTAATGCGACAAACCAAACATACATATAACGCGAACAATACTTCATACGTTCATTCAATGAAAGAGGCTGCACTTGTCCATTCAGGGAATAGAGTTATTCTCATTTTTTCAATGGGACCAGCTTAACGATTTCTTTCAATTAAACAAACTGCATGCATTGAACCATTCAATCAAACTGCAACCATTGATTCATTGAATCAAACTGTATTCATTGTTTCAATGCAACAAACCTAACTCCCTTGTACAGTGAAACAAACTGCATACTTTCATTTAATGAAAGAGGCTGCAATTGTCAATTCAGTGAGTAGAGTTATTCTCATTCTTTCAATGGGACAAGCTTAACGCTTTCTTTCAAATAAACAAACTGCATGCATTTAATCATTCAATCAAATAATAACCATTGATTCATTGAATCAAACTGTATTCATTATTTCAATGCAACAAACCAAACGTACTTTTCTCCTGAACAAAACTTTGTGGGTTCATTCATTAAAAAGTCTGTACTTGTCAATTCAATGAGTAGAGCTACTCTAATTCAATCAGTGGGACAAGCTTAATGCTTTCATTCAAGGAAACAAACTCTATGCATTGAATCATTCAATCAAACTATTACCTTTGATTCATTGAATTAAACTGAATTCCTTGATTCAATGCAACGAAACTAACTCCCTTACACAGTGAAACAAACTGCAAAATTTCATTCAATGAAAGAGGCTACACTTGTCAATTCAGTGAGTAGAGTTATTCTCATTCTTTCAATGGGACAAGCTTAAGGATTTCCTCCAAATAAACAAACTGCATGCAATGAATCATTCAATCAAACTACAACCATTGATTCATTGAATGAAACTATATTACTTGGTTCAATGCAACAAACCAAACATAATTTTCTCGTTAACAAAACTTTATAGGTTCATTCATGAAAAAGGCTGCACTTGTCAATTCAATGAGTAGAGCTACTCTCATTCATTCAGTGGGACAATCTTAACGCTTTCGTTCAATTAAACAAACTGCATGCATTCAATCAAACTACAACCATTGATTCATTGAATCAAACTGTATTCATTGTTTCAATGCAACAAACCTAACTCCCATGTACCGTGAAACAAACTGCATACTTTCATTCAATCAAAGAGGCTGCACTTCTCCATTCAGTGAATAGAGTTATTCTCATTCTTTCAATGGGACAAGCTTAACGCTTTCTTTCAAATAAACAAACTGCATGCATTTAATCATTCAATCAAACTATAACCATTGATTCATTGAATCAAACTGTATTCCTTGTTTCAATGCAACAAACCAAACGTACTTTTCTCCTGAACAAAACTTTGTAGGTTCATTCATTTAAAAGGCTGCACTTGTCAATTCAATGAGTAGAGCTACTCTCATTCATTCAGTGGGACAACTTAATGCTTTCATTCAATGAAACAAATTGCATTCATTGAATCATTTAATCAAAGTGAAATCATTGCTTCAATGAATCAAACCTTATTCATTGAATCAATACAACAAACCTACCTCCCTTGTACAGTGAAACAAACTGCATATGTTCATTCAATGAAAAATGCTGCACTTGTCAATTCAATGAGTAGAGCTATTCTCTTTCATTCAAAGGGACCAGCCTAAGGCTTTCATTCAATGAAAGAAACTGCATTCATTGAATCATTGAATAAATCTACAATCATTGATTCAATTAATCAAACCGTATTCCTTCTTTCAATGGAACAAACCTATCTCCGTTACATAGTGAACCAAACTGCATACTTTCATTCAATGAAAGAGGCTGCACTTGTCAATTCATTGAGTAGAGTTATTCTCATTCTTTCAATGGGACAAGCTTAACGCTTTCGTTCAAATAAACAAACTGCATGCATTCAATCAAACTACAACCATTGATTCATTGAATCAAACTGTATTCATTGTTTCAATGCAACAAACCTAACTCCCTTGTACAGTGAAACAAACTGCATACTTTCATTCTATCAAAGAGGCTGCACTTGTCCATTCAGTGAATAGAGTTATTCTCATTCTTTCAATGTGACCAGATTAACGATTTCTTTCAAATAAACAAACTGCATGCATTGAATCATTCAATCAAACTTCAACCATTGATTCATTGAATCAAACTGTATTCCTTGTTTTAATGCAACAAACAAAACGTACTTTTCTCCTGAACAAAACTTTGTAGGTTCATTCATTAAAAAGGCTGCACTTGTCAATTCAATGAGTAGAGCTACTCTCATTCATTCATTGGGACAAGCTTAATGCTTTCATTCAATGAAACAAATTGCATTCATTGAATCATTGAATCAAAGTGAAATCATTGCTTCAATGAATCAAAGCTTATTCATTGAATCATAGAACATAGAACATAGAACAATACAGCGCAGTACAGGCCCTTCGGCCCTCGATGTTGCGCCGATCAAAGCCCACCTAACCTACACTAACCCACTATCCTCCATATACCTATCCAATGCCCGCTTAAATACCCATAAAGAGGGAGAGTCCACTACTGCTACTGGCAGGGCATTCCATGATCTTACGACTCGCTGAGTGAAGAACCTACCCCTAACATCAGTCCTATATCTACCCCCCCTTAATTTAAAGCTATGCCCCCTTGTAATAGCTGACTCCATACGCGGAAAAAGGTTCTCACTGTCAACCCTATCTAACCCCCTAATCATCTTGTACACCTCTATCAAATCACCCCTAAACCTTCTTTTCTCCAAAGAAAACAACCCCAAGTGCCTCAGCCTTTCCTCATAGGATCTTCCTACCATACCAGGCAACATCCTGGTAAACTTCCTCTGCACCCGTTCCAGTGCCTCCACATCCTTCCTATAGTATGGCGACCAAAACTGCACACAATATTCCAGAAGCGGCCGCACCAGAGTCTTATACAACTGCAGCATGACCTCAGGACTCCGGAACTCAATTCCTCTACCAATAAAAGCCAGTACGCCATATGCCTTCTTCACTGCACTATTTACCTGGGTGGCAACTTTCAGAGATCTGTGTACATGGACACCAAGATCCCTCTGCTCTTCCACACTACCAAGTAGTCTACCATTAGCCCAGTAATCCATCTTTTTATTACTCTTACCAAAGTGAATCACTTCACACTTAGCTACATTGAACTCCATTTGCCACCTTTCTGCCCAGCTCTGCAGCTTCTCTATATCCCGCTGTAACCTGCCATATCCTTCCTCACTGTCTACAACTCCTCCGACTTTCGTATCATCCGCAAACTTGCTCACCCAACCTTCTAACCCTTCCTCCAGGTCATTTATAAAAATGACAAACAGCAATGGTCCCAAAACAGATCCTTGCGGAACACCACTAGTGACGGCACTCCAAGATGAATCTTTGCCATCAACTACTACCCTCTGTCTTCTTCCAGAGAGCCAATTCCTAATCCAAACCTCCAACTCACCCTCAATGCCATATCTCTGTATTTTCTGCAGTAGCCTACCATGGGGGACCTTATCAAACGCCTTACTAAAATCCATATATACTACATCTACCGCTTTCCCCTCATCTACCTCCTTCGTCACCTTCTCAAAGAATTCAATAAGGTTTGTGAGGCACGACCTGCCCTTCACAAAACCATGCTGACTATCCTTGATCACATCATTCTTATCCAGATGTGCATAAATCCTATCCCTTATAATTCTCTCTAAGACTTTGCCCACAACAGAAGTGAGACTCACTGGCCTATAGTTACTAGGATTATCCCTACTCCCCTTCTTGAACAAGGGAACCACGTTTGCTAGCCTCCAGTCCTCTGGCACTACTCCTGTAGACAAAGAGGACACAAAAATCAAGGCCAATGGCTCTGCAATCTCCTCCCTTGCTTCCCAGAGAATCCTAGGATAAATGCAATCAGGCCCAGGGGACTTATCTATTTTCACCCTTGCCAGAATTTCCAACACCTCTTCTCTACATATCTCAAAGCCATCCATTCTACTTATTCGTGCCTCAGTATTCATATCGACAACAATGTCCTGTTCCTGAGTGAATACTGACGAAAAGTATTCATTCAGCGCCTCCCCAATCTCTTCAGCCTCCACACACAACTTCCCATTACTGTCCTTGATTGGACCTATTCCTTCCCTAGTCATTCTTTTATTCCTAACATACCTATAGAAAGCCTTAGGGTTTTCCCTAATCCTACCAACTAAGGACCTTTCATGTCCCCTCCTTGCTGCTCTTAGCTCTCTCTTCAGGTCCTTCCGGGCTACCTTATAACTCTCAATCGCCCCTATTGAACCTTCACGCCTCATCTTTACAAAGGCCGCCCTCTTCCATTTAACAAGGGATTCCAACTCCTTATTAAACCACGGCTCCTTCACACGACCCTTTCCTCCCTGCCTGATAGGTACGTACTTATCAAGGACACTCAATAGTTGCTCCTTGAACAAGTTCCACATATCAATTACGCTCTTGCCTTGGAATCTACTTTTCCAATCCACACATCCTAAGTCATGCCTCAACGCATCATAATTTCCCTGCCCCCAGCTATAACTCTTGCCCTGTAGTACACACTTATCCCTCCCCATCACGAGACTAAAAATCACCGAATTGTGGTCACTGTCCCCAAAGTGCTCACCTACCTCTAGTTCTAATACCTGGCCTGGTTCGTTACCCAGAACCAAATCCAGTATGGCCTCACCTCTTGTTGGCTTATCTACATATTGTGTCAGGAAACTCTCCTGCACACATTGCACAAACACTGACCCATCTAACGAACTTGAGCTATAGCTTTCCCAATCAATATCAGGAAAGTTAAAGTCTCCCATAACAATCACCCTATTACTGTCACTCTTCTCCTGAATCATCTTCGCAATCCTTTCTTCAACGATTCTAGGACTATTAGGAGGCCTGTAAAAGACTCCTAACAGGGTGACCTCACCTCTCCTATTCCTAACCTCAACCCAAACTACCTCAGATGGCAAATCTTCATCCATCTTCCTTTCCACCGCTGTAATACTATCTTTGACTAGCAAAGCCACAGCCCCCCCTCTTTTACCCCCACCTCTGACCCTATTAAAACATTTAAACCCTGGAACCTGCAACAGCCAATCCTGCCCCTGATCTAGCCATGTCTCCGTAATAGCCACAACATCGAAGTCCCAGGTACCAACCCACGCTGCGAGTTCACCTACCTTATTTCGTATACTTCTGGCATTAAAGTATACACACTTCAAGCCACTCTTCTGTTTACAGGCACGATCCTTTAAGATTGATACCATATTCCTACCCTCCCTACACTCCAGGTCCTGCACCCTAAAGTTACAGTCTGGGTTCCCATGCCCCTGCAGAGTTAGTTTAAACCCCCCCCAAGAGCACTAGCAAACCTCCCCCCAAGGATACTGGTGCCCCTCAGGTTCAGGTGCAGACCATCCTGTCTATAGAGGTCCCACCTTCCCCAGAAAGAACCCCAGTTATCCAAATACCGAAATCCCTCCCTCCTGCACCATCCCTGTAGCCACGCATTTAACTCTTCTCTCTCCCTATTCCTCGACTCTCTATCACGTGGCACGGGTAACAAACCAGAGACAACAACTCTGTTCGTTCTAACTCTGAGCTTCCAACCTAGCTCCCTAAAAGCCTGTCTAACATCCTCAGCACTCCTACCTATGTCATTGGTGCCAATATGGACCACGACTTCAGGCTGCTCCCCCTCCCCCTTAAGGACCCGGAAAACACGATCAGAGACATCACGTACCCTTCCACCTGGGAGGCAACATACCAAACGTGAGTCTCTCTCGTTCCCACAAAAATGCAACAAACCTACCTCCCTTGTACAGTGAAACAAACTGCATATGTTTATTCAATGAAAAATGCTGCACTTGTCAATTCAATGAGTAGAGCTACTCTCATTCATTCAGTGGGACAAGCTTAACGCTTTCATTCAATGAAACAAACTGCATTCATTGAATCATTGAATCAAACTGCAACCATTGATTCATTGAATCAAACTGTATTCCTTGTTTCAATGCAACAAACCAAACATAATTTCCTCGGGCACAAATCGTTGTAGGCTCATTCAATTAAAGGGGCTGCACTTGTCCATTCAGGGAATAGAGTTATTCTCATTCTTTCAATGGGACAAGCTTAACGATTTCTTTCAAATACACAAACAGCATGCATTGAATCAGTCAATCAAACTTCAACCATTGATTCATTGAATCAAACTGTATTCCTTGTTTTAATGCGACAAACCAAACATACATATATCGTGAACAAAACTTTATACGTTCATTCAATGAAAGAGGCTGCACTTGTCCATTCAGGGAATAGAGTTATTCTCATTTTTTCAATGGGACCAGCTTAACGATTTCTTTCAATTAAACAAACTGCATGCATTGAACCATTCAATCAAACTGCAACCATTGATTCATTGAATCAAACTGTATTCATTGTTTCAATGCAACAAACCTAACTCCCTTGTACAGTGAAACAAACTGCATACTTTCATTCTATCAAAGAGGCTGCACTTGTCCATTCAGTGAATAGAGTTATTCTCATTCTTTCAATGGGACAAGCTTAACGATTTCTTTCAAATAAACAAACTGCATGCATTTAATCATTCAATCAAATAATAACCATTGATTCATTGAATCAAACTGTATTCATTGTTTTAATGCAACAAACCAAACGTACTTTTCTCCTGAACAAAACTTTGTGAGTTCATTCATTAAAAAGTCTGCACTTGTCAATTCAATGAGTAGAGCTACTCTAATTCATTCAGTGGGACAAGCTTAATGCTTTCATTCAAGGAAACAAACTCTATGCATTGAATCATTCAATCAAACTATAACCATTGATTCATTGAATCAAACTGTATTCATTGTTTCAATGCAACAAACCTAACTCCCTGATACAGTGAAACAAACTGCATACTTTCATTCAATGAAAGAGGCTGCAATTGTCAATTCAGTGAGTAGAGTTATTCTCATTCTTTCAATGGGACAAGCTTAACGCTTTCTTTCAAATAAACAAACGGCATGCATTTAATCATTCAATCAAATAATAACCGTTGATTCATTGAATCAAACTGTATTCATTGTTTCAATGAAACAAACCAAACGTACTTTTCTCCTGAACAAAACTTTGTGGGTTCATTCATTAAAAGGTCTGCACTTGTCAATTCAATGAGTAGAGCTACTCTAATTCATTCAGTGGGACAAGCTTAATGCTTTCATTCAAGGAAACAAACTCTATGCATTGAATCATTCAATCAAACTATAACCATTGATTCATTGAATTAAACTGAATTCCTTGATTCAATGCAACGAAACTAACACCCTTACACAGTGAAACAAACTGCAAAATTTCATTCATTCAAAGAGGCTACACTTGTCAATTCAGTGAGTAGAGTTATTCTCATTCTTTCAATGGGACAAGCTTAAGGATTTCCTCCAAATAAACAAACTGCATGCATTGAATCATTCAATCAAACTGCAACCATTGATTCATTGAATCAAACTGTATTCCTTGTTTCAATGCAACAAACCAAACATAATTTCCTCGGCGCACAAATCGTTGTAGGCTCATTCAATGAAAGGGGCTGCACTTCTCCATTCAGGGAATAGAGTTATTCTCATTCTTTCAATGGGACAAGCTTAACGATTTCTTTCAAATAAACAAACTGCATGCATTGAACCATTCAATCAAACTGCAACCATTCATTCATTGAATCAAACAGTATTCATTGTTTCAATGCAACAAAGCTAACTCCCTTGTACAGTGAAACAAACTGCATACTTTCATTCAATGAAAGAGGCTGAACTTGTCAATTCATTGAGTAGAGTTATTCTCATTCTTTCAATGGGACAAGCTTAACGCTTTCTTTCAAATAAACAAACTGCATGCATTTAATCATTCAATCAAATAATAACCATTGATTCATTGAATCAAACTGTATTCATTATTTCAATGCAACAAACCAAACGTACTTTTCTCCTGAACAAAACTTTGTGGGTTCATACATTAAAAAGTCTGCACTTGTCAATTCAATGAGTAGTGCTACTCTAATTCATTCAGTGGGACAAGCTTAATGCTTTCATTCAAGGAAACAAACTCTATGCATTTAATCATTCAATCAAACTATAACCATTGATTCATTGAATCAAACTGTATTCCTTGTTTCAATGCAACAAACCAAACGTACTTTTCTCCTGAATAAAACTTTGTAGGTTCATTCATTTAAAAGGCTGCACTTGTCAATTCAATGAGTAGAGCTACTCTCATTCATTCAGTGGGACATCTTAATGCTTTCATTCAATGAAACAAATTGCATTCATTGAATCATTTAATCAAAGTGAAATCATTGCTTCAATGAATCAAACCTTATTCATTGAATCAATACAACAAACCTACCTCCCTTGTACAGTGAAACAAACTGCATATGTTCATTCAATGAAAAATGCTGCACTTGTCAATTCAATGAGTAAAGCTATTCTCTTTCATTCAATGGAGCCAGCCTAAGGCTTTCATTCAATGAAAGAAACTGCATTCATTGAATCATTGAATAAATCTACAATCATTGATTCAATTAATCAAACCGTATTCCTTCTTTCAATGGAACAAACCTATCTCCGTTACATAGTGAACCAAACTGCATACTTTCATTCAATGAAAGAGGCTGAACTTGTCAATTCATTGAGTAGAGTTATTCTCATTCTTTCAATGGGACAAGCTTAACGCTTTCTTTCAAATAAACAAACTGCATGCATTTAATCATTCAATCAAATAATAACCATTGATTCATTGAATCAAACTGTATTCATTGTTTCAATGCAACAAACCAAACGGACTTTTCTCCTGAACAAAACTTTGTGGGTTCATTCATTAAAAAGTCTGCACTTGTCAATTCAATGAGTAGAGCTACTCTAATTCATTCAGTGGGACAAGCTTAATGCTTTCATTCAAGGAAACAAACTCTATGCATTGAATCATTCAATCAAACTATAACCATTGATTCATTGAATTAAACTGAATTCCTTGATTCAATGCAACGAAACTAACTCCCTTACACAGTGAAACAAACTGCAAAATTTCATTCAATGAAAGAGGCTACACTTGTCAATTCAGTGAGTAGAGTTATTCTCATTCTTTCAATGGGACAAGCTTAAGGATTTCCTCCAAATAAACAAACTGCATGCCTTGAATCATTCAATCAAACTACAACCATTGATTCATTGAATCAAACTATATTACTTGGTTCAATGCAACAAACCAAACATAATTTTCTCGTTAACAAAACTTTATAGGTTCATTCATGAAAAAGGCTGCACTTGTCAATTCAATGAGTAGAGCTACTCTCATTCATTCAGTGGGACAATCTTAACGCTTTCGTTCAATTAAACAAACTGCATGCATTCAATCAAACTACAACCATTGATTCATTGAATCAAACTGTATTCATTGTTTCAATGCAACAAACCTAACTCCCTTGTACAGTGAAACAAACTGCATACTTTCATTCAATCAAAGAGGCTGCACTTGTCCATTCAGTGAATAGAGTTATTCTCATTCTTTCAATGGGACAAGCTTCACGATTTCTTTCAAATAAACAAACTGCATGCATTTAATCATTCAATCAAACTATAACCATTGATTCATTGAATCAAACTGTATTCCTTGTTTCAATGCAACAAACCAAACGTACTTTTCTCCTGAACAAAACTTTGTAGGTTCATTCATTTAAAAGGCTGCACTTGTCAATTCAATGAGTAGAGCTACTCTCATTCATTCAGTGGGACAAGCTTAATGCTTTCATTCAATGAAACAAATTGCATTCATTGAATCATTTAATCAAAGTGAAATCATTGCTTCAATGAATCAAACCTTATTCATTGAATCAATACAACAAACCTACCTCCCTTGTACAGTGAAACAAACTGCATATGTTCATTCAATGAAAAATGCTGCACTTGTCAATTCAATGAGTAGAGCTATTCTCTTTCATTCAATGGGATCAGCCTAAGGCTTTCATTCAATGAAAGAAACTGCATTCATTGAATCATTGAATAAATCTACAATCATTGATTCAATTAATCAAACCGTTTTCCTTCTTTCAATGGAACAAACCTATCTCCGTTACATAGTGAACCAAACTGCATACTTTCATTCAATGAAAGAGGCTGCACTTGTCAATTCATTGAGTAGAGTTATTCTCATTCTTTCAATGGGACAAGCTTAACGCTTTCGTTCAAATAAACAAACTGCATGCATTCAATCAAACTACAACCATTGATTCATTGAATCAAACTGTATTCATTGTTTCAATGCAACAAACCTAACTCCCTTGTACAGTGAAACAAACTGCATACTTTCATTCTATCAAAGAGGCTGCACTTGTCCATTCAGTGAATAGAGTTATTCTCATTCTTTCAATGTGACCAGATTAACGATTTCTTTCAAATAAACAAACTGCATGCATTGAATCATTCAATCAAACTTCAACCATTGATTCATTGAATCAAACTGTATTCCTTGTTTTAATGCAACAAACAAAACGTACTTTTCTCCTGAACAAAACTTTGTAGGTTCATTCATTAAAAAGGCTGCACTTGTCAATTCAATGAGTAGAGCTACTCTCATTCATTCATTGGGACAAGCTTAATGCTTTCATTCAATGAAACAAATTGCATTCATTGAATCATTGAATCAAAGTGAAATCATTGCTTCAATGAATCAAAGCTTATTCATTGAATCATAGAACATAGAACATAGAACAATACAGCGCAGTACAGGCCCTTCGGCCCTCGATGTTGCGCCGATCAAAGCCCACCTAACCTACACTAACCCACTATCCTCCATATACCTATCCAATGCCCGCTTAAATACCCATAAAGAGGGAGAGTCCACTACTGCTACTGGCAGGGCATTCCATGATCTTACGACTCGCTGAGTGAAGAACCTACCCCTATAATCAGTCCTATATCTACCCCCCCTTAATTTAAAGCTGTGCCCCCTTGTAATAGCTGACTCCATACGCGGAAAAAGGTTCTCACTGTCAACCCTATCTAACCCCCTAATCATCTTGTACACCTCTATCAAATCACCCCTAAACCTTCTTTTCTCCAAAGAAAACAACCCCAAGTGCCTCAGCCTTTCCTCATAGGATCTTCCTACCATACCAGGCAACATCCTGGTAAACTTCCTCTGCACCCGTTCCAGTGCCTCCACATCCTTCCTATAGTATGGCGACCAAAACTGCACACAATATTCCAGAAGCGGCCGCACCAGAGTCTTATACAACTGCAGCATGACCTCAGGACTCCGGAACTCAATTCCTCTACCAATAAAAGCCAGTACGCCATATGCCTTCTTCACTGCACTATTTACCTGGGTGGCAACTTTCAGAGATCTGTGTACATGGACACCAAGATCCCTCTGCTCTTCCACACTACCAAGTAGTCTACCATTAGCCCAGTAATCCATCTTTTTATTACTCTTACCAAAGTGAATCACTTCACACTTAGCTACATTGAACTCCATTTGCCACCTTTCTGCCCAGCTCTGCAGCTTCTCTATATCCCGCTGTAACCTGCCATATCCTTCCTCACTGTCTACAACTCCTCCGACTTTCGTATCATCCGCAAACTTGCTCACCCAACCTTCTAACCCTTCCTCCAGGTCATTTATAAAAATGACAAACAGCAATGGTCCCAAAACAGATCCTTGCGGAACACCACTAGTGACGGCACTCCAAGATGAATCTTTGCCATCAACTACTACCCTCTGTCTTCTTCCAGAGAGCCAATTCCTAATCCAAACCTCCAACTCACCCTCAATGCCATATCTCTGTATTTTCTGCAGTAGCCTACCATGGGGGACCTTATCAAACGCCTTACTAAAATCCATATATACTACATCTACCGCTTTCCCCTCATCTACCTCCTTCGTCACCTTCTCAAAGAATTCAATAAGGTTTGTGAGGCACGACCTGCCCTTCACAAAACCATGCTGACTATCCTTGATCACATCATTCTTATCCAGATGTGCATAAATCCTATCCCTTATAATTCTCTCTAAGACTTTGCCCACAACAGAAGTGAGACTCACTGGCCTATAGTTACTAGGATTATCCCTACTCCCCTTCTTGAACAAGGGAACCACGTTTGCTAGCCTCCAGTCCTCTGGCACTACTCCTGTAGACAAAGAGGACACAAAAATCAAGGCCAATGGCTCTGCAATCTCCTCCCTTGCTTCCCAGAGAATCCTAGGATAAATGCAATCAGGCCCAGGGGACTTATCTATTTTCACCCTTGCCAGAATTTCCAACACCTCTTCTCTACATATCTCAAAGCCATCCATTCTACTTATTCGTGCCTCAGTATTCATATCGACAACAATGTCCTGTTCCTGAGTGAATACTGACGAAAAGTATTCATTCAGCGCCTCCCCAATCTCTTCAGCCTCCACACACAACTTCCCATTACTGTCCTTGATTGGACCTATTCCTTCCCTAGTCATTCTTTTATTCCTAACATACCTATAGAAAGCCTTAGGGTTTTCCCTAATCCTACCAACTAAGGACCTTTCATGTCCCCTCCTTGCTGCTCTTAGCTCTCTCTTCAGGTCCTTCCGGGCTACCTTATAACTCTCAATCGCCCCTATTGAACCTTCACGCCTCATCTTTACAAAGGCCGCCCTCTTCCATTTAACAAGGGATTCCAACTCCTTATTAAACCACGGCTCCTTCACACGACCCTTTCCTCCCTGCCTGATAGGTACGTACTTATCAAGGACACTCAATAGTTGCTCCTTGAACAAGTTCCACATATCAATTACGCTCTTGCCTTGGAATCTACTTTTCCAATCCACACATCCTAAGTCATGCCTCAACGCATCATAATTTCCCTGCCCCCAGCTATAACTCTTGCCCTGTAGTACACACTAATCCCTCCCCATCACGAGACTAAAAATCACCGAATTGTGGTCACTGTCCCCAAAGTGCTCACCTACCTCTAGTTCTAATACCTGGCCTGGTTCGTTACCCAGAACCAAATCCAGTATGGCCTCACCTCTTGTTGGCTTATCTACATATTGTGTCAGGAAACTCTCCTGCACACATTGCACAAACACTGACCCATCTAACGAACTTGAGCTATAGCTTTCCCAATCAATATCAGGAAAGTTAAAGTCTCCCATAACAATCACCCTATTACTGTCACTCTTCTCCTGAATCATCTTCGCAATCCTTTCTTCAACGATTCTAGGACTATTAGGAGGCCTGTAAAAGACTCCTAACAGGGTGACCTCACCTCTCCTATTCCTAACCTCAACCCAAACTACCTCAGATGGCAAATCTTCATCCATCTTCCTTTCCACCGCTGTAATACTATCTTTGACTAGCAAAGCCACACCCCCCCCTCTTTTACCCCCACCTCTGACCCTATTAAAACATTTAAACCCTGGAACCTGCAACAGCCAATCCTGCCCCTGATCTAGCCATGTCTCCGTAATAGCCACAACATCGAAGTCCCAGGTACCAACCCACGCTGCGAGTTCACCTACCTTATTTCGTATACTTCTGGCATTAAAGTATACACACTTCAAGCCACTCTTCTGTTTACAGGCACGATCCTTTAAGATTGATACCATATTCCTACCCTCCCTACACTCCAGGTCCTGCACCCTAAAGTTACAGTCTGGGTTCCCATGCCCCTGCAGAGTTAGTTTAAACCCCCCCCAAGAGCACTAGCAAACCTCCCCCCAAGGATACTGGTGCCCCTCAGGTTCAGGTGCAGACCATCCTGTCTATAGAGGTCCCACCTTCCCCAGAAAGAACCCCAGTTATCCAAATACCGAAATCCCTCCCTCCTGCACCATCCCTGTAGCCACGCATTTAACTCTTCTCTCTCCCTATTCCTCGACTCTCTATCACGTGGCACGGGTAACAAACCAGAGACAACAACTCTGTTCGTTCTAACTCTGAGCTTCCAACCTAGCTCCCTAAAAGCCTGTCTAACATCCTCAGCACTCCTACCTATGTCATTGGTGCCAATATGGACCACGACTTCAGGCTGCTCCCCCTCCCCCTTAAGGACCCGGAAAACACGATCAGAGACATCACGTACCCTTCCACCTGGGAGGCAACATACCAAACGTGAGTCTCTCTCGTTCCCACAAAAATGCAACAAACCTACCTCCCTTGTACAGTGAAACAAACTGCATATGTTTATTCAATGAAAAATGCTGCACTTGTCAATTCAATGAGTAGAGCTACTCTCATTCATTCAGTGGGACAAGCTTAACGCTTTCATTCAATGAAACAAACTGCATTCATTGAATCATTGAATCAAACTGCAACCATTGATTCATTGAATCAAACTGTATTCCTTGTTTCAATGCAACAAACCAAACATAATTTCCTCGGGCACAAATCGTTGTAGGCTCATTCAATGAAAGGGGCTGCACTTGTCCATTCAGGGAATAGAGTTATTCTCATTCTTTCAATGGGACAAGCTTAACGATTTCTTTCAAATACACAAACAGCATGCATTGAATCAGTCAATCAAACTTCAACCATTGATTCATTGAATCAAACTGTATTCCTTGTTTTAATGCGACAAACCAAACATACATATATCGTGAACAAAACTTTATACGTTCATTCAATGAAAGAGGCTGCACTTGTCCATTCAGGGAATAGAGTTATTCTCATTTTTTCAATGGGACCAGCTTAACGATTTCTTTCAATTAAACAAACTGCATGCATTGAACCATTCAATCAAACTGCAACCATTGATTCATTGAATCAAACTGTATTCATTGTTTCAATGCAACAAACCTAACTCCCTTGTACAGTGAAACAAACTGCATACTTTCATTCTATCAAAGAGGCTGCACTTGTCCATTCAGTGAATAGAGTTATTCTCATTCTTTCAATGGGACAAGCTTAACGATTTCTTTCAAATAAACAAACTGCATGCATTTAATCATTCAATCAAATAATAACCATTGATTCATTGAATCAAACTGTATTCATTGTTTTAATGCAACAAACCAAACGTACTTTTCTCCTGAACAAAACTTTGTGAGTTCATTCATTAAAAAGTCTGCACTTGTCAATTCAATGAGTAGAGCTACTCTAATTCATTCAGTGGGACAAGCTTAATGCTTTCATTCAAGGAAACAAACTCTATGCATTGAATCATTCAATCAAACTATAACCATTGATTCATTGAATCAAACTGTATTCATTGTTTCAATGCAACAAACCTAACTCCCTGATACAGTGAAACAAACTGCATACTTTCATTCAATGAAAGAGGCTGCAATTGTCAATTCAGTGAGTAGAGTTATTCTCATTCTTTCAATGGGACAAGCTTAACGCTTTCTTTCAAATAAACAAACGGCATGCATTTAATCATTCAATCAAATAATAACCGTTGATTCATTGAATCAAACTGTATTCATTGTTTCAATGAAACAAACCAAACGTACTTTTCTCCTGAACAAAACTTTGTGGGTTCATTCATTAAAAGGTCTGCACTTGTCAATTCAATGAGTAGAGCTACTCTAATTCATTCAGTGGGACAAGCTTAATGCTTTCATTCAAGGAAACAAACTCTATGCATTGAATCATTCAATCAAACTATAACCATTGATTCATTGAATTAAACTGAATTCCTTGATTCAATGCAACGAAACTAACACCCTTACACAGTGAAACAAACTGCAAAATTTCATTCAATCAAAGAGGCTACACTTGTCAATTCAGTGAGTAGAGTTATTCTCATTCTTTCAATGGGACAAGCTTAAGGATTTCCTCCAAATAAACAAACTGCATGCATTGAATCATTCAATCAAACTGCAACCATTGATTCATTGAATCAAACTGTATTCCTTGTTTCAATGCAACAAACCAAACATAATTTCCTCGGCGCACAAATCGTTGTAGGCTCATTCAATGAAAGGGGCTGCACTTCTCCATTCAGGGAATAGAGTTATTCTCATTCTTTCAATGGGACAAGCTTAACGATTTCTTTCAAATAAACAAACAGCATGCATTGAATCAATCAATCAAACTTCAACCATTGATTCATTGAATCAAACTGTATTCCTTGTTTTAATGCGACAAACCAAACATACATATATCGTGAACAAAACTTTATACGTTCATTCAATGAAAGAGGCTGCACTTGTCCATTCAGGGAATAGAGTAATTCTCATTTTTTCAATGGGACCAGCTTAACGATTTCTTTCAATTAAACAAACTGCATGCATTGAACCATTCAATCAAACTGCAACCATTGATTCATTGAATCAAACTGTATTCATTATTTCAATGCAACAAACCAAACGTACTTTTCTCCTGAACAAAACTTTGTGGGTTCATACATTAAAAAGTCTGTACTTGTCAAATCAATGAGTAGAGCTACTCTAATTCAATCAGTGGGACAAGCTTAATGCTTTCATTCAAGGAAACAAACTCTATGCATTGAATCATTCAATCAAACTATAACCTTTGATTCATTGAATTAAACTGAATTCCTTGATTCAATGCAACGAAACTAACTCCCTTACACAGTGAAACAAACTGCAAAATTTCATTCAATGAAAGAGGCTACACTTGTCAATTCAGTGAGTAGAGTTATTCTCATTCTTTCAATGGGACAAGCTTAAGGATTTCCTCCAAATAAACAAACTGCATGCATTGAATCATTCAATCAAACTACAACCATTGATTCATTGAATGAAACTATATTACTTGTTTCAATGCAACAAACCAAACATAATTTTCTCGTTAACAAAACTTTATAGGTTCATTCATGAAAAAGGCTGCAATTGTCAATTCAATGAGTAGAGCTACGCTCATTCATTCAGTGGGACAATCTTAACGCTTTCGTTCAATTAAACAAACTGCATGCATTCAATCAAACTACAACCACTGATTCATTGAATCAAACTGTAATCATTGTTTCAATGCAACAAACCTAACTCCCTTGTACAGTGAAACAAACTGCATACTTTCATTCAATCAAAGAGGCTGCACTTGTCCATTCAGTGAATAGAGTTATTCTCATTCTTTCAATGGGACAAGCTTAATGATTTCTTTCAAATAAACAAACTGCAAGCATTTAATCATTCAATCAAACTACAACCCTTACATAGTGAACCAAACTGCATACTTTCATTCAATGAAAGAGGCTGCACTTGTCAATTCATTGAGTAGAGTTATTCTCATTCTTTCAATGGACAAGCTTAACGCTTTCGTTCAATTAAACAAACTGCATGCATTCAATCAAACTACAAACATTGATTCATTGAATCAAACTGTATTCATTGTTTCAATGCAACAAACCTAACTCCCTTGCACAGTGAAACAAACTGCATACTTTCATTCAATGAAAGGGGCTGCACTTGTCAATTCAGTGAGTAGAGTTATTCTCATTCTTTCAATGGGACAAGCTTAACGATTGCCTCCAAATAAACAAACTTCATGCATTGAATCATTCAATCAAACTACAACCATTGATTCATTGAATGAAACTGTATTTCTTGTTTCAATGCAAGGAACCAAACATATTTTCCTCGTGCACAAAACTTTGTAGGTTCATTCAATGAAAGAGGCTGCACTTGTCCATTCAGTGAATAGAGTTATTCTCATTCTTTCAATGGGACAAGCTTAACGCTTTCTTTCAAATAAACAAACTGCATGCATTCGGTCATTCAATCAAACTATAACCATTGATTCATTGAATCAAACTGTATTTCTTGTTTCAATGCAACGAACCAAAAATATTTTCCTCGTGCACAAAACTTTGTAGGTTCATTCATTTAAAAGGCTGCACTTGTCAATTCAATGAGTAGAGCTACTCTCATTCATTCAGTGGGACAAGCTTAATGCTTTCATTCAATGAAACAAACTGCATTCATTGAATCATTTAATCCAAGTGAAATTATTGCTTCAATGAATCAAACCTTATTCATTGAATCAATGCAACAAACCTACCTCCCTTGTACAGTGAAACAAACTGCATATGTTCATTCAATGAAAAATGCTGCACTTGTCAATTCAATGAGTAGAGCTATTCTCTTTCATTCAATGGCCCCAGCCTAAGGCTTTCATTCAATGAAAGAAACTGCATTCATTGAATCATTGAATAAATCTACAATCGTTGATTCAATTAATGAAACCGTATTCCTTCTTTCAATGTAACAAACCTATCTCCATTACATAGTGAACCAAACTGCATACTTTCATTCAATGAAAGAGGCTGCACTTGTCAATTCATTGAGTAGAGTTATTCACATTCTTTCAATGGGACAAGCTTAACGCTTTCTTTCAAATAAACAAACTGCATGCATTGAATCATTCAATCAAACTACAACCATTGATTCATTGTATCAAACTATATTACTTGGTTCAATGCAACAAACCAAACATAATTTTCTCGTGAACAAATCTTTATAGGTTCATTCATGAAAAAGGCTGCACTTGTCAATTCAATGAGTAGAGCTACTCTCATTCATTTAGAGGGACAATCTTAACGCTTTCTTTCAAATAAACAAACTGCATGCATTTAATCATTCAATCAAACTATAACCATTGATTCATTGAATCAAAATGTATTCCTTGTTTCAATGCAACAAACCAAACGTACTTTTCTCTTGAACAAATCTTTGTAGGTTCATTCATTTAAAAGGCTGCACTTGTCAATTCAATGAGTAGAGCTACTCTCATTCATTCAGTGGGACAAGCTTAATGCTTTCATTCAATGAAACAAACTGCATTCATTGAATCATTTAATCCAAGTGAAATTATTGCTTCAATGAATCAAACCTTATTCATTGAATCAATGCAACAAACCTACCTCCCTTGTACAGTGAAACAAACTGCATATGTTCATTCAATGAAAAATGCTGCACTTGTCAATTCAATGAGTAGAGCTATTCTCTTTCATTCAATGGCCCCAGCCTAAGGCTTTCATTCAATGAAAGAAACTGCATTCATTGAATCATTGAATAAATCTACAATCGTTGATTCAATTAATGAAACCGTATTCCTTCTTTCAATGTAACAAACCTATCTCCATTACATAGTGAACCAAACTGCATACTTTCATTCAATGAAAGAGGCTGCACTTGTCAATTCATTGAGTAGAGTTATTCACATTCTTTCAATGGGACAAGCTTAACGCTTTCTTTCAAATAAACAAACTGCATGCATTGAATCATTCAATCAAACTACAACCATTGATTCATTGTATCAAACTATATTACTTGGTTCAATGCAACAAACCAAACATAATTTTCTCGTGAACAAATCTTTATAGGTTCATTCATGAAAAAGGCTGCACTTGTCAATTCAATGAGTAGAGCTACTCTCATTCATTTAGAGGGACAATCTTAACGCTTTCTTTCAAATAAACAAACTGCATGCATTTAATCATTCAATCAAACTATAACCATTGATTCATTGAATCAAAATGTATTCCTTGTTTCAATGCAACAAACCAAACGTACTTTTCTCTTGAACAAATCTTTGTAGGTTTATTCATTAAAAAGGCTGCACTTGTCAATTCAATGAGTAGAGCTACTGTCATTCATTCAGTGGGACAAGCTTAATGCTTTCATTCAATGAAACAAATTGCATTCATTGAATCATTGAATCAAAGTGAAATCATTGCTTCAATGAATCAAACCTTATTCTTTGAATCAATGCAACAAACCTACCTCCCTTGTACAGTGAAACAAACTGCATATGTTTATTCAATGAAAAATGCTGCACTTGTCAATTCAATGAGTAGAGCTACTCTCATTCATTCAGTGGGACAAGCTTAACGCTGTCATTCAATGAAACAAACTGCATTCATTGAATCATTGAATCAAACTGTATTCCTTCTTTCAATGCAACAAATAAACATACTTTCCTCGTGCACAAATCGTTGTAGGCTCATTCAATGAAAGAGGCTGCACTTGTCCATTCAGGGAATAGAGTTATTCACATTCTTTCAATGGGACAAGCTTAACGATTTCTTTCAAATAAACAAACTGCATGCATTGAATCATTCAATCAAACTTCAACCATTGATTCATTGAATCAAACTGTATTCCTTGTTTTAATGCGACAAACCAAACATACATATATCGTGAACAAAACTTTATACGTTCATTCAATGAAAGAGGCTGCACTTGTCCATTCAGGGAATACAGTTATTCTCATTCTTTCAATGGGACAAGCTGAACGATTTCTTTCAATTAAACAAACTGCATGCATTGAACCATTCAATCAAACTGCAACCATTGATTCATTGAATCAAACTCTATTCATTGTTTCAATGCAACAAACCTAACTCCCTTGTACTGTGAAACAAACGGCATAATTTCATTTAATGAAAGAGGCTGCACTTGTCAATTCAGTGAGTAGAGTTATTCTCATTCTTCAAATGGGACAACTTTATGCTTTCATTGAATTATACAAACTGCATGCATTGAATCATTCAATGAAACTACAACAATTGATTCATTGAATCAAACTGTATTCTTTGTTTCAATGCAAAAAACAAAACTCACTAATGTCGTCAACAAAACTTTATAGGTTCATTCTATGAAAGAGGCTGCACTTGTCAATTCATTGAGTAGAGCTCCTTTCATTAATTCAGTGGGACAAGCTTCACGCTTTTATTCAATGAAACAAACTGCATTCATTGAATCATTGAATCAAAGCAAAATCATTGCTTCAATGAATCAAACCGTATTCCTTCTTTCAATGGAACAAACCTATCTCCCTTACATAGTGAACCAAACTGCATACTTTCATTCAATGAAAGAGGTTGCACTTGTCAAATCAATTAGTAGAGCTACTCTCATTCATTCAGTGAGACAAGCTTCACGCTTTTATTCAATGAAACAAACTGCATTCATTGAATCATTGAATCAAAGCAAAATCATTGCTTCAATGAATCAAACCGTATTCCTTCTTTCAATGGAACAAACCTATCTCCCTTACATAGTGAACCAAACTGCATACTTTCATTCAATGAAAGAGGTTGCACTTGTCAAATGAATTAGTAGAGCTACTCTCATTCATTCAGTGGACAAGCTTAACGCTTTCATTCAATGCAACAAACTTCATTCATTGAATCATTGAATCAAAGTGAAATCATTGCTTCAATGAGTCAAACCGTACTCCTTCTTTCAATGGAATAAACCTACCTCCCTTGTCCACTGAAAGATACTGCATATGTTCATTCAATGAAAAATGCTGCACTTGTCAATTCAATGAGTAGAGTTATTCTAATTCGTTCAATGGGACAAGCTTCACGCTTTCGTTCAATTAATCAAAACGCATGCATTGAACTATTCAATCAAACTGCAACCATTGATTCATTGAATCAAACTCTATTCATTGTTTCAATGCAACAAACCAAACGTACTTTTCTCCTGAACAAAACTTTGTAGGTTCATTCATTAAAAAGGCTGCACTAGTCAATTCAATGGGTAGAGCTACTCTCATTCATTCAATGGGACAAGCTTAACGCTTTCATTCAATGAAACAAACTGCATTCATTGAATCATTGAATCAAAATCCAACCATTGATTCATTGAATCAAACTGTATTCCTTGTTTCAATGCAAAGAAACTAACTCCCTTACATAGTGAAACACACTGCAAACTTTCATTCAATGAAAGAGGCTGAACTTGTCCATTCAGTGAATAGAGTTATTCTCATTCTTTCAATGGGACAAGCTTAACGCTTTCTTTCAAATAAACAAACTGCATGCATTTAATCATTGAATCAAACTATAAACATTGATTCATTGAATCAAACTGTATTCCTTGTTTCAATGCAACAAACCAAACGTACTTTTCTCCTGAACAAAACTAAGTAGGTTCATTCATTAAAAAGGCTGCACTTGTCAATTCAATGAGTAGAGCTACTCTCATTCATTCAGTGTGACAAGCTTAACGCTTTCATTCAACGAAACAAACTGCATTCATTGAATCATTGAATCAAAGTGAAATCATTGCTTCAATGAATCAAACCTTATTCATTGAATCAATGCAACAAACCTACCTCCCTTGTACAGTGAAACAAACTGCATATGTTCATTCAATGAAAAATGCTGCACTTGTCAATTCAATGAGTAGAGTTATTCTCATTCTTTCAATGGGACAAGCTTAACGCTTTCGTTCAATTAAACAAACTGCATGCACTGAACCATTCAATCAAACTGCAACCATTGATTCATTGAATCAAACTGTATTCATTGTTTCAATGCAACACACCTAACTCCCTTGTACAGTGAAACAAACTGCATACTTTCTTTTAATGAAAGAGGCTGCACTTGTCAATTCAGTGAATAGAGTTATTCTCATTCTTTCAATGGGACAAGCTTAACGCTTTCTTTCAAATAAACAAACTGCATGCATTGAATCATTCAATCAACCTATAACCATTGATTCATTGAATCAAACTGTATTCCTTGTTTCAATGCAACAAACCAAACATACTTTCCTCGTGCACAAAACTTTGTAGGTTCACTCAATGAAAGAGGCTGCAGTTGTCCATTCAGTGAATAGAGTTATTCTCATTCTTTTAATGGGACAAGCTTAACGCTTTCTTTCAAATAAACAAACTGCATGCATTTAATCATTCAATCAAACTATAACCATTGATTCATTGAATCAAACTGTATTCCTTGTTTCAATGCAACAAACCAAACGTACTTTTCTCCTGAACAAAACTTTGTAGGTTCATTCATTAAAAAGGCTGCACTTGTCAATTCAATGAGTAGAGCTACTCTCATTCATTCAAGTGGGGCAAGCAACATGCTTTCATTCAATGAAACAAACTGCATTCATTGAATCATTGAATCAAACTACAACCATTGATTCATTGAATCAAACTGTATTCCTTGTTTCAATGCAACAAACCTAACTCCCTTGTACAGTGAAACAAACTGCATACTTTCATTCAATGAAAGAGGATACACTTGCGAATTTAGTGAGTAGAGTTATTCTCATTCTTTCAATGGGACAAGCTTAACGCTTTCTTTCAAATAAACAAACTGCATGCATTTAATCATTCAATCAAACTATAACCATTGATTCATTGAATCAAACTGTATTCCTTGTTCCAATGCAACAAACCAAACGTACTTTTCTCTTGATCAAAACTTTGTAGGTTCATTCATTAAAAAGGCTGCACTTGCCAATTCAATGAGTAGAGCTATTCTCTTTCATTCAATGGGACCAGCCTAAGGCTTTCATTCAATGAAAGAAACTGCATTCATTGAATCATTGAATCAAAGTGAAATCATTGCTTCAATTCATCAAACCGTATTCCTTGTTTCAATGGAACAAACCTATCTCCCTTACAAAGTGAACCAAACTGCATACTTTCATTCAATGAAAGAGGCTGCACTTGTCAATTCAGTGAGTGCAGCTACTCTCATTCATTCAGTGGGACAGTCTTAACGCTTTCGTTCAATTAAACAAACTGCATGCATTCAATCAAACTACAACCATTGATTCATTGAATCAAACAGTATTCCTTGTTTCAATGCAACGAAACTAACTCCCTTACATAGTGAACCAAACTGCATACTTTCATTCAATGAAAGAGGCTGCACTTGTCCATTCAGTGAATAGAGTTATTCTCATTCTTTCAATGGGACAAGCTAAACGCTTTCTTTCAAATAAACAAACTGCATGCATTTAATCATTCAATCAAACTATAACCATTGATTCATTGAATCAAACTGTATTCCTTCTTTCAATGCAACAATCCAAACGTACTTTTCAGCCGGAACAAAACTTTGTAGGTTCATTCATTTAAAAGGCTGCACTTGTCAAATCAATGAGTAGCGCTACTCTCATTCATTCAGTGGGACAAGCTTAATGCTTTCATTCAATGAAACAAACTGCATTCATTGAATTATTTAATCAAAGTGAAATCATTGCTTCAATGAATCAAACCTTATTCATTGAATCAATGCAACAAACCTGCCTCCCTTGTACAGTGAAACAAACTGCATATGTTCATTCAATGAAAAATGCTGCACTTGTCAATTCAATGAGTAGAGCTATTCTCTTTCATTCAATGGGAAAGCCTAAGGGTTTCATTCAATGAAAGAAACTGCATTCATTGAATCATTGAATCAAAGTGAAATCATTGCTTCAATTCATCAAACCGTATTCCTTGTTTCAATGGAACAAACCTATCTCCCTTACAAAGTGAACCAAACTGCATACTTTCATTCAATGAAAGAGGCTGCACTTGTCAATTCAGTGAGTGCAGCTACTCTCATTCATTCAGTGGGACAGTCTTAACGCTTTCGTTCAATTAAACAAACTGCATGCATTCAATCAAACTACAACCATTGATTCATTGAATCAAACAGTATTCCTTGTTTCAATGCAACGAAACTAACTCCCTTACATAGTGAACCAAACTGCATACTTTCATTCAATGAAAGAGGCTGCACTTGTCCATTCAGTGAATAGAGTTATTCTCATTCTTTCAATGGGACAAGCTAAACGCTTTCTTTCAAATAAACAAACTGCATGCATTTAATCATTCAATCAAACTATAAACATTGATTCATTGAATCAAACTGTATTCCTTGTTTCAATGCAACAAACCAAACGTACTTTTCTCCTGAACAAAACTAAGTAGGTTCATTCATTAAAAAGGCTGCACTTGTCAATTCAATGAGTAGAGCTACTCTCATTCATTCAGTGTGACAAGCTTAACGCTTTCATTCAACGAAACAAACTGCATTCATTGAATCATTGAATCAAAGTGAAATCATTGCTTCAATGAATCAAACCTTATTCATTGAATCAATGCAACAAACCTACCTCCCTTGTACAGTGAAACAAACTGCATATGTTCATTCAATGAAAAATGCTGCACTTGTCAATTCAATGAGTAGAGTTATTCTCATTCTTTCAATGGGACAAGCTTAACGCTTTCGTTCAATTAAACAAACTGCATGCACTGAACCATTCAATCAAACTGCAACCATTGATTCATTGAATCAAACTGTATTCATTGTTTCAATGCAACACACCTAACTCCCTTGTACAGTGAAACAAACTGCATACTTTCTTTTAATGAAAGAGGCTGCACTTGTCAATTCAGTGAATAGAGTTATTCTCATTCTTTCAATGGGACAAGCTTAACGCTTTCTTTCAAATAAACAAACTGCATGCATTGAATCATTCAATCAACCTATAACCATTGATTCATTGAATCAAACTGTATTCCTTGTTTCAATGCAACAAACCAAACATACTTTCCTCGTGCACAAAACTTTGTAGGTTCACTCAATGAAAGAGGCTGCAGTTGTCCATTCAGTGAATAGAGTTATTCTCATTCTTTTAATGGGACAAGCTTAACGCTTTCTTTCAAATAAACAAACTGCATGCATTTAATCATTCAATCAAACTATAACCATTGATTCATTGAATCAAACTGTATTCCTTGTTTCAATGCAACAAACCAAACGTACTTTTCTCCTGAACAAAACTTTGTAGGTTCATTCATTAAAAAGGCTGCACTTGTCAATTCAATGAGTAGAGCTACTCTCATTCATTCAAGTGGGGCAAGCAACATGCTTTCATTCAATGAAACAAACTGCATTCATTGAATCATTGAATCAAACTACAACCATTGATTCATTGAATCAAACTGTATTCCTTGTTTCAATGCAACAAACCTAACTCCCTTGTACAGTGAAACAAACTGCATACTTTCATTCAATGAAAGAGGATACACTTGCAAATTTAGTGAGTAGAGTTATTCTCATTCTTTCAATGGGACAAGCTTAACGCTTTCTTTCAAATAAACAAACTGCATGCATTTAATCATTCAATCAAACTATAACCATTGATTCATTGAATCAAACTGTATTCCTTGTTCCAATGCAACAAACCAAACGTACTTTTCTCTTGATCAAAACTTTGTAGGTTCATTCATTAAAAAGGCTGCACTTGCCAATTCAATGAGTAGAGCTATTCTCTTTCATTCAATGGGACCAGCCGAAGGCTTTCATTCAATGAAAGAAACTGCATTCATTGAATCATTGAATCAAAGTGAAATCATTGCTTCAATTCATCAAACCGTATTCCTTGTTTCAATGGAACAAACCTATCTCCCTTACAAAGTGAACCAAACTGCATACTTTCATTCAATGAAAGAGGCTGCACTTGTCAATTCAGTGAGTGCAGCTACTCTCATTCATTCAGTGGGACAGTCTTAACGCTTTCGTTCAATTAAACAAACTGCATGCATTCAATCAAACTACAACCATTGATTCATTGAATCAAACAGTATTCCTTGTTTCAATGCAACGAAACTAACTCCCTTACATAGTGAACCAAACTGCATACTTTCATTCAATGAAAGAGGCTGCACTTGTCCATTCAGTGAATAGAGTTATTCTCATTCTTTCAATGGGACAAGCTAAACGCTTTCTTTCAAATAAACAAACTGCATGCATTTAATCATTCAATCAAACTATAACCATTGATTCATTGAATCAAACTGTATTCCTTCTTTCAATGCAACAATCCAAACGTACTTTTCAGCCGGAACAAAACTTTGTAGGTTCATTCATTTAAAAGGCTGCACTTGTCAAATCAATGAGTAGCGCTACTCTCATTCATTCAGTGGGACAAGCTTAATGCTTTCATTCAATGAAACAAACTGCATTCATTGAATTATTTAATCAAAGTGAAATCATTGCTTCAATGAATCAAACCTTATTCATTGAATCAATGCAACAAACCTGCCTCCCTTGTACAGTGAAACAAACTGCATATGTTCATTCAATGAAAAATGCTGCACTTGTCAATTCAATGAGTAGAGCTATTCTCTTTCATTCAATGGGAAAGCCTAAGGGTTTCATTCAATGAAAGAAACTGCATTCATTGAATCATTGAATCAAAGTGAAATCATTGCTTCAATTCATCAAACCGTATTCCTTGTTTCAATGGAACAAACCTATCTCCCTTACAAAGTGAACCAAACTGCATACTTTCATTCAATGAAAGAGGCTGCACTTGTCAATTCAGTGAGTGCAGCTACTCTCATTCATTCAGTGGGACAGTCTTAACGCTTTCGTTCAATTAAACAAACTGCATGCATTCAATCAAACTACAACCATTGATTCATTGAATCAAACAGTATTCCTTGTTTCAATGCAACGAAACTAACTCCCTTACATAGTGAACCAAACTGCATACTTTCATTCAATGAAAGAGGCTGCACTTGTCCATTCAGTGAATAGAGTTATTCTCATTCTTTCAATGGGACAAGCTAAACGCTTTCTTTCAAATAAACAAACTGCATGCATTTAATCATTCAATCAAACTATAAACATTGATTCATTGAATCAAACTGTATTCCTTGTTTCAATGCAACAAACCAAACGTACTTTTCTCCTGAACAAAACTAAGTAGGTTCATTCATTAAAAAGGCTGCACTTGTCAATTCAATGAGTAGAGCTACTCTCATTCATTCAGTGTGACAAGCTTAACGCTTTCATTCAACGAAACAAACTGCATTCATTGAATCATTGAATCAAAGTGAAATCATTGCTTCAATGAATCAAACCTTATTCATTGAATCAATGCAACAAACCTGCCTCCCTTGTACAGTGAAACAAACTGCATATGTTCATTCAATGAAAAATGCTGCACTTGTCAATTCAATGAGTAGAGTTATTCTCATTCTTTCAATGGGACAAGCTTAACGCTTTCGTTCAATTAAACAAACTGCATGCACTGAACCATTCAATCAAACTGCAACCATTGATTCATTGAATCAAACTGTATTCATTGTTTCAATGCAACACACCTAACTCCCTTGTACAGTGAAACAAACTGCATACTTTCTTTTAATGAAAGAGGCTGCACTTGTCAATTCAGTGAATAGAGTTATTCTCATTCTTTCAATGGGACAAGCTTAACGCTTTCTTTCAAATAAACAAACTGCATGCATTGAATCATTCAATCAACCTATAACCATTGATTCATTGAATCAAACTGTATTCCTTGTTTCAATGCAACAAACCAAACATACTTTCCTCGTGCACAAAACTTTGTAGGTTCACTCAATGAAAGAGGCTGCAGTTGTCCATTCAGTGAATAGAGTTATTCTCATTCTTTTAATGGGACAAGCTTAACGCTTTCTTTCAAATAAACAAACTGCATGCATTTAATCATTCAATCAAACTATAACCATTGATTCATTGAATCAAACTGTATTCCTTGTTTCAATGCAACAAACCAAACGTACTTTTCTCCTGAACAAAACTTTGTAGGTTCATTCATTAAAAAGGCTGCACTTGTCAATTCAATGAGTAGAGCTACTCTCATTCATTCAAGTGGGGCAAGCAACATGCTTTCATTCAATGAAACAAACTGCATTCATTGAATCATTGAATCAAACTACAACCATTGATTCATTGAATCAAACTGTATTCCTTGTTTCAATGCAACAAACCTAACTCCCTTGTACAGTGAAACAAACTGCATACTTTCATTCAATGAAAGAGGATACACTTGCGAATTTAGTGAGTAGAGTTATTCTCATTCTTTCAATGGGACAAGCTTAACGCTTTCTTTCAAATAAACAAACTGCATGCATTTAATCATTCAATCAAACTATAACCATTGATTCATTGAATCAAACTGTATTCCTTGTTCCAATGCAACAAACCAAACGTACTTTTCTCTTGATCAAAACTTTGTAGGTTCATTCATTAAAAAGGCTGCACTTGCCAATTCAATGAGTAGAGCTATTCTCTTTCATTCAATGGGACCAGCCTAAGGCTTTCATTCAATGAAAGAAACTGCATTCATTGAATCATTGAATCAAAGTGAAATCATTGCTTCAATTCATCAAACCGTATTCCTTGTTTCAATGGAACAAACCTATCTCCCTTACAAAGTGAACCAAACTGCATACTTTCATTCAATGAAAGAGGCTGCACTTGTCAATTCAGTGAGTGCAGCTACTCTCATTCATTCAGTGGGACAGTCTTAACGCTTTCGTTCAATTAAACAAACTGCATGCATTCAATCAAACTACAACCATTGATTCATTGAATCAAACAGTATTCCTTGTTTCAATGCAACGAAACTAACTCCCTTACATAGTGAACCAAACTGCATACTTTCATTCAATGAAAGAGGCTGCACTTGTCCATTCAGTGAATAGAGTTATTCTCATTCTTTCAATGGGACAAGCTAAACGCTTTCTTTCAAATAAACAAACTGCATGCATTTAATCATTCAATCAAACTATAACCATTGATTCATTGAATCAAACTGTATTCCTTCTTTCAATGCAACAATCCAAACGTACTTTTCAGCCGGAACAAAACTTTGTAGGTTCATTCATTTAAAAGGCTGCACTTGTCAAATCAATGAGTAGCGCTACTCTCATTCATTCAGTGGGACAAGCTTAATGCTTTCATTCAATGAAACAAACTGCATTCATTGAATTATTTAATCAAAGTGAAATCATTGCTTCAATGAATCAAACCTTATTCATTGAATCAATGCAACAAACCTGCCTCCCTTGTACAGTGAAACAAACTGCATATGTTCATTCAATGAAAAATGCTGCACTTGTCAATTCAATGAGTAGAGCTATTCTCTTTCATTCAATGGGAAAGCCTAAGGGTTTCATTCAATGAAAGAAACTGCATTCATTGAATCATTGAATCAAAGTGAAATCATTGCTTCAATTCATCAAACCGTATTCCTTGTTTCAATGGAACAAACCTATCTCCCTTACAAAGTGAACCAAACTGCATACTTTCATTCAATGAAAGAGGCTGCACTTGTCAATTCAGTGAGTGCAGCTACTCTCATTCATTCAGTGGGACAGTCTTAACGCTTTCGTTCAATTAAACAAACTGCATGCATTCAATCAAACTACAACCATTGATTCATTGAATCAAACAGTATTCCTTGTTTCAATGCAACGAAACTAACTCCCTTACATAGTGAACCAAACTGCATACTTTCATTCAATGAAAGAGGCTGCACTTGTCCATTCAGTGAATAGAGTTATTCTCATTCTTTCAATGGGACAAGCTAAACGCTTTCTTTCAAATAAACAAACTGCATGCATTTAATCATTCAATCAAACTATAAACATTGATTCATTGAATCAAACTGTATTCCTTGTTTCAATGCAACAAACCAAACGTACTTTTCTCCTGAACAAAACTAAGTAGGTTCATTCATTAAAAAGGCTGCACTTGTCAATTCAATGAGTAGAGCTACTCTCATTCATTCAGTGTGACAAGCTTAACGCTTTCATTCAACGAAACAAACTGCATTCATTGAATCATTGAATCAAAGTGAAATCATTGCTTCAATGAATCAAACCTTATTCATTGAATCAATGCAACAAACCTACCTCCCTTGTACAGTGAAACAAACTGCATATGTTCATTCAATGAAAAATGCTGCACTTGTCAATTCAATGAGTAGAGTTATTCTCATTCTTTCAATGGGACAAGCTTAACGCTTTCGTTCAATTAAACAAACTGCATGCACTGAACCATTCAATCAAACTGCAACCATTGATTCATTGAATCAAACTGTATTCATTGTTTCAATGCAACACACCTAACTCCCTTGTACAGTGAAACAAACTGCATACTTTCTTTTAATGAAAGAGGCTGCACTTGTCAATTCAGTGAATAGAGTTATTCTCATTCTTTCAATGGGACAAGCTTAACGCTTTCTTTCAAATAAACAAACTGCATGCATTGAATCATTCAATCAACCTATAACCATTGATTCATTGAATCAAACTGTATTCCTTGTTTCAATGCAACAAACCAAACATACTTTCCTCGTGCACAAAACTTTGTAGGTTCACTCAATGAAAGAGGCTGCAGTTGTCCATTCAGTGAATAGAGTTATTCTCATTCTTTTAATGGGACAAGCTTAACGCTTTCTTTCAAATAAACAAACTGCATGCATTTAATCATTCAATCAAACTATAACCATTGATTCATTGAATCAAACTGTATTCCTTGTTTCAATGCAACAAACCAAACGTACTTTTCTCCTGAACAAAACTTTGTAGGTTCATTCATTAAAAAGGCTGCACTTGTCAATTCAATGAGTAGAGCTACTCTCATTCATTCAAGTGGGGCAAGCGACATGCTTGCATTCAATGAAACAAACTGCATTCATTGAATCATTGAATCAAACTACAACCATTGATTCATTGAATCAAACTGTATTCCTTGTTTCAATGCAACAAACCTAACTCCCTTGTACAGTGAAACAAACTGCATACTTTCATTCAATGAAAGAGGATACACTTGCGAATTTAGTGAGTAGAGTTATTCTCATTCTTTCAATGGGACAAGCTTAAAGCTTTCTTTCAAATAAACAAACTGCATGCATTTAATCATTCAATCAAACTATAACCATTGATTCATTGAATCAAACTGTATTCCTTGTTCCAATGCAACAAACCAAACGTACTTTTCTCTTGATCAAAACTTTGTAGGTTCATTCATTAAAAAGGCTGCACTTGCCAATTCAATGAGTAGAGCTATTCTCTTTCATTCAATGGGACCAGCCTAAGGCTTTCATTCAATGAAAGAAACTGCATTCATTGAATCATTGAATCAAAGTGAAATCATTGCTTCAATTCATCAAACCGTATTCCTTGTTTCAATGGAACAAACCTATCTCCCTTACAAAGTGAACCAAACTGCATACTTTCATTCAATGAAAGAGGCTGCACTTGTCAATTCAGTGAGTGCAGCTACTCTCATTCATTCAGTGGGACAGTCTTAACGCTTTCGTTCAATTAAACAAACTGCATGCATTCAATCAAACTACAACCATTGATTCATTGAATCAAACAGTATTCCTTGTTTCAATGCAACGAAACTAACTCCCTTACATAGTGAACCAAACTGCATACTTTCATTCAATGAAAGAGGCTGCACTTGTCCATTCAGTGAATAGAGTTATTCTCATTCTTTCAATGGGACAAGCTAAACGCTTTCTTTCAAATAAACAAACTGCATGCATTTAATCATTCAATCAAACTATAACCATTGATTCATTGAATCAAACTGTATTCCTTCTTTCAATGCAACAATCCAAACGTACTTTTCAGCCGGAACAAAACTTTGTAGGTTCATTCATTTAAAAGGCTGCACTTGTCAAATCAATGAGTAGCGCTACTCTCATTCATTCAGTGGGACAAGCTTAATGCTTTCATTCAATGAAACAAACTGCATTCATTGAATTATTTAATCAAAGTGAAATCATTGCTTCAATGAATCAAACCTTATTCATTGAATCAATGCAACAAACCTGCCTCCCTTGTACAGTGAAACAAACTGCATATGTTCATTCAATGAAAAATGCTGCACTTGTCAATTCAATGAGTAGAGCTATTCTCTTTCATTCAATGGGAAAGCCTAAGGGTTTCATTCAATGAAAGAAACTGCATTCATTGAATCATTGAATCAAAGTGAAATCATTGCTTCAATTCATCAAACCGTATTCCTTGTTTCAATGGAACAAACCTATCTCCCTTACAAAGTGAACCAAACTGCATACTTTCATTCAATGAAAGAGGCTGCACTTGTCAATTCAGTGAGTGCAGCTACTCTCATTCATTCAGTGGGACAGTCTTAACGCTTTCGTTCAATTAAACAAACTGCATGCATTCAATCAAACTACAACCATTGATTCATTGAATCAAACAGTATTCCTTGTTTCAATGCAACGAAACTAACTCCCTTACATAGTGAACCAAACTGCATACTTTCATTCAATGAAAGAGGCTGCACTTGTCCATTCAGTGAATAGAGTTATTCTCATTCTTTCAATGGGACAAGCTAAACGCTTTCTTTCAAATAAACAAACTGCATGCATTTAATCATTCAATCAAACTATAAACATTGATTCATTGAATCAAACTGTATTCCTTGTTTCAATGCAACAAACCAAACGTACTTTTCTCCTGAACAAAACTAAGTAGGTTCATTCATTAAAAAGGCTGCACTTGTCAATTCAATGAGTAGAGCTACTCTCATTCATTCAGTGTGACAAGCTTAACGCTTTCATTCAACGAAACAAACTGCATTCATTGAATCATTGAATCAAAGTGAAATCATTGCTTCAATGAATCAAACCTTATTCATTGAATCAATGCAACAAACCTACCTCCCTTGTACAGTGAAACAAACTGCATATGTTCATTCAATGAAAAATGCTGCACTTGTCAATTCAATGAGTAGAGTTATTCTCATTCTTTCAATGGGACAAGCTTAACGCTTTCGTTCAATTAAACAAACTGCATGCACTGAACCATTCAATCAAACTGCAACCATTGATTCATTGAATCAAACTGTATTCATTGTTTCAATGCAACACACCTAACTCCCTTGTACAGTGAAACAAACTGCATACTTTCTTTTAATGAAAGAGGCTGCACTTGTCAATTCAGTGAATAGAGTTATTCTCATTCTTTCAATGGGACAAGCTTAACGCTTTCTTTCAAATAAACAAACTGCATGCATTGAATCATTCAATCAACCTATAACCATTGATTCATTGAATCAAACTGTATTCCTTGTTTCAATGCAACAAACCAAACATACTTTCCTCGTGCACAAAACTTTGTAGGTTCACTCAATGAAAGAGGCTGCAGTTGTCCATTCAGTGAATAGAGTTATTCTCATTCTTTTAATGGGACAAGCTTAACGCTTTCTTTCAAATAAACAAACTGCATGCATTTAATCATTCAATCAAACTATAACCATTGATTCATTGAATCAAACTGTATTCCTTGTTTCAATGCAACAAACCAAACGTACTTTTCTCCTGAACAAAACTTTGTAGGTTCATTCATTAAAAAGGCTGCACTTGTCAATTCAATGAGTAGAGCTACTCTCATTCATTCAAGTGGGGCAAGCAACATGCTTTCATTCAATGAAACAAACTGCATTCATTGAATCATTGAATCAAACTACAACCATTGATTCATTGAATCAAACTGTATTCCTTGTTTCAATGCAACAAACCTAACTCCCTTGTACAGTGAAACAAACTGCATACTTTCATTCAATGAAAGAGGATACACTTGCGAATTTAGTGAGTAGAGTTATTCTCATTCTTTCAATGGGACAAGCTTAACGCTTTCTTTCAAATAAACAAACTGCATGCATTTAATCATTCAATCAAACTATAACCATTGATTCATTGAATCAAACTGTATTCCTTGTTCCAATGCAACAAACCAAACGTACTTTTCTCTTGATCAAAACTTTGTAGGTTCATTCATTAAAAAGGCTGCACTTGCCAATTCAATGAGTAGAGCTATTCTCTTTCATTCAATGGGGCCAGCCTAAGGCTTTCATTCAATGAAAGAAACTGCATTCATTGAATCATTGAATCAAAGTGAAATCATTGCTTCAATTCATCAAACCGTATTCCTTGTTTCAATGGAACAAACCTATCTCCCTTACAAAGTGAACCAAACTGCATACTTTCATTCAATGAAAGAGGCTGCACTTGTCAATTCAGTGAGTGCAGCTACTCTCATTCATTCAGTGGGACAGTCTTAACGCTTTCGTTCAATTAAACAAACTGCATGCATTCAATCAAACTACAACCATTGATTCATTGAATCAAACAGTATTCCTTGTTTCAATGCAACGAAACTAACTCCCTTACATAGTGAACCAAACTGCATACTTTCATTCAATGAAAGAGGCTGCACTTGTCCATTCAGTGAATAGAGTTATTCTCATTCTTTCAATGGGACAAGCTAAACGCTTTCTTTCAAATAAACAAACTGCATGCATTTAATCATTCAATCAAACTATAACCATTGATTCATTGAATCAAACTGTATTCCTTCTTTCAATGCAACAATCCAAACGTACTTTTCAGCCGGAACAAAACTTTGTAGGTTCATTCATTTAAAAGGCTGCACTTGTCAAATCAATGAGTAGCGCTACTCTCATTCATTCAGTGGGACAAGCGTAATGCTTTCATTCAATGAAACAAACTGCATTCATTGAATTATTTAATCAAAGTGAAATCATTGCTTCAATGAATCAAACCTTATTCATTGAATCAATGCAACAAACCTGCCTCCCTTGTACAGTGAAACAAACTGCATATGTTCATTCAATGAAAAATGCTGCACTTGTCAATTCAATGAGTAGAGCTATTCTCTTTCATTCAATGGGAAAGCCTAAGGGTTTCATTCAATGAAAGAAACTGCATTCATTGAATCATTGAATCAAAGTGAAATCATTGCTTCAATTCATCAAACCGTATTCCTTGTTTCAATGGAACAAACCTATCTCCCTTACAAAGTGAACCAAACTGCATACTTTCATTCAATGAAAGAGGCTGCACTTGTCAATTCAGTGAGTGCAGCTACTCTCATTCATTCAGTGGGACAGTCTTAACGCTTTCGTTCAATTAAACAAACTGCATGCATTCAATCAAACTACAACCATTGATTCATTGAATCAAACAGTATTCCTTGTTTCAATGCAACGAAACTAACTCCCTTACATAGTGAACCAAACTGCATACTTTCATTCAATGAAAGAGGCTGCACTTGTCCATTCAGTGAATAGAGTTATTCTCATTCTTTCAATGGGACAAGCTAAACGCTTTCTTTCAAATAAACAAACTGCATGCATTTAATCATTCAATCAAACTATAAACATTGATTCATTGAATCAAACTGTATTCCTTGTTTCAATGCAACAAACCAAACGTACTTTTCTCCTGAACAAAACTAAGTAGGTTCATTCATTAAAAAGGCTGCACTTGTCAATTCAATGAGTAGAGCTACTCTCATTCATTCAGTGTGACAAGCTTAACGCTTTCATTCAACGAAACAAACTGCATTCATTGAATCATTGAATCAAAGTGAAATCATTGCTTCAATGAATCAAACCTTATTCATTGAATCAATGCAACAAACCTACCTCCCTTGTACAGTGAAACAAACTGCATATGTTCATTCAATGAAAAATGCTGCACTTGTCAATTCAATGAGTAGAGTTATTCTCATTCTTTCAATGGGACAATCTTAACGCTTTCGTTCAATTAAACAAACTGCATGCACTGAACCATTCAATCAAACTGCAACCATTGATTCATTGAATCAAACTGTATTCATTGTTTCAATGCAACACACCTAACTCCCTTGTACAGTGAAACAAACTGCATACTTTCTTTTAATGAAAGAGGCTGCACTTGTCAATTCAGTGAATAGAGTTATTCTCATTCTTTCAATGGGACAAGCTTAACGCTTTCTTTCAAATAAACAAACTGCATGCATTGAATCATTCAATCAACCTATAACCATTGATTCATTGAATCAAACTGTATTCCTTGTTTCAATGCAACAAACCAAACATACTTTCCTCGTGCACAAAACTTTGTAGGTTCACTCAATGAAAGAGGCTGCAGTTGTCCATTCAGTGAATAGAGTTATTCTCATTCTTTTAATGGGACAAGCTTAACGCTTTCTTTCAAATAAACAAACTGCATGCATTTAATCATTCAATCAAACTATAACCATTGATTCATTGAATCAAACTGTATTCCTTGTTTCAATGCAACAAACCAAACGTACTTTTCTCCTGAACAAAACTTTGTAGGTTCATTCATTAAAAAGGCTGCACTTGTCAATTCAATGAGTAGAGCTACTCTCATTCATTCAAGTGGGGCAAGCAACATGCTTTCATTCAATGAAACAAACTGCATTCATTGAATCATTGAATCAAACTACAACCATTGATTCATTGAATCAAACTGTATTCCTTGTTTCAATGCAACAAACCTAACTCCCTTGTACAGTGAAACAAACTGCATACTTTCATTCAATGAAAGAGGATACACTTGCGAATTTAGTGAGTAGAGTTATTCTCATTCTTTCAATGGGACAAGCTTAACGCTTTCTTTCAAATAAACAAACTGCATGCATTTAATCATTCAATCAAACTATAACCATTGATTCATTGAATCAAACTGTATTCCTTGTTCCAATGCAACAAACCAAACGTACTTTTCTCTTGATCAAAACTTTGTAGGTTCATTCATTAAAAAGGCTGCACTTGCCAATTCAATGAGTAGAGCTATTCTCTTTCATTCAATGGGACCAGCCTAAGGCTTTCATTCAATGAAAGAAACTGCATTCATTGAATCATTGAATCAAAGTGAAATCATTGCTTCAATTCATCAAACCGTATTCCTTGTTTCAATGGAACAAACCTATCTCCCTTACAAAGTGAACCAAACTGCATACTTTCATTCAATGAAAGAGGCTGCACTTGTCAATTCAGTGAGTGCAGCTACTCTCATTCATTCAGTGGGACAGTCTTAACGCTTTCGTTCAATTAAACAAACTGCATGCATTCAATCAAACTACAACCATTGATTCATTGAATCAAACAGTATTCCTTGTTTCAATGCAACGAAACTAACTCCCTTACATAGTGAACCAAACTGCATACTTTCATTCAATGAAAGAGGCTGCACTTGTCCATTCAGTGAATAGAGTTATTCTCATTCTTTCAATGGGACAAGCTAAACGCTTTCTTTCAAATAAACAAACTGCATGCATTTAATCATTCAATCAAACTATAACCATTGATTCATTGAATCAAACTGTATTCCTTGTTTCAATGCAACAAACCAAACGTACTTTTCTCCTGAACAAAACTAAGTAGGTTCATTCATTAAAAAGGCTGCACTTGTCAATTCAATGAGTAGAGCTACTCTCATTCATTCAGTGTGACAAGCTTAACGCTTTCATTCAACGAAACAAACTGCATTCATTGAATCATTGAATCAAAGTGAAATCATTGCTTCAATGAATCAAACCTTATTCATTGAATCAATGCAACAAACCTACCTCCCTTGTACAGTGAAACAAACTGCATATGTTCATTCAATGAAAAATGCTGCACTTGTCAATTCAATGAGTAGAGTTATTCTCATTCTTTCAATGGGACAAGCTTAACGCTTTCGTTCAATTAAACAAACTGCATGCACTGAACCATTCAATCAAACTGCAACCATTGATTCATTGAATCAAACTGTATTCATTGTTTCAATGCAACACACCTAACTCCCTTGTACAGTGAAACAAACTGCATACTTTCTTTTAATGAAAGAGGCTGCACTTGTCAATTCAGTGAATAGAGTTATTCTCATTCTTTCAATGGGACAAGCTTAACGCTTTCTTTCAAATAAACAAACTGCATGCATTGAATCATTCAATCAACCTATAACCATTGATTCATTGAATCAAACTGTATTCCTTGTTTCAATGCAACAAACCAAACATACTTTCCTCGTGCACAAAACTTTGTAGGTTCACTCAATGAAAGAGGCTGCAGTTGTCCATTCAGTGAATAGAGTTATTCTCATTCTTTTAATGGGACAAGCTTAACGCTTTCTTTCAAATAAACAAACTGCATGCATTTAATCATTCAATCAAACTATAACCATTGATTCATTGAATCAAACTGTATTCCTTGTTTCAATGCAACAAACCAAACGTACTTTTCTCCTGAACAAAACTTTGTAGGTTCATTCATTAAAAAGGCTGCACTTGTCAATTCAATGAGTAGAGCTACTCTCATTCATTCAAGTGGGGCAAGCAACATGCTTTCATTCAATGAAACAAACTGCATTCATTGAATCATTGAATCAAACTACAACCATTGATTCATTGAATCAAACTGTATTCCTTGTTTCAATGCAACAAACCTAACTCCCTTGTACAGTGAAACAAACTGCATACTTTCATTCAATGAAAGAGGATACACTTGCGAATTTAGTGAGTAGAGTTATTCTCATTCTTTCAATGGGACAAGCTTAACGCTTTCTTTCAAATAAACAAACTGCATGCATTTAATCATTCAATCAAACTATAACCATTGATTCATTGAATCAAACTGTATTCCTTGTTCCAATGCAACAAACCAAACGTACTTTTCTCTTGATCAAAACTTTGTAGGTTCATTCATTAAAAAGGCTGCACTTGCCAATTCAATGAGTAGAGCTATTCTCTTTCATTCAATGGGACCAGCCTAAGGCTTTCATTCAATGAAAGAAACTGCATTCATTGAATCATTGAATCAAAGTGAAATCATTGCTTCAATTCATCAAACCGTATTCCTTGTTTCAATGGAACAAACCTATCTCCCTTACAAAGTGAACCAAACTGCATACTTTCATTCAATGAAAGAGGCTGCACTTGTCAATTCAGTGAGTGCAGCTACTCTCATTCATTCAGTGGGACAGTCTTAACGCTTTCGTTCAATTAAACAAACTGCATGCATTCAATCAAACTACAACCATTGATTCATTGAATCAAACAGTATTCCTTGTTTCAATGCAACGAAACTAACTCCCTTACATAGTGAACCAAACTGCATACTTTCATTCAATGAAAGAGGCTGCACTTGTCCATTCAGTGAATAGAGTTATTCTCATTCTTTCAATGGGACAAGCTAAACGCTTTCTTTCAAATAAACAAACTGCATGCATTTAATCATTCAATCAAACTATAACCATTGATTCATTGAATCAAACTGTATTCCTTCTTTCAATGCAACAATCCAAACGTACTTTTCAGCCGGAACAAAACTTTGTAGGTTCATTCATTTAAAAGGCTGCACTTGTCAAATCAATGAGTAGCGCTACTCTCATTCATTCAGTGGGACAAGCTTAATGCTTTCATTCAATGAAACAAACTGCATTCATTGAATTATTTAATCAAAGTGAAATCATTGCTTCAATGAATCAAACCTTATTCATTGAATCAATGCAACAAACCTGCCTCCCTTGTACAGTGAAACAAACTGCATATGTTCATTCAATGAAAAATGCTGCACTTGTCAATTCAATGAGTAGAGCTATTCTCTTTCATTCAATGGGAAAGCCTAAGGGTTTCATTCAATGAAAGAAACTGCATTCATTGAATCATTGAATCAAAGTGAAATCATTGCTTCAATTCATCAAACCGTATTCCTTGTTTCAATGGAACAAACCTATCTCCCTTACAAAGTGAACCAAACTGCATACTTTCATTCAATGAAAGAGGCTGCACTTGTCAATTCAGTGAGTGCAGCTACTCTCATTCATTCAGTGGGACAGTCTTAACGCTTTCGTTCAATTAAACAAACTGCATGCATTCAATCAAACTACAACCATTGATTCATTGAATCAAACAGTATTCCTTGTTTCAATGCAACGAAACTAACTCCCTTACATAGTGAACCAAACTGCATACTTTCATTCAATGAAAGAGGCTGCACTTGTCCATTCAGTGAATAGAGTTATTCTCATTCTTTCAATGGGACAAGCTAAACGCTTTCTTTCAAATAAACAAACTGCATGCATTTAATCATTCAATCAAACTATAACCATTGATTCATTGAATCAAACTGTATTCCTTCTTTCAATGCAACAATCCAAACGTACTTTTCAGCCGGAACAAAACTTTGTAGGTTCATTCATTTAAAAGGCTGCACTTGTCAAATCAATGAGTAGCGCTACTCTCATTCATTCAGTGGGACAAGCTTAATGCTTTCATTCAATGAAACAAACTGCATTCATTGAATTATTTAATCAAAGTGAAATCATTGCTTCAATGAATCAAACCTTATTCATTGAATCAATGCAACAAACCTGCCTCCCTTGTACAGTGAAACAAACTGCATATGTTCATTCAATGAAAAATGCTGCACTTGTCAATTCAATGAGTAGAGCTATTCTCTTTCATTCAATGGGAAAGCCTAAGGGTTTCATTCAATGAAAGAAACTGCATTCATTGAATCATTGAATCAAAGTGAAATCATTGCTTCAATTCATCAAACCGTATTCCTTGTTTCAATGGAACAAACCTATCTCCCTTACAAAGTGAACCAAACTGCATACTTTCATTCAATGAAAGAGGCTGCACTTGTCAATTCAGTGAGTGCAGCTACTCTCATTCATTCAGTGGGACAGTCTTAACGCTTTCGTTCAATTAAACAAACTGCATGCATTCAATCAAACTACAACCATTGATTCATTGAATCAAACAGTATTCCTTGTTTCAATGCAACGAAACTAACTCCCTTACATAGTGAACCAAACTGCATACTTTCATTCAATGAAAGAGGCTGCACTTGTCCATTCAGTGAATAGAGTTATTCTCATTCTTTCAATGGGACAAGCTAAACGCTTTCTTTCAAATAAACAAACTGCATGCATTTAATCATTCAATCAAACTATAAACATTGATTCATTGAATCAAACTGTATTCCTTGTTTCAATGCAACAAACCAAACGTACTTTTCTCCTGAACAAAACTAAGTAGGTTCATTCATTAAAAAGGCTGCACTTGTCAATTCAATGAGTAGAGCTACTCTCATTCATTCAGTGTGACAAGCTTAACGCTTTCATTCAACGAAACAAACTGCATTCATTGAATCATTGAATCAAAGTGAAATCATTGCTTCAATGAATCAAACCTTATTCATTGAATCAATGCAACAAACCTACCTCCCTTGTACAGTGAAACAAACTGCATATGTTCATTCAATGAAAAATGCTGCACTTGTCAATTCAATGAGTAGAGTTATTCTCATTCTTTCAATGGGACAAGCTTAACGCTTTCGTTCAATTAAACAAACTGCATGCACTGAACCATTCAATCAAACTGCAACCATTGATTCATTGAATCAAACTGTATTCATTGTTTCAATGCAACACACCTAACTCCCTTGTACAGTGAAACAAACTGCATACTTTCTTTTAATGAAAGAGGCTGCACTTGTCAATTCAGTGAATAGAGTTATTCTCATTCTTTCAATGGGACAAGCTTAACGCTTTCTTTCAAATAAACAAACTGCATGCATTGAATCATTCAATCAACCTATAACCATTGATTCATTGAATCAAACTGTATTCCTTGTTTCAATGCAACAAACCAAACATACTTTCCTCGTGCACAAAACTTTGTAGGTTCACTCAATGAAAGAGGCTGCAGTTGTCCATTCAGTGAATAGAGTTATTCTCATTCTTTTAATGGGACAAGCTTAACGCTTTCTTTCAAATAAACAAACTGCATGCATTTAATCATTCAATCAAACTATAACCATTGATTCATTGAATCAAACTGTATTCCTTGTTTCAATGCAACAAACCAAACGTACTTTTCTCCTGAACAAAACTTTGTAGGTTCATTCATTAAAAAGGCTGCACTTGTCAATTCAATGAGTAGAGCTACTCTCATTCATTCAAGTGGGGCAAGCAACATGCTTTCATTCAATGAAACAAACTGCATTCATTGAATCATTGAATCAAACTACAACCATTGATTCATTGAATCAAACTGTATTCCTTGTTTCAATGCAACAAACCTAACTCCCTTGTACAGTGAAACAAACTGCATACTTTCATTCAATGAAAGAGGATACACTTGCGAATTTAGTGAGTAGAGTTATTCTCATTCTTTCAATGGGACAAGCTTAACGCTTTCTTTCAAATAAACAAACTGCATGCATTTAATCATTCAATCAAACTATAACCATTGATTCATTGAATCAAACTGTATTCCTTGTTCCAATGCAACAAACCAAACGTACTTTTCTCTTGATCAAAACTTTGTAGGTTCATTCATTAAAAAGGCTGCACTTGCCAATTCAATGAGTAGAGCTATTCTCTTTCATTCAATGGGACCAGCCTAAGGCTTTCATTCAATGAAAGAAACTGCATTCATTGAATCATTGAATCAAAGTGAAATCATTGCTTCAATTCATCAAACCGTATTCCTTGTTTCAATGGAACAAACCTATCTCCCTTACAAAGTGAACCAAACTGCATACTTTCATTCAATGAAAGAGGCTGCACTTGTCAATTCAGTGAGTGCAGCTACTCTCATTCATTCAGTGGGACAGTCTTAACGCTTTCGTTCAATTAAACAAACTGCATGCATTCAATCAAACTACAACCATTGATTCATTGAATCAAACAGTATTCCTTGTTTCAATGCAACGAAACTAACTCCCTTACATAGTGAACCAAACTGCATACTTTCATTCAATGAAAGAGGCTGCACTTGTCCATTCAGTGAATAGAGTTATTCTCATTCTTTCAATGGGACAAGCTAAACGCTTTCTTTCAAATAAACAAACTGCATGCATTTAATCATTCAATCAAACTATAACCATTGATTCATTGAATCAAACTGTATTCCTTCTTTCAATGCAACAATCCAAACGTACTTTTCAGCCGGAACAAAACTTTGTAGGTTCATTCATTTAAAAGGCTGCACTTGTCAAATCAATGAGTAGCGCTACTCTCATTCATTCAGTGGGACAAGCTTAATGCTTTCATTCAATGAAACAAACTGCATTCATTGAATTATTTAATCAAAGTGAAATCATTGCTTCAATGAATCAAACCTTATTCATTGAATCAATGCAACAAACCTGCCTCCCTTGTACAGTGAAACAAACTGCATATGTTCATTCAATGAAAAATGCTGCACTTGTCAATTCAATGAGTAGAGCTATTCTCTTTCATTCAATGGGAAAGCCTAAGGGTTTCATTCAATGAAAGAAACTGCATTCATTGAATCATTGAATCAAAGTGAAATCATTGCTTCAATTCATCAAACCGTATTCCTTGTTTCAATGGAACAAACCTATCTCCCTTACAAAGTGAACCAAACTGCATACTTTCATTCAATGAAAGAGGCTGCACTTGTCAATTCAGTGAGTGCAGCTACTCTCATTCATTCAGTGGGACAGTCTTAACGCTTTCGTTCAATTAAACAAACTGCATGCATTCAATCAAACTACAACCATTGATTCATTGAATCAAACAGTATTCCTTGTTTCAATGCAACGAAACTAACTCCCTTACATAGTGAACCAAACTGCATACTTTCATTCAATGAAAGAGGCTGCACTTGTCCATTCAGTGAATAGAGTTATTCTCATTCTTTCAATGGGACAAGCTAAACGCTTTCTTTCAAATAAACAAACTGCATGCATTTAATCATTCAATCAAACTATAAACATTGATTCATTGAATCAAACTGTATTCCTTGTTTCAATGCAACAAACCAAACGTACTTTTCTCCTGAACAAAACTAAGTAGGTTCATTCATTAAAAAGGCTGCACTTGTCAATTCAATGAGTAGAGCTACTCTCATTCATTCAGTGTGACAAGCTTAACGCTTTCATTCAACGAAACAAACTGCATTCATTGAATCATTGAATCAAAGTGAAATCATTGCTTCAATGAATCAAACCTTATTCATTGAATCAATGCAACAAACCTACCTCCCTTGTACAGTGAAACAAACTGCATATGTTCATTCAATGAAAAATGCTGCACTTGTCAATTCAATGAGTAGAGTTATTCTCATTCTTTCAATGGGACAAGCTTAACGCTTTCGTTCAATTAAACAAACTGCATGCACTGAACCATTCAATCAAACTGCAACCATTGATTCATTGAATCAAACTGTATTCATTGTTTCAATGCAACACACCTAACTCCCTTGTACAGTGAAACAAACTGCATACTTTCTTTTAATGAAAGAGGCTGCACTTGTCAATTCAGTGAATAGAGTTATTCTCATTCTTTCAATGGGACAAGCTTAACGCTTTCTTTCAAATAAACAAACTGCATGCATTGAATCATTCAATCAACCTATAACCATTGATTCATTGAATCAAACTGTATTCCTTGTTTCAATGCAACAAACCAAACATACTTTCCTCGTGCACAAAACTTTGTAGGTTCACTCAATGAAAGAGGCTGCAGTTGTCCATTCAGTGAATAGAGTTATTCTCATTCTTTTAATGGGACAAGCTTAACGCTTTCTTTCAAATAAACAAACTGCATGCATTTAATCATTCAATCAAACTATAACCATTGATTCATTGAATCAAACTGTATTCCTTGTTTCAATGCAACAAACCAAACGTACTTTTCTCCTGAACAAAACTTTGTAGGTTCATTCATTAAAAAGGCTGCACTTGTCAATTCAATGAGTAGAGCTACTCTCATTCATTCAAGTGGGGCAAGCAACATGCTTTCATTCAATGAAACAAACTGCATTCATTGAATCATTGAATCAAACTACAACCATTGATTCATTGAATCAAACTGTATTCCTTGTTTCAATGCAACAAACCTAACTCCCTTGTACAGTGAAACAAACTGCATACTTTCATTCAATGAAAGAGGATACACTTGCGAATTTAGTGAGTAGAGTTATTCTCATTCTTTCAATGGGACAAGCTTAACGCTTTCTTTCAAATAAACAAACTGCATGCATTTAATCATTCAATCAAACTATAACCATTGATTCATTGAATCAAACTGTATTCCTTGTTCCAATGCAACAAACCAAACGTACTTTTCTCTTGATCAAAACTTTGTAGGTTCATTCATTAAAAAGGCTGCACTTGCCAATTCAATGAGTAGAGCTATTCTCTTTCATTCAATGGGACCAGCCTAAGGCTTTCATTCAATGAAAGAAACTGCATTCATTGAATCATTGAATCAAAGTGAAATCATTGCTTCAATTCATCAAACCGTATTCCTTGTTTCAATGGAACAAACCTATCTCCCTTACAAAGTGAACCAAACTGCATACTTTCATTCAATGAAAGAGGCTGCACTTGTCAATTCAGTGAGTGCAGCTACTCTCATTCATTCAGTGGGACAGTCTTAACGCTTTCGTTCAATTAAACAAACTGCATGCATTCAATCAAACTACAACCATTGATTCATTGAATCAAACAGTATTCCTTGTTTCAATGCAACGAAACTAACTCCCTTACATAGTGAACCAAACTGCATACTTTCATTCAATGAAAGAGGCTGCACTTGTCCATTCAGTGAATAGAGTTATTCTCATTCTTTCAATGGGACAAGCTAAACGCTTTCTTTCAAATAAACAAACTGCATGCATTTAATCATTCAATCAAACTATAACCATTGATTCATTGAATCAAACTGTATTCCTTCTTTCAATGCAACAATCCAAACGTACTTTTCAGCCGGAACAAAACTTTGTAGGTTCATTCATTTAAAAGGCTGCACTTGTCAAATCAATGAGTAGCGCTACTCTCATTCATTCAGTGGGACAAGCTTAATGCTTTCATTCAATGAAACAAACTGCATTCATTGAATTATTTAATCAAAGTGAAATCATTGCTTCAATGAATCAAACCTTATTCATTGAATCAATGCAACAAACCTGCCTCCCTTGTACAGTGAAACAAACTGCATATGTTCATTCAATGAAAAATGCTGCACTTGTCAATTCAATGAGTAGAGCTATTCTCTTTCATTCAATGGGAAAGCCTAAGGGTTTCATTCAATGAAAGAAACTGCATTCATTGAATCATTGAATCAAAGTGAAATCATTGCTTCAATTCATCAAACCGTATTCCTTGTTTCAATGGAACAAACCTATCTCCCTTACAAAGTGAACCAAACTGCATACTTTCATTCAATGAAAGAGGCTGCACTTGTCAATTCAGTGAGTGCAGCTACTCTCATTCATTCAGTGGGACAGTCTTAACGCTTTCGTTCAATTAAACAAACTGCATGCATTCAATCAAACTACAACCATTGATTCATTGAATCAAACAGTATTCCTTGTTTCAATGCAACGAAACTAACTCCCTTACATAGTGAACCAAACTGCATACTTTCATTCAATGAAAGAGGCTGCACTTGTCCATTCAGTGAATAGAGTTATTCTCATTCTTTCAATGGGACAAGCTAAACGCTTTCTTTCAAATAAACAAACTGCATGCATTTAATCATTCAATCAAACTATAAACATTGATTCATTGAATCAAACTGTATTCCTTGTTTCAATGCAACAAACCAAACGTACTTTTCTCCTGAACAAAACTAAGTAGGTTCATTCATTAAAAAGGCTGCACTTGTCAATTCAATGAGTAGAGCTACTCTCATTCATTCAGTGTGACAAGCTTAACGCTTTCATTCAACGAAACAAACTGCATTCATTGAATCATTGAATCAAAGTGAAATCATTGCTTCAATGAATCAAACCTTATTCATTGAATCAATGCAACAAACCTACCTCCCTTGTACAGTGAAACAAACTGCATATGTTCATTCAATGAAAAATGCTGCACTTGTCAATTCAATGAGTAGAGTTATTCTCATTCTTTCAATGGGACAAGCTTAACGCTTTCGTTCAATTAAACAAACTGCATGCACTGAACCATTCAATCAAACTGCAACCATTGATTCATTGAATCAAACTGTATTCATTGTTTCAATGCAACACACCTAACTCCCTTGTACAGTGAAACAAACTGCATACTTTCTTTTAATGAAAGAGGCTGCACTTGTCAATTCAGTGAATAGAGTTATTCTCATTCTTTCAATGGGACAAGCTTAACGCTTTCTTTCAAATAAACAAACTGCATGCATTGAATCATTCAATCAACCTATAACCATTGATTCATTGAATCAAACTGTATTCCTTGTTTCAATGCAACAAACCAAACATACTTTCCTCGTGCACAAAACTTTGTAGGTTCACTCAATGAAAGAGGCTGCAGTTGTCCATTCAGTGAATAGAGTTATTCTCATTCTTTTAATGGGACAAGCTTAACGCTTTCTTTCAAATAAACAAACTGCATGCATTTAATCATTCAATCAAACTATAACCATTGATTCATTGAATCAAACTGTATTCCTTGTTTCAATGCAACAAACCAAACGTACTTTTCTCCTGAACAAAACTTTGTAGGTTCATTCATTAAAAAGGCTGCACTTGTCAATTCAATGAGTAGAGCTACTCTCATTCATTCAAGTGGGGCAAGCAACATGCTTTCATTCAATGAAACAAACTGCATTCATTGAATCATTGAATCAAACTACAACCATTGATTCATTGAATCAAACTGTATTCCTTGTTTCAATGCAACAAACCTAACTCCCTTGTACAGTGAAACAAACTGCATACTTTCATTCAATGAAAGAGGATACACTTGCGAATTTAGTGAGTAGAGTTATTCTCATTCTTTCAATGGGACAAGCTTAACGCTTTCTTTCAAATAAACAAACTGCATGCATTTAATCATTCAATCAAACTATAACCATTGATTCATTGAATCAAACTGTATTCCTTGTTCCAATGCAACAAACCAAACGTACTTTTCTCTTGATCAAAACTTTGTAGGTTCATTCATTAAAAAGGCTGCACTTGCCAATTCAATGAGTAGAGCTATTCTCTTTCATTCAATGGGACCAGCCTAAGGCTTTCATTCAATGAAAGAAACTGCATTCATTGAATCATTGAATCAAAGTGAAATCATTGCTTCAATTCATCAAACCGTATTCCTTGTTTCAATGGAACAAACCTATCTCCCTTACAAAGTGAACCAAACTGCATACTTTCATTCAATGAAAGAGGCTGCACTTGTCAATTCAGTGAGTGCAGCTACTCTCATTCATTCAGTGGGACAGTCTTAACGCTTTCGTTCAATTAAACAAACTGCATGCATTCAATCAAACTACAACCATTGATTCATTGAATCAAACAGTATTCCTTGTTTCAATGCAACGAAACTAACTCCCTTACATAGTGAACCAAACTGCATACTTTCATTCAATGAAAGAGGCTGCACTTGTCCATTCAGTGAATAGAGTTATTCTCATTCTTTCAATGGGACAAGCTAAACGCTTTCTTTCAAATAAACAAACTGCATGCATTTAATCATTCAATCAAACTATAACCATTGATTCATTGAATCAAACTGTATTCCTTGTTTCAATGCAACAAACCAAACGTACTTTTCTCCTGAACAAAACTAAGTAGGTTCATTCATTAAAAAGGCTGCACTTGTCAATTCAATGAGTAGAGCTACTCTCATTCATTCAGTGTGACAAGCTTAACGCTTTCATTCAACGAAACAAACTGCATTCATTGAATCATTGAATCAAAGTGAAATCATTGCTTCAATGAATCAAACCTTATTCATTGAATCAATGCAACAAACCTACCTCCCTTGTACAGTGAAACAAACTGCATATGTTCATTCAATGAAAAATGCTGCACTTGTCAATTCAATGAGTAGAGTTATTCTCATTCTTTCAATGGGACAAGCTTAACGCTTTCGTTCAATTAAACAAACTGCATGCACTGAACCATTCAATCAAACTGCAACCATTGATTCATTGAATCAAACTGTATTCATTGTTTCAATGCAACACACCTAACTCCCTTGTACAGTGAAACAAACTGCATACTTTCTTTTAATGAAAGAGGCTGCACTTGTCAATTCAGTGAATAGAGTTATTCTCATTCTTTCAATGGGACAAGCTTAACGCTTTCTTTCAAATAAACAAACTGCATGCATTGAATCATTCAATCAACCTATAACCATTGATTCATTGAATCAAACTGTATTCCTTGTTTCAATGCAACAAACCAAACATACTTTCCTCGTGCACAAAACTTTGTAGGTTCACTCAATGAAAGAGGCTGCAGTTGTCCATTCAGTGAATAGAGTTATTCTCATTCTTTTAATGGGACAAGCTTAACGCTTTCTTTCAAATAAACAAACTGCATGCATTTAATCATTCAATCAAACTATAACCATTGATTCATTGAATCAAACTGTATTCCTTGTTTCAATGCAACAAACCAAACGTACTTTTCTCCTGAACAAAACTTTGTAGGTTCATTCATTAAAAAGGCTGCACTTGTCAATTCAATGAGTAGAGCTACTCTCATTCATTCAAGTGGGGCAAGCAACATGCTTTCATTCAATGAAACAAACTGCATTCATTGAATCATTGAATCAAACTACAACCATTGATTCATTGAATCAAACTGTATTCCTTGTTTCAATGCAACAAACCTAACTCCCTTGTACAGTGAAACAAACTGCATACTTTCATTCAATGAAAGAGGATACACTTGCGAATTTAGTGAGTAGAGTTATTCTCATTCTTTCAATGGGACAAGCTTAACGCTTTCTTTCAAATAAACAAACTGCATGCATTTAATCATTCAATCAAACTATAACCATTGATTCATTGAATCAAACTGTATTCCTTGTTCCAATGCAACAAACCAAACGTACTTTTCTCTTGATCAAAACTTTGTAGGTTCATTCATTAAAAAGGCTGCACTTGCCAATTCAATGAGTAGAGCTATTCTCTTTCATTCAATGGGACCAGCCTAAGGCTTTCATTCAATGAAAGAAACTGCATTCATTGAATCATTGAATCAAAGTGAAATCATTGCTTCAATTCATCAAACCGTATTCCTTGTTTCAATGGAACAAACCTATCTCCCTTACAAAGTGAACCAAACTGCATACTTTCATTCAATGAAAGAGGCTGCACTTGTCAATTCAGTGAGTGCAGCTACTCTCATTCATTCAGTGGGACAGTCTTAACGCTTTCGTTCAATTAAACAAACTGCATGCATTCAATCAAACTACAACCATTGATTCATTGAATCAAACAGTATTCCTTGTTTCAATGCAACGAAACTAACTCCCTTACATAGTGAACCAAACTGCATACTTTCATTCAATGAAAGAGGCTGCACTTGTCCATTCAGTGAATAGAGTTATTCTCATTCTTTCAATGGGACAAGCTAAACGCTTTCTTTCAAATAAACAAACTGCATGCATTTAATCATTCAATCAAACTATAACCATTGATTCATTGAATCAAACTGTATTCCTTCTTTCAATGCAACAATCCAAACGTACTTTTCAGCCGGAACAAAACTTTGTAGGTTCATTCATTTAAAAGGCTGCACTTGTCAAATCAATGAGTAGCGCTACTCTCATTCATTCAGTGGGACAAGCTTAATGCTTTCATTCAATGAAACAAACTGCATTCATTGAATTATTTAATCAAAGTGAAATCATTGCTTCAATGAATCAAACCTTATTCATTGAATCAATGCAACAAACCTGCCTCCCTTGTACAGTGAAACAAACTGCATATGTTCATTCAATGAAAAATGCTGCACTTGTCAATTCAATGAGTAGAGCTATTCTCTTTCATTCAATGGGAAAGCCTAAGGGTTTCATTCAATGAAAGAAACTGCATTCATTGAATCATTGAATCAAAGTGAAATCATTGCTTCAATTCATCAAACCGTATTCCTTGTTTCAATGGAACAAACCTATCTCCCTTACAAAGTGAACCAAACTGCATACTTTCATTCAATGAAAGAGGCTGCACTTGTCAATTCAGTGAGTGCAGCTACTCTCATTCATTCAGTGGGACAGTCTTAACGCTTTCGTTCAATTAAACAAACTGCATGCATTCAATCAAACTACAACCATTGATTCATTGAATCAAACAGTATTCCTTGTTTCAATGCAACGAAACTAACTCCCTTACATAGTGAACCAAACTGCATACTTTCATTCAATGAAAGAGGCTGCACTTGTCCATTCAGTGAATAGAGTTATTCTCATTCTTTCAATGGGACAAGCTAAACGCTTTCTTTCAAATAAACAAACTGCATGCATTTAATCATTCAATCAAACTATAAACATTGATTCATTGAATCAAACTGTATTCCTTGTTTCAATGCAACAAACCAAACGTACTTTTCTCCTGAACAAAACTAAGTAGGTTCATTCATTAAAAAGGCTGCACTTGTCAATTCAATGAGTAGAGCTACTCTCATTCATTCAGTGTGACAAGCTTAACGCTTTCATTCAACGAAACAAACTGCATTCATTGAATCATTGAATCAAAGTGAAATCATTGCTTCAATGAATCAAACCTTATTCATTGAATCAATGCAACAAACCTACCTCCCTTGTACAGTGAAACAAACTGCATATGTTCATTCAATGAAAAATGCTGCACTTGTCAATTCAATGAGTAGAGTTATTCTCATTCTTTCAATGGGACAAGCTTAACGCTTTCGTTCAATTAAACAAACTGCATGCACTGAACCATTCAATCAAACTGCAACCATTGATTCATTGAATCAAACTGTATTCATTGTTTCAATGCAACACACCTAACTCCCTTGTACAGTGAAACAAACTGCATACTTTCTTTTAATGAAAGAGGCTGCACTTGTCAATTCAGTGAATAGAGTTATTCTCATTCTTTCAATGGGACAAGCTTAACGCTTTCTTTCAAATAAACAAACTGCATGCATTGAATCATTCAATCAACCTATAACCATTGATTCATTGAATCAAACTGTATTCCTTGTTTCAATGCAACAAACCAAACATACTTTCCTCGTGCACAAAACTTTGTAGGTTCACTCAATGAAAGAGGCTGCAGTTGTCCATTCAGTGAATAGAGTTATTCTCATTCTTTTAATGGGACAAGCTTAACGCTTTCTTTCAAATAAACAAACTGCATGCATTTAATCATTCAATCAAACTATAACCATTGATTCATTGAATCAAACTGTATTCCTTGTTTCAATGCAACAAACCAAACGTACTTTTCTCCTGAACAAAACTTTGTAGGTTCATTCATTAAAAAGGCTGCACTTGTCAATTCAATGAGTAGAGCTACTCTCATTCATTCAAGTGGGGCAAGCAACATGCTTTCATTCAATGAAACAAACTGCATTCATTGAATCATTGAATCAAACTACAACCATTGATTCATTGAATCAAACTGTATTCCTTGTTTCAATGCAACAAACCTAACTCCCTTGTACAGTGAAACAAACTGCATACTTTCATTCAATGAAAGAGGATACACTTGCGAATTTAGTGAGTAGAGTTATTCTCATTCTTTCAATGGGACAAGCTTAACGCTTTCTTTCAAATAAACAAACTGCATGCATTTAATCATTCAATCAAACTATAACCATTGATTCATTGAATCAAACTGTATTCCTTGTTCCAATGCAACAAACCAAACGTACTTTTCTCTTGATCAAAACTTTGTAGGTTCATTCATTAAAAAGGCTGCACTTGCCAATTCAATGAGTAGAGCTATTCTCTTTCATTCAATGGGACCAGCCTAAGGCTTTCATTCAATGAAAGAAACTGCATTCATTGAATCATTGAATCAAAGTGAAATCATTGCTTCAATTCATCAAACCGTATTCCTTGTTTCAATGGAACAAACCTATCTCCCTTACAAAGTGAACCAAACTGCATACTTTCATTCAATGAAAGAGGCTGCACTTGTCAATTCAGTGAGTGCAGCTACTCTCATTCATTCAGTGGGACAGTCTTAACGCTTTCGTTCAATTAAACAAACTGCATGCATTCAATCAAACTACAACCATTGATTCATTGAATCAAACAGTATTCCTTGTTTCAATGCAACGAAACTAACTCCCTTACATAGTGAACCAAACTGCATACTTTCATTCAATGAAAGAGGCTGCACTTGTCCATTCAGTGAATAGAGTTATTCTCATTCTTTCAATGGGACAAGCTAAACGCTTTCTTTCAAATAAACAAACTGCATGCATTTAATCATTCAATCAAACTATAACCATTGATTCATTGAATCAAACTGTATTCCTTCTTTCAATGCAACAATCCAAACGTACTTTTCAGCCGGAACAAAACTTTGTAGGTTCATTCATTTAAAAGGCTGCACTTGTCAAATCAATGAGTAGCGCTACTCTCATTCATTCAGTGGGACAAGCTTAATGCTTTCATTCAATGAAACAAACTGCATTCATTGAATTATTTAATCAAAGTGAAATCATTGCTTCAATGAATCAAACCTTATTCATTGAATCAATGCAACAAACCTGCCTCCCTTGTACAGTGAAACAAACTGCATATGTTCATTCAATGAAAAATGCTGCACTTGTCAATTCAATGAGTAGAGCTATTCTCTTTCATTCAATGGGAAAGCCTAAGGGTTTCATTCAATGAAAGAAACTGCATTCATTGAATCATTGAATCAAAGTGAAATCATTGCTTCAATTCATCAAACCGTATTCCTTGTTTCAATGGAACAAACCTATCTCCCTTACAAAGTGAACCAAACTGCATACTTTCATTCAATGAAAGAGGCTGCACTTGTCAATTCAGTGAGTGCAGCTACTCTCATTCATTCAGTGGGACAGTCTTAACGCTTTCGTTCAATTAAACAAACTGCATGCATTCAATCAAACTACAACCATTGATTCATTGAATCAAACAGTATTCCTTGTTTCAATGCAACGAAACTAACTCCCTTACATAGTGAACCAAACTGCATACTTTCATTCAATGAAAGAGGCTGCACTTGTCCATTCAGTGAATAGAGTTATTCTCATTCTTTCAATGGGACAAGCTAAACGCTTTCTTTCAAATAAACAAACTGCATGCATTTAATCATTCAATCAAACTATAAACATTGATTCATTGAATCAAACTGTATTCCTTGTTTCAATGCAACAAACCAAACGTACTTTTCTCCTGAACAAAACTAAGTAGGTTCATTCATTAAAAAGGCTGCACTTGTCAATTCAATGAGTAGAGCTACTCTCATTCATTCAGTGTGACAAGCTTAACGCTTTCATTCAACGAAACAAACTGCATTCATTGAATCATTGAATCAAAGTGAAATCATTGCTTCAATGAATCAAACCTTATTCATTGAATCAATGCAACAAACCTACCTCCCTTGTACAGTGAAACAAACTGCATATGTTCATTCAATGAAAAATGCTGCACTTGTCAATTCAATGAGTAGAGTTATTCTCATTCTTTCAATGGGACAAGCTTAACGCTTTCGTTCAATTAAACAAACTGCATGCACTGAACCATTCAATCAAACTGCAACCATTGATTCATTGAATCAAACTGTATTCATTGTTTCAATGCAACACACCTAACTCCCTTGTACAGTGAAACAAACTGCATACTTTCTTTTAATGAAAGAGGCTGCACTTGTCAATTCAGTGAATAGAGTTATTCTCATTCTTTCAATGGGACAAGCTTAACGCTTTCTTTCAAATAAACAAACTGCATGCATTGAATCATTCAATCAACCTATAACCATTGATTCATTGAATCAAACTGTATTCCTTGTTTCAATGCAACAAACCAAACATACTTTCCTCGTGCACAAAACTTTGTAGGTTCACTCAATGAAAGAGGCTGCAGTTGTCCATTCAGTGAATAGAGTTATTCTCATTCTTTTAATGGGACAAGCTTAACGCTTTCTTTCAAATAAACAAACTGCATGCATTTAATCATTCAATCAAACTATAACCATTGATTCATTGAATCAAACTGTATTCCTTGTTTCAATGCAACAAACCAAACGTACTTTTCTCCTGAACAAAACTTTGTAGGTTCATTCATTAAAAAGGCTGCACTTGTCAATTCAATGAGTAGAGCTACTCTCATTCATTCAAGTGGGGCAAGCAACATGCTTTCATTCAATGAAACAAACTGCATTCATTGAATCATTGAATCAAACTACAACCATTGATTCATTGAATCAAACTGTATTCCTTGTTTCAATGCAACAAACCTAACTCCCTTGTACAGTGAAACAAACTGCATACTTTCATTCAATGAAAGAGGATACACTTGCGAATTTAGTGAGTAGAGTTATTCTCATTCTTTCAATGGGACAAGCTTAACGCTTTCTTTCAAATAAACAAACTGCATGCATTTAATCATTCAATCAAACTATAACCATTGATTCATTGAATCAAACTGTATTCCTTGTTCCAATGCAACAAACCAAACGTACTTTTCTCTTGATCAAAACTTTGTAGGTTCATTCATTAAAAAGGCTGCACTTGCCAATTCAATGAGTAGAGCTATTCTCTTTCATTCAATGGGACCAGCCTAAGGCTTTCATTCAATGAAAGAAACTGCATTCATTGAATCATTGAATCAAAGTGAAATCATTGCTTCAATTCATCAAACCGTATTCCTTGTTTCAATGGAACAAACCTATCTCCCTTACAAAGTGAACCAAACTGCATACTTTCATTCAATGAAAGAGGCTGCACTTGTCAATTCAGTGAGTGCAGCTACTCTCATTCATTCAGTGGGACAGTCTTAACGCTTTCGTTCAATTAAACAAACTGCATGCATTCAATCAAACTACAACCATTGATTCATTGAATCAAACAGTATTCCTTGTTTCAATGCAACGAAACTAACTCCCTTACATAGTGAACCAAACTGCATACTTTCATTCAATGAAAGAGGCTGCACTTGTCCATTCAGTGAATAGAGTTATTCTCATTCTTTCAATGGGACAAGCTAAACGCTTTCTTTCAAATAAACAAACTGCATGCATTTAATCATTCAATCAAACTATAACCATTGATTCATTGAATCAAACTGTATTCCTTGTTTCAATGCAACAAACCAAACGTACTTTTCTCCTGAACAAAACTAAGTAGGTTCATTCATTAAAAAGGCTGCACTTGTCAATTCAATGAGTAGAGCTACTCTCATTCATTCAGTGTGACAAGCTTAACGCTTTCATTCAACGAAACAAACTGCATTCATTGAATCATTGAATCAAAGTGAAATCATTGCTTCAATGAATCAAACCTTATTCATTGAATCAATGCAACAAACCTACCTCCCTTGTACAGTGAAACAAACTGCATATGTTCATTCAATGAAAAATGCTGCACTTGTCAATTCAATGAGTAGAGTTATTCTCATTCTTTCAATGGGACAAGCTTAACGCTTTCGTTCAATTAAACAAACTGCATGCACTGAACCATTCAATCAAACTGCAACCATTGATTCATTGAATCAAACTGTATTCATTGTTTCAATGCAACACACCTAACTCCCTTGTACAGTGAAACAAACTGCATACTTTCTTTTAATGAAAGAGGCTGCACTTGTCAATTCAGTGAATAGAGTTATTCTCATTCTTTCAATGGGACAAGCTTAACGCTTTCTTTCAAATAAACAAACTGCATGCATTGAATCATTCAATCAACCTATAACCATTGATTCATTGAATCAAACTGTATTCCTTGTTTCAATGCAACAAACCAAACATACTTTCCTCGTGCACAAAACTTTGTAGGTTCACTCAATGAAAGAGGCTGCAGTTGTCCATTCAGTGAATAGAGTTATTCTCATTCTTTTAATGGGACAAGCTTAACGCTTTCTTTCAAATAAACAAACTGCATGCATTTAATCATTCAATCAAACTATAACCATTGATTCATTGAATCAAACTGTATTCCTTGTTTCAATGCAACAAACCAAACGTACTTTTCTCCTGAACAAAACTTTGTAGGTTCATTCATTAAAAAGGCTGCACTTGTCAATTCAATGAGTAGAGCTACTCTCATTCATTCAAGTGGGGCAAGCAACATGCTTTCATTCAATGAAACAAACTGCATTCATTGAATCATTGAATCAAACTACAACCATTGATTCATTGAATCAAACTGTATTCCTTGTTTCAATGCAACAAACCTAACTCCCTTGTACAGTGAAACAAACTGCATACTTTCATTCAATGAAAGAGGATACACTTGCGAATTTAGTGAGTAGAGTTATTCTCATTCTTTCAATGGGACAAGCTTAACGCTTTCTTTCAAATAAACAAACTGCATGCATTTAATCATTCAATCAAACTATAACCATTGATTCATTGAATCAAACTGTATTCCTTGTTCCAATGCAACAAACCAAACGTACTTTTCTCTTGATCAAAACTTTGTAGGTTCATTCATTAAAAAGGCTGCACTTGCCAATTCAATGAGTAGAGCTATTCTCTTTCATTCAATGGGACCAGCCTAAGGCTTTCATTCAATGAAAGAAACTGCATTCATTGAATCATTGAATCAAAGTGAAATCATTGCTTCAATTCATCAAACCGTATTCCTTGTTTCAATGGAACAAACCTATCTCCCTTACAAAGTGAACCAAACTGCATACTTTCATTCAATGAAAGAGGCTGCACTTGTCAATTCAGTGAGTGCAGCTACTCTCATTCATTCAGTGGGACAGTCTTAACGCTTTCGTTCAATTAAACAAACTGCATGCATTCAATCAAACTACAACCATTGATTCATTGAATCAAACAGTATTCCTTGTTTCAATGCAACGAAACTAACTCCCTTACATAGTGAACCAAACTGCATACTTTCATTCAATGAAAGAGGCTGCACTTGTCCATTCAGTGAATAGAGTTATTCTCATTCTTTCAATGGGACAAGCTAAACGCTTTCTTTCAAATAAACAAACTGCATGCATTTAATCATTCAATCAAACTATAACCATTGATTCATTGAATCAAACTGTATTCCTTCTTTCAATGCAACAATCCAAACGTACTTTTCAGCCGGAACAAAACTTTGTAGGTTCATTCATTTAAAAGGCTGCACTTGTCAAATCAATGAGTAGCGCTACTCTCATTCATTCAGTGGGACAAGCTTAATGCTTTCATTCAATGAAACAAACTGCATTCATTGAATTATTTAATCAAAGTGAAATCATTGCTTCAATGAATCAAACCTTATTCATTGAATCAATGCAACAAACCTGCCTCCCTTGTACAGTGAAACAAACTGCATATGTTCATTCAATGAAAAATGCTGCACTTGTCAATTCAATGAGTAGAGCTATTCTCTTTCATTCAATGGGAAAGCCTAAGGGTTTCATTCAATGAAAGAAACTGCATTCATTGAATCATTGAATCAAAGTGAAATCATTGCTTCAATTCATCAAACCGTATTCCTTGTTTCAATGGAACAAACCTATCTCCCTTACAAAGTGAACCAAACTGCATACTTTCATTCAATGAAAGAGGCTGCACTTGTCAATTCAGTGAGTGCAGCTACTCTCATTCATTCAGTGGGACAGTCTTAACGCTTTCGTTCAATTAAACAAACTGCATGCATTCAATCAAACTACAACCATTGATTCATTGAATCAAACAGTATTCCTTGTTTCAATGCAACGAAACTAACTCCCTTACATAGTGAACCAAACTGCATACTTTCATTCAATGAAAGAGGCTGCACTTGTCCATTCAGTGAATAGAGTTATTCTCATTCTTTCAATGGGACAAGCTAAACGCTTTCTTTCAAATAAACAAACTGCATGCATTTAATCATTCAATCAAACTATAAACATTGATTCATTGAATCAAACTGTATTCCTTGTTTCAATGCAACAAACCAAACGTACTTTTCTCCTGAACAAAACTAAGTAGGTTCATTCATTAAAAAGGCTGCACTTGTCAATTCAATGAGTAGAGCTACTCTCATTCATTCAGTGTGACAAGCTTAACGCTTTCATTCAACGAAACAAACTGCATTCATTGAATCATTGAATCAAAGTGAAATCATTGCTTCAATGAATCAAACCTTATTCATTGAATCAATGCAACAAACCTACCTCCCTTGTACAGTGAAACAAACTGCATATGTTCATTCAATGAAAAATGCTGCACTTGTCAATTCAATGAGTAGAGTTATTCTCATTCTTTCAATGGGACAAGCTTAACGCTTTCGTTCAATTAAACAAACTGCATGCACTGAACCATTCAATCAAACTGCAACCATTGATTCATTGAATCAAACTGTATTCATTGTTTCAATGCAACACACCTAACTCCCTTGTACAGTGAAACAAACTGCATACTTTCTTTTAATGAAAGAGGCTGCACTTGTCAATTCAGTGAATAGAGTTATTCTCATTCTTTCAATGGGACAAGCTTAACGCTTTCTTTCAAATAAACAAACTGCATGCATTGAATCATTCAATCAACCTATAACCATTGATTCATTGAATCAAACTGTATTCCTTGTTTCAATGCAACAAACCAAACATACTTTCCTCGTGCACAAAACTTTGTAGGTTCACTCAATGAAAGAGGCTGCAGTTGTCCATTCAGTGAATAGAGTTATTCTCATTCTTTTAATGGGACAAGCTTAACGCTTTCTTTCAAATAAACAAACTGCATGCATTTAATCATTCAATCAAACTATAACCATTGATTCATTGAATCAAACTGTATTCCTTGTTTCAATGCAACAAACCAAACGTACTTTTCTCCTGAACAAAACTTTGTAGGTTCATTCATTAAAAAGGCTGCACTTGTCAATTCAATGAGTAGAGCTACTCTCATTCATTCAAGTGGGGCAAGCAACATGCTTTCATTCAATGAAACAAACTGCATTCATTGAATCATTGAATCAAACTACAACCATTGATTCATTGAATCAAACTGTATTCCTTGTTTCAATGCAACAAACCTAACTCCCTTGTACAGTGAAACAAACTGCATACTTTCATTCAATGAAAGAGGATACACTTGCGAATTTAGTGAGTAGAGTTATTCTCATTCTTTCAATGGGACAAGCTTAACGCTTTCTTTCAAATAAACAAACTGCATGCATTTAATCATTCAATCAAACTATAACCATTGATTCATTGAATCAAACTGTATTCCTTGTTCCAATGCAACAAACCAAACGTACTTTTCTCTTGATCAAAACTTTGTAGGTTCATTCATTAAAAAGGCTGCACTTGCCAATTCAATGAGTAGAGCTATTCTCTTTCATTCAATGGGACCAGCCTAAGGCTTTCATTCAATGAAAGAAACTGCATTCATTGAATCATTGAATCAAAGTGAAATCATTGCTTCAATTCATCAAACCGTATTCCTTGTTTCAATGGAACAAACCTATCTCCCTTACAAAGTGAACCAAACTGCATACTTTCATTCAATGAAAGAGGCTGCACTTGTCAATTCAGTGAGTGCAGCTACTCTCATTCATTCAGTGGGACAGTCTTAACGCTTTCGTTCAATTAAACAAACTGCATGCATTCAATCAAACTACAACCATTGATTCATTGAATCAAACAGTATTCCTTGTTTCAATGCAACGAAACTAACTCCCTTACATAGTGAACCAAACTGCATACTTTCATTCTATCAAAGAGGCTGCACTTGTCCATTCAGTGAATAGAGTTATTCTCATTCTTTCAATGGGACAAGCTAAACGCTTTCTTTCAAATAAACAAACTGCATGCATTTAATCATTCAATCAAACTATAACCATTGATTCATTGAATCAAACTGTATTCCTTGTTTCAATGCAACAAACCAAACGTACTTTTCTCCTGAACAAAACTAAGTAGGTTCATTCATTAAAAAGGCTGCACTTGTCAATTCAATGAGTAGAGCTACTCTCATTCATTCAGTGTGACAAGCTTAACGCTTTCATTCAACGAAACAAACTGCATTCATTGAATCATTGAATCAAAGTGAAATCATTGCTTCAATGAATCAAACCTTATTCATTGAATCAATGCAACAAACCTACCTCCCTTGTACAGTGAAACAAACTGCATATGTTCATTCAATGAAAAATGCTGCACTTGTCAATTCAATGAGTAGAGTTATTCTCATTCTTTCAATGGGACAAGCTTAACGCTTTCGTTCAATTAAACAAACTGCATGCACTGAACCATTCAATCAAACTGCAACCATTGATTCATTGAATCAAACTGTATTCATTGTTTCAATGCAACACACCTAACTCCCTTGTACAGTGAAACAAACTGCATACTTTCTTTTAATGAAAGAGGCTGCACTTGTCAATTCAGTGAATAGAGTTATTCTCATTCTTTCAATGGGACAAGCTTAACGCTTTCTTTCAAATAAACAAACTGCATGCATTGAATCATTCAATCAACCTATAACCATTGATTCATTGAATCAAACTGTATTCCTTGTTTCAATGCAACAAACCAAACATACTTTCCTCGTGCACAAAACTTTGTAGGTTCACTCAATGAAAGAGGCTGCAGTTGTCCATTCAGTGAATAGAGTTATTCTCATTCTTTTAATGGGACAAGCTTAACGCTTTCTTTCAAATAAACAAACTGCATGCATTTAATCATTCAATCAAACTATAACCATTGATTCATTGAATCAAACTGTATTCCTTGTTTCAATGCAACAAACCAAACGTACTTTTCTCCTGAACAAAACTTTGTAGGTTCATTCATTAAAAAGGCTGCACTTGTCAATTCAATGAGTAGAGCTACTCTCATTCATTCAAGTGGGGCAAGCAACATGCTTTCATTCAATGAAACAAACTGCATTCATTGAATCATTGAATCAAACTACAACCATTGATTCATTGAATCAAACTGTATTCCTTGTTTCAATGCAACAAACCTAACTCCCTTGTACAGTGAAACAAACTGCATACTTTCATTCAATGAAAGAGGATACACTTGCGAATTTAGTGAGTAGAGTTATTCTCATTCTTTCAATGGGACAAGCTTAACGCTTTCTTTCAAATAAACAAACTGCATGCATTTAATCATTCAATCAAACTATAACCATTGATTCATTGAATCAAACTGTATTCCTTGTTCCAATGCAACAAACCAAACGTACTTTTCTCTTGATCAAAACTTTGTAGGTTCATTCATTAAAAAGGCTGCACTTGCCAATTCAATGAGTAGAGCTATTCTCTTTCATTCAATGGGACCAGCCTAAGGCTTTCATTCAATGAAAGAAACTGCATTCATTGAATCATTGAATCAAAGTGAAATCATTGCTTCAATTCATCAAACCGTATTCCTTGTTTCAATGGAACAAACCTATCTCCCTTACAAAGTGAACCAAACTGCATACTTTCATTCAATGAAAGAGGCTGCACTTGTCAATTCAGTGAGTGCAGCTACTCTCATTCATTCAGTGGGACAGTCTTAACGCTTTCGTTCAATTAAACAAACTGCATGCATTCAATCAAACTACAACCATTGATTCATTGAATCAAACAGTATTCCTTGTTTCAATGCAACGAAACTAACTCCCTTACATAGTGAACCAAACTGCATACTTTCATTCAATGAAAGAGGCTGCACTTGTCCATTCAGTGAATAGAGTTATTCTCATTCTTTCAATGGGACAAGCTAAACGCTTTCTTTCAAATAAACAAACTGCATGCATTTAATCATTCAATCAAACTATAACCATTGATTCATTGAATCAAACTGTATTCCTTCTTTCAATGCAACAATCCAAACGTACTTTTCAGCCGGAACAAAACTTTGTAGGTTCATTCATTTAAAAGGCTGCACTTGTCAAATCAATGAGTAGCGCTACTCTCATTCATTCAGTGGGACAAGCTTAATGCTTTCATTCAATGAAACAAACTGCATTCATTGAATTATTTAATCAAAGTGAAATCATTGCTTCAATGAATCAAACCTTATTCATTGAATCAATGCAACAAACCTGCCTCCCTTGTACAGTGAAACAAACTGCATATGTTCATTCAATGAAAAATGCTGCACTTGTCAATTCAATGAGTAGAGCTATTCTCTTTCATTCAATGGGAAAGCCTAAGGGTTTCATTCAATGAAAGAAACTGCATTCATTGAATCATTGAATCAAAGTGAAAACATTGCTTCAATTAATCAGACCGTATTCCTTCTTTCAATGGAACAAAACTAACTCCCTTACATAGTGAACCAAACTGCATACTTTCATTCAATGAAAGAGGCTGCACTTGTCAATTCATTGAGTAGAGTTATTCTCATTCTTTCAATGGACAAGCTTAACGCTTTCGTTCAATTCAACAAACTGCATGCATTCAATCAAACTACAACCATTTATTCATTGATTCAAACTGTATTCATTGTTTCAATGCAACAAACCTAACTCCCTTGCACAGTGAAACAAACTGCATACTTTCATTCAATGAAAGGGGCTGCACTTGTCAATTCAATGAGTAGAGTTATTCTCACATTCAATGGGACAAGCTTAACGATTTCCTCCAAATAAACAAACTACATGCATTGAATCATTCAATCAAACTACAACCATTGATTCATTCATTCAAACTATATTACTGGTTCAATGCAACAAACCAAACATAATTTTCTCGTGAACAAAACTTTATAGGTTCATTCATGAAAAAGGCTGCACTTGTCAAAACAATGAGGAGAGCTACTCTCATTCATTCAGTGGGACAATCTTAACGCATTCGTTCAATTAAACAAACTACATGCATTCAATCAAACTACAACCATTGATTCATTGAATCAAACTGTATTCATTGTTTCAATGCCAGAAACCTAACTCCCTTGTACAGTGAAACAAACTGCATACTTTCATTCAATGAAAGGGGCTGCACTTGTCAATTCAGTGAATAGAGTTATTCTCATTCTGTCAATGGGAGAAGCTTAACTGTTTCTTTCAAATACAGAAACTGCATGCATTGAATCATTCAATCAAACTATAACCATTGATTCATTGAATCAAACTGTATTCCTTGTTTCAATGCAACAAACCAAACATACTTTCCTTGTGCACAAAACTTTGTAGGTTCATTCAATGAAAGAGGCTGCAGTTGTCCATTCAGTGAATAGAGTTATTCTCATTCTTTCAATGGGACAAGCTTAACGCTTTCTTTCAAATAAACAAACTGCATGCATTTAATCATTCAATCAAACGACAACCATTGATTCATTGAATCAAACTGTATTCCTTGTTTCAATGCAACAAACCAAACGTACTTTTCTCCTGAACAAAACTTTGCCGGTTCACTTATTAAAAAGGCTGCACTTGTCAATTCATTCAATAGAGCTACTCTCATTCATTCAGTGGGACAAGCTTAATGCTTTCATTCAATGAAACAAACTGCATTCATTGAATCATTTAATCCAAGTGAAATTATTGCTTCAATGAATCAAACCTTATTCATTGAATCAATGCAACAAACCTACCTCCCTTGTACAGTGAAACAAACTGCATATGTTCATTCAATGAAAAATGCTGCACTTGTCAATTCAATGAGTAGAGCTATTCTCTTTCATTCAATGGGACCAGCCTAAGGCTTCCATTCAATGAAAGAAACTGCATTCATTGAATCATTGAATCAAAGTGAAATCATTGCTTCAATTAATCAGACCGTATTCCTTCTTTCAATGGAACAAACCTTACTCCCTTACATAGTGAACCAAACTGCATACTTTCATTCAATGAAAGAGGCTGCACTTGTCAATTCAGTGAGTAGAGTTATTCTCATTCTTTCAATGGGACAAGCTTAACGCTTTCGTTCAATTAAACAAACTGCATGCATTCAATCAAATTACAACCATTGAATCAAACTGTGTTCTTGTTTCAATGCAACAAACCTAACAATCCTTGCACAGTGAAACAAACTGCATACTTTCATTTAATGAAAGAGGCTGCACTTTTCAATTCAGTGAATAGAGTTATTCTCATTCTTTCAATGGGACAAGATTAACGATTTCTTTCAAATAAACAAACTGCATGCATTTAATCATTCAATCAAACTATAACCATTGATTCATTGAATCAAACTGTATTCCTTGTTTCAATGCAACAAACCAAATGTACTTTTCTCCTGAACAAAGCTTTGTATGTTCCTTCATTACAAAGGGTGCACATGTTAATTCAATCAGTAGAGCTACTCTCATTCATTCAGTGGGACAAGCTTAACGCTTTCATTCAATGAAACAAACTGCATTCATTGAATCATTTAATCAAAGTGAATCAAACGTTATTCATTGTATCAATGCAACAAACCTACCTCCCTTGTACAGTGAAACAAACTGCATATGTTCATTCAATGAAAAATGCTGCACTTGTCAATTCAATGAGTAGAGCTATTCTCTTTCATTCAACGGGACTAGCCTAAGGCTTTCATTCAATGAAAGAAACTGCATTCATTGAATCATTGAATCAAAGTGAAATCATTGCTTCAATTAATCAGACCGTATTCCTTCTTTCAATGGAACAAACCTATCTCCCTTACATAGTGAACCAAACCGCATACTTTCATTCAATGAAAGGGGCTGCACTTGTCAATTCAGTGAGTAGAGTTATTCTCACATTCAATGGGACAAGCTTAACGATTTCCTCCAAATAAACAAACTACATGCATTGAATCATTCAATCAAACTACAACCATTGATTCATTCATTCAAACTATATTACTTGGTTCAATGCAACAAACCAAACATAATTTTCTCGTGAACAAAACTTTATAGGTTCATTCATGAAAAAGGCTGCACTTGTCAAAACAATGAGTAGAGCTACTCTCATTCATTCAGTGGGACAATCTTAACGCATTCGTTCAATTAAACAAACTACATGCATTCAATCAAACTACAACCATTGATTCATTGAATCAAACTGTATTCATTGTTTCAATGCCAGAAACCTAACTCCCTTGTACAGTGAAACAAACTGCATACTTTCATTCAATGAAAGGGGCTGCACTTGTCAATTCAGTGAGTAGAGTTATTCTCATTCTGTCAATGGGAGAAGCTTAACGGTTTCTTTCAAATAAACAAACTGCATGCGTTCAATCAAACTACAACCATTGATTCATTGAATCAAACTGTATTCCTTGTTTCAATGCAACAAACCAAACATACTTTCCTTGTGCACAAAACTTTGTAGGTTCATTCAATGAAAGAGTCTGCACTTGTCCATTCAGTGAATAGAGTTATTCTCATTCTTTCAATGGGACAAGCTTAACGCTTTCTTTCAAATAAACAAACTGCATGCATTTAATCATTCAATCAAACTATAACCATTGATTCATTGAATCAAACTGTATTACTTGTTTCAATGCAAGGAACCAAACATATTTTCCTCGTGCACAAAACTTTGTAGGTTCATTCAATGAAAGAGGCTGCAGTTGTCCATTCAGTGAATAGAGTTATTCTCATTCTTTCAATGGGACAAGCTTAACGTTTTCTTTCAAATAAACAAACTGCATGCATTTAATCATTCAATCAAACTATAACCATTGATTCATTGAATCAAACTGTATTCCTTGTTTCAATGCAACAAACCAAACGTACTTTTCTCCTGAACAAAACTTTGCAGGTTCATTCATTAAAAAGGCTGCACTTGTCAATTCAATGAGTAGAGCTACTCTCATTCATTCAGTGGGACAAGCTTAATGCTTTCATTCAATGAAACAAACTGCATTCATTGAATCATTTCATCCAAGTGAAATCATTGCTTCAATGAATCAAACCTTATTCATTGAATCAATGCAACAAACCTACCTCCCTTGTACAGTGAAACAAACTGCATATGTTCATTCAATGAAAAATGCTGCACTTGTCAATTCAATGAGTAGAGCTATTCTCTTTCATTCAATGGGACCAGCCTAAGGCTTTCATTCAATGAAAGAAACTGCATTCATTGAATCATTGAATCAAAGTGAAAACATTGCTTCAATTAATCAGACCGTATTCCTTCTTTCAATGGAACAAACCTAACTCCCTTACATAGTGAACCAAACTGCATACTTTCATTCAATGAAAGAGGCTGCACTTGTCAATTCAGTGAGTAGAGTTATTCTCATTCTTTCAATGGGTCAAGCTTAACGCTTTCGTTCAATTCAACAAACTGCATGCATTCAATCAAACTACAACCATTGATTCATTGAATTAAACTGTATTCATTGTTTCAATGCAATAAACCTAACTCCCTTGCACAGTGAAACAAACTGCATACTTTCATTTAATGAAAGAGGCTGCACTTGTCAATTCAGTGAGTAGAGTTATTCTCATTCTTTCAAAGGGACAAGCTTAACGATTTCTTTCAAATAAACAAATTGCATGCATTGAATCATTCAATCAAACTATAACCATTGATTCATTGAATCAAACTGTATTCCTTGTTTCAATGCAACAAACCAAACGTACTTTTCTCCTGAACAAAACTTTGTATGTTCCTTCATTACAAAGGCTGCACTTGTCAATTCAATGAGTAGAGCTACTCTCATTCATTCAGTGGGACAAGCCTAATGCTTTCATTCAATGAAACAAACTGCATTCATTGAATCATTTAATCCAAGTGAAATTATTGCTTCAATGAATCAAACCTTATTCATTGAATCAATGTAACAAACCTACCTCCCTTGTACAGTGAAACAAACTGCATATGTTCATTCAATGAAAAATGCTGCACTTGTCAATTCAATGAGTAGAGCTATTCTCTTTCATTCAATGGCCCCAGCCTAAGGCTTTCATTCAATGAAAGAAACTGCATTCACTGAATCATTGAATAAATCTACAATCATTGATTCAATTAATCAAACCGTATTCCTTCTTTCAATGTAACAAACCTATCTCCCTTACATAGTGAACCAAACTGCATACTTTCATTCAATGAAAGAGGCTGCACTTGTCAATTCATTGAGTAGAGTTATTCTCATTCTTTCAATGGACAAGCTTAACGCTTTCGTTCAATTAAACAAACTGCATGCATTCAATCAATCTACAACCATTGATTCATTGAATCAAACTGTATTCATTGTTTCAATGCAACAAACCTAACTCCCTTGCACAGTGAAACAAACTGCATACTTTCATTCAATGAAAGGGGCTGCACTTGTCAATTCAGTGAGTAGAGTTATTCTCACATTCAATGGGACAAGCTTAACGATTTCCTCCAAATAAACAAACTACATGCATTGAATCATTCAATCAAACTACAACCATTGATTCATTGATTCAAACTATATTACTTGGTTCAATGCAGCAAACCAAACATTATTTTCTCGTGAACAAAACTTTATAGGTTCATTCATGAAAAAGGCTGCACTTGTCAATTCAATGAGTAGAGCTACTCTCATTCATTCAGTGGGACAATGTTAACGCATTCGTTCAATTAAACAAACTGCATGCATTCAATCAAACTACAACCATTGATTCATTGAATCAAACTGTATTCATTGTTTCAATGCAGAAACCTAACTCCCATGTAAAGTGAAACAAACTGCATACTTTCATTCAATGAAAGGGGCTGCACTTGTCAATTCAGTGAGTAGAGTTATTCTCATTCTGTCAATGGGAGAAGCTTAACGGTTTCTTTCAAATACAGAAACTGCATGCATTGAATCATTCAATCAAACTATAACCATTGATTCATTGAATCAAACTGTATTCCTTGTTTCAATGCAACAAACCAAACATACTTTCCTTGTGCACAAAACTTTGTAGGTTCATTCAATGAAAGAGGCTGCAGTTGTCCATTCAGTGAATAGAGTTATTCTCATTCTTTCAATGGGACAAGCTTAACGCTTTCTTTCAAATAAACAAACTGCATTCAATCAAATGCATTAATCATTCAATCAAACTATAACCATTGATTCATTGAATCAAACTGTATTCCTTGTTTCAATGCAACAAACCAAACGTACTTTTCTCCTGAACAAAACTTTGTAGGTTCATTCATTAAAAAGTCTGCACTTGTCAATTCATTCAATAGAGCGACTCTCATTCATTCAGTGGGACAAGCTTCATGCTTTCATTCAATGAAACAAACTGCATTCATTGAATCATTTAATCCAAGTGAAATCATTGCTTCAATGAATCAAACCTTATTCATTGAATCAATGCAACAAACCTACCTCCCTTGTACAGTGAAACAAACTGCATATGTTCATTCAAAGAAAAATGCTGCACTTGTCAATTCAATGAGAAGAGCTATTCTCTTTCATTCAATGGGACCAGCCTAAGGCTTTCATTCAATGAAAGAAACTGCATTCATTGAATCATTGAATCAAAGTGAAATCATTGCTTCAATTAATCAGACCGTATTCCTTCTTTCAATGGAACAAACCTTACTCCCTTACATAGTGAACCAAACTGCATACTTTCATTCAATCAAAGAGGCTGCACTTGTCAATTCAGTGAGTAGAGTTATTCTCATTCTTTCAATGGGATAAGCGTAACGCTTTCGTTCAATTAAACAAACTGCATGCATTCAATCAAACTACAACCATTGATTCATTGAATCAAACTGTATTTTTGTTTCAATGCATCAAACCTAACGCCCTTGCACAGTGAAACAAACTGCATACTTTCATTTAATGAAAGAGGCTGCACTTGTCAATTCAGTGAGTAGAGTTATTCTCATTCTTTCAATGGGACAAGATTAACGATTTCTTTCAAATAAACAAACTGCATGCATTCAATCAAACTACAACCATTGATTCATTGAATCAAACTTTATTCTTGTTTCAATGCAACAAACCTAACTCCCTTGCACAGTGAAACAAACTGCATACTTTCATTTAATGAAAGAGGCTGCACTTGTCAATTCAGTGAGTAGAGTTATTCTCATTCTTTCAATGGGACAAGATAAACGATTTCTTTCAAATAAACAAACTGCATGCATTTAATCATTCAATCAAACTATAACCATTGATTCATTGAATCAAACTGTATTCCTTGTTTCAATGCAACAAACCAAACATACTTTCCTCGTGCACAAAACTTTGTAGGTTCATTCAATGAAAGAGGCTGCACTTGTCCATTCAGTGAATAGAGTTATTCTCATTCTTTTTATGGGACAAGCTTAACGCTTTCTTTCAAATAAACAAACTGCATGCATTTAAACATTCAATGAAACTATAACCATTGATTCATTGAATCAAACTGTGTTCCTTGTTTCAATGCAACAAACCAAACGTACTTTTCTCCTGAACAAAACTTTGTATGTTCCTTCATTGCAAAGGCTGCACTTGTCAATTCAATGAGTAGAGCTACTCTCATTCATTCAGTGGGACAAGCTTAACGCTTTCATTCAATGAAACAAACTGCATTCATTGAATCATTTAATCCAAGTGAAATTATTTCTTCAATGAATCAAACCTTATTCATTGAATCAATGCAACAACCCTACCTCCCTTGTACAGTGAAACAAACTGCATATGTTCATTCAATGAAAAATGCTGCACTTGTCAATTCAATGAGTAGAGCTATTCTCTTTCATTCAACGGGACTAGCCTAAGGCTTTCATTCAATGAAAGAAACTGCATTCATTGAATCATTGAATCAAAGTGAAATCATTGCTTCAATTAATCAGACCGTATTCCTTCTTTCAATGGAACAAACCTAACTCCCTTACATAGTGAACCAAACTGCATACTTTCATTCAATGAAAGAGGCTGCACTTGTCAATTCATTGAGTAGAGTTATTCTCATTCTTTCAATGGGACAAGCTTAACGCTTTCGTTCAATTAAACAAACTGCATGCATTCAATCAAACTACAACCATTGATTCATTGAATCAAACTGTATTCATTGTTTCAATGCAACAAACCTACCTCCCTTGCACAGTGAAACAAACTGCATACTTTCATTTAATGAAAGAGGCTGCACTTGTCAATTCAGTGAGTAGAGTTATTCTCATTCTTTCAATGGGACAAGATTAACGATTTCTTTCAAATACACAAACTGCATGCATTTAATCATTCAATCAAACTATAACCATTGATTCATTGAATCAAACTGTATTCCTTGTTTCAATGCAACAAACCAAACATACTTTCCTCGTGCACAAAACTTTGTAGGTTCATTCAATGAAAGAGGCTGCACTTGTCCACTCAGTGAATAGAGTTATTCTCATTCTTTCAATGGGACAAGCTTAACGCTTTCTTTCAAATAAACAAACTGCATGCATTTAATCATTCAATCAAACTATAACCATTGATTCATTGAATCAAACTGTATTCCTTGTTTCAATGCAACAAACCAAACGTACTTTTCTCCTGAACAAAACTTTGTATGTTCCTTCATTACAAAGGCTGCACTTGTCAATTCAATGAGTAGAGCTACTCTCATTCATTCAGTGGGACAAGCTTAACGCTTTCATTCAATGAAACAAACTGCATTCATTGAATCATTGAATCAAAGTGAAATCATTGCTTCAAAGAATCAAACCTTATTCATTGAATCAATGCAACAAACCTACCTCCCTTGGACAGTGAAACAAACTGCATATGTTCATTCAATGAAAAATGCTGCACTTGTCAATTCAATGAGTAGAGCTATTCTCTTTCATTCAATGGCCCCAGCCTCAGGCTTTCATTCAATGAAAGAAACTGCATTCATTGAATCATTGAATAAATCTACAATCATTGATTCAATTAATCAAACCGTATTCCTTCTTTCAATGTAACAAACCTATCTCCCTTACATAGTGAACCAAACTGCATACTTTCATTCAATGAAAGAGGCTGCACTTGTCAATTCATTGAGTAGAGTTATTCTCATTCTTTCAATGGACAAGCTTAACGCTTTCGTTCAATTAAACAAACTGCATGCATTCAATCAATCTACAACCATTGATTCATTGAATCAAACTGTATTCATTGTTTCAATGCAACAAACCTAACTCCCTTGCACAGTGAAACAAACTGCATACTTTCATTCAATGAAAGGGGCTGCACTTGTCAATTCAGTGAGTAGAGTTATTCTCACATTCAATGGGACAAGCTTAACGATTTCCTCCAAATAAACAAACTACATGCATTGAATCATTCAATCAAACTACAACCATTGATTCATTGATTAAAACTATATTACTTGGTTCAATGCAACAAACCAAACATTATTTTCTCGTGAACAAAACTTTATAGGTTCATTCATGAAAAAGGCTGCACTTGTCAATTCAATGAGTAGAGCTACTCTCATTCATTCAGTGGGACAATCTTAACGCATTCGTTCAATTAAACAAACTGCATGCATTCAATCAAACTACAACCATTGATTCATTGAATCAAACTGTATTCATTGTTTCAATGCAGAAACCTAACTCCCTTGTAAAGTGAAACAAACTGCATACTTTCATTCAATGAAAGGGGCTGCACTTGTCAATTCAGTGAGTAGAGTTATTCTCATTCTGTCAATGGGCGAAGCTTAACGGTTTCTTTCAAATACAGAAACTGCATGCATTGAATCATTCAATCAAACTATAACCATTGATTCATTGAATCAAACTGTATTCCTTGTTTCAATGCAACAAACCAAACATACTTTCCTTGTGGACAAAACTTTGTAGGTTCATTCAATGAAAGAGGCTGCAGTTGTCCATTCAGTGAATAGAGTTATTCTCATTCTTTCAATGGGACAAGCTTAACGCTTTCTTTCAAATAAACAAACTGCATGCATTTAATCATTCAATCAAACTATAACCATTGATTCATTGAATCAAACTGTATTCCTTGTTTCAATGCAACAAACCAAACGTACTTTTCTCCTGAACAAAACTTTGTAGGTTCATTCATTAAAAAGGCTGCACTTGTCAATTCATTCAATAGAGCTACTCTCATTCATTCAGTGGGACAAGCTTAATGCTTTCATTCAATGAAACAAACTGCATTCATTGAATCATTTAATCCAATTGAAATTATTGCTTCAATGAATCAAACCTTATTCATTGAATCAATGCAACAAACCTACCTCCCTTGTACAGTGAAACAAACTGCATATGTTCATTCAATGAAAAATGCTGCACTTGTCAATTCAATGAGTAGAGCTATTCTCTTTCATTCAACGGGACTAGCCTAAGGCTTTCATTCAATGAAAGAAACTGCATTCATTGAATCATTGAATCAAAGTGAAATCATTGCTTCAATTAATCAGACCGTTTTCCTTCTTTCAATGGGACCAACCTAACTCCCTTACATAGTGAACCAAACTGCATACTTTCATTCAATGAAAGAGGCTGCTCTTGTCAATTCATTGAGTAGAGTTATTCTCATTCTTTCAATGGGACAAGCTTAACGCTTTCGTTCAATTAAACAAACTGCATGCATTCAATCAAACTACAACCATTGATTCATTGAATCAAACTGTATTCTTGTTTCAATGCAACAAACCTAACTCCCTTGCACAGTGAAACAAACTGCATACTTTCATTTAATGAAAGAGGCTGCACTTGTCAATTCAGTGAGTAGAGTTATTCTCATTCTTTCAATGGGACAAGCGTAACGCTTTCGTTCAATTAAACAAACTGCATGCATTCAATCAAACTACAACCATTGATTCATTGAATCAAACTTTATTCTTGTTTCAATGCAACAAACCTAACTCCCTTGCACAGTGAAACAAACTGCATACTTTCATTTAATGAAAGAGGCTGCACTTGTCAATTCAGTGAGTAGAGTTATTCTCATTCTTTCAATGGGACAAGATTAACGATTTCTTTCAAATAAACAAACTGCATGCATTTAATCATTCAATCAAACTATAACCATTGATTCATTGAATCAAACTGTGTTCCTTGTTTCAATGCAACAAACCAAACGTACTTTTCTCCTGAACAAAACTAAGTAGGTTCATTCATTAAAAAGACTGCACTTGTCAATTCAATGAGTAGAGCTACTCTCATTCATTCAGTGTGACAAGCTTAACGCTTTCATTCAATGAAACAAACTGCATTCATTGAATCATTGAATCAAAGTGAAATCATTGCTTCAATGAATCAAACCTTATTCATTGAATCAATGCAACAAACCTACCTCCCTTGTACAGTGAAACAAACTGCATATGTTCATTCAATGAAAAATGCTGCACTTGTCAATTCAATGAGTAGAGTTATTCTCATTCTTTCAATGGGACAAGCTTAACGCTTTCGTTCAATTAAACAAACTGCATGCATTCAATCAAACTACAACCATTGATTCATTGAATCAAACTGTATTCATTGTTTCAATGCAACAAACCTACCTCCCTTGCACAGTGAAACAAACTGCATACTTTCATTTAATGAAAGAGGCTGCACTTGTCAATTCAGTGAGTAGAGTTATTCTCATTCTTTCAATGGGACAAGATTAACGATTTCTTTCAAATACACAAACTGCATGCATTTAATCATTCAATCAAACTATAACCATTGATTCATTGAATCAAACTGTATTCCTTGTTTCAATGCAACAAACCAAACATACTTTCCTCGTGCACAAAACTTTGTAGGTTCATTCAATGAAAGAGGCTGCACTTGTCCACTCAGTGAATAGAGTTATTCTCATTCTTTCAATGGGACAAGCTTAACGCTTTCTTTCAAATAAACAAACTGCATGCATTTAATCATTCAATCAAACTATAACCATTGATTCATTGAATCAAACTGTATTCCTTGTTTCAATGCAACAAACCAAACGTACTTTTCTCCTGAACAAAACTTTGTATGTTCCTTCATTACAAAGGCTGCACTTGTCAATTCAATGAGTAGAGCTACTCTCATTCATTCAGTGGGACAAGCTTAACGCTTTCATTCAATGAAACAAACTGCATTCATTGAATCATTTAATCCAAGTGAAATTATTTCTTCAATGAATCAAACCTTATTCATTGAATCAATGCAACAAACCTACCTCCCTTGTACAGTGAAACAAACTGCATATGTTCATTCAATGAAAAATGCTGCACTTGTCAATTCAATGAGTAGAGCTATTCTCTTTCATTCAACGGGACTAGCCTAAGGCTTTCATTCAATGAAAGAAACTGCATTCATTGAATCATTGAATAAATCTACAATCATTGATTCAATTAATCAAACCGTATTCCTTCTTTCAATGGAACAAACCTATCTCCCTTACATAGTGAACCAAACTGCATACTTTCATTCAATGAAAGAGGCTGCACTTGTCAATTCATTGAGTAGAGTTATTCTCATTCTTTCAATGGACAAGCTTAACGCTTTCGTTCAATTCAACAAACTGTATTCATTGTTTCAATGCAAACTACAACCGTTGATTCATTGAATCAAACTGTATTCATTGTTTCAATGCCAGAAACCTAACTCCCTTGCACAGTGAAACAAACTGCATACTTTCATTCAATGGAAGGGGCTGCACTTGTCAATTCAGTGAGTAGAGTTATTCTCACTTTCAATGGGACAAGCTTAACGATTTCCTCCAAATAAACAAACTACATGCATTGAATCATTCAATCAAACTATAACCATTGATTCATTGAATCAAACTGTATTCCTTGTTTCAATGCAACAAACCAAACATACTTTCCTTGTGCACAAAACTTTGTAGGTTCATTCAATGAAAGAGGCTGCAGTTGTCCATTCAGTGAATAGAGTTATTCTCATTCTTTTTATGGGACAAGCTTAACGCTTTCTTTCAAATAAACAAACTGCATGCATTTAATCATTCAATCAAACTATAACCATTGATTCATTGAATCAAACTGTATTCCTTGTTTCAATGCAACAAACCAAACGTACTTTTCTCCTGAACAAAACTTTGTATGTTCCTTCATTACAAAGGCTGCACTTGTCAATTCAATGAGTAGAGCTACTCTCATTCATTCAGTGGGACAAGTTTAACGCTTTCATTCAATGAAACAAACTGCATTCATTGAATCATTTAATAAAAGTGAAATTATTGCTTCAATGAATCAAACCTTATTCATTGAATCAATGCAACAAACCTACCTCCCTTGTACAGTGAAACAAACTGCATATGTTCATTCAATGAAAAATGCTGCACTTGTCAATTCAATGAGTAGAGCTATTCTCTTTCATTCAACGGGACTAGCCTAAGGCTTTCATTCAATGAAAGAAACTGCATTCATTGAATCATTGAATCAAAGTGAAATCATTGCTTCAATTAATCAGACCGTATTCCTTCTTTCAATGGGACAAACCTAACTCCCTTACATAGTGAACCAAACTGCATACTTTCATTCAATGAAAGAGGCTGCACTTGTCAATTCATTGAGTAGAGTTATTCTCATTCTTTCAATGGGACAAGCTTAACGCTTTCGTTCAATTAAACAAACTGCATGCATTCAATCAAACTACAACCATTGATTCATTGAATCAAACTGTATTCATTGTTTCAATGCAACAAACCTAACTCCCTTGCACAGTGAAACAAACTGCATACTTTCATTTCATGAAAGAGGCTGCACTTGTCAATTCAGTGAGTAGAGTTATTCTCATTCTTTCAATGGGACAAGATTAACGATTTCTTTCAAATAAACAAACTGCATGCATTTAATCATTCAATCAACCTATAACCATTGATTAATTGAATCAAACTGTATTCCTTGTTTCAATGCAACAAACCAAACATACTTTCCTCGTGCACAAAACTTTGTAGGTTCATTCAATGAAAGAGGCTGCACTTGTCCTCTCAGTGAATAGAGTTATTCTCATTCTTTCAATGGGACAAGCTTAACACTTTATTTCAAATAAACAAACTGCATGCATTTAATCATTCAATCAAACTATAACCATTGATTCATTGAATCAAACTGTATTCCTTGTTTCAATGCAACAAACCAAACGTACTTTTCTCCTGAACAAAACTTTGTATGTTCCTTCATTACAAAGGCTGCACTTGTCAATTCAATGAGTAGAGCTACTCTCATTCATTCAGTGGGACAAGCTTAACGCTTTCATTCAATGAAACAAACTGCATTCATTGAATCATTTAATCCAAGTGAAATCATTGCTTCAAAGAATCAAACCTTATTCATTGAATCAATGCAACAAACCTACCTCCCTTGGACAGTGAAACAAACTGCATATGTTCATTCAATGAAAAATGCTGCACTTGTCAATTCAATGAGTAGAGCTATTCTCTTTCATTCAATGGGACCAGCCTAAGGCTTTCATTCAATGAAAGAAACTGCATTCATTGAATCATTGAATAAATCTACAATCATTGATTCAATTAATCAAACCGTATTCCTTCTTTCAATGGAACAAACCTATCTCCCTTACATAGTGAACCAAACTGCATACTTTCATTCAATGAAAGAGGCTGCACTTGTCAATTCATTGAGTAGAGTTATTCTCATTCTTTCAATGGACAAACTTAACGCTTTCGTTCAATTCAACAAACTGCATGCCTTCAATCAAAAAACAACGATTGATTCATTGAATCAAACTGTATTCATTGTTTCAATGCAACAAACCGAACTCCCTTGCACAGTGAAACAAACTGCATACTTTCATTCAATGAAAGGGGCTGCACGTGTCAATTCATTGAGTAGAGTTATTCTCATTCTTTCAATGGACAAGCTTAACGCTTTCGTTTAATTCAACAAACTGCATGCACTCACCAAAGTACAACCATTGATTCATTGAATCAAACTGTATTCATTGTTTCAATGTAACAAACCTAACTCCCTTGCACAGTGAAACAAACTGCATACTTTCATTTAATGAAAGAGGCTGCATTGTCAATTCAGTGAGTAGAGTTATTCTCATTCTTTCAATGGGACAAACTTAACGATTTCCTCCAAATAAACAAACTACATGCATTGAGTCATTCAATCAAACTACAACCATTGATTCATTGAATCAAACTATATTACTTGGTTCAATGTAACAAACCAAACGTACTTTTCTCCTGAACAAAACTTTGCAGGATCATTCAATAAAAAGGCTGCACTTGTCAATTCAATGAGTAGAGCTACTCTCATTCATTCAGTGGGACAAGCTTAATGCTTTCATTCAATGAAACAAACTGCATTCATTGAATCATTTAATCCAAGTGAAATCATTGCTTCAATGAATCAAACCTTATTCATTGAATCAATGCAACAAACCTGCCTCCCTTGTACAGTGAAACAAACTGCATATGTCCATTCAATGAAAAATGCTGCACTTGTCAATTCAATGAGTAGAACTATTCTCTTTCATTCAATGGGACCAGCCTAAGGCTTTCATTCAATGAAAGAAACTACATTCATTGAATCATTGAATCAAAGTGAAAACATTGCTTCAATTAATCAGACCGTATTCCTTCTTTCAATGGAACAAACCTAACTCCCTTACATAGTGAACCAAACTGCATACTTTCATTCAATGAAAGAGGCTGCACTTGTCAATTCAGTGAGTAGAGTTATTCTCATTCTTTAATGGGACAAGCTTCACGCATTCGTTCAATTCAACAAACTGCATGCATTCAATCAAACTACAACCATTGATTCATTGAATTAAACTGTAATCCTTGTTTCAATGCAACAAACCAAACGTACTTTTCACCTGAACAAAACTTTGTAGGTTCATTCATTTAAAAGGCTGCACTTGTCAATTCAATGAGTAGAGCTACTCTCATTCATTCAGTGGGACAAGCTTAATGCTTTCATTCAATGAAACAAACTGCATTCATTGAATCATTTAATCCAAGTGAAATTATTGCATCAATGAATCAAACCTTATTCATTGAATCAATGCAACAAACCTACCTCCCTTGTACAGTGAAACAAACTGCATATGTTCATTCAATGAAAAATGCTGCACTTGTCAATTCAATGAGTAGAGCTATTCTCTTTCATTCAATGGGACAAGCTTAATGCTTTCATTCAATGAAACAAACTGCATTCATTGAATCATTTAATCCAAGTGAAAACATTGCTTCGATTAATCAGACCGTATTCCTTCTTTCAATGGAACAAACCTAACTCCCTTGCATAGTGAACCAAACTGCATACTTTCATTCAATGAAATAGGCTGCACTTGTCAATTCATTGAGTAGAGTTATTCTCATTCTTTCAATGGACATGCTTAACGCTTTCGTTCAATTCAACAAACTGCATGCATTCAATCAAACTACAACCATTGATACATTGAATCAAACTGTATTCATTGTTTCAATGCAACAAACCTAACTCCCTTGCACAGTGAAACAAACTACATACTTTCATTCAATGGAAGGGGCTGCACTTGTCAATTCAGTGAGTAGAGTTATTCTCATTCTTTCAATGGGACAAGCTTAACGATTTCCTCCAAATAAACAAACTACATGCATTGAGTCATTCAATCAAACTACAACCATTGATTCATTTAATCAAACTATATTACTTGGTTCAATGCAACAAACCAAACATAATTTTCTCCTGAACTAAACTTTGTAGGTTCATTCATGAAAAAGGCTGCACTTGTCAATTCAATGAGTAGAGCTACTCTCATTCATTCAGTGGGACAATCTTAACGCTTTCGTTCAATTAAACAAACTGCATGCATTCAATCAAACTACAACCATTGATTCATTGAATCAAACTGTATTCATTGTTTCAATGCAACAAACCTAACTCCCTTGCAGAGTGAAACAAACTGCACACTTTCATTTAATGAAAGAGGCTGCACTTGTCAATTCAGTAAGTAGAGTTATTCTCATTCTTTCAAAGGGTCAAGATTAACGATTTCTTTCAAATAAACAAATTGCATGCATTGAATCATTCAATCAAACTGCAACCATTGATTCATTGAATCAAACTATATTCCTTGGTTCAATGCAACAAACCAAACATAATTTTCTCATGAACAAAAGTTTGTAGGTTCATTCATGAAAAAGGCTGCACTTGTCAATTCAATGAGTAGAGCTACTCTCATTCATTTAGTGGGACAATCTTAACGCTTTCGTTCAATTAAACAAACTGCATGCATTCAATCAAACTACAACCATTGATTCATTGAATCAAACTGTATTCATTGTTTCAATGCAACAAAACTAACTCCCTTGCACAGTGAAACAAACTGCATACTTTCATTTAATGAAAGAGGCTGCACCTGTCAATTCAGTGAGTAGAGTTATTCTCATTCTTTCAATGGGACAAGCTTAACACTTTCTTTCAAATAAACAAACTGCATGCGTTTAATCATTCAATCAAACTATAACCATTGATTCATTGAATCGAACTGTATTCATTGTTTCAATGCAACAAACCTAACTCCCTTGCACAGTGAAACAAACTGCATACTTTCATTTAATGAAAGAGGCTGCACTTGTCAATTCAGTGAGTAGAGTTATTCTCATTCTTTCCAAGGGACAAGCTTAACGATTACTTTCAAATAAACAAATTGCATGCATTGAATCATTCAATCAAACTATAACCAGTGATTCATTGAATCAAACTGTATTTCTTGTTTCAATGCAACGAACCAAGCATATTTTCCTCGTGCACAAAACTTTGTAGGTTCATTCAATCAAAGAGGCTGCACTTGTCCATTGAGTGAATAGAGTTATTCTCATTCTTTCAATGGGACAAGCTTAACGATTTCTTTCAAATAAACAAACTGCATGCATTTAATCATTCAATCAAACTATAACCAGTGATTCATTGAATCAAACTGTATTCCTTGTTTCAATGCAACAAACCAAACATACTTTTCACCTGAACAAAACTTTGTATGTTCATTCATTTAAAAGGCTGCACTTGTCAATTCAATGAGGAGAGCTACTCTCATTCATTCAGTGGGACAAGCTTAATGCTTTCATTCAATGAAACAAACTGCATTCATTGAATCATTTAATCAAAGTGAAATTATTGCTTTAATGAATCAAACCTTATTCATTGAATCAATGCAACAAACCTACCTCCCTTGTACAGTGAAACAAACTGCATATGTTCATTCAATGAAAAATGCTGCACTTGTCAATTCAATGAGTAGAGCTATTTTCTTTCATTCAACGGGACCAGCCTAAGGCTTTCATTCAATGAAAGAAACTGCATTCATTGAATCATTGAATAAATCTACAATCATAGATTCAATTAATCAAACCGTATTCCTTCTTTCAATGTAACAAACCTATCTCCCTTACATAGTGAACCAAACTGCATACTTTCATTCAATGAAAGAGGCTGCACTTGTCAATTCATTGAGTAGAGTTATTCTCATTCTTTCAATGGACAAGCTTAACGCTTTCGTTCAATTCAACAAACTGTATTCATTGTTTCAATGCAAACTACAACCATTGATTCATTGAATCAAACTGTATTCATTGTTTCAATGCCAGAAACCTAACTCCCTTGCACAGTGAAACAAACTGCATACTTTCATTCAATGGAAGGGGCTGCACTTGTCAATTCAATGAGTAGAGTTATTCTCACTTTCAATGGGACAAGCTTAACGATTTCCTCCAAATAAACAAACTGCATGCATTGAATCATTCAATCAAACTATAACCATTGATTCATTGAATCAAACTGTATTCCTTGTTTCAATGCAACAAACCAAACATACTTTCCTTGTGCACAAAACTTTGTAGGTTCATTCAATGAAAGAGGCTGCAGTTGTCCATTCAGTGAATAGAGTTATTCTCATTCTTTCAATGGGACAAGCTTAACGCTTTCTTTCAAATAAACAAACTGCATGCATTTAATCATTCAATCAAACTATAACCATTGATTCATTGAATCAAACTGTGTTCCTTGTTTCAATGCAACAAACCAAACGTACTTTTCTCCTGAACAAAACTTTGTATGTTCCTTCATTACAAAGTCTGCACTTGTCAATTCAATGAGTAGAGCTACTCTCATTCATTCAGTGGGACAAGCTTAACGCTTTCATTCAATGAAAAAAACTGCATTCATTGAATCATTTAATCAAAGTGAAATTATTTCTTCAATGAATCAAACCTTATTCATTGAATCAATGCAACAAACCTACCTCCCTTGTACAGTGAAACAAACTGCATATGTTCATTCAATGAAAAATGCTGCACTTGTCAATTCAATGAGTAGAGCTATTCTCTTTCATTCAACGGGACTAGCCTAAGGCTTTCATTCAATGAAAGAAACTGCATTCATTGAATCATTGAATCAAAGTGAAATCATTGCTTCAATTAATCAGACCGTATTCCTTCTTTCAATGGAACAAACCTAACTCCCTTACATAGTGAACCAAACTGCATACTTTCATTCAATGAAAGAGGCTGCACTTGTCAATTCATTGAGTAGAGTTATTCTCATTCTTTCAATGGGACAAGCTTAACGCTTTCGTTCAATTAAACAAACTGCATGCATTCAATCAAACTACAACCATTGATTCATTGAATCAAACTGTATTCATTGTTTCAATGCAACAAACCTAACTCCCTTGCACAGTGAAACAAACTGCATACTTTCATTTAATGAAAGAGGCTGCACTTGTCAATTCAGTGAGTAGAGTTATTCTCATTCTTTCAATGGGACAAGATTAACGATTTCTTTCAAATAAACAAACTGCATGCATTTAATCATTCAATCAAACTATAACCATTGATTCATTGAATCAAACTGTATTCCTTGTTTCAATGCAACAAACCAAACATACTTTCCTCGTGCACAAAACTTTGTAGGTTCATTCAATGAAAGAGGCTGCACTTGTCCACTCAGTGAATAGAGTTATTCTCATTCTTTCAATGGGACAAGCTTAACGCTTTCTTTCAAATAAACAAACTGCATGCATTTAATCATTCAATCAAACTATAACCATTGATTCATTGAATCAAACTGTATTCCTTGTTTCAATGCAACAAACCAAACGTACTTTTCTCCTGAACAAAACTTTGAATGTTCCTTCATTACAAAGGCTGCACTTGTCAATTCAATGAGTAGAGCTACTCTCATTCATTCAGTGGGACAAGCTTAACGCTTTCATTCAATGAAACAAACTGCATTCATTGAATCATTTAATCAAAGTGAAATCATTGCTTCAATTAATCAAACCGTATTCCTTGTTTCAATGGAACAAACCTATCTCCCTTACAAAGTGAACCAAACTGCATACTTTCATTCAATGAAAGAGGCTGCACTTCTCAATTCAGTGAGTAGAGTTATTCTCATTCTTTCAATGGGACAAGATTAACGATTTCCTCCAAATAAACAAACTGCATGCATTGAATCATTCAATCAAACTACAACCATTGATTCATTGAATCAAACTATATTACTTGGATCAATGCAACAAACCAAACATAATTTTCTCGTGAACAAAACTTAATAGGTTCATTCATGAAATAGGCTGCACTTGTCAATTCAATGAGTAGAGCTACTCTCATTCATTCAGTGGGACAATCTTAACGCTTCCGTTCAATTAAACAAACTGCATGCATTCAATCAAACTACAACCATTGATTCATTGAATCAAACTGTATTCATTGTTTCAATGCAACAAACCTAACTCCCTTGTACAGTGAAACAAACTGCATACTTTCATTCAATCAAAGAGGCTGCACTTGTCCATTCAGTGAATAGAGTTATTCTCATTCTTTCAATGGGACAAGCTTAACGCTTTCTTTCAAATAAACAAACTGCATGCATTTAATCATTCAATCAAACTACAACAATTGATTTATTGAATCAAACTGTATTCCTTGTTTCAATGCAAAAAACAAAACTCACTAATGTCTTCAACAAAACTTTATAGGTTCATTCTATGAAAGAGGCTGCATTTGTCAATTCAATGAGTAGAGCTCCTTTCATTAATTCAGTGGGACAAGCTTCACGCTTTTATTCAATGAAACAAACTGCATTCATTGAATCATTGAATCAAAGTGAAATCATTGCTTCAATTAATCAAACCGTATTCCTTCTTTCAATGGAACAAACCTATCTCCCTTACATAGTGAACCAAACTGATAATTTCATTCAATGAAAGAGTCTGTACTTGTCAAATCAATGAGTAGAGCTACTCTCATTCATTCAGTGGGACAAGCTTAACGCTTGCGTTCAAGGAAACACACTGCATTCATTGAATCATTGAATCAAAGTGAAATCATTGCTTCAATGAATCAAACCGTATTCCTTCTTTCAATGGAACAAACCTATCTCCCTTACAGAGTGAAACAAACTGATAATTTCATTCAATGAAAGAGGCTGCACTTGTCAATTCAATGAGTAGAGCTACTCTCATTCATTCAGTGAGACAAGCTTAATGCTTTCATTCAATGAAACAAACTGCATTCATTGAATCATTGAATCAAAGTGAAATCATTGCTTCAATTAATCAAACCGTATTCCTTCTTTCAATGGAACAAACCTATCTCCCTTACATAGTGAACCAAACTGCATACTTTCATTCAATCAATGAGGCTGCACTTGTCAATTCAGTGAGTAGAGTTATTCTCATTCTTCAATGGGAGAAGCTTAACGGTTTCTTTCAAATAAACAAATTGCATGCATTGAATCATTCAATCAAACTATAACCATTGATTCATTGAATCAAACTGTATTCCTTGTTTCAATGCAACAAACCAAACATACTTTCCTCGTGCACAAAACTTTGTAGGTTCATTCAACGAAAGAGGCTGAACTTGTCCATTCAGTGAATAGAGGTGTTGTCATTCTTTCAATGGGACAAGCATAACGCTTTCTTTCAAATAAACAAACTGCATGCATTTAATCATTCAATCAAACTATAAACATTGATTCATTGAATCATACTGTATTCCTTGTTTCAATGCAACAAACCAAACGTACTTTTCACCTGAACAAAACTTTGTAGGTTCATTCATTAAAAAGGTTGCACTTGTCAATTCAATGAGTAGAGCTACTCTCATTCATTCAGTGTGACAAGCTTAACGCTTTCATTCAACGAAACAAACTGCATTCATTGAATCATTGAATCAAAGTGAAATCATTGCTTCAACGAATCTAACCTTATTCATTGAATCAATGCAACAAACCAACCTCCCTTGTACAGTGAAACAAACTGCATATGTTCATTCAATGAAAAATGCTGCACTTGTCAATTCAATGAGTAGAGTTATTCTCATTCTTTCAATGGGACAAGCTTAACGCTTTCGTTCAATTAAACAAACTGCATGCACTGAATCATTCAATCAAACTGCAACCATTGATTCATTGAATCAAACTGTATTCATTGTTTCAATGCAACAAACCTAACTCCCTTGTACTGTGAAACAAACTGCATACTTTCATTTAATGAAAGAGGCTGCACTTGTCAATTCAGTGAATAGAGTATTCTCATTCTTTCAATGGGACAAGCTCAACGCTTTCTTTCAAATAAACAAACTGCATGCATTTAATCATTCAATCAAACTATAAACATTGATTCATTGAATCAAACTGTATTCCTTGTTTCAATGCAACAAACCAAACGTACTTTTCTCCTGAACAAAACTTTGTAGGTTCATTCATTAAAAAGGCTGCACTTGTCAAAACAATGAGTAGAGCTACTCTCATTCATTCAGTGGGACAAGCTTAATGCTTTCATTCAATGAAACAAACTGCATTCATTGAATCATTTAATCCAAGTGAAATCATTGCTTCAATGAATCAAACCTTATTCATTGTTTCAATGCAACAAACCTAACTGCCTTGTACAGTGAAACAAACTGCATACTTTCATTCAATGAAAGAGGCTACACTTGTCCATTCAGTGAGTAGAGTTATTCTCATTCTTTCAATGGGACAAGCTTAACGCTTTCATTCAAATAAACAAACTGCATGCATTTAATGATTCAATTAAACTATAACCATTGATTCATTGAATCAAACTGTATTCCTTGTTTCAATGCAACGGAACTAACTCCCTTACATAGTGAAACAAACTGCAAACGTTCATTCAATGAAAGAGGCTACACTTGTCAATTCAGTGAGTAGAGTTATTCTCATTCTTTCAATGGGACAAGATTTATGCTCTCATTGAATTATACAAACTGCATGCATTGAATCATTCAATCAAACTACAACAATTGATTTATTGAATCAAACTGTATTCCTTGTTTCAATGCAAAAAACAAAACTCACTAATGTCGTCAACAAAACTTTATAGGTTCATTCTATGAAAGAGGCTGCATTTGTCAATTCAATGAGTAGAGCTATTCTCTTTCATTCAATGGGACCAGCCTAAGGCTTTCATTCAATGAAAGAAACTGCATTCATTGAATCATTGAATCAAAGTGAAATCATTGCTTCAATTAATCAAACCGTATTCCTTGTTTCAATGGAACAAACCTATCTCCGTTACATAGTGAACCAAACTGCATACTTTCATTCAATGAAAGAGGCTGCACTTGTTAATTCATTGAGTAGAGTTATTCTCATTCTTTCAATGGGACAAGATTAACGATTTCCTCCAAATAAACAAACTGCATGCATTGAATCATTCAATCAAACTACAACCATTGATTCATTGAATCAAACTATATTACTTGGATCAAAGCAACAAACCAAACATAATTTTCTCCTGAACCAAACTGCATACTTTCATTCAATGAAAGAGGCTGTACTTGCCAATTCAGTGAGTAGAGTTATTCTCAATCTTTCAATGGGACAAGTTTAACGCTTTCGTTCAATTAAACAAACTGCATGCATTCAATCAAACTACAACCATTGATTCATTGAATCAAACTGTATTCATTGTTTCAATGCAACAAACCTAACTCCCTTGCACAGTGAAACAAACTGCATACTTTCATTCAATGAAAGGGGCTGCACTTGTCAATTCAGTGAGTAGAGTTATTCTCATTCTTTCAATGGGACAAGCTTAACGATTTCCTCCAAATACTCAAACTGCATGCATTGAATCATTCAATCAAACTACAACCATTGATTCATTGAATCAAACTATATTACTTGGTTCAATGCAACAAACCAAACATAATTTTCTCGTGAACAAAACTTTTTCGGTTCATTCATGAAAAAGGCTGCACTTGTCAATTCAATGAGTAGAGCTACTCTCATTCATTCAGTGGGACAATCTTAACGCTTTCGTTCAATTAAACAAACTGCATGCATTCAATCAAACTACAACCATTGATTCTTTGAATCAAACTGTATTCATTGTTTCAATGCAACAAACCTAACTCCCTTGTACAGTGAAACAAACTGCATACTTTCATTCAATCAAAGAGGCTGCACTTGTCCATTCAGTGAATAGAGTTATTCTCATTCTTTCAATGGGACAAGCTTAACGCTTTCTTTCAAATAAACAAACTGCATGCATTTAATGATTCAATCAAACTATAACCATTGATTCATTGAATCAACCTGTATTCATTGTTTCAATGCAACAAACCTAACTCCCTTGTACAGTGAAACAAACTGCATACTTTCATTCAATCAAAGAGGCTGCACTTGTCCATTCAGTGAATAGAGTTATTCTCATTCTTTCAATGGGACAAGCTTAACACTTTCGTTCAATTAAACAAACTGCATGCATTCAATCAAACTACAACCATTGATTCATTGAATCAAACTGTATTCATTGTTTCAATGCAACAAACCTAACTACCTTGTACAGTGAAACAAACTGCATACTTTCATTCAATCAAAGAGGCTGCACTTGTCCATTCAGTGAATAGAGTTATTCTCATTCTTTCAATGGGACCAGCTTAACGCTTTCTTTCAAATAAACAAACTGCATGCATTTAATCATTCAATCAAACTATAACCATTGATTCATTGAATCAAACTGTATTCCTTGTTTCAATGCAACAAACCAAACGTACATTTCTCCTGAACAAAACTTTATAGGTTCATTCATTAAAAAGGCTGCACTAGTCAATTCAATGGGTAGAGCTACTCTCATTCATTCAATGGGACCAGCTTAACGCTTTCATTCAATGAAACAAATTGCATTCATTGAATCATTTAATCAAAGTGAAATCATTGCTTCAATGAATCAAACCTTATTCATTGAATCAATGCAACAAACCTACCTCCCTTGTACAGTGAAACAAACTGCATATGTTCATTCAATGAAAAATGCTGCACTTGTCAATTCAATGAGTAGAGCAATTCTCTTTCATACAATGGGACCAGCCTAAGGCTTTCATTCAATGAAACAAACTGCATTCATTGAATCATTGAATAAATCTACAATCATTGATTCAATTAATCAAACCGTATTTATATTTTCAATGGAACAAACCTATCTCCCTTACAAAGTGAACCAAACTGCATACTTTCATTCAATGAAAGAGGCTGCACTTGTCAATTCATTGAGTAGAGTTATTCTCATTCTTTCAATGGGACAAGCTTAACGCTTTCGTTCAATTAAACAAACTGCATGCATTCAATCAAACTACAACCAATGATTCATTGAATCAAACTGTATTCATTGTTTCAATGCAACAAACCTAACTCCCTTGCACAGTGAAACAAACTGCATACTTTCATTTAATGAAAGAGGCTGCACTTGTCAATTCAGTCAGGAGAGTTATTCTAATTCTTTCAATGGGACAAGCTCAACGATTTCCTCCAAATAAACAAACTGCATGCATTGAATCATTCAATCAAACTACAACCATTGATTCATTGAATCAAACTAAATTATTGGTTTCATGCAACAAACCAAACATAATTTTCTCGTGAACAAAACTTAATAGGTTCAATCATGAAATAGGCTGAACTTGTCAATTCAATGAGTAGAGCTACTCTCATTCATTCAGTGGGACAATCTTAACGCTTTCGTTCAATTAAACAAACTGCATGCATTCATTCAAACTACAACCATTGATTCATTGAATCAAACTGTATTCATTGTTTCAATGCAACAAACCTAACTCCCTTGTACAGTGAAACAAACTGCATCCTTTCATTCAATCAAAGAGGCTGCACTTGTCCATTCAGTGAATAGAGTTATTCTCATTCTTTCAATGGGACAAGCTTAACACTTTCTTTCAAATAAACAAACTGCATGCATTTAATCATTCAAACAAACTATAAACATTGATTCATTGAATCAAACTGTATTCCTTGTTTCAATGCAACAAACCAAACATACTTTCCTCGTGCACAAAACTTTGTAGGTTCATTCAATGAAAGAGGCTGCACTTGTCCATTCAGTGAATAGAGTTATTCTCATTCTTTCAATGGGACAAGCTTAACGCTTTCTTTCAAATAAACAAACTGCATGCATTTAATCATTCAATCAAACTATAACCATTGATTCATTGAATCAAACTGTGTTCCTTGTTTCAATGCAACAAACCAAACGTACTTTTCTCCTGAACAAAACTTTGTATGTTCCTTCATTACAAAGTCTGCACTTGTCAATTCAATGAGTAGAGCTACTCTCATTCATTCAGTGGGACAAGCTTAACGCTTTCATTCAATGAAACAAACTGCATTCATTGAATCATTTGATCAAAGTGAAATCATTGCTTCAATTAATCAAACCGTATTCCTTCTTTCAATGGAACAAACCTATTACCCTTACATCGTGAACCAAACTGCATACTTTCATTCAATCAATGAGGCTGCACTTGTCAATTCAGTGAGTAGAGTTATTCTCATTCTTCAATGGGAGAAGCTTAACGGTTTCTTTCAAATAAACAAATTGCATGCATTGAATCATTCAATCAAACTATAACCATTGATTCATTGAATCAAACTGTATTCCTTGTTTCAATGCAACAAACCAAACATACTTTCCTCGTGCACAAAACTTTGTAGGTTCATTCAACGAAAGAGGCTGAACTTGTCCATTCAGTGAATAGAGGTGTTGTCATTCTTTCAATGGAACAAGCTTAACGCTTTCTTTCAAATAAACAAACTGCATGCATTTAATCATTCAATCAAACTATAAACATTGATTCATTGAATCATACTGTATTCCTTGTTTCAATGCAACAAACCAAACGTACTTTTCTCCTGAACAAAACTTTGTAGGTTCATTCATTAAAAAGGTTGCACTTGTCAATTCAATGAGTAGAGCTACTCTCATTCATTCAGTGTGACAAGCTTAACGCTTTCATTCAACGAAACAAACTGCATTCATTGAATCATTGAATCAAAGTGAAATCATTGCTTCAACGAATCAAACCTTATTCATTGAATCAATGCAACAAACCAACCTCCCTTGTACAGTGAAACAAACTGCATATGTTCATTCAATGAAAAATGCTGCACTTGTCAATTCAATGAGTAGAGTTATTCTCATTCTTTCAATGGGACAAGCTTAAGGCTTTCGTTCAATTAAACAAACTGCATGCACTGAACCATTCAATCAAACTGCAACCATTGATTCATTGAATCAAACTCTATTCATTGTTTCAATGCAACAAACCTAACTCCCTTGTACAGTGAAACAAACTGCATACTTTCATTTAATGAAAGAGGCTGCACTTGTCAATTCAGTGAATAGAGTATTCTCATTCTTTCAATGGGACAAGCTCAACGCTTTCTTTCAAATAAACAAACTGCATGCATTTAATGATTCAATTAAACTATAACCATTGATTCATTGAATCAAACTGTATTCCTTGTTTCAATGCAACGGAACTAACTCCCTTACATAGTGAAACAAACTGCAAACGTTCATTCAATGAAAGAGGCTACACTTGTCAATTCAGTGAGTAGAGTTATTCTCATTCTTTCAATGGGACAAGATTTATGCTCTCATTGAATTATACAAACTGCATGCATTGAATCATTCAATCAAACTACAACAATTGATTTATTGAATCAAACTGTATTCCTTGTTTCAATGCAAAAAACAAAACTCACTAATGTCGTCAACAAAACTTTATAGGTTCATTCTATGAAAGAGGCTGCATTTGTCAATTCAATGAGTAGAGCTCCTTTCATTAATTCAGTGGGACAAGCTTCACGCTTTTATTCAATGAAACAAACTGCATTCATTGAATCATTGAATCAAAGTGAAATCATTGCTTCAATTAATCAAACCGTATTCCTTCTTTCAATGGAACAAACCTATCTCCCTTACATAGTGAACCAAACTGCATACTTTCATTCAATGAAAGAGTCTGTACTTGTCAAATCAATGAGTAGAGCTACTCTCATTCATTCAGTGGGACAAGCTTCACGCTTGCGTTCAAGGAAACACACTGCATTCATTGAATCATTGAATCAAAGTGAAATCATTGCTTCAATGAATCAAACCTTATTCATTGAATCAATGCAACAAACCTACCTCCCTTTTATAGTGAAACAAACTGCATCTGTTCATTCAATGAAAAATGCTGCACTTGTCAATTCAATGAGTAGAGCTATTCTCTTTCATTCAATGGGACCAGCCTAAGGCTTTCATTCAATGAAAGAAACTGCATTCATTGAATCATTGAATCAAAGTGAAATCATTGCTTCAATTAATCAAACCGTATTCCTTGTTTCAATGGAACAAACCTATCTCCGTTACATAGTGAACCAAACTGCATACTTTCATTCAATGAAAGAGGCTGCACTTGTTAATTCATTGAGTAGAGTTATTCTCATTCTTTCAATGGGACAAGATTAACGATTTCCTCCAAATAAACAAACTGCATGCATTGAATCATTCAATCAAACTACAACCATTGATTCATTGAATCAATCTATATTACTTGGATCAAAGCAACAAACCAAACATAATTTTCTCCTGAACCAAACTGCATACTTTCATTCAATGAAAGAGGCTGTACTTGCCAATTCAGTGAGTAGAGTTATTCTCAATCTTTCAATGGGACAAGCTTAACGCTTTCGTTCAATTAAACAAACTGCATGCATTCAATCAAACTACAACCATTGATTCATTGAATCAAACTGTATTCATTGTTTCAATGCAACAAACCTAACTCCCTTGCACAGTGAAACAAACTGCATACTTTCATTCAATGAAAGGGGCTGCACTTGTCAATTCAGTGAGTAGAGTTATTCTCATTCTTTCAATGGGACAAGCTTAACGATTTCCTCCAAATACTCAAACTGCATGCATTGAATCATTCAATCAAACTACAACCATTGATTCATTGAATCAAACTATATTACTTGGTTCAATGCAACAAACCAAACATAATTTTCTCGTGAACAAAACTTTTTCGGTTCATTCATGAAAAAGGCTGCACTTGTCAATTCAATGAGTAGAGCTACTCTCATTCATTCAGTGGGACAATCTTAACGCTTTCGTTCAATTAAACAAACTGCATGCATTCAATCAAACTACAACCATTGATTCTTTGAATCAAACTGTATTCATTGTTTCAATGCAACAAACCTAACTCCCTTGTACAGTGAAACAAACTGCATACTTTCATTCAATCAAAGAGGCTGCACTTGTCCATTCAGTGAATAGAGTTATTCTCATTCTTTCAATGGGACAAGCTTAACGCTTTCTTTCAAATAAACAAACTGCATGCATTTAATGATTCAATCAAACTATAACCATTGATTCATTGAATCAACCTGTATTCATTGTTTCAATGCAACAAACCTAACTCCCTTGTACAGTGAAACAAACTGCATACTTTCATTCAATCAAAGAGGCTGCACTTGTCCATTCAGTGAATAGAGTTATTCTCATTCTTTCAATGGGACAAGCTTAACGCTTTCTTTCAAATAAACAAACTGCATGCATTTAATGATTCAATCAAACTATAACCATTGATTCATTGAATCAACCTGTATTCATTGTTTCAATGCAACAAACCTAACTCCCTTGTACAGTGAAACAAACTGCATACTTTCATTCAATCAAAGAGGCTGCACTTGTCCATTCAGTGAATAGAGTTATTCTCATTCTTTCAATGGGACCAGCTTAACGCTTTCTTTCAAATAAACAAACTGCATGCATTTAATCATTCAATCAAACTATAACCATTGATTCATTGAATCAAACTGTATTCCTTGTTTCAATGCAACAAACCAAACGTACATTTCTCCTGAACAAAACTTTATAGGTTCATTCATTAAAAAGGCTGCACTAGTCAATTCAATGGGTAGAGCTACTCTCTTTCATTCAATGGGACAAGCTTAACGCTTTCATTCAATGAAACAAATTGCATTCATTGAATCATTTAATCAAAGTGAAATCATTGCTTCAATGAATCAAACCTTATTCATTGAATCAATGCAACAAACCTACCTCCCTTGTACAGTGAAACAAACTGCATATGTTCATTCAATGAAAAATGCTGCACTTGTCAATTCAATGAGTAGAGCTATTCTCTTTCATTCAATGGGACCAGCCTAAGGCTTTCATTCAATGAAACAAACTGCATTCATTGAATCATTGAATAAATCTACAATCATTGATTCAATTAATCAAACCGTATTTATATTTTCAATGGAACAAACCTATCTCCCTTACAAAGTGAACGAAACTGCATACTTTCATTCAATGAAAGAGGCTGCACTTGTCAATTCATTGAGTAGAGTTATTCTCATTCTTTCAATGGGACAAGCTTAACGCTTTCGTTCAATTAAACAAACTGCATGCATTCAATCAAACTACAACCAATGATTCATTGAATCAAACTGTATTCATTGTTTCAATGCAACAAACCTAACTCCCTTGCACAGTGAAACAAACTGCATACTTTCATTTAATGAAAGAGGCTGCACTTGTCAATTCAGTCAGGAGAGTTATTCTCATTCTTTCAATGGGACAAGCTCAACGATTTCCTCCAAATAAACAAACTGCATGCATTGAATCATTCAATCAAACTACAACCATTGATTCATTGAATCAAACTAAATTACTTGGTTTCATGCAACAAACCAAACATAATTTTCTCGTGAACAAAACTTAATAGGTTCAATCATGAAATAGGCTGAACTTGTCAATTCAATGAGTAGAGCTACTCTCATTCATTCAGTGGGACAATCTTAACGCTTTCGTTCAATTAAACAAACTGCATGCATTCATTCAAACTACAACCATTGATTCATTGAATCAAACTGTATTCATTGTTTCAATGCAACAAACCTAACTCCCTTGTACAGTGAAACAAACTGCATCCTTTCATTCAATCAAAGAGGCTGCACTTGTCCATTCAGTGAATGGAGTTATTCTCATTCTTTCAATGGGACAAGCTTAACACTTTCTTTCAAATAAACAAACTGCATGCATTTAATCATTCAAACAAACTATAAACATTGATTCATTGAATCAAACTGTATTCCTTGTTTCAATGCAACAAACCAAACATACTTTCCTCGTGCACAAAACATTGTAGGTTCATTCAATGAAAGAGGCTGCACTTGTCCATTCAGTGAATAGAGTTATTCTCATTCTTTCAATGGGACAAGCTTAACGCTTTCTTTCAAATAAACAAACTGCATGCATTTAATCATTCAATCAAACTACAACAATTGATTTATTGAATCAAACTGTATTCCTTGTTTCAATGCAAAAAACAAAACTCACTAATGTCGTCAACAAAACTTTATAGGTTCATTCTATGAAAGAGGCTGCATTTGTCAATTCAATGAGTAGAGCTCCTTTCATTAATTCAGTGGGACAAGCTTCACGCTTTTATTCAATGAAACAAACTGCATTCATTGAATCATTGAATCAAAGTGAAATCATTGCTTCAATTAATCAAACCGTATTCCTTCTTTCAATGGAACAAACCTATCTCCCTTACATAGTGAACCAAACTGATAATTTCATTCAATGAAAGAGTCTGTACTTGTCAAATCAATGAGTAGAGCTACTCTCATTCATTCAGTGGGACAAGCTTAACGCTTGCGTTCAAGGAAACACTCTGCATTCATTGAATCATTGAATCAAAGTGAAATCATTGCTTTAATGAATCAAACCGTATTCCTTCTTTCAATGGAACAAACCTATCTCCCTTACAGAGTGAAACAAACTGATAATTTCATTCAATGAAAGAGGCTGCACTTGTCAAATCAATGAGTAGAGCTACTCTCATTCATTCAGTGAGACAAGCTTAATGCTTTCATTCAATGAAACAAACTGCATTCATTGAATCATTGAATCAAAGTGAAATCATTGCTTCAATTAATCAAACCGTCTTCCTTCTTTCAATGGAACAAACCTATCTCCCTTACATAGTGAACCAAACTGCATACTTTCATTCAATCAATGAGGCTGCACTTGTCAATTCAGTGAGTAGAGTTATTCTCATTCATCAATGGGAGAAGCTTAACGGTTTCTTTCAAATAAACAAATTGCATGCATTGAATCATTCAATCAAACTATAACCATTGATTCATTGAATCAAACTGTATTCCTTGTTTCAATGCAACAAACCAAACATACTTTCCTCGTGCACAAAACTTTGTAGGTTCATTCAATGAAAGAGGCTGAACTTGTCCATTCAGTGAATAGAGGTATTGTCATTCTTTCAATGGGACAAGCTTAACGCTTTCTTTCAAATAAACAAACTGCATGCATTTAATCTTTCAATCAATCTATAACCATTGATTCATTGAATCAAACTGTATTCCTTGTTTCAATGCAACAAACCAAACGTACTTTTCACCTGAACAAAACTTTGTAGGTTCATTCATTAAAAAGACTGCACTTGTCAATTCAATGAGTAGAGCTACTCTCATTGATTCAGTGGGACAAGCTTAACGCTTTCATTCAATTAAACAAACTGCATTCATTGAATCATTGAATCAAAGTGAAATCATTGCTTCAATGAATCAAACCGTATTCCTTCTTTCAATGGAACAAACCTACCTCCCTTGTACAGTGAAACAAACTGCATATATTCATTCAATGAAAAGTGCTTCACTTGTCAAATCAATGAGTAGAGTTATTCTCATTCTTTCAATGGGACAAGCTTTATGCTTTCATTGAATGAAACAAACTGCATTCATTGAATCATTTAATCAAAGTACAACCAATGATTCATTGAATCAAACTGTATTCATTGTTTCAATGCAACAAACCAAACATACTTATATCGTGATCAAAACTTTATAGGTTCATTCATGAAAAAGGCTGCACTTCTCAATTGCATGAGTAGAGCTACTCTCAGTGGAACAAGCTTAACGCTTTCGTTCAATTAAACAAACTGCATGCATTCAATCAAACTACAACCATTGGTTCATTGAATCAAACTGTATTCATTGTTTCAATGCAACAAACCTAACTCCCTTGTACAGTGAAACCAACGACATACTCTCATTCAATCAAAGACGCTGCACTTGTCCATTTAGTGAGTAGAGATATTCTCATTCTTTCAATGGGACAAGCTTAACGTTTTCTTTCAAATAAACAAACTGCATGCATTTAATCATTCAATCAAACTATAAACATTGATTCATTGAATCAAACTGTATTCCTTGTTTCAATGCAACAAACCAAACGTACTTTTCTCCTGAACAAAACTTTGTAGGTTCATTCATTAAAAAGGCTGCACTTGTCAATTCAATGAGTAGAGCTACTCTCATTCATTCAGTGTGACAAGCTTAACGCTTTCATTCAACGAAACAAACTGCATTCATTGAATCATTGAATCAAAGTGAAATCATTGCTTCAATGAATCAAACCTTATTCATTGAATCAATGCAACAAACCTACCTCCCTTGTACAGTGAAACAAACTGCATATGTTCATTCAATGAAAAATGCTGCACTTGTCAATTCAATGAGTAGAGTTATTCTCATTCTTTCAATGGGACAAGCTTAACGCTTTCGTTCAATTAAACAAACTGCATGCACTGAACCATTCAATCAAACTGCAACCATTGATTCATTGAATCAAACTCTATTCATTGTTTCAATGCAACAAACCTAACTCCCTTGCACAGTGAAACAAACTGCATACTTTCATTCAATGAAAGAGGCTGCACTTGTCAATTCAGTGAATAGAGTTATTCTCATTCTTTCAATGGGACAAGCTTAACGCTTTCTTTCAAATAAACAAACTGCATGCATTTAATCATTCAATCAAACTATAAACATTGATTCATTGAATCAAACTGTATTCCTTGTTTCAATGCAACAAACCAAACGTACTTTTCTCCTGAACAGAACTTTGTAGGTTCATTCATTAAAAAGGCTGCACTTGTCAATTCAATGAGTAGAGCTACTCTCATTCATTCAGTGGGACAAGCTTAATGCTTTCATTCAATGAAACAAACTGCATTCATTGAATCATTTAATCCAAGTGAAATCATTGCTTCAATGAATCAAACCTTATTCATTGTTTCAATGCAACAAACCGAACTCCCTTGTACAGTGAAACAAACTGCATACTTTCATTCAATGAAAGAGGCTACACTTGTCAATTCAGTGAGTAGAGTTATTCTCATTCTTTCAATGGGACAAGCTTAACGCTTTCTTTCAAATAAACAAACTGCATGCATTTAATGATTCAATCAAACTATAACCATCGATTCATTGAATCAAACTGTATTCCTTGTTTCAATGCAACGGAACTAACTCCCTTACATAGTGAAACAAACTGCAAACGTTCATTCAATGAAAGAGGCTACACTTGTCAATTCAGTGAGTAGAGTTATTCTCATTCTTTCAATGGGACAAGATTTATGCTTTCATTGAATTATACAAACTGCATGCATTGAATCATTCAATCAAACTACAACAATTGATTTATTGAATCAAACTGTATTCCTTGTTTCAATGCAAAAAACAAAACTCACTAATGTCGTCAACAAAACTTTATAGGTTCATTCTATGAAAGAGGCTGCATTTGTCAATTCAATGAGTAGAGCTCCTTTCATTAATTCAGTGGGACAAGCTTCACGCTTTTATTCAATGAAACAAACTGCATTCATTGAATCATTGAATCAAAGTGAAATCATTGCTTCAATTAATCAAACCGTATTCCTTCTTTCAATGGAACAAACCTATCTCCCTTACATAGTGAACCAAACTGATAATTTCATTCAATAAAAGAGTCTGTACTTGTCAAATCAATGAGTAGAGCTACTCTCATTCATTCAGTGGGACAAGCTTCACGCTTGCGTTCAAGGAAACACACTGCATTCATTGAATCATTGAATCAAAGTGAAATCATTGCTTCAATGAATCAAACCTTATTCATTGAATCAATGCAACAAACCTACCTCCCTTTTATAGTGAAACAAACTGCATCTGTTCATTCAATGAAAAATGCTGCACTTGTCAATTCAATGAGTAGAGCTATTCTCTTTCATTCAATGGGACCAGCCTAAGGCTTTCATTCAATGAGAGAAACTGCATTCATTGAATCATTGAATCAAAGTGAAATCATTGCTTCAATTAATCAAACCGTATTCCTTGTTTCAATGGAACAAACCTATCTCCCTTACAAAGTGAACCAAACTGCATCCTTTCATTCAATCAAAGAGGCTGCACTTGTCCATTCAGTGAATAGAGTTATTCTCATTCTTTCAATGGGACAAGCTTAACACTTTCTTTCAAATAAACAAACTGCATGCATTTAATCATTCAAACAAACTATAAACATTGATTCATTGAATCAAACTGTATTCCTTGTTTCAATGCAACAAACCAAACATACTTTCCTCGTGCACAAAACTTTGTAGGTTCATTCAATGAAAGAGGCTGCACTTGTCCATTCAGTGAATAGAGTTATTCTCATTCTTTCAATGGGACAAGCTTAACGCTTTCTTTCAAATAAACAAACTGCATGCATTTAATCATTCAATCAAACTACAACAATTGATTTATTGAATCAAACTGTTTTCCTTGTTTCAATGCAAAAAACAAAACTCACTAATGTCGTCAACAAAACTTTATAGGTTCATTCTATGAAAGAGGCTGCATTTGTCAATTCAATGAGTAGAGCTCCTTTCATTAATTCAGTGGGACAAGCTTCACGCTTTTATTCAATGAAACAAACTGCATTCATTGAATCATTGAATCAAAGTGAAATCATTGCTTCAATTAATCAAACCGTATTCCTTCTTTCAATGGAACAAACCTATCTCCCTTACATAGTGAACCAAACTGATAATTTCATTCAATGAAAGAGTCTGTACTTGTCAAATCAATGAGTAGAGCTACTCTCATTCATTCAGTGGGACAAGCTTAACGCTTGCGTTCAAGGAAACACACTGCATTCATTGAATCATTGAATCAAAGTGAAATCATTGCTTTAATGAATCAAACCGTATTCCTTCTTTCAATGGAACAAACCTATCTCCCTTACAGAGTGAAACAAACTGATAATTTCATTCAATGAAAGAGGCTGCACTTGTCAAATCAATGAGTAGAGCTACTCTCATACATTCAGTGAGACAAGCTTAATGCTTTCATTCAATGAAACAAACTGCATTCATTGAATCATTGAATCAAAGTGAAATCATTGCTTCAATTAATCAAACCGTCTTCCTTCTTTCAATGGAACAAACCTATCTCCCTTACATAGTGAACCAAACTGCATACTTTCATTCAATCAATGAGGCTGCACTTGTCAATTCAGTGAGTAGAGTTATTCTCATTCATCAATGGGAGAAGCTTAACGGTTTCTTTCAAATAAACAAATTGCATGCATTGAATCATTCAATCAAACTATAACCATTGATTCATTGAATCAAACTGTATTCCTTGTTTCAATGCAACAAACCAAACATACTTTCCTCGTGCACAAAACTTTGTAGGTTCATTCAATGAAAGAGGCTGAACTTGTCCATTCAGTGAATAGAGGTATTGTCATTCTTTCAATGGGACAAGCTTAACGCTTTCTTTCAAATAAACAAACTGCATGCATTTAATCTTTCAATCAATCTATAACCATTGATTCATTGAATCAAACTGTATTCCTTGTTTCAATGCAACAAACCAAACGTACTTTTCACCTGAACAAAACTTTGTAGGTTCATTCATTAAAAAGACTGCACTTGTCAATTCAATGAGTAGAGCTACTCTCATTGATTCAGTGGGACAAGCTTAACGCTTTCATTCAATTAAACAAACTGCATTCATTGAATCATTGAATCAAAGTGAAATCATTGCTTCAATGAATCAAACCGTATTCCTTCTTTCAATGGAACAAACCTACCTCCCTTGTACAGTGAAACAAACTGCATATATTCATTCAATGAAAAGTGCTTCACTTGTCAAATCAATGAGTAGAGTTATTCTCATTCTTTCAATGGGACAAGCTTTATGCTTTCATTGAATGAAACAAACTGCATTCATTGAATCATTTAATCAAAGTACAACCAATGATTCATTGAATCAAACTGTATTCATTGTTTCAATGCAACAAACCAAACATACTTATATCGTGATCAAAACTTTACAGGTTCATTCATGAAAAAGGCTGCACTTCTCAATTGCATGAGTAGAGCTACTCTCAGTGGAACAAGCTTAACGCTTTCGTTCAATTAAACAAACTGCATGCATTCAATCAAACTACAACCATTGGTTCATTGAATCAAACTGTATTCATTGTTTCAATGCAACAAACCTAACTCCCTTGTACAGTGAAACAAACGACATACTCTCATTCAATCAAAGAGGCTGCACTTGTCCATTTAGTGAGTAGAGATATTCTCATTCTTTCAATGGGACAAGCTTAACGCTTTCTTTCAAATAAACAAACTGCATGCATTCAATCATTCAATCAAACTATAACCATTGATTCATTGAATCAAACTGTATTCCTTGTTTCAATGCAACAAACCAAACGTACTTTTCTCCTGAACAAAACTTTGTAGGTTCATTCATTAAAAAGGCTGCACTTGTCAATTCAATGAGTAGAGCTACTCTCATTCATTCAGTGTGACAAGCTTAACGCTTTCATTCAACGAAACAAACTGCATTCATTGAATCATTGAATCAAAGTGAAATCATTGCTTCAATGAATCAAACCTTATTCATTGAATCAATGCAACAAACCTACCTCCCTTGTACAGTGAAACAAACTGCATATGTTCATTCAATGAAAAATGCTGCACTTGTCAATTCAATGAGTAGAGTTATTCTCATTCTTTCAATGGGACAAGCTTAACGCTTTCGTTCAATTAAACAAACTGCATGCACTGAACCATTCAATCAAACTGCAACCATTGATTCATTGAATCAAACTCTATTCATTGTTTCAATGCAACAAACCTAACTCCCTTGTACAGTGAAACAAACTTCATACTTTCATTCAATCAAAGAGGCTGCACTTGTCCATTCAGTGAATAGAGTTATTCTCATTCTTTCAATGGGACAAGCTTAACGCTTTCGTTCAATTAAACAAACTGCATGCATTCAATCAAACTACAACCATTGATTCATTGAATCAAACTGTATTCATTGTTTCAATGCAACAAACCTAACTCCCTTGTACAGTGAAACAAACTGCATACTTTCATTCAATCAAAGAGGCTGCACTTGTCCATTCAGTGAATAAAGTTATTCTCATTCTTTCAATGGGACAAGCTTAACGCTTTCTTTCAAATAAACAAACTGCATGCATTTAATGATTCAATCAAACTATAACCATTGATTCATTGAATCAAACTGTATTCCTTGTTTCAATGCAACGGAACTAACTCCCTTACATAGTGAAACAAACTGCAAACGTTCATTCAATGAAAGAGGCTGCACTTGTCAATTCAGTGAATAGAGTTATTCTCATTCTTTCAATGGGACAAGCTTAACGCTTTCTTTCAAATAAACAAACTGCATGCATTTAATCATTCAATCAAACTATAAACATTGATTCATTGAATCAAACTGTATTCCTTGTTTCAATGCAACAAACCAAACGTACTTTTCTCCTGAACAAAACTTTGTAGGTTCATTCATTAAAAAGGCTGCACTTGTCAATTCAATGAGTAGAGCTACTCTCATTCATTCAGTGGGACAAGCTTAATGCTTTCATTCAATGAAACAAACTGCATTCATTGAATCATTTAATCCAAGTGAAATCATTGCTTCAATGAATCAAACCTTATTCATTGTTTCAATGCAACAAACCGAACTCCCTTGTACAGTGAAACAAACTGCATACTTTCATTCAATGAAAGAGGCTACACTTGTCAATTCAGTGAGTAGAGTTATTCTCATTCTTTCAATGGGACAAGCTTAACGCTTTCTTTCAAATAAACAAACTGCATGCATTTAATGATTCAATCAAACTATAACCATTGATTCATTGAATCAAACTGTATTCCTTGTTTCAATGCAACGGAACTAACTCCCTTACATAGTGAAACAAACTGCAAACGTTCATTCAATGAAAGAGGCTAAACTTGTCAATTCAGTGAGTAGAGTTATTCTCATTCTTTCAATGGGACAAGATTTATGCTTTCATTGAATTATACAAACTGCATGCATTGAATCATTCAATCTAACTACAACAATTGATTTATTGAATCAAACTGTATTCCTTGTTTCAATGCAAAAAACAAAACTCACTAATGTCGTCAACAAAACTTTATAGGTTCATTCTATGAAAGAGGCTGCATTTGTCAATTCAATGAGTAGAGCTCCTTTCATTAATTCAGTGGGACAAGCTTCACGCTTTTATTCAATGAAACAAACTGCATTCATTGAATCATTGAATCAAAGTGAAATCATTGCTTCAATTAATCAAACCGTATTCCTTCTTTCAATGGAACAAACCTATCTCCCTTACATAGTGAACCAAACTGACAATTTCATTCAATAAAAGAGTCTGTACTTGTCAAATCAATGAGTAGAGCTACTCTCATTCATTCAGTGGGACAAGCTTAACGCTTGCGTTCAAGGAAACACACTGCATTCATTGAATCATTGAATCAAAGTGAAATCATTGCTTCAATGAATCAAACCTTATTCATTGAATCAATGCAACAAACCTACCTCCCTTTTATAGTGAAACAAACTGCATCTGTTCATTCAATGAAAAATGCTGCACTTGTCAATTCGATGAGTAGAGCTATTCTCTTTCATTCAATGGGACCAGCCTAAGGCTTTCATTTAATGAGAGAAACTGCATTCATTGAATCATTGAATCAAAGTGAAATCATTGCTTCAATTAATCAAACCGTATTCCTTGTTTCAATGGAACAAACCTATCTCCCTTACAAAGTGAACCAAACTGCATACTTTCATTCAATGAAAGAGGCTGCACTTGTCAATTCAGTGAGTAGAGTTATTCTCATTCTTTCAATGGGACAAGCTTAACGCTTTCGTTCAATTAAACAAACTGCATGCATTCAATCAAACTACAACCATTGATTCATTGTATCAAACTGTATTCATTGTTTCAATGCAACAAACCTAACTCCCTTGCACAGTGAAACAAACTGCATACTTTCATTCAATGAAAGAGGCTGCACTTGTCAATTCAGTGAGTAGAGTTATTCTCATTCTTTCAATGGGACAAGCTTAACGCTTTCGCTCAATTAAACAAACTGCATGCATTCAATCAAACTACAACCATTGATTCATTGAATCAAACTATATTCATTGTTTCAATGCAACAAACCTAACTCCCTTGTAAAGTGAAACAAACTGCATACTTTCATTTAATGAAAGATGCTGCACTTGTCAATTCAGTGAGGAGAGTTATTCTCATTCTTTCAATGGGACATGATTAACGATTTCCTCCAAATAAACAAACTGCATGCATTGAAACATTCAATCAAACTATAACCATTGATTCATTGAATCAAACTATATTACTTGGTTCAATGCAACAAACCAAACACAATTTTCTCCTGAACAAAACTTTATAGGTTCATTCATGAAAAAGGCTGCACTTGTCAATTCAATGAGTAGAGCTACTCTCATTCATTCAGTGGGACAATCTTAACGCTTTCGTTCAATTAAACAAACTGCATGCATTCAATCAAACTACAACCATTGATTCATTGAATCAAACTGTATTCATTGTTTCAAAGCAACAAACCTAACTCCCTTGTACAGTGAAACAAACTGCATACTTTCATTCAATCAAAGAGGCTGCACTTGTCCATTCAGTGAATAGCGTTATTCTCATTCTTTCAATGGGACAAGCTTAACGCTTTCTTTCAAATAAACAAACTGCATGCATTTAATCATTCAATCAAACTATAACCATTGATTCATTGAATCAAACTGTATTCCTTGTTTCAATGCAACAAACCAAACATACTTTACTCGTGCACAAAACTTTGTAGGTTCATTCAATGAAAGAGGCTGCACTTGTCCATTCAGTGAATAGAGTTATTCTCATTCTTTCAATGGGACAAGCTTAACGCTTTCTTTCAAATAAACAAACTGCATGCATTTAATCATTCAATCAAACTATAAACATTGATTCATTGAATCAAACTGTATTCCTTGTTTCAATGCAACAAACCAAACGTACTTTTCTCCTGAACAAAACTTTGTAGGTTCATTTATTTAAAAGCTGCACTTGTCAATTCAATGAGTAGAGCTACTCTCATTCATTCAGCGGGAGAAGCTTAATGCTTTCATTCAATGAAACAAACTGCATTCATTGAATCATTGAATCAAAGTGAAATCATTGCTTCAATGAATCAAACCTTATTCATTGAATCAATGCAACAAACCTACCTCCCTTGTACAGTGAAACAAACTGCATATGTTCATTCAATGAAAAATGCTGCACTTGTCAATTCAATGAGTAGAGCTATTCTCTTTCATTCAATGGGACCATCCTAAGGCTTTCATTCAATGAAAGAAACTGCATTCATTGAATCATTGAATAAATCTGCAATCATTGATTCAATTAATCAAACCGTATTTATATTTTCAATGGAACAAACCTATCTCCCTTACAAAGTGAACCAAACTGCATACTTTCATTCAATGAAAGAGGCTGCATTTGTCAATTCATTGAGTAGAGTTATTCTCATTCTTTCAATGGGACAAGCTGAACGCTTTCGTTCAATTAAACAAACTGCATGCATTCAATCAAACTACAACCATTGATTCATTGAATCAAACTGTATTCTTTGTTTCAATGCAACAAACCTAACTCCCTTGCACAGTGAAACAAACTGCATACTTTCATTTAATGAAAGAGGCTGCACTTGTCAATTCAGTGAGGAGAGTTATTCTCATTCTTTCAATGGGACAAGATTAACGATTTCCTCCAAATAAACAAACAGCATGCATTGAATCATTCAATCAAACTACAACCATTGATTCATTGAATCAAACTATATTACTTGGTTCAATGCAACAAACCAAACATAATTTTCTCCTGAACCAAACTGCATACTTTCATTCAATGAAAGAGGCTGCACTTGCCAATTCAGTGAGTAGAGTTATTCTCAATCTTTCAATGGGACAAGCTTAACGCTTTCGTTCAATTAAACAAACTGCATGCATTCAATCAAACTACAACCATTGATTCATTGAATCAAACTGTATTCATTGTTTCAATGCAACAAACCTAACTCCCTTGCACAGTGAAACAAACTGCATACTTTCATTCAATGAAAGGGGCTGCACTTGTCAATTCAGTGAGTAGAGTTATTCTCATTCTTTCAATGGGACAAGCTTAACGATTTCCTCCAAATACACAAACTGCATGCATTGAATCATTCAATCAAACTACAACCATTGATTCATTGAATCAAACTATATTACTTGGTTCAATGCAACAAACCAAACATAATTTTCTCGTGAACAAAACTTTATAGGTTCATTCATGAAAAAGGCTGCACTTGTCAATTCAATGAGTAGAGCTACTCTCATTCATTCAGTGGGACAATCTTAACGCTTTCGTTCAATTAAACAAACTGCATGCATTCAATCAAACTACAACCATTGATTCATTGAATCAAACTGTATTCATTGTTTCAATGCAACAAACCTAACTCCCTTGTACAGTGAAACAAACTGCATCCTTTCATTCAATCAAAGAGGCTGCACTTGTCCATTCAGTGAATAGAGTTATTCTCATTCTTTCAATGGGACAAGCTTAACACTTTCTTTCAATTAAACAAACTGCATGCATTTAATCATTCAAACAAACTATAAACATTGATTCATTGAATCAAACTGTATTCCTTGTTTCAATGCAACAAACCAAACATACTTTCCTCGTGCACAAAACTTTGTAGGTTCATTCAATGAAAGAGGCTGCACTTGTCCATTCAGTGAATAGAGTTATTCTCATTCTTTCAATGGGACAAGCTTAACGCTTTCTTTCAAATAAACAAACTGCATGCATTTAATCATTCAATCAAACTACAACAATTGATTTATTGAATCAAACTGTTTTCCTTGTTTCAATGCAAAAAACAAAACTCACTAATGTCGTCAACAAAACTTTATAGGTTCATTCTATGAAAGAGGCTGCATTTGTCAATTCAATGAGTAGAGCTCCTTTCATTAATTCAGTGGGACAAGCTTCACGCTTTTATTCAATGAAACAAACTGCATTCATTGAATCATTGAATCAAAGTGAAATCATTGCTTCAATTAATCAAACCGTATTCCTTCTTTCAATGGAACAAACCTATCTCCCTTACATAGTGAACCAAACTGATAATTTCATTCAATGAAAGAGTCTGTACTTGTCAAATCAATGAGTAGAGCTACTCTCATTCATTCAGTGGGACAAGCTTAACGCTTGCGTTCAAGGAAACACACTGCATTCATTGAATCATTGAATCAAAGTGAAATCATTGCTTTAATGAATCAAACCGTATTCCTTCTTTCAATGGAACAAACCTATCTCCCTTACAGAGTGAAACAAACTGATAATTTCATTCAATGAAAGAGGCTGCACTTGTCAAATCAATGAGTAGAGCTACTCTCATTCATTCAGTGAGACAAGCTTAATGCTTTCATTCAATGAAACAAACTGCATTCATTGAATCATTGAATCAAAGTGAAATCATTGCTTCAATTAATCAAACCGTCTTCCTTCTTTCAATGGAACAAACCTATCTCCCTTACATAGTGAACCAAACTGCATACTTTCATTCAATCAATGAGGCTGCACTTGTCAATTCAGTGAGTAGAGTTATTCTCATTCATCAATGGGAGAAGCTTAACGGTTTCTTTCAAATAAACAAATTGCATGCATTGAATCATTCAATCAAACTATAACCATTGATTCATTGAATCAAACTGTATTCCTTGTTTCAATGCAACAAACCAAACATACTTTCCTCGTGCACAAAACTTTGTAGGTTCATTCAATGAAAGAGGCTGAACTTGTCCATTCAGTGAATAGAGTTATTCTCATTCTTTCAATGGGACAAGCTTAACGCTTTCTTTCAAATAAACAAACTGCATGCATTTAATCTTTCAATCAATCTATAACCATTGATTCATTGAATCAAACTGTATTCCTTGTTTCAATGCAACAAACCAAACGTACTTTTCACCTGAACAAAACTTTGTAGGTTCATTCATTAAAAAGACTGCACTTGTCAATTCAATGAGTAGAGCTACTCTCATTGATTCAGTGGGACAAGCTTAACGCTTTCATTCAATGAAACAAACTGCATTCATTGAATCATTGAATCAAAGTGAAATCATTGCTTCAATGAATCAAACCGTATTCCTTCTTTCAATGGAACAAACCTACCTCCCTTGTACAGTGAAACAAACTGCATATATTCATTCAATGAAAAGTGCTTCACTTGTCAAATCAATGAGTAGAGTTATTCTCATTCTTTCAATGGGACAAGCTTTATGCTTTCATTGAATGAAACAAACTGCATTCATTGAATCATTTAATCAAAGTACAACCAATGATTCATTGAATCAAACTGTATTCATTGTTTCAATGCAACAAACCAAACATACTTATATCGTGATCAAAACTTTATAGGTTCATTCATGAAAAAGGCTGCACTTCTCAATTGCATGAGTAGAGCTACTCTCAGTGGAACAAGCTTAACGCTTTCGTTCAATTAAACAAACTGCATGCATTCAATCAAACTACAACCATTGGTTCATTGAATCAAACTGTATTCATTGTTTCAATGCAACAAACCTAACTCCCTTGTACAGTGAAACCAACGACATACTCTCATTCAATCAAAGACGCTGCACTTGTCCATTTAGTGAGTAGAGATATTCTCATTCTTTCAATGGGACAAGCTTAACGTTTTCTTTCAAATAAACAAACTGCATGCATTTAATCATTCAATCAAACTATAAACATTGATTCATTGAATCAAACTGTATTCCTTGTTTCAATGCAACAAACCAAACGTACTTTTCTCCTGAACAAAACTTTGTAGGTTCATTCATTAAAAAGGCTGCACTTGTCAATTCAATGAGTAGAGCTACTCTCATTCATTCAGTGTGACAAGCTGAACGCTTTCATTCAACGAAACAAACTGCATTCATTGAATCATTGAATCAAAGTGAAATCATTGCTTCAATGAATCAAACCTTATTCATTGAATCAATGCAACAAACCTACCTCCCTTGTACAGTGAAACAAACTGCATATGTTCATTCAATGAAAAATGCTGCACTTGTCAATTCAATGAGTAGAGTTATTCTCATTCTTTCAATGGGACAAGCTTAACGCTTTCGTTCAATTAAACAAACTGCATGCACTGAACCATTCAATCAAACTGCAACCATTGATTCATTGAATCAAACTCTATTCATTGTTTCAATGCAACAAACCTAACTCCCTTGCACAGTGAAACAAACTGCATACTTTCATTCAATGAAAGAGGCTGCACTTGTCAATTCAGTGAATAGAGTTATTCTCATTCTTTCAATGGGACAAGCTTAACGCTTTCTTTCAAATAAACAAACTGCATGCATTTAATCATTCAATCAAACTATAAACATTGATTCATTGAATCAAACTGTATTCCTTGTTTCAATGCAACAAACCAAACGTACTTTTCTCCTGAACAGAACTTTGTAGGTTCATTCATTAAAAAGGCTGCACTTGTCAATTCAATGAGTAGAGCTACTCTCATTCATTCAGTGGGACAAGCTTAATGCTTTCATTCAATGAAACAAACTGCATTCATTGAATCATTTAATCCAAGTGAAATCATTGCTTCAATGAATCAAACCTTATTCATTGTTTCAATGCAACAAACCGAACTCCCTTGTACAGTGAAACAAACTGCATACTTTCATTCAATGAAAGAGGCTACACTTGTCAATTCAGTGAGTAGAGTTATTCTCATTCTTTCAATGGGACAAGCTTAACGCTTTCTTTCAAATAAACAAACTGCATGCATTTAATGATTCAATCAAACTATAACCATTGATTCATTGAATCAAACTGTATTCCTTGTTTCAATGCAACGGAACTAACTCCCTTACATAGTGAAACAAACTGCAAACGTTCATTCAATGAAAGAGGCTACACTTGTCAATTCAGTGAGTAGAGTTATTCTCATTCTTTCAATGGGACAAGATTTATGCTTTCATTGAATTATACAAACTGCATGCATTGAATCATTCAATCAAACTACAACAATTGATTTATTGAATCAAACTGTATTCCTTGTTTCAATGCAAAAAACAAAACTCACTAATGTCGTCAACAAAACTTTATAGGTTCATTCTATGAAAGAGGCTGCATTTGTCAATTCAATGAGTAGAGCTCCTTTCATTAATTCAGTGGGACAAGCTTCACGCTTTTATTCAATGAAACAAACTGCATTCATTGAATCATTGAATCAAAGTGAAATCATTGCTTCAATTAATCAAACCGTATTCCTTCTTTCAATGGAACAAACCTATCTCCCTTACATAGTGAACCAAACTGATAATTTCATTCAATAAAAGAGTCTGTACTTGTCAAATCAATGAGTAGAGCTACTCTCATTCATTCAGTGGGACAAGCTTCACGCTTGCGTTCAAGGAAACACACTGCATTCATTGAATCATTGAATCAAAGTGAAATCATTGCTTCAATGAATCAAACCTTATTCATTGAATCAATGCAACAAACCTACCTCCCTTTTATAGTGAAACAAACTGCATCTGTTCATTCAATGAAAAATGCTGCACTTGTCAATTCAATGAGTAGAGCTATTCTCTTTCATTCAATGGGACCAGCCTAAGGCTTTCATTCAATGAGAGAAACTGCATTCATTGAATCATTGAATCAAAGTGAAATCATTGCTTCAATTAATCAAACCGTATTCCTTGTTTCAATGGAACAAACCTATCTCCCTTACAAAGTGAACCAAACTGCATACTTTCATTCAATGAAAGAGGCTGCACTTGTCAATTCATTGAGTCGTTATTCTCATTCTTTCAATGGGACAAGCTTAACGCTTTCGTTCAATTAAACAAACTGCATGCATTCAATCAAACTACAACCATTGATTCATTGTATCAAACTGTATTCATTGTTTCAATGCAACAAACCTAACTCCCTTGCACAGTGAAACAAACTGCATACTTTCATTTAATGAAAGAGGCCGCACTTGTCAATTCAGTGAGTAGAGTTATTCTCATTCTTTCAAAGGGACAAGATTAACGATTTCTTTCAAATAAACAATTTGCATGCATTGAATCATTCAATCAAACTATAACCATTGATTCATTGAATCAAACTGTATTCCTTGTTTCAATGCAACAAACCAAACATATTTTCCTCATGCACAAAACTTTGTAGGTTCATTCAATGAAAGAGGCTGCACTTGTCCATTCAGTGAATAGAGTTATTCTCATTCTTTCAATGGGACAAGCTTAACGCTTTCTTTCAAATAAACAAACTGCATGCATTTAATCTTTCAATCAATCTATAACCATTGATTCATTGAATCAAACTGTATTCCTTGTTTCAATGCAACAAACCAAACGTACTTTTCACCTGAACAAAACTTTGTAGGTTCATTCATTAAAAAGACTGCACTTGTCAATTCAATGAGTAGAGCTACTCTCATTGATTCAGTGGGACAAGCTTAACGCTTTCATTCAATTAAACAAACTGCATTCATTGAATCATTGAATCAAAGTGAAATCATTGCTTCAATGAATCAAACCGTATTCCTTCTTTCAATGGAACAAACCTACCTCCCTTGTACAGTGAAACAAACTGCATATATTCATTCAATGAAAAGTGCTTCACTTGTCAAATCAATGAGTAGAGTTATTCTCATTCTTTCAATGGGACAAGCTTTATGCTTTCATTGAATGAAACAAACTGCATTCATTGAATCATTTAATCAAAGTACAACCAATGATTCATTGAATCAAACTGTATTCATTGTTTCAATGCAACAAACCAAACATACTTATATCGTGATCAAAACTTTATAGGTTCATTCATGAAAAAGGCTGCACTTCTCAATTGCATGAGTAGAGCTACTCTCAGTGGAACAAGCTTAACGCTTTCGTTCAATTAAACAAACTGCATGCATTCAATCAAACTACAACCATTGGTTCATTGAATCAAACTGTATTCATTGTTTCAATGCAACAAACCTAACTCCCTTGTACAGTGAAACCAACGACATACTCTCATTCAATCAAAGACGCTGCACTTGTCCATTTAGTGAGTAGAGATATTCTCATTCTTTCAATGGGACAAGCTTAACGTTTTCTTTCAAATAAACAAACTGCATGCATTTAATCATTCAATCAAACTATAAACATTGATTCATTGAATCAAACTGTATTCCTTGTTTCAATGCAACAAACCAAACGTACTTTTCTCCTGAACAAAACTTTGTAGGTTCATTCATTAAAAAGGCTGCACTTGTCAATTCAATGAGTAGAGCTACTCTCATTCATTCAGTGTGACAAGCTTAACGCTTTCATTCAACGAAACAAACTGCATTCATTGAATCATTGAATCAAAGTGAAATCATTGCTTCAATGAATCAAACCTTATTCATTGAATCAATGCAACAAACCTACCTCCCTTGTACAGTGAAACAAACTGCATATGTTCATTCAATGAAAAATGCTGCACTTGTCAATTCAATGAGTAGAGTTATTCTCATTCTTTCAATGGGACAAGCTTAACGCTTTCGTTCAATTAAACAAACTGCATGCACTGAACCATTCAATCAAACTGCAACCATTGATTCATTGAATCAAACTCTATTCATTGTTTCAATGCAACAAACCTAACTCCCTTGCACAGTGAAACAAACTGCATACTTTCATTCAATGAAAGAGGCTGCACTTGTCAATTCAGTGAATAGAGTTATTCTCATTCTTTCAATGGGACAAGCTTAACGCTTTCTTTCAAATAAACAAACTGCATGCATTTAATCATTCAATCAAACTATAAACATTGATTCATTGAATCAAACTGTATTCCTTGTTTCAATGCAACAAACCAAACGTACTTTTCTCCTGAACAGAACTTTGTAGGTTCATTCATTAAAAAGGCTGCACTTGTCAATTCAATGAGTAGAGCTACTCTCATTCATTCAGTGGGACAAGCTTAATGCTTTCATTCAATGAAACAAACTGCATTCATTGAATCATTTAATCCAAGTGAAATCATTGCTTCAATGAATCAAACCTTATTCATTGTTTCAATGCAACAAACCGAACTCCCTTGTACAGTGAAACAAACTGCATACTTTCATTCAATGAAAGAGGCTACACTTGTCAATTCAGTGAGTGGAGTTATTCTCATTCTTTCAATGGGACAAGCTTAACGCTTTCTTTCAAATAAACAAACTGCATGCATTTAATGATTCAATCAAACTATAACCATTGATTCATTGAATCAAACTGTATTCCTTGTTTCAATGCAACGGAACTAACTCCCTTACATAGTGAAACAAACTGCAAACGTTCATTCAATGAAAGAGGCTACACTTGTCAATTCAGTGAGTAGAGTTATTCTCATTCTTTCAATGGGACAAGATTTATGCTTTCATTGAATTATACAAACTGCATGCATTGAATCATTCAATCAAACTACAACAATTGATTTATTGAATCAAACTGTATTCCTTGTTTCAATGCAAAAAACAAAACTCACTAATGTCGTCAACAAAACTTTATAGGTTCATTCTATGAAAGAGGCTGCATTTGTCAATTCAATGAGTAGAGCTCCTTTCATTAATTCAGTGGGACAAGCTTCACGCTTTTATTCAATGAAACAAACTGCATTCATTGAATCATTGAATCAAAGTGAAATCATTGCTTCAATTAATCAAACCGTATTCCTTCTTTCAATGGAACAAACCTATGTCCCTTACATAGTGAACCAAACTGATAATTTCATTCAATAAAAGAGTCTGTACTTGTCAAATCAATGAGTAGAGCTACTCTCATTCATTCAGTGGGACAAGCTTCACGCTTGCGTTCAAGGAAACACACTGCATTCATTGAATCATTGAATCAAAGTGAAATCATTGCTTCAATGAATCAAACCTTATTCATTGAATCAATGCAACAAACCTACCTCCCTTTTATAGTGAAACAAACTGCATCTGTTCATTCAATGAAAAATGCTGCACTTGTCAATTCAATGAGTAGAGCTATTCTCTTTCATTCAATGGGACCAGCCTAAGGCTTTCATTCAATGAGAGAAACTGCATTCATTGAATCATTGAATCAAAGTGAAATCATTGCTTCAATTAATCAAACCGTATTCCTTGTTTCAATGGAACAAACCTATCTCCCTTACAAAGTGAACCAAACTGCATACTTTCATTCAATGAAAGAGGCTGCACTTGTCAATTCATTGAGTCGTTATTCTCATTCTTTCAATGGGACAAGCTTAACGCTTTCGTTCAATTAAACAAACTGCATGCATTCAATCAAACTACAACCATTGATTCATTGTATCAAACTGTATTCATTGTTTCAATGCAACAAACCTAACTCCCTTGCACAGTGAAACAAACTGCATACTTTCATTTAATGAAAGAGCCTTCACTTGTCAATTCAGTCAGGAGAGTTATTCTCATTCTTTCAATGGGACAAGCTTAACGATTTCCTCCAAATAAACAAACTGCATGCATTGAATCATTCAATCAAACTACAACCATTGATTCATTGAATCAAACTAAATTACTTGGTTTCATGCAACAAACCAAACATAATTTTCTCGTGAACAAAACTTAATAGGTTCAATCATGAAATAGGCTGAACTTGTCAATTCAATGAGTAGAGCTACTCTCATTCATTCAGTGGGACAATCTTAACGCTTTCGTTCAATTAAACAAACTGCATGCATTCATTCAAACTACAACCATTGATTCATTGAATCAAACTGTATTCATTGTTTCAATGCAACAAACCTAACTCCCTTGTACAGTGAAACAAACTGCATCCTTTCATTCAATCAAAGAGGCTGCACTTGTCCATTCAGTGAATAGAGTTATTCTCATTCTTTCAATGGGACAAGCTTAACACTTTCTTTCAAATAAACAAACTGCATGCATTTAATCATTCAAACAAACTATAAACATTGATTCATTGAATCAAACTGTATTCCTTGTTTCAATGCAACAAACCAAACATACTTTCCTCGTGCACAAAACTTTGTAGGTTCATTCAATGAAAGAGGCTGCACTTGTCCATTCAGTGAATAGAGTTATTCTCATTCTTTCAATGGGACAAGCTTAACGCTTTCTTTCAAATAAACAAACTGCATGCATTTAATCATTCAATCAAACTACAACAATTGATTTATTGAATCAAACTGTTTTCCTTGTTTCAATGCAAAAAACAAAACTCACTAATGTCGTCAACAAAACTTTATAGGTTCATTCTATGAAAGAGGCTGCATTTGTCAATTCAATGAGTAGAGCTCCTTTCATTAATTCAGTGGGACAAGCTTCACGCTTTTATTCAATGAAACAAACTGCATTCATTGAATCATTGAATCAAAGTGAAATCATTGCTTCAATTAATCAAACCGTATTCCTTCTTTCAATGGAACAAACCTATCTCCCTTACATAGTGAACCAAACTGATAATTTCATTCAATGAAAGAGTCTGTACTTGTCAAATCAATGAGTAGAGCTACTCTCATTCATTCAGTGGGACAAGCTTCACGCTTGCGTTCAAGGAAACACACTGCATTCATTGAATCATTGAATCAAAGTGAAATCATTGCTTTAATGAATCAAACCGTATTCCTTCTTTCAATGGAACAAACCTATCTCCCTTACAGAGTGAAACAAACTGATAATTTCATTCAATGAAAGAGGCTGCACTTGTCAAATCAATGAGTAGAGCTACTCTCATTCATTCAGTGAGACAAGCTTAATGCTTTCATTCAATGAAACAAACTGCATTCATTGAATCATTGAATCAAAGTGAAATCATTGCTTCAATTAATCAAACCGTCTTCCTTCTTTCAATGGAACAAACCTATCTCCCTTACATAGTGAACCAAACTGCATACTTTCATTCAATCAATGAGGCTGCACTTGTCAATTCAGTGAGTAGAGTTATTCTCATTCATCAATGGGAGAAGCTTAACGGTTTCTTTCAAATAAACAAATTGCATGCATTGAATCATTCAATCAAACTATAACCATTGATTCATTGAATCAAACTGTATTCCTTGTTTCAATGCAACAAACCAAACATACTTTCCTCGTGCACAAAACTTTGTAGGTTCATTCAATGAAAGAGGCTGAACTTGTCCATTCAGTGAATAGAGGTATTGTCATTCTTTCAATGGGACAAGCTTAACGCTTTCTTTCAAATAAACAAACTGCATGCATTTAATCTTTCAATCAATCTATAACCATTGATTCATTGAATCAAACTGTATTCCTTGTTTCAATGCAACAAACCAAACGTACTTTTCACCTGAACAAAACTTTGTAGGTTCATTCATTAAAAAGACTGCACTTGTCAATTCAATGAGTAGAGCTACTCTCATTGATTCAGTGGGACAAGCTTAACGCTTTCATTCAATTAAACAAACTGCATTCATTGAATCATTGAATCAAAGTGAAATCATTGCTTCAATGAATCAAACCGTATTCCTTCTTTCAATGGAACAAACCTACCTCCCTTGTACAGTGAAACAAACTGCATATATTCATTCAATGAAAAGTGCTTCACTTGTCAAATCAATGAGTAGAGTTATTCTCATTCTTTCAATGGGACAAGCTTTATGCTTTCATTGAATGAAACAAACTGCATTCATTGAATCATTTAATCAAAGTACAACCAATGATTCATTGAATCAAACTGTATTCATTGTTTCAATGCAACAAACCAAACATACTTATATCGTGATCAAAACTTTATAGGTTCATTCATGAAAAAGGCTGCACTTCTCAATTGCATGAGTAGAGCTACTCTCAGTGGAACAAGCTTAACGCTTTCGTTCAATTAAACAAACTGCATGCATTCAATCAAACTACAACCATTGGTTCATTGAATCAAACTGTATTCATTGTTTCAATGCAACAAACCTAACTCCCTTGTACAGTGAAACAAACGACATACTCTCATTCAATCAAAGAGGCTGCACTTGTCCATTTAGTGAGTAGAGATATTCTCATTCTTTCAATGGGACAAGCTTAACGCTTTCTTTCAAATAAACAAACTGCATGCATTCAATCATTCAATCAAACTATAACCATTGATTCATTGAATCAAACTGTATTCCTTGTATCAATGCAACAAACCAAACTCCCTTGTACAGTGAAACAAACTGCATACTTTCATTCAATGAAAAATGCTGCACTTGTCAATTCAATGAGTAGAGTTATTCTCATTCTTTCAATGGGACAAGCTTAACGCTTTCGTTCAATTAAACAAACTGCATGCACTGAACCATTCAATCAAACTGCAACCATTGATTCATTGAATCAAACTCTATTCATTGTTTCAATGCAACAAACCTAACTCCCTTGTACAGTGAAACAAACTGCATACTTTCATTCAATCAAAGAGGCTGCACTTGTCCATTCAGTGAATAGAGTTATTCTCATTCTTTCAATGGGACAAGCTTAACGCTTTCGTTCAATTAAACAAACTGCATGCATTCAATCAAACTACAACCATTGATTCATTGAATCAAACTGTATTCATTGTTTCAATGCAACAAACCTAACTCCCTTGTACAGTGAAACAAACTGCATACTTTCATTCAATCAAAGAGGCTGCACTTGTCCATTCAGTGAATAAAGTTATTCTCATTCTTTCAATGGGACAAGCTTAACGCTTTCTTTCAAATAAACAAACTGCATGCATTTAATGATTCAATCAAACTATAACCATTGATTCATTGAATCAAACTGTATTCCTTGTTTCAATGCAACGGAACTAACTCCCTTACATAGTGAAACAAACTGCAAACGTTCATTCAATGAAAGAGGCTGCACTTGTCAATTCAGTGAATAGAGTTATTCTCATTCTTTCAATGGGACAAGCTTAACGCTTTCTTTCAAATAAACAAACTGCATGCATTTAATCATTCAATCAAACTATAAACATTGATTCATTGAATCAAACTGTATTCCTTGTTTCAATGCAACAAACCAAACGTACTTTTCTCCTGAACAAAACTTTGTAGGTTCATTCATTAAAAAGGCTGCACTTGTCAATTCAATGAGTAGAGCTACTCTCATTCATTCAGTGGGACAAGCTTAATGCTTTCATTCAATGAAACAAACTGCATTCATTGAATCATTTAATCCAAGTGAAATCATTGCTTCAATGAATCAAACCTTATTCATTGTTTCAATGCAACAAACCGAACTCCCTTGTACAGTGAAACAAACTGCATACTTTCATTCAATGAAAGAGGCTACACTTGTCAATTCAGTGAGTAGAGTTATTCTCATTCTTTCAATGGGACAAGCTTAACGCTTTCTTTCAAATAAACAAACTGCATGCATTTAATGATTCAATCAAACTATAACCATTGATTCATTGAATCAAACTGTATTCCTTGTTTCAATGCAACGGAACTAACTCCCTTACATAGTGAAACAAACTGCAAACGTTCATTCAATGAAAGAGGCTACACTTGTCAATTCAGTGAGTAGAGTTATTCTCATTCTTTCAATGGGACAAGATTTATGCTTTCATTGAATTATACAAACTGCATGCATTGAATCATTCAATCAAACTACAACAATTGATTTATTGAATCAAACTGTATTCCTTGTTTCAATGCAAAAAACAAAACTCACTAATGTCGTCAACAAAACTTTATAGGTTCATTCTATGAAAGAGGCTGCATTTGTCAATTCAATGAGTAGAGCTCCTTTCATTAATTCAGTGGGACAAGCTTCACGCTTTTATTCATTGAAACAAACTGCATTCATTGAATCATTGAATCAAAGTGAAATCATTGCTTCAATTAATCAAACCGTATTCCTTCTTTCAATGGAACAAACCTATCTCCCTTACATAGTGAACCAAACTGACAATTTCATTCAATAAAAGAGTCTGTACTTGTCAAATCAATGAGTAGAGCTACTCTCATTCATTCAGTGGGACAAGCTTAACGCTTGCGTTCAAGGAAACACACTGCATTCATTGAATCATTGAATCAAAGTGAAATCATTGCTTCAATGAATCAAACCTTATTCATTGAATCAATGCAACAAACCTACCTCGCTCTTATAGTGAAACAAACTGCATCTGTTCATTCAATGAAAAATGCTGCACTTGTCAATTCAATGAGTAGAGCTATTCTCTTTCATTCAATGGGACCAGCCTAAGGCTTTCATTTAATGAGAGAAACTGCATTCATTGAATCATTGAATCAAAGTGAAATCATTGCTTCAATTAATCAAACCGTATTCCTTGTTTCAATGGAGCAAACCTATCTCCCTTACAAAGTGAACCAAACTGCATACTTTCATTCAATGAAAGAGGCTGCACTTGTCAATTCAGTGAGTAGAGTTATTCTCATTCTTTCAATGGGACAAGCTTAACGCTTTCGTTCAATTAAACAAACTGCATGCATTCAATCAAACTACAACCATTGATTCATTGTATCAAACTGTATTCATTGTTTCAATGCAACAAACCTAACTCCCTTGCACAGTGAAACAAACTGCATACTTTCATTCAATGAAAGAGGCTGCACTTGTCAATTCAGTGAGTAGAGTTATTCTCATTCTTTCAATGGGACAAGCTTAACGCTTTCGCTCAATTAAACAAACTGCATGCATTCAATCAAACTACAACCATTGATTCATTGAATCAAACTATATTCATTGTTTCAATGCAACAAACCTAACTCCCTTGTAAAGTGAAACAAACTGCATACTTTCATTTAATGAAAGATGCTGCACTTGTCAATTCAGTGAGGAGAGTTATTCTCATTCTTTCAATGGGACATGATTAACGATTTCCTCCAAATAAACAAACAGCATGCATTGAAACATTCAATCAAACTATAACCATTGATTCATTGAATCAAACTATATTACTTGGTTCAATGCAACAAACCAAACATAATTTTCTCGTGAACAAAACTTTATAGGTTCATTCATGAAAAAGGCTGCACTTGTCAATTCAATGAGTAGAGCTACTCTCATTCATTCAGTGGGACAATCTTAACGCTTTCGTTCAATTAAACAAACTGCATGCATTCAATCAAACTACAACCATTGATTCATTGAATCAAACTGTATTCATTGTTTCAAAGCAACAAACCTAACTCCCTTGTACAGTGAAACAAACTGCATACTTTCATTCAATCAAAGAGGCTGCACTTGTCCATTCAGTGAATAGCGTTATTCTCATTCTTTCAATGGGACAAGCTTAACGCTTTCTTTCAAATAAACAAACTGCATGCATTTAATCATTCAATCAAACTATAACCATTGATTCATTGAATCAAACTGTATTCCTTGTTTCAATGCAACAAACCAAACATACTTTACTCGTGCACAAAACTTTGTAGGTTCATTCAATGAAAGAGGCTGCACTTGTCCATTCAGTGAATAGAGTTATTCTCATTCTTTCAATGGGACAAGCTTAACGCTTTCTTTCAAATAAACAAACTGCATGCATTTAATCATTCAATCAAACTATAAACATTGATTCATTGAATCAAACTGTATTCCTTGTTTCAATGCAACAAACCAAACGTACTTTTCTCCTGAACAAAACTTTGTAGGTTCATTTATTTAAAAGCTGCACTTGTCAATTCAATGAGTAGAGCTACTCTCATTCATTCAGCGGGAGAAGCTTAATGCTTTCATTCAATGAAACAAACTGCATTCATTGAATCATTGAATCAAAGTGAAATCATTGCTTCAATGAATCAAACCTTATTCATTGAATCAATGCAACAAACCTACCTCCCTTGTACAGTGAAACAAACTGCATATGTTCATTCAATGAAAAATGCTGCACTTGTCAATTCAATGAGTAGAGCTATTCTCTTTCATTCAATGGGACCATCCTAAGGCTTTCATTCAATGAAAGAAACTGCATTCATTGAATCATTGAATAAATCTGCAATCATTGATTCAATTAATCAAACCGTATTTATATTTTCAATGGAACAAACCTATCTCCCTTACAAAGTGAACCAAACTGCATACTTTCATTCAATGAAAGAGGCTGCATTTGTCAATTCATTGAGTAGAGTTATTCTCATTCTTTCAATGGGACAAGCTGAACGCTTTCGTTCAATTAAACAAACTGCATGCATTCAATCAAACTACAACCATTGATTCATTGAATCAAACTGTATTCTTTGTTTCAATGCAACAAACCTAACTCCCTTGCACAGTGAAACAAACTGCATACTTTCATTTAATGAAAGAGGCTGCACTTGTCAATTCAGTGAGGAGAGTTATTCTCATTCTTTCAATGGGACAAGATTAACGATTTCCTCCAAATAAACAAACAGCATGCATTGAATCATTCAATCAAACTACAACCATTGATTCATTGAATCAAACTATATTACTTGGTTCAATGCAACAAACCAAACATAATTTTCTCCTGAACCAAACTGCATACTTTCATTCAATGAAAGAGGCTGCACTTGCCAATTCAGTGAGTAGAGTTATTCTCAATCTTTCAATGGGACAAGCTTAACGCTTTCGTTCAATTAAACAAACTGCATGCATTCAATCAAACTACAACCATTGATTCATTGAATCAAACTGTATTCATTGTTTCAATGCAACAAACCTAACTCCCTTGCACAGTGAAACAAACTGCATACTTTCATTCAATGAAAGGGGCTGCACTTGTCAATTCAGTGAGTAGAGTTATTCTCATTCTTTCAATGGGACAAGCTTAACGATTTCCTCCAAATACACAAACTGCATGCATTGAATCATTCAATCAAACTACAACCATTGATTCATTGAATCAAACTATATTACTTGGTTCAATGCAACAAACCAAACATAATTTTCTCGTGAACAAAACTTTATAGGTTCATTCATGAAAAAGGCTGAACTTGTCAATTCAATGAGTAGAGCTACTCTCATTCATTCAGTGGGACAATCTTAACGCTTTCGTTCAATTAAACAAACTGCATGCATTCAATCAAACTACAACCATTGATTCATTGAATCAAACTGTATTCATTGTTTCAATGCAACAAACCTAACTCCCTTGTACAGTGAAACAAACTGCATCCTTTCATTCAATCAAAGAGGCTGCACTTGTCCATTCAGTGAATAGAGTTATTCTCATTCTTTCAATGGGACAAGCTTAACACTTTCTTTCAAATAAACAAACTGCATGCATTTAATCATTCAAACAAACTATAAACATTGATTCATTGAATCAAACTGTATTCCTTGTTTCAATGCAACAAACCAAACATACTTTCCTCGTGCACAAAACTTTGTAGGTTCATTCAATGAAAGAGGCTGCACTTGTCCATTCAGTGAATAGAGTTATTCTCATTCTTTCAATGGGACAAGCTTAACGCTTTCTTTCAAATAAACAAACTGCATGCATTTAATCATTCAATCAAACTACAACAATTGATTTATTGAATCAAACTGTTTTCCTTGTTTCAATGCAAAAAACAAAACTCACTAATGTCGTCAACAAAACTTTATAGGTTCATTCTATGAAAGAGGCTGCATTTGTCAATTCAATGAGTAGAGCTCCTTTCATTAATTCAGTGGGACAAGCTTCACGCTTTTATTCAATGAAACAAACTGCATTCATTGAATCATTGAATCAAAGTGAAATCATTGCTTCAATTAATCAAACCGTATTCCTTCTTTCAATGGAACAAACCTATCTCCCTTACATAGTGAACCAAACTGATAATTTCATTCAATGAAAGAGTCTGTACTTGTCAAATCAATGAGTAGAGCTACTCTCATTCATTCAGTGGGACAAGCTTAACGCTTGCGTTCAAGGAAACACACTGCATTCATTGAATCATTGAATCAAAGTGAAATCATTGCTTTAATGAATCAAACCGTATTCCTTCTTTCAATGGAACAAACCTATCTCCCTTACAGAGTGAAACAAACTGATAATTTCATTCAATGAAAGAGGCTGCACTTGTCAAATCAATGAGTAGAGCTACTCTCATTCATTCAGTGAGACAAGCTTAATGCTTTCATTCAATGAAACAAACTGCATTCATTGAATCATTGAATCAAAGTGAAATCATTGCTTCAATTAATCAAACCGTCTTCCTTCTTTCAATGGAACAAACCTATCTCCCTTACATAGTGAACCAAACTGCATACTTTCATTCAATCATTGAGGCTGCACTTGTCAATTCAGTGAGTAGAGTTATTCTCATTCATCAATGGGAGAAGCTTAACGGTTTCTTTCAAATAAACAAATTGCATGCATTGAATCATTCAATCAAACTATAACCATTGATTCATTGAATCAAACTGTATTCCTTGTTTCAATGCAACAAACCAAACATACTTTCCTCGTGCACAAAACTTTGTAGGTTCATTCAATGAAAGAGGCTGAACTTGTCCATTCAGTGAATAGAGGTATTGTCATTCTTTCAATGGGACAAGCTTAACGCTTTCTTTCAAATAAACAAACTGCATGCATTTAATCTTTCAATCAATCTATAACCATTGATTCATTGAATCAAACTGTATTCCTTGTTTCAATGCAACAAACCAAACGTACTTTTCACCTGAACAAAACTTTGTAGGTTCATTCATTAAAAAGACTGCACTTGTCAATTCAATGAGTAGAGCTACTCTCATTGATTCAGTGGGACAAGCTTAACGCTTTCATTCAATTAAACAAACTGCATTCATTGAATCATTGAATCAAAGTGAAATCATTGCTTCAATGAATCAAACCGTATTCCTTCTTTCAATGGAACAAACCTACCTCCCTTGTACAGTGAAACAAACTGCATATATTCATTCAATGAAAAGTGCTTCACTTGTCAAATCAATGAGTAGAGTTATTCTCATTCTTTCAATGGGACAAGCTTTATGCTTTCATTGAATGAAACAAACTGCATTCATTGAATCATTTAATCAAAGTACAACCAATGATTCATTGAATCAAACTGTATTCATTGTTTCAATGCAACAAACCAAACATACTTATATCGTGATCAAAACTTTATAGGTTCATTCATGAAAAAGGCTGCACTTCTCAATTGCATGAGTAGAGCTACTCTCAGTGGAACAAGCTTAACGCTTTCGTTCAATTAAACAAACTGCATGCATTCAATCAAACTACAACCATTGGTTCATTGAATCAAACTGTATTCATTGTTTCAATGCAACAAACCTAACTCCCTTGTACAGTGAAACAAAAGACATACTCTCATTCAATCAAAGAGGGTGCACTTGTCCATTTAGTGAGTAGAGATATTCTCATTCTTTCAATGGGACAAGCTTAACGTTTTCTTTCAAATAAACAAACTGCATGCATTTAATCATTCAATCAAACTATAAACATTGATTCATTGAATCAAACTGTATTCCTTGTTTCAATGCAACAAACCAAACGTACTTTTCTCCTGAACAAAACTTTGTAGGTTCATTCATTAAAAAGGCTGCACTTGTCAATTCAATGAGTAGAGCTACTCTCATTCATTCAGTGTGACAAGCTTAACGCTTTCATTCAACGAAACAAACTGCATTCATTGAATCATTGAATCAAAGTGAAATCATTGCTTCAATGAATCAAACCTTATTCATTGAATCAATGCACCAAACCTACCTCCCTTGTACAGTGAAACAAACTGCATATGTTCATTCAATGAAAAATGCTGCACTTGTCAATTCAATGAGTAGAGTTATTCTCATTCTTTCAATGGGACAAGCTTAACGATTTCGTTCAATTAAACAAACTGCATGCACTGAACCATTCAATCAAACTGCAACCATTGATTCATTGAATCAAACTCTATTCATTGTTTCAATGCAACAAACCTAACTCCCTTGTACAGTGAAACAAACTGCATACTTTCATTCAATGAAAGAGGCTGCACTTGTCAATTCAGTGAATAGAGTTATTCTCATTCTTTCAATGGGACAAGCTTAACGCTTTCTTTCAAATAAACAAACTGCATGCATTTAATCATTCAATCAAACTATAACCATTGATTCATTGAATCAAACTGTATTCCTTGTTTCAATGCAACAAACCAAACGTACTTTTCTCCTGAACAAAACTTTGTAGGTTCATTCATTAAAAAGGCTGCACTTGTCAATTCAATGAGTAGAGCTACTCTCATTCATTCAGTGGGACAAGCTTAATGCTTTCATTCAATGAAACAAACTGCATTCATTGAATCATTTAATCCAAGTGAAATCATTGCTTCAATGAATCAAACCTTATTCATTGTTTCAATGCAACAAACCGAACTCCCTTGTACAGTGAAACAAACTGCATACTTTCATTCAATGAAAGAGGCTACACTTGTCAATTCAGTGAGTAGAGTTATTCTCATTCTTTCAATGGGACAAGCTTAACGCTTTCTTTCAAATAAACAAACTGCATGCATTTAATGATTCAATCAAACTATAACCATTGATTCATTGAATCAAACTGTATTCCTTGTTTCAATGCAACGGAACTAACTCCCTTACATAGTGAAACAAACTGCAAACGTTCATTCAATGAAAGAGGCTACACTTGTCAATTCAATGAGTAGAGCTCCTTTCATTAATTCAGTGGGACAAGCTTCACGCTTTTATTCAATGAAACAAACTGCATTCATTGAATCATTGAATCAAAGTGAAATCATTGCTTCAATTAATCAAACCGTATTCCTTCTTTCAATGGAACAAACCTATCTCCCTTACATAGTGAACCAAACTGATAATTTCATTCAATAAAAGAGTCTGTACTTGTCAAATCAATGAGTAGAGCTACTCTCATTCATTCAGTGGGACAAGCTTAACGCTTGCGTTCAAGGAAACACACTGCATTCATTGAATCATTGAATCAAAGTGAAATCATTGCTTCAATGAATCAAACCTTATTCATTGAATCAATGCAACAAACCTACCTCCCTTTTATAGTGAAACAAACTGCATCTGTTCATTCAATGAAAAATGCTGCACTTGTCAATTCGATGAGTAGAGCTATTCTCTTTCATTCAATGGGACCAGCCTAAGGCTTTCATTTAATGAGAGAAACTGCATTCATTGAATCATTGAATCAAAGTGAAATCATTGCTTCAATTAATCAAACCGTATTCCTTGTTTCAATGGAACAAACCTATCTCCCTTACAAAGTGAACCAAACTGCATACTTTCATTCAATGAAAGAGGCTGCACTTGTCAATTCAGTGAGTAGAGTTATTCTCATTCTTTCAATGGGACAAGCTTAACGCTTTCGTTCAATTAAACAAACTGCATGCATTCAATCAAACTACAACCATTGATTCATTGTATCAAACTGTATTCATTGTTTCAATGCAACAAACCTAACTCCCTTGCACAGTGAAACAAACTGCATACTTTCATTCAATGAAAGAGGCTGCACTTGTCAATTCAGTGAGTAGAGTTATTCTCATTCTTTCAATGGGACAAGCTTAACGCTTTCGCTCAATTAAACAAACTGCATGCATTCAATCAAACTACAACCATTGATTCATTGAATCAAACTATATTCATTGTTTCAATGCAACAAACCTAACTCCCTTGTAAAGTGAAACAAACTGCATACTTTCATTTAATGAAAGATGCTGCACTTGTCAATTCAGTGAGGAGAGTTATTCTCATTCTTTCAATGGGACATGATTAACGATTTCCTCCAAATAAACAAACTGCATGCATTGAAACATTCAATCTAACTATAACCATTGATTCATTGAATCAAACTATATTACTTGGTTCAATGCAACAAACCAAACATAATTTTCTCGTGAACAAAACTTTATAGGTTCATTCATGAAAAAGGCTGCACTTGTCAATTCAATGAGTAGAGCTACTCTCATTCATTCAGTGGGACAATCTTAACGCTTTCGTTCAATTAAACAAACTGCATGCATTCAATCAAACTACAACCATTGATTCATTGAATCAAACTGTATTCATTGTTTCAAAGCAACAAACCTAACTCCCTTGTACAGTGAAACAAACTGCATACTTTCATTCAATCAAAGAGGCTGCACTTGTCCATTCAGTGAATAGCGTTATTCTCATTCTTTCAATGGGACAAGCTTAACGCTTTCTTTCAAATAAACAAACTGCATGCATTTAATCATTCAATCAAACTATAACCATTGATTCATTGAATCAAACTGTATTCCTTGTTTCAATGCAACAAACCAAACATACTTTACTCGTGCACAAAACTTTGTAGGTTCATTCAATGAAAGAGGCTGCACTTGTCCATTCAGTGAATAGAGTTATTCTCATTCTTTCAATGGGACAAGCTTAACGCTTTCTTTCAAATAAACAAACTGCATGCATTTAATCATTCAATCAAACTATAAACATTGATTCATTGAATCAAACTGTATTCCTTGTTTCAATGCAACAAACCAAACGTACTTTTCTCCTGAACAAAACTTTGTAGGTTCATTTATTTAAAAGCTGCACTTGTCAATTCAATGAGTAGAGCTACTCTCATTCATTCAGCGGGAGAAGCTTAATGCTTTCATTCAATGAAACAAACTGCATTCATTGAATCATTGAATCAAAGTGAAATCATTGCTTCAATGAATCAAACCTTATTCATTGAATCAATGCAACAAACCTACCTCCCTTGTACAGTGAAACAAACTGCATATGTTCATTCAATGAAAAATGCTGCACTTGTCAATTCAATGAGTAGAGCTATTCTCTTTCATTCAAATGGGACCATCCTAAGGCTTTCATTCAATGAAAGAAACTGCATTCATTGAATCATTGAATAAATCTGCAATCATTGATTCAATTAATCAAACCGTATTTATATTTTCAATGGAACAAACCTATCTCCCTTACAAAGTGAACCAAACTGCATACTTTCATTCAATGAAAGAGGCTGCATTTGTCAATTCATTGAGTAGAGTTATTCTCATTCTTTCAATGGGACAAGCTGAACGCTTTCGTTCAATTAAACAAACTGCATGCATTCAATCAAACTACAACCATTGATTCATTGAATCAAACTGTATTCTTTGTTTCAATGCAACAAACCTAACTCCCTTGCACAGTGAAACAAACTGCATACTTTCATTTAATGAAAGAGGCTGCACTTGTCAATTCAGTGAGGAGAGTTATTCTCATTCTTTCAATGGGACAAGATTAACGATTTCCTCCAAATAAACAAACAGCATGCATTGAATCATTCAATCAAACTACAACCATTGATTCATTGAATCAAACTATATTACTTGGTTCAATGCAACAAACCAAACATAATTTTCTCCTGAACCAAACTGCATACTTTCATTCAATGAAAGAGGCTGCACTTGCCAATTCAGTGAGTAGAGTTATTCTCAATCTTTCAATGGGACAAGCTTAACGCTTTCGTTCAATTAAACAAACTGCATGCATTCAATCAAACTACAACCATTGATTCATTGAATCAAACTGTATTCATTGTTTCAATGCAACAAACCTAACTCCCTTGCACAGTGAAACAAACTGCATACTTTCATTCAATGAAAGGGGCTGCACTTGTCAATTCAGTGAGTAGAGTTATTCTCATTCTTTCAATGGGACAAGCTTAACGATTTCCTCCAAATACACAAACTGCATGCATTGAATCATTCAATCAAACTACAACCATTGATTCATTGAATCAAACTATATTACTTGGTTCAATGCAACAAACCAAACATAATTTTCTCGTGAACAAAACTTTATAGGTTCATTCATGAAAAAGGCTGAACTTGTCAATTCAATGAGTAGAGCTACTCTCATTCATTCAGTGGGACAATCTTAACGCTTTCGTTCAATTAAACAAACTGCATGCATTCAATCAAACTACAACCATTGATTCATTGAATCAAACTGTATTCATTGTTTCAATGCAACAAACCTAACTCCCTTGTACAGTGAAACAAACTGCATCCTTTCATTCAATCAAAGAGGCTGCACTTGTCCATTCAGTGAATAGAGTTATTCTCATTCTTTCAATGGGACAAGCTTAACACTTTCTTTCAAATAAACAAACTGCATGCATTTAATCATTCAAACAAACTATAAACATTGATTCATTGAATCAAACTGTATTCCTTGTTTCAATGCAACAAACCAAACATACTTTCCTCGTGCACAAAACTTTGTAGGTTCATTCAATGAAAGAGGCTGCACTTGTCCATTCAGTGAATAGAGTTATTCTCATTCTTTCAATGGGACAAGCTTAACGCTTTCTTTCAAATAAACAAACTGCATGCATTTAATCATTCAATCAAACTACAACAATTGATTTATTGAATCAAACTGTTTTCCTTGTTTCAATGCAAAAAACAAAACTCACTAATGTCGTCAACAAAACTTTATAGGTTCATTCTATGAAAGAGGCTGCATTTGTCAATTCAATGAGTAGAGCTCCTTTCATTAATTCAGTGGGACAAGCTTCACGCTTTTATTCAATGAAACAAACTGCATTCATTGAATCATTGAATCAAAGTGAAATCATTGCTTCAATTAATCAAACCGTATTCCTTCTTTCAATGGAACAAACCTATCTCCCTTACATAGTGAACCAAACTGATAATTTCATTCAATGAAAGAGTCTGTACTTGTCAAATCAATGAGTAGAGCTACTCTCATTCATTCAGTGGGACAAGCTTAACGCTTGCGTTCAAGGAAACACACTGCATTCATTGAATCATTGAATCAAAGTGAAATCATTGCTTTAATGAATCAAACCGTATTCCTTCTTTCAATGGAACAAACCTATCTCCCTTACAGAGTGAAACAAACTGATAATTTCATTCAATGAAAGAGGCTGCACTTGTCAAATCAATGAGTAGAGCTACTCTCATTCATTCAGTGAGACAAGCTTAATGCTTTCATTCAATGAAACAAACTGCATTCATTGAATCATTGAATCAAAGTGAAATCATTGCTTCAATTAATCAAACCGTCTTCCTTCTTTCAATGGAACAAACCTATCTCCCTTACATAGTGAACCAAACTGCATACTTTCATTCAATCAATGAGGCTGCACTTGTCAATTCAGTGAGTAGAGTTATTCTCATTCATCAATGGGAGAAGCTTAACGGTTTCTTTCAAATAAACAAATTGCATGCATTGAATCATTCAATCAAACTATAACCATTGATTCATTGAATCAAACTGTATTCCTTGTTTCAATGCAACAAACCAAACATACTTTCCTCGTGCACAAAACTTTGTAGGTTCATTCAATGAAAGAGGCTGAACTTGTCCATTCAGTGAATAGAGGTATTGTCATTCTTTCAATGGGACAAGCTTAACGCTTTCTTTCAAATAAACAAACTGCATGCATTTAATCTTTCAATCAATCTATAACCATTGATTCATTGAATCAAACTGTATTCCTTGTTTCAATGCAACAAACCAAACGTACTTTTCACCTGAACAAAACTTTGTAGGTTCTTTCATTAAAAAGACTGCACTTGTCAATTCAATGAGTAGAGCTACTCTCATTGATTCAGTGGGACAAGCTTAACGCTTTCATTCAATTAAACAAACTGCATTCATTGAATCATTGAATCAAAGTGAAATCATTGCTTCAATGAATCAAACCGTATTCCTTCTTTCAATGGAACAAACCTACCTCCCTTGTACAGTGAAACAAACTGCATATATTCATTCAATGAAAAGTGCTTCACTTGTCAAATCAATGAGTAGAGTTATTCTCATTCTTTCAATGGGACAAGCTTTATGCTTTCATTGAATGAAACAAACTGCATTCATTGAATCATTTAATCAAAGTACAACCAATGATTCATTGAATCAAACTGTATTCATTGTTTCAATGCAACAAACCAAACATACTTATATCGTGATCAAAACTTTATAGGTTCATTCATGAAAAAGGCTGCACTTCTCAATTGCATGAGTAGAGCTACTCTCAGTGGAACAAGCTTAACGCTTTCGTTCAATTAAACAAACTGCATGCATTCAATCAAACTACAACCATTGGTTCATTGAATCAAACTGTATTCATTGTTTCAATGCAACAAACCTAACTCCCTTGTACAGTGAAACAAAAGACATACTCTCATTCAATCAAAGAGGCTGCACTTGTCCATTTAGTGAGTAGAGATATTCTCATTCTTTCAATGGGACAAGCTTAACGTTTTCTTTCAAATAAACAAACTGCATGCATTTAATCATTCAATCAAACTATAAACATTGATTCATTGAATCAAACTGTATTCCTTGTTTCAATGCAACAAACCAAACGTACTTTTCTCCTGAACAAAACTTTGTAGGTTCATTCATTAAAAAGGCTGCACTTGTCAATTCAATGAGTAGAGCTACTCTCATTCATTCAGTGTGACAAGCTTAACGCTTTCATTCAACGAAACAAACTGCATTCATTGAATCATTGAATCAAAGTGAAATCATTGCTTCAATGAATCAAACCTTATTCATTGAATCAATGCACCAAACCTACCTCCCTTGTACAGTGAAACAAACTGCATATGTTCATTCAATGAAAAATGCTGCACTTGTCAATTCAATGAGTAGAGTTATTCTCATTCTTTCAATGGGACAAGCTTAACGATTTCGTTCAATTAAACAAACTGCATGCACTGAACCATTCAATCAAACTGCAACCATTGATTCATTGAATCAAACTCTATTCATTGTTTCAATGCAACAAACCTAACTCCCTTGTACAGTGAAACAAACTGCATACTTTCATTCAATGAAAGAGGCTGCACTTGTCAATTCAGTGAATAGAGTTATTCTCATTCTTTCAATGGGACAAGCTTAACGCTTTCTTTCAAATAAACAAACTGCATGCATTTAATCATTCAATCAAACTATAACCATTGATTCATTGAATCAAACTGTATTCCTTGTTTCAATGCAACAAACCAAACGTACTTTTCTCCTGAACAAAACTTTGTAGGTTCATTCATTAAAAAGGCTGCACTTGTCAATTCAATGAGTAGAGCTACTCTCATTCATTCAGTGGGACAAGCTTAATGCTTTCATTCAATGAAACAAACTGCATTCATTGAATCATTTAATCCAAGTGAAATCATTGCTTCAATGAATCAAACCTTATTCATTGTTTCAATGCAACAAACCGAACTCCCTTGTACAGTGAAACAAACTGCATACTTTCATTCAATGAAAGAGGCTACACTTGTCAATTCAGTGAGTAGAGTTATTCTCATTCTTTCAATGGGACAAGCTTAACGCTTTCTTTCAAATAAACAAACTGCATGCATTTAATGATTCAATCAAACTATAACCATTGATTCATTGAATCAAACTGTATTCCTTGTTTCAATGCAACGGAACTAACTCCCTTACATAGTGAAACAAACTGCAAACGTTCATTCAATGAAAGAGGCTACACTTGTCAATTCAGTGAGTAGAGTTATTCTCATTCTTTCAATGGGACAAGATTTATGCTTTCATTGAATTATACAAACTGCGTGCATTGAATCATTCAATCAAACTACAACAATTGATTTATTGAATCAAACTGTATTCCTTGTTTCAATGCAAAAAACAAAACTCACTAATGTCGTCAACAAAACTTTATAGGTTCATTCTATGAAAGAGGCTGCATTTGTCAATTCAATGAGTAGAGCTCCTTTCATTAATTCAGTGGGACAAGCTTCACGCTTTTATTCAATGAAACAAACTGCATTCATTGAATCATTGAATCAAAGTGAAATCATTGCTTCAATTAATCAAACCGTATTCCTTCTTTCAATGGAACAAACCTATCTCCCTTACATAGTGAACCAAACTGATAATTTCATTCAATAAAAGAGTCTGTACTTGTCAAATCAATGAGTAGAGCTACTCTCATTCATTCAGTGGGACAAGCTTAACGCTTGCGTTCAAGGAAACACACTGCATTCATTGAATCATTGAATCAAAGTGAAATCATTGCTTCAATGAATCAAACCTTATTCATTGAATCAATGCAACAAACCTACCTCCCTTTTATAGTGAAACAAACTGCATCTGTTCATTCAATGAAAAATGCTGCACTTGTCAATTCGATGAGTAGAGCTATTCTCTTTCATTCAATGGGACCAGCCTAAGGCTTTCATTTAATGAGAGAAACTGCATTCATTGAATCATTGAATCAAAGTGAAATCATTGCTTCAATTAATCAAACCGTATTCCTTGTTTCAATGGAACAAACCTATCTCCCTTACAAAGTGAACCAAACTGCATACTTTCATTCAATGAAAGAGGCTGCACTTGTCAATTCAGTGAGTAGAGTTATTCTCATTCTTTCAATGGGACAAGCTTAACGCTTTCGTTCAATTAAACAAACTGCATGCATTCAATCAAACTACAACCATTGATTCATTGTATCAAACTGTATTCATTGTTTCAATGCAACAAACCTAACTCCCTTGCACAGTGAAACAAACTGCATACTTTCATTCAATGAAAGAGGCTGCACTTGTCAATTCAGTGAGTAGAGTTATTCTCATTCTTTCAATGGGACAAGCTTAACGCTTTCGCTCAATTAAACAAACTGCATGCATTCAATCAAACTACAACAATTGATTTATTGAATCAAACTGTATTCCTTGTTTCAATGCAAAAAACAAAACTCACTAATGTCGTCAACAAAACTTTATAGGTTCATTCTATGAAAGAGGCTGCATTTGTCAATTCAATGAGTAGAGCTCCTTTCATTAATTCAGTGGGACAAGCTTCACGCTTTTATTCAATGAAACAAACTGCATTCATTGAATCATTGAATCAAAGTGAAATCATTGCTTCAATTAATCAAACCGTATTCCTTCTTTCAATGGAACAAACCTATCTCCCTTACATAGTGAACCAAACTGATAATTTCATTCAATAAAAGAGTCTGTACTTGTCAAATCAATGAGTAGAGCTACTCTCATTCATTCAGTGGGACAAGCTTAACGCTTGCGTTCAAGGAAACACACTGCATTCATTGAATCATTGAATCAAAGTGAAATCATTGCTTCAATGAATCAAACCTTATTCATTGAATCAATGCAACAAACCTACCTCCCTTTTATAGTGAAACAAACTGCATCTGTTCATTCAATGAAAAATGCTGCACTTGTCAATTCGATGAGTAGAGCTATTCTCTTTCATTCAATGGGACCAGCCTAAGGCTTTCATTTAATGAGAGAAACTGCATTCATTGAATCATTGAATCAAAGTGAAATCATTGCTTCAATTAATCAAACCGTATTCCTTGTTTCAATGGAACAAACCTATCTCCCTTACAAAGTGAACCAAACTGCATACTTTCATTCAATGAAAGAGGCTGCACTTGTCAATTCAGTGAGTAGAGTTATTCTCATTCTTTCAATGGGACAAGCTTAACGCTTTCGTTCAATTAAACAAACTGCATGCATTCAATCAAACTACAACCATTGATTCATTGTATCAAACTGTATTCATTGTTTCAATGCAACAAACCTAACTCCCTTGCACAGTGAAACAAACTGCATACTTTCATTCAATGAAAGAGGCTGCACTTGTCAATTCAGTGAGTAGAGTTATTCTCATTCTTTCAATGGGACAAGCTTAACGCTTTCGCTCAATTAAACAAACTGCATGCATTCAATCAAACTACAACCATTGATTCATTGAATCAAACTATATTCATTGTTTCAATGCAACAAACCTAACTCCCTTGTAAAGTGAAACAAACTGCATACTTTCATTTAATGAAAGATGCTGCACTTGTCAATTCAGTGAGGAGAGTTATTCTCATTCTTTCAATGGGACATGATTAACGATTTCCTCCAAATAAACAAACTGCATGCATTGAAACATTCAATCAAACTATAACCATTGATTCATTGAATCAAACTATATTACTTGATTCAATGCAACAAACCAAACATAATTTTCTCGTGAACAAAACTTTATAGGTTCATTCATGAAAAAGGCTGCACTTGTCAATTCAATGAGTAGAGCTACTCTCATTCATTCAGTGGGACAATCTTAACGCTTTCGTTCAATTAAACAAACTGCATGCATTCAATCAAACTACAACCATTGATTCATTGAATCAAACTGTATTCATTGTTTCAAAGCAACAAACCTAACTCCCTTGTACAGTGAAACAAACTGCATACTTTCATTCAATCAAAGAGGCTGCACTTGTCCATTCAGTGAATAGCGTTATTCTCATTCTTTCAATGGGACAAGCTTAACGCTTTCTTTCAAATAAACAAACTGCATGCATTTAATCATTCAATCAAACTATAACCATTGATTCATTGAATCAAACTGTATTCCTTGTTTCAATGCAACAAACCAAACATACTTTACTCGTGCACAAAACTTTGTAGGTTCATTCAATGAAAGAGGCTGCACTTGTCCATTCAGTGAATAGAGTTATTCTCATTCTTTCAATGGGACAAGCTTAACGCTTTCTTTCAAATAAACAAACTGCATGCATTTAATCATTCAATCAAACTATAAACATTGATTCATTGAATCAAACTGTATTCCTTGTTTCAATGCAACAAACCAAACGTACTTTTCTCCTGAACAAAACTTTGTAGGTTCATTCATTAAAAAGGCTGCACTTGTCAATTCAATGAGTAGAGCTACTCTCATTCATTCAGCGGGAGAAGCTTAATGCTTTCATTCAATGAAACAAACTGCATTCATTGAATCATTGAATCAAAGTGAAATCATTGCTTCAATGAATCAAACCTTGTTCATTGAATCAATGCAACAAACCTACCTCCCTTGTACAGTGAAACAAACTGCATATGTTCATTCAATGAAAAATGCTGCACTTGTCAATTCAATGAGTAGAGCTATTCTCTTTCATTCAATGGGACCAGCCTAAGGCTTTCATTCAATGAAAGAAACTGCATTCATTGAATCATTGAATAAATCTACAATCATTGATTCAATTAATCAAACCGTATTTATATTTTCAATGGAACAAACCTATCTCCCTTACAAAGTGAACCAAAATGCATACTTTCATTCAATGAAAGAGGCTGCATTTGTCAATTCATTGTGTAGAGTTATTCTCATTCTTTCAATGGGACAAGCTGAACGCTTTCGTTCAATTAAACAAACTGCATGCATTCAATCAAACTACAACCATTGATTCATTGAATCAAACTGTATTCTTTGTTTCAATGCAACAAACCTAACTCCCTTGCACAGTGAAACAAACTGCATACTTTCATTTAATGAAAGAGGCTGCACTTGTCAATTCAGTGAGGAGAGTTATTCTCATTCTTTCAATGGGACAAGATTAACGATTTCCTCCAAATAAACAAACTGCATGCATTGAATCATTCAATCAAACTACAACCATTGATTCATTGAATCAAACTATATTACTTGGTTCAATGCAACAAACCAAACATAATTTTCTCCTGAACCAAACTGCATACTTTCATTCAATGAAAGAGGCTGCACTTGCCAATTCAGTGAGTAGAGTTATTCTCAATCTTTCAATGGGACAAGCTTAACGCTTTCGTTCAATTAAACAAACTGCATGCATTCAATCAAACTACAACCATTGATTCATTGAATCAAACTATATTCATTGTTTCAATGCAACAAACCTAACTCCCTTGTAAAGTGAAACAAACTGCATACTTTCATTTAATGAAAGATGCTGCACTTGTCAATTCAGTGAGGAGAGTTATTCTCATTCTTTCAATGGGACATGATTAACGATTTCCTCCAAATAAACAAACTGCATGCATTGAAACATTCAATCAAACTATAACCATTGATTCATTGAATCAAACTATATTACTTGATTCAATGCAACAAACCAAACATAATTTTCTCGTGAACAAAACTTTATAGGTTCATTCATGAAAAAGGCTGCACTTGTCAATTCAATGAGTAGAGCTACTCTCATTCATTCAGTGGGACAATCTTAACGCTTTCGTTCAATTAAACAAACTGCATGCATTCAATCAAACTACAACCATTGATTCATTGAATCAAACTGTATTCATTGTTTCAAAGCAACAAACCTAACTCCCTTGTACAGTGAAACAAACTGCATACTTTCATTCAATCAAAGAGGCTGCACTTGTCCATTCAGTGAATAGCGTTATTCTCATTCTTTCAATGGGACAAGCTTAACGCTTTCTTTCAAATAAACAAACTGCATGCATTTAATCATTCAATCAAACTATAACCATTGATTCATTGAATCAAACTGTATTCCTTGTTTCAATGCAACAAACCAAACATACTTTACTCGTGCACAAAACTTTGTAGGTTCATTCAATGAAAGAGGCTGCACTTGTCCATTCAGTGAATAGAGTTATTCTCATTCTTTCAATGGGACAAGCTTAACGCTTTCTTTCAAATAAACAAACTGCATGCATTTAATCATTCAATCAAACTATAAACATTGATTCATTGAATCAAACTGTATTCCTTGTTTCAATGCAACAAACCAAACGTTCTTTTCTCCTGAACAAAACTTTGTAGGTTCATTCATTAAAAAGGCTGCACTTGTCAATTCAATGAGTAGAGCTACTCTCATTCATTCAGCGGGAGAAGCTTAATGCTTTCATTCAATGAAACAAACTGCATTCATTGAATCATTGAATCAAAGTGAAATCATTGCTTCAATGAATCAAACCTTGTTCATTGAATCAATGCAACAAACCTACCTCCCTTGTACAGTGAAACAAACTGCATATGTTCATTCAATGAAAAATGCTGCACTTGTTAATTCAATGAGTAGAGCTATTCTCTTTCATTCAATGGGACCAGCCTAAGGCTTTCATTCAATGAAAGAAACTGCATTCATTGAATCATTGAATAAATCTACAATCATTGATTCAATTAATCAAACCGTATTTATATTTTCAATGGAACAAACCTATCTCCCTTACAAAGTGAACCAAACTGCATACTTTCATTCAATGAAAGAGGCTGCATTTGTCAATTCATTGTGTAGAGTTATTCTCATTCTTTCAATGGGACAAGCTGAACGCTTTCGTTCAATTAAACAAACTGCATGCATTCAATCAAACTACAACCATTGATTCATTGAATCAAACTGTATTCTTTGTTTCAATGCAACAAACCTAACTCCCTTGCACAGTGAAACAAACTGCATACTTTCATTTAATGAAAGAGGCTGCACTTGTCAATTCAGTGAGGAGAGTTATTCTCATTCTTTCAATGGGACAAGATTAACGATTTCCTCCAAATAAACAAACTGCATGCATTGAATCATTCAATCAAACTACAACCATTGATTCATTGAATCAAACTATATTACTTGGTTCAATGCAACAAACCAAACATAATTTTCTCCTGAACCAAACTGCATACTTTCATTCAATGAAAGAGGCTGCACTTGCCAATTCAGTGAGTAGAGTTATTCTCAATCTTTCAATGGGACAAGCTTAACGCTTTCGTTCAATTAAACAAACTGCATGCATTCAATCAAACTACAACCATTGATTCATTGAATCAAACTATATTCATTGTTTCAATGCAACAAACCTAACTCCCTTGCACAGTGAAACAAACTGCATACTTTCATTCAATGAAAGGGGCTGCACTTGTCAATTCAGTGAGTAGAGTTATTCTCATTCTTTCAATGGGACAAGCTTAACGATTCCCTCCAAATACACAAATTGCATGCATTGAATCATTCAATCAAACTACAACCACTGATTCATTGAATCAAACTATATTACTTGGTTCAATGCAACAAACCAAACATAATTTTCTCGTGAACAAAACTTTATAGGTTCATTCATGAAAAAGGCTGCACTTGTCAATTCAATGAGTAGAGCTGCTCTCATTCATTCAGTGGGACAATCTTAACGCTTTCGTTCAATTAAACAAACTGCATGCATTCAATCAAACTACAACCATTGATTCATTGAATCAAACTGTATTCATTGTTTCAATGCAACAAACCTAACTCCCTTGTACAGTGAAACAAACTGCATACTTTCATTCAATCAAAGAGGCTGCACTTGTCCATTCAGTGAATAGAGTTATTCTCATTCTTTCAATGGTACAAGCTTAACGCTTTCGTTCAATTAAACAAACTGCATGCATTCAATCAAACTACAACCATTGATTCATTGAATCAAACTGTATTCATTGTTTCAATGCAACAAACCTAACTCCCTTGTACAGTGAAACAAACTGCATACTTTCATTCAATCAAAGAGGCTGCACTTGTCCATTCAGTGAATAGCGTTATTCTCATTCTTTCAATGGGACAAGCTTAACGCTTTCTTTCAAATAAACAAACTGCATGCATTTAATGATTCAATCAAACTATAACCATTGATTCATTGAATCAAACTGTATTCCTTGTTTCAATGCAACGGAACTAACTCCCTTACATAGTGAAACAAACTGCAAACGTTCATTCAATGAAAGAGGCTACACTTGTCAATTCAGTGAGTAGAGTTATTCTCATTCTTTCAATGGGACAAGATTTATGCTTTCATTGAATTATACAAACTGCGTGCATTGAATCATTCAATCAAACTACAACAATTGATTTATTGAATCAAACTGTATTCCTTGTTTCAATGCAAAAAACAAAACTCACTAATGTCGTCAACAAAACTTTATAGGTTCATTCTATGAAAGAGGCTGCATTTGTCAATTCAATGAGTAGAGCTCCTTTCATTAATTCAGTGGGACAAGCTTCACGCTTTTATTCAATGAAACAAACTGCATTCATTGAATCATTGAATCAAAGTGAAATCATTGCTTCAATTAATCAAACCGTATTCCTTCTTTCAATGGAACAAACCTATCTCCCTTACATAGTTAACCAAACTGATAATTTCATTCAATGAAAGAGTCTGTACTTGTCAAATCAATGAGTAGAGCTACTCTCATTCATTCAGTGGGACAAGCTTAACGCTTGCGTTCAAGGAAACACACTGCATTCATTGAATCATTGAATCAAAGTGAAATCATTGCTTCAATGAATCAAACCGTATTCCTTCTTTCAATGGAACAAATCTATCTCCCTTACAGAGTGAAACAAACTGATAATTTCATTCAATGAAAGAGGCTGCACTTGTCAAATCAATGAGTAGAGCTACTCTCATTCATTCAGTGAGTCAAGCTTAATGCTTTCATTCAAGGAAACAAACTGCATTCATTGAATCATTGAATCAAAGTGAAATCATTGCTTCAATTAATCAAACCGTATTCCTTCTTTCAATGGAACAAACCTATCTCCCCTACATAGTGAACCAAACTGCATACTTTCATTCAATCAATGAGGCTGCACTTGTCAATTCAGTGAGTAGAGTTATTCTCATTCTTCAATGGGAGAAGCTTAACGGTTTCTTTCAAATAGACAAATTGCATGCATTGAATCATTCAATCAAACTATAACCATTGATTCATTGAATCAAACTGTATTCCTTGTTTCAATGCAATAAACCAAACAGACTTTCCTCGTGCACAAAACTTTGTAGGTTCATTCAATGAAAGAGGCTGAACGTGTCCATTCAGTGAATAGAGGTATTGTCATTCTTTCAATGGGACAAGCTTAACGCTTTCTTTCAAATAAACAAACTGCATGCATTTAATCATTCAATCAATCTATAACCATTGATTCGTTGATTCAAACTGTATTCCTTGTTTCAATGCAACAAACCAAACGTACTTTTCACCTGAACAAAACTTTGTAGGTTCATTCATTAAAAAGACTGCACTTGTCAATTCAATGAGTAAAGCTACTCTCATTGATTCAGTGGGACAAGCTTAACGCTTTCATTCAATTAAACAAACTGCATTCATTGAATCATTGAATCAAAGTGAAATCATTGCTTCAATGAATCAAACCGTATTCCTTCTTTCAATGGAACAAACCTACCTCCCTTGTACAGTGAAACAAACTGCATATATTCATTCAATGAAAAGTGCTTCACTTGTCAAATCAATGAGTAGAGTTATTCTCATTCTTTCAATGGGACAAGCTTTATGCTTTCATTGAATGAAACAAACTGCATTCATTGAATCATTTAATCAAAGTACAACCAATGATTCATTGATTCAAACTGTATTCATTGTTTCAATGCAACAAACCAAACATACTTATATCGTGATCAAAACTTTATAGGTTCATTCATGAAAAAGGCTGCACTTGTCAATTGCATGAGTAGAGCTACTCTCAGTGGAACAAGCTTAACCGTTTCGTTCAATTAAACAAACTGCATGCATTCAATCAAACTACAACCATTGGTTCATTGAATCAAACCGTATTCATTGTTTCAATGCAACAAACCTAACTCCCTTGTACAGTGAAACAAACGACATACTCTCATTCAATCAAAGAGGCTGCACTTGTCCATTTAGTGAGTAGAGTTATTTTCATTCTTTCAATGGGACAAGCTTAACGCTTTCTTTCAAATAAACAAACTGCATGCATTTAATCATTCAATCAAACTATAACCATTGATTCATTGAATCAAACTATATTACTTGGTTCAATGCAACAAACCAAACATAATTTTCTCGTGAACAAAACTTTATAGGTTCATTCATGAAAAAGGCTGCACTTGTCAATTCAATGAGTAGAGCTACTCTCATTCATTCAGTGGGACAATCTTAACGCTTTCGTTCAATTAAACAAACTGCATGCATTCAATCAAACTACAACCATTGATTCATTGAATCAAACTGTATTCATTGTTTCAATGCAACAAACCTAACTCCCTTGTACAGTGAAACAAACTGCATACTTTCATTCAAACAAAGAGGCTGCACTTGTCCATTCAGTGAATAGCGTTATTCTCATTCTTTCAATGGGACAAGCTTAACGCTTTCTTTCAAATAAACAAACTGCATGCATTTAATGATTCAATCAAACTATAACCATTGATTCATTGAATCAAACTGTATTCATTGTTTCAATGCAACAAACCTAACTCCCTTGTACAGTGAAACAAACTGCATACTTTCATTCAATCAAAGAGGCTGCACTTGTCCATTCAGTGAATAGAGTTATTCTCATTCTTTCAATGGGACAAGCTTAACGCTTTCGTTCAATTAAACAAACTGCATGCATTCAATCAAACTACAACCATTGATTCATTGAATCAAACTGAATTCATTGTTTCAATGCAACAAACCTAACTCCCTTGTACAGTGAAACAAACTGCATACTTTCATTCAATCAAAGAGGCTGCACTTGTCAATTCAGTGAATAGAGTCATTCTCATTCTTTCAATGGGACAAGCTTAACGCTTTCATTCAAATAAACAAACTGCATGCATTGAATCATTCAATCAACCTATAACCATTGATTCATTGAATCAAACTGTATTCCTTGTTTCAATGCAACAAACCAAACGTACTTTTCTCCTGAACAAAACTTTGTAGGTTCATTCATTAAAAAGGCTGCACTAGTCAATTCAATGAGTAGAGCTACTCTCATTCATTCAAGTGGGGCAAGCTACATGCTTTCATTCAATGAAACAAACTGCATTCATTGAATCATTGAATCAAAGTACAACCATTGATTCATTGAATCAAACTGTATTCCTTGTTTCAATGCAACGAAACTAACTCCCTTACATAGTGAAACAAACTGCAAACTTTCATTCAATGAAAGAGGCGACACTTGTCAATTCAGTGAGTAGAGTTGTTCTCATTCCTTCAATGGGACAATCTTTATGCTTTCATTAAATTATACAATCTGCATGCATTGAATCATTCAATCAAAGTATAACCATTGATTCATTGAATCAAACTGTATTCATTGATTCAATGCAACAAACCAAACATACTTTCCTCGTGCACAAAACGTTGTAGGCTCATTCAATGAGAGAGGCTGCACTTGTCCATTCAGTGAATAGAGCTAATCTCATTCTTTTAATGGGACAAGCTTAACGATTTCTTTCAAATAAACAAACTGCATGCATTTAATCATTCAATCAAACTATAACCATTGATTCATTCAATCAAACTGTATTCCTTGTTTCAATGCAACAAACCAAACGTACTTTTCTCCTGAACAAAACTTTGTAGGTTCATTCATTAAAAAGGCTGCACTTGTCAATTCAATGAGTAGAGCTACTCTCATTCATTCAGTGGGACAAGCTTAATGCTTTCATTCAATGAAACAAACTGCATTCATTGACTCATTGAATCAAAGTGAAATCATTGCTTCAATGAATCAAACCGTATTCCTTCTTTCAATGGAACAAACCTACCTCCCTTGTACAGTGAAACAAACTGCATATGTTCATTCAATGAAAAATGCTGCACTTGTCAATTCAAAGAGTAGAGCTATTCTCTTTCATTCAATTGGACCAGCCTAAGACTTTCATTCAATGAAAGAAACTGCATTCATTGAATCATTGAATCAAAGTGAAATCATTGCTTCAATTAATCAGACCGTATACCTTCCTTCAATGGAACAAACCTAACTCCCTTACATAGTGAACCAAACTGCATACTTTCATTCAATGAAAGAGGCTGCACTTGTCAATTCAGTGAGTAGAGTTATTCTCATTCTTTCAATGGGACAAGCTTAACGCTTTCGTTCAATTAAACAAACTGCATGCATTCAATCAAACTACAACCATTGATTCATTGAATCAAACTGTATTCATTGTTTCAATGCAACAAACCTAACTCCCTTGTACAGTGAAACAAACTGCATACTTTCATTCAATGAAAGGGGCTGCACTTGTCAATTCAGTGAGTAGAGTTATTCTCATTCTTTCAATGGGACAAGCTTAACGATTTCCTCCGAATACACAAACTGCATGCATTGAATCATTCAATCAAACGACAAACATTGATTCATTGAATCAAACTATATTACTTGGTTCAATGCAACAAACCAAACATAATTTTCTCGTGAACAAAACTTTATAGGTTCATTCATGAAAAAGGCTGCACTTGTCAATTCAATGAGTAGAGCTACTCTCATTCATTCAGTGGGACAATCTTAACGCTTTCGTTCAATTAAACAAACTGCATGCATTCAATCAAACTACAACCATTGATTCATTGAATCAAACTGTATTCATTGTTTCAATGCAACAAACCTAACTCCCTTGTACAGTGAAACAAACTGCATACTTTCATTCAAACAAAGAGGCTGCACTTGTCCATTCAGTGAATAGCGTTATTCTCATTCTTTCAATGGGACAAGCTTAACGCTTTCTTTCAAATAAACAAACTGCATGCATTTAATGATTGAATCAAACTATAACCATTGATTCATTGAATCAAACTGTATTCATTGTTTCAATGCAACAAACCTAACTCCCTTGTACAGTGAAACAAACTGCATACTTTCATTCAATCAAAGAGGCTGCACTTGTCCATTCAGTGAATAGAGTTATTCTCATTCTTTCAATGGGACAAGCTTAACGCTTTCGTTCAATTAAACAAACTGCATGCATTCAATCAAACTACAACCATTGATTCATTGAATCAAACTGGATTCATTGTTTCAATGCAACAAACCTAACTCCCTTGTACAGTGAAACAAACTGCATACTTTCATTCAATCAAAGAGGCTGCACTTGTCAATTCAGTGAATAGAGTCATTCTCATTCTTTCAATGGGACAAGCTTAACGCTTTCTTTCAAATAAACAAACTGCATGCATTGAATCATTCAATCAACCTATAACCATTGATTCATTGAATCAAACTGTATTCCTTGTTTCAATGCAACAAACCAAACGTACTTTTCTCCTGAACAAAACTTTGTAGGTTCATTCATTAAAAAGGCTGCACTAGTCAATTCAATGAGTAGAGCTACTCTCATTCATTCAAGTGGGGCAAGCTACATGCTTTCATTCAATGAAACAAACTGCATTCATTGAATCATTGAATCAAAGTACAACCATTGATTCATTGAATCAAACTGTATTCCTTGTTTCAATGCAACCAAACTAACTCCCTTACATAGTGAAACAAACTGCAAACTTTCATTCAATGAAAGAGGCGACACTTGTCAATTCAGTGAGTAGAGTTGTTCTCATTCCTTCAATGGGACAATCTTTATGCTTTCATTAAATTTTACAATCTGCATGCATTGAATCATTCAATCAAAGTATAAACATTGATTCATTGAATCAAACTGTATTCATTGTTTCAATGCAACAAACCTAACTCCCTTGTACAGTGAAACAAACTGCATACTTTCATTCAATCAAAGAGGCTGCACTTGTCCATTCAGTGAATAGCGTTATTCTCATTCTTTCAATGGGACAAGCTTAACGCTTTCTTTCAAATAAACAAACTGCATGCATTTAATCATTCAATCAAACTATAACCATTGATTCATTGAATCAAACTGTATTCATTGTTTCAATGCAACAAACCTAACTCCCTTGTACAGTGAAACAAACTGCATACTTTCATTCAATCAAAGAGGCTGCACTTGTCCATTCAGTGAATAGCGTTATTCTCATTCTTTCAATGGGACAAGCTTAACGCTTTCTTTCAAATAAACAAACTGCATGCATTTAATGATTCAATCAAACTATAACCATTGATTCATTGAATCAAACTGTATTCCTTGTTTCAATGCAACGGAACTAACTCCCTTACATAGTGAAACAAACTGCAAACGTTCATTCAATGAAAGAGGCTACACTTGTCAATTCAGTGAGTAGAGTTATTCTCATTCTTTCAATGGGACAAGATTTATGCTTTCATTGAATTATACAAACTGCATGCATTGAATCATTCAATCAAACTACAACAATTGATTTATTGAATCAAACTGTATTCCTTGTTTCAATGCAAAAAACAAAACTCACTAATGTCGTCAACAAAACTTTATAGGTTCATTCTATGGAAGAGGCTGCATTTGTCAATTCAATGAGTAGAGCTCCTTTCATTAATTCAGTTGGACAAGCTTCACGCTTTTATTCAATGAAACAAACTGCATTCATTGAATCATTGAATCAAAGTGAAATCATTGCTTCAATTAATCAAACCGTATTCCTTCTTTCAATGGAACAAACCTATCTCCCTTACATAGTTAACCAAACTGATAATTTCATTCAATGAAAGAGTCTGTACTTGTCAAATCAATGAGTAGAGCTAATCTCATTCATTCAGTGGGACAAGCTTAACGCTTGCGTTCAAGGAAACACACTGCATTCATTGAATCATTGAATCAAAGTGAAATCATTGCTTCAATGAATCAAACCGTATTCCTTCTTTCAATGGAACAAATCTATCTCCCTTACAGAGTGAAACAAACTGATAATTTCATTCAATGAAAGAGGCTGCACTTGTCAAATCAATGAGTAGAGCTACTCTCATTCATTCAGTGAGACAAGCTTAATGCTTTCATTCAATGAAACAAACTGCATTCATTGAATCATTGAATCAAAGTGAAATCATTGCTTCAATTAATCAAACCGTATTCCTTCTTTCAATGGAACAAACCTATCTCCCCTACATAGTGAACCAAACTGCATACTTTCATTCAATCAATGAGGCTGCACATGTCAATTCAGTGAGTAGAGTTATTCTCATTCATCAATGGGAGAAGCTTAACGGTTTCTTTCAAATAAACAAATTGCATGCATTGAATCATTCAATCAAACTATAACCATTGATTCATTGAATCAAACTGTATTCCTTGTTTCAATGCAACAAACCAAACATACTTTCCTCGTGCACAAAACTTTGTAGGTTCATTCAATGAAAGAGGCTGAACTTGTCCATTCAGTGAATAGAGGTATTGTCATTCTTTCAATGGGACAAGCTTAACGCTTTCTTTCAAATAAACAAACTGCATGCATTTAATCATTCAATCAATCTATAACCATTGATTCGTTGATTCAAACTGTATTCCTTGTTTCAATGCAAGAAACCAAACGTACTTTTCACCTGAACAAAACTTTGTAGGTTCATTCATTAAAAAGACTGCACTTGTCAATTCAATGAGTAGAGCTACTCTCATTGATTCAGTGGGACAAGCTTAACGCTTTCATTCAATTAAACAAACTGCATTCATTGAATCATTGAATCAAAGTGAAATCATTGCTTCAATGAATCAAACCGTATTCCTTCTTTCAATGGAACAAACCTACCTCCCTTGTACAGTGAAACAAACTGCATATATTCATTCAATGAAAAGTGCTTCACTTGTCAAATCAATGAGTAGAGTTATTCTCATTCTTTCAATGGGACAAGCTTTCTGCTTTCATTGAATGAAACAAACTGCATTCATTGAATCATTTAATCAAAGTACAACCAATGATTCATTGATTCAAACTGTATTCATTGTTTCAATGCAACAAACCAAACATACTTATATCGTGATCAAAACTTTATAGGTTCATTCATGAAAAGGCTGCACTTGTCAATTGCATGAGTAGAGCTACTCTCAGTGGAACAAGCTTAACGCTTTCGTTCAATTAAACAAACTGCATGCATTCAATCAAACTACAACCATTGGTTCATTGAATCAAACCGTATTCATTGTTTCAATGCAACAAACCTAACTCCCTTGTACATTGAAACAAACGACATACTCTCATTCAATCAAAGAGGCTGCACTTGTCCATTTAGTGAGTAGAGTTATTCTCATTCTTTCAATGGGTCAAGCTTAACGCTTTCTTTCAAATAAACAAACTGCATGCATTTAATCATTCAATCAAACTATAACCATTGATTCATTGAATCAAACTATATTACTTGGTTCAATGCAACAAACCAAACATAATTTTCTCGTGAACAAAACTTTATAGGTTCATTCATGAAAAAGGCTGCACTTGTCAATTCAATGAGTAGAGCTACTCTCATTCATTCAGTGGGACAATCTTAACGCTTTCGTTCAATTAAACAAACTGCATGCATTCAATCAAACTACAACCATTGATTCATTGAATCAAACTGTATTCATTGTTTCAATGCAACAAACCTAACTCCCTTGTACAGTGAAACAAACTGCATACTTTCATTCAAACAAAGAGGCTGCACTTGTCCATTCAGTGAATAGCGTTATTCTCATTCTTTCAATGGGACAAGCTTAACGCTTTCTTTCAAATAAACAAACTGCATGCATTTAATGATTCAATCAAACTATAACCATTGATTCATTGAATCAAACTGTATTCATTGTTTCAATGCAACAAACCTAACTCCCTTGTACAGTGAAACAAACTGCATACTTTCATTCAATCAAAGAGGCTGCACTTGTCCATTCAGTGAATAGAGTTATTCTCATTCTTTCAATGGGACAAGCTTAACGCTTTCGTTCAATTAAACAAACTGCATGCATTCAATCAAACTACAACCATTGATTCATTGAATCAAACTGAATTCATTGTTTCAATGCAACAAACCTAACTCCCTTGTACAGTGAAACAAACTGCATACTTTCATTCAATCAAAGAGGCTGCACTTGTCAATTCAGTGAATAGAGTCATTCTCATTCTTTCAATGGGACAAGCTTAACGCTTTCTTTCAAATAAACAAACTGCATGCATTGAATCATTCAATCAACGTATAACCATTGATTCATTGAATCAAACTGTATTCCTTGTTTCAATGCAACAAACCAAACGTACTTTTCTCCTGAACAAAACTTTGTAGGTTCATTCATTAAAAAGGCTGCACTAGTCAATTCAATGAGTAGAGCTACTCTCATTCATTCAAGTGGGGCAAGCTACATGCTTTCATTCAATGAAACAAACTGCATTCATTGAATCATTGAATCAAAGTACAACCATTGATTCATTGAATCAAACTGTATTCCTTGTTTCAATGCAACCAAACTAACTCCCTTACATAGTGAAACAAACTGCAAACTTTCATTCAATGAAAGAGGCGGCACTTGTCAATTCAGTGAGTAGAGTTGTTCTCATTCCTTCAATGGGACAATCTTTATGCTTTCATTAAATTTTACAATCTGCATGCATTGAATCATTCAATCAAAGTATAACCATTGATTCATTGAATCAAACTGTATTCATTGTTTCAATGCAACAAACCAAACATACTTTCCTCGTGCACAAAACGTTGTAGGCTCATTCAATGAGAGAGGCTGCACTTGTCCATTCAGTGAATAGAGCTAATCTCATTCTTTTAATGGGACAAGCTTAACGCTTTCTTTCAAATAAACAAACTGCATGCATTTAATCATTCAATCAAACTATAACCATTGATTCATTGAATCAAACTGTATTCCTTGTTTCAATGCAACAAACCAAACGTACTTTTCTCCTGAACAAAACTTTGTAGGTTCATTCAGTAAAAAGGCTGCACTTGTCAATTCAATGAGTAGAGCTACTCTCATTCATTCAGTGGGACAAGCTTAATGCTTTCATTCAATGAAACAAACTGCATTCATTGAATCATTTAATCAAAGTGAAATCATTGCTTCAATGAATCAAACCGTATTCCTTCTTTCAATTGAACAAACCTACCTCCCTTGTACAGTGAAACAAACTGCATATGTTCATTCAATGAAAAATGCTGCACTTGTCAATTCAATGAGTAGAGCTATTCTCTTTCATTCAATTGGACCAGCCTAAGGCTTTCATTCAATGAAAGAAACTGCATTCATTGAATCATTGAATCAAAGTGAAATCGTTGCTTCAATTAATCAGACCGTATACCTTCCTTCAATGGAACAAACCTAACTCCCTTACATAGTGAACCAAACTGCATACTTTCATTCAATGAAAGAGGCTGCACTTGTCAATTCAGTGACTGGAGTTATTCTCATTCTTTCAATGGGACAAGCTTAACGCTTTCGTTCAATTAAACAAACTGCATGCATTCAATCAAACTACAACCATTGATTCATTGAATCAAACTGTATTCATTGTTTCAATGCAACAAACCTAACTCCCTTGCACAGTGAAACAAACTGCATACTTTCCTTTAATGAAAGAGTCTGCACTTGTCAATTCAGTGGGGAGAGTTATTCTCATTCTTTCAATGGGACATGATTAGCGATTTCTTTCAAATAAACAAATTGCATGCATTGAATCATTCAATCAAACTACAAACATTGATTCATTGAATCAAACTGTATTCCTTGTTTCAATGCAACGAACCAAACATATTTTCCTCGTGCACAAAAGTTTGTAAGTTCATTCAATGAAAGAGGCTGCACTGCTCCATTCAGTGAATAGAGATATTCTCATTCTTTCAATGGGACAAGCTTAACGCTTTCTTTCAAATAAACAAACTGCATGCATTTAATCATTCAATCAAACTATAACAATTGATTCATTGAATCAAACTGTATTCCTTGTTTCAGTGCAACAAACTAAACATACTTTCCTCGTGCACAAAACTTTGTATGTTCATTCATTACAAAGGCTGCAATTGTCAATTCAATGAGTAGAGCTACTATCATTCATTCAGTGGGACAAGCTTAATGCTTTCATTCAATGAAACAAACTGCATTCATTGAATCATTTAATCCAAGTGAAATCATTGCTTCAATGAATCAAACCTTATTCACTGAATCAATGCAACAAACCTACCTCCCTTGTACAGTGAAACAAACTGCATATGTTCATTCAATGAAAAAGGCTGCACTTGTCAATTCAATGAGTAGAGCTATTCTCTTTCATTCAATGGGACCAGCCTAAGGCTTTCATTCAATGAAAGAAACTGCATTCATTGAATCATTGAATAAATCTACAATCATTGATTCAATTAATCAAACCGTATTCCTTGTTTCAATGGAACAAACCTATCTACCTTACATAGTGAACCAAACTGCATACATTCATTCAATGAAAGAGGCTGCACTTGTCAATTCATTGAGTAGAGTTCTTCACATTCTTTCAATGGGACAAGCTTAACGCTTTCTTTCAAATAAACAAACTGCATGCATTGAATCATTCAATCAAATTACAACCATTGATTCATTGTATCAAACTATATTACTTGGTTCAATGCAATAAACCGAACATAATTTTCTCGTGAACAAATCTTTATAGGTTCATTCATGAAAAAGGCTGCACTTGTCAATTCAATGAGTAGAGCTACTCTCATTCATTTAGAGGGACAATCTTAACGCTTTCGGTCAGTTAAACAAACTGCAAGAATTCAATCAAACTACAACCATTGATTCTTTGAATCAAACTGTATTCATTGTTTCAATTCAACAAACCTAACTCCCTTACATAGTGAACCAAACTGCATACTTTCATTCAATGATAGAGGCTGCACTTGTCCATTCAGTGAATAGAGTTATTCTCATTCTTGCAATGGGACAAGCTTAACGCTTTCTTTCAAATAAACAAACTGCATGCATTTAATCATTCAATCAAACTATAACCATTGATTCATTGAATCAAAATGGATTCCTTGTTTCAATGCAACAAACCAAACGTACTTTTCTCTTGAACAAATCTTTGTAGGTTCATTCATTAAAAAGGCTGCACTTGTCAATTCAATGAGTAGAGCTACTGTCATTCATTCAGTGGGACAAGCTTAATGCTTTCATTCAATGAAACAAATTGCATTCATTGAATCATTGAATCAAAGTGAAACCATTGCTTCAATGAATCAAACCTTATTCATTGAATCAATGCAACAAACCTACCTCCCTTGTACAGTGAAACAAACTGCATATGTTCATTCAATGAAAAATGCTGCACTTGTCAATTCAATGAGTAGAGTTATTCTCATTCTTTCAATGGGACAAGCTTAACGCTTTCGTTCAATTAAACAAACTGCGTGCACTGAACCATTCAATCAAACTGCAACCATTGATTCATTAAATCAATCTCTATTCATTGTTTCAATGCAACAAATAAACATACTTTCCTCGTGCACAAAATTTTCTCGTGAACAAATCTTTATAGGTTCATTCATGAAAAAGGCTGCACTTGTCAATTCAATGAGTAGAGCTACTCTCATTCATTTAGAGGGACAATCTTAACGCTTTCGGTCAATTAAACAAACTGCAAGCATTCAATCAAACTACAACCATTGATTCATTGAATCAAACTGTATTCATTGTTTCAATTCAACAAACCTAACTCCCTTACATAGTGAACCAAACTGCATACTTTCATTCAATGATAGAGGCTGCACTTGTCCATTCAGTGAATAGAGTTATTCTCATTCTTGCAATGGGTCAAGCTTAACGCTTTCTTTCAAATAAACAAACTGCATGCATTTAATCATTCAATCAAACTATAACCATTGATTCATTGAATCAAAATGGATTCCTTGTTTCAATGCAACAAACCAAACGTACTTTTCTCTTGAACAAATCTTTGTAGGTTCATTCATTAAAAAGGCTGCACTTGTCAATTCAATGAGTAGAGCTACTGTCATTCATTCAGTGGGACAAGCTTAATGCTTTCATTCAATGAAACAAATTGCATTCATTGAATCATTGAATCAAAGTGAAACCATTGCTTCAATGAATCAAACCTTATTCTTTGAATCAATGCAACAAACCTACCTCCCTTGTACAGTGAAACAAACTGCATATGTTTATTCAATGAAAAATGCTGCACTTGTCAATTCAATGAGTAGAGCTACTCTCATTCATTCAGTGGGACAAGCTTAACGCTGTCATTCAATGAAACAAACTGCATTCATTGAATCATTGAATCAAACTGCAACCATTGATTCATTGAATCAAACTGTATTCCTTCTTTCAATGCAACAAATAAACATACTTTCCTCGTGCACAAATCGTTGTAGGCTCATTCAATGAAAGAGGCTGCACTTGTCCATTCAGGGAATAGAGTTATTCTCATTCTTTCAATGGGACAAGCTTAACGATTTCTTTCAAATAAACAAACTGCATGCATTGAATCATTCAATCAAACTTCAACCATTGATTCATTGAATCAAACAGTATTCCTTGTTTTAATGCGACAAACCAAACATACATATATCGTGAACAAAACTTTATACGTTCATTCAATGAAAGAGGCTGCACTTGTCCATTCAGGGAATACAGTTATTCTCATTCTTTCAATGGGACAAGCTGAACGATTTCTTTCAATTAAACAAACTGCATGCATTGAACCATTCAATCAAACTGCAACCATTAATTCATTGAATCAAACTCTATTCATTGTTTCAATGCAACAAACATAACTCCCTTGTACAGTGAAACAAACTGCCTACTTTCATTTAATGAAAGAGGCTGCACTTGTCAATTCAGTGAGTAGAGTTATTCTCATTCTTCAAATGGGACAACTTTATGCTTTCATTGAATTATACAAACTGCATGCATTGAATCATTCAATGAAACTACAACAATTGATTCATTGAATCAAACTGTATTCCTTGTTTCAATGCAAAAAACAAAACTCACTAATGTCGTCAACAAAACTTTATAGGTTCATTCTATGAAAGAGGCTGCACTTGTCAATTCAATGAGTAGAGCTCCTTTCATTAATTCAGTGGGACAAGCTTCACGCTTTTATTCAATGAAGCACACTGCATTCATTGAATCATTGAATCAAAGCAAAATCATTGCTTCAATGAATCAAACCGTATTCCTTCTTTCATTGGAACAAACCTATCTCCCTTACATAGTGAACCAAACTGCATACTTTCATTCAATGAAAGAGGTTGCACTTGTCAAATCAATTAGTAGAGCTACTCTCATTCATTCAGTGAGACAAGCTTCACGCTTTTATTCAATGAAACAAACTGCATTCATTGAATCATTGAATCAAAGCAAAATCATTGCATCAATGAATCAAACCGTATTCCTTCTTTCAATGGAACAAACCTATCTCCCTTACATAGTGAACCAAATTGCATACTTTCATTCAATGAAAGAGGTTGCACTTGTCAAATCAATGAGTAGAGCTCCTCTCATTCATTCAGTGAGTCAAGCTGAATGCTTTCATTCAATGAAACAAACTGCATTCATTGAATCATTGAATCAAAGTGAAATCATTGCTTCAATTAATCAAACCGTATTCCTTCTTTCAATGGAACAAACCTATCTCCCCTACATAGTGAACCAAACTGCATACTTTCATTCAATCAATGAGGCTGCACTTGTCAATTCAGTGAGTAGAGTTATTCTCATTCTTCAATGGGAGAAGCTGAACGGTTTCTTTCAAATAAACAAATTGCATGCATTGAATCATTCAATCAAACTATAACCATTGATTCATTGAATCAAACTGTATTCCTTGTTTCAATGCAACAAACCAAACATACTTTCCTCGTGCACAAAACTTTGTAGGTTCATTCAATGAAAGAGGCTGAACTTGTCCATTCAGTGAATAGAGGTATTGTCATTCTTTCAATGGGACAAGCTTAACGCTTTCTTTCAAATAAACAAACTGCATGCATTTAATCATTCAATCAATCTATAACCATTGATTCGTTGATTCAAACTGTATTCCTTGTTTCAATGCAACAAACCAAACGTACTTTTCACCTGAACAAAACTTTGTAGGTTCATTCATTAAAAAGACTGCACTTGTCAATTCAATGAGTAGAGCTACTCTCATTCATTCAGTGGGACAAGCTTAACGCTTTCATTCAATTAAACAAACTGCATTCATTGAATCATTGAATCAAAGTGAAATCATTGCTTCAATGAATCAAACCGTATTCCTTCTTTCAATGGAACAAACCTACCTCCCTTGTACAGTGAAACAAACTGCATATATTCATTCAATGAAAAGTGCTTCACTTGTCAAATCAATGAGTAGAGTTATTCTCATTCTTTCAATGGGACAAGCTTTATGCTTTCATTGAATGAAACAAACTGCATTCATTGAATCATTTAATCAAAGTACAACCAATGATTCATTGATTCAAACTGTATTCATTGTTTCAATGCAACGAACCAAACATACTTATATCGTGATCAAAACTTTATAGGTTCATTCATTTAAAAGGCTGCACTTGTCAAATCAATGAGTAGAGCTACTCTCATTCATTCAGCGGGGCAAGCTTAATGCTTTCATTCAATGAAACAAACTGCATTCATTGAATTATTTAATCAAAGTGAAATCATTGCTTCAATGAATCAAACCTTATTCATTGAATCAATGCAACAAACCTACCTCCCTTTTATAGTGAAACAAACTGCATATGTTCATTCAATGAAAAATGCTGCACTTGTCAATTCAATGAGTAGAGCTATTCTCTTTCATTCAATGGGACCAGCCTAAGGCTTTCATTCAATGAAAGAAACTGCATTCATTGAATCATTGAATCAAAGTGAAATCATTGCTTCAATTAATCAAACCGTATTCCTTGTTTCAATGGAACAAACCTATCTCCCTTACAAAGTGAACCAAACTGCATACTTTCATTCAATGAAAGAGGCTGCACTTGTCAATTCAGTGAGTAGAGTTATTCTCATTCTTTCAATGGGACAAGCTTAACGCTTTCGCTCAATTAAACAAACTGTATGCATTCAATCAAACTACAACCATTGATTCATTGAATCAAACTATATTCATTGTTTCAATGCAACAAACCTAACTCCCTTGTACAGTGAAACAAACTGCATACTTTCATTTAATGAAAGAGGCTGCACTTGTCCATTCAGTGAATAGAGTTATTCTCATTCTTTCAATGGGACAAGCTTAACGCTTTCTTTCAAATAAACAAACTGCATGCATTTAATCATTCAATCAAACTATAACCATTGATTCATTGAATCAAACTGTATTCCTTGTTTCAATGCAACAAACCAAACGTACTTTTCTCCTGAACAAAACTTTGTAGGTTCATTCATTAAAAAGGCTGCACTAGTCAATTCAATGGGTAGAGCTACTCTCATTCATTCAATGGGACAAGCTTAACGCTTTCATTCAATGAAACAAATTGCATTCATTGAATCATTTAATCAAAGTGAAATCATTGCTTCAATGAATCAAACCTTATTCATTGAATCAATGCAACAAACCTACCTCCCTTGTACAGTGAAACAAACTGCATATGTTCATTCAATGAAAAATGCTGCACTTGTCAATTCAATGAGTAGAGCTATTCTCTTTCATTCAATGGGACCAGCCTAAGGCTTTCATTCAATGAAACAAACTGCATTCATTGAATCATTGAATAAATCTACAATCATTGATTCAATTAATCAAACCGTATTTATATTTTCAATGTAACAAACCTATCTCCCTTACAAAGTGAACCAAACTGCATACTTTCATTCAATGAAAGAGGCTGCACTTGTCAATTCATTGAGTAGAGTTATTCTCATTCTTTCAATGGGACAAGCTTAACGCTTTCGTTCAATTAAACAAACTGCATGCATTCAATCAAACTACAACCATTGATTCATTGAATCAAACTGTATTCATTGTTTCAATGCAACAAACCTAACTCCCTTGCACAGTGAAACAAACTGCATACTTTCATTTAATGAAAGAGGCTGCACTTGTCAATTCAGTGAGGAGAGTTATTCTCATTCTTTCAATGGGACAAGCTTAACGATTTCCTCCAAATAAACAAACTGCATGCATTGAATCATTCAATCAAATTACAACCATTGATTCATTGAATCAAACTAAATTACTTGGTTTAATGCAACAAACCAAACATAATTTTCTCGTGAACAAAACTTAATAGGTTCATTCATGAAATAGGCTGCACTTGTCAATTCAATGAGTAGAGCTACTCTCATTCATTCAGTGGGACAATCTTAAAGCTTTCGTTCAATTAAACAAACTGCATGCATTCAATCAAACTACAACCATTGATTCATTGAATCAAACTGTATTCATTTGTTTCAATGCAACAAACCTAACTCCCTTGTACAGTGAAACAAACTGCATACTTTCATTCAATCAAAGAGGCTGCACTTGTCCATTCAGTGAATAGAGTTATTCTCATTCTTTCAATGGGACAAGCTTAACACTTTCTTTCAAATAAACAAACTGCATGCATTTAATCATTCAATCAAACTATAACCATTGATTCATTGAATCAAACTGTATTCCTTGTTTCAATGCAACAAACCAAACGTACTTTTCTCCTGAACAAAACTTTGTAGGTTCATTCAATGAAAGGGGCTGCACTTGTCCATTCAGTGAATAGAGTTATTCTCATTCTTTCAATGGGACAAGCTTAACGCTTTCATTCAATGAAACAAATTGCATTCATTGAATCATTTAATCAAAGTGAAATCATTGCTTCAACGAATCAAACCTTATTCATTGAATCAATGCAACAAACCTACCTCCCTTGTACAGTGAAACAAACTGCATATGTTCATTCAATGAAAAATGCTGCACTTGTCAATTCAATGAGTAGAGTTATTCTCATTCTTTCAATGGGACAAGCTTAACGCTTTCTTTCAAATAAACAAACTGCATGCATTTAATCATTCAATCAAACTACAACAATTGATTTATTGAATCAAACTGTATTCCTTGTTTCAATGCAAAAAACAAAACTCACTAATGTCGTCAACAAAACTTTATAGGTTCATTCTATGAAAGAGGCTGCATTTGTCAATTCAATGAGTAGAGCTCCTTTCATTAATTCAGTGGGAAAAGCTTCACGCTTTTATTCAATGAAACAAACTGCATTCATTGAATCATTGAATCAAAGTGAAATCATTGCTTCAATTAATCAAACCGTATTCCTTCTTTCAATGGAACAAACCTATCTCCCTTACATAGTGAACCAAACTGATAATTTCATTCAATGAAAGAGTCTGTACTTGTCAAATCAATGAGAAGAGCTACTCTCATTCATTCAGTGGGACAAGCTTAACGCTTGCGTTCAAGGAAACACACTGCATTCATTGAATCATTGAATCAAAGTGAAATCATTGCTTCAATGAATCAAACCGTATTCCTTCTTTCAATGGAACAAACCTATCTCCCTTACAGAGTGAAACAAACTGATAATTTCATTCAATGAAAGAGGCTGCACTTGTCAAATCAATGAGTAGAGCTATTCTCTTTCATTCAATGGGACCAGCCTAAGGCTTTCATTCAATGAAAGAAACTGCATTCATTGAATCATTGAAACAAAGTGAAATCATTGCTTCAATTAATCAAACCGTATTCCTTGTTTCAATGGAACAAACCTATCTCCCTTACAAAGTGAACCAAACTGCATACTTTCATTGAATGAAAGAGGCTGCACTTGTCAATTCATTGAGTAGAGTTATTCTCATTCTTTCAATGGGACAAGATTAACGATTTCCTCCAAATAAACAAACTGCATGCATTGAATCATTCAATCAAGCTACAACCATTGATTCATTGAATCAAACTATATTACTTGGATCAATGCAACAAACCAAACATAATTTTCTCCTGAACCAAACTGCATACTTTCATTCAATGAAAGAGGCTGTACTTGCCAATTCAGTGAGTAGAGTTATTCTCAATCTTTCAATGTGACAAGCTTAACGCTTTCGTTCAATTAAACAAACTGCATGCATTCAATCAAACTACAACCATTGATTCATTGAATCAAACTGTATTCATTGTTTCAATGCAACAAACCTAACTCCCTTGCACAGTGAAACAAACTGCATACTTTCATTCAATGAAAGGGGCTGCACTTGTCAATTCAGTGAGTAGAGTTATTCTCATTCTTTCAATGGGACAAGCTTAACGATTTCCTCCAAATACTCAAACTGCATGCATTGAATCATTCAATCAAACTACAACCATTCATTCATTGAATCAAACTATATTACTTGGTTCAATGCAACAAACCAAACATAATTTTTTCGTGAACAAAACTTTATAGGTTCATTCATGAAAAAGGCTGCACTTGTAAATTCAATGAGTAGAGCTACTCTCATTCATTCAGTGGGACAATCTTAACGCTTTCGTTCAATTAAACAAACTGCATTCATTGAATCATTGAATCAAAGTGAAATCATTGCTTCAATGAATCAAACCGTATTCCTTCTTTCAATGGAACAAACCTACCTCCCTTGTACAGTGAAACAAACTGCATATATTCATTCAATGAAAAGTGCTTCACTTGTCAAATCAATGAGTAGAGTTATTCTCATTCTTTCAATGGGACAAGCTTTATGCTTTCATTGAATGAAACAAACTGCATTCATTGAATCATTTAATCAAAGTACAACCAATGATTCATTGATTCAAACTGTATTCATTGTTTCAATGCAACGAACCAAACATACTTATATCGTGATCAAAACTTTATAGGTTCATTCATTTAAAAGGCTGCACTTGTCAAATCAATGAGTAGAGCTACTCTCATTCATTCAGCGGGGCAAGCTTAATGCTTTCATTCAATGAAACAAACTGCATTCATTGAATTATTTAATCAAAGTGAAATCATTGCTTCAATGAATCAAACCTTATTCATTGAATCAATGCAACAAACCTACCTCCCTTTTATAGTGAAACAAACTGCATATGTTCATTCAATGAAAAATGCTGCACTTGTCAATTCAATGAGTAGAGCTATTCTCTTTCATTCAATGGGACCAGCCTAAGGCTTTCATTCAATGAAACAAACTGCATTCATTGAATCATTGAATAAATCTACAATCATTGATTCAATTAATCAAACCGTATTTATATTTTCAATGTAACAAACCTATCTCCCTTACAAAGTGAACCAAACTGCATACTTTCATTCAATGAAAGAGGCTGCACTTGTCAATTCATTGAGTAGAGTTATTCTCATTCTTTCAATGGGACAAGCTTAACGCTTTCGTTCAATTAAACAAACTGCATGCATTCAATCAAACTACAACCATTGATTCATTGAATCAAACTGTATTCATTGTTTCAATGCAACAAACCTAACTCCCTTGCACAGTGAAACAAACTGCATACTTTCATTTAATGAAAGAGGCTGCACTTGTCAATTCAGTGAGGAGAGTTATTCTCATTCTTTCAATGGGACAAGCTTAACGATTTCCTCCAAATAAACAAACTGCATGCATTGAATCATTCAATCAAATTACAACCATTGATTCATTGAATCAAACTAAATTACTTGGTTTAATGCAACAAACCAAACATAATTTTCTCGTGAACAAAACTTAATAGGTTCATTCATGAAATAGGCTGCACTTGTCAATTCAATGAGTAGAGCTACTCTCATTCATTCAGTGGGACAATCTTAACGCTTTCGTTCAATTAAACAAACTGCATGCATTCAATCAAACTACAACCATTGATTCATTGAATCAAACTGTATTCATTTGTTTCAATGCAACAAACCTAACTCCCTTGTACAGTGAAACAAACTGCATACTTTCATTCAATCAAAGAGGCTGCACTTGTCCATTCAGTGAATAGAGTTATTCTCATTCTTTCAATGGGACAAGCTTAACACTTTCTTTCAAATAAACAAACTGCATGCATTTAATCATTCAATCAAACTATAACCATTGATTCATTGAATCAAACTGTATTCCTTGTTTCAATGCAACAAACCAAACGTACTTTTCTCCTGAACAAAACTTTGTAGGTTCATTCAATGAAAGGGGCTGCACTTGTCCATTCAGTGAATAGAGTTATTCTCATTCTTTCAATGGGACAAGCTTAACGCTTTCATTCAATGAAACAAATTGCATTCATTGAATCATTTAATCAAAGTGAAATCATTGCTTCAACGAATCAAACCTTATTCATTGAATCAATGCAACAAACCTACCTCCCTTGTACAGTGAAACAAACTGCATATGTTCATTCAATGAAAAATGCTGCACTTGTCAATTCAATGAGTAGAGTTATTCTCATTCTTTCAATGGGACAAGCTTAACGCTTTCGTTCAATTAAACAAACTGCATGCACTGAACCATTCAATCAAACTGCAACCATTGATTCATTGAATCAAACTGTATTCATTGTTTCAATGCAACAAACCTAACTCCCTTGTACAGTGAAACAAACTGCATACTTTCATTTAATGAAAGAGGCTGCACTTGTCAATTCAGTGAATAGAGTTATTCTCATTCTTTCAATGGGACAAGCTTAACGCTTTCTTTCAAATAAACAAACTGCATGCATTTAATCATTCAATCAAACTATAACCATTGATTCATTGAATCAAACTGTATTCCTTGTTTCAATGCAACAAACCAAACGTACTTTTCTCCTGAACAAAACTTTGTAGGTTCATTCAATGAAAGAGGCTGCACTTGTCCATTCAGTGAATACAGTTATTCTCATTCTTTCAATGGGACAAGCTTAACGCTTTCTTTCAAATAAACAAACTGCATGCATTTAATCATTCAATCAAACTACAACAATTGATTTATTGAATCAAACTGTATTCCTTGTTTCAATGCAAAAAACAAAACTCACTAATGTCGTCAACAAAACTTTATAGGTTCATTCTATGAAAGAGGCTGCATTTGTCAATTCAATGAGTAGAGCTCCTTTCATTAATTCAGTGGGAAAAGCTTCACGCTTTTATTCAATGAAACAAACTGCATTCATTGAATCATTGAATCAAAGTGAAATCATTGCTTCAATTAATCAAACCGTATTCCTTGTTTCAATGGAACAAACCTATCTCCCTTACAAAGTGAACCAAACTGCATACTTTCATTGAATGAAAGAGGCTGCACTTGTCAATTCATTGAGTAGAGTTATTCTCATTCTTTCAATGGGACAAGATTAACGATTTCCTCCAAATAAACAAACTGCATGCATTGAATCATTCAATCAAGCTACAACCATTGATTCATTGAATCAAACTATATTACTTGGATCAATGCAACAAACCAAACATAATTTTCTCCTGAACCAAACTGCATACTTTCATTCAATGAAAGAGGCTGTACTTGCCAATTCAGTGAGTAGAGTTATTCTCAATCTTTCAATGTGACAAGCTTAACGCTTTCGTTCAATTAAACAAACTGCATGCATTCAATCAAACTACAACCATTGATTCATTGAATCAAACTGTATTCATTGTTTCAATGCAACAAACCTAACTCCCTTGCACAGTGAAACAAACTGCATACTTTCATTCAATGAAAGGGGCTGCACTTGTCAATTCAGTGAGTAGAGTTATTCTCATTCTTTCAATGGGACAAGCTTAACGATTTCCTCCAAATACTCAAACTGCATGCATTGAATCATTCAATCAAACTACAACCATTCATTCATTGAATCAAACTATATTACTTGGTTCAATGCAACAAACCAAACATAATTTTTTCGTGAACAAAACTTTATAGGTTCATTCATGAAAAAGGCTGCACTTGTAAATTCAATGAGTAGAGCTACTCTCATTCATTCAGTGGGACAAGCTTAATGCTTTCATTCAATGAAACAAACTGCATGCATTTAATCATTCAATCAAACTATAAACATTGATTCATTGAATCAAACTGTATTCCTTGTTTCAATGCAACAAACCAAACGTACTTTTCTCCTGAAGAACACTTTGTAGGTTCATTCATTTAAAAGGCTGCACTTGTCAATTCAATGAGTAGAGCTACTCTCATTCATTCAGTGGGACAAGCTTAATGCTTTCATTCAATGAAACAAACTGCATTCATTGAATTATTTAATCCAAGTGAAATCATTGCTTCAATGAATCAAACCTTATTCATTGCTTCAATGCAACAAACCTAACTCCCTTGTACAGTGAAACAAACTGCATACTTTCATTCAATGAAAGAGGCTACACTTGTCAATTCAGTGAGTAGAGTTATTCTCATTCTTTCAATGTGACAAGCTTAACGCTTTCTTTCAAATAAACAAACTGCATGCATTTAATGATTCAATTAAACTATAACCATTGATTCATTGAATCAAACTGTATTCCTTGTTTCAATGCAACGGAACTAACTCCCTTACAGAGTGAAACAAACTGCAAACGTTCATTCAATGAAAGAGGCTACACTTGTCAATTCAGTGAGTAGAGTTATTCTCATTCTTTCAATGGGTCAAGATTTATGCTTTCATTGAATTATACAAACTGCATGCATTGAATCATTCAATCAAACTACAACAATTGATTTATTGAATCAAACTGTATTCCTAGTTTCAATGCAAAAAACAAAACTCACTAATGTCGTCAACAAAACTTTATAGGTTCTTTCTATGAAAGAGGCTGCATTTGTCAATTCAATGAGTAGAGCTCCTTTCATTAATTCAGTGGGACAAGCTTCACGCTTTTATTCAATGAAACAAACTGCATTCATTGAATTATTGAATCAAAGTGAAATCATTGCTTCAATTAATCAAACCGTATTCCTTCTTTCAATGGAACAAACCTATCTCCCTTACCTAGTGAACCAAACTGATAATTTCATTCAATAAAAGAGTCTGTACTTGTCAAATCAATGAGTAGAGCTACTCTCATTCATTCAGTGGGACAAGCTTAACGCTTGCGTTCAAGGAAACACACTGCATTCATTGAATCATTGAATCAAAGTGAAATCATTGCTTCAATGAATCAAACCTTATTCATTGAATCAATGCAACAAACCTACCTCCCTTTTATAGTGAAACAAACTGCATCTGTTCATTCAATGAAAAATGCTGCACTTGTCAATCCAATGAGTAGAGCTCTTCTCTTTCATTCAATGGGACCAGCCTAAGGCTTTCATTCAATGAAAGAAACTGCATTCATTGAATCATTGAATCAAAGTGAAATCGTTGCTTCAATTAATCAAACCGTATTCCTTGTTTCAATGGAACAAACCTATCTCCCTTACAAAGTGAACCAAACTGCATACTTTCATTCAATGAAAGAGGCTGCACTTGTCAATTCAGTGAGTAGAGTTATTCTCATTCTTTCAATGGGACAAGCTTAACACTTTCGTTCAATTAAACAAACTGCATGCATTCAATCAAACTACAACCATTGATTCATTGAATCAAACTGTATTCATTGTTTCAATGCAACAAACCTAACTCCCTTGCACAGTGAAACAAACTGCATACTTTCATTTAATGAAAGATGCTGCACTTGTCAATTCAGTGAGGAGAGTTATTCTCATTCTTAATATGGGACATGATTAACGATTTCCTCCAAATAAACAAACTGCATGCATTGAATCATTCAATCAACCTATAACCGTTGATTCATTGAATCAAACTGTATTCCTTGTTTCAATGCAACAAACCAAACATACTTTCCTCGTGCACAAAACTTTGTACGTTCACTCAATGAAAGAGGCTGCACTTGTCCATTCAGTGAAGAGAGTTATTCTCATTCTTTCAATGGGACAAGCTTAACGCTTTCTTTCAAATAAACAAACTGCATGCATTTAATCATTCAATCAAACTATAAGCATTGATTCATTGAATCAAACTGTATTCCTTGTTTCAATGCAACGGAACTAACTCCCTTACAGAGTGAAACAAACTGCAAACGTTCATTCAATGAAAGAGGCTACACTTGTCAATTCAGTGAGTAGAGTTATTCTCATTCTTTCAATGGGTCAAGATTTATGCTTTCATTGAATTATACAAACTGCATGCATTGAATCATTCAATCAAACTACAACAATTGATTTATTGAATCAAACTGTATTCCTAGTTTCAATGCAAAAAACAAAACTCACTAATGTCGTCAACAAAACTTTATAGGTTCTTTCTATGAAAGAGGCTGCATTTGTCAATTCAATGAGTAGAGCTCCTTTCATTAATTCAGTGGGACAAGCTTCACGCTTTTATTCAATGAAACAAACTGCATTCATTGAATTATTGAATCAAAGTGAAATCATTGCTTCAATTAATCAAACCGTATTCCTTCTTTCAATGGAACAAACCTATCTCCCTTACCTAGTGAACCAAACTGATAATTTCATTCAATAAAAGAGTCTGTACTTGTCAAATCAATGAGTAGAGCTACTCTCATTCATTCAGTGGGACAAGCTTAACGCTTGCGTTCAAGGAAACACACTGCATTCATTGAATCATTGAATCAAAGTGAAATCATTGCTTCAATGAATCAAACCTTATTCATTGAATCAATGCAACAAACCTACCTCCCTTTTATAGTGAAACAAACTGCATCTGTTCATTCAATGAAAAATGCTGCACTTGTCAATCCAATGAGTAGAGCTCTTCTCTTTCATTCAATGGGACCAGCCTAAGGCTTTCATTCAATGAAAGAAACTGCATTCATTGAATCATTGAATCAAAGTGAAATCGTTGCTTCAATTAATCAAACCGTATTCCTTGTTTCAATGGAACAAACCTATCTCCCTTACAAAGTGAACCAAACTGCATACTTTCATTCAATGAAAGAGGCTGCACTTGTCAATTCAGTGAGTAGAGTTATTCTCATTCTTTCAATGGGACAAGCTTAACACTTTCGTTCAATTAAACAAACTGCATGCATTCAATCAAACTACAACCATTGATTCATTGAATCAAACTGTATTCATTGTTTCAATGCAACAAACCTAACTCCCTTGCACAGTGAAACAAACTGCATACTTTCATTTAATGAAAGATGCTGCACTTGTCAATTCAGTGAGGAGAGTTATTCTCATTCTTAATATGGGACATGATTAACGATTTCCTCCAAATAAACAAACTGCATGCATTGAATCATTCAATCAACCTATAACCGTTGATTCATTGAATCAAACTGTATTCCTTGTTTCAATGCAACAAACCAAACATACTTTCCTCGTGCACAAAACTTTGTACGTTCACTCAATGAAAGAGGCTGCACTTGTCCATTCAGTGAAGAGAGTTATTCTCATTCTTTCAATGGGACAAGCTTAACGCTTTCTTTCAAATAAACAAACTGCATGCATTTAATCATTCAATCAAACTATAAGCATTGATTCATTGAATCAAACTGTATTCCTTGTTTCAATGCAACAATCCAAACGTACTTTTCTCCTGAACAAAACTTTGTAGGTTCATTCATTTAAAAGGCTGCACTTGTCAAATCAATGAGTAGCGCTACTCTCATTCATTCAGTGGGACAAGCTTAATGCTTTCATTCAATGAAACAAACTGCATTCATTGAATTATTTAATCAAAGTGAAATCATTGCTTCAATGAATCAAACCTTATTCATTGAATCAATGCAACAAACCTACCTCCCTTTTATAGTGAAACAAACTGCATCTGTTCATTCACTGAAAAATGCTGCACTTGTCAATTCAATGAGTAGAGCTATTCTCTTTCATTCAATGGGAGGAGCCTAAGGCTTTCATTCAATGAAAGAAACTGCATTCATTGAATCATTGAATCAAAGTGAAATTATTGCTTCAATTAATCAAACCGTATTCCTTGTTTCAATGGAACAAACCTATCTGCCTTACAAAGTGAACCAAACTGCATACTTTCATTCAATGAAAGAGGCTGCACTTGTCAATTCAGTGAGTAGAGTTATTCTCATTCTTTCAATGGGACAAGCTTAACGCTTTCGTTCAATTAAACAAACTGCATGCATTCAATCAAACTACAACCATTGATTCATTGAATCAAACTGTATTCATTGTTTCAATGCAACAAACCTAACTCCCTTGCACAGTGAAACAAACTGCATACTTTCATTTAATGAAAGATGCTGCACTTGTCAATTCAGTGAGGAGAGTTATTCTCATTCTTTCAATGGGACATGATTAACGATTTCCTCCAAATAAACAAACTGCATGCATTGAATCATTCAATCAAACTACAACCATTGATTCATTGAATCAAACTATATTACTTGGTTCAATGCAACAAACCAAACATTATTTTCTCGTGAACAAAACTTTATAGGTTCATTCATGAAAAAGGCTGCACTTGTCAATTCAATGAGTAGACCTACTCTCATTCATTCAGTGGGACAATCTTAACGCTTTCGTTCAATTAAACAAACTGCATGCATTCAATCAAACTACAACCATTGATTCATTGAATCAAACTGTATTCATTGTTTCAATGCAACAAACCTAACTCCCTTGTACAGTGAAACAAACTGCATACTTTCATTCAATCAAAGAGGCTGCACTTGTCCATTCAGTGAATAGCGTTATTCTCATTCTTTCAATGGGACAAGCTTCACGCTTTCTTTCAAATAAACAAACTGCATGCATTTAATCATTCAATCAAACTATAACCATTGATTCATTGAATCAAACTGTATTCCTTGTTTCAATGCAACAAACCAAACGTACTTTTCACCTGAACAAAACTTTGTAGGTTCATTCATTAAAAAGACTGCACTTGTCAATTCAATGAGTAGAGCTACTCTCATTGATTCAGTGGGACAAGCTTAACGCTTTCATTCAATTAAACAAACTGCATTCATTGAATCATTGAATCAAAGTGAAATCATTGCTTCAATGAATCAAACCGTATTCCTTCTTTCAATGGAACAAACCTACCTCCCTTGTACAGTGAAACAAACTGCATATATTCATTCAATGAAAAGTGCTTCACTTGTCAAATCAATGAGTAGAGTTATTCTCATTCTTTCAATGGGTCAAGCTTTATGCTTTCATTGAATGAAACAAACTGCATTCATTGAATCATTTAATCAAAGTACAACCAATATTTCATTGAATCAAACTGTATTCATTGTTTCAATGCAACAAACCAAACATACTTGTATCGTGATCAAAACTTTATAGGTTCATTCATGAAAAAGGCTGCACTTGTCAATTGCATGAGTAGAGCTACTCTCAGTGGAACAAGCTTAACGCTTTCGTTCAATTAAACAAACTGCATGCATTCAATCAAACTACAACCATTGGTTCATTGAATCAAACCGTATTCATTGTTTCAATGCAACAAACCTAACTCCCTTGTACAGTGAAACAAACGGCATACTCTCATTCAATCAAAGAGGCTGCACTTGTCCATTTAGTGAGTTGAGTTATTCTCATTCTTTCAATGGGACAAGCTTAACGCTTTCTTTCAAATAAACAAACTGCATGCATTTAATCATTCAATCAAACTATAACCATTGATTCATTGAATCAAACTGTATTCCTTGTTTCAATGCAACAAACCAAACGTACTTTTCTCCTGAACAAAACTTTGTAGGTTCATTCATTAAAAAGGCTGCACTTGTCAATTCAATGAGTAGAGCTACTCTCATTCATTCAGTGTGACAAGCTGAACGCTTTCATTCAACTAAACAAACTGCATTCATTGAATCATTGAATCAAAGTGAAATCATTGCTTCAATGAATCAAACCTTATTCATTGAATCAATGCAACAAACCTACCTCCCTTGTACAGTGAAACAAACTGCATATGTTCATTCAATGAAAAATGCTGCACTTGTCAATTCAATGAGTAGAGTTATTCTCATTCTTTCAATGGGACAAGCTTAACGCTTTCGTTCAATTAAACAAACTGCATGCACTGAACCATTCAATCAAACTGCAACCATTGATTCATTGAATCAAACTCTATTCATTGTTTCAATGCAACAAACCTAACTCCCTTGTACAGTGAAACAAACTGCATACTTTCATTTAATGAAAGAGGCTGCACTTGTCAATTCAGTGAATAGAGTCATTCTCATTCTTTCAATGGGACAAGCTTAACGCTTTCTTTCAAATAAACAAACTGCATGCAATTAATATTTCAATCAAACTATAACCATTGATTCATTGAATCAAACTGTATTCCTTGTTTCAATGCAACAAACCAAACGTACTTTTCTCCTGAACAAAACTTTGTAGGTTCATTCATTAAAAAGGCTACACTAGTCAATTCAATGAGTAGAGCTACTCTCATTCATTCAGTGGGACAAGCTTAATGCTTTCATTCAATGAAACAAACTGCATTCATTGAATCATTTAATCCAAGTGAAATCATTGCTTCAATGAATCAAACCTTATTCATTGTTTCAATGCAACAAACCGAACTCCCTTGCACAGTGAAACAAACTGCATACTTTCATTCAATGAAAGAGGCTACACTTGTCAATTCAGTGAGTAGAGCTACTCTCATTCATTCAAGTTGGGCAAGCTACATGCTTTCATTCAATGAAACAAACTGCATTCATTGAATCATTGAATCAAACTACAACCATTGATTCATTGAATCAAACTGTATTCCTTGTTTCAATGCAACGAAACTAACTCCCTTACATAGTGAACCAAACTGCATACTTTCATTCAATGAAAGAGGCTGCACTTGTCCATTCAGTGAATAGAGTTATTCTCATTCTTTCAATGGGACAAGCTTAACGCTTTCTTTCAAATAAACAAACTGCAGGCATTTAATCATTCAATCAAACTATAACCATTGATTCATTGAATCAAACTGTATTCCTTGTTTCAATGCAACAAACCAAACGTACATTTCTCCTGAACAAAACTTTATAGGTTCATTCATTAAAAAGGCTGCACTAGTCAATTCAATGGGTAGAGCTACTCTCATTCTTTCAATGGGACAAGCTTAACGCTTTCATTCAATGAAACAAACTGCATTCATTGAATCATTGATTCAAACTACAACCATTGATTCATTGAATCATACTGTATTCCTTGTTTCAATGCAACGAAGCTAACTCCCTTACATAGTGAACCAAACTGCATACTTTCATTCAATGAAAGAGGCTGCACTTGTCCATTCAGTGAATAGAGTTATTCTCATTCTTTCAATGGGACAAGCTTAACGCTTTCTTTCAAATAAACAAACTGCATGCATTTAATCATTCAATCAAACTATAACCATTGATTCATTGAATCAAACTGTATTCCTTGTTTCAATGCAACAATCCAAACGTACTTTTCTCCTGAACAAAACTTTGTAGGTTCATTCATTAAAAAGGCTGCACTAGTCAATTCAATGAGTAGAGCTACTCTCATTCATTCAAGTTGGGCAAGCTACATGCTTTCATTCAATGAAACAAACTGCATTCATTGAATCATTGAATCAAACTACAACCATTGATTCATTGAATCAAACTGTATTCCTTGTTTCAATGCAACGAAACTAACTCCCTTACATAGTGAACCAAACTGCATACTTTCATTCAATGAAAGAGGCTGCACTTGTCCATTCAGTGAATAGAGTTATTCTCATTCTTTCAATGGGACAAGCTTAACGCTTTCTTTCAAATAAACAAACTGCAGGCATTTAATCATTCAATCAAACTATAACCATTGATTCATTGAATCAAACTGTATTCCTTGTTTCAATGCAACAATCCAAACGGACTTTTCTCCTGAACAAAACTTTGTAGGTTCATTCATTAAAAAGACTGCACTTGTCAAATCAATGAGTAGCGCTACTCTCATTCATTCAGTGGGACAAGCTTAATGCTTTCATTCAATGAAACAAACCGCATTCATTGAATTATTTAATCAAAGTGAAATCATTGCTTCAATGAATCAAACCTTATTCATTGAATCAATGCAACAAACCTACCTCCCTTGTACAGTGAAACAAACTGCATATGTTCATTCAATGAAAAATGCTGCACTTGTCAATTCAATGAGTAGAGCTATTCTCTTTAATTCAATGGGACCAGTCTAAGGCTTTCATTCAATGAAAGAAACTGCATTCATTGAATCATTGAATCAACGTGAAATCATTGCTTCAATTAATCAAACCGTATTCCTTGTTTCAATGGAACAAACCTATCTCCCTTACATAGTGAAACAAACTGCATACTTTCATTTAATGAAAGAGGCTGCACTTGTCAATTCAGTGAGGAGAGTTATTCTCATTCTTTCAATGGGACATGATTAAAGATGTCCTCCAAATAAACAAACTACATGCATTGAATCATTCAATCAAACTACAACCATTGATTCATTGAATCAAACTATATTACTTGGTTCAATGCAACAAACCAAACATAATTTTCTCCTGAACAAAACTTTGTAGGTTCATTCATGAAAAAGGCTGCACTTGTCAATTCAATGAGTAGAGCTACTCTCATTCATTCAGTGGGACAATCTTAACGCTTTCGTTCAATTAAACAAACTGCATGCATTCAATCAAACTACAACCATTGATTCATTGAATCAAACTGTATTCCTTGTTTCAATGCAACAAACCAAACGTACTTTTCCACTGAACAAAACGTAATAGATTCATTCAATGAAAGAGGCTGCACTTGTCCATTCAATGAATAGAGCTACTCTCATTCATTCAATGGGACAAGCTTAATGCTTTCATTCAATGAAACAAACAGCATTCATTGAATCATTGAATCATTGAATCAAAATACAACCATTGATTCATTGAATCAAACTGTATTCCTTGTTTCAATGCAAAGAAACTAACTCCCTTACATCGTGAAACAAACTGCAAACTTTCATTCAATGAAAGAGGTTGAAATTGTCCATTCAGTGAATAGAGTTATTCTCATTCTTTCAATGGGACAAGCTTAACGCTTTCTTTCAAATAAAGAAACTGCATGCATTTAATCATTCAATCAAACTATAATCATTGATTCATTGAATCAAACTGTATTCCTTGTTTCAATGCAACAAACCAAACGTACTTTCCTCCTGAACAAAACTTAGTTGGTTCATTCATTAAAAAGGCTGCACTTGTCAATTCAATGAGTAGAGCTACTCTCATTGATTCAGTGGGACAAGCTTAACGCTTTCATTCAATGAAACAAACTGCATTCATTGAATCATTGAATCAAAGTGAAATCATTGCTTCAATGAATCAAACCGTATTCCTTCTTTCAATGGAACAAACCTACCTCCCTTGTACAGTGAAACAAACTGCATATGTTCATTCAATCAAAGAGGCTGCACTTGTCGATTCAATCAGTAGAGTTATTCTCATTCTTTCAATGGGACAAGCTTAACGCTTTCGTTCAATTAAACAAACTGCATTCATTGAACCATTCAATCAAACTGCAACCATTGATTCATTGAATCAAACTCTATTCATTGTTTCGATGAAACAAATCTAACTCCCTTGTACAGTGAAACAAACTGCATACTTTCATTTCATGAAAGAGGCTGCACTTGTGAATTCAGTGAGTAGAGTTATTCTCATTCTTTCAACGGGACAAGCTTAACGCTTTCTTTCAAATAAACAAACTGCATGCATTTAATCATTCAATCAAACTATAACCATTGATTCATTGAATCAAACTGTATTCCTTGTTTCAATGCAACGAAACTAACTCCCTTACATCATGAAACAAACTGCAAACGTTCATTCAATGAAAGAGACTACGCTAGTCAATTCAGTGAGTCGAGTTATTCTCATTCTTTCAATGGGACAAGATTTATGCTTTCATTGAATTATACAAACTGCATGTATTCAATCATTCAATCAAACTGCAACAATTGATTTATTGAATCAAACTGTATTCCTTGTTTCAATGCAAACAACCAAACTCACTAATGTCGTGAACAAAACTTTATACGTTCATTCTATGAAACAGGCTGCATTTGTCAATTCAATGAGTAGAGCTCCTTTCATTTCTTCAGTGGGACAAGTTTCACGCTTTTATTCAATGAAACAAACTGCATTCATTGAATCATTGAGTCAAAGTGAAAACATTGCTTCAATGAATCAAACCGTATTCCTTCTTTCAATGGAACAAACCTACCTCCCTTGAACAGTGAAACAAACTGCATATGTTCATTCAATGAAAAATGCTGCACTTGTCAATTCAATGAGTAGAGTTATTCTCATTCTTTCAATGGGACAAGCTTAACGCTTTCGTTCAATTAAACAATCTACATGCATTGAACCATTGAATCAAACTGGAACCATTGATTCATGAGGCAAACTCTATTCATTGTTTCAATGCAACAAACCTAACTCCCTTGTACAGTGAAACAATCTGCATACTTTCATTTAATGAAAGAGGCTGCACTTATCAATTCAGTGAATAGAGTCATTCTCATTCTATCAATGGGACAAGCTTAACGCTTTCTTTCAAATAAACAAACTGCATGCATTTAATCATTCAATCAAACTATAACCATTGATTCATTGAATCAAACTGTATTCCTTGTTTCAATTCAACAAACCAAACGTAATTTTCTCCTGAAGAAAACTTTGTAGGTTCATTCATTAAAAAGGCTGCACTTGTCAATTCAATTAGTAGAGCTACTCTCATTCATTCAGTGGGACAAGCTTAACGCTTTCATTCAATGAAACAAACTGCATTCTTTGAATCATTGAATCAAAGTGAAATCATTGCTTCAATGAATCAAACCGTATTCCTTCTTTCAATGCAACAAACCTACCTCCCTTGTACAGTGAAACAAACTGCATATATTCATTCAATGAAAAGTGCTGCACTTCTCAATTCAACGAGTAGAGTTATTCTCATTCTTCAATGGGACAAGCTTAACGCATTCGTTCAATTAAACAAACTGCATGCATTGAACCATTCAATCAAACTGCAACCATTGATTCATTGAATCAATCTCGATTCATTGTTTCAATGCAACAAACCTAACTCCCTTGTACAGTGAAACAAACAGCATACTTTCATTCAATGAAAGAGGCTGCAGTTGTCCATTCAGTGAATAGAGTTATTCTCATTCTTTTAATGGGACAAGCTTAACGCTTTCTTTCAAATAAACAAACTGCATGCATTTAATCATTCAATCAAACTATAACCATTGATTCATTGAATCAAACTGTATTCCTTGTTTCAATGCAACAAACCAAACGTACTTTTCTCCTGAACAAAACTTTGTAGGTTCATTCATTAAAAAGGCTGCACTAGTCAATTCAATGAGTAGAGCTACTCTCATTCATTCAAGTGGGGCAAGCTACATGCTTTCATTCAATGAAACAAACTGCATTCATTGAATCATTGAATCAAACTACAACCATTGTATCATTGAATCAAACTGTATTCATTGTTTCAATGCAACAAACCTAACTCCCTTGTACAGTGAAACAAACTGCATACTTTCATTCAATCAAAGAGGCTGCACTTGTCCATTCAGTGAATAGCGTTATTCTCATTCTTTCAATGGGACAAGCTTAACGCTTTCTTTCAAATAAACAAACTGCATGCATTTAATCATTCAATCAAACTATAACCATTGATTCATTGAATCAAACTGTATTCCTTGTTTCAATGCAACGGAACTAACTCCCTTACATAGTGAAACAAACTGCAAACGTTCATTCAATGAAAGAGGCTACACTTGTCAATTCAATGAGTAGAGCTACTCTCTTTCATTCAATGGGACCAGCCTAAGGCTTTCATTCAATGAAAGAAACTGCATTCATTGAATCATTGAATCAAAGTGAAATCATTGCTTCAATTAATCAAACCGTATTCCTTGTTTCAATGGAACAAACCTATCTCCCTTACAAAGTGAACCAAACTGCATACTTTCATTCAATTAAAGAGGCTGCACTTGTCAATTCAGTGAGTGGAGCTACTCTCATTCATTCAGTAGGACAGTCTTAATGCTTTCGTTCAATTAAACAAACTGCATGCATTCAATCAAACTACAACCATTCATTCATTGAATCAAACAGTATTCCTTGTTTCAATGCAACGAAACTAACTCCCTTACATAGTGAACCAAACTGCATACTTTCATTCAATGAAAGAGGCTGCACTTGTCCATTCAGTGAATAGAGTTATTCTCATTCTTTCAATGGGACAAGCTTAACGCTTTCTTTCAAATAAACAAACTGCATGCATTTAATCATTCAATCAAACTATAACCATTGATTCATTGAATCAAACTGTATTCCTTGTTTCAATGCAACAATCCAAACGTACTTTTCTCCTGAACAAAACTTTGTAGGTTCATTCATTTAAAAGGCTGCACTTGTCAAATCAATGAGTAGCGCTACTCTCATTCATTCAGTGGGACAAGCTTAATGCTTTCATTCAATGAAACAAACTGCATTCATTGAATTATTTAATCAAAGTGAAATCATTGCTTCAATGAATCAAACCTTATTCATTGAATCAATGCAACAAACCTACCTCCCTTGTATAGTGAAACAAACTGCATATGTTCATTCAATGAAAAATGCTGCACTTGTCAATTCAATGAGTAGAGCTATTCTCTTTCATTCAATGGGACGAGCCTAAGGCTTTCATTCAATGAAAGAAACTGCATTCATTGAATCATTGAATCAAAGTGAAATCATTGCTTCAATTAATCAAACCGTATTCCTTGTTTCAATGGAACAAACCTATCTCCCTTACAAAGTGAACCAAACTGCATACTTTCATTCAATGAAAGAGGCTGCACTTGTCAATTCAGTGAGTAGAGTTATTCTCATTCTTTCAATGGGACAAGCTTAACGCTTTCGCTCAATTAAACAAACTGCATGCATTCAATCAAACTACAACCATTGATTCATTGAATCAAACTATATTCATTGTTTCAATGCAACAAACCTAACTCCCTTGTAAAGTGAAACAAACTGCATACTTTCATTTAATGAAAGAGGCTGCACTTGTCAATTCAGTGAGGAGAGTTATTCTCATTCTTTCAATGGGACAAGCTTAACGCTTTCTTTCAAATAAACAAACTGCATGCATTTAATCATTCAATCAAACTATAAACATTGATTCATTGAATCAAACTGTATTCCTTGTTTCAATGCAACAAACCAAACGTACTTTTCTCCTGAACAAAACTTTGTAGGTTCATTCATTAAAAAGGCTGCACTTGTCAATTCAATGAGCAGAGCTACTCTCATTCATTCAGCGGGACAAGCTTAATGCTTTCATTCAATGAAACAAACTGCATTCATTGAATCATTTAATCAAAGTGAAATCATTGCTTCAATGAATCAAACCTTATTCATTGAATCAATGCAACAACCTCCCTTGTACAGTGAAACAAACTGCAGATGTTCATTCAATGAAAAATGCTGCACTTGTCAATTCAATGAGTAGAGCTATTCTCTTTCATTCAATGGGACCAGCCTAAGGCTTTCATTCAATGAAACAAACTGCATTCATTGAATCATTGAATAAATCTACAATCATTGATTCAATTAATCAAACCGTATTTATATTTTCAATGGAACAAACCTATCTCCCTTACAAAGTGAACCAAACTGCATACTTTCATTCAATGAAAGAAGCTGCATTTGTCAATTCATTGAGTAGAGTTATTCTCATTCTTTCAATGGGACAAGCTTAACGCTTTCGTTCAATTAAACAAACTGCATGCATTCAATCAAACTACAACCATTGATTCATTGAAACAAACTGTATTCTTTGTTTCAATGCAACAAACCTAACTCCCTTGCACAGTGAAACAAACTGCATACTTTCATTTAATGAAAGAGGCTGCACTTGTCAATTCAGTGAGGAGAGTCATTCTCATTCTTTCAATGGGACAAGATTAACGATTTCCTCCAAATAAACAAACTGCATGCATTGAATCATTCAATCAAACTACAACCATTGATTCATTGAATCAAACTATATTACTTGGTTCAATGCAACAAACCAAACATAATTTTCTCCGGAACCAAACTGCATACTTTCATTCAATGAAAGAGGCTGCACTTGCCAATTCAGTGAGTAGAGTTATTCTCAATCTTTCAATGGGACAAGCTTAACGCTTTCGTTCAATTAAACAAACTGCATGCATTCAATCAAACTACAACCATTGATTCATTGAATCAAACTGTATTCATTGTTTCAATGCAACAAACCTAACTCCCTTGCACAGTGAAACAAACTGCATACTTTCATTCAATGAAAGGGGCTGCACTTGTCAATTCAGTGAGTAGAGTTATTCTCATTCTTTCAATGGGACAAGCTTAACGATTTCCTCCAAATACACAAACTGCATGCATTGAATCATTCAATCAAACTACAACCATTGATTCATTGAATCAAACTATATTACTTGTTTCAATGCAACAAACCAAACATAATTTTCTCGTGAACAAAACTTTATAGGTTCATTCATGAAAAAGGCTGCACTTGTCAATTCAATGAGTAGAGCTACTCTCATTCATTCAGTGGGACAATCTTAACGCTTTCGTTCAATTAAACAAACTGCATGCATTCAATCAAACTACAACCATTGATTCATTGAATTAAACTGTATTCATTGTTTCAATGCAACAAACCTAACTCCCTTGTACAGTGAAACAAACTGCATACTTTCATTCAATCAAAGAGGCTGCACTTGTCCATTCAGTGAATAGCGTTATTCTCATTCTTTCAATGGGACAAGCTTAACGCTTTCTTTCATATAAACAAACTGCATGCATTTAATGATTCAATCAAACTATAACCATTGATTCATTGAATCAAACTGTATTCATTGTTTCAATGCAACAAACCTAACTCCCTTGTACAGTGAAACAAACTGCATACTTTCATTCAATCAAAGAGGCTGTACTTGTCCATTCAGTGAATAGAGTTATTCTCATTCTTTCAATGGGACAAGCTTAACGCTTTCGTTCAATTAAACAAACTGCATGCATTCAATCAAACTACAACCATTGATTCATTGAATCAAACTGTATTCATTGTTTCAATGCAACAAACCTAACTCCCTTGTACAGTGAAACAAACTGCATACTTTCATTCAATCAAAGAGACTGCACTTGTCCATTCAGTGAATAGAGTTATTCTCATTCTTTCAATGGGACAAGCTTAACGCTTTCTTTCAAATAAACAAACTGCATGCATTTAATCATTCAATCAAACTATAACCATTGATTCATTGAATCAAACTGTATTCCTTGTTTCAATGCAACAAACCAAACGTATATTTCTCCTGAACAAAACTTTGTAGGTTCATTCATTAAAAAGGCTGCACTTGTCAATTCAATGGGTAGAGCTACTCTCATTCATTCAATGGGACAAGCTTAACGCTTTCATTCAATGAAACAAATTGCATTCATTGAATCATTTAATCAAAGTGAAATCATTGCTTCAATGAATCAAACCTTATTCATTGAATCAATGCAACAAACCTACCTCCCTTGTACAGTGAAACAAACTGCATATGTTCATTCAATGAAAAATGCTGCACTTGTCAATTCAATGAGTAGAGCTATTCTCTTTCATTCAATGGGACCAGCCTAAGGCTTTCATTCAATGAAACAAACTGCATTCATTGAATCATTGAATCAAAGTGAAATCATTGCTTCAATTAATCAAACCGTATTCATTGTTTCAATGCAACAAACCTAACTCCCTTGTACAGTGAAACAAACTGCATACTTTCATTCAATGAAAGAGGCTACACTTGTCAATTCAGTGAGTAGAGTTATTCTCATTCTTTCAATGGGACAAGCTTAACGCTTTCTTTCAAATAAACAAACTGCATGCATTTAATGATTCAATCAAACTATAACCATTGATTCATTGAATCAAACTGTATTCCTTGTTTCAATGCAACAAACCAAACATACTTTCCTCGTGCACAAAACTTTGTAGGTTCATTCAATGAAAGAGGCTGAACTTGTCCATTCAGTGAATAGTGGTATTGTCATTCTTTCAATGGGACAAGCTTAACGCTTTCTTTCAAATAAACAAACTGCATGCATTTAATCATTCAATCAAACTATAACCATTGATTCATTGAATCAAACTATATTACTTGGTTCAATGCAACAAACCAAACATAATTTTCTCGTGAACAAAACTTTATAGGTTCATTCATGAAAAAGGCTGCACTTGTCAATTCAATGAGTAGAGCTACTCTCATTCATTCAGTGGGACAATCTTAACGCTTTCGTTCAATTAAACAAACTGCATGCATTCAATCAAACTACAACCATTGATTCATTGAATAAATCTACAATCATTGTTTTTTTAATCAAACCGTATTTATATTTTCAATGGAACAAACCTATCTCCCTTACAAAGTGAACCAAACTGCATACTTTCATTCAATGAAAGAGGCTGCATTTGTCAATTCAGTGAGTAGAGTTATTCTCATTCTTTCAATGGGACAAGCTTAACGCTTTCGTTCAATTAAACAAACTGCATGCATTCAATCAAACTACAACCATTGATTCATTGAATCAAACTGTATTCATTGTTTCAATGCAACAAACCTAACTCCCTTGCACAGTGAAACAAACTGCATACTTTCATTTAATGAAAGAGGCTGCACTTGTCAATTCAGTGAGGAGAGTTATTCTCATTCTTTCAATGGGACAAGCTTAACGATTTCCTCCAAATAAACAAACTGCATGCATTGAATCATTCAATCAAACTACAACCATTGATTCACTGAATCAAACTAAATTACTTGGTTTAATGCAACAAACCAAACATAATTTTCTCGTGAACAAAACTTAATAGGTTCATTCATGAAATAGGCTGCACTTGTCAATTCAATGAGTAGAGCTACTCTCATTCATTCAGTGGGACAATCTTAACGCTTTCGTTCAATTAAACAAACTGCATGCATTCAATCAAACTACAACCATTGATTCATTGAATCAAACTGTATTCATTGTTTCAATGCAACAAACCTAACTCCCTTGTACAGTGAATCAAACTGCATACTTTCATTCAATGAAAGAGGCTGCACTTGTCCATTCAGTGAATAGAGTTATTCTCATTCTTTCAATGGGACAAGCTTAACACTTTCTTTCAAATAAACAAATTGCATGCATTTAATCATTCAATCAAACTATAACCATTGATTCATTGAATCAAACTGTATTCCTTGTTTCAATGCAACAAACCAAACGTACATTTCTCCTGGACAAAACTTTGTAGGTTCATTCATTAAAAAGGCTGCATTAGTCAATTCAATGGGTAGAGCTACTCTCATTCATTCAATGGGACAAGCTTAACGCTTTCATTCAATGAAACAAATTGCATTCATTGAATCATTTAATCAAAGTGAAATCATTGCTTCAATGAATCAAACCTTATTCATTGAATCAATGCAACAAACCTACCTCCCTTGTACAGTGAAACAAACTGCATATGTTCATTCAATGAAAAATGCTGCACTTGTCAATTCAATGAGGAGAGCTATTCTCTTTCATTCAATGGGACCAGCCTAAGGCTTTCATTCAATGAAACAAACTGCATTCATTGAATCATTGAATAAATCTACAATCATTGATTCAATTAATCAAACCGTATTTATATTTTCAATGGAACAAACCTATCTCCCTTACAAAGTGAACCAAACTGCATACTTTCATTCAATCAAAGAGGCTGCACTTGTCAATTCAGTGAGGAGAGTTATTCTCATTCTTTCAATGGGACAAGCTTAACGATTTCCTCCAAATAAACAAACTGCATGCATTGAATCATTCAATCAAACTACAACCATTGATTCATTGAATCAAACTAAATTACTTGGTTTAATGCAACAAACCAAACATAATTTTCTCGTGAACAAAACTTAATAGGTTCATTCATGAAATAGGCTGCACTTGTCAATTCAATGAGTAGAGCTACTCTCATTCATTCAGTGGGACAATCTTAACGCTTTCGTTCAATTAAACAAACTGCATGCATTCAATCAAACTACAATCATTGATTCATTGAATCAAACTGTATTCATTGTTTCAATGCAACAAACCTAACTCCCTTGCACAGTGAAACAAACTGCATACTTTCATTTAATCAAAGAGGCTGCACTTGTCCATTCAGTGAATAGAGTTATTCTCATTCTTTCAATGGGACAAGCTTAACACTTTCTTTCAAATAAACAAACTGAATGCATTTAATCATTCAATCAAACTATAACCATTGATTCATTGAATCAAACTGTATTCCTTGTTTCAATGCAACAAACCAAACATACTTTCCTCGTGCACAAAACTTTGTAGGTTCATTCAATGAAAGAGGCTGCACTTGTCCATTCAGTGAATAGAGTTATTCTCATTCTTTCAATGGGACAAGCTTAACGCTTTCTTTCAAATAAACAAACTGCAGCATTTAATCATTCAATCAAACTACAACAATTGATTTATTGAATCAAACTGTATTCCTTGTTTCAATGCAAAAAACAAAACTCACTAATGTCGTCAACAAAACTTTATAGGTTCATTCTATGAAAGAGGCTGCAATTGTCAATTCAATGAGTAGAGTTCCTTTCATTAATTCAGTGGGACAAGCTTCACGCTTTTATTCAATGAAACAAACTGCATTCATTGAATCATTGAATCAAAGTGAAATCATTGCTTCAATTAATCAAACCGTATTCCTTCTTTCAATGGAACAAACCTTTCTCCCTTACATAGTGAACCAAACTGATAATTTCATTCAATGAAAGAGTCTGTACTTGTCAAATCAATGAGTAGAGCTACTCTCATTCATTCAGTGGGACAAGCTTAACGCTTGCGTTCAAGGAAACACACTGCATTCATTGAATCATTGAATCAAAGTGAAATAATTGCTTCAATGAATCAAACCGTATTCCTTCTTTCAATGGAACAAACCTATCTCCCTTACAGAGTGAAACAAACTGATAATTTCATTCAATGAAAGAGGCTGCACTTGTCAAATCAATGAGTAGAGCTACTCTCATTCATTCAGTGAGACAAGCTTAATGCTTTCATTCAATGAAACAAACTGCATTCATTGAATCATTGAATCAAAGTGAAATCATTGCTTCAATTAATCAAACCGTATTCCTTCTTTCAATGGAACAAACCTATCTCCCTTACATAGTGAACCAAACTGCATACTTTCATTCAATCAATGAGGCTGCACTTGTCAATTCAGTGAGTAGAGTTATTCTCATTCTTCAATGGGAGAAGCTTAACGGTTTCTTTCAAATAAACAAATTGCATGCATTGAATCATTCAATCAAACTATAACCATTGATTCATTGAATCAAACTGTATTCCTTGTTTCAATGCAACACACCAAACATACTTTCCTCGTGCACAAAACTTTGTAGGTTCATTCAATGAAAGAGGCTGAACTTGTCCATTCAGTGAATAGAGGTATTGTCATTCTTTCAATGGGACAAGCTTAACGCTTTCTTTCAAATAAACAAACTGCACGCATTTAATCTTTCAATCAATCTATAACCATTGATTCATTGAATCAAACTGTATTCCTTGTTTCAATGCAACAAACCAAACGTACTTTTCACCTGAACAAAACTATGTAGGTTCATTCATTAAAAAGACTGCACTTGTCAATTCAATGAGTAGAGCTACTCTCATTGATTCAGTGGGACAAGCTTAACGCTTTCATTCAATTAAACAAACTGCATTCATTGAATCATTGAATCAAAGTGAGATCATTGCTTCAATGAATCAAACCGTATTCCTTCTTTCAATGGAACAAACCTACCTCCCTTGTACAGTGAAACAAACTGCATATATTCATTCAATGAAAAGTGCTTCACTTGTCAAATCAATGAGTAGAGTTATTCTCATTCTTTCAATGGGACAAGCTTTATGCTTTCATTGAATGAAACAAACTGCATTCATTGAATCATTTAATCAAAGTACAACCAATGATTCATTCAATCAAACTGTATTCATTGTTTCAATGCAACAAACCAAACATACTTATATCGTGATCAAAACTTTATAGGTTCATTCATGAAAAAGGCTGCACTTGTCAATTGCATGAGTAGAGCTACTCTCAGTGTAACAAGCTTAACGCTTTCGTTCAATTAAACAAACTGCATGCATTCAATCAAACTACAACCATTGGTTCATTGAATCAAACTGTGTTCATTGTTTCAATGCAACAAACCTAACTCCCTTGTACAGTGAAACAAACGACATACTCTCATTCAATCAAAGAGGCTGCACTTGTCCATTTAGTGAATAGCGTTATTCTCATTCTTTCAATGGGACAGGCTTAACGCTTTCTTTCAAATAAACAAACTGCATGCATTTAATCATTCAATCAAACTATAAACATTGATTCATTGAATCAAACTGTATTCCTTGTTTCAATGCAACAAACCAAACGTACTTTTCTCCTGAACAAAACTTTGTCGGTTCATTCATTTAAAAAGGCTGCACTTGTCAATTCAATGAGTAGCGCTACTCTCATTCATTCAGTGGGACAAGCTTAATGCTTTCATTCAATGAAACAAACTGCATTCATTGAATTATTTAATCAAAGTGAAATCATTGCTTCAATGAATCAAACCTTATTCATTGAATCAATGCAACAAACCTACCTCCCTTTTATAGTGAAACAAACTGGATCTGTTCATTCACTGAAAAATGCTGCACTTGTCAATTCAATGAGTAGAGCTATTCTCTTTCATTCAATGGGACGAGCCTAAGGCTTTCATTCAATGAAAGAAACTGCATTCATTGAATCATTGAATCAAAGTGAAATTATTGCTTCAATTAATCAAACCGTATTCCTTGTTTCAATGGAACAAACCTATCTCCCTTACAAAGTGAACCAAACTGCATACTTTCATTCAATGAAAGAGGCTGCACTTTTCAATTCAGTGAGTAGAGTTATTCTCATTCTTTCAATGGGACAGGCTTAACGCTTTCGTTCAATTAAACAAACTGCATGCATTCAATCAAACTACAACCATTGATTCATTGAATCAAACTATATTCATTGTTTCAATGCAACAAACCTAACTCCCTTGCACATTGAAACAAACTGCATACTTTCATTTAATGAAAGATGCTGCACTTGTCAATTCAGTGAGGAGAGTTATTCTCATTCTTTCAATGGGACATGATTAACGCTTTCCTCCAAATAAACAAACTGCATGCATTGAATCATTCAATCAAACTACAACCATTGATTCATTGAATCAAACTATATTACTTGGTTCAATGCAACAAACCAAACATAATTTTTTCGTGAACAAAACTTTATAGGTTCATTCATGAAAAAGGCTGCACTTGTCAATTCAATGAGTAGACCTACTCTCAATCATTCAGTGGGACAATCTTAACGCTTTCGTTCAATTAAACAAACTGCATGCATTCAATCAAACTACAACCATTGATTCATTGAATCAAACTGTATTCATTGTTTCAATGCAACAAACCTAACTCCCTTGTACAGTGAAACAAACTGCATACTTTCATTCAATCAAAGAGACTGCACTTGTCCATTCAGTGAATAGAGTTATTCTCATTCTTTCAATGGGACAAGCTTAACGCTTTCTTTCAAATAAACAAACTGCATGCATTTAATCATTCAATCAAACTATAACCATTGATTCATTGAATCAAACTGTATTCCTTGTTTCAATGCAACAAACCAAACGTATATTTCTCCTGAACAAAACTTTGTAGGTTCATTCATTAAAAAGGCTGCACTTGTCAATTCAATGGGTAGAGCTACTCTCATTCATTCAATGGGACAAGCTTAACGCTTTCATTCAATGAAACAAATTGCATTCATTGAATCATTTAATCAAAGTGAAATCATTGCTTCAATGAATCAAACCTTATTCATTGAATCAATGCAACAAACCTACCTCCCTTGTACAGTGAAACAAACTGCATATGTTCATTCAATGAAAAATGCTGCACTTGTCAATTCAATGAGTAGAGCTATTCTCTTTCATTCAATGGGACCAGCCTAAGGCTTTCATTCAATGAAACAAACTGCATTCATTGAATCATTGAATCAACGTGAAATCATTGCTTCAATTAATCAAACCGTATTCCTTGTTTCAATGGAACAAACCTATCTCCCTTACATAGTGAAACAAACTGCATACTTTCATTTAATGAAAGAGGCTGCACTTGTCAATTCAGTGAGGAGAGTTATTCTCATTCTTTCAATGGGACATGATTAAAGATGTCCTCCAAATAAACAAACTGCATGCATTGAATCATTCAATCAAACTACAACCATTGATTCATTGAATCAAACTATATTACTTGGTTCAATGCAACAAACCAAACATAATTTTCTCCTGAACAAAACTTTGTAGGTTCATTCATGAAAAAGGCTGCACTTGTCAATTCAATGAGTAGAGCTACTCTCATTCATTCAGTGGGACAATCTTAACGCTTTCGTTCAATTAAACAAACTGCATGCATTCAATCAAACTACAACCATTGATTCATTGAATCAAACTGTATTCCTTGTTTCAATGCAACAAACCAAACGTACTTTTCCACTGAACAAAACGTAATAGATTCATTCAATGAAAGAGGCTGCACTTGTCCATTCAATGAATAGAGCTACTCTCATTCATTCAATGGGACAAGCTTAATGCTTTCATTCAATGAAACAAACAGCATTCATTGAATCATTGAATCATTGAATCAAAATACAACCATTGATTCATTGAATCAAACTGTATTCCTTGTTTCAATGCAAAGAAACTAACTCCCTTACATCGTGAAACAAACTGCAAACTTTCATTCAATGAAAGAGGTTGAAATTGTCCATTCAGTGAATAGAGTTATTCACATTCTTTCAATGGGACAAGCTTAACGCTTTCTTTCAAATAAAGAAACTGCATGCATTTAATCATTCAATCAAACTATAATCATTGATTCATTGAATCAAACTGTATTCCTTGTTTCAATGCAACAAACCAAACGTACTTTCCTCCTGAACAAAACTTAGTTGGTTCATTCATTAAAAAGGCTGCACTTGTCAATTCAATGAGTAGAGCTACTCTCATTGATTCAGTGGGACAAGCTTAACGCTTTCATTCAATGAAACAAACTGCATTCATTGAATCATTGAATCAAAGTGAAATCATTGCTTCAATGAATCAAACCGTATTCCTTCTTTCAATGGAACAAACCTACCTCCCTTGTACAGTGAAACAAACTGCATATGTTCATTCAATCAAAGAGGCTGCACTTGTCGATTCAATCAGTAGAGTTATTCTCATTCTTTCAATGGGACAAGCTTAACGCTTTCGTTCAATTAAACAAACTGCATTCATTGAACCATTCAATCAAACTGCAACCATTGATTCATTGAATCAAACTCTATTCATTGTTTCGATGAAACAAATCTAACTCCCTTGTACAGTGAAACAAACTGCATACTTTCATTTCATGAAAGAGGCTGCACTTGTGAATTCAGTGAGTAGAGTTATTCTCATTCTTTCAACGGGACAAGCTTAACGCTTTCTTTCAAATAAACAAACTGCATGCATTTAATCATTCAATCAAACTATAACCATTGATTCATTGAATCAAACTGTATTCCTTGTTTCAATGCAACGAAACTAACTCCCTTACATCATGAAACAAACTGCAAACGTTCATTCAATGAAAGAGACTACGCTAGTCAATTCAGTGAGTCGAGTTATTCTCATTCTTTCAATGGGACAAGATTTATGCTTTCATTGAATTATACAAACTGCATGTATTCAATCATTCAATCAAACTGCAACAATTGATTTATTGAATCAAACTGTATTCCTTGTTTCAATGCAAACAACCAAACTCACTAATGTCGTGAACAAAACTTTATACGTTCATTCTATGAAACAGGCTGCATTTGTCAATTCAATGAGTAGAGCTCCTTTCATTTCTTCAGTGGGACAAGTTTCACGCTTTTATTCAATGAAACAAACTGCATTCATTGAATCATTGAGTCAAAGTGAAAACATTGCTTCAATGAATCAAACCGTATTCCTTCTTTCAATGGAACAAACCTACCTCCCTTGAACAGTGAAACAAACTGCATATGTTCATTCAATGAAAAATGCTGCACTTGTCAATTCAATGAGTAGAGTTATTCTCATTCTTTCAATGGGACAAGCTTAACGCTTTCGTTCAATTAAACAATCTACATGCATTGAACCATTGAATCAAACTGGAACCATTGATTCATGAGGCAAACTCTATTCATTGTTTCAATGCAACAAACCTAACTCCCTTGTACAGTGAAACAATCTGCATACTTTCATTTAATGAAAGAGGCTGCACTTATCAATTCAGTGAATAGAGTCATTCTCATTCTATCAATGGGACAAGCTTAACGCTTTCTTTCAAATAAACAAACTGCATGCATTTAATCATTCAATCAAACTATAACCATTGATTCATTGAATCAAACTGTATTCCTTGTTTCAATTCAACAAACCAAACGTAATTTTCTCCTGAAGAAAACTTTGTAGGTTCATTCATTAAAAAGGCTGCACTTGTCAATTCAATTAGTAGAGCTACTCTCATTCATTCAGTGGGACAAGCTTAACGCTTTCATTCAATGAAACAAACTGCATTCTTTGAATCATTGAATCAAAGTGAAATCATTGCTTCAATGAATCAAACCGTATTCCTTCTTTCAATGCAACAAACCTACCTCCCTTGTACAGTGAAACAAACTGCATATATTCATTCAATGAAAAGTGCTGCACTTCTCAATTCAACGAGTAGAGTTATTCTCATTCTTCAATGGGACAAGCTTAACGCATTCGTTCAATTAAACAAACTGCATGCATTGAACCATTCAATCAAACTGCAACCATTGATTCATTGAATCAATCTCGATTCATTGTTTCAATGCAACAAACCTAACTCCCTTGTACAGTGAAACAAACAGCATACTTTCATTCAATGAAAGAGGCTGCAGTTGTCCATTCAGTGAATAGAGTTATTCTCATTCTTTTAATGGGACAAGCTTAACGCTTTCTTTCAAATAAACAAACTGCATGCATTTAATCATTCAATCAAACTATAACCATTGATTCATTGAATCAAACTGTATTCCTTGTTTCAATGCAACAAACCAAACGTACTTTTCTCCTGAACAAAACTTTGTAGGTTCATTCATTAAAAAGGCTGCACTAGTCAATTCAATGAGTAGAGCTACTCTCATTCATTCAAGTGGGGCAAGCTACATGCTTTCATTCAATGAAACAAACTGCATTCATTGAATCATTGAATCAAACTACAACCATTGTATCATTGAATCAAACTGTATTCATTGTTTCAATGCAACAAACCTAACTCCCTTGTACAGTGAAACAAACTGCATACTTTCATTCAATCAAAGAGGCTGCACTTGTCCATTCAGTGAATAGCGTTATTCTCATTCTTTCAATGGGACAAGCTTAACGCTTTCTTTCAAATAAACAAACTGCATGCATTTAATCATTCAATCAAACTATAACCATTGATTCATTGAATCAAACTGTATTCCTTGTTTCAATGCAACGGAACTAACTCCCTTACATAGTGAAACAAACTGCAAACGTTCATTCAATGAAAGAGGCTACACTTGTCAATTCAATGAGTAGAGCTACTCTCTTTCATTCAATGGGACCAGCCTAAGGCTTTCATTCAATGAAAGAAACTGCATTCATTGAATCATTGAATCAAAGTGAAATCATTGCTTCAATTAATCAAACCGTATTCCTTGTTTCAATGGAACAAACCTATCTCCCTTACAAAGTGAACCAAACTGCATACTTTCATTCAATTAAAGAGGCTGCACTTGTCAATTCAGTGAGTGGAGCTACTCTCATTCATTCAGTAGGACAGTCTTAATGCTTTCGTTCAATTAAACAAACTGCATGCATTCAATCAAACTACAACCATTCATTCATTGAATCAAACAGTATTCCTTGTTTCAATGCAACGAAACTAACTCCCTTACATAGTGAACCAAACTGCATACTTTCATTCAATGAAAGAGGCTGCACTTGTCCATTCAGTGAATAGAGTTATTCTCATTCTTTCAATGGGACAAGCTTAACGCTTTCTTTCAAATAAACAAACTGCATGCATTTAATCATTCAATCAAACTATAACCATTGATTCATTGAATCAAACTGTATTCCTTGTTTCAATGCAACAATCCAAACGTACTTTTCTCCTGAACAAAACTTTGTAGGTTCATTCATTTAAAAGGCTGCACTTGTCAAATCAATGAGTAGCGCTACTCTCATTCATTCAGTGGGACAAGCTTAATGCTTTCATTCAATGAAACAAACTGCATTCATTGAATTATTTAATCAAAGTGAAATCATTGCTTCAATGAATCAAACCTTATTCATTGAATCAATGCAACAAACCTACCTCCCTTGTATAGTGAAACAAACTGCATATGTTCATTCAATGAAAAATGCTGCACTTGTCAATTCAATGAGTAGAGCTATTCTCTTTCATTCAATGGGACGAGCCTAAGGCTTTCATTCAATGAAAGAAACTGCATTCATTGAATCATTGAATCAAAGTGAAATCATTGCTTCAATTAATCAAACCGTATTCCTTGTTTCAATGGAACAAACCTATCTCCCTTACAAAGTGAACCAAACTGCATACTTTCATTCAATGAAAGAGGCTGCACTTGTCAATTCAGTGAGTAGAGTTATTCTCATTCTTTCAATGGGACAAGCTTAACGCTTTCGCTCAATTAAACAAACTGCATGCATTCAATCAAACTACAACCATTGATTCATTGAATCAAACTATATTCATTGTTTCAATGCAACAAACCTAACTCCCTTGTAAAGTGAAACAAACTGCATACTTTCATTTAATGAAAGAGGCTGCACTTGTCAATTCAGTGAGGAGAGTTATTCTCATTCTTTCAATGGGACAAGCTTAACGCTTTCTTTCAAATAAACAAACTGCATGCATTTAATCATTCAATCAAACTATAAACATTGATTCATTGAATCAAACTGTATTCCTTGTTTCAATGCAACAAACCAAACGTACTTTTCTCCTGAACAAAACTTTGTAGGTTCATTCATTAAAAAGGCTGCACTTGTCAATTCAATGAGCAGAGCTACTCTCATTCATTCAGCGGGACAAGCTTAATGCTTTCATTCAATGAAACAAACTGCATTCATTGAATCATTTAATCAAAGTGAAATCATTGCTTCAATGAATCAAACCTTATTCATTGAATCAATGCAACAACCTCCCTTGTACAGTGAAACAAACTGCAGATGTTCATTCAATGAAAAATGCTGCACTTGTCAATTCAATGAGTAGAGCTATTCTCTTTCATTCAATGGGACCAGCCTAAGGCTTTCATTCAATGAAACAAACTGCATTCATTGAATCATTGAATAAATCTACAATCATTGATTCAATTAATCAAACCGTATTTATATTTTCAATGGAACAAACCTATCTCCCTTACAAAGTGAACCAAACTGCATACTTTCATTCAATGAAAGAAGCTGCATTTGTCAATTCATTGAGTAGAGTTATTCTCATTCTTTCAATGGGACAAGCTTAACGCTTTCGTTCAATTAAACAAACTGCATGCATTCAATCAAACTACAACCATTGATTCATTGAATCAAACTGTATTCTTTGTTTCAATGCAACAAACCTAACTCCCTTGCACAGTGAAACAAACTGCATACTTTCATTTAATGAAAGAGGCTGCACTTGTCAATTCAGTGAGGAGAGTCATTCTCATTCTTTCAATGGGACAAGATTAACGATTTCCTCCAAATAAACAAACTGCATGCATTGAATCATTCAATCAAACTACAACCATTGATTCATTGAATCAAACTATATTACTTGGTTCAATGCAACAAACCAAACATAATTTTCTCCGGAACCAAACTGCATACTTTCATTCAATGAAAGAGGCTGCACTTGCCAATTCAGTGAGTAGAGTTATTCTCAATCTTTCAATGGGACAAGCTTAACGCTTTCGTTCAATTAAACAAACTGCATGCATTCAATCAAACTACAACCATTGATTCATTGAATCAAACTGTATTCATTGTTTCAATGCAACAAACCTAACTCCCTTGCACAGTGAAACAAACTGCATACTTTCATTCAATGAAAGGGGCTGCACTTGTCAATTCAGTGAGTAGAGTTATTCTCATTCTTTCAATGGGACAAGCTTAACGATTTCCTCCAAATACACAAACTGCATGCATTGAATCATTCAATCAAACTACAACCATTGATTCATTGAATCAAACTATATTACTTGTTTCAATGCAACAAACCAAACATAATTTTCTCGTGAACAAAACTTTATAGGTTCATTCATGAAAAAGGCTGCACTTGTCAATTCAATGAGTAGAGCTACTCTCATTCATTCAGTGGGACAATCTTAACGCTTTCGTTCAATTAAACAAACTGCATGCATTCAATCAAACTACAACCATTGATTCATTGAATCAAACTGTATTCATTGTTTCAATGCAACAAACCTAACTCCCTTGTACAGTGAAACAAACTGCATACTTTCATTCAATCAAAGAGGCTGCACTTGTCCATTCAGTGAATAGCGTTATTCTCATTCTTTCAATGGGACAAGCTTAACGCTTTCTTTCATATAAACAAACTGCATGCATTTAATGATTCAATCAAACTATAACCATTGATTCATTGAATCAAACTGTATTCATTGTTTCAATGCAACAAACCTAACTCCCTTGTACAGTGAAACAAACTGCATACTTTCATTCAATCAAAGAGGCTGTACTTGTCCATTCAGTGAATAGAGTTATTCTCATTCTTTCAATGGGACAAGCTTAACGCTTTCGTTCAATTAAACAAACTGCATGCATTCAATCAAACTACAACCATTGATTCATTGAATCAAACTGTATTCATTGTTTCAATGCAACAAACCTAACTCCCTTGTACAGTGAAACAAACTGCATACTTTCATTCAATCAAAGACACTGCACTTGTCCATTCAGTGAATAGAGTTATTCTCATTCTTTCAATGGGACAAGCTTAACGCTTTCTTTCAAATAAACAAACTGCATGCATTTAATCATTCAATCAAACTATAACCATTGATTCATTGAATCAAACTGTATTCCTTGTTTCAATGCAACAAACCAAACGTATATTTCTCCTGAACAAAACTTTGTAGGTTCATTCATTAAAAAGGCTGCACTTGTCAATTCAATGGGTAGAGCTACTCTCATTCATTCAATGGGACAAGCTTAACGCTTTCATTCAATGAAACAAATTGCATTCATTGAATCATTTAATCAAAGTGAAATCATTGCTTCAATGAATCAAACCTTATTCATTGAATCAATGCAACAAACCTACCTCCCTTGTACAGTGAAACAAACTGCATATGTTCATTCAATGAAAAATGCTGCACTTGTCAATTCAATGAGTAGAGCTATTCTCTTTCATTCAATGGGACCAGCCTAAGGCTTTCATTCAATGAAACAAACTGCATTCATTGAATCATTGAATCAAAGTGAAATCATTGCTTCAATTAATCAAACCGTATTCATTGTTTCAATGCAACAAACCTAACTCCCTTGTACAGTGAAACAAACTGCATACTTTCATTCAATGAAAGAGGCTACACTTGTCAATTCAGTGAGTAGAGTTATTCTCATTCTTTCAATGGGACAAGCTTAACGCTTTCTTTCAAATAAACAAACTGCATGCATTTAATGATTCAATCAAACTATAACCATTGATTCATTGAATCAAACTGTATTCCTTGTTTCAATGCAACAAACCAAACATACTTTCCTCGTGCACAAAACTTTGTAGGTTCATTCAATGAAAGAGGCTGAACTTGTCCATTCAGTGAATAGTGGTATTGTCATTCTTTCAATGGGACAAGCTTAACGCTTTCTTTCAAATAAACAAACTGCATGCATTTAATCATTCAATCAAACTATAACCATTGATTCATTGAATCAAACTATATTACTTGGTTCAATGCAACAAACCAAACATAATTTTCTCGTGAACAAAACTTTATAGGTTCATTCATGAAAAAGGCTGCACTTGTCAATTCAATGAGTAGAGCTACTCTCATTCATTCAGTGGGACAATCTTAACGCTTTCGTTCAATTAAACAAACTGCATGCATTCAATCAAACTACAACCATTGATTCATTGAATAAATCTACAATCATTGTTTTTTTAATCAAACCGTATTTATATTTTCAATGGAACAAACCTATCTCCCTTACAAAGTGAACCAAACTGCATACTTTCATTCAATGAAAGAGGCTGCATTTGTCAATTCAGTGAGTAGAGTTATTCTCATTCTTTCAATGGGACAAGCTTAACGCTTTCGTTCAATTAAACAAACTGCATGCATTCAATCAAACTACAACCATTGATTCATTGAATCAAACTGTATTCATTGTTTCAATGCAACAAACCTAACTCCCTTGCACAGTGAAACAAACTGCATACTTTCATTTAATGAAAGAGGCTGCACTTGTCAATTCAGTGAGGAGAGTTATTCTCATTCTTTCAATGGGACAAGCTTAACGATTTCCTCCAAATAAACAAACTGCATGCATTGAATCATTCAATCAAACTACAACCATTGATTCACTGAATCAAACTAAATTACTTGGTTTAATGCAACAAACCAAACATAATTTTCTCGTGAACAAAACTTAATAGGTTCATTCATGAAATAGGCTGCACTTGTCAATTCAATGAGTAGAGCTACTCTCATTCATTCAGTGGGACAATCTTAACGCTTTCGTTCAATTAAACAAACTGCATGCATTCAATCAAACTACAACCATTGATTCATTGAATCAAACTGTATTCATTGTTTCAATGCAACAAACCTAACTCCCTTGTACAGTGAATCAAACTGCATACTTTCATTCAATGAAAGAGGCTGCACTTGTCCATTCAGTGAATAGAGTTATTCTCATTCTTTCAATGGGACAAGCTTAACACTTTCTTTCAAATAAACAAATTGCATGCATTTAATCATTCAATCAAACTATAACCATTGATTCATTGAATCAAACTGTATTCCTTGTTTCAATGCAACAAACCAAACGTACATTTCTCCTGGACAAAACTTTGTAGGTTCATTCATTAAAAAGGCTGCATTAGTCAATTCAATGGGTAGAGCTACTCTCATTCATTCAATGGGACAAGCTTAACGCTTTCATTCAATGAAACAAATTGCATTCATTGAATCATTTAATCAAAGTGAAATCATTGCTTCAATGAATCAAACCTTATTCATTGAATCAATGCAACAAACCTACCTCCCTTGTACAGTGAAACAAACTGCATATGTTCATTCAATGAAAAATGCTGCACTTGTCAATTCAATGAGGAGAGCTATTCTCTTTCATTCAATGGGACCAGCCTAAGGCTTTCATTCAATGAAACAAACTGCATTCATTGAATCATTGAATAAATCTACAATCATTGATTCAATTAATCAAACCGTATTTATATTTTCAATGGAACAAACCTATCTCCCTTACAAAGTGAACCAAACTGCATACTTTCATTCAATCAAAGAGGCTGCACTTGTCAATTCAGTGAGGAGAGTTATTCTCATTCTTTCAATGGGACAAGCTTAACGATTTCCTCCAAATAAACAAACTGCATGCATTGAATCATTCAATCAAACTACAACCATTGATTCATTGAATCAAACTAAATTACTTGGTTTAATGCAACAAACCAAACATAATTTTCTCGTGAACAAAACTTAATAGGTTCATTCATGAAATAGGCTGCACTTGTCAATTCAATGAGTAGAGCTACTCTCATTCATTCAGTGGGACAATCTTAACGCTTTCGTTCAATTAAACAAACTGCATGCATTCAATCAAACTACAATCATTGATTCATTGAATCAAACTGTATTCATTGTTTCAATGCAACAAACCTAACTCCCTTGCACAGTGAAACAAACTGCATACTTTCATTTAATCAAAGAGGCTGCACTTGTCCATTCAGTGAATAGAGTTATTCTCATTCTTTCAATGGGACAAGCTTAACACTTTCTTTCAAATAAACAAACTGAATGCATTTAATCATTCAATCAAACTATAACCATTGATTCATTGAATCAAACTGTATTCCTTGTTTCAATGCAACAAACCAAACATACTTTCCTCGTGCACAAAACTTTGTAGGTTCATTCAATGAAAGAGGCTGCACTTGTCCATTCAGTGAATAGAGTTATTCTCATTCTTTCAATGGGACAAGCTTAACGCTTTCTTTCAAATAAACAAACTGCAGCATTTAATCATTCAATCAAACTACAACAATTGATTTATTGAATCAAACTGTATTCCTTGTTTCAATGCAAAAAACAAAACTCACTAATGTCGTCAACAAAACTTTATAGGTTCATTCTATGAAAGAGGCTGCAATTGTCAATTCAATGAGTAGAGTTCCTTTCATTAATTCAGTGGGACAAGCTTCACGCTTTTATTCAATGAAACAAACTGCATTCATTGAATCATTGAATCAAAGTGAAATCATTGCTTCAATTAATCAAACCGTATTCCTTCTTTCAATGGAACAAACCTTTCTCCCTTACATAGTGAACCAAACTGATAATTTCATTCAATGAAAGAGTCTGTACTTGTCAAATCAATGAGTAGAGCTACTCTCATTCATTCAGTGGGACAAGCTTAACGCTTGCGTTCAAGGAAACACACTGCATTCATTGAATCATTGAATCAAAGTGAAATAATTGCTTCAATGAATCAAACCGTATTCCTTCTTTCAATGGAACAAACCTATCTCCCTTACAGAGTGAAACAAACTGATAATTTCATTCAATGAAAGAGGCTGCACTTGTCAAATCAATGAGTAGAGCTACTCTCATTCATTCAGTGAGACAAGCTTAATGCTTTCATTCAATGAAACAAACTGCATTCATTGAATCATTGAATCAAAGTGAAATCATTGCTTCAATTAATCAAACCGTATTCCTTCTTTCAATGGAACAAACCTATCTCCCTTACATAGTGAACCAAACTGCATACTTTCATTCAATCAATGAGGCTGCACTTGTCAATTCAGTGAGTAGAGTTATTCTCATTCTTCAATGGGAGAAGCTTAACGGTTTCTTTCAAATAAACAAATTGCATGCATTGAATCATTCAATCAAACTATAACCATTGATTCATTGAATCAAACTGTATTCCTTGTTTCAATGCAACACACCAAACATACTTTCCTCGTGCACAAAACTTTGTAGGTTCATTCAATGAAAGAGGCTGAACTTGTCCATTCAGTGAATAGAGGTATTGTCATTCTTTCAATGGGACAAGCTTAACGCTTTCTTTCAAATAAACAAACTGCACGCATTTAATCTTTCAATCAATCTATAACCATTGATTCATTGAATCAAACTGTATTCCTTGTTTCAATGCAACAAACCAAACGTACTTTTCACCTGAACAAAACTATGTAGGTTCATTCATTAAAAAGACTGCACTTGTCAATTCAATGAGTAGAGCTACTCTCATTGATTCAGTGGGACAAGCTTAACGCTTTCATTCAATTAAACAAACTGCATTCATTGAATCATTGAATCAAAGTGAGATCATTGCTTCAATGAATCAAACCGTATTCCTTCTTTCAATGGAACAAACCTACCTCCCTTGTACAGTGAAACAAACTGCATATATTCATTCAATGAAAAGTGCTTCACTTGTCAAATCAATGAGTAGAGTTATTCTCATTCTTTCAATGGGACAAGCTTTATGCTTTCATTGAATGAAACAAACTGCATTCATTGAATCATTTAATCAAAGTACAACCAATGATTCATTCAATCAAACTGTATTCATTGTTTCAATGCAACAAACCAAACATACTTATATCGTGATCAAAACTTTATAGGTTCATTCATGAAAAAGGCTGCACTTGTCAATTGCATGAGTAGAGCTACTCTCAGTGTAACAAGCTTAACGCTTTCGTTCAATTAAACAAACTGCATGCATTCAATCAAACTACAACCATTGGTTCATTGAATCAAACTGTGTTCATTGTTTCAATGCAACAAACCTAACTCCCTTGTACAGTGAAACAAACGACATACTCTCATTCAATCAAAGAGGCTGCACTTGTCCATTTAGTGAATAGCGTTATTCTCATTCTTTCAATGGGACAAGCTTAACGCTTTCTTTCAAATAAACAAACTGCATGCATTTAATCATTCAATCAAACTATAAACATTGATTCATTGAATCAAACTGTATTCCTTGTTTCAATGCAACAAACCAAACGTACTTTTCTCCTGAACAAAACTTTGTCGGTTCATTCATTTAAAAAGGCTGCACTTGTCAATTCAATGAGTAGCGCTACTCTCATTCATTCAGTGGGACAAGCTTAATGCTTTCATTCAATGAAACAAACTGCATTCATTGAATTATTTAATCAAAGTGAAATCATTGCTTCAATGAATCAAACCTTATTCATTGAATCAATGCAACAAACCTACCTCCCTTTTATAGTGAAACAAACTGGATCTGTTCATTCACTGAAAAATGCTGCACTTGTCAATTCAATGAGTAGAGCTATTCTCTTTCATTCAATGGGACGAGCCTAAGGCTTTCATTCAATGAAAGAAACTGCATTCATTGAATCATTGAATCAAAGTGAAATTATTGCTTCAATTAATCAAACCGTATTCCTTGTTTCAATGGAACAAACCTATCTCCCTTACAAAGTGAACCAAACTGCATACTTTCATTCAATGAAAGAGGCTGCACTTTTCAATTCAGTGAGTAGAGTTATTCTCATTCTTTCAATGGGACAGGCTTAACGCTTTCGTTCAATTAAACAAACTGCATGCATTCAATCAAACTACAACCATTGATTCATTGAATCAAACTATATTCATTGTTTCAATGCAACAAACCTAACTCCCTTGCACATTGAAACAAACTGCATACTTTCATTTAATGAAAGATGCTGCACTTGTCAATTCAGTGAGGAGAGTTATTCTCATTCTTTCAATGGGACATGATTAACGCTTTCCTCCAAATAAACAAACTGCATGCATTGAATCATTCAATCAAACTACAACCATTGATTCATTGAATCAAACTATATTACTTGGTTCAATGCAACAAACCAAACATAATTTTTTCGTGAACAAAACTTTATAGGTTCATTCATGAAAAAGGCTGCACTTGTCAATTCAATGAGTAGACCTACTCTCAATCATTCAGTGGGACAATCTTAACGCTTTCGTTCAATTAAACAAACTGCATGCATTCAATCAAACTACAACCATTGATTCATTGAATCAAACTGTATTCATTGTTTCAATGCAACAAACCTAACTCCCTTGTACAGTGAAACAAACTGCATACTTTCATTCAATCAAAGAGACTGCACTTGTCCATTCAGTGAATAGAGTTATTCTCATTCTTTCAATGGGACAAGCTTAACGCTTTCTTTCAAATAAACAAACTGCATGCATTTAATCATTCAATCAAACTATAACCATTGATTCATTGAATCAAACTGTATTCCTTGTTTCAATGCAACAAACCAAACGTATATTTCTCCTGAACAAAACTTTGTAGGTTCATTCATTAAAAAGGCTGCACTTGTCAATTCAATGGGTAGAGCTACTCTCATTCATTCAATGGGACAAGCTTAACGCTTTCATTCAATGAAACAAATTGCATTCATTGAATCATTTAATCAAAGTGAAATCATTGCTTCAATGAATCAAACCTTATTCATTGAATCAATGCAACAAACCTACCTCCCTTGTACAGTGAAACAAACTGCATATGTTCATTCAATGAAAAATGCTGCACTTGTCAATTCAATGAGTAGAGCTATTCTCTTTCATTCAATGGGACCAGCCTAAGGCTTTCATTCAATGAAACAAACTGCATTCATTGAATCATTGAATCAAAGTGAAATCATTGCTTCAATTAATCAAACCGTATTCATTGTTTCAATGCAACAAACCTAACTCCCTTGTACAGTGAAACAAACTGCATACTTTCATTCAATGAAAGAGGCTACACTTGTCAATTCAGTGAGTAGAGTTATTCTCATTTTTTCAATGGGACAAGCTTAACGCTTTCTTTCAAATAAACAAACTGCATGCATTTAATGATTCAATCAAACTATAACCATTGATTCATTGAATCAAACTGTATTCCTTGTTTCAATGCAACAAACCAAACATACTTTCCTCGTGCACAAAACTTTGTAGGTTCATTCAATGAAAGAGGCTGAACTTGTCCATTCAGTGAATAGTGGTATTGTCATTCTTTCAATGGGACAAGCTTAACGCTTTCTTTCAAATAAACAAACTGCATGCATTTAATCATTCAATCAAACTATAACCATTGATTCATTGAATCAAACTATATTACTTGGTTCAATGCAACAAACCAAACATAATTTTCTCGTGAACAAAACTTTATAGGTTCATTCATGAAAAAGGCTGCACTTGTCAATTCAATGAGTAGAGCTACTCTCATTCATTCAGTGGGACAATCTTAACGCTTTCGTTCAATTAAACAAACTGCATGCATTCAATCAAACTACAACCATTGATTCATTGAATAAATCTACAATCATTGTTTTTTTAATCAAACCGTATTTATATTTTCAATGGAACAAACCTATCTCCCTTACAAAGTGAACCAAACTGCATACTTTCATTCAATGAAAGAGGCTGCATTTGTCAATTCAGTGAGTAGAGTTATTCTCATTCTTTCAATGGGACAAGCTTAACGCTTTCGTTCAATTAAACAAACTGCATGCATTCAATCAAACTACAACCATTGATTCATTGAATCAAACTGTATTCATTGTTTCAATGCAACAAACCTAACTCCCTTGCACAGTGAAACAAACTGCATACTTTCATTTAATGAAAGAGGCTGCACTTGTCAATTCAGTGAGGAGAGTTATTCTCATTCTTTCAATGGGACAAGCTTAACGATTTCCTCCAAATAAACAAACTGCATGCATTGAATCATTCAATCAAACTACAACCATTGATTCACTGAATCAAACTAAATTACTTGGTTTAATGCAACAAACCAAACATAATATTCTCGTGAACAAAACTTAATAGGTTCATTCATGAAATAGGCTGCACTTGTCAATTCAATGAGTAGAGCTACTCTCATTCATTCAGTGGGACAATCTTAACGCTTTCGTTCAATTAAACAAACTGCATGCATTCAATCAAACTACAACCATTGATTCATTGAATCAAACTGTATTCATTGTTTCAATGCAACAAACCTAACTCCCTTGTACAGTGAATCAAACTGCATACTTTCATTCAATGAAAGAGGCTGCACTTGTCCATTCAGTGAATAGAGTTATTCTCATTCTTTCAATGGGACAAGCTTAACACTTTCTTTCAAATAAACAAATTGCATGCATTTAATCATTCAATCAAACTATAACCATTGATTCATTGAATCAAACTGTATTCCTTGTTTCAATGCAACAAACCAAACGTACATTTCTCCTGGACAAAACTTTGTAGGTTCATTCATTAAAAAGGCTGCATTAGTCAATTCAATGGGTAGAGCTACTCTCATTCATTCAATGGGACAAGCTTAACGCTTTCATTCAATGAAACAAATTGCATTCATTGAATCATTTAATCAAAGTGAAATCATTGCTTCAATGAATCAAACCTTATTCATTGAATCAATGCAACAAACCTACCTCCCTTGTACAGTGAAACAAACTGCATATGTTCATTCAATGAAAAATGCTGCACTTGTCAATTCAATGAGGAGAGCTATTCTCTTTCATTCAATGGGACCAGCCTAAGGCTTTCATTCAATGAAACAAACTGCATTCATTGAATCATTGAATAAATCTACAATCATTGATTCAATTAATCAAACCGTATTTATATTTTCAATGGAACAAACCTATCTCCCTTACAAAGTGAACCAAACTGCATACTTTCATTCAATCAAAGAGGCTGCACTTGTCAATTCAGTGAGGAGAGTTATTCTCATTCTTTCAATGGGACAAGCTTAACGATTTCCTCCAAATAAACAAACTGCATGCATTGAATCATTCAATCAAACTACAACCATTGATTCATTGAATCAAACTAAATTACTTGGTTTAATGCAACAAACCAAACATAATTTTCTCGTGAACAAAACTTAATAGGTTCATTCATGAAATAGGCTGCACTTGTCAATTCAATGAGTAGAGCTACTCTCATTCATTCAGTGGGACAATCTTAACGCTTTCGTTCAATTAAACAAACTGCATGCATTCAATCAAACTACAATCATTGATTCATTGAATCAAACTGTATTCATTGTTTCAATGCAACAAACCTAACTCCCTTGCACAGTGAAACAAACTGCATACTTTCATTTAATCAAAGAGGCTGCACTTGTCCATTCAGTGAATAGAGTTATTCTCATTCTTTCAATGGGACAAGCTTAACACTTTCTTTCAAATAAACAAACTGAATGCATTTAATCATTCAATCAAACTATAACCATTGATTCATTGAATCAAACTGTATTCCTTGTTTCAATGCAACAAACCAAACATACTTTCCTCGTGCACAAAACTTTGTAGGTTCATTCAATGAAAGAGGCTGCACTTGTCCATTCAGTGAATAGAGTTATTCTCATTCTTTCAATGGGACAAGCTTACCGCTTTCTTTCAAATAAACAAACTGCAGCATTTAATCATTCAATCAAACTACAACAATTGATTTATTGAATCAAACTGTATTCCTTGTTTCAATGCAAAAAACAAAACTCACTAATGTCGTCAACAAAACTTTATAGGTTCATTCTATGAAAGAGGCTGCAATTGTCAATTCAATGAGTAGAGTTCCTTTCATTAATTCAGTGGGACAAGCTTCACGCTTTTATTCAATGAAACAAACTGCATTCATTGAATCATTGAATCAAAGTGAAATCATTGCTTCAATTAATCAAACCGTATTCCTTCTTTCAATGGAACAAACCTTTCTCCCTTACATAGTGAACCAAACTGATAATTTCATTCAATGAAAGAGTCTGTACTTGTCAAATCAATGAGTAGAGCTACTCTCATTCATTCAGTGGGACAAGCTTAACGCTTGCGTTCAAGGAAACACACTGCTTTCATTGAATCATTGAATCAAAGTGAAATAATTGCTTCAATGAATCAAACCGTATTCCTTCTTTCAATGGAACAAACCTATCTCCCTTACAGAGTGAAACAAACTGATAATTTCATTCAATGAAAGAGGCTGCACTTGTCAAATCAATGAGTAGAGCTACTCTCATTCATTCAGTGAGACAAGCTTAATGCTTTCATTCAATGAAACAAACTGCATTCATTGAATCATTGAATCAAAGTGAAATCATTGCTTCAATTAATCAAACCGTATTCCTTCTTTCAATGGAACAAACCTATCTCCCTTACATAGTGAACCAAACTGCATACTTTCATTCAATCAATGAGGCTGCACTTGTCAATTCAGTGAGTAGAGTTATTCTCATTCTTCAATGGGAGAAGCTTAACGGTTTCTTTCAAATAAACAAATTGCATGCATTGAATCATTCAATCAAACTATAACCATTGATTCATTGAATCAAACTGTATTCCTTGTTTCAATGCAACACACCAAACATACTTTCCTCGTGCACAAAACTTTGTAGGTTCATTCAATGAAAGAGGCTGAACTTGTCCATTCAGTGAATAGAGGTATTGTCATTCTTTCAATGGGACAAGCTTAACGCTTTCTTTCAAATAAACAAACTGCACGCATTTAATCTTTCAATCAATCTATAACCATTGATTCATTGAATCAAACTGTATTCCTTGTTTCAATGCAACAAACCAAACGTACTTTTCACCTGAACAAAACTATGTAGGTTCATTCATTAAAAAGACTGCACTTGTCAATTCAATGAGTAGAGCTACTCTCATTGATTCAGTGGGACAAGCTTAACGCTTTCATTCAATTAAACAAACTGCATTCATTGAATCATTGAATCAAAGTGAGATCATTGCTTCAATGAATCAAACCGTATTCCTTCTTTCAATGGAACAAACCTACCTCCCTTGTACAGTGAAACAAACTGCATATATTCATTCAATGAAAAGTGCTTCACTTGTCAAATCAATGAGTAGAGTTATTCTCATTCTTTCAATGGGACAAGCTTTATGCTTTCATTGAATGAAACAAACTGCATTCATTGAATCATTTAATCAAAGTACAACCAATGATTCATTCAATCAAACTGTATTCATTGTTTCAATGCAACAAACCAAACATACTTATATCGTGATCAAAACTTTATAGGTTCATTCATGAAAAAGGCTGCACTTGTCAATTGCATGAGTAGAGCTACTCTCAGTGTAACAAGCTTAACGCTTTCGTTCAATTAAACAAACTGCATGCATTCAATCAAACTACAACCATTGGTTCATTGAATCAAACTGTGTTCATTGTTTCAATGCAACAAACCTAACTCCCTTGTACAGTGAAACAAACGACATACTCTCATTCAATCAAAGAGGCTGCACTTGTCCATTTAGTGAATAGCGTTATTCTCATTCTTTCAATGGGACAAGCTTAACGCTTTCTTTCAAATAAACAAACTGCATGCATTTAATCATTCAATCAAACTATAAACATTGATTCATTGAATCAAACTGTATTCCTTGTTTCAATGCAACAAACCAAACGTACTTTTCTCCTGAACAAAACTTTGTCGGTTCATTCATTTAAAAAGGCTGCACTTGTCAATTCAATGAGTAGCGCTACTCTCATTCATTCAGTGGGACAAGCTTAATGCTTTCATTCAATGAAACAAACTGCATTCATTGAATTATTTAATCAAAGTGAAATCATTGCTTCAATGAATCAAACCTTATTCATTGAATCAATGCAACAAACCTACCTCCCTTTTATAGTGAAACAAACTGGATCTGTTCATTCACTGAAAAATGCTGCACTTGTCAATTCAATGAGTAGAGCTATTCTCTTTCATTCAATGGGACGAGCCTAAGGCTTTCATTCAATGAAAGAAACTGCATTCATTGAATCATTGAATCAAAGTGAAATTATTGCTTCAATTAATCAAACCGTATTCCTTGTTTCAATGGAACAAACCTATCTCCCTTACAAAGTGAACCAAACTGCATACTTTCATTCAATGAAAGAGGCTGCACTTTTCAATTCAGTGAGTAGAGTTATTCTCATTCTTTCAATGGGACAGGCTTAACGCTTTCGTTCAATTAAACAAACTGCATGCATTCAATCAAACTACAACCATTGATTCATTGAATCAAACTATATTCATTGTTTCAATGCAACAAACCTAACTCCCTTGCACATTGAAACAAACTGCATACTTTCATTTAATGAAAGATGCTGCACTTGTCAATTCAGTGAGGAGAGTTATTCTCATTCTTTAAATGGGACATGATTAACGCTTTCCTCCAAATAAACAAACTGCATGCATTGAATCATTCAATCAAACTACAACCATTGATTCATTGAATCAAACTATATTACTTGGTTCAATGCAACAAACCAAACATAATTTTTTCGTGAACAAAACTTTATAGGTTCATTCATGAAAAAGGCTGCACTTGTCAATTCAATGAGTAGACCTACTCTCAATCATTCAGTGGGACAATCTTAACGCTTTCGTTCAATTAAACAAACTGCATGCATTCAATCAAACTACAACCATTGATTCATTGAATCAAACTGTATTCATTGTTTCAATGCAACAAACCTAACTCCCTTGTACAGTGAAACAAACTGCATACTTTCATTCAATCAAAGAGGCTGCACTTGTCAATTCAGTGAGTAGAGTTATTCTCATTCTTCAATGGGAAAAGCTTAACGCTTTCTTTCAAATAAATAAACTGCATGCATTTAATCATTCAATCAAACTATAACCATTGATTCATTGAATCAAACTGTATTCCTTGTTTCAATGCAACAAACCAAACGTACTTTTCACCTGAACAAAACTTTGTAGGTTCATTCATTAAAAAGACTGCACTTGTCAATTCAATGAGTAGAGCTACTCTCATTGATTCAGTGGGACAAGCTTAACGCTTTCATTCAATTAAACAAACTGCATTCATTGAATCATTGAATCAAAGTGAAATCATTGCTTCAATGAATCAAACCGTATTCCTTCTTTCAATGGAACAAACCTACCTCCCTTGTACAGTGAAACAAACTGCATATATTCATTCAATGAAAAGTGCTTCACTTGTCAAATCAATGAGTAGAGTTATTCTCATTCTTTCAATGGGACAAGCTTTATGCTTTCATTGAATGAAACAAACTGCATTCATTGAATCATTTAATCAAAGTACAACCAATGATTCATTGAATCAAACTGTATTCATTGTTTCAATGCAACAAACCAAACATACTTATATCGTGATCAAAACTTTATAGGTTCATTCATGAAAAAGGCTGCACTTGTCAATTGCATGAGTAGAGCTACTCTCAGTGGAACAAGCTTAACGCTTTCGTTCAATTAAACAAACTGCATGCATTCAATCAAACTACAACCATTGGTTCATTGAATCAAACAGTGTTCATTGTTTCAATGCAACAAACCTAACTCCCTTGTACAGTGAAACAAACGACATACTCTCATTCAATCAAAGAGGCTGCACTTGTCCATTTAGTGAGTAGAGATATTCTCATTCTTTCAATGGGACAAGCTTAACGCTTTCTTTCAAATAAACAAACTGCATGCATTTAATCATTCAATCAAACTATAAACATTGATTCATTGAATCAAACTGTATTCCTTGTTTCAATGCAACAAACCAAACGTACTTTTCTCCTGAACAAAACTTTGTAGGTTCATTCATTAAAAAGGCTGCACTTGTCAATTCAATGAGTAGAGCTACTCCCATTCATTCAGTGGGACAAGCTTAACGCTTTCATTCAACGAAACAAACTGCATTCATTGAATCATTGAATCAAAGTGAAATCATTGCTTCAATGAATCAAACCTGATTCATTGATCAATGCAACAAACCTACCTCCCTTGTACAGTGAAACAAACTGCATATGTTCATTCAATGAAAAATGCTGCACTTGTCAATTCAATGAGTAGAGTTATTCTCATTCTTTCAATGGGACAAGCTTAACGCTTTCGTTCAATTAAACAAACTGCATGCACTGAACCATTCAATCAAACTGCAACCATTGATTCATTGAATCAAACTGTATTCATTGTTTCAATGCAACAAACCTAACTCCCTTGTACAGTGAAACAAACTGCATACTTTCATTTAATGAAAGAGGCTGCACTTGTCAATTCAGTGAATAGAGTTATTCTCATTCTTTCAATGGGACAAGCTTAACGCTTTCTTTCAAATAAACAAACTGCATGCATTTAATCATTCAATCAAACTATAACCATTGATTCATTGAATCAAACTGTATTCCTTGTTTCCATGCAACAAACCAAACATACTTTCCTCGTGCACAAAACTTTGTAGGTTCATTCAATGAAAGAGGCTGCACTTGTCAATTCAGTGAGGAGAGTTATTCTCATTCTTTCAATGGGACAAGCTTAACGCTTTCTTTCAAATAAACAAACTGCATGCATTTAATCATTCAATCAAACTATAACCATTGATTCATTGAATCAAACTATATTACTTGGTTCAATGCAACAAACCAAACATAATTTTCTCGTGAACAAAACTTTATAGGTTCATTCATGAAAAAGGCTGCACTTGTCAATTCAATGAGTAGAGCTACTCTCATTCATTCAGTGGGACAATCTTAACGCTTTCGTTCAATTAAACAAACTGCATGCATTCAATCAAACTACAACCATTGATTCATTGAATAAATCTACAATCATTGTTTTTTTAATCAAACCGTATTTATATTTTCAATGGAACAAACCTATCTCCCTTACAAAGTGAACCAAACTGCATACTTTCATTCAATGAAAGAGGCTGCATTTGTCAATTCAGTGAGTAGAGTTATTCTCATTCTTTCAATGGGACAAGCTTAACGCTTTCGTTCAATTAAACAAACTGCATGCATTCAATCAAACTACAACCATTGATTCATTGAATCAAACTGTATTCATTGTTTCAATGCAACAAACCTAACTCCCTTGCACAGTGAAACAAACTGCATACTTTCATTTAATGAAAGAGGCTGCACTTGTCAATTCAGTGAGGAGAGTTATTCTCATTCTTTCAATGGGACAAGCTTAACGATTTCCTCCAAATAAACAAACTGCATGCATTGAATCATTCAATCAAACTACAACCATTGATTCACTGAATCAAACTAAATTACTTGGTTTAATGCAACAAACCAAACATAATATTCTCGTGAACAAAACTTAATAGGTTCATTCATGAAATAGGCTGCACTTGTCAATTCAATGAGTAGAGCTACTCTCATTCATTCAGTGGGACAATCTTAACGCTTTCGTTCAATTAAACAAACTGCATGCATTCAATCAAACTACAACCATTGATTCATTGAATCAAACTGTATTCATTGTTTCAATGCAACAAACCTAACTCCCTTGTACAGTGAATCAAACTGCATACTTTCATTCAATGAAAGAGGCTGCACTTGTCCATTCAGTGAATAGAGTTATTCTCATTCTTTCAATGGGACAAGCTTAACACTTTCTTTCAAATAAACAAATTGCATGCATTTAATCATTCAATCAAACTATAACCATTGATTCATTGAATCAAACTGTATTCCTTGTTTCAATGCAACAAACCAAACGTACATTTCTCCTGGACAAAACTTTGTAGGTTCATTCATTAAAAAGGCTGCATTAGTCAATTCAATGGGTAGAGCTACTCTCATTCATTCAATGGGACAAGCTTAACGCTTTCATTCAATGAAACAAATTGCATTCATTGAATCATTTAATCAAAGTGAAATCATTGCTTCAATGAATCAAACCTTATTCATTGAATCAATGCAACAAACCTACCTCCCTTGTACAGTGAAACAAACTGCATATGTTCATTCAATGAAAAATGCTGCACTTGTCAATTCAATGAGGAGAGCTATTCTCTTTCATTCAATGGGACCAGCCTAAGGCTTTCATTCAATGAAACAAACTGCATTCATTGAATCATTGAATAAATCTACAATCATTGATTCAATTAATCAAACCGTATTTATATTTTCAATGGAACAAACCTATCTCCCTTACAAAGTGAACCAAACTGCATACTTTCATTCAATCAAAGAGGCTGCACTTGTCAATTCAGTGAGGAGAGTTATTCTCATTCTTTCAATGGGACAAGCTTAACGATTTCCTCCAAATAAACAAACTGCATGCATTGAATCATTCAATCAAACTACAACCATTGATTCATTGAATCAAACTAAATTACTTGGTTTAATGCAACAAACCAAACATAATTTTCTCGTGAACAAAACTTAATAGGTTCATTCATGAAATAGGCTGCACTTGTCAATTCAATGAGTAGAGCTACTCTCATTCATTCAGTGGGACAATCTTAACGCTTTCGTTCAATTAAACAAACTGCATGCATTCAATCAAACTACAATCATTGATTCATTGAATCAAACTGTATTCATTGTTTCAATGCAACAAACCTAACTCCCTTGCACAGTGAAACAAACTGCATACTTTCATTTAATCAAAGAGGCTGCACTTGTCCATTCAGTGAATAGAGTTATTCTCATTCTTTCAATGGGACAAGCTTAACACTTTCTTTCAAATAAACAAACTGAATGCATTTAATCATTCAATCAAACTATAACCATTGATTCATTGAATCAAACTGTATTCCTTGTTTCAATGCAACAAACCAAACATACTTTCCTCGTGCACAAAACTTTGTAGGTTCATTCAATGAAAGAGGCTGCACTTGTCCATTCAGTGAATAGAGTTATTCTCATTCTTTCAATGGGACAAGCTTACCGCTTTCTTTCAAATAAACAAACTGCAGCATTTAATCATTCAATCAAACTACAACAATTGATTTATTGAATCAAACTGTATTCCTTGTTTCAATGCAAAAAACAAAACTCACTAATGTCGTCAACAAAACTTTATAGGTTCATTCTATGAAAGAGGCTGCAATTGTCAATTCAATGAGTAGAGTTCCTTTCATTAATTCAGTGGGACAAGCTTCACGCTTTTATTCAATGAAACAAACTGCATTCATTGAATCATTGAATCAAAGTGAAATCATTGCTTCAATTAATCAAACCGTATTCCTTCTTTCAATGGAACAAACCTTTCTCCCTTACATAGTGAACCAAACTGATAATTTCATTCAATGAAAGAGTCTGTACTTGTCAAATCAATGAGTAGAGCTACTCTCATTCATTCAGTGGGACAAGCTTAACGCTTGCGTTCAAGGAAACACACTGCTTTCATTGAATCATTGAATCAAAGTGAAATAATTGCTTCAATGAATCAAACCGTATTCCTTCTTTCAATGGAACAAACCTATCTCCCTTACAGAGTGAAACAAACTGATAATTTCATTCAATGAAAGAGGCTGCACTTGTCAAATCAATGAGTAGAGCTACTCTCATTCATTCAGTGAGACAAGCTTAATGCTTTCATTCAATGAAACAAACTGCATTCATTGAATCATTGAATCAAAGTGAAATCATTGCTTCAATTAATCAAACCGTATTCCTTCTTTCAATGGAACAAACCTATCTCCCTTACATAGTGAACCAAACTGCATACTTTCATTCAATCAATGAGGCTGCACTTGTCAATTCAGTGAGTAGAGTTATTCTCATTCTTCAATGGGAGAAGCTTAACGGTTTCTTTCAAATAAACAAATTGCATGCATTGAATCATTCAATCAAACTATAACCATTGATTCATTGAATCAAACTGTATTCCTTGTTTCAATGCAACACACCAAACATACTTTCCTCGTGCACAAAACTTTGTAGGTTCATTCAATGAAAGAGGCTGAACTTGTCCATTCAGTGAATAGAGGTATTGTCATTCTTTCAATGGGACAAGCTTAACGCTTTCTTTCAAATAAACAAACTGCACGCATTTAATCTTTCAATCAATCTATAACCATTGATTCATTGAATCAAACTGTATTCCTTGTTTCAATGCAACAAACCAAACGTACTTTTCACCTGAACAAAACTATGTAGGTTCATTCATTAAAAAGACTGCACTTGTCAATTCAATGAGTAGAGCTACTCTCATTGATTCAGTGGGACAAGCTTAACGCTTTCATTCAATTAAACAAACTGCATTCATTGAATCATTGAATCAAAGTGAGATCATTGCTTCAATGAATCAAACCGTATTCCTTCTTTCAATGGAACAAACCTACCTCCCTTGTACAGTGAAACAAACTGCATATATTCATTCAATGAAAAGTGCTTCACTTGTCAAATCAATGAGTAGAGTTATTCTCATTCTTTCAATGGGACAAGCTTTATGCTTTCATTGAATGAAACAAACTGCATTCATTGAATCATTTAATCAAAGTACAACCAATGATTCATTCAATCAAACTGTATTCATTGTTTCAATGCAACAAACCAAACATACTTATATCGTGATCAAAACTTTATAGGTTCATTCATGAAAAAGGCTGCACTTGTCAATTGCATGAGTAGAGCTACTCTCAGTGTAACAAGCTTAACGCTTTCGTTCAATTAAACAAACTGCATGCATTCAATCAAACTACAACCATTGGTTCATTGAATCAAACTGTGTTCATTGTTTCAATGCAACAAACCTAACTCCCTTGTACAGTGAAACAAACGACATACTCTCATTCAATCAAAGAGGCTGCACTTGTCCATTTAGTGAATAGCGTTATTCTCATTCTTTCAATGGGACAAGCTTAACGCTTTCTTTCAAATAAACAAACTGCATGCATTTAATCATTCAATCAAACTATAAACATTGATTCATTGAATCAAACTGTATTCCTTGTTTCAATGCAACAAACCAAACGTACTTTTCTCCTGAACAAAACTTTGTCGGTTCATTCATTTAAAAAGGCTGCACTTGTCAATTCAATGAGTAGCGCTACTCTCATTCATTCAGTGGGACAAGCTTAATGCTTTCATTCAATGAAACAAACTGCATTCATTGAATTATTTAATCAAAGTGAAATCATTGCTTCAATGAATCAAACCTTATTCATTGAATCAATGCAACAAACCTACCTCCCTTTTATAGTGAAACAAACTGGATCTGTTCATTCACTGAAAAATGCTGCACTTGTCAATTCAATGAGTAGAGCTATTCTCTTTCATTCAATGGGACGAGCCTAAGGCTTTCATTCAATGAAAGAAACTGCATTCATTGAATCATTGAATCAAAGTGAAATTATTGCTTCAATTAATCAAACCGTATTCCTTGTTTCAATGGAACAAACCTATCTCCCTTACAAAGTGAACCAAACTGCATACTTTCATTCAATGAAAGAGGCTGCACTTTTCAATTCAGTGAGTAGAGTTATTCTCATTCTTTCAATGGGACAGGCTTAACGCTTTCGTTCAATTAAACAAACTGCATGCATTCAATCAAACTACAACCATTGATTCATTGAATCAAACTATATTCATTGTTTCAATGCAACAAACCTAACTCCCTTGCACATTGAAACAAACTGCATACTTTCATTTAATGAAAGATGCTGCACTTGTCAATTCAGTGAGGAGAGTTATTCTCATTCTTTAAATGGGACATGATTAACGCTTTCCTCCAAATAAACAAACTGCATGCATTGAATCATTCAATCAAACTACAACCATTGATTCATTGAATCAAACTATATTACTTGGTTCAATGCAACAAACCAAACATAATTTTTTCGTGAACAAAACTTTATAGGTTCATTCATGAAAAAGGCTGCACTTGTCAATTCAATGAGTAGACCTACTCTCAATCATTCAGTGGGACAATCTTAACGCTTTCGTTCAATTAAACAAACTGCATGCATTCAATCAAACTACAACCATTGATTCATTGAATCAAACTGTATTCATTGTTTCAATGCAACAAACCTAACTCCCTTGTACAGTGAAACAAACTGCATACTTTCATTCAATCAAAGAGGCTGCACTTGTCAATTCAGTGAGTAGAGTTATTCTCATTCTTCAATGGGAAAAGCTTAACGCTTTCTTTCAAATAAATAAACTGCATGCATTTAATCATTCAATCAAACTATAACCATTGATTCATTGAATCAAACTGTATTCCTTGTTTCAATGCAACAAACCAAACGTACTTTTCACCTGAACAAAACTTTGTAGGTTCATTCATTAAAAAGACTGCACTTGTCAATTCAATGAGTAGAGCTACTCTCATTGATTCAGTGGGACAAGCTTAACGCTTTCATTCAATTAAACAAACTGCATTCATTGAATCATTGAATCAAAGTGAAATCATTGCTTCAATGAATCAAACCGTATTCCTTCTTTCAATGGAACAAACCTACCTCCCTTGTACAGTGAAACAAACTGCATATATTCATTCAATGAAAAGTGCTTCACTTGTCAAATCAATGAGTAGAGTTATTCTCATTCTTTCAATGGGACAAGCTTTATGCTTTCATTGAATGAAACAAACTGCATTCATTGAATCATTTAATCAAAGTACAACCAATGATTCATTGAATCAAACTGTATTCATTGTTTCAATGCAACAAACCAAACATACTTATATCGTGATCAAAACTTTATAGGTTCATTCATGAAAAAGGCTGCACTTGTCAATTGCATGAGTAGAGCTACTCTCAGTGGAACAAGCTTAACGCTTTCGTTCAATTAAACAAACTGCATGCATTCAATCAAACTACAACCATTGGTTCATTGAATCAAACAGTGTTCATTGTTTCAATGCAACAAACCTAACTCCCTTGTACAGTGAAACAAACGACATACTCTCATTCAATCAAAGAGGCTGCACTTGTCCATTTAGTGAGTAGAGATATTCTCATTCTTTCAATGGGACAAGCTTAACGCTTTCTTTCAAATAAACAAACTGCATGCATTTAATCATTCAATCAAACTATAAACATTGATTCATTGAATCAAACTGTATTCCTTGTTTCAATGCAACAAACCAAACGTACTTTTCTCCTGAACAAAACTTTGTAGGTTCATTCATTAAAAAGGCTGCACTTGTCAATTCAATGAGTAGAGCTACTCCCATTCATTCAGTGGGACAAGCTTAACGCTTTCATTCAACGAAACAAACTGCATTCATTGAATCATTGAATCAAAGTGAAATCATTGCTTCAATGAATCAAACCTGATTCATTGATCAATGCAACAAACCTACCTCCCTTGTACAGTGAAACAAACTGCATATGTTCATTCAATGAAAAATGCTGCACTTGTCAATTCAATGAGTAGAGTTATTCTCATTCTTTCAATGGGACAAGCTTAACGCTTTCGTTCAATTAAACAAACTGCATGCACTGAACCATTCAATCAAACTGCAACCATTGATTCATTGAATCAAACTGTATTCATTGTTTCAATGCAACAAACCTAACTCCCTTGTACAGTGAAACAAACTGCATACTTTCATTTAATGAAAGAGGCTGCACTTGTCAATTCAGTGAATAGAGTTATTCTCATTCTTTCAATGGGACAAGCTTAACGCTTTCTTTCAAATAAACAAACTGCATGCATTTAATCATTCAATCAAACTATAACCATTGATTCATTGAATCAAACTGTATTCCTTGTTTCCATGCAACAAACCAAACATACTTTCCTCGTGCACAAAACTTTGTAGGTTCATTCAATGAAAGAGGCTGCACTTGTCCACTCAGTGAATAGAGTTATTCTCATTCTTTCAATGGGACAAGCTTAACGCTTTCTTTCAAATAAACAAACTGCATGCATTTAATCATTCAATCAAACTATAACCATTGATTCATTGAATCAAACTGTATTCCTTGTTTCAATGCAACAAACCAAACGTACTTTTCTCCTGAACAAAACTTTGTAGATTCATTCATTAAAAAGGCTGCACTTGTCAATTCAATGAGTAGAGCTACTCTCATTCATTCAGTGGGACAAGCTTAATGCTTTCATTCAATGAAACAAATTGCATTCATTGAATCATTTAATCAAAGTGAAATCATTGCTTCAATGAATCAAACCTTATTCATTGTTTCAATGCAACAAACCGAACTCCCTTGTACAGTGAAACAAACTGCATACTTTCATTCAATGAAAGAGGCTACACTTGTCAATTCAGTGAGTAGAGTTATTCTCATTCTTTCAATGGGACAAGCTTAACGCTTTCTTTCAAATAAACAAACTGCATGCATTTAATCATTCAATCAAACTATAACCATTGATTCATTGAATCAAACTGTATTCCTTGTTTCAGTGCAACGGAACTAACTCCCTTACATAGTGAAACAACTGCAAACGTTCATTCAATGAAAGAGGCTACACTTGTCAATTCAGTGAGGAGAGTTATTCTCATTCTTTCAATGGGACAAGATTTATGCTTTCATTGAATTATACAAACTGCATGCATTGAATCATTCAGCCAACCACAACAATTGATTTATTGAATCAAACTGTATTCCTTGTTTCAATGCAAAAAACAAAACTCACTAATGTCGTCAACAAAACTTTATAGGTTCATTCTATGAAAGAGGCTGCATTTGTCAATTCAATGAGTAGAGCTCCTTTCATTAATTCAGTGGGACAAGCTTCACGCTTTTATTCAATGAAACAAACTGCATTCATTGAATCATTGAATCAAAGTGAAATCATTGCTTCAATTAATCAAACCGTATTCCTTCTTTCAATGGAACAAACCTATCTCCCTTACATAGTGAACCAAACTGATAATTTCATTCAATGAAAGAGTCTGTACTTGTCAAATCAATGAGTAGAGCTACTCTCATTCATTCAGTGGGACAAGCTTAACGCTTGCGTTCAAGGAAACACACTGCATTCATTGAATCATTGAATCAAAGTGAAATCATTGCTTCAATGAATCAAACCGTATTCCTTCTTTCAATGGAACAAACCTATCTCCCTTACATAGTGAACCAAACTGATAATTTCATTCAATGAAAGAGTCTGTACTTGTCAAATCAATGAGTAGAGCTACTCTCATTCATTCAGTGGAACAAGCTTAACGCTTTCGTTCAATTAAACAAACTGCATGCATTCAATCAAACTACAACCATTGGTTCATTGAATCAAACTGTGTTCATTGTTTCAATGCAACAAACCTAACTCCCTTGTACAGTGAAACAAACGACATACTCTCATTCAATCAAAGAGGCTGCACTTGTCCATTTAGTGAGTAGAGATATTCTCATTCTTTCAATGGGACAAGCTTAACGCTTTCTTTCAAATAAACAAACTGCATGCATTTAATCATTCAATCAAACTATAAACATTGATTCATTGAATCAAACTGTATTCCTTGTTTCAATGCAACAAACCAAACGTACTTTTCTCCTGAACAAAACTTTGTAGGTTCATTCATTTAAAAAGGCTGCACTTGTCAATTCAATGAGTAGAGCTACTCTCATTCATTCAGTGTGACAAGCTTAACGCTTTCATTCAACGAAACAAACTGCATTCATTGAATCATTGAATCAAAGTGAAATCATTGCTTCAATGAATCAAACCTTATTCATTGAATCAATGCAACAAACCTACCTCCCTTGTACAGTGAAACAAACTGCATATGTTCATTCAATGAAAAATGCTGCACTTGTCAATTCAATGAGTAGAGTTATTCTCATTCTTTCAATGGGACAAGCTTAACGCTTTCGTTCAATTAAACAAACTGCATGCACTAAACCATTCAATCAAACTGCAACCATTGATTCATTGAATCAAACTCTATTCATTGTTTCAATGCAACAAACCTAACTCCCTTGTACAGTGAAACAAACTGCATACTTTCATTCAATGAAAGAGGCTACACTTGTCAATTCAGTGAGTAGAGTTATTCTCATTCTTTCAATGGGACAAGCTTAACGCTTTCGTTCAATTAAACAAACTGCATGCATTCAATCAAACTACAACCATTGATTCATTGAATCAAACTGTATTCATTGTTTCAATGCAACAAACCTAACTCCCTTGCACAGTGAAACAAACTGCATACTTTCATTTAATGAAAGATGCTGCACTTGTCAATTCAGTGAGGAGAGTTATTCTCATTCTTTCAATGGGACATGATTAACGATTTCCTCCAAATAAACAAACTGCATGCATTGAATCATTCAATCATCCTATAACCATTGATTCATTGAATCAAACTGTATTCCTTGTTTCAATGCAACAAACCAAACATACTTTCCTCGTGCACAAAACTTTGTAGGTTCACTCAATGAAAGAGGCTGCACTTGTCCATTCAGTGAATAGAGTTATTCTCATTCTTTCAATGGGACAAGCTTAACGCTTTCTTTCAAATAAACAAACTGCATGCATTTAATCATTCAATCAAACTATAACCATTGATTCATTGAATCAAACTGTATTCCTTGTTTCAATGCAACAAACCAAACGTACTTTTCTCCTGAACAAAACTTTGTAGGTTCATTCATTAAAAAGGCTGCACTAGTCAATTCAATGATACGAGCTACTCTCATTCATTCAAGTGGGGCAGGCTACATGCTTTCATTCAATGAAACAAACTGCATTCATTGAATCATTGAATCAAACTACAACCATTGATTCATTGAATCAAACTGTATTCCTTGTTTCAATGCAACGAAACTAACTCCCTTACATAGTGAACCAAACTGCATACTTTCATTCAATGAAAGAGGCTGCACTTGTCCATTCAGTGAAGAGAGTTATTCTCATTCTTTCAATGGGACAAGCTTAACGCTTTCTTTCAAATAAACAAACTGCATGCATTTAATCATTCAATCAAACTATAACCATTGATTCATTGAATCAAACTGTATTCCTTGTTTCAATGCAACAATCCAAACGTACTTTTCTCCTGAACAAAACTTTGTAGGTTCATTCATTTAAAAGGCTGCACTTGTCAAATCAATGAGTAGCGCTACTCTCATTCATTCAGTGGGACAAGCTTAATGCTTTCATTCAATGAAACAAACTGCATTCATTGAATTATTTAATCAAAGTGAAATCATTGCTTCAATGAATCAAACCTTATTCATTGAATCAATGCAACAAACCTACCTCCCTTTTATAGTGAAACTAACTGCATCTGTTCATTCACTGAAAAATGCTGCACTTGTCAATTCAATGAGTAGAGCTATTCTCTTTCATTCAATGGGACGAGCCTAAGGCTTTCATTCAATGAAAGAAACTGCATTCATTGAATCATTGAATCAAAGTGAAATTATTGCTTCAATTAATCAAACCGTATTCCTTGTTTCAATGGAACAAACCTATCTCCCTTACAAAGTGAACCAAACTGCATACTTTCATTCAATGAAAGAGGCTGCACTTGTCAATTCAGTGAGTAGAGGTATTCTCATTCTTTCAATGGGACAAGCTGAACGCTTTCGTTCAATTAAACAAACTGCATGCATTCAATCAAACTACAACCATTGATTCATTGAATCAAACTGTATTCATTGTTTCAATGCAACAAACATAACTCCCTTGCACAGTGAAACAAACTGCATACTTTCATTTAATGAAAGATGCTGCACTTGTCAATTCAGTGAGGAGAGTTATTCTCATTCTTTCAATGGGACATGATTAACGATTTCCTCCAAATAAACAAACTGCATGCATTGAATCATTCAATCAAACTACAACCATTGATTCATTGAATCAAACTATATTACTTGGTTCAATGCAACAAACCAAACATTATTTTCTCGTGAACAAAACTTTATAGGTTCATTCATGAAAAAGGCTGCACTTGTCAATTCAATGAGTAGACCTACTCTCATTCATTCAGTGGGACAATCTTAACGCTTTCGTTCAATTAAACAAACTGCATGCATTCAATCAAACTACAACCATTGATTCATTGAATCAAACTGTATTCATTGTTTCAATGCAACAAACCTAACTCCCTTGTACAGTGAAACAAACTGCATACTTTCATTCAATCAAAGAGGCTGCACTTGTCAATTCAGTGAGTAGAGTTATTCTCATTCTTCAATGGGAAAAGCTTAACGCTTTCTTTCAAATAAATAAACTGCATGCATTTAATCATTCAATCAAACTATAACCATTGATTCATTGAATCAAACTGTATTCCTTGTTTCAATGCAACAAACCAAACGTACTTTTCACCTGAACAAAACTTTGTAGGTTCATTCATTAAAAAGACTGCACTTGTCAATTCAATGAGTAGACCTACTCTCATTGATTCAGTGGGACAAGCTTAACGCTTTCATTCAATTAAACAAACTGCATTCATTGAATCATTGAATCAAAGTGAAATCATTGCTTCAATGAATCAAACCGTATTCCTTCTTTCAATGGAACAAACCTACCTCCCTTGTACAGTGAAACAAACTGCATATATTCATTCAATGAAAAGTGCTTCACTTGTCAAATCAATGAGTAGAGTTATTCTCATTCTTTCAATGGGACAAGCTTTATGCTTTCATTGAATGAAACAAACTGCATTCATTGAATCATTTAATCAAAGTACAACCAATGATTCATTGAATCAAACTGTATTCATTGTTTCAATGCAACAAACCAAACATACTTATATCGTGATCAAAACTTTATAGGTTCATTCATGAAAAAGGCTGCACTAGTCAATTGCATGAGTAGAGCTACTCTCAGTGGAACAAGCTTAACGCTTTCGTTCAATTAAACAAACTGCATGCATTCAATCAAACTACAACCATTGGTTCATTGAATCAAACAGTGTTCAACGTTTCAATGCAACAAACCTAACTCCCTTGTACAGTGAAACAAACGACATACTCTCATTCAATCAAAGAGGCTGCACTTGTCCATTTAGTGAGTAGAGATATTCTCATTCTTTCAATGGGACAAGCTTAACGCTTTCTTTCAAATAAACAAACTGCATGCATTTAATCATTCAATCAAACTATAAACATTGATTCATTGAATCAAACTGTATTCCTTGTTTCAATGCAACAAACCAAACGTACTTTTCTCCTGAACAAAACTTTGTAGGTTCATTCATTAAAAAGGCTGCACTTGTCAATTCAATGAGTAGAGCTACTCTCATTCATTCAGTGGGACAAGCTTAACGCTTTCATTCAACGAAACAAATTGCATTCATTGAATCATTGAATCAAAGTGAAATCATTGCTTCAATGAATCAAACCTGATTCATTGATCAATGCAACAAACCTACCTCCCTTGTACAGTGAAACAAACTGCATATGTTCATTCAATGAAAAATGCTGCACTTGTCAATTCAATGAGTAGAGTTATTCTCATTCTTTCAATGGGACAAGCTTAACGCTTTCGTTCAATTAAACAAACTGCATGCACTGAACCATTCAATCAAACTGCAACCATTGATTCATTGAATCAAACTGTATTCATTGTTTAAATGCAACAAACCTAACTCCCTTGTACAGTGAAACAAACTGCATACTTTCATTTAATGAAAGAGGCTGCACTTGTCAATTCAGTGAATAGAGTTATTCTCATTCTTTCAATGGGACAAGCTTAACGCTTTCTTTCAAATAAACAAACTGCATGCATTTAATCATTCAATCAAACTATAACCATTGTTTCATTGAATCAAACTGTATTCCTTGTTTCCATGCAACAAACCAAACATACTTTCCTCGTGCACAAAACTTTGTAGGTTCATTCAATGAAAGAGGCTGCACTTGTCCACTCAGTGAATAGAGTTATTCTCATTCTTTCAATGGGACAAGCTTAACGCTTTCTTTCAAATAAACAAACTGCATGCATTTAATCATTCAATCAAACTATAACCATTAATTCATTGAATCAAACTGTATTCCTTGTTTCAATGCAACAAACCAAACGTACTTTTCTCCTGAACAAAATTTTGTAGATTCATTCATTAAAAAGGCTGCACTTGTCAATTCAATGAGTAGAGCTACTCTCATTCATTCAGTGGGACAAGCTTAATGCTTTCATTCAATGAAACAAATTGCATTCATTGAATCATTTAATCAAAGTGAAATCATTGCTTCAATGAATCAAACCTTATTCATTGTTTCAATGCAACAAACCGAACTCCCTTGTACAGTGAAACAAACGACATACTCTCATTCAATCAAAGAGGCTGCACTTGTCCATTTAGTGAGTAGAGATATTCTCATTCTTTCAATGGGACAAGCTTAACGCTTTCTTTCAAATAAACAAACTGCATGCATTTAATCATTCAATCAAACTATAAACATTGATTCATTGAATCAAACTGTATTCCTTGTTTCAATGCAACAAACCAAACGTACTTTTCTCCTGAACAAAACTTTGTAGGTTCATTCATTAAAAAGGCTGCACTTGTCAATTCAATGAGTAGAGCTACTCTCATTCATTCAGTGGGACAAGCTTAACGCTTTCATTCAACGAAACAAACTGCATTCATTGAATCATTGAATCAATTTGAAATCATTGCTTCAATGAATCAAACCTGATTCATTGATCAATGCAACAAACCTACCTCCCTTGTACAGTGAAACAAACTGCATATGTTCATTCAATGAAAAATGCTGCACTTGTCAATTCAATGAGTAGAGTTATTCTCATTCTTTCAATGGGACAAGCTTAACGCTTTCGTTCAATTAAACAAACTGCATGCACTGAACCATTCAATCAAACTGCAACCATTGATTCATTGAATCAAACTGTATTCATTGTTTCAATGCAACAAACCTAACTCCCTTGTACAGTGAAACAAACTGCATACTTTCATTCAATGAAAGAGGCTACACTTGTCAATTCAGTGAGTAGAGTTATTCTCATTCTTTCAATGGGACAAGCTTAACGCTTTCTTTCAAATAAACAAACTGCATGCATTTAATCATTCAATCAAACTATAACCATTGATTCATTGAATCAAACTGTATTCCTTGTTTCAGTGCAACGGAACTAACTCCCTTACATAGTGAAACAACTGCAAACGTTCATTCAATGAAAGAGGCTACACTTGTCAATTCAGTGAGGAGAGTTATTCTCATTCTTTCAATGGGACAAGATTTATGCTTTCATTGAATTATACAAACTGCATGCATTGAATCATTCAATCAAACTACAACAATTGATTTATTGAATCAAACTGTATTCCTTGTTTCAATGCAAAAAACAAAACTCACTAATGTCGTCAACAAAACTTTATAGGTTCATTCTATGAAAGAGGCTGCATTTGTCAATTCAATGAGTAGAGCTCCTTTCATTAATTCAGTGGGACAAGCTTCACGCTTTTATTCAATGAAACAAACTGCATTCATTGAATCATTGAATCAAAGTGAAATCATTGCTTCAATTAATCAAACCGTATTCCTTCTTTCAATGGAACAAACCTATCTCCCTTACATAGTGAACCAAACTGATAATTTCATTCAATGAAAGAGTCTGTACTTGTCAAATCAATGAGTAGAGCTACTCTCATTCATTCAGTGGGACAAGCTTAACGCTTGCCTTCAACGAAACACACTGCATTCATTGAATCATTGAATCAAAGTGAAATCATTGCTTCAATGAATCAAACCGTATTCCTTCTTTCAATGGAACAAACCTATCTCCCTTACAGAGTGAAACAAACTGATAATTTCATTCAATGAAAGAGGCTGCACTTGTCAAATCAATGAGTAGAGCTACTCTCATCCATTCAGTGGGACAAGCTTAATGCTTTCATTCAATGAAACAAACTGCATTCATTGAATCATTGAATCAAAGTGAAATCATTGCTTCAATTTATCAAACCGTATTCCTTCTTTCAATGGAACAAACCTATCTCCCTTACATAGTGAACCAAACTGCATACTTTCATTCAATCAATGAGGCTGCACTTGTCAATTCAGTGAGTAGAGTTATTCTCATTCTTCAATGGGAGAAGCTTAACGGTTTCTTTCAAATAAACAAATTGCATGCATTGAATCATTCAATCAAACTATAACCATTGATTCATTGAATCAAACTGTATTCCTTGTTTCAATGCAACAAACCAAACGTACTTTTCACCTGAACAAAACTTTGTAGGTTCATTCATTAAAAAGACTACACTTGTCAATTCAATGAGTAGAGCTACTCTCATTGATTCAGTGGGACAAGCTTAACGCTTTCATTCAATTAAACAAACTGCATTCATTGAATCATTGAATCAAAGTGAAATCATTGCTTCAATGAATCAAACCGTATTCCTTCTTTCAATGGAACAAACCTACCTCCCTTGTACAGTGAAACAAACTGCATATATTCATTCAATGAAAAGTGCTTCACTTGTCAAATCAATGAGTAGAGTTATTCTCATTCTTTCAATGGGACAAGCTTTATGCTTTCATTGAATGAAACAAACTGCATTCATTGAATCATTTAATCAAAGTACAACCAATGATTCATTCAATCAAACTGTATTCATTGTTAAAATGCAACAAACCAAACATACTTATATCGTGATCAAAACTTTATAGGTTCATTCATGAAAAAGGCTGCACTTGACAATTGCATGAGTAGAGCTACTCTCAGTGGAACAAGCTTAACGCTTTCGTTCAATTAAACAAACTGCATGCATTCAATCAAACTACAACCATTGGTTCATTGAATCAAACAGTGTTCATTGTTTCAATGCAACAAACCTAACTCCCTTGTACAGTGAAACAAACGACATACTCTCATTCAATCAAAGAGGCTGCACTTGTCCATTTAGTGAGTAGAGATATTCTCATTCTTTCAATGGGACAAGCTTAACGCTTTCTTTCAAATAAACAAACTGCATGCATTTAATCATTCAATCAAACTATAAACATTGATTCATTGAATCAAACTGTATTCCTTGTTTCAATGCAACAAACCAAACGTACTTTTCTCCTGAACAAAACTTTGTAGGTTCATTCATTTAAAAAGGCTGCACTTGTCAATTCAATGAGTAGAGCTACTCTCATTCATTCAGTGTGACAAGCTTAACGCTTTCATTCAACGAAACAAACTGCATTCATTGAATCATTGAATCAAAGTGAAATCATTGCTTCAATGAATCAAACCTTATTCATTGAATCAATGCAACAAACCTACCTCCCTTGTACAGTGAAACAAACTGCATATGTTCATTCAATGAAAAATGCTGCACTTGTCAATTCAATCAGTAGAGTTATTCTCATTCTTTCAATGGGACAAGCTTAACGCTTTCGTTCAATTAAACAAACTGCATGCACTGAACCATTCAATCAAACTGCAACCATTGATTCATTGAATCAAACTCTATTCATTGTTTCAATGCAACAAACCTAACTCCCTTGTACAGTGAAACAAACTGCATACTTTCATTCAATGAAAGAGGCTACACTTGTCAATTCAGTGAGTAGAGTTATTCTCATTCTTTCAATGGGACAAGCTTAACGCTTTCTTTCAAATAAACAAACTGCATGCATTTAATGATTCAATTAAACTATAACCATTGATTCATTGAATCAAACTGTATTCCTTGTTTCAATGCAACAAACCAAACGTACTTTTCACCTGAACAAAACTTTGTAGGTTCATTCATTAAAAAGACTGCACTTGTCAATTCAATGAGTAGACCTACTCTCATTGATTCAGTGGGACAAGCTTAACGCTTTCATTCAATTAAACAAACTGCATTCATTGAATCATTGAATCAAAGTGAAATCATTGCTTCAATGAATCAAACCGTATTCCTTCTTTCAATGGAACAAACCTACCTCCCTTGTACAGTGAAACAAACTGCATATATTCATTCAATGAAAAGTGCTTCACTTGTCAAATCAATGAGTAGAGTTATTCTCATTCTTTCAATGGGACAAGCTTTATGCTTTCATTGAATGAAACAAACTGCATTCATTGAATCATTTAATCAAAGTACAACCAATGATTCATTGAATCAAACTGTATTCATTGTTTCAATGCAACAAACCAAACATACTTATATCGTGATCAAAACTTTATAGGTTCATTCATGAAAAAGGCTGCACTAGTCAATTGCATGAGTAGAGCTACTCTCAGTGGAACAAGCTTAACGCTTTCGTTCAATTAAACAAACTGCATGCATTCAATCAAACTACAACCATTGGTTCATTGAATCAAACAGTGTTCAACGTTTCAATGCAACAAACCTAACTCCCTTGTACAGTGAAACAAACGACATACTCTCATTCAATCAAAGAGGCTGCACTTGTCCATTTAGTGAGTAGAGATATTCTCATTCTTTCAATGGGACAAGCTTAACGCTTTCTTTCAAATAAACAAACTGCATGCATTTAATCATTCAATCAAACTATAAACATTGATTCATTGAATCAAACTGTATTCCTTGTTTCAATGCAACAAACCAAACGTACTTTTCTCCTGAACAAAACTTTGTAGGTTCATTCATTAAAAAGGCTGCACTTGTCAATTCAATGAGTAGAGCTACTCTCATTCATTCAGTGGGACAAGCTTAACGCTTTCATTCAACGAAACAAATTGCATTCATTGAATCATTGAATCAAAGTGAAATCATTGCTTCAATGAATCAAACCTGATTCATTGATCAATGCAACAAACCTACCTCCCTTGTACAGTGAAACAAACTGCATATGTTCATTCAATGAAAAATGCTGCACTTGTCAATTCAATGAGTAGAGTTATTCTCATTCTTTCAATGGGACAAGCTTAACGCTTTCGTTCAATTAAACAAACTGCATGCACTGAACCATTCAATCAAACTGCAACCATTGATTCATTGAATCAAACTGTATTCATTGTTTAAATGCAACAAACCTAACTCCCTTGTACAGTGAAACAAACTGCATACTTTCATTTAATGAAAGAGGCTGCACTTGTCAATTCAGTGAATAGAGTTATTCTCATTCTTTCAATGGGACAAGCTTAACGCTTTCTTTCAAATAAACAAACTGCATGCATTTAATCATTCAATCAAACTATAACCATTGTTTCATTGAATCAAACTGTATTCCTTGTTTCCATGCAACAAACCAAACATACTTTCCTCGTGCACAAAACTTTGTAGGTTCATTCAATGAAAGAGGCTGCACTTGTCCACTCAGTGAATAGAGTTATTCTCATTCTTTCAATGGGACAAGCTTAACGCTTTCTTTCAAATAAACAAACTGCATGCATTTAATCATTCAATCAAACTATAACCATTAATTCATTGAATCAAACTGTATTCCTTGTTTCAATGCAACAAACCAAACGTACTTTTCTCCTGAACAAAATTTTGTAGATTCATTCATTAAAAAGGCTGCACTTGTCAATTCAATGAGTAGAGCTACTCTCATTCATTCAGTGGGACAAGCTTAATGCTTTCATTCAATGAAACAAATGGAATTCATTGAATCATTTAATCAAAGTGAAATCATTGCTTCAATGAATCAAACCTTATTCATTGTTTCAATGCAACAAACCGAACTCCCTTGTACAGTGAAACAAACGACATACTCTCATTCAATCAAAGAGGCTGCACTTGTCCATTTAGTGAGTAGAGATATTCTCATTCTTTCAATGGGACAAGCTTAACGCTTTCTTTCAAATAAACAAACTGCATGCATTTAATCATTCAATCAAACTATAAACATTGATTCATTGAATCAAACTGTATTCCTTGTTTCAATGCAACAAACCAAACGTACTTTTCTCCTGAACAAAACTTTGTAGGTTCATTCATTAAAAAGGCTGCACTTGTCAATTCAATGAGTAGAGCTACTCTCATTCATTCAGTGGGACAAGCTTAACGCTTTCATTCAACGAAACAAACTGCATTCATTGAATCATTGAATCAATTTGAAATCATTGCTTCAATGAATCAAACCTGATTCATTGATCAATGCAACAAACCTACCTCCCTTGTACAGTGAAACAAACTGCATATGTTCATTCAATGAAAAATGCTGCACTTGTCAATTCAATGAGTAGAGTTATTCTCATTCTTTCAATGGGACAAGCTTAACGCTTTCGTTCAATTAAACAAACTGCATGCACTGAACCATTCAATCAAACTGCAACCATTGATTCATTGAATCAAACTGTATTCATTGTTTCAATGCAACAAACCTAACTCCCTTGTACAGTGAAACAAACTGCATACTTTCATTCAATGAAAGAGGCTACACTTGTCAATTCAGTGAGTAGAGTTATTCTCATTCTTTCAATGGGACAAGCTTAACGCTTTCTTTCAAATAAACAAACTGCATGCATTTAATCATTCAATCAAACTATAACCATTGATTCATTGAATCAAACTGTATTCCTTGTTTCAGTGCAACGGAACTAACTCCCTTACATAGTGAAACAACTGCAAACGTTCATTCAATGAAAGAGGCTACACTTGTCAATTCAGTGAGGAGAGTTATTCTCATTCTTTCAATGGGACAAGATTTATGCTTTCATTGAATTATACAAACTGCATGCATTGAATCATTCAATCAAACTACAACAATTGATTTATTGAATCAAACTGTATTCCTTGTTTCAATGCAAAAAACAAAACTCACTAATGTCGTCAACAAAACTTTATAGGTTCATTCTATGAAAGAGGCTGCATTTGTCAATTCAATGAGTAGAGCTCCTTTCATTAATTCAGTGGGACAAGCTTCACGCTTTTATTCAATGAAACAAACTGCATTCATTGAATCATTGAATCAAAGTGAAATCATTGCTTCAATTAATCAAACCGTATTCCTTCTTTCAATGGAACAAACCTATCTCCCTTACATAGTGAACCAAACTGATAATTTCATTCAATGAAAGAGTCTGTACTTGTCAAATCAATGAGTAGAGCTACTCTCATTCATTCAGTGGGACAAGCTTAACGCTTGCCTTCAACGAAACACACTGCATTCATTAAATCATTGAATCAAAGTGAAATCATTGCTTCAATGAATCAAACCGTATTCCTTCTTTCAATGGAACAAACCTATCTCCCTTACAGAGTGAAACAAACTGATAATTTCATTCAATGAAAGAGGCTGCACTTGTCAAATCAATGAGTAGAGCTACTCTCATCCATTCAGTGGGACAAGCTTAATGCTTTCATTCAATGAAACAAACTGCATTCATTGAATCATTGAATCAAAGTGAAATCATTGCTTCAATTTATCAAACCGTATTCCTTCTTTCAATGGAACAAACCTATCTCCCTTACATAGTGAACCAAACTGCATACTTTCATTCAATCAATGAGGCTGCACTTGTCAATTCAGTGAGTAGAGTTATTCTCATTCTTCAATGGGAGAAGCTTAACGGTTTCTTTCAAATAAACAAATTGCATGCATTGAATCATTCAATCAAACTATAACCATTGATTCATTGAATCAAACTGTATTCCTTGTTTCAATGCAACAAACCAAACGTACTTTTCACCTGAACAAAACTTTGTAGGTTCATTCATTAAAAAGACTACACTTGTCAATTCAATGAGTAGAGCTACTCTCATTGATTCAGTGGGACAAGCTTAACGCTTTCATTCAATTAAACAAACTGCATTCATTGAATCATTGAATCAAAGTGAAATCATTGCTTCAATGAATCAAACCGTATTCCTTCTTTCAATGGAACAAACCTACCTCCCTTGTACAGTGAAACAAACTGCATATATTCATTCAATGAAAAGTGCTTCACTTGTCAAATCAATGAGTAGAGTTATTCTCATTCTTTCAATGGGACAAGCTTTATGCTTTCATTGAATGAAACAAACTGCATTCATTGAATCATTTAATCAAAGTACAACCAATGATTCATTCAATCAAACTGTATTCATTGTTAAAATGCAACAAACCAAACATACTTATATCGTGATCAAAACTTTACAGGTTCATTCATGAAAAAGGCTGCACTTGACAATTGCATGAGTAGAGCTACTCTCAGTGGAACAAGCTTAACGCTTTCGTTCAATTAAACAAACTGCATGCATTCAATCAAACTACAACCATTGGTTCATTGAATCAAACAGTGTTCATTGTTTCAATGCAACAAACCTAACTCCCTTGTACAGTGAAACAAACGACATACTCTCATTCAATCAAAGAGGCTGCACTTGTCCATTTAGTGAGTAGAGATATTCTCATTCTTTCAATGGGACAAGCTTAACGCTTTCTTTCAAATAAACAAACTGCATGCATTTAATCATTCAATCAAACTATAAACATTGATTCATTGAATCAAACTGTATTCCTTGTTTCAATGCAACAAACCAAACGTACTTTTCTCCTGAACAAAACTTTGTAGGTTCATTCATTTAAAAAGGCTGCACTTGTCAATTCAATGAGTAGAGCTACTCTCATTCATTCAGTGTGACAAGCTTAACGCTTTCATTCAACGAAACAAACTGCATTCATTGAATCATTGAATCAAAGTGAAATCATTGCTTCAATGAATCAAACCTTATTCATTGAATCAATGCAACAAACCTACCTCCCTTGTACAGTGAAACAAACTGCATATGTTCATTCAATGAAAAATGCTGCACTTGTCAATTCAATGAGTAGAGTTATTCTCATTCTTTCAATGGGACAAGCTTAACGCTTTCGTTCAATTAAACAAACTGCATGCACTGAACCATTCAATCAAACTGCAACCATTGATTCATTGAATCAAACTCTATTCATTGTTTCAATGCAACAAACCTAACTCCCTTGTACAGTGAAACAAACTGCATACTTTCATTCAATGAAAGAGGCTACACTTGTCAATTCAGTGAGTAGAGTTATTCTCATTCTTTCAATGGGACAAGCTTAACGCTTTCTTTCAAATAAACAAACTGCATGCATTTAATGATTCAATTAAACTATAACCATTGATTCATTGAATCAAACTGTATTCCTTGTTTCAATGCAACGGAACTAACTCCCTTACATAGTGAAACAAACTGCAAACGTTCATTCAATGAAAGAGGCTACACTTGTCAATTCAGTGAGTAGAGTTATTCTCATTCTTTCAATGCGACAAGATTTATGCTTTCATTGAATTATACAAACTGCATGCATTGAATCATTCAATCAAACTACAACAATTGATTTATTGAATCAAACTGTATTCCTTGTTTCAATGCAAAAAACAAAACTCACTAATGTCGTCAACAAAACTTGATAGGTTCATTCTATGAAAGAGGCTGCATTTGTCAATTCAATGAGTAGAGCTCCTTTCATTAATTCAGTGGGACAAGCTTCACGCTTTTATTCAATGAAACAAACTGCATTCATTGAATCATTGAATCAAAGTGAAATCGTTGCTTCAATTAATCAAACCGTATTCCTTCTTTCAATGGAACAAACCTATCTCCCTTACATAGTGAACCAAACTGATAATTTCATTCAATAAAAGCGTCTGTACTTGTCAAATCAATGAGTAGAGCTACTCTCATTCATTCAGTGGGACAAGCTTAACGCTTGCGTTCAAGGAAACACACTGCATTCATTGAATCATTGAATCAAAGTGAAATCATTGCTTCAATGAATCAAACCTTATTCATTGAATCAATGCAACAAACCTACCTCCCTTTTATAGTGAAACAAACTGCATCTGTTCATTCAATGAAAAATGCTGCACTTGTCAATTCAATGAGTAGAGCTATTCTCTTTCATTCAATGGGACCATCCTAAGGCTTTCATTCAATGAAACAAACTGCATTCATTGAATCATTGAATCAAAGTGAAATCATTGCTTCAATTAATCAAACCGTATTCCTTGTTTCAATGGAACAAACCTATCTCCCTTACAAAGTGAACCAAACTGCATACTTTCATTCAATGAAAGAGGCTGCACTTGTCAATTCAGTGAGTAGAGTTATTCTCATTCTTTCAATGGGACAAGCTTAACGCTTTCGTTCAATTAAACAAACTGCATGCATTCAATCAAACTACAACCATTGATTCATTGAATCAAACTGTATTCATTGTTTCAATGCAACAAACCTAACTCCCTTGCACAGTGAAACAAACTGCATACTTTCATTTAATGAAAGATGCTGCACTTGTCAATTCAGTGAGGAGAGTTATTCTCATTCTTTCAATGGGACATGATTAACGATTTCCTCCAAATAAACAAACTGCATGCATTGAATCATTCAATCATCCTATAACCATTGATTCATTGAATCAAACTGTATTCCTTGTTTCAATGCAACAAACCAAACATACTTTCCTCGTGCACAAAACTTTGTAGGTTCACTCAATGAAAGAGGCTGCACTTGTCCATTCAGTGAATAGAGTTATTCTCATTCTTTCAATGGGACAAGCTTAACGCTTTCTTTCAAATAAACAAACTGCATGCATTTAATCATTCAATCAAACTATAACCATTGATTCATTGAATCAAACTGTATTCCTTGTTTCAATGCAACAAACCAAACGTACTTTTCTCCTGAACAAAACTTTGTAGGTTCATTCATTAAAAAGGCTGCACTAGTCAATTCAATGATACGAGCTACTCTCATTCATTCAAGTGGGGCAGGCTACATGCTTTCATTCAATGAAACAAACTGCATTCATTGAATCATTGAATCAAACTACAACCATTGATTCATTGAATCAAACTGTATTCCTTGTTTCAATGCAACGAAACTAACTCCCTTACATAGTGAACCAAACTGCATACTTTCATTCAATGAAAGAGGCTGCACTTGTCCATTCAGTGAAGAGAGTTATTCTCATTCTTTCAATGGGACAAGCTTAACGCTTTCTTTCAAATAAACAAACTGCATGCATTTAATCATTCAATCAAACTATAACCATTGATTCATTGAATCAAACTGTATTCCTTGTTTCAATGCAACAATCCAAACGTACTTTTCTCCTGAACAAAACTTTGTAGGTTCATTCATTTAAAAGGCTGCACTTGTCAAATCAATGAGTAGCGCTACTCTCATTCATTCAGTGGGACAAGCTTAATGCTTTCATTCAATGAAACAAACTGCATTCATTGAATTATTTAATCAAAGTGAAATCATTGCTTCAATGAATCAAACCTTATTCATTGAATCAATGCAACAAACCTACCTCCCTTTTATAGTGAAACAAACTGCATCTGTTCATTCACTGAAAAATGCTGCACTTGTCAATTCAATGAGTAGAGCTATTCTCTTTCATTCAATGGGACGAGCCTAAGGCTTTCATTCAATGAAAGAAACTGCATTCATTGAATCATTGAATCAAAGTGAAATTATTGCTTCAATTAATCAAACCGTATTCCTTGTTTCAATGGAACAAACCTATCTCCCTTACAAAGTGAACCAAACTGCATACTTTCATTCAATGAAAGAGGCTGCACTTGTCAATTCAGTGAGTAGAGTTATTCTCATTCTTTCAATGGGACAAGCTGAACGCTTTCGTTCAATTAAACAAACTGCATGCATTCAATCAAACTACAACCATTGATTCATTGAATCAAACTGTATTCATTGTTTCAATGCAACAAACCTAACTCCCTTGCACAGTGAAACAAACTGCATACTTTCATTTAATGAAAGATGCTGCACTTGTCAATTCAGTGAGGAGAGTTATTCTCATTCTTTCAATGGGACATGATTAACGATTTCCTCCAAATAAACAAACTGCATGCATTGAATCATTCAATCAAACTACAACCATTGATTCATTGAATCAAACTATATTACTTGGTTCAATGCAACAAACCAAACATTATTTTCTCGTGAACAAAACTTTATAGGTTCATTCATGAAAAAGGCTGCACTTGTCAATTCAATGAGTAGACCTACTCTCATTCATTCAGTGGGACAATCTTAACGCTTTCGTTCAATTAAACAAACTGCATGCATTCAATCAAACTACAACCATTGATTCATTGAATCAAACTGTATTCATTGTTTCAATGCAACAAACCTAACTCCCTTGTACAGTGAAACAAACTGCATACTTTCATTCAATCAAAGAGGCTGCACTTGTCAATTCAGTGAGTAGAGTTATTCTCATTCTTCAATGGGAAAAGCTTAACGCTTTCTTTCAAATAAATAAACTGCATGCATTTAATCATTCAATCAAACTATAACCATTGATTCATTGAATCAAACTGTATTCCTTGTTTCAATGCAACAAACCAAACGTACTTTTCACCTGAACAAAACTTTGTAGGTTCATTCATTAAAAAGACTGCACTTGTCAATTCAATGAGTAGAGCTACTCTCATTGATTCAGTGGGACAAGCTTAACGCTTTCATTCAATTAAACAAACTGCATTCATTGAATCATTGAATCAAAGTGAAATCATTGCTTCAATGAATCAAACCGTATTCCTTCTTTCAATGGAACAAACCTACCTCCCTTGTACAGTGAAACAAACTGCATATATTCATTCAATGAAAAGTGCTTCACTTGTCAAATCAATGAGTAGAGTTATTCTCATTCTTTCAATGGGACAAGCTTTATGCTTTCATTGAATGAAACAAACTGCATTCATTGAATCATTTAATCAAAGTACAACCAATGATTCATTGAATCAAACTGTATTCATTGTTTCAATGCAACAAACCAAACATACTTATATCGTGATCAAAACTTTATAGGTTCATTCATGAAAAAGGCTGCACTTGTCAATTGCATGAGTAGAGCTACTCTCAGTGGAACAAGCTTAACGCTTTCGTTCAATTAAACAAACTGCATGCATTCAATCAAACTACAACCATTGGTTCATTGAATCAAACAGTGTTCATTGTTTCAATGCAACAAACCTAACTCCCTTGTACAGTGAAACAAACGACATACTCTCATTCAATCAAAGAGGCTGCACTTGTCCATTTAGTGAGTAGAGATATTCTCATTCTTTCAATGGGACAAGCTTAACGCTTTCTTTCAAATAAACAAACTGCATGCATTTAATCATTCAATCAAACTATAAACATTGATTCATTGAATCAAACTGTATTCCTTGTTTCAATGCAACAAACCAAACGTACTTTTCTCCTGAACAAAACTTTGTAGGTTCATTCATTAAAAAGGCTGCACTTGTCAATTCAATGTGTAGAGCTACTCTCATTCATTCAGTGGGACAAGCTTAACGCTTTCATTCAACGAAACAAACTCCATTCATTGAATCATTGAATCAAAGTGAAATCATTGCTTCAATGAATCAAACCTGATTCATTGATCAATGCAACAAACCTACCTCCCTTGTACAGTGAAACAAACTGCATATGTTCATTCAATGAAAAATGCTGCACTTGTCAATTCAATGAGTAGAGTTATTCTCATTCTTTCAATGGGACAAGCTTAACGCTTTCGTTCAATTAAACAAACTGCATGCACTGAACCATTCAATCAAACTGCAACCATTGATTCATTGAATCAAACTGTATTCATTGTTTCAATGCAACAAACCTAACTCCCTTGTACAGTGAAACAAACTGCATACTTTCATTTAATGAAAGAGGCTGCACTTGTCAATTCAGTGAATAGAGTTATTCTCATTCTTTCAATGGGACAAGCTTAACGCTTTCTTTCAAATAAACAAACTGCATGCATTTAATCATTCAATCAAACTATAACCATTGATTCATTGAATCATACTGTATTCCTTGTTTCAATGCAACAAACCAAACGTACTTTTCTCCTGAACAAAACTTTGTAGATTCATTCATTAAAAAGGCTGCACTTGTCAATTCAATGAGTAGAGCTACTCTCATTCATTCAGTGGGACAAGCTTAATGCTTTCATTCAATGAAACAAATTGCATTCATTGAATCATTTAATCAAAGTGAAATCATTGCTTCAATGAATCAAACCTTATTCATTGTTTCAATGCAACAAACCGAACTCCCTTGTACAGTGAAACAAACTGCATACTTTCATTCAATGAAAGAGGCTACACTTGTCAATTCAGTGAGTAGAGTTATTCTCATTCTTTCAATGGGACAAGCTTAACGCTTTCTTTCAAATAAACAAACTGCATGCATTTAACCATTCAATCAAACTGCAACCATTGATTCATTGAATCAAACTGTATTCCTTGTTTCAGTGCAACGGAACTAACTCCCTTACATAGTGAAACAACTGCAAACGTTCATTCAATGAAAGAGGCTACACTTGTCAATTCAGTGAGGAGAGTTATTCTCATTCTTTCAATGGGACAAGATTTATGCTTTCATTGAATTATACAAACTGCATGCATTGAATCATTCAATCAAACTACAACAATTAATTTATTGAATCAAACTGTATTCCTTGTTTCAATGCAAAAAACAAAACTCACTAATGTCGTCAACAAAACTTTATAGGTTCATTCTATGAAAGAGGCTGCATTTGTCAATTCAATGAGTAGAGCTCCTTTCATTAATTCAGTGGGACAAGCTTCACGCTTTTATTCAATGAAACAAACTGCATTCATTGAATCATTGAATCAAAGTGAAATCATTGCTTCAATTAATCAAACCGTATTCCTTCTTTCAATGGAACAAACCTATCTCCCTTACATAGTGAACCAAACTGATAATTTCATTCAATGAAAGAGTCTGTACTTGTCAAATCAATGAGTAGAGCTACTCTCATTCATTCAGTGGGACAAGCTTAACGCTTGCCTTCAACGAAACACACTGCATTCATTGAATCATTGAATCAAAGTGAAATCATTGCTTCAATGAATCAAACCGTATTCCTTCTTTCAATGGAACAAACCTATCTCCCTTACAGAGTGAAACAAACTGATAATTTCATTCAATGAAAGAGGCTGCACTTGTCAAATCAATGAGTAGAGCTACTCTCATCCATTCAGTGGGACAAGCTTAATGCTTTCATTCAATGAAACAAACTGCATTCATTGAATCATTGAATCAAAGTGAAATCATTGCTTCAATTTATCAAACCGTATTCCTTCTTTCAATGGAACAAACCTATCTCCCTTACATAGTGAACCAAACTGCATACTTTCATTCAATCAATGAGGCTGCACTTGTCAATTCAGTGAGTAGAGTTATTCTCATTCTTCAATGGGAGAAGCTTAACGGTTTCTTTCAAATAAACAAATTGCATGCATTGAATCATTCAATCAAACTATAACCATTGATTCATTGAATCAAACTGTATTCCTTGTTTCAATGCAACAAACCAAACGTACTTTTCACCTGAACAAAACTTTGTAGGTTCATTCATTAAAAAGACTACACTTGTCAATTCAATGAGTAGAGCTACTCTCATTGATTCAGTGGGACAAGCTTAACGCTTTCATTCAATTAAACAAACTGCATTCATTGAATCATTGAATCAAAGTGAAATCATTGCTTCAATGAATCAAACCGTATTCCTTCTTTCAATGGAACAAACCTACCTCCCTTGTACAGTGAAACAAACTGCATATATTCATTCAATGAAAAGTGCTTCACTTGTCAAATCAATGAGTAGAGTTATTCTCATTCTTTCAATGGGACAAGCTTTATGCTTTCATTGAATGAAACAAACTGCATTCATTGAATCATTTAATCAAAGTACAACCAATGATTCATTCAATCAAACTGTATTCATTGTTAAAATGCAACAAACCAAACATACTTATATCGTGATCAAAACTTTATAGGTTCATTCATGAAAAAGGCTGCACTTGACAATTGCATGAGTAGAGCTACTCTCAGTGGAACAAGCTTAACGCTTTCGTTCAATTAAACAAACTGCATGCATTCAATCAAACTACAACCATTGGTTCATTGAATCAAACTGTGTTCATTGTTTCAATGCAACAAACCTAACTCCCTTGTACAGTGAAACAAACGACATACTCTCATTCAATCAAAGAGGCTGCACTTGTCCATTTAGTGAGTAGAGATATTCTCATTCTTTCAATGGGACAAGCTTAACGCTTTCTTTCAAATAAACAAACTGCATGCATTTAATCATTCAATCAAACTATAAACATTGATTCATTGAATCAAACTGTATTCCTTGTTTCAATGCAACAAACCAAACGTACTTTTCTCCTGAACAAAACTTTGTAGGTTCATTCATTTAAAAAGGCTGCACTTGTCAATTCAATGAGTAGAGCTACTCTCATTCATTCAGTGTGACAAGCTTAACGCTTTCATTCAACGAAACAAACTGCATTCATTGAATCATTGAATCAAAGTGAAATCATTGCTTCAATGAATCAAACCTTATTCATTGAATCAATGCAACAAACCTACCTCCCTTGTACAGTGAAACAAACTGCATATGTTCATTCAATGAAAAATGCTGCACTTGTCAATTCAATGAGTAGAGTTATTCTCATTCTTTCAATGGGACAAGCTTAACGCTTTCGTTCAATTAAACAAACTGCATGCACTGAACCATTCAATCAAACTGCAACCATTGATTCATTGAATCAAACTCTATTCATTGTTTCAATGCAACAAACCTAACTCCCTTGTACAGTGAAACAAACTGCATACTTTCATTCAATGAAAGAGGCTACACTTGTCAATTCAGTGAGTAGAGTTATTCTCATTCTTTCAATGGGACAAGCTTAACGCTTTCTTTCAAATAAACAAACTGCATGCATTTAATGATTCAATTAAACTATAACCATTGATTCATTGAATCAAACTGTATTCCTTGTTTCAATGCAACGGAACTAACTCCCTTACATAGTGAAACAAACTGCAAACGTTCATTCAATGAAAGAGGCTACACTTGTCAATTCAGTGAGTAGAGTTATTCTCATTCTTTCAATGCGACAAGATTTATGCTTTCATTGAATTATACAAACTGCATGCATTGAATCATTCAATCAAACTACAACAATTGATTTATTGAATCAAACTATTCCTTGTTTCAATGCAAAAAACAAAACTCACTAATGTCGTCAACAAAACTTTATAGGTTCATTCTATGAAAGAGGCTGCATTTGTCAATTCAATGAGTAGAGCTCCTTTCATTAATTCAGTGGGACAAGCTTCACGCTTTTATTCAATGAAACAAACTGCATTCATTGAATCATTGAATCAAAGTGAAATCGTTGCTTCAATTAATCAAACCGTATTCCTTCTTTCAATGGAACAAACCTATCTCCCTTACATAGTGAACCAAACTGATAATTTCATTCAATAAAAGAGTCTGTACTTGTCAAATCAATGAGTAGAGCTACTCTCATTCATTCAGTGGGACAAGCTTAACGCTTGCGTTCAAGGAAACACACTGCATTCATTGAATCATTGAATCAAAGTGAAATCATTGCTTCAATGAATCAAACCTTATTCATTGAATCAATGCAACAAACCTACCTCCCTTTTATAGTGAAACAAACTGCATCTGTTCATTCAATGAAAAATGCTGCACTTGTCAATTCAATGAGTAGAGCTATTCTCTTTCATTCAATGGGACCATCCTAAGGCTTTCATTCAATGAAACAAACTGCATTCATTGAATCATTGAATCAAAGTGAAATCATTGCTTCAATTTATCAAACCGTATTCCTTCTTTCAATGGAACAAACCTATCTCCCTTACATAGTGAACCAAACTGCATACTTTCATTCAATCAATGAGGCTGCACTTGTCAATTCAGTGAGTAGAGTTATTCTCATTCTTCAATGGGAGAAGCTTAACGGTTTCTTTCAAATAAACAAATTGCATGCATTGAATCATTCAATCAAACTATAACCATTGATTCATTGAATCAAACTGTATTCCTTGTTTCAATGCAACAAACCAAACGTACTTTTCACCTGAACAAAACTTTGTAGGTTCATTCATTAAAAAGACTACACTTGTCAATTCAATGAGTAGAGCTACTATCATTGATTCAGTGGGACAAGCTTAACGCTTTCATTCAATTAAACAAACTGCATTCATTGAATCATTGAATCAAAGTGAAATCATTGCTTCAATGAATCAAACCGTATTCCTTCTTTCAATGGAACAAACCTACCTCCCTTGTACAGTGAAACAAACTGCATATATTCATTCAATGAAAAGTGCTTCACTTGTCAAATCAATGAGTAGAGTTATTCTCATTCTTTCAATGGGACAAGCTTTATGCTTTCATTGAATGAAACAAACTGCATTCATTGAATCATTTAATCAAAGTACAACCAATGATTCATTCAATCAAACTGTATTCATTGTTAAAATGCAACAAACCAAACATACTTATATCGTGATCAAAACTTTATAGGTTCATTCATGAAAAAGGCTGCACTTGACAATTGCATGAGTAGAGCTACTCTCAGTGGAACAAGCTTAACGCTTTCGTTCAATTAAACAAACTGCATGCATTCAATCAAACTACAACCATTGGTTTATTGAATCAAACAGTGTTCATTGTTTCAATGCAACAAACCTAACTCCCTTGTACAGTGAAACAAACGACATACTCTCATTCAATCAAAGAGGCTGCACTTGTCCATTTAGTGAGTAGAGATATTCTCATTCTTTCAATGGGACAAGCTTAACGCTTTCTTTCAAATAAACAAACTGCATGCATTTAATCATTCAATCAAACTATAAACATTGATTCATTGAATCAAACTGTATTCCTTGTTTCAATGCAACAAACCAAACGTACTTTTCTCCTGAACAAAACTTTGTAGGTTCATTCATTTAAAAAGGCTGCACTTGTCAATTCAATGAGTAGAGCTACTCTCATTCATTCAGTGTGACAAGCTTAACGCTTTCATTCAACGAAACAAACTGCATTCATTGAATCATTGAATCAAAGTGAAATCATTGCTTCAATGAATCAAACCTTATTCATTGAATCAATGCAACAAACCTACCTCCCTTGTACAGTGAAACAAACTGCATATGTTCATTCAATGAAAAATGCTGCACTTGTCAATTCAATGAGTAGAGTTATTCTCATTCTTTCAATGGGACAAGCTTAACGCTTTCGTTCAATTAAACAAACTGCATGCACTGAACCATTCAATCAAACTGCAACCATTGATTCATTGAATCAAACTCTATTCATTGTTTCAATGCAACAAACCTAACTCCCTTGTACAGTGAAACAAACTGCATACTTTCATTCAATGAAAGAGGCTACACTTGTCAATTCAGTGAGTAGAGTTATTCTCATTCTTTCAATGGGACAAGCTTAACGCTTTCTTTCAAATAAACAAACTGCATGCATTTAATGATTCAATTAAACTATAACCATTGATTCATTGAATCAAACTGTATTCCTTGTTTCAATGCAACGGAACTAACTCCCTTACATAGTGAAACAAACTGCAAACGTTCATTCAATGAAAGAGGCTACACTTGTCAATTCAGTGAGTAGAGTTATTCTCATTCTTTCAATGCGACAAGATTTATGCTTTCATTGAATTATACAAACTGCATGCATTGAATCATTCAATCAAACTACAACAATTGATTTATTGAATCAAACTATTCCTTGTTTCAATGCAAAAAACAAAACTCACTAATGTCGTCAACAAAACTTTATAGGTTCATTCTATGAAAGAGGCTGCATTTGTCAATTCAATGAGTAGAGCTCCTTTCATTAATTCAGTGGGACAAGCTTCACGCTTTTATTCAATGAAACAAACTGCATTCATTGAATCATTGAATCAAAGTGAAATCGTTGCTTCAATTAATCAAACCGTATTCCTTCTTTCAATGGAACAAACCTATCTCCCTTACATAGTGAACCAAACTGATAATTTCATTCAATAAAAGAGTCTGTACTTGTCAAATCAATGAGTAGAGCTACTCTCATTCATTCAGTGGGACAAGCTTAACGCTTGCGTTCAAGGAAACACACTGCATTCATTGAATCATTGAATCAAAGTGAAATCATTGCTTCAATGAATCAAACCTTATTCATTGAATCAATGCAACAAACCTACCTCCCTTTTATAGTGAAACAAACTGCATCTGTTCATTCAATGAAAAATGCTGCACTTGTCAATTCAATGAGTAGAGCTATTCTCTTTCATTCAATGGGACCATCCTAAGGCTTTCATTCAATGAAACAAACTGCATTCATTGAATCATTGAATCAAAGTGAAATCATTGCTTCAATTAATCAAACCGTATTCCTTGTTTCAATGGAACAAACCTATCTCCCTTACAAAGTGAACCAAACTGCATACTTTCATTCAATGAAAGAGGCTGCACTTGTCAATTCGGTGAGTAGAGTTATTCTCATTCTTTCAATGGGACAAGCTTAACGCTTTCGTTCAATTAAACAAACTGCATGCATTCAATCAAACTACAACCATTGATTCATTGAATCAAACTGTATTCATTGTTTCAATGCAACAAACCTAACTCCCTTGCACAGTGAAACAAACTGCATACTTTCATTTAATGAAAGATGCTGCACTTGTCAATTCAGAGAGGAGAGTTATTCTCATTCTTTCAATGGGACATGATTAACGATTTCCTCCAAATAAACAAACTGCATGCATTGAATCATTCAATCATCCTATAACCATTGATTCATTGAATCAAACTGTATTCCTTGTTTCAATGCAACAAACCAAACATACTTTCCTCGTGCACAAAACTTTGTAGGTTCACTCAATGAAAGAGGCTGCACTTGTCCATTCAGTGAATAGAGTTATTCTCATTCTTTCAATGGGACAAGCTTAACGCTTTCTTTCAAATAAACAAACTGCATGCATTTAATCATTCAATCAAACTATAACCATTGATTCATTGAATCAAACTGTATTCCTTGTTTCAATGCAACAAACCAAACGTACTTTTCTCCTGAACAAAACTTTGTAGGTTCATTCATTAAAAAGGCTGCACTAGTCAATTCAATGATACGAGCTACTCTCATTCATTCAAGTGGGGCAGGCTACATGCTTTCATTCAATGAAACAAACTGCATTCATTGAATCATTGAATCAAACTACAACCATTGATTCATTGAATCAAACTGTATTCCTTGTTTCAATGCAACGAAACTAACTCCCTTACATAGTGAACCAAACTGCATACTTTCATTCAATGAAAGAGGCTGCACTTGTCCATTCAGTGAAGAGAGTTATTCTCATTCTTTCAATGGGACAAGCTTAACGCTTTCTTTCAAATAAACAAACTGCATGCATTTAATCATTCAATCAAACTATAACCATTGATTCATTGAATCAAACTGTATTCCTTGTTTCAATGCAACAATCCAAACGTACTTTTCTCCTGAACAAAACTTTGTAGGTTCATTCATTTAAAAGGCTGCACTTGTCAAATCAATGAGTAGCGCTACTCTCATTCATTCAGTGGGACAAGCTTAATGCTTTCATTCAATGAAACAAACTGCATTCATTGAATTATTTAATCAAAGTGAAATCATTGCTTCAATGAATCAAACCTTATTCATTGAATCAATGCAACAAACCTACCTCCCTTTTATAGTGAAACAAACTGCATCTGTTCATTCACTGAAAAATGCTGCACTTGTCAATTCAATGAGTAGAGCTATTCTCTTTCATTCAATGGGACGAGCCTAAGGCTTTCATTCAATGAAAGAAACTGCATTCATTGAATCATTGAATCAAAGTGAAATTATTGCTTCAATTAATCAAACCGTATTCCTTCTTTCAATGGAACAAACCTATCTCCCTTACAAAGTGAACCAAACTGCATACTTTCATTCAATGAAAGAGGCTGCACTTGTCAATTCAGTGAGTAGAGTTATTCTCATTCTTTCAATGGGACAAGCTGAACGCTTTCGTTCAATTAAACAAACTGCATGCATTCAATCAAACTACAACCATTGATTCATTGAATCAAACTGTATTCATTATTTCAATGCAACAAACCTAACTCCCTTGCACAGTGAAACAAACTGCATACTTTCATTTAATGAAAGATGCTGCACTTGTCAATTCAGTGAGGAGAGTTATTCTCATTCTTTCAATGGGACATGATTAACGATTTCCTCCAAATAAACAAACTGCATGCATTGAATCATTCAATCAAACTACAACCATTGATTCATTGAATCAAACTATATTACTTGGTTCAATGCAACAAACCAAACATTATTTTCTCCTGAACAAAACTTTATAGGTTCATTCATGAAAAAGGCTGCACTTGTCAATTCAATGAGTAGACCTACTCTCATTCATTCAGTGGGACAATCTTAACGCTTTCGTTCAATTAAACAAACTGCATGCATTCAATCAAACTACAACCATTGATTCATTGAATCAAACTGTATTCATTGTTTCAATGCAACAAACCTAACTCCCTTGTACAGTGAAACAAACTGCATACTTTCATTCAATCAAAGAGGGTGCACTTGTCCATTCAGTGAATAGCGTTATTCTCATTCTTTCAATGGGACAAGCTTAACGCTTTCTTTCAAATAAACAAACTGCATGCATTGAATCATTCAATCAAACTACAACCATTGATTCATTGAATCAAACTATATTACTTGGTTCAATGCAACAAACCAAACATAATTTTATCGTGAACAAAACTTTATAGGTTCATTCATGAAAAAGGCTGCACTTGTCAATTCAATGAGTAGAGTTATTCTCATTCTTTCAATGGGACAAGCTTAACGCTTTCGTTCAATTAAACAAACTGCATGCATTCAATCAAACTACAACCATTGATTCATTGAATCAAACTGTATTCATTGTTTCAATGCAACAAACCTAACTCCCTTGTACAGTGAAACAAACTGCATACTTTCATTCAATCAAAGAGGCTGCACTTGTCAATTCAGTGAGTAGAGTTATTCTCATTCTTCAATGGGAAAAGCTTAACGCTTTCTTTCAAATAAATAAACTGCATGCATTTAATCATTCAATCAAACTATAACCATTGATTCATTGAATCAAACTGTATTCCTTGTTTCAATGCAACAAACCAAACGTACTTTTCACCTGAACAAAACTTTGTAGGTTCATTCATTAAAAAGACTGCACTTGTCAATTCAATGAGTAGAGCTACTCTCATTGATTCAGTGGGACAAGCTTAACGCTTTCATTCAATTAAACAAACTGCATTCATTGAATCATTGAATCAAAGTGAAATCATTGCTTCAATGAATCAAACCGTATTCCTTCTTTCAATGGAACAAACCTACCTCCCTTGTACAGTGAAACAAACTGCATATATTCATTCAATGAAAAGTGCTTCACTTGTCAAATCAATGAGTAGAGTTATTCTCATTCTTTCAATGGGACAAGCTTTATGCTTTCATTGAATGAAACAAACTGCATTCATTGAATCATTTAATCAAAGTACAACCAATGATTCATTGAATCAAACTGTATTCATTGTTTCAATGCAACAAACCAAACATACTTATATCGTGATCAAAACTTTATAGGTTCATTCATGAAAAAGGCTGCACTTGTCAATTGCATGAGTAGAGCTACTCTCAGTGGAACAAGCTTAACGCTTTCGTTCAATTAAACAAACTGCATGCATTCAATCAAACTACAACCATTGGTTCATTGAATCAAACAGTGTTCATTGTTTCAATGCAACAAACCTAACTCCCTTGTACAGTGAAACAAACGACATACTCTCATTCAATCAAAGAGGCTGCACTTGTCCATTTAGTGAGTAGAGATATTCTCATTCTTTCAATGGGACAAGCTTAACGCTTTCTTTCAAATAAACAAACTGCATGCATTTAATCATTCAATCAAACTATAAACATTGATTCATTGAATCAAACTGTATTCCTTGTTTCAATGCAACAAACCAAACGTACTTTTCTCCTGAACAAAACTTTGTAGGTTCATTCATTAAAAAGGCTGCACTTGTCAATTCAATGAGTAGAGCTACTCTCATTCATTCAGTGGGACAAGCTTAACGCTTTCATTCAACGAAACAAACTGCATTCATTGAATCATTGAATCAAAGTGAAATCATTGCTTCAATGAATCAAACCTGATTCATTGATCAATGCAACAAACCTACCTCCCTTGTACAGTGAAACAAACTGCATATGTTCATTCAATGAAAAATGCTGCACTTGTCAATTCAATGAGTAGAGTTATTCTCATTCTTTCAATGGGACAAGCTTAACGCTTTCGTTCAATTAAACAAACTGCATGCACTGAACCATTCAATCAAACTGCAACCATTGATTCATTGAATCAAACTGTATTCATTGTTTCAATGCAACAAACCTAACTCCCTTGTACAGTGAAACAAACTGCATACTTTCATTCAATCAAAGAGGCTGCACTTGTCAATTCAGTGAGTAGAGTTATTCTCATTCTTCAATGGGAAAAGCTTAACGCTTTCTTTCAAATAAATAAACTGCATGCATTTAATCATTCAATCAAACTATAACCATTGATTCATTGAATCAAACTGTATTCCTTGTTTCAATGCAACAAACCAAACGTACTTTTCACCTGAACAAAACTTTGTAGGTTCATTCATTAAAAAGACTGCACTTGTCAATTCAATGAGTAGAGCTACTCTCATTGATTCAGTGGGACAAGCTTAACGCTTTCATTCAATTAAACAAACTGCATTCATTGAATCATTGAATCAAAGTGAAATCATTGCTTCAATGAATCAAACCGTATTCCTTCTTTCAATGGAACAAACCTACCTCCCTTGTACAGTGAAACAAACTGCATATATTCATTCAATGAAAAGTGCTTCACTTGTCAAATCAATGAGTAGAGTTATTCTCATTCTTTCAATGGGACAAGCTTTATGCTTTCATTGAATGAAACAAACTGCATTCATTGAATCATTTAATCAAAGTACAACCAATGATTCATTGAATCAAACTGTATTCATTGTTTCAATGCAACAAACCAAACATACTTATATCGTGATCAAAACTTTATAGGTTCATTCATGAAAAAGGCTGCACTTGTCAATTGCATGAGTAGAGCTACTCTCAGTGGAACAAGCTTAACGCTTTCGTTCAATTAAACAAACTGCATGCATTCAATCAAACTACAACCATTGGTTCATTGAATCAAACAGTGTTCATTGTTTCAATGCAACAAACCTAACTCCCTTGTACAGTGAAACAAACGACATACTCTCATTCAATCAAAGAGGCTGCACTTGTCCATTTAGTGAGTAGAGATATTCTCATTCTTTCAATGGGACAAGCTTAACGCTTTCTTTCAAATAAACAAACTGCATGCATTTAATCATTCAATCAAACTATAAACATTGATTCATTGAATCAAACTGTATTCCTTGTTTCAATGCAACAAACCAAACGTACTTTTCTCCTGAACAAAACTTTGTAGGTTCATTCATTAAAAAGGCTGCACTTGTCAATTCAATGAGTAGAGCTACTCTCATTGATTCAGTGGGACAAGCTTAACGCTTTCATTCAATTAAACAAACTGCATTCATTGAATCATTGAATCAAAGTGAAATCATTGCTTCAATGAATCAAACCGTATTCCTTCTTTCAATGGAACAAACCTACCTCCCTTGTACAGTGAAACAAACTGCATATATTCATTCAATGAAAAGTGCTTCACTTGTCAAATCAATGAGTAGAGTTATTCTCATTCTTTCAATGGGACAAGCTTTATGCTTTCATTGAATGAAACAAACTGCATTCATTGAATCATTTAATCAAAGTACAACCAATGATTCATTGAATCAAACTGTATTCATTGTTTCAATGCAACAAACCAAACATACTTATATCGTGATCAAAACTTTATAGGTTCATTCATGAAAAAGGCTGCACTTGTCAATTGCATGAGTAGAGCTACTCTCAGTGGAACAAGCTTAACGCTTTCGTTCAATTAAACAAACTGCATGCATTCAATCAAACTACAACCATTGGTTCATTGAATCAAACAGTGTTCATTGTTTCAATGCAACAAACCTAACTCCCTTGTACAGTGAAACAAACGACATACTCTCATTCAATCAAAGAGGCTGCACTTGTCCATTTAGTGAGTAGAGATATTCTCATTCTTTCAATGGGACAAGCTTAACGCTTTCTTTCAAATAAACAAACTGCATGCATTTAATCATTCAATCAAACTATAAACATTGATTCATTGAATCAAACTGTATTCCTTGTTTCAATGCAACAAACCAAACGTACTTTTCTCCTGAACAAAACTTTGTAGGTTCATTCATTAAAAAGGCTGCACTTGTCAATTCAATGAGTAGAGCTACTCTCATTCATTCAGTGGGACAAGCTTAACGCTTTCATTCAACGAAACAAACTGCATTCATTGAATCATTGAATCAAAGTGAAATCATTGCTTCAATGAATCAAACCTGATTCATTGATCAATGCAACAAACCTACCTCCCTTGTACAGTGAAACAAACTGCATATGTTCATTCAATGAAAAATGCTGCACTTGTCAATTCAATGAGTAGAGTTATTCTCATTCTTTCAATGGGACAAGCTTAACGCTTTCGTTCAATTAAACAAACTGCATGCACTGAACCATTCAATCAAACTGCAACCATTGATTCATTGAATCAAACTGTATTCATTGTTTCAATGCAACAAACCTAACTCCCTTGTACAGTGAAACAAACTGCATACTTTCATTCAATCAAAGAGGCTGCACTTGTCAATTCAGTGAGTAGAGTTATTCTCATTCTTCAATGGGAAAAGCTTAACGCTTTCTTTCAAATAAATAAACTGCATGCATTTAATCATTCAATCAAACTATAACCATTGATTCATTGAATCAAACTGTATTCCTTGTTTCAATGCAACAAACCAAACGTACTTTTCACCTGAACAAAACTTTGTAGGTTCATTCATTAAAAAGACTGCACTTGTCAATTCAATGAGTAGAGCTACTCTCATTGATTCAGTGGGACAAGCTTAACGCTTTCATTCAATTAAACAAACTGCATTCATTGAATCATTGAATCAAAGTGAAATCATTGCTTCAATGAATCAAACCGTATTCCTTCTTTCAATGGAACAAACCTACCTCCCTTGTACAGTGAAACAAACTGCATATATTCATTCAATGAAAAGTGCTTCACTTGTCAAATCAATGAGTAGAGTTATTCTCATTCTTTCAATGGGACAAGCTTTATGCTTTCATTGAATGAAACAAACTGCATTCATTGAATCATTTAATCAAAGTACAACCAATGATTCATTGAATCAAACTGTATTCATTGTTTCAATGCAACAAACCAAACATACTTATATCGTGATCAAAACTTTATAGGTTCATTCATGAAAAAGGCTGCACTTGTCAATTGCATGAGTAGAGCTACTCTCAGTGGAACAAGCTTAACGCTTTCGTTCAATTAAACAAACTGCATGCATTCAATCAAACTACAACCATTGGTTCATTGAATCAAACAGTGTTCATTGTTTCAATGCAACAAACCTAACTCCCTTGTACAGTGAAACAAACGACATACTCTCATTCAATCAAAGAGGCTGCACTTGTCCATTTAGTGAGTAGAGATATTCTCATTCTTTCAATGGGACAAGCTTAACGCTTTCTTTCAAATAAACAAACTGCATGCATTTAATCATTCAATCAAACTATAAACATTGATTCATTGAATCAAACTGTATTCCTTGTTTCAATGCAACAAACCAAACGTACTTTTCTCCTGAACAAAACTTTGTAGGTTCATTCATTAAAAAGGCTGCACTTGTCAATTCAATGAGTAGAGCTACTCTCATTCATTCAGTGGGACAAGCTTAACGCTTTCATTCAACGAAACAAACTGCATTCATTGAATCATTGAATCAAAGTGAAATCATTGCTTCAATGAATCAAACCTGATTCATTGATCAATGCAACAAACCTACCTCCCTTGTACAGTGAAACAAACTGCATATGTTCATTCAATGAAAAATGCTGCACTTGTCAATTCAATGAGTAGAGTTATTCTCATTCTTTCAATGGGACAAGCTTAACGCTTTCGTTCAATTAAACAAACTGCATGCACTGAACCATTCAATCAAACTGCAACCATTGATTCATTGAATCAAACTGTATTCATTGTTTCAATGCAACAAACCTAACTCCCTTGTACAGTGAAACAAACTGCATACTTTCATTTAATGAAAGAGGCTGCACTTGTCAATTCAGTGAATAGAGTTATTCTCATTCTTTCAATGGGACAAGCTTAACGCTTTCTTTCAAATAAACAAACTGCATGCATTTAATCATTCAATCAAACTATAACCATTGATTCATTGAATCAAACTGTATTCCTTGTTTCCATGCAACAAACCAAACATACTTTCCTCGTGCACAAAACTTTGTAGGTTCATTCAATGAAAGAGGCTGCACTTGTCCACTCAGTGAATAGAGTTATTCTCATTCTTTCAATGGGACAAGCTTAACGCTTTCTTTCAAATAAACAAACTGCATGCATTTAATCATTCAATCAAACTATAACCATTGATTCATTGAATCAAACTGTATTCCTTGTTTCAATGCAACAAACCAAACGTACTTTTCTCCTGAACAAAACTTTGTAGATTCATTCATTAAAAAGGCTGCACTTGTCAATTCAATGAGTAGAGCTACTCTCATTCATTCAGTGGGACAAGCTTAATGCTTTCATTCAATGAAACAAATTGCATTCATTGAATCATTTAATCAAAGTGAAATCATTGCTTCAATGAATCAAACCTTATTCATTGTTTCAATGCAACAAACCGAACTCCCTTGTACAGTGAAACAAACTGCATACTTTCATTCAATGAAAGAGGCTACACTTGTCAATTCAGTGAGTAGAGTTATTCTCATTCTTTCAATGGGACAAGCTTAACGCTTTCTTTCAAATAAACAAACTGTATGCATTTAATCATTCAATCAAACTATAACGATTGATTCATTGAATCAAACTGTATTCCTTGTTTCAGTGCAACGGAACTAACTCCCTTACATAGTGAAACAACTGCAAACGTTCATTCAATGAAAGAGGCTACACTTGTCAATTCAGTGAGGAGAGTTATTCTCATTCTTTCAATGCGACAAGATTTATGCTTTCATTGAATTATACAAACTGCATGCATTGAATCATTCAATCAAACTACAACAATTGATTTATTGAATCAAACTGTATTCCTTGTTTCAATGCAAAAAACAAAACTCACTAATGTCGTCAACAAAACTTTATAGGTTCATTCTATGAAAGAGGCTGCATTTGTCAATTCAATGAGTAGAGCTCCTTTCATTAATTCAGTGGGACAAGCTTCACGCTTTTATTCAATGAAACAAACTGCATTCATTGAATCATTGAATCAAAGTGAAATCATTGCTTCAATTAATCAAACCGTATTCCTTCTTTCAATGGAACAAACCTATCTCCCTTACATAGTGAACCAAACTGATAATTTCATTCAATGAAAGAGTCTGTACTTGTCAAATCAATGAGTAGAGCTACTCTCATTCATTCAGTGGGACAAGCTTAACGCTTGCCTTCAACGAAACACACTGCATTCATTGAATCATTGAATCAAAGTGAAATCATTGCTTCAATGAATCAAACCGTATTCCTTCTTTCAATGGAACAAACCTATCTCCCTTACAGAGTGAAACAAACTGATAATTTCATTCAATGAAAGAGGCTGCACTTGTCAAATCAATGAGTAGAGCTACTCTCATCCATTCAGTGGGACAAGCTTAATGCTTTCATTCAATGAAACAAACTGCATTCATTGAATCATTGAATCAAAGTGAAATCATTGCTTCAATTTATCAAACCGAATTCCTTCTTTCAATGGAACAAACCTATCTCCCTTACATAGTGAACCAAACTGCATACTTTCATTCAATCAATGAGGCTGCACTTGTCAATTCAGTGAGTAGAGTTATTCTCATTCTTCAATGGGAGAAGCTTAACGGTTTCTTTCAAATAAACAAATTGCATGCATTGAATCATTCAATCAAACTATAACCATTGATTCATTGAATCAAACTGTATTCCTTGTTTCAATGCAACAAACCAAACGTACTTTTCACCTGAACAAAACTTTGTAGGTTCATTCATTAAAAAGACTACACTTGTCAATTCAATGAGTAGAGCTACTCTCATTGATTCAGTGGGACAAGCTTAACGCTTTCATTCAATTAAACAAACTGCATTCATTGAATCATTGAATCAAAGTGAAATCATTGCTTCAATGAATCAAACCGTATTCCTTCTTTCAATGGAACAAACCTACCTCCCTTGTACAGTGAAACAAACTGCATATATTCATTCAATGAAAAGTGCTTCACTTGTCAAATCAATGAGTAGAGTTATTCTCATTCTTTCAATGGGACAAGCTTTATGCTTTCATTGAATGAAACAAACTGCATTCATTGAATCATTTAATCAAAGTACAACCAATGATTCATTCAATCAAACTGTATTCATTGTTAAAATGCAACAAACCAAACATACTTATATCGTGATCAAAACTTTATAGGTTCATTCATGAAAAAGGCTGCACTTGACAATTGCATGAGTAGAGCTACTCTCAGTGGAACAAGCTTAACGCTTTCGTTCAATTAAACAAACTGCATGCATTCAATCAAACTACAACCATTGGTTCATTGAATCAAACTGTGTTCATTGTTTCAATGCAACAAACCTAACTCCCTTGTACAGTGAAACAAACGACATACTCTCATTCAATCAAAGAGGCTGCACTTGTCCATTTAGTGAGTAGAGATATTCTCATTCTTTCAATGGGACAAGCTTAACGCTTTCTTTCAAATAAACAAACTGCATGCATTTAATCATTCAATCAAACTATAAACATTGATTCATTGAATCAAACTGTATTCCTTGTTTCAATGCAACAAACCAAACGTACTTTTCTCCTGAACAAAACTTTGTAGGTTCATTCATTTAAAAAGGCTGCACTTGTCAATTCAATGAGTAGAGCTACTCTCATTCATTCAGTGTGACAAGCTTAACGCTTTCATTCAACGAAACAAACTGCATTCATTGAATCATTGAATCAAAGTGAAATCATTGCTTCAATGAATCAAACCTTATTCATTGAATCAATGCAGCAAACCTACCTCCCTTGTACAGTGAAACAAACTGCATATGTTCATTCAATGAAAAATGCTGCACTTGTCAATTCAATGAGTAGAGTTATTCTCATTCTTTCAATGGGACAAGCTTAACGCTTTCGTTCAATTAAACAAACTGCATGCACTGAACCATTCAATCAAACTGCAACCATTGATTCATTGAATCGAACTCTATTCATTGTTTCAATGCAACAAACCTAACTCCCTTGTACAGTGAAACAAACTGCATACTTTCATTCAATGAAAGAGGCTACACTTGTCAATTCAGTGAGTAGAGTTATTCTCATTCTTTCAATGGGACAAGCTTAACGCTTTCTTTCAAATAAACAAACTGCATGCATTTAATTATTCAATTAAACTATAACCATTGATTCATTGAATCAAACTGTATTCCTTGTTTCAATGCAACGGAACTAACTCCCTTACATAGTGAAACAAACTGCAAACGTTCATTCAATGAAAGAGGCTACACTTGTCAATTCAGTGAGTAGAGTTATTCTCATTCTTTCAATGCGACAAGATTTATGCTTTCATTGAATTATACAAACTGCATGCATTGAATCATTCAATCAAACTACAACAATTGATTTATTGAATCAAACTGTATTCCTTGTTTCAATGCAAAAAACAAAACTCACTAATGTCGTCAACAAAACTTTATAGGTTCATTCTATGAAAGAGGCTGCATTTGTCAATTCAATGAGTAGAGCTCCTTTCATTAATTCAGTGGGACAAGCTTCACGCTTTTATTCAATGAAACAAACTGCATTCATTGAATCATTGAATCAAAGTGAAATCGTTGCTTCAATTAATCAAACCGTATTCCTTCTTTCAATGGAACAAACCTATCTCCCTTACATAGTGAACCAAACTGATAATTTCATTCAATAAAAGAGTCTGTACTTGTCAAATCAATGAGTAGAGCTACTCTCATTCATTCAGTGGGACAAGCTTAACGCTTGCGTTCAAGGAAACACACTGCATTCATTGAATCATTGAATAAAAGTGAAATCATTGCTTCAATGAATCAAACCTTATTCATTGAATCAATGCAACAAACCTACCTCCCTTTTATAGTGAAACAAACTGCATCTGTTCATTCAATGAAAAATGCTGCACTTGTCAATTCAATGAGTAGAGCTATTCTCTTTCATTCAATGGGACCATCCTAAGGCTTTCATTCAATGAAACAAACTGCATTCATTGAATCATTGAATCAAAGTGAAATCATTGCTTCAATTAATCAAACCGTATTCCTTGTTTCAATGGAACAAACCTATCTCCCTTACAAAGTGAACCAAACTGCATACTTTCATTCAATGAAAGAGGCTGCACTTGTCAATTCAGTGAGTAGAGTTATTCTCATTCTTTCAATGGGACAAGCTTAACGCTTTCGTTCAATTAAACAAACTGCATGCATTCAATCAAACTACAACCATTGATTCATTGAATCAGACTGTATTCATTGTTTCAATGCAACAAACCTAACTCCCTTGCACAGTGAAACAAACTGCATACTTTCATTTAATGAAAGATGCTGCACTTGTCAATTCAGTGAGGAGAGTTATTCTCATTCTTTCAATGGGACATGATTAACGATTTCCTCCAAATAAACAAACTGCATGCATTGAATCATTCAATCATCCTATAACCATTGATTCATTGAATCAAACTGTATTCCTTGTTTCAATGCAACAAACCAAACATACTTTCCTCGTGCACAAAACTTTGTAGGTTCACTCAATGAAAGAGGCTGCACTTGTCCATTCAGTGAATAGAGTTATTCTCATTCTTTCAATGGGACAAGCTTAACGCTTTCTTTCAAATAAACAAACTGCATGCATTTAATCATTCAATCAAACTATAACCATTGATTCATTGAATCAAACTGTATTCCTTGTTTCAATGCAACAAACCAAACGTACTTTTCTCCTGAACAAAACTTTGTAGGTTCATTCATTAAAAAGGCTGCACTAGTCAATTCAATGATACGAGCTACTCTCATTCATTCAAGTGGGGCAGGCTACATGCTTTCATTCAATGAAACAAACTGCATTCATTGAATCATTGAATCAAACTACAACCATTGATTCATTGAATCAAACTGTATTCCTTGTTTCAATGCAACGAAACTAACTCCCTTACATAGTGAACCAAACTGCATACTTTCATTCAATGAAAGAGGCTGCACTTGTCCATTCAGTGAAGAGAGTTATTCTCATTCTTTCAATGGGACAAGCTTAACGCTTTCTTTCAAATAAACAAACTGCATGCATTTAATCATTCAATCAAACTATAACCATTGATTCATTGAATCAAACTGTATTCCTTGTTTCAATGCAACAATCCAAACGTACTTTTCTCCTGAACAAAACTTTGTAGGTTCATTCATTTAAAAGGCTGCACTTGTCAAATCAATGAGTAGCGCTACTCTCATTCATTCAGTGGGACAAGCTTAATGCTTTCATTCAATGAAACAAACTGCATTCATTGAATTATTTAATCAAAGTGAAATCATTGCTTCAATGAATCAAACCTTATTCATTGAATCAATGCAACAAACCTACCTCCCTTTTATAGTGAAACAAACTGCATCTGTTCATTCACTGAAAAATGCTGCACTTGTCAATTCAATGAGTAGAGCTATTCTCTTTCATTCAATGGGACGAGCCTAAGGCTTTCATTCAATGAAAGAAACTGCATTCATTGAATCATTGAATCAAAGTGAAATTATTGCTTCAATTAATCAAACCGTATTCCTTCTTTCAATGGAACAAACCTATCTCCCTTACAAAGTGAACCAAACTGCATACTTTCATTCAATGAAAGAGGCTGCACTTGTCAATTCAGTGAGTAGAGTTATTCTCATTCTTTCAATGGGACAAGCTGAACGCTTTCGTTCAATTAAACAAACTGCATGCATTCAATCAAACTACAACCATTGATTCATTGAATCAAACTGTATTCATTGTTTCAATGCAACAAACCTAACTCCCTTGCACAGTGAAACAAACTGCATACTTTCATTTAATGAAAGATGCTGCACTTGTCAACTCAGTGAGGAGAGTTATTCTCATTCTTTCAATGGGACATGATTAACGATTTCCTCCAAATAAACAAACTGCATGCATTGAATCATTCAATCAAACTACAACCATTGATTCATTGAATCAAACTATATTACTTGGTTCAATGCAACAAACCAAACATTATTTTCTCGTGAACAAAACTTTATAGGTTCATTCATGAAAAAGGCTGCACTTGTCAATTCAATGAGTAGACCTACTCTCATTCATTCAGTGGGACAATCTTAACGCTTTCGTTCAATTAAACAAACTGCATGCATTCAATCAAACTACAACCATTGATTCATTGAATCAAACTGTATTCATTGTTTCAATGCAACAAACCTACCTCCCTTGTACAGTGAAACAAACTGCATACTTTCATTCAATCAAAGAGGGTGCACTTGTCCATTCAGTGAATAGCGTTATTCTCATTCTTTCAATGGGACAAGCTTAACGCTTTCTTTCAAATAAACAAACTGCATGCATTGAATCATTCAATCAAACTACAACCATTGATTCATTGAATCAAACTATATTACTTGGTTCAATGCAACAAACCAAACATAATTTTATCGTGAACAAAACTTTATAGGTTCATTCATGAAAAAGGCTGCACTTGTCAATTCAATGAGTAGACCTACTCTCAATCATTCAGTGGGACAATCTTAACGCTTTCGTTCAATTAAACAAACTGCATGCATTCAATCAAACTACAACCATTGATTCATTGAATCAAACTGTATTCATTGTTTCAATGCAACAAACCTAACTCCCTTGTACAGTGAAACAAACTGCATACTTTCATTCAATCAAAGAGGCTGCACTTGTCAATTCAGTGAGTAGAGTTATTCTCATTCTTCAATGGGAAAAGCTTAACGCTTTCTTTCAAATAAATAAACTGCATGCATTTAATCATTCAATCAAACTATAACCATTGATTCATTGAATCAAACTGTATTCCTTGTTTCAATGCAACAAACCAAACGTACTTTTCACCTGAACAAAACTTTGTAGGTTCATTCATTAAAAAGACTGCACTTGTCAATTCAATGAGTAGAGCTACTCTCATTGATTCAGTGGGACAAGCTTAACGCTTTCATTCAATTAAACAAACTGCATTCATTGAATCATTGAATCAAAGTGAAATCATTGCTTCAATGAATCAAACCGTATTCCTTCTTTCAATGGAACAAACCTACCTCCCTTGTACAGTGAAACAAACTGCATATATTCATTCAATGAAAAGTGCTTCACTTGTCAAATCAATGAGTAGAGTTATTCTCATTCTTTCAATGGGACAAGCTTAACGCTTTCTTTCAAATAAACAAACTGCATGCATTGAATCATTCAATCAAACTACAACCATTGATTCATTGAATCAAACTATATTACTTGGTTCAATGCAACAAACCAAACATAATTTTATCGTGAACAAAACTTTATAGGTTCATTCATTAAAAAGACTGCACTTGTCAATTCAATGAGTAGAGCACTCTCATTGATTCAGTGGGACAAGCTTAACGCTTTCATTCAATTAAACAAACTGCATTCATTGAATCATTGAATCAAAGTGAAATCATTGCTTCAATGAATCAAACCGTATTCCTTCTTTCAATGGAACAAACCTACCTCCCTTGTACAGTGAAACAAACTGCATATATTCATTCAATGAAAAGTGCTTCACTTGCCAAATCAATGAGTAGAGTTATTCTCATTCTTTCAATGGGACAAGCTTTATGCTTTCATTGAATGAAACAAACTGCATTCATTGAATCATTTAATCAAAGTACAACCAATGATTCATTGAATCAAACTGTATTCATTGTTTCAATGCAACAAACCAAACATACTTATATCGTGATCAAAACTTTATAGGTTCATTCATGAAAAAGGCTGCACTTGTCAATTGCATGAGTAGAGCTACTCTCAGTGGAACAAGCTTAACGCTTTCGTTCAATTAAACAAACTGCATGCATTCAATCAAACTACAACCATTGGTTCATTGAATCAAACAGTGTTCATTGTTTCAATGCAACAAACCTAACTCCCTTGTACAGTGAAACAAACGACATACTCTCATTCAATCAAAGAGGCTGCACTTGTCCATTTAGTGAGTAGAGATATTCTCATTCTTTCAATGGGACAAGCTTAACGCTTTCTTTCAAATAAACAAACTGCATGCATTTAATCATTCAATCAAACTATAAACATTGATTCATTGAATCAAACTGTATTCCTTGTTTCAATGCAACAAACCAAACGTACTTTTCTCCTGAACAAAACTTTGTAGGTTCATTCATTAAAAAGGCTGCACTTGTCAATTCAATGAGTAGAGCTACTCTCATTCATTCAGTGGGACAAGCTTAACGCTTTCATTCAACGAAACAAACTGCATTCATTGAATCATTGAATCAAAGTGAAATCATTGCTTCAATGAATCAAACCTGATTCATTGATCAATGCAACAAACCTACCTCCCTTGTACAGTGAAACAAACTGCATATGTTCATTCAATGAAAAATGCTGCACTTGTCAATTCAATGAGTAGAGTTATTCTCATTCTTTCAATGGGACAAGCTTAACGCTTTCGTTCAATTAAACAAACTGCATGCACTGAACCATTCAATCAAACTGCAACCATTGATTCATTGAATCAAACTGTATTCATTGTTTCAATGCAACAAACCTAACTCCCTTGTACAGTGAAACAAACTGCATACTTTCATTTAATGAAAGAGGCTGCACTTGTCAATTCAGTGAATAGAGTTATTCTCATTCTTTCAATGGGACAAGCTTAACGCTTTCTTTCAAATAAACAAACTGCATGCATTTAATCATTCAATCAAACTATAACCATTGTTTCATTGAATCAAACTGTATTCCTTGTTTCCATGCAACAAACCAAACATACTTTCCTCGTGCACAAAACTTTGTAGGTTCATTCAATGAAAGAGGCTGCACTTGTCCACTCAGTGAATAGAGTTATTCTCATTCTTTCAATGGGACAAGCTTAACGCTTTCTTTCAAATAAACAAACTGCATGCATTTAATCATTCAATCAAACTATAACCATTGATTCATTGAATCAAACTGTATTCCTTGTTTCAATGCAACAAACCAAACGTACTTTTCTCCTGAACAAAACTTTGTAGATTCATTCATTAAAAAGGCTGCACTTGTCAATTCAATGAGTAGAGCTACTCTCATTCATTCAGTGGGACAAGCTTAATGCTTTCATTCAATGAAACAAATTGCATTCATTGAATCATTTAATCAAAGTGAAATCATTGCTTCAATGAATCAAACCTTATTCATTGTTTCAATGCAACAAACCGAACTCCCTTGTACAGTGAAACAAACTGCATACTTTCATTCAATGAAAGAGGCTACACTTGTCAATTCAGTGAGTAGAGTTATTCTCATTCTTTCAATGGGACAAGCTTAAGGCTTTCTTTCAAATAAACAAACTGCATGCATTTAATCATTCAATCAAACTATAACCATTGATTCATTGAATCAAACTGTATTCCTTGTTTCAGTGCAACGGAACTAACTCCCTTACATAGTGAAACAACTGCAAACGTTCATTCAATGAAAGAGGCTACACTTGTCAATTCAGTGAGGAGAGTTATTCTCATTCTTTCAATGGGACAAGATTTATGCTTTCATTGAATTATACAAACTGCATGCATTGAATCATTCAATCAAACTACAACAATTGATTTATTGAATCAAACTGTATTCCTTGTTTCAATGCAAAAAACAAAACTCACTAATGTCGTCAACAAAACTTTATAGGTTCATTCTATGAAAGAGGCTGCATTTGTCAATTCAATGAGTAGAGCTCCTTTCATTAATTCAGTGGGACAAGCTTCACGCTTTTATTCAATGAAACAAACTGCATTCATTGAATCATTGAATCAAAGTGAAATCATTGCTTCAATTAATCAAACCGTATTCCTTCTTTCAATGGAACAAACCTATCTCCCTTACATAGTGAACCAAACTGATAATTTCATTCAATGAAAGAGTCTGTACTTGTCAAATCAATGAGTAGAGCTACTCTCATTCATTCAGTGGGACAAGCTTAACGCTTGCCTTCAACGAAACACACTGCATTCATTGAATCATTGAATCAAAGTGAAATCATTGCTTCAATGAATCAAACCGTATTCCTTCTTTCAATGGAACAAACCTATCTCCCTTACAGAGTGAAACAAACTGATAATTTCATTCAATGAAAGAGGCTGCACTTGTCAAATCAATGAGTAGAGCTACTCTCATCCATTCAGTGGGACAAGCTTAATGCTTTCATTCAATGAAACAAACTGCATTCATTGAATCATTGAATCAAAGTGAAATCATTGCTTCAATTTATCAAACCGTATTCCTTCTTTCAATGGAACAAACCTATCTCCCTTACATAGTGAACCAAACTGCATACTTTCATTCAATCAATGAGGCTGCACTTGTCAATTCAGTGAGTAGAGTTATTCTCATTCTTCAATGGGAGAAGCTTAACGGTTTCTTTCAAATAAACAAATTGCATGCATTGAATCATTCAATCAAACTATAACCATTGATTCATTGAATCAAACTGTATTCCTTGTTTCAATGCAACAAACCAAACGTACTTTTCACCTGAACAAAACTTTGTAGGTTCATTCATTAAAAAGACTACACTTGTCAATTCAATGAGTAGAGCTACTCTCATTGATTCAGTGGGACAAGCTTAACGCTTTCATTCAATTAAACAAACTGCATTCATTGAATCATTGAATCAAAGTGAAATCATTGCTTCAATGAATCAAACCGTATTCCTTCTTTCAATGGAACAAACCTACCTCCCTTGTACAGTGAAACAAACTGCATATATTCATTCAATGAAAAGTGCTTCACTTGTCAAATCAATGAGTAGAGTTATTCTCATTCTTTCAATGGGACAAGCTTTATGCTTTCATTGAATGAAACAAACTGCATTCATTGAATCATTTAATCAAAGTACAACCAATGATTCATTCAATCAAACTGTATTCATTGTTAAAATGCAACAAACCAAACATACTTATATCGTGATCAAAACTTTATAGGTTCATTCATGAAAAAGGCTGCACTTGACAATTGCATGAGTAGAGCTACTCTCAGTGGAACAAGCTTAACGCTTTCGTTCAATTAAACAAACTGCATGCATTCAATCAAACTACAACCATTGGTTCATTGAATCAAACTGTGTTCATTGTTTCAATGCAACAAACCTAACTCCCTTGTACAGTGAAACAAACGACATACTCTCATTCAATCAAAGAGGCTGCACTTGTCCATTTAGTGAGTAGAGATATTCTCATTCTTTCAATGGGACAAGCTTAACGCTTTCTTTCAAATAAACAAACTGCATGCATTTAATCATTCAATCAAACTATAAACATTGATTCATTGAATCAAACTGTATTCCTTGTTTCAATGCAACAAACCAAACGTACTTTTCTCCTGAACAAAACTTTGTAGGTTCATTCATTTAAAAAGGCTGCACTTGTCAATTCAATGAGTAGAGCTACTCTCATTCATTCAGTGTGACAAGCTTAACGCTTTCATTCAACGAAACAAACTGCATTCATTGAATCATTGAATCAAAGTGAAATCATTGCTTCAATGAATCAAACCTTATTCATTGAATCAATGCAACAAACCTACCTCCCTTGTACAGTGAAACAAACTGCATATGTTCATTCAATGAAAAATGCTGCACTTGTCAATTCAATGAGTAGAGTTATTCTCATTCTTTCAATGGGACAAGCTTAACGCTTTCGTTCAATTAAACAAACTGCATGCACTGAACCATTCAATCAAACTGCAACCATTGATTCATTGAATCAAACTCTATTCATTGTTTCAATGCAACAAACCTAACTCCCTTGTACAGTGAAACAAACTGCATACTTTCATTCAATGAAAGAGGCTACACTTGTCAATTCAGTGAGTAGAGTTATTCTCATTCTTTCAATGGGACAAGCTTAACGCTTTCTTTCAAATAAACAAACTGCATGCATTTAATGATTCAATTAAACTATAACCATTGATTCATTGAATCAAACTGTATTCCTTGTTTCAATGCAACGGAACTAACTCCCTTACATAGTGAAACAAACTGCAAACGTTCATTCAATGAAAGAGGCTACACTTGTCAATTCAGTGAGTAGAGTTATTCTCATTCTTTCAATGCGACAAGATTTATGCTTTCATTGAATTATACAAACTGCATGCATTGAATCATTCAATCAAACTACAACAATTGATTTCTTGAATCAAACTGTATTCCTTGTTTCAATGCAAAAAACAAAACTCACTAATGTCGTCAACAAAACTTGATAGGTTCATTCTATGAAAGAGGCTGCATTTGTCAATTCAATGAGTAGAGCTCCTTTCATTAATTCAGTGGGACAAGCTTCACGCTTTTATTCAATGAAACAAACTGCATTCATTGAATCATTGAATCAAAGTGAAATCGTTGCTTCAATTAATCAAACCGTATTCCTTCTTTCAATGGAACAAACCTATCTCCCTTACATAGTGAACCAAACTGATAATTTCATTCAATAAAAGAGTCTGTACTTGTCAAATCAATGAGTAGAGCTACTCTCATTCATTCAGTGGGACAAGCTTAACGCTTGCGTTCAAGGAAACACACTGCATTCATTGAATCATTGAATCAAAGTGAAATCATTGCTTCAATGAATCAAACCTTATTCATTGAATCAATGCAACAAACCTACCTCCCTTTTATAGTGAAACAAACTGCATCTGTTCATTCAATGAAAAATGCTGCACTTGTCAATTCAATGAGTAGAGCTATTCTCTTTCATTCAATGGGACCATCCTAAGGCTTTCATTCAATGAAACAAACTGCATTCATTGAATCATTGAATCAAAGTGAAATCATTGCTTCAATTAATCAAACCGTACTCCTTGTTTCAATGGAACAAACCTATCTCCCTTACAAAGTGAACCAAACTGCATACTTTCATTCAATGAAAGAGGCTGCACTTGTCAATTCAGTGCGTAGAGTTATTCTCATTCTTTCAATGGGACAAGCTTAACGCTTTCGTTCAATTAAACAAACTGCATGCATTCAATCAAACTACAACCATTGATTCATTGAATCAAACTGTATTCATTGTTTCAATGCAACAAACCTAACTCCCTTGCACAGTGAAACAAACTGCATACTTTCATTTAATGAAAGATGCTGCACTTGTCAATTCAGTGAGGAGAGTTATTCTCATTCTTTCAATGGGACATGATTAACGATTTCCTCCAAATAAACAAACTGCATGCATTGAATCATTCAATCATCCTATAACCATTGATTCATTGAATCAAACTGTATTCCTTGTTTCAATGCAACAAACCAAACATACTTTCCTCGTGCACAAAACTTTGTAGGTTCACTCAATGAAAGATGCTGCACTTGTCCATTCAGTGAATAGAGTTATTCTCATTCTTTCAATGGGACAAGCTTAACGCTTTCTTTCAAATAAACAAACTGCATGCATTTAATCATTCAATCAAACTATAACCATTGATTCATTGAATCAAACTGTATTCCTTGTTTCAATGCAACAAACCAAACGTACTTTTCTCCTGAACAAAACTTTGTAGGTTCATTCATTAAAAAGGCTGCACTAGTCAATTCAATGATACGAGCTACTCTCATTCATTCAAGTGGGGCAGGCTACATGCTTTCATTCAATGAAACAAACTGCATTCATTGAATCATTGAATCAAACTACAACCATTGATTCATTGAATCAAACTGTATTCCTTGTTTCAATGCAACGAAACTAACTCCCTTACATAGTGAACCAAACTGCATACTTTCATTCAATGAAAGAGGCTGCACTTGTCCATTCAGTGAAGAGAGTTATTCTCATTCTTTCAATGGGACAAGCTTAACGCTTTCTTTCAAATAAACAAACTGCATGCATTTAATCATTCAATCAAACTATAACCATTGATTCATTGAATCAAACTGTATTCCTTGTTTCAATGCAACAATCCAAACGTACTTTTCTCCTGAACAAAACTTTGTAGGTTCATTCATTTAAAAGGCTGCACTTGTCAAATCAATGAGTAGCGCTACTCTCATTCATTCAGTGGGACAAGCTTAATGCTTTCATTCAATGAAACAAACTGCATTCATTGAATTATTTAATCAAAGTGAAATCATTGCTTCAATGAATCAAACCTTATTCATTGAATCAATGCAACAAACCTACCTCCCTTTTATAGTGAAACAAACTGCATCTGTTCATTCACTGAAAAATGCTGCACTTGTCAATTCAATGAGTAGAGCTATTCTCTTTCATTCAATGGGACGAGCCTAAGGCTTTCATTCAATGAAAGAAACTGCATTCATTGAATCATTGAATCAAAGTGAAATTATTGCTTCAATTAATCAAACCGTATTCCTTGTTTCAATGGAACAAACCTATCTCCCTTACAAAGTGAACCAAACTGCATACTTTCATTCAATGAAAGAGGCTGCACTTGTCAATTCAGTGAGTAGAGTTATTCTCATTCTTTCAATGGGACAAGCTGAACGCTTTCGTTGAATTAAACAAACTGCATGCATTCAATCAAACTACAACCATTGATTCATTGAATCAAACTGTATTCATTGTTTCAATGCAACAAACCTAACTCCCTTGCACAGTGAAACAAACTGCATACTTTCATTTAATGAAAGATGCTGCACTTGTCAATTCAGTGAGGAGAGTTATTCTCATTCTTTCAATGGGACATGATTAACGATTTCCTCCAAATAAACAAACTGCATGCATTGAATCATTCAATCAAACTACAACCATTGATTCATTGAATCAAACTATATTACTTGGTTCAATGCAACAAACCAAACATTATTTTCTCGTGAACAAAACTTTATAGGTTCATTCATGAAAAAGGCTGCACTTGTCAATTCAATGAGTAGACCTACTCTCATTCATTCAGTGGGACAATCTTAACGCTTTCGTTCAATTAAACAAACTGCATGCATTCAATCAAACTACAACCATTGATTCATTGAATCAAACTGTATTCATTGTTTCAATGCAACAAACCTAACTCCCTTGTACAGTGAAACAAACTGCATACTTTCATTCAATCAAAGAGGGTGCACTTGTCCATTCAGTGAATAGCGTTATTCTCATTCTTTCAATGGGACAAGCTTAACGCTTTCTTTCAAATAAACAAACTGCATGCATTTAATCATTCAATCAAACTATAACCATTGATTCATTGAATCAAACTGTATTCCTTGTTTCAATGCAACAAACCAAACGTACTTTTCACCTGAACAAAACTTTGTAGGTTCATTCATTAAAAAGACTGCACTTGTCAATTCAATGAGTAGAGCTACTCTCATTGATTCAGTGGGAGAAGCTTAACGCTTTCATTCAATTAAACAAACTGCATTCATTGAATCATTGAATCAAAGTGAAATCATTGCTTCAATGAATCAAACCGTATTCCTTCTTTCAATGGAACAAACCTACCTCCCTTGTACAGTGAAACAAACTGCATATATTCATTCAATGAAAAGTGCTTCACTTGTCAAATCAATGAGTAGAGTTATTCTCATTCTTTCAATGGGACAAGCTTTATGCTTTCATTGAATGAAACAAACTGCATTCATTGAATCATTTAATCAAAGTACAACCAATGATTCATTGAATCAAACTGTATTCATTGTTTCAATGCAACAAACCAAACATACTTATATCGTGATCAAAACTTTATAGGTTCATTCATGAAAAAGGCTGCACTTGTCAATTGCATGAGTAGAGCTACTCTCAGTGGAACAAGCTTAACGCTTTCGTTCAATTAAACAAACTGCATGCATTCAATCAAACTACAACCATTGGTTCATTGAATCAAACCGTATTCATTGTTTCAATGCAACAAACCTAACTCCCTTGTACAGTGAAACAAACGGCATACTCTCATTCAATCAAAGAGGCTGCACTTGTCCATTTAGTGAGTAGAGTTATTCTCATTCTTTCAATGGGACAAGCTTAACGCTTTCTTTCAAATAAACAAACTGCATGCATTTAATCATTCAATCAAAGTATAACCATTGATTCATTGAATCAAACTGTATTCCTTGTTTCAATGCAACAAACCAAACGTACTTTTCTCCTGAACAAAACTTTGTAGGTTCATTCATTAAAAAGGCTGCACTTGTCAATTCAATGAGTAGAGCTACTCTCATTCATTCAGTGTGACAAGCTTAACGCTTTCATTCAACTAAACAAACTGCATTCATTGAATCATTGAATCAAAGTGAAATCATTGCTTCAATGAATCAAACCTTATTCATTGAATCAATGCAACAAACCTACCTCCCTTGTACAGTGAAACAAACTGCATATGTTCATTCAATGAAAAATGCTGCACTTGTCAATTCAATGAGTAGAGTTATTCTCATTCTTTCAATGGGACAAGCTTAACGCTTTCGTTCAATTAAACAAACTGCATGCACTGAACCATTCAATCAAACTGCAACCATTGATTCATTGAATCAAACTCTATTCATTGTTTCAATGCAACAAACCTAACTCCCTTGTACAGTGAAACAAACTGCATACTTTCATTTAATGAAAGAGGCTGCACTTGTCAATTCAGTGAATAGAGTCATTCTCATTCTTTCAATGGGACAAGCTTAACGCTTTCTATCAAATAAACAAACTGCATGCATTTAATCATTCAATCAAACTATAACCATTGATTCATTGAATCAAACTGTATTCCTTGTTTCAATGCAACAAACCAAACGTACTTTTCTCCTGAACAAAACTTTGTAGGTTCATTCATTAAAAAGGCTACACTAGTCAATTCAATCAGTAGAGCTACTCTCATTCATTCAAGTGGGGCAAGCTACATGCTTTCATTCAATGAAACAAACTGCATTCATTGAATCATTGATTCAAACTACAACCATTGATTCATTGAATCATACTGTATTCCTTGTTTCAATGCAACGAAGCTAACTCCCTTACATAGTGAACCAAACTGCATACTTTCATTCAATGAAAGAGGCTGCACTTGTCCATTCAGTGAATAGAGTTATTCTCATTCGTTCAATGGGACAAGCTTAACGCTTTCTTTCAAATAAACAAACTGCATGCATTTAATCATTCAATCAAACTATAACCATTGATTCATTGAATCAAACTGTATTCCTTGTTTCAATGCAACAATCCAAACGTACTTTTCTCCTGAACAAAACTTTGTAGGTTCATTCATTAAAAAGGCTGCACTAGTCAATTCAATGAGTAGAGCTACTCTCATTCATTCAAGTTGGGCAAGCTACATGCTTTCATTCAATGAAACAAACTGCATTCATTGAATCATTGAATCAAACTACAACCATTGATTCATCGAATCAAACTGTATTCCTTGTTTCAATGAAACGAAACTAACTCCCTTACATAGTGAACCAAACTGCATACTTTCATTCAATGAAAGAGGCTGCACTTGTCAATTCAGTGAATAGAGTTATTCTCATTCTTTCAATGGGACAAGCTTAACGCTTTCTTTCAAATAAACAAACTGCATGCATTTAATCATTCAATCAAACTATAAACATTGATTCATTGAATCAAACTGTATTCCTTGTTTCAATGCAACAATCCAAGCGGACGTTTCTCCTGAACAAAACTTTGTAGGTTCATTCATTAAAAAGACTGCACTTGTCAAATCAATGAGTAGCGCCACTCTCATTCATTCAGTGGGACAAGCTTAATGCTTTCATTCAATGAAACAAACCGCATTCATTGAATTATTAAATCAAAGTGAAATCATTGCTTCAATGAATCAAACCTTATTCATTGAATCAATGCAACAAACCTACCTCCCTTGTACAGTGAAACAAACTGCATATGTTCATTCAATGAAAAATGCTGCACTTGTCAATTCAATGAGTAGAGCTATTCTCTTTCATTCAATGGGACCAGTCTAAGGCTTTCATTCAATGAAAGAAACTGCATTCATTGAATCATTGAATCAAAGTGAAATCATTGCTTCAATTAATCAAACCGTATTCCTTGTTTCAATGGAACAAACCTATCTCCCTTACATAGTGAAACAAACTGCATACTTTCATTTAATGAAAGAGGCTGCACTTGTCAATTCAGTGAGGAGAGTTATTCTCATTTTTTCAATGGGACATGATTAACGATTTCCTCCAAATAAACAAACTACATGCATTGAATCATTCAATCAAACTACAACCATTGATTCATTGAATCAAACTATATTACTTGGTTCAATGCAACAAACCAAACATAATTTTCTCGTGAACAAAACTTTATAGGTTCATTCATGAAAAAGGCTGCACTTGTCAATTCAATGAGTAGAGCTACTCTCATTCATTCAGTGGGACAATCTTAACGCTTTCGTTCAATTAAACAAACTGCATGCATTCAATCAAACTACAACCATTGATTCATTGAATCAAACTGTATTCATTGTTTCAATGCAACAAACCTAACTCCCTTGTACAGTGAAACAAACTGCATACTTTCATTCAATCAAAGAGGCTGCACTTGTCCATTCAGTGAATAGCGTTATTCTCATTCTTTCAATGGGACAAGCTTAACGCGTTCTTTCAAATAAACAAACTGCATGCATTTAATCATTCAATCAAACTATAACCATTGTTTCATTGAATCAAACTGTATTCCTTGTTTCAATGCAACAAACCAAACATACTTTCCTCGTGCACAAAACTTTGTAGGTTCATTCAATGAAAGAGGCTGCACTTGTCAATTCAGTGAATAGAGTTATTCTCATTCTTTCAATGGGACAAGCTTAACGCTTTCTTTCAAATAAACAAACTGCATGCATTTAATCATTCAATCAAACTATAACCATTGATTCATTGAATCAAACTGTATTCCTTGTTTCAATGCAACAAACCAAACGTACTTTTCTCCTGAACAAAACTTTGTAGATTCATTCATTAAAAAGGCTGCACTTGTCAATTCAATGAGTAGAGCTACTCTCATTCATTCCGGGGGGCAAGCTTAATGCTTTCATTCAATGAAACAAACTGCATTCATTGAATCATTTAATCAAAGTGAAATCATTGCTTCAATGAATCAAACCTTATTCATTGTTTCAATACAACAAACCTACCTCCCTTGTACAGTGAAACAAACTGCATATGTTCATTCAATGAAAAATGCTGCACTTGTCAATTCAATGAGTAGAGCTATTCTCTTTCATTCAATGGGATCAGCCTAAGGCTTTCCTTCAATGAAAGAAACTGCATTCATTGAATCATTGAATAAATCTACAATCATTGATTCAATTAATCAAACCGTATTCCTTCTTTCAATGGAACAAACCTATCTCCGTTACATAGTGAACCAAACTGCATACTTTCATTCAATGAAAGAGGCTGCACTTGTCAATTCATTGAGTAGAGTTATTCTCATTCTTTCAATGAGACAAGCTTAACGCTTTCGTTCAAGTAAACAAACTGCATGCATTCAATCAAACTACAACCATTGATTCATTGAATCAGACTGTATTCATTGTTTCAATGCAACAAACCTAACTCCCTTGTACAGTGAAACAAACTGCATACTTTCATTCTATCAAAGAGGCGGCACTTGTCCATTCAGTGAATAGAGTTATTTTCATTCTTTCAATGGGACCAGATTAACGATTTCTTTCAAATAAACAAACTGCATGCATTGAATCATTCAATCAAACTTCAACCATTGATTCATTGAATCAATCTGTATTCCTTGTTTCAATGCAACAAACCAAACGTACTTTTCTCCTGAACAAAACTTTGTAGGTTCATTCATTAAAAAGGCTGCACTTGTCAATTCAATGAGTAGAGCTACTCTCATTCATTCATTGGGACAAGCTTAATGCTTTCATTCAATGAAACAAATTGCATTCATTGAATCATTGAATCAAAGTGAAATCAATGCTTCAATGAATCAAACTTTATTCATTGAATCAATGCAACAAACCTACCTCCCTTGTACAGTGAAACAAACTGCATATGTTTATTCAATGAAAAATGCTGCACTTGTCAATTCAATGAGTAGAGCTACTCTCATTCATTCAGTGGGACAAGCTTAACGCTTTCATTCAATGAAACAAACTGCATTCATTGAATCATTGAATCAAACTGCAACCATTGATTCATTGAATCAAACTGTATTCATTGTTTCAATGCAACAAACCAAACGTTCTTTTCTCCTGAACAAAACTTTGTGAGTTCATTCATTAAAAAGTCTGCACTTGTCAATTCAATGAGTAGAGCTACTCTAATTCATTCAGTGGGACAAGCTTAATGCTTTCATTCAAGGAAACAAACTCTATGCATTGAATCATTCAATCAAACTATAACCATTGATTCATTGAATCAAACTGTATTCATTGTTTCAATGCAACAAACCTAACTCCCTTATACAGTGAAACAAACTGCATACTTTCATTTAATGAAAGATGCTGCAATTGTCAATTCAGTGAGTAGAGTTATTCTCATTCTTTCAATGGGACAAGCTTAACGCTTTCTTTCAAATAAACAAACTGCATGCATTTAATCATTCAATCAAATAATAACCATTCATTCATTGAATCAAACTGTATTCCTTGTTTCAATGCAACAAACCAAACGTACTTTTCTTCTGAACAAAACTAAGTAGGTTCATTCATTAAAAAGGCTGCACTTGTCAATTCAATGAGTAGAGCTACTCTAATTCATTCAGTGGGACAAGCTTAATGCTTTCATTCAAGGAAACAAACTCTATGCATTGAATCTTTCAATCAAACTATAACCTTTGATTCATTGAATTAAACTGAATTCCTTGATTCAATGCAACGAAACTAACTCCCTTACACAGTGAAACAAAGTGCAAAATTTTATTCAATGAAAGAGGCTACACTTGTCAATTCAGTGAGTAGAGTTATTCTCATTCTTTCAATGGGACAAGCTTAAGGATTTCCTCCAAATAAACAAACTGCATGCATTGAATCATTCAATCAAACTGCAACCATTGATTCATTGAATCAAACTGTATTCCTTGTTTCAATGCAACAAACCAAACATAATTTCCTCGGGCACAAATCGTTGTAGGCTCATTCAATGAAAGGGACTGCACTTGTCCATTCAGGGAATAGAGTTATTCTCATTCTTTCAATGGGACAAGCTTAACGATTTCTTTCAAATAAACAAACAGCATGCTTTGAATCAGTCAATCAAACTTCAACCATTGATTCATTGAATCAAACTGTATTCCTTGTTTTAATGCGACAAACCAAACATACATATATCGTGAACAAAACTTTATACGTTCATTCAATGAAAGAGGCTGCACTTGTCCATTCAAGGAATAGAGTAATTCTCATTTTTTCAATGGGACCAGCTTAACGATTTCTTTCAATTAAACAAACTGCATGCATTGAACCATTCAATCAAACTGCAACCATTGATTCATTGAATCAAACTGTATTCATTATTTCAATGCAACAAACCAAACGTACTTTTCTCCTGAACAAAACTTTGTGGATTCATTCATTAAAAAGTCTGTACTTGTCAATTCAATGAGTAGAGCTACTCTAATTCAATCAGTGGGACAAGCTTAATGCTTTCATTCAAGGAAACTAACTCTATGCATTGAATCATTCAATCAAACTATAACCTTTGATTCATTGAATTAAAGTGAATTCCTTGATTCAATGCAACGAAACTAACTCCCTTACACAGTGAAACAAACTGCAAAATTTCATTCAATGAAAGAGGCTACACTTGTCAATTCAGTGAGTAGAGTTATTCTCATTCTTTCAATGGGACAAGCTTAAGGATTTCCTCCAAATAAACAAACTGCATGCATTGAATCATTCAATCAAACTACAACCATTGATTCATTGAATGAAACTATATTACTTGGTTCAATGCAACAAACCAAACATAATTTTCTCGTGAACAAAACTTTATAGGTCCATTCATGAAAAAGGCTGCACTTGTCAATTCAATGAGTAGAGCTACTCTCATTCATTCAGTGGGACAATCTTAACGCTTTCGTTCAATTAAACAAACTGCATGCATTCAATCAAACTACAACCATTGATTCATTGAATCAAACTGTATTCATTGTTTCAATGCAACAAACCTAACTCCCTTGTACAGTGAAACAAACTGCATACTTTCATTCAATCAAAGAGGCTGCACTTGTCCATTCAGTGAATAGAGTTATTCTCATTCTTTCAATGGGACAAGCTTCACGATTTCTTTCAAATAAACAAACTGCATGCATTTAATCATTCAATCAAACTATAACCATTGATTCATTGAATCAAACTGTAATCCTTGTTTCAATGCAACAAACCAAACGTACTTTTCTCCTGAACAAAACTTTGTATGTTCATTCATTTAAAAGGCTGCACTTGTCAATTCAATGAGTAGAGCTACTCTCATTCATTCAGTGGGACAAGCTTAATGCTTTCATTCAATGAAACAAATTGCATTCATTGAATCATTTAATCAAAGTGAAATCATTGCTTCAATGAATCAAACCTTATTCATTGAATCAATACAACAAACCTACCTCCCTTGTACAGTGAAACAAACTGCATATGTTCATTCAATGAAAAATGCTGCACTTGTCAATTCAATGAGTAGAGCTATTCTCTTTCATTCAATGGGACCAGCCTAAGGCTTTCATTCAATGAAAGAAACTGCATTCATTGAATCATTGAATAAATCTACAATCATTGATTCAATTAATCAAACCGTATTCCTTCTTTCAATGGAACAAACCTATCTGTGTTACATAGTGAACCAAACTGCATACTTTCATTCAATGAAAGAGGCTGCACTTGTCAATTCATTGAGTAGAGTTATTCTCATTCTTTCAATGGGACAAGCTTAACGCTTTCGTTCAAATAAACAAACTGCATGCATTCAATCAAACTACAACCATTGATTCATTGAATCAAACTGTATTCATTGTTTCAATGCAACAAACCTAACTCCCTTGTACAGTGAAACAAACTGCATACTTTCATTCTATCAAAGAGGCTGCACTTGTCCATTCAGTGAATAGAGTTATTCTCATTCTTTCAATGGGACCAGATTAACGATTTCTTTCAAATAAACAAACTGCATGCATTGAATCATTCAATCAAACTTCAACCGTTGATTCATTGAATCAATCTGTATTCCTTGTTTCAATGCAACAAACCAAACGTACTTTTCTCCTGAACAAAACTTTGTAGGTTCATTCATTAAAAAGGCTGCACTTGTCAATTCAATGAGTAGAGCTACTCTCATTCATTCATTGGGACAAGCTTAATGCTTTCATTCAATGAAACAAATTGCATTCATTGAATCATTGAATCAAAGTGAAATCAATGCTTCAATGAATCAAACCTTATTCATTGAATCAATGCAACAAACCTACCTCCCTTGTACAGTGAAACAAACTGCATATGTTTATTCAATGAAAAATGCTGCACTTGTCAATTCAATGAGTAGAGCTCCTCTGATTCATTCAGTGGGACAAGCTTAACGCTTTCATTCAATGAAACAAACTGCATTCATTGAATCATTGAATCAAACTGCAACCATTGATTCATTGAATCAAACTGTATTCCTTGTTTCAATGCAACAAACCAAACATAATTTCCTCGGGCACAAATCGTTGTAGGCTCATTCAATGAAAGGGGCTGCACTTGTCCATTCAGGGAATAGAGTTATTCTCATTCTTTCAATGGGACAAGCTTCACGATTCTTTCAAATAAACAAACAGCATGCATTGAATCAGTCAATCAAACTTCAACCATTGATTCATTGAATCAAACTGTATTCCTTGTTTTAATGCGACAAACCAAACATACATATATCGTGAACAAAACTTTATACGTTCATTCAATGAAAGAGGCTGCACTTGTCCATTCAGGGAATAGAGTTATTCTCATTTTTTCAATGGGACCAGCTTAACGATTTCTTTCAATTAAACAAACTGCATGCATTGAACAATTCAATCAAACTGCAACCATTGATTCATTGAATCAAACTGTATTCATTGTTTCAATGCAACAAACCTAACTCCCTTGTGCAGTGAAACAAACTGCATACTTTCATTTAATGAAAGAGGCTGCAATTGTCAATTCAGTGAGTAGAGTTATTCTCATTCTTTCAATGGGACAAGCTTAACGATTTCTTTCAAATAAACAAACTGCATGCATTTAATCATTCAATCAAATAATAACCATTGATTCATTGAATCAAACTGTATTCATTGTTTCAATGCAACAAACCAAACGTACTTTTCTCCTGAACAAAACTTTGTGAGTTCATTCATTAAAAAGTCTGCACTTGTCAATTCAATGAGTAGAGCTACTCTAATTCATTCAGTGGGACAAGCTTAATGCTTTCATTCAAGGAAACAAACTCTATGCATTGAATCATTCAATCAAACTATAACCATTGATTCATTGAATCAAACTGTATTCATTGTTTCAATGCAACAAACCTAACTCCCTTATACAGTGAAACAAACTGCATACTTTCATTTAATGAAAGAGGCTGCAATTGTCAATTCAGTGAGTAGAGTTATTCTCATTCTTTCAATGGGACAAGCTTAACGCTTTCTTTCAAATAAACAAACTGCATGCATTTAATCATTCAATCAAATAATAACCATTGATTCATTGACTCAAACTGTATTCATTGTTTCAATGCAACAAACCAAACGTACTTTTCTCCTGAACAAAACTTTGTGGGTTCATTCATTAAAAAGTCTGCACTTGTCAATTCAATGAGTAGAGCTACTCTAATTCATTCAGTGGGACAAGCTTAATGCTTTCATTCAAGGAAACAAACTCTATGCATTGAATCATTCAATCAAACTATAACCTTTGATTCATTGAATTAAACTGAATTCCTTGATTCAATGCAACGAAACTAAATCCCTTACGCAGTGAAACAAAGTGCAAAATTTCATTCAATCAAAGAGGCTACACTTGTCAATTCAGTGAGTAGAGTTATTCTCATTCTTTCAATGGGACAAGCTTAAGGATTTCCTCCAAATAAACAAACTGCATGCATTGAATCATTCAATCAAACTGCAACCATTGATTCATTGAATCAAACTGTATTCCTTGTTTCAATGCAACAAACCAAACATAATTTCCTCGGGCACAAATCGTTGTAGGCTCATTCAATGAAAGGGGCTGCACTTGTCCATTCAGGGAATAGAGTTATTCTCATTCTTTCAATGGGACAAGCTTCACGATTTCTTTCAAATAAACAAACAGCATGCATTGAATCAGTCAATCAAACTTCAACCATTGATTCATTGAATCAAACTGTATTCCTTGTTTTAATGCGACAAACCAAACATACATATATCGTGAACAAAACTTTATACGTTCATTCAATGAAAGAGGCTGCACTTGTCCATTCAGGGAATAGAGTTATTCTCATTTTTTCAATGGGACCAGCTTAACGATTTCTTTCAATTAAACAAACTGCATGCATTGAACCATTCAATCAAACTGCAACCATTGATTCATTGAATCAAACTGTATTCATTATTTCAATGCAACAAACCAAACGTACTTTTCTCCTGAACAACATTTTGCGGGTTCATTCATTAAAAAGTCTGTACTTGTCAAATCAATGAGTAGAGCTACTCTAATTCAATCAGTGGGACAAGCTTAATGCTTTCATTCAAGGAAACAAACTCTATGCATTGAATCATTCAATCAAACTATAACCTTTGATTCATTGAACTAAACTGAATTCCTTGATTCAATGCAACGAAACTAACTCCCTTACACAGTGAAACAAACTGCAAAATTTCATTCAATGAAAGAGGCTACACTTGTCAATTCAGTGAGTAGAGTTATTCTCATTCTTTCAATGGGACAAGCTTAAGTATTTCCTCCAAATAAACAAACTGCATGCATTGAATCATTCAATCAAACTACAACCATTGATTCATTGAATGAAACTATATTACTTGGTTCAATGCAACAAACCAAACATAATTTTCTCGTTAACAAAACTTTATAGGTTCATTCATGAAAAAGTCTGCACTTGTCAATTCAATGAGTAGAGCTACTCTCATTCATTCAGTGGGACAATCTTAACGCTTTCGTTCAATTAAACAAACTGCATGCATTCAATCAAACTACAACCATTGATTCATTGAATCAAACTGTAATCATTGTTTCAATGCAACAAACCTAACTCCCTTGTACAGTGAAACAAACTGCATACTTTCATTCAATCAAAGAGTCTGCACTTATCCATTCAGTGAATAGAGTTATTCTCATTCTTTCAATGGGACAAGCTTAATGATTTCTTTCAAATAAACAAACTGCAAGCATTTAATCATTCAATCAAACTATAACCATTGATTCATTGAATCAAACTGTATTCCTTGTTTCAATGCAACAAACCAAACGTACTTTTCTCCTGAACAAAACTTTGTAGGTTCATTCATTTAAAAGGCTGCACTTGTCAATTCAATGAGTAGAGCTACTCTCATTCATTCTTTGGGACAAGCTTAATGCTTTCATTCAATGAAACAAATTGCATTCATTGAATCATTTAATCAAAGTGAAATCATTGCTTCAATGAATCAAACCTTATTCATTGAATCAATGCAACAAACCTACCTCCCTTGTACAGTGAAACAAACTGCATATGTTTATTCAATGAAAAATGCTGCACTTGTCAATTCAATGAGTAGAGCTACTCGCATTCATTCAGTGGGACAAGCTTAACGCTTTCATTCAATGAAACAAACTGCATTCATTGAATCATTGAATCAAACTGCAACCATTGATTCATTGAATCAAACTGTATTCCTTGTTTCAATGCAACAAACCAAACATAATTTCCTCGGGCACAAATCGTTGTAGGCTCATTCAATGCAAGGGGCTGCACTTGTCCATTCAGGGAATAGAGTTATTCTCATTCTTTCAATGGGACAAGCTTAACGATTTCTTTCAAATAAACAAACAGCATGCATTGAATCAGTCAATCAAACTTCAACCATTGATTCATTGAATCAAACTGTATTCCTTGTTTTAATGCGACAAACCAAACATACATATATCGTGAACAAAACTTTATACGTTCATTCAATGAAAGAGGCTGCACTTGTCCATTCAAGGAATAGAGTTATTCTCATTTTTTCAATGGGACCAGCTTAACGATTTCTTTCAATTAAACAAACTGCATTCATTGAACCATTCAATCAAACTGCAACCATTGATTCATTGAATCAAACTGTATTCATTGTTTCAATGCAACAAACCTAACTCCCTTGTACAGTGAAACAAACTGCATACTTTCATTTAATGAAAGAGGCTGCAATTGTCAATTGTCATTCTTTCAATGGGACAAGCTTAACGCTTTCTTTCAAATAAACATACTGCATGCATTTAATCATTCAATCAAATAATAACCATTGATTCATTGAATCAAACAGTATTCATTGTTTCAATGCAACAAACCAAACGTACTTTTCTCCTGAACAAAACTTTGTGGGTTCATTCATTAAAAAGTCTGCACTTGTCAATTCAATGAGTAGAGCTACTCTAATTCATTCAGTGGGACAAGCTTAATGCTTTCATTCAAGGAAACAAACTCTACGCATTGAATCATTCAATCAAACTATAACCATTGATTCATTGAATTATACTGAATTCCTTGATTCAATGCAACGAAACTAACTCCCTTACACAGTGAAACAAACTGCAAAATTTCATTCAATGAAAGAGGCTACACTTGTCAATTCAGTGAGTAGAGTTATTCTCATTCTTTCAATGGGACAAGCTTAAGGATTTCCTCCAAATAAACAAACTGCATGCCTTGAATCATTCAATCAAACTACAACCATTGATTCATTGAATCAAACTATATTACTTGGTTCAATGCAACAAACCAAACATAATTTTCTCGTTAACAAAACTTTATAGGTTCATTCATGAAAAAGGCTGCACTTGTCAATTCAATGAGTAGAGCTACTCTCATTCATTCAGTGGGACAATCTTAACGCTTTCGTTCAATTAAACAAACTGCATGCATTCAATCAAACTTCAAACATTGATTCAATGAATCAAACTGTATTCATTGTTTCAATGCAACAAACCTAACTCCCTTGTACAGTGAAACAAACTGCATACTTTCATTCAATCAAAGAGGCTGCACTTGTCCATTCAGTGAATAGAGGTTTTCTCATTCTTTCAATGGGACAAGCTTCACGATTTCTTTCAAATAAACAAACTGCCTGCATTTAATCATTCAATCAAACTATAACCATTGATTCATTGAAACAAACTGTATTCCTTGTTTCAATGCAACAAACCAAACGTACTTTTCTCCTGAACAAAACTTTGTAGCTTCATTCATTTAAAAGGCTGCACTTGTCAATTCAATGAGTAGAGCTACTCTCATTCATTCAGTGGGACAAGCTTAATGCTTTCATTCAATGAAACAAATTGCATTCATTGAATCATTTAATCAAAGTGAAATCATTGCTTCAATGAATCAAACCTTATTCATTGAATCAATACAACAAACCTACCTCCCTTGTACAGTGAAACAAACTGCATATGTTCATTCAATGAAAAATGCTGCACTTGTCAATTCAATGAGTAGAGCTATTCTCTTTCATTCAATGGGACCAGCCTAATGCTTTCATTCAATGAAAGAAGCTGCATTCATTGAATCATTGAATAAATCTACAATCATTGATTCAATTAATCAAACCGTATTCCTTCTTTCAATGGAACAAACCTATCTCCGTTACATAGTGAACCAAACTGCATACTTTCATTCAATGAAAGAGGCTGCACTTGTCAATTCATTGAGTAGAGTTATTCTCATTCTTTCAATGGGACAAGCTTAACGCTTTCGTTCAAAAAAAAACTGCATGCATTCAATCAAACTACAACCATTGATTCATTGAATCAAACTGTATTCATTGTTTCAATGCAACAAACCTAACTCCCTTGTACAGTGAAACAAACTGCATCCTTTCATTCTATCAAAGAGGCTGCACTTGTCCATTCAGTGAATAGAGTTATTCTCATTCTTTCAATGGGACCAGATTAACGATTTCTTTCAAATAAACAAACTGCATGCATTGAATCATTCAATCAAACTTCAAACATTGATTCAATGAATCAAACTGTATTCATTGTTTCAATGCAACAAACCTAACTCCCTTGTACAGTGAAACAAACTGCATACTTTCATTCAATCAAAGAGGCTGCACTTGTCCATTCAGTGAATAGAGGTTTTCTCATTCTTTCAATGGGACAAGCTTCACGATTTCTTTCAAATAAACAAACTGCCTGCATTTAATCATTCAATCAAACTATAACCATTGATTCATTGAAACAAACTGTATTCCTTGTTTCAATGCAACAAACCAAACGTACTTTTCTCCTGAACAAAACTTTGTAGCTTCATTCATTTAAAAGGCTGCACTTGTCAATTCAATGAGTAGAGCTACTCTCATTCATTCAGTGGGACAAGCTTAATGCTTTCATTCAATGAAACAAATTGCATTCATTGAATCATTTAATCAAAGTGAAATCATTGCTTCAATGAATCAAACCTTATTCATTGAATCAATACAACAAACCTACCTCCCTTGTACAGTGAAACAAACTGCATATGTTCATTCAATGAAAAATGCTGCACTTGTCAATTCAATGAGTAGAGCTATTCTCTTTCATTCAATGGGACCAGCCTAATGCTTTCATTCAATGAAAGAAGCTGCATTCATTGAATCATTGAATAAATCTACAATCATTGATTCAATTAATCAAACCGTATTCCTTCTTTCAATGGAACAAACCTATCTCCGTTACATAGTGAACCAAACTGCATACTTTCATTCAATGAAAGAGGCTGCACTTGTCAATTCATTGAGTAGAGTTATTCTCATTCTTTCAATGGGACAAGCTTAACGCTTTCGTTCAAAAAAAAACTGCATGCATTCAATCAAACTACAACCATTGATTCATTGAATCAAACTGTATTCATTGTTTCAATGCAACAAACCTAACTCCCTTGTACAGTGAAACAAACTGCATCCTTTCATTCTATCAAAGAGGCTGCACTTGTCCATTCAGTGAATAGAGTTATTCTCATTCTTTCAATGGGACCAGATTAACGATTTCTTTCAAATAAACAAACTGCATGCATTGAATCATTCAATCAAACTTCAACCATTGATTCATTGAATCAAACTGTATTCCTTGTTTCAATGCAACAAACCAAACGTACTTTTCTCCTGAACAAAACTTTGTAGGTTCATTCATTAAAAAGGCTGCACTTGTCAATTCAATGAGTAGAGCTACTCTCATTCATTCATTGGGACAAGCTTAATGCTTTCATTCAATGAAACAAATTGCATTCATTGAATCATTGAATCAAAGTGAAATCATTGCTTCAATGAATCAAACCTTATTCATTGAATCAATGCAACAAACCTACCTCCCTTGTACAGTGAAACAAACTGCATATGTTTATTCAATGAAAAATGCTGCACTTGTCAATTCAATGAGTAGAGCTACTCGCATTCATTCAGTGGGACAAGCTTAACGCTTTCATTCAATGAAACAAACTGCATTCATTGAATCATTGAATCAAACTGCAACCATTGATTCATTGAATCAAACTGTATTCCTTGTTTCAATGCAACAAACCAAACATAATTTCCTCGGGCACAAATCGTTGTAGGCTCATTCAATGCAAGGGGCTGCACTTGTCCATTCAGGGAATAGAGTTATTCTCATTCTTTCAATGGGACAAGCTTAACGATTTCTTTCAAATAAACAAACAGCATGCATTGAATCAGTCAATCAAACTTCAACCATTGATTCATTGAATCAAACTGTATTCCTTGTTTTAATGCGACAAACCAAACATACATATATCGTGAACAAAACTTTATACGTTCATTCAATGAAAGAGGCTGCACTTGTCCATTCAAGGAATAGAGTTATTCTCATTTTTTCAATGGGACCAGCTTAACGATTTCTTTCAATTAAACAAACTGCATGCATTGAACCATTCAATCAAACTGCAACCATTGATTCATTGAATCAAACTGTATTCATTGTTTCAATGCAACAAACCTAACTCCCTTGTACAGTGAAACAAACTGCATACTTTCATTTAATGAAAGAGGCTGCAATTGTCAATTCAGTTGAGTAGAGTTATTCTCATTCTTTCAATGGGACAAGCTTAACGCTTTCTTTCAAATAAACAAACTGCATGCATTTAATCATTCAATCAAATAATAACCATTGATTCATTGAATCAAACAGTATTCATTGTTTCAATGCAACAAACCAAACGTACTTTTCTCCTGAACAAAACTTTGTGGGTTCATTCATTAAAAAGTCTGCACTTGTCAATTCAATGAGTAGAGCTACTCTAATTCATTCAGTGGGACAAGCTTAATGCTTTCATTCAAGGAAACAAACTCTATGCATTGAATCATTCAATCAAACTATAACCTTTGATTCATTGAATTAAACTGAATTCCTTGATTCAATGCAACGAAACTAAATCCCTTACACAGTGAAACAAAGTGCAAAATTTCATTCAATCAAAGAGGCTACACTTGTCAATTCAGTGAGTAGAGTTATTCTCATTCTTTCAATGGGACAAGCTTAAGGATTTCCTCCAAATAAACAAACTGCATGCATTGAATCATTCAATCAAACTGCAACCATTGATTCATTGAATCAAACTGTATTCCTTGTTTCAATGCAACAAACCAAACATAATTTCCTCGGGCACAAATCGTTGTAGGCTCATTCAATGAAAGGGGCTGCACTTGTCCATTCAGGGAATAGAGTTATTCTCATTCTTTCAATGGGACAAGCTTCACGATTTCTTTCAAATAAACAAACAGCATGCATTGAATCAGTCAATCAAACTTCAACCATTGATTCATTGAATCAAACTGTATTCCTTGTTTTAATGCGACAAACCAAACATACATATATCGTGAACAAAACTTTATACGTTCATTCAATGAAAGAGGCTGCACTTGTCCATTCAGGGAATAGAGTTATTCTCATTTTTTCAATGGGACCAGCTTAACGATTTCTTTCAATTAAACAAACTGCATGCATTGAACCATTCAATCAAACTGCAACCATTGATTCATTGAATCAAACTGTATTCATTATTTCAATGCAACAAACCAAACGTACTTTTCTCCTGAACAACATTTTGCGGGTTCATTCATTAAAAAGTCTGTACTTGTCAAATCAATGAGTAGAGCTACTCTAATTCAATCAGTGGGACAAGCTTAATGCTTTCATTCAAGGAAACAAACTCTATGCATTGAATCATTCAATCAAACTATAACCTTTGATTCATTGAATTAAACTGAATTCCTTGATTCAATGCAACGAAACTAACTCCCTTACACAGTGAAACAAACTGCAAAATTTCATTCAATGAAAGAGGCTACACTTGTCAATTCAGTGAGTAGAGTTATTCTCATTCTTTCAATGGGACAAGCTTAAGTATTTCCTCCAAATAAACAAACTGCATGCATTGAATCATTCAATCAAACTACAACCATTGATTCATTGAATGAAACTATATTACTTGGTTCAATGCAACAAACCAAACATAATTTTCTCGTTAACAAAACTTTATAGGTTCATTCATGAAAAAGGCTGCACTTGTCAATTCAATGAGTAGAGCTACTCTCATTCATTCAGTGGGACAATCTTAACGCTTTCGTTCAATTAAACAAACTGCATGCATTCAATCAAACTACAACCATTGATTCATTGAATCAAACTGTAATCATTGTTTCAATGCAACAAACCTAACTCCCTTGTACAGTGAAACAAACTGCATACTTTCATTCAATCAAAGAGTCTGCACTTATCCATTCAGTGAATAGAGTTATTCTCATTCTTTCAATGGGACAAGCTTAATGATTTCTTTCAAATAAACAAACTGCAAGCATTTAATCATTCAATCAAACTATAACCATTGATTCATTGAATCAAACTGTATTCCTTGTTTCAATGCAACAAACCAAACGTACTTTTCTCCTGAACAAAACTTTGTAGGTTCATTCATTTAAAAGGCTGCACTTGTCAATTCAATGAGTAGAGCTACTCTCATTCATTCTTTGGGACAAGCTTAATGCTTTCATTCAATGAAACAAATTGCATTCATTGAATCATTTAATCAAAGTGAAATCATTGCTTCAATGAATCAAACCTTATTCATTGAATCAATGCAACAAACCTACCTCCCTTGTACAGTGAAACAAACTGCATATGTTTATTCAATGAAAAATGCTGCACTTGTCAATTCAATGAGTAGAGCTACTCGCATTCATTCAGTGGGACAAGCTTAACGCTTTCATTCAATGAAACAAACTGCATTCATTGAATCATTGAATCAAACTGCAACCATTGATTCATTGAATCAAACTGTATTCCTTGTTTCAATGCAACAAACCAAACATAATTTCCTCGGGCACAAATCGTTGTAGGCTCATTCAATGCAAGGGGCTGCACTTGTCCATTCAGGGAATAGAGTTATTCTCATTCTTTCAATGGGACAAGCTTAACGATTTCTTTCAAATAAACAAACAGCATGCATTGAATCAGTCAATCAAACTTCAACCATTGATTCATTGAATCAAACTGTATTCCTTGTTTTAATGCGACAAACCAAACATACATATATCGTGAACAAAACTTTATACGTTCATTCAATGAAAGAGGCTGCACTTGTCCATTCAAGGAATAGAGTTATTCTCATTTTTTCAATGGGACCAGCTTAACGATTTCTTTCAATTAAACAAACTGCATTCATTGAACCATTCAATCAAACTGCAACCATTGATTCATTGAATCAAACTGTATTCATTGTTTCAATGCAACAAACCTAACTCCCTTGTACAGTGAAACAAACTGCATACTTTCATTTAATGAAAGAGGCTGCAATTGTCAATTCAGTTGAGTAGAGTTATTCTCATTCTTTCAATGGGACAAGCTTAACGCTTTCTTTCAAATAAACATACTGCATGCATTTAATCATTCAATCAAATAATAACCATTGATTCATTGAATCAAACAGTATTCATTGTTTCAATGCAACAAACCAAACGTACTTTTCTCCTGAACAAAACTTTGTGGGTTCATTCATTAAAAAGTCTGCACTTGTCAATTCAATGAGTAGAGCTACTCTAATTCATTCAGTGGGACAAGCTTAATGCTTTCATTCAAGGAAACAAACTCTATGCATTGAATCATTCAATCAAACTATAACCATTGATTCATTGAATTATACTGAATTCCTTGATTCAATGCAACGAAACTAACTCCCTTACACAGTGAAACAAACTGCAAAATTTCATTCAATGAAAGAGGCTACACTTGTCAATTCAGTGAGTAGAGTTATTCTCATTCTTTCAATGGGACAAGCTTAAGGATTTCCTCCAAATAAACAAACTGCATGCCTTGAATCATTCAATCAAACTACAACCATTGATTCATTGAATCAAACTATATTACTTGGTTCAATGCAACAAACCAAACATAATTTTCTCGTTAACAAAACTTTATAGGTTCATTCATGAAAAAGGCTGCACTTGTCAATTCAATGAGTAGAGCTACTCTCATTCATTCAGTGGGACAATCTTAACGCTTTCGTTCAATTAAACAAACTGCATGCATTCAATCAAACTTCAAACATTGATTCAATGAATCAAACTGTATTCATTGTTTCAATGCAACAAACCTAACTCCCTTGTACAGTGAAACAAACTGCATACTTTCATTCAATCAAAGAGGCTGCACTTGTCCATTCAGTGAATAGAGGTTTTCTCATTCTTTCAATGGGACAAGCTTCACGATTTCTTTCAAATAAACAAACTGCCTGCATTTAATCATTCAATCAAACTATAACCATTGATTCATTGAATCAAACTGTATTCCTTGTTTCAATGCAACAAACCAAACGTACTTTTCTCCTGAACAAAACTTTGTAGCTTCATTCATTTAAAAGGCTGCACTTGTCAATTCAATGAGTAGAGCTACTCTCATTCATTCAGTGGGACAAGCTTAATGCTTTCATTCAATGAAACAAATTGCATTCATTGAATCATTTAATCAAAGTGAAATCATTGCTTCAATGAATCAAACCTTATTCATTGAATCAATACAACAAACCTACCTCCCTTGTACAGTGAAACAAACTGCATATGTTCATTCAATGAAAAATGCTGCACTTGTCAATTCAATGAGTAGAGCTATTCTCTTTCATTCAATGGGACCAGCCTAATGCTTTCATTCAATGAAAGAAGCTGCATTCATTGAATCATTGAATAAATCTACAATCATTGATTCAATTAATCAAACCGTATTCCTTCTTTCAATGGAACAAACCTATCTCCGTTACATAGTGAACCAAACTGCATACTTTCATTCAATGAAAGAGGCTGCACTTGTCAATTCATTGAGTAGAGTTATTCTCATTCTTTCAATGGGACAAGCTTAACGCTTTCGTTCAAAAAAAAACTGCATGCATTCAATCAAACTACAACCATTGATTCATTGAATCAAACTGTATTCATTGTTTCAATGCAACAAACCTAACTCCCTTGTACAGTGAAACAAACTGCATCCTTTCATTCTATCAAAGAGGCTGCACTTGTCCATTCAGTGAATAGAGTTATTCTCATTCTTTCAATGGGACCAGATTAACGATTTCTTTCAAATAAACAAACTGCATGCATTGAATCATTCAATCAAACTTCAACCATTGATTCATTGAATCAAACTGTATTCCTTGTTTCAATGCAACAAACCAAACGTACTTTTCTCCTGAACAAAACTTTGTAGGTTCATTCATTAAAAAGGCTGCACTTGTCAATTCAATGAGTAGAGCTACTCTCATTCATTCATTGGGACAAGCTTAATGCTTTCATTCAATGAAACAAATTGCATTCATTGAATCATTGAATCAAAGTGAAATCATTGCTTCAATGAATCAAACCTTATTCATTGAATCAATGCAACAAACCTACCTCCCTTGTACAGTGAAACAAACTGCATATGTTTATTCAATGAAAAATGCTGCACTTGTCAATTCAATGAGTAGAGCTACTCGCATTCATTCAGTGGGACAAGCTTAACGCTTTCATTCAATGAAACAAACTGCATTCATTGAATCATTGAATCAAACTGCAACCATTGATTCATTGAATCAAACTGTATTCCTTGTTTCAATGCAACAAACCAAACATAATTTCCTCGGGCACAAATCGTTGTAGGCTCATTCAATGCAAGGGGCTGCACTTGTCCATTCAGGGAATAGAGTTATTCTCATTCTTTCAATGGGACAAGCTTAACGATTTCTTTCAAATAAACAAACAGCATGCATTGAATCAGTCAATCAAACTTCAACCATTGATTCATTGAATCAAACTGTATTCCTTGTTTTAATGCGACAAACCAAACATACATATATCGTGAACAAAACTTTATACGTTCATTCAATGAAAGAGGCTGCACTTGTCCATTCAAGGAATAGAGTTATTCTCATTTTTTCAATGGGACCAGCTTAACGATTTCTTTCAATTAAACAAACTGCATGCATTGAACCATTCAATCAAACTGCAACCATTGATTCATTGAATCAAACTGTATTCATTGTTTCAATGCAACAAACCTAACTCCCTTGTACAGTGAAACAAACTGCATACTTTCATTTAATGAAAGAGGCTGCAATTGTCAATTCAGTTGAGTAGAGTTATTCTCATTCTTTCAATGGGACAAGCTTAACGCTTTCTTTCAAATAAACAAACTGCATGCATTTAATCATTCAATCAAATAATAACCATTGATTCATTGAATCAAACAGTATTCATTGTTTCAATGCAACAAACCAAACGTACTTTTCTCCTGAAAAAAACCTTGTGGGTTCATTCATTAAAAAGTCTGCACTTGTCAATTCAATGAGTAGAGCTACTCTAATTCATTCAGTGGGACAAGCTTAATGCTTTCATTCAAGGAAACAAACTCTATGCATTGAATCATTCAATCAAACTATAACCATTGATTCATTGAATTAAACTGAATTCCTTGATTCAATGCAACGAAACTAACTCCCTTACACAGTGAAACAAACTGCAAAATTTCATTCAATGAAAGAGGCTACACTTGTCAATTCAGTGAGTAGAGTTATTCTCATTCTTTCAATGGGACAAGCTTAAGGATTTCCTCCAAATAAACAAACTGCATGCCTTGAATCATTCAATCAAACTACAACCATTGATTCATTGAATCAAACTATATTACTTGGTTCAATGCAACAAACCAAACATAATTTTCTCGTTAACAAAACTTTATAGGTTCATTCATGAAAAAGGCTGCACTTGTCAATTCAATGAGTAGAGCTACTCTCATTCATTCAGTGGGACAATCTTAACGCTTTCGTTCAATTAAACAAACTGCATGCATTCAATCAAACTACAACCATTGATTCATTGAATCAAACTGTATTCATTGTTTCAATGCAACAAACCTAACTCCCTTGTACAGTGAAACAAACTGCATACTTTCATTCAATCAAAGAGGCTGCACTTGTCCATTCAGTGAATAGAGTTATTCTCATTCTTTCAATGGGACAAGCTTCACGATTTCTTTCAAATAAACAAACTGCATGCATTTAATCATTCAATCAAACTATAACCATTGATTCATTGAATCAAACTGTATTCCTTGTTTCAATGCAACAAACCAAACGTACTTTTCTCCTGAACAAAACTTTGTAGGTTCATTCATTTAAAAGGCTGCACTTGTCAATTCAATGAGTAGAGCTACTCTCATTCATTCAGTGGGACAAGCTTAATGCTTTCATTCAATGAAACAAATTGCATTCATTGAATCATTTAATCAAAGTGAAATCATTGCTTCAATGAATCAAACCTTATTCATTGAATCAATACAACAAACCTACCTCCCTTGTACAGTGAAACAAACTGCATATGTTCATTCAATGAAAAATGCTGCACTTGTCAATTCAATGAGTAGAGCTATTCTCTTTCATTCAATGGGATCAGCCTAAGGCTTTCCTTCAATGAAAGAAACTGCATTCATTGAATCATTGAATAAATCTACAATCATTGATTCAATTAATCAAACCGTATTCCTTCTTTCAATGGAACAAACCTATCTCCGTTACATAGTGAACCAAACTGCATACTTTCATTCAATGAAAGAGGCTGCACTTGTCAATTCATTGAGTAGAGTTATTCTCATTCTTTCAATGAGATAAGCTTAACGCTTTCGTTCAAATAAACAAACTGCATGCATTCAATCAAACTACAACCATTGATTCATTGAATCAGACTGTATTCATTGTTTCAATGCAACAAACCTAACTCCCTTGTACAGTGAAACAAACTGCATACTTTCATTCTATCAAAGAGGCGGCACTTGTCCATTCAGTGAATAGAGTTATTTTCATTCTTTCAATGGGACCAGATTAACGATTTCTTTCAAATAAACAAACTGCATGCATTGAATCATTCAATCAAACTTCAACCATTGATTCATTGAATCAATCTGTATTCCTTGTTTCAATGCAACAAACCAAACGTACTTTTCTCCTGAACAAAACTTTGTAGGTTCATTCATTAAAAAGGCTGCACTTGTCAATTCAATGAGTAGAGCTACTCTCATTCATTCATTGGGACAAGCTTAATGCTTTCATTCAATGAAACAAATTGCATTCATTGAATCATTGAATCAAAGTGAAATCAATGCTTCAATGAATCAAACTTTATTCATTGAATCAATGCAACAAACCTACCTCCCTTGTACAGTGAAACAAACTGCATATGTTTATTCAATGAAAAATGCTGCACTTGTCAATTCAATGAGTAGAGCTACTCTCATTCATTCAGTGGGACAAGCTTAACGCTTTCATTCAATGAAACAAACTGCATTCATTGAATCATTGAATCAAACTGCAACCATTGATTCATTGAATCAAACTGTATTCATTGTTTCAATGCAACAAACCAAACGTTCTTTTCTCCTGAACAAAACTTTGTGAGTTCATTCATTAAAAAGTCTGCACTTGTCAATTCAATGAGTAGAGCTACTCTAATTCATTCAGTGGGACAAGCTTAATGCTTTCATTCAAGGAAACAAACTCTATGCATTGAATCATTCAATCAAACTATAACCATTGATTCATTGAATCAAACTGTATTCATTGTTTCAATGCAACAAACCTAACTCCCTTATACAGTGAAACAAACTGCATACTTTCATTTAATGAAAGATGCTGCAATTGTCAATTCAGTGAGTAGAGTTATTCTCATTCTTTCAATGGGACAAGCTTAACGCTTTCTTTCAAATAAACAAACTGCATGCATTTAATCATTCAATCAAATAATAACCATTCATTCATTGAATCAAACTGTATTCATTGTTTCAATGCAACAAACCAAACGTACTTTTCTCCTCAACAAAACTTTGTGGGTTCATTCATTAAAAAGTCTGCACTTGTCAATTCAATGAGTAGAGCTACTCTAATTCATTCAGTGGGACAAGCTTAATGCTTTCATTCAAGGAAACAAACTCTATGCATTGAATCTTTCAATCAAACTATAACCTTTGATTCATTGAATTAAACTGAATTCCTTGATTCAATGCAACGAAACTAACTCCCTTACACAGTGAAACAAAGTGCAAAATTTTATTCAATGAAAGAGGCTACACTTGTCAATTCAGTGAGTAGAGTTATTCTCATTCTTTCAATGGGACAAGCTTAAGGATTTCCTCCAAATAAACAAACTGCATGCATTGAATCATTCAATCAAACTGCAACCATTGATTCATTGAATCAAACTGTATTCCTTGTTTCAATGCAACAAACCAAACATAATTTCCTCGGGCACAAATCGTTGTAGGCTCATTCAATGAAAGGGACTGCACTTGTCCATTCAGGGAATAGAGTTATTCTCATTCTTTCAATGGGACAAGCTTAACGATTTCTTTCAAATAAACAAACAGCATGCTTTGAATCAGTCAATCAAACTTCAACCATTGATTCATTGAATCAAACTGTATTCCTTGTTTTAATGCGACAAACCAAACATACATATATCGTGAACAAAACTTTATACGTTCATTCAATGAAAGAGGCTGCACTTGTCCATTCAAGGAATAGAGTAATTCTCATTTTTTCAATGGGACCAGCTTAACGATTTCTTTCAATTAAACAAACTGCATGCATTGAACCATTCAATCAAACTGCAACCATTGATTCATTGAATCAAACTGTATTCATTATTTCAATGCAACAAACCAAACGTACTTTTCTCCTGAACAAAACTTTGTGGGTTCATTCATTAAAAAGTCTGTACTTGTCAATTCAATGAGTAGAGCTACTCTAATTCAATCAGTGGGACAAGCTTAATGCTTTCATTCAAGGAAACTAACTCTATGCATTGAATCATTCAATCAAACTATAACCTTTGATTCATTGAATTAAAGTGAATTCCTTGATTCAATGCAACGAAACTAACTCCCTTACACAGTGAAACAAACTGCAAAATTTCATTCAATGAAAGAGGCTACACTTGTCAATTCAGTGAGTAGAGTTATTCTCATTCTTTCAATGGGACAAGTTTAAGGATTTCCTCCAAATAAACAAACTGCATGCATTGAATCATTCAATCAAACTACAACCATTGATTCATTGAATGAAACTATATTACTTGGTTCAATGCAACAAACCAAACATAATTTTCTCGTGAACAAAACTTTATAGGTCCATTCATGAAAAAGGCTGCACTTGTCAATTCAATGAGTAGAGCTACTCTCATTCATTCAGTGGGACAATCTTAACGCTTTCGTTCAATTAAACAAACTGCATGCATTCAATCAAACTACAACCATTGATTCATTGAATCAAACTGTATTCATTGTTTCAATGCAACAAACCTAACTCCCTTGTACAGTGAAACAAACTGCATACTTTCATTCAATCAAAGAGGCTGCACTTGTCCATTCAGTGAATAGAGTTATTCTCATTCTTTCAATGGGACAAGCTTCACGATTTCTTTCAAATAAACAAACTGCATGCATTTAATCATTCAATCAAACTATAACCATTGATTCATTGAATCAAACTGTATTCCTTGTTTCAATGCAACAAACCAAACGTACTTTTCTCCTGAACAAAACTTTGTATGTTCATTCATTTAAAAGGCTGCACTTGTCAATTCAATGAGTAGAGCTACTCTCATTCATTCAGTGGGACAAGCTTAATGCTTTCATTCAATGAAACAAATTGCATTCATTGAATCATTTAATCAAAGTGAAATCATTGCTTCAATGAATCAAACCTTATTCATTGAATCAATACAACAAACCTACCTCCCTTGTACAGTGAAACAAACTGCATATGTTCATTCAATGAAAAATGCTGCACTTGTCAATTCAATGAGTAGAGCTATTCTCTTTCATTCAATGGGACCAGCCTAAGGCTTTCATTCAATGAAAGAAACTGCATTCATTGAATCATTGAATAAATCTACAATCATTGATTCAATTAATCAAACCGTATTCCTTCTTTCAATGGAACAAACCTATCTGTGTTACATAGTGAACCAAACTGCATACTTTCATTCAATGAAAGAGGCTGCACTTGTCAATTCATTGAGTAGAGTTATTCTCATTCTTTCAATGGGACAAGCTTAACGCTTTCGTTCAAATAAACAAACTGCATGCATTCAATCAAACTACAACCATTGATTCATTGAATCAAACTGTATTCATTGTTTCAATGCAACAAACCTAACTCCCTTGTACAGTGAAACAAACTGCATACTTTCATTCTATCAAAGAGGCTGCACTTGTCCATTCAGTGAATAGAGTTATTCTCATTCTTTCAATGGGACCAGATTAACGATTTCTTTCAAATAAACAAACTGCATGCATTGAATCATTCAATCAAACTTCAACCGTTGATTCATTGAATCAATCTGTATTCCTTGTTTCAATGCAACAAACCAAACGTACTTTTCTCCTGAACAAAACTTTGTAGGTTCATTCATTAAAAAGGCTGCACTTGTCAATTCAATGAGTAGAGCTACTCTCATTCATTCATTGGGACAAGCTTAATGCTTTCATTCAATGAAACAAATTGCATTCATTGAATCATTGAATCAAAGTGAAATCAATGCTTCAATGAATCAAACCTTATTCATTGAATCAATGCAACAAACCTACCTCCCTTGTACAGTGAAACAAACTGCATATGTTTATTCAATGAAAAATGCTGCACTTGTCAATTCAATGAGTAGAGCTCCTCTGATTCATTCAGTGGGACAAGCTTAACGCTTTCATTCAATGAAACAAACTGCATTCATTGAATCATTGAATCAAACTGCAACCATTGATTCATTGAATCAAACTGTATTCCTTGTTTCAATGCAACAAACCAAACATAATTTCCTCGGGCACAAATCGTTGTAGGCTCATTCAATGAAAGGGGCTGCACTTGTCCATTCAGGGAATAGAGTTATTCTCATTCTTTCAATGGGACAAGCTTCACGATTCTTTCAAATAAACAAACAGCATGCATTGAATCAGTCAATCAAACTTCAACCATTGATTCATTGAATCAAACTGTATTCCTTGTTTTAATGCGACAAACCAAACATACATATATCGTGAACAAAACTTTATACGTTCATTCAATGAAAGAGGCTGCACTTGTCCATTCAGGGAATAGAGTTATTCTCATTTTTTCAATGGGACCAGCTTAACGATTTCTTTCAATTAAACAAACTGCATGCATTGAACAATTCAATCAAACTGCAACCATTGATTCATTGAATCAAACTGTATTCATTGTTTCAATGCAACAAACCTAACTCCCTTGTGCAGTGAAACAAACTGCATACTTTCATTTAATGAAAGAGGCTGCAATTGTCAATTCAGTGAGTAGAGTTATTCTCATTCTTTCAATGGGACAAGCTTAACGATTTCTTTCAAATAAACAAACTGCATGCATTTAATCATTCAATCAAATAATAACCATTGATTCATTGAATCAAACTGTATTCATTGTTTCAATGCAACAAACCAAACGTACTTTTCTCCTGAACAAAACTTTGTGAGTTCATTCATTAAAAAGTCTGCACTTGTCAATTCAATGAGTAGAGCTACTCTAATTCATTCAGTGGGACAAGCTTAATGCTTTCATTCAAGGAAACAAACTCTATGCATTGAATCATTCAATCAAACTATAACCATTGATTCATTGAATCAAACTGTATTCATTGTTTCAATGCAACAAACCTAACTCCCTTATACAGTGAAACAAACTGCATACTTTCATTTAATGAAAGAGGCTGCAATTGTCAATTCAGTGAGTAGAGTTATTCTCATTCTTTCAATGGGACAAGCTTAACGCTTTCTTTCAAATAAACAAACTGCATGCATTTAATCATTCAATCAAATAATAACCATTGATTCATTGACTCAAACTGTATTCATTGTTTCAATGCAACAAACCAAACGTACTTTTCTCCTGAACAAAACTTTGTGGGTTCATTCATTAAAAAGTCTGCACTTGTCAATTCAATGAGTAGAGCTACTCTAATTCATTCAGTGGGACAAGCTTAATGCTTTCATTCAAGGAAACAAACTCTATGCATTGAATCATTCAATCAAACTATAACCTTTGATTCATTGAATTAAACTGAATTCCTTGATTCAATGCAACGAAACTAAATCCCTTACACAGTGAAACAAAGTGCAAAATTTCATTCAATCAAAGAGGCTACACTTGTCAATTCAGTGAGTAGAGTTATTCTCATTCTTTCAATGGGACAAGCTTAAGGATTTCCTCCAAATAAACAAACTGCATGCATTGAATCATTCAATCAAACTGCAACCATTGATTCATTGAATCAAACTGTATTCCTTGTTTCAATGCAACAAACCAAACATAATTTCGTCGGGCACAAATCGTTGTAGGCTCATTCAATGAAAGGGGCTGCACTTGTCCATTCAGGGAATAGAGTTATTCTCATTCTTTCAATGGGACAAGCTTCACGATTTCTTTCAAATAAACAAACAGCATGCATTGAATCAGTCAATCAAACTTCAACCATTGATTCATTGAATCAAACTGTATTCCTTGTTTTAATGCGACAAACCAAACATACATATATCGTGAACAAAACTTTATACGTTCATTCAATGAAAGAGGCTGCACTTGTCCATTCAGGGAATAGAGTTATTGTCATTTTTTCAATGGGACCAGCTTAACGATTTCTTTCAATTAAACAAACTGCATGCATTGAACCATTCAATCAAACTGCAACCATTGATTCATTGAATCAAACTGTATTCATTATTTCAATGCAACAAACCAAACGTACTTTTCTCCTGAACAACATTTTGCGGGTTCATTCATTAAAAAGTCTGTACTTGTCAAATCAATGAGTAGAGCTACTCTAATTCAATCAGTGGGACAAGCTTAATGCTTTCATTCAAGGAAACAAACTCTATGCATTGAATCATTCAATCAAACTATAACCTTTGAGTCATTGAATTAAACTGAATTCCTTGATTCAATGCAACGAAACTAACTCCCTTACACAGTGAAACAAACTGCAAAATTTCATTCAATGAAAGAGGCTACACTTGTCAATTCAGTGAGTAGAGTTATTCTCATTCTTTCAATGGGACAAGCTTAAGTATTTCCTCCAAATAAACAAACTGCATGCATTGAATCATTCAATCAAACTACAACCATTGATTCATTGAATGAAACTATATTACTTGGTTCAATGCAACAAACCAAACATAATTTTCTCGTTAACAAAACTTTATAGGTTCATTCATGAAAAAGGCTGCACTTGTCAATTCAATGAGTAGAGCTACTCTCATTCATTCAGTGGGACAATCTTAACGCTTTCGTTCAATTAAACAAACTGCATGCATTCAATCAAACTACAACCATTGATTCATTGAATCAAACTGTAATCATTGTTTCAATGCAACAAACCTAACTCCCTTGTACAGTGAAACAAACTGCATACTTTCATTCAATCAAAGAGTCTGCACTTATCCATTCAGTGAATAGAGTTATTCTCATTCTTTCAATGGGACAAGCTTAATGATTTCTTTCAAATAAACAAACTGCAAGCATTTAATCATTCAATCAAACTATAACCATTGATTCATTGAATCAAACTGTATTCCTTGTTTCAATGCAACAAACCAAACGTACTTTTCTCCTGAACAAAACTTTGTAGGTTCATTCATTTAAAAGGCTGCACTTGTCAATTCAATGAGTAGAGCTACTCTCATTCATTCTTTGGGACAAGCTTAATGCTTTCATTCAATGAAACAAATTGCATTCATTGAATCATTTAATCAAAGTGAAATCATTGCTTCAATGAATCAAACCTTATTCATTGAATCAATACAACAAACCTACGTCCCTTGTACAGTGAAACAAACTGCATATGTTTATTCAATGAAAAATGCTGCACTTGTCAATTCAATGAGTAGAGCTACTCTCATTCATTCAGTGGGACAAGCTTAACGCTTTCATTCAATGAAAGAAACTGCATTCATTGAATCATTGAATCAAACTGCAACCATTGATTCATTGAATCAAACTGTATTCCTTGTTTCAATGCAACAAACCAAACGTACTTTTCTCCTGAACAAAACTTTGTAGGTTCATTCATTAAAAAGGCTGCACTTGTCAATTCAATGAGTAGAGCTACTCTCATTCATTCATTGGGACAAGCTTAATGCTTTCATTCAATGAAACAAATTGCATTCATTGAATCATTGAATCAAAGTGAAATCAATGCTTCAATGAATCAAACCTTATTCATTGAATCAATGCAACAAACCTACCTCCCTTGTACAGTGAAACAAACTGCATATGTTTATTCAATGAAAAATGCTGCACTTGTCAATTCAATGAGTAGAGCTACTCTCATTCATTCAGTGGGACAAGCTTAACTCTTTCATTCAATGAAAGAAACTGCATTCATTGAATCATTGAATCAAACCGCAACCATTGATTCATTGAATCAAACTGTATTCCTTGTTTCAATGCAACAAACCAAACATAATTTCCTCGGGCACAAATCGTTGTAGGCTCATTCAATGAAAGGGGCTGCACTTGTCCATTCAGGGAATAGAGTTATTCTCATTCTTTCAATGGGACAAGCTTAACGATTTCTTTCAAATAAACAAAGAGCATGCATTGAATCAGTCAATCAAACTTCAACCATTGATTCATTGATTCAAACTGTATTCCTTGTTTTAATGCGACAAACCAAACATACATATATCGTGAACAAAACTTTATACGTTCATTCAATGAAAGAGGCTGCACTTGTCCATTCAGGGAATAGAGTTATTCTCATTTTTTCTTTGGGACCAGCTTAACGATTTCTTTCAATTAAACAAACTGCATGCATTGATCCATTCAATCAAACTGCAACCATTGATTCATTGAATCAAACTGTATTCATTGTTTCAATGCAACAAACCTAACTCCCTTGTACAGTGAAACAAACTGCATACTTTCATTTAATGAAAGAGGCTGCAATTGTCAATTCAGTGAGTAGAGTTATTCTCATTCTTTCAATGGGACAAGCTTAACGCTTTCTTTCAAATAAACAAACTGCATGCATTTAATCATTCAATCAAATAATAACCATTGATTCATTGAATCAAACTGTATTCATTGTTTCAATGCAACAAACCAAACGTACTTTTCTCCTGAACAAAACTTTGTGGGTTCATTCATTAAAAAGTCTGCACTTGTCAATTTAATGAGTAGAGCTACTCTAATTCATTCAGTGGGACAAGCTTAATGCTTTCATTCAAGGAAACAAACTCTATGCATTGAATCATTCAATCAAACTATAACCTTTAATTCATTGAATTAAACTGAAATCCTTGATTCAATGCTACGAAACTAACTCCCTTACACAGTGAAACAAACTGCAAAATTTCATTCAATGAAAGAGGCTACACTTGTCAATTCAGTGAGTAGAGTTATTCTCATTCTTTCAATGGGTCAAGCTTAAGGATTTCCTCCAAATAAACAAACTGCATGCCTTGAATCATTCAATCAAACTACAACCATTGATTCATTGAATCAAACTATATTACTTGGTTCAATGCAACAAACCAAACATAATTTTATCGTTAACAAAACTTTATAGGTTCATTCATGAAAAAGGCTGCACTTGTCAATTCAATGAGTAGAGCTACTCTCATTCATTCAGTGGGACAATCTTAACGCTTTCGTTCAATTAAACAAACTGCATGCATTCAATCAAACGACAACCATTGATTCATTGAATCAAACTGTATTCATTGTTTCAATGCAACAAACCTAACTCCCTTGTACAGTGAAACAAACTGCATACTTTCATTCAATCAAAGAGGCTGCACTTGTCCATTCAGTGAATAGAGTTATTCTCATTCTTTCAATGGGACAAGCTTCACGATTTCTTTCAAATAAACAAACAGCATGCATTGAATCATTCAATCAAACTTCAACCATTGATTCATTGAATCAAACTGTATTCCTTGTTTTAATGCGACAAACCAAACATACATATATCGTGAACAAAACTTTATACGTTCATTCAATGAAAGAGGCTGCACTTGTCCATTCAGGGAATAGAGTTATTCTCATTTTTTCAATGGGACCAGCTTAACGATTTCTTTCAATTAAACAAACTGCATGCATTGAACCATTCAATCAAACTGCAACCATTGATTCATTGAATCAAATTGTATTCATTGTTTCAATGCAACAAAGCTAACTCCCTTGTACAGTGAAACAAACTGCATACTTTCATTTAATGAAAGAGGCTGCAATTGTCAATTCAGTGAGTAGAGTTATTCTCATTCTTTAAATTGGACAAGCTTAACGCTTTCTTTCAAATAAACAAACTGCATGCATTTAATCATTCAATCAAATAATAACCATTGATTCATTGAATCAAACTGTATTCATTGTTTCAATGCAACAAACCAAACGTACTTTTCTCCTGAACAAAACTTTGTGGGTTCATTCATTAAAAAGTCTGCACTTGTCAATTCAATGAGTAGAGCTACTCTAATTCATTCAGTGGGACAAGCTTAATGCTTTCATTCAAGGAAACAAACTCTATGCATTGAATCATTCAATCAAACTATAACCATTGATTCATTGAATTAAACTGAATTCCTTGATTCAATGCAACGAAACTAACTCCCTTACACAGTGAAACAAACTGCAAAATTTCATTCAATGAAAGAGGCTACACTTGTCAATTCAGTGAGTAGAGTTATTCTCATGCTTTCAATGGGACAATCTTAAGGATTTCCTCCAAATAAACAAACTGCATGCCTTGAATCATTCAATCAAACTACAACCATTGATTCATTGAATCAAACGATATTGCTTGGTTCAATGCAACAAACCAAACATAATTTTCTCGTTAACACAACTTTATAGGTTCATTCATGAAAAAGGCTGCACTTGTCAATTCAATGAGTAGAGCTACTCTCATTCATTCATTGGGACAAGCTTAATGCTTTCATTCAATGAAACAAACTGCATTCATTGAATCATTGAATCAAACTGCAACCATTGATTCATTGAATCAAACTGTATTCCTTGTTTCAATGCAACAAACCAAACATAATTTCCTCGGGCACAAATCGTTGTAGGCTCATTCAATGAAAGGGGCTGCACTTGTCCATTCAGGGAATAGAGTTATTCTCATTCATTCAGTGGGACAATCTTAACGCTTTCGTTCAATTAAACAAACAGCATGCATTGAATCAGTCAATCAAACTTCAACCATTGATTCATTGAATCAAACTGTATTCCTTGTTTTAATGCGACAAACCAAACATACATATATCGTGAACAAAACTTTATACGTTCATTCAATGAAAGAGGCTGCACTTGTCCATTCAGGGAATAGAGTTATTCTCATTTTTTCAATGGGACCAGCTTAACGATTTCTTTCAATTAAACAAACTGCATGCATTGAACCATTCAATCAAACTGCAACCATTGATTCATTGAATCAAACTGTATTCATTGTTTCAATGCAACAAACCTAACTCCCTTGTACAGTGAAACAAACTGCATACTTTCATTTAATGAAAGAGGCTGCAATTGTCAATTCAGTGAGCAGAGTTATTCTCATTCTTTCAATGGGACAAGCTTAACGATTTCTTTCAAATAAACAAACTGCATGCATTTAATCATTCAATCAAATAATAACCATTGATTCATTGAATCAAACTGTATTCATTGATTCAATGCAACAAACCAAACGTACTTTTCTCCTGAACAAAACTTTGTGAATTCATTCATTAAAAAGTCTGCACTTGTCAATTCAATGAGTAGAGCTACTTGAATTCATTCAGTGGGACAAGCTTAATGCTTTCATTCAAGGAAACAAACTCTATGCATTGAATCATTCAATCAAACTATAACCATTGATTCATTGAATTAAACTGAATTCCTTGATTCAATGCAACGAAACTAACTCCCTTACACAGTGAAACAAACTGCAAAATTTCATTCAATGAAAGAGGCTACACTTGTCAATTCAGTGAGTAGAGTTATTCTCATTCTTTCAATGGGACAAGCTTAAGGATTTCCTCCAAATAAACAAACTTCATGCCTTGAATCATTCAATCAAACTACAACCATTGATTCATTGAATCAAACTATATTACTTGGTTCAATGCAACAAACCAAACATAATTTTATCGTTAACAAAACTTTATAGGTTCATTCATGAAACAGGCTGCACTTGTCAATTCAATGAGTAGAGCTACTCTAATTCATTCAGTGGGACAAGCTTAATGCTTTCATTCAAGGAAACAAACTCTAATCATTGAATCATTCAATCAAACTATAACCATTGATTCATTGAATCAAACTGTATTCCTTGATTCAATGCAACGAAACTAACTCCCTTACACAGTGAAACAAACTGCAAAATTTCATTCAATGAAAGAGGCTACACTTGTCAATTCAGTGAGTAGAGTTATTCTCATTCTTTCAATCGGACAAGCTTAACGATTTCTTTCAAATAAACAAACTGCATGCATTTAATCATTCAATCAAACTATAACCATTGATTCATTGAATCAAACTGTATTCCTTGTTTCAATGCAACAAACCAAACGTACTTTTCTCCTGAACAAAACTTTGTACGTTCATTCATTTAAAAGGCTGCACTTGTCAATTCAATGAGTAGAGCTACTCTCATTCATTCAGTGGGACAAGCTTAATGCTTTCATTCAATGAAACAAATTGCATTCATTGAATCATTTAATCAAAGTGAAATCATTGCTTCAATGAATCAAACCTTATTCATTGAATCAATACAACAAACCTACCTCCCTTGTACAGTGAAACAAACTGCATATGTTCATTCAATGAAAAATGCTGCACTTGTCAATTCAATGAGTAGAGCTATTCTCTTTCATTCAATGGGACCAGCCTAAGGCTTTCATTCAATGAAAGAAACTGCATTCATTGAATCATTGAATAAATCTACAATCATTGATTCAATTAATCAAACCGTATTCCTTCTTTCAATGGAACAAACCTATCTCCGTTACATAGTGAACCAAACGCATACTTTCATTCAATGAAAGAGGCTGCACTTGTCAATTCATTGAGTAGAGTTATTCTCATTCTTTCAATGGGACAAGCTTAACGCTTTCGTTCAAATAAACAAACTGCATGCATTCAATCAAACTACAACCATTGATTCATTGAATCAAACTGTATTCATTGTTTCAATGCAACAAACCTAACTCCCTTGTACAGTGAAACAAACTGCATACTTTCATTCTATCAAAGAGGCTGCACTTGTCCATTCAGTGAATAGAGTTATTCTCATTCTGTCAGTGGGACCAGATTAACGATTTCTTTCAAATAAACAAACTGCATGCATTCAATCATTCAATCAAACTTCAACCATTGATTCATTGAATCAAACTGTATTCCTTGTTTTAATGCAACAAACCAAACATACGTTTCTCCTGAACAAAACTTTGTAGGTTCATTCATTAAAAAGGCTGCACTTGTAAATTCAATGAGTAGAGCTACTCTCATTCATTCATTGGGACAAGCTTAATGCTTTCATTTAATGAAACAAATTGCATTCATTGAATCATTGAATCAAAGTGAAATCATTGCTTCAATGAATCAAACCTTATTCATTGAATCAATGCAACAAACCTACCTCCCTTGTACGGTGAAACAAACTGCATATGTTTATTCAATGAAAAATGCTGCACTTGTCAATTCAATGAGTAGAGCTACTCTCATTCATTCAGTGGGACAAGCTTAACGCTTTCATTCAATGAAAGAAACTGCATTCATTGTATCATTGAATCAAACTGCAACCATTGATTCATTGACTCAAACTGTATTTCTTGATTCAATGCAACAAACCAAACATAATTTCCTCGGGGCACGAATCGTTGTAGGAACATTCAATGAAAGGGGCTGCACTTGTCCATTCAGGGAATAGAGTTATTCTCATTCTTTCAATGGGACAAGCTTAACGATTTCTTTCAAATACACAAACAGCATGCATTGAATCAGTCAATCAAACTTCAACCATTGATTCATTGAATCAAACTGTATTCCTTGTTTTAATGCGACAAACCAAACATACATATATCGTGAACAAAACTAAATACGTTCATTCAATGAAAGAGGCTGCACTTGTCCATTCAGGGAATAGAGTTATTCTCATTTTTTCAATGGGACCAGCTTAACGATTTCTTTAAATTAAACAAACTGCATGCATGGAACCATTCAATCAAACTGCAACCATTGATTCATTGAATCAAACTGTATTCATTGTTTCAATGCAACAAACCTAACTCCCTTGTACAGTGAAACAAACTGCATACTTTCATTTAATGAAAGAGGCTGCTTTTGTCAATTCAGTGAGCAGAGTTATTCTCATTCTTTCAATGGGACAAGCTTAACGCTTTCTTTCAAATAAACAAACTGCATGCATTTAATCATTCAATCAAATAATAACCATTGATTCATTGAATCAAACTGTATTCATTGTTTCAATGCAACAAACCAAACGTACTTTTCTCCTGAACAAAACATTGTGGGTTCATTCATTAAAAAGTCTGCACTTGTCAATTCAATGAGTAGAGCTACTCTAATTCATTCAGTGGGACAAGCTTAATGCTTTCATTCAAGGAAACAAACTCTATGCATTGAATCATTCAATCAAACTATAACCATTGATTCATTGAATTAAACTGAATTCCTTGATTCAATGCAACGAAACTAACTCCCTTACACAGTGAAACAAACTGCAAAATTTCATTCAATGAAAGAGGCTACACTTGTCAATTCAGTGAGTAGAGTTATTCTCATTCTTTCAATGGGACAAGCTTAAGGATTTCCTCCAAATAAACAAACTGCATGCCTTGAATCATTCAATCAAACTACAACCATTGATTCATTGAATCAAACTATATTACTTGGTTCAATGCAACAAACCAAACATAATTTTCTCGTTAACAAAACTTTATAGGTTCATTCATGAAAAAGGCTGCACTTGTCAATTCAATGAGTAGAGCTACTCTCATTCATTCATTGGGACAAGCTTAATGCTTTCATTCAATGAAACAAATTGCATTCATTGAATCATTTAATCAAAGTGAAATCATTGCTTCAATGAATCAAACCTTATTCATTGAATCAATACAACAAACCTACCTCCCTTGTACAGTGAAACAAACTGCATATGTTCATTCAATGAAAAATGCTGCACTTGTCAATTCAATGAGTAGAGCTATTCTCTTTCATTCAATGGGACCAGCCTAAGGCTTTCATTCAATGAAAGAAACTGCATTCATTGAATCATTGAATAAATCTACAATCATTGATTCAATTAATCAAACCGTATTCCTTCTTTCAATGGAACAAACCTATCTCCGTTACATAGTGAACCAAACTGCATACTTTCATTCAATGAAAGAGGCTGCACTTGTCAATTCATTGAGTAGAGTTATTCTCATTCTTTCAATGGGACAAGCTTAACGCTTTCGTTCAAATAAACAAACTGCATGCATTCAATCAAACTACAACCATTGATTCATTGAATCAAACTGTATTCATTGTTTCAATGCAACAAACCTAACTCCCTTGTACAGTGAAACAAACTGCATACTTTTATTCTATCAAAGAGTCTGCACTTGTCCATTCAGTGAATAGAGTTATTCTCATTCTTTCAATGGGACCAGATTAACGATTTCTTTCAAATAAACAAACTGCATGCATTGAATCATTCAATCAAACTTCAACCATTGATTCATTGAATCAAACTGTATTCATTGTTTCAATGCAACAAACCTAACTCCCTTGTACAGTGAAACAAACTGCATACTTTTATTCAATCAAAGAGGCTGCACTTGTCCATTCAGTGAATAGAGTTATTCTCATTCTTTCAATGGGACAAGCTTAACGATTTCTTTCAATTAAACAAACTGCATGCATTGAACCATTCAATCAAACTGCAAACATTGATTCATTGAATCAAACTGTATTCATTGTTTCAATGCAACAAACCTAACTCCCTTGTACAGTGAAACAAACTGCATACTTTCATTTAATGAAAGAGGCTGCAATTGTCAATTCAGTGAGCAGAGTTATTCTCATTCTTTCAATGGGACAAGCTTAACGCTTTCTTTCAAATAAACAAACTGCATGCATTTAATCATTCAATCAAATAATAACCATTGATTCATTGAATTAAACTGAATTCCTTGATTCAATGCAACGAAACTAACTCCCTTACACAGTGAAACAAACTGCAAAATTTCATTCAATGAAAGAGGCTACACTTGTCAATTCAGTGAGTAGAGTTATTCTCATTCTTTCAATGGGACAAGCTTCAGGATTTCCTCCAAATAAACAAACTGCATGCCTTGAATCATTCAATCAAACTACAACCATTGATTCATTGAATCAAACTATATTACTTGGTTCAATGCAACAAACCAAACATATTTTTCTCGTCAACAAAACTTTATAGGTTCATTCATGAAAAAGGCTGCACTTGTCAATTCAATGAGTAGAGCTACTCTCATTCATTCAGTGGGACAATCTTAACGCTTTCGTTCAATTAAACAAACTGCATGCATTGAACCATTCAATCAAACTGCAACCATTGATTGATTCATTGAATCAAACTGTATTCATTGTTTAAATGCAACAAACCTAACTGCCTTGTACAGTGAAACAAACTGCATACTTTCATTTAATGAAAGAGTCTGCAATTGTCAATTCAGTGAGCAGATTTATTCTCATTCTTTCAATGGGACAAGCTTAACGATTTCTTTCAAATAAACAGACTGCATGCATTTAATCATTCAATCACATAATAACCATTGATTCATTGAATCAAACTGTATTCATTGTTTCAATGCAACAAACCAAACGTACTTTTCTCCTGAACAAAACTTTGTGGGTTCATTCATTAAAAAGTCTGCACTTGTCAATTCAGTGAGTAGAGTTATTCTCATTCTTTCAATGGGACAAGCTTAACGCTTTCGTTCAATTAAACAAACTGCATGCATTCAATCAAACTACAACGATTGATTCATTGAATTAAACTGTATTCATTGTTTCAATGCAACAAACCTAACTCCCTTGTTCAGTGAAACAAACTGCATACTTTCATTTAATGAAAGAGGCTGCACTTGTCAATTCAGTGAGTAGAGTTATTCTCATTCTTTCAAAGGGACAAGATTAACGATTTCTTTCAAATAAACAAATTGCATGCATTCAATCATTCAATCAAACTATAACCATTGATTCATTGAATCAAACTGTATTTCTTGTTTCAATGCAACGAACCAAACATATTTTCCTCGTGCACAAAACTTTGTAGGTTCATTCAATGAAAGGGGCTGCACTTGTCCATTCAGTGAATAGAGTTATTCTCATTCTTTCAATGGGACAAGCTTAACGATTTCTTTCAAATAAACAAACTGCATGCATTTAATCATTCAATCAAACTATAACCATTGATTCATTGAATCAAACTGTATTCCTTGTTTCAATGCAACAAAACAAACATACTTTCCTCGTGCACAAAACTTTGTAGGTTCATTCAATGAAATAGGCTGCACTTGTCCATTCAGTGAATAGAGTTATTCTCATTCTTTTTATGGGACAAGCTTAAAGCTTTCTTTCAAATAAACAAACTGCATGCATTTAATCATTCAATCAAACTATAGCCATTGATTCATTGAATCAAACTGTGTTCCTTGTTTCAATGCAACAAACCAAACGTACTTTTCTCCTGAACAAAACTTTGTATGTTCCTTCATTACAAAGGCTGCACTTGTCAATTCAATGAGTAGAGCTACTCTCATTCATTCAGTGGGACAAGCTTAACGCTTTCATTCAATGAAACAAACTGCATTCATTGAATCATTTAATCAAAGTGAAATTATTTCTTCAATGAATCAAACCTTATTCATTGAATCAATGCAACAAACCTACCTCCCTTGTACAGTGAAACAAACTGCATATGTTCATTCAATGAAAAATGCTGCACTTGTCAATTCAATGAGTAGAGCTATTCTCTTTCATTCAACGGGACTAGCCTAAGGCTTTCATTCAATGAAAGAAACTGCATTCATTGAATCATTGAATCAAAGTGAAATCATTGCTTCAATTAATCAGACCGTATTCCTTCTTTCAATGGAACAAACCTAACTCCCTTACATAGTGAACCAAACTGCATACTTTCATTCAATGAAAGAGGCTGCACTTGTCAATTCATTGAGTAGAGTTATTCTCATTCTTTCAATGGGACAAGCTTAACGCTTTCGTTCAATTAAACAAACTGCATGCATTCAATCAAACTACAACCATTGATTCATTGAATCAAACTGTATTCATTGTTTCAATGCAACAAACCTAACTACCTTGCACAGTGAAACAAACTGCATACTTTCATTTAATGAAAGAGGCTGCACTTGTCAATTCAGTGAGTAGAGTTATTCTCATTCTTTCAATGGGACAAGATTAACGCTTTCGTTCAATTAAACAAACTGCTTGCATTTAATCATTCAATCAAACTATAACCATTGATTCATTGAATCAAACTGTATTCCTTGTTTCAATGCAACAAACCAAACATACTTTCCTCGTGCACAAAACTTTGTAGGTTCATTCAATGAAAGAGGCTGCACTTGTCCACTCAGTGAATAGAGTTATTCTCATTCTTTCAATGGGACAAGCTTAACGCTTTCTTTCAAATAAACAAACTGCATGCATTTAATCATTCAATCAAACTATAACCATTGATTCATTGAATCAAACTGTATTCCTTGTTTCAATGCAACAAACCAAACGTACTTTTCTCCTGAACAAAACTTTGTATGTTCCTTCATTACAAAGGCTGCACTTGTCAATTCAATGAGTAGAGCTACTCTCATTCATTCAGTGGGACAAGCTTAACGCTTTCATTCAATGAAACAAACTGCATTCATTGAATCATTTAATCCAAGTGAAATCATTGCTTCAAAGAATCAAACCTTATTCATTGAATCAATACAACAAACCTACCTCCCTTGGACAGTGAAACAAACTGCATATGTTCATTCAATGAAAAATGCTGCACTTGTCAATTCAATGAGTAGAGCTATTCTCTTTCATTCAATGGGACAAGCCTAAGGCTTTCATTCAATGAAAGAAACTGCATTCATTGTATCATTGAATAAATCTACAATCATTGATTCAATTAATCAAACCGTATTCCTTCTTTCAATGGGACAAACCTATCTCCCTTACATAGTGAACCAAACTGCATACTTTCATTCAATGAAAGAGGCTGCACTTGTCAATTCATTGATTTATTCTCATTCTTTCAATGGACAAGCTTAACGCTATCGTTCAATTAAACAAACTGCATGCATTCAATCAAGCTACAACCATTGATTCATTGAATCAAACTGTATTCATTGTTTCAATGCAACAAACCTAACTCCCTTGCACAGTGAAACAAACTGCATACTTTCATTCAATGAAAGGGGCTGCACTTGACAATTCAGTGAGTAGAGTTATTCTCAATCTTTTAATGGGACAAGCTCAAGGATTTCCTCCAAATAAACAAACTGCATGCATTCAATCATTCAATCAAACTACAACCATTGATTCATTAAATCAAACTATCTTACTTGGTTCAATGCAACAAACCAAACATAATTTTCTCATAAACAAAACTTTATAGGTTCATTCATGAAAAAGGCTGCACTTGTCAATTCAATAAGTAGAGCTACTCTCATTCATTCAGTGGGACAATCTTAACGCTTTCGTTAAATTAAACAAACTGCATGCAATCAAACTACAACCATTGATTCATTGAATCAAACTGTATTCATTGTTTCAATGCAATAAAACTAACTCCCTTGTACAGTGAAACAAACTGCATACTTTCATTCAATCAAAAAGGCTGCACTTGTCCATTCAGTGAATAGAGTTATTCTCATTCTTTCAATGGGACAAGCTTAACGCTTTCTTTCAAATAAACAAACTTCATGCATTTAATCATTCAATCAAACTATAAGCATTGATTCATTGAATCAAACTGTATTCCTTGTTTCAATGCAAGAAACCAAACATACTTTCCTCGTGCACAAAACTTTGTAGGTTCATTCAATGAAAGAGGCTGCACTTGTGCACTCAGTGAATAGAGTTATTCTCATTCTTTTTATGGGACAATCTTAATGCTTTCTTTCAAATAAACAAACTGCATGCATTTAATCATTCAATCAAACTATAACCATTGATTCATTGAATCAAACTGTATTCCTTGTTTCAATGCAACAAACCAAACGTACTTTTCTCCTGAACAAAACTTTGTATGTTCATTCATTACAAAGGCTGCACTTGTTAATTCAATGAGTAGAGCTACTCTCATTCATTCAGTGGGACAAGCTTAATGCTTTCATTCAATGAAACAAACTGCATTCATTGAATCATTTAATCAAAGTGAAATTATTGCTTCAATGAATCTAACCTTATTCATTGAATCAATGCAACAAACCTACCTCCCTTGTACAGTGAAACAAACTGCATATGTTCATTCAATGAAAAATGCTGCACTTGTCAATTCAATGAGTAGAGCTATTCTCTTTCATTCAATGGGACCAGCCTCAGGCTTTCATTCAAAAAAAGAAACTGCATTCATTGAATCATTGAATAAATCTACAATCATTGATGCAATTAATCAAACCGAATTCCTTCTTTCAATGGGACAAACCTATCTCCCTTACATAGTGAACCAAACTGCATACTTTCATTCAATGAAAGAGGCTGCACTTGTCAATTCATTGAGTAGAGTTATTCTCATTCTTTCAATGGACAAGCTTAACGCTTTCGTCCAATTAAACAATCTGCATGCATTCAATCAAACTGCAACCATTGATTTATTGAATCAAACTGTATTCATTGTTTCAATGCAACAAACCTAACTCCATTGCACAGTGAAACAAACTGCATACTTTCATTCAATGAATGAGGCTGCACTTGTCAATTCAGTGAGTAGAGTTATTCTCATTCTTTCAATGGGACAAGCTTAACGATTTCCTACAAATAAACAAACTACATGCATTGAATCATTCAATCAAACTACAACCATTGATTCATTGAATCAAACTATAATACTTGGTTCAATGCAACAAACCAAACATAATTTTTTCGTGATCAAAATTTTATAGGTTCATTCATGAAAAAGGCTGCACTTGTCAATTCAATGAGTAGAGCTACTCTCATTCATTCAGTGGGACACTCTTAACGCTTTCGTTCAATTAAACAAACTGCATGCATTCAATCAAACTACAACCATTGATTCATTGAATCAAACTGTATTCATTGTTTCAATGCCAGAAACCTAACTCCCTTGTACAGTGAAACAAACTGCATACTTTCATTCAATGAAAGGGGCTGCACTTGTCAATTCAGTGAGTAGAGTTATTCTCATTCTGTCAATGGGAGAAGCTTAACGGTTTCTTTCAAATAAACAAACTGCATGCATTGAATCATTCAATCAAACTATAACCATTGATTCATTGAATCAAACTGTATTCCTTGTTTCAATGCAACAAACCAAACATACTTTCCTTGTGCACAAAACTTTGTAGGTTCATTCAATGAAAGAGGCTGCAGTTGTCCATTCAGTGAATAGAGTTATTCTCATTCTTTCAATGGGACAAGCTTAACGCTTTCTTTCAAATAAACAAACTGCATGCATTTAATCATTCAATCAAACTATAACCATTGATTCATTGAATCAAACTGTATTCCTTGTTTCAATGCAACAAACCAAACGTACTTTTCTCCTGAACAAAACTTTGTAGGTTCATTCATTAAAAAGGCTGCACTTTCAATTCATTGAGTAGAGCTACTCTCATTCATTCAGTGGGACAAGCCTAATGCTTTCATTCAATGTAACAAACTGCATTTATTGAATCATTTAATCCAAGTGAAATCATTGCTTCAATGAATCAAACCTTATTCATTGAATCAATGCAACAAACCTACCTCCCTTGTACAGTGAAACAAACTGCATATGTTCATTCAATGAAAAATGCTGCACTTGTCAATTCAATGAGTAGAGCTATTCTCTTTCATTCAATGGGACCAGCCTAAGGCTTTCATTCAATGAAAGAAACTGCATTCATTGAATCATTGAATAAATCTACAATCATTGATTCAATTAATCAAACCGTATTCCTTCTTTCAATGGAACAAACCTATCTCCCTTACATAGTGAACCAAACTGCATACTTTCATTCAATGAAAGAGGCTGCACTTGTCAATTCATTGAGTAGAGTTATTCTCATTCTTTCAATGGACAAGCTTAACGCTTTCGTTCAATTAAACAAACTGCATGCATTCAATCAAACTACAACCATTGATTCATTGAATCAAACTGTATTCATTGTTTCAATGCAACAAACCTAACTCCCTTACACAGTGAAACAAACTGCATACTTTCATTCAATGAAAGGGGCTGCACTTGTCAATTCAGTGAGTAGAGTTATTCTCATTCTTTCAATGGGACAAGCTTAACGATTTCCTCCAAATAAACAAACTTCATGCATTGAATCATTCAATCAAACTACAACCATTGATTCATTGAATCAAACTATATTACTTGGTTCAATGCAACAAACCAAACATTATTTTCTCGTGAACAAAACTTTATAGGTTCATTCATTAAAAAGGCTGCACTTGTCAATTCAATGAGTAGAGCTACTCTCATTCATTCAGTGGGACAATCTTAACGCTTTCGTTCAATTAAACAAACTGCATGCATTCATCAAACTACAACCATTGATTCATTGAATCAAACTGTATTCATTGTTTCAATGCAACAAACCTAACTCCCTTGCACAGTGAAACAAACTGCATACTTTCATTTAATGAAAGAGGCTGCACTTGTCAATTCAGTGAGTAGAGTTATTCTCATTCTTTCAATGGGACAAGCTTAACGCTTTCTTTCAAATAAACAAACTGCATGCATTCAATCATTCAATCAAACTATAACCATTGATTCATTGAATCAAACTGTATTCCTTGTTTCAATGCAACAAACCAAACGTACTTTTCTCGAGAACAAAACTTTGTAGGTTCATTCATTAAAAAGGCTGCACTTGTCAATTCAATGAGTAGAGCTACTCTCATTCATTCAGTGGGACAAGCTTAATGCTTTCATTCAATGAAACAAACTGCATTCATTGAATCATTTAATCCAAGTGAAATCATTGCTTCAATGAATCAAACCTTATTCATTGAATCAATGCAACAAACCTACCTCCCTTGTACAGTGAAACAAACTGCATATGTTCATTCAATGAAAAAAGCTGCACTTGTCAATTCAATGAGTAGAGCTATTCTCTTTCATTCAATGGGACCAGCCTAAGGCTTTCATTCAATGAAAGAAACTGCATTCATTGAATCATTGAATCAAAGTGAAAACATTGCTTCAAGTAATCAGACCGTATTCCTTCTTTCAATGGAACAAACCTAACTCCCTTACATAGTGAACCAAACTGCATACTTTCATTCAATGAAAGAGGCTGCACTTGTCAATTCAGTGAGTAGAGTTATTCTCATTCTTTCAATGGGACAAGCTTAACGCTTTCGTTCAATTCAACAAACTGCATGCATTCAATCAAACTACAACCATTGATTCATTGAATCAAACTGTATTCATTGTTTCAATGCAACAAACCTAACTCCCTTGCACAGTGAAACAAACTGCATACTTTCATTTAATGAAAGAGGCTGCACTTGTCAATTCAGTGAGTAGAGTTATTCTCATTCTTTCAAAGGGACAAGATTAACGATTTCTTTCAAATAAACAAATTGCATGCATTGAATCATTCAATCAAACTATAACCATTGATTCATTGAATCAAACTGTATTACCTGTTTCAATGCAAGGAACCAAACATATTTTCCTCGTACACAAAACTTTGTAGGTTCATTCAATGAAAGAGGCTGCAGTTGTCCATTCAGTGAATACAGTTATTCTCATTCTTTCAATGGGACAAGCTTAACGCTTTCTTTCAAATAAACAAACTGCATGCATTTAATCATTCAATCAAACTATAACCATTGATTCATTGAATCAAACTGTATTCCTTGTTTCAATGCAACAAACCAAACGTACTTTTCTCCTGAACAAAACTTTGTAGGTTCATTCATTAAAAATGCTGCACTTGTCAATTCAATGAGTAGAGCTACTCTCATTCATTCAGTGGGACAAGCTTAACGCATTCATTCAATGAAACAAACTGCATTCATTGAATCATTTAATCAAAGTGAAATTATTTCTTCAATGAATCAAACCTTATTCATTGAATCAATGCAACAAACCTACCTCCCTTGTACAGTGAAACAAACTGCATATGTTCATTCAATGAAAAATGCTGCACTTGTCAATTCAATGAGTAGAGCTATTCTCTTTCATTCAACGGGACTAGCCTAAGGCTTTCATTCAATGAAAGACACTGCATTCATTGAATCATTGAATCAAAGTGAAATCATTGCTTCAATTAATCAGACCGTATTCCTTCTTTCAATGGAACAAACCTAACTCCCTTACATAGTGAACCAAACTGCATACTTTCATTCAATGAAAGAGGCTGCACTTGTCAATTCATTGAGTAGAGTTATTCTCATTCTTTCAATGGGACAAGCTTAACGCTTTCGTTCAATTAAACAAACTGCATGCATTCAATCAAACTACAACCATTGATTCATTGAATCAAACTGTATTCATTGTTTCAATGCAACAAACCTAACTACCTTGCACAGTGAAACAAACTGCATACTTTCATTTAATGAAAGAGGCTGCACTTGTCAATTCAGTGAGTAGAGTTATTCTCATTCTTTCAATGGGACAAGATTAACGCTTTCGTTCAATTAAACAAACTGCTTGCATTTAATCATTCAATCAAACTATAACCATTGATTCATTGAATCAAACTGTATTCCTTGTTTCAATGCAACAAACCAAACATACTTTCCTCGTGCACAAAACTTTGTAGGTTCATTCAATGAAAGAGGCTGCACTTGTCCACTCAGTGAATAGAGTTATTCTCATTCTTTCAATGGGACAAGCTTAACGCTTTCTTTCAAATAAACAAACTGCATGCATTTAATCATTCAATCAAACTATAACCATTGATTCATTGAATCAAACTGTATTCCTTGTTTCAATGCAACAAACCAAACGTACTTTTCTCCTGAACAAAACTTTGTATGTTCCTTCATTACAAAGGCTGCACTTGTCAATTCAATGAGTAGAGCTACTCTCATTCATTCAGTGGGACAAGCTTAACGCTTTCATTCAATGAAACAAACTGCATTCATTGAATCATTTAATCCAAGTGAAATCATTGCTTCAAAGAATCAAACCTTATTCATTGAATCAATACAACAAACCTACCTCCCTTGGACAGTGAAACAAACTGCATATGTTCATTCAATGAAAAATGCTGCACTTGTCAATTCAATGAGTAGAGCTATTCTCTTTCATTCAATGGGACAAGCCTAAGGCTTTCATTCAATGAAAGAAACTGCATTCATTGTATCATTGAATAAATCTACAATCATTGATTCAATTAATCAAACCGTATTCCTTCTTTCAATGGGACAAACCTATCTCCCTTACATAGTGAACCAAACTGCATACTTTCATTCAATGAAAGAGGCTGCACTTGTCAATTCATTGATTTATTCTCATTCTTTCAATGGACAAGCTTAACGCTATCGTTCAATTAAACAAACTGCATGCATTCAATCAAGCTACAACCATTGATTCATTGAATCAAACTGTATTCATTGTTTCAATGCAACAAACCTAACTCCCTTGCACAGTGAAACAAACTGCATACTTTCATTCAATGAAAGGGGCTGCACTTGACAATTCAGTGAGTAGAGTTATTCTCAATCTTTTAATGGGACAAGCTCAAGGATTTCCTCCAAATAAACAAACTGCATGCATTCAATCATTCAATCAAACTACAACCATTGATTCATTAAATCAAACTATCTTACTTGGTTCAATGCAACAAACCAAACATAATTTTCTCATAAACAAAACTTTATAGGTTCATTCATGAAAAAGGCTGCACTTGTCAATTCAATAAGTAGAGCTACTCTCATTCATTCAGTGGGACAATCTTAACGCTTTCGTTAAATTAAACAAACTGCATGCAATCAAACTACAACCATTGATTCATTGAATCAAACTGTATTCATTGTTTCAATGCAATAAAACTAACTCCCTTGTACAGTGAAACAAACTGCATACTTTCATTCAATCAAAAAGGCTGCACTTGTCCATTCAGTGAATAGAGTTATTCTCATTCTTTCAATGGGACAAGCTTAACGCTTTCTTTCAAATAAACAAACTTCATGCATTTAATCATTCAATCAAACTATAAGCATTGATTCATTGAATCAAACTGTATTCCTTGTTTCAATGCAAGAAACCAAACATACTTTCCTCGTGCACAAAACTTTGTAGGTTCATTCAATGAAAGAGGCTGCACTTGTGCACTCAGTGAATAGAGTTATTCTCATTCTTTTTATGGGACAATCTTAACGCTTTCTTTCAAATAAACAAACTGCATGCATTTAATCATTCAATCAAACTATAACCATTGATTCATTGAATCAAACTGTATTCCTTGTTTCAATGCAACAAACCAAACGTACTTTTCTCCTGAACAAAACTTTGTATGTTCATTCATTACAAAGGCTGCACTTGTTAATTCAATGAGTAGAGCTACTCTCATTCATTCAGTGGGACAAGCTTAATGCTTTCATTCAATGAAACAAACTGCATTCATTGAATCATTTAATCAAAGTGAAATTATTGCTTCAATGAATCTAACCTTATTCATTGAATCAATGCAACAAACCTACCTCCCTTGTACAGTGAAACAAACTGCATATGTTCATTCAATGAAAAATGCTGCACTTGTCAATTCAATGAGTAGAGCTATTCTCTTTCATTCAATGGGACCAGCCTCAGGCTTTCATTCAAAAAAAGAAACTGCATTCATTGAATCATTGAATAAATCTACAATCATTGATGCAATTAATCAAACCGAATTCCTTCTTTCAATGGGACAAACCTATCTCCCTTACATAGTGAACCAAACTGCATACTTTCATTCAATGAAAGAGGCTGCACTTGTCAATTCATTGAGTAGAGTTATTCTCATTCTTTCAATGGACAAGCTTAACGCTTTCGTCCAATTAAACAATCTGCATGCATTCAATCAAACTGCAACCATTGATTTATTGAATCAAACTGTATTCATTGTTTCAATGCAACAAACCTAACTCCATTGCACAGTGAAACAAACTGCATACTTTCATTCAATGAATGAGGCTGCACTTGTCAATTCAGTGAGTAGAGTTATTCTCATTCTTTCAATGGGACAAGCTTAACGATTTCCTACAAATAAACAAACTACATGCATTGAATCATTCAATCAAACTACAACCATTGATTCATTGAATCAAACTATAATACTTGGTTCAATGCAACAAACCAAACATAATTTTTTCGTGATCAAAATTTTATAGGTTCATTCATGAAAAAGGCTGCACTTGTCAATTCAATGAGTAGAGCTACTCTCATTCATTCAGTGGGACACTCTTAACGCTTTCGTTCAATTAAACAAACTGCATGCATTCAATCAAACTACAACCATTGATTCATTGAATCAAACTGTATTCATTGTTTCAATGCCAGAAACCTAACTCCCTTGTACAGTGAAACAAACTGCATACTTTCATTCAATGAAAGGGGCTGCACTTGTCAATTCAGTGAGTAGAGTTATTCTCATTCTGTCAATGGGAGAAGCTTAACGGTTTCTTTCAAATAAACAAACTGCATGCATTGAATCATTCAATCAAACTATAACCATTGATTCATTGAATCAAACTGTATTCCTTGTTTCAATGCAACAAACCAAACATACTTTCCTTGTGCACAAAACTTTGTAGGTTCATTCAATGAAAGAGGCTGCAGTTGTCCATTCAGTGAATAGAGTTATTCTCATTCTTTCAATGGGACAAGCTTAACGCTTTCTTTCAAATAAACAAACTGCATGCATTTAATCATTCAATCAAACTATAACCATTGATTCATTGAATCAAACTGTATTCCTTGTTTCAATGCAACAAACCAAACGTACTTTTCTCGAGAACAAAACTTTGTAGGTTCATTCATTAAAAAGGCTGCACTTGTCAATTCAATGAGTAGAGCTACTCTCATTCATTCAGTGGGACAAGCTTAATGCTTTCATTCAATGAAACAAACTGCATTCATTGAATCATTTAATCCAAGTGAAATCATTGCTTCAATGAATCAAACCTTATTCATTGAATCAATGCAGCAAACCTACCTCCCTTGTACAGTGAAACAAACTGCATATGTTCATTCAATGAAAAATGCTGCACTTGTCAATTCAATGAGTAGAGCTATTCTCTTTCATTCAATGGGACCAGCCTAAGGCTTTCATTCAATGAAAGAAACTGCATTCATTGAATCATTGAATCAAAGTGAAAACATTGCTTCAATTAATCAGACCGTATTCCTTCTTTCAATGGAACAAACCTAAATCCCTTACATAGTGAACCAAACTGCATACTTTCATTCAATGAAAGTGGCTGCACTTGTCAATTCAGTGAGTAGAGTTATTCTCATTCTTTCAATGGGACAAGCTTAACGCTTTCGTTCAATTCAACACACTGCATGCATTCAATCAAACTGCAACCATTGATTCATTGAATTAAACTGTATTCATTGTTTCAATGCAACAAACCTAAATCCCTTACATAGTGAACCAAACTGCATACTTTCATTTAATGAAAGAGGCTGCACTTGTCAATTCAGTGAGTAGAGTTATTCTCATTCTTTCAAAGGGACAAGCTTAACGATTTCTTTCAAATAAACAAATTGCATGCATTGAATCATTCAATCAAACTATAACCATTGATTCATTGAATCAAACTGTATTTCTTGTTTCAATGCAACGAACCAAACATATTTTCCTCTTGCACAAAACTTTGTAGGTTCATTCATTTAAAAGGCTGCACTTGTCAATTCAATGAGTAGAGCTACTCTCATTCATTCAGTGGGACAAGCTTAATGCTTTCATTCAATGAAACAAATTGCATTCATTGAATCATTTAATCAAAGTGAAATCATTGCTTCAATGAATCAAACCTTATTCATTGAATCAATACAACAAACCTACCTCCCTTGTACAGTGAAACAAACTGCATATGTTCATTCAATGAAAAATGCTGCACTTGTCAATTCAATGAGTAGAGCTATTCACTTTCATTCAATGGGACAAGCTTAACGCTTTCTTTCAATGAAAGAAACTGCATTCATTCAATCATTGAATAAATCTACAATCACTGATTCAATTAATCAAACCGTTTTCCTTCTTTCAATGGAACAAACCTATCTCCCTTACATAGTGAACCAAACTGCATACTTTCATTCAATGAAAGAGGCTGCACTTGTCAATTCATTGAGTAGAGTTATTCTCATTCTTTCAATGGACAAGCTTAACGCTTTCGTCCAATTAAACAATCTGCATGCATTATTGAATCAAACTGTATTCATTGTTTCAATGCAACAAACCTAACTCCATTGCACAGTGAAACAAACTGCATACTTTCATTCAATGAATGGGGCTGCACTTGTCAATACAGTGAGTAGAGTTATTCTCATTCTTTCAATGGGACAAGCTTAACGATTTCCTACAAATAAACAAACTACATGCATTGAATCATTCAATCAAACTACAACCATTGATTCATTGAATCAAACTATAATACTTGGTTCAATGCAACAAACCAAACATAATTTTTTCGTGAACAAAATTTTATAGGTTTATTCATGAAAAAGGCTGCACTTGTCAATTCAATGAGTAGAGCTACTCTCATTCATTCAGTGGGACACTCTTAACGCTTTCGTTCAATTAAACAAACTGCATGCATTCAATCAAACTACAACCATTGATTCATTGAATCAAACTGTATTCATTGTTTCAATGCCAGAAACCTAACTCCCTTGTACAGTGAAACAAACTGCATACTTTCATTCAATGAAAGGGGCTGCACTTGTCAATTCAGTGAGTAGAGTTATTCTCATTCTGTCAATGGGAGAAGCTTTACGGTTTCTTTCAAATAAACAAACTGCATGCATTGAATCATTCAATCAAACTATAACCATTGATTCATTGAATCAAACTGTATTCCTTGTTTCAATGCAACAAACCAAACATACTTTCCTTGTGCACAAAACTTTGTAGGTTCATTCAATGAAAGAGGCTGCAGTTGTCCATTCAGTGAATAGAGTTATTCTCATTCTTTCAATGGGACAAGCTTAACGCTTTCTTTCAAATAAACAAACTGCATGCATTTAATAAATCAATCAAACTATAACCATTGATTCATTGAATCAAACTGTATTCCTTGTTTCAATGCAACAAACCAAACGTACTTTTCTCCTGAACAAAACTTTGTAGGTTCATTCATTAAAAAGGCTGCACTTTCAATTCATTGAGTAGAGCTACTCTCATTCATTCAGTGGGACAAGCCTAATGCTTTCATTCAATGTAACAAACTGCATTTATTGAATCATTTAATCCAAGTGAAATCATTGCTTCAATGAATCAAACCTTATTCATTGAATCAATGCAACAAACCTACCTCCCTTGTACAGTGAAACAAACTGCATATGTTCATTCAATGAAAAATGCTGCACTTGTCAATTCAATGAGTAGAGCTATTCTCTTTCATTCAATGGGACCAGCCTAAGGCTTTCATTCAATGGAAGAAACTGCATTCATTGAATCATTGAATAAATCTACAATCATTGATTCAATTAATCAAACCGTATTCCTTCTTTCAATGGAACAAACCTATCTCCCTTACATAGTGAACCAAACTGCATACTTTCATTCAATGAAAGAGGCTGCATTTGTCAATTCATTGAGTAGAGTTATTCTCATTCTTTCAATGGACAAGCTTAACGCTTTCGTTCAATTAAACAAACTGCATGCATTCAATCAAACTACAACCATTGATTCATTGAATCAAACTGTATTCATTGTTTCAATGCAACAAACCTAACTCCCTTACACAGTGAAACAAACTGCATACTTTCATTCAATGAAAGGGGCTGCACTTGTCAATTCAGTGAGTAGAGTTATTCTCATTCTTTCAATGGGACAAGCTGAACGATTTCCTCCAAATAAACAAACTGCATTCATTGAATCATTGAATCAAACTGCAACCATTGATTCATTGAATCAAACTGTATTCCTTGTTTCAATGCAACAAACCAAACATAATTTCCTCGGGCACAAATCGTTGTACGTTCATTCAATGAAAGAGGCTGCACTTGTCCATTCAGGGAATAGAGTTATTCTCATTTTTTCAATGGGACCAGCTTAACGATTTCTTTCAATTAAACAAACTGCATGCATTGATCCATTCAATCAAACTGCAACCATTGATTCATTGAATCAAACTGTATTCATTGTTTCAATGCAACAAACCTAACTCCCTTGTACAGTGAAACAAACTGCATACTTTCATTTAATGAAAGAGGCTGCAATTGTCAATTCAGTGAGTAGAGTTATTCTCATTCTTTCAATGGGACAAGCTTAACGCTTTCTTTCAAATAAACAAACTGCATGCATTTAATCATTCAATCAAATAATAACCATTGATTCATTGAATCAAACTGTATTCATTGTTTCAATGCAACAAACCAAACGTACTTTTCTCCTGAACAAAACTTTGTGGGTTCATTCATTAAAAAGTCTGCACTTGTCAATTCAATGAGTAGAGCTACTCTAATTCATTCAGTGGGACAAGCTTAATGCTTTCATTCAAGGAAACAAACTCTATGCATTGAATCATTCAATCAAACTATAACCATTGATTCATTGAATTAAACTGAATTCCTTGATTCAATGCAACGAAACTAACTCCCTTACACAGTGAAACAAACTGCAAAATTTCATTCAATGAAAGAGGCTACACTTGTCAATTCAGTGAGTAGAGTTATTCTCATTCTTTCAATGGGACAAGCTTAAGGATTTCCTCCAAATAAACAAACTGCATGCATTTAATCATTCAATCAAACTACAACCATTGATTCATTGAATCAAACTACATTACTTGGTTCAATGCAACAAACCAAACATAATTTTCTCGTTAACAAAACTTTATAGGTTCATTCATGAAAAAGGCTGCACCTGTCAATTCAATGAGTAGAGCTACTCTCATTCATTCAGTGGGACAAGCTTAATGCTTTCATTCAATGAAACAAATTGCATTCATTGAATCATTTAATCAAAGTGAAATCATTGCTTCAATGAATCAAACCTTATTCATTGAATCAATACAACAAACCTACCTCCCTTGTACAGTGAAACAAACTGCATATGTTCATTCAATGAAAAATGCTGCACTTGTCAATTCAATGAGTACAGCTATTGTCTTTCATTCAATGGGACCAGCCTAAGGCTTTCATTCAATGAAAGAAACTGCATTCATTGAATCATTGAATACATCTACAATCATTGATTCAATTAATCAAACCGTATTCCTTCTTTCAATGGAACAAACCTATCTCCGTTACATAGTGAACCAAACTGCATCCTTTCATTCAATGAAAGAGGCTGCACTTGTCAATTCATTGAGTAGAGTTATTCTCATTCTTTCAATGGGACAAGCTTAACGCTTTCGTTCAAATAAACAAACTGCATGCATTCAATCAAACTACAACCATTGATTCATTGAATCAAACTGTATTCATTGTTTCAATGCAACAAACCTAACTCCCTTGTACAGTGAAACAAACTGCATACTTTCATTCTATCAAAGAGGCTGCACTTGTCCATTCAGTGAATAGAGTTATTCTCATTCTTTCAATGGGACCAGATTAACGATTTCTTTCAAATAAACAAACTGCATGCATTGAATCATTCAATCAAATAATAACCATTGATTCATTGAATCAAACTGTATTCATTGTTTCAATGCAACAAACCAAACGTACTTTTCTCCTGAACAAAACTTTGTGGGTTCATTCATTAAAAAGTCTGCACTTGTCAATTCAATGAGTAGAGCTACTCTAATTCATTCAGTGGGACAAGCTTAATGCTTTCATTCAAGGAAACAAACTCTATGCATTGAATCATTCAATCAAACTATAACCATTGATTCATTGAATTAAACTGAATTCCTTGATTCAATGCAACGAAACTAACTCCCTTACACAGTGAAACAAACTGCAAAATTTCATTCAATGAAAGAGGCTACACTTGTCAATTCAGTGAGTAGAGTTATTCTCATTCTTTCAATGGGACAAGCTTAAGGATTTCCTCCAAATAAACAAACTGCATGCCTTGAATCATTCAATCAAACTACAACCATTGATTCATTGAATCAAACTATATTACTTGGTTCAATGCAACAAACCAAACATAATTTTCTCGTTAACAAAACTTTATAGATTCATTCATGAAAAAGGCTGCACTTGTCAATTCAATGAGTAGAGCTACTCTCATTCATTCAGTGGGACAATCTTAACGCTTTCGTTCAATTAAACAAACTGCATGCATTCAATCAAACTACAACCATTGATTCATTGAATCAAACTGTATTCATTGTTTCAATGCAACAAACCTAACTCCCTTGTACAGTGAAACAAACTGCATACTTTCATTCAATCAAAGAGGCTGCACTTGTCCATTCAGTGAATAGAGTTATTCTCATTCTTTCAATGGGACAAGCTTCACGAATTCTTTCAAATAAACAAACTGCATGCATTTAATCATTCAATCAAACTATAACCATTGATTCATTGAATCAAACTGTATTCCTTGTTTCAATGCAACAAACCAAACGTACTTTTCTCCTGAACAAAACTTTGTAGGTTCATTCATTTAAAAGGCTGCACTTGTCAATTCAATGAGTAGAGCTACTCTCATTCATTCAGTGGGACAAGCTTAATGCTTTCATTCAATGAAACAAATTGCATTCATTGTATCATTTAATCAAAGTGAAATCATTGCTTCAATGAATCAAACCTTATTCATTGAATCAATACAACAAACCTACCTCCCTTGTACAGTGAAACAAACTGCATATGTTCATTCAATGAAAAATGCTGCACTTGTCAATTCAATGAGTAGAGCTATTGTCTTTCATTCAATGGGACCAGCCTAAGGCTTTCATTCAATGAAAGAAACTGCATTCATTGAATCATTGAATAAATCTACAATCATTGATTCAATTAATCAAACCGTATTCCTTCATTCAATGGAACAAACCTATCTCCGTTACATAGTGAACCAAACTGCATACTTTCATTCAATGAAAGAGGCTGCACTTGTCAATTCATTGAGTAGAGTTATTCTCATTCTTTCAATGGGACAAGCTTAACGCTTTCGTTCAAATAAACAAACTGCATGCATTCAATCAAACTACAACCATTGATTCATTGAATCAAACTGTATTCATTGTTTCAATGCAACAAACCTAACTCCCTTGTACAGTGAAACAAACTGCATACTTTCATTCTATCAAAGAGGCTGCACTTGTCCATTCAGTGAATAGAGTTATTCTCATTCTTTCAATGGGACCAGATTAACGATTTCTTTCAAATAAACAAACTGCATGCATTGAATCATTCAATCAAACTTCAACCATTGATTCATTGAATCAAACTGTATTCCTTGTTTCAATGCAACAAACCAAACGTACTTTTCTCCTGAACAAAACTTTGTAGGTTCATTCATTAAAAAGGCTGCACTTGTCAATTCAATGAGTAGAGCTACACTCATTCATTCAGTTGGACAAGCTTAACGCTTTCATTCAATGAAACAAACTGCATTCATTGAATCATTGAATCAAACTGCAACCATTGATTCATTGAATCAAACTGTATTCCTTGTTTCAATGCAACAAACCAAACATAATTTCCTCGGGTACAAATCGTTGTAGGCTCATTCAATGAAAGGGGCTGCACTTGTCCATTCAGGGAATAGAGTTATTCTCATTCTTTCAATGGGACAAGCTTAACGATTTCTTTCAAATAAACAAACAGCATGCATTGAATCAGTCAATCAAACTTCAACCATTGATTCATTGATTCAAACTGTATTCCTTGTTTTAATGCGACAAACCAAACATACATATATCGTGAACAAAATTTTGTACGTTCATTCAATGAAAGAGGCTGCACTTGTCCATTCAGGGAATAGAGTTATTCTCATTTTTTCAATGGGACCAGCTTAACGATTTCTTTCAATTAAACAAACTGCATGCATTGATCCATTCAATCAAACTGCAACCATTGATTCATTGAATCAAACTGTATTCATTGTTTCAATGCAACAAACCTAACTCCCTTGTACAGTGAAACAAACTGCATACTTTCATTTAATGAAAGAGGCTGCAATTGTCAATTCAGTGAGTAGAGTTATTCTCATTCTTTCAATGGGACAAGCTTAACGCTTTCTTTCAAATAAACAAACTGCATGCATTTAATCATTCAATCAAATAATAACCATTGATTCATTGAATCAAACTGTATTCATTGTTTCAATGCAACAAACCAAACGTACTTTTCTCCTGAACAAAACTTTGTGGGTTCATTCATTAAAAAGTCTGCACTTGTCAATTCAATGAGTAGAGCTACTCTAATTCATTCAGTGGGACAAGCTTAATGCTTTCATTCAAGGAAACAAACTCTATGCATTGAATCATTCAATCAAACTATAACCATTGATTCATTGAATTAAACTGAATTCCTTGATTCAATGCAACGAAACTAACTCCCTTACACAGTGAAACAAACTGCAAAATTTCATTCAATGAAAGAGGCTACACTTGTCAATTCAGTGAGTAGAGTTATTCTCATTCTTTCAATGGGACAAGCTTAAGGATTTCCTCCAAATAAACAAACTGCATGCCTTGAATCATTCAATCAAACTACAACCATTGATTCATTGAATCAAACTACATTACTTGGTTCAATGCAACAAACCAAACATAATTTTCTCGTTAACAAAACTTTATAGGTTCATTCATGAAAAAGGCTGCACCTGTCAATTCAATGAGTAGAGCTACTCTCATTCATTCAGTGGGACAATCTTAACGCTTTCGTTCAATTAAACAAACTGCATGCATTCAATCAAACTACAACCATTGATTCATTGAATCAAACTGTATTCATTGTTTCAATGCAACAAACCTAACTCCCTTGTACAGTGAAACAAACTGCATACTTTCATTCAATCAAAGAGGCTGCACTTGTCCATTCAGTGAATAGAGTTATTCTCATTCTTTCAATGGGACAAGCTTCACGATTTCTTTCAAATAAACAAACTGCCTGCATTTAATCATTCAATCAAACTATAACCATTGATTCATTGAATCAAACTGTATTCCTTTTTTCAATGCAACAAACCAAACGTACTTTTCTCCTGAACAAAACTTTGTAGGTTCATTCATTTAAAAGGCTGCACTTGTCAATTCAATGAGTAGAGCTACTCTCATTCATTCAGTGGGACAAGCTTAATGCTTTCATTCAATGAAACAAATTGCATTCATTGAATCATTTAATCAAAGTGAAATCATTGCTTCAATGAATCAAACCTTATTCATTGAATCAATACAACAAACCTACCTCCCTTGTACAGTGAAACAAACTGCATATGTTCATTCAATGAAAAATGCTGCACTTGTCAATTCAATGAGTACAGCTATTCTCTTTCATTCAATGGGACCAGCCTAAGGCTTTCATTCAATGAAAGAAACTGCATTCATTGAATCATTGAATAAATCTACAATCATTGATTCAATTAATCAAACCGTATTCCTTCTTTCAATGGAACAAACCTATCTCCGTTACATAGTGAACCAAACTGCATACTTTCATTCAATGAAAGAGGCTGCACTTGTCAATTCATTGAGTAGAGTTATTCTCATTCTTTCAATGGGACAAGCTTAACGCTTTCGTTCAAATAAACAAACTGCATGCATTCAATCAAACTACAACCATTGATTCATTGAATCAAACTGTATTCATTGTTTCAATGCAACAAACCTAACTCCCTTGTACAGTGAAACAAACTGCATACTTTCATTCTATCAAAGAGGCTGCACTTGTCCATTCAGTGAATAGAGTTATTCTCATTCTTTCAATGGGACCAGATTAACGATTTCTTTCAAATAAACAAACTGCATGCATTGAATCATTCAATCAAACTTCAACCATTGATTCATTGAATCAAACTGTATTCCTTGTTTCAATGCAACAAACCAAACGTACTTTTCTCCTGATCAAAACTTTGTAGGTTCATTCATTAAAAAGGCTGCACTTCTCAATTCAATGAGTAGAGCTACTCTCATTCATTCAGTGGGACAAGCTTAACGCTTTCATTCAATGAAACAAACTGCATTCATTGAATCATTGAATCAAACTGCAACCATTGATTCATTGAATCAAACTGTATTCCTTGTTTCAATGCAACAAACCAAACATAATTTCCTCGGGCACAAATCGTTGTAGGCTCATTCAATGAAAGGGGCTGCACTTGTCCATTCAGGGAATAGAGTTATTCTCATTTTTTCAATGGGACCAGCTTAACGATTTCTTTCAATTAAACAAACTGCATGCATTGATCCATTCAATCAAACTGCAACCATTGATTCATTGAATCAAACTGTATTCATTGTTTCAATGCAACAAACCTAACTCCCTTGTACAGTGAAACAAACTGCATACTTTCATTTAATGAAAGAGGCTGCAATTGTCAATTCAGTGAGTAGAGTTATTCTCATTCTTTCAATGGGACAAGCTTAACGCTTTCTTTCAAATAAACAAACTGCATGCATTTAATCATTCAATCAAATAATAACCATTGATTCATTGAATCAAACTGTATTCATTGTTTCAATGCAACAAACCAAACGTACTTTTCTCCTGAACAAAACTTTGTGGGTTCATTCATTAAAAAGTCTGCACTTGTCAATTCAATGAGTAGAGCTACTCTAATTCATTCAGTGGGACAAGCTTAATGCTTTCATTCAAGGAAACAAACTCTATGCATTGAATCATTCAATCAAACTATAACCATTGATTCATTGAATTAAACTGAATTCCTTGATTCAATGCAACGAAACTAACTCCCTTACACAGTGAAACAAACTGCAAAATTTCATTCAATGAAAGAGGCTACACTTGTCAATTCAGTGAGTAGAGTTATTCTCATTCTTTCAATGGGACAAGCTTAAGGATTTCCTCCAAATAAACAAACTGCATGCCTTGAATCATTCAATCAAACTACAACCATTGATTCATTGAATCAAACTATATTACTTGGTTCAATGCAACAAACCAAACATATTTTTCTCGTCAACAAAACTTTATAGGTTCATTCATGAAAAAGGCTGCACTTGTCAATTCAATGAGTAGAGCTACTCTCATTCATTCAGTGGGACAATCTTAACGCTTTCGTTCAATTAAACAAACTGCATGCATTCAATCAAACTACAACCATTGATTCATTGAATCAAACTGTATTCATTGTTTCAATGCAACAAACCTAACTCCCTTGTACAGTGAAACAAACTGCATACTTTCATTCAATCAAAGAGGCTGCACTTGTCCATTCAGTGAATAGAGTTATTCTCATTCTTTCAATGGGACAAGCTTCACGAATTCTTTCAAATAAACAAACTGCATGCATTTAATCATTCAATCAAACTATAACCATTGATTCATTGAATCAAACTGTATTCCTTGTTTCAATGCAACAAACCAAACGTACTTTTCTCCTGAACAAAACTTTGTAGGTTCATTCATTTAAAAGGCTGCACTTGTCAATTCAATGAGTAGAGCTACTCTCATTCATTCAGTGGGACAAGCTTAATGCTTTCATTCATTGAAACAAATTGCATTCATTGTATCATTTAATCAAAGTGAAATCATTGCTTCAATGAATCAAACCTTATTCATTGAATCAATACAACAAACCTACCTCCCTTGTACAGTGAAACAAACTGCATATGTTCATTCAATGAAAAATGCTGCACTTGTCAATTCAATGAGTAGAGCTATTGTCTTTCATTCAATGGGACCAGCCTAAGGCTTTCATTCAATGAAAGAAACTGCATTCATTGAATCATTGAATAAATCTACAATCATTGATTCAATTAATCAAACCGTATTCCTTCTTTCAATGGAACAAACCTATCTCCCTTACATAGTGAACCAAACTGCATACTTTCATTCAATGAAAGAGGCTGCATTTGTCAATTCATTGAGTAGAGTTATTCTCATTCTTTCAATGGACAAGCTTAACGCTTTCGTTCAATTAAACAAACTGCATGCATTCAATCAAACTACAACCATTGATTCATTGAATCAAACTGTATTCATTGTTTCAATGCAACAAACCTAACTCCCTTACACAGTGAAACAAACTGCATACTTTCATTCAATGAAAGGGGCTGCACTTGTCAATTCAGTGAGTAGAGTTATTCTCATTCTTTCAATGGGACAAGCTGAACGATTTCCTCCAAATAAACAAACTGCATTCATTGAATCATTGAATCAAACTGCAACCATTGATTCATTGAATCAAACTGTATTCCTTGTTTCAATGCAACAAACCAAACATAATTTCCTCGGGCACAAATCGTTGTACGTTCATTCAATGAAAGAGGCTGCACTTGTCCATTCAGGGAATAGAGTTATTCTCATTTTTTCAATGGGACCAGCTTAACGATTTCTTTCAATTAAACAAACTGCATGCATTGATCCATTCAATCAAACTGCAACCATTGATTCATTGAATCAAACTGTATTCATTGTTTCAATGCAACAAACCTAACTCCCTTGTACAGTGAAACAAACTGCATACTTTCATTTAATGAAAGAGGCTGCAATTGTCAATTCAGTGAGTAGAGTTATTCTCATTCTTTCAATGGGACAAGCTTAACGCTTTCTTTCAAATAAACAAACTGCATGCATTTAATCATTCAATCAAATAATAACCATTGATTCATTGAATCAAACTACATTACTTGGTTCAATGCAACAAACCAAACATAATTTTCTCGTTAACAAAACTTTATAGGTTCATTCATGAAAAAGGCTGCACCTGTCAATTCAATGAGTAGAGCTACTCTCATTCATTCAGTGGGACAATCTTAACGCTTTCGTTCAATTAAACAAACTGCATGCATTCAATCAAACTACAACCATTGATTCATTGAATCAAACTGTATTCATTGTTTCAATGCAACAAACCTAACTCCCTTGTACAGTGAAACAAACTGCATACTTTCATTCAATCAAAGAGGCTGCACTTGTCCATTCAGTGAATAGAGTTATTCTCATTCTTTCAATGGGACAAGCTTCACGATTTCTTTCAAATAAACAAACTGCCTGCATTTAATCATTCAATCAAACTATAACCATTGATTCATTGAATCAAACTGTATTCCTTTTTTCAATGCAACAAACCAAACGTACTTTTCTCCTGAACAAAACTTTGTAGGTTCATTCATTTAAAAGGCTGCACTTGTCAATTCAATGAGTAGAGCTACTCTCATTCATTCAGTGGGACAAGCTTAATGCTTTCATTCAATGAAACAAATTGCATTCATTGAATCATTTAATCAAAGTGAAATCATTGCTTCAATGAATCAAACCTTATTCATTGAATCAATACAACAAACCTACCTCCCTTGTACAGTGAAACAAACTGCATATGTTCATTCAATGAAAAATGCTGCACTTGTCAATTCAATGAGTACAGCTATTCTCTTTCATTCAATGGGACCAGCCTAAGGCTTTCATTCAATGAAAGAAACTGCATTCATTGAATCATTGAATAAATCTACAATCATTGATTCAATTAATCAAACCGTATTCCTTCTTTCAATGGAACAAACCTATCTCCGTTACATAGTGAACCAAACTGCATACTTTCATTCAATGAAAGAGGCTGCACTTGTCAATTCATTGAGTAGAGTTATTCTCATTCTTTCAATGGGACAAGCTTAACGCTTTCGTTCAAATAAACAAACTGCATGCATTCAATCAAACTACAACCATTGATTCATTGAATCAAACTGTATTCATTGTTTCAATGCAACAAACCTAACTCCCTTGTACAGTGAAACAAACTGCATACTTTCATTCTATCAAAGAGGCTGCACTTGTCCATTCAGTGAATAGAGTTATTCTCATTCTTTCAATGGGACCAGATTAACGATTTCTTTCAAATAAACAAACTGCATGCATTGAATCATTCAATCAAACTTCAACCATTGATTCATTGAATCAAACTGTATTCCTTGTTTCAATGCAACAAACCAAACGTACTTTTCTCCTGATCAAAACTTTGTAGGTTCATTCATTAAAAAGGCTGCACTTCTCAATTCAATGAGTAGAGCTACTCTCATTCATTCAGTGGGACAAGCTTAACGCTTTCATTCAATGAAACAAACTGCATTCATTGAATCATTGAATCAAACTGCAACCATTGATTCATTGAATCAAACTGTATTCCTTGTTTCAATGCAACAAACCAAACATAATTTCCTCGGGCACAAATCGTTGTAGGCTCATTCAATGAAAGGGGCTGCACTTGTCCATTCAGGGAATAGAGTTATTCTCATTTTTTCAATGGGACCAGCTTAACGATTTCTTTCAATTAAACAAACTGCATGCATTGATCCATTCAATCAAACTGCAACCATTGATTCATTGAATCAAACTGTATTCATTGTTTCAATGCAACAAACCTAACTCCCTTGTACAGTGAAACAAACTGCATACTTTCATTTAATGAAAGAGGCTGCAATTGTCAATTCAGTGAGTAGAGTTATTCTCATTCTTTCAATGGGACAAGCTTAACGCTTTCTTTCAAATAAACAAACTGCATGCATTTAATCATTCAATCAAATAATAACCATTGATTCATTGAATCAAACTGTATTCATTGTTTCAATGCAACAAACCAAACGTACTTTTCTCCTGAACAAAACTTTGTGGGTTCATTCATTAAAAAGTCTGCACTTGTCAATTCAATGAGTAGAGCTACTCTAATTCATTCAGTGGGACAAGCTTAATGCTTTCATTCAAGGAAACAAACTCTATGCATTGAATCATTCAATCAAACTATAACCATTGATTCATTGAATTAAACTGAATTCCTTGATTCAATGCAACGAAACTAACTCCCTTACACAGTGAAACAAACTGCAAAATTTCATTCAATGAAAGAGGCTACACTTGTCAATTCAGTGAGTAGAGTTATTCTCATTCTTTCAATGGGACAAGCTTAAGGATTTCCTCCAAATAAACAAACTGCATGCCTTGAATCATTCAATCAAACTACAACCATTGATTCATTGAATCAAACTACATTACTTGGTTCAATGCAACAAACCAAACATAATTTTCTCGTTAACAAAACTTTATAGGTTCATTCATGAAAAAGGCTGCACCTGTCAATTCAATGAGTAGAGCTACTCTCATTCATTCAGTGGGACAAGCTTAATGCTTTCATTCAATGAAACAAATTGCATTCATTGAATCATTTAATCAAAGTGAAATCATTGCTTCAATGAATCAAACCTTATTCATTGAATCAATACAACAAACCTACCTCCCTTGTACAGTGAAACAAACTGCATATGTTCATTCAATGAAAAATGCTGCACTTGTCAATTCAATGAGTACAGCTATTCTCTTTCATTCAATGGGACCAGCCTAAGCCTTTCATTCAATGAAAGAAACTGCATTCATTGAATCATTGAATAAATCTACAATCATTGATTCAATTAATCAAACCGTATTCCTTCTTTCAATGGAACAAACCTATCTCCGTTACATAGTGAACCAAACTGCATACTTTCATTCAATGAAAGAGGCTGCACTTGTCAATTCATTGAGTAGAGTTATTCTCATTCTTTCAATGGGACACGCTTAACGCTTTCGTTCAAATAAACAAACTGCATGCATTCAATCAAACTACAACCATTGATTCATTGAATCAAACTGTATTCATTGTTTCAATGCAACAAACCTAACTCCCTTGTACAGTGAAACAAACTGCATACTTTCATTCTATCAAAGAGGCTGCACTTGTCCATTCAGTGAATAGAGTTATTCTCATTCTTTCAATGGGACCAGATTAACGATTTCTTTCAAATAAACAAACTGCATGCATTGAATCATTCAATCAAATAATAACCATTGATTCATTGAATCAAACTGTATTCATTGTTTCAATGCAACAAACCAAACGTACTTTTCTCCTGAACAAAACTTTGTGGGTTCATTCATTAAAAAGTCTGCACTTGTCAATTCAATGAGTAGAGCTACTCTAATTCATTCAGTGGGACAAGCTTAATGCTTTCATTCAAGGAAACAAACTCTATGCATTGAATCATTCAATCAAACTATAACCATTGATTCATTGAATTAAACTGAATTCCTTGATTCAATGCAACGAAACTAACTCCCTTACACAGTGAAACAAACTGCAAAATTTCATTCAATGAAAGAGGCTACACTTGTCAATTCAGTGAGTAGAGTTATTCTCATTCTTTCAATGGGACAAGCTTAAGGATTTCCTCCAAATAAACAAACTGCATGCCTTGAATCATTCAATCAAACTACAACCATTGATTCATTGAATCAAACTATATTACTTGGTTCAATGCAACAAACCAAACATAATTTTCTCGTTAACAAAACTTTATAGATTCATTCATGAAAAAGGCTGCACTTGTCAATTCAATGAGTAGAGCTACTCTCATTCATTCAGTGGGACAATCTTAACGCTTTCGTTCAATTAAACAAACTGCATGCATTCAATCAAACTACAACCATTGATTCATTGAATCAAACTGTATTCATTGTTTCAATGCAACAAACCTAACTCCCTTGTACAGTGAAACAAACTGCATACTTTCATTCAATCAAAGAGGCTGCACTTGTCCATTCAGTGAATAGAGTTATTCTCATTCTTTCAATGGGACAAGCTTCACGAATTCTTTCAAATAAACAAACTGCATGCATTTAATCATTCAATCAAACTATAACCATTGATTCATTGAATCAAACTGTATTCCTTGTTTCAATGCAACAAACCAAACGTACTTTTCTCCTGAACAAAACTTTGTAGGTTCATTCATTTAAAAGGCTGCACTTGTCAATTCAATGAGTAGAGCTACTCTCATTCATTCAGTGGGACAAGCTTAATGCTTTCATTCAATGAAACAAATTGCATTCATTGTATCATTTAATCAAAGTGAAATCATTGCTTCAATGAATCAAACCTTATTCATTGAATCAATACAACAAACCTACCTCCCTTGTACAGTGAAACAAACTGCATATGTTCATTCAATGAAAAATGCTGCACTTGTCAATTCAATGAGTACAGCTATTGTCTTTCATTCAATGGGACCAGCCTAAGGCTTTCATTCAATGAAAGAAACTGCATTCATTGAATCATTGAATAAATCTACAATCATTGATTCAATTAATCAAACCGTATTCCTTCATTCAATGGAACAAACCTATCTCCGTTACATAGTGAACCAAACTGCATACTTTCATTCAATGAAAGAGGCTGCACTTGTCAATTCATTGAGTAGAGTTATTCTCATTCTTTCAATGGGACAAGCTTAACGCTTTCGTTCAAATAAACAAACTGCATGCATTCAATCAAACTACAACCATTGATTCATTGAATCAAACTGTATTCATTGTTTCAATGCAACAAACCTAACTCCCTTGTACAGTGAAACAAACTGCATACTTTCATTCTATCAAAGAGGCTGCACTTGTCCATTCAGTGAATAGAGTTATTCTCATTCTTTCAATGGGACCAGATTAACGATTTCTTTCAAATAAACAAACTGCATGCATTGAATCATTCAATCAAACTTCAACCATTGATTCATTGAATCAAACTGTATTCCTTGTTTCAATGCAACAAACCAAACGTACTTTTCTCCTGATCAAAACTTTGTAGGTTCATTCATTAAAAAGGCTGCACTTCTCAATTCAATGAGTAGAGCTACTCTCATTCATTCAGTGGGACAAGCTTAACGCTTTCATTCAATGAAACAAACTGCATTCATTGAATCATTGAATCAAACTGCAACCATTGATTCATTGAATCAAACTGTATTCCTTGTTTCAATGCAACAAACCAAACATAATTTCCTCGGGCACAAATCGTTGTAGGCTCATTCAATGAAAGGGGCTGCACTTGTCCATTCAGGGAATAGAGTTATTCTCATTCTTTCAATGGGACAAGCTTAACGATTTCTTTCAAATAAACAAACAGCATGCATTGAATCAGTCAATCAAACTTCAACCATTGATTCATTGATTCAAACTGTATTCCTTGTTTTAATGCGACAAACCAAACATACATATATCGTGAACAAAATTTTGTACGTTCATTCAATGAAAGAGGCTGCACTTGTCCATTCAGGGAATAGAGTTATTCTCATTTTTTCAATGGGACCAGCTTAACGATTTCTTTCAATTAAACAAACTGCATGCATTGATCCATTCAATCAAACTGCAACCATTGATTCATTGAATCAAACTGTATTCATTGTTTCAATGCAACAAACCTAACTCCCTTGTACAGTGAAACAAACTGCATACTTTCATTTAATGAAAGAGGCTGCAATTGTCAATTCAGTGAGTAGAGTTATTCTCATTCTTTCAATGGGACAAGCTTAACGCTTTCTTTCAAATAAACAAACTGCATGCATTTAATCATTCAATCAAATAATAACCATTGATTCATTGAATCAAACTGTATTCATTGTTTCAATGCAACAAACCAAACGTACTTTTCTCCTGAACAAAACTTTGTGGGTTCATTCATTAAAAAGTCTGCACTTGTCAATTCAATGAGTAGAGCTACTCTAATTCATTCAGTGGGACAAGCTTAATGCTTTCATTCAAGGAAACAAACTCTATGCATTGAATCATTCAATCAAACTATAACCATTGATTCATTGAATTAAACTGAATTCCTTGATTCAATGCAACGAAACTAACTCCCTTACACAGTGAAACAAACTGCAAAATTTCATTCAATGAAAGAGGCTACACTTGTCAATTCAGTGAGTAGAGTTATTCTCATTCTTTCAATGGGACAAGCTTAAGGATTTCCTCCAAATAAACAAACTGCATGCCTTGAATCATTCAATCAAACTACAACCATTGATTCATTGAATCAAACTACATTACTTGGTTCAATGCAACAAACCAAACATAATTTTCTCGTTAACAAAACTTTATAGGTTCATTCATGAAAAAGGCTGCACCTGTCAATTCAATGAGTAGAGCTACTCTCATTCATTCAGTGGGACAATCTTAACGCTTTCGTTCAATTAAACAAACTGCATGCATTCAATCAAACTACAACCATTGATTCATTGAATCAAACTGTATTCATTGTTTCAATGCAACAAACCTAACTCCCTTGTACAGTGAAACAAACTGCATACTTTCATTCAATCAAAGAGGCTGCACTTGTCCATTCAGTGAATAGAGTTATTCTCATTCTTTCAATGGGACAAGCTTCACGATTTCTTTCAAATAAACAAACTGCCTGCATTTAATCATTCAATCAAACTATAACCATTGATTCATTGAATCAAACTGTATTCCTTTTTTCAATGCAACAAACCAAACGTACTTTTCTCCTGAACAAAACTTTGTAGGTTCATTCATTTAAAAGGCTGCACTTGTCAATTCAATGAGTAGAGCTACTCTCATTCATTCAGTGGGACAAGCTTAATGCTTTCATTCAATGAAACAAATTGCATTCATTGAATCATTTAATCAAAGTGAAATCATTGCTTCAATGAATCAAACCTTATTCATTGAATCAATACAACAAACCTACCTCCCTTGTACAGTGAAACAAACTGCATATGTTCATTCAATGAAAAATGCTGCACTTGTCAATTCAATGAGTACAGCTATTCTCTTTCATTCAATGGGACCAGCCTAAGGCTTTCATTCAATGAAAGAAACTGCATTCATTGAATCATTGAATAAATCTACAATCATTGATTCAATTAATCAAACCGTATTCCTTCTTTCAATGGAACAAACCTATCTCCGTTACATAGTGAACCAAACTGCATACTTTCATTCAATGAAAGAGGCTGCACTTGTCAATTCATTGAGTAGAGTTATTTTCATTCTTTCAATGGGACAAGCTTAACGCTTTCGTTCAAATAAACAAACTGCATGCATTCAATCAAACTACAACCATTGATTCATTGAATCAAACTGTATTCATTGTTTCAATGCAACAAACCTAACTCCCTTGTACAGTGAAACAAACTGCATACTTTCATTCTATCAAAGAGGCTGCACTTGTCCATTCAGTGAATAGAGTTATTCTCATTCTTTCAATGGGACCAGATTAACGATTTCTTTCAAATAAACAAACTGCATGCATTGAATCATTCAATCAAACTTCAACCATTGATTCATTGAATCAAACTGTATTCCTTGTTTCAATGCAACAAACCAAACGTACTTTTCTCCTGATCAAAACTTTGTAGGTTCATTCATTAAAAAGGCTGCACTTCTCAATTCAATGAGTAGAGCTACTCTCATTCATTCAGTGGGACAAGCTTAACGCTTTCATTCAATGAAACAAACTGCATTCATTGAATCATTGAATCAAACTGCAACCATTGATTCATTGAATCAAACTGTATTCCTTGTTTCAATGCAACAAACCAAACATAATTTCCTCGGGCACAAATCGTTGTAGGCTCATTCAATGAAAGGGGCTGCACTTGTCCATTCAGGGAATAGAGTTATTCTCATTTTTTCAATGGGACCAGCTTAACGATTTCTTTCAATTAAACAAACTGCATGCATTGATCCATTCAATCAAACTGCAACCATTGATTCATTGAATCAAACTGTATTCATTGTTTCAATGCAACAAACCTAACTCCCTTGTACAGTGAAACAAACTGCATACTTTCATTTAATGAAAGAGGCTGCAATTGTCAATTCAGTGAGTAGAGTTATTCTCATTCTTTCAATGGGACAAGCTTAACGCTTTCTTTCAAATAAACAAACTGCATGCATTTAATCATTCAATCAAATAATAACCATTGATTCATTGAATCAAACTGTATTCATTGTTTCAATGCAACAAACCAAACGTACTTTTCTCCTGAACAAAACTTTGTGGGTTCATTCATTAAAAAGTCTGCACTTGTCAATTCAATGAGTAGAGCTACTCTAATTCATTCAGTGGGACAAGCTTAATGCTTTCATTCAAGGAAACAAACTCTATGCATTGAATCATTCAATCAAACTATAACCATTGATTCATTGAATTAAACTGAATTCCTTGATTCAATGCAACGAAACTAACTCCCTTACACAGTGAAACAAACTGCAAAATTTCATTCAATGAAAGAGGCTACACTTGTCAATTCAGTGAGTAGAGTTATTCTCATTCTTTCAATGGGACAAGCTTAAGGATTTCCTCCAAATAAACAAACTGCATGCCTTGAATCATTCAATCAAACTACAACCATTGATTCATTGAATCAAACTACATTACTTGGTTCAATGCAACAAACCAAACATAATTTTCTCGTTAACAAAACTTTATAGGTTCATTCATGAAAAAGGCTGCACCTGTCAATTCAATGAGTAGAGCTACTCTCATTCATTCAGTGGGACAAGCTTAATGCTTTCATTCAATGAAACAAATTGCATTCATTGAATCATTTAATCAAAGTGAAATCATTGCTTCAATGAATCAAACCTTATTCATTGAATCAATACAACAAACCTACCTCCCTTGTACAGTGAAACAAACTGCATATGTTCATTCAATGAAAAATGCTGCACTTGTCAATTCAATGAGTACAGCTATTCTCTTTCATTCAATGGGACCAGCCTAAGGCTTTCATTCAATGAAAGAAACTGCATTCATTGAATCATTGAATAAATCTACAATCATTGATTCAATTAATCAAACCGTATTCCTTCTTTCAATGGAACAAACCTATCTCCGTTACATAGTGAACCAAACTGCATCCTTTCATTCAATGAAAGAGGCTGCACTTGTCAATTCATTGAGTAGAGTTATTCTCATTCTTTCAATGGGACAAGCTTAACGCTTTCGTTCAAATAAACAAACTGCATGCATTCAATCAAACTACAACCATTGATTCATTGAATCAAACTGTATTCATTGTTTCAATGCAACAAACCTAACTCCCTTGTACAGTGAAACAAACTGCATACTTTCATTCTATCAAAGAGGCTGCACTTGTCCATTCAGTGAATAGAGTTATTCTCATTCTTTCAATGGGACCAGATTAACGATTTCTTTCAAATAAACAAACTGCATGCATTGAATCATTCAATCAAATAATAACCATTGATTCATTGAATCAAACTGTATTCATTGTTTCAATGCAACAAACCAAACGTACTTTTCTCCTGAACAAAACTTTGTGGGTTCATTCATTAAAAAGTCTGCACTTGTCAATTCAATGAGTAGAGCTACTCTAATTCATTCAGTGGGACAAGCTTAATGCTTTCATTCAAGGAAACAAACTCTATGCATTGAATCATTCAATCAAACTATAACCATTGATTCATTGAATTAAACTGAATTCCTTGATTCAATGCAACGAAACTAACTCCCTTACACAGTGAAACAAACTGCAAAATTTCATTCAATGAAAGAGGCTACACTTGTCAATTCAGTGAGTAGAGTTATTCTCATTCTTTCAATGGGACAAGCTTAAGGATTTCCTCCAAATAAACAAACTGCATGCCTTGAATCATTCAATCAAACTACAACCATTGATTCATTGAATCAAACTATATTACTTGGTTCAATGCAACAAACCAAACATATTTTTCTCGTCAACAAAACTTTATAGGTTCATTCATGAAAAAGGCTGCACTTGTCAATTCAATGAGTAGAGCTACTCTCATTCATTCAGTGGGACAATCTTAACGCTTTCGTTCAATTAAACAAACTGCATGCATTCAATCAAACTACAACCATTGATTCATTGAATCAAACTGTATTCATTGTTTCAATGCAACAAACCTAACTCCCTTGTACAGTGAAACAAACTGCATACTTTCATTCAATCAAAGAGGCTGCACTTGTCCATTCAGTGAATAGAGTTATTCTCATTCTTTCAATGGGACAAGCTTCACGAATTCTTTCAAATAAACAAACTGCATGCATTTAATCATTCAATCAAACTATAACCATTGATTCATTGAATCAAACTGTATTCCTTGTTTCAATGCAACAAACCAAACGTACTTTTCTCCTGAACAAAACTTTGTAGGTTCATTCATTTAAAAGGCTGCACTTGTCAATTCAATGAGTAGAGCTACTCTCATTCATTCAGTGGGACAAGCTTAATGCTTTCATTCATTGAAACAAATTGCATTCATTGTATCATTTAATCAAAGTGAAATCATTGCTTCAATGAATCAAACCTTATTCATTGAATCAATACAACAAACCTACCTCCCTTGTACAGTGAAACAAACTGCATATGTTCATTCAATGAAAAATGCTGCACTTGTCAATTCAATGAGTAGAGCTATTGTCTTTCATTCAATGGGACCAGCCTAAGGCTTTCATTCAATGAAAGAAACTGCATTCATTGAATCATTGAATAAATCTACAATCATTGATTCAATTAATCAAACCGTATTCCTTCATTCAATGGAACAAACCTATCTCCGTTACATAGTGAACCAAACTGCATACTTTCATTCAATGAAAGAGGCTGCACTTGTCAATTCATTGAGTAGAGTTATTCTCATTCTTTCAATGGGACAAGCTTAACGCTTTCGTTCAAATAAACAAACTGCATGCATTCAATCAAACTACAACCATTGATTCATTGAATCAAACTGTATTCATTGTTTCAATGCAACAAACCTAACTCCCTTGTACAGTGAAACAAACTGCATACTTTCATTCTATCAAAGAGGCTGCACTTGTCCATTCAGTGAATAGAGTTATTCTCATTCTTTCAATGGGACCAGATTAACGATTTCTTTCAAATAAACAAACTGCATGCATTGAATCATTCAATCAAACTTCAACCATTGATTCATTGAATCAAACTGTATTCCTTGTTTCAATGCAACAAACCAAACGTACTTTTCTCCTGAACAAAACTTTGTAGGTTCATTCATTAAAAAGGCTGCACTTGTCAATTCAATGAGTAGAGCTACACTCATTCATTCAGTTGGACAAGCTTAACGCTTTCATTCAATGAAACAAACTGCATTCATTGAATCATTGAATCAAACTGCAACCATTGATTCATTGAATCAAACTGTATTCCTTGTTTCAATGCAACAAACCAAACATAATTTCCTCGGGTACAAATCGTTGTAGGCTCATTCAATGAAAGGGGCTGCACTTGTCCATTCAGGGAATAGAGTTATTCTCATTCTTTCAATGGGACAAGCTTAACGATTTCTTTCAAATAAACAAACAGCATGCATTGAATCAGTCAATCAAACTTCAACCATTGATTCATTGATTCAAACTGTATTCCTTGTTTTAATGCGACAAACCAAACATACATATATCGTGAACAAAATTTTGTACGTTCATTCAATGAAAGAGGCTGCACTTGTCCATTCAGGGAATAGAGTTATTCTCATTTTTTCAATGGGACCAGCTTAACGATTTCTTTCAATTAAACAAACTGCATGCATTGATCCATTCAATCAAACTGCAACCATTGATTCATTGAATCAAACTGTATTCATTGTTTCAATGCAACAAACCTAACTCCCTTGTACAGTGAAACAAACTGCATACTTTCATTTAATGAAAGAGGCTGCAATTGTCAATTCAGTGAGTAGAGTTATTCTCATTCTTTCAATGGGACAAGCTTAACGCTTTCTTTCAAATAAACAAACTGCATGCATTTAATCATTCAATCAAATAATAACCATTGATTCATTGAATCAAACTGTATTCATTGTTTCAATGCAACAAACCAAACGTACTTTTCTCCTGAACAAAACTTTGTGGGTTCATTCATTAAAAAGTCTGCACTTGTCAATTCAATGAGTAGAGCTACTCTAATTCATTCAGTGGGACAAGCTTAATGCTTTCATTCAAGGAAACAAACTCTATGCATTGAATCATTCAATCAAACTATAACCATTGATTCATTGAATTAAACTGAATTCCTTGATTCAATGCAACGAAACTAACTCCCTTACACAGTGAAACAAACTGCAAAATTTCATTCAATGAAAGAGGCTACACTTGTCAATTCAGTGAGTAGAGTTATTCTCATTCTTTCAATGGGACAAGCTTAAGGATTTCCTCCAAATAAACAAACTGCATGCCTTGAATCATTCAATCAAACTACAACCATTGATTCATTGAATCAAACTACATTACTTGGTTCAATGCAACAAACCAAACATAATTTTCTCGTTAACAAAACTTTATAGGTTCATTCATGAAAAAGGCTGCACCTGTCAATTCAATGAGTAGAGCTACTCTCATTCATTCAGTGGGACAATCTTAACGCTTTCGTTCAATGAAACAAATTGCATTCATTGAATCATTTAATCAAAGTGAAATCATTGCTTCAATGAATCAAACCTTATTCATTGAATCAATACAACAAACCTACCTCCCTTGTACAGTGAAACAAACTGCATATGTTCATTCAATGAAAAATGCTGCACTTGTCAATTCAATGAGTACAGCTATTCTCTTTCATTCAATGGGACCAGCCTAAGGCTTTCATTCAATGAAAGAAACTGCATTCATTGAATCATTGAATAAATCTACAATCATTGATTCAATTAATCAAACCGTATTCCTTCTTTCAATGGAACAAACCTATCTCCGTTACATAGTGAACCAAACTGCATACTTTCATTCAATGAAAGAGGCTGCACTTGTCAATTCATTGAGTAGAGTTATTCTCATTCTTTCAATGGGACAAGCTTAACGCTTTCGTTCAAATAAACAAACTGCATGCATTCAATCAAACTACAACCATTGATTCATTGAATCAAACTGTATTCATTGTTTCAATGCAACAAACCTAACTCCCTTGTACAGTGAAACAAACTGCATACTTTCATTCTATCAAAGAGGCTGCACTTGTCCATTCAGTGAATAGAGTTATTCTCATTCTTTCAATGGGACCAGATTAACGATTTCTTTCAAATAAACAAACTGCATGCATTGAATCATTCAATCAAACTTCAACCATTGATTCATTGAATCAAACTGTATTCCTTGTTTCAATGCAACAAACCAAACATAATTTCCTCGGGCACAAATCGTTGTAGGCTCATTCAATGAAAGGGGCTGCACTTGTCCATTCAGGGAATAGAGTTATTCTCATTCTTTCAATGGGACAAGCTTAACGATTTCTTTCAAATAAACAAACAGCATGCATTGAATCAGTCAATCAAACTTCAACCATTGATTCATTGATTCAAACTGTATTCCTTGTTTTAATGCGACAAACCAAACATACATATATCGTGAACAAAACTTTGTACGTTCATTCAATGAAAGAGGCTGCACTTGTCCATTCAGGGAATAGAGTTATTCTCATTTTTTCAATGGGACCAGCTTAACGATTTCTTTCAATTAAACAAACTGCATGCATTGATCCATTCAATCAATCTGCAACCATTGATTCATTGAATCAAACTGTATTCATTGTTTCAATGCAACAAACCTAACTCCCTTGTACAGTGAAACAAACTGCATACTTTCATTTAATGAAAGAGGCTGCAATTGTCAATTCAGTGAGTAGAGTTATTCTCATTCTTTCAATGGGACAAGCTTAACGCTTTCTTTCAAATAAACAAACTGCATGCATCTAATCATTCAATCAAATAATAACCATTGATTCATTGAATCAAACTGTATTCATTGTTTCAATGCAACAAACCAAACGTACTTTGCTCCTGAACAAAACTTTGTGGGTTCATTCATTAAAAAGTCTGCACTTGTCAATTCAATGAGTAGAGCTACTCTAATTCATTCAGTGGGACAAGCTTAATGCTTTCATTCAAGGAAACAAACTCTATGCATTGAATCATTCAATCAAACTATAACCATTGATTCATTGAATTAAACTGAATTCCTTGATTCAATGCAACGAAACTCCCTTACACAGTGAAACAAACTGCAAAATTTCATTCAATGAAAGAGGCTACACTTGTCAATTCAGTGAGTAGAGTTATTCTCATTCTTTCAATGGGACAAGCTTAAGGATTACCTCCAAATAAACAAACTGCATCCCTTGAATCATTCAATCAAACTACAACCATTGATTCATTGAATCAAACTATATTACTTGGTTCAATGCAACAAACCAAACATAATTTTCTCGTTAACAAAACTTTATAGGTTCATTCATGAAAAAGGCTGCACCTGTCAATTCAGTGAGTAGAGCTACTCTCATTCATTCAGTGGGACAATCTTAACGCTTTCGTTCAATTAAACAAACTGCATGCATTCAATCAAACTACAACCATTGATTCATTGAATCAAACTGTATTCATTGTTTCAATGCAACAAACCTAACTCCCTTGTACAGTGAAACAAACTGCATACTTTCATTCAATCAAAGAGGCTGCACTTGTCCATTCAGTGAATAGAGTTATTCTCATTCTTTCAATGGGACAAGCTTCACGATTTCTTTCAAATAAACAAACTGCCTGCATTTAATCATTGAATCAAACTATAACCATTGATTCATTGAATCAAACTGTATTCCTTTTTTCAATGCAACAAACCAAACGTACTTTTCTCCTGAACAAAACTTTGTAGGTTCATTCATTTAAAAGGCTGCACTTGTCAATTCAATGAGTAGAGCTACTCTCATTCATTCAGTGGGACAAGCTTAATGCTTTCATTCAATGAAACAAATTGCATTCATTGAATCATTTAATCAAAGTGAAATCATTGCTTCAATGAATCAAACCTTATTCATTGAATCAATACAACAAACCTACCTCCCTTGTACAGTGAAACAAACTGCATATGTTCATTCAATGAAAAATGCTGCACTTGTCAATTCAATGAGTAGAGCTATTCTCTTTCATTCAATGGGACCAGCCTAAGGCTTTATTCAATGAAAGAAACTGCATTCATTGAATCATTGAATAAATCTACAATCATTGATTCAATTAATCAAACCGTATTCCTTCATTCAATGGAACAAACCTATCTCCGTTACATCGTGAACCAAACTGCATACTTTCATTCAATGAAAGAGGCTGCACTTGTCAATTCATTGAGTAGAGTTATTCTCATTCTTTCAATGGGACAAGCTTAACGCTTTCGTTCAAATAAACAAACTGCATGCATTCAATCAAACTACAACCATTGATTCATTGAATCAAACTGTATTCATTGTTTCAATGCAACACACCTAACTCCCTTGTACAGTGAAACAAACTGCATACTTTCATTCTATCAAAGAGGCTGCACTTGTCCATTCAGTGAATAGAGTTATTCTCATTCTTTCAATGGGACCAGATTAACGATTTCTTTCAAATAAACAAACTGCATGCATTGAATCATTCAATCAAACTTCAACCATTGATTCATTGAATCAAACTGTATTCCTTGTTTCAATGCAACAAACCAAACGTACTTTTCTCCTGAACAAAACTTTGTAGGTTCATTCATTAAAAAGGCTGCACTTGTCAATTCAATGAGTAGAGCTACACTCATTCATTCAGTTGGACAAGCTTAACGCTTTCATTCAATGAAACAAACTGCATTCATTGAATCATTGAATCAAACTGCAACCATTGATTCATTGAATCAAACTGTATTCCTTGTTCCAATGCAACAAACCAAACATAATTTCCTCGGGCACAAATCGTTGTAGGCTCATTCAATGAAAGGGGCTGCACTTGTCCATTCAGGGAATAGAGTTATTCTCATTCTTTCAATGGGACAAGCTTAACGATTTCTTTCAAATAAACAAACAGCATGCATTGAATCAGTCAATCAAACTTCAACCATTGATTCATTGATTCAAACTGTATTCCTTGTTTTAATGCGACAAACCAAACATACATATATCGTGAACAAAATTTTGTACGTTCATTCAATGAAAGAGGCTGCACTTGTCCATTCAGGGAATAGAGTTATTCTCATTTTTTCAATGGGACCAGCTGAACGATTTCTTTCAATTAAACAAACTGCATGCATTGATCCATTCAATCAAACTGCAACCATTGATTCATTGAATCAAACTGTATTCATTGTTTCAATGCAACAAACCTAACTCCCTTGTACAGTGAAACAAACTGCATACTTTCATTTAATGAAAGAGGCTGCAATTGTCAATTCAGTGAGTAGAGTTATTCTCATTCTTTCAATGGGACAAGCTTAACGCTTTCTTTCAAATAAACAAACTGCATGCATTTAATCATTCAATCAAATAATAACCATTGATTCATTGAATCAAACTGTATTCATTGTTTCAATGCAACAAACCAAACGTACTTTTCTCCTGAACAAAACTTTGTGGGTTCATTCATTAAAAAGTCTGCACTTGTCAATTCAATGAGTAGATCTACTCTAATTCATTCAGTGGGACAAGCTTAATGCTTTCATTCAAGGAAACAAACTCTATGCATTGAATCATTCAATCAAACTATAACCATTGATTCATTGAATTAAACTGAATTCCTTGATTCAATGCAACGAAACTAACTCCCTTACACAGTGAAACAAACTGCAAAATTTCATTCAATGAAAGAGGCTACACTTGTCAATTCAGTGAGTAGAGTTATTCTCATTCTTTCAATGGGACAAGCTTAAGGATTTCCTCCAAATAAACAAACTGCATGCCTTGAATCATTCAATCAAACTACAACCATTGATTCATTGAATCAAACTACATTACTTGGTTCAATGCAACAAACCAAACATAATTTTCTCGTTAACAAAACTTTATAGGTTCATTCATGAAAAAGGCTGCACCTGTCAATTCAATGAGTAGAGCTACTCTCATTCATTCAGTGGGACAAGCTTAATGCTTTCATTCAATGAAACAAATTGCATTCATTGAATCATTTAATCAAAGTGAAATCATTGCTTCAATGAATCAAACCTTATTCATTGAATCAATACAACAAACCTACCTCCCTTGTACAGTGAAACAAACTGCATATGTTCATTCAATGAAAAATGCTGCACTTGTCAATTCAATGAGTACAGCTATTCTCTTTCATTCAATGGGACCAGCCTAAGGCTTTCATTCAATGAAAGAAACTGCATTCATTGAATCATTGAATAAATCTACAATCATTGATTCAATTAATCAAACCGTATTCCTTCTTTCAATGGAACAAACCTATCTCCGTTACATAGTGAACCAAACTGCATACTTTCATTCAATGAAAGAGGCTGCACTTGTCAATTCATTGAGTAGAGTTATTCTCATTCTTTCAATGGGACAAGCTTAACGCTTTCGTTCAAATAAACAAACTGCATGCATTCAATCAAACTACAACCATTGATTCATTGAATCAAACTGTATTCATTGTTTCAATGCAACAAACCTAACTCCCTTGTACAGTGAAACAAACTGCATACTTTCATTCTATCAAAGAGGCTGCACTTGTCCATTCAGTGAATAGAGTTATTCTCATTCTTTCAATGGGACCAGATTAACGATTTCTTTCAAATAAACAAACTGCATGCATTGAATCATTCAATCAAACTTCAACCATTGATTCATTGAATCAAACTGTATTCCTTGTTTCAATGCAACAAACCAAACGTACTTTTCTCCTGATCAAAACTTTGTAGGTTCATTCATTAAAAAGGCTGCACTTCTCAATTCAATGAGTAGAGCTACTCTCATTCATTCAGTGGGACAAGCTTAACGCTTTCATTCAATGAAACAAACTGCATTCATTGAATCATTGAATCAAACTGCAACCATTGATTCATTGAATCAAACTGTATTCCTTGTTTCAATGCAACAAACCAAACATAATTTCCTCGGGCACAAATCGTTGTAGGCTCATTCAATGAAAGGGGCTGCACTTGTCCATTCAGGGAATAGAGTTATTCTCATTCTTTCAATGGGACAAGCTTAACGATTTCTTTCAAATAAACAAACAGCATGCATTGAATCAGTCAATCAAACTTCAACCATTGATTCATTGATTCAAACTGTATTCCTTGTTTTAATGCGACAAACCAAACATACATATATCGTGAACAAAACTTTGTACGTTCATTCAATGAAAGAGGCTGCACTTGTCCATTCAGGGAATAGAGTTATTCTCATTTTTTCAATGGGACCAGCTTAACGATTTCTTTCAATTAAACAAACTGCATGCATTGATCCATTCAATCAATCTGCAACCATTGATTCATTGAATCAAACTGTATTCATTGTTTCAATGCAACAAACCTAACTCCCTTGTACAGTGAAACAAACTGCATACTTTCATTTAATGAAAGAGGCTGCAATTGTCAATTCAGTGAGTAGAGTTATTCTCATTCTTTCAATGGGACAAGCTTAACGCTTTCTTTCAAATAAACAAACTGCATGCATCTAATCATTCAATCAAATAATAACCATTGATTCATTGAATCAAACTGTATTCATTGTTTCAATGCAACAAACCAAACGTACTTTTCTCCTGAACAAAACTTTGTGGGTTCATTCATTAAAAAGTCTGCACTTGTCAATTCAATGAGTAGAGCTACTCTAATTCATTCAGTGGGACAAGCTTAATGCTTTCATTCAAGGAAACAAATTCTATGCATTGAATCATTCAATCAAACTATAACCATTGATTCATTGAATTAAACTGAATTCCTTGATTCAATGCAACGAAACTCCCTTACACAGTGAAACAAACTGCAAAATTTCATTCAATGAAAGAGGCTACACTTGTCAATTCAGTGAGTAGAGTTATTCTCATTCTTTCAATGGGACAAGCTTAAGGATTACCTCCAAATAAACAAACTGCATCCCTTGAATCATTCAATCAAACTACAACCATTGATTCATTGAATCAAACTATATTACTTGGTTCAATGCAACAAACCAAACATAATTTTCTCGTTAACAAAACTTTATAGGTTCATTCATGAAAAAGGCTGCACCTGTCAATTCAATGAGTAGAGCTACTCTCATTCATTCAGTGGGACAATCTTAACGCTTTCGTTCAATTAAACAAACTGCATGCATTCAATCAAACTACAACCATTGATTCATTGAATCAAACTGTATTCATTGTTTCAATGCAACAAACCTAACTCCCTTGTACAGTGAAACAAACTGCATACTTTCATTCAATCAAAGAGGCTGCACTTGTCCATTCAGTGAATAGAGTTATTCTCATTCTTTCAATGGGACAAGCTTCACGATTTCTTTCAAATAAACAAACTGCCTGCATTTAATCATTCAATCAAACTATAACCATTGATTCATTGAATCAAACTGTATTCCTTTTTTCAATGCAACAAACCAAACGTACTTTTCTCCTGAACAAAACTTTGTAGGTTCATTCATTTAAAAGGCTGCACTTGTCAATTCAATGAGTAGAGCTACTCTCATTCATTCAGTGGGACAAGCTTAATGCTTTCATTCAATGAAACAAATTGCATTCATTGAATCATTTAATCAAAGTGAAATCATTGCTTCAATGAATCAAACCTTATTCATTGAATCAATACAACAAACCTACCTCCCTTGTACAGTGAAACAAACTGCATATGTTCATTCAATGAAAAATGCTGCACTTGTCAATTCAATGAGTAGAGCTATTCTCTTTCATTCAATGGGACCAGCCTAAGGCTTTCATTCAATGAAAGAAACTGCATTCATTGAATCATTGAATAAATCTACAATCATTGATTCAATTAATCAAACCGTATTCCTTCATTCAATGGAACAAACCTATCTCCGTTACATAGTGAACCAAACTGCATACTTTCATTCAATGAAAGAGGCTGCACTTGTCAATTCATTGAGTAGAGTTATTCTCATTCTTTCAATGGGACAAGCTTAACGCTTTCGTTCAAATAAACAAACTGCATGCATTCAATCAAACTACAACCATTGATTCATTGAATCAAACTGTATTCATTGTTTCAATGCAACAAACCTAACTCCCTTGTACAGTGAAACAAACTGCATACTTTCATTCAATCAAAGAGGCTGCACTTGTCCATTCAGTGAATAGAGTTATTCTCATTCTTTCAATGGGACAAGCTTCACGATTTCTTTCAAATAAACAAACTGCCTGCATTTAATCATTCAATCAAACTATAACCATTGATTCATTGAATCAAACTGTATTCCTTTTTTCAATGCAACAAACCAAACGTACTTTTCTCCTGAACAAAACTTTGTAGGTTCATTCATTTAAAAGGCTGCACTTGTCAATTCAATGAGTAGAGCTACTCTCATTCATTCAGTGGGACAAGCTTAATGCTTTCATTCAATGAAACAAATTGCATTCATTGAATCATTTAATCAAAGTGAAATCATTGCTTCAATGAATCAAACCTTATTCATTGAATCAATACAACAAACCTACCTCCCTTGTACAGTGAAACAAACTGCATATGTTCATTCAATGAAAAATGCTGCACTTGTCAATTCAATGAGTAGAGCTATTCTCTTTCATTCAATGGGACCAGCCTAAGGCTTTCATTCAATGAAAGAAACTGCATTCATTGAATCATTGAATAAATCTACAATCATTGATTCAATTAATCAAACCGTATTCCTTCATTCAATGGAACAAACCTATCTCCGTTACATCGTGAACCAAACTGCATACTTTCATTCAATGAAAGAGGCTGCACTTGTCAATTCATTGAGTAGAGTTATTCTCATTCTTTCAATGGGACAAGCTTAACGCTTTCGTTCAAATAAACAAACTGCATGCATTCAATCAAACTACAACCATTGATTCATTGAATCAAACTGTATTCATTGTTTCAATGCAACAAACCTAACTCCCTTGTACAGTGAAACAAACTGCATACTTTCATTCTATCAAAGAGGCTGCACTTGTCCATTCAGTGAATAGAGTTATTCTCATTCTTTCAATGGGACCAGATTAACGATTTCTTTCAAATAAACAAACTGCATGCATTGAATCATTCAATCAAACTTCAACCATTGATTCATTGAATCAAACTGTATTCCTTGTTTCAATGCAACAAACCAAACGTACTTTTCTCCTGAACAAAACTTTGTAGGTTCATTCATTAAAAAGGCTGCACTTGTCAATTCAATGAGTAGAGCTACACTCATTCATTCAGTTGGACAAGCTTAACGCTTTCATTCAATGAAACAAACTGCATTCATTGAATCATTGAATCAAACTGCAACCATTGATTCATTGAATCAAACTGTATTCCTTGTTTCAATGCAACAAACCAAACATAATTTCCTCGGGCACAAATCGTTGTAGGCTCATTCAATGAAAGGGGCTGCACTTGTCCATTCAGGGAATAGAGTTATTCTCATTCTTTCAATGGGACAAGCTTAACGATTTCTTTCAAATAAACAAACAGCATGCATTGAATCAGTCAATCAAACTTCAACCATTGATTCATTGATTCAAACTGTATTCCTTGTTTTAATGCGACAAACCAAACATACATATATCGTGAACAAAATTTTGTACGTTCATTCAATGAAAGAGGCTGCACTTGTCCATTCAGGGAATAGAGTTATTCTCATTTTTTCAATGGGACCAGCTTAACGATTTCTTTCAATTAAACAAACTGCATGCATTGATCCATTCAATCAAACTGCAACCATTGATTCATTGAATCAAACTGTATTCATTGTTTCAATGCAACAAACCTAACTCCCTTGTACAGATGAAACAAACTGCATACTTTCATTTAATGAAAGAGGCTGCAATTGTCAATTCAGTGAGTAGAGTTATTCTCATTCTTTCAATGGGACAAGCTTAACGCTTTCTTTCAAATAAACAAACTGCATGCATTTAATCATTCAATCAAATAATAACCATTGATTCATTGAATCAAACTGTATTCATTGTTTCAATGCAACAAACCAAACGTACTTTTCTCCTGAACAAAACTTTGTGGGTTCATTCATTAAAAAGTCTGCACTTGTCAATTCAATGAGTAGAGCTACTCTAATTCATTCAGTGGGACAAGCTTAATGCTTTCATTCAAGGAAACAAACTCTATGCATTGAATCATTCAATCAAACTATAACCATTGATTCATTGAATTAAACTGAATTCCTTGATTCAATGCAACGAAACTAACTCCCTTACACAGTGAAACAAACTGCAAAATTTCATTCAATGAAAGAGGCTACACTTGTCAATTCAGTGAGTAGAGTTATTCTCATTCTTTCAATGGGACAAGCTTAAGGATTTCCTCCAAATAAACAAACTGCATGCCTTGAATCATTCAATCAAACTACAACCATTGATTCATTGAATCAAACTATATTACTTGGTTCAATGCAACAAACCAAACATAATTTTCTCGTTAACAAAACTTTATAGGTTCATTCATGAAAAAGGCTGCACCTGTCAATTCAATGAGTAGAGCTACTCTCATTCATTCAGTGGGACAATCTTAACGCTTTCGTTCAATTAAACAAACTGCATGCATTGATCCATTCAATCAAACTGCAACCATTGATTCATTGAATCAAACTGTATTCATTGTTTCAATGCAACAAACCTAACTCCCTTGTACAGTGAAACAAACTGCATACTTTCATTTAATGAAAGAGGCTGCAATTGTCAATTCAGTGAGTAGAGTTATTCTCATTCTTTCAATGGGACAAGCTTAACGCTTTCTTTCAAATAAACAAACTGCATGCATTTAATCATTCAATCAAATAATAACCATTGATTCATTGAATCAAACTGTATTCATTGTTTCAATGCAACAAACCAAACGTACTTTTCTCCTGAACAAAACTTTGTGGGTTCATTCATTAAAAAGTCTGCACTTGTCAATTCAATGAGTAGAGCTACTCTAATTCATTCAGTGGGACAAGCTTAATGCTTTCATTCAAGGAAACAAACTCTATGCATTGAATCATTCAATCAAACTATAACCATTGATTCATTGAATTAAACTGAATTCCTTGATTCAATGCAACGAAACTAACTCCCTTACACAGTGAAACAAACTGCAAAATTTCATTCAATGAAAGAGGCTACACTTGTCAATTCAGTGAGTAGAGTTATTCTCATTCTTTCAATGGGACAAGCTTAAGGATTTCCTCCAAATAAACAAACTGCATGCCTTGAATCATTCAATCAAACTACAACCATTGATTCATTGAATCAAACTATATTACTTGGTTCAATGCAACAAACCAAACATAATTTTCTCGTTAACAAAACTTTATAGGTTCATTCATGAAAAAGGCTGCACCTGTCAATTCAATGAGTAGAGCTACTCTCATTCATTCAGTGGGACAATCTTAACGCTTTCGTTCAATTAAACAAACTGCATGCATTCAATCAAACTACAACCATTGATTCATTGAATCAAACTGTATTCATTGTTTCAATGCAACAAACCTAACTCCCTTGTACAGTGAAACAAACTGCATACTTTCATTCAATCAAAGAGGCTGCACTTGTCCATTCAGTGAATAGAGTTATTCTCATTCTTTCAATGGGACAAGCTTCACGATTTCGTTCAATTAAACAAACTGCATGCATTGAACCATTCAATCAAACTGCAACCATTGATTCATTGAATCAAACTGTATTCCTTGTTTCAATGCAACAAACCAAACATAATTTCCTCGGGCACAAATCGTTGTAGGCTCATTCAATGAAAGGGGCTGCACTTGTCCATTCAGGGAATAGAGTTATTCTCATTCTTTCAATGGGACAAGCTTAACGATTTCTTTCAAATAAACAAACAGCATGCATTGAATCAGTCAATCAAACTTCAACCATTGATTCATTGATTCAAACTGTATTCCTTGTTTTAATGCGACAAACCAAACATACATATATCGTGAACAAAATTTTGTACGTTCATTCAATGAAAGAGGCTGCACTTGTCCATTCAGGGAATAGAGTTATTCTCATTTTTTCAATGGGACCAGCTTAACGATTTCTTTCAATTAAACAAACTGCATGCATTGATCCATTCAATCAAACTGCAACCATTGATTCATTGAATCAAACTGTATTCATTGTTTCAATGCAACAAACCTAACTCCCTTGTACAGTGAAACAAACTGCATACTTTCATTTAATGAAAGAGGCTGCAATTGTCAATTCAGTGAGTAGAGTTATTCTCATTCTTTCAATGGGACAAGCTTAACGCTTTCTTTCAAATAAACAAACTGCATGCATTTAATCATTCAATCAAATAATAACCATTGATTCATTGAATCAAACTGTATTCATTGTTTCAATGCAACAAACCAAACGTACTTTTCTCCTGAACAAAACTTTGTGGGTTCATTCATTAAAAAGTCTGCACTTGTCAATTCAATGAGTAGAGCTACTCTAATTCATTCAGTGGGACAAGCTTAATGCTTTCATTCAAGGAAACAAACTCTATGCATTGAATCATTCAATCAAACTATAACCATTGATTCATTGAATTAAACTGAATTCCTTGATTCAATGCAACGAAACTAACTCCCTTACACAGTGAAACAAACTGCAAAATTTCATTCAATGAAAGAGGCTACACTTGTCAATTCAGTGAGTAGAGTTATTCTCATTCTTTCAATGGGACAAGCTTAAGGATTTCCTCCAAATAAACAAACTGCATGCCTTGAATCATTCAATCAAACTACAACCATTGATTCATTGAATCAAACTATATTACTTGGTTCAATGCAACAAACCAAACATAATTTTCTCGTTAACAAAACTTTATAGGTTCATTCATGAAAAAGGCTGCACCTGTCAATTCAATGAGTAGAGCTACTCTCATTCATTCAGTGGGACAATCTTAACGCTTTCGTTCAAATAAACAAACTGCATGCATTCAATCAAACTACAACCATTGATTCATTGAATCAAACTGTATTCATTGTTTCAATGCAACAAACCTAACTCCCTTGTACAGTGAAACAAACTGCATACTTTCATTCAATCAAAGAGGCTGCACTTGTCCATTCAGTGAATAGAGTTATTCTCATTCTTTCAATGGGACAAGCTTCACGATTTCTTTCAAATAAACAAACTGCCTGCATTTAATCATTCAATCAAACTATAACCATTGATTCATTGAATCAAACTGTATTCCTTTTTTCAATGCAACAAACCAAACGTACTTTTCTCCTGAACAAAACTTTGTAGGTTCATTCATTTAAAAGGCTGCACTTGTCAATTCAATGAGTAGAGCTACTCTCATTCATTCAGTGGGACAAGCTTAATGCTTTCATTCAATGAAACAAATTGCATTCATTGAATCATTTAATCAAAGTGAAATCATTGCTTCAATGAATCAAACCTTATTCATTGAATCAATACAACAAACCTACCTCCCTTGTACAGTGAAACAAACTGCATATGTTCATTCAATGAAAAATGCTGCACTTGTCAATTCAATGAGTAGAGCTATTCTCTTTCATTCAATGGGACCAGCCTAAGGCTTTCATTCAATGAAAGAAACTGCATTCATTGAATCATTGAATAAATCTACAATCATTGATTCAATTAATCAAACCGTATTCCTTCATTCAATGGAACAAACCTATCTCCGTTACATCGTGAACCAAACTGCATACTTTCATTCAATGAAAGAGGCTGCACTTGTCAATTCATTGAGTAGAGTTATTCTCATTCTTTCAATGGGACAAGCTTAACGCTTTCGTTCAAATAAACAAACTGCATGCATTCAATCAAACTACAACCATTGATTCATTGAATCAAACTGTATTCATTGTTTCAATGCAACAAACCTAACTCCCTTGTACAGTGAAACAAACTGCATACTTTCATTCTATCAAAGAGGCTGCACTTGTCCATTCAGTGAATAGAGTTATTCTCATTCTTTCAATGGGACCAGATTAACGATTTCTTTCAAATAAACAAACTGCATGCATTGAATCATTCAATCAAACTTCAACCATTGATTCATTGAATCAAACTGTATTCCTTGTTTCAATGCAACAAACCAAACGTACTTTTCTCCTGATCAAAACTTTGTAGGTTCATTCATTAAAAAGGCTGCACTTCTCAATTCAATGAGTAGAGCTACTCTCATTCATTCATTGGGACAAGCTTAATGCTTTCAATTCAATGAAACAAATTGCATTCATTGAATCATTGAATCAAAGTGAAATCAATGCTTCAATGAATCAAACCTTATTCATTGAATCAATGCAACAAACCTACCTCCCTTGTACAGTGAAACAAACTGCATATGTTTATTCAATGAAAAATGCTGCACTTGTCAATTCAATGAGTAGAGCTACTCTCATTCATTCAGTGGGACAAGCTTAACGCTTTCATTCAATGAAACAAACTGCATTCATTGAATCATTGAATCAAACTGCAACCATTGATTCATTGAATCAAACTGTATTCCTTGTTTCAATGCAACAAACCAAACATAATTTCCTCGGGCACAAATCGTTGTAGGCTCATTCAATGAAAGGGGCTGCACTTGTCCATTCAGGGAATAGAGTTATTCTCATTCTTTCAATGGGACAAGCTTAACGATTTCTTTCAATTAAACAAACTGCATGCATTGATCCATTCAATCAATCTGCAACCATTGATTCATTGAATCAAACTGTATTCATTGTTTCAATGCAACAAACCTAACTCCCTTGTACAGTGAAACAAACTGCATACTTTCATTTAATGAAAGAGGCTGCAATTGTCAATTCAGTGAGTAGAGTTATTGTCATTCTTTCAATGGGACCAGCTAAACGCTTTCTTTCAAATAAACAAACTGCATGCATTTAATCATTCAATCAAATAATAACCATTGATTCATTGAATCAAACTGTATTCATTGTTTCAATGCAACCAACCAAACGTACTTTGCTCCTGAACAAAACTTTGTGGGTTCATTCATTAAAAAGTCTGCACTTGTCAATTCAATGAGTAGAGCTACTCTAATTCATTCAGTGGGACAAGCTTAATGCTTTCATTCAAGGAAACAAACTCTATGCATTGAATCATTCAATCAAACTATAACCATTGATTCATTGAATTAAACTGAATTCCTTGATTCAATGCAACGAAACTCCCTTACACAGTGAAACAAACTGCAAAATTTCATTCAATGAAAGAGGCTACACTTGTCAATTCAGTGAGTAGAGTTATTCTCATTCTTTCAATGGGACAAGCTTAAGGATTACCTCCAAATAAACAAACTGCATCCCTTGAATCATTCAATCAAACTACAACCATTGATTCATTGAATCAAACTATATTACTTGGTTCAATGCAACAAACCAAACATAATTTTCTCGTTAACAAAACTTTATAGGTTCATTCATGAAAAAGGCTGCACCTGTCAATTCAATGAGTAGAGCTACTCTCATTCATTCAGTGGGACAATCTTAACGCTTTCGTTCAATTAAACAAACTGCATGCATTCAATCAAACTACAACCATTGATTCATTGAATCAAACTGTATTCATTGTTTCAATGCAACAAACCTAACTCCCTTGTACAGTGAAACAAACTGCATACTTTCATTCAATCAAAGAGGCTGCACTTGTCCATTCAGTGAATAGAGTTATTCTCATTCTTTCAATGGGACAAGCTTCACGATTTCTTTCAAATAAACAAACTGCCTGCATTTAATCATTCAATCAAACTATAACCATTGATTCATTGAATCAAACTGTATTCCTTTTTTCAATGCAACAAACCAAACGTACTTTTCTCCTGAACAAAACTTTGTAGGTTCATTCATTTAAAAGGCTGCACTTGTCAATTCAATGAGTAGAGCTACTCTCATTCATTCAGTGGGACAAGCTTAATGCTTTCATTCAATGAAACAAATTGCATTCATTGAATCATTTAATCAAAGTGAAATCATTGCTTCAATGAATCAAACCTTATTCATTGAATCAATACAACAAACCTACCTCCCTTGTACAGTGAAACAAACTGCATATGTTCATTCAATGAAAAATGCTGCACTTGTCAATTCAATTAGTAGAGCTATTCTCTTTCATTCAATGGGACCAGCCTAAGGCTTTCATTCAATGAAAGAAACTGCATTCATTGAATCATTGAATAAATCTACAATCATTGATTCAATTAATCAAACCGTATTCCTTCTTTCAATGGAACAAACCTATCTCCGTTACATAGTGAACCAAACTGCATACTTTCATTCAATGAAAGAGGCTGCACTTGTCAATTCATTGAGTAGAGTTATTCTCATTCTTTCAATGGGACAAGCTTAACGCTTTCGTTCAAATAAACAAACTGCATGCATTCAATCAAACTACAACCATTGATTCATTGAATCAAACTGTATTCATTGTTTCAATGCAACAAACCTAACTCCCTTGTACAGTGAAACAAACTGCATACTTTCATTCTATCAAAGAGGCTGCACTTGTCCATTCAGTGAATAGAGTTATTCTCATTCTTTCAATGGGACCAGATTAACGATTTCTTTCAAATAAACAAACTGCATGCATTGAATCATTCAATCAAACTTCAACAATTGATTCATTGAATCAAACTGTATTCCTTGTTTCAATGCAACAAACCAAACGTACTTTTCTCCTGAACAAAACTTTGTAGGTTCATTCATTTAAAAGGCTGCACTTGTCAATTCAATGAGTAGAGCTACACTCATTCATTCAGTTGGACAAGCTTAACGCTTTCATTCAATGAAACAAACTGCATTCATTGAATCATTGAATCAAACTGCAACCATTGATTCATTGAATCAAACTGTATTCCTTGTTTCAATGCAACAAACCAAACATAATTTCCTCGGGCACAAATCGTTGTAGGCTCATTCAATGAAAGGGGCTGCACTTGTCCATTCAGGGAATAGAGTTATTCTCATTCTTTCAATGGGACAAGCTTAACGATTTCTTTCAAATAAACAAACAGCATGCATTGAATCAGTCAATCAAACTTCAACCATTGATTCATTGATTCAAACTGTATTCCTTGTTTTAATGCGACAAACCAAACATACATATATCGTGAACAAAATTTTGTACGTTCATTCAATGAAAGAGGCTGCACTTGTCCATTCAGGGAATAGAGTTATTCTCATTTTTTCAATGGGACCAGCTTAACGATTTCATTCAATTAAACAACTGCATGCATTGATCCATTCAATCAAACTGCAACCATTGATTCATTGAATCAAACTGTATTCATTGTTTCAATGCAACAAACCTAACTCCCTTGTACAGTGAAACAAACTGCATACTTTCATTTAATGAAAGAGGCTGCAATTGTCAATTCAGTGAGTAGAGTTATTCTCATTCTTTCAATGGGACAAGCTTAACGCTTTCTTTCAAATAAACAAACTGCATGCATTTAATCATTCAATCAAATAATAACCATTGATTCATTGAATCAAACTGTATTCATTGTTTCAATGCAACAAACCAAACGTACTTTTCTCCTGAACAAAACTTTGTGGGTTCATTCATTAAAAAGTCTGCACTTGTCAATTCAATGAGTAGAGCTACTCTAATTCATTCAGTGGGACAAGCTTAATGCTTTCATTCAAGGAAACAAACTCTATGCATTGAATCATTCAATCAAACTATAACCATTGATTCATTGAATTAAACTGAATTCCTTGATTCAATGCAACGAAACTAACTCCCTTACACAGTGAAACAAACTGCAAAATTTCATTCAATGAAAGAGGCTACACTTGTCAATTCAGTGAGTAGAGTTATTCTCATTCTTTCAATGGGACAAGCTTAAGGATTTCCTCCAAATAAACAAACTGCATGCCTTGAATCATTCAATCAAACTACAACCATTGATTCATTGAATCAAACTATATTACTTGGTTCAATGCAACAAACCAAACATAATTTTCTCGTTAACAAAACTTTATAGGTTCATTCATGAAAAAGGCTGCACCTGTCAATTCAATGAGTAGAGCTACTCTCATTCATTCAGTGGGACAATCTTAACGCTTTCGTTCAATTAAACAAACTGCATGCATTCAATCAAACTACAACCATTGATTCATTGAATCAAACTGTATTCATTGTTTCAATGCAACAAACCTAACTCCCTTGTACAGTAAAACAAACTGCATACTTTCATTCAATCAAAGAGGCTGCACTTGTCCATTCAGTGAATAGAGTTATTCTCATTCTTTCAATGGGACAAGCTTCACGATTTCTTTCAAATAAACAAACTGCCTGCATTTAATCATTCAATCAAACTATAACCATTGATTCATTGAATCAAACTGTATTCCTTTTTTCAATGCAACAAACCAAACGTACTTTTCTCCTGAACAAAACTTTGTAGGTTCATTCATTTAAAAGGCTGCACTTGTCAATTCAATGAGTAGAGCTACTCTCATTCATTCAGTGGGACAAGCTTAATGCTTTCATTCAATGAAACAAATTGCATTCATTGAATCATTTAATCAAAGTGAAATCATTGCTTCAATGAATCAAACCTTATTCATTGAATCAATACAACAAACCTACCTCCCTTGTACAGTGAAACAAACTGCATATGTTCATTCAATGAAAAATGCTGCACTTGTCAATTCAATGAGTAGAGCTATTCTCTTTCATTCAATGGGACCAGCCTAAGGCTTTCATTCAATGAAAGAAACTGCATTCATTGAATCATTGAATAAATCTACAATCATTGATTCAATTAATCAAACCGTATTCCTTCTTTCAATGGAACAAACCTATCTCCGTTACATAGTGAACCAAACTGCATACTTTCATTCAATGAAAGAGGCTGCACTTGTCAATTCATTGAGTAGAGTTATTCTCATTCTTTCAATGGGACAAGCTTAACGCTTTCGTTCAAATAAACAAACTGCATGCATTCAATCAAACTACAACCATTGATTCATTGAATCAAACTGTATTCATTGTTTCAATGCAACAAACCTAACTCCCTTGTACAGTGAAACAAACTGCATACTTTCATTCTATCAAAGAGGCTGCACTTGTCCATTCAGTGAATAGAGTTATTCTCATTCTTTCAATGGGACCAGATTAACGATTTCTTTCAAATAAACAAACTGCATGCATTGAATCATTCAATCAAACTTCAACCATTGATTCATTGAATCAAACTGTATTCCTTGTTTCAATGCAACAAACCAAACGTACTTTTCTCCTGATCAAAACTTTGTAGGTTCATTCATTAAAAAGGCTGCACTTCTCAATTCAATGAGTAGAGCTACTCTCATTCATTCATTGGGACAAGCTTAATGCTTTCAATTCAATGAAACAAATTGCATTCATTGAATCATTGAATCAAAGTGAAATCAATGCTTCAATGAATCAAACCTTATTCATTGAATCAATGCAACAAACCTACCTCCCTTGTACAGTGAAACAAACTGCATATGTTTATTCAATGAAAAATGCTGCACTTGTCAATTCAATGAGTAGAGCTACTCTCATTCATTCAGTGGGACAAGCTTAACGCTTTCATTCAATGAAACAAACTGCATTCATTGAATCATTGAATCAAACTGCAACCATTGATTCATTGAATCAAACTGTATTCCTTGTTTCAATGCAACAAACCAAACATAATTTCCTCGGGCACAAATCGTTGTAGGCTCATTCAATGAAAGGGGCTGCACTTGTCCATTCAGGGAATAGAGTTATTCTCATTCTTTCAATGGGACAAGCTTAACGATTTCTTTCAATTAAACAAACTGCATGCATTGATCCATTCAATCAATCTGCAACCATTGATTCATTGAATCAAACTGTATTCATTGTTTCAATGCAACAAACCTAACTCCCTTGTACAGTGAAACAAACTGCATACTTTCATTTAATGAAAGAGGCTGCAATTGTCAATTCAGTGAGTAGAGTTATTGTCATTCTTTCAATGGGACCAGCTAAACGCTTTCTTTCAAATAAACAAACTGCATGCATTTAATCATTCAATCAAATAATAACCATTGATTCATTGAATCAAACTGTATTCATTGTTTCAATGCAACAAACCAAACGTACTTTGCTCCTGAACAAAACTTTGTGGGTTCATTCATTAAAAAGTCTGCACTTGTCAATTCAATGAGTAGAGCTACTCTAATTCATTCAGTGGGACAAGCTTAATGCTTTCATTCAAGGAAACAAACTCTATGCATTGAATCATTCAATCAAACTATAACCATTGATTCATTGAATTAAACTGAATTCCTTGATTCAATGCAACGAAACTCCCTTACACAGTGAAAAAAACTGCAAAATTTCATTCAATGAAAGAGGCTACACTTGTCAATTCAGTGAGTAGAGTTATTCTCATTCTTTCAATGGGACAAGCTTAAGGATTACCTCCAAATAAACAAACTGCATCCCTTGAATCATTCAATCAAACTACAACCATTGATTCATTGAATCAAACTATATTACTTGGTTCAATGCAACAAACCAAACATAATTTTCTCGTTAACAAAACTTTATAGGTTCATTCATGAAAAAGGCTGCACCTGTCAATTCAATGAGTAGAGCTACTCTCATTCATTCAGTGGGACAATCTTAACGCTTTCGTTCAATTAAACAAACTGCATGCATTCAATCAAACTACAACCATTGATTCATTGAATCAAACTGTATTCATTGTTTCAATGCAACAAACCTAACTCCCTTGTACAGTGAAACAAACTGCATACTTTCATTCAATCAAAGAGGCTGCACTTGTCCATTCAGTGAATAGAGTTATTCTCATTCTTTCAATGGGACAAGCTTCACGATTTCTTTCAAATAAACAAACTGCCTGCATTTAATCATTCAATCAAACTATAACCATTGATTCATTGAATCAAACTGTATTCCTTTTTTCAATGCAACAAACCAAACGTACTTTTCTCCTGAACAAAACTTTGTAGGTTCATTCATTTAAAAGGCTGCACTTGTCAATTCAATGAGTAGAGCTACTCTCATTCATTCAGTGGGACAAGCTTAATGCTTTCATTCAATGAAACAAATTGCATTCATTGAATCATTTAATCAAAGTGAAATCATTGCTTCAATGAATCAAACCTTATTCATTGAATCAATACAACAAACCTACCTCCCTTGTACAGTGAAACAAACTGCATATGTTCATTCAATGAAAAATGCTGCACTTGTCAATTCAATTAGTAGAGCTATTCTCTTTCATTCAATGGGACCAGCCTAAGGCTTTCATTCAATGAAAGAAACTGCATTCATTGAATCATTGAATAAATCTACAATCATTGATTCAATTAATCAAACCGTATTCCTTCTTTCAATGGAACAAACCTATCTCCGTTACATAGTGAACCAAACTGCATACTTTCATTCAATGAAAGAGGCTGCACTTGTCAATTCATTGAGTAGAGTTATTCTCATTCTTTCAATGGGACAAGCTTAACGCTTTCGTTCAAATAAACAAACTGCATGCATTCAATCAAACTACAACCATTGATTCATTGAATCAAACTGTATTCATTGTTTCAATGCAACAAACCTAACTCCCTTGTACAGTGAAACAAACTGCATACTTTCATTCTATCAAAGAGGCTGCACTTGTCCATTCAGTGAATAGAGTTATTCTCATTCTTTCAATGGGACCAGATGAACGATTTCTTTCAAATAAACAAACTGCATGCATTGAATCATTCAATCAAACTTCAACAATTGATTCATTGAATCAAACTGTATTCCTTGTTTCAATGCAACAAACCAAACGTACTTTTCTCCTGAACAAAACTTTGTAGGTTCATTCATTTAAAAGGCTGCACTTGTCAATTCAATGAGTAGAGCTACACTCATTCATTCAGTTGGACAAGCTTAACGCTTTCATTCAATGAAACAAACTGCATTCATTGAATCATTGAATCAAACTGCAACCATTGATTCATTGAATCAAACTGTATTCCTTGTTTCAATGCAACAAACCAAACATAATTTCCTCGGGCACAAATCGTTGTCGGCTCATTCAATGAAAGGGGCTGCACTTGTCCATTCAGGGAATAGAGTTATTCTCATTCTTTCAATGGGACAAGCTTAACGATTTCTTTCAAATAAACAAACAGCATGCATTGAATCAGTCAATCAAACTTCAACCATTGATTCATTGATTCAAACTGTATTCCTTGTTTTAATACGACAAACCAAACATACATATATCGTGAACAAAATTTTGTACGTTCATTCAATGAAAGAGGCTGCACTTGTCCATTCAGGGAATAGAGTTATTCTCATTTTTTCAATGGGACCAGCTTAACGATTTCATTCAATTAAACAACTGCATGCATTGATCCATTCAATCAAACTGCAACCATTGATTCATTGAATCAAACTGTATTCATTGTTTCAATGCAACAAACCTAACTCCCTTGTACAGTGAAACAAACTGCATACTTTCATTTAATGAAAGAGGCTGCAATTGTCAATTCAGTGAGTAGAGTTATTCTCATTCTTTCAATGGGACAAGCTTAACGCTTTCTTTCAAATAAACAAACTGCATGCATTTAATCATTCAATCAAATAATAACCATTGATTCATTGAATCAAACTCTATTCATTGTTTCAATGCAACAAACCAAACGTACTTTTCTCCTGAACAAAACTTTGTGGGTTCATTCATTAAAAAGTCTGCACTTGTCAATTCAATGAGTAGAGCTACTCTAATTCATTCAGTGGGACAAGCTTAATGCTTTCATTCAAGGAAACAAACTCTATGCATTGAATCATTCAATCAAACTATAACCATTGATTCATTGAATTAAACTGAATTCCTTGATTCAATGCAACGAAACTAACTCCCTTACACAGTGAAACAAACTGCAAAATTTCATTCAATGAAAGAGGCTACACTTGTCAATTCAGTGAGTAGAGTTATTCTCATTCTTTCAATGGGACAAGCTTAAGGATTTCCTCCAAATAAACAAACTGCATGCCTTGAATCATTCAATCAAACTACAACCATTGATTCATTGAATCAAACTATATTACTTGGTTCAATGCAACAAACCAAACATAATTTTCTCGTTAACATACTTTATAGGTTCATTCATGAAAAAGGCTGCACCTGTCAATTCAATGAGTAGAGCTACTCTCATTCATTCAGTGGGACAATCTTAACGCTTTCGTTCAATTAAACAAACTGCATGCATTCAATCAAACTACAACCATTGATTCATTGAATCAAACTGTATTCATTGTTTCAATGCAACAAACCTAACTCCCTTGTACAGTGAAACAAACTGCATACTTTCATTCAATCAAAGAGGCTGCACTTGTCCATTCAGTGAATAGAGTTATTCTCATTCTTTCAATGGGACAAGCTTCACGATTTCTTTCAAATAAACAAACTGCCTGCATTTAATCATTCAATCAAACTATAACCATTGATTCATTGAATCAAACTGTATTCCTTTTTTCAATGCAACAAACCAAACGTACTTTTCTCCTGAACAAAACTTTGTAGGTTCATTCATTTAAAAGGCTGCACTTGTCAATTCAATGAGTAGAGCTACTCTCATTCATTCAGTGGGACAAGCTTAATGCTTTCATTCAATGAAACAAATTGCATTCATTGAATCATTTAATCAAAGTGAAATCATTGCTTCAATGAATCAAACCTTATTCATTGAATCAATACAACAAACCTACCTCCCTTGTACACTGAAACAAACTGCATATGTTCATTCAATGAAAAATGCTGCACTTGTCAATTCAATGAGTTCAGCTATTCTCTTTCATTCAATGGGACCAGCCTAAGGCTTTCATTCAATGAAAGAAACGGCATTCATTGAATCATTGAACAAATCTACAATCATTGATTCAATTAATCAAACCGTATTCCTTCTTTCAATGGAACAAACCTATCTCCGTTACATAGTGAACCAAACTGCATACTTTCATTCAATGAAAGAGGCTGCACTTGTCAATTCATTGAGTAGAGTTATTCTCATTCTTTCAATGGGACAAGCTTAACGCTTTCGTTCAAATAAACAAACTGCATGCATTCAATCAAACTACAACCATTGATTCATTGAATCAAACTGTATTCATTGTTTCAATGCAACAAACCTAACTCCCTTGTACAGTGAAACAAACTGCATACTTTCATTCTATCAAAGAGGCTGCACTTGTCCATTCAGTGAATAGAGTTATTCTCATTCTTTCAATGGGACCAGATTAACGATTTCTTTCAAATAAACAAACTGCATGCATTGAATCATTCAATCTAACTTCAACCATTGATTCATTGAATCAAACTGTATTCCTTGTTTCAATGCAACAAACCAAACGTACTTTTCTCCTGATCAAAACTTTGTAGGTTCATTCATTAAAAAGGCTGCACTTCTCAATTCAATGAGTAGAGCTACTCTCATTCATTCATTGGGACAAGCTTAATGCTTTCATTCAATGAAACAAATTGCATTCATTGAATCATTGAATCAAAGTGAAATCAATGCTTCAATGAATCAAACCTTATTCATTGAATCAATGCAACAAACCTACCTCCCTTGTACAGTGAAACAAACTGCATATGTTTATTCAATGAAAAATGCTGCACTTGTCAATTCAATGAGTAGAGCTACTCTCATTCATTCAGTGGGACAAGCTTAACGCTTTCATTCAATGAAACAAACTGCATTCATTGAATCATTGAATCAAACTGCAACCATTGATTCATTGAATCAAACTGTATTCCTTGTTTCAATGCAACAAACCAAACATAATTTCCTCGGGCACAAATCGTTGTAGGCTCATTCAATGAAAGGGGCTGCACTTGTCCATTCAGGGAATAGAGTTATTCTCATTCTTTCAATGGGACAAGCTTAACGATTTCTTTCAAATAAACAAACAGCATGCATTGAATCAGTCAATCAAACTTCAACCATTGATTCATTGATTCAAACTGTATTCCTTGTTTTAATGCGACAAACCAAACATACATATATCGTGAACAAAACTTTGAACGTTCATTCAATGAAAGAGGCTGCACTTGTCCATTCAGGGAATAGAGTTATTCTCATTTTTTCAATGGGACCAGCTTAACGATTTCTTTCAATTAAACAAACTGCATGCATTGATCCATTCAATCAATCTGCAACCATTGATTCATTGAATCAAACTGTATTCATTGTTTCAATGCAACTAACCTAACTCCCTTGTACAGTGAAACAAACTGCATACTTTCATTTAATGAAAAAGGCTGCAATTGTCAATTCAGTGAGTAGAGTTATTCTCATTCTTTCAATTGGACAAGCTTAACGCTTTCTTTCAAATAAACAAACTGCATGCATTTAATCATTCAATCAAATAATAACCATTGATTCATTGAATCAAACTGTATTCATTGTTTCAATGCAACAAACCAAACGTACTTTGCTCCTGAACAAAACTTTGTGGGTTCATTCATTAAAAAGTCTGCACTTGTCAATTCAATGAGTTGAGCTACTCTAATTCATTCAGTGGGACAAGCTTAATGCTTTCATTCAAGGAAACAAACTCTATGCATTGAATCATTCAATCAAACTATAACCATTGATTCATTGAATTAAACTGAATTCCTTGATTCAATGCAACGAAACTCCCTTACACAGTGAAACAAACTGCAAAATTTCATTCAATGAAAGAGGCTACACTTGTCAATTCAGTGAGTAGAGTTATTCTCATTCTTTCAATGGGACAAGCTTAAGGATTTCCTCCAAATAAACAAACTGCATGCCTTGAATCATTCAATCAAACTACAACCATTGATTCATTGAATCAAACTATATTACTTGGTTCAATGCAACAAACCAAACATAATTTTCTCGTTAACAAAACTTTATAGGTTCATTCATGAAAAAGGCTGCACCTGTCAATTCAATGAGTAGAGCTACTCTCATTCATTCAGTTGGACAATCTTAACGCTTTCGTTCAATTAAACAAACTGCATGCATTCAATCAAACTACAACCATTGATTCATTGAATCAAACTGTATTCATTGTTTCAATGCAACAAACCTAACTCCCTTGTACAGTGAAACAAACTGCATACTTTCATTCAATCAAAGAGGCTGCACTTGTCCATTCAGTGAATAGAGTTATTCTCATTCTTTCAATGGGACAAGCTTCACGATTTCTTTCAAATAAACAAACTGCCTGCATTTAATCATTCAATCAAACTATAACCATTGATTCATTGAATCAAACTGTATTCCTTTTTTCAATGCAACAAACCAAACGTACTTTTCTCCTGAACAAAACTTTGTAGGTTCATTCATTTAAAAGGCTGCACTTGTCAATTCAATGAGTAGAGCTACTCTCATTCATTCAGTGGGACAAGCTTAATGCTTTCATTCAATGAAACAAATTGCATTCATTGAATCATTTAATCAAAGTGAAATCATTGCTTCAATGAATCAAACCTTATTCATTGAATGAATACAACAAACCTATCTCCCTTGTACAGTGAAACAAACTGCATATGTTCATTCAATGAAAAATGCTGCACTTGTCAATTCAATGAGTAGAGCTATTCTCTTTCATTCAATGGGACCAGCCTAAGGCTTTCATTCAATGAAAGAAACTGCATTCATTGAATCATTGAATAAATCTACAATCATTGATTCAATTAATCAAACCGTATTCCTTCTTTCAATGGAACAAACCTATCTCCGTTACATAGTGAACCAAACTGCATACTTTCATTCAATGAAAGAGGCTGCACTTGTCAATTCATTGAGTAGAGTTATTCTCATTCTTTCAATGGGACAAGCTTAACGCTTTCGTTCAAATAAACAAACTGCATGCATTCAATCAAACTACAACCATTGATTCATTGAATCAAACTGTATTCATTGTTTCAATGCAACAAACCTAACTCCCTTGTACAGTGAAACAAACTGCATACTTTCATTCTATCAAAGAGGCTGCACTTGTCCATTCAGTGAATAGAGTTATTCTCATTCTTTCAATGGGACCAGATTAACGATTTCTTTCAAATAAACAAACTGCATGCATTGAATCATTCAATCAAACTTCAACCATTGATTCATTGAATCAAACTGTATTCCTTGTTTCAATGCAACAAACCAAACGTACTTTTCTCCTGATCAAAACTTTGTAGGTTCATTCATTAAAAAGGCTGCACTTCTCAATTCAATGAGTAGAGCTACTCTCATTCATTCATTGGGACAAGCTTAATGCTTTCATTCAATGAAACAAATTGCATTCATTGAATCATTGAATCAAAGTGAAATCAATGCTTCAATGAATCAAACCTTATTCATTGAATCAATGCAACAAACCTACCTCCCTTGTACAGTGAAACAAACTGCATATGTTTATTCAATGAAAAATGCTGCACTTGTCAATTCAATGAGTAGAGCTACTCTCATTCATTCAGTGGGACAAGCTTAACGCTTTCATTCAATGAAACAAACTGCATTCATTGAATCATTGAATCAAACTGCAACCATTGATTCATTGAATCAAACTGTATTCCTTGTTTTAATGCAACAAACCAAACGTACTTTTCTCCTGATCAAAACTTTGTAGGTTCATTCATTAAAAAGGCTGCACTTGTCAATTCAATGAGTAGAGCTACTCTCATTCATTCATGGGACAAGCTTAATGCTTTCATTCAATGAAACAAATTGCATTCATTGAATCATTGAATCAAAGTGAAATCATTGCTTCAATGAATCAAACCTTATTCATTGAATCAATGCAACAAACCTACCTCCCTTGTACAGTGAAACAAACTGCATATGTTTATTCAATGAAAAATGCTGCACTTGTCAATTCAATGAGTAGAGCTACTCTCATTCATTCAGTGGGACAAGCTTAACGCTTTCATTCAATGAAACAAACTGCATTCATTGAATCATTGAATCAAACTGCAACCAATGATTCATTGAATCAAACTGTATGCCTTGTTTCAATGCAACAAACCAAACATAATTTCCTCGGGCACAAATCGTTGTAGGCTCATTCAATGAAAGGGGCTGCACTTGTCCATTCAGTGAATAGAGTTATTCTCATTCTTTCAATGGGACAAGCTTAACGATTTCTTTCAAATAAACAAACAGCATGCATTGAATCAGTCAATCAAACTTCAACCATTGATTCATTGAATCAAACTGTATTCCTTGTTTTAATACGACAAACCAAACATACATATATCGTGAACAAAACTTTATACGTTCTTTCAATGAAAGAGGCTGCACTTGTCCATTCAGGGAATAGAGTTTTTCTCATTTTTTCAATGGGACCAGCTTAACGATTTCTTTCAATTGAACAAACTGCATGCATTGAACCATTCAATCAAACTGCAACCATTGATTCATTGAATCAAACTGTATTCATTGTTTCAATGCAACAAACCTAACTCCCTTGTACAGTGAAACAAACTGCACACTTTCATTCAATCAAAGAGGCTGCAATTGTCAATTCAGTGAGTAGAGTTATTCTCATTCTTTCAATGGGACAAGCTTAAGGATTTCTTTCAAATAAACAAACTGCATGCATTTAATAATTCAATCAAATAATAACCACTGAATCAAACTGTATTCATTGTTTCAATGCAACAAACCAAACGTACTTTTCTCCTGAACAAAACTTTGTGAGTTCATACATTAAAAAGTCTGCACTTGTCAATTCAATGAGTAGAGCTACTCTAATTCATTCAGTGGGACAAGCTTAATGCTTTCATACAAGGAAACAAACTCTATGCATTGAATCATTCAATCAAACTATAACCATTGATTCATTGAATCAAACTGTATTCATTGTTTCAATGCAACAAACCTAACTCCCTTGTACAGTGAAACAAAATGCATACTTTCATTTAATGAAAGAGGCTGCAATTGTCAATTCAGTGAGTAGAGTTATTCTCATTCTTTCAATGGGACAAGCTTAAGGATTTCCTCCAAATAAACAAACTGCATGCATTGAATCATTCAATCAAACTGCAACCATTGATTCATTGAATCAAACTGTATTCCTTGTTTCAATGCAACAAACCAAACATAATTTCCTCGGGCACAAATCGTTGTAGGCTCATTCAATGAAAGGGGCTGCACTTGTCCATTCAGGGAATAGAGTTATTCTCATTCTTTCAATGGGACAAGCTTAACGATTTCTTTCAAATAAACAAACAGCATGCATTGAATCAGTCAATCAAACTTCAACCATTGATTCATTGATTCAAACTGTATTCCTTGTTTTAATGCGACAAACCAAACATACATATATCGTGAACAAAATTTTGTACGTTCATTCAATGAAAGAGGCTGCACTTGTCCATTCAGGGAATAGAGTTATTCTCATTTTTTCAATGGGACCAGCTTAACGATTTCTTTCAATTAAACAAACTGCATGCATTGATCCATTCAATCAAACTGCAACCATTGATTCATTGAATCAAACTGTATTCATTGTTTCAATGCAACAAACCTAACTCCCTTGTACAGTGAAACAAACTGCATACTTTCATTTAATGAAAGAGGCTGCAATTGTCAATTCAGTGAGTAGAGTTATTCTCATTCTTTCAATGGGACAAGCTTAACGCTTTCTTTCAAATAAACAAACTGCATGCATTTAATCATTCAATCAAATAATAACCATTGATTCATTGAATCAAACTGTATTCATTGTTTCAATGCAACAAACCAAACGTACTTTTCTCCTGAACAAAACTTTGTGGGTTCATTCATTAAAAAGTCTGCACTTGTCAATTCAATGAGTAGAGCTACTCTAATTCATTCAGTGGGACAAGCTTAATGCTTTCATTCAAGGAAACAAACTCTATGCATTGAATCATTCAATCAAACTATAACCATTGATTCATTGAATTAAACTGAATTCCTTGATTCAATGCAACGAAACTAACTCCCTTACACAGTGAAACAAACTGCAAAATTTCATTCAATGAAAGAGGCTACACTTGTCAATTCAGTGAGTAGAGTTATTCTCATTCTTTCAATGGGACAAGCTTAAGGATTTCCTCCAAATAAACAAACTGCATGCCTTGAATCATTCAATCAAACTACAACCATTGATTCATTGAATCAAACTATATTACTTGGTTCAATGCAACAGACCAAACATAATTTTCTCGTTAACAAAACTTTATAGGTTCATTCATGAAAAAGGCTGCACCTGTCAATTCAATGAGTAGAGCTACTCTCATTCATTCAGTGGGACAATCTTAACGCTTTCGTTCAATTAAACAAACTGCATGCATTCAATCAAACTACAACCATTGATTCATTGAATCAAACTGTATTCATTGTTTCAATGCAACAAACCTAACTCCCTTGTACAGTGAAACAAACTGCATACTTTCATTCAATCAAAGAGGCTGCACTTGTCCATTCAGTGAATAGAGTTATTCTCATTCTTTCAATGGGACAAGCTTCACGATTTCTTTCAAATAAACAAACTGCCTGCATTTAATCATTCAATCAAACTATAACCATTGATTCATTGAATCAAACTGTATTCCTTTTTTCAATGCAACAAACCAAACGTACTTTTCTCCTGAACAAAACTTTGTAGGTTCATTCATTTAAAAGGCTGCACTTGTCAATTCAATGAGTAGAGCTACTCTCATTCATTCAGTGGGACAAGCTTAATGCTTTCATTCAATGAAACAAATTGCATTCATTGAATCAGTTAATCAAAGTGAAATCATTGCTTCAATGAATCAAACCTTATTCATTGAATCAATACAACAAACCTACCTCCCTTGTACACTGAAACAAACTGCATATGTTCATTCAATGAAAAATGCTGCACTTGTCAATTCAATGAGTACAGCTATTCTCTTTCATTCAATGGGACCAGCCTAAGGCTTTCATTCAATGAAAGAAACTGCATTCATTGAATCATTGAATAAATCTACAATCATTGATTCAATTAATCAAACCATATTCCTTCTTTCAATGGAACAAACCTATCTCCCTTACATAGTGAACCAAACTGCATACTTTCATTCAATGAAAGAGGCTGCACTTGTCAATTCATTGAGTAGAGTTATTCTCATTCTTTCAATGGACAATCTTAACGCTTTCGTTCAATTAAACAAACTGCATGCATTCAATCAAACTACAACCATTGATTCATTGAATCAAACTGTATTCATTGTTTCAATGCAACAAACCTAACTCCCTTGTACAGTGAAACAAACTGCATACTTTCATTCAATCAAAGAGGCTGCACTTGTCCATTCAGTGAATAGAGTTATTCTCATTCTTTCAATGGGACAAGCTTCACGATTTCTTTCAAATAAACAAACTGCCTGCATTTAATCATTCAATCAAACTATAACCATTGATTCATTGAATCAAACTGTATTCCTTTTTTCAATGCAACAAACCAAACGTACTTTTCTCCTGAACAAAACTTTGTAGGTTCATTCATTTAAAAGGCTGCACTTGTCAATTCAATGAGTAGAGCTACTCTCATTCATTCAGTGGGACAAGCTTAATGGTTTTCATTCAATGAAACAAATTGCATTCATTGAATCATTTAATCAAAGTGAAATCATTGCTTCAATGAATCAAACCTTATTCATTGAATCAATACAACAAACCTACCTCCCTTGTACAGTGAAACAAACTGCATATATTCATTCAATGAAAAATGCTGCACTTGTCAATTCAATGAGTAGAGCTATTCTCTTTCATTCAATGGGACCAGCCTAAGGCTTTCATTCAATGAAAGAAACGGCATTCATTGAATCATTGAATAAATCTACAATCATTGATTCAATTAATCAAACCGTATTCCTTCTTTCAATGGAACAAACCTATCTCCGTTACATAGTGAACCAAACTGCATACTTTCATTCAATGAAAGAGGCTGCACTTGTCAATTCATTGAGTAGAGTTATTCTCATTCTTTCAATGGGACAAGCTTAACGCTTTCGTTCAAATAAACAAACTGCATGCATTCAATCAAACTACAACCATTGATTCATTGAATCAAACTGTATTCATTGTTTCAATGCAACAAACCTAACTCCCTTGCACAGTGAAACAAACTGCATACTTTCATTCTATCAAAGAGGCTGCACTTGTCCATTCAGTGAATAGAGTTATTCTCATTCTTTCAATGGGACCAGATTAACGATTTCTTTCAAATAAACAAACTGCATGCATTGAATCATTCAATCAAACTTCAACCATTGATTCATTGAATCAAACTGTATTCCTTGTTTTAATGCAACAAACCAAACGTACTTTTCTCCTGAACAAAACTTTGTAGGTTCATTCATTAAAAAGGCTGCACTTGTCAATTCAATGAGTAGAGCTACTCTCATTCATTCATTGGGACAAGCTTAATGCTTTCATTCAATGAAACAAATTGCATTCATTGAATCATTGAATCAAAGTGAAATCATTGCTTCAATGAATCAAACCTTATTCATTGAATCAATGCAACAAACCTACCTCCCTTGTACAGTGAAACAAACTGCATATGTTTATTCAATTAAAAATGCTGCACTTGTCAATTCAATGAGTAGAGCTACTCGCATTCATTCAGTGGGACAAGCTTAACGCTTTCATTCAATGAAACAAACTGCATTCATTGAATCATTGATCAAACTGCAACCATTGATTCATTGAATCAAACTGTATTCCTTGTTTCAATGCAACAAACCAAACATAATTTCCTCGGGCACAAATCGTTGTAGGCTCATTCAATGAAAGGGGCTGCACTTGTCCATTCAGGGAATAGAGTTATTCTCATTCTTTCAATGGGACAAGCTTAACGATTTCTTTCAAATAAACAAACAGCATGCATTGAATCAGTCAATCAAACTTCAACCATTGATTCATTGAATCAAACTGTATTGCTTGTTTTAGTGCGACAAACCAAACATACATATATCGTGAACAAAACTTTATACGTTCATTCAATGAAAGAGGCTGCACTTGTCCATTCAGGGAATAGAGTTATTCTCATTTTTTCAATGGGACCAGCTTAACGATTTCTTTCAATTAAACAAACTGCATGCATTGAACCATTCAATCAAACTGCAACCATTGATTCATTGAATCAAACTGTATTCATTGTTTCAATGCAACAAACCTAACTCCCTTGTACAGTGAAACAAACTGCATACTTTCATTTAATGAAAGAGGCTGCAATTGTCAATTCAGTGAGTAGAGTTATTCTCATTCTTTCAATGGGACAAGCTTAACGCTTTCTTTCAAATAAACAAACTGCATGCATTTAATCATTCAATCAAATAATAACCATTGATTCATTGAATCAAACTGTATTCATTGTTTCAATGCAACAAACCAAACGTACTTTTCTCCTGAACAAAACTTTGTGGGTTCATTCATTAAAAAGTCTGCACTTGTCAATTCAATGAGTAGAGCTACTCTAATTCATTCAGTGGGACAAGCTTAATGCTTTCATTCAAGGAAACAAACTCTATGCATTGAATCATTCAATCAAACTATAACCATTGATTCATTGAATTAAACTGAATTCCTTGATTCAATGCAACGAAACTAACTCCCTTACACAGTGAAACAAACTGCAAAATTTCATTCAATGAAAGAGGCTACACTTGTCAATTCAGTGAGTAGAGTTATTCTCATTCTTTCAATGGGACAAGCTTAAGGATTTCCTCCAAATAAACAAACTGCATGCCTTGAATCATTCAATCAAACTACAACCATTGATTCATTGAATCAAACTATATTACTTGGTTCAATGCAACAGACCAAACATAATTTTCTCGTTAACAAAACTTTATAGGTTCATTCATGAAAAAGGCTGCACTTGTCAATTCAATGAGTAGAGCTACTCTCATTCATTCAGTGGGACAATCTTAACGCTTTCGTTCAATTAAACAAACTGCATGCATTCAATCAAACTACAACCATTGATTCATTGAATCAAACTGTATTCATTGTTTCAATGCAACAAACCTAACTCCCCTTGTACAGTGAAACAAACTGCATACTTTCATTCAATCAAAGAGGCTGCACTTGTCCATTCAGTGAATAGAGTTATTCTCATTCTTTCAATGGGACAAGCTTCACGAATTCTTTCAAATAAACAAACTGCATGCATTTAATCATTCAATCAAACTATAACCATTGATTCATTGAATCAAACTGTATTCCTTGTTTCAATGCAACAAACCAAACGTACTTTTCTCCTGAACAAAACTTTGTAGGTTCATTCATTAAAAAGGCTGCACTTGTCAATTCAATGAGTAGAGCTACACTCATTCATTCAGTTGGACAAGCTTAACGCTTTCATTCAATGAAACAAATTGCATTCATTGAATCATTGAATCAAAGTGAAATCATTGCTTCAATGAATCAAACCTTATTCATTGAATCAATACAACAAACCTACCTCCCTTGTACAGTGAAACAAACTGCATATGTTCATTCAATGAAAAATGCTGCACTTGTCAATTCAATGAGTAGAGCTATTCTCTTTCATTCAATGGGACCAGCCTAAGGCTTTCATTCAATGAAAGAAACTGCATTCATTGAATCATTGAATAAATCTACAATCATTGATTCAATTAATCAAACCGTATTCCTTCATTCAATGGAACAAACCTATCTCCGTTACATAGTGAACCAAACTGCATACTTTCATTCAATGAAAGAGGCTGCACTTGTCAATTCATTGAGTAGAGTTATTCTCATTCTTTCAATGGGACAAGCTTAACGCTTTCGTTCAAATAAACAAACTGCATGCATTCAATCAAACTACAACCATTGATTCATTGAATCAAACTGTATTCATTGTTTCAATGCAACAAACCTAACTCCCTTGTACAGTGAAACAAACTGCATACTTTCATTCTATCAAAGAGGCTGCACTTGTCCATTCAGTGAATAGAGTTATTCTCATTCTTTCAATGGGACCAGATTAACGATTTCTTTCAAATAAACAAACTGCATGCATTGAATCATTCAATCAAACTTCAACCATTGATTCATTGAATCAAACTGTATTCCTTGTTTCAATGCAACAAACCAAACGTACTTTTCTCCTGAACAAAACTTTGTAGGTTCATTCATTAAAAAGGCTGCACTTGTCAATTCAATGAGTAGAGCTACACTCATTCATTCAGTTGGACAAGCTTAACGCTTTCATTCAATGAAACAAACTGCATTCATTGAATCATTGAATCAAACTGCAACCATTGATTCATTGAATCAAACTGTATTCCTTGTTTCAATGCAACAAACCAAACATAATTTCCTCGGGTACAAATCGTTGTAGGCTCATTCAATGAAAGGGGCTGCACTTGTCCATTCAGGGAATAGAGTTATTCTCATTCTTTCAATGGGACAAGCTTAACGATTTCTTTCAAATAAACAAACAGCATGCATTGAATCAGTCAATCAAACTTCAACCATTGATTCATTGATTCAAACTGTATTCCTTGTTTTAATGCGACAAACCAAACATACATATATCGTGAACAAAATTTTGTACGTTCATTCAATGAAAGAGGCTGCACTTGTCCATTCAGGGAATAGAGTTATTCTCATTTTTTCAATGGGACCAGCTTAACGATTTCTTTCAATTAAACAAACTGCATGCATTGATCCATTCAATCAAACTGCAACCATTGATTCATTGAATCAAACTGTATTCATTGTTTCAATGCAACAAACCTAACTCCCTTGTACAGTGAAACAAACTGCATACTTTCATTTAATGAAAGAGGCTGCAATTGTCAATTCAGTGAGTAGAGTTATTCTCATTCTTTCAATGGGACAAGCTTAACGCTTTCTTTCAAATAAACAAACTGCATGCATTTAATCATTCAATCAAATAATAACCATTGATTCATTGAATCAAACTGTATTCATTGTTTCAATGCAACAAACCAAACGTACTTTTCTCCTGAACAAAACTTTGTGGGTTCATTCATTAAAAAGTCTGCACTTGTCAATTCAATGAGTAGAGCTACTCTAATTCATTCAGTGGGACAAGCTTAATGCTTTCATTCAAGGAAACAAACTCTATGCATTGAATCATTCAATCAAACTATAACCATTGATTCATTGAATTAAACTGAATTCCTTGATTCAATGCAACGAAACTAACTCCCTTACACAGTGAAACAAACTGCAAAATTTCATTCAATGAAAGAGGCTACACTTGTCAATTCAGTGAGTAGAGTTATTCTCATTCTTTCAATGGGACAAGCTTAAGGATTTCCTCCAAATAAACAAACTGCATGCCTTGAATCATTCAATCAAACTACAACCATTGATTCATTGAATCAAACTACATTACTTGGTTCAATGCAACAAACCAAACATAATTTTCTCGTTAACAAAACTTTATAGGTTCATTCATGAAAAAGGCTGCACCTGTCAATTCAATGAGTAGAGCTACTCTCATTCATTCAGTGGGACAATCTTAACGCTTTCGTTCAATTAAACAAACTGCATGCATTCAATCAAACTACAACCATTGATTCATTGAATCAAACTGTATTCATTGTTTCAATGCAACAAACCTAACTCCCTTGTACAGTGAAACAAACTGCATACTTTCATTCAATCAAAGAGGCTGCACTTGTCCATTCAGTGAATAGAGTTATTCTCATTCTTTCAATGGGACAAGCTTCACGATTTCTTTCAAATAAACAAACTGCCTGCATTTAATCATTCAATCAAACTATAACCATTGATTCATTGAATCAAACTGTATTCCTTTTTTCAATGCAACAAACCAAACGTACTTTTCTCCTGAACAAAACTTTGTAGGTTCATTCATTTAAAAGGCTGCACTTGTCAATTCAATGAGTAGAGCTACTCTCATTCATTCAGTGGGACAAGCTTAATGCTTTCATTCAATGAAACAAATTGCATTCATTGAATCATTTAATCAAAGTGAAATCATTGCTTCAATGAATCAAACCTTATTCATTGAATCAATACAACAAACCTACCTCCCTTGTACAGTGAAACAAACTGCATATGTTCATTCAATGAAAAATGCTGCACTTGTCAATTCAATGAGTAGAGCTATTCTCTTTCATTCAATGGGACCAGCCTAAGGCTTTCATTCAATGAAAGAAACTGCATTCATTGAATCATTGAATAAATCTACAATCATTGATTCAATTAATCAAACCGTATTCCTTCTTTCAATGGAACAAACCTATCTCCGTTACATAGTGAACCAAACTGCATACTTTCATTCAATGAAAGAGGCTGCACTTGTCAATTCATTGAGTAGAGTTATTCTCATTCTTTCAATGGGACAAGCTTAACGCTTTCGTTCAAATAAACAAACTGCATGCATTCAATCAAACTACAACCATTGATTCATTGAATCAAACTGTATTCATTGTTTCAATGCAACAAACCTAACTCCCTTGTACAGTGAAACAAACTGCATACTTTCATTCTATCAAAGAGGCTGCACTTGTCCATTCAGTGAATAGAGTTATTCTCATTCTTTCAATGGGACCAGATTAACGATTTCTTTCAAATAAACAAACTGCATGCATTGAATCATTCAATCAAACTTCAACCATTGATTCATTGAATCAAACTGTATTCCTTGTTTCAATGCAACAAACCAAACGTACTTTTCTCCTGATCAAAACTTTGTAGGTTCATTCATTAAAAAGGCTGCACTTCTCAATTCAATGAGTAGAGCTACTCTCATTCATTCATTGGGACAAGCTTAATGCTTTCATTCAATGAAACAAATTGCATTCATTGAATCATTGAATCAAAGTGAAATCAATGCTTCAATGAATCAAACCTTATTCATTGAATCAATGCAACAAACCTACCTCCCTTGTACAGTGAAACAAACTGCATATGTTTATTCAATGAAAAATGCTGCACTTGTCAATTCAATGAGTAGAGCTACTCTCATTCATTCAGTGGGACAAGCTTAACGCTTTCATTCAATGAAACAAACTGCATTCATTGAATCATTGAATCAAACTGCAACCATTGATTCATTGAATCAAACTGTATTCCTTGTTTCAATGCAACAAACCAAACATAATTTCCTCGGGCACAAATCGTTGTAGGCTCATTCAATGAAAGGGGCTGCACTTGTCCATTCAGGGAATAGAGTTATTCTCATTCTTTCAATGGGACAAGCTTAACGATTTCTTTCAATTAAACAAACTGCATGCATTGATCCATTCAATCAATCTGCAACCATTGATTCATTGAATCAAACTGTATTCATTGTTTCAATGCAACAAACCTAACTCCCTTGTACAGTGAAACAAACTGCATACTTTCATTTAATGAAAGAGGCTGCAATTGTCAATTCAGTGAGTAGAGTTATTGTCATTCTTTCAATGGGACCAGCTTAACGCTTTCTTTCAAATAAACAAACTGCATGCATTTAATCATTCAATCAAATAATAACCATTGATTCATTGAATCAAACTGTATTCATTGTTTCAATGCAACAAACCAAACGTACTTTGCTCCTGAACAAAACTTTGTGAATTCATTCATTAAAAAGTCTGCACTTGTCAATTCAATGAGTAGAGCTACTCTAATTCATTCAGTGGGACAAGCTTAATGCTTTCATTCTAGGAAACAAACTCTATGCATTGAATCATTCAATCAAACTATAACCATTGATTCATTGAATTAAACTGAATTCCTTGATTCAATGCAACGAAACTCCCTTACACAGTGAAACAAACTGCAAAATTTCATTCAATGAAAGAGGCTACACTTGTCAATTCAGTGAGTAGAGTTATTCTCATTCTTTCAATGGGACAAGCTTAAGGATTACCTCCAAATAAACAAACTGCATCCCTTGAATCATTCAATCAAACTACAACCATTGATTCATTGAATCAAACTATATTACTTGGTTCAATGCAACAAACCAAACATAATTTTCTCGTTAACAAAACTTTATAGGTTCATTCATGAAAAAGGCTGCACCTGTCAATTCAATGAGTAGAGCTACTCTCATTCATTCAGTGGGACAATCTTAACGCTTTCGTTCAATTAAACAAACTGCATGCATTCAATCAAACTACAACCATTGATTCATTGAATCAAACTGTATTCATTGTTTCAATGCAACAAACCTAACTCCCTTGTACAGTGAAACAAACTGCATACTTTCATTCAATCAAAGAGGCTGCACTTGTCCATTCAGTGAATAGAGTTATTCTCATTCTTTCAATGGGACAAGCTTCACGATTTCTTTCAAATAAACAAACTGCCTGCATTTAATCATTCAATCAAACTATAACCATTGATTCATTGAATCAAACTGTATTCCTTTTTTCAATGCAACAAACCAAACGTACTTTTCTCCTGAACAAAACTTTGTAGGTTCATTCATTTAAAAGGCTGCACTTGTCAATTCAATGAGTAGAGCTACTCTCATTCATTCAGTGGGACAAGCTTAATGCTTTCATTCAATGAAACAAATTGCATTCATTGAATCATTTAATCAAAGTGAAATCATTGCTTCAATGAATCAAACCTTATTCATTGAATCAATACAACAAACCTACCTCCCTTGTACAGTGAAACAAACTGCATATGTTCATTCAATGAAAAATGCTGCACTTGTCAATTCAATTAGTAGAGCTATTCTCTTTCATTCAATGGGACCAGCCTAAGGCTTTCATTCAATGAAAGAAACTGCATTCATTGAATCATTGAATAACTCTACAATCATTGATTCAATTAATCAAACCGTATTCCTTCATTCAATGGAACAAACCTATCTCCGTTACATAGTGAACCAAACTGCATACTTTCATTCAATGAAAGAGGCTGCACTTGTCAATTCATTGAGTAGAGTTATTCTCATTCTTTCAATGGGACAAGCTTAACGCTTTCGTTCAAATAAACAAACTGCATGCATTCAATCAAACTACAACCATTGATTCATTGAATCAAACTGTATTCATTGTTTCAATGCAACAAACCTAACTCCCTTGTACAGTGAAACAAACTGCATACTTTCATTCTATCAAAGAGGCTGCACTTGTCCATTCAGTGAATAGAGTTATTCTCATTCTTTCAATGGGACCAGATGAACGATTTCTTTCAAATAAACAAACTGCATGCATTGAATCATTCAATCAAACTTCAACAATTGATTCATTGAATCAAACTGTATTCCTTGTTTCAATGCAACAAACCAAACGTACTTTTCTCCTGAACAAAACTTTGTAGGTTCATTCATTTAAAAGGCTGCACTTGTCAATTCAATGAGTAGAGCTACACTCATTCATTCAGTTGGACAAGCTTAACGCTTTCATTCAATGAAACAAACTGCATTCATTGAATCATTGAATCAAACTGCAACCATTGATTCATTGAATCAAACTGTATTCCTTGTTTCAATGCAACAAACCAAACATAATTTCCTCGGGCACAAATCGTTGTAGGCTCATTCAATGAAAGGGGCTGCACTTGTCCATTCAGGGAATAGAGTTATTCTCATTCTTTCAATGGGACAAGCTTAACGATTTCTTTCAAATAAACAAACAGCATGCATTGAATCAGTCAATCAAACTTCAACCATTGATTCATTGATTCAAACTGTATTCCTTGTTTTAATGCGACAAACCAAACATACATATATCGTGAACAAAATTTTGTACGTTCATTCAATGAAAGAGGCTGCACTTGTCCATTCAGGGAATAGAGTTATTCTCATTTTTTCAATGGGACCAGCTTAACGATTTCATTCAATTAAACAACTGCATGCATTGATCCATTCAATCAAACTGCAACCATTGATTCATTGAATCAAACTGTATTCATTGTTTCAATGCAACAAACCTAACTCCCTTGTACAGTGAAACAAACTGCATACTTTCATTTAATGAAAGAGGCTGCAATTGTCAATTCAGTGAGTAGAGTTATTCTCATTCTTTCAATGGGACAAGCTTAACGCTTTCTTTCAAATAAACAAACTGCATGCATTTAATCATTCAATCAAATAATAACCATTGATTCATTGAATCAAACTGTATTCATTGTTTCAATGCAACAAACCAAACGTACTTTTCTCCTGAACAAAACTTTGTGGGTTCATTCATTAAAAAGTCTGCACTTGTCAATTCAATGAGTAGAGCTACTCTAATTCATTCAGTGGGACAAGCTTAATGCTTTCATTCAAGGAAACAAACTCTATGCATTGAATCATTCAATCAAACTATAACCATTGATTCATTGAATTAAACTGAATTCCTTGATTCAATGCAACGAAACTAACTCCCTTACACAGTGAAACAAACTGCAAAATTTCATTCAATGAAAGAGGCTACACTTGTCAATTCAGTGAGTAGAGTTATTCTCATTCTTTCAATGGGACAAGCTTAAGGATTTCCTCCAAATAAACAAACTGCATGCCTTGAATCATTCAATCAAACTACAACCATTGATTCATTGAATCAAACTATATTACTTGGTTCAATGCAACAAACCAAACATAATTTTCTCGTTAACATACTTTATAGGTTCATTCATGAAAAAGGCTGCACCTGTCAATTCAATGAGTAGAGCTACTCTCATTCATTCAGTGGGACAATCTTAACGCTTTCGTTCAATTAAACAAACTGCATGCATTCAATCAAACTACAACCATTGATTCATTGAATCAAACTGTATTCATTGTTTCAATGCAACAAACCTAACTCCCTTGTACAGTGAAACAAACTGCATACTTTCATTCAATCAAAGAGGCTGCACTTGTCCATTCAGTGAATAGAGTTATTCTCATTCTTTCAATGGGACAAGCTTCACGATTTCTTTCAAATAAACAAACTGCCTGCATTTAATCATTCAATCAAACTATAACCATTGATTCATTGAATCAAACTGTATTCCTTTTTTCAATGCAACAAACCAAACGTACTTTTCTCCTGAACAAAACTTTGTAGGTTCATTCATTTAAAAGGCTGCACTTGTCAATTCAATGAGTAGAGCTACTCTCATTCATTCAGTGGGACAAGCTTAATGCTTTCATTCAATGAAACAAATTGCATTCATTGAATCATTTAATCAAAGTGAAATCATTGCTTCAATGAATCAAACCTTATTCATTGAATCAATACAACAAACCTACCTCCCTTGTACAGTGAAACAAACTGCATATGTTCATTCAATGAAAAATGCTGCACTTGTCAATTCAATGAGTAGAGCTATTCTCTTTCATTCAATGGGACCAGCCTAAGGCTTTCATTCAATGAAAGAAACTGCATTCATTGAATCATTGAATAAATCTACAATCATTGATTCAATTAATCAAACCGTATTCCTTCTTTCAATGGAACAAACCTATCTCCGTTACATAGTGAACCAAACTGCATACTTTCATTCAATGAAAGAGGCTGCACTTGTCAATTCATTGAGTAGAGTTATTCTCATTCTTTCAATGGGACAAGCTTAACGCTTTCGTTCAAATAAACAAACTGCATGCATTCAATCAAACTACAACCATTGATTCATTGAATCAAACTGTATTCATTGTTTCAATGCAACAAACCTAACTCCCTTGTACAGTGAAACAAACTGCATACTTTCATTCTATCAAAGAGGCTGCACTTGTCCATTCAGTGAATAGAGTTATTCTCATTCTTTCAATGGGACCAGATTAACGATTTCTTTCAAATAAACAAACTGCATGCATTGAATCATTCAATCAAACTTCAACCATTGATTCATTGAATCAAACTGTATTCCTTGTTTCAATGCAACAAACCAAACGTACTTTTCTCCTGATCAAAACTTTGTAGGTTCATTCATTAAAAAGGCTGCACTTCTCAATTCAATGAGTAGAGCTACTCTCATTCATTCATTGGGACAAGCTTAATGCTTTCATTCAATGAAACAAATTGCATTCATTGAATCATTGAATCAAAGTGAAATCAATGCTTCAATGAATCAAACCTTATTCATTGAATCAATGCAACAAACCTACCTCCCTTGTACAGTGAAACAAACTGCATATGTTTATTCAATGAAAAATGCTGCACTTGTCAATTCAATGAGTAGAGCTACTCTCATTCATTCAGTGGGACAAGCTTAACGCTTTCATTCAATGAAACAAACTGCATTCATTGAATCATTGAATCAAACTGCAACCATTGATTCATTGAATCAAACTGTATTCCTTGTTTCAATGCAACAAACCAAACATAATTTCCTCGGGCACAAATCGTTGTAGGCTCATTCAATGAAAGGGGCTGCACTTGTCCATTCAGGGAATAGAGTTATTCTCATTCTTTCAATGGGACAAGCTTAACGATTTCTTTCAATTAAACAAACTGCATGCATTGATCCATTCAATCAATCTGCAACCATTGATTCATTGAATCAAACTGTATTCATTGTTTCAATGCAACAAACCTAACTCCCTTGTACAGTGAAACAAACTGCATACTTTCATTTAATGAAAGAGGCTGCAATTGTCAATTCAGTGAGTAGAGTTATTGTCATTCTTTCAATGGGACCAGCTTAACGCTTTCTTTCAAATAAACAAACTGCATGCATTTAATCATTCAATCAAATAATAACCATTGATTCATTGAATCAAACTGTATTCATTGTTTCAATGCAACAAACCAAACGTACTTTGCTCCTGAACAAAACTTTGTGAATTCATTCATTAAAAAGTCTGCACTTGTCAATTCAATGAGTAGAGCTACTCTAATTCATTCAGTGGGACAAGCTTAATGCTTTCATTCAAGGAAACAAACTCTATGCATTGAATCATTCAATCAAACTATAACCATTGATTCATTGAATTAAACTGAATTCCTTGATTCAATGCAACGAAACTCCCTTACACAGTGAAACAAACTGCAAAATTTCATTCAATGAAAGAGGCTACACTTGTCAATTCAGTGAGTAGAGTTATTCTCATTCTTTCAATGGGACAAGCTTAAGGATTACCTCCAAATAAACAAACTGCATCCCTTGAATCATTCAATCAAACTACAACCATTGATTCATTGAATCAAACTATATTACTTGGTTCAATGCAACAAACCAAACATAATTTTCTCGTTAACAAAACTTTATAGGTTCATTCATGAAAAAGGCTGCACCTGTCAATTCAATGAGTAGAGCTACTCTCATTCATTCAGTGGGACAATCTTAACGCTTTCGTTCAATTAAACAAACTGCATGCATTCAATCAAACTACAACCATTGATTCATTGAATCAAACTGTATTCATTGTTTCAATGCAACAAACCTAACTCCCTTGTACAGTGAAACAAACTGCATACTTTCATTCAATCAAAGAGGCTGCACTTGTCCATTCAGTGAATAGAGTTATTCTCATTCTTTCAATGGGACAAGCTTCACGATTTCTTTCAAATAAACAAACTGCCTGCATTTAATCATTCAATCAAACTATAACCATTGATTCATTGAATCAAACTGTATTCCTTTTTTCAATGCAACAAACCAAACGTACTTTTCTCCTGAACAAAACTTTGTAGGTTCATTCATTTAAAAGGCTGCACTTGTCAATTCAATGAGTAGAGCTACTCTCATTCATTCAGTGGGACAAGCTTAATGCTTTCATTCAATGAAACAAATTGCATTCATTGAATCATTTAATCAAAGTGAAATCATTGCTTCAATGAATCAAACCTTATTCATTGAATCAATACAACAAACCTACCTCCCTTGTACAGTGAAACAAACTGCATATGTTCATTCAATGAAAAATGCTGCACTTGTCAATTCAATTAGTAGAGCTATTCTCTTTCATTCAATGGGACCAGCCTAAGGCTTTCATTCAATGAAAGAAACTGCATTCATTGAATCATTGAATAACTCTACAATCATTGATTCAATTAATCAAACCGTATTCCTTCATTCAATGGAACAAACCTATCTCCGTTACATAGTGAACCAAACTGCATACTTTCATTCAATGAAAGAGGCTGCACTTGTCAATTCATTGAGTAGAGTTATTCTCATTCTTTCAATGGGACAAGCTTAACGCTTTCGTTCAAATAAACAAACTGCATGCATTCAATCAAACTACAACCATTGATTCATTGAATCAAACTGTATTCATTGTTTCAATGCAACAAACCTAACTCCCTTGTACAGTGAAACAAACTGCATACTTTCATTCTATCAAAGAGGCTGCACTTGTCCATTCAGTGAATAGAGTTATTCTCATTCTTTCAATGGGACCAGATGAACGATTTCTTTCAAATAAACAAACTGCATGCATTGAATCATTCAATCAAACTTCAACAATTGATTCATTGAATCAAACTGTATTCCTTGTTTCAATGCAACAAACCAAACGTACTTTTCTCCTGAACAAAACTTTGTAGGTTCATTCATTTAAAAGGCTGCACTTGTCAATTCAATGAGTAGAGCTACACTCATTCATTCAGTTGGACAAGCTTAACGCTTTCATTCAATGAAACAAACTGCATTCATTGAATCATTGAATCAAACTGCAACCATTGATTCATTGAATCAAACTGTATTCCTTGTTTCAATGCAACAAACCAAACATAATTTCCTCGGGCACAAATCGTTGTAGGCTCATTCAATGAAAGGGGCTGCACTTGTCCATTCAGGGAATAGAGTTATTCTCATTCTTTCAATGGGACAAGCTTAACGATTTCTTTCAAATAAACAAACAGCATGCATTGAATCAGTCAATCAAACTTCAACCATTGATTCATTGATTCAAACTGTATTCCTTGTTTTAATGCGACAAACCAAACATACATATATCGTGAACAAAATTTTGTACGTTCATTCAATGAAAGAGGCTGCACTTGTCCATTCAGGGAATAGAGTTATTCTCATTTTTTCAATGGGACCAGCTTAACGATTTCATTCAATTAAACAACTGCATGCATTGATCCATTCAATCAAACTGCAACCATTGATTCATTGAATCAAACTGTATTCATTGTTTCAATGCAACAAACCTAACTCCCTTGTACAGTGAAACAAACTGCATACTTTCATTTAATGAAAGAGGCTGCAATTGTCAATTCAGTGAGTAGAGTTATTCTCATTCTTTCAATGGGACAAGCTTAACGCTTTCTTTCAAATAAACAAACTGCATGCATTTAATCATTCAATCAAATAATAACCATTGATTCATTGAATCAAACTGTATTCATTGTTTCAATGCAACAAACCAAACGTACTTTTCTCCTGAACAAAACTTTGTGGGTTCATTCATTAAAAAGTCTGCACTTGTCAATTCAATGAGTAGAGCTACTCTAATTCATTCAGTGGGACAAGCTTAATGCTTTCATTCAAGGAAACAAACTCTATGCATTGAATCATTCAATCAAACTATAACCATTGATTCATTGAATTAAACTGAATTCCTTGATTCAATGCAACGAAACTAACTCCCTTACACAGTGAAACAAACTGCAAAATTTCATTCAATGAAAGAGGCTACACTTGTCAATTCAGTGAGTAGAGTTATTCTCATTCTTTCAATGGGACAAGCTTAAGGATTTCCTCCAAATAAACAAACTGCATGCCTTGAATCATTCAATCAAACTACAACCATTGATTCATTGAATCAAACTATATTACTTGGTTCAATGCAACAAACCAAACATAATTTTCTCGTTAACATACTTTATAGGTTCATTCATGAAAAAGGCTGCACCTGTCAATTCAATGAGTAGAGCTACTCTCATTCATTCAGTGGGACAATCTTAACGCTTTCGTTCAATTAAACAAACTGCATGCATTCAATCAAACTACAACCATTGATTCATTGAATCAAACTGTATTCATTGTTTCAATGCAACAAACCTAACTCCCTTGTACAGTGAAACAAACTGCATACTTTCATTCAATCAAAGAGGCTGCACTTGTCCATTCAGTGAATAGAGTTATTCTCATTCTTTCAATGGGACAAGCTTCACGATTTCTTTCAAATAAACAAACTGCCTGCATTTAATCATTCAATCAAACTATAACCATTGATTCATTGAATCAAACTGTATTCCTTTTTTCAATGCAACAAACCAAACGTACTTTTCTCCTGAACAAAACTTTGTAGGTTCATTCATTTAAAAGGCTGTACTTGTCAATTCAATGAGTAGAGCTACTCTCATTCATTCAGTGGGACAAGCTTAATGCTTTCATTCAATGAAACAAATTGCATTCATTGAATCATTTAATCAAAGTGAAATCATTGCTTCAATGAATCAAACCTTATTCATTGAATCAATACAACAAACCTACCTCCCTTGTACAGTGAAACAAACTGCATATGTTCATTCAATGAAAAATGCTGCACTTGTCAATTCAATGAGTTGAGCTATTCTCTTTCATTCAATGGGACCAGCCTAAGGCTTTCATTCAATGAAAGAAACTGCATTCATTGAATCATTGAATAAATCTACAATCATTGATTCAATTAATCAAACCGTATTCCTTCTTTCAATGGAACAAACCTATCTCCGTTACATAGTGAACCAAACTGCATACTTTCATTCAATGAAAGAGGCTGCACTTGTCAATTCATTGAGTAGAGTTATTCTCATTCTTTCAATGGGACAAGCTTAACGCTTTCGTTCAAATAAACAAACTGCATGCATTCAATCAAACTACAACCATTGATTCATTGAATCAAACTGTATTCATTGTTTCAATGCAACAAACCTAACTCCCTTGTACAGTGAAACAAACTGCATACTTTCATTCTATCAAAGAGGCTGCACTTGTCCATTCAGTGAATAGAGTTATTCTCATTCTTTCAATGGGACCAGATTAACGATTTCTTTCAAATAAACAAACTGCATGCATTGAATCATTCAATCTAACTTCAACCATTGATTCATTGAATCAAACTGTATTCCTTGTTTCAATGCAACAAACCAAACGTACTTTTCTCCTGATCAAAACTTTGTAGGTTCATTCATTAAAAAGGCTGCACTTCTCAATTCAATGAGTAGAGCTACTCTCATTCATTCATTGGGACAAGCTTAATGCTTTCATTCAATGAAACAAATTGCATTCATTGAATCATTGAATCAAAGTGAAATCAATGCTTCAATGAATCAAACCTTATTCATTGAATCAATGCAACAAACCTACCTCCCTTGTACAGTGAAACAAACTGCATATGTTTATTCAATGAAAAATGCTGCACTTGTCAATTCAATGAGTAGAGCTACTCTCATTCATTCAGTGGGACAAGCTTAACGCTTTCATTCAATGAAACAAACTGCATTCATTGAATCATTGAATCAAACTGCAACCATTGATTCATTGAATCAAACTGTATTCCTTGTTTCAATGCAACAAACCAAACATAATTTCCTCGGGCACAAATCGTTGTAGGCTCATTCAATGAAAGGGGCTGCACTTGTCCATTCAGGGAATAGAGTTATTCTCATTCTTTCAATGGGACAAGCTTAACGATTTCTTTCAAATAAACAAACAGCATGCATTGAATCAGTCAATCAAACTTCAACCATTGATTCATTGATTCAAACTGTATTCCTTGTTTTAATGCGACAAACCAAACATACATATATCGTGAACAAAACTTTGAACGTTCATTCAATGAAAGAGGCTGCACTTGTCCATTCAGGGAATAGAGTTATTCTCATTTTTTCAATGGGACCAGCTTAACGATTTCTTTCAATTAAACAAACTGCATGCATTGATCCATTCAATCAATCTGCAACCATTGATTCATTGAATCAAACTGTATTCATTGTTTCAATGCAACTAACCTAACTCCCTTGTACAGTGAAACAAACTGCATACTTTCATTTAATGAAAGAGGCTGCAATTGTCAATTCAGTGAGTAGAGTTATTCTCATTCTTTCAATTGGACAAGCTTAACGCTTTCTTTCAAATAAACAAACTGCATGCATTTAATCATTCAATCAAATAATAACCATTGATTCATTGAATCAAACTGTATTCATTGTTTCAATGCAACAAACCAAACGTACTTTGCTCCTGAACAAAACTTTGTGGGTTCATTCATTAAAAAGTCTGCACTTGTCAATTCAATGAGTAGAGCTACTCTAATTCATTCAGTGGGACAAGCTTAATGCTTTCATTCAAGGAAACAAACTCTATGCATTGAATCATTCAATCAAACTATAACCATTGATTCATTGAATTAAACTGAATTCCTTGATTCAATGCAACGAAACTCCCTTACACAGTGAAACAAACTGCAAAATTTCATTCAATGAAAGAGGCTACACTTGTCAATTCAGTGAGTAGAGTTATTCTCATTCTTTCAATGGGACAAGCTTAAGGATTACCTCCAAATAAACAAACTGCATGCCTTGAATCATTCAATCAAACTACAACCATTGATTCATTGAATCAAACTATATTACTTGGTTCAATGCAACAAACCAAACATAATTTTCTCGTTAACAAAACTTTATAGGTTCATTCAAGAAAAAGGCTGCACCTGTCAATTCAATGAGTAGAGCTACTCTCATTCATTCAGTTGGACAATCTTAACGCTTTCGTTCAATTAAACAAACTGCATGCATTCAATCAAACTACAACCATTCATTCATTGAATCAAACAGTATTCCTTGTTTCAATGCAACGAAACTAACTCCCTTACATAGTGAACCAAACTGCATACTTTCATTCAATGAAAGAGGCTGCACTTGTCCATTCAGTGAAGAGAGTTATTCTCATTCTTTCAATGGGACAAGCTTAACGCTTTCTTTCAAATAAACAAACTGCATGCATTTAATCATTCAATCAAACTATAACCATTGATTCATTGAATCAAACTGTATTCCTTGTTTCAATGCAACAATCCAAACGTACTTTTCTCCTGAACAAAACTTTGTAGGTTCATTCATTTAAAAGGCGGCACTTGTCAATTCAATGAGTAGAGCTACTCTCATTCATTCAGTGGGACAAGCTTAATGCTTTTCATTCAATGAAACAAATTGCATTCATTGAATCATTTAATCAAAGTGAAATCATTGCTTCAATGAATCAAACCTTATTCATTGAATCAATACAACAAACCTACCTCCCTTGTACAGTGAAACAAACTGCATATGTTCATTCAATGAAAAATGCTGCACTTGTCAATTCAATGAGTTGAGCTATTCTCTTTCATTCAATGGGACCAGCCTAAGGCTTTCATTCAATGAAAGAAACTGCATTCATTGAATCATTGAATAAATCTACAATCATTGATTCAATTAATCAAACCGTATTCCTTCTTTCAATGGAACAAACCTATCTCCGTTACATAGTGAACCAAACTGCATACTTTCATTCAATGAAAGAGGCTGCACTTGTCAATTCATTGAGTAGAGTTATTCTCATTCTTTCAATGGGACAAGCTTAACGCTTTCGTTCAAATAAACAAACTGCATGCATTCAATCAAACTACAACCATTGATTCATTGAATCAAACTGTATTCATTGTTTCAATGCAACAAACCTAACTCCCTTGTACAGTGAAACAAACTGCATACTTTCATTCTATCAAAGAGGCTGCACTTGTCCATTCAGTGAATAGAGTTATTCTCATTCTTTCAATGGGACCAGATTAACGATTTATTTCAAATAAACAAACTGCATGCATTGAATCATTCAATCTAACTTCAACCATTGATTCATTGAATCAAACTGTATTCCTTGTTTCAATGCAACAAACCAAACGTACTTTTCTCCTGATCAAAACTTTGTAGGTTCATTCATTAAAAAGGCTGCACTTCTCAATTCAATGAGTAGAGCTACTCTCATTCATTCATTGGGACAAGCTTAATGCTTTCATTCAATGAAACAAATTGCATTCATTGAATCATTGAATCAAAGTGAAATCAATGCTTCAATGAATCAAACCTTATTCATTGAATCAATGCAACAAACCTACCTCCCTTGTACAGTGAAACAAACTGCATATGTTTATTCAATGAAAAATGCTGCACTTGTCAATTCAATGAGTAGAGCTACTCTCATTCATTCAGTGGGACAAGCTTAACGCTTTCATTCAATGAAACAAACTGCATTCATTGAATCATTGAATCAAACTGCAACCATTGATTCATTGAATCAAACTGTATTCCTTGTTTCAATGCAACAAACCAAACATAATTTCCTCGGGCACAAATCGTTGTAGGCTCATTCAATGAAAGGGGCTGCACTTGTCCATTCAGGGAATAGAGTTATTCTCATTCTTTCAATGGGACAAGCTTAACGATTTCTTTCAAATAAACAAACAGCATGCATTGAATCAGTCAATCAAACTTCAACCATTGATTCATTGATTCAAACTGTATTCCTTGTTTTAATGCGACAAACCAAACATACATATATCGTGAACAAAACTTTGAACGTTCATTCAATGAAAGAGGCTGCACTTGTCCATTCAGGGAATAGAGTTATTCTCATTTTTTCAATGGGACCAGCTTAACGATTTCTTTCAATTAAACAAACTGCATGCATTGATCCATTCAATCAATCTGCAACCATTGATTCATTGAATCAAACTGTATTCATTGTTTCAATGCAACTAACCTAACTCCCTTGTACAGTGAAACCAACTGCATACTTTCATTTAATGAAAGAGGCTGCAATTGTCAATTCAGTGAGTAGAGTTATTCTCATTCTTTCAATTGGACAAGCTTAACGCTTTCTTTCAAATAAACAAACTGCATGCATTTAATCATTCAATCAAATAATAACCATTGATTCATTGAATCAAACTGTATTCATTGTTTCAATGCAACAAACCAAACGTACTTTGCTCCTGAACAAAACTTTGTGGGTTCATTCATTAAAAAGTCTGCACTTGTCAATTCAATGAGTAGAGCTACTCTAATTCATTCAGTGGGACAAGCTTAATGCTTTCATTCAAGGAAACAAACTCTATGCATTGAATCATTCAATCAAACTATAACCATTGATTCATTGAATTAAACTGAATTCCTTGATTCAATGCAACGAAACTCCCTTACACAGTGAAACAAACTGCAAAATTTCATTCAATGAAAGAGGCTACACTTGTCAATTCAGTGAGTAGAGTTATTCTCATTCTTTCAATGGGACAAGCTTAAGGATTACCTCCAAATAAACAAACTGCATGCCTTGAATCATTCAATCAAACTACAACCATTGATTCATTGAATCAAACTATATTACTTGGTTCAATGCAACAAACCAAACATAATTTTCTCGTTAACAAAACTTTATAGGTTCATTCATGAAAAAGGCTGCACCTGTCAATTCAATGAGTAGAGCTACTCTCATTCATTCAGTTGGACAATCTTAACGCTTTCGTTCAATTAAACAAACTGCATGCATTCAATCAAACTACAACCATTGATTCATTGAATCAAACTGTATTCATTGTTTCAATGCAACAAACCTAACTCCCTTGTACAGTGAAACAAACTGCATACTTTCATTCAATCAAAGAGGCTGCACTTGTCCATTCAGTGAATAGAGTTATTCTCATTCTTTCAATGGGACAAGCTTCACGATTTCTTTCAAATAAACAAACTGCCTGCATTTAATCATTCAATCAAACTATAACCATTGATTCATTGAATCAAACTGTATTCCTTTTTTCAATGCAACAAACCAAACGTACTTTTCTCCTGAACAAAACTTTGTAGGTTCATTCATTTAAAAGGCTGCACTTGTCAATTCAATGAGTAGAGCTACTCTCATTCATTCAGTGGGACAAGCTTAATGCTTTCATTCAATGAAACAAATTGCATTCATTGAATCATTTAATCAAAGTGAAATCATTGCTTCAATGAATCAAACCTTATTCATTGAATCAATACAACAAACCTATCTCCCTTGTACAGTGAAACAAACTGCATATGTTCATTCAATGAAAAATGCTGCACTTGTCAATTCAATGAGTAGAGCTATTCTCTTTCATTCAATGGGACCAGCCTAAGGCTTTCATTCAATGAAAGAAACTGCATTCATTGAATCATTGAATAAATCTACAATCATTGATTCAATTAATCAAACCGTATTCCTTCTTTCAATGGAACAAACCTATCTCCGTTACATAGTGAACCAAACTGCATACTTTCATTCAATGAAAGAGGCTGCACTTGTCAATTCATTGAGTAGAGTTATTCTCATTCTTTCAATGGGACAAGCTTAACGCTTTCGTTCAAATAAACAAACTGCATGCATTCAATCAAACTACAACCATTGATTCATTGAATCAAACTGTATTCATTGTTTCAATGCAACAAACCTAACTCCCTTGTACAGTGAAACAAACTGCATACTTTCATTCTATCAAAGAGGCTGCACTTGTCCATTCAGTGAATAGAGTTATTCTCATTCTTTCAATGGGACCAGATTAACGATTTCTTTCAAATAAACAAACTGCATGCATTGAATCATTCAATCAAACTTCAACCATTGATTCAATGAATCAAACTGTATTCCTTGTTTCAATGCAACAAACCAAACGTACTTTTCTCCTGATCAAAACTTTGTAGGTTCATTCATTAAAAAGGCTGCACTTCTCAATTCAATGAGTAGAGCTACTCTCATTCATTCATTGGGACAAGCTTAATGCTTTCATTCAATGAAACAAATTGCATTCATTGAATCATTGAATCACAGTGAAATCAATGCTTCAATGAATCAAACCTTATTCATTGAATCAATGCAACAAACCTACCTCCCTTGTACAGTGAAACAAACTGCATATGTTTATTCAATGAAAAATGCTGCACTTGTCAATTCAATGAGTAGAGCTACTCTCATTCATTCAGTGGGACAAGTTTAACGCTTTCATTCAATGAAACAAACTGCATTCATTGAATCATTGAATCAAACTGCAACCAATGATTCATTGAATCAAACTGTATTCCTTGTTTTAATGCAACAAACCAAACGTACTTTTCTCCTGATCAAAACTTTGTAGGTTCATTCATTAAAAAGGCTGCACTTGTCAATTCAATGAGTAGAGCTACTCTCATTCATTCATGGGACAAGCTTAATGCTTTCATTCAATGAAACAAATTGCATTCATTGAATCATTGAATCAAAGTGAAATCATTGCTTCAATGAATCAAACCTTATTCATTGAATCAATGCAACAAACCTACCTCCCTTGTACAGTGAAACAAACTGCATATGTTTATTCAATGAAAAATGCTGCACTTGTCAATTCAATGAGTAGAGCTACTCTCATTCATTCAGTGGGACAATCTTAACGCTTTCATTCAATGAAACAAACTGCATTCATTGAATCATTGAATCAAACTGCAACCAATGATTCATTGAATCAAACTGTATGCCTTGTTTCAATGCAACAAACCAAACATAATTTCCTCGGGCACAAATCGTTGTAGGCTCATTCAATGAAAGGGGCGGCACTTGTCCATTCAGTGAATAGAGTTATTCTCATTCTTTCAATGGGACAAGCTTAACGATTTCTTTCAAATAAACAAACAGCATGCATTGAATCAGTCAATCAAACTTCAACCATTGATTCATTGAATCAAACTGTATTCCTTGTTTTAATACGACAAACCAAACATACATATATCGTGAACAAAACTTTATACGTTCTTTCAATGAAAGAGGCTGCACTTGTCCTTTCAGGGAATAGAGTTTTTCTCATTTTTTCAATGGGACCAGCTTAACGATTTCTTTCAATTGAACAAACTGCATGCATTGAACCATTCAATCAAACTGCAACCATTGATTCATTGAATCAAACTGTATTCATTGTTTCAATGCAACAAACCTAACTCCCTTGTACAGTGAAACAAACTGCATACTTTCATTCAATCAAAGAGGCTGCAATTGTCAATTCAGTGAGTAGAGTTATTCTCATTCTTTCAATGGGACAAGCTTAAGGATTTCTTTCAAATAAACAAACTGCATGCATTTAATCATTCAATCAAATAATAACCACTGAATCAAACTGTATTCATTGTTTCAATGCAACAAACCAAACATACTTTTCTCCTGAACAAAACTTTGTGAGTTCATTCATTAAAAAGTCTGCACTTGTCAATTCAATGAGTAGAGCTACTCTAATTCATTCAGTGGGACAAGCTTCATGCTTTCATACAAGGAAACAAACTCTATGCATTGAATCATTCAATCAAACTATAACCATTGATTCATTGAATCAAACTGTATTCATTGTTTCAATGCAACAAACCTAACTCCCTTGTACAGTGAAACAAACTGCATACTTTCATTTAATGAAAGAGGCTGCAATTGTCAATTCAGTGAGTAGAGTTATTCTCATTCTTTCAATGGGACAAGCTTAAGGATTTCCTCCAAATAAACAAACTGCATGCATTGAATCATTCAATCAAACTGCAACCATTGATTCATTGAATCAAACTGTATTCCTTGTTTCAATGCAACAAACCAAACATAATTTCCTCGGGCACAAATCGTTGTAGGCTCATTCAATGAAAGGGGCTGCACTTGTCCATTCAGGGAATAGAGTTATTCTCATTCTTTCAATGGGACAAGCTTAACGATTTCTTTCAAATAAACAAACAGCATGCATTGACTCAGTCAATCAAACTTCAACCATTGATTCATTGAATCAAACTGTATTCCTTGTTTTAATGCGACAAACCAAACATACATATATCGTGAACAAAACTTTATACGTTCATTCAATGAAAGAGGCTGCACTTGTCCATTCAGGGAATAGAGTTATTCTCATTTTTTCAATGGGACCAGCTTAACGATTTCTTTCAATTAAACAAACTGCATGCATTGAACCATTCAATCAAACTGCAACCATTGATTCATTGAATCAAACTGTATTCATTGTTTCAATGCAACAAACCTAACTCCCTTGTACAGTGAAACAAACTGCATACTTTCATTTAATGAAAGAGGCTGCAATTGTCAATTCAGTGAGTAGAGTTATTCTCATTCTTTCAATGGGACAAGCTTAACGCTTTCTTTCAAATAAACAAACTGCATGCATTTAATCATTCAATCAAATAATAACCATTGATTCATTGAATCAAACTGTATTCCTTGTTTCAATGCAACAAACCAAACGTACTTTTCTCCTGAACAAAACTTTGTGGGTTCATTCATTAAAAAGTCTGCACTTGTCAATTCAATGAGTAGAGCTACTCTAATTCATTCAGCGGGACAAGCTTAATGCTTTCATTCAAGGAAACAAACTCTATGCATTGAATCATTCAATCAAACTATAACCATTGATTCATTGAATTAAACTGAATTCCTTGATTCAATGCAACGAAACTAACTCCCTTACACAGTGAAACAAACTGCAAAATTTCATTCAATGAAAGAGGCTACACTTGTCAATTCAGTGAGTAGAGTTATTCTCATTCTTTCAATGGGACAAGCTTAAGGATTTCCTCCAAATAAACAAACTGCATGCCTTGAATCATTCAATCAAACTACAACCATTGATTCATTGAATCAAACTATATTACTTGATTCAATGCAACAAACCAAACATAATTTTCTCGTTAACAAAACTTTATAGGTTCATTCATGAAAAAGGCTGCACTTGTCAATTCAATGAGTCGAGCTACTCTCATTCATTCAGTGGGACAATCTTAACGCTTTCGTTCAATTAAACAAACTGCATGCATTCAATCAAACTACAACCATTGATTCATTGAATCAAACTGTATTCATTGTTTCAATGCAACAAACCTAACTCCCTTGTACAGTGAAACAAACTGCATACTTTCATTCAATCAAAGAGGCTGCACTTGTCCATTCAGTGAATAGAGTTATTCTCATTCTTTCAATGGGACAAGCTTCACGATTTCTGTCAAATAAACAAACTGCCTGCATTTAATCATTCAATCAAACTATAACCATTGATTCATTGAATCAAACTGTATTCCTTGTTTCAATGCAACAAACCAAACGTACTTTTCTCCTGAACAAAACTTTGTAGGTTCATTCATTTAAAAGGCTGCACTTGTCAATTCAATGAGTAGAGCTACTCTCATTCATTCAGTGGGACAAGCTTAATGCTTTTCATTCAATGAAACAAATTGCATTCATTGAATCATTTAATCAAAGTGAAATCATTGCTTCAATGAATCAAACCTTATTCATTGAATCAATACAACAAACCTACCTCCCTTGTACAGTGAAACAAACTGCATATGTTCATTCAATGAAAAATGCTGCACTTGTCAATTCAATGAGTAGAGCTATTCTCTTTCATTCAATGGGACCAGCCTAAGGCTTTCATTCAATGAAAGAAACTGCATTCATTGAATCATTGAATAAATCTACAATCATTGATTCAATTAATCAAACCGTATTCCTTCTTTCAATGGAACAAACCTATCTCCGTTACATAGTGAACCAAACTGCATACTTTCATTCAATGAAAGAGGCTGCACTTGTCAATTCATTGAGTAGAGTTATTCTCATTCTTTCAATGGGACAAGCTTAACGCTTTCGTTCAAATAAACAAACTGCATGCATTCAATCAAACTACAACCATTGATTCATTGAATCAAACTGTATTCATTGTTTCAATGCAACAAACCTAACTCCCTTGTACAGTGAAACAAACTGCATACTTTCATTTTATCAAAGAGGCTGCACTTGTCCATTCAGTGAATAGAGTTATTCTCATTCTTTCAATGGGACCAGATTAACGATTTCTTTCAAATAAAAAAACTGCATTCATTGCATCATTGAATCAAACTGCAACCATTGATTCATTGAATCAAACTGTATTCCTTGTTTCAATGCAACAAACCAAACATAATTTCCTCGGGCCCAAATCGTTGTAGGCTCATTCAATGAAAGGGGCTGCACTTGTCCATTCAGTAAATAGAGTTATTCTCATTCTTTCAATGGGACAAGCTTAACGATTTCTTTCAAATAAACAAACTGCATGCATTTAATCATTCAATCAAATAATAACCATTGATTCATTGATTCAAACTGTATTCATTGTTTTAATGCAACAAACCAAACATACATCTATCGTGAACAAAACTTTGTGGGTTCATTCATTAAAAAGTCTGCACTTGTCAATTCAATGAGTAGAGCTACTCTAATTCATTCAGTGGGACAAGCTTAATGCTTTCATTCAAGGAAACAAACTCTATGCATTGAATCATTCAATCAAACTATCACCTTTAATTCATTGAATTAAACTGAATTCCTTGATTCAATGCAACAAACCTAACTCCCTTGTACAGTGAAACAAACTGCATACTTTCATTCTATCAAAGAGGCTGCACTTGTCCATTCAGTGAATAGAGTTATTCTCATTCTTTCAATGGGACCAGATTAACGATTTCTTTCAAATGAACAAACTGCATGCATTGAATCATTCAATCAAACTTCAACCATTGATTCATTGAATCAAACTGTATTCCTTGTTTGAATGCAACAAACCAAACGTACTTTTCTCCTGAACAAAACTTTGTAGGTTCATTCATTAAAAAGGCTGCACTTGTCAATTCAATGAGTAGAGCTACTCTCATACATTCATTGGGACAAGCTTAATGCTTTCATTCAATGAAACAAACTGCATTCATTGAATCATTGAATCAAACTGCAACCATTCATTCATTGAATCAAACTGTATTCCTTGTTTCAATGCAACAAACCAAACATAATTTCCTCGGGCACAAGTCGGAGTAGGCTCATTCAATGAAAGGGGCTGCACTTGTCCATTCAGGGAATAGAGTTATTCTCATTCATTCAGTGGGACAATCTTAACGCTTTCGTTCAATTAAACAAACAGCATGCATTGAATCAGTCAATCAAACTTCAACCATTGATTCATTGAATCAAACTGTATTCCTTGTTTTAATGCGACAAACCAACATACATATATCGTGAACAAAACTTTATACGTTCATTCAATGAAAGAGGCTGCACTTGTCCATTCAGGGAATAGAGTTATTCTCATTTTTTCAATGGGACCAGCTTAACGATTTCTTTCAATTAAACAAACTGCATGCATTGAACCATTCAATCAAACTGCAACCATTTATTCATTGAATCAAACTGTATTCATTGTTTCAATGCAACAAACCTAACTCCCTTGTACAGTGAAACAAACTGCATACTTTCATTTAATGAAAGAGGCTGCAATTGTAAATTCAGTGAGCAGAGTTATTCTCATTCTTTCAATGGGACAAGCCTAACGATTTCTTTCAAATAAACAAACTGCATGCATTTAATCATTCAATCAAATAATAACCATTGATTCATTGAATCAAACTGTATTCATTGATTCAATGCAACAAACCAAACGTACTTTGCTCCTGAACAAAACTTTGTGAGTTCATTCATTAAAAAGTCTGCACTTGTCAATTCAATGAGTAGAGCTACTCTAATTCATTCAGTGGGACAAGCTTAATGCTTTCATTCAAGGAAACAAACTCTATGCATTGAATCATTCAATCAAACTATAACCATTGATTCATTGAATTAAACTGAATTCCTTGATTCAATGCAACGAAACTAACTCCCTTACACAGTGAAACAAACTGCAAAATTTCATTCAATGAAAGAGGCTACACTTGTCAATTCAGTGAGTAGAGTTATTCTCATTCTTTCAATGGGACAAGCTTAAGGATTTCCTCCAAATAAACAAACTTCATGCCTTGAATCATTCAATCAAACTACAACCATTGATTCAATGAATCAAACTATATTACTTGGTTCAATGCAACAAACCAAACATAATTTTATCGTTAACAAAACTTTATAGGTTCATTCATGAAAAAGGCTGCACTTGTCAATTCAATGAGTCGAGCTACTCTCATTCATTCAGTGGTACAATCTTAACGCTTTCGTTCAATTAAACAAACTGCATGCATTCAATCAAACTACAACCATTGATTCATTGAATCAAACTGTATTCATTGTTTCAATGCAACAAACCTAACTCCCTTGTACAGTGAAACAAACTGCATACATTCATTCAATCAAAGAGGCTGCACTTGTCCATTCAGTGAATAGAGTTATTCTCATTCTTTCAATGGGACAAGCTTAACGATTTCTTTCAAATTAATAAACTGCATGCATTTAATCATTCAATCAAACTATAACCATTGATTCATTGAATCAAACTGTATTCCTTGTTTCAATGCAACAAACCAAACGTACTTTTCTCCTGAACAAAACTTTGTAGGTTCATTCATTTAAAAGGCTGCACTTGTCAATTCAATGAGTAGAGCTACTCTCATTCATTCAGTGGGACAAGCTTCATGCTTTCATTCAATGAAACAAATTGCATTCATTGAATCATTTAATCAAAGTGAAATCATTGCTTCAATGAATCAAACCTTATTCATTGAATCAATACAACAAACCTACCTCCCTTGTACAGTGAAACAAACTGCATATGTTCATTCAATGAAAAATGCTGCACTTGTCAATTCAATGAGTAGAGCTATTCTCTTTCATTCAATGGGACCAGCCTAAGGCTTTCATTCAATGAAAGAAACTGCATTCATTGAATCATTGAATAAATCTACAATCATTGATTCAATTAATCAAACCGTATTCCTTCTTTCAATGGAACAAACCTATCTCCGTTACATAGTGAACCAAACGCATACTTTCATTCAATGAAAGAGGCTGCACTTGTCAATTCATTGAGTAGAGTTATTCTCATTCTTTCAATGGGACAAGCTTAACGCTTTCGTTCAAATAAACAAACTGCATGCATTCAATAAAACTACAACCATTGATTCATTGAATCAAACTGTATTCATTGTTTCAATGCAACAAACCTAACTCCCTTGTACAGTGAAACAAACTGCATACTTTCATTCTATCAAAGAGGCTGCACTTGTCCATTCAGTGAATAGAGTTATTCTCATTCTTTCAGTGGGACCAGATGAACGATTTCTTTCAAATAAACAAACTGCATGCATTGAATCATTCAATCAAACTTCAACCATTGATTCATTGAATCAAACTGTATTTCATGTTTTAATGCAACAAACCAAACGTACGTTTCTCCTGAACAAAGCTTTGTAGGTTCATTCATTAAAAAGGCTGCACTTTTCAATTCAATGTGTAGAGCTACTCTCATTCATTCATTGGGACAAGCTTAATGCTTTCATTCAATGAAACAAATTGCATTCATTGAATCATTGAATCAAAGTGAAATCATTGCTTCAATGAATCAAACCTTATTCATTGAATCAATGCAACAAACCTACCTCCCTTGGACAGTGAAACAAACTGCATATGTTTATTCAATGAAAAATGCTGCACTTGTCAATTCAATGAGTAGAGCTACTCTCATTCATTCAGTGGGACAAGCTTAACGCTTTCATTCAATGAAAGAAACTGCATTCATTGAATCATTGAATCAAACTGCAACCATTGATTCATTGAATCAAACTGTATTTCTTGTTTCAATGCAACAAACCAAACATAATTTCCTCGGGCACAAATCGTTGTAGGCTCATTCAATGAAAGGGGCTGCACTTGTCCATTCAGGGAATAGAGTTATTCTCATTCTTTCAATGGGACAAGCTTAACGATTTCTTTCAAATAAACAAACAGCATGCATTGAATCAGTCAATCAAACTTCAACCATTGATTCATTGAATCAAACTGTCTTCCTTGTTTTAATGCGACAAACCAAACATACATATATCGTGAACAAAACTTTATACGTTCATTCAATGAAAGAGGCTGCACTTGTCCATTCAGGGAATAGAGTTATTCTCATTTTGTCAATGGGACCAGCTTAACGATTTCTTTCAATTAAACAAACTGCATGCATTGAACCATTCAATCAAACTGCAACCATTGATTCATTGAATCAAACTGTATTCATTGTTTCAATGCAACAAACCTAACTCCCTTGTACAGTGAAATAAACTGCATACTTTCATTTAATGAAAGAGGCTGCAATTGTCACTTCAGTGAGCAGAGTTATTCTCATTCTTTCAATGGGACAAGCTTACCGCTTTCTTTCAAATAAACAAACTGCATGCATTTAATCATTCAATCAAATAATAACCATTGATTCATTGAATCAAACTGTATTCATTGTTTCAATGCAACAAACCAAACGTACTTTTCTCCTGAACAAAACTTTGTGAGTTCATTCATTAAAAAGTCTGCACTTGTAAATTCAATGAGTAGAGCTACTCTCATTCATTCAGTGGGACAAGCTTAATGCTTTCTTTCAATGAAACAAATTGCATTCATTGAATCATTTAATCAAAGTGAAATCATTGCTTCAATGAATCAAACCTTATTCATTGAATCAATACAACAAACCTACCTCCCTTGTACAGTGAAACAAACTGCATATGTTCATTCAATGAAAAATGCTGCACTTGTCAATTCAATGAGTAGAACTATTCTCTTTCATTCAATGGGACCAGCCTAAGGCTTTCATTCAATGAAAGAAACTGCATTCATTGAATCATTGAATAAATCTACAATCATTGATTCAATTAATCAAACCGTATTCCTTCTTTCAATGGAACAAACCTATCTCCGTTACGTGGTGAACCAAACGCATACTTTCATTCAATGAAAGAGGCTGCACTTGTCAATTCATTGAGTAGAGTTATTCTCATTCTTTCAATGGGACAAGCTTAACGCTTTCGTTCAAATAAACAAACTGCATGCATTCAATAAAACTACAACCATTGATTCATTGAATCAAACTGTATTCATTGTTTCAATGCAACAAACCTAACTCCCTTGTACAGTGAAACAAACTGCATACTTTCATTCTATCAAAGAGGCTGCACTTGTCCATTCAGTGAATAGAGTTATTCTCATTCTGTCAGTGGGACCAGATTAACGATTTCTTTCAAATAAACAAACTGCATGCATTGAATCATTCAATCAAACTTCAACCATTGATTCATTGAATCAAACTGTATTCCTTGTTTTAATGCAACAAACCAAACGTACGTTTCTCCTGAACAAAACTTTGTAGGTTCATTCATTAAAAAGGCTGCACTTGTCAATTCAATGAGTAGAGCTACTCTCATTCATTCATTGGGACAAGCTTAATGCTTTCATTCAATGAAACAAATTGCATTCATTGAATCATTGAATCAAAGTGAAATCATTGCTTCAATGAATCAAACCTTATTCATTGAATCAATGCAACAAACCTACCTCCCTTGTACAGTGAAACAAACTGCATATGTTTATTCAATGAAAAATGCTGCACTTGTCAATTCAATGAGTAGAGCTACTCTCATTCATTCAGTGGGACAAGCTTAACGCTTTCATTCAATGAAACAAATTGCATTCATTGAATCATTTAATCAAACTGCAACCATTGATTCATTGAATCAAACTGTATTCCTTGTTTCAATGCAACAAACCAAACATAATTTCCTCGGGCACAAATCGTTGTAGGCTCATTCAATGAAAGGGGCTGCACTTGTCCATTCAGGGAATAGAGTTATTCTCATTCTTTCAATGGGACAAGCTTAACGATTTCTTTCAAATAAACAAACAGCATGCATTGAATCAGTCAATCAAACTTCAACCATTGATTCATTGAATCAAACTGTATTCCTTGTTTTAATGCGACAAACCAAACATACATATATCGTGAACAAAACTATATACGTTCATTCAATGAAAGAGGCTGCACTTGTCCATTCAGGGAATAGAGTTATTCTCATTTTTTCAATGGGACCAGCTTAACGATTTCTTTCAATTAAACAAACTGCATGCATGGAACCATTCAATCAAACTGCAACCATTGATTCATTGAATCAAACTGTATTCATTGTTTCAATGCAACAAACCTAACTCCCTTGTACAGGGAAACAAACTGAATACTTTCATTTAATGAAATAGGCTGCTTTTGTCAATTCAGTGAGCAGAGTTATTCTCATTCTTTCAATGGGACAAGCTTACCGCTTTCTTTCAAATAAACAAACTGCATGCATTTAATCATTCAATCAAATAATAACCATTGATTCATTGAATCAAACTGTATTCATTGTTTCAATGCAACAAACCAAACGTACTTTTCTCCTGAACAAAACTTTGTGGGTTCATTCATTAAAAAGTCTGCACTTGTCAATTCAATGAGTAGAGCTACTCTAATTCATTCAGTGGGACAAGCTTAATGCTTTCATTCAAGGAAACAAACTCTATGCATTGAATCATTCAATCAAACTATAACCATTGATTCATTGAATTAAACTGAATTCCTTGATTCAATGCAACGAAACTAACTCCCTTACACAGTGAAACAAACTGCAAAATTTCATTCAATGAAAGAGGCTACACTTGTCAATTCAGTGAGTAGAGTTATTCTCATTCTTTCAATGGGACAAGCTTAAGGATTTCCTCCAAATAAACAAACTTCATGCCTTGAATCATTCAATCAAACTACAACCATTGATTCATTGAATCAAACTATATTACTTGGTTCAATGCAACAAACCAAACATAATTTTATCGTTAACAAAACTTTATAGGTTCATTCATGAAAAAGGCTGCACTTGTCAATTCAATGAGTAGAGCTACTCTCATTCATTCAGTGGGACAATCTTAACGCTTTCGTTCAATTAAACAAACTGCATGCATTCAATCAAACTTCAACCATTGATTCATTGAATCAAACTGTATTCATTGTTTCAATGCAACAAACCTAACTCCCTTGTACAGTGAAACAAACTGCATACTTTCATTCAATCAAAGAGGCTGCACTTGTCCATTCAGTGAATAGAGTTATTCTCATTCTTTCAATGGGACAAGCTTAACGATTTCTTTCAAATTAATAAACTGCATGCATTTAATCATTCAATCAAACTATAACCATTGATTCATTGAATCAAACTGTATTCCTTGTTTCAATGCAACAAACCAAACGTACTTTTCTCCTGAACAAAACTTTGTAGGTTCATTCATTTAAAAGGCTGCACTTGTCAATTCAATGAGTAGAGCTACTCTCATTCATTCAGTGGGACAAGCTTCATGCTTTCATTCAATGAAACAAATTGCATTCATTGAATCATTTAATCAAAGTGAAATCATTGCTTCAATGAATCAAACCTTATTCATTGAATCAATACAACAAACCTACCTCCCTTGTACAGTAAAACAAACTGCATATGTTCATTCAATGAAGAATGCTGCACTTGTCAATTCAATGAGTAGAGCTATTCTCTTTCATTCAATGGGACCAGCCTAAGGCTTTCATTCAATGAAAGAAACTGCATTCATTGAATCATTGAATAAATCTACAATCATTGATTCAATTAATCAAACCGTATTCCTTCTTTCAATGGAACAAACCTATCTCCGTTACATAGTGAACCAAACGCATACTTTCATTCAATGAAAGAGGCTGCACTTGTCAATTCATTGAGTAGAGTTATTCTCATTCTTTCAATGGGACAAGCTTAACGCTTTCGTTCAAATAAACAAACTGCATGCATTCAATAAAACTACAACCATTGATTCATTGAATCAAACTGTATTCATTGTTTCAATGCAACAAACCTAACTCCCTTGTACAGTGAAACAAACTGCATACTTTCATTCTATCAAAGAGGCTGCACTTGTCCATTCAGTGAATAGAGTTATTCTCATTCTTTCAGTGGGACCAGATTAACGATTTCTTTCAAATAAACAAACTGCATGCATTGAATCATTCAATCAAACTTCAACCATTGATTCATTGAATCAAACTGTATTCCATGTTTTAATGCAACAAACCAAACGTACGTTTCTCCTGAACAAAACTTTGTAGGTTCATTCATTAAAAAGGCTGCACTTGTCAATTCAATGAGTAGAGCTACTCTCATTCATTCATTGGGACAAGCTTAATGCTTTCATTCAATGAAACAAATTGCATTCATTGAATCATTGAATCAAAGTGAAATCATTACTTCAATGAATCAAACCTTATTCATTGAATCAATGCAACAAACCTACCTCCCTTGGACAGTGAAACAAACTGCATATGTTTATTCAATGAAAAATGCTGCACTTGTCAATTCAATGAGTAGAGCTACTCTCATTCATTCAGTGGGACAAGCTTAACGCTTTCATTCAATGAAAGAAACTGCATTCATTGAATCATTGAATCAAACTGCAACCATTGATTCATTGAATCAAACTGTATTTCTTGTTTCAATGCAACAAACCAAACATAATTTCCTCGGGCACAAATCGTTGTAGGCTCATTCAATGAAAGGGGCTGCACTTGTCCATTCAGGGAATAGAGTTATTCTCATTCTTTCAATGGGACAAGCTTAACGATTTCTTTCAAATAAACAAACAGCATGCATTGAATCAGTCAATCAAACTTCAACCATTGATTCATTGAATCAAACTGTATTCCTTGTTTTAATGCGACAAACCAAACATACATATATCGTGAACAAAACTTTATACGTTCATTCAATGAAAGAGGCTGCACTTGTCCATTCAGGGAATAGAGTTATTCTCATTTTTTCAATGAGACCAGCTTAACGATTTCTTTCAATTAAACAAACTGCATGCATTGAACCATTCAATCAAACTGCAACCATTGATTCATTGAATCAAACTGTATTCATTGTTTCAATGCAACAAACCTAACTCCCTTGTACAGTGAAACAAACTGCATACTTTCATTTAATGAAAGAGGCTGCAATTGTCACTTCAGTGAGCAGAGTTATTCTCATTCTTTCAATGGGACAAGCTTAACGATTTCTTTCAAATAAACAAACTGCATGCATTTAATCATTCAATCAAATAATAACCATTGATTCATTGAATCAAACTGTATTCATTGTTTCAATGCAACAAACCAAACGTACATTTCTCCTGAATAAAACTTTGTGAGTTCATTCATTAAAAAGTCTGCACTTGTCAATTCAATGAGTAGAGCTACTCTCATTCATTCAGTGGGACAAGCTTAATGCTTTCTTTCAATGAAACAAATTGCATTCATTGAATCATTTAATCAAAGTGAAATCATTGCTTCAATGAATCAACCCTTATTCATTGAATCAATACAACAAACCTACCTCCCTTGTACAGTGAAACAAACTGCATATGTTCATTCAATGAAAAATGCTGCACTTGTCAATTCAATGAGTAGAACTATTCTCTTTCATTCAATGGGACCAGCCTAAGGCTTTCATTCAATGAAAGAAACTGCATTCATTGAATCATTGAATAAATCTACAATCATTGATTCAATTAATCAAACCGTATTCCTTCTTTCAATGGAACAAATCTATCTCCGTTACATAGTGAACCAAACGCATACTTTCATTCAATGAAAGAGGCTGCACTTGTCAATTCATTGAGTAGAGTTATTCTCATTCTTTCAATGGGACAAGCTTAACGCTTTCGTTCAAATAAACAAACTGCATGCATTCAATAAAACTACAACCATTGATTCATTGAATCAAACTGTATTCATTGTTTCAATGCAACAAACCTAACTCCCTTGTACAGTGAAACAAACTGCATACTTTCATTCTATCAAAGAGGCTGCACTTGTCCATTCAGTGAATAGAGTTATTCTCATTCTGTCAGTGGGACCAGATTAACGATTTCTTTCAAATAAACAAACTGCATTCATTGAATCATTCAATCAAACTTCAACCATTGATTCATTGAATCAAACTGTATTCCTTGTTTTAATGCAACAAACCAAACGTACGTTTCTCCTGAACAAAACTTTGTAGGTTCATTCATTAAAAAGGCTGCACTTGTCAATTCAATGAGTAGAGCTACTCTCATTCATTCATTGGGACAAGCTTAATGCTTTCATTCAATGAAACAAATTGCATTCATTGAATCATTGAATCAAAGTGAAATCATTGCTTCAATGAATCAAACCTTATTCATTGAATCAATGCAACAAACCTACCTCCCTTGTACAGTGAAACAAACTGCATATGTTTATTCAATGAAAAATGCTGCACTTGTCAATTCAATGAGTAGAGCTACTCTCATTCATTCAGTGGGACAAGCTTAACGCTTTCATTCAATGAAACAAATTGCATTCATTGAATCATTTAATCAAACTGCAACCATTGATTCATTGAATCAAACTGTATTCCTTGTTTCAATGCAACAAACCAAACATAATTTCCTCGGGCACAAATCGTTGTAGGCTCATTCAATGAAAGGGGCTGCACTTGTCCATTCAGGGAATAGAGTTATTCTCATTCTTTCAATGGGACAAGCTTAACGATTTCTTTCAAATAAACAAACAGCATGCATTGAATCAGTCAATCAAACTTCAACCATTGATTCATTGAATCAAACTGTATTCCTTGTTTTAATGCGACAAACCAAACATACATATATCGTGAACAAAACTATATACGTTCATTCAATGAAAGAGGCTGCACTTGTCCATTTAGGGAATAGAGTTATTATCATTTTTTCAATGGGACCAGCTTAACGATTTCTTTCAATTAAACAAACTGCATGCATGGAACCATTCAATCAAACTGCAACCATTGATTCATTGAATCAAACTGTATTCATTGTTTCAATGCAACAAACCTAACTCCCTTGTACAGGGAAACAAACTGAATACTTTCATTTAATGAAAGAGGCTGCTTTTGTCAATTCAGTGAGCAGAGTTATTCTCATTCTTTCAATGGGACAAGCTTACCGCTTTCTTTCAAATAAACAAACTGCATGCATTTAATCATTCAATCAAATAATAACCAGTGATTCATTGAATCAAACTGTATTCATTGTTTCAATGCAACAAACCAAACGTACTTTTCTCCTGAACAAAACTTTGTGAGTTCATTCATTAAAAAGTCTGCACTTGTCAATTCAATGAGTAGAGCTACTCTCATTCATTCAGTGGGACAAGCTTAATGCTTTCTTTCAATGAAACAAATTGCATTCATTGAATCATTTAATCAAAGTGAAATCATTGCTTCAATGAATCAAACCTTATTCATTGAATCAATACAACAAACCTACCTCCCTTGTACAGTGAAACAAACTGCATATGTTCATTCAATGAAAAATGCTGCACTTGTCAATTCAATGAGTAGAACTATTCTCTTTCATTCAATGGGACCAGCCTAAGGCTTTCATTCAATGAAAGAAACTGCATTCATTGAATCATTGAATAAATCTACAATCATTGATTCAATTAATCAAACCGTATTCCTTCTTTCAATGGAACAAACCTATCTCCGTTACGTGGTGAACCAAACGCATACTTTCATTCAATGAAAGAGGCTGCACTTGTCAATTCATTGAGTAGAGTTATTCTCATTCTTTCAATGGGACAAGCTTAACGCTTTCGTTCAAATAAACAAACTGCATGCATTCAATAAAACTACAACCATTGATTCATTGAATCAAACTGTATTCATTGTTTCAATGCAACAAACCTAACTCCCTTGTACAGTGAAACAAACTGCATACTTTCATTCTATCAAAGAGGCTGCACTTGTCCATTCAGTGAATAGAGTTATTCTCATTCTTTCAGTGGGACCAGATTAACGATTTCTTTCAAATAAACAAACTGCATGCATTGAATCATTCAATCAAACTTCAACCATTGATTCATTGAATCAAACTGTATTCCATGTTTTAATGCAACAAACCAAACGTACGTTTCTCCTGAACAAAACTTTGTAGGTTCATTCATTAAAAAGGCTGCACTTGTCAATTCAATGAGTAGAGCTACTCTCATTCATTCATTGGGACAAGCTTAATGCTTTCATTCAATGAAACAAATTGCATTCATTGAATCATTGAATCAAAGTGAAATCATTACTTCAATGAATCAAACCTTATTCATTGAATCAATGCAACAAACCTACCTCCCTTGGACAGTGAAACAAACTGCATATGTTTATTCAATGAAAAATGCTGCACTTGTCAATTCAATGAGTAGAGCTACTCTCATTCATTCAGTGGGACAAGCTTAACGCTTTCATTCAATGAAAGAAACTGCATTCATTGAATCATTGAATCAAACTGCAACCATTGATTCATTGAATCAAACTGTATTTCTTGTTTCAATGCAACAAACCAAACATAATTTCCTCGGGCACAAATCGTTGTAGGCTCATTCAATGAAAGGGGCTGCACTTGTCCATTCAGGGAATAGAGTTATTCTCATTCTTTCAATGGGACAAGCTTAACGATTTCTTTCAAATAAACAAACAGCATGCATTGAATCAGTCAATCAAACTTCAACCATTGATTCATTGAATCAAACTGTATTCCTTGTTTTAATGCGACAAACCAAACATACATATATCGTGAACAAAACTTTATACGTTCATTCAATGAAAGAGGCTGCACTTGTCCATTCAGGGAATAGAGTTATTCTCATTTTTTCAATGAGACCAGCTTAACGATTTCTTTCAATTAAACAAACTGCATGCATTGAACCATTCAATCAAACTGCAACCATTGATTCATTGAATCAAACTGTATTCATTGTTTCAATGCAACAAACCTAACTCCCTTGTACAGTGAAACAAACTGCATACTTTCATTTAATGAAAGAGGCTGCAATTGTCACTTCAGTGAGCAGAGTTATTCTCATTCTTTCAATGGGACAAGCTTAACGATTTCTTTCAAATAAACAAACTGCATGCATTTAATCATTCAATCAAATAATAACCATTGATTCATTGAATCAAACTGTATTCATTGTTTCAATGCAACAAACCAAACGTACATTTCTCCTGAACAAAACTTTGTGAGTTCATTCATTAAAAAGTCTGCACTTGTCAATTCAATGAGTAGAGCTACTCTCATTCATTCAGTGGGACAAGCTTAATGCTTTCTTTCAATGAAACAAATTGCATTCATTGAATCATTTAATCAAAGTGAAATCATTGCTTCAATGAATCAACCCTTATTCATTGAATCAATACAACAAACCTACCTCCCTTGTACAGTGAAACAAACTGCATATGTTCATTCAATGAAAAATGCTGCACTTGTCAATTCAATGAGTAGAACTATTCTCTTTCATTCAATGGGACCAGCCTAAGGCTTTCATTCAATGAAAGAAACTGCATTCATTGAATCATTGAATAAATCTACAATCATTGATTCAATTAATCAAACCGTATTCCTTCTTTCAATGGAACAAACCTATCTCCGTTACATAGTGAACCAAACGCATACTTTCATTCAATGAAAGAGGCTGCACTTGTCAATTCATTGAGTAGAGTTATTCTCATTCTTTCAATGGGACAAGCTTAACGCTTTCGTTCAAATAAACAAACTGCATGCATTCAATAAAACTACAACCATTGATTCATTGAATCAAACTGTATTCATTGTTTCAATGCAACAAACCTAACTCCCTTGTACAGTGAAACAAACTGCATACTTTCATTCTATCAAAGAGGCTGCACTTGTCCATTCAGTGAATAGAGTTATTCTCATTCTGTCAGTGGGACCAGATTAACGATTTCTTTCAAATAAACAAACTGCATGCATTGAATCATTCAATCAAACTTCAACCATTGATTCATTGAATCAAACTGTATTCCTTGTTTTAATGCAACAAACCAAACGTACGTTTCTCCTGAACAAAACTTTGTAGGTTCATTCATTAAAAAGGCTGCACTTGTCAATTCAATGAGTAGAGCTACTCTCATTCATTCATTGGGACAAGCTTAATGCTTTCATTCAATGAAACAAATTGCATTCATTGAATCATTGAATCAAAGTGAAATCATTGCTTCAATGAATCAAACCTTATTCATTGAATCAATGCAACAAACCTACCTCCCTTGTACAGTGAAACAAACTGCATATGTTTATTCAATGAAAAATGCTGCACTTGTCAATTCAATGAGTAGAGCTACTCTCATTCATTCAGTGGGACAAGCTTAACGCTTTCATTCAATGAAACAAATTGCATTCATTGAATCATTTAATCAAACTGCAACCATTGATTCATTGAATCAAACTGTATTCCTTGTTTCAATGCAACAAACCAAACATAATTTCCTCGGGCACAAATCGTTGTAGGCTCATTCAATGAAAGGGGCTGCACTTGTCCATTCAGGGAATAGAGTTATTCTCATTCTTTCAATGGGACAAGCTTAACGATTTCTTTCAAATAAACAAACAGCATGCATTGAATCAGTCAATCAAACTTCAACCATTGATTCATTGAATCAAACTGTATTCCTTGTTTTAATGCGACAAACCAAACATACATATATCGTGAACAAAACTATATACGTTCATTCAATGAAAGAGGCTGCACTTGTCCATTTAGGGAATAGAGTTATTCTCATTTTTTCAATGGGACCAGCTTAACGATTTCTTTCAATTAAACAAACTGCATGCATGGAACCATTCAATCAAACTGCAACCATTGATTCATTGAATCAAACTGTATTCATTGTTTCAATGCAACAAACCTAACTCCCTTGTACAGGGAAACAAACTGAATACTTTCATTTAATGAAAGAGGCTGCTTTTGTCAATTCAGTGAGCAGAGTTATTCTCATTCTTTCAATGGGACAAGCTTACCGCTTTCTTTCAAATAAACAAACTGCATGCATTTAATCATTCAATCAAATAATAACCAGTGATTCATTGAATCAAACTGTATTCATTGTTTCAATGCAACAAACCAAACGTACTTTTCTCCTGAACAAAACTTTGTGAGTTCATTCATTAAAAAGTCTGCACTTGTCAATTCAATGAGTAGAGCTACTCTCATTCATTCAGTGGGACAAGCTTAATGCTTTCTTTCAATGAAACAAATTGCATTCATTGAATCATTTAATCAAAGTGAAATCATTGCTTCAATGAATCAAACCTTATTCATTGAATCAATACAACAAACCTACCTCCCTTGTACAGTGAAACAAACTGCATATGTTCATTCAATGAAAAATGCTGCACTTGTCAATTCAATGAGTAGAACTATTCTCTTTCATTCAATGGGACCAGCCTAAGGCTTTCATTCAATGAAAGAAACTGCATTCATTGAATCATTGAATAAATCTACAATCATTGATTCAATTAATCAAACCGTATTCCTTCTTTCAATGGAACAAACCTATCTCCGTTACGTGGTGAACCAAACGCATACTTTCATTCAATGAAAGAGGCTGCACTTGTCAATTCATTGAGTAGAGTTATTCTCATTCTTTCAATGGGACAAGCTTAACGCTTTCGTTCAAATAAACAAACTGCATGCATTCAATAAAACTACAACCATTGATTCATTGAATCAAACTGTATTCATTGTTTCAATGCAACAAACCTAACTCCCTTGTACAGTGAAACAAACTGCATACTTTCATTCTATCAAAGAGGCTGCACTTGTCCATTCAGTGAATAGAGTTATTCTCATTCTGTCAGTGGGACCAGATTAACGATTTCTTTCAAATAAACAAACTGCATGCATTGAATCATTCAATCAAACTTCAACCATTGATTCATTGAATCAAACTGTATTCCTTGTTTTAATGCAACAAACCAAACGTACGTTTCTCCTGAACAAAACTTTGTAGGTTCATTCATTAAAAAGGCTGCACTTGTCAATTCAATGAGTAGAGCTACTCTCATTCATTCATTGGGACAAGCTTAATGCTTTCATTCAATGAAACAAATTGCATTCATTGAATCATTGAATCAAAGTGAAATCATTGCTTCAATGAATCAAACCTTATTCATTGAATCAATGCAACAAACCTACCTCCCTTGTACAGTGAAACAAACTGCATATGTTTATTCAATGAAAAATGCTGCACTTGTCAATTCAATGAGTAGAGCTACTCTCATTCATTCAGTGGGACAAGCTTAACGCTTTCATTCAATGAAACAAATTGCATTCATTGAATCATTTAATCAAACTGCAACCATTGATTCATTGAATCAAACTGTATTCCTTGTTTCAATGCAACAAACCAAACATAATTTCCTCGGGCACAAATCGTTGTAGGCTCATTCAATGAAAGGGGCTGCACTTGTCCATTCAGGGAATAGAGTTATTCTCATTCTTTCAATGGGACAAGCTTAACGATTTCTTTCAAATAAACAAACAGCATGCATTGAATCAGTCAATCAAACTTCAACCATTGATTCATTGAATCAAACTGTATTCCTTGTTTTAATGCGACAAACCAAACATACATATATCGTGAACAAAACTATATACGTTCATTCAATGAAAGAGGCTGCACTTGTCCATTCAGGGAATAGAGTTATTCTCATTTTTTCAATGGGACCAGCTTAACGATTTCTTTCAATTAAACAAACTGCATGCATGGAACCATTCAATCAAACTGCAACCATTGATTCATTGAATCAAACTGTATTCATTGTTTCAATGCAACAAACCTAACTCCCTTGTACAGGGAAACAAACTGAATACTTTCATTTAATGAAATAGGCTGCTTTTGTCAATTCAGTGAGCAGAGTTATTCTCATTCTTTCAATGGGACAAGCTTACCGCTTTCTTTCAAATAAACAAACTGCATGCATTTAATCATTCAATCAAATAATAACCATTGATTCATTGAATCAAACTGTATTCATTGTTTCAATGCAACAAACCAAACGTACTTTTCTCCTGAACAAAACTTTGTGGGTTCATTCATTAAAAAGTCTGCACTTGTCAATTCAATGAGTAGAGCTACTCTAATTCATTCAGTGGGACAAGCTTAATGCTTTCATTCAAGGAAACAAACTCTATGCATTGAATCATTCAATCAAACTATAACCATTGATTCATTGAATTAAACTGAATTCCTTGATTCAATGCAACGAAACTAACTCCCTTACACAGTGAAACAAACTGCAAAATTTCATTCAATGAAAGAGGCTACACTTGTCAATTCAGTGAGTAGAGTTATTCTCATTCTTTCAATGGGACAAGCTTAAGGATTTCCTCCAAATAAACAAACTGCATGCCTTGAATCATTCAATCAAACTACAACCATTGATTCATTGAATCAAACTATATTACTTGGTTCAATGCAACAAACCAAACATAATTTTATCGTTAACAAAACTTCATAGGTTCATTCATGAAAAAGGCTGCACTTGTCAATTCAATGAGTAGAGCTACTCTCATTCATTCAGTGGGACAATCTTAACGCTTTCGTTCAATTAAACAAACTGCATGCATTCAATCAAACTACAACCATTGATTCATTGAATCAAACTGTATTCATTGTTTCAATGCAACAAACCTAACTCCCTTGTACAGTGAAACAAACTGCATACTTTCATTCAATCAAAGAGGCTGCACTTGTCCATTCAGTGAATAGAGTTATTCTCATTCATTCAATGGGACAAGCTTAACGATTTCTTTCAAATAAACAAACTGCATGCATTTAATCATTCAATCAAACTATAACCATTGATTCATTGAATCAAACTGTATTCCTTGTTTCAATGCAACAAACCAAACGTACTTTTCTCCTGAACAAAACTTTGTCGGTTCATTCATTTAAAAGGCTGCACTTGTCAATTCAATGAGTAGAGCTACTCTCATTCATTCAGTGGGACAAGCTTAATGCTTTCATTCAATGAAACAAATTGCATTCATTGAATTATTGAATCAAAGTGAAATCATTGCTTCAATGAATCAAACCTTATTCATTGAATCAATACAACAAACCTACCTCCCTTGGACAGTGAAACAAACTGCATATGTTCATTCAATGAAAAATGCTGCACTTGTCAATTCAATGAGTAGAGCTATTCTCCTTCATTCAATGGGACCAGCTTAACGCTTTCGTTCAAATAAACAAACTGCATGCATTCAATCAAACTACAACCATTGATTCATTGAATCAAACTGTATTCATTGTTTCAATGCAACAAACCTAACTCCCTTGTACAGTGAAACAAACTGCATACTTTCATTCAATCAAAGAGGCTGCACTTGTCCATTCAGTGAACAGAGTTATTCTCATTTTTTCAATGGGACCAGATTAACGATTTCTTTCAAATAAACAAACTGCATGCATTGAATCAGACAATCGAACTTCAACCATTGATTCATTGAATCAAACTGTATTCCTTGTTTTAATGCAACAAACCAAACGTACTTTTCTCCTGAACAAAACTTTGTAGGTTCATTCATTAAAAAGGCTGCACTTGTCAATTCAATGAGTAGAGCTACTCTCATTCATTCAGTGGGACAAGCTTAACGCTTTCATTCAATGAAACAAACTGCATTCATTGAATCATTGAATCAAACTGCAACCATTGATTCATTGAATCAAACTGTATTCCTTGTTTCAATGCAACAAACCAAACATAATTTCCTCGGGCACAAATCGTTGTAGGCTCATTCAATGAAAGGGGCTGCACTTGTCCATTCAGGGAATAGAGTTGTTCTCATTCTTTCAATGGGACAAGCTTAACGATTTCTTTCAAATAAACAAACAGCATGCATTGAATCAGTCAATCAAACTTCAACCATTGATTCATTGAATCAAACTGTATTCCTTGTTTTAATGCGACAAACCAAACATACATAGTGGGCGGCACGGTGGCACAGTGGTTAGCACTGCTGCCTCGCAGCGCCGGAGATCCGGGTTCAATTCCCGCCTCAGGCGACTGACTGTGTGGAGTTTGCACGTTCTCCCCGTGTCTGCGTGGGTTTCCTCCGGGTGCTCCGGTTTCCTCCCACAGTCCAAAGATGTGCAGGTCAGGTGAATTGGCCATGCTAAATTGCCCGTAGTGTTAGGTTAGATGTAGATGTAGGGGTATGGGTGGGTTACGCTTCGGCGGGCGCGGTGTGGACTTGTTGGGCCGAAGGGCCTGTTTCCACACTGTAAGTAATCTAATCTAATCTAATACATATATCGTGAACAAAACTTTATACGTTCATTCAATGAAAGAGGCTGCACTTGTCCATTCAGGGAATAGAGTTATTCTCATTTTTTCAATGGGACCAGCTTAACGATTTCTTTCAATTAAACAAACTGCATGCATTGAACCATTCAATCAAACTGCAACCATTGATTCATTGAATCAAACTGTATTCATTGTTTCAATGCAACAAACCTAACTCCCTTGTACAGTGAAACAAACTGCATACTTTCATTTAATGAAAGAGGCTGCAATTGTCAATTCAGTGAGCAGAGTTATTCTCATTCTTTCAATGGGACAAGCTTAACGATTTCTTTCAAATAAACAAACTGCATGCATTTAATCATTCAATCAAATAATAACCATTGCTTCATTGAATCAAACTGTATTCATTGTTTCAATGCAACAAACCAAACGTACTTTTCTCCTGAACAAAACTTTGTGGGTTCATTCATTAAAAAGTCTGCACTTGTCAATTCAATGAGTAGAGCTACTCTAATTCATTCAGTGGGACAAGCTTAATGCTTTCATTCAAGGAAACAAACTCTATGCATTGAATCATTCAATCAAACTATAACCATTGATTATTGAATTAAACTGAATTCCTTGATTCAATGCAACGAAACTAACTCCCTTACACAGTGAAACAAACTGCAAAATTTCATTCAATGAAAGAGGCTACACTTGTCAATTCAGTGAGTAGAGTTATTCTCATTCTTTCAATGGGACAAGCTTAAGGATTTCCTCCAAATAAACAAACTGCATGCCTTGAATCATTCAATCAAACTACAACCATTGATTCATTGAATCAAACTATATTACTTGGTTCAATGCAACAAACCAAACATAATTTTCTCGTTAACAAAACTTTATAGGTTCATTCATGAAAAAGGCTGCACTTGTCAATTCAATGAGTAGAGCTACTCTCATTCATTCAGTGGGACAATCTTAACGCTTTCGTTCAATTAAACAAACTGCATGCATTCAATCAAACTACAACCATTGATTCATTGAATCAAACTGTATTCATTGTTTCAAAGCAACAAACCTAACTCCCTTGTACAGTGAAACAAAAACTGCATACTTTCATTCAATCAAAGAGGCTGCACTTGTCCATTCAGTGAATAGAGTTATTCTCATTCGTTCAATGGGACAAGCTGAAGGATTTCGTCCAAATAAACAAACCGCATGCCTTGAATCATTCAATCAAACTACAACCATTGATTCATTGAATCAAACTATATTACTTGGTTCAATGCAACAAACCAAACATAATTTTCTCGTTAACAAAACTTTATAGGTTCATTCATGAAAAAGGCTGCACTTGTCAATTCAATGAGTAGAGCTACTCTCATTCATTCAGTGGGACAATCTTAACGCTTTCGTTCAATTAAACAAACTGCATGCATTCAATCAAACTACAACCATTGATTCATTGAATCAAACTGTCTTCATTGTTTCAATGCAACAAACCTAACTCCCTTGTACAGTGAAACAAACTGCATACTTTCATTCAATCAAAGAGGCTGCACTTGTCCATTCAGTGAATAGAGTTATTCTCATTCATTCAATGGGACAAGCTTAACGATTTCTTTCAAATAAACAAACTGCATGCATTTAATCATTCAATCAAACTATAACCATTGATTCATTGAATCAAACTGTATTCCTTGTTTCAATGCAACAAACCAAACGTACTTTTCTCCTGAACAAAACTTTGTACGTTCATTCATTTAAAAGGCTGCACTTGTCAATTCAATGAGTAGAGCTACTCTCATTCATTCAGTGGGACAAGCTTAATGCTTTCATTCAATGAAACAAATTGCATTCATTGAATTATTTAATCAAAGTGAAATCATTGCTTCAATGAATCAAACCTTATTCATTGAATCAATACAACAAACCTACCTCCCTTGTACAGTGAAACAAACTGCATATGTTCATTCAATGAAAAATGCTGCACGTGTCAATTCAATGAGTAGAGCTATTCTCTTTCATTCAATGGGACCAGCCTAAGGCTTTCATTCAATGAAAGAAACTGCATTCATTGAATCATTGAATAAATCTACAATCATTGATTCAATTGATCAAACCGTATTCCTTCTTTCAATGGAACAAACCTATCTCCGTTACATAGTGAACCAAACTGCATACTTTCATTCAATGAAAGAGGCTGCACTTGTCAATTCATTGAGTAGAGTTATTCTCATTCTTTCAATGGGACAAGCTTAACGCTTTCGTTCAAATAAACAAACTGCATGCATTCAATCAAACTACAACCATTGATTCATTGAATCAAACTGTATTCATTGTTTCAATGCAACAAACCTAACTCCCTTGTACAGTGAAACAAACTGCATACTTTCATTCTATCAAAGAGGCTGCACTTGTCCATTCAGTGAATAGAGTTATTCTAATTCTTTCAATGGGACCAGATTAACGATTTCTTTCAAATAAACAAACTGCATGCATTGAATCATTCAATCAAACTTCAACCATTGATTCATTGAATCAAACTGTATTCCTTGTTTTAATGCAACAAACCAAACGTACTTTTCTCCTGAACAAAACTTTGTAGGTTCATTCATTAAAAAGGCTGCACTTGTCAATTCAATGAGTAGAGCTACTCTCATTCATTCATTGGGACAGGAAAGAAATGGTCGTGTGAGGGAGCCTTGGTTGACGAGGGAGGTTGAATGTCTAGTAAAGAGGAAGAAGGAGGCTTACATAAGGTTGAGGAAACAAGGTTCAGACAGAGCAGTGGAGGGATACAGGATAGCCAGAAGGGACCTGAAGAAAGGGATTAGGAGAGCTAAGAGAGGGCATGAAAAATCCCTGGCGGATAGGATCAAGGATAACCCCAAGGCATTCTATGCGTATGTGAGAAACCTGAGAATGACGAGAACGAGGGTAGGTCCGATCAAGGACAGTGGTGGGAGACTGTGTATTGAGTCGGAAGAGATAGGAGAGGTCTTGAACAAGTACTTCTCTTCAGTATTTACGAACGAGAGGGACTGTATTGTTGAAGAGGAGAGTGTGAAACGGACTGATAAGCTAGAAGAGATATCTGTTAGGAAGGAAGATGTGTGGGACATTTTGAACAACTTGAGGATAGACAAGTCCCCCGGGCCTGACGGGATATATCCTAGGATTATGTGGGAAGCAAGAGAGGAAATTGCAGTACCGTTGGCAATGATCTTCTCGTCTTCACTGGCAACGGGGGTGGTACCAGGGGACTGGAGAGTAGCGAATGTTGTGCCCCTGTTCAAAAAAGGGAATAGGGATAACCCCGGGAATTACAGGCCAGTTAGTCTTACTTCTGTGGTAGGCAAAGTAATGGAAAGGGTACTGAGGGATAGGATTTACGAGTATCTGGAACGGCACTGCTTGATTAGGGACAGCCAGCACGGATTTGTGAAGGGTAGGTCTTGCCTTACAAGTCTTATTGAATTCTTCGAGGAGGTGACCAAGCATGTGGATGAGGGTAGAGCAGTGGATGTAGTGTACATGGATTTTAGTAAGGCATTTGATAAGGTTCCCCATGGTAGGCTTATGCGGAAAGTCAGGAGGCATGGGATAGAGGGAAATTTGGCCAATTGGACAGAAAACTGGCTAACCGGTCGAAGTCAGAGAGTGGTAGTAGATGGTAAATATTCAGCATGGAGTCCAGTTACAAGTGGAGTTCCGCAGGGATCAGTTCTGGGTCCTCTGCTGTTTGTAATTTTTATTAATGACTTAGATGAGGGAGTCGAAGGGTGGGTCAGTAAATTTGCAGATGATACAAAGATAGGTGGAGTTGTGGACAGTGAGGAGGGCTGTTGTCGGCTGCAGAGGGACTTAGATATGATGCAGAGCTGGGCTGAGGAGTGGCAGATGGAGTTCAACCCTGCCAAGTGTGAAGTTGTCCATTTTGGAAGAACAAATAAGAATGCGGAATACAGGGTTAATGGTAGGGTTCTTGGTCAGGTGGAGGAACAGAGGGATCTTGGGGTCTATGTACATAGATCTTTGAAGGTTGCCACTCAGGTGGATAGAGTTTGTAAGAAGGCCTATGGAGTATTATCGTTCATTAGCAGAGGGATTGAATTCAAGAGTCGTGAGGTGATGTTGCAGCTGTACAGGACTTTGGTTAGGCCACAGTTGGAGTACTGTGTGCAGTTCTGGTCGCCTCACTTTAGGAAAGATGTGGAAGCTTTGGAGAGGGTGCAGAGAAGATTTACCAGGATGTTGCCTGGAATGGAGAGTAGGTCGTACGAGGATAGGTTGAGAGTTCTCGGCCTTTTCTCGTTGGAACGGCGAAGGATGAGGGGTGACTTGATAGAGGTTTATAAGATGATCAGAGGAATAGATAGAGTAGACAGTCAGAAACTTTTTCCCCGGGTACAACAGAGTGTTACAAGGGGACATAAATTTAAGGTGAAGGGTGGAAGGTATAGGGGAGATGTCAGGGGTGGGTTCTTCACCCAGAGAGTGGTGGGGGCATGGAATGCGCTGCCCGTGGGAGTGGTAGAGTCAGAATCATTGGCGACCTTTAAGCGGCATTTGGATAGGTACATGGATGGGTGCTTAATCTAGGATAGAAGTTCGGCACAACATCGTGGGCCGAAGGGCCTGTTCTGTGCTGTATTGTTCTATGTTCTATGTTCTATGTTCTAAGCTTAATGCTTTCATTCAATGAAACAAATTGCATTCATTGAATCATTGAATCAAAGTGAAATCATTGCTTCAATGAATCAAACCTTATTCATTGAATCAATGCAACAAACCTACCTCCCTTGTACAGTGAAACAAACTGCATATGTTTATTCAATGAAAAATGCTGCACTTGTCAATTCAATGAGTAGAGCTACTCTCATTCATTCAGTGGGACAAGCTTAACGCTTTCATTCAATGAAACAAACTGCATTCATTGAATCATTGAATCAAACTGCAACCATTGATTCATTGAATCAAACTGTATTCCTTGTTTCAATGCAACAAACCAAACATAATTTCCTCGGGCACAAATCGTTGTAGGCTCATTCAATGAAAGGGGCTGCACTTGTCCATTCAGGGAATAGGGTTATTCTCATTCTTTCAATGGGACAAGCTTAACGATTTCTTTCAATTAAACAAACTGCATGCATTGAACCATTCAATCAAGCTGCAAACATTGATTCATTGAATCAAACTGTATTCATTGTTTCAATGCAACAAACCTAACTCCCTTGTACAGTGAAACAAACTGCATACTTTCATTTAATGAAAGAGGCTGCAATTGTCAATTCAGTGAGCAGAGTTATTCTCATTCTTTCAATGGGACAAGCTTAACGCTTTCTTTAAAATAAACAAACTGCATGCATTTAATCATTCAATCAAATAATAACCATTGATTCATTGAATCAAACTGTATTCATTGTTTCAATGCAACAAACCAAACGTACTTTTCTCCTGAACAAAACTTTGTGGGTTCATTCATTAAAAAGTCTGCACTTGTCAATTCAATGAGTAGAGCTACTCTAATTCATTCAGTGGGACAAGCTGAACGCTTTCTTTCAAATAAACAAACTGCATGCATTTAATCATTCAATCAAACTATAACCATTGATTCATTGAATTAAACTGAATTCCTTGATTCAATGCAACGAAACTAACTCCCTTACACAGTGAAACAAACTGCAAAATTTCATTCAATGAAAGAGGCTACACTTGTCAATTCAGTGAGTAGAGTTATTCTCATTCTTTCAATGGGACAAGCTTAACGATTTCTTTCAAATACACAAACTGCATGCATTTAATCATTCAATCAAACTATAACCATTGATTCATTGAATCAAACTGTATTCCTTGTTTCAATGCAACAAACCAAACGTACTTTTCTCCTGAACAAAACTTTGTACGTTCATTCATTTAAAAGGCTGCACTTGTCAATTCAATGAGTAGAGCTACTCTCATTCATTCAGTGGGACAAGCTTAATGCTTTCATTCAATGAAACAAATTGCATTCATTGAATCATTTAATCAAAGTGAATTCATTGCTTCAATGAATCAAACCTTATTCATTGAATCAATACAACAAACCTACCTCCCTTGTACAGTGAAACAAACTGCATATGTTCATTCAATGAAAAATGCTGCACTTGTCAATTCAATGAGTAGAGCTATTCTCTTTCATTCAATGGGACCAGCCTAAGGCTTTCATTCAATGAAAGAAACTGCATTCATTGAATCATTGAATAAATCTACAATCATTGATTCAATTAATCAAACCGTATTCCTTCTTTCAATGGAACAAACCTATCTCCGTTACATAGTGAACCAAACGCATACTTTCATTCAATGAAAGAGGCTGCACTTGTCAATTCATTGAGTAGAGTTATTCTCATTCTTTCAATGGGACAAGCTTAACGCTTTCGTTCAAATAAACAAACTGCATGCATTCAATCAAACTACAACCATTGATTCATTAAATCAAACTGTATTCATTGTTTCAATGCAACAAACCTAACTCCCTTGTACAGTGAAACAAACTGCATACTTTCATTCTATCAAAGAGGCTGCACTTGTCCATTCAGTGAATAGAGTTATTCTCATTCTGTCAGTGGGACCAGATTAACGATTTATTTCAAATAAACAAACTGCATGCATTGAATCATTCAATCAAACTTCAACCATTGATTCATTGAATCAAACTGTATTCCTTGTTTTAATGCAACAAACCAAACGTACGTTTCCCCTGAACAAAACTTTGTAGGTTCATTCATTAAAAAGGCTGCACTTGTCAATTCAATGAGTAGAGCTACTCTCATTCATTCATTGAGACAAGCTTAATGCTTTCATTCAATGAAACAATTGCATTCATTGAATCATTGAATCAAAGTGAAATCATTGCTTCAATGAATCAAACCTTATTCATTGAATCAATGCAACAAACCTACCTCCCTTGTACAGTGAAACAAACTGCATATGTTTATTCAATGAAAAATGCTGCACTTGTCAATTCAATGAGTAGAGCTACTCTCATTCATTCAGTGGGACAAGCTTAACGCTTTCATTCAATGAAAGAAACTGCATTCATTGAATCATTGAATCAAACTGCAACCATTGATTCATTGAATCAAACTGTATTTCTTGTTTCAATGCAACAAACCAAACATAATTTCCTCGGGCACAAATCGTTGTAGGCTCATTCAATGAAAGTGGCTGCACTTGTCCATTCAGGGAATAGAGTTATTCTCATTCTTTCAATGGGACAAGCTTAACGATTTCTTTCAAATAAACAAACAGCATGCATTGAATCAGTCAATCAAACTTCAACCATTGATTCATTGAATCAAACTGTATTCCTTGTTTTAATGCGACAAACCAAACATACATATATCGTGAACAAAACTATATACGTTCATTCAATGAAAGAGGCTGCACTTGTCCATTCAGGGAATAGAGTTATTCTCATTTTTTCAATGGGACCAGCTTAACGATTTCTTTCAATTAAACAAACTGCATGCATTGAACCATTCAATCAAACTGCAACCATTGATTCATTGAATCAAACTGTATTCATTGTTTCAATGCAACAAACCTAACTCCCTTGTACAGTGAAACAAACTGCATACTTTCATTTAATGAAAGAGGCTGCTTTTGTCAATTCAGTGAGCAGAGTTATTCTCATTCTTTCAATGGGACAAGCTTAACGCTTTCTTTCAAATAAACAAACTGCATGCATTTAATCATTCAATCAAATAATAACCATTGATTCATTGAATCAAACTGTATTCATTGTTTCAATGCAACAAACCAAACGTACTTTTCTCCTGAACAAAACTTTGTGGGTTCATTCATTAAAAAGTCTGCACTTGTCAATTCAATGAGTAGAGCTACTCTAATTCATTCAGTGGGACAAGCTTAATGCTTTCATTCAAGAAAACAAACTCTATGCATTGAATCATTCAATCAAACTATAACCATTGATTCATTGAATTAAACTGAATTCCTTGATTCAATGCAACGAAACTAACTCCCTTACACAGTGAAACAAACTGCAAAATTTCATTCAATGAAAGAGGCTACACTTGTCAATTCAGTGAGTAGAGTTATTCTCATTCTTTCAATGGGACAAGCTTAAGGATTTCCTCCAAATAAACAAACTGCATGCCTTGAATCATTCAATCAAACTACAACCATTGATTCATTGAATCAAACTATATTACTTGGTTCAATGCAACAAACCAAACATAATTTTATCGTTAACAAAACTTTGTGGGTTCATTCATTAAAAAGTCTGCACTTGTCAATTCAGTGAGTAGAGTTATTCTCATTCTTTCAATGGGACAAGCTTAACGCTTTCGTTCAATTCAACAAACTGCATGCATTCAATCAAACTACAACCATTGATTCATTGAATTAAACTGTATTCATTGTTTCAATGCAACAAACCTAACTCCCTTGCACAGTGAAACAAACTGCATACTTTCATTTAATGAAAGAGGCTGCACTTGTCAATTCAGTGAGTAGAGTTATTCTCATTCTTTCAAAGGGACAAGCTTAACGATTTCTTTCAAATAAACAAATTGCATGCATTGAATCATTCAATCAAACTATAACCATTGATTCATTGAATCAAACTGTATTCCTTGTTTCAATGCAACAAAACAAACATACTTTCCTCGTGCACAAAACTTTGTAGGTTCATTCAATGAAAGAGGCTGCACTTGTCCATTCAGTGAATAGAGTTATTCTCATTCTTTTTATGGGACAAGCTTAACGCTTTCTTTCAAATAAACAAACTGCATGCATTTAATCATTCAATCAAACTATAACCATTGATTCATTGAATCAAACTGTTTTCCTTGTTTCAATGCAACAAACCAAACGTACTATTCTCCTGAACAAAACTTTGTATGTTCCTACATTACAAAGGCTGCACTTGTCAATTCAATGAGTAGAGCTACTCTCATTCATTCAGTGGGACAAGCTTAACGCTTTCATTCAATGAAACAAACTGCATTCATTGAATCATTTAATCCAAGTTAAATCATTGCTTCAAAGAATCAAACCTTATTCATTGAATCAATGCAACAAAACTACCTCCCTTGGACAGTGAAACAAACTGCATATGTTCATTCAATGAAAAATGCTGCACTTGTCAATTCATTGAGTAGAGCTATTCTCTTTCATTCAATGGGACCAGCCTAAGGCTTTCATTCAATGAAAGAAACTGCATTCATTGAATCATTGAATAAATCTACAATCATTGATTCAATTAATCAAACCGTATTCCTTCTTTCAATGGAACAAACCTATCTCCCTTACATAGTGAACCAAACTGCATACTTTCATTCAATGAAAGAGGCTGCACTTGTCAATTCATTGAGTAGAGTTATTCTCATTCTTTCAATGGACAAGCTTAACGCTTTCGTTCAATTAAACAAACTGCATGCCTTCAATCAAACTACAACCATTGATTCATTGAATCAAACTGTATTCATTGTTTCAATGCAACAAACCTAACTCCCTTGCACAGTGAAACAAACTGCATACTTTCATTCAATGAAAGGGGCTGCACTTGTCAATTCAGTGAGTAGAGTTATTCTCATTCTTTCAATGGGACAAGCTTAACGATTTCCTCCAAATAAACAAACTACATGCATTCAATCATTCAATCAAACTACAACCATTGATTCATTGAATCAAACTATATTACTTGGTTCAATGCAACAAACCAAACATAATTTTCTCATGAACAAAACTTTATAGGTTCATTCATGAAAAAGGCTGCACTTGTCAATTCAATAAGTAGAGCTACTCTCATTCATTCAGTGGGACAATCTTAACGCTTTCGTTCAATTAAACAAACTGCATGCAATCAAACTACAACCATTGATTCATTGAATCAAACTGTATTCATTGTTTCAATGCAACAAAACTAACTCCCTTATACAGTGAAACAAACTGCATACTTTCATTCAATCAAAAAGGCTGCACTTGTCCATTCAGTGAATAGAGTTATTCTCATTCTTTCAATGGGACAAGCGTAACGCTTTCTTTCAAATAAACAAACTTCATGCATTTAATCATTCAATCAAACTATAACCATTGATTCATTGAATCAAACTGTATTCCTTGTTTCAATGCAACAAACCAAACATACTTTCCTCGTGCACAAAACTTTGTAGGTTCATTCAATGAAAGAGGCTGCAGTTGTCCACTCAGTGAATAGATTTATTCTCATTCTTTCAATGGGACAAGCTTAACGCTTTCTTTCAAATAAACAAACTGCATGCATTGAATCATTCAATCAAACTATAACCATTGATTCATTGAATCAAACTGTATTCCTTGTTTCAATGCAACAAACCAAACGTACTTTTCTCCTGAACAAAACTTTGTATGTTCCTTCATTACAAAGGCTGCACTTGTCAATTCAATGAGTAGAGCTACTCTCATTCATTCAGTGGGACAAGCTTAACGCTTTCATTCAATGAAACAAACTGCATTCATTGAATCATTTAATCCAAGTTAAATCATTGCTTCAAAGAATCAAACCTTATTCATTGAATCAATGCAACAAACCTACCTCCCTTGGACAGTGAAACAAACTGCATATGTTCATTCAATGAAAAATGCTGCACTTGTCAATTCAATGAGTAGAGCTATTCTCTTTCATTCAATGGGACCAGCCTAAGGCTTTCATTCAATGAAAGAAACTGCATTCATTGAATCATTGAATAAATCTACAATCATTGATTCAATTAATCAAACCGTATTCCTTCTTTCAATGGAACAAACCTATCTCCCTTACATAGTGAACCAAACTGCATACTTTCATTCAATGAAAGAGGCTGCACTTGTCAATTCATTGAGTAGAGTTATTCTCATTCTTTCAATGGACAAGCTTAACGCTTTCGTTCAATTAAACAAACTGCATGCCTTCAATCAAACTACAACCATTGATTCATTGAATCAAACTGTATTCATTGTTTCAATGCAACAAACCTAACTCCCTTGCACAGTGAAACAAACTGCATACTTTCATTCAATGAAAGGGGCTGCACTTCTCAATTCAGTGAGTAGAGTTATTCTCATTCTTTCAATGGGACAAGCTTAACGATTTCCTCCAAATAAACAAACTACATGCATTCAATCATTCAATCAAACTACAACCATTGATTCATTGAATCAAACTATATTACTTGGTTCAATGCAACAAACCAAACATAATTTTCTCGTGAACAAAGCTTTATAGGTTCATTCATGAAGAAGGCTGCACTTGTCAATTCAATGAGTAGAGCTACTCTCATTCATTCAGTGGGACAATCTTAACGCTTTCGTTCAATTAACCAAACTGCATGCATTCAATAAAACTACAACCATTGATTCATTGAATCAAACTGTATTCATTGTTTCAATGCCAGAAACCTAACTCCCTTGTACAGTGAAACAAACTGCATACTTTCATTCAATCAAAGAGGCTGCACTTGTCCATTCAGTGAATAGAGTTATTCTCATTCTTTCAATGGGACAAGCTTAACGCTTTCTTTCAAATAAACAAACTGCATGCATTCCATCATTCAATCAAACTATAACCAGTGATTTATTGAATCAAACTGTATTCCTTGTTTCAATGCAACAAACCAAACGTACGTTTCTCCTGAACAAAACTTTGTATGTTCCTTCATTACAAAGGCTGCACTTGTCAATTCAATGAGTAGAGCTACTCTCATTCATTCAGTGGGACAAGCTTAATGCTTTCATTCAATGAAACAAACTGCATTCATTGAATCATTTAATCAAAGTGAAATTATTGCTTCAATGAATCAAACCTTATTCATTGAATCAATGCAACAAACCTACCTCCCTTGTACAGTGAAACAAACTGCATATGTTCATTCAATGAAAAAAGCTGCACTTGTCATTTCAATGAGTAGAGCTATTCTCTTTCATTCAATGGGACCATCCTAAGGCTTTCATTCAATGAAAGAAACTGCATTCATTGTATCATTGAATAAATCTACAATCATTGATTCAATTAATCAAACCGTATTCCTTCTTTCAATGGGACAAACCTATCTCCCTTACACAGTGAACCAAACTGCATACTTTCATTCAATGAAAGAGGCTGCACTTGTCAATTCATTGAGTAGAGTTATTCTCATTCTTTCAATGGACAAGCTTAACGCTTTCGTTCAGTTAAACAAACTGCATGCATTCAATCAAGCTACAACCATTGATTCATTGAATCAAACTGTATTCATTGTTTCAATGCAACAAACCTAACTCCCTTGCACAGTGAAACAAACTGCATACTTTCATTCAATGAAAGGGGCTGCACTTGACAATTCAGTGAGTAGAGTTATTCTCAATCTTTCAATGGGACAAGCTCAAGGATTTCCTCCAAATAAACACACTGCATGCATTCAATCATTCAATCAAACTACAACCATTGATTCATTAAATCAAACTATATTACTTGGTTCAATGCAACAAACCAAACATAATTTTCTCATGAACAAAACTTTATAGGTTCATTCATGAAAAATGCTGCACTTGTCAATTCAATATGTAGAGCTACTCTCATTCATTCAGTGGGACAATCTTAACGCTTTCGTTAAATTAAACAAACTGCATGCAATCAAACTACAACCATTGATTCATTGAATCAAACTGTATTCATTGTTTCAATGCAACAAAACTAACTCCCTTATACAGTGAAACAAACTGCATACTTTCATTCAATCAAAAAGGCTGCACTTGTCCATTCAGTGAATAGAGTTATTCTCATTCATTCAATGGGACAAGCGTAACGCTTTCTTTCAAATAAACAAACTTCATGCATTTAATCATTCAATCAAACTATAACCATTGATTCATTGAATCAAACTGTATTCCTTGTTTCAATGCAAGAAACCAAACATACTTTCCTCGTGCACAAAACTTTGTAGGTTCATTCAATGAAAGAGGCTGCACTTGTGCACTCAGTGAATAGAGTTATTCTCATTCTTTTTATGGGACAAGCTTAACGCTTTCTTTCAAATAAACAAACTGCATGCATTCCATCATTCAATCAAACTATAACCATTGATTCATTGAATCAAACTGTATTCCTTGTTTCAATGCAACAAACCAAACGTACTTTTCTCCTGAACAAAACTTTGTATGTTCATTCATTACAAAGGCTGCACTTGTTAATTCAATGAGTAGAGCTACTCTCATTCATTCAGTGGGACAAGCTTAATGCTTTCATTCAATGAAACAAACTGCATTCATTGAATCATTTAATCAAAGTGAAATTATTGCTTCAATGAATCTAACCTTATTCATTGAATCAATGCAACAAACCTACCTCCCTTGTACAGTGAAACAAACTGCATATGTTCATTCAATGAAAAATGCTGCACTTGTCAATTCAATGAGTAGAGCTATTCTCTTTCATTCAATGGCACCGGCCTCAGGCTTTCATTCAAAAAAAGAAACTGCATTCATTGAATCATTGAATAAATCTACAATCATTGATTCAATTAATCAAACCGTATTCCTTCTTTCAATGGGACAAACCTCTCTCCCTGACATAGTGAACCAAACTGCATACTTTCATTCAATGAAAGAGGCTGCACTTGTCAATTCATTGAGTAGAGTTATTCTCATTCTTTCAATGGACAAGCTTAACGCTTTCGTTCAATTCAACAAACTGCATGCATTCAATCAAACTACAACCATTGATTCATTGAATCAAACTGTATTCATTGTTTCAATGCAACAAACCTAACTCCCTTGCACAGTGAAACAAACTGCATACTTTCATTCAATGAAAGGGGCTGCACTTGTCAATTCAGTGAGTAGAGTTATTCTCATTCTTTCAATGGGACAAGCTTAACGATTTCCTCCAAATAAACAAACTACATGCATTGAGTCATTCAATCAAACTACAACCATTGATTCATTGAATCAAACTATATTACTTGGTTCAATGCAACAAACCAAACATAATTTTCTCCTGAACAAAACTTTGTAGGTTCATTCATGAAAAAGGCTGCACTTGTCAATTCAATGAGTAGAGCTACTCTCATTCATTCAGTGGGACAATCTTAACGCTTTCGTTCAATTAAACAAACTGCATGCATTCAATCAAACTACAACCATTGATTCATTGAATCAAACTGTATTCATTGTTTCAATGCAACAAACCTAACTCCCTTGCAGAGTGAAACAAACTGCACACTTTCATTTAATGGAAGAGGCTGCACTTGTCAATTCAGTGAGTAGAGTTATTCTCATTCTTTCAAAGGGACAAGATTAACGATTTCTTTCAAATAAACAAATTGCATGCATTGAATCATTCAATCAAACTACAACCATTGATTCATTGAATCAAACTATATTACTTGGTTCAATGCAACAAACCAAACATAATTTTCTCCTGAACAAAACTTTGTAGGTTCATTCATGAAAAAGGCTGCACTTGTCAATTCAATGAGTAGAGCTACTCTCATTCATTCAGTGGGACAATCTTAACGCTTTCGTTCAATTAAACAAACTGCATGCATTCAATCAAACGACAACCATTGATTCATTGAATCAAACTGTATTCATTGTTTCAATGCAACAAACCTAACTCCCTTGCACAGTGAAACAAACTGCATACTTTCATTTAATGAAAGAGGCTGCACTTGTCAATTCAGTGAGTAGAGTTATTCTCATTCTTTCAAAGGGACAAGATTAACGATTTCTTTCAAATAAACAAATTGCATGCATTGAATCATTCAATCAAACTATAACCATTGATTCATTGAATCAAACTGTATTCCTTGTTTCAATGCAAGGAACCAAACATATTTTCCTCGTGCACAAAACTTTGTAGGTTCATTCAATGAAAGAGGCTGCAGTTGTCCATTCAGTGAATAGAGTTATTCTCATTCTTTCAATGGGACAAGCTTAACACTTTCTTTCAAATAAACAAACTGCATGCGTTTAATCATTCAATCAAACTATAACCATTGATTCATTGAATCAAACTGTATTCCTTGTTTCAATGCAACAAACCAAACGTACTTTTCTCCTGAACAAACCTTTGCAGATTCATTCATTAAAAAGGCTGCACTTGTCAATTCAATGAGTAGAGCTACTCTCATTCATTCAGTGGGACAAGCTTAATGCTTTCATTCAATGAAACAAACTGCATTCATTGAATCATTTAATCCAAGTGAAAACATTGCTTCGATTAATCAGACCGTATTCCTTCTTTCAATTGAACAAACCTAACTCCCTTGCATAGTGAACCAAACCGCATACTTTCATTCAATGAAAGAGGCTGCACTTGTCAATTCATTGAGTAGAGTTATTCTCATTCTTTCAATGGGACAAGCTTAACGCTTTCGTTCAATTCAACAAACTGCATGCATTCAATCAAACTACAACCATTGATTCATTGAATTAAACTGTATTCATTGTTTCAATGCAACAAACCTAACTCCCTTGCACAGTGAAACAAACTGCATACTTTCATTTAATGAAAGAGGCTGCACTTGTCAATTCAATGAGTAGAGCTACTCTCATTCATTCAGTGGGACAATCTTAACGCTTTCGTTCAATTAAACAAACTGCATGCATTGAACCATTCAATCAAACTGCAACCATTGATTCATTGAATCAAACTGTATTCATTGTTTCAATGCAACAAACCTAACTGCCTTGTACAGTGAAACAAACTGCATACTTTCATTTAATGAAAGAGGCTGCAATTGTCAATTCAGTGAGCAGAGTTATTCTCATTCTTTCAATGGGACAAGCTTAACGATTTCTTTCAAATAAACAAACTGCATGCATTTAATCATTCAATCAAATAATAACCATTGATTCATTGAATCAAACTGTATTCATTGTTTCAATGCAACAAACCAAACGTACTTTTCTCCTGAACAAAACTTTGTGGGTTCATTCATTAAAAAGTCTGCACTTGTCAATTCAGTGAGTAGAGTTATTCTCATTCTTTCAATGGGACAAGCTTAACGCTTTCGTTCAATTCAACAAACTGCATGCATTCAATCAAACTACAACCATTGATTCATTGAATTAAACTGTATTCATTGTTTCAATGCAACAAACCTAACTCCCTTGCACAGTGAAACAAACTGCATACGTTCATTTAATGAAAGAGGCTGCACTTGTCAATTCAGTGAGTAGAGTTATTCTCATTCTTTCAAAGGGACAAGCTTAACGATTTCTTTCAAATAAACAAATTGCATGCATTGAATCATTCAATCAAACTATAACCATTGATTCATTGAATCAAAGTGTATTCCTTGTTTCAATGCAAGGAACCAAACATATTTTCCTCGTGCACAAAACTTTGTAGGTTCATTCAATGAAAGAGGCTGCACTTGTCCATTCAGTGAGTAGAGTTATTCTCATTCTTTCAAAGGGACAAGCTTAACGCTTTCTTTCAAATAAACAAACTGCATGCATTTAATCATTCAATCAAACTATAACCATTGATTCATTGAATCAAACTGTATTCCTTGTTTCAATGCAACAAACCAAACGTACTTTTCTCCTGAACAAAACTTTGTAGGTTCATTCATTAAAAAGGCTGCACTTGTCAATTCAATGAGTAGAGCTACTCTCATTCATTCAGTGGGACAAGCTTAATGCTTTCATTCAATGAAACAAACTGCATTCATTGAATCATTTAATCCAAGTGAAATCATTGCTTCAATGAATCAAACCTTATTCATTGAATCAATGCAACAAACCTACCTCCCTTGTACAGTGAAACAAACTGCATATGTTCATTCAATGAAAAATGCTGCACTTGTCAATTCAATGAGTAGAGCTATTCTCTTTCATTCAATGGGACCAGCCTAAGGCTTTCATTCAATGAAAGAAACTGCATTCATTGAATCATTGAATAAATCTACAATCATTGATTCAATTAATCAAACCGTATTCCTTCTTTCAATGGAACAAACCTATCTCCCTTACATAGTGAACCAAACTGCATACTTTCATTCAATGAAAGAGGCTTCACTTGTCAATTCATTGAGTAGAGTTATTCTCATTCTTTCAATGGACAAGCTTAACGCTTTCGTTCAATTCAACAAACTGCATGCATTCAATCAAACTACAACCATTGATTCATTGAATCAAACTGTATTCATTGTTTCAATGCAACAAACCTAACTCCCTTGCACAGTGAAACAAACTGCATACTTTCAATCAATGAAAGGGGCTGCACTTGTCAATTCAGTGAGTAGAGTTATTCTCATTCTTTCAATGGGACAAGCTTAACGATTTCCTCCAAATAAACAAACTACATGCATTGAATCATTCAATCAAACTACAACCATTGATTCATTGAATCAAACTATATTACTTGGTTCAATGCAACAAACCAAACATAATTTTCTCCTGAACAAAACTTTATAGGTTCATTCATGAAAAAGGCTTTACTTGTCAATTCAATGAGTAGAGCTACTCTCATTCATTCAGTGGGACAATCTTAACGCTTTCGTTTAATTAAACAAACTGCATGCATTCAATCAAATAATAACCATTGATTCATTAAATCAAACTGTATTCATCGTTTCAATGCAACAAACCTAACTCCCTTGCACAGTGAAACAAACTGCATACTTTCATTCAATGAAAGGGGCTGCACTTGTCAATTCAGTGAGTAGAGTTATTCTCATTCTGTCAATGGGAGAAGCTTAATGGTTTCTTTCAAATACAGAAACTGCATGCATTGAATCATTCAATCAAACGATAACCATTGATTCATTGAATCAAACTGTATTCCTTGTTTCAATGCAACAAACCAAACATACTTTCCTTGTGCACAAAACTTTGTAGGTTCATTCAATGAAAGAGGCTGCAGTTGTCCATTCAGTGAATAGAGTTATTCTCATTCTTTCAATGGGACAAGCTTAACGCTTTCTTTCAAATAAACAAACTGCATGCATTTAATCATTCAATCAAACTATAACCATTGATTCATTGAATCAAACTGTATTCCTTGTTTCAATGCAACAAACCAAACGTACTTTTCTCCTGAACAAAACTTTGTATGTTCATTCATTAAAAAGGCTGCACTTGTCAATTCAATGAGTAGAGCTACTCTCATTCATTCAGTGGGACAAGCTTAATGCTTTCATTCAATGAAACAAACTGCATTCATTGAATCATTAAATCCAAGTGAAATCATTGCTTCAATGAATCAAACCTTATTCATTGAATCAATTCAACAAACCTACCTCCCTTGTACAGTGAAACAAACTGCATATGTTCATTCAATGAAAAATGCTGCACTTGTCAATTCAATGAGTAGAGCTATTCTCTTTCATTCAATGGGACCAGCCTAAGGCTTTCATTCAATGAAAGAAACTGCATTCATTGAATCATTGAATCTATCTACAATCATTGATTCAATTAATCAAACCGTATTCCTTCTTTCAATGGAACAAACCTATCTCCCTTACATAGTGAACCAAACTGCATACTTTCATTCAATGAAAGAGGCTGCACTTGTCAATTCATTGAGTAGAGTTATTCTCATTCTTTCAATGGACAAGCTTAACGCTTTCGTTCAATTCAACAAACTGCATGCATTCAATCAAACTACAACCATTGATTCATTGAATCAAACTGTATTCATTGTTTCAATGCAACAAACCTAACTCCCTTGCACAGTGAAACAAACTGCATACTTTCATTCAATGAAAGGGGCTGCACTTGTCAATTCAGTGAGTAGAGTTATTCTCATTCTTTCAATGGGACAAGCTTAACGATTTCCTCCAAATAAACAAACTACATGCATTGAATCATTCAATCAAACTACAACCATTGATTCATTGAATCAAACTATATTACTTGGTTCAATGCAACAAAGCAAACATAATTTTCTCGTGAACAAAACTTTATAGGTTCATTCATGAAAAAGGCTGCACTTGTCAATTCAATGAGTAGAGCTACTCTCATTCATTCAGTGGGACAATCTTAACGCTTTCGTTCAATTAAACAAACTGCATGCATTCAATCAAACTACAACCATTGATTCATTGAATCAAACTGTATTCATTGTTTCAATGCAACAAACCTAACTCCCTTGCAGAGTGAAACAAACTGCACACTTTCATTTAATGGAAGAGGCTGCACTTGTCAATTCAGTGAGTAGAGTTATTCTCATTCTTTCAAAGGGACAAGATTAACGATTTCTTTCAAATAAACAAATTGCATGCATTGAATCATTCAATCAAACTACAACCATTGATTCATTGAATCAAACTATATTACTTGGTTCAATGCAACAAACCAAACATAATTTTCTCCTGAACAAAACTTTGTAGGTTCATTCATGAAAAAGGCTGCACTTGTCAATTCAATGAGTAGAGCTACTCTCATTCATTCAGTGGGACAATCTTAACGCTTTCGTTCAATTAAACAAACTGCATGCATTCAATCAAACGACAACCATTGATTCATTGAATCAAACTGTATTCATTGTTTCAATGCAACAAACCTAACTCCCTTGCACAGTGAAACAAACTGCATACTTTCATTTAATGAAAGAGGCTGCACTTGTCAATTCAGTGAGTAGAGTTATTCTCATTCTTTCAAAGGGACAAGATTAACGATTTCTTTCAAATAAACAAATTGCATGCATTGAATCATTCAATCAAACTATAACCATTGATTCATTGAATCAAACTGTATTCCTTGTTTCAATGCAAGGAACCAAACATATTTTCCTCGTGCACAAAACTTTGTAGGTTCATTCAATGAAAGAGGCTGCAGTTGTCCATTCAGTGAATAGAGTTATTCTCATTCTTTCAATGGGACAAGCTTAACACTTTCTTTCAAATAAACAAACTGCATGCGTTTAATCATTCAATCAAACTATAACCATTGATTCATTGAATCAAACTGTATTCCTTGTTTCAATGCAACAAACCAAACGTACTTTTCTCCTGAACAAACCTTTGCAGATTCATTCATTAAAAAGGCTGCACTTGTCAATTCAATGAGTAGAGCTACTCTCATTCATTCAGTGGGACAAGCTTAATGCTTTCATTCAATGAAACAAACTGCATTCATTGAATCATTTAATCCAAGTGAAAACATTGCTTCGATTAATCAGACCGTATTCCTTCTTTCAATTGAACAAACCTAACTCCCTTGCATAGTGAACCAAACCGCATACTTTCATTCAATGAAAGAGGCTGCACTTGTCAATTCATTGAGTAGAGTTATTCTCATTCTTTCAATGGGACAAGCTTAACGCTTTCGTTCAATTCAACAAACTGCATGCATTCAATCAAACTACAACCATTGATTCATTGAATTAAACTGTATTCATTGTTTCAATGCAACAAACCTAACTCCCTTGCACAGTGAAACAAACTGCATACTTTCATTTAATGAAAGAGGCTGCACTTGTCAATTCAATGTGTAGAGCTACTCTCATTCATTCAGTGGGACAATCTTAACGCTTTCGTTCAATTAAACAAACTGCATGCATTGAACCATTCAATCAAACTGCAACCATTGATTCATTGAATCAAACTGTATTCATTGTTTCAATGCAACAAACCTAACTGCCTTGTACAGTGAAACAAACTGCATACTTTCATTTAATGAAAGAGGCTGCAATTGTCAATTCAGTGAGCAGAGTTATTCTCATTCTTTCAATGGGACAAGCTTAACGATTTCTTTCAAATAAACAAACTGCATGCATTTAATCATTCAATCAAATAATAACCATTGATTCATTGAATCAAACTGTATTCATTGTTTCAATGCAACAAACCAAACGTACTTTTCTCCTGAACAAAACTTTGTGGGTTCATTCATTAAAAAGTCTGCACTTGTCAATTCAGTGAGTAGAGTTATTCTCATTCTTTCAATGGGACAAGCTTAACGCTTTCGTTCAATTCAACAAACTGCATGCATTCAATCAAACTACAACCATTGATTCATTGAATTAAACTGTATTCATTGTTTCAATGCAACAAACCTAACTCCCTTGCACAGTGAAACAAACTGCATACGTTCATTTAATGAAAGAGGCTGCACTTGTCAATTCAGTGAGTAGAGTTATTCTCATTCTTTCAAAGGGACAAGCTTAACGATTTCTTTCAAATAAACAAATTGCATGCATTGAATCATTCAATCAAACTATAACCATTGATTCATTGAATCAAACTGTATTTCTTGTTTCAATGCAACGAACCAAACATATTTTCCTCGTGCACAAAACTTTGTAGGTTCATTCAAAGAAAGAGGCTTCACTTGTCCATTCAGTGAATAGAGTTATTCTCATTCTTTCAATGGGACAAGCTTAACGCTTTCTTTCAAATAAACAAACTGCATGCATTTAATCATTCAATCAAACTATAACCATTGATTCATTGAATCAAAGTGTATTCCTTGTTTCAATGCAAGGAACCAAACATATTTTCCTCGTGCACAAAACTTTGTAGGTTCATTCAATGAAAGAGGCTGCACTTGTCCATTCAGTGAGTAGAGTTATTCTCATTCTTTCAAAGGGACAAGCTTAACGCTTTCTTTCAAATAAACAAACTGCATGCATTTAATCATTCAATCAAACTATAACCATTGATTCATTGAATCAAACTGTATTCCTTGTTTCAATGCAACAAACCAAACGTACTTTTCTCCTGAACAAAACTTTGTAGGTTCATTCATTAAAAAGGCTGCACTTGTCAATTCAATGAGTAGAGCTACTCTCATTCATTCAGTGGGACAAGCTTAATGCTTTCATTCAATGAAACAAACTGCATTCATTGAATCATTTAATCCAAGTGAAATCATTGCTTCAATGAATCAAACCTTATTCATTGAATCAATGCAACAAACCTACCTCCCTTGTACAGTGAAACAAACTGCATATGTTCATTCAATGAAAAATGCTGCACTTGTCAATTCAATGAGTAGAGCTATTCTCTTTCATTCAATGGGACCAGCCTAAGGCTTTCATTCAATGAAAGAAACTGCATTCATTGAATCATTGAATAAATCTACAATCATTGATTCAATTAATCAAACCGTATTCCTTCTTTCAATGGAACAAACCTATCTCCCTTACATAGTGAACCAAACTGCATACTTTCATTCAATGAAAGAGGCTTCACTTGTCAATTCATTGAGTAGAGTTATTCTCATTCTTTCAATGGACAAGCTTAACGCTTTCGTTCAATTCAACAAACTGCATGCATTCAATCAAACTACAACCATTGATTCATTGAATCAAACTGTATTCATTGTTTCAATGCAACAAACCTAACTCCCTTGCACAGTGAAACAAACTGCATACTTTCAATCAATGAAAGGGGCTGCACTTGTCAATTCAGTGAGTAGAGTTATTCTCATTCTTTCAATGGGACAAGCTTAACGATTTCCTCCAAATAAACAAACTACATGCATTGAATCATTCAATCAAACTACAACCATTGATTCATTGAATCAAACTATATTACTTGGTTCAATGCAACAAACCAAACATAATTTTCTCCTGAACAAAACTTTATAGGTTCATTCATGAAAAAGGCTTTACTTGTCAATTCAATGAGTAGAGCTACTCTCATTCATTCAGTGGGACAATCTTAACGCTTTCGTTTAATTAAACAAACTGCATGCATTCAATCAAATAATAACCATTGATTCATTGAATCAAACTGTATTCATCGTTTCAATGCAACAAACCTAACTCCCTTGCACAGTGAAACAAACTGCATACTTTCATTCAATGAAAGGGGCTGCACTTGTCAATTCAGTGAGTAGAGTTATTCTCATTCTGTCAATGGGAGAAGCTTAATGGTTTCTTTCAAATACAGAAACTGCATGCATTGAATCATTCAATCAAACGATAACCATTGATTCATTGAATCAAACTGTATTCCTTGTTTCAATGCAACAAACCAAACATACTTTCCTTGTGCACAAAACTTTGTAGGTTCATTCAATGAAAGAGGCTGCAGTTGTCCATTCAGTGAATAGAGTTATTCTCATTCTTTCAATGGGACAAGCTTAACGCTTTCTTTCAAATAAACAAACTGCATGCATTTAATCATTCAATCAAACTATAACCATTGATTCATTGAATCAAACTGTATTCCTTGTTTCAATGCAACAAACCAAACGTACTTTTCTCCTGAACAAAACTTTGTATGTTCATTCATTAAAAAGGCTGCACTTGTCAATTCAATGAGTAGAGCTACTCTCATTCATTCAGTGGGACAAGCTTAATGCTTTCATTCAATGAAACAAACTGCATTCATTGAATCATTAAATCCAAGTGAAATCATTGCTTCAATGAATCAAACCTTATTCATTGAATCAATTCAACAAACCTACCTCCCTTGTACAGTGAAACAAACTGCATATGTTCATTCAATGAAAAATGCTGCACTTGTCAATTCAATGAGTAGAGCTATTCTCTTTCATTCAATGGGACCAGCCTAAGGCTTTCATTCAATGAAAGAAACTGCATTCATTGAATCATTGAATCTATCTACAATCATTGATTCAATTAATCAAACCGTATTCCTTCTTTCAATGGAACAAACCTATCTCCCTTACATAGTGAACCAAACTGCATACTTTCATTCAATGAAAGAGGCTGCACTTGTCAATTCATTGAGTAGAGTTATTCTCATTCTTTCAATGGGCAAGCTTAACGCTTTCGTTCAATTCAACAAACTGCATGCATTCAATCAAACTACAACCATTGATTCATTGAATCAAACTGTATTCATTGTTTCAATGCAACAAACCTAACTCCCTTGCACAGTGAAACAAACTGCATACTTTCATTCAATGAAAGGGGCTGCACTTGTCAATTCAGTGAGTAGAGTTATTCTCATTCTTTCAATGGGACAAGCTTAACGATTTCCTCCAAATAAACAAACTACATGCATTGAATCATTCAATCAAACTACAACCATTGATTCATTGAATCAAACTATATTACTTGGTTCAATGCAACAAACCAAACATAATTTTCTCGTGAACAAAACTTTATAGGTTCATTCATGAAAAAGGCTGCACTTGTCAATTCAATGAGTAGAGCTACTCTCATTCATTCAGTGGGACAATCTTAACGCTTTCGTTCAATTAAACAAACTGCATGCATTCAATCAAACTACAACCATTGATTCATTGAATCAAACTGTATTCATTGTTTCAATGCAACAAACCTAACTCCCTTGCACAGTGAAACAAACTGCATACTTTCATTTAATGAAAGAGGCTGCACTTGTCAATTCTGTGAGTAGAGTTATTCTCATTCTTTCAATGGGACAAGATTAACGATTTCTTTCAAATAAACAAATTGCATGCATTTAATCATTCAATCAAACTATAACCATTGATTCATTGAATCAAACTGTATTCCTTGTTTCAATGCAACAAACCAAACATACTTTCCTCGTGCACAAAACTTTGTAGGTTCATTCAATGAAAGAGGCTGCAGTTGTCCATTCAGTGAATAGAGTTATTCTCATTCTTTCAATGGGACAAGCTTAACGCTTTCTTTCAAATAAACAAACTGCATGCATTTAATCATTCAATTAAACTATAACCATTGATTCATTGAATCAAAGTGTATTCCTTGTTTCAATGCAACAAACCAAACGTACTTTTCTCCTGAACAAAACTTTGTAGGTTCATTCATTAAAAAGGCTGCACTTGTCAATTAAATGAGTAGAGCTACTCTCATTCATTCAGTGGGACAAGCTTAATGCTTTCATTCAATGAAACAAACTGCATTCATTGAATCATTTAATCCAAGTGAAATTATTGCTTCAATGAATCAAACCTTATTCATTGAATCAATGCAACAAACCTACCTCCCTTGTACAGTGAAACAAACTGCATATGTTTATTCAATGAAAGGGGCTGCACTTGTCAATTCAGTGAGTAGAGTTATTCTCATTCTGTCAATGGGAGAAGCTTAATGGTTTCTTTCAAATACAGAAACTGCATGCATTGAATCATTCAATCAAACGATAACCATTGATTCATTGAATCAAACTGTATTCCTTGTTTCAATGCAACAAACCAAACATACTTTCCTTGTGCACAAAACTTTGTAGGTTCATTCAATGAAAGAGGCTGCAGTTGTCCATTCAGTGAATAGAGTTATTCTCATTCTTTCAATGGGACAAGCTTAACGCTTTCTTTCAAATAAACAAACTGCATGCATTTAATCATTCAATCAAACTATAACCATTGATTCATTGAATCAAACTGTATTCCTTGTTTCAATGCAACAAACCAAACGTACTTTTCTCCTGAACAAAACTTTGTATGTTCATTCATTAAAAAGGCTGCACTTGTCAATTCAATGAGTAGAGCTACTCTCATTCATTCAGTGGGACAAGCTTAATGCTTTCATTCAATGAAACAAACTGCATTCATTGAATCATTAAATCCAAGTGAAATCATTGCTTCAATGAATCAAACCTTATTCATTGAATCAATTCAACAAACCTACCTCCCTTGTACAGTGAAACAAACTGCATATGTTCATTCAATGAAAAATGCTGCACTTGTCAATTCAATGAGTAGAGCTATTCTCTTTCATTCAATGGGACCAGCCTAAGGCTTTCATTCAATGAAAGAAACTGCATTCATTGAATCATTGAATCTATCTACAATCATTGATTCAATTAATCAAACCGTATTCCTTCTTTCAATGGAACAAACCTATCTCCCTTACATAGTGAACCAAACTGCATACTTTCATTCAATGAAAGAGGCTGCACTTGTCAATTCATTGAGTAGAGTTATTCTCATTCTTTCAATGGGCAAGCTTAACGCTTTCGTTCAATTCAACAAACTGCATGCATTCAATCAAACTACAACCATTGATTCATTGAATCAAACTGTATTCATTGTTTCAATGCAACAAACCTAACTCCCTTGCACAGTGAAACAAACTGCATACTTTCATTCAATGAAAGGGGCTGCACTTGTCAATTCAGTGAGTAGAGTTATTCTCATTCTTTCAATGGGACAAGCTTAACGATTTCCTCCAAATAAACAAACTACATGCATTGAATCATTCAATCAAACTACAACCATTGATTCATTGAATCAAACTATATTACTTGGTTCAATGCAACAAACCAAACATAATTTTCTCGTGAACAAAACTTTATAGGTTCATTCATGAAAAAGGCTGCACTTGTCAATTCAATGAGTAGAGCTACTCTCATTCATTCAGTGGGACAATCTTAACGCTTTCGTTCAATTAAACAAACTGCATGCATTCAATCAAACTACAACCATTGATTCATTGAATCAAACTGTATTCATTGTTTCAATGCAACAAACCTAACTCCCTTGCACAGTGAAACAAACTGCATACTTTCATTTAATGAAAGAGGCTGCACTTGTCAATTCTGTGAGTAGAGTTATTCTCATTCTTTCAATGGGACAAGATTAACGATTTCTTTCAAATAAACAAATTGCATGCATTTAATCATTCAATCAAACTATAACCATTGATTCATTGAATCAAACTGTATTCCTTGTTTCAATGCAACAAACCAAACATACTTTCCTCGTGCACAAAACTTTGTAGGTTCATTCAATGAAAGAGGCTGCAGTTGTCCATTCAGTGAATAGAGTTATTCTCATTCTTTCAATGGGACAAGCTTAACGCTTTCTTTCAAATAAACAAACTGCATGCATTTAATCATTCAATTAAACTATAACCATTGATTCATTGAATCAAAGTGTATTCCTTGTTTCAATGCAACAAACCAAACGTACTTTTCTCCTGAACAAAACTTTGTAGGTTCATTCATTAAAAAGGCTGCACTTGTCAATTAAATGAGTAGAGCTACTCTCATTCATTCAGTGGGACAAGCTTAATGCTTTCATTCAATGAAACAAACTGCATTCATTGAATCATTTAATCCAAGTGAAATTATTGCTTCAATGAATCAAACCTTATTCATTGAATCAATGCAACAAACCTACCTCCCTTGTACAGTGAAACAAACTGCATATGTTTATTCAATGAAAGGGGCTGCACTTGTCAATTCAGTGAGTAGAGTTATTCTCATTCTGTCAATGGGAGAAGCTTAATGGTTTCTTTCAAATACAGAAACTGCATGCATTGAATCATTCAATCAAACGATAACCATTGATTCATTGAATCAAACTGTATTCCTTGTTTCAATGCAACAAACCAAACATACTTTCCTTGTGCACAAAACTTTGTAGGTTCATTCAATGAAAGAGGCTGCAGTTGTCCATTCAGTGAATAGAGTTATTCTCATTCTTTCAATGGGACAAGCTTAACGCTTTCTTTCAAATAAACAAACTGCATGCATTTAATCATTCAATCAAACTATAACCATTGATTCATTGAATCAAACTGTATTCCTTGTTTCAATGCAACAAACCAAACGTACTTTTCTCCTGAACAAAACTTTGTATGTTCATTCATTAAAAAGGCTGCACTTGTCAATTCAATGAGTAGAGCTACTCTCATTCATTCAGTGGGACAAGCTTAATGCTTTCATTCAATGAAACAAACTGCATTCATTGAATCATTAAATCCAAGTGAAATCATTGCTTCAATGAATCAAACCTTATTCATTGAATCAATTCAACAAACCTACCTCCCTTGTACAGTGAAACAAACTGCATATGTTCATTCAATGAAAAATGCTGCACTTGTCAATTCAATGAGTAGAGCTATTCTCTTTCATTCAATGGGACCAGCCTAAGGCTTTCATTCAATGAAAGAAACTGCATTCATTGAATCATTGAATCTATCTACAATCATTGATTCAATTAATCAAACCGTATTCCTTCTTTCAATGGAACAAACCTATCTCCCTTACATAGTGAACCAAACTGCATACTTTCATTCAATGAAAGAGGCTGCACTTGTCAATTCATTGAGTAGAGTTATTCTCATTCTTTCAATGGGCAAGCTTAACGCTTTCGTTCAATTCAACAAACTGCATGCATTCAATCAAACTACAACCATTGATTCATTGAATCAAACTGTATTCATTGTTTCAATGCAACAAACCTAACTCCCTTGCACAGTGAAACAAACTGCATACTTTCATTCAATGAAAGGGGCTGCACTTGTCAATTCAGTGAGTAGAGTTATTCTCATTCTTTCAATGGGACAAGCTTAACGATTTCCTCCAAATAAACAAACTACATGCATTGAATCATTCAATCAAACTACAACCATTGATTCATTGAATCAAACTATATTACTTGGTTCAATGCAACAAACCAAACATAATTTTCTCGTGAACAAAACTTTATAGGTTCATTCATGAAAAAGGCTGCACTTGTCAATTCAATGAGTAGAGCTACTCTCATTCATTCAGTGGGACAATCTTAACGCTTTCGTTCAATTAAACAAACTGCATGCATTCAATCAAACTACAACCATTGATTCATTGAATCAAACTGTATTCATTGTTTCAATGCAACAAACCTAACTCCCTTGCACAGTGAAACAAACTGCATACTTTCATTTAATGAAAGAGGCTGCACTTGTCAATTCTGTGAGTAGAGTTATTCTCATTCTTTCAATGGGACAAGATTAACGATTTCTTTCAAATAAACAAATTGCATGCATTTAATCATTCAATCAAACTATAACCATTGATTCATTGAATCAAACTGTATTCCTTGTTTCAATGCAACAAACCAAACATACTTTCCTCGTGCACAAAACTTTGTAGGTTCATTCAATGAAAGAGGCTGCAGTTGTCCATTCAGTGAATAGAGTTATTCTCATTCTTTCAATGGGACAAGCTTAACGCTTTCTTTCAAATAAACAAACTGCATGCATTTAATCATTCAATTAAACTATAACCATTGATTCATTGAATCAAAGTGTATTCCTTGTTTCAATGCAACAAACCAAACGTACTTTTCTCCTGAACAAAACTTTGTAGGTTCATTCATTAAAAAGGCTGCACTTGTCAATTAAATGAGTAGAGCTACTCTCATTCATTCAGTGGGACAAGCTTAATGCTTTCATTCAATGAAACAAACTGCATTCATTGAATCATTTAATCCAAGTGAAATTATTGCTTCAATGAATCAAACCTTATTCATTGAATCAATGCAACAAACCTACCTCCCTTGTACAGTGAAACAAACTGCATATGTTTATTCAATGAAAGGGGCTGCACTTGTCAATTCAGTGAGTAGAGTTATTCTCATTCTGTCAATGGGAGAAGCTTAATGGTTTCTTTCAAATACAGAAACTGCATGCATTGAATCATTCAATCAAACGATAACCATTGATTCATTGAATCAAACTGTATTCCTTGTTTCAATGCAACAAACCAAACATACTTTCCTTGTGCACAAAACTTTGTAGGTTCATTCAATGAAAGAGGCTGCAGTTGTCCATTCAGTGAATAGAGTTATTCTCATTCTTTCAATGGGACAAGCTTAACGCTTTCTTTCAAATAAACAAACTGCATGCATTTAATCATTCAATCAAACTATAACCATTGATTCATTGAATCAAACTGTATTCCTTGTTTCAATGCAACAAACCAAACGTACTTTTCTCCTGAACAAAACTTTGTATGTTCATTCATTAAAAAGGCTGCACTTGTCAATTCAATGAGTAGAGCTACTCTCATTCATTCAGTGGGACAAGCTTAATGCTTTCATTCAATGAAACAAACTGCATTCATTGAATCATTAAATCCAAGTGAAATCATTGCTTCAATGAATCAAACCTTATTCATTGAATCAATTCAACAAACCTACCTCCCTTGTACAGTGAAACAAACTGCATATGTTCATTCAATGAAAAATGCTGCACTTGTCAATTCAATGAGTAGAGCTATTCTCTTTCATTCAATGGGACCAGCCTAAGGCTTTCATTCAATGAAAGAAACTGCATTCATTGAATCATTGAATCTATCTACAATCATTGATTCAATTAATCAAACCGTATTCCTTCTTTCAATGGAACAAACCTATCTCCCTTACATAGTGAACCAAACTGCATACTTTCATTCAATGAAAGAGGCTGCACTTGTCAATTCATTGAGTAGAGTTATTCTCATTCTTTCAATGGGCAAGCTTAACGCTTTCGTTCAATTCAACAAACTGCATGCATTCAATCAAACTACAACCATTGATTCATTGAATCAAACTGTATTCATTGTTTCAATGCAACAAACCTAACTCCCTTGCACAGTGAAACAAACTGCATACTTTCATTCAATGAAAGGGGCTGCACTTGTCAATTCAGTGAGTAGAGTTATTCTCATTCTTTCAATGGGACAAGCTTAACGATTTCCTCCAAATAAACAAACTACATGCATTGAATCATTCAATCAAACTACAACCATTGATTCATTGAATCAAACTATATTCCTTGTTTCAATGCAACAAACCAAACGTACTTTTCTCCTGAACAAAACTTTATAGGTTCATTCATGAAAAAGGCTGCACTTGTCAATTCAATGAGTAGAGCTACTCTCATTCATTCAGTGGGACAATCTTAACGCTTTCGTTCAATTAAACAAACTGCATGCATTCAATCAAACTACAACCATTGATTCATTGAATCAAACTGTATTCATTGTTTCAATGCAACAAACCTAACTCCCTTGCACAGTGAAACAAACTGCATAATTTCATTTAATGAAAGAGGCTGCACTTGTCAATTCAGTGAGTAGAGTTATTCTCATTCTTTCAATGGGACAAGATTAACGATTTCTTTCAAATAAACAAATTGCATGCATTGAATCATTCAATCAAACTATAACCATTGATTCATTGAATCAAACTGTATTCCTTGTTTCAATGCAACGAACCAAACATATTTTCCTCGTGCACAAAACTTTGTAGGTTCATTCATTGAAAGAGGCTGCACTTGTCCATTCAGTGAACAGAGTTATTCTCATTCTTTCAATGGGACAAGCTTAATGCTTTCTTTCAAATAAACAAACTGCATGCATTTAATCATTCAATCAAACTATAACCATTGATTCATTGAATCAAACTGTATTCCTTGTTTCAATGCAACAAACCAAACGTACTTTTCTCCTGAACAAAACTTTGTATGTACATTCATTAAAAAGGCTGCACTTGTCAATTAAATGAGTAGATCTACTCTCATTCATTCAGTGGGACAAGCTTAACGATTTCCTCCAAATAAACAAACTACATGCATTGAATAATTCGATCAAACTACAACCATTGATTCATTGAATCAAACTATATTACTTGGTTCAATCCAACAAACCAAACATAATTTTCTCGTGAACAAAACTTTATAGGTTCATTCATGAAAAAGGCTGCACTTGTCAATTCCATGAGTACAGCTACTCTCATTCATTCAGTGGGACAATCTTAATGCTTTCGTTTAATTAAACAAACTGCATGCATTCAATCAAACTACAACCATTGATTCATTGAATCAAACTGTTTTCATTGTTTCAATGCAACAAACCTAACTCCCTTGTACAGTGAAACAAACTGCAAACTTTCATTCAATGAAAGGGGCTGCACTTGTCAATTCAGTGAGTAGAGTTATTCTCATTCTGTCAATGGGAGAAGCTTAACGGTTTCTTTCAAATACAGAAACTGCATGCATTGAATCATTCAATCAAACTATAACCATTGATTCATTGAATCAAACTGTATTCCTTGTTTCAATGCAACAAACCAAACATACTTTCCTCGTGCACAAAACTTTGTAGGTTCATTCAATGAAAGAGGCTGCAGTTGTCCATTCCGTGAATAGAGTTATTCTCATTCTTTCAATGGGACAAGCTTAACGCTTTCTTTCAAATAAACAAACTGCATGCATTTAATCATTCAATCAAACTATAACCATTGATTCATTGAATCAAACTGTATTCCTTGTTTCAATGCAACAAACCAAACGTACTTTTCTCCTGAACAAAACTTTGTAGGTTCATTCATTAAAAAGGCTGCACTTGTCAATTAAATGAGTAGAGCTACTCTCATTCATTCAGTGGGACAAGCTTAATGCTTTCATTCAATGAAACAAACTGCATTCATTGAATCATTTAATCCAAGTGAAATTATTGCTTCAATGAATCAAACCTTATTCATTGAATCAATGCAACAAACCTACCTCCCTTGTACAGTGAAACAAACTGCATATGTTTATTCAATGAAAGGGGCTGCACTTGTCAATTCAGTGAGTAGAGTTATTCTCATTCTGTCAATGGGAGAAGCTTAATGGTTTCTTTCAAATACAGAAACTGCATGCATTGAATCATTCAATCAAACGATAACCATTGATTCATTGAATCAAACTGTATTCCTTGTTTCAATGCAACAAACCAAACATACTTTCCTTGTGCACAAAACTTTGTAGGTTCATTCAATGAAAGAGGCTGCAGTTGTCCATTCAGTGAATAGAGTTATTCTCATTCTTTCAATGGGACAAGCTTAACGCTTTCTTTCAAATAAACAAACTGCATGCATTTAATCATTCAATCAAACTATAACCATTGATTCATTGAATCAAACTGTATTCCTTGTTTCAATGCAACAAACCAAACGTACTTTTCTCCTGAACAAAACTTTGTATGTTCATTCATTAAAAAGGCTGCACTTGTCAATTCAATGAGTAGAGCTACTCTCATTCATTCAGTGGGACAAGCTTAATGCTTTCATTCAATGAAACAAACTGCATTCATTGAATCATTTAATCCAAGTGAAATCATTGCTTCAATGAATCAAACCTTATTCATTGAATCAATTCAACAAACCTACCTCCCTTGTACAGTGAAACAAACTGCATATGTTCATTCAATGAAAAATGCTGCACTTGTCAATTCAATGAGTAGAGCTATTCTCTTTCATTCAATGGGACCAGCCTAAGGCTTTCATTCAATGAAAGAAACTGCATTCATTGAATCATTGAATCTATCTACAATCATTGATTCAATTAATCAAACCGTATTCCTTCTTTCAATGGAACAAACCTATCTCCCTTACATAGTGAACCAAACTGCATACTTTCATTCAATGAAAGAGGCTGCACTTGTCAATTCATTGAGTAGAGTTATTCTCATTCTTTCAATGGGCAAGCTTAACGCTTTCGTTCAATTCAACAAACTGCATGCATTCAATCAAACTACAACCATTGATTCATTGAATCAAACTGTATTCATTGTTTCAATGCAACAAACCTAACTCCCTTGCACAGTGAAACAAACTGCATACTTTCATTCAATGAAAGGGGCTGCACTTGTCAATTCAGTGAGTAGAGTTATTCTCATTCTTTCAATGGGACAAGCTTAACGATTTCCTCCAAATAAACAAACTACATGCATTCAATCATTCAATCAAACTACAACCATTGATTCATTGAATCAAACTATATTACTTGGTTCAATGCAACAAACCAAACATAATTTTCTCCTGAACAAAACTTTATAGGTTCATTCATGAAAAAGGCTGCACTTGTCAATTCAATGAGTAGAGCTACTCTCATTCATTCAGTAGGACAATCTTAACGCTTTCGTTCAATTAAACAAACTGCATGCATTCAATCAAACTACAACCATTGATTCATTGAATCAAACTGTATTCATTGTTTCAATGCAACAAACCTAACTCCCTTGCACAGTGAAACAAACTGCATACTTTCATTTAATGAAAGAGGCTGCACTTGTCAATTCTGTGAGTAGAGTTATTCTCATTCTTTCAATGGGACAAGATTAACGATTTCTTTCAAATAAACAAATTGCATGCATTGAATCATTCAATCAAACTATAACCATTGATTCATTGAATCAAACTGTATTCCTTGTTTCAATGCAACGAACCAAACATATTTTCCTCGTGCACAAAACTTTGTAGGTTCATTCATTGAAAGAGGCTGCACTTGTCCATTCAGTGAACAGAGTTATTCTCATTCTTTCAATGGGACAAGCTTAATGCTTTCTTTCAAATAAACAAACTTCATGCATTTAATCATTCAATCAAACTATAACCATTGATTCATTGAATCAAACTGTATTCCTTGTTTCAATGCAACAAACCAAACGTACTTTTCTCCTGAACAAAACTTTGTATGTACATTCATTAAAACGGCTGCACTTGTCAATTAAATGAGTAGAGCTACTCTCATTCATTCAGTGGGACAAGCTTAACGATTTCCTCCAAATAAACAAACTACATGCATTGAATCATTCGATCAAACTACAACCATTGATTCATTGAATCAAACTATATTACTTGGTTCAATCCAACAAACCAAACATAATTTTCTCGTGATCAAAACTTTATAGGTTCATTCATGAAAAAGGCTGCACTTGTCAATTCAATGAGTACAGCTACTCTCATTCATTCAGTGGGACAATCTTAATGCTTTCGTTTAATTAAACAAACTGCATGCATTCAATCAAACTACAACCATTGATTCATTGAATCAAACTGTTTTCATTGTTTCAATGCAACAAACCTAACTCCCTTGTACAGTGAAACAAACTGCAAACTTTCATTCAATGAAAGGGGCTGCACTTGTCAATTCAGTGAGTAGAGTTATTCTCATTCTGTCAATGGGAGAAGCTTAACGGTTTCTTTCAAATACAGAAACTGCATGCATTGAATCATTCAATCAAACTATAACCATTGATTCATTGAATCAAACTGTATTCCTTGTTTCAATGCAACAAACCAAACATACTTTCCTCGTGCACAAAACTTTGTAGGTTCATTCAATGAAAGAGGCTGCAGTTGTCCATTCAGTGAATAGAGTTATTCTCATTCTTTCAATGGGACAAGCTTAACGCTTTCTTTCAAATAAACAAACTGCATGCATTTAATCATTCAATCAAACTATAACCATTGATTCATTGAATCAAAGTGTATTCCTTGTTTCAATGCAACAAACCAAACGTACTTTTCTCCTGAACAAAACTTTGTAGGTTCATTCATTAAAAAGGCTGCACTTGTCAATTAAATGAGTAGAGCTACTCTCATTCATTCAGTGGGACAAGCTTAATGCTTTCATTCAATGAAACAAACTGCATTCATTGAATCATTTAATCCAAGTGAAATTATTGCTTCAATGAATCAAACCTTATTCATTGAATCAATGCAACAAACCTACCTCCCTTGTACAGTGAAACAAACTGCATATGTTTATTCAATGAAAGGGGCTGCACTTGTCAATTCAGTGAGTAGAGTTATTCTCATTCTGTCAATGGGAGAAGCTTAATGGTTTCTTTCAAATACAGAAACTGCATGCATTGAATCATTCAATCAAACGATAACCATTGATTCATTGAATCAAACTGTATTCCTTGTTTCAATGCAACAAACCAAACATACTTTCCGTGTGCACAAAACTTTGTAGGTTCATTCAATGAAAGAGGCTGCAGTTGTCCATTCAGTGAATAGAGTTATTCTCATTCTTTCAATGGGACAAGCTTAACGCTTTCTTTCAAATAAACAAACTGCATGCATTTAATCATTCAATCAAACTATAACCATTGATTCATTGAATCAAACTGTATTCCTTGTTTCAATGCAACAAACCAAACGTACTTTTCTCCTGAACAAAACTTTGTATGTTCATTCATTAAAAAGGCTGCACTTGTCAATTCAATGAGTAGAGCTACTCTCATTCATTCAGTGGGACAAGCTTAATGCTTTCATTCAATGAAACAAACTGCATTCATTGAATCATTTAATCCAAGTGAAATCATTGCTTCAATGAATCAAACCTTATTCATTGAATCAATTCAACAAACCTACCTCCCTTGTACAGTGAAACAAACTGCATATGTTCATTCAATGAAAAATGCTGCACTTGTCAATTCAATGAGTAGAGCTATTCTCTTTCATTCAATGGGACCAGCCTAAGGCTTTCATTCAATGAAAGAAACTGCATTCATTGAATCATTGAATCTATCTACAATCATTGATTCAATTAATCAAACCGTATTCCTTCTTTCAATGGAACAAACCTATCTCCCTTACATAGTGAACCAAACTGCATACTTTCATTCAATGAAAGAGGCTGCACTTGTCAATTCATTGAGTAGAGTTATTCTCATTCTTTCAATGGGCAAGCTTAACGCTTTCGTTCAATTCAACAAACTGCATGCATTCAATCAAACTACAACCATTGATTCATTGAATCAAACTGTATTCATTGTTTCAATGCAACAAACCTAACTCCCTTGCACAGTGAAACAAACTGCATACTTTCATTCAATGAAAGGGGCTGCACTTGTCAATTCAGTGAGTAGAGTTATTCTCATTCTTTCAATGGGACAAGCTTAACGATTTCCTCCAAATAAACAAACTACATGCATTCAATCATTCAATCAAACTACAACCATTGATTCATTGAATCAAACTACATTCCTTGTTTCAATGCAACAAACCAAACGTACTTTTCTCCTGAACAAAACTTTATAGGTTCATTCATGAAAAAGGCTGCACTTGTCAATTCAATGAGTACAGCTACTCTCATTCATTCAGTGGGACAATCTTAACGCTTTCGTTCAATTAAACAAACTGCATGCATTCAATCAAACTACAACCATTGATTCATTGAATCAAACTGTATTCATTGTTTCAATGCAACAAACCTAACTCCCTTGCACAGTGAAACAAACTGCATAATTTCATTTAATGAAAGAGGCTGCACTTGTCAATTCAGTGAGTAGAGTTATTCTCATTCTTTCAATGGGACAAGATTAACGATTTCTTTCAAATAAACAAATTGCATGCATTGAATCATTCAATCAAACTATAACCATTGATTCATTGAATCAAACTGTATTCCTTGTTTCAATGCAACGAACCAAACATATTTTCCTCGTGCACAAAACTTTGTAGGTTCATTCATTGAAAGAGGCTGCACTTGTCCATTCAGTGAACAGAGTTATTCTCATTCTTTCAATGGGACAAGCTTAATGCTTTCTTTCAAATAAACAAACTGCATGCATTTAATCATTCAATCAAACTATAACCATTGATTCATTGAATCAAACTGTATTCCTTGTTTCAATGCAACAAACCAAACGTACTTTTCTCCTGAACAAAACTTTGTATGTACATTCATTAAAAAGGCTGCACTTGTCAATTAAATGAGTAGAGCTACTCTCATTCATTCAGTGGGACAAGCTTAACGATTTCCTCCAAATAAACAAACTACATGCATTGAATCATTCGATCAAACTACAACCATTGATTCATTGAATCAAACTATATTACTTGGTTCAATCCAACAAACCAAACATAATTTTCTCGTGAACAAAACTTTATAGGTTCATTCATGAAAAAGGCTGCACTTGTCAATTCAATGAGTACAGCTACTCTCATTCATTCAGTGGGACAATCTTAATGCTTTCGTTTAATTAAACAAACTGCATGCATTCAATCAAACTACAACCATTGATTCATTGAATCAAACTGTTTTCATTGTTTCAATGCAACAAACCTAACTCCCTTGTACAGTGAAACAAACTGCAAACTTTCATTCAATGAAAGGGGCTGCACTTGTCAATTCAGTGAGTAGAGTTATTCTCATTCTGTCAATGGGAGAAGCTTAACGGTTTCTTTCAAATACAGAAACTGCATGCATTGAATCATTCAATCAAACTATAACCATTGATTCATTGAAGCAAACTGTATTCCTTGTTTCAATGCAACAAACCAAACATACTTTCCTCGTGCACAAAACTTTGTAGGTTCATTCAATGAAAGAGGCTGCAGTTGTCCATTCAGTGAATAGAGTTATTCTCATTCTTTCAATGGGACAAGCTTAACGCTTTCTTTCAAATAAACAAACTGCATGCATTTAATCATTCAATCAAACTATAACCATTGATTCATTGAATCAAAGTGTATTCCTTGTTTCAATGCAACAAACCAAACGTACTTTTCTCCTGAACAAAACTTTGTAGGTTCATTCATTAAAAAGGCTGCACTTGTCAATTAAATGAGTAGAGCTACTCTCATTCATTCAGTGGGACAAGCTTAATGCTTTCATTCAATGAAACAAACTGCATTCATTGAATCATTTAATCCAAGTAAAATTATTGCTTCAATGAATCAAACCTTATTCATTGAATCAATGCAACAAACCTGCCTCCCTTGTACAGTGAAACAAACTGCATATGTTTATTCAATGAAAGGGGCTGCACTTGTCAATTCAGTGAGTAGAGTTATTCTCATTCTGTCAATGGGAGAAGCTTAATGGTTTCTTTCAAATACAGAAACTGCATGCATTGAATCATTCAATCAAACGATAACCATTGATTCATTGAATCAAACTGTATTCCTTGTTTCAATGCAACAAACCAAACATACTTTCCTTGTGCACAAAACTTTGTAGGTTCATTCAATGAAAGAGGCTGCAGTTGTCCATTCAGTGAATAGAGTTATTCTCATTCTTTCAATGGGACAAGCTTAACGCTTTCTTTCAAATAAACAAACTGCATGCATTTAATCATTCAATCAAACTATAACCATTGATTCATTGAATCAAACTGTATTCCTTGTTTCAATGCAACAAACCAAACGTACTTTTCTCCTGAACAAAACTTTGTATGTTCATTCATTAAAAAGGCTGCACTTGTCAATTCAATGAGTAGAGCTACTCTCATTCATTCAGTGGGACAAGCTTAATGCTTTCATTCAATGAAACAAACTGCATTCATTGAATCATTAAATCCAAGTGAAATCATTGCTTCAATGAATCAAACCTTATTCATTGAATCAATGCAACAAACCTACCTCCCTTGTACAGTGAAACAAACTGCATATGTTCATTCAATGAAAAATGCTGCACTTGTCAATTCAATGAGTAGAGCTATTCTCTTTCATTCAATGGGACCAGCCTAAGGCTTTCATTCAATGAAAGAAACTGCATTCATTGAATCATTGAATCTATCTACAATCATTGATTCAATTAATCAAACCGTATTCCTTCTTTCAATGGAACAAACCTATCTCCCTTACATAGTGAACCAAACTGCATACTTTCATTCAATGAAAGAGGCTGCACTTGTCAATTCATTGAGTAGAGTTATTCTCATTCTTTCAATGGGCAAGCTTAACGCTTTCGTTCAATTCAACAAACTGCATGCATTCAATCAAACTACAACCATTGATTCATTGAATCAAACTGTATTCATTGTTTCAATGCAACAAACCTAACTCCCTTGCACAGTGAAACAAACTGCATACTTTCATTCAATGAAAGGGGCTGCACTTGTCAATTCAGTGAGTAGAGTTATTCTCATTCTTTCAATGGGACAAGCTTAACGATTTCCTCCAAATAAACAAACTACATGCATTGAATCATTCAATCAAACTACAACCATTGATTCATTGAATCAAACTATATTACTTGGTTCAATGCAACAAACCAAACATAATTTTCTCCTGAACAAAACTTTATAGGTTCATTCATGAAAAAGGCTGCACTTGTCAATTCAATGAGTAGAGCTACTCTCATTCATTCAGTGGGACAATCTTAACGCTTTCGTTCAATTAAACAAACTGCATGCATTCAATCAAACTACAACCATTGATTCATTGAATCAAACTGTATTCATTGTTTCAATGCAACAAACCTAACTCCCTTGCACAGTGAAACAAACTGCATACTTTCATTTAATGAAAGAGGCTGCACTTGTCAATTCTGTGAGTAGAGTTATTCTCATTCTTTCAATGGGACAAGATTAACGATTTCTTTCAAATAAACAAATTGCATGCATTGAATCATTCAATCAAACTATAACCATTGATTCATTGAATCAAACTGTATTCCTTGTTTCAATGCAACGAACCAAACATATTTTCCTCGTGCACAAAACTTTGTAGGTTCATTCATTGAAAGAGGCTGCACTTGTCCATTCAGTGAACAGAGTTATTCTCATTCTTTCAATGGGACAAGCTTAATGCTTTCTTTCAAATAAACAAACTGCATGCAATTAATCATTCAATCAAACTATAACCATTGATTCATTGAATCAAACTGTATTCCTTGTTTCAATGCAACAAACCAAACGTACTTTTCTCCTGAACAAAACTTTGTATGTACATTCATTAAAAAGGCTGCACTTGTCAATTAAATGAGTAGAGCTACTCTCATTCATTCAGTGGGACAAGCTTAACGATTTCCTCCAAATAAACAAACTACATGCATTGAATCATTCGATCAAACTACAACCATTGATTCATTGAATCAAACTATATTACTTGGTTCAATCCAACAAACCAAACATAATTTTCTCGTGAACAAAACTTTATAGGTTCATTCATGAAAAAGGCTGCACTTGTCAATTCAATGAGTACAGCTACTCTCATTCATTCAGTGGGACAATCTTAATGCTTTCGTTTAATTAAACAAACTGCATGCATTCAATCAAACTACAACCATTGATTCATTGAATCAAACTGTTTTCATTGTTTCAATGCAACAAACCTAACTCCCTTGTACAGTGAAACAAACTGCAAACTTTCATTCAATGAAAGGGGCTGCACTTGTCAATTCAGTGAGTAGAGTTATTCTCATTCTGTCAATGGGAGAAGCTTAACGGTTTCTTTCAAATACAGAAACTGCATGCATTGAATCATTCAATCAAACTATAACCATTGATTCATTGAATCAAACTGTATTCCTTGTTTCAATGCAACAAACCAAACATACTTTTCTCCTGAACAAAACTTTGTAGGTTCATTCATTAAAAAGGCTGCACTTGTCAATTAAATGAGTAGAGCTACTCTCAATCATTCAGTGGGACAAGCTTAATGCTTTCATTCAATGAAACAAACTGCATTCATTGAATCATTTAATCCAAGTGAAATTATTGCTTCAATGAATCAAACCTTATTCATTGAATCAATGCAACAAACCTACCTCCCTTGTACAGTGAAACAAACTGCATATGTTTATTCAATGAAAAATGCTGCACTTGTCAATTCAATGAGTAGAGCTATTCTCTTTCATTCAATGTGACCAGCCTAAGGCTTTCATTCAATGAAAGAAACTGCATTCATTGAATCATTGAATCAAAGTGAAATCATTGCTTCAATTAATCAGACCGTATTCCTACTTTCAATGGAACAAACCTAACTCCCTTACATAGTGAAACAAACTGCATACTTTCATTCAGTGAAAGAGGCTGCACTTGTCAATTCATTGAGTAGAGTTATTCTCATTCTTTCAACGGGACAAGCTTTATGGATTTCCTCCAAATATACAAACTGCATGCATTGAATCATTCAATCAAACTACAACCATTGATTCATTGAATCAAACTATATTACTTGGTTCAATGCAACAAACCAAACATAATTTTCTCGTGAACAAAACTTTATACGTTCATTCATGAAAAAGGCTGCACTTGTCAATTCAATGAGTAGAGCTACTCTCATTCATTCAGTGGGACAATCTTAACGCTTTCATTCAATTAAACAAACTGCATGCATTCAATCAAACTACAACCATTGATTCATTGAATCAAACTGTATTCATTGTTTCAATGCAACAAACCTAACTCCCTTGTACAGTGAAACAAACTGCATACTTTCATTCAATCAAAGAGGCTGCACTTGTCCATTCAGTGAATACAGTTATTCTCATTCTTTCAATGGGACAAGCTGAACGCTTTCTTTCAAATAAACAAACTGCATGCATTTAATCATTCAATCAAACTATAACCATTGATTCATTGAATCAAACTGTATTCCTTGTTTCAATGCAACCAACCAAACATACTTTCCTCGTGCACAAAACTTTGTAGGTTCATTCAATGAAAAAGGCTGCACTTGTCCATTCAGTGAATAGAGTTATTCTCATTCTTTCAATGGGACAAGCTAAACGCTTTCTTTCAAATAAACAAACTGCATGCATTTAATCATTCAATCAAACTATAACCATTGATTCATTGAATCAAACTGTATTCCTTGTTTCAATGCAACCAACCAAACATACTTTCCTCGTGCACAAAACTTTGTAGGTTCATTCAATGAAAGAGGCTGCACTTGTCCATTCAGTGAATAGAGTTATTCTCATTCTTTCAATGGGACAAGCTAAACGCTTTCTTTCAAATAAACAAACTGCATGCATTTAATCATTCAATCAAACTGTAACCATTGATTCATTGAATCAAACTGTTTTCCTTGTTTCAATGCAACAAACCAAACGTACTTTTCTCCTGCACAAAACTTTGTAGGTTCATTCATTAAAGAGGCTGCACTTGTCAATTCAATGAGTAGAGCTACTCTCATTCATTCAGTGGGACAAGCTTAATGCTTTATTTCAATGAAACAAACTGCATTCATTGAATCATTAAATCCAAGTGAAATCATTGCTTCAATGAATCAAACCTTATTCATTGAATCAATTCAACAAACCTACCTCCCTTGTACAGTGAAACAAACTGCATATGTTCATTCAATGAAAAATGCTGCACTTGTCAATTCAATGAGTAGAGCTATTCTCTTTCATTCAATGGGACCAGCCTAAGGCTTTCATTCAATGAAAGAAACTGCATTCATTGAATCATTGAATCAAAGTGAAATCATTGCTTCAATTAATCAGACCGTATTCCTTCTTTCAAAGGAACAAACCTAACTCCCTTACATAGTGAACCAAACTGTATCCTTTCATTCAATGAAAGAGGCTGCACTTGTCAATTCAGTGAGTAGAGTTATTCTCATTCTGTCAATGGGAGAAACTTAACGCTTTCGTTCAATTAAACAAACTGCATGCATTCAATCATACTACAACCATTGATTCATTGAATCAAACTGTATTACTCGGTTCAATGCAACAAACCTAACTCCCTTGCACAGTGAAACAAACTGCATACTTTCATTTAATGAAAGAGGCTGCACTTGTCAATTCAGTGAGTAGAGTTATTCTCATTCATTCAGTGGGACAAGCTTAACGCTTTCATTCAATGAAACAAAATGCATTCATTGAATCATTGAATCAAAGTGAAATCATTTCTTCAATGAATCAAACCGTATTCCTTCTTTGAATGAAACAAACCTATCTCCCTTACATAATGAAACAAACTGCATACTTTCATTCAATGAAAGAGGCTGCACTTGTCAATTCATTGAGTAGAGTTATTCTCATTCTTTCAATGGACAAGCTTAACGCTTTCGTCCAATTCAACAAACTGCATGCATTCAATCAAACTACAACCATTGATTCATTGAATCAAACTGTATTCATTGTTTCAATGAATACAGTTTCTTTCATTGAATGAAAGCCTTAGGCTGGTCCCATTGAATGAAAGAGAATAGCTCTACTCAATGAATTGACAAGTGCAGCCTCTTTCATTGAATGAAAGTATGCAGTTTGGTTCCCTATGTAAGGGAGTTAGGTTTGGTCCATTGAAAGTAGGAATACGGTCTGATTAATTGAAGCAATGATTTCAATTTGATTCAATGATTCAATGAATGCAGTTTCTTTCATTGAATGAAAGCCTTAGGCTGGTCCCATTGAATGAAAGAGAATAGCTCTACTCATTGAATTGACAAGTGCAGCATTTTTCATTGAATGAACATATGCAGTTTGTTTCACTGTACAAGGGAGTTAGGTTTCTGGCATTGAAACAATGAATACAGTTTGATTCAATGAATCAATGGTTGTAGTTTGATTGAATGCATGCAGTTTGTTTAATTGAACGAAAGCGTTAAGATTGTCGCATTGAAAGAATGAGAATAACTCTACTCACTGAATTGACAAGTGCAGCCTCTTTCATTGAATGAAAGTATGTAGTTTGGTTCACTATGTAAGGGAGTTAGGTTTGTTCCATTGAAAGAAGGAATACGGTCTGATTAATTGAAGCAATGATTTCACTTTGATTCAATGATTCAATGAATGCAGTTTCTTTCATTGAATGAAAGCCTTAGGCTGGTCCCATTGAATGAAAGAGAATAGCTCTACTCATTGAATTGACAAGTGCAGCATTTTTCATTGAATGAACATATGCAGTTTGTTTCACTGTACAAGGGAGTTAGGTTTCTGGCATTGAAACAATGAATACAGTTTGATTCAATGAATCAATGGTTGTAGTTTGATTGAATGCATGCAGTTTGTTTAATTGAACGAAAGCGTTAAGATTGTCGCATTGAAAGAATGAGAATAACTCTACTCACTGAATTGACAAGTGCAGCCTCTTTCATTGAATGAAAGTATGTAGTTTGGTTCACTATGTAAGGGAGTTAGGTTTGTTCCATTGAAAGAAGGAATACGGTCTGATTAATTGAAGCAATGATTTCACTTTGATTCAATGATTCAATGAATGCAGTTTCTTTCATTGAATGAAAGCCTTAGGCTGGTCCCATTGAATGAAAGAGAATAGCTCTACTCATTGAATTGACAAGTGCAGCATTTTTCATTGAATGAACATATGCAGTTTGTTTCACTGTACAAGGGAGGTAGGTTTGTTGCATTGATTCAATGAATAAGGTTTGATTCATTGAAGCAATGATTTCACTTGGATTAAATGATTCAATGAATGCAGTTTGTTTCATTGAATGAAAGCATTAAGCTTGTCCCACTGAATGAATGAAAGTAGCTCTACTCATTGAATTGACAAGTGCAGCCTTTTTAATGAATGAACCTACAAAGTTGTGTTCAGGAGAAAAGTACGTTTGGTTTGTTGCATTGAAACAAGGAATACAGCTTGATTCAATGAATCAATGGTTATAGTTTGATTGAATGATTAAATGCATGCAGTTTGTTTATTTGAAAGAAAGCGTTAAGCTTGTCCCATTGAAAGAATGAGAATAACTCTATTCACTGAATGGACAAGTGCAGCCTCTTTCATTGAATGAAAGTATGCAGTTTGTTTCACTGTACAAGGGAGTTAGGTTTGTTGCATTGAACCGAGTAATACAGTTTGATTCAATGAATCAATGGTTGTAGTATGATTGAATGCATGCAGTTTGTTTAATTGAACGAAAGCGTTAAGATTGTCCCACTGAATGAATGAGAGTAGCTCTACTCATTGAATTGACAAGTGCAGCCTTTTTCATGAATGAACCTATAAAGTTTTGTTCACGAGAAAATTATGTTTGGTTTGTTGCATTGAACCAAGTAATATAGTTTGATTCAATGAATCAATGGTTGTAGTTTGATTGAATGATTCAATGCATGTAGTTTGTTTATTTGGAGGAAATCGTTAAGCTTGTCCCATTGAAAGAATGAGAATAACTCTACTCACTGAATTGACAAGTGCAGCCCCTTTCATTGAATGAAAGTATGCAGTTTGTTTCACTGTGCAAGGGAGTAAGGTTTGTTGCATTGAAACAATGAATACAGTTTGATTCAATGAATCAATGGTTGTAGTTTGATTGAATGCATGCAGTTTGTTGAATTGAACGAAAGCGTTAAGCTGGTCCCATTGAAAGAATGAGAATAACTCTACTCAATGAATTGACAAGTGCAGCCTCTTTCATTGAATGAAAGTATGCAGTTTGGTTCCCTATGTAAGGGAGTTAGGTTTGGTCCATTGAAAGTAGGAATACGGTCTGATTAATTGAAGCAATGATTTCAATTTGATTCAATGATTCAATGAATGCAGTTTCTTTCATTGAATGAAAGCCTTAGGCTGGTCCCATTGAATGAAAGAGAATAGCTCTACTCATTGAATTGACAAGTGCAGCATTTTTCATTGAATGAACATATGCAGTTTGTTTCACTGTACAAGGGAGTTAGGTTTCTGGCATTGAAACAATGAATACAGTTTGATTCAATGAATCAATGGTTGTAGTTTGATTGAATGCATGCAGTTTGTTTAATTGAACGAAAGCGTTAAGATTGTCGCATTGAAAGAATGAGAATAACTCTACTCACTGAATTGACAAGTGCAGCCTCTTTCATTGAATGAAAGTATGTAGTTTGGTTCACTATGTAAGGGAGTTAGGTTTGTTCCATTGAAAGAAGGAATACGGTCTGATTAATTGAAGCAATGATTTCACTTTGATTCAATGATTCAATGAATGCAGTTTCTTTCATTGAATGAAAGCCTTAGGCTGGTCCCATTGAATGAAAGAGAATAGCTCTACTCATTGAATTGACAAGTGCAGCATTTTTCATTGAATGAACATATGCAGTTTGTTTCACTGTACAAGGGAGTTAGGTTTCTGGCATTGAAACAATGAATACAGTTTGATTCAATGAATCAATGGTTGTAGTTTGATTGAATGCATGCAGTTTGTTTAATTGAACGAAAGCGTTAAGATTGTCGCATTGAAAGAATGAGAATAACTCTACTCACTGAATTGACAAGTGCAGCCTCTTTCATTGAATGAAAGTATGTAGTTTGGTTCACTATGTAAGGGAGTTAGGTTTGTTCCATTGAAAGAAGGAATACGGTCTGATTAATTGAAGCAATGATTTCACTTTGATTCAATGATTCAATGAATGCAGTTTCTTTCATTGAATGAAAGCCTTAGGCTGGTCCCATTGAATGAAAGAGAATAGCTCTACTCATTGAATTGACAAGTGCAGCATTTTTCATTGAATGAACATATGCAGTTTGTTTCACTGTACAAGGGAGGTAGGTTTGTTGCATTGATTCAATGAATAAGGTTTGATTCATTGAAGCAATGATTTCACTTGGATTAAATGATTCAATGAATGCAGTTTGTTTCATTGAATGAAAGCATTAAGCTTGTCCCACTGAATGAATGAGAGTAGCTCTACTCATTGAATTGACAAGTGCAGCCTTTTTAATGAATGAACCTACAAAGTTGTGTTCAGGAGAAAAGTACGTTTGGTTTGTTGCATTGAAACAAGGAATACAGCTTGATTCAATGAATCAATGGTTATAGTTTGATTGAATGATTAAATGCATGCAGTTTGTTTATTTGAAAGAAAGCGTTAAGCTTGTCCCATTGAAAGAATGAGAATAACTCTATTCACTGAATGGACAACTGCAGCCTCTTTCATTGAATGAACCTACAAAGTTTTGTGCACAAGGAAAGTTTGTTTGGTTTGTTGCATTGAAACAAGGAATACAGTTTGATTCAATGAATCAATGGTTATAGTTTGATTGAATGATTCAATGCATGCAGTTTCTGTATTTGAAAGAAACCGTTAAGCTTCTCCCATTGACAGAATGAGAATAACTCTACTCACTGAATTGACAAGTGCAGCCCCTTTCATTGAATGAAAGTATGCAGTTTGTTTCACTGTACAAGGGAGTTAGGTTTGTTGCATTGAAACAATGAATACAGTTTGATTCAATGAATCAATGGTTGTAGTTTGATTGAATGCATGCAGTTTGTTTAATTGAACGAAAGCGTTAAGATTGTCCCACTGAATGAATGAGAGTAGCTCTACTCATTGAATTGACAAGTGCAGCCTTTTTCATGAATGAACCTATAAAGTTTTGTTCACGAGAAAATTATGTTTGCTTTGTTGCATTGAACCAAGTAATATAGTTTGATTCAATGAATCAATGGTTGTAGTTTGATTGAATGATTCAATGCATGTAGTTTGTTTATTTGGAGGAAATCGTTAAGCTTGTCCCATTGAAAGAATGAGAATAACTCTACTCACTGAATTGACAAGTGCAGCCCCTTTCATTGAATGAAAGTATGCAGTTTGTTTCACTGTGCAAGGGAGTAAGGTTTGTTGCATTGAAACAATGAATACAGTTTGATTCAATGAATCAATGGTTGTAGTTTGATTGAATGCATGCAGTTTGTTGAATTGAACGAAAGCGTTAAGCTTGTCCATTGAAAGAATGAGAATAACTCTACTCAATGAATTGACAAGTGCAGCCTCTTTCATTGAATGAAAGTATGCAGTTTGGTTCACTATGTAAGGGAGATAGGTTTGTTCCATTGAAAGAAGGAATACGGTTTGATTAATTGAATCAATGATTATAGATTGATTCAATGATTCAATGAATGCAGTTTCTTTCATTGAATGAAAGCCTTAGGCTGATCCCATTGAATGAAAGAGAATAGCTCTACTCATTGAATTGACAAGTGCAGCATTTTTCATTGAATGAACATATGCAGTTTGTTTCACTGTACAAGGGAGGTAGGTTTGTTGCATTGATTCAATGAATAAGGTTTGATTCATTGAAGCAATGATTTCACTTGGATTAAATGATTCAATGAATGCAGTTTGTTTCATTGAATGAAAGCATTAAGCTTGTCCCACTGAATGAATGAGAGTAGCTCTACTCATTGAATTGACAAGTGCAGCCTTTTAAATGAATGAACATACAAAGTTTTGTTCAGGAGAGAAGTACGTTTGGTTTGTTGCATTGAAACAAGGAATACAGATTGATTCAATGAATCAATGGTTATAGTTTGATTGAATGATTAAATGCATGCAGTTTGTTTATTTGAAAGAAAGCGTTAAGCTTGTCCCATTGAAAGAATGAGAATAACTCTATTCACTGAATGGACAACTGCAGCCTCTTTCATTGAATGAACCTACAACGTTTTGTGCACAAGGAAAGTATGTTTGGTTTGTTGCATTGAAACAAGGAATACAGTTTGATTCAATGAATCAATGGTTATAGTTTGATTGAATGATTCAATGCATGCAGTTTCTGTATTTGAAAGTAACCGTTAAGCTTCTCCCATTGACAGAATGAGAATAACTCTACTCACTCAATTGACAAGTGCAGCCCCTTTCATTGAATGAAAGTATGCAGTTTGTATCACTGTACAAGGGAGTTAGGTTTCTGGCATTGAAACAATGAATACAGTTTGATTTAATGAATCAATGGTTGTAGTTTGATTGAATGCATGCAGTTTGTTTAATTGAACGAAAGCGTTAAGATTGTCCCACTGAATGAATGAGAGTAGCTCTACTCATTGAATTGACAAGTGCAGCCTTTTTCATGAATGAACCTATAAAGTTTTGTTCACGAGAAAATTATGTTTGGTTTGTTGCATTGAACCAAGTAATATAGTTTGAATCAATGAATCAATGGTTGTAGTTTGATTGTATGATTCAATGCATGCAGTTTGTTTATTTGGAGGAAATCGTGAAGCTTGTCCCATTGAAAGAATGAGAATAACTCTACTCAATGAATTGACAAGTGCAGCCTCTTTCATTGAATGAAAGTATGCAGTTTGGTTCACTATGCAAGGGAGATAGGTTTGTTACATTGAAAGAAGGAATACGGTTTGATTAATTGAATCAATGATTGTAGATTTATTCAATGATTCAATGAATGCAGTTTCTTTCATTGAATGAAAGCCTTAGGCTGATCCCATTGAATGAAAGAGAATAGCTCTACTCATTGAATTGACAAGTGCAGCATTTTTCATTGAATGAACATATGCAGTTTGTTTCACTGTACAAGGGAGGTAGGTTTGTTGCATTGATTCAATGAATAAGGTTTGATTCATTGAAGCAATAATTTCACTTGAATTAAATGATTCAATGAATGCAGTTTGTTTCATTGAATGAAAGCATTAAGCTTGTCCCACTGAATGAATGAGAGTAGCTCTACTCATTGAATTGACAAGTGCAGCCTTTTAAATGAATGAACATACAAAGTTTTGTTCAGGAGAAAAGTACGTTTGGTTTGTTGCATTGAAACAAGGAATACAGTTTGATTCAATGAATCAATGGTTATAGTTTGATTGAATGTTTAAATGCATGCAGTTTGTTTATTTGAAAGAAAGCGTTAAGCTTGTCCCATTGAAAGAATGAGAATAACTCTATTCACTGAATGGACAACTGCAGCCTCTTTCATTGAATGAACCTACAAAGTTTTGTGCACGAGGAAAATATGTTTGGTTCGTTGCATTGAGACAAGGAATACAGTTTGATTCAATGAATCAATGGTTATAGTTTGATTGAATGATTCAATGCATGCAATTTGTTTATTTGAAAGAAATCGTCAATCTTGTCCCTTTGAAAGAATGAGAATAACTCTACTCACTGAATTGACAAGTGCAGCCTCTTTCATTAAATGACAGTATGCAGTTTGTTTCACTGTGCAAGGGAGTTAGGTTTGTTGCATTGAAACAATGAATACAGTTTGATTCAATGAATCAATGGTTGTAGTTTGATTGAATGCATGCAGTTTGTTGAATTGAACGAAAGCGTTAAGCTGGTCCCATTGAAAGAATGAGAATAACTCTACTCAATGAATTGACAAGTGCAGCCTCTTTCATTGAATGAAAGTATGCAGTTTGGTTCCCTATGTAAGGGAGTTAGGTTTGGTCCATTGAAAGTAGGAACACGGTCTGATTAATTGAAGCAATGATTTCAATTTGATTCAATGATTCAATGAATGCAGTTTCTTTCATTGAATGAAAGCCTTAGGCTGGTCCCATTGAATGAAAGAGAATAGCTCTACTCATTGAATTGACAAGTGCAGCATTTTTCATTGAATGAACATATGCAGTTTGTTTCACTGTACAAGGGAGTTAGGTTTCTGGCATTGAAACAATGAATACAGTTTGATTCAATGAATCAATGGTTGTAGTTTGATTGAATGCATGCAGTTTGTTTAATTGAACGAAAGCGTTAAGATTGTCGCATTGAAAGAATGAGAATAACTCTACTCACTGAATTGACAAGTGCAGCCTCTTTCATTGAATGAAAGTATGTAGTTTGGTTCACTATGTAAGGGAGTTAGGTTTGTTCCATTGAAAGAAGGAATACGGTCTGATTAATTGAAGCAATGATTTCACTTTGATTCAATGATTCAAAGAATGCAGTTTCTTTCATTGAATGAAAGCCTTAGGCTGGTCCCATTGAATGAAAGAGAATAGCTCTACTCATTGAATTGACAAGTGCAGCATTTTTCATTGAATGAACATATGCAGTTTGTTTCACTGTACAAGGGAGGTAGGTTTGTTGCATTGATTCAATGAATAAGGTTTGATTCATTGAAGCAATGATTTCACTTGAATTAAATGATTCAATGAATGCAGTTTGTTTCATTGAATGAAAGCATTAAGCTTGTCCCACTGAATGAATGAGAGTAGCTCTACTCATTGAATTGACAAGTGCAGCCTTTTTAATGAATGAACCTACAAAGTTTTGTTCAGGAGAAAAGTACGTTTGGTTTGTTGCATTGAAACAAGGAATACAGCTTGATTCAATGAATCAATGGTTATAGTTTGATTGAATGATTAAATGCATGCAGTTTGTTTATTTGAAAGAAAGCGTTAAGCTTGTCCCATTGAAAGAATGAGAATAACTCTATTCACTGAATGGACAACTGCAGCCTCTTTCATTGAATGAACCTACAAAGTTTTGTGCACAAGGAAAGTTTTTTTGGTTTGTTGCATTGAAACAAGGAATACAGTTTGATTCAATGAATCAATGGTTATAGTTTGATTGAATGATTCAATGCATGCAGTTTCTGTATTTGAAAGAAACCGTTAAGCTTCTCCCATTGACAGAATGAGAATAACTCTACTCACTGAATTGACAAGTGCAGCCCCTTTCATTGAATGAAAGTATGCAGTTTGTTTCACTGTACAAGGGAGTTAGGTTTGTTGCATTGAAACAATGAATACAGTTTGATTCAATGAATCAATGGTTGTAGTTTGATTGAATGCATGCAGTTTGTTTAATTGAACGAAAGCGTTAAGATTGTCCCACTGAATGAATGAGAGTAGCTCTACTCATTGAATTGACAAGTGCAGCCTTTTTCATGAATGAACCTATAAAGTTTTGTTCACGAGAAAATTATGTTTGCTTTGTTGCATTGAACCAAGTAATATAGTTTGATTCAATGAATCAATGGTTGTAGTTTGATTGAATGATTCAATGCATGTAGTTTGTTTATTTGGAGGAAATCGTTAAGCTTGTCCCATTGAAAGAATGAGAATAACTCTACTCACTGAATTGACAAGTGCAGCCCCTTTCATTGAATGAAAGTATGCAGTTTGTTTCACTGTGCAAGGGAGTAAGGTTTGTTGCATTGAAACAATGAATACAGTTTGATTCAATGAATCAATGGTTGTAGTTTGATTGAATGCATGCAGTTTGTTGAATTGAACGAAAGCGTTAAGCTTGTCCATTGAAAGAATGAGAATAACTCTACTCAATGAATTGACAAGTGCAGCCTCTTTCATTGAATGAAAGTATGCAGTTTGGTTCACTATGTAAGGGAGATAGGTTTGTTCCATTGAAAGAAGGAATACGGTTTGATTAATTGAATCAATGATTATAGATTGATTCAATGATTCAATGAATGCAGTTTCTTTCATTGAATGAAAGCCTTAGGCTGATCCCATTGAATGAAAGAGAATAGCTCTACTCATTGAATTGACAAGTGCAGCATTTTTCATTGAATGAACATATGCAGTTTGTTTCACTGTACAAGGGAGGTAGGTTTGTTGCATTGATTCAATGAATAAGGTTTGATTCATTGAAGCAATGATTTCACTTGGATTAAATGATTCAATGAATGCAGTTTGTTTCATTGAATGAAAGCATTAAGCTTGTCCCACTGAATGAATGAGAGTAGCTCTACTCATTGAATTGACAAGTGCAGCCTTTTAAATGAATGAACATACAAAGTTTTGTTCAGGAGAGAAGTACGTTTGGTTTGTTGCATTGAAACAAGGAATACAGATTGATTCAATGAATCAATGGTTATAGTTTGATTGAATGATTAAATGCATGCAGTTTGTTTATTTGAAAGAAAGCGTTAAGCTTGTCCCATTGAAAGAATGAGAATAACTCTATTCACTGAATGGACAACTGCAGCCTCTTTCATTGAATGAACCTACAACGTTTTGTGCACAAGGAAAGTATGTTTGGTTTGTTGCATTGAAACAAGGAATACAGTTTGATTCAATGAATCAATGGTTATAGTTTGATTGAATGATTCAATGCATGCAGTTTCTGTATTTGAAAGTAACCGTTAAGCTTCTCCCATTGACAGAATGAGAATAACTCTACTCACTCAATTGACAAGTGCAGCCCCTTTCATTGAATGAAAGTATGCAGTTTGTATCACTGTACAAGGGAGTTAGGTTTCTGGCATTGAAACAATGAATACAGTTTGATTTAATGAATCAATGGTTGTAGTTTGATTGAATGCATGCAGTTTGTTTAATTGAACGAAAGCGTTAAGATTGTCCCACTGAATGAATGAGAGTAGCTCTACTCATTGAATTGACAAGTGCAGCCTTTTTCATGAATGAACCTATAAAGTTTTGTTCACGAGAAAATTATGTTTGGTTTGTTGCATTGAACCAAGTAATATAGTTTGAATCAATGAATCAATGGTTGTAGTTTGATTGTATGATTCAATGCATGCAGTTTGTTTATTTGGAGGAAATCGTGAAGCTTGTCCCATTGAAAGAATGAGAATAACTCTACTCAATGAATTGACAAGTGCAGCCTCTTTCATTGAATGAAAGTATGCAGTTTGGTTCACTATGCAAGGGAGATAGGTTTGTTACATTGAAAGAAGGAATACGGTTTGATTAATTGAATCAATGATTGTAGATTTATTCAATGATTCAATGAATGCAGTTTCTTTCATTGAATGAAAGCCTTAGGCTGATCCCATTGAATGAAAGAGAATAGCTCTACTCATTGAATTGACAAGTGCAGCATTTTTCATTGAATGAACATATGCAGTTTGTTTCACTGTACAAGGGAGGTAGGTTTGTTGCATTGATTCAATGAATAAGGTTTGATTCATTGAAGCAATAATTTCACTTGAATTAAATGATTCAATGAATGCAGTTTGTTTCATTGAATGAAAGCATTAAGCTTGTCCCACTGAATGAATGAGAGTAGCTCTACTCATTGAATTGACAAGTGCAGCCTTTTAAATGAATGAACATACAAAGTTTTGTTCAGGAGAAAAGTACGTTTGGTTTGTTGCATTGAAACAAGGAATACAGTTTGATTCAATGAATCAATGGTTATAGTTTGATTGAATGTTTAAATGCATGCAGTTTGTTTATTTGAAAGAAAGCGTTAAGCTTGTCCCATTGAAAGAATGAGAATAACTCTATTCACTGAATGGACAACTGCAGCCTCTTTCATTGAATGAACCTACAAAGTTTTGTGCACGAGGAAAATATGTTTGGTTCGTTGCATTGAGACAAGGAATACAGTTTGATTCAATGAATCAATGGTTATAGTTTGATTGAATGATTCAATGCATGCAATTTGTTTATTTGAAAGAAATCGTCAATCTTGTCCCTTTGAAAGAATGAGAATAACTCTACTCACTGAATTGACAAGTGCAGCCTCTTTCATTAAATGACAGTATGCAGTTTGTTTCACTGTGCAAGGGAGTTAGGTTTGTTGCATTGAAACAATGAATACAGTTTGATTCAATGAATCAATGGTTGTAGTTTGATTGAATGCATGCAGTTTGTTGAATTGAACGAAAGCGTTAAGCTGGTCCCATTGAAAGAATGAGAATAACTCTACTCAATGAATTGACAAGTGCAGCCTCTTTCATTGAATGAAAGTATGCAGTTTGGTTCCCTATGTAAGGGAGTTAGGTTTGGTCCATTGAAAGTAGGAACACGGTCTGATTAATTGAAGCAATGATTTCAATTTGATTCAATGATTCAATGAATGCAGTTTCTTTCATTGAATGAAAGCCTTAGGCTGGTCCCATTGAATGAAAGAGAATAGCTCTACTCATTGAATTGACAAGTGCAGCATTTTTCATTGAATGAACATATGCAGTTTGTTTCACTGTACAAGGGAGTTAGGTTTCTGGCATTGAAACAATGAATACAGTTTGATTCAATGAATCAATGGTTGTAGTTTGATTGAATGCATGCAGTTTGTTTAATTGAACGAAAGCGTTAAGATTGTCGCATTGAAAGAATGAGAATAACTCTACTCACTGAATTGACAAGTGCAGCCTCTTTCATTGAATGAAAGTATGTAGTTTGGTTCACTATGTAAGGGAGTTAGGTTTGTTCCATTGAAAGAAGGAATACGGTCTGATTAATTGAAGCAATGATTTCACTTTGATTCAATGATTCAAAGAATGCAGTTTCTTTCATTGAATGAAAGCCTTAGGCTGGTCCCATTGAATGAAAGAGAATAGCTCTACTCATTGAATTGACAAGTGCAGCATTTTTCATTGAATGAACATATGCAGTTTGTTTCACTGTACAAGGGAGGTAGGTTTGTTGCATTGATTCAATGAATAAGGTTTGATTCATTGAAGCAATGATTTCACTTGAATTAAATGATTCAATGAATGCAGTTTGTTTCATTGAATGAAAGCATTAAGCTTGTCCCACTGAATGAATGAGAGTAGCTCTACTCATTGAATTGACAAGTGCAGCCTTTTTAATGAATGAACCTACAAAGTTTTGTTCAGGAGAAAAGTACGTTTGGTTTGTTGCATTGAAACAAGGAATACAGCTTGATTCAATGAATCAATGGTTATAGTTTGATTGAATGATTAAATGCATGCAGTTTGTTTATTTGAAAGAAAGCGTTAAGCTTGTCCCATTGAAAGAATGAGAATAACTCTATTCACTGAATGGACAACTGCAGCCTCTTTCATTGAATGAACCTACAAAGTTTTGTGCACAAGGAAAGTTTTTTTGGTTTGTTGCATTGAAACAAGGAATACAGTTTGATTCAATGAATCAATGGTTATAGTTTGATTGAATGATTCAATGCATGCAGTTTCTGTATTTGAAAGAAACCGTTAAGCTTCTCCCATTGACAGAATGAGAATAACTCTACTCACTGAATTGACAAGTGCAGCCCCTTTCATTGAATGAAAGTATGCAGTTTGTTTCACTGTACAAGGGAGTTAGGTTTGTTGCATTGAAACAATGAATACAGTTTGATTCAATGAATCAATGGTTGTAGTTTGATTGAATGCATGCAGTTTGTTTAATTGAACGAAAGCGTTAAGATTGTCCCACTGAATGAATGAGAGTAGCTCTACTCATTGAATTGACAAGTGCAGCCTTTTTCATGAATGAACCTATAAAGTTTTGTTCACGAGAAAATTATGTTTGCTTTGTTGCATTGAACCAAGTAATATAGTTTGATTCAATGAATCAATGGTTGTAGTTTGATTGAATGATTCAATGCATGTAGTTTGTTTATTTGGAGGAAATCGTTAAGCTTGTCCCATTGAAAGAATGAGAATAACTCTACTCACTGAATTGACAAGTGCAGCCCCTTTCATTGAATGAAAGTATGCAGTTTGTTTCACTGTGCAAGGGAGTAAGGTTTGTTGCATTGAAACAATGAATACAGTTTGATTCAATGAATCAATGGTTGTAGTTTGATTGAATGCATGCAGTTTGTTTAATTGAACGAAAGCGTTAAGCTTGTCCATTGAAAGAATGAGAATAACTCTACTCAATGAATTGACAAGTGCAGCCTCTTTCATTGAATGAAAGTATGCAGTTTGGTTCACTATGTAAGGGAGATAGGTTTGTTCCATTGAAAGAAGGAATACGGTTTGATTAATTGAATCAATGATTGTAGATTGATTCAATGATTCAATGAATGCAGTTTCTTTCATTGAATGAAAGCCTTAGGCTGGTCCCATTGAATGAAAGAGAATAGCTCTACTCATTGAATTGACAAGTGCAGCATTTTTCATTGAATGAACATATGCAGTTTGTTTCACTGTACAAGGGAGGTAGGTTTGTTGCATTGATTCAATGAATAAGGTTTGATTCATTGAAGCAATGATTTCACTTGGATTAAATGATTCAATGAATGCAGTTTGTTTCATTGAATGAAAGCATAAAGCTTGTCCCACTGAATGAATGAGAGTAGCTCTACTCATTGAATTGACAAGTGCAGCCTTTGTAATGAATGAACATACAAAGTTTTGTTCAGGAGAAAAGTACGTTTGGTTTGTTGCATTGAAACAAGGAATACAGATTGATTCAATGAATCAATGGTTATAGTTTGATTGAATGATTAAATGCATGCAGTTTGTTTATTTGAAAGAAAGCGTTAAGCTTGTCCCATTGAAAGAATGAGAATAACTCTATTCACTGAATGGACAACTGCAGCCTCTTTCATTGAATGAACCTACAACGTTTTGTGCACAAGGAAAGTATGTTTGGTTTGTTGCATTGAAACAAGGAATACAGTTTGATTCAATGAATCAATGGTTATAGTTTGATTGAATGATTCAATGCATGCAGTTTCTGTATTTGAAAGAAACCGTTAAGCTTCTCCCATTGACAGAATGAGAATAACTCTACTCACTCAATTGACAAGTGCAGCCCCTTTCATTGAATGAAAGTATGCAGTTTGTATCACTGTACAAGGGAGTTAGGTTTCTGGCATTGAAACAATGAATACAGTTTGATTTAATGAATCAATGGTTGTAGTTTGATTGAATGCATGCAGTTTGTTTAATTGAACGAAAGCGTTAAGATTGTCCCACTGAATGAATGAGAGTAGCTCTACTCATTGAATTGACAAGTGCAGCCTTTTTCATGAATGAACCTATAAAGTTTTGTTCACGAGAAAATTATGTTTGGTTTGTTGCATTGAACCAAGTAATATAGTTTGAATCAATGAATCAATGGTCGTAGTTTGATTGTATGATTCAATGCATGCAGTTTGTTTATTTGGAGGAAATCGTGAAGCTTGTCCCATTGAAAGAATGAGAATAACTCTACTCAATGAATTGACAAGTGCAGCCTCTTTCATTGAATGAAAGTATGCAGTTTGGTTCACTATGTAAGGGAGATAGGTTTATTACATTGAAAGAAGGAATACGGTTTGATTAATTGAATCAATGATTGTAGATTTATTCAATGATTCAATGAATGCAGTTTCTTTCATTGAATGAAAGCCTTAGGCTGATCCCATTGAATGAAAGAGAATAGCTCTACTCATTGAATTGACAAGTGCAGCATTTTTCATTGAATGAACATATGCAGTTTGTTTCACTGTACAAGGGAGGTAGGTTTGTTGCATTGATTCAATGAATAAGGTTTGATTCATTGAAGCAATAATTTCACTTGGATTAAATGATTCAATGAATGTAGTTTGTTTCATTGAATGAAAGCATTAAGCTTGTCCCACTGAATGAATGACGGTAGCTCTACTCATTGAATTGACAAGTGCAGCCTTTTAAATGAATGAACATACAAAGTTTTGTTCAGGAGAAAAGTACGTTTGGTTTGTTGCATTGAAACAAGGAATACAGTTTGATTCAATGAATCAATGGTTATAGTTTGATTGAATGTTTAAATGCATGCAGTTTGTTTATTTGAAAGAAAGCGTTAAGCTTGTCCCATTGAAAGAATGAGAATAACTCTATTCACTGAATGGACAACTGCAGCCTCTTTCATTGAATGAACCTACAAAGTTTTGTGCACGAGGAAAATATGTTTGGTTCGTTGCATTGAGACAAGGAATACAGTTTGATTCAATGAATCAATGGTTATAGTTTGATTGAATGATTCAATGCATGCAATTTGTTTATTTGAAAGAAATCGTCAATCTTGTCCCTTTGAAAGAATGAGAATAACTCTACTCACTGAATTGACAAGTGCAGCCTCTTTCATTAAATGAAAGTATGCAGTTTGTTTCACTGTGCAAGGGAGTTAGGTTTGTTGCATTGAAACAATGAATACAGTTTGATTCAATGAATCAATGGTTGTAGTTTGATTGAATGCATGCAGTTTGTTGAATTGAACGAAAGCGTTAAGCTGGTCCCATTGAAAGAATGAGAATAACTCTACTCAATGAATTGACAAGTGCAGCCTCTTTCATTGAATGAAAGTATGCAGTTTGGTTCCCTATGTAAGGGAGTTAGGTTTGGTCCATTGAAAGTAGGAATACGGTCTGATTAATTGAAGCAATGATTTCAATTTGATTCAATGATTCAATGAATGCAGTTTCTTTCATTGAATGAAAGCCTTAGGCTGGTCCCATTGAATGAAAGAGAATAGCTCTACTCATTGAATTGACAAGTGCAGCATTTTTCATTGAATGAACATATGCAGTTTGTTTCACTGTACAAGGGAGTTAGGTTTCTGGCATTGAAACAATGAATACAGTTTGATTCAATGAATCAATGGTTGTAGTTTGATTGAATGCATGCAGTTTGTTTAATTGAACGAAAGCGTTAAGATTGTCGCATTGAAAGAATGAGAATAACTCTACTCACTGAATTGACAAGTGCAGCCTCTTTCATTGAATGAAAGTATGTAGTTTGGTTCACTATGTAAAGGAGTTAGGTTTGTTCCATTGAAAGAAGGAATACGGTCTGATTAATTGAAGCAATGATTTCACTTTGATTCAATGATTCAATGAATGCAGTTTCTTTCATTGAATGAAAGCCTTAGGCTGGTCCCATTGAATGAAAGAGAATAGCTCTACTCATTGAATTGACAAGTGCAGCATTTTTCATTGAATGAACATATGCAGTTTGTTTCACTGTACAAGGGAGGTAGGTTTGTTGCATTGATTCAATGAATAAGGTTTGATTCATTGAAGCAATGATTTCACTTGAATTAAATGATTCAATGAATGCAGTTTGTTTCATTGAATGAAAGCATTAAGCTTGTCCCACTGAATGAATGAGAGTAGCTCTTCTCATTGAATTGACAAGTGCAGCCTTTTTAATGAATGAACCTACAAAGTTTTGTTCAGGAGAAAAGTACGTTTGGTTTGTTGCATTGAAACAAGGAATACAGCTTGATTCAATGAATCAATGGTTATAGTTTGATTGAATGATTAAATGCATGCAGTTTGTTTATTTGAAAGAAAGCGTTAAGCTTGTCCCATTGAAAGAATGAGAATAACTCTATTCACTGAATGGACAACTGCAGCCTCTTTCATTGAATGAACCTACAAAGTTTTGTGCACAAGGAAAGTTTGTTTGGTTTGTTGCATTGAAACAAGGAATACAGTTTGATTCAATGAATCAATGGTTATAGTTTGATTGAATGATTCAATGCATGCAGTTTCTGTATTTGAAAGAAACCGTTAAGCTTCTCCCATTGACAGACTGAGAATAACTCTACTCACTGAATTGACAAGTGCAGCCCCTTTCATTGAATGAAAGTATGCAGTTTGTTTCACTGTACAAGGGAGTTAGGTTTCTGGCATTGAAACAATGAATACAGTTTGATTCAATGAATCAATGGTTGTAGTTTGATTGAATGCATGCAGTTTGTTTAATTGAACGAAAGCATTAAGATTGTCCCACTGAATGAATGAGAGTAGCTCTACTCATTGAATTGACAAGTGCAGCCTTTTTCATGAATGAACCTATAAAGTTTTGTTCACGAGAAAATTATGTTTGCTTTGTTGCATTGAACCAAGTAATATAGTTTGATTCAATGAATCAATGGTTGTAGTTTGAATGAATGATTCAATGCATGTAGTTTGTTTATTTGGAGGAAATCGTTAAGCTTGTCCCATTGAAAGAATGAGAATAACTCTACTCACTGAATTGACAAGTGCAGCCCCTTTCATTGAATGAAAGTATGCAGTTTGTTTCACTGTGCAAGGGAGTAAGGTTTGTTGCATTGAAACAATGAATACAGTTTGATTCAATGAATCAATGGTTGTAGTTTGATTGAATGCATGCAGTTTGTTTAATTGAACGAAAGCGTTAAGCTTGTCCATTGAAAGAATGAGAATAACTCTACTCAATGAATTCACAAGTGCAGCCTCTTTCATTGAATGAAAGTATGCAGTTTGGTTCACTATGTAAGGGAGATAGGTTTGTTCCATTGAAAGAAGGAATACGGTTTGATTAATTGAATCAATGATTGTAGATTGATTCAATGATTCAATGAATGCAGTTTCTTTCATTGAATGAAAGCCTTAGGCTGGTCCCATTGAATGAAAGAGAATAGCTCTACTCATTGAATTGACAAGTGCAGCATTTTTCATTGAATGAACATATGCAGTTTGTTTCACTGTACAAGGGAGGTAGGTTTGTTGCATTGATTCAATGAATAAGGTTTGATTCATTGAAGCAATGATTTCACTTGGATTAAATGATTCAATGAATGCAGTTTGTTTCATTGAATGAAAGCATTAAGCTTGTCCCACTGAATGAATGAGAGTAGCTCTACTCATTGAATTGACAAGTGCAGCCTTTGTAATGAATGAACATACAAAGTTTTGTTCAGGAGAAAAGTACGTTTGGTTTGTTGCATTGAAACAAGGAATACAGATTGATTCAATGAATCAATGGTTATAGTTTGATTGAATGATTAAATGCATGCAGTTTGTTTATTTGAAAGAAAGCGTTAAGCTTGTCCCATTGAAAGAATGAGAATAACTCTATTCACTGAATGGACAACTGCAGCCTCTTTCATTGAATGAACCTACAACGTTTTGTGCACAAGGAAAGTATGTTTGGTTTGTTGCATTGAAACAAGGAATACAGTTTGATTCAATGAATCAATGGTTATAGTTTGATTGAATGATTCAATGCATGCAGTTTCTGTATTTGAAAGAAACCGTTAAGCTTCTCCCATTGAAAGAATGAGAATAACTCTACTCACTCAATTGACAAGTGCAGCCCCTTTCATTGAATGAAAGTATGCAGTTTGTATCACTGTACAAGGGAGTTAGGTTTCTGGCATTGAAACAATGAATACAGTTTGATTTAATGAATCAATGGTTGTAGTTTGATTGAATGCATGCAGTTTGTTTAATTGAACGAAAGCGTTAAGATTGTCCCACTGAATGAATGAGAGTAGCTCTACTCATTGAATTGACAAGTGCAGCCTTTTTCATGAATGAACCTATAAAGTTTTGTTCAGGAGAAAATTATGTTTGGTTTGTTGCATTGAACCAAGTAATATAGTTTGAATCAATGAATCAATGGTCGTAGTTTGATTGTATGATTCAATGCATGCAGTTTGTTTATTTGGAGGAAATCGTGAAGCTTGTCCCATTGAAAGAATGAGAATAACTCTACTCACTGAATTGACAAGTGTAGCCTCTTTCATTGAATGAAAGTATGCAGTTTGCTTCACTATGTAAGGGAGATAGGTTTATTACATTGAAAGAAGGAATACGGTTTGATTAATTGAATCAATGATTGTAGATTTATTCAATGATTCAATGAATGCAGTTTCTTTCATTGAATGAAAGCCTTAGGCTGATCCCATTGAATGAAAGAGAATAGCTCTACTCATTGAATTGACAAGTGCAGCATTTTTCATTGAATGAACATATGCAGTTTGTTTCACTGTACAAGGGAGGTAGGTTTGTTGCATTGATTCAATGAATAAGGTTTGATTCATTGAAGCAATAATTTCACTTGGATTAAATGATTCAATGAATGCAGTTTGTTTCATTGAATGAAAGCATTAAGCTTGTCCCACTGAATGAATGAGAGTAGCTCTACTCATTGAATTGACAAGTGCAGCCTTTTAAATGAATGAACATACAAAGTTTTGTTCAGGAGAAAAGTACGTTTGGTTTGTTGCATTGAAACAAGGAATACAGTTTGATTCAATGAATCAATGGTTATAGTTTGATTGAATGTTTAAATGCATGCAGTTTGTTTATTTGAAAGAAAGCGTTAAGCTTGTCCCATTGAAAGAATGAGAATAACTCTATTCACTGAATGGACAACTGCAGCCTCTTTCATTGAATGAACCTACAAAGTTTTGTGCACGAGGAAAATATGTTTGGTTCGTTGCATTGAGACAAGGAATACAGTTTGATTCAATGAATCAATGGTTATAGTTTGATTGAATGATTCAATGCATGCAATTTGTTTATTTGAAAGCAATCGTCAATCTTGTCCCTTTGAAAGAATGAGAATAACTCTACTCACTGAATTGACAAGTGCAGCCTCTTTCATTAAATGAAAGTATGCAGTTTGTTTCACTGTGCAAGGGAGTTAGGTTTGTTGCATTGAAACAATGAATACAGTTTGATTCAATGAATCAATGGTTGTAGTTTGATTGAATGCATGCAGTTTGTTGAATTGAACGAAAGCGTTAAGCTGGTCCCATTGAAAGAATGAGAATAACTCTACTCAATGAATTGACAAGTGCAGCCTCTTTCATTGAATGAAAGTATGCAGTTTGGTTCCCTATGTAAGGGAGTTAGGTTTGGTCCATTGAAAGTAGGAATACGGTCTGATTAATTGAAGCAATGATTTCAATTTGATTCAATGATTCAATGAATGCAGTTTCTTTCATTGAATGAAAGCCTTAGGCTGGTCCCATTGAATGAAAGAGAATAGCTCTACTCATTGAATTGACAAGTGCAGCATTTTTCATTGAATGAACATATGCAGTTTGTTTCACTGTACAAGGGAGGTAGCATTGATTCAATGAATAAGGTTTGATTCATTGAAGCAATGATTTCACTTGGATTAAATGATTCAATGAATGCAGTTTGTTTCATTGAATGAAAGCATTCAGCTTGTCCCACTGAATGAATGAGAGTAGCTCTACTCATTGAATTGACAAGTGCAGCCTTTTTAATGAATGAACCTACAAAGTTTTGTTCAGGAGAAAAGTACGTTTGGTTTGTTGCATTGAAACAAGGAATACAGTTTGATTCAATGAATCAATGGTTATAGTTTGATTCAATGATTAAATGCATGCAGTTTGTTTATTTGAAAGAAAGCGTTAAGCTTGTCCCATTGAAAGAATGAGAATAACTCTATTCACTGAATGGACAACTGCAGCCTCTTTCATTGAATGAACCTACAACGTTTTGTGCACAAGGAAAGTATGTTTGGTTTGTTGCATTGAAACAAGGAATACAGTTTGATTCAATGAATCTATGGTTATAGATTGATTGAATGATTCAATGCATGCAGTTTCTGTATTTGAAAGAAACCGTTAAGCTTCTCCCATTGACAGAATGAGAATAACTCTACTCACTGAATTGACAAGTGCAGCCCCTTTCATTGAATGAAAGTATGCAGTTTGTTTCACTGTACAAGGGAGTTAGGTTTCTGGCATTGAAACAATGAATACAGTTTGATTCAATGAATCAATGGTTGTAGTTTGATTGAATGCATGCAGTTTGTTTAATTGAACGAAAGCGTTAAGATTGTCGCATTGAAAGAATGAGAATAACTCTACTCACTGAATTGACAAGTGCAGCCTCTTTCATTGAATGAAAGTATGTAGTTTGGTTCACTATGTAAGGGAGTTAGGTTTGTTCCATTGAAAGAAGGAATACGGTCTGATTAATTGAAGCAATGTTTTCACTTTGATTCAATGATTCAATGAATGCAGTTTCTTTCATTGAATGAAAGCCTTAGGCTGGTCCCATTGAATGAAAGAGAATAGCTCTACTCATTGAATTGACAAGTGCAGCATTTTTCATTGAATGAACATATGCAGTTTGTTTCACTGCACAAGGGAGGTAGGTTTGTTGCATTGATTCAATGAATAAGGTTTGATTCATTGAAGCAATGATTTCACTTGGATTAAATGATTCAATGAATGCAGTTTGTTTCATTGAATGAAAGCATTAAGCTTGTCCCACTGAATGAATGAGAGTAGCTCTACTCATTGAATTGACAAGTGCAGCCTTTTTAATGAATGAACCTACAAAGTTTTGTTCAGGAGAAAAGTACGTTTGGTTTGTTGCATTGAAACAAGGAATACAGTTTGATTCAATGAATCAATGGTTATAGTTTGATTGAATGATTAAATGCATGCAGTTTGTTTATTTGAAAGAAAGCGTTAAGCTTGTCCCATTGAAAGAATGAGAATAACTCTATTCACTGAATGGACAACTGCAGCCTCTTTCAATGAATGAACCTACAAAGTTCTGTGCACAAGGGAAGTATGTTTGGTTTGTTGCATTGAAACAAGGAATACAGTTTGATTCAATGAATCAATGGTTATAGTTTGATTGAATGATTCAATGCATGCAGTTTCTGTATTTGAAAGAAACCGTTAAGCTTCTCCCATTGACAGAATGAGAATAACTCTACTCACTGAATTGACAAGTGCAGCCCCTTTCATTGAATGAAAGTATGCAGTTTGTTTCACTGTACAAGGGAGTTAGGTTTCTGGCATTGAAACAATGAATACAGTTTGATTCAATGAATCAATGGTTGTAGTTTGATTGAATGCATGCAGTTTGTTTAATTGAACGAAAGCGTTAAGATTGTCCCAGTGAATGAATGAGAGTAGCTCTACTCATTGAATTGACAAGTGCAGCCTTTTTCATGAATGAACCTATAAAGTTTTGTTCAGGAGAAAATTATGTTTGGTTTGTTGCATTGAACCAAGTAATATAGTTTGATTCAATGAATCAATGGTTGTAGTTTGATTGAATGATTCAATGCATGTAGTTTGTTTATTTGGAGGAAATCGTTAAGCTTGTCCCATTGAAAGAATGAGAATAACTCTACTCACTGAATTGACAAGTGCAGCCCCTTTCATTGAATGAAAGTATGCAGTTTGTTTCACTGTGCAAGGGAGTTAGGTTTGTTGCATTGAAACAATGAATACAGTTTGATTCAATGAATCAATGGTTGTAGTTTGATTGATTGCATGCAGTTTGTTGAATTGAACGAAAGCGTTAAGCTTGTCCATTGAAAGAATGAGAATAACTCTACTCAATGAATTGACAAGTGCAGCCTCTTTCATTGAATGAAAGTATGCAGTTTGGTTCACTATGTAAGGGAGATAGGTTTGTTCCATTGAAAGAAGGAATACGGTTTGATTAATTGAATCAATGATTGTAGATTTATTCAATGATTCAATGAATGCAGTTTCTTTCATTGAATGAAAGCCTTAGGCTGGTCCCATTGAATGAAAGAGAATAGCTCTACTCATTGAATTGACAAGTGCAGCATTTTTCATTGAATGAACATATGCAGTTTGTTTCACTGCACAAGGGAGGTAGGTTTGTTGCATTGATTCAATGAATAAGGTTTGATTCATTGAAGCAATGATTTCACTTGGATTAAATGATTCAATGAATGCAGTTTGTTTCATTGAATGAAAGCATTAAGCTTGTCCCACTGAATGAATGAGAGTAGCTCTACTCATTGAATTGACAAGTGCAGCCTTTTTAATGAATGAACCTACAAAGTTTTGTTCAGGAGAAAAGTACGTTTGGTTTGTTGCATTGAAACAAGGAATACAGTTTGATTCAATGAATCAATGGTTATAGTTTGATTGAATGATTAAATGCATGCAGTTTGTTTATTTGAAAGAAAGCGTTAAGCTTGTCCCATTGAAAGAATGAGAATAACTCTATTCACTGAATGGACAACTGCAGCCTCTTTCATTGAATGAACCTACAAAGTTTTGTGCACAAGGGAAGTATGTTTGGTTTGTTGCATTGAAACAAGGAATACAGTTTGATTCAATGAATCAATGGTTATAGTTTGATTGAATGATTCAATGCATGCAGTTTCTGTATTTGAAAGAAACCGTTAAGCTTCTCCCATTGACAGAATGAGAATAACTCTACTCACTGTATTGACAAGTGCAGCCCCTTTCATTGAATGAAAGTATGCAGTTTGTTTCACTGTACAAGGGAGTTAGGTTTCTGGCATTGAAACAATGAATACAGTTTGATTCAATGAATCAATGGTGTAGTTTGATTGAATGCATGCAGTTTGTTTAATTGAACGAAAGCGTTAAGATTGTCCCACTGAATGAATGAGAGTAGCTCTACTCATTGAATTGACAAGTGCAGCCTTTTTCATGAATGAACCTATAAAGTTTTGTTCAGGAGAAAATTATGTTTGTTTTGTTGCATTGAACCAATTAATATAGTTTGATTCAATGAATCAATGGTTGTAGTTTGATTGAATGATTCAATGCATCTAGTTTGTTTAATTGGAGGAAATCGTTAAGCTTGTCCCATTGAAAGAATGAGAATAACTCTACTCACTGAATTGACAAGTGCAGCTCCTTTCATTGAATGAAAGTATGCAGTTTGTTTCACTGTGCAAGGGAGTTAGGTTTGTTGCATTGAAACAATGAATACAGTTTGATTCAATGAATCAATGGTTGTAGTTTGATTGATTGCATGCAGTTTGTTGAATTGAACGAAAGCGTTAAGCTTGTCCATTGAAAGAATGAGAATAACTCTACTCAATGAATTGACAAGTGCAGCCTCTTTCATTGAATGAAAGTATGCAGTTTGGTTCACTATGTAAGGGAGATAGGTTTGTTCCATTGAAAGAAGGAATACGGTTTGATTAATTGAATCAATGATTGTAGATTGATTCAATGATTCAATGAATGCAGTTTCTTTCATTGAATGAAAGCCTTAGGCTGGTCCCATTGAATGAAAGAGAATAGCTCTACTCATTGAATTGACAAGTGCAGCATTTTTCATTGAATGAACATATGCAGTTTGTTTCACTGCACAAGGGAGGTAGGTTTGTTGCATTGATTCAATGAATAAGGTTTGATTCATTGAAGCAATGATTTCACTTGGATTAAATGATTCAATGAATGCAGTTTGTTTCATTGAATGAAAGCATTAAGCTTGTCCCACTGAATGAATGAGAGTTGCTCTACTCATTGAATTGACAAGTGCAGCCTTTTTAATGAATGAACCAACAAAGTTTTGTTCAGGAGAAAAGTACGTTTGGTTTGTTGCATTGAAACAAGGAATACAGTTTGATTCAATGAATCAATGGTTATAGTTTGATTGAATGATTAAATGCATGCAGTTTGTTTATTTGAAAGAAAGCGTTAAGCTTGTCCCATTGAAAGAATGAGAATAACTCTATTCACTGAATGGACAAGTGCAGCCTCTTTCATTGAAAGAACCTACAAAGTGTTGTGCACAAGGAAAGTATGTTTGGTTTGTCGCATTGAAACAAGGAATACAGTTTGATTCAATGAATCAATGGTTATAGTTTGATTGAATGATTCAATGCATGCAGTTTCTGTATTTGAAAGAAACCGTTAAGCTTCTCCCATTGACAGAATGAGAATAACTCTACTCACTGAATTGACAAGTGCAGCCCCTTTCATTGAATGAAAGTATGCAGTTTGTTTCACTGTACAAGAGAGTTAGGTTTCTGGCATTGAAACAATGAATACAGTTTGATTCAATGAATCAATGGTTGTAGTTTGATTGAATGCATGCAGTTTGTTTAATTGAACGAAAGCGTTAAGATTGTCCCATTGAAAGAATGAGAATAACTCTACTCACTGAATTGACAAGTGCAGCCTCTTTCATTGAATGAAAGTATGTAGTTTGGTTCACTATGTAAGGGAGTTAGGTTTGTTCCATTGAAAGAAGGAATACGGTCTGATTAATTGAAGCAATGTTTTCACTTTGATTGAATGATTCAATGAATGCAGTTTCTTTCATTGAATGAAAGCATTAGGCTGGTCCCATTGAATGAAAGAGAATAGCTCTACTCATTGAATTGACAAGTGCAGCATTTTTCATTGAATGAACATATGCAGTTTGTTTCACTGCACAAGGGAGGTAGGTTTGTTGCATTGATTCAATGAATAAGGTTTGATTCATTGAAGCAATGATTTCACTTGGATTAAATGATTCAATGAATGCAGTTTGTTTCATTGAATGAAAGCATTAAGCTTGTCCCACTGAATGAATGAGAGTAGCTCTACTCATTGAATTGACAAGTGCAGCCTTTTTAATGAATGAACCTACAAAGTTTTGTTCAGGAGAAAAGTACGTTTGGTTTGTTGCATTGAAACAAGGAATACAGTTTGATTCAATGAATCAATGGTTATAGTTTGATTGAATGATTAAATGCATGCAGTTTGTTTATTTGAAAGAAAGCGTTAAGCTTGTCCCATTGAAAGAATGAGAATAACTCTATTCACTGAATGGACAACTGCAGCCTCTTTCATTGAATGAACCTACAAAGTTTTGTGCACAAGGAAAGTATGTTTGGTTTGTTGCATTGAAACAAGGAATACAGTTTGATTCAATGAATCAATGGTTATAGTTTGATTGAATGATTCAATGCATGCAGTTTCTGTATTTGAAAGAAACCGTTAAGCTTCTCCCATTGACAGAATGAGAATAACTCTACTCACTGAATTGACAAGTGCAGCCAATTGAATGAAAGTATGCAGTTTGTTTCACTGTACAAGGGAGTTAGGTTTCTGGCATTGAAACAATGAATACAGTTTGATTCAATGAATCAATGGTTGTAGTTTGATTGAATGCATGCAGTTTGTTTAATTGAACGAAAGCGTTAAGATTGTCCCAGTGAATGAATGAGAGTAGCTCTACTCATTGAATTGACAAGTGCAGCCTTTTTCATGAATGAACCTATAAAGTTTTGTTCAGGAGAAAATTATGTTTGGTTTGTTGCATTGAACCAAGTAATATAGTTTGATTCAATGAATCAATGGTTGTAGTTTGATTGAATGATTCAATGCATGTAGTTTGTTTATTTGGAGGAAATCGTTAAGCTTGTCCCATTGAAAGAATGAGAATAACTCTACTCACTGAATTGACAAGTGCAGCTCCTTTCATTGAATGAAAGTATGCAGTTTGTTTCACTGTGCAAGGGAGTTAGGTTTGTTGCATTGAAACAATGAATACAGTTTGATTCAATGAATCAATGGTTGTAGTTTGATTGATTGCATGCAGTTTGTTGAATTGAACGAAAGCGTTAAGCTTGTCCATTGAAAGAATGAGAATAACTCTACTCAATGAATTGACAAGTGCAGCCTCTTTCATTGAATGAAAGTATGCAGTTTGGTTCACTATGTAAGGGAGATAGGTTTGTTCCATTGAAAGAAGGAATACGGTTTGATTAATTGAATCAATGATTGTAGATTGATTCAATGATTCAATGAATGCAGTTTCTTTCATTGAATGAAAGCCTTAGGCTGGTCCCATTGAATGAAAGAGAATAGCTCTACTCATTGAATTGACAAGTGCAGCATTTTTCATTGAATGAACATATGCAGTTTGTTTCACTGCACAAGGGAGGTAGGTTTGTTGCATTGATTCAATGAATAAGGTTTGATTCATTGAAGCAATGATTTCACTTGGATTAAATGATTCAATGAATGCAGTTTGTTTCATTGAATGAAAGCATTAAGCTTGTCCCACTGAATGAATGAGAGTTGCTCTACTCATTGAATTGACAAGTGCAGCCTTTTTAATGAATGAACCAACAAAGTTTTGTTCAGGAGAAAAGTACGTTTGGTTTGTTGCATTGAAACAAGGAATACAGTTTGATTCAATGAATCAATGGTTATAGTTTGATTGAATGATTAAATGCATGCAGTTTGTTTATTTGAAAGAAAGCGTTAAGCTTGTCCCATTGAAAGAATGAGAATAACTCTATTCACTGAATGGACAAGTGCAGCCTCTTTCATTGAAAGAACCTACAAAGTGTTGTGCACAAGGAAAGTATGTTTGGTTTGTCGCATTGAAACAAGGAATACAGTTTGATTCAATGAATCAATGGTTATAGTTTGATTGAATGATTCAATGCATGCAGTTTCTGTATTTGAAAGAAACCGTTAAGCTTCTCCCATTGACAGAATGAGAATAACTCTACTCACTGAATTGACAAGTGCAGCCCCTTTCATTGAATGAAAGTATGCAGTTTGTTTCACTGTACAAGAGAGTTAGGTTTCTGGCATTGAAACAATGAATACAGTTTGATTCAATGAATCAATGGTTGTAGTTTGATTGAATGCATGCAGTTTGTTTAATTGAACGAAAGCGTTAAGATTGTCCCATTGAAAGAATGAGAATAACTCTACTCACTGAATTGACAAGTGCAGCCTCTTTCATTGAATGAAAGTATGTAGTTTGGTTCACTATGTAAGGGAGTTAGGTTTGTTCCATTGAAAGAAGGAATACGGTCTGATTAATTGAAGCAATGTTTTCACTTTGATTGAATGATTCAATGAATGCAGTTTCTTTCATTGAATGAAAGCATTAGGCTGGTCCCATTGAATGAAAGAGAATAGCTCTACTCATTGAATTGACAAGTGCAGCATTTTTCATTGAATGAACATATGCAGTTTGTTTCACTGCACAAGGGAGGTAGGTTTGTTGCATTGATTCAATGAATAAGGTTTGATTCATTGAAGCAATGATTTCACTTGGATTAAATGATTCAATGAATGCAGTTTGTTTCATTGAATGAAAGCATTAAGCTTGTCCCACTGAATGAATGAGAGTAGCTCTACTCATTGAATTGACAAGTGCAGCCTTTTTAATGAATGAACCTACAAAGTTTTGTTCAGGAGAAAAGTACGTTTGGTTTGTTGCATTGAAACAAGGAATACAGTTTGATTCAATGAATCAATGGTTATAGTTTGATTGAATGATTAAATGCATGCAGTTTGTTTATTTGAAAGAAAGCGTTAAGCTTGTCCCATTGAAAGAATGAGAATAACTCTATTCACTGAATGGACAACTGCAGCCTCTTTCATTGAATGAACCTACAAAGTTTTGTGCACAAGGAAAGTATGTTTGGTTTGTTGCATTGAAACAAGGAATACAGTTTGATTCAATGAATCAATGGTTATAGTTTGATTGAATGATTCAATGCATGCAGTTTCTGTATTTGAAAGAAACCGTTAAGCTTCTCCCATTGACAGAATGAGAATAACTCTACTCACTGAATTGACAAGTGCAGCCAATTGAATGAAAGTATGCAGTTTGTTTCACTGTACAAGGGAGTTAGGTTTCTGGCATTGAAACAATGAATACAGTTTGATTCAATGAATCAATGGTTGTAGTTTGATTGAATGCATGCAGTTTGTTTAATTGAACGAAAGCGTTAAGATTGTCCCAGTGAATGAATGAGAGTAGCTCTACTCATTGAATTGACAAGTGCAGCCTTTTTCATGAATGAACCTATAAAGTTTTGTTCAGGAGAAAATTATGTTTGGTTTGTTGCATTGAACCAAGTAATATAGTTTGATTCAATGAATCAATGGTTGTAGTTTGATTGAATGATTCAATGCATGTAGTTTGTTTATTTGGAGGAAATCGTTAAGCTTGTCCCATTGAAAGAATGAGAATAACTCTACTCACTGAATTGACAAGTGCAGCCCCTTTCATTGAATGAAAGTATGCAGTTTGTTTCACTGTGCAAGGGAGTTAGGTTTGTTGCATTGAAACAATGAATACAGTTTGATTCAATGAATCAATGGTTGTAGTTTGATTGATTGCATGCAGTTTGTTGAATTGAACGAAAGCGTTAAGCTTGTCCATTGAAAGAATGAGAATAACTCTACTCAATGAATTGACAAGTGCAGCCTCTTTCATTGAATGAAAGTATGCAGTTTGGTTCACTATGTAAGGGAGATAGGTTTGTTCCATTGAAAGAAGGAATACGGTTTGATTAATTGAATCAATGATTGTAGATTTATTCAATGATTCACTGAATGCAGTTTCTTTCATTGAATGAAAGCCTTAGGCTGGTCCCATTGAATGAAAGAGAATAGCTCTACTCATTGAATTGACAAGTGCAGCATTTTTCATTGAATGAACATATGCAGTTTGTTTCACTGTACAAGGGAGGTAGGTTTGTTGCATTGATTCAATGAATAAGGTTTGATTCATTGAAGCAATGATTTCACTTGGATTAAATGATTCAATGAATGCAGTTTGTTTCATTGAATGAAAGCATTAAGCTTGTCCCACTGAATGAATGAGAGTAGCTCTACTCATTGAATTGACAAGTGCAGCCTTTTTAATGAATGAACCTACAAAGTTTTGTTCAGGAGAAAAGTACGTTTGGTTTGTTGCATTGAAACAAGGAATACAGTTTGATTCAATGAATCAATGGTTATAGTTTGATTGAATGATTAAATGCATGCAGTTTGTTTATTTGAAAGAAAGCGTTAAGCTTGTCCCATTGAAAGAATGAGAATAACTCTATTCACTGAATGGACAAGTGCAGCCTCTTTCATTGAATGAACCTACAAAGTTTTGTGCACGAGGAAAATATGTTTGGTTCGTTGCATTGAAACAAGGAATACAGTTTGATTCAATGAATCAATGGTTCTCGTTTGATTGAATGATTCAATGCATGCAACTTGTGTATTTGAAAGAAATCGTTAATCTTGTCCCTTTGAAAGAATGAGAATAACTCTACCCACTGAATTGACAAGTGCAGCCTCTTTCATTAAATGAAAGTATGCAGTTTGTTTCACTGTGCAAGGGAGTTAGGTTTGTTGCATTGAAACAATGAATACAGTTTGATTCAATGAATCAATGGTTGTAGTTTGATTAATTGCATGCAGTTTGTTGAATTGAACGAAAGCGTTAAGCTTGTCCATTGAAAGAATGAGAATAACTCTACTCAATGAATTGACAAGTGCAGCCTCTTTCATTGAATGAAAGTATGCAGTTTGGTTCACTATGTAAGGGAGATAGGTTTGTTCCATTGAAAGAAGGAATACGGTTTGATTAATTGAATCAATGATTGTAGATTTATTCAATGATTCAATGAATGCAGTTTCTTTCATTGAATGAAAGCCTTAGGCTGGTCCCATTGAATGAAAGAGAATAGCTCTACTCATTGAATTGACGAGTGCAGCATTTTTCATTGAATGAACATATGCAGTTTGTTTCACTGTACAAGGGAGGTAGGTTTGTTGCATTGATTCAATGAATAAGGTTTGATTCATTGAAGCAATGATTTCACTTGGATTAAATGATTCAATGAATGCAGTTTGTTTCATTGAATGAAAGCATTAAGCTTGTCCCACTGAATGAATGAGAGTAGCTCTACTCATTGAATTGACAAGTGCAGCCTTTTTAATGAATGAACCTACAAAGTTTTGTTCAGGAGAAAAGTACGTTTGGTTTGTTGCATTGAAACAAGGAACACAGTTTGATTCAATGAATCAATGGTTATAGTTTGATTGAATGATTAAATGCATGCAGTTTGTTTATTTGAAAGAAAGCGTTAAGCTTGTCCCATTGAAAGAATGAGAATAACTCTATTCACTGAATGGACAAGTGCAGCCTCTTTCATTGAATGAACCTACAAAGATTTGTGCACGAGGAAAATATGTTTGGTTCGTTGCATTGAAACAAGGAATACAGTTTGATTCAATGAATCAATGGTTCTCGTTTGATTGAATGATTCAATGCATGCAACTTGTGTATTTGAAAGAAATCGTTAATCTTGTCCCTTTGAAAGAATGAGCATAACTCTACTCACTGAATTGACAAGTGCAGCCTCTTTCATTAAATGAAAGTATGCAGTTTGTTTCACTGTGCAAGGGAGTTAGGTTTGTTGCATTGAAACAATGAATACAGTTTGATTCAATGAATCAATGGTTGTAGTTTGATTAATTGCATGCAGTTTGTTGAATTGAACGAAAGCGTTAAGCTTGTCCATTGAAAGAATGAGAATAACTCTACTCAATGAATTGACAAGTGCAGCCTCTTTCATTGAATGAAAGTATGCAGTTTGGTTCACTATGTAAGGGAGATAGGTTTGTTCCATTGAAAGAAGGAATACGGTTTGATTAATTGAATCAATGATTGTAGATTTATTCAATGATTCAATGAATGCAGTTTCTTTCATTGAATGAAAGCCTTAGGCTGGTCCCATTGAATGAAAGAGAATAGCTCTACTCATTGAATGACAAGTGCAGCATTTTTCATTGAATGAACATATGCAGTTTGTTTCACTGTACAAGGGAGGTAGGTTTGTTGCATTGATTCAATGAATAAGGTTTGATTCATTGAAGCAATGATTTCACTTGGATTAAATGATTCAATGAATGCAATTTGTTTCATTGAATGAAAGCATTAAGCTTGTCCCACTGAATGAATGAGAGTAGCTCTACTCATTGAATTGACAAGTGCAGCCTTTTAAATGAATGAACCTACAAAGTTTTGTTCAGGAGAAAAGTACGTTTGGTTTGTTGCATTGAAACAAGGAATACGGTTTGATTCAATGAATCAATGGTTATAGTTTGATTGAATGATTAAATGCATGCAGTTTGTTTATTTGAAAGAAAGCGTTAAGCTTGTCCCATTGAAAGAATGAGAATAACTCTACTCACGGAATTGACAAGTGCAGCCTCTTTCATTGAATGAAAGTATGCAGTTTGGTTCACTATGTAAGGGAGTTAGGTTTGTTCCATTGAAAGTAGGAATACGGTCTGATTAATTGAAGCAATGTTTTCACTTTGATTCAATGATTCAATGAATGCAGTTTCTTTCATTGAATGAAAGCCTTAGGCTGGTCCCATTGAATGAAAGAGAATAGCTCTACTCATTGAATTGACAAGTGCAGCATTTTTCGTTGAATGAACATATACAGTTTGTTTCACTGTACAAGGGAGGTCGGTTTGTTGCATTGATTCAATGAATAAGGTTTGATTCATTGAAGCAATGATTTCACTTGGATTAAATGATTCAATGAATGCAGTTTGTTTCATTGAATGAAAGCATTAAGCTTGTCCCACTGAATGAATGAGAGTAGCTCTACTCATTGAATTGACAAGTGCAGCCTTTTTAATGAATGAACCTACAAAGTTTTGTTCAGGAGAAAAGTACGTTTGGTTTGTTGCATTGAAACAAGGAATACGGTTTGATTCAATGAATCAATAGTTACAGTTTGATTGAATGATTAAATGCATGCAGTTTGTTTATTTGAAAGAAAGCGTTAAGCTTGTCCCATTGAAAGAATGAGAATAACTCTATTCACTGAATGGACAACTGCAGTCTCTTTCATTGAATGAACCTACAAAGTTTCGTGCACAAGGAAAGTATGTTTGGTTTGTTGCATTGAAACAAGGAATACAGTTTGATTCAATGAATCAATGGTTATAGTTTGATTGAATGATTGAATGCATGCAGTTTCTGTATTTGAAAGAAACCATTAAGCTTCTCCCATTGACAGAATGAGAATAACTCTACTCACTGAATTGACAAGTGCAGACCCTTTCATTGAATGAAAGTATGCAGTTTGTTTCACTGTACAAGGGAGTTAGGTTTCTGGCATTGAAACAATGAATACAGTTTGATTCAATGAATCAATGGTTGTAGTTTGATTGAATGCATGCAGTTTGTTTAATTGAACGAAAGCGTTAAGATTGTCCCACTGAATGAATGAGAGTAGCTCTACTCATTAAATTGACAAGTGCAGCCTTTTTCATGAATGAACCTATAAAGTTTTGTTAACGAGAAAATAATGTTTCGTTTGTTGCATTGAACCAAGTAATATAGTTTGATTCAATGAATCAATGGTTGTAGTTTGATTGAATGATTCAATGCATGTAGTTTGTTTATTTGGAGGAAATCGTTAAGCTTGTCCCATTGAAAGAATGAGAATAACTCTACTCACTGAATTGACAAGTGCAGCCCCTTTCATTGAATGAAAGTATGCAGTTTGTTTCACTGTGCAAGGGAGTTAGGTTTGTTGCATTGAAACAATGAATACAGTTTGATTCAATGAATCAATGGTTGTAGTTTGATTGAATGCATGCAGTTTGTTGAATTGAACGAAAGCGTTAAGCTTGTCCATTGGAAGAATGAGAATAACTCTACTCAATGAATTGACAAGTGCAGCCTCTTTCATTGAATGAAAGTATGCAGTTTGGTTCACTATGTAAGGGAGATAGGTTTGTTCCATTGAAAGAAGGAATACGGTTTGAATAATTGAATCAATGATTGTAGATTTATTCAATGATTCAATGAATGCAGTTTCTTTCATTGAAAGAAAGCCTTAGGCTGGTCCCATTGAATGAAAGAGAATAGCTCTACTCATTGAATTGACAAGTGCAGCATTTTTCATTGAATGAACATATGCAGTTTGTTTCACTGTACAAGGGAGGTAGGTTTGTTGCATTGATTCAATGAATAAGGTTTGATTCATTGAAGCAATGATTTCACTTGGATTAAATGATTCAATGAATGCAGTTTGTTTCATTGAATGAAAGCATTAAGCTTGTCCCACTTAATGAATGAGAGTAGCTCTACTCATTGAATTGACAAGTGCAGCCTTTTTAATGAATGAACCTACAAAGTTTTGTTCAGGAGAAAAGTACGTTTGGTTTGTTGCATTGAAACAAGGAATACGGTTTGATTCAATGAATCAATGGTTATAGTTTGATTGAATGATTGAATGCATGCAGTTTGTTTATTTGAAAGAAATCGTTAATCTTGTCCCTTTGAAAGAATGAGAATAACTCTACTCACTGAATTGACAAGTGCAGCCTCTTTCATTAAATGAAAGTATGCAGTTTGTTTCACTGTGCAAGGGAGTTAGGTTTGTTGCATTGAAACAATGAATACAGTTTGATTCAATAAATCAATGGTTGTAGTTTGATTGAAAGCATGCAGTTTGTTGAATTGAACGAAAGCGTTAAGCTTGTCCCATTGAAAGAATGAGAATAACTCTACTCACTGAATTGACAAGTGCAGCCTCTTTCATTGAATGAAAGTATGCAGTTTGGTTCACTATGTAAGGGAGTTAGGTTTGTTCCATTGAAAGTAGGAATACCGTCTGATTAATTGAAGCAATGTTTTCACTTTGATTCAATGATTCAATGAATGCAGTTTCTTTCATTGATAGAAAGCCTTAGGCTGGTCCCATTGAATGAATGAGAATAGCTCTACTCATTGAATTGACAAGTGCAGCACTTTTCACTGAATGAACATATGCAGTTTGTTTCACTGTACAAGGGAGGTAGGTTTGTTGCATTGATTCAATGAAAAAGGTTTGATTCATTGAAGCAATGATTTCACTTGGATTAAATGATTCAATGAATGCAGTTTGTTTCATTGAATGAAAGCATTAAGCTTGTCCCACTGAATGAATGAGAGTAGCTCTACTCATTGAATTGACAAGTGCAGCCTTTTTCATGAATGAACCTATAAAGTTTTGTTCAGGAGAAAATTATGTTTGGTTTGTTGCATTGAACCAAGTAATATAGTTTGATTCAATGAATCAATGGTTGTAGTTTGATTGAATGATTCAATGCATGTAGTTTGTTTATTTGGAGGAAATCGTTAAGCTTGTCCCATTGAAAGAATGAGAATAACTCTACTCACTGAATTGACAAGTGCAGCCCCTTTCATTGAATGAAAGTATGCAGTTTGTTTCACTGTGCAAGGGAGTTAGGTTTGTTGCATTGAAACAATGAATACAGTTTGATTCAATGAATCAATGGTTGTAGTTTGATTGAATGCATGCAGTTTGTTGAATTGAACGAAAGCGTTAAGCTTGTCCATTGGAAGAATGAGAATAACTCTACTCAATGAATTGACAAGTGCAGCCTCTTTCATTGAATGAAAGTATGCAGTTTGGTTCACTATGTAAGGGAGATAGGTTTGTTCCATTGAAAGAAGGAATACGGTTTGATTAATTGAATCAATGATTGTAGATTTATTCAATGATTCAATGAATGCAGTTTCTTTCATTGAAAGAAAGCCTTAGGCTGGTCCCATTGAATGAAAGAGAATAGCTCTACTCATTGAATTGACAAGTGCAGCATTTTTCATTGAATGAACATATGCAGTTTGTTTCACTGTACAAGGGAGGTAGGTTTGTTGCATTGATTCAATGAATAAGGTTTGATTCATTGAAGCAATGATTTCACTTGGATTAAATGATTCAATGAATGCAGTTTGTTTCATTGAATGAAAGCATTAAGCTTGTCCCACTGAATGAATGAGAGTAGCTCTACTCATTGAATTGACAAGTGCAGCCTTTTTAATGAATGAACCTACAAAGTTTTGTTCAGGAGAAAAGTACGTTTGGTTTGTTGCATTGAAACAAGGAATACGGTTTGATTCAATGAATCAATGGTTATAGTTTGATTGAATGATTGAATGCATGCAGTTTGTTTATTTGAAAGAAATCGTTAATCTTGTCCCTTTGAAAGAATGAGAATAACTCTACTCACTGAATTGACAAGTGCAGCCTCTTTCATTAAATGAAAGAATGCAGTTTGTTTCACTGTGCAAGGGAGTTAGGTTTGTTGCATTGAAACAATGAATACAGTTTGATTCAATAAATCAATGGTTGTAGTTTGATTGAAAGCATGCAGTTTGTTGAATTGAACGAAAGCGTTAAGCTTGTCCCATTGAAAGAATGAGAATAACTCTACTCACTGAATTGACAAGTGCAGCCTCTTTCATTGAATGAAAGTATGCAGTTTGGTTCACTATGTAAGGGAGTTAGGTTTGTTCCATTGAAAGTAGGAATACGGTCTGATTAATTGAAGCAATGTTTTCACTTTGATTCAATGATTCAATGAATGCAGTTTCTTTCATTGATAGAAAGCCTTAGGCTGGTCCCATTGAATGAATGAGAATAGCTCTACTCATTGAATTGACAAGTGCAGCACTTTTCACTGAATGAACATATGCAGTTTGTTTCACTGTACAAGGGAGGTAGGTTTGTTGCATTGATTCAATGAAAAAGGTTTGATTCATTGAAGCAATGATTTCACTTGGATTAAATGATTCAATGAATGCAGTTTGTTTCATTGAATGAAAGCATTAAGCTTGTCCCACTGAATGAATGAGAGTAGCTCTACTCATTGAATTGACAAGTGCAGCCTTTTTCATGAATGAACCTATAAAGTTTTGTTCAGGAGAAAATTATGTTTGGTTTGTTGCATTGAACCAAGTAATATAGTTTGATTCAATGAATCAATGGTTGTAGTTTGATTGAATGATTCAATGCATGTAGTTTGTTTATTTGGAGGAAATCGTTAAGCTTGTCCCATTGAAAGAATGAGAATAACTCTACTCACTGAATTGATAAGTGCAGCCCCTTTCATTGAATGAAAGTATGCAGTTTGTTTCACTGTGCAAGGGAGTTAGGTTTGTTGCATTGAAACAATGAATACAGTTTGATTCAATGAATCAATGGTTGTAGTTTGATTGAATGCATGCAGTTTGTTGAATTGAACGAAAGCGTTAAGCTTGTCCATTGAAAGAATGAGAATAACTCTACTCAATGAATTGACAAGTGGAGCCTCTTTCATTGAATGAAAGTATGCAGTTTGGTTCACTATGTAAGGGAGATAGGTTTGTTCCATTGAAAGAAGGAATACGGTTTGATTAATTGAATCAATGATTGTAGATTTATTCAATGATTCAATGAATGCAGTTTCTTTCATTGAATGAAAGCCTTAGGCTGGTCCCATTGAATGAAAGAGAATAGCTCGACTCATTGAATTGACAAGTGCAGCATTTTTCATTGAATGAACAGATGCAGTTTGTTTCACTGTACAAGGGAGGTAGGTTTGTTGCATTGATTCAATGAATAAGGTTTGATTCATTGAAGCAATGATTTCACTTGGATTAAATGATTCAATGAATGCAGTTTGTTTCATTGAATGAAAGCATTAAGCTTGTCCCACTTAATGAATGAGAGTAGCTCTACTCATTGAATTGACAAGTGCAGCCTTTTTAATGAATGAACCTACAAAGTTTTGTTCAGGAGAAAAGTACGTTTGGTTTGTTGCATTGAAACAAGGAATACGGTTTGATTCAATGAATCAATGGTTATAGTTTGATTGAATGATTGAATGCATGCAGTTTGTTTATTTGAAAGAAATCGTTAATCTTGTCCCTTTGAAAGAATGAGAATAACTCTACTCACTGAATTGACAAGTGCAGCCTCTTTCATTAAATGAAAGTATGCAGTTTGTTTCACTGTGCAAGGGAGTTAGGTTTGTTGCATTGAAACAATGAATACAGTTTGATTCAATGACTCAATGGTTGTAGTTTGATTGAAAGCATGCAGTTTGTTGAATTGAACGAAAGCGTTAAGCTTGTCCCATTGAAAGAATGAGAATAACTCTACTCACTGAATTGACAAGTGCAGCCTCTTTCATTGAATGAAAGTATGCAGTTTGGTTCACTATGTAAGGGAGTTAGGTTTGTTCCATTGAAAGTAGGAATACGGTCTGATTAATTGAAGCAATGTTTTCACTTTGATTCAATGATTCAATGAATGCAGTTTCTTTCATTGAATGAAAGCCTTAGGCTGGTCCCATTGAATGAATGAGAATAGCTCTACTCATTGAATTGACAAGTGCAGCACTTTTCATTGAATGAACATATGCAGTTTGTTTCACTGTACAAGGGAGGTAGGTTTGTTGCATTGATTCAATGAAAAAGGTTTGATTCATTGAAGCAATGATTTCACTTGGATTAAATGATTCAATGAATGCAGTTTGTTTCATTGAATGAAAGCATTAAGCTTGTCCCACTGAATGAATGAGAGTAGCTCTACTCATTGAATTGACAAGTGCAGCCTTTTTAATGAATGAACCTGCAACGTTTTGTTCAGGAGAAAAGTACGTTTGGTTTGTTGCATTGAAACAAGGAATACAGTTTGATTCAATGAATCAATGGTTACAGTTTGATTGAATGATTAAATGCATGCAGTTTGTTTATTTGAAAGAAAGCGTTAAGCTTGTCCCATTGAAAGAATGAGAATAACTCTATTCACTGAATGGACAAGTGCAGCCTCTTTCATTGAATGAACCTACAAAGTTTTGTGCATGAGGAAAATATGTTTGGTTTGTTGCATTGAAACAAGGAATACAGTTTGATTCAATGAATCAATGGTTATAGTTTGATTGAATGATTCAATGCATGCAAATTGTTTATTTGAAAGAAATCGTTAATCTTGTCCCTTTGAAAGAATGAGAATAACTCTACTCACTGAATTGACAAGTGCGGCCTCTTTCATTAAATGAAAGTATGCAGTTTGTTTCACTGTGCAAGGGAGTTAGGTTTGTTGCATTGAAACAATGAATACAGTTTGATTCAATGAATCAATGGTTGTAGTTTGATTGAATGCATGCAGTTTGTTTAATTGAACGAAAGCGTTAAGCTTGTCCCATTGAAAGAATGAGAATAACTCTATTCACTGAATGGACAACTGCAGCCTCTTTCATTGAATGAACCTACAAAGTTTTGTGCACAAGGAAAGTATGTTTGGTTTGTTGCATTGAAACAAGGAATACAGTTTGATTCAATGAATCAATGGTTATAATTTGATTGAATGATTGAATGCATGCAGTTTCTGTATTTGAAAGAAACCGTTAAACTTCTCCCATTGACAGAATGAGAATAACTCTACTCACTGAATTGACAAGTGCAGCCCCTTTCATTGAATGAAAGTATGCAGTTTGTTTCACTGTACAAGGGAGTTAGGTTTCTGGCATTGAAACAATGAATACAGTTTGATTCAATGAATCAATGGTTGTAGTTTGATTGAATGCATGCAGTTTGTTTAATTGAACGAAAGCGTTAAGATTGTCGCATTGAAAGAATGAGAATAACTCTACTCACTGAATTGACAAGTGCAGCCTCTTTCATTGAATGAAAGTATGTAGTTTGGTTCACTATGTAAGGGAGTTAGGTTTGTTCCATTGAAAGAAGGAATACGGTCTGATTAATTGAAGCAATGTTTTCACTTTGATTCAATGATTCAATGAATGCAGTTTCTTTCATTGAATGAAAGCCTTAAGCTGGTCCCATATAATGAAAGAGAATAGCTCTACTCATTGAATTGACAAGTGCAGCATTTTTCATTGAATGAACATATGCAGTTTGTTTCACTGCACAAGGGAGGTAGGTTTGTTGCATTGATTCAATGAATAAGGTTTGATTCATTGAAGCAATGATTTCACTTGGATTAAATGATTCAATGAATGCAGTTTGTTTCATTGAATGAAAGCATTAAGCTTGTCCCACTGAATGAATGAGAGTAGCTCTACTCATTGAATTGACAAGTGCAGCTTTTATAATGAATGAACCTACAAAGATTTGTTCAGGAGAAAAGTACGTTTGGTTTGTTGCATTGAAACAAGGAATACAGTTTGATTCAATGAATCAATGGTTATAGTTTGATTGAATGATTAAATGCATGCAGTTTGTTTATTTGAAAGAAAGCGTTAAGCTTGTCCCATTGAAAGAATGAGAATAACTCTATTCACTGAATGGACAAGTGCAGCCTCTTTCATTGAATGAACCTACAAAGTTTTGTGCACGAGGAAAATATGTTTGGTTCGTTGCATTGAAACAAGGAATACAGTTTGATTCAATGAATCAATGGTTCTCGTTTGATTGAATGATTCAATGCATGCAACTTGTGTATTTGAAAGAAATCGTTAATCTTGTCCCTTTGAAAGAATGAGAATAACTCTACTCACTGAATTGACAAGTGCAGCCCCTTTCATTGAATGAAAGTATGCAGTTTGTTTCACTGTACAAGGGAGTTAGGTTTCTGGCATTGAAACAATGAATACAGTTTGATTCAATGAATCAATGGTTGTAGTTTGATTGAATGCATGCAGTTTGTTTAATTGAACGAAAGCGTTAAGATTGTCCCACTGAATGAATGAGAGTAGCTCTACTCATTGAATTGACAAGTGCAGCCTTTTTCATGAATGAACCTATAAAGTTTTGTTCAGGAGAAAATTATGTTTGGTTTGTTGCATTGAACCAAGTAATATAGTTTGATTCAATGAATCAATGGTTGTAGTTTGATTGAATGATTCAATGCATGTAGTTTGTTTATTTGGAGGAAATCGTTAAGCTTGTCCCATTGAAAGAATGAGAATAACTCTACTCACTGAATTGACAAGTGCAGCCCCTTTCATTGAATGAAAGTATGCAGTTTGTTTCACTGTGCAAGGGAGTTAGGTTTGTTGCATTGAAACAATGAATACAGTTTGATTCAATGAATCAATGGTTGTAGTTTGATTGATTGCATGCAGTTTGTTGAATTGAACGAAAGCGTTAAGCTTGTCCATTGAAAGAATGAGAATAACTCTACTCAATGAATTGACAAGTGCAGCCTCTTTCATTGAATGAAAGTATGCAGTTTGGTTCACTATGTAAGGGAGATAGGTTTGTTCCATTGAAAGAAGGAATACGGTTTGATTAATTGAATCAATGATTGTAGATTTATTCAATGATTCAATGAATGCAGTTTCTTTCATTGAATGAAAGCCTTAGGCTGGTCCCATTGAATGAAAGAGAATAGCTCTACTCATTGAATTGACAAGTGCAGCATTTTTCATTGAATGAACATATGCAGTTTGTTTCACTGCACAAGGGAGGTAGGTTTGTTGCATTGATTCAATGAATAAGGTTTGATTCATTGAAGCAATGATTTCACTTGGATTAAATGATTCAATGAATGCAGTTTGTTTCATTGAATGAAAGCATTAAGCTTGTCCCACTGAATGAATGAGAGTTGCTCTACTCATTGAATTGACAAGTGCAGCCTTTTTAATGAATGAACCAACAAAGTTTTGTTCAGGAGAAAAGTACGTTTGGTTTGTTGCATTGAAACAAGGAATACAGTTTGATTCAATGAATCAATGGTTATAGTTTGATTGAATGATTAAATGCATGCAGTTTGTTTATTTGAAAGAAAGCGTTAAGCTTGTCCCATTGAAAGAATGAGAATAACTCTATTCACTGAATGGACAAGTGCAGCCTCTTTCATTGAAAGAACCTACAAAGTGTTGTGCACAAGGAAAGTATGTTTGGTTTGTCGCATTGAAACAAGGAATACAGTTTGATTCAATGAATCAATGGTTATAGTTTGATTGAATGATTCAATGCATGCAGTTTCTGTATTTGAAAGAAACCGTTAAGCTTCTCCCATTGACAGAATGAGAATAACTCTACTCACTGAATTGACAAGTGCAGCCCCTTTCATTGAATGAAAGTATGCAGTTTGTTTCACTGTACAAGGGAGTTAGGTTTCTGGCATTGAAACAATGAATACAGTTTGATTCAATGAATCAATGGTTGTAGTTTGATTGAATGATTAAATGCATGCAGTTTGTTTATTTGAAAGAAAGCGTTAAGCTTGTCCCATTGAAAGAATGAGAATAACTCTATTCACTGAATGGACAACTGCAGCCTCTTTCATTGAATGAACCTACAAAGTTTTGTGCACAAGGAAAGTATGTTTGGTTTGTTGCATTGAAACAATGAATACAGTTTGATTCAATGAATCAATGGTTGTAGTTTGATTGATTGCATGCAGTTTGTTGAATTGAACGAAAGCGTTAAGCTTGTCCATTGAAAGAATGAGAATAACTCTACTCAATGAATTGACAAGTGCAGCCTCTTTCATTGAATGAAAGTATGCAGTTTGGTTCACTATGTAAGGGAGATAGGTTTGTTCCATTGAAAGAAGGAATACGGTTTGATTAATTGAATCAATGATTGTAGATTTATTCAATGATTCAATGAATGCAGTTTCTTTCATTGAATGAAAGCCTTAGGCTGGTCCCATTGAATGAAAGAGAATAGCTCTACTCATTGAATTGACAAGTGCAGCATTTTTCATTGAATGAACATATGCAGTTTGTTTCACTGCACAAGGGAGGTAGGTTTGTTGCATTGATTCAATGAATAAGGTTTGATTCATTGAAGCAATGATTTCACTTGGATTAAATGATTCAATGAATGCAGTTTGTTTCATTGAATGAAAGCATTAAGCTTGTCCCACTGAATGAATGAGAGTTGCTCTACTCATTGAATTGACAAGTGCAGCCTTTTTAATGAATGAACCAACAAAGTTTTGTTCAGGAGAAAAGTACGTTTGGTTTGTTGCATTGAAACAAGGAATACAGTTTGATTCAATGAATCAATGGTTATAGTTTGATTGAATGATTAAATGCATGCAGTTTGTTTATTTGAAAGAAAGCGTTAAGCTTGTCCCATTGAAAGAATGAGAATAACTCTATTCACTGAATGGATAAGTGCAGCCTCTTTCATTGAAAGAACCTACAAAGTGTTGTGCACAAGGAAAGTATGTTTGGTTTGTCGCATTGAAACAAGGAATACAGTTTGATTCAATGAATCAATGGTTATAGTTTGATTGAATGATTCAATGCATGCAGTTTCTGTATTTGAAAGAAACCGTTAAGCTTCTCCCATTGACAGAATGAGAATAACTCTACTCACTGAATTGACAAGTGCAGCCCCTTTCATTGAATGAAAGTATGCAGTTTGTTTCACTGTACAAGGGAGTTAGGTTTCTGGCATTGAAACAATGAATACAGTTTGATTCAATGAATCAATGGTTGTAGTTTGATTGAATGCATGCAGTTTGTTTAATTGAACGAAAGCGTTAAGATTGTCCCATTGAAAGAATGAGAATAACTCTACTCACTGAACTGACAAGTGCAGCCTCTTTCATTGAATGAAAGTATGTAGTTTGGTTCACTATGTAAGGGAGTTAGGTTTGTTCCATTGAAAGAAGGAATACGGTCTGATTAATTGAAGCAATGTTTTCACTTTGATTGAATGATTCAATGAATGCAGTTTCTTTCATTGAATGAAAGCATTAGGCTGGTCCCATTGAATGAAAGAGAATAGCTCTACTCATTGAATTGACAAGTGCAGCATTTTTCATTGAATGAACATATGCAGTTTGTTTCACTGCACAAGGGAGGTAGGTTTGTTGCATTGATTCAATGAATAAGGTTTGATTCATTGAAGCAATGATTTCACTTGGATTAAATGATTCAATGAATGCAGTTTGTTTCATTGAATGAAAGCATTAAGCTTGTCCCACTGAATGAATGAGAGTAGCTCTACTCATTGAATTGACAAGTGCAGCCTTTTTAATGAATGAACCTACAAAGTTTTGTTCAGGAGAAAAGTACGTTTGGTTTGTTGCATTGAAACAAGGAATACAGTTTGATTCAATGAATCAATGGTTATAGTTTGATTGAATGATTAAATGCATGCAGTTTGTTTATTTGAAAGAAAGCGTTAAGCTTGTCCCATTGAAAGAATGAGAATAACTCTATTCACTGAATGGACAACTGCAGCCTCTTTCATTGAATGAACCTACAAAGTTTTGTGCACAAGGAAAGTATGTTTGGTTTGTTGCATTGAAACAAGGAATACAGTTTGATTCAATCAATCAATGGTTATAGTTTGATTGAATGATTGAATGCATGCAGTTTCTGTATTTGAAAGAAACCGTTAAGCTTCTCCCATTGACAGAATGAGAATAACTCTACTCACTGAATTGACAAGTGCAGCCAATTGAATGAAAGTATGCAGTTTGTTTCACTGTACAAGGGAGTTAGGTTTCTGGCATTGAAACAATGAATACAGTTTGATTCAATGAATCAATGGTTGTAGTTTGATTGAATGCATGCAGTTTGTTTAATTGAACGAAAGCGTTAAGATTGTCCCACTGAATGAATGAGAGTAGCTCCACTCATTGAATGGACAAGTGCAGCCTTTTTCATGAATGAACCTATAAAGTTTTGTTCAGGAGAAAATTATGTTTGGTTTGTTGCATTGAACCAAGTAATATAGTTTGATTCAATGAATCAATGGTTGTAGTTTGATTGAATGATTCAATGCATGTAGTTTGTTTATTTGGAGGAAATCGTTAAGCTTGTCCCATTGAAAGAATGAGAATAACTCTACTCACTGAATTGACAAGTGCAGCCCCTTTCATTGAATGAAAGTATGCAGTTTGTTTCACTGTGCAAGGGAGTTAGGTTTGTTGCATTGAAACAATGAATACAGTTTGATTCAATGAATCAATGGTTGTAGTTTGATTGATTGCATGCAGTTTGTTGAATTGAACGAAAGCGTTAAGCTTGTCCATTGAAAGAATGAGAATAACTCTACTCAATGAATTGACAAGTGGAGCCTCTTTCATTGAATGAAAGTATGCAGTTTGGTTCACTATGTAAGGGAGATAGGTTTGTTCCATTGAAAGAAGGAATACGGTTTGATTAATTGAATCAATGATTGTAGATTTATTCAATGATTCAATGAATGCAGTTTCTTTCATTGAATGAAAGCCTTAGGCTGGTCCCATTGAATGAAAGAGAATAGCTCTACTCATTGAATTGACAAGTGCAGCATTTTTCATTGAATGAACATATGCAGTTTGTTTCACTGTACAAGGGAGGTAGGTTTGTTGCATTGATTCAATGAATACGGTTTGATTCATTGAAGCAATGATTTCACTTGGATTAAATGATTCAATGAATGCAGTTTGTTTCATTGAATGAAAGCATTAAGCTTGTCCCACTGAATGAATGAGAGTAGCTCTACTCATTGAATTGACAAGTGCAGCCTTTTTAATGAATGAACCTACAAAGTTTTGTTCAGGAGAAAAGTACGTTTGGTTTGTTGCATTGAAACAAGGAATACAGTTTGATTCAATGAATCAATGGTTATAGTTTGATTGAATGATTAAATGCATGCAGTTTGTTTATTTGAAAGAAAGCGTTAAGCTTGTCCCATTGAAAGAATGAGAATAACTCTATTCACTGAATGGACAACTGCAGCCTCTTTCATTGAATGAACCTACAAAGTTTTGTGCACGAGGAAAATATGTTTGGTTCGTTGCATTGAAACAAGGAATACAGTTTGATTCAATGAATCAATGGTTCTCGTTTGATTGAATGATTCAATGCATGCAACTTGTGTATTTGAAAGAAATCGTTAATCTTGTCCCTTTGAAAGAATGAGAATAACTCTACTCACTGAATTGACAAGTGCAGCCTCTTTCATTAAATGAAAGTATGCAGTTTGTTTCACTGTGCAAGGGAGTTAGTTTTGTTGCATTGAAACAATGAATACAGTTTGATTCAATGAATCAATGGTTGTAGTTTGATTGAATGCATGCAGTTTGTTGAATTGAACGAAAGCGTTAAGCTTGTCCCATTGAAAGAATGAGAATAACTCTACTCACTGAATTGACAAGTGCAGCCTCTTTCATTGAATGAAAGTATGCAGTTTGGTTCACTATGTAAGGGAGATAGGTTTGTTCCATTGAAAGAAGGAATACGGTTTGATTAATTGAATCAATGATTGTAGATTTATTCAATGATTCAATGAATGCAGTTTCTTTCATTGAATGAAAGCCTTAGGCTGGTCCCATTGAATGAAAGAGAATAGCTCTACTCATTGAATGACAAGTGCAGCATTTTTCATTGAATGAACATATGCAGTTTGTTTCACTGTACAAGGGAGGTAGGTTTGTTGCATTGATTCAATGAATAAGGTTTGATTCATTGAAGCAATGATTTCACTTGGATTAAATGATTCAATGAATGCAATTTGTTTCATTGAATGAAAGCATTAAGCTTGTCCCACTGAATGAATGAGAGTAGCTCTACTCATTGAATTGACAAGTGCAGCCTTTTAAATGAATGAACCTACAAAGTTTTGTTCAGGAGAAAAGTACGTTTGGTTTGTTGCATTGAAACAAGGAATACGGTTTGATTCAATGAATCAATGGTTATAGTTTGATTGAATGATTATATGCATGCAGTTTGTTTATTTGAAAGAAAGCGTTAAGCTTGTCCCATTGAAAGAATGAGAATAACTCTACTCACGGAATTGACAAGTGCAACCTCTTTCATTGAATGAAAGTATGCAGTTTGGTTCACTATGTAAGGGAGTTAGGTTTGTTCCATTGAAAGTAGGAATACGGTCTGATTAATTGAAGCAATGTTTTCACTTTGATTCAATGATTCAATGAATGCAGTTTCTTTCATTGAATGAAAGCCTTAGGCTGGTCCCATTGAATGAAAGAGAATAGCTCTACTCATTGAATTGACAAGTGCAGCATTTTTCGTTGAATGAACATATACAGTTTGTTTCACTGTACAAGGGAGGTCGGTTTGTTGCATTGATTCAATGAATAAGGTTTGATTCATTGAAGCAATGATTTCACTTGGATTAAATGATTCAATGAATGCAGTTTGTTTCATTGAATGAAAGCATTAAGCTTGTCCCACTGAATGAATGAGAGTAGCTCTACTCATTTAATTGACAAGTGCAGCCTTTTAAATGAATGAACCTACAAAGTTTTGTTCAGGAGAAAAGTACGTTTGGTTTGTTGCATTGAAACAAGGAATACGGTTTGATTCAATGAATCAATGGTTATAGTTTGATTGAATGATTATATGCATGCAGTTTGTTTATTTGAAAGAAAGCGTTAAGCTTGTCCCATTGAAAGAATGAGAATAACTCTATTCACTGAATGGACAACTGCAGTCTCTTTCATTGAATGAACCTACAAAGTTTTGTGCACAAGGAAAGTATGTTTGGTTTGTTGCATTGAAACAAGGAATACAGTTTGATTCAATGAATCAATGGTTATAGTTTGATTGAATGATTGAATGCATGCAGTTTCTGTATTTGAAAGAAACCATTAAGCTTCTCCCATTGACAGAATGAGAATAACTCTACTCACTGAATTGACAAGTGCAGTCCCTTTCATTGAATGAAAGTATGCAGTTTGTTTCACTGTACAAGGGAGTTAGGTTTCTGGCATTGAAACAATGAATACAGTTTGATTCAATGAATCAATGGTTGTAGTTTGATTGAATGCATGCAGTTTGTTTAATTGAACGAAAGCGTTAAGATTGTCCCACTGAATGAATGAGAGTAGCTCTACTCATTGAATTGACAAGTGCAGCCTTTTTCATGAATGAACCTATAAAGTTTTGTTAACGAGAAAATAATGTTTGGTTTGTTGCATTGAACCAAGTAATATAGTTTGATTCAATGAATCAATGGTTGTAGTTTGATTGAATGATTCAATGCATGTAGTTTGTTTATTTGGAGGAAATCGTTAAGCTTGTCCCATTGAAAGAATGAGAATAACTCTACTCACTGAATTGACAAGTGCAGCCCCTTTCATTGAATGAAAGTATGCAGTTTGTTTCACTGTGCAAGGGAGTTAGGTTTGTTGCATTGAAACAATGAATACAGTTTGATTCAATGAATCAATGGTTGTAGTTTGATTGAATGCATGCAGTTTGTTGAATTGAACGAAAGCGTTAAGCTTGTCCATTGGAAGAATGAGAATAACTCTACTCAATGAATTGACAAGTGCAGCCTCTTTCATTGAATGAAAGTATGCAGTTTGGTTCACTATGTAAGGGAGATAGGTTTGTTCCATTGAAAGAAGGAATACGGTTTGATTAATTGAATCAATGATTGTAGATTTATTCAATGATTCAATGAATGCAGTTTCTTTCATTGAAAGAAAGCCTTAGGCTGGTCCCATTGAATGAAAGAGAATAGCTCTACTCATTGAATTGACAAGTGCAGCATTTTTCATTGAATGAACATATGCAGTTTGTTTCACTGTACAAGGGAGGTAGGTTTGTTGCATTGATTCAATGAATAAGGTTTGATTCATTGAAGCAATGATTTCACTTGGATTAAATGATTCAATGAATGCAGTTTGTTTCATTGAATGAAAGCATTAAGCTTGTCCCAATTAATGAATGAGAGTAGCTCTACTCATTGAATTGACAAGTGCAGCCTTTTTAATGAATGAACCTACAAAGTTTTGTTCAGGAGAAAAGTACGTTTGGTTTGTTGCATTGAAACAAGGAATACGGTTTGATTCAATGAATCAATGGTTATAGTTTGATTGAATGATTGAATGCATGCAGTTTGTTTATTTGAAAGAAATCGTTAATCTTGTCCCTTTGAAAGAATGAGAATAACTCTACTCACTGAATTGACAAGTGCAGCCTCTTTCATTAAATGAAAGTATGCAGTTTGTTTCACTGTGCAAGGGAGTTAGGTTTGTTGCATTGAAACAATGAATACAGTTTGATTCAATAAATCAATGGTTGTAGTTTGATTGAAAGCATGCAGTTTGTTGAATTGAACGAAAGCGTTAAGCTTGTCCCATTGAAAGAATGAGAATAACTCTACTCACTGAATTGACAAGTGCAGCCTCTTTCATTGAATGAAAGTATGCAGTTTGGTTCACTATGTAAGGGAGTTAGGTTTGTTCCATTGAAAGTAGGAATACGGTCTGATTAATTGAAGCAATGTTTTCACTTTGATTCAATGATTCAATGAATGCAGTTTCTTTCATTGAATGAAAGCCTTAGGCTGGTCCCATTGAATGAATGAGAATAGCTCTACTCATTGAATTGACAAGTGCAGCACTTTTCATTGAATGAACATATGCAGTTTGTTTCACTGTACAAGGGAGGTAGGTTTGTTGCATTGATTCAATGAAAAAGGTTTGATTCATTGAAGCAATGATTTCACTTGGATTAAATGATTCAATGAATGCAGTTTGTTTCATTGAATGAAAGCATTAAGCTTGTCCCACTGAATGAATGAGAGTAGCTCTACTCATTGAATTGACAAGTGCAGCCTTTTTCATGAATGAACCTATAAAGTTTTGTTCAGGAGAAAAGTACGTTTGGTTTGTTGCATTGAACCAAGTAATATAGTTTGATTCAATGAATCAATGCTTGTAGTTTGATTGAATGATTCAATGCATGTAGTTTGTTTATTTGGAGGAAATCGTTAAGCTTGTCCCATTGAAAGAATGAGAATAACTCTACTCACTGAATTGACAAGTGCAGCCCCTTTCATTGAATGAAAGTATGCAGTTTGTTTCACTGTGCAAGGGAGTTAGGTTTGTTGCATTGAAACAATGAATACAGTTTGATTCAATGAATCAATGGTTGTAGTTTGATTGAATGCATGCAGTTTGTTGAATTGAACGAAAGCGTTAAGCTTGTCCATTGAAAGAATGAGAATAACTCTACTCAATGAATTGACAAGTGGAGCCTCTTTAATTGAATGAAAGTATGCAGTTTGGTTCACTATGTAAGGGAGATAGGTTTGTTCCATTGAAAGAAGGAATACGGTTTGATTTATTGAATCAATGATTGTAGATTTATTCAATGATTCAATGAATGCAGTTTCTTTCATTGAATGAAAGCCTTAGGCTGGTCCCATTGAATGAAAGAGAATAGCTCTACTCATTGAATTGACAAGTGCAGCATTTTTCATTGAATGAACAGATGCAGTTTGTTTCACTGTACAAGGGAGGTAGGTTTGTTGCATTGATTCAATGAATAAGGTTTGATTCATTGAAGCAATGATTTCACTTGGATTAAATGATTCAATGAATGCAGTTTGTTTCATTGAATGAAAGCATTAAGCTTGTCCCACTTAATGAATGAGAGTAGCTCTACTCATTGAATTGACAAGTGCAGCCTTTTTAATGAATGAACCTACAAAGTTTTGTTCAGGAGAAAAGTACGTTTGGTTTGTTGCATTGAAACAAGGAATACGGTTTGATTCAATGAATCAATGGTTATAGTTTGATTGAATGATTGAATGCATGTAGTTTGTTTATTTGAAAGAAATCGTTAATCTTGTCCCTTTGAAAGAATGAGAATAACCCTACTCACTGAATTGACAAGTGCAGCCTCTTTCATTAAATGAAAGTATGCAGTTTGTTTCACTGTGCAAGGGAGTTAGGTTTGTTGCATTGAAACAATGAATACAGTTTGATTCAATGACTCAATGGTTGTAGTTTGATTGAAAGCATGCAGTTTGTTGAATTGAACGAAAGCGTTAAGCTTGTCCCATTGAAAGAATGAGAATAACTCTACTCACTGAATTGACAAGTGCAGCCTCTTTCATTGAATGAAAGTATGCAGTTTGGTTCACTATGTAAGGGAGTTAGGTTTGTTCCATTGAAAGTAGGAATACGGTCTGATTAATTGAAGCAATGTTTTCACTTTGATTCAATGATTCAATGAATGCAGTTTCTTTCATTGAATGAAAGCCTTAGGCTGGTCCCATTGAATGAATGAGAATAGCTCTACTCATTGAATTGACAAGTGCAGCACTTTTCATTGAATGAACATATGCAGTTTGTTTCACTGTACAAGGGAGGTAGGTTTGTTGCATTGATTCAATGAAAAAGGTTTGATTCATTGAAGCAATGATTTCACTTGGATTAAATGATTCAATGAATGCAGTTTGTTTCATTGAATGAAAGCATTAAGCTTGTCCCACTGAATGAATGAGAGTAGCTCTACTCATTGAATTGACAAGTGCAGCCTTTTTAATGAATGAACCTGCAACGTTTTGTTCAGGAGAAAAGTACGTTTGGTTTGTTGCATTGAAACAAGGAATACGGTTTGATTCAATGAATCAATGGTTATAGTTTGATTGAATGATTAAATGCATGCAGTTTGTTTATTTGAAAGAAAGCGTTAAGCTTGTCCCATTGAAAGAATGAGAATAACTCTATTCACTGAATGGACAAGTGCAGCCTCTTTCATTGAATGAACCTACAAAGTTTTGTGCATGAGGAAAATATGTTTGGTTTGTTGCATTGAAACAAGGAATACAGTTTGATTCAATGAATCAATGGTTATAGTTTGATTGAATGATTCAATGCATGCAAATTGTTTATTTGAAAGAAATCGTTAATCTTGTCCCTTTGAAAGAATGAGAATAACTCTACTCACTGAATTGACAAGTGCGGCCTCTTTCATTAAATGAAAGTATGCAGTTTGTTTCACTGTGCAAGGGAGTTAGGTTTGTTGCATTGAAACAATGAATACAGTTTGATTCAATGAATCAATGGTTGTAGTTTGATTGAATGCATGCAGTTTGTTGAATTGAACGAAAGCGTTAAGCTTGTCCCATTGAAAGAATGAGAATAACTCTATTCACTGAATGGACAACTGCAGCCTCTTTCATTGAATGAACCTACAAAGTTTTGTGCACAAGGAAAGTATGTTTGGTTTGTTGCATTGAAACAAGGAATACAGTTTGATTCAATGAATCAATGGTTATAGTTTGATTGAATGATTCAATGCATGCAGTTTCTGGATTTGAAAGAAACCGTTAAGCTTCTCCCATTGACAGAATGAGAATAACTCTACTCACTGAATTGACAAGTGCAGCCCCTTTCATTGAATGAAAGTATGCAGTTTGTTTCACTGTACAAGGGAGTTAGGTTTCTGGCATTGAAACAATGAATACAGTTTGATTCAATGAATCAATGGTTGTAGATTGATTGAATGCATGCAGTTTGTTTAATTGAACGAAAGCGTTAAGATTGTCCCAATGAATGAATGAGAGTAGCTCTACTCATTGAATTGACAAGTGCAGCCTTTTTCATGAATGAACCTACAAACTTTTGTTCAGGAGAAAATAATGTTTGGTTTGTTGCATTGAACCAAGTAATATAGTTTGATTCAATGAATCAATGGTTGTAGTTTGATTGAATGATTCAATGCATGTAGTTTGTTTATTTGGAGGAAATCGTTAAGCTTGTCCCATTGAAAGAATGAGAATAACTCTACTCAATGAATTGACAAGTGGAGCCTCTTTAATTGAATGAAAGTATGCAGTTTGGTTCACTATGTAAGGGAGATAGGTTTGTTCCATTGAAAGAAGGAATACGGTTTGATTAATTGAATCAATGATTGTAGATTTATTCAATGATTCGATGAATGCAGTTTCTTTCATTGAATGAAAGCCTTAGGCTGGTCCCATTGAATGAAAGAGAATAGCTCTACTCATTGAATTGACAAGTGCAGCATTTTTCATTGAATGAACAGATGCAGTTTGTTTCACTGTACAAGGGAGGTAGGTTTGTTGCATTGATTCAATGAATAAGGTTTGATTCATTGAAGCAATGATTTCACTTGGATTAAATGATTCAATGCATGTAGTTTGTTTATTTGGAGGAAATAGTTAAGCTTGTCCCATTGAAAGAATGAGAATAACTCTACTCACTGAATTGACAAGTGGAGCCTCTTTAATTGAATGAAAGTATGCAGTTTGGTTCACTATGTAAGGGAGATAGGTTTGTTCCATTGAAAGAAGGAATACGGTTTGATTAATTGAATCAATGATTGTAGATTTATTCAATGATTCAATGAATGCAGTTTCTTTCATTGAATGAAAGCCTTAGGCTGGTCCCATTGAATGAAAGAGAATAGCTCTACTCATTGAATGACAAGTGCAGCATTTTTCATTGAATGAACATATGCAGTTTGTTTCACTGTACAAGGGAGGTAGGTTTGTTGCATTGATTCAATGAATAAGGTTTGATTCATTGAAGCAATGATTTCACTTGGATTAAATGATTCAATGAATGCAGTTTGTTTCATTGAATGAAAGCATTAAGCTTGTCCCACTGAATGAATGAGAGTAGCTCTACTCATTGAATTGACAAGTGCAGCCTTTTTAATGAATGAACCTACAAAGTTTTGTTCAGGAGAAAAGTACGTTTGGTTTGTTGCATTGAAACAAGGAATACAGTTTGATTCAATGAATCAATGGTTATAGTTTGATTGAATGATTAAATGCATGCAGTTTGTTTATTTGAAAGAAAGCGTTAAGCTTGTCCCATTGAAAGAATGAGAATAACTCTATTCACTGAATGGACAACTGCAGCCTCTTTCATTGAATGAACCTACAAAGTTTTGTGCACAAGGAAAGTATGTTTGGTTTGTTGCATTGAAACAAGGAATACAGTTTGATTCAATGAATCAATGGTTATAGTTTGATTGAATGATTGAATGCATGCAGTTTCTGTATTTGAAAGAAACCGTTAAGCTTCTCCCATTGACAGAATGAGAATAACTCTACTCACTGAATTGACAAGTGCAGCCAATTGAATGAAAGTATGCAGTTTGTTTCACTGTACAAGGGAGTTAGGTTTCTGGCATTGAAACAATGAATACAGTTTGATTCAATGAATCAATGGTTGTAGTTTGATTGAATGCATGCAGTTTGTTTAATTGAACGAAAGCGTTAAGATTGTCCCACTGAATGAATGAGAGTAGCTCTACTCATTGAATTGACAAGTGCAGCCTTTTTCATGAATGAACCTATAAAGTTTTGTTCAGGAGAAAATTATGTTTGGTTTGTTGCATTGAACCAAGTAATATAGTTTGATTCAATGAATCAATGGTTGTAGTTTGATTGAATGATTCAATGCATGTAGTTTGTTTATTTGGAGGAAATCGTTAAGCTTGTCCAATTGAAAGAATGAGAATAACTCTACTCACTGAATTGACAAGTGCAGCCCCTTTCATTGAATGAAAGTATGCAGTTTGTTTCACTGTGCAAGGGAGTTAGGTTTGTTGCATTGAAACAATGAATACAGTTTGATTCAATGAATCAATGGTTGTAGTTTGATTAATTGCATGCAGTTTGTTGAATTGAACGAAAGCGTTAAGCTTGTCCATTGAAAGAATGAGAATAACTCTACTCAATGAATTGACAAGTGCAGCCTCTTTCATTGAATGAAAGTATGCAGTTTGGTTCACTATGTAAGGGAGATAGGTTTGTTCCATTGAAAGAAGGAATACGGTTTGATTAATTGAATCAATGATTGTAGATTTATTCAATGATTCAATGAATGCAGTTTCTTTCATTGAATGAAAGCCTTAGGCTGGTCCCATTGAATGAAAGAGAATAGCTCTACTCATTGCATTGACAAGTGCAGCATTTTTCATTGAATGAACATATGCAGTTTGTTTCACTGTACAAGGGAGGTAGGTTTGTTGCATTGATTCAATGAATAAGGATTGATTCATTGAAGCAATGATTTCACTTGGATTAAATGATTCAATGAATGCAGTTTGTTTCATTGAATGAAAGCATTAAGCTTGTCCCACTGAATGAATGAGAGTAGCTCTACTCATTGAATTGACAAGTGCAGCCTTTTTAATGAATGAACCTACAAAGTTTTGTTCAGGAGAAAAGTACGTTTGGTTTGTTGCATTGAAACAAGGAATACAGTTTGATTCAATGAATCAATGGTTATAGTTTGATTGAATGATTAAATGCATGCAGTTTGTTTATTTGAAAGAAAGCGTTAAGCTTGTCCCATTGAAAGAATGAGAATAACTCTATTCACTGAATGGACAAGTGCAGCCTCTTTCATTGAATGAACCTACAAAGTTTTGTGCACGAGGAAAATATGTTTGGTTCGTTGCATTGAAACAAGGAATACAGTTTGATTCAATGAATCAATGGTTCTCGTTTGATTGAATGATTCAATGCATGCAACTTGTGTATTTGAAAGAAATCGTTAATCTTGTCCCTTTGAAAGAATGAGAATAACTCTACTCACTGAATTGACAAGTGCAGCCTCTTTCATTAAATGAAAGTATGCAGTTTGTTTCACTGTGCAAGGGAGTTAGGTTTGTTGCATTGAAACAATGAATACAGTTTGATTCAATGAATCAATGGTTGTAGTTTGATTGAATGCATGCAGTTTGTTGAATTGAACGAAAGCGTTAAGCTTGTCCCATTGAAAGAATGAGAATAACTCTACTCACTGAATTGACAAGGGCAGCCCCTTTCATTGAATGAAAGTATGCAGTTTGTTTCACTGTGCAAGGGAGTTAGGTTTGTTGCATTGAAACAATGAATACAGTTTGATTCAATGAATCAATGGTTGTAGTTTGATTAATTGCATGCAGTTTGTTGAATTGAACGAAAGCGTTAAGCTTGTCCATTGAAAGAATGAGAATAACTCTACTCAATGAATTGACAAGTGCAGCCTCTTTCATTGAATGAAAGTATGCAGTTTGGTTCACTATGTAAGGGAGATAGGTTTGTTCCATTGAAAGAAGGAATACGGTTTGATTAATTGAATCAATGATTGTAGATTTATTCAATGATTCAATGAATGCAGTTTCTTTCATTGAATGAAAGCCTTAGGCTGGTCCCATTGAATGAAAGAGAATAGCTCTACTCATTGAATTGACGAGTGCAGCATTTTTCATTGAATGAACATATGCAGTTTGTTTCACTGTACAAGGGAGGTAGGTTTGTTGCATTGATTCAATGAATAAGGTTTGATTCATTGAAGCAATGATTTCACTTGGATTAAATGATTCAATGAATGCAGTTTGTTTCATTGAATGAAAGCATTAAGCTTGTCCCACTGAATGAATGAGAGTAGCTCTACTCATTGAATTGACAAGTGCAGCCTTTTTAATGAATGAACCTACAAAGTTTTGTTCAGGAGAAAAGTACATTTGGTTTGTTGCATTGAAACAAGGAACACAGTTTGATTCAATGAATCAATGGTTATAGTTTGATTGAATGATTAAATGCATGCAGTTTGTTTATTTGAAAGAAAGCGTTAAGCTTGTCCCATTGAAAGAATGAGAATAACTCTATTCACTGAATGGACAAGTGCAGCCTCTTTCATTGAATGAACCTACAAAGATTTGTGCACGAGGAAAATATGTTTGGTTCGTTGCATTGAAACAAGGAATACAGTTTGATTCAATGAATCAATGGTTCTCGTTTGATTGAATGATTCAATGCATGCAACTTGTGTATTTGAAAGAAATCGTTAATCTTGTCCCTTTGAAAGAATGAGAATAACTCTACTCACTGAATTGACAAGTGCAGCCTCTTTCATTAAATGAAAGTATGCAGTTTGTTTCACTGTGCAAGGGAGTTAGGTTTGTTGCATTGAAACAATGAATACAGTTTGATTCAATGAATCAATGGTTGTAGTTTGATTAATTGCATGCAGTTTGTTGAATTGAACGAAAGCGTTAAGCTTGTCCATTGAAAGAATGAGAATAACTCTACTCAATGAATTGACAAGTGCAGCCTCTTTCATTGAATGAAAGTATGCAGTTTGGTTCACTATGTAAGGGAGATAGGTTTGTTCCATTGAAAGAAGGAATACGGTTTGATTAATTGAATCAATGATTGTAGATTTATTCAATGATTCAATGAATGCAGTTTCTTTCATTGAATGAAAGCCTTAGGCTGGTCCCATTGAATGAAAGAGAATAGCTCTACTCATTGAATGACAAGTGCAGCATTTTTCATTGAATGAACATATGCAGTTTGTTTCACTGTACAAGGGAGGTAGGTTTGTTGCATTGATTCAATGAATAAGGTTTGATTCATTGAAGCAATGATTTCACTTGGATTAAATGATTCAATGAATGCAATTTGTTTCATTGAATGAAAGCATTAAGCTTGTCCCACTGAATGAATGAGAGTAGCTCTACTCATTGAATTGACAAGTGCAGCCTTTTAAATGAATGAACCTACAAAGTTTTGTTCAGGAGAAAAGTACGTTTGGTTTGTTGCATTGAAACAAGGAATACGGTTTGATTCAATGAATCAATGGTTATAGTTTGATTGAATGATTAAATGCATGCAGTTTGTTTATTTGAAAGAAAGCGTTAAGCTTGTCCCATTGAAAGAATGAGAATAACTCTACTCACGAAATTGACAAGTGCAGCCTCTTTCATTGAATGAAAGTATGCAGTTTGGTTCACTATGTAAGGGAGTTAGGTTTGTTCCATTGAAAGTAGGAATACGGTCTGATTAATTGAAGCAATGTTTTCACTTTGATTCAATGATTCAATGAATGCAGTTTCTTTCATTGAATGAAAGCCTTAGGCTGGTCCCATTGAATGAAAGAGAATAGCTCTACTCATTGAATTGACAAGTGCAGCATTTTTCGTTGAATGAACATATACAGTTTGTTTCACTGTACAAGGGAGGTCGGTTTGTTGCATTGATTCAATGAATAAGGTTTGATTCATTGAAGCAATGATTTCACTTGGATTAAATGATTCAATGAATGCAGTTTGTTTCATTGAATGAAAGCATTAAGCTTGTCCCACTGAATGAATGAGAGTAGCTCTACTCATTGAATTGACAAGTGCAGCCTTTTTAATGAATGAACCTACAAAGTTTTGTTCAGGAGAAAAGTACGTTTGGTTTGTTGCATTGAAACAAGGAATACGGTTTGATTCAATGAATCAATAGTTACAGTTTGATTGAATGATTAAATGCATGCAGTTTGTATATTTGAAAGAAAGCGTTAAGCTTGTCCCATTGAAAGAATGAGAATAACTCTATTCACTGAATGGACAACTGCAGTCTCTTTCATTGAATGAACCTACAAAGTTTCGTGCACAAGGAAAGTATGTTTGGTTTGTTGCATTGAAACAAGGAATACAGTTTGATTCAATGAATCAATGGTTATAGTTTGATTGAATGATTGAATGCATGCAGTTTCTGTATTTGAAAGAAACCATTAAGCTTCTCCCATTGACAGAATGAGAATAACTCTACTCACTGAATTGACAAGTGCAGACCCTTTCATTGAATGAAAGTATGCAGTTTGTTTCACTGTACAAGGGAGTTAGGTTTCTGGCATTGAAACAATGAATACAGTTTGATTCAATGAATCAATGGTTGTAGTTTGATTGAATGCATGCAGTTTGTTTAATTGAACGAAAGCGTTAAGATTGTCCCACTGAATGAATGAGAGTAGCTCTACTCATTAAATTGACAAGTGCAGCCTTTTTCATGAATGAACCTATAAAGTTTTGTTAACGAGAAAATAATGTTTCGTTTGTTGCATTGAACCAAGTAATATAGTTTGATTCAATGAATCAATGGTTGTAGTTTGATTGAATGATTCAATGCATGTAGTTTGTTTATTTGGAGGAAATCGTTAAGCTTGTCCCATTGAAAGAATGAGAATAACTCTACTCACTGAATTGACAAGTGCAGCCCCTTTCATTGAATGAAAGTATGCAGTTTGTTTCACTGTGCAAGGGAGTTAGGTTTGTTGCATTGAAACAATGAATACAGTTTGATTCAATGAATCAATGGTTGTAGTTTGATTGAATGCATGCAGTTTGTTGAATTGAACGAAAGCGTTAAGCTTGTCCATTGGAAGAATGAGAATAACTCTACTCAATGAATTGACAAGTGCAGCCTCTTTCATTGAATGAAAGTATGCAGTTTGGTTCACTATGTAAGGGAGATAGGTTTGTTCCATTGAAAGAAGGAATACGGTTTGAATAATTGAATCAATGATTGTAGATTTATTCAATGATTCAATGAATGCAGTTTCTTTCATTGAAAGAAAGCCTTAGGCTGGTCCCATTGAATGAAAGAGAATAGCTCTACTCATTGAATTGACAAGTGCAGCATTTTTCATTGAATGAACATATGCAGTTTGTTTCACTGTACAAGGGAGGTAGGTTTGTTGCATTGATTCAATGAATAAGGTTTGATTCATTGAAGCAATGATTTCACTTGGATTAAATGATTCAATGAATGCAGTTTGTTTCATTGAATGAAAGCATTAAGCTTGTCCCACTTAATGAATGAGAGTAGCTCTACTCATTGAATTGACAAGTGCAGCCTTTTTAATGAATGAACCTACAAAGTTTTGTTCAGGAGAAAAGTACGTTTGGTTTGTTGCATTGAAACAAGGAATACGGTTTGATTCAATGAATCAATGGTTATAGTTTGATTGAATGATTGAATGCATGCAGTTTGTTTATTTGAAAGAAATCGTTAATCTTGTCCCTTTGAAAGAATGAGAATAACTCTACTCACTGAATTGACAAGTGCAGCCTCTTTCATTAAATGAAAGTATGCAGTTTGTTTCACTGTGCAAGGGAGTTAGGTTTGTTGCATTGAAACAATGAATACAGTTTGATTCAATAAATCAATGGTTGTAGTTTGATTGAAAGCATGCAGTTTGTTGAATTGAACGAAAGCGTTAAGCTTGTCCCATTGAAAGAATGAGAATAACTCTACTCACTGAATTGACAAGTGCAGCCTCTTTCATTGAATGAAAGTATGCAGTTTGGTTCACTATGTAAGGGAGTTAGGTTTGTTCCATTGAAAGTAGGAATACCGTCTGATTAATTGAAGCAATGTTTTCACTTTGATTCAATGATTCAATGAATGCAGTTTCTTTCATTGATAGAAAGCCTTAGGCTGGTCCCATTGAATGAATGAGAATAGCTCTACTCATTGAATTGACAAGTGCAGCACTTTTCACTGAATGAACATATGCAGTTTGTTTCACTGTACAAGGGAGGTAGGTTTGTTGCATTGATTCAATGAAAAAGGTTTGATTCATTGAAGCAATGATTTCACTTGGATTAAATGATTCAATGAATGCAGTTTGTTTCATTGAATGAAAGCATTAAGCTTGTCCCACTGAATGAATGAGAGTAGCTCTACTCATTGAATTGACAAGTGCAGCCTTTTTCATGAATGAACCTATAAAGTTTTGTTCAGGAGAAAATTATGTTTGGTTTGTTGCATTGAACCAAGTAATATAGTTTGATTCAATGAATCAATGGTTGTAGTTTGATTGAATGATTCAATGCATGTAGTTTGTTTATTTGGAGGAAATCGTTAAGCTTGTCCCATTGAAAGAATGAGAATAACTCTACTCACTGAATTGACAAGTGCAGCCCCTTTCATTGAATGAAAGTATGCAGTTTGTTTCACTGTGCAAGGGAGTTAGGTTTGTTGCATTGAAACAATGAATACAGTTTGATTCAATGAATCAATGGTTGTAGTTTGATTGAATGCATGCAGTTTGTTGAATTGAACGAAAGCGTTAAGCTTGTCCATTGGAAGAATGAGAATAACTCTACTCAATGAATTGACAAGTGCAGCCTCTTTCATTGAATGAAAGTATGCAGTTTGGTTCACTATGTAAGGGAGATAGGTTTGTTCCATTGAAAGAAGGAATACGGTTTGATTAATTGAATCAATGATTGTAGATTTATTCAATGATTCAATGAATGCAGTTTCTTTCATTGAAAGAAAGCCTTAGGCTGGTCCCATTGAATGAAAGAGAATAGCTCTACTCATTGAATTGACAAGTGCAGCATTTTTCATTGAATGAACATATGCAGTTTGTTTCACTGTACAAGGGAGGTAGGTTTGTTGCATTGATTCAATGAATAAGGTTTGATTCATTGAAGCAATGATTTCACTTGGATTAAATGATTCAATGAATGCAGTTTGTTTCATTGAATGAAAGCATTAAGCTTGTCCCACTGAATGAATGAGAGTAGCTCTACTCATTGAATTGACAAGTGCAGCCTTTTTAATGAATGAACCTACAAAGTTTTGTTCAGGAGAAAAGTACGTTTGGTTTGTTGCATTGAAACAAGGAATACGGTTTGATTCAATGAATCAATGGTTATAGTTTGATTGAATGATTGAATGCATGCAGTTTGTTTATTTGAAAGAAATCGTTAATCTTGTCCCTTTGAAAGAATGAGAATAACTCTACTCACTGAATTGACAAGTGCAGCCTCTTTCATTAAATGAAAGAATGCAGTTTGTTTCACTGTGCAAGGGAGTTAGGTTTGTTGCATTGAAACAATGAATACAGTTTGATTCAATAAATCAATGGTTGTAGTTTGATTGAAAGCATGCAGTTTGTTGAATTGAACGAAAGCGTTAAGCTTGTCCCATTGAAAGAATGAGAATAACTCTACTCACTGAATTGACAAGTGCAGCCTCTTTCATTGAATGAAAGTATGCAGTTTGGTTCACTATGTAAGGGAGTTAGGTTTGTTCCATTGAAAGTAGGAATACGGTCTGATTAATTGAAGCAATGTTTTCACTTTGATTCAATGATTCAATGAATGCAGTTTCTTTCATTGATAGAAAGCCTTAGGCTGGTCCCATTGAATGAATGAGAATAGCTCTACTCATTGAATTGACAAGTGCAGCACTTTTCACTGAATGAACATATGCAGTTTGTTTCACTGTACAAGGGAGGTAGGTTTGTTGCATTGATTCAATGAAAAAGGTTTGATTCATTGAAGCAATGATTTCACTTGGATTAAATGATTCAATGAATGCAGTTTGTTTCATTGAATGAAAGCATTAAGCTTGTCCCACTGAATGAATGAGAGTAGCTCTACTCATTGAATTGACAAGTGCAGCCTTTTTCATGAATGAACCTATAAAGTTTTGTTCAGGAGAAAATTATGTTTGGTTTGTTGCATTGAACCAAGTAATATAGTTTGATTCAATGAATCAATGGTTGTAGTTTGATTGAATGATTCAATGCATGTAGTTTGTTTATTTGGAGGAAATCGTTAAGCTTGTCCCATTGAAAGAATGAGAATAACTCTACTCACTGAATTGATAAGTGCAGCCCCTTTCATTGAATGAAAGTATGCAGTTTGTTTCACTGTGCAAGGGAGTTAGGTTTGTTGCATTGAAACAATGAATACAGTTTGATTCAATGAATCAATGGTTGTAGTTTGATTGAATGCATGCAGTTTGTTGAATTGAACGAAAGCGTTAAGCTTGTCCATTGAAAGAATGAGAATAACTCTACTCAATGAATTGACAAGTGGAGCCTCTTTCATTGAATGAAAGTATGCAGTTTGGTTCACTATGTAAGGGAGATAGGTTTGTTCCATTGAAAGAAGGAATACGGTTTGATTAATTGAATCAATGATTGTAGATTTATTCAATGATTCAATGAATGCAGTTTCTTTCATTGAATGAAAGCCTTAGGCTGGTCCCATTGAATGAAAGAGAATAGCTCGACTCATTGAATTGACAAGTGCAGCATTTTTCATTGAATGAACAGATGCAGTTTGTTTCACTGTACAAGGGAGGTAGGTTTGTTGCATTGATTCAATGAATAAGGTTTGATTCATTGAAGCAATGATTTCACTTGGATTAAATGATTCAATGAATGCAGTTTGTTTCATTGAATGAAAGCATTAAGCTTGTCCCACTTAATGAATGAGAGTAGCTCTACTCATTGAATTGACAAGTGCAGCCTTTTTAATGAATGAACCTACAAAGTTTTGTTCAGGAGAAAAGTACGTTTGGTTTGTTGCATTGAAACAAGGAATACGGTTTGATTCAATGAATCAATGGTTATAGTTTGATTGAATGATTGAATGCATGCAGTTTGTTTATTTGAAAGAAATCGTTAATCTTGTCCCTTTGAAAGAATGAGAATAACTCTACTCACTGAATTGACAAGTGCAGCCTCTTTCATTAAATGAAAGTATGCAGTTTGTTTCACTGTGCAAGGGAGTTAGGTTTGTTGCATTGAAACAATGAATACAGTTTGATTCAATGACTCAATGGTTGTAGTTTGATTGAAAGCATGCAGTTTGTTGAATTGAACGAAAGCGTTAAGCTTGTCCCATTGAAAGAATGAGAATAACTCTACTCACTGAATTGACAAGTGCAGCCTCTTTCATTGAATGAAAGTATGCAGTTTGGTTCACTATGTAAGGGAGTTAGGTTTGTTCCATTGAAAGTAGGAATACGGTCTGATTAATTGAAGCAATGTTTTCACTTTGATTCAATGATTCAATGAATGCAGTTTCTTTCATTGAATGAAAGCCTTAGGCTGGTCCCATTGAATGAATGAGAATAGCTCTACTCATTGAATTGACAAGTGCAGCACTTTTCATTGAATGAACATATGCAGTTTGTTTCACTGTACAAGGGAGGTAGGTTTGTTGCATTGATTCAATGAAAAAGGTTTGATTCATTGAAGCAATGATTTCACTTGGATTAAATGATTCAATGAATGCAGTTTGTTTCATTGAATGAAAGCATTAAGCTTGTCCCACTGAATGAATGAGAGTAGCTCTACTCATTGAATTGACAAGTGCAGCCTTTTTAATGAATGAACCTGCAACGTTTTGTTCAGGAGAAAAGTACGTTTGGTTTGTTGCATTGAAACAAGGAATACAGTTTGATTCAATGAATCAATGGTTACAGTTTGATTGAATGATTAAATGCATGCAGTTTGTTTATTTGAAAGAAAGCGTTAAGCTTGTCCCATTGAAAGAATGAGAATAACTCTATTCACTGAATGGACAAGTGCAGCCTCTTTCATTGAATGAACCTACAAAGTTTTGTGCATGAGGAAAATATGTTTGGTTTGTTGCATTGAAACAAGGAATACAGTTTGATTCAATGAATCAATGGTTATAGTTTGATTGAATGATTCAATGCATGCAAATTGTTTATTTGAAAGAAATCGTTAATCTTGTCCCTTTGAAAGAATGAGAATAACTCTACTCACTGAATTGACAAGTGCGGCCTCTTTCATTAAATGAAAGTATGCAGTTTGTTTCACTGTGCAAGGGAGTTAGGTTTGTTGCATTGAAACAATGAATACAGTTTGATTCAATGAATCAATGGTTGTAGTTTGATTGAATGCATGCAGTTTGTTTAATTGAACGAAAGCGTTAAGCTTGTCCCATTGAAAGAATGAGAATAACTCTATTCACTGAATGGACAACTGCAGCCTCTTTCATTGAATGAACCTACAAAGTTTTGTGCACAAGGAAAGTATGTTTGGTTTGTTGCATTGAAACAAGGAATACAGTTTGATTCAATGAATCAATGGTTATAATTTGATTGAATGATTGAATGCATGCAGTTTCTGTATTTGAAAGAAACCGTTAAACTTCTCCCATTGACAGAATGAGAATAACTCTACTCACTGAATTGACAAGTGCAGCCCCTTTCATTGAATGAAAGTATGCAGTTTGTTTCACTGTACAAGGGAGTTAGGTTTCTGGCATTGAAACAATGAATACAGTTTGATTCAATGAATCAATGGTTGTAGTTTGATTGAATGCATGCAGTTTGTTTAATTGAACGAAAGCGTTAAGATTGTCGCATTGAAAGAATGAGAATAACTCTACTCACTGAATTGACAAGTGCAGCCTCTTTCATTGAATGAAAGTATGTAGTTTGGTTCACTATGTAAGGGAGTTAGGTTTGTTCCATTGAAAGAAGGAATACGGTCTGATTAATTGAAGCAATGTTTTCACTTTGATTCAATGATTCAATGAATGCAGTTTCTTTCATTGAATGAAAGCCTTAAGCTGGTCCCATATAATGAAAGAGAATAGCTCTACTCATTGAATTGACAAGTGCAGCATTTTTCATTGAATGAACATATGCAGTTTGTTTCACTGCACAAGGGAGGTAGGTTTGTTGCATTGATTCAATGAATAAGGTTTGATTCATTGAAGCAATGATTTCACTTGGATTAAATGATTCAATGAATGCAGTTTGTTTCATTGAATGAAAGCATTAAGCTTGTCCCACTGAATGAATGAGAGTAGCTCTACTCATTGAATTGACAAGTGCAGCTTTTTTAATGAATGAACCTACAAAGTTTTGTTCAGGAGAAAAGTACGTTTGGTTTGTTGCATTGAAACAAGGAATACAGTTTGATTCAATGAATCAATGGTTATAGTTTGATTGAATGATTAAATGCATGCAGTTTGTTTATTTGAAAGAAAGCGTTAAGCTTGTCCCATTGAAAGAATGAGAATAACTCTATTCACTGAATGGACAAGTGCAGCCTCTTTCATTGAATGAACCTACAAAGTTTTGTGCACGAGGAAAATATGTTTGGTTCGTTGCATTGAAACAAGGAATACAGTTTGATTCAATGAATCAATGGTTCTCGTTTGATTGAATGATTCAATGCATGCAACTTGTGTATTTGAAAGAAATCGTTAATCTTGTCCCTTTGAAAGAATGAGAATAACTCTACTCACTGAATTGACAAGTGCAGCCCCTTTCATTGAATGAAAGTATGCAGTTTGTTTCACTGTACAAGGGAGTTAGGTTTCTGGCATTGAAACAATGAATACAGTTTGATTCAATGAATCAATGGTTGTAGTTTGATTGAATGCATGCAGTTTGTTTAATTGAACGAAAGCGTTAAGATTGTCCCACTGAATGAATGAGAGTAGCTCTACTCATTGAATTGACAAGTGCAGCCTTTTTCATGAATGAACCTATAAAGTTTTGTTCAGGAGAAAATTATGTTTGGTTTGTTGCATTGAACCAAGTAATATAGTTTGATTCAATGAATCAATGGTTGTAGTTTGATTGAATGATTCAATGCATGTAGTTTGTTTATTTGGAGGAAATCGTTAAGCTTGTCCCATTGAAAGAATGAGAATAACTCTACTCACTGAATTGACAAGTGCAGCCCCTTTCATTGAATGAAAGTATGCAGTTTGTTTCACTGTGCAAGGGAGTTAGGTTTGTTGCATTGAAACAATGAATACAGTTTGATTCAATGAATCAATGGTTGTAGTTTGATTGATTGCATGCAGTTTGTTGAATTGAACGAAAGCGTTAAGCTTGTCCATTGAAAGAATGAGAATAACTCTACTCAATGAATTGACAAGTGCAGCCTCTTTCATTGAATGAAAGTATGCAGTTTGGTTCACTATGTAAGGGAGATAGGTTTGTTCCATTGAAAGAAGGAATACGGTTTGATTAATTGAATCAATGATTGTAGATTTATTCAATGATTCAATGAATGCAGTTTCTTTCATTGAATGAAAGCCTTAGGCTGGTCCCATTGAATGAAAGAGAATAGCTCTACTCATTGAATTGACAAGTGCAGCATTTTTCATTGAATGAACATATGCAGTTTGTTTCACTGCACAAGGGAGGTAGGTTTGTTGCATTGATTCAATGAATAAGGTTTGATTCATTGAAGCAATGATTTCACTTGGATTAAATGATTCAATGAATGCAGTTTGTTTCATTGAATGAAAGCATTAAGCTTGTCCCACTGAATGAATGAGAGTTGCTCTACTCATTGAATTGACAAGTGCAGCCTTTTTAATGAATGAACCAACAAAGTTTTGTTCAGGAGAAAAGTACGTTTGGTTTGTTGCATTGAAACAAGGAATACAGTTTGATTCAATGAATCAATGGTTATAGTTTGATTGAATGATTAAATGCATGCAGTTTGTTTATTTGAAAGAAAGCGTTAAGCTTGTCCCATTGAAAGAATGAGAATAACTCTATTCACTGAATGGACAAGTGCAGCCTCTTTCATTGAAAGAACCTACAAAGTGTTGTGCACAAGGAAAGTATGTTTGGTTTGTCGCATTGAAACAAGGAATACAGTTTGATTCAATGAATCAATGGTTATAGTTTGATTGAATGATTCAATGCATGCAGTTTCTGTATTTGAAAGAAACCGTTAAGCTTCTCCCATTGACAGAATGAGAATAACTCTACTCACTGAATTGACAAGTGCAGCCCCTTTCATTGAATGAAAGTATGCAGTTTGTTTCACTGTACAAGGGAGTTAGGTTTCTGGCATTGAAACAATGAATACAGTTTGATTCAATGAATCAATGGTTGTAGTTTGATTGAATGATTAAATGCATGCAGTTTGTTTATTTGAAAGAAAGCGTTAAGCTTGTCCCATTGAAAGAATGAGAATAACTCTATTCACTGAATGGACAACTGCAGCCTCTTTCATTGAATGAACCTACAAAGTTTTGTGCACAAGGAAAGTATGTTTGGTTTGTTGCATTGAAACAATGAATACAGTTTGATTCAATGAATCAATGGTTGTAGTTTGATTGATTGCATGCAGTTTGTTGAATTGAACGAAAGCGTTAAGCTTGTCCATTGAAAGAATGAGAATAACTCTACTCAATGAATTGACAAGTGCAGCCTCTTTCATTGAATGAAAGTATGCAGTTTGGTTCACTATGTAAGGGAGATAGGTTTGTTCCATTGAAAGAAGGAATACGGTTTGATTAATTGAATCAATGATTGTAGATTTATTCAATGATTCAATGAATGCAGTTTCTTTCATTGAATGAAAGCCTTAGGCTGGTCCCATTGAATGAAAGAGAATAGCTCTACTCATTGAATTGACAAGTGCAGCATTTTTCATTGAATGAACATATGCAGTTTGTTTCACTGCACAAGGGAGGTAGGTTTGTTGCATTGATTCAATGAATAAGGTTTGATTCATTGAAGCAATGATTTCACTTGGATTAAATGATTCAATGAATGCAGTTTGTTTCATTGAATGAAAGCATTAAGCTTGTCCCACTGAATGAATGAGAGTAGCTCTACTCATTGAATTGACAAGTGCAGCCTTTTTAATGAATGAACCAACAAAGTTTTGTTCAGGAGAAAAGTACGTTTGGTTTGTTGCATTGAAACAAGGAATACAGTTTGATTCAATGAATCAATGGTTATAGTTTGATTGAATGATTAAATGCATGCAGTTTGTTTATTTGAAAGAAAGCGTTAAGCTTGTCCCATTGAAAGAATGAGAATAACTCTATTCACTGAATGGATAAGTGCAGCCTCTTTCATTGAAAGAACCTACAAAGTGTTGTGCACAAGGAAAGTATGTTTGGTTTGTCGCATTGAAACAAGGAATACAGTTTGATTCAATGAATCAATGGTTATAGTTTGATTGAATGATTCAATGCATGCAGTTTCTGTATTTGAAAGAAACCGTTAAGCTTCTCCCATTGACAGAATGAGAATAACTCTACTCACTGAATTGACAAGTGCAGCCCCTTTCATTGAATGAAAGTATGCAGTTTGTTTCACTGTACAAGGGAGTTAGGTTTCTGGCATTGAAACAATGAATACAGTTTGATTCAATGAATCAATGGTTGTAGTTTGATTGAATGCATGCAGTTTGTTTAATTGAACGAAAGCGTTAAGATTGTCCCATTGAAAGAATGAGAATAACTCTACTCACTGAACTGACAAGTGCAGCCTCTTTCATTGAATGAAAGTATGTAGTTTGGTTCACTATGTAAGGGAGTTAGGTTTGTTCCATTGAAAGAAGGAATACGGTCTGATTAATTGAAGCAATGTTTTCACTTTGATTGAATGATTCAATGAATGCAGTTTCTTTCATTGAATGAAAGCATTAGGCTGGTCCCATTGAATGAAAGAGAATAGCTCTACTCATTGAATTGACAAGTGCAGCATTTTTCATTGAATGAACATATGCAGTTTGTTTCACTGCACAAGGGAGGTAGGTTTGTTGCATTGATTCAATGAATAAGGTTTGATTCATTGAAGCAATGATTTCACTTGGATTAAATGATTCAATGAATGCAGTTTGTTTCATTGAATGAAAGCATTAAGCTTGTCCCACTGAATGAATGAGAGTAGCTCTACTCATTGAATTGACAAGTGCAGCCTTTTTAATGAATGAACCTACAAAGTTTTGTTCAGGAGAAAAGTACGTTTGGTTTGTTGCATTGAAACAAGGAATACAGTTTGATTCAATGAATCAATGGTTATAGTTTGATTGAATGATTAAATGCATGCAGTTTGTTTATTTGAAAGAAAGCGTTAAGCTTGTCCCATTGAAAGAATGAGAATAACTCTATTCACTGAATGGACAACTGCAGCCTCTTTCATTGAATGAACCTACAAAGTTTTGTGCACAAGGAAAGTATGTTTGGTTTGTTGCATTGAAACAAGGAATACAGTTTGATTCAATGAATCAATGGTTATAGTTTGATTGAATGATTGAATGCATGCAGTTTCTGTATTTGAAAGAAACCGTTAAGCTTCTCCCATTGACAGAATGAGAATAACTCTACTCACTGAATTGACAAGTGCAGCCAATTGAATGAAAGTATGCAGTTTGTTTCACTGTACAAGGGAGTTAGGTTTCTGGCATTGAAACAATGAATACAGTTTGATTCAATGAATCAATGGTTGTAGTTTGATTGAATGCATGCAGTTTGTTTAATTGAACGAAAGCGTTAAGATTGTCCCACTGAATGAATGAGAGTAGCTCCACTCATTGAATGGACAAGTGCAGCCTTTTTCATGAATGAACCTATAAAGTTTTGTTCAGGAGAAAATTATGTTTGGTTTGTTGCATTGAACCAAGTAATATAGTTTGATTCAATGAATCAATGGTTGTAGTTTGATTGAATGATTCAATGCATGTAGTTTGTTTATTTGGAGGAAATCGTTAAGCTTGTCCCATTGAAAGAATGAGAATAACTCTACTCACTGAATTGACAAGTGCAGCCCCTTTCATTGAATGAAAGTATGCAGTTTGTTTCACTGTGCAAGGGAGTTAGGTTTGTTGCATTGAAACAATGAATACAGTTTGATTCAATGAATCAATGGTTGTAGTTTGATTGATTGCATGCAGTTTGTTGAATTGAACGAAAGCGTTAAGCTTGTCCATTGAAAGAATGAGAATAACTCTACTCAATGAATTGACAAGTGGAGCCTCTTTCATTGAATGAAAGTATGCAGTTTGGTTCACTATGTAAGGGAGATAGGTTTGTTCCATTGAAAGAAGGAATACGGTTTGATTAATTGAATCAATGATTGTAGATTTATTCAATGATTCAATGAATGCAGTTTCTTTCATTGAATGAAAGCCTTAGGCTGGTCCCATTGAATGAAAGAGAATAGCTCTACTCATTGAATTGACAAGTGCAGCATTTTTCATTGAATGAACATATGCAGTTTGTTTCACTGTACAAGGGAGGTAGGTTTGTTGCATTGATTCAATGAATACGGTTTGATTCATTGAAGCAATGATTTCACTTGGATTAAATGATTCAATGAATGCAGTTTGTTTCATTGAATGAAAGCATTAAGCTTGTCCCACTGAATGAATGAGAGTAGCTCTACTCATTGAATTGACAAGTGCAGCCTTTTTAATGAATGAACCTACAAAGTTTTGTTCAGGAGAAAAGTACGTTTGGTTTGTTGCATTGAAACAAGGAATACAGTTTGATTCAATGAATCAATGGTTATAGTTTGATTGAATGATTAAATGCATGCAGTTTGTTTATTTGAAAGAAAGCGTTAAGCTTGTCCCATTGAAAGAATGAGAATAACTCTATTCACTGAATGGACAACTGCAGCCTCTTTCATTGAATGAACCTACAAAGTTTTGTGCACGAGGAAAATATGTTTGGTTCGTTGCATTGAAACAAGGAATACAGTTTGATTCAATGAATCAATGGTTCTCGTTTGATTGAATGATTCAATGCATGCAACTTGTGTATTTGAAAGAAATCGTTAATCTTGTCCCTTTGAAAGAATGAGAATAACTCTACTCACTGAATTGACAAGTGCAGCCTCTTTCATTAAATGAAAGTATGCAGTTTGTTTCACTGTGCAAGGGAGTTAGTTTTGTTGCATTGAAACAATGAATACAGTTTGATTCAATGAATCAATGGTTGTAGTTTGATTGAATGCATGCAGTTTGTTGAATTGAACGAAAGCGTTAAGCTTGTCCCATTGAAAGAATGAGAATAACTCTACTCACTGAATTGACAAGTGCAGCCTCTTTCATTGAATGAAAGTATGCAGTTTGGTTCACTATGTAAGGGAGATAGGTTTGTTCCATTGAAAGAAGGAATACGGTTTCATTAATTGAATCAATGATTGTAGATTTATTCAATGATTCAATGAATGCAGTTTCTTTCATTGAATGAAAGCCTTAGGCTGGTCCCATTGAATGAAAGAGAATAGCTCTACTCATTGAATGACAAGTGCAGCATTTTTCATTGAATGAACATATGCAGTTTGTTTCACTGTACAAGGGAGGTAGGTTTGTTGCATTGATTCAATGAATAAGGTTTGATTCATTGAAGCAATGATTTCACTTGGATTAAATGATTCAATGAATGCAATTTGTTTCATTGAATGAAAGCATTAAGCTTGTCCCACTGAATGAATGAGAGTAGCTCTACTCATTGAATTGACAAGTGCAGCCTTTTAAATGAATGAACCTACAAAGTTTTGTTCAGGAGAAAAGTACGTTTGGTTTGTTGCATTGAAACAAGGAATACGGTTTGATTCAATGAATCAATGGTTATAGTTTGATTGAATGATTATATGCATGCAGTTTGTTTATTTGAAAGAAAGCGTTAAGCTTGTCCCATTGAAAGAATGAGAATAACTCTACTCACGGAATTGACAAGTGCAACCTCTTTCATTGAATGAAAGTATGCAGTTTGGTTCACTATGTAAGGGAGTTAGGTTTGTTCCATTGAAAGTAGGAATACGGTCTGATTAATTGAAGCAATGTTTTCACTTTGATTCAATGATTCAATGAATGCAGTTTCTTTCATTGAATGAAAGCCTTAGGCTGGTCCCATTGAATGAAAGAGAATAGCTCTACTCATTGAATTGACAAGTGCAGCATTTTTCGTTGAATGAACATATACAGTTTGTTTCACTGTACAAGGGAGGTCGGTTTGTTGCATTGATTCAATGAATAAGGTTTGATTCATTGAAGCAATGATTTCACTTGGATTAAATGATTCAATGAATGCAGTTTGTTTCATTGAATGAAAGCATTAAGCTTGTCCCACTGAATGAATGAGAGTAGCTCTACTCATTTAATTGACAAGTGCAGCCTTTTAAATGAATGAACCTACAAAGTTTTGTTCAGGAGAAAAGTACGTTTGGTTTGTTGCATTGAAACAAGGAATACGGTTTGATTCAATGAATCAATGGTTATAGTTTGATTGAATGATTATATGCATGCAGTTTGTTTATTTGAAAGAAAGCGTTAAGCTTGTCCCATTGAAAGAATGAGAATAACTCTATTCACTGAATGGACAACTGCAGTCTCTTTCATTGAATGAACCTACAAAGTTTTGTGCACAAGGAAAGTATGTTTGGTTTGTTGCATTGAAACAAGGAATACAGTTTGATTCAATGAATCAATGGTTATAGTTTGATTGAATGATTGAATGCATGCAGTTTCTGTATTTGAAAGAAACCATTAAGCTTCTCCCATTGACAGAATGAGAATAACTCTACTCACTGAATTGACAAGTGCAGTCCCTTTCATTGAATGAAAGTATGCAGTTTGTTTCACTGTACAAGGGAGTTAGGTTTCTGGCATTGAAACAATGAATACAGTTTGATTCAATGAATCAATGGTTGTAGTTTGATTGAATGCATGCAGTTTGTTTAATTGAACGAAAGCGTTAAGATTGTCCCACTGAATGAATGAGAGTAGCTCTACTCATTGAATTGACAAGTGCAGCCTTTTTCATGAATGAACCTATAAAGTTTTGTTAACGAGAAAATAATGTTTGGTTTGTTGCATTGAACCAAGTAATATAGTTTGATTCAATGAATCAATGGTTGTAGTTTGATTGAATGATTCAATGCATGTAGTTTGTTTATTTGGAGGAAATCGTTAAGCTTGTCCCATTGAAAGAATGAGAATAACTCTACTCACTGAATTGACAAGTGCAGCCCCTTTCATTGAATGAAAGTATGCAGTTTGTTTCACTGTGCAAGGGAGTTAGGTTTGTTGCATTGAAACAATGAATACAGTTTGATTCAATGAATCAATGGTTGTAGTTTGATTGAATGCATGCAGTTTGTTGAATTGAACGAAAGCGTTAAGCTTGTCCATTGGAAGAATGAGAATAACTCTACTCAATGAATTGACAAGTGCAGCCTCTTTCATTGAATGAAAGTATGCAGTTTGGTTCACTATGTAAGGGAGATAGGTTTGTTCCATTGAAAGAAGGAATACGGTTTGATTAATTGAATCAATGATTGTAGATTTATTCAATGATTCAATGAATGCAGTTTCTTTCATTGAAAGAAAGCCTTAGGCTGGTCCCATTGAATGAAAGAGAATAGCTCTACTCATTGAATTGACAAGTGCAGCATTTTTCATTGAATGAACATATGCAGTTTGTTTCACTGTACAAGGGAGGTAGGTTTGTTGCATTGATTCAATGAATAAGGTTTGATTCATTGAAGCAATGATTTCACTTGGATTAAATGATTCAATGAATGCAGTTTGTTTCATTGAATGAAAGCATTAAGCTTGTCCCACTGAATGAATGAGAGTAGCTCTACTCATTGAATTGACAAGTGCAGCCTTTTTAATGAATGAACCTACAAAGTTTTGTTCAGGAGAAAAGTACGTTTGGTTTGTTGCATTGAAACAAGGAATACGGTTTGATTCAATGAATCAATGGTTATAGTTTGATTGAATGATTGAATGCATGCAGTTTGTTTATTTGAAAGAAATCGTTAATCTTGTCCCTTTGAAAGAATGAGAATAACTCTACTCACTGAATTGACAAGTGCAGCCTCTTTCATTAAATGAAAGTATGCAGTTTGTTTCACTGTGCAAGGGAGTTAGGTTTGTTGCATTGAAACAATGAATACAGTTTGATTCAATAAATCAATGGTTGTAGTTTGATTGAAAGCATGCAGTTTGTTGAATTGAACGAAAGCGTTAAGCTTGTCCCATTGAAAGAATGAGAATAACTCTACTCACTGAATTGACAAGTGCAGCCTCTTTCATTGAATGAAAGTATGCAGTTTGGTTCACTATGTAAGGGAGTTAGGTTTGTTCCATTGAAAGTAGGAATACGGTCTGATTAATTGAAGCAATGTTTTCACTTTGATTCAATGATTCAATGAATGCAGTTTCTTTCATTGAATGAAAGCCTTAGGCTGGTCCCATTGAATGAATGAGAATAGCTCTACTCATTGAATTGACAAGTGCAGCACTTTTCATTGAATGAACATATGCAGTTTGTTTCACTGTACAAGGGAGGTAGGTTTGTTGCATTGATTCAATGAAAAAGGTTTGATTCATTGAAGCAATGATTTCACTTGGATTAAATGATTCAATGAATGCAGTTTGTTTCATTGAATGAAAGCATTAAGCTTGTCCCACTGAATGAATGAGAGTAGCTCTACTCATTGAATTGACAAGTGCAGCCTTTTTCATGAATGAACCTATAAAGTTTTGTTCAGGAGAAAAGTACGTTTGGTTTGTTGCATTGAACCAAGTAATATAGTTTGATTCAATGAATCAATGCTTGTAGTTTGATTGAATGATTCAATGCATGTAGTTTGTTTATTTGGAGGAAATCGTTAAGCTTGTCCCATTGAAAGAATGAGAATAACTCTACTCACTGAATTGACAAGTGCAGCCCCTTTCATTGAATGAAAGTATGCAGTTTGTTTCACTGTGCAAGGGAGTTAGGTTTGTTGCATTGAAACAATGAATACAGTTTGATTCAATGAATCAATGGTTGTAGTTTGATTGAATGCATGCAGTTTGTTGAATTGAACGAAAGCGTTAAGCTTGTCCATTGAAAGAATGAGAATAACTCTACTCAATGAATTGACAAGTGGAGCCTCTTTAATTGAATGAAAGTATGCAGTTTGGTTCACTATGTAAGGGAGATAGGTTTGTTCCATTGAAAGAAGGAATACGGTTTGATTAATTGAATCAATGATTGTAGATTTATTCAATGATTCAATGAATGCAGTTTCTTTCATTGAATGAAAGCCTTAGGCTGGTCCCATTGAATGAAAGAGAATAGCTCTACTCATTGAATTGACAAGTGCAGCATTTTTCATTGAATGAACAGATGCAGTTTGTTTCACTGTACAAGGGAGGTAGGTTTGTTGCATTGATTCAATGAATAAGGTTTGATTCATTGAAGCAATGATTTCACTTGGATTAAATGATTCAATGAATGCAGTTTGTTTCATTGAATGAAAGCATTAAGCTTGTCCCACTTAATGAATGAGAGTAGCTCTACTCATTGAATTGACAAGTGCAGCCTTTTTAATGAATGAACCTACAAAGTTTTGTTCAGGAGAAAAGTACGTTTGGTTTGTTGCATTGAAACAAGGAATACGGTTTGATTCAATGAATCAATGGTTATAGTTTGATTGAATGATTGAATGCATGTAGTTTGTTTATTTGAAAGAAATCGTTAATCTTGTCCCTTTGAAAGAATGAGAATAACCCTACTCACTGAATTGACAAGTGCAGCCTCTTTCATTAAATGAAAGTATGCAGTTTGTTTCACTGTGCAAGGGAGTTAGGTTTGTTGCATTGAAACAATGAATACAGTTTGATTCAATGACTCAATGGTTGTAGTTTGATTGAAAGCATGCAGTTTGTTGAATTGAACGAAAGCGTTAAGCTTGTCCCATTGAAAGAATGAGAATAACTCTACTCACTGAATTGACAAGTGCAGCCTCTTTCATTGAATGAAAGTATGCAGTTTGGTTCACTATGTAAGGGAGTTAGGTTTGTTCCATTGAAAGTAGGAATACGGTCTGATTAATTGAAGCAATGTTTTCACTTTGATTCAATGATTCAATGAATGCAGTTTCTTTCATTGAATGAAAGCCTTAGGCTGGTCCCATTGAATGAATGAGAATAGCTCTACTCATTGAATTGACAAGTGCAGCACTTTTCATTGAATGAACATATGCAGTTTGTTTCACTGTACAAGGGAGGTAGGTTTGTTGCATTGATTCAATGAAAAAGGTTTGATTCATTGAAGCAATGATTTCACTTGGATTAAATGATTCAATGAATGCAGTTTGTTTCATTGAATGAAAGCATTAAGCTTGTCCCACTGAATGAATGAGAGTAGCTCTACTCATTGAATTGACAAGTGCAGCCTTTTTAATGAATGAACCTGCAACGTTTTGTTCAGGAGAAAAGTACGTTTGGTTTGTTGCATTGAAACAAGGAATACGGTTTGATTCAATGAATCAATGGTTATAGTTTGATTGAATGATTAAATGCATGCAGTTTGTTTATTTGAAAGAAAGCGTTAAGCTTGTCCCATTGAAAGAATGAGAATAACTCTATTCACTGAATGGACAAGTGCAGCCTCTTTCATTGAATGAACCTACAAAGTTTTGTGCATGAGGAAAATATGTTTGGTTTGTTGCATTGAAACAAGGAATACAGTTTGATTCAATGAATCAATGGTTATAGTTTGATTGAATGATTCAATGCATGCAAATTGTTTATTTGAAAGAAATCGTTAATCTTGTCCCTTTGAAAGAATGAGAATAACTCTACTCACTGAATTGACAAGTGCGGCCTCTTTCATTAAATGAAAGTATGCAGTTTGTTTCACTGTGCAAGGGAGTTAGGTTTGTTGCATTGAAACAATGAATACAGTTTGATTCAATGAATCAATGGTTGTAGTTTGATTGAATGCATGCAGTTTGTTTAATTGAACGAAAGCGTTCAGCTTGTCCCATTGAAAGAATGAGAATAACTCTATTCACTGAATGGACAACTGCAGCCTCTTTCATTGAATGAACCTACAAAGTTTTGTGCACAAGGAAAGTATGTTTGGTTTGTTGCATTGAAACAAGGAATACAGTTTGATTCAATGAATCAATGGTTATAGTTTGATTGAATGATTCAATGCATGCAGTTTCTGGATTTGAAAGAAACCGTTAAGCTTCTCCCATTGACAGAATGAGAATAACTCTACTCACTGAATTGACAAGTGCAGCCCCTTTCATTGAATGAAAGTATGCAGTTTGTTTCACTGTACAAGGGAGTTAGGTTTCTGGCATTGAAACAATGAATACAGTTTGATTCAATGAATCAATGGTTGTAGATTGATTGAATGCATGCAGTTTGTTTAATTGAACGAAAGCGTTAAGATTGTCCCAATGAATGAATGAGAGTAGCTCTACTCATTGAATTGACAAGTGCAGCCTTTTTCATGAATGAACCTACAAACTTTTGTTCAGGAGAAAATAATGTTTGGTTTGTTGCATTGAACCAAGTAATATAGTTTGATTCAATGAATCAATGGTTGTAGTTTGATTGAATGATTCAATGCATGTAGTTTGTTTATTTGGAGGAAATCGTTAAGCTTGTCCCATTGAAAGAATGAGAATAACTCTACTCAATGAATTGACAAGTGGAGCCTCTTTAATTGAATGAAAGTATGCAGTTTGTTTCACTATGTAAGGGAGATAGGTTTGTTCCATTGAAAGAAGGAATACGGTTTGATTAATTGAATCAATGATTGTAGATTTATTCAATGATTCAATGAATGCAGTTTCTTTCATTGAATGAAAGCCTTAGGCTGGTCCCATTGAATGAAAGAGAATAGCTCTACTCATTGAATTGACAAGTGCAGCATTTTTCATTGAATGAACAGATGCAGTTTGTTTCACTGTACAAGGGAGGTAGGTTTGTTGCATTGATTCAATGAATAAGGTTTGATTCATTGAAGCAATGATTTCACTTGGATTAAATGATTCAATGCATGTAGTTTGTTTATTTGGAGGAAATAGTTAAGCTTGTCCCATTGAAAGAATGAGAATAACTCTACTCACTGAATTGACAAGTGGAGCCTCTTTAATTGAATGAAAGTATGCAGTTTGGTTCACTATGTAAGGGAGATAGGTTTGTTCCATTGAAAGAAGGAATACGGTTTGATTAATTGAATCAATGATTGTAGATTTATTCAATGATTCAATGAATGCAGTTTCTTTCATTGAATGAAAGCCTTAGGCTGGTCCCATTGAATGAAAGAGAATAGCTCTACTCATTGAATGACAAGTGCAGCATTTTTCATTGAATGAACATATGCAGTTTGTTTCACTGTACAAGGGAGGTAGGTTTGTTGCATTGATTCAATGAATAAGGTTTGATTCATTGAAGCAATGATTTCACTTGGATTAAATGATTCAATGAATGCAGTTTGTTTCATTGAATGAAAGCATTAAGCTTGTCCCACTGAATGAATGAGAGTAGCTCTACTCATTGAATTGACAAGTGCAGCCTTTTTAATGAATGAACCTACAAAGTTTTGTTCAGGAGAAAAGTACGTTTGGTTTGTTGCATTGAAACAAGGAATACAGTTTGATTCAATGAATCAATGGTTATAGTTTGATTGAATGATTAAATGCATGCAGTTTGTTTATTTGAAAGAAAGCGTTAAGCTTGTCCCATTGAAAGAATGAGAATAACTCTATTCACTGAATGGACAACTGCAGCCTCTTTCATTGAATGAACCTACAAAGTTTTGTGCACAAGGAAAGTATGTTTGGTTTGTTGCATTGAAACAAGGAATACAGTTTGATTCAATGAATCAATGGTTATAGTTTGATTGAATGATTGAATGCATGCAGTTTCTGTATTTGAAAGAAACCGTTAAGCTTCTCCCATTGACAGAATGAGAATAACTCTACTCACTGAATTGACAAGTGCAGCCAATTGAATGAAAGTATGCAGTTTGTTTCACTGTACAAGGGAGTTAGGTTTCTGGCATTGAAACAATGAATACAGTTTGATTCAATGAATCAATGGTTGTAGTTTGATTGAATGCATGCAGTTTGTTTAATTGAACGAAAGCGTTAAGATTGTCCCACTGAATGAATGAGAGTAGCTCTACTCATTGAATTGACAAGTGCAGCCTTTTTCATGAATGAACCTATAAAGTTTTGTTCAGGAGAAAATTATGTTTGGTTTGTTGCATTGAACCAAGTAATATAGTTTGATTCAATGAATCAATGGTTGTAGTTTGATTGAATGATTCAATGCATGTAGTTTGTTTATTTGGAGGAAATCGTTAAGCTTGTCCAATTGAAAGAATGAGAATAACTCTACTCACTGAATTGACAAGTGCAGCCCCTTTCATTGAATGAAAGTATGCAGTTTGTTTCACTGTGCAAGGGAGTTAGGTTTGTTGCATTGAAACAATGAATACAGTTTGATTCAATGAATCAATGGTTGTAGTTTGATTAATTGCATGCAGTTTGTTGAATTGAACGAAAGCGTTAAGCTTGTCCATTGAAAGAATGAGAATAACTCTACTCAATGAATTGACAAGTGCAGCCTCTTTCATTGAATGAAAGTATGAAGTTTGGTTCACTATGTAAGGGAGATAGGTTTGTTCCATTGAAAGAAGGAATACGGTTTGATTAATTGAATCAATGATTGTAGATTTATTCAATGATTCAATGAATGCAGTTTCTTTCATTGAATGAAAGCCTTAGGCTGGTCCCATTGAATGAAAGAGAATAGCTCTACTCATTGCATTGACAAGTGCAGCATTTTTCATTGAATGAACATATGCAGTTTGTTTCACTGTACAAGGGAGGTAGGTTTGTTGCATTGATTCAATGAATAAGGATTGATTCATTGAAGCAATGATTTCACTTGGATTAAATGATTCAATGAATGCAGTTTGTTTCATTGAATGAAAGCATTAAGCTTGTCCCACTGAATGAATGAGAGTAGCTCTACTCATTGAATTGACAAGTGCAGCCTTTTTAATGAATGAACCTACAAAGTTTTGTTCAGGAGAAAAGTACGTTTGGTTTGTTGCATTGAAACAAGGAATACAGTTTGATTCAATGAATCAATGGTTATAGTTTGATTGAATGATTAAATGCATGCAGTTTGTTTATTTGAAAGAAAGCGTTAAGCTTGTCCCATTGAAAGAATGAGAATAACTCTATTCACTGAATGGACAAGTGCAGCCTCTTTCATTGAATGAACCTACAAAGTTTTGTGCACGAGGAAAATATGTTTGGTTCGTTGCATTGAAACAAGGAATACAGTTTGATTCAATGAATCAATGGTTCTCGTTTGATTGAATGATTCAATGCATGCAACTTGTGTATTTGAAAGAAATCGTTAATCTTGTCCCTTTGAAAGAATGAGAATAACTCTACTCACTGAATTGACAAGTGCAGCCTCTTTCATTAAATGAAAGTATGCAGTTTGTTTCACTGTGCAAGGGAGTTAGGTTTGTTGCATTGAAACAATGAATACAGTTTGATTCAATGAATCAATGGTTGTAGTTTGATTGAATGCATGCAGTTTGTTGAATTGAACGAAAGCGTTAAGCTTGTCCCATTGAAAGAATGAGAATAACTCTACTCACTGAATTGACAAGGGCAGCCCCTTTCATTGAATGAAAGTATGCAGTTTGTTTCACTGTGCAAGGGAGTTAGGTTTGTTGCATTGAAACAATGAATACAGTTTGATTCAATGAATCAATGGTTGTAGTTTGATTAATTGCATGCAGTTTGTTGAATTGAACGAAAGCGTTAAGCTTGTCCATTGAAAGAATGAGAATAACTCTACTCAATGAATTGACAAGTGCAGCCTCTTTCATTGAATGAAAGTATGCAGTTTGGTTCACTATGTAAGGGAGATAGGTTTGTTCCATTGAAAGAAGGAATACGGTTTGATTAATTGAATCAATGATTGTAGATTTATTCAATGATTCAATGAATGCAGTTTCTTTCATTGAATGAAAGCCTTAGGCTGGTCCCATTGAATGAAAGAGAATAGCTCTACTCATTGAATGACAAGTGCAGCATTTTTCATTGAATGAACATATGCAGTTTGTTTCACTGTACAAGGGAGGTAGGTTTGTTGCATTGATTCAATGAATAAGGTTTGATTCATTGAAGCAATGATTTCACTTGGATTAAATGATTCAATGAATGCAATTTGTTTCATTGAATGAAAGCATTAAGCTTGTCCCACTGAATGAATGAGAGTAGCTCTACTCATTGAATTGACAAGTGCAGCCTTTTTAATGAATGAACCTACAAAGTTTTGTTCAGGAGAAAAGTACGTTTGGTTTGTTGCATTGAAACAAGGAATACGGTTTGATTCAATGAATCAATGGTTATAGTTTGATTGAATGATTAAATGCATGCAGTTTGTTTATTTGAAAGAAAGCGTTAAGCTTGTCCCATTGAAAGAATGAGAATAACTCTACTCACGGAATTGACAAGTGCAGCCTCTTTCATTGAATGAAAGTATGCAGTTTGGTTCACTATGTAAGGGAGTTAGGTTTGTTCCATTGAAAGTAGGAATACGGTCTGATTAATTGAAGCAATGTTTTCACTTTGATTCAATGATTCAATGAATGCAGTTTCTTTCATTGAATGAAAGCCTTAGGCTGGTCCCATTGAATGAAAGAGAATAGCTCTACTCATTGAATTGACAAGTGCAGCATTTTTCGTTGAATGAACATATACAGTTTGTTTCACTGTACAAGGGAGGTCGGTTTGTTGCATTGATTCAATGAATAAGGTTTGATTCATTGAAGCAATGATTTCACTTGGATTAAATGATTCAATGAATGCAGTTTGTTTCATTGAATGAAAGCATTAAGCTTGTCACACTGAATGAATGAGAGTAGCTCTACTCATTGAATTGACAAGTGCAGCCTTTTTAATGAATGAACCTACAAAGTTTTGTTCAGGAGAAAAGTACGTTTGGTTTGTTGCATTGAAACAAGGAATACGGTTTGATTCAATGAATCAATAGTTACAGTTTGATTGAATGATTAAATGCATGCAGTTTGTTTATTTGAAAGAAAGCGTTAAGCTTGTCCCATTGAAAGAATGAGAATAACTCTATTCACTGAATGGACAACTGCAGTCTCTTTCATTGAATGAACCTACAAAGTTTTGTGCACAAGGAAAGTATGTTTGGTTTGTTGCATTGAAACAAGGAATACAGTTTGATTCAATGAATCAATGGTTATAGTTTGATTGAATGATTGAATGCATGCAGTTTCTGTATTTGAAAGAAACCATTAAGATTCTCCCATTGACAGAATGAGAATAACTCTACTCACTGAATTGACAAGTGCAGACCCTTTCATTGAATGAAAGTATGCAGTTTGTTTCACTGTACAAGGGTTTCTGGCATTGAAACAATGAATACAGTTTGATTCAATGAATCAATGGTTGTAGTTTGATTGAATGCATGCAGTTTGTTTAATTGAACGAAAGCGTTAAGATTGTCCCACTGAATGAATGAGAGTAGCTCTACTCATTGAATTGACAAGTGCAGCCTTTTTCATGAATGAACCTATAAAGTTTTGTTAACGAGAAAATAATGTTTGGTTTGTTGCATTGAACCAAGTAATATAGTTTGATTCAATGAATCAATGGTTGTAGTTTGATTGAATGATTCAATGCATGTAGTTTGTTTATTTGGAGGAAATCGTTAAGCTTGTCCCATTGAAAGAATGAGAATAACTCTACTCACTGAATTGACAAGTGCCGCCCCTTTCATTGAATGAAAGTATGCAGTTTGTTTCACTCTGCAAGGGAGTTACGTTTGTTGCATTGAAACAATGAATACAGTTTGATTCAATGAATCAATGGTTGTAGTTTGATTGAATGCATGCAGTTTGTTGAATTGAACGAAAGCGTTAAGCTTGTCCATTGGAAGAATGAGAATAACTCTACTCACTGAATTGACAAGTGCAGCCTCTTTCATTGAATGAAAGTATGCAGTTTGGTTCACTATGTAAGGGAGATAGGTTTGTTCCATTGAAAGAAGGAATACGGTTTGATTAATTGAATCAATGATTGTAGATTTATTCAATGATTCAATGAATGCAGTTTCTTTCATTGAAAGAAAGCCTTAGGCTGGTCCCATTGAATGAAAGAGAATAGCTCTACTCATTGAATTGACAAGTGCAGCATTTTTCATTGAATGAACATATGCAGTTTGTTTCACTGTACAAGGGAGGTAGGTTTGTTGCATTGATTCAATGAATAAGGTTTGATTCATTGAAGCAATGATTTCACTTGGATTAAATGATTCAATGAATGCAGTTTGTTTCATTGAATGAAAGCATTAAGCTTGTCCCACTTAATGAATGAGAGTAGCTCTACTCATTGAATTGACAAGTGCAGCCTTTTTAATGAATGAACCTGCAACGTTTTGTTCAGGAGAAAAGTACGTTTGGTTTGTTGCATTGAAACAAGGAATACAGTTTGATTCAATGAATCAATGGTTATAGTTTGATTGAATGATTAAATGCATGCAGTTTGTTTATTTGAAAGAAAGCGTTAAGCTTGTCCCATTGAAAGAATGAGAATAACTCTATTCACTGAATGGACAAGTGCAGCCTCTTTCATTGAATGAACCTACAAAGTTTTGTGCATGAGGAAAATATGTTTGGTTTGTTGCATTGAAACAAGGAATACAGTTTGATTCAATGAATCAATGGTTATAGTTTGATTGAATGATTCAATGCATGCAAATTGTTTATTTGAAAGAAATCGTTAATCTTGTCCCTTTGAAAGAATGAGAATAACTCTACTCACTGAATTGACAAGTGCGGCCTCTTTCATTAAATGAAAGTATGCAGTTTGTTTCACTGTGCAAGGGAGTTAGGTTTGTTGCATTGAAACAATGAATACAGTTTGATTCAATGAATCAATGGTTGTAGTTTGATTGAATGCATGCAGTTTGTTTAATTGAACGAAAGCATTAAGCTTGTCCCATTGAAAGAATGAGAATAACTCTATTCACTGAATGGACAACTGCAGCCTCTTTCATTGAATGAACCTACAAAGTTTTGTGCACAAGGAAAGTATGTTTGGTTTGTTGCATTGAAACAAGGAATACAGTTTGATTCAATGAATCAATGGTTATAGTTTGATTGAATGATTCAATGCATGCAGTTTCTGGATTTGAAAGAAACCGTTAAGCTTCTCCCATTGACAGAATGAGAATAACTCTACTCACTGAATTGACAAGTGCAGCCCCTTTCATTGAATGAAAGTATGCAGTTTGTTTCACTGTACAAGGGAGTTAGGTTTCTGGCATTGAAACAATGAATACAGTTTGATTCAATGAATCAATGGTTGTAGATTGATTGAATGCATGCAGTTTGTTTAATTGAACGAAAGCGTTAAGATTGTCCCAATGAATGAATGAGAGTAGGTCTACTCATTGAATTGACAAGTGCAGCCTTTTTCATGAATGAACCTACAAACTTTTGTTCAGGAGAAAATTATGTTTGGTTTGTTGCATTGAACCAAGTAATATAGTTTGATTCAATGAATCAATGGTTGTAGTTCGATTGAATGATTCAATGCATGTAGTTTGTTTATTTGGAGGAAATCGTTAAGCTTGTCCCATTGAAAGAATGAGAATAACTCTACTCACTGAATTGACAAGTGCAGCCCCTTTCATTGAATGAAAGTATGCAGTTTGTTTCACTGTGCAAGGGAGTTAGGTTTGTTGCATTGAAACAATGAATACAGTTTGATTCAATGAATCAATGGTTGTAGTTTGATTGAATGCATGCAGTTTGTTGAATTGAACGAAAGCGTTAAGCTTGTCCATTGAAAGAATGAGAATAACTCTACTCAATGAATTGACAAGTGCAGCCTCTTTCATTGAATGAAAGTATGCAGTTTGGTTCACTATGTAAGGGAGATAGGTTTGTTCCATTGAAAGATGGAATACGGTCTGATTAATTGAATCAATGATTGTAGATTTATTCAATGATTCAATGAATGCAGTTTCTTTCATTGAATGAAAGCCTTAGGCTGGTCCCATTGAATGAAAGAGAATAGCTCTACTCATTGAATTGACAAGTGCAGCATTTTTCATTGAATGAACATATGCAGTTTGTTTCACTGCACAAGGGAGGTAGGTTTGTTGCATTGATTCAATGAATAAGGTTTGATTCATTGAAGCAATGATTTCACTTGGATTAAATGATTCAATGAATGCAGTTTGTTTCATTGAATGAAAGCATTAAGCTTGTCCCACTGAATGAATGAGAGTAGCTCTACTCATTGAATTGACAAGTGCAGCCTTTTTAATGAATGAACCTACAAAGTTTTGTTCAGGAGAAAAGTATGTTTGGTTTGTTGCATTGAAACAAGGAATACAGTTTGATTCAATGAATCAATGGTTATAGTTTGATTGAATGATTAAATGCATGCAGTTTGTTTATTTGAAAGAAAGCGTTAAGCTTGTCCCATTGAAAGAATGAGAATAACTCTATTCACTGAATGGACAACTGCAGCCTCTTTCATTGAATGAACCTACAAAGTTTTGTGCACAAGGAAAGTATGTTTGGTTTGTTGCATTGAAACAAGGCATACAGTTTGATTCAATGAATCAATGGTTATAGTTTGATTGAATGATTGAATGCATGCAGTTTCTGTATTTGAAAGAAACCGTTAAGCTTCTCCCATTGACAGAATGAGAATAACTCTACTCACTGAATTGACAAGTGCAGCCCCTTTCATTGAATGAAAGTATGCAGTTTGTTTCACTGTACAAGGGAGTTAGGTTTCTGGCATTGAAACGATGAATACAGTTTGATTCAATGAATCAATGGTTGTAGTTTGATTGAATGCATGCAGTTTGTTTAATTGAACGAAAGCGTTACGATTGTCCCAATGAATGAATGAGAGTAGCTCTACTCATTGAATTGACAAGTGCAGCCTTTTTCATGAATGAACCTACAAAGTTTTGTTCAGGAGAAAATTATGTTTGGTTTGTTGCATTGAACCAAGTAATATAGTTTGATTCAATGAATCAATGGTTGTAGTTTGATTGAATGATTCAATGCATGTAGTTTGTTTATTTGGAGGAAATCGTTAAGCTTGTCCCATTGAAAGAATGAGAATAACTCTACTCACTGAATTGACAAGTGGAGCCCCTTTCATTGAATGAAAGTATGCAGTTTGTTTCACTGTGCAAGGGAGTTAGGTTTGTTGCATTGAAACAATGAATACAGTTTGATTCAATGAATCAATGGTTGTAGTTTGATTGAATGCATGCAGTTTGTTGAATTGAACGAAAGCGTTAAGCTTGTCCATTGAAAGAATGAGAATAACTCTATTCACTGAATGGACAAGTGCAGCCTCTTTGATTGAATGAAAGTATGCAGTTTGTTTCACTGTACAAGGGAGTTAGTTTTGTTGCATTGAAACAATGAATACAGTTTGATTCAATGAATCAATGGTTGTAGTTTGATTGAATGCATGCAGTTTGTTTAATTTAACGAAAGAGTTAAGATTGTCCCACTGAATGAATGAGAGTAGCTCTACTTATTGAATTGACAAGTGCAGCCTTTTTCATGAATAAACCTATAAAGTTTTGTTCACGAGAAAATTATGTTTGGTTTGTTGCATTGAACCAAGTAATATAGTTTGATTCAATGAATCAATGGTTGTAGTTTGATTGAATGATTCAATGCATGTAGTTTGTTTATTTGGAGGAAATCGTTAAGCTTGTCCCATTGAAAGAATGAGAATAACTCTACTCACTGAATTGACAAGTGCAGCCCCTTTCATTGAATGAAAGTATGCAGTTTGTTTCACTGTGCAAGGGAGTTAGGTTTGTTGCATTGAAACAATGAATACAGTTTGATTCAATGAATCAATGGTTGTAGTTTGATTGATTGCATGCAGTTTGTTGAATTGAACGAAAGCGTTAAGCTTGTCCATTGAAAGAATGAGAATAACTCTACTCACTGAATTGACAAGTGCAGCCTCTTTCATTGAATGAAAGTATGTAGTTTGGTTCACTATGTAAGGGAGTTAGGTTTGTTTCATTGAAAGAAGGAATACGGTCTGATTAATTGAAGCAATGTTTTCACTTTGATTGAATGATTCAATGAATGCAGTTTCTTTCATTGAATGAAAGCCTTAGGCTGGTCCCATTGAATGAAAGAGAATAGCTCTACTCATTGAATTGACAAGTGCAGCATTTTTCATTGAATGAACATATGCAGTTTGTTTCACTGCACAAGGGAGGTAGGTTTGTTGCATTGATTCAATGAATAAGGTTTGATTCATTGAAGCAATGATTTCACTTGGATTAAATGATTCAATGAATGCAGTTTGTTTCATTGAATGAAAGCATTAAGCTTGTCCCACTGAATGAATGAGAGTAGCTCTACTCATTGAATTGACAAGTGCAGCCTTTTTAATGAATGAACCTACAAAGTTTTGTTCAGGAGAAAAGTACGTTTGGTTTGTTGCATTGAAACAAGGAATACAGTTTGATTCAATGAATCAATGGTTATAGTTTGATTGAATGATTAAATGCATGCAGTTTGTTTATTTGAAAGAAATCGTTAAGCTTGTCCCATTGAAAGAATGAGAATAACTCTATTCACTGAATGGACAACTGCAGCCTCTTTCATTGAATGAACCTACAAAGTTTTGTGCACAAGGAAAGTATGTTTGGTTTGTTGCATTGAAACAAGGAATACAGTTTGATTCAATGAATCAATGGTTATAGTTTGATTGAATGATTCAATGCATGCAGTTTCTGGATTTGAAAGAAACCGTTAAGCTTCTCCCATTGACAGAATGAGAATAACTCTACTCACTGAATTGACAAGTGCAGCCAATTGAATGAAAGTATGCAGTTTGTTTCACTGTACAAGGGAGTTAGGTTTCTGGCATTGAAACAATGAATACAGTTTGATTCAATGAATCAATGGTTGTAGTTTGATTGAATGCATGCAGTTTGTTTAATTGAACGAAAGCGTTACGATTGTCCCAATGAATGAATGAGAGTAGCTCTACTCATTGAATTGACAAGTGCAGCCTTTTTCATGAATGGACCTACAAAGTTTTGTTCAGGAGAAAATTATGTTTGGTTTGTTGCATTGAACCAAGTAATATAGTTTGATTCAATGAATCAATGGTTGTAGTTTGATTGAATGATTCAATGCATGTAGTTTGTTTATTTGGAGGAAATCGTTAAGCTTGTCCCATTGAAAGAATGAGAATAACTCTACTCACTGAATTGACAAGTGGAGCCCCTTTCATTGAATGAAAGTATGCAGTTTGTTTCACTGTGCAAGGGAGTTAGGTTTGTTGCATAGAAACAATGAATACAGTTTGATTCAATGAATCAATGGTTGTAGTTTGATTGAATGCATGCAGTTTGTTGAATTGAACGAAAGCGTTAAGCTTGTCCATTGAAAGAATGAGAATAACTCTATTCACTGAATGGACAAGTGCAGCCTCTTTGATTGAATGAAAGTATGCAGTTTGTTTCACTGTACAAGGGAGTTAGTTTTGTTGCATTGAAACAATGAATACAGTTTGATTCAATGAATCAATGGTTGTAGTTTGATTGAATGCATGCAGTTTGTTTAATTTAACGAAAGAGTTAAGATTGTCCCACTGAATGAATGAGAGTAGCTCTACTTATTGAATTGACAAGTGCAGCCTTTTTCATGAATAAACCTATAAAGTTTTGTTCACGAGAAAATTATGTTTGGTTTGTTGCATTGAACCAAGTAATACAGTTTGATTCAATGAATCAATGGTTGTAGTTTGATTGAATGATTCAATGCATGTAGTTTGTTTATTTGGAGGAAATCGTTAAGCTTGTCCCATTGAAAGAATGAGAATAACTCTACTCACTGAATTGACAAGTGCAGCCCCTTTCATTGAATGAAAGTATGCAGTTTGTTTCACTGTGCAAGGGAGTTAGGTTTGTTGCATTGAAACAATGAATACAGTTTGATTCAATGAATCAATGGTTGTAGTTTGATTGATTGCATGCAGTTTGTTGAATTGAACGAAAGCGTTAAGCTTGTCCATTGAAAGAATGAGAATAACTCTACTCACTGAATTGACAAGTGCAGCCTCTTTCATTGAATGAAAGTATGTAGTTTGGTTCACTATGTAAGGGAGTTAGGTTTGTTCCATTGAAAGAAGGAATACGGTCTGATTAATTGAAGCAATGTTTTCACTTTGATTGAATGATTCAATGAATGCAGTTTCTTTTATTGAATGAAAGCCTTAGGCTGGTCCCATTGAATGAAAGAGAATAGCTCTACTCATTGAATTGACAAGTGCAGCATTTTTCATTGAATGAACATATGCAGTTTGTTTCACTGCACAAGGGAGGTAGGTTTGTTGCATTGATTCAATGAATAAGGTTTGATTCATTGAAGCAATGATTTCACTTGGATTAAATGATTCAATGAATGCAGTTTGTTTCATTGAATGAAAGCATTAAGCTTGTCCCACTGAATGAATGAGAGTAGCTCTACTCATTGAATTGACAAGTGCAGCCTTTTTAATGAATGAACCTACAAAGTTTTGTTCAGGAGAAAAGTACGTTTGGTTTGTTGCATTGAAACAAGGAATACAGTTTGATTCAATGAATCAATGGTTATAGTTTGATTGAATGATTAAATGCATGCAGTTTGTTTATTTGAAAGAAAGCGTTAAGCTTGTCCCATTGAAAGAATGAGAATAACTCTATTCACTGAATGGACAACTGCAGCCTCTTTCATTGAATGAACCTACAAAGTTTTGTGCACAAGGAAAGTATGTTTGGTTTGTTGCATTGAAACAAGGAATACAGTTTGATTCAATGAATCAATGGTTATAGTTTGATTGAATGATTGAATGCATGCAGTTTCTGTATTTGAAAGAAACCGTTAAACTTCTCCCATTGACAGAATGAGAATAACTCTACTCACTGAATTGACAAGTGCAGCCAATTGAATGAAAGTATGCAGTTTGTTTCACTGTACAAGGGAGTTAGGTTTCTGGCATTGAAACAATGAATACAGTTTGATTCAATGAATCAATGGTTGTAGTTTGATTGAATGCATGCAGTTTGTTTAATTGAACGAAAGCGTTAAGATTGTCCCACTGAATGAATGAGAGTAGCTCTACTCATTGAATTGACAAGTGCAGCCTTTTTCATGAATGAACCTATAAAGTTTTGTTCAGGAGAAAATTATGTTTGGTTTGTTGCATTGAACCAAGTAATATAGTTTGATTCAATGAATCAATGGTTGTAGTTTGATTGAATGATTCAATGCATGTAGTTTGTTTATTTGGGGGAAATCGTTAAGCTTGTCCCATTGAAAGAATGAGAATAACTCTACTCACTGAATTGACAAGTGCAGCCCCTTTCATTGAATGAAAGTATGCAGTTTGTTTCACTGTGCAAGGGAGTTAGGTTTGTTGCATTGAAACAATGAATACAGTTTGATTCAATGAATCAATGGTTGTAGTTTGATTGATTGCATGCAGTTTGTTGAATTGAACGAAAGCGTTAAGCTTGTCCATTGAAAGAATGAGAATAACTCTACTCAATGAATTGACAAGTGCAGCCTCTTTCATTGAATGAAAGTATGCAGTTTGGTTCACTATGTAAGGGAGATAGGTTTGTTCCATTGAAAGAAGGAATACGGTTTGATTAATTGAATCAATGATTGTAGATTTATTCAATGATTCAATGAATGCAGTTTCTTTCATTGAATGAAAGCCTTAGGCTGGTCCCATTGAATGAAAGAGAATAGCTCTACTCATTGAATTGACAAGTGCAGCATTTTTCATTGAATGAACATATGCAGTTTGTTTCACTGTACAAGGGAGGTAGGTTTGTTGCATTGATTCAATGAATAAGGTTTGATTCATTGAAGCAATGATTTCACTTGGATTAAATGATTCAATGAATGCAGTTTGTTTCATTGAATGAAAGCATTAAGCTTGTCCCACTGAATGAATGAGAGTAGCTCTACTCATTGAATTGACAAGTGCAGCCTTTTTAATGAATGAACCTACAAAGTTTTGTTCAGGAGAAAAGTACGTTTGGTTTGTTGCATTGAAACAAGGAATACAGTTTGATTCAATGAATCAATGGTTATAGTTTGATTGAATGATTAAATGCATGCAGTTTGTTTATTTGAAAGAAAGCGTTAAGCTTGTCCCATTGAAAGAATGAGAATAACTCTATTCACTGAATGGACAAGTGCAGCCTCTTTCATTGAATGAACCTACAAAGTTTTGTGCACGAGGAAAATATGTTTGGTTCGTTGCATTGAAACAAGGAATACAGTTTGATTCAATGAATCAATGGTTCTCGTTTGATTGAATGATTCAATGCATGCAACTTGTGTATTTGAAAGAAATCGTTAATCTTGTCCCTTTGAAAGAATGAGAATAACTCTACTCACTGAATTGACAAGTGCAGCCTCTTTCATTAAATGAAAGTATGCAGTTTGTTTCACTGTGCAAGGGAGTTAGGTTTGTTGCATTGAAACAATGAATACAGTTTGATTCAATGAATCAATGGTTGTAGTTTGATTGAATGCATGCAGTTTGTTGAATTGAACGAAAGCGTTAAGCTTGTCCCATTGAAAGAATGAGAATAACTCTACTCACTGAATTGACAAGGGCAGCCCCTTTCATTGAATGAAAGTATGCAGTTTGTTTCACTGTGCAAGGGAGTTAGGTTTGTTGCATTGAAACAATGAATACAGTTTGATTCAATGAATCAATGGTTGTAGTTTTATTAATTGCATGCAGTTTGTTGAATTGAACGAAAGCGTTAAGCTTGTCCATTGAAAGAATGAGAATAACTCTACTCAATGAATTGACAAGTGCAGCCTCTTTCATTGAATGAAAGTATGCAGTTTGGTTCACTATGTAAGGGAGATAGGTTTGTTCCATTGAAAGAAGGAATACGGTTTGATTAATTGAATTAATGATTGTAGATTTATTCAATGATTCAATGAATGCAGTTTCTTTCATTGAATGAAAGCCTTAGGCTGGTCCCATTGAATGAAAGAGAAGAGCTCTACTCATTGAATGACAAGTGCAGCATTTTTCATTGAATGAACATATGCAGTTTGTTTCACTGTACAAGGGAGGTAGGTTTGTTGCATTGATTCAATGAATAAGGTTTGATTCATTGAAGCAATGATTTCACTTGGATTAAATGATTCAATGAATGCAATTTGTTTCATTGAATGAAAGCATTAAGCTTGTCCCACTGAATGAATGAGAGTAGCTCTACTCATTGAATTGACAAGTGCAGCCTTTTAAATGAATGAACCTACAAAGTTTTGTTCAGGAGAAAAGTACGTTTGGTTTGTTGCATTGAAACAAGGAATACGGTTTGATTCAATGAATCAATGGTTATAGTTTGATTGAATGAATAAATGCATGCAGTTTGTTTATTTGAAAGAAAGCGTTAAGCTTGTCCCATTGAAAGAATGAGAATAACTCTACTCACGGAATTGACAAGTGCAGCCTCTTTCATTGAATGAAAGTATGCAGTTTGGTTCACTATGTAAGGGAGTTAGGTTTGTTCCATTGAAAGTAGGAATACGGTCTGATTAATTGAAGCAATGTTTTCACTTTGATTCAATGATTCAATGAATGCAGTTTCTTTCATTGAATGAAAGCCTTAGGCTGGTCCCATTGAATGAAAGAGAATAGCTCTACTCATTGAATTGACAAGTGCAGCATTTTTCGTTGAATGAACATATACAGTTTGTTTCACTGTACAAGGGAGGTCGGTTTGTTGCATTGATTCAATGAATAAGGTTTGATTCATTGAAGCAATGATTTCACTTGGATTAAATGATTCAATGAATGCAGTTTGTTTCATTGAATGAAAGCATTAAGCTTGTCACACTGAATGAATGAGAGTAGCTCTACTCATTGAATTGACAAGTGCAGCCTTTTTAATGAATGAACCTACAAAGTTTTGTTCAGGAGAAAAGTACGTTTGGTTTGTTGCATTGAAACAAGGAATACGGTTTGATTCAATGAATCAATAGTTACAGTTTGATTGAATGATTAAATGCATGCAGTTTGTTTATTTGAAAGAAAGCGTTAAGCTTGTCCCATTGAAAGAATGAGAATAACTCTATTCACTGAATGGACAACTGCAGTCTCTTTCATTGAATGAACCTACAAAGTTTTGTGCACAAGGAAAGTATGTTTGGTTTGTTGCATTGAAACAAGGAATACAGTTTGATTCAATGAATCAATGGTTATAGTTTGATTGAATGATTGAATGCATGCAGTTTCTGTATTTGAAAGAAACCATTAAGCTTCTCCCATTGACAGAATGAGAATAACTCTACTCACTGAATTGACAAGTGCAGACCCTTTCATTGAATGAAAGTATGCAGTTTGTTTCACTGTACAAGGGTTTCTGGCATTGAAACAATGAATACAGTTTGATTCAATGAATCAATGGTTGTAGTTTGATTGAATGCATGCAGTTTGTTTAATTGAACGAAAGCGTTAAGATTGTCCCACTGAATGAATGAGAGTAGCTCTACTCATTGAATTGACAAGTGCAGCCTTTTTCATGAATGAACCTATAAAGTTTTGTTAACGAGAAAATAATGTTTGGTTTGTTGCATTGAACCAAGTAATATAGTTTGATTCAATGAATCAATGGTTGTAGTTTGATTGAATGATTCAATGCATGTAGTTTGTTTATTTGGAGGAAATCGTTAAGCTTGTCCCATTGAAAGAATGAGAATAACTCTACTCACTGAATTGACAAGTGCAGCCCCTTTCATTGAATGAAAGTATGCAGTTTGTTTCACTCTGCAAGGGAGTTAGGTTTGTTGCATTGAAACAATGAATACAGTTTGATTCAATGAATCAATGGTTGTAGTTTGATTGAATGCATGCAGTTTGTTGAATTGAACGAAAGCGTTAAGCTTGTCCATTGGAAGAATGAGAATAACTCTACTCAATGAATTGACAAGTGCAGCCTCTTTCATTGAATGAAAGTATGCAGTTTGGTTCACTATGTAAGGGAGATAGGTTTGTTCCATTGAAAGAAGGAATACGGTTTGATTAATTGAATCAATGATTGTAGATTTATTCAATGATTCAATGAATGCAGTTTCTTTCATTGAAAGAAAGCCTTAGGCTGGTCCCATTGAATGAAAGAGAATAGCTCTACTCATTGAATTGACAAGTGCAGCATTTTTCATTGAATGAACATATGCAGTTTGTTTCACTGTACAAGGGAGGTAGGTTTGTTGCATTGATTCAATGAATAAGGTTTGATTCATTGAAGCAATGATTTCACTTGGATTAAATGATTCAATGAATGCAGTTTGTTTCATTGAATGAAAGCATTAAGCTTGTCCCACTTAATGAATGAGAGTAGCTCTACTCATTGAATTGACAAGTGCAGCCTTTTTAATGAATGAACCTACAAAGTTTTGTTCAGGAGAAAAGTACGTTTGGTTTGTTGCATTGAAACAAGGAATACGGTTTGATTCAATGAATCAATGGTTATAGTTTGATTGAATGATTGAATGCATGCAGTTTGTTTATTTGAAAGAAAGCGTTAAGCTTGTCCCATTGAAAGAATGAGAATAACTCTATTCACTGAATGGACAACTGCAGCCTCTTTCATTGAATGAACCTACAAAGTTTTGTGCACGAGGAAAATATGTTTGGTTCGTTGCATTGAAACAAGGAATACAGTTTGATTCAATGAATCAATGGTTATAGTTTGATTGAATGATTCAATGCATGCAATTTGTTTATTTGAAAGAAATCGTTAATCTTGTCCCTTTGAAAGAATGAGAATAACTCTACTCACTGAATTGACAAGTGCAGCCTCTTTCATTAAATGAAAGTATGCAGTTTGTTTCACTGTGCAAGGGAGTTAGGTTTGTTGCATTGAAACAATGAATACAGTTTGATTCAATAAATCAATGGTTGTAGTTTGATTGAAAGCATGCAGTTTGTTGAATTGAACGAAAGCGTTAAGCTTGTCCCATTGAAAGAATGAGAATAACTCTACTCACTGAATTGACAAGTGCAGCCTCTTTCATTGAATGAAAGTATGCAGTTTGGTTCACTATGTAAGGGAGTTAGGTTTGTTCCATTGAAAGTAGGAATACGGTCTGATTAATTGAAGCAATGTTTTCACTTTGATTCAATGATTCAATGAATGCAGTTTCTTTCATTGAATGAAAGCCTTAGGCTGGTCCCATTGAATGAATGAGAATAGCTCTACTCATTGAATTGACAAGTGCAGCACTTTTCATTGAATGAACATATGCAGTTTGTTTCACTGTACAAGGGAGGTAGGTTTGTTGCATTGATTCAATGAAAAAGGTTTGATTCATTGAAGCAATGATTTCACTTGGATTAAATGATTCAATGAATGCAGTTTGTTTCATTGAATGAAAGCATTAGGCTTGTCCCACTGAATGAATGAGAGTAGCTCTACTCATTGAATTGACAAGTGCAGCCTTTTTAATGAATGAACCTGCAACGTTTTGTTCAGGAGAAAAGTACGTTTGGTTTGTTGCATTGAAACAAGGAATACAGTTTGATTCAATGAATCAATGGTTATAGTTTGATTGAATGATTAAATGCATGCAGTTTGTTTATTTGAAAGAAAGCGTTAAGCTTGTCCCATTGAAAGAATGAGAATAACTCTATTCACTGAATGGACAAGTGCAGCCTCTTTCATTGAATGAACCTACAAAGTTTTGTGCATGAGTAAAATATGTTTGGTTTGTTGCATTGAAACAAGGAATACAGTTTGATTCAATGAATCAATGGTTATAGTTTGATTGAATGATTCAATGCATGCAAATTGTTTATTTGAAAGAAATCGTTAATCTTGTCCCTTTGAAAGAATGAGAATAACTCTACTCACTGAATTGACAAGTGCGGCCTCTTTCATTAAATGAAAGTATGCAGTTTGTTTCACTGTGCAAGGGAGTTAGGTTTGTTGCATTGAAACAATGAATACAGTTTGATTCAATGAATCAATGGTTGTAGTTTGATTGAATGCATGCAGTTTGTTTAATTGAACGAAAGCGTCAAGCTTGTCCCATTGAAAGAATGAGAATAACTCTATTCACTGAATGGACAACTGCAGCCTCTTTCATTGAATGAACCTACAAAGTTTTGTGCACAAGGAAAGTATGTTTGGTTTGTTGCATTGAAACAAGGAATACAGTTTGATTCAATGAATCAATGGTTATAGTTTGATTGAATGATTCAATGCATGCAGTTTCTGGATTTGAAAGAAACCGTTAAGCTTCTCCCATTGACAGAATGAGAATAACTCTACTCACTGAATTGACAAGTGCAGCCCCTTTCATTGAATGAAAGTATGCAGTTTGTTTCACTGTACAAGGGAGTTAGGTTTCTGGCATTGAAACAATGAATACAGTTTGATTCAATGAATCAATGGTTGTAGATTGATTGAATGCATGCAGTTTGTTTAATTGAACGAAAGCGTTAAGATTGTCCCAATGAATGAATGAGAGTAGGTCTACTCATTGAATTGACAAGTGCAGCCTTTTTCATGAATGAACCTACAAACTTTTGTTCAGGAGAAAATTATGTTTGGTTTGTTGCATTGAACCAAGTAATATAGTTTGATTCAATGAATCAATGGTTGTAGTTTGATTGAATGATTCAATGCATGTAGTTTGTTTATTTGGAGGAAATCGTTAAGCTTGTCCCATTGAAAGAATGAGAATAACTCTACTCACTGAATTGACAAGTGCAGCCCCTTTCATTGAATGAAAGTATGCAGTTTGTTTCACTGTGCAAGGGAGTTAGGTTTGTTGCATTGAAACAATGAATACAGTTTGATTCAATAAATCAATGGTTGTAGTTTGATTGAATGCATGCAGTTTGTTGAATTGAACGAAAGCGTTAAGCTTGTCCATTGAAAGAATGAGAATAACTCTACTCAATGAATTGACAAGTGCAGCCTCTTTCATTGAATGAAAGTATGCAGTTTGGTTCACTATGTAAGGGAGATAGGTTTGTTCCATTGAAAGATGGAATACGGTCTGATTAATTGAATCAATGATTGTAGATTTATTCAATGATTCAATGAATGCAGTTTCTTTCATTGAATGAAAGCCTTAGGCTGGTCCCATTGAATGAAAGAGAATAGCTCTACTCATTGAATTGACAAGTGCAGCATTTTTCATTGAATGAACATATGCAGTTTGTTTCACTGCACAAGGGAGGTAGGTTTGTTGCATTGATTCAATGAATAAGGTTTGATTCATTGAAGCAATGATTTCACTTGGATTAAATGATTCAATGAATGCAGTTTGTTTCATTGAATGAAAGCATTAAGCTTGTCCCACTGAATGAATGAGAGTAGCTCTACTCATTGAATTGACAAGTGCAGCCTTTTTAATGAATGAACCTACAAAGTTTTGTTCAGGAGAAAAGTATGTTTGGTTTGTTGCATTGAAACAAGGAATACAGTTTGATTCAATGAATCAATGGTTATAGTTTGATTGAATGATTAAATGCATGCAGTTTGTTTATTTGAAAGAAAGCGTTAAGCTTGTCCCATTGAAAGAATGAGAATAACTCTATTCACTGAATGGACAACTGCAGCCTCTTTCATTGAATGAACCTACAAAGTTTTGTGCACAAGGAAAGTATGTTTGGTTTGTTGCATTGAAACAAGGAATACAGTTTGATTCAATGAATCAATGGTTATAGTTTGATTGAATGATTGAATGCATGCAGTTTCTGTATTTGAAAGAAACCGTTAAGCTTCTCCCATTGACAGAATGAGAATAACTCTACTCACTGAATTGACAAGTGCAGCCCCTTTCATTGAATGAAAGTATGCAGTTTGTTTCACTGTACAAGGGAGTTAGGTTTCTGGCATTGAAACAATGAATACAGTTTGATTCAATAAATCAATGGTTGTAGTTTGATTGAATGCATGCAGTTTGTTTAATTGAACGAAAGTGTTACGATTGTCCCAATGAATGAATGAGAGTAGCTCTACTCATTGAATTGACAAGTGCAGCCTTTTTCATGAATGAACCTACAATGTTTTGTTCAGGAGAAAATAATGTTTGGTTTGTTGCATTGAACCAAGTAATATAGTTTGATTCAATGAATCAATGGTTGTAGTTTGATTGAATGATTCAATGCATGTAGTTTGTTTATTTGGAGGAAATCGTTAAGCTTGTCCCATTGAAAGAATGAGAATAACTCTACTCACTGAATTGACAAGTGCAGCCCCTTTCATTGAATGAAAGTATGCAGTTTGTTTCACTGTGCAAGGGAGATAGGTTTGTTCCATTGAAAGAAGGAATACGGTTTGATTAATTGAATCAATGATTGTAGATAGATTCAATGATTCAATGAATGCAGTTTCTTTCATTGAATGAAAGCCTTAGGCTGGTCCCATTGAATGAAAGAGAATAGCTCTACTCATTGAATTGACAAGTGCAGCATTTTTCATTGAATGAACAAATGCAGTTTGTTTCACTGTACAAGGGAGGTAGGTTTGTTGCATTGATTCAATGAATAAGGTTTGATTCATTGAAGCAATGATTTCACTTGGATTAAATGATACAATGAATGCAGTTTGTTTCATTGAATGAAAGCGTTAAGCTTGTCCCACTGAATGAATGAGAGTAGCTCTACTCATTGAATTGACAAGTGCAGCCTTTTTAATGAATGGACCTACAAAGTTTTGTTCAGGAGAAAAGTACGTTTGGTTTGTTGCATTGAAACAAGGAATACAGATTGATTCAATGAATCAATGGTTATAGTTTGATTGAATGATTAAATGCATGCAGTTTGTTTATTTGAAAGAAAGCGTTAAGCTTGTCCCATTGAAAGAATGAGAATAACTCTATTCACTGAATGGACAAGTGCAGCCTCTTTCATTGAATGAACCTACAAAGTTTTGTGCACGAGGAAAATATGTTTGGTTCGTTGCATTGAAACAAGGAATACAGTTTGATTCAATGAATCAATGGTTATAGTTTGATTGAATGATTCAATGCATGCAATTTGTTTATTTGAAAGAAATCGTTAATCTTGTCCCTTTGAAAGAATGAGAATAACTCTACTCACTGAATTGACAAGTGCAGCCTCTTTCATTAAATGAAAGTATGCAGTTTGTTTCACTGTGCAAGGGAGTTAGGTTTGTTGCATTGAAACAATGAATACAGTTTGATTCAATAAATCAATGGTTGTAGTTTGATTGAATGCATGCAGTTTGTTGAATTGAACGAAAGCGTTAAGCTTATCCCATTGAAAGAATGAGAATAACTCTACTCACTGAATTGACAAGTGCAGCCTCTTTCATTGAATGAAAGTATGCAGTTTGGTTCACTATGTAAGGGAGTTAGGTTTCTTCCATTGAAAGAAGGAATACGGTCTGATTAATTGAAGCAATGTTTTCACTTTGATTCAATGATTCAATGAATGCAGTTTCTTTCATTGAATGAAAGCCTTAGGCTGGTCCCATTGAATGAAAGAGAATAGCTCTACTCATTGAATTGACAAGTGCAGCATTTTTCATTGAATGAACATATGCAGTTTGTTTCACTGTCCAAGGGAGGTAGGTTTGTTGCATTGATTCAATGAATAAGGTTTGATTCATTGAAGCAATGATTTCACTTGGATTAAATGATTCAATGAATGCAGTTTGTTTCATTGAATGAAAGCATTAAGCTTGTCCCACTGAATGAATGAGAGTAGCTCTACTCATTGAATTGACAAGTGCAGCCTTTTTAATGAATGAACCTACAAAGTTTTGTTCAGGAGAAAAGTACGTTTGGTTTGTTGCATTGAAACAAGGAATACAGTTTGATTCAATGAATCAATGGTTATAGTTTGATTGAATGATTAAATGCATGCAGTTTGTTGATTTGAAAGAAAGCGTTAAGCTTGTCCCATTGAAAGAATGAGAATAACTCTATTCACTGAATGGACAAGTGCAGCCTCTTTCATTGAATGAACCTACAAAGATTTGTGCACGAGGAAAATGTGTTTGGTTCGTTGCATTGAAACAAGGAATACAGTTTGATTCAATGAATCAATGGTTATAGTTTGATTGAATGATTCAATGCATGCAATTTGTTTATTTGAAAGAAATCGTTAATCTTGTCCCTTTGAAAGAATGAGAATAACTCTACTCACTGAATTGACAAGTGCAGCCTCTTTCATTAAATGAAAGTATGCAGTTTGTTTCACTGTGCAAGGGAGTTAGGTTTGTTGCATTGAAACAATGAATACAGTTTGATTCAATGAATCAATGGTTGTAGTTTGATTGAATGCATGCAGTTTGTTGAATTGAACGAAAGCGTTAAGCTTGTCCCATTGAAAGAATGAGAATAACTCTATTCACTGAATGGACAACTGCAGCCTCTTTCATTGAATGAACCTACAAAGTTTTGTGCACAAGGAAAGTATGTTTGGTTTGTTGCATTGAAACAAGGAATACAGTTTGATTCAATAAATCAATGGTTATAGTTTGATTGAATGATTGAATGCATGCAGTTTCTGTATTTGAAAGAAACCATTAAGCTTCTCCCATTGACAGAATGAGAATAACTCTACTCACTGAATTGACAAGTGCAGCCCCTTTCATTGAATGAAAGTATGCAGTTTGTTTCACTGTACAAGGGAGTTAGGTTTCTGGCATTGAAACAATGAATACAGTTTGATTCAATGAATCAATGGTTGTAGTTTGATTGAATGCATGCAGTTTGTTTAATTGAACGAAAGTGTTACGATTGTCCCAATGAATGAATGAGAGTAGCTCTACTCATTGAATTGACAAGTGCAGCCTTTTTCATGAATGAACCTACAATGTTTTGTTCAGGAGAAAATTATGTTTGGTTTGTTGCATTGAACCAAGTAATATAGTTTGATTCAATGAATCAATGGTTGTAGTTTGATTGAATGATTCAATGCATGTAGTTTGTTTATTTGGAGGAAATCGTTAAGCTTGTCCCATTGAAAGAATGAGAATAACTCTACTCACTGAATTGACAAGTGCAGCCCCTTTCATTGAATGAAAGTATGCAGTTTGTTTCACTGTGCAAGGGAGATAGGTTTGTTCCATTGAAAGAAGGAATACGGTTTGATTAATTGAATCAATGATTGTAGATAGATTCAATGATTCAATGAATGCAGTTTCTTTCATTGAATGAAAGCCTTAGGCTGGTCCCATTGAATGAAAGAGAATAGCTCTACTCATTGAATTGACAAGTGCAGCATTTTTCATTGAATGAACAAATGCAGTTTGTTTCACTGTACAAGGGAGGTAGGTTTGTTGCATTGATTCAATGAATAAGGTTTGATTCATTGAAGCAATGATTTCACTTGGATTAAATGATACAATGAATGCAGTTTGTTTCATTGAATGAAAGCGTTAAGCTTGTCCCACTGAATGAATGAGAGTAGCTCTACTCATTGAATTGACAAGTGCAGCCTTTTTAATGAATGGACCTACAAAGTTTTGTTCAGGAGAAAAGTACGTTTGGTTTGTTGCATTGAAACAAGGAATACAGATTGATTCAATGAATCAATGGTTATAGTTTGATTGAATGATTAAATGCATGCAGTTTGTTTATTTGAAAGAAAGCGTTAAGCTTGTCCCATTGAAAGAATGAGAATAACTCTATTCACTGAATGGACAAGTGCAGCCTCTTTCATTGAATGAACCTACAAAGTTTTGTGCACGAGGAAAATATGTTTGGTTCGTTGCATTGAAACAAGGAATACAGTTTGATTCAATGAATCAATGGTTATAGTTTGATTGAATGATTCAATGCATGCAATTTGTTTATTTGAAAGAAATCGTTAATCTTGTCCCTTTGAAAGAATGAGAATAACTCTACTCACTGAATTGACAAGTGCAGCCTCTTTCATTAAATGAAAGTATGCAGTTTGTTTCACTGTGCAAGGGAGTTAGGTTTGTTGCATTGAAACAATGAATACAGTTTGATTCAATAAATCAATGGTTGTAGTTTGATTGAATGCATGCAGTTTGTTGAATTGAACGAAAGCGTTAAGCTTATCCCATTGAAAGAATGAGAATAACTCTACTCACTGAATTGACAAGTGCAGCCTCTTTCATTGAATGAAAGTATGCAGTTTGGTTCACTATGTAAGGGAGTTAGGTTTCTTCCATTGAAAGAAGGAATACGGTCTGATTAATTGAAGCAATGTTTTCACTTTGATTCAATGATTCAATGAATGCAGTTTCTTTCATTGAATGAAAGCCTTAGGCTGGTCCCATTGAATGAAAGAGAATAGCTCTACTCATTGAATTGACAAGTGCAGCATTTTTCATTGAATGAACATATGCAGTTTGTTTCACTGTCCAAGGGAGGTAGGTTTGTTGCATTGATTCAATGAATAAGGTTTGATTCATTGAAGCAATGATTTCACTTGGATTAAATGATTCAATGAATGCAGTTTGTTTCATTGAATGAAAGCATTAAGCTTGTCCCACTGAATGAATGAGAGTAGCTCTACTCATTGAATTGACAAGTGCAGCCTTTTTAATGAATGAACCTACAAAGTTTTGTTCAGGAGAAAAGTACGTTTGGTTTGTTGCATTGAAACAAGGAATACAGTTTGATTCAATGAATCAATGGTTATAGTTTGATTGAATGATTAAATGCATGCAGTTTGTTGATTTGAAAGAAAGCGTTAAGCTTGTCCCATTGAAAGAATGAGAATAACTCTATTCACTGAATGGACAAGTGCAGCCTCTTTCATTGAATGAACCTACAAAGTTTTGTGCACGAGGAAAATGTGTTTGGTTCGTTGCATTGAAACAAGGAATACAGTTTGATTCAATGAATCAATGGTTATAGTTTGATTGAATGATTCAATGCATGCAATTTGTTTATTTGAAAGAAATCGTTAATCTTGTCCCTTTGAAAGAATGAGAATAACTCTACTCACTGAATTGACAAGTGCAGCCTCTTTCATTAAATGAAAGTATGCAGTTTGTTTCACTGTGCAAGGGAGTTAGGTTTGTTGCATTGAAACAATGAATACAGTTTGATTCAATGAATCAATGGTTGTAGTTTGATTGAATGCATGCAGTTTGTTGAATTGAACGAAAGCGTTACGATTGTCCCAATGAATGAATGAGAGTAGCTCTACTCATTGAATTGACAAGTGCAGCCTTTTTCATGAATGAACCTACAAAGTTTTCTTCAGGAGAAAATTATGTTTGGTTTGTTGCATTGAACCAAGTAATATAGTTTGATTCAATGAATCAATGGTTGTAGTTTGATTGAATGATTCAATGCATGTAGTTTGTTTATTTGGAGGAAATCGTTAAGCTTGTCCCATTGAAAGAATGAGAATAACTCTACTCACTGAATTGACAAGTGGAGCCCCTTTCATTGAATGAAAGTATGCAGTTTGTTTCACTGTGCAAGGGAGTTAGGTTTGTTGCATTGAAACAATGAATACAGTTTGATTCAATGAATCAATGGTTGTAGTTTGATTGAATGCATGCAGTTTGTTGAATTGAACGAAAGCGTTAAGCTTGTCCATTGAAAGAATGAGAATAACTCTATTCACTGAATGGACAAGTGCAGCCTCTTTGATTGAATGAAAGTATGCAGTTTGTTTCACTGTACAAGGGAGTTAGTTTTGTTGCATTGAAACAATGAATACAGTTTGATTCAATGAATCAATGGTTGTAGTTTGATTGAATGCATGCAGTTTGTTTAATTTAACGAAAGAGTTAAGATTGTCCCACTGAATGAATGAGAGTAGCTCTACTTATTGAATTGACAAGTGCAGCCTTTTTCATGAATAAACCTATAAAGTTTTGTTCACGAGAAAATTATGTTTGGTTTGTTGCATTGAACCAAGTAATATAGTTTGATTCAATGAATCAATGGTTGTAGTTTGATTGAATGATTGAATGCATGCAGTTTGTTTATTTGGAGGAAATCGTTGAGCTTGTCCCATTGAAAGATTGAGAATAACTCTACTCACTGAATTGACAAGTGCAGCCCCTTTCATTGAATGAAAGTATGCAGTTTGTTTCACTGTACAAGGCAGTTAGGTTTGTTGCATTGAAACGATGAATACAGTTTGATTCAATGAATCAATGGTTGTAGCTTGATTGAATGCATGCAGTTTGTTTCATTGAATGAAAGCCTTAGGATGGTCCCATTGAATGAAAGAAAATAGCTCTACTCAATGAATTGACAAGTGCAGCCTCTTTCATTGAATGAAAGTCTGCAGTTTGGTTCACTATGTAAGGGAGATAGGTTTGTTCCATTGAAAGAAGGAATACGGTTTGATTAATTGAATCAATGATTGTAGATAGATTCAATGATTCAATGAATGCAGTTTCTTTCATTGAATGAAAGCCTTAGGCTGGTCACATTGAATGAAAGAGAATAGCTCTACTCATTGAATTGACAAGTGCAGCATTTTTCATTGAATGAACATATGCAGTTTGTTTCACTGTCCAAGGGAGGTAGGTTTGTTGCATTGATTCAATGAATAAGGTTTGATTCATTGAAGCAATGATTTCACTTGGATTAAATGATTCAATGAATGCAGTTTGTTTCATTGAATGAAAGCGTTAAGCTTGTCCCACTGAATGAATGAGAGTAGCTCTACTCATTGAATTGACAAGTGCAGCCTTTGTAATGAAGAAACATACAAAGTTTTGTTCAGGAGAAAAGTACGTTTGGTTTGTTGCATTGAAACAAGGAATACAGTTTGATTCAATGAATCAATGGTTGTAGTTTGATTGAATGCATGCAGTTTGTTGAATTGAACGAAAGCGTTAAGCTTGTCCATTGAAAGAATGAGAATAACTCTACTCAATGAATTGGCAAGTGCAGCCTCTTTCATTGAATGAAAGTATGCAGTTTGGTTCACTATGTAAGGGAGATAGGTTTGTTCCATTGAAAGAAGGAATACGGTTTGATTAATTGAATCAATGATTGTAGATAGATTCAATGATTCAATGAATGCAGTTTCGTTCATTGAATGAAAGCCTTAGGCTGGTCCCATTGAATGAAAGAGAATAGCTCTACTCATTGAATTGACAAGTGCAGCATTTTTTATTGAATGAACAAATGCAGTTTGTTTCACTGTACAAGGGAGGTAGGTTTGTTGCATTGATTCAATGAATAAGGTTTGATTCATTGAAGCAATGATTTCACTTGGATTAAATGATACAATGAATGCAGTTTGTTTCATTGAATGAAAGCGTTAAGCTTGTCCCACTGAATGAATGAGAGTAGCTCTACTCATTGAATTGACAAGTGCAGCCTTTTTAATAAATGGACCTACAAAGTTTTGTTCAGGAGAAAAGTACGTTTGGTTTGTTGCATTGAAACAAGGAATACAGATTGATTCAATGAATCAATGGTTATAGTTTGATTGAATGATTAAATGCATGCAGTTTGTTTATTTGAAAGAAAGCGTTAAGCTTGTCCCATTGAAAGAATGAGAATAACTCTATTCACTGAATGGACAAGTGCAGCCTCTTTCATTGAATGAACCTACAAAGTTTTGTGCACGAGGAAAATATGTTTGGTTCGTTGCATTGAAACAAGGAATACAGTTTGATTCAATGAATCAATGGTTGTAGTTTGATTGAATGATTCAATGCATGCAATTTGTTTATTTGAAAGAAATCGTTAATCTTGTCCCTTTGAAAGAATGAGAATAACTCTACTCACTGAATTGACAAGTGCAGCCTCTTTCATTAAATGAAAGTATGCAGTTTGTTTCACTGTGCAAGGGAGTTAGGTTTGTTGCATTGAAACAATGAATACAGTTTGATTCAATAAATCAATGGTTGTAGTTTGATTGAATGCATGCAGTTTGTTGAATTGAACGAAAGCGTTAAGCTTGTCCCATTGAAAGAATGAGAATAACTCTACTCACTGAATTGACAAGTGCAGCCTCTTTCATTGAATGAAAGTATGCAGTTTGGTTCACTATGTAAGGGAGTTAGGTTTCTTCCATTGAAAGAAGGAATACGGTCTGATTAATTGAAGCAATGTTTTCACTTTGATTCAATGATTCAATGAATGCAGTTTCTTTCATTGAATGAAAGCCTTAGGCTGGTCCCATTGAATGAAATAGAATAGCTCTACTCATTGAATTGACAAGTGCAGCATTTTTCATTGAATGAACATATGCAGTTTGTTTCACTGTCCAAGGGAGGTAGGTTTGTTGCATTGATTCAATGAATAAGGTTTGATTCATTGAAGCAATGATTTCACTTGGATTAAATGATTCAATGAATGCAGTTTGTTTCATTGAATGAAAGCATTAAGCTTGTCCCACTGAATGAATGAGAGTAGCTCTACTCATTGAATTGACAAGTGCAGCCTTTTTAATGAATGAACCTACAAAGTTTTGTTCAGGAGAAAAGTACGTTTGGTTTGTTGCATTGAAACAAGGAATACAGTTTGATTCAATGAATCAATGGTTATAGTTTGATTGAATGATTAAATGCATGCAGTTTGTTTATTTGAAAGAAAGCGTTAAGCTTGTCCCATTGAAAGAATGAGAATAACTCTATTCACTGAATGGACAAGTGCAGCTTCTTTCATTGAATGAACCTACAAAGTTTTGTGCACGAGGAAAATGTGTTTGGTTCGTTGCATTGAAACAAGGAATACAGTTTGATTCAATGAATCAATGGTTATAGTTTGATTGAATGATTCAATGCATGCAATTTGTTTATTTGAAAGAAATCGTTAATCTTGTCCCTTTGAAAGAATGAGAATAACTCTACTCACTGAATTGACAAGTGCAGCCTCTTTCATTAAATGAAAGTATGCAGTTTGTTTCACTGTGCAAGGGAGTTAGGTTTGTTGCATTGAAACAATGAATACAGTTTGATTCAATGACTCAATGGTTGTAGTTTGATTGAATGCATGCAGTTTGTTGAATTGAACGAAAGCGTTAAGCTTGTCCCATTGAAAGAATGAGAATAACTCTATTCACTGAATGGACAACTGCAGCCTCTTTCATTGAATGAACCTACAAAGTTTTGTGCACAAGGAAAGTATGTTTGGTTTGTTGCATTGAAACAAGGAATACAGTTTGATTCAATGAATCAATGGTTATAGTTTGATTGAATGATTGAATGCATGCAGTTTCTGTATTTGAAAGAAACCATTAAGCTTCTCCCATTGACAGAATGAGAATAACTCTACTCACTGAATTGACAAGTGCAGCCCCTTTCATTGAATGAAAGTATGCAGTTTGTTTCACTGTACAAGGGAGTTAGGTTTCTGGCATTGAAACGATGAATACAGTTTGATTCAATGAATCAATGGTTGTAGTTTGATTGAATGCATGCAGTTTGTTTAATTGAACGAAAGCGTTACGATTGTCCCAATGAATGAATGAGAGTAGCTCTACTCATTGAATTGACAAGTGCAGCCTTTTTCATGAATGAACCTACAAAGTTTTGTTCAGGAGAAAATTATGTTTGGTTTGTTGCATTGAACCAAGTAATATAGTTTGATTCAATGAATCAATGGTTGTAGTTTGATTGAATGATTCAATGCATGTAGTTTGTTTATTTGGAGGAAATCGTTAAGCTTGTCCCATTGAAAGAATGAGAATAACTCTACTCACTGAATTGACAAGTGCAGCCTCTTTCATTGAATGAAAGTATGCAGTTTGGTTCACTATGTAAGGGAGTTAGGTTTCTTCCATTGAAAGAAGGAATACGGTCTGATTAATTGAAGCAATGTTTTCACTTTGATTCAATGATTCAATGAATGCAGTTTCTTTCATTGAATGAAAGCCTTAGGCTGGTCCCATTGAATGAAATAGAATAGCTCTACTCATTGAATTGACAAGTGCAGCATTTTTCATTGAATGAACATATGCAGTTTGTTTCACTGTCCAAGGGAGGTAGGTTTGTTGCATTGATTCAATGAATAAGGTTTGATTCATTGAAGCAATGATTTCACTTGGATTAAATGATTCAATGAATGCAGTTTGTTTCATTGAATGAAAGCATTAAGCTTGTCCCACTGAATGAATGAGAGTAGCTCTACTCATTGAATTGACAAGTGCAGCCTTTTTAATGAATGAACCTACAAAGTTTTGTTCAGGAGAAAAGTACGTTTGGTTTGTTGCATTGAAACAAGGAATACAGTTTGATTCAATGAATCAATGGTTATAGTTTGATTGAATGATTAAATGCATGCAGTTTGTTTATTTGAAAGAAAGCGTTAAGCTTGTCCCATTGAAAGAATGAGAATAACTCTATTCACTGAATGGACAAGTGCAGCTTCTTTCATTGAATGAACCTACAAAGTTTTGTGCACGAGGAAAATGTGTTTGGTTCGTTGCATTGAAACAAGGAATACAGTTTGATTCAATGAATCAATGGTTATAGTTTGATTGAATGATTCAATGCATGCAATTTGTTTATTTGAAAGAAATCGTTAATCTTGTCCCTTTGAAAGAATGAGAATAACTCTACTCACTGAATTGACAAGTGCAGCCTCTTTCATTAAATGAAAGTATGCAGTTTGTTTCACTGTGCAAGGGAGTTAGGTTTGTTGCATTGAAACAATGAATACAGTTTGATTCAATGACTCAATGGTTGTAGTTTGATTGAATGCATGCAGTTTGTTGAATTGAACGAAAGCGTTAAGCTTGTCCCATTGAAAGAATGAGAATAACTCTATTCACTGAATGGACAACTGCAGCCTCTTTCATTGAATGAACCTACAAAGTTTTGTGCACAAGGAAAGTATGTTTGGTTTGTTGCATTGAAACAAGGAATACAGTTTGATTCAATGAATCAATGGTTATAGTTTGATTGAATGATTGAATGCATGCAGTTTCTGTATTTGAAAGAAACCATTAAGCTTCTCCCATTGACAGAATGAGAATAACTCTACTCACTGAATTGACAAGTGCAGCCCCTTTCATTGAATGAAAGTATGCAGTTTGTTTCACTGTACAAGGGAGTTAGGTTTCTGGCATTGAAACGATGAATACAGTTTGATTCAATGAATCAATGGTTGTAGTTTGATTGAATGCATGCAGTTTGTTGAATTGAACGAAAGCGTTACGATTGTCCCAATGAATGAATGAGAGTAGCTCTACTCATTGAATTGACAAGTGCAGCCTTTTTCATGAATGAACCTACAAAGTTTTGTTCAGGAGAAAATTATGTTTGGTTTGTTGCATTGAACCAAGTAATATAGTTTGATTCAATGAATCAATGGTTGTAGTTTGATTGAATGATTCAATGCATGTAGTTTGTTTATTTGGAGGAAATCGTTAAGCTTGTCCCATTGAAAGAATGAGAATAACTCTACTCACTGAATTGACAAGTGGAGCCCCTTTCATTGAATGAAAGTATGCAGTTTGTTTCACTGTGCAAGGGAGTTAGGTTTGTTGCATTGAAACAATTAATACAGTTTGATTCAATGAATCAATGGTTGTAGTTTGATTGAATGCATGCAGTTTGTTGAATTGAACGAAAGCGTTAAGCTTGTCCATTGAAAGAATGAGAATAACTCTATTCACTGAATGGACAAGTGCAGCCTCTTTGATTGAATGAAAGTATGCAGTTTGTTTCACTGTACAAGGGAGTTAGTTTTGTTGCATTGAAACAATGAATACAGTTTGATTCAATGAATCAATGGTTGTAGTTTGATTGAATGCATGCAGTTTGTTTAATTTAACGAAAGAGTTAAGATTGTCCCACTGAATGAATGAGAGTAGCTCTACTTATTGAATTGACAAGTGCAGCCTTTTTCATGAATGAACCTATAAAGTTTTGTTCACGAGAAAATTATGTTTGGTTTGTTGCATTGAACCAAGTAATATAGTTTGATTCAATGAATCAATGGTTGTAGTTTGATTGAATGATTGAATGCATGCAGTTTGTTTATTTGGAGGAAATCGTTGAGCTTGTCCCATTGAAAGATTGAGAATAACTCTACTCACTGAATTGACAAGTGCAGCCCCTTTCATTGAATGAAAGTATGCAGTTTGTTTCACTGTACAAGACAGTTAGGTTTGTTGCATTGAAACGATGAATACAGTTTGATTCAATGAATCAATGGTTGTAGCTTGATTGAATGCATGCAGTTTGTTTCATTGAATGAAAGCCTTAGGATGGTCCCATTGAATGAAAGAAAATAGCTCTACTCAATGAATTGACAAGTGCAGCCTCTTTCATTGAATGAAAGTATGCAGTTTGGATCACTATGTAAGGGAGATAGGTTTGTTCCATTGAAAGAAGGAATACGGTTTGATTAATTGAATCAATGATTGTAGATAGATTCAATGATTCAATGAATGCAGTTTCTTTCATTGAATGAAAGCCTTAGGCTGGTCCCATTGAATGAAAGAGAATAGCTCTACTCATTGAATTGACAAGTGCAGCATTTTTCATTGAATGAACATATGCAGTTTGTTTCACTGTCCAAGGGAGGTAGGTTTGTTGCATTGATTCAATGAATAAGGTTTGATTCATTGAAGCAATGATTTCACTTGGATTAAATGATTCAATGAATGCAGTTTGTTTCATTGAATGAAAGCATTAAGCTTGTCCCACTGAATGAATGAGAGTAGCTCTACTCATTGAATTGACAAGTGCAGCCTTTTTAATGAATGAACCTACAAAGTTTTGTTCAGGAGAAAAGTACGTTTGGTTTGTTGCATTGAAACCAGGAATACAGTTTGATTCAATGAATCAATGGTTATAGTTTGATTGAATGATTAAATGCATGCAGTTTGTTTATTTGAAAGAAAGCGTTAAGCTTGTCCCATTGAAAGAATGAGAATAACTCTATTCACTGAATGGACAAGTGCAGCTTCTTTCATTGAATGAACCTACAAAGTTTTGTGCACGAGGAAAATGTGTTTGGTTCGTTGCATTGAAACAAGGAATACAGTTTGATTCAATGAATCAATGGTTATAGTTTGATTGAATGATTCAATGCATGCAATTTGTTTATTTGAAAGAAATCGTTAATCTTGTCCCTTTGAAAGAATGAGAATAACTCTACTCACTGAATTGACAAGTGCAGCCTCTTTCATTAAATGAAAGTATGCAGTTTGTTTCACTGTGCAAGGGAGTTAGGTTTGTTGCATTGAAACAATGAATACAGTTTGATTCAATGACTCAATGGTTGTAGTTTGATTGAATGCATGCAGTTTGTTGAATTGAACGAAAGCGTTAAGCTTGTCCCATTGAAAGAATGAGAATAACTCTATTCACTGAATGGACAACTGCAGCCTCTTTCATTGAATGAACCTACAAAGTTTTGTGCACAAGGAAAGTATGTTTGGTTTGTTGCATTGAAACAAGGAATACAGTTTGATTCAATGAATCAATGGTTATAGTTTGATTGAATGATTGAATGCATGCAGTTTCCGTATTTGAAAGAAACCATTAAGCTTCTCCCATTGACAGAATGAGAATAACTCTACTCACTGAATTGACAAGTGCAGCCCCTTTCATTGAATGAAAGTATGCAGTTTGTTTCACTGTACAAGGGAGTTAGGTTTCTGGCATTGAAACGATGAATACAGTTTTATTCAATGAATCAATGGTTGTAGTTTGATTGAATGCATGCAGTTTGTTTAATTGAACGAAAGCGTTACGATTGTCCCAATGAATGAATGAGAGTAGCTCTACTCATTGAATTGACAAGTGCAGCCTTTTTCATGAATGAACCTACAAAGTTTTGTTCAGGAGAAAATTATGTTTGGTTTGTTGCATTGAACCAAGTAATATAGTTTGATTCAATGAATCAATGGTTGTAGTTTGATTGAATGATTCAATGCATGTAGTTTGTTTATTTGGAGGAAATCGTTAAGCTTGTCCCATTGAAAGAATGAGAATAACTCTACTCACTGAATTGACAAGTGGAGCCCCTTTCATTGAATGAAAGTATGCAGTTTGTTTCACTGTGCAAGGGAGTTAGGTTTGTTGCATTGAAACAATTAATACAGTTTGATTCAATGAATCAATGGTTGTAGTTTGATTGAATGCATGCAGTTTGTTGAATTGAACGAAAGCGTTAAGCTTGTCCATTGAAAGAATGAGAATAACTCTATTCACTGAATGGACAAGTGCAGCCTCTTTGATTGAATGAAAGTATGCAGTTTGTTTCACTGTACAAGGGAGTTAGTTTTGTTGCATTGAAACAATGAATACAGTTTGATTCAATGAATCAATGGTTGTAGTTTGATTGAATGCATGCAGTTTGTTTATTTGGAGGAAATCGTTGAGCTTGTCCCATTGAAAGATTGAGAATAACTCTACTCACTGAATTGACAAGTGCAGCCCCTTTCATTGAATGAAAGTATGCAGTTTGTTTCACTGTACAAGACAGTTAGGTTTGTTGCATTGAAACGATGAATACAGTTTGATTCAATAATCAATGGTTGTAGCTTGATTGAATGCATGCAGTTTGTTTCATTGAATGAAAGCCTTAGGATGGTCCCATTGAATGAAAGAAAATAGCTCTACTCAATGAATTGACAAGTGCAGCCTCTTTCATTGAATGAAAGTATGCAGTTTGGATCACTATGTAAGGGAGATAGGTTTGTTCCATTGAAAGAAGGAATACGGTTTGATTAATTGAATCAATGATTGTAGATAGATTCAATGATTCAATGAATGCAGTTTCTTTCATTGAATGAAAGCCTTAGGCTGTTCCCATTGAATGAAAGAGAATAGCTCTACTCATTGAATTGACAAGTGCAGCATTTTTCATTGAATGAACATATGCAGTTTGTTTCACTGTCCAAGGGAGGTAGGTTTGTTGCATTGATTCAATGAATAAGGTTTGATTCATTGAAGCAATGATTTCACTTGGATTAAATGATTCAATGAATGCAGTTTGTTTCATTGAATGAAAGCGTTAAGCTTGTCCCACTGAATGAATGAGAGTAGCTCTACTCATTGAATTGACAAGTGCAGCCTTTGTAATGAAGAAACATACAAAGTTTTGTTCAGGAGAAAAGTACGTTTGGTTTGTTGCATTGAAACAAGGAATACAGTTTGATTCAATGAATCAATGGTTATAGTTTGATTGAATGATTAAATGCATGCAGTTTGTTTGTTTGAAAGAAAGCGTTAAGCTTGTCCCATTGAAAGAATGAGAATAACTCTATTCACTGAATGGACAAGTGCAGCCTCTTTCATTGAAAGAACCTACAAAGTTTTGTGCACGAGGAAAGTATGTTTGGTTTGTTGTATTGAAACAAGGAATACAGTTTGATTCAATGAATCAATGGTTCTAGTTTGATTGAATGATTAAATGCATGCAGTTTGTTTATTTGAAAGAAATCGTTAATCTTGTTCCATTGAAAGAATGAGAATAACTCTACTCACTGAATTGACAAGTGCATCCTCTTTCATTGAATGAAAGTATGCAGTTTGGTTCACTATGTAAGGGAGTTAGGTTTGTTCCATTGAAAGTAGGAATACGGTCTGATTAATTGAAGCAATGTTTTCACTTTGATTCAATGATTAAATGAATGCAGTTTCTTTCATTGAATGAAAGCCTTAGGCTGATCCCATTGAATGAAAGAGAATAGCTCTACTCATTGTATTGACAAGTGCAGCATTTTTCATTGAATGAACATATGCAGTTTGTTTCACTGTACAAGGGAGGTAGGTTTGTTGCATTGATTCAATGAATAAGGTTTGATTCATTGAAGCAATGATTTCACTTGGATTAAATGATTCAATGAATGCAGTTTGTTTCATTGAATGAGAGCATTAAGCTTGTCCCACTGAATGAATGAGAGTAGCTCTACTCATTGAATTGACAAGTGCAGCCTTTTTAATGAATGAACCTACAAAGTTTTGTTCAGGAGAAAAGTACGTTTGGTTTGTTGCATTGAAACAAGGAATACAGTTTGTTTCAATGAATCAATAGTTATAGTTTGATTGAATGATTAAATGCATGCAGTTTGTTTATTTGAAAGAAAGCGTTAAGCTTGTCCCATTGAAAGAATGAGAATAACTCTATTCACTGAATGGACAACTGCAGCCTCTTTCATTGAATGAACCTACAAAGTTTTGTGCACAAGGAAAGTATGTTTGGTTTGTTGCATTGAAACAAGGAATACAGTTTGATTCAATGAATCAATGGTTATAGTTTGATTGAATGATTCAATGCATGCAGTTTCTGTATTTGAAAGAAACCATTAAGCTTCTCCCATTGACAGAATGAGAATAACTCTACTCACTGAATTGACAAGTGCAGCCCCTTTCATTGAATGAAAGTATGCAGTTTGTTTCACTGTACAAGGGAGTTAGGTTTCTGGCATTGAAACGATGAATACAGTTTGATTCAATGAATCAATGGTTGTCGTTTGATTGAATGCATGCAGTTTGTTTAATTGAACGAAAGCGTTACGATTGTCCCAATGAATGAATGAGAGTAGCTCTACTCATTGAATTGACAAGTGCAGCCTTTTTCATGAATGAACCTACAAAGTTTTGTTCAGGAGAAAATTATGTTTGGTTTGTTGCATTGAACCAAGTAATATAGTTTGATTCAATGAATCAATGGTTGTAGTTTGATGGAATGATTCAATGCATGTAGTTTGTTTATTTGGAGGAAATCGTTAAGCTTGTCCCATTGAAAGAATGAGAATAACTCTACTCACTGAATTGACAAGTGGAGCCCCTTTCATTGAATGAAAGTATGCAGTTTGTTTCACTGTGCAAGGGAGTTAGGTTTGTTGCATTGAAACAATGAATACAGTTTGATTCAATGAATCAATGGTTGTAGTTTGATTGAATGCATGCAGTTTGTTGAATTGAACGAAAGCGTTAAGCTTGTCCATTGAAAGAATGAGAATAACTCTATTCACTGAATGGACAAGTGCAGCCTCTTTGATTGAATGAAAGTATGCAGTTTGTTTCACTGTACAAGGGAGTTAGTTTTGTTGCATTGAAACAATGAATACAGTTTGATTCAATGAATCAATGGTTGTAGTTTGATTGAATGCATGCAGTTTGTTTAATTTAACGAAAGAGTTAAGATTGTCCCACTGAATGAATGAGAGTAGCTCTACTTATTGAATTGACAAGTGCAGCCTTTTTCATGAATAAACCTATAAAGTTTTGTTCACGAGAAAATTATGTTTGGTTTGTTGCATTGAACCAAGTAATATAGTTTGATTCAATGAATCAATGGTTGTAGTTTGATTGAATGATTGAATGCATGCAGTTTGTTTATTTGGAGGAAATCGTTGAGCTTGTCCCATTGAAAGATTGAGAATAACTCTACTCACTGAATTGACAAGTGCAGCCCCTTTCATTGAATGAAAGTATGCAGTTTGTTTCACTGTACAAGGCAGTTAGGTTTGTTGCATTGAAACGATGAATACAGTTTGATTCAATGAATCAATGGTTGTAGCTTGATTGAATGCATGCAGTTTGTTTCATTGAATGAAAGCCTTAGGATGGTCCCATTGAATGAAAGAAAATAGCTCTACTCAATGAATTGACAAGTGCAGCCTCTTTCATTGAATGAAAGTATGCAGTTTGGTTCACTATGTAAGGGAGATAGGTTTGTTCCATTGAAAGAAGGAATACGGTTTGATTAATTGAATCAATAATTGTAGATAGATTCAATGATTCAATGAATGCAGTTTCTTTCATTGAATGAAAGCCTTAGGCTGGTCCCATTGAATGAAAGAGAATAGCTCTACTCATTGAATTGACAAGTGCAGCATTTTTCATTGAAAGAACATATGCAGTTTGTTTCACTGTCCAAGGGAGGTAGGTTTGTTGCATTGATTCAATGAATAAGGTTTGATTCATTGAAGCAATGATTTCACTTGGATTAAATGATTCAATGAATGCAGTTTGTTTCATTAAATGAAAGCGTTAAGCTTGTCGCACTGAATGAATGAGAGTAGCTCTACTCATTGAATTGACAAGTGCAGCCTTTGTAATGAAGAAACATACAAAGTTTTGTTCAGGAGAAAAGTACGTTTGGTTTGTTGCATTGAAACAAGGAATACAGTTTGATTCAATGAATCAATGGTTATAGTTTGATTGAATGATTAAATGCATGCAGTTTGTTTATTTGAAAGAAAGCGTTAAGCTTGTCCCATTGAAAGAATGAGAATAACTCTACTCACTGAATTGACAAGTGCAGCCTCTTTCATTGAATGAAAGTATGCAGTTTGGTTCACTATGTAAGGGAGTTAGGTTTCTTCCATTGACAGAAGGAATACGGTCTGATTAATTGAAGCAATGTTTTCACTTTGATTCAATGATTCAATGAATGCAGTTTCTTTCATTGAATGAAAGCCTTAGGCTGGTCCCATTGAATGAAATAGAATAGCTCTACTCATTGAATTGACAAGTGCAGCATTTTTCATTGAATGAACATATGCAGTTTGTTTCACTGTACAAGGGAGGTAGGTTTGTTGCATTGATTCAATGAATAAGGTTTGATTCATTGAAGCAATGATTTCACTTGGATTAAATGATTCAATGAATGCAGTTTGTTTCATTGAATGAAAGCATTAAGCTTGTCCCACTGAATGAATGAGAGTAGCTCTACTCATTGAATTGACAAGTGCAGCCTTTTTAATGAATGAACCTACAAAGTTTTGTTCAGGAGAAAAGTACGTTTGGTTTGTTGCATTGAAACAAGGAATACAGTTTGATTCAATGAATCAATGGTTATAGTTTGATTGAATGATTAAATGCGTGCAGTTTGTTTATTTGAAAGAAAGCGTTAAGCTTGTCCCATTGAAAGAATGAGAATAACTCTATTCACTGAATGGACAAGTGCAGCCTCTTTCATTGAATGAACCTACAAAGTTTTGTGCACGAGGAAAATATGTTTGGTTCGTTGCATTGAAACAAGGAATACAGTTTGATTCAATGAATCAATGGTTATAGTTTGATTGAATGATTCAATGCATGCAATTTGTTTATTTGAAAGAAATCGTTAATCTTGTCCCTTTGAAAGAATGAGAATAACTCTACTCACTGAATTGACAAGTGCAGCCTCTTTCATTAAATGAAAGTATGCAGTTTGTTTCACTGTGCAAGGGAGTTAGGTTTGTTGCATGGAAACAATGAATACAGTTTGATTCAATGACTCAATGGTTGTAGTTTGATTGAATGCATGCAGTTTGTTGAATTGAACGAAAGCGTTAAGCTTGTCCCATTGAAAGAATGAGAATAACTCTACTCAATGAATTGACAAGTGCAGCCTCTTTCATTGAATGAAAGTATGCAGTTTGGTTCACTATGTAAGGGAGTTAGGTTTGTTCCATTGAAAGTAGGAATACGGTCTGATTAATTGAAGCAATGTTTTCACTTTGATTCAATGATTCAATGAATGCAGTTTCTTTCATTGAATGAAAGCCTTAGGCTGGTCCCATTATATGAAATAGAATAGCTCTACTCATTGAATTGACAAGTGCAGCATTTTTCATTGAATGAACATATGCAGTTTGTTTCACTGTACAAGGGAGGTAGGTTTGTTGCATTGATTCAATGAATAAGGTTTGATTCATTGAAGCAATGATTTCACTTGGATTAAATGATTCAATGAATGCAGTTTGTTTCATTGAATGAAAGCATTAAGCTTGTCCCACTGAATGAATGAGAGTAGCTCTACTCATTGAATTGACAAGTGCAGCCTTTTTAATGAATGAACCTACAAAGTTTTGTTCAGGAGAAAAGTACGTTTGGTTTGTTGCATTGAAACAAGGAATACAGTTTGATTCAATGAATCAATGGTTATAGTTTGATTGAATGATTAAATGCGTGCAGTTTGTTTATTTGAAAGAAAGCGTTAAGCTTGTCCCATTGAAAGAATGAGAATAACTCTATTCACTGAATGGACAAGTGCAGCCTCTTTCATTGAATGAACCTACAAAGTTTTGTGCACGAGGAAAATATGTTTGGTTCGTTGCATTGAAACAAGGAATACAGTTTGATTCAATGAATCAATGGTTATAGTTTGATTGAATGATTCAATGCATGCAATTTGTTTATTTGAAAGAAATCGTTAATCTTGTCCCTTTGAAAGAATGAGAATAACTCTACTCACTGAATTGACAAGTGCAGCCTCTTTCATTAAATGAAAGTATGCAGTTTGTTTCACTGTGCAAGGGAGTTAGGTTTGTTGCATGGAAACAATGAATACAGTTTGATTCAATGACTCAATGGTTGTAGTTTGATTGAATGCATGCAGTTTGTTGAATTGAACGAAAGCGTTAAGCTTGTCCCATTGAAAGAATGAGAATAACTCTACTCAATGAATTGACAAGTGCAGCGTCTTTCATTGAATGAAAGTATGCAGTTTGGTTCACTATGTAAGGGAGTTAGGTTTGTTTCTTTGAAAGTAGGAATACGGTCTGATTAATTGAATCAATGTTTTCACTTTGATTCAATGATTAAATGAATGCAGTTTCTTTCATTGAATGAAAGCCTTAGTCTGATCCAATTGAATGAAAGAGAATAGCTCTACTCATTGTATTGACAAGTGCAGCATTTTTCATTGAATGAACATATGCAGTTTGTTTCACTGTACAAGGGAGGTAGGTTTGTTGCATTGATTCAATGAATAAGGTTTGATTCATTGAAGCAATGATTTCACTTGGATTAAATGATTCAATGAATGCAGTTTGTTTCATTGAATGAAAGCATTAAGCTTGTCCCACTGAATGAATGAGAGTAGCTCTACTCATTGAATTGACAAGTGCAGCCTTTTTAATGAATGAACCTACAAAGTTTTGTTCAGGAGAAAAGTACGTTTCGTTTGTTGCATTGAAACAAGGAATACAGTTTGATTCAATGAATCAATAGTTATAGTTTGATTGAATGATTAAATGCATGCAGTTTGTTTATTTGAAAGAAAGCGTTAAGCTTGTCCCATTGAAAGAATGAGAATAACTCTATTCACTGAATGGACAACTGCAGCCTCTTTCATTGAATGAACCTACAAAGTTTTGTGCACAAGGAAAGTATGTTTGGTTTGTTGCATTGAAACAAGGAATACAGTTTGATTCAATGAATCAATGGTTATAGTTTGATTGAATGATTCAATGCATGCAGTTTCTGTATTTGAAAGAAACCATTAAGCTTCTCCCATTGACAGAATGAGAATAACTCTACTCACTGAATTGACAAGTGCAGCCCCTTTCATTGAATGAAAGTATGCAGTTTGTTTCACTGTACAAGGGAGTTAGGTTTCTGGCATTGAAACGATGAATACAGTTTTATTCAATGAATCAATGGTTGTAGTTTGATTGAATGCATGCAGTTTGTTTAATTGAACGAAAGCGTTACGATTGTCCCAATGAATGAATGAGAGTAGCTCTACTCATTGAATTGACAAGTGCAGCCTTTTTCATGAATGAACCTACAACGTTTTGTTCAGGAGAAAATTATGTTTGGTTTGTTGCATTGAACCAAGTAATATAGTTTGATTCAATGAATCAATGGTTGTAGTTTGATTGAATGATTCAATGCATGTAGTTTGTTTATTTGGAGGAAATCGTTAAGCTTGTCCCATTGAAAGAATGAGAATAACTCTACTCACTGAATTGACAAGTGGAGCCCCTTTCATTGAATGAAAGTATGCAGTTTGTTTCACTGTGCAAGGGAGTTAGGTTTGTTGCATTGAAACAATGAATACAGTTTGATTCAATGAATCAATGGTTGTAGTTTGATTGAATGCATGCAGTTTGTTGAATTGAACGAAAGCGTTAAGCTTGTCCATTGAAAGAATGAGAATATCTCTACTCATTGAATTGAGAAGTGCAGCATTTTTCATTGAATGAACATATGCAGTTTGTTTCACTGTACAAGGGAGGTAGGTTTGTTGCATTGATTCAATGAATAAGGTTTGATTCATTGAAGCAATAATTTCACTTGGATTAAATGATTCAATGAATGTAGTTTGTTTCATTGAATGAAAGCATTAAGCTTGTCCCACTGAATGGATGAGAGTAGCTCTACTCAATGAATTGACAAGTGCAGCCTTTTTAATGAATGAACCTACAAAGTTTTGTTCAGGAGAAAAGTACGTTTGGTTTGTTGCATTGAAACCAGGAATACAGTTTGATACAATGAATCAATGGTTATAGTTTGATTGAATGATTAAATGCATGCAGTTTGTTTATTTGAAAGAAAGCGTTAAGCTTGTCCCATTGAAAGAATGAGAATAACTCTATTCACTGAATGGACAACTGCAGCCTCTTTCAATGAATGAACCGACAAAGTTTTGTGCACAAGGAAAGTATGTTTGGTTTGTTGTATTGAAACAAGGAATACAGTTTGATTCAATGAATCAATGGTTATAGTTTGATTGAATGATTCAATGCATGCAGTTTCTGTATTTGAAAGAAACCGTTAAGCTTCTCCCATTTACAGAATGAGAATAACTCTACTCACTGAATTGACAAGTGCAGCCCCTTTCATTGAATGAAAGTATGCAGTTTGTTTCACTGTACAGGGAGTTAGGTTTCTGGCATTGAAACAATGAATACAGTTTGATTCAATGAATCAATGGTTGTCGTTTGATTGAATGCATGCAGTTTGTTTAATTGAACGAAAGCGTTAAGATTGTCCCACTGAATGAATGAGAGTAGCTCTACTCATTGAATTGACAAGTGCAGCCTTTTTCATGAATGAACCTATAAAGTTTTGTTCACGAGAACATTATGTTTGGTTTGTTGCATTGAACCAAGTAATATAGTTTGATTCAATGAATCAATGGTTGTAGTTTGATTGAATGATTCAATGCATGTAGTTTGTTTATTTGGAGGAAATCGTTAAGCTTGTCCCATTGAAAGAATGAGAATAACTCTACTCACTGAATTGACAAGTGCAGCCTCTTTCATTGAATGAAAGTATGCAGTTTGTTTCACTGTGCAAGGGAGTTAGGTTTGTTGCATTGAAACAATGAATACAGTTTGATTCAATGAATCAATGGTTGTAGTTTGATTGAATGCATGCAGTTTGTTTCATTGAACAAAAGCGTTAAGCTTGTCCATTGAAAGAATGAGAATAACTCTACTCAATGAATTGACAAGTGCAGCCTCTTTCATTGAATGAAAGTATGCAGTTTGGTTCACTATGTAAGGGAGATAGGTTTGTTACATTGAAAGAAGGAATACGGTTTGAATAATTGAATCAATGATTGTAGATTTATTCAATGATTCAATGAATGCAGTTTCTTTCATTGAATGAAAGCCTCAGGCTGGTCCCATTGAATGAAAGAGAATAGCTCTGCTCATTGAATTGACAAGTGCAGCATTTTTCATTGAATGAACATATGCAGTTTGTTTCACTGTACAAGGGAGGTAGGTTTGTTGCATTGATTCAATGAATAAGGTTTGATTCATTGAAGTAATGATTTCACTTGGATTAAATGATTCAATGAATGCAGTTTGTTTCATTGAATGAAAGCATTAAGCTTGTCCCACTGAATGAATGAGAGTAGCTCTACTCATTGAATTGACAAGTGCAGCCTTTTTAATGAATGAACCTACAAAGTTTTGTTCAGGAGAAAAGTACGTTTGGTTTGTTGCATTGAAACAAGGAATACAGTTTGATTCAATGAATCAATGGTTATAGTTTGATTGAATGATTAAATGCATGCAGTTTGTTTATTTGAAAGAAAGCGTTAAGCTTGTCCCATTGAAAGAATGAGAATAACTCTATTCACTGAATGGACAAGTGCAGCCCCTTTCATTGAATGCACCTACAAAGTTTTGTGCACGAGGAAAATATGTTTGGTTTGTTGCATTGAAACAAGGAATACAGTTTGATTCAATGAATCAATGGTTATAGTTTGATTGAATGATTAAATGCATGCAGTTTGTTTATTTGAAAGAAATCGTTAATCTTGTCCCATTGAAAGAATGAGAATAACTCTACTCACTGAATTGACAAGTGCAGCCTCTTTCATTAAATGAAAGTATGCAGTTTGTTTCACTGTGCAAGGGAGTTAGGTTTGTTGCATTGAAACAAGGAATACAGTTTGATTCAATGAATCTATGGTTATAGTTTGATTGAATGATTCAGTGCATGCAGTTACTGTATTAGAAAGAAACCTTTAAGCTTCTCACATTGACAGAATGAGAATAACTCTACTCACTGAATTCACAAGTGCAGCCCCTTTCATTGAATGAAAGTATGCAGATTGTTTCACTGTACTAGGGAGTTAGGGTTGTTGCATTGAAACAATGAATACAGTTTGATTCAATGAATCAATGGTTGTAGTTTGATTGAATGCATGCAGTTTGTTTAATTGAACGAAAGCGTTAAGCTGGTCCATTGAAAGAATGAGAATAACTCTACTGAATGAATTGACAAGTGCAGCCTCTTTCATTGAATGAATGTATGCAGTTTGGTTCACTATGTAAGGGAGATAGGTTTGTTCCATTGAAAGAAGGAATACGGTTTGATTAATTGAATCAATGATTGTAGATTGATTCAATGATTCAATGAATGCAGTTTCTTTCATTGAATGAAAGCCATAGGCTGGTCCCATTAAATGAAAGAGAATACCTCGACTCATTGAATTGACAAGTGCAGCATTTTTCATTGAATGAACATATGCAGTTTGTTTCACTGTACAAGGGAGGTAGGTTTGTTGCATTGATTCAATGAATAAGGTTTGATTCATTGAAGCAATAATTTCACTTTGATTAAATGATTCAATGAATGCAGTTTGTTTCATTGAATGAAAGCATTAAGCTTGTCCCACTGAATGAATGAGAGTAGCTCTACTCATTGAATTGACAAGTGCAGCCTTTGTAAAGAATGAACAGACAAAGTTTTGTTCAGGAGAAAAGTACGTTTGGTTTGTTGCATTGAAACAAGGAATACAGTTTGATTCAATGAATCAATGGTTATAGTTTGACTGAATGATTAAATGCATGCAGTTTGTTTATTTGAAAGAAAGCGTTAAGCTTGTCCCATTGAAAGAATGAGAATAACTCTATTCACTGAATGGACAAGTGCAGCCTCTTTCATTGAATGAACCTACAAAGTTTTGTGCACGAGGAAAGTATGTTTGGTTTGTGGCATTGAAACAAGGAATACAGTTTGATTCAATGAATCAATGGTTGTAGTTTGATTGAATGCATGCAGTTTGTTTAATTGAAAGAAAGCGTTAAGCTTGTCCCATTGAAAGAATCAGAATAACTCTACTCACTGAATTGACAAGTGCAGCCTCTTTCATTGAATGAAAGTATGCAGTTTGGTTCACTATGTAAGGGAGTTAGGTTTGTTCCATTGAAAGAAGGAATACGGTCTGATTAATTGAAACAATGATTTCACTTTGATTCAATGATTCAATGAATGCAGTTTCTTTCATTGAATTAAAGCCTTAGGCTGGTCCCATTGAATGAAAGAGAATATCTCTACTCATTGAATTGACAAGTGCAGCATTTTTCATTGAATGAACATATGCAGGTTGTTTCACTGTACAAGGGAGGTAGGTTTGTTGCATTGATTCAATGAATAAGGTTTGATTCATTGAAGCAATAATTTCACTTGGATTAAATGATTCAATGAATGCAGTTTGTTTCATTGAATGAAAGCATTAAGCTTGTCCCACTGAATGGATGAGAGTAGTTCTACTCAATGAATTGACAAGTGCAGCCTTTTTAATGAATGAACCTACAAAGTTTTGTTCAGGAGAAAAGTACGTTTGGTTTGTTGCATTGAAACAAGGAATACAGTTTGATACAATGAATCAATGGTTATAGTTTGATTGAATGATTAAATGCATGCAGTTTGTTTATTTGAAAGAAAGCGTTAAGCTTGTCCCATTGAAAGAATGAGAATAACTCTATTCACTGAATGGACAACTGCAGCCTCTTTCAATGAATGAACCTACAAAGTTTTGTGCACAAGGAAAGTATGTTTGGTTTGTTGTATTGAAACAAGGAATACAGTTTGATTCAATGAATCAATGGTTATAGTTTGATTGAATGATTCAATGCATGCAGTTTCTGTATTTGAAAGAAACCGTTAAGCTTCTCCCATTTACAGAATGAGAATAACTCTACTCACTGAATTGACAAGTGCAGCCCCTTTCATTGAATGAAAGTATGCAGTTTGTTTCACTGTACAAGGGAGTTAGGTTTCTGGCATTGAAACAATGAATACAGTTTGATTCAATGAATCAATGGTTGTCGTTTGATTGAATGCATGCAGTTTGTTTAATTGAACGAAAGCGTTAAGATTGTCCCACTGAATGAATGAGAGTAGCTCTACTCATTGAATTGACAAGTGCAGCCTTTTTCATGAATGAACCTATAAAGTTTTGTTCACGAGAACATTATGTTTGGTTTGTTGCATTGAACCAAGTAATATAGTTTGATTCAATGAATCAATGGTTGTAGTTTGATTGAATGATTCAATGCATGTAGTTTGTTTATTTGGAGGAAATCGTTAAGCTTGTCCCATTGAAAGAATGAGAATAACTCTACTCACTGAATTGACAAGTGCAGCCCCTTTCATTGAATGAAAGTATGCAGTTTGTTTCACTGTGCAAGGGAGTTAGGTTTGTTGCATTGAAACAATGAATACAGTTTGATTCAATGAATCAATGGTTGTCGTTTGATTGAATGCATGCAGTTTGTTTCATTGAACAAAAGCGTTAAGCTTGTCCATTGAAAGAATGAGAATAACTCTACTCAATGAATTGACAAGTGCAGCCTCTTTCATTGAATGAAAGTATGCAGTTTGGTTCACTATGTAAGGGAGATAGGTTTGTTACATTGAAAGAAGGAATACGGTTTGAATAATTGAATCAATGATTGTAGATTTATTCAATGATTCAATGAATGCAGTTTCTTTCATTGAATGAAAGCCTCAGGCTGGTCCCATTGAATGAAAGAGAATAGCTCTGCTCATTGAATTGACAAGTGCAGCATTTTTCATTGAATGAACATATGCAGTTTGTTTCACTGTACAAGGGAGGTAGGTTTGTTGCATTGATTCAATGAATAAGGTTTGATTCATTGAAGTAATGATTTCACTTGGATTAAATGATTCAATGAATGCAGTTTGTTTCATTGAATGAAAGCATTAAGCTTGTCCCACTGAATGAATGAGAGTAGCTCTACTCATTGAATTGACAAGTGCAGCCTTTTTAATGAATGAACCTACAAAGTTTTGTTCAGGAGAAAAGTACGTTTGGTTTGTTGCATTGAAACAAGGAATACAGTTTGATTCAATGAATCAATGGTTATAGTTTGATTGAATGATTAAATGCATGCAGTTTGTTTATTTGAAAGAAAGCATTAAGCTTGTCCCATTGAAAGAATGAGAATAACTCTATTCACTGAATGGACAAGTGCAGCCCCTTTCATTGAATGCACCTACAAAGTTTTGTGCACGAGGAAAATATGTTTGGTTTGTTGCATTGAAACAAGGAATACAGTTTGATTCAATGAATCAATGGTTATAGTTTGATTGAATGATTAAATGCATGCAGTTTGTTTCTTTGAAAGAAATCGTTAATCTTGTCCCATTGAAAGAATGAGAATAACTCTACTCACTGAATTGACAAGTGCAGCCTCTTTCATTAAATGAAAGTATGCAGTTTGTTTCACTGTGCAAGGGAGTTAGGTTTGTTGCATTGAAACAAGGAATACAGTTTGATTCAATGAATCTATGGTTGTAGTTTGATTGAATGATTCAGTGCATGCAGTTACTGTATTAGAAAGAAACCTTTAAGCTTCTCACATTGACAGAATGAGAATAACTCTACTCACTGAATTCACAAGTGCAGCCCCTTTCATTGAATGAAAGTATGCAGTTTGTTTCACTGTACTAGGGAGTTAGGGTTGTTGCATTGAAACAATGAATACAGTTTGATTCAATGAATCAATGGTTGTAGTTTGATTGAATGCATGCAGTTTGTTTAATTGAACGAAAGCGTTAAGCTGGTCCATTGAAAGAATGAGAATAACTCTACTCAATGAATTGACAAGTGCAGCCTCTTTCATTGAATGAATGTATGCAGTTTGGTTCACTATGTAAGGGAGATAGGTTTGTTCCATTGAAAGAAGGAATACGGTTTGATTAATTGAATCAATGATTGTAGATTGATTCAATGATTCAATGATTGCAGTTTCTTTCATTGAATGAAAGCCATAGGCTGGTCCCATTAAATGAAAGAGAATAGCTCGACTCATTGAATTGACAAGTGCAGCATTTTTCATTGAATGAACATATGCAGTTTGTTTCACTGTACAAGGGAGGTAGGTTTGTTACATTGATTCAATGAATAAGGTTTGATTCATTGAAGCAATAATTTCACTTTGATTAAATGATTCAATGAATGCAGTTTGTTTCATTGAATGAAAGCATTAAGCTTGTCCCACTGAATGAATGAGAGTAGCTCTACTCATTGAATTGACAAGTGCAGCCTTTGTAAAGAATGAACAGACAAAGTTTAGTTCAGGAGAAAAGTACGTTTGGTTTGTTGCATTGAAACAAGGAATACAGTTTGATTCAATGAATCAATGGTTATAGTTTGATTGAATGATTAAATGCATGCAGTTTGTTTATTTGAAAGAAAGCGTTAAGCTTGTCCCATTGAAAGAATGAGAATAACTCTATTCACTGAATGGACAAGTGCAGCCTCTTTCATTGAATGAACCTACAAAGTTTTGTGCACGAGGAAAGTATGTTTGGTTTGTGGCATTGAAACAAGGAATACAGTTTGATTCAATGAATCAATGGTTGTAGTTTGATTGAATGCATGCAGTTTGTTTAATTGAAAGAAAGCGTTAAGCTTGTCCCATTGAAAGAATCAGAATAACTCTACTCACTGAATTGACAAGTGCAGCCTCTTTCATTGAATGAAAGTATGCAGTTTGGTTCACTATGTAAGGGAGTTAGGTTTGTTCCATTGAAAGAAGGAATACGGTCTGATTAATTGAAGCAATGATTTCACTTTGATTCAATGATTCAATGAATGCAGTTTCTTTCATTGAATTAAAGCCTTAGGCTGTTCCCATTGAATGAAAGAGAATATCTCTACTCATTGAATTGACAAGTGCAGCATTTTTCATTGAATGAACATATGCAGGTTGTTTCACTGTACAAGGGAGGTAGGTTTGTTGCATTGATTCAATGAATAAGGTTTGATTCATTGAAGCAATAATTTCACTTGGATTAAATGATTCAATGAATGCAGTTTGTTTCATTGAATGAAAGCATTAAGCTTGTCCCACTGAATGGATGAGAGTAGCTCTACTCAATGAATTGACCAGTGCAGTCTTTTTAATGAATGAACCTACAAAGTTTTGTTCAGGAGAAAAGTACGTTTGGTTTGTTGCATTGAACCAAGGAATACAGTTTGATACAATGAAACAATGGTTATAGTTTGATTGAATGATTAAATGCATGCAGTTTGTTTATTTGAAAGAAAGCGTTAAGCTTGTCCCATTGAAAGAATGAGAATAACTCTATTCACTGAATGGACAAGTGCAGCCTCTTTCATTGAATGAACCTACAAAGTTTTGTGCACAAGGAAAGTATGTTTGGTTTGTTGTATTGAAACAAGGAATACAGTTTGATTCAATGAATCAATAGTTATAGTTTGATTGAATGATTCAATGCATGCAGTTTCTGTATTTGAAAGAAACCGTTAAGCTTCTCCCATTTACAGAATGAGAATAACTCTACTCACTGAATTGACAAGTGCAGCCCCTTTCATTGAATGAAAGTATGCAGTTTGTTTCACTGTACAAGGGAGTTAGGTTTCTGGCATTGAAACAATGAATACAGTTTGATTCAATGAATCAATGGTTATAGTTTGATTGAATGATTAAATGCATGCAGTTTGTTTATTTGAAAGAAAGCGTTAAGGTTGTCCCATTGAAAGAATGAGAATAACTCTATTCACTGAATGGACAAGTGCAGCCTTTTTGATTGAATGAAAGTATGCAGTTTGTTTCACTGTACAAGGGAGTTAGTTTTGTTGCATTGAAACAATGAATACAGTTTGATTCAATGAATCAATGGTTGTAGTTTGATTGCATGCAGTTTGTTTAATTTAACGAAAGCGTTAAGATTGTCCCACTGAATGAATGAGAGTAGCTCTACTTATTGAAATGACAAGTGCAGCCTTTATCATGAATGAACCTATAAAGTTTTGTTCATGAGAAAATTATGTTTGGTTTGGTGCATTGAACCAAGTAATATAGTTTGATTTAATGAATCAATGGTTGTAGTTTGATTGAATGATTGAATGCATGCAGTTTGTTTATTTGGAGGAAATCGTTGAGCTTGTCCCATTGAAAGAATGAGAATAACTCTACACACTGAATTGTCAAGTGCAGCCCCTTTCATTGAATGAAAGTATGCAGTTTGTTTCACTGTGCAAGGGAGTTAGGTTTGTTGCATTGAAACAATGAATACAGTTTGATTCAATGAATCAATGGTTTTAGCTTGATTGAATGCATGCAGTTTGTTGAATTGAACGAAAGCGTTAAGCTTGTCCATTGAAAGAATGAGAATAACTCTACTCAATGAATTGACAAGTGCAGCCTCTTTCATTGAATGAACCTACAAGGTTTTGTGCACGAGGAAAATATGTTTGGTTGTTGCATTGAAACAATGAATACAGTTTGATTCAATGAATCAATGGTTGTAGTTTGATTGAATGCATGCAGTTTGTTTAATTGAACGAAAGCGTTAAGAGTGTCCCACTGAATGAATGAGAGTAGCTCTACTCATTGAATTGACAAGTGCAGCCTCTTTCATTGAATGAAAGTATGCAGTTTGGTTCACTATGTAAGGGAGATAGGTTTGTCCCATTGAAAGAATGATTACGGTTTGATTAATTGAATCAATGATTGTAGATTTATTCAATGATTCAATGAATGCAGTTTCTTTCATTGAATGAAAGCCTTAGGCTGGTCCCATTGAATGAAAGAAAATAGCTCTACTCATTGAATTGACAAGTGCAGCATTTTTCATTGAATGAACATATGCAGTTTGTTTCACTGTACAAGGGAGGTCGGTTTGTTGCATTGATTCAATGAATAAGTTTTGATTCATTGAAGCAATAATTTCACTTTGATTAAATGATTCAATGAATGCAGTTTGTTTCATTGAATGAAAGCATTAAGCTTGTCCCACTGAATGAATGAGAGTAGCTCTACTCATTGAATTGACAAGTGCAGCCTTTTAAATGAATGAACCTACAAAGCTTTGTGCACGAGGAAAGTATGTTTGGTTTGTTGCATTGAAACAAGGAATACAGTTTGATTCAATGAATCAATGGTTATAGTTTGATTGAATGATTGAATGCATGCAGTTTGTTTATTTGAAAGAAAGCGTTAAGCTTGTCCCATTGAAAGAATGAGAATAACTCTTTTCACTGAATGGACAAGTGCATCCGCTTTGATTGAATGAAAGTATGCAGTTTGTTTCACTGTACAAGGGAGTTAGGTTTCTGGCATTGAAACAATGAATACAGTTTGATTCAATGAATCAATGGTTGTAGTTTGATTGAATGCATGCAGTTTGGTTAATTGAACGAAAGCGTTAAGATTGTCCCACTGAATGAATGAGAGTAGCTCTACTCATTGAATTGACAAGTGCAGCCTTCTTCATGAATGAACCTATAAAGTTTTGTTCACGAGAAAATTATGTTTGGTTTGTTGCATTGAACCAAGTAATATAGTTTGATTCAATGAATCAATGGTTGTAGTTTGATTGAATGATTCAATGCATGTAGTTTGTTTATTTGGAGGAAATCGTTAAGCTTGTCCCATTGAAAGAATGAGAATAACTCTACTCACTGAATTGACAAGTGCAGCCCCTTTCAGTGAATGAAAGTATGCAGTTTGTTTCACTCTGCAAGGGAGTTAGGTTTGTTGCATTGAAACAATGAATACAGTTTGATTCAATGAATCAATGGTTGTAATTTGATTGAATGCATGCAGTTTGTTTAATTGAACGAAAGCGTTAAGCTTGTCCCATTGAAAGAATGAGAATAACTCTACTCACTGAATTGACAAGTGCAGCCTCTTTCATTGAATGAAAGTTTGCAGTTTGGTTCACTATGTAAGGGAGATAGGTGTGTTCCATTGAAAAAAGGAATACGGTCTGATTAATTGAATCAATGATTGTAGATTTATTCAATGATTCAATTAATGCAGTTTCTTTCATTGAATGAAAGCCTTAGGCTGGTCCCATTGAATGAAAGAGAATAGCTCTACTCATTGAATTGACAAGTGCAGCATTTTATATTGAATGAACATATGCAGTTTGTTTCACTGTACAAGGGAGGTAGGTATGTTGCATTGATTCAATGAATAAGGTTTGATTCATTGAAGCAATAATTTCACTTTGATGAAATGATTCAATGAATGCAGTTTGGTTCATTGAATGAAAGCGTTAAGCTTGTCCCACTGAATGAATGAGAGTAGCTCGACTCATTGAATTGACAAGTGCAGCTTTTTTAATGAAGGAACATACAACGTTTTGTTCAGGAGAAAAGTACGTTTGGTTTGTTGCATTGAAACAAGGAATACAGTTTGATTCAATGAATCAATGGTTATAGTTTGATTGAATGATTAAATGCATGCAGTTTGTTTATTTGAAAGAAAGCGTTAAGCTTGTCCCATTGAAAGAATGAGAATAACTCAATTCACTGAATGGACAAGTGCAGCCTCTTTCATTGAATGAACCTACAAAGTTTTGTGCAGGAGGAAAGTATGTTTGGTTTGTTGCATTGAAACAAGGAATACAGTTTGATTCAATGAATCAATGGTTATAGTTTGATTGAATGATTAAATGCATGCAGTTTGATTATTTCAAAGAAAGCGTTAATCTTGTCCCATTGAAAGAATGAGAATAACTCTATTCACTGAATTGACAAGTGCAGCCTCTTTCATTAAATGAAAGTATGCAGTTTGTTTCACTGTGCAAGGGAGTTAGGTTTGTTGCATTGAAACAATGAATACAGTTTGATTCAATGAATCAATGGTTGTAGTTTGATTGAATGCATGCAGTTTGTTTAATTGAACGAAAGCGTTAAGCTTGTCCCATTGAAAGAATGAGAATAACTCTACTCACTGAATTGACAAGTGCAGCCTCTTTCATTGAATGAAAGTATGCAGTTTGGTTCACTATGTAAGGGAGATAGGTGTGTTCCATTGAAAGAAGGAATACGGTCTGATTAATTGAAGCAATCATTTCACTTTGATTCAATGATTCAATGAATGCAGTTTCTTTCATTGAATGAAAGCTTTAGGCTGGTCCCATTGAATGAAAGAGAATAGCTCTACTCATTGAATTGACAAGTGCAGCATTTTTCATTGAATGAACATATGCAGTTTGTTTCACTGTACAAGGGAGGTAGGTTTGTTGCTTTGATTCAATGAATAAGGTTTGATTCATGGAAGCAATGATTTCACTTGGATTAAATGATTCAATGAATGCAGTTTGTTACATTGAATGAAAGCATTAGGCTTGTCCCACTGAATGAATGAGAGTAGCTCTACTCATTGAATTGACAAGTGCAGCCTTTTTAATGAATGAACCTACAAAGTTTTGTTCAGGAGAAAAGTACGTTTGGTTTGTTGCATTGAAACAAGGAATACAGTTTGATTCAATGAATCAATGGTTATAGTTTGATTGAATGATTAAATGCATGCAGTTTGTTTATTTGAAAGAAAGCGTTAAGCTTGTCCCATTGAAAGAATGAGAATAACTCTATTCACTGAATGGACAACTGCAGCCTCTTTCATTGAATGACCCTACAAAGTTTTGTGCACAAGGAAAGTATGTTTGGTTTGTTGCATTGAAACAAGGAATACAGTTTGATTCAATGAATCAATGGTTGTAGTTTGATTGAATGCATGCAGTTTGTTTAATTGAACGAAAGCGTTAAGATTGTCCCACTGAATGAATGAGAGTAGCTCTACTCATTGAATTGACAAGAGCAGCGTTTTTCATGAATGAACCTAGAAAGTTTTGTTCACGAGAAAATTATGTTTGGTTTGTTGCATTGAACCAAGTAATATAGTTTGATTCAATGAATCAATGGTTGTAGTTTGATTGAATGATTCAATGCATGTAGTTTGTTTATTTGGAGGAAATCGTTAAGCTTGTCCTCTTGAAAGAATGAGAATAACTCTACTCACTGAATTGACAAGTGCAGCCCCTTTCATTGAATGAAAGTATGCAGTTTGGTTCAATATGTAAGGGAGATAGGTTTGTTCCATTGAAAGAAGGAATACGGTTTGATTAATTGAATCAATGATTGTAGATTTATTCAATGATTCAATGAATGCAGTTTCTTTCATTGAATGAAAGCCTTAGGCTGGTCCCATTGAATCAAAGAGAATAGCTCTACTCATTGAATTGACAAGTGCAGCATTTTTCATTGAATGAACATATGCAGTTTGTTTCACTGTACAAGGGAGGTAGGTTTGTTGCATTGATTCAATGAGTAAGGTTTGATTCATTGAAGCAATGATTTCACTTGGATTAAATGATTCAATGAATGCAGTTTGTTTCCTTGAATGAAAGCATGAAGCTTGTCCCACTGAATGAATGAGATTAGCTCTACTCATTGAATAGACAAGTGCAGCCTTTTTAATGAATGAACCTACAAAGTTTTGTGCAGGAGAAAAGTACGTTTGGTTTGTTGCATTGAAACAAGGAATACAGTTTGATTCAATGAATCAATGGTTATAGTTTGATTGAATGATTAAATGCATGCAATTTGTTTATTTGAAAGAAAGCGTTAAGCTTGTCCCATTGAAAGAATGAGAATAACTCTATTCACTGAATTGACAAGTGCAGCCTCTTTCATTGAATTAAAGTATGCAGTTTGGTTCACTATGTAAGGGAGATAGGTTTGTTCCATTGAAAGAAGGAATACGGTCTGATTAATTGAAGCAATCATTTCACTTTGATTCAATGATTCAATGAATGCAGTTTCTTTCATTGAATGAAAGCCTTAGGCTGGTCCCATTGAATGAAAGAGAACAGCTCTACTCATTGAATTGACAAGTGCAGCATTTTTCATTGAATGAACATATGCAGTTTGTTTCACTGTACAAGGGAGGTAGGTTTGTTGCATTGATTCAATGAATAAGGTTTGATTCATTGAAGCAATGATTTCACTTGGATTAAATGATTCAATGAATGCAGTTTGTTACATTGAATGAAAGCATTAGGCTTGTCCCACTGAATGAATGAGAGTAGCTCTATTGAATGAATTGACAAGTGCAGCCTTTTGAATGAATGAACCTACAAAGTTTTGTTCAGGAGAAAAGTACGTTTGGTTTGTTGCATTGAAACAAGGAATACAGTTTGATTCAATGAATCAATGGTTATAGTTTGATTGAATGATTAAATGCATGCAGTTTGTTTATTTGAAAGAAAGCGTTAAGCTTGTCCCATTGAAAGAATGAGAATAACTCTATTCACTGAATGGACAAGTGCAGCCTCTTTCATTGAATGAACCTACAAAGTTTTGTGCACGAGGAAAATATGTTTGGTTCGTTGCATTGAAACAAGGAATAATGTTTGATTCAATGAATCAATGGTTGTAGTTTGACTGAATGCATGCAGTTTGTTTAATTGAACGAAATCGTTAAGCTTGTCCATTGAAAGAATGAGAATAACTCTACTCAATGAATTGACAAGTGCAGCCTCTTTCATTGAATGAAAGTATGCAGTTTGGTTCACTATGTAAGGGAGTTAGGTTTGTCCCATTGAAAGAAGGAATACGGTCTGATTAATTGAAGTAATCATTTCACTTTGATTCAATGATTCAATGAATGCAGTTTCTTTCATTGAATGAAAGCCTTAGGCTGGTCCCATTGAATGAAAGAGAATAGTTCTACTCATTGAATTGACAAGTGCAGCATTTTGCATTGAATGAACATATGCAGTTTGTTTCACTGTACAAGGGAGGTAGGTTTGTTGCATTGATTCAATGAATAAGGTTTGATTCATTGAAGCAATGATTTCACTTGGATTAAATGATTCAATGAATGCAGTTTGTTTCATTGAATGAAAGCATTAAGCTTGTCCCACTGAATGAATGAGAGTAGCTCTACTCAATGAATTGAAAGTGCAGCCTTTTCAATGAATGAACCTACAAAGTTTTGTGCAGGAGAAAAGTACATTTGGTTTGTTGCATTGAAACAAGGAATACAGTTTGATTCAATGAATCAATGGTTATAGTTTGATTGAATGATTTAATGCATGCAGTTTGTTTATTTGAAAGAAAGCGTTAAGCTTGTCCCATTGAAAGAATGAGAATAACTCTATTCACTGAATGGACAAGTGCAGCCTCTTTCATTGAATGAACCTACAAAGTTTTGTGCACGAGGAAAATATGTTTGGTTCGTTGCATTGAAACAAGGAATAATGTTTGATTCAATGAATCAATGGTTGTAGTTTGATTGAATGCATGCAGTTTGTTTAATTGAATGAAAGCGTTAAGCTTGTCCATTGAAAGAATGAGAATAACTCTACTCAATGAATTGACAAGTGCAGCCTCTTTCATTGAATGAAAGTATGCAGTTTGGTTCACTATGTAAGGGAGTTAGGTTTGTTCCATTGAAAGAAGGAATACGGTCTGATTAATTGAAGGAATCATTTCACTTTGATTCAATGATTCAATGAATGCAGTTTCTTTCATTGAATGAAAGCCTTAGGCTGGTCCCATTGAATGAAAGAGAATAGTTCTACTCATTGAATTGACAAGTGCAGCATTTTGCATTGAATGAACATATGCAGTTTGTTTCACTGTACAAGGGAGGTAGGTTTGTTGCATTGATTCAATGAATAAGGTTTGATTCATTGAAGCAATGATTTCACTTGGATTAAATGATTCAATGAATGCAGTTTGTTTCATTGAATGAAAGCATTAAGCTTGTCCCACTGAATGAATGAGAGTAGCTCTACTCAATGAATTGAAAGTGCAGCCTTTTTAATGAATGAACCTACAAAGTTTTGTGCAGGAGAAAAGTACGTTTGGTTTGTTGCATTGAAACAAGGAATACAGTTTGATTCAATGAATCAATGGTTATAGTTTGATTGAATGATTTAATGCATGCAGTTTGTTTATTTGAAAGAAAGCGTTAAGCTTGTCCCATTGAAAGAATGAGAATAACTCTATTCACTGAATGGACAACTGCAGCCTCTTTCATTGAATGAACCTACAAAGTTTTGTGCACAAGGAGAGTATGTTCCGTTTTGTTGCATTGAAACAAGGAATACACTTTGATTCAATGAATCAGTGGTTATAGTTTGATTGAATGATTCAATGCATGCAGTTTGTTTATTTGAAAGAAACCGTTAAGCTTCTCCCATTGACAGAATGAGAATAACTCTACTCACTGAATTGACAAGTGCAGCCCCTTTCATTGAATGAAAGTATGCAGTTTGTTTCACTGTACAAGGGAGTTAGGTTTCTGGCATTGAAACAATGAATACAGTTTGATTCAATGAATCAATGGTTGTACTTTGATTGAATGCATGCAGTTTGTTTAATTGAACGAAAGCGTTAAGAGTGTCCCACTGAATGAATGAGAGTAGCTCTACTCATGGAATTGACAAGTGCAGCCTTTTTCATGAATGAACCTATAAAGTTTTGTTCACGAGAAAATTATGTTTGGTTTGTTGCACTGAACCAAGTAATATAGTTTGATTCAATGAATCAATGGTTGTAGTTTGATTGAATGATTCAATGCATGTAGTTTGTTTATTTGTAGGAAATCGTTAAGCTTGTCCCATTGAAAGAATGAGAATAACTCTACTCACTGAATTGACAAGTGCAGCCCCTTTCATTGAATGAAAGTATGCAGTTTGTTTCACTCTGCAAGGGAGTTAGGTTTGTTGCATTGAACCAATGAATACAGTTTGATTCAATGAATCAATGGTTGTAGTTTGATTGAATTGCATGCAGTTTGTTTAATTGAACGAAAGCGTTAAGCTTGTCCATTGAAGGAATGAGAATAACTCTACTCAATGAATTGACAAGTGCAGCCTCTTTCATTGATTGAAAGTATGCAGTTTGGTTCACTATGTAAGGGAGATAGGTTTGTTCCATTGAAAGAAGGAATACGGTTTGATTAATTGAATCATTGATTGTAGATTTATTCAATGATTCAATGAATGCAGTTTCTTTCATTGAATGAAAGCCTTAGGATGGTCACATTGAATGAAAGAGAATAGCTCTACTCATTGAATTGACAAGTGAAGCATTTATCATTGAATGAACATATGCTGTTTGTTTCACTGTACAAGGGAGGTAGGTTTGTTGCATTGATTCAATGAATAAGGTTTGATTCATTGAAGCAATAATTTCACTTTGATGAAATGATTCAATGAATGCAGTTTGTTTCATTGAATGAAAGCATTAAGCTTGTCCCACTGAATGAATGAGAGTAGCTCTCCTCATTGAATTGACAAGTGCAGCCTTTTTAATGAATGAACCTACAAAGTTGTGTTCAGGAGAAAAGTACGTTTGGTTTGTTGCATTGAAACAAGGAATACAGTTTGATTCAATGAATCAATGGTTATAGTTTGATTGAATGATTAAATGCATGCAGTTTGTTTATTTGAAAGAAAGCGTTAAGCTTGTCCCATTGAAAGAATGAGAATAACTCTATTCACTGAATGGACAACTGCAGCCTCTTTCATTGAATGACCCTACAAAGTTTTGTGCACAAGGAAAGTATGTTTGGTTTGTTGCATTGAAACAAGGAATACAGTTTGATTCAATGAATCAATGGTTATAGTTTGATTGAATGCATGCAGTTTGTTTAATTGAACGAAAGCGTTAAGATTGTCCCACTGAATGAATGAGAGTAGCTCTACTCATTGAATTGACAAGTGCAGCCTTTTTCATGAATGAACCTATAAGGTTTTGTTCACGAGAAAATTATGTTTGGTTTGTTGCATTGAACCAAGTAATATAGTTTGATTCAATGAATCAATGGTTGTAGTTTGATTGAATGATTCAATGCATGTAGTTTGTTTATTTGGAGGAAATCGTTAAGCTTGTCCTCTTGAAAGAATGAGAATAACTCTACTCACTGAATTGACAAGTGCAGCCCCTTTCATTGAATGAAAGTCTGCAGTTTGTTTCACTGTGCAAGGGAGTTAGGTTTGTTGCATTGAAACAATGAATACAGTTTGATTCAATGAATCAATGGTTGTAGTTTGATTGAATGCATGCAGTTTGTTTAATTGAACGAAAGCGTTAAGCTTGTCCATTGAAAGAATGAGAATAACTCTACTCAATGAATTGACAAGTGCAGCCTCTTTCATTGAATGAAAGTATGCAGTTTGGTTCACTATGTAAGGGAGATAGGTTTGTTCCATTGAAAGAAGGAATACGGTTTGATTAATTGAATCAATGATTGTAGATTTATTCAATGATTCAATGAATGCAGTTTCTTTCATTGAATGAAAGCCTTAGGCTGGTCCCATTGAATCAAAGAGAATAGCTCTACTCATTGAATTGACAAGTGCAGCATTTTTCATTGAATGAACATATGCAGTTTGTTTCACTGTACAAGGGAGGTAGGTTTGTTGCATTGATTAAATGAATACGGTTTGATTCATTGAAGCAATGATTTCACTTGGATTAAATGATTCAATGAATGCAGTTTGTTTCATTGAATGAAAGCATTAAGCTTGTCCCACTGAATGAATGAGATTAGCTCTACTCAATGAATTGAAAGTGCAGCCTTTTTAATGAATGAATCTACAAAGTTTTGTTCAGGAGAAAAATACGTTTGGTTTGTTGCATTGAAACAAGGAATACAGTTTGATTCAATGAATCAATGGTTATAGTTTGATTGAATGATTAAATGCATGCAGTTTGTTTATTTGAAAGAAAGCGTTAAGCTTGTCCCATTGAAAGAATGAGAATAACTCTACTCACTGAATTGACAAGTGCAGCCTCTTTCATTGAATGAAAGTATGCAGTTTGGTTCACTATGTAAGGGAGTTAGGTTTCTTCCATTGACAGAAGGAATACGGTCTGATTAATTGAAGCAATGTTTTCACTTTGATTCAATGATTCAATGAATGCAGTTTCTTTCATTGAATGAAAGCCTTAGGCTGGTCCCATTGAATGAAATAGAATAGCTCTACTCATTGAATTGACAAGTGCAGCATTTTTCATTGAATGAACATATGCAGTTTGTTTCACTGTACAAGGGAGGTAGGTTTGTTGCATTGATTCAATGAATAAGGTTTGATTCATTGAAGCAATGATTTCACTTGGATTAAATGATTCAATGAATGCAGTTTGTTTCATTGAACGAAAGCATTAAGCTTGTCCCACTGAATGAATGAGAGTAGCTCTACTCATTGAATTGACAAGTGCAGCCTTTTTAATGAATGAACCTACAAAGTTTTGTTCAGGAGAAAAGTACGTTTGGTTTGTTGCATTGAAACAAGGAATACAGTTTGATTCAATGAATCAATGGTTATAGTTTGATTGAATGATTAAATGCGTGCAGTTTGTTTATTTGAAAGAAAGCGTTAAGCTTGTCCCATTGAAAGAATGAGAATAACTCTATTCACTGAATGGACAAGTGCAGCCTCTTTCATTGAATGAACCTACAAAGTTTTGTGCACGAGGAAAATATGTTTGGTTCGTTGCATTGAAACAAGGAATACAGTTTGATTCAATGAATCAATGGTTATAGTTTGATTGAATGATTCAATGCATGCAATTTGTTTATTTGAAAGAAATCGTTAATCTTGTCCCTTTGAAAGAATGAGAATAACTCTACTCACTGAATTGACAAGTGCAGCCTCTTTCATTAAATGAAAGTATGCAGTTTGTTTCACTGCGCAAGGGAGTTAGGTTTGTTGCATGGAAACAATGAATACAGTTTGATTCAATGACTCAATGGTTGTAGTTTGATTGAATGCATGCAGTTTGTTGAATTGAACGAAAGCGTTAAGCTTGTCCCATTGAAAGAATGAGAATAACTCTACTCAATGAATTGACAAGTGCAGCCTCTTTCATTGAATGAAAGTATGCAGTTTGGTTCACTATGTAAGGGAGTTAGGTTTGTTCCATTGAAAGTAGGAATACGGTCTGATTAATTGAAGCAATGTTTTCACTTTGATTCAATGATTCAATGAATGCAGTTTCTTTCATTGAATGAAAGCCTTAGGCTGGTCCCATTATATGAAATAGAATAGCTCTACTCATTGAATTGACAAGTGCAGCATTTTTCATTGAATGAACATATGCAGTTTGTTTCACTGTACAAGGGAGGTAGGTTTGTTGCATTGATTCAATGAATAAGGTTTGATTCATTGAAGCAATGATTTCACTTGGATTAAATGATTCAATGAATGCAGTTTGTTTCATTGAATGAAAGCATTAAGCTTGTCCCACTGAATGAATGAGAGTAGCTCTACTCATTGAATTGACAAGTGCAGCCTTTTTAATGAATGAACCTACAAAGTTTTGTTCAGGAGAAAAGTACGTTTGGTTTGTTGCATTGAAACAAGGAATACAGTTTGATTCAATGAATCAATGGTTATAGTTTGATTGAATGATTAAATGCGTGCAGTTTGTTTATTTGAAAGAAAGCGTTAAGCTTGTCCCATTGAAAGAATGAGAATAACTCTATTCACTGAATGGACAAGTGCAGCCTCTTTCATTGAATGAACCTACCAAGTTTTGTGCACGAGGAAAATATGTTTGGTTCGTTGCATTGAAACAAGGAATACAGTTTGATTCAATGAATCAATGGTTATAGTTTGATTGAATGATTCAATGCATGCAATTTGTTTATTTGAAAGAAATCGTTAATCTTGTCCCTTTGAAAGAATGAGAATAACTCTACTCACTGAATTGACAAGTGCAGCCTCTTTCATTAAATGAAAGTATGCAGTTTGTTTCACTGTGCAAGGGAGTTAGGTTTGTTGCATGGAAACAATGAATACAGTTTGATTCAATGACTCAATGGTTGTAGTTTGATTGAATGCATGCAGTTTGTTGAATTGAACGAAAGCGTTAAGCTTGTCCCATTGAAAGAATGAGAATAACTCTACTCAATGAATTGACAAGTGCAGCCTCTTTCATTGAATGAAAGTATGCAGTTTGGTTCACTAGGTAAGGGAGTTAGGTTTGTTCCATTGAAAGTAGGAATACGGTCTGATTAATTGAATCAATGTTTTCACTTTGATTCAATGATTAAATGAATGCAGTTTCTTTCATTGAATGAAAGCCTTAGTCTGATCCCATTGAATGAAAGAGAATAGCTCTACTCATTGTATTGACAAGTGCAGCATTTTTCATTGAATGAACATATGCAGTTTGTTTCACTGTACAAGGGAGGTAGGTTTGTTGCATTGATTCAATGAATAAGGTTTGATTCATTGAAGCAATGATTTCACTTGGATTAAATGATTCAATGAATGCAGTTTGTTTCATTGAATGAAAGCATTAAGCTTGTCCCACTGAATGAATGAGAGTAGCTCTACTCATTGAATTGACAAGTGCAGCCTTTTTAATGAATGAACCTACAAAGTTTTGTTCAGGAGAAAAGTACGTTTCGTTTGTTGCATTGAAACAAGGAATACAGTTTGATTCAATGAATCAATAGTTATAGTTTGATTGAATGATTAAATGCATGCAGTTTGTTTATTTGAAAGAAAGCGTTAAGCTGGTCCCATTGAAAGAATGAGAATAACTCTATTCACTGAATGGACAACTGCAGCCTCTTTCATTGAATGAACCTACAAAGTTTTGTGCACAAGGAAAGTATGTTTGGTTTGTTGCATTGAAACAAGGAATACAGTTTGATTCAATGAATCAATGGTTATAGTTTGATTGAATGATTCAATGCATGCAATTTGTTTATTTGAAAGAAATCGTTAATCTTGTCCCTTTGAAAGAATGAGAATAACTCTACTCACTGAATTGACAAGTGCAGCCTCTTTCATTAAATGAAAGTATGCAGTTTGTTTCACTGTGCAAGGGAGTTAGGTTTGTTGCATGGAAACAATGAATACAGTTTGATTCAATGACTCAATGGTTGTAGTTTGATTGAATTGCATGCAGTTTGTTTAATTGAACGAAAGCGTTAAGCTTGTCCATTGAAGGAATGAGAATAACTCTACTCAATGAATTGACAAGTGCAGCCTCTTTCATTGATTGAAAGTATGCAGTTTGGTTCACTATGTAAGGGAGATAGGTTTGTACCATTGAAAGAAGGAATACGGTTTGATTAATTGAATCATTGATTGTAGATTTATTCAATGATTCAATGAATGCAGTTTCTTTCATTGAATGAAAGCCTTAGGATGGTCACATTGAATGAAAGAGAATAGCTCTACTCATTGAATTGACAAGTGAAGCATTTATCATTGAATGAACATATGCTGTTTGTTTCACTGTACAAGGGAGGTAGGTTTGTTGCATTGATTCAATGAATAGGGTTTGATTCATTGAAGCAATAATTTCACTTTGATGAAATGATTCAATGAATGCAGTTTGTTTCATTGAATGAAAGCATTAAGCTTGTCCCACTGAATGAATGAGAGTAGCTCTCCTCATTGAATTGACATGTGCAGCCTTTTTAATGAATGAACCTACAAAGTTGTGTTCAGGAGAAAAGTACGTTTGGTTTGTTGCATTGAAACAAGGAATACAGTTTGATTCAATGAATCAATGGTTATAGTTTGATTGAATGATTAAATGCGTGCAGTTTGTTTATTTGAAAGAAAGCGTTAAGCTTGTCCCATTGAAAGAATGAGAATAACTCTATTCACTGAATGGACAAGTGCAGCCTCTTTCATTGAATGAACCTACAAAGTTTTGTGCACGAGGAAAATATGTTTGGTTCGTTGCATTGAAACAAGGAATACAGTTTGATTCAATGAATCAATGGTTATAGTTTGATTGAATGATTCAATGCATGCAATTTGTTTATTTGAAAGAAATCGTTAATCTTGTCCCTTTGAAAGAATGAGAATAACTCTACTCACTGAATTGACAAGTGCAGCCTCTTTCATTAAATGAAAGTATGCAGTTTGTTTCACTGCGCAAGGGAGTTAGGTTTGTTGCATGGAAACAATGAATACAGTTTGATTCAATGACTCAATGGTTGTAGTTTGATTGAATGCATGCAGTTTGTTGAATTGAACGAAAGCGTTAAGCTTGTCCCATTGAAAGAATGAGAATAACTCTACTCAATGAATTGACAAATGCAGCCTCTTTCATTGAATGAAAGTATGCAGTTTGGTTCACTATGTAAGGGAGTTAGGTTTGTTCCATTGAAAGTAGGAATACGGTCTGATTAATTGAAGCAATGTTTTCACTTTGATTCAATGATTCAATGAATGCAGTTTCTTTCATTGAATGAAAGCCTTAGGCTGGTCCCATTATATGAAATAGAATAGCTCTACTCATTGAATTGACAAGTGCAGCATTTTTCATTGAATGAACATATGCAGTTTGTTTCACTGTACAAGGGAGGTAGGTTTGTTGCATTGATTCAATGAATAAGGTTTGATTCATTGAAGCAATGATTTCACTTGGATTAAATGATTCAATGAATGCAGTTTGTTTCATTGAATGAAAGCATTAAGCTTGTCCCACTGAATGAATGAGAGTAGCTCTACTCATTGAATTGACAAGTGCAGCCTTTTTAATGAATGAACCTACAAAGTTTTGTTCAGGAGAAAAGTACGTTTGGTTTGTTGCATTGAAACAAGGAATACAGTTTGATTCAATGAATCAATGGTTATAGTTTGATTGAATGATTAAATGCGTGCAGTTTGTTTATTTGAAAGAAAGCGTTAAGCTTGTCCCATTGAAAGAATGAGAATAACTCTATTCACTGAATGGACAAGTGCAGCCTCTTTCATTGAATGAACCTACCAAGTTTTGTGCACGAGGAAAATATGTTTGGTTCGTTGCATTGAAACAAGGAATACAGTTTGATTCAATGAATCAATGGTTATAGTTTGATTGAATGATTCAATGCATGCAATTTGTTTATTTGAAAGAAATCGTTAATCTTGTCCCTTTGAAAGAATGAGAATAACTCTACTCACTGAATTGACAAGTGCAGCCTCTTTCATTAAATGAAAGTATGCAGTTTGTTTCACTGTGCAAGGGAGTTAGGTTTGTTGCATGGAAACAATGAATACAGTTTGATTCAATGACTCAATGGTTGTAGTTTGATTGAATGCATGCAGTTTGTTGAATTGAACGAAAGCGTTAAGCTTGTCCCATTGAAAGAATGAGAATAACTCTACTCAATGAATTGACAAGTGCAGCCTCTTTCATTGAATGAAAGTATGCAGTTTGGTTCACTAGGTAAGGGAGTTAGGTTTGTTCCATTGAAAGTAGGAATACGGTCTGATTAATTGAATCAATGTTTTCACTTTGATTCAATGATTAAATGAATGCAGTTTCTTTCATTGAATGAAAGCCTTAGTCTGATCCCATTGAATGAAAGAGAATAGCTCTACTCATTGTATTGACAAGTGCAGCATTTTTCATTGAATGAACATATGCAGTTTGTTTCACTGTACAAGGGAGGTAGGTTTGTTGCATTGATTCAATGAATAAGGTTTGATTCATTGAAGCAATGATTTCACTTGGATTAAATGATTCAATGAATGCAGTTTGTTTCATTGAATGAAAGCATTAAGCTTGTCCCACTGAATGAATGAGAGTAGCTCTACTCATTGAATTGACAAGTGCAGCCTTTTTAATGAATGAACCTACAAAGTTTTGTTCAGGAGAAAAGTACGTTTCGTTTGTTGCATTGAAACAAGGAATACAGTTTGATTCAATGAATCAATAGTTATAGTTTGATTGAATGATTAAATGCATGCAGTTTGTTTATTTGAAAGAAAGCGTTAAGCTGGTCCCATTGAAAGAATGAGAATAACTCTATTCACTGAATGGACAACTGCAGCCTCTTTCATTGAATGAACCTACAAAGTTTTGTGCACAAGGAAAGTATGTTTGGTTTGTTGCATTGAAACAAGGAATACAGTTTGATTCAATGAATCAATGGTTATAGTTTGATTGAATGATTCAATGCATGCAATTTGTTTATTTGAAAGAAATCGTTAATCTTGTCCCTTTGAAAGAATGAGAATAACTCTACTCACTGAATTGACAAGTGCAGCCTCTTTCATTAAATGAAAGTATGCAGTTTGTTTCACTGTGCAAGGGAGTTAGGTTTGTTGCATGGAAACAATGAATACAGTTTGATTCAATGACTCAATGGTTGTAGTTTGATTGAATTGCATGCAGTTTGTTTAATTGAACGAAGGCGTTAAGCTTGTCCATTGAAGGAATGAGAATAACTCTACTCAATGAATTGACAAGTGCAGCCTCTTTCATTGATTGAAAGTATGCAGTTTGGTTCACTATGTAAGGGAGATAGGTTTGTACCATTGAAAGAAGGAATACGGTTTGATTAATTGAATCATTGATTGTAGATTTATTCAATGATTCAATGAATGCAGTTTCTTTCATTGAATGAAAGCCTTAGGATGGTCACATTGAATGAAAGAGAATAGCTCTACTCATTGAATTGACAAGTGAAGCATTTATCATTGAATGAACATATGCTGTTTGTTTCACTGTACAAGGGAGGTAGGTTTGTTGCATTGATTCAATGAATAGGGTTTGATTCATTGAAGCAATAATTTCACTTTGATTAAATGATTCAATGAATGCAGTTTGTTTCATTGAATGAAAGCATTAAGCTTGTCCCACTGAATGAATGAGAGTAGCTCTACTCATTGAATTGACAAGTGCAGCCTTTTTAATGAATGAACCTACAAAGTTGTGTTCAGGAGAAAAGTACGTTTGGTTTGTTGCATTGAAACAAGGAATACAGTTTGATTCAATGAATCAATGGTTATAGTTTGATTGAATGATTAAATGCATGCAGTTTGTTTATTTGAAAGAAAGCGTTAAGCTTGTCCCATTGAAAGAATGAGAATAACTCTATTCACTGAATGGACAACTGCAGCCTCTTTCATTGAATGACCCTACAAAGTTTTGTGCACAAGGAAAGTATGTTTGGTTTGTTGCATTGAAACAAGGAATACAGTTTGATTCAATGAATCAATGGTTGTAGTTTGATTGAATGCATGCAGTTTGTTTAATTGAACGAAAGCGTTAAGATTGTCCCACTGAATGAATGAGAGTAGCTCTACTCATTGAATTGACAAGTGCAGCCTTTTTCATGAATGAACCTATAAGGTTTTGTTCATGAGAAAATTATGTTTGGTTTGTTGCATTGAACCAAGTAATATAGTTTGATTCAATGAATCAATGGTTGTAGTTTGATTGAATGATTCAATGCATGTAGTTTGTTTATTTGGAGGAAATCGTTAAGCTTGTCCTCTTGAAAGAATGAGAATAACTCTACTCACTGAATTGACAAGTGCAGCCCCTTTCATTGAATGAAAGTATGCAGTTTGTTTCACTGTGCAAGGGAGTTAGGTTTGTTGCATTGAAACAATGAATACAGTTTGATTCAATGAATCAATGGTTGTAGTTTGATTGAATGCATGCAGTTTGTTTAATTGAACGAAAGCGTTAAGCTTGTCCATTGAAAGAATGAGAATAACTCTACTCAATGAATTGACAAGTGCAGCCTCTTTCATTGAATGAAAGTATGCAGTTTGGTTCACTATGTAAGGGAGTTAGGTTTGTTCCATTGAAAGAAGGAATACGGTTTGATTAATTGAATCAATGATTGTAGATTTATTCAATGATTCAATGAATGCAGTTTCTTTCATTGAATGAAAGCCTTAGGCTGGTCCCATTGAATCAAAGAGAATAGCTCTACTCATTGAATTGACAAGTGCAGCATTTTTCATTGAATGAACATATGCAGTTTGTTTCACTGTACAAGGGAGGTAGGTTTGTTGCATTGATTCAATGAATAAGGTTTGATTCATTGAAGCAATGATTTCACTTGGATTAAATGATTCAATGAATGCAGTTTGTTTCATTGAATGAAAGCATTAAGCTTGTCCCACTGAATGAATGAGATTAGCTCTACTCAATGAATTGAAAGTGCAGCCTTTTTAATGAATGAACCTACAAAGTTTTGTTCAGGAGAAAAATACGTTTGGTTGGTTGCATTGAAACAAGGAATACAGTTTGATTCAATGAATCAATGGTTATAGTTTGATTGAATGATTAAATGCATGCAGTTTGTTTATTTGAAAGAAAGCGTTAAGCTTGTCCCATTGAAAGAATCAGAATAACTCTACTCACTGAATTGACAAGTGCAGCCTCTTTCATTGAATGAAAGTATGCAGTTTGGTTCACTATGTAAGGGAGTTAGGTTTCTTCCATTGACAGAAGGAATACGGTCTGATTCATTGAAGCAATGTTTTCACTTTGATTCAATGATTCAATGAATGCAGTTTCTTTCATTGAATGAAAGCCTTAGGCTGGTCCCATTGAATGAAATAGAATAGCTCTACTCATTGAATTGACAAGTGCAGCATTTTTCATTGAATGAACATATGCAGTTTGTTTCACTGTACAAGGGAGGTAGGTTTGTTGCATTGATTCAATGAATAAGGTTTGATTCATTGAAGCAATGATTTCACTTGGATTAAATGATTCAATGAATGCAGTTTGTTTCATTGAATGAAAGCATTAAGCTTGTCCCACTGAATGAATGAGAGTAGCTCTACTCATTGAATTGACAAGTGCAGCCTTTTTAATGAATGAACCTACAAAGTTTTGTTCAGGAGAAAAGTACGTTTGGTTTGTTGCATTGAAACAAGGAATACAGTTTGATTCAATGAATCAATGGTTATAGTTTGATTGAATGATTAAATGCGTGCAGTTTGTTTATTTGAAAGAAAGCGTTAAGCTTGTCCCATTGAAAGAATGAGAATAACTCTATTCACTGAATGGACAAGTGCAGCCTCTTTCATTGAATGAACCTACAAAGTTTTGTGCACGAGGAAAATATGTTTGGTTCGTTGCATTGAAACAAGGAATACAGTTTGATTCAATGAATCAATGGTTATAGTTTGATTGAATGATTCAATGCATGCAATTTGTTTATTTGAAAGAAATCGTTAATCTTGTCCTTTTGAAAGAATGAGAATAACTCTACTCACTGAATTGACAAGTGCAGCCTCTTTCATTAAATGAAAGTATGCAGTTTGTTTCACTGTGCAAGGGAGTTAGGTTTGTTGCATGGAAACAATGAATACAGTTTGATTCAATGACTCAATGGTTGTAGTTTGATTGAATGCATGCAGTTTGTTGAATTGAACGAAAGCGTTAAGCTTGTCCCATTGAAAGAATGAGAATAACTCTACTCAATGAATTGACAAGTGCAGCCTCTTTCATTGAATGAAAGTATGCAGTTTGGTTCACTATGTAAGGGAGTTAGGTTTGTTCCATTGAAAGTAGGAATACGGTCTGATTAATTGAAGCAATGTTTTCACTTTGATTCAATGATTCAATGAATGCAGTTTCTTTCATTGAATGAAAGCCTTAGGCTGGTCCCATTATATGAAATAGAATAGCTCTACTCATTGAATTGACAAGTGCAGCATTTTTCATTGAATGAACATATGCAGTTTGTTTCACTGTACAAGGGAGGTAGGTTTGTTGCATTGATTCAATGAATAAGGTTTGATTCATTGAAGCAATGATTTCACTTGGATTAAATGATTCAATGAATGCAGTTTGTTTCATTGAATGAAAGCATTAAGCTTGTCCCACTGAATGAATGAGAGTAGCTCTACTCATTGAATTGACAAGTGCAGCCTTTTTAATGAATGAACCTACAAAGTTTTGTTCAGGAGAAAAGTACGTTTGGTTTGTTGCATTGAAACAAGGAATACAGTTTGATTCAATGAATCAATGGTTATAGTTTGATTGAATGATTAAATGCGTGCAGTTTGTTTATTTGAAAGAAAGCGTTAAGCTTGTCCCATTGAAAGAATGAGAATAACTCTATTCACTGAATGGACAAGTGCAGCCTCTTTCATTGAATGAACCTACCAAGTTTTGTGCACGAGGAAAATATGTTTGGTTCGTTGCATTGAAACAAGGAATACAGTTTGATTCAATGAATCAATGGTTATAGTTTGATTGAATGATTCAATGCATGCAATTTGTTTATTTGAAAGAAATCGTTAATCTTGTCCCTTTGAAAGAATGAGAATAACTCTACTCACTGAATTGACAAGTGCAGCCTCTTTCATTAAATGAAAGTATGCAGTTTGTTTCACTGTGCAAGGGAGTTAGGTTTGTTGCATGGAAACAATGAATACAGTTTGATTCAATGACTCAATGGTTGTAGTTTGATTGAATGCATGCAGTTTGTTGAATTGAACGAAAGCGTTAAGCTTGTCCCATTGAAAGAATGAGAATAACTCTACTCAATGAATTGACAAGTGCAGCCTCTTTCATTGAATGAAAGTATGCAGTTTGGTTCACTATGTAAGGGAGTTAGGTTTGTTCCATTGAAAGTAGGAATACGGTCTGATTAATTGAATCAATGTTTTCACTTTGATTCAATGATTAAATGAATGCAGTTTCTTTCATTGAATGAAAGCCTTAGTCTGATCCCATTGAATGAAAGAGAATAGCTCTACTCATTGTATTGACAAGTGCAGCATTTTTCATTGAATGAACATATGCAGTTTGTTTCACTGTACAAGGGAGGTAGGTTTGTTGCATTGATTCAATGAATAAGGTTTGATTCATTGAAGCAATGATTTCACTTGGATTAAATGATTCAATGAATGCAGTTTGTTTCATTGAATGAAAGCATGAAGCTTGTCCCACTGAATGAATGAGAGTAGCTCTACTCATTGAATTGACAAGTGCAGCCTTTTTAATGAATGAACCTACAAAGTTTTGTTCAGGAGAAAAGTACGTTTCGTTTGTTGCATTGAAACAAGGAATACAGTTTGATTCAATGAATCAATAGTTATAGTTTGATTGAATGATTAAATGCATGCAGTTTGTTTATTTGAAAGAAAGCGTTAAGCTTGTCCCATTGAAAGAATGAGAATAACTCTATTCACTGAATGGACAACTGCAGCCTCTTTCATTGAATGAACCTACAAAGTTTTGTGCACAAGGAAAGTATGTTTGGTTTGTTGCATTGAAACAAGGAATACAGTTTGATTCAATGAATCAATGGTTATAGTTTGATTGAATGATTCAATGCATGCAGTTTCTGTATTTGAAAGAAACCATTAAGCTTCTCCCATTGACAGAATGAGAATAACTCTACTCACTGAATTGACAAGTGCAGCCCCTTTCATTGAATGAAAGTATGCAGTTTGTTTCACTGTACAAGGGAGTTAGGTTTCTGGCATTGAAACGATGAATACAGTTTTATTCAATGAATCAATGGTTGCAGTTTGATTGAATGCATGCAGTTTGTTTAATTGAACGAAAGCATTACGATTGTCCCAATGAATGAATGAGAGTAGCTCTACTCATTGAATTGACAAGTGCAGCCTTTTTCATGAATGAACCTATAAAGTTTTGTTCAGGAGAAAATTATGTTTGGTTTGTTGCATTGAACCAAGTAATATAGTTTGATTCAATGAATCAATGGTTGTAGTTTGATTGAATGATTCAATGCATGTAGTTTGTTTATTTGGAGGAAATCGTTAAGCTTGTCCCATTGAAAGAATGAGAATAACTCTACTCACTGAATTGACAAGTGGAGCCCCTTTCATTGAATGAAAGTATGCAGTTTGTTTCACTGTGCAAGGGAGTTAGGTTTGTTGCATTGAAACAATGAATACAGTTTGATTCAATGAATCAATGGTTGTAGTTTGATTGAATGCATGCAGTTTGTTGAATTGAACGAAAGCGTTAAGCTTGTCCATTGAAAGAATGAGAATAACTCTATTCACTGAATGGACAAGTGCAGCCTCTTTGATTGAATGAAAGTATGCAGTTTGTTTCACTGTACAAGGGAGTTAGTTTTGTTGCATTGAAACAATGAATACAGTTTGATTCAATGAATCAATGGTTGTAGTTTGATTGAATGCATGCAGTTTGTTTAATTTAACGAAAGAGTTAAGATTGTCCGACTGAATGAATGAGAGTAGCTCTACTTACTGAATTGACAAGTGCAGCCTTTTTCATGAATAAACCTATAAAGTTTAGTTCACGAGAAAATTATGTTTGGTTTGTTGCATTGAACCAAGTAATATAGTTTGATTCAATGAATCAATGGTTGTAGTTTGATTGAATGATTGAATGCATGCAGTTTGTTTATTTGGAGGAAATCGTTGAGCTTGTCCCATTGAAAGATTGAGAATAACTCTACTCACTGAATTGACAAGTGCAGCCCCTTTCATTGAATGAAAGTATGCAGTTTGTTTCACTGTACAAGGCAGTTAGGTTTGTTGCATTGAAACGATGAATACAGTTTGATTCAATGAATCAATGGTTGTAGCTTGATTGAATGCATGCAGTTTGTTTCATTGAATGAAAGCCTTAGGATGGTCCCATTGAATGAAAGAAAATAGCTCTACTCAATGAATTGACAAGTGCAGCCTCTTTCATTGAATGAAAGTATGCAGTTTGGTTCACTATGTAAGGGAGATAGGTTTGTTCCATTGGTTAGCACTGCTGCCTCACAGCGCCAGGGACCTGGGTTCAATTCTCGCCTCAGGCGACTGACTGTGTGGAGTTTGCACGTTCTCCCCGTGTCTGCGTGGGTTTCCTCCGGGTGCTCCGGTTTCCTCCCACAGTCCAAAGATGTGCAGGTCAGGTGAATTGGCCATGCTAAATTACCCGTAGTGTTAGGTAAGGGGTAGATGTAGGGGTATGGGTGGGTTGCGCTTCGGCGGGGCGGTGTGGACTTGTTGGGCCAAAGGGCCTGTTTCCACACTGTAAGTAATCTAATCTAATCGAATACGGTTTGATTAATTGAATCAATGATTGTAGATAGATTCAATGATTCAATGAATGCAGTTTCTTTCATTGAATGAAAGCCTTAGGCTGGTCCCATTGAATGAAAGAGAATAGCTCTACTCTTTGAATTGACAAGTGCAGCATTTTTCATTGAATGAACATATGCAGTTTGTTTCACTGTCCAAGGGAGGTAGGTTTGTTGCATTGATTCAATGAATAAGGTTTGATTCATTGAAGCAATGATTTCACTTGGATTAAATGATTCAATGAATGCAGTTTGTTTCATTGAATGAAAGCGTTAAGCTTGTCCCACTGAATGAATGAGAGTAGCTCTACTCATTGAATTGACAAGTGCAGCCTTTGTAATGAAGAAACATACAAAGTTTTGTTCAGGAGAAAAGTACGTTTGGTTTGTTGCATTGAAACAAGGAATACAGTTTGATTCAATGAATCAATGGTTATAGTTTGATTGAATGATTAAATGCATGCAGTTTGTTTATTTGAAAGAAAGCGTTAAGCTTGTCCCATTGAAAGAATGAGAATAACTCTATTCACTGAATGGACAAGTGCAGCCTCTTTCATTGAATGAACCTACAAAGTTTTGTGCACGAGGAAAATATGTTTGGTTCGTTGCATTGAAACAAGGAATACAGTTTGATTCAATGAATCAATGGTTATAGTTTGATTGAATGATTCAATGCATGCAATTTGTTTATTTGAAAGAAATCGTTAATCTTGTCCCTTTGAAAGAATGAGAATAACTCTACTCACTGAATTGACAAGTGCAGCCTCTTTCATTAAATGAAAGTATGCAGTTTGTTTCACTGTGCAAGGGAGTTAGGTTTGTTGCATTGAAACAATGAATACAGTTTGATTCAATAAATCAATGGTTATAGTTTGATTGAATGATTAAATGCATGCAGTTTGTTTATTTGAAAGAAAGCGTTAAGCTTGTCCCATTGAAAGAATGAGAATAACTCTATTCACTGAATGGACAAGTGCAGCCTCTTTCATTGAATGAACCTACAAAGTTTTGTGCACGAGGAAAATATGTTTGGTTCGTTGCATTGAAACAAGGAATACAGTTTGATTCAATGAATCAATGGTTATAGTTTGATTGAATGCATGCAGTTTGTTGAATTGAACGAAAGCGTTAAGCTTGTCCCATTGAAAGAATGAGAATAACTCTACTCACTGAATTGACAAGTGCAGCCTCTTTCATTGAATGAAAGTATGCAGTTTGGTTCACTATGTAAGGGAGTTAGGTTTCTTCCATTGAAAGAAGGAATACGGTCTGATTAATTGAAGCAATGTTTTCACTTTGATTCAATGATTCAATGAATGCAGTTTCTTTCATTGAATGAAAGCCTTAGGCTGGTCCCATTGAATGAAATAGAATAGCTCTACTCATTGAATTGACAAGTGCAGCATTTTTCATTGAATGAACATATGCAGTTTGTTTCACTGTACAAGGGAGGTAGGTTTGTTGCATTGATTCAATGAATAAGGTTTGATTCATTGAAGCAATGATTTCACTTGGATTAAATGATTCAATGAATGCAGTTTGTTTCATTGAATGAAAGCATTAAGCTTGTCCCACTGAATGAATGACAGTAGCTCTACTCATTGAATTGACAAGTGCAGCCTTTTTAATGAATGAACCTACAAAGTTTTGTTCAGGAGAAAAGTACGTTTGGTTTGTTGCATTGAAACAAGGAATACAGTTTGATTCAATGAATCAATAGTTATAGTTTGATTGAATGATTAAATGCATGCAGTTTGTTTATTTGAAAGAAAGCGTTAAGCTTGTCCCATTGAAAGAATGAGAATAACTCTATTCACTGAATGGACAAGTGCAGCCTCTTTCATTGAATGCACCTACAAAGTTTTGTGCACGAGGAAAATATGTTTGGTTTGTTGCATTGAAACAAGGAATACAGTTTGATTCAATGAATCAATGGTTATAGTTTGATTGAATGATTAAATGCATGCAGTTTGTTTATTTGAAAGAAATCGTTAATCTTGTCCCATTGAAAGAATGAGAATAACTCTACTCACTGAATTGACAAGTACAGCCTCTTTCATTAAATGAAAGTATGCAGTTTGTTTCACTGTGCAAGGGAGTTAGGTTTGTTGCATTGAAACAAGGAATACAGTTTGATTCAATGAATCTATGGTTATAGTTTGATTGAATGATTCAGTGCATGCAGTTACTGTATTAGAAAGAAACCTTTCAGCTTCTCACATTGACAGAATGCGAATAACTCTACTCACTGAATTGACAAGTGCAGCCTCTTTCACTTTGATTCAATGATTCAATGAATGCAGTTTCTTTCATTGAATGAAAGCCTTAGGCTGGTCCCATTGAATGAAAGAGAATATCTCTACTCATTGTATTGACAAGAGCAGCCTTTTTAATGAATGAACCTACAAAGTTTTGTTCAGGAGAAAAGTACGTTTGGTTTGTTGCATTGAAACAAGGAATACAGTTTGATTCAATGAATCAATGGTTATAGTTTGATTGAATGATTAAATGCATGCAGTTTGTTTATTTGAAAGAAAGCGTTAAGCTTGTCCCATTGAAAGAATGAGAATAACTCTATTCACTGAATGGACAAGTGCAGCCCCTTTCATTGAATGCACTTACAAAGTTTTGTGCACGAGGAAAATATGTTTGGTTCGTTGCATTGAAACAAGGAATACAGTTTGATTCAATGAATCAATGGTTATAGTTTGATTGAATGATTCAATGCATGCAGTTTCTGTATTTGAAAGAAACCGTTAAGTTTCTCCCATTGACAGAATGAGAATAACTCTACTCACTGAATTGACAAGTGCAGCCCCTTTCATTGAATGAAAGTATGCAGTTTGTTTCACTGTGCAAGGGAGTTAGGTTTGTTGCATTGAAACAATGAATACAGTTTGATTCAATAACTCAATGGTTGTAGTTTGATTGAATGCATGCAGTTTGTTGAATTGAACGAAAGCGTTAAGCTTGTCCCATTGAAAGAATGAGAATAACTCTACTCAATGAATTGACAAGTGCAGCCTCTTTCATTGAATGAAAGTATGCAGTTTCGTTCACTATGTAAGGGAGTTAGGTTTGTTCCATTGAAAGTAGGAATACGGTCTGATTAATTGAAGCAATGTTTTCACTTTGATTCAATGATTCAATGAATGCAGTTTCTTTCATTGAATGAAAGCCTTAGGCTGATCCCATTGAATGAAAGAGAATATCTCTACTCATTGTATTGACAAGAGCAGCATTTTCCATTGAATGAACATATGCAGTTTGTTTCACTGTACAAGGGAGGTAGGTTTGTTGCATTGATTCAATGAATAAGGTTTGATTCATTGAAGCAATGATTTCACTTGGATTAAATGATTCAATGAATGCAGTTTGTTTCATAAATTGAAAGCATTAAGCTTGTCCCACTGAATGAATGAGAGTAGCTCTACTCATTGAATTGACAAGTGCAGCCTTTTTAATGAATGAACCTACAAAGTTTTGTTCAGGAGAAAAGTACGTTTGGTTTGTTGCATTGAAACAAGGAATACAGTTTGATACAATGAATCAATAGTTATAGTTTGATTGAATGATTAAATGCATGCAGTTTGTTTATTTGAAAGAAAGCGTTAAGCTTGTCCCATTGAAAGAATGAGAATAACTCTATTCACTGAATGGACAACTGCAGCCTCTTTCATTGAATGAACCTACAAAGTTTTGTGCACGAGGAAAGTATGTTTGGTTTGTTGCATTGAAACAAGGAATACAGTTTGATTCAATGAATCAATGGTTATAGTATGATTGAATGATTCAATGCATGCAGTTTCTGTATTTGAAAGAAACCATTAACCTTCTCCCATTGACAGAATGAGAATAACTCTACTCACTGAATTGACAAGTGCAGCCCCTTTCATTGAATGAAAGTATGCAGTTTGTTTCACTGTACAAGGGAGTTAGGTTTCTGGCATTGAAACGATGAATACAGTTTGATTCAATGAATCAATGGTTGTCGTTTGATTGAATGCATGCAGTTTGTTTAATTGAACGAAAGCGTTACGATTGTCCCAATGAATGAATGAGAGTAGCTCTACTCATTGAATTGACAAGTGCAGCCTTTTTCATGAATGAACCTACAAAGTTTTGTTCAGGAGAAAATTATGTTTGGTTTGTTGCATTGAACCAAGTAATATAGTTTGATTCAATGAATCAATGGTTGTAGTTTGATTGAATGATTCAATGCATGTAGTTTGTTTATTTGGAGGAAATCGTTAAGCTTGTCCCATTGAAAGAATGAGAATAACTCTACTCACTGAATTGACAAGTGGAGCCCCTTTCATTGAATGAAAGTATGCAGTTTGTTTCACTGTGCAAGGGAGTTAGGTTTGTTGCATTGAAACAATGAATACAGTTTGATTCAATGAATCAATGGTTGTAGTTTGATTGAATGCATGCAGTTTGTTGAATTGAACGAAAGCGTTAAGCTTGTCAACTGAAAGAATGAGAATAACTCTATTCACTGAATGGACAAGTGCAGCCTCTTTGATTGAATGAAAGTATGCAGTTTGTTTCACTGTACAAGGGAGTTAGTTTTGTTGCATTGAAACAATGAATACAGTTTGATTCAATGAATCAATGGTTGTAGTTTGATTGAATGCATGCAGTTTGTTTAATTTAACGAAAGAGTTAAGATTGTCCCACTGAATGAATGAGAGTAGCTCTACTTATTGAATTGACAAGTGCAGCCTTTTTCATGAATAAACCTATAAAGTTTTGTTCACGAGAAAATTATGTTTGGTTTGTTGCATTGAACCAAGTAATATAGTTTGATTCAATGAATCAATGGTTGTAGTTTGATTGAATGATTGAATGCATGCAGTTTGTTTATTTGGAGGAAATCGTTGAGCTTGTCCCATTGAAAGATTGAGAATAACTCTACTCACTGAATTCACAAGTGCAGCCCCTTTCATTGAATGAAAGTATGCAGTTTGTTTCACTGTACAAGGCAGTTAGGTTTGTTGCATTGAAACGATGAATACAGTTTGATTCAATGAATCAATGGTTGGAGCTTGTTGAATGCATGCAGTTTGTTTCATTGAATGAAAGCCTTAGGATGGTCCCATTGAATGAAAGAAAATAGCTCTACTCAATGAATTGACAAGTGCAGCCTCTTTCATTGAATGAAAGTATGCAGTTTGGTTCACTATGTAAGGGAGATAGGTTTGTTCCATTGAAAGAAGGAATACGGTTTGATTAATTGAATCAATGATTGTAGATAGATTCAATGATTCAATGAATGCAGTTTCTTTCATCGAATGAAAGCCTTAGGCTGGTCCCATTGAATGAAAGAGAATAGCTCTACTCATTGAATTGACAAGTGCAGCATTTTTCATTGAATGAACATATGCAGTTTGTTTCACTGTCCAAGGGAGGTAGGTTTGTTGCATTGATTCAATGAATAAGGTTTGATTCATTGAAGCAATGATTTCACTTGGATTAAATGATTCAATGAATGCAGTTTGTTTCATTGAATGAAAGCGTTAAGCTTGTCCCACTGAATGAATGAGAGTAGCTCTACTCATTGAATTGACAAGTGCAGCCTTTGTAATGAAGAAACATACAAAGTTTTGTTCAGGAGAAAAGTACGTTTGGTTTGTTGCATTGAAACAAGGAATACAGTTTGATTCAATGAATCAATGGTTATCGTTTGATTGAATGATTAAATGCATGCAGTTTGTTTATTTGAAAGAAAGCGTTAAGCTTGTCCCATTGAAAGAATGAGAATAACTCTATTCACTGAATGGACAAGTCCAGCCTCTTTCATTGAAAGAACCTACAAAGTTTTGTGCACGAGGAAAGTATGTTTGGTTTGTTGCATTGAAACAAGGAATACAGTTTGATTCAATGAATCAATGGTTATAGTTTGATTGAATGATTCAGTGCATGCAGTTTCTGTATTAGAAAGAAACCTTTAAGCTTCTCACATTGACAGAATGAGAATAACTCTACTCACTGAATTCACAAGTGCAGCCCCTTTCATTGAATGAAAGTATGCAGTTTGTTTCACTGTACTAGTGAGTTAGGGTTGTTGCATTGAAACAATGAATACAGTTTGAACAATGAATCAATGGTTGTAGTTTGATTGAATGCATGCAGTTTGTTTAATTGAACGAAAGCGTTAAGCTTGTCCATTGAAAGAATGAGAATAACTCTACTCAATGAATTGACAAGTGCAGCCTCTTTCATTGAATGAATGTATGCAGTTTGGTTCACTATGTAAGGGAGACAGGTTTGTTCCATTGAAAGAAGGAATACGGTTTGATTAATTGAATCAATGATTGTAGATTGATTCAATGATTCAATGAATGCAGTTTCTTTCATTGAATGAAAGCCTTAGGCTGGTCCCATTAAATGAAAGAGAATAGCTCTACTCATTGAATTGACAAGTGCAGCATTTTTCATTGAATGAACATATGCAGTTTGTTTCACTGTACAAGGGAGGTAGGTTTGTTGCATTGATTCAATGAATAAGGTTTGATTCATTGAAGCAATAATTTCACTTTGATTAAATGATTCAATGAATGCAGTTTGTTTCATTGAATGAAAGCATTAAGTTTGTCCCACTGAATGAATGAGAGTAGCTCTACTAATTGAATTGACAAGTGCAGCCTTTGTAAAGAATGAACATACAAAGTTTTGTTCAGGAGAAAAGTACGTTTGGTTTGTTGCATTGAAACAAGGAATACAGTTTGATTCAATGAATCAATGGTTATAGTTTGATTGAATGATTAAATGCATGCAGTTTGTTTATTTGAAAGAAAGCGTTAAGCTTGTCCCATTGAAAGAATGAGAATAACTCTATTCACTGAATGGACAAGTGCAGCCTCTTTCATTGAATGAACCTACAAAGTTTTGTGCACGAGGAAAGTATGTTTGGTTTGTTGCATTGAAACAAGGAATACAGTTTGATTCAATGAATCAATGGTTGTAGTTTGATTGAATGCATGCAGTTTGTTTAATTGAAAGAAAGCGTTAAGCTTGTCCCATTGAAAGAATGAGAATAACTCTACTCACTGAATTGACAAGTGCAGCCTCTTTCATTGAATGAAAGTATGCAGTTTGGTTCACTATGTAAGGGAGTTAGGTTTGTTCCATTGAAAGAAGGAATACAGTTTGATTCAATGAATCAATGGTTGTCGTTTGATTGAATGCATGCAGTTTGTTTAATTGAACGAAAGCGTTAAGATTGTCCCACTGAATGAATGAGAGTAGCTCTACTCATTGAATTGACAAGTGCAGCCTTTTTCATGAATGAACCTATAAAGTTTTGTTCACGAGAACATTATGTTTGGTTTGTTGCATTGAACCAAGTAATATAGTTTGATTCAATGAATCAATGGTTGTAGTTTGATTGAATGATTCAATGCATGTAGTTTGTTTATTTGGAGGAAATCGTTAAGCTTGTCCCATTGAAAGAATGAGAATAACTCTACTCACTGAATTGACAAGTGCAGCCTCTTTCATTGAATGAAAGTATGCAGTTTGTTTCACTGTGCAAGGGAGTTAGGTTTGTTGCATTGAAACAATGAATACAGTTTGATTCAATGAATCAATGGTTGTAGTTTGATTGAATGCATGCAGTTTGTTTCATTGAACAAAAGCGTTAAGCTTGTCCATTGAAAGAATGAGAATAACTCTACTCAATGAATTGACAAGTGCAGCCTCTTTCATTGAATGAAAGTATGCAGTTTGGTTCACTATGTAAGGGAGATAGGTTTGTTACATTGAAAGAAGGAATACGGTTTGAATAATTGAATCAATGATTGTAGATTTATTCAATGATTCAATGAATGCAGTTTCTTTCATTGAATGAAAGCCTCAGGCTGGTCCCATTGAATGAAAGAGAATAGCTCTGCTCATTGAATTGACAAGTGCAGCATATTTCATTGAATGAACATATGCAGTTTGTTTCACTGTACAAGGGAGGTAGGTTTGTTGCATTGATTCAATGAATAAGGTTTGATTCATTGAAGTAATGATTTCACTTGGATTAAATGATTCAATGAATGCAGTTTGTTTCATTGAATGAAAGCATTAAGCTTGTCCCACTGAATGAATGAGAGTAGCTCTACTCATTGAATTGACAAGTGCAGCCTTTTTAATGAATGAACCTACAAAGTTTTGTTCAGGAGAAAAGTACGTTTGGTTTGTTGCATTGAAACAAGGAATACAGTTTGATTCAATGAATCAATGGTTATAGTTTGATTGAATGATTAAATGCATGCAGTTTGTTTATTTGAAAGAAAGCGTTAAGCTTGTCCCATTGAAAGAATGAGAATAACTCTATTCACTGAATGGACAAGTGCAGCCCCTTTCATTGAATGCACCTACAAAGTTTTGTGCACGAGGAAAATATGTTTGGTTTGTTGCATTGAAACAAGGAATACAGTTTGATTCAATGAATCAATGGTTATAGTTTGATTGAATGATTAAATGCATGCAGTTTGTTTATTTGAAAGAAATCGTTAATCTTGTCCCATTGAAAGAATGAGAATAACTCTACTCACTGAATTGACAAGTGCAGCCTCTTTCATTAAATGAAAGTATGCAGTTTGTTTCACTGTGCAAGGGAGTTAGGTTTGTTGCATTGAAACAAGGAATACAGTTTGATTCAATGAATCTATGGTTATAGTTTGATTGAATGATTCAGTGCATGCAGTTTCTGTATTAGAAAGAAACCTTTAAGCTTCTCACATTGACAGAATGAGAATAACTCTACTCACTGAATTCACAAGTGCAGCCCCTTTCATTGAATGAAAGTATGCAGTTTGTTTCACTGTACTAGTGAGTTAGGGTTGTTGCATTGAAACAATGAATACAGTTTGAACAATGAATCAATGGTTGTAGTTTGATTGAATGCATGCAGTTTGTTTAATTGAACGAAAGCGTTAAGCTTGTCCATTGAAAGAATGAGAATAACTCTACTCAATGAATTGACAAGTGCAGCCTCTTTCATTGAATGAATGTATGCAGTTTGGTTCACTATGTAAGGGAGACAGGTTTGTTCCATTGAAAGAAGGAATACGGTTTGATTAATTGAATCAATGTTTGTAGATTGATTCAATGATTCAATGAATGCAGTTTCTTTCATTGAATGAAAGCCTTAGGCTGGTCCCATTAAATGAAAGAGAATAGCTCTACTCATTGAATTGACAAGTGCAGCATTTTTCATTGAATGAACATATGCAGTTTGTTTCACTGTACAAGGGAGGTAGGTTTGTTGCATTGATTCAATGAATAAGGTTTGATTCATTGAAGCAATAATTTCACTTTGATTAAATGATTCAATGAATGCAGTTTGTTTCATTGAATGAAAGCATTAAGTTTGTCCCACTGAATGAATGAGAGTAGCTCTACTAATTGAATTGACAAGTGCAGCCTTTGTAAAGAATGAACATACAAAGTTTTGTTCAGGAGAAAAGTACGTTTGGTTTGTTGCATTGAAACAAGGAATACAGTTTGATTCAATGAATCAATGGTTATAGTTTGATTGAATGATTAAATGCATGCAGTTTGTTTATTTGAAAGAAAGCGTTAAGCTTGTCCCATTGAAAGAATGAGAATAACTCTATTCACTGAATGGACAAGTGCAGCCTCTTTCATTGAATGAACCTACAAAGTTTTGTGCACGAGGAAAGTATGTTTGGTTTGTTGCATTGAAACAAGGAATACAGTTTGATTCAATGAATCAATGGTTGTAGTTTGATTGAATGCATGCAGTTTGTTTAATTGAAAGAAAGCGTTAAGCTTGTCCCATTGAAAGAATGAGAATAACTCTACTCACTGAATTGACAAGTGCAGCCTCTTTCATTGAATGAAAGTATGCAGTTTGGTTCACTATGTAAGGGAGTTAGGTTTGTTCCATTGAAAGAAGGATTACGGTCTGATTAATTGAAGCAATGATTTCACTTTGATTCAATGATTCAATGAATGCAGTTTCTTTCGTTGAATGAAAGCCTTAGGCTGGTCCCATTGAATCAAAGAGAATAGCTCTACTCATTGAATTGACAAGTGCAGCATTTTTCATTGAATGAACATATGCAGTTTGTTTCACTGTACAAGGGAGGTAGGTTTGTTGCATTGATTCAATGAATAAGGTTTGATTCATTGAAGCAATAATTTCACTTGGATTAAATGATTCAATGAATGCAGTTTGTTTCATTGAATGAAAGCATTAAGCTTGTCCCACTGAATGGATGAGAGTAGCTCTACTCAATGAATTGACAAGTGCAGCCTTTTTAATGAATGAACCTACAAAGTTTTGTTCAGGAGAAAAGTACGTTTGGTTTGTTGCATTGAAACAAGGAATACAGTTTGATACAATGAATCAATGGTTATAGTTTGATTGAATGATTAAATGCATGCAGTTTGTTTATTTGAAAGAAAGCGTTAAGCTTGTCCCATTGAAAGAATGAGAATAACTCTATTCACTGAATGGACAACTGCAGCCTCTTTCAATGAATGAACCTACAAAGTTTTGTGCACAAGGAAAGTATGTTTGGTTTGTTGTATTGAAACAAGGAATACAGTTTGATTCAATGAATCAATGGTTATAGTTTGATTGAATGATTCAATGCATGCAGTTTCTGTATTTGAAAGAAACCGTTAAGCTTCTCCCATTTACAGAATGAGAATAACTCTACTCACTGAATTGACAAGTGCAGCCCCTTTCATTGAATGAAAGTATGCAGTTTGTTTCACTGTACAAGGGAGTTAGGTTTCTGGCATTGAAACAATGAATACAGTTTGATTCAATGAATCAATGGTTGTCGTTTGATTGAATGCATGCAGTTTGTTTAATTGAACGAAAGCGTTAAGATTGTCCCACTGAATGAATGAGAGTAGCTCTACTCATTGAATTGACAAGTGCAGCCTTTTTCATGAATGAACCTATAAAGTTTTGTTCACGAGAACATTATGTTTGGTTTGTTGCATTGAACCAAGTAATATAGTTTGATTCAATGAATCAATGGTTGTAGTTTGATTGAATGATTCAATGCATGTAGTTTGTTTATTTGGAGGAAATCGTTAAGCTTGTCCCATTGAAAGAATGAGAATAACTCTACTCACTGAATTGACAAGTGCAGCCTCTTTCATTGAATGAAAGTATGCAGTTTGTTTCACTGTGCAAGGGAGTTAGGTTTGTTGCATTGAAACAATGAATACAGTTTGATTCAATGAATCAATGGTTGTAGTTTGATTGAATGCATGCAGTTTGTTTCATTGAACAAAAGCGTTAAGCTTGTCCATTGAAAGAATGAGAATAACTCTACTCAATGAATTGACAAGTGCAGCCTCTTTCATTGAATGAAAGTATGCAGTTTGGTTCACTATGTAAGGGAGATAGGTTTGTTACATTGAAAGAAGGAATACGGTTTGAATAATTGAATCAATGATTGTAGATTTATTCAATGATTCAATGAATGCAGTTTCTTTCATTGAATGAAAGCCTCAGGCTGGTCCCATTGAATGAAAGAGAATAGCTCTGCTCATTGAATTGACAAGTGCAGCATATTTCATTGAATGAACATATGCAGTTTGTTTCACTGTACAAGGGAGGTAGGTTTGTTGCATTGATTCAATGAATAAGGTTTGATTCATTGAAGTAATGATTTCACTTGGATTAAATGATTCAATGAATGCAGTTTGTTTCATTGAATGAAAGCATTAAGCTTGTCCCACTGAATGAATGAGAGTAGCTCTACTCATTGAATTGACAAGTGCAGCCTTTTTAATGAATGAACCTACAAAGTTTTGTTCAGGAGAAAAGTACGTTTGGTTTGTTGCATTGAAACAAGGAATACAGTTTGATTCAATGAATCAATGGTTATAGTTTGATTGAATGATTAAATGCATGCAGTTTGTTTATTTGAAAGAAAGCGTTAAGCTTGTCCCATTGAAAGAATGAGAATAACTCTATTCACTGAATGGACAAGTGCAGCCCCTTTCATTGAATGCACCTACAAAGTTTTGTGCACGAGGAAAATATGTTTGGTTTGTTGCATTGAAACAAGGAATACAGTTTGATTCAATGAATCAATGGTTATAGTTTGATTGAATGATTAAATGCATGCAGTTTGTTTATTTGAAAGAAATCGTTAATCTTGTCCCATTGAAAGAATGAGAATAACTCTACTCACTGAATTGACAAGTGCAGCCTCTTTCATTAAATGAAAGTATGCAGTTTGTTTCACTGTGCAAGGGAGTTAGGTTTGTTGCATTGAAACAAGGAATACAGTTTGATTCAATGAATCTATGGTTATAGTTTGATTGAATGATTCAGTGCATGCAGTTACTGTATTAGAAAGAAACCTTTAAGCTTCTCACATTGACAGAATGAGAATAACTCTACTCACTGAATTCACAAGTGCAGCCCCTTTCATTGAATGAAAGTATGCAGTTTGTTTCACTGTACTAGGGAGTTAGGGTTGTTGCATTGAAACAATGAATACAGTTTGATTCAATGAATCAATGGTTGTAGTTTGATTGAATGCATGCAGTTTGTTTAATTGAACGAAAGCGTTAAGCTGGTCCATTGAAAGAATGAGAATAACTCTACTCAATGAATTGACAAGTGCAGCCTCTTTCATTGAATGAATGTATGCAGTTTGGTTCACTATGTAAGGGAGATAGGTTTGTTCCATTGAAAGAAGGAATACGGTTTGATTAATTGAATCAATGATTGTAGATTGATTCAATGATTCAATGAATGCAGTTTCTTTCATTGAATGAAAGCCTTAGGCTGGTCCCATTAAATGAAAGAGAATACCTCGACTCATTGAATTGACAAGTGCAGCATTTTTCATTGAATGAACATATGCAGTTTGTTTCACTGTACAAGGGAGGTAGGTTTGTTGCATTGATTCAATGAATAAGGTTTGATTCATTGAAGCAATAATTTCACTTTGATTAAATGATTCAATGAATGCAGTTTGTTTCATTGAATGAAAGCATTAAGCTTGTCCCACTGAATGAATGAGAGTAGCTCTACTCATTGAATTGACAAGTGCAGCCTTTGTAAAGAATGAACAGACAAAGTTTTGTTCAGGAGAAAAGTACGTTTGGTTTGTTGCATTGAAACAAGGAATACAGTTTGATTCAATGAATCAATGGTTATAGTTTGACTGAATGATTAAATGCATGCAGTTTGTTTATTTGAAAGAAAGCGTTAAGCTTGTCCCATTGAAAGAATGAGAATAACTCTATTCACTGAATGGACAAGTGCAGCCTCTTTCATTGAATGAACCTACAAAGTTTTGTGCACGAGGAAAGTATGTTTGGTTTGTGGCATTGAAACAAGGAATACAGTTTGATTCAATGAATCAATGGTTGTAGTTTGATTGAATGCATGCAGTTTGTTTAATTGAAAGAAAGCGTTAAGCTTGTCCCATTGAAAGAATCAGAATAACTCTACTCACTGAATTGACAAGTGCAGCCTCTTTCATTGAATGAAAGTATGCAGTTTGGTTCACTATGTAAGGGAGTTAGGTTTGTTCCATTGAAAGAAGGAATACGGTCTGATTAATTGAAACAATGATTTCACTTTGATTCAATGATTCAATGAATGCAGTTTCTTTCATTGAATTAAAGCCTTAGGCTGGTCCCATTGAATGAAAGAGAATATCTCTACTCATTGAATTGACAAGTGCAGCATTTTTCATTGAATGAACATATGCAGGTTGTTTCACTGTACAAGGGAGGTAGGTTTGTTGCATTGATTCAATGAATAAGGTTTGATTCATTGAAGCAATAATTTCACTTGGATTAAATGATTCAATGAATGCAGTTTGTTTCATTGAATGAAAGCATTAAGCTTGTCCCACTGAATGGATGAGAGTAGCTCTACTCAATGAATTGACAAGTGCAGCCTTTTTAATGAATGAACCTACAAAGTTTTGTTCAGGAGAAAAGTACGTTTGGTTTGTTGCATTGAAACAAGGAATACAGTTTGATACAATGAATCAATGGTTATAGTTTGATTGAATGATTAAATGCATGCAGTTTGTTTATTTGAAAGAAAGCGTTAAGCTTGTCCCATTGAAAGAATGAGAATAACTCTATTCACTGAATGGACAACTGCAGCCTCTTTCAATGAATGAACCTACAAAGTTTTGTGCACAAGGAAAGTATGTTTGGTTTGTTGTATTGAAACAAGGAATACAGTTTGATTCAATGAATCAATGGTTATAGTTTGATTGAATGATTCAATGCATGCAGTTTCTGTATTTGAAAGAAACCGTTAAGCTTCTCCCATTTACAGAATGAGAATAACTCTACTCACTGAATTGACAAGTGCAGCCCCTTTCATTGAATGAAAGTATGCAGTTTGTTTCACTGTACAAGGGAGTTAGGTTTCTGGCATTGAAACAATGAATACAGTTTGATTCAATGAATCAATGGTTGTCGTTTGATTGAATGCATGCAGTTTGTTTAATTGAACGAAAGCGTTAAGATTGTCCCACTGAATGAATGAGAGTAGCTCTACTCATTGAATTGACAAGTAAAGCCTTTTTCATGAATGAACCTATAAAGTTTTGTTCACGAGAACATTATGTTTGGTTTGTTGCATTGAACCAAGTAATATAGTTTGATTCAATGAATCAATGGTTGTAGTTTGATTGAATGATTCAATGCATGTAGTTTGTTTATTTGGAGGAAATCGTTAAGCTTGTCCCATTGAAAGAATGAGAATAACTCTACTCACTGAATTGACAAGTGCAGCCTCTTTCATTGAATGAAAGTATGCAGTTTGTTTCACTGTGCAAGGGAGTTAGGTTTGTTGCATTGAAACAATGAATACAGTTTGATTCAATGAATCAATGGTTGTAGTTTGATTGAATGCATGCAGTTTGTTTCATTGAACAAAAGCGTTAAGCTTGTCCATTGAAAGAATGAGAATAACTCTACTCAATGAATTGACAAGTGCAGCCTCTTTCATTGAATGAAAGTATGCAGTTTGGTTCACTATGTAAGGGAGATAGGTTTGTTACATTGAAAGAAGGAATACGGTTTGAATAATTGAATCAATGATTGTAGATTTATTCAATGATTCAATGAATGCAGTTTCTTTCATTGAATGAAAGCCTCAGGCTGGTCCCATTGAATGAAAGAGAATAGCTCTGCTCATTGAATTGACAAGTGCAGCATTTTTCATTGAATGAACATATGCAGTTTGTTTCACTGTACAAGGGAGGTAGGTTTGTTGCATTGATTCAATGAATAAGGTTTGATTCATTGAAGTAATGATTTCACTTGGATTAAATGATTCAATGAATGCAGTTTGTTTCATTGAATGAAAGCATTAAGCTTGTCCCACTGAATGAATGAGAGTAGCTCTACTCATTGAATTGACAAGTGCAGCCTTTTTAATGAATGAACCTACAAAGTTTTGTTCAGGAGAAAAGTACGTTTGGTTTGTTGCATTGAAACAAGGAATACAGTTTGATTCAATGAATCAATGGTTATAGTTTGATTGAATGATTAAATGCATGCAGTTTGTTTATTTGAAAGAAAGCATTAAGCTTGTCCCATTGAAAGAATGAGAATAACTCTATTCACTGAATGGACAAGTGCAGCCCCTTTCATTGAATGCACCTACAAAGTTTTGTGCACGAGGAAAATATGTTTGGTTTGTTGCATTGAAACAAGGAACACAGTTTGATTCAATGAATCAATGGTTATAGTTTGATTGAATGATTAAATGCATGCAGTTTGTTTATTTGAAAGAAATCGTTAATCTTGTCCCATTGAAAGAATGAGAATAACTCTACTCACTGAATTGACAAGTGCAGCCTCTTTCATTAAATGAAAGTATGCAGTTTGTTTCACTGTGCAAGGGAGTTAGGTTTGTTGCATTGAAACAAGGAATACAGTTTGATTCAATGAATCTATGGTTATAGTTTGATTGAATGATTCAGTGCATGCAGTTACTGTATTAGAAAGAAACCTTTAAGCTTCTCACATTGACAGAATGAGAATAACTCTACTCACTGAATTCACAAGTGCAGCCCGTTTCATTGAATGAAAGTATGCAGTTTGTTTCACTGTACTAGGGAGTTAGGGTTGTTGCATTGAAACAATGAATACAGTTTGATTCAATGAATCAATGGTTGTAGTTTGATTGAATGCATGCAGTTTGTTTAATTGAACGAAAGCGTTAAGCTGGTCCATTGAAAGAATGAGAATAACTCTACTCAATGAATTGACAAGTGCAGCCTCTTTCATTGAATGAATGTATGCAGTTTGGTTCACTATGTAAGGGAGATAGGTTTGTTCCATTGAAAGAAGGAATACGGTTTGATTAATTGAATCAATGATTGTAGATTGATTCAATGATTCAATGAATGCAGTTTCTTTCATTGAATGAAAGCCATAGGCTGGTCCCATTAAATGAAAGAGAATAGCTCGACTCATTGAATTGACAAGTGCAGCATTTTTCATTGAATGAACATATGCAGTTTGTTTCACTGTACAAGGGAGGTAGGTTTGTTACATTGATTCAATGAATAAGGTTTGATTCATTGAAGCAATGATTTCACTTTGATTAAATGATTCAATGAATGCTGTTTGTTTCATTGAATGAAAGCATTAAGCTTGTCCCACTGAATGAATGAGAGTAGCTCTACTCATTGAATTGACAAGTGCAGCCTTTGTAAAGAATGAACCTACAAAGTTTTGTTCAGGAGAAAAGTACGTTTGGTTTGTTGCATTGAAACAAGGAATACAGTTTGATTCAATGAATCAATGGTTATAGTTTGACTGAATGATTAAATGCATGCAGTTTGTTTATTTGAAAGAAAGCGTTAAGCTTGTCCCATTGAAAGAATGAGAATAACTCTATTCACTGAATGGACAAGTGCAGCCTCTTTCATTGAATGAACCTACAAAGTTTTGTGCACGAGGAAAGTATGTTTGGTTTGTGGCATTGAAACAAGGAATACAGTTTGATTCAATGAATCAATGGTTGTAGTTTGATTGAATGCATGCAGTTTGTTTAATTGAAAGAAAGCGTTAAGCTTGTCCCATTGAAAGAATCAGAATAACTCTACTCACTGAATTGACAAGTGCAGCCTCTTTCATTGAATGAAAGTATGCAGTTTGGTTCACTATGTAAGGGAGTTAGGTTTGTTCCATTGAAAGAAGGAATACGGTCTGATTAATTGAAGCAATGATTTCACTTTGATTCAATGATTCAATGAATGCAGTTTCTTTCATTGAATTAAAGCCTTAGGCTGGTCCCATTGAATGAAAGAGAATATCTCTACTCATTGAATTGACAAGTGCAGCATTTTTCATTGAATGAACATATGCAGGTTGTTTCACTGTACAAGGGAGGTAGGTTTGTTGCATTGATTCAATGAATAAGGTTTGATTCATTGAAGCAATAATTTCACTTGGATTAAATGATTCAATGAATGCAGTTTGTTTCATTGAATGAAAGCATTAAGCTTGTCCCACTGAATGGATGAGAGTAGCTCTACTCAATGAATTGACAAGTGCAGCCTTTTTAATGAATGAACCTACAAAGTTTTGTTCAGGAGAAAAGTACGTTTGGTTTGTTGCATTGAACCAAGGAATACAGTTTGATACAATGAAACAATGGTTATAGTTTGATTGAATGATTAAATGCATGCAGTTTGTTTATTTGAAAGAAAGCGTTAAGCTTGTCCCATTGAAAGAATGAGAATAACTCTATTCACTGAATGGACAAGTGCAGCCTCTTTCATTGAATGAACCTACAAAGTTTTGTGCACAAGGAAAGTATGTTTGGTTTGTTGTATTGAAACAAGGAATACAGTTTGATTCAATGAATCAATAGTTATAGTTTGATTGAATGATTCAATGCATGCAGTTTCTGTATTTGAAAGAAACCGTTAAGCTTCTCCCATTTACAGAATGAGAATAACTCTACTCACTGAATTGACAAGTGCAGCCCCTTTCATTGAATGAAAGTATGCAGTTTGTTTCACTGTACAAGGGAGTTAGGTTTCTGGCATTGAAACAATGAATACAGTTTGATTCAATGAATCAATGGTTATAGTTTGATTGAATGATTAAATGCATGCAGTTTGTTTATTTGAAAGAAAGCGTTAAGGTTGTCCCATTGAAAGAATGAGAATAACTCTATTCACTGAATGGACAAGTGCAGCCTTTTTGATTGAATGAAAGTATGCAGTTTGTTTCACTGTACAAGGGAGTTAGTTTTGTTGCATTGAAACAATGAATACAGTTTGATTCAATGAATCAATGGTTGTAGTTTGATTGCATGCAGTTTGTTTAATTTAACGAAAGCGTTAAGATTGTCCCACTGAATGAATGAGAGTAGCTCTACTTATTGAAATGACAAGTGCAGCCTTTATCATGAATGAACCTATAAAGTTTTGTTCATGAGAAAATTATGTTTGGTTTGTTGCATTGAACCAAGTAATATAGTTTGATTTAATGAATCAATGGTTGTAGTTTGATTGAATGATTGAATGCATGCAGTTTGTTTATTTGGAGGAAATCGTTGAGCTTGTCCCATTGAAAGATTGAGAATAACTCTACTCACTGAATTGACAAGTGCAGCCTCTTTCATTGAATGAAAGTATGCAGTTTGGTTCACTATGTAAGGGAGTAAGGTTTGTTCCATTGAAAGAAGGAATACGGTCTGATTAATTGAAGCAATGATTTCACTTTGATTCAATGATTCAATGAATGCAGTTTCTTTCATTGAATGAAAGCCTTAGGCTGGTCCCATTGAATGAAAGAGAATAGCTCTACTCATTGAATTGACAAGTGCAGCATTTTTCATGGAATGAACATATGCAGTTTGTTTCACTGTACAAGGGAGGTAGGTTTGTTGCATTGATTCATTGAATAAGGTTTGATTCATTGAAGCAATAATTTCACTTGGATTAAATGATTCAATGAATGCAGTTTGTTTCATTGAATGAAAGCATTAAGCTTGTCCCACTGAATGAATGAGAGTAGCTCTATTGAATGAATTGACAAGTGCAGCCTTTTTAATGAATGAACCTACAAAGTTTTGTTCAGGAGAAAAGTACGTTTGGTTTGTTGCATTGAAACAAGGAATACAGTTTGATTCAATGAATCAATGGTTATAGTTTGATTGAATGATTAAATGCATGCAGTTTGTTTATTTGAAAGAAAGCGTTAATCTTGTCCCATTGAAAGAATGAGAATAACTCTATTCACTGAATGGACAACTGCAGCCTCTTTCATTGAATGAACCTACAAAGTTTTGTGCACAAGGAAAGTATGTTTGGTTTGTTGCATTGAAACAAGGAATACAGTTTGATTCAATGAATCAATGGTTATAGTTTGATGGAATGATTCAATGCATGCAGTTTCTGTATTTGAAAGAAACCGTTAAGCTTCTCCCATTGACAGAATGAGAATAACTCTACTCACTGAATTGACAAGTGCAGCCCCTTTCATTAAATGAAAGTATGCAGTTTGTTTCACTGTGCAAGGGAGTTAGGTTTGTTGCATTGAAACAATGAATACAGTTTGATTCAATGAATCAATGGTTGTAGATTGATTGAATGCATGCAGTTTGTTGAATTGAACGAAAGCGTTAAGCTTGTCCCATTGAAAGAATGAGAATAACTCTACTCACTGAATTGACAAGTGCAGCCTCTTTCATTGAATGAAATTATGCAGTTTGGTTCACTATGTAAGGGAGTTAGGTTTGTTCCATTGAAAGAAGGAATACGGTCTGATTAATTGAAGCAATGTTTTCACTTTGATTCAATGATACAATGAATGCAGTGTCTTTCATTGAATGAAAGCCTTAGGCTGGTCCCATTGAATGAAAGAGAATAGCTCTACTCATTGAATTGACAAGTGCAGCTTTTTTCATTGAATGAACATATGCAGTTTGTTTCACTGTACAAGGGAGGTAGGTTTGTTGCATTGATTCAATGAATAAGGTTTGATTCATTGAAGCAATGATTTCACTTGGATTAAATGATTCAATGAATGCAGTTTGTTTCATTGAATGAAAGCATGAAGCTTGTCCCACTGAATGAATGAGATTAGCTCTACTCATTGAATAGACAAGTGCAGCCTTTTTAATGAATGAACCTACAAAGTTTTGTGCAGGAGAAAAGTACGTTTGGTTTGTTGCATTGAAACAAGGAATACAGTTTGATTCAATGAATCAATGGTTATAGTTTGATTGAATGATTAAATGCATGCAATTTGTTTATTTGAAAGAAAGCGTTAAGCTTGTCCCATTGAAAGAATGAGAATAACTCTATTCACTGAATTGACAAGTGCAGCCTCTTTCATTGAATTAAAGTATGCAGTTTGGTTCACTATGTAAGGGAGATAGGTTTGTTCCATTGAAAGAAGGAATACGGTCTGATTAATTGAAGCAATCATTTCACTTTGATTCAATGATTCAATGAATGCAGTTTCTTTCATTGAATGAAAGCCTTAGGCTGGTCCCATTGAATGAAAGAAAACAGCTCTACTCATTGAATTGACAAGTGCAGCATTTTTCATTGAATGAACATATGCAGTTTGTTTCACTGTACAAGGGAGGTAGGTTTGTTGCATTGATTCAATGAATAAGGTTTGATTCATTGAAGCAATGATTTCACTTGGATTAAATGATTCAATGAATGCAGTTTGTTACATTGAATGAAAGCATTAGGCTTGTCCCACTGAATGAATGAGAGTAGCTCTATTGAATGAATTGACAAGTGCAGCCTTTTGAATGAATGAACCTACAAAGTTTTGTTCAGGAGAAAAGTACGTTTGGTTTGTTGCATTGAAACAAGGAATACAGTTTGATTCAATGAATCAATGGTTATAGTTTGATTGAATGATTAAATGCATGCAGTTTGTTTATTTGAAAGAAAGCGTTAAGCTTGTCCCATTGAAAGAATGAGAATAACTCTATTCACTGAATGGACAAGTGCAGCCTCTTTCATTGAATGAACCTACAAAGTTTTGTGCACGAGGAAAATATGTTTGGTTCGTTGCATTGAAACAAGGAATAATGTTTGATTCAATGAATCAATGGTTGTAGTTTGACTGAATGCATGCAGTTTGTTTAATTGAACGAAAGCGTTAAGCTTGTCCATTGAAAGAATGAGAATAACTCTACTCAATGAATTGACAAGTGCAGCCTCTTTCATTGAATGAAAGTATGCAGTTTGGTTCACTATGTAAGGGAGTTAGGTTTGTCCCATTGAAAGAAGGAATACGGTCTGATTAATTGAAGTAATCATTTCACTTTGATTCAATGATTCAATGAATGCAGTTTCTTTCATTGAATGAAAGCCTTAGGCTGGTCCCATTGAATGAAAGAGAATAGTTCTACTCATTGAATTGACAAGTGCAGCATTTTGCATTGAATGAACATATGCAGTTTGTTTCACTGTACAAGGGAGGTAGGTTTGTTGCATTGATTCAATGAATAAGGTTTGATTCATTGAAGCAATGATTTCACTTGGATTAAATGATTCAATGAATGCAGTTTGTTTCATTGAATGAAAGCATTAAGCTTGTCCCACTGAATGAATGAGAGTAGCTCTACTCAATGAATTGAAAGTGCAGCCTTTTCAATGAATGAACCTACAAAGTTTTGTGCAGGAGAAAAGTACGTTTGGTTTGTTGCATTGAAACAAGGAATACAGTTTGATTCAATGAATCAATGGTTATAGTTTGATTGAATGATTTAATGCATGCAGTTTGTTTATTTGAAAGAAAGCGTTAAGCTTGTCCCATTGAAAGAATGAGAATAACTCTATTCACTGAATGGACAACTGCAGCCTCTTTCATTGAATGAACCTACAAAGTTTTGTGCACAAGGAGAGTATGTTCCGTTTTGTTGCATTGAAACAAGGAATACACTTTGATTCAATGAATCAGTGGTTATAGTTTGATTGAATGATTCAATGCATGCAGTTTGTTTATTTGAAAGAAACCGTTAAGCTTCTCCCATTGACAGAATGAGAATAACTCTACTCACTGAATTGACAAGTGCAGCCCCTTTCATTGAATGAAAGTATGCAGTTTGTTTCACTGTACAAGGGAGTTAGGTTTCTGGCATTGAAACAATGAATACAGTTTGATTCAATGAATCAATGGTTGTACTTTGATTGAATGCATGCAGTTTGTTTAATTGAACGAAAGCGTTAAGAGTGTCCCACTGAATGAATGAGAGTAGCTCTACTCATGGAATTGACAAGTGCAGCCTTTTTCATGAATGAACCTATAAAGTTTTGTTCACGAGAAAATTATGTTTGGTTTGTTGCACTGAACCAAGTAATATAGTTTGATTCAATGAATCAATGGTTGTAGTTTGATTGAATGATTCAATGCATGTAGTTTGTTTATTTGTAGGAAATCGTTAAGCTTGTCCCATTGAAAGAATGAGAATAACTCTACTCACTGAATTGACAAGTGCAGCCCCTTTCATTGAATGAAAGTATGCAGTTTGTTTCACTCTGCAAGGGAGTTAGGTTTGTTGCATTGAAACAATGAATACAGTTTGATTCAATGAATCAATGGTTGTAGTTTGATTGAATGCATGCAGTTTGTTTAATTGAACGAAAGCGTTAAGCTTGTCCATTGAAGGAATGAGAATAACTCTACTCAATGAATTGACAAGTGCAGCCTCTTTCATTGATTGAAAGTATGCAGTTTGGTTCACTATGTAAGGGAGATAGGTTTGTTCCATTGAAAGAAGGAATACGGTTTGATTAATTGAATCATTGATTGTAGATTTATTCAATGATTCAATGAATGCAGTTTCTTTCATTGAATGAAAGCCTTGGGTTGGTCCCATTGAATGAAAGAGAATAGCTCTACTCATTGAATTGACAAGTGAAGCATTTATCATTGAATGAACATATGCTGTTTGTTTCACTGTACAAGGGAGGTAGGTTTGTTGCATTGATTCAATGAATAAGGTTTGATTCATTGAAGCAATAATTTCACTTTGATGAAATGATTCAATGAATGCAGTTTGTTTCATTGAATGAAAGCATTAAGCTTGTCCCACTGAATGAATGAGAGTAGCTCTACTCATTGAATTGACAAGTGCAGCCTTTTTAATGAATGAACCTACAAAGTTTTGTTCAGGAGAAAAGTACGTTTGGTTTGTTGCATTGAAACAAGGAATACAGTTTGATTCAATGAATCAATGGTTATAGTTTGATTGAATGATTAAATGCATGCAGTTTGTTTATTTGAAAGAAAGCGTTAAGCTTGTCCCATTGAAAGAATGAGAAAAGTCTATTCACTGAATGGACAAGTGCAGCCTCTTTCATTGAATGAACCTACAAAGTTTTGTGCACGAGGAAAATATGTTTGGTTCGTTGCATTGAAACAAGGAATAATGTTTGATTCAATGAATCAATGGTTGTAGTTTGACTGAATGCATGCAGTTTGTTTAATTGAACGAAAGCGTTAAGCTTGTCCATTGAAAGAATGAGAATAACTCTACTCAATAAATTGACAAGTGCAGCCTCTTTCATTGAATGAAAGTATGCAGTTTGGTTAACTATGTAAGGGAGTTAGGTTTGTTCCATTGAAAGAAGGAATACGGTCTGATTAATTGAAGGAATCATTTCACTTTGATTCAATGATTCAATGAATGCAGTTTCTTTCATTGAATGAAAGCCTTAGGCTGGTCCCAATGAATGAAAGAGAATAGTTCTCCTCATTGAATTGACAAGTGCAGCATTTTGCATTGAATGAACATATGCAGTTTGTTTCACTGTACAAGGGAGGTATGTTTGTTGCATTGATTCAATGAATAACGTTTGATTCATTGAAGCAATGATTTCACTTGGATTAAATGATTCAATGAATGCAGTTTGTTTCATTGAATGAAAGCATTTAGCTTGTCCCACTGAATGAATGAGAGTACCTCTACTCAATGAATTGAAAGTGCAGCCTTTATAATGAATGAACCTACAAAGTTTTGTGCAGGAGAAAAGTACGTTTGGTTTGTTGCATTGAAACAAGGAATACAGTTTGATTCAATGAATCAATGGTTATAGTTTGATTGAATGATTTAATGCATGCAGTTTGTTTATTTGAAAGAAAGCGTTAAGCTTGTCCCATTGAAAGAATGAGAATAACTCTATTCACTGAATGGACAAGTGCAGCCTCTTTCATTGAATGAACCTACAAAGTTTTGTGCACGAGGAAAATATGTTTGGTTCGTTGCATTGAAACAAGGAATAATGTTTGATTCAATGAATCAATGGTTGTAGTTTGATTGAATGCATGCAGTTTGTTTAATTGAATGAAAGCGTTAAGCTTGTCCATTGAAAGAATGAGAATAACTCTACTCACTGAATTGACAAGTGCAGCCCCTTTCATTGAATGAAAGTATGCAGTTTGTTTCACTCTGCAAGGGAGTTAGGTTTGTTGCATTGAAACAAGGAATACAGTTTGATTCAATGAATCAATGGTTGTAGTTTGATTAAATGCATGCAGTTTGTTTAATTGAACGAAAGCGTTAAGATTGTCCCACTGAATGAATGAGAGTAGCTCTACTCATTGAATTGACAAGTGCAGCCTTTTTCATGAATGAACCTATAAGGTTTTGTTCACGAGAAAATTATGTTTGGTTTGTTGCATTGAACCAAGTAATATAGTTTGGTTCAATGAATCAATGGTTGTAGTTTGATTGAATGATTCAATGCATGTAGTTTGTTTATTTGGAGGAAATCGTTAAGCTTGTTCTCTTGAAAGAATGAGAATAACTCTACTCACTGAATTGACAAGTGCAGCCCCTTTCATTGAATGAAAGTATGCAGTTTGTTTCACTGTGCAAGGGAGTTAGGTTTGTTGCATTGAAACAATGAATACAGTTTGATTCAATGAATCAATGGTTGTAGTTTGATTGAATGCATGCAGTTTGTTTAATTGAACGAAAGCGTTAAGCTTGTCCATTGAAAGAATGAGAATAACTCTACTCAATGAATTGACAAGTGCAGCCTCTTTCATTGAATGAAAGTATGCAGTTTGGTTCACTATGTAAGGGAGATAGGTTTGTTCCATTGAAAGAAGGAATACGGTTTGATTAATTGAATCAATGATTGTAGATTTATTCAATGATTCAATGAATGCAGTTTCTTTCATTGAATGAAAGCCTTAGGCTGGTCCCATTGAATCAAAGAGAATAGCTCTACTCATTGAATTGACAAGTGCAGCATTTTTCATTGAATGAACATATGCAGTTTGTTTCACTGTACAAGGGAGGTAGGTTTGTTGCATTGATTCAATGAATACGGTTTGATTCATTGAAGCAATGATTTCACTTGGATTAAATGATTCAATGAATGCAGTTTGTTTCATTGAATGAAAGCATTAAGCTTGTCCCACTGAATGAATGAGATTAGCTCTACTCAATGAATTGAAAGTGCAGCCTTTTTAATGAATGAACCTACAAAGTTTTGTTCAGGAGAAAAATACGTTTGGTTGGTTGCATTGAAACAAGGAATACAGTTTGATTCAATGAATCAATGGTTATAGTTTGATTGAATGATTAAATGCATGCAGTTTGTTTATTTGAAAGAAAGCGTTAAGCTTGTCCCATTGAAAGAATGAGAATAACTCTATTCACTGAATGGACAACTGCAGCCTCTTTCATTGAATGACCCTACAAAGTTTTGTGCACAAGGAATGTATGTTTGGTTTGTTGCATTGAAACAAGGAATACAGTTTGATTCAATGAATCAATGGTTGTAATTTGATTGAATGCATGCAGTTTGTTTAATTGAACGAAAGCGTTAAGATTGTCCCACTGAATGAATGAGAGTAGCTCTACTCATTGAATTGACAAGTGCAGCCTTTTTCATGAATCAACCTATAAAGTTTTGTTCACGAGAAAATTATGTTTGGTTTGTTGCATTGAACCAAGTAATATAGTTTGATTCAATGAATCAATGGTTGTAGTTTGATTGAATGATTCAATGCATGTAGTTTGTTTATTTGGAGGAAATCGTTAAGCTTGTCCTCTTGAAAGAATGAGAATAACTCTACTCACTGAATTGACAAGTGCAGCCCCTTTCATTGAATGAAAGTATGCAGTTTGTTTCACTGTGCAAGGGAGTTAGGTTTGTTGCATTGAAACAATGAATACAGTTTGATTCAATGAATCAATGGTTGTAGTTTGATTGAATGCATGCAGTTTGTTTTTTGAACGAAAGCGTTAAGCTTGTCCATTGAAAGAATGAGAATAACTCTACTCAATGAATTGACAAGTGCAGCCTCTTTCATTGAATGAAAGTATGCAGTTTGGTTCACTATGTAAGGGAGATAAGGTTGTTCCATTGAAAGAAGGAATACGGTTTGATTAATTGAATCAATGATTGTAGATTTATTCAATGATTCAATGAATGCAGATTCTTTCATTGAATGAAAGCCTTAGGCTGGTCCCATTGAATCAAAGAGAATAGCTCTACTCATTGAATTGACATGTGCAGCATTTTTCATTGAATGAACATATGCAGTTTGTTTCACTGTACAAGGGAGGGAGGTTTGTTGCATTGATTCAATGAATAAGGTTTGATTCATTGAAGCAATGATTTCACTTGGATTAAATGATTCAATGAATGCAGTTTGTTTCATTGAATGAAAGCATTAAGCTTGTCCCACTGAATGAATGAGATTAGCTCTACTCATTGAATAGACAAGTGCAGCCTTTTTAATGAATGAACTACAAAGTTTTGTGCAGGAGAAAAGTACGTTTGGTTTGTTGCATTGAAACAAGGAATACAGTTTGATTCAATGAATCAATGGTTATAGTTTGATTGAATGATTAAATGCATGCAATTTGTTTATTTGAAAGAAAGCGTTAAGCTTGTCCCATTGAAAGAATGAGAATAACTCTATTCACTGAATTGACAAGTGCAGCCTCTTTCATTGAATTAAAGTATGCAGTTTGGTTCACTATGTAAGGGAGATAGGTTTGTTCCATTGAAAGAAGGAATACGGTCTGATTAATTGAAGCAATCATTTCACTTTGATTCAATGATTCAATGAATGCAGTTTCTTTCATTGAATGAAAGCCTTAGGATGGTCCCATTGAATGAAAGAGAATAGCTCTACTCATTGAATTGACAAGTGAAGCATTTATCATTGAATGAACATATGCAGTTTGTTTCACTGTACAAGGGAGGTAGGTTTGTTGCATTGATTCAATGAATAAGGTTTGATTCATTGAAGCAATGATTTCACTTGGATTAAATGATTCAATGAATGCAGTTTGTTTCATTGAATGAAAGCATTAAGCTTGTCCCACTGAATGAATGAGAGTAGCTCTACTCAATGAATTGAAAGTGCAGCCTTTTTAATGAATGAACCTACAATGTTTTGTTCAGGAGAAAAGTACGTTTGGTTTGTTGCATTGAAACAAGGAATACAGTTTGATTCAATGAATCAATGGTTATAGTTTGATTGAATGATTAAATGCATGCAGTTTGTTTATTTGAAAGAAAGCGTTAAGCTTGTCCCATTGAAAGAATGAGAATAACTCTATTCACTGAATGGACAACTGCAGCCTCTTTCATTGAATGAACCTACAAAGTTTTGTGCACAAGGAAAGTATGTTTGGTTTGTTGCATTGAAACAAGGAATACAGTTTGATTCAATGAATCAATGGTTATAGTTTGATAGAATGATTCAATGCATGCAGTTTCTGTATTTGAAAGAAACAGTTAAGCTTCGCCCATTGACAGAATGAGAATAACTCTACTCACTGAATTGACAAGTGCAGCCCCTTTCATTGAATGAAAGTATGCACTTTGTTTCACTGTACAAGGGAGTTAGGTTTGTTGCATTGAAACAATGAATACAGTTTGATTCAATGAATCAATGGTTGTAGTTTGATTGAATGCATGCAGTTTGTTTAATTGAACGAAAGCGTTAAGATTGTCCCACTGAATGAATGAGAGTAGCTCTACTCATTGAATTGACAAGTGCAGCCTTTTTCATGAATGAACCTATAAAGTTTTGTTCACGAGAAAATTATGTTTGGTTTGTTGCATTGAACCAAGTAATATATTTTGATTCAATGAATCAATGGTTATAGTTTGATAGAATGATTCAATGCATGCAATTTGTTTATTTGAAAGAAATCGTTAATCTTGTCCCATTGAAAGAATGAGAATAACTCTAATCACTGAATTGACAAGTGCAGCCTCTTTCATTAAATGAAAGTATGCAGTTTGTTTCACTCTGCAAGGGAGTTAGGTTTGTTGCATTGAAACAATGAATACAGTTTGATTCAATGAATTAATGGTTGTAGTTTGATTGAATGCATGCAGTTTGTTTAATTGAACGAAAGCGTTAAGCTTGTCCATTGAAAGAATGAGAATAACTCTACTCAATGAATTGACAAGTGCAGCCTCTTTCATTGAATGAAAGTATGCAGTTTGGTTCACTATGTAAGGGAGATAGGTTTGTTCCATGGAAAGAAGGAATACGGTTTGATTAATTGAATCAATGATTGTAGATTTATTCAATGATTCAATGAATGCAGTTTCTTTCATTGAATGAATGCCTTAGGCTGGTCCCATTGAATCAAAGAGAATAGCTCTACTCATTGAATTGACAAGTGCAGCATTTTTCATTGAATGAACATATGCAGTTTGTTTCACTGTACAAGGGAGGTAGGTTTGTTGCATTGATTCAATGAATAAGGTTTGATTCATTGAAGCAATGATTTCACTTGGATTAAATGATTCAATGAATGCAGTTTGTTTCATTGAATGAAAGCATTAAGCTTGTCCCACTGAATGAATGAGATTAGCTCTACTCAATGAATAGACAAGTGCAGCCTTTTTAATGAATGAACCTACAAAGTTTTGTGCAGGAGAAAAGTACGTTTGGTTTGTTGCATTGAAACAAGGAATACAGTTTGATTCAATGAATCAATGGTTATAGTTTGATTGAATGATTAAATGCATGCAGTTTGTTTATTTGAAAGAAAGCGTTAAGCTTGTCCCATTGAAAGAATGAGAATAACTCTATTCACTGAATGGACAACTGCAGCCTCTTTCATTGAATGAACCTACAAAGTTTTGTGCACAAGGAAAGTATGTTTGGTTTGTTGCATTGAAACAAGGAATACAGTTTGATTCAATGAATCAATGGTTATAGTTTGATTGAATGATTCAATGCATGCAGTTTCTGTATTTGAAAGAAACCGTTAAGCTTCTCCCATTGACAGAATGAGAATAACTCTACTCACTGAATTGACAAGTGCAGCCCCTTTCATTGAATGAAAGTATGCACTTTGTTTCACTGTACAAGGGAGTTAGGTTTGTTGCATTGAAACAATGAATACAGTTTGATTCAATGAATCAATGGTTATAGTTTGATTGAATGATTCAATGCATGCAGTTTGTTTAGTTGAAAGAAACCGTTAAGCTTCTCCCATTGACAGAATGAGAATGACTCTACTCACTGAATTGACAAGTGCAGCCCCTTTCATTGAATGAAAGTATGCAGTTTGTTTCACTGTACAAGGGAGTTAGGTTTCTGGCATTGAAACAATGAATACAGTTTGATTCAATGAATCAATGGTTGTAGTTTGATTGAATGCATGCAGTTTGTTTAATTGAACGAAAGCGTTAACAGTGTCCCACTGAATGAATGAGAGTAGCTCTACTCTTTGAATTGACAAGTGCAGCCTTTTTCATGAATGAACCTATAAAGTTTTGTTCAGGAGAAAATTATGTTTGGTTTGTTGCATTGAACCAAGTAATATAGTTTGATTCAATGAATCAATGGTTGTAGTTTGATTGAATGATTCAATGCATGTAGTTTGTTTATTTGTAGGAAATCGTTAAGCTTGTCCCATTGAAAGAATGAGAATAACTCTAATCACTGAATTGACAAGTGCAGCCCCTTTCATTGAATGAAAGTATGCAGTTTGTTTCACTCTGCAAGGGAGTTAGGTTTCTTGCATTGAAACAATGAATACAGTTTGATTCAATGAATCAATGGTTGTAGTTTGATTGAATGCATGCAGTTTGTTTAATTGAACGAAAGCGTTAAGCTTGTCCATTGAAAGAATGAGAATAACTCTACTCAATGAATTGACAAGTGCAGCCTTTTTCATTGAATGAAAGTATGCAGTTTGGTCACTATGTAAGGGAGATAGGTTTGTTCCTTTGAAAGAAGGAATACGGTTTGATTAATTGAATCAATGATTGTAGATTAATTCAATGATTCAATGAATGCATTTTCTTTCATTGAATGAAAGCCTTAGGCTGGTCCCATTGAATCAAAGAGAATAGCTCTACTCATTGAATTGACAAGTGCAGCATTTTTCATTGAATGAACATATGCAGTTTGTTTCACTGTACAAGGGAGGTAGGTTTGTTGCATTGATTCAATGAATAAGGTTTGATTCATTGAAGCAATGATTTCACTTGGATTAAATGATTCAATGAATGCAGTTTGTTTCATTGAATGAAAGCATTAAGCTTGTCCCACTGAATGAATGAGATTAGCTCTACTCATTGAATAGACAAGTACAGCCTTTTTAATGAATGAACCTACAAAGTTTTGTTCAGGAGAAAAGTACGTTTGGTTTGTTGCATTGAAACAAGGAATACAGTTTGATTCAATGAATCAATGGTTATAGTTTGATTGAATGATTAAATGCAGGAAGTTTTTTTATTTGAAAGAAAGCGTTAAGCTTGTCCCATTGAAAGAATGAGAATAACTCTATTCACTGAATGGACAACTGCAGCCTCTTTCATTGAATGAACCTACAAAGTTTTGTGCACAAGGAAAGTATGTTTGGTTTGTTGCATTGAAACAAGGAATACAGTTTGATTCAATGAATCAATGGTTATAGTTTGATAGAATGATTCAATGCATGCAGTTTCTGTATTTGAAAGAAACAGTTAAGCTTCGCCCATTGACAGAATGAGAATAACTCTACTCACTGAATTGACAAGTGCAGCCTCTTTGATTGAATGAAAGTATGCACTTTGTTTCACTGTACAAGGGAGTTAGGTTTGTTGCATTGAAACAATGAATACAGTTTGATTCAATGAATCAATGGTTGTAGTTTGATTGAATGCATGCAGTTTGTTTAATTGAACGAAAGCGTTAAGATTGTCCCACTGAATGAATGAGAGTAGCTCTACTCATTGAATTGACAAGTGCACCCTTTTTCATGAATGAACCTATAAAGTTTTGTTCACGAGAAAATTATGTTTGGTTTGTTGCATTGTACCAAGTAATATATTTTGATTCAATGAATCAATGGTTATAGTTTGATAGAATGATTCAATGCATGCAATTTGTTTATTTGAAAGAAATCGTTAATCTTGTCCCATTGAAAGAATGAGAATAACTCTACTCACTGAATTGACAAGTGCAGCCTCTTTCATTAAATGAAAGTATGCAGTTTGTTTCACTCTGCAAGGGAGTTAGGTTTGTTGCATTGAAACAATGAATACAGTTTGATTCAATGAATTAATGGTTGTAGTTTGATTGAATGCATGCAGTTTGTTTAATTGAACGAAAGCGTTAAGCTTGTCCATTGAAAGAATGAGAATAACTCTACTCAATGAATTGACAAGTGCAGCCTCTTTCATTGAATGAAAGTATGCAGTTTGGTTCACTATGTAAGGGAGATAGGTTTGTTCCATTGAAAGAAGGAATACGGTTTGATTAATTGAATCAATGATTGTAGATTTATTCAATGATTCAATGAATGCAGTTTCTTTCATTGAATGAAAGCCTTAGGCTGGTCCCATTGAATCAAAGAGAATAGCTCTACTCATTGAATTGACAAGTGCAGCATTTTTCATTGAATGAACATATGCAGTTTGTTTCACTGTACAAGGGAGGTAGGTTTGTTGCATTGATTCAATGAATAAGGTTTGATTCATTGAAGCAATGATTTCACTTGGATTAAATGATTCAATGAATGCAGTTTGTTTCATTGAATGAAAGCATTAAGCTTGTCCCACTGAATGAATGAGATTAGCTCTACTCATTGAATAGACAAGTGCAGCCTTTTTAATGAATGAACCTACAAAGTTTTGTGCAGGAGAAAAGTACATTTGGTTTGTTGCATTGAAACAAGGAATACAGTTTGATTCAATGAATCAATGGTTATAGTTTGATTGAATGATTAAATGCATGCAGTTTGTTTATTTGAAAGAAAGCGTTAAGCTTGTCCCATTGAAAGAATGAGAATAACTCTATTCACTGAATGGACAAGTGCAGCCTCTTTCATTGAATGAACCTACAAAGTTTTGTGCACGAGGAAAGTATGTTTGGTTTGTTGCATTGAACCAAGTAATATAGTTTGATTCAATGAATCCATGGTTGTAGTTTGATTGAATGATTCAATGCATGTAGTTTGTTTATTTGTAGGAAATCGTTAAGCTTGTCCCATTGAAAGAATGAGAATAACTCTACTCACTGAATTGACAAGTGCAGCCCCTTTCATTGAATGAAAGTATGCAGTTTGTTTCACTCTGCAAGGGAGTTAGGTTTGTTGCATTGAAACAATGAATACAGTTTGATTCAATGAATCAATGGTTGTAGTTTGATTGAATGCATGCAGTTTGTTTCATTGAACAAAAGCGTTAAGCTTGTCCATTGAAAGAATGAGAATAACTCTACTCAATGAATTCACAAGTGCAGCCTCTTTCATTGATTGAAAGTATGCAGTTTGGTTCACTATGTAAGGGAGATAGGTTTGTTCCATTGAAGGAAGGAATACGGTTTGATTAATTGAATCATTGATTGTAGATTTATTCAATGATTCAATGAATGCAGTTTCTTTCATTGAATGAAAGCCTTAGGATGGTCCCATTGAATGAAAGAGAATAGCTCTACTCATTGAATTGACAAGTGAAGCATTTTTCATTGAATGAACATATGCTGTTTGTTTCACTGTACAAGGGAGGTAGGTTTGTTGCATTGATTCAATGAATAAGGTTTGATTCATTGAAGCAATAATTTCACTTTGATGAAATGATTCAATGAATGCAGTTTGTTTCATTGAATGAAAGCATTAAGCTTGTCCCACTGAATGAATGAGAGTAGCTCTACTCATTGAAATGACAAGTGCAGCCTTTTTAATGAATGAACATCCAAAGTTTTGTTCAGGAGAAAAGTCCGTTTGGTTTGTTGCATTGAAACAAGGAATACAGTTTGATTCAATGAATCAATGGTTATAGTTTGATTGAATGATTAAATGCATGCAGTTTGTTTATTTGAAAGAAAGCGTTAAGCTTGTCCCATTGAAAGAATGAGAATAACTCTATTCACTGAATGGACAAGTGCAGCCTCTTTCATTGAATGAACCTACAAAGTTTTGTGCACGAGGAAAATATGTTTGGTTCACTGCATTGAAACAAGGAATACAGTTTGATTCAATGAATCAATGGTTGTAGTTTGATTGAATGCATGCAGTTTGTTTAATTGAACGAAAGCGTTAAGCTTGTCCATTGAAAGAATGAGAATAACTCTACTCAATGAATTGACAAGTGCAGCCTCTTTCATTGAATGAAAGTATGCAGTTTGGTTCACTATGTAAGGGAGTTAGGTTTGTTCCATTGAAAGAAGGAATACGGTCTGATTAATTGAATCATTGATTGTAGATTTATTCAATGATTCAATGAATGCAGTTTCTTTCATTGAATGAAAGCCTTAGGATGGTCCCATTGAATGAAAGAGAATAGCTCTACTCATTGAATTGACAAGTGAAGCATTTTTCATTGAATGAACATATGCTGTTTGTTTCACTGTACAAGGGAGGTAGGTTTGTTGCATTGATTCAATGAATAAGGTTTGATTCATTGAAGCAATAATTTCACTTTGATGAAATGATTCAATGAATGCAGTTTGTTTCATTGAATGAAAGCATTAAGCTTGTCCCACTGAATGAATGAGAGTAGCTCTACTCATTGAAATGACAAGTGCAGCCTTTTTAATGAATGAACATACAAAGTTTTGTTCAGGAGAAAAGTCCGTTTGGTTTGTTGCATTGAAACAAGGAATACAGTTTGATTCAATGAATCAATGGTTATAGTTTGATTGAATGATTAAATGCATGCAGTTTGTTTATTTGAAAGAAAGCGTTAAGCTTGTCCCATTGAAAGAATGAGAATAACTCTATTCACTGAATGGACAAGTGCAGCCTCTTTCATTGAATGAACCTACAAAGTTTTGTGCACGAGGAAAATATGTTTGGTTCGCTGCATTGAAACAAGGAATACAGTTTGATTCAATGAATCAATGGTTGTAGTTTGATTGAATGCATGCAGTTTGTTTAATTGAACGAAAGCGTTAAGCTTGTCCATTGAAAGAATGAGAATAACTCTACTCAATGAATTGACAAGTGCAGCCTCTTTCATTGAATGAAAGTATGCAGTTTGGTTCACTATGTAAGGGAGTTAGGTTTGTTCCATTGAAAGAAGGAATACGGTCTGATTAATTGAAGGAATCATTTCACTTTGATTCAATGATTCAATGAATGCAGTTTCTTTCATTGAATGAAAGCCTTAGGCTGGTCCCATTGAATGAAAGAGAATAGCTCTACTCATTGAATTGACAAGTGCAGCATTTTTCATTGAATGAACATTTGCAGTTTGTTTCACTGCACAAGGTAGGTAGGTTTGTTGCATTGATTCAATGAATAAGGTTTGATTCATTGAAGCAATGATTTCACTTGGATTAAATGATTCAATGAATGCAGTTTGTTTCATTGAATGAAAGCATTAAGCTTGTCCCACTGAATGAATGAGATTAGCTCTACTTATTGAATAGACAAGTCCAGCCTTTTTAATGAATGAACCTACAAAGTTTTGTGCAGGAGAAAAGTACATTTGGTTTGTTGCATTGAAACAAGGAATACAGTTTGATTCAATGAATCAATGGTTATAGTTTGATTGAATGATTAAATGCATGCAATTTGTTTATTTGAAAGAAAGCGTTAAGCTTGTTCCATTGAAAGAATGAGAATAACTCTATTCACTGAATGGACAAGTGCAGCCTCTTTCATTGAATGAACCTACAAAGTTTTGTGCACGAGGAAAGTATGTTTGGTTTGTTGCATTGAACCAAGTAATATAGTTTGATTCAATGAATCCATGGTTGTAGTTTGATTGAATGATTCAATGCATGTAGTTTGTTGATTTGTAGGAAATCGTTAAGCTTGTCCCATTGAAAGAATGAGAATAACTCTACTCACTGAATTGACAAGTGCAGCCCCTTTCATTGAATGAAAGTATGCAGTTTGTTTCACTCTGCAAGGGAGTTAGGTTTGTTGCATTGAAACAATGAATACAGTTTGATTCAATGAATCAATGGTTGTAGTTTGATTGAATGCATGCAGTTTGTTTAATTGAACGAAAGCGTTAAGTTTGTCCATTGAAGGAATGAGAATAACTCTACTCAATGAATTCACAAGTGCAGCCTCTTTCATTGATTGAAAGTATGCAGTTTGGTTCACTATATAAGGGAGATAGGTTTGTTCCATTGAAAGAAGGAATACGGTTTGATTAATTGAATCATTGATTGTAGATTTATTCAATGATTCAATGAATGCAGTTTCTTTCATTGAATGAAAGCCTTAGGATGGTCCCATTGAATGAAAGAGAATAGCTCTACTCATTGAATTGACAAGTGAATCATTTTTCATTGAATGAACATATGCTGTTTGTTTCACTGTACAAGGTTTGTTGCATTGATTCAATGAATAAGGTTTGATTCATTGAAGCAATAATTTCACTTTGATGAAATGATTCAATGAATGCAGTTTGTTTCATTGAATGAAAGCATTAAGCTTGTCCCACTGAATGAATGAGAGTAGCTCTACTCATTGAAATGACAAGTGCAGCCTTTTTAATGAATGAACATACAAAGTTTTGTTCAGGAGAAAAGTCCGTTTGGTTTGTTGCATTGAAACAAGGAATACAGTTTGATTCAATGAATCAATGGTTATAGTTTGATTGAATGATTAAATGCATGCAGTTTGTTTATTTGAAAGAAAGCGTTAAGCTTGTCCCATTGAAAGAATGAGAATAACTCTATTCACTGAATGGACAAGTGCAGCCTCTTTCATTGAATGAACCTACAAAGTTTTGTGCACGAGGAAAATATGTTTGGTTCGCTGCATTGAAACAAGGAATACAGTTTGATTCAATGAATCAATGGTTGTAGTTTGATTGAATGCATGCAGTTTGTTTAATTGAACGAAAGCGTTAAGCTTGTCCATTGAAAGAATGAGAATAACTCTACTCAATGAATTGACAAGTGCAGCCTCTTTCATTGAATGAAAGTATGCAGTTTGGTTCACTATGTAAGGGAGTTAGGTTTGTTCCATTGAAAGAAGGAATACGGTCTGATTAATTGAATCATTGATTGTAGATTTATTCAATGATTCAATGAATGCAGTTTCTTTCATTGAATGAAAGCCTTAGGATGGTCCCATTGAATGAAAGAGAATAGCTCTACTCATTGAATTGACAAGTGAAGCATTTTTCATTGAATGAACATATGCTGTTTGTTTCACTGTACAAGGGAGGTAGGTTTGTTGCATTGATTCAATGAATAAGGTTTGATTCATTGAAGCAATAATTTCACTTTGATGAAATGATTCAATGAATGCAGTTTGTTTCATTGAATGAAAGCATTAAGCTTGTCCCACTGAATGAATGAGAGTAGCTCTACTCATTGAATAGACAAGTACAGCCTTTTTAATGAATGAACCTACAAAGTTTTGTTCAGGAGAAAAGTACGTTTGGTTTGTTGCATTGAAACAAGGAATACAGTTTGATTCAATGAATCAATGGTTATAGTTTGATTGAATGATTAAATGCATGCAGTTTGTTTATTTGAAAGAAAGCGTTAAGCTTGTCCCATTGAAAGAATGAGAATAACTCTATTCACTGAATGGACAAGTGCAGCCTCTTTCATTGAATGAACCTACAAAGTTTTGTGCACGAGGAAAATATGTTTGGTTCGCTGCATTGAAACAAGGAATACAGTTTGATTCAATGAATCAATGGTTGTAGTTTGATTGAATGCATGCAGTTTGTTTAATTGAACGAAAGCGTTAAGCTTGTCCATTGAAAGAATGAGAATAACTCTACTCAATGAATTGACAAGTGCAGCCTCTTTCATTGAATGAAAGTATGCAGTTTGGTTCACTATGTAAGGGAGTTAGGTTTGTTCCATTGAAAGAAGGAATACGGTCTGATTAATTGAATCATTGATTGTAGATTTATTCAATGATTCAATGAATGCAGTTCCTTTCATTGAATGAAAGCCTTAGGATGGTCCCATTGAATGAAAGAGAATAGCTCTACTCATTGAATTGACAAGTGAAGCATTTTTCATTGAATGAACATATGCTGTTTGTTTCACTGCACAAGGGAGGTAGGTTTGTTGCATTGATTCAATGAATAAGGTTTGATTCATTGAAGCAATGATTTCACTTGGATTAAATGATTCAATGAATGCAGTTTCTTTCATTGAATGAAAGCCTTAGGCTGGTCCCATTGAATGAAAGAGAATAGCTCTACTCATTGAATTGACATGTGCAGCATTTTTCATTGAATGAACATTTGCAGTTTGTTTCACTGCACAAGGGAGGTAGGTTTGTTGCATTGATTCAATGAATAAGGTTTGATTCATTGAAGCAATGATTTCACTTGGATTAAATGATTCAATGAATGCAGTTTGTTTCATTGAATGAAAGCATTAAGCTTGTCCCACTGAATGAATGAGAGTAGCTCTACTCATTGAATTGACAAGTGCAGCCTTTTTAATGAATGAACCTACAAAGTTTTGTTCAGGAGAAAAGTACGTTTGGTTTGTTGCATTGAAACAAGGAATACAGTTTGATTCAATGAATCAATGGTTATAGTTTGATTGAATGATTAAATGCATGCAGTTTGTTTATTTGAAAGAAAGCGTTAAGCTTGTCCCATTGAAAGAATGAGAATAACTCTATTCACTGAATGGACAACTGCAGCCTCTTTCATTGAATGAACCTACAAAGTTTTGTGCACAAGGAAAGTATGTTTGGTTTGTTGCATTGAAACAAGGAATACAGTTTGATTCAATGAATCAATGGTTATAGTTTGATAGAATGATTCAATGCATGCAGTTTCTGTATTTGAAAGAAACAGTTAAGCTTCGCCCATTGACAGAATGAGAATAACTCTACTCACTGAATTGACAAGTGCAGCCCCTTTCATTGAATGAAAGTATGCACTTTGTTTCACTGTACAAGGGAGTTAGGTTTGTTGCATTGAAACAATGAATACAGTTTGATTCAATGAATCAATGGTTGTAGTTTGATTGAATGCATGCAGTTTGTTTAATTGAACGAAAGCGTTAAGATTGTCCCACTGAATGAATGAGAGTAGCTCTACTCATTGAATTGACAAGTGCAGCCTTTTTCATGAATGAACCTATAAAGTTTTGTTCACGAGAAAATTATGTTTGGTTTGTTGCATTGAGCCAAGTAATATATTTTGATTCAATGAATCAATGGTTATAGTTTGATAGAATGATTCAATGCATGCAATTTGTTTATTTGAAAGAAATCGTTAATCTTGTCCCATTGAAAGAATGAGAATAACTCTACTCACTGAATTGACAAGTGCAGCCTCTTTCATTAAATGAAAGTATGCAGTTTGTTTCACTCTGCAAGGGAGTTAGGTTTGTTGCATTGAAACAATGAATACAGTTTGATTCGATGAATTAATGGTTGTAGTTTGATTGAATGCATGCAGTTTGTTTAATTGAACGAAAGCGTTAAGCTTGTCCATTGAAAGAATGAGAATAACTCTACTCAATGAATTGACAAGTGCAGCCTCTTTCATTGAATGAAAGTATGCAGTTTGGTTCACTATGTAAGGGAGTTAGGTTTGTTCCATTGAAAGAAGGAATACGGTCTGATTAATTGAAGCAATGATTGTAGATTTATTCAATGATTCAATGAATGCAGTTTCTTTCTTTGAATGAAAGCCTTAGGCTGGTCCCATTGAATCAAAGAGAATAGCTCTACTCATTGAATTGACAAGTGCAGCATTTTTCATTGAATGAACATATGCAGTTTGTTTCACTGTACAAGGGAGGTAGGTTTGTTGCATTGATTCAATGAATAAGGTTTGATTCATTGAAGCAATGATTTCACTTGGATTAAATGATTCAATGAATGCAGTTTGTTACATTGAATGAAAGCATTAAGCTTGTCCCACTGAATGAATGAGATTAGCTCTACTCATTGAATAGACAAGTGCAGCCTTTTTAATGAATGAACCTACAAAGTTTTGTGCAGGAGAAAAGTACGTTAGGTTTGTTGCATTGAAACAAGGAATACAGTTTGATTCAATGAATCAATGGTTATAGTTTGATTGAATGATTAAATGCATGCAATTTGTTTATTTGAAAGAAAGCGTTAAGCTTGTCCCATTGAAAGAATGAGAATAACTCTATTCACTGAATGGACAAGTGCAGCCTCTTTCATTGAATGAACCTACAAAGTTTTGTGCACGAGGAAAGTATGTTTGGTTTGTTGCATTGAAACAAGGAATACAGTTTGATTCAATGAATCAATGGTTATAGTTTGATTGAATGATTAAATGCATGCAATTTGTTTATTTGAAAGAAAGCGTTAAGCTTGTCCCATTGAAAGAATGAGAATAACTCTACTCAATGAATTGACAAGTGCAGCCTCTTTCATTGAATGAAAGTATGCAGTTTGGTTCACTATGTAAGGGAGATAGGTTTGTTCCATTGAAAGAAGGAATACGGTCTGATTAATTGAAGCAATCATTTCACTTTGATTCAATGATTCAATGAATGCAGTTTCTTTCATTGAATGAAAGCCTTAGGCTGGTCCCATTGAATGAAAGAGAATAGCTCTACTCATTGAATTGACAAGTGCAGCATTTTTCATTGAATGAACATATGCAGTTTGTTTCACTGTACAAGGGAGGTAGGTTTGTTGCATTGATTCAATGAATAAGGTTTGATTCATTGAAGCAATGATTTCACTTGGATTAAATGATTCAATGAATGCAGTTTGTTACATTGAATGAAAGCATTAGGCTTGTCCCACTGAATGAATGAGAGTAGCTCTATTGAATGAATTGACAAGTGCAGCCTTTTTAATGAATGAACCTACAAAGTTTTGTTCAGGAGAAAAGTACGTTTGGTTTGTTGCATTGAAACAAGGAATACAGTTTGATTCAATGAATCAATGGTTATAGTTTGATTGAATAATTAAATGCATGCAGTTTTTTTATTTGAAAGAAAGCGTTAAGCTTGTCCCATTGAAAGAATGAGAATAACTCTATTCACTGAATGGACAACTGCAGCCTCTTTCATTGAATGAACCTACAAAGTTTTGTGCACAAGGAAAATATGTTTGGGTCGTTGCATTGAAACAAGGAATACAGTTTGATTCAATGAATCAATGGTTGTAGTTTGATTGAATGATTCAATGCATGTAGTTTGTTTATTTGTAGGAAATCGTTAAGCTTGTCCCATTGAAAGAATGAGAATAACTCTACTCACTGAATTGACAAGTGCAGCCCCTTTCATTGAATGAACCTACAAAGTTTTGTGCACGAGGAAAATATGTTTGGTTCGCTGCATTGAAACAAGGAATACAGTTTGATTCAATGAATCAATGGTTGTAGTTTGATTGAATGCATGCAGTTTGTTTAATTGAACGAAAGCGTTAAGCTTGTCCATTGAAGGAATGAGAATAACTCTACTCAATGAATTGACAAGTGCAGCCTCTTTCATTGAATGAAAGTATGCAGTTTGCTTCACTATGTAAGGGAGTTAGGTTTGTTCCATTGAAAGAAGGAATACGGTCTGATTAATTGAAGCAATGATTTCACTTTGATTCAATGATTCAATGAATGCAGTTTCTTTCATTGTATGAAAGCCTTTGGCTGGTCCCATTGAATGAAAGAGAAGAGCTCGACTCATTGAATTGACAAGTGCAGCATTTTTCATTGAATTAACATATGCAGTTTGTTTCACTGTACAAGGGAGGTAGGTTTGTTGCATTGATTCAATGAATAAGGTTTGATTCATTGAAGCAATGATTTCACTTGGATTAAATGATTCAATGAATGCAGTTTGTTTCATTGAATGAAAGCATTAAGCTTGTCCCACTGAATGAATGAGAGTAGCTCTACTCATTGAATAGACAAGTACAGCCTTTTTAATGAATGAACCTACAAAGTTTTGTTCAGGAGAAAAGTACGTTTGGTTTGTTGCATTGAAACAAGGAATACAGTTTGATTCAATGAATCAATGGTTATAGTTTGATTGAATGATTAAATGCATGCAGTTTGTTTATTTGAAAGAAAGCGTTAAGCTTGTCCCATTGAAAGAATGAGAATAACTCTATTCACTGAATGGACAACTGCAGCCTCTTTCATTGAATGAACCTACAAAGTTTTGTGCACAAGGAAAGTATGTTTGGTTTGTTGCATTGAAACAAGGAATACAGTTTGATTCAATGAATCAATGGTTATAGTTTGATTGAATGATTCAATGCATGCAGTTTCTGTATTTGAAAGAAACCGTTAAGCTTCGCCCATTGACAGAATGAGAATAACTCTACTCACTGAATTGACAAGTGCAGCCCCTTTCATTGAATGAAAGTATGCACTTTGTTTCACTGTACAAGGGAGTTAGGTTTGTTGCATTGAAACAATGAATACAGTTTGATTCAATGAATCAATGGTTGTAGTTTGATTGAATGCATGCAGTTTGTTTAATTGAACGAAAGCGTTAAGTTTGTCCATTGAAGGAATGAGAATAACTCTACTCACTGAATTGACAAGTGCAGCCCCTTTCATTGAATGAAAGTATGCACTTTGTTTCACTGTACAAGGGAGTTAGGTTTGTTGCATTGAAACAATGAATACAGTTTGATTCAATGAATCAATGGTTGTAGTTTGATTGAATGCATGCAGTTTGTTTAATTGAACGAAAGCGTTAAGTTTGTCCATTGAAGGAATGAGAATAACTCTACTCACTGAAATGACAAGTGCAGCCCCTTTCATTGAATGAAAGTATGCAGTTTGTTTCACTCTGCAAGGGAGTTAGGTTTGTTGCATTGAAACAATGAATACAGTTTGATTCAATGAATCAATGGTTGTAGTTTGATTGAATGCTTGAAGTTTGTTTAATTGAACGAAAGCGTTAAGCTTGTCCATTGAAAGAATAAGAATAACCCTACTCAATGAATTGACAAGTGCAGCCTCTTTCATTGAATGAAAGTATGCAGTTTGGTTCACTATGTAAGGGAGATAGGTTTGTTCCATTGAAAGAAGAAATACGGTTTGATTAATTGAATCAATGATTGTAGATTTATTCAATGAATCAATGAATGCAGTTTCTTTCATTGAATGAAAGCCTTAGGCTGGTCCCATTGAATCAAAGAGAATAGCTCTACTCATTGAATTGACAAGTGCAGCATTTTTCATTGAATGAACATATGCAGTTTGTTTCACTGTACAAGGGAGGTAGGTTTGTTGCATTGATTCAATGAATAAGGTTTGATTCATTGAAGCAATGATTTCACTTGGATTAAATGATTCAATGAATGCAGTTTGTTTCATTGAATGAAAGCATTTAGCTTGTCCCACTGAATGAATGAGATTAGCTCTACTCATTGAATAGACAAGTGCAGCCTTTTTAATGAATGAACCTACAAAGTTTTGTGCAGGAGAAAAGTACGTTTGGTTTGTTGCATTGAAACAAGGAATACAGTTTGATTCAATGAATCAATGGTTATAGTTTGATTGAATGATTAAATGCATGCAGTTTGTTGATTTGAAAGAAAGCGTTAAGCTTGTCCCATTGAAAGAATGAGAATAACTCTATTCACTGAATGGACAACTGCAGCCTCTTTCATTGAATGAACCTACAAAGTTTTGTGCACAAGGAAAGTATGTTTGGTTTGTTGCATTGAAACAAGGAATACAGTTTGATTCAATGAATCAATGGTTATAGTTTGATTGAATGATTCAATGCATGCAGTTTCTGTATTTGAAAGAAACCTTTAAGCTTCTCCCATTGACAGAATGAGAATAACTCTACTCACTGAATTGACAAGTGCAGCCCCTTTCATTGAATGAAAGTATGCAGTTTGTTTCACTGTACAAGGGAGTTAGGTTTGTTGCATTGAAACAATGAATACAGTTTGATTCAATGAATCAATGGTTATAGTTTGATTGAATGATTCAATGCATGCAGGTTGTTTAGTTGAAAGAAACCGTTAAGCTTCTCCCATTGACAGAATGAGAATAACTCTACTCACTGAATTGACAAGTGCAGCCCCTTTCATTGAATGAAAGTATGCAGTTTGTTTCACTGTACAAGGGAGTTAGGTTTCTGGCATTGAAACAATGAATACAGTTTGATTCAATGAATCAATGGTTGTAGTTTGATTGAATGCATGCAGTTTGTTTAATTGAACGAAAGCGTTAAGAGTGTCCCACTGAATGAATGAGAGTAGCTCTACTCATTGAATTGACAAGTGCAGCCTTTTTCATGAATGAACCTATAAAGTATTGTTCAGGAGAAAATTATGTTTGGTTTGTTGCATTGAACCAAGTAATATAGTTTGATTCAATGAATCAATGGTTGTAGTTTGATTGAATGATTCAATGCATGTAGTTTGTTTATTTGTAGGAAATCGTTAAGCTTGTCCCATTGAAAGAATGAGAATAACTCTAATCACTGAATTGACAAGTGCAACCCCTTTCATTGAATGAAAGTATGCAGTTTGTTTCACTCTGCAAGGGAGTTAGGTTTCTTGCATTGAAACAATGAATACAGTTTGATTCCATGAATCAATGGTTGTAGTTTGATTGAATGCATGCAGTTTGTTTAATTGAACGAAAGCGTTAAGCTTGTCCATTGAAAGAATGAGAATAACTCTACTCAATGAATTGACAAGTGCAGCCTCTTTCATTGAATGAAAGTATGCAGTTTGGTTCACTATGTAAGGGAGATAGGTTTGTTCCTTTGAAAGAAGGAATACGGTTTGATTAATTGAATCAATGATTGTAGATTTATTCAATGATTCAATGAATGCAGTTTCTTTCATTGAATGAAAGCCTTAGGCTGGTCCCATTGAATGAAAGAGAATAGCTGTACTCATTGAATTGACAAGTGTATCATTTTTCATTGAATGAACATATGCAGTTTGTTTCACTGTACAAGGGAGGTAGGTTTGTTGCATTGATTCAATGAATAAGGTTTGATTCATTGAAGCAATGATTTCACTTGGATTAAATGATTCAATGAATGCAGTTTGTTTCATTGAATGAAAGCATTAAGCTTGTCCCACTGAATGAATGAGATTAGCTCTACTCATTGAATAGACAAGTACAGCCTTTTTAATGAATGAACCTACAAAGTTTTGTTCAGGAGAAAAGTACGTTTGGTTTGTTGCATTGAAACAAGGAATACAGTTTGATTCAATGAATCAATGGTTATAGTTTGATTGAATGATTAAATGCATGCAGTTTGTTTATTTGAAAGAAAGCGTTAAGCTTGTCCCATTGAAAGAATGAGAATAACTCTATTCACTGAATGGACAACTGCAGCCTCTTTCATTGCATGAACCTACAAAGTTTTGTGCACAAGGAAAGTATGTTTGGTTTGTTGCATTGAAACAAGGAATACAGTTTGATTCAATGAATCAATGGTTATAGTTTGATTGAATGATTCAATGCATGCAGTTTCTGTATTTGAAAGAAACCGTTAAGCTTCGCCCAATGACAGAATGAGAATAACTCTATCACTGAATTGACAAGTGCAGCCCCTTTCATTGAATGAAAGTATGCACTTTGTTTCACTGTACAAGGGAGTTAGGTTTGTTGCATTGAAACAATGAATACAGTTTGATTCAATGAATCAATGGTTGTAGTTTGATTGAATGCATGCAGTTTGTTTAATTGAACGAAAGCGTTAAGATTGTCCCACTGAATGAATGAGAGTAGCTCTACTCATTGAATTGACAAGTGCAGCCTTTTTCATGAATGAACCTATAAAGTCTTGTTCACGAGAAAATTATGTTTGGTTTGTTGCATTGAACCAAGTAATATATTTTGATTCAATGAATCAATGGTTATAGTTTGATAGAATGATTCAATGCATGCAATTTGTTTATTTGAAAGAAATCGTTAATCTTGTTCCATTGAAAGAATGAGAATAACTCTACTCGCTGAATTGACACGTGCAGCCTCTTTCATTAAATGAAAGTATGCAGTTTGTTTCACTCTGCAAGGGAGTTAGGTTTGTTGCATTGAAACAATGAATACAGTTTGATTCAATGAATTAATGGTTGTAGTTTGATTGTATGCATGCAGTTTGTTTAATTGAACGAAAGCGATAAGCTTGTCCCATTGAAAGAATGAGAATAACTCTACTCACTGAAATGACAAGTGCAGCCTCTTTCATTGAATGAAAGTATGCAGTTTGGTTCACTATGTAAGGGAGTTAGGTTTGTTCCATTGAAAGAAGGAATACGGTCTGATTCATTGAAGCAATGATTTCACTTTGATTCAATGATTCAATGAATGCAGTTTCTTTCATTGTATGAAAGCCTTAGGCTGGTCCCATTGAATGAAAGAGAATAGCTCTACTCATTGAATTGACAAGTGCAGCCTTTTTAATGAATGAACCTACAAAGTTTTGTGCAGGAGAAAAGTACGTTTGGTTTGTTGCATTGAAACAAGGAATACAGTTTGATTCAATGAATCAATGGTTATAGTTTGATTGAATGATTAAATGCATGCAGTTTGTTGATTTGAAAGAAAGCGTTAAGCTTGTCCCATTGAAAGAATGAGAATAACTCTATTCACTGAATGGACAACTGCAGCCTCTTTCATTGAATGAACCTACAAAGTTTTGTGCACAAGGAAAGTATGTTTGGTTTGTTGCATTGAAACAAGGAATACAGTTTGATTCAATGAATCAATGGTTATAGTTTGATTGAATGATTCAATGCATGCAGTTTCTGTATTTGAAAGAAACCTTTAAGCTTCTCCCATTGACAGAATGAGAATAACTCTACTCACTGAATTGACAAGTGCAGCCCCTTTCATTGAATGAAAGTATGCACTTTGTTTCACTGTACAAGGGAGTTAGGTTTGTTGCATTGAAACAATGAATACAGTTTGATTCAATGAATCAATGGTTATAGTTTGATTGAATGATTCAATGCATGCAGTTTGTTTAGTTGAAAGAAACCGTTAAGCTTCTCCCATTGACAGAATGAGAATAACTCTACTCACTGAATTGACAAGTGCAGCCCCTTTCATTGAATGAAAGTATGCAGTTTGTTTCACTGTACAAGGGAGTTAGGTTTCTGGCATTGAAACAATGAATACAGTTTGATTCAATGAATCAATGGTTGTAGTTTGATTGAATGCATGCAGTTTGTTTAATTGAACGAAAGCGTTAAGAGTGTCCCACTGAATGAATGAGAGTAGCTCTACTCATTGAATTGACAAGTGCAGCCTTTTTCATGAATGAACCTATAAAGTATTGTTCAGGAGAAAATTATGTTTGGTTTGTTGCATTGAACCAAGTAATATAGTTTGATTCAATGAATCAATGGTTGTAGTTTGATTGAATGATTCAATGCATGTAGTTTGTTTATTTGTAGGAAATCGTTAAGCTTGTCCCATTGAAAGAATGAGAATAACTCTAATCACTGAATTGACAAGTGCAACCCCTTTCATTGAATGAAAGTATGCAGTTTGTTTCACTCTGCAAGGGAGTTAGGTTTCTTGCATTGAAACAATGAATACAGTTTGATTCCATGAATCAATGGTTGTAGTTTGATTGAATGCATGCAGTTTGTTTAATTGAACGAAAGCGTTAAGCTTGTCCATTGAAAGAATGAGAATAACTCTACTCAATGAATTGACAAGTGCAGCCTCTTTCATTGAATGAAAGTATGCAGTTTGGTTCACTATGTAAGGGAGATAGGTTTGTTCCTTTGAAAGAAGGAATACGGTTTGATTAATTGAATCAATGATTGTAGATTTATTCAATGATTCAAAGAATGCAGTTTCTTTCATTGAATGAAAGCCTTAGGCTGGTCCCATTGAATCAAAGAGAATAGCTGTACTCATTGAATTGACAAGTGTATCATTTTTCATTGAATGAACATATGCAGTTTGTTTCACTGTACAAGGGAGGTAGGTTTGTTGCATTGATTCAATGAATAAGGTTTGATTCATTGAAGCAATGATTTCACTTGGATTAAATGATTCAATGAATGCAGTTTGTTTCATTGAATGAAAGCATTAAGCTTGTCCCACTGAATGAATGAGAGTAGCTCTACTCATTGAATAGACAAGTACAGCCTTTTTAATGAATGAACCTACAAAGTTTTGTTCAGGAGAAAAGTACGTTTGGTTTGTTGCATTGAAACAAGGAATACAGTTTGATTCAATGAATCAATGGTTATAGTTTGATTGAATGATTAAATGCATGCAGTTTGTTTATTTGAAAGAAAGCGTTAAGCTTGTCCCATTGAAAGAATGAGAATAACTCTATTCACTGAATGGACAACTGCAGCCTCTTTCATTGAATGAACCTACAAAGTTTTGTGCACAAGGAAAGTATGTTTGGTTTGTTGCATTGAAACAAGGAATACAGTTTGATTCAATGAATCAATGGTTATAGTTTGATTGAATGATTCAATGCATGCAGTTTCTGTATTTGAAAGAAACCGTTAAGCTTCGCCCATTGACAGAATGAGAATAACTCTACTCACTGAATTGACAAGTGCAGCCCCTTTCATTGAATGAAAGTATGCACTTTGTTTCACTGTACAAGGGAGTTAGGTTTGTTGCATTGAAACAATGAATACAGTTTGATTCAATGAATCAATGGTTGTAGTTTGATTGAATGCATGCAGTTTGTTTAATTGAACGAAAGCGTTAAGTTTGTCCATTGAAGGAATGAGAATAACTCTACTCACTGAATTGACAAGTGCAGCCCCTTTCATTGAATGAAAGTATGCACTTTGTTTCACTGTACAAGGGAGTTAGGTTTGTTGCATTGAAACAATGAATACAGTTTGATTCAAAGAATCAATGGTTGTAGTTTGATTGAATGCATGCAGTTTGTTTAATTGAACGAAAGCGTTAAGTTTGTCCATTGAAGGAATGAGAATAACTCTACTCACTGAAATGACAAGTGCAGCCCCTTTCATTGAATGAAAGTATGCAGTTTGTTTCACTCTGCAAGGGAGTTAGGTTTGTTGCATTGAAACAATGAATACAGTTTGATTCAATGAATCAATGGTTGTAGTTTGAGTGAATGCTTGAAGTTTGTTTAATTGAACGAAAGCGTTAAGCTTGTCCATTGAAAGAATAAAAATAACCCTACTCAATGAATTGACAAGTGCAGCCTCTTTCATTGAATGAAAGTATGCAGTTTGGTTCACTATGTAAGGGAGATAGGTTTGTTCCATTGAAAGAAGAAATACGGTTTGATTAATTGAATCAATGATTGTAGATTTATTCAATGAATCAATGAATGCAGTTTCTTTCATTGAATGAAAGCCTTAGGCTGGTCCCATTGAATGAAAGAGAATAGCTCTACTCATTGAATTGACAAGTGCAGCATTTTTCATTGAATGAACATATGCAGTTTGTTTCACTGTACAAGGGAGGTAGGTTTGTTGCATTGATTCAATGAATAAGGTTTGATTCATTGAAGCAATGATTTCACTTGGATTAAATGATTCAATGAATGCAGTTTGTTTCATTGAATGAAAGCATTTAGCTTGTCCCACTGAATGAATGAGATTAGCTCTACTCATTGAATAGACAAGTGCAGCCTTTTTAATGAATGAACCTACAAAGTTTTGTGCAGGAGAAAAGTACGTTTGGTTTGTTGCATTGAAACAAGGAATACAGTTTGATTCAATGAATCAATGGTTATAGTTTGATTGAATGATTAAATGCATGCAGTTTGTTGATTTGAAAGAAAGCGTTAAGCTTGTCCCATTGAAAGAATGAGAATAACTCTATTCACTGAATGGACAACTGCAGCCTCTTTCATTGAATGAACCTACAAAGTTTTGTGCACAAGGAAAGTATGTTTGGTTTGTTGAATTGAAAAAAGGAATACAGTTTGATTCAATGAATCAATGGTTATAGTTTGATTGAATGATTCAATGCATGCAGTTTCTGTATTTGAAAGAAACCTTTAAGCTTCTCCCATTGACAGAATGAGAATAACTCTACTCACTGAATTGACAAGTGCAGCCCCTTTCATTGAATGAAAGTATGCACTTTGTTTCACTGTACAAGGGAGTTAGGTTTGTTGCATTGAAACAATGAATACAGTTTGATTCAATGAATCAATGGTTATAGTTTGATTGAATGATTCAATGCATGCAGTTTGTTTAGTTGAAAGAAACCGTTAAGCTTCTCCCATTGACAGAATGAGAATAACTCTACTCACTGAATTGACAAGTGCAGCCCCTTTCATTGAATGAAAGTATGCAGTTTGTTTCACTGTACAAGGGAGTTAGGTTTCTGGCATTGAAACAATGAATACAGTTTGATTCAATGAATCAATGGTTGTAGTTTGATTGAATGCATGCAGTTTGTTTAATTGAACGAAAGCGTTAAGAGTGTCCCACTGAATGAATGAGAGTAGCTCTACTCATTGAATTGACAAGTGCAGCCTTTTTCATGAATGAACCTATAAAGTATTGTTCAGGAGAAAATTATGTTTGGTTTGTTGCATTGAACCAAGTAATATAGTTTGATTCAATGAATCAATGGTTGTAGTTTGATTGAATGATTCAATGCATGTAGTTTGTTTATTTGTAGGAAATCGTTAAGCTTGTCCCATTGAAAGAATGAGAATAACTCTAATCACTGAATTGACAAGTGCAACCCCTTTCATTGAATGAAAGTATGCAGTTTGTTTCACTCTGCAAGGGAGTTAGGTTTCTTGCATTGAAACAATGAATACAGTTTGATTCCATGAATCAATGGTTGTAGTTTGATTGAATGCATGCAGTTTGTTTAATTGAACGAAAGCGTTAAGCTTGTCCATTGAAAGAATGAGAATAACTCTACTCAATGAATTGACAAGTGCAGCCTCTTTCATTGAATGAAAGTATGCAGTTTGGTTCACTATGTAAGGGAGATAGGTTTGTTCCTTTGAAAGAAGGAATACGGTTTGATTAATTGAATCAATGATTGTAGATTTATTCAATGATTCAAAGAATGCAGTTTCTTTCATTGAATGAAAGCCTTAGGCTGGTCCCATTGAATCAAAGAGAATAGCTGTACTCATTGAATTGACAAGTGTATCATTTTTCATTGAATGAACATATGCAGTTTGTTTCACTGTACAAGGGAGGTAGGTTTGTTGCATTGATTCAATGAATAAGGTTTGATTCATTGAAGCAATGATTTCACTTGGATTAAATGATTCAATGAATGCAGTTTGTTTCATTGAATGAAAGCATTAAGCTTGTCCCACTGAATGAATGAGATTAGCTCTACTCATTGAATAGACAAGTACAGCCTTTTTAATGAATGAACCTACAAAGTTTTGTTCAGGAGAAAAGTACGTTTGGTTTGTTGCATTGAAACAAGGAATACAGTTTGATTCAATGAATCAATGGTTATAGTTTGATTGAATGATTAAATGCATGCAGTTTGTTTATTTGAAAGAAAGCGTTAAGCTTGTCCCATTGAAAGAATGAGAATAACTCTATTCACTGAATGGACAACTGCAGCCTCTTTCATTGCATGAACCTACAAAGTTTTGTGCACAAGGAAAGTATGTTTGGTTTGTTGCATTGAAACAAGGAATACAGTTTGATTCAATGAATCAATGGTTATAGTTTGATTGAATGATTCAATGCATGCAGTTTCTGTATTTGAAAGAAACCGTTAAGCTTCGCCCAATGACAGAATGAGAATAACTCTATCACTGAATTGACAAGTGCAGCCCCTTTCATTGAATGAAAGTATGCACTTTGTTTCACTGTACAAGGGAGTTAGGTTTGTTGCATTGAAACAATGAATACAGTTTGTTTCAATGAATCAATGGTTGTAGTTTGATTGAATGCATGCAGTTTGTTTAATTGAACGAAAGCGTTAAGATTGTCCCACTGAATGAATGAGAGTAGCTCTACTCATTGAATTGACAAGTGCAGCCTTTTTCATGAATGAACCTATAAAGTCTTGTTCACGAGAAAATTATGTTTGGTTTGTTGCATTGAACCAAGTAATATATTTTGATTCAATGAATCAATGGTTATAGTTTGATAGAATGATTCAATGCATGCAATTTGTTTATTTGAAAGAAATCGTTAATCTTGTTCCATTGAAAGAATGAGAATAACTCTACTCACTGAATTGACACGTGCAGCCTCTTTCATTAAATGAAAGTATGCAGTTTGTTTCACTCTGCAAGGGAGTTAGGTTTGTTGCATTGAAACAATGAATACAGTTTGATTCAATGAATTAATGGTTGTAGTTTGATTGAATGCATGCAGTTTGTTTAATTGAACGAAAGCGATAAGCTTGTCCCATTGAAAGAATGAGAATAACTCTACTCACTGAAATGACAAGTGCAGCCTCTTTCATTGAATGAATGTATGCAGGTTGGTTCACTATGTAAGGGAGTTAGGTTTGTTCCATTGAAAGAAGGAATACGGTCTGATTAATTGAAGCAATGATTTCACTTTGATTCAATGATTCAATGAATGCAGTTTCTTTCATTGTATGAAAGCCTTAGGCTGGTCCCATTGAATGAAAGAGAATAGCTCTACTCATTGAATTGACAAGTGCAGCATTTTTCATTGAATTAACATATGCAGTTTGTTTCACTGTACAAGGGAGGTAGGTTTGTTGCATTGATTCAATGAATAAGGTTTGATTCATTGAAGCAATGATTTCACTTGGATTAAATGATTCAATGAATGCAGTTTGTTTCATTGAATGAAAGCATTAAGCTTGTCCCACTGAATGAATGAGAGTAGCTCTACTCATTGAATAGACAAGTACAGCCTTTTTAATGAATGAACCTACAAAGTTTTGTTCAGGAGAAAAGTACGTTTGGTTTGTTGCATTGAAACAAGGAATACAGTTTGATTCAATGAATCAATGGTTATAGTTTGATTGAATGATTAAATGCATGCAGTTTGTTTATTTGAAAGAAAGCGTTAAGCTTGTCCCATTGAAAGAATGAGAATAACTCTATTCACTGAATGGACAACTGCAGCCTCTTTCATTGAATGAACCTACAAAGTTTTGTGCACAAGGAAAGTATGTTTGGTTTGTTGCATTGAAACAAGGAATACAGTTTGATTCAATGAATCAATGGTTATAGTTTGATTGAATGATTCAATGCATGCAGTTTCTGTATTTGAAAGAAACCGTTAAGCTTCGCCCATTGACAGAATGAGAATAACTCTACTCACTGAATTGACAAGTGCAGCCCCTTTCATTGAATGAAAGTATGCACTTTGTTTCACTGTACAAGGGAGTTAGGTTTGTTGCATTGAAACAATGAATACAGTTTGATTCAATGAATCAATGGTTGTAGTTTGATTGAATGCATGCAGTTTGTTTAATTGAACGAAAGCGTTAAGATTGTCCCACTGAATGAATGAGAGTAGCTCTACTCATTGAATTGACAAGTGCAGCCTTTTTCATGAATGAACCTATAAAGTTTTGTTCACGAGAAAATTATGTTTGGTTTGTTGCATTGAACCAAGTAATATATTTTGATTCAATGAATCAATGGTTATAGTTTGATAGAATGATTCAATGCATGCAATTTGTTTATTTGAAAGAAATCGTTAATCTTGTCCCATTGAAAGAATGAGAATAACTCTACTTACTGAATTGACAAGTGCAGCCTCTTCCATTAAATGAAAGTATGCAGTTTGTTTCACTCTGCAAGGGAGTTAGGTTTGTTGCATTGAAACAATGAATACAGTTTGATTCAATGAATTAATGGTTGTAGTTTGATTGAATGCATGCAGTTTGTTTAATTGAACGAAAGCGATAAGCTTGTCCCATTGAAAGAATGAGAATAACTCTTCTCACTGAATTGACAAGTGCAGCCTCTTTCATTGAATGAAAGTATGCAGTTTGGTTCACTATGTAAGGGAGTTAGGTTTGTTCCATTGAAAGAAGGAATACGGTCTGATTAATTGAAGCAATGATTTCACTTTGATTCAATGATTCAATGAATGCAGTTTCTTTCATTGTATGAAAGCCTTAGGCTGGTCCCATTGAATGAAAGAGAATAGCTCTACTCATTGAATTGACAAGTGCAGCATTTTTCATTGAATGAACATATGCAGTTTGTTTCACTGTACAAGGGAGGGAGGTTTGTTGCATTGATTCAATGAATAAGGTTTGATTCATTGAAGCAATGATTTCACTTTGATTCAATGATTCAATGAATGCAGTTTGTTTCATTGAATGAAAGCATTAAGCTTGTCCCACTGAATGAATGAGAGTAGCTCTACTCATTGAATTGACAGGTGCAGCCTTTTTAATGAATGAACCTACAAAGTTTTGTTCAGGAGAAAAGTACGTTTGGTTTGTTGCATTGAAATAAGGAATACAGTTTGATTCAATGAATCAATGGTTGTAGTTTGATTGAATGATTCAAGGCATGCAGTTTGTTTATTTGGAGGAAATCCTTAAGCTTGTCCCATTGAAAGAATGAGAATAACTCTACTCACTGAATTGACAAGTGTAGCCTCTTTCATTGAATGAAATTTTGCAGTTTGTTTCACTGTGTAAGGGAGTTAGTTTCGTTGCATTGAATCAAGGAATTCAGTTTAATTCAATGAATCAATGGTTATAGTTTGATTGAATGATTCAATGCATAGAGTTTGTTTCCTTGAATGAAAGCATTAAGCTTGTCCCACTGAATGAATTAGAGTAGCTCTACTCATTGAATTGACAAGTGCAGACTTTTTAATGAATGTACCCACAAAGTTTTGTTCAGGAGAAAAGTACGTTTGGTTTGTTGCATTGAAACAATGAATACAGTTTGATTCAATGAATCAATGGTTATTATTTGATTGAATGATTAAATGCATGCAGTTTGTTTATTTGAAAGAAAGCGTTAAGCTTGTCCCATTGAAAGAATGAGAATAACTCTACTCACTGAATTGACAATTGCAGCCTCTTTCATTAAATGAAAGTATGCAGTTTGTTTCACTGTACAAGGGAGTTAGGTTTGTTGCATTGAAACAATGAATACAGTGTGATTCAATGAATCAATGGTTGCAGTTTGATTGAATGGTTCAATGCATGCAGTTTGTTTAATTGAAAGAAATCGTTAAGCTGGTCCCATTGAAAAAATTAGAATAACTCTATTCCCTGAATGGACAAGTGCAGCCTCTTTCATTGAATGAACGTATAAAGTTTTGTTCACGATATATGTATGTTTGGTTTGTCGCATTAAAACAAGGAATACAGTTTGATTCAATGAATCAATGGTTGAAGTTTGATTGACTGATTCAATGCATGCTGTTTGTTTATTTGAAAGAAATCGTTAAGCTTGTCCCATTGAAAGAATGAGAATAACTCTATTCCCTGAATGGACAAGTGCAGCCCCTTTCATTGAATGAGCCTACAACGATTTGTGCCCGAGGAAATTATGTTTGGTTTGTTGCATTGAAACAAGGAATACAGTTTGATTCAATGAATCAATGGTTGCAGTTTGATTCAATGATTCAATGAATGCAGTTTGTTTCATTGAATGAAAGCGTTAAGCTTGTCCCACTGAATGAATGAGAGTAGCTCTACTCGTTGAATTGACAAGTGCAGCATTTTTTATTGAATAAACATATGCAGTTTGTTTCACTGTACAAGGGAGGTAGGTTTGTTGCATTGATTCAATGAATAAGGTTTGATTCATTGAAGCAATGATTTCACTTTGATTCAATGATTCAATGAATGCAGTTTGTTTCATTGAATGAAAGCATTAAGCTTGTCCCACTGAATGAATGAGAGTAGCTCTACTCATTGAATTGACAGGTGCAGCCTTTTTAATGAATGAACCTACAAAGTTTTGTTCAGGAGAAAAGTACGTTTGGTTTGTTGCATTGAAATAAGGAATACAGTTTGATTCAATGAATCAATGGTTGTAGTTTGATTGAATGATTCAAGGCATGCAGTTTGTTTATTTGGAGGAAATCCTTAAGCTTGTCCCATTGAAAGAATGAGAATAACTCTACTCACTGAATTGACAAGTGTAGCCTCTTTCATTGAATGAAATTTTGCAGTTTGTTTCACTGTGTAAGGGAGTTAGTTTCGTTGCATTGAATCAAGGAATTCAGTTTAATTCAATGAATCAATGGTTATAGTTTGATTGAATGATTCAATGCATAGAGTTTGTTTCCTTGAATGAAAGCATTAAGCTTGTCCCACTGAATGAATTAGAGTAGCTCTACTCATTGAATTGACAAGTGCAGACTTTTTAATGAATGTACCCACAAAGTTTTGTTCAGGAGAAAAGTACGTTTGGTTTGTTGCATTGAAACAATGAATACAGTTTGATTCAATGAATCAATGGTTATTATTTGATTGAATGATTAAATGCATGCAGTTTGTTTATTTGAAAGAAAGCGTTAAGCTTGTCCCATTGAAAGAATGAGAATAACTCTACTCACTGAATTGACAATTGCAGCCTCTTTCATTAAATGAAAGTATGCAGTTTGTTTCACTGTACAAGGGAGTTAGGTTTGTTGCATTGAAACAATGAATACAGTTTGATTCAATGAATCAATGGTTGCAGTTTGATTGAATGGTTCAATGCATGCAGTTTGTTTAATTGAAAGAAATCGTTAAGCTGGTCCCATTGAAAAAATTAGAATAACTCTATTCCCTGAATGGACAAGTGCAGCCTCTTTCATTGAATGAACGTATAAAGTTTTGTTCACGATATATGTATGTTTGGTTTGTCGCATTAAAACACGGAATACAGTTTGATTCAATGAATCAATGGTTGAAGTTTGATTGACTGATTCAATGCATGCTGTTTGTTTATTTGAAAGAAATCGTTAAGCTTGTCCCATTGAAAGAATGAGAATAACTCTATTCCCTGAATGGACAAGTGCAGCCCCTTTCATTGAATGAGCCTACAACGATTTGTGCCCGAGGAAATTATGTTTGGTTTGTTGCATTGAAACAAGGAATACAGTTTGATTCAATGAATCAATGGTTGCAGTTTGATTCAATGATTCAATGAATGCAGTTTGTTTCATTGAATGAAAGCGTTAAGCTTGTCCCACTGAATGAATGAGAGTAGCTCTACTCATTGAATTGACAAGTGCAGCATTTTTTATTGAATAAACATATGCAGTTTGTTTCACTGTACAAGGGAGGTAGGTTTGTTGCATTGATTCAATGAATAAGGTTTGATTCATTGAAGCAATGATTTCACTTTGATTCAATGATTCAATGAATGCAGTTTGTTTCATTGAATGAAAGCATTAAGCTTGTCCCACTGAATGAATGAGAGTAGCTCTACTCATTGAATTGACAGGTGCAGCCTTTTTAATGAATGAACCTACAAAGTTTTGTTCAGGAGAAAAGTACGTTTGGTTTGTTGCATTGAAATAAGGAATACAGTTTGATTCAATGAATCAATGGTTGTAGTTTGATTGAATGATTCAAGGCATGCAGTTTGTTTATTTGGAGGAAATCCTTAAGCTTGTCCCATTGAAAGAATGAGAATAACTCTACTCACTGAATTGACAAGTGTAGCCTCTTTCATTGAATGAAATTTTGCAGTTTGTTTCACTGTGTAAGGGAGTTAGTTTCGTTGCATTGAATCAAGGAATTCAGTTTAATTCAATGAATCAATGGTTATAGTTTGATTGAATGATTCAATGCATAGAGTTTGTTTCCTTGAATGAAAGCATTAAGCTTGTCCCACTGAATGAATTAGAGTAGCTCTACTCATTGAATTGACAAGTGCAGACTTTTTAATGAATGTACCCACAAAGTTTTGTTCAGGAGAAAAGTACGTTTGGTTTGTTGCATTGAAACAATGAATACAGTTTGATTCAATGAATCAATGGTTATTATTTGATTGAATGATTAAATGCATGCAGTTTGTTTATTTGAAAGAAAGCGTTAAGCTTGTCCCATTGAAAGAATGAGAATAACTCTACTCACTGAATTGACAATTGCAGCCTCTTTCATTAAATGAAAGTATGCAGTTTGTTTCACTGTACAAGGGAGTTAGGTTTGTTGCATTGAAACAATGAATACAGTTTGATTCAATGAATCAATGGTTGCAGTTTGATTGAATGGTTCAATGCATGCAGTTTGTTTAATTGAAAGAAATCGTTAAGCTGGTCCCATTGAAAAAATTAGAATAACTCTATTCCCTGAATGGACAAGTGCAGCCTCTTTCATTGAATGAACGTATAAAGTTTTGTTCACGATATATGTATGTTTGGTTTGTCGCATTAAAACAAGGAATACAGTTTGATTCAATGAATCAATGGTTGAAGTTTGATTGACTGATTCAATGCATGCTGTTTGTTTATTTGAAAGAAATCGTTAAGCTTGTCCCATTGAAAGAATGAGAATAACTCTATTCCCTGAATGGACAAGTGCAGCCCCTTTCATTGAATGAGCCTACAACGATTTGTGCCCGAGGAAATTATGTTTGGTTTGTTGCATTGAAACAAGGAATACAGTTTGATTCAATGAATCAATGGTTGCAGTTTGATTCAATGATTCAATGAATGCAGTTTGTTTCATTGAATGAAAGCGTTAAGCTTGTCCCACTGAATGAATGAGAGTAGCTCTACTCATTGAATTGACAAGTGCAGCATTTTTTATTGAATAAACATATGCAGTTTGTTTCACTGTACAAGGGAGGTAGGTTTGTTGCATTGATTCAATGAATAAGGTTTGATTCATTGAAGCAATGATTTCACTTTGATTCAATGATTCAATGAATGCAATTTGTTTCATTGAATGAAAGCATTAAGCTTGTCCCAATGAATGAATGAGAGTAGCTCTACTCATTGAATTGACAATTGCAGCCTTTTTAATGAATGAACCTACAAAGTTTTGTTCAGGACAAAAGTACGTTTGGTTTGTTGCATTAAAACAAGGAATATAGTTTGATTCAATGAATCAATGGTTGTAGTTTGATTGAATGATTCAAGGCATGCAGTCTGTTTATTTGGAGGAAATCCTTAAGCTTGTCCCATTGAAAGAATGAGAATAACTCTACTCACTGAATTGACAAGTGTAGCCTCTTTCATTGAATGAAATTTTGCAGTTTGTTTCACTGTGTAAGGGAGTTAGTTTCGTTGCATTGAATCAAGGAATTCAGTTTAATTCAATGAATCAATGGTTATAGTTTGATTGAATGATTCAATGCATAGAGTTTGTTTCCTTGAATGAAAGCATTAAGCTTGTCCCACTGAATGAATTAGAGTAGCTCTACTCATTGAATTGACAAGTGCAGACTTTTTAATGAATGTACCCACAAAGTTTTGTTCAGGAGAAAAGTACTTTTGGTTTGTTGCATTGAAACAATGAATACAGTTTGATTCAATGAATCAATGGTTATTATTTGATTGAATGATTAAATGCATGCAGTTTGTTTATTTGAAAGAAAGCGTTAAGCTTGTCCCATTGAAAGAATGAGAATAACTCTACTCACTGAATTGACAATTGCAGCCTCTTTCATTAAATGAAAGTATGCAGTTTGTTTCACTGTACAAGGGAGTTAGGTTTGTTGCATTGAAACAATGAATACAGTTTGATTCAATGAATCAATGGTTGCAGTTTGATTGAATGGTTCAATGCATGCAGTTTGTTTAATTGAAAGAAATCGTTAAGCTGGTCCCATTGAAAAAATTAGAATAACTCTATTCCCTGAATGGACAAGTGCAGCCTCTTTCATTGAATGAACGTATAAAGTTTTGTTCACGATATATGTATGTTTGGTTTGTCGCATTAAAACAAGGAATACAGTTTGATTCAATGAATCAATGGTTGAAGTTTGATTGACTGATTCAATGCATGCTGTTTGTTTATTTGAAAGAAATCGTTAAGCTTGTCCCATTGAAAGAATGAGAATAACTCTATTCCCTGAATGGACAAGTGCAGCCCCTTTCATTGAATGAGCCTACAACGATTTGTGCACAAGGAAAGTATGTTTGGTTTGTTGCATTGAAACAAGGAATACAGTTTGATTCAATGAATCAATGGTTGCAGTTTGATTCAATGATTCAATGAATGCAGTTTGTTTCATTGAATGAAAGCGTTAAGCTTGTCCCACTGAATGAATGAGAGTAGCTCTACTCATTGAATTGACAAGCGCAGCATTTTTTATTGAATAAACATATGCAGTTTGTTTCACTGTACAAGGGAGGTAGGTTTGTTGCATTGATTCAATGAATAAGGTTTGATTCATTGAAGCAATGATTTCACTTTGATTCAATGATTCAATGAATGCAATTTGTTTCATTGAATGAAAGCATTAAGCTTGTCCCAATGAATGAATGAGAGTAGCTCTACTCATTGAATTGACAATTGCAGCCTTTTTAATGAATGAACCTACAAAGTTTTGTTCAGGACAAAAGTACGTTTGGTTTGTTGCATTAAAACAAGGAATATAGTTTGATTCAATGAATCAATGGTTGTAGTTTGATTGAATGATTCAAGGCATGCAGTTTGTTTATTTGGAGGAAATCCTTAAGCTTGTCCCATTGAAAGAATGAGAATAACTCTACTCACTGAATTGACAAGTGTAGCCTCTTTCATTGAATGAAATTTTGCAGTTTGTTTCACTGTGTAAGGGAGTTAGTTTCGTTGCATTGAATCAAGGAATTCAGTTTAATTCAATGAATCAATGGTTATAGTTTGATTGAATGATTCAATGCATAGAGTTTGTTTCCTTGAATGAAAGCATTAAGCTTGTCCCACTGAATGAATTAGAGTAGCTCTACTCATTGAATTGACAAGTGCAGACTTTTTAATGAATGTACCCACAAAGTTTTGTTCAGGAGAAAAGTACGTTTGGTTTGTTGCATTGAAACAATGAATACAGTTTGATTCAATGAATCAATGGTTATTATTTGATTGAATGATTAAATGCATGCAGTTTGTTTATTTGAAAGAAAGCGTTAAGCTTGTCCCATTGAAAGAATGAGAATAACTCTACTCACTGAATTGACAATTGCAGCCTCTTTCATTAAATGAAAGTATGCAGTTTGTTTCACTGTACAAGGGAGTTAGGTTTGTTGCATTGAAACAATGAATACAGTTTGATTCAATGAATCAATGGTTGCAGTTTGATTGAATGGTTCAATGCATGCAGTTTGTTTAATTGAAAGAAATCGTTAAGCTGGTCCCATTGAAAAAATTAGAATAACTCTATTCCCTGAATGGACAAGTGCAGCCTCTTTCATTGAATGAACGTATAAAGTTTTGTTCACGATATATGTATGTTTGGTTTGTCGCATTAAAACAAGGAATACAGTTTGATTCAATGAATCAATGGTTGAAGTTTGATTGACTGATTCAATGCATGCTGTTTGTTTATTTGAAAGAAATCGTTAAGCTTGTCCCATTGAAAGAATGAGAATAACTCTATTCCCTGAATGGACAAGTGCAGCCCCTTTCATTGAATGAGCCTACAACGATTTGTGCCCGAGGAAATTATGTTTGGTTTGTTGCATTGAAACAAGGAATACAGTTTGATTCAATGAATCAATGGTTGCAGTTTGATTCAATGATTCAATGAATGCAGTTTGTTTCATTGAATGAAAGCGTTAAGCTTGTCCCACTGAATGAATGAGAGTAGCTCTACTCATTGAATTGACAAGTGCAGCATTTTTTATTGAATAAACATATGCAATTTGTTTCACTGTACAAGGGAGGTAGGTTTGTTGCATTGATTCAATGAATAAGGTTTGATTCATTGAAGCAATGATTTCACTTTGATTCAATGATTCAATGAATGCAGTTTGTTTCATTGAATGAAAGCATTAAGCTTGTCCCACTGAATGAATGAGAGTAGCTCTACTCATTGAATTGACAGGTGCAGCCTTTTTAATGAATGAACCTACAAAGTTTTGTTCAGGAGAAAAGTACGTTTGGTTTGTTGCATTGAAATAAGGAATACAGTTTGATTCAATGAATCAATGGTTGTAGTTTGATTGAATGATTGAAGGCATGCAGTTTGTTTATTTGGAGGAAATCCTTAAGCTTGTCCCATTGAAAGAATGAGAATAACTCTACTCACTGAATTGACAAGTGTAGCCTCTTTCATTGAATGAAATTTTGCAGTTTGTTTCACTGTGTAAGGGAGTTAGTTTCGTTGCATTGAATCAAGGAATTCAGTTTAATTCAATGAATCAATGGTTATAGTTTGATTGAATGATTCAATGCATAGAGTTTGTTTCCTTGAATGAAAGCATTAAGCTTGTCCCACTGAATGAATTAGAGTAGCTCTACTCATTGAATTGACAAGTGCAGCATTTTTTATTGAATAAACATATGCAGTTTGTTTCACTGTACAAGGGAGGTAGTTTTGTTGCATTGATTCAATGAATAAGGTTTGATTCATTGAAGCAATGATTTCACTTTGATTCAATGATTCAATGAATGCAATTTGTTTCATTGAATGAAAGCATTAAGCTTGTCCCAATGAATGAATGAGAGTAGCTCTACTCATTGAATTGACAATTGCAGCCTTTTTAATGAATGAACCTACAAAGTTTTGTTCAGGACAAAAGTACGTTTGGTTTGTTGCATTAAAACAAGGAATATAGTTTGATTCAATGAATCAATGGTTGTAGTTTGATTGAATGATTCAAGGCATGCAGTTTGTTTATTTGGAGGAAATCCTTAAGCTTGTCCCATTGAAAGAATGAGAATAACTCTACTCACTGAATTGACAAGTGTAGCCTCTTTCATTGAATGAAATTTTGCAGTTTGTTTCACTGTGTAAGGGAGTTAGTTTCGTTGCATTGAATCAAGGAATTCAGTTTAATTCAATGAATCAATGGTTATAGTTTGATTGAATGATTCAATGCATAGAGTTTGTTTCCTTGAATGAAAGCATTAAGCTTGTCCCACTGAATGAATTAGAGTAGCTCTACTCATTGAATTGACAAGTGCAGACTTTTTAATGAATGTACCCACAAAGTTTTGTTCAGGAGAAAAGTACGTTTGGTTTGTTGCATTGAAACAATGAATACAGTTTGATTCAATGAATCAATGGTTATTATTTGATTGAATGATTAAATGCATGCAGTTTGTTTATTTGAAAGAAAGCGTTAAGCTTGTCCCATTGAAAGAATGAGAATAACTCTACTCACTGAATTGACAATTGCAGCCTCTTTCATTAAATGAAAGTATGCAGTTTGTTTCACTGTACAAGGGAGTTAGGTTTGTTGCATTGAAACAATGAATACAGTTTGATTCAATGAATCAATGGTTGCAGTTTGATTGAATGGTTCAATGCATGCAGTTTGTTTAATTGAAAGAAATCGTTAAGCTGGTCCCATTGAAAAAATTAGAATAACTCTATTCCCTGAATGGACAAGTGCAGCCTCTTTCATTGAATGAACGTATAAAGTTTTGTTCACGATATATGTATGTTTGGTTTGTCGCATTAAAACAAGGAATACAGTTTGATTCAATGAATCAATGGTTGAAGTTTGATTGACTGATTCAATGCATGCTGTTTGTTTATTTGAAAGAAATCGTTAAGCTTGTCCCATTGAAAGAATGAGAATAACTCTATTCCCTGAATGGACAAGTGCAGCCCCTTTCATTGAATGAGCCTACAACGATTTGTGCCCGAGGAAATTATGTTTGGTTTGTTGCATTGAAACAAGGAATTCAGTTTGATTCAATGAATCAATGGTTGCAGTTTGATTCAATGATTCAATGAATGCAGTTTGTTTCATTGAATGAAAGCGTTAAGCTTGTCCCACTGAATGAATGAGAGTAGCTCTACTCATTGAATTGACAAGTGCAGCATTTTTTATTGAATAAACATATGCAGTTTGTTTCACTGTACAAGGGAGGTAGGTTTGTTGCATTGATTCAATGAATAAGGTTTGATTCATTGAAGCAATGATTTCACTTTGATTCAATGATTCAATGAATGCAATTTGTTTCATTGAATGAAAGCATTAAGCTTGTCCCAATGAATGAATGAGAGTAGCTCTACTCATTGAATTGACAATTGCAGCCTTTTTAATGAATGAACCTACAAAGTTTTGTTCAGGACAAAAGTACGTTTGGTTTGTTGCATTAAAACAAGGAATATAGTTTGATTCAATGAATCAATGGTTGTAGTTTGATTGAATGATTCAAGGCATGCAGTTTGTTTATTTGGAGGAAATCCTTAAGCTTGTCCCATTGAAAGAATGAGAATAACTCTACTCACTGAATTGACAAGTGTAGCCTCTTTCATTGAATGAAATTTTGCAGTTTGTTTCACTGTGTAAGGGAGTTAGTTTCGTTGCATTGAATCAAGGAATTCAGTTTAATTCAATGAATCAATGGTTATAGTTTGATTGAATGATTCAATGCATAGAGTTTGTTTCCTTGAATGAAAGCATTAAGCTTGTCCCACTGAATGAATTAGAGTAGCTCTACTCATTGAATTGACAAGTGCAGACTTTTTAATGAATGTACCCACAAAGTTTTGTTCAGGAGAAAAGTACGTTTGGTTTGTTGCATTGAAACAATGAATACAGTTTGATTCAATGAATCAATGGTTATTATTTGATTGAATGATTAAATGCATGCAGTTTGTTTATTTGAAAGAAAGCGTTAAGCTTGTCCCATTGAAAGAATGAGAATAACTCTACTCACTGAATTGACAATTGCAGCCTCTTTCATTAAATGAAAGTATGCAGTTTGTTTCACTGTACAAGGGAGTTAGGTTTGTTGCATTGAAACAATGAATACAGTTTGATTCAATGAATCAATGGTTGCAGTTTGATTGAATGGTTCAATGCATGCAGTTTGTTTAATTGAAAGAAATCGTTAAGCTGGTCCCATTGAAAAAATTAGAATAACTCTATTCCCTGAATGGACAAGTGCAGCCGCTTTCATTGAATGAACGTATAAAGTTTTGTTCACGATATATGTATGTTTGGTTTGTCGCATTAAAACAAGGAATACAGTTTGATTCAATGAATCAAAGGTTGAAGTTTGATTGACTGATTCAATGCATGCTGTTTGTTTATTTGAAAGAAATCGTTAAGCTTGTCCCATTGAAAGAATGAGAATAACTCTATTCCCTGAATGGACAAGTGCAGCCCCTTTCATTGAATGAGCCTACAACGATTTGTGCCCGAGGAAATTATGTTTGGTTTGTTGCATTGAAACAAGGAATTCAGTTTGATTCAATGAATCAATGGTTGCAGTTTGATTCAATGATTCAATGAATGCAGTTTGTTTCATTGAATGAAAGCGTTAAGCTTGTCCCACTGAATGAATGAGAGTAGCTCTACTCATTGAATTGACAAGTGCAGCATTTTTTATTGAATAAACATATGCAGTTTGTTTCACTGTACAAGGGAGGTAGGTTTGTTGCATTGATTCAATGAATAAGGTTTGATTCATTGAGCAATGATTTCACTTTGATTCAATGATTCAATGAATGCAATTTGTTTCATTGAATGAAAGCATTAAGCTTGTCCCAATGAATGAATGAGAGTAGCTCGACTCATTGAATTGACAAGTGCAGCATTTTTTATTGAATAAACATATGCAGTTTGTTTCACTGTACAAGGGAGGTCGGTTTGTTTCATTGATTCAATGAATAAGGTTTGATTCATTGAAGCAATGATTTCACTTTGATTCAATGATTCAATGAATGCAATTTGTTTCATTGAATGAAAGCATTAAGCTTGTCCCAATGAATGAATGAGAGTAGCTCTACTCTTTGAATTGACAAGTGCAGCCTTTTTAATGAATGAACCTACAAAGTTTTGTTCAGGAGAAAAGTACGTTTGGTTTGTTGCATTAAAACAAGGAATACAGTTTGATTCGATGAATCAATGGTTATAGTTTGATTGAATGATTAAATGCATGCAGTTTGTTTATTTGAAAGAAAGCGTTAAGCTTGTCCCATTGAAAGAATGAGAATAACTCTACTCACTGAATTGACAAGTGCAGCCTCTTTGATAGAATAAAAGTATGCAGTTTGTTTCACTGTACAAGGGAGTTAGGTTTGTTGCATTGAAACAATGAATACAGTTTGATTCAATGAATCAATGGTTGTAGTTTGATTGAATGCATGCAGTTTGTTTATTTGAACGAAAGCGTTAAGCTTGTCCCATTGAAAGAATGAGAATAACTCTACTCAATGAATTGACAAGTGCAGCCTCTTTCATTGAATGAAAGTATGCAGTTTGGTTCACTATGTAACGGAGATAGGTTTGTTCCATTGAAAGAAGGAATACGGTTTGATTAATTGAATCAATGATTGGAGATTTATTCAATGATTCAATGAATGCAGTTTCTTTCATTGAATGAAAGCCTTAGGCTGTTCCCATTGAATGAAAGAGAATAGCTCTACTCATTGAATTGACAAGTGCAGCATTTTTCATTGAATGAACATATGCAGTTTGTTTCACTGTACAAGGGAGGTAGGTTTGTTGTATTGATTTAATGAATAAGGTTTGATTCATTGAAGCAATGATTTCACTTTGATTAAATGATTCAATGAATGCAATTTGTTTCATTGAATGAAAGCATTAAGCTTGTCCCACTGAATGAATGAGAGTAGCTCTACTCATTGAATTGACAAGTGCAGCCTTTTAAATGAATGAACCTACAAAGTTTTGTTCAGGAGAAAAGTACGTTTGGTTTGTTGCATTGAAACAAGGAATACAGTTTGATTCAATGAATCACTGGTTATAGTTTGATTGAATGATTAAATGCATGCAGTTTGTTTATTTGAAAGAAATCGTTAAGCTTGTCCCATTGAAAGAATGAGAATAACTCTATTCACTGAATGGACAAGTGCAGCCTCTTTGATTGAATGAAAGTATGCAGTTTGTTTCACTGTACAAGGGAGTTAGGTTTGTTGCATTGAAACAATGATTACAGTTTGATTCAATGAATCAATGGTTGTAGTTTGATTAAATGCATGCAGTTTGTTTAATTGAACGAAAGCGTTAAGATTGTCCCACTGAATGAATGAGAGTAGCTCTACTCATTGAATTGACAAGTGCAGCCTTTTTCATGAATGAACCTATAAAGTTTTGTTAACGAGAAAATTATGTTTGGTTTGTTGCATTGAACCAAGTAATATAGTTTGATTCAATGAATCAATGGTTGTAGTTTGATTGAATGATTCAAGGCATGCAGTTTGTTTATTTGGAGGAAATCCTTAAGCTTGTCCCATTGAAAGAATGAGAATAACTCTACTCACTGAATTGACAAGTGTAGCCTCTTTCATTGAATGAAATTTTGCAGTTTGTTTCACTGTGTAAGGGAGTTAGTTTCGTTGCATTGAATCAAGGAATTCAGTTTAATTCAATGAATCAATGGTTATAGTTTGATTGAATGATTCAATGCATAGAGTTTGTTTCCATGAATGAAAGCATTAAGCTTGTCCGACTGAATGAATTAGAGTAGCTCTACTCATTGAATTGAGAAGTGCAGACTTTTTAATGAATGTACCCACAAAGTTTTGTTCAGGAGAAAAGTACGTTTGGTTTGTTGCATTGAAACAAGGAATACAGTTTGATTCAATGAATCAATGGTTATAGTTTGATTGAATGATTAAATGCATGCAGTTTGTTTATTTGAAAGAAAGCGTAAAGCTTGTCCAATTGAAAGAATGAGAATAACTCTATTCACTGAATGGACAACTGCAGCCTCTTTCATTGAATGAACCTACAAAGTTTTGTGCACAAGGAAAGTATGTTTGGTTTGTTGCATTGAAACAAGGAATACAGTTTGATTCAATGAATCAATGGTTATAGTTTGATTGAATGATTCAATGCATGCAGTTTCTGTATTTGGAAGAAACCGTTAAGCTTCGCCCATTGACAGAATGAGAATAACTTTACTCACTGAATTGACAAGTGCAGCCCCTTTCATTGAATGAAAGTATGCACTTTGTTTCACTGTACAAGGGAGTTAGGTTTGTTGCATTGAAACAATGAATACAGTTTGATTCAATGAATCAATGGTTGTAGTTTCATTGAATGCATGCAGTTTGTTTAATTGAACGAAAGCGTTAAGATTGTCCCACTGAATGAATGAGAGTAGCTCTACTCATTGAATTGACAAGTGCAGCCTTTTTCATGAATGAACCTATAAAGTTTTGTTCACGAGAAAATTATGTTTGGTTTGTTGCATTGAACCAAGTATATATTTTGATTCAATGAATCAATGGTTATAGTTTGATAGAATGATTCAATGCATGCAATTTGTTTATTTGAAAGAAATCGTTAATCTTGTCCCATTGAAAGAATGAGAATAACTCTACTCACTGAATTGACAAGTGCAGCCTCTTTCATTAAATGAAAGTATGCAGTTTGTTTCACTCTGCAAGGGAGTTAGGTTTGTTGCATTGAAACAATGAATACAGTTTGATTCAATGAATTAATGGATGTAGTTTGATTGAATGCATGCAGTTTGTTTAATTGAACGAAAGCGATAAGCTTGTCCCATTGAAAGAATGAGAATAACTCTTCTCACTGAATTGACAAGTGCAGCCTCTTTCATTGAATGAAAGTATGCACTTTGGTTCACTATGTAAGGGAGTTAGGTTTGTTCCATTGAAAGAAGGAATACGGTCTGATTAATTGAAGCAATGATTTCACTTTGATTCAATGATTCAATGAATGCAGTTTCTTTCATTGTATGAAAGCCTTAGGCTGGTCCCATTGAATGAAAGAGAATAGCTCTACTCATTGAATTGACAAGTGCAGCATTTTTCATTGAATGAACATATGCAGTTTGTTTCACTGTACAAGGGAGGGAGGTTTGTTGCATTGATTCAATGAATAAGGTTTGATTCATTGAAGCAATGATTTCACTTGGATTAAATGATTCAATGAATGCAGTTTGTTTCATTGAATGAAAGCATTAAGCTTGTCCCACTGAATGAATGAGAGTAGCTCTACTCATTGAATTGACAGGTGCAGCCTTTTTAATGAATGAACCTACAAAGTTTTGTTCAGGAGAAAAGTACGTTTGGTTTGTTGCATTGAAATAAGGAATACAGTTTGATTCAATGAATCAATGGTTGTAGTTTGATTGAATGATTCAAGGCATGCAGTTTGTTTATTTGGAGGAAATCCTTAAGCTTGTCCCATTGAAAGAATGAGAATAACTCTACTCACTGAATTGACAAGTGTAGCCTCTTTCATTGAATGAAATTTTGCAGTTTGTTTCACTGTGTAAGGGAGTTAGTTTCGTTGCATTGAATCAAGGAATTCAGTTTAATTCAATGAATCAATGGTTATAGTTTGATTGAATGATTCAATGCATAGAGTTTGTTTCCTTGAATGAAAGCATTAAGCTTGTCCCACTGAATGAATGAGAGTAGCTCTACTCATTGAATTGACAAGTGCAGCATTTTTTATTGAATAAACATATGCAGTTTGTTTCACTGTACAAGGGAGGTAGTTTTGTTGCATTGATTCAATGAATAAGGTTTGATTCATTGAAGCAATGATTTCACTTTGATTCAATGATTCAATGAATGCAATTTGTTTCATTGAATGAAAGCATTAAGCTTGTCCCAATGAATGAATGAGAGTAGCTCTACTCATTGAATTGACAATTGCAGCCTTTTTAATGAATGAACCTACAAAGTTTTGTTCCGGACAAAAGTACGTTTGGTTTGTTGCATTAAAACAAGGAATATAGTTTGATTCAATGAATCAATGGTTGTAGTTTGATTGAATGATTCAAGGCATGCAGTTTGTTTATTTGGAGGAAATCCTTAAGCTTGTCCCATTGAAAGAATGAGAATAACTCTACTCACTGAATTGACAAGTGTAGCCTCTTTCATTGAATGAAATTTTGCAGTTTGTTTCACTGTGTAAGGGAGTTAGTTTCGTTGCATTGAATCAAGGAATTCAGTTTAATTCAATGAATCAATGGTTATAGTTTGATTGAATGATTCAATGCATAGAGTTTGTTTCCTTGAATGAAAGCATTAAGCTTGTCCCACTGAATGAATTAGAGTAGCTCTACTCATTGAATTGACAAGTGCAGACTTTTTAATGAATGTACCCACAAAGTTTTGTTCAGGAGAAAAGTACGTTTGGTTTGTTGCATTGAAACAATGAATACAGTTTGATTCAATGAATCAATGGTTATTATTTGATTGAATGATTAAATGCATGCAGTTTGTTTATTTGAAAGAAAGCGTTAAGCTTGTCCCATTGAAAGAATGAGAATAACTCTACTCACTGAATTGACAATTGCAGCCTCTTTCATTAAATGAAAGTATGCAGTTTGTTTCACTGTACAAGGGAGTTAGGTTTGTTGCATTGAAACAATGAATACAGTTTGATTCAATGAATCAATGGTTGCAGTTTGATTGAATGGTTCAATGCATGCAGTTTGTTTAATTGAAAGAAATCGTTAAGCTGGTCCCATTGAAAAAATTAGAATAACTCTATTCCCTGAATGGACAAGTGCAGCCTCTTTCATTGAATGAACGTATAAAGTTTTGTTCACGATATATGTATGTTTGGTTTGTCGCATTAAAACAAGGAATACAGTTTGATTCAATGAATCAATGGTTGAAGTTTGATTGACTGATTCAATGCATGCTGTTTGTTTATTTGAAAGAAATCGTTAAGCTTGTCCCATTGAAAGAATGAGAATAACTCTATTCCCTGAATGGACAAGTGCAGCCCCTTTCATTGAATGAGCCTACAACGATTTGTGCCCGAGGAAATTATGTTTGGTTTGTTGCATTGAAACAAGGAATACAGTTTGATACAATGAATCAATGGTTGCAGTTTGATTCAATGATTCAATGAATGCAGTTTGTTTCATTGAATGAAAGCGTTAAGCTTGTCCCACTGAATGAAAGAGAGTAGCTCTACTCATTGAATTGACAAGTGCAGCATTTTTTATTGAATAAACATATGCAGTTTGTTTCACTGTACAAGGGAGGTAGGTTTGTTTCATTGATTCAATGAATAAGGTTTGATTCATTGAAGCAATGATTTCACTTTGATTCAATGATTCAATGAATGCAATTTGTTTCATTGAATGAAAGCATTAAGCTTGTCCCAATGAATGAATGAGAGTAGCTCTACTCATTGAATTGACAATTGCAGCCTTTTTAATGAATGAACCTACAAAGTTTTGTTCAGGACAAAAGTACGTTTGGTTTGTTGCATTAAAACAAGGAATATAGTTTGATTCAATGAATCAATGGTTGTAGTTTGATTGAATGATTGAAGGCATGCAGTTTGTTTATTTGGAGGAAATCCTTAAGCTTGTCCCATTGAAAGAATGAGAATAACTCTACTCACTGAATTGACAAGTGTAGCCTCTTTCATTGAATGAAATTTTGCAGTTTGTTTCACTGTGTAAGGGAGTTAGTTTCGTTGCATTGAATCAAGGAATTCAGTTTAATTCAATGAATCAATGGTTATAGTTTGATTGAATGATTCAATGCATAGAGTTTGTTTCCTTGAATGAAAGCATTAAGCTTGTCCCACTGAATGAATTAGAGTAGCTCTACTCATTGAATTGACAAGTGCAGACTTTTTAATGAATGTACCCACAAAGTTTTGTTCAGGAGAAAAGTACGTTTGGTTTGTTGCATTGAAACAATGAATACAGTTTGATTCAATGAATCAATGGTTATTATTTGATTGAATGATTAAATGCATGCAGTTTGTTTATTTGAAAGAAAGCGTTAAGCTTGTCCCATTGAAAGAATGAGAATAACTCTACTCACTGAATTGACAATTGCAGCCTCTTTCATTAAATGAAAGTATGCAGTTTGTTTCACTGTACAAGGGAGTTAGGTTTGTTGCATTGAAACAATGAATACAGTTTGATTCAATGAATCAATGGTTGCAGTTTGATTGAATGGTTCAATGCATGCAGTTTGTTTAATTGAAAGAAATCGTTAAGCTGGTCCCATTGAAAAAATTAGAATAACTCTATTCCCTGAATGGACAAGTGCAGCCTCTTTCATTGAATGAACGTATAAAGTTTTGTTCACGATATATGTATGTTTGGTTTGTCGCATTAAAACAAGGAATACAGTTTGATTCAATGAATCAGTGGTTGAAGTTTGATTGACTGATTCAATGCATGCTGTTTGTTTATTTGAAAGAAATCGTTAAGCTTGTCCCATTGAAAGAATGAGAATAACTCTATTCCCTGAATGGACAAGTGCAGCCCCTTTCATTGAATGAGCCTACAACGATTTGTGCCCGAGGAAATTATGTTTGGTTTGTTGCATTGAAACAAGGAATACAGTTTGATTCAATGAATCAATGGTTGCAATTTGTTTCATTGAATGAAAGCATTAAGCTTGTCCCAATGAATGAATGAGAGTAGCTCTACTCATTGAATTGACAAGTGCAGCCTTTTTAATGAATGAACCTACAAAGTTTTGTTCAGGAGAAAAGTACGTTTGGTTTGTTGCATTAAAACAAGGAATACAGTTTGATTCGATGAATCAATGTTTATAGTTTGATTGAATGATTAAATGCATGCAGTTTGTTTATTTGAAAGAAAGCGTTAAGCTTGTCCCATTGAAAGAATGAGAACAGCTCTACTCACTGAATTGACAAGTGCAGCCTCTTTGATAGAATAAAAGTATGCAGTTTGTTTAACTGTACAAGGGAGTTAGGTTTGTTGCATTGAAACAATGAATACAGTTTGATTCAATGAATCAATGGTTGTAGTTTGATTGAATGCATGCAGTTTGTTTATTTGAACGAAAGCGTTAAGATTGTCCCATTGAAAGAAAGAGAATAACTCTACTCACTGAATTGACAATTGCAGCCTCTTTCATTAAATGAAAGTATGCAGTTTGTTTCACTGTACAAGGGAGTTAGGTTTGTTGCATTGAAACAATGAATACAGTTTGATTCAATGAATCAATGGTTGCAGTTTGATTGAATGGTTCAATGCATGCAGTTTGTTTAATTGAAAGAAATCGTTAAGCTGGTCCCATTGAAAAAATTAGAATAACTCTATTCCCTGAATGGACAAGTGCAGCCTCTTTCATTGAATGAACGTATAAAGTTTTGTTCACGATATATGTATGTTTGGTTTGTCGCATTAAAACAAGGAATACAGTTTGATTCAATGAATCAATGGTTGAAGTTTGATTGACTGATTCAATGCATGCTGTTTGTTTATTTGAAAGAAATCGTTAAGCTTGTCCCATTGAAAGAATGAGAATAACTCTATTCCCTGAATGGACAAGTGCAGCCCCTTTCATTGAATGAGCCTACAACGATTTGTGCCCGAGGAAATTATGTTTGGTTTGTTGCATTGAAACAAGGAATTCAGTTTGATTCAATGAATCAATGGTTGCAGTTTGATTCAATGATTCAATGAATGCAGTTTGTTTCATTGAATGAAAGCGTTAAGCTTGTCCCACTGAATGAATGAGAGTAGCTCTACTCATTGAATTGACAAGTGCAGCATTTTTTATTGAATAAACATATGCAGTTTGTTTCACTGTACAAGGGAGGTAGGTTTGTTGCATTGATTCAATGAATAAGGTTTGATTCATTGAAGCAATGATTTCACTTTGATTCAATGATTCAATGAATGCAATTTGTTTCATTGAATGAAAGCATTAAGCTTGTCCCAATGAATGAATGAGAGTAGCTCTACTCATTGAATTGACAATTGCAGCCTTTTTAATGAATGAACCTACAAAGTTTTGTTCAGGACAAAAGTACGTTTGGTTTGTTGCATTAAAACAAGGAATATAGTTTGATTCAATGAATCAATGGTTGTAGTTTGATTGAATGATTCAAGGCATGCAGTTTGTTTATTTGGAGGAAATCCTTAAGCTTGTCCCATTGAAAGAATGAGAATAACTCTACTCACTGAATTGACAAGTGTAGCCTCTTTCATTGAATGAAATTTTGCAGTTTGTTTCACTGTGTAAGGGAGTTAGTTTCGTTGCATTGAATCAAGGAATTCAGTTTAATTCAATGAATCAATGGTTATAGTTTGATTGAATGATTCAATGCATAGAGTTTGTTTCCTTGAATGAAAGCATTAAGCTTGTCCCACTGAATGAATTAGAGTAGCTCTACTCATTGAATTGACAAGTGCAGACTTTTTAATGAATGTACCCACAAAGTTTTGTTCAGGAGAAAAGTACGTTTGGTTTGTTGCATTGAAACAATGAATACAGTTTGATTCAATGAATCAATGGTTATTATTTGATTGAATGATTAAATGCATGCAGTTTGTTTATTTGAAAGAAAGCGTTAAGCTTGTCCCATTGAAAGAATGAGAATAACTCTACTCACTGAATTGACAATTGCAGCCTCTTTCATTAAATGAAAGTATGCAGTTTGTTTCACTGTACAAGGGAGTTAGGTTTGTTGCATTGAAACAATGAATACAGTTTGATTCAATGAATCAATGGTTGCAGTTTGATTGAATGGTTCAATGCATGCAGTTTGTTTAATTGAAAGAAATCGTTAAGCTGGTCCCATTGAAAAAATTAGAATAACTCTATTCCCTGAATGGACAAGTGCAGCCGCTTTCATTGAATGAACGTATAAAGTTTTGTTCACGATATATGTATGTTTGGTTTGTCGCATTAAAACAAGGAATACAGTTTGATTCAATGAATCAAAGGTTGAAGTTTGATTGACTGATTCAATGCATGCTGTTTGTTTATTTGAAAGAAATCGTTAAGCTTGTCCCATTGAAAGAATGAGAATAACTCTATTCCCTGAATGGACAAGTGCAGCCCCTTTCATTGAATGAGCCTACAACGATTTGTGCCCGAGGAAATTATGTTTGGTTTGTTGCATTGAAACAAGGAATTCAGTTTGATTCAATGAATCAATGGTTGCAGTTTGATTCAATGATTCAATGAATGCAGTTTGTTTCATTGAATGAAAGCGTTAAGCTTGTCCCACTGAATGAATGAGAGTAGCTCTACTCATTGAATTGACAAGTGCAGCATTTTTTATTGAATAAACATATGCAGTTTGTTTCACTGTACAAGGGAGGTAGGTTTGTTGCATTGATTCAATGAATAAGGTTTGATTCATTGAGCAATGATTTCACTTTGATTCAATGATTCAATGAATGCAATTTGTTTCATTGAATGAAAGCATTAAGCTTGTCCCAATGAATGAATGAGAGTAGCTCGACTCATTGAATTGACAAGTGCAGCATTTTTTATTGAATAAACATATGCAGTTTGTTTCACTGTACAAGGGAGGTCGGTTTGTTTCATTGATTCAATGAATAAGGTTTGATTCATTGAAGCAATGATTTCACTTTGATTCAATGATTCAATGAATGCAATTTGTTTCATTGAATGAAAGCATTAAGCTTGTCCCAATGAATGAATGAGAGTAGCTCTACTCTTTGAATTGACAAGTGCAGCCTTTTTAATGAATGAACCTACAAAGTTTTGTTCAGGAGAAAAGTACGTTTGGTTTGTTGCATTAAAACAAGGAATACAGTTTGATTCGATGAATCAATGGTTATAGTTTGATTGAATGATTAAATGCATGCAGTTTGTTTATTTGAAAGAAAGCGTTAAGCTTGTCCCATTGAAAGAATGAGAATAACTCTACTCACTGAATTGACAAGTGCAGCCTCTTTGATAGAATAAAAGTATGCAGTTTGTTTCACTGTACAAGGGAGTTAGGTTTGTTGCATTGAAACAATGAATACAGTTTGATTCAATGAATCAATGGTTGTAGTTTGATTGAATGCATGCAGTTTGTTTATTTGAACGAAAGCGTTAAGCTTGTCCCATTGAAAGAATGAGAATAACTCTACTCAATGAATTGACAAGTGCAGCCTCTTTCATTGAATGAAAGTATGCAGTTTGGTTCACTATGTAACGGAGATAGGTTTGTTCCATTGAAAGAAGGAATACGGTTTGATTAATTGAATCAATGATTGGAGATTTATTCAATGATTCAATGAATGCAGTTTCTTTCATTGAATGAAAGCCTTAGGCTGTTCCCATTGAATGAAAGAGAATAGCTCTACTCATTGAATTGACAAGTGCAGCATTTTTCATTGAATGAACATATGCAGTTTGTTTCACTGTACAAGGGAGGTAGGTTTGTTGTATTGATTTAATGAATAAGGTTTGATTCATTGAAGCAATGATTTCACTTTGATTAAATGATTCAATGAATGCAATTTGTTTCATTGAATGAAAGCATTAAGCTTGTCCCACTGAATGAATGAGAGTAGCTCTACTCATTGAATTGACAAGTGCAGCCTTTTAAATGAATGAACCTACAAAGTTTTGTTCAGGAGAAAAGTACGTTTGGTTTGTTGCATTGAAACAAGGAATACAGTTTGATTCAATGAATCACTGGTTATAGTTTGATTGAATGATTAAATGCATGCAGTTTGTTTATTTGAAAGAAATCGTTAAGCTTGTCCCATTGAAAGAATGAGAATAACTCTATTCACTGAATGGACAAGTGCAGCCTCTTTGATTGAATGAAAGTATGCAGTTTGTTTCACTGTACAAGGGAGTTAGGTTTGTTGCATTGAAACAATGATTACAGTTTGATTCAATGAATCAATGGTTGTAGTTTGATTAAATGCATGCAGTTTGTTTAATTGAACGAAAGCGTTAAGATTGTCCCACTGAATGAATGAGAGTAGCTCTACTCATTGAATTGACAAGTGCAGCCTTTTTCATGAATGAACCTATAAAGTTTTGTTAACGAGAAAATTATGTTTGGTTTGTTGCATTGAACCAAGTAATATAGTTTGATTCAATGAATCAATGGTTGTAGTTTGATTGAATGATTCAAGGCATGCAGTTTGTTTATTTGGAGGAAATCCTTAAGCTTGTCCCATTGAAAGAATGAGAATAACTCTACTCACTGAATTGACAAGTGTAGCCTCTTTCATTGAATGAAATTTTGCAGTTTGTTTCACTGTGTAAGGGAGTTAGTTTCGTTGCATTGAATCAAGGAATTCAGTTTAATTCAATGAATCAATGGTTATAGTTTGATTGAATGATTCAATGCATAGAGTTTGTTTCCATGAATGAAAGCATTAAGCTTGTCCGACTGAATGAATTAGAGTAGCTCTACTCATTGAATTGAGAAGTGCAGACTTTTTAATGAATGTACCCACAAAGTTTTGTTCAGGAGAAAAGTACGTTTGGTTTGTTGCATTGAAACAAGGAATACAGTTTGATTCAATGAATCAATGGTTATAGTTTGATTGAATGATTAAATGCATGCAGTTTGTTTATTTGAAAGAAAGCGTAAAGCTTGTCCAATTGAAAGAATGAGAATAACTCTATTCACTGAATGGACAACTGCAGCCTCTTTCATTGAATGAACCTACAAAGTTTTGTGCACAAGGAAAGTATGTTTGGTTTGTTGCATTGAAACAAGGAATACAGTTTGATTCAATGAATCAATGGTTATAGTTTGATTGAATGATTCAATGCATGCAGTTTCTGTATTTGGAAGAAACCGTTAAGCTTCGCCCATTGACAGAATGAGAATAACTTTACTCACTGAATTGACAAGTGCAGCCCCTTTCATTGAATGAAAGTATGCACTTTGTTTCACTGTACAAGGGAGTTAGGTTTGTTGCATTGAAACAATGAATACAGTTTGATTCAATGAATCAATGGTTGTAGTTTCATTGAATGCATGCAGTTTGTTTAATTGAACGAAAGCGTTAAGATTGTCCCACTGAATGAATGAGAGTAGCTCTACTCATTGAATTGACAAGTGCAGCCTTTTTCATGAATGAACCTATAAAGTTTTGTTCACGAGAAAATTATGTTTGGTTTGTTGCATTGAACCAAGTATATATTTTGATTCAATGAATCAATGGTTATAGTTTGATAGAATGATTCAATGCATGCAATTTGTTTATTTGAAAGAAATCGTTAATCTTGTCCCATTGAAAGAATGAGAATAACTCTACTCACTGAATTGACAAGTGCAGCCTCTTTCATTAAATGAAAGTATGCAGTTTGTTTCACTCTGCAAGGGAGTTAGGTTTGTTGCATTGAAACAATGAATACAGTTTGATTCAATGAATTAATGGATGTAGTTTGATTGAATGCATGCAGTTTGTTTAATTGAACGAAAGCGATAAGCTTGTCCCATTGAAAGAATGAGAATAACTCTTCTCACTGAATTGACAAGTGCAGCCTCTTTCATTGAATGAAAGTATGCACTTTGGTTCACTATGTAAGGGAGTTAGGTTTGTTCCATTGAAAGAAGGAATACGGTCTGATTAATTGAAGCAATGATTTCACTTTGATTCAATGATTCAATGAATGCAGTTTCTTTCATTGTATGAAAGCCTTAGGCTGGTCCCATTGAATGAAAGAGAATAGCTCTACTCATTGAATTGACAAGTGCAGCATTTTTCATTGAATGAACATATGCAGTTTGTTTCACTGTACAAGGGAGGGAGGTTTGTTGCATTGATTCAATGAATAAGGTTTGATTCATTGAAGCAATGATTTCACTTGGATTAAATGATTCAATGAATGCAGTTTGTTTCATTGAATGAAAGCATTAAGCTTGTCCCACTGAATGAATGAGAGTAGCTCTACTCATTGAATTGACAGGTGCAGCCTTTTTAATGAATGAACCTACAAAGTTTTGTTCAGGAGAAAAGTACGTTTGGTTTGTTGCATTGAAATAAGGAATACAGTTTGATTCAATGAATCAATGGTTGTAGTTTGATTGAATGATTCAAGGCATGCAGTTTGTTTATTTGGAGGAAATCCTTAAGCTTGTCCCATTGAAAGAATGAGAATAACTCTACTCACTGAATTGACAAGTGTAGCCTCTTTCATTGAATGAAATTTTGCAGTTTGTTTCACTGTGTAAGGGAGTTAGTTTCGTTGCATTGAATCAAGGAATTCAGTTTAATTCAATGAATCAATGGTTATAGTTTGATTGAATGATTCAATGCATAGAGTTTGTTTCCTTGAATGAAAGCATTAAGCTTGTCCCACTGAATGAATGAGAGTAGCTCTACTCATTGAATTGACAAGTGCAGCATTTTTTATTGAATAAACATATGCAGTTTGTTTCACTGTACAAGGGAGGTAGTTTTGTTGCATTGATTCAATGAATAAGGTTTGATTCATTGAAGCAATGATTTCACTTTGATTCAATGATTCAATGAATGCAATTTGTTTCATTGAATGAAAGCATTAAGCTTGTCCCAATGAATGAATGAGAGTAGCTCTACTCATTGAATTGACAATTGCAGCCTTTTTAATGAATGAACCTACAAAGTTTTGTTCCGGACAAAAGTACGTTTGGTTTGTTGCATTAAAACAAGGAATATAGTTTGATTCAATGAATCAATGGTTGTAGTTTGATTGAATGATTCAAGGCATGCAGTTTGTTTATTTGGAGGAAATCCTTAAGCTTGTCCCATTGAAAGAATGAGAATAACTCTACTCACTGAATTGACAAGTGTAGCCTCTTTCATTGAATGAAATTTTGCAGTTTGTTTCACTGTGTAAGGGAGTTAGTTTCGTTGCATTGAATCAAGGAATTCAGTTTAATTCAATGAATCAATGGTTATAGTTTGATTGAATGATTCAATGCATAGAGTTTGTTTCCTTGAATGAAAGCATTAAGCTTGTCCCACTGAATGAATTAGAGTAGCTCTACTCATTGAATTGACAAGTGCAGACTTTTTAATGAATGTACCCACAAAGTTTTGTTCAGGAGAAAAGTACGTTTGGTTTGTTGCATTGAAACAATGAATACAGTTTGATTCAATGAATCAATGGTTATTATTTGATTGAATGATTAAATGCATGCAGTTTGTTTATTTGAAAGAAAGCGTTAAGCTTGTCCCATTGAAAGAATGAGAATAACTCTACTCACTGAATTGACAATTGCAGCCTCTTTCATTAAATGAAAGTATGCAGTTTGTTTCACTGTACAAGGGAGTTAGGTTTGTTGCATTGAAACAATGAATACAGTTTGATTCAATGAATCAATGGTTGCAGTTTGATTGAATGGTTCAATGCATGCAGTTTGTTTAATTGAAAGAAATCGTTAAGCTGGTCCCATTGAAAAAATTAGAATAACTCTATTCCCTGAATGGACAAGTGCAGCCTCTTTCATTGAATGAACGTATAAAGTTTTGTTCACGATATATGTATGTTTGGTTTGTCGCATTAAAACAAGGAATACAGTTTGATTCAATGAATCAATGGTTGAAGTTTGATTGACTGATTCAATGCATGCTGTTTGTTTATTTGAAAGAAATCGTTAAGCTTGTCCCATTGAAAGAATGAGAATAACTCTATTCCCTGAATGGACAAGTGCAGCCCCTTTCATTGAATGAGCCTACAACGATTTGTGCCCGAGGAAATTATGTTTGGTTTGTTGCATTGAAACAAGGAATACAGTTTGATACAATGAATCAATGGTTGCAGTTTGATTCAATGATTCAATGAATGCAGTTTGTTTCATTGAATGAAAGCGTTAAGCTTGTCCCACTGAATGAAAGAGAGTAGCTCTACTCATTGAATTGACAAGTGCAGCATTTTTTATTGAATAAACATATGCAGTTTGTTTCACTGTACAAGGGAGGTAGGTTTGTTTCATTGATTCAATGAATAAGGTTTGATTCATTGAAGCAATGATTTCACTTTGATTCAATGATTCAATGAATGCAATTTGTTTCATTGAATGAAAGCATTAAGCTTGTCCCAATGAATGAATGAGAGTAGCTCTACTCATTGAATTGACAATTGCAGCCTTTTTAATGAATGAACCTACAAAGTTTTGTTCAGGACAAAAGTACGTTTGGTTTGTTGCATTAAAACAAGGAATATAGTTTGATTCAATGAATCAATGGTTGTAGTTTGATTGAATGATTGAAGGCATGCAGTTTGTTTATTTGGAGGAAATCCTTAAGCTTGTCCCATTGAAAGAATGAGAATAACTCTACTCACTGAATTGACAAGTGTAGCCTCTTTCATTGAATGAAATTTTGCAGTTTGTTTCACTGTGTAAGGGAGTTAGTTTCGTTGCATTGAATCAAGGAATTCAGTTTAATTCAATGAATCAATGGTTATAGTTTGATTGAATGATTCAATGCATAGAGTTTGTTTCCTTGAATGAAAGCATTAAGCTTGTCCCACTGAATGAATTAGAGTAGCTCTACTCATTGAATTGACAAGTGCAGACTTTTTAATGAATGTACCCACAAAGTTTTGTTCAGGAGAAAAGTACGTTTGGTTTGTTGCATTGAAACAATGAATACAGTTTGATTCAATGAATCAATGGTTATTATTTGATTGAATGATTAAATGCATGCAGTTTGTTTATTTGAAAGAAAGCGTTAAGCTTGTCCCATTGAAAGAATGAGAATAACTCTACTCACTGAATTGACAATTGCAGCCTCTTTCATTAAATGAAAGTATGCAGTTTGTTTCACTGTACAAGGGAGTTAGGTTTGTTGCATTGAAACAATGAATACAGTTTGATTCAATGAATCAATGGTTGCAGTTTGATTGAATGGTTCAATGCATGCAGTTTGTTTAATTGAAAGAAATCGTTAAGCTGGTCCCATTGAAAAAATTAGAATAACTCTATTCCCTGAATGGACAAGTGCAGCCTCTTTCATTGAATGAACGTATAAAGTTTTGTTCACGATATATGTATGTTTGGTTTGTCGCATTAAAACAAGGAATACAGTTTGATTCAATGAATCAGTGGTTGAAGTTTGATTGACTGATTCAATGCATGCTGTTTGTTTATTTGAAAGAAATCGTTAAGCTTGTCCCATTGAAAGAATGAGAATAACTCTATTCCCTGAATGGACAAGTGCAGCCCCTTTCATTGAATGAGCCTACAACGATTTGTGCCCGAGGAAATTATGTTTGGTTTGTTGCATTGAAACAAGGAATACAGTTTGATTCAATGAATCAATGGTTGCAATTTGTTTCATTGAATGAAAGCATTAAGCTTGTCCCAATGAATGAATGAGAGTAGCTCTACTCATTGAATTGACAAGTGCAGCCTTTTTAATGAATGAACCTACAAAGTTTTGTTCAGGAGAAAAGTACGTTTGGTTTGTTGCATTAAAACAAGGAATACAGTTTGATTCGATGAATCAATGTTTATAGTTTGATTGAATGATTAAATGCATGCAGTTTGTTTATTTGAAAGAAAGCGTTAAGCTTGTCCCATTGAAAGAATGAGAACAGCTCTACTCACTGAATTGACAAGTGCAGCCTCTTTGATAGAATAAAAGTATGCAGTTTGTTTAACTGTACAAGGGAGTTAGGTTTGTTGCATTGAAACAATGAATACAGTTTGATTCAATGAATCAATGGTTGTAGTTTGATTGAATGCATGCAGTTTGTTTATTTGAACGAAAGCGTTAAGATTGTCCCATTGAAAGAAAGAGAATAACTCTACTCAATGAATTGACAAGTGCAGCCTCTTTCATTGAATGAAAGTATGCAGTTTGGTTCACTATGTAACGGAGATAGGTTTGTTCCATTGAAAGAAGGAATACGGTTTGATTAATTGAATCAATGATTGTAGATTTATTCAATGATTCAATGAATGCAGTTTCTTTCATTGAATGAAAGCCTTAGGCTGGTCCCATTGAATGAAAGAGAATAGCTCTACTCATTGAATTGACAAGTGCAGCATTTTTCATTGAATGAACATATGCAGTTTGTTTCACTGTACAAGGGAGGTAGGTTTGTTGTATTGATTTAATGAATAAGGTTTGATTCATTGAAGCAATGATTTCACTTTGATTAAATGATTCAATGAATGCAATTTGTTTCATTGAATGAAAGCATTAAGCTTGTCCCACTGAATGAATGAGAGTAGCTCTACTCATTGAATTGACAAGTGCAGCCTTTTAAATGAATGAACCTACAAAGTTTTGTTCAGGAGTAAAGTACGTTTGGTTTGTTGCATTGAAACAAGGAATACAGTTTGATTCAATGAATCACTGGTTATAGTTTGATTGAATGATTAAATGCATGCAGTTTGTTTATTTGAAAGAAATCGTTAAGCTTGTCCCATTGAAAGAATGAGAATAACTCTATTCACTGAATCGACAAGTGCAGCCTCTTTGATTGAATGAAAGTATGCAGTTTGTTTCACTGTACAAGGGAGTTAGGTTTGTTGCATTGAAACAATGATTACAGTTTGATTCAATGAATCAATGGTTGTAGTTTGATTAAATGCATGCAGTTTGTTTAATTGAACGAAAGCGTTAAGATTGTCCCACTGAATGAATGAGAGTAGCTCTACTCATTGAATTGACAAGTGCAGCCTTTTTCATGAATGAACCTATAAAGTTTTGTTAACGAGAAAATTATGTTTGGTTTGTTGCATTGAACCAAGTAATATAGTTTGATTCAATGAATCAATGGTTGTAGTTTGATTGAATGATTCAAGGCATGCAGTTTGTTTATTTGGAGGAAATCCTTAAGCTTGTCCCATTGAAAGAATGAGAATAACTCTACTCACTGAATTGACAAGTGTAGCCTCTTTCATTGAATGAAATTTTGCAGTTTGTTTCACTGTGTAAGGGAGTTAGTTTCGTTGCATTGAATCAAGGAATTCAGTTTAATTCAATGAATCAATGGTTATAGTTTGATTGAATGATTCAATGCATAGAGTTTGTTTCCTTGAATGAAAGCATTAAGCTTGTCCCACTGAATGAATTAGAGTAGCTCTACTCATTGAATTGAGAAGTGCAGACTTTTTAATGAATGAACCCACAAAGTTTTGTTCAGGAGAAAAGTACGTTTGGTTTGTTGCATTGAAACAAGGAATACAGTTTGATTCAATGAATCAATGGTTATAGTTTGATTGAATGATTAAATGCATGCAGTTTGTTTATTTGAAAGAAAGCGTTAAGCTTGTCCCATTGAAAGAATGAGAATAACTCTATTCACTGAATGGACAACTGCAGCCTCTTTCATTGAATGAACCTACAAAGTTTTGTGCACAAGGAAAGTATGTTTGGTTTGTTGCATTGAAACAAGGAATACAGTTTGATTCAATGAATCAATGGTTATAGTTTGATTGAATGATTCAATGCATGCAGTTTCTGTATTTGAAAGAAACCGTTAAGCTTCTCCCATTGACAGAATGAGAATAACTTTACTCACTGAATTGACAAGTGCAGCCCCTTTCATTGAATGAAAGTATGCACTTTGTTTCACTGTACAAGGGAGTTAGGTTTGTTGCATTGAAACAATGAATACAGTTTGATTCAATGAATCAATGGTTGTAGTTTCATTGAATGCATGCAGTTTGTTTAATTGAACGAAAGCGTTAAGATTGCCCCACTGAATGAATGAGAGTAGCTCTACTCATTGAATTGATAAGTGCAGCCTTTTTCATGAATGAACCTATAAAGTTTTGTTCACGAGAAAATTATGTTTGGTTTGTTGCATTGAACCAAGTAATATATTTTGATTCAATGAATCAATGGTTATAGTTTGATAGAATGATTCAATGCATGCAATTTGTTTATTTGAAAGAAATCGTTAATCTTGTCCCATTGAAAGAATGAGAATAACTCTACTCACTGAATTGACAAGTGCAGCCTCTTTCATTAAATGAAAGTATGCAGTTTGTTTCACTCTGCAAGGGAGTTAGGTTTGTTGCATTGAAACAATGAATACAGTTTGATTCAATGAATTAATGGTTGTAGTTTGATTGAATGCATGCAGTTTGTTTAATTGAACGAAAGCGATAAGCTTGTCCCATTGAAAGAATGAGAATAACTCTACTCACTGAATTGACAAGTGCAGCCTCTTTCATTGAATGAAAGTATGCAGTTTGGTTCACTATGTAAGGGAGTTAGGTTTGTTCCATTGAAAGAAGGAATACGGTCTGATTAATTGAAGCAATGATTTCACTTTGATTCAATGATTCAATGAATGCAGTTTCTTTCATTGTATGAAAGCCTTAGGCTGGTCCCATTGAATGAAAGAGAATAGCTCTACTCATTGAATTGACAAGTGCAGCATTTTTCATTGAATGAACATATGCAGTTTGTTTCACTGTACAAGGGAGGTAGGTTTGTTGCATTGATTCAATGAATAAGGTTTGATTCATTGAAGCAATGATTTCACTTGGATTAAATGATTCAATGAATGCAGTTTGTTTCATTGAATGAAAGCATTAAGCTTGTCCCACTGAATGAATGAGAGTAGCTCTACTCATTGAATTGACAAGTGCAGCCTTTTTAATGAATGAACCTACAAAGTTTTGTTCAGGAGAAAAGTACGTTTGGTTTGTTGCATTGAAACAAGGAATACAGTTTGATTCAATGAATCAATGGTTACAGTTTGATTGAATGATTAAATGCACGCAGTTTGTTTATTTGAAAGAAATCGTGAAGCTTGTCCCATTGAAAGAATGAGAATAACTCTATTCACTGAATGGACAAGTGCAGCCTCTTTGATTGAATGAAAGTATGCAGTTTGTTTCACTGTACAAGGGAGTTAGGTTTGTTGCATTGAAACAATGAATACAGTTTGATTCAATGAATCAATGGTTGTAGTTTGATTGAATGCATGCAGTTTGTTTAATTTAACGAAAGCGTTAAGATTGTCCCACTGAATGAATGAGAGTAGCTCTACTCATTGAATTGACAAGTGCAGCGTTTTTCATGAATGAACGTATAAAGTTTTGTTAACGAGAAAATTATGTTTGGTTTGTTGCATTGAACCAAGTAATATAGTTTGATTCAATGAATCAATGGTTGTAGTTTGATTGAATGATTCAAGGCATGCAGTTTGTTTATTTGGAGGAAATCCTTAAGCTTGTCCCATTGAAAGAATGAGAATAACTCTACTCACTGAATTGACAAGTGTAGCCTCTTTCATTGAATGAAATTTTGCAGTTTGTTTCACTGTGTAAGGGAGTTAGTTTCGTTGCATTGAATCAAGGAATTCAGTTTAATTCAATGAATCAATGGTTATAGTTTGATTGAATGATTCAATGCATAGAGTTTGTTTCCTTGAATGAAAGCATTAAGCTTGTCCCACTGAATGAATTAGAGTAGCTCCACTCATTGAATTGACAAGTGCAGACTTTTTAATGAATGTACCCACAAAGTTTAGTTCAGGAGAAAAGTACGTTTGGTTTGTTGCATTGAAACAATGAATACAGTTTGATTCAATGAATCAATGGTTATTATTTGATTGAATGATTAAATGCATGCAGTTTGTTTATTTGAAAGAAAGCGTTAAGCTGGTCCCATTGAAAGAATGAGAATAACTCTACTCACTGAATTGACAATTGCAGCCTCTTTCATTAAATGAAAGTATGCAGTTTGTTTCACTGTACAAGGGAGTTAGGTTTGTTGCATTGAAACAATGAATACAGTTTGATTCAATGAATCAATGATTGCAGTTTGATTGAATGGTTCAATGCATGCAGTTTGTTTAATTGAAAGAAATCGTTAAGCTGGTCCCATTGAAAAAATGAGAATAACTCTATTCCCTGAATGGACAAGTGCAGCCTCTTTCATTGAATGAACGTATAAAGTTTTGTTCACGACATATGTATGTTTGGTTTGTCGCATTAAAACAAGGAATACAGTTTGATTCAATGAATCAATGGTTGAAGTTTGATTGACTGATTCAATGCATGCTGTTTGTTTATTTGAAAGAAATCGTTAAGCTTGTCCCATTGAAAGAATGAGAATAACTCTATTCCCTGAATGGACAAGTGCAGCCCCTTTCATTGAATGAGCCTACAACGATTTGTGCCCGAGGAAATTATGTTTGGTTTGTTGCATTGAAACAAGGAATACAGTTTGATTCAATGAATCAATGGTTGCAGTTTGATTCAATGATTCAACGAATGCAGTTTGTTTCATTGAATGAAAGCGTTAAGCTTGTCCCACTGAATGAATGAGAGTAGCTCTACTCATTGAATTGACAAGTGCAGCATTTTTCATTGAATAAACATATGCAGTTTGTTTCACTGTACAAGGGAGGTAGGTTTGTTGCATTGAATAAATGAATAAGGTTTGATTCATTGAAGAAATGATTTCACTTGGATTAAATGATTCAATAAATGCAGTTTGTTTCATTGAATGAAAGCATTTAAGCTTGTCCCAATGAATGAATGAGAGTAGCTCTACTCATTGAATTGACAAGTGCAGCCTTTTTAATGAATGAACCTACAAAGTTTTGTTCAGGAGAAAAGTACGTTTGGTTTGTTGCATTAAAAAAAGGAATACAGTTTGATTCAATGAATCAATGGTTGAAGTTTGATTGAATGATTCAATGCATGCAGTTTGTTTATTTGAAAGAAATCGTTAATCTGGTCCCATTGAAAGAATGAGAATAACTCTATTCACTGAATGGACAAGTGCAGCCTCTTTGATTGAATGAAAGTATGCAGTTTGTTTCACTGTACAAGGGAGTTAGGTTTGTTGCATTGAAACAATGAATACAGTTTGATTCAATGAATCAATGGTTGTAGTTTGATTGAATGCATGCAGTTTGTTTATTTGAACGAAAGCGTTAAGCTTGTCCCATTGAAAGAATGAGAATAACTCTACTCAATGAATTGACAAGTGCAGCCTCTTTCATTGAATGAAAGTATGCAGTTTGGTTCACTATGTAACGGAGATAGGTTTGTTCCATTGAAAGAAGGAATACGGTTTGATTAATTGAATCAATGATTGGAGATTTATTCAATGATTCAATGAATGCAGTTTCTTTCATTGAATGAAAGCCTTAGGCTGGTCCCATTGAATGAAAGAGAATAGCTCTACTCATTGAATTGACAAGTGCAGCATTTTTCATTGAATGAAAGTATGCAGTTTGGTTCACTATGTAAGGGAGATAGGTTTGTTCCATTGAAAGAAGGAATACGGTTTGATTCATTGAAGCAATGATTTCACTTTGATTCAATGATTCAAAGAATGCCGTTTCTTTCATTGAATAAAGCCTTAGGCTGGTCCCATTGAATGAAAGAGAATAGCTCTACTCATTGAATTGACAAGTGCAGCATTTTTCATTGAATGAACATATGCAGTTTGTTTCACTGGACAAGGGAGGTAGGTTTGTTGCATTGATTCAATGAATAAGGTTTGATTCATTGAAGAAATGAATTCACTTTGATTCAATGATTCAATGAATGCAGTTTGTTTCATTGAATGAAAGCATTAAGCTTGTCCCACTGAATGAATGAGAGTAGCTCAACTCATTGATTTGACAAGTGCTGCCTCCTTCATTGAATGAAATTATCAGTTTGTTTCACTATGTAAGGGAGATAGGTTTGTTCCATTGAAAGAAGGAATACAGTTTGATTCATTGAAGCAATGATTTCACTTTGATTCAATGATTCAATGCATGCAGTTTGTTTAATTGATCAAAAGTGTTAAGCTTGTCCATTTGAAAGAATGAGAATAACTCTACTCATTGAATTGACAAGTGCAGCATTTCTCATTGAATGAACATATGCAGTTTGTTTCACTGTACAAGGGAGGTACGTTTGTTCCATTGAATGAAGGAATATGGTTTGATTCATTGAAGCAATGATTTCACTTTGATTCAATGATTCAATGAATGACTTTTGTTTTTTTAAAAGAAAGCGTTAAGCTTCTCCCATTGAAAGAATGAGAATAACTCTATTCACTGAATGGACAAGTTTAGCCTCTTTCATTGAAAGAAACTACAAAGTTTTGTGCACGAGGAAAGTATGTTTCGATTGTTTCATTGAAACAAGGAATACAGTTTGATTCAATGAATCAATGGTTATAGTTTGATTGAATGATTCAATGCATGCAATTTGTTTATTTGAAAGAAACCGTTAAGCTTCTCCCATTGAAAAAATGAGAATAACTCTACTCACTGAATTGACAAGTGCAGCCTCTTTGATTGAATGAAAGCATGCAGTTTGGTCCACGATGTAAGGGAGATAGGTTTGTTCCATTGAAAGAAGGAATACGGTTTGATTAATCAATCAATGATTGTAGATTGATTCAATGATTCAACGAATGCAGTTTGTTTCATTGAATGAAAGCATTAAGCTTGTCCCACTGAATGAATGAGAGTAGCTCTACTCATTGAATTGAAAATTGCAGCCTTTTTCACGAATGAACCTATATAGTTTTGTTCACGAGAAAAGTTTTTGGTTTGTTGCAATGAAACAAGGAATATAGTTTGATTCAATGAATCAATGGTTGTAGTTTGATTGAATGGTTCAATACATGCAGTTTGTTTACTTGAACGAAAGCGTTAAGCTTGACCCATTGATAGAATGAGAATAACTCTACTCACTGAATTGACAAGTGCAGCCTCTTTCATTGAATGAAAATATGCAGTTTGGTTCACTATGCAAGGGAGATAGGTTTGTTCCATTGAAAGAAGGAATACGGTTTGATTCATTGAAGCAATGATTTTACTTTGATTCAATGATTCAATGAATGCAGTTTGTTTCATTGAATAAAAGCGTGAAGCTTGTCCCACTGAATTAATGAAAGGAGCTCTACTCATTGAATTGACAAGTGCAGTCTCTTTCATAGAATGAACCTATAAAGTTTCGTTCATGACATTAGTGAGTTTGGTTTTTTGCATTGAAACAAGGAATACAGTTTGATTCAATGAATCAATTGTTGAAGTTTGATTGAATGATTCAATGCATGCAGTTTGTATAATTCAATGAAAGCATAAAGCTTGTCCAATTGAAAGAATGAGAATAACTCTACTCACTGAATTGACAAGTGTAGCATCTTTCATTCAATGAAAGTTTGCAGTTTGTTTCACTATGTAAGGGAGTTAGTTTCATTGCATTGAAACAAGGAATACAGTTTGATTCAATGAATCAATGGTTGTAGTTTGATTCAATGATTCAATGAATACAGTTTGTTTCATTGAATGAAAGCATTAAGCTTGTCCCACTGAATGAATGAGAGTAGCTCTTCTCATTGAATTGAGAAGTGCAGCCTTTTTAATGAATGAACATACAAAGTTTTGTTCAGGAGAAAAGTACGTTTGGTTTGTTGCATTGAAACAAGGAATACAGTTTGATTGAATGAATCAATGGTCATGGTTTGATTGAATGATTAAATGCATGCAGTTTGTTTATTTGAAAGAAAGCGTTAAGCTTGTCCCATTGAAAGAATGACAATAACTCTATTCACTGAATGGACAAGTGCAGACTCTTTCATTGAATGAACCTACAAAGTTTTGTGCATGAGGAAAGTATGTTTGGTTTGTTGCATTGAAACAAGGAATACAGTTTGATTCAATGAATCAATGGTTATAGTTTGATTGAATGATTCAATGCATGCAGTTTGTTTATTTGAAAGAAAGCGTTAAGCTTGTCCCATTGAAAGAATGACAATAACTCTATTCACTGAATGGACAAGTTCAGCCTCTTTCATTGAATGAACCTACAAATATTTGTGCAAGAGGAAAGTATGTTTGGTTTGTTGCAGTGAAACAAGGAATACAGTTTGATTCAATGAATCAATGGTTATAGTTTGATTGAATGATTAAATGCATGCAGTTTGTGTATTTGAAAGAAAGCGTTAAGCTTGTCCCATTGAAAGAATGAGAATAACTCTATTCACTGAATGGACAAGTTCAGCCTCTTTCATTGAATGAACCTACAAAGTTTTGTGTACGAGGAAAGTATGTTTGGTTTTTTGCATTGAAATAAGGAATACAGTTTTATTCAATGAATCAATGGTTATAGTTTGATTGAATGATTCAATGCATGCAGTTTGTTTATTTGAAAGAAAGCGTTAAGCTTGTCCCATTGAAAGAATGACAATAACTCTATTCACTGAATGGACAAGTTCAGCCTCTTTCATTGAATGAACCTACAAATATTTGTGCAAGAGGAAAGTATGTTTGGTTTGTTGCAGTGAAACAAGGAATACAGTTTGATTCAATGAATCAATGGTTATAGTTTGATTGAATGATTAAATGCATGCAGTTTGTTTATTTGAAAGAAACCGTTAAGCTTCACCCATTGAAAGAATGAGAATAACTCTACTCACTGAATTGACAAGTGCAGCCTATTTCATTAAATGAAAGTATGCAGTTTGTTTCACTGTACAAGGGAGATAGGTTTGTTCCATTGAAAGAAGGAATACGGTTTGATTCATTGAAGCAATGATTTTACTTTGATTCAATGATTCAATGAATGCAGTTTGTTTCATGGAATAAAAGCGTGAAGCTTGTCCCACTGAATTAATGAAAGGAGCTCTACTCATTGAATTGACAAGTGCAGTCTCTTTCATAGAATGAACCTATAAAGTTTCGTTCATGACATTAGTGAGTTTGGTTTTTTGCATTGAAACAAGGAATACAGTTTGATTCAATGAATCAATTGTTGAAGTTTGATTGAATGATTCAATGCATGCAGTTTGAATAATTCAATGAAAGCATAAAGCTTGTCCAATTGAAAGAATGAGAATAACTCTACTCACTGAATTGACAAGTGTAGCATCTTTCATTCAATGAAAGTTTGCAGTTTGTTTCACTATGTAAGGGAGTTAGTTTCATTGCATTGAAACAAGGAATACAGTTTGATTCAATGAATCCATGGTTGTAGTTTGTTTCAATGATTCAATGAATACAGTTTGTTTCATTGAATGAAAGCATTAAGCTTGTCCCACTGAATGAATGAGAGTAGCTCTACTCATTGAATTGACAAGTGCAGTCTCTTTCATAGAATGAACCTATAAAGTTTTGTTCACGACATTAGTGAGTTTGGTTTTTTGCATTGAAACAAGGAATACAGTTTGATTCAATGAATCAATTGTTGAAGTTTGATTGAATGATTCAATGCATGCAGTTTGTGTAATTCAATGAAAGCATAAAGCTTGTCCCATTGAAAGAATGAGAATAACTCTACTCACTGAATTGACAAGTGCAGCCTCTTTCATTGAATGAAAGTATGCAGTTTGTTTCACTATGTAAGGGAGATAGGTTTGTTCCATTGAAAGAAGGAATACGGTTTGATTAATTGAAGCAATGATTTCACTTTGATTCAATGATTCAATGAATGCAGTTTCTTTCATTGAATAAAGCCTTAGGCTGGTCCCATTGAATGAAAGAGAATAGCTCTACTCATTGAATTGACAAGTGTAGCATTTCTCATTGAATGAACATATGCAGTTTGTTTCACTGTACAAGGGAGGTAGGTTTGTTCCATTGAAAGAAGGAATACGGTTTGATTCAATGATTAAATGCATGCAGTTTGTTTATTTGAAAGAAAGCGTTAAGCTTGTCCCATTGAAAGAATGAGAATAACTCTACTCACTGAATTGACAAGTGCAGCCTCTTTGATTGAATGAAAGCATGCAGTTTGGTACACTATGTAAGGGAGATAGGTTTGTTCCATTAAAAGAAGGAATACGGTTTGATTAATCAATCAATGATTGTAGATTGAATCAATGATTCAACGAATGCAGTTTGTTTCATTGAATGAAAGCATTAAGCTTGTCCCACTGAATGAATGAGAGTAGCTCTCCTCATTGAATTGAAAATTGCAGACTTTTTCATGAATGAAACTATATAGTATTGTTCACGAGAAAAGTTTTTGGTTTGTTGCAATGAAACAAGGAATATAGTTTGATTCAATGAATCAATGGTTGTAGTTTGATTAAATGGTTCAATGCATGCAGTTTGTTTAATTGAACGAAAGCGTTAAGCTTGTCCCATTGATAGAATGAGAATAACTCTACTCACTGAATTGACAACTGCAGCCTCTTTCATTCATTGAGAGCATGCAGTTTGTTACACTGTACAAGGGAGTTACGTTTGTTGCATTGAAAGAATGAATACAGTTTGATTCAATGAATCAATGGTTGCAGTTTGATTGAATGGTTCAATGCATGCAGTTTGTTTAATTGAACGAAAGCGTTAAGCTTGTCCCATTGAAAGAGTGAGAATAACTCTACTCACTGAATTGACAAGTGCAGCCTCTTTCATTGAATGAAAATATGCAGTTTGGTTCACTATGTAAAGGAGATAGGTTTGTTCCATTGAAAGAAGGAATACGGTTTGATTCATTGAAGCAATGATTTTACTTTGATTCAATGATTCAATGAATGCAGTTTGTTTCATTGAATAAAAGCGTGAAGCTTGTCCCACTGAATTAATGAAAGGAGCTCTACTCATTGAATTGACAAGTGCAGTCTCTTTCATAGAATGAACCTATAAAGTTTCGTTCATGACATTAGTGAGTTTGGTTTTTTGCATTGAAACAAGGAATACAGTTTGATTCAATGAATCAATTGTTGAAGTTTGATTGAATGATTCAATGCATGCAGTTTGTATAATTCAATGAAAGCATAAAGCTTGTCCAATTGAAAGAATGAGAATAACTCTACTCACTGAATTGACAAGTGTAGCATCTTTCATTCAATGAAAGTTTGCAGTTTGTTTCACTATGTAAGGGAGTTAGTTTCATTGCATTGAAACAAGGAATACAGTTTGATTCAATGAATCAATGGTTATAGTTTGATTGAATGATTCAATGCATGCAGTTTGTTTATTTGAAAGAAAGCGTTAAGCTTGTCCCATTGAAAGAATGACAATAACTCTATTCACTGAATGGACAAGTTCAGCCTCTTTCATTGAATGAACCTACAAATATTTGTGCAAGAGGAAAGTATGTTTGGTTTGTTGCAGTGAAACAAGGAATACAGTTTGATTCAATGAATCAATGGTTATAGTTTGATTGAATGATTAAATGCATGCAGTTTGTGTATTTGAAAGAAAGCGTTAAGCTTGTCCCATTGAAAGAATGAGAATAACTCTATTCACTGAATGGACAAGTTCAGCCTCTTTCATTGAATGAACCTACAAAGTTTTGTGTACGAGGAAAGTATGTTTGGTTTTTTGCATTGAAATAAGGAATACAGTTTTATTCAATGAATTAATGGTTATAGTTTGATTGAATGATTCAATGCATGCAGTGTGTTTATTTGAAAGAAACCGTTAAGCTTCTCCCATTGAAAGAATGAGAATAACTCTACTCACTGAATTGACAAGTGCAGCCTATTTCATTAAATGAAAGTATGCAGTTTGTTTCACTGTACAAGGGAGATAGGTTTGTTCCATTGAAAGAAGGAATACGGTTTGATTCATTGAAGCAATGATTTTACTTTGATTCAATGATTCAATGAATGCAGTTTGTTTCATGGAATAAAAGCGTGAAGCTTGTCCCACTGAATTAATGAAAGGAGCTCTACTCATTGAATTGACAAGTGCAGTCTCTTTCATAGAATGAACCTATAAAGTTTCGTTCATGACATTAGTGAGTTTGGTTTTTTGCATTGAAACAAGGAATACAGTTTGATTCAATGAATCAATTGTTGAAGTTTGATTGAATGATTCAATGCATGCAGTTTGAATAATTCAATGAAAGCATAAAGCTTGTCCAATTGAAAGAATGAGAATAACTCTACTCACTGAATTGACAAGTGTAGCATCTTTCATTCAATGAAAGTTTGCAGTTTGTTTCACTATGTAAGGGAGTTAGTTTCATTGCATTGAAACAAGGAATACAGTTTGATTCAATGAATCCATGGTTGTAGTTTGTTTCAATGATTCAATGAATACAGTTTGTTTCATTGAATGAAAGCATTAAGCTTGTCCCACTGAATGAATGAGAGTAGCTCTACTCATTGAATTGACAAGTGCAGTCTCTTTCATAGAATGAACCTATAAAGTTTTGTTCACGACATTAGTGAGTTTGGTTTTTTGCATTGAAACAAGGAATACAGTTTGATTCAATGAATCAATTGTTGAAGTTTGATTGAATGATTCAATGCATGCAGTTTGTGTAATTCAATGAAAGCATAAAGCTTGTCCCATTGAAAGAATGAGAATAACTCTACTCACTGAATTGACAAGTGCAGCCTCTTTCATTGAATGAAAGTATGCAGTTTGTTTCACTATGTAAGGGAGATAGGTTTGTTCCATTGAAAGAAGGAATACGGTTTGATTAATTGAAGCAATGATTTCACTTTGATTCAATGATTCAATGAATGCAGTTTCTTTCATTGAATAAAGCCTTAGGCTGGTCCCATTGAATGAAAGAGAATAGCTCTACTCATTGAATTGACAAGTGTAGCATTTCTCATTGAATGAACATATGCAGTTTGTTTCACTGTACAAGGGAGGTAGGTTTGTTCCATTGAAAGAAGGAATACGGTTTGATTCAATGATTAAATGCATGCAGTTTGTTTATTTGAAAGAAAGCGTTAAGCTTGTCCCATTGAAAGAATGAGAATAACTCTACTCACTGAATTGACAAGTGCAGCCTCTTTGATTGAATGAAAGCATGCAGTTTGGTACACTATGTAAGGGAGATAGGTTTGTTCCATTAAAAGAAGGAATACGGTTTGATTAATCAATCAATGATTGTAGATTGAATCAATGATTCAACGAATGCAGTTTGTTTCATTGAATGAAAGCATTAAGCTTGTCCCACTGAATGAATGAGAGTAGCTCTCCTCATTGAATTGAAAATTGCAGACTTTTTCATGAATGAAACTATATAGTATTGTTCACGAGAAAAGTTTTTGGTTTGTTGCAATGAAACAAGGAATATAGTTTGATTCAATGAATCAATGGTTGTAGTTTGATTAAATGGTTCAATGCATGCAGTTTGTTTAATTGAACGAAAGCGTTAAGCTTGTCCCATTGATAGAATGAGAATAACTCTACTCACTGAATTGACAACTGCAGCCTCTTTCATTCATTGAGAGCATGCAGTTTGTTACACTGTACAAGGGAGTTACGTTTGTTGCATTGAAAGAATGAATACAGTTTGATTCAATGAATCAATGGTTGCAGTTTGATTGAATGGTTCAATGCATGCAGTTTGTTTAATTGAACGAAAGCGTTAAGCTTGTCCCATTGAAAGAGTGAGAATAACTCTACTCACTGAATTGACAAGTGCAGCCTCTTTCATTGAATGAAAATATGCAGTTTGGTTCACTATGTAAAGGAGATAGGTTTGTTCCATTGAAAGAAGGAATACGGTTTGATTCATTGAAGCAATGATTTTACTTTGATTCAATGATTCAATGAATGCAGTTTGTTTCATTGAATAAAAGCGTGAAGCTTGTCCCACTGAATTAATGAAAGGAGCTCTACTCATTGAATTGACAAGTGCAGTCTCTTTCATAGAATGAACCTATAAAGTTTCGTTCATGACATTAGTGAGTTTGGTTTTTTGCATTGAAACAAGGAATACAGTTTGATTCAATGAATCAATTGTTGAAGTTTGATTGAATGATTCAATGCATGCAGTTTGTATAATTCAATGAAAGCATAAAGCTTGTCCAATTGAAAGAATGAGAATAACTCTACTCACTGAATTGACAAGTGTACCATCTTTCATTCAATGAAAGTTTGCAGTTTGTTTCACTATGTAAGGGAGTTAGTTTCATTGCATTGAAACAAGGAATACAGTTTGATTCAATGAATCAATGGTTGTAGTTTGATTCAATGATTCAATGAATACAGTTTGTTTCATTGAATGAAAGCATTAAGCTTGTCCCACTGAATGAATGAGAGTAGCTCTTCTCATTGAATTGACAAGTGCAGCCTTTTTAATGAATGAACATACAAAGTTTTGTTCAGGAGAAAAGTACGTTTGGTTTGTTGCATTGAAACAAGGAATACAGTTTGATTGAATGAATCAATGGTCATGGTTTGATTGAATGATTAAATGCATGCAGTTTGTTTATTTGAAAGAAAGCGTTAAGCTTGTCCCATTGAAAGAATGACAATAACTCTATTCACTGAATGGACAAGTGCAGACTCTTTCATTGAATGAACCTACAAAGTTTTGTGCATGAGGAAAGTATGTTTGGTTTGTTGCATTGAAACAAGGAATACAGTTTGATTCAATGAATCAATGGTTATAGTTTGATTGAATGATTCAATGCATGCAGTTTGTTTATTTGAAAGAAAGCGTTAAGCTTGTCCCATTGAAAGAATGACAATAACTCTATTCACTGAATGGACAAGTTCAGCCTCTTTCATTGAATGAACCTACAAATATTTGTGCAAGAGGAAAGTATGTTTGGTTTGTTGCAGTGAAACAAGGAATACAGTTTGATTCAATGAATCAATGGTTATAGTTTGATTGAATGATTAAATGCATGCAGTTTGTGTATTTGAAAGAAAGCGTTAAGCTTGTCCCATTGAAAGAATGAGAATAACTCTATTCACTGAATGGACAAGTTCAGCCTCTTTCATTGAATGAACCTACAAAGTTTTGTGTACGAGGAAAGTATGTTTGGTTTTTTGCATTGAAATAAGGAATACAGTTTTATTCAATGAATCAATGGTTATAGTTTGATTGAATGATTCAATGCATGCAGTTTGTTTATTTGAAAGAAAGCGTTAAGCTTGTCCCATTGAAAGAATGACAATAACTCTATTCACTGAATGGACAAGTTCAGCCTCTTTCATTGAATGAACCTACAAATATTTGTGCAAGAGGAAAGTATGTTTGGTTTGTTGCAGTGAAACAAGGAATACAGTTTGATTCAATGAATCAATGGTTATAGTTTGATTGAATGATTAAATGCATGCAGTTTGTTTATTTGAAAGAAACCGTTAAGCTTCACCCATTGAAAGAATGAGAATAACTCTACTCACTGAATTGACAAGTGCAGCCTATTTCATTAAATGAAAGTATGCAGTTTGTTTCACTGTACAAGGGAGATAGGTTTGTTCCATTGAAAGAAGGAATACGGTTTGATTCATTGAAGCAATGATTTTACTTTGATTCAATGATTCAATGAATGCAGTTTGTTTCATGGAATAAAAGCGTGAAGCTTGTCCCACTGAATTAATGAAAGGAGCTCTACTCATTGAATTGACAAGTGCAGTCTCTTTCATAGAATGAACCTATAAAGTTTCGTTCATGACATTAGTGAGTTTGGTTTTTTGCATTGAAACAAGGAATACAGTTTGATTCAATGAATCAATTGTTGAAGTTTGATTGAATGATTCAATGCATGCAGTTTGAATAATTCAATGAAAGCATAAAGCTTGTCCAATTGAAAGAATGAGAATAACTCTACTCACTGAATTGACAAGTGTAGCATCTTTCATTCAATGAAAGTTTGCAGTTTGTTTCACTATGTAAGGGAGTTAGTTTCATTGCATTGAAACAAGGAATACAGTTTGATTCAATGAATCCATGGTTGTAGTTTGTTTCAATGATTCAATGAATACAGTTTGTTTCATTGAATGAAAGCATTAAGCTTGTCCCACTGAATGAATGAGAGTAGCTCTACTCATTGAATTGACAAGTGCAGTCTCTTTCATAGAATGAACCTATAAAGTTTTGTTCACGACATTAGTGAGTTTGGTTTTTTGCATTGAAACAAGGAATACAGTTTGATTCAATGAATCAATTGTTGAAGTTTGATTGAATGATTCAATGCATGCAGTTTGTGTAATTCAATGAAAGCATAAAGCTTGTCCCATTGAAAGAATGAGAATAACTCTACTCACTGAATTGACAAGTGCAGCCTCTTTCATTGAATGAAAGTATGCAGTTTGTTTCACTATGTAAGGGAGATAGGTTTGTTCCATTGAAAGAAGGAATACGGTTTGATTAATTGAAGCAATGATTTCACTTTGATTCAATGATTCAATGAATGCAGTTTCTTTCATTGAATAAAGCCTTAGGCTGGTCCCATTGAATGAAAGAGAATAGCTCTACTCATTGAATTGACAAGTGTAGCATTTCTCATTGAATGAACATATGCAGTTTGTTTCACTGTACAAGGGAGGTAGGTTTGTTCCATTGAAAGAAGGAATACGGTTTGATTCAATGATTAAATGCATGCAGTTTGTTTATTTGAAAGAAAGCGTTAAGCTTGTCCCATTGAAAGAATGAGAATAACTCTACTCACTGAATTGACAAGTGCAGCCTCTTTGATTGAATGAAAGCATGCAGTTTGGTACACTATGTAAGGGAGATAGGTTTGTTCCATTAAAAGAAGGAATACGGTTTGATTAATCAATCAATGATTGTAGATTGAATCAATGATTCAACGAATGCAGTTTGTTTCATTGAATGAAAGCATTAAGCTTGTCCCACTGAATGAATGAGAGTAGCTCTCCTCATTGAATTGAAAATTGCAGACTTTTTCATGAATGAAACTATATAGTATTGTTCACGAGAAAAGTTTTTGGTTTGTTGCAATGAAACAAGGAATATAGTTTGATTCAATGAATCAATGGTTGTAGTTTGATTAAATGGTTCAATGCATGCAGTTTGTTTAATTGAACGAAAGCGTTAAGCTTGTCCCATTGATAGAATGAGAATAACTCTACTCACTGAATTGACAACTGCAGCCTCTTTCATTCATTGAGAGCATGCAGTTTGTTACACTGTACAAGGGAGTTACGTTTGTTGCATTGAAAGAATGAATACAGTTTGATTCAATGAATCAATGGTTGCAGTTTGATTGAATGGTTCAATGCATGCAGTTTGTTTAATTGAACGAAAGCGTTAAGCTTGTCCCATTGAAAGAGTGAGAATAACTCTACTCACTGAATTGACAAGTGCAGCCTCTTTCATTGAATGAAAATATGCAGTTTGGTTCACTATGTAAAGGAGATAGGTTTGTTCCATTGAAAGAAGGAATACGGTTTGATTCATTGAAGCAATGATTTTACTTTGATTCAATGATTCAATGAATGCAGTTTGTTTCATTGAATAAAAGCGTGAAGCTTGTCCCACTGAATTAATGAAAGGAGCTCTACTCATTGAATTGACAAGTGCAGTCTCTTTCATAGAATGAACCTATAAAGTTTCGTTCATGACATTAGTGAGTTTGGTTTTTTGCATTGAAACAAGGAATACAGTTTGATTCAATGAATCAATTGTTGAAGTTTGATTGAATGATTCAATGCATGCAGTTTGTATAATTCAATGAAAGCATAAAGCTTGTCCAATTGAAAGAATGAGAATAACTCTACTCACTGAATTGACAAGTGTAGCATCTTTCATTCAATGAAAGTTTGCAGTTTGTTTCACTATGTAAGGGAGTTAGTTTCATTGCATTGAAACAAGGAATACAGTTTGATTCAATGAATCAATGGTTATAGTTTGATTGAATGATTCAATGCATGCAGTTTGTTTATTTGAAAGAAAGCGTTAAGCTTGTCCCATTGAAAGAATGACAATAACTCTATTCACTGAATGGACAAGTTCAGCCTCTTTCATTGAATGAACCTACAAATATTTGTGCAAGAGGAAAGTATGTTTGGTTTGTTGCAGTGAAACAAGGAATACAGTTTGATTCAATGAATCAATGGTTATAGTTTGATTGAATGATTAAATGCATGCAGTTTGTGTATTTGAAAGAAAGCGTTAAGCTTGTCCCATTGAAAGAATGAGAATAACTCTATTCACTGAATGGACAAGTTCAGCCTCTTTCATTGAATGAACCTACAAAGTTTTGTGTACGAGGAAAGTATGTTTGGTTTTTTGCATTGAAATAAGGAATACAGTTTTATTCAATGAATTAATGGTTATAGTTTGATTGAATGATTCAATGCATGCAGTGTGTTTATTTGAAAGAAACCGTTAAGCTTCTCCCATTGAAAGAATGAGAATAACTCTACTCACTGAATTGACAAGTGCAGCCTATTTCATTAAATGAAAGTATGCAGTTTGTTTCACTGTACAAGGGAGATAGGTTTGTTCCATTGAAAGAAGGAATACGGTTTGATTCATTGAAGCAATGATTTTACTTTGATTCAATGATTCAATGAATGCAGTTTGTTTCATGGAATAAAAGCGTGAAGCTTGTCCCACTGAATTAATGAAAGGAGCTCTACTCATTGAATTGACAAGTGCAGTCTCTTTCATAGAATGAACCTATAAAGTTTCGTTCATGACATTAGTGAGTTTGGTTTTTTGCATTGAAACAAGGAATACAGTTTGATTCAATGAATCAATTGTTGAAGTTTGATTGAATGATTCAATGCATGCAGTTTGAATAATTCAATGAAAGCATAAAGCTTGTCCAATTGAAAGAATGAGAATAACTCTACTCACTGAATTGACAAGTGTAGCATCTTTCATTCAATGAAAGTTTGCAGTTTGTTTCACTATGTAAGGGAGTTAGTTTCATTGCATTGAAACAAGGAATACAGTTTGATTCAATGAATCCATGGTTGTAGTTTGTTTCAATGATTCAATGAATACAGTTTGTTTCATTGAATGAAAGCATTAAGCTTGTCCCACTGAATGAATGAGAGTAGCTCTACTCATTGAATTGACAAGTGCAGTCTCTTTCATAGAATGAACCTATAAAGTTTTGTTCACGACATTAGTGAGTTTGGTTTTTTGCATTGAAACAAGGAATACAGTTTGATTCAATGAATCAATTGTTGAAGTTTGATTGAATGATTCAATGCATGCAGTTTGTGTAATTCAATGAAAGCATAAAGCTTGTCCCATTGAAAGAATGAGAATAACTCTACTCACTGAATTGACAAGTGCAGCCTCTTTCATTGAATGAAAGTATGCAGTTTGTTTCACTATGTAAGGGAGATAGGTTTGTTCCATTGAAAGAAGGAATACGGTTTGATTAATTGAAGCAATGATTTCACTTTGATTCAATGATTCAATGAATGCAGTTTCTTTCATTGAATAAAGCCTTAGGCTGGTCCCATTGAATGAAAGAGAATAGCTCTACTCATTGAATTGACAAGTGTAGCATTTCTCATTGAATGAACATATGCAGTTTGTTTCACTGTACAAGGGAGGTAGGTTTGTTCCATTGAAAGAAGGAATACGGTTTGATTCAATGATTAAATGCATGCAGTTTGTTTATTTGAAAGAAAGCGTTAAGCTTGTCCCATTGAAAGAATGAGAATAACTCTACTCACTGAATTGACAAGTGCAGCCTCTTTGATTGAATGAAAGCATGCAGTTTGGTACACTATGTAAGGGAGATAGGTTTGTTCCATTAAAAGAAGGAATACGGTTTGATTAATCAATCAATGATTGTAGATTGAATCAATGATTCAACGAATGCAGTTTGTTTCATTGAATGAAAGCATTAAGCTTGTCCCACTGAATGAATGAGAGTAGCTCTCCTCATTGAATTGAAAATTGCAGACTTTTTCATGAATGAAACTATATAGTATTGTTCACGAGAAAAGTTTTTGGTTTGTTGCAATGAAACAAGGAATATAGTTTGATTCAATGAATCAATGGTTGTAGTTTGATTAAATGGTTCAATGCATGCAGTTTGTTTAATTGAACGAAAGCGTTAAGCTTGTCCCATTGATAGAATGAGAATAACTCTACTCACTGAATTGACAACTGCAGCCTCTTTCATTCATTGAGAGCATGCAGTTTGTTACACTGTACAAGGGAGTTACGTTTGTTGCATTGAAAGAATGAATACAGTTTGATTCAATGAATCAATGGTTGCAGTTTGATTGAATGGTTCAATGCATGCAGTTTGTTTAATTGAACGAAAGCGTTAAGCTTGTCCCATTGAAAGAGTGAGAATAACTCTACTCACTGAATTGACAAGTGCAGCCTCTTTCATTGAATGAAAATATGCAGTTTGGTTCACTATGTAAAGGAGATAGGTTTGTTCCATTGAAAGAAGGAATACGGTTTGATTCATTGAAGCAATGATTTTACTTTGATTCAATGATTCAATGAATGCAGTTTGTTTCATTGAATAAAAGCGTGAAGCTTGTCCCACTGAATTAATGAAAGGAGCTCTACTCATTGAATTGACAAGTGCAGTCTCTTTCATAGAATGAACCTATAAAGTTTCGTTCATGACATTAGTGAGTTTGGTTTTTTGCATTGAAACAAGGAATACAGTTTGATTCAATGAATCAATTGTTGAAGTTTGATTGAATGATTCAATGCATGCAGTTTGTATAATTCAATGAAAGCATAAAGCTTGTCCAATTGAAAGAATGAGAATAACTCTACTCACTGAATTGACAAGTGTAGCATCTTTCATTCAATGAAAGTTTGCAGTTTGTTTCACTATGTAAGGGAGTTAGTTTCATTGCATTGAAACAAGGAATACAGTTTGATTCAATGAATCAATGGTTATAGTTTGATTGAATGATTCAATGCATGCAGTTTGTTTATTTGAAAGAAAGCGTTAAGCTTGTCCCATTGAAAGAATGACAATAACTCTATTCACTGAATGGACAAGTTCAGCCTCTTTCATTGAATGAACCTACAAATATTTGTGCAAGAGGAAAGTATGTTTGGTTTGTTGCAGTGAAACAAGGAATACAGTTTGATTCAATGAATCAATGGTTATAGTTTGATTGAATGATTAAATGCATGCAGTTTGTGTATTTGAAAGAAAGCGTTAAGCTTGTCCCATTGAAAGAATGAGAATAACTCTATTCACTGAATGGACAAGTTCAGCCTCTTTCATTGAATGAACCTACAAAGTTTTGTGTACGAGGAAAGTATGTTTGGTTTTTTGCATTGAAATAAGGAATACAGTTTTATTCAATGAATTAATGGTTATAGTTTGATTGAATGATTCAATGCATGCAGTGTGTTTATTTGAAAGAAACCGTTAAGCTTCTCCCATTGAAAGAATGAGAATAACTCTACTCACTGAATTGACAAGTGCAGCCTATTTCATTAAATGAAAGTATGCAGTTTGTTTCACTGTACAAGGGAGATAGGTTTGTTCCATTGAAAGAAGGAATACGGTTTGATTCATTGAAGCAATGATTTTACTTTGATTCAATGATTCAATGAATGCAGTTTGTTTCATGGAATAAAAGCGTGAAGCTTGTCCCACTGAATTAATGAAAGGAGCTCTACTCATTGAATTGACAAGTGCAGTCTCTTTCATAGAATGAACCTATAAAGTTTCGTTCATGACATTAGTGAGTTTGGTTTTTTGCATTGAAACAAGGAATACAGTTTGATTCAATGAATCAATTGTTGAAGTTTGATTGAATGATTCAATGCATGCAGTTTGAATAATTCAATGAAAGCATAAAGCTTGTCCAATTGAAAGAATGAGAATAACTCTACTCACTGAATTGACAAGTGTAGCATCTTTCATTCAATGAAAGTTTGCAGTTTGTTTCACTATGTAAGGGAGTTAGTTTCATTGCATTGAAACAAGGAATACAGTTTGATTCAATGAATCCATGGTTGTAGTTTGTTTCAATGATTCAATGAATACAGTTTGTTTCATTGAATGAAAGCATTAAGCTTGTCCCACTGAATGAATGAGAGTAGCTCTACTCATTGAATTGACAAGTGCAGCCTTTTTAATGAATGAACATACAAAGTTTTGTTCAGGAGAAAAGTACGTTTGGTTTGTTGCATTGAAACAAGGAATACAGTTTGATTCAATGAATCAATGGTTATAGTTTGATTGAATGATTCAATGCATGCAGTTTGTTTATTTGAAAGAAAGCGTTAAGCTTGTCCCATTGAAAGAATGACAATAACTCTATTCACTGAATGGACAAGTTCAGCCTCTTTCATTGAATGAACCTACAAATATTTGTGCACGAGGAAAGTATGTTTGGTTTGTTGCAGTGAAACAAGGAATACAGTTTGATTCAATGAATGAATGGTTATATTTTCATTGAATGATTAAATGCATGCAGTTTGTGTATTTGAAAGAAAGTGTTAAGCTTGTCCCATTGAAAGAATGAGAATAACTCTATTCACTGAATGGACAAGTTCAGCCTCTTTCATTGAATGAACCTACAAAGTTTTGTGCACGAGGAAAGTATGTTTGGTTTTTTGCATTGAAATAAGGAATACAGTTTTATTCAATGAATCAATGGTTATAGTTTGATTGAATGATTCAATGCATGCAGTGTGTTTATTTGAAAGTAACCGTTAAGCTTCTCCCATTGAAAGAATGAGAATAACTCTACTCACTGAATTGACAAGTGCAGCCTCTTTCATTAAATGAAAGTATGCAGTTTGTTTCACGGTACAAGGGAGTTAGGTTTGTTGCATTGAAACAAGGAATACAGTTTGATTCAATGAATCAATGGTTGCAGTTTGATTGAATGGTACAATGCATGCAGTTTGTTTATTTGAAAGAAAGTGTTAAGCTTGTCCCATTGAAACAATGAGAAATCTCTATTCACTGAATGGACAAGTTCAGCCTCTTTCATTGAATGAAAGTTTGCAGTTTGTTTCACGATGTAAGGGAGTTAGTTTCTTTGCATTGAAACAAGGAATACAGTTTGATTCATTGAAGCAATGATTTCACTTTGATTCAATGATTCAATGAATGCAGTTTGTTTAATTGAACGAAAGTGTTAAGCTTGTCCCATTGAAAGAATGAGAATAACTCTACTCATTGAATTGACAAGTGCAGCATTTCTCATTGAATGAACATATGCAGTTTGTTTCACTGTCCAAGGGAGGTAGGTTTGTTCCATTGAAAGGAGGAATACGGTTAGATTCATTGAAGCAATGATTTCACTTTGATTCACTGATTCAATGAATGAAGTTTGTTCCATTGAATGAAAGCGTTAAGCTTGTCCCACTGAATGAATGAGAGTAGCTCTACGCAGTGATTTGACAAGTGCAGCCTCTTTCATTGAATGAAAATATGCAGTTTGGTTCACTATGTCAGGGAGATAGGTTTGTTCCATTGAAAGAAGGAATACGGTTTGATTCATTGAAGCAATGATTTTACTTTGATTCAATGATTCAATGAATGCAGTTTGTTTCATTGAATAAAAGCATGAAGCTTGTCCCACTGAATTAATGAAAGGAGCTCTACTCATTGAATTGACAAGTGCAGCCTCTTTCATAGAATGAACCTATAAAGTTTTGTTCACGATATTAGTGAGTTTGGTTTTTTGCATTGAAACAAGGAATACAGTTTGATTCAATGAATCAATTGTTGAAGTTTGATTGAATGATTCAATGCATGCAGTTTGTATAATTCAATGAAAGCATAAAGCTTGTCCCATTGAAAGAATGAGATTAACTCTACTCACTGAATTGACAAGTGTAGCATCTTTCATTGAATGAAAGTTTGCAGTTTGTTTCACTATGTAAGGGAGTTAGTTTCGTTGCATTGAAACAAGGAATACAGGTTGATTCAATGAATCAATGGTTGTAGTTTGATTCAATGATTCAATGAATACAGTTTGTTTCATTGAATGAAAGCATTAAGCTTGTCCCACTGAATGAATGAGAGTAGCTCTACTCATTGAATTGACAAGTGCAGCCTTTTTAATGAATGAACATACAAAGTTTTGTTCAGGAGAAAAGTACGTTTGGTTTGTTGCATTGAAACAAGGAATACAGTTTGATTCAATGAATCAATGGTCATGGTTTGATTGAATGATTAAATGCATGCAGTTTGTTTATTTGAAAGAAAGCGTTAAGCTTGTCCCATTGAAAGAATGACAATAACTCTATTCACTGAATGGACAAGTTCAGCCTCTTTCATTGAATGAACCTACAAATGTCTGTGCACGAGGAAAGTATGTTTGGTTTGTTGCAGTGAAACAAGGAATACATTTTGATTCAATGAATCAATGGTTATAGTTTGATTGAATGATTAAATGCATGCAGTTTGTGTATTTGAAAGAAAGTGTTAAGCTTGTCCCATTGAAAGAATGAGAATAACTCTATTCACTGAATGGACAAGTTCAGCCTCTTTCATTAAATGAAAGTATGCAGTTTATTTCACTGTACAAGGGAGTTAGGTTTGTTGCATTGAAACAATGAATAGAGTTTGATTCAATGAATCAATGGTTGCAGTTTGATTGAATGGTTCAATGCATGCAGTTTGTTTAATTGAACGAAAGCGTTAAGCTTGTCCCATTGAAAGAATGAGAATAACTCTACTCACTGAATTGACAAGTGCAGCCTCTTTCATTAAATGAAAGTATGCAGTTTGTTTCACTGTACAAGGGAGTTAGGTTTGTTGCATTGAAACAATGAATCGAGTTTGATTCAATGAATCAATGGTTGCAGTTTGATTGAATGATTCAATGCATGCAGTTTGTTTAATTGAACGAAAGCGTTAAGCTTGTCCCATTGAAAGAATGAGAATAACTCTACTCACTGAATTGACAAGTGCAGCCTCTTTCATTGAATGAAAGTATGCAGTTTGGTTCACTATGTAAGGGATATAGGTTTGTTCCATTGAAAGAAGGAATACCGTTTGATTAATTGAAGCAATGATTTCAATTTGATTCAATGATTCAATGAATGCAGTTTCTTTCATTGAATAAAGCCTTAGGCTGGTCCCATTGAATGAAAGAGAATAGCTCTACTCATTGAATTGACAAGTGCAGCATTTTTCATTGAATGAACATATGCAGTTTGTTTCACTGTACAAGGGAGGTAGGTTTGTTGGATTGATTCAATGAATAAGGTTTGATTCATTGAAGAAATGATTTCACTTTGATTCAATGATTCAATGAATTCAGTTTGTTTCATTGAATGAAAGCATTAAGCTTGTCCCACTGAATGAATGAGAGTAGCTCAACTCATTGATTTGACAAGTGCTGCCTCCTTCATTGAATGAAATTATCAGTTTGTTTCACTATGTAAGGGAGTTAGTTTCGTTGCATTGAAACAAGGAATACAGGTTGATTCAATGAATCAATTGTTGAAGTTTGATTGAATGATTCAATGCATGCAGTTTGTATAATTCAATGAAAGCATAAAGCTTGTCCCATTGAAAGAATGAGATTAACTCTACTCACTGAATTGACAAGTGTAGCATCTTTCATTGAATGAAAGTTTGCAGTTTGTTTCACTATGTAAGGGAGTTAGTTTCGTTGCATTGAAACAAGGAATACAGGTTGATTCAATGAATCAATGGTTGTAGTTTGATTCAATGATTCAATGAATACAGTTTGTTTCATTGAATGAAAGCATTAAGCTTGTCCCACTGAATGAATGAGAGTAGCTCTACTCATTGAATTGACAAGTGCAGCCTTTTTAATGAATGAACATACAAAGTTTTGTTCAGGAGAAAAGTACGTTTGGTTTGTTGCAGTGAAACAAGGAATACATTTTGATTCAATGAATCAATGGTTATAGTTTGATTGAATGATTAAATGCATGCAGTTTGTGTATTTGAAAGAAAGTGTTAAGCTTGTCCCATTGAAAGAATGAGAATAACTCTATTCACTGAATGGACAAGTTCAGCCTCTTTCATTAAATGAAAGTATGCAGTTTATTTCACTGTACAAGGGAGTTAGGTTTGTTGCATTGAAACAATGAATAGAGTTTGATTCAATGAATCAATGGTTGCAGTTTGATTGAATGGTTCAATGCATGCAGTTTGTTTAATTGAACGAAAGCGTTAAGCTTGTCCCATTGAAAGAATGAGAATAACTCTACTCACTGAATTGACAAGTGCAGCCTCTTTCATTAAATGAAAGTATGCAGTTTGTTTCACTGTACAAGGGAGTTAGGTTTGTTGCATTGAAACAATGAATCGAGTTTGATTCAATGAATCAATGGTTGCAGTTTGATTGAATGATTCAATGCATGCAGTTTGTTTAATTGAACGAAAGCGTTAAGCTTGTCCCATTGAAAGAATGAGAATAACTCTACTCACTGAATTGACAAGTGCAGCCTCTTTCATTGAATGAAAGTATGCAGTTTGGTTCACTATGTAAGGGATATAGGTTTGTTCCATTGAAAGAAGGAATACCGTTTGATTAATTGAAGCAATGATTTCACTTTGATTCAATGATTCAATGAATGCAGTTTCTTTCATTGAATAAAGCCTTAGGCTGGTCCCATTGAATGAAAGAGAATAGCTCTACTCATTGAATTGACAAGTGCAGCATTTTTCATTGAATGAACATATGCAGTTTGTTTCACTGTACAAGGGAGGTAGGTTTGTTGGATTGATTCAATGAATAAGGTTTGATTCATTGAAGAAATGATTTCACTTTGATTCAATGATTCAATGAATTCAGTTTGTTTCATTGAATGAAAGCATTAAGCTTGTCCCACTGAATGAATGAGAGTAGCTCAACTCATTGATTTGACAAGTGCTGCCTCCTTCATTGAATGAAATTATCAGTTTGTTTCACTATGTAAGGGAGATAGGTTTATTCCTTTGAAAGAAGGAATACAGTTTGATTCATTGAAGCAATGATTTCACTTTGATTCAATGATTCAATGCATGCAGTTTGTTTAATTGAATGAAAGTGTTAAGCTTGTCCCATTGAAAGAATGAGAATAACTCTACTCATTGAATTGACAAGTGCAGCATTTCTCATTGAATGAACATATGCAGTTTGTTTCACTGTACAAGGGAGGTAAGTTTGTTCCATTGAAAGAAGGAATACGGTTTGATTCATTGAAGCAATGATTTCACTTTGATTCAATGATTCAATGAATGAAGTTTGTTTCATTGAATGAAAGCGTTAAGCTTGTCCCACTGAATAAATGAGAATAGCTCTATTCATTGAATTGACAAGTGCAGCCTTTTTAATGAATGAACCTACAAAGTTTTGTGCATGAGGAAAGTATGTTTGGTTTGTTGCATTGAAACAAGGAATACAGTTTGATTCAATGAATCAATGGTTATAGTTTGATTGAATGATTCAATGCATGCAGTTTGTTTATTTGAAAGAAAGCGTTAAGCTTGTCCCATTGAAATAATGAGAATAACTCTATTCACTGAATGGACAAGTTCAGCCTCTTTCATTGAATGAACCTACAAATGTTTGTGCACGAGGAAAGTATGTTTGGTTTGTTGCAGTGAAACAAGGAATACAGTTTGATTCAATGAATCAATGGTTATAGTTTGATTGAATGATTAAATGCATGCAGTTTGTGTATTTGAAAGAAAGCGTTAAGCTTGTGCCATTGAAAGAATGAGAATAACTCTATTAACTGAATGGACAAGTTCAGCCTCTTTCATTGAATGAACCTACAAAGTTTTGTGCACGAGGAACGTATGTTTGGTTTGTTGCATTGAAACAAGGAATACAGTTTGATTCAATGAATCAATGGTTATAGTTTGATTGAATGATTCAATGCATGCAGTGTGTTTATTTGAAAGAAACCGTTAAGCTTCTCCCATTGAAAGAATGAGAATAACTCTACTCACTGAATTAACAAGTGCAGCCTCTTTCATTAAATGAAAGTATGCAGTTTGTTTCACTGTACAAGGGAGTTAGGTTTGTTGCATTGAAACAATGAATAGAGTTTGATTAAATGAATCAATGGTTGCAGTTTGATTGAATGATTCAATGCATGCAGTTTGTTTAATTGAACGAAAGCGTTAAGCTTGTCCCATTGAAAGAATGAGAATAGCTCTACTCACTGAATTGCCAAGTGCAGCCTCTTTCATTGAATGAAAGTATGCAGTTTGGTTCACTATGTAAGGGAGATAGGTTTGTTCCATTGAAAGAAGGAATACGGTTTGATTCATTGAAGCAATGATTTCACTTTGATTCAATGATTCAAAGAATGCCGTTTCTTTCATTGAATAAAGCCTTAGGCTGGTCCCATTGAATGAAAGAGAATAGCTCTACTCATTGAATTGACAAGTGCAGCATTTTTCATTGAATGAACATATGCAGTTTGTTTCACTGTACAAGGGAGGTAGGTTTGTTGCATTGATTCAATGAATAAGGTTTGATTCATTGAAGAAATGATTTCACTTTGATTCAATGATTCAATGAATGCAGTTTGTTTCATTGAATGAAAGCATTAAGCTTGTCCCACTGAATGAATGAGAGTAGCTGAACTCATTGATTTGACAAGTGCTGCCTCCTTCATTGAATGAAATTATCAGTTTGTTTCACGATGTAACGAGATAGGTTTGTTCCATTCAAAGAAGGAATACAGTTTGATTCATTGAAGCAATGATTTCACTTTGATTCAATGATTCAATGCATGCAGTTTGTTTAATTGATCAAAAGTGTTAAGCTTGTCCATTTGAAAGAATGAGAATAACTCTACATATTGAATTGACAAGTGCAGCATTTCTCATTGAATGAACATATGCAGTTTGTTTCACTGTACAAGGGAGGTACGTTTGTTCCATTGAAAGAAGGAATACGGTTTGATTCATTGAAGCAATGATTTCACTTTGATTCAATGATTCAATGAATGACTTTTGTTTATTTGAAAGAAAGCGTTAAGCTTCTCCCATTGAAAGAATGAGAATAACTGTATTCACTGAATGGACAAGTTTAGCCTCTTTCATTGAAAGAACCTTCAAAGTTTTGTGCACGAGGAAAGTATGTTTGGTTTGTTGCATTGAAACAAGGAATACAGTTTGATTCAATGAATCAATGGTTATCGTTTGATTGAATGATTCAATGCATGCAATTTGTTTATTTGAAAGAAACCGTTAAGCTTCTCCCATTGAAAAAATGAGAATAACTCGACTCTGAATTGACAAGTGCAGCCTATTTCATTAAATGAAAGTATGCAGTTTGTTTCACTGTACAAGGGAGATAGGTTTGTTCCATTGAAAGAAGGAATACGGTTTGATTCATTGAAGCAATGATTTTACTTTGATTCAATGATTCAATGAATGCAGTTTGTTTCATTGAATAAAAGCGTGAAGCTTGTCCCACTGAATGAATGAAAGGAGCTCTACTCATTGAATTGACAAGTGGAGCCTCTTTAATAAATGAACCTATAAAGTTTTGTTCACAACATTAGTGAGTTTGGTTTTTTGCATTGAAACAAGGAATACAGTTTGATTCAATGAATCAATTGTTGTAGTTTGATTGAATGATTCAATGCATGCAGTTTGTATATTTGAAAGAAACCGTTAAGCTTGTCCCATTGAAAGAATGAGAATAACTGTACTCACTGAATTGACAAGTGCAGCTTCATCATTAAATAAAAGTTTCCAGTTTGTTTCACTGTACAAGGGAGTTAGGTTTGTTGCATTGAAACAATGAATACAGTTTGATTCAATGAATCAATTGTTGAAGTTTGATTGAATGATTCAATGCATGCAGTTTGTATAATTCAATGAAAACATAAGGCTTGTCCCATTGAAAGAATGAGAATAACTGTACTCACTGAATTGACAAGTGCAGCTTCTTTCATTAAATAAAAGTTTCCAGTTTGTTTCACTGTACAAGGGAGTTAGGTTTGTTGCATTGAAACAATGAATACAGTTTGATTCAATGAATCAATTGTTGTAGTTTGATTGAATGATTCAATGCATGCAGTTTGTATAATTCAATGAAAACATAAAGCTTGTCCCATTGAAAGAATGAGAATAACTCTACTCATTGAATTGACAAGTGCAGCCTCTTTCATTAAACAAAAGTATGCAGTTAGTTTCACTGTACAAAGGAGTTAGGTTTGTTGCATTGAAACAATGAATACAGTTTGATTCAATGAATCAATTGTTGTAGTTTGATTGAATGTTTCAATGCATGCAGTTTGTTTAATAGAACGAAAGCATTAAGCTTGTCCCATTGAAAGAATGAGAATAACTCTACTCACTGAATTGACAAGTGCAGCCACTTTCATTGAATGAAAGTATACAGTTTGTTTCACTATGTAAGGGAGATAGGTTTGTTCCATTGAAAGAAGGAATACGGTTTGATTCATTGAAGCAATGATTTTACTTTGATTCAATGATTCAAAGAATGCAGTTTCTTTCATGGAATGAAAGCCTTAGGCTGGTCCCATTGAATGAAAGAGAATACCTCACCTCATTGAATTGACAAGTGCAGCATTTTTCATTGAATGAACATATGCAGTTTGTTTCACTGTACAAGGGAGGTACGTTTGTTGCATTGAATAAATGAATAAGGTTTGATTCATTGAAGAAATGATTAAACTTTGATTCAATGATTCAATGAATGCAGTTTGTTTCATTGAATGAAAGCGTTAAGCTTGTCCCACTGAATTAATGAGAGTAGCTCTACTCATTGATTTGACAATTGCAGCCTTTTTCATGAATGAACCTATATAGTTTTGTTCACGAGAAAAGTTTTTGGTTTGTTGCATTGAAACAAGGAATATAGTTTGATTCAATGAATCAATGGTTGTAGTTTGATTCAATGATTCAATGCATGCAGTTTATTTATTTGAAAGAAATCGTTAAGCTTCTCCCATTGAAGGAATGAGAATAACTCTACTCACTGAATTGACTAGTGCAGCCTCTTTCATTGAATGAAAGTATGCAGTTTGGTTCACTATGTAAGGGAGATAGGTTTATTCCATTGAAAGAAGGAATACGGTTTGATTCATTGAAGCAATGATTGTAGATTGATTCAATGATTCAATGAATGCAGATTGTTTCATTGAATGAAAGCATTAAGGTTGTCCCACTGAATGAATGAGAGTAGCTCTACTCATTGAATTGACAATTGCAGCCTTTTTCATGAATGAACCTATATAGTTTTGTTCACGAGAAAAGTTTTTGGTTTGTTGCATTGAAACAAGGAATATAGTTTGATTCAATGATTCAATGCATGCAGTTTGTTTATTTGAAAGGAATCGTTATACTTGTCCCATTGAAAGACTGAGAATAACTCGACTCACTGAATTGACAAGTGCAGCTTCTTTCATTAAATAAAAGTTTGCAGTTTGTTTCACTGTACAAGGGAGGTAGTTTTGTTGCAATAAAACAATGAATACAGTTTGATTCAATGAATCACTGGTTGCAGTTTGATTGAATGGTTCAATGCATGCAGTTTGTTTAATTGAACGAAGGCGTTAAGCTTGTCCCATTGAAAGAATGAGAATAACTCTACTCACTGAATTGACAAGTGCAGCATTTTTCATTGAATGCACATATGCAGTTTGTTTCACTGTACAAGGGAGGTAGGTTTGTTGCATTGAATAAATGAATAAGGTTTGATTCATTGAAGAAATGATTTCACTTTGATTCAATGATTCAATGAATGCAGTTTGTTTCATTGAATGAAAGAGTTAAGCTTGTCCCACTGAATTAATGAGAGTAGCTCTACTCATTGATTTGACAAGTGCAGCCTCTTTCATCGAATGAACCTATAAAGTTTTGTTCACGACATTGGTGAGTTTGGTTTTTTGCATTGAAACAAGTAAGATAGTTTGATTCAATGAATCAATTGTTGTAGTTTGATTGAATGATTCAATGCATGCAGTTTGTATAATTCAATGAAAGCATAAAGCTTGTCCCATTGAAAGAATGAGAATAACTCTACTCATTGAATTGACAAGTGCAGCCCCTTTCATTGAATGAAAGTATGCAGTTTGGTTCACTATGTAAGGGGGATAGGTTTGTTCCATTGAAAGAAGGAATACGGTTTGATTAATTGAATCAATGATTGTAGATTGATTCAATGATTCAATGAATGCAGTTTGTTTCATTGAATGAAAGCATTACGCTTGTCCCACTGAATGAATGAGAATAACTCTACTCATTGAATTGACAATTGCAGCCTTTTTCAAGAATGAACCTATATAGTTTTGTTCACGAGAAAAGTTTTCGGTTTGTTGCATTGAAACAAGGAATACAGTTTGATTCAATGAATCAATGGTTGTAGTTTGATTCAATGATTCAATGCATGCAGTTTATTTATTTGAAAGAAATCGTTAAGCTTGTCCCATTGAAAGAATGAGAATAACTCGACTCACTGAATTGACAAGTGCAGCTTCTTTCATTAAATAAAAGTTTGCAGTTTGTTTCACTGTACAAGGGAGTTAGGTTTGTTGCATTGAAACAATGAATACAGTTTGATTCAATGAATCACTGGTTGTAGTTTGATTGAATGGTTCAATGCATGCAGTTTGTTTAATTGAACGAAAGCGTTAAGCTTGTCCCATTGAAAGAATGAGAATAACTCTACTCACTGAATGGACGAGTGCAGCCTCTTTCATTAAATGAGAGTATGCAGTTTGTTACACTGTACAAGAGAGTTACGTTTGTTGCATTGAAAGAATGAATACAGTTTGATTCAATGAATCAATGGTTGCAGTTTGATTGAATGGTTCAATGCATGCAGTTTGTTTAATTGAACGAAAGCCTGAGGTTGGTTCCGTTGAAAGAATGAGAATAACTCTACTCATTGAATTGACAATAGCAGCATTTTTCAATGAATGAACATATGCAGTTTGTTTCACTGTACAAGGGAGGTAGGTTTGTAGCATTGATTCAATGAATAAGGTTTGATTCATTGAAGAAATGATTTCACTTTGATTCAATGATTCAATGAATGCAGTTTGTTTCATTGAATGAAAGCATTAAGCTTGTCCCACTGAATTAATGAGAGTAGCTCTATTCATTAATTTGACAAGTGCAGCCTCTTTCATTGAATGAAATTATCAGTTTGTTTCACTATGTAAGGGAGATAGGTTTGTTCCATTGAAAGAAGGAATACGGTTTGATTCATTGAAGCAATGATTTCACTTTGATTCAATGATTCAATGCATGCAGTTTGTTTCATTCAATGAAAGCGTTAAGCTTGTCCCACTGAATTAATCAGAGTAGCTCTACTCATTGATTTGACAAGTGCAGTCTCTTTCATTGAATGAAATTATCAGTTTGTTTCACTGTGTAAGGGAGATAGGTTTGTTCCATTGAAAGAAGGAATACGGTTTGATTCATTGAAGCAATGATTTTACTTTGATTCAATGATTCAATGAATGCAGTTTGTTTCATTGAATAAAAGCGTGAAGCTTGTCCCACCCAATTAATGAAAGGAGCTCTACTTATTGAATTGACAAGTGCAGCCTCTTTTATAGAATGAACCTATAAAGTTTTGATCACGACATTACTGAGTTTGGTTTTTTGCATTGAAACAATGAATACAGTTTGATTCAATGAATCAATTGTTGTAGTTTGATTGAATGATTCAATGCATGCAGTTTGTATAATTCAATGAAAGCATAAATCTTGTCCCATTGAAAGAATGAGAATAACTCTACTCACTGAATTGACAAGTGTAGCCTCTTTCATTGAATGAAAGTTTGCAGTTTGTTTCACTATGTAAGGGAGTTAGTTTCGTTGCATTGAAACAAGGAATACAGTTTGATTCAATGAATCAATGGTTATAGTTTGATTGAATGATTAAATACATGCAGTTTGTTTATTTGAAAGAAAGCGTTCAGCTTGTCCCATTGAAAGAATGAGAATAACTCTATTCACTGAATGGACAAGTGCAGCCTCTTTCATGGAATGAACCTACAAAGTTTTGTGCACGAGGAAAGTATGTTTGGTTTGTTGCATTGAAACAAGGAATAAAGTTTGATTCAATGAATCAATGGTTGCAGTTTGATTGAATGGTTCAATGCATGCAGTTTGTTTAATTCAACGAAAGCGTTATGCTTGTCCCATTGAAAGAATGAGAATAACTCTACTCACTGAATTGACAAGTGCAGCCTCTTTCATTGAATGAAAGTATGCAGTTTGGTTCACTATGTAAGGGAGATAGGTTTGTTCCATTGAAAGAAGGAATACGGTTTGATTAATTGAAGCAATGATTTCACTTTGATTCAATGATTCAATGAATGCAGTTTCTTTCATGGAATGAAAGCCTTAGGCTGGTTCCACTGAATGAAAGAGAATAGCTCTACTCATTGAATTGACAAGTGCAGCATTTTTCATTGAATGAACATATGCAGTTTGTTTCACTGTACAAGGGAGGTAGGTTTGTTGCATTGAATAAATGAATAAGGTGTGATTCATTGAAGAAATGATTACACTTTGATTCAATGATTCAATGAATGCAGTTTGTTTCATTGAATGAAAGCGTTAAGCTTGTCCCACTGAATTAATGAGAGTAGCTCTACTCATTGATTTGACAATTGCAGCCTTTTTCATGAATGAACCTATATAATTTTGTTCACGAGAAAAGTTTTTGGTTTGTTGCATTGAAACAAGGAATAGAGTTTGATTCAATGAATCAATGGCTGTAGTTTGATTCAATGATTCAATGCATGCAGTTTGTTTATTTGAAAGAAATCGTTAAGCTTGTTCCATTGAAAGAAGGAGAATAACTCTACTCACTGAATTGACAAGTGCAGCATTTTTCATTGAATGAACATATGCAGTTTGTTTCACTGTACAAGGGAGGTAGGTTTGTTGCATTGATTCAGTGAATAAGGTTTGATTCATTGAAGAAAAGATTTCACTTTGATTCAATGATTCAATGAATGCAGTTTGTTTCATTGAATGAAAGCATGAAGCTTGTCCCACTGAATGAATGAGAGTAGCTCTACTCATTGATTTGACAAGTGCAGCCACTTTCATTGAATGAAATTAGCAGTTTGTTTCACTATGTAAGGGAGATAGGTTTGTTCCATTGAAAGAAGGAATACGGTTTGATTCATTGAAGCAATGATTTCACTTTGATTCAATGATTCAATGAATGCAGTTTGTTTCATTGAATGAAAGCGTTAAGCTTGTCCCACTGAATTAATCAGAGTAGCTCTACTCATTGATTTGACAAGTGCAGCCACTTTCTTTGAATGAAATTAGCAGTTTGTTTCACTATGTAAGGGAGATAGGTTTGTTCCATTGAAAGAGGGAATACGGTTTGATTCATTGAAGCAATGATTTTACTTTGATTCAATGATTCAATGAATGCAGTTTGTTTCATTGAATAAAAGCGTGAAGCTTGTCCCACTGAATTAATGAAAGGAGCTCTACTCATTGAATTGACAAGTGCAGCCTCTTTCATAGAATGAACCTATAAAGTTTTGTTCACGACATTAGGGAGTTTGGTTTTTTGCATTGAAACAATGAATACAGTTTGATTCAATGAATCAATTGTTGTAGTTTGATTGAATGATTCAATGCATGCAGTGTGTATATTTGAAAGAAACCGTTAAGCTTCTCCCATTGAAAGAATGAGAATAACTCTACTCACTGAATTGACAAGTGCAGCCTCTTTGATTGAATGAAAGTATGCAGTTTGGTTCACTATGTAAGGGGGATAGGTTTGTTCCATTGAAAGAAGGAATACGGTTTGATTAATTGAATCAATGATTGTAGATTGATTCAATGATTCAATGAATGCAGATTGTTTCATTGAATGAAAGCATTAAGCTTGTCCCACTGAATGAATGAGAGTAGCTCTACTCATTGAATTGACAATTGCAGCCTTTTTCATGAATGAACCTATATAGTTTTGTTCACGAGAAAAGTTTTTGGTTTGTTGCATTGAAACAAGGAATATGGATTGATTCAATGAATCAATGGTTGTCGTTTGATTCAATGATTCAATGCATGCAGTTTGTTTATTTGAAAGAAATCGTTATACTTGTCCCATTGAAAGAATGAGAATAACTCTACTCACTGAAATGACAAGTGCAGCTTCTTTCATTAAATAAAAGTTTGCAGTTTGTTTCACTGTACAAGTGAGTTAGGTTTGTTGCAATAAAACAATGAATACAGTTTGATTCAATGAATCACTGGTTGCAGTTTGATTGAATGGTTCAATGCATGCTGTTTGTTTAATTGAACGAAAGCGTTAAGCTTGTCCCATTGAAAGAATGAGAATAACTCTACTCACTGAATTGACAAGTGCTGCCTCTTTAATTGAATGAAAGTACGCAGTTTGGTTCACTATGTAAGGGAGGTAGGTTTGTTGCATTGATCAATGAATAAGGTTGATTCATTGAAGAAATGATTTCACTTTGATTCAATGATTCAATGAATGCAGTTTGTTTCATTGAATGAAAGCGTTAAGCTTGTCCCACTGAATGAATGAGAGTAGCTCAACTCATTCAGTTGACAAGTGCTGCCTCTTTCATTGAATGAGATTATCAGTTTGTTTCACTGTGTAAGGTAGATAGGTTTATTCCATTGAAAGAAGGAATACAGTTTGATTCAATGAAGCAATGATTTCACTTTGATTCAATGATTCAATGCATGCAGTTTGTTTAATTGAACGAAAGCGTTAAGCTTGTCCCATTGAAAGAATGAGAATAACTCTACTCATTGAATTGACAAGTGCAGCATTTCTCATTGAATGAACATATGCAGTTTGTTTCACTGTACAAGGGAGGTAGGTTTGTTGCATTGATCATTGAATAAGGTTTGATTCATTGAAGAAATGATTTCACTTTGATTCAATGATTCAATGAATGCAGTTTGTTTCATTGAATGAAAGCGTTAAGCTTGTCCCACTGAATTAATGAGAGTTGCTCTACTCATTGATTTGACAAGTGCTGCCTCTTTCATTGAATGAAATTATCAGTTTGTTTCACTATGTAAGGGAGATAGGTTTGTTCCATTGAAAGAAGGAATACAGTTTGATTCATTGAAGCAATGATTTTACTTTGATTCAATGATTCACTGAATGCAGTTTGTTTCATTGAATAAAAGCATGAAGCTTGTCCCACTGAATTAATGAAAGGACCTCTTTTCATTGAATTGACAAGTGCAGCTTCTTTCATAGAATGAACCTATAAAGTTTTGTTCACGACATTAGTGAGTTTGGTTTTTTGCATTGAAACAAGGAATACAGTTTGATTCAATGAATCAATGGCTGTAGTTTGATTCAATGATTCAATGCATGCAGTTTGTTTATTTGAAAGAAATCGTTACGCTTGTTCCATTGAAAGAAGGAGAATAACTCTCCTCACTGAATTGACAAGTGCAGCATTTTTCATTGAATGAACATATGCAGTTTGTTTCACTGTACAAGGGAGGTAGGTTTGTTGCATTGATTCAATGAATAAGGTTTGATTCATTGAAGAAATGATTTCACTTTGATTCAATGATTCAATGAATGCAGTTTGTTTCATTGAATGAAAGCATGAAGCTTGTCCCACTGAATGAATGAGAGTAGCTCTACTCATTGATTTGACAAGTGCAGCCACTTTCATTGAATGAAATTAGCAGTTTGTTTCACTTTGTAAGGGAGATAGGTTTGTCCGTTGAAAGAAGGAATACGGTTTGATTCATTGAAGCAATGATTTCACTTTGATTCAATGATTCAATGCATGCAGTTTGTTTCATTCAATGAAAGCGTTAAGCTTGTCCCACTGAATTAATCAGAGTAGCTCTACTCATTGATTTCACAAGTGCAGTCTCTTTCATTGAATGAAATTATCAGTTTGATTCACTATGTAAGGGAGATAGGTTTGTTCCATTGAAAGAAGGAATACGGTTTGATTCATTGAAGCAATGATTTTACTTTGATTCAATGATTCAATGAATGCAGTTTGTTTCATTGAATAAAAGCGTGAAGCTTGTCCCACTGAATTAATGAAAGGAGCTCTACTCATTGAATTGACAAGTGCAGCCTCTTTCATAGAATGAACCTATAAAGTTTTGTTCACGACATTAGTGAGTTTGGTTTTTTGCATTGAAACAATGAATACAGTTTGATTCAATGAATCAATTGTTGTAGTTTGATTGAATGATTCAATGCATGCAGTGTGTATATTTGAAAGAAACCGTTAAGCTTCTCCCATTGAAAGAATGAGAATAACTCTACTCACTGAATTGACAAGTGCAGCCTCTTTGATTGAATGAAAGTATGCAGTTTGGTTCACTATGTAAGGGGGATAG